>NC_037343.1:49795917-59795917 GCF_002263795.3 Bos taurus | reverse complement strand
GTTCAAGCTGGTTTTAGAAAAGGCAGAGGAACCAGAGATCAAATTGCCAACATCCGCTGGATCATTGAAAAAGCAAAAGAGTTCCATAAAAACATCTATTTCTGCTTTATTGACTATGCCAAAGCCTTTGACCGTGTGGATCACAATAAATTGTGGAACATTCTTAAAGAGATGGAAATACCAGACCACCTGACCTGCCTCTTGAGAAATCTGTATGCAGGTCAGGAAGCAACAGTTAGAACGGGACATGGAACAACAGACTGGTTCCGAATAGGAAAAGGAGTACGTCAAGGCTGTATATTGTCACCCTGCTTATTTAACTTCTATGCAGAGTACATCATGAGAAACGCTGAGCTGGAGGAAGCACAAGCTGGAATCAAGATTGCCGGGGGAAATATCAGTAACCTCAGATATGCAGATGACACCACCCTTATGGCAGAAAGTGAAGAGGAACTAAAAAGCCTCTTGATGAAAGTGAAAGAGGAGAGGGAAAAAGTTGCCTTAACATTCAGAAAACTAAGGTCACAGCATCCGGTCCCATCACTTCGTGGCAAATAGATAGGGAAACAGTGTAAACAGTGTCAGACTTTATTTTGGGGGGCTCCAAAATCACTGCAGATGGGGATTGCAGCCATGAAATTAAAAGATGCTTACTCCTTGGAAGGAAAGTTATGACCTATCTAGACAGCATATTAAAAAGCAGAGACATTACTTTTTCAACAAAGGTCTGTCTAGTCAAGGCTATGGTTTTTCCAGTGGTCATGTATGGATGTGAGAGTTGTACTATAAAGAAAGATGAGCGCCGAAGAATTGATGCTTTTGTACTGTGGTGTTGGAGAAGACTCTTGAGAGTCCCTTGGACTCAAGGAGATCCAACCAGTCCATCCTAAAGGAGATCAGTGCTGGGTGTTCATTGGAAGGACTGATGTTGAAGCTGAAACTCCAATACTTTGGCCACCTGATGCGAAGAGCTGACTCATTCGAAAATACCCTGATGCTGGGAGGGACTTGGGGCAGGAGGAGAAGGGGACGACAGAGGATGAGATGGTTGGATGGCATCACAGACTCAATGCACATGGGTTTGGGTGGACTCTGGGAGTTGGTAATGGACAGGGAGGCCTGGCGTGCTGCAGTTCATGGGGTCGCAAACAGACATGACTGAGTGACTGAACTGAACTGAATTGAATACACAAAGGAATCAAACCAGACTATGTTCTCACACCATATACAAAAATAAATTCAAGAGGGATTAAACACCCAAATGTAAGGCCTCAATCCATAAAACTGCTAGAAGAAAATATAGGCAGTATGTTCTTTGACATCAATCTTAACAAAAAACTTTTGGAACTGTCTCCTCAGGCAAAGGAAACAAAAGCAAAAATAAACAAATAGGGCCACATCAACATTTGCACAGTGAAGGAAACCATCAACAAAACAAAAAAGACAGCCTACTGAATAGAATAAAATGTTTGCAAACAATAAATCCAACAAGGGCTTAGTATCCAAAATATACAAAGAAGTTACACAACTCACCATCAAAAACCAAACAAGCTGATTAATAAATGGGTAAAGGACCTGAAGTGATATTAAACAACAACAACAAAAACCATATAGATGGCCAAAAAACACATGGAATGATGCTCAGCATCACTAATCATCAGAGAATGCAAATCAAAACCACAATGAGATACTACCTCACACCTGTCAGAATGGTCATCATCAAAAAGACAACAAATCTGACAAGGATAGCACTGAATCTGTAGATTGCTTTGGGTAGTACAATAATTTTCATAATTAATTTTTCTGATCCAAGAACATGCTATATCTCTCCATCTGTTTGTGCCATCTTTGATTTCTTTCATCAGTGTCTTATAGTCTGTCATTTGTCTCCTTAGGTAGGTTTATTCCTGGCTATTTTATTCTTTTTGTTGCAATGGTGAATGGGATTGTTTCATTAATTTCTCTTTCTGATTTTTTGTTGTTAGTGCATAGGAATGCAAGGGGTTACTGTGTATTGATCCTGCAACTTTACTAAATTCACTAACTCTAGTAGCTTTCTGATGGTATCTTTAGGGTTTTTTATGCACAGTATCATGTCATCTGCAAACAGTGAGGTTTATTTCTTCATTTCCAATCTGGATTCCTCTTCTTTTTCTTCTCTGATTGCCATGGCTAGAACTTCCAAAACTAGAACAAAAAGTTTTTATGATTTGTATGGAAACACAAAAGATCCCGAATAGCCAAAACAATCTTGAGAAAGAAAAACAGAGCTGGAGGAATCAACCTTTCTGACATCACACTATACTACAAAGCTACAGTAATCAAGACAGTATGGTACTGGCACAAAAATAGAAATGTAGACCAACGGAACAAGACAGAAAGCCCAGAGATAAACCCACACACCTGTGGGCACCTTATCTTTGACAAAGAAGGCAAGAATATACAACAGAGAAAAGACAGCCTCTTCAATAAGTGTTGCTGGGAAAATTGGACAGCATCCTAACTGAACATTTCCTAACACCATAAACAAAAATAAATTCAAAATGGATTAAAGATCTAAATGCAAGGCCGAATGTAAGAAAATATAAAAACTCTTAACAGAAAAACACAGGCAGGACACTCTGAATTGTGGTAAGATCCTCTTTGACACACCCTAGAGTAATGGAAATAAAAACAAACAAATGGACTTAATTAAACTTTAAAGCTTTTGCACAGCAAAGGACGCTATAAACAAGATGAAAAGACAACCGCAGAATGGGAGAAAATAACTGCAAATGAAGCAACTGACAAAGGATTAGTCTCCAAAATATATAAGCAGCTCATATAGCTCAATATCAGAAAAACAAACAACCCAATCAAAAATGGGCAGACGACTTAAATAGACATTTCTCCAAAGAAGACATACAGATGATGAATAAATACATGAACAAATGCTCAACATCACTCATTATTAGAGAAATGTAAATCAAAACCACAATGAGGTATCATCTCACACCTCAGAACGACCATTATAAAAAAATTCACAAACAATAAATGCTGGAAAGAATGAGGAGAAAAGGGAACTCTCTTGGAAAAAAGGGAACAGTGGGTGGGAATATAAATTGATATAGCCACTATAGAGAACAAAATGGAGATTCTTTTAAAGATTAGGACTAAAACTACCATATGACCTAGCAATCCCTCTCTGGGCAGATACCCTGAGAAAATCACAATTCAAAAAGACACATACTCCAATGTTCATTGCACCATTATTTACAATAGTCAGGACATGGAAGCAACCCAGATGTCCATAGATAGATGAATGGATAAAGAAGTTGTGGTACATATATAAAATGAAATATTACTCAGCCATAAAAAGAAACAAATTTGAGTTAGGTGTAGTGAGGTGGATGAACTTAGAACCTATTATACAGAGCGAAGTAAGTCAGAAAAAGAAATATTGTATATAACACATACATATGGAATCTAGAAAAATGGTACTGATGAATCTATTTGCAGGGCAGGAATAGAGATGCAAACATAAAGAACATAAAGAACAGACTTGTGGACACAGCTGGGGAAGCAGAGGGTGGAGTGAATTGAAAAGGTAGCACTGAAACATATACATTGCCATGTGTAAAACAGATAGCTAGTGGAAAGTGGCCGTATAACACAGGAGCTTAGCCTGGTGCTCTGTAACAACGTAAAGCGGTGGGGTGATGGGTGGGTGGGAGGGAGGTTCAAAAGAGAGCAGATATATGTATACTTGGGCTGATTCACACTGTTGCATGGCAGAAATCAATAGAACACTGTAAAGCAATTATCCTCCAATTAAAAGTAAATTCAAAAGACAACAAATAAGAAGTGGTGACAAGGAGACATGGGAACCTTTGTACACTGTTGGTGGGAGTGCACTGGTACAATACACTATGTATGTGCACTAAATTGGCACAATCACTATGGAAAAGAGTTGAGAGGCTCCTCAAAGAATTAACAATAGAACTACCATAAGATCCACCAATTCCACTTCTGAGTATATATCTGAAGGAAACAAAAACACTAATTTGAAAAGATACACACATCAATGTTCAGTGCAACATTACTTATAATAGCCAAGATACAGAAACAATGTAAGTATCTGTTGATAGATAAACAGATGAAGAAGATGTGGTATGTATGTGTATGAATATGTATGTTTGTGTGTTATACACATACCCAAGAATGTTATTCAGGCATTAAAAAGATAAAATCTTGCCATTTGTGACAACATAGATGAAACTAGAGGGTATTACACTAAGTGAAATAAAGTCAAAGAAAGAATGACAAATACAGTATGATCTCACTTATATGTGAAATGTAAAAACAAAACAAATAAAATGAAAATGGACTCTTAGATACAGAGAACAAAATCGTGGTTGCCAGAGAAGAGACAGAAAAATAGGAAGGGGACTAAGAGGAACAAACCTCCAGTTATAAAATAAATAAGCCAAGGGGATTAAAATACAGCACAAGGAATATGATGAATAATATTATAATAACTTTGTATGGGGAGAGAAGGTTACTAGACTTATCGTGGGGATCATTTCACTGAATGCAAATGTCAAATCACTATGTAGTACACCTGAAAAGAACATATCATTGTACATAAACTAGATTTTAATTTAAAAAATAAATGATAAATTGAAAAATCACAGATGTTTAATATAAAACAAACAAAAACTTTAAAGATCCAGTAGAATGGTACTGGCATTGGTTATAAAATTAAATGGTCTGATGGTAGGAAGGCACCTCAGGGATACTATTGTTACCAGCACTGCTTGAACCTTGTTGACTACAGGTATAGCTAAGAGGGGTGAAAATATCTTTATGTACAGCTAACCCTAGTAAATTGAGAAGTTAGCAAGGTTCCCTTCACATATTTCTAACTTTCTAACATCTTTGAAAGGAGAAATCATCTGCTATCAGTTATACTTAGTGGCTAACTACATGCTCCCCTAACTGGGTAATGGCCCTTCAAAACATTTATCTCTAGTTGTGATATGAAAAGTTAAGCCTCTTGTTGTTGTTTAGGTGCTAAGTCATGTCCGACTCTTTAGCAACCCCGTGGGTCATAGCCTGCCGGGCTCTTTCTGTCCATGGGATTTCCCAGGCAAGAATACTGGAGTGGGTTGCCATTTCTTTCTCCAGGAGATCTTCCCTACTCAGGGACAGAACCTGTGTCTCCTGCATTGGCAGGCAGGTTCTTTACCACTGAGCCACCAGGGAAGCCCAGTTACACCTCTACTTCCCATTGAAACAGAAGAAAAATATCTTGGCTTTGAGGAGACGGCTTTATAGTAGTACACTATCCATAAGAATGAAGTATAATTGAGTTAATCCCACCCTCTTATCTTAAACAGCCATCTTTTCCTGTGCAAAATAAGTTGAAATCTCCACTAGTTAGCACCACTGCAAACCTATTTCTAGGAATAAGCATAGAATGAGGAAGGTTTCCCTCATTCTTCGATTCTTTCAAGTTTAGGCTCTTGGCAATATTCTCAGCCATTTCTGCTCCGTTTTCCTCCAGGTATTTGCTATTTGCTCTCTAGCCTCCTTAAGGGGTCATATCTAACCTTAACCCTTTTTTCCCTCCTATTTTTATATCCTAGGATAGTTATCATTAAAAGATTTAAAAATCATAGCTGTCCTGGTTACAAAACGATTTGAAGGTATACTTAATATTTACTATCGTCAGACTATAATTTTTCTTTTCTGACATCCCTATATTTATTACATTATTTTTACCTGTGGTAGTAATATTTTGATAGACATATATTATCAATATATATTCATACATATATGAACAAAAAGGTATCACTGCAGGATGATCCTGGATTTTAGATTCATGTAGATGGTCAGGAAAGAGAAGGAAGAAAGATTAATAAAGAATCTTTAAGCAGCAGAGGAAAGAATTTTAAGTTTCCTGGAATACAACAGCAATGAGAACACAAAAACTGAAATAGTATTGTAGCTCCGAGGCCATGAATTCAAATTGAATATTTTACCGCTAAAACTGAGCTGCTTAGGCTGATCAGAGGTTACTCTGCCACAATAAAACACGCATTTTGCAAAATGAGACTGGTCATCTGGACTGATTGTGGTAAACACTTACAAGGGCAACTAGTACACAACACAACTTGCCTGTGAGTGACAGCTGGCCACTGCAGGACTATCACTGCTGGTTTTTAATGGTTGGCTTGAAGGTATAGGAGGAGGCACGGGTGTTCACAGGGAGTACACTGACCAAGATGGGATCCTAATACCTTAACCAATCATTTAGGCAAATAGTTCTCAAGCTTGGATTCACGTCAGAATCACCCGGACAGGTTTTCAAAAATACAGAAGACTAGGTTCGGGTCCACAGAGTGTCATTTAACTGGTCTGAGGTGGAGCTCTGGCAGTAGTATTTTTTGAAGTTGCTTAGATGATTTGTTTAGACAATGAACACTTTCTGGTCTTTATTAAGTGGGCATGAAGCTTTCTCTCTCTCTGTTTAACTTGGAAAAGCAAAGACCTGATTGAGTATTCTGTTCAAAACAATGGCTAATACTGAGTCTGATAATCACACAATATTTAAAAGATGTAACATTTCTTTTTTTTTTATTTCCTACAAGAATATAGCTTAGTCTACATGTATTCCTCTAAAGCTTTACTTTCTTCTAAAAACTAGGCGAAGCTTTTATCTTTTGACAGTCTTTTGTATCTGGTATATCTGACTGGGACTGCTCAGGTGTCACTGTGACAAGAGCACAAGGAGGGTTACGCAGGAATAGTCGGCTACTCCTGTAGTTCAACTGTGCTTTCTGGCTGTCTTGGCATATATTTTAGTGCCTGAATTCTTTCAGAGCCAAGCTCAAAGCTAATACAAATGAAGCAGCTGCAACTGCATTGTGTTACATTCATAGGGAAGGCCAGCTCAGACCATTGTGTTATGGAAATGAGAACACTGAGCGGGCACCTGGCCCTGAACACAGCGGCTTTCTTTTAGCCAAAGCTAAATTGATGGCATCCTCTAAGGAGAAGTGATACAGAAATCATAAATATCAATAGTCACTTTATAAATAGAATATTAAAGAAAGCAGCCTGTTCCAAAAACTCAGGCAATGTGAAACAAATACATACAATTACAAGACGTTAGCTTATTCCCTTTCTGAGTTAAATTTAAGAACCCGGATAACTTTTATTGGTTTACTTATTTCTTCCCAACCAGTCTTGTGATATCATTTAAATGTAGTTTTAACAATATATAAGACATACGATGGATGTTTTATTTAAAGGAAAACATAAATAGGACAAAGGCAAAAAGTCTAGCAGGATGTTAAAGAAAAAATGAAAAATGGGATCTTTAAAAATAGATAAAAACTATTTGAATGACTAAAATTGTTCTTGAAGAATCTAATAGTGAAAACTCAGATCTGCAAAAACATTGTGAACTTATACATATGTATGATACCTAAATGGCTCAAAGAAATATCCACAGAGATAAATCATGAAGTAAAGAATCCTATTTAGTTTCACTTTCCAACAGAAGTAGGAACAATAAACACTATATAGATAAAATACCACAGCCCTGAATTTTAAATATAAATTAAGATCTCTTTGTTAAAGAGAAAAAAAAAAGTATTTTGCACAGGTGCACTCCTTTAAAATGATCTCTGAGTGGCTATTAAACGCTTTAGTAATCCATTTGACCAGAGACATAGCCTGTAGTATCAAGAGAGTATGTGTGAAACATAATCACTTGACTCAGTTCTTAGATAACTCATATACCTTTTACCCATTTAACAATTAACTTGTTGCTGGGCATTGTGGTAGCTGCAAAGATAAGTAGAAAAGATAATTTATTGTCTAATAAGGGATAGAGACTTATAAACAAATAACTGCAATTGGAATTAAGGTGAAGAGATATGGAATGAGTGTGGAGGAAGAACAGAAAAACTATCCTGCGGTTCAGTTCAGCTCAGTCGCTCAGTTGTGTCCGACTCCTTGTGACCCCATGGACTGCAGCACGCCAGGCTTCCCAGGTCATCACCAACTCCTGGAGTTTACTCAAACTCATGTCCATTGAGTTGGTGATGTCATCCTCTGTCGTCCCCTTCTTCTGCCTTCAATCTTTCCCAGCATCAGGGTCTTTTCAAATGAGTCAGCTCTTCGCATCAGGTGGCCAAAGTACTGGAGTTTCAGCTTCAGCATCAGTCCTTCCAATACTCAGGACTGATTTCCTTTAGGATAGACTGGTTTGATCTCCTTGCAGTGCAAGGGACTCTCAAGAGTCTCCTCCAACACCACAGTTCAGAAGTATCAATTCTTCAGCGCTCATCTTTCTTTATAGAAAACTATGCTGCAGATCTCTGCTTTTCTTATTCCTATGATTAGATAAGCTTCCCTGATAGCTCAGTTGGTAAAGAATCCACTTGCATTGTAGGACACCCCGGTTCGATTCCTGGGTTGGGGAGATCTGCTGGAGAAGGGATAGGCTACCCACTCCAGTATTCTTGGGCTTCCCTTGTGGCTCGGCTGGTAAAGAATCCACCTGCAATGTGGGAGAACCTGGGTTTGATCCCTGGGTTGGGAAGATCCCCTAGAGAAGGGAAAGGCTACCCACTCCAGTACTCTAGCCTGGAGAATTCCATGGACTGTATAGTCCATGGAGTCCCAAAGAGTTGGACATGACAGAGTGACTTTCATTTAGATGATTAGATAAAAGGGCAAATATATTTAAACATTCCCAAAAGCCAAGACTTTGCCTTAAGCTATAGGTTCAGTGGCCATACAAGTTCTCTCTCTTATTTCTTATGTTCTTATATTTAAACTTATTAACTCTGCTGTCTACTACCTGCGTAAAGATGGATTAAACTAAATAAGGAATATATTGATACATGAATATACTAGTTATCCATTTTAAGTTTTAAAAAATATAAATTTGGGGGAATGAGGGTGATACACAAAGGTTTAAAGGGCTCATTGCCATAGTTCTTCCCTGGCTCCCTTCTGCCTTATCTGGCAGTAGTCAGCACAATACAAGCAATCCTTACCCTCTGGCTTCTGAGGATCTCCCTAAGGCTATCCGCTACTCTAGAACTATCAGGGAGTGTCAGCTGAAAGGCAGGGGTGGGTGCTTGACTGGCCTTCTATCGAATGATAGCCCCAACTCACCTATCCCCCTGAGTTGAGACAGTGGTAGCAAGATGAGTGTGAGTCAAGTAATTTACCAAATCGTCACAGTATTTACATAACTTGGTTCAGCTTTTGAACCAAGACAAATATTTCAATTAAACCAAGCTTTAATGCTTTAATGGCCAGTAAAATTTCATTAAGTTTGACAAACAAACCCACTCACAGTCTTGCCCCAACCTACCTCTTCACCTTCTAGCTTGCCATTTTTGCCTACATGATTTCCAAGTCTTGCTTCAGTGAAACTTTTCTATATTCCCTGGGAGCGAGAGTCACCTTATGAAGTGCATCTTTCCAAAATGCTATTCCCCCAGCCTGGAATACTATCCTTCCCCTGTCAACTATTTTCATTCAGCCTTTGAAATGCAGCTGAAATACTGGCTCCTTGACAAAGTTTCGGCTTACATAGTGAACTGTTAAAAACCTGTGCTATGATGCTCAACTACCTCCTTACAGATTTGGTTATTTTTCTGTCTCTTGCTATAGACTATAAGTTCTCTTGAATGGAAATTCTGTTTTGTTCATTTCTGTTTCCCCAGTACCAAGTAGTGTGCCAAGAAAGTATCAATAATTTCATCAATATCAGTTGGTGAATCACCAATACTTTGCCCAAAGTAAGCATTCAAGAAGTGTGCCAGTGTCAACAATTTCCATCAAGACTTGTTAAAAACCTATTTCATCTGCCTTCAGTTCAGTTCAGTCATTCAGTTGTGTCCGACTTGGCGACCCCATGGACTGCAGCATGACAAGCCTCCCTGTCCATCACCAACTCCTGGAGCTTGCTCAAACTCATGTCCGTCAAATCAGTGATGCCATCTAGCCATCTCATCCTGTCGTCCACTTCTCCTCCTGTCTTCAATCTTTCCGAGCATCAGGTTATTTTCCAATGAGTCAGTTCTTCACATCAGGTGGCCAAAGTATTGGTGCTTCAGCTTTTATCATAGTCCTTCCAATGAATATTCAGGATTGATTTCCTTTAGGATTGACTGGTTTGATCTCCTTGCTGTCCAAGGGACTCTTAACAGTCTTCTCCAACACCACAGTTCAAAAGCATTATTTCTTTGGTGCTCAGCTTTCTTTACGATCCAAATCTCACATCCAAACACGACTACTGGAAAAACCATTGCTTTGACCAGACCTTTGTCGGTAAAGTAACATCTCTGCTTTTTAATACACTGTCTATGTCTGTCATAGTTTTTCTTTCAAGAAGCAAGTGTCTTTTAATTTCATGGCTGCAGTCACCATCTGCAGTGATTTTGGAGCCCAAGAAAATAAAGTCTGTCCGTTTCCATTGTTTCCCCATCTATTTGCCATGAAGTGATGGGACCAGATGCCGTGATCTTCATTTTTTTAATGTTGAGTTTTAAGCCAGCTTTTTCACTCCCCTCTTTCACTTTCAGATTCTTTACTGTCTGAGCCACAAGGGAAGCCTCACCTTCCCTCAGTAAGCCTAAAAATAGATCTAGGAAGAATAAAGTCCTTTTGGAGAGTCCACTACCAGCTCCTTTTGGGTCCTTCTGATGGTTAATGTACTTGCTGTTCACCATAAAGACACGTGTCAGCAACGACACCAGAATCTTAGAACCACAAGTACATGTGCTTAAATCTCACCCCTACTCCTTCATAAAGTTAATGTGAAAATGATCTTTGAGGTACTATATAAAGTAACAAAGTTAAGTATCTCAAAGTTAGGTTCCTTTTTGTACTGCATTCCCAGAAAGTCTTTTGTGACATTATAAAAAAATTTTGTGTTGTTCTGAAAACTAGATATACTCTTCTGGCAACATTTAAGTGCTGTAAAGTCACATTAGCTATTGGGATCACATGGAGATTTAAAAAATACACCCTCTGTGGAAGTACTGCAGTGTCTCATTTAGCCAGCACATTTTGGTTTCTCTTAAAAGACTATAAATTATTTCTCCAGCATTATCAAGGAGAGAGGAACTTCACAAACCATATTTTTCTGAACAAGGTTCATAAAGTTTCACATATCTTTAAGACTTTAAATATTCTCAATGGATATATATCACACAACATTACACAGTTTTTCACTTTTTAAAAAAAGCCTAGTATAAACAATAAAATTTCACTTTTCCCTGATGATTCAGGACTATTATTATCAGTGTCGATTACTACATTATGCACCACCCATTGTGTAATACGAAGGTACCTTTAAGGACTATTGATAAGTATATAAAGCTATTTGCCTTTATCCTAAATGGATTCAGGTTGTTTTTATGACTCTTTGTTTTCTCGTTTCCTCTGCCTCTTTTTTCTACTCACTGCCTTTTTTTTTTTTAATTAAAAAAAAACTTGTGCCGTTAAAAAAAAAAGTTGCAATCTCTGTGTTCTGATAGTTATTTTTCTAAATAATTGTCTAGGTGAAGACTTATGAATCACTAAATTTTACTTAAGTGCATGGGTTTTGTGACTGCAATTTGCTATTCAAAGGCCTATTCTTTGCCTCAGAGTTTCTAAATCCATGAGGTGGCCGTGATTGTAAAAAGAGTAACAAAGGAGGGAATTCCCTGGCCGTCCAGTGCTTAGGACTCTCCTGAAGTCCAGCCCTGAGTAAGTGGTCTGTGTGTGTTAGTTCTTCAGTCGTGTCCGACTCTTTGTGACCTCATGGACTGTAGCCCACCATGTGCCTCTGACCATGGGATTTCCTAGCTGAGAATACTGGAGTGGGTTGCCATTCCCTTCTCCAGGTAAGTGGTCTGTATGTGGTGCTAATCTTCATGTATATGCATCACTGGTTTATTACTTTTACTCAAAAATAATTAGTCTTATTATTAAGGTCAACCTTAAATTAGCTGTTAATTTATTGTTTAAATATAAATTAAAACTGTTACTGCTAATTAATTCAAATTTTAAAAACCCAGCCATGACTTCAGATTCAATACAGGAAGTACTTCAATGTTACCACATTGCAGAGGCAAAGTCTTCTTCGGTTACTGATATTATTAAAAAAAAAAAAAAAAAGTATTCACTATTCTATTCTAGCACAATGGCATGAAAACTTCAAATTCTAACTCAAACCTTTTCACCAAATTCTGCATATAGATAGATAGTTTCACTATATTTGATTGGTTTCATCAGGAAAACAACAAGGGGAAGGGAGAGAAAAGACACTTTTTTCATTCATGAAAACAATTTTAAATATATAATTATGTCTGCTAGAATAAAGAAATTTAATAAAAGGTATAACATCCAGTATTTTATAATTCCTCTCATAATCTTATTGACTATTAATCCAATACTTGCTTGTGATCTTTAAAAATGAGAAGATTTGTAAACATTTGAAAGGTGTCACAGTAATAGTTATCCAGAGACTCTATAAGACTGAGATATAATAAGGAAAAATCTCGCTTCCAGGATTAATGCAAAATAAAACATTCACTTTGGTTAATTTACAGGTAAATGCCAGCTAATACATCTCAAAATACCAGTTCTACCTAAAAGGTCATCCTAACTTTAAAAAATTGTATTGGAATAAAAAACACAATATATTAACTTGGCTGAATTTTTTTTAAATCCTTTTTTTTTCCCCAATAGAAAAGGCTATTTCTACTTTATACTGATTTCTGTTATACCCATAATAATGACCAACTACACAGATGTAAGTCTTACCCAGTTTAAAAACAATTAATTTTAATGATATGATTAGAAAGTAAGCATATTTCTTATTCAGTAAACAAAGAAAATGGATGAACTAAAATCTGGTTACTCCAAGTTATATCAAAGAGGTTGAAACGAGGGCTGCAACTGGTGGTCAGCTGACCTGTTCACTTACAGACTTTCCATCTCAGCCTTCTTTAGTACTCAATACTGACTCTCATTACTGTCTCGTCAGTTTAAAGAATATTTTTAACGGGAATACTTCTTCCAGGGTATTTCTTAAGCACTTACTTGGGTGTCTAAAAGATGGCTTAAGCAAAGCACAGGCCTAGTTTCAGGATTAGAACTCACAGCTGTCTAATTCTCTGATAAATTGCTCTGCAACTTTATGAGTCTTATCGTTCTCTGCTTAGGTTCCATCACTTAAAATAAAATGTATGCCCCATTCTTTAAAGTAAAAAAAAAAAAAGAAAATCCTACCCACACCTTTATAGAATTATGATTGGTTTTAACTAGTAACTTGATAAAGAGATTCTTGAGGAGCAAAATGTTTTGATTTCTTAGCAACTGTCTCTCACTCTAAAAAGAATAAACGTACTCTTTTAAAGAAGAGCAGCACTTACTGGTACTTTGAAGGGTGAGGTATTCGCAGTGTCCATAGAGTTGGGTTTCTCAGATGTAGTGGTCCCTGAGATACTCCGTCTGCGTGGGGACCTTTCTGCTGGCACCTCTGGATGAGAAAAAAGAAACATCGATAAAAATCCAAATTTAGGATCTTTCACTAATCTGTAAAATTGTTGATTTTTTTTCCTCACAAAAAATCAGTTTGCTTTAAAGATACATTATATTCTACATCTAAGATATAATTTGTCTCTTTATCTCTAAACAGATATTATCAAGACATTAAAGAAACTTGGTCACTGTTAAGAATATGCCTTAGTGTGATAGTTTGTATCTTTATCTATGCACATATAAAAAGTAATTTCCTCTGAGTTATGTTTAATATCTCTAAGTTCACTTAGTATTTGCATCTCACAGTATAGGAATCTACTGCTTTATGTCAGCCATATAAGAGTTAACAGAATCCAATTAACTATTTTTTATATTCATATGAACAAATTTAGCCTAGTGTTGAACATGATTTGATGGTGTCTGCACAAAGGTCAAAGTTCAGTTCTGTGCAGATAAGATGATTCACCAGCCTGCAACCAGAAGTCCATGAGAAGACAAAAAGCTGCTGCTAGGATAAAATAACATATATGCTTATGCAGATATAAAAATAGCTCAGCTTCTCCTTGTTCTGGCAGTATGACCTCACTAAGATCTAACTCTGGGATCCTAAATCTGTGCAAACTGACCTAATGCATTTCAGATTTTGAAGATCATGTGGTATTCTCCAATTTAATTACTATATGCTATATTAAGGTTACATTTAAATTTTTTTATAGAGCGATACATATATATGCATATATATATGCACATACACACGCACACACAGATGATAGATATATACATATTATACCTTTATCACAACTGCTTCCCATCTCCACTTCAACTGACAGACATATAGGAATCCAGCTTCTCAGACAACATTAGATAATCTCAACATGGACAAGAAAAAAAAAAAAAAAAAACACATCCTAAAAAAAGTATTCTGTGTTATCTTCCAGATCTTAAAAAATAAGGAGTAAATCGTGACTCCGGAGACTGACATTTTGATTCCTGCTGTTCTCCCTTTAAAAGATAGATGCAGTTTAAACTTCCATTTCTGGCCTCCTGGCCCCTGGGATCCGTGCTACTTCCACTTAAGAGAAAGCGTTTTTTCTCTGGCTCCCTCCCTGTGTCTTGCTCTTCCCCCTCCCTCTCTACAGCTTGCAGAGAGCAAGCGAGAAAGCAACACACAGGACTGCAGCTATTCAATCAATCGTTCCGGACTGCACATCCTCATTAGTTCCTTTCAGGCTATTAGCGGACGCCCAACCACTGCCTCCCCTCAGTTACAGCAAATTTCACTGTATTGCACTGATCTACAGAAGAAAAAACATTTCCTGAAATTTATATTCAGCTAGTGCCAAAAGGACACCATTTTACACAGACCCAGTAATGCACACAAATCAATCCCGCCTATGAAAATCCAATTGGGAGTGCTTACTCTATTACTATCTTTGATGCTGGACACTGATTTTCGTTCCATGACTAAACGTTTCTTCACAGTGACATCCTGACCAGTAAGATATAAGCCAAATCACAACAAGCCTAATGACCGAGAGGCTGACAACATAGAGTCTTATATGCCTGCAGTACAAGAAAGTTCCAAGCTATTACTGTGTTTTAAAATAACTTTAAGTCTCTCAACTTCCCCCTAACCATCAGTTAAATGAACCTTAATGTACAAAGCCATTTTCAGAATTAGGCACCCATGAATCCTAGCACATTTCTAAAAAATGGTAGTACAATTAACGGGAATGGCACAAAGCGCTGAATTTAAACAGATCGGTCTGTCAAAGCACACTGAACAAGACCTTCAGACTTCAGGAACATGACTTTAAAGGATGATTATCTAAGTCAGGCAATTCAATCTGAAGGGCAGGCAGGTGGAGACAGGGGCTGGTGAAGGTAGAAGAAAATCTCATCTTCCCTCTGCCCATTACTGATCATTAGAAAGATACATGAGATTGACTATTACAATATAATATATTTCAGTCTCAGAATAACTGATGGAAAAACCAAATTGGGAGGAAAAAAGTCCCATTAGCAAGGATAAAATGATCTAGTGAACAGTTTTCCTTGACTTGCAATGTTCTGGCTGAGGAAAAAAAAGAATTTCCTTACTGTTTTCCAAACATCTAATTTTAGTTTTCAGGCATATGAACTCATTACGTAAATATATTTCAATGCTTTTATCTATCTGGAATTATTTTGGCTAAAATGAGCAACCACATTTCAAACCCTAACAATATGTTCTTTGTTGTACTTTTCTTTACATTCTCTTTCTGTATTACAAAAAAAAAAAAAACAAAACCAAAAACTGAACTCTGATGTAGATTAAAGAATGTCACTGGGTTCAAAAAGGAGAAATTAAATTACTTTTGACGTTTGAACAATTGCCTTTAAAGAGGGAAAAGTAAGGAAACAAAATAAGCTAAATCAACTGGTGATAAGAGGAGGAAGTCTACACTTCTTGACTTTCCCCGCCCCCACCACAACGCAATTTATCTACTGATGCAGAAAAGACACTTCTTGACTTTCCCAGCCCCCACCACAATGCAATTTATCTACTGATGCAGAAAAGGCCTTTGAGTATTAGGTTGTTTAGTGCCCAAAAGATTCGTAACTGTTTCAAAGCTGAGAAAAGAACGTATACCCCCAAAACCAAAGTCCACTTTGGAATAGGGGAGTAGCCTCAGGAAAAGCAGAATTAATAACTTGCTGGATTAGTCACAGGCTGGCCAGCATGCTAAACTGATCTGGCTACCTTCGACTTTAAAGCTCCAATCAGAAAGGAAAGCTGCTACTATGCTCTTAGAGCTACATTTCTGCTGATTTGGATGGAAAATCTATACCAGTTCCAGTAGGCCAAAATTAGACAGCTCTCTACCCTACCTGCCTCATGCTACATACGACTGCATTATTTTTTCCCTGCTGTAAAAAATGAATATTCACTTCATAGTCACAATATTTAATTACAGTCATGTTTAAAATATGCTCACTCTCTTAAGACAAGAGGCATATGATATTGTTTCTGTGGATAAAGGACTAAAACTAATTTGTTCATGTTCTCACCCTCTAAAAATAATGTTTTTCATCTTTAAATTAAAAGGTAAAAAAAAAAGTTATAAAAAGCCACTTAAGTTTTAAATATATCTCTTCATTTCTTTTGCCATTGGGTATGAACTGAGGTGAGGTGACAACTTATAATAACGAGAGGTAGCCTCCACTACGGCTCCACATAAGATGATGTACTGAACAAAGAGAATACTTGGGTGCTCTTTTTACCACCTTTACTAACCATCTGTGTGATTATGTGTAAAGCCATTTCAACCTTTCCTGCTCTGGTCTGCATTAATAAGCTGGGTTATTCAGACTAACCAGAGATGAAGACAAGATGAATGAGTTTATCTGCTTTGACACAAAATTAGGTTTTTGAAAGAATGGGGCTCTCTAAATCCAAAATATATTATTGAAATGTCATTTCCTCAAAATACACATTTTCTTCTATGTCAACGTGCTTTCTTTTGAAAAGCGTGGTAAAATAATTGACAACTGGATAATTATAAGGACAAAGGCCCTTTTGGTGGAAGATGTGCCTATTCAACAAACAGAACTCAACCCTGTCTTTCAGACCTAACAGTGTGTTCATGGCCTTCAGTTTACTTATAATGAAGCCAATGTAGCAGATGGTGTTTCAGGGAGGGAAAAAGGAGGACAGAGAAAAGGAGATGAAGAAGTACAGTAATTTCACTACAGTAACCATAGTGAATAGGTAGAGGCGCTGAGAACTGATGCTTTTGAACTGTGGTGTTGGAGAAGACTCTTGAGAATCCCTTGCACTGCAGGGATCAAACCAGTCAACCTAAAGGCAATGAGTCCTGAATACTCATTGGAAGGACTGATCCTGAAGCTGAAGCTCCAATGCTTTGGCCACCTGATGCAAATAATCAACTCCTTAGAAAAGACCCTAATGCTGGGAAAGACAGAAGGCAGGAGGAGAAGGGACGACAGAGGATGAGATGGTTGGATGGCATCATGGACTCGATAGGCATGAGTTTGAGTAAGCACTGGGAGTTGTTGATAGACAGGGAAGCCTAGTGTGCTGCAGTCCATGAGGTTGCAAAGAGTCGGACACAACTGAGTAACTGAACTGAGAGGCACTGAGAAGGTGAGTGAAAGCCAGTACTTAAGGAATTGAGGAGGTCAGCCTAGTAGATTTATCAGGGAGGGCCACTGAAGACAGGGAGGCCAATACAAAGCTTCTAGAGTAAAATGCAGCTGGGAAGCCAGTGGGGCTGCAGTCAGGAAGTGGGGATAAATAATAGCAGAAAGACTAAGAGGAATTAGGGCAGGCATGTTCAGATCATGCGGGCTTTGTAGGCCTACACATAAGGACTTAGCTTTTTCCTCTGAAAGAAAAACCACCTGGTGAAATGCACCTCATCCAGATTTACAAGTCACACAAAAATACTATGGAGTACACTGAACCAGACAGTTAAAAATGGTTAAAACAGTATGCTTTATGTTATCTGACTTTTACCACAGTAAAGAAAATTTTTAAATAAAGAAATACTATGGAGATATACTTCCTGGGACTGTCTTAAATTTTTTTAAAGGATTTTGAATAGTGAATGTGTTTGAAATGATCCTACAATATTATTACGTTCAGAAAGAGATTAAGGGCAATGCTTGTATGAACTGAGGGTTAGGTTCCAAAGGCCTGTGCAAATACCTTAACTGAGAACAAGTATCTGTTATGTAATGTCATTGCGATCAAATATAAGTATCAACTATACTTACTTTTTGTTCAGTCACATTTAACTAAATTTCATACACCATCATGTCATACATACATATACTTAACAATAACTACCCAGCTAAAAATGTCACAAATTCTGATAATGTCTACCACTTAGAATTAGCTACCTTTTTTTTTTAAGTGGAGGAGATGATTCAAAAATACATTTTTAGGAGGAAAAGATGTACTTCAAAATTATAAGCACCTCTTTTATTAATAATTTGTCTAAGGAAGAAAAATTTTTATGGTAATTTGAGCTACTATTAAATGTTTATAATGTGCTAACCACTGTGCCTAGTATCTCTATTAGTTCTTGGGGCAGTAGTAGCCAATTTTTTACTGAGGTAGTAGCCAATTTATTATTCTCTTAGATGAAGGTGGAGGCAAAATTTAAAAAAAGATAATAACCTTACCAATATGAAAGTAATTTCAGAAAATTCAAAACAAATGATAAACAGAATGAATAAAGATATTTATAAAGTTTTAATTTGGTGGATAATGATGTAAGGAACCAAAATATCCTTCTCACAGCAAAATTCTCTAGTTATGACAGACCAGAAAATATTACATATTCACAGATGCAGTCAGCTGGCATATATAAATACTTTACTAAATACTTCACATTAACAGCAACCCAAGCCAATTTCTAGTAGTTTTGTATACAGAATTATAAAACATGAATGAATGTGAATGCTCTGTCAATTTTAATTACTCACATGTCCCATTAATATTTTTGACATTATATTTAGTAAGCAAGTATTCTAATATCATTGTCAAAAAGGAATTCTTTAATTCACTTCAAAAACTTTTAAAAAAAGCAACCTCTCAACAAATCATGATAGAAAATTAAATACACACCAAAATGTGTTTCTTCACCCATTTAAGTCACTGGAATTTCAATGTATATAATGTTACTGTGAATGAATCCACTTCACTATCATCATAAATGATGACAACAATAAATAGGATGTGATAAGTCCATGGTTCAAATTATTAATGAATGAGTTAAGCAAACAACTCATTTCTCCATGCTGTGAATTCTAAATTAGGAGAATTCTTCTTCCACAGGAGGCACAGAAGACACTTAAGGAACAGAAAAGGAAGGAAGGAACAATATTGGGAAATGGGCTTGTACCTCTTTAGTAAGAGGGTCTTTAATAACAAATGGCAAGTGTGAAAGAAAAAAAGGCTTCATGACATTTCATACTTTTTGCTGGAGGATTCCTTAAAGGTAATGGGAGCTTAAAGATGCAGGCAGAGAACAATTTTATAAAGGAAAAGTGACAAGAGCAAAGAGGAGAAAATTACACTCTGCATTTATATAGCTGCTAACACCATAGCACCTGGGTGTTTTATAGACTTCACCACTTGATTTTCAGCAGGACATTTCCCTGCCCTATCCCATCTCTACTGCTGTAAAGCCAAAGCACCGACAGTCACTACCATCCAGCTGCTCTGAAATACAAATCCCCAGAGCCACTTTAATTCATCCGATTTGTATCATTTAGACTGCAGTACTTCACTCAGGCAAGCAGTCCTTTCAAGTTTGCACGCCCTCGACACATTTCAATACGTACAAATTGGTGCTAGGTACAGAAACGTAGTGAATTCTCAGAAAGGAAAGCCATCCGGTCTCTCCCACCTTTTCTTCACCTCAACAAATTTATCCTTTATTATTATTACTTCTAAAAATTCTTCTTGTTAATATAGTAGGAGAGCAGATATCCCTCTGGTCACGCAATCTGAACACCCACAAGTGTATCGTTTCTTTAACTTAGGGTTTCACATGATGATAATGGATGAGATGATAGAGAACAATTTTTACTGTCAACCAAAAAGACTAAGAAAACAGTTTAGGGATATTTATATGGTTATCTGGGATTCGCTGGTGGCTCAGACAGTAAAGCATCTGCCCACAATGCGGGAGACCCAGGTTCGATCCCTGGGTTGGGAAGATCCCCTGGAGAAGGAAATGGCAGCCCACTCCAGTACTCTTGCCTAGAAAATTCCATGGATGGAGGAGCCTGGTGGGCTACAGTCCATGGGGTCGAAAAGAGTTGGACACGACTGAGCGACTTCACTTTCACTTTCATATGGTTATCTTGGGCTTCCCTGGTGGCTCAGATGGTAAAGAAACCGCCTGCAATGAAGGAGACCTGGGTTCGATCCCCAGATTGGGAAAAGCCACTGGAGGAGGGCATGGCAACCCACTCCAGTATTCTTGCCCGGAGAATCCCCATGGACAGAGAGGAGCCTGGAGGGCTACAGTCCATGGGGCTGCAGAGTCGAACACAACTGAGTGGCTAAGCACAGCACATATGGTTATCTTAAGTTTCAAATACAAAGCATATCTCTGGTACTTAGTGATAACAACTAGGGATCTTAGTAGTAGTAATAAAAGTATAACAAGGATAACTGCAACACCAAACTATCATTTTTATTCCTTATTACATGCTAAGTATTTTATGTTAATTTTCTCTTTAATCCTCACAAATCTCTGGAATTGGAATTATGCCCCCATTTCACAGATGGAAAAGGAAGGAGATGATCTATTACTCCACTCAGTTTGCAGGGCTGGTAAAGGCAGAATCAGGATTAGAACCCATGCAGTCTGGATCCAGAGGCTATACTTTTAATTACCATGCATGCTATCCATTCCCCTTGTGTTTTGTATCGTGGACTGTAATGAATAAAAAGTAAGATAAACAATCATGGAAACTCCAGTTTTTCTCATTTCCTCTTAAAAATAACTCAAAGAACTCTAACAAGTGTACATGGTTCTTCATATTTTATTTTTTTTGGTTCTTCATATTTTAAAGAGAATTAAATCATACTCTTTGGTGGATAATTTACTGCAAACGAAACCCCATCAAAGGAAACTCTCAATCCTGGAATGCTGATGCCAATAAGAACATTCTAATGAAGAAACAAAGAGGGGTGAGGCAATGGGGTAAAGAAGGAGAAAAGTTAACTTGCTTAATGAAATGGTAAAAAAAACGAACAAAAAAGGAATTAAGCTATAAAGAATTTCTACTACTGATTCTTTGAATTAAAAAGTAGAAAAAAAGCCCTCCAAAAAATAAACTGCCCTTAAGGGGATGGATGAATAAGCAGAGCACAGAGTTTTTAGGGTAGTGAAAATATTATGTATGGTACTGTAAGGTAAGGTACATGTCATTATCTGTCCAAACCCACAAAATATACAACATTTAGAAACAATCCTAATGTAAACCATGTATTTTGGGTGATTATGATGTTAGTGTAGGTTCAGCAGCTGTAACAAATGTACCACTCTGGTGGAGGATACTGATAAGGGGGAGACTATGCATTTGTGGGGACAAGGGGACACAGGAAAAAAATCTGTAATTTTCTCTTAATTTTGCTGTGAACCTAAAACTCCTCTAAAAGAACAGTCTTCAAAAAAAGAAAAGAAAACCCATCCATCTGTCCACTTAAAGTAATTTTCAGCACACTTAAGTGGAAAGGTAACTACTTAGGTGAATTCTATAGACAAACATTGATAAAAAGCTTAAAACTTTAGGTTTAGAATGAACAGTCTCCAAATAACTAGAAAGCACTGTTAAGCATAAAACAACTGTTTTGAACATTTCAATCTAATTATTTATAGTGAAGTGAAAGTGAAATCGCTCCGTTGTGTCCAGCTCTTTGCGACCCCATGGACTCTAGCCTACCAGGCTTTTCCGTCCATGGGATTTTCCAAGCAAGGGTACTGGAGTGGGTTGCCATTTCCTTCTCCAGGGGATCTTCCCAACCCAGGAATCGAACCTGGGTCTCCTGCATTGCAGACAGACGCTTTACCCTCTGAGCCATTTCCTTAATTTCATAGCTTTGCTTTGGTGAATAATATTTTGTCTTCCATTCTGGAAGACAATATGTCTTCTAATTTATGGAGATATTCTCAGACTTTACCTAAACTTTTCCTATAACTGACTTAATAATGTGTTCTCTTTATTAGTATGTTTCAAATATAATTCTGGATAAATCTGATTTATTCATACCATGATTTCAGTGTTCATCTCTAAAAATCTTTTGTAAAAAGATCTGATTCTTGATTATGTCAGGGTCCTTTAAGACTAATTTGGGTTTTATTCCCCAACAGACATTAACAGAAAGCACTGAAAGTACTGAAAAAATAAAAATATATCAACCTCTAACATAAAGATGAGAAATTAATCATCTACTGAGGACCAAATATGCATGAGGTGCTATACAAAATACAAAAATCTCTATAGTGAAAGTAACAGAAAAGGGAGAAACCTATTATCTATAATTCTATAATGTTGATTGGTATACTTCAGCCACCAAACACGGTTAAGTCTCTCTTCGAATGTTGGCTTCATTTTGTTCTCTGTATTTCCACTACCATGTATCACTCTAGTGCAGGACTTTTTATTTTCTCATTGTAGATAATGGCCAGACCCTCCTAACTAATCTCATTGACTCCTGTCTCTCTGCTTAAAGCTATCCTGATCACCATTACCAGATTAAGCTCTCTAAAACATTACTTTCTTGATAAAATTACCTTCCCAGAAATCTTACAGATAGACAATCACACATCGAAAAAAAAATATCACCTAGCTCCTACCTTACGTACTCTTTCCTGCCAACACTTTGCAACAAATTGCCTTGGTCAGATGATCTCTGATCTTAAACAGGCCATATTAATTTCTCTGTGTCTGTCTTTGTTAATGGTGTTCACTTATCTGCCAAATCTAAGGTAACCTTCAATACCAATTTCAATTCATCTGCTTCCATAAAGCCAGGCCTAATTACTCACATTTCTTTGATTTCCAAGTAATATATTTGTGTAAGTTCCCACTACTTGATTATATGTTCTCTAGTTTGGGGTATCAAACTACCTAAATTTAGGTATTTGAACAATGGCAATTCTGTCTAAATTTTCAAAGGAAATAAATTTTAATAAATAGAACTCTCTCAATTTTAAGTATTTCTCCCACAATGTTTCCATAAACTGTTTGCATCCACTCTTTTCTTGCATGGAACACTGAAATAGAAGATATATGGTAACAAATAAATTTTAACTAAACAACTAAAAAATAGTTCAGCATAGTCTCTTGATTTTTTCTCCTTTAATAAACACACGTGATCTCACAGAATTGCCAATTTTTTTGTGTGTTAAAATGATAAAATAGCAATTTCATATGGTTCAACTTAATTCATAATAAAAATGTTAATAAATTTTCTATTTATTTCTAATTCACATATGGCATTAAAGCATACACACCAGTCCAGTACTCTTGCCTGGAAAATCCCATGGGCGGAGGAGCCTGGTGGGTTGCAGTCCATGGGGTCACAAAGAATCAGACACGACTGTGCAACTTCACTTTCACTTTTCACTTTCACTCATTGGAGAAGGAAATGGCAACCCACTCCAGTGTTCTTGCCTGGAGAATCCCAGGGACGGGAGAGCCTGGTGGGCTGCCGTCTCTGGGGTTGCACAGAGTCGGACACGACTGAAGTGACTTAGCAGCAGCAGTCAAGTTTAAGAATTACTCTCATTTTATGTCTATTAGCTTAAGTCTTACACTATAATTGAGATTTTGGTAAAGAAACTTCATGGGAGATTAAGTTTTTCCTTCTATGCATCATTCTACTTAAAAATTCACAAATTTTCAGGTTGTAGAAGCACACTTAAACATAAATTAATCAGTTTAAGTCTTGATGAAAGTGAAGTCACTCAGTCGTGTCTGACTCTTTGCAACCCCATGGACTGTAGCCTATCAGGCTCCTCTGTCCATGGGATTTTCCAGGCAAGAGTACTGGAGTGGATTGCCACTGCCTTCTCCAGGGGATCTTCCCGACCCAGGGATCGAACCTGGGTCTCCCGCATTGCAGGCAGACGCTTTACCATCTGAGCCACCAGGGAAGCCTGCTTTCTTGGGATATCTGCTCAGCTTGATTTCCTCTAGTTTTTTATTTACATACCCATAAAAGAAAAATTTTTAAAGAACTTCTTCCCCCTCCCCTTTTCTAAGGATATCCCCTCAACAAAGGATGTAATACTTAAAAACTCTAAGGTAACCATGACCACCTATGGGCTCAATATGAATTCAATTTCCATGCTTAGATTTCAGCATGGTTCTTAGCATTTTTTTTTAATTTAGATACTAAAATGTCCATTTATTCATTTGCAATAAAAAACTGAACTATCACTGATTGTAAATACTAATACAAGTGTGATCCAGCGTTTTATTCTTTTTCAGAAGTCAAGCTATATGAGAAATCAAACCACAATCAGTGGTACATTTTAAACTACTGATTCAATTTCTTTAATGATTGTAAGTAGCAGAACTACTTACATTTTTTATTCCTACTGTAGTCAATTTTAATAAATTATATCTTTCTTTAAAATGTTCATTTTCTCTCATTTTTTTTCAAATATATTAGCATAAAGTTGTTCATGATAGTCTGTTAGGTCTCTGATTTTTGTAACTATGTTCTTTTTCCCATTTTTAAGATTGTTTACTTGTGCTTTCTCTTTCATCTTGATCAAATCTTGACAGTTGTATTTTCATTGGACTTCTTTAAGAAACAAATTTTAGCTTTATTGATTCTGTTTATTTCTGCCTTCTGTTCTATTATCATCTGCTGTCATTTTCATTATTTCTTTCCTTTAACTTTCTTTTGGTCTATCCTTTTTTTTCTACCTTGTTGAATTTATTGAATGCTCAGCTGGCCCACTTAATTTTATTCTTTTTGATATAAAAGATTAGGGCTATAAGTTTCACTTAATAACTATTTTAGCAATATTTTATAAGTTTTGATATGTACGATTTTTAGGATGTTCAGTTCTATTTCCATTGTTATTTTTTTTGAATTTTTAACTTTAAAACTTTCAACCTTAAAAGTTTTCAAAAAGAAAAGTTTTAAGAGTAAATTTTTTTGGTACTAATTTTTGACTTAGTTCATCTATGATCAAGAGAATATGTTTGTATGATATAAAGAATTTGATTTGTTGAGATTTATTTATGTCTTAATCTATTGTTGGTTTTCATAAAGATTCCACATATACTTCAGAAGACTACATAATTGTTGGACTTCAGAATTCTATTGTGTCCATTAACTGAAGCTCACTGTGTTTTTTTTGTATCTTCTATACCTTCAACTCTCTGTCCATGGGAAAGACTAAAGGCAGGAGGAGAAGGGGCCGACTGAGGATGAGGATGGCATCACCAACTCGATGGACATGAGTTTGAGCAAGCTTTGGGAGTTGGTAATGGACAGGGAAGCCTGGCGTGCAGCAGTCCATGGGGTGGCAGAGTTGGAAACAACTGAGAGACTAAACTGAATACCCTTAATAATTTTTGTAGATAGGGTCACAGATTTATCAATTTCTCCGTATACTTCTGTCAATTTTTGCCTTATAAATTTAAGGCTTTGTTTTTAAGTGCATATAAAACTGTTACAACTTTCTAGTGATTTTTATATTTTGTCACTACTATAGGGATCTCCTTTATTTCTAGCAACATTTTTTGACATAAAGATCCATCTGATTTCATTTTCATGGCTACGGTAGCTCTCTTTTAATCAGTATTTGCCTGGTATATCGTCTCCCAAAACTTTTACTTTTATGGAAGTTTTTTTTGTTATTTTTTGAGAAAATTATTTTTTTTTAATTTATTTTTTTGAAGTATAGTTGATTTATGTGTGTGCGCACACTTAGTTGCTTGGTTATGTCCGACTCTGTGACCTCATGGACTGTAGTCTGCCAGCCAGGTACCTCCAGTCCATGGGGATTCTCCAGGCAAGAACACTGGACTGGGTTGCCATGCCCTCCTCCAGGGGATCTTCCAACCTGAACTCAGGTCTCCCGCATTACAGGCAGATTCTTTACTGTTTGAGCCACCAGGGAAGCCCAAGAATACTGGAGTGGGTAGACTATTCCTTCTCCAGGGTACCTTCCTGACCCAGAAATCAAACCAGGGTCTCCTGCATTGCAGGCATATTCTTTACCAGCTGACCAGGAAAGCCCATAGTTGATTTATAATATCACGTAAATTTAGGGTGTATAGCACATGATTCAGTCATACATATACATATATATCCTCTTTTTTAGATTACTTACCCTTAAAGGTTATTACATGGGTCCTTGTTGGTTATGTATTTCATATACAGTAGTGTGCATATGTTAATCCTAACCTTCTACTTTATACCTTTCACCACCACCACCAAACTTTTGCTTTAACCTTCCTAGGTTCTTAGGTCTCTATTTTTTTTTTTTTGGCTGCACCATGTAGCCTGTGTGATCAAACTGGTGCTCCTTGTAGCAGAAGCTGAGTCTTAACTACTGGACCACCAGGGAAGTCCCACTAACGCCTCTCTTATTCACAGCATTGAAAACAAAGATGAAGTCTAACCTACCTTGCTCTTAACATTTTCATATATTGTGTTTTCTGATATAGTTGGATTTTATTTTTACCATCTTATTTTTTCTAGTTACTGTATTTCTATGCTTTTTGTTTTTCTATTTCTCAGAATGACCAAGTTTTTAAAGTTCATTTTCCCCTCCACAGCTTTTGAAGCTATACACTCTATTTTTACTCTTTTAATAGTTGTCGTTAACATTTTAACATGTGTACCTAAAGCCTAGAGCTAGTTCTGATTTCTCACCTTCTCTTGAATAATTCAAAGATCTTAAAATACTTCAATTTCAATCACCCCTTCCTATCTCTGACATAACTACTATTGTCCACTATTTTAGTTTTACCTTATCACAACAGTGGTTATGAATTCCCAGGGGATTTTTGTCCTCCTCTCTCAACAGTCCAGACTAAGATAAATAAGATCTGTCAATTTTTGTCTGAGAGCAGATTTTTAAATTTCCATGTTCATTCTTCAAGGAACTCGTCCTATGAGGGACAATGGGGTGGGGCGTTCAGTTCTAATTCCTCACTTCAGTTCCTAAACCTATCTCCTATCTTGTGACCATTAAAACTTAACTTTCAGGAATTCTGAGTCAGGCAAATGCCCCCAGGGCAATTCACTACCTGGATTTTTAGTTGTTATCTTTTGTTCTCTTCCTGGGAATTTTCTTTCCCTCCAGAGTGGAGAGTTCAGCTGTTCAGTTTAAAATGTTTGTTTCAACAGATACTTACTTGTAAGTTCAGTATCTTAGCTCTCTCCTCTATCTAAGAAGATGCACAAGTCTCCCTAATTTTAAAAGACCTTTTTCTTTGTGTCAGTCAAAGGTTTCTCCAGACAACAGACTTAACCTGTCTCTGTCGAGTCCCTTGGGTGGCAAGGAGATCCAACCAGTCCATCCTAAAGGAAATCAGTCCTGAATATTCATTTGAAGGACTGATGTTGAAGCTGAAACTCCAATACTTTGGCCACCTGATGCGAAGAACTGACTCACTGGAAAAGACCCTGATGCTGGCAAAGATTGAAGGCAGGAGGAGAAGGGAACAACAGAGGATGAGATGGTTGGATGGCAACACCAACTCAATGAACATGAGTTTGAGCAAGCTCTGGGAGTTGGTGATGGACAGGGAGGCCTGGCGTGCTGCAGTCCATGGGGTTGCAAGGAGTTGGACACGACTGAGCGACCGAACTGAACTCACTGTCTCACCATCTTCTATCTTTCTCAATATTATAAAATCTGACTTCTTCTCCCTCAGTTCCAATGAATCAAATACCACTGATACCTTCACAGGTTATCAAAAGTCTCCTAATGTCCAATCCAGTGTATATTCTGACTTTTCTTGGGCTTTTGTAACCAATGACACTACTGACCGCACTGTTGACCTTTTCTATCTTGATTTTGTTTTTTTGTTGTTGTTTAGTCTCTAAAGTCATGTCTGACTCTTTTGTGACCCCATGGACTGTAGCCTGCCAGGCTCCTCTGTCCATGGTGTTTCTCAGGTAAGAAAATGGAATAGGGGTTGCCATTTCCTTCTCCAGGGGATCTTCCCGACCCAGGGATTGAACCCATGTATTCTTTACCGCTGAGCCACTTGCAATAACACACCATCCTGGCTGGCTTTTCCCCAACCATTACGACTGTTCTGTATTTCCTCTTTCTCTACCCACCCTATTACCCCCATCTTTGGCGTTCTTCAAGATTCAGTTCCTGCTCTCTACTTTTTCTCGACAGTCTCTCAATAGTACATCACCTACAATTCCTTCAACAGTCTTTCTTTTCTCTGGTGGCTCCCAAACACCACTCTCTACCTGTGACTTCATTTCCAATCATCAGAACTATATTTCTATCCAGATGTATACCAGTCCTCTCAAACTCAATACATCAAATAGAAATCACCCTCTCTCCTTAAAAACTGACTCCCTTTTCCAACTTCTCTGTTCTTAGTAGTACCACCATCCTTCCAGCTTCAAAAACAGTCTTTGATTCATTTTGTTTCCCATTCCTCAGATCAGTCATAAATTCTGATCGATCCTTTGTAATCTCTCTGTCTTCTCATCTCAATTATTCATCTGAACTGTGCAAATATTCATGGGTATCTGAAGTGTACCTGGGTACTGAAAAGACAGAGAATTGAGCCCCTGATGTGAAGGCATTCACAGTCTAGATTAATAATAAATAAGGAAACACATAATTATAATATGGAGAGTTAAATGTTACAATAGAAGCACTTATTTCATACCTGGACTACTGTCATAGCTTTCAAAGAGGTTTAACTGCTTCAAGGTTATTCCCCCAATGTGACACTTTCAGATATGTCTTCCTAAAAAAATTATCTTGACCATATTTTTTTCTTGTTCAAGAATCTTAATTCTTCTCAATTGCTTTCAGGATTAACACTGTCACTAATTAGCCTGTGATGAAAGATCCTGAACAGTGAGCCACCAAATATCCTTCAAGTATTATTTCTCAACACTTCTTCAAATGAACTTTTCATTCCTTTCGTATCAGTTTACTATTTAGACATGAATATAATTTAATATTCCTCATGACACTCCCTTCATACAGCAAACTCCACCATTTCCATAAAAATACATTCTATCTTTGAAGATTCAGATTAAAACCTATCTCTATAAGTTGATCTTCAGTATCACTAGCCAAAAATGATGCCTTTATTCTTCAAAGGCTCAAAGCAATTTTTTCCTAGATAAATCATCTTACAATCAGGTACTGCCTTATTTTATTTTCTCCATTGTTGTCTTGAATTATTAATTCTTTCTCACTTAATTGTACATAGTTCATGTTTTCTCCCCAACCAAACTCTATGCTTCTCAGCAGTTCTATCTTCTACTTCTTTGTATCCAGCCACAGTACCTAACACAGTATCTTGTTTATGAGCAAGATTTGAAATAGGGGTAGGGTTTGGAAAGTTCAGTTTGGATGAAGGAACACAGATGATATTAACAGAAGAAACAGCACATGCAAAGATTAGAAAGGGCAAGGTTTGTCCCAGATAGAGAAAATTAATCAATTTGGTAGAATGAAGGGTCCTCCCTAACTCTGACTTAGCAATGCCAAAAGGAATACTGGGATGTGAGGTGGAAGGGCCAGAATAATTTCTAAAGTAAGGAGTTTTATCTGACAGGTGATGAGGGAGCCACGGAATTCTTAAATAGGCTAATGAAGAGGGCACGGTTTCTTAAGTTTCATCAAACAAGCAGTGCACTAAATTAATAGGAAGGCCTGAACATCAGTTGAGTAGCTATTGTGCAGAGAGGAAGTAGTGGCTGAACCCTGACCAGCACTGAGTGCTTTTCTTTCATCTTCTCTCCGAGGGAAATCTGCCATAAAATTCCTTAGGTAAAGAAAGACAGTTGCGTTGGTTATCTGATTCAATGTCCCTTTCAGTTCCACTTATCCTAGATTCACCATAAAGCAGATTGCTTTCTCTTGGCATCTTCACTGGGAGAAGCACATTTTCATTAATGGTAACTACATTAGCAAATGACTCGTTGCAAGTTATTCCAAGCTATATCAAAGAGAGTTTGCTCCCACTTTAATAAATGCCTATTTATCCACAGATGGAGGTGTTTGCTACCCGTGGTCAGGGCTGAGCTTCAGTCCCTAAACTAAGACTGGCTGTCACCCAGGGCTCAGCCCTGCCACAGTAGAGTACGGGATACTTAGCTATCTACTCACTCACTCACTAACTTCTTGCTACAGCCCTTGAGCAGAATCGTGACTCTGATTTATTTGTGTTTCACCTATTATATATGCCTAGGAGGTTTCCTTCCAATAGGTGGATAATTTGTAGGAATTTTTACTTTTCTTCTAAACATGTCCTAATATCCTTTGTCTTTATTATCACCATCTGTGGTTAAAGAAGAATGGGAGTGGGGTGGGAGGGGGCACAAACTATAGTACTTTTTATTTACCATCTCTATTTATTTGGTCAAATCCTTTTTAGGCATAGCAGGGAAATGGCAAAAAAAAAAAAAAAAGAAAGAAATTAATCTTGAGGATTGATAATCAGAATTCATAAAAATATCATGCAAGAGCAAAGGAAAGATCTTTAGTGATGACTGCTTTACCTGCCCACCATGCAGTAGGGTCTAAGTGGTTGGTTTTACTCAGGAATATTGATATTTGCTTTTCTTCACTGCTATTTCTCAATGGGTGTGGGGGAAGGGAATGTGAAGCAAGTAGATTTAGAGAGGCTTCAGAGCAATGAGTTAAGAGATACATGCATTTCTTAAAGTCACCCAAATGCCCAAGATAAGTGAGGCGATGATAAACAAATTAAGAATAGGATTAATATCTAAATATATGTACTGAGTCTTTGTAGAATTAAAAAAAAGATTAAGATGATTCTTTACATCTAAACCGCATAAAAAAAGAAATCATTTGTGGAATTTTAAAGTTGAAAACCTAATTGAGTTAATAAAGTAGAAACGTATGCTAAATATAACAAAAGAAAGTAAAATAAGATAGAGATATCTTCTGGAATGGCAGAAGACTTTTCACAGGTCACAGAGAATACTCATGAGGAATAAATTAGAGCACCATCAATTGTGCCCCTTTATAATAAAGGTATACTAGTATTTAGGGAAACATGAAATTAATCAAATTTATAAAAAAGATAAATTTGAAGGTAATTATTAATCTAGCAAAGTATTCACAAGTATGACTTTTATAAATATCAAGCTCTCCTATTAATTTAAGATATCTAAGTGCAATGGATTTATAGCCTAACTTTCCTAGGAATTTATTATATCAATAATACCATAACCAATAATTGCTTTACTTAGAAATTTATTAGAAAGCACCCGTAAATGGAAAGTTAAAGTAATAGTTGGTTCTTGTGTTCTCTTTTACATACTCAGTAGAAATCTTATATATGAACATTACAAATATTTCAAACCTTGCATAAAAGCTACTTCTCAATTCATATGTTGGCTTTTCTTGCACACAAAGCCTACTCCCACGCTCACAAGCAAGCCTCATCTCTCTGTATTGAAAGGCATAGTAAAACAACAATATATTTTGGCAGGTAGAAGTTCTCTAAATACCACAAACAGCTGACCAGATGCCACGGTAAGCCTTGCATGGAGCTGGCACTCTTTGTTAAAGCCAAGCAAACTGTCTCTTATTTCTCATAGCCAATGTTGGTGGCACTATTTCTACAGACAGAAACAAAACTTGAAAAGCAAACAACTTAAACAAATTCTGTTAATTCCTCTTCCCCCTTTTAAAAATACGAAAGTGGGTTTTAGACAATTTGGGGGTGGGGGGGGCATCATGCTCCCCAAAGTAAGAGAAGTTCAGACAACAAAGGGTTAAAAGAACAAGCAGAGCCCTACCGTACCCAGAAATGACAGAAGGCTCTTCTCCTCTTCCGTGCTACTATCCAACCACTCGGCCACATCACCGGGGGAAAGGAGACTCATTCTCCAGCCAGAAAACTTTTCCATACAGAGCACAATTACTGAATGATGGAGCGGGAAAAGAAAGATACACAGACTAAATTCTTGGGGGTCTACACCTAAATTGCTGGCTAGGCAGTAATAATGAGAGAGAAATTGTGATCCTCCCTCCACTCTGAATTCTGTCTCTGTGACACCAATCTAATGCAACGGGGGGAGGGGGAAGAACATAGAGAGGGTTAAAAGAGGGTGATAGAAGAGAAGGGAGGAAAGGTCTGTCCTTCAGTCTCTTGGTGTTAAGCTTTAGCCTGAAAGAAAAGCCAGCATAAAACTGAATAATAATTTGTGTTCAATGTCAGGAGAGAGCAAAAGGAAAATAAAGAACAAAGATACTCAAAGAAAAAGAGACAGGTTCCTACACTGAGACAGCTTAGATAACTGGACAGCACAATAGCTAATCAGTTAAGTAAATCATATCATCAAACAAAAACAAAAGCAAAGGAACAAATTCAGCATTTTGTTTTGTTCTGAGAAGAAAGGTTTTCAAATTCCCTTTCAGTCTGCCGAGAGAACTGCAGCCCCTAACCCTTTCCTGCTTTAGCTGTTTCAACAGCATCCCAGCCCCCTTGACGAAGATTTCCTGCAAGCAAAGGCAGGTTGATAAATCTGTGAATAGGAAGCTCTCATCCCTCCTTTCTTCTGCTCCTCCTCCATCCCTCCCCCCACCTCGCATGGCGACTGCATTGATCGACAATAATGGAATCTGTAACTGACTGCCAACAGCAACATTAAGGATATTACAAGTCCACTTCATAAGAATTTGAGCCGGTGGTCGGAACTTGGGGGCAACTCTGGGCTTGTAGTCAATAGCTTTGTCTTTCTTAGCCAGAAAGAAAAGGGTGTGCTTGCGTGCGTGTGTGTGTGTGTGTGTGTGTGTGTGTGTGTAAAGGAAAGAAGGCTGAAGCCTGAAAGAAGTAAGAGAAGTGAGCTTGTTGGGCTAAAAATTCAGAGAGCCATGGACGGAGCAAACGACTGTCCTTCAACTCCCGTCGCACTTACAATGACATCGCAAAGAACTCAGAGCCAGATGGATTTTTTTTATGTGATTTACATTACAAATCTACATGGTTTGATTTAGGATTATCTCACAGGCTTATACCTTATTAATAGGCAGAGAAAAATCAAGCAGAAGATGTATTTTGAGAGACCCATAAATCACTAATATCCCTGTTCTCTGGAGATTGATTGGGTTTGTTACTGTGAAAAAAAAAAAAAATCACTCAGAGCTTTCCCCTGCATTAGCAAAACATTAGCTCTGTTCCCCACAATCCACTCTTTATTTCTATTCTAGCAATCTGCCTTCAGAGAGCATTCTTACTGCTTAAGGATTACTATCTCAATATACTCTGAATCCATACCCTCTTTCCCACGTTTACTTCATTATTCTTCATCTGGACTCTTATTCACTTTGTAAGTTCCCTGAGGACACAGCTTTGTAACCCTGGCAGCTAGAGCAGTGCCTGGCACTGAAGGGTTCACTTAATATTTACTGAAGTTTTGGTTGGCTGCTCTGAAAGTTTCAACAGCATCCACTTTGGCAGGAGATCTCAGGCTGGATATTTCAGGATCTCTTTTTAAAAATTAGTCATTTTGACAGACAGTGACTTAAAAGCTGTTCTAGCAGTGGCATCAATTGATTAAGAAAATAGAAAACATAAAAAAGGGGGAGGGAGGGTAATATGAATTCATAATGTTTAAATAAATCTATATTTTGTTACTCGAAATAACTACATAAAATTGAAAAATAGTAATAAATACATATAAAAGACTTTTTTATTGAAATGTCTTGCTTGCTTAGCATCTAAGCATGGATTGATAATTCCTTTGTGGTAACTTAATAACACACCAGTATTTCTGGAGCTCCCAGGTTGAAATCATTGGCCTAGAGCATCAAGTTCAAACTCTCTGGTGAGATATGGCTTTTTTTTTTTTCTTGGTAGTGGCCCTCAGACTCTCCTTGGCTCAGCCATTCTGTATCGTTTACATCTCTCCAACACCTCTTCACGTTTGACTTGGAGTAATCTAACAAACGCAGGGAAAAAAGTCTACCTTCTTTGTTCTTTGGTGTATCTCTAACACAATCATTATCTGGCACACAGTAGGTGCTCAAAAATTTTTGTTGTGTTTCATACTTCCTGTGAGGTATCATTCAACCATACGTACTTGACATCGAACTAATCCACTGAGGCTCAGCTCAAATATCACCTCTCCAGGTCTTCCTTGGCACTTTAATGCAGAGTTAACAGCTTTCTCATCCACACAGGTACTGTTATTACTCCTAGTACTTTTCCGAAATATTTTGTTTAGATAGTTATTTCCTCTGCTATACCTTTCGAAGGCAAAAACTGTGTTCTACTAATTAAAAAATTTTAATGCCTATATATAGTGAATGATTAGTAAATGTTCATTGTATGATATATTACTGAAAGTAAGACTGTGATCCTATATACTAAAGATAGATTAATACAAAAGGATCCCATATGTTCCTGATGTAAGGTTCCATACCACTAGTCTCCAAATTAACAGCCGAAACAGAATCTAGTTAAGGAAAATGTCTTTTATGTATTAAGAAAAGGCTGTACAGACAGAAAGGCATCATCAAAGTAATCCAATACTATAAACTCACCTTCTGTAAACAAAATTAGCATATGAGACACCTAAGAAAAAGTTCTAGGTTGAAATTTTCTCATAATATATAGAGTATCACACTGTTTTTCTTTGCTTACAATAGAAACATAATTTGAATTAGTCCTCCTTATGTAAAATTTTCCTTACAGATAAAGCAATGAAATTTACCTGACAGTGTAACCATTCTATAGTGGACTGTACATTTTCCTAAAATATGAGCCAAAGACTTTGAAATACTGTAAGTTGGGCTCACAGTTAAGAAATAATGCCTGACTACAGTCTTTTCAACAAATGACCAAATCCTGTAGATTTTGGTGGTTTACTGTGTGCCTGAAGTGTACTAAGGACTTTAATCAACATTAATCAGCATTTGTTAACTTTATTGCTTATTTTCCTAATAAGGAATTTCCAGATACTGAAAGTATCTGGAAAATGTGACTGAAAGAATTTCTACTTGAGGGCATTTATGTTTGTGTGTGTGTGTGTGTGTGTGTGTGCACACGCACGCACATACGCGCATGCGTGTGCTGCTCACTGGGCTATAACTTACTGAAGTACTTTCTAGACACTCCACTAGGTGTTTTACATGATACCTCATTTAAAATTCTTAAATGACAATGTAAGATGTGTATTATCTCATTTCACAGGTGAGAAAACCAAAGATCATAAAACTTGTTCAAGGCAACAAAGGTAGTCAGAGAAATGAAATTTAAACTTCTCAGTATTTGGCCAAGGTTCCCTACTACACTAATCTATATCCTACAAGGACTAATTTAGGCAGGAGTTAGCTAACTTCTCCCATAGAGGGCCAGACAGTAAACATTTTACGCTTCGTGGGCTATACAGTCTCCTTCAGAGCTATTTGAATTCTACTGTGCATAAGTGAGTGATAAGTCTCTTCAATTGTGTCTGACTCTGTGCAACCCTATGGACTGCAGCCTGCCAAATTTCTCTGTCCGTGGGATTCTCTAGGCAAGAATACTGGAGTGGGTTGCCATGCCCTTCTCCAGGGGATCTTCCTGATGCAGGGATCAAACCTGGGTCTCTTACGTCTACCTGCACTGGCAGGCGGGTTCTTTACCACTGGTGCCACCTGGGAAGCCTGTTAGAGCACAAAAGCAGCCATAGACAATATGTGGATGAAAGGGCGTGGCTGCATTCCAATATAACTTTATTTATGGAAAAAAAAAAAAAGAAAAAACAAGCTGTGGGTATAGTTTACTGACTCCTGATTTAGGGCTACACAGTCAATTCAGTCAATATTTTTAAAGTAACTAATGCATGTATAGTTGTCTGCCAGACCCCCATGATTGAAAAATAAATAAAAGAATTATTTGCCTTAGTCAAAAAAGTTTTATTTTCATTTTAAGAACTGAATGACTGTCTTTTTATTTTACTTTCAAGACACTGAACACAAGTTATTTCATTTCCTTAGTCTCAAAGTCCTATAGGAAACAATTTTTATTCAAACAAAGAGTATAAAACATGTAGCTCTCTCTTCAATTACTTAACATTCCTGATTTTCCTTATAGCTGCCTATTATACTTTCAGATGTACCTACTTGACAACATTAGTGATGAGTAAGTGCCAAGCACTGTTCTAAGCCCTAGGATTCAGTAGTGGCATGAAAGGGGCAAGATCTCTGCCCTGATGGAATTTATGTTCTGGGAGGAAGAGATAAACAATACATAAGATTAAAAAGTAAAATATATATTGTGTTCGATGGTGAATAGAGCTAAGGAGAATAGTAAAGCAAAGAACAGCAATAGGTAATATTTGAGAGGTCTAAATTTTAGAGGTAGCCAAGGAGGGCACCTCTGAGAGATTGAATTTTGAGTAAAGGTTGCTAGGTTTCCAGTAAGAGGGAAGAACTAATAAAAAGGCCTAGAAGTAACAATAGTCAGGAGACCAGTGCAGGTAGATTGGAATGACCCTCATCTTCATAAAAGAAGACAAGGTCTGTGAAATAATAGGAAGCCAGATCATATAAAGTTATAGGGTCTTTGGCTCTTGTTCTTACTCAGATGGAAAGACTTTGAGGCAGGAGTAGTTCATTAGGCCTTACTTTTGTTTACATAAGAGCTTTATTGAAATAAAAGTCACATACCATAAAATTAGTCTTTTAAAAGTGGTTTTAAATATCTTCACAAAGTTGTATAACCATCACTACAACTTAATTCCAGAACATTTCCTCATCTCAAAAAGAAATCTTGTGTCCATTAGCAGTCATTCTCCATTCTTTCTGGGCTTTCCTGATAGCTCAGCTGGTAAAGAATCCACTGGCAATGTGGGAGACCTAGCTGTGATCCCTGGGTTGGGAAGATCCCCGGGAAAAGGGATAGGCTACCCACTCCAGTATTCTTGAGCTTCCCTTGTGGCTTACCTGGTAAAGAATCCACCTGCAATGTGGGAGACCTGGATTCGATCCCTAGGTTGGGAAGATCCCCTGGAGAAGGGAAAGGCTACCCGCTCCAGTATTCTGGCCTGCAGAATTCAATGGGGTCCATGGGGTCACAAAGAGTCAGACACAACTGAGCAACTTTCACTTCCATTCTTTCTAACCTCTCGGCCCCTAAGGCAACTACTAATCTATGTTTCATTTTTATGAACTTTCCTATTGTGGACATTTCATATAAATGAATTCATAATGTGGCGTTTGTGCCCGATTTTCATTTACTTGTGCTCATGCTGCAGCATGGGTCACTACTTAATTGTTTTTAATGGCTGGATAGTATTCCGCTGACAGCCATTTGGGTTCTTTCCATTTTTTAAAATTATAACTAAAGCTGTCATGAACATTCTCCTGCAAGTTCATGTCTGGGAACCTTTACACCTTAAAAGGATATCCAGGACTTACCTGGTGGTCCAGTGGTTAAGAATCCTCCTGCCAGTGCAGGGGACACAGGTTCAGTCCCTGTTCGGAGAAGATCCCTCATGCCTCAGAAGAACTAAGCCCGTAACTAGAGTGTAGCCTCTGCTCTTCACAACTACAGCACGTTCAACAAAAAGAGCCAGTACAGCCAAAAATAAATACAAAAATATTTTAAAAGATATCCAAAAAGATGTATCATATAATCTGCTCTTTCTACACCAGAAAATCTAAAATTGTACAGCAGAAGACAGTTATTTTCTAATTTTACAGGTACCATGTTTTCCTCCTAATTCTTCTAGGATTTCCATCTTTTTTGAAGAAACAAAAACTACCGATTCAGTCTCTTTTCCCCTACTCTACTGTTCTTATACACAGGAAAAGAGAATGAGCAAAGGCAAGTAATACACGAAAATAGATCTTTTTATAAATTGATAATTAAAGTTGGCAAAGTTGGCAGTCTTTTTTTTGGCGGGGGGGTAGTTTTACATTTTGATATAGTTTAAAACTTACATAAAAGGTGCAAGTGGAGTACACCTACCCTTATATACCTTTTATCTAGATTCACCAACTGTTTACATTTTGTTACCTGTGCTCTTCATCATTCTTTCTGCATATACTGTTATTTTATATAGACATTTTTCTAAACTATTTGGGTACTTGGAGGCATTATGCCCTTTACTGCCAATGGCTTCAGGGTATATTTTCTAAAACAAAGGACATTCTCTTATATAATCCAGAACAACTATCAAAATCAGAAAATTTAAAACTGATATAGGTTGATATTTTAAGGATAAAATTAAATTTGCCTCTATGTGCAAAATCTACTATATTATATTTTGGTATCATACAAAGTCTTTGAGAAATAAACTGACTTTAAGCAATGGTGACTGAGAAATCATAAGTACTGACTGCAAATATAATTAATTCAAAGAAAGAGTCTACATCATATTAAAATAATGTCTGTTGTATTTTTAAAGGATTACTACTGAACTTACTAACATTCAATACACTGTTGTGATAAAGGACTAGAAGTAGAAATAACTAGTTTTCAAAAAAGGTAACTAAAGGATAAGTAAAGTGACTGCATTTCCATCGTGATATTCTTTTGGATATGTACAACCTTTTGCCTCTAAAGTGAATATCAAACCATAACTTTTCCTTTTATTTTGATGAGATGTTTTACTATAAGAGGAACAGAGCTGAATTTTACAAAATCTTCAGTTCAATACATTTAAATAGTACCACATATACACATATATATGTATATGTGTTCCTCAAATCACTTACATATTATAAGTTATATATCAATGAATGCATTCAAGCATTGTTTTCACTTCTCAGAAACATTATGTTATAATTAAAGCCAAAGAAATAATGAAGCTAAGCTGAATTTTCATTCATTTGGATTTAGGAAGCAGCACTTTTGAAATGTGAAGCCACAGAGAAATATGGATGTTAACATTGTAAGAGGCATTCCTATTGTATGATTATTTAAAACAGGTAATATCCTCCAGTGAAAACTGGTGTCAAAATGTAAAGCAGTTTTTTAAATAAAGGTAGTAACACTATTATCAAACAGAAGCTTAAAAGTAATGTGTCAAAGACTAACGGCAGATTTTGCTTGAGAAGTTGATGACTATATAGAATTAAGATAATTAGATTCCTTAAACACTAAAGCTATTATTTTAAGGAAAAAAATGTAAATAAAGTGACAACTGTAGTTAATGAACAGAAAGTTCTTTCTCAAAAAGATCCAGAAAGCAGCTAACATATAATTATTCTTAAATTAATTTTCTTTAAAATAAAAAGTTAAACTTTACAATTAATTTTACTCAAAGCAATTCCTGGAGTCTATTATTTAGTACTTAACACAGTATCAAGCAAATAAACCCTCAATATTTACTGAGTGAGTGGGTAGACGGATAGGATAAGCCTACACATCTAAGATTATCGATGCTATGCAAGTAAAGTGAACATATCTTCTGTAACATCTCTAGAACCAGCAATAGTTTGAACATTTGTATCATGAACAATAAAAGATCAAATATATTGTGTGCTTAAAAGGTACTGAAGGTAGTACATGAAGTGCTTTGCAAATGCTAACTGAAAACTGGCATTTGCCATCTGCTTCTACAAGACTTAAATCACTAGTCACTTCAAGCTGCTGACCTTCAACACACCCTGAACGGAGTTCAGGGTGGAGATCAGGAATGAGGCACTCTGTGCAGGGGGAAAAACGTGTGGAACAGGCCTTCAGATAGTTATTTTTAGGAGATGATTTTGTGAGCCCATTTTTTCATATCTAAAAAAATACTAGAATTCTTAACACATATACTTACTCTGCCCCTCCTCCCCCCACCACACACAACCTCTTCAGCACAGTTACTCTACTCAGAGCTAACTGACATCCTATAGTCCTCATTTGGCCCCTAAATAAAACTTAACTCACAATTCTCATACTGTGTATTTTTTTTCAGTCAATAGAGTTTTAATCTCATTTATTCCTCATAACAACCCTGTGTGGTAGTACTATTTCCCCCATTTTATACCTGGGGAAACTAAGGTTTAGAGAAAACTAATTAAGGTTGAGAGCAAGCAAGAAGATCAAACCAGTCAATCCTAAAGGAAATCAACCCTGAAATTCATTGGAAGGACTGATGCTGAAAAGCTGAAGCTCCAATACTTCGGCCACCTGATTCGAAAAGCCAAATCATTGGAAAAGACTGATGCTGGGATGCAGGTTTGATCACTGGGTTGGGAAGATCCCCTAGAGAAGGAAATGGCAACTCACTCCAGTATTCTTGCCTGGAGAACTCCATGGACAGAGGAGTCTGGTGGGCTACAGTCCATAGGGTCGCCTTTGAGACTTTGCGACTTTCACTACACTTTGACTAATGCTGGGAAAGATTGAAGGCAAAAGGAGAAGGGGGCATCAGAGGATGAGATGGTTAGACAGCATCACTGATGCAATGGACATGGATTTGAGCAAACTCCAGAAGATAGTGAAGGATGGGGGAAGCCTGGTGTGCTGCAGTCCATGGGGTCATGAAGAGTCAGATACGACTTAGTGCCGGAACAACAACCACCACCACAAAGATTGAGAGAACTGACAAAGTCACACAGTCAGTAAGGGGTTGGAGGTGGGAGGTGCCAGGAGTTAGATATTCCTTTTCGAGAGCTGACCCTCCTAACTACATTCCATATTAGAGTTTTTTCTATAAAATTTTTAGATATTTTGGGAAAGGTTTGAAAGGTGAACAGTTATTAAGTGGGAAGCAAAATTGTTTATATTGTTCAATGATCTGAGATAGCACAAGAAGGGTAAACAAATTGTGTAGTAATCCAAAGATCCCAACAAAATCGGGAAGCCAGATCCCATAGTTTCTAAAGTGAAGGAATGAAAAGATCAGCTTGGATTCATAGAGTGCAGACATTTGTTTTATTGCTTTCCACCTTTCTGATAACCTGTTTGTTTTTCACATGTAGCTTTTAACAAAGGGAAAGTTAGTGCATTGGCACACTCGGCACAGGGCAAGTACTCAATATTTGTTAAATGAATCAATAAATGCAAATATTTTTCCAGGCCTGATCAGGATATGTGACATGGGTATTTGACCCTACAGGTATTTTAATGAGGCTGTTTGATGCTGTGCTTGACAGATTTGCTACTGCTACTTTTACAATGGAAACCATGTCAATTTTTATCCATCATATTAAGTAATTTTTTCAAGTTAGGGAATCTAACATGCTTGGAGAAAAAGAAAAATATTTGGTGGACTTAAAAGAAAACCTTACTTTGGACATGTGGTACTTATTAAAAATTAATGGGTACTAATGATTATGGATACATAATGATTATGATAATTGAGTGTACATATTATTACAACTCAAAAAAAATCAAGCGGTTTCACATCTTTTTTGGTACTAAAAACAATAACTATCAAAAAATTTCAATAGATTTATTTTCACTTGGATTGTTAAAATGCCATACAAAGACATGCCCAGAAAACAAACACTGCAATCAACTCTTTATTTTCCTTTGGTTAACATTTGAATATGTTGCAAATTGGGCTTTAGTAAAAGAATGAACTGGAACAAAACAGTTCAAGAGATATGCAAAAATTGCTCCATTTGATCTTAAGTTTAAAAGGCAGAACTTCTTTACTGTTATCTACCTGGGAGGTCATTCATACAAAAATGGAACACATAAAATTGTGGCATCTAAAGATGAATCAGAAAACAAAACAAAATTGTTCCTAAGAAGCTCATGGTCTATATACTTCTCTGATGGTCCACCTTTATTACCCAGATTTAAGGAGACTGCTAAGTCTCTTCAGTCGTGTCCAACTCTGTGTGACCCCATAGACGGCAGCCCACCAGGCTCCCCTGTCCCTGGGATTCTCCAGGCAAGAACACTGGAGTGGGTTGCCATTTCCTTCTCCAACGCATGAAAGTGGAAAGTGAAAGTGAAGTCGCTCAGTCATGTCCCACTCTTAGCGACCCCATGGACTGCAGCCTACCAGGCTCCTCCGTCCACGGGATTTTCCAGGCAACAGTACTGGAGTGGGGTGCTACTGCCTTCTCCTTTAAGGAGACTAAGTATCTTTAATGTCTTTCTCATTTAAACTAAGCTGATCCCTAATGAAGAATACATTAAAAAAAAAAAAAAAGTACAACCCAAAGAAAGGTAAGAGGATAGTACATTATTATTTGAAGGCATTTTAGATTATAATTGCCTGAATAATCTACTCCTTTATTTAAGTTTGTACACAGACTGTCATGGTTCTTCCCCTCCCTCTCCTGGAAAACGAACACTGAGTAAGATATTCCTATTGCAACCCCTGACACACACATTTAAAATAAAGTCAAAGTGGATTGAGTATCTCTATATTTCAAAGAAACCGCAATACAACTGGAGCCAGATGCCTCCTCAGGGTTATTAGGAGATGGCCTCTCTGCTACCTGATGATCTCAGTCTTTATGCTCAGTTGCTCAGCCTGTCCAACTTTTTGCAACCCCATGAACTGCAGCCTGCCAGCCTCCTCTGTCCATGGGATTTTCCAGGCAAGAACAGTGGAGTGGATTACGTAGGGCAAAAAGGATTCAAGATTATCTTCCAAAATGTCAGTGCTGGAGTCAAGGAGTCAGTCAAGTCAGACTGGAGTCAGTCAAGGAGTACTTTCCCTGCTTATCTATCACCCCTCCCTTCACTAACAAATAAGCACCAAAAGAATCACTTATAAAGACTGGGTGTGTCTGAGCAGTCATTCATTCCAGGTTAGACAGCTGAGTTTAGAAAAAGCAGAGGAACCAGAGATCAAATTGCCAACATGGGTTGGATCACAGAGAAAGCAAGAGAGTTCCAGAAAAACATCTGCTGCTGCTGCTAAGTCACTTCAGTCATGTCCAACTCTGTGCGACCCCACGGACAGCAGCCCACCAGGCTCCCCCGTCCCTGGGATTCTCAAGGCAAGAACACTGGAGTCGGTTGCCATTTCCTTCTCCAATGCAAGTCACTCAGTCGTGTCCAACTCTTAGCCACTCCATGGACTGTAGCCTACCAGGCTCCTCCATCCATGGGATTTTCCAGGCAAGAGTACTGGAGTGGGGTGCCATCGCCTTCTCTTCTGCTTTATTGACTATGCCAAAGCCTTTGATTGTGTGATCACAATAAACTGTGAAAAATTCTTCAAGAGATGGAATACCAGACCACCTGACCTGCCTCCTGAGAAATCTGTAGGAAGGTCAAGAAGTAGTTAGAACCAGACATGGAACAATGGACTGATTCCAAATTGGGAAAGGAATACATCAAGGCTGTATATTGTCACCCTGTTTATTTAGCTTATATGCAGAGTACATCATGTGAAATGCAAGGCTGGATGAAGCACAAGTTGAATCAAGATTGCCAGGAGAAATAACAATGACCTCAGATATGCAGATGACACCACCCTTATTGCAGAAAGCAAAAAGGCAATAAAAGCCTGTTGATGAAAGAGGAGAGTGAAAAAGCTGGCTTAAAAATCAATATTCAAAAAACGAAGATCACCGCATCCAGTCCCATCACTCCATGGCAAATAGATAGAGGAACAATGGAAACAGTGAGAAACTTTATTTTCTTGGGCTCCAAATTCACTGCAGATGGTGACTGCAGCCATAAAAAGACCCTTGCTCCTTGGAAGAAAAGCTATGACCAACCTAGACAGCATATTAAAAAGAAGAGACAATATTTTGCCAACAATGGTCCATCTAGTCGAAGCAATGGTTTTTCCAGTAATCATGTATGGATGTGAGAGTTGGACCATAATGAAAGCTGAGTGCCTAAGAATTGATGCTTTTGAACTGTGGTGTTGGAGACTTGAGAGCCTCTTGGACTACAAGGACATCAAACTAGTCAATATTAAAGGAAATCAGTCCTGAATATTCACTGGAAGGACTAATGCTAAAGCTGAAGCTCCAATACTTTGGCTACCTGATGTGGAGAACTGACTCCTTGGAAAAGACTCTGATGCTGGAAATGATTGAAGGTGGGAGGAGAAGGGGACGACAGAGGATGAGATGGTTGGATGGCAACATCGACTGGATGGACATGAGTTTTAGCAAGCTCTGGGAGTTGGTGATGGACACGGGAAGCCTGGTATGCTGCAGTCCATGGGTTTGCAAAGAGTCTGACATAACACAGCGATTGAACTGAACTGAACTGAGAGAGCTGAGGCAGGAGACCTGCTGCAAAAAGGCAGGTAGAGGGAGGGGAGGACAAAGCCCATGGTTTGAATTGTGTCTCCCAAAAATTCATGAAGGCTTAACTGCCAGTATCTTAGGACAGCACCATATTTGGAATACAGCTGCTGCTGATGTACCTGGTTAATATGAGATCATTACAGTGCAGCTTAATCCAATATTGTTGATATCCTTATAAATTTGAGAAATTAGGACACAGGAGCTTGCAAACAGAGATAACACCATATGAAGATGAAGGCAGAGACCAGGTAATGCTTCTACAAGCCAAGGAATGTCAAAGATTGCCAGCAAACTAGGTAAGGAATAACCCAACTCTGGAGAAAACAACCCCTCCCCCCCACTCTTGGATTCTACCCAGTGGCCAACTTAGGGCAGGTAGAGGGGCTGAAAGCTTGTACAATTTGCAGGCTATCTTTAAGAAAAACATTACAAAGTTACAAACACAAATCTCTCTTTTCTGATTTTCTCTGTTTTATTAAAGTCACTTATGCTGAAAAGATCATGAGGTTTGTGGCTGCCATAGAAAGAACTTAATTCAACAACAGTAATACAGTCAAAGGTTTGTCCAAGTCCTATAGCCATTTATAACAGAATCATTCATAGTTCAGAGAAAGATAACATCACTTGGCTATGGTGTGGAATCTATGGTAATAAGTCACTGTCTTTTTTTCCTCAAAATGTATCCTCATGTTTCAGCAGTGATATATTTATTAGTCACTGTGAAGAGAGATTCTCAGGTTTTTCTGTAGATAATTTAAAAATAACAAAACTTTAAATCTCTTGGGAAATTCATTAGTGATGTTTTATCAAATAAAAATAGATAAGCAGACTAAAAGGATAAGCATGAGGTCAGTATGCTGAGTAACAAATACTTAAATAGTCTAAGGGGTTTTGAGAGTACTAGAAAGGACAATATTTATATTACCAACGACATACTGGATTTAGTCCTCCTGGCTTTATATCTGTGATGTGGGAGAAATAAATACTTTAATAATATGTTATTATTTGAACTGTGGTGTTGGAGAAGACTCCTGAGAGTCCCTTGGACTGGAAGGAGATCCAACCAGTCCATTCTGAAAGAGATCGGCCCTGGGATTTCTTTGGAAGGAATGATGTTAAAGCTGAAACTCCAGTACTTTGGCCACCTCATGCGAAGAGTTGACTCATTGGAAAAGACTCTGATGCTGGGAGGGATTGGGGGCAGGAGGAAAAGGGGACGACAGAGGATGAGAGGGCTGGATGGCATCACCGATTCGATGGACATGAGTTTGAGTGAACTCCAGGAATTGGTGATGGACAGGTAGGCCTGGCGTGCTGTGATTCAAGAGGTCGCAAAGAGTCGGACACGACTGAGCGACTGAACTGAACTGATGATAGATAAAAGATAATAACCAAATAATCAAAACAAAAGATGCTGAGAGGCAACTGATAATAACCAATACCCATTCTGAAAATAATCTTAGAATATTTGGAATAGACTAAAACTTTAATTTAAAAAAAGATATATAGAAATTGGAGAATGCAATGGCACCCATTCCAGTACTCTTGCCTAGAAAATCCCATGGATGGAGGAGCCTGGTAGGCTACAGTCCATCGGGTAGCTAAGAGTCAGACACAACTGAGCAACTTCACTTTCACTTTTCACTTTCATGCATCGGAGAAGGAAATGGCAACCCACTCCAGTGTTGAGAATCCCAGGGACAGGGGACCTGGTGGGCTGCCGTCTATGGGGTCGCACAGAGTCGGACACTACTGAAGTGACTCAGCAGCAGCAGCATACAGAAATCAGTGGTTCTGTTATATACAAACATAAAACATTAAAAACATGTTTTTAAGGTTGGGATTAACATAAAGATATCTATAATCAGCACTTTTTTAATAGGATGTAGGCTCACCAGAGAGAACGCAATGGCACCCCACTCCAGTACTCGTGCCTGGAAAATCCCATGGACGGAGGAGCCTGGTAGGCTGCAGTCCATGGGGTCACTAAAGAGTCGGACAGGACTGAGTGAGCAGCAGTAGCAGCAGGCTCACCAGAGTCTATTTATGTTATTGGTAAGAGGTTTTAGACAATGTGGTTAAGATAAGCAATAAGGGATATAAATATCAGAAAGAAAGAAACTGATAAGTATATGCAGAAGATAAGATATAGTATTCTTTAGTGAGGATGGCAACAAGAGACAAGACAATTAATTGAAAAAAAATACAAGGATTCATTAATATGATCAGGATAAAGATAAATATACAGTATTTGATATATATATATATATGCTGAAAATAAAAATATATAATTCTTTATGTATCAGCAATTGCCAATTAGAAAAATAAAGAGAGAAAAGATTCCATTAAAAAAACCCTTATAGACTAGGGATAAGATTAATAAAAATTTTAAGACATTTGCAGAAAAAATATCAAACTTTACATATGATAGACAGGAGTGCTGTTAGATCCACAAGGGAAAAGAAAGACTATTCAATAAATATGGCAAGTAAAAGTTATCAATATGAAAAAAGCATAAACATATAACATAAAAATCAACTCTTTGAGTAAGAGCTTAAAAGTCAAGAACAAAAATTTACACTCCTAAGAAAAATTATCTTGAGGCCCTGGGGTAGGAAATAATTTTGTAAACACAAAATATTAACTTTAAAACACTGATAAGTTTGTCTACACAAAATTATGAACTTTTGTTCATTCAATGATCTTAAAAAAAGAAAGTGAAAGGACACGTTACAACTTGAGAATATATTCACAATACACACAACTGTTAAGGGTTACTATCAAGAACATAAAAAGAACTTCTTCATCAGTTCAGTTCAGTTCAGTTGCTCAGTCACGTCTGACTCTTTGCGACCCCATGGACTGCAGTATGCCAGGCTTCCCTGTCCATCACCAATTCCCACAGTTTACTCAAACTCATGTCCATCAAGTTGGTGACGCCATCCAACCATCTCATCCTCTGTCATCCCCTTCTCCCACCTTCAATCTTTTCCATCATCAGGGTCTTTTCCAAGGAGTCAGTTCTTCACATCAGGTAGCCAAAGTATTGGAGTTTCAGCTTCAGCATCAGTCCTTCCAATGAATATTCAGGACTGATTTCCTTTAATACTGACTGGTTTGATGTTCTTGCAGTCCAAGGGATTCTCAAGAGTCTTCTCCAACACCACAGTTCAAAAGCATCAATTCTTCGGTGCTCAGTTTTCTTTACAGTCCAACTCTCACATCTGTACATGACTACTGGAAGAACCATAGCTCTGACCAGACAGATCTTTGTTGGTAAAGTAATGTCTCTGCTTTTTAATATGCTAGGTTGGTCATAGCTTTTACTACCAAGGAGCAAGGTTCTTTTCATTTCACAGCTGCAGTCACCATCTGCAGTTATTTTGAAACCCAAGAAAATAAAGTCTCTCACCGTTTCCATTGTTTCCCCATCTGTTTGCCATGATTTATGGGACCAGATGCCATGATCTTATTTTCTGAATGTTGAGTTTTAAGCCAACCTTTTCACTCTCCTCTTTCACTTTCATCAAGAGGCTCTTTAGTTCTTCTTCACTTTCTGCCATAAGGATGGTGTCATCTGCATATCTGAGGTTATTGATATTTCTCCCAGCAATCTTGATTCCAGCTTGTGCTTCATCCAGCCTGGCATTTTGCATGATGTACGCTGCATATAAGTTAAATAAGCAGGGTGACAACATACAGCCTTGACACACTGAGGAAACCAGACACTTGCAGGGCACAAACAGAACCTTGTGCACACCAGGACCCAGAAGAAAGGAGCAGTGACCCCACAAGAGACTGACCCAGACTTGCCCGTGAGTGTCCAGGAGCCTCTGGCGGAGGCGTGGGTCTACAGTGGCCTGCTGCAGGGTCGGGGGCACTGAGTGCTGCAGTGCATGGGAACTTTTGAAGGAAGTCACCGTTATTTTCATTACCTCCACCATAGTTTGGACTCAGGTCAAACAACAAGGAGGGAACACAGCCCCGCCTATCAACAGAAAATTGGATTAAACATTTACTGAGAATGGGCCTGCCCATCAGAACAATACTCAGTTTCCCCTTCAGCCAGTCTCTCCCATCAGGAAGCTTCCATAAGCCTTTTTTTTTTTTTTTTCAATATAAATTTATTTATTTTAATTGGAGGCTAATTACTTTACAATATTGTATTGGTTTTGCTTTTATCCTTATCCATCAGAGGGCAGATAGAATGAAAACCACAATCACAGAAAACTAACCAAACTGATCACATGGATCACAGCCTTGTCTAACACAATGAAACTATGAGCCATGCCCTGTAGGGCCACCCAAGATGGACGGGTCATAGTGGAGAGTTCTGACAAAATGTGGTCCACTGGAGAAGGGAATGGCAACAACTTCAATATTCTTGCCTTGAGAACCCCATGAACAGCATGAAAAGGCAAAAAGACAGGACACTGAACCATGAACTCCTCAGGTTGGTAGGTGCCCAATAGGCTATGGGAGATCAGTGGAGAATTTCTTCATATTAATAGAAAAATCCTAACAACTCAATAGAAAAATGAACAAGAGAGAAAAATAATTTCACCAAAGCATTAACATATATAGCCATAAACCTACAAAAACTATTCAGTATCACTGGCAATCAGGTTTTGCAAACCAAACATTTGCTCTTCATTACAAGACTAAAATTTAAAATTCTGACAATATCAAGTATTAGGGATAATGTGAATCTCTCATACACATTATTGGTGGAAAATAGTTTGGCATTATTAGTCACCCTAAGACCCAAAAATTCCACTCCTAGGAATACAGCAAAAAGAAACTGCTGCAAATGAATAAGATACGTTCAAGAATGTTCATAGTAGTGCTGATACTGATAGCAAAGTTTAGTTAACAAACCAAATATACTTCAATGAAAAGATGGAACCCTAGTACCAAACCCAATCTAAAATCTAAATTCGTTTGGCATACTCAATAATGTAAAAGTTATACAGGAGTTAAAAATATAAAGAAACAGCAACAACACGGAAAGATATTAATCATATAATATTTAAGTGAAAAAAAAAAGTCCCAAAACAATATATAAAACTTGCCTTTTATATAATGGCACCCCACTCCAGTACTTTTGCCTGGAAAATCCCATGGATGGAGGAGCCTGGAAGGCTGCAGTCCATAGGGTCGCTAAGAGTCGGACACGACTGAGCGACTTCACTTTCACGTATTGGAGAAGGAAATGGAGAATCCCAGGGACGGGGAAACCTGGTGGGCTGCCACCTATGGGGTTGCACAGAGTCGGACACGACTGAAGTGACTTAGCAATAGCAATAAAACAACTAAAACTTAGAAATGGGTATGAAAGATGATTCTCCACCAAATAATGTATATACTCATCATAATCCCAGATGAAATGTCAACAAACATTCTTTTGTTTGTTTTTGCCTGGCAGTGGGGGATGATTTGCTTCTACAGTTCATTTGGAAAAGTAAATGTATGAGTGAAAAGGCAAATACATTTGAAAAGGAAGAACTAACTAATTAGAGAGAGTTTGCTACCTCAGTAGGAGAAACATATTAAAATCTATAATCATTAAAACACTTTGATATTGACATAGGAATAGAACAATAGAATTGTGGAACAGGAAAAGAATCCAGAAAAAAACACACAGACATTTAGCTGATGATACAGAGCACTTTTCAAATCAGTATGGAAAGAGTAGGCTATTCAACAAAAGGTGTTGAGACAACTGACTCTACAACTGAAAAAAAAAAGTCTCATTTCAAAAATACAAAAATAAATTCCAGATAAAGACCTAATCTTATTGAGAAAGGCCTTTGTAAGCATCACACAGAAGCCAGAAACTACAACAGAAAAGAGAGATTAAGGAAACATAAAAATTTAAAACTTCAAATAGAAAAAAAAGACATCCTGAGCAAATTTGCAAGGCTTTTAACAGTATCTATCAAGTGTGAAGTGTAAACTACCTTTGTTTCTATTTCTAGGAACCAGTCCTACAGATATATCAACACAAGCAATTGAACATAGATATGTATGTATGAAGATGTTTAACAAAAAGTTGGTAGTGGCAAAAACTAAAAACACTAAGTGTTCTGAAGGAGGGGAACAGGTAAATCTACAGTGGAATAATCTGCAGCCTTTACGGATCTACAGGTATAAATATAATGAAATGAAAAGACATCTTCAATGTATTATTTTTCTTTGAAATATTAAAATAGCATAAAATTTTAAAAATATTAAATAACACCGTTAGATGCCTAGGGATTTCCTGAGAGTTTATAGCATTCTTCAACAGTAAAATAACTTGAGAATGCACAGGTCTATAACTTTTTAATTCAATAATTTAAAAAAATTCAGGACTGTCATTCATCGGTTGATGAGAAATATGAGGCAGGGTCACATGTTCATCAACAGTTAATTTGGCATCAGAATCTGTTTGGCAATATTTGCACAATATATTGTGTTCTTATTTTATTAAAATATGGGTGGCAGATTGAGAATGAAAATGCTGCTGTCACAGAAAAGCACAGGCCTCATAAAACTAATATTAATGGAAAGAAAGATAAGATTGTTAACCTGCCAGAATTAGAGTATCATTAACTTCAATGGAATAGTCTATATTCAATTTGAGAGGGGAAAAAAAGAAGCACAATTAAGAATCATGAACAAGGGCTTGGTGTTTATGATGTGGATATATATGGTACCCACATTTTTGTATAATCCTCTACCCTTGGGTGTACGTAGGACCCAAGATCTGTTAATAAAATGGGATAGCCACTCCCTTAACTCAGCTGTATTATATGGCAAAGATGATGGTACAGTCACTCTTGTGATTAGGCTGCATTTTATACTGGACTCCATCATAGCAGACTAGAGTAAGATTCTCTCATTGACTCTGAAGAAGTAAGTTGCCATGTTCTCGGAGTGCCACAGGAATGAGACCCAAAGGTGATCTCTAGGAGCTGAGAATGATTCCTTCCCAATAGCCAGCAAAAAAGAAAGGATCCCAGTGCTACAACTACAAGAGGACTCTGAGCTCTGGATGAGGAGGCAGTCTGCTGATATTTTGGTTTCTGACTTTGTAATACTCTGAGCAGACAACCAACTACACTCTGCCCATACTCTGGTTCTGCATAATATTTATCTGTGAAATGATAAATATTAACAGGTGTTGCTTTAAGTCATTGAGTGTATGGTTGTTTATAACAGCAATAGATAACTAATGTAGTGTGCTGACATGAAAACCTTAAGCTTGAGTAAAGCTGATGAAATATGAATGGACATGAATTTGAACAAACTCTGGGAGATAGTGGAGGACAGAGGAGCCCAGTATGCTACGGTCCATGGGGTTGCAAAGAGTCCCGACTATACAGTTCAGGGAATTCTCTAGGCCAGAATACTGGAGTGGTTAGCCTTCTCCTTCTCCAAGACTATAAAGTGTCAGGTAAATAAATGAAATAATTTATTTCATTTTTTTAAAAGAGTGATGTGTCAAAGGGAGTGCAGAAAGAACCACTTGAAAGAATTGAGTTTGCTCAGTCAAAGGACGGGACAAGACGTGATATGTCTATGAACAGGGAAGGATAATCATCTTTTGTATACCAAGAGCTCATTACGATGAGCTCATTTCTAAGACTTTGTTTAGTATGGTTATATTTCTTAGCATTTTCTCAAAGTGTGAGAGACAAATCACTCAAAGAAAGAATAGTAGATTATTGAACTTAGCAACTGAACAACAAGTGGAGAAGACTGTTGTAAATGAATACAAAAATAGAGCTAAACACATGCATTTTAATGATTCAGAATTGGCAGGATCGGAAGGAGGGGGGCAATTTACCTGAGAAGAGAAGAGAAGCATGGTCAAGAATATATCATGTTTGTGTTTTTGCAAAGAAAAAGAAGGAACTTAACATTTATTATCTTCTATTTATTTTGTTGGATACTTCCACATTCCACAGTGATGAAAAAGCGGTTTAAAAATGTTTATTTTTCTTCCAATAAAACAAGTAATCACATATCCTCTAAAGCATAGAAATGCTTTTAAAGCAAAATGATATTAAAGCCAAAGTACAGAAAACTCATTAAATTTGTATCATGAACTAATTAATAACTATATGTAAAAATTAATGTGCTTGGTATGAGTACATTTATATCTTTAGATATATATCTACAGTAATATATATATATAAATTGTTACTACTGTAAAATATTTAGGACATGAAAATTAGTGTTTTATATGTCTTTGAGTGCTTACAAATAGTACTTTGAAAGCTTATGGACAGTCTGGTAGTTCTGTTATTCACATCTTGCAATTTTCTTCTGAAGATTCACTTACAAACCTGGTCTGTGTGAGACTTTCCCCATCTAACCCTTTAAATGACACCAAATGTAAAGTTCCTGACTGCACACATAGACAGTTCAGGTTTAGCTCAGTTGTGTCCGACTCTTTGTGACCCCATGGACTGCAGTATGCCAGGCCTCCCTGTCCATCACCAACTCCCAGAGTTTACTCAAACTCATGTCCATTGAATTGGTGATGCCATCTAACCATCTCATCCTCTGTCATCCCCTCCTCCTCCCGCCTTCAATCTTACCCAGCATCAGGGTCTTTTCAAATGAGTCAGTTCTTCGCATCAGATAGCCAAAGTATTAGAGCTTCAGCTTCAGCATCAGTCCTTCCAATGAATATTCAGGACTGATTTCCTTTAGGATGGACTGGTTGGGTCTCTTTGCAGTCCAAGGGACTCTGAAGAGTCTTCTCCAGCACCACAGTTCAAAAGCATCTATTCTTTAGTGCTCAACTTTCTTTATAGTCTAACTCTCATATCCATACATGACTACTGGAAGAACCATAGCTTTAACTAGATGGACCTTTGTTGGCAAAGTAATGTCTCTGCTTTTTAATATGCTGTCTAGGTTGGCCATAGCTTTTCTTCCAAGGAGCAAGGTGTTTTCATTTCATGGCTGCAGTCACCATCTGCAATGATTCTGGAGCCCCTCAAAATAAAGTCTATTACTGTTTCCATTGCTTCCCCATCTATTTGCTATGAAGTAATGGGACCAGATGCCATGATCTTAGTTTTTCTTCAAAGTAGTCGTAAAAATCTATACTCTCATCAGCAGTGTGTTCTTCCTTTTATTTTAGGTTCTTGTCTAGAACCCAAAACAATTCTTTAGGTTCTTGTTTTAGAATCTAGAACAACTCCTTTTGTTCTAGACCCTTGTCAACATTTGGTACTTTTTTTTTTTTTTCATTTTAGATATCTTGATATAATTTTGGTTTAAATTTGAATTTTCCTGATGAATAATGAAACTTTTCATATATTGAATAGCCATTTGGATGAGCTCTTTTTTAAAATGAGCATTGAAGCCTTGCCTTTTTTTCACAGGTGTGTAGGAGAAGTTTGTTATGTATTATGTTTGGATATTAAAATTTAAAAATAATCTCTTTTTAGACTGTCATAGAAAAATGTAAAATAAGCAACATCTGGATTAAACCTGAAGAGCCTTTAAAAAAAAAAAAAAACAACTAGTTTCTATTCTCCTGTAACATGGGTTTGACAGGGGAAAAGAGAAAGAAAAAGTCTATCTTTAAATATTTAATTTAACAACTAAGCAAAATGAAAATGGTCTTATAATTTCTGACACCGGAAGAAACCTACTGGGAAGCTGTCATAAATCACAGTACTTTATAGCAATAAAATAGTCACATCCTTGAAGTTCACTATTTCTAGCTAATTAAAATTTCATTGTCAAATACATCTTGCAGTTTGTTCATATTTTACAGTTTCTCAGAAGACACGCTTCTGAGAAAAACTGGTAAATAAATTGTTGGATTTTCTTTTTAAAAAGGACCAGAGGAAAGCCTGCCTTCTGGTTTTAAATATCCTTCCATTTACAAACAAAACAAATAAAACAAGCAACTTCTAAACTTTCTAAAAAGACTTCTGCCTTTTACATTACAGTAAATTTGCTTTGAATAGTACATTTCGTTTTGTTAATAAAAATGTTTCCAAGAGAGACTTGTTTTCATTCTTTGTAACGACAGTAGTTACTCCTAGGCATTCTTCCTTACACCATGTTTTTGGTTTTGTTAATAAAAATGGTCAACACTGGCTCCAATTGGGGGGAAAAAAAGCTAATTCTTTGGAAAATTTATCTTAAAAAGCTGATTATCAAATACTAAGTGCTTATACTGTATTTATAAGAAAAGGAAATGAAGAAAACCAAAATTATTAAAAATATATTTCACAATTTTAGCAACTGTCACTGTACAGATATTTGCAAGTAAAATAATAGTACTCATAAAATAGAGTGATATTGTTTCAGGAAACTACTGTGATGTTTCACTGAGTTTCAGGTGGAGGCAAAAATGCTTCAAGAAAAATATCAAGAAATATGTAAGCTAACTATTCAGTTCAGTTCAGTTCAGTTGCTGTCATGTCTGACTCTTTGCAACCCCATGAACCGCAGCACGCCAGGCCTCCCTGTCCATCACCAATTCCCAGAGTTTACCCCAACTCATGTCCACTGTATTACTGTGATACAATTCTTTTACCATATGCAGACAGTAATTCAATAATCTACTATTCTTTCTTTGAGTGATTTGTCTCTCACACTTTGAGAAAATGCTAAGAAATATAACCATACTAAACAAAGTCTTAGAAATGAGCTCATCATAATGAGCTCTTGGTATACAAAAGATGATTATCCTTCCCTGTTCATAGACATATCACGTCTTGTCCCGTCCTTTGACTGAGCAAACTCAATTCTTTCAAGTGGTTCTTTCTGCACTCCCTTTGACACATCACTCTTTTAAAAAAATGAAATAAATTATTTCATTTATTTACCTGACACTTTATAGTCTTGGAGAAGGAGAAGGCTAACCACTCCAGTATTCTGGCCTAGAGAATTCTCTGAACTGTATAGTCCATGGGGTCGCAAAGAGTCGGACACAACTGAGCGACTTTCACTCACTTTATAGTCTAGGTGTTCCTAGAAAAGGGAATTCTTGTAGTAGGGACCCAAACATCGTATCTTCTCCTATCTCACTGGAGAGACCAGAAATCAAATCAACTACACACCATCTATTTGAAATATAATCTAGCTAGAAAGTTACAAACCAGAGTATTAAAAAGAGAATATCCATTTTTTTTAGTCTTCATATTAACTAAAGTAGTAACTGTGAGTAGTTAACTATACAACAGCAGCATGCTGCTAAGGTTTTCAAAGGTGCTCTGTAGTCTGTGGAATTAAATGCAATACATCAGAGCAAGCAACTTGTCCAACAGGTTGACTATGCTAGGTGTCACCTGATCCTGAATGACACTGGCTTGATCCTGGCACCTAAACCTGCTTGCTTACTTTCAAAAGTCTAACAAAAGAGCATGCAGAACCAGGTCATTTTTCTTCTTCAAAGAAGAGAACTGTATTAACCTACACTAACTTCACAACTTGCTATTTCAGCAATTCACTTATTTATAAAATACCTCAAACCTGAGAATGACAGAAATGTGGGGTTTTATAGTCTCATTCCTGATAAGAACTCCTCACTGGCTCCCTCTTCAAGTGTATAAGTTCAGAGAACTCTTCATTCAGCAGAATGGTAAGGTCTGAGTAGGGGTGAGCGAGGTACCAGAAAAGATAAGAGCGAGCAAGGTACCAGAGAAGATGAAGACCTTCATCTGAATTTTAATGACGATTCAGTAAGTCTCTCCTATTTTTCAAATATGCACAAAGAACACATTCTCAGTGGCAACGCTTTAGGCTTCCAAACACAAACTGACATCATACCCATAATTACATGTGGAGCTTTGATAGACTGAATTCCGATTAGGCGCGCACACACACATACCCAGAAAGAAAAAAATAAAAACAAAAGACAGCTGTCTGAGGATTGACATTGCTGAGTCATGACTCATTTTCTCGACTCACTGTTTACTGGGAAACAACAGGACACTACCAGTTATTCTCTCTCCGCACTACAGAATTAGGTATTTTAGAAAGTTTATGCAACCAAGTGTAAGAATCTTGTGAACCTTATTTCACCACACATCCACCGGCTTCTTCAAGAAAGCTGATATACAGGGAACTGAAAACAAGAACCACCACAAACAACCACTAGAGAGCGTGAAAGAACAGGAAGAACAAAACCAGTGTGACTCCCTCTTCAGAAGCTGCTGAAGGTCAAGACTGGAGCAGAAGAGGAAACTCAACCATGTGTCTATATAGAAGGATTTCCAGAGTTTTGAGTGGCTAATCAGGTTACCTTTATGAGTAAAGAATTAATTTGATAATTCAATGTTTTACACACCCAGCCTCAAGCTTCTGCCCCTTGGACTGTCCATCTTTACTTTTGTTTATAGAGATTTCATTCTTACAACTTTAATGAGGATACAGAACCCAGAATTATACCCCAAAAGTAGAAAGAAACTGTAATGGGGAAGACGTATTAATAAATCCTTTAAATGAGACAAAAGTTTTAATCAACTATAGCCAAACGTTTATCAGAAAAATGTCATGGCTACATTACAGAGCTCTTAACCTTCTTTGCAAATATATAAACTATATGGATATATATTTCATGAAAAAAATTTAGAAAAACTAGTATCAAGAAAAAAATCATGAGTAGTGAAAATGGGCCCACCTTAAAAAAAAAAAAAAAAAAAACAATGGTCAAAAGAAAATTGTTTCACATACATAGGAGAATTTCTTTCCTCATGCCATTCATTTCATCCTACCCACTCCCTTCCCATTTATAATGTGCCTTTAGTTATAAAATGGGCACCTTATTAGCACAAGTGCCTTTCGAAACATAATCCTGTATAATCTGACATTTGTATTCAGGAGAGAAAAAGGAGTCATGTGTTTCCTTCTAATATTTTTCTCTTTCCAATACACAGTAGCAAACTTTATAATTATTAGATTGATTAATAGTTTTTTTTCAACTTAGGTCAGTAAAATACCAGCAATAGATTAATGACCTGATTGTCTCTAACATGGGGAAATATACCAAGGCCCAACGTCCATTTTTGTTTGTCTGTCTAGCTATCCATCCATCCATCCACTCATCTATCATATACACACATAACATAATATACATGCATGTATCATGGCAGTCCTTTCACATACTCCAGCAGGATAGAAGATGAGAGAAAAATCTAAGCCCTGTGTAACACAACGTGAACACTGTTAAATTGGACAGAGCATTATGTCCTCATTCTCACAGCCATCAGTCCTCTTATAAACAGTGTGTTTTAATAATGGATTCGGCAGTACGACAAACAGTCTCTTGTTTCCTACTGGGTGGAGAATGTCACTTTGTAATTTGATTTCCGATAGCCGAAAGCAGTAATGAAACTGCTCCTTACAATGTACTGCTCATCACTCACAGACTCGTAAATCACAACCCCATTTACACAGACTTAGTCAAAAACTGGAATAGCAGGTCAAGCTTTAACACAAAAACACTACATCCCTTCACTGTGCTTGGAGCCAAATCAAGCTAACTTGTTCCCAGGGATTGTAAAGAGCCATGACAGATCCTTTTGACAGTGGCTATCTTTACTATTTAGCTCACTAGAATAGTGTGGTCTCTCTCAACTCCACAACGGTCTCCAGAAAAATGGAAAGGGCAGCAACCTTTTCAGAGACTAAATGAAAATGTATGAAGACAGATGTTCACTGACTGTTGTGACTCTCAAGATCCTCCACTTAAGTTACCCTCAAGCACATAATTCATGAGGTGAAGTAACAGAGGACCCTTACAAATGGAGAGAAACTGAGCTGGGTCTTGGATAAGGAAGCGATTGGTTCAAACAGTTGGATAATTTTGAAATGTTAAAATTAAAAAAATCATTAAAAAAAATTACATTAAAAAATATAAACATAGAGAAGGCACTGAATATGGGATAATGCTACCCAAAAAAAGTTTTACTAACTTCAATTACACAGAAAATGACTAAGTCCCAAAGTCTTTAAAAGAGATTAAAATCAACTTGAATCTTAATTTCGTATATAGGCATTTAGAATATGCTACAGCTATGTAATTGTTTACATAAAAGCAACATACAAACTGCAGTCATTTGCCTTAACTGAAAGCTGCTTTTTATTCTGATAAATACCAATACTTTGCTATATGTTTTTGGTTTTGAATGAATATGATATCAATATTGATGACATCCATCTGCCAACATCTCCTCCCCATATTTCAATCTAGATTTATGATGTATTTGGTCTTTAGGCAATAACTCATGGTACCTGAGCCAGCAGACACAGTATGGACAAAGTATAAAGCCTAAATGTATCTGGAACCATGAGAAAAAAACCAGTAAACTGCAAATAAGGAGACCTGTATTTTCATTTCAATTCTGTTCTAATGCTGTGATCTTGAGCAAGCACCAAATCCCTTACACCTCAATGTTCTCATTGAAAAGGAAGAGTGTGGACTGCACCAGATGATTTCTCAAGTCTCTTCCAGATTTAACTTTCAATGAGCTAATTAGTTAAAGTTTATGACGTCATCTATTGGCAAAGGATATTAAAAGTCTACCTTGGGGTGGGGGTGGGGGAACAAGCAAAGTTCTCATTTGAACTCTTACTGCTGTCTATGGATCCAACCTGTTGAACTTGCCAAATGAAACAGATTTACTACATGCTACTGAGATTCAGGCAAGGCTGTTACATTATTATTAATGGTTGATATATTTTGTCTCTCTCAGAGAGAAATGGGCTATATCCATTCCTAGGTATCTTAGTATTTCATAAAGAATCTAGGGAAAAACTAGAATAAACATCCACTTCAAATGATTAAAAGAACAAGTAAATGTTGCAGTGTTAGTACTTTGCTATGATCATCACACCTTTAATTTATCTGAGTTTCTCAGAAGGCTATTTTAGATCTGGATTTTGTACTGGATGTTGAGTCTCCACACAGTACTCCTGTGAACTCACAGTTAATGAAAACCAACCCATTTTTTTTTTTTAAAAGCCGGTAAGTACAAAAGTAAATAGTCATTTCATTTGTGAATTTTGAAAAAGCACAGATACCCTTTAAATATATACAAACTTTTAACTTCTGTCTCAGATGGATTTTAGGAACTCTTACCTGGGGTCTGCATTCCGTGAAGTTTCTGGGTGTTGCTAACATGATCTTTCCGGCATGCCAGTCAGAAACTCAAAACACTTTCTATACCACACTAGCTGCGCTTGTTCACGCTCCTGCTCTCTCTCGCTCTCTCTCTCTGTTTTTTTGCTCCCGCTCAATGCCTCAGACAGATTGGAATGCAGAAAAGCCAGAGCCAACGCCAGTCAAACTCACCCCCCCAAACCCCCCTCCCCCCACTTCTTTTGCTAGAGAGCACTGAACAATAGCTATCCTTCCTGCTCACAGCCTGTCTCTTTCACAGCACTGGGTGCAGGCAATCTAGTTCAGAAGAAGCAACGTGATTTACCAAGCGAGGTATTTAATTCACTTCTTCTGTCCCATGGGTGGATGTGTACATCTGTGAGTTTTAAGAAGCGATTCATTTTTTTTAAAAAAAGCAATCTATTTCAAAATCTGTCCTGTTTTAGGAATAGAAATATAAAACAAATTTCAGAGATTCTTATTTTGAGTGTTATTGCTGAATTAAAATATTAACTTTTCAAAGTACAAAGCCCAGGGAAATACCTTACAGCTGATGTATATATAGAAGTCTGTTAACACATATATTGCTATCTTAAAGTCACTTGGTGAATCACTTTATCACAATAGTAATATTTTAAATTTAGAAAAAGAAAAACAATTTCTCTGAAACTTTTCATTCAGGTCTTAAGCTAGAACTTCATTTTAAAAATAAACTATAATTAAAATTAATTTTACAAACAGAATGGTTCCTAACTGATTAGTCAATAAGTTGTGATGAAACTATAGATAGCATCAGTATGCTCAGTCATTATTTTGGTTTGTTTGAAAATCTGACATATTTCTAGGGTTTGTTTTTCTCTACATTCCAAAAAAAGGAGGCAGGTCAATGATGTAATCTTCATTATTGGTATGATGACCTAACACATTATGCAGCTGCTCGGTTGCTGAGGTTAGCATGTCAGGATTGATCAATTAAAAAATTCACTCTTTGAATTACTGAGCGGATTCCACCTGCCACTTCAGACAGTGGAACAGGACAGAAAGGAGAGAGCACAGTTTCAATCTGTTATCTTCCCTTTCACAAAAGCTGATGGAAATACATTTATCTCTGTTTATGTGTTTGTATATATATGTATTAAATGTAATATATCTCTCATATACGATCAATATATTTTCACACAGATATATTTGTATGTATGTACATATATGTGTGATAAATATGAATGTATGTATCTTTGGCACCCTATTTCCTCTCCCCTTTTTTCTCTCCAAGTTTCAATGATGCATAAAGTCTCCTTTAATTCCATCATAATTTGATTTTGGTTATCGGGTTTCATTTTACTTCAAGGATCATAATACTCTAACACTGCATTTTCCTCTTTTACTTTGGGTTTTGTATTTCTATTTCAGAAGAACTATTCCTGTAAACCCTATGGCTACTCAAATAAGAATTATAGGGGGAGAAAAGACATAAACAAAACATTATACAGAAAGAACAAACTAAGAGTTTGATTATGAAGACTTAAGAGACCATAGACTCCCACCTTGCCCTCTATGAAACAAAACACCAACACCTCCTACCCTCTTCACACCCAGGTAAGCTTTATCATTATTAGTCTCATATGTTTTGTTATTGTTTTAGTTGCTAAATCATGTCTGACTCTTTTACAATCCCATAGACTGTAGCCTTCATGGCTCCTCTGCCCATGGGATTCTCCCAGGCAACAATACTGGAATGGGTTGCAACTTCCTTCTCCAGGGGATCTTTCTGACCCAGGAATCAAACCCATGTCTCCTGCATTGACAGGCAGATTCTTTACCGCTGAGCCACCAGGGAAGCCCAGCCTCATTTATAATCAACCTTAAAACAGTGCAAAGTACACTGAGATTATTTTTACTTGTTATTCCTCAGAAGATTTCTAAAAAATAGGTCACGACTTCCGTCATTATCTTCAAGATTCAGAGTCTAAACGGTGAGACTAAATTATCAGAGAGAGAGATTTCAGCTCAATGAAAGGAAGTCAGAGCCACTGCAAGGACTTTCCGAAGGGGCTGCCTGCTACAAGACACAGTTAGATTCCTTAACGCTTCCCACACAGGTTGGCAGCCCATCTGATGAATAACTGTAGCACAGCAGTTCTCAAACTATGCTACTGAACAACACTCAGGTTCTGATGATAAAAAAGAACAGAGGGGGACCGAGTTCGATCCCTGTTCAGGGAACATTCCATGTGCCGTAAGGCAACTGGGACCGCACACCGCAAGGACTGAGCCTGCACTCAGCAACAAGAGAAGCCAGTGCAATGGGAGGCCTATGTACTTACAGCTAGAGAGTGGCCCCCTTGTGGCAGCTAGAGAGAGCCTGAGCACAGCAAAAATGACCCAGTGCAGCTGAAACTAAATTTATTAATTAAAAAAAAATTTTAAGGTCATTAATCTGATAAAAAAAAAAAAGAATAGCAATCTTTCCCGAAATGACACAGAAAGTTCATGTATTCAATTTTCTCAAAAGTGAGTTTTTTCTTCTTGAATGTATTTTAAAATGTTAGAATCTATTACTCTTATTTAACCTTAAAGATGCCTGGAACAGTTCCAAATTCAGATCAATAATGACATTTTCAGATATTTGAAGGTGAATCAGAACAATAATTTATTGAGTTCTGTAAAGAGCACTTTTACTACTACCTGGAGTTCTGATACGTGAATAAATCTGAGTACTCTCAAGGAAACGATTTTTCGCATATCCAAATATGACGTTATTTCAACACTCTTCAAAGGATATCATACACCATATTTTATTATTCCTATACTGCATCTTTTTTACAAATATGCATTCCTATTTTTAATCTCCTGTTTTATGTCTTCCAGCCTTACTGTTTGTTGCTGCTTCTCTATCTAGAAGTTTCTTCCTTGCCTGGTCTGCTTGTCATACTCTTATCTACTCTTCAAAACCCAGATTTAAAATTATATTCTTAGGGTGGTTTACCTCATTTCCTATGCAGAGATGATTACATTCTCCTTTGTACTATTTTTTTTTACTCTCTAGTAGTTTCTTTTTCTTTATAGCTTTCATCATTATCTAACATTATACTAGTACTGATGTTTAATGTCTCATTTCACATTCAGAATATGATGCAGATGAAGAAGGGGCTTGTTCTTGTTTTCAGCTTTATCACTAGAGCCTAACACAGTGCCTGGCTTAATACGTACGTAATAAGTGATGCTTGGATGAATGGAAGAATATGTTTCATTTACCAAACCTTTTTAAAGTACTTAGACTGAGGTGTGCTTAGAGTAACTTGAGGACACACACCACAGCATATCCATTTTTCTGATGCCAGAGGCTAGCACTTGTATGTAAGTGAAACAGGAATGTGTGAGTTCAAGTAACTCACTGAAGCCAATTGTAAGGGAAAACAGTCATTTCATCATTTACCCAGTTAGGTCTTACTTATACTAGGTGAAATCCTGATTCCTAGATGTTGATTTTCAAAGTAACTTTAAATGTACATGAACGCACAGCCATGCGTTGAGCTGCCATAGCCAGGGAAACGCAGCTTCCAAGGTAGGGACTGGAGAGACCAAGAACATCTTCATCTACAACACTAGGAAGGTGTTCTCTAGGAAGCTGGGGAACCCTGAGTAAATGGCTCATCCTCCAGCCACAAACTCAAGTTGCAAAGTAACTGAAATCCATGTCCACGCAGAATATCCCTCGTGGGTTTTAAGAGCCTTGTAGAGTGTGAAGAAGGTTTGAAATGATATAATGGATCACACAAGATGGACCCTTAATTCAGCACCCAGAATCTTCATCCTGGTTAGATGAAGGCACTTGAGCCATTTTATTTCTGCAAATAGCCACAATTTTGTCAATATCTGGTCTTACATTTCTCCCCCATACAGACAGTTTGATAGGGTTGTCTTCACTAACCCATCTTACACTGTCATGAGCAAACTCTGTACTTAATAATAGTTCCATTAGGTTGAACTACATGAAAATGCCATTTTTTAAAAGTCAAAAACAGTCAAATATCAGCAATGATCAAATGAATAATACGAAAGATTCAAACACTGGATGAAGGGGGTTGGAGCAGATAATTTTAAATGTCTTTTCTGATTCTGAAAATCTGTATTTTAATTCAAACAGAAATAAGAGCTAAATCAAATTCAAAATTTGGTCATCATCTTGTCAAACTATGGTTCTATTATAACTTAACATAGCACTTTCTTCTTGCCCTTCTTGGAACTAATATAGTGTCTGGCCACAATAAATGCTTAGTAAATATTTGCTAAATAAACAAATGGCTTGAAAACAGGTATAAGTAGACTACTGAAGGCTGTATCTATGTGACTTTCCAAGCTCAGAGTCAACAAATATTGGTTTTGTTTTCAGAAGGCTAGGATATTTTTTTCCTAGTAATGAATCAATCAGATAGTATGTTTTATAAACTTTGAAGAATACGGATAGTGTATTTTCCCCCTACCCTTTACAAAAGTAATTAGGGAATTCTGACTTTGGTACAGATATAGACGTCAGTGTGACAGCCATTGGTTGTTGCTGTTTAGTTGCTAAGTTGTGTCTGACTCTTTGCAACCCCATGGACTGTAGCCCACCAGGCTCCTCTGTCAACAGGACATTCCAGGCAAGAATACTGGCGTGGGTTGCCATTTCCTCCTCCAGGGGAATCTTCCTGACTCAGCGATCAAACCCACGTGGTAAAGAAGCTGCCTGTACCAGCTTCTTTACCACTGAGCCACCTGGGAAGCCCCACGACAGCCATTAAGAAACTCTAAAACCATAGGTGCACAATTTTCTGAAAATTAAAGGGCACAAAAATCAAGCTAGTTGAATATAATGAAGTTACCTACACATCCATTTTCTTATTAACAAATTTTAAAATGAGCAAACAAAAAATCCCATTAATATATGCTGTCTCCTCTTCCAAGCAGATACACATACCAACAGCAGTCAAACTGAGGTGTACATCACCCTACATGCATGCTAAGGTGTACATCACTCCATATGTACACTCCCTCTTCTGAACAGATAGATGATCAGAAACACAGCTTCCTCTAACCACAAACACAATTTCTTTTAATGTCTCCTCAAAAACCAGACTAACATTCTGATGCTGTGGCTTTCCCACTGCATTCTTTTTGGAGTTCGTATTAGAAAAGGAAATCATTGTTTATAACTGGAATGACAAATATCACAGTCACCCACTTACTCAAAAATACCACCGAAATTCTAATTTTTATTTCATTTTATTTGTATATGATGGGACCACAAGGCAAACTTCTCTTTTGATTTAAAAAAAAAAAAAAGGCATTATAGGGACCGAGGACCTATTAGTCGGATGGTTAGCAAACACTCACAAGTGTTTAGAGAAGGCACATGCCAAACAAGTGACCGTTCCGATGGCTGCTCAATGTTCCTACAACTCCTGGCGAGGCATTAGAGCACTGCCTTGCTTCTCCAGCAAAGATGATTTAGTAGACTGCATCTGCTTACCTGAAATGACCACTGGCCAGGAGAAAGCATTACAAAGAGCAGGCAAAACTCACACATCAGTCACCCTTCTCAACAGTCAGGCTCTTATAGGAATAGTGCCATATTTCAAAGAAAAAAAAAAAACATCTATGTGGAAAACTCCAAGCAAATCTTTTTCTACTTTCAGTGTATGAGTAAACAATATACTATGGAAACAAAAGCAACACTTCTATTTCTATGAAAAAAATTCATTAATAAACATCAAAAAGCAACTAAAAGCATTTTGGGGCAGGGCTGGATATTAATGGAGATCTCAGTGTATTCATGGAGCCAGGGACATGCCTGTGACATTGGCTCTCCTCATTTAAGAGCTTAAGCTGAACTTTAATAAAGCCATCAAAAACTCATTTTCTTCAGTGCCTTTGAAAATATAACTATCTGCTCAGCTTGTTGATTTCCTGTTAAGCTCATCTACTGTCACAACTGAAGAATAGTCCACTTTCCCCATTTAATGCAGATAACATTTGGTTTCAGTAAAAGTATGTCATTAGGCATTTGCTTTTGCCTTAATGTTAAAGAATATTTGTACGCGTGGGCTACTGTTTCGATAAACCTACTTATGAAAAGCAAAAAATATGGTACAGTCATCTTTTGCACATCACTGACACAGTAATGCATACATGTACTATAAAATCCAAACGCTACTGCATCATGCAGGTTACGTGGGCTTTATTACTTCCATTATTCTCTTATAACTATCTGAAGCAAGCTAAAGTCTAGTAGAACTCCAAGAGGTAAATTGTGAAGCAAAGAGGACATCAAAATGGACAACGGACATGTGAAAAGATGCACAATATCATATCAGCAGGGAAATGCAGTGGAGAACGAAATGGCAACCCACTCCAGTGTTCTTGCCTGGAGAATCCCAGGGACGGGGGAGCCTGGTGGGCTGCCGTCTATGGGGTCTCACAGAGTTGGACATGACTGAAGCGCCTTAGCAGCAGCAGCAGCAGCAGCAGCAGGGAAATGCAGATCAAAACTACAATGAAATATTATCACCTCACACCTGTCAAAATGGTCATTATCTAAAAGACAAGGGACAACAAGTTCTGGTAAGGATGCCATACAAAGAAAAGAAGAAAAAAAAAGGAACCCTCATACAGTATTGATGGGAATATAAATTGGTTCAACTGTATGGAAAACAATATGGCAGTTTCTCAAAAAGTTAAAAGCAGGTCTACCATACAGTCCAGTAACTCCACTATTGAGTATATAACCAAAGGAAATGAAAACAGTGTTTTTAAGAAATATATACACTCCCACACTTATTGCAGCTTTATTCACAATATTCAAGATATAGAAACAACCTAAATGCCCATCAACAGATGAATGGATAAATATGATATGGTTTATATATGAATGAAATATTATTCAGCAGTAAGAAAGAAGGATAGCCTGACATTTCTGACAACATGCAAGGATCCTGAACACAGTTTGATAAGTGAGGTAAGTCAGACAGGGAGAGACCAATACTGTATGACATAAACTTTATATGTGAAATATAAAATGTCAAACTCAAACAATCAGATAATAATGGTGGTTACCAGGGGATAGGTTTGAGGGGATAAAACTGATGTTTAAGGGTACAAACTTGCAAAGGATAGTGTTTAAACAGGCCACAGTGATCTAATGCACATATAATAAATATAGGCAACAAAACTGTATCACAATTACATAACGTGATAAATAGTGCTACAATGGCTATCATGTTACAATACACAAATGTTATCAAAGTAACATGTTGTACACCTTAAATTAACACAATATTATATGTCAAATAGATTCGAATAGATTTAAGGGCCTAGATCTGATAGATAGAGTGCCTGATGAACTATGGACTGAGGTTCATGACATTGTACAGGAGACAGGGATCAAGACCATTCCCATGGAAAAGAAATGCAAAAAAGCAAAATGGCTGTCTGGGGAGGCCTTACAAATAGCTGTGAAAAAAAGAGAAGCGAAAAGCAAAAGAGAAAAGGAAAGATATAAACATCTGAATGCAGAGTTCCAAAGAACAGCAAGAAGAGATAAGAAAGCCTTTTTCAGCGATCAATGCAAAGAAATAGAGGAAAACAACAGAATGGGAAAGACTAGAGATCTCTTCAAGAAAATCAGAGATACCAAAGGACCATTTCATGCAAAGATGGGCTCGATAAAGGACAGAAATGGTATGGACCTAATAGAAGCAGAAGATATTAAGAAGAGATGGCAAGAATACACAGAAGAACTGTACAAAAAAGATCTTCATGACCCAGATAATCCTGGAATGTGAAGTCAAGTGGGCCTTAGAAAGCATCACTATGAACAAAGCTAGTGGAGGTGATAGAATTCCAGTTGAGCTATTTCAAATCCTGAAAGATGATGCTGTGAAAGTGCTGCACTCAATATGCCAGCAAATGTGGAAAACTCAGCAGTGGCCACAGGACTGGAAAAGGTCAGTTTTCATTCCAATCCCAAAGAAAGGCAATGCCAAAGAATGCTCAAACTACCGCACTCATCTCACACGCTAGTAAAGTAATTCTCAAAATTCTCCAAGCCAGGCTTCAGCAATACGTGAACCGTGAACTTCCTGATGTTCAAGCTGGTTTTAGAAAAGGCAGAGGAACCAGAGATCAAATTGCCAACATCCGCTGGATCATGGAAAAAGCAAGAGAGTTCCAGAAAAGCATCTATTTTTGCTTTATTGACTATGCCAAAGCCTTTGAGTGTACAGATCACAATAAACTCTGGAAAATTCTGAAAGAGATGTGAATACCAGACCACCTGATCTGCCTCTTGAGAAATCTGTATGCAGGTCAGGAAGCAACAGTTAGAACTGGACATGGAACAACAGACTGGTTCCAAATAGGAAAAGGAGTTCGTCAAGGCTGTATACTGTCACCCTGTTTATTTAACTTATATGCAGAGTACATCATGAGAAATGCTGGACTGGAAGAAACACAAGCTGGAATCAAGATTGCTGGGAGAAATATCAATAACCTCAGATATGCAGATGACACCACCCTTATGGCAGAAAGTGAAGAGGAACTCAAAAGCCTCTTGATGAAAGTGAAAATGGAGAGTGAAAAAGTTGGCTTAAAGCTTAACATTCAGAAAATGAAGATCATGGTGTCCAGTCCCATTACTTCATGGGAAATAGATGGGGAAACGGTAGAAACAGTGTCAGACTTTATTTTTCTGGGCTCCAAAATCAGTGCAGATGGTGACTGCAGCCATGAAATTAAAAGACGTTTACTCCTTGGAAGGAAAGTTATGACCAACCTAGTTGGCATATTCAAAAGCAGAGACATTACTTTGCCAAAAAAGGTTCGTCTAGTCAAGGCTATGGTTTTTCCTGTGGTCACGTATGGATGTGAGAGTTGGACTGTGAAGAAGGCTGAGTGCCGAAGAATTGATGCTTTTGAACTGTGGTGTTGGAGAAGACTCTTGAGAGTCCCTTGGACTGCAAGGAGATCCAACCAGTCCATTCTGAAGGAGATCAGCCCTGGGACTTCTTTGGAAGGAATGATGCTAAAGCTGAGACTCCAGTACTTTGGCCACCTCATGGGAAGAGTTGACTCATTGGAAAAGACTCTGATGCTGGGAGGGATTGGGGGCAAGAGGAGAAGGGGACGACAGAGGATGAGATGGCTGGATGGCATCACTGACTCGATGGACGTGAGTCTCAGTGAACTCCGGGAGTTGGTGATGGACAGGGAGGCCTGGTGTGCTGCGATTCATGGAGTCGCAAAGAGTCGGACACGACTGAGCAACTGATCTGATCTGATTCAAAGATGGTTCAGATTATTTTTTAATAGAAAATCCATTCCCCAAAGAAAATTTAAATTCTTAAGCAAGGGGAAAATTAATCAGTGGTACTTGTATTCAGTACTTCTGAACCATTAGGATGGTGACAGTAATAAAATTAGACCCTTTTATTCAATTTTATTCTAGGCTCCAAGAGGGCACCTCTATCCCATTTTATGATATTAGTCGTTTTACATTTTCATTTCAAATATTACATTTTGAAATACATATATGTTCCCCCTATTTTTTGAGAAGGGTTATATTTGAAAGTTCCTAAGTAATAATATGAGATTTTTATCTTATTTTAAAAGCTGAGATGAATCATCTGCCAAAATGTAAAACACTGTGGACATGAAAATAACTCCATGAATAATCATTTTTTGGTTTAGAAAATATCAGTAAATATAAAAAATAACTTCAAGAAGTTAAAACTTTCTTCTAAATATATGTCCATACAGTTAAAACAATTTATAATTATCAAATAAAGTTCTACATAATAAGAAATAAGTTAGTCTTCCAGTAAAGGTAAATACCCTGATAGAAAAGGCACAGAATTATGAGACAAGGCACACAGTCAATTTTAAACCAGCAATCCTACCAAAAAACAATAAACAAACAAGCAAACAAAAATACCATGTAGTTCAGTAACATAAACACTACATTCAAGGATTTACCATCTGCTTTAATAACAATTTTTTCTGTCACAATGGATAACATATTTTCTCTTGGCAATAAAACACAGCATATAAATTTACTATTGCTGAAGCTAAAAACCATTGAAAAACTTGAAAATCATCTCTGAGAAATTGTTTCAGTGACAGTAGTTATGTATCCCAATAAAAAATGAAAAAAAAATTTTTTAACATATTCAAGAATTATGATTATATGCTTGAACTATATTCTTTAACCTATCTTCAACAGTGGTAACTATCAAAAGATAAATCTGCCCTAGGATGTAATAAAATCAGAGCACAGATGGCTTGGGCTTTTGAATGAATTTAAATCTAAATAACCTGTTTAACATACTGGTCTAAAAATCATATTGATAGAAAACAGAGATGAGTGGAAAAGAGCTATATTTCAGGGAAGTCTAACACTTAACTGATAATTTACTGGGGTTACAAATTGAGAGATAAAAGAGAGGTTAATGAATTTGCTAAGGAAATAGTCACTGGTGACTAAGGACAGACTCACACTCCTATTATTAGATCTCTCAGGAGGCCGTCCAGAGAAGTAACAACAGGAATGTCTGTGTATGAGAACTGGAAATAGTCCTTTCTCCCTCATGTTAGGAAATAAATACAGTGGTTTCCATCTCATTGGCAAGAGAAAGGCCACAGCACTGACTTTAATTAAGGATATACTTTTGTCCTTAGAGAAGTTTTAGGACAAAATGAGTTTGTAAAATATAATTATTATGGATCATGCTTCACCCTGTACCATCAGCTGTTGCCTGATTTAAATGATCATTCAAAAACATATAAAACATTCAAAGCTTCCTAAGACATTTATGATGCATATTTTAAATTCTACACCATACCCAAGCAAACGTGAAATTAAAAAGAATATGATGAATTGGAAAATGCTGTAAATATATAGTGCATCCTTGTTCACTGTTTAATTAGACTCAATATTTATTGAGTGTTATTAAGTGCCAAACATGTTCTTGGTAAAGAAGTTCTCTAAATGATGCGTGAAGTTGCATCTTTAGTAAACAGAATTTCATTCATCACAGTTATTCCCAAAATTGCCAACAGCAACAAAACCCTTCATATTCTGTTTTTATATTTTTGAATAAATGACTGCACATTATTTTCCACTAAGTGACAGTAAAACAGATAACTGCTAATAAATTTATTTTTTTTTATGGTATAAGGAAATAACCATTGATGGCGTCATAGGACCCAGGAGTAGAGAACTCTTCCTCTTTTGTTCATCACTCCAAGGCAAGCAGCAGAAAGAGCATAGAGGTTCACAGGACTAACTCTAGGGCCAGATTACCAGGTTCAAACACCAGCAGTGCCATTCACTACTTACAGAAGTCCTGGAAAAGCACCACCTTGGTTTCATTAAATATTTAAAAAGCAAACAAACAAAGATAATAATAGTACCTAGCTAACAGAGTTTAGTAAGTAAATATTTATTTGTCAAGTGCTTAGAATAATCCCTGGCACAAACCACTATATAAGAGTTTGTTGAAACAAAATAAAAATAGTATTTTGTGTGTGTGGGTGAGGGAGGCTGTAAAAAGCAGGGAGAGGGGGTTGTGTAAGAACAATTAATATCATTCATCCCTGATTTGACATGGCATCTTTCCTTCAAAAAGCTTTGTGATAAATATCTGTATGGATTTCTTTATTTACCAGCTATCATTTACAAGCTATCATTGCCATAGACTGTCTAAACTGTTTTCTTTTTCTTCCATTTACGCTTTCCTTCTGTTTTTACGCTTAATTCTTTTATCAGAGAACACTTTTAATGTGTTTATAACATGATCTAGCATACACCCCCTGCAACTGCCATCATGAGATAAAATCTGTGAAAGGAAAGGAAAGTGCAGTGGCTCAGTTGTGTCCGACTCTTTGTGACCGCATGGACTGTAGCCTACCATGCTCCTCCATCCATGGGATTTTCCAGGCAAGAGTGCAGGAGTGGGGTGCCATTTCCTTCTCCAGGGGATCTTCCTGACCCAGGGATGGAACCTGGGTTTCTGCATTGTAGGCAGACGCTTTACCCTCTCAGCCATCAGAGAAGCCTGATAAAGTCTGTAACTTTGTCAAAAGAATATTATTCTTACCAAGAATATCTGAAATAAGACACCATAGACCCTACACTGTAATTGTAGGTGCTTTGATATGAAAATGCTGACATTATAAATTACCCAAGGAGAGGTACAAATGAAATGCTCTGTGAAATAACTTCTCAGTAGGTATGTAGGATAGTAGCTTGAAGGATCTTGGGTATATATTTCAAGTAGCAATAGTAAAATAAAGTAACACATCCCTCTATGTTCCTCATATTCCAGGCCAGTATTAGCTCAGTCTTCTGGACTTACCCAGTGAAATAATTTTAAGGAAAGACTGTGTGGGGCTTACTAGTCACCTGATCATAATGCTGTAGTAAAGCGGAACTGAAGCTAGCTGTGCTGGGTCTCTGTTGCTGCGCGTGGGCTTTCTCTAGGGGCGGAGGGTGGGGGCTACTCCCTAGTGGTGGTGCACTGGCTCCTTGCTGCAGTGGCTTCTCTTGTTGCAGAGCATGGCTCTAGGCACGCAGACTTCAGCACTGAGGCACACGGGGCTTAACTGCTCTGTGGCACGTGAAATCTCCCCTGACCAGGGATTGAACCCACGTCCCCCACATTGGCAGGCGGATTCCCATCCGTGCCTTCACTTTAGCAGTCAACAACATTTATGTTTTTTCTGCCACAAATGACTCTGATAAGGCAATTTAGTCAACAATATCATCAACCAAAATACATTAATGTATAATAAACACTGATCTAAATATTACTGGAGATAGATTTTTTCTATACTATTATTAGCAAGAAGTATATCCAGAGTGGTTGAAAGAAAGGGTGTTAAACTTCGTCAAATTAATTTTGGGGTGTGTACTTCATTTCTGATTACGTTTTTACTATCTGTGACATTTTTTTTAATGAAAGGAGTTGCTTTAATGAAAAATCTGGAATCTAGAATGCTTGTCATGATCTATTAAACAATACATAGTTTATACTTACGGAGAAGGCAATGGCACCCCACTCCAGTACTCTTGCCTGGAAAATCCCATGGACGGAGGACCCTGGTAGGGTGCAGTCCATGGGGTCGTAAAGAGTCGGACACGACTGAGCGACTTCACTTTCACTTTTCACTTTCATGCATTGGAGAAGGAAATGGCAACCCACTCCAGTGTTCTTGCCTGGAGAATCCCAGGGACAGGGGAGCCTGGTGGGCTGCCGTCTCTGGGGTCGCACAGAGTCAGACACGACTGAAGCGATTTAGCAGCAGCAGCAGCAGTTTATACTTAAAGTCTGAAATTTCAGTGCCCTACTTAAAAACTAGCTGGCTTTTAAATGTGTTCATACATTGACTTGTTCGGAACTTAAGTTGTTTTTGTTTTTGTTTTTTTCCTCATAGAAAATATAGCAAAACTGACTGAAAAAAAGAAACAAACATTCAATGAGCACCCAGTATGTGCCAGCATTCTGCTGGGGAATTTAATTTTAATATCCTTTTTTTATAGAACCCTATAAAGTAGTAACTATCATGCTGATTTTACACATTCAGAGAAGGCTGTTTCCTTAAATTACACATTACTTTATTAATAGATGTACATTGTGGGAAAAATAACAACTATACTTAAAATCAAATAAGCTAATAAAGAAAAAACAGCAGCCCACCAAAGGCATTCTTTCTTTTAATTTTTAGCCTCTCCTTATGGCATTTATCTCAACATTTCTAAATAAAACCTAGTGCTGTAAGAATATTATCTAGAAAAGTTGAGATTAAATTGAGAAGTGCCTAAAACCCTACCATCCCCTTATTCCAATTTGGATTGGACACTCTCTCAGCTATCCAGCTGCCATCCCAGGACTTCCTTTCACCAATATTTTGGGGATTTTCTCTGTCTTCTTCTTGTCCTTTTCAATATTGCCCTTCTGTTGCTTGACGGATCGTTTAGCTTGAAATATAATTTCAGTTTAGAAGTCATGTTCAATTGGAACTTTAACAGCACTACTCTGTGGTCTTAGCCTCTAACATTGCTGTCAAGAACTCGATGCCACTCTTACTCGAATGTCATATAGCATATTTTTGTTTCTGTTTTCAATTCCTGAAAACTCTTAGAAGGTCCTCCTCATCAAAGATGTTCTGAAATTTCCCGAAGATGTGCTTTGAAATAGGTGTTTATTTATTCACTGTGCTGAGCACTTTGTAGACTCATTTAACGTGGAAACTCATAACCTATTTACAATTCTGGCAATTTTTCTTTCAGATCTTGACAAAACGTCCCTTAAATAATGCCATTTTCCCCTGGTTGTCTCATACAGAATACCGATCTTCTGCTCCCCTCCCCACTCAAACCACTCTCCAGATTCTGTACCCCACCTCATTCCTACCCACCCCATTGTCTTCCTGCCCTTTATGCCTTCAGATTCAACAACAGATCATGATGCTATTAATCACAGTCTCCATGGCATTTTAACAGTTTTCTTATATCCAGTTTCTAATTTAAAAACACTTTTTAGCCTCAAGAATCCACCTTCAAATATAAATGGACACTAGAATATACTGTGCTTTTACAGAAGCTATTAGAATATACTGTGCTTTTACAGAAGCTATTATTTACAATAACCTGCTCCTTCAGTAAGACCCTTACGAGGTTTGCATGATGGTGTGACAACAGTAGTGCAATGGGCTAAATCTTGGTGTCCCCCAAATTCACGTGTTGAAATTCTAACCCCCAGCATGGTGGGATTAGGAGTTGGGGCCTCCAGGAGGTAATCAGGTTATGAGGGAGGAGTTCTCATGAACAGAACTGGTACCCTTACAAAAGGGACCCCAGAGAGTTCCCATGCCTTCTTCCCACCATGAGTTAGCATATAGGAAGTCAGCAGTCTGCAGCCCAGAAGAGGGCCCTTCAGTTCAGTTCAGTTCAGTTCAGTCGCTCAGTCGTGTCCGACTCTTTGCGACCCCATGAATCGCAGCACGCCAGGCCTCCCTGTTCATCACCAACTCCCGAAGTTCACTCAGACTCTGTCCATCCAGCCATCTCATCCTCTGTTGTTCCCTTCTCCTTCTGCATCAGAGGATCCCAATCCCTCCCAGCATCAGAGTCTTTTCCAATGAGTCAACTCTTCGCATGAGGTGGCCAAAGTACTGGAGTTTCAGCTTTAGCATCATTCCTTCCAAAGAAATCCCAGGGCTGATCTCCTTCAGAATGGACTGGTTGGATCTCCTTGCAGTCCAAGGGACTCTCAAGAGTCTTCTCCAACACCAGAGGGCCCTTAGCAGACATTAAATGTTTGCTGTTCAAACCACCCACTCCATGGTATCCTCTTATCACAGCGGGAACTGATTAAGACAAGTAATAATACGATACGGGAATGTATTATTTAGGCATAAATACAATAGAGTAGTAGTCAAATTCACTGCTAAGTCTTAGGAAAGCTTATGAAAATTTTAGTATAATTCTAATTTATTAACCAAAGAAACACATCTAGTTACAAAAAGCTCATCTTTACCAACGACCCTATGCTATATCACTTATGTCAAACGTTATTAGAAGAGGCCACGTTTCCCCCTCACTCCTATTCTGCAAGGGGTTTCTTTTTTGGGAGGCTTATCTACCACTGTGGAACTTTCTAGCCTTCAGCGGCTGCTCCAAGGCTATTTTTATCTAACTGTTTTTTGTGTACTACTGATGATAGTCTGCTTGTAAATATATTTTTCTCTCTCTTACTTTCAGTCACTCCCAATGTATTATTTCACTGGCTCCCTTCCTAGATCATCTGGTTCCTAACACACATCTGGATACTTCCTACAATTTCTACTTTTAAAAACTAATTACAAAAGGTTTGTTTAACTATGCTTTTGACTCTGATGGCACTACTTTGATTAAAGTAAAAGGGAAAAAACTGAAAGACCTCTAAATTGAAAAATAAACTGACATAAAATAATAATCTGTATCACCAGTTCTCTTCCTATTTCAAGTTTCTTTTATTTCCTTCCCATCCCAAGAATTCATCTTCTTTTTATTTTTTTCTACCTTGAGTTTATCTTGTTATTTTCTACTCTGCAGAGTTAGAAAAAAATATGCAAAACACAATCAAAATTATTTTGGAAGCAAAAGAAAAAAATGAACTAGATGGGAATTTCCTGTTGTGATATATTAACCATCAATTAAAATGGAAAACAGTTAAACCTGTAAATTTCTGAAGAAAAAGAAAATAGGCTGTACATTTCAGAGAAAAGAAGTTAACCAGAACAATCCAACAGATACAACAGCTTTATGAGAAACTTGGGAACTTCCTTTCTTGAGCATTGTTACTACAGAAATTAGACGGCAGGTGAGTGCCAAGAGCATGCATGTGTGTGTGTGCTCAGTCACGAATCTGTGTTGGACTCCTTGTGACCCCCTGATCTGTAGCTTGCCAGGCTCCTCTGTCCATGGGATTTCCCAGGCAAGAATACTGGAGTTGGTTGCCATTTCCTTTTCCAGGGGATTTTCCCAGCCCAGGTATGGAACCAGCATCTCCTGTGCCTCCTGCACTGGCAGGTGGGTTCTTTTACCACGGAGCCACCCGGGAAGCCCTTAGGGTCATAAAAAAACAGGTTTCATCCCTGGAGGCAGCTTCAGGCTGTTTTGGACACAAACATAACTAGATGTTCCACCTATCTGATTTACAAATCCTTCTGTTTGAAATACAAACTAAAAAGGCTTTTGTAAGTAGCTGAGCCAATCCTGTTCCCTGCTCCTCCTCCCTCCAAAAAATAAGAATGCGGAGGGATGGAGGAGGAAACTGAGAGGGAGGGAGAGATGGGGGAAAGGGGAGAGAAAGAGAGACCACTGGCGCAACTAAAGTAAGCAATGTTTAGATAATTTGGCTCCACTTACCTAAATCATATATTTTTTCATTTTGGAAAAGTTCCTATAGCAGTCAAAAGCCAAGATTAAGTCTCAAAATTAAATCTCAAGACGCACTATAAACAACTCCACTCCCATCTTTCTACCTCAAGTTACATAACAGAATGGTGAATTAGGCTGTACTTTAGAAGAAAGGAATTTGCCAAACTGTGCAAGTAAAAATGGAAAAACAAATGAGTAAAGTCATGAGATACGGAGACAGGATGTTTCCTAAGATGCCACACCTCCAATTTCCTTATTGGGTTAATTTAAACCTGTCCAGGCAAAATGAGAAACTAACACTTACTCCATTATCTCACTGGTTCCATGGTTTTGTAAGAGTCAGAGAGAACTGAAGTTTGTCTCAAATCAAAATTTATGTTGTTGGTCTTGCATTCTTCTTTCAAACCATAATAAAAATCTCACTGGATAAGGAAGCTGAGGCTGAGGGGTAATGATGAGAAGAGGTGAAATTTGAAGCCAGTTACAGTAACTTCAAACCTTGTGCCATTTCCACTGCCCATGAGTGCCTCTAATAAAGCAATCCTTCCAGAGAGAACAGAGAGTTCCAGTCACAGACAGGCACCTTCTTTCCTACCACAGTAAACTTCCTATCTATGAAGTAACTGCTAAATCTGCTCTTGCGATTTTGATATACTAATTAATCTTATAACCGTTAACTCCAACAGTAGTACACACGTTTGTGCTATCAAGCTGAAATGCAACATAAAGGATAAACTGTTTGGACTTCCCTGGTGGTCCAGTGGTTAGGAATCTGCCTGCCAATGCAGAAGACACAGGTTTGACCCCTGGTCCAGGAATATCCCATATGCTGCAGGGCAACTAAATCTGAGAGCCACAGCTACTGAGCTAGTGCATCTAGAGCCCATACTCCACAACAAGCGAAACCCCTGCAATGAGAAGCCCTCACACGGCAACTAGAGAAAGACTGTATAGAGCATGGAGACTGTCAACTACAAATTGGCACTTACCAAGAGCACTGCCAACGACTGAACAACAAAGGCTTTTGCCATCTGCCTCTATGGAGATTGAGCCCCATGCTGCTATGGCTGTTGACCTTCAACAACCCTCAAGGGAGTTCAGGGTGGAGTGAAGCACTCTGTGCTCCAGGGAAATTGGTGAGACAGGTCTTTAGATAGTTGGATGTTTTTAGAAACAGATTTTATGTTCTCAATCCTTTCATCTCCCCATATCTACAGAAGCACTAAACCCCTTCATGGTGACATCAGATCCTCATGACTAACAAAAAACCTTTTGTAAAATGAGTGCTTCATGCGATGGCACCCCACTCCAGTACTCTTGCCTGGAAAATCCCATGGATGGAGGAGCCTGGTAGGCTGCAGTTCATGGGGTCTCGAAGAGTTGGACACGACTGAGCGACTTCCCTTTCACTTTTCACTTTCATGCTTTGGAGAAGGAAATGGCAACCCACTCCAGTGTTCTTGCCTGGAGAATCCCAGGGACGGGGGAGTCTGGTGGGCTGCTGTCTATGGGGCTGCACAGAGTCGGACAGGACTGAAGCGACTTAGCAGCAGCAGCATGGTATTGAACTCCCCCATCACCAAAACCTTATATATGGACTTTCCCCCACTGCCGCTTTGGAGCAGTCTCTCAGAGCTATGCTGCCTCACGGACTGCAGTCCTCATTTTGCTCCAGACAAAACTTAACTCACAACTCTGAAGTTGTACATCGTGTTTTAGTCAACAAGACTCAGCACAGCAAAAAATTAAATAATTTTTAAAAAAAGATCATTTTCTGTTATTAAAAGGATGTATTTTCTCTTACCATTCTGTATAGGAGCAAGATAATATTTAATAAAAGCTATTTACTACTAACAAAATCTTTTAGGAAAAAAAGCATAGGTGTCATGCTCACGAACACCACTATGGTTACAATATCAACTAGCACGCATGCTGTATCACTTCAGTTGTGTCCGACTCTTAGCAACCCATGGACTGTAGCCTGCCAGGCTCCTCTGTCCATGGGATTCTCCAGAAAAGAATACTAGAGGGGGTTGCCATGCCCTCCTCCAATCAACTAGCAGCACAGCTCAAGAGATCAGATCTGCCATGTGCAGCCAGGCACACTGAGTGCTATGACTTATTAACATGGACAGTGGCGCATACCAACTTCACACTTATCAGAACCAACTGTGGCAATTGCAGTAACTGTTTATAGTCCTTGCGGCCACGTAATGATGCTAATTCTCTGATTTCATTCCAAAAATATTTCTCTGAAGTGGATGTGGTTTTCCCTGCAGAGGGCGGCTAGAGGGAAAGAATATTTCCCACAGCTAAGATTATCTTTTACTTTGAAGTGTCTCACCTGAAAAAGTCAAGCAAAGGTTTCTCTAGTGTGTCTCATGTCAGTCATTTGCTCAACAATCAGTCACTCACTTATTCGGCAACAATGCACAAAACCTGTCAGTTGCCATGACAACACCAAAGTGAAGCTACAGTCTTGTCAACTAAGAAGTTCCAATCTGGTAAAGAAGATACACACCAACAACTTATTAAAAGGGTAAGGACATACTTTCAGTATTAGATGTAAAAGAGGAACTGCTTATCAGAGATAAATGCTATGAATTCTGATTAGTGGAATAAAGGAAACAATTGCCAAGAGGAGATATCTAACTGGGCCTCAGGACAAATGTGATTATCACAGATGAGGGAAGCAGAATGAGAGACTACAGTAAGACAACCAGGCTGATGGCCCAACGTGAGCAGAAGCCCAAGTATGAGAATGCATGGGGAACCTGAAGTAGACCTATGAGCCCAGAGAACCTAGAGAATCTGTGATGGGTAAAAAAAAGATGATGGGAGAGAGTCAAGTTCTGATCAGAATACAGAGAGACTTTAGTGTAATTGCAAATTTTAATTTTATCCTATAGACACTAGAGATCCTATAAAAAGCATTTAAAGAAATAAAGTAATATGAGACTTTCCTGATGGTCCAGTGGCCAAGACTCCACCCTCCCAATGCAGGGGGCCCAGGTTCGACCCTTAGTTAGGGAACTAGATCCCACATGCCCGTGCAGCAACTAAAGACCCTGCGTGCCCCAAGGAAAACTGAAGACCCTGTGTGCCACAGCTAAGACCCAGCACAGCCAAATAAGTAAATATTTAAGAGAAAGGGAAAAGAAAGAGCCAACAATAACTTAAAGAAAAAAGGAAAGAAATATGATTCAAAGAGGGCTTTTAAGAAGATAATGATGACCAAGCAGTGAAAGGAGATACATAGAAAGAAGAAAAGAGAACCGAGAGAAGAGATATACAATGCGCAGTTATTAAGATATCAATGGCACCCCACTCCAGTACTCTTGCCTGGAAAATCCATGGACAGAGGAGCCTGGTGGGCTGCAGTCCATGGGGCCGCTAAGAGTCGGACACGACTGAGCGACTTCACTTTCACTTTTCACTTTCGTGCACTGGAGAAGGAAATGGCAACCCACTCCAGTGTTCTTGCCTGGAGAATCCCAGGGGCGGAGAAGTCTGGTGAGCTGCCATCTATGGGGTCGCACAGAGTAGGACACGACTGAAGCAACTTAGCAGCAGCAGTAGCAGCATGTAGAAACAAATGAGTAAGTTAACGTTAGGAGGACTAGAAGGATGGTGGGCATTTAGCAGAAATTCAATCACATAAGAACAACAGGCTGTAGGGGAGGGAGGGGGTGAAGAAAGGAAATTATACAAAGAAAATGGCTTCAGTTTTGAACATTCCAGTAAAGATGTTCAGACGACCAATTGGGAATTCAGGTCTGCAACTGAGAAATTAAAGCCAGAAATAGAGACTTAAAAGTTATTAGAACCAAGGTGGCATTTAGAAACATGAAAACAGGCTAAGTCATCTACAGAGAAAGGACAAAGCAAGCAAAGAAGGGTAAGAATAAGACTTCACAAAAAGGGAAACAGTAAAGAAGGTACGGAGTGGGAGAAACACAACCAATAGAGAAAAACTGTTGCACAAGACAGGAGAGCTCTGAAGAGGGGAGGGAGTCGATCATCACAAACTCTGAAGAGAAAGAGTGCAAAGGACAGCAGTTTGGGAACTCACCACATCTCTGATATGACTGGAAATTTCGGGAGGGGGGCGGTGAAATCAGATTTCAGGTTCAGAACAGAATTATCAGGTACTGAGTACAAATAAATTGCTTTTAGAAAAGGCAGATGAAGACCTGAGATAGCCTTAAAGTGTCCTAACTTCTAGTCAGTTCTAGAACCAGCTAACATAGTAAAAACTTAGAATCTGCTTGTGATTAGTGTTAGTTGCTCAGTCATGTCTGATTTAATGCAACCCCATTGGAGAAGGAAATGGCAACCCACTCTGGTGTTTTTGCCTGGAGAGTCCCGGGGACGGGGGAGCCTGGTGGGCTACTGTCTATGAGGTCGCACAGAGTCAGACACGACTGAAGCGACTTAGCAGCAGCAGCAGCATGGACTGTAGCCCACCAATCAGGCTCCTTTGTCCATGAGAATCTCCAGGCAAGAATACTGGAGTGGGCTGCCATCCCCTTCTAAGGGGATCTTCCCAACTCAGGACTCAAACGTGAGTCTCCTGCATTGGCAGGCGGATTTTTTACCATCTGAGCCACCAGGGAAGCCCTAGGGAATGTTGCCTCCCTGTTCCCTGTTGGGGAAACCAAACCCTGGTCTCCCACATGACAGGCTGGATACTCACCACTATACTAAGAGGATGGTGGATGTTAAGTCAATCAGTGAGAGAGCAGAACCAGGAGTGACTCAAGTATGCTATTTGGGTGTTAACTTATCTAGCTTCTATAATAGAGGGGACTGGTGCCCCCTTGAGCCATGGGGCTGCCGGCTGCATAGGAGCCATGCCACACAGGAGCAGGGCCCACATGCTCTTAACAGGATGGTAAACCTGGCGGCCACGATGTGGCACTGGCTCTTGTAGGAGAGGTGGGTGCTTGTCCTGGTCATCCGGCTTTTGCTCCTCTACTTCCTCACCAGCACCTTCAAGCAGGAGAAGAGGGCAGTAAGAGATCGGAATCTTCTCCAGGGTCAAGACCGTGATCAGCCCATTCCATGGAAAGTACAGTTTAACTGGGGCAATGCCAGTCAGTCCAGCAACCAGTGCAGAACTCCAATCAAGGGAAGCACCTCATCACGGACGAACATGGCTGCGTTTGTGAGAGGAAAGATTTGCTGCTGTGACAGCACTGTCTCTGACACAAAGCAGTACTGCTGTGGTAACTGCTTGTCCAGCGGCTGGGGAGCCCAACAAGCAGCTTCTCCTGGAGCGCTTCCTCAGCAGTGACATTCCAGAATCCCTCATGGCAGTTGAAGACCACTTTGAATTGTGCTTGGCTAAATGCAGGACCCCACCCCGGCCTCTTCAGGGGTAGGCCTTGAACACCCTGTCCTGACATCTAACATCATCTAGAGACTCAGATGCTCTTCCCCTCTCATCCTGAGCCAGCCTCCAGCAGCTGGCACCATGTGCGCTCAGCTTTCTTCCTAGTGGTACTTGGAGACGCTTGCTTACCTGTGTGGGGACACTGTCTTCACCAGAAATCTGCCTTGTTGTCCTGGGGGGTTCTGTCCTCACGGCCCATGCCCCTGTTGCAATGACTGCTCTGCTCAGCCATGGACAGCGGGAGCCTCAGGAAAGTCGCCAATGGGGTGGCCTCCTCCTTTTCTGTCACAGAAACCCTATCTTAAGGCAACTCCTAAGTAGAGATACATCTCACAACTGACTCTAAGTGCTGGCCCTTTATTGCTTTCAACACCAGGAAATGCGACGTACAGACCTTCAGTTTCCCTGTGATTTACAGAAAAGAACAAAATTCAAGTTTCCGTCAAGGTGCCTTAATAGACTCACATCTACCCTTCATGGGTGCTGGACATGAAGGCTGCTGGTCCACATGCTCGCGGTGCCCCTGTGTTACTAGTATGACACTAACCCTCTCTGGTCAAGATAGAGAGTCTATGGTCCTCAGATCAAGATGTCATGTGCTCCTGAATAGCAATGCTCTTTGCCCTCAGGAGTCATGTTACCACATGTTGTTCTTTCTCAGAGCCCCACACTAACCCCAGGATTGCGCAAGGTCTTCTTCCTTGCTCTTTTTTGGTTATTCAGCTGTTGCCTTTGAGGCAGGGCCCAAGCCCGCTTTCAGCATTTTTATCTCAGCAGAGCTTTCTCCTTGGGCCTTGTTTGCCTTTCTATATATTTCTGCAGTCTGTGTGGTAGAAATTTCCCTTAAATTCCTCCTATTACTTTCCTGCTGGCTCAGTGGCAAAGAATCCGCTTGCCAATGCAGGAGACACAGGAGACGTGGGTTCAATCCCTGGGTCGGGAAGATCCCCTGGAGGAAGGCATGGCTTTTCTTGCCTGGAAAAGCCAATGGACAGAGGAGACTGGTGGGCTACAGTCTGTGGGATCACAAAGAGTCAGGCACTACTGAGCATGGGGAAAACACACACATACACACCCCTTCTCACACTTATCTTCCCAAAGAAGTCTGTCCCCCTAAGTCAGCTTTCTTAGAGGGTGAACTGCGCGCGCGCACACACACACTACTTTTCACACTTATCTTTCGGAAGCAGTCTGTCCCCCTAACTCAGCTTTCTTAAAGAATGAACTGACAGTTGTTTGGCAGTTGTTTTTTGGTGTTAGATCCCAGAAAATCTATTCAGTTCACATTGGACTTTTAAGATTCTGTGTGTATTCACCAGTGCCAAATCACACTTTGTGTGTGTGGAAAATAAAATAGAGTAAAATTTATAAATTAAATGCTTATAATAATAAAGTTGGAGGAAGCTGATAAAAAGCATTTATCTATGTTGCTTATCACTTCAGGTCTAAGAGGATGTTACAACTAGGATTTAACAAACATGGAAACTTGCTTTAGTTATTGTCTGATTATTTATTTGCTTAGATTTCTATGTCCTTATTGTTAATTCAATCCCAAATTCACTTCCTGTTGTTTCACTCAGATATATCAGTGTGGTCTTCTTGGGGAAGTCCTCACAGCAGTCTTCTGACTGCTCCAGTCTATACTGGATGTCATTATTCTGAGGCTGTGTACCTGGGTTCTCCTTGCAGGGTTCTCCCAAGGGCTTCCTGTATCTCTCCCCTTGTTGGATATCCTATCCTATATCCCACATCCTGCTCATTCTTGGTGGAGAATTTATCCCATTTAGCTTCAGGAGAAATGGTGTGTAGGAGGTAGTTTTTTTAACCTTGCATGTCTGAAAATGTCTTTATTATCGTGTGCTATTAGTGGCTTAGAGCTATATGGTACAGAATCCTGTACTGAAATAATCTTGCTTCAGAAGTCTGGAGCCTCCCTCATTATTTTCTAGCTTCTGGTGTTGCTGATGGAAGTCAGAAGCCATTCTGATTTCTGGTCCTTAGTTTGTAATGTCTTCCCTTTCGTTGGCAGTTTGCAGAATGGCCTCTTTGTCATCAGAGACAAACTGAAATTTCCCCAAAATTTGCCTTGTCATAGGCACTTAGTAATTCCTTTTAATCTGGAACGTCATATCCTTCAGTTGTGGGAAATTTTCTTAAAATATTTTGCTAGTGATTTCCTCCCCTTTGTTTTACTTTTTCTGGAACTCATTGTTTTGACTTCCTAATCTGATGCTCTAATTATTTTATCTTTTTTCCCCTTTATTTTCTGGGCTATTTCCTCATTTTCATCTTTTAACGCTCCTATTATTGAGTCTTATTTCTGTTATAATTTTTTAATACACAGCAGAAAGCGGTATTTTGGCTCTGTATTTAACATTCAGTTCTTGTCTCATGTATGTCCTATTTTCTCTCTCTGAAAATAATCACAACTTTTTTTAAAGTTTTCTATTCCCTGCATATCTCTGCTTCCAAATTTCTTTAATTACTTTTTCATTTGTTTTGGATTTTTTCTTCCATGCTAGAGGCTTTCCCTCCAATGACAACTAGCCTCGGGAATGTCAGTGTCCTTAGGTCTTTGCTCTTGGGCTGGTAAATTCTCCAATGACACTGATCTCTTGCCTGGAGGGTAAAGACAAAGTGAGGGAGACAGGTAGAGGAGTCTCATCAGTTCGCAGGTGTTCGTTTTATTCCCTTGTATTTGGTAAAATACCCTGTGCTCTCCATTTTGCCTGGTATGGCCCAGTCCAGAGACCCTTGCGTTTTCTCCCCCAGAGAACTGACCCGCAACCTTACATTAGGGTAGAGATAGGGGTGGGAAGAGCGACTGTCTAGTGGTCTTGGGAAGAGGAGAAGACTGAGGGATCCACTACTATACATTCCTGAGGCCATCGATTCCTGGACTATTGGAAGAATCTGTGGTAAAAATCAGATTGGTTCTTGGCTTTCTTTGCTGCTAGATTAAGAACTGGCTTTCTCAGGTCAGGTAGGTCATTTACCACACTCCCTTTGCTTTCCAGCATTTGATTTATTATTATGTATTATTGGTTTTTGTGGTTGTTTTCTTCTTTGCCATTTTCCTTATTCTTGAAGGACTATGTCTTTAAAGGAATATCCCATTACTATAGCTGTAGTGAGGTTTCTGAAAGGAATACAAGTACATGCTTATGTTCAATCAACCATTTTTCTCCCCAGAAGTCTAGGCTGAATCAAAAACCATTCCTGATTGTTTACACCACTCGTTACCATTCCCACCCAATTCTCCAGTCACCAGAGTGGTTGACTGAGGTCAGTATTTCCTCAGAACAAGTTGAGAGTGGCCCCTCACCTGGGCATCCCATTTTAGAGGGCTCTAAGTAAAAAAAAAAAAAAAAAAAATTTATTAGACTAACTTAAATATTAACACATATGATACAGCTTTCTAAACTCAGCAAGTAGCTCATCCACAGTTAAACACTGACTTCCTTCATTTCTCCTTCCCCAGTTCTTCTGGACTTGCAGCAACCCTTACAATAAATACTCTGTACAAATGACTTAACTGAGTCAGAAAAGGAATCTTTTACTTAAGACACCTTACTGACATCTGTTGGATATTTTACAAAATAAGGACAAATCAACAATGACAATTAAATGACACACACCCCTACTTGTAGGTGTACAGCACAACCAGATGGGCAGCACCGCCTTTGAATCACCTTTCACAAAACTAAACTAATCTCTACTATTCCAGGATGAGGGTGAGGAGGAAGATAAAAGGACAAATCAGGAATCTAAACATTCCTTTATAACTTAGAAGAATTGTGGTCTGACACCTTGACTTAAAACCCATTTCTTCATTTAAAAAATGAACATTTAGCTGTTCATCTAAACTTAGCTCATAAGAGTGAAATAAAAAGGACTTTAGTACCAGCAGGCCTGCAGCCACTGAATGAGGCAGAGCGTGGCAGCCTTCGGGGCCGGGGCCAACCCCATCCATCAGCCCAGCTACCATAGTCCCAACACAACAGAAAGGCCCACAGAGCCCATGCAGGGGCCTCTGGTGACCAGGCAGAGTGGACTGCTAGCCTCAAACAATGTCTCCTATATAAGTCACTTACCCAAAATCAGGAATGTAACTGACCTACTTAATACAGGGGAAGAGAATTAGGCAAAATAAGGAGACAGAAGAATATGTCCCAAACAAAGGAATAAGACAAAGTTCCAAAAGAAGAACTAAGCAAAGAAGACATGAGCAATCTACCCAATAAAGAATTCAAGGCAATGACCTCATACAAACGTGCTCAGTGAACTTGGGACAAGAATAGATGAAGAGAGTGAAAAGTTAAGAGTTAGAAAATACAAAGAAGAACCAAACAGAGTTGAAGACTACAATAACTGAAATAAAAAACATATTAGAAGGAATCCAAAGCAGATTAGATGGTGTGGAGGAACAACTCAGTGAAGCAAAAGACACAGCAGTGGAAGTCACTCAAGCGGAATAGAAAAAAACACAAAAGAATTAAAAAAAAAACATAAGGGTAGTTTTGAAAATACCTCTGAGACAACATCAAGTGCGCTAACATTCACATGCTACCAAAAGGAGAAGAAACAGAGAGGGGAGGGCAGAGAACTTACTTGAGGAAATGATAACTGAAAATTTCCCTAATCTGGGAATGTCTATAAGTAGTTAAGGGATAGACACAACAAAAGATGTAAAGTATGATGTCACAACATTAAACCTGGTAGGGAGTGTTAAATGTAGGGTGGTTAAAATGTGCTCAAAGTTAAGAGAGCATCAGTGTAAAACCATCACATGTAAACAGGTTGTTACACATGAACTGCATGGTAAGTACAAACTGAAAATATGTAACAAATACACACCAAAACGGGGGAAAGGAACCCAAACATAACACTAAATTCCACGAAAAGAAAGCCAGGATAGCAATACTTATATCAGAAGAAATACACCTTAAAACAAAGACAGGAGACAAACAAGACGTTACATAATGATAAAGGGATCGATCCAACAAGAAGAGTTAACAATTGAAAATACCTATGCATCCCACACAGGAGTACCTAAATACATAAAGCAAACATTAAAGGAAAAAATTGTCAGTAACACAACAATAGAAGGGGGCTTTAATACACCAATTACCTCTGTGAACAAATCATCTAGACAATCAATAAAGAAACACTGGCCTTAAATAGCACATTAACCTATTTGAATGTAAAAGAAATATACATAGAACAGTCCATCCCAAAGCAGGAGAATACACATCCCTCTCAAGTGTACATGAAACATTCTTTGGGATAGATCACACCTTAGGTCACAAAACAATATCAGTATATTTAAGAAGACTGAAATCATGTTTTCTGAACATAACAGTATGAGACTAGAAATCAACCACAAGAAAAAAACTGCAAAAACTACAAACATATGGAGGCTAAACAATATGTTAGTAAACAACCAATGGATCATTGAAGAAATCAAAGGGAGAATAAAAAAAGTAATACCTGGAGACAAATGAAAATGAAAACACAATGATCCAAAACCTATGGGATACTGCAGAAGCAATTGTAAGAGGGAAGTTTACAGTGATACAAGTCTACCTCAATAAACAAGAAAAATCCCAAATAAACAATCTAGCCTTAGACATAAGAGAGGAACTAGAAAAATAAAGAACAAGCAAAATCCAAAGATAGAAGAAAGTCATAAAGATTAGAATAGAAATACAAGGAGACAAAAGAAAAAAAAGATCAGTGAAACTAAGAAGAGGTTCTTTGAAAAGATAAAAATTGATAAACCTTAGCTAGACTCATAAAGTATATGAATAAAAAGAGAAGGATCACATAGATAAAATCAGAAATAAAAGAGCTTTGATCGACAGCACAGAAATACAAAAGACCATGAGATTACTATGAACAAGTATATGCCAATGAAATGGACAACCTGGAAGAAATGAACAAATTCCTGGAAATATACAATTCCCCAAAACTGAATTAGGAAGAAACAGAAAATATGAACAGACTGATTGCCAGGAAACTGAATCAGTAATTTAAAAAAAGCTCCCAACAAACAAATGTCCAGGGCCAAAGGGCTTCACAGGTGAATGTTATCAAATATTTCAAGAGTTAATACCTTTCTCAAACTATTCCCAAAAAGTGAAGAGCAAGGAATGCTTCTGAACTCATTCTATGAGGCCACCCTTGCCCTGATACCAAAATCAGAGAGACATGACCTCCCCCAAAAAATAAATAAAATAACAAAGATTATAGAACAATATCACTGATGAATATAACATGCAAAAAATCCTCAGCAAATATTAGCAAACTAAATTCAACAATAAAAGAATTATATACCATGATGAAGTGGACTTTATCCCAGGGAAGCAAGGACAGTTCAATACCAGCACATGATACACCATGTTAACAAATTGAAAATAAAAATCATATGATCTCAACAGATGCAGAAAAAGCTTCCAACGAAATTCAACATCCATTTTGATAAAAACTCTCAACAAACTGAGTATAAAAGGAACATACATCAACATAAGAAAGACCATACAGACAAACCCAGAGCCAACATCATATGAAACAGTGAAAAGCTGAATTTCCTCTAAGATCAGTAACAAGACAAGGATGCCCACTCTGGTCACTTTTATTCAATACAGTACTTGAAGTCCCAGTACAGCAGAAAAGAAATGAAAGGAATCCAAACTGGAAAGGAAGAAGTAAAACTGTCACTTTGTAGATGGCATGATACTATGTATACAAAATCCTAAAGATGCCACCAAAAAAAACTATCAAATAAATGAATTTAGTAAAACTGCAGGCTACAAAATTAACATAAGAAATCTGATGAGTTTCTATACACTAACAAAGAACTATTGTTAGGAAAACAATCCCATTTACAACTGTATCATAAAGAATAAAATACCTAGGAATTAATCCAACCAAGGATTAAAAGACTTGCAGTCAGAAACTATAAGATATTGCTGAGAGAAATTAAAGACAACACAAACAAATGGAATTCTCACAGATGGAAAGAATTAATATTTCCAAAATGATCATACTACCCAAAGCAATTTACAGATTCAGTGCAATCTCTATCAAAATACCAATAACGTTTTTCACAGAAATAGAACAAAATGTCCAAAAATTTGCATGAAAACACAAAAAACCCTAAAATAGTCAAAACAATATCAAGAAGGAAGAACAAAACTGGAGGAATCACATTCCTTGATTTCAAACAGTGGGACAAGCTACAGCAATCAAAATAGCATGGGACTGGCATAAAAACAGACGCAGAGATCAAGGTAAGACAAATAAACTCAAGCTTATATGGTCAGTTAACCAAAGAAAAGGAGGCAAAAATATATAATAGGGAAAAGACAGCCTCTTCAATAAATGGTGTCGGGAAAACTGAACAGCCACATGTACAAGATTCAAACTGGACTACTTTCTCACACCATACGCAAAAATAAACTAAAAATGAACTAAATACCTAAATGTAAGACTTAAGATCATAAAACGTCTAGAAGAAAACATGGGCAGTATGCTTTTTAACACTGCTGTTAGCAGTATTTGTTGGACTTGTTGCCTTAGGTGAAATAAGCAAAAGCAAAAATAAAGAAATGGAACTACATTAAACTAAAAAGCATTTATACAGCAAAGGATATATAATCACAATTTTACACATACAAATTTAATAGCCAATTTAAATACTGACTGCTACCGTACACAGATATTATTTATCAACATTTAAAATTCGATCTGAGAAACAGACCCAAAGACTTAGAGAACAAACTTATGGTTACCAGGGGGAAAGGGAACGGTAGATCGGGAGTCTGGGATTGACACGTTCACACTGCTATATTTACAACAGATAACCCACAAGGACCTACAGGATAGCATAGGGAACTCAACTCAATATTCTGTAATAAACTAAATAGGAAAAGAATTTGAAAAACAAGGATAGATGTATAGTGAATCACTTTGCCATACACACGACACTAACACAACATTGTTAATCAACTATCCTCCAATATTAAGTAAAAATTTTAAAAATTAATGTGAAAAAATAAAATTCTATTATTTGAAAAATGGAAGGATATGTTTCTTGCAATATTAAATCTTCATTACTCTCATTTTCCCTTTTTTCAATACTATCATTACCATCCTATACCTCGAAGATTCTAGCATCTTTAAAATCTTTCTAAGTTATCTGGATACTCCTAATAGTGAATGTCTTGGGAATAAAAAAGATAGTCATCATTATTTTATACATAAAATCAGATCTCAGGTTAATTTAATAAACAGAGTCAAAGCTAAGATCTGAATAATCAATATCCTCTATAATTTTGATTAAATGAGTTATCCTTTCCAATAATTTCATTTAGGTTTTGGAGAGTATATTCTTTTAATATTCATTTTCTTCAAAATTTCCTCAAATTTTCATCACATGGGTCAATAAACAGGAAAACATCAGTGCAAGGTTAGTTTTTCCTCAAGGTTTTTCCAATTTAGTTTCCCTCTTTTTGGTGGTATTATTTTAGATCTTGTGTTCAACTTTATTTACACAAACATGAAAACTGTGCGTTAGCTACCACTGACTCTAAGACTTTTGATATTTTTTCCCCTATGCTTGATAACATGTACCAAGGGCATCCTATCTGAAATTGTAATTCTTAAGTACACTTAAGTTGGACAGGGAGGCCTGGCGTGCTGTGATTTATGGGGTCACAAAGAGTCGGACACGACTGAGCGACTGATCTGATCTGATCAGATATTTCCAGGTTCTGAGGACACCATGATAATGAAACAGATTTAATGTCACAAGCACAGTTTTTTTTAAAATCCAGAGATTTTGTAAAGTAAGATCATGGGGTACTTTTAAGATTTTATCACAATGTAATAAAACAGAGGCACAAAGATCTCTGCAGCTTTGAGTTACTAGATATTTGGTTTTAAACATGTCAGTTCAATTTCATTTTTGAGAACTGAGCAAAGGTGCAGTAATGAGGGTTTGCACTTTCTAATCAAACCAGCTTCATGAGGACGTTTCTGATGTTACCTACAAGCAAGATTCTAGCTCATCTCAGGCTCTGACTTTGCTCTGCCCACTTGAGCATCAAAGCATTAACTTTACTGGAATGTCAAAGAAGTGCAACCACCAGACCGGACAAGGTTCTCAATTCATCTTTGTGCAATCCCCCAGCCAGGCAGCAGACAGCACATGGCAGTAGAGACTCATTTTCTTCTATGTATCTATGCATCGAAAAAATGGTGCCTATGGTTCAGCTTCCTCTTTCTCCCATTTAATAATGTTCTTAAAAGCTATCCAATGGCTTTTTAAAAAGCTGAATTCATATAGGTTATATTTACATTGAAAATGAATATTTACCAATTCATGTGGTCAACTTACATACCTCCCTGTATTGTTTTTATGCAAAGACTCTACCATCTGAAGAAGTGATTTGCTTTTGAAAATTCAGCAAATTGTGCTTTTGCATGGTTTGAAAAATCTTTTTTATGATGAATAAATTAAAATCTGGATACTGTTACCAGGGGAAAGTAGTTTTTTTCTTGGTTTACTAAATTTGGAAATGGGTACTTTAGGCAAGATGTTCATACACCTTAAGAAAATATCTCACTTTCAGGAGAAAAGAATTCGCTGCATCAAAATGTTGTGTCAAATGCCATGGTAAATATAAATTTTGTGTGTCTGGGGTAAACTCCTGAATGCAAGAGACTGGGAACTAGTGAGTGAGAAGGACATTCTATGCTTATCTATTCCCCACCTGCCTCTTCACACACACTTTCTTCTTCTGAGTTCTTGACATTTATTAGGTTCCTCAAAACTGTGCATTTGCTCATGCTGAACAATGTGAGAGGCAGAAATACAGGCCTTCCCACCTTTTTTACATTCAAGTTTCTTTACCAGTTTGAAATCTCCAAAGTACAGTAAATTGGCAGCCACTAACGAAAGTTCTTCACAGATCCTTTACACTCACAGAGCTCTTTTCTGTTACAAATTCTCTGAGGTAGAATAAAACGTGCATGTTTTTCATGAGTGGGTAATTCTCCATAGCTGACTGCCTCACACCTGAAATCAAAATGCATGCCATGGTTTCACATCCGCAAAAACTGATCTGTCCTCCCTGGAGTTACTCTACTGGAGAGGAAGAAAGAGAGAGCTTGCAAAGGGAAAGAACCCTGCAAAACAGAAGGGCTTCCCAGCACACCTGACTGACTCACTTGCAAACAAAATTCTTGTACTGTCATTCTTCTCTGGTCCGTTCTTTACTAACGCTTCCTCATCTTCCTAACCTCTAAATGTTCCAGAGCTTAGTCTTCAACTTTTCCTTTCTACCTAAATACCCTTCCTTGATGATATCATTCAATCTCATGGCTTCAAACACCATCTATTTGCTAAAAGTGTGTGATCTGTATCTCCAGTCTGCACTCCTCCCTTAATTTCCAGACTCACACATTTCTACTTGTGTATCTAATAAGATCCTCAGACTTAAGATGTCCAAACTGAGCTCCTAGTCAGTCCCACTTTCAAACTTGTTTCTCCCAGTCTTAAAAAATGACAACCTCATTCTTCTGGCTGCTCTAGCCAAAGTTCTTCACTCCTCCATTTCTCACTTCTCACATCCAATCCAATGAGCAAACTGGCTTGCTGGCTACACCTTCAAATATAATCTGGTCACTTCTCAGCCCTTCTGCTACTACCATTATGGCCCAAGTTCTTTCATCTCTTTTCCAGATTATTGCAGTAGCATACTAATTGGTTTCTAAACTTCCATTCTTGCTTCCCTGGTCTCAATATAAAAGTCTACGGCTTCCCCCTCCCAGAGTAAAAGCCAAAGCTCCCACAATTACCTCTAAGACCTTTATGATCTGCCAAAGAGCTCAATGCTGTCATCGCCACCTACATCTCCAAACCACACACAATGTACCACAATAACAGCATATACTGTCAACAGTCATCAATAATCTATCTTCCTCAAAGAATTTTCTAAAGGCAGGGATCTTATCTTGTACCTCTTTTCATTCTTAGGGACTGGCATAAAATATATATACATATGTATATCTGTGTGTGTGTGTATATATATATATATAGAGAGAGAGAGAGATACAGCAATTACTCAATTAAATATTTGACAGTGGGAAATTCTGCCTCAAGACAAATCACTGGGAAATAAAAATAGAACAACAGAATAATTATCTAATTCAACATCAGATTGGCAAGTACGGAAGAAAGGCTCTGAAAGAATCTTTTCCTCTCTAAAATTTATGAGTGATAACTCCCAGTGCTAAATTTAGGAAATCCACTCCAAAAATGATGATGGATGAGCATGAATCAAGATGGCTGCCAAATCTGTTTTCAAGAACAGAAGGTAGAGGGCTGGCTCTGGAGTACACACCTTAGTCACTTCATCTTAGTTTGTCTTTAGGACCTGTACCTGGAATGTTGGCCATAAATTTAACAATGTACTATATATTCCCTTTCTATAAAATCACAATAATCACTCAGACTATAATTGCACTTCCTCAAAATCAACTGATTTTTGTGGATCAAAGCATGAATAGTGAGAGAATCCTAGAGAAGGTGAGAAAGAGAGTCATCAACATAACATTACAAATAATGACAGCAAAGGAGTTGAAAGAAGGCAACTCTGAGCTAGTCCAGTTCACACAAAACTTATATGTGAAATACAAACAGGCTATAAAATGGTCACACCCAGACAGGTTTGCAACATAACTTAAGCCCACACCTAAACTGGTTTCAACACATTTTAAAGAAGTATAATGGAAACAGGATCAGAGGAAAATCTGATTCTTCCAAGTATGACCCCTTGAAGAAGTGTTTGCTAACCTGACTAATGTCTAGAAAAGCAACAAATGTCACAGGATAAAAAGGGAACTAAAGGATTCAAATTCTGACAAAGTTCCATTTAGAAAATGAAAAGATATGAAGAAAAAGGCAAAAACAAACAAACAAATCTTGATTTTAAAAACTACAGCAAAATCACAGAATTATCCATACTAACAAAAAATGATTGTTTTACCTACCTACAAAGTATCTATGACTAAACGTCTAGGTGCACTAAACAACCCTACTGCTACAGTGTAAAAACACCAAAACAACTCCTGTGTTTCAAATTCTTTCATTATTTCATTTAATATTATTTATATTCCCTTAAAATTACCTGACTATTTTAATTATCTAAATATCCACTGGTAAGTATGAAAAGGCCAAACAGATTCATTTGGTGAGAAACAGAGAAAGAACTGCTTTGACACTGACAGTAATTCCCTTAGTATGTAACAATTCAAGTGGGGTTTTTGATGTCTCCCTTGTGTCAGCCACTCTAAACACAAGCCTGAAAATAACTTACATAGGCCCTATATAATTGGCTCAGGTAAATTAGCCTAATCCGACTCTACACTATGCAAGACAACACCAGTAGTTATGTGCACAGGACACAAGCCATTCAATACTGTTTTCAACCAAAACTGACTCCCTAGTGCCTCAACAGGACCATCTAACACTCTTTACAAATTTAAAGCCAAGCAGTAAAACCAGAAACAACACATCAATCGACATGCCTAGGATTTTTCTACAACCACGCTAGCGCTCAGATAAATTTTATCTCTGTAAAACAACTTTGCTATCGCTTGGTTATAAAGAATAAAACTTTCTAATGACCTCTGACTGTATTTTAAAGTACTTACTTAATACTAAATCCAAGATGTTTTCTTTTATTGTAACACTCTCAATAACAAGTCCATAAATTACCGGATAAAAATTACTCATTTCTTTCCTTTTGCATAGTAGCTTACCCAGTTTAGTGGCGCCCTCTGGTGGGTATTCAGGAAACTGACCCTCGGAAGGAACACTGACAGTTCTCCGCAGGCATCGCCCTTTGGTGGAATCCGCCTGCTGTTCTTGTCCTCCGTCCACAGGTATCTAGTAAACAAAAAAGAGATGAAGCTTAATTGTGCCATGAGTACCTTCTGAGCGAATGACATTTTTAGGTGATGATGGTAGGAGTGTGCAATCATCAGAGCAAAACAGAAGAAATGGAGAAATAAAGTCTACACAATGGTTAAAGTATTACTAACCCCTTTCAGGAAGCTTTTCTTTAAAAAAGAAAACTGAAAGATCAGGAAAGGTGAGTATGTAAATGAGCTTTTGCGAAGTATGTACAAATCACATTCAGGTGTGTATCTGCTTGAGGAGCTTGGAACACAAAAACAAGACACCCACACAAGTTAAGATTCTTTCACATCAGAAACCTGTGCACGAGTTCCAATTCTGCCCACCGTTCAGTAAGGAAATGGAAATACAACAAATACAACCAACCAGAAAGATTTTGCTCCAAAATTCTCGTAAAAGAAGGTTTTGTTAAACAAAAGTAGTAAAATCACCCCAATTTTCTCCAATTTTAGAAGCACTTAGAGATAGTTAATAAAATACTAGCATATATTCTTCCACAAGTGAGACTAGTTTTTGAAATTCTAAAAAATATTTTTTTCTAGCGTAATTTTTCTTTCTGATTGTACACGTGGAATGAGAACTACAAATGGTATAAACGATGTTTGATGCCATTAACTATTTTATAATTTACAGACCGGTAATCATTGTGAAGTAATGAGATGGCTCGAAGTTCCTTTTTCTTCCCCCAGTAAGACCAAGTCATCTTACTTTGGGAGAAGGGCAAAAACTTTTCACAATGAGATTTTATTAGTAACCTCTATCGGAATTAAGAATAGTGTTCATAACATCTTAAATAGTTTGGCAAACTATGTCAAGAATTATGGTACCGAGGCCTCAGAATCATGCCCCCGCCCCTCACTCAAATGGACACTAACCGCCCTTATCTGAGTTTCAGGCTCAATCACAAACAGAAGAAGTTACAGAGAGAAAAAAAAGAACTGGCTAGGGCCAAGTAGGCCCAAGACGGCGGAAGACCTGATCTCCGGTGGACCTTGATCTTCATTATTCGTTCACTGTTACTGTATTAGCATGCTACATGACACACCCACAAGCGCCATGACAACTGGCAATCGCCGTGACAACTGGAAAAGTCCATATAAGGACTGAAAAGGAGTGCCCCTCAGTCCTGTGTACAAACCACACCCTTGTTCTCAGATAGCTCATGAATATTCCTCCTTCTCTTTACCCAATTCTGTCCTTTTCACCTCAACCCTTCTATATAAAAGGTGTCTCCACCTGAATGAGGTTGAGAAGTTGATTTGCGAACTAAATTCTCAGAAGTCTCTATTTCTGTGGTCACTGAATAAACTATGTGCCATTCTATTCTCAGCACCAGTTTCGCTATTATTGGTTGTGTGAATCTGAGTGGAAAAAGAACCTCCTTGACCAAGACCCCTCGGCCTAGATCAGGACCCCGGTGTGGGTGCAGGCAACCAATTCGGCAACAATTAATCATAGTCTCTAATTCTTATGGCTCCAATATAGACATTTTTAAACAGATTTCAATAATGACTAGTATTAGGTTCCTACCATGCACAAAGCTAAGGAATTTACATGTGCGACATTATGAGGGAGCTATTATTATTATCTTCTTTTTACAGAAGAATAATTTATTTCTCCAGGTGATTACTATGGGCACATCAATTGATCCAGCCAAACTGGGACAGATACAAGCTTAAGTGTATCTGCTTCCTGCTTCGCCTCAGTAATTCAAGTCCTATGACTGGGTCAAGGGGACGATACCAAAGGAGGTTTTCTCTGCGTTACTGAGAGTCTGAAGAGCAAAATTCTCATGTCTTCATAGGACTGAAAATTTTCACACTTTATAAGACTAAAAATTCCCCGTTTCCTCATTGCTATAACTACAGTTACTGCTAGTGGCATTAAGAAAAGTAAAATTCTAAAACATAAGGGAATATCAAATAATAGCATCAGTAAAGACATTAACTCTTCCAAAAGCTCTGTAATAGAAAACTTTACGAACAGTAATCTAAGTCATCTGCCCCTTTCAGGATGGAAATGATCTCTACTTAAATAATTAAAAGAGTAGTGCCCAGAGAATAACCCCCTCCTAGTAGGGAAGGTAAAAATGTATCCCCTTCCTGACGTAGGACAGAATGGAGGTGAATTTGGGGGGAAAAAAAGTAGTTTGGATTTTTGAACAAACAGATGAACCTAAATAAACATAACTATTTTTGCAATAGTTCCCCCAAAATGCCTATTATCTGAATTAATGAAGACCTAAGCCACAGAGAAAAAAGGAGTTATTTTTTATATTTTAGGAGGGAATGACCTACAGTCTTTTCTGTGGAAATTCATAAAGGCCATAACCAAGAAAAAGAAAGACATGGTTTCCATTATCACATATTTTATCTGTATCATATCTAAGAAGAGAATAAATAAAATATGTCAAGCATCTTATTGGGCCTAAATGTCACTCACAGTTATATTCTCAAAGTTTCAATGCAGAATTTTTTTTTCCCACAGTTGAAACTTAAAATATGATGAATGATTTTATTCACAGCATCACTCTTAAGTTTAGGGCATTTTATTTCTGACTCAATATAAGGGAGAATAGTGTTTACTTTTACTCTGAATGTGTTTCTTAAGAATCATTTCCTTTTACAACACCATTGATTTGCTTCTTACATAAATTATCCTTTTAAAGATATTGACCTGCTTCTTAAAAGTTAGAGGTATAATATTTTAGGTATCTTCAAATGAACTAAGCAAGAGTTTTACAAATCTCAGCCATACAGCCAAAGAAAATTAGTTTTAAAAAAGACAGCTTTAAAAAAACAATTTTTTCCATTCCAATTGTCCTAATTTAGCTTACTAGCTCACATTTACTTGTATACTGAATTACTCTAAAAGTTGTGCATCTTTCAGGTTCTATAACATGAGAGAAATTTTTATCTTTCTTTCAACCTCTCTTGGCTTATACTGTGCGTCTTCTGACATTTCTTTTTCTTCAAGGAGAGTGGTGACCACCACTGTCTTTGGCTGCCTATTGTCCAATGTTTGAAAAATAGCTGCTATGTATATTTCTTGGTCCAGTCTTGTGTTGTTTACAATGGGAGGGCTAATCTTATACCAGTTACTCCATCACAGCTGGTGCCAACTGCCTCCGGTGCTTTTTTTTCCAAACTACTAATATAGTCTCTTTGTTGGCGATATTCTGCCCCTTAAATCTATTCTGTATGTGGGATAACAGAGTATTTCAAAAATGCAATCGTAACCATGTCATTCTGAGGCTTAACGGCCTTCAGTTGCTCTCCTTTGCAGTGGTCTTCAAAGAAGAGATGGTATGCTCGCTCGTATGTGGACATGACAAGAAGGGTACCTCTCTGCTTCAGTTCAGTTCAGTTGCTCAGTTGTGTCCGACTCTGCGACCCCACGGACTGCAGCACGCCAGGTCTCCCTGTCCATCACCAACTCCAGGAGTCTACTCAAACTCACATCCATTGAGTCAGTGATGCCATCCAACCATCTCATCCTCTGTCATCCCCTTCTCCTCCTGCCCTCAATCTTTCCCGGCATCAGGGTCTTTTCAAATGAGTCAGTTCTTCGCATCTCTGCTTCAACCACACTCTAATCTGGAGTTTACCTGCTGTACAGGGCTTCTGTGTAAGCTTTTCTACAAAGAAAGGGTTGTTCTGCTAAAAGTGTCTTAAAACTACTATCTTACAGAGTAAGTACAAGGTTCCTGATATAGTATACCAGGTTTTCCACAATCTGGCCACTGTTTGGGTATCCAGCTTTGCACTTTACATTCTAGGAACACCAATTTGCTTGCGTTTCCCTAACATATTCCCTATGTTGTAGTTCAGTGCCTTTGCTGAGTTTGTTGTCTCAGTCTGAAAGATTTTTTTGTCAGTTTCTTCTCTGTTCCATACCTGCCAGGTCACTCTGATCACCCTGAGACCTAGGACAGGCACTGCCTCTTCAGGAACCTTCCCTTCTATCAATCCCCTAAGGGCAGGTTAGGGCACATCTCCTGAGATTTCTCCAATAACACATCTTTCTCTGCCACTATACTTATACATGGGATCATAATTATTCATCTGTGCAACTGATTCCACATAAGTTAACAGCTTTACTTACCAGTAGATTCTCAAACCTTAAAAGTTACAACTCACAAATGAATAAATGAATATTTGATAGGTAGATATGGAGGCCATTTTACGCAAACGAAAAAATACAACATCAGCCAAGACGTTGGTAAATATACTATTTTTTTTTTACTTTTGGAACCTGGAGTTAGTCAATTTAGCTAGAGCCTCTTAAGGCGGAGAAGTGGGAGAGAATACCAAAATACATTATAACCACATGGGAGGGCTTTAATACCAGGCCATGCATAATTCAGGAAGCACTGGGAAACCATTCAAGATTTTAGATCAGAGGAATAGTGGTCTCTTAATTGGTCTGCCTCCTTCCTATCTTTCCCTCTTCCAATACATCCCACAGATTAATATTCATAACACATAACTCTGACCCCTTTCCTTTCTTAAGCTTCTTTTGGTAATTGGCCATTGCCAACAGCATCTTAATGACAACAGACTATAGTCCTTTAGAATAAACAGACTTCTTTCTTTTATTCTATCCAGTTTACTTGTGCTATTTATCAAATGCCATTTTAAAATTATTTATCCTATTCCCACAACTAAATTTGGTACTGGAGAGAAAGGAAAGAATTGTGTCTTATTCTCTGTAACTCTGAACAGTGAATTCACATACAGGGGCACATTATGTATCTGCTGAATAACTTAAAAGCAGCTCTGAATGAAATATGCCATGGGTAGTTTACTCCAAGATAAATAACACTTGATTTTAGATATTTGCACAAAGCCTAACTGCTATTTTCATCAATACATCTGAGTGTAAATACTGCTTTCTGAAAGGAAGAAAAATATTTTAAAAATATTTTGAAATTGCATTATTACTACTTTGAAGCCTTTACACTAGCATCCCAGCTTTTAAAATTGCAGATACAGAAAGTAGAGTTTGAATGAAGGAAAAAGGAGCCATTCTTAATGGCTTGTTATCGCCAAAAGAAAGAAGCTCAGAGAGTAAGCTTTCTTTTGTACTTTTTGTATTGGCTGCACTCCGGGGGGTGGGGGTGGGGTCACGATTGTCTTCTCTACCCTTTCGCTCTGCTCCTTAATCTCTAGTTTACTTGGTCTTATCTCTTGCAAGCAAAATGGAATTCAAATGGCCTCCTACGTCCTCTTTGAACCATGCTGGTGCCAAGCCAGCTGGGGCCTATCCTGGCATCCAGGCAGGGAAGTGTATTTCGTAACACATAAGCAATGTTTGTTTGGCACAATTTGCATGAAGCAATTGACTGAATCAGTGAATCATTTCTCAAGGTGACATTCCTGGCAGACTTCTCTCTCAGCATTCTGCCCAGGTCCATCCTTCTCTACCTTCCCAAGCAGGTGACTTCGGGCATTCAGCATGCTTCCCGTGTACACTCTCCCCACCCTGTTTCCACTGCTGACAGGGAACATGCAGAGTTAACAGAGAGCATTAAGAGATCCCACACACTGAACACATGAGTGAGACTAGACTAATAGAGTCCTCCCACATTCCAACAGTGTCTGGCTAAGGATTCAGAACCCTCTTACTTGATCTTATTAATACAGCAATAAATACCCCCATGATTAGTTGATTAAGGTTTAAAACAGCTTTTTAGGATAATTTTGGCAGGAAATTCCTTAAACTCCTTGTTTCAAGGAATTGTGAATTGTTCAACACAAAACTCCAAGGATAAGAGTTATATTCCTCGTGATCGTGTGGGTGGAATGTAAAAGAGTAACAGTGTATTCAGGGTCTTCCACTAAAAAAAAAAAAAAGATTTCTAGTCTTTTCCTACCATGAAATTAACAGAATGTTAAATAAAATTCAAGTAGCAGGTATAACTATGCCTTAACATTTTCTTATCCTAGAGACTTAATCCAGTTTTTCCTACTTAATAATGGTAGAACACATCTGTCTCAAGACATTAAACTGTTGCTGGAAACTTGTCATCCCTTTCCTGGTCTATTGCAGTAACATAACTCATCTATTTCCTTCCAATTCCTTTCACTCAATTTTCAACATGATCAACAGAGTTCCTTTTCTAAGAAGCAAATGTGATGTCATTTCCCTGTTAAATACCTTTCCATGATCCAAATCATTTCCAGAATAAAGTCTAAATTCCTTAGCATGGCCTTTAAAGAACTTTATTCTTCACCTCTTGCCAGCTATCCGTCTTCCTTTTGCAAATTATATTCCAAGAATTCTGAACATTTTGCAGTTTGCCAAAGAGATGTGAAATGTTTCTTGACTTTGCATCTTTATATGTACATGGAATATCCTTCCCATCTTTTCCTCCAAGTGAGCTTCTGTTTGTCCCTAAACACATGACTCAGTAGTAAACTTCTCTGTAAATCCTTTTTTTGCTATTCTCCACTTTAAACCATATAGTATCCAAGGCAATATCTTAGTTAATCCTTCCTTTGTGGTAATATTATAATCCTCTTAAAAAATTGCATTGCGGTAAAATTCATGTACCATAAAATTAACCATCATAAAACGAGTAATTCAGTAACATTTAGTACATTCATGATGGTGTGCAGCCACCACCTCTGTTCCTAGTTTCAAATGGGTTTTAACTTTTAATTTACCTGAATGTGTTCCTAACAAAACTGCATTTTTTGCAACCACAATACTGCACACATAATAGGTGCTCAATAAATAAAGATGGAATTTCACATTCAACAACAGAAAAGCATCTTACGGATTTTTTTTCCACTTTTATTATCCAGTCTTAGAAAAAAAAATATGTTATTACACCTATTTTTGAGAGAAGACTTATCACATAAAAAAGAAAAGACAGAAGGTTTGGCTCTTTTCAAACTTAAATTTTAAAAAATGGATATTCAGAAATTAAAAGTTTATAATTTGGCTATTTCAAAATTCATTCAACAAATATTTGTTGAGAATTTACATATGTGTCAGGAACTGTTCTAAGCATGGAGGGATGCCGTATTGCACAAAACAGACAAAATCCCTGCCTTAGGAAAGGGCAACCCACTCCAGTGTTCCTGCCTGGAGAATTCCCTGCACAGAGAAGCCTGGCAGGCTACAGTCCATGCGGTCACAAAGAGTCAGACACGACTGAGCAACTAACGTTTTCAAAAGCTTATATAAAAGAGACAATAAGCATGATAAATTATATAGCATTTTAGAAGGTGGTAAATACTACAGGGAAAAAAAAATAAGATTCAGGTAATTAGATCAGAATTTCTGAATGGAGATACAGGAAGGGGTTGCAATTTTAAGTAATTTGGTCAGCGTAGCCATATCAAGCAAGTGACATACAAGCAAAGAGCTGGAGAAGGTGAGAAAGTGAGTCATGCAAATATCTGAGAGAAAAGTCAAGGCTAAGGTCTCAAGGTAGGAACATGCCTGATGTGCTTAAAACAGAGACAAAGTCATATCCAAGTAAAGGTGTATAATGGGCAGGTTGATACATGAGTCAAGAAGAGTTGTTTTGGCTTAAGACATACAATTAAGATCATCAGCTTTAGAGGGCTATTCAAAGTTATAAGATTGGATGAGATTCCTAAAGAAGTGAAGTTCATGGACTGAACTCCTTAGCACTCTCTTGTTGAGATCTGGAGAGCAGGAGAGAAATCTCCAAAGATGACCCAGAAGTAACTGCCAGAGAGAAAGGGAGCCAACTAAGAGAGCAGAGTGTCACGAAAAGCAATGTGAAGAAAGTGGGGCTAAGAGAAGGAATGAGTGATCAGCTGCATTAAATGCCACTAACTTAAAGATTAGGTAAGACAAGAAGTGAGAAGTGACCACTGAATTTAGCAATGTGGAGGTCACCAGTGAGCTAAACAAGCGCAATTTTCACAAAGCGGCGAAGGTCAGAGTGTGAATGAAGTAGGTTTAAGAGAGAATGGGAAGAGAAGAATTAGAAACAAAGAGGCTAGAAGTTTTTTTAAAGTTTTTGCATGAAGAGAAGCAGAGAAAGGGATGGTAAATGGAGACAGAAGTGAGATTAATGCAGGCTTATTTTTTTCTTTTTTTCATGCAGAAATAAGAGCATGCTGGTAGGAACAATCTAGCAGAGAGCAAAGAGTTGAAGATGTAAAAGAAATAAGGGAGAACTGCCGGTGATATATTCTTGAATAGGCAAGAACGGGCACAGGGAGGGGCTGACAGCTGGACCTTGGGTAATCCAACCACAGTGAAAAGAGGGAAATCAATGTATAAGGAAATAGTTGCTGGTGGATGTGTAGACATAGTAACAAAGTTCTCTTGAGTGCCAGAATTTTCTTAATGAAATAAGCAGCAAAATAACAGCTATAAGTGAGGGTAATAGAGAAACATAGAGAAGGAGTCAGAATATATGAGGAAATGTAAAAAAATCATCTCAGAAATCATTCTGGATTGTGCTACTCAAAGTATAGTCCAAGCTCCTGTACTGCTGTTTTGTTGTACAAGTTGTTTGTTTAAACAATTTAACAACGTAGAAATTAAGAAGAAGTGTGCTTTGTGTCACCAGTAGCTTCATCTCATTTTACAGCACACTCTCTATAAACATGTACAATTTTTGTAATTCTATTTCTTCTTTTCTTTTATGACTATTATTGAACTGCAATTTCATTTTTTTGTTAAATCTAATAAAAATTTGGACTTAGACTTTTGTCTTTTTAAAACTTCATATTGCTTCACAATTCATATTATTGTGTTTTTTTATTCATGATGAAGTAGGGAAAAAATTGGCCCCTCACCACACATAGATTGAGAGGGATGAGTCCAGGAGAGTTGGACAGTAATTAGACTAGGAAATGTTTTGTGATTGCCAAGGAGCATTAGAGGCTCACATGAGGTTTGCAGCCATTAGTTAAAGACCATCAGTGTGGTGGAGTGATTCTCTCCAGACACATTATGCTGCATGGAAGCAGAGCAGGATAGATGAGCAGCAGGATTTAACTGACCTATCACATTGCCAAGTGAATATGACATGATGCAAAAGGGGGCGGGGGCAGCAAGGAAACAGTATGCAAACATTAAAATAAGTGATCATGGAATTCAAGCTGGATGAAGAGGGAAGAGAGGGTAACAGAGGTATGAGGGACAGAAAAGTGACAAGATCAATGGCCCATAGGTCCCAAAAGGATTGAAAAATTGTTGGCAAAAAAGGATGAGCTAGAAAGATAGCAGGCGATGGTCAAATAGACACGCACAATTGAGAATGTGAAGAAGCTGTAGCAATGAGGCGAAAAGATTCTTGGAGGAGAGGAGTTTGGGAAACTTAGAGCCAGTGTGTTGAAGGGATCATCTCTGCAGACACTGGAATCCTCACAAGTGAAGGCAGGAGTAGTGCTGGAGATAATGATGATGAGTCAGGAGCTAAAATCAGTATGAAATGAGGAGAAATGACAGTGTGGGGTGGGGCTAGAAGATGACTATAACATAAGACTCAGAGTTTGGACTTTATAGGGGAAAAGTGGGTGAAGAGACAGGAAGCAGCCATGAAAGGAGAAGGATGCCTCCCACAGGCAGCCTGGTATGAAGGCCATGAGAGGAAAACAGCCATTGCTTGACAGGACCTCACGCAAGGCAGTGTCCTCAGAAAGCTACAGGTTCTCAGGAGATCTAGATCAAGGAACTCCTTCAGAGAAGGGGTGAAAGAAAGAGCTGATTTGACTGATGACGGACTATGAGTTGCAGAGGGCGTAGTGAAAGGGTTTCAAGAGGTGGGAAAGGATGAGGGGAAGGCAGAGACAGAAAAGGGGGTTTACAGAGTCACATGGAGAGTAGAAGACAAGGGTTCCCCTGATGCCTAGGGCTACTCTTGATGGCTAGCATGTTCATGTCTGGTAGAAACCAATACAATATGGTAGCACAATTATCCTTCAATCAAAAATAAGCAAATTTTTTTAAAAAGGGATAAAGTATGTAAGAAATTGTTTTAGAAATCATCATTCCTCATGGACAGTTATTTCATGGGACTAAAGGGGGTCCAAGCCTGGATTACTCAATTGATCATGGGTCACATCATGGTTCTCTCTAAGGCACGCTCCTGACCTTGCGCTATGTATCTTTAGGCTATTTGGTTCCTTACATTACTAAACTGAAGTAGATAAGGGCAAAAAGATGGTAAATGATTCATTCATATCACTCCATACTAATGGCTCTGATAAAAAACTGCTGACAGAGTAGATTGGTTTAAATGGGCATTCTGAATGATCTGTTTATTCAGATTAGATAATTAGAAATATTCTACACTAATATGTACCCTACCAATTTTTATTATGTAGCTACTTAATAGAAACAAAACAACATGTACCATCCTATTCCAGAAAGGGCTGGCCTTTACTGAATTATTTTAATAAAATCAAATTTAATTACAATACTGGAGAAGGGTCACAGGTAGGGAAATGGTAACAAAAGCAAGGGACATTTTCCAATGACTAGAGAAAAAGAATAGCCAAGTTCATAGAGGGCACATTAGCCAGGCCCTTGCAAGTAAGTACCACTTATGAAAAGAAAAGATGAAATTGCTTTATTGGTATGACCTTGCCTTTACGATGTTAAAGAATGCTGAGTAGGAGAAGAGATGGGAAAGGAAAGGTACAGAGTGGGAGGAGAGAGAGAAGAGAAAAGGGTATAGGGATCCACAGGTAAGAATTAAGAAATGTATTTTTGGTGCTTTGCTTCAACTGAATTCACTTTTATGGAGGGATGACTTATGGCACTAGTATTCTACTTAACGGCTTTCTAGTTATTTATATATGTTTTTGGCAATTAATCTTTCTCCTTCATTGAATGAGATCCCTTCTTCTCTTTTCCTCCCCATTATCCCTCTTCTTTGTCAAGATCACACTCATCATTTTTTTATGCTGTGGAGGTTGGGAGCAAGATGGTTTTCTGGCCCTACCAAGTCAACCATCTGATAAATCACCAAGAGGCAAACGAATTATTGGATGTGGAGGAATTTGCACACTGTAACAGTTTGAGGAGTAAAGTAATAATGGTATATACGTAAGTTCAAGGCTTTTTTTACTTAAAAGCACAGAAAATTTACCTGGAACTCAATGTCTGTACTTAGTACATTCTGTCTCTCCAGATCTATTCTTTGCCCTTCTCTCCCTTGCTGTGCTTTAGGAAACAGATTTCTGGAACACATCAAAAGCAATCTTTTTCTTTGGTTTTAAGTTAGGTTTGGCCAGTAGGTAACTGGCAAGAAATCAGAAAGCAGGAAAAGAGAGCAGGCGTGTTTGCTCTCTAGTGTTTCCTCCCTGCTGGCCATTTTTGTTTTGGTAGAGGTGGTGTTTTCTTGTATACAGCCAAAGCTACTGTCATTGGCCCTCTTGTGCAACTACCGTTCTCTGGGTTCCAGAAAAACTGCTCCTTTCCCTTGCCCTGAAGGTCTAGGGTGATAACTGCTTTAATGTGTATTTTATCACCCTCTGGTGGGTCCCTTTTGCTGCCATACCTCTGTATACTTCCTTCATTAAACTTCTTTCAATTAATCTGCTGACTGTGCCATTTGTTACTTGTAAGAAGCAAGATTGATATAATTTCTAATAGCTGTGCTGGGCTTAGTTGCCCAGTCATGTCCGACTCTGGGCGACCCTGTGGATTGTAGCCCACCAGGATCCTCTGTCCATGGGGATTCTCCAGGCAAGAATGGAATGGGTTGCCATGCTCTCCTCCAGGGGATCTTCCCAACTCAGGGACTGAACCCAGGTTTCCTGCATTGCAGGTGTATTCTTTACCATCTGAGCCACCAGGGAAGCCCTTCTAATAGCTTCAGTCGTGTCCAACTCTGTGCAACCCCATAGACGGCAGCCCAGCAGGCTCCACCGTAGACTGATATAATTTCAGGGCCAGGTCTACACAATCCAACCCATTCTCATTCCAAATTTCTCAACTCAATATCTCTTTCACTATCCCGTAGTGAATATCCAGCCTGGTCTTGAAGTCACTGCTTCGTGACAATCATGTATTCATCATGACAACACTGGCAGCGCTTTGGAACCACCTAAGAGTCTCCATTCATAAAGCCTCCATTTTCATAAGTGTAACTCATCAAGATGCAAATTTAAAACTAGATTATTTTAGGAATTTGGTCAGAAAAGGGAAGTAGCTTTTCTCAGTAACATCCAACCTCACCTCCTTCTCCTTGTTGAGCAACACCAGCTGGCTGTCTGTGAGGATGCAGTACTTCCGCTCCCATGTTGTTGTGTCGGTGTAGGGCGACTGGCCACAAGACAGACGGTGGGTAGGTGGCCCTTTCACATCTGTGTGACAGACACAAAAACAAAAGGGACAGATCACTACCATGCTTGGTAAATTCACATTTCAAATGGAAGGTGCTTCAAAATCAAGGAAGGTGGTCTAAACATAAACCTAAATGGTTAAGCCGAAAACTTAAAATTCCTCTGAAGAAAATATAAACAGTTTTTTGACAGAGCGAAGATTTTGCCCTATAGTCTGCAAAAAAAGAGGGCTGAAACACTTTGGGAAGAATCGTTAGCACAAATTTGACACGGTAATCACCAGTGTACATGCACTAAAATAATGGGAGATCACTTCAGGGCAAAACCAGTTATCATTCAAAAGAAAGAGGTGGGGGTGACTCAGAGACAAGAATAAAGGATAGATATCTTTCGGAAGAAGATGCTGCTTGCTGCATGTACACTCAAGAGTACTGCTGAGCTTGAACTGAAAGAGTGAAGTTATTGGCAGCCTGCATCTTCAAAATGGCTTTATTTTTGGTCAGTTGTAAAGATTTTAGAACTGGTTAAACTATAGCATCATATTACCACTAGAGGCCAGTAAGATCTTAAAAACAGACGATCTAAACATATTATCCTCAGGGCTCTTAAAGGTGGAGGCATACAATATAATACCAAAGTTAAATGTTTCAACTATTCTAGAAGTCTCATCTCCCATGTTACTGTTTTTTTCTTTTATTGAGATATGACTGACATGTAACACTATATTAGTGTATAACATAATGAGTCAATACTTGTATACACTGCAGAACGATGATCTTAACAAGTCTAATTACCATCTGTCACCGTAACAAGTTAGAAAATCTTTTTTCTTTTGATGAGAACTTTTTGATTTACTCTCCTGGCAACTTTCAAGTATCCACTACAACACTGTAATCGCCATGCTGCAGATGACATTCACATGGCTTATTATAAGTGGAAGTTTGTATCCCTTGACCCCCTTCACCCATCTCACCCACCATCCTCTTGCAGATCATCATGCTGTTCTCTGTACTTGTGAGTTTTGTTTTCTTTATTTTAGATTTTAGATTCCACATATAAGTGACATCACACAGTATTTGTTTTTCTCTGACTTATTACATTTAGCATAATACCTTCAAGGTCTACGTTGTCATAAATGATAAGATTTCATTTCTTTTTCAATGGCAGAGTAGTATGCTGTTGATCCACCAATGGGCACTTGGGTTGTTTCCATTTCATGACTATTGTAAATAATGACACAATGAACACAAGGATGCATATAGCTTTTCCAATTAGTGTTTCCATGTTCTTTGGATAAATATCCAAAAGCAAAATTGTTGGGCTGTATGGAAAAGGAAATGGCAACCCACTCCAGTACTCGTCTGGGAAATTCCACGGACAGAGGAGCCTCGTAGGCTGCAGTCCATGTGGTTGCGAAGAGTCGGACATGACTGAGCAACTTCACTTTCACTTTTCACTCTCATGCACTGGAGACAGAAATGGCAACCCACTCCAGTATTCTTGCATGGAGAATCCCAGGGACGGGGGAGCCTGGTGGGCTGCTGTCTATGGGGTCGCACAGGGTCAGACACGACTGAAGCGACTTAGCAGCAGCAGCAGCAGCATGGTAGTTCTATTTTTAATTTTTTTAGGAACTTCTAATCTGTTTTCCATAGTGGCTGCACCAGTTTACATTCCTACCAACAAGGCAGAAGGGTTCTGTTTTCTCTACATCTTTGTTATCATTTGTTATTTCTTGTCTTTTAGAAAATACCCATTATCATTGGTGTGACGGATATCTCACTGTTGATTTTGATTTGCATTTTTCTGATGATCAGGGAAGCTGAATACATTACATATGTGTTGTCCATCTATATGTTTCTTTGGAAAATTTCTATTCAGATCCTCTGCCCATTTTTCAGTCAAACTGCTGTGGGTATTTTTTGTTTTTTACTCAGTTGTATGAGTTCTTCATATATTTTGGATATTAATTCATCAGATATATGATTTATAAATATTTTCTCCAGTTCAGTAGGTTGCCATTTCATCTTATTGACAGTTTCCTTTGCTGTGCAGAAGCTTTTCATTTTGATATAGTCCTGTTTGTTTGTTTCTGTTTTTGCCTTTGCTTTAGGGGTGAGATCCAAAAAAATCACTTCAAAATTTTTTTAATATGAAGTGTTTGCTCACTTGGGCTATTGAAAAACTTGAAACATATCTTAACTATAAGTGCATATTAGATACATTGAGTAAGGCTTTTATGATGTTTCAAGATATATCAAAAGTTCTTTAGCCACGAAGGACTAATTCCTCTCAGAAATACAGTGTAGGAAACATTAAACATTAAAATACATTACTTATTACTATTTAGTTATTACACTAGAGGAGCACTTCAAACTGAAGAAATTAAAAAACAAATGCCCATGAGTGCAGGAGAGTTATAAATATCAATAATAAATAAGTGCATTTTATCTATTAGTTGAGAGTCTTCATTACTATTACTTTCCATAGACTTTTAGTCTTTTTATCACAGGATGATAGGTATTCCTGGTACTGACCGACTTCAAGGAATTTCAAATGATTTCCTGTATGTTTTACGCTGCTAAGTTGCTTCAGTCGTGTCCGACTCTGTGTGACCCCACAGACGGCAGCCCACCAGGCTCCCCCGTCCCTGGGATTCTCCAGGCAAGAACATTGGAGTGGGTTGCCATTTCCTTCTCCAATGAATGAAAATGAAAAGTGAAAGTGAAGTCGCTCAGTTGTGTCTGACTCTTAGTGACCCCATGGACTACAGCCTACCAGGCTCCTCTATCCATGGGATTTTCCAGGCAAGAGTACTGGAGTGGGGTGCCATTGCCTTCTCCATGTTTTACGCTATAATTACTCAAATATGCATACCTATAGGTGACGATCTGCAGACAGTAAACAGGTCAGTATTCAGGGCATTAGGTGTATGTATGCCTCTCTTCTTACATCCCCACATGTGTCCAACATTGTCATCAGTGCTCCTTCTGGCTAACTTCATTGCTCTCTAAAAGTCTATCTAAACTTGTCGCTTGGCATGTTTGGGGAGCTCATCAACTACCCTCCAAAATAACTCAAGATTCAAGAACCAATAATGTTATCAGGGCTTGGCTTGACATGCTTACTAATTTTTAGAAGTTCACTGTCTTTCCTCTTCCCCTTGTTTTTCTGCTTCTATCTCCTGTGAACTTCGCACACCAGTACCTGCTGCACAGGTAGCTTCTCCATTCCACACCAAGTCTCTCCTACCTTCAACTCTTTCATTTCAAGCATTTAAAGTTTTGTTTATACTTCAAATTTTCCTAAAATTATCACAAAAAGCTTTAAAGGAATTAATTCAGTAATTCTTGGCAGATAAAAGATTCTTGCCCAAACTTAAAAGCCATGTCAAAGCTGATTTTCTTCACACGATTTGGATAAACAAATGGGTTACATTTTTACCACAATGCAGACCTATTTTTAGAGTCAAATACCAAGATCACTTAAACAGAGAGGGATGCACCTACTTTATGTAGAAATGTGGTGGTTTTGTGGCCTAGACAAGTTTTCACTCAAATGACTAACCTTCTTATGTAAGTTGGCCATGGATGACCTAAACTGCCCCCTGCAATTTAATCTGAATCTTATGATCCACACTGAGCAAGAAAATGTTGATAGGCTCTGTCCGTAAAAACTAGAATATGGAAAACTTTTATAGCAGGAAACCCAGGGTTCCTGACAAAATATCAATCTGCCACCAGCACTGAATTTAAGAAAACCTGAATTATCTTGCCTGTGTCAACCCGAGTAATCATCTTACAGTCCCCCTTAAAGTCCTCCCCTTCTCCAATGTGAGCTTTGCTCCTAGTTCCTTCACGCTATTGTGAAACAAGACAATGTCTCATGAAGCATGCTGGGGACCCTGAACTACTCCTCTCCAGTGTTAAAGGTAGAATGAAATAGAAAGCAGTACTTCCACATTTTAGTTTTTCTGTCTGTCTAAATTATGAGGTTGATTAGCCACGTCATAAATTTTGTAGTTTCACATTTTTCCTACTATCTATGGTCCACATTTTGATCACTTTATAAGACTGCATTAAAAGGAAGAAAACAAGAAGTCAGAGTAAGTGGGGTTGTTTGTTCTTTTTGGCATTTCTGGGTTAAGGTTTAAAGGGCATTTTAAGTAACAATCTAAATAAGATATTTCTGAAAACCTATGAATTTAATTTATTCATTCTACTGTGTCCTCATTTCCATAGCTAAATGAAGGTTTAATAGTACACTTGTAAGGCCTGTTTACTGAGGCTGTATTAAACTCAGGACAAACTCACATTGTTGCCTAATTTCACTTTACCAAGTCTCTCAATCCCTCCCGCCCACTTTCCCTCACTCCCACCCTCTTTTTCTCTGGCTCTCTTGACATACTTCTAATTTCTGACTTTCAATTGCATTTAGTATCTAAAATTCACTACTGAATAGGGTAACAACTTTAGAATTACAAATAAGAATCTTAACAGCAAAACTGGAAGGAAATTTTCGATTGCTGCTGTCCGATTCCTGTAAGGATACCAATGATACTGGACATTACCCTTATTACAAAAGTTGAATAATTTTAGAAACATTAACAAGAATCAGCAGTTACACAATGAACCCCATTGGAAAGTACTTCTTTGAGACTGGATATTATCATGTAGACTAATAATTTCCAAAATCTTTGATCTCATGATTCCTTTACACTTTGTAAACTGAGGACTTCAAAGAGTTTTTTTGTTTGTTTATGTGGGCTATATTTATCAATATTTACCACATGAGAAATTAAAACTAAGAAATTTTTAAAATATTTATTCATTTAACAACAAGAACAAACCTACTGCGGGTTAGCATAAATAACACATTTTTGATGAAATGCAACTATTTCCCAAAACAAAACAAAATAGTGAGAGGAGTGACAATATTTGAAGTTTTGCAAATCTCTTTCAAATCTGAATATAGAAGACATCTGGGTTCTTATATTTGTTGTGATATTTAATCTTATGCTTTATGTTGTTTTGGTTTAAGTGAAAATCTAAACACACAGATAAACAGTTGGAAAAGGGAAAAAATATTTTAATAGCATTTTCAGGTAAGCGCAGGTCATGTCTTTCAGTTGTTCTTTCAAGTAAAAGTGGTGTTCATGAAAAACAAATGATAAGTCTAGCTCCCAGATCACTTTCCACTAATGCTTTCCCCGGTGATAACTGTCATACTTCAGAACGCAACTTAAGTGTACTTTCCCTCTCATCATACAGAATGTTAAAAAGACATAAACTCCAAAGGTTTAATATATAATAAAATTAAAGATTTTCACTGAGTTCTCAAGGATATCCTTAAGGAAAACTGGCTTTTTCCCCCCCTACTATGTGTGCAGAGAAGACTGCATGACTCCTGGCAGAGCGTGGTCCCACAGCTTTGATTCCTGCAACTGCATCAACAGTTTTGCTTATAACTCCTTTTGTATCAGAGTAAATGTCAACACAGTAAAAACAAACAAATAAACAAAAATAATCTTAACCTCGCAGATCAAGGGCACCCTCAGGTTCTAGGGTTCCACAGACCATATTTTAAAAACCACCGCTTACATAATAGGAAGGCAATGAAAGATTCTAAGAAAATTTGGTAATAGTTTGTAAGATGAAGTGGGGAAAAGACCAGAGTTCTTATACAATGAGTGGGAGATTAGTGTAATGGCCGGGGCGTGGGATGATTAGGGTCATAGACTGGTGACAGTGGCAAAACAAAGAAAGGAACTATGTGAGTCAAATTTTGAAACAGAAATCAACAATGCTGGTAACTCTCTAGCTGTTTGTGGGGAAAGTATAGCACAAAAGAGCTGAGAGAATAAACAGCAATTAATACAAATACAGATTTATAAATACTCATAAGACAGGTTATATAACCGTAATTCTGCTTTTGTTTCAGCAGGAAAGTTTAAGACAAAGATTTTTCAAGAAAAGGCATACAGAAAATCCAAAAGGGAAGCTTTTAAACTTGAATTTAATTTGAAGGATTCACTGCAATCCATTATATCCACATCATTTCAAAACAGCATTGAAAATACCATTATATTTTGTCTACCTATAAACCTAGAAGTCAAACTCTGGGCCTCTTCAAATGCTAACATAAATTTAGTAACTACTTGACAAAGAAACAACAACACCTAAAAAACTTCTCTTGTATGTGTGATCCTTCCTTGTAACTTTTCCTCATACCAGAGAAGGAAGCAAAATAGCCTATCGCATCAACTGATGAAAAAGAGGAACCAAAATGATATGATAGAGCTGGAAATTCCATTAGGCTTATCTATAAATATCCACAAAATGATTTTCCTCTTAGAGAGTAAGCATTTTGTCTCTTCCAGACTTTGGGAGCATCTCAGAAAGACTTAAGAGTAGGAGAGTAAATGAAGGGATCTGATAGGAAACAGAAAGAGGCATAGAGGAGAATGGAAAAGAACAAGTCTATAATCCAAATATGGAGAGTGTAAAATAAAAAACTGCTTGAGAAATTTTATTTTTGTCTATCACAGCTCCTCAGAAGTTCATCTGAGTTGTTTCTAACTTATATCCATTTACTAACTACAATGTTTTCTAAAATTCTAATATTCTAAATTAAATGCAACTTGTAAAACTTTAAGCCTATTTAAAGTTTTGGCCATCCAAAACAAACTTTACAGAGGATTCTATAAAGAGAAACTTCCAGTTAAAACAACCCTAATGTTTCATTCACTCTCAAAAGTTTTTCATTAATTCTTAGTACCAACCATTAAAAAAAAACAAAACACATAGTTTTGGGAAATCTACCTATAAGAAGGACAATTAAAATACATTAAAAGAAAAACACATTTCTAACAAGCAGCTGTAAACTGCACAGGTCTGAACTACTGTAGTAAGATTAGTATTCTCACATATGTGTTTATTCCCATGTCAGAGACAACCTGGCTTAGAAAAGACAAATCTTTCCCAATATTCAAATTTTCAATTATCACATTTGTTTTGCTTCTGAATTTGGTGAGAAGTCAAAGTCAGAGTACAAGCATTACTTTATAAGTCTCAGAATTGGAGTGACCACTTTCTTACAGAAGCAAAAAAAACCTAAATAACTTTAAAACAGAGCTATTTGCTTAAACTAGCTAAGAACATGTCAATTTCCCTAAAATGACAAAGGGTTATTTTTCTCTTTACCAAAGTGTCCGGAACAGTTTTATTAGAAGTTCAAGTTTAAATATCATTTATATTAATAGGTCAACTAACATGCTGGAAAAGGTCAATTTTCATTCCAATCCCAAAGAAAGGCAATGCCAAAGAATGCTCAAACTAGCACACAATTGCACTCATCTCACACGCTAGTAAAGTAATGCTCAAAATTCTCCAAGCCAGGCTTCAGCAATACATGAACAGTGAACTTCCAGATGTTCAAGCTGGTTTTAGAAAAGGCAGAGGAACCAGAGATTAAATTGCCAGCATCCGCTGGATCATTGAAAAAGCGAGAGAGTTCCAGAAAAACATCTATTTCTGCTTTATTGACTATGCCAAAGTCTTTGACTGTGTGGATCACAATAAACTCTGGAAAATTCTGAAAGAGATGGGAATACCAGACCACCTGAACTGCCTCTTAAGAAACCTGTATGCAGGTCAGGAAGCAACAGTTAGAACTGGACATGGAACAACAGACTGGTTCCAAACAGGAAAAGGAGTAGGTCAAGGTTGTATATTGTCACCCTGCTTATTTAACTTACATGCAGAATACATCATGAGAAACGCTGGGCTGGAGGAAGCACAAGCTGGAATCAAGATTGCCGGGAGAAATATCAATAACCTCAGATATGCAGATGACATCACCCTTACGGCAGAAAGCGAAGAACCAAAGAACCTCTTGATGAAAGTGAAAATGGAGAGTGAAAAAGTTGGCTTAAAGCTCAACATTCAGAAAACTAAGATCATGGCATCCGGTCCCATCACTTCATGGCAAATAGATGGCGAAACAGTGGAAACAGTGGCAGACTTTATTTTTTTGGGCTCCAAAATCACTGCAGATGGTGATTGCAGCCATGAAATTAAGAGATGCCTACTCCTTGGAAGGAAAGTTATGACAAACCTAGATAGCATGTTAAAAAGCAGAGACATTACTTTGTCAACAAAGGTCTGTCTAGGGAAAGCAATGGCACCCACTCCAGTACTCTTGCCTGGAAAATCCCATGGACGGAGGAGCCTGATGGGCTGCAGTCCATGGGGTCACGAAGAGTCGGGCACGACTGGGCAACTTCACTTTCACTTTTAACTTTCATGCATTGGAGAAGGAAATGGCAACCCACTTTAGTATTCTTGCCTGGAGAATCCCAGGGACGGGGGAGCCTGGTGGGCTGCTATCTGTGGGGTCGCACAGAGTCGGACATGACTGAAGTGACTTAGCAGCAGCAGCAGCAGTGGTCAAGGCTATGGCTTTTCCAGTGGTCATGTATGGATGTGAGAGTTGGACTGTGAAGAAAGCTGAGCGCCAAAGAATTGATGCTTTTGAACTGTGGTGTTGGAGAAGACTCTTGAGAGTCCCTTGGACTGCAAGGAGATCCAATCAGTCCATCCTAAAGGAGATCAGGCCTGGGTGTTCACTGGAAGGACTGATGCTGAAGCTGAAACTCCAATACTTCGGCCACCTGATGCGAAGATCTGACTCTTTTGAAAAGACCCTGATTCTGGGAAAGATTGTAGGTGGGAGGAGAAGGGGACGATAGAGGATGAGATGGTTGGATGGCATCACTGACTCAATGGACATGAATTTGGGTAAACTCTGGGAATTGGTGATGGACAGGGCAGACTGGTGTGCTGGGGTTCATGGGGTCGCAAAGAGTCGGACATGACTGAGCAACTGAACTGAACTGAACATGCTGTATTTTTTAAAGGCAGTTCTTTATTTTTCTGATAAATAATAAAACCCTTGCCCTGCCATAAAACTTTTAAAAATGTGGTGTGTGCTTGGCTATCTTCTACTGGCAGTTTCTGCTACAACAGAAAAAATGTTACAGCTGTCATGTGGAGATAATTTTTAATAATGCCACTAACCATAGCAGCTGCTCAGTAGCCGCCCACTAGATATTAGAGCTAAATGACCAAATTATTTTACAAATGTGTTAATGCTGTCTGCTGGAGACCTAGTGAAGCTGCCATCCATTACCGCCATCAATACACTTTGTGACTTTGCTTCACTCTTAAAGGATGGACAGGAAACACAAACTCTAACAGGCCATTAAAATGAAACCTAATTTTATTTTATCCCCCTGTTACCTTTCCACCCTCCATATTCTGTCAAAATGTCAGAAAATATCCTGTTTCCAGAAGAAACAAACAAAAATGTTCTTAGATTGATAACCATCCAAACACTAAAATGACTGTCTGTGAATTCTGCTTTGTCCTGACATCCTATGAATCTTTAAGCTGGCAAGTTGCATTACAGTGCATATGGATCAATGGCCCCAGTAGATTTAAGTATGGTCACACTCACCTTAGTGAATAATAAACACACTTTTGATAAAATATGTTTAAAATAAAAAATTAGGCCATAAATGTTTACCTTTATGAAAATACAAGTCTTACCATAATTTCCCTATAAGGTCATAACTATTTGTTGAAATGAATTTACATTGCCTTTTAACCTAAGCTAACTATTTTATTTTCCTTCTCAATGAGGAAGGCTTAATTTTCATGCTACTTGATCACTCATGTCTAGTCAGGAAATCCCCTATGCTCACTGTCACCTTTTTAAAAAGAGAGGACAAGTAAGAGATAATAAAGGATTCTGGTGGATTATTTCCTTTGGGTTTCAAGGGCTTCCCTGGTGGCTGAGTGGTAAAGAATCCGGCAGTGAATGCAGGAGACCCGAATTCGATACCTGAGTGAGGAAGATCCCCCGGAGAAGGAAATGGCAACCCACTCCAGTATTCTTGACTGGGAAATCCCACAGACAGAGAAGACTGGTGGGCTACAGTCCATGGGGTCACAAGAGAGTCAGACTCAACTGAGTGACGAAACAACAACACAGTTTGCGAACAGGCTCTTTGCTGTCTCCTCAGTCTCAGCAGCATCAGGGCCTAAGCAGGGGGTGAGTCTAACTCTGCTCCATCACAGTTATTTGATAATAAGTTCCCTGAAGGCATGACTGACAACTTTCTTGATCAAGGCAACACTTTTCTTTGTAGAAGAACTAATTTTAGTTTGGGAAACACTTCCTATGATGGGTCCACCTTGCTTCTCCCTTCCACATTATTAGTACACAGTTTGCATTGTACCTGATCACACACGCCATGAAGCAGTAGGCAGAGCAGATCGTTTCATTTTCCTTCACTTTTTACATATGCATTAGAAGAACGAAGTCCCACAACTGCCATATTGGACCATTTAGCATTTAGCACTGCTAAAGGAACACGAACTATATAGCCTGGGTAACCGAATGGAATGTTATAAATGATGCCACGATAAGGTGACAAATGATTGTCAATCACGGCTTGTTCTTCAATCCCAATAGACCACTCACATCCACGGTTTTCAGAAAATACTCAAAATAATTCATTTGTATACTCATTCTTAGAAGGAAAAAAAAAAAGGTCTATATTCAACTCTTCTTAAACAGTCAAGCAATGTGCAAATTTAAGAGAAGTGTAAGAAAACAGTAGCCTGGCTCTTAAACATAACCATGTTGTTGTAGAAATGATTAAAATTCAAGATCTTTTTTATACCTCATGTTCTTGTTACTGGTAGAAAAATGAACTAGACTAAGAATTAATCTCAAACACTATGTACTACTCATCCTTCTTGCTATATTTTGTACCTCTTCCTATATTAATCTATCCCCATGCCTGCCTGTTTTTGAATTGAATCTCATCGCTTTCCTTTAGGGGCAGCTGCTGTGGGGAAAGAATTAGAGCCTTTAAAATGTGATTCTTAGAGGAGAAAGGAAACAAAAACAGTAAATAGTTTACCACTATTGAGAGATCAGTTTCTGGGTTTTTCACAACTGGTTATACAGCCTGGAGCATCCCAGGGACGGGGGAGCCTAGTGGGCTGCCGTCTATGGGGTCGTACAGAGTGGGACAGGACTGAAGTGACTTAGCAGCAGCAGCAGCAGCATACAGCCAATACTGTGTCATTATCTCACTCTCTAGGGGAGCAGAAGAAGACAGACTGAATTAAAAAATAAAACTTGTCAAGACTTTGGCAGCATTATAAAAATGTTACTAGCTCTACCTCTCTCCACAGTATCAAATGGAGTAGAACACGGATCTAAATACGCATCTTTCCTGAATTGTGACCTGTTTGGACCACAAACCACTGAGCTTACAGTGAAAACTATCAAGGAGATATCATAGGTCTCGCTAAGGGATCCCATCAGTTACTCACAGCTAAATCAACAACCTGATTCAGTCAGCGAGGTCCTGACACAACTCTGCTGACTTATGTGAGAAGCAAAAAACCTTTCTTTTCATCAAAAAACCAATGACCGCAAATGAGTAAGAGGTAGCCAACAACTACAATAGAATATAAGCAGTAGAATGAAGCGTTTAGCACTTCTTCTTCAATACAATCAACAGAAGTAGAACACACATTCCTCTTATCTAAATCTAATCTGTTTCTCAAAGTGTGCTGGATGGCAAATTTTCACATACTGGAGACTATATCCTAAGTAGAAACTGAATAATTCAACTCAAGCCCATCTAAAAATACCAATTAATTTCCCCAGATATTAAGCATTCTTTAACCTGCACATGCAACCCACAAAAAATTTCTAAAAACGTTCTAATTTCTAAATTAAAAATAAACATACAAAATCACTTAATATTTAATTAAGCTATTAGTGAATATGTTTCTGCATATATTCGGTATTGGATAAAAGTTACACTTTCTTTTTTTACTGCAAATGTGCTCTCTAAGGTAAAAAAACAATTATTTGTTTGCAAAAGTAAAAAGAAAAAACAATTATCTGAATGCAAATATTAACTATGAGATTACAAAAACTAATATCATTTTCATTTTACTTTTTCTCGCAAATAGGTAAAAATAACTATATAGTACATCAGAACATGTGTACAGTCAAATTTATATTTTTTAACTTCTTGTTTTGTGCCTCTCAGCCTTTATCATTTCCATCTTTTCTCCCAACATAAGAGCTTTTCTAGGTTCACCTACTTTTCACAGGCTTTTCCATTATCTTAAAGAATTTTAGATAAAAGGAAACCCTTAAATAACATCATCATGAAACACAATCCTGTTGTGAAAACAACTGATTCAAAGACAATAGTTTACTCCATATTCCCTCACTCAGATTAATGTGCAACTTAATGTTTTTGGCCAGAACACACACATAAGTTTCTTTCAATGATATTTCAATGTGAATAGTCAATTTTAGGTTAAAAATTTCCAAGAGATTGCAGCAAATATTCACATGGTGAGAGTTCAAGATATCGAGGGATACATTCACATTATAGACAGTAAAGAGAAAAAAATGAATATAGGGAAGCAAATAATGATGAAAATCAAGTGGGAGAAGAAATTAAAAAAATAAAGGTCAACAGGATAAGAAATGCATAGAAGAGGAAGAGGGATATCCTTTGGGAAACAAATCCGAGTTGAAAGATATCTTAAAGGTCAGTAAAAATACCTCTTAAATTCATAGATTAATAAAATGAGGCTCAGAGATATAAAATTACTTATTCAAAGAGACACATTTAGCACAGTTGTCTCAGAATTTAGTCTGACTTATAAACTAGGATTTTTTTCTAGCACATCATAAAGCTTCTCCTTGTCTTTGTTTCATTTGGCTTTGGTTGTAATTCAGTGAGCATTTATGTACTGTGTGTAAAGCACTACACTCTACACTACAGATCTCACAGTGCACAGGACAGACCAAGCCACTGAACTCAGGGTATTTAAATTTAGTTGAGGGGACAAACACTGTACAATCAGCATGTGGTTAACAATTATGATAAACACTACTTCAAAAAGCAGTATAGGGTGCTGTGAGAGTACAGAATGAGAGCTATGGACTTAGTCTGGGGCATTACAGCAGCTGAGAGCATGGTTAGTGGTATGTCAGTATGGAAAGGAGTCTAAGTATTAGCATTTCAGGCAAATGAAATCATAGGTCCCAAAACCCTTGAGGAATAAAGTGGCTCTGCTCCTTCAACAATCTGAAAAAGAGGACCCTAAAGCAGATGCATGGGAAGCAAGGAGGTAAGTACAGAATTAGGGGGTTGCTGAAATAGCAGCTCAGCTGGTAAAGAATCCATCTGCAATGCAGGAGACCCTGGTTCAATTCCTGAGTCAGGAAGAGCCGCTGGAGAAGGGATAAGCTGCTACCCACTCCAGTACTCTTAGGCTTCCCTTGTGGCTCAGCTGGTAAAGAATCCTCCTTCAATCTGGGAGACCTGGGTTCGATTCCTGGGTTGGGAAGATCCCCTGGAGAAGGGAACAACTACCCACTCCAGTATTCCGGCCTGGAAAATTCGATGGACGGCACAGTCCATAGGGTCACAAAGAGTCAGACATGACTGAGCGACTTTAACTTCACTTCACTTCAAGATCACTCAGAGACCTATACACCAAGTTAAGGATGTTGATCTTGATCCGAGGAAGGAAAGGAAGCCCCTGGAAGGTTGTAATAGGTAAGTGACACCACTGACTCACATTTGTGTGAAGAGGTGAACGGGGATTTCATTTACTTAGATGAAGAATTCTGAAAGATAAGGTTTGAGGGAGAAGCTGATAGATTTAGTTTAGGTTACAACCAGTAAAAAAAAAAAAAAAAATCAGTCAAAAGCTTGATTTGCCTGTCTAAGTCCAAAACTTCTAACTTTGGTCAAGAGAAGAACCTGGAGTTTCTTCAAAAGGTCCACGAGGGCCTTATGCAAATTTCATTTCAAGAAATATACAAGCTACTGGGATAAAATGGCAGATTGAACACATACAATTTCAGTCCTTCTCAAAACCCCACAAAACTACAGTAAAGATAAATTTATATTTATATGTAGAGACAGCAATAATAATCCACAATGATAGAGAAAACAGAGAAGAAATAAGTGAAATTTTAGAAGCTATAAAGAATATATTCAAATGGTAACTGCCTTAATCAGGCCTGAGAAAACTGAATCCTGAGATAAGGCTGAGAAAAGGTAAGAAACTACCCAATTTATAGCAGAGAATCCTCAAAAAGTTCAGGGATAGGCCAGCACTAGGTACCTCTCAATGGGGAGAAGTGATGGTCTAAAATAAGAACTAGATAAAATTGATTGAAGAATCAGAGACCCCATAAACACAGAAAGCAAACTTATGGCTACCAAAGGAGAAAGATGGGGGTGGGGGACAGGATAAATTGGGAAACTGGGAGTAACATATACACATGCCTATACAGAAATGAGATAAACAGCAAGGACCTACTGCTTAGCACAGGGAACTATGCTCAATATTTCCTAATAACCTATATAGTAAAAGAATCTGGAAGAGAATATATATTATATATGTGACGCATATTGTCACCCTGCTTATTTAACTTCTATGCAGAGTACATCATGAGAAATGCTGGGCTGGAAGAAGCACAAGCTGGAATCAAGATTGCCGGGAGAAATATCAATAACCTCAGATATGCAGACGACACCACCCTTATGGCAGAACGTGAAGAGGAACTAAAAAGCCTCTTGATGAAAGTCAAAGAGGTGAGTGAAAAAGTTGGCTTAAAGCTCAACATTCAGAAAACGAAGATCATGGCATCTGGCCCCATCACCTCATGGCAAATAGATGGGGAAACAGTGGAAACAGTGGCTGGCTTTATTTTTTGGGGCTTCAAAATCACTGCAGATGGCGATTGCAGCCATGAAATTAAAAGACGTTTACTCCTTGGAAGGAAAGCTGTGACCAACCTAGATAGCACATTCAAAAGCAGAGACATCACTTTGCCAACAAAGGTCCATCTAGTCAAGGCTCTGGTTTTTCCAGTAGTCATGTATGGATGTGAGAGTTGGACTGTGAAGAAAGCTGAGTGCTGAAGAATTGATGCTTTTGAACTGTGGTGTTGGAGAAGACTCTTAAGAGTCCCTTGGACTGCAAGGAGATCCAACCACTCCATTCTAAAGGAGATCAGTCCTGGGTGTTCTTTGGAAGGAATGATGCTAAAGCTGATGCTAAAGCTGAAACTCCAATACTTTGGCCACCTCATGCAAAGAGTTGACTCATTGGAAAAGACTCTGATGCGGGGAGGGATTGGGGGCAGGAGGAAAAGGGGACGACAGAGGATGAGATGGCTGGATGGCATCACTGACTCGATGGATGTGAGTCTGAGTGAACTCCGGGACTTTGTGATGGACAGGGAGGCCTGGCGTGCTGCTATTCATGGGGTCACAAAGAGTCGGACACGACTGAGTGACTGAACTGAACTGAACTGATATATATATATTTACAATCACTTTGCTATATACCTGAAACTAGCACAACATTGTAAACTACTTCAATTAAAAAAAAAAATCAGAGTCCTAAGATTATTTCTCTGAATATTTTATCAGTAACTATCCCCACATTCCCCTTGCCTGGAAGGGTAAAATAAAGAGTAGACTAAAGGATGAGTCACAGGTGAGAAAGGCATCCTGAAAACGTACAAGGAATGCTAAGAAATGCTTCCTTCAAAGTTCTCTTCACCTGGTCCATTTGTCTCTCATAACTGGCAGACAAGACTTTTACTTACCAGGCAGACAATTACAAAAGCACTCTTTGGGAATCAGATCAGCTCAAGAGAAAAGAATCAGAGATACTAACCAAAGGAGCTCTCCCAACCAACAGCCCACCCAGATCACCTTACAGTAAAGCCCTCAGTGGACAAGGCCCAACCTCATACTCAGATCTTCCAGGCAATTTCCTCAAATCCCATTCTTAATCTGGAGCAGACAAACAAGAATTACCAGAGATCAGAGGAAAGCTGCTGACATGAGAAAATAGAGATCAAAACAGAAAAAAAGACAACTTGAAGTAGACATAAGTGATGTAGGAGGAAAAAAACAAACAAACAGCCATCATTACCTTAAAGAGATATGAGAAGAAAATGGCATCCATGAGACAAAACAGGATAATTTTCATAAAGAGCAACATTCATAGAACTAAAACAGCTTTTATATATTAAAAAAAATCATAGGAAAAAATGTAAAACAAAACTCAATAAATACAAGTGGAAGATAAAGTTCAGAAAATAATCCCAGAAAGTAGAACAAAAAGACAAAGAGATGGAAAAGAAAAAGGAATATTGAATAGTGGTTTTAAAATATATGTAAGTATGATGGCAAATAGATAGGGAAACAGTGGAATCAGTGGCTGACTTTATTTTTTGGGGCTCCAAAATCACTGCAGATGGTGACTGCAGCCATGAAATTAAAAGATGCTTACTCATTAGAAGGAAAGCTATGACCAACGTAGACAGCATATTAAAAAGCAGAGACATTACTTTGTCAACAAAGGCCATTCTAGTCAAGTCTATGGTTTTTCCAGTAGTCATGGATGTGAGAGTTGGACTATAAAGAAAGCTGAGTGCTGAAGAATTGATGCTTTTGAACTGTGGTGTTGGAGAAGACTCTTGAGAGTCCCTTGAACTGCAAGAAGATCCAACCAGTCCATCCTAAGAGTGATCAGTCCTGGGTGTTCATTGGAAGGACTGATGTTGAAGCTGAAACTCTAATACTTTGGCCACCTGATGTAAAGAGCTGACTCATTTGAAAACACCCTGATGCTGGGAAAGATTGAGGGCAGGAGGAGAAGGGGATGACAGAGGATGAGATGGTTGGATGGCATCACTGACTCAATGGACATGAGTGTGGGTAAACTCCGGGAATTGGTGATGAACAGGGAGGCCTAGCGTGCTGTGGTTCACGGGGTCGCAAAGAAGCGGACACAATTGAGTGACTGAATTGAACTGAAGTATGATAAGGAAGCTGGGATGATTGTATATGGCAGCTAAATCCTCATCTACCATTACAGAAAATCAACAAAAAGCTCTAAAACTAATGAATAAAGAAACAGTATTATACATAATGCTTAGAAATAATGAGATGTAAATGCCAGAATTGGAGAAGGAAATGGTAACCCACTCCAGTATTCTTGCTTGGAGAATCCTATGGACAGAGAAGCCTGGCAGGCTACAGTCCATGGGGTCTCAAGATTCGGACACGACTTAGTGACTAAACCACCACCACTGAATGCCAGAATAAAAAGCTAGAAGAGTCAGAAGTTTATGCTTCAGATAAAAGGGACAGAGGTAAGGAAAGCCAATAGATTTTGTTAAGAAACAAGCAGACAACCCAAGTGAAAACGGGCAAAAGACATGGCTATAACTTCATAAAGAAAGGCACCAAAATGTCCGCTTAACATGTAGAAAGTGATCCAGCTTTAATCATCAGGGGAGTACAAATTAAAACCACAGTGAGATACTACTATATACCCACCAGAATAGCTATAATGAAAATACAACTGTTGGTAGGATATAAAGTAACCACAGGAGGGAGTGTGAATTGGTACAACTACTTTGGAAAACTGACAATATTTACTAAAACAGAACATAGAAAAACATCTAGAAATCCTATTCCCAGATATATACCCAACAGACATGTGGACACATATTCACCAAAGACATGTGTAAGAACCCACATGACAGCAGTATTTGTAAAAGTAAAAACTAGAAAGAAGCCAAAATGTCCTGAAATAGAATGGATAAATTGTGATAATTTTTAAATGGAATATTACATACCAATGAGAAAGAACAACTACATGTAACACCATATATAAAGCTTACAAATACTGAGCAAGAAAATTCAGACATAAAAGATGTATAACAGCTGATAGAAAGTTCAGAAATGTAAAGTTCACCTACAATATTAAAGTCAGCATCCCAGTTACTCTTTGGATATACAGTAACTGAAAAAGGACAGATGTGAACTCCCGGAACACTAACAATGTTCTGTTTCTTCAGCAGTTACTCAGGTATGTAGTCTTTATGCAAATTCATCAAATGATACATTAAGCTATAGGATTGTGCATTTCTGTGTACATTATATTCCAATAAAAATTATCTTTAAAAAGTTCTGGTTCTTCTGTTTGTAAGTTGTGTGACCTTAGACAAATTACTCAGCCTCAACCTAAGTAAACCTCAATTTCTTCATCTTTAAAGTAAGGATGACAGAACTAATCCCTTAGAGATTTTTGTGAGGTTCACATGAGGTAACACACATCAAGGGCTTCACAAAGTGCCTCACCCCTACTAAGCACACAATGAAAATTTGTTAGTATTATTGTTAATCACTTGGCCATTAAAAAGGTGGAGGAAATTACTATATGGTCCCATTTTAAACAAATCTAACTCATATGAAATATAAATTTAGCTGTGTGTGTGTGTAGAAATATTTTTTAAAAATAGATTAATAGTAGAAGATAGCTCCAAACAGTATTTGAAACTATGTTAAGTCTATTTATATTTTCATATGAGTATGTGCGAATGCATGAATTATTATAAAATCTGAAGGCAAGTAATAGAAAAAGTCTAAAGGAGCTGCACGTAGCCTTCATGGTACAGAAACTAGCTGCAGTAATCGGCATAGAAGCTAACTTGCTCTTTTGAGTTCAGTCCTTACAGGACACACTTGTAACTATGTCCATCTACTACTTTGATTTAAAATTAAATTTTAACTCTAAAAAATTAATTTTAAAAAGGATTAAATTTTAAAGTAATTTTGTTCAAAAAAAAATATGTAGCTAGGTGCACCAAAGTAAAAAATGATTGAAGACAAGTTCTAAACTTAAGTTGATCAATATCAAGCTGATGGACAAGAAACAAAACACATCAATACATCCATAATTTAACTTCTCTATCATGGTACAGAGCGTGGGTGGCATAGAAATGCTAACTTTGAGTCCTCAGATGCTTAACTGTCTCTATTAATAGTTAGAGAACCACCTGTTACTAGGGAACCACCTATTTTTAACTAGTTCAAGTCTACTTAAAGACCCTAGGAATCAAAAATGAAATGCTGCCTATAAGGCTTTAAATGTATTTGCATATATATGTGTGTGGGGGGGGTGTCTGTATAAATATATAGCATTTAGAATATTGAGTTGAAACTTAACACTCTTCATATGACTCTCTAAGGTTTTAATTTCCCCCGAAGAAAAGGATAAAGTTCAAGCTTGTTTTAGAAAAGGCAGAGGAACCAGAGATCAAACTGCCAACACCCGCTGGATCATCAAAAAAGCAAGAGTTCCAGAAAAACATCTATTTCTGCTTTCTTGACTATGCCAAAGCCTTTGACTGTGTGGCTCACAATAAATTGTGGAAAATTCTGTAAGAGATGGGAATACCAGACCACCTGACCTGCCTCTTGAGAAACCTGTATGCAGGTCAGGAAGCAACAGTTAGAACTGGACATGGAACAGACTGGTTCCAAATAGGAAAAGCAGTACGTCAAGGCTGTATATTGTCACCCTGCTTATTTAACTTATATGCAGAGTACATCATGAGAAACGCTGGGCTGGAAGAAGCACAAGCTGGAATCAAGATTGCCGAGAGAAATATCAGTAACCTCAGATATGCAGATGACACCACCCTTATGGCAGAAAGTAAAGAAGAACTAATGAGCCTCTTGATGAAAGTCAAAGAGGAGAGTGAAAAAGTTGGCTTAAAGCTCAACATTCAGAAAACTAAGATCATGGCATCTGGTCCCATCACTTCATGGGAAATAGATGGGGAAACACTGGCAACAGGGTCAGACTTTATTTTGGGGGGCTCCAAAATCACTGCAGATGGTGACTGTAGCCATGAAATTAAAAGACGCTTACTCCTTGGAAGGAAAGTTATAACCAACCTAGACAGCATATTAAAAAGCAGAGACATTACTTTGTCAACAAAGGTCCTAGTCAAAGGACTAGTCAAGGCTAGTACCAAAGGTACTAGTCAAAGCTACGGCTTTTCCAGTAGTCATGTATGGATGTGAGAGTTGGACTATAAAGAAAGCTGAGCGCTGAAGAAATGATGCTTTTGAACTGCGGTGTTGGAGAAGACTCTTCAGAGTCCCTTGGACTGCAAGGAGGTCCAACCAATCCATCCTAAAGGAGATCAGTCCTGGGTGTTCTTTGGTAGGACTGATTTTGAAGCTGAAACTCTAATACTTTGGCCACCTGATGCGAAGAGCTGACTCATTTGAAAAGACCCTGATGCTGGGAAAGATTGAGGGCAGGAGGAGAAGGGGACAACAGAGGATGAGATGGTCGGATGGCATTACCGACTCAATGGACGTGGGTTTGGGTGAACTCCGGAAGTTGGTAATGGACAGGGAGGCCTGGCGTGCTGCAGTTCACGGGGTCACAAAGAGTCAGACACGACTGAGTGACTGGACTGAACTGAACTGAAGGTAAGGAATACAGTAGTTCAATATACAGGAAAGTAATACTGTTAGTGCCTTGGCACATACTGACCTCGGTTAGGATTCTTATATAGTAGCTGCTTATTAAAACTCAACTCTGATTTCAGGACATATGAACTATTTACAAAGGTCTGAGAGAAGAGACTACCAAAGCCAGAAATTTGGCAGTGAGGCTCAGCATCATGACAAGACTCATGTTCCCAACTCAGGTTATTTGATTAAGTTAGCACACTAGAATAAGCAGAGAACAATTTCTCAATTTCTCGTTCAAAGAAGAAATTCTGGCTCAATAACTATTAGCTCTTATTAAATCCCACAGACAGAGGAGCCAGGTGGGCTACATTCCATGAGGTCGCAAAAGAGTCGAACATGACTCAGCGACTAGACACCACCACCACTATCACTGTTATTGAGAGGCATATAGGTTGAGTGGTTAAGAGCACAGACTCTGAGTAAGCCTGACTGATAAGAAATCCCATGGCTTACCAGCTGTGAGACTCTAGTGAATATACTTCACCTCTCAGGCCCTCAGTTTTCTCATTTTTAAAATGGGAATAATATGGTAACCTCTCACAGATGTGGTAAGGATTAAGTAAGAAATGTTAAGCATGTAGACAGTGTCTGGTGTATTTTAAGACTCCAGTAAATGTTAGCTCTTGTTTTTTTCTGTTTATATCACATGTCTGAAACAATGGATTTGTTTCATAATCCAATTCAAAACTATCGTTGCTGCTAAGTCACTTCAGTCGTGTCCAACTCTGTGCGACCCCATAGATGGCAGCCCAACAGGCTCCCCCGTCCCTGGGGTTCTCCAGGCAAGACACTGGAGTGGGTTGCCATTTCCTTCTCCAATGCATGAAAGTTAAAAATGAAAGTGAAGTCGCTCAGTCGTGTCCGAGTCTTAGCGACCCCATGAACTGCAGTCTACCAGGCTCCTCCGTCCATGGGATTTTCCAGGCAAGAGTACTGGAGTGGGGTGCCACTGCCTTCTCCGTTGCTAAAAATATTGAAATAAAATGAGGGGGAAGACAATTTAAACTGTGAATGATCTTCAAGTTTATAGAATATATATAAATAAATTTTTGGAATTTATCCAAATAAATATTTGGAAATATTCTGGAGGAAAAACCAAACTACACAGGTTTGCTCTAACAAAAGGAAACTTCCATCTGTTATCATCCGACACGTTTAGGTAGATTGTTGTACACGTTTAGGTAGATTGTTGTGCCATGAATCCACACATCATTCTTGATGCAAACTTTACAAAGGAGGAGCCAATAACCTATAGCCGTTTGGCCATAGAAACAATTACAAACAGAAGTGAATTTAAGAGAAGAAACAAGCCTTTTTTTTTTTTTTTTTTTTAAAGACTGATTTGATCAATTTAATGCACATCACTTAAGTCAATCTACCAATTAGGTCCCAGATTGAGAGAGAGAGAGAGACAGAGAGAAAGAAAGAGGGGAAAAAAAAAATTTAATGGCACTGTTTTAATCTGACCAATTAGTTCAAATACTCAGCTCTACAAGCCTCTTACCACTGCACAGCTGATGGCTAACCCTGAGAAGAGCAATTAATCCTCATCTATTTCTCTACATGTTTCAATTAGTACAAAAACATGTATGTACTTCTCCAAAGCGATCACAAGAATGTAAAACAAAGAGAAATTTAGCATTTCTAAATTCTTTTAGAATATTCTAAATATTCTAAATAAATATTTAAATATTTCTAAATAAATATTTATTTAGGTATTCTAAATAAATATTTCTGATATTCTTTTCTTTTTTGAAAAAGTTGAATCCAAACTCAAAAGATTAAGGGATGGATAGTAAAGCTGTCATCAGTTCTTAGAATTAAAGCCTGAGAGAAAACGTTGTCTCTCTCTTCAGGTGCTTTTCCAAAACCATCTAGACTCCTCTGTAGGGCCACCAACAAGAGATCCATTGTGTGGATCTGTAAATTGTGTGACATCATTGAAACACAAGCACCAATTGGTATCACAAACAGTCTGTGTTTCCAAGGATACCAGGAACTTTAAATACCCTGCAGTTATACAGAGCCCAGGAGCACGACCTTCATAACAATACCAGGAGCCTGCCCACTTTCTTTTTAGTCACTGTTTCCAGCAGAGAAAAGGCACTGATTTTGCCCCAATAATTACTCCAAATAATATTCTCAAGAACATTCCTCAATCATTCAACTATTCATTTTTATATTCTCAACATAATGATGACAAAAAAGAGGATTAAGAATTTCCATAGCCCTATTAATAGAGAGATTCTCAAAAGGCCAGCCTACAGTATCTTTAATGAAACCACATTACAGATTTTTAAAATGCAGTGCACATAGACACTTCTGATTGATCCCTACAGTAATGTTCCTCTGTATTACGGAATACTCTTTCAGTAACAGAAAAATCACTTCTTCCTTGTGTGCCTTTCCTGGAAAAGTTGTTTTCCCTTAACATTAGCCTTAAGCTCACACATATGACTTCAGTATATAAACTTACTTATTCTAACTAGAGTAACTACTGCAACATAGAAACACTGGCTAAGTGTGAGGTGATTGTAATTAACTATATTATTTAAAAGTCAAAACAAGTTTATAATCTTTTTAAAAGACTCTTTTAAAAGGTGGTCATTTAGGGATGAATTGTTATAAAAGGTCTATACCTAAGCTCTTCTCTAACATCATTCAGAGTGAGACCTAAAAATGTATATTATCCTTACATCAGCTTTGTGAAATGTTTCCCATTAATTACGTGTGCCGTTGAGATTCTGAACGGTTCCAGAGTTATTTTTCTATTTAGAGGATAAATATTTTAAGCAAGTATTTCTCTAAATGCAGTCTAGAAGCAGAGAAGGAAAACTGAACTCACAGAGACCGCCGTTAGACAGTTCCCAAGAGCTATCTGACTAGAATGCCAGCAGCAGGGCGTTCCAAGCTTACAGCTTCAAATGGAAAGCCACACCACGTGGTTTTTCTCCATTATACTACCGCACATTTGGACGGTTACAATTCCAAGAAAAGGTAAAGAAAGAGATTTTCTGTTTAGCCAGTTTTGTATTTTTTTTTTTTTTAAATAACATCACTGATGATAAACTCCTTTCAGTGAAGGTTGTATTAGATGCCTACTTATCTTCTTCAAGTTATTAAGTAATGAGTTTATTTTAGGGAGCTTATACATTGCTTGGTATTTTTAAAGATGTATATTACAGTGTTTTTATGCTTAGAAAATTCAGAATCTTGGTTAAGAAAATAATTATTTACACCAGTGATTTCTTTAACCATTCTTAAAACTCTTTTTAGTAAAAGTAATATGAAGAATGACGTATGTTAAGGGTCAACTACATGATCCTAAAAATACAGAAAAGATATATAAAATCTAATTTTTTTTTTTAACTTTAGAAAGCCATTGTGAGCTTTATGTAAGTCCCTTAGGGCAGGAGTCCCCAACCTCCGGGATCTAGTGCCTGATGACCTGAGGTAGAGCTGATGCAATAATGGAAATAAAGTGAACAATAAATGCACTTGAATCATCCTGAAACCATCCCCCCCACCTCACCCATGGAAAAACTGTGTTCCATGAAATGGGTCTCTGGTACCAAAAAGGGTAGGGACTGCTGCCTTAAAGCCTCCAAAAGTAACAAATTCACCTAGTTATCAGTGCTCACGCTGCAATTAACAAGGAAGGGTACAGGAAGATATCTATTAAATTTAGAGAGGCACTGGCAGAACCTGGAAGCCAAAGAAAGTTTAAAGTACAATTCTCAACGGCAATAATTACAACAGAGAACCAGATCATAGGTTCTGTGCCTTCCAGCCATAAAACTGAATTTTGTGAGGGCATACATTTTTATCAAGTCAAGATTTACACATAGGTGCATTTCTTTATCCGTGGACCATGATCATAAGATGTCATTAAACATATCTTGCCTATAATAAATCACAAATAATTCCGTCAAAAACGGGCATCTACTAAAAGTAATTCTTTACATGGAAACATCTTATCTTATTGTAAAAGGACCTAATTTCATCGATTAAAAACCAGTTTCACTGTTAATAACTATGCTTTCAAAATGTCAAATCTAGTCAAGAGTTTGAGATGAGTAGCTAAGAAGCTACTCAATAACTCCTATAATTTCATACTTTCCACCATATCCAAGTAAGAAACCAAGGAATAGTGGGGAAACAATGGCCAGAAGCCTGAAACAGCAGGGCAAATGGAAGAAGCAATGTCCACTGAAGCACACAGCAAAGAAAGAAATGCCAGGATGTTACTTCTAGAGGTTATGCAGACTGAATCCTTCTCTAGCACGGCAGACCAAAAACCAACATGCATGTTTTCATAACTATGCCAAGAACAAGCACATGAAGATTATCTGGATCAAGAGGTGAAGCATATGAACCTATACAATCTCTAGTGGTTTACTATGTAGTTACTCTCTCAGTCCTACAATAACTTAGATAAACAAGTGGGCATACCTATTAATGGACTGATGACACAGAACTGAGTGTAATGGACACACAATCAGAATCCAAAATTATGAGAACTGAAAAACTGTGCTAAATTTAATAAGCTATAACTTACTGATAACATACTGTTTGCATTCTTGGTGTCCTTTCTCAGTCTTTGAGAATGATTTTTAACATAGTATTTATAGTACCATATTGTTGTTATTGTTGTTTAGTCACTAAGTCGTGAGTTGTGTCTGACTCTTGCAATCCCACGCACTGTAGCCTGCCAAGCTCCTCTGTCCATGGGATTTCCCAGGTAAGAATACTGGAGAAGGTTGCCATTTCCTTCTCCAGAGGAATCTTCCCAAGGGCTCGAACCTGTGTCTGCTGCGTAACAGGTGGACTCTTTCTCACTGATCCACCTGGGAAGCCTCACTGTACCGTATCTCCAGTTGTACCACTGCACCAAAATGCGAGTGAATTTCCTGATGTTGAAAATACAGGTTCATGCCAATCTTCCTATTTTGTAGATAATTTCACAACAAATATCACAGCCAAGGTTTGTATGTATCTCTGTTTCTTACAATAAGCTGTAAGAAATGTAATCATTCAATCAAAAGTTTACAGGTTTTAAGATTCTCATACACATTTGTCAAACAATCCATCAGAAAACTGTTTACGTACAAATTTATACTCTGTAACGTAAAAGATGAAGACATCCATTTTGACACATCTTGAGAAAATGCATGTCATTTAAATCTATCAATTTGAAAGGCTAGAAAAATGCATGATCTTAAGTAACTGAGTACTGCTTTAAGTAAATCATTGTGCTAGACGTTAGGGAGAAACGTACAGATTCCCTTGTGACAGACACATAATCAGGTATTAGCAATACAATGTGATACACACAAAGAAGAAATGGGTGCTGTAGGTAAAGAGAAGAGGGAATAATTATCTTCTTATCAATGCTGGTATGTGTGACTATTAGGAAACTAGGCCCAGAGTATACTAGATGCCTTTTTCATGTGATCATTTTTAAAAATTTTAGAAAGCCACTGTCAGCTAAACAAAGAAGTTTTAAAGTTGTACTTGCATACCTTAAAAAAGTACTGACATATTTTAAAATCACTCATATAAATGCAAACCCATTGTCCAACCTTTTGATACACAGCCAAGCCTTCTTTTAGAACATTAAGTCTCTTGACCCATAGTTCAGCATGGTGCTTTTACACAAACCACACACAGTATAAACCAACTATGGCTTACAGTTATTTGATTTTTTTCTTTATTTAATGAAAAGTTGAAGACACCAATGAAATAACTGGAACACAGAGTCCTTCCAAAATTTTTTCCCAGTTTTTTTATAGTTGATTCATCAGATTAAGAGCAATTATTTGTAACAACCTCCCTTTATTTAGTCTTTACAAGATATGAAAATTAAATTTAACAGAAACAACATTTTGCATTCATATTTCATCAATTTACAAACATTAAAATTTAATGTTATTACAATAATAATAATAAACTAGTGGGTTTGCAAAGAAGCATCATTGGCTGTTGGTAAACTTCCAGCTTCACTGACATGTACGTAAGTGAGAGCGCACGTTGGAGAGCAGTGCTACAGCTCCAAGTGTCCAGTGCATCCTGAACGACAGTCAGAAGGTTTCACAGAGGGAATGTGCGAAACCCTTCACTTCTTTTATTAAATGCTCCAGCTCTTTCAGCAAAGCTACTTATTTAGGCTATAGAAAGACTTCTGAGTTATGGGGAAAATAAAGCAAAATCATTTTATTTGTAAGCTAACTTATTCTTTCTTCTTTGGAAGATTCTAAAAAAAAAAAAAAAAAGGCTTCGTGTAAACCAGTAATCAATTATAAAATCTGACAACAAAAGTCAAGTGTTAAACAAAATTTAAATTTCTAATATTCAAAATATTGAAATATAATTCTAATTAATTAAGAATAAGATTTGGAAAAAGGATCCTATATAATCTATCATTACATTTCTCCTCTCTCTAAAACTAAAACGGAAACCTCTCTATTAAATCCATTTTCTAAAGAACAACTGTCTTTTGTAAGTTTACTATCATATCATCTTTCATATTCAGGTTTATATTTCTCCCTGGCAAAAGACATTCTTCATGTCACTGTCACAACTGAGCAGAAGTCTTAATGACAACTCTAACAATGTTAACACAAGTTAAGACTGTAGAGGAACATAAAACTGGAAACATAAACATACACGATAAAGACATCAATCTTTCTTGGATTTCTAGCTGTGCTAAAACAAGTTTTATAAATTTATTTTTAAAATAACAAAATTAACATCTACTATGAAGTGTCAGACTTTATTTTTTTGGGCTCCAAAATCACTGCAGATGGTGACTGCAGCCATGAAATTAAAAGACGCTTACTCCTTGGAAGGAAAGTTATGACCAACCTAGATAGCATATTCAAAAGCAGAGACATTACTTTGCAACAAAGGTGCGTCGTCAAGGCTATGGTTTTTCCTGTAGTCATGTATGGATGTGAGAGTTGGACTGTAAAGAAAGCTGAGCACAGAATTGATGCTTTTGAACTGTGGTGTTGGAGAAGACTCTTGAGAGTCCCTTGGACTACAAGGAGATCCAACCAGTCCATTCTAAAGGAGATCAACCCTGAGTGTTCTTTGGAAGGAATGATGCTAAAGCTGAAACTCCAGTACTTTGGCCACCTCATGCGAAGAGCTGACTCACTGAAAAAGACTCTGATGTTGGGAGGGATTGGGGGCAGGAGGAAAAGGGGACTACAGAGGATGAGATGGCTGGATGGCATCACTGACTCGATGGACGTGAGTCTCAGTGAACTCCGGGAGTTGGTGATGGACAGTGAGGCCTGGCGTGCTGCGATTCATGGAGTCACAGAGAGACGACTGAGCGACTGAACTGAACTGAACTGAACTGAATTCTATAAAGCACTTATTCTGTGTATCCTTGAGGCAGAACCAATATGCTGCCCCAAGGCTGTACCATTGATTCTTGGCTGTCCTTCCCTCATCTTTGAATCCCTTCCCTTCCTGGATTAGCAACTATTTGAATCTGCCTATTTGGAACTATTTGGAACTCAGGGAAGGTCATGGAGGCTGGAGTCTGTTCCTACAAGAAATGAGGGAAATGAAAAGACTGCCACAAATCTGTTCAGCATGCAAATGACTACCTGGAGAATCAAGTGCTTATATGTTTTAGAACAAATAATTTAACTCCTTAAATTGTGTGTTTTTCATAAGTAACATTATCACATGGTATAACAGAAATCAAGGCAGGGCTTGGGAGAAGGCTCAGTTCTACCTTTTCCTCACTCAGATCCTTAAGTCCTTAATATGTTTTGGAAAAATAAGGATCAAAGGCTGACATGCCCAGCAGCCCCACAGAGTCCTGCTCAATTTCACTCCAGGGGTACTCATGAATGCCAAGCCTGTTCCCAAAGTGTTGATTTATGAGTCAGTCCCTTGGGTGGTACCCATTAATGGTTTGGGGTACTAGATGAGATGCTGGCAACTTGATTCAATTGTTGGAATGAATGAGCTGGGGGCCAGGGGGATGTTTACCCGATCTATCAAGTGCCCCATGGTGTCTCAGTTAGCATACCAGCTGACTGGAAGCTGAAACTTCAGGCAACAACTAGGAAAGTCAAATCCCTTCCAGGCAGAAATTGAGAAAGCAGCACATTTTTCCCTGACTTTCTGGCTGAACCCCTCACCCCAGCTGTGGAGGGGCTGGGGAAGGATAGCTGCAAGGAATGCTTGAGTGCCCATTTGAAAACTGTCTTTTTTTTTTTTTTGCTTAATATGGTAGTGTGGGATTTATGAATGCCAAGTCATGCTGGCAATCAGGGCTAGGGGACACGACAGACCATCACTCAGCTGGCAATTATAAAAATGGGGATACTAGACAGACAGACACACTCCTTCCAAGTAGAAATTGGAAATTTAATAACAGCAAGTCAGTGGGAGACTAAAGGGGAAGTACCCACTGGCTTTGTCAGTCTCCCAGGAGGACCATTCAGCACCTGCTGCTGCTGATGCTAAGTCACTTCAGTCGTGTCCGACTCTGTGCAACTCCATAGACAGCAGCCCACCAGGCTTCCCTGTCCCTGGGATTCTCCAGGCAAGAACACTGGAGTGGGTTGTCATTTCCTTCTCCAATGCATGAAAGTGAAATGTGAAAGTGACTAGACACATGCTAATTAGAAGTTTAAGCCTCAGGCAACAGTTTATAAAGGATGCTGTCAAATCCATTCCAGGGAAAGACTAGGAGATGGGTGTGGTTCTGCCTATTCCCTTCGCAATGAACCCCAAGGGAATAATTGTGGTGAGTGCTCACACACCCAATCAGCAACTATTTGTTTGCTATACTCCCTGTGGAAGCCTTATTGGCTTTCAGAGCTAGGTGATTTGGGGGCCAGTCCCACAGTATTAAAAGTTGGGACACTAGTTTTGCGATCGAAACCCTGTCACTCCTCAGAGAGAGGCTCGGAGTTGAGGTTTCCCTCACAACTATATGGTCCTATGTCTGAAATGAGATTTATGGCAAGGATGTATCTCAGCCTTTCCTACCTGTTTTGATATATATATATATGTATTTTAGGTGCCTAATATATAAACTGGTACTCAGCTAATTTCTGGGCTTCTCTCAGAAGGAATCACTGTGCGTAGGTGTGTATTCGGGGAGTCCAATGCAGGAGAGCAATTTAGAACCCCCTATGTTGCTGTCTTGTTGATTTCTCTCTCATTATTGTTTTGATTTGCATTTCCTTGATGACTAATGATGTCTAGCATCTTTTTTTTTTCCCTGGACTGGTGTTTTTCACTTTTCATCTGCTTTTTACTTAGCATATCTTCCTTGGAAAAAAGTCTATTACTCCACCCATTTTTAATATTGGGTTGTATTTTATATTTTTTAGAAGTAAGAGTTCTTTACATATTCTGGATAAAAGTCCAAAATCAGATATTTGATTTTCAAATATTTTCTTCTATTCTATGGGGCTGTCTTTTTTTCTTTCACTCTCTCCATGGTTTCCTTTCATGCACCAACACTTTTTGATTAAGTTCAAACTATGTATTTCCTTTTGTTGCTCATATTTTTTGTGTCATTTCTCAGAATTCTTTGCTAAAATAAGATCAGAAAGATATACCTCCATATTAATTTTTCCAAGAGTATTACAGTTCTAGCTCTTATGCAGGTATTTGGTCCAATTATGTACCTGGTGTGAAGTAAGGGTCCGATTTCAATTTCTGTATCAGCCTATCAAGTTGTCCCAGAATCATTTGTTCAAAATACTATTCTTAATGGTAATAAAAACAAAAATAAACAAATGGGACCTAATTAAACTTAAAAGCTTTTGTAGAGCAAAGGACACTATAAACAAGATGAAAAGACAACCCTCAGAATGGGAAAAAATATTTGCAAATGAAGCAACCGACAAAGGGTTCATCTCCAAAATATACAAACAGTTCATATATAGCTCAGTATCAGAAAACAAAGAACTCAGTCAAAAAATGGGCAGAAGACTAAAGAGAAATTTCTCCAGAAAAAACATACAGATGGCCAATAAACACATGAAAAGATGCTCAACATCGCTCATTATTAGAGAAATGCAAATCAAAACTACAATGAGGTATATCACCTCACACCAATCAGAATGGATGTTACCAAAAAATCTATAAACAATAAATGCTGGAGAGGATGTGGAGAAAGGGAACCTTCCTGCACTGTTGCATGCGTGCATGCTAAGTCACTTCAGTCGTGTCTGACTTTGCGACCCTATGGATTCTAGCCCATCAGGCTCCTCTGTCCATGGGATTCTCCAGGCACGAATACTAAAGTGGGCTGCTGGGCCCTCTTCACTGCACTGTGGGTGGGAATGTAAATTGATACAGCCACTATGGAGAACAGTATGGGCTTCCCTGGTGGCTCAGTGGTAAAGAATCTGCCTGCCAATGCAGGAAATGCAGGTTTAATCCTTGGGTCAGGAAGATCCCTTGGAGAAGGAAATGACAACCCACCCCAGGATTCTTGCCTGGGAAATCCCATGGACAGAGGAGCCTGACAGGCTACAACCCATGGGGTCGCAAAAGAGTTAGACATGACTTAGTGACTAAACAATAACAATGGAGACTCCTTAAAAAACTAGGAATAAAACTACATATGACCCAGCAATCCTAGTACTGGGCGTATACCCTGAGAAAACCACAATTCAAAAAGATACATGTACCCCAATGTTCACTGAAGCATTATTTAGAATAGCCAGGACATGGAAGCAACCCAGATACCCATCACAGATAAACGGACAAAGAAGAGGTGGTACATATATACAATGTAATATTATTCAGCCATAAGAAGAATAAATCTGAGTCAGTGGTAGTGAGGTAGATGAACCTAGAATCTGTTATACAGAGTGAAGTAAGTCAGAAAGACAAAAACAAATATCATATATTAACACAAACATATATGGAATCTACAAAAACAGATTCTATTTTTGGATCTATCTGCAGGGAATGAAAGGAGATAAAGAAGTAGAGAATGGACCTGTGGGCACAGCAGGGGAAGGAGGCAGGGGATGAATTGAGAAAGTAGCACTGACATGTGTAAAACAGATAGCTAGTGGGGAGTTGCTGTTTAACACAGGAAGCCCAGCCTGGCATCTGTGACAACACAGAAGGGTGGAATGGGAGGGGGGAGGCAGGCTCCAGAGAGAGAGGAAATATGTATAATTATAGCTGATTCATGTTGCTGTACGGTAGAAACCAACACAACACTGTAAAGCTATTATCCTTCAACTAAAGAAAAAAAATACTATTCTTCCCCTACACTGAATGGTTTTAGCACCCTTGTCAAAAAACAGTTGACCTTAACCTCATGATTTTCTTGACTTCAATTTTATTCCATTGACATATATATCTCTGTCCCTGAGCTAGTAACACTGTTGTGATTATTGTTGTTTTGTAATAAGTTGTAAAATTGGGCAGTATGAATCCTCCCACTTTGCTGCTTTTCATTTTCAAGATTGTTGTGCACATTCTGATTCTCAGAATTCCATATAGATTTTAGATTCAGCTTATTATTTCTATAAGGATGCCAGCTGGGATTCTGATAGGGATTGCACTGAATCTACAGATCAGTTTAGGGAGTACTGCCATCTTAACAATATTAAGTCTTTTAATTCATGAACATGAGACTTTTTTTGATTTATTGAGGTCTTCCTTAATTTCTTTTTTTTTTTTCTTAATTTTTGAAGTTTTGAAGATTTTCAGGGTAAAAGTTCTGCACTTCTTTTGTCAAACTGAATCCTAAGTATTTCATTCTTTTTTTTTTGGTACTATTGTGAATGGAGTTCTTAATTTCATTTTTGGATTATTCAATGCAAGTAGATGGAAATATCACTAATTTTTGTTTATTTATCTTGCATCCTACAATCTTGCTGAACTCATTTATTTAACAAAATTTTCATGGATTTCTTAAGATATTATACTTAAACATTTCATTTTCAAAAAGAGAGATATATTTCCTTCCCAACCTAGACGGCTTTTGCTTCCTTCTGCTGATTTTAAGTAAAATGTCAAGTAGGACTCAAGTCCTTATAAGGAGAAGGAGAGTTGAAGACCCAGAAGAGATACACCAAAAGACCATGTGATGATGGAAAAAGAGATGGTAGTGATGAAGCTAAAAGTCAAAGAATGCCAATAGTCAGCTGAAGCTAGGAAAAAGATTGAAACAAATTCTCCTTGACACCTAGATTTCAGAGCCTCCTGTGTTTAACCTACTCAGTTTACAGTAATTTATTGCAGCAGCCCTAGGAAACCAACACAGAGACTACCATGGTAATCCAGGCAAGACAGAAGATAGACTGGGACCACTGTGTGGCAGAAGAAATAAAGCAAGGTCATATTAGAGAAATATGTAAGTGGTAGAAAACACCTGACTTGATGATGAACTGGATTTGGTGACAGAAAGGGAAAACAAAGTGTTATGGAAGAACCCTCAGTTTCTGGACTACCAACCTCGATGGTAGATTTCATAATATTTCTTGGGATTTGATCATTTGTCTAAATATGATTATAAATTTTTTGCCTTTAACTTATCTAAAAATTCCTTCTTGTGCTTTCTGGGCCAATGTTTGTGTTCTAATCTTAATAATTAACAGACTAGTTAATTCCTCTTTCTACACAGTGTTTCAGAGATCTGCAATGGATGGGAATAGACTAAGAGAAACTGATTGTCAGTTCCTAAACATCACATCAAAAAGTTCTTTTAAAAATAAAATATAATATTAATTTTCTAATCTTAATGTGACTACAAACTTTAAAATATAGAGCTTACTTTTTATTTAAATATCAATGTTCATATTGCCATCTCACTGGGATAAGATATTCTCATTCTAATATTCTCTTCCAGGTATAAGTGAATAGCAAGATCCCAGGGTGAGTGTACTATTTAAATATTCATAACCTATACATTGATTATTCAAATTTTACATTTATAATACAATAATTCATGGATTTAGAATATAATTTTTCACTTAATCTTATTTTCACATCTTAGATTTCTTTCAAGTCCTCAGAATAACTCTTGAAATGACAATCATTCAGGCTAAAGCTTGAAGTGAATTATAAGGAACAAAAAGCCACCTAAAATAATTTTTTACAAGTTTCCATTACTTTACTCTCTTGAATAACAAAACTTTTAACCTCTATCTTTAAAAATATAAATTAGCACTGATATTGGAGTACAATGAGAAATCAATTTGGCAAATTAATACCTTTTCTGACCTGACCATCTGACTCTTTGAACCTGATAAAAATACTTAGCTAAACCTTACTCATTTAAAATAGACAAAATCTTACATAGGATTTCATTTCATATACTGCCTCTACCTGCAATCACTATCGGCTATATCATTAATGATAATGTAAGAATAAAGTAAACAGTTATATTTAAATTTTCCATATTAGAATGTAAACATGAGGAAAAGAATTCCCTTATCTTTTTCCATGCACATAGTAGCCAATAGATCAATAATTTACTGAATTAAATTCATTAAAATATAATTCTATTGTGGTAGGAGAAGAGACTAAATGTTCTCTTAAGTTACTTTTTAGTCATATTTTATTGTCATTATAATTAATCAACCAATCATTCTTTGGCCCTACTTTCATACTTTTTCATTTCTTTGAAAAGAGTCAAGTCTACATTATAATTAAAACTAAGTACAAAAATGAGAAATTATTTTTCAGTCATTCTGAAATGACTATAATTCATACATCCAATTCATACATACATGTGTGTGTGTGTGTGTGTGTGTGTGTGTGTGTATTTCTAACATAATGTGGCAAGGAGAATCTGTTTTTAAATGGTGAAGAAAACACAAAAGAAAATGTTCTAACAGAAGTATCATCACCCACACGTTATACATATATAGTAACTTTGGATTACTAGTTATGCTGATTAAAAACTGTATACATATTTAATGAGCAAGTGAATGTCACTGTGGAGATGAATAGAAGTTATAAGTTTATATAGCACCTCTCTCCTACAGATCTCAAAGCATTTTCCAAAAATTGTTTTTACCATCTTTCAAGAAGTGAGCAGATGGCAAGATTCTTCTAGCTTTAGACTGCAAAATTTATACACAAAAAGGTTAAGCAGTTTCCCAAAGAGTCCAAGTGAGTCAGGAACAAAACAGAAATAGAACCCCAAACTCCTGATTCTTAATTTCACGCTGAAGTTATTAGACCTCACTTAACCCTTACTTTTACTGATCTTAGGATTTTACAAAATAATGGTAGTAATAACATCAGCAAACATAATACTTATTAAGTACTAGCCAGTGACTGTACTAAGAGATTATATGCATAATCTCATTTAAGCCTCATAGCATCCCTGTGAGGCTGGAAGTGTAATTACTGCCATATTACACATAAAGAAATTGAGGCACAGAGAATCTGAATAAACTGCACACTGTTAGTAAGTAGTAATGTTGGGATACAAACCAAAGTAGTCTGACTCTATAGCCCACAACCATAATCATAATGCTATGCAACAGAAGCAATACCCACAGGAGTCAGAAGATTTGGAATCTCATTAATCTAGATTTTGTACTTACTAGCAATCTGGTCATCACTGGAATGACCACATGTCCCAGATTATACCTGTTGTCCCAAAGTAACTACTAACAATGCCCCCTTTCAATCTTCAAAAGCCTCTCTGTTTAGATTATAAGTTATAAGGTTATCTTAGTATTAGATATGTCTTTAATATTTTACTCAAGTGTACAATAAAGACACAAGTAAAGAGCTTTTAAAGTCTTTCTAAATTCTAAACTAATATAACAAAATAATAAAGTTTTAGGGCACAAACATATAGGAAGGTTTTTGTTTATATAAAGTATTCATTGTAGTCCTCACAGTTCTAAATTCTTATAGAGAAATAAATTTACCCAAAACAAAAATGTTTACTAGCTAACTAACTCTTTACAAAACTCAATATCCACTTGAACAGTATCCATCCCTAAATCTTTGTTAATCACTATTGAATACACTATGAACGCAAAATAACTGCACAGTCGAACTGCTAATCTTGCACAAAAGAAAAGATAGGACTTGACAAAGCTGATGAGAGCTATGTTGGCAAATAACTCGGATCCCAAATAAAAGTTCTTACAAGAAAGGAAACAAAAGATTTGTATTATTTAACAAGTGCAAAAAAATGACATAGATAATCACAGGTTAGGCATTCTAAACAAAAATGTGACTAACAAAGGATTTAGAATGAGTCTTGGACCAGACAAGATGGCACAGACTCATTTCTTCCTGCTGTTCCCTGTTATTAATAAATACAACTATAAACTTTGGAACTTCAAAAGGTAGCCACAAGACTCTGAAAATGTAAAGAAGGCTGACTTGTTAGGTGTCCTCAAACTGGAATACTTCTGAGATTAGTTCAAGGATGTACCAAAAGGGGTAGCATGAGAAATAGGAGAGAAGCTACAGGAACTGGATTAAGCTCTAAGTTGGTACCACCCTGGTAAATATAGACAGTCTAGTTTTCGTGCTGCAGTGAGGACAGCATAGGGTGTCCAAGGAGAAGAGATGGGGGAATTTCTAATGGACAAGAAGAGCCCTATGGAGGCTCTGGTATGGGATATTCCCAAATATCTGGGGTGTGGAACTAAGGATAAGTAGAAAGGCTGTTTTGGCTTGGTTATGTGAACTAGATAATTCTAATTTTCACTGAATTGACAGAACATCTTACAGCCCCAGGTTCAACAGAAGAAGGTGACCCAGACCTTGCCCCAAACCTAATGAAAGAAAGTGGCCTAGGTAGCCTCATTCATTTCAACGACAGTAGGCAAGCTCAACAGCACTGGCAAGGGGGTACTGATAGGGAGGAGGTCTCAACCTAGGAATTGTTCTCCTTAGTTTCCAGACAGGATCCCACCATAGCAGCCCAGCCCAGGAAGTCTCTTTGTACCCATGGCCTGGAGATTTCCTTCTCTCTTCTAGAAGCACAGATGGCCTATTCTAGGGAAGCTCATTCCACTCTTCCCAACTAGCACTAGCAGGGACCAGTAAGAGGCCCAGATAAAGCAAGTAGACCAAAACAGTGCTGCAAAGGACTTGAAAATTAAATTGTCATTGGAACTGTGCCCCTCAATGGTAGGCCTATAACTACATGGTAAACCTAAATAGGGTAACTGCTGGTTAAAATAAAAGATATAAATAGGACCCAGAGTCTCCTAATAAAGCAGCCAAATGTTCAAGATTCAATTAAAAAAAAAAAAAAAGTCATCCATCATACCAAGAAACAGGAATACTAAAACTTGAATATAAAAAGAAAATCAACTGAGATGAATCAGATGTTGAAATTATCCGGGAAGGAATTTAAAGTAGCCATCATAAAATACTTTGCAAACAATTAAAAATTCTCTTAGAACAAATTAAGAAAATCTTTGCTGAGAAGATCTCAGCAAAGAAATCAAAATTCTCTTTAAAAAACCACAAGGAAATTACAGAACTGAAAAATACAGCAACAAATAAAAAATTTCACTAGACTAGCTCAATAGTAGAATGGATACGACAGAAGACAGAATCAGCAAACTTGAGAACAGATGAACATAATTTACTGAATATAAGCAACAGACATAAAATAGAAAAAAAATAATTTAAAGGAATAAAGACCTGTAAGACTACATCTAAAGATCTAATATTCATATCATTAGGGTCCCAAGTGAGGACAGAAGAATAGGGATAAAAGAATATTTGAAGAAACAATGGCTGAAGACCTCCCAAAGGACAGGAGAAGACAAAAGCCTATAGATTCAAGTTAAATGAATCCAAACAGGATAAATTAAAAAAAAAAAAAAATCCAAGATAAGACACATCATAATTAAACTTCTGAAAACTAAAGACAAAGAAGAAATACTGAAAGTGCCCAGAGAAAAATGACTATTATCTATAGGAGAACACCGATTAAAATGACAGTGGATTTCTCATCTGAAACGACAGAGACCAGAAGGAAGTAGGACAAATTTTTCAAGTACTGAAAGTAAAGAACTGTCAATTGCAAATTCTATATCTGGTGAAACTATCCTTCAGAAATGAAAGGGAAATAAACTCATTTCTCACAGATGAAAGAAAACTGAAAACACTAGCATACCTATCTTTAAAGAGCAGCAAAAGAGGGTTCTTCAAACAGAAAGGAAATGTTAAAAGAAAGAATTTTAGAGCACTGGGAAATAAGAAAAAATGGAAAATACAGAAATATGAAGATGCATCATATTCTATCCTCATGAGTTTTATAAATATAATTGAAACAAAAATTATGATACCATCTGATATGCAAGACAATGATATTTTAAAGTGGAGGGGCCTAAATGGAAGTAAGATTTCCACACTTTACTCAAAGCGGTAAAATGTTGATACCAGTAAGCTGTGATGTTACATATGAATATTGTAACACTTCTAGAGAAGCGGTCCCCAAACTTTGTTGGCACCAAGGGCTGGTTTCATGGAAGACAATTTTCCACAGACCATGGGGTGGCAGAAGGTTTCTGTTTTGCTTGCTGCTCACCTCCTGCTGTGTAGCTGGTTCCTAACAGGCCACGAACTTGTACTGGTCCATGGCCTGGGGGTTGTAAACCCTTGTTCTAGGGCAACCACTAAAAAAACTATGCAAAGGGATACACTCAAAAACACCATGAACAAATCAAGAAACAAACCTGTGGGTGAAATAAGGCAGTTCTCTATCCTGGTGCTTGAATAGTGCTCAATGAGTGAGTGACCAGTTGAACTGAGGAGACAGCTAAAAGTAAACACCATAGCAAAAGAACATAAAATCTTCATATGGAAAGAACTTTCCAAACAAAGCAGCCCAATTGTAGCCTCTGCATGTACCTCTCTGTATATGTATATATGTGACAGGGGTGGAGAGAAGAACTCATCTGCACTATTATCTGCATTTAGCAGTTAACCAAATGAAGACTAAAGCTACCCAAGATACTGCAGTGATAACTTAGGAGGCTGCCTGCTATCCTCTCACTTTTCTCAGTGCAATCCTTGGTCATCCTTCTCTGGCAGAGGAAGTGAAGGTATTAATAAGGTTTACTGAATCTCACTCACCATCAACTCTCGACTTATTCTAGTTAATACAAACATAGAAGGATAGAAATATCAGATTGATGGAGGATTCAGGTCTAACTATCAGGGCCTCCCACTTCTCACTTCTAAATCCACAGCCATCTTAAAAGAGAAAAGAGCCGCTTCCTGGAAATATAATACTTATCTCCACATAAAAGCAGTTCTCCCCATATATAAAGTAAACTTGCTACTTTCTCCACAATGTACTTATTGTCAAATGACACATGTGAAAGGGTTTGAGAGCTACAAGGAATCCCTAAAATATATAGTACTTTTGTTGCAATACAGCTATGAGATCTTTTGATATCTGCACAGAGTATTTAATACACTTACTCAACACTCTGCATTTTATGGACTTCCCTTGTGGCTCAGCCGGTAAGGAGTCTGCCTGCAATGCAGGAGACCCGGGTTCGATCCCTATGTTGGGATAATCCCCTGGAGAAGGAAATGGCAACCCAGTCCAGTATACTTGCCTGGAAAATCCCATGGACAGAGGAACCTGGCAAGCTACAGTTCATGGGGTCGCAAAGATTCGGAGACGACCGAGCAACTTCACTTCTCTCTCTCTACATTTTACACCAAGAACAAACAAGATTTATATCAATAATACTCCTTTAAGTAACTGTTAGTCGCTCAGCGTGTCTGCCTCTTACCAATCCCCTGAACTATAGCCTTCGAGACACCACTGTCTATGGGATTTCCCAGGCAAGAATACTGCAGTGGGTTGGCATTCCCTTCTCCAGGGAATCTTCCTGGCCCAGGGACTGAACTTGAGTCCCTGCATTGTAGGTAAACTCTTTACTATCTGAGCCAATATAAGTTCTAAATATTAAATACACAGCACTCTGGAAGAAAACATGATTATCAATACCTACATATACTGGTGTATTCATAAATTCATCCTACTTTTAAATTTTATTTTAAAATTGCAAATTATTTATTCTTTCTCCATAATTTTTCTCTGTGCTTTATGTCCTACATTTTAATTTTAAAACAGTTTTACTAAATTAGAACAATGCAGCAACAGGATATAACAGAAGAGCTTAGTTTTCCAATAAATTGAAATAGGTATAAATTTTAAAAGGAGTCTTGAAAGAACTAACAAACTCTTCTAATGATTTTTTTTAAAAACACTGTAGTAGTCGTGCAGAGAAAGCAAAATTTGAAAAAGGATGTCATAACTTGTTATCACACAATTTTGTTCAGAAAAAAGACTCTAAACAAAAGTTTACATTTAGCTCTTTAACAATTAGTTCATAATTGCCATTAAAATCTAAATTTTGATTAAAAGGTTAAAAAGTTTATTTTCAAAATTTAGATTTCCTATTTTATAAAAATAAAATTCTTAGCCATCTTCTAGCTCCCTCTCCATACACATACATATAGATTATTTAGTATGAAATTTTGGCAACTGCTTTACACAATTTATATTAAGTGATATTTTTCTAATACTACCTACTCTTGGATAAAAAGTTCCTTGGATCTAATATTCAAAGTAGTCTAATGTTGAAAAAGAAAAACGTCTAAAACTAACAAAAATGGGTCCATTAATACTGTTTAAATGAATATTCCTCATTGGTCAAAAAAACAAAACAAAACTGTGATGAACACTGAGCTTCAGAAAAGATGGGATTCACAAGAAAATATTAAGTTCCTTTTGGCTGAACTAAATGATACACTTTAGAATTCCACAGAGAACAGGTACCAGAAAACATTATTCAAAGATATAGTCTCAATCTAGGGACTAACAGCAAATTCTGAGGCATAACTGTCAATCCAATAAATTGGGATAAAGGCTAAAGAGGATTAATAAACTAGTTACAATCACAACTTCTACTCGCAACCAACACCTGTTCACTGTGGACAACAGGTGTTCATAAAATATTAGGGAAAGGCCAAACCCTAAAGTTAAATCACAGGAAGAAAAGCAACTCAATCACTGATACTAAATATAAAATAATCAAATAGAGAAATTTGAGTCAAATATTTTGTTGTTATTACAGACTATTCCAGGTACCAAAATATTAAGAAATATTTATTAAAAATGTTTAAACTGAAAAACATTTTAATGTCATTTGTCTCTTTTTAATAATCTAGGAAGAGATCTTTATTATATTAACGGCACAACACCTCCATCCAGTTTAAGGACCAATAATATTATAAGAAGGCTTATTTTTTAAAACCCTTGGCTTAGGATACTGTTAAGAGAATGGAGGTAAACAAAACTTTAGTGCTAGAATGTCAGTGCCTATTCTTCACATATTAGAAACATCATGCAATCTTAAAGCAGGCTTCTTACTATGAAATTCTGGCAAGTGATACCGTGAAATAGATGTGTTCCACCAGGTACGGCTCTGAGCAGTCCCTTGGGGAGAGAGTAATGTCTAAACATTTAGATTAAAAATATTCATTATAAGTTGCTTAAGATACTATTAATACTACCTAGGAATATTAAACATGGTTTTCTGGAAGAAAGGTTAAAGAATGGAATCACAAAGTATGCATGACAGCTATCATTGTTTTACCTATACTTAATCTCTTGTATATTATTCTGTCAATAGTATAAAATTTTTACTAGTTACAATGTATGTAGGGTATAAAGCACCATACTAAACATATACCAAGGACAGACTCTGTATCTCTTTAAAAAAAAAAAAAAAGTTTGGATCTTAGAATAAACCCACAAATGCTGACAACAACTCATATGTTCTAACCACCAGATACCACTCTTCTCCAGAACAACAAACCACACACATAGCTTTCAAAAATACCCTTTATTTTCACCACAGTTATGGTTATATACTGTGCTAAGTTATAAATGAATTGGTATCCCTTAAGTTTCAAACTACTTTGACATTTTGGTGACAGTGTCTAAAAACATGGGCACAACACAGGATTTCTGTTTTGTAAAGGCAAATGAATAAATTATCATCTTCAAAACCAGAAAGTATAAACTAAGAGAAAAAAAAATACTAAGGATATCTCGATGAGAAAATTCACAAGAGAATGACAGGAAAAATGCCTGTGGTTTACTGACTAAAGCTCAGTCACTGAGAACCTGTATACTCATATGGATAAGGTTGCATAATCATATATTCAGTCATTACTCATCTTACTCTTCTCCTTGCTTCCTCACAAAGATATAGCAGCCTTGAGTGTGAGAAATTTAATGAAAACTGCCTCAGGCAGATAAAAATATGACAATCATCCTGGCAATGAAGACAAATCGCCATGTTCATTACAGTTAAGCTACCAGTAGGAAACTCTAGATCACAGAAAACTAAAAACATATTTATGTTTATGTTTTTATTACAGGTGTAGGAAATTGCCAATTACTGCATGTATTCAAGTAAGACTAAAATCTTATAAATACCTTATACAAATGTTTACTAAAGAAATATATAGATATAAAACACAAATAAAACGGCAAAACTATTACATGTTTAGACTAACAGATGGAAAACTTAAATGTGACTTAAGGTCTCAAAACATCAACCCATTATTTTGGATGAGAGGTATGTCCTTTACAAAATAGAAGGGCAAATACCCAAGAGAAATGAAAACATGTCCACATAGAAACTTGTTCATGAATGTTCAATGCAGCATAATTCATAATATCCCCCCTAAAAAAATTCAATGTCCATCAACTGATGAATACATTTAACAAAATGTGATTTTCCATATAAGAGAATATTATTTAGTCATACAAAGAAGGGTTGATAGATGCTACAACATAGATGAACCGTGAAAGCATTATGCTAACTAAAAGAGGCCCTACAGAAAAAGTCATATATTGAATGATTCCATTTATATCAAATCTAAAGGCAAATTTATAGACACAAAGAACATTAGTGGTTAGGGGCAAATTGGAAAGTGACTGCTAATAGGTACAGGGTTTCTTTTCAGTGTTATAAATTTGAGCAGTGTGGTTACAAAACACTGTGAATATACTAAAAACAACTAAATTGTACAAAAGGGCAAATATTGTGTAATTCCACTTGTATGAAATGCCTAGTCAAATTCATTGAGACAGAAAGGAGAATGGTATGTGTTCAGGGGCTGGGGAGAGAGAAGAATGAGGAGGTATTTATTAATGGACACAGAGTTTCAGTTTGGGAAGATGAACTACTATGAGATCAAAGGTGATGATGGGTGTACAATGCAAATGTACTTAATTCTACTGAACTCCAAATTTTAAGATGTTTAAAAATAAATAAAATGTTTAAAATCTTAAAATGGTTACCTTTATGGTATGTATATATTACCGTAATTCAAAAAAAAAAAAAACAACTGAGCTGTAATTTTAAACGAGGAATTCGTATGGTATGTGGATTATATCTCAATAAAGCTATTAAATATTGATAAACATGGTATGCATGAAAGTAAGAATGTTAAACTTGCCACCATGAGTTAACTTCAAGTCTATAATCATAAAAGTTGAGTGGCTCTTCTAACAGACTCTGGTTAGCCTGGAGTTAGATGGCCAGATGTGCCAAGGTCAGGGTGCTAGTCTTGACACACTCATTACCCTCACACTACAACCTCCACTACTCAGAGGACTGACTGCATCCTCTCCAGTGAGGTCAATGTCCATGTATGTCTTCATATGGGACCTGGTCTCTGCTTTGGAACTCAAGCCCCTTTACTCCTCAGTGTTCACTGGACAGCTATTCCCACGTTCTTGCAAACCACTCAAACATCACAGGCTCAAAGAGGACTGCAAAATGGAGGGTGAGAAGAGCGGCTTGGAGTCAGAGAGACCTGGAACCACCATTACTAGCTGTGTAGTCTAAGGGAAGTAACTTAGATTTTCTGAACTTCTACTTCCTTACTTTTAAAATGAGAATAATTACCTCACAAGATTATTCAGAGGATTAAACCAGATAAATACACAGAAAGTTCCCAGAGGCTGGAAAACTGAGCAAATAGAAAATACTCAGCACATGTCTATTGCCTTCCCCTATGAACTTGTTCTACATCTTTATTCTCAAACTTGGTTAGCGGGGTCACTGTGTTCTAAATCTACAAAACCTATTACAGATTCCTATTTGCCTTCTGAAGTATTCTTCGAATTGTCAATCTACATCAAAAAAGAATTTTTAAGTCTCTACCCTCAATCATTATCAATACTGTAATTCATGCTTTTATCACATCTCACTCTGGCACAACTTAATTGAATCTCTCCATCACAGTCCTCCCTGCATGCTAACATGAAATTATCTTCCTAAAATACAAAGCTTATCTCCTGCTTTAAAATCTCTATTAAAACTTTAGCCTGGTACTTGGCAGAGAATTCTCCAAACACGGACCCTCCATTCACTTTTCATTCCCAGTCACATCTTCTCATCTTCAAACCCTCTACACTTTTTACTTTGTGAACTTCTCACCATTCCCTAGATGCACTCCTGGCCTTCACACTGTCCTCTCCGTCTAGAACACCTCTAACTCCTTTATTAACATGGGAGACTTTTCATTAATCCAAATCTCTTTCAAATGACATCTTCTCAAGGACTGCTATTTATCTGTTTACACGTCTGCCTCTTCACTAAGTTGTAAACTAGTGTGGAGTGTGAATAATGGGCTATATTCCTTTCTGTAGCATTCTCAGCAGCTGGTGATGAAGAAAAAATGGAGTCCATAAAAAAGAAAGATCTGGATCCAGGTACTTTAAGGTATCAGACCCCAATATAAAAAGTCACAGGTTAATTTTGCTCCAGCCTAAATGCCAGAGATGCCTAATGTTTGTTGCAAGTCACAACATAAAGTTCCAAAAGTGAAATAAACTAGTAATCATAATATTTAAAATGAAATCTTCTCTGATTTTTTTTTCTCTTTTTCCTTTACTCTGCTTATTAAGACATCATCAGAAAATCATGAGCAACTGAAAACCAAGGAATTGCTAGTCTTTATAGGCTTGAGAAACAAAAAATGACCCCACTGCAACTACAGTAAAAAAATGTTTTACTTGGATGACTAGGCAAGTTTTAGAATGGTTATTGAGAATTCTACGAGTTCTCAGCATAGGTGCAAAACTAGAATCTCTGATTTTGGAAACTGAGACTAACAATAAATTCTAACACTGAGAGACAGGTTGAAATTACATACCTATGAATAGATAAAATCCTAGAAGGAAATGGCAACCCACTCCAGTATTCTTGCCTGGAAAATCCCATGGACGGAGGAGCCTGGTTGGCTACTGTCCATGGGGTCACAAAGAGTCAGACATGACTGAGCGACTTCACTTTTTCTATATTTAGATAGCTCAGGTTAGCTACACCTAAGATTATTAGGTGTAGCCTAAAAAACTATTTCAAATCCTAAAAGATGAAGCTGTTAAAGTGCTGTACTCAATATGTCAGCAAATTTGGAAAACTCAGCAGTGGCCACAGGACTGGAAAAGGTCAGTTTTCATTCCAATCCAAAGAAGGGCAACGCCAAAGAATGTTCAAACTACCACACGATTGCACTCATTGCACATGCTAGCAAAGTAATGCTCAAATTCTCCAAGCTAGGCTTCAACAGAACATGAACTGAGAACTCCCAGATGTTCAAACTGGATTTAGAAAAGGCAGAGGAACCAGATCAAATTGCCAACAGCTGTTGGATCATCGAAAAAAGCAAGAGAGTTCTGGAAAAACATCTACTTCTGCTTGACTATGCTAAAGCCTTTGACTGTGTGGATCACAACAAACTGTGGAAAATTCTTAAAGAGATGGGAATACCAGACCACCTTAACAGTCTTCTGAGAAACCTGTATGCAGGTCCAGAAACAACAGTTAGAACTGGACATGGAACAACGGACTGGTTCAAAATTGGGAAAGGAGTAGATCAAGACTGTATACTGTCACCCTGCTTATTTAACTTATATGCAGAGTACATCATGCAAAATGCCAGGCTGGATGAAGCACAAGCTGGAATCAAGATTGCTGGGAGAAATATCAATAACCTCAGATATGCAGACGATACCACCCTTATGGCAGAAAGCAAAGAGGAACTAAAGAGACTCTTGATGAAGGTAAAAGAGGAGAGTGAAAAAGTTGGCTTAAAGCTCAACATTCAAAAAACTAAGATCATGGCATCTGGTCCCATCACTACATGGCAAATGGATGGGGAAACAATGGAAACAGATGGAGACTGCAGCCATGAAATTAAGACACTCACTCCTTGGAAGAAAAGCTATGACAAACCTAGACAGTGTCTTAAAAAGCAGAGACGTTATAGTCAAAGCTATGGTTTTTCCAATAGTTATGAACGGATGTGCGAGTCAGACCACAAAGAAGGCTGAGTGCCAAAGAATTCACGCGTTTGAGCAAGGAGATCAAACTAGTCCATCCTAAAGGAAATCAAGCCTGAATTATTCATTGGAAGGACTGATGCTGAAGCTGAAGCTCCAATACTTTGGCCACCTGATGCGAAGAACCAACTCATTAGAAAAGACTCTGAGGCTAGGAAAATTGAAGGCAGGAGGAGGAGGGGATGACAGAGGAGGAGATGGTTGGATGGCATCACCAACTCAATGGACATGAGTCTGAGCAAGCTCCAGGAGATGGTGAAGGACAGGGAAGCCGGGCATGCTGCATGCAGTTCATGGGGTCGCAAAGAGTTGGACACAACTGAGTGACTGAACAACAACTTAAATTTCTAGAAAATGAGCATGAAAAAAGATACTGGCAGCCAGGAGAGGGTGAGATAACAGCTAAATAATCTTTTTTTTTTTTGGAAAAAGCACTAGGATATTTTAGATAAATAAATAAACAGCCAGGAAATTTTATTTATTAATATATTGGCTCTCTCATATAAATTTATTGATTTACTTAATAACTTGATTAATTTAAGCTAAATTACTTTAAGATAAGAAAATCAAACCAATTGTTTGTTAAGGAAAGTCTTTGCATATAAAGCACATATTTTTTTCATTTTATTATTCAGACTGCTCAGAAATTACATAACCACATGGAAAGAGTGAAATTTGATCATTCAAGCATGAGAAAAAAAGGAAAAGAAAATTCTACTTTCAAGAATAGATTGGGAAAAAAAGAATGTATGCATATGTGTAACTGAATCACTTTGTTGTATAGCATTAACACAACACTGTAAATCAGCTATATTTCAATAAAAAATACTTTTTTAAAAAAGAATGAATTAATTGAAGACTTTCATACAAATTCTATGAGTGAAATAAATGAAAATATTCAAGTGAGTTCCTTTTATTGACTATACCTAATAATTATCTGAATTTATATCAATTAATTTACTTACTAATACAAATTCAGCTAATTATTAGGTATAATCAATAAGTATGAGGCAAAAATAAATATAAATCTTATTAATGTTGGAGGTTATTTTACTCAGCACATATACATATACTGAAAATCCATGTGAAAATAATTTAAAAGTTGAGAGCACTAAAATAAAACAAGACGCAGTAAAACAATTATCAATAATAGTGAATGCAAAATATTAAATCATCTTTTTCAAAAAAATCACTAAATAATTAGTGAATGAATGAATTCACTAGAGATAATTTTGAAAGTATTTTATCACTCTAATATTCAGCAAAAGATTACATTTTATTGAAGGGGCTAAAATGGAATGCATACTTCACTCAAAATAAAATTTTAAAAAAAATTACTGTGCAACCTCAAAGACAGAAACAAAGTTACAGATGACTTACTAAAAAAAAAAGTGCTAGCACACCTCAGCAAAAAATACTTCAAATGAGGTATTGACCATACATAGGTTATCCTAGATATTCGATGCTAGTGAAATAATGGAAAAAGAATGATTAAAAAAAAAACTCAATAGATGACAATAAGGCATTTAATTCAGTATTCAACTTAAATTGATACTCTAAAATATCAAATATAAAAGTTCTTAATGTAAGAAAAACCATATTTAAATCTAGAATCAAAATCATATTTTCTGTAATAATACTAGTTATTGACTCTAAATACTTATATAATAACAGGAGTTACCAGTGGTTGTTGCTAAACATTTAACACTGCAGCTCCTGAAACATATCCATCCACCCCTACTCCAACCACCACTCTTCTTTGATTTGTAATATTTCTGGACTTTAAACAGTCCAACCATGGCTAATTTTAAGCTACGACTGCAATGTCACTATGGGAATTGGGAATAGATGCACAAAACTGGCTTTTGCATGGTTGGCTTCAACACACCACTGGGTATTAACTTCTACTGAGTTCTTACTACCTGACAAGCCCATGCTATGAACATAACACATCCTCTTTCATTTAATCTTCACAACAGCCTACAAAGAATGTATTGCTCAATCTTACAATTGAAGAAACTGAGGCTTAGAGAGAGAGAGGGAGAGAGAAAATAATTTGCTGAATTAACTAATGAGTGATAGAGACAGAATTTTAAAATGCTTTAATCACTTTAATTATCATTCTTCATTCATGACCTATTATCAGTAAGGGGTTATGCATGGCCTGATTTGTAAATTAATCAATTCATTCATCTTCTTATTTGTACTGCAATAAATATCTGTAAAACCATAATTCCACCCTTAATGAAAATAATGCCAGTAACTTACATCAACCTATGTACTCCTTCCCTTCATGTCTCCTCAGTTCTCCCCAGCAAAGGTAAATACTGAAGTTGGTGTTAATCATTCTCTTTAAGGGTCTCCCTTAATCATTCTCTTTAAAGCCATGTTTAAATCCCAAATATCTCTAAAGAAAACCTTTGATTCTTGACAACTATATTATGTTTCTTTTTAATAATCTTTCAATATACAAAAATATCCTTACTTTAAATATGAGGAAGGTCAGGCTCAAAAAAGTCAAATATAAACTCACAAAGAATTACTTGGCAAATAAATAGATGACATAAAAAGAGTTTTAAAAAAGGTCTTTTATGTCTTTAATGAAAAGACCAATCTTTTCAATCAAGGTACTTCCTTACCATCTTTAAAATTAACTGTAATATATGCAATAAAAACAGGGCCCAATCACAAGTATAAAAATATTTGCAGGTTTTTTCTTATCAATGAAAAAAATTAAAGAAGTCAAGAACAAATGGAAGTTTGTAGACACAAACACACATACATGGTGCTCTTGGGTGGGAAAACTACATACTGTAAAAAACTGTGATAGTTCTGTTGATTAAACAACAAATCAGAACTTAAAAGTATTCCCATAATCTGAGAACATATTTGGTGGCTTAATCGCTAAGTTGTGTCCGACTCTTGCAACCCCATGGTCGTAGCCCACCAGGCTCCTCTGTCCATGGGATTTTCCAGGCAAGAATAATGGAGTGGGTTGCCATTTCCTTCTCCAGGGGATCTTCCAGATCCAGGAATTGAACCTGGGTCTCCTGCATCACAGGCAGATTCTTGCATTGCAGGCAGATTCTTTACTAACTGAGTTATGAGGGAAGTCCCAAGAACACATTTAGAAAATAACATTTAGACAAAATTGATTTATAAACATATAATTAAGACTGGAACATTTTTTAAGTCTAATACAAAAAGATTTCAGGGTGTATCTTCATGAACACACAGCATTATTACTATTTTAAAGCTATCATTAATTGAGCTCTTACTAAAAAGTAGTTAAAAGTGCTTGACACATACTATCTGATTTAATCCCTATAACAATTTCATGATGTTTGAAATACTAACTCTAGTTTATTGAAAAGAAAATAAAGAATCAGGTATGTTATGTACAAATTTTTTAAAGAGTTTTTTTTAAACTTTCATAATTGGAGAAAAGACTATTTCATTTTGGAGGAAAAAACATTGCTTTTAGAAATAGAAAAATCTGTGAAATAAGAGAAACTGCAGAGAACATTTAAAATAGACATAAAGACATTCCAAATATTTTAAACCAAAACACTACCATAAAACAAAATTACAAGTCAGCATCTTTAATGAATACAGACGCAAAGATTCTCAACAAAACATTAGCAAACTGAATCCAACAACACATAAAAAAAGACCATACACCATGATCAAGTTGGATTCATCCCAGGGTCAAAAGGATGGTTCAACATACACAAATCAATTAATGTGTCACACCACATCAACAAAAGAAAAGACAAAAATCACATGATTGACTCAAAAGATACAGAAAAAGCATTTGATAAAATTCAACATCCACTCATAATTTAAAACTCTTACAGAAAAGAGTATACAAGGAACATATCTCAATATAATAAGTTATTTATGACAAACCTATAGCCTACATAATACTCAACAGTAAAAAGTTGAAAGCCTTTTTGCTAAAATCTGGAACAAGACAAGGATGTCCACTCTCACACTTCTATTCAATATAACATTGAAAGTTCTAACCATAGCAATCAGATAAGAAAAAAGTAATAAAAGGCATCAAAATTGGAAGAAAAGAGGTAAAACTATCATTATATGCAAATGACATTCTAGATATAGAAAACCCTAAAGCTTCCACACAGAAACCACTAGAATTGATAGTGGTTTCAATTCAGCAAGGTAGCAGGATACAAGATTAACATGTAGAAATCTGTTGCATTTCCTTATGCAAACAATGAAATATCAAAAAAGGAAAAGTAAAGAATCCCTTTTAAAGTCACATTGAAAAAATAAATTATTTAGGAATAAATCTGACCAAGGAATGAGTGACTTATAATGCTGAGAACTACAAAACACTGCTTATGCAAACCGAAAATGATTCAAAAAATGGAACAACATCCCATTGCTCTTGGGTTGGAAGAATTAATATTGTTAAAATGGCTATACAACCCAAAGAATTCTATAGATTTAACACTATCTCTATCAAAATACCCATGCCATTTTTCACAGAACTAGAACAAAAAAATCCTAAAATTTGTATGGAGCCATAAAGACCCAGAATTGCCAAAGCAATCCTGAGAAAAAAGAACAAAAGTATAGGCATAACCCTACCAGACTTAGACAATGCTATAAAGTTATAGTAATCAAAGCAGTGTGGTATTGGCAGCAAAACAGACATATAGATCAAAAAAACAGAATCCAGAGTCCAGAAAGAAATCCAGATACCTATGGGCAATTAATCTTTGACAAAAGAGGTAAGGATATATAATGAAGAAAAAATAGTCTGTTCAGCAAGTGGTATTGGAAATGCTGGACAGCCACATGTAAATCAATGAAGTTAGAACACTCCCTTAACACCATACACAATAAACAACTCAAAATGGCTTAAAGACTTAAATATAGGACATGACGCCATAAAACTCCTAGAAGAAAACATAGGCAAAACATTCTCTGACATAAATTGTACCAATGTTTTAAGTTAGTCTCCCAAGGCAATAGAAATAAGCAAAAATAAACAAATGGGATCTAATCAAACTTGCAAATTTTTTCACACTAAAGGAAATAATTAACAAAATGAAAAGACAACCTATGGGAGAAAGTATTCACAAATGATGCAACCAAAAAGGGCTTAATATCCAAAATATACAAACAGCTCATACGACTCAATAACAAAAGAAAACAAACAACCCAATCAAAAAATGGGTAGAAGACCTAAATAGACATTTATCCAAAGACGATATACAGATAGCAACTTGGCAAATGAAAAGATGCTCAACATCACTAGTTATTAGAGAAATGCAAATCAAAACTACAATGAGGTACCAAGTCACAGTGGTCGAAACGGCCATCACTCAAGTCTACAGATAACAAATGCTGGAGGGGTGTAGAGAAAAGGGAGCCCTCCAGCACTGCTGGTGGGACATAAACTGGTGCAGTCACTATGGAAAACAATACTGAGGTTCCTTAAAAAACTAAAAATAGAGCTACCATATGATCCAACAACCCCACTCCTGGGCACATAACCAGAAAAGACAAAAACTCTATTTCAAAAAGACACCCACCCCAATGTTCACAGCAGTATTATTTACAATAGCCAAGACATGGAAGCAAACTGAACGTCCATCAACAGAAAAATGGATAAGGAAGACGTAGTGTGTGTGTAGTAGTCATTCCACTGTGTGGAATACTAGTAAGCCATGAAAAAGAATGAAATACTGCCATCTGCAGCGACAAGGACAGACCTAGGGATGATCACACGAAGTGACACAAGTCAGAAAGAGAAAGACAAACACCGTACGATATTACTTATATGTGGAAGCTATACTATAACAAATAAACTTATTTACAAAACAGAAACAGACCCACAGACAAAGAAAGCAAACTTATGGTTACCAAAGGGGAAAGGGAGTGGAGGAAAAGTCTGGGATTAGCAGATACAAACTACTATTTATAGAACTCAGACTACTGTATAGCACAGGGAATTATATTCAATATCCTGCAATAAACCACAATAGAAAAGAATATGAAAAAGAATATATATATCTGAAATCACTCTGCTTTATACCAGAAACTAACATTGTAAATCAACTATATTTCTATTTAAAAATTTTAATTAAAAAAATTTTAAATATATACTGAAATCACATAAGACAGAAATTTGTTACAACCGTTATTAATGTTACAAATAATTTGTTTAGTTCTATATCTCATTTCACACAACTAAATCTATCTCAGATAGAATATAATTAATCATTTCCAAAATAAATTTTTAAAATGATGAACTATAAGAACATATTTGTACTAATGTTAAGATAAGTTTTCTACATAAATCAAGAAACAAAGATGGATTACAAGCATGTTTTCAAGTTTGAATAACTCTTTTAAATTGCTGAAATTTTATTTGAAAACCAAAATATTTGGGATAAATGTAAATGATTTTAAAACCTACAATGCAGAATAACTGAAAAAAATGAAATACCGCTACATCTACTCAGATTCCACTTGATAGTCAAAAGAAACAAAAGAAAGTCTACTTGTAAAATAATCAAATATTATATTACAAATATAAGCTATTTTATAGAAAAATGCGCCACTTCACTAATAAAAATATAATCATAATGTTATATACCTATTAAACTAATAATCATAAAAACTGGGCTTCCTGGTGGTCCAGTGGTTAAGAATCCAATGCAGGGGACATGGGTTTGATCCCTGGTGCAGGAAGATCCCATATGTTGTGAGGCAACTAAGCCCAAGCACCACAAGTACTGAGCCTCATGCCACAACTACTGAAGCCTGTGCACCTGGAGCCCACGCGTTGCAACAAAAGAAGCCACCACAATCAGAAGCCCATGCACTGCATGAACAGCAGCTCCTGGTCGCCGTAACGAGAGAAAGCCTAAACACAGCAACAAGACCCAGAGCAGTCAAAAATAAATAAAAATAAATGTTTCAAAAACCATAAAAAGTGTTTATTAATTAAGTATATAATAAGCACTGGGCATCTTGTTTCACTTACTATTTATAATAAGCCTACTAGATAGTTATCATCATCCCACACTTTACTGATGAGAAAATGAAAGCTCAGAAAGGTTATGTGAGACTTTCTCAGGCATATAACCAGACAGCAGCACGTGTAAAATCGTGAAGCCACTAGTCCAACCCCAAAGATCTTTTCCTTTTCCTCACCCTATGCTATGAGTCAAACACAAAACTATAATAAACTAAGGTTTAATTACCAATCTGGTAAAGTTATGGGAGAAAATTGTACTCATAAATTGTTGTAGACATTATTAATGTTTTATAGCTTTCAAGCAGAAAATCTTACAATATATATAACGAGATACAAGATGATCGTATTCCACAGTATAATCATCCCTGGTATACCCTCAAAGAAATAATACAAACCAGGAAAAGGTGGGTAAGGCATGTACCCATAAAGAAAAATTGTAATGGGAAAAATATATAAACAACTGAAGTGTCCAGTAGAGCCTTCTTCCACATTTCAATATAATAGATTACCAGAGTGTCCGATATCCTCAACATTTTCGTTAATGGTCAGCAGATGGGAATGTAAATGAAATAGTCTTAAAAGAAAATGAGGAAGATAACTTACACCATTCATAACCATTTCAAAAATAAACACACATAAAATGAGAAAAATAAGATAAATTTAAAGTGATATGGCCTATTTTTCTCTAAAGTTACTTAACTTTATAACAAATTAAGTTTGAGCATACATCTGACTATGCTATATAATATTTTGGAATTTTTGCTAATACATTGCATTAATGGCCTCATTATTTGTGAGACCTTTGTTTCCTGGTGATATGGAATGAACTGTGTCACCCTAAAGTTTATTTATATGTTGAAACTCTAGGCCCCAGTGTGACTATGAGCCTTTAAGGAAGTAGTTAAGGTTAAATGAAGTCAGAAGGGTGGTATGTGTGTTTGTTGCTCAGTCATGTCCGACTCTGTATGACCCCATGGACTGCAGTCCACCTCGCTCCTCTATTCATGTGGGGTCCTGACCTAATGGGACTGGTGTCCCTATAAAAAAAAAGAGACTAGAGAGTCACCTGTGCACAGAGTAAAGGCCAAGTGAGAAGACAGTAAGAAGACAGCCCTGACTACAAGCTGAAGAAGCCTCAGAAGAATGCTATCTGACCATGTGTGTGTATGAATGCTACCTGACCACACACACGCGTGTGTGTGTGTGTGCGTGCACTTTCCCGCCCAGTCCTGGGATTGCTGACTCATATGGTAGTTTTATTCCTAGTTTTTTAAGGAATCTCCATTGTTGTTTAGTTGCTAAGTCATGTCCAACTCTTTGCAACCCCATGGACTATAATCTGTCCATGGAATTTTTCAGGCAAGAATATTGAAGCGGTTTCCATTTACTACTCTGGGGGATCTTCCTAACCCAGAGATTGAACCTGCATCTCTTACATCTCCTGCATTGACAAGCAGATTCTTTACCACTGGGCCACGTGGGAAGCCCAACAGTTATGAAGACTATATGGTATCTTTTTCATTTGATCTGTTTAGTTAATCCTCTTTTATTGGTTGCTTCAATTTACTTCCACTATCTCAAGCATGGTGACATCATTAGACATGGGCCCAAAAGAGCTGGAACTATTTTTAGCTATAAGAAACACAAGTCTTAGTTTTTTTTATACTGTATCATTTGATCTATATATTGTAGCAGGTAAAGGAATATATATTATACAGCTGGAGGGTTAAACACAGTAGAGTAGTGAAACCTTTAAGCTTTTATCTCTTTAATTTGGTATTGATCCTGAGTACGTATATTTCAGGGCTTCCCAGGAGGAGTTAGTGGTAAAGAATCCACCTGTCAGTGCAGGATACTTAAGAGACATGGATTCAATTCCCGGGTCAGGAAGATCCTCTGAAGGAGGGCATGACAACCCACTCCAGTATTCTGGAGTATCCAGTATTCTCCAGTATCATGGAGAATCCCATGGACAGAGGAGCCTGGCAGGCTACAGTCCATAGCATCACAGAGAGTCAGGCATGACTAAAGTGACTTAGCACACATGCACGCATGGTATATTCCATTCCTTTAAGCATAAGATTCTGTATTTAGCTATTATTAGATACAAGGAATTATTACTTGTTTATGCTCGGAACATGCATATGCTCAGAAAAAGTTCAGGCTCACAGAATTTAAGAAGAGAACATTACAATTTATTTACATTTTGTAATTATAATGAATTCAATAATTGGGTATCCTCTTTCTCATTATTTTTAAAAATTACTATCTATCCCCATATTTTTACTTTCTTAATAGAAATAATATCAAATATATACCGAATATAGTAAATCAACTATACTTCAATAAAAAGGGAAAAAACATTTTGACTGCAAAAAATGAAAACTCAACATAAATATATATATATTAAGTACTAAACAACTGCTATGTGCCAAACACTACTTTAAATGCTTTAAATACATGCTATATTATTTAATGCCTCTCATATATTGCAGTTCATATGGAACAAGAAAAGTAACAAACACTAGTGGGTTTCAAATTTTAAAATATATTGATTTTCTTAAAGACATCTATATTCTAATAATCCCACATCTTGCCACAATATAATAATAGCAACTCTGATAAGAACAAGTTCTACTCACACAGTATTTGTAAACAAATACTACATAAACTATAATTTACATATTTTCAAATTTTACTTTGTAAGAAAGAAATTACTATGCCACAAAAGTATAAAGAGAAATTCAGAGATTAAATTTCACAAGTGCAAATTGGCATAAGATAGAAGGAGAATTCAGATCTCCTGGGCCAATTGTATTTTTTCCCCTGTGGAGAATGAGAAATAAAGAAAGGTTCACAACTGCAGAAGTTTAGAAAACCACTTGGGTAGACTCTAGGCTGGGCAGAAGCTATAGTCCAAAGAGAAAAAGAAATCTCTACCCCGGTGGCTCAGCAGTAAAGAATCCATCTGGCAATGAGCCTGCTAATGAAGGAGAAGCAGGTTCAATCCCCTGGAGAAGGAAATAGCAACCCACTCCAATATTCTTGCCTTGGAAATCCAATGGACAGAGGAGCCTGGCAGGCTACAGTCCATGGGGTTGCAAGAGTGGGACATGAATAAGGGACTAAACAACACACAAGAATTAGCTCCAGTTTTGGCATTAAACAGTATCCTTCTGTTTTAAGAGCTTGACTCTCCACCTGTGAAGCACTCAGGAAATACCATACATAGTAACTGATAAATAAAAACAGCTGATCTGACAGGTAGGAACACTATGTTCTGTGCTTTACCTCTAGGACCTGAAATCCCTTAGCATAGTACCTTTCACTCCAAATATGTCTCTATTTGCATAATTATTGTATGATTAGAATGTATAATATATTATGAAGTAGTAAACATAAAATGTTTATATCACTTCAGTTTAGTTGCTCAGTCGCGTCTGACTCTGCGACCCCATGGACTGTAGCCTACCAGGCTCCTCCATCCATGGGATTTTCCAGGCAAGAGTACTGGAGGGGGTTGCCATTTCTTTCTCCAGAGATCTTCCCGACCCAGGGATCGAACCCGGGTCTCCCACGTTGTAGACAGATGCTTTACCGTCTGAGCCACCAGGGAAGTCACTTTAAGTATAAAAAGCTAGGAAACATTCTCAGATGATTTCACATATAAGTGGGCTGCCAACAGGTTGGTGAAATTGCTAAAAACTGAAAGTTAAGTACAAAAGTCCAAAAAGGATTGTAAATACAAACATCAAAAATAGATTTCTTTTATCAAATGTATACACATTAACTACTGGGAGGCACTGATTCTAAGAATTTCCTTTAAACTCTTATCCTTTGATTCTCCTTTACTTAGATCATCCTATGATCACCTGGCAAGGAACAGACATACTAGTATCCAAGGAAATGCAATAACTTAGTCTCTAAAATATTTTAACAGGATGTTAATAGAGGCACATCAAGAAAGACTTTACTTTCAGTGATTATCTATAAACCAAGAGTAAGACGAAAATATATTTCCTTAATAGTATAATTAAAACTCCCTGGGCAAAGGAAAATCTAAAGGGAAAACAAGGTTTAGGAGACATACTGAATTTTTGGCACAAATACACTTGGAAAATTACTCAATTTTTCACTGACATTATTTTTAAAGAAATTAAACTGTATTCTAGTATGAAAATTATTCAACAATGTCCACAATTTTAGAAAGAATTCAAACTTCTGCTGATGTGGTCAATCTCATAATTAAAGAGAAGATAAAGTTTTCTAACGGAAAGAGCATATCCAAAAATGACCTCAACTCAATAGAAATATTATCAGTATATTAAGGTTTTCAAAAATAAGACAAACAAAAAAATCAATAACAAGTCTTAACTCATAAATGAAGTAGTTCCTCAGATAAGCTCAATCACATCCAAAGCAATCAGATAAAAATTTAAGGTTTCTTTTGGTAGCTTAAAACACTATCATCAATATAAAACATTTTAAAATATAAACAAATCCTGAGTTTATTTTAAATATTGACAATTCTGTTACCTGAAATGAATCAAACACAAATTTCTATTTTGTAACCTAATTATTCAAGATTTGCATCTTTTCCTTCCATTTTCAAATTGTGTATTACCAAGACATGAGCAGATCAGAAGTCCCACCTATTAAAAGCTATCAATACAATCCAGCTCTAAATAGCTCTAATAACATTTGTTAATTTTTATGAAGAGATAATAGAAGGAATTCTCTTTAACTCTCAACTTTGTCAGAAGGAGATGATTTGATACTTTCTCCCTCTAAACTGCATTTAATGTACAAAAGTAGATCAATGGGATTAAAAAGGGTAAAAGACAAACCAAAACAAATAATTTTACACAGGCCCCAAAATTAAGAGTTCAGAGTATAACATAATAAAAAAATTCCTTCTAAATCAATTTTTTACTATTAATTACTATCATTCATTGAGCTTCTAAAATAGTTTAATACTTTTTAAAAATTGCACTAATTAAGTAAATTATTTTATAATGAGCAAATAGGATGTTTTATTCATTATAAAACACAAATAATTAAAATCCCTCTTCCCCCTTATTCATCACAATATACCTTCTCTTACTGGCTCACTGGTTGACCCTCCTTTTAGACTCAGCATCCTGGAGAAGCCATTGGAAAGAGTAGAGAAAATGCCACGGATGAAATATCCCTGCTGATCAGACTCCACTGACCCCACTGAAGTTGGCCACCGTCTAACAAATCTGACACTGGAGCCGGGTTCTGGCTCTGAAAGAGATCTGCTGAATGGAACCCGAAGTGACTGAGTGTTTACCAGGTTCTGCTTCTCCATTGATGTCCCAAGGACTTCATTGCCAGAGGAAGAAATATTATCCCCAACCATCTTTGGCAGGACTGCTTGTTGTGGTGGTTCATCCAAGTCTCCTTTATTATTTTCCAATTGCTCCTTTTTGTCCCCTTTCAACCTTAAGCTGTGGTGTGTTTGCCACCGATAAGCACCCAGTGGCTTTCCTAGACTGGAAACAGCCTGTTCATTTTTCTTCCTCTTGCTTTTCACTGGACCACGCCATGGATAACTCTTTAAGCTTGTTCCTATCTCTGAGTGTGTATAAGCAGGTTCTGACAAAGATCTTCGATAGCTTGGAGGACACGGTGATGTCTGTCTCTTAAAGATGCTCATCTTCCAGGACTCCATTTTTTAACAACTTCTTGAAACTTTAAATTTTTTGCTCTGCAGTCTTTGCAGTTGAACCACACTTGTCCGTGCAGCCCAAAATATTCAACTGCTTAAACAGCTTTCTTTGTGTGGCTTTGAACCACAGCAGATGTTGCTGCTTAAGAACTGGTGTCATGTTATTACCCCCATTTTCCCAGATCTCCAAAATTTCAGCAAGCACCCAAAAATCTCCTGTCTGAAGCAAATTATCTTCAGAATACAGCAAAAGAAGATCATCTCACTTCCTGCAGTAGGTTACATTTCTGCACTGAGTTTTCAGGAAATGGTTTTTTTTTTAAAAAAAAAAAAAATGAGAAGTGAAATAAAAGCAACAAAAAAACCCCACAGACACCTTTGGGGACCAATAGCAGTTAAGTGTTCACTATGTGAATGATATTGGGTTAAAAACGGATTGTGAAAGTACTCAAGCTGACTTACACACTTTCCAGAAGAAGAAGAAAAAACTTGCCTAAAAGTCTGCTCTCTAAGTGACAGCTCTTCAGGATAGTTTTTAAAGTTGGCACTTCAAGAAAATTCTTGCTATTTATGCCACAACTTCTCTCAAAGTGAATATTGTTTTACAACCAATAGGTAAAGTTTTGTGCAAGAGGCATTGCAAAGATGAGGGGAAAAGGACAAAAGAATGCCAAAATATAAAGCCATTTTTAATGTAAACATACTAGGGAGAATTTTAAAAGCACAAGTGGACAGAAAAAAGAAAAGGGATAGTGGATACTTGCTATGAACTATAGCAAAGGAAAAGGAAAATCTTAAGGCAACATCTTGTGGGAACTGGAACACAGGAAAGTACATACTTAAATGATTTCTAAAAGGGAAAAGTTTGCTTTATAAATCTAATTGGGGTAAGTTGTCCGGAAAAATATTCCATATCTATTTAACCAAAAAAATTCCTTTATTCCTCTTTGTGCTATTTGCAACCTAAAAAAAAAAAAAAAAAAAAGAGCTGACTACTTAAAATTTTATTAAAGCAAAGTACCTTATATTGAACCAAGATCATGAATGCCAAGTTTTTTTGCTGGTTAATTTTTTTTTTCAACTGTCAGCTCATAAACTCCTGAAAATAGGGGTTTCAAATGGAAAGCCTGACAGACTTAAGACCATCAATAAAAGAGATAAAACATGGCAATCAGATCACTTTGCAAGCTGCATAAAAGATGATGATTTCATATGGAAAACTAAAAAACCATCCATTTGTAGAATATGTACAATGAAAAAACAGTTCTTAACTAAGTCTCTTTCTTATTATTGCCAAACAGTAAAGTTAGTAACATATCTATTCTTTGAAACATGTTAAAATGTTCTAGTTATTTCCATTATCATAAAATAATGATCTCATCTTCATTTGTTTATATAGTCTCTAAATTTACACATTTCTGTACTAAGTAAGTGTTGAAGTACTCAGCTTTCCCAAAAGTATAATAAATCAAATTAGAGTATATTACAATCATAAAATTTTCTCTTGGCTTAAAAAAGACACTTAGAAATGTGAATCTGCAAAAAGAGAAAAACAATAAACATTAAGTTCTAATCTCTACTTATGACACATCACACAATCCACCAAAACTAATCTGTGATGGAAAATAAACCTAAATGTAAAATATAAACTGATAAAGCTTACAAAGGACATCACAAGAGAATATTTTTGTGAACTGAGGATAGGCAAAAATTTCTTGGGATTAAAAAAAAAGTAATAACTGGACTTCCCTGGTGGTCCAGTGCTCAGGAATCCACCTGCCAGCGCAGGGGACACTAGTTCGATCCCTGATCTGGGAAGATTCCACAGGCCGCAAGGCAACTAAGTCCAAGCACCACAACTACTGAATCTGCATTCTAGAGCGCATGAACCACAACTACAGAGCCTGTGCACCGACAGCCTGTCCTCTGCAACAAAAGAAGCCATCGCAAAAGGAAGCCCACACACCACAACAAAGAATAGCCCCTGCTTGCCACAACTGAAAGCCCAGATGCAGCACTGAAGGCCTAGTGCAACCAAAAATAAAATAAAGTAAGTTTTATAAAAAGTAGTAACCATGATAGGAAAACATTAATAACTATGAATTCCTAAAAATTAAAACCTTAATACGTCTAGAAGACAATCAATAAGTAGTCAGTAAGCAAGCTACAAAATGGGAGAATATATTCACAATAAAATGTCTTACAATTTGTACCACAAAATGTAAAATTGAGAAGGAAATGGCAACCCACGCCAGTATTCTTGCCTGGAAATCCCATGGACGGAGGAGCCTGGTGGGCTACAGTCCACGGGGTTGCAAAGAGTCGGACACGACTAGGAAGAGAGAGTTGAACAGACCCTTCATGAAGAAAGTTATATGAATGGTCAATAAGCATAGTGGGAAATGTACTCAACATCATTAGGACTGAGAGAAAAGCAAATTAAAGCCAATAATGAGATATCATTCACTAAAACAGCTAACACTTAAACGGCTAATAACACCAGATGGTGGTGAGGATGTGGAGCAACCAGAAATCTCATAATCAGTCATGAAGTCGTGAAATGATACAATTGCTACGGAACAAATTTGACAATTTTATTTTCACAAGATAAACATACATTTATCCAATGCACATCAGTTCCACTCATAAGCATTTACTCAAGAGAAAAGAAAATACACAAACTTGTACTTCATGTTCACAGCAGCTTTATTTACGAAACCCATAAACTGAAAACAACCCAAATGTCTATCACAGTAGACTGGATAAACAAACTGTGATGGTTTCATACACTGTATACAACTCAGCTATAAAAAGAATAAACTACTAATAACAAAACAATGTGAATGAAAACCACAGATATTATACCAACAAAAGAAACTAGACACAAAAGAGCACATGCTGTATGATTCCATTTCTACAGAGTTCTAATAGGCTAAATTAATTTTTAACAGGGGGAAAAAATCAACAAAGCAGTTGTCAGTGGTGGAAAGCATTATTAACAAGAAAGGGGCACCAGGAAACTTTCTAGGGTTAAGGAAATTTTCTTAATCTTGATATACATGTGAATATGGGTATATTTGTCAAGACTCATCCAATTGTTCTCAAGATTTATGCATTTTCCCGTAATTAAGTTTTACCTTTAAAGAACTGCAAATACTACGGTTAGTAGGTTTACTTATCCAATATAATGACTTAGCAATTCTGAAAGCACTTTCCACGTATTTAAGACTTGAGAAAAGAAGTAAATGTATTGAAGATAATGAATGAATATGGATGAATACATACATAGAGACAGACCTACCAATACTGGAACAAACCAATACTATACACCTCCAGATATGTTGAACTGTGAAAGCATAGCTTGTGATTTATTCCTGTAAAAAAAAAAAAAAGCATAACCTAAATCTAATCACAAGCAGCATCAGATAACCTTGAATAAAGAAGATCTATGAAATAACTATATCCTTTGCTTCAAAAGTGTCAAGGTCAGAAAAATAAGAGAAAAGCTCTAGAACTGTTGTAATTCAAGAGACTACGGAGAAACAATGAAAAGTGATGCATAATTTTGGATCTGATCCTAAAATGGGGAGAAAAGCTATAAAACAAACATTATTGGGATAACTGACAAAATCTGAATATGGACTATGGTTAGACAATAGAATATTAAGATTTCTCATTTTCATTATGAAAGAGAATATTATTATTCTTAGGAAATTCCCACTGAAGTATTTTGGGATCTTAGAGGCATGATGTTTCCAATTTACCCTCAAATGACTCAGGGAAAAACTACACATATAAAGGTATACAAAATATGACCAAACAAACAGGGTAAACTGTACATAATTATTGAATCTAGGGGAGTCCCTTGGACTGCAAGGAGATCCAACCAGTCCATTCTAAAGGAGATCAGTCCTGGGTGTTCTTTGGAAGGAATGATGCTAAAAGCTGAGACTCCAGTACTTTGGCCACCTCATGCGAAGAGTTGACTCACTGGAAAAGACTCTGACGCTGGGAGGGATTGGGGGCAGGAGGAGAAGGGGATGACAGAGGATGAGATGGCTGGATGGCATCACCGACTCGATGGGCGTGAGTTCGAGTGAACTCCGGGAGTTGGTGACGGACAGGGAGTTGTGGCATGCTGCAATTCATGGGGTCGCACAGTCGGACACGACTGAGTGACTGAACTGGACTGAAAGGGTCCCTGGTAGCTTAGTGGTAAAGAATCTGCCTGAAATGCAGGAGATGTAGGAGACACAGGTTTGATTTCTGAGTCAGGAAGATCTCGGAGAGAAGGAAATGGCAACCCACTCCAGTATTCTTGCCTGCAAAACTCCATAGACAGAGGAGCCTGGTGGGCTACAGTCAGTGCGGTCACAAAGAGTTGGACATGACTGAGCGCCTGTGCACGTGCACACACACACACAGACACACCCACACAAAGGGTATATACAAGTTTCTCCTATGCTTGCAAATATTCTATAGGCTTGAAATTACTTCAAAATAAGACATTACACATGTAAATTTTTTTAATTTCAAAATTACTTCCTTTGGGTCTATAACAAATATTTTATTATTAATACTGTAATGGTCCCTATTTCAGAATATCTTTTGAGTAATACTAGTAAGAAAATATCTAATTTCACAGGTTTCATGAGAGGGAAGTTAATCAAGATCACCCTATTAAAACACCTCAGTAAAAATTAAAACTACGATTTTGAGAAAAGTTGCACTATAAGAGTAGAACTTAAGCCCCATAATTAACACTGTAAAATTCAGAGACTCAGTGTTAAATGAGAAAATACTTTTACACACTAAATAGGTAAGGTAAGAATAATTATACTAGTTTCTAAACTCATCAACCCAATTCTTTCAAGGAGCTACTACAATTCTTCTTACCATAAACTTCCCTATTTAAAGGAATATGGAAGTGGAAAATATTAAATAGCACATAAAAGATTCAAGCAAAATCAGAAAGCGAAAGAAATACAGAGTGAGGAAGTGACAGTCTCTAAGTAGGGATAATCAAAGAAATGAAGAAATTCACCTCTCTTAGAGTTGGCTAAAGTTGGATTTGGCAAATGTTTCAGATTCTCTTCTATCGTTATGATAGCCTAATATCATTTGTTAGTTATTTCTCCAAGTTTTGTCTTTCACCTGAATTTAAGACTATCACTTGACACCTGCATTCTCTAAATTTTATCAAATGTATACAACAAATTTATAATTTTTAAGAAAAGATTCCAAGTTTTATAATTTTTTAATCAGAAACTATGACACTACCACTGAACTACCACATTCATTATGAATCCTAATATAAAAATTGGCTACTGATTAAAGTGTCTTAACAAGAACACTACTGCCACCTCAAGTATCAGCTAATTATTCACCTCCTTAATATATAATTTGTAATATTTAAAGCACAGCTTTAAGAATCACTCTAGTTGCTTAGCCAAAAGAAACATCTGAATTCTCTAAATATACAAGTATTTATATTGGTATGGGGCCATTCTTAAAATGGTTATTGAGTACACATATCAGGCACTGAACTAAGACTAGAGGAACAAAAACAAACAAAAAATACACTGTCCCTGCCCTGCTGAAACTGCCAGCTAACCAGGAAGGACTGATAGTAAGCAAGGGAGCCTACAGAATGCTCGGAAAGTGTGATGCAAGGAAATTTTTAACCATGTCTAATTTGAATGCAGAGTTCCAAAGAATAGCAAGGAGAGATAAGAAAGCCTTCCTCGGTGATCACTGCAAAGAAATAGACAAAAACAACAGAATGGGAAAGACTAGAGATCGCTTCAAGAAAATCAGAGATACCAAGGGAACATTTCATGCAAAGATGGGCTCGATAAAGGACAGAAATGGTATGGACCTAACAGAAGCAGAAGATATTAAGAAGAGGTGGCAAGAATACACAGAAGAACTGTACAAAAAAGATCTTCATGACCCAGATAATCACACTAGTGTGATCACTCACCTAGAGCCAGACATCCTGGAATGTGAAGTCAAGTGGGCCTTAGAAAGCGTCACTACGAACAAAGCTAGTGGAGGTGATGGAATTCCAGTTGAGCTATTTCAAATCCTGAAAGATGAGGCTGTGAAAGTGCTGCACTCAATACGCCAGCAAATTTGGAAAACTCAGCAATGGCCAGAGGACTGGAAAAGGTCAGTTTTCATTCCAATCCCAAAGAAAGGCGATGTCAAAGAATGCTCAAACTACCGCACAACTGCACTCATCTCACACGCTAGTAAAGTAATGCTTAAAATTCTCCAAGCCAGGCTTCAGCAATATGTGAACTGTGAACTTCCAGATGTTCAAGCTGGTTTTAGAAAAGGCAGAGGAACCAGAGATCAAATTGCCAACATCTGCTGGATCATGGAAAAAGCAAGAGAGTTCCAGAAAAACATCTATTTCTGCTTTATTGACTATGCCAAAGCCTTTGATTGTGTGGATCACAATAAACTCTGGAAAATTCTGAAAGAGATGGGAATACCAGACCACCTGACCTGCCTCTTGAGAAACCTGTATGCAGGTCAGGAAGCAACAGTTAGAACTGGACATGGAACAACAGACTGGTTCCAAATAAGAAAAGGTATATGTCAAGGCTATATATTGTCACCCTGCTTATGAGAAACGCTGGGCTGGAGGAACACAAGCTGGAATCAAGATTGCCGGGGGAAATATCAATCACCCTCAGACATGCAGATAACACCACCCTTATGGCAGAAAGCAAAGGACTAAAGCACCTCTTGATAAAAGTGAAAGAGGAGAGTGAAAAAGTTGGCTTAAAGCTCAACATTCAGAAAACTAAGATCATGGCATCCAGTCCCATCACTTCATGGCAAATAGATAGGGAAACAGTGGAAACACTGGCTGACTTTATTTTTCTGAGCTCCAAAATCACTGCAGATGGTGATTGCAGCCATGAAATTAAAAGACACTTACTCCTAGGAAGGAAAGTTATGACCAACCTAGACAGCATATTAAAAAGCAGAGACATCACTTTGTCAACAAAGGTCCGTCTAGTCAAGGCTACAGTTTTTCCAGTGGTCATGTATGGATGTGAGAGTTGGACTATAAAGAAAGCTGAGCACTGAAGAATTGATGCTTTTGAATTGTGGTGTTGGAGACAACTCTTGAGAGTCCCTTGGGCTGCAAGGAGATCCAACCAGTCCATCCTAAAGGAGATCAGTCCTGGATGTTCATTGGAAGGACTGATGTTGAAGCTGAAACTCCAATACTTTGGCCTCCTGATGCGAAGAGCTGACTCATTTGAAAAGACCCTCATGTTGGGAAAGATTTAGAGCAGGAGGAGAAGGGGACGACAGAGGATGAGAAGGTTGGATGGCATCACCGACTCAATGAACATGGGTTTGGGTGAACTCTTGGAGTTGGTAATGAACAGGGGGGCCTGGGGTGCTGCGGTTCATGGGGTCGCAAAGAGTCAGACACAACTGAGCGACTGAACTGAACTGAAGGCACAAGGGATAGAACCAATTTCTTTCCAGTTCTCTTGATCTTGAGATTATACTGTTATACTCAATTCTACTATGTCATGCGACATACATTTCTAAAAATCATCACACTTTACAAATTCCACAATAAAACTCCAAGGCTTTTGAGGAAGGTGGGTTTGGGAAGAAACATTTAGAAACAATGACACATAAAAAAAGATAAGCTAATAAAAACTGTAGACCATTTTGCACATGTTAAATGGTTAAGAAAAGCCTAAATGCTAAAATAAATACATCATGTTACTTTAAAAAAAAAACCCTGAAGTTTGCCTGTAGAAGTGGGCATCAGAAGGGTTGTGGCTTTTTCGTTTTTGTGACATGATGGAAGGAGGGTTATCTGAAATCTAAATGACAGCTGTAACGCTTAAGTGGACAGATATGGCTCATAACAAGTGTGGGGAATTGAGGTAGCTGGTAGCTGGTCAAGATGTATGCCTTTCAATATCTCCTACAGTATCATGCTTTACTTGGATACAGTTTTTGGTATGTAGCTAACATTTCTCAACAAACGGCAGATAAGCAAACACAAAATTCATGTAACGCTCCAACTGTTCCCTACTATCCATCACATGATACACATCCTCATTTTCAAAAGAAGCATGACATAAAATAAATTTCAATTTAAAAAACTTTTGAAAAACTCCTGAAACATAAAATAATAATAATTTTCTTTTTTAAACACCAAAAATAAAGCATGATAGTAGAGCTGACTATATCTTCTCTTTTCCATAATACTGGTATGGTATTAAAAAAAAAAAGAAAACAGGTAAAAATATCAACAGGAAGCCTTACCATTGGAAGGCACAATAAATGCACAGGGTTTGAAATAGTTCTTGAACTAAGTATATTCCACTCTTTAGTTCAAACTTTTCACTTTTTTCTTTCTCCTCAGAAAGACCAGAACAATAACAACGAAGGGATCAAACTCAAGATGTGGGCACAAAGGACCAAGCGTAAAGATAATGGATAATGGAACAGACCTGCTTCTAGGCCAATGCTTCTCATGCTTTAGGGTATGAATGAATCACCAGGAGATTGAATTAAAATGTAGACTTTGTTTTAGTACACATGGGTGAGAGCCTGAAATTCTACATTTCTAATAAGCTGTAAGTGATATGTATGCTACTGATTCACGGGACAAATTGTGACTAACAAGCTGTAGACAGATTTTTAAATAAAAAGACTAAAGGAATTCTAAAGGCTCCCATGAGATTCAGTCAAGTTCTCCAAAATAAAAACATTGTATTGGGATGACAGGATAAAGTGAGAATATTTGCTTGAAATATTCTGTGAGTGTGACTATGAACATCACATAGAGACTTTGCTCATGGTCGTGTGCAGAGAATTAAAGATACAGCAATCCTAGCCAAACCTCTTCCTTGGAGACAGCAAAGACTATCTATAGCATATAAATAAAGCACAATTAAAAATTCAACAATCTTCTGCATTTTAAGAACTGCGGCATTTTTTTTTTTAATGGAAGGAAGCAAGGGAGGGAGATGCAAATGACCATCTATAGGAGGATGCCCAAATAAATCACAGTACATACCATGCAAAAACAACCACATATATTTAACTGTGCTAGAAACACACACATTTTTAAAGAGTGATTGCCTGTAGGGAGTACAACTGAGGTATCACCTTAGATCTTTATGGTTCTATTTTTTAACTATGAGTATATACTATAGTCACAGTAAGAAGAAAAAAAACGGAAATTTAGGTGGTAAGAAGTCTAAGGGATAAGGTATAAAAGCAATATATACTATAAAAAGTAGATCATGATCCCACTTTTACTGAAGATTATCATTAATATGTCAGTATACATATGATGAAATTTGCGTAGAGAGAAATTCTGTTCCTATTTCTTTTAAATATTTTCTTTTTTAAAAATAATAAAATGTGTTATTATTGCTGCTAATAGATTTATGTTTTTATATTATTAATTTCTATAATATATGAAATTTTATAATGACTGTATATTTTTATTCCTTTTGAATGCACAAAGTTTAAATAAGCATATTTTAAAAATCTACCCAGAGCAAAAATGGAAACTTTTAATATCAATACACAGAATCAGAATTAGAGAACAGAGAACTAAACAAGACATCCCAGATTAACTTAACCAACACTTAAATATAATCAAATGAGGCTAGAGAAAAAAACTTGTCCATGACTACTTAGTCAACAGCAAAAACAAACAAACAAAAAGAACACATGGGTATCCTAATTCCTAATTCAGGATTCTATATAACCTCTTTAAATTAGCATTTTCCAACTATGGTTCACAGAATACAGTTGATAAATTTAGGTTTACGGGGCATAATTGTGACATTGAGTCAAGATATTTTATTGTTATCTAGTTTAAATGCTAAATTCTTTATTTTTTAAACATTAAAATAGGATATCAGTTTCTCATTAAAATGGCTTTTCTGATTTCTTTCAACTAAGGGAAGCAAGCAGAGATGAAAAGGCAAAACTTGAGCTTTCTCAGATTACAAATACTAGTCTGCCACCACTTCCTATCTTTTAAGACACACCTTTTCTCTACCGAAAATCTATCCTATAAATCTCACATGCTCTTATGTAATAGAAGATATGACATAATACAATTAACCAAGAGTTCAGGAGTTAGGTTACTGGAACAACAGAGTACATACTTCTTAGATCAACTAATGAAAAGCTTTAAAAATAGGATTAATTTCTATAAACCAGAAGAAGACATCTTTCAAAAATACAAAGTCTTTGTTTATTCAAAGCTAAGTAATTAATAACAAAACATCCCCTTCCCATCTCCTATCACTGGAGCACATCTGCTTCCCGATGAAACACTTCCTGTGGCAAAAACTACCTCCTTTCTAAGTGAGAGAACTCAAAGACACACCTGACACGTACACAGCTTCTCACTTGAGAAAGCTATGTCTAGAGGAGCTAAATAAAGGTGATTCTTAATAGACAACTCTCAGAATTTATTTTTAATAAAATGTTTTAAGATAAAAACCAAAACACAGATGACTTCTAATTCTATCATTAAAGTCTTTTAAAAAATAAAAACTTCTGATTTTCCTCTAAACATCTCTTGTCACACCTTCTCTGTCTCCTGTGAGATTCATTCTTCTCTATCTAGTCTCTAAATGTTAGGAGTTTATCAAACCGGGTCCCAGGCACCCCATCGCCATATTCTCACCATGCATATCATCATTCACAGTTACCACAGCAACTTATACCTCCAGTTCAGACATGATCTCCTTTGACCAACATATTCATATATTCAATTAGACGTTTTGTGGCCTCTCAAATTCAAAATGTATAAAACCTAGCCCATGATCTTTCCTTTAAAATCTGTTCTCATTCCAGTGTTGCTAATTCTAATAAAAATAACATCCACTCCACTGTATCAGTCCCAAATCTTAGTCATCTCCCTCTCTTACCATTCAATATTAAATCCATGAACCTCGCTGATCTTCCCTAAGTATATTTAATCTACTTCTCACCATTTCCTCTCAATTAACTACTATCATTTCTCACCTGGATTATCCTACATTTATCTACCTACATCTACTACAGTCCCCTGTAAATCATTATTCCTACTATAGTGAGAATAATCTTTTCCAAATACAAGTTTCCTGCATACTACTTTTCAATTGCTTCCCACTACTCTATAAAACTAACACAAAACATACCAAAATTCCTCAACATAGCCTGGTCCCTACCTACGCCATCCCTTCAGCCTCCTTTGAATCCTTTCAGTCCTTCATACTAACACTCTCCTTCCCCACTGCACGGCTTTTGCCCACAACGTTTCCTCTACATGGAAGGATTTTTCTCCCTTCATCAACTGCCTATTCATGCTTCAGATTTCAGTTCAAGTGTTACTACTTCCTGAGAGAGCCTTTCCTGACTTCCCTGACTAGGTCAAATCTCTTTTTATAGGCTTTTACAGTCCCAAGCATCTCCCTATTAGAGTTATAACTATTTTTGGACATTTCCTTGTGAGATTATTAATCAGTGATTGTTTCACCCACAAAACTATACTTTACATGCCTGTTTTATTGTCTATAGAGTCCTCAGTACTTGACATATGATAGGCACTCAATAAATATTTGCTGAATTAATTAATAAAAATCTGAGAAAGACCTAAAATAAAAGCACCTGACTTCAGGATAGTAGTAAAAAGGGTCAGTAATAGTGAGTTTAACATTATCTCTCATACCAAGAAGATCACATTAAAACACATATGATGAGGGAGAAGGACAGGGGAGAGAAGACAGTCACCAGGGATTTATCTTTCTTGAACCAAGTGACTATCTGTTTCTTCAAGGATAAGAGAGGCGTATTTAACAGAGGAAAATAAAAGAATTATGTCAAATGAGATGAGAGCAGGAAAGAGGCAAGAAATATTGCTTCAATTGTTAAGATTTTCTTCCATGTCGATTTATTTGACAGAAACTATTACCTGGCTTTTCTAGATTTTCTTAAAAAAATTATTTCTAAGAAAAAAATCTGGCATCACTGGAGAACATCTTGAAGACGCATAAAGAGGTAACTACAAGCACTTAATGAATCTCATACCTTCTTCAATGAGTATAAACTTAGAAAATGAACAACATTCTGATAACTTGAAATAAGTATCAGTGTTTTACCAATACATCTGATAAATGACAAAGCAGCTTGTACTAAAGTAGACTTAGTTCAGCGCCAAAACTGGGGTTGTTAAAGGAAGGAATTAGAAATATTTTATTATTATAAGGTATTGCACTACTTGGGAAACAATATAGTATCATTTGAAAGTGGACTTGGATTAATTGCTAATATATATTACAAATTCTAGGGCAATCACTTAAAAACTTTATTAAAAGGTAAAGAAGAAAAAAATAGAATCATGTAAAATGGTCAATTAAAATAAAAAAAGACAAAAAGGAACAGAAGACAAATACAGAAACAAAGAACAAGGGTAACAAACAAATAATACGGGCAACAAATAGAAAAACAGTAACAAATATAATAGATATTAATCCAACTATATCAATAATCCCTTTAAACATAAATGGTCCAAATGTACCAATTAAAGACAGAGATTGTCAGTGGGGATCAAAACACAAGCCCCAGCTACATGTTGCCTACAAGAAATCTGCTTTACATATAAAGATACAAATACATTAAAAGTAAAGGGATTGAAAAAGATGTAACATGCTAACACATACAACATGCTAATCAAAAGAAAGCTAAAGTAGCTATAGTAATTTCAGATAGGGTAGAATTCAGAGTAAGAGAAAAACTCAGGAATAGATAAAGGCTTATGTAATAATAAGAACCAATTCCCTAAGAAAATTGAGAATCCTTAATGTATATGTACCTAACAGCAAAGTGTCAAATTATGTGAGTTTAAAAACTACAAAGAGAAATAGACGAATCTCCTATTATAGCTGGAGATTTCAACCACACCTCTATGAGAAAGGGACAGTTCAGTAGGTAGAAAATCAGTAAGGACACAGCTGAACTCCACAGCACCTTCAATCAACTGGATATAAGTAACAACTAAGAGCACCACTCTAGACAACTGCTACCTTTTAACGAGTACTTTTATTAAGTACAGTTGGCTTTTTATGTTAGACCTTGAAATTTTAGGAGCAAAGAATTACTGTTAAAGTCAGTTTGGAGACAAGGAAGTGAGTCAAGACTATCATACAAACAGCTGGAAAGCGGCAGCTTTTAAACTCTGTTCCTTCTGGTTGTGTTACATATGCCTTGAAATAAAATAAAAAATCAGAAGCAAATTTAACAGAAGAAATAAACTTTTAGAAAAAGAAACAGAATTTCATCAGTAATATAATACAGTTACCTAGAAATATCAATTAATAAAATGCTCTGGTTAAGTTGACTTTAGGTTTAACTAAGAATCGAGAACCTTTGTTTGAAATTGTTTACTTTTTACATTTTCTTTTCCTAACAGGCGTTAGTTAATTTTATGGTCTCAGTGAATAGACACTTTATTTAATTATTTCAGGCTTCCCAGGTAGCTCAGCAGTAAAGAAGCCACCTGCCAGTGCCTACCAATGCAGGAGACACAGGTTCAATCCCTGAGTCAGGAAGATCTTCTGGATAGGAAATGGCAACCCACTCCAGTATTCTTTCCCAGAAAATTCCATGGACAGAGGAGCCTGGTGGACTACAGTCAGACACAACTAAGCGACTGAGCACAGAAGCATGAAGAAAGATCTATAGAAAGAAATAACAGTCAGTTTTCCCAGCTTTCAAGGATGAGAAGCTTTTCAGGCCAAGGGGATAGTGTTTGAGGGTAGAAGAAAGGCAAAGGGAACTCTTAGCAAAGAGAACAGTACAGATAAAGATATGAAGACATGAAACATTTCAGGCACAGATTAGCATCCAGAGTACAAGGAGAAAGGTAACAGGAGACAACACTACAGTAGAGGCAGACAGAGGGAAGACTAGGGAGCCTCTTATTTGCTAAAGAATTTGGACTTCATCTTGTAAATAATGAAGTGACGTCAAAGTTGCTCAGTCGTGGCCGACCCTTTGCAACCCCATGGACTATACACTCCATGGAATTTTCCAGGCCAGAATACTGGAGTGGGTGGCCTTTCCATTTCTTCAGGGGATCTTCCCAAAATAGGGATCAAACACCCAGGTCTCCTGCATTGCAGGCAGGTTCTTTACCAGGTGAGCCACAAGGGAAGCCCAAGAATACTGGAGTAGGTAGCCTATCCCTTCTCCAGCGGATCTCCCCGACACAGAAATGGAACTGGGGTCTCCTGCATTGCAGGCAGATTCTTTACCAACTGAGCTATTAGGGAAGCCCTGTAAATAATGAGAGCTACTAAAAAAGTTTAATGAACTAGCAATGTGATTGTGTTTAGGCTTTTTTATATTAATAGCAAGCTACTTCTGGCAATGGTCAAAGTTAGATGGCAAGGGATATGGCTCAATGGAGGGAGACCTGCTAGGAAATAACTAGAAATAAAATAATGAGAAACTGAACTGAGACAACAGAGTTAATGATTCCATTCCTGGCTCCAAGACCCACTAAATATTTCATGTATCAAACAACAAACCAGATGGTGAGATAAAAACCTAGATGAGATAACAATCCAGAGGAGTAAAACTGGCACCGGAAGTAGTTTCTACTTTGGGGCCTTTGTTACCCAAAACAGGTTCTGAGAAACTGAGGTATGTGGTTAGCAAGCAAAGGGTCTAAAGAGATAAAAGGTCAGAGACCAAGGAAAGACAGGGTTGGACCCCAAGTTACTAATTCCCTTCTCTTTAGCCCACTTTGGATTGGACTCTGAAAAAAAAAATCACCCTAGGACCAAAGTGAATTACAAGTAAATCAGATTTGTAAAAAGCTTGGCTTTTAGTCTTTTAGATTAGCTAATCAAAATCTCAAATGAAATTGTTATGATTATTCCAGTTTGTTAGAACCTTTAGTGTTTGGCAGGAAATAACAAAAATCTTACTGAGAGAAAAATAACATTATCCCAAACCTCAAATGATTTCTAGAAATAAATTTTCAAATAGATCCACTATTCTTTATCTAAATTTTCAGGCTAAATGTGATGAGAATTCAGAAGATTTCACATTTTAGAAAAGTAATATGGTACATATACCATATTGTCACATCATCAGTGGGGTAGGTGGCATTACCCTGTTATCAATCTGATGCAAACTGTACAAACATTTACACTAAGCTGAATAAAACTAAACAGCTTTCTGTCACTTCACAACATGTTTGGACAATAAATGAGTTATGAAACAGCTTTTAGTTGCAGAGGTTTCTGGATTTTAGAACTGTAAAGGACTGTAATGCTATAGAATGCTCAGTACATAAAGATAACAGGGCACATAAGAAGGCAATTAATCATGAGTATAAACAAGTAAAAGCAACAGGCAATAAAAACACACACATCTATCAGAAACATTAACAGAAATATGTACTTGAGTTGCAATGCCAAGTCTGTATAATTATATAGTTACAACATGTATGACAATAAAATTCAAGCTTTAAGATTTAGCAAAACATCGCAAATTATAAAAATGTCATAGTAAATCAGAAAAAGAACTAAAAAGAAGTCGCAAAAGTAGAAAAATCATTAGATACTACTGAAGAGAGAATTACATCAGAGGAAACTATGTAGAATAAAGCATGGAAATACAAAAACATACAAAATATAAAAATATAGAAAATATTCAGGAGTCAAGAGACTTAGAAGTTACAAGGAGAATGTTTAATATGTTAAATTGGAACCCCCCCAAAAGAAAAGATGAATGAAAAGAGATATTGCTTGAAAAGTAATGACTAAGGATTTTCCATATTTGATGAAAGATGTCAATCCATAGCTTTAAGCAGCCTGAGAATTTCAAACAAATAATTTTATTTTTAAACCCAGGAAACAGAGATGAAGAAGATAACTTTGAAATTAGCTTTGAAGATAGCTTTAAAATAAATAATAAGTCCTCTTATTACTGCTCTCAGAATGATTTATGCAGATATGTATTCTTCTTCATTAAAGAAAAATAAGATGCTATAGAAAAAAAAAAAAAGGCATTTTTTTTAAACTTAGCCTTTATTTGGCTTATAAAATTTCCAGAGAACGTTGGGTCCAATAGTAAAAGTCTTATTAATCCTGTCTTGATTTTTACCATTAAAAATATATTAGCAAAACAGTTGAAACACTTGTACGACTCTATTTTATGTAACTTCATTAAGACTGTAATCATAGTTCTGATATGATGTATATGGTCAGATATCAAATGTTACAGAGGACACATAGTAAAAACCCACCCTCAACCCACCTGTCCCACAGTACTTTTTCCAAGAATACCGCTTGAAAAACAGAGCTGGGAAAATGTCCTACAAATAAGGACAGAAAAAGAGGTGCAGAAAAATCAAGGGGGAAAAGATATGTAGGTCAATCTGTAAGGTCTAACATTTGATTAATAAGAAGCAAAGAAAGAATGAATGAGAAAACTGATGGGAGGATACCCTTATATAAAAGAAACAGAAAGAATTTCCCAGAACTGAAATACAAGTCTTTAGATTAAAAGAATCCACCGATTATCGAATGAAAAAGACCCAACCAGTGCACATCACTGAAATATTTCAGAATATTGGGAATAAAGAAATGAGCTTAAAACTCTAGAAAAGAAGGGATAAAAATGCCAACCACAAAAGAATTTAAAAAATGAGAAAGCACTGAATTTCTCAGGAGTCACACTGAGTATCTTCAAGATATTAAAGTGTTATTAGACCAGAATGACATGCAAGGATTCGAAGCTACGTGATGATGTGCCTCAGTAAAATGAGGATTCAGGAAAGAGGAATACATGAGATCCAGGACATAAGGTATCTAATACAGAAAAGCAATTAGCGGAAGTCCCAAAACTAGGTCATAAAGCAGATCTAGAGAGCACCGACAGAGATAGGAGGTGGTGGATACAAAGCTCCAAGAGAAGTATCTCCAGAGAAAACAAAATGTGCGTGCAAGTGGGGGATTTTAATATAAAAGCGTATCAGTTCAGTTGCTCAGTCGTGTCCAACTGTTTGCCACCCCATGGGCTGTGGCATGCCAGGCTTCCATGTCCATCACCAACTCCTGGAGCTTGCTCAAACTCATGTCCATCGAGTCAGTGATGCCGTCCAACCACCTCATTCTCTGTCATCCCCTTCTCCTCCTGCCTTCAATCTTTCCCAGCATCAGGGTCTTTTCCAATGAGTCAGTTCTTAAAAAGCACTCAACAGATTGGCATACTTGGGGATAAAAATGAGGACATGATAACAGAAATCAATGCAAGAAGAAAGACAATTCAAAGTTTAAGGGAAAACAGAATAAGTGTATCAGAAAGGAGTATAATCAAAGTACAGTCTCATGTTAAAAGAAAATACTCTTTTTTCCAATCTAACTGAATAGTATAGTATAGCGATTTGGGGGATGCTATAGTGGAGAAGGCAATGGCACCCCGCTCCAGTGCTCTTTCCTGGGAAATCCCATGGACGGAGGAGCCTGGTGGGCTGCAGTCCATGGGGTTGCTGACAGTCGGGCACGACAGAGCAACTTCACTTTCACTTTTCACTTTCATGCATTGGAGAAGGAAATGGCAACCCACTCCAGTGTTCTTGCCTGGAGAATCCCAGGGACGGGGGAGCCTGGTGGGCTGCCGTCTATGGGGTCGCACAGAGTCAGACACGACTGAAGCGACTTAGCATAGCATAGCATAGTGAAAGTGGGTGAGGTAAGAGTCCTAATGTCTCCTCAGAAGAAGAATTAAATGTATAATATCAAGAAAAAAATATTGTCATGTTACTTTGCAAGGCAACCCAGAGTAAATCATTTAAATAATTTAAAACTAGTTGCCCTAGAAATGAGAAGGCAGGGGAGGAGGGGAGTGTTGTTTTTCATTACAAGCCTTATAAGTTATTAAAACACATGCACACATTAGTCTGTTTAGCAACAAAAAAATCATCTATCCCACCACTCACTCAATGAACATTTTAGTTTATTCTCCCAGTATTTTTTAATGCATTAAAAATAGGTATATGTTTATTTTATTATGATCAAAATCCTAATATTGGACTTACCAGGTAATCCAGTGGTTAAGAATCCACCTGCCAATGCAGGGGACATGGGGCAACTTCTTTGACCCTTGGTCCGGGAAGACTCCGCATGATGTGGGGCAACTAAGCCCGTACACCACAATTACTGAGCCTGCTCACCTAGAGCCTGTGCTCCACAACAAAAGAAGCCACTGCAATGAAAAGCCTGTGCCCTGTCAACTTGAGACTAGCCCTAACTCGCCTCAGCCAGAGAAAGCCGGCACACAGCAACGAAGACCTGTGCACCCAAAAACAAAGTTAAATAAATGAAATTATTTTTTTTAAATCAGAGTGTTTTTATATAACACATTTATAACCATCATTAAAATGTTTTGAGATCATTAATTTTATTCTCTGCATTATATGGCACTGAATGGATCACCATGATTTATTACGTGATAATAAACAGCCCTTCCTTTAATGATGGACATTTAATTGTTCCATAATTTTCATTGGCGTGTCTTTGATCTTAAAAAGTAACACTGTGACAGACAACTTAGTAAAGATCTTTGTCTAAATCTTTACTTTTCTGGAGTAGATTCTAGAAACAGAATTGAAAAAGGAGATAATGGTGAACTGCCAAGAATACGGATGGGCCTTATACCCAGACAATTTCCTGTGTCCAGTATTAGCTCCATTCCTTGTGTGTGCATGTGCTCATTCGCTTAGTCAAAGTGTTAGTTGACTCTTTGCAGCCCCATGAACTATAGCCAACCAGGTTCCTCTGTCCATGGAATTTTCCAGGCAAGAAACTAGGGCAGGTTGCCATTTCCTACTCCAGGGGATCTTCCCAACCCAGGGTTGAACCCACATCCCTTGAGTCTGCTGCATTGGCCAGCAGATTCTTTACCACTAGCACCACCCAAGGAAGTTATATTCCTTATTAGCTGTGTAACTTTGCTCGAGCTTGTCACACAAACCTACTGTTGATAACTCTTAGCTGACGATTTGATCAAGTAGAAAAAGAAAGGTTGAATATTGGAGAGAGAAAAGCACTGGAGTAGCAAGGTCTAGTGGGAAGGGAAGGGAATGGGAATACTAGAGATAAAGTACAGTTTAGCCATTTGGTCTCTAAAATGAGATCTTAAAGAACACAACAGAATGGTACACCTCTTTCCTCTCTAGCTTTCTATATTTCTATCTTTCCTCGAACTTTCATGTAAGCTGGCCTGCTTAGTATACAAGACTATAAAGGGAACAGAGTTCACAGGGCAAGAGAAATACACTGGTGAGACTTTTATACATAAGGGAAGGGCAAAGGACTAGAACTAAGGAACAAGGCTGGAAGGAACAGTCAGAAAAACAAAACTAGGACAGAAACATCACAGAAACTCGACCATAAAGAACTTCAAGGATAGTATGGTCAATAGTGTGAAACAGAAGTCAATAATGTTCAATATTTAGAAGCTGCTGTTAGATTTATCAACTAAGACCTCTATGATTTCAATAAAATGTTAAGTATAGATGCCAGGTTCCAATAATCTAGGAAATAACTCTGTATCTGGGCTTTAAATCATTTGGGACAGAAATCACTTTATGAAAAATTCTCTAAGATCTAATACACACACACTCACTAAATAGTCATTCAGTCATGAACACGAACCAATTTTTCTGAATGACAAAAGAAGTTAGTTCTAAATAACTGGCTTAGTTACTAATTGACTTGTATATATTCGACTATAAATATTTTAACTAGTAATTCTAATATTTCTGTTCCTTTTTTTTTCATCATGGATATATGTTAGGCCAAGAATGAATTTGGCCAGGAATGAATTTGGAAGCCTTTATGTATTCCCCCAATTATGAAGTACAATTATATTCCATCTTCTGGAACAACATGCATGATAAATTTTAACTGAAATTAGTCCAGTGGCTAAGCCTCCACATTCCTAATGCAGAGAGTCCGGGTTCTGTCCCTGGTCAGGGAACTAGATCCCACATGCCGCAACTAAGAGCTCACATGCCACACTGAAGATCCTGCATGCCCAACTAAGACCTGGTACAGCCAAATACATGAAAAACTTTAATGGCAAATGATTTGTATTTAACTTGAAAAGCATTTTGTAAACTAATTGGAAAAATCCATGAAACAATTTCATAAAGGGCTTTGATTCTTTCTGGATAGAACATAGGACGATTTAATCAAATCTTGAAAGACTAGGTGTCTCAAAATACAGTGTTGTCCTTTTTAACTTGTGAAAATTTTCAATATTTGTGGCTTAAGAACCACCTCCTCCAACTTTTTACCTCCGTCAAGACCAGCAAGTAGCTTTCTTCTGGAGATCATTTTAAAATATGCAAAAATCTTCCAGTCTGTAGTTCCCCCTTAGGAAGATACTGCAATCTACATGTGCTTGAGGAACGGAGTCAAACTATCAGCGGTACAGAGAGGGAAAGTGTTAGTAGAAAGCATGGTCTGGTTCCCTCTTGTCAGCCTCCTGGTGGCTGAAGATTGAATTTTTGCCTCCAAAAAAATTACAGGAGTCTCTGTAATAGAACTTGTAGATCTTCATATATTTAAGGTTATACATAGCTGTAGTTTCTTCATTTTCACCACTGTAAAGCATATTCCATTGTATGAATTTATCATCATTCACTTAAAAAATCTACCAACAATGGACATTTGAATTGTCTCCAAGTTTTTGCTGTTAGGAACTTTCTTATACATGTGTCTTGGTACACGTACTCAAGAATTTCTGTAGGGTAAATATGTGGAAATGGAATTGCTGGGGCATAGGCTAGAGCATGTTTAACTTTAGAAGATAAAGCCAAAATATTTTTTAAAGTGCCACACCAATTTACAGTCCCATGAGAAGTATTAAATAAGAATTCCTATTGCTCCGTATCTCTTTCAATATTAATTCTAAATGTTTAGTGATCTGATGGTATGTGACAGAGCTTCCTTGTATTTTAAGCTGTATTTTCCTAATTAGGTACTACGATTTGTGATTCCTCTTTTGTGAGATACTATTTGAAGTCATTATTCATTTTCTACTGGGTGGTTTGTCTTTCTCTTATTAACTTATAGGTGTTCTTTATTTTAGATATTAATCCTTTGTTTTACACATTGCAAATATCTTCTCTCACGTTTGACTTTTCTTTGACTTCTCCATCTCTTTGTAATGCTATTAGGTATTTTTAAACCGAGTTTTAGTGAGTGTGAATGGCCCCCAAATTTGCAAAGCAATAGATTTTTAGGTACAATGATACCACTGACAACTATTTACTTTTTTTAAAAATCAGTGAAAACAAGTAACACAAGGGGAGAAAAGGCTTCTGAGAATTAAACAGTCTACTTTATTTCTTAAATAAAAAGCCTATAATATTTTACTTCCTTCATTTTTTTCATTGACTATGGTTACACTGATATCCTCAAATAGTTATGATATCTAGAATTGTCTAAGTCTTTAGTCTGAGGGTAGTGAATTTATATCTTTAATATGCTACATAATCCTAAGATCTACATAAGCCCCTCAAAAACTGTGGATAATATATATTAATAGTATGGAAAATATTAACATACGTATGTGAATAGTATGAATTGAGGGGAAAATGTCAGTAATCTATTTTTTTATGATCACAGCCTTGGAATAGTGATTCCAAAATATATAATTCAGAGTCCACTATAATTAGCTTATTTTTTTTTTCTGGATATGTAAGTGTTATACTTTCAAGAGTTTTATACAGAAAATAATGTATAGCTTGGTGAATAGTTTTCATGTCAGAAAAAATGATTCATCTTTTACAGCAGTTTTATGAGAGGGAAAATAGCAAGTATGCTAAAGAATAATACATACCACTTGTTGAATACTTAACATCTTACATTAATTCTTTTTATTCTCACAGCACATTATAAAATAGGTATTATTCCCATTTGATAGATGAAGAAAATGAGGCTAATTCCCAAAGCTACACAGTTAAGTACCACAGTCATAGTTATTAAGTGGAAGAGCAATATTTAGCAAGAGGCAGAGCAACAATTCAACACAAACCTAGTAACTATTAACCCCTGTAATAATCAAAGCTGCATATTATTGAAAAGATCACTTACAATGAGCTGTTCAAATGCACTTAATTAAATAACAAATATTCAATGACCTAATGAACTTTTACTATAAGGAAAGTAGTGTATTGACTGCTGGCAAACTAGAAGTGGTCTAGATTTTAGGGAGAATATAAGCTTTACAGGAAAAAAGATGAGGTCTAGCTGGTCCCACTCACAACTGTCTAACTGGCTGATCCTGAGCAAATCACTTAGCCTTACTTTACTCAAATAAAAAAGAGATTACACTGAAATTGAATTCTGTATGTGTGACTGTGTGGGTCAAAATAAACTGCGGAAAATTCTGAAAGAGATGGGAATACCAGACCACCTGACCTGACTCTTGAGAAACCTGTATGCAGGTCAGGAAGCAACAGTTAGAACTGGACATGGAACAGCAGACTGGTTCCAAATACGAAAAGGAGTATGTCAAGGCTGTATACTGTCACCCTGCTTATTTAACTGATAGGCAGAGTACATCATGAGAAATGCTGGGCTGGAGGAAGCACAAGCTGGAATCAAGATTGCCAGGAGAAATATCAATCACCTCAGATATGCAGATGACACCACCCTTATGGTAGAAAGTGAAGAAGAACTAAAGAGCCTCTTGATGAAAGTCAAACAGGAGAGTAAAAAAGTTGGCTTAAAGCTCAACATTCAGGAAACTAAGATCATGGCATCCAGTCCCATCACTTCATGGCAAATAGATGGGAAAACAGTGGAAACACTGGCTGACTTTATTTTTCTGGGCTCCAAAATCACTGCAGATGGTGATAGCAGCCATGAAATTAAGAGATGCCTACTCCTTGGAAGGAAAGTTATGACCAACCTAGATAGCATATTAAAAAGCAGAGACATCACTTTGTCAACAAAAGTCCATCTAGTCAAGGCTATGGTTTTTCCAGTGGTCATGTATGGATGTGAGAGTTGGAGTATAAAGAAAGCTGAGTGCAGAAGAATTGATGCTTTTGAACTGTGGTGTTGGAGAAGACTCTTGAGAGTCCTTTGGACTGCAAGGAGATCCAACCACTCCATCCTAAAGGAGATCAGGCCTGGGTGTTCATTGGAAGGACTGATGTTGAAGCTGAAACTCCAATACTTGGGCCACCTGATGTGAAGAGCTGACTCATTGGAAAAGACCCTGATGCTGGGAAAGATTGAGGGCAGGAGGAGAAGGGGATGACAGAGGATGAGATGGTTGGATGGTATCACCAACTCAATGGACATGGGTTTGGGTGAAGTCCAGGAGTTGGTGATGGACAAGGAGGCCTGGAGTGCTGAGGTTCATGGGGTCGCAAAGAGTCGGACACGACTGAGCGACTGTACTGAACTGAACTGATACACAATTTTATAGAGATGGGCTTCCCTAGTGGCTCAATGGTAAAGAATCCACATGCCAATGCAGGAGAAATGGGTTTAATCCCTGGATTGGGAAGATCCTCTGGAGAAAGGAATGGTGGCAACCCACTCCAGTATTCTTGCCTGGGAAATACCACTGACCCAGGAGCCTGATAAGCTATAGTCCGTGGGGCCACAAAAGTGTCGGACACAACTTAGTGACTAAACAACAACATATGTATACATGTAACTGATTCACTCTGCTGTAGAGTAGAAACTAACATTTTAAAGCAGCTATACACCAATAAAAATTAATTTTAACAAAAGGATAGAAAAGAGGGTCTATGGCATTTATCATGGACTTCGCTTGATAACACGACCTGTGCTTATCCTATGAACCATATTTAAAGAACATTACACAGCTGGCAGGTGGAGTTAAAACACAACACAAGATTCACCAGTCAACATTTGTGCAAGATGATCAATAAAGGTAACTGCCACATGAATCCACTCTGATTTATGTCATGGCAGAATAATCTGAAATGGTTGGGATGGGTTCCCTCAAATGTGATCCAGATTTAAATATATTTTTTTTCATTGCTTCTTGTTTAGTTGCAGAAATTTGATCCCACCAACAGTCTTTATTCCTTTAAAAAATAATTTCCCTGATTCTCAAGTTGTGACTCAGTCTGGCTGTGTATGTTTGCCTCCTGCCAAGGATCAGCTTTTCTGTGGGAACTGGAAATGTGCGCATACCCAAGAAGTGATGCAAGATCTGAGCTTTCTGTGGGGCAGTGCCAGCATCCTAGGACTTCAGACTGCTGCACTTCTTCCCTCTACTAAACCAGTCTCTCAGAGATGGAATGCGAAGGAAATAGCTGTGCAGCCTCAGAGGGGGAAGTCCTGGAAATTACACACTCAGTTGCCTACTTACTCACACTTTCAATGCAGAAGACTGTATGCCTCTAAATTCCTTGCCATTTTCATCTCCTGGAGATTGGAGGCCAAATTTAAATTTGCCCATCTGTTGATGGGTTTGCTTAAGCTAGGTCAATATAGTCTATCATCTATCTATTCATTAATCTCTGAATTACTGATTTCATTATTTAAAGAAAATATTAAGTCCACTTCAATAAAGATGTGTCATCTATAAACACTTTTAATTTTCAAGTAATCTAGACATATCTAAAATTTATTAATTCATGAATCTATTACACTATCAAATGCATTTTACTTTATATTTTAGTTGTATGTATTTCTGACTTATTCACCAGACTTTAACCTGCTGTGAAAGAAAGTGCTGCACTCAATATGCCAGCAAATTTGGAAAACTCAGCACTGGCCACAGGACTGGAAAAGCTCAGTTTTCATTCCAATCCCAAAGAAAGGCAATGTCAAAGAATGCTCAAACTACCGCACACTTGCACTCATTTCACACGCTAGTAAAGTAATGCTTAAAATTCTCCAAGCCAGGCTTCAGCAATACGTGAACTGTGAACTTCCAGATGTTCAAGCTGGTTTTAGAAAAGGTAGAGGAACCAGAGATCAAATTGCCAACATCTGCTGGATCATGGAAAAAGCAAGAGAGTTCCAGAAAAAACATCTATTTCTGCTTTCTTGACTATGCCAAAGCCTTTGACTGTGTGGATTACAATAAACTCTGGAAAATTCTGAAAGAGATGGGAATACCAGACCACCTGACCTGCCTCTTGAGAAACCTGTATGCAGGTCAGGAAGCAACAGTTAGAACTGGACACGGAACAGCAGACTGGTTCCAAATAGGAAAAGGAGTACGTCAAGGCTGTAAATTGTCACCCTGCTTATTTAACTTATATGCAGAGTACATCATGAGAAACGCTGGGCTGGAGGAAGCACAAGCTGGAATCAGGATTGATGGGAGAAATATCAATCACCTCAGATATGCAGATGACACCACCCTTATGGTAGAAAGTGAAGAAGAACTAAAGGGCCTCTTGATGAAAGTGAAAGAGAGTGAAAAAGTTGCCTTAAAGCTCAACATTCAGAAAACTAAGATCATGGCATCCAGTCCCATCACTTCATGGCAAATAGATGGGGAACAGTGGAAACAGTGGGTGACTTTATTTTTCTGGGCTCTAAAATCACTGCAGATGGTGATTGCAGCAATGAAATTAAAAGACACTTATTCCTGGGAAGGAAAGTTATGACCAACCTAGATAGCATATTAAAAAGCAGAGACATCACTTTGTCAACAAAGGTCTGTCTAGTCAAGGCTATGGTTTTTCCAGTCGTCATGTATGGATGTGAGAGTTGGAGTATAAAGAAAGCTGAGTGCAGAAGAATTGATGCTTTTGAACTGTGGTATTGGAGAAGACTCTTGAGAGTCCTTTGGACTGCAAGGAGATCCAACCACTCCATCCTAAAAGAGATCAGGCCTGGGTGTTCATTGGAAGGTCTGATATTGAAGCTGAAACTCCAATATTTTGGCCACCTGATGTGAAGAGCTGACTCATTTGAAAAGACCCTGATGCTAGGAAAGATTGAGGGCAGGAGGAGAAGGGGATGACAGAGGATGAGATGGTTGGGTGGCATCACCGACTCAACGGACATGGGTTTGGGTGAAGTCCAGGAGTTGGTGATGGACAGGGAGGCCTGGCGTGCTGAGGTTCATGGGGTCACAAAAAGTCAGACACGACTGAGCGACTGAACTGAACTGAACTGAATTTGCTAGGGCCCAAGTTCCTTCTACTGTCCAAGCAGAGTACTCAGTAAAGGTATCATCAAATAGATGATCATCATTAAAATACATTGAAAGAAGGCTTCTCTGGTGGCTCAGTGGTAAAGAATTCACTTGCCAATGCAGGAGACACGAGTTGGATCCCTAGGGTAGGAAGATCCCCATGCCCGTGGCAACTAAGCCTGCGCACCACAACCACTGAGCCAGTGCTCTAGAGCTTGAAACTGCAACTACTGAAGCCCGCCCACTCCAGAGCCTGAGCTCCGCAACTAGAGAAGCCACTGCAGTAAGAAGCCCACACATAGCAACACAGAGTAGCCCCCGGCTTGCTGCAACTAAGAAAGCCCATACAAAGCAACAAAGACCCAGCAGACCCAAAATCAAATACACAAAAGAGTATGATGGGATACCAAATGGCAGAGGCAAGGAGAAAACATCAGATTGGCACAGTAACCTGCAAACTCTCAGGGCACTAGTTTTCAAGCCCCTCTCCGTTCCAGCACCCTCCTCCTCTGCCAAAAATTCTTAAAACCAGTATTTCTAGCAAGTTAAACACTGAGTTTTCTTTTTTCTCCCAGTTTGTGTTCTACTGTTAGTAAACGCATGCATGTGTTCATCTTTTTATCAAGAATTGTTTTTATAAAAATTTGATTCATACAAGTCTAAGTTTTGAGACTAATAAACTGTCTTCTTTCCTTTCTAGAAAATGAAGTTTTTTTCCATCCAGTACGTATTGATATTTAGAGCCTTAGGGTTTTGTTGCAACTTTTATATTCAGTACTTATTTCATTCATTAAACAGACTTCAACTTATTGCCTGCTATGTGCTACCAACTTTCCTAGCTCCCCAACTCCTGAAGATTATTGTTACATTTTCCTTAACTAAAATAAATGAATTAATGAAAGAGTTGATAGAATGAAGACCCCTTTGGAGCGAAGTGGGTACACAGGATGGGTTACCCAAGTCAGCTTGGGTTAAGTCAAAGAAAACTATGCAGATAAGGTCATATTTCAATTGAGATTAAATAGGAATATGTACTTAGTGAAGGCTAAGTTGTAAATAGTAAAAAAGGAAATTTTATTTCAAATAATTTCTGTTGAAATCAGTCCTACTTAAAGCTTAGTTTTCAGACCTCTGGTGGTCCACAAACTTTTTGCTGTGAGACTCTGTAAGATGAATACAAAAATAGAGACTAAGTGTTTAGAAAGCTTTATAGAAATTTGACAGAGTAATTTTATATCTATTGAATCTAATAAAGAATTAAAGCTTGGTTTTTTATTTCATTTCTCTAGTTATTTGTTTTTGTTGTATTTTGCTAAAGTACTGGTTCACAACAGATTGACAAAAATTTTTAAACAGAGAGAGTCTTGAGTCGTGCTATTATTAAATGCATCTAATTCTAACTATAACTCTCGAGTTGTTCCCTCTTTTAAGCTTCTTTCTGGATTTAAACGGAGCTCAAAAGGCTTATCCCCTGACTTCAGGAAGAACCTCATATATCAGTTAGATGATGATCCATTTTAATTAAGAATCATGCTAACAATTCAGCTATGCTGACTGAACTCCTTAAGCATCTTAGTGGAGTGAGGAACAGCTGGTTCACATTCTTCCCACATGTTATCAAAAGTAGAAGCAACTAGATGGTGATAGAATACTGTGCTATTTCATTTTTCTAACACTTGAAGCCATTAATCCTTACACCACATCCTTACAGCCATGCACCTCTTCAGAATCATCTTTATTCAAAGCACACAAGTGTATATAGAAAAAAAGACATGTTTGATTCAGATATAAATTCAAACAAAGACAGATCTTCACTATCTAAAAACTTATGCTGTGAAATGGTGAACACACAGTGAACCTTCATTCCTGCTATAAAAAGGGTTTTTTCTTTCCCCCGGCCATGAAACCAAAATAGATTTTAATATGCAAAGAATCATGTACTGAAAGCATGTAAACTCAGAAATGAAACCTCAAGTCAATTTTTCACCAAAGTCATTAGACCATATACTCTTTCTTTGTTCTTTACTATGCAAACAGCAATTCATTCTAATTGATGATGGATTCTTTCCTGGCAATCTTAGCAGTTGCTGCTTTCTTTTTAGATTGCAATGAATCAAGACACCAATCTGATTTATAAAATACCAAAAGGTTTGTTAGTATACAAAGTAGAATTTGATGTCATATAAAACCACACAAATATTTAAGATACTTTTATATGAGCCTTCACACAATTTCTTACTTCTCCTCTAATTAATAAGATTATCCTACGGTTTTACAAAATTCTGGATATGTAGAAGTACCTTCAGCTCTTTTGGTGCCTGTTTTGGAGATATTAAAAATACAGACATACATATAGGAAAGCCCAATATTTGTCTAAGATGAGATGAAAGAAAAAATGGGCTAGACTCACTTCTTTGCTATCTGTCCATCAAGGAGGAATTACAGTCTGTAGCAAGGTTTCTCAAAAATGATAATTCTTTGACTGTATGTTTGGTAGTGCATGCTGGGGGAGAGCTGCTCTGTGAACTGAGGATTTTGAACAGAATCCCTGGCCTCTCTCCACCAGATACCAGAAGCTACCTGAAGCTAACCTCACTCCCTAGTCACGACAATCAAAAATGTTTCCAGACACTCTCCCCAGATCAGAACCGAGTGACAATACAGAAAAATAGTTCCAAACTTTTTCCCCCAACATACTGTCAGTTTAAAAAAAAAAAAAACAAAAAACAAAAACTGAGCATGCATCTCTATCTAGCTAAATTTATTTATAAATTACATATACAGACTATTGTACTAATGTTACATATACTGTAAAACATAAATTTAAGCAGAACGAGATTTTAAAAATATCAACGAATTGCTGATACTTTGAGACCAGGACCCAGAGGATTATTTTTTGTACTCCTCAAGGATGTACACACCACCCTTTTTTTTTTTTTGGCTGCACCCCACAGCAGGTAGAATCTTAGTTCCTCCACCAGCAGTCGAACCGAGCCCCCTGCATTGGAAGTGCAGAGTCTTAACCACTGAACTGCCAGGGAAGTCCCCACACCATACCTTTAAGACAGCTGGTATAGATTATATTCACAGACATAAGATCTGTTTCTTTACTGGCTTGGTTACTGATTTATACTGAGACTTTCAGACCATTAGAATTAATATAATTCTAATATACAGTATAAATTATGACCTTTGTTGAAAAATGAAAGAATTCTAAAGCTTCCAAGAAAGTATATTAATTAATTTCTTGATATTATTAAGAAGTATGATCTTAAGACCAATGACTTTGGATGAATTCTCTGGTTGACTATGATCCTTCCTTCTTCTATATCTGATACTTGTACATATTATTAGTTCAAAAAATGATAGAGAGATGTAGTATTCCTATCACTTCCCACAAAGTCCCACAATCCTTATCTTCAAACTGACTCTACTACTGGACTAGGAATGAGTTACTACATCCTTACATAACAATCATTTTTTATTAAAAATATGTGGGGTATATGTATCAGGAAACATAAGAATTATAGTTACAGCTATTGCAAAAAGTCTCTTATTTACGTCATAATATAATACGATATACCCACATGGCTTTGGAGACTACCATGTATCATTTATTTATGGTGACCCACGGTTGATAGTGATGCTTTGATATCTGTATAATGACTCCATTCTTTACAAAGGCAACATAAATCAACATTCGAAGTGGATGACAATAATCATGGTTACTGTCTATGGTTACTACCTTTATTTTTGATGCTTCAACAATCATGTGGGTCTTTCTTTTATAATTGGTGCGTATGAATTTTGCCCCATATTAAGAAAACTTAGTAGTCCTATCTATGAATAAAAACAGAAGAAATATCTGAGGACTAGGGGGTATAAAACTGAGAAATTAGGTATTTTTAGTGGCTTCTAGGCTTCCCTGACTGAGAAGGCAATGGCACCCCACTCCAGTACTCTTGCCTGGAAAATCCCATGGATGGAGAAGCCTGGTAGGCTGCAATCCATGGGGTCAAGAAGAGTCAGACACAACTGAGCGACTTCACTTTCACTTTTCACTTTCATGCATTGGAGAAGGAAATGGCAACCCACTCCAGTGTTCTTGCCTGGAGAATCCCAGGGACAGGGGAGCCTGGTGGGGTCCATCTATGGGGTCACACAGAGTCAGACATGACTGAAGCGACTTAGCAGCAGCAGCAGCAGTAGCAGGCTTCCCTGATGGCTCAGATGGTAAAGACTCCGCCTGCAATGTGGGACACCTGGGTTTGATACCTGGTCAGGAAGATCCGATGGAGAGGGGAATGGCAACCCACTCCAGTATTCTTGCCTGGCAAATTTTATGGACAGAGGCTACAGTCCATGGGATCGCAGAGTCAGACACAACTGAGCGACTAACACACCACACCACAGAGTCCTTTGCCTTAAAACAATGAAATTTAGTTCATATTTAGGCTAATATAAAGATATTTGTAAATAGTGAGTATAATTTACCTTTTAAACAGTAATACTCCATAAATGTTTATTGAATTAGAATCAAGCACATAATCAGAATGTAGGTTTAAGAATTTTACTATCTCTAGATCTATTTAAACATGCTTTGTGACAGGAAATATTTTAAATAATCTGTGAAGTAAAATTACTTTAGTGGTAGACTTTCCGGTGATATAATTAATTGTGCTAACAATGAAACTATAGTCATCCATTTCCTGCCATGAGCAAGTAAGTCATATTGAACTTGCCCTCCTAGTGTATGTAAACAACTAGAAAACCAGACACAATATATGAAACAAGAGTTTTCAGATATTAGAAAACAGGAAACACAGGACTGTGATCCACAGGAAAAGGAAAACATATCAGATAAACCTTATGATAATCCTAGGTTTTAAGCTGGAGGCATTTTCTGAATATTGGCACAGGGAAAGGAAAAACACAATGGTCTCACTGAATTTGAGGAGACAGAAATGGGAGCTCAGGGAGACTGAGGCTGATTAAAGAAAAGCAAATTACACAGAGAAAGAGATCCAGAAATCTGCATGGGGATCCCTTTGAGTGACTGGTTGCATAATTAAGCTGCATGTGTGGAGAATTAAACTTTATGACTACTGGCCAAGAAAGCTGCTAGGCAGCTATCAAGTGGAAAATCCTCACAACGCAGGACTGGAAGACATTTGAGATCCCTGAAGTCAAAGAAGAAGTCTTGTTTAATACCCAAAGCATTTACAGATATCCCCAAAGAGTATGCATTGGTAGCAGGACTAAATTAGTCCAAGGAAAAAAAGGCTACTTTAGACCCGTCCTAACACAGCTTTAACTCAAGCCTCAAAACTAAGAAGCTGATTCTCGATAAATGTAAACTCAATCACAATTAGAGGAAGACAACAAAAAGCAAAAAATCAACAATGTAAAATTTACACTGTCCAAAATTCAATCAATAGTTACTACCCATGTCAAGAAATAGGACAATGTGAAACATAATCAGTAGGAAAATAAGTCAGGAGTTACAATACCAGAAATGAAAGAGATGATGGACTTAACAGACATTATAAAAGAACTATTAAAATATGTTTAAGGATTTGAAGGAAAACAAGATAAGAGGCAAAGAAATGGAAGATATTTTTTAAAAGACTGGATGGAATTTATGAAACTGAAAAATATAATATCTCAAATGAAAATTTTACTTGATGGATAGATGAGTAGACCAGATTCCACAGAAGAAAATATCAATGAACATAAACAGAAAGAAATTCAAAATATATAAAGTGGAAAACAGATGTGGGAGATGAGGCTGAAAATAACGACCAGCAGTCTGTGGGATGATGTCAAGCAATTCCTGAAGTCGAGGATAACAGGGGGTAGGATGGAAATAAAGTTGAAGAAATAAATCTGAAATTTGTAAAAATCTGAACTGAAAATCTATAAAACAACAAACCCCAAGCAGGATAAAGCCAGGGAAACCACATCAAGACACATAATACAGTTCACCCTTGAAAAACACAGGGCTGGGGTGGGGGGCGCTTAGAGGTGCAAAACTGCCACATATAACCTTACAAGCTGGCCTTCCTCACTCCTGGTTCCACATCACCAATTCAACTAACTGTAGATCTTAGTTCACATTGATTAAAAACAATCCACATACAAGTGGACCCCTGCAGTTCAATCCTGTGTTATTCAAGGGTCAACTGTAATTGAATTGCTAGAAACTAGTTATGCAAAGAAAAATAATAAAGTCAGCCAGTGGGTTGAAGGCTATAACATGAAAAGGAACAAATATGAGAGTAACTTGATTACTCATAAGAAAAAAAACCAGGCTTCAAGATGATGGAACATTTTTATGAGCAGAAAAAAAAAAACTGTCATAGGAATTCTGTATTTGGGGGTGGGGGGAAATCTTCAAAAATGAAAGGAAAATAAAGACATTTGGGGAAACAGAGTTGAGTGAATTCACCACCACTTAGAGCTTACTTAAGGGTAAAACAAGCAGAAGGGGGAAAAAACAGAAATCAATGGAACTGAAAATGGGAAAACAATAGAGAAATAGCAACAAAACCAGAAGCTAGCTCTTTGAAAGAATCAGTAAAAATTTCTAAATCTCTACCCCGGCTAACCAAAAATAAGACACAAGTTAGCAATATCAGGGGGGAAAAAAAAGAGAATCATAACTACTGATCACACAGACATTACAAGGATAATAAATGATATTATAAACAACTCCACCCACAAAATTGACAATTTAAGAGAAATAGTTTCTGAAAATCATAACTTATCAAAACTCACACAAAAATTTAAAAACCTTAATAATCTTATGTCTATTAAAGAAAATTAATAACTAATTGTAATAGGAAAGAAAAAATCTGACTCAATCTTGTATCTGTTTCTTTTACTTTAACCTCTGAATTCTACTGCTTTTGCTACAAGTTAATCACTGAAAGGATGTTGTCTATAACTTAAAGTATACATAATGGCCTGTCTCCAGGGGACTCTGCTTCCCATGCCTGAACCTTGAGCTAAAATACCTTTGTTTTAGTTCACAGGAAACATCCTGACCAGGGCCACCTGTAAATGGTTGCATGCAAGAAGAAATTAACACACTGGCGTGGAGTGAGGGGGCACTGAGGGCACTGTGGAGTCTGGCTGGAACCAGGAAATATTTGCAACAACTTATGATCTTTTTTACTTTATCTCCTCACCTCCCCCTCTTTGCTCTATAAAAGCAAGTAGCACCCAAACCTGGGCAAGATGGTTATCTGGGACACTAGTCCACCATCTTCTCAGTCTGCTGGCTTTCCTAATGAAGTCATTATTCCTTACCCCAACACTTGTCTCTCGATTTATTAGCCTGTGGTAGGGAAAAGCGGAGAAGGCAATGGCACCCCACTCCAGTACTCTTGCCTGGAAAATCCCATGGATGGAGGAGCCTGGTAAGGCTGTAGTTCATGGGGTGGCTAAGAGTCGGACACGACTGAGAGACTTCCCTTTCACTTTTCACTTTCATGCATTGGAGAAGGAAATGGCAACCCACTCCAGTGTTCTTGCCTGGAGAATCCCAGGGACAGGGGAGCCTGGTGGGCTGCCGATGATGGAGTCGCACAGAATTGGACACGACTGAAACAACTTAGCAGCAGCAGCAGGGAAAAAGCAGTACAAGCTTGGACTGCATAACATAATAAATAATTTAAAAACAAAGAACCAGGCCCAGACACCTTTAGTGGTGCTGCTGCTAAGTCACTTCAGTTGTGTCCAACTCTGTGCGACCCCATAGATGGCAGCCCACCAGGCTCCCCCGTCCCTGGGATTCTCCAGGCAAGAACACTGGAGTGGGTTGCCATTTCCTTCTCCAATGCAGGAAAGTGAAAAGTGAAAGTGAAGTCGCTCAGTCATGTCCGACTCTTTGCGACCCCATGGACTGCAGCCCACCAGGCTCCTTCGTCCATGGGATTTTCCAGGCAAGCGTACTGGAGTGGGGTGCCATTGCCTTCTCCAGCCTTTAGTGGTAGATTCTACCAAACATACAAGGAAAAAGCAATGCTAATACTTTATAATCTCTTCCAGAAAGTAAAAGCAGAGAAATCACCTTCTAACTCATTCTATGAAGTGAGAATTTTCCTATTACCAAAATCAAATAGAGACATCACAAGGAAAAAAAAAAAAACCTACAATCTCTCATAAACATTGACATATAAATTCTCAACAAAATATTAGCAAATCAAATTCAATAATGTATAAAAAGAATTACAGACCACAACCAAGTAGGATTCCAAGCAGGCAAGACTGGTTCAATAACCAACATAATCCTATATAGCACAGGGAACTCTCCTCCATGTTACATAGCAGACTGGATGGTAGAAGAGTTTGGGGGAGAATGGATATATGTGTATATATGGCTGAGTCCCTTTGCTGTCCACCTAAAACTATGACAACATTGTTAATCAGTAATATTCACCAATAATAATAAAAAGTTTAAAATAACAGCCAAGGTAATTTAACATACGAACAGGATAAAGAAGGAAAATCATAAAACCATCTGAGAACAAAAAAAGACTTGTAAAATCCATATAGAATTTTAAATCAACTGTACTTCAATTAAAAAAAGGAAAAAAATCCAACACTTGTGAATTTTAAAAAATCTTTCAGCCAATTTCCTCAACTTCATAAAGAACATCTACAAAAGAACTTACACAGCTAGTATATTTAATGGTAAGAGACTGGACACTTTTTCCCTATAACTGGAAATAAGACAAGGAAGTTCTCTCTACCACTCTTAGTCAACACCCTACTAAAAGCTGTAACTAGTGCACTAAGACAGGTAAAGACACTTTTTATTTCTTTAGAGTAAAAAGCCATCTAGATCAGAAAGAAAGGAAGAAATAAAACAGCCTTTATTTGCAGATGACATGGATATCTGTGGACAAAAACATCAAAAAATCTACCAAAAACAATTTCCTGGAACTGTAACAACTACAGCAAAGTCACAGGATACAAAGTTAAACAAACAACAATTACTTCCCTATACAACAACAAGAAACAATTGTAATCAGAAAATTTTTAAATATCATCTATAACAGCATTTCATCCTCTTCTAAAAAAGAAAAGAAATACTTCATTAAAAAGTCTGTATAGAATCTATATGCAAAAACTACAAAATGTTGTTGAAAAAACTCAAGATGTAAATAAACGAGGAGCTATTCCATATACTGGAAGATTCATTACTGAAAAAGAGTCATTTCTACAAACTTGATCTATATATTAGGTTGGCCAAAAGTTCATTCAGATTTTTCCGTAACATCTTAGAAAAACCCTGAACAAACTTTTTGGCCAACCCAATATATCAACATGCTGCTGCTGCTAAGTCGTGTCAGTCGTGTCCGACTCTGTGCGACCCCAGAGACGGCAGCCCACCAGGCTCCCCCATCCCTGGGATTCTCCAGGCAAGAACACTGGAGTGGGTTGCCATTTCCTTCTCCAATGCATGAAAGTGAAAAGTGAAAGTGAAGTTGCTCAGTCGTGTCCGACTCCTAGCGACCCCACGGACTGCAGCCTACCAGGCTCCTCTGTCCATGGGATTTTCCAGGCAAGAGTACTGGAGTGGGGTGTCATCGCCTTCTCCGATATATCAACATAACCTCAATCAAATTCCTAGCAAATTATTTTGTGGATACTGACGAACTGTTTTAAAGCTTTATAAAATGGAAAAAGTCTAAGAATAACCAACATAATACTGAAAAAGAACAAAGATGAAGGATCACATTGCCAGATCTTAAGACTAATAGTTAGTAAAGCTGCAGAAATCAGGACACCGTGGTATTGGCAAAAGAACAAACAAATAGATCAATGAAACAGAATAGAGAGCCAAAAACAGACCCACAAATATATAGTTAACTGATTTTGACAATATCAAAAAGGAAGTGCAACAAAGGATAAGTCTTACAACAAATCAGATGTCTATATGTAACACAGTGAACCCAGACACAGATCTAATACCTTTCACAAAAATTAACTAAATATAAAACACAGACACAATATAAAATACAAAATTATACAACTTACAGAAGAAAACAGAAAAAAAATCTACGTGATCTGGTATTTGATGTTTCATTTTTAGATACTGCATCAAAAACACACAATCCACGGAAGAAAAAATTGACTGAGTAGGAAACTTGAGCTTTGCGAAAGATACTGCTAAGTAAAAAAACAAAGCCCATATTTTCTGCCAAGAAAATATTTGTAAAACACATATCTGATAAAAGATTGATCTTCAAAATACACAAAGAATAATTAAAATTCAACAGTATGAAAACAACCTATTAAACAATGGTAAAAGATCTAAAAAGATACCTCATCAAAAAATACACAAATAGCAAATACACATATGAAACGATGATCAATATCATATGTCACTGGGGAAATTCAAATTAAAACATCAATAAGATAGCAGATACAAACTATTATATTCAAAACAGATAAACAAGGTCCCACTGTATAGCACAAGGAACTATATTCAATGCTTTGTAATAAACTATATAAAAAAGAATATGAATATATACCTGTGTAATTGAACCACTGGATTGTACACCAGAAACTAATACAACATTGTAAATTAATACCTCAATAAAAAATTTTTAAGTAAAAAAAAAAGACAGTAAGACACGACAACACACCTATTTGAAGAGCTAAAATCCAAAACACTGACAGTACCAAGAGCTGGAAAGAATGAAGAGCAGCAAGGACTCTCATTCACTGCTGGTAAAAATGAAAAATAGTACGGATGCTGTGAAATACAGTTCAGCAGTGTATTTTCTTGCACTTTCTTGAAAAGCTAAACACAGTGTTACATAGTCGTATGACCAAGCAATCATGTTCCTAGGCATTTACTCAACTGTCTGAAACTTACATCCACACAAAACCTGCACACAGATGAGCACAGCAGCTTTATTTACAATTATTACAAGAAGCAACCGAAATGTCCTTCAGTAGGTGTGGCTATTTAATAAGCTATTAAACAAAAGAAAGGAATGAGCTATCAAGACACATAAAAACATGAAATCTTAAATATATATTATTAGGTGAACAAAGTCAGTTTGAGAATCCTACATAATACCTATGATTCCAACTGTATGACACTCTGGAGAAGGCAAAACCATAGGGACGGTAAACAGAGCAATAGCCGCCAGGATAGGAAGAGACAGAGATGTCGAATAGGTGAAGTAGAGGGAATGTTTTCATGCAGCAGAACTCCTCTGAATGGTACTGCAACTGGGGATACGTGATACTATACATTTGTCAACATACAGAACTTTATAGCATAAAAGATTGCATCTTAAAGGATATAAACTAAAAATAAATCATTCAGGAAGTCTGGGGATCCCAGGATTGAATGCAGAATGTGATAAAAACAAACTACTTCTCGTACAAATGTGTGAAACAATCTCACTGAAGGTGATGGGGCTAGCGAGTGCTACAGTAAGGAACTTTGAAGTCTTTAAGACGAAAAAGAAACTACATAAAAGCACTCTAGGTGATGAAGTAATTTCACACAGAGATGTGGATTAACAATTCTAAAACCCACAGACATGTATACTGAAACTGAACAAATAAGCAAAAGGGTGTTGGACTATGGGAGCCAGGCTTCTCCATCGCTGGAGTGAGAACTTACAGATAAACCAGGGAAGGAAGGTAGAAGGATCCATGTGGTAACAGATGAGCATTAGAGACATCACTATGAACTTAGGTTTTAGCTTATACAGCTACAGATGGTCACAGTTTAAAGTATTTATTGATATGTGTATATACTTGGGTCACTATACACACATATATTTCCTTCCTCTGTCAATTTAAGAAAGCCTAGAAACAACAGTACCTTAGTATAAACAAGAACACCCAGTGCTCAGATCTTGAGTCCTATTACCGTTCTCCAATAAAAGAAACCAACACTCTTTGGAGAAATAGCTGACTCCAGGGCTGGAGTAGCAAACATGTAAGATGGGCCTGTAGCATCTTGTACTGCCAGGAAGTAAGGAATGTTTTCAAACTGAAGCACAGTGATGGGGACTGTCAAAAGGACCAAGAGCCAACTAAGATACAGTGTGAAAAAGAGGGGAGAAGAATGACTTCAGTGTAGAAACTTGACAAATGCTAGCACAGCCAGGTGATCAAGGCCAACATCAATAGTGTTATGTTCTTAAACAGAATACCTGAAACGGTAGAACTACTAGATGAAAACAGCTAAAAAGCTTCTTGACATTGGTCTGGGCAATGATTTGGGGTATATGATGCCAAAATCACAGTCAATGAAAGCAAAATATACAAATGAGATTATATCAAATTAAAAAGCTTTCACACAGCAAAGAAACAACAGAAAGGTAACCTAAAAATGGGAGAAAATATTTGTAAATCTTGTACCTCATAAAGGGCTAATATCCAAAATACATAAGCAACTTCAACAACTCAACAGCTAAAAATCAAATAACTTAATATAAAAAATGGATAAAAGCCCTGAATAAACATTTTTCAAAAGAAGACATACAAAAGGCCAAAAAATATACAAAAGGGTGCTCAACATCACTAACCATTAGGGGACTACAAATCAAAACCATAGTGAAGTATCACCTCACATTTGTTAGAATAACTATAGTCAAAAAAAGAAAGAGAAAGATAAGTGTTGATGAGAATATGGAGAAAAGGGAACACTTGGGCAACTGTTGGTGGGGATGTAAATTGGTACAGCTTTATGGAAAATAGGATGGAGGTACCTCAAAAAATTAAAAATAGAACTACCATATGACCAGCAATCTCACTCACTTCTGGGTATATAGCCAAAGAAAATAAAACCTGGATCTCGAAGAGATATCTGCACTTCCATCTTTAGCATTATTCACAATAGCCAAGACACAGAAACAATCTAAGTGTCAACAGACAAATGGATAAAGAAAATGTGAGATACACACACACACACACACACATATATATATACATAAACACACATACATATACAATGGAATACTATTTGGCCTTTATAAAGGAGGAAATACTACTATTTGCAACAACATAAATGAACTTGGAAGACACCATGCTAATTAAGTCAGACAGAGACACAAATACTCTCTGTATATAGATCTCTATATAGAGATCTCTCTCTATTATATAGAGTCTGAAATAGACACATGGTAGAATGTGGTTGCCAGAGATTAGAGGGACAGGGAAAATGGAGATAACTGAAGCAGGACAAAGGCTCAGTTATGAAAGATGAATAAACTCAACTAATCAAATGTACAGTGTACTGCGACTATAGTTAATAATACTGTTTGGTAAACTTAAAATTTTTTAAGACAGCAGATCTTAAATTCTCAACTCACACACACACACACAAAACTATGCGAGGTGATGGGTATGTAAATTAGCTGAACTGTGGTGATCATTTCACAATTTGTATCAAAACATCAAGTTGTACACCTTAAATATCTATGATCTTTGTCGGTTATACCTCAATAAAGCTTTAAAAACAGTGTTATGTTGATAGCATGTACACGTGACATGATCTAATGAAAATGGCACTTTACCTCTGTATCTCTCCCCAAAACACTCCTAAGCCAAGTCTAATCATGAGAAAAATGATACATGAATCTCAACTGAAGCACCTAACCATTACTCCCTAGAACTGTCAGGGTCATCAAAAGCAAGGAAAGTCTAAAAATTAAAAGAAAAGAAAAGAAAAGAAAATTTAATTGATAGGGAAAAAAAACCAAAAACAACGAAAGCCTGAAAACTGTTATGTCAAAGAAACACCTAAAGAAATAAAGACAACTAAATGTAATGGGGTATCCTGGAGAAGATCTTGGAACGGAACAAGTACATTTAGTAAAAACTAAGGAAATACACATAAAGTATGAACTATAGTTAATAATGGGCTTCCCTCGTGGCTCACTGGTACAAAGAATCTGTCTGCCATCATAGGAAACGTGGGTTCAATCCCGGAATCAGGAAGATCTCCTGGAGTAGGAAATGGCAACCAACTCCAGTATTCTTGCCTGGGAAATTCCACGGACAGAGGAGCCTGGTGGGCTACAGTCCACGGGTCACAGAGTCAGACATGACTTAGTAACTAAATTACAACAATAGTTAATATATCAATATTGGGTTCAACAGTTGTGACAAATGTGCATTAGTAAGATGTTAATAATGAGGAAAATAGGTGTGGTTAGATGGGAATGCAGCAGTATCTTTATAATTCTGATACAAATCTAAAATTATTCTATCATTAAAATTTTGTTTAAAGAAAGCATAACAACATCAGTGTCTACACATATTGACTACCTCTCTTGACACACACACACAGGCTCTCTTTTTTCCTGGAACAAGCAGTAAATTATGAAAGAAAAATCATGCAGAGCACAAAATACAGATACGATCAAGACCTTGGATTTCTACCTCTTTCTTGTCTTCAAAGTGTTGCTGGCATTTTCAATGTGTAGGGATTTACAGTGAGAGGATAAAGTGTAACTGGCCAGCTATGAAAAGGAAGAGGGAAGTAAAACACTAGTTGATGTCCCAAACACCTCTTCCCCAGATCAGGGAGCTGGCAGGGGCCACACTTGACAACGAGAAGACGGCTAAGTCCTGAAGATCTAATGCATAGCACAGCGATTATAGTCAACAATACTGTATTATAGACTTCAAAATCACTAAGAAATTAGATCTTAAATGTTCTCACCACAAAAAAGAAATGATAAAGATGTGATGAGATAGACATGTTAGCTAAAGCTACAGTGGCAATCATACTGCAATAAGGTAAATGTATCAAATCAACATTTTGTACAACTTCAATTTATCTACATGTTACATGTTGATTATCTCTCAATTTTTATAATAAATTGGGCTTTCCCTGGTGGCCTAGTGGTAAGGATTCTGGGCTTTCACTGCCACGGCCTGGATTTAATCCCTGCTCGACCCTGGGTTGAGATCCTGCAAGTTGTGCAATGCAGTCAAAAATAAATAAAGTTTTATATATAAATTACACAAAAGCTGGGGGGTTTTTAGAAAAATTAATAAAATTGAAAAACCTCTAATCAAATTGATCATGACAAAAAAGCATACAAATTACCAACATCGCAAGTGAAATGGTGATATCACTGCAGGGTCGAGAGACATTAAACAGGTAAGAAAATACTGTAACTAACATCATGTCACTGAATCCAGTGACTCAGAATGGCATGTATATCTTAGCTGATATCAAAACTGGCCTAAATTTCAGTTTCTTCTCTCCAGCTTTAACTGGTACCTCTGTTGTAAGCTATGGTTATTTGTGCACAAGTGTGTTTCACTATACTATGCTCCTTTTTATAAAGTCCCCGTTCAGGATTATTTTAGTATCTTCCTAAATAAACATTTTAGATACTTTTAGTTACAAAACCAACTATAAGAACTGTGGCTAAGGTAGGGTAATGGTGCCTTCTTCTTTCCAATATCCTATTTTGATACTAGATTATTTTGCAAGAGTGAGAAAGTTAAGATTTATAAAGTTAAAATGTGTTGTCTTTCTTGTTGGGTGTTAATGCCACTTGGCTCAATTTAGCCTTTATATGCTTCATGAAAGAAGCTAACTACTATTAAAATAACATTTTAGTAAAATACATGTTTTCTAGTGATCGGTTATAAACAGAAAAACTTTTTAATCTGGTATGTTATATGTCTTAATGCTACATGTAGAAATAGAATTTCACTGTAGATAGAGCATCCACATTAATAAATATTAACATTTCATAATCAGTCTCTGTAAAACTCAAGTGAATGAACATTCATGCTAGATGTGTTCTAAAACCCCTTCTCTCTCTCATTGTTATTTATAACAATGAGCAGTTTTGCTAATGCTGAATACACGACAGGATATTTGGCTTTCTTTTTTACCCCAGAAAACTGTGATCATTTTCTGTGTCATATGAATACAGGATCATTATTTATTATCTGCATTAGATACTTTGTTGGACTGTTTTATATGCAATGATGTGGTCACTGGCTGAAGATAGTGAGTAAGAGCGGTAACAATACATAATCAGGTGCAGGAAGGGGGTTGTCTGAACACAATCCCACTTAAAATCTGGTAGCCATTATTGTCTTTTCTATAATCTGTGCGGCCTCTTGAGAGTGAAAAAAATCACAGCCATTTGCTACCATTTTGAATAAAGTGGTGATTTTTGACTCTTCCCGCATTCCAACATGGTCTGAATCAGTTACTCTCAAATTTCAGTCTTAAAGCTCCTTTCTTCCTTCTTCTCCCCCTCCCACTTTCAATCCCTTCTCTTCCAGTTCTTTATTTTCTCAAGTTAAAAGAGCAGTACTCTTAGCCACAAAGGAAAAGGAGTATTGTAGAGAAAGTATAGTCTTTAGAATTAGACTGACAAGAGTGAGAATTTTGCCTTCATCAAAGAAGTTACTTTGTTTTTAAGGTCAGTGGTACACTAGAGCCTGCTCACATTGCTGGAGGGCCAAACATTCCCTTCTCTTCCCAAGTTCTCTTCACTGACTTCATCTGAAATTAGTTGATAGCTTGAAATCAGCCATGATGGAAGCATTTGCACCACAGAAACTAGCAAATGCTTCAAACCAGGGCTTTTTTTTTTTTTTTTTTTTTAATAAGGAATCAGTTGTTGAGCATTCACCTATACAATATTCGCTTAGTTTTCACATTTTTCAAACAGGCTGATAACATCAACTCTGAAAATACGTTGCAAGGATTTCAAATACTCTAAGTACAACACCTAGCAAAATGCCAGATGTATATAAAGCATTTAGTATTTGGTAGATGGAACATTGTTATGGTATTACAGAGTCTGGCTATCTGAAAGCAGAGCATTAAAAAAAGCATGTAAGCCAGGAAACCAATAATGAAAAAGTGTAACAGACCCTATTTGCAGGGCAGGAATAGAGATGCAGACACAGAGAACAGATATGTGGACACGGCAGGGTGGGACATGGAGAACGAGATGAGCTGGAAGACCAGGACTGGCATACATACACTACCATGTGTGAGTTAGATGGCTAGTGGGAACCTGCTATACAACAGAAGGAGCTCAGCTCAGTGCTCTGTGACGACCTAGAGGTGTGGGATGGCAGGCAGAACAGGAAGGGGGTCGAAAAGGTAGGGGATATATGTACATATACAGCTGATTCACTTTGTTGTACAGCAGAAACTAACACAACATTGTAAAGCTACTATACCACAATAAATTAAAAAAAAAAAAAAGAGCTGACCTTTATTTTAGTAGGGTTATTGGATCCTTCAGAATTTATAAATGGGAAAAATTAAAATAGTATTCCATACAATACACCTCAATTAATGGGAACAGTATCTTTTTTCACAACTACTCCAATTTTCCAGGTTCCCTTTTAATTATCATATCCTCTGTTTAACTTGTCAGCCAACACTTGTGCACACGAGTTCAGTCACTCAGTCGTGCTCAACTCTGTGACACATGGGCTGTAGCCCACTAGGCTCCTCTCTCCATGGCATTTTCAAGGCAAGAATACTGGAGTGGGTTGCCATTTCCTCCTCCAGGAGATCTTCCTGACCCAGGGATTGAACCTGCATTTCCTGAGCTCCTGCACTGGCAGGCAGATTCTTTATCAATGAGCCATCTGGGAAGTCCATCAGTCACTACTACATATCATATAAATGCAGACTTTTTGAGTAGTGACTTGGAAGGATTCAGAAAGCCACAAGACATATGAGGAAGCATTATAAAAGGGAAGTCATGAATGGAGGTAATTTAGTAACTGTAATTACTTCCTTGGTAGCTCAGACAATAAAGAATTTGAAGGAGACCCAAGTCTGATCCCTAGGTCAATAAGATCCCCTAGAGAATGGTTATCCACTCCAGTATTCTTGTCTGGAGAATTCCATGTACAGAGGAGCCTGACAGGCTACATTCCATGGGGTCACAAGAGAGTCAGACACAACTGAGCAAAGAACACTTTTCAGTAACTGTAATTAAACATGTATTAGATTCACCATTAGGATCATCTGTTCACTATTTCTTTAGACACTGAACCAAGATCTTGGCTGGAAAAAGAGAAATTTAAATTAGTGTGGAAAGCAATATCAAAATTTTAATTTTCATTATTATTTTTATTATTATAAATGTGACTTTCTCCTAAACAAAGTGGTGGAAGAGAGGGGATTATTGCCACCAATAATCTTGGATTGTAATCCATACTCCTGGGTCTTGTGTTTGAAGCTTTCCCAGTTTACTGAAGACTTCAGAAATTTGAGCAAAATCCCTTGCCCATAGTGTATGCATAACAAACTGACTTACAATACTTCATTTAAAAAGATCACTTGGAGACCTCCAAGTGTCTCAGAGTAAAAAGTGTTTATAAGTCTGTTTAAAAAGATACTGTTTTTCTTCCCTTCATGAAATAATGATTTGAATGGTTTTCTACTTCAGCTCTTATAAATAAATACCAGGTTTTCATTCTAGATTATTGCTCTGTTGCAAATATCACATAAATGAAACAAATTATTTAAATAATTTTTTTATTTTCACACTGTTTCAAGTAGTTAGTACCCACATTTCCTACTCAGTCCTATCTATCCTCTGTCGCTGATTTATTACTTCTATTGAAGTCATTTTTTTACAGTAACGTCTAAATCGGAGAAGGCAATGGCAACCCACTCCAGTTCTCTTGCCTGGAGAATCCCATGGATGGAGGAGCCTGGTAGGCTGCAGTCCATGCAGTCGCTAAGAGTCGGGCACGACTGAGCGACTTCACTTTCACTTTTCACTTCCATGCATTGGAGAAGGAAATGGCAACCCACTCCAGTATTCTTGCCTGGAGAATCCCAGGGACAGAGGAGCCTGGTGGGCTGCCATCTATGGGGTCACACAGAGTCGGACACGACTGGAGTGACTTAGCAGCAGCAGCAGCAACGTCTAAATGTTTGCACTGGTATTAAGAAGGCCTCAAATTCCTTTCTCATCACTGACGCAAGTCTTAAGATTACTAATGCTCCGAAAGTCAAAAATTAACTCAAGAAGCAACACTCAACATAGAACCCGAAAACCATAATCACAAGAGAGATAAACTCTTCAATGTGGGATTCAAGTTTTAGCTATGAATAATTTGAAACTTTATGAAATGATGAACATCAAGATTAGAAATGTTGAGACTTCTGTGGTGGTCCAGTACTTGGGTATTCACCTGCCAATGTAAGGTACACGGGTTCTGTCCCTATCTGGGAAGATCCCAGATGCCACAGAGAAGCTAAGCTAAGCCCATGTGCCACAGCTACTGAGCCTCCATACTGCAACTGCTGAAGCCCACACACCTATAGCCTGTGCTCCACAAGAGAAGCCACTGCAGTGAGGAGCCCATGCACCGCACCTGGAGAGGAGACCCTGCTCACAACTAGAGAAAGCCATTGTGCAGCCATGAATACCCAGTGTAGTCAAAAATAAATAAATAATCTTTTTTTTTTTTTAACAAAAAAAGATTGGAAATGTTTTTCTAGTCTAAAATATAACAGTTGTTGTTGTTCAGTTGCTCAGTCATGTCTGACTCTTTGCAACCTCATGGACTGCAGTATACCAGGCTTCCCTGTGCTTCACCATCTCCCAGTTTTCTCAAATTCATGTCCATTGAGTTGGTGATGCCATCCAACCATCTCATCCTCTGTTGTCCCCTTCTCCTCCCTGCCTTCAATCTTTCCCAGTATCATAGTCTTTTCTAACGAGTTGACTCTTCGTGTCAGGTGGCCAAAGTATTGGAGCTTCAGTTTCAGCATCATCCTTCCAATGAATATTCAGGGTTGATTTCCTTTCGGATTGACTGGTTTGATCTCCTTGCTGTCCAAGGGACTCTCAAGAGTCTTCTCCAACACCACAGTTCGAAAGCATCAATTCCTTGGCCCTCAGAGTTCTTTATGCTCCAATTCTTATATCCATACATGACTACCGGAAAAACCATAGCTTTGACTGTACACACCTTTGTCAGCAAAGTAATGTCTCTGCTTTTTAACACTCTGTCTACATTTATCATAGCTTTTCTTTCAAAGAGCAAGTGTCTTTTAATTTCATGGCTGCAGTCACCGTCCACAGTGATTCTGGAGCCCAGGAAAATAAAGCAGTATGGGGCATTATCTATTATTAACTACAAAAAGTATTTACAGAATACCTTAGAATTAGTCAAGTTCTATGCTCCTTTAAATTCTAGAGAAGGAAATGGCAACCCACTCCAATATTCTTGCCTGGAGAATCCCATGGACAGGGGAGCCTGGCAGGCTATAGTCCACAGGGTCGCAAAGAGTTGGACACAACTGAGAGACTACACTATGGTCCTTCAAATTAGCTATTTATACTAAAGTTGTAGGCCTGCTCCCTGCCTACTTTCTGGAACCATCTAACACCACCAATGACCCTTCCCACTCAGCATTATTTGGATTCTTTAGTTTTTCTAACACACTATCCTTCATCACTCCAGAGGACGCCTCCAATGATGTTCCTTCAGACTAAAATGTTCTCCCAGTGCTCCCTCTACTTTAAATCCCAATTCAAATATCCCTTCCTCAGAGAAGTCTCGCCTCACCTCCCAGTGAGAGCCACATTCCTTTTCTTGACACCGCTTACAATTTATACTCACACATCCACTGTTTATGTAACTGAACTTTAGGCTCTACGACAGCAGGAACTGTCTATTCCTGTTCATCATCATAACCTCAGGATGCAGCACAGTCTCTGGCACATGGTAGGTCAATGAATGAATGATATCCACAAATTAATACAAACTAAACTTCAAGACATATTAACCAACATTAGATGTAATTCAAGATCACAGCATAACTACTGAATCCCAAATAACACTGCTGGATACAGTATTATCAAATTTAAGAAAAATATCATATTGAAACCTATCGGTACCATTGAATGTATTAGTTTCCAAAGGCCTAACTCAGGCACTTTTTTTTCTCAATAACAGGGAGACGTTGAGTAATTCTCAGACAGTATCACACCCTGTATACATGATACTGTTCTCTCACCTACTCATATTACCCACTGTACCTTTAAAAAAAAAAAGAAGGAAATATTCAGAGGAAGGCAATTCCAGAGATAGTACATTTCAGATCTGTTTACCATATAATAGTCTACACTGACAGAATACTCCAAGTAGAACATTAAAATTACAATTAGTATATATAGTCTAATATTATACGATTAACCAACTCTGATTCAACATCAACTGTCTAAAGCGTTTATTAAGAAAGATTCATATATTAAGAGAGTTTTCAAGGCAGAAGCCGGTGTGTCTCCCTTTGCCTGGTAAAGTAATAAAGTTATGCTTTTCTACTTCACCCAAAACTCTGTCTCTGAGAGTTGATACAGCAGCAGTGCACAGAGAGGTCAAGGCTTTCAATAACTATATACCATAACAGAAGTCTCTTTAAAATTGTAATTTGTAACAACACTAATTATTATTTCACGGACATTAAAAAATTTCCCTGTGATCAGGTGTTATTAAAAAAAAAAAAAACATTCTGAACTCTAGTCAGTACTCTGTAATAACCTATGATGGAAAAGAATCTGAAAAAGGATATATGTATAACTAATCACCTTGCTACACACATGAAGCTAACACAACACTGTAAATCATCGCCAATATAAAATAGAATTTATTTTCATTTAAAAATAAAATTAAAAAAGGAAAGATTGTGAGGCTGAGTCTAAGCTCAAAGAAAAGAGAACTGTGAAAGATTATTAATGGAAATGTCAGCAGGTGTTCAAAAGCCTAGGAGAGTAGTGGCAAATAGGTAATATATTTGCCCATTCTAGTTAAACGTCATGTATTTTTTTATTTGTGAGAGAATTAAAAATGTTTTGAGTCACATGCATTTTTTTTATCTGAATATATAACTGGAATATATGCCAGTAGGGGCAAACAGCATAGGTTAAAAAGGACAGTGCCTTGAGAGGCTGTAACTACCTTAATTACTGATTGCCTAGGCAAAACAAAGAGGTTTTCACTACATAACCAGTTCTGACAGGTTTCTCCAACTTGAAAACCTTAGCACAGAATGTTTCCACTCTGAAAATATCACCCCACTTTCAATGCCATATGGAAATAGAAAGTTCTGACACAATAAGTTTTTAAAACATGTGAACCAAATGGAATAAAATCATAAAATATAAGGTGCTATCACCATTACTATTGTTGTTGAAAAAAGGTTCAGAAATGATATCACATACCTTCTCACCATCTTTAAAATGGAATGAAAGTATGCTGCTGCTGCTGCTAAGTCACTTGAGTCGTGTCCAACTCTGTGCAACCCCATAGACGGCAGCCCACCAGGCTCCCCCGTCCCTGGGATTCTCCAGGCAAGAACACTGGAGTGGGCTGCCATTTCCTTCTCCAATGCAGGAAAGTGAAAAGTGAAAGTGAAGTCGCTCAGTCATGACTGACTCTTTAACAACCCCATGGACTGCAGGCTCCTCCATCCATGGGATTTTCCAGGCAAGAGTACTGGAGTGGGGTGCCATTGCCTTCTCCAATCAAAGTATGGGGTTGGCCCAAAAGTTCGTTTGGGGTTTTTCCATAACATCTTACCTAAAACCCAAACTTTATGGCCAACCCTATATTGATCATAAATTATTTTCTAATAAAGATCAAAGTGTAGTAATGGTCTAAAAAATAAACTGTATTAATTAAACAATTTAGTTATTAAATAATAACTATAAAACTCCATAGCTATTATTACATGCAATTTTTCAAAAGAATGTCAATGTTTATAATAAACACAAAAATATGATAAAAATAAAGTTTAAAATATAAATATGTTTTATATTTAGGCACATACATGCATGCACAGAATACTTCTGGATGGATCAGTTCAGTTCAGTTGCTCAATCGTGTCCAACTCTTTGCAACCCCATGGATACCACTGCATTAATGGTTATCTGGGAGAGTGGCCTGAAAAGCTGGGCGGGTCTAGAGTAGGAAGTGGACTTCCCTTTCATCATACTTCCTTGAGGTTGTTTTAATGTTTTCCATATCATACGATTTTCTCCCCTAAAAGTTAATAAAAATTTTCTAAGTTAAATGAATGGAATTAGGTAGGAATAATTAACCATTCCTATAACTTAACTAAAAGGGGGGAAATCTAAAAATCATGGAAGATCTAAGATCTCTCTCAGCATTTTATTGAGAAAACTGAAACAATTAAAAAATTCTGTTCTCCCAAAGTTAGTAGTCAAGTCAGTGACATCGCCTCTAAAATCTAGAATTTCCTTATTCTCAGTAATATGCCAAGTACTATATCATTCTATCTCATCTTAGTTATAAAAGTAATGTGCCTATTTGGCAAAACTAATACTATATTGTAAAGTTTAAAAATAAAATAAAATTAAAAAAAAAAAGAAGAAGAAGCCAGTCACAAAACACCAAAAAAAAAAAATAATAATAATAATAATGTGCCAAGTACTGTATCATTCTATCTCATCTTAGTTATAAAAGTATCATGAGCTCCACAGAACAGTAGAACTAAAAGCATCTCTCGACAGACTCTAGGTAAGCAACACACAGCAATCAGGATTTGATAGTAATTTTTACTGATTTAAAACAGGCAACTCAAGCTGAAATCTGGCAGGATAATTATTTTTTAAAGGGAGCTCAGGAAGGAGCTGAATTTAGCTCATCAAGGAACTAGCTGCTGCCTGCAATTGTCCTTGAAAAGTAAATGCCAAAGTCAAAAGGTTCATGCATGAACTCTTTGGGCTGCTTAAATCCAGAAGCAGAAGCAGGAAACTAATTAGCCTCTCATTTACGATCTGTTCGGGCCTTCTTGACTGACCTAATTATAACTCATCTCCAGTGCAACCTAATCTTTTAGGGAATTTAGTCTAGAAACAGTTCAATTTCATCTAAGCTATGGAATCCATTGGGCTTTCCTTGTGACTCATCTGGTAAAGAATCCGCCTGCAATGTGCAAGACCTGGGTTTGATCCCTGGGTTGGGAAGATCCTCTGGAAAAGGAAAAGGCTAGCCACTCCAGTATTCTGGACTCAATAGTCCATGGGGTTGCAAAGAGTCGGACACGACTGAGTGACTTTCACTTCACTTCACTTATGGAATGCATAACCTAGGTGCCACCCTGATAAGAGAAGTCCTCATTAACTCTTCTTCCCCCAGTGATACATTCACTTGAAAGGTATTTTAGAGCATCATTCAGTTTATATTCAATAAGTGTTAGAAAAGACATTTTTATTTCAGCAAAAATAAATGCATTTAGATTTTTCCAATTTAATATATTAGAATCTTGTATTAATCTTGGATGGCAAATAAAAAAGGAAATACAACAAATATTAGAACAGAAAAATCCTTAAACCAATTCCCAAATAGTTAAGACATAGAAAGATGTAGATGAGAGATACAGATATTCTAAAAAGACAACTAGGAGGAGATACTGTATGACCCAAATTAAGCATTTAGAGAGAAGTCTAATAGACTTCTCTATTAGAAAAGATCACATGATAATGTTTCTCTCATATCATACTCATTTATTAGGAGACAAAGACTTGTCTTGCAACTTCTTAAAAAAAGGGATAGAACAAAGGAAAAGGCTACATCGACTAAGCAAAATTTATCCACCAATCACTGCCTCTCCATACAGTATGAACTATGGTCACATATATGGGAATAACTGGAAAGAAGGGGAGACATAAAGAGAAAAGAATTTTATTTAAAAAAAAAGAATTTTTTTAATGTTAGACTTGATTATTAATACAAAATACTTCTTTTTAAGCTTGTTTGTCATAACTGATATCCTGGAAAGCTTTACCCAATAATTAAAACTCCTCTCCTGGAATGTGGCAGGATAAAGATTCAATGACAATGTCAGCTTTTCCTCTTAAGTTTTAATGAAATGGTCTCAAGAAATTTAATTCATTTTCAAAAATGGATTTCCTCAATTACAGGATTTTAATCCTACTTTTGCTAGTCAAAAAGGGAAGAAGTGGTGGTAAAGGTGTGTGTGTATGCATGTTAGTCTCTCAATCACAACCAGCTCTTTGCAACCCATGGACTGTAGCTGGCCAGGCTTCTCTGTCCATGGAATTCTCCAGACAAGAAAACGGGAGCGGTTTGCCATTCCCTTCTCCAGGTGACCTTCCTGACGCAGGCAGCTTCCTTACCATCTGAGCCATCAATCTCAGTGAACCTCAGGGAATGTCACTGTGCTCCAAGGTTCACAGAAAGAGAACCAACTTCTTCCACACTTGTTAGATTCCATCAGGACCTCAGGGGCTCTTTTAACTACATATTCAAAACTATGAACCATTTGTTTAAACTGTGTAATTTCAGGCAGTACCCAAACCCCAGATTAGGACTTTTGCTCTAAAAAAGAATGATAGGTTTATACACTATCAGCCAAGGCAAATGTTATATTTAGACATATGCTACAATGTGATGACAGTCTTTTATTTTATAGTTCACTTATTCCTTGTACCCTATGGTAAAGATCATTATTTCCGGAAACAACAATACTATGTATGAACAAGCCACAAAAAGCTTACTACAGACACACTGGACTGTTAGAACTATTATCCTATTCAGCATTTCTCTAGGGTAGTGATTCAAATTAGGGGATATGTACCCCTAGAAGGCACTCTGGAAACCTGTGAGGGTATTTTCAGTTACCATACTAACTAGAAGTTGTCATAAAGGTTTAGAGTTCTCTTTCTTCCCTACCATTCTGGGGAGGGAGGAAAGAGAAAGAACAATCAGGTTCAACATCTTGAAATTCATGGCTGTTTCCATGCAGTGAAGAATGTCCTACCAGACATTCACGTAGGTGAAAACCTAGTTCATAAATATCTAAGCCTAAAACTTAAACCTGTTCTACAAATAAATATAAGGTTGTTATTGCTGTTCGGTCACTAAGTCGAGTCTGATTCTTTGCAACCCCATGAACTGCATCACACCAGGCTTCTCTGTCCATCACTAACTCCCAGAGTTTGCTATATATAAGTTTGCCTTATAGTAGTTCACTAATATAAGGTTCGGTTCAGTTCAGTTCAGTCTCTCAGTCGTGTCCAACTCTTTGCGACCCCACGAACCACAGCACACCAAGCCTCCCTATCCATCACCAACTCCTGGAGTTCACCCAAACTCATGTCCATTGAGTCAGTGATACCATCTAATCATCTCATTCTCTGTCGTCCCCTTCTCCTCCTGCCTTCAATCTTTCCCAACATCAGGGTCTTTTCAAAAGTCAGCTCTTCGCATCAGGTGGCCCAAGTATTGGAGTTTCAGCTTCAACATCAGTCCTTCCAATGAACACCCAGGACTGATCTCCTTTAGGATGGACTGATTGGATCTCCTTGCAGTCCAAAGGACTCTCAAGAGTCTTCTCCAACACCACAGTTCAAAAGCATCAATTCTTTGGCGCTCAGCTTTCTTTATAGTCCAACTCTCACATCCATACATGACCACTGGAAAAACCATAGCCTTCACTAGACAGACCTCTGTTGACAAAGTAATGTCTCTGCTTTTTAATATGCTGTCTAGGTTGGCCATAACTTTCCTTCCAAGGAGTAAGCATCTCTTAATTTTATGGCTGCTATCACCATCTGCAGTAATTTTGGAGCACAGAAAAATAAAGTCTGCCACTGTTTCCACTGTTTCCGCATCTATTTGCCATGAAGTGATAGGACTGGATGCCATGATCTTTGTTTTCTGAACGTTGAGCTTTAAGCCAATTTTTTCACTGTCCTCTTTCACTTTCATCAAGAGGCCCCTTAGGTCTTCTTCACTTTCTGCCATGAGGGTGGTGTCATCTGCATATCTGAGGTTATTGATATTTCTCCTGGCAATCTTGATTCCAGCTTGTGCTTCCTCCAGCCCAGCATTTCTCATGATGTACTCTGCATATAAGTTAAATAAGCAGGGTGACAATATACAGCCTTGACGTACTCCTTTTCCTATTTGGAACCAGTCTGCTGTTCCGTGTCCAGTTCTAACTGTTGTTTCCTGACCTGCATACAGGTTTCTCAAGAGTCAGGTCAGGTGGTCTGGTATTCCCATCTCTTTCAGAATTTTCCAGAGTTTATTGTGATCCACACAGTCAAAGGCTTTGGCATAGTCAATAAAGCAGAAATAGATATTTTTCTGGAACCCTCTTGCTTTTCCAATGTAGTTTTGTACAACTGAATATATACTGAATTTCTAGGAACACCATTACCAAATAAGTAAAGATTATATTTTGTTTCAGACTTTACCAAGTTGCTTACCTTATTGAAAAAAGGTGTTACCACCTGTGTATTTTAACTGCGAAAGAATGATAAACACCTTTATCAATCTGCATTTGACAGTACTCCAATCACGGTGATTCTATATTCAAGTGTAATAAGCATCTGACTACCTCATCATGTCTTCTAGTGTAGTCATGCTTGAGTACTTACATATTGAAATACATATTATTTTACTCCAAAGTTGTTGTTCAATCACTCAGTTGTGTCCCACTCTTTGCGACCCCATGATCTGCAGCATGCTAGGTTTCCCTGTCCTTCACTAACTCCTGGATTTTGCTCAAACTCATGTCCATTGAGTCAACGATGTCATCCAACCTTCTCATCCTCTGTTGCCCACTTCTCCTCATGCCCCGTCTTTTCCAACATCAGGGTCTTTTCCAACGAGTTGGCTCTTCACATCAGGTGGCCAAAGCATTGGAGCTTCAGTATCATCCTTCCAATGAATATTCAGGGCTGATTTCCTTCAGGATTGACTGGTTTGATCTCCTTGCTGTCCAAGGGACTCTCAAGAGTCTTCTCTAGCACCACAGCTCAAAAACATCAATTTTTTGATGCTCAGTCTTCTTTTGCCTGAACTCCATGAACCTGGACCAATGTGAGGATAAGAAAGAGGAGGAACAATGTGCTGATAGATCAGATTACTTTAAAAGGCTTATGCTTTGTTTCTTCTTTTTTTTTTTTTTTGACCCAGAGAATGCAGTTTTAATCCCTGGACTTCCAGGGAAGTCCTCCTTATCTTTTCAACTCATATTTTCAGGGTAAGACATTTCTTTTGGATGGCCTAGAGATATACATGCAAGCTAAGTCCTTTGTGACGCTATGGACTGCAGCCCACCAGGCCCCCTGTTCACGGGATTCTCCAGGCATGAATACTGGAGAGGGCTGCTACTTCCTCCTCCAGCGGATCTTCCCAATCCAGGGATCGAACCTGTATCTCTTCTGTCTCCTGCATTGGCAGGCAGGTTCTTTATCACTAGCGCCACCTGGGAAACCCAAAGATACATAACATGTGAATAAAAATACTCCACACTCAGTGCACATAAGGAAGTGACTACTGGCTACCCCACTCTCTCCACTATTGATTCCAACTCATCTCATTTGGGTCACCTCTAACTCCCTCCTCCCTCTTCTCTTCTCCATATAAATGCTGTGAACCTCTCTGAGTGACCCTCACAGTAGAGAAACTTTTCATCTTTAACGTAGATGTTTTATCAATGGTGCTGTATAGAAGGAGAAGTTTTGAAACTACTGTAAAAATAAGACCGATAACTGGAAGCAGGAGGCTTAAGTCCAAACCCTGACTCCAGGGAACTCCTGACTCCAAGGAACATTAATTGACAGGAGCTCATCAAATACCTCCATACCAACACTGAAACCAAGCACCACACAAGGGCCAACAAGTTCCAGGGCAAGACATACCAAGCAAATTCTCCAGCAACAAAGGAGCACAGCCCTGAGCTTCAAGATACAAGCTGCCCAAAGTCACCCCAAAACCATAGACATCTCATAACTCATTACTGGACATTTCATTGCACTCCAGAGAGAAGAAATACAGCTCCACCCACCAGAACACCGACACAAGCTTCCCTAACCAGGAAACCTTGACAAGCCACCTGTACAACCCCACCCACAGCAAGGAAAAGCCACAATAAAGAGAACTCCACAAACTGCCAGAATATAGGAAGGACACCCCAAAATCAGCAATTTAAACAAGATGAAGAGACAGAGGAATACCCAGCAGATAAAGGAACAGGATAAATGCCCACCAAACCAAACAAAAGAGGAAGAGATAGGGAATCTACCTGATAAAGAATTCCGAATAATGATAGTGAAATTGATCCAAAATCTTGAAATTAAAATGGAATCACAGATAAACAGCCTGGAGACAAGGATTGAGAAGATGCAAGAAAGGTTTAACAAGGACCTAGAAGAAATAAAAAAGAGTCAATATATAATGAATAATGCAATAAATGAAATTAAAAACACTCTGGAGGCAACAAATAGTAGAATAACAGAGGCAGAAGATAGGATTAGTGAATTAGAAGACAGAATGGTAGAAATAAATGAATCAGAGAGGATAAAAGAAAAACGAATTAAAAGAAATGAGGACAATCTCAGAGACCTCCAGGACAATATTAAACGCTACAACATTCGAATCACAGGGGTTCCAGAAGAAGAAGACAAAAAGAAAGACCATGAGAAAATACTTGAGGAGATAATAGTTGAAAATTTCCCTAAAATGGGGAAGGAAATAATCACCCAAGTCCAAGAAACCCAGAGAGTCCCAAACAGGATAAACCCAAGGCAAAACACCCCAAGACACATATTAATCAAATTAACAAAGATCAAACACAAAGAACAAATATTAAAAGCAGCAAGGGAAAAACAACAAATAACACACAAGGGAATTCCCATAAGGATAACAGCTGATCTGTCAATAGAAACTCTCCAAGCAAGGAGGGAATGGCAAGACATACTTAAAATGATGAAAGAAAATAACCTACAGCCCAGATTATTGTACCCAGCAAGGATTTCATTCAAGTATGAAGGAGAAATCAAAAGCTTTTCAGACAAGCAAAAGCTGAGAGAATTCTGCACCACCAAACCAGCTTTCCAACAAATACTAAAGGATATTCTCTAGACAGGAAACACAAAAACGGTGTATAAGTTCGAACCCAAAACAATAAAGTAAATGGCAACGGGATCATACTTATCAGTAATTACCATAAACGTAAATGGGTTGAATGCCCCAACCAAAAGACAAAGACTGGCTGAATGGATACAAAAACAAGACCCCTACATATGTTGTCTACAAGAGACCCACCTCAAAACAGGGGACACATACAGACTGAAAGTGAAGGGCTGGAAAAAGATTTTCCATGCAAATTGGGACCAAAAGAAAGCAGGAGTCACAATACTCGTATCAGATAAATTAGACTTTAAAACAAAGGCTGTGAAAAGAGACAAAGAAGGTCACTACATAATGATCAAAGGATCAATCCAAGAAGAAGATATAACAATTATAAATATATATGCACCCAACATGGGATCACCGCAGTATGTAAGACAAATCCTAACAAGTATGAAAGGAGAAATTAACAATAACACAATAATAGTGGGAGACTTTAATACCCCACTCACACCTATGGATAGATCAACTAAACAGAAAATTAACAAGGAAACACAAACTTTAAATGATACAATAGACCAGTTAGACCTAATTGATATCTATAGGACATTTCATCCCAAAACAATGAATTTCACCTTTTTCTCAAGCGCACATGAAACCTTCTCCAGGATAGATCACATCCTGGGCCATAAAGCTAGCCTTGGTAAATTCAAAAAAATAGAAATCATTCCAAGCATTTTTTCTGACCATAATGCAATAAGATTAGATCTCAATTACAGGAGAAAAACGATTAAAAATTCCAACATATGGAGGCTGAACAACACACTGCTGAATAACCAACAAATCACAGAAGAAATCAAAAAAGAAATCAAAATTTGCATAGAAATGAATGAAAATGAAAACACAACAACCCAAAACCTGTGGGACACAGTAAAAGCAGTCCTAAGGGGAAAGTTCATAGCAATACAGGCACACCTCAAGAAACAAGAAACAAGTCAAATAAATAACCTAACTCTACACCTAAAGCAACTAGAAAAGGAAGAAATGAAGAACCCCAGGGTTAGTAGAAGGAAAGAAATCTTAAAAATTAGAGCAGACATAAATGCAAAAGAAACAAAAGAGACCATAGCAAAAATCAACAAAACCAAAAGCTGGTTCTTTGAAAGGATAAATAAAATTGACAAACCATTAGCCAGACTCATCAAGAAACAAAGGGAGAAAAATCGAATCAATAAAATTAGAAATGAAAATGGAGAGATCACAACAGACAACACAGAAATACAAAGGATCATAAGAGACTACTATCAACAATTATATGCCAATAAAATGGACAACGTGGAAGAAATGGACAAATTCTTATAAAAGTACAACTTTCCAAAACTCGACCAGGAAGAAATAGAAAACCTGAACAGACCCATCACAAACACGGAAATTGAAACTGTAATCAAAAATCTTCCAGCAAACAAAAGCCCAGGTCCAGATGGCTTCACAGCTGAATTCTACCAAAAATTTAGAGAAGAGCTAACACCTATCCTGCTCAAACTCTTCCAGAAAATTGCAGAGGAAGGTAAACTTCCAAACTCATTCTATGAGGCCACCATCACCCTAATACCAAAACCTGACAAAGATCCCACAAAAAAAGAAAACTACAGGCCAATATTACTGATGAACATAGACGCAAAAATCCTTAACAAAATTCTAGCAATCAGAATCCAACAACACATTAAAAAGATCATACACCATGACCAAGTGGGCTTTATCCCAGGGATGCAAGGATTCTTCAATATCCGCAAATCAATCAATGTAATACACCACATTAACAAATTGAAAAATAAAAACCATATGATTATCTCAATAGATGCAGAGAAAGCCTTTGACAAAATTCAACACTCATTTATGATAAAAACTCTCCAGAAAGCAGGAATAGAAGGAACATACCTCAACATAATAAAAGCTATATATGACAAACCCACAGCAAACATTATCCTCAATGGTGAAAAATTGAAAGCATGTCCTATAAAGTCTGGAACAAGACAAGGGTGCCCACTTTCGCCATTACTATTCAACATAGTTTTGGAAGTTTTGGCCACAGCAATCAGAGCAGAAAAAGAAATAAAAGGAATCCAAATTGGAAAAGAAGAAGTAAAACTCTCACTATTTGCAGATGACATGATCCTCTACATAGAAAACCCTAAAGACTCCACCAGAAAATTACTAGAACTAATCAATGACTATAGTAAAGTTGCAGGATATAAAATCAACACACAGAAATCCCTTGCATTCCTATACACTAATAATGAGAAAACAGAAAGAGAAATTAAGGAAACAATTCCATTCACCATTGCAACGGAAAGAATAAAATACTTAGGAATATATCTACCTAAAGAAACTAAAGACCTATATATAGAAAACTATAAAACACTGGTGAAAGAAATCAAAGAGGACACTAATAGATGGAGAAATATACCATGTTCATGGATTGGAAGAATCAATATAGTGAAAATGAGTATACTACCCAAAGCAATTTATAGATTCAACGCAATCCCTATCAAGCTACCAGCAGTATTCTTCACAGAGCTAGAACAAATAATTTCACAATTTGTATGGAAATACAAAAAACCTCGAATAGCCAAAGCTATCTTGAGAAAGAAGAATGGAACTGGAGGAATCAACCTACCTGACTTCAGGCTCTACTACAAAGCCACAGTTATCAAGACAGTATGGTACTAGCACAAAGACAGAAATATAGATCAATGGAACAAAATAGAAAGCCCAGAGATAAATCCACGCACATATGGACACCTTATCTTTGACAAAGGAGGCAAGAATATACAATGGATTAAAGACAATCTCTTTAACAAGTGGTGCTGGGAAAACTGGTCAACCACTCGTAAAAGAATGAAACTAGAACACTTTCTAACACCATACACAAAAATAACCTCAAAATGGATTAAAGATCTAAACATAAGACCAGAAAATATAAAACTACTAGAGGAGAACATAGGCAAAACACTCTCTGACATACATCACAGCAGGATCCTCTATGACCCACCTCCCAGAATATCGGAAATAAAAGCAAATATAAACAAATGGGACCTAATTAACCTTAAAAGCTTCTGCACATCAAAGGAAACTATCAGCAAGGTGAAAAGACAGCCTTCAGAATGGGAGAAAATAATAGCAAATGAAGCAACTGACAAACAACTAATCTCAAAAATATACAAGCAATTCCTACAGCTCAACTCCAGAAAAATAAATGACCCAATCAAAAAATGGGCCAAAGAACTAAATAGACATTTCTCCAAAGAAGACATACAGATGGCTAACAAACACATGAAAAGATGCTCAACATCACTCATTATCAGAGAAATGCAAATCAAGACCACTATGAGGTACTATTTCACACCAGTCAGAATGGCTGCGATCCAAAAGTCTACAAATAATAAATGTTGGAGAGGGTGTGGAGAAAAGGGAACCCTCTTACACTGTTGGTGGGAATGCAAACTAGTACAGCCACTATGGAGAACAGTGTGGAGATTCCTTAAAAAACTGGAAATAGAACTGCCTTAAGATCCAGCAATCCCACTGCTGGGCATACACACTGAGGAAACCAGAAGGGAAAGAGACACGTGTACCCCAATGTTCATCGCAGCACTGTTTATAATAGCCAGGACATGGAAGCAACCTAGATGTCCATCAGCAGATGAATGGATAAGAAAGCTGTGGTACATATACACAATGGAGTATTACTCAGCCATTAAAAAGAATTCATTTGAATCAGTTCTAATGAGGTGGATGAAACTGGAGCCTATTATACAGAGTGAAGTAAGCCAGAAGGAAAAGCACCAATACAGTATACTAACGCATATATATGGAATTTAGAAAGATGATAACAATAGCCCTGTGTACGAGACAGCAAAAGAGACACTGATGTATGGAACAGTCTTATGGACTCTGTGGGAGAGGGAGAGGGTGGGAAGATTTGGGAGAATGGCATTGAAACATGTAAAATATCATGTATGAAACGAGATGCCAGTCCAGGTTCAATGCACGATACTAGATGCTTGGGGCTAGTGCACTGGGACGACCCAGAGGGATGGTATGGGGAGGGAGGAGGGAGAAGGGTTCAGGATGGGGAGCACGTGTATACCTGTGATGGATTCATTTTGATATTTGGCAAAACAAATACAATTATGTAAAGTTTAAAAATAAAATAAAAATAAATAAATAAGAAAAAAAAAAAAAAATACTCCACACTCAGGGGACATCCCTGGCGGTCCAGCAGGTTAGGACTCTGCACTTTCAGTGCAGGGTGCGATTGAGTCAGGGAACTGCCAAGAAATTTAACCAAAATGAATTCACCGCTCCAATTCAAAGTAGCTGAGATACAGTGTCATTAAAAGTGAGTGAGAAATGATGAAGGAAGAAAGAAATGGAATGCTTAATAATTCAAATCAACAAAACTTAAAAACGAACTGATAGTTTTAAACAGAAAAACACCCACACTGCTATGTATATGCATTTGGGCATGCGTACATAAGTGTGTGTGTGTTTAATTGTAAACAGATGCTGATATATGAACGATTAACATCTGAAACCTGACGATCTGAAAAAAGGTTAAAGACAGAGCAGAATTCCTGAATAAGTAAGATATATGAAAAGAACACGAATATATGTAAACAGTATGTCTTTCAGAGGACAAAGTAAACTGAATCAGCTTAAAAAGTGAACACAGAAGGACCAAAAACAACAACAACAAAAGCCAAAATCCACCAGAGAACTCCCCTTGAAAAGCACGCCATAAAACTGGGGAGAAAATTTTAAATAGTTACATATGTGAATGAGTACTAAAAATATTTTAATCCTCTTAACAAGTGTGTTTCTAATTAGATATTCCCTTTTCTGATTATATATTTTATTGTAATGAAGGAATTAACTTTGACTTAACTATTGCCACAACAGCAGCTGTTAGATTTCACTTTGTAGCTTCCTCTTACGCGCCCACCAAAACATGTGTATACTGTGTCTTAACATACTTCTTCCAGGGAAAGACCACAGAATTTCTGTATCAGTTTAGCTAGTTCCTAATGCAATTTACTGTATCTTTTTCTATATTAAAATAGAGAAGATCCTTTAATCTATTCCATAAACCTTTAATTCTCTGGTCCTCATTCTATTCCTTATAAAATGCAATCAAGAATCTACTTTCAAATGTCTTGGAATCTTTCTTAGCAATGAAGTAGTAGAAGGTATTGCCTATTTTCAACTTATATGTTCAGAAATGAGGAAAAGTTTAAACCAAGACAAATCTAAAATAAATCAGGGTGAGGAGGATGGGGAAGGACATAGTCACACACTAAGTATTTTAAGAGTGGAAATAAATGTATTCATAATCACTTAGCCAAACTGCTAATCTATTTTAAACCTTCCATTCTTCCATGACGTGTATTTCTTTAAAATATAAAACTGGAATGTTAAGAAGGCAGTGCTCTGGCAAGCATAAACACCCTAGTAATTTTTACAAGTTGCTTTTTGGAAAGGCCCACCCACCTAACTCCATCCCCATTTTAAAACTGTGCTGTCCCATAATTAAATAATACAGCCTTCATTTTAAACTTCAAACTGTTCTCTACATTTGGAACTTGACATATGGTTGCAAACCCTAAAACGCAAATTCAATAATAAATGGATGGTAAGAAAAAAAATTATCTATAAATTTCAGAACTGTGGAGAGGAATCTTTAATAAGTATTTCATAAGCAGGACCAATAAGACTTCGGCAGATCTCGTCTTATACATCCTCTAAGGTTAAAAGATAAAGACTATCTCTTGAATCTACTCAAAAGTCAGCATACCCATTAAACACCCAAAAAGGAAGGCAATTAGTGTCAACTGTAGTGATTAAAAAGAACACTTTTCAATTATAAACTCATCCAAGAATGGACCTACTGAAAAGCCTCATTTGAAAGATATAAAAATAAATGAATACTTCACCAAAATGAAATCTTCTAATAAGAACTGTCACCAAAGATCCCTTTGAATTTTTCTAAATTGTGAATACAACTTGTCAATCACACAGGGGAAAAAAAGTAACCATTACAGTTAAGTAAGACTTGGAAATATTCAAATATAAACAGACATTAGGCATTTTTCTTTGAGTACACAGTGACTGTAAAACAAAAAAGGTAGTCATAAAAATGTAGAAAAATTGACAAACGGCACATTTTAAAGAGCAGGTAGGCAACTGTGTATACCAATGCTAAATATAATTTTAAAGATTATAGCTTCTATTGCTCTATTGCTGCTCTAATAAAAGAGGAAAACTAAGGATAATTTCACTGAGCAGTCCTCATTTTCTTAGAAATCTTAAATTTAAATAAAAATTAGTCTTGTAGTTAAAAGAGTAAACTTATAGACCCACAAATAACTCAACTCACTGTGCGTATGTGCACACTCAGTCATATTCAACTCTTTGTGACCCCATGAACTGCAGTACCCCAGGCTCCTCTATCCAAGGGATTTCCCAGGCAAGATTACTTAAGTGGGTTGCACTTTCCTCCTCCAGGTGATTACCCCGACCCAGGAATCGAACCTGTCTGTATCTTCTGCATTGGCAGGCAGGTTCTAACATGTACAGTGATTTGGGGCTTCCCAGGTAGCACTAGTAGTAAAGAACCTGCCTGCCAATGCAGGAGATACAGGTTCAATCCCTGGGTCAAGATAATCACCTGGAGGAGGAAATGGCAATGAACTCCAGTATTCCTGCCTGGGAATCCCATGGACAGAGAGCTGGAGCACAAAGAAAGCTGAGCGCTGAAGAATTGATGCTTTTGAATTGCAGTGTTGGAGAAGACTCTTGAGAGTCCCTTGGACGGCAAGGAGATCAAACCAGTCAATCATAACGGAAATCAGTCCTGAATATTCATTGGAAGGACTGATGCTGAAGCAGGGGACCAAAGAGAATGAGATGGTTGGATGGTATCACTGACTCGATGGACATGAGTTTGAGCAGGCTCTGGGAGCTGGTGATGGACAGGGAAGCCTGGTGTGCTGCAGTCCATGGGGTCGCAAAGAGTCAGACACTACTGAGCGACTGAACTGAACTGCCTACAAAAGAGTTCATTCTGTGTGACCCACTATCCACTGCTCATACGACAGTACAGACAGAACCACTGACTGCTGTGAGGTCGAACATAAACTTATAGGCAAAAATCTCAGAAATACAGAGCCTATTATGCATTTCTAACTTCCAAAGCTAGCAGTGCTATTGCTGAGACTTTCAAGTTCCATTCAAGGCAGAACGTACCACAATCCGAAATTTAAAACTGAGACATGAAAGTGGGAGTAGAAAATATCATACTCAAAATAGAAGTGCCCTCTCCCAGATTACTAGTGAAAACTTCTGATTATGGATCAGTCCTCTATGAAGTATTTTAAAGGGATTATCTCTGAAAAGTAAGCTAAAGTTGTGAGGAAAAAAAAAATGCTTCTAGTGATAAGATTTCTGATTTTCTTCTTGGAGAATACATCCATTAGGTTGCCCAAAAACTTTCTTTCAGGTGTTTCCATTAGATGTTAAAAGAACTAATATTAGGTTCTTTAACTATTAAGTTGCCAACAAAGGTCCGTCTATTCAAAGCTATGGTTTTTCCAGTAGTCATGTATTGATGTGAGGGTTGGATGATGAAGAAGGCTGAGCGCCTAAGAATTGATGTTTTCAAACCGTGGTGCTGGAGAAAACTCTTGAGAGTCCCCTGGACAGCAAGGAAATTAAACCAGTCAATCCTAAAGGAAATCAACCCTGAATATTCATTGGAAGGACTGATGTTGGAGTTGAAGCTCCAGGACTTTGGCCACATGAGGCGAAGATCTGACTCACTGGAAAAGACCCTAATGCTGGGAAAGCTTGAGGGCAAGAGGAGAAGGGGGCAACAGAGGATGAGATGGTTGGATGGCATCACCGACTCAATGGACATGAATCTGAACAAACTCAGGGAGATGGTGAAGGATAGGGAAACCTGGCGTGCTGCAGCTTATGGGGTCGCCAAGAGTCAGATGCACTTAGCCACTGAACAACAATGTATCTATGTATGTGTGTATTAGTCACTCAGTCATGTCTGACTCTTTGCAACCAAATGGACTGCAGCAAGCCAGGCTTCTCTGTCCATGGAATTTTCCAAGAAAGAATACTGGAATGGGTTGCCATGTCCTCCTCCAGGGGATCTTCCTAGCCCAGGGACTGAACTTGTATGTCTTACGTCTCCTGCATTCGTAGGCAGGTTCTCTAACACTAGCACCACCTAGAAATGCATAAACATGTATTATTTTGCCAGTAATAAAGACAGCTTACTTTCTAGTCTACCATTTTCATTTTTTTGGTTTGTCACAGGACCTGAAATAAGACTAACCTTTAGCTATTTGTGTACTATCTCTGATTTCAACTTTAATCAGTGGGCTAAAAGTGTAGAGAGTATTTAAAAGTACACAGGATTTTATGAAGACTAGAACATACGCAGGTGGGTGCTTGAGGAATTTTCTGCCCATTCTGCCAGAAGCAAGATGCCATCTGCTCATGGCATGAATCAAGCTACTAACCCTCAGCAGTTTCCAAAGTTGACAGGAAAATCTGGTTGTTTAGTTAACATTGAAAACACACTCTAAATCCAAGATGAACTGTTATTTTTAAAAATGCTCTTAGACATAGTTAAAAACTTGTTTTCCCCCTTAAAAGCAGCTGTCTGTTTTTAGATCTTTCTTTTTCATACAACTACTTTAAAAAGAACTGAATTATGCGAACCGATTTCAAAATAGTACCCTCAAGTAACTGAAAAATCTATTATTTTGATTATCTGAAAAACAAGCTCATCTCTTATACTGGAAATTATTTCTCTCTTGTATGATACAGATATCAACAATACTAGTGGGGAAAAAAAGCACAGTAAAATCATTTACATGACTGTTTCACAACAGTTATAGGAAACTATAAATCCTCATTCTCTCATTCTTTCTTTAGCTCTTCTCTAATTTAAACTTCAAGTCTTCTGGGCTAAAGTCCACTGTCATTCTGTCATTGTGTTTAAATAGCATAAAACACGAGTAACTAGTAGCTTATGCACATTCTTAGCATGCACATGTCTACAAGCCTTAAAAAAAAAACAAAACTCACTAAATTAGAAAATATTTTGCCAGATGTTGGTAGAAGAAAAAAATCTCTCACTGGATGTATCAATTAAGAAAGTCTTTTGTTTGACTGCTTTGAATAACAACTGAAAATGCATTTCTCAAAACAGAAGCTAGAAAGAATTGGAATAAAACTAAAAAATCCACAAAAATGACTAAAAGTTTAAACTAAAAAGTGACTTGCATTCACTGATTTCTTTCTTTTGTTTCCTTCTTGAATAAACATATACTAATAATGAGGTATCTCACATGCTAGTAAAGTAATGCTCAAAATTCTGCAAGCCAGGATTCAGCAATACGTGAACCGTGAACTTCCAGATGTTCAAGCTGGTTTTAGAAAAGGCAGAGGAAACAGAGACCAAATTGCCAACATCCGCTGGATCATCAAAAAAGCAAGAGAGTTCCAGAAAAACATCTATTTCTGCTTTATTGACTATGCCAAAGCCTTTGACTGTGTGGATCACAATAAACTGTGGAAAATTCTGAAAGAGATGGGAATACCAGACCACCTGACCTGCCTCTTGAGAAATCTGTATGCAGGTCAGGAAGCTACAGTTAGAACTGGACATGGAACAACAGACTGGTTCCAAATAGAAAACGGAGTACGTCAAGGCTATATATTGTCACCCTGCTTATTTAACTTATATGCAGAGTACATCATGAGAAACGCTGGGCTGGAAGAAGCACAAGCTGGAATCAAGATTGCTGGGAGAAACATCAATAACCTCAGATATGCAGATGACACCACCCTTATGGCAGAAAGTGAAGAGGAACTCAAAAGCCTCTTGATGAAAGTGAAAGAGGAGAGTGAAAAAGTTGGCTTAAAACTCAACACTCAGAAAGCAAAGATCATGGCATCTGGTCCCATCACTTCATGGGAAATAGATGGGGAAACAGTGGAAACAGTGTCAGACTTTATTTTGGGGGGCTCCAAAATCACTGAAGATGGTGACTGCAGCCATGAAATTAAAAGACGCTTACTCCTTGGAAGGAAAGCTATGACCAACCTAGATAGAATATTGAAAAGCAGAGACATTACTTTGCCAACAAAGGTCCGTCTAGTCAAGGCTATGGTTTTTCCTGTGGTCATGTATGGATGTGAGAGCTAGACTGTGAAGAAGGCTGAGCGCGGAAGAATTGATGCTTTTGAACTGTGATGTTGGAGAAGACTCTTGAGCGTCCCTTGGACTGCAAGGAGATCCAACTAGTCCATTCTGAAGGAGATCAGCCCTGGAATTTCTTTGGAAGGAATGATGCTAAAGCTGAAACTCCAGAACTTTGGCCACCTCATGCGAAGAGTTGACTCATTGGAAAAGACTGATGATGGGAGGGATTGGGGGCAGGAGGAGAAGGGGACGACAAGAGGATGAGATGGCTGGATGGCATCACTGACTCGATGGACGTGAGTCTGAGTGAACTCTGGGAATTGGTGATGGACAGGGAGGCCTGGGGTGCTGAGATTCATGGGGTCACAAAGAGTCGGACACGACTGAGCGACTGAACTGAACTGAACTCATTGCTGTCTTTTAAAATGATATAGAACTTTCAGTCACATCTTATTCATATTAGGCATCTACTGATTTTAGTTCCATGAAGATATCTGTTTTCATTAAAAACTTTTCTCTAAATATTATTGGTATTTGGATAACACATCTTGATTTTTTTAAGTGCATTAATTTAAAAATCCATTAAATGACCACACTGGTATTATCACACAGCTATTATTTTCACACTTCACAATACTGGGACCACAGCACATAACTCATTAAAAAAAAAAAAATCCTTCTATCTCCTTTGTTTCCAGGACCTTTAGGAAACAAGGTCTTCTTTTACTCTTAGGAAGCTGAAAACAGATGAATATGACTTTGGGAAACCAGGTTTGTTGGCATTTGCAACAGAGATAAAAGTGGGTTTGGGGAAATGTGTGAGTATGCATGTGTATGCACAAGCTTATAAAGAAGAGGAAAGGTCGTGAATGCAGTTTTACCATCTTACATAGCTTCTTCAACAGTGAAATGAGGAGGGAGGTTTGGCTTTCAGTTCTAAAAATCATACATTCACTGAATATCAATCATTAGGAACATAAAAAAATGAATAAAACATAGTTTCAGCTCTAAGGCTGACTTGACAAAAAGCTCAATCACCATATCTACATACTTCTGGCCTTAAAGGTCATTTGATTAAAAACTCAAACACTGAGACTTTCCTGGCAGTCCAAGGGTTAGTACTCCAAGCTTCCACAGAGCAGGGTGCATAGGTTCGATCCCTAGCCGAGAAACTAAGAACCTGCATGCTGCACGGCACGGCCACCATGTTCACTATTTCTAAACAATTTGATATATGCACATGTGCACACGCACGCACACACACATATATGAAATGTTTGAGGACCAAAAGCACATCGTTAGAAAAAACTGAAAACTTTGCTCTCGTGAAATGGGAAAAATAAGCGAAAATTCAAATACAACACTCGACCAAAATAAGTAGTTTATCAAGTACCAGATGAGATCAGGCTTTTAATACCATGCTCAATTACGAGCCATACATACTTTTGTCTCCTTTAAAAAAGAAAAGACAAAAATACAGCTTTCTTAGAGGAAAAGGACATCAATAAATATAACGATAGCTTATTTTCTGGAAAATGTTGAGAACAAGGAAGGGGAAATACAGTTTACACAACACACATATACATACATACATACACACCCCATGATGCTATTTTATCACTGTAATTCTTGCTTAGATGCTTAAAAATTAAATACGTTTCCCATGAAGATTTGGAGCCTGTTCTATTTAGACAGAACCAACGTTTTTTAACAACTAAAAATGACAATTTATCTGATTACTGGCACAAAAATAATCGCCAAAACAAAAGAAAGATGTTTAACCGGCATCCTGAAATGCACCACATTTTTTGGCTATCCCACCTAGTATTGGCAAATAGTAAACAGTATTGGCAAATATGAGAGCTAATTCCATTACCCAGTTGCCATACCTCCCTTCTGTGTAATGTTTTCTAAACTTTTTATCTTGAAGTAATTTAGACTCACAGAAAAGTTGAAAGAACTGTACAAAGAATTCTCATAAACTCTTTACTCAGATTCTCCCAATGTTCTTATTTTACTGCATATGATTTATCACTCTTTTTTTCTTTAACAAAAAAGTATGAAAAAGAATAAAATACTTAAGAATAAATATTTCTTCAGTTCTAAAAACCAAACATTCACTGAATATCAATTATTAGGAACATAAAAAAATGAATAATAGAAGATCATTATATCTACTACTGTGGACAAGAATCCCTTAGAAGAAATGGAGTAGCCATCACAGTCAACAAGAGAGTCCAAATGCAGTACTTGGATGCAATCTCAAAAACGAGAGAATGATCTCTGTTCATTTCCAAGGCAAATCATTCAATATCATGGTAATCCAAGTCTGGTAATCCAAGTCTATGCCCCGAACAGTAATGCTGAAGAAGCTGAATTTGAATGGTTCTATGAAGACCTACAAGACCTTTTAGAACCAACAACCAAATGAGATGTCCTTTTCATTATAGGGGACTGGAATGCAAAAGTAGGAAGTCAAGAAACACCTGGAGTAACAGGCAAATTTGGCCTTGGAGTACAGAATGAAGAAGGGCAAAGGCTAATAGAGTTTTGCCAAGAGAATGCACTGGTCATAGCAAACACCCTGTTCCAACAACACGAGAGAAGACTCTACATATGGACATTACCAGGTGGTCAATACTGAAATCAGATTGATTATATTCTTTGCAGCCAAAGATGGAGAAGCTCTACACAGTCAGTAAAAGCAAGACCGAGAGCTGACTGTGGATCAGATCATGAACTCCTGATTGCCAAATTCAGACTGAAATTGAAGAAAGTAGGGAAAACCATTAGACCATTCAGTTATGACCTAAATCAAATCCCTTACAATTATACAGTAGAACTGAGAAATAATATATGAGACTAGATCTGAAAGACAGAGTGCTTGATGAGCTATGGACAAAGGTTCATGACATTGTACAGGGAACAGGGCTCAAGACCATCCCCAAGAAAGAAATGCAAAGAAGCAAAATGGCTGTCTAAGGAGGCATTACAAATAACTGTGAAAAGAAGACAAGGGAAAAGCAAAGGAGAAAAGGAAAGATATATCCATTTGAATGCAGAGTTCCAAAGAACAGCAAGGAGAGAGAAGAATGCCTTCCTCAGTGATCAGTGCAAAGAAATAGAGGAAAACAACAGAATGGGAAAGACTAGAGATCTCTTCAAGAAAATTAGAGATACCAAGGGAACATTTCATGCAAAGATGGGTTCAGTAAAGGACAGAAATTGTATGGACCTAACAGAAGCAGAAGATATTAAGAAGAGGTGGCAAGAATACATAGAAGAACTGTACAAAAAAGATCTTCAAGACCCAGATAATCATGATGATGAGATCACTCATCTACAGCCAGACATCCTGGAATGGGAAGTCAAGTGAGCCTTAGGAAGCATCACTACGAACAAAGCTAGTGGAGGTGATGGAATTCCAGTTGAGCTATTCCAAATCCCAAAAGATGATGCTGTGAAAGTGCTGCACTCAATATGCCAGCAAATCTGGAAAACTCAGCAGTAGCCACAGGAATGGAAAGGTCAGTTTTCATTCCAATCCCGAAGAAAGGCAATGCCAAAGAATGCTCAAACTACCGCACAATTGCACTCATCTCACACGCTAGCAAAGTAATGCTCAAAATTCTCCAAGCCAGGCTTCAACAATACGTGAACCGTGAACTTCCAGATGTTCAAGCTGGTTTTAGAAAAGGCAGAGGAACCAGAGGTCAAATTGCCAATATCCACTGGATCATCAAAAAGGCAAGAGAGTTCCAGAAAAACATATATTTCTGTTTCATTGACTATGCCAAAGCCTTTGACTGTGTGGACCACAATAAACTGTGGAAAATTCTGGAAGAAACAGGAATACCATATCACCTGACCTGCCTCTTGAGAAACCTATATGCAGGTCAGAAAGCAACAGTTAGAACAGCAGACTGGTCCCAAATAGGAAAAGGAGTATGTCAAGGCTGTATATTGTCACCCTGCTTATTTAACTTACATGCAGAGTACATCATGAGAAACTCTGGGCTGGATGAAGTGCAAACTGGAATCAAGATTGCCGGGAGAAATATCAGTCACCTCAGATATGCAGATGACACCACCCTTATGGCAGAAAATGATGAAGAACTAAAGCGCTTCTTGATGAAAGTGAAAGAGGAGAGTGAAAAAGTTGGCTTAAAGCTCAACATTCAGAAAATGAAGATCATGGCATCCAGTCCCATCACTTCATGGCAATTAGATGCGGAAACAGTGGAAACAGTGGCAGACTTTATTTTTCTGGGCTCCAAAATCACTGCAGATGGTGACTGCAGCCATGAAATTAAAAGACGCTTATTCATTGGAAGAAAAGTTATGACCAACCTAGACAGCATATTAAAAAGCAGAGACATTACTTTGCCAACAAAGGTCCGTCTAGTGAAGGCTAATGTTTTTCCAGGAGTCATATATGGATGTGAGAGTTGAACTATAAAGAAAGCTGAGCGCTGAAGAATTGATGCTTTTGAACTGTGATGTTGGAGAAGACTCTTGAGAGTCCCTTGGATTGCAAGGAGATCCAACCAGTGCATCCTCAAGGAGATCAGTCCTGAGTGTTCATTGGAAGAACTGATGTTGAAGCTGAAACTCCAATACTTTTGCCACCTGATGCGAAGAATTGACTCACTGGAAAAGACCCTGATGGTGGGAAAGATTGAAGGCGAGAGAAGGGGACAACAGAGGATGAGATGGTTGGATGGCATCACCGACTCAATGGACATGAGTTTGGGTAAACTCCGCGAGTTGGTGATGGACAGGGAGGCCTCGTGTGCTGCAGTCCACATAGTCACATAGAGTCGGACACGACTGAGCGACTGAACTGAACTGAACTGAAGAATAAATATATCAAAAGAAGTGAGAGACCACTATATTGAAAACTATAAAACACCAGTGTAAGAAATTAAAGATGACCTTAATAAACAGAAAGATAACCCAAGTTCATGGATTGGAAATCATTACAATGACTATACTCCCCCACCGGTTAATCTACAGATTAAACAAAATCCCAATAAACATCCCAGATGATTATATATTGGCAGAAATTGATGTTTATTCTAAAACTTATAGAATTACAAGGTACTCCCAAAGAGCTAAAACAATTTAGCTGTTGGAAATTAGTATTCAACTTTTAGCAAAAGAACAAATTAAAATATTCACGTCTCAATTTCAAAACTAAATACAAAGCTAATAATTAAGACTGTGTGGTACAGACACAGACAGACATATAGATCAAGGAAACAGAAATAACCCTACACATTTATGAACAACTGATTTTGACATGGGTACCAAGATAACTTAATGTAGAAAGAAGTCTTTTCAAAAATAGTGCTGGAATGACAGGCTATCCAAGAAATTGGACTTCATAACTCCCACCATACACAAAAACTGATTCAACATAGATCTATATATTCTAGACACTAGTCCTTATCAGTATATTTATTTGTGATTTTAAAATATTTTCCCCATTCTACAAGTTGCCTTTTCACTTTGCTGATGTCTTTCGAAGCTAAAGCTATAGAACTTTTAGACGGAAACATACGCGAAATTCTATGTGATACTGGAGTAGTCAATGGTTTCTTTGATATGACACTGAAAGCACAAAATGAAAAGAAAAAGCAACAGGACTTCACTGAGATTTTAAACTTTCATGCTTCAAAAGACATCATCAAGAAACTGAAAAAGAAAAAAAAAAAAAAACGACCTGCAGAATGGGAGAATATATTTTCAATCATATATCTGATAGGGTGTAGTAGCCGAAATTCCTAAAAATCAACCATCAATTTAAAAAACGGGGAGATTCCCTGGTGGTCCAGTGGTTAAGAATCAGCATTCCAATGCAGTTCTTCCCTGGTAGCTCAGATGTAAAGAATCCACGGGAACCATAGGAGGTGCTGGTTCGATTCCTGGATCTGGAAGATCTGCTGGAGAAGGGATAGGCTACTCACCCCAGTATTCTTGGGCTTCCCTGGTAGCTCAAGTGGTAAAGAATCCGCCTGCAATGCGGGAGACCTGGATCTGATTCCTGGGTTGGGAAGTATCCTGGCCTGGAGAATTACATGGACCGTATAGTCCATGGGGTCGCAGAGTCAGACACAATGGAGCAACTTTCACTTTCACTTGCAGGGGACTCGGGTTCCATCCCTGTGTGCGTGTGTGTTCAGTCACTCAGTCACTTCCAACTCTTTGCAACTCCATCGACTGTAACCCTTTTATCCCCAGTCAGAGAACCAAGATCCTACATGCAACCAAACAACTAAGCCCAAGCATCCCGAAACTACTGAGCCTGTGTGCCCTAGGGCCCACAAGACACAACTAAAAAGAAGCCTGTAAGCTGCAAGAAAGAGCCCACATGCCAAAACTAGGACCTGACACGGCCAAACAAATAAACATTTAAAAAAAAACAGGCAAAGGATTTGAATAGACAGTTCTCCAAAAAAGATACCCAACGTTCTATAAACACATAGAAAGATAGTCAGCATCATCAGTAACTAATGAAATACAAAGCAAAACCATAAAAAGATTCCACTTCATACCCACTTAGGGTATAATGAAAAAGATGGACAGTGATAAGTGTTGACAAGAATGTGGAAAAACTGGAATCTTTCCTCATCACTGGTGGGATTGTAAAATGGTACATTTCAAAATTTCTTCAAAAAGTTAAGCATAGAGTTACCATAAGACTCAGAAATTTCACTCCTAGGCATATACCTAAGAAAATTGAAAACCCATCAACAAGTTTGTTTACAGATGTTCACATCAGCATTATTTATAATAGTCAAAGAATAAAATAAAAAAAAAAAAGACCCACATGTCCAACAACTGATGAATGTGAGGTATCTGCACAATGGAATATACAATCATAAAATGGAATGAAGTCCTGATACATGCTGCAATATGGATGAACCTTGAAAGCATTATGCTAGGCTAAGAAAGCCAGTCACAAAAGGCCACATTATATGATTCCACATATATGAAATGAACAGAATAGGCAATTCTGTGATGACAGAAAGTAAATTAGCTGTTATTTCCCTGATGGCTCAGATGGTAAAGAATCCTCCTGCAATGCAGGAGACCCAGATTGGATCCCTGGGTAGGAAAGACTCTCTTGGAAAAAGAAATGGCAACCCACTCCAGTATTCCTGCCTGGAGAATTCAACAGACAGAGGAGCCTGGTGGGCTACAGTCCATAGGGTGGCAAAGAGTCAGACACAACTGAAGGGCTAACATTTCCACTTTCACTTTCAAGGACGAGGGGAGAGGAAAATGGGCAGTGACTATTGATGCATAGAGGGCTTCTCTTTGGGTGATGAATATTCTGGAATTAGATAGCAGTGATGGTTGCACAAGTTATTGGGTAATATTCTAAAAACCACCTAACCGCACATTTTTAACAGGTGATGGCCATAACATGTAAATTATTTCTCAACTTTTAAAATTATAATATACAAGGGGAACTGTGTCTAAGACCTTTCTGAGCAAAAAGAGAAAGAAAAACAGCAGGACAGACACTTGGGAGAACCCTCACCTATGTGGAAGAGAGAGGATAAGAAGCCAGAGAAGCGATCAGAGAAATGCAGACTTCATTACATCTTGGAGAAAACCACAGTTAGCAGCATCAAATCCTTTAGGAAATTGATTCTGAGTGATGGACATACTTATTACAACAAGTTTCATCCAGCTTAAGTTCTCTCTCTTACAAAAGCCTGGCTCCTATTCTCTCCTCCTTCTCTGCTGCTGCTGCTAAGTCGCTTCAGTCATGTCCGACCCTGTGCGACCCCATAGACAGCACCCACCAGGCTCCCCCATCCCTAGTTGGGGTTAGTTCTGTACGTTATTGGAAGCACTCAAGCTATCTTCTTTCAATATGTTCCACAAGTTACACCATTCACTGTCCAATTGACTTTTTGTTCATTAGACAGGACTGGTAAGTATTTACTCAATAAATTTAATGTAAATGGGATCCCTTTATTACATCTGATCCTGATTTCATTTTGTAAGTTTACCTATTTAAAGAAAATCTATTCTCTTGACATTCTCATGAAGTAATAATTTTATTACTTTATTGTTTTTATGAATATACTGTTTTTTTCCCCTCTGGACAAGTTCTACTGTAGTTTTCAAAACTACGGAACAAATTTTCCAGAAATAACTGGAAATTTCAAACTGGATTTCTGCTTTGGCCACAGGCATCCAAAGTGGTATTATACAGGATACATGCAGAAGGGGACAAAAATATTTTCTTATTTTTCAATAACTGTCTAATAAGTGAAAGCATTTTAGAAAAGAACAAGTAGATACGCAGACCAGTTTGGTTTGAGACACTTAACCTGCATCACTTTGTTTTATTTTACTTTCTAGGGCATCTGAAAAACTACTAGGCTGTAAGCAGACTGTCTGGTCAGTTAAGACAAAGTCTTGGCACCTCTTTGAAATAAGATATGCCAGGTCTACCCTCCTGTATTATGTGACTGGCCTAGTTAGAGGATATATATACACACACGATAGTCAGAGAGATAACATCAATATGGATGCTACAAGGTCATATCCCCTGGGCAATGTTTCTTTTAGCAATGATGTGCACGCTAAATTAAAAAAAATTATGTAAGAAGGATAAAGAATACTAAAATAAAAACCCAACATAGTCATTGTAATACTAATTTGAACAATTTAGTTAGAAACACCAAACATTATAGGCTTAAACTTTCACTCTTTTGAAACTATACTTTATGTTCCAAGAATAATTTCTAAATTAAGTCTTCTATTATTTATTTTACTTATATTCCAAACTTCAGGATATGTTTTCCCTGATTCCAGTACGATTAACACTTTTTTAAGCCTATATTTTGCCAATACAGAGTTTACAAAGTAAGTATCACCCACTAATCTAAAGGATATGGTTTTTTCAGTAGTCATGTATGGACGTGAGAGTTGGACTATAAAAAAAAGCTGAACGCCAAAGAATTGATGCTTTTGATCTGTGGTGTTGGAGAAGACTCTTGAGAGTCCCTTAGACTACAAGGAGATCCAACCAGTCCATCCTAAAGGAAATCAGTCCTGAATATTCACTGGAAGGACTGATGTTGAAGCTGAAACTCCAATACTTTGGCCACCTGATGCGAAGAGCTGAATCATTTTAAAAGACCCTGATGCTGGCAAAGACTGAAGGCAGGAGGAGAAGGGGACAACAGAGGATGAGATGGTTGGATGGCATCACGGACTCAATGGACATGAATTTGAGTAAACTCCAGGAGTTGGTGATAGACAGGGAGGCCTGGTGTGCTGCAGTCCATGGGGTCACAAAGAGTTGGACACAACTGAGTGACTGGACTGAACTGAATCTAAAGTTAAGCCTTAGAATCTAGAAGTCATCAGGAAACATTTTTATCACCCTACTTTTTAACACTTGCATGTTTTTGTTTTTTTTTTTTTTGTCCCACGTTCTTTGACCTCGGAAATATCAGGATGAAATGGGTACCTGTTAAGAGAAGCATCAAGTAAATTTTAAAGGAGAAATCCATTTATGTGTTTCCACAAAGAACTTGGGGAATTTGAATTATAAAAAAAAAAGAAAGCACAGGGTATCAAAGTAATAGGTACTACTAATATTTTGAGAAAGATACCATGATACTAATGGTTCTTCTGTCCATTACTACAATAAAAATCACCACCATTTATGGAATACCTACCACCATGTGCCAAATGCTACATATAAATTGTTTCCTAAATTTAACGATTAAAAAGAATATTATTTTCCCTATTTTACAAATAAGGTGAGTAAGATTTGGCTAACTACTTTGTCCAAGTACACATAGCAAATGAGGCAGAGCAGGGTTTTGAATGCAAGTTAGTCTAATTCCGAAAACTATTCCTTCATTATACTACGATGTCCCACTCTCTCTTGTTCTAAAGCAAGGTTGCAAACTCAACTGTCAACAAGAGGTTTGCAATTAAAATAAAATGTATGCAGTGAGTTAAACTAATGGAGAATAAATGGTTTTGCAACCAAGCATACACCTGTCTAACTAACCTGGCCCCTGAATATGTTGTGCAAGCAATAAGAAAGCAGTCAAACAAAACAATCCACTGGCCACTCATTTTCTGGACACATATAACTCAGATGGTAAAGAATCCGCCTGCAGTGTGGGAGACCCAGGTGATCCCTGGGTTGGCAAAATCCCCTGGAGAAGGGCATGGCAACCCATTCCAGTATTCTTGTGTGGAGAATTCCATGGACCGAGGAGCCTGATGGGCTACAATCCATGCAGTCACAAAAAGTCGGACATGACTGGACGACTTTCGCTTCAAAAGGTGAAAAGTACTTCTAATTTGAAAAAGTATTCTTTGAAACATTAGTGGTTTTCATATGAGATTTGAAGGACTGAAACCAGTTGTCACTGAACTAAATAAAACATTGATTGACTTTTAAAATAACTCCTTTACCTTTTGACTCTTACAAACTTGGCAGCAATAATAAACTTTACACATCACTTTAATACTGACAGTCCCTTACTTTTGTATATTGTACTAACAAAGGTACACTTGAAGACAATGAGTGCAGGTCTAAAAAAGAGACATATATGCTGTAACTGTGGTAACACTCTCACAGTACAGTTATCATATCCCTAATTAAGGATCCTTACTATTCCAAACCAGCTACCCAGAGAGCAGCAGATTACCCTCAGAGGCACCTCAATAATCTCTGGCCTTGGGAATCAGAACCAGTTATTTCTCCATCCTGCAGGCCTACAGTCCTTCCACTGACCAAGCCCCAAACTCCACAAGAATAAAACCTGTGTGGTAAAACAGCAGCAGGATGATGGGAAGGAAACAGCAGGACATGACGGAATCCCAAGCAGATGGGCGCCACTGTAAGCAAGTTCCAGGCTCTGGCTGTGCGGTGATCCAGAGAAGCACCTGGTAATGTAATTTCTGGGAGGCTTCTTCCACAAGGCCAGACACAGTGAAAATACCTAAACTATTGCCAACCAAGTCACATTAAGAAAGAAAACAGTGTGAAGGATCTGGGGCACAAAGTGCCACAGCGCAATAGTTCAAAATCATCAAGATTCAGGAAACAGAATATTGAAGATGGGGATGCAGAAAGGAGTTCAGGAAATCTATATAAAGTTCAGAAACAGAATTTATGGAAGCCAAGGCCCACCAAATATATATTATCATTTTATGTACACAAAGAAAGCTATCCACACATCAGGTATTATAAGAAAAGATGATACTCAGGAGTAGACATTTAGGCTAAATAGAATTTCAAATTTATAAATGAAATGCTGCAGTGGTCTAGGCATTCACAAAATGACACTACCATGGATCTTTACATATATCACATTTTCCAACCTGTCCTAATATTATGTTCATGTTATTTTAATTAGTATCATCCATCTGTACACATCACTGAATCAGGTTTTTAACACTGACCTTTTCCACTGTGTTTTTAAGACCAGTATTTATTGGAAAGTTTAATAATGCTTCATGTCTTTAGCTCATTTTCTCTCTTCTCCACCCAATCAACAAGACCTGTTCGAATGCCAATCATCCAAAACTCAATCACTTACCTTCTAAACAGATACGCTAAATGGCTCTAAAACAGTTGAGTACTTTAACTGACATTAATAATTTAGCAACTCTAATTTCATGTATATTTCTTTCAAATAAAAAAGTATGCATCTGAGCATAGGGGACATTCTGACAACAAGAAATATACATATCTCCTAATCCCATCCACAATTTACTGTTATAACCATCTAAATTCCATATCAACATTCAAATCATATTCTAAACATATTTACAAGGAACCCACTAAACGCCTAACTCACATATATTCATTCTAGAACTACTTGATATAATAAGATGGGGAAAGGAGTAGAAATCATACAATACTTACTTACAGAGGAATGATTTCTATAATGTACAAAAATAAAATTAAATTCAGGTAAATGAGAGAAAATTCTCAAAACAGTAATTTATATAACTGTTTTTTCTAAATAAATAGCTTCATTTCTTCTCATGTATGTTCTTTCAACAGCAAATAGTGAATAATTTGGTGGCTCAATTCCAGTGTTTAATCTGACTCAAATGAAATCATTTTTAAACCTCCAGTTAGAAATTTGGGGACTGCAAGTTTCTATTATAAGGAGTAATTACAAGATCCCAGCTGTGAAGTAAATATTACCTAAACAGAATGTCTTAAAATAATCTTCGCAATTAAATACCTAGTAATCATTAAACAAGGTGAAAAATACAAGGTTTATCAGTGTGTGGGGGACCAATGGAGCATGATTTTACAACAGGTTTCTGGAAACTATGAATTCAACTGGCAGATTACTAATCACCAGGAAGGAGAAAGGATCTTGGTTCTAAGGATCTCTGTAACAACTTAGATATAGATGTAATAGCACCTAACTATATTGCTCCCTGCATAGAACAGAGTTACAATATTCTCAAACAAAGCCCTGTGTTGTATACCATAGTCTGCTGGAAGATAGTCATCAGTGGTAACCAGTCATTCATGGGAGCTTTAAGTAGGACTGAAAGAGGAAGTCCAACATATTCTGCATCAAAGAAAAAAAATAGGCTGGCAAGATGACAGTGATCCAGCAAAATCTGTCTTCTCTGCTATAAAAGATGTAGGAGGCTGCTTTAGAACTGACTAAAAAAATCTCCTGAAAGACATTAACAGAATTTTTTTAAAGATAACATGTAAATTATGACAATAGGATGTCACCACATTTCTGATTTTTTTTTTTCTGAGCTATCTTCTTCAAGACAAGAAAACTTCCTATGAACGTCTCAAATTTTAAAAATAAAGGGCAAGTTTATCAGGAAAAATATGCATAAATTATAATCAAGAAATTTTGTTAGAAGACAAAGCATGCAACCGGATGAAGGTGACTCAGAATGAAGTCAGTTATATCAGAATGGCATCGATATCCTGAAATATGCTAATGCCCTCTGGACCAAGAGAAGAATATAGAATCAAGATTCTGTTTTCTGGTACTGTATCTAGATTATCTGCCTAAATCCCTGTTTATACTTTATAGAACTAGATTTTAGTGTAGAAAAAGACTGAATCCATGACAGAACCAAAGGAAATGACTCTGTTTTTTCAACAATATATCAGTCACCCAGGCTCAAAATCTGGGAGTTTCTTTTCCTTTCTTTTATGCCATATAATTAATCGATTACTAAAAACGAAGGCTTCTCTCAAAACATTCCTTATCTACTGTGCATAGCCTCAGAATATCTCCTTCAAACACTGACTAATTAAATTACATGGTAGGTTTAACATGTGTCCACAAATTCTTTGATACACCTCCTTCCAGGGGGTGCAGCTTAATTCTCTTCCCCTTGAATAGTGACTTAGTGACCGGCTTCTACTGAACAGACTATGGAAAGAGAAAAACAGCAACTTTGCAGTGGAGAAACCTGGCATATACCACCCTACCAAAAGATCAAAGTTAATATCACTAATGGTAAGCCATGTTGCTATCAAGTATCTCTTGATATGATATGGTGAGAAGAGTTCTTCACATGTATGCTATTCTTCTTAGAAATTGGGCATAAGTCCAATTTAATCATAACAAGACATCAGCCAAACCCAAACTGAAGGATGTTGTACAAAATATGTTACCAGCTTTCTTTAAAAGCATCAAAGTCATGAAAAACACAGAAAGCCTGAGAAAGCATCACAGATTGGGAAAGACTAAGAAGAGAGGCTGAAAGCAAAGAACTAAAGAGCCTCTTGATGAGGGTGAAGGAGGAGAGTGACATAGCCGCTTAAGACTAAATATTAAAAGAACTAAGATCATGGCATCTTGGCCCATTACTGCATGGCAAACAGAAGGGGAAAAGGTGGAAGGAGTGACAGATTTCCTCTTTTTGGGCTCCAAAATCACTGCGGACAGTGACTGCAGCCATGAAATTAGAAGACGATTGGTTTTTGGCAGGTAAGCGATGACAAACCTAGACAGTGTGTTGAAAAGCAGAGACATTACTCTATTGACAAAGATCCATATAGACAAGGCCATGGTCTTCCCAGTGGTCACACACGGTTATGAGAGCTGGACCATAAAGAAGGCAGAAGGCCAAAAAATTGATGCCTTTGAACTATGGTGCTGGAGAAGACTTCTAAAAGTCCCCTGGACAGCAAGGAGACCAAACTGGTCAATCTTAAGGGAGAGCAACCCTGAATATTCACTGGAAGGACTGATGCTAAAGCTGAACCTTCAGTATTTTGGTCATCTGACGCAAACAGACAATTCATTGGAAAAGTCCCTGATGCTGGGAAAGACAGAGGGCAGAAAAGGGCATTAGATAATGAGATGGCTGGACGGCATCACTGACGCAATGAACATGAACTTGGACAAATTCCGGAAGGTGGTGAGGGACAGGGAGGCCTGGCGTCCTGCAGTCCATGGGGTCACAAAGAGTCAGACACGACTGGGTGACTGAATGACAACAAGGAGAGAGGACAATTAAATGCAACATGATATCCTGGATTCAAGCTTGGAACAGAAAAAGGGTATTAGTGAAAAAAACTTGTGAAATCTGAATAAAATCTGTACTTTAAGTTAATAGTATTGAATCTGTATTGATTTCTTCATTTTGATCTAAAGTTATATATAATATTAACATTAGGGAACTCAATCTATTTTTGTAACAAATGTAAATCTAAAATTATTTCAAAATAAAGGTTTTTTTCCCCCAATTTTTTAACCATATCTTCCCTTACTTTTAGAGAGCCACCACCCTAGCTCATAAACTTTATCACTGCTGCTGCTGCTAAGTCAATTCAGTCGTGTCCGACTCTGTGTCACCCCATAGACGGTAGCCCACCAGGCTCTCCCATCCCTGGGATTGTCCAGGCAAGAACACTGGAGTGGGTTGCCATTTCCTTCTACAATGCATGAAAGTGAAAAGTGAAAGTGAAGTTGCTCAGTCATGTCTGACTCTTCGCGACCCCATGGACTACAGCCCACCAGGCTCCTCCGTCCATGGGATTTTCCAGGCAAGAGTACTGGAGTGGGTGCCATCGCCTTCTCCAAAACTTTATCACTACTACCAAGATTTTCCAATTTCTATGTCTTTAGGATCTGCCCTCTCCAATTTATCTGACACATATCAAAGTATGAATCTTAATTTACACCACATCTGTATTCAAAATCTACAGACTCAAACCTATAAATGACTACTTAGTATCTCAATATTATTTATCACTAGGCTCATCACCAAAAGGCATCTGCAAAACAGCCATATACTGCTTACCTAAGGAAATGGGAACCCAATCCAGTGTTCATGCCTGGAGAATCCCAGGGACGGGAGAGCCTGGTGGGCTGCTGTCTATGGGGTTGCAGAGAGTCGGACATGACTGAAGCAACTTAGCAGCAGCAGCAGCAGCAACCTTATATTACTAACAGAGATACTTATTTTTAATTACATGCTAGTGACAATTTCAGAAAAGAATAAATTCAGTAATAAAACTGGGTATTCTGAGCAATAATGGAGGATTCTAAAAAAAGAAACACATATTTTGTTTTATCAATAGAAAGATTACAATCTTGTTAGGTATGTTATGATTATTTTATATTTTTATCTTATTTCCTATCACTTTACCAAAATTTAGTACTTTTCAAAGGTTTTGTTCAGTAGATTCCTTTATTTTCTAAATATTTGATCATATTTTTAATAAAACAATCTTATTATATTTCCTATTATTTATATCTACTTTTGGCAAATGTTAAGAGTCTAAATTAATTTTTATTTTACTTGAAAACAGTAACAACTCTGGACAATTACAAATGATGACAGTATAAAATGTAGTAAACACACAGCTGACCCAGCGAGGATAACTGGTCACAGAATTACCAAATCTTATCAACACGCCCTAAGAAGCTTCCATGGAATGCTTTGCTTCCTTTTCCAAAGAAGCTTTTTCAGTCCATTTTAATGCACAAATAGTTTTATAACTACCTACCTTAAAATATTTTAATTATATCCAGCCATTCTTTCATGGATATTAACAATGTGGTTTTAAAGTTTATATGGAAAGGCAAAAGGCCCAGAAGAGCCAAGACAATACTGAAGGAAGAGAACAAAGTTGGATGCTGATATTACCTGGCTTGAAAATTCCTTTTGCTCCAAGAATCATGACACTGTGGTACTGGCAGAAGAAAAGACAGATAGATCAATGGACAGAATAGAGAATCCAGAAACAGACTCATAAAAATATTTCAACTGGTCTTTGATAAAAGAGCAAAAGCAATAAAAGGGAGAAAAGAAAATCTTTTCAACAAACAGTCCTGGAACAACTGGACATTCACAAGTATAAAATGAATCCAGACACAGATCTTACATCCTTTACAAAAATTAACTAAAATGGATCATAGATCTAAGTGTAAAATGCAGAACTATGGAAGCTGTAGAAGATAACACAGAAGAAAACCTAAATGACTTTGGATATGGTGATGAGTTTTTAGATACAATACGAAAAGACATAATCCATGAAAGAGATGAGATGGATTTCATTTAAATGAAAAACTTCTGCTTTGCAAAAGACAATACCAAGAGAATCAGAAGACAAGCCACAAACTAGGACAAAATTATATAAAATAGACCAAAGACCTTAAAAGACACTTCGCCAAAGAAGATACACAGATGGAAAAATAAACATATGGGAAAAATGCCCCACATCATATATTACCAGAGAAATGCAAATTAAAACAAGCAGATACCACTAACCCAAAATAGGCCAAAATCTGGAACACTAACAATACCATATGCTGGCGAGGATGTGGAGCAACAGGAACTCTCATTCATTGCTGGTGGGAATGCAAAATGATACAGACAGTTTAGAAGACAAGTTTGGCACTATCCTACAAAACTAAACATACTCTTTACCACATGAGCCAGCAGTTGTACTCCTGGGTAATTACCCAAAATACCTGAAAACTTATGTTCACACAAAAACCTGCACACAGATGTTCACAGAAGCATAATTTATAACAACCAAAACTTATAGCCAAGCAAGATATCCTTCAGTAGGTGGCTGAATAAATAAATTGTGGTACATTCAGACAATGGAATATTATTCAACACTAAAAAAAAAAAAAAAAGAGCCATCAAATCATGAGAAGACATGGAAGAACCTCAAAAGCATATTACTAAGTGAAAGAAGCCAATTTGAAAAGGCTACATACTATATAATTCCAACTATATGACATTATGGAAAAGGCAAATCTATGCAGCCACTAAAAAGATTAGTGGCTGTGGCAGGCGAGGGAAATGAACAGGCAGATTCTTAGGACAGGGAGGGCTTCCCTTGTGGCTCACCTGGTAAAGAATCTGCCTGTGATGTGGGAGACCTGGGTTCAATCCCTGGGTTGGGAAGATCCCCTGGAGAAGGGAATGGCTACCCACTCCAGTATTCTGGCCTGCAGAATTCCATGGATGGCATAGTCCATGGGGTCACAAAGAGTCAGATACAACTGAGCAACTTTTACTTTCATTTTTACTTCACTAGGACAGTGAAATACTCCGTATGATATTATAATGATAGATTTATATCGTTATACATTTCTCCAAATTCATAGAATGTATAACATTAAGAATGAAAGTAGACTATGCGATGTGTCAGCGTAGGTTCATCCTTGATAAAAATGCACCACTCAAGCGTTATAGTGAGAGATGTTGATAATGGGGTGGGTGGTTAGGTGGTAAGAAGTGTAGGGACAGAGTACATGGGATTCTCTGTACTTTCCTCTCAATTTTGTTATAAATTTAAAACAACTCCTTTAGTCTTAAGTTTTTAAAATTATATTTATGAATACACAATATATATTCTTATATGTGATTCTTTATAACTGCTTCAGTCTGTTACTTTGCTTCTCTTTCCTTCTCTTCATTTAACCTGATGAGCTAATTAAATTCAAGCATATGTTTTGCCTCTCTAAGTCATCTGACCGCCCCTTTGGTTTTTCCTTTGTCTCAGTGCTACAGATTTGGGGAAGGGCACTGACGAGAGTCAAGCAAACTGCGACAGGAACCTGACTCTACTTAACAACCATACAACTTCTCCAAGTTTCAGACTCTTTATCCCTAAAATGAAGTTTAGAGACTAAACAAACTTCCAATTCTTCCTAGCCTTAACTCTTTACAATTCTGTAATAGGTACAAGTGAAATAAATGTAAAGAGATCTGGGAAGATGGTGATGAAGGCTGTAGACTTTTGAATTTCCCTAAATTCCCCCATAAAAGATACCTAAACCAATAATCTACATGACATTTATAACAAAACTAGACAAAGTTAAATTCCTATGAACCTCAAAACACAAGCAAACAAGAAAATAACACCAACAGCTACAAGATGTGTATAATCAAAGATTCCACAACAACACGAACTGACCTTAAATTACATTGGCACATGCTTTTATGAATGTGCAAGAACCCAGGGAATATAATTTCCTTGAGCTCTTCCTGAAAACAGACTATAAACTAGCACTGTCCTGTACAAGTCTCTGTGATGCTGGAAATGTTCTTTCTGGGCTATTCAATACAGTAGTCACTGGCCACATGTGACTATTCAGCATTTGAAATGTGACTAATGTGACAAGGAATTGAATTTTTAATTTTATTTTAATTAATTTAAACAACTATGTTGCCAGTTTATTATTGTGCAATAAGAATGAACATCATGGAGAAGGAAATGGCGGCCCACTCCAGTACTCTTGCCTGGAAAATCCCATGGATGGAGGAGCCTGGTAGGCTACAGTCCATGGGGTCGTGAAGAGTCGGACATGACTGAGCAACTTCACTTTCATTTTCACTTTCTCCTTCCTGAAAACCTTCTGGCTAATGCTGTTATCTTAAAATGTAAATTATGGGAGTGGGTCTGGTAAAATTTTCACAAACTTGAGACATTCCTTTGATTTATTGTAATAACTAATTAAAAAGTATATAACTCTTAACACTAGTGAGGGGGGCACTCTCCGTCCCCCTTCTGTTGTCTATGTCAGAAGCTTTCTCTGTCCCTTTTTATACTTTAATAAAACTCTGCTATACAAAAAAAAAAAAAAAAGAATGAACATTAGACAACCAAAATGACTGGCCTGCCATAAAGACAGGCAATATCTTGAAAAAAAGATAGAAACTTACCCGGATCTCAGTCAAATAAACATAAAATGAAATTCTAAGACCAGGGAGATATGAATAGTGATTGGATATCAAATGATTTTTAAGAAATAATTAGAGGGATAGAATAATATCATAGATAGTTCTTATCTTTTATAAATGCATATTAAAATATTTATGGATGAAAAAATTATGGGATTTGCTTCAAAATAATCTGAAGTTTGAGTAGGGAGTGAACTGGTATAAAGGAAACAAGACTGGCCATAAGTCGATCATCACTGACGCTGACTGATGGTCACACGGGACTCACGACACAATTTTCGCCACTTCTGTGTGTTTGAAATTTTCTATCAAAAGGTTAAAAAATAAGAGAGAGATGGAACATCTCTGCATAACAAATTATCCCCAAAACTAAAAGTTCAAAAAATAACAATATTCATTTATTAGTCTCACAGTATCTGAGTCAAATTTGGCACAAGTTCTGCCAGTTTTCTCACATGGAGTCTCTCAGTTGGTTACCGTCAGATATCCAAATGAAGGTATGATTGGCTCTAGAAGATCAATTTCCAAGGTGTCACTCACCTGACCGGTAAGTTGGTGCTACTTGTTGTTCAGGGTAGAGCTGTGTACAGTTTTTCAGATCTCTGACACCAAATATATGGTGTCTTTCCAACACCAGTTCCCCAAATCCCTATCACCAAGTGTCCAGCAACTCAATTCATTTAATTCTGACATTAACTACTCAGAGTTAGCACAGAGCCCACAGGTTAAAAGCTCAGTCCTAGGTGCTAGTCACAAGTCTACAGGAGGCCACCCATACTTCTGACCAACTGGCTGTAAACTGGGGGTTCCTACAACCCCCTCTTCAGGTTCAATAATTTGCTAGAGCAACTCTCAGAATGTAGGAAAACATCTTACCTCCATTAACCAGTTTATTACAAATGATACAACTCAGGAACAGCCCAATGGAAAAGACGCATGGGCAAGATATGAGGGCTGGGGAAGGGGAGTGCCTGCGGAGTGTCCATGCCCTCTGGGGCATATCACCCTTCCAGGACCCCCATGTGTCTACAAGTCTGGAAGCTTACCCAGTCTCACTGTTCAAAAGCTTCTAAAGAGCTCTCTATCTTATCTCTTCTTCCCTCCCTAGAGGTCAGCTGGTGGGTTGAAAACTCACTTGTCTTTTTGGTGACCACCCTGTATCACCTCACCTACACAAACTCAGATGAGATAGTGGCTCATTATGGGTAACAAAAGACACTCCTGACATGCAGGAAAGTCCAAGGATACTAGGGGCTCTATGCCAAAACTGGAGACAATGACCAAATATATATTTTTATGATACCTCAGCTGGAGTCCTGAGTTCCTTTCTCAGTGGGCTTCTCTCTGTAAGAGGACATAGATGTCTTCCAGGTACCGTAGCTGACTCCCCCCAGAAACAGCAATCCAAGTGCTGAATTTGTAATCATGTGTTCCATGATCTAGTCTCGGATGTTCAGTTCAGTTCAGTTCAGCCGCTCAGTCGTGTCTGACTCTTTGCGACCCCATGAATTGCAGCACGCCAGGCCTCCCTGTCCATCACCAACTCCCGGAGTTCACTCAGACTCACGTCCATCAAGTCGGTGATGCCATCCAGCCATCTCATCCTCTGTCGTCCCCTTCTGCTCTTGCCCCCAATCCCTCCCAGCATCAGAGTCTTTTCCAATGAGTCAACTCTTCGTAGTCTCGGATGTTACAAGTCATTATCTCCACTGTTGTTTTACTGGTCACACTGGGTCAATCAGCCAAGATTTAGTGTGAAAGGGGACTATACTAGGGTGTGAGTACAAGGAGGCTTGGATCATTAGAGGTCATTTTGGAGGCTGGTTACCACACTACAATTGACTCTCATTATTTGCAGTAGGTATGTTCCATAAGGTCACTGCAAACACTGAATTAGTGATTACTGCACTATTGCTCTTAAGGGAAACAGTTGGTTAAGTCTCTGTGTGCCTCTGCTGACAACTCTTGCTTTATGTGTGTTTCTGTTTAAAGCATCTCAATATATATTGTTGACTCACTAACACTAAATTCACAGTCAACAGCACTTATAATTCATGCCTCAATGAAGTGTTTCTAACATACATGCTTTCTTCATAAAGTACATCACAGCCTTCTGAGCTTAGGAAAAGACAGCACTTATTATACCTGGGTACCATTTTAAATAATAAAATCACCAACAAAAAGCACAGAATAGGATAAAATGTGGAATTAAACAGACAGCAAAAAGAACACACTTCTATGGCATGAGAGTTAAAACAAGAAGGTAGAGCATCACTTTGTTTAGTCTCAGCTGGGAACCTGCACATCCAAGGACTCAATTTTTTGCTGCTCTGCAAATGGCCACAAACAACATTATTGATGTGGGGATTGGGGGGGCTTTCAGTGATCATCTGTGCTTACTAAATAGTAACTCCATAAGGAGAATGGTCTAAAATGTGATACTCTATCATGCTTAAGGGAGCATAAGGCCAATTAAATCAATACTTCTTTAACAAGAGAAATTTCAGCAAATTTTACTGATACCTCTGTTATTTTAGAAGCAACTAGTTGCTTTTTATTAATATTCATTTTGCTTTTTACTTTTAACCCTAGGTAAGCATCTTGTTTGATGCAGACGTTTATTTTCTTTGCCCTGGGGAAAAGTTTTGAAGAAAAAAAATCTACTGAACTCTCCTAATAATCATTTTAGGGATATAAGCATTGAAGCATTGTTTTACCTATAAAACAGAAAATGTATAAAAGGCCTAAATAACCTTTTATTCAGCCCCCACAAACACTAAAAAGCAGGCGAACAAACAAGAAGCCTAGCTAAAATATACCCCTAAAAATGGACAGTCATCCTTTGGTAGCTGAGGGGCGGTGGGGGTGGCGAGGGATGGGCACTTGTTCCAGGATACACCATGGATACCAACATCTGGGGATGCTCAAATACCTTATATAAATGGCATGGAATTTGCATATAACCTATGCAGATGCTCCCATATAAGTTAAATCATCTCTAAGTTACTTATACCTAATAATAATGTTTAATAATACCTACGTAAATAGTTTCCTGCAAGATCAATTAAAGTTTTTCATTTTGGAGCTTTCTGATATTCTTCCCCTTGAATATTTTTGATACCTGGTTGGTTGAATCCAAGGATGCAGAACCTATCTATGGATGTGGAGGCCAACTGTACCATCAACATCCAGGTACAACTCTGCAACTTTACACTTTTTGAAGTGTAAAAACTTCACACATTTTGAAGCCTGGATACAATAACCTGCGTTAAAAAAAAAAAAATCACAAAGCTACACGTCTTTAAAAGTGTTGAGCTCATTCAAACCAACTGTTCATTAAACTGCCACACTGATAACATTGGAATTGTATTCAGGAGACACGAATTACTGTACCAGTTCTTATACCAGCTTTGGTCAAGCAATTTATCTTCTCAAAAACCTCAATTTCCTTTTCTTTGAATATAAAAATTGTCCTATAATGAGAACCCTTCCAAATCTATGATTTTATAATTACTTCCTCATAAATTATAATAAAGGACGAATCCTCAGCCCATAGAGATCCACATTTAACTATCAAAACCGTATCTCTAAGGCAGCTGTGCCTGACATATCCACCTCTCCAAAGATTACAAAAAATCCCCAGTGAAGAAGATATCTCTCCTTCACTACTCACAAGTTCTTACAAACCTTACTTCCCTTTCTCTTCCCCTTTCCTCCCACTCCCAAAAGCTCAGGGAAATGTAATATACCTAAAGTTTAAGAGATCCTCAACTATGGTTTAAATAAACAATGATGATGATCACCATGATGAAAAAATTCCGAACTAGAGACAGTCCCCATAGAAGCAATGAGTATTTAATATTTTTATATCATGATACTTGACTTTAATCCCTGCACGTGTGCTCACTGGTACCTGACTCTTTTCGACTGCACGACTGTAGCCTGCCAGGCTCCTCTGTCCATGGGACTCTCCATGCAAGCATACTGGGGTGCGTTGCCATTTCCTCCTCCAGGGAATTTAATCTCTAATGTCTCTATTAATGTAACAGCAGGTGATATTTTATCTTTCAAGGAGAAAATTATCAATGGATTCCTAATTTGCCTTCAAAAATACCAAAGAGTTAAGTCCAATAGGCTATAATTTCTTAATTGAATCAGACAACAAAATAAGGCTTTCAATTAAAAAAAAAAACAACTCAGAAAATTGATAAAAGATGAAAAGTTTAAGGAGCAAATTTATCTAATGACTTAACAAGAAGCTAATCTACACTCTAACTCTCCAAAAGAAGACAATAGTTTTTAAATGGAAAAATTACAAGTGGAACCATCTACAGCAGAAAGTAACACTAATAGAACTCATGATGTTTGCAAGTTGGGGTTGTGGCAGTTTCCAAACCCAATCCACTAACAGCCATTCCTAGCCTAACTGTTTCCATTAGCTAATGAAAGAGGCTAACCAACAGTCAGACAACAGATAATTAAGAATCAGAGTGATCCTATTTGTACACTAAATGTAATTTATTTTAAGGGCAACAGAAAATCATTCAGACTGCACTATTTGATCAAATCTGCCTTCCATTTAGGAAGGTGGTAGAAGGGAAGACCCAGGAGAGGGTTTAAGTAGAATATACGAATAGTTTTGATTTCATACAAAGAAGAACATTCTTTTAAAAGTGACTACTTTGCTCAAATGTGGCTCACAAAGAGAACATGGAATCTCTCTTCCAGTTTGGCAAAAAAAGGTAAATTTATGATTAAGGCAAAACGTGGAAAAAACAAAGACAGCACACACCATTAGGCAGATAACAGAAAATTAAGAGATGACACTTGGAAAAGACTGCCATGGCTGAAGAGGCCCTGGAAAAAATATTTAGGTTAAGGGGAAAAAAAAAAGAATTAAAACCACAACAATTTTGGAATTTCTTTTATTGACAATGTATACCAAAGTCAGAAACAAAAAAAATCTACTTTATGATACATGTTGACTTAAACAGACCTTAGCATGCTCCTTAAGTGGCTAAAACTCCTACAAGTGCCTAGGATGTTCCCTGTATACATCAAATACTCAGAAATATCTAAGAACATAAACTCTTCCTATCTTATTCTCCATAATTTAGGAATCTCTAAAGGCTTCTTAGTTTTCATATCACCATGTAGCACATAAAATAATGAATAGTTTAGAGATAACTTATGTCCTAGAATAACTGAGTTCAACAAGCACATTTTTATACTGGTTTAGATCATTCACATAATAAAATCCTCCCTGATAGAATACTTTTAACCATCTATATTTAACAGAAGGAAGGAAGGGAAGATGAAAGGGGAGGGGGTGGCACAAACAAGCAGGCACCTAACTTATCACAGCAGTCCTGCTTTGTTTTGTTTTTTTCCAGATCAGAGATTCAGAAGATAATGGGAAAATTATAGTAAAAGAAAATGTAATTTGCAAAATTAGAAAGGCAGTCTCTAAGACTGCTTCGATAAGCCCACATATTTACATGCTGATATTCATTCAAGTGTTGACTAACAGCTCAAGTAACCTTGGACTCATGCTCATGCTCAGCTGCTCAGTCGTGTCCGACTCTGTGCGACCCTATGGACCATAACCCACCGGCTCCTCTGTCCAAGGAATTCTCCAGGCAAGAATCCTGGAGTGGGTTGCAATTTCTTCCTCTAGGGGATCTTTCCAACCCAGTGATCGAACCTATGTCTCCTGCGTCTCCTGAATTGTCAGGGGGAATCTTTACCACTGCACCACCTTGGAAGGCATGGACAACTCTCCAGTCTTCTAAACTATAATAGTAAACAGTAAAGAATAAAATAGATGAAACACATTAAATCTATTGATTTTGCTTTCAATAAAATCACTGTTTAAAACTGCCATTAAAAAATAAATTTGCCATTAATGAGACAGTAACTAAATGGGCTTCCTTCAGACAATTTAAGATGTGTATATGAAACTTGCCCCTGAAGGGTCAAAATTAAAAGTTAAAGCAGTTTACCAAGTCTTACTCTTTCCTGACACTTCTTTACTCCCTCACTTTTGGTTTTATACCTTTTTAAAAAATGAGTTTAAAAAAAAAAAATTAACATGTGAGAAACACCAGTTACTCCAGTGCAGATGCCTGTGGTAAACTAACAACTCAGTCATTTTATGGCAAGTCTGGAAAATGAAATCCACATCACTTCAGAAATAAAGTTGTTCAGTAAAGTGAGCTTTCTCCAACTGTACATTATGTAGACAACGTTGTTCTCTCTTACTGCATCTCAGACCAACAGGGGGAAAAAGGCCCGCTTTGTATAATCTTATTTATTTGCCAAAGGGAGCCTATGAGCTTATATATTTTAATAGACTGTTCATAATCACTTACCCATTACTGCTTATCTAGAGAAAGATAAGGAGAATAGAATGGAAGGAAAAGGTGAAGACAAAATATCCACTACTCCTAGTACAAAAGTTCAAAATAAAGCAATTTGAGTTATTTACCATAAGCATCTACTTGTGGCATAACCAATTCAAAGGAAAATTTAATTATAGCTGTAATGTCCAACTTCATAAATAATCCAAGTTGTAGGAAATAAATGAACCAATCTTAAAGCTGGAAACAGCCAAAGGCTACTGCTAAAAGGAGGCATTTTATGCTATTAAGTGACTTTGGCATTCATAACAAGCCTTTATATAGACATCTCCACCCGCAGGTTAGCCTGACATTACGCCATGCTGAGACTAGGTCGGTGTGGGAAAGGTTACTGCCATCTATCACTGTGAAAATTAATAGCTTTGAAAGAGCTGAAGAAATAAAGGTATGGCACAGCAACCTTGTAGCAAATATAATTTGCTACCAAAAAAGCGTAGGCAAAATCCATTCATAACATTCCCTTCCCAAGGCCACCTACATGCTAATTCATTATTCCAATGCCAAAGACAGCAGCAGGCACACATACTCAGCCAATAAGTCACCATTATAAAAGCTGCATAAACATTTCCAGCTCAATCATCTAAGAATAACAGAATGAGACAGGAACATGTTTCCCAAGCATCTCAGCAATAAAACTTGGAGGACCTTTGACAACAACATGACTGCATGCAAAAATAGGCATAACTAATATTTTTTGAGTGTCTCATGGAATAATTTATACATCTCAAGTTTTCTCCAATTTTCTTTTTGAACATCAGAAAACAAAAAACGAACTCTCACTGGAATTGATATGTACATAACAACCAAATAAAGCTTGCAAAGGACAATGTCAGAATCCCCTTAGGACTCCAGAGCTTGAGTATGAGGAGTAAAAATAAGAAAGATTCTTCTTCTCTACAGTGAAAAGTCAAAGTATAATCTGTCTTATTTCCCAGAGGTACCTTTTTAAAGCCCCCTGAATATATGTCCATGTCCCTTCCAATAAGGAATTTATAAAAAAGACTTTGCTAGTAGATGACTAAAATTAATTACAAATTTGCAATAATGAACCAAATTTTCAGATATCTCAGTAGAAACAAAAGCTATTAATATTATTTCCCCCTCTATGATAGAGAATGCTACTTTCCTAGCCAGTACATACTTTGTTCCTTAATAATGGAGCCCCAGATTTACGTGGGGGCAGAAATGCAATAGTTTAGCTTTTCTTATAGCTAGGTGTGGCAACATGTCTAAACAAGAGGTCTGCTGATAGATAACATATAAACAAATTGTGGTATATCTATACAATGGACTATTACTCTGCAATTAAAAAAATGAGCTATGGAGCCACCAAAAGACATGGAAAAATCTTAAATGTGTTAAGTGAAAGAAGCTAGTCTGACAAGGCTATGTACTATATGATTCCAATCACAGAACATTCTGAAAAAAGCAAAATTATAGACAGAAAAAAGATCAGTGATTGCCAGGAATTCAGGCGGAGAATGGAGTAGAAGAGAGATGAAGAGGTGGAACATAGGGCATTTTTAGGGCAGTGAAGGTATTCAGAATGATAATGTAATGGTAGATACATGACGTCATGCATTTGTCAAACCCACACAACTCTACAATACAAAGGATGAAACCTAACCTAAACTAGGGACTTTAGTTACTAATAATACATCAATACTGGTTCACCAACTATAACAAATGCACCACACTAATGACAGAAGAAACTTCCTGTGTTGGGGGCTGGGGTTGGGGAGACCTGGGTGGTATGAGATCTCTGTACAAGTTTCCTACAAACCTAAAACTGCTCTAAAAAATAAAGGTTTTTTTTTTTTTTTTTTTTTTTTTAAGATTAGGGGGTGGGAGTCGCAAATGGTAGGAGATACAAAGAAGAAAATGTTCAGTCACTGGTCTAGTCTAAAAAGAAAGGATCTAGCTATTTCAGTTTTAAACTTTAATCAGCTTTCAGAGATTTTAGAATAATGTAGAACAGCGTTCAAATCCTCCTATCTACTAAGAGGACAAGCTCTTCAACCTCTCTCAGCATTGTAAAATTGAGGTAAAAATATCAACTTTACATACGGTGTATGTAAAAAGGAAAATGTTATGAATAGCAAAGTAAATATAAGTGCACTTGTAAAGTGCTCACACAGAAGAGTGCTTGACACAGAAGGGCTCAGTAAAATGCACCCTTCCATGGTTTTATCATGAAACAGCTGAATCTGTGTAGATACTATTCCCATGAAAAGTAACAAGGCATCTACCTTAATTTACCACAAAGGAAATCACCCTGGAAAAAGCTACAGTTAAAAAAAAAAAAAAACAGATTATGATAATTGATAACTTTATATGGCAATATGGCCTTCTCAGGTGACACAGTGTTAAAGAATCTGCCGCCACTGCAGGAGACACAGGAGACGTGGCTTCAGGCCCTGGGTCAGGAAAATCCCCTGGAATAGGAAATGGCAACCCACTCAAGTATTCTTGTCTGGAAAATTCCATGGACAGAGGAACCTGGTGGGCTACAGTCCATGGGGTCACAAAGAGATGCAACTGAGTACTCTCCACCTACCTAAGATGGCATATAGCCCATGTCACTTAGTGAACAGTACCATATGAAAAGAAACAACTTCCTTGTTTTCTTCCCTAATATCAGAGGCAACTTTCCAATTTGGTAAAAACTAAAGAATATTTTATATATAAGCTGTAACAAATCCGTAATCAGAAAGAAGAATGAAATAATGATAAGGAACTAGATTAGAAAATTCAAGAGCTCATTAATCTTCCCTGCTTTGTATGTATTATATATTTTTAATATTAAGGAATTCAGTTTTCTTTTTCAAAATGTTTGGTGGAGAGCACTTTGTGTTTCAGAGAAAAGGTATTATATAATCTTAAAATTAAAAATAAAGCAGCCAACCACAATTGTTACATTTCTAGTAGATATTAAAAGAGCTAACATGTATAACATTTACTATGTAAGTGCTTTATATATATATATATATATATACACACTAATTTCATACTCAAAAGAACCCTTTGAGATAAGTACTATCATCAAATCTCTAAAAGTTGCTAGTTGTCATGAAGGTATCAACAAAAGATTTTCAAATAACTTCATCTCTATTTTCATATGGCTAACAGTAAGACACAGCAATCATAAACATGCATCCCAATTTCAGAGCGCTTAGAATATGAAAAAAAAAAAATTTGCAGTTCAGAAACAAAGGAAACAGGACATTTGCATTCTATCTAGAGATGACTGAACTATGGAATAAAAAGGTCCTGCTATATGCTCAGGGTTACGTGACCACAACTTTCCATTCTGAAAAGAGACCAACAGAGAGAGAGATGTCTGTAATACATTACAAAGAGAACATGCATGATAAAGTCAGTTCTAATTCATGTCACTATTCTGAAAAAGTATTTTTAAAAAAGCTTTCACAGCTGAGATAGATCCATAGTACGTGTGTGCTCAGTCACGTCCGACTCTTTGCGACCCCATGTGGCCTGCCAGGCTCTGTCCGTGGGATCCTCCAGGCAAGAATACTGGAGTGGGTTGCAGTTTACTCCTCCAGGGCATTTTCCTAACCCAGGGATCAAAGCCACATCTCCTGCATTGCAGGTGGATTCTTTACCATTACGCCACCTGATGAAGCCAAGATAGATCCATATAAGGCATAAAAAGAACCACCATTATGACAGCCATGCACAAGAATATAGGAAATGGTTCACTTGACAATGTCAAGGAATTTGAGAACTAGCTCATGAGTTTAGATTGGTTATCAATTATTATTCTCATGTCTCATAAAGTTGGACCAAAGATCTTTAGATTCCAAACAGATTCTCTCCCTGTATAGACAAATGTAGACATCAATCACCATTTTTCTATTTCTACAGTAATATGAATGCTTAACTGACATATCTAAAAATATTTAACCCTAATTTTAACTTTGTCATTCACGTGGAAAACTTGTGAAAAACATAAAAATGACAGAAAATTTATACTAACCAGTTTTAGGAGCTAATATGTAAATGTCCTCTCAATTAAATCTTGCCAATGACTTTACTCTTTAGGACTGCATTTGAGAACTTACTTAAAGGACATAACAAGTAGATGCAATGCATATATTAGACTGATAGTGGTTTGGAAAATCAATTCTAAAGAAAACTCTAGTATTAATCGTCTCATTAAAAGAGATGAAAATATGCTGAAAGGTAGAGAGCTGGGGAAAAAAGGCAAAGTAACACTAAGTGTTCAAACAATGGTAGGCTCTAAATGGTGGGAATTTAACTTTTTTTTTAATCTAAATATTTAAGTAAAATATAAAGGATGCATACATTTTATCATTTTCAACAACACATCTGGACTACTTCTATACTAGTAGAAGTGCTTTTTAATTTTTTAAAGGAAGGGAAAGAAAGGAAAGGAAACAGAAGAGAAAGGAAGAAGCAAGGAAACAGAAGAAAAGAAAGAAGATAGAGGAGGAAGGCAAAGGGGCAGGGAGGGAAGGAAGGAAGGACAGAATGGGAAAGAAGGAAGGAGAGACATGGCTTCAGAATTAGACAGACCTGGTTCAAATCCTGCATCAGTTAACAGATGTGTGACCATGGGCAAGTTACTCAAGCTCTTAACTTCAGTTTCTGGAGAATATCACCTGTGCTGTAAAAATGTTTATAAGGATGAAATAAGATAATTAAGTATTACCTAACAAACAAAAGATCCATTAAATATTAGTCACTTTCTTCCTCTTCCTTCTCCATAGCTAACAGAAGGCAGGAAAAAAACATCCGGCTCCTCTCCCGCACGCTCTGGCAAGCATAGAGCAGGAGAGAAGGGAGAGCATCTCTGTTTCCACAGCATCTTTGGCAATCCAAAAGAGGATAAGTGATGGGGAAAAAACGGTACCTGCTACAGACACATTATCTTTACTTAGTTTAAAAAGCAAGTATCTAGTATAGCTTTAACTGACTCATCAAAAGTACAATGTCATGATGTTTTGGCCACAAACAAATCATTTCAAAAAATCCTTCAAGTCTGCTGCTGACTATTCTGAAAGTCAAAATAGGTTATTAGAAAGCATCAGTCAGCATCTATGGCTGATTTTTCCTAACAGCACTGACAAGATTTTGCATTCTGTGAAATAAAATTCCCAAACATTCCTTTCAAAGTTGTTGTTGTTGTTCGGTTGCTAGTTCAGTTCAGTTCAGTCACTCAGTTGTGTCCGACTCTTTGCGATCCCGTGGACTGCAGCATGCCAGGCCTTCCTGTCCATCACCAACTCGTGGAGTTTACTCAAACTCATGTCCATTGAGTTGGTGATGCCATCCAACCATCTTAAACTCTATCGTCCCCTTCTCCTCGGCCTTCAATCTTTCCCAGCATCAGGGTCTTTTCCAATGAGTCACTCTTCACATCAACGTAAACAGAGGTTAATAAATTAACTGCCAATATTATAACCTACCAAATATCCCAGATGCACAGCAACAAAATGTCATTAGTATGAAGAGAAAAAATGGATGGGAGTATATGTGCCTTTGAAGTGTTTCAGATAATCTGCTTAGCCAACAGTAAAACTGTGCAACACTCCACAGAAAAACAACAGAGGGAGATAGCAGAACTTACTTCAAATGCTCAATTCCGAACTTTCTTTAAAATGCAGTAATTAGAAGAAACAGGACAGAGGAAAAAAACTTCAATTCAGAAACAGGGCAGAGAGGAGGGGGTGAGTCTGTCTCAGTCCCTGCAGTTATTTTCAAGTTCTTGCTGAGAAAGGACCACAGATCTTATGGATCTCCTTTACTTACTGGATTTTGAAAAAAAAAAAAAAAAGAAGAAATCTTGAAATCAAGTAATAAACATTAGATTCTCAGATTATGAATAACAGAAGAAAACTAAAATCCTCTTCTGGGATTAACTGCAGCCTATTGCCTTAAAATTTGGGAAATCAGAGCTGCAGCCCTTGTGGATTTAGACTCTTCAATGGCTTCCACTATGCTCAGAATTAAATACAATTACGTGCTTGCCCCAACCTCAAAGAGCTTTGATTTGGCTCCTACCAGCCTCTCCAACCTTATCCGCACCTCTGTGCAGACCCAAAGCCTTTGATTAGCTCTCTAAACTGTCAAGGTCTTTACTTATAGCTTTGCACATGTTACCCCCACTGCCTGGAGAGGGGGAACCTTTAGGTCTCAGTTTAAATACATCTCTTCAAAGAAACTTTTCCTGATTGCCTTATTTTCATTCTTTAAGGGAGAGGAATAAAAATGAAGGTAACTAAGATGTACTGAGAATCCAAGAAACACTGGGCAGTGCTTTACATGATTTCCACTCAATCTTCAGAGTAAATCTCAAGAGATTGTTACTATTCTTATAGACGAGGAAACAGACTCAAGAGATTAAATAGCTGGTCCAAGGTCACATAGGTAATATATAACAAATATTCAAGCCCGAATTTATCTAATCCCAAACCCACAATCTTTCTGCTGTACTGTATTGCCTTTCTGTTGAAAGAGAAACTGTCTTACTAGGAGGAAATGTTTAATTAAATACAAAGCTACAAAAAGGATCATAGTTTACATAAATATCTAGAACAGTCTGGATAATTAAATCTATTCAGAACTCTCATTTGCTATCTGTTTTCTTTTATATTAGCACTTAACTAACTAGGATCATTAAAGGAACAATGGCTATTTCCCCTAAAATACAAAGAGTTCATAAGATATATTTAAAATGTTGCTATTTCTCTTCTATATTTTACACATTTGGTATAATAGGTAAATCAAGCAAATGAATTACCTAGATGTCTGAGTTTACACTAAAGGGTTCAACTAGCACAGGAATAGTAGATTTCTGTTGTTGTTGCTAAAATGCAGAGAAGATCTTTTAACATTCTTCAATTAAAGTTAACAAATTGAAACAATATGAGGCAAAGCTAATTTGAAAAAATTCACAAGTACTCTGCAGATATATTTTATCTTAGTTTCTTGTTATTTACATAAATGCTTAACTTTCCCAACAAGGACTACAAAGTCCTTTAGGGCAGAAGCCTTAAGCTATATATATCTACAATACTTTTCAACAGAAGAACTCAAAGTTTTTTTTAAATGCCAGGTATTAGAAAAAAGAAACCAATTTCTTTTATATACCCTTCTTTAAGACCCCATTAACTACAGCCCACCAGGCTCCTCTGTCCATGGAATTCTCCAGGCAAAAATACCAGAGTGGGTAGTCATTTCCTTCTCCAAGAGGTTTTCCTGACCCAGGGATTGAACTCTGGTCTCCCACATTGCAGGCAGATTCTTTACTGTCTGAGCCATCAAGAAAGCCCATTTATATACCCTATGTTAGATTTAAAATATGTCCAGCCATTCTTTAATGTTCCTCCCATTAAAATACGAAGCCTAATTCTCCTCCCCTTGAGGGTGAGTTGACTTAGGGACTCCCGTCTAAAGAAAAGAATAAGGCAGAAGTGACAGTATATAATTTTTAAGACTACATTGCCAAAGGCACTGCAGCTTCCTCGCTCCCTCACTTGAATCACTCAGGGCAACTACCACGTCCTGGGAAAATGCAAACAGCTCTACAAAGAGGTCCACTGCGACTGAGGCTTCCTGTCAACAGCCAGCAAGGAAGTGCAGTCTCCTAACAACAGGCACGAGTGAGCCATCCCAAACAAGCTTTCAAAAGATTCCAGTCCCAGTGAGATCCTGACTACAGTGTTCCAACACCCTGAGCCAGAACCCTGCTAACTGGCTCCTGAATTTCTGGCCCAGAAAACTGAGACAGTAAATGTTCATTATTGTTTTAAACTGGTAACCTTTTTCCTTTCCCAATATTCATAGCGAGGCAGCTATTTATTTAGAAAAGATCCTCCCACATGATCCTGTCACAATTCTCCCTGATTTGAGGATTACTGATATAGGACATAATTATCTGAAAATAAATGAAATGCCCTTTAGATATTGAGTACAGTAAGAAAAAGGCTTTATCAGACTTAGCACTCAGGCTCTCCCAGGAATTCCTAACTAGTATGATTTATCTAAACCTCAAAGGGATTCTTCCTACTCTCTCTTTCACATGGTGGGCTTCCCTGGTGACTCAGATGGTAAAGAATATGCCTACAATGCAGAAGACCTGGGTCCGATCCCCAGGTCAGGAGGATCCCCTGGAGAAGGGCATGGCAGCCCACTCCAGTATTCTTGCCTGGAGAATTCCATTGACAGAGGAGCCTGGTGGGCTATACAGTCCATAGGGTCACAAAGAGTTAGACACAACTGAGCGACTAACACTTTCATATGAGTCCTATGAAAAGGCTTTCATATGGAGCAGGTCAGAGCTCTACCTATAGGGAAGAGGGCACAAGCTCCACCCAAAATTCTTACAGAAACTCTAATATATTAAAGTACCTAATTAAATGTAAGACAAATTTTCAAAGTTTTGTTAGACTGTAAGTTATAGAGTAACTTAAAATACTAGCGCTCCCACCAACATGCCCCGCAACCTCCTGCAAAAATAACAAAAAAACAAAAAAACAAATGGTCAGCAACAGGGAGCTGTTTCCTGGTAGCACTTTAAAGTGTGAGAAAAGTAAATATCCTTCTTGCACACATGCCACATTCAAGTCTGTCCTGCTTTTCATAGAATTGGCAGGTTTACACATGGCTGATAGAATGGAAAGGCAGATGACAGGCAGTTCGTTTCATGCCATTTAGAACTTAGAATGCTTCCCACAATCACCAAAAAAAGAAAGCAAGCAAAACACATAAAACTGAAGCTATTTCTTCAGGCAAGTGTATGGAGGGCTTAGAAGTAAGTAGAGGAAGAGAACAGATAGGGTAAGAGAAAGATGACGGCAGACAAAGCATTAAGCACTTTGTTGTTGTTGTTTAGCCCCTGAGTCATGTCCTACTCTTTGTGATCCTGTGGACAGCAACATGCCAACCTCCTCTGTCCTCCACATTCTGTCAGAACTCTTCCCTATGACCTGTCCACTTTGAGTGGCCCTGCACGGCATGCATCACAGCTCCACTGAGTTACACAAGCCCCTTCGTCACAACAAAACCGTGATCCATGAAGGGGCACTGAGCAACAACACATACCAAATTGTACTCTTAACTCCTGGATTTCACTTCCTTGACCCAATTAAACTCCTCTATCATCTAAATTTCCAAGTTGCAAAAGGTGAATGAAAGTAACATAAAAGATGTATAAATCATACAGTTATAGTTATATCTATATAGTTATATTCATCCTCCAAATCTCAAGGATAAACCCATCCTGCTGTTAAAATTCCATCTCCAAGATAAATACCCAGAAAGACTTCTTCCCTACTAAAACAGCTATCATTCATCAATTTGTCTGTCCATTTCTGGACAACAGCTTCTACTACAGTATTGTACTGTTACTTAAAGTTATTGTTATTTGTGTGTGTGTTAGTCGCTCAGTCATGCCCGACTCTGTGACCCCACAGACTGTAGCTCGTCAGGCTCCTCTATCCATGGATTTCCGAGGTAAGAATACTGGAGTGGGTTGCCATTCCCTTATTGTTGTTTACTTTCTCTCTTTTTTTTTTTTTTAACACTTACTGTGAAAATAAAACAACGATAGCAAAAATTTTAGAAAATCAAAAATTATATTCTCCCACATCCAGACTTTAGTTCTATTCACCAGAGCTAATGGACACATCAGTGATGTATCAAAATGATATATCAGTTTCTTGCACATCTATAAAATTGGAAATTACTTAATTTTCACAAATTTGTATTTTGTTTCCTTCTGAAGGGTAGAACCTACCTTTATTTATTTGCATCCTACCCAGCACTACACATGTAACAGAAAATAAGTATTTGTGGATTTGGTTTGTTATTAAAAAGACCTACTATTCATTTACTCCCAGAACTGACAATTTCAATAAACATATTTGCTTGCTTGCATATGTTTCATATAACTTGAAGTGGATACACCTATACAAGCCATGTCATAGCACTAAGATAACTGGAACAAAACATATAAGTTATGTTTAAATACAAAAATGAAGAATTCGATCCTTCTGGAAAAATTCTTCAGTGTCCCACGTATCATCTCACTGTTGTAACACCTTGCATATCTGAAGATAATTTATCTAGTAATTTATGTTATCTTCCCTTATGAGCTACTTACTTTTTAGATTAAAAAACATTAACAAGATTGGTTATCTAATTGTCAAGCCTATGGAAGATTAGAAAAAAATAAGAGGAATAAAAACAACTATAAACACTGATAGTAGTAAAATAGCAAATGAAAAACAAGAAGCCATAAAACAAGGAAACAAAAACTAGAAAGGCAGATATGCACACTCAAAAAAAAAAAAAAGGAATAGCCAAATTGGGATTTTTGATAAAGTAATAAATAGTCTTATTGATAGCATTCTAGTACCATGTAATTGCCAACTTTTAGAAAGATGTAAAGGTAATGCCGCTTATTGATTAAGAGTTCATACTCTGTGGTCAGACTGCCCAGAATTTATAATAGCGTTCTGCCACTCAACTCATGTGACTGGCAAGCTAAAATTATTTTACTGCCCTAGGAGTAATTCAACTAATCCTCAGTCTAAAGATACTAACACTTAATTTGTGGATTGATGAGAAAATAAGATAATTGATATATATGTTCAGCTTAACGCCAAGTTTCTGAAAAACACCATTACCCTCACCACTCTGAAATGGTTAAATAAATAAGTGAGAATGTTAAATTAAGTTTGATGTTTACTTTCTAAGAAGGCAAGAAAATGAATCTGAATATTCCCATCCAAGAAGCTTGCCATTGAGAGGATCTTGGCACTCAGAGGGTTACACTCTAGTTATCTGGAAATTATACAAATCCATCTCATAACCTAACAAAACGAAATTACAAATGTTGTATATTTTTAAGTGTAAAAAAAAGGAAAGAGGAAGGAAAATAAAAGGAATATATGACAGGAAAAGAAAAGTCAGAAGAACAAGGTTAGTATTTGATTATATCTGCTGACTTCCCTGGTGGCTCAGCCGGTAAACCGTCTGCCTACAATGCAGAAGACCTGAGTTCAATCCCTGGGTCGGGAAGATCTCCTGGAGAAGGAGATGGCAATGCACTCCAGTATTCTTGCCTTGAAAATCCCATGGGCGGAGGAGCCTGGTAGGCTACAGACCATGGGGTCACAAAGAGTCAGACACGACTGAGTGACTTCACATTCACGCCTAATAAGGTAAAGAAAAATATCTTTAGCTTTCAGATCTATCCCTAAAGGAAACACCCAAAAACTGGAACTAAATCAGATATACTGGAAATGACATATGGCTTCTTTATATTTCCTATATGATAAAGTATGCAAGTCAGTGTACCCTGTGGTCAAGGTAGTATCAAGATTTAACTTGTATAAAATATAACAAAAAAAGAATAAATTATCTCTCACACACAGAGGTAATATAGTTGAGGTTACATAAGATTTTTATGGAAAAAAAAATGTTCTTTTGTAAGCCAAAATAATAAGTGTGACCCAGAGGAATATTTAAGAGCAACTTATCATAAAACAGGAAAGAAAATTAAGCATTTTTCTTAATATCCTCTGAAAGTTGTATGATCTGCCAATTAGCAATGATATATTACTGATACTGAAATTTGGGTAGAAGTCAGTAGCCAGAGGCCCAGAAAAAAGTAGAATAAAGATGTAGCTTGTTCTTTTAAGCAAATCATGTTTAATGCAGCCATAATTTAAAATGTTATACTTCTTTTACAAATTGCCCTGATGAATTTGGAATAATATGGAAAAGACCATTTCTGTATTTGAAATAAAGATTTTCCTTCTTGAGTTAGGTAAATGGTCATAGCCTTAATATCTTATTTTAATTATTCTAACTTACTGTGCTGATATAAAAAATGTTTCAATGTATGTACAACATATCAAAAATTTACTAATAGTCTTACCTTATGGTCAACTGTATTCTAACAAAGATGTTAAAATGTGACAAGGAAAGGATAGTTTTTTTAAACAAACAGTGACAGGATAATTGAATATCATGGAAAAAATGAATATACAGACTCTTATCTCATACCACACATAAAAATAAAATTGAAAATTGTTCACAGACCTAAACCCAAGAGCTAAAACTACAGAATTTCTAAAAGAACCACATATCATCATTATGAACTTAGCTCAGCAAACAGTTCTTATATATGATTGTTATTGTTTAGTCGCTAAGTTATGTCTGACTCTTTTGCAACCCCATGGACTGTAGCCCACCAGGCTCCTCTGTCCATGGAATTCTCCAGGCAAGAATACTGGAGTGGGCAGCCAGCCATTCCCTTCTCCAGGGAATCTTTCCAACCCAGTGATTGAACCCGAGTCTCCTGCAATGCAAGCAGATTTTTGCCCATCTGACTCACCAGGGAAGCCCCTTATATATGATACCAAAAGCCTGATTCATAAAATTAAAAAACTGAAAAGCTCAAATTCACCAAAATTAAAAATTTTGCACTTCAAAAGACGTAAGAAATAAAAAGACAAGCCATAAACTGGGAGAAAATATCTTAAAATCACATATCCTTTAAAAAAAAAAACTTTGTATTCTGAATACATCAATAATTTATAGAACTTAACAAGATAAACAGCTCAATTTTAAAATGGGCCAAAGATATGAATTAACATTTCACTAAAAAAAGATACAGGAATGCCTAATAGGCATTCAACATCACTGGTAATCAGGAAAATACACAAATTACAAGGTATTCAATATCACTGCTAATCAGGAAAATGCAAATTAAAACCACAGTGAGATACCACTTCACACCTACTAGGATAGCTATACAAAACACAGACACACACAGAAAATAAGTGTTGCGGAGGATATGGAAAAATTGGAAGCCTTATACATTGTAGGTAGAAATGCAGAATGGTGCAGGTGCTTTAGAAAGCAGTTTGGCATTTCCTCAAAAGGAAATAACATAGGGTTATTGTATGACCCATCCCTTCGACAAAAACATAACAAAAACTTGTACATGAATATGCACACCAGTTTTATTCATGACAGCCAAAAAGTAGCAACAACACAAATGCCCATCAATAAATGAATGAGTAAACTATGTGTGATATAGCAGTACAGTGGAATATTACTCAGCCATAAAATGAAATAAGATACTGATTCATGCTAAAACATGTGAACTTTGAAAACATTTATGGTGAGTGAAAGAAACCAACCACATATTATTTGATTCCATTCATATGAAATATCCATAAAAGGCAATTTAGCTGGTCAGAAAAGTAGATTAGTGGTTGTCTAGGGCTGGGAGCAGGAATTAACTACAAACAGACATAAGGGAATTTTGTGGGGAGTAATGGAATTGTTCTAAAATTGGACTGAATTGATGGTTGCACAGCTGTATAAATTTACTAAAAATCAGTGAATTGTACAATTACAATAAGTGAATTTTATGGTAAGCAAAATTACACATCGATCAAGCTATTTACCAAAAATAACATACCAAAAAACTGTAGAGTGTAGTATGTTTCAAACCACATAAAATGGGTCTCTTCTTTCTGTTATAATGCTACCAATATGAGACACTGAGTAATTCACATAATCCTTACAAAATAAATTAGATTTAAATTATCACAGCCCAGGAACATTAGACACATGGAGATTAAGTAACCTGTTATTCAATTAATAAATTGCTAAACCAGGACTGGAACTCTAGTTTATCTGACTTCCAAGTAACAAAACTGACAGGTACTTCGTTTCTAAAATGCAATATGCATTTTCTATATGGGTCAATTTTTTTTTAATTCTGAGGTTTTTCAACAGGAGAGATTCTGTAAGTCACCAAAGAGATCCTAAACACCCAAGAAGCGACACAGAAAGAACACTTCATCAGGGTCAGAAGGCCCATGCTGATAAACATTATGTAAAAATGAAAACTGAACTAGGTTATCTTTCTAAAATAAAATTCCTTTCAATTTTGTTCTATAAAATGTCTTCTGAAGAAAATAGACATTTTCACATAGGCTTTCTACAGCTTTCCATAACATAGCCACAAAGGCAATCCTTTGTTCCTTCCTAATTTTTTATACGCTTTAGTAAGTAGGGTAGAGAGGTACTGGTCTCTGGCCCTCTTTTCTACCAGTCATTCATTGCAAATTTCTATTCTTTAGGAACAAAGCAACAATATCAGAATTCAACTGAAGTTATGTACAATTGCTCTGATCAGAAATTGAAGGAGAAACATGCCTATAGGCTAGCTCAAAGAACAGCAACAGAAGTTTGGATTTAAGAATAAATATTGAGAAAAGAAAAACAAATGTACTGAAAGCCTTTTTATGCAAAGATTACCACTATATAGGAATTTATCTCTAGCATAGAAGTAACAACATTACAAATAAAACTCTCATTCCACTTCTTTCTTGTCTTAAAATTTCCTTTAGGTATGTATGTATCTTAAACGAAGTTCCAAAAAGATGTGTTCTTCCCAGATAATCTATCCTTGAAATTTCAAAAATCAGAGAAAGCAGTATCAATGACACAAAGAATAAAAGTTAATGCTGTTTTTATTATTTCCACAGGAAAAAGGCGACTAAACTTTCTTATGATTTTAAATGCTTTCATTTCAGAACAGAAAGCATTTTTTTCACACAGCCTAATTTTTAAGAGGCTACATATCTCACTAAAATTCAAAGTCAAAAGAAAATGTGAACTTATACTTGAATATACTGTCATTAAGAACTGGGTAATAGTGATTGCTAAAAAGAAAGTTATTTTACAAACAAAAAGCTTTGTTAAGTCTCTTATCTTCAAACCACTCTGTCCTCCTATCTGTGACACATTTGGGGAATAATAAAATTAATAAAAGAAGAGGAGAATCAATCTAAGAATATAATCTTTGGGTCACACAATGTGACTGAGGGCAAAAGAAGCTATACAAGGAAGGACCAAAGAATGAAATCCAGTCTTAATCTCCTAGTTGCCTTAAGTGGATGTTTGCCTCCCTTGAGGCCAGGCCTCACTCACTGAGTCAGATTTACTCAGAGTCATGAGGAGGCAGACGGCACATGACTGCATGCTGTGTAATGCATGACACAGACCTGAAGCATTAAAACACATCTGACAAAAGTCACTTATGGGGACTGGATAAATGCAACTGCCCCTTCTTTTCTTCCCTTTCCCCATCTTCTCCCATGGATCAAGAAGAATGACTTGCAAAGGGTAGTGCAAGTAGAAATCCCTTGAAAAGGCAGCTTGGTCTTTCAACATCCTTACTCTGAAGCTTTTACACATTTTAATTTAAGAGACTTTGAAAGTGAAGGAATGTTAATAATAAACTATTCAATATGACTACATATACATGGCCAAAACCACTTTTTTAAAGAACAAACAAAAAAAGTACTACCTGAAAGAATGGTGTTTCTTCCCATCTTATCCAGAGTGCATATACACAGTGGATAGCCCATCGCAGCTCTCCATAGTATTATGCAACAATATTTCCAGAGATGAGAATTCTGATTCTGCTTTGTATGCCAATCTAGTCAACTAACTGGACCCATCTTTCTACTTATTGCCTTTATTTACAGTCTATACCCTATAAAAATATATACTGTATAAAATACATACATATATACATATATATATATATATATACACACTGTATATCTTTGCATGTGTTTGATACATGTTACCTCAACTAGACTACAGGTTGAAAAGTGAAAAGTGTTAGTCACTCAGTTGTGTTCAACTCTTTGCAACCCCATTGAATGTAGCCCACCAGGCTCCTCTGTCCATGGAATTCTCCAGGCGAGAACAGTGGAGTGGGTTGCCATTCCCATCTCTAGAGGATCTTCCTGACCCAGGGATTGAACCCAGGTCTCCTGCACTGCAGGCAGATCCTTTACTATGTGAGCCAGTAAGGAAGATTATAGGTCATTTGAGGGCAAAAACCATGTTTTCTACTTTCTGGTATACACTACAGGTTAAGAGCACAGACTCTGGAACCATACCATCCCAGCTCAAATCCAAGCTCTATCATCAGCTTTGTGACCTTGACCAAGATATTTACCTTCCCTATGCCTCACATTTCTCATCTGCAAAGTGAACACAATAGCATATAGCTGTTGTAAAAATTACATAAGCAATAAATTCTGAGTGCCTGGGCCTCCCAGGTGGCACAGTGGTAAAGAATCTGCCTGCCAATGCAGGAGATACAAGAGATGCAGGTTCAATTCCTGGGTCAGGATATCCCCTGGCGTAGGAAATGGCAGCTCACTCCAGTATTCTTGCCTGGAACATCCCATAGACAGAGGAGTCTGGCGAGTTACAGTCCACAGGGTCACAAAGAATCATACACAACTGAGCAATTAAGCATACACACACACACAAAAGTGTCTACCATTTGGTAAGCATCACAAAATATTAATTATTGTAATTACCTGCTGCACCCACTATGGGCTTCCATGGTGGCTCAGTGGTAAAGAATCTATCTGCCAATGCAGGAGATGTGGGTTTGATCCCTGGATTGGGAAGATCCCCTGAAGAAAGAAATGGAACCCACTCCAATATTCTTGTCTGGGAAACCCCATGGACAGAGGAGCCCGGCAGGCTGCAGTCCATGGGGTCACAGAGTCAGACACAACTTTGTGACTGAACAGCAACAAAACCCTCTAAAGTACCTAGCACCAAGCTTTTCTTCTTTAGTAGATGTTCAAGTATCTGCCAATTGGCAAAAAAAAAAGTACAACTGTATTAGCAGCAACATAATTTTTCTAATTCACTGCTATATAATTTATGAACAATGTAGTCTCCACAGTTCAAGAACACCTTCTTTAATTGTTTAAGGTATTTTGCTCAATTAGTCTAAAATGTAGCATCATATATTTCTACTTTTCAATCTAGTGCTAGACTATTTTTCATACATCGTTTTTAATAGCAAACTTCTAAGATAGAACATTTTAAATACGCTATATTTTTTGCTATAGTAGGGACACTAAATTTGATCTAACCCATATCATCTTTATGGCTCCATCTCATAACACAATACAGTTACTAGGAACTTAATAGGAAGTCTGCATAGAATGACTAGTCATATTAAAACTTTGCACTAGGGGTGGGAGAGATGTGAGGGAAAAAAAAAATCATTTGGTAACAGAACCAGAATTACAGCTTTTTAAAACCAGTGAGTGGAGAAGGCAATGGCATCCCACTCCAGGACTCTTGCCTGGAAAATCCCATGGATGGAGGAGCCTGGTAGGCTGCAGTCCATGGGGTGGCTAAGAGTCGGATACGACTGAGCAACTTCACTTTCACTTTTCACTTTCATGCATTGGAGAAGGAAATGGCAATCCACTCCAGTGTTCTTGCCAGGAGAATCCCAGGGACGGGGAAGCCTGGTGGGCTGCCGTCTATGGGGTCGCACAGAGTTGGACACGACTGAAGCAACATAGCAGCAGCAGCAGCAAAACCAGTGAGTAAGTCAATACTAACTGTGAAAAGGATGAAAATGTGTGTGCTGGGAAGCTCTAAGGAGCAGGTTAAAAAACAACTACTACAGCACAAAACAGATTCTTCAGTTTGACAGTCCCAGCTATGAGTATGAGAGAGCAGGAAATTGAGGACAATCCAATTTTAAGCTGGTTAGAATATCACGTACATTATCAGAATACAGGAAAGCCTACTGTTATTTTTCTGGAAAATAATTTAAGTTCTTAATTTTAAAAGCAAAACAAAATACTTTTAGAGACATTTTTCACAATGTACCAAAAGAAACACAACTTGTGATATTAAAGTCACAATAAGATACCACTTCACTCCCATTAGAATAGTATTATCAAAGGAAAGGAAAAAAGAAGTAACAAGTGTTGGCAAGGATATGAAGCCTTGTATATTTCCGTGAGAATATAAAACGTCATAGCCACTGTGGAAAACAGTACGGTGGTTCCTCAAAAAAGTAAATACAGAATTAATATACGATGCAATTCTACTTTTGAGAGGGTACAAAGATGCCTAAATAAACTGAGTGCAGAGACTCAAATAGATATTTGTATACCAATGTTCCAGCATTATTCACAAAAGCCAAAAGTGGAAGTATCCCAAGTGTCCATTGATAGATGAATGGATAAACAAAATGTGGCATATAATACACTGGAGTACTATTCAGTTTTACAAAGGAAAGACACTGTGACACATGCTATAATATGAATGAACCCTGAAGACACTATGATAAATCAAATAAACAGTCACAAAAGGACAAATATTTTATGATCCCACTTATAAGAAGTACCTAGAAGAGTTAAACTCATAGAGATAAAGTAGAATTGTGGTTGCCAGGGTTAAGGGGAGTAAAAATGGGGAATTGTTATACAATGGGTACAGAGTTTCAGTTTGACAAGATGAAAAAATTATGGAGATGAAGGGTGGTGATGACTGCACAATAATGTGAATGTACTTAATGCCACTGAAGTATATCATTTAAAAATGGTTAAAACAATCAATTTTATCAACAGTTTACCACTATATGTATGTATGTCGACTGACTGATTGAGCAATCAATTTAGAGAGAGAACAGTCCCTTAGAAAACAAACAGTACACCAAGTTCTTATAAAGTTAAACATACTCTTACCATATGACCCAGTGATCAAATATTCCTAGATACTTACCCAGGAGAAATAAAAAACATATACCCAGACAAAAACCTGCATGCCAATGAATAGAGCAGTTTATTCATAGCTGCCAAAACCTGAAAGCAAAATATCCATCAACTTGCAAATGAACAAATAAACTGTGGCACATTCATGTAACAGAATAGTACTTGGCAATGAAAAGGAATGAAATACTGACACATTAACAATTTTAAAATTTAAACATGGAAGACTCTGAAAAGAACCATGGTAAGTTAAAGAAACCAGAAATACTCTGTGATTCCACTTACATAACATTCTGAAAAAAGCAATAGTATACAGTTAGAAAGATCAGTAGTTGCCAAGAACTAGAAGTGGGAAAGGAGGACAAACTCTAAGGGAGACAAGGCTACCTTCGGGGTGATGCAAACATTCACTCTAGACTATAGATGGGAGTTTACTTGACTGTCTCTACTTATCTAAGTTCACAGAATTGCACCCATAAAAGGGGTAAAATTTATTGTATGTAAATTATAACTGAGTAAACAACAAAAGCCCAGAGTACTATGATCAACTTAAACACTCCTACTGCCATAAGCAACCTAAATAAGTATTCGATTTGTAAGACTAGAGTAATTTCGTACTGTTGCTGTTCAGTCACTAAGTCATGCCCAACTCTTTTGTGACCCTATGGACTGTAGCCCACCAGGCTCCTCTGTCCATGGGATTTTCCAGGCAAGAATACTGGAGTGGGTTGCCAATTCCTTTTCCAGGGGACCTTCCTGACACAGGGATCAAACCTGTGTCTCCTGCATTGTTTACCGCTGAGTCACCAGGGAAGCCTGTAGTTGTTATTCAGTCGCTAAGTCGTGTCTCTGAGACCCCATGGAGTGCAGCACACCAGGCCTCCCTGTCCCTCACTATCTCCCTAAGTTTGCCCAAGTTCATGTTCATTTTGTCAGTGATGTTATCCAACCATCTCACTCTCTGCCAATCTCTTCTAGTCTCTGGTGAAGCCTACTTTACTCAAATAGGTCAGAAGTAAAAGCCATGTTTCTAACATTGTCCTTCAAATTTGCATTTTATTTCTAAAGACAAGGGATGACTTCATCAAGGCAATACACTAGAAATAACCAAAGGGTAAGCAATAAATTGAAAAATGGCCTATATATTTTCCAAATAGTTCTTTGGGAACTTATCTTACAGATCACAGTAACCGTGCAAACTCAAAAGCACTCTCCTATAGACAGAATCACCAAGTATCACATAAAGTAGGATGGTCATGCATTCCCTTGCATGGAAAGTTACTGTTTACAAACTCCTTGTGCTTCTACTTCATACAATTATTTTCTACCACTCCCATGCTGAAATAGAACAATATACATTAGGCAAAACCTGTGTTAGTCACTATAACTGACCATAAAACTGAGTGAAATTAACAGCTCTTGTTTTCTACATCCATAGAAAGTGTTGAAGTACTAAATTTCCTACACTTTTGTGAAAAATTTCCTTCCGAGTTACTAGGTTTCTAATTTACCCAAATTAGTAAGTATATATTCTATGCTGCAAATGAAGAGATACCATCCCAACTGCCTTATGAAAAAAATCTAGGGGAAAACTTTAAAATAAGGTAATAAGAATACAGTTCCAACATGGAATTCCCTGGCAGTCCAGTGGACAGGACCTAGTGCTTTCACTGCTGTGGTCCGGGCTCAATTCCTGGTCGGGAAACTAAGATCCTGGAAGCGACGGGCACAAGCAAAAACATATAGATAGATAGATAGATAGTTCCAACAATGTTCAACAATCAGATACTTCAATTCTTCCTGAAATAAAAAGCAAAAACGATCTGAAACGTGCTGTTGTTGTTCAGTGACTCAGCCGTGTCCGACTCTGTGACCCCATGGACTGCAGCATGTCAGGCTTCCCTGTACACCTATTAAATATATAATGCCACAGGAATAGGGTAAAATGCAACATATCCACTACAGAGGGAATAAAGCTGAAGGAAGCGTTTTGGGTGACCAGAACTTCCTTAGCGTACTTTTCCTGGCTAATGTTAAGGCATCAACTCTAGAAGACTTTTGAGAATTCCTTGGACTGCAAGGAGTTCAAACCAGTCAATCCTAAAGGAAATCAACTCTGAATATTCATTGGAAGGACTGATGCTAAAGCTGACCCTCCATTACTTTGGCCACTTGATGCAAAGAACCAACTCTTTGAAAAATACCCTGATGCTGGAAAAGATTGAAGGCAAAAAGAGAAAGGGGCAGCAGAGGAGGAGATGGTTATATAGCATCTCTGACTCAATGGACATGAATTTGAGCAAACTCTGGGAGATACCAGAGGACAGAGGAGCTTGGAGTGCTGCAGTCCATGTGGTCGCAGAGTCAGAGACGACTTAGAGACTGAACAGCAACAATCAACTCGCGCAAGCTGTTCCTATGACTGGCTGTTAGGACTTAAGAAGGGTAGGAGATCATTTCTCAAAAACTGAAACACAACATTCTAAACTCAAGTTTTTTTCTCTCTTTATAGAACTTCCTTAATTACTGGATTAAAATGCTGCTGCATTAATACAAACACATTTATGGAGATTCTACAACTAGAAATATTTCCACTTTAAAAAAGACAATTGACTTCAATAAACGTGATTTAAAATTTCTTTTTAAAAGAAGCCAAACTGTCTGATAAAAACTGGTTATAAAATAAAAGCGAACCACCCTCCACATGGGGAAGGGCGATTTTAAGAGAAGCTGTTGTCATCTCATACTGTGCACATCTAACAGGCTATCACACACAATGTAAATAACATTTTCTTAGTAAGGACTTTGATAAAACTGTTGAAAGAAAACCAAGGTTTAATCAAAGTATCTGCTAAATAAACACCCTAATGAAAGAGTAACCCAACAGCAACAGCTCGACAATTTACCCAGCTACTCATTTACAAAGAAAAAACAAATTGGCCTCTTGTCCATTGAACTCTTACTGACAGAGGATATGGTCTGTAAACCAAGTTATATTTTAGAATATGGTCTATAAACCAAGTCATATTTGAGAAAGCTGGTTTGATTAAAACTGCTGCTGCTGCTAAGTCGCTTCAGTCGTGTCTGACTCTGTGCGACCCCATAGACGGCAGCCCAACAGGCTCCGCCATCCCTGGGATTCTCCAGGCAAGAACACTGGAGTGGGTTGCCATTTCCTTCTCCAATGCATGAAAGTGAAAAGTGAAAGTGAAGTCACTCAGTCGTGTCCAACTCTTAGCAACTCCATGGACTGCAGCCTACCAGGCTCCTCCGTCCATGGTATTTTCCAGGCAAGAGTACTGGAGTGGGGTGCCACTGCCTTCTCCGTTGATTAAGACAGGGCTTCTCAAACTAAGACACTACTGATGTTAGAGGCAGGATGATTCTGTGTGGTAGGGGGCCGTCCTGTGTACTAAAGAACGTTCAGCAGTACCCTGCCCTCCACCCACTAACACGAGGAGCCCCCTCCCCCCACCCCAGATGTGACAACCAAAATTGTCTCCAGACATGGCCAACCATGAAACATGTTTGGCAGGAGGGCAGAGCTGCCTCGGGTTGAGAACAACTGCTCTAAGGACTGAATAGCTTTGACAGTACTTCAGACTCTCCCTTCTTCTCGTCTTTCATAACTTAATAAATATTAACCACCTTTCCTCCCAGTGATTTTCAAACTTTATGCCCAAGGCCATCGAGGGCCAGGGAAATGCCTTGGGAGCATTTTCTGGGGTTCTGGATATTTACTTTCGAGGAAAAAAATTTGAAAATCCTAACAAGGATAAACACATCACACAAATTTCATACAATATTAAATAAGAAACCTCGAATTTTTTCCCCCTGCTTTCTCTTTTTATATTTTAAATCAAGGCGAGTTTCAGAAAAACTAACATGTGAAAGAACACTAGGAGTGAGCGAGTATACTGCAAGTTCAACGTGTAGCTGATCTATATTTCTTCAGTGCAATGGGAAATGAAATGTACCCTTTAGAAGCCTTAGAGTACTTTCTATCTGCTTTAACAAACATTAGATGTTTAAAGAGCTGAAATATAAAATTCAAGTCCACATTGAATCCTCAGGAGAAACAAATAAATTAACACTGTAATTAGATGTTAGCTGTATTTTAAACCTCTAAAAATCTGTTTTTCTCCCCTAGATGATAAAATTTATTTTTCCCCAGATTTACTGAGAAACAACTGACAAACATCACTGCATAAGCTTAAGGCATACAGCATATTTTGATTCTTAAATTGAAAATACATATCCTTGTTCTTACCTGCCTTCAAAGATCTTCTAATTTAACTATGTTAAACTATGTGTTAACAAATGTTTAACTATGTTAAACTATGTTAAACATAACTCTGTTATGTAATGTGTGTAATCATCTGTAAAGGAGATCTCAAATTTTAATGTGCCTCCAAATATCCTGGTGCTTGTTAAAATGTAAATCCTAGGCACAGTTCCCAGAGATTTTGATTGGTGGGAGCTGGGGATAGGAAAGGTCCAATGATGTGCATTTTTAAGAAGCAGTCCTAGTGATCCTTATGTAGACTGTAGAAAGACTCATTTTTACTAATGCTAGTTGACATGTGGAATGTGGGACCACAGTAACTGCAATGAAATTCTAGCAATCTCTATCCACAGACTATACCACACTTCGTAAATTTATTACCACCAGCCTCTGGTCAATTCAACTAAGATCTAAAAATAAAAACACATTTCAAATATAATTAAATGGTCCAGAGTTGTGAGTAAGCTAAGAAATGAAAAGTAAACATTCCAGATTCTTTTTATGATTAATGGCCAGACTACAAAATCTGATCAATCTGTACCATCAATTTTTACCTCATGCAAAAACTACCATAGCTATAGTTTTATCCTCCAAAATAAATAAACCTTTATTGGTTATAAAAATCTTAGCTCCCTGATGAAGGTTTTTCATGTATCCCAAAATTATTTGCTTCTAATAAATAGTACAGTCAGTTCACACATCAGTCGTTTTGATTCACTGTCTTCCCGGATACACATTAAAATGACATGCAAGGATGCAAACAGATAAATGACTTCTCGAGTTATTTTAACATCCAATCATTTTTACTGCATTTCTACTACAGTCTTCATTCCTGAAGACCTGAAAGTATTATTTAAGCAAATAGCCATGTCAATTTCATGTTCTCCATTTTTCACTTTAGCATAGTTACAGCAGACAGCATCCTTTTCTTTTTGAGTCAACGTGCCTCCCAAAATATTCCATTTTTCAAAAAGCACTGGCTTTATAAAATAGCTGAACAATCCCATACTTGCCTCTCTTTTCTAATACCATATAAAAACAGAATTGCTAATAAAGCACACTAATATTTCCATATTTCACCTAACATTCCAAACCCATTCACTTGAACATTTCATGAGTCAAGCTGGTGGCACATTCAATCATTGATTTTTTTTTTTTTTCCAGCAACAACAACAGGAGTCAGCTCCATGGATTCCATGTTTCTTTGAGAAGACTTAGGGTGCCCTTTGTCTTCAAGGTACAGAATACCTAAATACAAAACGAGGCAGTCCTAGAGCCAGGCTTAGCTTTTAAAGAACATCTATCTCCAAAAACTTCCAAAGGAACCCAGAAATGAGAAACATTATCAGAAACACTAAAACCAAAAATGAACTTTGTTTAATGAAAAATACTAAAGATAAAAAAGCATGCCAGGTTTTTTTGGTTTTTTTTTTTGCTTGTTGTTCTTTGTTTCTTTTAAGCAATGTGCAGAAAAACAAAAGGCAGAGAGATCTAGGGTTTGAGGGGAAAGAGTGTAATGACAGAGACAGCAGAACTACTTGATTTCTATTAGTAGAAAGAAGTCCTATTAATACACTGAGGTGGCTCAGGTGGCTCAATGGTAAAGAATCTGCCTGCCAAGCAGGAGACATGGGTTCGATCCCTGAGTTGGAAGATCCCCTGGAGAAGGAAATGGCAACCCACTCCAGTAATCTTGTCAGGGAAATCTCATGGACAGAGGACCCTGGTGGGCTACAGTCTGTGGGGTTATAAAAGAGCCGGGCACAACTTGACAACTAAAACAGCAGCTGCAAAAACCTACACTGAAGTCTCTAAGCAAGTCCCCACCTCCTTCAGCCTCAGTTTCTTCACTTATAACCCTGTTTCACAAAGTTGCTATGAGGAATGCAAAGAAAAATGTTAAGTCATACATACCCAAGAACTACACGAATATGGCTTCCCTGGTAGCTCAGCGGTAAAGAATTCACCTGTAATTCAGGAGACACGAGTTCGATCCCTGGGTCTGGAAGATCTCCTAGAGAAGAAACTGGCAACCCACTCTAGTGTTTTTGCCTGAGAAATCCCATGGACAGAGGAGCCAGACCGGCTATAGTCCATGAGGTCACAGAAAGAATCAGACACGACTTAGCAACTAAATGACAACACACAGATATAAGTTTCTAATCCCTTAGTAAACCAATTTTTTGTAAAAGGAACATTAAAAGGAAACTGGAAAAAGAGAAAAATTTATTCACAAAACTCTGAAGATGATTGTAAAGAAAATATTGTACTGATTTTCATAAAGGAGTTCGTGTAGGTCTCAGAAACCTATCAGTTTAGAAACCTAAATCACCACTAAGTTTGATAATACTCACCTGGAAAAAGTAGAAAATGTACAATGTAATAGGTGTTTTTTGAAAACCTGGGGGAAAGAAGGCTACTGGGACGCTGCTCTGATTCCTTTTAGTACACAAAAAGAACTTTAAAGAATCATATCATATCCCAAATTTTAACTGTGCTTTATTGATAAGATCTTGCTATTTGCATCCTTCCCTTAAGGTACATTTATTTTCTAATATAAGTAAATCTACTTTAAAACGCAGCTTTACTTGTTACTTGGGAGGCACATTTAAGGGCTTTCTCTAAACTAAAATATAAAAACATCACTAAATGCTTAAACAGAATGGGTTAGAGATGAGTTCATCCTAGAATTTGAACTTGATTGAGATGATAGCCCAAAAAGCTATTCAGGCCAAGTCACCCAAAAGATTACTATTTACAATATTATCAGTGACTTTATACTCAAAGAGCTTTCAGTTCCATCTACTAGAGAAAGTTAAAAGGAATATTTTGATTTTTGAAAACACAAAATAACCTCATCCCAAGGTCTTCAAAAGTATCCTTTAAAATATGGCATGGATCTGCAAAATCAGAACAATACTTATCTAATAGGACCACTATAGGATGAGATTGAGACATATTTTGTGTATGTTCTGAACAATTATTAAGTCTTACACAAAAGTTAGGTGTTTTATAAGCCTATGCTTAGCTCATCAATTATAGACTGATTAATTAAATCAATAACCTATTTTATTAAAAAAAATTGAGCAAAAGTATATTTAACTGTAGTTCCTTTTTTTTAAAAAAAAGTAATGTTTAATATTGACTAATGATCTAAAATTGAAATTATAAAAGACCTTTCTACCATTTTATTACCCTAGTGAATTCTTCTTGTATATAGATATCTTAATGTACACAAAGCTTTAATTAACTGAGGTAGTATACTCCCTCATGGAACCCATACCCTCACAAAGTCATAGTATTAAAGAAATATTACTGTTAATTGTGACTATCAAATCCATTAAAGAATAGTAAAGAAACTGTTAGCTGTGAGACTATCAAAGTGAACAAATATTCCATTCAATAAGCAACTTTCAATACAATAAAGGAAATTAAACATACACAAGTAAGTAGAAAACAACAAGTTAGATGTTGAAAAGTTCCATAACAGAACTTTAAACAGCTTAACAGAAGTTTTAGAGAAGGGAAAAATTATTTCTAGCTATGGGGGAAAGTAGGCAAAGAGATGTCAGGGAAGAAGTCATATTTGTGCTAGGTCCTAAAGGATGAAGAGGACTCTGAAACATCCCTAAATAAAATACACATCTCCCTGGAAGAAAAAATGCTTCTATTTCACTGGGAAAACAAAAACAAGCAACAAAACAAACAGCTGTCTCTCGTTAAATAGTACCAACATCCCTCCAGTATCTAGTCACAAATTAAACCACAACCTAGGCTTTTAAAATCTCCCCACTCTTCCCCACATATCTCAGTGCCCCATATCTAATCCTTCACCAAATTTTATCCATTTTAACCTCCTAAATATCTCTCAAATCTATTCTCTTCTCTATCACTATCTCCCTAGTCTGAATTACCATCATTTCCTGCCCCAATTATAACAACAGCCTTCTGACTGGTCTCCCTGCTCCACATTGATCTATCTTCTATACTGAAGTCAGAGTGGTCTTTTCTAAGGCAAATAGAGCAGGCACTGACTTCCAGACCCAAATCCTGCACACATAGCTACTTCCTTTGCTGCATTTTATACCATGCATCCTCTAAGTATCTGTGATCCAGCCACTCCGGTGTTTATTCAGAATTCCTCAAATTTGCCAGGCTCACTAACACCAGGACCTTTGCACATTACCCTCTTCATCTGGAACACTTGCCCACTCCTAAATCCCTTCACCTAGTTAACCCCTATTCACCCCACAGATCTTAGTCATTGCCTTAAGAAAGTCTTCTTTATTCTCTCATACTAAATTAGATCAGTTAGTTATATACTTTTAGGGCACTGTGTACTTTCTTATACAGTATTTGTGAGAATTTTAGTTTTATATTTAGTTTGCATTTGATTAATAGTTACCTCTCTGACTAAACTGTAAGCACCATTAGGACAAGATTCACAAATAACTTTGCTTCAGGTTAGATCCGTCAACATACATGTTTGTTCCTAAGTCAATAAGTTCTCTTTTCAGTCAAAATACCTAGGGTGAACCAACAAGTACAGATGTCACTGTCATGCCTACACAATAAGCAGTTTGTATGCCAAAAGCAGGCCCTTCACCAACTCACCCCTATTTGTGCTTCCCACTGTCTATTTGGCAAAAATTATACCTTAACTTTTTAACCTAATAATAAGCATGATTTAGTAGCTTAATTGACTGCTAGTTATGTGGCTCAGACAGTAAAGAGTCTGCCTACAATGCAGGAGACCTGGGTTCAATCCCTAGGTCAGGAAGATCTCCTGGAGAGGGAAATGGCAACCCACTCCAGTATTCTTGCCCGGAAAATCCCACGGACAGAGGAGTTTGGTAGGCTAGCGTCACTGGGGTCGCAAAGAGTAGGACATGTCTGAGCGACTTCACTTTCACTTTGACTTTTAAGAAGACTAGATGTTTAGTTTAAAAGTAGAAAAATTGACTTTGCTTGCAAGAATCAGTGCCTTCAGAAAAGGAAAAAAGTATTTCGTTGATTTATTCAGGTCAAATAAACATCCCCAACTTCCACTCCACCATTTACAGGAAGAGATGTGCTGTGAAATTTGTAGTCACAGCTTATGCCATTAACAATTTGTGGCATATTGGGAGGAATTTGAAAAGTAGTGTATGAAGGCTTTTTCTTGTACTGAGTCAGATGGCTATATGGGTGACACTATGGAGATACAGTGACCTCGTTGAAGTACTGACTTTAAATAAGTAAAAGGCACTAAAGAAATCCAACTTGTTCAAGCTTCAATAACTCAAGATCATACCTCCCTGAAGAGATGAACACACCAGATTTAAAATCGCAGAAGGAAGAATACTGCTGATTTGCTCCAGGACATGCTATCACTCAGGGCCAAACCAGATATGGGAGGATTTCTATTGATCAAGGTGGATTAACAAGGACCAGAATTACCCTGCTGCCTGGAACAAGTAAAATTTTTATATTTTCCCATATTATTTAAATCTTTTTTAAAATATAATCAACTATTTGATGCAAAAACAATATTTTTGTAGAGTTTATAAGTAGAAGTAAAATGCATGACAATAGCACAAAAGCCAGAAAGTTAAAATCATTAAGTATAATGTTATAAGGTTCTTAACTATAAATGAAGTAGTGTAATAACACTTGAAGTTAGACCATTATAGATGAAAAGATATATACTATAAACTATAATGTAAAACAATATAGAAAATAGAATCGTAAAAAATACAAAATTACTTCAAAAAGCATTAAGAGTAAAATGAGAGAAAGGAACAGATATGAGAAACAAAACAAACAGTAAGATATTTATAGTAGATTTAAACCCACCCATTCAATTTAAATGCAACCAATCACATTAAATATAAATAATTAAGTATAAACACATTAAATGTAACTAGTCCAAATACCCCAACTGAAAGACTGGATAAAAGATCAAGACTTAACTATATGTTGCCTAAAAGAAACCCACTTTAACTATAAAGAGACAAGTGAATTAAAAGTACTAATAAAAAGATGGAAAAAGAAATTCCATGTCACAAGTCACAAGTCACAAGAAAGCTACAATAGCTATATTAAAGTCAGATAAAGCAGATTCCATGACAAAGAATATCACTAGTGATAAAGATTGGAGAAGGAAATGGCAACCCACTCCAGTGTTCTTGCCTGGAGAATCCCAGAGACGGGGGAGCCTGGTGGGCTGCCGTCTATGGGGTCGCACAGAGTTAGACACGACTGAAGCGACTTAGCAGCAGCAGCAACAGTGATAAATAAGACTATTTCATAATGATAAAATACATAATGATATTATGTCTTCATCAGGAGGATATCATAACCTAAATGTCTATGTTCCTAATAACAAAGTTTCAAAATACACAAAGCAAAACCTGATGGAACTACAGAGAAAAATAGGCAAATCCACAATTAACCAAAGACTTCAACAAAGCTGTCAATAATTGATAGCAAATCAAGAATACAGAAGACTTGCACAACACTATTTACGAACTAGACTTAACAGATACTTATAAAACACTCCATTCCACAATAGCAAAATACACATTTGTTAAAACAAATAAGTGCACACTATACTGAGTCATAAAGCAAGTCTCAATCTAAATCACATTTAGATTTATTTAAATGGATTCAAATCATACAAAGTATATCCTGACCACAAATTAGGAATTAGTAACAAAAAGACATCTGGAAAATCCTCAAATATTTGCAAACTATATAAACCTCTATAAAGCCCATGAGTCAAAGATAACATCAAAGGAAAAATGAGAAATTATTTTGAACTAAATGAAACATGCCACAGCACATTTGTGAGGTGGAACTAATGCAGTATTTAGAGGAACATTTACAGCACGGAAATGCCTTTATCGGGAAAGAAGACAAGTTGCAAATAAATGGCCTGTGCTTCTATATTAAGAAAGTAGTAAAGGGATATCAAAACAACAAATGAAACCCAAAGTAGATAAAAGAAAGTAAATAATAAATATTATAACAGAAATCAGTAAAATTTCAAAGAAGAAAAAAATAGGAAAAAAGACAGTGAAACCAAAAGCTGATTCTTGGACCAACACAGCTGATAAACTTAAACCTACCAGACTGATGGAGGGTAAAATAGGGAAGACAGAAATTCACAATATCAGGAATAACAGAGGTAACATAATTAAAGATTCTGAAGTTATTAAAAAGATAAGGAAATATCCTAAACAATTTTATGCTGATAAATTTAACTACTTAAGACAAAAAGGACACAATCCTTCAAACACACAAAACAACAAAAGATCAAGAACAAATGAATAACATAAATTTTATATTCATGAAAGAAACTGAATTTGAAGTGAGAAAAATTTTCCCACAAAGAAAATTTCAGGTATAGATGGCTTACCTGATGCATTCTACCAAACACACAAAGCAGAAACAATACCAATTCTATATAAACTCTTCCAGAAAATTAAAAAAGAAACACTTTACAATGCACACTGTGATGTCGTGCATGCATGCTAAGTCACTTCAGTTGTGCCCAGTGCTTTGCGATGGTATGGACTGTCGCCTGCCAGGCTCCCCTGTCCACGGGATTCCCCAACAATACTGGAGTAGGTTACCATGCCCTTCTCTAGGAGATCTTTCCAACCCAAGGATCAAATCCCTGTCTCTTATGGCTCCTGCAATGGCAAGCAGTTTACTTTCTTTAAAGTAAACACAGTAGGATGTACCACACTGTGATTTCAGGACACTCTAACACCAAAGCCAGAGAAATAACACAAGAAAACCACACACCAATATTCCTCCATGAATACAGATACAAAATTCTTTTTTTTTTTTTGGCCATACCACACAACATGCAGGATCTTCATTTCCCCACCAGAGATCAGGGATCCAATCCAGGCCCCCTGCATTGGAAGCACAGAGTCTTAACCACTGGACTGACAGGGAAGTCCTTAAAATTCTTTAAGATAACTTTAGCAAATAAAATGAAGCAAATCAAGCAACATATAAAAAGATAATAAAACATCAAGACCAAGAAGAGTTTTATGCAAGTGTGACAAGTTGGCTTAAAACTCAAAAATCAATGTAATTAGGAAATTCCCTGGTAGTCCAGTAGTTAGGACGTGGCTCTTTCACTGCAGTGGCTCAGACTCAATCTCTGGTTAGAGAACTAAGATCTCAACAAGCCACATGGTTCTCCCCACCCCCTAAAAAAACAATGGAATTAATATTAACAAACTAAAAAAGAAAACCTATGTGACCACTTCAATAGATGCATCTGACAACATCTATTCCTAATTGGGGGGAAAAACCTATTAAGAAACTAGGAATAGAAAGGAATATCTTAAAATTGATAGGGGGCATCTACAAAAACACCAACAAACCTAAAGCTAGCATCACACTTAAATAGTAAAAGACTGAAAGCTTTCCCAAGAGAGGTCAGGATGTCTGCTCTCACCACTTGTATTAAACATTAACCTGGAGGTGCCAGCCAGTGCAATCAGGCAAGAAAAAGAAAGAAAAGGCATCCTGACTGGAAGAGAAGTAAGTCTTTATTTGCAGACATTATGTACAATCTTCGTATAGAAAAGCTAATAGAATCTGCAAAATACCCACTAGAAATAACACGTGAGTTTAGCAAGGTTGCAGCATACAAAGCAAAAATGAAAAGAAGAATCTGTTATAGTCTATATACTAGAAATAAATTAGAAACAAATTTTTAAAAATATACCACCCACAATATCATCTAAAATTGTCAAATACTTAGGAGTAAATCAAACAAAAGATCTATAAGACCTGCACACTGAAAGCTTTATAGAGAGAAATTTTAAAAGACAAAATAGAGAGATGTACACTATTAATATATTAATTCTCCCCAAATTGATCTATAGTTTCAACACAACCACAATCAAAATCCCAACAGGCTTTTTGTGCAAAATTGACAAGCTGAGTCTAAAATTCATTTGGGCATGGAAATGATCTAGAAGAGCTAAAATAACTTTGAAAAAAGAAAAAGAGAATTTGTACTTGACCTCAAAACTTATTACAAATCTACAGTAATAAAAACAGTATTCTCTGAGTCAAGATAAACAGTAGAATGATGGAATATACCAAAGGCCAGATACAGACACCCCCGCCCCATGTATATTTGATTTTCAACTAAGGTACAAAAGCATTCAAGTGCTGGAAAAAACAGACTGTTTAACAAATGGTGCTGAAACTATTAGATATTCATATTTTAAAAAAGAAATTTCAATCCTTATTTTGGACTAAATACACAAAAATTAAATCAAAATGGATCACAGACTTGAAATCATAAAACTTTTAGAAGAAAACATAGGAAAAGTCTTTGCAACCTTCGATTAGATAAAAATTTGAGTAAGACAGGAAAAGCACAATTCACAAAATGAAAAGATTCCTCAAAATTAAGAACTACTCTTTGAAGACAGTGTTAAGAATATGATCAGGTATGTCACAAGCCCTTAGGAAAACAGTTTGGCAGTTTCTTAATGGGAAAAAGCAACTGCAAATCACATATGTGATTAATAGTTTATATCCTGAATATGGGGCTTCCCTGGTGGTTCACTGGTAAAGAGTCCACCTGCCAATGCAGGAGACACGAGTAGATTCCTGTGTTGGGAAGATCCCTGGGAGGAAGGCATGGCAACCAATTCGTTTTCTTGCCTAGAAATCCCACGGACAGAGGAACCTGGCGGGCTACAGGCCATGGGGTTGCAAAAGAGTTGGACACAACTTAGCAACTAAAACAAAAAAATCCAGAATACAGAAACAACTCATGTAACTCAATAAGACAAATCCAATTTATTTATTTAATTAAGTATAGATGATTTACAATGTTTTGTTAATTTCTGCTATATGGCAAGGTGACTCAGTTATACATATGAATACATTCTTTTTTATATTCTTTTCCATTATGATTTATCCCAGGACACTGAGTATAGTTCCCTGTGCTATATAACAGGTCCTTGTTGTCCACTGACAAAACCAATTTAAAACCAGACAAAAGATTTGATTTGACATTTCACTAAAGAAGATAGATGAATGTCTGATAAGCATATGAAAAGATGCTCAACATTAACTAGTCATCAGAAAAATGCAGATCAAGATCACGTTGAATAGGGCTACACACTCCTACATGGACTGAAATTAAAAAGACTTATCATACCAAGTGCTGGTAAGGCAGTGAAACTGGACTGCCATACCCTGCTGGTGGTAAAATGATACAAGCACTTTGGAAAACAGTTTGGCAGTTTCTTAAAATGTTAAACATAAACCTATCACATGACCCAGTCATTCCGCTCTCAGGCGGTTGCCCAAGAGAAATAAAAGCATATGTCTATACGAAGATTTATACGCAAATGTTCACAGAACCTTTATTCGTCATGGCCAAAAAACTAGAAACAACCCAAACGTTTGGGTAAACTGATAAATAATCATGGAATATTTACTCAGTGGCATACTCCTTGGTTAAACAAAGGAATTAACTGTTGATACAAGCAACAACATGGGTGAATCTCAAAATGTACTAAATGAAAGAAATCAGATTACAAGTAAGTATATATTACATGATTTTATTTATATAAAATTTTTGAAAATCCAAACTAACCTATAAAGACAAAAAGTAGACTAATGGTTGTCTGGTGATGGAGTGGGAGGGATGGCACAGAAGGATTATAAACAGGTGCAAGGAAACTTTTTAGAAGAATTAGATGTTCATCTTCTTGATTGTGGTGATGGTTTCATGGTTATTTAAATCTGCTGTATAACAAATATAACAAATTGTTTTTTTAAGATGCATGTATTTTTTTAAGACATATGATCAGAATGTAACATTTTAATTCACTTCACGTTGCCATATTGCCCATAGCTCAAAGAATCACAGATTTTGAAGAACTGCAATTCATTCATGCATGCGTGCTAAGTTACTTCAGTTGTATTTGACTCTTTGTGACCCCATCGACTGTAGCCCGCCAAGCTCCTCTGTCCATGGGATTCACCAAGCAAGAATAATAGAGTGGGTTGTCATGCCCCCCTCCAGGGGATCTTTCGGACCCAGAGATCGAACCAGCATCTCTTATGTCTCCTGCACTGGCAGGCAGGTTCTTTACCACTAGTGCTACCTAGGGAAAGTTAAATTCATAACTGGTTCACACAGCATGCTATGTTTAAATCATGCTTTAAGTTTCTGAGTCCTTGAAATACAAACCTTAGGATATTTTTAAATCACAAAGTATATGCACCATAAAGCCAGGTTCAAGAGGAACTGAGATGAACACAAATCAGGCCCAACAAGAGGCCAGTGTTCCTAGGTTTCTGAAAAAGAACACAGGAATTCTATAAATATCCTAAAATATCTCTTATATGGCCAAGCTCTGATCAATGTTTGGGTTGACTTGCCTCTATAAAAGTAGATTCTCTTTTCAGAATTTCTCATATCAAAAGGGAAAACCACTTGAAGTGTAAGTCCTAGAATAAATAAAGCTATGCCCCAGATGAATACAATTCATGGTTCTTATGACTGTGTGGTCTCTTAAATTTCAATATTCTTACTGGCTTCGTCAAGCATAAATAAAAGGCTGACAAAGACACGCTTTCAAAGAGAAAAAAAGTCCTATTTTTATACTTTGTATTACTGCTAAAACTACATAAATTTAGATTACCATTAGAATTTGTATAAACTTTTTTATATGTAGAAATATTCACACCACTCACCATAAACAGCTTTCTCATGTTGTCTACAGTTAATAAAACTTGGACAACTCTACAAAGATGTTCAATTATGACATCCAAAGCATACCCAGCACATCAAATGCCATTATTTTACAGTTACAGTGCTGTATAAAGCACATAGGTAAACTACAGGTTCAAGGTTCAAATTAACAAACATCACAGTGAGTGCTTTTTACAATAACAGTTTAAACTTTTTATCTATGAGAAACCAAATTATATAGTAGTGAAGAGAACAGACTCAAGAGTTAACTGCCTGAGTTCCAATCTCATACTAGCCACCCACTTGCTCCATAACCTTGGCCAAGTTCCTTTACATCTCTGTGTCTCTGATTCCTCACCTATAAAATCCGGATAATAACAGCATTTACTTCATAGGATAGCTACAAAGATTAAACAGACATAAAGAACCTAGAACTGTACCTGGCTCATGTAAGTATTCAAGAAGTTTTACATTATTGTTGTCATTATAATCATGATTATGACTAGCACTGTTATTAGAGTTAAGGTTACTGTATTGGATAATTAACACTTATTACTGATAATATGAAAACCAAGAATATGTCTAAGAATTAATATAAAAGAAAGATGTAAATAGACATTTTTCAAAAGAAGATATACAAACAGCCAAAAAGCATATGAAAAGATGTTCAACATCACTCATCATAAGGAAAATGAAAATCAAAACCATGATGAGGTATCACTTCACACTGACTAGGATGGCTTTAATAAAAGAGAATAGAAAATAACAAGAGTGGGTGCAAGGAGGTAAAAAAACTGCAACCTTATACATTGCTAGTAGGAATGTAAAAATGCACAAATGCTGTGGAAAAGTTGTAGTTTCTCAAAAGTACGTATAGACAATGAAGAGGGTTACATAACATTTGAATGTACCTAATATCACTGAATTGCATGTTTAAATAATTAAAATAAAATGTGGTATGTATATTGTACCACAATAAAAAAAAAAAATGATTGCAAAAGAACATATTGGTTACTCTCTCCAGCATCCTCACTTTTATTCCTTCCATTCACCCATGAACTCAAACCCGTTTTTACCTATGTGGTTCCAAAAGAGGCACAGAAGGTAGGATAAGACATATTGCTAAATTCTAAGAGTACTTCAGATCAGATCAGTCGCTCAGTCATGTCCAACTCCTTGCGACCCCATGAATCACAGCATGCCAGGCCTCCCTGTCCAGCACCAACTCCCGGAGTTCACTCAGACTCACGTCCATCGAGTCAGTGATGCCATCCAGCCATCTCATCCTCTGTCGTCCCCTTCTCCTCCTGCCCCCAATCCCTCCCAGCATCAGAGTCTTTTCCAATGAGTCAACTCTTCCCATGAGGTGGCCAAAGTACTGGAGTTTCAGCTTTAGCATCATTCCTTCCAAAGAAATCCCAGGGCTGATCTCCTTCAGAATGGACTGGTTGGATCTCCTTGCAGTCCAAGGGACGCTCAAGAGTCTTCTCCAACACCACAGTTCAAAAGCATCAATTCTTCGGCACTCAGCCTTCTTCACAGTCCAACTCTCACATCCATACATGACCACAGGAAAAACCACAGCCTTGACTAGACGAACCTTTGTTGGCAAAGTAATGTCTCTGTTTTTCAATATGCTATCTAGGTTGGTCATAATTTTCCTTCCAAGGAGTAAGCGTCTTTTAATTTCATGGCTGCAGTCACCATCTGCAGTGATTTTGGAGCCCCCCAAAACAAAATCTAACACTGTTTCCACTGTTTCCCCATCTATTTCCCATGAAGTGATGGGACCGGATGCCATGATCTTCGTTTTCTGAATGTTGAGCTTTAAGCCAACTTTTTCACTCTTCACTTTCACCTTCATCAAGAGGCTTTTGAGTTCCTCTTCACTTTTTGCCATAAGGGTGGTGTCATCTGCATATCTGAGGTTATTGATATTTCTCCTGGCAATCTTGATTCCAGCTTGTGTTTCTTCCAGCCCAGCGTTTCTCATGATGTACTCTGCATATAAGTTAAATCAACAGGGTAACAATATACAGCCTTGACGTACTCCTTTTCCTATTTGGAACCAGTCTGTTGTTCCATGTCCAGTTCTAACTGTTGCTTCCTGACCTGCATACAAATTTCTCAAGAGGCAGATCAGGTGGTCTGGTATTTCCATCTCTTTCAGAATTTTCCAGAGTTTATTGTGATCCACACAGTCAAAGGCTTTGGCATAGTCAACAAAGCAGAAATAGATGTTTTTCTGGACTCTCTTGCTTTTTCCATGATCCAGTGGATGTTGGCAATTTGATCTCTGGTTCCTCTGCCTTTTCTAAAACCAGCTTGAACATCAGGAAGTTCACAGTTCACATATTGCTGAAGCCTGGCTTGGAGAATTTTGAGCATTAGTTTACTAGCGTGTGAGATGACTGCAATTGTGCGGTAGGTTGAGCATTCTTTGGCATTTCCTTTCTTTGGGATTGGAATGAAAACTGACCTTTTCCAGTCCTCTGGCCACTGCTGAGTTTTCCAAATTTGCTGGCATATTGAGTGCAGCACTTTCACAGCATCATCTTTCAGGATTTGGAATAGCTCAACTGGAATTCTATCACCTCCACTAGCTTTGTTTGTAGTGATGCTTTCTAAGGCCCACTTGACTTCACATTCCAGGATGTCTGGCTCTAGGTCAGTGATTACACCATCGTGATTATCTGGGTCGTGAAGATCTTTTTTGTACAGTTCTTCTGTGTATTCTTGCCATCTCTTCTTAATATCTTCTGCTTCTGTTAGGTCCATACCATTTCTGTCCTTTATCGAGCCCATCTTTGTATGAAATGTTCCTTTGGTATCTCTGATTTTCTTGAAGAGATCCCTAGTCTTTCCCATTCTGTTGTTTCCCTCTATTTCTTTGCATTGATCGCTGAAGAAGGCTTTCTTATCTCTTCTTGCTATTCTTTGGAACTCTGCATTCAGATGTTTATATCTTTCCTTTTCTCCTTTGCTTTTCACTTCTCTTCTTTTCACAGCTATTTGTAAGCCCTCCCCAGAAAGTCATTTTGCTTTTTTGCATTTCTTTTCCATGGGGATGGTCTTGATCTCTGTCTCCTGTACTTAGGAAAGTCTAAAAATGCTACTTTAAACAGCTCATGACATAGTTTAACACAAATATATTAAACTGGAAGCAGCGACTTAGGAACTTGGATAATAGAAATAGGGTAATACCCGCAAAATGTACTAGATTGTAACTCACATTCCAGTCTTACTCACATTCTAATATAACTTCACCAAGAATCTTTACATCACTAACCTTACACGATTACTTCCCAATAAAATGGAGAAAAGAATGATGTTTCATAAATTTATTGAAAAAAAAATGCAGGGTATTTTGAGACTGTAGGGAAAAATCCAACATTGCAAAAACATATCATTTTATATAATATGCTCACAGGTAAATGGAATAACATTGCTGGTTGTATAAGCAAAACATTACTATTGCCAGTTAAGCTTCAGGTAAGGAAAGATTACTGGCATGAAAAAGTAATGCAACTATTTCTCAAGGTATGACAATCAAGGGGGGCTTCCCAGGTGGCACTAGTGGTAAAGAACCCGCCTGCCAATGCATAGGACTTAAGAGACACATGTTGGATCCCTGGGTCAGGAAGATCCCCTGGAGGACGGCATGGCAACCCACTCCAGTATTCTTGCCTGGAGAAAACCATGGACAGAGGAGCCTGATGGGCAACAATGAATGGGTTCTCAAAAGAGCTGGAGGCAACTGATGTGACTTACCACACAGGCATGACAATCAAGTTGTACACTAAAAATACCTAAAATGCAAATACCTAAAAATATCCTCAAACTGATTAAAGGTGAGCTTGAAAAAGAATGACTTCGGACTTTCTAACCTGAGCAAAACAGCAAGACTTATGGCTATATCAAATCCTCTAGAGCAGGGGTCCCCAACTTCCAGGATCTAAGGCCTGATGATCTGAGGTAGAGCTGATGCAATAATAATAGAAATAAAGTGCACAATATATGTAATGCCCTTGAAACATCCTGAAACCATCCCTTGCCGCCTCTATTTCAGGTCCATGGAAAAACTGTCTTTCACAAAACTGGCCCCTGGTGCAAAAAGATTGGGGGCCACTGCTCTACAGTATCTTTCTGTTTCAATAGGAATCACCACATATGATACTGTTCTTTATCACGTTATCAAATAAGATTCAGACATTAGCAAATAAAGCATTTCTATGAGGATGAATACTACTCTGAAGTCTTTATGAAGCCAGAAAATACTAAAAGTTCACTCATTTTTTAGATTTGAACCATGTTTTTGGTTAGTGCTGGGCATCTTTTTCAAGGTCTGTTCTTTGAATCAGGCTAACCACTATCCACTGGGCAAAACCGGTCCACTACAAAACAGAAATGTGCACTAGAAAGGCCTTGGGCTTTCTCACTCAGAGATATGCCTGAAATTTATAAACAAACAGAAAATTTAACAGTCAAACCTACAGAAAAATCAAGAGAAGAAAACACTTATATGTTATATCCTGCCCAAATTTAAATCAAACAAAATCTCCTACAAACTTCCACAATATTAACTGGATACAGGATTCTACATTTCATTCTTAAACCTCTCTATGTTACTATTAAAAGTTAAACTACTTTGTTCCTTTCTAAGTTTGCTCCTATTACATGCTAAACAAATAGCTAATGGATAAAAGACAATTTGGGTTTGATTTCAACTAAATAGCATTTTAGAAAAGGAGAAACGATGGAGGCAGTAAAAACATCAGTGGTTGCCATGAGCTCGGAGGTAGTGGGTAGGGAGAGATGAACAGAGCACATAGGATTTTTAAGGCAGAAAAAAAATCTGTATGCTTTGACTCCATATTCATGCTTCCCTCATTCACTGGGAAATATGCCATTAATCAAAAGGAGTACCATTGAGAAAAAACTCAGTTTTGAAGGTAAGTCATTAGAACTCTGAGCATATTTAATAGGTGCTAAATAACATGTAAGACACTACATGCACCTGTATGCTCAGTTGTGTCCAACTCTTTGCAACCCTATGCAGTGTAGCCCACCAGGCTCCTCTGTCCATGGGATTCTCCAGGCAAAAACACTGGAGTGCTTGCCACGTCCTTCTCCAGGGGATCTTCCCAACCCAGGGATCGAACCTGTGTCTCCTACATTGGCAGGCAGATTCTTTACCTCTGAGTCACCTGGGAATTTCACTACAGGAAATCTATGCAAATATACTTCAATATGTTGAATGTAGCAATACAGAAGTAGGACTTAAAATTATGAGCCATATTTTCATACATTTGTGGGAGGAACTGCTTTCCAGGAAGGTCACACAAATTTGGCACTAAGTTTCAGGCCTTTAAAAACATACTCTTCTAGGAATTCGGCCTAAGGAAATAGTCAGAAGTTCAAAGATTTGTAAACAAAGAGAATCAGTAGACTGTAAACAAAAAAATTTTGAAAAATGTTAATATTTAAAATAGGATAATGGTTAGATAAGTTATGTTAAATTAGTCATTGACAAATTATATTTTCAAATAAGCTTCAGTAATAAAGCAGTGTGACACTGGCATATGAATATACAGAGACCAATAGAACACAGTAGAAAATCTTGAAATAAACTAAATTGTATATGACAATCTAGTAAAGGATAAAGGAGACATCTTAAATCAGTGGAGGAAAACATGAATTATTCAATAAATGTTGCTAGGATAACTGAAAAACCATCTTTCTGAAAATGAAATTATATCCATATCTCATACCTTATACCAGGATGAATTCCAAATGGATCAAAGATTTAAATGTATTAAAAAAAAAAAAAAAAGAACTAGACAAACCATGGGAGAGTTGGAACTTCAGAATAGGAAAGGCCATTCTAACAGAAAACCAAAAAGCCATAAAAGACTGATATATTCAACTGTATAAGAATAATTTCCTCATAGAGGAAAAGAAAAACAAAACACAAATTAAAATACTGTCAACTCACAACAGACAAAGGGTTCTTAACATATTAAGAGTTCCTGCAAATCACTAAAGGATCCAACAACCCAAAAAAAAAGGGCAAAAGATATGTACAGTCACAAAAAAGGCTATATTTAAATGACTCTGTATGATACTCAATCACACTTAAGGTAAGATTTGAAAAATTAGAACTATGACTATTTTTTTAGATTGTCACATTAAAAAATACTTGATAATTCACTATGGAACATAGGCACTCTCATACATTGATATATTAGTAGCTTAGTAGCGTCTGACTCTTTGCAATCCCATGGACTGTAGCCGGCCAGGCTCCACTGTCCATGGAATTCTCCAGACAAAAATACTGGAGTGGGTTGCCATTTTCTTCTCCAGGGGATCTTTCCAACCCACGAACTGAACCTGGGTCTCCTGCATTTCAAGCAGATTCTTTACGGTCTGAGCCACCTGGGAAGCCCCATACTTTGGTGAGAAATATAAATAGGTACAACACCAAAAAAAAGCAATTTGAGACTATCTTTCAAAATTTTAGAAAACACATGTCTCTGACCTTGTCAATTCCATGAATTTTTGTTATAGATATACATAAGCAAAATGGTTTATTTTCAAGATTATTTATATACTATCACCTGTACCAGCAAAACTCAGGGTTAAATGATGATTCTTCAATGCATCAAGCAGTCATAAAAACAATATGGAACCACTTTATGAATGGACAGGAAAATATATCCAAGATACAGTGATAAGTATGTGTGAAGGGGAACTACAAGGGAGGAATAACACAAAGTGTAGATGAATTCCTATAATGGGTTATCATTTCTGTTTTTTAAAAAAAAAGGAGGAAAAAAGCATACACAGAGAAAAAACTATACTATCAATTCAGATACAAAACAATTAACAACAACCAGCTTCAGATCTCCCCCCAGAACACCAGACCAACTTCCTTTGGGGGCCTATTCCAGCCATTTCGTTAACCTCACACACACACACACACAAACACAAAACTTGTTTGACCGTGCAGCTTGTGGGACTTCCCAATCAGGGACTGAACCCACACCCTTGGGAGTGAAAGCAGAGTCCTAACCAGTGGACAGACAGGGAATTCTGGACCCTGAATTTTTTTTTTTTTTAACCTAGATTTCTTGGATCCTACACTTGGCAGAATTTTTTATCTATCTAGCTACTTCTAGGGGCTTCCAAGATACCACCAGTGGTAAAGAATATGCTTGCCAAAGCAGGAGAAGAAAGAAACATGGGTTTGATCCCTGGGTCAGGAAGATCCCCTGGAGGAGGATATGGCCACCCACTCCAGTATTCTTGCCTGGAAAATCCCATGGACAGAGGAGCCTGGTGGGCTACAGCCCACAGGGTCACAAAGAGTCGGACACAACGGAGCATATCTACATCTACACACATGAGACAGGTATGGAAGGATACACAAAAATTTCAAACATTTATTGATTGTGTGTGGGGCTGGGGGGACAATGATTGCTTGCCAGATGCCAAGTGAGGGGCGAGGAGGAGGGGTGAGAGGCCTCATGGTATATCCTTTTATACCTTTTGAATTTTGAAAGAAGGAAACATATTCAGTTCAGTTCAGTTCAGTTGCTCAGTCGTGTCCAATTCTTTGCGACCCCATGAATCGCAGCACGCCAGGCCTCCCTGTCCATCACCAACTCCCAGAGTTCACTCAGACTCACGTCCATTGAGTCAGTGATGCCATCCAGACATCTCATCCTCTGTTGTCCCCTTCTCCTCCTGCCCCCAATCCCTCCCAGCATCAAAATAGAAATATATTGGAAAATTTTCAAACATTGTGAAAGCCAAAAGGAAATACACTATTAGAAAAAAGTGTGATATACAATAGATGCAATATGATACCAAATATGCACAAATGAGTATATCCATATAGAAAAGACTGAAATAAAATACAATAAAATATTAAAATAAGAATTATCTCTAAGAGGTAGAATTACAGCTGATTTTAATTGTCTTCACCTTTTCCTATAATTCCAATTACTTACATTAAGCATGGATTACAATCATAATCAGGAAAATAGTATTAATTTTTTAATGATATGAATCAGAGAGATTAGAAATTAAAAGGGAAGATATAGTTACAGGTATTACCCAGGGTTCTAAGGATCATAAATGAAATATTCAAATTTCCTTAAAACATCCCTCCAATCACAGAATAAAGAATTTAGGAAGAGACCTAATCTGGCCTCTAGTCCACCTCTAAATCCACCACTAAGAGATTATTCTTAACCTCCTACTTGGTGGATGTTTTGACCATTTTTGTTTTCTGTTACCTAGGGAATGGTACTTCCAGCACTTCCCTTAAAGACTGTGAAACTAACAATCTGGTATTTCTCACTGACCTTCAGCTTTGAAAGGCCACCTCCCTAAGGGAAAGCAGTAAGATCTAGAAGCTAAAACAGGAGGCTGAGGAATCTGAGGTTAAGAGTTCTAATCCTGACAAACTGTGGAATTTGTCTCCAATTTGGGGAATAAGCTAAATTTCCTGAGCCAGTTCTCTTACTGAGGAAACTTAAAAAGATTATTTAGAAAAATATTTAGGACCACCAACTTTTTAACTTTTCACACTATTCTGAATTTTGTTTTTGTGCCTTATGGTAAAATTTTTCCTTTCTAAATTTTCACTCTCCCAAGGACTATCTGCAAGTATTAACAATCTCTTAGACCCAGCTATCTGGGTTTCCCTGATAGCTCAGTTGGTAAAGAATCCATCTGCAATGCAGGAGATCCCGGTTTGATCCCTAGGTTGGGAAGATCCACTGGAGAGGGATAGGCTACCCACTCCAGTATTCTTGGGCTTCCCTTGTGGTTCAGCTGGTAAAGAAGCCACCTGCAATGCAGGAGACCTGGGTTCGATCCCTGGGTTGGAAAGATCCCCTGGAGAAGGGAAAGGCTACCCATCCCAGTATTCTGGCCTGGAGAATTCCATGGACTACAGTCCATGGGGCCACAAAAGAGTCGGACACAACTTAACGACTAGACTAAACAACAATACCTGCAAAGGACACAAGGTGAACACAACTTGAGCCATGCTGAAGATAACTTATGGGGAAATGAGAATGCAATCAGTCTCTAAACTGGATCCTTAAGTGCAAAACAACCGCAGACAACTAATTAATGTAACTAAACACCGGGTGAAGGAAGGTAAAACTCAGACTCCTAACACCTGAACCCTGCTGGTAGCGGTAAGATGAGCACTACTATGGAACAGCACAGCAAGTGGTTTTTTTATGCTCTCAAGGGCTCCATTTTTCTTTTCTTCTCTCTCTTTTTTTTTCACTATATTCCCACTAACCCCATTGAGCTGGGCCTCAGGACGTCCTTTTTTCCCCTACTATTTACATATCGTGTACTTCTTGATGGCTTCCTTCCCACTAGAAAGCCAACCACATTAAACTTGTAAAGGGTTCTCTACCAACAGGTCTTGAGAAGCACTTGATAGCCTTTGGGAAGAAACACACATCAGAGAGCAGGTATCCCACTGCCAAGGCCGGGTGAAGCGGTTTCAGTAGGGCTCTCAGCACACTTTAAACTCCTCCTCCTGGTTAACAAGATGGAACACCTCTCTAGTTACTTAAAAGTGATTCCAACAGGGCAGGACAAGGGAGCAGACAGCTGAATTTTTTCTGGATTAACTCAGCCATTAGTTGAATGCTTTTTTGTGGTTCACCTACTTAAAAGGTGATCAAACCACTTTGTGCTACTGAAGAGGGCAACTGCTAAGAACAATTACATAAACCCTCTGCTTTAATTTACCTCATGCTTCTTTCTAATGAAACAAAGTGTTAGAAACCACTGCCTTGCCACCACTTCCTCAGTAATCTCAGTAAAGCCTACTTTGCCATGTGAATCCCTTTTCTTTTCCTTAGCAAATCAGAAAAAAATTATTCCATTCAACATAACAGGACACAACTGTACATCATCTTTTAAGGGGCATGTACTGAATCATATTACCTGAACAATATTATATTAATATATCATTTTAATATGTAATATATTAATATATCTGAAAATATTATCTAAAAAAGACAAAGGCAATCTTTATTTATTTGTTAAATATTAAATATTTGTTTAATTTAAAAATTAAACATTTGTTTAAATTATTCTCAGATAAACAGGGCATTCTAGAATTTCATTTTATTTACTCCAGAGAATGTATACAGATCCTCAATTCCATACCAGCAATTCCTAAATCCAAAAAGCTGTGAACACTTCTTTTATAACTTCTCTAGCAGTAAACTGACCTATAATGACATCATATTATGTATAGTCTTATACCATACTTGGTGTGAATACTCATTTATTTAATGGCTAAGAACTACTAACCTGACTGATTCTTGTTAAGTTTCTCCACATACCCCAGGGGGTTTATGTCACTGTATATATACCTTATTTTCTAAAATCAAAAGTTTTGAATTCTGAAACACTAGCTCAAATGGTTTTGGAAAAGAGATTGTGGATGTACAGTTTCTATTCTGTAAAAATATTTTTGTTCTTTGAAAATGAAATAGCAAAAACGGATAACCATCAAGGACCAACTGTATAGCACATGGAACCCCGCTCAATGTCATGTGGCAGCCTGGATGGGAGGGGAGTTTGGGGGGAGAATGGATACATGTACATGTAAGGCGGAGTCCCTTCGCTGTTCACCTGAAACTGTCACAACATTGTTAATTGGCTATATCACGACACAAAATAAAAAGTTTAAAAAAAAGAAAGAAAGAAAATGAAATAGCAATAAACCAACATGACAGACGGTAGAAAAATACTAAGATATTGTAAAGGAAATGATCCACCATCTGTGACATTCGTAGAACACAGAAGTTAAATGACTACACAAATTTTCTCTCAAAGGCAAAAGGGGGGTCTGTTTGAAATCAACATAATTTAAAATAAACATTATATATCTAGGCCTTCTTGAAAGTTTTAACTTCAGTGGAGAACTGTCTACTACTACTGTGCATACAATCTATTGGAGATCACAGGAAATTTAGGTGTCAACAAAGTCAGTGTGCCATCCGTGATGTGCCATGATTCCTACAGATTCCTAAAACATTAATACTGATTTGTAAAAGCTCAATTAATAGCATTTGAGGAAATTAAAACACTTAAAGTAACATGAATATGTTTGGGGATATACTGAGTACATATTTACTGATTTTCTTCTGGCAATCAATTAGCTAAAGCACGTAAAACTTTTAGTCTTGGTTGAGCAACTTCATTTATCTACATGTTAATACACAGTAGGAGTCATGGGGTGCATATTTAAGATGTGTAAGAATGAGTGATTTGCTAAGAATATTCAAAGTGAAGTATGCTAAGATCATGCTGTGTAAGGCCAGTTGAGTCAGTCACAACTAATTCATACTGCACTAAAATAAAACAACTTCTTGGACTTGTTACTGATTGCAACATTTTAAGTAAATATAGAAACATTCTCTAAAAATGCAATAATATATACTTTCTAAATTAAAACACCATCCTTTAATTGGTGGAGCATAAACAATATTATTTACTACAACCAGGTAGGACTTCTGTCCCTACCAACTCATATCCAGTTCTTGAGACACTCTTACCAAATTTTCATTGCCATATTTCTAGCACTGTATGATATTTGATACAGCATGATTAATTCCCTTTTTTTCTGCTTGCTGAAACTGTACCAGTCGTTAGAAACTTTCCAAGAGGACTCTACCTGTCATTAATAAACAATGAGCCATATATTAGCTTAATGGTATACAATAATGCTGTTATTTATTAACTGAATATTTTAGATAAGTCCTTCCCATACTATTAAAACAATATGGTTTCTTGGTGATCACTTCATCATGATAATTGTATTTCCCTTCTAGTTATTAAAGAGCACTGCTGTGCATACACTTGCAGACCTGTTGTACTGATGGGTGCAGAGCTCCAATGCCGCCACAGCTAGAGACCGGTATCTTAAATTTCCCCCAAATAGTGTCCTTCACTCATCATCCACTCATGGTAAAGTAGTTAATTTTAACATCCTCATTGTTTACCAGAAAGCACAGACAGTGAGGCTGGCTTCGCCGCTCCCGTTTCCTTTTGCTGGGCTGCTGAGCTTTTTCAGCCAATTGACTTCGCTTTGAGGCTATAAATATCTGAAAAATGTTCTGCATTTGATGCTCTTGGATTCTGCATCCATATTTAGCTGTTTGTGGCATGCCTTTGTTTAAGCTACTCTACCACCCATACAGTCAGTCAGGTTGAGATCTGGATGGTCAAAGGACAGATGGATCAACATTCAACAGACACTGACTTACCACGGGGGAGGCATCAATCTGCTAGACACTGTGACAATGAAGGGAGTGGCAAGACAGGAATACAAAGATCAACAAGACAGACAGACTCTCTGGTGTCAAAAATTTTATAGTCTTGACGGGCATGGGCACAACTTACAATAGCAGTAGTAGAAGACAAATGAAACATTTTACAGCTAAAAGAAAATGAAGAATAGCATGATTTTCTCTTAGTCCTGTCTCAAAGATGTGCATTTGTTTGTGTTCTAAATATAGATCCATGTATTATAAAGCTCTGAACATATTCCAAAAAAGTTTCCACTCATGACAACACACAAAACTCTGGATGTAAGTATTATCTACCAAAGAGCCAGACCTATCAGTAGCAAACTCAAAACGGTGTCCAGTCTTCAAATTTTGTGAGGCAAACTAATAAAATATTGTTTTTAAAAGTTTGTGTAAATAAATAAATAAAAGTTTCTGTTAAGATATCTGAGGGGAAGGGGGTAGTTCTGTTTCTGTTTGCATACTGATTTCAAACATAAGTATACTGCAGAGGATGTGAGCCATAACCAGAAGCCAACAGCACTTAATACAGCTCTTTACTTTAAACCCTATCTTTAAAGCCCACATGGCTATTTTAGGTCAGGTCTCAAAACTGAATGAGCTGGATCTGAGACCCCCATCTCCACCTTCCTATCTTGTGAAAACATTCCAAACAAATATACATTTGCCCTCAACATTCCTTCTTTCAAAACTCGGTTCATTGACCTTTTGATAAAAGTGCTCCCCAGAAACCCGACAGTCATGATTTAAGTGCATTAAAGGCTTGCTTGATGCCTGGCCTCAAGTCAGGCTGGAAGCGGGAGACCAAGTTGTAGGTAAAATAATAGGGCAGGCCATAGAATCAGAGAACTTTAAAGCTAAAATATACCATAGATACCAATTACTCCAGACTCCACATTTTATGTAGAAACCTAAGCACACGGACTTAAAATTACTTGCCCAAAGTTAGACAACAATTTGTGGCAAAGCCAGAATGAAAACCCAGGTTCACAATCCCCAGCTGCATACTCTACACTAGTTTCTGGATTTCTTTAAAAAGCATTTGAATACATTCATCAAAGTCTCTTCCAGTTGTGTAAAATAACCTTGATGTTCCAAAACAATCAGCATTTTGAACACACAAAACAAACAAATAAGAAAATCAAAACAAACTTTTCGGAATTGATTTTCTACATTCTATTATTTTTGCATCAAAGCTTTTCTAAGAGCTGTACAATAGGCAACTTAAAAACTACCCAAGGATATAGAAAAGTCAAGAGTCATTAAGATAGTTTTAGAATATTTACATCAAACTAAAGACAATAAAGTAGTATCCTCTAAGAGCCGCCTTAGAGGAAGGAAAGTAGCAGTACTAAATAGCAAATAAAAACTATTTCTGGTTAATTGATAGGGAAGACAAAAAAGCTACAATGCAGTAGAAAGTCTGCAAATTAACTCTGAAATGCACATTATATATGTGTTTGTGAGAAAGAATATACATGTATATGTTTAAGAGGGCTTCCCTGGTGGCTCAGATGGTAAAGAATCCGCCTGCAATGCGGGAGACCTGGGTTCGATTCCTGAGTTAGGAAGATCCCCTGAAGGAGGGCAGGGCAACACACTTAGTATTCATGTGATTGCAAAGAGTCGGACACAACTGAGCAAATAAGCACACCACATATATTTAAGAAACAATATAGACATACACACACATATATACATACACACACACACAAACCTAGGCCTAGGAATGGACTACAAAAACAAGCACATTCATTTTATGGGTTACATTCAAAGTATGTAGCTAACACTAGGTCTAGAAAACCCAGACAGAACTACTGAATTGTCATATATACATATTTTTGCAGTAACAAGGCTAACTTCATACAAAAAAACAATATGCAAAAGAAGTACATAAGAAAAGATAGGACAGAATAGGAAAAAGCTATAAGTTCCAATATACTTTAATTCAAGTTCAACTGCAGATTTTCACCAACCTTTGTTATAAACCATCGGCTAAGTAGGACTAGCAGGTGAACGAAAAATCAGGCACTAAAGTTTTTCATTTGCTGAGACTGAACTGGATGACCTTGCATCATCTCCCACTTCTTTGCTTTAATTCTTTCAGTTAACTAAAATAACATCAAGAAACATTTACAAACAGCCAGCAAAATACAAAGTGCTGCATACATAAATCCTTTAAAAAAAGGCTACAAAAACTGCTGGAGTTTTAGAACTGCAAGGACCATTAAGAGATTATTTAATCCAATCCACTCATTTTACAGATGAGGAATCAGAGGTCAAAAAAGTGATCTGATCTGCTCCAAATCACATAGACACTTAGCAGCAGAACTGGGACAAAAATTCGTATCTCTGGACTCCTAGTTCTATGATCTCTCTGATAGTGATAGACAAAGTCTTGAAATCAACTAAACTATCCAGGAAGACAACTTCAAAGTCACCGTCACTCCTGAGTAGTAAACACATAACCTGCTCAGGATGGAAAAAAAAAGCCAAAAACACATAAAGTAATTGATCACTATAAGCTTAGATGCACGTGACTGCAGGATAACACCTTAAACTTGTGTTGATTTCAGGTGCTTCAAGTTTGCCATCTTATACTCAGCAACATGACTAATGTCTTTTATATCCCTGTGAGCTAAGTGATAAACACCTTGACGTTTCAGTGATTTGGAAAGCCACAGCTCAGTCCTGAATGCCAGGCTATAAATCTTTGGGCTACAGGTTTTCAAAATCAGCATGGCTTAAACGCTGCCACAAGGCTTGCCCTTATAGAATCTCATCATTCAGTTTTAATTAAAGAGGTGGTTACTAGGAATGCAGAAAGGGAAAGTTTTAGTGTGTTCATCACTTTTTAACTTGCTGAGTAGCAATCCAGTCACTTTACAAAGAGCACCAGAAACAATAGTGCAATCTGAAACAATCCACACCCCTTGGACTAAGTGCTTGCCTTTGGAGAGTGAGGTTCAGAAAGAGGTTATAGAAAAGTAAGACTATTCCCCTTCCCAAATAAATACTTTTGATTTTTACTTTATTATCTTAACCTCCACTAAGCTTTTTCATAATATCTTGGTTTGCAGTCTTCCCTTGCTCAAGACTGATTGATTTCCTGGTGTCTTTTCTTGAAGGTCGGCTGACCCCCTCCCTTGAAGTAACTACCTGAAAATTAAGGCTTTATATCCCAACTCCACCTTAAACTTACTGCAGGTACCTGAAAAGGTCCAAAGACCATACTGAGTCACATCTCTCTCAAGTACAAGTCTGCAGAAACTTGTCAGAAACGCACCCCCAGAACAAAAAGGGATGTGGGAAACGGACCCAGGATGGATGGGGACTGAGAACGGATGGGACTGAGACTTGGGGAATGCATTTCTGCCTGAGCAAAGAAACATCAGCCTCTAAGACGGCCTTAGGTCCTTACCGTACACGCGGACCCAGCTCTGTTGCTGGCACACGGACTCCAGAAGAATCCGATCCAACATGCCACCGGCCATGGCCCCACTGACCGGGACAACCGCGTCCAGCTCCTCCGGGGGGAGCGGCGAGTCGGACTCCAATCCCGGGAACATCTCTGGCCAGGACAGCGCCTCCGCGGCTCCTCCGGACGACAGGGAGAGCTCCATGGTGCCCCGGAGGGACAAGGCGGCGGCGGCGGGGCGGGCGCGCAGCTCCGCGCCCTGCCTGCGGAAAGGGGAGGCGGAGAGCGCAGTAGCGGGGGCACGGACCCGAGCGGCAGCCGGCGCGGACGCGGCTCACCTCCTTCCCCGCCGCCCACTGCCCGCGGCTCGGGCTCTGCAGCCCACCTGCAGCCGGCGGGCGGGACCCAGGCCGGGAGGCGGATCCAGCGTGGCCCCGGGCGGGGGGTGGGTCCGGGCTCAGGTGTGGGTCCCTCCCGGGAGGGACGTAGAAAGACCCGGGAGAGGCGGCTCGCCCGCCGGCCCCCTCGGAGCCGCCTTTCTGTGCCCCCGCCGGCGTCTCCCGCGGGCCGATCGGACCGGGGCTGGGGATGGAGCGGGGCCGGGCAGGGCTGGGCTGGGGGCGTCGCCGCCAGGGGCCGCCCCCTTTGACCGGCTCCCGCCGCCGCCGCCGCCGCCGCTCAGGGGCTCCAAATGTCCACTCCCTCAAGCCTGTGGGGAGGGCGGTGGCCCCGGGTTCTCGCCCGCCAGTCTTCAGCACCCTCCCCAGGAATGAACCCGGTCCGCCCCCTAACTCTCAGGCCACGGCTCCCGCCGCGGCTGGGGCTCCGGCTCCGACTCCGCCGCGGATCCCACAAGCCCGGCAGCCGCGGCGGTGGCGGCGGCAGGCGGCATCCCAGGGTGATAGGCCGGAGCAATCGAGGGCCGAGGGCCCAGCCGCGTGTGCAGAGGAATAACGAAGCGGAGGAGGAACTGCTGCCGAAGGCAGGAAAAATCAGACACCGAGTTATTCACCCAGCCGGTACCGCCTACTTCCCAAATTCTCTCTCCCCGACCGCCCTACAGTGCGTTTCCCGGTCTCCCGGTCTCCCCAGCTGCTGCTTGAAGTGGAGCCGGCGTGAAGAGGCGGGGAGGAAAAGGGATGCGGGAAATTTAAATAAGAAAGGAAAAGAACTTCCCTTTCCCCTCTCCCCCCTCTTCCTACTCCTTTCCTTGTATGTATGCGTTTATGTCTATATTTATTTGGACCAACGTTTCTTTCTTATTGGACGGAGAGATTGGAGAGGCTGTTTTATTTTACAGTCACCCTAGGGGAAACGCTTCCTTCCTTCCCAGAGAAGAGAGTTGGCAGCGGGGTCTGGGATTGTGGAATTGTGTGGGATCCGCGCTCTGCGCCCTGTCCGCGCTAAAGCTGGACTTGTCATCGGCTTAGAATTGCATGGCTCAGAAGTGTGGTGTGGATGGATGGACGGGCCTCGCAAGCACATGAAATGCTCAAAAGCCCAGAATTAGCTAAGCATATTTCTCTTTTTTAGCCTTTGATCTTTGTGCAATATCTTGGCTTTTTTTTTTTTTTTTTTGCCAAATCTTCTAAGGATATCTCTTGCGTTTTATTTTTGGTCTATTCGTAGACTGTCTCCCTTGACCTTGGGTTTAATTTTATGCCCACCCAAGGCGATATTATTTACCAATTCAGCTTTAAGAGTGGCTGGAAAAGTAATAATTATCATTTTAAAACTGAACAGTAACCACTTAAAAGTGTCTTGCACATAGTACATCTCCAGCAGTGTTTCTTGAACATGGCTATGTAAAACCGAACAAGGATTCCACAAGTGTGTGTGTGTGTGTTTTCTCTTTTTGGAGGGTTTTATTCTGTGTTTTCCCCCTGTTTCTCTCTACTTAGCACAACAAGACAAGGAGAGATTTTCAGTTTCTGTATTGTTTGGGTTTATCAAGAGCTATGAGGACACATTTTGTTATTTTCTCCAAACTCTTATTTAGAGTAATAGTGCTTCATAGCAGAAAGTAATCTTAGAGAGAATCTGATCCTGCTTCTTGCTTAACAGGTGAGAGAACTGAGGAACAGTCATGTTAGCTGGCAAAGCTTCAATGATAACTGGTTACTTCAGCTTGGAACCCTTTGTGATTAAGTTTGTTGATACGTGGCTTGGTGATGTATTGAAGTGATCATTTCCAGTATCTAGAACCCTGATTTCTTACTATCTGACTCCATATTCAGACTTCTTAGTCTAAGTATCAGATAGCTCAGTGTTTGGGTGGACAAAAGAAAGTGCTGAAGCTAGAGATTTGGAGCCTAAATTCTGCACGAAGCAGAACTAGAGCATTTTTAGGTACATTAAATTGCTGTTTAAGTCATGGTAACAAAAGTCAGAAGGCAAGGAAGTAATGGGCATCAGATGTACATATTTGAGCACTTTTTAGTCAATATATAAGGAATTTATTACCCTAGCGGTTATTCCAAAGCAGCATCAGAAGTGCTGTGTAAAACAGTCACAATTTTTTTTTTCTCTTTCTAGCTTGCTCTCTAATTGGAATCATTCATTCTTGAGCGGAAGAAAAAGCTTTCTACCAATCCCCAATAATCCTACTTTCTACATCCAGATTTCCCAAATCCCAGTTCCTGCTTCACTTCCCCATTCTGACCCGACTGGCTTCAGTAGTTCTCTAGTTGCTTACGTAACAGTATGCCTGGAATTTATCTAATGTTTATAACTTAAAGAGATAATACTTTTCACAACCTGAAAAATAATTGTATGAGATAGAGCAGAACCAGTATTTTTTTTAATCATCATTTCGCCAGTGAAAAAAATTAAAGCATAGACGTCTATTAAGCAACCTACCTAAAGTAACATAGCTAACTCATAGATTAAAACCCTAACTTCCTAATTTTTTACCTCACTGATGGATCTGGATTCCTTCAGGGTTCCCCACCCCCCCCCACCACCCTACCTTTGGCAGATGGTTGGATGGCATCACCAGCCCAGTGGACATGAGTTTGAACAAATTCTGAGATAGTGAAGGACGGAAGCCTGGCATGCTGCAGTCCACAGGGTCGCCAAGAGTGGGACACATCTTAGCCACTGAACAACAACAACCCCCCTTTGGCAGGTAGAATTGTTCTAACAGTTGTAGAGCCAAAAGTAAATATTTTATGGCTTTTGTAAATTTTTATCACTTAAAAATATTGAAGAAAAATCAAACAAGCAAACAAAAGTGATAAACTAATTTGCATTGCTGGGAGGCAGTCCTACTTGAATTTATACCAGTGGTATCTGCCTGGTGTAATCCCAGATTTTAAAGTGAAGATAAATCCTCTGCTGTTAAAGTCTTAATTTACATTGTAGTTTGCAAACAGGCCTTTGTGTGTGAAATACAATAAAGTCTCATTTCCCTGCCTGCCCTACCCACTTCTTTTTCTTCCCTCTAGAGCCTCTGACACTAAGCTCTCAGAGGTGATCTACATATTTATTGTCAATGGAATTCAACTCTAAGAATCTAACCCAAAACTCAAAACCAGAAGGAACTAAAAAACCGAGGAACTATGGAGGAGAAAAGATAATAAGTTCCCCTGATCGTACTCTGAAAAACAAAGCCTGACAATAACCTGAGATTTCAAAAGAAGAAGCCTTGGGTTCTGAGTGCCTGCATGCTCAGTCACTCAGTTATATATGACTCTTTGCAATCCTGTGGACTGTAGCACACCAGGCTCCTCTGTTCATGAAATTTTTCAGGCAAGAATACTGGTATGAGTTGCCATTTCCTCCTCTGAGGATCAAATATGCCTCTCTTGAATCTCGTGCATGGGCAGGTGAATTCTTTACTGCTGAGCCACCTGGGAAGCCCCTCTAAGTACACATTATCAATATAAAGAAGAAATGAGGATTTGGAATCTTGACTGTCAACCTGAGGACCAGGTAGGAACACGACCAATTTTCTCCTCTGTTCATCTGTCAGAAAACACAAAACTTCCCTGGTGGTACCATGGAAAAGAATCTGCCTGCCACTGGAGGGGACACAGGTTTGATCCCTGGTCCAGAAAGATTCCACATACCAAGGAGCAGCTACACTCAACGGCGCAGCAGCTACTGAGCCTGCACTCTAGAGCCTTCAAGCTGCAGCTACTAAACCTAGGTGCCTAGAGCCCGAGCTCTGCAAGGAAGAGTAGCCCCTGCTTGCTGAGGCTAGAGAAAGCCCTCTCGCAGCAACAAAGACCCAGAACAGCCAAAAATAAATTTAAAAAGAGAAAACACACACACACACACAAAGAGGCTCCCTCATCACAAATGCCCTTAACTCTTTTCTTATATCCAATTCCTTCTAGGCAATCTAGACACTAGCTCTAAGGCCCTAATCCCCCAAGCAGTTACGCAACAATGGTTCACCAGCCACTCCCTTTCAATATTCCCTTTCCCCTTGGACACAATGATGTGGCACTCTCTTGATTATGTTCTATAACACTGATTATGCCCAGTTCATCAAAATGGAAGAATTTAGACACTTCTCAAGATTCTGTTGTCCATCTTCCTCCTGCCTCACTCTCCAATTCCTTGGTAATCTTTTCACTTGGAGGATTTCAGCTCCTTCACTTAGAGAATGTTGTCTCTAAGATATCCATTTCCAGCTGCATCCATAGTACTGAGGTCCAGTCAGGAGTGTGTAAATATTGAACACCTCCACTAAGATATGCATGCTCCCTGTACTTCAGACACGCTGCATGAAAGGTGAATTCTTTCCTGGTTTTTCCTGCCCAAACACCCTTCTCTTCTTAAATTTCCTTTTTATGTTAGAAGTACTAGTAGGTTCTTAAACCTGGAGTTAACTTTGAATCCCCTCCCCTCTCCCTAGCTTCCATAAATCCAACCCATTTGGAATACTTTCTGTTCCCATTGACACCATGAGAGCTCAGGATTATGCATTAGCTTTTTAGCTGTTCTCTTTCCCCTGAGATCTTTCCGCTTCCACTTCATCCTACACTTTGCTGTAGGTGAAAGCACCATTCAGACTAAGTCACACCCAAGATCAGAAAAACGGCTCCCTGCTGCCTACTAAGTAAAATGCACACTCTACCAAGATTAAAAGGGCCTCCCCAATGTGCTCCCAACCCAGCACTGCTACCTGACTCTTAGCCTATGCTCATATAGCCACCCCAAATGGCTCATGTTCCCAAATACATCCGGCACTTTTCTTGCCCCTTGCCTCCTCTTGTTTCTTATATCTGAAATGGCCTTTCCTCTATCTTCGCCTACTAAATACTCACCAACCTTCAAGCCCCTTCCCCTTCCCCCATCAAATGTTGATGTCCTCCTCCAGCAAGTTATTTCCTATCGTCCAAGCTGGCAGTGATCTCTGCCTCCTCTGAGTTCCCATGGCATTTGTTCATTTCTGCCTTCTGGAATCAATCACAGTTTATATTGTGGTATCGTCTTTTATGTAATTCTAATATCTGCTATTAGGTTATAAGCATCTTGAGGACAGAGGCCTTGGGTTAATTCATGTTTATTCCCTACAATGTCTTTCACATACCAACCCCTCAATGAAACTAGAAGCCAGGAAACAAGAAATTAAACTGAAAAAGAAAACCTGGTTGGGTTCATAGATGTTTGGGATTGCAAAAGACACTTACAAAGTTAATTTGATGAACCTTTGCCATGTAACCCCATTCTCTCCCAGCCTCTCCCCCATTAAGAAAAATAAATATGCCAACAGAAATAGAGTCACAGACATGGAGAATAGTCTTGTGGTTGCCAGGGGGGAAAAGAGGGGGAGGGATGAATTGGGAGATTGGGATTGACATATACACACTGCTGTATATAATAAAATGGATGCTAATAAGCTGCTGCCTTATAGCACAGGGATCTCTACTCAAATTCCATAATGACTATATGGGGAAAGACTCTGAAAGTAAGTGGATATATGTATGTGTATAGCTGGTTCACTTTGCTATACAACAGAAACTGACACAGCATTGTAAATCAACTATACTCCAATAAAAACAAACAAAATATATGTGTGTGTGTATATATATATATATATATATACACCTAGACCCAGGAAAATGACCTGGCTTGCCCAAGGTCACACATTTAGTGACAGATGAAGACTTGGAATTCAGATCTGAATCGTAATTCGTCAGCTCCATCAACAGATTGTTTCCTTCCTCCTCTCTTCTGTGCTTCTCTAAATGGATGTTTTTCTTGTTGATAAAGGTTTCCTAAGTAAAGTAATTTTACTCTTTTACATATTATTTAAGCTTAAAGCATTTGTGCCACATTTCTGGCCCCACATATAATTTTAGCAAAATTATACTTTTTTTTTTTTTTTAATAAACCAAAGGACCAAACAGAGACATCAGAGAAACATCTGGTCTGATTCATCAGGGTAGCAGCAACGTTTCTATTTATACATGAGCACAGCCCTATCTTTGTAGCTCTCAGCTGTTCCTCATTGCTTAGTATGTCCCTCTCTTCAACCTTGTCTGTCCGTCATCAAAAGAGCATCCTGCATCCTGAGTCTTAAGCAGAATCCAATGCAATGGAAGAAAATAGATTCCCTACTCCCTAGAAGGGGTCTGTATTTAAAAGGAACTGTTTCTCTACTTTCTGTCTTTTAATTCAAGAGCTTAGGACAGCAAGTCTCAAGTGGTTGGGTGACTGCCGTTCATTCTGCTGCATTCTGGGTAGAAAGAGTTGTATAAAAACCAAAGCTGTGGCATGAGTCAAGTTTGTAAGCAGGTCAGACAGAAAGGAAGTGAGTAGTCTAAATGGGGAAACTGAGGTTGGTGCTGAGAACTTAAGGAACACAGACTCTCCTTATAGCAACATTTGACAGTGATTGTAAGTTAGGAACGGTTGGATCTTAAGCATTCATTGGCACCAAGAACTTAGGAATCTTCTCGGGTTTTGTAAGTGCTTTTTTATACCTGGCCTGGGTTCCCTGAGAAAAAGTCACTGTTTATACCAGCCAATGACCATATTGTTTGGGAAAGCAGTAGAACAGGCCAGAGACAAACAGACCTCCACCAGTCATTTCTTCTTGTCAAAAGCTCCTTCAAAGTAATGACCTCACCTCAACATTCAATTACAGGAATGCAAAAAGAATAAAAACACTCAGATGGAACCACAAGGGCCACTGACATCAGGCCTCATTAAAGCCTTTAGAGGTCCTAAACATTGAAAAGAATAAATAACTACCTCGCCCCATGTAGTTAAAATTAAAACATCACAAAGTATTAGAGCAACAAAGTTTTGATACTTTTTCAGTGATGACCACTACAGAACCTGCTTTAGAAATGGCCAGTATCAAACTCTTAAAACTTTTGTGTGTGTTTTTGTGTACTCTTGCTTTTGCCAGCACTCTGAACATCGCATCTTTTCCAGCTCTGCCTGGAATACACAATACCAATCATCTATTAACTAACACAATCTATGAAGGGGGTAATCTTTAGCAAATTAATTCCTGTGTTTTTCTAGTAACCATAGAAACACTAAGTTACTGCACCCTAGTCAAAGAAAATGACCCCTGCCTTAGCATTGTAGTTCTGATGAGGCCTCAAAAGATGCAATAAAAAGACATCAAAGCCAAATGATTCCAGAGACGTGATGTTTTAAGTTATTTCACTTTCTTTATATTACCTTGAGCGGGGAAGGCAATGGCACCCAACTCCAGTACTCTTGCCTGGAAAATCCCATGGACAGAGGAGCCTGGTAGGCTGTAGTCCATGGGGTCACTAGAGTCGGACATGACTTCACTTTCACTTTTTACTGAGCGACTTCACTTTCACTTTTCACTTTCATGCATTGGAGAAGGAAATGGCAACCCACTCCAGTGTTCTTGCTTGGAGAATCCCAGGGATGGGGAAGCCTGGTGGGCTGCCGTCTGTTGGGTCTCACAGAGTCAGACACGACTGACGCGACTTAGCAGCAGCAGCAGCATATTACCTTGAGAGCAATACTATCATCATTGGTCAACATGTGATGGCTACACTGGCCCATTTTCATTTGCCTCTAGTTTAATAAAGGTTGAGACATCAGTTACAGTAGTTGGAGCCTACTTAAGATGACTCTTGTGAGCAAAGACAAAAAATATCTAAAATATATCCCAAAAGGCTGTCATCTAAATATGGATTAAGATGGTCATACCTCCTGAATGTCTTACCATTGTTGATCAGGGTTGATTGCTACTGAGAATAAGAACTCTGGAAACTTTTTTTTTCCCTTAAGATTTATTTATTTGTTTGTTTTGGCTGTGCTGGGTTTTGTTGTTGTGAGCAGGCTTTCTCTAGTTTTGATGAGCTGGGGCTACTCTCTGTTGCACTGTGCCAGCTTCTCATGGCAGGGGCTTCAGTAGCTGTGGGTCACAGGCTTAGGGCTCCACGGCATGTGGGATCTTCCCAGACCAGGGATCAAACCTGCGTCCCCTGCATAGGCAAGAGGATTCTCAATCACTAGACCACGAGGGAAGCCCTGGAAACTTTTTTTGATCATTTTTCCCCTTGGTCTATAACAGGACATCCTCACAGGACAACTAGGGAGGAGCTAGAGATTTAGAAGCTAATAGTCAGAAAGTGGGGAATTGAAGTTTAAGATTGCTTAGCTATATTGTCTGAGTTATGACAAGATATAGAATGTGGTTCTGGAAAGTGGGTAACTAGAATAGAAGAGAAAGTCATAAGAATTAAAGAAGTACGAAAATTAGGAAGCTAAGTTATTGAACTTTTAGGATGGTGGTAGATGGGATAAAGCGGATGACTGTGGGTTAAGTCTCAAAGTCTTTGAGGAATTAAAGGAAGCAATCAGACAGGTGGTTAGTGGCAGGGAGGAGGAAAGAATAGCAATCACCCTTAAGAAAAGAATGAGTTACATTAAAGTGATGAGTGATGGTCTGGAAGTAGCAGTGGGGTTACAGATAGCCAAATGCCAACCCCTACACCTCAAGTCACTCTAGAGCACAACAAAACAAAGTGAGAAAATTAACAACCCCAACCAAAGATATTTGCAGGGCAAATCCTAGTCTTGAAGGAAATCCCCTTAATTCAAGACAAGAAGTAGAGCATATACCTCCAAGAAGAAATATTAAGAATTGTTGAGTATTTTATTACAATGAAATATTGACTCCAGACCACTTAGTGGAAAGGATAAGTAAGGAGTTTGTAAGTGACAGGTACAAGAAATGAAAATGAAAAGGTTCATAGCATAAGCTGAAAAAGCGAGAAAGTACAAACCATTAAAGAAAGGGACAAGGGTTAAAGAGAGAACTGGTGACTAGAAGCATTTCCCTTTTAATCAGTGACTGAGAATTATAGGGATGAAAAAGAGCCAAGCTTCAAATATTATATTTTGGTGTGCAGTTTTTGGTATCCCAATAGGGTAAAGCTTCTGTCAAAATGCAGGGATGTGGTAACGGCTGCCACAGAGTTTGTAAAGAGGCTGTGAAGACAGAGTTTCTAAACAGGCCATGAAGACTTTGTTCTTCAACAATCTGTGTCTCTGTGTGTTTGGAGTCGTAGCAGTAAGCCTAGTTAGAACAAAGCTACTCTTTAAATTTGTGGCTCAGCAAAGGGGCCATTTCTCCATTTCATGAGAACTCAGATGTATTGATCTCTTTATTCGATTCCTGGACTCTCTTAGTCCCATGTTCCATGTGGAACCAGTAATTGCTCATCTGAAACACTCTCACACCAATCTCTTCCATTCCCTTGCAGCCTGGCCTATAGCATCAACTCTAGATCATTCCTACAGTATGCTTTTTTCTGCTCCTTCTTCTTAAGTAGCTGAGGCTGGAGAAAATCACATAACCTAGAGTCTTGCATTGCTACAGATTTAACTCATCCGGGCCTTCAGAGACTCCATCAGCCTCTTAAGTTATTTTTGATCAATTGCTGCTTCCATTCTCTCAGGTAAATATACCTACTCTTGGGAATTCCCTGGTCGTTTAGTGATTAGGATTTGGTGCTTTCCCTGCCATGGCCCGGGTTCAATCCCTGGTTAGGGTACTGGAATCCCGCAAGACTCATGGCACAGCTAAAATAAATATATACCTAATCTTTGTCTCTGTCCTCAAGACCTGGTCAATGATGATTCTTATTCTCAAAATGTTTCTGCCTCCTATTTCAAAGAGAAAAACTGAGGCCACCAAACAAGATATCCTTCAAAGTCCCCAACCCACCACCATCTTTTCCTTCAGTCTCAGAGGAAGAGTGGGCTCTCTTCTTTTTCGAAAGCCAAACTATCCCACCTCTTTTGGCTTCAAACAATTATCTTCTCTCTTTTTTTTCTTTCAACCACACTTTTAGCACTAAGCTAGAACATAAACTAAGGCTTCTTCCCTTAGTTTATGTGTTCAGCTCTCTCATCTAATCAAAAAGCTCCTGACCTATGAAATCCACTGGTATCTGCAATTTTCTTTAAAGTACATCCATAAAATAAGATGGGTTGGTGAATGAATAGATGGACAGATATGTGATAAACCAAATATAGCATGTACATATGCAAATCCTTTAATGCTTTTTCCTATTGAATTTGTCTTTATCTCCATGAAATTTACATACACATTAATATATACTGAAATGTACTTTTCTCATTCTATACTGTGTTTTTAAGATTTATCTATGTTGATACTCAAGGATCAAGTCCGTTCATTTTAACTGCTGTGTAGTTTTATACCATATAAATATTCCAATATTAATTTATACATTCTGCTACTAATTGCTGTTTCCTAATTTTTATGATTGTGAACAATAAGTCAGTGACCACCCTTAAGGCAATTCTCCTTTTGCATATGTATGTATAAGTATTTCTCTAGATAATATGTCCAGAAATTGAATTGCTATGTAGTAGGGTACACACCAACTTCACTCTACAAAATATCGGCAAGTTGCTTTCTACAGTGGCTGTACTAACTTACTTTCTTATTAGCAGAGTAGGAGAGTTTTCACTTCATATCCTTGCCAATATTTAACATTGTCAGATTAAAAATTTTTTACCGTTCTCATATATATGAAAAGCAGTCCAATTTTACACCTTCATCTAGAGAGGTTAAGCAGCAATTCAGATTTCATGTCTCTAAATTGCCTTTTCATACTCATTGACAAGTTTTTCTTTCTCTTTTTTTAAGTTGTTATCCCCATTTTTAAAAATATCTATTTGTTTTGGGTTGTGCTGTCTTAGTTGTGGCACACTGGATCTGCTATCTCCCTTGAGACATGAGGTGTATAGATCCCTAACCAGGGATGGAACCTGAGCTCTCAGCATTGGGGGCTCAGAGTATTAGTCACTGGAACACCAGGGAAGTCCTGGCAAGTTTTTTCTGTTGTATTTTTGTGTTTTTAAAACTTGATTTATAAAAGTTCTCTCTGTATTCTGTGCCCTAAACTTCTGTCAGTTATTTGATTTGCAAGTATTTTCTCTTAGTTTTGTCTTTTAACATTGTTTATGGGCTTCCCTGGTGGCCCAGAGGTAAAGAATCTCCCTGCCAATGCAGGAGACAAGAGACCTGAATTTGATCCCTGGGTTGGGAAGATTCCCTGAAGGAGGAAATGGTAACCCACTCCAGTATTCTTGCCTAGAGAATTCCATGGACAGAGGAGCCTGGAGAATCCCGGCATCCCAGAGGCGGACACAATTGAGCACACCTGCACAGGATAACTTTCTCCATGGAAATTTTAATTTATCTTGTTTGTTTATGGTTTAAGTTTCTTCTGTCTTAAAAAAGCCTTCCCTACTTGGAAGTGATGAATATATTCTGCTCTATTATCTTCTGAAAGCCTTATTATTTTGCCTTTCACGTTGAAGTCTTTAATTGATATTTATTTATGTGTACAGTGGGGAGGATCTAATTTTTCCTTATATGGATAACTAATTGACCCTGCACCAGTTATTGAATAGTCCAGGTTTTCCCTATTACTTTGTACTTTGATTTCTATCGTGTGTCAGTTTCTCATATGTGTGGCTCTCCGTCCTGTTCTACTGGTCCATTTATTTATTTATGCTCTGGTATTACATTGTGTTCATTTCCCCTTATTTTCTTCTTCAAAATTACCCTGCCTCTTCTTGGCCCTGAAGTATACCATATACATTTTTAAATCAACTGGTCACATTCCATACAACACACTGTTGGGATTCCGACTGTAAATTTAACAAAATTTATACTTTAAGGAGGATTGCCTCTTTATAATATTGAGTTTTCCTCTCAGGAATATGCTTTTCTGGGGCTCTGGTGGTCCTGTGGTTAAGACTCCATGCTTCCACTGCAGAGGGTAGAATTTGGCAAGCCATACAGCCCTCCCCCCCCCCCCAAAAGTGCTATTTCTCTTCTATTTTATGTCTATCAATAAAGTTTTATCATTTGTTTATATGAAGTATTAGATTTTTTGGTTAGATTTATTTTTGAATACATTATGGCTTCTCTTGCCACTATAATTTAGGTATTATTATTACTCTATTTTCTAATTGATTATTGCTTATATATAGAAACACTATCCATTTTTGAACATTGATTTTGTGTTTATCACACTTAAAAAACTTTCTGCTAAGTACCGATTACATGTCAAAAGATTGTCTTGAATGTTCCTGTCGATAATCATATTATTTTCATATAATGAGTATTTTGTTTCTTTCTTTCCAAACCCCCATTTCCCCACCTTGTCTTACTACATTGGTTAGATCCTCCAGGACAATGTGGAATAAACACAATAGTTATGTCTTGTTTCTGACTTTAAAGAGGATATTTCCATTATTTCACCATTAACTGTGATGTTTGCTGAAAGTTTTTCATATTAGTAATTATTTGATCTATTTCTAGTTCTCTAAGGATGTTTTAAAATCATAAAGTGAGTGTTAAGTTTTACTAAATATTTCTTTTTGTATTTATCATGGTGGTCATTTAGTTTTTTCCCTTAATTTGATAAGATGGTGAGTTACATCAACAGATTTCCAAAAATAAAGTATCGTTCCATTTCTGGGGTAAACCCTTCTTGATTATACTGTATTTTTAATGAACTGTAAATGTTTTATTTAGTGTCTGTGTATCTATATTTACATGTGAGACAAGCCAATAACTTTCCCCATCTGTGCTGTCCTCATTTGACTTGAATGTCCTTCCTAGATACCCAAGGGGGTTGCCTCCCTACACAGTCTTCAACCCATTACTGCTCTATGACCACAGCTCTCAAGATGACTTCAGGCAGATACGTTGAAAGTCCTATATTGCAACGCATCTGTGACATATAACAATCCATTCCTTCTTAAAAGTTACTCTTTATTTTAATTACACTCACCCGTTCTCTCATTTGTCTCCGAGCATTCCTTCTCTACCTTCTTTTTTGGCTTATTTATCTTCTCCTTGGAATCTCCCTTGACGAGCACTCTTTTCACTTTTCAAGTTTTCCTCGGTGATCCGACACAACCTCAGTGTTTCAACTATGCCGATTACAGAGATGAATTTCATTGCTGTAGCTTTATCTCAGATCTCTCCCTTCAGTTCTAGCTGATCCTGGCTCAGTCTAGGTGTCCCAAAGTCAGCTGGGACTTCACATGTTTAGAATATAACTTTCTGTCCTCTCCATCAAATTAGTTTCTCCTCCTGTAGACAGAATCCTAACTCTTGACCCCATATTTGTCATCCAAGAGAGAATTCTTTGGATTTTTCTCTTTCATTTCTCAAATCCAATCAATTACCACGCCTGGCAATTCAATTTGCTCAACATCACTTGATGTGTTCCACCTCTCCACCTTCACAGATGGTGTTCTCTTCCTCTTTCACCTGCTGCTGCTGCTGCCGCTAAGTCGCTTCAGTCGTGTCCGACTCTGTGCAACCCCATAGACAGCAGCCCACCAGGCTCCCCCATCCCTGGGATTCTCCAGGCAAGAACACTGGAGTGGGTTGCCATTTCCTTCTCCAATGCATGAAAGTGAAAAGTGAAGTTGCTCAGTCGTGTCCGACTCTTCGCGACTCCATGGACTGCAGCCTACCAGGCTCCTCTGTCCATGGGATTTTCCAGGCAAGAGTACTGGAGTGGGGTGCCATTGCCTTCTCCTAGACTAGATCTTCTCCATCTTTCACCTAGACTAGAACAAAATTTATCTAATAAATCTCCTTTGTTTTGTCTGCCTCAAAGATAGAGGGCACCACAGGTGCCACGACAACCACTTTCTAATTGTTCTCTTTACAATTTATTTAAAACTCAAATTTTGCCATCCCACTTTTCTGCCCCCAAACCCTCTGTTTCTCCATTACAGGTAGAATTATCTACATTTTGTAACACAGCATTCAAATCCCAGGGTTATTTAACCTTTACCTTTTTCTCTAGCTTCGTTTATGTCTTAATCTTGTCTCCAGCAACTCAAAACCCTGCGTAGCCTATGCAATTTTTTTTTTCCCTTCCATGTCTTTGCCTTGTTGTTCCTTCTAGAAAGCTCCACTTCCCTTCACCTCATCTACCCCAACCCAAACCTAATTGCCCATCCCCCGATCTCTACATGATTAACCTTTCATATCCTTTAAGATAGAACGCAGTTGTCAGCTCATTCAAAAGCCAAACTGATGCTGACCCCTCCTGCAGTTTTCACTAAGTGCCTCTCTTCAATGAGCTCATAAAAGTTATTGTTATTACTATACTTTGCAACTATCATTGCATTGTAATTATTTGTTTATGTATCCCCACTGGATGGTGAACTCATCAAGAGAAACAATTGGGTTTTATTCATATTTTAAGTTGGAGAGCTTAGCAGAGTATCTAGCTCAGAAATATTTGTTGATTTCAATTAATAAATGATTTAGTTGAACAGAATATGCTCTTTGAAGAAGCTCTGTGTCTTTGTGATTATCATTGCTTAAAATGTAGCTTTCACTGGGCTTTTCCTACCATATAGACTTCATAAATTTAAATGTTTTTGTTGTGGCAAACCAACTCTAAGAGTATTAATAGTAAAAAACAGTGACCTATGAGTGTAGCTAATATGGTCTAGACTGGAGTATGGAACCACACGGGACAATAGAAACAAAGCAGGACAGAATGATGGAAGGAGAGGATACAAGCTGGAACGAATACTGCCTGCCATCTCTAACTAGGGTTTTCACTAACACCGTGGTGCCGAGTGATGGATATTTATCAGTAGAATTTCGCTGATAGTGGCTCCTGGATTGTCTGGGAAGTCAGATATCACCTTGAGGTTTACATAAACTCATCTGGAAACCCCATCCCATGTCTTATGGGGAAACCAATGCTCTCCCCAAACTCCCTGAAGTTTTTCTGGGCTCCCCATTCTCTTGATAATCAGGGTTTGATTTCTGGCTTCTGCTGAACTCTGCTTCTTCACTGTCTGTCCTGCAGCTGTTCCTTTATCTTCATTTGGCACTGACTCGAGGGTAGGTTATAGCCCCTCATCCTAGATCTCCCACCCCAAATTCATGAGAGGCAGCTGTGTGCAGTAGACTCTTCCTGGAGATTCAGAGATAACATTTGCCAGATAGGTGGCTAAATGGTAAATACTCTGTACTCTTCAGCCGCCAATTTACAACTGCAAATTTGATCTTCTTGCTCTTTCTACCAACCAGAAGTTCAGCCTCCTGACATTTTGCCTAGCCTCCTCTCCCACTCTTTCTCCTCATTTACTTCTTTTCTCTTCTTGTATTTTCCAATTTCTTATGAAGAATGATTTTGTGATCTTTTGTTGTTACTTTACAACACATACAGAGCTTGTACTTTCACTCCTTAGGCATCTCTCAAGATATTATTCTAAACAAAGACAAGTTTTACCTATAAAGAAGGTAATGCCAGTTCATTAAATAATATTTTCTTATGACTTGATTAGTTTCTACTTATGATACATATATGTTTATGTGTCAGAGAGCTAAAAATGTAATAGTCTTCATTTTAATTCATATGATTGCTTCTTCCCAACTAAATTTTTTTTTATAAAATCTTATGTAAAAGAACACCTTTAGTTCTTACTAATGATTGGTGCCTGTGCCAGGAGGTACCAACCAACACATATAATCACCATCCTGGCTTATAAGTTGGGACAACCAAGAAGTAGTTGTTATAGAATTTTGTCTGAACTGGGCCTTAAAATAGTCTCAACTCAAGTCAATACCTTTAAATAAACATTCCTCATGTTTGATACATGTGAGGTGTGTGTACTAAGTCACTTCAGTCATGTCTGACTCTTCATGACCCTACAGACCATAGCCAGCCAGGTTCCTCTGTCCATGGGATTCTCCAGGCAAGAATGCTGGAGTGGGTTGCCATGCCCTCCTCCAGGGGATCTTCCCGACCCAGGAATTGAAACCGCATCCCTTATGTCTCTTGCATTAGGAAGCGGGTTCTTTACCACTAGCACTACTTGGGAAGCCCTTGATACTGTATGTGTGGCTAATTGGAATGGAATATTTCTGAAGAGCAACAGAACAAATATCGATGGTTCCTTAGCTTCTGGAATCCCAAAGAGATTTTTCTCTTTTGTAAAGACTTTAATTCATTGTTTCCAGCAAATATTTGTGAAGAGCCTACTGTGGGTCAGGCAGTATGGTGAACCCTGGGGACTGAGTGGCAAAGAAAAGAGTTGAACTCCCTGCTTCACTGGAGCTTATATTCTAGCAGGGAACACAGTCAATAGAAAGGAAACAGATAATCACACACTGTGGTGAGTTCTAAGAAGAAGGTCAGCATGGCAAGTTGATAGAGAACAGGTGGTGGGTAGGAGTAGTTTGGGAAGTCCTCTTTGAGCTTTGACCTGTTATCTGAGACCTAAAAGATGAGAAGGAACAAGTCATGTAAAGAAATGGGGAGATCAGTTAAGAGGCCGTTGTAGCAGCCCAGGTAGAGTTAATGGGGGTTTAGGCTGGGGTTGTAGCAGTGGAGAGAAAAGAAAGAGGTAGTCCAGATAAGTTTGGTGGTACAACTATAGTAACATTGGCTGATATTCCATATATTCAAAGAGAGAGAGAGAGAAAATGAGGGATAATTTCTATGTTTGTGGCTTGGACATCTATGTAGTTCATTTGGACACTAAGATGAAGATCAGAAGAACAGGTTTAGGTTTGGAAATCTAGTGTTCCATTTTGTATCTATACATTTAAGATGCCTCTTGAACATTCAGATGGTGATATCGAATCTATGAATCTGAAGTTCTGGGAAAGGTTAGGGCAGGAAATACCTATTTGGAGTCATTCAGCACACAGATACCATTTAAAGTCACAGGATTGGATGAGCTCTCCAAGAAAGTTATCCCTGGAGAAGAGGACTCAGGCCTGAGCACACTTAGAGGTTGTACAGAGAAATGAGAGGCAGAAAATGACTGAGCAAGTGTGGCCCACGAGGCAAGCTAAAGCCAAAAAAACATTGTACTTTGAGGTCAAAGAAAAGATGGGACAATTAAGCCAGGGACAGACCCATGTCCACTCTATGCTGCATACTTCAGTGTAAGATTCTGCTCAACCTGTACATTTTCTTAGCCTGTAGGTAGAGGTGAAGAAAGGTTTCTAACATCAAACCTTCCAGAAAAGCTTTTGCAACCTAACTGGGTGTCTGAAGAGGTATTTGCATGTGTTCTGGTTCTTCCAAGGCTGTGACTGAACACAGTAGTGCTAGGTAGTCAACAAGTGACTCCAGGCTGCCTTCATGTTGGCATGAATCTGTTGGCTGCTTCTTGGTGGATAATTCCAAAAGATCTTTGTGATGAGAACAAAGTGTAAAGGCATGATTATAAAATTAGTATGGGAGTTTCACAATTTCCATGGTAAAAGCTGGATCATCTTTGTTAATCTGTGCCTAATTCCTTTCTGCAGGAGGCAGGAATAGCTAGAAATAAAGAGCCGTGCCTCTTTGTCATCCAGTTCCTTTGGTTAAGTCCAGCTCCCTGCTGAAAGTAGGAGCATCAGTGGAAAGAAACCCAACATTTCATCTTATCTTACTATAAACAGCACTGACATTCGAAAAAGCATGCCTTTGATGGCAAGTCCTGTGCCAATGCAGGATACAGCCATTTCGATACAGGCTGTTTTATTACAGTCAATTTGCTGACACACAGCTTTGACACAGTCATTTTGATGCCAGGAACATCTTGATGTGGCTGCCTTGAAGTGGCTGTTTTGATATGGGAACATTCTGATTCTGCTTAAAAACAAACCAATAAACTTTTCGCCTAAAAAATTTATTGCCAAGTAATGCACATTGACAGACCTCCTCAGCCATTCCCTGAGCCCTATCTCAATCCCACCTCCCTCCAACAGATGCTGGACTGTAAAGGTGGACAGGAGGACCCCTGAAAGGAGAAAATCATGATGAAGGAGGAAGGAGACTGGAACTGTGGACCCAGCTCAGCAATACAACCTGAAGAGAAAGGTAACTGCTCTTGAACCCACCCTGTCTTCGCACCTTAAAAAAGTCAGTTCATCTCCATAAAATGGCAAGTGGCTGAATAAATTCTGCTCTAAGAGAAACCCCCATCCTTAATCCCATCCCCTCACCTTGCAAGAGCTGTGCCATGACCAGGCATTTCTTTTCTTTTCCAAAGAAAAGAAAACTAAACAGAAGCTTGCTGCTAAGTCACTTCAGTCATGTTCGACTCTGTGCAACCCCATAGACGGCAGCCCACCAGGCTCCCCCATCCCTGGGATTCACCAGGCTCCCCTGTCCCTGGGATTCTCCAGGCAAGAACACTGGAGTAGGTTGCCATTTCCTTCTCCAATGTATGAAAGTGAAAAGTGAAAGTGAAGTTGCTCAGTCGTGTCTGACTCTTAGCGACCCCATGGACTGCAGCCTACCAGGCTCCTCCATCCACGGGATTTTCCAGGCAAGAGTACTAGAGTCGGGTGCCATTGCCTTCTCCAAAACAGAAGCTTAATAACATCTATACTTCCTGTGTGAATGGGAGATACCCAAGAAACAGTAACTCCAAGCAGGCATTTCTTTGGCAGGATATGTACAATTGAATGAAACATCTACTTTTAAGCAGGGAGCTTAGAAAGAGCTACAGCCCTGCATACTCAAACTGGAAGCAGCAACTCCAGGCTGCCAAGCAACAGAAGTGGACGTGGCAGAATCATATAGTTGGGTTGGTCCAGGATTGATATTTTGCCATTCAGATGTGACTAGATGATAGGGAAAGTAAAATAAAATGCCTTAGGCCCATGGTCTCACTTATATTATCAGGGACCCATCAGGGATCTATTATCAATTGTCCAATTAGTTGAATGGAGAATATAAAATGACTTTCTCTAGAGCAAATTCTTTTTTCTCTCCAAGAGCTCACTCTTTAAGCAATAATAGAACTGAAACACTCTGGGAAACCAGTTAAGTTATTAATATGATTAATGGTATAATTTCTCCAGTACTAGGTGTTCATATCATTAACATACATGAGATAAAATATTAAATATTTTCAAAAGATGAATCTCTGTCTATTTCTGCCACCATTATCTCTTTAAAGATTTGAAATGTTATTTAATTGAATTTGAAGATGTCCTTGGAGGGTATTGAATGAAATGTAATATGAAAATCTATGCAGTGCACATGATTTGTTTTCTCAAAATATGAATTTCCCCCTTCCCCAAACCCATTTACTTCTTTTACTGCAAGCATTTCCTATTTTATTTTAGTTTCAATCCTTCCCAAATACTCTGATTTCAATTGAGGTCAGTAGATAATGTATTAACTCTGCTATGTGCCAGTCATTTTGCTAGGTAATACATTTTGCTAGGGAACAAAAATATAAATATGAATCAGAAATAGCCTGCTCTCAGAGAAATATTGGGGGAAATTAGACTTGTCTATAAACAAAATACAAAAATAGAGTTGTCACCAGGCACTCATGCATTTGAATATCATCTGATAAACTGGCATAATTAGAATGACTTGGGACCACAATGACTAGATTTTAGCCCCATTGGGAGAAGGAAAGGGAAGATGGCATTTAACTGTGGATATCCTACTTGGGTGATAAGCACCGTGTTGTTTCACGAATCTTATCTCATTTAATCCTTCCAACAGTCCTATTTTACAAAGGAGTAAACAGCAACTTGGCAACATTAAGTACCTTGCCCAGGATCACACAGCTCAGGTTTGGTGTTGGAGGCTTAATTTAAACCTGGAGGAATCCGTGCTCCTTCCAGTCCCCTCAAGGAAGGCAGCAGTGTGAATTACAGTTGAGTCAAGAGAAGGATTGGCAGCTCTTGACACTGATGTTTGAAACACTGACTTTGGGTTATTAAAACTATATAAATAGAAGGGAAAACACACGGTAGTCATAGCCAATCTAGATCCACCGCTGAGCAATTCTGCAGGCACTTCAGTCAAAACGACTTGGTAAATATGACTTGGTAAAAGCTTTGTTGGGCTGTCAGGGAGAGTAACAAAAAAGTAACAAAAACATAAAGTTTACCTTTTAAAATGACTACACCAATTCTTTAGCTTCTTTTTTAAAAATGTTAAAAAAATTTTTTTGGAGTATAGATTTGCAATGATGTGTTAGTTTCAGGTGTACGGCGAAGTGAATCTGTTATATGTATACAATATGTCCACTCTTTTTTTTTTAGATTCTTTTCCCATCTAGGTCATTATGGAAATATTGAGTAGAGTTCCCTGTGCTATACAGTAGGTCCTTATTAGTTATCTATTTTATATACAGTAGTGCCTATATGTCAATCCTAATCTCCCAATTTATCCCTTTCCTGCCCTTAACCCCTGGTAACCATAAGTTTCTTTCTACATCTGTGATTCTACTTCTTTTTTGTAAATAAGTTCATGTGTACTCTTTTTTTTAGATTCTTCATATAAGTGATATACTGCTACTGCTGCTAAGTCACTTCAGTCGTGTCCGACTCTGTGTGACCCCATAGACGGCAGCCCACCAGGCCCCGCTGTCCCTGGGATTCTCCAGGCAAGAACACTGGAGTGGGTTGCCATTTCCTTCTCCAATGCATGAAAGTGAAAAGTGAAAGTGAAGTCGCTCAGTCGTGTCCAACTCTTAGCGACCCCATGGACTGCAGCCTACCAGGCTCCTCCATCCATGGGATTTTCCAGGCAAGAGTACTGGAGTGGGGAGCCATTGCCTTCTCTGATAAGTGATATATATTTGTCTTTATCTGACTTACCTCACTCAGCATGACAATCTCTAGGTCCATCCATGTTGCTGCAAATGGCATTATTTTGTTCTTTTTTATGACTGAGTAACATTTTAGCTTCTTGAATGTAGAAATTTACTTTTTACTCCAATGAGAAAAAATAATAATTATAATCAACATTTATTGAATACACACTAATGCTGGGCTCTCTGCTGAATATACAGAATCACAGATTGAGATCATGGATTTAGAACCAGGTTTAGAGGGTTCAAATCTTGATTTCACTACCTGTCGCCTATTACCTTCACTGAGTTACTTAACTTCTCTGGGCCTTAATTTCCTCATTATAAAGACTCCATAGTGTCTGATAAGTAAACATCTAGTGAGATCAGCCATTCTGATGAAGTTGGAGTGTGTTTAATGACTATCCTGGGTCATGAGTGAGTTTCCTGAGTACATCCACCCATCAATAAATCCAGGCCTCCTTCCTTGGGGTTCACTGCAAGGTGGGGGGTCACGTACACAGGGTGAGCAGGATGCAGCCAAGTGTCAGAGCACGGTGGTCATCACGGCTGCCGGAAGGCACTGTAAAATAAGGGGAAGTCTGTGGTAGAAGCAAGGTCCTCATATGATGCCAAAGGGAAGTTGAGCTGGCAGAACCACCAATGTGGATCACAGTTTCAGGGAAGTCAGGTGGTCTGCTCCCACTCATGGCTGGCTGCTCCAACAAAGGTCCCACAGTGTCTCTGATAGCCAGACTCTGAAATAATCCCCAGTGGTCCCCATTGTTTAGTAGTCACTTGCTCATACAGTTCCCCTCCCACATGGCATCAGGGTTGATCCATGTAATAGGGCAGAAGTGATCCTATGACACTCCCAAGATTAAGTAATAAAAGACACTGTGACTTCTATCCTGGTCTCTCTCTTCTCTTTTTCAGATCACTCATTCTGGGACAAGCCAGCTGCCCTATCTTGAGCATCCAGATGGAAAGGCTCACATGGTGAAAAATGGAGGCTTCACGCTAACAGCCATCTAAGTGAACTTGAAAGTATTATATTCTCCAGTTCCGATCAAGTCTTCAGATGATGGCACCCCAGAAAGTTGCTTCATTGCAATCGAGAACCTGAGCAGAAAAGTACCGAGTTAAACCACTCCCAGTGGGTTCAATCCCTGGGTCAGGAAGATCCCCTGGAGATGTGTATGGCAACCCACTCCAGTATTCTTGCCTGGAGAATCCCATGGACAGAGGAGCCTGGAGGGCTGCAGTCCATGAGGTGACAAAGAGTTGGACTCAACCGATTTGACTTGGCATACACACAAGCCACTCCCAGATTCCTAACATTCAGAAACTGAAATAATCAATGTTTGTTTGTTTTCTTTGATGCTAAGTGTGGAGGTAAATTGTTAACAGAACAACAGATCACCAGCACACACACACACACACACACCCTCCTCTCTCCACTCCTTTTATTTTTTGACCATGGACATGTGGCTTGTGGGAACTAAGATTCCCAATCAAGAGCACGGCAGTGAAAGCACCAAGTCCTAACAATTGGATCACCAGAGCACAGCCTCAGCTTCTTTTCTTTCTCTCCAGGAAGGAGGGAATCTTTTCTACTCTTTAGGGAAAATCAACTGCCCAGAGACAATGCTTCTCTTCCTATCGGATTCAGATGTATTGATTGACTGGCATAATCTTCTTAATGGGTTTGTGTGCGTGCATGCTTAGTTGCTTCAGTCATGGCCAGCTCTTTTCCACCCTACAGACTGTATCCTGCCAGGCTCCTCTGTCCATGGGATTCTCCAGGCAAGAATACTGGAGTGGGTTGCCATACCCACCTCCAGGGGACCTTCCCCACTCAGGGATCAAACTGGTGTCTCTTGCAGCTCCTGCACTGGACACAAATTCTTTACTGTTGAGCCAATGGGGAAGCCTCTTTAATGGATTTGGAGGTTCCCCAAAAAGGAGACACTTTTTTCTCCTTTTTCTCTCTTGTCCTCCCTCCCCTACTCTACTTTGAAGGAAGGGAATTTGCTAATAACTTTAAATTAATATATCAAATATATTATTCTACCAAATGCATTATCTCCTTTAATAACCCTATGAGATGAGTGTTCTTATTATCCCCATTTTCTCACAAAAAGTTATCTTGCTTTAGGTCATGTAGCTGGTAGGTAGCCTAATCAGGATTGAACCTCAAGTTTGACTGACTCCAGAAACCACCTCCTTACACCAATTATTCTGATGTGTGATATTAGAATCTAATGAAAAGATGAGATTTGTGGAGTCTGCATATCCACAGTAAAGTACAGCACCTAAAATGAATCATTAGTGAGTATTGGTTCCAAGAAATATTTATTTATTCTAAGTACAGTTAAGTAGCTGACATATCCACCTATGTTTCAAACTTGTTTCTGGAGTAGGATAAAACACTTTCCCAGGCAATCTCCTCCATCTCACACGAAGCAGGCAATTTGGCTAAAAGCAGACGTAATAGTGGGAGAGGTTCTTCGACTTCACTCCAGACCCAGCTGAAACCCTTCCACATTCCCTTCCATTCTCCAACGTGGCTCTCACATGTTCTTCTTTCTCAGCAAATCTGCAGCCATCCTTCCCACCCACACATGTCACTTCCCCTTCACTCTCAGCAAGTGACTCCACAGCCACTGACAGGGAAAGTACAAGCCACCCTAGACAACCTTGGATTCCTCCCAGCATCCTGCAGCCTGGCTCCCACCAGACACACCCCGTCCTCCTCCTCTGTGGTTACAATGGAAGTCTCTCTCCTTCTCTCTGCAGCTGAAACCCCTGCCTGTCCTTTGCATCCCAAACCCTTCCACTTTCTCAGGAATCTATTGTTTCCTTCTTCTCTCTTCACTGCCCACCTCACCCTCCCCAGTGAAATCCTTTCATCAATAAATAAAAATGTTTGTTTCAGCTTAATAAAAACAAAACAAACAAGCATCCTCCCATGGTCTCTGCTCTTTTCCCCTTCTCAGCCACTTGTCTTAAGAGTTGCCTGTGCCTGGTGTCCCTCATTCTTTACCTCCCATACACTCCTCACCCTCACTACATCTCAGTTCATGCCATCAACGTTTTTCTCAAGCTACATTACCAAGGACACCAATGATCTCCTTACTGTAAAATCCTAGGACACTGCGCACTCCATTCATTTCCTCCCCTCTCAGGGTTTGACACTATTGTTCACCATCTCTTAAACTGCTTTCTTTGCTTGGCTGGACTGTCTTTCTACCTCTCTAGCTGTACTTCTTTAAAGCTCCTCTTCCACTGACTTTCCCTTGGAGCCCTGTCCTTTTCATTTCTCAATCTGTACCCCATTTCCAGTCAAAACTGATGATCACACCTTTGACTATCTCTGAAATCAACTCACTTATTTTCATTTCCTCCTCCACTGTCTAAGCCAAGCCTGTCTCCTCTAACCAGGATTACCACCAGCATCCCCTGACTGGTTTGCTTGCCTCCAGTCTTGTCCTTCCCTAATCCATTCTTTATCCTGCAGACAAAGTGATCTTTCTAGAGTACAAAATTTTCAAGATAAAACCCTAACTTCCTGGCATGGCATGTGTGACCTCTTGTGACCTAGCCATCTGGCACAAAAGCTCTCTCTCCTTTGTGCCCTCTCCATTGACACAGTCTCCTGTCTGATTTCAGTGAATGGATGCTGGATTCTCTGCTAGCAATCTGTCCTTCAGTTCAGTCGCTCAGTCGTGTCCGACTCTTTGTGACCCCATGGACTGCAGCATGCCAAGCTTCCCTGTCCATCACCAACTCCTGGAGCTTGCTCAAACTCATGTCCATTGAGTCGGTGATGCCATCCAACCATCTCATCCTTTGTCGTCCCCTTCTCCTTTTGCCTTCAATCTTCGCAGCATCAGGGTCTTTTCAAATGAGTCAGTTCTTCGTGTCAGGTGGCCAAAGTATTGGAGTTTCAGCTTCAGCATCAGTCCTTCCCATGAATATTCAGGACTGATTTCCTTTAAGATGGACTGGTTGGATCTCCTTGCAGTCCAAGGAACTCTCTAGAGTCTTCTTCAACAACACAGTTCAAAAGCATCAATTCTTTGGCACTCAGCTTTCTTTATAGTCCAACTCTCACATTCAAACATGACTACTGGAAAAACCATAGCTTTGACTAGACAGACTTTTGTCGGCAAAGTAATGTCTCTGCTTTCTAATATGCTGTCTAGGTTGGTCATAGCTTTTCTTCCAAGGAGCAAGCATCTTTTAATTTCATGGCTGCAGTCACACAAAAAAATAAAGTCCGTCACTGTTTCCATTGCTTCCCCATCTATTTGCCATGAAGTGATGGGACCAGATGCCATGATCTTAGTTTTCTGAATGTTGAGTTTTAAGCCAACCTTTTCACAGTCTGTCCTTTGTATCAATTTAAGTAACTCCTCCTTTTGGACATCGCTCCTCCACTAACTTATATGCCTGCATGTTTCTACTTATTGTGGATTAGGCTGAAGTACTTTCCCAGGCAGGCTTTTGAGTCTCATGTAAAGTCATGAATTTGGCTAAAAATGTATATCACAGTGATGGGTAGCTTGAGCCAACATATCTCCTAAATACTTTCTGATTTCCTTCATTTCCTTCAATCATAGAACATTTGTCTGATTTCTCTCTTTAGACTTAAGGCACTTAAGACCATGACCATCAAGTACACTGGTTAAGAATTTAGGCTCTGGAGAAAGATTGCCTGGATTCAGAATCAGACTCTGCAATGTCCTAATTTTGTGACATTAGATGACTCGCTAATCTATGCCTTAGTGTTGTCATCTGCAAAATGGAGGTGATAAAGTACTTATAGAGTTACTGTTAAGATCAAATGACAGAAGCTAAAGAAAGCATTTTGCATGGTGCCTGGCATATAGCAAGCACTCAAAAGAGAGCTGTTATTATTTTTTAAATATACTTTTATTTACTTTTTACTTTTGGCTGTGCTGGGTCTTCATTGCTGCGAGGGCTTTTCTCTAGTTGTGGCAAGCGGGGACTACTCTCTAGTTGCCATTTGTGAGCTTCTCATTGTGATGGCTTCCCTGTTGCAGAGCATGGGCTTTCGGGTATGTGGGCTTCAGTGGCTGTGGCTCCCAGGTTCTAGAGCACAGGCTCAGTAGTCATGGCACACGGACTTAGTTGGTCTGCAGCATGTGGGATCTTCCTGGATCAGGGGTGGGATGCTTGTCTCCTGCATTGGCAGGTGGATTCTATACTGCTGAGCCACCAGGGAAGACTTGTTATTAGTTTTGAAGGCCGGTACTGTACCATTTATGTCCATAGAGCTACTCACTAAATATTTATGAAATGAATATATGAAGGAAATGTTTGTATCTAAGCTTTGTCATCAAAATTCTTAATCTTAACCCAAAAGTGATTAATAAATAAGCTAAGCATCATGCATACAAATTACACCAATACTGTCACTGGTCACTTGGAGCTTTTTGGAAATGAGGTCATTCTATTTCTACCCAAGCGCTCAGGGAATTATTCTCCCTAGAGGAGGGAGGTCTGAATCAAACAGGACACCTCAATGTTCTTGAAGGCGTCATGACTGACTCTGAGGTAATGTCTTCTTTACATAAATGTGACTGTTAAAAGCAAGGAAACATTAAGGTAACTGTTTCATGTTTTCCAGTAATTTAAGACTACTGGGCCTTCCATTCTGCCAGTGTCACAGACACCTTCATCTCTCTCATCCTGCTCAAGGGGAGGGGCTGTGTTCTTAGGGTGCTTTCCCTTCTCTCCCATAAAAGCTAGACTTTAGTTTAGACTTCACAAACTTCTGTGATTTAAAAGTCAGGTTTTGGACTTACCTGGTGTTCCAGTGGTCTGCCTGCCAAGGTAGCGGACAGACATTCAATCCTTGGTCTGGGAAGATCCCATAGGCCTTGGAGCAACTAAGCCCGGGCACCACAACTACGGAGCCTGTGCTCTAGAACCCTTGAGCCTCTCCGCAACAAGAGAAGCCACTGCAATGAGAAGCCCACTAACCGCAACTAGAGAAAGCCCCGCCCTGTGCAGCAGGGAAGACCCAGCAGAGCCAAAAAGAAGTCAGTTTTTAATAACAAAAGTACCACCACTAGAGGCTTTGATCAGGGGAGAGATAAAGCAGAGTAAAATTATTTAACAAAGGAGGGTTTTTTTCCCAAAGAAATAGTCAACAAGGGAACTGAGGAGCCTAAGACAAGTATCAGAGTAAGAGAAAAAACTGCACCAGACATGCACAGCAGCAAGCTGCCAAATATGTGTGTGTGTGTACGCATGCATGCGTGCTGTGTCTGACTCTGTGCAACCTTATGGACTGTAGCCTGCCAGGCTTCTCTATCCATGGCAAGAATACTGGAGTGGGTTGCCATGCCCTCCTCTGGGGGATCTTCCCGACCCAGGGATTGAACCTGTGTCTCTTACATCTCCTTCATTGGCAGCTGGGTTATTTACTACGAGCGCCACCTGGGAAGCCTGTGTATGTGTATACATATGTAAATAAATAAATGTGCATCCCACTCATTATTACTCATTGCCTCCCTCATTGGCCTCCTGCCTCTTCTAGGGATAGGGAGGCACTGACACAGTATTTTTGTCTTCATAAAGGAAGGCTGGCATCTAGGGAAATGACCTTGATAGACTGAACTATAAATACAATGTTAATCAGAGCAATTTGCTCTTGAATTGTTCCCCCTTTCCCATTATCCCAAAGCAACTCTATGAGAGAGGCAAAAAAGCACATTCACTAGCCACTTAATGAGTGTGCAAGTAAAGGTCAAAGCTTTCAACCCAGTGGGAAGGTAACCTGAGTCCTGCCTCCAGAGAAAAATTTCCCAAGATCGGCTACATCTAAATAGATCCCATAGATCCCCGGGCCAAAGGGTCTCTGTCTCAGTGTCATAGAGCAAGATACTCAGGAAAATAAGGTTAGGGTTTTAAATAACATATAACTATTCATGTTTGCTCCCTAAACAACCCTGAATCCAAGACCAGCCGTCTTACAAATGTCCGTCCTTCAGCATGTCTGGGATGGGGAGAAGCCTAAGAAAGAGGATTGGTCTATTGTCATTAATGGGTAAAGGAAACAGCCACTCATATTCAGAGCCTATTGGTAATAATAAAACAGCACATTACTTTTGTTTGTTGTATACTCTTTGTTGTTAGTGTTAAATGCTCAATTGTGTCCAACTCTTTGTGACCCCATGGACGGTAGCCTGTCAGGTCCCTCTGTCCATGGAATTCTCCAGGCAAGAATACTGGAGTGTGTTGCCATGCCCTCCTCCAGGGAATCTTCCCAACCCAGGGATCGAACCCTCATCTCCTGCGTTGCAGGCATCTGAGCCAGCAGGGAAGCCTATACTCTCTTTGGGTGAGCATTATTTTTCAGGTCAAATAAATGGTTGATTTCAACAACAGCAGCCCTCTAAATATCCTCCAAATAAACCTCATCAAGTGGACATTCCACCTAGTGAAAAGAATATTTTCAGCATAAAGGTTGAACACAAAGAGAAGCCCTTGGTCCTTTGGCCTAAGAGGCTCTGCGGCCAATTTAGCTGCTGCTTTACAAGTCAAAAGCTGGCTTTTCAGCTGCCAGCCCTGGGCCCTCCACGTGAGCCTGGGGAGCTCTGCCTCTAGTGACCCGCTGAGTAATAAAGGTTTGTGGAGTTGCTTTGTTTCTTTTTGTTTTTAAATCAGAGCTAAGCTGACAGTCTACATGAAGATGGGGAGGGCCAGGGCAAGTTAAAATCCACCTCCGGCTCCACAGGGAATGAAGAAGCTGAGGCTCGTTCCTGTCAGCAGGTGTGAGTCAGACACACAGGGAGCAGCCAAATGGAGTAAGAAGGTGCCATTTTGTCATTAATGTTCCCACCACCACCGCACAGAAATGAATAGCTGGAGAAAATGATCCGGGATAAAAGAATGGTCCGGCTGGGAGTCAGACTGAATAGACGGTTCCCACTGAACACTGCTTCGTTATGCAGCTTTTCCTTTCAGGGAGGGATTCCGATTCTTGGTGGAACCAATTGTGACAAGGGAGTGCTGACAACCCTGGGAACCAGTAACGCGGGCCTTTGATTTGTTGCTTTGAAGCCCAGTCCTGTCGCTGAATTGTTAGTCGAGTTAGGCAAGTGAACTTGGCCTCCATGAGTCTGAGTTTTTAAAATCTGGATCTGTAGGCTTTATCTTAGATTAATGTTTATGCATGGTGCCCAAGTTGAGGATACCATCAAGTTAGTTTTTCACCATCCCCCAAACTTCCCCAAGAGTACTCTTTTTTGTCATTTTGTTTTATTTATTTATTTATCTGGGGGCTTCCCTGGTGCCTCCGATGGTAAAGAATTCGCCTGCAATGCAAGAGACCTGGGTTCGACCCCTGGGTTGGGAAGATCCCCGGGAGAAGAGAATGGTACCTATTCTAATATTCTTGCCGGGGAAATCCCATAGACAGAGGAACCTGGCAGTTTACAGTTCATGGGGTTGCAGAGAATCGAACATGACTGAGTGACTAAGCACACACACATACTTATTTACTTGGGCTGCACTGCGTGGCTTGTAGGATCTTCCCTGACCAGGAGTCAAACTCAGGCCCACAGCAGTGAAAGCATGGTGTCCTAACCACTGGGCCACCAGGGAATTCCCTCTTCTTGTTTGTTTCACACTAAGGGTTTGCCTTTCCATCTCTTCTCTTCTGGTCCCTGCCTGGAGGGATAGCCACTGGCTCGATGTTTAGCCCACACTAGAAAAGTATCAAAGGAGCCTAAATAGACTCAGAACAGAATTGTCTCATAACTAGTTTTCTAGTGAAAAAGATCAGAATTTAATCTCACTGCTTCATTCTATCTCATTTATCATTTCTGTATGCTTAACTGTTTCTATATGTTTCTGTAGCTTTAACTGTTTTGTAAGCTAGATGTAGTTCATTCAAAATTAATTTTAAAAGAAGGACCTGCAGTTCATCCCAGAGAGTGGGAGAATTTCTAGAAATCCTTTCAATTGTCACAAAGTCCAGAATTTTAAACAGAAAACCCCACCAAATATTATTTTACAATTCTGTGGTTCTCAACCAAAGTGCACACTGAACATATTTTGGGACCCCACTCTAGATCTACTAAAGCCAAATCTCGGGTCCTTTGGCAAGTGAAATTGGCAAACTTGCTACCATGTGATTCTGATTCCTGCACTTGGAGAACCGCAGAAAAGGTTACTCAGATCAAATGGACCCCAGGTGACCCTGGTGGAGCCTTTTCTTTCTCAAGAGATGCTTATTTCTTCCTTCCAGTTGCTCAGGCCAAGAGCCTTGGCATCATCCTTAACTTTTATTCTCACACCTCACATCCAATCCATCAACAAATCTTGTGGGCTCTGTCTACTTTCAAAATGCTTCTAAGAAAAATAAATGTGTTCATATACTTAGGATTCATCACTTTTGCTGATACCCTAATACAGTCTTTTTTCCTATCAAGAAGCTATAGTGATTCTTTAAAATTAATCATTTCGTTTCTTTGCTCCAAAACCTCCTGTGGTTCCCCTTTCAGTGACAGTAAAAGACAAAGTCCTGACCTTAGCATTCAGGGCCCTGCTGACCTAGACCCTGCCACCTGTCTGCCCTCTCCTCCTATGCTCTGCTTCTCCAGCCACAGTGGCCTCTTTGCTCCTTTTAGCACATTCTCATCTCAGGTCCTGCACATTTGCTCTTCTCTCTTTGAAAACATCTGTCCTCCACAGGCATCTACATGGCTAACTCCATCACCTCCAACAAGTCTTTGTTCATGTGGCCTTTTCCGTGACCTCCTCATGGTTACTCTGACTGATCTTGGGTGGTCTCAGTCTGCAGGAGCTCAAAGCAGGGCTTGGGTTCCCAGCCAGAGATAGAGGCTAGGTCACAGCGGTGAGTGCACCAGAGCCTAGCCACTAGACCAGTGGTCAGTGACAAGGGCCCTGGTCCTTCAGCTTTGCAGAAAAGCATTCCTACAAAGACAGAAAGTAGTGAAGCAAGTGTTTATTAGGAGAAAAAAGAGTACAGTGTGGATAGACACACGGGTGGACTCTGGGACAGAATCACCGAGTTGCAATCTCATGGCAGTTTGAATTACTTTTATGGGGCATTTCTTCCAGGTTTCCTTTGGCCAATCATCTTGATTTGCCTGGTTCACAGTCTCTATTTGGTATATCTCAGGATTCTCCCATGTAGGCACACCCATCTCCTAGCCAAGATGAATTCAACCAAAAATGTGTACGGGTATAGCATCCCTTGACATCACTCACTGTTTGATCTCCAAGAAAACTTTCTGTGCTGTTGTGTGGCTGGGGAGGTCTCCTGACTTCCAGAATGAGAAATATGTGGTCTGGGCAGGGCCCAGTCTCCCCCCTTAATTGTCCTGCTATTCTCTTCTTGGAGTTTCAGTCCACAGAGACTGAATCTCCAATTGCTTTACTCTGGGGGAGGGGAGCACCTAGCTCATGACCACATGAGGTCATGACCTCATGACCACCCCAATTTCCTGTATCCCAACTCTCCCAGTTGCTCTTATTCTGATCTACTTTTCCTTTCTCCCCCAAAGCACTTATCACCTTTCTATAGATAATGTATTTACTGTGTTTTGTTTATTCTTGATCTTCTGTTCCTGGAATATAAGCCCCATAGAGCCATAATCTGTATTTGTTTTGTTTCCTAATGTATCCCGAACTGTGGTTTTGGAGAAGACTCTTGAGAGTCCCTTGGACAGCAAGGAGATCCAACCAGTCCATCCTAAAGGAAATCAGTCCTGAATATTCACTGGAATGCTGAAGCTGAAACTCCAATACTTTTTGCCACCTGATGCGAAGAACTGACTCATTTGAAAAGACCCTGATGCTGGGAAAGATTGAAGGTGGGAGGAGAAGGGGACGACAAAGGATGAGGCGGTTCAATGGCATCATTGACTCAATGGACATGAGCTTGAGTAAACTCTGGGAGTTGGTGATGGACAGGGAGGCCTGGCGTGCTGCAGTCCAAGGGGTTGCAAAGAGTCAGACACGACTGAGCAACTGAACTGAATGAATGTATCCCAAGCCACCAGAACACCAGAATACCAGAGCACATAGTAAATGCTCAATAAATACTTATATCATTTAATGAATACAAATTCCTGAATCCAGAGAGAGCAAACTAAGTGCTGAATGCTGCCTCCACAAAGTTCGATTCTAACTGGGTTTGCTGCTATGGGGACAATCAGAGCCTGTCTGAGATTTTAAGACCTTCGGGTCCTGTTGCCACAAATGTCATGAAGTAGGTTACCCCTGTTTTTCAAATCAAGAGCTGAGAGTTGTTGAACTTCTTCTATGCTGACAACCAACAGCTAAATCAAATTGTTGCTAGAAATTTTACTTTAGCTGCATGTTTGTGTGTTATGTTTTATTACGGAGGAAAAGGAGTGAAACAGAATATGGCTTTAGTCGTAGGACCTCCAGTTTCTACCTGATGGGTAGGGGTCAAATACCAAACTGTGAGAGGGTCCCTCTCTGAAACAAGTTAGTAATAGAAATGCAATTCATTGCAGAGAACTTTTTTTTTTTTAAGAGAGGGAGATTCCACTTCAATATCTATTTTTATTTTATTGGATATTATTTTAATCTCCCCTCAAAATGGTTCGCCCAGCAGGGCAGAGAGATCAAGAGCATCATGGCGGCGATCTGAGGCGGTAGCACTCACCCTCACTGGAAACAGCCTCTGAAACCTTCCCCCTCCCAGGACAATGCTCTTAATTAGCCGCACCATATTTCTCAGAGAACAAAAGCTCCCCACCCCTCACAGGAAAAGCTTTTCCAGGAGATATCTCGTTGGGGAAGCGCCAGGCACACAACAGGGAGAGGAGAACAGACAGGCTGTTCTGGGCTCTGCAAAGAGACGCAAACTCTGGATTCCCGCGGGAGCTACAGAGGTTAGCGGGCACATTTTTTCTCCACGTGACGAGCATGTGCTTCACAAGCCCTGAGGTGACCAACTTCAGAGGCCCCCTTTTCTCCTCCCTCTCCCTTGGCTCCTCCTTGAGGGGGTTAGGGACCTTGGCGGTGGGTGGCAAAATCAGTTGGAACCATCTCCAGAATCGAGCATCTGGGGAGCAGTAGGGAAGGAACTGGGAGTTTATTTCAGGTGACAGACATAGAGCAGGCCCCTATTTTTTCCTGCGACTAGAATAATATTTCTGGAACGGGGAGGCTTGAATCATATGTCTCTTCATATCACTGTGTGGGAAGTCTCAGTTACCAGCCTAACAATGGAAGAGATGTTGGTGCTTTTAGGACTTGGTGGGGGCCCAGCAAAGGAGTCTGGGAGCTTGAGGGGGGAGGAGGGGAGGAGGGGAGGAGGGGGAGGTGGGGGAGGGGGGAGATGGGGGATGGGTGGGGGGGAGAGTGTAAGCAGACAAGGCAATTACCTACCGGCAAAAGGACTGCCTCACCTGAGCCTGTTTAGGGAGCAAAGAGGAGAGGGTGAGTCTTCTTTCCAAAAACAAATTTGCCCTTCTCCCCCTCCCCCGCCCACCCCCATTAAATGTGTTTTTTGAAAAACACTGAGAAAAAAAAAATCTTGTTTAAGTGCCTCTTCCTGAGTAAGTCCACTGTCAGGAAAGGAAAATCCAAACGGCTCAAATAGTCTATTTTTGTGCCCAGAGGCTCCAGGCCCTGCACACAGACTCTTCCTTACCCTGAAGGAAAGGAAACTGGGCGTGAGGCCTCCCTGTCACAGAGGCCGGAACTGAGGAGCTTGTATTACTCGAAGGCCTGGTCCCCGTACAACCTCCATTTTAGGAAATAAAGATACAGTACAGGATGCTTTGGGGCTGGCCTGAGTGGTATTGGTAAAAGAAAAAAAGAAAAAAAGAAAAACTTCTCTGTTCTCTAGGCAAACAATCGTGGCACTAGATTTTAACCGGAAAATTCAATCAGTTGCCTCAGTGTTGTGCTTCTTCGGGTCGTTCAGGTTTATTGCTCTCGCCTGCCTCCTGGCTACCAGGCAGATAAGAATGAGAAGCCTGATTAAGGGTTTTGATACGTAGACCAAGCCAAAGTCCTAAGTCAGTAACAAGCATAATAAAACAGCAGTCACCTAGGTAGATAAGGCCTCCCCTTGTACATTTTGCTTCAACTGTCTACACCATTTGCAAGTTTGTTGTTTCTCCTCTGTACAACCTTTTACCCAGTTCAAGTGTGGTGCTTAGGACATCCAACCAAGGAAATGGGGTTCAGACCACTCCCCCTTCCAATCCAACAAGGCCTTGCCTCCACTCTGCCTTTCCTGAGGACCACAGGGAACACTGCGAAGGGCGGCCAGCTTACAACAGCCACACCTCGCAGGCTATTCCTGTCTCCTCTGCTATCTCCCCTGTGAAGCTGACCTTAAAAAGAAACCTCTGCTTTTAAAGGGTTTCCTGGGGAGTTGGTAACTGGGGATGGAGGAAGGAAACTGGAGAGGTCCAGCTAAAGGCAGAGACTAATTCCTTATTGACTTATTAACAGTGACCCTGGCTCAGGCAGAGCCTCCTAAAATACAGATCTGATCGTGGCACTACCCTTGCTCATAATCCTTCAATGACTCCCCAGTACCCTTAGGATAATGTCTCCATATCCCCCTGAAGGCTCCTCATGAGCTGGCCTTGGCTTGTCTTGCTCTCCCCCACCCCCCACCCCGCCAACACACACACACACACACACACACACTGTGTAGCTGCACATCCCCCGCCCTCCCTGCCCAATTCCACCAGTTGAATTCTACTGAATTTCTTTATAGATCCTTAAATAGCTGCAGCTTCTCTTCCCCAGCTTTCAAGCATGCCTTTCCTTTCTGCTCCTAACTCATCCTTTAAATTCTTTCGTTGACTATTTCTATTTCATGAAGCTTTCCTTCACCACCATGACTCGGAGTTAGGTTTCTCCTCTGTGAGGTCCCACAAGCCTTCTACTAAACCTATCACTTACACACTACTTTGTAATTACGTGTTCGTTTGTCTGTCTGCCCTGCTGGATGGTAAACACCCAGGGCAGGACTAAGGCATCTGTCTTGCCCACCATTTTCTTCCCAGTGTGCTGGCCAGTGCCTGGCACGCCACAGTGCCCCGCAATGATTTGTTGAATAAATGGGCATTATGCCAACATGACAAAAGAAGTCCCTATGGTCCTCCCCAGATTTGTATTTGCATGTTTATTTAAGTGTCTGCTGAGACACTAGGAAGAGCCCTGAATTACAAAGACATGTTTTGGGACTTCCCTGGTGGCCCAGTGGCTAAGATTTTATTCTCCTAATGCAGGGAGCCTGCGTTTGATCCTTGGGTCAGGGAACTAGATCCCACATGCTGCAACTAAGAGTTCAAATGCCATGACTAAAAGATCTCACAAGCTACCAGTAAGACCCCAGGCAGCCAAATAAATAAATTAATTGATATTTAAAAAGAAAAGGCTTGTGTTGGACTGCCCTGGACCTCCTTTCTCCTTTTCCATGATGCCTTCCCCGAGATCTGATGTGTAATTTTCCCAGTCAGCTCAGGGCCACTGGTGGAGTTCCTTGTTTGTGCATATACTGGCACCTGTTTGTGTCATATTTAGTCATTTATTCTATTTTTCCTTACTTTGAAACTTAATTTACACTTAATTATATTTTCCAAATGGTTTCATACGTATGCTTTAATCTTTCCCTACATTTTTCTTGAAAATAGGAAGATTGTCTTCTTTTAGCAATCCTTTTGGTATCTAATGTTGTTCACAATCTGTGTTCAATGAATAGAGGTAGGATGACAAAGTGAAACTTTTCTGTAGGAATTGAATTTATTACAGCTCCATTGTGGACATGCCTGCTCGATATATTTGGTGATGTGGCAACTGGACTGTTTCTTAAAGGAAACTGCGGTTCCAGGATGGGCTTGGAAACTGTAGCCCAGAGCTACTAGGGCGCCACAGCCCTGGTCCATTGGCAGAAAGCCCACAGCCTGGGGAAAATGTTGTTCCAGGGTGCCCTCTAGTGATCTGAGGCACCACTAGGTCAGAAGCCAGGGCCAGAGGCTCTTGAACTTCAGCAGGAAGCAGGATCCAGGGGGAAGCCTAATAAAACTACAGATGCCAGATTGCGATGCCAGCTGAGAGACCAGTCCTTCTAATCAGTACCTTCAGGGTTCTGATGCATGGTCCACAGGTCATACTTTGTGGAATACAGACTAGGTGATGCCCATCAGAGAAAATGTGCCAAATACATAGTCTGAGAACACTCAGTCTCATTTTTCTGCTTGTCAGGCTGGACCACTGACTGCTGGCTGACTCTTCAGATGTGGATGTGAGTGAGAAAGAAGGAGACACAGAGGTAACCTAGACCTCTGGAATGAAATACAATCCAGGATACACAAGAAGAGTCAGCAGCATTTTTAGCTGGAACACCGAGCAAACATTTTAGGTAGATCGTGTTATTAATACCGTCTCTTGAGGTCTGTTCTCCAGTCTAATGGAGGGGAGCCCCTCTCCTCTTTTTGTGCCCTTCCTAGCAATGGGTTCTTATTGCACACACACTCCACGGTGAACACTGTGTCAGACTGTTCACATATATCAGTATATTATCTCTGGAAGTCCCTGGAATGATCCCAAGTAAGGCATGCATTATGCCATACAAGCAAGGGGAAAGATTGCAGGGCAGCTAGTTCAAGCATAGGCACCAGCTAGAAACCACTTTCCTGAATTCTGTACTTATGTTCTGTTAAGAAAACTCACTAGCAAGATAAATAGAGCAAAAACCGCATCCTTTTCTCTATTGTAAAGGAGCTAATTCCTACTCTGAAACCAAGTAACATCCATCAATGATAAAAAAATATTTTCGTCTCTGAATTCCTATCTGTACAGTCATCCCTTGATAACCTGGGGGAGTTGGGGGGGGGCAGACTTTGTTCCCACACCCCCAGTGGATACCAAAATCTACAAATGCTTAAGTGCCTTATATAAAATGGTATAGTACAAGGACTTCCCTGCTGGTCCAGCGGTTAAGACTCCACGCTTCCAATGCAGGGGGCATGGGTTTGATCCCTAGTCAGGGAATTAAGATCCCACAGGCCACGTGACACAGCCAAAGTGAAAAAAAAAAAAAAGTGTAGTACAGTCTGCTTCCATATCCACAGATGTGGCACTCATGGATGCAGAGGGCTGACTGTACTTTCCTTCCTTCCTCTTGATAATTTCAGTTGAAGTCTGCTTCTTTAATTAGGGGCTGTTAGCACATTAAAAGGCAATGGCACCCCACTCCAGTACTTTTGCCTAGAAAATCCCATGGATGGAGGAGCCTGGTAGGCTGCAGTCCATGGGGTCGCTAGAATCGGACACGACTGAGAGACTTCACTTTCACTTTTCACTTTCATGCATTGGAGAAGGAAATGGCAACCCACTCCAGTGTTCTTGCCTGGAGAATCCCAGGGACGGGGAAGCCTGGTGGGCTGCCGTCTATGGGGTTGCACAGAGTCGGACACGACTGAAGCGACTTAGCAGCAGCAGCACATTAAAATATTTGTTGAACCTTGCAAGGTGATAAATTACGCTGATTTGCAGTCTAGTACTTAGGTCTAATTATTTTATGTACTTTCTCCTGTGCTAACAGCACCTAATGAATTCAGTTAAATGGTAAAAATCACATTTATTGAGTGTCGATGTGTCCGGACACTGTATTGGCTGTGGAAATGTAAAGGAGACTAGGTGAGGTTGAGTGCCTACCCCACGGGGGATAAGAGTCTAGAGAGGACATTATCTCTGATGCGATGTGGTGAGTACCTTATCAGAAATATGAACCCAGGGTTAGGATAGCACAGGACAATTACTTGTCTCCATGGGATAGAGAAATGCTATCACAGATATACTCTAATATTCCAAACATTGACGAACATTAGGATTTTCATGGGGAGTGGGGAAAACCCCATCATTCATTTCCAAACTATTTTGGATCAAATCACTCTTCTTGCAAATAACAATATTTTCTTTCATACTACCCTCTCCTCCCTTACTGTATCTTTAAAACAAAACATAAGATGCTGGCCTGATACCATCTGATTTCAGTCCTGCTCCTTAGCTTGTCTGGAAAACTTTAAGCATAGGCTCACAGAGCCCTTAATGAGAAAGCTCATTAAAAAGCCGTCTGAAATGGGGAAACAAATTATATGCACAACACAGCCCACTCTTTTCCTCTTCATTTCCTTCTCCCCTTCCCAGACTGCGACATTATAAATGAGAAGGCGAAGTGAGTCATCAGATTGGAAAAAGGCACTGTCGCATGGATCTGTCTTTACCTTGCCGCTTTGATGACATTTATCTTGCTTCACTGCAGCACTGAAATGTTGCCCAAACAGCAGGAGGGCCCTGCGTGTGTAATGATGGCCTTGGTAAAGCCTTTGATTGTGTGTATTTGGGTGGAACTTGAGCTTGTAATTGGGGAATGTGCACATTGTCAGATTTCAGAGCCTCTCCCTAGAAAGCTTGTTTATTCCTGGGGAAAGGGGAAGTTTCTTTCCTTCTAGGTGTATCTGTGACCACCTTTGGAAGGTTTTCTCCAGAGTATGACTTCAAGATGGCAACAGTCATATTCAGGGCTGATCCAGCTACAGGGTGTCTTGTTAAGTCACCGTGTACTCCTCTCAAGTGGGGAATTTCATGAGCTAGGATTGGCTTCCAGCCTCCTGGCTCAAAAGGAAGTGATGGTAGTGATTGTCCACTGGGAGGAAGACATGGGAGGTGGGTTTTATTGTTTTCTTCCTTCTTTTCATCTTGGAGGTTGCAAAAGGAACGCTACAAATGCCAAAAATTCCTTCCACACCTGGTAGCTGGGCAATGTTTGCACTTGGGCAAAACTTTGCACTGCCTTGCCCCTTGATGTATATAAATTGCTAGGGTTGAAGCACTTACAATAAAACGCTTGCTACCTGGTTCTTTTCTGTACTGAGGTAGAGAGCTCCTATCCTTTAAAATCAGAAGACTAAGGTTGAGGTCCTGCCTGTAAGCTTCCTGGCTGTTTGACTCTTGAGAACTTGCCAAATGCCTCTGAATCTCTAAGCTTACCATATGCCAGGCCCTGTGCCAGGCATCAAGAATGCAGAAATCGAGAAGTTGCTGGCTCCACCCTGCAGTCCGGTGTAATCTCTTGGGGAGACAGGTGCAAACACAGTTACAACACAATGTGGGATGTGCTTTATGGAAGCTACAGAGGAGTTCCCAGGGAAGTGAGAGGAGTGGGGACTCTGTGTGTTCTGGAAGTAGGAGAAGAGTGAGAAGGTGAGCAGTGGTGAGACTGTGGTTAGGGAAGGGCTCCCAAATCAGGAGCTTGAGCAGGATTTTGAAAAAACAGAGAGTTCACTTAAAGAGAAAGAGAGAGAGAAAGATGATAGAAAGAACCCTGGCTAACAACATTAAAGAAGTGGCAGAGGAAAGGAACCTTAAGGACAAAACTGGGCGGTGGGTTGAGAAGTAGGAGGAGAACCAGCAGAGACTGGCTTCAAATGCTGCAAGAGGGAGGCCAACGGTGATGGGGACTGACTGACAAGCATCCATCAGGCCAGTGGCATTTAGAGGAAGAATAGAGTGGAGAGCAAATGGGAAGAGAGCAACAGAGCTAATGAGCGTCTGCCTTTTATTATTATCATTATTATTGAGGTATAATTGGTTTACAATATTATATTGATTTCAGGTGGACAGTATAGTGAGTCAGTATTTTTACAGATTGTACTCCATTAAAAGTTACTATAATTCCTTGTACAATACATCTTTGTAGGTTATTTATGTTATACATAATAGTTTGTACCTCTTAATCCCTTTCCCCATGGTGCCCCTTCTTCCTTCCCTCCTGCCACTGGTAACTGCTAGCTTGTTTGCTGTATCTTAAATGTTTCTTGTTATATTCACTGGTATGTTTTACTTTTCAGATTGCACATGTAAGTGATATCATACAGCATCTGTCATTCTCTATCTGACTTATTTCACTAAGCATAATAGTCTCTCGATTTAGCTATGTTGCTGCAAATGGCAGAATTTCATTCTTTTTTATGGCTGAGTAATATTCCATTGTGTTTACATCCAACATCTTCTTTTTTATCCATTCATCTTTTGATGGATACTTGGGTTGCCTCTGTATGTTGGCTATTATAAATAGAGCTGCTGTGAACATTGGGGTCTGTATATCTTTTCAAATTAGCATTTTAATTTTTTTCAGGTACTTAGGAGTGGAATTGCTGGATCATATGACAGTTTTATCTAATAAGCATATTTTTAACATTGAATGGACTTGTGTGTGTGTGTATGTCGAGTTTTTTAGAATCACAAAGAGATGAACAAAGGTTTTTGTTGTTTTTGTTTATGATTAAAGCATGTATATGGTTATATACTATAGCACAGGAGGCTGTGGAGAGGGAGAAGTTAATTTCAAGGGGAGAGATGGGATTAAATGGGGTTAATTCCTACCTTATGGGGTCCTTCAGGAAATGGTGAAGGACAGGGAAGCCTAGGGTGCGGCAGTCCATGGGGTCGAAAGAGTGTCACACATGACTTAGTGACTGAAAAACAATGAGTCTTTCTGAGGATTAAATTAAATCTCCTGGGGAACCTTTTTTGTAATGAGATACACACATGTGAATATGATTATCCTGCTATTGAAATAAAACCTGAGTGCATCACAAGGCATTTGAGCTCACTTATCACTGGGCTCTGAGATAGGCAAATCTCCCTCTCCATAGCCTTTTTGTGTGAGTTGCTTTCCTGTTTCCTCTTACCACCACTTTAGACCTAGAGCCCAAGAATGAATTGAGCCTTCCTTGACATTTCTTCCTGCCAAACAACACAACTCACCAGTTCTCCTGGATCACAACAGGAAGCTGGGGGTTGATAAGTGAGAAGCAATTAAGGGAGAGGACAGGAGCCTCTGCTTTGTCAGGAGGTGGGACTCGCATCCAGCTCTGTTAGAAATTTGCTTTGTCAGTTTATTAACTTTTTATCAGGTAAGTCTGGAGCCACATGGGCTGTGAAGTAGACTGTCTCTCATAGACACCAGTGGCCCCTTTTCCATCTCAGTTTCATGAACTGTAAGTCTCATTAGGGCAGGGATTTTTTGCCTGTTTTGTTCACTAGCAATTAGAACAGTCTGGCACAGGGGTGGTGTCTAATAAGTACTAACATTAATAAGTGAATGAATTTATCCATTCATCCATCTTTCCATTTACTCAGTTGAAATGGACCAACCATTAAACTCATCCTAGATAAAGAGAGACAAATAATACTTGCTAGCATTTTTTAAAAAGTACATTCTGTGCCAGGTACTTTACATATATTAGATTATAATCATTTTACAAATGGGAAAACAAGACCCAGAAAGAGGTCACTTGGATGAGGATATATGGCTGGAAAGTGGTGAAGCTGGAATTCCTCCCTGAACCCATGCTCTTTCTACACCACCATCTGCTTCTCCATTCTCATCTCTCACCATTCTCTGACTCAAATCATAACTTCAGTCACAGCTGACCACCTATAATTCCTTGAATGTGCCACCTTCTCTCTCATACATTTCTTTGCCTGGGACATGTTTAATTCTGCTCTTTGTCTGGCTAATTCTTCCTCATCCTTCTTCTAGGAGGCTTTCTTGAAATGATGCTCTCTAGGTGGGGTAGGTTGACCTTCTGTGTGCTCTCACAGCCTCCTTTGCAGTGCAAGGTCAGGACATTTCACAGGCATTGTAGAAATCTTTTTTTTTTTTTTCCTCAGCTGCATGGTTTTCAGGATCTTACTGCCCGGACTAAGGATCGAACTCATGCCTCCTGCAGTGGAAGCACAGATTGCTAACAACTGGACCACCAGGGAAGTCTCTTAGAAGCCTATTTTCATGTGCCTTTCTCCACTAGATGGTGAGAGGTTCAAGGATAGGACTGCCATCATAATAAGAGCTGCCATTCATTGAGGGCTGCCATGTGCTGGCTTTTTTTGATTTAATTCTCACAGCTACCACCTGAGGAGGCCATTATTACATTTGTTTTATCGATGAAAACAAAGATGGAGGCTCAGAGAGGTTAAATAACTTTCCCAAGGTCACAATGGCTAAGTGACTAAGGCAGGAATCCAACATAGGTACATCTGGTTCCAAGGCCTAAATTCTTTTCTTTTTCTTATGTTATCATCAGAACCATCCACAGTGCTCACAGCTTAACTGTTGGGATAAACAGATAAATACCACCTGAACAATGAGATTAGCGAGCTAATCCAAGTTTATAAAGCTCTTGGGGGAAACATGTAGAAGGAAAGGAGTTGTCCTCTTTGGGGGAGGTGAGGTTGGAAAGGCTTCATAAAGTTGCCAGACTGCTTGGGAACTTGTAAACTGATTCCATAATGATGGCTTAAGATGGAAAATAGATTCCTGCATCAAATGTTGGTGGTTAGTTTTGGGGCCCATGGCAGACATAGCCTAGGTCACCACTGCTTCCAAATGAGTCCCTCTGGGTGCCAGGAATTTAGTCCAAATGCCTGCTGGTACCTGCTTAAGTGGTAACCAGGCAACCAGTCAGCACACTGTTTCATTAAAATCTTTTTGTGTGTGTGTGTGTGGTGTGTGAAAACTACTTTACATAATCACATTTTTAACCTTACTACACTTTAAATAAAATCAATACATTTTCAAGCTCTTGGCTATAAGGAATAGGGTAGTACTTCTAATTATGTGTTACCTTTTCCTGCTCTTGTGTCTTAACTGCAGGCATCCCTGGAGGCTGGTTTCTCTCTATTCTCCTCTTCAGGAAATTCATCTATTTTCTAGGCTTGAACTACTGTAAAATTCCTATAAAATTAAACTTAAAACTACAAGTAAAAAGCATGGCTCTGTAATGTATGGCACAATACCCCCTTTGTCTGCCCCGGATCGGTGAGGGAGGAAACAGTGGGTGGCGGGCCTCTGGCATCAGGCAATTAGGAGGCTTCTAAACTGCTCCGGTTCCTAGCTGTGGTCTCAGGCAAGTTTCTTACTCTGCATTCCCGATCTTTAAAAGAGTGAAAATAATAGTAACAGGACTATTGTGAGGACTAAGAAAATAATGCAAAAGCACTTAGTGACTGGTTTGTTCTAAGTCACCAGTAAGTGCTGGTTGTAGCAATCACTATTATCACTTGCATCACTGGCAGGATAAAGCAATTTGGATGACAGTGATTTGAAACCTATGAAGTATTATGAAAATGTGAAATATTATTATGTGTATTGTATTGTGTTAAATCCAAAGAGCTTGATAGAAAGGGCATTGAATAAGAAATCAGGAAAGCCAGGTCCTAACAGATCCTAATGCTACTTGAGCCAGTGATGTGCAGTGTGACCTTGGGCCAGTCCCTCTTCGAGTCTTCACTTTCTCACTTGTAGATGAAGCAGTTTTTAAAATCATCTTTCTAAGAAACTTGTTTATTTTTAGCTGTGCTGAGTCTTCCTCACTGTGATTGGACTTTCTCTAATTGCGGTGAGCAAGGGCTACTCTTCCTTGTTTTGCGCGGGCTTCTTGTTGCAGAGACTTCTCTTGTGGAGCATGGGCTCTGTGGTGCTCAGGTTTCAGTAGCTGTGGCTCTCTGGCTCCAGAGCGCAGACTCAGTAGATGTGGCACACGGGATTAGTTGCTCTGTGGCATGTGGGATCTTCCTTGACAATAGATCCAACCCGTGTGCCATGCATTGCAAGGTGGATTCTCAACCACTAGACCACGGGAGGCCCCATTGCTTAGATCATTTTGATGAGCCACCCCAGCTCTGAAATTCTATTATTCCATGAATTTCGGTTCCATGAAGCTGATAAATTATGTCACAAATCTTACAGAATTCTTGGAATAGACTAGAAGGTTAATATGGCCCACATATATCAATAACCAAAGTCCGTCTCTGAGGTTGATAAAAGTTAACCCCAACTGCAACAGTCAGAAAGAGCAGTCTGGGGGAATCCAGTGAAAAGGCAAACTACAACAAAGCTCAAGACTCTTGGGAGACATCTTTTTGGTAGAAGATAATAACGTATCTCTAACGGCAATACTGCACTAGTCAGAAAAAAAGGATCAGATTATGTGTATCAGGCAGATGCGTCCTTAAACAGGAAAGTATGTGTAAGACCCTTTAACATTTTTGGATGTGGCTTTGAACAGTAAAGTGCTGGTAGCTCTCTTACACAGCTTGTGGGGCATCAGTCTTTTTTCCTTCCTCATGTCCCGAGTATCTACTTTGTGTTAGATGCGGTAGTAAACTGGGTTACTGAGACACACAGACTATTCTCAAGATGCTGACAAACTATTGGATAAAGCCTTTTAACCCTGTGAGCTTCTTTTACATGTTCAGTGTAGTCCTGTATGATGTTAATGTTGTTTATACATTGCTTTTCTACTATTCTGTGAAAGCATAGCTGTTTGTGTATTCATCTCTCTACCCTCAGCCTTCCAGCAGCTTCTGGGTGTTAAATATTATCTCTTCAAGTGAGTTGTACCAGAAGGAAGAGTCATCTGTTACTCTTTTACTTCCTAATGAGCCCTCAAACTGGTTTATAGGGCAATTAGAGATGCGTTCTCTTTCTTCTCAGAGGACTGATTAGTCCAGATTTAGCTGCTTGTTCTCCCCCAGGACTCAAATTTTATTCTTCCTCCCCTCTTTCCTACCTTGGTGGTGGTGGTTTGGTGGCTAAGTCGTGTCCGACTCTTGTGACCCCATAAACTGTAGCCTACCAGGCTCCTTTGTCTATGGGATTTCCCAAGCAAGAATGCTGGAGTGACTTGCCATCTCCTTCTCCACTTTCATAACTTACCCCCACAGAAAACAAAATGACCAAAAATGATAACAAAAACTAGATAGTACTGTGTGGTGGCAGCACATTGATGGGTAAACGAAATACTTCTTTTGCCACTGTAGCAACTACTATTAAATGTCTTATCGCTTACCTTTGAAGTTCTTTGGAAAAATGAAAGTTATTTTGCATATAAGTGCTTAAAATCCCCTCAATTACCTGAGATACTTTCATTTCCTTCCAAGACTCTTCTAAAAGGGATGTCTGCTATTTTTTTCAGATACTGTTATGAATGTAGAATGAAGTATTGGTAGATTTCTTCAAACTCACTGATTTTCATTTTCCCTGAGGATGACAAGGATATTATGAAAATGACAATAGAAAAATTTCCATAAGAATACTTAATAAAAAATAAAAAACCTGATGCTTAAAGACACTTCCAATTATCTGAAAAATTGATACTATGTAACAGTGAGAGACTTTATTTTTGGGGGCTCCAAAATCACTGCAGGTGGTGACTGCGGCCATGAAATTAAAAGATGCTTGCTCCTTGAAAGAAAAGTTATGACAAACCTAGACAGCTTATTAGAAAGCAGAGACATTACTTTGCCAACAAAGGTCCATCTAGTCAAAACTATGGTTTTTCCAGTAGTCATGTATGGATGTGAGAGTTGGATTGTAAAGAAAGCTGAGTGCTGAAGCATTGATGCTTTTGAACTGTGGTGTTGGAGAAGAGTCTTGAGAGTCCCTTGGACTGCAAGGAGAACCAACCTGTCAATCCTAAAGGAAATCAGTCCTGAATATTCATGGAAAGGACTGATGCTGAAGCTGAAACTCCAATACTTTGGCCACCTGATTTGAAGAACTCTCATTTGAAAAGACCCTGATGCTGGGAAAGATTGAAGGTGGGAGGAGAAGGGGATGACAGAGGATGAGATGGTTGGATGGCATCACTGACTCAACGGACATGAGCTTGAGCAAGCTCCGGGAGTTGTTGATGGACAGGGAAGCCTGGCGTGCTGCAGTCCGTGGGGTTGCAAAGAGTCAGATGCAACTGAGCAACTGAACTAAACTGGAATACTCATTCAACAATTCAGTGATAAGCGTGTATTAGGTGCCTAAAAGTTGCATTGTGCAAAGTACAAACATAAAGGAGATTAAGAAATGGGTGTTCTTTCAAGGAGCTCAATTAAACTTTGCTTGCTTTATGTAAATCAACTATAATTCAATACAAAATTGCTCACTTTATATCTTGTATAAATACTTACGGGAACTTCCTTGGTGGCTCAGATGGTAAAGAATCTGCCTCCGAGGCAGGAGACCTGGTTTGATCCCTGGGTCGGGAAAGTCCCCTGGAGAAGGAAATGGCAACCGACTGCAGTATTCTTGCCTGGGAAATCCATGGACAGAAGAGCCTGGCAGGCTACAGCCCATGGGGTTGGAAAGAGTCAGACACAACTAAGTGACTCTTACTTCACTTGATAAATAGTTAATATTTTACAAAATATTTTCCACATGTAAACTCATTTCATCCCCAAATCAATCCTCATTTTACATTTCATGAACTTGAGATTTCTTGTTGCTCACTGTTATTTGGTAACCAGAATGTTGACTGCTTAAAAAAATTGTTTTGTTTCTGGTTGAACTGGATCTTTGTTGCTGCTTGGGCTTTTCTCTAGTTGCGGAGATGGGGGGTTACTCTTTGCAGCGGTGCTCGCTGTGGTGACATCTCTTGTTGCAGAGCACCGGCTCTAGGGTGTGTGGGCTTCAGCAGTTGCAGGCTCGTCGGCTCTAGAGCACAGGCGCAGTAGTTGTGGCACACAGGCTTAGCTGCTCTGCGGGCATGTGGGATCTTCCTGACCCAGGGATGGAGCCTGTGTCTCCTGCACTGGCAGGTGGATTCTTTACCACTGAGCCACCAGGGAAGTCCCAGAATTCCATTATGATGATGATAATGTTGGTAATTCTCTACTTCTTGTGGTTTGGTTTATGTACATAATGACTAAGAGTTTACAAAGTATTTCGTGGAAGATAATGTCTTCCACTTTCTCACCCTCCAGTCCTTGTTCCTCTTCTGCTTAGTTTGCCCCTGAGGGAGGTGGGGCTAAAATGACTACCAATTTCACCACCACCCCTGCCCCGCCCCTTGCCAGTGCTCTTAAGAGAACAGTGACCTTCACTTTTCTTAAATTCTTTTCCTACCAAAGCCTTTCTTTAGGCCATAATTTTAGAAGTTCATTGCTACTTCATTTTTGCTTTTTAGTTTTCCTTTATTCCATTCCTGGTCATTCCATAATTCTGTGCTACCTTGGACTATTGTTTCCGTCAAATAGAGAATTGAGCAATTTAGGGATTATTTTGCCTGATGCTTTCACTTTTGAGGGGAGGAACTGGACTCCACAGAATTGAGAATTGCCAAAAACACACAAATAGGTGGTAGAGTTGGGCTTGAACCTCAGAGGCTATATGCTCTTTGACCAGATGTCCTTTTTGAGGAGTTTATTTTTGTTTTTTGGCTTCTAGGCTTGCATGATATTAATTCTCCTACCAGGGATCAATCTAGACCTTCTGCAGTAGAAGCACAGAGTCCTAACCATTTGAACTGCCAGAGAATTCACCAGACTACCAAAGTAATGCTCAAAATCCTCTAAGCCAGGCTTCAACAGTATGTGAACCGTGAACTTCCAGATGTTCAAGCTGGATTTAGAAAAGGCAGACGAACCAGAGATCAAATTGCCAACATCTGTTGGATCATCAAAAAAGCAAGAGAGTTCCAGAAAAACATCTGCTTTATTCACTATGCCAAAGCCTTTGACTGTGTGGATTACAAAGAGCTGTGGAAAATTCTTAAAGAGATGGGAATACCAGATTACCTGGCCTCCTGAGAAATCTGTGTGCAGGTCAAGAAGCAACAGTTAGAATTGGACATGGAACAATAGACTGGTTCCAAGTTGGGAAGGAGTATGTCAAAGCTATATATTGTCACCCTACTTATTTAACTTATATGCAGAGTACATCATGCAAAATGCTGGGTTGGATGAAGCACAAGCTGGAATCAATATTGCTGGGAGAAATAGCAATAACCTCAGATATGCAGATAACACCAACCTTACGGCAGAAAGCAAAGAAGAACTAGAGAGCCTCTTGGTGAAAATGAAAGAGGAGAGTGAAAAAGTTGGCTTAAAACTCAACATTCAGAAAACTAAGATCATGGCATCTGGTCCCACCATTTCATGGCAAATAGATGGGGAAACAATGGAAACAGTGAGAGACTTTATTTTCTTGGGCTCCAAAATCACTGCAGATGGTGACTGCAGCCATGAAATTAAAAGAAAAGCTATGACCAACCTAGACAGCTTATTTGAAAAGACCCTGATGCTGGGAAAAATTGAAGGCAGGAGGGGAATGGGACGACAAAGGATGAGATGGTTGTATGGCATCACTGACTTGATGGACATAACTTTGAGCAAGCTCTGGGAGTTGGTGATGGACAGGGAAGCCTGGCATGCTGCAGTCCATGGGGCCGCAAAGAGTCAAACACTACTGAACAACTGAACTGAACTGAACTGAGGGTAAATACATAATTCATTAACATAGCTTAAGACAAACATAAGGGACTGAACTGAAGACAAACATTTCCATAAGAAAAATGCATTGGTTAGCTCAAGGTTTGAGAAAAGTTAAGTTCAGGTGGAACCAGGTGTCATCATGGCAACACAGAATTTTAAGAGAAACCTCTTTTTAAATTTGTGTAGAGAAGGGGAAAACATCTAACACTTGTTGGTTACCTCCTGCACCTTAAGAGAGAAACAAAAAATGTCTGACACTTGCAGCCTATTTCCTCCGTTTGGAGACCCCCAGCTTTCCTGCCTGTTACCCTCTCAAATCCTAGTAAGATGTTAAAGGCAGCCATAAAGCCTTTATGCATTTAGGATTTTGCACATGCAGAGGTTCACCCTCACGGACCGTAGTTGTTTATTTATACCTTGTTTTGTTGAAGTATAGTGGATTTGCAAAGTTATATCAGTTACAGGTGTACAATATAATCATTCAATATTTTTTAGAGTTATTATAAGAAGTTAAGGGAAGAGTTTATATCAAAAGATGTGAGGTCAACAGCGTCAAATGTCCTTTTGAAGCAGTCAAGAAATAGTCTATGAACAGAAAATACTTTTGGAAAGGAGTATTTTGATAAAAATCAATAATTACCCCAAAGTTATAAAATATTGGCGGTATTCCCTGTGCTGTACATTACATCTTTGTTCTCATTTATTTTATACCTAGTAGTTTGTGCCTCATATTCCCCTTCCCCTATCTTGCCCCTCCCCTCACTTCCACTATTAACCACGAGTTTGTTCTTTATACAAGAACCTCAAGTGTGGGTTAAAAGTCTCCCGAATTGGCGACAAAAAACGATAACAAACGTTAATCTCCGGGAATCTAGTTCTATCTACTCTTTTTTTCCCTCCACCCTCCCTACACGCCCCGCCGCGGGCTCCACCTCGGGGGGCGGGGAGGGGGGGCGGTCCCCGGGGGACCAGGGGGCTCCGGCGCGCGGGAGAAGCTGGCGGGTGGCGCGGTCCGGGCTGTTGCCGCCTGCCTGGGTCAGTTCATGTCACACGTCCCCGGGCCTGTCGCCCGGCGCCCTCGCGCTCTTCCGGTCACCGGGGCGGGGCAGGCGGCGGCCGGCTCTTACTGCCGCACTCGGACCTCTCCCCTCTGGCGACACTTGCTCTGGGCCATGGCGGCGGCGTGGGGACGGTTCCTGTCTCGGGCATGGCTCTGCAGGTGCGACCTGACTCATCCCCAGACCCCTAAGGGCGGCCCCAGTTTCGGCCCCAGTAACCCGACCCTTGTTCCGCTTTGCAGAACGGCCTGGCAGGGCTGCGGCCGAAACTACCGCGCCGCGCTGTGCGCCGAGTTGAAGCGGCCCCTGGTCATTGAGGAGGTGACCCCTCGCCCTGTCCAGCCGCACGAGGTAGGTGACTGGCCGGGCCCCTGGACGACCCCTTCCCTGAGGCCACCACTCATGACCTGCTAGTTCCCTTTCGGACTGAGTTCCCGAGTGCTCAGCTAGGGGGCGCCCGTGAGACTGGAGCACAACTTTCTGCTGGTCTTCTTGATGGGCCCTTTCCAGGGTCACAAAAGCCCATGCAAAGGGAAGCTTGTTCCCCCAAACACAAACGTAGAAGGCCCCAGAGCTGTTGCCTCAGAAACAGAGAATTCTAAAAAAAAAAGAAACAGAGAATTCTGATTTGCACACGACTTTGCATAACCGCCTGCACGTTATTGATTTAACACAGATAAATGGACTCCATTCTTTGCTTCCCCTCCTTCAGTTGCGGCATCTAATTATCTGCCCTCCCTCCTCCCCTCAGCCAGCCCTATTTCCATGATAATGTGCCTTGTGCCCTCCTCTGGTGTACTGCAGTGATTTGGGGTGGGTGGGATTATGTTAGTGTTGTGGGCATCTACCCACATTTAGGGAGGTGGAAAATGTGGTGGTCACTTTGGCTTTGCCTTTCGATCACCCTGGTGACACTCATCTGGTGTGGAGAATGAGACCGTCTGACAAGGTGAAACGGACAGTGAGTCTCAGGGTTGGAGACCCCTGGGAGGGGAAGAAATGTGGCTGCAGTCCCAAAGTATCACTAATGCAGACCCTGGGACTAAATGGATAATTTGGGTGACTGTAGGCTAGCAGCCAGCCCTGCTTCCTGGGATTCACATGCTGAAAGACATCCATGTTGAGTTAAGGTAGAGTGGCTTCAGGAATTTATATGTGCTATGCGTGTCAGCACACAATGTTTGAGACAGTCATTGAGAGAGCACACAAACAGGTTGAGAGCTGGGCTTCTTCGTTCTGTTATTTGCCCAGACTGTTGTGTCAGGAATTAGCTCATGAGAGTTGGGACTATGTGAGTTTATCCATCATTAAATCTCCATAGTCTGGAATGGTGCCTGGCATGTGGCTGATGCTTAAAATATTGTTGAATGAATGCATTTTGTTCATAAAATATCTTCTCATCAATATGGTCACCTCTGTATGATATAGGAAATGTAAACAGATAAATGAATGTCACCGATTCTGTCTCAGCCTTCATTTCCTCCCATGATTCCAAGCCCTGTTGAGTTGGGTTGGTATGTGACAGTAGTTCTTTAACTTCAGGCTGCATCAGACTTATCTTGTCAAAACAGGTTGCTGGTCCTCTAAAGTTTCTGATTCAGTAGGTCAGGGGCTGAGAATCTGAACATCTAACAAGTTGCCAGGTGACACTGAATCTGGTAGTCTGGGGACCACACTTTGAGAACCACTGATTAACAAGGGCTACAGAAACTGCTACAGGGCTGCCTCTGCTCTCTCTCTGTCATGAAACACATAAGCTGGGGAGTCTAGTTCTCGCTTCTAGAATTCCTGAATCCCACAACAGCTGATCATATTACCCTCTGCTTAAAATCTTTTAATGGCTTCCATTGTTCTATCTATCCTTGGGTTGGGAAGATCCCCTGGAGAAGGAAGTGGCAACCCACTCCAGTATTCTAGCCTGAAAAGTCCCAGGGACAGAGGAGCCTGGTGGGCTGCAGTCTGCCGGGCCGCAAAGAGTCGGACACGACTGAGCAACTAAGCATACACTGGGCCTTTGCACAGGCCACTGCTTTTGTCTGTGCCAGGCTCCCCCTCCCCACTTTGAATAGTTAACTCCTCACAGTTCTTACTTCCCTCAAAGGTCAAATCTCCCCATTATGTGCTTTCATAGCACCATATATTTCTATCTAACATTTCGTGTAGGAGTTGTAGTTTAGCCCATAAACTTTCCTAATTATCTGGTTAATGTCTGTCTTCTGTACTATACTCTTAGCTCCTTGTCCATTTTGTCTTGTGATTGTGCACAGTACTTAGTTCAGTACCTAGCATATAGTGGACATTCAGTAAATATTACCATATAATTGAATGAATTTGTCTCCAAAGATGTGTACTGATCTGCCTTGTTGCTCTATTTCCTTTGCAGGTCAGAGTTAATGTTCATTTCTGTGGGATTAACTTTGCTGATATTTTGGCCTGTCAGGGTCAGTATCAGGAGAGGCATCAACTTCCCTTCACACCCGGTGAGTATGAAAGGGCAAAGTGATTGCTTCAAAAAGAGAAGATATAGAGACTTTTAAAAGAGCTGCCTGATGGACATGTCAGATCAGATCAGATCAGATCAGTTGCTCAGTTGTGTCCGACCCTTTGCGACCCCATGAATCGCAGCACGCCAGGCCTCCCTGTCCATCACCAACTCCCAGAGTTCACTCAGACTCACATCCATCGAGTCAGTGATGCCATCCAGCCATCTCATCCTCTGTCGTCCCCTTCTCCTGCCCCCAATCCCTCCCAACATCAGAGTCTTTTCCAATGAGTCAACTCTTCGCATGAGGCATGTACACACTGCTATATTTAAAATGGATAACCAACGAGGACCAACTTTACAGCATGTGGAACTCTGCTCAATGTTATGTGGCAGCCTGGATGGGAGTGGGGTTTGGGGGAGAATGGGTACATGTATGGGTGTATCTGAGTTGCTCTGCTGTTCACCTGAAGCTTTCACAACATTGTTAATCAGCTATACCACAAAACAAAAAGTTCAAAAAAAATCATAATTGGTAAAAAAAAAAAAAAGATCCATGTGCTTCATGAGTAGTTCCATGGTGGTGTTTGCCTGCTATCAGTGGTGATTCAGATATGTCAGCTGCGGTACTTCCCTGGTGGTCCGGGGGTTAAGACTCCATGCTTCCAATGCAGGTTTGATCCCTGGTTGGGAAACTAAGATCCCACATGCTGTGTGGTGTGGCCAAAAAAAAAAAAAGACATCTCAGCCTCACTGCTAATTAGAATCACTAGATTCTAGTGATTCTAGTGCTGTGAGGGAAGGTTCTATGACTGTCTTGTTCAACATTATCCTGCCTGCCCACCCTGGCCCCATTAGTACTCTTGTATCTGGCTCATACTAAATACTCAATAAATACTTGATGGATTGATCGATTGAAATACAGTTGACAAGCAATGTTATGTTAGTTTCAGGTGTACCAGTGACGTGACATTTGCATACATTATGAAATGACACTACAATAAGTCTAGTAACCATGTGTCCCATACAGAGTTATTACAATATTACTATTTCCTTCTGCTGTATATTACATCTCTGTGGTTTTATTGTTTTCTAACTAGAGACTTGTACCTCTTAATCCCCTTCACTTACTTCATCCACCCCTTAATAAATACTTTGAAAAGGCATAAATGAACAAATAAAATTTTATGTATTATTATGCTCACCAGAATCCTGATCAGAATCATCAATGGCCATAGTCATTCTCTTTCATTCCTTGATAGTTCCTCAATTTTAATTTTTCAATGAAGGATCATAAACATCTGGTTGCAGCTACAACTCTCAGTCCTCACAAATGCATTCCCCAAGAAACCTAATATCAAAGGATCAGAAAGAAGATATAGAGTTTATCCATTTCTTAGTGGGCTGCTCTCTGACTTGCATTATACTCAATCTGATTACATTTAGATCCCGAGTATGTGGACCAATGACTCATTTTTGTTGGTGAAATTTATTAAAAGAGATATAAGTATAGTTTGGTGTGTATCTATATATATACATAAGTAATATACAGTTATATACTGTAAATATACAGTACATGTATATTTTATACAGATAGACACCACTAAGGATACAGTGATTGCAAAACAGTTGCAGTGTTTTGGCCTTAGGGCATTTGGTTTTGCCTCAACAGTTGGAACCGGTTCCCTCTGTTTGTATTTGCTGACATGCTGGTTGAGGGGGAAGAGGTCTTACTCAATTGAGTTTTTCTTCTGGCAGCTCAAGTGGGAAATGTATGATCATTAAACTCAGAAATTTTGGAGGTGGAGGAGGAAAGAGCAGACAACACCAGTTCATCCAACTGAACCAAGTGCTGTATGCATGAATATAGTTCATGTCCTTGAGGGGCCTCATAGTCCAGAAGAGGAGACCTGGGAACAGATAAATACCATATGATGAATATTATCATGGGGGTGCTGGAGGAGCCCAAGGCCCCAGAGATCATGGTCAAAAGTACTTGTATACTCATGATTCTCTATTTTTTTGCCCATTCTTGAAATTTTCATTTGTGTCATGGTAAGAATGGAACTGCTATAGCTTTTCAAGTTGTATCATGAAATCTTAATTCACTTTCCTGTGTGTTGGGTATAACACTCCTATTCTTCTTCCTGGATGGGGTAGGGGGCAGAACACAAACCCTTTTGGCTCCAGAAAGCTCATAGGACACCCTGTCGATCAGAGTTTTCTTATCTCTCTGGTGCTGGGCTTTACAGATAACCTGATTTTTAAAATTTGTTTTAGGAATGGAGTTTTCTGGGATGGTACTGGAGACAGGCACAGATGTCAGCACGGTGAAAGAGGTAAATTAGTTGAATCTAGGGAACTGATGTGTGGGTAACTATGAGAAATAGTTTGTAGCCAGAGGGTCTTGCTTTTCCTGGACTTTGCCAGCAGACACCAAAGGCAGAGCGGGGAGAAACGAATTTTGAATTGAGGGAAGGAAGCCTGTCCTGGCTTAGTTAAACTTTTTATTACTAATGAAAGGCAGCACCTGGGTTTTAGTTACTGAAAGGATAGAGAATTCTCAAGTTTCAGTATTTTGTGAGAGAAATGAATACTGGGATTCTAATTCATATCAGTTTTTTCCTTTCTTGGTTAAGTCATCGTCCAAAATGTGCTCAAACTGGTTTGGCCGCCTGATGGGGGTTGTGTGAAAACAGCTGAATTATTTACTAAGTAGTAAAACTGAATAGATAATTAAGGGAAGCTGTGTCTTGCTGCTGCTGCTGCTAAGTCACTTCAGTCATGTCCGACTCTGTGTGACCCCATAGACAGCAGCCCACCAGGCCCCACTGTCCCTGGGGTTCTCCAGGCAAGAACACTGGAGTGGGTTGCCATTTCCTCCTCCAATGCATGAAAGAGAAAAGTGAAAGTGAAGTCGCTTAGTCCTGTCTGACTCTTAGGGACCCCATGGACTGCAGCCTACCAGGCTCCTCCATCCATGGGATTTTCCAGGCAAGAGTACTGGAGTGGGTTGCCATTGCCTTCTCCACTGTCTTACTGGATCAGAAAGAACAATTTTCTTTCTTTTTTGGATTAATTTGGGAAGGGGTCGAATGGCAAGAGCGTACATTTGAACATACCCTTAATGGCATTTTCCCTCCAGGGAGATCGAGTCATTGGCCTGCCTGGCTTTAGTGGTATGGCTGAAGAATGCATCACTGACCACAAGGTAGCCCTACTCCTCAATATTCATCCTCGGAGATTCTTTTTCTGCTGTCTTTCATTTTCACCTATCCCTCAGTCCTTCTCCTTTCTTTTTTTGTATTCTTTTGGTTATATCTTGTTTCTCAGCCAAGCACTTCTTTCTTTCAAATGCTAAACCCTTTTTTTTGGTTTGCTTGTTTTGGTGTGACAACCATTGCATAGAGCTTTGTTTGTGTTGAGTGGTTTAATGAAGAAGGGCATTTTGTTTTCTGAGGCCTGGAACAATCGACTGGCTGTCCAACTGGACCATAGTTAGGTGGTTTTGGTAGAAAAACTGGTTTGAAGCCTGGATGTAATGAGCTTCTTCTCCGCACCAAGCTTGTGAAAGACAATCCTCCTGGGAGGTAGCAGGCTGGTGTAGGGGTGTGGCTGTCCAGGATGTGAATGGTGCCCCCTAGTGGTGGCTAGTACACACTTTTTTTTTTTAAACAGCTTTATTTAAGGCAAAATTTTTGTACCTTGTTGTTCACTTAATTATATTAATACCGCAGTGGCATGTGTTATAGCCTGTGCATATTGGTTCCTTCCTGATCCAGATGCCAGCTTTAGGATTTTTGAAAGCTGATGTGCCCAAGTCTTGAAATTGACCATCACTTGCTTGGTCTTGACTGGGCTTGGTTCCTGACATGTGTTGCCCTTTGCAAGTCAAGTCATAATATGTATTGAGCAGCCTTTATGAAGAGGTACAGTGCTTAATCTGTAAGTCACTGTTATCTCTTTTATAGAACCTGTGGCAGATTCCAGAAAAAGTGTCCCTCCGAGAAGCTGCTGCTCTGCCCGTGTCGTATGGCACTGCTATTTTCGCCCTGGAGCATCGGGCCTGTACCCAGCCTGGGTGAGGACTATGTCAACGACAGAGGGATAGATGGTACCTCTTCTAGTACCAGAAATGTCCACCAAGACCGTGGCCCTCTGTTTCCTTCCCTGACCCTGTGTACATTCTAAGTCCCTTCGGTCATGCCCGACTCTTTGCGACCCTATGGGCTATAGCCCACCAGGTTCCTCTGTCCATGGGATCCTCCAGGTAAGAATACTGGAGTGGATTGCCATGCCTTCCTCTAGGGGATCTTCCCAACCCAGGGATCACACCGGAGTCTCTTACATCACCTGCATTGGCAGGCAGGTTCTTTACCACTAGGGCCACGTGGGAAGCCCTCCCTGACCCTCACAGCTATCTAAGGAAAAGCCAAAGGAAACGAGTGGCCCAAGATTGGAGCCTGGTGACAGTGGGGATACCCTTTTGCCTGAGAGGGGACGGTAGACTTGGCCAATATGAATTTGGAGAAATCTTTCTCTCAAGTCTGACCCCTCTGGAGATCACTTCCTAGAAAACCTTACATTTTAGAGAGCTGGTTTATTTCAACTCATTTCACTCTGGTTTTAGTGGAAGTCTGTGGCATTTGTTTCTGTGAGGCTTGGCTGGGCATCACAGATCACAAATACCATAGGCAGGTGGTGTGTTGGTAAAGAATCCACCTGCCAATGCAGTGGACACGGGTTTGATCTTGGGGTGGGGAAGATCCCTTGGAGAAGGAAATGGCAGTCCACTCCAGTATTCTGAAAAGTCTCATGGACAGAGGAGCCTGGCAGTTTACAGTCCATGGGGTCTGTAGACTGGAGTCCCTTTGTGTCTCACAAAGAGTGAGACAGGCCTGAGCACTGAGTGACTGAGCCCAGCGCACACACAGTGGTATTTGCCTCTGTGAGGCTTGGCTGGGTATACTTAATAGGTATTTCAAGCTCAGAGGTGCTGAATTTCTCACTTCACCGGGAGCATTCCCACAGCTTCTTGCTCTTTTCTGAGAGCTCAGAATTGCTCCAGGGAGATGGGCTTAGAAGAGCGGCGACTGCTACGTGATCATCAACTTCTGAAAGTTGGCAATGTTTAGTATGGGAGTGATTTTAGGACAGAATTTAAGAAGCAGAAATTGGAGTGGTAGCGCAAAGGAAGGCTACCAATGAAATGAGGAAGAGGCTACCTAGAGAGATTAAGGACCCTCACCTGGGAATTCTTCAGGACTGGACCAGATTAGCACTGATCTACATATATGACACGGCCCAGGAGGCTGGAGAGCGTTCATGGACGTGTACCTGGACACGAGGGGGTTAAACTCATGTGATGAACTCTCAGTTCTCGTCTTGCTTTAAAATGTCCCATCTTCAGAACGTTCATGAAATCATATTGCTGGATGACTTTTGGTTTCTTGAGTAACACTCCTCTTTCCCTGCACAGAGAAACTGTTTTAGTGACGGCAGCAGCTGGAGCCACAGGCCTCGCCGTGATAGATGTGGCAACAAACATTCTTCAGGCCAAGGTATTTGCAAGTTCGAGTCTCCATTAAAAAATATCATACCTCCTGCTTTCAAACATGGAATATATTCCTTTATTTATAAAAAAATCAGGTGTGAGGTACTGGGAACGTTAAGTAGCCTGGAGTAGAGTCTTGCCATCTATTTGCTTGCAGACTAGTGAGGGGACTGAGGAGTAAGTCTCTTGTGCTTCCAGTTATTAGACCTTGGTAAGATTCAACTCGCCTCACAGCTTCTGAAGATTCTATTCCTTCTACCTGTAATGCTCTAAACTGTCTTCCCCTGAACTTCAAATTTAAACTCAGATGTTGCTTTTTCAGGGGAGTATTCTCTGTCCCTCCCCTCCATGGGACTATCTCTATGTGGTCTCTGAGCGTCCTGTAACTCTCTTTCATAGTGTGATTAGCCCTGTTGGATCAATGTCTCCTTCCCACTGGACTGTAATCCCCCCTCAAGGCAGGACCAGTATCGGTTTGATCCATTATTATAATTGCAGCACCTAGCATGGTGCCGAGACCATCGTAGGCATTCAATAATTATTATTATTATTTTGTAAATTTATTTATTTATTTGGCTATGCTGGGTCTTAGTTGCAGCATGTGGGCTCTTCAGTCTTCATTGTATCCTATAGTTGTGACATGAGTAACTCTTAGTTGTGGCTTGTGGGGTCTAGTCCCTTGACCAGGAATCAAACCTGGGCTCTCTGCTTTGGGAGTGTGTGGTCTTAGCCACTGGACTATCAGAAAATTCCCTAAATAATTATTTCTTAAGTGAATAAATAAATACATGAAAGAAAGACCCAGTTAAGTGGCAGAGAAGAAGAATTTCTTGGAGAAGGTGGACATTTATGCTGACATTTACAGTTGAATAGTGGAAGAAGAGAAGGGAAGGGAAAGCCATTTAAGCCATGGGAAGACAGAGACACAGGTACTAACATGATTCCTTCAGGGAATGGCAAATAGCATCTGTGGAGCAAAGGATGTGGGCAATGGTGGGGGGTGACTCTAGAGAGGTGGAAGGGATAGGATCATGAGGCACTGAGGAATCTGAACACTTCTTGGAAGCTGTCAGGAGCTATTGAAGATTTCGCAGAGGAATGACATGATCATCTTTGCATTTTTGCAGAGTTCACTTTGGTAATGATGGGGATGAGGGATGGGACAAGGTCAGGGGGTCAGGTGTAGTCTGGAGGCAGTAGGGCAGATTCTTGAAGCAATTGAGGCCCGAGGTGATGATCCTTGAAAGAGGGCACTGGAGGTGATGATCAGAAAGATACCAAAGCAGAAGAAAATAGAGAATTTGGTAACGGGAGAGCATCCTAAAATAGTTGAAGGAACAAGGACCTTGAAGTTGGCCTGCTGCGTTGTGTTTAGTTGCTCAGTCGTGTCTCACTCTGCATGAGGTCTGTCTGACCTCATGGACTGTAGCCTGCCAGGCTCCTCTGTTTCTGGGGATTCTCCAGGCAAGAAGACTGGAGTGGGTTGCCATGCCCTGCTCCAGGGAATCTTCCCAACCCAGGGATCCCCACATTGCAGGCAGATTCTTTACCATCTGAGCCACCAGGGAAGCCCTGGAGTTAGCCTGACCTAGGTGCAAGTTCTCGCTCTGTCTCTAGCTTAACAGCTTCAGTCACCTCATTTGTATGATAGTGCTTTTCTCATCGTGTGGTTGTGGGCATATTGAGATCACATGTGTCATGTACCAGTCTGAGGCATAGTGTGTTGGGGAGGATCCTTTACAAAGGGATCCTGGTATTATCAGACATTGAGTGGGAAGGCGCAAACTAGATGCACTTAGAGATTTGCCATTTGCTGGGACTGAGAGCCTCGGAGGAAGTGGTGAGCTCAGTGTTGGATGTGCTGAGTGTGAGCTTCCTCTGGAGCCTAGAGGCACAAACATACTGTCCTGGTTTGGTGATAATTGGACTGATCTGGAATTTCTCCAGGTGGCAGCTCTCTTCTCACATTGACTCTCTTTTGGGAAGGACATGTGAGTTCTGAAACTAGTCTCAGATACCAGGAGGCTCCTCATGGGATATTAACACATTCACACTCAAAATAAGGGCTTATAGCACCTCTCTTAAGTGGGAGACCAAAATTAGTCTCATTGTTTAGAAACACTGACTATTTTACATTTCTGGGAAGACAAGACTGTACTGTTTGTTTTAAATAGATACAAGAAATTAAATACAAAATTTTGCTTTAATTCCAATATTTAATCCCAGGAGATGTGGATTCGATCTCTGGGTCAGGAAGATCCCCTGGAGGAGGAAATGGCAACCCACTCCAGTATTCTTGCCTGGAAAATCCCATGGACAGAGGAGCCTGGTGGGCTACAGTCCATGGGGCTGCAAAACAGCCATGCTCGACTTAGTGACTGAGCATGCATGCTTGTATTTTCTTTAGCAGGAATAATGGTTTTAAGCAAAAGCAAACAAACAAAAAAATAATGTCATCATGTCACTGCTCAGAACATGTCATTTTGATAACACCTTCCATTCACAGTGTCTCAGGTTGCTTTCACATTGCCTGCACAGCAATTATCTTACCCTAGTCCTCACAGAACCCATGGGAGATGGGGAATGGAAGTGTTTATTATCCCTATTTCACAGATAAAGAAAGTGAGGCACCTGGAAAGAAATGATTCACAGCAAGCCTCCTTGGGACTTACAAGGAATCCTGGAGTTGGAGTCAGGTGCCCAGCCCTAGTCTGGTGTGTGCCCACTGTGTGCCCACTGTGTGTCCACTGTGTGCCCACTGTGTGTGGGTGCTGCTGTGCAGGGCAGCCGTTTGAGGGTTCCACTGGGGAGCATTTGAGGGTAACTTTTAGCTTCAAATAGTTAAGGGTGAGTCTGGACTCTTTTAAGGGCACAGATGTTCTTGGGTGTTTGAATGCACATTCTGAATGTCACCTTGAAGCCAAAGTACTTGGGGTGGTGGGGGCTGCCCAGTGAACAGGCACCTCTAGGCAATGTTGAGGGATTCCCTGGTGGCTCAGATGGTAAAGCATCTGCCCGAAATGCGGGAGACCTGAGTTTGATCCCCGGGTCTGGAAGATCCCCTGGAGAAGGAAATGGCAACCCACTCCAGTATTCTTGCCTAGAAAATCCCATGGATGGAGGAATCTGGCGGGCTACAGTCCATGGGGTCGCAAAGAGTCAGACACGACTGAGCAACTTCCATTCATGGAGGCAGTGCTTCAGTGTCTGAAGCTTTTCTGAAGACTTCCAAACCTCAGACCTCCTCACAGTATGGCCCACAGCCATTTATGTCCTCTTTGGCAGGCCGTAGGCATGGCTTTCTCCCAGCTCGAAGGAGTGGGCTTCAGTATCAGTAGCATTGGATTTGAATAGTTGTTCTACCACCTGCTACATGAATAATCCTGGCTTAAGTACTTAACCTCTCTGGGTCAATGTCTCCATCTTCAGAATGGGACTAACTGTAAGTCCCCCATAATGTTCTTATTAGGTTTAAATAGAATAAATAATTGCCTGTGTTTAACAATAGATTCAATTGATCTAACACTTTGTTTCCCAAGTGCTTATTCCTTTTAATTTTAAAAATATATCTTAGTTTATGGATGGGGGTAACTGAAACTTAGAGAAGTTGGCAGGTAATGCAGACAGATGTTGAAAGCATAAACTCTAGAGATGAATTACCTGAGTTTGGATCCCAGTTCTGCCTCCCATGAGTTGTGTGACCTTGGGCAAGATACTTGACTTCTTTGGCCTGTCTCTTCATCTTCAAAATGGGGATGATAATAGTGTGTATATTATTGGGCTATTAAAGTGAAATGAGTTATTAATATATGTAAGGCATTTAGAATAGTGTCTGGCACAGAGTAAGCACTATGTAAATATTAGATCTTACTAAGTAATTTGCTTTAAGTAACACAGCTAGTTAGTAACAGAGCCAGGATTTGAACTCAGGTCTGTCTGACTTTAAGCTGTTTCCACCGAATCATGTTTTACCCCGAGAAGCCCTTTCTGATCTTCTAGCTCTAGGTTAGGTGCCTCTAGCTTGCACTTCAGAGCCCTCTGTGCTTTCCCCATCATACTGCTGGATCATGCTTTCTTGGCTCCAAGCTTGGTATTTAGGTTGTATCCTTACTACTTGACTCATAATGGGTACTCAGTAAATGATGGGCTTCCCCTGGTGGCTCAGATGGTAAAGAATCCACCTTCAATGTGGGAGACCTGGGTTCAATCCCTGGGTTGGGAAGATCCTCTGGAGGAGGCATGGCGGCCCACTCCAGTATTCTTGCCTGGAGAATTCCCATGGACAGAAGAGCCTGGTGGGCTACAGTCCATGGCGTTGCAGAGAGTCAGACATGACTGAACGACTATGCACAGCAATAAATAGTGGTTTTAATTTTCATTTGAAGAAGACGTTGTGTCTCCTGAATTATTTCTTAGCTAGACCCATTGAGCTTCCAGGGTTCCTGGAAATGTGGACCCGGTTGTCAGTGGGGCATGGAGAGGCCAGCACATTGATGCTGTGTGATGGGCCTGCTGTGTTGGATTGAGGCTGGTGCTAAGACAGAGGTCATATTGGTTTCCTTGATCAGCACCCTTTGTTTGGAGGCTGGGCGGGTCAGGTGAGCCCCTTGCTATGTATTCTGGACCATCTGAAGTGTTGTGTTCTTCATGTAGGTAATAGCTGCAGCTGGAAGTGATGAAAAGTGTCAGCTGGCGATGCAGAGTGGGGCACAGTCCAGCGTGAACTACAGTCGGGGCAGCCTTAAGGAGGCTGTGGGGAAGCTGGTGGGCAGTGGCGGGGTGAACGTGGTCATTGACATGGTGGGAGGAGACATCTTCCTGGAGGCTCTCCGCAGGTAGGTGAGGTGGTCCTCCTGGGTGGGCTAGACTGGGGGCTCTGCTGAAACCTTCCCAGACCTCTGGCTTCCTTCCGGCCTTGCTGCTTTCTTGTTTTTGCTGCTCACTTTTCCTGTAGGCACTGGCATCAACGGGAACAGCTGAGTGGGTGGGTGAAAAGGAATAGAAGCAGAGGGAAAATCAGGAAATGCTTAAATATAGCAAAAACAAAATAGCCAACTGGAAAATATCCAAAAAAAACAAAAAACAAAAAACTGCAGACTCTCTAGTTGGCAATATCAAATGCTTTAGAAATTATACATGTGTTAAATTCAGCTCTGCCTGCACCCACTAGCTACTTTATATACATGGTATGGGTAATTCTTTTTATTTTTAATTAAACTTTTTATTTTGCATTGGAGTATAGCTGATTAGCAATGTGATAGTTTCAGGTAGATGGCAAAGGGACTCAGCCATGTATATACCTGTATCCATTCTCCCCCAAACTCTCCTCTTTGGGTAATTCTTGAGGAGATCATTGTTTGGATGTTAGAATTACTGGGGTGGCAGACCCCCAGTTCACTATGCACCAAGGGAGAGTCTCTTTTGATCTTACTGGTTTCTGAAGCTACCACCAGTGTAGGTGTCTTCTTGACTTGTTTTATTTAAAAAAAAAAAAATCACTGGAGAGTTCATGGGACTGTTGTATCTATACTAATTCTCATTCCGTTTCAACCAGGAAGTCTGCAGTGCTCTGATAGTATTAGCTTCATTTCTCATGTCATCCTGGCAAGCATAGTTTTGTGCTTTATCTTAGCTTAAGGAGAAGAAGCAAAGAGAGCAGCTTGCCCACAGAAGGGATCCGTGTGGTCCCCTTACAAGACTGGTTAGTTCCTCTGCTCCTTACTGTCTTTCTTGCTTATGGCTTATTTTTTATCTTTTCCTACTGAGAAATCCAAACTGGTGCAGAATGGTTCCCCCCTGCTAGTTTGCAAGGTCAAGAGGAATTCCCAACTGGGAATTTAATGCATGTTGCTTTTTTTTTGTTAATTGTGGTAAAATACAGGTAACCTAGTATTTAACATTTTAACCATTTTAAGTGTACAGTTAAACTGGTTCACCATCTCCAATATTGTGTAACCATCTCCAATACAAACTCTGTACCCATTAAACAACTGCCCGCCAACTCCCATAAGCTCTATTCTATTTTCTGCCTCTCTTAATTACTGTCCATTGCTTTTTCTTCCCTCATACTGTTTTTTAGTGTGGTAAAAAGTATATAACAAAAGGCTTGCTATATTAACTGCTATAAAATGTAGAGTTCAGTGGTGTTAAATATATTTACATTGTGAAACAGGTCTTCATGACTTTCTTCTTGCAAACCTGAAATTCTGTACCCATTAAGTAACTCTCTTCTCCCCTTCTCCCCAGCCCTTGGTAATCGCTATTCTACTTTGTTTCTGTGAATCTGACTCTTTAGATACCCCAGATAAGCAGAATAATACAATATTCATTTTTCTGTAAGTGGCTTGTTTCACTTACCGTAATGACCTTAAGGCTCATCTGTGTCTTAAAATGGGACAGAGTTTCCTTCCTTTTTAAGGCTAAATAATACTCTACTGTATGTATATAACACCTTCTGTTTACCAGTCCATCAGTGGATAGACATTTGGATTGTTTCCACCTCTTGGCTTTTATAGATAGTGCTACTGTGAACTTGGCTCTTCAAATACCTCTTCAAGACTCTGCTTTCAGTTCTTTTGGATATAGACTCAGAAGTGAGATTGCTGGGTTATATGGTAGTTCTGGTTTTGAGTTTTTGAGGAATCTCCATGCTGTTTTCCATAACATTTGCACCATTTTACAATCTCAGCAATGTTCCTTGAGGGGTCCACTTCTCTAGATCCTTGCTAACACTTATTTTCTCTTTTATTTTTAATAGTAGCCATCCTGGTGGCTGTGAATGTGCATTGTCTTTTATAATCTTTGTTTTTTCCTCCTTTTCCCCTCAGCCTGGCGTATGAGGGCAGGATCGTAGTGGTAGGTTTCGCTGGAGGAACCATTGCTTCTGTACCAGCCAATCTGCTGCTGCTGAAGAATGTTACTGCCATGGGGCTGTACTGGGGCAGATACCGGCAGCAGAACTTTCCCGTCTTCTCCAGAAGCCTGTCCTCAGCACTTCAGTACTGCCAAGAAGGGCGCATCCAGCCACACATTGGAGAGGTTTTTGAACTGGAAGAGGTGAGATGCTCTTGTGTTCAGTTGTTGAGTCGTGTTTGACTTTGCGACCCCCCTTGGACTGTAGGCCACCAGGCTCTTCTGTCCATGAAATTTTCCAGGCAAGAATACAGGTGTAGGGTGCCATTTCCTCCTCCAGGGGATCTTCCTGATCCAACAGTTGAACCCACATCTCTTGTGTCTCCTGCATTGGCAGGTGATTCTTTACCACTGCCCCACCTGGGAAACCCCTGAGACACTCTTAAGGAATATGATATAGCTAGTCAGTCAGTTCAGTTGTTCAGTCATGTCCGACTGTTTGCGACCCCATAGACTGCAGCACGCCAGGCTTCCCCGTCCATCACCAACTCCCAGAGCTTGCTCAAATGTATGTCCATCAAGTCGGTGTTACCATCCAGCCATCTCATCCTCTGTCATCCCCTTCTCCTCCTGCCTTCAATCTTTCCCAGTGATATAGCTAAGGCCAGGAAATATGTGTCAAACTATGGGATAGTTTCTCTCTGCATGCGTGTGTGCTAAGTCACTTTAGTCCTGTCTGACTCTTTGTGACGCTATGGACTGTAACCCACCAGGCTCCTCTGTCTATGGGATTCTCCAGGCAAGAATACTGGAGTAGGTTGCCATGCCCTCCTCCAGGGGGTGGATATTCCCAACTGAGGGATTGAACCCCGGTCTTCTGCATTGCAGGCAGATTCTTTACCACCTGAGCCACCTGGGAAGCCCCGGTTTCTCTCTAGAAATTATAAATCTTCCTAATATGGAATTAAAGGATGAAAACACAATGGGGTCTCACAGGCTGCAGGATCATAGGATTTCTCTCTGTCTTGTAGGTTGTGTAGTTATATACTCAGGCTTAGTAAATCAGAGGGAAACTGAAACTGTGAAGGCCATGAAGGAGCTGGATTTTGAGGGCTCTGTCTACATTGCTGGTGTCTTAAACAGAGGGTTGTGATAGTACTTTAGAAAATGATTTACTGGTGTTGATATGAACTCTGAACTGCACAGCATACGAGTTTAAAAAGGAAGCCCTTCATTTGACCTTTGGTTTTAGAATGCAGACTCTTAAAGTACAACCAGATGATCTAAGCTGGAGTTCTGTGAACAGAACAGCAAATCATACTCGGTATCAAATGACTGTAATTCATCCATTAGTCACTGTAGTTAATTTTGTTGGCTATTCAAGCCCTTTTTTCACTACATTACAGTCCCATTAATGTGGCTTCAGCGTCCTCCAAAGTGTAATTATGTGCATGCATATGCAATGTAGTTGTAAATGCAAATCTGTTAGATATTCACTGTGCAGGGTTTTTCTTTTTGGACAGTGCTGCATGACTTGTGGAACTTTAGCTCCCCAGCCAGGGATCGAACCTGGGCCCTGACAGTGCAAGTGCTGAGCCACTGGACTACTAGGGGATTCATGGAGTTTTCTTTTCTTTTTTTTCCCCTTAATATGTTTTACTCTTCAAACGACTGTTTTGGTAACTCTAGTCAGCCACTGGTGGAGGCGATGGTTTGTTCATATGCAGATTAATGGAGCCCCAGGTGCCAGGTTTCATTCTCTCCACCTTCCATTTTTATGGTTTTCCTAAGATGAGATGAGACACATTCTTCTCAAACGTGGTTTACTTTCTTCCTCATCTTTTTGGTATGTCAGTCAAGAAGGTAATCTTCAGTGGTAAAAAGAGAAACTTATTGGCCATCAGAAAACTGATTGGATTCTGTTTCCAGCTTTGTCCCCATCTATTTGCAATTTTGTGGAAGTCCCCTCACTTTTCTGATCTTTACTTTCCACATGTGTAAAGTTGAGGAGTAGGCATTCCCTTGTGGTCCAGTGGTTAGGATTCGGTGCTTTCACTGCTGGGGGCCAGGTTCAATCCCTGGTGGGGGAACTAAGATCCCATGAGCCACATGTCATGGCCAAAAAAATGCTGAGGGTTAGTATCTATGGCTTTCAGTTTATACTTCTGAGCCACATTCTGAATGAGAGTGAGCTGCTCGGCTCTGGGGCTCCATCTCTGCTGGGACCTCAGTGAAGTGAAGTGAAAGTGAAAGTCGCTCAGTTGTGTCCGACTCTTTGCGACCCCATACTGTCTATGGAATTCTCCAGGCCAGAATACTGGAGTGGGTAGCCTTTCCCTTCTCAAGGGGATTTTCCTAACCCAGGGATCAAACCCACGTCTCCCACACTGTAGGCGGATTCTTTACCAGCTGAACCACAAGGGAAGCCCAAGAATCCTGGAGTGTGTAGGCTATCCCTTCTCCAGCGGATCTTCCCAAACCAGGAATCAAATGGGGTCTCCTGTGTTGAACGCAGATTCTTTACCCATTGAGCTATCAGGGAAGCCCCGGGACCTCAGTACTGCATATTTTATTTCTTGTGTTCATGCTTTTCTTTTTGGAAAAGGTTCTGTGGCTTAAAAACTTGAAAACCATCAGTTTAGAGAATTTCTGTGTCCCTTTCCTCTTTTATTATGTGACTCGTAAACTGAGGTTTGCTTTACCTGAGGCTCATATACACCTGCTGATAGAGGATAAGAACAATTAGGCAGTAGCCAAGTGGAAACATGTGCTAGTTTGAGCTGTTTCTTCTCTGCTTTGACATGTTCTAGGTACTGCTCAGGCATGAAAGAAAGCTAGAGGTGATTATTGTTTTAATTACCCACACTGAAGTTCTCTCTTCTCTTAAACATAGATTACCTAATTATTAACAGTTCTCAGCTTCCATTTGCCTACTCTGCAATGAGGACTCTGCATGTAGGATTTTTCTAGTTCTTCCCACTCTGCTGACTTTTCTGTGATTAACTGTTGTCCGAGGCCATGTTCCCTAACACATTTCAAGCATCTCATTCACACTCTGTCCATTTACTATTTCTTCCCTTTCTTCTTCTTTCAGTATGCAAGCTATTTAGAATACTAGTAATAATGGCAGCTCACAGACAGTAGGTGTTTATTATGGGTCAAGAGCTGTGCTAAGCACTTGACAGGCATTTTCTAATCAGTCTTCACAACAAACCTTTGAAATATGAACAATCTTTTATCACATGCTACAGATGAAGAAATCAGAACTTGTAAATGGTAAGAAACCTGTCCAATGACATGTAGTAATGATAGACCTGGAATCTAGTTCAGGTATGTCTCTGAGTCTTGAATCAGAGCTCCTTAAGGTCAGGTCAGACTCTGTCCTTAAATCAGAAAATTTCTTCTTAGAAACCGTATCCTAGAGTATGAAGTTTATCCATCTGTCATGCAGGCATCTATGTGAACAAACTTACTGTTAAAGTGACCAGGAGTTGTGAATTTTTAAAATGAAGATTAAATGAAATTATAATTAATTTCACTGAACTTTAAAGCTTTTGTAATAATATTTTTTTCATGTAAATCAGTCAACATATTGGACACATTTGTCAGAACCTGCTTGGGCTTGGAACATGACTGTTGTACTTGTATTTCTATAATACCAGAGATATTGGTGCTTCCCATCTTATATTTTCTCCTGAATATGTAGACTATTGGTTTGACCTTGATAGTTGATATTAATATTGTTCCTGACCAGAGTTCTTGTACTCCTTAATCAATAGAAGTTGATAAGAGGCCAGAGGAAGAAATCAGGCAAGGCTTTGCAGAGACAGCAAAAAAAGGAGTAGTTTCCCTTGCTCACTCCCTGAAGTGGGGCAAACTGGGCCCTCAAATGGGCTGAGGGTAGGGTCGGGCTGGAGAGGGCCTTAGGTGGTGTGCCCACCTCCTTGGTGGTGCCGTTTGCAGAGATCATGCCGCAGCCCCCGGCTTTTGCCCCCAACACCTCAGAAGTAGGTTTTTCGTCTTTTTGTATCATGTTGTTCATAATTTGCCCCAACTGCACGTGTGTGCAGTTATTTGACTTTTTAAAAGAATATTTGCCCGCTCTGTGTCTTAGTTGTGTCACACAGGATCTTCAGTCTGTTGCAGCATGCAGGTTCTTTCGTTATGGTATGTGAACTCTTATTGTGGTGTGCAAATTCTTAGTTGAAGCACGCAGGATCTTTAAGTTGCAGTATGTGAGATCTAGTTCCTCGACCAGGAATTGAGCCTGAACCCCCTGCACTGGGAGCATGGAGTCTTAACCACTAGAGCACCAGGGAAGTGCCCATGCAGTTATTTTTAGTCCCTTCCAGTTTCTTCGTGTTCTGTTGCTTGAGGGGACATTTGTCCAGGTTGTAAGCACCACAGCAAAGGGTCCCAGCTTCTAGTCTGTTTCAACATGGTCTCATATTTTGTATCATAGCCTTTTTAGTAGGCATGAGGTATGAACATCTGTAACCTTCTGTGCTTCTCCTTTACCTACTTGTAATTACTGGTTCCATGTTTGTCATTCCCGTAGTCCATAAACTCCATGGAGGCAGGGACCATGTGCTGCTGTACCTCTGTGTCTCCGGATTCTGCCGGGTACACAGTATCAGGTACAAGTATGAATGATTGAGAGTATGGGGCTCTAGGGTCAGACTGCCAGAACTCACACCCTGGCACTGCAACTTAACTGGCTGTGTGATTTACATCTTTGTGATTTAGTTCCCTCATCTGTTGGGAGGGCAGTAACATACCCAACTGTTGCAGGAAGGGGGGCCCCTTCCAGGCCCCAAAAGTGGGCTCTTGCCTAACACTCAGAAATTAATTGTCTGAGGAGATACAGGTGCTGACAAAACAAGAGACTTTATTGGGAAAGGGTGCTTAGATGGAGAGCAGGAGGATAAGGGAACCCAGAAGAACTGCTCTGCCTCATGGCTTGCAGTCTTGGGTTTTTTGGCGATGGGCTTAGTTTCCCGGTTATCTGTGGCCAATCATTCTGACTCAGGTCTTTCCTGGTGATGCACACATTGCTCAGCCAAGATGGATGTCAGGGAAGAGGATTCTGGGAGGTCGTAGGACACCTCCTTTTGACCTTTCCCGGATTCTTCTGGTGGGTGGTGGCTTGTTAGTTCCGTGTTCCATACCAGGACTTCCTGTTGTAAAATAACTCACACAAATGGTTACTACATCTGGCACTGCCTGGCCAGGGTGGGTGGTTGCAGGCAGTGTTTCCCCTGACACAGTCTCCTAGGGTTGACGATTAAAGAAGATAATACACATAAAAGCACATAGCAAACATGTTTAAAGGAAAACGTGTAGTCATTGTAAAATAACTGAGTTGAGCGTTTTCAGTCCCTAAACTGTAACACTTTGCATCGACTCTTTGTGCATAAGTCGCTTCAGTCATGTCAGACTCTTTGCGACCCTGTGGACTGTAGGCCTCCGGCCCCTCTGGTCCATGGGATTCTCCAGGCAAGAACACTGCCATGCTCTTCTCCAGGGGACCTTCCCAACCCAGGGATCCAACCAGCGTCTCTTATTTGTCTCCTGCATTGGCAGGCAGGTTCTTTACCACTAGCGCCACCTGGGAAGCCCGTTGACACTTTAGAGGACAGGATTAGAGACACAGTCTTCAGATTTTGAATTTTTACTAGAATTTGTTGTTTTCTGAACTGTTATGTCTGTACCATGATGGGTGGATCATGAATTAGCACTGTGATCTGCTCAGAGGGTGGCATTATTTGGATGTGCTGGATTTCTTTTCTGTAGGGAGCCGCCCACACACATCTCGACCTGACACAATACTTCACGGATCTGAACTTGTTGTTTTGTGAAGGTTGGGTGAGATCACTCCATGAACAGATTTAATGGCTAGAAATTGTTTGAGGTTTCCTCAGTGTATCTGTGGAATATTCTAAAGAATTAAATTACTCTGTTTTGATAGGATGTGTATTATTTTAGTCCATTGCTCTAGACCCAGTTTATGGGCCCCTCACATCAGCCAGCCCCCTGCCCTAGGCCTTGGCCACTTATCACACTTCTCTTGTCCCTGCAATAATGCAGCCCAGGGCCCATCCCTAGGGTCTGTCTCCTGACGCTGTTGACTGTCTCATACTTTCCCTAAGTATAGGGCTAATCCTAGGCAAGGTCGCTGCTTTGTTCATCAGGGAGCTGCTGAAGCTCTAGCTTCTCCAAAAACCAGATGCGGGGCTCTGGGTAACACCGTCCAGAAGTGTGTGGGGACTCCCCCGCAACTGGACAAGCTGGGACAAGTAAGAGACTGGAGATAAATCGCTTGCCTTTCCTCTTTTCCTGATGGCCGTTTCTATGTGCCTTGGGTCTTATACTGCCTCTCCGGAGAGGACCCATGTGGACGACAGCCAGCTGCATCTGCCCCTGAAGCTCTGAGCAGTTCAGGACTGGTAACACTCAGCTTGTGCTTCCTCTTCCTCCTTCCTTGATTCACCCGTTTCCCTCATCCTGCCCCGCCAGCACTGCAGTGCAGCATTAGAACATATGTTTTGATCAGGCTGGATTTTCTAGGGAACCCAGGCTGACACTTGATATTGAAAATTTATTTATTTTTGTGTTTAATAATATATGGCTTGACTTTTTTTTTTAAAAGTCAGGTTTATTGAGGTATAGTTGCATATTCAAAATCCAAAATTGCATATTCAAAATTCTCCAAGTCAGGCTTCAACAGTCAAGCTGGTTTTAGAAAAGGCAGAGGAACCAGAGATCAAATTGCCAACATCTGTTGGATCATTGAAAAAGCAAGAGAGTTCCATAAAAACATCTACTTCTGCTTTATTGACTATGCCAAAGCCTTTGACTATGTAGATCACAACAAACTGTGGAAAATTCTGAAAGAGATAGGAATACCAGACCACCTTAACTGCTGCCTGAGAAATCTGTATGCAGGTCAAGAAGCAACAGTTAGAACCATACTTGGAACAATGGACTGATTCCAAACTGGGAAAGAAGCATGTCAAGGCTGTATATTGTCACCTTGCTTATTTAATTTACATGCAGAGTATATCATGCGAAATGACGGGCTGGATGAAGCACAAGGTGGAATCAAGGTTGCCGGGAGAAATATCAGTAACCTCAGATATGCAGATGATATCGCCCTCATGGCAGAAAGCGAAGAAGAACTAAAGAGTCTCTTGATGAAAGTGAAAGAGGAGAGTGAAAAAGCTAGCTTACAACTCAACATTCAAAAAATTAAGATCATGGCATCTGGTCCCATCACTTCATGGCAAATAGATGGGGAAACAATGGAAACAATCAGAGATTTTACTTTTTTGGGCTCCAAAATCACTGCAGATGGTGACTGCAGCCATGAAATTAAAAGATGCTTGCTCCTTGGAAGAAAAGCTATGACCAACCTAGACAGCATATTAAAAAGCAGAGACATTACTTTGCCAACAAAGGTCCATCTCATCAAAGCTATGGTTTTTTCCAGTAGTCATGTATAGATGTGAGAGTTGGACTCTAAAGAAAGCTGAGTGCTGAAGAATTGATGCTTCTGAACTGTCGTGCTGAGAGTTGCCTGGACTGCAAGGAGATCCAACCAGTCCATCTTAAAGGAAATCAGTCCTGAATATTCATTGGAAGGACTGATGCTGAAGCTCCAATACTTTGGTCACCTGATGCAAAGAACTGACTCATTGGAAAAGACCCTGATGCTGGGAAAGATTGAAGGTGGAAGGAGAAGGGGACGACAGAGGATGAGATGGTTGGATGGCATCACCGACTCAATGGACATGAGTTTGAGCAAGCTCTGGGAGCTGGTGATGGACAGAGAAGCCTGGCGTGCGGGGGTCTCAAAGAGTCGGACATGACTCAGCGACCGAACTGAACTGCATGTAGTAGTGAAAGTCGCTCAGTCACGTCCGACTGTTTTTGATCCCATGGACTGTACAGTCCGTGGAATTCTCCAGGCCAGAGTACTGGAGTGGGGATCCTCCTTCTGCAGGGGATCTTTCCAACCCAGGGATCAAAGCCAGGTCTCCCTCATTATAGGTGGGTTCTTTTACCAGCTGAGCCACCGGGGAAGCATATAGTAAAACTTTGTCTAGCTTTGACAAACATACAGTCATGTAAGCACCGCCCTGCAGTCAAGATGCAGATCATGTCTGTCACTCCAGAAAGTTCCTTTGAACTGAACTGACTCATTTGAAAAGACCTGGATGCTGGGAAAGATTGAAGGTGGAGAAGAAGGGGACAACAGAGGATGAGATGGTTGGATGACATCACCGACTTGATGGACAGAGTTTGAGTAAACTCTGGGAGTTGGGGATGGACAGGGAGGCCTGGCATGCTGCAGTCCACGGGGTCTCAAAGAGTCAGACACAACTGAACTGAACTGAACATTTTTATTTACTTTATGACTGCGATTTCTAGGTCATGTGGTAAGTGTTATGCTTAACCTTTTTTTTTTTTTTTAATTTACACATTTAATTGGCTTTATTTATTGAGCAGCAGATCCCCCGACTGCCCCTCCCAGTCTACAGTGGTGGCTAGATAACATCATTAAATAGTAATACCAATTTAAGACTCTCTGATAGAGAACAGAACATCCCCCCATTTGGGGAAGGGGTGAGGAGGAATGGATTGGGAGTTTGAGATAAATAGATGCAAACTGTTATATGTAAAATGGATAAACAACAAAGTTCTGATATATATGTGTGTGTGTATATATATATATATATGTATATAGTACAGGTAACTACATTCAATGTTCTGTAATAAACCATAATGGAAAAGACTATGAAAAAATATATATCTTTAACTGAATGGGGGCTCCCCAGGTGGTGCTAGTGTTAATAGAACCCGGCTGCCAATGCAGGAGACATAAGTGACACAGGTTTGACCCTGGGTCGGGAAGATCCCCTGGAGAAGGAAATGGCAACTCACTCCGGTATTCTTGCCTGGAGAATCCCTTGGACAGAGGAGACTTGTGAGCTATATAGTCCACAGGGTTGCAAAGAATCAGACGTGACTGAAGCGACTTAGCACGCGTTCATAACTGAGTCACTTTGCTGTACATCAGAAACTAACATGTTGTAAATCAACTATATCTCAATTAAAAAAAAAGAACGTCAGTTTAAAAGCAATCTATGCAGAATTCTAAATATAATGTGCTTATGCTCCTCAAGGAAGGGCAAGCTAGACAAATCAGTATTTTGCTCTCTATACCTCAGCTGCTGAGAAGCAATTCTGTTACAGGCTCTACAGCCCATGATTTTGAAGGCAAGGTTGCTACTATTGCATTTCTTTCAAAGCCCATAGTACATAGATTTTCTTTCTTTTCGTATATTCTGGATTAGAAACTGGTGCTTCAATATACGGCCTTCCCAGGTGGCTCAGTGGTAGAGAATCCGCCTGCCAATGCAGGAGACTTGGGTTCAACTCCTGGATTGGGAAGATCCCCTAGAGAAGGAAATGGCAACGACTGTCTGTGTGGACATTTCAGTACAAGCATTGTACTGGTCTGATATGATATGTTTACCTTTTAATAACTATAAAACTGTTTATCCAAGTGGTTGTAATATTTTGCATGTCCCCCAACAATGCAGGAACGTTGCTTTGCCCCTGCCAGAACTTAGTGTTGTCAGCTGTTGTCTTTAAATCCATCCGTTCAGTGGGTGCGTAGTGTGGTATTTGATTCTCGGTTTAATTTGCATTTCTCTAATGAATAGTGATCCTGAATATCTTTTCATATGCTCCTTTGCCAGCTGTATCTTTTCTGGTGAAATGCACTGACTGACTTGTAAAAGAAGATTCAGGTTCGCTTCTATCAGAGCAGTGGTCTGATAAATATAATTCAACTATGACAGTGTATCATTGACTAAACATTTCTACCTTTTAAAAACAATCCCACTCAGTCCCCGATATACTTATTCATTCATGAGTTTGTTTTATTCATCAAATGTTTGCTGGGTACATTCTGTAAGACTTAAGGAATTTTTTTTTTTTAGTTGGGACAGTCTCAGGACAGTGCTGTGTTGGGAGGAAGAGCTGCTTTCTAATGGGAAACATGAATCAGCATAATATATTTAGGGAACTGTAGGTTACGCTGACTGGGGTTCCCAGGTGGTGCTAGTGGTAAAGAACTCGCCTGCCAATGCAGGAGACTTAAGAGACCTGGGTTCTATCCCTGAGTCAGGAAGATCCCCTGAAGGAAGGCATGGCTGCCCACTCCAGTATTCCTCCCTGGAGAATCCCATGGACAGAGAAGCCTGGCAGGCTACAGTCCATAAGGTCACACAGAGTTGGACACAACTGAAGTGACTTAGCACAAACACACACACACAGGTTACTCTGATTACTCCTGTCTAATGAGCTAATTAAAAATTCCAACAGCAGAACCTAAAACAGGTTCTCACCCTGCCCCTACATTCCAGGTTGCTTATCTCCAGAGACAAATGTAATTGACTTCAGCCACGGCAGGGCAGAGAACCAGGGTGCTGGATACAGTCTGTGTATCTATCTAGGCATCAGTATGGAGCAGCCTCTCTCTCTGTGACACAGCCTGTAGGATACAGAAGAGGTTGGGGGGTGGGGCAGGGATGTCCCCAGCTATCTGAATTATCTATCAAAAGACTCTGGTCTAAAGCCGTGTGCTTCACTTCCTAGTCTCTGACTGAGAGTCTTATCACTCATTAAATATCTAGTTTCAACACCACCAGTTGTCTATTTTCCTAGCCCAGATAGAAATCGAAAGGTAGAAAGGGACAGAGCTGGGTTATTTTTAGAAGCAGCTGTCACAACAGAGGTAGCATCTGGACATAGAGTTAACAGAGCATCTAAAAAACAAAAGGCAGAATAATGGATATTCAGAATTACGAGATTCCCAAGTCATGGAACAAAAAGGTTCTATTTTCTTCCATCCCCCATATTATCTTCTAAAGAAGTTAGATAAATGTGCTACATTTTTATGAAGATTTATATGCAGACAGATTGAAAGTAAGTTTTAACATTTGAAGGGACAGCTCTCTTTTTATGTTAACATTCATTTGCAGAGGATTCCTCATGTGTCTAGGATGCCAGCTGAAGAGAAATACCACTCTCTTCAGTTATGTTTTTTTCCCCAAGTATTTTCTGTTGTTGGCCTGTGACAGATCTCCGGGAACAAGCGACTTCTAACTGACAGGGAGAGTGATGCAGCTGTGAGTCACCTGGAGACGTATCTTTGAGTTATTGACAGGGTGAAGATGAGTGTTTCAGACATCTGTCTTAGACATCTCCCACCTCCTCTGAGTACATCTAAATCTGCACAGATTGGGAAGGTCTCTGTAAGGCACAAAGCCCTGAAAGACACATGTTCCTGAGAAACCAGGCATTTCATGCTGCGGGGAGATTGCCACGATTGATTTGCTTCTGTGCTTATTTTTATTTAGTTATTTTTCTTATGCTTTTGGGGGAGGATTTCAAGGGGAAAGGCTTGGTTAATCAAAATCCTCTTTCAAAGCACATTTTCATTGTTGGACCACACAAGGCCCCTCTTTGGCTTTTATGTCTGTATATTTATGGCTGTCTCTATTTACTTACTCCCTTATCTTCTTTTCCTCCCCTCAGAGTCAGTCTTTATAATGTATTTGATGCTTATCTTTGGATTTAAATTTCTCTGTAAAGCACACAGAATCATTTTGTGTGCTAATCTATTTTCAAGTGATGTAAATGTGCGGTAGATCTTATTCTGTTTTTTATTTTTTCATGCAGTGCCATCTTTTAAAAAAAATATTGATTTATTTGGCTGCTCCAGGTCTGAGTTGTGGCCCTTGGGATCTTTGATCTCTAGTTTCCTGACCAGAAATCAAATCTGGGCCCCCTGCATGGGGAAGTGTAGTCTTAGCCACTGGACCACCAGGGAAGTCCCAGTGCTGTCTTTTAAAGATCGCCTCACATTGCTGTTCCTATGTCCAGTTCATTACCCTTCATTGCTGCATAGTAGTCTCTGCATCTACCATGGTTTACAGATCCCTTTCCTAAAGATAAAATTGATGTGATTGCCTGCCCCTGTGATTGGTGCTATAATGAACAGTCTCATGGGTGACTGTTAGGACTTGTGCAAGTGTTGCTAGGGGAGTATTCTCCCAGGAATAAAGTAGTTGGGTCATAGGGTGTATGCCTATTTTATCTGACTGCCAACTGTTCTCCAGAATGACTTGCCCTGTCTATGCCTCTACCAGCAATGCATGAGAATGTTTTTATTTATTTACCACCCGTCGGTATATAGCATGGTGGCTCAGCTGGTAAAGAATCCACCCGCAATGCGGGAGACCTTGATTTCGATCCCTGGGTTGGGAAGATCCGCTGGAGAAGGGAATGGCTACCCACTCCAGTATTATGGCCTGGAGAATTCCATGGACTGTATAGTCCACGGGGTTGCGAAGAGTCGAACATGACTGAGCAACTTTGACTTTCACTTTCTTTCCAGCTTTCTGATGGCTTATTCAAATTTATAAGCATAAAGTGGTATTTTACCATTTTAATTTGCATTTCCCTGGTTTCTAATTATTTTTAGCATCTCTTTGTATATTTGCAAGCCTTTCAGGTCTTCAATTCTTTGAACTGTAATTTAGCCCTTTGGAAGTTTTCTATGGGAGATTGCTCTTTCTTACTAATTTGCAAAAGTTCCTGTATAACCTATGGTTCTCAAACTTTAATGTGCACAGGAATCATGTTAAGATACACATTATAATTCAATAAGAGTGGGGTGGGGCTTAAGGCTGTGCGTTTCTAATAAGCTCCCAGATGATGCAGAAGCCTGTGGTCCTGAACCACAATGTGATTAACAAGGTTCTACGTGTTAGTTTGGGGGCTTCCCAGGTGGCTCAGTGGTTAAGAATCCACCTACCAAGTAGGAGATGTGGGTTCAATTCTTGGGTCAGGAAGATCCCCTGGAGAAGGAAGTAGCAACCCGCTCCAGTTTTCTTGCCTGGGAATTCCCATGGACAGAGGAGCCTGGCGGGCTACAGTCCCTAGAGTTGCAAAAGAATTGACTAAAACGACAATGTTGAGGCTTTGAGAAAGTCTGTCCTTCCAGAGTTGTCAAGTGTGTGTCACCTTTGTTTGCATTTAATATAAGCAAACACATCAATGTTTTGCCTTGTGATTAGTGCTATTTGGAGCTATTTCATAAGTCCTTTGTCATCCCTGGTTCACAGTGATTTTCTTCTCTATTTTTCTTTTTTAACTTTGTACTTTCATTTCACATTTAAGGATTTAAATCCATCTGAAATTACCTTTGATTTAGATATAAATTAGGTAATCAATTTTAATTTTTCTCCTTATAATGAGCTTGCTTTATCAGACTCAGTAGTTCATTGTTTCTCTATTGATTTGTGATACTGCCTTTGTCTTATTTTAAGTTCCCAGGTACACATGTGTGTGTCTGCACTCTGCTTTCCATTCTGTTTCCTGGTTCACATGTTTATTCCTGTAATAGTATTTCACTGTTTTATATTTATAGCTTTGAAGTATGTTTCAGTATCTGGAAGAGTAACTCTTCCACCTGTTCTTCTTTTTCAAATATGACTTAGATATTTGTGAATCTTTATCCTTTTAGAAAAATTTTGAAATAAATTTCTTAAGTTCCTCAAAATTCTAGCTGAACTTTTGAATGGAACTGTGTTGACTTTACAGATTAATTTGGGGGAGAAGTGATAGTTTTACAGTTTTAAGTTCTGTAATTTGTAAACAGGGACATTTTGCTAGTTATTCAGATCATTCCTGTTTTTAAATAGAATTTAAAGTTTTTCTCCTTAAAGTCTTCTGGATTGCCTGAGTTATGTTAATTACAAGTACTTTTTGTTTTTGTTGCTCTTGAGAACAATATTTTCTGTTGTGTTTTCTAGTTGATTATTTTTGATATAGAGAAATATTAATAATTTTTGTAAGTTCATCTTATATCTTGTTAAGTTTCCTCCATGACTTTTCATGACTTGATAGCTCATTTCTTCTTATCACTGAATAATATTACGTGGTATGGATATACTACAGCTTGTTTGCCCATTCCCCTTCAGAGGGACATCTTGGTTGCTCTCAAGTTTTGGCAAATATAAACAAAGCTGCTATAAACACTCTTGTGTAGGTTTTTGTGTAGATATAAGTTTTCAACTCATTTGGGTAAATACTTAGGAACACAATTACTGGATCATATGGTAAGAATATGTTTAGTTTTATAAGAAACTGCTGAACTATCTTCCAAAGTAGCTATATCATTTTGCAACTACGATTCCCACCAATGATGAATGAAAGTTGCCATTGCTCCACATTGTTATCAGCATTTGATGCTTAGTTTTGAATTTTAGACGTTCCAACAGGTGTGTAGTAGGATCTCACTGTTGTTTTAATTCTCTAATGACATATGATGAATGTCTTTCGTAGGCTTACTTACTGTCTGTATGTCTTCTTTAGTAAAATGTCTGCCTAGACCTTTTGCACATTCTTAAATGGGGTTGTTTGTTTTCTTATTGTTGAGGTTTAAGAATTCTTTGTGGATTTTAGATAAAAGTTCTTTATCAGATACACATTTTGCAAATACTTTTATCCCAGGCTGTGTTTTATATTTTTATTCTTTGAAGTGTCTTTTGCAGACAGCAGTTTTTAGTTTTAATGATGTCCAACTTACCAATTTTTAAAAACTTAATTCATTTTATTTATTTATTGGGTCTTTTTTGCTGTTTGAGGACTTTCTCTGGTTGTAGAGGGCTGGGGAGCTACTCTCTCGTCGCAGTGCAGGGACTTCTCATGTGGTGGCTCCTCTTGTTTTGGAGTATGGGCTGTAGTAGCTCTAGTTGGAGCTGACGGGCTCTAGAGCTTGGGCTCAGTAGTTGTGGCACACAGGCTTAGTTGCTGCACGGCGTGTGGAATCTTCCCAGACCAGGGATTGAACCTGTAATCTCCTGCATGGGCAGGCAGATTCTAATCCACTGTACCATCAGGGCAGTCCTACCAATTTTTATTTTCCTAGATTATGCTTTGATGTTATATTAAAAAACTCATTGCCAAGCATAAGGTGCCTTAGATTTTTTTTCTTGTTTTCTTCTGGAAGTTTTATAGGTTTGCTTTTTACATTTATGTGTAAGATTCACTGTGAGTTAATTTGGTGAAAGACATAAGGACAGTGTCTTGATTAATTTTTTTTGCATTGGATGTTCATTTGTTCTAGCACCTTTTTTTTTTTTTTAAGAATATTCTTTCTCCATTGAATCGCTTTTGCTCCTTTGTCAAAGATCAGCTGACTGTATTTGTGTGGGTCTATTTTTTGGTTCTGTAATAGTTCCATTGACCTGTTTGTTTATTCTTACACCACTGTCACAATCTTGATTACTGTGGCTAATTTTTAATTTATGTTTTATATCTTTGTATTTCTAAAAAAGGATTTCAGAGAGATTGTAATTTCAGTTGCACTGGAAACAAGGTAATTAAAAAGAAAAAGAAAAAGAAAAAAAATTGTAAAAAATTACATTATTGATCCTTCTGGCAGTGGCTCCATTCTTTTCAAAAGCTAGAATATTCAGAAATATTACAGTAGAGTATGGGCAGGCCTGAAGAGTTTTAACCTGATGTTATTTATCTGATAATATTAAAAATTATAGTTTAGACAGAAAAATTCTGAGGTTAGATTATCCTCATTGTTTTCCTTTGAGTTTGTGGTGATCAGTTACTTAGTTAATATTGCATTAGATAGTTACCTACATTTTGTTGGAGACATGATAATACTTGAGCTATTTTAAGAATTGATCCAGTAACAAATCTTTGTTGAAATATGCATAGTTGCAAGTCTGACCACATATTTTTGGATTTTCTTTTTAGGTCAATGATGCCTTCCTTCATGTCACACAGCGTAAATCCACAGGCAAGGTGCTTCTCTCCCTTAAATAAATTTTCACTTCAGCAAACTCAGCATGTCTAAACCCAAACTCATCATCTTTCCAAAGAAACCTGATTTCCCATCCATGTTTTTTTTCCCATATTACCACCTTCCTTATTAATCCAGTTTCAAGATCTTTTAGAGTCATCTTTTATTCTGTTTTCTTATTCCTAGATAGTGTGATCATGTACTTTATTGTCCAGACTTGGACACAGTTGAGAGTGAAAGGATGCTGTTAGTAATTACACCAGGAGAACAGGTGTCCCAAGATGTATGATCACCTATTCATAACGCATCCATGGCCAAGTTCTGTCATCTCCACCTCTAAGAAGTCTTACACACCACATCCTGTTTTCCATTCTGACTAATCATGTCATATCTGCTAATTCCAGTGACCTCCTAACTTTCCTACCTTTAATCTACCCCCTCCCTCTCCATTCTTGTTATATGTTACTGCCTTGGTGACCTTCCCAAAGTGCAGCTACAATTGTGTGTTGTCTCAGAACCCTACAATGGCTCACCATTGTCTCCATGGTGGTGTTCGGACTCCTTGAGCGAGCATTTCACCACGACCAGGATTTTGCCCCTCTCTGCCCATATTGGACAGCAGCGTTGGTCTCTCAGTGTACACTGAGATTGCTTGTCTCCTCCACCTTCCTCTTCTCAAGCTATTTCCTCTTCTCCCTTATCTTTGTTAAACATAAGCCTTCCTGGCCTCTGAGACCTACCTCTGCCACGAGCTTGCCCCCTCAGGTGCGTGGCCATCTCTTCTCTACTTTCCTATAGCACCTCCCTCAGGCTGTGTCACATTCTGCCTTGTACCAGCAGGAGTGGCATGTCTAAAGGAATGAACACAGGATTCTGAATTCAAGAGGTGGGTTTGAGTCTCAGTCTCAACACGTTGGAGGTGGTTAGTTAAGGTCTTCAAGCTTTCATTTTCTCCTGAAAAGTGGATGTTACAGTCTCCACCTCACGAAGTTATTCTGAGCAATACATGCAGTGATTGGGCAAAGCACCGGCACACAGTAGGTGATTAGCACTTGCTAGTTACTTGAGTTCTTTCTTTCTTCCCTTCCCAAGATAGCATAAGTTCCTAGAGAGCAGGTACCATGTCTGAGTCACCTTTGTACCACACACACCTAGCACAGTGAGTTACCCTTGAACTGAATTGAATTTGAATGATCTGAAAGTCTTAAGTTGTGGGATTAAGAACATGTTACCTTGGGAACAGCCCAGATGTTCACCAACAGACCAATGTATATACATACAGTGGAGTACTATTCAACCTTGAGAAAGAAGGAAATTCTGACACATTCAGAACATGGATGAACCCTGAGAACATTGTGCAAATTGAAGTAAGCCAGTCCCAAGAGGCCAAATACTGTTTAATTCCACTTATGTGAAGTACCTAGAAATGTCAGATTCCTAGAAACAGAAAGTAAAATTGTGCTTGCCAGGGCCTGGGGTGGAGGGGAGGAAATGGGGAGTTATTGTTTAATGGGTCTAAAGTTCCAGTTTGGGAAGATGAGAAAGTTTTGGAGATGAACAGTGGCTGCAAAACAATGTAAACATAGTTAATGCTACTGACCTGTTCACTTAAAAATGGCTAAAAGGGCCAATTTCATATTGCATATATTTTACCAAAATAAAAAATAAAAGAATATATTACCCTCACAACTGAGTGACTTTATTCAGAGAAGAGAGCAGAGAGTAAGGAGAGTGACTGGCTTAGGTTGAAGGATGCTCCTGTCTCTGCCTGAGTCCTGGTCTGTGGGGAGAGGTCCTTTCTTTTTTGGTTATAAACATTGTTCTCCAGTCCTCCTTATTGCCACTCAAAAGGAGGGAAGTAAGATGGGGGCAAAAACACACACCCGATACCACTGGAATGGAAGTACTTCTACTTGTTTTTGATGAGCTCCAGTTCCAATACGCGTGGTAAGAAGCTTTGTTTTCTTTTTCTAACCATTTGTCAGAAGTTAAAGAAAACAGAAAACCATATAAGATGCTGTTGAAGTACGCTTACAAGCAGGTATGATATGATCATTAAACCAAGCAGTGAATTGACAACTAGATGAAACAGACAAATTGCTTGAAAGATGTAAAATAAGAAATTCAACACAAGAAACAGAAAATTGGAAAGAGGCTTTGTTTTCTGATAAATATCCAGGCCATTCAAAAACACCCATCTTCACAGGGTTTCCTCACCAAAAAGCTTTTGGAAAAACTGAATTATGAAATAGAAAGTGAACATTTAGGGAGAGAATTTAAAACCGAGAAATTAGCAGAAGGAAGGGGGAGGGGGATGAGATCAGGGACCCACCATGTGTCTGTTGTGGGCCCATGTGGAGCTGCCATGAGAGCCAGAGCTCAAACTTCTTCCATGCCTGGCTGCCCATTTCAGTCTCTGGGGGCTGCATGCTCTGTGGTTCCATTGAATGACAAGGCTCTCTTCGCCTGCATTCTCCCCACACTTACTTCTTAACATGAGCTAATTTTGTATTTAAATGAAAGTTAGTTTTCAAAAATATCAAGACACCTATTTTAAAATTTTCTGATACCCTTTGGGATAATTGAAAGACATGCTGGATAGACCCCAGGAGAGAAGGAAGACAAATTAAGATTGAGAAGACTGTACAACCTCTCCCCCTCCCCCAGGCAGCTCCCTTTCCCACTGTTCAGAGCTGATCAGATGTCACTAGTAATAAAGATCGATTGTCCCCAGCTCACTAATGTCAAAATGACTTAGATTGAAAGAGGCAGTCATTAAGGAGAGTGAGTTTCTTCAGGTTTAACAAGTATTGGTTAGAACCTCTAATGACCTGTTCTCTGCTTGCCTGTGTTCCTGCTTCATTGGAATGATTTGATTTGAAAGCATTTGACTCACATTTTAGTCATCGTTTGGTTGTTCCACCATCTGAGCCATTAGTTAGTCTGAAAAAAGAATCAGTGCAGCTCCAAGTGACAGCATTTATTCTATATTCACAGACTTTTCCCAGTTCCCCATTGTAGGCTGGCTGCTGAAGAAATCACTCCCACACAGCTCCCTCTTCTTTTTCTCTAACTGTGGGTCTATCCACCTGCACACACTTCTTTCGACAACAGAAGTGGGATTTTGTGCTGTTAGCTGTGGGGTAATCCTGTCTGCATATCACCCGTGTATTTGTCCCTGCTCCTTCCTCTGCAGTCTGCCTGGCTATAGAAAGCTATCTTTTCTGTTGGAACTATGGTGGTTGTTGTTCAGTCGCTAAGTCGTGTCTGACTCCTTGCGACCACAGGGACTGCAGTACACCAGTTTCCCTGACCTTCACTCTCTCCTGGAGTTTGCTCAAATTCATGTCTATTGAGTCAGTGATGCCATCCAACCATCTCATGCTCTGTCACCCCCTTCTCCTGCCCTCAATCCTTCACAGCATCAGGATCTTTTCCTATGAGTTGGCTCTTAGCATCAGGTGGCCAAAGTATTAGAGCTTCAGCTTCAGCATCAGTCCTTCCAATGAATATTCAGAAGTCCTTTAGGAATTCTTTGGACTGTAAAGATGGCTGAGCACTGAAGAACTGATGCTGGAACTATGGTAAAGACAACAAAAGATTTGCTCTTTGGCAAGTAAAGGAAAATAATAGTATTTAGACAAAATCACTTTTATTTAAAACCCAAACTAAGTAAACTAAGAAAAATTCACATTATTATTTCTTTCTCTTATTTGCCTTCCAAGATTGTATAACTGGATCAAGAGCAGTGATTTTTCAAAATGTTTACTGTTTATACAGGTCATGCAAGGGAAGGAAATGGTTGTATATGATGTACATCCTCATTATGCACTTGTTCAGTTGCTATGTCATGGTCAACTCTTTGGGACCTCATGGACTGTAGCATGCTAGGCTCCTCTGCCCTTCACTATCTCCTGGAATTTACTCACATTCATGTCCACTGAGTCAGTGATGCTATTTAACCATTTCATCCTCTGCTGCCCCATTCTCCTTTCCCCTTCAATCTTTCCCACTATCAAGGTCTTTTCCAGTGAGTTGGCTCTTTGAATGATGTGGCCAAACTATTGGAGCTTCAGCAACAGTCCTTCTAATGGATGTTCAGGGATGATTTCCTTTAGGATTGACTGGTAGCTGTTATTGAAAAGAATGAGACAGGGACTTCCCTGATGATCTTGTGGCTAAGATGCTCCAAGTGCAGGGGGCTTGGGTTCAATCTCTGGTCAGGGAACTAGATCCCACATGCTGCAACTAAAGATTCCATGTGCCAAGCTGAAGGTCAACTCGGCAAGTTGAAGTTGGTGAGTGCTGCAACTAAGACCTGGTGCAGCCAAATAAATCAATAATGAGAAAAATCAGGGAAGACAAGAATATGTTAGGACCCTGTGGTGAAAGAAAGCATGGTGAGTGAAAGGGGTTGAACAAAAGCTAGTGGTACTGGAGCCTAAGAAATGAAGGCGAGTGTTGTGGGATGAGGCTTCAGGGGGGACCAGGTTAGGCAGTGCTGGTGGGTCAGTTCTGGGTGTTTTGCCTTCACACTACAGCCAGTGGGATTCCATTGAAGGGTTCTAAGCAAGGGTTGGGAAGGGATGGAATGCCCAGAATGGCATAGTCTATAATGGGCAGAAAGGATTGGAGAGGAGGAGATCAATTAGGAGTCTGTGAAAGTCCCAATGAGATGGGATGGTAACCTTGGACTACGTTGGTGATGATGGGGAAGGAGAGAAAGGAAAGGATGAGAGCTGTGCAGGAGGAAGAGAGAAATGTTGAGATGACTCCTAGTTTCCTGAGAGGTTTTTTGAGAGGAGGGACATCAAATGAGAATTGGGGAGAGCAAGATGGTGGAGGAGTAGGTGGACGTGGAGTACATCTCTCTCCATGGATACATCAGGAATATACCTTCAGACACAGAAGTACATGCAGAACACCAGCTGAAAACAGACAGCAGTACCTGACCAGCAGAAGAGAATATATAGAACCACGCAAAACTCGGTAGGACTAAAGAACTAGGGGGAAAAACAGGAGTGTTCGTAGGACCGGACCTGCCCTTAGTGGGTAGGGGAGCTGAAGCAGGCGTCCGATCCCCACATCAGGGCAATTGTCTGAGTCAGAGGAGAAATATTTAAGGCTGAGAGTGAAACAACTGATCTGTGGCAGCCTAAACAGAATGAGAATCAGACAGTCACTGCTGCAGCCATGCATACCCTGGACAGGTATGCAGGTTCCTTGGAAGGCGCAGCGGCTGGGAGCTGGAGTTTAGGGATTGTGGAGCAATCCCAGGTCGAGGGCTGCTGTTGACTGCAGAGAGATGGATCGAGAGGATGAGAGGGAGGAGACTGTGGTGGGAAATGCCTGTGGAGGAAAGCCAGGCAGCCATGGAAGCAAGGCGATACTACTGTGTCACATGTAGGGGGTGGAGCTATCACCATAGCCTCTCTCTCCCCACACGCTAGCTTCAGGCAGCTGAACAACAGAGAGGCTGGCCCATCAAAGGCCTGACGCACTGAACTACAGAGTAGGGTGCCAGCCAGGGGATGCCCTCTAGGTGCCTGATGTGCTGAACAAGAGAGAAGGACTCCAGGCAAGGGAGCCCTCTAAGTGCCTGAATGGGTGGAGCTACAGAGAAAGACTGACCAAAGAGGTCTTCTGATTGCCAGCTGCAAGAGGCTCAAAAAGAGACTCTGACAGGGCCATAACTCCTGCGGTGGAGGGAGTCCGTGTCCCTTCACACTTGGAACTGCCAGGGTCCCCGCAAGCCAAGCAGCTGCGTCACCTTCATGCTCAACTCTCACTGGGGCAGAGCTGCCACAGGCAAAAATAGTGGTGTCTATGCGCGCCAGGTCGCTTCTGTCATGTCCGGACTTTTTGCGACCCTATAGACAAGCACAGCCTAAAGGAGCTACCCCACGTCTGAGGTCAGGGGCGGCGGCCGCGAGGAGCTACCCGACATCCAAGGAGTGGTGGCTGCGCGGGTGCAGGAGGGCCTAGAGAAGCTATTCCACGTTCAAGGTCAGGAGGGGCAGTGGTGAGGAGATACCCCTCGTCCAAGGTAAGGAGCAGTGGCTGCACTTTGCTTGAGCAGCCATGAAGAGATACCCCACGTCCAAGGTAAGAAAAACCCAAGTAAGACGGTAGGTGTTGCAAGCGGGCATCAGAGGGCAGACACACTGAAACCATAATCACAGAAAAATGGACCACAGACTCTCGTCTAACTCAGTGAAACTAAGCCATGCCCTGTGGGGCCACCCAAGACAGGCGGGTCATGGTGGAGAGGTCTGGCAGAATGTGGCCCACTGGAGAAGGGAATGGCAAACCACTTCAGTATTCTTGCCTTGAGAACCCCATGAACAGTATGAAAAGGCAAAATGATAGGATACTGAAAGAGGAACTCCCCAGGTCAGTAGGTGCCCAATATGCTACTGGAGATCAGTGGAGAAATAACTCCAGAAAGAATGAAGGGATGGAGCCAAAGCAAAAACAATACCCAGTTATGGATGTGACTGGTGATAGAAGCAAGGTCCGATGCTGTAAAGAGCAATATTGCATAGGAACCTGGAATGTCAGGTCCATGAATCAAGGCAAATTGGAAGTAGTCAAACAAGAGATGGCAAGAGTGAATGTCGACATTCTAGGAATCAGCGAACTAAAATGGACTGGAATGGGTGAATTTAACTCAGATAACCATTATATCTACTACTGTGGGCAGGAATCCCTCAGAAGAAATGGAGTAGCCATCATGGTTAACAAAAGAGACCGAAATGCAATACTTGGATGCAATCTCAAAAACGACAGAATGATCTCGGTTCGTTTCCAAGGCAAAGCATTCAATATCACAGTAATCCAAGTCTATGCCCCAACCAGTAACGCTGAAGAAGCTGAAATTGAATGGTTCTATGAAGACCTACAAGACCTTTTAGAACTAACACTCAAAAAAGATGTCCTTTTCATTATAGGGGACTGGAATGCAAAAGTAAGAAGTCAAGAAACATCTGGAGTAACAGGCACATTTGGCCTTGGAATATGGAATGAAGCAGGGCAAAGGCTAATAGAGTTTTGCCAAGAGAATGCACTGGTCATAGCAAACAGCCTCTTCTAACAACACAAGAGAAGACTCTACACATGGACATCACCAGATAGTCAACAATGAAATCAGATTGATTATATTCTTTGCAGCCAAATATGGAGAAGCTCTATACAGTCAACAAAAACAAGACCAGGAGCTGACTGTGGCTCAGATCATGAACTCCTTATTGCCAAATTCAGACTGAAATTGAAGAAAGTAAGGAAAACCACTAGACCATTCAGGTATGACCTAAATCAAATCCCTTATGATTATACAGTGGAAGTGAGAAATAGATTTAAGGGACTAGATCTGATAGAGTGCCTGATGAACTATGGACGGAGGTTCATGACATTGTACAGGAGACAGGGATCAAGACCATCCCCATGGAAAAGAAATGCAAAAAAGCAAAATGGCTGTCTGGGGAGGCCTTACAAATAGCTGTGAAAAGAAGAGAAGCGAAAAGTAAAGGAGAAAAGGAAAGATAAAAACATCTGAATGCAGAGTTCCAAAGAATAGCAAGAAGAGATAAGAAAGCCTTCCTCAGTGATCAATGCAAAGAAATAGAGAAAAACAACAGAATGGGAAAGACTAGAGATCTCTTCAAGAAATTTAGAGATACCAAGGGGACATTTCATGCAAAGATGGGCTCGATAAATGACAGAAATGGTATGGACCTAACAGAAGCAGAAGATTTTAAGAAGAGGTGGCAAGAATCCACAGAAGAACTGTACAAAAATATCATCATGACCAAGATAATCACGATGGTATGATCACTCACCTAGAGCCAGACATCCTGGAATGTGAAGTCAAGTGGGCCTTAGAAAGCTTCACCACGAACAAAGCTAGTGGAGGTGATGGAATTCCAGTTGAGCTATTTCAAATCCTGAAAGATGATGCTGTGAAAGTGCTGCACTCAATATGCCAGCAAATTTGGAAAACTCAGCAGTGGCCAGAGGACTGGAAAAGGTCAGTTTTCATTCCAATCTCAAAGAAAGGCAATGCCAAAGAATGCTCAAACTACCACACAATTGCAGTCATCTCACACGCTAGTAAAGTAATGCTCAAAATTCTCCAAGCCAGGCTTCAGCAATACGTGAACTGTGAACTTCCAGATGTTCAAGCTGGTTTTAGAAAAGGCAGAGGAACCAGAGATCAAATTGCCATCTGCTGGATCATTGAAAAAGCAAGAGAGTTCCAGAAAAATATCTATTTCTGCTTTATTGACTATGCAAATGCCTTTGACTGTGTGGATCACAATAAACTGTGGAAAATTCTGAAAGAGATGGGAATCCCAGACCACCTGACCTGCCTCTTGAGAAACCTATATGCAGGTCAGGAAGCAACAGTTAGAACTGGACATGGAACAACAGACTGGTTCCAAATAGGAAAAGGAGTACGTCAAGGCTATATATTGTCACCCTGTTTATTTAACTTATATGCAGAGTACATCATGAGAAACGCTGGTCTGGAAGAAGCACAAGCTGGAATCAAGATTGCAGGGAGAAATATCAATAACCTCAGATATGCAGATGACACCACCCTTATGGCAGAAAGTGAAGAGGAACTCAAAAGCCTCTTGATGAAAGTGAAAGTGGAGAGTGAAAAAGTTGGCTTAAAACTCAACATTCAGAAAACGAAGATCATGGCTTCTGGTCCCATCACTTCATGGGAAATAGATGGGGAAACAGTGGAAACAGTGTCAGACTTTATTTTTCTGGGCTCCAAAATCACTGCAGATGGTGACTGCAGCCATGAAATTAAAAGGCGCTTACTCCTTGGAAGGAAAGTTATGACCAACCTAGATAGCATATTCAAAAGCAGAGGCATTACTTTGCCAACAAAGGTTCATCTAGTCAAAGCTATGGTTTTTCCTGTGGTCATGTATGGATGTGAGAGTTGGACTGTGAAGAAGGCTGAGCGCTGAACAATTGATGCTTTTGAACTGTGGTGTTGGAGAAGACTCTTGAGAGTCCCTTGGACTGCAAGGAGATGCAACCAGTCCATTCTGAAGATCAGCCCTGGGATTTCTTTGGAAGGAATGATGCTCAAGCTGAAACTCCAGTACTTTGGCCACCTCATGGGATGAGTTGACTCATTGGAAAAGACTCTGATGCTGGGAGGGATTGGGGGCGAGAGGAGAAGGGGACGACAGAGGATGAGATGGCTGGATGGCATCACTGACTCGATGGATGTGAGTCTGAGTGAACTCCGGGAGTTGGTGATGGACAGGGAGGCCTGGCGTGCTGCGATTCATGGGATTGCAAAGAGTCAGACATGACTGAGCAACTGATCTGATCTAATCTGATCTGATTGAATATAGTTCCCCATGCTATACAGTTGGAAGAATTGCTTGATTTTTAAAGAGTATCTCTCAAATATTTCAACATTTGATTTTATCTGAAGCCATTGTGCTCTTTTATACAGAACAATGGACAAAGTGATGAGGGCCCGATGATCTGATATACCTCAAAGACATACAAAGCCAGACAGGATCCAGAGGACACCTAAATTGATCCAGAGGGTCAAAAGAGTCCTTTGTGAGGGATGATAAAAGAATTAGGGCTTTTCATTCTGGGAAGACCCAGGCTGAGAGGGGAATATAATTGAAATTTATAAAATAATGAAAATCATAGGATAAAAATATGAACTTACAAAATCCCAGAGCACAAGAACTAGGGACAACTTTATCATTTTAAAGAAATAGTTTTAGGGCGAAGTAAAAATAGCACTTCCTTCCACAGAAATAGTGAGTATATGGAACTTCATACTTAAAGGTTGGCCAGGACCAAACCAACAAGTATAAGAGAAACACATATTGTTGGACGGTAGAGTCATAGGAGATTATAAAATGAAATTAAAACCATTGGGTAAATCTTTCTAATTTTGGAGGATGACAACATGGAGACTGGCCATTAAGCTTTCCTGTCCCTATCTGGCATTTTGTCCAAATCAGGGTTCCTGAGTGAATATGCCAGAAAGGACAGAGCACAGACTGAGTTCAGAGGGCATGGCTGCAAGTTTTACCTCCTTGACCTTAGGGACTTACTTCTTTATAATGTACCCTGGTTTCCTCAAGTGGGGGAAAAAAAGGTAATGTCAGCATTAAAATCTGCCTGACTATTGTGAGAGATTCAAATGAAAGCCTGTTTCTGGAAGTGCTTATTTATTTATTTTAAAATATTTATCTATTTGACTGTTTCAGGTCTTAGCCACAGTATGCAGAATCTTCATTGTGGTCCATGGACTCTCTAGTTTTGACATGTGGGTTCTCTAGCTGTGGCATGATGGTTCTGGGGCAACTTGGTTCTAGTGTGTGTGGGCTCAATAGTTGTGGTGCGTGGGCTCAGTTGCTCTGCAGCATGTGGGATCTTAGTTCCTTGACCCGGGATCACACCTGCATCTCCTGCATTGCAAGGTGGATTCTTAGCCACTGGACCACTAGGGAGGTCCCTGGAAGTGGTTTATAGTTGATAAGAAGATGTTATCTATATGAACTTACAAAGTTCTGCTTTTATGGTAGCATTTCTAGTTTTCTGTCCACTGGGTGGGTTGACCTTCATCTTGCCTTGCCTGATCTTGCTTGGCTTCCTTGGGGAGCAATATTTCCCAGTTCAGAGCAAAGGAAAGGACTGAGGGCTGGGAACAATCCCGCATCTTCTCGGGAGGTGGAGAGAATGCAGATATATCTTCTCTCATCCCCCTTTCCTCCCTGGGAAGATGAGGAAGTAAAAGCTAAGGAGAAATTTGCAAGCATCTCTTCTCCTTTATATGTTTTGAGTGATAAAATGTCACCTAAAAAGCCAGTCTCTGGATAGCTTTGAGGGTTCTTTTGAATCTTGGGAAAACTACAAAAGGCCAATATAGGGGGCAGATGAGAAAAACCACGGGGACTGGTTTCTCATGGTTTCCTGTAGGTTTAGGATTTAACGGATAGAGAAAAATTGGGACTCAAATTTCCTTTAAAGATGGTCATTGCAGTTCACTATGGCCGGAAAGCTGATGGACATCCGGAGGGAGAGAGCACGTCTTGTCTGGAAGGTCATCTGAATTTTGGATATGTCCCTTGGGAATCTGACTTAGAGCAGGTAAGGCAACAGCAGGAAGATACACTGATAACAAATAACTTATCTCCTTCATAGCAAATATGGACTGCTTCACCAGGCTTCCAAGCATTCCACCATCCACCCTGCCCTGACCTCATTTCCCATGAGGTATAGTGGGAAGGGAATGGCCCATGAGTCAGGCAGCCCTAGATTTGAATTTTGGCTTCACCACGAATTATCTGAGTGTGCCTTAGTCTCCAATTCACAAAACGGTGATAATAGAAACTCCACTTATCTCTGAGTTGCAGTGAGGAGCAAGTGAGATTATATTTGTGGAGCACTTAGCATAGTGCCTGGCACATCATAGTCCCTAAATCAATGTCAGCTTTTGTCACTATCCAGTACCCTGGACTCTAAGGAAACCGATCACTGGAGACTGCAGCCGTGTGAAAGCAGGGGCCAGGATGCACTGTGCTCACTGTTGCATCTGTGGTGCACACACAGTGCCCGAAGAAACACATCTTTTCACTCCAAGAAACTGTCATTGCCTTCAGTGCAAGTTGTGCCCATTCTGAGCTCAGCTGAAGTCTTGTTTTCTCAGTGAAACCAGCTTATATTGACCTTGCCTCCTGGTACCTCCCAATGGCACACAATTCAGCTCTCAGGTAGCCAAGGATTTGCATAGTTGCCTTGTTGCCAGGTGGCTCAAGGGTAAAGAATCCACCTGCCAATGCCAGAGGCACCAGAGTTGTGGATTCAATCCCTACGATGGGAAGATCCTCTAGAGGAGGGCATGGCAACCCACTCTGGTATTCTTGCCTGGAAAATCCCATGGACAGAGAAGCCTGATGGGCTACAGTCCAAGGGATTGCAAAGAGTTGGACATGACTGAGCATGCATGCCCTTGTATTGTATGTGGTAGTGTTATCTTTCAGTGATATTCAACATTTAGGGGGTTAGAGACCCAGCCTGAGAGTAAATTTGTTAGACTCAGAACCTGCCTCTGATACTCTTTCCCCTGCATGGAACCCATGGGTGGAAAGTGACCATCGTATCGCAGACCTGAGAGAAACTGTTCTTAGGTGCTCCTTTCGACACATGACACAGTGGGATGCTTTGCAGAAACCTCTCACTCTGAGGTCCTGGGAAACAGTCTGTGGCACTTAGAGCTTCCTCATTCCTGGTCTCTTTGAGTTGAAGGGACAGCTGTGCAAAGGATGTTATATTTTTGCTGATTTGTCTCAAAAAACACAAAGCAGCATTCAGAATATCTTTCATAAGACCAACATTCACATATCAATTGGAGCCACTTTTGTAACATAAAGTAATAGCTTAAAACATTCCCCTTCTTTTCCTTTTGTTCTGAAGCTGCAAAAGCCAGTGCTAGAAGCTGGGAACCAGGTCTGCTGAGTTTCTCTCTCCCTTTCTTCTTGGAATAAAGTATCAAGGGTAGTGTCTTTTTGAAGGGAGAGCAGGCATGGGGAAGTGGCACCCACACCTGGATGTCTCCTGCTGTTAGTCTGCTCCAGTCTCAAGTCCACTTTCTGATGTAGATTCCAGGGCACCCTTCTCAGTTCTCATGGAGCCAGGGACCACTGTGACCCACCAGGGACCCCTCCCTGCAAGTCAGCATCAATAACCTGTTGAATAGTTCCCTTTTGACTTGAGCTTGTAACATTTCTTATTATTTTTTTTTTTCATTTTTTTATCCTGTCCTTTTCTTTAAAGGTTATATTTTTAAGTTAAAAATAAGCACAAGGAGACCTTGTGATCCTCTTCTCACTGACCCAGATATTTTAAGTGCTGGAGGACTGACTGCAGCATCTCATCTGGGGATATGGGCTGGCTCTCAGGAGCCAATTAGCTAAAGGTAATAATAAAATATTAATCCTATTTCCGACACATACGACCCTCTCCTGTTTTCCCTGTACCTGCTGCTGCTAAGTCACTTCAGTCATGTGCGACTCTGTGCGACCCCATAGACGGCAGCCCACCAGGCTCCCCCTTCCCTGGGATTCTCCAGGCAAGAACACTGGAGTGGGTTGCCATTTCCTTCTCCAATGCATGAAAGTGAAAAGTGAAAGTGAAGTCACTCAGTCGTGTCCGACTCTTAGCGACCCCATGGACTGCAGCCTACTAGGCTCCTCCATCCATGGGATTTTCCAGGCAAGAGTATTGGAGTAGGGTGCCATTCCCTGAGCCTATCCAACCCTATTCATTCTTCAGTGTGTTGTAGAAAAAGCCATGGACTTGAGGATAAAAGATTTGGATCAACTCCTGACTTAAAGTTACAAACTGTCTGACCTTGGGCGAGTCATGACATTGTGTCTGGGAACCTTTGTTTTTTTGCCTGTGAAAGAGGAACATTGATCATCTCATGGAGTGAGAATCGGGGGCTTAGGGTCCGGCCTGGTGACTGGGGTACACAGAACAGCCTCCAAAGAAATACTTACCAAACTCCAGAAAGCCCCATTTGAGTAATCCTGGAATCATGAATCCCTCCTATTTTTGGGTTTCTGTGTTATTGAGTCTATCTGCACCATACAAGTTAACAGTTAACTAACATTGACTTTAAAACGTGGCTCTAGTTTCTTCACATTCCCAGTTGGTGGATGGATAGGTTCTTTGCAGAACTGCGCTGTGCATTTTTTTCCCCCTTGTGTCGTTGTTACAATAATAGGCACTTGATCATTGACTGATGGAGTACATTACTTTTTCAACTAAATTTGGGTTCTTAGCACAATGCAGGTTATTTTCCTCATCTTTATCCCTCCTTCACTGCTTGCTGCTAATAGTGAGGTAGCAGGAAGTCTTTGAGGCTTTCATTATCTTGTCACTTTGTAGCTTCTCATCAAATACATGCTCTATGTATATTCAAAGATACTGCTGACCTGCCATGAACACAAAATTGAATTGTTTATCCACTAGGAGGATGGGTTTTCCCCAAATCAGCTTTGTTTTCACACTTAGGCAGGGTTAAGGAGGGTCCATCGAGCTGGATGTGTGCCTGGTGAGGCTGCCCATTCCCCTGTTCTGACCCTGAGGTTTATAAAGAAGAGCTGAAGATAACCCTCTTAGGCGATGATAGGCGAGCAGTGAATTTAATAGAAGCCCCAAGAGTCTGCCCTTTGGATAAGAACACTATTCCAGCTGTAACATCACCTCCATGGATTGCCTCTTATGGGTTGAACTGTGTCCTTCTCCTCCTCGCAAAAGGCATGTTGAAACCCTAGACCTTAATTGGAAATAGAGTCTTCATCAGTTCAGTTCAGTCGCTCAGTTGTGCCTGACTCTTTGTGACCCCATGGACTGCAGCACGCCAGGCTTCCCTGTCCATCGCCAACTCCCAGAGCCTTCTCAAACTCATGTCCATTGAGTCGGTGATACCATCCAATCATCTCATCCTCTGTCTTCCCCTTCTCCTCCCACCTTCAATCTTTCCCAGCATCAGGGTCTTTTCCAATGAGTTAGTTTTTTTGCATAAGGTTGCCAAAGTATTGGAGCTTCAGCTTCAGCATCAATCCTTTCAATGAACATTCAGGACTGACTTCCTTTAGGATTGACTGGTTTGATCCTCTTTCAGTCCAAAGGATTCTCAAGAATCTTCTCTAGCACCACAGTTCAAAAGCATCAATTCTTTGGTGCTCAGCTTTCTTCATAGTCCAACTCTCACATCCATACATGACTACTGGAAAAACCATAGCTTTGACTAGATGGACCTTTGCTGGCAAAGTAATATTTCTGTTTTTTAATATGCTGTCTAGATTTGTCAAAGGTTTTCTTCCAAGGAGCAAGCATCTTTTTATTTCATGGCTGCAGTCACCATCTGCAGTGATTTGGAGCCCAAGAAAATAAAGTCTGTCATAGATATAATCTTCTAGATATAGATATAATCAAGATGAGATCATGCTGGATTAGTGCATGTGTGCTAAGTCGCTTCAGTCCTGTCTGACTCTTTGTGACTCCATGTACTGTAGCCTGCCAGGCTCCTATGTCCATGGGATTCTCCAGGCAAGAATATTGGAGTGGGTTGCTGTGCCCTCCTCCAGGAGATCTTCCTGACCCAGGGATTGAACCCTCATCTCTTATGTATCCTGCACTGGCAGGCGGGTTCTTTGCCACTAGCGCCACCTGGGAAGCCTGTACTGATTACAGTGGACTCTAATCCAGTGACTGATATCTTTTTATTTATTTATTTAGAAATAATTTTCCTTTTTTTTTTTTTTTTGGCCCTGCTGTGTGGCTTGTTTTCCGACTGGGGATTGAACCCAGGCTCTTGGCAGTGAAAGCACCTAACCTAAGCACAGAACCACTGACAAATTCCCCAGTGACTGATGTCTTTATAAGTAGGAGGGACTTGGACACACACAGAGGGAAGACAGTCATGTAAAGATGGAGTCAAACATTGGGGTGATGAAAGGTTGTTGAATCACGCGAATACACCGGGATTCTTGGCCCCCGGAGGAGAAGAGTTCAGTCTGGGGCCAGAGATGAGGCTTGATTGCTCAGAGCTTTTGTGTAATAAAGTTTTATTAAAGTATAAAGGAGATAGAGAAAGCTTCTGACATAGGCATCAGAAGGGGGCAGAAAGAGTACCCGCTTGCTAGTGTTAACAATGAGGTTATATAATCCAAAGAATGTCTGGAGGTTGTAAAGACCTCATCAGACCTACTCCCATAATTTACATTTTAAGATAACACTGTCCTCAGGCAAGATACATCCTTGTAAAGACCAGGTCTACTCCCATAATTTACATTTTAAGATAACAGAAGGTTGAATCCGAAGACTGTCCTTAGGCAGAATACATTATTGTTATATAATCCTAAGGAATGTGGAGAAAGAAAAAAGTTTGTCCTTTCTTCCTCCTTGATAATTCTAGACCCCTCTCTCCTTGGGGACCCCTAGACTCCCTATCAACCTGCCTAGGAACTGACTCTCTCAGTGATGCAGCAGTAAGCCAAGGGATGCCAAGGATTGCTTAGAGTCATCAGAAGCAAGGACAAGGCAGAAAGGATTTCCCCCGTGGGGCCTTCAGAGGGAGCATGGTTCTGCTGATTTTCGACTTCCAGCTCCCTATGAGAGAATAAGGTTCTGTTGTTTGTGGTAATTTGTTATGGCAGCCCTAGGAAATGAATCCACTGCCTGAGAGTCTAAAGAAAATGCAAAAGAGAGGTTCTAATTAGAATCGATTACCCATCTTCCCTGAAAGGCATTGGTACTAATCCATCATGCCTTCCCTTGTCATTACTTCTGTGCAAGACTCCCAGACCCCCTTCCTTACACATCTTTGTACATCTCCTTATTTGACTCCCATCCTCCTGACTCCAAGACCATCTCCTATGTCCTCAGCCTCTTCTCTGAATGTCCTATCACCTCTTTGCTTGGATACCTGACTCACTCTTGGGGATGAGGGGACACCCCTCAGGTGTCCCAGGGCCTGATTATGGGATTGGTGTCTGCTTTGCTCCTCATGGCCACTCCCAGACCTATTTGAAAGACAGGCCCTTGAATCTCTAGAAACCTCTGCACTGTAGTCCTCCACCAACCTGCCATCACCCCCTGATCCAGGGATGCTTCAACCCCTGCCGGCTCACTTCCACCCTCATCTGTCCTCACTCTTGGTGGATGGCCTGCTTAGATCAGTCAGCCCCAGTGCTGACTGCACTCTAAAATTATTCAAGAAGCTTAAAAAAAAAAAGCACAGGCACCACTCCCCCTCTTCCCAGTCGATTGAACTGGAATCTTTGGGGGTTGGAGGTCTGTGTAGGTTTTAAGAGCTCCCAGTCATTCTAGTATGTGAAGGTTTGAGACCATCAGTAGAGGTGATCCAAGTATTATTCTGGCTTCTCGATCCTTAAACTTCCTTACTTTCAACAATCCTTTTCCCCTCTCAGACAGCCACTCAGTAATACCGGTGTTTGTCATTACTAGTACCTGTCCCCACTCAACAATGTTGGTTTCTGGCATTTCACTGTGACTGCCACTTCCTCACTTCCAGCTCACTCCCTTCAGAACCCCAGTGCCAACCATCCTTTGACCTCGCCAGGTCCAGCAGGCCATCATCTCTACCTCTTTCCACTTGTCTGTTATGCCCCCTGGCCTTGCCTTCCACCTCCCCAGTGTGAGTCCATGGCCCAGCTCAACTCCGCTGCCTCTCTACCCTTCTGCTGCCTGCACCTGGCAGACCCCAGGATCTGATAACCCTCTACTCACCCGTTCATGTCTGCATCCAAGCACCAGATCTCAGAAAGTGACTGAGTGAAAACACACAGCCCCTGACTGGTCTTAATTTTATGAACACAGGACTCAAGTGGATTTGGCAGTGCTACCTCGTTTCCTTAGTTCATTCATTTCCCTTTCTTTGAGAAGCTCTTTCACACCTTCCCTCTCCAGACCAGCTCACGGCAGGAGCCTTTTCACACCTCCAACAGGTCAGTCTTGTTCGTGCTTCACAAAGTGTAATCACAGTGCACTCTGTTTCCATTCTTTCTCCAGATCTTGCCTGGAGCACCCCTCACTGAACTGTCTCTCCTCAGGGAAGTATTCTCGGACTCTTCTACCTAAAGGAGCCCATCTCAACCCTGACACTGTCTATTCTCCATCGCTTTCTTATTTTCTTCAGGGCACTGACTGCTGTCTGTTTTATTACATGATGGATTGATTTTTGTTTGCTTGTCTGCCTCCCTTATCAGCATGTAGGCTTCATGAAGACAGTTTGCTTCTGGTTTGCCTAGGTCATGGCTAGATCCCCAACACCGGGGACAGAGCCTGGCACACACTAAGCTCTCCAGTGACTGAAGACATGAATGAATGAACGAACAATAACAACAAAAGGATCTTTGTTGTCTGTTTTTTTGAAAAATTTTTATTGGAGTGTATTTGGTTTACAATGTTGTGTTAGTTGCAGGTGCACAGCAAAGTGGATCAGTTATACACATGCACATATCACTCTTTTTTTAGATTCTTTTCCCATATAGGTCATTACAGAATATTGAATAGAGTTCCCTGTGTTATACAATAGGTTCTTATTAGTTATCTATTTTACACATAGTAGTGTATGCATGTCAATCCCAATCTCCCAATTTACGACCCCCCCCCGCCCCCCGCCCCCATCACCTGGTAACCATGTTTGTTACCTTGTTGACTTAGGAGGCAGTATAAACAATGATGAAATGTTTGTAGGCCTGGATTCAAAGTCTGGGTTATCCTTGCTGGCTGTGGGACTTTTGAGCAAACTGCTCATTCTCTGTGAGTTTTAGCTTTCTTATTTGTAAAAAAAGAAAGCTTTTCTCATTTTGTGTCAGTGACACATGGAGACATGGGTATCTGGGGAGAGTGGCATGCCGGGAGAAGGCATGGGAACTCCCTGTGCCTTCCTACACACCTCGTTCTGTGCGTCTCTCCTATCTGGCTATTACCAAGTTCACCCCCTTCACCCAAAAAAATCAAGGTGAATCATGGACCTAACTGTGAAAGCTGAAACTGTGAAGCTTCTAGAAGAAAACATTGGAGAATATATTCATAACTTTGGGGGCAGGCAAAGATTTCTTTCATGAGATCCCCAAAGCACTAATTTTAAAACAAAGAAAAATGGATAAATTGGACTTCATCAAAATTAAAAGTTTCTGCTTATTAAAAGACAGTTAAGAGGGAGGAGGGATAAATTAGGAGCTTGGAATTATATATATTTGTATATATCTGAATCACTTAGCTGTACACCAGAAACTAACACAACAGAAGAAATCAACATAGTAAATCACAACATAATAAATACATAGTAAATCTCAACTATCACAACGTAGTAAGTCAACTATACTTCGATAAAAAAGACCTTAAAAAAAAGACAGTTAAATGAAAAGGCAAGCCATAGACTGGGAGAAAATATTCCTAATAAATATCTCTAACAAAGGACTCAGATCCAGAATTAGAACTCCTATGAATCAATAATAAAAAGAAAAAAAATAAAGCTTAAAATGGGCAAAAAAAAAAAAAAAAAAAGAAAGAAAGAAGAGCAATAATAGGAACTACTCCTTAAGGCAGCTTCATGGATTTTGTAAAATTAATCTAAATGCTTTTAGCTGTAATAATTTAATATCTATTCACAACAACCCCTGAGGGAGTTACTATTAACCCCATTTTACAGATAAGAAAACTGAGGCCCAGAGCTATTCAATGACTTACCTGATATCAATGGGGCTAGAGAGTGGCAGAGCCAGGACCTCAGCTTGGTAGTATGGCTTTAGAGCCCACACACATAACCCTTGTAATATACTGCCTCTCCTCAAAAACCCTTTGCTTAATCTCTCCTGGGAAGTTTAAGATGTTTTCCCTTCTCATAACTTAGCCTTGGACATGAGTTTGAGCAAACTCCAGGAGATAGTGAAGGACAGGGAAGCTTGGCGGTCTGTAGTTCATGGGGTTCCGAAGACTCAAACATGACTTAGCGACTGAAAACAGCAACTTAGCCTTATGGTGGGTAAACGCTGAGACTGGACTGTCGTTAGAAGTAATTTAATTTAAGGGATGGAGCGTAAACTTCTTTCAAGAGGAAACATTTGTGCATATTGTGGTCTTCTGTCTGTTGTGGTTCACCAACATCTGAGTTGATTCCTTGAATCTGCTAGTGAAACTGTTAAGTAGGTGCCTGTGAGAAACCATGTATTTGGGAACATAGCAGTCATTGCATTTTCTCCTTTTTATTCAGTTGTTTGGTTACATATACACACGTCTATACCTTTTCAATTTACTGGAGATGTCTGAGCCAAGGAAAATGCTAGTTTGTGAAAATATGGATATACTTTTTGCATATTTTCCTAATGTGTCTCTTTTTAAGTGAGGGAAGTGTGTGGAAAATGAGATTGCTAGATGGTCTTTGGATCAGGGTCACAAGTCCCATGTAAACTAAGGCCCAGGATCGTCCATAATAGCCTGAGCAGTAGATGTGTTCTCAAACAAGAAACCTCATATTTTGAATATTCCTTCCTATCTCTTTTTGCATTGATTTCTTTTCTTCTCATCCTTGAAATTACCTTAGGTTTATTTTCCTCTCTTCATCTCTTGTAGCTGACATCACACATATGGCATTTATTTACATCTGCTTTTTACAGATTTCTGTTTGTATCCTTCATTTGTCTAAGTGAGTGATTATTAACAAGATAACAGAGCCTAAACTAATCATAAGACAAGATGGCAAATGCAGGTCATATTTAAGTATTCTTTGCATAAATCTAAGGAGGTGTTCTTTGCATATAAAGCAAGAATATGGTAATTATGGGTGTCTTCACTAGTTATGACAAATCAGGTTATGTATGATCTATTCTTAATATTTGCAGCACAGTGTTGTGAGATGATCTCTGAGAGCCAGAGCCCTAAGTTCTACTGTGTGACCTTGGGCAAGTTATTTAACCTCTCTCATCTCTAATTATTTCTATCTAAAATGATGAGGTGAATCCAAGATCGTTTTAGGTTAAAGTTTTTTGGCCTCTATTTTGTAATTGAAACTAAGGAACAACATTTATTTTTAAAACATTATTTTCAAAATATTTCTATAATTAAACTATTTTATCTACATCAGGTCTTTTTCTCATTTAAGTTTAAAATTGGGAGCTTCACCCATTCCAGAGCAATGAATATATATACACAATATATGCTTTCTGATTCATACACACATCTACTTAATACATAGTCTTTATGGTGATGGGACATCTTGAATTTTCTATGATTGTACCAATTAAAAAAAAAACAACTCTGTGGTGTTTCCATATAAGTAATTTTACATCCAAGTACATCCATATACCTCATTTCATTCTAATTCAGGAACTGTGGCCAGTGGATACAGAATGACCTTGCCTGTAGTTTAATTATGTAAAATATGTTGGCTGTTTGGTCACTGGTCAATAAGAGCTTATTTCTCAATTTCTGGCTTTGTTGCTGAAAGCAGGGATTGACTGGTCAATTCCAACTCCCCTTTCCTCAGGCGGCATTTTCCCAAATGATTCCTGAGTCACCCCGAGAGGCACTATCTGAGGCAGTATGGGTTACAGCTCTGTCACAGGGCTGTGTGCACATGCCATAGAGCCCCCTCACTGCACCGCACATCACAGGAAGGTGTGAAGGTGTGGCCCTCCTCTGCCATCCGTCTCAAAGGAGAGGAGGGCCATGTGAGGTCTGGGCTACAATAGTGTTTTACATTTCTCTTTGGCATGGCTTGTCTGCTCCAGATAAGCTCAAGAACATCTTCAAAATTCTTGAGTGTATTTGGAACATGAAGGAAAAAACCCAAATCTATTTAAAATTCAGCAGAGGGCCTCAGAAACAGAAGTGCTCAGGCAAGTTACCACTTGTCAATAATTTTTACATAACAGAAGCAGTTTTATTGCTTGTTCTGATTATATAAAGAAATTTTTTCTTTGAGAAAGATTGAAATACATGTAAAATTATAGAGAATAAAATAAAAATCATCTGGAAGCCCACCACCCTAAGATATCTAATTAACACTTTTGTTAACTTCCACACACTTCTCAAGTATACATGCCATTCACATACAGGTACTTTTATATACATGGGATGTAATAAATGCTGTTTATTGTGAAGCCTTTAAAAAAATCACATCCATCCCTGGTCGTTGTCCTTGTATCGCCTCCCCCTCAAACAAAGCAAGTATTATTAACTGCTGGAGATATACCTTTTGTATACTTTTATCTATATAGATACATAGTTATATATAACCACATATTATAATATATATGCATATATAATAGCATATGGGATAATATTATACTTTTCACTCAATTATATGTCATAGAAACCCCAAACAGAATAACATTATACCTTTTTTATTTTGGCTCATTAATGTTTCATAGAAACCCCTTCAAATCAACCCCTTCAAATCCCTTCGAATTATATCTCTAATTCATTATTTGTCATTAGATACCTGAATATTCTACAACTTAAATGTCTCATAATCCATTAAAAAATCTCTCTATTTATGAGCATTTACTTTTTCAGTTTTCTGCCATTCCAAGCTCATGATTTTTTTCAGCTTAGGCTCATAATTTTTTTAACTTTCTAAAATCTATGATGCTGTCTACAAGTCTAAATTTTACTTTTTTCACTTGAATTTTTTGGTCAGTTATTAACTTGCTGTCATGATGTTTAGAAAGTCGTCATGATGTTTAGAAAGTCATCATAATATTTAGGTTTCTTTTGGAATTCTCATTTAGATACATGAAAGGGTCTGCGATTTCTTTCTGTAATTACCCAGACAGACCTTCTCAATATGGTGGTTAGAGCATGTTTCCAGCCTCAGGATCTACATACAAATAATTCCGTCTGGAAACTGTTGCTGAAGCAGAAAGGTTCTGGGCAGCTGACGTGGCAACACAGCTTACAGTGTCTGCCAGTTGTGAGGAACAGCAGGCTGTCATGTTGGGATATAGCAGAAGCAGCAGCAGCAACTCCTGATTTAGGGGCAAAAGATGTAAGTACTTACTTTGACCATTAACCAATTAACACAAAGCAAACTCAAACTGAAGAAGGCTAAGAGGGAATACAGTTCCCACTAGAGACCCCTTTAGAAGATTCATTTGAGAAACATTTGGTCTTAACCAGAGTAGAAAGTTTTCAAGCTGGCACATGGTTTTCAGCAGAAGGGGAACTCGCAGGGTCTTGTTTGAAAAAAACAAGCTTTAGCTGTGGCTAATGCCCCTTTCAAGTCTTAACTCCTCCAAGGACCTGCATACTCTGGCAGGGGCTGTTCCCTGTGGGATAGAGTGCATTGCTAATGTGCAAAAAGGACATGTGATTTCAGCAAAGATAAAAATTTTAGGCAGGTTTGGTTATGGGAAGATCAAAGGAGGCTTAGCACTTATAGTGTTTGAGGGAGGGAGAGAGCCTGTTAAATATTTAAGGTGGATTCAAACTGGTGAAAGCTAACTTAGAGGCAGTGGTGGAAACTTCTATTCTCAAGCTATATAGATGACCAGGGGCGTGGGGCCTGCCAACCCAATGACAAATGAAACCCTGGCATGGATCCTTACCTTGAGCTGCTGTTCCTGAGACTGCCACCCTGGAAATCATGTCTGGAGTTCCTGGTATTTTCAGAGTTTCTAAACCATATGTTTATGTGTTGGTGATTTTTTTTTTTTCCTGTTGAGATCTTTTACTCTGATGTTCAGCTCTTTATAAAACCTCACAAAGGATCAGCAGTGGCCCACCCTAAGTGTGGTTAACTTACTAACAGGTATTTCTGATGGTTACCTCTATGCTGGGGGCACCTAAGTGAACAAGATGAAAGATGTCTCTGGTCCAATAATGTTTGCTGCCCAGCAGAAAAAGCAGATGTTATGAGAAGAGGGATGAACAGTGGGTGGGGAGTCAGGAGACCTGAATTCTGGGCAAACCATATGGCACTCTGGGCTGCAGTTTCTGTGCTATAAAATGAATGGGTGGGAGGGATAACTTTGTCAGTAAATGATTCCTTATCTACTGTGAGTTTTCCCCTTGCTGAACAGCTTTTTACCCAGCATTGAATTTGCTCCATGTCTCATTTGGGGATGAGTACTTTATTTATGAAATAGATTTCGCATGTCATCATCTAGGCTTTATCAAATTGTGATTTTATTTTTTAAAATAATTTTTTATTGATTTATTTATTGGCTGTACTGGGTCTTCTTTGCTGCGTGGGCTTTCTCTAGCTGCAGCAAGGGGGCTACTCTCTAGCTGTGATGTATCGGCTTCTCATGGTGGTGGCTTCTCTTGCCGAACAGGGACTCTAGGATAATGCCGGCTAAGTAGGTATGGCTCCTGGGCTCTAGAGCAGAGACTCAACAGCTGGGGCACACAGGCTTAGTTGTTCTGCGGCATGTGACGTCTTCCTGGATTAGGGATCAAACCCGTGTTTCCTGCGTTGGCAGGCGAATTCTTTACCACTGAGCCACTAGGGAAGCCCTAATTGTGATTTTCTGTGACCTAAACCTGAAGGATCCTTTTTGGATGGGTGCACATATAGTATGATATTGGTAAGAGGATAGATTGTTTCTGAAAAAGATGTCTTAAAGGTAGCGATTCCACACAGACTCATCTTAAATATCTATTTCCAAGTGGTTATTGATTGGAACTTTTCTAACTGCTGCTGATTTTTGAGGAGCAAAGATGCAAGAGCCTGGCACTAAGGAAAATGAAATTTCTTAAAATAGGTGTGACCCACAGGCTACAGCTTGACAGAAATTAAATTGAATCAAGAATAAGTCAGGCTGTGCTTCCAATAGAATAGGAAAAAAAAAAAAAACCTACAAGTGACTGTGTGTTGCGTCCTCAGCTTCCCGAAACCCAGCACCATCAGCTCAGTCATTTTTAGCTTTGGCAATTGTGGGCGTCTCATTAACATGTTTTAATAGAATCTGAAGGATAAGATCAATTTATTTAACATAATTAGTATGCATATTTAGCCTTGCCTAGCACCCACCCGGGCATTTATATGTCCCTTGCTGCCTCCAGCCCTTCTAAATGGCAGAAGTGTACTTCCTGACCCAAGTAATCTTCTCCTGGGCTATGAGCTCCATCCCTCTATGGCCTCCTAAGGAACCACATCCATCACTCCTTTCCCTTGTTCCCCCATCTCTTTAGCTTCTCTTTTACACTGGCTTTCCACTCCACCATAGGGAAAAGCATGTTCAAGTGTCTCCCATTTTATACCAAGCAAGCAGCCAGCCAATAAACAATCCTCTTTAATGTTCTACCCCTTTTCTCACCATTCCACGAACCCTATGGAATCCCGTGGGTACTTTCAAGTTCCTATGTAACTTGATCTCTTACCGTTTTTATTCTCTTTACCTCTTCCTATGTCTTATGCCCTGGTTTCCTTGATGCTGTTCCAACTCCTCCTTCTTAGTCTTCATGAACTTCTCTTTCTTTGCCTTTTACCTTTAATTCTTCATCTCATTTTTTATTTTAAAGTCTGTGCTGTTCCTTGACAATGTCATTCATGTCCATGGTTTTCATTATGACTTGTGTGCTGATAACACATAAATCAAAACATATACACATCTTCAGGAAAGAAGCAACATATAAACAAATAAATACCACCCACCACACATTTGAATCCCTGCAGACTTTTCTCAGGAGCTTGTGACTCATATTCACTGTCCAAAACAGGTATGTTGGTATATACACTCCCCTGAAAGGGCATTATCTTCCTGTCTAATTGAATATGGTGAGAGCCATATTCACCAGAGCCTGTCCAGCTGGGCCTCCCCTCTATGCCTTTGCACTTACTGATTCCTCTTCTGGAACCACCCCCATGCCTCAATTCACCTGATTAAGTCCTAATTATCCAATAAGGTTTAATGAGTTTTTTCCTTCCTCCTAGTAAGATTTGGTTGAGTTGGTTGCCCTTCTGTGATCATATAAGAAGCTATGTAACATTTATCACTTTTATCTAAGGTGATTATTTTGTTTGCCTTTCCAGTCGATCGTGAAAACCTAAAAAGCAGAATTATATCCTTATTCCTGCGTCCCTAACGTCTACAACAGCATGAGGCACGTACTAGTTATCCAAGAAACTATTGCAGATTGAATGAATGGTGGGCCAGTGGCTGCCCGTGGCTCCAGGTTGCTATTTTATCATCTTAGTCAATCCAGTGGGAAGACTTATTTCCCAGCAGTTCAAGCATAAGCTCTGGGAGCATGCTTTGTGGACTTGTCCCTGGACATGTGCTAACTGCCAAATGAATCACTTCAGGCAGGGAGCTGCAGGACTCTGTCATGTATGAATTTTGTGTCCATTTTAGAACGGGGATGGGATCAGTCCTACCCATGCTATATAAACTGAGAGGGGGCAGGGAAGCTCATCATAGAAAAACTAATGCTTTATTACCAGAAGCTGGAGGAAAGGAGGCAGGCAGGCAGTAGTAGCACATGTCCTCCACACTGTGTGCAATCTGGATGCTAGGGACAGCTGGGGCTGCCCTCTGCTCCGCATGCTGGCGGAGGCAGCTAGGACAGTCTCCAGTCTCAGCCCTCATCACTGCTGTCTTTATCCACTCAAGCTGCTGTGATGTGGTACCATAGACTGGCTAGCTTATAAACTACAGCAATTTATTTCTCATGGTTTTGGAGACTGTCAAGCTGAAGGCCAAGGTGCTGGCAGGTTCAGTGTATGGGGAGGGCCTGCTTCCTGGTTCATAGATAGCCATCTTCTCACTTCTCACATCTTCTCACCTGTGTCTTCACAAGGGGCATGGGATCTCTCTGGGGTCTTTTTGAATAAGGACACTAATTCCATTTATGAGGACTCTGCTCTCCTGACCTAATCACCCCTCCTCCACAGTCTCCACAAATACATCAGTCTGGGGACTAGGTTTCAACATACGAATTTCGGAGGGATACAACAATTCAGTCTTAGCAACTCTAGTTTTGCATTCTAGGCTCCAACCACACTGAACGTAAAGCCTACTGATGATGTGCTAAATGCGCAGGTCCTCCTTCACCTCTGAGCCCTTATCATATCCATCCTCTTGCTGGGAACACCTGCTCTCTTGCTCTCCCTGCCCTGCTTCCAGGCTAACAGACTCACATCCTTCCTTCCTGGATGTGAGTCTTCCTTCACGTGGCCTTCACTGAGACATCTTTCTTTGCTGGGAAGACTTCTCTGACCAGGTTTGGTGCCTCTGGTGTGTGCTTCATCTGTTTCTTACTGCCATCCTCTCCTAGCACTGACCGCTGGCGTTATTACTACTTGTCTGTTATAAACTCCAAGAGGATAAGGAACAAACTCACCTCGGTCACTTCCTGTGGCCTGCACTTAACACCTAAGACAGTGCGTGGCACATAGTAGGCACTCAGTAAATACATGATTAATGAAGTACTCAGCTCCTCACCCATTTCTTGGTTGTTAAATAGGAATTGGGATTTTTTTGGGTTTCTTCTACATAGTCCTGGGCTTAGCAGCTTTATTAGAGAAACTGTGGAGAGCCAGCTCGTACAGGAGAAAATATTCTTATTACAGTGAATAATGAATCATATGTGTCTAAAATATTATTTACTGAATGAAGGAAATAATTTTTAAAAATGCTCCCAGGGTGAGGCTATATACCCCAGTCAGGTTCATTCAGTGACATCATCCCTCTAATCAATGTCATTTGGACCAGCGCTAGGACATGGTGTCACAGTGTCACAGTGTCATGGATCATAGAGAGTATTCATCCTTAGTGAAAAAGGAAGTATTCTTAAGAGGTTTGTACAGAAGCTATGTTGCAGAAGCAATGTTGAGCAAGGCAGTAAGTATTTTCTCAGCATGCAGAGAATCTATAACATCCATATATGGACAGCTCCCAGAAAATAATGAACTTTGGCCATCTCCCTTTCTATGACTACAGACATTTATTCTTAGAAAAGAAACTTCTCCATCAGCTTGTCGTGTCCTTCAGTGTCCTCCAGAAACTGAAGTCTGAGCTTTGTTTTTTGGCATCATAAGCGGCTCCTATGGAAATTGTCCTGGTGTGCTAAATTCAGCATTAGAACAGCACTCCTGGGGATCTTGGCTTTATCTGCAGTCACTTATTCCAGGCCGAGAGAACAAGAATGTGAGTGCCGCTAAAATACGTGTATGCACTCATGCTGTGCACACATGGGTTATTTCTATATGTGGAACAGTGGGCAGAGGAGTAGAACCGTCAAAGTGGTATGCACCTTTACTGACTGACAAATGAGACAAGAGGAAATACAGAAGTTAATGTTTGAGTTTCTATTTTTATGAATATATATTCCCATATATATGTCAAGTTCAATGAGCCTATTTACAGTGACTGATAACTTTGAAGTTTATGGAATGGGTATTTAAATAACTGCAATTTTGTATTAAATGTGCTTGCATGCATGCTAAATTGCTTCAGTCGTGTCTGACTCTTTGCCACCCCACAGACTGTAGCCCGCCAGACTCCTCTGTCCATGGGATTCTCCAGGCAAGAATACTAGAGTGGATTGCCATGTCCTCCTCCAGAGATCTTCCCGACTCAGGGATCACACCTGTGTCTCATGTCTCCTGCATTGGCAGGTGGATTCGTTACCACTAACACCACCTGGGAAGCCCTGTATTAAATATATCACATGGTTCTTACTAACCAGTACGCTTTTCTGAACAAGCCTTGACTAGAAGTCCTGTAATTGATTTTCTGCCACTTGATGACTGATACTGACACTGCATGAGTTTGGTGAAGTCTCTTACCTTTTCTGGACTCACTTTCATTGCCCCTAAATGGACAAACTCTGCCAATACCACTGGGTGATATAAATAAAGAACCAAGGATGCCTGTCTCGGGGGAAGACAAGCTATGAAGGCAGTGGATTATGATGATAAGAGAGAGATCAGGAGAAAAATTAAAAGCAATAACCCAAGATTAGATTTGAAGCCAATAATAAAGACCAGCTAAGATAAAAGCTATGAACTACCATGATAAGAGAACCTAAGAACTTACGCCCTGAACAGCCCAGAAGGGATCTCTCCTGTTAGGATCTTTTACACAACACTGGCACCAAGCACTGGTGAACACTTCCCATGTGCAGGCACCGTGCCAAGTGCTTTTCCTAGCTCGTGCATTCATCTGGCATCAAATATTCATTGAGCACCTCCTACATGCTGTGAACTGTACATTGTCTTACTCATCCTACAACAACCTTGTGAGGATATCTATTGTAATACAATCACTTAACAAATAAGAACACTCAGGTTAAGTAACCTATTTGAAGTCTTACAGTTAGTCAAGGGATGCTCTGCCACTCGAATCCAATTCACACTGCAAAGCCTGAGCCCTTAACCATCATATTGTATCATATTCATGAGTTTTGCCACAGTTTAGATTGAAACACCTTTAACAGCAGGTAAGGAACCTGGAATACAGAGAGGCAGAGATTTATGGCAAACCTCTATTTAACAGGCACTGTGGTGTTTTGCCATATATGATTTCAGTCTATCTGCATCACAGCCCTGTAAGGTACTTTTTCAGTGCAGTTCAGTTCAGTCGCTCAGTCGTGTCTGACTCTTTGCGACCCCATTTCCTGCTGCACTCCAGGCTTCCCTGTCCATCACCAACTCCCGGAGTTTACTCAAACTCATGTCCATTGAGTCAGTGATGCCATCCAACCATCTCATCCCCTGTCGTCCCCTTCTCCTCTCGCCTTCAATCTTGTATCAGAGTCTTTCCAAATGAGTCAGTTCTTTGCATCAGATGGCCGAAGTATTGGAGTTTTAGCTTCAACATCAGACCTTCCAATGAATATTCAGGACTGATGGACGGGGAGGGCTGGTGTGCTGCAGTTCATGGGGTCACAAAGAGTTGGACACAACTGAGCAACTGAACTGAACTGAGCTGATTTCCTTTAGGATGGACTGGTTGGATCTCCTTGGAGTCCAAGGGACTCTCAAGGGTCTTCTCCAACACCACAGGTCAAAACCATCAATTCTTCAGTGCTCAGCTTTCTTTATAGTCCAACTCTCACATCCAGACATGACTACTGGAAAAACCATAGCCTGGACTAGACGGACATTTTTTTGGCAAAGTAATGTCTCTGCTTTTTATTATGCTGTCTAGGTTGGTCATAGCTTTTATTCCAAGGAGCAAGTGTCTTTTAACTGCATGGCTGCAGTCACCATCTGCAGTGATTTTGGAGCCCCTCATAATAAAGTCTGTCACTGTTTTTACTGTTTCCCCATCCATTTGCCATGAAGTGATGGGACCAGATGCCATGATCTTAGTTTTCTGAATGTTGAGTTTTAAGCTAGCTTTTTCACTCTATTTCACTTTCATCATGAAGCTCTTTAGTTCTTCGCTTTCTGCCATAAGGGTGGTATCATCTGCATATCTGAGGTGATTGATATTTCTCCCGGCAATTTCAGCTTGATTGATTCCAGCTTGTGCTTCATCCAGCCCAGCGTTTCTAATGATGTACTCTGCATATAAGTTAAATAAGCAGGGTGACAATATACAGCTTTGATGTACTCCTTTCCCTATTTGGAACCAGTCTGTTGTTCCATGTCCAGTTCTAACTGTTGCTGCCTGACCTGAATACAGATTCTCAAGAGGCAGGCCAGGTGGTCTGGTATTCCCATCTCTTGAAGAATTTTCCACAGTTTATTGTGATTCACACAGTCAAAGGCTTTGGCATAGTCAATAAAGCAGAAATAGATGTTTTTCTGGAACTCTCTTGATTTTTTGATGATCCAGTGGTTTTGGCAATTTGATCTCTGGTTCCTCTGCCTTTTCTAAAACCAGCTTGAACACCTGGAAGTTCATGGTTCACATACTGCTGAAGCCTGGCTTGGAGAATTTTGAGCATTACTTTACTAGCTTGTGAGATGAGTGCCTCTTGAGAAACCTATATGCAGGTCAGGAAGCAACAGTTAGAACTGGACATGGAACAACAGACTGGTTCCAAATAGGAAAAGGAGTTCGTCAAGGCTGTATATTGTCACCCTGTTTATTTAACTTATATGCAGAGTACATCATGAGAAACGCTGGACTGGAAGAAACACAAGCTGGAATCAAGATTGCTGGGAGAAATATCAATAACCTCAGATATGCAGATGACACCACCCTTATGGCAGAAAGTGAAGAGGAACTCAAAAGCCTCTTGATGAAAGTGAAAGTGGAGAGTGAAAAAGTTGGCTTAAAGCTCAACATTCAGAAAATGAAGATCATGGCATCCGGTCCCATCACTTCATGGGAAATAGATGGGGAAACAGTGGAAACACTGTCAGACTTTATTTTTCTGGGCTCCAAAATCACTGCAGATGGTGACTGCAGCCATGAAATTAAAAGACACTTACTCCTTGAAAGGAAAGTTATGACCAACCTAGATAGCATATTCAAAAGCAGAGACTTTACTTTGCCAACAAAGGTTCATCTAGTCAAGGCTATGGTTTTTCCTGTGGTCATGTATGGATGTGAGAGTTGGACTTTGAAGAAGGCTGAGCGCCGAAGAATTGATGCTTTTGAACTGTGGTGTTGGAGAAGACTCTTGAGAGTCCCTTGGACTGCAAGGAGATGCAACCAGTCCATTGTGAAGGAGATCAGCCCTGGGATTTCTTTGGAAGGCATGATGCTAAAGCTGAAACTCCAGTACTATGGCCACCTCATGCGAAGAGCTGACTCATTGGAAAAGACTCTGATGCTGGGAGGGATTGGGGGCAAGAGGAGAAGGGGACGACAGAGGATGAGATGGCTGGATGGCATCACTGACTCGATGGACGTGAGTCTCAGTGAACTCCAGGAGTTGGTGATGGACAGGGAAGCCTGGCATGCTGCGATTCATGGAGTCGCAAAGAGTCGGACACGACTTAGCAACTGATCTGATCTGATCTGATCTGAGTGCAATTGTGCGGTAGTTTGAGCATTCTTTGACATTGCCTTTTTTGGTACTTTTTAGACTTTATTTTAAAAATGAGGAGACTGGGACCGATAAAGTTGGAATGATGGTTTTCCAAAGGCACATGGCTGAGAAGTGGCGATGTTAAAACTAAATCCAGGTTTTAATTCCTATTTCCTTTCTCCTGTGCCTTTGTTACTTCCCCTACTTCCCAAAGTGATTGAGGGAAGGAAATTGCACAAGGAAACATAAATGGGATTGGGGCTGTGAAACCTGGAGAGAAGAAGAAGGGTAAGTGGCATGACATTTCCCTCTATTTGAAGAGTTTAAGTGAGTTTGAGTCACATATGTGTGTTACCATCAAGGAGGAGTATCTTTATTTTTGAAAATATTTACTTATTTGGCTGCATCAGCTCTTAGTTGCAGAGGCTCAGTAGTTGCAGATTGCGGCCTTAGTTGCCCTGTGGCATGTGGGATCTTAGTTCCCCAACCAGAGATTGAACCCATGTCCTCTGCATTGGAAGGCAGATTTTTAACCACTGGACCACCAGGGAAGCCCAAAGGGAGAATATCTTAACTCTAAAATATTGAGGTGTGTTTCTATAAGGAGTCTGAGGACTTACCAACTGGAGAACAAACACTTCCTGCCCCAGGTAAAGCAAGAGAGTCACTGGCCACCTAGGTACCCTATAGAGTCTTATGTAAGAGAGAATTTTTATCCAGCAGTGGAAAGTTTGGAGTGCTACAGGTCTGGAGATCAAAGAGCTGTATGCCTTGGCCTGAGTCTCTGGCTTAGACACTGCATCACCTGCACGGATGGATTCCTTCCAGAGATTCTTCCCAGCTCATCAGTTATGTGTCCAAATGTCTGCTCTTGTTCAAACATTTCCATCAAATGGCAGGGAGTGACTCCCGGGGATGCAAGGTATGTGTATGTGAACATGTGTCTGCGTGGGATGTGTGTGTACCTGTCGTGGTCCAAGTATGAAATTTTTTTTGAAGTTTTTCCTGTTTTGTTGTAAAAAGTAATACAGATTTGAGTTTTATTCCATTATATTCCATATTATAATATTTTTGTTTGTTAAAAATTAAGGTAATATTTTAATTTGCTTATAAAATAAAATTCATGCTGATCCTGTGGCACCCTGACAGTGGCTACAAGTTGTCCAGTGTGAGAAGCATAGGACTGCATTGTCATGAAGTTTCTAATTCTGATGTTCTTACCCTAACCCATTGTTTTATGTCATGCGTTAGTTGTGTAATATTGTCTCTCAATTTTTCCCTGATCTCATGGTTCAGTGGGGACACTGGGTCAAATGTGGAGGAGGAGCTGTGGATTTCAGAGCAGTAATGGATAACCAATTAATTCCTGACTGATGACTGACTGATGACTTGTACCAAACGCTTCCTGAGTACTTCATAGCATTTTCAGGGAAATGGTAATAGTTAACATTTATTGAGCATTTAGTATACGTCACGTTTGTAGTTTTTTAATCTAAAAGTGTACCCTTAAATGATAGCTTTCTGAGAAAGGTTCTGTTATTATTGTTCCCATCTTATAGAGCAAGAAAAGGAGATATAGAATAACTTGCCCAAGTTCACACAGCTAGTAGATAGTGGAGCTGAAATTCACACTCTGCTTTATCCTGCCTATTTCCAGTTGGCTTTGGGGGCTTGGAGGACTCTCCCAGCATGTATAGCCTTTTATTTCATTTAGCAGGTGCGTGAGTCATCTTTGCCTGATGGAAGCTTGACGTGGGGTTAAAAGTCAGAGCAGTATCCATCTGCCACCCCACTCGTCCAGGTTCTGGGGGCATCGATAAAAAGGGAAGGGTGAGGAGAGGAGAGTGAGGCCCCGTCTCCTTCACTTCTAGGGTAAGAGCAACAGTCCCAGGATTGGCACAGGTAGCTCATGCTGCCTGTGCCAGGGTAATTGTCTCTGGCCCTTACACCAGGTTTTCCTGGCACGTATCCTTGCTGATAATGGAACTGCTGACAGGCATGTGCTGCTATGCCTCTCACCTGCCACCCAACCCTCCTGAAGAAGGAGGTTAAACCCTTGGTTGCCAATCCCTGGCTGAGGCCATGAACTCTGTATCTCCAAGGCAGGCTCCAGGGGCTGGCTTTGCTGGAGTCTACGGCTGCTCTGCACTAAACCTTCCCCTCCCCGCCCCGCCCCCGACTCCTTGCTGGAGCCAGAGCTATGAGATGCTAGCTGACTAAAAAGTGCTTCACTGTATCAGATGTTTTTGGAAAGTCTGGGGTCAGCATTATCCAGTCATTCCCCTTTAACTGAAGTTTTACATTTTGAATCATGATTGAATGTTTTTCTTTTGCTGTCGTATTGGAGAGGCCTCTTATGTATTTCTAGGCACCTCACTTAAACAAGGTATGCAGAGAATTTGTGTTTCTGTCTCATTTATGCCCTATATGGCACCCCTTCAACCACTCTTCAGTCAGTCCCCTTAACTCACTGCCTTAACATTCCCTTTTACTTTCCCTAGGAACTCTCTGTCAGAGTTTAGTTCTATACTCAGGCTGGGAAAACTACTGGATACAATCTGCAGCCAAGACTGTTGCTGCTATACATTTCAGAGGTCCATTCATTTATAGGTAAAGTCTTTATTGTGCTCTTGTCACACACCAGATGCTGTGCTAGGCCCAGTGGTCGTAGCATGGACAGAACCACAGAGGCTCAATATCCTCACGGAGCTTCAAATCCATCTAAGGGTCCAGTAACAGCTGCATTTCCTGCCTACTGGTTCCTCTGAGGACACGTTCCTGGTTAAAGCCCACTCCTGTTTTCCACACTGGCCAATCCAGACCATCACCACATTTCTCAAGTTTATCAATATAAGCTCACTTTGATCTCTAGCAGTCTCCTCTGCAGAGAAGTCTCAGTAAGTACTCAGTCCCTTTTTGAACAGACTTGTCTCCATCCAAGCCTATCTTCACCACCTTAATCTCTTTCTTGGAGGGAGAAATGCCCTTTATTTAAGCTAGGCTTAACTTTTACTTCTATACTTCCATATGATCAGCCTCTCTTGAGATTTAGTCCTTCAGTAATTGTATTTCATTTCTGTATCTCCAATCTCCATATGAATCAGCATATAACCTTTTTCATCTTGTCTATGCTACGCCAGTTCTTCAATCCTGAGTGCTTTCTAGTAGTCCTGGCTATTGTCCCCTCTTCTTCATACCCAGGCTTCTCAAAAGAATGATTCTTACTGTCTCCTTTTACTTAATTTCCATTTGCAGCACAAGTGATTTCTGTGTCTAATTCCTCACACCATTGACTGTAGTTCCAAGAAAATTGTCTGTGTTGTGATCATCAAACCTCCTTATTGGTAAAACCAGTGTAGGGGGAATACTTCCACTGTTGCCTCTTTCAGTGTCTCTCCTACACTTGGCATTGTCGATGACTCTCCCATTTCCGAAGCCATCACCTTCCCTGGCTTCCGGGACACCATTCTCTCCTGGCTTTCGGCCCACCTTCATTATTGTCTTTCACAGGCTCCTCTTTCTGTGTGCAGCTTTTCGATATCTACTGCTTCCATGAACTGAAAACCTCTTTAGGGAAAGGATTATGTTATTAATCTCACTGTCCCCAGTGCGAGTGACAATGCTGGGCATGGAGTGGGTGTTCAATAAAGATTTGTTTCGTGAACGTATGACTTCCAGAATCATCTTTCCAGAAGAGCAGACTGAGCACAGCCAAGCGATCTTGGAAGCTTCGGGGACTCACTGCTCCATTTTAGCAACTTGGGTAAATAATTAATTACTGCTATGACAGTACCACATTTGGATATAGTATTGATTAAAAACCATGTTAGTTGATTTTGTCTTTGAAAATAAGTTTATTGTAGGAAAAGTTAGAAAACATGAACAGCCAGAAGAAAAAAATAAAATCATCCACAGACCCATTACCCAGACAAATAATTACCGGTTATCTGTTGACATAAGGCCTCTCAGTTCATTTCCTAAATTTTTACTTTCAGTAAAGAAATGGGGTCAAGCCTGGAGAGTATCTCAGCTACTGAGCTGGCCTTTGCAAGGCTCACTGGTCATTAAATCCTAGTGCTCAGGGATTCATGGCAAACCTGACCTGGATCTAGGTGGGTGTTCACATCTAGCAGCACTGTTATGGTGGGAAGAGATTAGCTGCATTATTAGCAGTGATGATGCTTTTGTTAGATAGATGTCAAACTAGGATATTTGCACCTGGTTGAAGCAAGATCCTCTAGTGGTCTGGTATCTGGAGAGGAAGGCAGAGAAAGGAAATTCACAACAATTAGTAATTGATGAGGCTCCAGTTCCAGGGCTTGACTTCCCTGGTGGCTCAGATGGTAAACTGTCTGCCTACAATGCAGGAGACCTGGGTTTGATCCCTGGGTCAGGAATATCCTTTGGAGAAGGAAATGGCAACCCATTCCAGTACTCTTGCCTGGAAAATCCCATGGACGGAGGAGCCCGGTAGGCTACAGTTCATTGGGTTGCAAAGAGTTGGACACGACTGAGCTAATTCACTTTCACTTTTCTTTCCAGTTCCAGTGGACACTTGGCATACAGAATAGAAATTGGGCGAGACGACAGGACACTTGGGGAAGGGAAAAATGTTAACACTAAACTGTTTCAGCGTATGAGAGCCTATGAGATCATGTGAGGACACTGCAATCAGGTCTTGAGGTGACAAGACCAATTTTAGCCCAACTCCTTTTGGGGATGAGCTGCTATGGTACTGTCAAACTGAGTGAATTTTGTTAGAAACCAGGAAGATTTGAGCTGCCAGGTTGAAAGACTTAGTAACTGTTGATTTATGGGGCTAGGGAAGGCAGGGACTGATAAATCCCAAACCTTTTGGAGTGCTGAAACCCCATACAATCTGTTTCATTTCATGACCCATATAACTGTGGTATGCCATATGTCTATATAAAATAATTAAAGCTAATTAAGATTAATTTTGGTTGGTGAGTATATGAAGAGTTTCATAATAACTCTTGAGATGACTGGAGATGCTTTGGGACATCACAAAAGGAGCATTTGCAATAATGGGGCTAGATGTTTAACCCAGACGCGTGAGATGAAGGCTAGAAACAGAATGACAGTTCTGTGGTTGAAAGAACACTGGAATAGGAGTTAGGAGTTGTAACCACTGCGCCGGGAAAGTGATTATCTGAAAACAACAACAACCTGGTTTTGCAGCACTTGCCAGTTTCTGTGCTGTAAATACCCTCACTGTGGTGGACTTCAAATTATCAACAGTTTTACTGTTGGCTCACATAATTCTTGGATAATTAATAATCACACTTTGGTAAGCCCAATGCAAGACAAGTCCAGTACATCTAGATCATCTTAACTGAGCTTCTAGCTAGCTTTGTGATGTTGACTAAATCACTTTATCTCTCTGGATCTGGTTTTATCACCAATCAAATGAAGTTGCTAAAATAACCTGTAAGCTCTTCCAAAGTTAACATTTCAGTGACAGAGCTGTGTTATAGGGCAGGGCTGTGCTGTGCTGTGCTTAGTCGCTCAGTCATGTCCAACTCCTTGCGACCCCATGGATTGTAGCCCTCCAGGCCACCTCTGTCCTTGGGGATTCTCCAGACAAGAATACTGGAGTGGGTTGCCATGCCCTCCTCCAGGGAATCTTCCCAACCCAGGGATCTAACCCAGGTGTCCCACATTACAGGAAGATTCTTTACTGTCTGAGCCACTAGGGAAGGCCAAGAATACTGGAGTGGGTAGCCTAGCCCTTCTCCAGAGGATCTTCTTGACCCAGGAATTGAACTGGGGTCTCCTGCATTGCAGGCAGATACTTTACCAGCTGAGCTACCAGGGGAGCCCTTGGGGGCACAGCTAACATCATGTTATAAGCCAAAAGAGTTATATCAGATCTTCATGAATGTTATTGTGAGATATTGGGACACATAATTTGACATGTGAGTCTGTGTTGTAATCAACCATGTTCTGATTCCTGTGGTCATTGTGTGTGTCCTTTTCCAGTACCTCTTCTCTGGAGGATTAAAAATGACAGTGAGGTTATTAGTGAGCCAAGGCTCAAAGCCCACCAGAGGGGTAATAAACCACGACAGGAGTCAGAGATTCTATATTCATCTGTCATGGCCTCGGAGTCAGTTGAAGGGCTGTGGCAAAATCTTTTTCTAAAAAACTTAATTAATGAAGCAGGCTCTGTCTTAGTTTCAGCATGCAGGATCTTCCTTGTGGCGCACGGACTCCCTAGTTGTGGCACTCAGGTCCAGATTGTGTGGCCTCAGTTGCTCCGTGACCTGTGGGATCTTAGTTCCCTAACCAGGAATTGAGCCCTTGTTCCCTGCCTTGCAAGATGGCTTCTTAACCATTGGACCACCATGGAAGTCCTCTGTGTCATAATCTTATAGCTTAGGTACCTTAGCCTATTTGATCATGAGCTCAACCATGGACCATTAGTCCAGGCCTTCCCTGGACTAATAAACAGCATGACAGTTTAATTTGCTCAAAGATTTTTGATGACAAGGACTGTGTCCTTCATACTTATGTGTGTCAAATCCTGACACATAATAAGGACTCAGTAAGTGTTTGTTGAAAGAAAGGATAAACATCTGAGCCTTTTTAGAGCAAATTCTGAGTTTGATTTGTTTTTTCTCCCAGCTCTATTGAGATGTGATTGATGTATAACATTGTATACATTTAAGGTAGACAGCATGATGATTTGCTAAATTTTAAAATATTAATTCAAAAGTCGACATGAGCTTCTTTGTGTTCACCAGGAGAACTTTATTTTTCAAACAAGAGAAATTATTTTCTTGTTGTAATAGAAACTTTTCAGTGCCTTCAATTCAGTATTGAGCATTTAAATTTGCCTTCCATCTGGATAACACAATTAATGCACAGTCAGAATCCAATGGCGAGAAATTCAAATGAGAAAAACCTAAACCAGGCATTTACTACCCACCAGTGAATACTCTGGGCTTCTCCAGTGGAGAAGTTAAAGAATTGGCCTGCAATGCAGGAGACCTGGGTTCGATCCCTGGGTTGGGAAGATCCCATGAAGAAGGAAATGGCAACCCACTCCAGTATTCTTGCCTGGAGAATCCCATGGACAGAGGGGCTGGGTGGGCTACAGTCCATGGGGTCACAAAGAGTCGGACATGAGTGACCAACTAACACGCACAGTGTGTACTCTGCCTGCCTCAGCCAGTAGAATTAGCTCATCTCCTTTGAAATGAAAAGATAACATTTATTTATAAAGCATACATAATTATATATCATTCAGTTCAGTTCAGTCACTCAGTCGTGTCCCACTCTTTGCAACCCCATGAATTGCAGCACGCCAGGCCTCCCTGTCTATCACCAACTCCCGGAGTTCACTCAGACTCACATCCATGGAGTTGGTGATGCTATCCAGGCATCTCATCCTCTGTTGTCCCCTTCTCCTCTTGCCCCCAATCCCTCCCAGCATCAGAGTCTTTTCCAATAGTCAGCTCTTTGCATGAGGTGGCCAAAGTACTGGAGTTTCAGCTTTAGCACCATTCCTTCCAAAGAACACCCAGGACGGATCTCCTTTAGAATGGACTGGTTGGATCTCCTTGCAGTCCAAGGGACTCTCAAGAGTCTTCTCCAACACCACAGTTCAAATGCGTCAATTCTTCGGTGCTCAGCTTTCGTTACAGTCCAACTCTCACATCCATACATGACCACAGGAAAAACCATAGCCTTGACTAGACGAAGCTTTGTTGGCAGAGTAATGTCTCTACTTTTGAATATGCTATTTAGGTTGGTCATAACTTTCCTTCCAAGGAGTAAGTGTCTTTTAATTTCATGGCTGCAGTCACCATCTGCAGTGATTTTGGCTATACCTCATTTTATATCGCTTCACTTTATTGTGTTGTTTTACTACCTGAAATCTTGGGCGAAAGCTGCATTGAGCAAGTCTCATGGCACCACCTTCCCAATAGCACTTGCTCACTTTGTGTCTCCACGTCACATTTTGGTAATTCTGGCAATATTTCTCTTGTTTTCTTTTTCATTTTGTACGCTGGCAGTATTTTAGGTTTTTCCATTGTGATCATATTTGTTATGGTGATCTGTGATCAGTGACGTTTGATATTACTACTGTAATTGTTTTGGCAATTTTTAGCAACAGAGTATTTTACATTTATTTATTTGTTTGTCTTTGGCTGTGTCACCACCTAGTCGTGGGCTCAGTAGTTGTGGGTTTAATTGCCCTGTGGCATGTGGGATCTTAGCCACATGATCTGTGGGATCAACCAGGGATCAAATCTGTGTCCCCTGCATTGGAAGGCAAATTCTTAACTACTGGGTCACCAGAGAAGTCCCCAGGGATTTTAAAATTAAGGTATATACATTAAAAAAAATTTTGTTATTTATTTACATTTGGCTGTACTGGGTCTTTTTTGCTGCACGTGGGCTTGCTCTAGTTGCAGCGAGCAGGTCTCATTGCAGTGGCTTCTCCTGTTGCAGAGCATGGGCTCTAGAGTGCAGGGTCAGTGGTTGTGGTGCATGGGCTTAGTTGTCCCATGGCCTGTAGAATCTTCCAGACCAGGGATCAAACCTGTGTCCCCTGCATTGGCAGGTGGATTCCCAACCACTGGACCACGATGGAAGTCCTACATTTTTTATAATTTTGTAGACATACAGCTATTGCACACAATAGATGATGGTATCATGTACAACATAACTTTTATATGCACTGGGAAACCAACAGATTCGTATGACTCACTTTATTTCAGTGGTCTGGAATTGAACTCGCAATATCTCTGAAGTCAGCCTGTGGTCCTCATGATGACCCTCCTAAGTTAAGTATTGTTATTCCTCTTTCAGGGGATCTTCCTGACCCAGGGTTCAAACCCATGTCTCCTGAGTCTCCTGCATTGGCAGGCGGATTCCTTACCACTGAGCCACCTGGGAAAACCCACCTTGTTATTCCTCTTTCAGAGAAGTAACAGAGGTTGAGCAATAGAGCGTCCGTGGCCCAGACAGGAGTTAACAGCCCATAGGTGGCACTCTTCTCCCCAGGCCAGGCTGCCTCCGGGCTCTCTGCACTTCCTCTCCGTCGGGTCTCTGTCCTTTGTTTGCTGTGCAGGTTTGCATTCTTTCACATGTGCAGGAACCTGGCTCAGCCCACTACCAGGCAAACAGAAGCAGCAGCCTCTGACTGGGTTCTGGGCAAACACACCAAGCCGGGTCTGGACGAAGGAGGGAGCTGGGCTGTACTTTGCCCTCGTGAATCAGCCCATGGAGGCTGGGCAGTTGCAAAGGTAGCTGACAGGCTGTAGATCTGAGAGCCAGGTAAGTCTTGGGAGATGTGGCACCTGGACTTTGACAGTGTCTAGGAGGGGAGAAGACACTCCTGGAGCGTGCGAAGGGAAGGTGGCGGCTGTCAGAGCAGGTGTGTGGGGACTCTAGTGCCCTTGTAGGCTTTGTCTTGGCTGTGCTTGCTGTGCTGTCAAACTAGGAAAGGCAATATTGACCTTAGTGGGGCCAGGGAAGGTCATTTATGTGGATGTGTGAGTATGACTTGTCCCTGTGCATGTAATGCCTTCATTGGAGTATCTTAAGTGCTTTTCATTTGGGGTCCTTAATTGTAACCTGAGCCTTAACAAGCTGGAATTGGTATCTTGGCAACAGAAATCAACTGGAGTTGACTTTGGCGAAGGGAGTGGGTAATGTGTCTTTGCCGTCAGAGAAGGGCTGTCTAGTGAAAATATCTGGGGATGAGGTGGAAGAGGCTTTCGTCTTCTTTTTTTTTTAATAGATTTCTTTCTTTCTTTTTTTTTTTGCTGTGGACCATTTTTAAGTTTTTATTTATAAATTTGTTTCAGTGTTGTTCCTGTTTTATGTTTTATTTTTCTGGCTATAAGGCATGTGGGATCTTAGCTTCTTGACCAGGGATTGAACCCACACCCCCCTGCATTGGAAGGTGAAGTCTTAACCACTGGACTACCAGGGAAATCCTGAGGCTTTCTTCTTGTTGAGCTTCCTTGTGTCCAAATGCTTTCAAATCCCATAGGCCCCCTTCAGGAAGGACTCAGGTAGCCTTTCACTGTGTCTGGGGCATTTGGCCTTTGCTGAGATTTGCTGGAAAAGGCTCTCGTTACACCTGACTTTTTCAAGGATGTAAGCTGACAAGGGAAGGAAGGTGCAAGTTTAGCTGTGATTGTTCTGGAGGTAGAAGGCACTTCTGCGCCTTGTTCTTCTGGAGCATTCTGCTTACAGCTCTCTGCTCATAGCTGTGGACCCTGGCTCTGCGGCATTGGAGCAGAGTGACATCTTGATTTCAACACACACACCCTTTGACCTTTGCTTCTGATATTTATTATTATATTGAGCTGGGAGTTTCAGGAGTGGGAGCAAGTTGTGGATCCGACCCGAACTTTTCAACCTAACGTAGTTCCCAAGGGAGAAGGAGCATGGGGTCTGATGGAGCCGTGTATCCTCCTGACACAGGAGACTCCTGAGCAGCTGTAAGGGGTGATGGGTGCTTTCCTTTGAAGGCAGCTGGGTGCTGGTGCTGCTCTGTGATACAAGCAGAGAAGCTTGGAAGGTAACTTGTCATTGGGAGCTGTATCCCAGTTTGAAGAATAAGTGGGGAAAACCAGTTTGATCCTGGGGAGACTTCCAGGTTTTAAAATCTCCGGGCAGGAAGATTACTGAGACACGGCTCTCTAGTTTGTCACAGAAGCAATCCCAAACCCTGTGTCTCCTCACCTCCACTGGAGGAGGGGCAGGCATGGGCAGGTTATAGAGCATAGTTCTCTAAGACTTTAAGGATTTAGAAAAGATGTCTCTTGAAGTCACTCTAAGCTGCTGCTGCTTCTTTTTAAACATCTATTTATTTGGCCACGTTGGGTCTTGGCTGTGGCACGTGGGATCTTTGTTGCAGGCATGGGCTCCAGAACAAGCAGGCTTCAGTAGTTCTGGCATGTAGGCTTAGTTGCCCAGAGGCATGTGGGTTCTTTCTGGACCAGGGATCAAGCCTGTGTCCCCTGCATTGGCAGGAGGATTCTTCACTACTGCACCACCAGGGAAGTCCCTAAGCTTCTTTTTATTTAGGAAATCTTTTCAGCTACTCACCCCACGCTAATCTCTATCTCTGATGACACTGTTATTCACTGAACCACTACTGTATCCCAGGCATAGTGTTTAGCACTTTGCATAAGTATCCCTAACGCTGACAGTGTTAATTATTCCTTATTTTATGGGTAAGGAAATTAAGGCTGGAAAAATTTAACTTGCTAATAAGTGGCAAAGTCAAGATTTTTTTTTAATTAGAAAATAATGTATTTGTTTTTTTTTGGTTGCGCTGGGTCCTTGTTGCTGCATGCTGGCTTTCTCTAGTTTTGGAGCGTTTATCATCCATGGGCTTCTCATTGCGGTGGCTTCCCGTCTTGTGGAGCACAGGCTGTAGGTGTATAGGCTTCAGTAGTTCCAACATGTGGGCTCTAAGGCATGTGGGCTTCAGTAGTTGTGGCATAGGGGCTCGTTAGTTGTGGCTCTTGGGCCCTAGAGTACAAGGGCTCCTGTAGTTGTGGTGTGCGGGCTCAGTACGTGTGGCTCACAGGCTTTAGCTACTCCTCGGCATGTGAGATCCTCCTGGTGTGCTAAATAACTTCAGTTGTGTCCAACTCTTTGTGATCCAATGGGCTGTATAGCCCACCAGGTTCCTCTGTCCATAGCATTTCCTAGGCAAGAATACTGGCATGGATTGCCATGCTCTTCTCCAGGGGGGTCTTCCCGACCCAGGGATTGAACCCGTGTCTCTTTTGTTTCCAGCACTGGCAGGCAGATTCTTATCCACTTTACCACCAGGGAAGCTCAGAGTTAGGATCTGAACTGGGTCTAGCTCTGTCTAAAGCCCACTTTATTTCTATGACAGCACAGGGCCTCCTGAATGACTGTTTGTTGGTGAAATAGGTGAGCACACATGTCTTTAATTGGAATACTTTGATTGTGTTTTGGAACTTCATATATTGTTCTTTCTCCCAGGCCTCCCACATCTATTGTTGCTCCAAATATACTTTAAAATTTTTGTAACAACCTCAATATAATTGTCTAGCCTGTTATTTATTTCAAGTATCTGCTTGCGATTTTTTCAGATGTCTCTGTCTCAGCGCCTGTGTGGTTTGTTTTAGATAGAAGATTTTTGAGGACCATGGTGCTTCTTTCACAAAACCTAATTAAGCATCATGCTTGGATATAGGCCTAAAATGATCATTTGTTTTCTTTTTGTTTTGTCTGACGGGAAGATGAAATAACTACACAGCCGACTCAAAACATTAGAGAATTTCAGAAGATCTAGGATGGAACCTTGGATTCCCCAGTGGCTGCCTCAGCCATCGGGGAGGCCCCCAGCACCATCAAAGGATCCAGACCGAGGGCTTTGGAAAGATAGATACTATCAGCCTATTCCCCACTCTTGGCACAATGGAGAGAGGGTCCATCAAAGGCAGGATGTGGGCAGGAGCCCCCAGCCACAGCAGGACCCCAGGGAAGACCTCCAGGAGCCTCACTATGCAGCCAGATCTGGGGAATGGCGTCCACCTGTGTCCGGGGTTGACTATTACGAAGGCGGTTATCCCAGTCAATTGTATTCAAGGTATGAGTTTAGAGCTTGGACTTGATCCAGCTCTCCCAAATGCTTGTGAACAGATCGTTCTTTTCCGTCTTCCTTTTCCTTTTATTTCTCTTCTTCCTTTTCCTCCTCCTCCTACATTGACTTAGCTAAACCCCTTCCTTTCCCAGGCTAGATTGTGGTGACTGAAAATATAGTTTATTTCCCTTTGTTAGTCCCTAGGGGTGCTTCTTAAGAAGCCATCACAACACAATTGGGTGTTGGGGGCAGAGGAGAGAGTAGAAAGAATGGTGAAATTCAAGACGGCAGATGAGACCCTCTTACTCTGGCATCACAAAAGGCAGGATTTGTAGACTATGGAAAAGCTTTTCCTATGGATGTCTATAAAAAGCTCCTTATCCTCTTTGATGACTCTAACCCAGGGTTAGCACCGAACCCACCAGCAACATAAGAGTCCTAGTACCTAGAACAGTACCTACAGTGTGATGCCTACACAGAAAATATATACATTGAGTGAATGATTGGGAACTTCAAAAAATCAGAGAGCAGATAGAAGCTTGGAGTCTCCAAGTTCAGAATGAAAAGGTCTCTGTGAGGTAATTCTGGGAGAATCTGGAGTTTCTACTTTTGGCCTTCATGTTTTATGCAATGTTGCAAGCCATCTATTTTTCACTTTAGCTTTTTCAGGTGGGATGATATTTTCCTGCTTCTAGGTTTAAGGTTGAAATTATGACAGTTATTGTAAAGAATTCTGTCCCTATGAAATAGTAAAGAATTATTGATTGATAAAAATAGTGTTGAATTCTTGAAGGAAGGTCTGTTAAGGGTAGAGGCAATAACAGCAAGCAGATTTAAGATGGTCCAGTTTGACTTTTCCATCTCATTTCCATCTACAATATGCATGGGAATTCCAGTGGTATATTGGGTACTTTACACAGTTATCTTGGGAAGGGGGTTCCTAAGGTGATATCAGGGCAGGGTTTTCTTAGATAATATTTCATGTTGTTGGATGTGTGTATTTGAGGAGTAAGAGGGATCATGAGGAAGGAGAAGAGACACTCAGCTGTGGTTTTACTGTAAAAATTGCAGCCTTGTTCTGACACAATGATTCTATTCCTGCTCCGATTCTAGATTTTCGGTTGTAGGATGAACCATAGCTTTAGAGCAGATTCTAGACGGGTATCTCAGTTTTGTCCTCTGGAGTTGTTTTGTCTGTCAAGTCCTTCATTGTTTTTCTTTTTTTAAAAAATCGTTTATTTATTTGGCTGTGCCGGGTCTTAGTTGTGGCACTTAGGATATTTGGTCTTCGTTGCGGTGTGTGGAATCTCTAGTTGGAGCATGTGCGATCTAGGTCACTGACCCGGATCAAACCCAGGTTCCCCGCATTAGGATCGTGAAATCTTAGCACCAGACCACCAGGAACGTTGATCTCCATTGGTTTTTCTTTTGCTATGCTTATCCTTGAATGAGTGGCCTTTTTTGTGATTCTTTAGGTGGAGCATTGAGGATCTCTATCAGAGCTATTACTCTCCAGCCCTAAGGGAAGAATATGCTTATGGAAGTTATTACTACCATGGACACCCACAGCAGCTTCAGGAAGAAAGAGGTATGGAATAATCTCCAAGAAGCCTTTGGGATGGTACCACTGGTCTGACAGGGCAGAGGCCAAAAGGGCCATGCTCAGAGCCTCATCCTAGGCCTCCACCCCCACCTGCTTCTTTCTTGGTCAGATGCTGCTGCTGCTGCTGCTAAGTAGCTTCAGTTGTGTCCGACTCTGTGTGACCCCATAGACAGCAGCCCACCAGACTCGCCCGTCCCTGGGATTCTCCAGGCAAGAACACTGGAGTGGGTTGCCATTTCCTTCTCCACTTGATCAGATGAGGCCACAGCAAACACACTGCTGCTAGACGTCTTGAGAAGAGATAGAAAAGAGTCATTTCTCTTTGTACATGTAGGTGTAGTTGATGGTACTGAAACTATTTTTATGTTATTAGTGTTATGGATAGTTTGTACTTCATCCATTTTTTTTCTACTCCTCATTATAACCAAGATTATAGTCTCTCCCTGATCAAGTAACAGTGAAGTCAGTTCTTAACAGTGGAGTCATCAAGTGCGTGGCTGGGCTGTAATGAGCCTGACCATCACAGAGTGGCAGATTTGCACAAAAAGGAATTTATACCCTATACCAACAGTAAGGATTTAGGTATGTGTTAATGGCAGCTTCTGACCTACTAGTAAAGAGAAAAATCTGTTTCAGTGCTGAAAACACACACACACACACACACACACACACGATCCCCACTGTTGTACTATCCTATACAGTCATGCTGATTGGTTCAGAGAAGACTGAGATTCATCTTACAGACTTGTTGGCTTTCACTTACCAACTTTATTCAATTTGACAAATACAGTCAGCCCTCCAAATTTGCCGGTCTGCCTCCAACTGATCATTGAAAATATTTGAAAAAAAGAAAATTCCAAAACTTAAAACTTGAATTTGTTGCTTGTTGGCAACTATTTACACAGCACCTATGTTGTATTTACAACTATTTGCATAGCATTTACATGGTATTATTAGTTTTAGAAGTCATCTAGAGATGATTTGAAGTTTATGGAGGATGTGCATACATTCTATGCAAATATTATACCATTTTATTAATATATAAAAGACTTTAACATTCTCAGGTCCTGAAACCAATCCCCTAAAGCATACAGAAGGATGACTGTATGTCTTTATACCTGCCATGCTCCAGTAACCTAGCTTCACAACTTGCTAGAATCTCCGAACTTTTAGGAATAGGAAGTGACCTGTCTTCGTTTTGTTTTCTCTGAGGGTGCAGTGCCAAGGCAAGGGAGTCCTTATATCTGGCAGGAAGATCATCGAGATCAAAAGTACCTCAATGATCATCAACATGAAAACCAGAATAGTCCATTTGGAACAAATAGGGAGACCCAGTTCCAGTAAGTATGCAAGGAGAGGCTGGTTCTACAGACTACGTTTGGCAAACTTGATGTCATCTGGTACTGGTCCCTCATCTTTAGAAGCCCGTCTGCTTTTGTTCTGGCCACAAGGCTGGAGCTCAGGCTGGCCTGAGCCAGCTGTTCACATGGACCCTGGAAGGAGGGGTTCTTTATTCTGAGTGGCAGTTTCCCAAACCTGCCTAAGTCCCCAAACCTGTGAGGTTACTTGAGGTCCCTCTTGAAGGAGGGCATTAATTCTGTGTTGGCCTTGGAACAGATGTGGCCTTGCATAAGTTCTTACAATTGCATCCTGCCTGGGGATGGGGTACTTCTCCTCTGCCCAGTCCTGTGCCCTAAGAACGGTCTCTCCCCTGGGATGAGAAGAGCAAGGAAGAGCATTTTGTACATGTACCTGTCTGGTACCCTTAGGCCTTTCCCCTGCCAGAAACTCACCAATCCGCCTGCTCTGATTTAAGTCATTCTGGGATGTCAGGCCACAGAGATCCAGCCTTCTCTGCAGAGTTTGGGGGCCACTTCTAGTAACTGTGCTATGAACCCCGGACGTTCCTGTTTTTCTGGTTTAATAGACTGTGGCAGCACAAGAGAGGACCAGGCTTTTCCCTGTGGCACATGGGCCAACCCGACACCTGCCCACACTTTGCGGCAGAGCAGCCTCCGGTACAGAGCAGCTCAGCCTGCTGGCCTGCCCTGGATCCCCTCTCACATGCTCCTGTCATCTTGCTGCAGATCTAAGAGTCGGAATCCTTATAAAGACAGTCCTGCTTCTAACTCTGGACAGGAGAGGCCCGAGGACCTGTTCATGGAGAGTCCGCTAACTGGGGCACAGAAAAACAAGGTAACCTGAAGTGACACAGGGCGGGTGGCCTGTGACAGTGCATCACAGCTGACATCATCAGCAGTGGCAGGGCAGGGCCCTGGGGACGGGGGTCCCTAGTGCCAGCAGTCTAAGGGGTACCATTCCTCCCCTCTTGGCATAGCCTCCATGCCCATGTCCTCCTTTCCCTGATTCCTGTTTCAGTCTTCTGGGTCTGGGGCCCTTATTGAGCCCTTTTGCTTTTTTTTTTTTTTTTTGCCAAGTTAGCTGTCAGGAAATATCACCCAAGTCACTCCAAGGTGGGAAAGAAAAGAAGTGTTACCGGTACCCTGGTGGACTAGCAATTTGGTTTACTCAGGAAGTGGGAAGTTGCTAGCATCTTTTAATTTGGGTATGAAAAGCAGAATTTTAAACTTTTCTTGACTCTTCCATTTCTCTCTTCTGAAATCTTACTGGGTGTACCAGTTGGGCTATGAAATGGAGCTCTTGAATATTTTAAACTTTCAATTTTGGAATAACTTTAGATGTATGGAAAAGTTACAAGAGACAAGGTCTTAATTTTTGACAGTCTTGTATTAATCTTCTATCCCTGATTAGGTTTGTATGATTTGGGGGAACAGTTTCTTCTGTACACCTAATACTTAACAGGGCCGGGCACCTATTAGGACTAACAGTAACAACAACGCAATAACAGCAGTCATATATGAGTATAGTACTTTACAGTGTGGACAAAGAGCTTTTGTATCCGTTGTTTGTATCTGTTTTACAATCCTCCCAGAATATAAATTCTGTGAATTTCTTAAAAAAAAAAATTTATTTATTTGGCTGTACTGGGTCTTGGTTGCGCATGCATCTTCACTGCAACACGCAGGATTTTTTTTTAGTTGCAGCATGTGGAATCTTTTAGTTGTGGTGTGCAAAATTTCAGCTGCATCATGTGGGATCTAGTTCCCTGACCAGGGATTGAACCTGGGCCCCCTGTATTGGGAGCACAGAGTCTTAGCCCCTGAACCACCAGGGAAGTCCTTTTGTACCTGTATCCTTAGGGAAAGCATTGCACCTGGAGCATAGTAAGTGCTCATTAAACAGTTGGCGAGTGAATGCAAGAGGTAAGTACTTGAACTATATAGGATAGGTATGATTATCTACATTATAAATGAAGGTACTGAGCTTAGAGAGTCTACGTCACTTGTTCAAGGTCACAGAGCCTGGTATTAACAAAGCTGGAATTTGAATTAAAGTCCCCTGACTCCAGGACCTGCACTCTACCCACAGCCAAAATGAATCCTTTAGCGAGAATTGTCAGTTGAATGATCCCTTCTTTTCCTTTCAATATGTCCACATTCATTAGATTTATTTGAAAGTTTGAATTTTGTTGCTTTAAAGAAACACTTCGGAGGACTGTGTCTCTGAAAGTGCCTCTGATTCTTCCCATGTGTTCTTGTTGTTTTTAACTTCCAGCTATCACTGATGGAGGAGTCCAACCTTCTCTGGCAGCATGAGTCTGGTCTCACCTCCAGCAGCTACGAGCTCAGTCAGTACATGGCAGATGCTTCCGAGCTCTGTGACCCCATGACTTCAGCCGTTTGGAGCCCAGTTCAGGCTGGTGGGTACTGACGTGATTAAAGGAGTTGGCTGAGTCTGATGAGAAGAGGGCTGGGTGGCACATTTCTTGGAAGGTCAACTTTACCTGGTATTTCCAAGAGTAGATCCCTTGTCTGCCTCATTTGCATATGTAGGTCCCCTGGGCAGAGTGGCCAGCTTTGGCTCCATTCCCCATCTTTTCTTTGGTACTGAAGAATGCATCATAGCTGATTTTTGGGAAGGAACGCGGCCCATGGTCATCATCAGGTTGGGAGAGGAGGCCCTCGGAGGTACTGTAGGTAACAAGGGAAGAAAGTAAAGACCAGAGTCAGTTTGGGAAAGTCAAGGCAGGCCACGAAGGTCTGGATGTAGGAGATTTGCCCTGAGTACTGGGGCTATGAGAGCCAGTCCCCAACCTGTCACCCTTATGAGAGTCTAGCCCTGGTACATTATCATTTGGACTAAACCATCAATTACTTGCATTATATTATTCTTTTTTCTTTTTAAAATTAATTTTTTATTGGAGTATAGTTGATTTACAATGTTATTTTCCGCTGTACAGCAAAGTGAACCAGTCATATGTATACATATATCCCCTCTTTTTTGGATTTCTTTCCCATTTAGGTCACCGTAGAGCACTGAGTTGAGTTTCCTGTGCTATACAGTTGTTTCTCTTAGTTTTCTATTTTATACCTGATAGTGTATAGATGTAAATCCCAATCTATCGATTTATCCCATGCTCCTTTCCCCTCTTGGTGTCCATACTATGTGTCTCTCTTTCTGCTTTGCAAATAGGTTCATCTGTACCATTTTTCTAGATTCTACATACATGCCTTCATATATGATGTTTCTTTTTCTCTTTCTGACTTGTTTCACTCTGCAAGAAAGTCTCTAGGTCCATCCACATCTCTGCAAATGGCACAATTTTGTTCCTTTTTATGGCTGAGTAATATTCCATTGTGTATATGTGCCATATCTTCTTTATCCATTCCTCTGTCAATGAACATTTAGGTTGCTTCCATGTCTGGGCTATTGTAAATAGTGCTGCAATAAATTTCAGGGTGCATGTATCTTTTGGAATTATGGTTTTCTCCAGGTATATGCCCATGAGTGGGACTGCTGGGTCATATGGTAGTTCTGTTTTTAGTTTTTTAAGGAACCTCTACACTGTTCTCCATAGTGACTGAACCAATCCACTTTCCTACAAACATTATAAGAGGGTTCCCATTTCTCCACACTCTCTCCAGCATTTTTTGTTTGTAGGTTTTTTGATGATGGCCATTCAGACCAGTGTGAGGTGATATCTCATTGAAGTTTTGATTTGCATTTTTCTAGTAATTAGTGATGTTGAGCATTTTTCATGTGCCTCTTGGCCACCTGTATGTTTTCTTTGGAGAAATGTCTATTTAGGTCTTTTGTTCATTTTTTTGATTGGATTGTTTGTTATGTTGATATTGAGCTACATGAGCTGTTTATATATTTTGGAGATTAGTCCCTTGTGTGTTGCTTCATTTGCAAATATTTTCTCCCATTCTGTTATTTATTTTTTTTTTTGGTCTTGTTTATGGTTTCCTTTGCTGTGCAAAAACTTTTAAGTTTAATTAGGTCCCACTTGTTTACTTTTGTTTTTATTTTCATTATTCTAGGAGATGGGTCAAAAGATCTTGCTGTGATTTACATCAGAGTGTTCTGCCTGTTTTCATCTAAGAGTTTTATAGTGTCAGCCTTACATTTAGGTCTTTAACCCATTTTCTGTTTATTTTTGTGTATATAGTGTTAGGGAGTGTTCTAATTTCATTCTTTTACATGGGTTGTTCAGTTTTCCCAGCATCACTGTTGAAGATGTTATCTTTTTTCCATTATCAAATATTGGGTAACCGTAGGTGTGTGGGTTTATCGCTGGATTTTTTTATCCCATTCCATTGATCTATATTTCTGTGTTTGTGCCAGTACCATGCTGTCTTATTACTGTAGCTTTGTAGTATAGTCTAAAGTTAGGAAGCCTGGTTCTTCCAACTCTGCTTTTCTTTCTCAAGACTGTTTTGGCTATTCAGGGTCTTTTGTGCTTCCACACAAATTATAAAATCTTCTGTTCTAATTCTGTAAAAAATGGCATTGGTTATTTGATAGGGATTGCATTGAATCTGTAGATTGCTTTGGGTAGTACAGTCATTTTCACAGTATTGATTCTTCCAGCCCAAGAACATGGTATATCTGTCTATCTCTTTGTGTTGTCTTTGAAATCTTTCGTCAGTATCTTATAGTTTTCTGAGTACAAGTCTTTTGCCTCTTTAGGAAGGTTTATCCCTAGGTATTTATTCTTTTTGTTGCAATGGTAAATAGAATTGTTTCCTTAATTTCTCTTTCTGATCTTCCATTGTTATCATACAGGAATGCAAGAGATTTCTGTGCATTAATTTTGTATACTGCAACTTTAGCAAATTCATTGATTAGCACCAGTAGTTTTCTGGTGGCCTCTTTAGGATTGTCTATGTTTAGTATCATGTCATTTGCAAACAGGATATTTTTACTTCTTTTCCAATTTGGATTCCTTTTATTTCTTTTCCTTCTCTTTTTGCCATGGCTAGGATTTCTAAAACTACGTTGAATGATAGTGATGACTGCAGGCATCCTAGTCTTGTTCCTGATCTTAGAGGAAATGCTTTCAGTTTTTCATCATTGAGAATGATATTTGCTGTGGGTTTGTCAGGTATGGCCTTTATTATGTTGAAGTAGGTTCCCTCTATGCCCACTTTCTTGAGAATTTTTTTTTATCATAAATGGGTGTTGAATTTTTTCAAAAGTTTTTTCTGCATCTATTGAGATGGTTGTATGGTTTTTATTCTTTAATTTGTTAATATGGTACATCACATTGATTGATTTGCATATACTGAAGAATCCTTGCATCCCTGGGATAAATCCCACTTGATCATGGTATATAATCCTTGTAATATGTTGTTGGATTTGGCATTATAGTCTGACATATTCTTAAAGGCCTAAATCTGACTTGGAGCATGTATTTCTTCTAATTATGTAACCCACCCAGAACCTTATCTTGGTCCCAGTTGAAATTTGCGAAGAAATATGTCTGTGGAATATTTCTTACATAAAGCAAAGCAGTGGTTGTAATGCTAACAGTGTCCACCTGTATTGGTTGGTCAGAGGACATCTCAGCAGCTGGTCCCAAGGAACCCATGAAGTTCTATGTCCCTCACATGCCTGTGAGTTTTGGGCCAGGAGGTCAGCTGGTGTGTGTGAGTCCCAGCTCTCCCAGTGATGGACAGACAGCCCTTGTTGAACTGCACAGCATGGAGGTAAACAAGATTCTGTGTCCCCTGAATGTCAGCACATTACTCCCTGCTTCCCTTGCCTGAGCCCTGGCATCTCCAGGAATAGAGTGCTCTTGGAGGGGCCTGAGCCATGTACCCTGTGGATTGGGGTGTGTGTGTGTGTGTGTGTGTGTGTGTGTGTGTGTGAAGGAATGTGTGGGGCTCTTCTCTGAAAGAAGTAATGCTAGACTGATGTTTTACCTGTGATACTGTTGGCTCATATCCAGCAACTAGAGAGCTCATTTTTGTCTTTCTTCTTTCTCCATGAGGCATTGAGCCACACCCTAGGACCAGCTCTGGGTTCTGATACTGGACTCACCTGAGGAGTGGGGCACTGGGGGCACATAATCTTGAAGACCAAACTTGAGTTTTTGTTCCAGGTTATTCTGAATGATTCTGAGGAACAAGAAGAGATGAGGACTTTCTCAGGACCACTGATCAGGTAAATCGCCATAAAAGTTGCCAAATAAGGGCTTTTGAAACCTATAAAATCTTCCTGCATTTTGGGGATTTGGGCTTGGCTTTCTTGAAAGAAAATATCTGTCCCCATTGGAATGGAATCTCTGTGCTACAAGTTGGAGCCAGATGTGGCTTGAGTCATTTTGACAAGCAATTTGAGTGTTGAAAGACAGAAAAAGGTTTAAAAATCTGAAATCAGTTCTATTTTACAAAGGCTATGTGGTAGGAGGTTTTAATGTTCTGGGTACTTAATAATACTTAAACTGGTAGAAAATTGGGGCACAGCCTCGGAAATCATAGGCAAGTTGCTCATATGGAAAACATTTTTCTGGAGGGATGTATAACTCAGTCAGCATGAGTTCCTAGACAGTGTGCAAGTCTGCCCTCTGCAGGATTGAGCTAGAACTGCTTTTACATTCCTAGTCATGTTTCTGATAAATACTGAGGATGTTCTTTGTTGTGGAGAGAAGAGTTCAGGCTGGTGTCAGAGGTGAGATAATGCATTCTGAAGCCCTTTAAATATCATCACAACTATACAGATGTGTCCTTATCCTGAAGCTTCCCCCTCTAAGAAAATCCCTGGGGTATTTTGACAGTTCCTTCAAGTAAAAATGAATTGTCTCCATTTTTACACACAGGTGTAGCAATGTGGCCTAGAGTACCGAGTTGGGTGTTTGGACACCTAGGGTACTGATCCCTATTTGACTGACTTCATTAAATAATCTCAAGCAAATAATAATTCCTGTTTATGGAGCACTTTATATATGCTACACAATTAGCTAATTCCTTTTTGTATAAGGTAGACTTTAAAACAGTGTTTTAATAGAAGTATAGTTGATTTACAATGCTGTGTTAGATTCATGGGTACAGCGAAGTGATTCAGTTATATATAAATCTGTTCCCTTTCACATTCTTCTCCATTATAGGTTATTATAAGACACTGAGTTAGAGGTAGACTTTTAAAGAAATTTTATTTTGTTTGTTTATTTTAGCTGCACTAGGTCTTCGTTGTTCCACACGGGCTTTCTCTAGCTGTGGCAAGCGGGGGCTACTCCTTGTTGCAGGGCACTGGCTTCTCACTGCGGTGGCTTCTCTTGTTGTGGGCACAGGCTCCAGGCACGCAGGCTTCAGTAGTTGTGGGCACAGGCTCTAGGCATGCAGGCTTCAGTAGTTGTGGGCACAGGCTCCAGGCATGCAGGCTTCAGTAGTTGTGGGCACAGGCTCAGTAGCTGCAGAGCCAAGGTTAGTTGCTCCACAGCATGTGGAATCTTACCAGACCAGGGACTGAACCTGTGTCTCTTGTATCCGCAGGTAGATTCTTATCCACTGTACCACCAGGGAAGCCCTGGAGGTAGACATTTTAATCACCCCTGTTTTATCAGAAAGAGCAGAGTCTCAGAGGAGATAAGCAACTTGTGTAGGCTGAGAAGTTTAGAAGGGAGCTTCCCTGGTGGCTCAGAGGTTAAAGCATCTGCCTGCAACGTGGGAGACCTAGGTTCAATCCCTGGGTCAGGAAGATCCCTTGGAGAAGGAAATGGCAACCCACTCCAGTATTCTTACCTGGAGAATCCCATGGATGGAGGAGCCTGGTAGGCTAAAGTCCACGGGGTCACAAAGAGTTGGACACGAAGGCTGGATTTAAATCCAGGGTTGTCTGATCTCAAAGTCTGTGCTCGAACCTGCCACCCAAATAGTCATTTCAGGTCTCTGGGCCTCAGTTTCTTCCTCTGCAAAACAGAGACCGTGGATGAGAGAATCTCTGAGGTCCCTTCCTGTTCTATATGGAAACAACTGCCCTGTAACTACAGACTCACTGTCCCCATCCTGGGTTGTCCTGTTTCTACTACCATCTCAGTCCCAGCCCAGGCACCGCCCTCACGCTGTAGGAGGGGCTTGTGGTCCTGCCTGGGGGAGGAATCTGTCCCTCACTCTTTGCTCCTTGAAATCTCTCCCTAGGGAAGATGTGCACAAGGTGGACATCATGACGTTTTGCCAGCAGAAAGCAGCACAGAGCCACAAATCTGAGACACCGGGGAGCAGAGACTCGGCTCTACTCTGGCAGCTGTTGGTTCTCCTTTGTCGGCAGAATGGGGTCAGTATCACCGCGGCCGGAGGATGGGCAGGTGCAGGCTGGACTGAAATTTAAATTTTCCTGGGAGAGAGAAGATTCGTCTTGGGGCATAATTATAAAAGGTAGCATTAAAGAAGCAACAAATGGCCTCAAGAAAAGAAACTGCTGAGGTCAATGCCAGAGTGCAAATGCTATAACTTTTCCCTGCTCTTCTCCACTGCTGCTGCTGCTGCTGCTAAGTCGCTTCAGTCGTGTCCGACTATGTGCGACCCCATAGATGGCAGCCCACCAGGCTCCCCCTTCCCTGGGATTCTCCAGGCAAGAACACTGGAGTGGGTTGCCATTTCCTTCTCCAATGCATGAAAGTGAAAAGTGAAAGTGAAGTCGCTCAGTCGTGTCCGACTCTTAGCGACCCCATGGACTGCAGCCTACCAGGCTCCTCTGCCCATGGGATTTTCCAGGCAAGAGTACTGGAGTGGGGTGCCATTGCCTTCTCCACTAGCCTCTGGTTATTGCTCAGTTCTTGGGTTACCGCACCAAGCAGATAATACACCTATGAGAGTGTGCATATTTCTGGTCACCTTTGTGGCTCCTGAAAGGCAGAAAATAGCCATGAGAATGAAGGTGGAGTTTCAACTACCACAATGCAAAAGGGACTGTCTTGTGTTTACATGTGGGTCTCCTCCTGAAGTGGACGGGCGCTCTGGTGCCCCGCCTTCTGCAGTCTGGGGTACCAGCATGGCGACGAATGGGAATGGGATTCTCTTTGCTTTGCAGTCCATGGTGGGGTCTGACATCGCCGAGCTGCTGATGCAGGACTGCAAGAAGCTGGAGAAGTACAAGCGGCAGCCGCCTGTCGCCAATCTCATCAACCTGACGGATGAGGACTGGCCAGTGCTGAGCTCTGGGACCCGGGACCTGCTCACCGGGGAGATTCCTCCCAGCGTGGAGACGCCTGCGCAGATCGTGGAGAAATTCACTAAGCTGCTCTACTATGGAAGGAAGAAGGCAAGTACCGCGCCCACTCCTGCTTAAAATAGTCCGGGCAGCCCTATAGCTCACCCCTCCCCAATGATATGAGTGACATATACTTATTTTATAACAGTAAGTTCAGAAAGGTACAAAGGAAAAAAAAAACATCCAAAGTCCTACCATTAAAAGATAATACCTGTTAAAATTTTGGTATATGTACTTCTAGTATTTTCTATGCATATGTATCAATATTAAAAGTTAAATTAAATTACATATACAAGTTTTTTTCTTTTTTTCCCTTAAGATTATATGGTGAAACCCTCTCATGGCATTAAACTGTGCCACTAAAAACTAGATTATATTCCATTATATGAATGTATCATGTTTTATGCACAATTCACTGCTGTTGACTGTATAGGCCATGTACACTTTTGCCATTCTCTGGTAACTCAGTGGGTAAAGAATCCACCTGCAATGCAGGAGACCAGGGTTACACCCCTGGGTGGGGAAGATCCTCCGAAGAAGGAAATGGCAACCCACTCTAGTATTCTTGCCTGGAAAATCCCATGGACAGAGGAGCCTGGTGGGCTACAGTCCATGGGGCTGCAAGAGCCAGATGTGACTTATCCACTGAACCACCACCACCATAATTATGCAATTCAAAAATCTTGTTATATAAATCTTTGGATGACCTTTTTATTATTTTTTAAGATAGATTCCTAGAAGTGGAACTACTAGGTTAAAGAGTATGTACTTTTAAAAGGCTCTTCACACATACACTAAATTAGTTTCCAGGAAGTTTGTTTACAAATGATACCTCCATCAACTATATCTAAAATATGCATTTCAATACTGAATACTTTAATTCCACTGATGAAGTGATGTCTTCCGTATTTTTTGATATGTAAGTTAGACTTTGACATTTTTATGTTATTTATTAAATTTTAAATAGAAGTATATTTGACAAATGAAATGGCAAGATAAAGTGTACAATGTGACTTGATACATGGTGTGAAAGGATTCCCCTCACTGAGTTATTAACATATACATCACCTCACACATGTCCCTATTATTTTATACCCTAATTTTGAAGTTGAGCTCACATTTTACAAAAGTCTGAAGTGAAGTGAAGTGAAAGTCACTCAGTTGTGTCCGACTCTTTGCTCCCCTCCATGGACTGTAGCCCACCAGGCTCCTCTGTCCATGGGATTTCCCAGGCAAGAATACTGGATTGAGTTGCATTTCAGTAAACTTAAATATTTGCATAAATGGTTGAAATCAATTCGAATCAATTAAAAATCAAAAGATAAAAGGAATATAACAGGAGAAATGATGCTGTTCCTTGCTCCCTCCCAACCACAAGATTTTTCCTCTCTGAAATATATGGAGGTATTTCCTCCAAATATAATTATTTCCTCCCTCTTTGCCCTCATAGCATATTACATATCATGTCTTCACCTTCCTTTTGTCATTTAACAAAATCTTATAGGAAACACTCAATATTGGCATTGGTAAATTTTTTTTCCGTAAAGGAACAGACAGTAAATATTTTAGGCTTTGCTCAGGGACAGAGGAGCCTAGTGGGCTGCCGTCTATGGGGTCGAACAGAGTCGGACACGACTGAAGCGACTTAGCAGCAGCAGCAGCAGCAGCAGCTACTTAGTTCTGCTGTTATTGTGTGAAAACAGCCATGGATAATCTGAAAATAAATGGGTGTGGCTGTGTTTCAATAAAATTTTATTTATGGACATAGAAATTTGAATATATCACTTTCATGTGTAATGAAGCATTATTCTTTTTTTTGATCTTTTTTCAATCATTTAAAAGTGTAAAAACTTTTCGTAGCTTGTAGGCTGTACCAAAACAGCAGTGGGCTGAATTGGGTCTTCGGGCCACATTTTGGTGACTCTTGTTTCTTTTTATATACAAATACCTTCCTCATTATTACTTAGAGCTACATGGGTTTATATAGGTGAATTATAATCAATTCAATTGAACTTCTGTAGATTGACACTTAGATCATTTCTAGTCTTTTGCAATTACAAATAATGCTGCAATGAATAACATTGTCATTTTGCCCTGGGGAGAGAATATATGTAAGGAAAGTTTGTAGAAGTGGAAGCTTTGGATCAAAGGGTATGTGGTTTGTAATTTTGATAGATATTTACAAACTGACTTTTTAGAGGTTGTACTGATTACTCTACCAATATAGAGAGTGCCTGCTTCCCCCCACTCTCACCAACCCAGTGTGTTTCTTTTTGATATGTGCCAGTGTGAGAGGTGAAAAAAATATATAGTAGTTATTTGCATTTTTCTTATTATAAATGAAGCTGAATATCCTTTAATCTGTGGATATTTTTGTCACAGATTTTCCACATTTTTCTGTGGAGCTTTGATACCCATATATTGATTTGTAGGAGCTCTTTACTTTTTTAGGATTTTCTGTCTGAAATAACTTTTTTGGAGTGATATATAGAAAGGCTTTTCCTGCTTCAAAATTAATTTATGAAAATGAAGTTGAAATGCTTTTGTGACTTCACCTTTACCTTTAAATCTTTAATTGTGTGTGTCTTTGTATGTGATGTTATCTTTTAAATGAGAGATGGACATGATACTCAGTGAAAATGGGATCAACTTGTAGCATATATGTGTGTGTGTATAGTCATTATATATTTAATATATATATTCACTAAATAGTAGGCACTGCTATTTCTTGCCTGGAGAACCCCAGGGATTGGGGAGCCTGGTGGGCTGCCATCTACGAGGTCGCATAGAGTCGGACACGACTGAAGCAACATAGCAGCAGCAGCAGCAGCTATTTCACCAGTGATTCACTTACTCAATAAACATTTATGTAGCAGCCACTTCTAAGGCATCAAACTCAGTAGGGGATACAGAGATAAATCAGTGATGATCTCTTTCTTAAGAATAAGTAATGACCATAACAACAACAATAATAAAAGAAAATATTTGAAAAATACTTTCTATGTGCCAGATACTCACCCATCAGCTTATATGCATTATCTCATTTATCTTCATAGAAACCCTCTAGTTTAGGTTCTATTCTTATTCTACGTATTTATAAATGAGGAAAGTTAGTAATAAAGCAAGGTTTAGATTTAGGAAGCCTGGTACCTGAGCTTGGGCTTGTAACCACCCACCACATCATCTGTCATACTATGACCCAAAGGTCGCAAGGGTAGATAGAGCCCTGTGGGAGTTCAGAGAGATCTGTGAGGAGCTGGACTCCACAATATTTTTAAAATCTTATATTAACATTTGACTAGGGTCTTAATTCTGGCATTGTGCAAGATTGATAGCCTCCATATAAGTTTCCAATTCATCACTTATTCTTAAATTATATTTTGGGGGATGCAGATTTTTGACTAAAGTAGTATTCCCCACCAATCAAAATGGTTGTCTGAGGAGGCCTTACAAAGAGCTTAGAAAAGAAGAGAAGCAAAAGGCAAAGGAAAAAGGGAAAGATACACCCAACTGAATACAGACTTCCAAAGAATAGCAAGGAGAGATAAGAAAGCTTACCAGTCTTTAGTAAATCCTCCTAAAAAATACTACTATGAAATAGTTTAATGTACAAAAATATCTATCTTCTTTTCCCCAAAAAGAACTTCTTTTTTTTAAGATTTCATCTGGGTTTCTTTTTTTTCAAATTGAAGTATAGTTGATATATAATGTTGTGTTAATTTTTGTTGTACAGCAGAGTGATGCAGTTATACATATAGATACACTTTTTAAATTTTATTTGGCAAAACTAATACAATATTGTAAAGTTTAAAAATAAAATAAAAATTAAAAAATTTAAATATTTTAATTAAATTTTTAATATTTTAATTTAAATATTTTAAAATATTAAAACAATATTTTTTAAATATTGTTTTCTATTATGTTTTATTACAAGATTTTGAATATAGTTCCTGGTGCTATACAGTAGGAACTTGTTTCAAAAAGAGCAATCTTAATGTCATTTTTACTTCTACTGAGGCTGAATTTCCTAACTGTGATTGTTTAAATTTATTCTCTCTTCAAATATGATAATGTGGGAGATGTTGGGATAATCAAATACATTTTCATTTGGAGGTGGAAATACCTCATTAGTAATCTCCTGTCCAAAAGTCAAATTATTTTGGGGACAGTAAGGAAATTGCGTGGTCAGTTACAAGGTTGTATCTGACTCTTTTGTGACTCCATGGACTGTAGTAGTCCACCAGGCTTCCCTGTCCATGGGATTTTTCCAGGCAAGAATACTAGAGTGGGTTGCCATTTCATCCTCCAGGGGATCTTCCTGACTCAGGGATCAAACTGGCGTCTCCTGTGTCTCCTGCATTGGCAGGTGGCTTCTTTACTATTCAACCTCACATATAAATTAAACTCTTACTAAATAGTTTTGAAAATTAAATGAAGAGATAAATATATGTATGTGTATGTTTTTAAATTTGCAGCTTTTGACCCATGTCACCAAATTAATGGCATGATTACTTTGACATATGAAGTTGACTAGTTAACTAATAAGCACTTGATATTTAGTAAGTAGTTAGTTATGGTGTTAGGAGGGGTAGAATAATGGCTATGTATACTGGCTTAAACATAATAGCAGCCTTTTTCTCTTCATGTGATAGTACTGGGCAGGTGAACAGAAGGTGGGGCAGCCCTCCTCCATAAGTAACCCAAGGGCTCAGCTGTATGAGGCTCTACCATCTTCAACATAGAGTTTCTAAGGCTCCTGGGTATCATCTGCATTCCAGCCAGATGGGGAAAAGGCCACGGAGGACCGAGCATGGGGAGTTCTATGGGCCAGACCCAGAGGCTGCATGCATTGCTTCCATTCCCATCTGATAACCTAGAACTCAGCCACACCTCAGTGCCAGGGAGGTGGGAAATACAGTCCAGTTCTTGGCCCAGGAAGGAGAGCATGGATTTGGGTGAGGAACTAGGTGTGTCTGCCACAGTTGTTAATAAACAGTTCCTCTACTATGCCCTGTGAACACCATCTTACAACTCATCTTTAGAGATGCAGTCCTTGGTGTGAAATGCCTCTCATTCTTGGTGCTTAGGCTCATGAAAGTATCATGTGACATTTTCTCAAGAGATAAAGGTAACCATGTTTGTGGGGAGCTAATGAAATCATGTAATAGGTTCTGATAACATGAAGGTTGGAGAAAGGGACAATGGAGAGAGCTGCCAGCTGAAGCTGGTTCCCTACTCCTTCTTTCTCAGATTCACGTGGGAGGCTCTGCGAGTCTTCCTGGAAGCCTAGCCTCCACCTGCTCAGGGGGCAGCGGTGCCCAAGCACAGTTGCTGGTTGTGTTAGAGGAAGGTGAGCAGGGTACTGACGGTGGTGTCTGTGTTCTCAGGAAGCCTTGGAGTGGGCCATGAAGAACCATTTGTGGGGCCATGCTTTGTTCCTCTCCAGCAAGATGGACCCAAGGACCCACAGCTGGGTCATGAGTGGGTGAGTCGGGGACTTGCACAGGGAGAGCCCAATGGAGCGGAGAGACCTCCCCTCCAAATGTGGGGATGAGGGTAGGGAGAAATACAAGACGCACTGAAGAGCCCCACCCTCCAAGCGTCTTTCCAATTCTAAGTCGGGTGTAGTATTTCTCTTCTCCAGATCCTTAAAACCTAGGCGCGGATACATTCTTTTTAGCTGCTGAGTTGAACAAAACATTTTACTGACATTTTCTCAGAGTCAGAGCTTTCAAAGATTAAACAGGATTCTGCATTGCAGTAGCCTTCTCTCATTGGAAGAGAGAAGTTCCTAGAACTCTAGAGAGTTCCATCAGTGAGGGGGTGGATCACTTAAGGGTGACTGACAGAGCCTTAGGACTGAGAGGTAGTAATTCACTGCTTATTCCTGCAGTGGGGTGTGGGTGCTGGGAAGTAGGGAGGGATACAGAGTAGCAGGACTGTGAGCTGTGGTAGAAAGGGGTTTATCGGGCTGGAGATTAGATACGGAAGACTTCATCAAATGGGAGATGTCAAGACTGAAGAGATGCCCTCGGTCATAGTTTGCACTGGCATACCAGGACCTGGGTGCCAGGAGGCACTGGGAAGAGGGCTCAAACCAGAATGGGATGGGAATGGAGGTGTGAGTACCTAGCCAGGAGTTTAGAACAGGGGCGATGAAACAGTTAAGGAGACCCAGGATCAAATGGAGGTGGTGGGTGTAGCGGGTGCTGGGGTCAGCCCTTCAGGCTGCAGTTAGCATCTGCGGGTGGTTGGGGACAGATGTGTGGCAGGATTGGGGTGGGTGGGGGCCTCCCATAAGGAGCAGGCTGGGGTCAACAGTGAGAAGGATGTTAACTCAAAATTTATCTTCCCGTGTTGGTTAAAGCCTTGAAGCTACCTTCTCAGCTCGTTTAGTTGCTTAGTCATGTCTGACTCTTTGCAACCCTGTGGACTGTAGCCCGCCAGACTCCTCTGTCCATGGTCTTTCTCAGGCAAGAATACTGGAGTGGGTTGCCATTTCCTTCTCCAGGGGGTCTTCCGACGCAGGGATTGAACCTGAGTCTCTTGCATTTGGCAGGCAGATTCTTTACTGCTGAACCACCAGGGAAGCTTTATCTTATATTTAAGTGAAGTGAAGTTGCTCAGTCGTGTCTGACTCTTTGTGACCCCATGGACCGTAACCTACCAGGCTCCTCCATCCATGGGATTTTTCAGGCAAGAGTACTGGAGTGGGTTGCCATTTCCTTGTCCAGGGGATCTTCCCAACCCAGGGACTGAACCTGGGTCTCCTGCACTGCAGGTAGGCTCTTTACCATCTGAGCCACCAGGGAAGCCATCTTATATTTAAGTTTGCCATAAATCCTGCTGGGCAGAGTTGGATAAGAAGATGGACACCCCCACTTTAAGTTGGGTCTGTGGGGCTCACATCTATCCCACTGCCTGGGAGTCTATTCTTCACCATGGTCCCTGCTGAGTCTCTTTATTTCTCCGCCCCTCAGTCTTCCCAGTAAATGGTGACCACCGTGTTCTTCATTATGTTCACTATGGGTCAGAATAGTAAGGAGCACTGAACTTCTATGAGGAGAAGCACTCCCAGCTCTGGAGGAAGGATGCTTTTAAAGACAGCATTCTGAGGGATAAATCTCCTTTAGGTTTTGGAAGTGAGCATCCCACAACCCTGAGCTGTAGTGTACATCTCTGCTACGGATTTCCACCTTGGGCCATTGATGTTTGATGGGGCCCAGTGAATCGTGAAATCTCTCTCTCACTGAGTATGCTTAAATCTCAAATCAGCCATAGAGCTTATTATATCCTTGTTAAGCAGATCCCACGGTTTGTCATCAGCAGGATCATTTCTGGGCCCTGCTCTACGCCTCTTCAGTTACTGAAAATGACTATTTAGTACTTGTGAGCAAAGGCACAAGAGACCCGGGTTAGCAAGAAGCCCCCCAAAACCAGCACTGAGAACTGTAGGCCAGGCCTGGAGGAGGACTGCCTCGGGGCAGTGGGTCTCGAGGGTGGCTGGGGAGGAGGGGTCTGAAAAGAAGAGGTTCAGGTTTACCGTTGGGCTCTCAGGGTTCATTGACTTATGCGTGGCTCATCTCCGTGATGGATGAAGGTCTATAAAAATGGTTTGCTCAAGAGTTAGGGTGTCAGTGCTGAAGTGCAGAAGGTCTCCCCGGGTGGTAAGGTCTGTTTGGGGTGTGTGGTGGGATGGGTGTCCTAAAGTGGGATGGAGCTGAGCCATAACCAAAAAGCAGAGAGAAACTCAAGTTTCAGCAGAAGCCACTGCAAGGCAACGGGTTAAAGGAGCTCTTGATTGGGTCCCCACTGATGGTCGGTCCCCTCTCTCTGCAGCTTCACCAGCACACTGGCGCTCAACGATCCACTGCAGACTCTCTTCCAGCTCATGTCGGGAAGGATCCCACAGGCAGCCACGGTACCCTTCATAACAGGAGCCCAGCATCCAAAGGGTTTAGTGTGTGGGGACTGCTCAGCGACGAAGTGATGGCTTTAGAGATGACAAATAAAATAACTGTCCCTTAATCCCCTCCCATGTGCCTGGCCTTGTGCTAAGTCCTGTGATGGATATTATTTCATTTAATGTGTGGAGGTAGGAATTATTATCCCTGTTTTGCAGTCATGAAAACTGAGATGCAAAAGTGTAAAATGACCCAAGATCACAGAGCTAGGGGCAGAGGAGTCAAGATCGGTACAGGTCTGTCTGATTCCGAAGATCTTGCTCTTTCCACAAATCCACAGCTACCTGCTGAGTGAAGAATAGTGAGTGAAGCTGAGGCTGCTCTCCCCGCTTACCACAACCAGGCTTCCTTTCTTCCCCACCACTGCACGGGACCCTTCAAACAGGGACACTCTAGATTCTACAGGTCATCAGCGTGAGATGTGGTTCAAGAGAACCCTGAGGCCACCTTGATAGTTTTCCCATTATAAGAGACTTGATCTTTTTGTCCTAAGGCATTCCTTCCTTATCCTCGAAGTCCAATAATTTTAGTAAGATATATCTTATTGACCATCTGTGTCGATTTTTGGGGGAATAGAGCACGCTCTTTTAATATGTGCATCCATCTCTTACAGTTCAGGAAAAATTTCTTGAATTATATCCTTCAGTATTTGTTTTGTTCTCTTATATTGGTTTTCTTTTCAGGAACTCCCTCTATATATAAAATATAATAATAATAATAATATATATATATATATATATATATATATGATTCTTTCTTTTCTTCTTTTTTGCTGTGTCCCTCCTGTGTGTCTCTTACTATGTTTTCATCAGTGACTCTTGCTTGCTATGCTCTTTGAAATTTTGTCATTAAAAAAATATATATGTATTTATTTATTTGACTTTTTTTGGTCTTAGTTGTGGTGCTTGGGTTCTTTGTTGTGGGAATGGGGGCTTCTCTCTGGTTATGGTGTGTGGGCTCCAGAGCACGTAGGCTCAGCAACTGTGGTGTCTAGGCTTATTTGCCCCATGGCATGTGGGATCTTGGTTCCCTGACCAGGTATAGAACCCACATTCCCTGCATTGGAAGGCAGATTCTTAACCATTGAACCACCAGGGAAGTCCCCTCCATTTTTGTCTTTATTTCTTTGATTTTCCTGCCCCTTCTCTCCTGAGCTTTGCAGGTTACATTTGCCTCCTCCTGTTCTCCACCATCTCTTTCCTCTGCTCCTATAACTTAGCTTTAGGCCTTTGCTTCATAAAAGAAATTGTTTCATTATTTTACTTACATTCATGATGAAATATTTGGTGACCATTCTTTGTTTTGTGGTATCATTTTTTTTTTGGTGAATGTTCTCTCTACCGTCTTCCTTCCTTTTATCTTGATGGTATATTTGTACAAATTCTGTATTTGTTCCTTCACAGGCTTCAAGCCTTCCTTGGGCCAGTTATTTACAGGAGGTTTGAGCTGGGGAGATGCCAGGGCCATCTTCCAGGCCAGCTGGCATTTCCACACAACCTAGTATTTTCTGTGAGCATCTTTGCTTCTCCCCAGCCAGTGGAGATGGCTGTGGGATCCCCTGTCTCTGGTGTTCTCTCTCTCTGCCTCCCGAACCCACCTCTGCTCAATCTCTTTTGGAAGCCTTTTCTTGTATTTAGAGGCTTGGGTTTTTGCTGACATTAAGTTTTAATGAAAACACACTCACACTTTTGCTTTTTTGTCCTTCTTATTGCTTGTGGACAATTTCAAGAAAAGAAAAGAGAAATACTGACTTTCATGCCCCTTTGTCAAACGAACTGGCTATATTAGAACATGGGATGTACCTCACAGTTCTGCCGAATGCCTGTGCTCTGCAGTGAAATCCTACCATGTCACAAAACGCTAAATGCAGGGAGTGATGTAATCAGCATATGGTCCATTGGGTCTCAGTGTACTGGTAGAGTTTGCTAAATGATCCCTGCTTTGGGGTGAGAAAACCAAGGAGCCAGAAGTGATATGACAGTGTGGTATTTGACCCCGTGTTGGAGAGTTCCCTAGCATCACAGCAGCCAGTAGAAGGCCAGACTTTGGTCCTTAGAATAACAGGTGTAGTGGACGAAGCATGGAGACTGGAAAGCAGAGATGTGGGCTTCTGTCACAGGCTTAACCTAGGCTCTGCTCCTCAGAGTCTAGCTGTGTGAACTGGGTCTTGTTACTTAGTCTCAGAGTCTCAGCTTTTCATCTTTGTGGGAATTTTGATGCCTAACAGAGCTATTGTAAAAATTAAAGGAGAGAGAATATCTGAATGTATTAATGACCATACTTGGCCCATTGAAGTTAGTTAATAAGTGTTCTTTCTCTCTCCCCACCTCCATAGACCTGCTTTACAGTGATTTCTGCTCCCCCGCCCCACCCCCCAAATCACCTGGGGAGAAGACAGAAGAATTGCTTCTAAGTTTTTGTTCTTTTAGCAAGAGCTTTTCTGTTGCTGGTTCCCTTAGTTCCAGCCAGAAAGAGCCTGGCTCACACGTTAAAATGGGGATAATAATAGTACTTAATGCATGTGATTGTTCATAGGAGAAATGCTTAGCACAGGCTGCGGCCCAGGGTCAGAGTGCAATAAGTGAGAACTGCTATTATTTTTGTGATTTATTATCATCATTCCTCTCATTCACACTGCTTTGCCCAGATAAACAAAGAGTATCTATAAAATGGAGCTGGAGAAAGCATCTTTTGTTCTGTGGGATAATTACAAATACAATAGCAAATAATTGTGAATTGTTTTGACCTCAGATCTTAGCTATTACTGTCAATCTCCTGTTCTGTCCATTCTGTGTAACAAATTGGAGGACAGACTGGTCTGCAAATCACCTCCTTTCCTCTGCTGTGCTTCCGTGTGTGTGAGTATTTACACCTACATGTAATTTATAAAGTGCAAACCAAGTGCAATCTTATTTTATCGTCAACAGTAATCCCGTCAGGTAGACATTATGATCTCGATTTAAGAAATGAAGAAACAAAGCTTCAAAGGCATTAAGAAACTTGCTCCAGAGGCAGGGCCCCTGTTGAATCCAGAGCCTGTGACATTGTTTTGTTTATTGCTATTTCCTCTGCCCTGAAATTCCCCGTCATTCAGGAGAAGGACGGCCCATCCGTTCCCATGGGGCTTCCACCCGCGTCCACTTCTCTGACTACCCTCTACCGCCCCCTCGTGGAGCTCTGCTGCCCCTGCATCGTCACTAGCGACAGTGCTGGCTGGGCGCCTTGGCCTGTTTTCTCACTCCTCAAGAGGCGATAGGAATTAGATTTCAGAGTTGTGCGAAGATTAAAGAAGGTCATGTGTAGAAGAGGACTCGGTAAAAACAGAAGACATTAGCCATTTGGTAAAATATTAAGGAGCCCAGTGTTCCCCTGTTTTCTTACAGGTTAATATGGAGTCCTCTCATGAACCAAGGGTTTGTGATCCTCCTTCTTCCATGGAAATATCAATATTTTTTAAAAAAAATTTTGTCCCCAGCTATTGAGATTAGGGGCATCAGGATGAAATTTGAAAATTAGTGACTAGTAGTGTGATTTTATTTTTATCTACCTCCCAATATTGGAGAAGGAAATGGGAACCCACTCCAGTATTCTTGCCAGGAGAATCCCATGGACAGAGGAGCCTGGCAAGCTACAGTCCATGGGGTCGCAAGAATCAGACATGACTTAGCGACTAAACCACCAAGGACCACCTCCCAATATTCCTGTGTAGGTGTGTATGTAATGTATCTGCCTACCCATCCTTCTAAGAATTTTGCTTTGTTAAAAAAAGAAAACTCAGAATCAATGAGTGGCTGCACTGCAGGCAGCCAAATAGGCATTCCTGGCAAATTAGAAAATAGACAACAGCCTTCCTTAATCTATGCTCTGGCCAGGCTGTATTACTCAGCCAATGTGCCATTTTTCTGCTGCTTTTCAGTGTTGTGGGGACAAGCAGTGGGGAGACTGGAGGCCACACTTGGCAGTGATTCTGTCGAATCAGGGTGGGGACCCGGAGCTGTACCAGCGCACGATTGTCGCCATGGGGGACACCCTAGGTAAGCAGAGACCAGCTCCGTCCCCTCCTCGCCTCTGTCTCCAGGCCAGCTTTAAACACCCCGTGCTTAGACTTAGGTTCCGTGTTGGGCCCGAATCTATGTCTCAGGCATTCCTTTGACCCAGGAGCCTCAGTGTTTTGGGGACAGAAAATCCAGGGAGAGGAGTGTCCTTACCTTTCCGTTTCCCAGATTTCTGCTGCGAGCAAGTGCAGGCCAGGCCCCTGAGACTCCGGGGTCCCGCCTCTGCAGGAGGCTGCCCTGAGTGGTTGCTTCCTGTGCCCGGGTCAGAGTCCCCAGCAGATGGAGTTAACACCTGGAGCATCTCCCCTACTGTTGTTGTCGGTCCCCCAGTGACCCAGCTCAACCAGATAGGAAATTCTATTTTTGCCTGAGCCCCCCTGGGTAACTGTGTAGCCTTTATTTCTATCATCTCTTTGTGAATGTGGCCTTTTAAACACTTAGGGGCTGTTGGATGTTGCAGATCAGTGGTTCTCAGATTGGGTCAAGGGACAGAATATTTAGAAAATCATTGCTTTGTGGCACTTCGTGAAATACTGCTCTGCTAAACTTAAAATAGCTACAGGTAAAGTTGTGTCCAGTCAAATGACAAGTTATTCAGCACCCGAGTAGAAAGAACTAACTTTTGTTGAACCTTTTTGGGTGCCAAGCTAATTACTTTGCCTACTTGAATTAACTCAGTGTTGAACTAATGAAAAAGGTATGGGAGAACACTTAAAAACTGGGAACAATTTGGTAATGAATGTGATTTTTATGAGCACTGGGAAAAGTCTTCTGTTGTTTGATTTTTGCAGGGGAGGCATTAATGCCCCAAGAAGCCTAGTTTAAAAACCGCTGCTTCCAACGGTCTGCTTCTCTGCTCAGGTGTAGGCATTTCTTACCTATTTCTCCCCTTCCAGAAGGACTAAAATGCTTAGAAACGTCCTCATCAAAAGTCCATTAGGGGGAATGTGAAATAGTGCCTTCTTCTAGCTGGAGAAGTGAAATGTAATGTCGGAGGGCAAAAATAGGGTGGGAGAGGGAGTGGGGTTTGGGGTCTGTGGCTCGTGTCATGGAGAGCTTGTTCTTTTATTCCCGTGAAGCTGTCTGCTCCGACCTCAGAGCCGCTCTCAAGCCCTCTCCCCTCCCACCCGGATGGTGGGTCCCTCCCTTGGTGGGCGTGTTCCCTGACCCAGGCTTGTTCTCCGCCTACAGCTGGGAAGGGGCTGGTGGAGGCTGCTCACTTCTGCTACCTCATGGCCCACGTGCCCTTCGGCTACTACACCGTGAAGACAGACTACTTGGCCTTGCTGGGCAGTAGCCACAGGTATGCCAGTCTTCTGGGGGACAGAGAGTGGCGAGGACGTCTTCCGGGGGATTGGGTTAGCCCTAGCTGGGTTTCATGGCTTCCTTTTTCCACGGTCTCTTGTGAATTTTCAGCTGCTGCTGATGGTTTTTCAGCACAGGTAGGCTCTGGGCTGAGAGATGCCGGGAAGAGTGCAGCATCACACCGCCAGGGGTCCTCAGGCCCAGGCCTTGCTCCCGGAAGCTGCGAGCTGGGGCCCGTGGGTTGTAGTGTGCCTCTCTGGCCACTCGGTGGCGCCCTGGCTCCATGACCAGAGACTGACTCTTGGAAAATGCTAATACGAGCGCGGTGGCTTGAGGCTGTGCGTTAGGCAGCCGTGGACCTATTTTCAGAACCGGCCTTGGGCAAAACCTGCAAGTGGAAGAAGTTTGTGTTTCGCCCCCACAGCTTACACTGACTTGACACACAAGCTACTCAAAAGTCAGGCCTGTCATTTATTCCCTGCTGGCCATAACATTAGACTTCTCACAAAGAAGGACCTTGATAAGCCCCTAGACAGTGAATAAATGGATGAAAAGACCAGGTTGCTCCCCAGCCACCCTCCACATTCTGGATCTTTCTTTCTCTCTCTCTCTGTGATAGTTAAGATTTCCTAAGCTCTTACATTGTACCAGCTGTTTTATTTGCACCATTTCCTTCAATCATTACACATGTACCCTGTGAAGAAAGTGTATTTTTAAGCTTCACTTTATAGAGGAGGGAAACTGAGGCACAGAGAGGTGGAGTAACAGGTCTAAGATTGTACAGCTAAAGTGCGGTCAGGTTGGACTTGGAATCCAGACTGTCAGGCTTTTCTTCGTAGAAACGCATCATCTCATGACCTGTCTGTCAAGGTCATGGTCTCTGATAGCACATAGTTAATTTGTCAGAGAAGCCTGTCTGGGCCAGATGTGACAAATAAGCGAAATGGGTTATGCAGTGTCCCCAACCCTTTTGCCACCAGGACTGGTTTCGTGGAAGACAATTTTTCCACGGATTTGGATTGGTGGGGGAAAAAGAAAACCTCGTATGGTTTCGGTATGATTTAAGTGCATTATATTTATTGTGCATTCTGTTTCTGTTGTATTGCATCAGCTCCACCTCAGATCTCCAGGCGTTAGATCCTGGAGGTTGGAGACCCCTGGGTTAAGGTGTCCTCCTCCTGTGTACTGAATGAGGATGTTTCTGGAGATCCAGCCCTGACCCCAGGGGAAGCCCCAGTGATTATGGTTTCAGCCCCCACGGCAGCTGTTTTGGGGCCCGTGTGGACTCTGAGGGCCCCCCAAATCACGTTTGCTCAGTCTGCTTTCTCACTGGAGCAAGCGTCCGGTGTAGGGACTGTCATTTGATTTTTGGCTCTGCGGTGCTACCCTCTCTCTGCAGGGCCTTCTTTCTTCAGTGCTCCCGGAACATCACATGGCTCCCTCTTTCCTGCTCTTCTGCTCAGGCTGGGGTGACCTGTCCCAGACACCCAGTCTGGGCTCTCAGGGCACTAAGGCTGGTGCTCAGCATGGTTACATGCTGGGAGATGCAGTGCCCCTCTGAGCTGGGCATGAGAGCATCTTGCCTTAAGTGACCCTCCAGGAAAGATGGCAGGAACCGCCCCCACTCCCTGAAGTCCCCCCGCTTGGCCCCCACCTTCCCCCAGAGCCTTTGGGGGCACAGATTCTCCTTCTTCTCTTGGAGCTGCCCCAGGGATCAGCCCAGGACAGAAACTCTGCCGTGAATGGATGCAGCTGGAGTTCGGCTATCTGTGAGTGAAATCCGTCCCCCACCCGCCCCAACCTCAAACTCTTTTATTGTTATTCTCTGGTTTTAGTCAAGAGTTTTTGAAATTTGCAACAACTGAGGCTATCCAGAGGACGGAAATCTTCGAGTACTGTCAGATGCTGGGCCGTCCCCGATCCTTCATCCCTTCTTTCCAGGTAACTGAACGCTCACGAGGCCCTTTCTGCATCTGACGGCTGTGGGCGGCTGGATTCTCAGCCTTGCTTTCTGGCAGGTAGTGGCTGGGCTAAGTCATCCACTGGACTTTTCCTCATGAGCTGGAGTGTGGGAAGGGTTAGGATGTCTTTCTAGGTCTCCCCAAGGTCTGCGTTTTTAAGACAGGAAAGCAAAACCTGGCAGCAGCCTCTGTGCTGCGGGCTCCTGCCTCCCTCCTGACAAAGGAGAATCAGGCAGGCACCCCTGGGTCCCACGCCTGTCTGCAGCTCCTTCTGCTCTTCTGTCTCCAAACAGCTCCATCTTCTCCTCGGCTCCACGGCCATCCTGCCCGGAGCGGCCCCCGGCTGCTCACTGTTCCTACTCTCCTCTGACCTGCCGCTCCCATCTCTCTTGGATGCCTCCATCTTTAACTCTGGAATTCCTCCCTGCTCTGTCCTTTGGCCCCTGTCTTCCTTCTTCCTCTCAGGGCTGCAGGTGTGTAGGCAGCATCCATGTCCAGGTTCTAACCTGTCAACCTCTCTACTGGATGCCCTGGTGTCCCCTTGGATCCCCAGAGACTTCTTCAGTGATTGTAGTGAGAGAGTATCTGGTGGCAACAACACACACACACTCACACACACAGACCACCACCACCACCACCACCAAACACAAAACAAAGCCTTGGAGATGAATGGATTACTGTCTGTAGGGCAGTGACCCAGTTAGTATCTTCTGTAAGGGTTTTACCAAAGACCCATCTTTTCCAGCGCAGCCCTGCCCAGTGGGCTCCTTTGTGTCCATGCAGGTCTTCAGTCTCTTTCTCTTCTGTAGTCATCCCACCTCTTAGCTGTCTTTGGACTGATAGCAGTGAGATCAGCTGTTTTTAGGGAATGAGTTTTGCACACCTGGCACTGTGCTATGATCCCCTGACTGAGCGATGTCTAATTCTGTGAGGCAGGCATGATTACTGTCTTTTCGCAAGAGAGGTTCCAAGGAGTTACATGCTATTGGCTCACATCTCTTGGGTACCATTTGCTCTAGGGACTTTACGTGGATTATCTCATTGAATCTTTGAAACCACCAAGGGGGAGATCGTAGTATCATCCCCGTATTAGAGTGAGGAAACCGAGGTGCAGAGAGGAGGTGGGGGAACTAGCTTCATGCTCCATACCAGCATAGAGCTGGGGTTTGAACTTGGGTCTGCCTGTTCCCAGCCCCTCTGTACTCCATCTGGCTCTGTCCCTCATGCTTCTCTGAGCCCTTACCTGTATCTGTCTATACTCTCCCTCTTAGGCTTGAAGCCCCTGGCACCAGGGGCATTTTTTTTCTTCTTCTGCCTGTGCCCCTGGCTCCTGGTTCTCTGCCCCCCACACACCAGCCTTCCCAGAGATACAGGCTGCCTGAGAAGAAGTGGAGAGGCTGGTGGATTTCCATGGTGACCAGCACCTAGGGAGACTCAGCTGATGTGCCCCCGTTCTCTGCAATGATGGAACTGCAGGCTGGGTTTGGAACTGTGCCTATACACAGATAGAATGCCCTAAATGTTGCAAGGCCCTCTTTAATATTTGGACCCAGAGTTAGCGGAAGTTGGCAGTCCACTGACTTCCAAGAAGTCTTATCTCCACTTCTCTCTTTCTGGCCCTGCTCCTCTTCACAGGTGTATAAGCTCCTCTATGCGTCCCGTCTGGCAGATTATGGCCTCACGTCCCAGGCCTTGCATTACTGCGAAGCCGTTGGCACAGCCCTCCTGAGCCACGGAGAGAGCAGTCACCCTGTGTTATTAGTGGAACTCATCAAGGTGAGCTTCTCAAAGGGCTCTCTGCAGGTGTGTTATCTTCAGTGTTCAGAGAAAGCTATTGTAAAGCGGCTCAGAGCCCCATTTCCTCTTCTTTGAACATGCTATAAAATTGGAGCCCCTGGCTGTCTTTGACCACATATGCATGCCCAGATGTGATAAGCAGAGGCCTGACACTGCATAAAGAAGGATGCTATGGGTGGGAGGGGCGGGGGACGGGAGTGGGTTTGAAATGGGACTGGAAACCAGGCGTGTGCTGTGCAAGGAAGTCATTCTTGCATCTGCCTTTTTGGTACAGTAAAAATGCATGTTATGGCAAACCATTTTAATTATAAAAGCTGGGCTTAGAAAATATAGTTTAGTGATTAAAATGGGAAATGATCCTTATTAAAATGCTTTTAAATGCATGGAATATTTTATCACATGTGAGATACATTCAAAAAAGAGAAAACAAAAACATCAACTTTTAGTTCCTGGGAAAGAAAACAATCAGGCAAATAGTTGTTCCAATTAATTGAAGAAAAATCCATTGGCTGAGAGTGAAAAGGCAGCCTACCATCACTTTTTGCTTTGCTTTAAATGCGGCCCAAGTGTTGGATTCTGTAGCCAGTAAAATCTGTGCTACTGAGTGCCCTTAATGGCAAATTTCTGCCAACAGGATGATGGTTGTAGGCAGCTCAGGAGCCAGAAGGGAGGAGTCGGAAAGTTTGGGGACTTTATGATGGGATGTTGTTGTTTGGTCATTGAGTTGTGTCCTACTCTTTGCGACCCCATGGACTGTAGCCCATCAGGCTCCTCTGTCCATGCGATTTCCCAGGCAAGGATACTGGAGTGGGTTGCCATTCTCCCCTCCAGGGGATCTTCCTGACCCCGGGATCAAACCTGTGTCTCCTGCATTGGCAGGCAGATTCTTTACCGCCGAGCCACCAGAAAAGCAATGACTGAATAGTCTTGCAACATAAGCAGTCCTTCGACCGGCAGCATGGGCTTCACCTCATGTGGGGCTTGTTAGCAATGCTGGATCTCAGGCCCCACAGACTTCTGGGATCAGAATTAGGATTTTAACAAAATCCCAGGTGGTTCCTACCAGCTCTGAAGTTTGAGAAGCACTGCTCCTGAGAACAGCTTTGCAGAGACATAGAGCAGAGTAGCAGTTTCTCCTCATATTTTATTTAGTATCTAACACCAGGATGGTTTAACTGTTTATGTTGCGATTTGAGGAAGGTATCTGCTGAATTTGCTATTCGGCAGTTCTTTGTAATCTGATTTACAAGTGAGCAAAGGCTTCCTATCTTCTTTTTTCTTACTGCTTCTCCTCATGGTCCATTTCTCCTACTTTTCTCCCTCCTTTTCCCTCTCTTACCATCTGGAAACCGGGCACAGCTGGCAGAGAGACTGAAGCTGTCAGATCCTCTGGTTTTAGAACGCCGCCGCCACCGAGGAGACAGGGACCTGGAGCCGGACTGGCTGGTGCACCTTCGGGGGCATCACAGGGAGCTGCAGGTGAGGGGGGACGGTCAGCGGGGTGGGTCTCTGCTCCCCTCTTGGCTCTTCTAGACACAGGGTAGGTAGGCACTGACCTCGGCAAGTCCCCAACACCATGGAGGGCCGCGGTGTCCTCTGTCCCCAAGGAAGCACAGCCTGATGGGGGAGGGGTAGCACTCAGCTTCCACACCCTCCCCCCACCCCCACCCAGCCCCCTCCGCTAACGCGCTCCCCTCCCGGGTGGAGACATTTTCCTGTGTTCCCCTGTGTGACGGTGGGACCCTCTCCCGAGTCACCCGGCCACCCTTCTCCGAGGTCCCGGAAAATACATGTTATGACCATCAAAGCTCCCGTCTCTCTCTGTGAGGAACAGTGGCTCACTGTGGCCCGGTGTCACTTTCATGTAATGTAGGGCAAATGCTGAAAAGACTTCCGGACCTTTCCTTTTTTTTTTTTTTTTGTTCTGACAATTGCAAAAGCGGCTGGTAGTAATTGTCATAGTAATTGGAACAGGGCCTCCTCCATTTCCTTTCTTCCTCTGTCTCTGAGAAAGGGGCAGGTGGATTTTTTTTTTTTTTTTTTTTTTAGACACATGCGGCCCTTGCTTCCCCTGTGTGCTGTGGGCCCTGGGGCCTGTGGTTTAGTTCCCTCCTCTTGCCCCTTCCTCTGGGAGAGGAGGATGCCCTGGCCTCTGCCTGCTGTCTCCGAGCAGAGTCGGGAGGTAGGAAGACCCGTGGGCTCCCAACCCCTCACAGCCCCCACACTCACCTGAGGCTCCCTTACCTCATCACTGCTGAAGTGTCTTGACTTCATTTCAAATCATGTTTCCTTGTTTTTGTTTTCCTTTGTGTCACCTAAGAGGATTTTACTTTATCTTAATAGCAAAAGGAAGCAGGAGACATTGGCCGTCCTCAGTCTGCTCAAGTGGTTATTTCGGAAGCCAGAAAAACTCCAGGTACCTAAACTAATGAACTGAGTGTGTAAATAACTGACTCTTGGGATCTGATTATAGGAGATAACCTAACAAAAAACTTTTCCCCTTCCTTGCCTGGAGTGCCTTCCTCGCCCGTGTCAGTCTGACCTGTGGTCCAGGCTTCTCTCTGCACAGCCCCACCGGCCACAGCCTTCCCTTCTGTTTCTGCTTTGTTAGAGGTTTTGTTTCACATTCAGGCTTTAATCTTGTTGTTGCTGTGCTGTTATATAGTTGCTTCACTTGTGTCAGTACCATCTCCCCAGGTGGATGCATTTCTTGATGCCTGAGGTGGCGGATCATCTGTATTTCATGTTAGCGGTGGGTACATTGGAAGTGCTTATGGCGTTTGAGCATCAGCTGCCGCACACGTGAAATAGGCTTCAAAATGTTTTCAACAGATCCCTTCTTTTCCCTTAGGATGCTTCAGTTGTTGGGCTGGGCAGACATTATTATCCCAGTTAACTCCATGCTGTTTCCCAAATAGCACTCACTGGTGGGGTGAGGACAGGGTCTCACGGCTTTGCTTCCAGCTGGTTCCCAGGCTTTTGTACCTCCTTTAGGAATGATTAAGGGGATAGCAAGTATGGGCAGGCCTTGGTCTCTGTTTCCCAGCTTTGCTGCTGTGCCCCAGAATCGGTGAGGGGAGAGGGATGCAGGAGAGCAGGCTGGGTGCTCCTGAGTGGTCACTTCCCCTGGGAAACAGCCGTGTCTCCTGTCACCCTATCAAGCGGGTAGGTCAGCCGACCTCACTAGTCCCATAATTTGGGCCAACCATTGTCCATGTCCACAGTCCACGCCTTGGTCTGTCTCGTCAGCAACACAGTGGAGCCAGAAAGAATGTCACCAAGTCCCCTTCCTGGGCCAAAGCTCTTATCTTTCAAAACAAAGCCATCATTTCTGTAGTCTGATTTGGGTTTTACATTGAAACTTTCTAAATTCCAAGTACCCCAGTCCATTAGTTAAATCCACAAAAAAGTTTATCCAAAAGCTAAAAAGTGTGGAGTTAGACTAAATGGTCATTTCTGCCATCCCGACCCCCGGGTTTAAAAAGCTCAGAGATCATGCAAGCTATAAGGGAGATAGTTTTGAACACTCTAAGTCATAAGCAGTGGAGGTGTTACAATCGCTGCCGTGTGATACTCGTCACATCGATGGTGGCCACGTCAACTGGCCTGTCCTCGTCACTGCTTTCCAAAGAGCAGGCTTGTTCCTGGTGTTTAGTCCACACAAAGGCCACATTACAGGTCTCACCTCTTCTTCTTTGTCTTGTGTCCTTAGAAAACACTTTCTATCAAGATCTTTCTGGACCTCAAGGCAACTCAGAAGCCTATGGTGACCGCTCTGCTCTGTGGCCAACTCTGGAGCAGTCGGGCCCAGCCCAGCTCAGCCCACAGCAGCCCCGCTCCTACCCAACAGGTGGCGGTTCTGGGCAGATGGGGGTCCCAGTGCCTCTCTACTCGGTTCCTGAGACCCATCTTCTGGGGACCAGTGGCAGCATGGCAGTGACAGGGGCTCCCGGAGGAACAGCCTGGGAGGAAGCCCAGCAGATCCACCTGCCCCCTGGTAAGAGCTGCCAGGAAGGCAGCGAGCCTTGGGTGGGGAGGTGTGGAGGGGAGCAAGCAGAGGAGGGCGGTGCGGGGGCCAGTGTGAGGTGTGGGGTGGGAGCTTGTGAAGCCCTGGGTGGTGGGTGCGCATGTGATTGAGGGCTTCCGGGTGTCAGACCTGGGCTGGTAGCTTCGCGTTCATCTGAGGGAGATGGCTCTTTCCCATTCCAGCCCCGCTCTCTGCTGGGATAAACACAGCACAGCCTCCAGCAGCCACTGCGCGCTCCCTTTGGATTCCGTAGTCTCCGGGAGAGAGGCGGTAGAAGGCCAGACAGTGCCACTGTGCCTCTGGCTGCAGTTTAGGCCAAGTCCTCTTTCTGAAGTCAGCTGTGTCAGGGGCTGCGGGCAGAGGCTCGTGCTTCTGTCCATCAGGTCTTGGACAACAGGGGCCGAATGTGGGTGAGCACTGCTGAGTGATGCCAGGAAAGTGCTGGAAGCCAAAGAGAAGGGTCAGATCTTAGACCTTCTAAGACAAGGTCCTATCCAAGATGGGAGGCTCACACATAGGGGAAGCCTGGGAGGATCCCTGTGATCCAGCCTGACGTGGCTTTCATTTCCAGGGTTCCCATGGAATGATCTTGGTTTGGGGTGGAGGTTGGGTGAGTGGCATGTTCTGGGGTGGCCGGAATTGAGAGGCTTGTGCAAATGGACCTCATATTTATTCTGATCCACTGGGGGCTATGTGCCCAGAGCTCCAGCCATTTGGCAATTAGGAAAGCTGACTGTGGATAGAAGAGAAAGACCCAAGTTCACATCTTGATTTCTGTTGTGATTTCTCAGTGTCTCCAGAAACCCTTCAGCATCCTGATGGGCAGAAGGCTATTTCCAGACCCCAGGTGAGAGGACAGAGTCCCCAGATGACAGCACCCACTCTGAGCTGTGGATTCCCTCCAGCTGCCCCAGTTGCTCAGCCACATGCAGGCACCTTCCTGTGCCCTGCACCAGCCCTTCTTTCCACATTGCCCCTTGTTTGTTTCTACACCAGATCCTGAGAGGTGGAGAGGAGACTCGTTCTTGTTCATTTCACTCCTGCCAACCTGTGTCCGTGGGGGCAGGACTGGGTTTACCTCTGGTCTCGCACATCAGCCCCCTCCAATGCCCTCTTCTTACTGATGCACTGAACACTTGCTGTGCTCTGCGCCATCAGGGAAGACTCTTGATATTTCTATCTTTAACATTTTTACCTTGCTCTATTTCTGAGAAGGACCTATGGCAGCTGTGTCTTTTCTCTTCAGGTCTTGGAGGTAACCATGTCTAGTTAATCATCTATTCAGCTGTTGAATGAATGAATCCCTCCACTAGTAACAGGCATTGCTGGTCCAGATTTAAGATTCTCTCTAGCTTTTCTGGTTGGAAGTGATGTCATAGAACTATCTTGAGTAGTAACTAAGCTACAGACCTTAAAACTTGTTTTTTCCCCTAAATTAGTGCTTTATTGTTATATAAAATCTGAAAAACAAAGAGAAAATGTCATATAAAGTGTCAAACAGCCATCACTCAGAATCACATAGCCAAATAGTCTATTTTCTTCCTATATTTTTTCTATGTACACATTTCTCATGCTATCTAAAAGCAGAGCCTTCCTATGAAACCTTTTGTAAGTCTCAGTGATGTGAAGGGAAGAAGCAGTTACCTCAGTACACATCTTGCTAACAATGCACAAAATGAATCGAGATGAAGCGCAGATGCTCAGAGATGCGGTTCAAAGCCACGTGAGATGCTGAGTGTAGATTCCGGTAAAGGAGCTTAGTGGGGCCAGTCTTGCTGCTTGGGATACAAGCTGCCTCTAAAATGGCTCCTACAAAACAAACGCTGAATGCTTTTTTCACTTTCTAACTTTTTTGGTAAAACTGAAAGTCCTCTTTGGATTTTTTTGGTTGTTTGTTAGTGAAAATAGGTACTAATGTCAGTCTTTGGTAAAAGCAAAGTTGTATGATACAAACTTTCAAAAAGTGAAGGAGACCATCTATATGGGTGTATATATAGATGTGTATATGTTAGTTTTCGTTCCAATCCCAAAAAAAGGCAATGGTACTACCGCACAATTGCACTCATCTCACATGCCAGTAAAGAATGCTCAAAATTCTCCAAGCCAGGCTCCAGCAATATGTGAACCGTGAACTTCCTGATGTTCAAGCTGGTTTTAGAAAAGGCAGAGGAACCAGACATCAAATTGCCAACATCCACTAGATCATGGAAAAAGCAAAAGAGTTCCAGAAAACCATCTATTTCTGCTTTATTGACTATGCCAAAGCCTTTGACTGTGTGGATCACAATAAACTGTGGAAAATTCTGAAAGAGATGGGAATACCCGACCACCTGATCTGCCTCTTGAGAAATTTGTATGCAGGTCAGGAAGCAACAGTTAGAACTGGACATGGAACAACAGACTGGTTCCAAATAGGAAAAGGAGGATGTCAAGGCTGTATATTGTCACCCTGTTTATTTAACTTATATGCAGAGTACATCATGAGAAATGCTGGACTGGAAGAAACACAAGCTGGAATCAAGATTGCCAGGAGAAATATCAATAACCTCAGATATGCAGATGACACCACCCTTATGGCAGAAAGTGAAGAGGAACTCAAAAGCCTCTTGATGAAAGTGAAAGAGGAGAGTGAAAAAGTTGACTTAAAGCTCAACATTCAGAAAATGAAGATCATGGCATCTGGTCCCATCACTTCATGGGAAATAGATGGGGAGACAGTGGAAACCATGTCAGACTTTATTTTTTTGGGCTCCAAAATCACTGCAGATGGTGATTGCAGCCATGAAATTAAAAGACGCTTACTGCTTGTAAGGAAAGTTATGTCCAACCTAGATAGCATATTCAAAAGCAGAGACATTACTTTGCCAACAAAGGTCTGTCTAGTCAAGGCTATGGTTTTCCCTGTGGTCATGTATGGATGTGAGAGTTGGACTGTGAAGAAAGCTGAGCGCCGAAGAATTGGTGCTTTTGAACTGTGGTGTTGGAGAAGACTCTTGAGAGTCCCTTGGACTGCAAGGAGATCCAACCAGTCCATTCTGAAGGAGATCAGCCCTGGGATTTCTTTGGAAGGAATGATGCTAAAGCTGAGACTCCAGTACTTTGGCCACCTCATGCGAAGAGCTGACTCATTGGAAAAGACTCTGATGCTGGGAGGGATTGGGGGCAGGAGGAGAAGGGGACGACAGAGGATGAGATGGCTGGATGGCATCACTGACTCGATGGCCGTGAGTCTGAGTGAACTCCGGGAGTTGGTGATGGACAGGGAAGCCTGGAGTGCTGCGATTCATGGGGTCGCAAAGAGTTGGACACGACTGAGCGACTGATCTGATCTGATCTGATCTGATGGGCTTCCCAGTGGTGCTAGTGCTAAAGAACGTGCCTGCCAATGCAGGAGACATAAAAAATGTGTATTTGATCACTGGGTTGGGAAGATCCCCAGGTTGGGAAGATGCCTGGAGGAGGGCATGGCAACTCACTCCAGTATTCTTGCCTAGAAAATTCAATGGACAGAGGAGCCTGGCAGGCTACAGTCCATAGGGTCGCAAAAATTCAGACATGACTGAAGGGACTTAGCCCACGTGCCTAAATGTGTATATATATATATATACACATACATGTGTTTTTAAATGGTTGAGAACATATGTAGATGAAGCTTCATTTTCTATTTTTAATACTATAAAATGAGATTTTCCATGTCATTCTTAAATATGATTTTTAGAATTGGTATGATAAATTCACATCATTGCTCATGCGTTTATTCATTCACAAATACGGAGATCCTGCAGTGTCCCTGGTCCTGTTATCGAGGGTGGGGATACGTAGGGAACTAGACAAAGCCTAATTTCATGGGGTTTCTGTTCAGTAGAGGCAACTGCAAATACAGCACTGTATGCTTGAGGGATGTTCCTTTAGACGGTGTGGGAGGGAGTGCGTCTCTGAGCTCAGCATGGATGGTGGACATGAGCCAGGTGAGTATTCAGGGAACAAGTGTTCAAGGCAGAGGGCATAGCAAGAGCAAAGACCCTGTAATAAGATGACCTGGTACAACTGAGGGAGAGTATGGGCTGTATCTAGAGAGTGGTGGTCCAGTGGTTAGGACTTTGCACTTTCATTATTGAGGGCTTGGGGTCAGTCCCTGGTTGGGGAACTAAGATCCTGCAAGCTGTTCAGTGTGGTCAAAAAAGTAAAAAAAGAAAAAAAAAAAGTTGAGAGGGCTAAGAAGCCAGACGAGAGAGACAGAGAAAGGCAGGATCATAGAGGGCCTGGTAGGCCCTGGAAGGAGCTCGGATTTTAATTCGTCTTTACTACTTTGTTAAACACTTCAAGTGTCTCTCTCTCCCTTTTCTTTTCTACTCTTTCTCCTTACTTCTCCCTTCCCTTCAATATGTAAAACACAGTGATGGACATTCTAATATATAAGCCCTTGTGTATTTCTTAAATTACTCAGTTAGGAGAGAAATTCCTAGAAGGAAAGTCAGACAGCTTGGGTTTGAATCCTTGCTCTGCCCTTAACTAGCTGTGTGACCTTATACAGCTTGCTTAACTTTGCTGTGTGTTAGTTTTCTCATTTGTTAAATGGGATGATAATAACAATACCTACTAACAAGATAGTTGTAAGGTTTAAATGACTCGCTGTATATAAAATGCTCAGAATACTACTTGGTACACAGTAAGTTCTATACTCATTAGAACAAAAAATGAAACTTTTTCTGTATTTGCCAAAGTGTTTTTTCTAAAGGTTATACCAATTATCTTTTTCTGAGAGTGCAAATTGTAAATACAACACAGAAGGACAAATACCGTATGATTCCACTTATACAAGGCGTCTAGTTTCTGGCAAACTCATAGAGACAGAAAGCGTAGAGGTTCTCAGGGGCCAGAGGGAAGAAGGAAAAATGGGGAGTTAGTGTTAATGGGAACAGAGTTTCTGTTGAGGTTAATGAAAATTTCTGAAAATGGAAAGCGGTGATGGTTATGCAACATCATGAATATTCTAATACACTGAACTGTACACTTTAAGAGGTTAAATGTGTAAATTTTATGAAATGTATTGGGTTGGCCAAAACATTCATTTGGATTTTTCCATAAGATGTTACAGACAAACCTGAGCAAACCTTTTGGGCAACCTGATATATTCTACCACACACACAATTAATACAAAGGGATGTGGGTGTATTTTACTCCCCCCCGTACAGTTGCTCACAGTTCATCTTGAGCAAGTCAGCTAGGAAGTGAGGTATGGGATAAGTTAGATTCAGTGGTTGTCACCTTCCCTGATCTTTGCATTTAGGGGTTCCCTGAAGGGTGTTTCCTGGCTCTCTTCGTCTCCAGTAGAAGCATTCCATACCCCTGCTCCCGGCCTTGGCATAGTTCTGGAAATCCCATGCTCTTGGGGACTAGTAGCACAGTGGCCAAAACCCTGTAGGATTAAGGATAATCTGAAGATGGAGACTGGGCTCTGCCCTTGTCCTGAGAAGTTCAGCAAGTTATTCCTCGTGGCTAAATCGTGGTTTCCCTTCAGTCATATTAGATCCTGTAAGGCTGCTGCTGCTGCTGCTGCTAAGTTGCATCAGTCGTGTCCGACTCTGTGCGACCCCATAGACGGCAGCTCACCAGGCCCCGCCGTCCCTGGGATTCTCCAGGCAAGAACACTGGCATGGGTTGCCATTTCCTTCTCCAGTGCGTGAAAGTGAAAAGTGAAAGTGAAGTTGCTCAGTCGTGTCTGACTCTTAGTGACCCCATGGATTGCAGCCCACCAGGCTCCTCCGTCCATGTAAGGCTATCCCTGCTGATTTATCGAGTAGGTCAGGTGAGGGAGTATATGTAAATGTGCCTTTGTAACCTGTCAAGTGCTATAAAGATGTTACTTCTCTTTCGTCTAATTCCAGGTGCCACTGATTCCCAGAGCTCGAAGTATTTCTGAGAGTTCCATCGTATCAGTCAAGGAAGATGAGGAGGAGTCCTCCGAGAAGGCAGATAAAAAATCTTCCCAAAATACCGTCCAGAGAGAAAAGCTCGGAAACGTGAAGGAGAACACAAAGGTGGAGGGGTCTTTTCTTCCAGATGGTGGTGCAGCGCTGGGGAGCCGGGCTCTTGTGGGGTCCCCTCCTCTCCTGTCTCACCACCGTCATGGTGAGGGGGAGTTAATCTCCACCCTACAGACCACAGAACTCCCCCTCTCTCTTCCAGAGCTCAGGGTTTGGCTGGTTCAGCTGGTTCCGCTCAAAGCCCACCCACAACGCATCCCCCTCTGGAGAAGAAGATTCGTCTGACAGCCCGGACTCTGAGGTGACCTCGGGCGGAAGGTTGTGGGGGGGGCTGGACAGGGAAGCTCCCTCTTCTGTGGCCCCTTCTGAGGAAGTTTCCTCAACTCCAGGAGGGCCTGGAGCTGGCCTCTCCACCCTGGTCTGGATGAAACTGGTTTTGTGATGGGAGGTTGTGGGAGACAGATTGGTCCAGTGAGGGGAGAGGCAGATGACGAAAGGCCTTAAAAGTTAGGATGTAGAATTTTAACTTTCGAGAGCCGGCAGTGACTTGGCTTATTGAGCAGAGGAGTGGTATGAAGACAATGGAGTGTGGTGGAGAGGAGGCCAGCCCTGGTAGAGGGTGGAGGCCGCCATGTGGGTGCTGCAGGAATGCAAGCAGGTGGCATGGACGTGTGGAACCATCAGCGCCACCCTCCTTTCTCCACTAAGCAGGAGATGCCCAGGGCAGCGTCTCTACCTCAGCCCAGCCCAAGCCTCTCACTGACACCTTCCCCAGATCCCCAGTCTCTGCTGGGTGCCAGTGCCTTCTCCAGGGACACAGGTATGCCAACCTCCTGTCCTCTGGGCCCGCTGTGGTCCTCTCTGCAGTTTCCAGGGTTTGGTGGGGAGCCTTCTGGGAGTGGGGACTCCTCTGTCCTGAGTAGTTGGAACACCCCTGACTCATTGCTTCCTAGGTGGAGATGAAGTCCGAGGGTCAGTGTCTGGTGTGGGGACAGCTGAGGGCCCGGGGAGTGGAGGCTTGTCGGGACCTGAGGTGAGCAGCCCACCTGTGTGTGAACTGAACTTTCATGGGGGCTGGAGGTGCTGCCCCGTGAGGGCCTGACTCGTGGAGAGTATGGAGAAAGCTTCTGTAGTGGTTTGCTAGGGCTGCCAGAACAAGGTGTCATAGACTGTGCCGTTTAAACACCAGATGAGTATCTCCTCACAGTTCTGGAGGCTGGAGAGCTGAGATGGAGGTGTCCGCAGAGTAGGTTTCTCCTTGGCTTATAGATGGCCATGTTCTCCCTGCATCTTTATGTGGTCTTTCCCTGGTGTGTGTCTATGTCCAAATTTCCCCTTACAAGAATACCGGTCATAATGGGTTAGGGCCCATTCTAATCACCTTTTAAAAAAAAAATTAATTTCTGTTGAGTATGGGGCTTCTCTGGTGGCTCAGATTGTAAAGAATCTGCCTACAATGCAGGAGAGAAGGGTTTGGTCCCTCGGTCAGGAAGATCCCCTGGAGAAGGGAATGGCCACCCATTCCATTATTCTTGCCTGAATAGCTTTACAATGTTGTGTTGGTTTCTGCTGTAAGCAATGTGAATCAGCCATAAGTATACCTATATCTGTTCTTTTTTTGAATTTCCTTCCCGTTTAGGTCACCATGGAGCACCAAATACAGTTCTCTGAGCTGTGCAGTAGTTAATCACCTCTTTAAAGACCCTGTCTCTGAATGCATTCTGAGGTCTCTGGGTTAGGACTTCAAGACAAGAAGTCTGGGGCAGGAACACGAGTTAGCCCACCACTGCTTCCTTATGTGATGTCTAGAGAGCGGCCTCGGGACTTCCTGGGAGTCCAGTGGTTAAGACTCTGTGGGTCCAGTGCAGGGGGCACAGGTTCAATCCCTGGTTGAGGATCCAAGATCCCACATGTCACAAGGCACAGCCAAAAAGACAAACAAATGAAATGAAAAAAGGGAATGTCCTCTTTCCCTGTCCCCAGTAGGAGCTAGAGTTCACCAGTATCCCTTGCAAGGATTGTGATAAAGCCTTGACGAATTGTCCAGTATGGATTTCATGCCAGTTGCTAGGAAAACAATTTTATTTCTTGGGGCCTGGTTACGGCACTCTTGTAGTATTTTAGGCTTTTCAAGGAATATGAGATTACTTTTTATGATGCTATTAGTATGTTTTTTGTGGCCTTTTCTTCTCACACAGCAGCACCTGAGCCTCTGCAAAGCTCCCCCAGGCTCTGGGGGTGGCTGTGCCCACTGGAACTGTTTTTTTACTCAGGATTCCCTGAGCTGTATCACATTTGCATCTTTCTTTTAAATTTTTTAAAATTTATTTATTATTTGTTTATTTTGACTACGCTGGGTCTTTGCTGCTCTGTGGGCTTTTCTCTAGTTGTAGTGAGTGGGGCTCCTCTCTGGTTGTAGTGCATGGGCTTCTCATCGCAGTGGCTTCCCTTCTTGCAGAGCACAGGCTCTAGGCATGTAGGCTCAGTCGATGTGGTGCACAGGCTTAGTTGCTGTGAAATCTTCCTGGACCAGGGATGGAACCTGTGTCCCCTGCATTGGCAGGTGGGTTCCCATCCACTGCATCAGCAGGGACTGCATCTCTTGACCAAAGTTGATTCTCAGGGAAGCCCCTGACAGTCTAGAATCCAGGAAGTGGTGACTAAGAGGATTTTCTATTATTTTCCATCACAGGGTGTTTCCACTGAGCTCTGCTTCAACGCTGGTGTTCTGCTTCCCCCACCCTCTGTGAAAGGGAGTGTTCCTCTCTACAACCCATCTCAGGTTCCCCAGGTAAGGAAGTCCTGAGGGAGGAGGGGTTTGGAGCATGGGTTCTGAGTGAAGGAGACCCTGGTTTATAACTTACTGATAACCACTTACTATGCCTGAGTTCTTTAGCAATGACTAACCTCTGTAAGTCTCAGTTTCTGCGTCTGTATAATAGGGTTAGTAGTAACTACCTCACTGGATAGTTATGAGGATTAAATCAGGCAGTCTGAAAATGCTCAGTCAGTGTCACTATTATTAATATTGCTCTTGACCTTTCATAGGTCTTAAGACTCAAGAGAGACAATTTGTGTCGGTGTTGTGTGGTTGCACCAGAGCAGTGTCCTGAGGGTGAGGGGATCATTGCAAACTTTGGTTGAAACTAAACTCCCTGCTTCTGCATGATCTGAGGCAGACTGCTTGCTCGGATGTGTTATTGGCTTCTCTTCTTCATAAAATCAAATTTCTTTCTCCTTATTTAAGAGGTAAAGGTGTTGTGTGAAATTGAATAATGAGAATACCACATGGGAAGCCAAATGCTCCTGAAGGGTTCTAGACTTTCAGGATGCCTAAGCTCAATCCAGCCAGTCAGCCCTCAGCAGAGTCATGCTTGGGGTTATAACCTCGTGCTGTGCTTGTCTTTTTCCAGCTCTCCACGGTTACCAGCCTGAACCGGCCGAATCGCCTAGCTCAGCGCCGCTATCCAACCCAGTCATGATGAGAAGGACCACCCATCCCAGGCTCGTCTCCCTGAAGCACAACTGTTATGTTGTTCTTGTTTCTTAATTTCCCAGCCCCTCTGCCATATTTGGGCCCCAAAGACGGTTGTGCTAGCCAGTTGCTTCCACGGGGTATGGAGGAAGCAAGGAGACAGGGTCTCCCAGGACACAGCTCAGTTCAATCTCTTAAGATAAGCTTCACAGTGATGGTGGAAATGACTTCTTCAGGTGGAAAAGCTGGGTATATCATCAGTCTGGAGGGGAGTGGAATGCCATGGCGGCAGCATTAAGGACGTGGCTGTAGATCCTTGGAAAAATCAGGGCTTAAGAATTCCTCTGCGGGAATCGAAGATAACAGCGCTGGACTCTGCAGCAGCAATTACTGGGGGAGAGGCACTCAGAGCAATATTCTAGATTAACTTTGACTCCTTCCACAGCCTTAGTTACAGACCAATTCATGGCTCGAGTTAGCAAAGGATTTTTGAATCTTGGAAACTCGATCATTGTTTCCTGTCATCATTCTCTCTTGGGTGACATTTCGGCAGTTTCCTTCTTGGTTTTGGTTTGTGCACATTTTTTTTTTTTTTTTTAATGTGGTTCAGATTAATTATATTTCTCTCACTTTCTTAGCTGGTCCTATTTTTTCACATTCTGGCATCTGGCTATCAAGTTAGATTGCTGTAGGCATCATATTGTCATGGTAACTACCGAACCTAATGATGCAAATGGATGGAACATCGGTGTAATAAAGGACGGAAAATGTTCCCTAAAAATTCACCCCTTGCATAAGAAGAGGATCCAGTGTCTGAGATTGTTAATACTTCCCTTCCTCCCTCAGGCCTTTGCAAATTGATGTTCAGAGGGTCAGAGGAGCCCGAGGGAGGAGGGGACCCTCTTGGAAATTTCCATTTCTCCTTTCAAACCCCCAGTAGGAATGACTCTTGCTGTTTGTCAGATTTGTTGAAAATTGCTCCTCACAAAGAACATTTCTTTGCATGTGTAATTGTACATACAGGTTTTGTACTTTAATGTACTACAGTTCTGATGTTGATAGTGATTAAACCAGATAATTTTATAGCAGATGCTTGTCTCTGGCTGATTTTTGCAGAGGGTGAGTACACACTGTGTGGTCTCTTCCCTGAGGTCTTTCTAATAATGGTTTCATTGGGTGATAAGGTGCAGACAGCTGGAAAAAGCCCTTAATTAATGAAGAATCTAGGGACTGATCCTCTTAACTTGTCTACCGTTATTTTTACAATTAAAAAAAAAAAAGAACAAACCCACCTCTCATGAAAATTAGTTACTCCGTTAACTAAATGTTGCACATTCTGTCCTCTAAGAAGTTTGTTCATCTCTCAGATTAAATTAGGAAATGTCCGTGTAAGTGTTTTGCATCTAGAAGGCCCTCAGTGAGTGCTGTCCTTGTCTTCCTGAAGACTGCAGCCCCTTCAGTTTGGTGTGCTGACACCCAGTGGCGGAACAGTGTCAGTCGTGTGTGAGTTTCAGAGGCACCAAATTGTTTAGACTTGAATCCTGGCTCATCCACAGTTCACCTTGTAATCTTGGACAGGGTAATCTATTTGTTCTTGTCTTCAATTCCCTCTTCTATAAAATGAGGATACTAATTACCATTGCAATTATAATAATTACAATAGTAATTATAATAGTACTACCACATAGGACCCTGGAGGAGGGCATGGCAACCCACTCCAGTATTCTTCCTTGGAGAATCTCCATGGACTCCAGGCTCCAGGAGAGGAGCCTGGCAGCCTGCAGTCCATGGGGTCGAAAAGAGCTGGACATGACTAAGCACATGAGGCATCGCATAGGGCAGAAGAATAGAGTCAATCTCTTAAAAAAGTACCTAGTACATGCTACACATTATATGTGTGTGTTTCTAAAAAATTATCAGTGTACAATCTAATAAGTAAAATCGCCTTAATCTTGTTGCCTACCAGATTAAACTGGATGTTTATTCACTTAAAAATTTTACTGAAGTATAGTTGATTTACAGTGTGGTATTAATTTCTAGTGTACAGCAGAGTGATCCAGGTATATATATGTGTGTGTGTTTATACACACACCTGCTTTTTCATCTTCTTTTCTGTATAGTTTATCACAGGATATTGAATTCCCTGTGCTGTACAGTAGGGCCTTGTTGTCTATCCCTTCTCTGTATGATAGCTTGCATCTGCTAATCCCAAACTTCTAATCCATTTCTCCCCTGCCCCCTCCCCCTTGGCAATCACAAGTCTGTTCTCTATGTTTGTGAGTCTGTTTCTCTTTCATAGATAAGTTCATTTGTTTATATTTAAATTCCACACATAAGTGATATCATATGGTATTTCTTTTTCTGATTTACTTCACTTAGTATGATAATCTCTAGGTCTATCCATGTTGTTCCAAGTGGCATTATTTTGTTCTTTTTTATGGCTGAATCATGTTCCACTGTATATATGTACCACGTCTTCCTTATTCATTCATTTGGGTTGTTTCTATGTCTTGGCTATTGTCAATAGTGAACACTGGGGTGCATGAATCTTTTTGAATTATAGTTTTCTTTGGATATATACCCAGGACTGCAGGATCATATGGCAACTCTATTTCTAGTTTTTTGAGGAACCTCTATACTGTTTTCCGTAGTGGCTGCATCAACTTGCATTCCCATCGACAGTGTAGGAGGATTCCCTTTTCTCCACACCCTTTCTAGTTTTGGTCGTTTGTAGGATTTTTAATGGTGGCCGTGCTGACCTGTATGAAGGTGATACCTCATTGTAGTTTTGATTTGCATTTCTTTAATAATTAGTGATGTTGAGAATCTTTTCATGTGCCTATAGGCCATCTGTATGAGACTGTTCCTTCTTGATGCAGGTGTGTAATGGGAAGAATAAATTAAAATTAGTTTTCAATAGGTGTTCTCATGACGAAGCTGGTTTCTCTCCGTGCATCCCGCCTGCCACCAACGTTAGACCATGTGGCTTAGTGCCCCCAGGAACAATGACACAGGGGAAGTCCTCTCTCATAAAAAGAAGCACTTTAGAGGAAGAGAGTGAGGACCTAAGAGGAAGGCAAAGATGCCTGTGTTCTTTCACTTCTGCCTCCTGTTGGGACTATTCATGGAAAACCAGGGACTACAGTGTCAACAAAGGAGGCCTTGAGCTTAGTTACTTTCCAGGCAAAGGAAGTAGTGTGTGCAGCAGCAGACACATTTTCTGAGGGGAAGATCAGAGGGTTTTATGCAGTGGAAAGGGCGGAGGCCTTGGCACTTATGCTAATTCATGTTTGGAAGCTTGTACTCCAGCAAAGTCAGAATGCATCCATTCATTGGTGTGTGGTTGGTTAAAACAAGTCCTGCTGTTCACTGGTCAGGAAGGAACCCTCAGTTGAGTGCAGTAAGGGTCTGATGAACTGGGGTCACTCAGAGGTCTTAGTAGTTTATCATCTTTTATTAGTGGTGGTGATGGTGGTGAGGTTGCTAAAGGTCATGATTGTTTTAGAGCTCTAGCGGTTAAAACCAGTTGTGAAACAAAGCATATGCAACTGTAAGAACAAGATATTTTTTCCCTCCTATATAGATAAAAGCTTGAGGATATAGAACAGGCTGTGCTAGAAATATGCTGCCAGGAACAGGGAGCCTGAGAACACTGGGGCTTGTGGCCTGTTGCCTCACCTACAGCTCCTGGGAGGCTGCAGGCCTCTGCAGGCCAAGGAGAAGCTGGCTTTGGCTTGGGAGCTGTAGCATCCTGGCCTTGGGGATGACCATGGTCTGAGGCAGAGCCTCCGGGTCCCTGCAACCTGGTGCCCATGGGACTCTTGGAGGCAATGACTGTGCACCAAAGGTCACAAGGGACCCGTCGTGCCCCAGCAGATGCCAAGTCAGGACTGGATCAGACCAGCCACCTGCAAGGAGAGGGGCTGGCTCTGTCAGCCACAGACCTTCTTTCTCATTTGGAGAGAAGAAATAAACAGATCTTTCTCTCTTTTAAAAAAAGACTTACCCAAAGACACTCTTTAAAAGGGAAGAGACTGAGATATTATTAATTGGCAAGTTTGTTTTTGCCCCCACACTCCTCAATGGGGTGTGAACTTGGAGGAAGAACAGTTATAGGAAATAAAGGCGCTACATTTTCCTTAAAAAACAGAGTGGTAATGTGCAAATTTGCAATCCTGCTATATACATATAATTTAATATTTATATGGAAACATTTAAACCTAATGTTCAGTAATTTGGAAGAGAATAAACCGTTAAATTCCATTTAAGTGTCTTTATCACATATCACCATTCCTGCCTTCTGTCTAATCCACTTATGTGGCTATAAAACTGCAAACAAGCCTTGCTTCCTCAGTCACCTATACAGCCTCCTCTTTCGCCCTAACTTAAGCTTCAGGTTGTTCAGGATCAAAGCCTCTGCTAGCTTTTTTTTTTTTCACCCTAGAAATCACCTTTCTCTTTGGTTTCTTCCTCTGAGCTACCAAGCATAGCAAAAGACTGCCTCCACCTCTTTACTAAAATCAGAATATTTTCTTCCCAAGAGAAAATATGTAAAACACTCCTGAGCTTGGAAAGAATAATAGGTGTGTAATTTGGGTCTCTCCACTCACAGGGGTTTTTCTGTCACTTTCTCCGCCAAGAGAGTGAAATGGAAGTGGCCTTTTCCCCTCTTGTTTTTGCCATCTTAAGCTGGAAATTGCGTATGGTGTGGTCTGAATATAATAGGATGTTAGGTACTTTCCTGAGTTTGCCTCAAACATGACCGCCAACAGTGCCTTCTCTCATGAGGTACTTAATCCAGGTACCATTCATTCAGATCCTTCAGAAGTGATTTCTTAATGAGATTTAAAGTTATTGTGAATGAGGATTTAGAGCATGTTCAACAATTTTCATTGCAGTCTCACTTAGTAGAGGAATCTGCTTCCCGTACTCTTTCTTTTTATATGTATCTCTAGGTAATGGTACTTCAAGGGAACTAGGTCAATAGCAGTGTAACTCAAACTTGACTGACCCATGCAAACTGCTTGTTATTTTAATGTGAGATGCTTTTCTGGTCTTTATCCAACTTAGAGCCGATTCAGTGTCCCATTTTTAAAGAATCTCTAGAGAGGAGGATTCCATGGCTTCTCTTGAGGTTTCACTGTAGAGTTTCACACTCTCAAACATTAGGAAGGTATTCCTAGTACTTTATACCCAAATTGCTCATGTGGCTCTTTAAGACTCTCAGCTGGTCCTCAGCGGAGATGGAAAACAGCTGCTCACCACCACCTGTGCTTGGAACTCTTCCACGCTTTGGAAGCCCATTAAATCATGTCTCAGCTTGTGAAATGAAGGCTCACAAAAAGGGTTTTTTTTGACCAGAGTTGGGGATTAAATCAGCTAAATGTTTGGAATTTTTTGGTAGCTATGATGACCAGACATTCTGCATTGCAATAACAATAGATATGTATTTATTGAGTACTTATGTAATAGGAGTGGAGCAAGCATGCAGCCGTTAGTCTGTAATTCTTATCAGGAGACCTTGAGCGTGGCCAACAGTCAGTGTCCCAGTGGTCCTTGTGGCAGAGAGTGCAGATTAAGGCCTTCTCCCTGGGGCCCTCTAGGCCCCCCAGCCTCCGGGCCAGTGGATGAGCTGGGCAGCCTGGGGACAGGCTGAGGGCTGGATCCTGAAGAGCTCCAGAGTCCTCACCGTAGCTGGGCACAGGCCTGGAAGCAGCAGCGAACCTTTTCCGCAAACCCACAGTCCATGGAGGCCTCAGCAACTGGAGTGTACGGACATGGCCTTTAAGGTAACAGCTTTAACCGGTTTCTCTCCAAGTTTCAAAAGTTGGTCCAGCTTAGATCAATTGTCACCTGGGAAGTGGCCAGAGGTCAGGGTTAAGTTGCAAGGACATTGTACTTCAGAGTGTCTCTGTGGTTGGGGCTGTTCTCAAAGAGGGGCCATTGTTGTGAGCTGGGGATTAACCTGAGTGGTATTTGCTACAACGTGTATTCCTATTGGTTCTATACAAAGGATTCTCTCCAGTTCAGATGAAAAGCCTGAGGTGCCAGCTGGGCCCTGGGCATCTGGCTCCCACAGTGATGGCGGCTGGGCAGGGTCTGGGGACCTGGCTCTGAGGGTGCTGCCAGTTCACCACCCCGCTTCAGCCAGGCCTGGGCACTGGCGGGAGGACCAAGACTGGTGCTGGACGAATTCTCCTGGGTGGATAAGTGGCCCATGCAGGGACCCCTCCTTGTAGCTAAGGCCTGGACCTCAAACCCTGACATTTTGATATTGTTTGGCCTCACTGTGGGTCAGGCACAGTTACTTGCATTTGATAACACTTTGTGTCAGACACTATGCCATACACTGTGTGTGTGTGTATGTATGTGCTTAGTCATGTCCTGTATAGTAGTATTGCAACGCTTTATTAATGGGGAATCTGAAAACTCAAGAGAGAGTTTAAGCAATTTGTCCAAGGTCACTTGGCTCGTAAGGATGGAGCTGGGATTAGACCCCAGGTAGTCTGGCCTCAGAATCTGGGCTTTGAGCTACATTGTCCCTGGACATACATACATTTATCTGTTCACTTATTCATCAAATATTAATTGAATGATGTGTCAGACGTTGCATTGCTTTCCCATCAAGAGAATCTTCTCTAAAAATACTCAGTCTTGTGAGGGAGACAGACACATGAACACAGAAATTGCTGCTTAATGTCAGAACAGTTGTACTTAAAAATATATTCAAAAAACTTAATTACCTTGATATCTTTAATAATAAGGAGTTTCATCTATTTATATAATTTAAGAGCTAATATAATATGTAACATGTTCAAATGGTACCATCTATTGTTGGTTAAGATCAGGGTGAAGTTTACTGCTAGTACGTAGAAGAGCGAATTCAAACTTTTGGGCTCAAGTGTAAAGTGGCATTAAGCTGCAGGGGGCGAGCATGAAGCCTGAAGGAACAAGAGCCGTGGTGCACTGTGATGACAAGGACAGGGAACAGTGGCATCGGAAAGGAGGATGGTCTGATTTAGATGTACCAGACTGCCATCACAGAACACCTGCTTGCTTCCTCCTGCCTTTTCCAGGATCCTGAGGCTGAAACAGACCGACTATTGCAGTGGAACTCTCTTAGGGAAGGGTCCAAGGTGAGGAGTGCGTGTGATGTGTGTGTGTGTCTCTTTTTACCTTTTTTTCTAGACTTTTATTTCCTTGTCACAGTTGCTGCCTGTCTGGAAGACAGCCCCTCCTTTAAGCATCTTCCAAGTGGCTGATAGTATGTAGCTATTCATGGAGTCCTATTTACCAGAATAGGATATGACAGATCCTAGGTCAATAAATCCAGACTTAGGGCTAGAAAACTGTAGCTAGGATGTTATGTTCCCCCAGTCTGGCTTCTTAGAAATCTGGACTTTTAAAAAAACTTGTCTCTGAGTTCCAGAAGTCCATTTTGGAACATAAAGGATGATGATCACTGTATTTTTCACTGTCCTTGTGTTCTACAATCATGATTTGAGATCACAAGGAGATCTCATTGTCCTGGAGTAGACATAATCTGAGTTGGGGGCTGTAAGAATTTATTTCTAATACTTCTCTGAATATTTGGATGAATACTCATGAATTGAGAACAAATCAGAGCCTTACACTTGTGACTTCTTTATGTAATTTTTCAGCTGCTTCTCCTTGAAGACAACAACATACCAGCCCCAACCTCACAGATGGTGTTAGTCATCCTGATAATGCACCTCAGTTAATATTCAAGTCGGGATCCAGCTACACTTACTTGCTTTGTGCAACAGGTACTTGAACAACAAGCTGTAGATACATTGACGTTTGCTAAATCAAATTAGTTTTTAAATGTACTGGAGTGGCTTGCTATTTGAAGGTAATTGATGTTAAAACCCTAAAATAAAAAAAATGGTTTGCAAAGAAAATGTTCACTTCAAATGAATCACTCAGTTTATAGAGGCTGACTTTGTGGTCTTGGGGGAAGATACCACAGTAAGAGAAGACTTCCAGTTCTAGGCTCACATCTCCCACTAGCTAAACTGGTGATTTTAAGTAAATTAATAGAATCTCTCAGTGTCCCCAAACTTCTCAGCTAAAAACTTGGATTTGCTCATTCAACAAACAAATTAGGACCTCTCATGGAATAGATGGGCTTCCCTTGTAGCTCAGTCGGTAAATAATCTGCCTGCAGTGCAGGAGACCTGGGTTTGATCCCTGGGTCGGGAAGATCCCCGGAGAAGGAAATGGCAATCCACTCCAATATCGTTGGAAAATCTCATGGTGGGCTGCAGAAGAGCTTGGTGGGCTGCAGTCTATTGGGTCTCAAAGAGTCGGGCATGACTGGGCGGCTGACACTTACTTACTTACACTCATGGAATGGATAGGTGAAAAAAAGGACTAGCTCAAAGAGCTCATGGACAGGATGGGAAACCAAGTGAACAAGTATATTTCAAGATAGCGATTGCTCCAGGAGGTAGCAATGTGCTGCCGAGGGCCCTGATACTGCCTGCCAGGGAAGGAGGTGACTGGAAGGTTCTCGAGGAGGTAACTATGGATGAAAAGACCATGGATTGGAGAAGTTATGTTAACCTGTGTGTAGTGTTCAGTCACTCGGTCATGCTCGACCCTTTGCGACCCCATGGACTGTAGCCCATCAGGCTCCTCTGTCCATGGGATTTTACAGGCAAGAATACTGGAGTGGGGTGCCGCTTTCTCCTCCAGTGATTGAACTTGGAACTTCTGCATTATCTGCATTGGCAGGCGGATGCTTTACCACTAGCGCCACCTGGGAAGCCCTTAGTTAAAGTTTTGATTTCCAGGCTGATAGTCTTTTCCTTTGACTATGAGAACATAATTAAAAATATAAAGCTGTTTTATTAGTATATCGAGAGTGTGTCTGTAGTAATAAAAATGTCAATAATAATAACTGAGATTTTGTGCTAGGTGTTGTTACTTGAGTTCACATGTTTACATTCATTAAATTCTCTTAACATAAAGGAAGCAGGTATTTGGAAGAAATTAAACACGGAGTTCAAATAACTTGGACAGCACTGCACAGCTAACGATGGAGCTCAGAAAGCTAGGTGTTGGGTGCTTCATGTATGTTGTCTTATTTAATCATTAAGATAACTCAAAGCAGGTGGCTTTATTTAGCTTCACTTCACACTTGAGAAAATGTAGGCACAGAGAGTTTAGGTAACTTTCCCAAGATCACACAGTATTTTCGGGTGGGGGGCTGGGATTTGAACCTATGCAGTCTGGCCCCAGAGCCTAGACCCTTACCTTCTGTTCACTTAGTTTAAAGTGGTTGAATCTGTCCTGCAAACTTGAGCAGGACCACTGAATGTTATCCCCAGTCTGACACTTCTGTCTCATCTAGGGTGAATCTCTGTTCCTCTGTTTTCCATCTGTAACTGAGGAACACTACTCATGATCTTAAGTGTTTAGGCATATGTCTGTTTTTTCCATTAGATTTGTGACTTCACAGGGACAGGGCTGATACAACTTACCTTTATATTTCCAGAACCTTTCACAGTGCCTATGTATAATAAGGGCTCAGTATTCAAAGTAGACCTGAATGAATATTTCCTCGTTATGAGTACTTGAAAACTGTAAGAAAATATTTACAAATTATGTCTGCCCTAGAGGTTGCCATGCGGGATCATCCTATTGTTAGAATTTGATCCATCTCTGGGAAGATTCCCTGGAGAAGAGAAAGGCTATGCACACCAGTGTTCTTGCCTGGAGAATCCTATGAACAGAGGAGCCTGGCAGGCTACAGTCCGTGGGGTCCAAAGAGTTGGACACAACTGAGCGACTAACACTCACTGCATCTTTAGGAATTGAGACGGGTCTCAGTACATAGGAAACACTCAAAAAAAATCCATAAATAAATGATAGCTTAGTAAGGGAGGCAAGGGGTGCAAATGAGAATTATCACAACTTTTGGGAAACTGTCCGTGGGAGAGGTGATAGAGATCGCTGGGAGGGGGAGCCCAGGCTCCTTGCAGAGACCCCCAGCAGACCGCCTTCATGGCAGCTGATGGAAGGGAGGTACCTGCTTGAGGTCAAGGCTCGTGGTATTCTGCACTGACCGCTCCTTATTTGACCCTCAGGGGTGCTTATTTCTGGCAGAAGCATTTTTTGGTTTTAGAAGGCACGTCACCCCCTTTACAACCTGTGTAATTGCTATTGGAATGCTTTGCCCTGGTAGTGTCTTAATTAGGTCAAATTTTATACCAAGGGCTTTAACTTAATGCTACATTTGCAATTCTAAGACCCCACCCCTACTCTTGGCACTGCCAGGAAACACTCACATTTTCTAGACATGGCAACATCCTGACCTGGAGCTTGTTTTTGCATTCTTGCATGCAAATGCAGCATGGGGTTGTGGGTGGGAGTGCGGAGCCGGGGGGGGGGGGGGGGGTGGGGGGTGGGGGGGGTGGGGGTGGGGGGGCGGGGGGGGGGGGAGTGGGGGGTGGGGACGGAAGCCAGGCGAAAGGAGATATGTGTGTCAGGAGAATCATCTAAATGCTTCTAGAAGGGGAAGCCCATTTTTAAGTTGCCCTGCTCCAAGTGCTGCCTGGATGGAGATTGTTTGGATAATTGCAGGATCCGAGGCTGTTCGTGTTTAGTTAAATTATATAGTCTTGCTCTCTGTGGGTTTTACAAAAAGCCATCTTTTTATTATCTGCCTTTCATCAAGCAGAACACACCCCTAGAGTTACACCCTTCCTCTCCCCTCCACGCCACCCCAATAATGAGAAGGAAGCCATCTGCCAAGAAAACAAACACAATATAAAAATTACACAAATACATAATCCCCAACCCAGAAGGGAAGGAGCAGCTGCCGCCTGGTCCAAACAGAAAACAGCTTAATATTTATACAGAAGAGAAGGTCCCCCAACAGGCCATAATTCCTCTGTGGGGTGGGGGCAGATGAGGGGAAGTCAGGGATGGGAATCACCTCCAAGGTCTGGGTCTAAGTAGGGACACGCTGGGAATCAGTTCATTAAGCTCAGTGTTGCTGTCCCCTGTCACAAGGTGCATTCAGGCAGCACCTGGGGAGGCTATCAATCTGTCACTGGAAAGGAATTGGAGGGGGGAGAAAGGAGGCAATTGGAAATGAGGATGGCTGGGGACTTTTCCTCCAGCGGGAAGTGTCGCTAGAGAAATATGGAGCAGGGCCATCCCCAAGGTAAGGTAAACGCAGGGCTTTTGCCCTTGGCCTTGGGGAACGGTGCCTGGGAGAGATGAAAATCTCTGCCATCACATTTCAGACAAGCCTCTTTCCTTACTCCTGATCTGGTCCCGGGGAGAATTTTACTCCCCTCCCCTGAGAAGTGCGCTTTCTAACATTTCAGTCAACTCAGGGCTTGCACTGATTTATATATAACTTGTATCTAATTCCTTAATCAAATGCTCTCTGACTGAATAGAAATGCAGTTATTAGAAACTATGCAGTTGCATGGAAGCAAGGCAATCTTCCGTTTTATTGATAAATCAGAATGTTGAGACAATGCTGCCAAATGACATGACAGTTCTTTCTAAGGAAGAGGCAGTTTACAGAGCTGTGTAAATCAGAAGTGCCCTTAAACTGTGGTTGGGGAGACATGATATGGCAAAATGTCTACCAATAAAGTGGAGGATTACAGCAAATTACCCAGTTTATACATGCAGGCAAAGCTTCGTTTCTCGTGCCATGTTCGAGAGCCAGTAAAGCTTGCAAATGTGATGGGAGCCACTATTTCTGCCTCTGTGCAGCTGTTTATCAGCAGCTTTTTAACACATTTTCACATATTAATGAGGTGGCATAGCAGTTCCAGAATTAGAACAGTGGGATGTATCATTGTCTGCCTTATCTGAAGATATGCCTGCTGTCAGCATCACTGCCAGGGTGTGTACCACGGAAGATGGAAATTTTGGTGGATGAAGCAGGTGCGTGTAACCTCTGCTTCCCTGTGCCTCCAACCCCTCTTCTCTGATTGTACCTACATTGGCCCTGGCACTGCTGTTTTCAGGTCTTGCTGCACTTTGCAGCTTTATCTTTTTGTTTCATTTTTTAAATTTAATTGAAGTATAATGATCTTATTACATTAGTTTCAGGTAGAAAGCAGAGATTCAATATTTTCATAACTATAAAATGATCACTATGATCAGTCTAGTTACCACCTGTCACCATACAAAGTTATTTTAATATTATTGAGCGTATTCCCATGCAGTACATTACATCCCTGTAACTTATTTATTTTGTAACTGGAAGGCCATGCCTCTTAATCTCCTTCACCTGTTTTACTCATCTTCACGCCCCCTCAACCATGGCAATCCCCGGTTTGTGCTCTATATGTCTGCTCCTGTTAGATTCTGTTTTCTTTTTTAGATTCCACATACAAGTCAAATCAGATGGTATCAATATTTATCTTTTTCTATGTGATTTAATTTACTTAGCAAAAGGCCATCTAGGTCCATCCAGGCTCTTGCAAATGGCAAGACTTCATTCTTTTTTATGATGAGTAATATTCCATTGCATAACTGTATCTATATCCTGTGTGCTTTATCCAGTCTATTGATACTTAGGTTGCTTTCAAATATTGGCTATTGTAAATAATGGTGTGATGAATATTGTTTCATGATTTATGTATCAACATGGCTTGAGAATTCTTCTTTGCTTCTCCATTTTCTAAAATAATCCCTAATATTTAGTCAGTGGTGGTGGTGGTGGTTTAGTCTCTAAGGCATGTCTGACTTTTGTGGCCCCGTGAACTGTAGCCCACTGGTTTCTCTGTCCATGGGATTTCCCAGGCAAGAATACTGGAGTAGGTGGCCATTTCCTTCTCCAGGGGATCTTCCCCACCCAGGGATCAAACCCACGTTTCTGGCATTGCAGGCAGCCTCCTGTGTTGCCGGCAGATTCTTAATCACCGAGCCACCAGGGCAGCCCTGTTTAGTAGGTACTCCGTAAATAATGAACAAATGAATGAGTGGGTTGGTGGATGGATGAAAGTCTTTGTTTCCTCAGAGACTAACCTCTGCAGGCAGCCTACCTGTCATAGTTTCAAGGAGCAAAACAGGTGTGAGGCATGGTTTTCCTTGAATTTGCCTACACGTGGTAAAGTGGCAAATGAGATCTCCGAACTAAGAGGCATCAGAGAATTTAGAGCATTTAACCTGGAGATTTCCAAACACAGCTGGAGCCAGAACACTGCAAACTTTTCACCAGTTTTGTTAGCCTTTACTTGGCAAAACAAAAAGATCCTAAGCCCCTGCATTTTGAGAGGATGAAGAGGGGAAGTTTAATTAGTCTGTGAGATCCCAAAATCTGGACCCATGTATTAACTCATCTCTGTCTTGAAAAAAAAATTCACTGAAACCACCCTATTGTTTTTTATTATTTTTTTAATTGAAGATAATTGCTTTACAGAATTTTGTTGTTTTCTGTCAAACATCAACATGAATCAGCCATAGGTGTACATATGTCCCCTCTCTTTTAAACCTCCCTCCCATCTCCCTCCCCATCCTACCCCTCTAGGTAGATACAGAGCCCCTGTTTGAGTTCCCTGAGACATACAGAAAATTTCCATTGGCTATCTATTTTACATATGGTAATATAAGTTTCCATGTTACTCTCTCCATACATCTCACCTTCTCCTCCCCTCTTCCCAGGTCCATAGGTCTGTTCTGTATGTCTATTTCTCAATTGCTGCCTTGCAAATAAGTTCATCAGTACCATCCTTGTAGATTACATATGTATTAATGTTAGTATATGGTCTTTATCTTACTCTTTCTGACTTACTTCACTCTGTATAATAGGCTCTAGTTTCATCCACCTCATTAGAACTGACTCATTTGTGTTTCTTTTTATGGCTGAGTAATATTCCATTTGGAGAAGGCAATGGCACCCCACTCCAGTACTCTTGCCTGGAAAATCCCATGGGCGGAGGAGCCTGGTAAGCTGCAATCCATGGGGTTGTGAAGAGCCGGACATGACTGAGCGACTTCACTTTCACTTTTCACTTTTATGCATTGGAGAAGGAAATGGCAACCCACTCCAGTGTTCTTGCCTGGAGAATCCGAGGGACGGGGGAGCCTGGTGGGCTGCCTCCTATGGGTTCGCACAGAGTCGGACACGACTGAAGTGATTTAGCAGCAGCAATATTCCATTGTGTATATGTACCACAACTTGTATTTCTATTCATCTATTAGTGGACATGTTCAAGCTGGTTTTAGAAAAGGCAGAGGAACCAGAGATCAAATTGCCAACATCTGCTGGATCATAGAAAAAGCAAGAGAGTTCCAGAAAAACATCTATTTCTGCTTTATTGACTATGCCAAAGCCTTTGACTGTGTGGATCACAATAAACTGTGGAAAATTCTGAAAGAGATGGGAATACCAGACCACCTGATCTGCCTCTTGAGAAATTTGTATGCAGGTCAGGAAGCAACAGTTAGAACTGGACATGGAACAGACTGGTTCCAAATAGGAAAAGGAGTTCGTCAAGGCTGTATATGGTCACCCTGTTTATTTAACTTATATGCAGAGTACATCATGAGAAATGCTGGACTGGAAGAAACACAAGCTGGAATCAAGATTGCCAGGAGAAATATCAATAACCTCAGATAGATGACACCACCCTTATGGCAGAAAGTGAAGAGGAACTAAAAAGCCTCTTAATGAAAGTGAAAGTGGAGAGTGAAAAAGTTGGCTTAAAGCTCAACATTCAGAAAACAAAGATCATGGCATCCGGTCCCACCACTTCATGGGAAATAGATGGGGAAACAATGAAAACAGTGGCAGACTTTATTTTTCTGGGCTCCAAAATCACTGCAGATGGTGACTGCAGCCATGAAATTAAAAGACGCTTACTCCTTGGAAGGAAAGTTATGACCAACCTAGATAGCATATTCAAAAGCAGAGACATTACTTTGCCAACAAAGGTTCGTTTACTCAAGGCTATGGTTTTTCCTGTGGTCATGTATGGATGTGAGAGTTGGACTGTGAAGAAGGCTGAGTGCCGAAGAATTGGTGCTTTTGAACTGTGGTGTTGGAGAAGACTCTTGAGAGTCCCTTGGACTGCAAGGAGATCCAACCAGTCCATTCTGAAGGAGATCAGCCCTCAGATTTCTTTGGAAGGAATGATGCTGAAGCTGAAACTCCAGTCCTTTGGCCACCTCATGCGAAGAGCTGACTCATTGGAAAAGACTCTGATGCTGGGAGGGATTGGGGGCAGGAGGAGAAGGGGACGACAGAGGATGAGATGGCTGGATGGCATCACTGACTTGATGGACGTGAGTCTCAGTGAACTCTGGGAGTTGGTGATGGACAGGGAGGCCTGGCATGCTGCGATTCATGGGGTCGCAAAGAGTTGGACACGACTGAGCGACTGATCTGATCTGAGGCTGCTTCCATGTTCTAGCTATTGTAAATAGTGCTACAATAAACACTGGGATACATGTGTCATTTTCAATTTTGGTTTCCTCAGGGTATATATCTAGGAGTGGGATTGCTGGGTCATATGGTAGTGAAACCACCCTATTTGTTTTAAGTGAGACACTGGCCTGCTTAAAAGAATTAGCTCATTTCAGCAAATCATAAGCTGCCTGTAGCCCCACAGGCTCCTCTCTGTCTTGACTCTTCAGAGCAGGGGTCCAGGCTGGGCCACATGAGTCATGCAGGGATGCCATCACTAGGCGATAGGAGGCTTTTTACATCCAGGTCAGTCCCTGTAACAGGAGCACAGAAGCCAACACACTGATTTCTAATACATTTCCTTCTGCTCCAGACGTAGTTGCTCTGTCCTTAGGTGGAACATATATGTGTTTCAATCATGTAAATACATGTAAATTCTGAGCTACAAGAATTCTGGTTGGTATGAAAAAAAAAAAAGACTCTGCACAGACACATCTGCTCAATTATGTCTCCTTTATCTGAATCCCTGGAGCTCATACTGTCTATGCCACACAGCACAACAGCCCTTCGTTTTTACATTGTCTTCTGTGCTGTTAATTATTCACAATCTTATCTCTCCTAAAGAATGGAAACACTCTATTTGAATCCTGTTATTCATTGATAAACTTTTTTTTTGTCAACAGTCTTTTTTTGGAAGTGTTGGCTGCTCACAGTTCTACATACGTTGGAGAGATCAGAGATTCTGTCGACCTGGTTCCCAGCCCTGGCCCTATGACTGATGGATGACAAGTGTACCAGTGAGAACTGAAACTTGCAGCACCTGGATCCCTGTCGCTAAGAGGGAAGAACAGTACTGACCTACCTCATGCAATGAAGTGTCATATGCATTAACTGTCTAATGATGCTAAAGCTCTCTGAGCATGTAAACGTGGAACATTATCATTATGGTTAATACTAGTCTCCAGGTTGTAAGTTTTTTCTTTCCTCAAAGAGAAGCAGAAAGATTATTTAAAGAAATACTGAATAGAAGGCTACAGTTTGTTCTTAAGTCATGATTGACTTTGATCAGAATGGTGTAAACAGTGCGTATGCGGTCTTGAAGTCCTCAAGATAATTATTTCTACTTCAGGGCATGAAGACTTCTCTTTCTCCTCCTCCCATCAAGGGAAAAAGAAAGAAAGAAAAAACTTGGAAAGCTAATGCTCTTAAAATACAAGACGATTTGTCAGGTCTGGAAATAGTGTTTCCTAAAACCCTTGCTACAAGAGAGGCCCAACTGAGTAGACAGAGCTGGACTCAGTCTTAAACATCTTGCTATGGAAAGACCCAGAAGCAGGAGAGGTTGCAATGAGTTTTTAAAGCCCCTCCAGTTATTTTTTAATTCTAGAATTTCAAGAGAGAAAGGATTCTTGGAGATCCAATATCCTTGTCCAGTGCCCTTTCCACTTGCACTGGTGAATCCCCAGTGGTATGTCTCCAACCGGTGTTGTAACAAGTTGCCACACACTTAATGGCTTAAACCAACATGAATTTATTATCTTGCAGTTCTGGAGCTTGCAAGTCTGAAAAGAGTCTTAGGGACTAAACTTAAGGCATTAGCAGGGCTGGTTCCTTCTGGAGGATCCGGGGGAGACTCTTCCTTGCCTCTCTCAGCTCTGGTGGCTGCCCACATTTCTTGACTTGTGGCCACATCACAACAATGTCCACTTCCATCATCACATGGCCTTCTCCTCTTCTCTAGCGGTAATCTCCCTCTTCCTCCCTCTTATGATGGGCCTTTTGATTACACTGGACCTGCTTGGATAATCCAGGATAATCTCTCCGTCTCGAGATCCAGGCCAAGGGAACAGCGAGTGTCAAGGTCTCGAGGTACAGCATGCTTGATGTGTAATAACAGCCATGAGGCCAGCATGCTGTAGGTGATGGAAGGGGAGGGAGTGGAAGGAGAAGAGCTCCCTGAAGCAGAGAGGCAGATCTCATAGGATGTAGGGTCAAGGTAAGGACTTTGGTCTTTAAGTGAGAGGGAGACTGTGGTTGGGTTTTGAGCAGAGCAGTGACTGACATGATCTTTACATTTTTCAGGGATCACTCTGGCTTCTGGGAGAGACAGGAGGCTCTTGGAATAATCTAGGCAATAGGTCATGGTGGTTGGATCAGGTGGTGGGAAGTGCTGAAATTCTGGATATATTCTCAAGGTCGAGCTGTTAGAATTTTCTGGGGGATTGGCTGTGGGGCGTGAGTGAAATACAGAAGTAAAAGTTGACTCATAGGTTTTTGGTTTTAGCAGCGGAAAAATGGGGAAAACTGCAGGAAGAGAGAGATATCGGGAGAAGATGGAGAGCGTGGTTTGGACATGTTAGGATCTGAGAATTACAAGTGGAGATGTGCCAAGCCATGCAGCTGGAGTTGCTAATCTAGAGTTCAGGGGAGAGGCAGGAGAAGTCTTCAGGAAATAAATATCAAAACCTACAATGTCTGCTTACTTGTTAAAGGACAAAGGCCAAGCCCTTTAATATGACATTTAAGGTTTTTTATGGGTTGATCTCAGCCTCATCTCTCACTGAGCTCCTATACCCAAGGCTTCAGTGACTGATATTTTTCAAAACTCCTTGCCCTTTCCAGCTTCATAGTCTCTGGCTCGTGTTGTTCCTTTGACCTGGAAAAAGCACCCCTCCCTTGCTATCAGAATCCTGTTCATCCTTCAAGTCCTGTGAGTCTCTTCTGCTCGCTTTAGTTGAAATCCATCACGCCCTCCTCTGTGCTCCCAAGTAGACAGATGGTGCATTCTCCCTGATATCTGACTACTTTTGTTTGTCTGTATCCCCACTAGATTGTGAGTTCCTTGAGGGTAGGGAAGGACCATGGTTCATTGGTCCTTATATCTCTAAGATGTCTCCAAGATGGAAACAGACAGGGGTGAGATTCTGAAAATCGGAACCCTCAGTCCGTCAGTTTACCGTTGCTGGTTTTGGGGTAGACATGCCCGGAGGACATGGCCAGACAAGAGTAGACTATTGATGATCACACGGTGTTGGTTGAAACCCCCACATGGAACCCATAGACCAGGGAGCTGGCTTCACTCCGTGTGAGTCACACTTTCTTCTTGGTCTCCTGAAGAGCGCAAGGACGAGACTAAAAACTGGCTTCCTTGGTCCCTTTCTTATACCCAAGCCTCGACCCCTGTGTGAAAGCAGGAGGGCATGGACAACTGAGTCTAACAGGGAGATGGTCCAGGGGAATACAGCCTAGAGCAGAGCTGGCCTAAGTTAACCCCTGAGGCACTGGGAGATGGCACGGGGCGTAGGAAGCCAAAGGCTTAGCTTCTCTAACTAACCAAATAGAGGAACACAATCTGGAAATTAAATGAGGGGCCCGATAGGAGAGCAGAGAGCAGGGCAGGGATGTTAACAGCCTTTGACTTTTTAAAAACAATTGATATTTTCTCTATGGCTATGCTGGGTCTTGTTGCTGTGTTGGCTTTTCTCTAGGCGTGGTGCATGGGCTTCTCACTGTGGCGGCTTCTCTTGTGCAACGTGGGCTCTAGGGTGCTTGGGCTTCACTAGTTGTGGCTCCTGGGCTCTAGAGCACAGGTTCTGTAGTTGTGGTACACAGGCCTAGTTGTTCCTCACTGTGTGGGATCTTCTTGGATCAGGAATCAAGCCTGTGTCTCCTGAGCTGGTAGGTGGATTCTTTACCGCTGAGCCGCCAGGGAAGCCTTGACTTGTCGATTGCACGGCTGTCCCACCCCACGTCACGGCCCGGCAGTGCTCACTGTGGCGGCTTCTCTTGCTGTGCAACATGGGCTATAGGGTGCGTGGGCTTCACTGGTTGTGGCTCCCACTCTAGTGCACCTCCTCCTTGGCAGTGAGCTGCCAGGGGAGGAAAGCCTGAGGCCCACCTCCAGATGGAGCCCGTCCCCACATCTGGCCCTGATTTTCACCAAGAAGGTGTTGAATAAGGTTTCACTGAACTTGCTGAATTGGATAAATCCTCAGGAATGCACATGAATCCCTAATGTAAAGACTTAAGGGTTACTTTGTGTCAGTGATAGCAAGTGACATAAACATCTAAGATTTTCCTGGAATCCTAGTGTAAGACATGGTATAGTGTAGTGGGTGAGAGTGAGGGCTCTGGAACTGTGTGATTGTGGACAAGTTAATCTTCCAGGGCCTCAATTTCCTCATCCATAAGATGGGAGTAATGATATTTCTCACCTCATAGATTTTTTTTTTTTTGCATTGGTTAAACAAGTTAATACTTAGAGCTGGGTGCATAGTGAATGTTGGGTATGTTTTAGCTATTTTATGTGTCAATTAATTATAAAATGTCAGAGTTGTATGTTAGAGGATATGTCTAGGTCTGTGTTTTAAGAAGGTTTAAAATTTCTGAGGAAGATTTAGATTTTTATCACACTGTCAGTCTACCCGAATAGTCAGTTCATATCCTGGAAGCAAAAATGACTCTTCTTGTCTAGAGGGACCATCTTATGGGAGCTGGTTATGGGACTGTTATTTAGGCAGCTGCTTTTTGGCATGATCCCAAGTGAAATGTTTGAGCTGGCTCTTCCCTCAGGCTCAGAAGTCACCTGGCTAATGTGAACTTCAATGGTCCTGGGATGCTCAGCTGGAATCTCTGGCTTGTGTTACCCCAAGCAGGTGTTCTGAGACCAAAGGGACAGTAATTGGCAACAATGGTTGTTGGAAGGTTACCAAAGACTGGCTGGGAATAGTCTCATCAGCGTGCGCGCGCGCATGTGTGTGAATATTCTCATCAGTGTGTGTATGTGTGTGTGTATGTGTGTGTGTGTTCTCTCCAGATAGGTAAGAAGGGTCTTGCTGCATGCATGCTCAGTTGTGTCTGACTCTCTGCGACCTTACAGATTGTAGCCAGTCAGGTTCCTCTATCCGTGGAGTTTCCCAGGCAAGAAGGTTGGAAGGGGTTGCCATTTCCTATTCCAGGGGATCTTCCTGACTCAGGGCTTGGACCTGTGTCTCTTGCATCTCCTACATGGAAAAGTCCAAAAAGGTCTCACTAGGAATCTTTGAAGCCATGTTTTCTTCTGAGCTTTCCTGGCTTTTATTGTTCAGAATTTCACTTCTGTCTTGGTAGTCTGAGGATCTTTTTCTGATCTTTTTCTCCCTTCTATTAATATTGTCTGAATACAATAGTTAGAACTGTGTAGAACTGTGACCCGAGAATCCTCAGAGGCCTTTCTGATGGTGTCATTTTAATGCTGTTACTTACCTTTTTAAACTGCATTTCCCCCCCTTCCTATGAGGATCATCCTTGAACAGTGAAAACTCTTCATGGTATGAGGTACCTGGCAATGGCAGAGGGAGCTCTTAGGTAAACAAAGACTTTTGTTTTGCTGTCTGGTTAATTAAACCTCCCCTTTCTCATATTCCTGTGTCAATAACGCTGGTCACTTTCTGAATTCCAACAGGAGGATTTACTTTTGAAATAAGAAAAAAAAATCAATGCTTTAAGTCTTTTTTTGGAACCCTATTTATTTAGTTGGATCACTTATAATCTTTTATTTCCTGTGATAGATTTTACACACGAATATTCATTCAACAAATATTAACTAAGAGTCTGTTGGGGCAAGACCCAGTTCTAGCATTGAAGGGGAATATAAATATGATACATTTCTCTCTCTCTATACATATGACATAGATTATTTTCTAATGATGGGACATGACAAATGCCAAAGTAGGGGACTGTGTGAAGAAAAAGTTGAGAAAGTTGTTACAGGGAGGGAATAATTCTGATGTCATGGAAATTGTGTGAAGATTCATCCTTCCCTAGAGGATATGTACATTCAAAGGGAGTGGTCCACACTTAAACTCTCCCCAGGGCATTGTTGCTCATGGCCCACGACCCCTTTGGGATGGACTTCGCGGCTGCCTATGGGGTCCTCTGCTCGCTTCTGAGAGGAGGCAGTTCAGTGTGAGGCAGACCCTGGCTCTGCTCTCTGCTTCTTCAGCTGCTGTGTGCCTTTGGGTGAGTTACTAACTGCTGTGAACCTCAGTTTGATCGTCTGCCAAACAGAGAGAGTAGCACCTACTTCATGATGTAAAAGTTGAAATGAATTCATATATGTACCATACATGGTAACTAGAAAGTGGGCAGTTCATGTAAATTCCCTCCATTCTTATACCAAGATTTACATTTCCTTTTCCTTCTCTTTTTAATTTCCTTTTTCTCTTGTAGTAGGGGTGAATGCCCAAATCACTTCAATTATTCTCTCTGGGTTCCAGGCACATCTGAGATTAATATCAGCTAGAACCTGAGCATCATTGCCAAAACATGAGCTCCTTAAGCTGACATGTGGACCACATGAAGGGACTTTTTTCTCAGTGCTAGGTGATGCTAATTGCCAGCTGATCTGAAGCCAGAGTTGCTTTCCTTTGTTTAATAATTTATATCTTCTCTGAGAACACCGAGCTAAAGTTTAAAACTACAGAAAGTAATGATTTATCTAAATGCCAACAAAGCTAAATGCAGTAAAATCGCCCAGACTCCCTTTGTGGGTTGCTACTCATGCACCACCCCGAACACCAGGTGGCATTTGAGGGAGTATTCGTGTGGACAGCAAGAGAGTTAAGCTCCCGGGGTGTTAGGTCTCCTTGCAGCCTCGCTCTGTAGGTGTCACCAGCTCAGGCTGGCTAAGACGCCAGTAGGACTCATGGAAATGGGTGTGTTACAGTCCCGAGGCCCACCGCATAGGGCTGCACTTTATTTCCATTTATTCTTTCATCAAGCATTCATTGAGTACCTACTATGTGGCAGGTCATCTGCTGGGCATCGTGCAGAGTTACAGAGCTGGAGATTGCCTCTCTCAAGCCGCTCACTCACAGTCTGGTGCAGAAAATGTCCATCAGTGGTCAGTTATCCTGTTCTTCACCCTCCCCACCCATGCTTCCCAAGTAGCAACAGAGCAATAACCTTCTCCAGTATTTTTCCTTCTTTGTGGCATTTTGGGAGGTTGGGACTTGGGGAGGGTGGGGGAATAAGACTGGAATAACAGGAATAACCATTTAAAGCAATTGCAGTGTGCCCCGTATAGTACTTGTTGTTGCTCAGTTGCTCAGTCATGTCCAATTCTTTGTGACCCCACGGACTGCAGCACGCCAGGCTTCCCTGTCTCTCACCACTCCCGGAGCTTGCTCAAACTCATGTCAATTGAGTCGGTGATGCCATCCAACCATCTCATTCTCTGTCATCCCCTTCTCCTCCTGCCTTCAGTCTTTCCCAGCATCAGGGTCTTTTCCAATGAGTTGGCTCTTCACGTCAGATGGCCAAAGTATTGGAGCTTTAGCTTCAGCACCAGTGCTTCCAATGAATACTCAGGGTTGATTTCCTTTAGGATTGACTGGTTTGATCTCCTTGCTGTCCAAAGGACTCTCAAGAGTCTTATCCAGCACCACAGTTTGAAAGCATCAATTCGTTGGCATGCAGCTTTCTTTATGGTTCAACTCTCACATCTGTACATGACTACTGGAAAAACCATAGCTTTGAACATAGGGACCTTTGTGGGCAAAGTTATGTCTCTACTTTTTAATATGCTGTCTAGGTTCATCATAGCTTTTCTTCCAAGGAGTAAGTAAGTGTCTTTTAGGCATTTTATATCTAATATCCCATTTAACAGATCTATCCAGAAGGAAATGAGATTTATGAACTATAGATGGGAACAGATCTGGAATTGTCAGAAGTGTTCCTTCCTGGTCACACTGAGAGATCCAGTTTCACTTCACGATCACACAGTTATCAAAGAGCTGTCACTGATTGTGGTTTGACTTTGTGGAAAACTCAGTACCCTAAGCTGACTTTGATGGCTCAGGTGTCTAAGGAAACCCTCTCCATTATAAGAAGGCTATGAAATCAGTCACTAGGGTGTGGCCAGAAGATATAAACATATCTTTGCACCTTTGTTTTCCTCTAACCATAAATCTCTTCCCCTACACGCACATGGTTGGCTCCCCCACCTCCTTGGCCCCCTTCTCCAGCAGATCTCTCTTAGCACTGTTGTTACACAGAACGCCCCTGCTCCCTGGCATTCCTTTTTTAAAATGTAATTTTATTATTATTTTTTGGCCAAGCTGAGTCTTCGTTGTGGCGTGCATACTTTCTCTAGTTGCAGTGCAGCGGCACTTCTAATTGTGGGCGTGGACTGAGTTGCCCTGTGGCGTGTGAGATCTTACTTTCCTGACCATGGATAGAAAATGTCATTGGAAGGCAGGTTCTTAACCACTGGACCACCAGGGAAATTCCCTGCTCCCTGGCATCTTTTCTTTTTAAAAAGTTTAATTGGAGGATAATTGCTTTACCATGTTGTGTTGGTTTCTGCCATACAACAGCACAAATCAGTCATAATTATATATATGCCCCCTCCCTCTTGAGCCTTCCTCCAAACCCTGGTGCCACCTCTCTAGGTCACCACAGACACCATACTGGGCTCCCTGTGTTGTAGAGCAGTTTCCCACTTCTTGCTGTTCAACTTTTCTCCATAGCGCAGATAGTCATCAAACAGAACACATTTTACTTCTTTTTTCATTTGTCTTCTCTTTCCCCTTATGAAAGGCAAGTTCCACGAGGCCTGACAGTCTCTCCATTTCTGTTTCCCCGCTACAGTCTCAGCACCCAGAATAGCACCTGGCCCAGAGCAAGTGATCAACAAATATTTGTTGAATGAATCAGTGACCTGCTGCTATTAATATTAGGAAGAAATGACTTCATGTAGCCTAAGTGTAGAGTGAGGCCCTTCCTACAACAACAGGATCAGGAAATGTACCATTCATTCATTGATTCATTCCTTCAGTGGGTATTTACTATGCAATTAAGTTGTGCCTGGCACAGTGCTGGGCTTTGGGGTAACGAATGTAATGAGACATGGTTTCTGCTTCCAGAGAACTCAGTCTATTGAGGGAAATTGACCCATAAATAATATTAATGGTGATAATGATGATGGCTTGCATTTAATGGAGTGTGCTACAGGCCAGATGCTGTTCTATGTATGACTCTTATGCCCAATTTGCAGATGAGGAAACAGACACAGAGTCCACACATTCTGAAATGTGGATGGCATGTGTGACAACAGCTTGCATTGTAACTGGGCACTTCCTTAGAGTGGAGAGGGGCAGGTGGGCAGCTCTGAGAGGCTTATGGGTAAGAATCGCTCTCTTGCCCCCATTGCCTGATTCCTAGAGTTGCTGGACATGTCTCCTTCCCTCACTTCAAGCCTTGCTGCTCTGGACCTAGTCTCCCCTGAGCTCTCAGCAAATGCTCTCCTTCTGACCCTCATGACCCCCAGTTCTTTTGCTCCTGAGTCTGTAGGCCTCTCCAGTGCTCTAGAGCAGGCAGGATGGCTCAGCCCAGACCTCCCAATTCCTCACTCTGTACTCTCAAATCTGCCCTCAGACACCCGACATCAGGTCCTGTGTCCTCTCGGGGAGGGGAGACACTGAGACCATTTCCCAGATTCTGCTCGCTCTGTTGGGGGAGGGGGCTCCACGAAGGCCCACCTTCGCCAAAAGGGTCTTTTGGGAGTCTCCGAAAGGAGAGTGCAACGCCGTCACCCCTCTCACCCTGTCTGCCTCCCCTCAGTCCCTTCTGAGCCTTGGGTGACCACCCTTTGCGCATCAAAATTCTAGGAGGTCACTTATCTTTCTCGCCTAATGATGTGTTACAGAAAACAAGCTTCCATTACTTGCAAAAGTGTGACGGGAACATGAATATTAATAACTCCCATGGGTTTCCTGCAAACATCCATCACTGCGGCTTAGAAAGCTTGTTCAGGGTTGCTTGGCATGGGGGTAACTGCTCAGCAGAACAATGATAAAGCATTCATGAACCCAGCTCAGGCGGAGCGCTTCCTGGGGCTTTGAGCTGCCGTGTTCCTGCAGGGCTGAGGTGGGGAAAGAGCTCCCTTGCACCTGGGTTTCGGCAGGAAGAAGCTTCGCTTTGGTTAGGGACAGGACTTGGCAGCTGCACGGGGACCCAGTGGCACTGCATCGGGGCTTTCTTTTGATCGAAACGAAAGTTCTCTTTGGTGACAGCATCTTGGAAAGTGGGTGCATTAGATTTAAGCTAAGTCAGGTTGGAGTGATGATAGAATCCAGAGCTGGTCCAGCACAGATTATTAGAACTTCCAGGCTCAGTGTCATCTCTCTGAATACATGGAGGCCACAAAAGCCAGGAGAAAAATCAGCAGCAGGGCCAACAGTAGAGAATCTGGAGAGGATCAGTCCTTTGGAGAACCCTTGAGCAAGGGCCATCCGGATAACATTGCCCTTGTCCTACCTTCAGGGTTTCCTAATAAAGTCTGCTGATGTAGTTTTCTCCGCAAAAGTCATTTTCTCCAGGGAGTCTTCAGGTATATACTATTTTCTGCTCCCTGGGTCTCTGGATGCCTATTAGGATCTCAGGGTTGACTCAGGCTGTGGTAGAGCTCCTAGGTTTCCCATCTCAGGCAGCGCTGTTCTAGTAACGAGTGCTCCCAAGATCTGAAGGGAATTCCTGGCAGAGCTGGAGAATGGTTAGATTAAAGGGAGATGGGGTTGAGAAACATCACAGCTCTGCTTCTTGGGTTCTGTTGCCCCAGGAACCCCATGTGATCTTTAGGGTTTGAGCTCCTGGTTTGATGGCTGTTCAAGAACACTATCGCCTGGGTCCCCTAGTTGAAAATTACTGTTGAAATTTATTTTAATGTATACCGTGTGTGCTGTATTTAAACATTTGTTACTGTTTTTCAGTTGATAAGTCATATCTGACTCTCATGTGATCTCATGGACTACAGCACCCCAGGCTTCCCTGTCCTTCACTTTCTCTCAGAGTTTGCCCAAATTCATGTCCACTGAGTCTGTGATGCTATCTAACTATCTCATCCTCTACCACCCCCTTCTCCTTTTACCTTCAATCTTTCCCAGCATCAGGGTCTTTTCCAATGAGTTGGCTCTTCGTATTAAGTGGCCAAAGTATTGGAGCTTCAGTTTCAGCATCAGTCCTTCCAGTGAATACTCAGGGTTGATTTCCTTTAGGATTGACTGGTTTGATTTCCTTGCATCCAAGGGACTGTCAAGAGTCTTCTCCAGTACCACAATTTAAAAGCATCAATTCAAAATCTTTCATATTTCTAGCTCACAAAAATAAAACAAAATCATTTGGATTTTCTAGGGAAAAATATCTTCTTAGGTAATTTCAATGTGATTAGGGTAGCATCTCTTTTGCTAACTTTAGGTCAATAATGAAATCTACAGTGTTAATGAAAATGCTCATTTTCTTGGGTAGCAGCATGCAAAATCTCTCTGCTGCACAATTAACAGTGGTAGGGAAATTTCTGCCATTTCTTCTAGCTGTCAGATTTTCTTGTAGGTGGAATTCCATTGTCTTGCATCAGAACAGGCCATGCAGGTGAAAGTTATGGAAACAGCCATGGCTTTCTTCCTAATGTGCTTTATTGTAGGAGGTCATTGCCCCACAGAGTTTCTGGCATTGGGTGTGTTGAATCATAGTGGCCTCTGCCTGGAGATGTTTATCTGGGAGAAAGCTTGGTATCATCATGGAAGGAATAAAAAGTTGAGGTCAGAATATCTTCAAAGTGAATGTTCACTCTAAAATTTGCTAGCTATGTGATTCTGCCCTTTCTGAGCTTCAGTTTTCCCATCTGTAAAATGAAAATAAAAATAACAACTGCTCTTTCTACTTTATAAAATTATCCTGAGGATAATATGAAACCCTTTTATGGGTAATAGTTTTGAAGACTGTGTTGCTAAAGGGTTGTTGTTTTTGTTGAATATTGTATAGAAATAGAGTTAAACCTTTTCTAAGAATGCTCCCAAAACACTCTTTGAGCTATTGTAAAGTGGTTGCCAGGCGTGTGCAATAAAAGTGTGTAACATAGGAAGGCTTCTTTTCCAGTCAGAAAGGGAAAAAATTTTGACTTGGTGATTATAGCATGTAATGTTGACTATTTAAGCAACCTCTATTCAACCTCTATTCTTACGTCAGTCCTTTCTTCTTTGTAAAAGAACCCTGATTTTGTTATATGTCTGCCCTTATCATGATTGCATGTTTCAAGGGAGGCAGACTTTAGCCCAGAAGCAAGATTGGTCTAAGTCAATGGTTCCTAAACCTTGATGGGCATCAGAATCATGCAGAGGGCTTGTTAAAACACCAGTTGCTGAGCACCAGCCCTGATTTAGTAGGTCTGGATGGTGTCAGAGAATTTGCATCAAGTGATGCCAATACTATTGGTCTGAAGACCAGGCTTTGACAGCCACTGTCTGAGCCAATCCTGGTGATCCCCTCCTCCTTACCAGTTGTTGTTGCTCGGTCACTAAGTCACATCTGATTCTTTGCAACCCCATGGACTTCAGTATGCCAGGCTTCCCTGTTCCTCACCATCTCTCGGAGTTTGCTCAAACTCATGTCCATTGAGTCGGTGATGCCATTCAACCATCTCATCCTCTCTCGTCCCTTCTCCCCCTTGATGTTTAGTGGTTAGGTATAGATACATGGGGCAACTCTTCCCAATGAGATGTGATAAGTTTGCAGGGGGCTTAGGGGAAAGGGGTTCTCACTTTTCAAACGAGACACAGAGAAGAGATGGCTCCTTTTCTACCTCTGAAAAAAGTCTGAATGGAGCACCTGGGACTGCTGCAGATATTCTGGGACTATTAAGGGAGCAACACTTAAAAAGGACAAAGTGAACGCTCTTAGAATGACCAATCTTTTTTGGAACCAGGGGCTGGTTTTGTAGAAGACAGTTTTTCCACAGACTGCAGTGGGGGGTAGGGATAGTTTTGGTTTTGCCTGGCCCTCCACCTCCTACTGTGTGGCCCCGTTCCTAAGAGGCCACAGACCAGTGCCATCAGGGACCCTTGATGCAAAGCACCTGGGTTCTTACTGATGTCTTTAGGTTACCCAATTAAATATGGAGTTGCCTACCTTATTAAGTCATTTTTAGTTGGAGTTCTCTGTTACTTTCAGTCAAAGACAATTGATAAAACAACAATAATGTTAAAATTTCTTTTCTGTCATGAGGACAGTGGGGTAGGTTATGGGACAGGATCCCTGAGCCTTACTTCAAGCAATGTGAGATGCCTGGCATTAGAGAATGCACTCAACCATGAACCATGTGCCTTCATTAAGGTCTAACTATTAGAAGGAGGTTCCGGAAGAACCAGTTTAGGAAGAGCTGGAGGTTCTGAGCAAGTCAGGGTATGAGTAAAGAGTTCCCGACCAACCTGGGAGATGTGAGCATATGAGAACAGGCTGGGCGCACAAGCTGGAGAGAAGGTAAGCTCAATGCCTTAAGGATAGCAAACTTATGAGGATTTTGTGGGCTGGTAGGTGGGAAGGTGAACCCAGGGTTGGAAAGAACAGCTCAGGAAAGGCAGACTAAGAGGATCAGAATTGGAAGGTAGAAAATAAGCAAATGTCAGAGGAACTTGGGAGCTTATATGCTGATTGAGATATTATGTCCCCATGATACATTATTTTTTACTATTTTGACACTGGTAAAGCTATTCTCAGGCTTCCCAGGTGGCGCTAGTGGTAAAGAACCCTCCTGCCAATGCCGGAGATGTAAGAGTTGCAGCTTTGATCCCTGGGTCTGAAAGATCCCCTGGAGAAGGGCATGGCAACCCACTCCAGTATTCATGCCTGGAGAATCCCATGGACAGAGGAGTCTGGCAGGCTACAGTCCATAGGGTTGCAAAGAGTCAGACACAAATAAAGTGACTTAGCACGCACACATGCAAAGCTATTTTCAGTTAAAAGACAACATGGGTTCCTGAGGTGGACTTTATGCCATCTGGTCCAGCCTGTGATTTCACGATAATTACTAGAACTCTCTTTCCCTCAAACTCTAGGATTGTTGCAACTGGGTTCTTCTAGTACTGGTGGGCCTGATCTGTGACCTTTCGGTGTTCATCCCATTTCCTTCCTATTACTTACCCGAATGTCTTCAGTGGGCTGCTGCCTACCAACCCTACCTGCAAACATTACAGGCTGTGGTTCTGCTCCTGCTCCTCTGTTCTGTGCCAGGCCCAAGGGTCCTTGCCCTCAGCACTGGGGATGCAGCAAAGAAAAGAAAGAGCCTTGATCTCAGGATGCCCAGTCTAGGGCAGCACTGTCCAGCATAAATAAAATAAAAGCCACAAGTGTAGTTTTAAGTTCTCTAGTGACCACATTAAAAAAGTGAAATGAAATTGTGATATTAATTTTAATAGTCTATTTTATTTATCCCAGTGGTTCTCAACCAGGGGAGATTTTGCACCCTAGGGGCATTTGGCAACGTTTAGCAATGTCATTAGGCAAGTTTTAGTTGTCACAACTTGGAGTGTACTGGTGGCATTGAATGGGAAGAAGCCAGAGATGCAGCTGAACATCCTACAATACACAGGGGACAGCCTCCCATAGCAAAAAGCCATGTAGCCCCAAATGTCTATGCTACTGAGGATGAAAAATCCAGATTTAACTCAATACATCTAGAACCTTTCATTTCAACATGTAATCAAATGTAGAAAACTCATTAATTTGATATTTTACATTTTTTAAAATTCTAAGTTTTAAAGTCTGGTGTGTATTTTACACTTACATCTTAATTCAGGACAGCCATGTTCCAACTGCTCGATTGCCATGTGTGACTAGCAGCTACCAGACAGGCATAGGAGGTGTGTAGTCAGAGTCCAGGAAGCTCTGAATGACCTCAGTTTCCTGGGCATAGCATGCCTTTGTGAGACGGATTTGATAAGGAATTGGGATAAAAGGATTGCATGGAGTCTCTCTGATCATTAAACTAGGTAAGAATGCAAACATATTCAAAACAATGCCTATGCAGCCTCTTGCATTATTTCTCTGCAAAAATGTCATCAAGAGATTGTAATTTCTTATTCCCTTAAGGCAAAGGTCAGCATACCCTGTTGGGAAGATTACGAAGGTGGTAGCTTCAATGCAGCTCTGAGGATTTAGATATTGATTACTGAGGCTTTCATGCAGTCAAACAAACAACCAAGCAACATGCTTTGCTTCTTCCTATAGTTTTTCCCTTTTGAAAAATGAGAAATGAAATGGGTTCAGGTTAAAAAGGTGTCGTGTAGTAATCAGAGCTTTAGAACCATCCAAACTGACCTTAGTATAACATGCTGTACTTGGTAATCCCCAATTTGAAGGCTTCGCAGTATCTCATTAGTCTGGAGTTGCAGTACAGATAACTCTGTATTGAGTGAGTAATTAAATGTGGCACAAGCAGGGGAATGGATTAGTGACACATTCAGGGGTTCCTCTGAGGGGGCCTTTCCTGCCTCTGCCTGTGAGGGAAAGTATAGAGAGGCTTAGCAGAACTCCTGCAAGGAGGATCCTGGTGCAAAGGCAGAGTGAGATGTCTCGTGTTATCTGCAGGCCAGGGCAACATGCCAGTCAGTGTGGGGATGGGACCTTTTGGAAGCAAGGCCTCGTCTATGAAGCAATGGGGTCAATTCTGTGGTGCTGCTGGTCTTTTCTGGGCTAATTCTGGGAATTCATCCTCAGCTTTTCTGAGCAAGCTGTTCATTCTGTCTTTAGTAGGACAAGGGCTTGCTGTGTTTACTTGAAGTCAGAGTGAAGAATGCTTCCCATTCTTCTAGGACCCTCCAAATCAGAGCATACCCAACACAGGCAGGCTTTGTCTAAAATGAATAAAGACAAAAAGAGCACTTTCTCATTTTTTACAGTGTCAACATGATGCTTAATTTCATAGAATTGAAGGTTTGGAGAGAGACTCAAGTAGTTTACTTTTTGGCTTCCAGAAAAGCTGTCATTCAACTTTCTCACACACCTGAAAATCCACCCTAATTTTTTGAAGTCCACCAGGGAAGGAGGTTTAAAAAATCTTTTTGGAAACATTCAGGTTCTCTTCAGCCCTCAATGAACATATATAGGGCACTGGCTCTGAGCAAGAAATTATTTAGGAACCATGAAATTAAAGGAAAGAGAAGACAGCTTCTCTTTCGAAGGAGCTCATTAGAGAGACCTGAAAAAGCAGGGGCAACAAGTGCCAAAGGAATGGCACAGCCATGAAGGCCTGCAGGGCTTGAGGAGAGGACACTGAGGTGGGCTGAGCGAGGCGGAAGGCCAACCCCATCGGTCTTCTGCAGGGGTTGAGGAGAGGACACTGAGGTGGGCTGAGCGAGGTGAAAGGCCAACCCCATCGGTCTTCTGCAGGGCTTGAGGAGAGGACACTGAGGTGGGCTGAGCAAGGCGAAAGGCCAACCCCATCGGTCTTCTGCAGGGGTTGAGGAGAGGACACTGAGGTGGGCTGAGCGAGGTGAAAGGCCAACCCCATCGGTCTTCTGCAGGGGTTGAGGAGAGGACACTGAGGTGGGCTGAGCGAGGCGAAAGGCCAACCCCATCGGTCTTCTGGGGTTGGACGCAAGAGAAGGGCCTGGTGTGAGGAAATGCCATCTCATGCTCTCCCATCCACTGTCCCCCCTTTAAAATCCAGTCCCTGCAATGTGACGTCAGCAATGCAAGGCAGCACAGGTGCAAGACAAGTCAGGCTCGGTCCCAGCTTCCAGGAACTCACAATGGACTAATGCAGATTTTCAGATCTTCCATAGACATGTGACTCTTGCTCACTCATTTAATAAATTTTACTGGTCTTCTGTTCTGTGCCTGGTCCTGTTCTTGATGCTGAGGATACCGTGAGATACAAGGATATAGAGGATACAGATGCAGAGGGTACAAGACAGATTTAAGTCCTGCTTTATAAAGTTCATGGTGTAGGGGGGTGGGAAACAACAAACACATAATTACAAGTGTGATAAGAATTATAAAAAGGGGGCAATACGTGCTATGGGAGTATATATGAGGTATTCCTCTGACCTAGGAGAGAAGGCTTCCCTTGGGAAGTGTTGTTTAAGTTGTAATAGGAAAGAACAAATCTGACTCCATGTTGGATGTTTCTTTTACTTTAACCTTTGTGTTCTATTGCTGGGCTTTCCGGGTGGCACTTGTGTTAAAGAACACACCTGCCAATGCAAGAGACATAAGAGATGAGGGTTCAATTCCTAGGGCGGGAAGATTGCCTGGAGGAGGGCATGGCAACCCACTCCAGTATTCTTGCCTGGAGAATTCCATGGACAGAGGAGCCTGGTGGGCTTCAGTCCATAGGGTTGCAAAGAATCCGACACGATTGAAGTGACTTAGCACACACATACACCTTCTATTGCTATAAGTTAAGAATGTTGCCTATAGCTTAAAATATACAGGGTAGCCCATTCTCAAGGCTCTGATCTTTAAAGGGATAACACTTCCATTCTTACAGAGGTAAAAAGTTGCAGAATGGAGAATGACATTTATCTTGTAGGAAGTTAACAGGGACATCATGAAACGACCTACATGGACAGCTGCAGGAACAGAGGATTCTGACACTAAGAAGTTCACACCAACCAACCACATCCCCTCCCCTTTTGGTATAAAAGAAGCCTGCATTCTAACTTGGGGAAGATGGTTCTTTGGGACACTCGTCCGCTATCTTTCTGTTTGCTGACTTTCCAAATAAAGTCACTCTTCCTTGCCACAACAGCTTGTCTTTTGATTTATTGACCTGTTGTGGAGTGAGTGGTTTGAGCGTGGACCCTGTAACAAAGCCAACATATGAGTGAAGAATTGAGTAAACAGGTGAAGGAGGAGAGAGGAACAAGGGGAGAAGAATGTGCCTGTCATAAGGAAAAGACTCCCAAATATCCAAAGTGGAGAGAGTGTGGTGCTTTTTGAAGAACAGAAAAGCATCCCAGATGGTGGCAGCAAGGATGGAGATGAAGCCCAAGAGTTAGGACAGGCCCATCCTGGGCTGGAACACGACTATATGTGCTCTGGGCACAATGGCCAAAACAAATCAAAGCTAAAACAAACATTTTGTCTTGTCTCCCAAAGACATGTGTGCAGGGGAGACTGCGAAGTTGCACAATTTCAGAAGACTGGTGAAGACCCTGGGCATCTTGTCTAGGAGGGTCTCTGCCCAGACCCCTGCACTTGCCACCTCCCCTCCTGCCCCACCAGCCTCTGGACTCAGGACTTACAGATGCCCTCCACCTCCAAGCTCCACTCCACTGGTCCCCGGGTTTCTTGTGACTCTGGAGGAATTGCTGTGAGGCTGAGTTCTCAAGTATCTGGCACCCGGTCCACTCAATGAGTGTGTATTTCTGCTGTGTCAGGAGGGGTACCTGGTATTTGATTCTTCTGCTGAGCTAAGCCCCAAACCCTGAGGAGGCTCCAAGCAGCAGTCTCTACATGCCACTGAGTTAGTTCATCATTGTGCGCCTGCCTCAGTTTCCCTGCTTAATACTTCCAGGTACCTGCTGAGGCTGGAGGTTTGCCCAGAAACTCTAGTCCTCAGTGTTTACTGAGTACCTGAGATAGTGATGGAGTGCTGGGGATGGTGTTAAAACAAAACAAAACAACACACCAGAAGAACTGGCCCATGATCACATACATTCAAGTGTTAGTAATAATTTAATGTGTTGAATTATCATTAGTATTTTGAAAATGTGAAAATCATCTTTTTTATTACTTCAAAGGAGAAGATGATTCTTATTATAAATATGACACTTAAGTAATTTCATCGTTTTTTAAAAATTTTGATCTTGTAGGTGCCAACAATTTCTTCTTTCTCTTTTCAGTTGACAGATAGCAGTTTTAATATTCATTACACTTTTATGTTACAAAATCTGCATGAGGTAAAAACTGGCACTGGTTCCAGGGATGGAACTGAGTCCAAAGTTGTTAATTCGACACTGAAAGCATCTTACCGTTCAGCTCCAGCCTCCTGCCACTGCTCCTGTCCACGTTCTCCACCCTTAGGCTCTCTCCTCTATGTTTGTGCTCAAACTGTCCCCTCGGCCTGGAATGTTCTTCCCCTTCATCTTCACATGCCATCATCCTTGTCCATGAAGACCTCTTCTCTTCCATTTCCATTGGCTTGCCTGTTTCCTCCCCCAGCTCTGAATTCTTCCTCTACCCCTGGTTCCTCATTTTCCATTTTCTTTATAGTCTTTTGCTTGGACCCCTGCTCAGACTTGTGTTCATATGAATCAGCTGTGTATAGCTAACACCGATTTTTGAGGTCTAGCCTAGAAAGCTAATGACAAAATATCTTCCTGATTGTATAATACAATTAAAATAGTTTCTTTTTAAATTGAGGAGGTATGGAAAGTATGAAGATCACAGGGCTTCCCAGGTGGCGCTAGTGGTAAAGAACCCGCCTGACAAGGCAGGAAATGTAAGAGATGAGGGTTTGATCCCTTGGTCAGGAAGAACCCTTGTAGAAGGATATGGCAACCTATTCCAGTGTTCTTGCCTGGAGAACCCTGTGGACAGAGGAGCCTAAAGGGCTATAGTCCATAGGGTCACAGATAGTCAGACACGACAGAAGCAACTTAGCATGCACGCATGAATGAAGATCACAAGGGCTTCCATCAACAATGGAGGGGTAGTCAAGAGTGCAGCTAAATTACTTAGCCTCTCTGAGGCTTAGTTTTCTCCTCTGTGAAATGGAAATGATAAACCCTGTCTCATTGGCTTACTGTATCAGTTGACTATTATGTGTAAAATGCTCAGGAGAGCTTCTGGCAAGAAATAAGTACTCCGTACTTCCAATCCCAAAGAAAGGCAATGCCAAAGAATGTTCAAACTACCACACAATTGCACTCATCTCACATGCTAGTAAAGTAATGCTCAAAATTCTCCAAGCCAGGCTTCAGCAATATGTGAACCATGAACTTCCTGATGTTCAAGCTGGTTTTAGAAAAGGCAGAGGAACCAGAGATCAAATTGCCAACATTCGCTGGATCATTGAAAAGGCAAGAGAGTTCCAGAAAAACATCCATTTCTGCTTTATTGACTATGCCAAAGCCTTTGACTGTGTGGATCACAATAAACTGTGGAAAATTCTGAAAGAGATGGGAATACCAGACCACCTGACCTGCCTTTTGAGAAACCTATATGCAGGTCAGGAAGCAACAGTTAGAACTGGACATGGAACAGCAGACTGGTTCCAAATAGGAAAAGGAGTACATCAAGGCTGTATATTGTCACCCTGCTTATTTAACTTCTATGCAGAGTACATCATGAGAAATGCTGGACTGGAAGAAGCACAAGCTAGGATCAAGATTGCCCGGAGAAATACCAATAACCTCAGATAGAAGACACCACCCTTATGGCAGAAAGTGAAGAGGAACTCAAAAGCCTCTTGATGAAAGTGAAAGAGGAGAGTGAAAAAGTTGGCTTAAAGCTCAGCATTCAGAAAACAAAGATCATGGCATCTGGTCCCATCACTTCATGGGAAATAGATGGGGAAACACTGGAAACAGTGTCAGACTTTATTTTTTGGGCTCCAAAATCACTGCAGATGGTGATTGCAGCCATGAAATTAAAAGACGCTTACTCCTCGGAAGGAAAGTTATGACCAACCTAGATAGCATATTAAAAAGCAGAGATAATACTTTGCCAACAAAGGTTCGTCTAGTCAAGGCTATGGTTTTTCTAGTGGTCATGTATGGATGTGAGAGTTGGACTGTGAAGAAAGCTGAGCGCTGAGGATGCTTTTGAACTGTGGTGTTGGAGAAGACTCTTGAGAGTCCCTTGGACTGCAAGGAGATCCAACCAGTCCATCCTAAAGGAGATCAATCCTGGGTGTTCATTGGAAGGACTGATGCTGAAGCTGAAACTCCAGTACTTTGGCCGCCTCATGCGAAGAGCTGACTCATTGGAAAAGACTCTGATGCTGGGAGGGATTGGGGGCAGGAGGAGAAGGGGACGACAGAGGATGAGATGGCTGGATGGCATCACTGACTTGATGGCCGTGAGTCTGAGTGAACTCCGGGAGTTGGTGATGGACAGGGAGGCCTGGTGTGCTGCAATTCATGCGGCTGCAAAGAGTTGGACATGACTCAGTGACTGAACTGAACTGAATTTGGTAACTATTGTTATTAGAATAACCATGGTAACGTTTTCAGACTCTTATTTATACTGTTATTTCTATTAAAAGTACTTAGCAAATTCTAACCAACAGTCTTGCAGGCAAAATTCAGATCCATTCCGTTTTCAAGCTGTGGGCTGCTTCTCTCAGGGCAGAGAAGTGACCTGCTTTCCATCCCAGAAGCATCCACAGATGTCACCAGGAAGTGGAACAAACGTACTTGACTCTCTTGTCTGGGCCTTCAGATCGTGTGTAGCAGCTGAACAGTCACTTCGGGGTGAAACCAACAGAAGGTGAGGGTTCAGTCACTTGACTCAGTGACAGGTGCTGTTTATAGCACTCAAGCTCCTTCCTGGAATGGTTTCATGTTTGTGACACACACCATGTGTTAAGAGTGCACGCGTTCCACGTTTGGTCATAACACGCCGACCAATGGTTGGCCTAGCCTTTGGTTTAGACAACCAGATGGAACCCCCTGGGTTGAGGGTGAACTCCTCCTTATCTCACCCAGCCTTCCTCCTTGTACCACGAAGGCTGTCAGGATGACTGCTCACATCCTGTTAGGGAGAATTACCATAATCTCTAACGGGTAGTTAGGGACAATGTTCCAGTTTAAAGACTTTCATGGGCCGTGAAAACTAGCACGTAAATAATAATTTATCAGCCAGTCACATAGAGGATGCCACATGGAATGACATTTCCAGCACTTCAAAATGCACAGAAGCCATATATCATAATGGGACATAAAAGTTACGTGCGAACAGGCTGTAAAACAACAACTGTTTACCTCAGTGAAGGTTTTATTTACATGCCCTCTGGCATGTAAATAAAAGACACTTAAATGTGCTTCATATGGGGCTGAGGATCACAGCTTCCAGCAGAGCCTGGGTTAAGCGGGGATGCTTTGGGTACACACACTGATTGCTGCGTGATTTCAGAGGCTCTGGTAAAGGTCTCTCTAGCTCCCTCCAAAACTCACTTTGCCTGCTTGATGCTTAAAAAAATCTCTTGGAATCAAAGCTTTATAATTACAGAAAATTTAATTTGACAAGTTCAACATTGGATTCAATGTGAAATACCATGGAATACACAAATAGCCAACATTTATAGCACTCTGTTCTTTATTGAGCACTTCCACATGCAGAACCTTCTTTATGCTCCAACACTCCAGTAGGTTGAATCATTGCCACCAGTTATGAGCCGGGACCTGTAACTTAGAGAAGTTCAATGATTTGTCCAAGGACACATGCGAGTCCCGTCAGGTCTGAGACTTGAATCTGGTGTTTCTGAAGTTGTCTCCTTAGTGCGCTTTCCACAAGAGCAGGCTCTTATATGAAATACCCTACAGAGGAAGTCCTTGACTTAAATTTATATCACCCTGAGAGCCAGTTTTTAAAGGTAGGGATGCAGATGAGAGAGTTGGGTCAGCGGTCTTCCTGGGCCCTGCTCAGCTGGGGCAGGCCTGGAGGTCCCCTCCTCTGTGATGCCCTCTGCCTGCTTGCCCTGCCCAAGCTGATGGGTGAGTGTACACACACTTCCTTTAAGCTCGACCAAGTTGATCCCATTCCACATTTGCATTCCCTGCTGGGATTGGAGCTCTGTTCCGATTCCTAGTCTCCTTGGCCAAAGTCCTAGAAACTTGCTACGTCCTTGCTGGTTCTCTGTCCCTCTGCTCCCACCCTCAGCTGAGGTTTTGTTCCTCTGCACAGACTTATCAGGACTGGCTGCTGATTGTAGTTTTCTCTATTGTAGGAATTGCCAGTTGTTCATTATTCCTGCGTTCATTGAACACATTTTTATAGAGCACCCAAGACAGACAAGATACAGTTCAGAGTCAGTTCTTCTCAGTTCTCAGGGTAACCCTAATGAAGCAGGAGCTTGCCACATACCTTTCGAGACTGTGTGTGTGTATTAAGTTGCCTCAGTCATGTCTGACTCCCTGCGACCCCATGGACTATAGCCCGCCAGGCTCCTCTGTCCATGGGATACTCCAGGCAAGAATACTAGAGTGGGTTGCCAGGCCCTCCTCCAGACCTTTAGAGATTATGTAAGTGTTATTGTTGACTAGCTCACCAGATGCCTTGAAGCTGGGTCTTTTTCCTCTAAATCTCTGATCATCTACTGTTAGCCAGAAGAACTGATGGCTTAGTGGGGGCACTGAAGTGGCAGGAGGTGAGTCTGGATCATGGTTGGGGTCAGAACATGGGAAATGGGTTCCAGGAGACCTTTAAGACACCATGGGAATTAAAAAAAATTTTTTTTTATCAGAGTACAGTTGCTTTAACCCACTCCAGTATTCTTGCCTGGGAAATCCCATGGACAGAGGAGCCTGGCAGGCTACAGTCCATGGGGTTGAAAAGAGTCAGACACGACTGAGTGAATGAGAACAGCACACCCACATAGTTGCTTGAAAATGTTAGCTTTTGCTGTACAATGAAGTGAATCAGCTGTATGTATACATATAACCTCTCCCTCTTGGGCCTCCCTCCCATTTCCCCTCCCACCTCCCACCCCTTTAGATCACCATAGAGCAGTGAGTTGGGCTTCCTGTGCTATATAGCAAGATAGCATAGGAATTTCACAGTATCAACAAGGTCTGGCTGGCCCTGGCTCCAGGTGAGTCTGTGAGTGCTCTGCTGAGTGACAATCGATGAGCCACAGAGGAAGTGGGGTAATTTATAGAAAAGGGTGACAAGGAACGACCTTCAGCATCTTTGTTTAATAACATTACCTTCACAAGCTGCAATCCTTTAGTTTCACAGATACCAGTGGCAAGACTTGAATGAATTTTATCTGAATTTCTGCTTTATTTATTTCCCTGCTAGCTTCATTTCTAAAATCACCTTTGCTGAATGACAACTCAATCAATTCAATAATATGCAATTTTACACAGTAGGAACCTATTCCCATACCCCCCTTCATATTTAAAATTGTCGGCCGCTTCCTTGAATAGCCTATGTGTGTTTCAAAGCCAAGTTATTTTCATCTCCAGACCCCCGAGGGGGAATGACACTGTGAGATGGACAGAGTCCTGACTTGAGGTTGAAGATGCTCCCCTCTTCCCTTTCTTTTTTCACATGCATCTCTCGTTCATCACAGCCTGAGCTGCCAGCTCACGTTCAATTTCCCATCAGTTCAGTTGTGTTAAGGAATCATTGGCTTGATGGGCTTCATTTTAGAAGCTTTCTGAGATGCTTGGCTTTTTCTTACTTTGTTTCCCATGCTTTTTGGAATCTTGCCAGGGTAAATGAAGGTAAAATGAACGTGTATATTTTGGCTTTGTTCTCCACGGCCGGGTAAAGTGATGGACAGGATTATATTACTAGAGGAATTAAGGAGGATATGGGCTGCACACGTTGGTTGATCCACAGAGTCTGTGAGTAATGAACTGGAAAAAAAAAGCTGCTGATTGAAAATTTGAATCATTAAAAGCTTTGAAATCAACAGCTTCTCTTAGAATTTCAATCTTCTGTGATTTGCTTAGAGTCAGTGCGGCAATGGTCTGAGCCATAGGCCACATTGTCAATCACAATGAACAGGGTTTGCTCAGGGCCTCTGTTGTTTCAGAGATTAAACACTTTAAAAAGCTACAGTAACTCTTCTAGGGCACTGGCGTGGTCATCATGGTATAGTGCTCCCTGGACTTTCACTGATTTAGAATTCACATTTTCCATTATTTGTAAATGACCCTCCAGGTTCAAAATATAATTTGTATTCTTATTGAAGCATGAATCAGAATTGCGCTTGCTGGCTGGGATGCTGGGGTGCAGTGGTAGATTGCATGGCTGGCCTAATGCTTTGCCCTCGCCACTCAAGGAAAAAACGTTTTTCACTTCTTGTGTATACATATCATGGGGGAAATGATGTGATATAGTGGTTCTTTGTGAATTGAGGGGATTCATAGGGATATTGGAAAGAATTACTCGTGAGTGTCAGGCTGTACTGTCGGTATGTCTTATTGTAATGAGATCAAGTACAGCAATGCTTTTCTCATCTGTGAATGACTTATCTGGACATTAAGAAATAACTTATTTTGTAATCAGCCTGTAAAGAAATGGGTTGCTGAGAAGACAATATAGATGTTCCCACATCCATCCACACTAAAACGCATGCTCTTAGCTCAAAGATGATCTCCTCAAGCCCTCATCCAGATCTGCCCTCTGCCCTTTTAGACTTAGATTTGTCTTCAGATGCAAAGAGTTGAACCTAAGATGCTCATGGCATCTGTGTCTTCTTTGTGGCTCACATGGGCTCGTTTATTTCAGTATTTCTCATCTACATACCTATGCCTGTTATCTCCTTCATATCTAGTAAACAAGCAACATGCATACTCATATGTTAAGAGTATGTTATAAAATGTATGGCATTTGGATTTGTATAATTGTATTTCAGTGTATTTTTTTCTTTTTACTGTTTTATTTACAGCATAATTTTTCAGAATTTATCCATGTTGGTGAATGTGCTTGTGGTTAATTCTCCAGCTGCATTGTCTTCCAGAGCATGTGTCCACTCTGTTTTGCTCACAGGACCAGATATAGATGGCATTGTTGGCTCAATGCTTTGCTGCCACAGTGCTGTGAAGACCATCCTTTTCTATGCCCGTATGTGGTCCTGGGTAAGTGTTCCTGGGTGGTAGCACTAGAGTCAGATTATAGGTTATAATAGAGGGGTAACTGAACACTGCATCTCACATGGTATTCTCCAGATGACTGTTCTACTTTTTTCTTCTATGGGAGTGAACCAGGCTTCCTGTATCTTCACATTCTCATCCATATAAATTAGCATATTTCTGGGTATTATTAATACAGAGCATCTCATCATATATTTATTAGTCATTTGGATTTGTCCTTCTGGGAATTGTGTAATCATATCCTCATCCATTTTACAATTGGGATTCCTGTCTTTCTCATCAATTTGTTGGAATTCCATGTGTGTTTTAGACATTAATTTTTGTCAGTTTTAGCTGACGCAATTTTCTTCTGGTATCTTTTGTTGAAGGAAATTACTTTTTATATGACAAGTGTTTTATTTTGGAAGAATTTGAGATTTACAGGAAAGTTGTAAAGATACTGCAGTGTTCCCGTATTACCTTCTCCCTAATGTTAGCGTGTTATTTATTTATTTTAAAACTATTTATTTATTTATTTGGCTGCCCCAGGTCTTAGCTGCAGCATTCAAGATCTTATTTGCGGCATACAGGTTCTTTCCGTTGTGGCAGCAGGTCGTGTCTAGTTCTCTGACCTGGGATTGAACCCAGGCTCCCTGCATTGGGAGCATGGAGTCTTAGCCACTGGACCACCAGGGGAGTCCCCCTAATGTTAACATAATTTTTGGCATATTTGTCAAAACCAAGAAATAACACTGGCTTAAGAACACTAACTAAATCACAGATTTTTTCAGATGTCACCATTCTTTTCTCTGATGTCCTTTTACTGTTCCAGGATCTAATCCAGGATACTGCATTGCTTTTGGTTGCCATGTCCTTAGGCTCTTTTGATCTGTGCTAGGTTCTCAGTGTTTCCTTGCTTCTCATGATGTTCGATGTTTTGAAGAGTACTGGTCAAGAATTCTGTAGACAGTCTCTCGATTTGGGTTTGACTGCCGTTTTCTTATGATTAGCCTGGGCTTACACATTTTTTTGGAAGAAGACCGAAGAAGTAAAGTACATTTCTTAGCACATCACATCAAGGGGTACATAACATCAACATGACTTATTACTGGTGACGTAATCTTAAACACTTGGTTAAGGGGATATCAGCCACTTGTCTCTACTGTCAAGTCGAATTTGTTTCCTTTCCCTACTCTGTTCTTGGACATGAGTCAGTGGGTTCAGCCCACACTCAAGGGGAGGGGAGTCAAACTTCACCTTCTGGACAAGAAAGTAACTACATATGTTATTTACAATTCTATAAGGAAGAAGAAATCCTTAATTGTAATATAATCAAAAATTGCCAAATTTTCACCATATGGCTTGTGCTTTTGAGATCTTGTTTCCTATCTGAAATACCACAAAGATATTCTTCTATACTTTCTTTACATGCACACACCAATATAATGCTCATTTTTAATATTTAGGTTTTTAATCCATCCAGATTTTACTTTTATGTGAGGTGTGAAATAGAGTCTAAGTTAAAATTTTCTCCTTAAGTTTTTTTTTTTTAACTCTCTTTCTTAAACTGATTCTTCCCCCACTGATTTATCCTGTCAGTTGTCCATATATCCCAATTTCTAACTTGGAACTCTTTGGGCTCTGTTTTGTCCCACTGGTCTATTAGTCTGTTATTGTGCCAGTACATAATAGAGTTATGCTATGGCCTCATAGTATGCCTTCATATCTGGTAGGGCATATCAGGGCATATGCCTTCGTATCTGGCATTGTGAATTGAATGGTGTCCTCCAAAAAGATATGTCCACATCCAAATCCCTAGAACCTGTGAAAGTCACTTTATTTGGGGGGGAAAGTTGTTACATATGTATTAAATTAAGGTACTTGAGATGAAATGAGCCTGATGACCTGGATGGCTCCTAAATCCAGTAGCATGAGACAGAAGAAGGAAAATACAAACACAGAAAGACACAGAAAAGAAGGCTGAGGTGAAGACAAAGACAGAGATTGGAGAGAGACAGCCGCTCAAGGACTGGGAAGCACTGCCTCATCCTGCAGAAGCTAGCAGAGGCCCCATACCGATTCTACCTTAGAGCTCCCAGAGTAAGTGTGGCTCTGCCAACACCTTTATTTTGGACTTGTGGCCTCCAAAACTGTGAGAGACTGTATTTCTGTTGTTTTAAGCCACCCAGTTTGTGGAACTTTGTTACAGACTCCTCTGTCCATGGGATTTCCCAGGCAGGAATACTGGAGGGGTTGCCATTCCCTTCTCCCAGACTGAAGCCCTGTTGCTGCTGCTGCTAAGTCGCTTCAGTCGTGTCTGACTCTGTGCGACCACATAGATGGCAGCCCACCAGGCTCCCCCGTCCCTGGGATTCTCCAGGCAAGAACACTGGAGTGGGTTGCCATTCCCTTCTCCCAGACTGAAGCCCTAGGAAACTATAAAATACAGTAATTAACTGCTTCAGTCCCTTGTTTTTCAAAATTCTCTTTTATTCATGAGTACTTATTCTTCCATTCTCATTTTGGACAGTTTAATGATATGTTTAAAATAATCCTACTGAAATTTGGTTCCTAATTCCATTAAACTTATAAATTTATTTGGGGGAGATTTTCCATCTTTACAGGATTAAATTATCTTATCTTTTAGTTGTGGCAGCAACTATCTAAATCTATTAGCATTGTTTTTTTTTTTCCCCATTAATATGAACTTATATGACCGAAGGGTTTTAAGATTTTCTCTATGAAATTCTCATATATTCTTTGTTATTTCCAAACAACAACAGTTGTACTTTTCCCTGGCAATCTTCCTGTCTCATTGCACTGGCCAAACATTGAGGGCTATGTAAAGAAGCTGTGGTAATAGTAAGCATTTTTATCTTATTCTGGTGTGAAAAGGAATGCATTGAAAGCATATTGATTACATGTGAGGTTTCCTGTGGGTGTTTTGGTAGACTGACTTTCTTCTTTAGCAACTTAAGGAATTTTTTTCTATTCCTGATTCAAGGGGTTGGGAAAATAGACCTCCCATCTTGATAGGAGCAGATGCCAAGTTATACTACAAAGGTCCTGGACAAAGTGATGAGTGGAAAATTGTGACTGTTTTTGTGCTTTCACTTCCACAGGGTAAGTTACTAGCTGTATCTTGCATAGAGAATTTCTGGTTGAAAGCCAGGTGGGGAGTTAGGGACTTCTCAGTTATGAGAGAAGAAAATCCCATGGATGGAAGAGCCTGGTAGGCTGTAGTCCATGGGGTCGCTGAGAGTCGGACATGACTGAGCAACTTTACTTTCACTTTTCACTTGCATGCATTGGAGAAGGAAATGGCAACCCACTCCAGTGTTCTTGTCTGGAGAATCTCAGGGACGGGGGAGCCTGGTGGGCTGCCGTCTCTGGGGTCGCACAGAGTCGGACACGACTGAAGTGACTTAGCAGCAGCAGTAGCAGCATCCATGACTTAGAGGTCGGTGTTGATGAAATGAAGCTTTTAATTTAAAAAATTGAAATAGGGACAACAAAGGGGTGGAATACTGAAAAAAAAACACCAGTAATGTTTTGTGAAATTTTTCTTTTTTCTTGTTTGGCCATGTGGAACGGGAGATCTTTGTTCCCCAACCAGGGGTCAAATCCATGCCCCTGCAGAGGAAGTGTAGCATCTCAACCACTGGACTGCCAGGGAAGTCCCCAGGATTTTTTTTTAAAAGTGAATTCCCAATAGGTACAACCATCAACTTGATCACAAATTCATCAGCAAATATTTGTTGTCATTATGATAGACCAAGCATTGTCATAGTGACTGGCGGAGAACAAAAAATAAGACAGTTTGCCCTCAAAACACTTTTAATTTATTAGGATTAGAAAGATACCTCAGTCCCTCAAAGAGGGCCAATAACACAAGATAAAATGTAAGAGACTTGAAAAGACAGGCTCAAAGAGATGGCAATAATGCATTCATCTCTTTAAAGAGATTAAAAATTTGAATGTATCTTCAATAATACAATAAAAACCAGTGGAGGAGATTCACTTTTCATAACTAGGCCACAAAAGTATTTGAATTCCAAAAGCAAGAGATGTTTATATTAAAATTTCTTCACAAATGACACCCTACTAAGTACATTTCCTAGAGATTTGAAAGAATTAGTGTAACTTTGAAAATAGCTTCCTATGGTCTGACTCTGAATTAAATGTAGGAGACACGAACAGGTTTCTATATCTGTATTGGAGTCTCTCCACTTACAAACCACTAATAACAAAACTAACTTGAAGCATGTGTTGACATGAGAATTGGCTAGTAGAAACCACTGTGGAAATCTTAAGATGCTGTGGAACTAGGTCAGTAATGGGCGTTGGCTTGCCTCCAGTTGCTTCTGAAAGGGAAAAGGAGTTCGATGACAGTTGAGTGACCATTTAACCTGCTATTCAGGCAGCTTGGCTGGCAGGATGCCTGGTGATAAACAGAAGAAGAAAATTTACAGAAGACAAAATTAGGAGCTGCAAAAGAGATCAGATACCCTTCTTCTCATCCTGGGCACTGCAGGCTTTCTGAACAGGACAAGTCTTTGTCATATAGGATTGCTGTGTTGAGGGAGTTTGGCATCTCCTCTGGCTGAACATCAGTGAGGGTTTCCCAGTGGCTCAGTGGTAAAGAATCCACCTGCCATTTCAGGAGACATGAGAGACACAGATTCGATCCCTGGGTCAGGAAAATCTCCTGGAGAAGGAAACAGCAACTCACTCCAGTATTTTTGCTGGTAAATCCCATGGACAGAGGAGCCTGGTGAGCTAGTCTATGGGGTTGCAAAAAGTTGTACATGCCTGAGCAACTGAGCACACACACACTCTGAACATCACTGAGACAGCGAGCTAGGAGCCCTTAGGAAACAAAGTTGCCAGGGGGTTTAGAGGGAGCAGAGTCTGAAGATGCCAGTTAATGGAGAAACTGAAAGATTTAATGAGTGGCAGCCATATTGTAGTATTTGAGGGGATTTCAGTCAAGTTAATCCATTTTGCGCAGGGCTTCCACACTATTCTCTTTTTCTTTTGGCCGTACCTTATGGCTTGTAGGGTTTTAGCACCCCAACCAAAGATTAAACCTGGGGTCACGGCAGTGAAAGGCCTGAATCAACCACCAGGCCACCAGGGAACTCTCCAGACTATTTTCAAAAATTTGCTTTCATCACATCATGACTCTGTTCTAAAGCCTGAGATGACTCACTATGGCTTACAAATGTAGAACATATTCCCAGGCTTAACATTTGCTTTCTCTCCAAAACTCATCTTCAACACCCATCTTCCATTATCTTAAGTGGACTTTCCCTGTTCTAGTTAACAGAGCCCAACAACAGAATTTTGAATGGTCCAGAATGATCAAGATAGAAAATAAATTAATGCTGGTGTCGTGTTTCCAGTGGGGTTCAACACCAAGGCTTGTCTCTGTTGCTCTGAAGTTGCTATTTGTTAACAATAGCATTCTCGTGTTGCAGGAGTTACCTTTCCCTTTGCAGTTTCCTGATTTAAAATCAGCTCTCCAGTGTTGTTCTGATCACAGTCCTTCTATCTTGACCACAGACATTTGTCCTGTACCTAAGTCTTTGCTTCTGTGTATTTCCCCACCCCTTTCATCTGTTCTTCTTTATATGAACTGTCATTTCCAGGAGACTGAACTTCAGTAGTAGATGCTTCAATTAGATTCAAGTTCTATTGCTACCCGCCTCCCCCCAACAACCAATTATCCATTTGAGGCTTCATGGTCAGAAATTATTTTCTTTGTGACCTAGTTGGTATGATAAAATTTTTATTTAGCATTGTCTTAAAATTATCTGTAATGTTGCACAGAAAACCTGTTGTATAAATCCAAATACTCTTAGGATTTCTAGTGCATAAATCAAACTTGATGTTTCATTTATGATAGAAATTTGGGACCCATTCATCTCTGTGTCCTCTCCCTTTTCTTCCTAAGCAGTCCCATAGTTTGGTGACGTAGCCTCCTAAATAGTTCTGAAATTAAACAGAAACTCTCTCAATTCTACTGACAGGTCTTTAGTTCAAATTCTTACCATCTCTCACTTGGATTATATAAATAATCATGAAATGTTCTCTGTTTCTAGATACTTCTCCCCTGTCCCACCTAGCCTCTCACTTCTACCTAAATTCGACTTTTACCATGTTACTGCTCTGCTAGAACCTTTGAATGTTTCCCCTTTTGTTCCAGGATAATATTCAAAAGACTTCAGTCCTTTCATGGTCTAGTACCTGCCCATCTTCCATCTCCTCTCCTACCCCTCCTCCTCAGCCTGTGTGTGTGTGCTCAGGCACGTCCTACTCTTTGTGACCCCACCGACTGTAGCCTGCCAGGTTTCTCTGTCCGTGAAGTTCTCTAGGCAAGAATAATGGAGTGGTTGCCACTTCCTGCTCCAGGGAATCTTCATGACCCAGGGATCGAACCCAGATCTCCTGCGTATCCTGCATCGGTAGGTGGGTTCTTTACCACCATGCCACCTGGGAAGCCCTCTGTACCCTCCAGTGGTGCCAAATAACCATAGTTACAAAAATCGTACTGTATTTTTTATGCTGATATGCTTTTTTGGGGTATTTTATTTTATCACATCAGTTATTTGGCATGAATCCCCAAAGAGATTCTCCCTGTCTTGGTAAGGTAAGAGAGAAGTAGATTATCATATCCATGTATCTTTTCTTTTGGTGGAGGTAGGAAGGACTCTGTCATTTTTTTATTATTTTCTTTATTATTTCTAACTTTTAATATTAGTTTTATGTGAGTTCTCATACTATTTAAAGAAGTGAAATTACCCCTCTCTTTTCCAGTCTCTCCCTAGAAATTTATAGTTGCTTGTTTTTCTACTAGGTATTATTTCAATTATAGGAATTATACACTAATAACCTTCCTTAGCTTTGGCACTTTTTCTAGCCTGACATTTTCAAAAAGTAATTTTATTGGAGTATAGTTGCTTTACAATGTTGTGTTAGTTTTTGCTGTACAGCAAAGAAAGTCGGCTGTAAGTATACATATATTCCCTCTTTTTTGGATTTCCTTCCCATTTAGATCATCACAGTTCCCTGAGCTATGCAGTGAAGTGAAGTGAAATTTGCTGTCGTGTCTGACTTTTTGTGACCCCACTATACAGTCCATGGAACTCTCCAGGCCAGAATACTGGAGTGTGTAGCCTTTCCCTTCTTCAGGGGATCTTCCCTACCCAGGGATTGAACCCAGGTCTCCTGCATTGCAGGCAGATTCTTTACCAGCTGAGCCACAAACGAAACCCAAGAATACTGGAGTGGGTAGCCTATCCCTTCTCCAGGGGATCTTCCTGACCCAGGAATTGAACTGGGGTCTCCTGCATTGCAGGTGGATTCTTTACCAACTGAGCTATGAAGGAAGCCCTGAGCTATGCAGTAGGTTCTCATTAGTTATCTATTTTATAGATAGTATCAATAGTGTATATATGTCAAATCCCAATCTCCCAATTCATCCCTCACCCTTTTCCCCTCTTGGATCCATACATTTGTTCTCTATGTCTGTGTTTCTATTTCTGTTTTGCAAATAAGATCATCTATACCATTTTTCTTGGAGAAGGCAATGGCACCCCACTCTAGTAGTCTTGTCTGGAAAATCCCATGGACGGAGGAGCCTGGTGGGCTGCAGTCCACGGGGTTGCTAAGAGTCGGACACGACTGAGCGACTTGACTTTCACTTTTCACTTTCATGCATTGGAGAAGGCAATGGCAACCCACTCCAGTGTTCTTGCCTGGAGAATCCCGGGGACGGGGGAGCCTGGTGGGCTGCTGTCTATGGGGTCGCATAGAGTCGGACACGACTGAGGTGACTTAGCAGCAGCAGCAGCATACCATTTTTCTAGATTCTATATATATGCATTAATATATGATATTTGTTTTTCTCTTTCTGACTTACTTCACTCTGTATGATGTGAAGTAAGTAAGATGAGACCATCTGTATGATTGTCCACGTCTCTGCAACTGACCCAACTTCTTTTTATGCCAATATGCTTTAAAAATGCTATTCTTTTGTTAATGACTACTCACCCATCAAGATGCCTCTCTGGAGTCACCTTCTCCTGGCAGCATTTCCTGATCTACAGGCTGGGTTGGATGCCTCTTCTGTGTTCTCTACGAGCTCCTCGTGCATTTCTCTGCCTTAGCATATATCACATTGCATTGAAGTGATCTGTCCAGCTGCCTGTCTTCCTGTCTTGACTGTAACCTGAAACCTAAAGTCTGTCTCTGAGTCATCCTTATATCTGCAGCCCCAGCACAATTCGTGGCATAAAACTGATGCTCAGTAAATGTTTTCTGAAAGGTTGAATTCGAATTTGTAAACTTTCTGAGTAAGGCCGAAGAAAAGTGTAAAGTTGAGAAATACCTGGTAAGTTGAGGTGATACTGACAAGTCGGACATTTCAGGCCAAAAGACATCAATTTTTATGATCTCTCAACAAAGGGTTGGGTCAAATGATTCCATCTGACCTCTGACCTTCCCCCCTGCTGACCTGGGAGAAGCGAAGGCAGTCTGCTGAGTGAAGCAGATGCAGGATACTGCTGAGTGCTGACTTGGTTTCATCAGGAGATGGTGGAGAACAGTGCTTGTTATTGAAGGCTCCAGGGAATCAGTCTTTTCTTGCCTCAGGGTTGGTACTGCTGAAGGCTGAAGGCTGTGTGTCTGTATGCGTGTGCACCACATGTGGGCACATTATGGTCATGACAACAAGCAGGATGTTTTGCAGAAGCCCCAGGGTAAACAGGGAGCCATCTTAATCAGCCTGATTGTGAGGCACCTGAGACCTTGATGATGAAAGGCTTTAATAATTCGAACAGCTAATATTTTATGGATTACCTACTGTGTGCCAGGCAATATTCTAAATGTTTTGTGTTCATTAACTCATTTAATCTTCACAACAACCCCAGGAAGCAGGTCTTCGTTTTAGAGACTAGGAAACCAGGGCTTACATAATTGAAGTGATACACTCAAGATTAGTCAGTTAAGAGATGTTAGGGACAGGGACAACCCCAGGAGCAGGGCTCAGGAGCCCAGCTCTGGGCTGACTGCCTCGACTATCTCATCCTGCTGTCGTGTCATGAGCCGGAGCTAGTGCTGCTCACTTTTTGGGAGCCCAGGTCTGCAGCTGGTCACTAGGGATGACAAGGGGGCATTGATCTTTGAAGGGATGTGGGGAGTCCCACCTGGTGGACTTTTGGGCACATGGGCAACTGAGTTCTAGTCTGAGGGAAAGTCTCAATGGGAGCATATGTAGATCTGTGATCTGTGGGGGGAAGAGCTGTAACCACTGGCCAGACAACAGGCTCCCACTGCACGCTCTAGTCCTGGTTAGAAGCTGGACTGGAGGCTGGTAGAGTGAACCCACCCTATGAGCACCCTTGCAGTGGAACCTGCTGGGGCTGGAGGTGGCGATGGAGTAATTCAGCAAAGATCAAGAGGCTAAGTGCCAAGATCTGGGCTGGGAATCTACATACATTGACTCTAATACTCACACTGACCCTGCAAGGTGGATATTCACCCTGTTTACTGATAAGGAAACAGTCTCAGGGAGGTAAAGAGCCCAACTTGCAGCCTTAGTCTGAGCTGAGGTTTGAATCTGTTTCTGCTTGACTCCAAAGCCCATCTTTTTGACCCATAAGTCCTGCCTTTCCTGTATAGTGCCTGCTTTTTTTTCTTTTACTCTTTTATTTTCCTCATTCTCTCTTCCTTTCTTCCCCTTCCTCCATCCCTTCATTCCAGAACTTCCTTCTGGATCATTAAAGGAGAGCTGTGGCCTGTCTACAGAGTGGGGATATTTCCCCTGGATCTGAGGCAGCACGAGAATTGGGAGAATGGTGACCCACCCCATAAAAATTCACTGCTACATTCGATTTTAATCCCTAGGTGTCTGCAGTCAGATTTCACCTCAGATTCTGTCTTTGTCATTTTTCAACTTTTTCACATGCCTGGCAAGTTGGTGTGTGAACAAAAGCTGAGTATGCAGCTCAGGGAGGGCCCAGCACTCCCTGTGGGCCTGGAAAGAGGATTCATGGCGCAGCTGTGGGATACACAGCCAGCTGGGGGCTGTGAGGCTCAATTGTGGAAACCCCCTGTGAGTCAGCAAGAGCATGGAATCCTGAAGGCCAAAGGCACCCATAGCATATTGCTGAATTGGACAGTGATGAAATGAATATTTTATGTTCTGGAGTCATGTGCTTGTTGAATGGGGTGGAGGAGAGACTGAGAGATAGGAAGTCCTGCAGGAATGGAGACCATGTAATATGGGGCTGAAATTAGATGATGGAGTGGGGACGGGAAGTCATGGGGAGATGGAAAAGGCATCAAGATACTACAAAGGAGTAACAGAATGTGCTTGATTGTGGGCAGTGATAGTGCCATGGGATGAGAAGAGTAAAGCATCATAATAGAACCGGGGAAATCAGAAATGGGAGCTCATTTGGGGAGAAAAGGGTTAATTTTAAACAGTTTTTAGCATTTTTTGATTTTTAGGTAGGTATTTTGAAAAGGATTTGGTTGGAAATGCCTCCATTCTTGCAGAGACCATCCTTGTCTTTCAGAAATGTCTTTCAGTAATTTGAGAAATGTGAATCTCCTACCCATCTCTTCAGGACTCCTGAAGACAGAGATAAGCCTTCTGTTTCCAGTGATCATGGGCCAGATGAAGCCAGCCTCAGGATAATAAACCAGGTAATTATATCCATCCTTGCTATGACAATAATGGTGTCGAGGCAGGCAAAGATTCATCAGAGGCAGCTTCGTTGGCAAGCCCCAGGGAGACTTGAGATAAAGGAACTGATTGTCAGAATCCATCGCTGCAGTGTGACACCAGGGGGTTGTAATGATGGCCGAGGGCCACATTGTGCCTCCAGAGTAAAGAACTGTGGAGATGAAAAGGAGAAAGACACCTACATCCTTGCATGGTACCCTACCAAGTCTGCGTGGATGGTCTGGATCAGTAATTAGAAACATAGCGCAATAAATATTGAAAGAAACTTCTGTAAACATTCTAGAGGACAATGAAATTAGAAATAATAAGCAGATGGGCTTTTATTCAAGGCAAATCGTGCCAGATGGACTCAGTACCTCCTTCTTTTTTTTTTTGTTGGATAAAAGTACAAAGTTGGTGGATGAAGGGAAAATCGTACATTTGATGTCTTAGGTTTGAAGATAGTTTAAACCATTTGAATCTTCCAAGAAGTCTGATTTGCAGAATTGGCTCAGAATACCTGGAATAGAAGCACATACCTGACAAAAAAAAGTTAGATAAATGCTGCTAATTGGGCAATAGAAAATGCTGGAACTCTGGACTGGTAGGATAGCCTCAGGAGTGGTCTTTCAAGGGACCATTGAACTTTGGAGCCTGAAGGGACCTTAAAGATTTTCAGTTCCAACCCTCTAAGTATAAGGAAACTCAATCAAAAGGAGACGATGGCTTCACACAACCAAGGCTAGAACAAGGGTAACTTGACAATTAGTTCTGCAGAGTGCCAAGTCTGCTCTCTACCTAGCATCTCTCTTACGTAGGAAGGGAAATCAATACATTCAAGTACATCCTGAAAGGATTCTAAATACAAAGACGAGATTATTGGACCCCAAGCAAACAAATGTGTATGTGTGTGTTCAGTCACTCAGACATGTCTGACTCTTTGTGACCCCATGGACTGTAGCCCACCAGGCTCCTCTGTCCATGAGATTCTCTAGGCGAGGATACAGAAGTGGGTTGCCATTTCCTCCTCCAGGGGGTCTTGCCAAGCCAGGGATCGAACCTGTATCTTCTGTGTCTCCTGCATTGGTAGGTGGATTCTTTACCACTAGTACCCCTTGGGAAGCAAAGCCTGAGATACAAATCTGTTTTGTCAAAAGTTTTACTTTCGTTTTAGGTTCAAGGGATTTGTTAAGAAAAGAAACCACTTGTTACACACACAATGAACAATTTCAACATTTAAGAGAGGATTATTTGACTTGATTTCAATATACAGTCTTTAAAAGAAAACAGAAACAGTAGAGACAGATATTCGGAGAAGGCAATGGCACCCCACTCCAGTACTCTTGCCTGGAAAATCCCATGGACAGAGGAGCCTGGTGGGCTGCAGTTCATGGGGTCACTAAGAGTGGGACACGACTGAGTGACTTCACTTTCACTTTTCACTTTCATGCATTGGAGAAGGCAATGGTAACCCACTCCAGTGTTCTTGCCTGGAGAATTCCAGGGGCGGGGGAGCCTGGTGGGCTTCTGTCTATGGGGTCACACAGAGTCAGACACGACTGAGGTGACTTAGCAGCAGCAGCAGCAGCAGTAGAGAGAGATATTACATCACCAAATTGGGTTGACACCTACATCTAGACTTGAACAACACTGGGAAGTCCTGAGAAACAGCAATCTGGAGTCCCAAATGGAAGAGGTCCTGGTTGGTACATCCAACTTACAGGTGAGACTTCACATTGCGGTTTTGGGGCTCCCGCTTATAACCTTAGGCTGTGAATGTCATCATCCGTTTGTATGAAAAAATGCAGCTCTGGTTTTTCTTTAGCCTTTACAGTGCTGTTTCACCTTGTGAATCATAAGATTTTCCAGACCCCAAAAGACTGACCAGGTCCTTGGGGCTCCAGAAATTCCAGGACCCTCTCCGTTTCTTATCTAAAGTGCTGCTTGGCTTGCTGGTAACAATTGGTGTGCTTGCAGGCTGGCACACAGTCCAGCTAGGGTCAGAAGTTAGTGAAAGGCCTGCTCTCCTACTTCTGAAGCCTCAACAAGACTACGTCCATTAAATTTCCCTAGCAGGATCACGTCCCCTGCAGAGGGTGGGGGCCTCCAACAAAGTGGAGATGGTAGTTGAGAAACAACTGGGAGGCTTCACTCCAGGCCACACTCCTGAGATCCCGGCATGGCATTCAAGCCACTTTCAGTGGCACTAAGTCATCATTGCTGTGAAGCAACTATTGCCCAAGTGAGGGAATGACAGAAGTTGAGGAGGTTTGGTGACTTGTCCAACTAAGGTCCAACAGCAAGCTTGGAGCAGAGCTAGGATGAAAATTCCCGTCTTCTGATTATGGTCAGGCTTTCTTTCACCCACGTTTTGCCTTTAGTAAAATTCTGATAGAAGCCCGGTCCTGCCTGACCCTGTTATTCCTCCAGAAAAGTCCCTTCTTCTTCTCTTGGGTCCTTTTTCAACTTGTCTTTCTGCCCTTATACAGTTCCCGGATGCCTAGCGTAGCCTTCCCCACTTCACTGAATTCTCCCCGTTCTTCATCATATTGTATTAGTCTCCTTTCCCGTTGCTGCCACGTTCTGAGCTCAGCCTTCTGTCACCCTAAAAACGAATTTCCCCCATTGCCTTTACAGGTGATGGTTTCATCTCCCAAGTGTGCTTCCTCGTTTAAAAAACAAAACACACAAGGACACCTAGTGTATCGTGACCTCCAGGGAAGGAGCCTGTCTGAGCACCATCGAGTCAATGCCTAAGAAGTAGACCCTGCATTTATGAAGAGGACTGTGGGCTGGGAACTTTCCTAGGACCCCTCTCAATAGTTCTTCCTTTCTTATGCAGAGTAACTTATTTCCCCCAAACCCATATCCGAGCACCCTGTCTCTACATATTCAACAGGGGACCTTGCGATTATAAGGATTAGTCTTTTGGTGGGTGGCAGGTTGAATGGGGAGGGGATGTTAATAAGTAATTTTGCTCCCTTCACACATAATTTTTATTCAGTCAGAGTGTGGAAGAGTTTTTGCAACAGGTAGTGTTTTGTTTGTTTGTTTGAAAGAAGAGTCATTGTGATTAAAGAAAAAATGTAAGCTTATCTCTATTTCCTTCTACTGCTGAAAAATAGCTCCTTGACCTTCACTGGTCCAGACTTTCTGCTCTGGGCAACCCATGGGGCAACACTGTTAAATACAATTCTTGAAATTTTTTTCTAAACCTCTTTCTTTTTTTTTTTTTTTTTGATAAAAATCCTTAATGCATCTGTACTAGGAAGCACTCTACTTATCATATGCTATGCATTGAATATTTGTTTCTGTTCAATATTCATAGGTTGAAATCCTTACCCTCAAACTGATGGTATTCAGAGATGGGGCCCTAGTGGGTGATGGGATCTTGAAGGTAGAACCCTCTTCAATGGGATTGCTGCTCTTCTATGGAAGATCCCAGAGTGATTTCCCATCCCTCTGCCATGTGGAGACATAGCCAGAAGGCAATGTCTGTGAACCAGGAACTGGGTTCTTACCAGATACTATTGGCACCTTGATCTTGGACTTCCCGGCCTTCAGAACTGTGAGAAATAAATTTCTGTTGTTTACAATCCACCCAATGTGTGGTATATTGTTATGGCAGCCTTAACGACTAAAACCCCATCCAATGACTACAGTATTTTTATTTTATTTTATTTTTTCTTTTACTTACCTTCCATGCAGGGTGCACAGCACTAAAGAAATGTGCCTTTTCCCCTTCCTCATGGAATGTGAGCTATTGGAAAGAGTAGTGTCTGGGCATCACTAGACTTGTGTTTTTATCCTGAGTCTGCCACATGGGAGCCTTGGGCATGTGTCTTAACCTCTCTGTGCTGCAGCTGCTCCTGGGTCCGTTGAATTCAGTGCACTATGACCTCCCTGAAGGCAGGAAATATAGCCTATGTTTCTTTATAATGCCTGACACAACAGGAACAAATGTAGTAAACATTTGGGAATCTTACCTCTCAAAGTTGCTGAAACACATCATCACACACATCCATCACTAACAAATAGCCCTCAATACAATGCCAAATACATGCCTTTCATTACTTAATCTAATCACCATGATTCTGCAACACAGTTATTATCACTGTTTTGCAGAGAAGAAAACTGAGGTAGAGAGAGATTAAGTGATTTACTTCTTTGCCTAGTTGGTAGCAAAGTCGGAATTTAAACTCAGGTCCACCTGCCTTTGTTCTACTAATCTATAGTCAGGACCTAGGCTCCTCATGTAATAACAATACAGTTGCAAAGGACTTTTGACTTTTTAAATGTAACAATCAAGAAGCTTCTTTGCTCTAAGACACAGTAAGAAAAAGCCACAGATTCTGAAAAGGAAGACTGGTGGAGGTGGGAGGCGGGTATTATCTCGTCCTTGAATGGTTTTCTCCAGGACAGTCCTTCTGAGGCCCCACCCTGCCCCAGTACTTGACTTGATTGACCTTGGCTGGTGGGCAGTTTCAGGGTTTGCCTCACTTCTGGGTTCAGATGCTCTATTTCTTTCACTCAGCTAGAGACTTTGGTGAAGTTATGGAGCCCTTCTATGTGCCACACGTTGTATGGGCCCTGAGTATACCCTGTGAACACGATGGGGCTTTTCTGTTTCTTTTAGGGACTTACATGCAAGCCAGGCAGCTGGAGAAGTAAACAGGCAGTTTCTCTGAACAGGTGATTATAGAGAGCTGCACAAGTTCATGGGGTCACATAACTCAGCCTCGGGAGCTGGGGAACGCACGCGACAGGAAGCGGCTTCTGTGTGAGGACCTCGGGAGGAATGGCAGGCTAGCCTGGGGTAGGACAGAGGGAACAACCTAAACAAATCCCTGGAGGATAGAGAGAGCATTTTACATTTAGAGGCTAAAATTTGCATTGTTTTCTTTTGATCCAGAGTCACAGTATTTCAGGAAGAATCCTCCTCCACCCCACACCATGCCCTGGTTTCATTCAGTAATGTCACTGTGCTTGTTTTCTGGCTCTGAGGTCAGACAAACCATCTCCTTCCCCAGTTCCTTCTGGTGGTGGTTACTGGGGTCCAGGCCTCTTAGGACTCCTGGAAGAGGTCATTTTAGTAACTGAAGGGCTCAATGACACACCTGCTTCATATAAAATTCAGCCTCGAAACAAGTAATATTACATCTGAGAGCTGTCAGCGTATTTATCTGGCATATATTTTTTACTCAGTGACAAGTGGGTGCTTAGAAGCAGGTTATGATACTCAGTTTTTATACTGAGTATAAACTGGTTTTTGATTTTTTTGTGTGTATAAAATGCATGTAGAACATCCCAAGTGGCTTTTACTCAATTATCATGTTTCTTTTTAACCTTCCCATGGCTAATAATAAGCAAATCCTATTTTTTCTCTTAAATCTTTCTTTGCAATCCCTAGTTGAAAGTTTGTCTTTTTTCTTTTTTTTGGTACCTCTTTGATAGGTTTGATTAATGTCTTTAGAAAAAGAAAAGATTAGTTTTTCTTACCCTATAATTAACATTACTGCAGAGGGAGCCAGAAGCTGGGGCTGGTGGAAGAAAGCCTGGGACCGTGGCTTCGTCTCCCGTGTGTGTGACCCCCACCTCCACGGGGAGCCGCAACAATGGGGCAGCCTCACTTGTGTTCAGTCTTCAAGTCTCTCCTCTTACTATTTTTGCAGTTAAAGATAGAAATCCCTCTATTTTCTCATTTGCTAGGAGGGGTCTCTCCAAGCATCCTGCCTATTGTCCCCAAAGCAAATCTACTCACAATGTGAAATATTGCATGTACAACTTTTTTTGGTTTTCTTTTTTTTCTCCCCCCAGGTTTTGCAAAGTAACACTGAAACCAACTTCTGCAGTGGAGTGAATCTGCCCAGGGGATATTTTTTACCCTGAATAACAATAACTCCCCTAAGAGTGGAAGTTGCTTTTTTGCAGAGCTATATTATTGTTATTTGGGACTGATTGACTGACTGTCAGTCTTTTCTGCCAGGAACAGAAATGCTAATCAAGGCTTCAGCACAATGGAACTGGGGCTCACGCATCTCTACATCGCTCAGATCCACGTGGACGACGGTTTTGCTAAATCTCATTTTTGTAGGTCTTTCTGGAGATGCGGCCTGTAAGAAACTCTAGCAATCTAGAGAATGTTCTAACTGAGCTCAATGTAGTACATTTTTCACCAAATTACATTAGCATACAAAAGTTGGATTATTGATTTCTTCTTTACTTGTGGTTTCTGGGCAGAAGTCCAGTTTATAGAAGCAAAGAGAACATGCACACACGAGTTGAGATTCATCTATTTGTTTATTTGTTCTTTATTTTAGAAACCTGGGGCGTGATTCAGAGAGGTGGTATGACTTTGTACTCTGATTTTCTCTACCTAACACCTCCATTAGGCTGCACTCAATCCTTCCATGGCACAGGCTTTATATTTTTAATCCAAACTGGAGAGGGAGGAGCAGGCACGGAACCATTTGCCAGGGACAACAGAATACCTGCCTTTTGCTAAATACCTACTGGATGTCAGGCAGTGATGACCCTGTACTTACAAGATCTCTTCTGGGGTATATCCTCATTTTACAGATAAGGAAATTCAAGCTTACTGAGGTTAAGTGACTTATTTCAGGTCACCTAGAAGCAAGTGCAAGATTAGTGGCTGTTCATTTTAGAAAACAGTCTGGCAGTTCCTCAAAAGGTTAAACATAAGAGTTACTGTGTGTGTGTGCTCAGTCATGCCCAACTCTTTGCAACCCCTTGGACTGTAGCCTACAAGGCTCCTCTGTCCATGGAATTTTCCAGGCAAGAATACTGGAGCGGGTTGCCATTTTCCTACTCCAAGGACAGAGTTAACATATGACCCAGCAATTTCATATATAAGTGTGTCCCTAAGAGAAGTAACAACATTCAGTTCAGTTCAGTTCAGTCACTCAGTCATGTCTGACTCTTTGTGACCCCATGAATCGCAGCAAGCCAGGCCTCCCTGTCCATCACCAACTCCCGGAGTTCACCCAAACTCATGTGCATCGAGTCGGTGATGCCATCCAGCCCTCTCATCCTCTGTCGTCCCCTTCTCCTCTTGCCCCCAATCCCTCCCAGCATCAGAGTCTTTTCCAATGAGTCAACTCTTCGCATGAGGGGGCCAAAGTACTGGAGTTTCAGCTTTAGCATCATTCCTTCCAAAGAAATCCCAGGGCTGATCTCCTTCAGAATGGACTGGTTGGATCTCCTTGCAGTCCAAGGGAGTTTCAAGAGTCTTCTCCAACACCACAGTTCAAAAGCATAAATTCTTCGGCGCTCAGCTTTCTTCACAGTCCAACTCTCACATCCATACATAGGAAAACCACAGGAAAAACCATAGCTTTGACTAGACAGACCTTTGCTGGCAAAGTAATGTCTCTGCTTTTCAATATGCTGTCTAGGTTGGTCATAACTTTCCTTCCAAGGAGTAAGCGTCTTTTAATTTCATGGCTGCAGTCACCATCTGCAGTGATTTTGGAGCCCCAAAAAATAAAGTCTGACACTGTTTCCACTGTTTCCCCATCTATTTCCCATGAAGTGATGGGACTGGATGGCATGATCTTCGTTTTCTGAATGTTGAGCTTTAAGCCAACTTTTTCACTCTCCACTTTCACTTTCATCAAGAGGCTTTTTAGTTCCTCTTCACTTTCTGCCATAAGGGTGGTGTCCACACAAAAACTTATACACCAATGATCATAGAAGCATTATTCATAACAGCCCAAAAGTAGAAACAACCCAAATATTCTTCAACTAGTGAATGAATAAATAAAATGTGTTCCATTTGTATAATGAAATATTATTTGACCATAAGAAGAAATGAAGTTTTGCTGTAGGCTGAGCCTGGATGAATCTTAAAAACATTTCGTTAAGTAAAAGAAATCCGTCATGAAGGCACATACATTGCATGACTCTGTTTATACAACATGTCCCGAATGTAGAGAAAATAGATTAGTGATTGCCAGTGGCTGTAGGGAGAGAGCTTGGGGGCAATGGAGAGTGACTTATAATGGTTCCAGAGTTTCAGTTTTGGGTGATGAAAAAAAATCCCCCGGAATTGATTCTGTTTGCCTCTCAATTGCTTCTAAATTCTAAATTGGCTTTAAAATTGATTGTGATGATAGTTGTACAGCTCTGTGAATATACTAAAAACCACTGAATTGTACACTTTAAATGGGTGAATGGATGTGAATACTATCTAAATAAAGTTATAAAAAAATCAGTGGCTACTGCCCACGATGCTTATAGGGAGAGATGATACTACTCAGATTGGGGAGTAATGCGAGATGTTTCTACTAACAGAGACCAAGGTACCAACCAGCAAGCAGCAGCATCTAGCTTTTAAAATATTTACTAAGTACCTGACACTGTGCTCAGCACCTTATATATGATATCTAATTTCATCATCGTGCTAACCCCATGAGCTTTGTGTTACTTTTACTCTCATTTTCTAGGAGGAGATTGAGATTTAGACTCCGTAATTTTCTCAAGGTTGCCTATCTATTAAGTACTATAGCTGCCTCTTCTAAATAAAGACCTTGGAAACAACTGTGCTGATTTATCCAACTTCCGCATGGTATAGTGGTGGCTAAGAGAGGAGAATCTGCAGCTAGATGACCTGGGTGTGACCCAGCCTCTGCCTCCTAGGTCCTGTGTACCTGTGAGCAAGTTGCTTAAAGTCTGAATTCCACTTTTTCCTCTATATAATGGGATAGTAAAAGTATTAATCACATAAACATAAATAAAGGGTGCTGCAGTCGTGTCCGACTCTGTGCGACCCCATAGATGGCAGCCCACCAGGCTCCCCCGTCCCTGGGATTCTCCAGGCAAGAACACTGGAGTGGGTTGCCATTGAAGGTTGGAGATTAAATGAGATAGTATATGGGAAGCATCTAGGACAGTGCCTGGCACATAGTAAGTGCTCAGTACATGTGAGCTATTATTATATACAGCCACTGGGGGATGGGAAGACAGGGATGCACAAGTTGAAGCTTTTGGCTCAGCTACAGTCTAGTGGGGAAGGCGAGTATAGACAGAATTGAAATCGGGGATGACGGTGGAGAGCAGAAGCGCAGAGGCAGAGTGACTAATGATGCACGAGGGCCACTCTCGCTTGTGGTCCTAGATCTTTGGTCTTCTAGGCTCTGGTATGAGAGTGTTAACTGCAGCCGGATTTTCCTCCCTTGCCCTCAAGGTTTCAGGCATATGTAAGAATCTGGGGAGTTTCATGGTTTTGCTTTTCCTGACAGCTTGGTAAAAACATAACACTAGAAAGGATAGAGCAGAGAGAGTAGAAAAGGTCTTTGATTTGGGTTTCTTGAATATTTACCATTAGATCCTTAGGCTATTATAACAGAAATTTGATCAGGAGATGAGTCTTGAAAGAAGAGTCCGTGAGGTTTGTTCATTCTTGATGTGGGTGTTTCCTCCTATTCCAATTACATGAACCTGAGGGATATGTTGGAGGTTTACTATTCATTGAGAAGCATGAACTGAGATTTATAAGTAAATAAGCCTATATATATGTTATACCTAAAGGTTGAAAGAGAGAGGGAGAATGAATTCAAAACAGGAGATTAGGTTTCCAAGTATGAAGGGGCAGAAGGGAGAACCAAGTATATGGAGAAACTGTTTGACGCATGTGCTTCTGTTTTAGTTCCCCGAAAGGCAGAGTACCTCTTGCCTGGAAAATCCCATGGACGGAGGAGCCTGGTAGGCTGTAGTCCACGGGGTCGCTAAGAGTCAGGCATGACTGAGCGACTTCACTTTCACTTTTCACTTTCATGTGTTGGAGAAGGAAATGGCAACCCACTCCAGTGTTCTTGCCTGGAGAATCCCAGGGATGGCGGAGCCTGGTGGGGTGCCGTCTATGGGGTTGCACAGAGTTGGACACGACTGAAGTGACTTAGCAGCAAGGCATAGTAGGCCTTCAACAAATGTGTCCAATCTGAACAAATAGATGGTTTATATTTCTAGTTCATACATTGGGGATGACTTCTATGACCTTCAGATTCCAGATTTATGTTTACGCTCTGAGAAGTATTCAGAAAATCAAGCGATAAGTGAAACCACCTCTCTCGGGCATTCTGTTGGCTCCATTGTCCATCCTTGCAAAGAAGCCCCGGGAGGGCCTAGAGGCCAATCTGGTAACTCATCCTGGCTGCGCCTTAGAATCACGTGGGGAGCTTTTGAAACATGTGGCTGCCGGTTGGGCCTCAACCCAGAACAATCAAATCAGACTCCCTGGGGGAGGAGCCTGGATGTTGGCAATTATCTGTTCAAATCCTCCCCAGGTGATTTTCATAGAATTCAGGGGTGAGAAGCCTGGGGCTAAGGCGTCTGTAGATGGGAAATGCGGGTGCTACCTGCCAGAAACCTTGGTGTGTGGTTGACCAGAGGCATAGAACCACAAGTCTATCCTGAAGGAGTGTGGAAGTGTCCGTCACCCTTCAGGTTGCCAGGGTTATTTTCCAGAGATCTCTCTAAGCTTGGAGTGAAGACATCCCCACCTGCGGCAGAGAGGAAGCTGGAAGCTCCGCTGCAGAGAGGAAGGAAGCTGTGGTAATGAACAGGCACTGAACTCCCAGCGGCTTCAGTGCTGTAATTTTGAGATTTCCTATAACCTGAGACTAGGTACCAAGGGGAGGGCGTGTGGGAGGGGATGGGCCACCACAGAGGTGGTCTCCTTGCAGGTGCTGAGCTGGGTCAGCGGAAGGCTCCACACCTCCTGCAAGGGCGGCAGCGTTCTCTGGAGACCGGGCTCCCACAGCAGCGCCGGCTGCACGGCACTCCGGGACTCTTCACTGTCGCCCTCTAACAAGCCCATTAAGATGATCAAAGAGTCACTGGAGAGTTCTAGGGGCCTCTGGAGAGTTTGGAGAGTGTGTCTGCGACCACGGGAGCATATACATCTTGCCCTGAACTGAACGGCCGAGGGAGGATCCGCTTGTACTTTCAGTAGGACCAGACTCTCAGCCATATAGCTCTGAGTGCTCCCTACTTAGCAGAAGCATCCTAGAAAAGATACCTGGCTTCTAGAGGCAGCGTGGCTCCTTCAGGGTCTAAGCTTTCCTTCAGCAAAGGATGTTGTTGGGTCCCCTGTGGAGTTTGGGGCTATCAGGGAAAATGTAGGTTCCAGGAAGGAAAATTTTTATTGTTCTTGAATCAGGAGAATTAGATTATCAATGTCAACCCTTCTCCAAAATGCATTTGCACTCACATTGCTCTCTGCTGCCTTCTCTAGAATCTCTCTGCAACCCACTTTCACCACACCATATCCCCTTCCTGTCTCCCTTCCTCCTCCCTCCCAAAGATTCCATCTCAACTGTTCCCGCTTGATAGAATCTCCCACAAAGGTGCATTTATTACTGACCAGCTTCTTTATCTTGGATAGTATATCACAAGTAGTCAAGACTATTGCTCTTGAAGGTAGTTTCACAGATTTAAGATGAAGAAACAGTATCCATATAGTTCCAGAGTCAAGGAAGTGTGATAGCCAGACAGTAAAAAGAAAAAAAAAATAAGACTGTTGGAGAGTAGAATTTTACTCACTAGAGCCGGCTTGGACTTTAGATATGAAACATTTGATTTATAGTTTCTATTTCACGCTGATAGAAAACTCTGCTTACCCTTATTGGAAGGTCAAATGTGTTGGGTTCTCTAGCTAAGGTAGTTGTTAAAATCTATTTCACATTCAAGGAAAAGGGTGCTTGTTATTCACCACATTCCTATTTTAATTATGATTTTCCTGGCACCATTTTTAACAAGAGGAACCGAAGGCCTGCAAGGAGTGATTTCTCCTATCAGTTCGTAAGCCTGCCTTTCCCCCTCCAAGGAGCTGCTCCAGCTCTACAGATGAAACGCGATGGAGGACTGAGTGACTACCTGGCGGATCTGAACAGTGTGGAGTCAGCAGTCAATTAGAATAGTTCAATTATGAAAATCCTTTTCTCTCCCATCTTCTTTGCTCTAGAGAATGATCATCTTAACTCCTGTTGCTCCACTCACCCTGACTTGCAGCTCCTTCTCATCCTCCTCTCTACTTGGGTCTTGGCCCCCCCACCAGCCTAGCCCTTATCTTCCATGCCTCCTGGGCGAGGGAGTCCTCACCTTTGTCCTTTCCCAGGTGAATGGACTCAGAATTGAGCCGCCCTTCAATTCTCATGGCATTTCCCAGGTGTGAGCCCACATCTCTGAGACTGTACGGCAGGCTTCTAGAACTGCCCTTGTCTGAGACTCTCTTTGCACACCCTTTGGCTCCATGGGCTTTTTCATGGATGCTCGTGCTGCCTGTTCTTGCCGGCTTCCCTCATGAGGGACAGAGGCCTGTTCCTAGCCCGGTGTGAGGAGGGGGCCTGCTCCCAGGCACAGACCTCAGGTCCAGCACACAGCCCCACAGGATTTTTGGAAACAGCTGTGTCCCCTGACAACTGGCGCCTCCAGGGACTTCCTCTTCACCATAGTGTCAAGCACTTGCTTGTGTCTTGGTTAGAGGCAGCCAATCCCATATTTGATTGATCCCCGACTGTCAGCCACATCTTCACCACAGCAGCTATTTGGTTATACGCCTTAAACTGGTCTCTGGCATTTCTTGCTGGCAATATGAGCACCCTGTGCGTGTGTGTGAGTGTGTGTGTTAGTTGCTCAGTCATTTCCAACTCTTTATGACCCCATGGACTATAGCCTGCCAGGCTCCTCTGTCCATGGGATTTTTCAGGCAAGAATACTAGAGTGGGTAGACATTTCCTCCTCCAGAAAATCCTCCCAAATCAGGGATCCAACCCACGTCTCCTGCATTGCAGGTGGATTCCTTACCATCTGGGCCTCCAAGGAAGCCCGTGAGCCACCATACTAGATATTTATTCCTTTATTCCCTCACTTAATACATGTTTATTGAGCACCTAGTATGCACCAGGCCCTCTGCTGGATGCTGGGCACTAAGAGTTAAACACTACACACATCTTACCCTTAAGGAATATGTGTTAGGTTGCCAGGGCGGCAGAGTACCGCAAACTGCGTGGCTTAACAATATGAACTTGTCCTCCATGGTTCTGGAGGCTGAAACTCTGAGGTCAAGGTGCTGACAGGGTGGAGTTCTTCTGAGGCTGTGAGCAAGCGTCTGTTCTAGGCCCCTTTCCTAGACTCATTGATATCATCTTCTCCCAGCATCTTCACGTTGTCTTCCCTCTATGCATGGTTGTGACTGTGTCCAAATTTGCCCTTTGTATAAGGACATCAGTCATGTTGGATTTGGGACCCACTCTGCTCTGGTATGACCTCCTATTAACTAATTACATCTACAGTGACTATTTCCAAATAAAGTCAAATTCTGAGATATGAGTGGGTGTGGTTGGGACTTCAACATACTGCTTCTGAGGGGCTGAATTTCACCCATAGAGGTAAGCAGGTCATTTTATGGGGGCAGTAATGGTAATAAGAAGTGTGTGTGTGTCTATATGTATATATATCAGTTCAGTTTAGTCACTCAGTTGTATCTGACTCTTTGCAACCCCATAGACTGCAGCATGCCAGGCCTCCTGTCCATCACCAACTCGCGGAGTTTACTCAAACTTGTGTCCATTGAGTCAGTGATGCCATGCAACCATCTCATCCTTGGAGTCCCCTTCTTCTGCCTTCAATCTTTCCCAGCGTCAGGGTCTTTTCAAATGAGTCAGTTCTTTGTATCAGGTGGCCAAAATATTGGAGTTTCAGCTTCAACATCAGTCCTTCCAATAAATAATCAGGATCAATTTCCTTTAGGATGGACTGGTTGGATCTCCTTGCAGTCCAAGGGACTCTCAAAAATCTTCTCCAACACCACAGTTCAAAAGTATCAATACTTTGGTGCTGAGCTTTCTTTACAGTCCAATTCTCACATCCATACATGACTACAGGGAAAACCACAGCCTTGACTAGATGGACCTTTGTTGGTAAAGTAATGTCTCTGCTTTTGAATATGCTGTCTAGGGTGGTCATAACTTTTCTTCCAAGGAGTAAGCGTCTTTTAATTTCATGGCTGCAATCACCATCTGCAGTGATTTTGGAGCCCACAAAAGTAAAATCTGACACTGTTGCCACTGTTTCCCCATCTATTTGCCATGAAGGGATGGGACCAGGATGCCATGATCTTAGTTTTCTGATTGTTGAGCTTTAAGCCAACTTTTTCACTCTCCTCTTTCACTTTCATCAGGAGGCTCTTTAGTTCTTCACTTTCTGCCATAAGGGTGGTGTTCTCTGCATATCTGAGGTTATTGATATTTCTCCCAGCAATCTTGATTCCACCTTGTACTTCATCCAGTCCAGCATTTCTTATGATGTACTCTGCTTATAAGTTAAATAAGCAGAGTGACCATATACAGCCTTGACGTACTCCTTTTCCTATTTGGAACCAGTCCAGTGTTCCATGTCCAGTTCTAACTGTTGCTTCCTGACCTGCATACAGATTTATCAAGAGGCAGGTCAGGTGGTCTGGTATTCCCATCTCTTTCAGAATTTTTCCACACTTTGTTGTGATCCACACAGTCAAAGGCTTTGGCATAGTCAATAAAGCAGAAATAATGTTTTTCTGGAACTCTCTTGCCTTTTCAATGATCCAGCAGATGTTGACAATTTGATCTCTGTTCCTCTGCCTTTTCTAAAACCAGCTTGAACATCTGGAAGTTCACAGTTCATGTATTGTTGAAGCCTGGCTTGGAGAATTTTGAGCATTACTTTACTAGCGTGTGAGATGAGTGCAATTGTGCGGTAGTTTGAGCATTCTTTGGCATTGCCTTTCTTTGAGATTGGAATGAAAACTGACCTTTTCCAGTCCTGTGGCCACTGCTGAGTTTTCCAAATTTGCTGGCATATTGAGTGCAGCACTTTCACAGCATCATCTTTCAGGATTTGGAAAGAGCTCAACTGGAATTCCATCACCTCCACTAGCTTTGTTCATAGTGATGCTTCCTAAGGCCCACTTGACTTCACATTCCAGGATGTCTGGCTCTAGGTGAGTGATCACACCATCGTGATTATCTGGGTCGTGAAGATCTTTTTTGTACAGTTCTTCAGTGTATTGTTGCCCCCTCTTCTTAATATCTTCTGCTTCTGTTAGGTCCATACCATTTCTGTCCTTTATTGAGCCCATCTTTGCATTAAATGTTCCCTTGGTATCTCTAAGTTTCTTGAAGAGATCACTCATCTTTCCCATTCTATTGTTTTCCTCTATTTCTTTGCACTGATCACTGTGGAAGGGTTTCTTATCTCTCTTTGCTATTCTTTGGAACTCTGCATTCAAATGGGTATATCTTTCCTTTTCTTTTTTGCCTTTTGCTTCTCTTCTTTTCAGACCTATTTGTAAGGCCTTCTCAGACAGCCATTTTGCTTTTTTGCATTTCTTTTTTGTGGGGATGGTCTTGATCCCTGCCTCCTGTACAGTGTCACGAACCTCCATCCATAGTTCATCAGGCACTCTATCAGATCTAGTCCCTTAAATCTATTTCTCATTTCCACTATTTAATTGTAAGGGATTTGATTTATGTCATACCTGAATGGTCTAGTGGTTTTCCCTACTTTCTCTGATTTCAGTCTGAATTTGGCAATAAGGAGTTTATGGTCTGAGCCACAATCAGCTCCCAGTCTTGTTTTTGCTGACTGTATAGAGCTTCTCCACCTTTGGCTGCAAATAATATAATCAGTCTGATTTCGGTGTTGACCATCTGATGATGTCCATGGGTAGAGTCTTCTCTTGTGTTGTTGGAAGAGGATGTTTGCTATGACCAGTGAAAACATATATATATATGTTTACAGTGGACCTAGTGAGTGGAGATTAGTTCTCTTCACTTTTCAGAGTAGACACACCCTCACAGCAGCTAATATGTATCATGTGATAACTATGTACCAGGCATTGTTTGTGTCTCCTGAGAATATCCTACGTGTTGAACACTATCCAGTGATTTATGTGCATTGACATAACCCTGCGAAGAAACTGAGGCCCAGAGAGGTTATGTAAACAGACCAGCTTCATACAGTAAGGGATGAGAAGCAGATCACGTATATTTTATCCGGAGTGAATCACTTAAACTTTTTATCCCCCACCTCCCTGTAGCACCAGGCTCTAATATTACAGATCTCACTATTGTTTTAGATCTTGCCCCTCACAGGGTGAGGCTCACAGAGATTACCCTGTAAGGCAGCTCTCTGAGTCAGGCCTGCAGAAGCCCTATTGCTCCAGGCTTTTCATCCCTGTGAGCAGAACCTCACCCCTTTGGGCCTTTAAAATAAGCACCCCCCATCCATCTCGGGTTCTATTGGTTACCTGTGCTATATCTTTCAAATATAGTTCTACTCATTTGCTAACTTGCTTAGTGTTTCTCTTCCTGATAGAGTACAAGCCTCATGAGGACAAAGAACCAGTGTTACTGGTGCCTAGCACCCTGCCTGGACCATAGAGGCTTTACAGAAAGACCTATGGGTAAATGGAATCTGCTACAGATAAAGCAGATTTCTTTGGAGCCTTCTCCAAAATGAGATTTTGGTAATGCACAGGGCACGAAATGACTCTAGGAACTCTGGGAACTCATAATAGATAATTGAGTAAAAATTAGACACTTAGAGCATCCTCGCTGGTCCCTGGCACAGCTGCAGAGGACACCGAAGATGTGACTCCTTGCACCAAAGTCTCATTACAGCGATTACTGATAATTATCATCCTAAGTGGAGCAGAGAACCTTTCTACAGCTCCTGCATTGTAGCTACAGGTTTCAATTTCACTTCAAGTATTGATTTCCCTCCCAGAACCCCATCCGCATTTTTTCTTCTAACAGTGGTCCTCTCCTGCTGCTTTGTAGGAACAGGCTGTATGTTCCAGGCACACTTGACTGGACTGAGTTCATGTGGAGGGGAGTAATTTATGGACTAGGCATCCCTGAGGTGGTGGAGTCAGGGCAGGTTGCTGGTGTTGCAAGGCCTGTGTTCTTACCTCGGGATACATATAACTCATACTTTATTTTGAGATTGGGTGTCCTCATTTGGGTGAAAAGGGCAAAATAATTTCTGTCCTGCTCGCTTCACAGACTGTTAGAGTTCAATTAAGATAATGCACAGAAAGCATTATGACCCAGCGTGTGTGTGTGCATACGCACATGCTAAATTGCTTTACTTGTGTCTGACTCTTTGTGACCCTATGGACCTCAGTCCTCCAGGCTCCTCTGTCCATGGGATTCTCCAGGCAAGAGTACTGGAGTGGGTTGCCATGCCCTCTTCCAGGGGATCTTCCTGACCCAGGGATCAAATCTGCATCTCTTATGTCTCCTGCATTGGCAGGCAGGTTCTTTTCTACTATCACCACCTGGGAAGCCCTCGTGACCCAGCATAGTGATTAGTGAAGTCGCTCAGTCGTGTCCGACTCTTTGCGACCCCATGGACTGTAGCCTACCAAGCTCCTCTGTCCATGGGATTTTCCAGGCAATAGTACTGGAGTGGATTGCCATTTCCTTCTCCAGGGGATCTTCCCGACCCAAGGATTGAACCCGGGTCTCCCACATTGTAGACAGACACTTTACCCTCTGAACCACCAGGGAAGTCCTGACCCAGCATATCCACATGTATAGAGTAATTACCTGGTAGCAGCATGGCAGAGTGGAAAGAACAGGAGCATTGGTATCTGACACATGGGCTCAAATTTTACTGCTTATTAGCTGTGACTTAAGTTATTGAAAAATCTGTGTTTCCATTTGTCATCTGTGAAATGGGAAAAATAATATCAACTTTACATGCATATGAGGGCTAAAGGGAATGATAGTTGAGTGGCTCTTGGCATTTAGTAGGTGCAGTAGTAATAGTCTTCCTACTTGTTTTACTTTCTTACTTAGATAATGCCCTTCTATCAGTATTATATTGCTGTCATAACAAATTGCCAGAGTTAGTGGCTTAAAACAATACAAATTTGTTATCTCATTGATCTTTAGGTCAGAAGTCTAGTGGGCTTGGCTGGTTTCTCAGACTATCTGACTGAAATGAAGGTGTATTGGCAGGCTCTGGGAGATGATCTGCTTCTAGGCTCATTCAAACTGTTGGCAGGATTGAAGTACCTCTGGTTGTAGGACTGAGGTCACCATTTCCTTTTTGGCTGGTGGCTGGGGAGTTGTTCTCAACTTCCAGAGGTTGCATACATTGCTAGGCTTATGGCTCCCTTCCTCCATCTTCAAGCCAGCCATGGCTGCTGGACTCCTTATATCAGATCTTCTGACCTTCTCTTCTGCCTCTCTTCCCTTTTTAAGAGCCTAAGTGATTATGTTGGGCCCACCAGAAGATCCAGAGCCCTATTTTGGGATCAGTAAACATAAATAGGTCCATTTTGCCACGTGACCATTTTGTGACAGTTTAACACACAAAAGTTCCAGGGATAAGAACGTGGGCATCTTTGGTGACCTTTATTCTTCTTACTACAACCCTATGTTGATATCCTATTGCTTCATATGTATTAACACTACTTCCTCAATAAGATCTAATATTCAAGGTACTCGTTCAATGCCTGGCATAGAGTAAGCGCTTGACAAATATTAGCTTCAGTTTTTGCTATTGATAAGCAGTTGGCAACAAGTCTTTTAATTTTCCCACCAGTCCTAGCATATCCACCTGGCTGAGGGAATATCACCTTTACTCTCTATTTTCATTATCTCCAGAAAGTGTTTTTGGTCACAGCCCTTGCCCACTAGGCTGGGTTCAGTGCCAATCCTTTGTGTTAATGAATCATAGGGCTTAAACTTGTTTAATTTCCCTTGCATCTCTCCTTATAACTCTTCCATCAGACTCTCAGCTTTTTGAGAACAGAAACTAATGCTTTTACTTGTATCATTTAGTAGAGTTTCTGGTATACAATAGATGCTCAATAAATGCTTATTGAATACATGAATGATGAGAATCTATTACACACTTAAAAATAATTGATCAAATAATTACTGGTTGGAATGCATCACTTGTACAACGAAACACTCAAGGGGAAATGTATGTACCTGGATGCTGTACTTTCTAAGAGACTTGTCTTTACACAGAGGTTTCTTGAAAGATAAATATAGGCTGTGTTTGTGATTCTCTAGGCAGATCTTGTGGAGGAAGGCAGTACTGAAATTGCTGCAGACTTGTGGTAAAAATGGCTTGGAATTCACTGAATGATTTTGCCACTTTTTTCTCTGAATGCATCAGAGAACAAACAAATACAGAATTGAAATCAAGCCATATCAGCTTGGCTTACTTCTCATTTGCTTACTTACTGGGACTTATTATATCTAACAGCAAAATTGGACCCTAGTGTTATTTCTCTTGGAAATTCTAAGTAGCTCTTCCTTCTGCTTTTTCCCTCCCACATGTCGAATGCTCATTTTCTATCCATTTTGTGAAGTCTCTTAACAATACTGCAAAGAGACAGTGGTCAATAATGATCAAATAAGAGCAATGTTCATAGCATGATATACTTACTGTTGATGTCTGTATGCTTGTTTTCAGCATTTAAAAATTTTATCTATTTCAGTTTGTTACATTGATTCCAGATCAGCCAGGAGGCTGGCTCCTCTTGCCTGGGCCTGAATCCGTTCACAGCTATTTTGAGCTTGGCTGGTCCTTTTGCAATAATTGCTCCCACTCAGGGACTTGGGTCTTTTGATATTTATTTTTAGGTTCAATATAGTCACCATTATTTTAAAGGAACAGTTTTATTATCTGAAACAAACAACCACAAATAAAAAATTGGAGCCAAATCACAGGTCTCAGGACTCAGATGAGGAGTAAAGAAAAATTGTGTGGAGCTATAAATGCTTTCTTCACAGTTTTCCTTCTATTGGGCTGGGGCACATTTTCTGCCATCACAGACCAGTGTTTGGACATCAGATTATGTCTTGATATAGTAAATGTGCTGCCCTCTAGTGGACGGCTGAGAACCCTAGTTTCCTTTGGATTCAGTGCTCCCGTTTTGGAATCTCAGTCCAGCTCGGGTGTGTGGCTTACTTGTGTCACTGAACCATTTTAGGGAAGGTGGTTCTCAAAAGGCACCACTTCTGGTTGATCACTCTTGCACAATTACTTTCAATTCAGAAAATGTTTCTTGAACATTCCCTGTGTACCAGACATCAGTCAAGGTACCTGATAAATACACAGACATCTAATACATGGTTCCTGATTTCAGAAGCTTATGACTTTGTAAAGAAGACAAACTTATACAAGAATAAGTAGAATGGGAAGCTGACTCTGTGAAGTTCTACAAATCCAAGGAATTTTTAAGTGCTATGTATGTAGTGGCACGGCCAAAGAGGGCTAGGACTTAGTACTGGACCAATGGTTGGCTCAGTGCCTGACTCAATGGTGAGTGTTTTGTAGTGTGATATGTATGATTGTGAGAAGGTTCTGTAATTAGAACATGGTCAGTGGTGTCAGGAAGGGCTGCAGCCAGAAACTTACTGGCATCTTCCTCTCCTGTCACACTCTGACCATTTCTAGGGCCACACTGGATGACCTCAGCTGCAGCATAATAGCTGGCAGCATGGTCAGGAGCAACACACTGGCAAACTGTCCAGCAAGACCGTGTCCATTAACCGACGTGACAGGCTGATGTGCCACACATAGCAGGGCTATGCGAGCCTATGTGTGTGTATGTGACGGCCCAGCCTGCTGACATGAAAAGTAGGCACTAGGGACCCATCCATTGGAGAAGGCGATGGCACCCCACTCCAGTACTCTTGCCTGGAAAATCCCACGGACGGAGGAGCCTGGAAGGCTGCAGTCGATGGGGTCGCGAAGAGTTGGACACGACTGAGCGACTTCACTTTCACTTTTCACTTTCCTGCATTGGAGAAGGAAATGGCAACCCACTCCAGTGTTCTTGCCTGGAGAATCCCAGTGACGGGGGCGGGGGGGCCTGGTGGGCTGCCGTCTATGGGGTCACACAGAGTTGGACACGACTGAAGCAACTTAGCAGCAGCAGCAGCAGCAGGGACCCATCAATACCAGCAACTTAGGAGGAAAAGGAGAAGGTGGGAGATGTGGGTAGAGTGGTCATGGAGGAGCAGTCATTAGGGTTTGGGCTGTCGTAGGGACTCTGACTTCCATTCTGAGTAAGGGGGAAGCTATGGCAGGGTTTTGAGGAAGGGGTGCTATAACCTGTTAAAGTTAGTGAAGCAGTCAGCCTGAGTGTTGGGTTGAGAATACACATCATCAGGGAAAGACAGAAGCAGGGACACCAGTTAGGAGGCCCTTTAAGTAATTCAGGTGAGAGATGATGGTGGCCTGGATCAGGGTGGTAGATTGGGGTTATGAGAAGTGGTCAAATTCTGGATACAGTTTGAATGAAGAGCTGATAGAATTTGCTAATGGACTAAATATGGGGTATGGGAGAAGTAGAAGAATCACAAAGGGTGCTAAGATTTTTGGCCTGAGTAACTTGAAGAGTGAAGTTGCCATGAGCTGAGCTGGGGAGGCCTGAGGGAGGAGGTTGAGGGAAAATGAAAGTTCAGATGTCTCTTCGATGTCTCTGTGGAAATTGTGAGCACTCAGTCTGGTGTTCAGAGGAGAGGTGTGGGCTGGAGATGCAAACGGAGAAGTTGTCAGCACAGTACATAGTGTTTAAAGCTAGAAAGACTGTGTGAAGTCACCCAGGGTATGACCATTGGTCAAGAAAAGAGAGCCAAGTACCTGAGCCATGAGATTCATTTAGAGTCACACTTGAGTTCTCAACTCTGACAATCCCAGAAGGAAAGGGAAAGATCGACCTTGTCTTTTCCCAATTTATTTGACCATGGAGCCTGCTTTCCCTCTGTGTGACTGTGGGATTGCTGTTTCATTGAACACATTTTCGAGAAGGCCACATTAGGCTTCTTAGGGCCATAAGGGGAGGAACTTTCTATGATCTACTAAGGAGTTTGGACTTTATCTTGTAGGTGGTGGGAGGTCCCTGAGGGATTTTAAGAGAGGAAGTAACAGGGTGGTATAGTTTTGTGGCAGTGTGGAAGGTAGTTTGGGGAGGGGAGTCTGAAGGAAGAAGACAAGTGAAGAGGTGATTGCAGTGGCCTAGGTGAAAGATGATGAAGCCCTGAAAAGAGCCTTTGGGAATGGAGAGAAAGATTCAGATGAAATGAATATTTAGGAAGTTTAAAATCTATAAAATTTGAAGAGCAATTAGCAATAGTATGTGATGAAAAAGATTCTATGATAACCCTGAGGGTTCTGGCTTACATAGGATTTTCTATAATTACCTATATCCCTTGGAGAGGTCTATCAATGCAAGCTATAAACCAGCATTTCATGTAACTAACTTTTATTTTTAACAAGGTTCCAGTTATATTTTATTTTACAAGGAAAAAAATGGGAATCAATTGACTGCTCAAACAATGCTGCCTTCTTTTTTTTATTCATAAAGTCATACTGGTTTTACTAATCCAAAAATGCTTAAAAATGATACTTAATAGAGTGAATGTAATTGATCCATTTGAATGTGCTGGGAATTATGATGGTATTTTCTTTAACATTAAAAGTTATATTTTTGGAATTGGTATGTTTTAATCTTTTGTATACATACTACAGATTTAAGAAGAAAGCAGATTACACTGACTAGAAAAATGTTCCTAGGGCTTTGGTTAAGAACCTTGGATGTATGCCTGGGCCCTGTTTTCCAACACTGATAAAAAGTGGGAGACATTCCAGTATTGCTTATTTTGATTGTTCTATGTTCAGAATGCTGGCTGAGAAATGCTGGCATTCCTCTGCATACTTCATGGACCCTGGAAAGAAAGGATGCTTCTTTATGGTAGTGGTGGCATGTCCATAGCCTTTTAAATAATCTCTTGCCTGCAATGGTGGCATCTCCTGAATAGCTTAGGCTCCAAAAACTTAATTGAAGAGGACCAAGTCATTTAGGGTTATGCAAATGATGAATAATGTCATATCTTGACTATTAATGAAGTGCAGAAGAAAGACCTTCAGATCAACACCTAAGTAATTCTTCAGAAAAAAATGAACATTTTTGGGGGGGATAGTAAATATTTGTTCTGTTTAAAAATATTTTTGGTTTTCTTCTCTCTAGGCACATGTTGGATTGAATCTCCTGATCTGCATTATAAAAGACTGGTCATGTGACTGACTTCAGCCAATGAAATGTAAGTGGAAGTGATGCGCATCACCTCTGGATGAGAGTCAGTAAGAGCCAGTGTGTAATTTGCTTTATTTCCTTTCTGTCGTCATGGTGCCCAGTGATGCTTCAGATGACGGAAGCTCTATTGGGTTTTGTTCTTGAGGAAGGCAATGTGGGGATGAATGCCTACACGATTTGTAAGCTTAATTATTTTAAGTGATTGAGATTTGGGGCCTGTTTGTTATAAAGCTCGTTCTGACTAATACACTTGTAATCCTTCATTTACATATTTAAAAATACTGCTTATATTTTCTGATTACCATATGTTCATTGTAGAGAATTTTGAAAATACATAACAACACAAAAAAGAAATATTCACTGAAATCACCTACATAGAAATAGTTCCTGTTAATATTTTGAGGTTTTTTTTTTTTCTCTCATATATTCATGTTAAAAAAATCGAGATCACATTATATACACAATACTGCTTTTTTACTTCATATTATAGCAATAGTCTTTAAAATATAGAAATAATCCTGTATAGTATTAATTGGTGAAGGAGTGTTGTAATCTATTTTTTATATTTATATCATATAATTTAGAACAAAGTTGTATTTTATTTTTGTACTTTTTCTTGCTGTAAATAACATTCTGGTGAAATATTTATATCCATCTTTTCTTGGATTGCTGCTTATTTCCTTAGATTAGATCGTAGAAGGGGAATTATTGGGCCCAGGAGTATGCATATTTTTTATAATTTGCTACATATTGCAAAATCTCCCAGGAGAAAGGTTGTACCAATTAACACTCCAGCAGTGAGAGATGGGCCATCTTGCCACCCCTGTTGAGTATTCAAATTCCTTTTAATCTCTGTTAATTTGATAGGTGAAAATGCTATCTTGTTTTATATTTGCATTTCTATGATTGCAAGTGATGTAGAACATTTATTTCTTATGTTTATGAGTCATTTGCATTTTTTCTTTTGGGAATTGTCTAAATGGATTCTCAAGTCCCCCTAACGCCCAAACTGTTAAACAGAAAGCAACACAGGAAACCAGAAGCGCAGTTCTGCTGCCACAGAGCCTCGGCACACGTGTTTTGAAGTGTGAGCATCGAACAGGCTTCTCTTATTCCCTCTCATCATGCTTGTTTTGATTATTTTCTCCGCAGTCATCTCTCTGCACAGCCCATGTCTCCCTCAAGCCTTGGTCTCCCTCCAAGCATCTTATTGCACCAGGCTGTAGTCATGCCTGAACCTGAAATTGTGAAGAGGGAAGGACAAATGTGATCAAAGTTAGTTTTGAGTGGAAGAACATTATTGTGGAAAAAATCCCCGAAGCGTCCCCCTTATGAAGGTCCCTCACTACCGACTGGTATGTTCCCAAAGCAAAGAGGTGGTGGGCACATCCTCTCCTAAAGGGTCAATGATTAACAGCACAGACTGCCTCTCTGGCTTTAGGCTTGAATCTACTGTCCCTGGTGATAAAGCTTAAATTACTCTTCCTGGAAGCATTCTTATTTATTTCATAGACATTGCATTACCCCTGATTGTCTATTTGGTGCTTTTAAGAAGAGAGAAGAAAGAATCTAAATTTCCCCAAAGTGAGTGTTACTTTTTAGCTACTGTGAGATAAAAGACAGATTGAAATGGAGCCAGAGGGACCTGCCCTTCACCCTCCATCTTCATCGGAGTTGGAAGCTCACATTGGTATGTCAGGCAGCAGCTGGCAGGCTCTTTTATCATCATTAATTGTCCGCTGAGTTGTCACAAGGAGAGACTAGAATTCGAGTTTAATTACATCTGTATCATCTCTGATAAAGTTCAGGAGATTCTGGTGGTGCAAAACAGGCATGGGCCAGTGATGTGCCAAGGATACTCTGCAAAGCAGAAACCATGTGTGTTCTTGAGTGGGGAAAAAGGTGAATTAGCTGAATTCTGAGGGAAATCAGGTGTTATCAAGGCTGGACAACTCTCGTGAGATATGGTGATGGAGAAGATGGGGGAGGGAAGCTGCTGACGGCATTGAGCTGGTTAAGGGTGATTCGATTTCTGTGGAGCAGGTGCAGGGGACTTTCCAGGGAACAAAGATTCATCCAAGGAAATTTGCTTGTCTTTATGGACAAGAATCTACTGCCAGTGAAGGAGCAAAGACATATGTTGGGTTTTCTTTGAAGAAAATACAATAGCACTCCCACTCCCATTTCTTTTCTTCAGATGGTCTCTGATTTAGTTCTGGAAATATGTGCTGGTGTAGAGTGTGGCTTAAGTGACAACTTTGACTAAAAGAAGAACTAAACTACAGTTTAGCAGAAATGGTTCAGAGTAGGTGGCATGGGAGCTGAGTGTATCTGTAGCTCATTGTTTCATGAAATAGTCAACAAGGGCTAAGAACCTTCATCACACTGCGGCAATGGCCCTTCTGCCTGGCTTAGCCACACAAGGTCGCATTCTGATCTTGTATCAGTCCTTATGACCTTCTGCTTCTGGTGCTTTCATTATTGACTGAACCTTCTGCCTCAGAATAAACTTTGGCCTCTGCTCTGTTTCCCTTCATTGGGGCATGGATCTTGTGCTCCAGATTGTGAACCACTAGGCTTCATCTTAACTCTCACTTTCTGAAAGACAATCTGAAGCTCTTTCAAGAGATAGCTCTTGTAGAATTAAGTGTTTTCAAAGAATCATATTGATTGGCCATCTGGCCCTCTGCTTTTCAAAAGGATAATTTTAGTGTGACTCTCATATCTTAGGAAGAACAATTTATTTTAGTCCTTAGCCATCTTTCAGCATTAAAAAAGAGTAGATCATATAAATGCAACTTGAAAAATCTAAGAAGAATAATTATATATGGATGTATGTATCTCTGTACACAATAAAAGGGCTTTGCCTACATTCTAGATCTCCAGTGAAGTGTTATGGTCTTTTGTGTTAGGTCTCTTATACAAACCACTAAACTAATCTTTGTTCTGATTTTTACAGTCAGGTACAAAACTGGTGGTTCACTTAGTAAAGAATCTGCCTGCAATGCGGAGACCTGGGTTCGATCCCTGGGTTAGGAAAATCTCCTGGAGGAGGGCGTGGGAACTCACTCCAGTATTCTTGCCTGGAGAATCCCCATGGACAGAGGAGCCTAACAGGCTACAGTCCATGGGGTTGCAAAGAGTCAGACATGACTGAGTGACTAAGCACAAAACTCACAGGGGTAAGTTTGGAAAAACAGGTACATCAAAATCAGAGTGCTCAGAATTTAAAATATGTTGATGAAGTATAGATACATAAGAAGATTAAAGTTAAATACAAAAAAATATATATGTATACACACACACACACACATATGCATGCTCAGTTGTGTGACTCTTTGTGATCCCATGGACTGCAGCCTGCCAGGCTCCTCTGCCCATGAATTATCCTGGCAAGAATACGGAAATGAATATATATATATATATATATATATATATATATGCCAAAATTTTTATGTGATTGTAAGTTTCTTGAAGTCAGAGGTTCTATATTTGTATTTCTGTGCAACAATAACAGGGTACTAGGGACAGGGTAGATGCTCAGTAAATATGTACTAAATGTATAGAATATTTACTGAGTATGTTAAGTAGCTGTTAGGAGAAGGCAATGGCAGCCCACTCCAGTACTCTTGCCTGGGAAATCCCATGGATGGAGGAGCCTGGTAGGCTACAGTCTATGGGGTTGCGAAGAGTCGGACTCAACTGAGAGACTTCACTTTCACTTTTCACTTTCATGCACTGGAGAAGAAAATGGCAATCCACTCCAGTATTGTTGCCTGGAGAATCCCAGGGACGGGATCCTGGTGGGCTGCCGTCTATGGGGTCGCACAGAGTCAGACACGACTGACATGACTTAGCAAGTAGCTGTTATAGTTACCATATGCTCTGGTGGGCTAATCATGTTAATTGAGATGTAGACAGAAGTAGAAGTAGGTGTGGTGCACTAGATACTGAGCTATTATTGAGTGCATTCCACTTTACAGAAGTCATCAGGGTGCCCCTGAGGTCACAGAACAGAGGCAACTGCCTCTGGGCTGGGTTTGTACTATAGGGGCAGCTAGCTGGGTGTAATTCACGCAGGCCTCTGATAAAGGGGAAAGCTATATAAACCCATATAACCATGGAGTGAAGTCAGGTAATAATCACTTTCTTTGTCTCCCACTACTTTCTTTTCTTTTTTTTTTTTTAGATGAAGTATATTTGATTTACAAGGTTGTGTTAGTTTCTGGTATACAGCAAAATCATTCAGTTATACATATATATGTGCATATATACACACATATTCTTTTTCAGATTCTTTTACACTATGATCTATTATAGGATATTGAATATAGTTTCCTGTGCTCTACAGTAGCACCTTACTGATTCTCCGTTTCACATGTACTAGTTTGTATCTGCTAATTCCAATTTATCTCCTCCCCCCATCCTTTGGTAACCATACGTTTGTTTTCTATGTCTGTGTTTTTGTAAATACATTTTTGTTTTTGTAAATTGTTTCTGTTTTTGTAAATAAGTGCATTTGTATCATTCTTTTAGATCCCACATATAAGAGATATCTTAGGATATTTCTCTTTGTCTGACTGTCTTTACTTAGTATTATCACATTCAGGTTCACCCATGTTGCTGCAGATGCCATCATTTCACTCTTTTTATGGCTAAGTAATAGTCCACTGTATGTTTGTACCACATCTTCTTAATCCATTCGTCCATCAATGGGCACTTAACCTGCTTACATGCCTGGGTTATTGTAAATATGCTGCTATGAACACTGGGGCTCATGCATCTTTTCAAATCAGAGTTTTCTCCAGATATATACCCAGGATTGCTGGATCATACGGAAACTTTATTAGTTTTAAAAAAAAAAACCCTTAGAAAGGCAGTTTTCCATTCTTACTGCCTTTCCAAGTCCTTTCTATGGGATTATTTTTTCCTCTGTCCCCAAAGAAATATAGGCAGGCCCTGTCACTCTTCTGTCCAAACCAGAGCAACACAAATAGTTCTCCCATCACTTCAAGTCACACAACATCCTGTTAGGATGGTAACGAATGTATCTAGTCCTGCTGCTGCTGCTAAGTCGCTTCAGTTGTGTCAGACTCTGTGAGACCCCATAGACGGCAGCCCACCAGGCTCCCCCGTCCCTGGGATTCTCCAGGCAAGAACACTGGAGTGGGTTGCCATTTCCTTCTCCAGTGCATGAAAGTGAAAAGTGAAAGTGAGGTCGCTCAGTAGTATCTGACTCTTAGCGACCCCATGGACTACAGCCTACCAGGCTCCTCCATCCATGAGATTTTCCAGGCAAGAGTACTGGGTATCTAGTCCTATGATGTAGTAAAAACTAATTTCGTTTAAAAATAACACTTTCCCCTTTCTCCCAGTTCAAGCTTATTCCAGGCAGAAAACCATGGTCAAGGAAAAGAAATGCTGTCAACTTCCCTCTCTTCTCTCCTCTCTGGTCACTTCTAATCCTCCTTCCACATTCTACTAACTCTGGGTTCTGACTAGGGAGATCATACATCCTAAGAAATTAGGCTAGTCTCCTGGGACCTAGTTATTAATATTCCCTTGTATCAGGGTTCTCCAGGGAAATAGAGCCAATAGGATATTATGTATACTATAAATTATAATTGTCTCATGCAATTATGGGGGCTGGCAAGTCTAAAGTTTGTAGAGCAGGCCAGTAGGCTGGAAACACAGGCAGGGTTTCTAGGGTATAGTCTTGAGGCAGAATTCCTTCTTTTCTGGGAAACCTTGGTTTTTACTCTTAAGGATTTAATAGCTGAATGAGCCCCCTAGTAATTGGGGGTACTCTCCTTTACTCAGTGTCAACTGATTGCAAACATTAACCACAAAATACCTGCATGGCAGGATCCAGGCTAGTGTTTGACCAAACAACTGAGCCCTATAACCCAGCCAATTTAAACAGAGTGAACGCTTGCACCTTCTCCTTGGCAGAAGCCTCTCTGTATGTAAAATAAATCACATGGCCACTCCAGCCATGGAAAGGAGAGGAGACAAGAATGCAGGAAACCTCTCTCTTAATGGCGTCTCAAGATGGCAGATATTTAAGCCTGACTCTTGCTCTTGGGGCATTTTTTTGGGTTCTTTGGAGATGTTCTCTTCCCTCCCTCAACACTAGGGGTCTCTAAGCTTGGTTCCCCACAGGGCATAGGCAGCTCAATTCTGGTAGTCCGGACTTGGCTCCAAGGTAATGGATTCCCTCACTTTGCTGTCAGACAAGCAGTAAGCCCACATCTCACCTTTGAGGTGGGAGTCAGATGTGCGCACAAGAAGCACGTATTAGGCTTTCTGAGGAGTCTTTTTGAAATATCTTGTCCTCTGTGTGAGATGAAGCCAGGAGCCACTCATCCCTTAAGGTGTTATTCGCTTAGTTGTGTCCGACTCTTTGTGGCTCCATAGACTGTAGCCTGCCAGGCTCCTCTGTCCATGGAATTCTCCAGGTGAGAATACTGGAGTGAGTAGCCATTCCCTTCTCCAGGGGATCTTCCTGACCCAGGGATAGAACTCTGGTCTCCTGCATTGCAGGCAGATTCTTGATTGTCTGAGCCACCAGGGAAAATGAAAGTGTTAGTCGCTCATTTGTGTCCGACTCTGCAACCCCATAGACTGTAGCCTGTCAGGCTCCTCTGCTCAGGGATTCTCCAGCAAGAATATTAGAGTGGATTGCCATTCCCTTCTCCAGGGAATCTGCCTGACCCATGGATCGAACCCGGTCTCCTGCATTGCAGGCAAATTCTTTACCATCTGAGCCACCACAGAAGCCCAAGAATATTGCAGTGGGTTTCCTATTCCTTCTCCAGGGGAACTTCCTAACCCAGGAAATTAACCGGGGTTTTCTGGAGTGCAGGCAGATTCTTTACCCACTAAGCTACCAGGGAAGCCCTAGGCCACCAGAGAAGCCCATCCCTTATTACACAATTTTATATACACATACACACACCTTTATTGAGCCCATCTTTGCATGAAATGTTCCCTTGGTATCTCTAATTTTCTTGACGATATCTCTAGTCTTTCCCATTCTGTTGTTTTCCTCTATTTCTTTGCACTGATCACTGAGGAAGGCTTTCTTATCTCTCCTTGCTATTCTTTGGAACTCTGCATTCAGATGCTTATATCTTTCCTTTTCTCCTTTGCTTTTTGCTTCTCTTCTTTTCACAGCTATTTGTAAGGTCTCCCCAGACAGCCATTTTGCTTTTTTGCATTTCTTTTCCATGGGGATGGTCTTGATCCCTGTCTCCTGTACAATGTCACGAACCTCTGTCCATAGTTCATCAGGCACTCTATGTATTAGATCTAGTCCCTTAAATCTATTTCTCACTTCTACTGTATAATTATAAGGAATTTGATTTAGGTCATACCTGAATGGTCTAGTGGTTTTCCCTACTTTCTTCAATTGAAGTCTGAATTTGGCAATAAGGAGTTCATGATCTGAGCCACAGTCAGCTCCCGGTCTTGTTTTTGCTGACTGTATAGAGCTTCTCCATCTTTGGCTGAAAAGAACATAATCAATCTGATTTAGGTGTTGACCATCTGGTGATGTCCATGTGTAGAGTCTTCTCTTGTGTTGTTGAAAGAGGGTGTTTGCTATTACCAGTGTGTTCTCTTGGCAAAACTCTAATAGCCTTTGCCCTGCTTCATTCTGTAGTCCAAGGCCAAATTTACCTGTTACCCCAGGTGTTTCTTGACTTCCTACTTTTGCATTCCAGTCCCCTGAAATGAAAAGGACATCTTTTTTGGGTGTTAGTTCTAAAAGGTCTTGTAGGTCTTCATAGAACTGTTCAACTTCAGCTTCTTTAGCATTACTGGTTGGGGCATAGACTTGGATTACTGTGATATTGAATGCTTTGCCTTGGAAACGAACCGAGATCATTCTGTCGTTTTTGAGATTGCATCCAAGTATTGCATTTCGGTCTCTTTTGTTGACCATGATGGCTACTCCATTTCTTCTAAGGGATTCCTGCCCACGGTAGTAGATATCATGGTCATCTGAGTTAAGTTCACCCATTCCAGTCCATTTTAGTTCGCTGATTCCTAGAATGTCGATGTTCACTCTTGCCATCTCCTATTTGACTACTTCCAATTTGCCTTGAATCATGGACCTAACAGAAAGCAGAAGAGATTAAGAAGAGGTGGCAAGAATCCACAGAAGAACTGTACAAAAAAGATCTTCACAACCAAACCAAGATAATCACGATGGTGTGATCACTCACCTAGAGCAGGACATCCTTGAATGTGAAGTCAAGTGGGCCTTAGAAAGCATCACTACGAACAAAGCTAGTGGAGATGATGGAATTCCAGTGGAGTTATTTCATATCCTAAAAGATGATGCTGTGAAAGTGCTGCACTCAATATGCCAGCAAATTTGGAAAACTCAGCAGTGGCCACAGGACTGGAAAAGGTCAGTTTTCATTCCAATCCCAAAGAAAGGCCATGCCAAAGAATTCTCACACTACCACACAATTGCACTCATCTCACACGCTAGTGAAGTGATGCTCAAAATTCTCCAAGCCAGGCTTCAACAATACATGAACTGTGAACTTCCAGATGTTCAAGCTGATTTTAGAAAAGGCAGAGGAACCAGAGATCAAATTGCCAACATCCGCTGGATGATGGAAAAAGGAAGAGAGTTCCAGAAAAACATCTATTTCTGCTTTATTGACTATGCCAAAGCCTTTGACTGTGTGGATCACAGTAAACTGTGGAAAATTCTTCAAGAGATGGGAATACCAGACCACCTGACCTGCCTCTTGTGAAACCTATATGCAGGTCAGGAAGCAACAGTTAGAACTGGACACGGAACAACAGACTGGTTCCAAATAGGAAAAGGAGTACGTCAAGGCTGTATATGGTTACGCTGCTTATTTAACTTCTATGCAGAGTACATCATGAGACATGCTGGGCTGGAAGAAGCACAAGCTGGAATCAAGATTGTCGGGAGAAATATCAATAACCTCAGATATGCAGATGACACCACCCTTATGGCAGAAAGTGAAGAGGAACTAAAAAGTCTCTTGATGAAAGTGAAAGAGGAGAGTGAAAAAGTTGGCTTAAAGCTCAACATTCAGAAAACGAAGATCATGGCATCTGGTTCCACCACTTCATGGGAAATCGATGGGGAAACAGTAGAAACAGTGTCAGACTTTATTTTTGGGGGCTCCAAAATCACTGCAGATGGTGACTGCAGCCATGAAATTAAAAGATGCTTACTACTTGGAAGGAAAGTTATAACCAACTTGATAGCATATTCAAAAGCAGAGACGTTACTTTGCCAACAAAGGTTCGTCTAGTCAAGGCTATGTTTTTTCCAGTGGTCATGTATGGATGTGAGAGTTGGAATGTGAAGACAGCTAGCACCGAAGAATTGATGCTTTTAAACTGTGGTGTTGGAGAAGACTCTTGAGAGTCCCTTGGACTGCAAGGAGATCCAACCAGTCCATCCTAAAGGAGATCAGTCCTGGGTGTTCTCTGGAAGAACTGATGCTAAAGCTGAAACTCCAATACTTTGGCCACCTCATATGAAGAGTTGACTCATTGGAAAAGACTCTGAATCTGGGAGGGATTGGGGGCAGGAGGAGAAGGGGATGACAGAGGATGAGATGGCTGGATGGCATCACCAACTCGATGGACATGAGTTTGTGTGAACTCCGGGAGTTGGTGATGGACAGGGAGGCCTGGTGTGCTGCAATTCATGGGGTTGCAAAGAGTCGGACACGACTGAGCGACTGAACTGAACTGAACACACATCTTACAATCTTATACCCTTGACATGAATGAGAGGATGGAGGGTTGATTAGTTTTTGTTTATTCCTTTGAAATTCCTCATGATGGCAAAGTGATATCTATGTTTCAAGATTTTAGCCTGAAGTCCCATTTTAGTATCCTGTACAGAGGCACACAAAAATACATACTTCTGTACATTTGTCTATAAATATTATTAGTCCACAGAACTTCCAGTAACAAAGAAAAGTGGGCTAAGGAATTGTGCCTCACAATGCCCTTCTTTGTTTTCTATGTAATACTTTCTGCATGTTTATTGTGACCTCATTTTGCCAGCAGATAGGGGTGTGTGTGTGTGTGTGTGTGTGTGTATTTGTGTGTTTGGAGGTGGTGGGGAGAGGAGGGTAGTACACAACTCTCCAGAGAGTAATTAGTCTGGGTTCTCATATTCTTCTGGGTTCAACCCGGGGTCTCACATCAGACAGCTGTATGGATGCTCTGTAAACCAAGAAGTAGGGTGAATGCTCCTGCTGGCATCACCCTTTGCTATAAAGACATTTAAAACAAGGCCCGAGGCAAGTGGGACATCAAATAACACTATTGCTCTTATAATAGCAAAATATTGAATATTTAAAAGGTAAGCAGGCTTGAAATTTGTAATGGAAAGAAAATACCCCTTTAAGTCATTAAGGAGTATGAGGAACCATAGCCTTTGAAAAATAGTTGGAAAAGTTTGGAGAATTCATAAGTCAAAAGAAGCTGGGTTACATTCATGAATAGGCAGAGCTTTGAGTGAAAAATAAGGGCCAATTCAGAGGTCCATTTAAGAAAGTGACCAGAGCATAATTAAAGTAACTGGCTTCATAGCCAATTTGGAATTCTGTCTCTAGGAAAATGGTTACTATGTGATATTCACAGACAAGCCAGAGAAAATGAGCACGCAAATTGGCATTGAAGAAGAACATAAGCTGAGGTGGTTAAGAGGGCAGGTTCTTGAATGAGAATGAACAGACCTTGATTTGGCTTAAATAATTTATGATCTGAGTGGCATGAGGATACCTGTAGAACGTTCTCTACCTTAATTTTCTCACCTTGTAAATTGGTGCCTATCTCATAGGGTGGTTGTGAGAATGCTCTTGATACATAGTAAGTGCTCATTAAATGCATTGCTATTATACTTAGAATTTTTGTCTCCTAGAAGCACCAGAAGTCTGATATGAAGATGAACATTTCTGATAAAAAAGAGAAGACAAAGCTGAGCTCTACTAGAGAGTAGTTCAGATTTTCTGTTGAATGGATTTGATTATATAGTCACCAAAATAAATAATTCATTCCGTTTCAGATATAAAAGAGACAAAAGTATGCCAAAGAAAGTGTTTAATTCTACAAATAGAGGGAATGACTTTCCGTTTGCTCTTGTTTCTCAGTGTTTACATTACTGAATCTCTTTTCTCCATAAGAGACCAAAAATTCCCCAGAAGTTGTTTCATCTTCTGATTATATTGCATTATATTGGTTTATAGATATGCCTATTAGAGACTCAGTTCTTTAGTCATGAAGATATGACTCATAATAATTAGAACAGACTGCACAGTATAACCAAGACACCCCAAGTCCCATGTTGCATATTAACAGAGGTTTACTTACCCCTTGGACTACAGCCTGTGGCTACAGCTCTCCTGAAGGGTTTCCCTCCAGAATTGAAGTAGTAACCTGGTACCGTTTTATCCTGTGGCTCCCATGATTGCTATGGCCTTTTTGATGTCTTCCAGTGGATCTTTAGTTTCCCCAACTGATAAGCAATGATATGATTTGAAGATGATAATGTGAGATGTTCTATGTTCAGCTTGGGGATGGCAAACATTATTTATTCCCATATTCTTTTCACCAGAACCTGGTCACATGGCCCCAAACCTGACTGCAAGGGAAGCTAGGAAATGTAGGTTTTCTATATTCCCATGAGGGGAAAGAGGGACTGGAAAGCATTTTAGTTCATCTCTATGCATGACTTTTGTTGATGTGACGTTAGAGTTTTTGTACTTGTAAACTTTTATAGGATGGGTTGCAAGAGGATTGTTGAGAGATCTTAGCTACTAGATCAAGGCAAAAGCTTCTTGAACTTCAGAACGTGAATGTGTGCATTGATCTACATAGTGGAGAGGACTACTTTGAGTAGGATGGCCCTCGATCCACTGGGCAGGTAGAACTCATTTTTGCTTACATAGGTCAAGATGCTGAAGAAGTGGCAGGTACCATATATTTGCTTGATAGCATCAAGGTCCTTTCAGATATATTCCAGAAGATGTTGTGACCTCTTTCCTCTGGCTGATCTAATTTAACTTGACGTTAACTCGATATTACATATCTTCTATGTTTCTTCTCTAGAATTTCCCTCATTATGCTTCAATTTTCACATCTAAGTCTAGATCATCAAAATGGCCTTTGCTCTGTCTACACTCATGGATTCATACATCAAACAGTTGTTGAGCATCTCTTATGAAAAGACAAGAATGTGTGCACGCTAAGTCACTTCAGTTGTGTCTGAGTCTTTGTAGCCCCATAGACTGTAGCCCGCCAATGTCCTCTGTCTATGGGATTCTCTAGACAAGAATACTGGAGTGGGTTTCCATGTCCTCCTCTAGGGGATCTTCCCAACCCAGTGATGGAACCTGGGTCTTTTATGTCTCCTGCATTGGTAGGCAGGTTCATTTTTGGTTATATCTTCAGGTAGTAAGGTGGCTTTTTTTCCAAGGGGTAAAAGCTTTCATGAAACAATATATTCAATCATAGTCATTCATAGAAGGAGAATATAGTATCCTAAAGTAATAATAATACTATATATCTGCAAGCTTCTCATTTGTGTAGTTCACTCCAGAAGAGGATGGGCAAATATGGTAGATTGTTGATCAACTTTGAGAGAAAGAACTTAAGACTGCTCTCACAAAGTTTTCAAATGGCAGTTGAACTGTATAATGGTTGTTTTGTACTATTCTGGGCAAGGCTGGATTGTCTGTGACCCTTAACATCTCTATTTCTTTGTTTCTTCATCTCAGTCAGTGTAAGCTGGACCAGATAATGACCATAGCTCTCTCCAGCTTTTATTTATTTATTTATTTTTAAATTTTATTTTATTTTTAAACTTTACATAATTGTATTAGTTTTGCCAAATATCAAAATGAATCCGCCACAGGTATACATGTGTTCCCCATCCTGAACCCTCCTCCCTCCTCCCTCCCCACACCATCCCTCTGGGTCGTCCCAATGCACCAGCCCCAAGCATCCAGTATCATGCATCGAACCTGGACTGGTGACTTGTTTCATACATGATATTATACATGTTTCAATGCCATTCTCCCAAATCTTCCCACCCTCTCCCTCTCCCACAGAGTCCATAAGATTGTTCTATACATCAGTGTCTCTTTTGCTGTCTCATACACAGGGTTATTGTTACCATCTTTCTAAATTCCATATATATATGCGTTAGTATACTGTATTGATGTTTTTCCTTCTGGCTTACTTCACTCTGTATAATAGGCTCCAGTTTCATCCACCTCATTAGAACTGATTCAAATGTATTCTTTTTAATGGCTGAGTAGTACTCCATTGTGTATATGTACCACAGCTTTCTTATCCATTCATCTGCTGATGGACATCTAGGTTGCTTCCATGTCCTGGCTATTATAAACAGTGCTGCGATGAACATTGGGGTACACGTGTCTCTCTTCCCTTCTGATTTCCTCAGTGTGTATGCCCAGCAGTGGGATTGCTGGATCTTTTTAGAGTCGATCATTTATCCTTTCTGTTCTCGAACACTCTTAAGTTTCTCCTTACTTCTTTTTCTTCCATGCCATGGTGGGAGTATAAGAAGAAACAATTTAATTTAATTTTAATGTCATCTGAAGTCAGATGTATTAGGAAGACAAATCTTGCAGGGGAAAAAAATCTTCATCCCAAAGCTAAATACTATGGTGTTGGCAGTCAGATCAAGCACCAACTTTACGCATTAACTGTGCTCTGTGAGGTTTTCGCTAAAGGTAATAGTTTCATTTCAAGAGGGCATGATATGACCCATGATATTTTCACATTCTCAAGAGTAACAAGCCATGAAAACACAGGATTTATTTGTGTGCATGAGTTCCAAAAATCATCCTTTGATTTTGCATGCTAGGAAAAACATCAGACTGGGGCAATGTTATCAAAGGATCAACCAGGTTATTGTTCAAAACATGGAATTCTGGGCTCCACCCCATAATCATTAAGGTCAAGTATCTGGGGTAGAACCCAGTAATCTGAATTTCTGACAAATTCTCTGGTTTGGGAGCTTAATAAAATTTGGCAACCTCTAAACCACTAACCAAGTCACAGAACTGTCCTCATCTGTAGAAGGAGAATACTGATACTTATTCTTTGTCACACAGAATTGTTGCATAGGTTAAAAGGATAGCATGGACCCAAGGATCTTTACTGAATGAAAATTCCCTGCGAATATAACTTTGAGTTGTTACTGTTGGGGCAAAGCCTAGTCAAACTACCATCTTTTGATTTTGCATTTTCTTGAAAATGTCTCAGGTCCCCCTCTTCTCAGGAGCTTAGTTAGGCCAAGAGTATCAGCATGTGATGCATTCCTTCTGGACCCTCTGCTTTAGACAAGTTCATGTCAACTGCTGCAGCTCCAAAGTGCATGTGGAGTTAACTCGAAGCAAGGCTCTATTTGTGCGCTTGCAGAGTTTAAAGGGGATAGCGCAGTGTTCTCTTCTGTTTGTCAGGGACAAACAAAGCTATTAGCTCTAGGTCTAGGGAAAGGAAAGAAAAATCACTTTTCATACTGTGCAACCAACCCTAAGTCAGGTCAATCTCTCCCTCATTGCTGGCTGATATCCAAGCCACAGTGAAAAGCGGATGTTTTTGTTTAGAATGGATTTTTGCAGTGTTTATAAACCAAGACTCCTTGAAATTTTCATTAGGAGGATCATACAGTTCACCTCTTGTCCTGCCCTTTCTCCTTTCTCCTGGAATAGTTGAGTGATTTTGAAAATTCTCAGTAGTTTAATTGATTAGTAAGGAGAGTTCATTGTGAAAGTCACCTTTTGCAAGGCAGAACTGAGATTGACACACAGTCAAGATTCTGTGACCTTAAAGGATGAAGAACAAGGAACGAGGAGAAAGTGACCTTCCTTACAGTCCCGGATACGTGAGGATGAGAAGGGAGCAGTTATTTGGAACACAGTGCTGGCACTTTGTGCTGGGCATGGAAGATACATTGTATCATCAAATCCTAACAGTTTATAATCCCGTGATGTACATTTTATTATTACTATATTTATAGGCAAGGAAATAGAGGTCAAAGTGCTTAACTTGCTAATAGGTGGTAGAGCCAGGATTATTTCTGTGTAGCAAACCATCCTAAAGCTTAATGACTTAAAACGATAATCACGTATTGTTGCTTGCAAGCCGGTATCGGCTGACAGGTTCTGTTGATCTGGGTCAGGGTCAGCTAATCTTAGTCGAGCTTGTTCATGTATTTGCAGTCAGTCCCCTGGCTGGCCGGTGTGTGTGTGTGTGGCTGACTGGTTTAGGATGGTTTCCCTTGTGTGTCTGGCAGTCAGTTGACTGTTGACTAGACTGATGAAGCTGTGACAGGTTGTATTTTCCAAAGATGACCACAGTATATTTTTATTCCACATACCCTTTTTACAATTTGACATTGCAGTTTTCTCATCTCTGCCCCTTTCCTTTGAATCTGGGCAGGACTTTGAGACTGCTTGGACCAATAGAAGGTGTCAGAAGTAATGTTCGGCTGATTTCTAGGCTTAGATCTTGAGAAAATGGCAGCTCCCAGTTTCTTCCCTTCATGGCTTTGCTCCTGGAAGTTACCTACAATGCTGTGAGGTTGCAGAGCAGTCACTTGGAGGGGCCACGTGTGGATGTCCAGTCCACAGTCCCAGCTGAGGTCCCAAATGACAGCCAGCAGACGTGTGAGTGAGGGAGCCATAGGTGACCCCAGCTCCCAGGTGTCTGGTCCCCTCAAGCCCTTGAGCTGCCCAGCTGATGCCAGAGGGGGAGAGATGAGCTGCCAGGGCCAGGCCCTACTCAAAGTGCTGGTTTGTAAGGAAAATAAATGATAGCTGTTTTAAGTCACTGAGTTTGAGACACTTTGTTTTACTCCAATAGATAACTGCAGTGGTTATCAGGTCATGTGTCTTATATGATCCAGCAAGCTAGACCGGGCTTGTCTGCAGAGTGGTAGTGGGGTTCCAAGACAGAATGTAGAAGCATGAAAGGTCTCTTGAGGCCTAGGCTCAACACTGGCACACTCTCACTCCCAGTGCATTCTGTCGTGCAAAGCAGATCACAAGCCAGCCTGGTTCAAAGGAAGGGGAAAGGGACTCTGCTTTTTGGTGGGAGGAGCTGAGAAGTCACATGGAAAAGTGCTCGGATGAAGGGAGATGAAACCGCGTGGCCATTTCAGCAGTGTATTGCATTACACAACCTCCTGAGCCTTGGGGACAATTCAGGTCTGTAAGAAAGCTGAAGGGACACTTAGAAACACAATGATTGGTTTTCATGTAACAGTATATAGAGAATGAGGCCTGACTTCTGGCAAACTTGGCCATATAGAATGTCATTTGCAGGAAAGGAAAGTCAAGAAGAGCCATCTTCTTCACCAATGGCACAGGTATGCCATCTTCCTACAGGCCCAGTGGAGGAGGAAGGGAAGAGAACAATTTTTTTTATTGAAATATAGTTGGTTTACAATGTTGTGCTAATTTCTGTTGTACAGCAAAGTGATTCAGTTATATATATATATATATTCAGTTATATATATATATTCAGTTATATATATATATTCAGTTATACATACATATATATATATATATATATATATTTTTTTTTTTTTTTCTTCTCGAAATAGTCTTTTCCATTCTGGTTTATCCCAGGAGATTGGATGTAGTTCCCTGTGCTATAGAGTAGGAACTTGTTTATCCATTCTAAATGTAGTAGTGTGCATCTTCTGAATCCAGGATCCATCCCTCTTCCTCCTCCCCACTACCCTTGGCAACTACAAGTCTGTTCTCTGTCTGTGAGTGTTTCTATTTTGTAGATGGGTTCATTTGTAGCATACTTTAGATTCCAGATGTAACTGACATCATATGGTATTTGTTGTGTTAGTCACTCAGTCGTGTTTGACTCTCTGTGACCCCAAGGACTGTAACTCTCCAGGTTCTTCTGACAGTGAAGCATGGTGTGCTGGAGTGACTTAGCAACTCGTGGTTGTTCATGACTTAACAACTTAACGGAAGCAACAACATAATGGCATTTGTCTTTCTCTATCTGAATTACTTCACTTTGTATTATAATCTCTGTCCATCCATGTTGCGGCTGATGGCATTATTCCATTCTTTTTTATGGCTAAGTAGCATTCCATTGTATATATGTATCACATATCCTTTATCCATTCATCTGTTTACTGGAGATAGGTTGTTTCCATATCTTGACTTCTGTGAATAGTGCCATCATGAACATAGGAGTGCATGTATCTTTTGGAATTATAGTTTTATCCAGATACATGCCCAGGAATGGGATTTCTGGATCATACGGTAGTTCTATTTTTAGTTTTCTGAGGAAATTCCATATTGTTTTCCATAGAGGCTGTGCCAATTTACATATATACCAACACTGTAGAAAGAGAAAATGGAACAATTTTATTCCTTTATGCTGCAGAATACATAGGACGTATATCAAAACCTGACTTACATTCATTTATTGATTTGAGAAACTTATATTCACTGTGCCTATTAAAAGGTTGAAGTGATGGTTTGGGGACTATTGTCAAGGCTCTTTATGCATCCAAGTTCATGAACATTTACTTGTGAAGATGGGTTATGCTGGGAAGCCAGGTTTATTTTGGGGGCAAACGGCATATTTTTGTTAGCTCTGGAGTAGGTTTAGTGGCTCCTGGTAGAGATCTGACTTGTGGGAAAGTTCTACCCAGTTGCCAAGTTACTGGGCTAGGGAACCAAGGCATGTCCTCTGGCCCAGAAGCCCCAGGCATCTTTTGACTTCTTCTGACCAAGTGAATGGGATTCATTTCAGCTCACTGCTACTTAAATCAGCTAATAGTTATGGAGCACCTCCTGTGTTCCAGTCATATTGTAGGTGCTGAAGACATAGAGATAAAATAAGATCTGGGTCTTGCTTCACAAGTGTTCATGGCCTTGAAATAAGTCAGTGAACCAGTTCTTACCATGCTGCTGCTGCTGCTGCTAAGTCGCTTCAGTCGTGTCCGGCTCTGTGTGACCCCAGAGACAGCAGCCCACCAGGCTCCCCCATCCCTGGGATTCTCCAGGCAAGAACACTGGAGTGGGTTGCCATTTCCTTCTCCAATGCATGAAAGTGAAAAGTGAAAGTGAAGTCACTCAGTCGTGTCTGACTGCTAGCGACCCCATGGACTGCAGCCCACCAGGCTCCTCCATCCATGGAATTTTCCAGGCAAGAGTACTGGAGTGGGGTGCCATTGCCTTCTCTGAGTTCTTATCATACAATGTGCTAATTCCTATGACCAGCCAAACAGCTGTAAACAAGAAGCACTGGAGAAGGACAATGAATGGAACCCATGAGTCTGGAACACTCTGGGATGAGAAGGGGTTACACAGAAGTGGGTTCCCATAGATTGGTGGAATAGCAAGTGCAAAGTTCTGGAAGCAAGGCAAGTTAAGATAGGACAAAGAGCCCAGAGGTGTGGAGAGAAAAGCAAGAAGTGAACTCACAGAGGAAGGTAGAAACCAAGGGAAGTGACACAGTTGGACTTGGTTTTAGGAATCAGAAATATGGAGAATTTATTCAGGGAGAAAACAAGACAGGGGAATTTTGAGAGACATTTGTGATAATCCAGGCCAGCAGTGATGAGGGCCCCAACCAGGACAGTAATCATAGCACTGACGTAAATGGAAGTAGAGTTGATTTTTAAAAATTAGAGTGTAGCTGATTTACGATGGGTTAGTTTTAGGTGTATAGCAAAGTGGCTCAGTTATACATATATATTAGTTTTCAGATTATTTTCCCTTATAGCTTGTTACAAAATATTGAGTATAGTTCCCTGTGCCACACAATAGGTCCTTGTTGGTGATGTAGTTTATGTATAGTAGTGTGTATATGTTAATCCCAAACCCCTAATTTATCCCTGGAGAGGACATTTTAAGGATGTACTATCGTGGGACTTGGATTAAGGGGATGGAGCATCAGGAGAATCCAGGATGATGCTCAGGTTGGAACAGGTGGATGATATGGCCATTGTCTGACATGGGACATAAGAGGGTGAGCAGGCCCAATCAGGGTGATGCTGAATTTGCCTTAGAACATGCTGTGTTGGAGGTCCAGTGGGCATCTAGCCTGACAAAGTGTATCCTGAAGACTTCATGACTGTTTCCTGGGTTGTTCCAGTTTCTTTCTTCTCCCTCTCCTTGCCTGTTTCCATTTTTTTTTTCTCAGTGAAAGACAATAGCATGTGCCTTTATTTATAATGGCAGGGGGGGACAGATGTGAAAAAATAAAACACCTGAAATTGGTTTATTTTGCATTGGTGACATTCCTTAAAGTCTTGAGAATGATGAATTGGGCAAAAATCAGTGTATGATCCATGAGTACTTCTTTAATAGAGAAGAAATTAACCATTCATACTTGCATCTACAGAAAGAAATTAACAGTCTTGCAATTCTAGAATCCTTCACAATAAGGAATTCTTAAGTTCTCATAAAGTGAGGGGGGAGAAGGGGAGAGAGAAAATCATCCAGAACAGTGTTTCCCAAATTTGGCTGTTTTCAGACATTTTTTGCGGGAGGGGGATGCAGGTTTTCTGTGTAACATTTAAATGTTTGTGTGTTCCTTCTGGGTGTCATCTAAACAATATATGCTTGTCCAGGATTCCCTGGACACCGTCTGACCTAACAGTGTTGCCGTATGATCACCGCACCTACATTTAGACCTCTGATCCCTGTAGCACAAAGTGAAGACCAACTGTGCTTAACTTTTCACGTGGTTTCTCTCGGATTGAGAGACAGAACAGACAGAACCGTCGAACATTTCCTGTGAGATCTGTGAGTTGTCAGGGTTCAGGGCAGTGGTTCACAGCAGTGACTTTCAAAGCAGGAAGGGATGGGATGGGGTGGAGATGGTGGCCTGGGAAGACACCTTTTGAAAAAGCACATTCAAAATGCCTGTTGATTTCATAATACAAATTCTAGGAAGTCAAACTCAACAAAATAATTTCCAAGCAGTAGCAGAAAACCAACTCTAGCTTCATGCTTTGGGGCCTGAGATACACTTGGTTGAGAAACACAGGCGTTAGAGGTAGAGGCAGCCCAGCTCAGAAGAGACCCTTGTGAGAACCATGTAAGAACATGTGCCAAAGAGAAGGACCATCTTTTGGGTCAGTGAGTGAATCCTAAGCATATCTTGTCATGGTCCCTGGGAACCCAAAGGGCCAATCCACAAGAAACCCGAGACATCCATCAGACCTGTTATTTTGGGCAAGTTGGTCCATTTTTAATACTGAGTCAAAAGAAGCCATTGACTTCCCTTCCCCGTTTATTGCGGTTAAAATATTTCAGAATTTTAAGTAAACAGTTGCTGTAACTGGGTACAGTCACCCCAGGTCCATCCTCCAGGAACTGCTGTCATTATCTGCAATGCCATCCTGTCCCCAAGGGGGGATATCAGTCTGGGTCTGCTCTGTAATTATTGCAGAGCTCCAATTTGCTTTAGCCGTGTCAACAGTTCCCCTCTCTCATGCGTATTTACTAGATCCGTGCATCCACCTATGCACTCTTGACCGATGAAGACCCGAGGTACCGTTCTGGCTCCGGTGAGCTGCTGCAAGTAATCTTGAATCTCACTGGTATTACCGGCGGCTGTAATATCGACAAATTCCAAAAGCCCTTGTTTGAAGGGCAGTTGGCTGAGAAGCTCCTGAGTCTTTCTGCAGTAGGGGCAGGTGGGCTTAATGAACACGACCACCTTCCCAGGCTGGATCTTGCTGTTGACGAACGCTTGAGCCATGCTGCCTCCCTCCGGGGGGTACACCGCCTGTTTCCATTTTTAACTCACCTTTGCCCTACAAAAACAAAACCTCCAAAATAGTGAAAACTACATTTGAGAGAGTCTTTCTGTTCATATGGAGTATTAATTGTACAAGTCTCCACCACTTCCGAGGTCGTGCGATGTACTCCCTTCAAAGACCCGTGGGTGCACAGTGCATGGCTCCCACATTTCGTAAATGACTGCTTCTACAAAATGCTGTCAAACATTGGGATGAACCCACTCCAGCCTCACTGGAATGCACAGCCTGGAAGTGGAGGTGTGGGTTGCTCTGTAAGGCCTTTTGCATCTGCCCCCAAACCTAAATCTATCACACAGTGCAAGAAAGTTACCTTCCATGACTTTATACCACTTTACAGTTTACAAGTTACAACTCTAATTGGGATCTCACAACAATCACCTCAGGTCTGTGGGAAAGATATTATGCATTCCATTTCACTGATAAAGGAATTGAGGTAAAGAAACATGGTAGATCTGGAACACAAAGCCAGGCCTTTTCCTTTAAGCTCAATGTTCTTTCTGTCCTGGCATCTTGACCCTCTTTGTGCAAGAACAGCTAAGAAACAAAAGAGCTTGACAGGGTCTGGAATTAGATCCTCTAAGCAAACACGATAGGATCTGGCTTAGGGGACATCAGCGGTCCCTACAAAACTGAAGCTCCTCCATGATGTTCCGGGCAGTGTCACTGGTCAGAGGCTGTTGCATTTGTCTGCTGGGCCCTTTACTGAGGTTGTCTGGTTAGAGTCGTCGTCTAGTTTGAACTGTCACTACGGTTCTTTTGGGAGTGCTAATTCATAGAAATATGTATATTAAGTATATATACAAACTTTCTGCTTTTATGCATAGGTATTGTTCTTCCTTGTCACATTGTATTTCTTTCCAGCTTAGTAGCTGGTGAAGCTCAGGTACCACCACTCAACCAAGAGCTAAGGTTCATGTCTGAAACTGACAAAGTGGTGAGCAGTTTGCCCCTCTTTACTTACAGTCTAGGTCAACAGGGCCAGGGATCTGCCAAAGGAAGAGCAGGGGAAAATATCTCACATGTTTTGTTTACTTGCTTGATAAGTTGGTGTGCCACTGCCTGGCAGAAGGAGTTTGAGAGAGGATATGTTTTAAACAGATATGCATAGATATTTGCTGGAAAACTACATTACCCAGTGATGTGATGGGAAAGGTATTGCCCAATGACCAATCTCTTATATAGTACAAGGAGAGGTAGTGAAAATATGAGTATAAAGGACTTTAATGTAAGATAAAGGATGCTCAAATGTAAAAAAATATATATATAGAAGTAAAAACTCCTAAAAAATCATTCCCAAGGGCATTCTTTGAATAAATGATGAGACATATTAAAGTCATTTGAAAGATATAGCACCAATTTCCAGCATGAACAAATGGAGATATTCTCATGAGAATAAGTGACATTCTTGTTTTTGCTGGGGAGATATCCTCTTTTGTTTAGGAAATTGACTAGTGAGAGTGGCTTCTTGGGCTGTATTTCTTTGTCCAGTGGCTCTCTCAGAACCTTGGAGGTTGAATATCACTTGGCAGGCGGTGGGAAGCTCAGCCAGGAGAGAAAAAACCAACACGCCTGTCTTCCTTTAGCCATGGGCCAGCTTTGTGCTCATCCCAATTTCTTGTCAGTCCACTCTTCCAAGCAGGGATATCTTTGGGATCCCTGACAACAGTGTGGAGGAGGGACGTGAACTGGAGGCACGGTAGCTTCAGAAGCTTACCAACGTTGCCCAAGAGAACCCTCGGGGAAGGGAAAATTAGAAGCCATCAGCGTTCCTGGTCACTTCTCCCTAAAGCCCTTTTGGGGTTGATGAAGACCTGGGCAGTAGCAGGAGACAGGCCTGTAGTTCTTCGCAGCCCATGGTCCATGCTCAGGAGCCCCTGCTCTGGTCTTTTGAAATTCCAAGTCACACCCTCTCCAAGAGGATGGTTGGAGTTCCTACACTGTCTGCTCTAGTTTAGCTTTGTCATAATCATTTGGGAAATTGCTTATTTGTTGGGAGGCAGTATGGCTTTGGGAAAAGAACCCAAACTGGCTCAAAAGTCCCTAAGTTCAGACCCTGTTGCTGGCTAGTGATACTGAACTAGTCGGTTTAGCTGTCCAGAGTGGTTTCTACATCTCTAAGATAAAAATGAAATGATTGTACATGGAAAATTCCTACATTAATGTGCACCTGCAATCAGAACTCAGACGTAGCTATTACTATATAAGTATTATTATTAGTAAGTATTGTTACTGCTTTCTATCACTGTTGCTGTCAATGGAGCTGGATGAAGGTTAGGGGTAACCCCTTCATCAAACCCCACCCCAGATTCCACAGTGGAACTTGCTTCCCGGCTTTTCCTAATGCTCTCCCCTGCCCACCCCACCCTCGTGGCACACTCTCACTGCTGGACCTCCCTTGGCAATTCCTTGAAGGTGGTGTTTATACTTGTCCTCTTAATAAAGATGATCCCCCAGCTTCCTGAATGCACAGCAATCTGCCTTGCCAGCCTGTCCAAGATGTTCTCAAATATAAGTGCTGCCACTCATTTTCCCTCCTACCCCTTCCCAAGCTCCATGTAAAGCCATAAACAGTGTGGGATAGATGACTTTTTAGCCAGATGGTATAATAATGATAATGATAAAAATGTAATAGATACTAATTACAGAATATCTACTATGTAGTTAGGTGTTTTCCTATTTCATTTCATTGAACCCTTATTGCAATCCTTTTGGATGCTAAGAACATGCTTGTTCCATTAAACGTTGACCAAACCTGGGGGTCCAGTCATCTTGCCCTCCTTCTATACCATTCATTCTTAAGGATCCCCAAGGCCCAGAGTTTCAGATCGTTTATTCATTTGGAACCAGCTAAGGAACCACAAAAGACAGCAATTAGTCTGATAGTAACAACTGGTTTCCTTTCTCCATCAATCAACACCCCACAGCCTATTGAACAAGCGAGGTGTATCCTATAAGTAATACATCTTATTATGGAGGAATCCCAAAGGTTCAGTACTGGGTCTCGGCCCCCCTGAGTTTCTCTGTGACCTTCAGTGGCTCAGCCAGGCTTTAGGCAGCAGGTGCTGGAAGGGAGGGTCTGTGAAGAGCAGGAGAGGTTCTCCTGGGTGAGGATCTCAAGCCTTACCTGGGCCTGAGCCTGGGAGTGCTGCCTCCTTCCTTAAAGTTTACACAGGATGACAGCTTTTGACTGGGTTATGCTCATGTAGTAGTAATCAGGAGACAGACAAAAAAATGAAGATGTGTTCATGTGTGTGTGTGTGTGTGGTTGTGTGTGTCTTGGGGGAGGAATAAGGAAAAGGGCATGACCACTCACATCAGTGTTCTTGCCTGGAGAGTTCTGTGGACAGTGAAGCCTGGTGGGCTACAGTCTATGGGGTCACAAAGAATCAGACTCAACTGAGCGACTTTCACTTTTCATGGAGAATTGGGCTTCAGGTAGGTGACCAATCATCCCAGTTTGCCTACGTCTGAGGAGTTTCCAGGGCACAGGGCTGTCACTGCTAAGACCGATATGGTCCTAGGTTAGCCAGAATGGTTGGCAACCTTAGGTGTAAGAGGGGGTAACAATTAGTCCTTATTCTGAGGGATAATGCACTATTGTGGCTGATGGTTGGCCTGACTGGGTGCAAAGTCTAGCTCTACCTGGGCAAAACAGACCCCGTGCCCCAGTCTCCTCATCTGTAAACTGGGGCTGATATGGTACCTGTGTCATATGTTGCTGTGAAGACTGAAGGACACACCAAATGTCAGGTCCCTGACATACACAAGTAACTGACAGTCACTGTGATGTTCTCTTACCTGGCAACACAGCCCAGTTCCATGGGTGCTCCTTCCTGAGTCTAGTTGACCCAAGACCCTATGAGACCCCCTGTTGTCAGCGTTTGGTACAGAATGCAGTCTGATCTGTGCTGCATAGCAACTTCTTGTAGGGTGTTTGTTACTCTTAGAGGGCTTTTTGCCAGACTGAGAGCTCTGTGGGGGGTGGGGGAAACCAGGGCTGTGCCAGGAGTAGAATATTTCCGAAGACAGAGTCTGGTTCTAAGCACAGACTGTGATAAATGTAAAAACCCAGGAAGGGGGCACTTGAGGTGTCAGCAGGCAGAGGGCCCGTGTCTCCATTAGTTAGTGTTAGTTGCTCAGCTGTGTCTGGTTCTCTGCAACCCCACTGACTATAGCCCAACAGCTTTCTCTGTCTGTGGAATTCTCCAGGCAAGAATATTGGAGTGGGTAGCCATTCCTTTCTCCAGTGAATCTTCCCGACCCAGGGATTGAACCTGGGTCTCCTGCAGTGCAAGCAGGTTCTTTACCATCTGAGCCACCAGGGAGGTCCATGTCTCCATTAGCCCCCCTCTTTGAAGAAGGGGTGTGGGTGGGGTGAGGGGAAGATAGGAAGGCAGAACGCTAATGAGCTGGCTAGAAACACTGGGGTCAGTCCCGCCCAGACACACCAGACCCTTTTCGTCATCTGATAGTCACGCTCTGAGCACACTCACACATCTAGACACACACACTTTCTGCTGGTTCAGCAGCCTCCAGAAGGCAAGATGTAGGGCTTGCTTTTCCTGAGTTGCCTGATCCCTCTTCTCGCCTCCATTAGGTGTGCAGACACTGCAGACCTCCTTCTCTGCATTTCTCCCGGTGCCTCTTTCTGCCCGGGTCCTGTTTCACACCTGGCTTTTCTTCCCAGTGCTTTGAAGAGTGGGGACCCTGCTTTGTAGGATAACAAATAGAATTGTCAAACACATCAGCACTGCCGCCTGCAAAGATAAATGGGGTGACACATGGAGCAACCTCTGTGGATCCTGGGGCCCCAGCAGGAGCTGACACTGTGACAGATGGGGGGGCGAGTGGTGCTGACACAATCGGGTCACCTGAATGTCGAGGGGTGAGGGGGGTGTCTGCTCCTCCCTTGGCTCCCCTCCCCTCTCTACCTTACACGTGCTGTGTTGCTGGAGATCATAAAGAGATAGTAGGCAGGTCACCGCTCCTCACCAGCCTTGTGCATCTTCCCTGTCAGTGGCATGGGGCAAGGAAGCAGGCTGTCTGCAGAGCATCCTGTCATCTCAGGAGTGACAACTGAGTTATGCGCAAGGAGAGCCGGTCCTGGGCAAAGACCAGGGCAAAGTTTGTCTTTTTCCCTCGACTTGGTCCTTTTCCAGATCCACCCTGCTTGGTGACACTTTCTCATCAGTCCTTCCAGCAGGCTATGCTCATCTCTGGTTCTCACCCAGGAACCCCTCCCAATCCTTGCCAATCAGCCTATGCAATCGATCTTTCCACTCTTTTCATATTGTACTCTGTGTCCTGCTTTATCAGGTATCAGAAGGTTGTCCCACTGATGGCTCTCAAACTGCCCTCCTTTGCAAACAGAATACACATCAGCACATTCCCAGCGAGGGGCTGGGCTGGGCTGGACATTCCCGAGTCCCTGAAGGAGGAAGGCCTACAAGAGTTGAAATTCTATTCCAAAGGGATGCAAATGCCTGGCAGCACTTAGGGACAGAGCTTCTGGGTGGTAACTCTTTCTTTCCAACTTTCTCTTTTATTCTGCTTAAAGAGAAGCTTTCCTTTGCTCACAGGTGCTGTTCTCAGCTGAGGTCTTCTCTGGGTCTCTGGTTTCAATATCTATTGCTGATGGGCTGCCAGGGGCCCAGGCAGTTCAACTCTAAACATGTAGTGAGGATCCATTCTCTGTTAAACTATGTGCTGACTGCTCTGAGTTGCGGGGCACAGAGGGGTGGCTGTAAAGATAAGCAAGCTGGAATTTGTCACATCTGGGGACTCACAAGTTAGTTGAGAGGAGAGACATGTATGAGCTTTAATACAAGACTAGCCATGAAAAAGAGGTAATGGGGCAGAAAGAGGACAGGAGGAGGAAGACTAATCTTGACTTGAGAGGAACAAGGACATGCTCAAGGAAGAGGTGGGTTTTGGTAGGGCTTCGGAGGATGAAGAGGATCTGGACAGGCTGAAATGGTGGGGAAAAGACTGTGTATAGAGAGGAATATGAATTCAGACAGATGGGAGATGCAGAGTCTTCTGGGGTCTGGACTTGATCAGATATGACTGAAGCACATGAAAAGTGTGTGTGTGAGTGAGAGAGAGAGAGAGGGAAAGAGAGAGAGACAGAGCGGGCAGAGAGGAGAGGGGGAGAGAGTGTTTGGTTGGGAGAAAAGATTGGATACAGCCTTAGGGTCTGTATTTCATTCTGTTTTCAGCTTTGGATGGGAAGACAATGCTTCGCTTCTGTACTTTCCATTTAGCTTCTCACTGCAAAATTCTCAGTGGAATTGGATGCTGCTCTAGTAATAAGTAAGGAAATAAACATCACACTGTTCTCTTGGATTCTCCAAAAAAAACCAAACAAACAAACAAACAAAAAAAAACCGGGGGTGATAGGCAGTAGGGAAAGAAAGGACAGAGGGGAGAAGAGACTGGTATAGAGTGCCTTTGAGTAGAATAAATGAGCTGGTACCAATTACTGAACCTCTTTTAGTTTCCCTGTCTTAAATGGGGATAATATATAACTTCTGGCCAAATATGGGGATAATAATACTTCCCCCATAGGGCTGTTGTGAGGCTAATGGAGAGAATGTATACAAAATGTTTAGTACATTACCTCTCAATACCTGGTGGCTATTATTATGACTATCCCTCTGTCTCCTGACCCATTTTAGCAGGCAACAGCTCTCAGACAGTGTTAATGGGTGGCTGTATAAAAAAAGCACGTGGTTTGTCCACAGGAATGATGTTGCTGAGGGATGCTCAAAGTCCAGATGATGAGGAGACTTAACAAGATCAATACCACTTTTGGAAAAGATTATATGCTATACTAGGCAGCAAATAGACCATTGAAACTGGATTTGGAAGGCATTTATGGAGTCTATTAGAGATGGTTAAACATATCAACACAGAGAAAAATAAATAGTGGATCACACACATGCAGCCTGCTAGTACTCTTTCTCTGTGTGTGCCCTTTTTCTCTCCCTTCCCCTCTCCTTCCCCATTTTCAGGTTTAGGTAAGTAGGACTGAGTAAATAACTCTTCTGAGCAAAGCTGAAGGAGGAAACAACATGGCATCATGGCTGTGCTTATCTAGTCATTTAGAGTGTGTGAAATTTCAGGAGCTGAACAGAAAAGTGATGCTTCTATTTACAGGGGGCAGTGAATGAGTTCTCCCTGGCTGATAAGCTGATGGGTTTTCCAGAAATAACTGAAATCTTTTGGTTAGCTTTTTAAGGTTACTAGTGAGCAATTTAGTGCACTGGAGCAATAATTTCGTATTCTCTAGTGGCTTGAAATAATTAGATTATTTTGTGGAATGAATAAATGAGAAGTTAACTCACTGGCATGGATCAGTGTGGTAACATGATTTATTTCTTGTAAAGGTGAATGCTCTAGAGTCTTGACCTTACAGATGATAGTTTTGACTCCCTCCCCTTTCTCATTTATAATATGTTTTGGGTTATTTTGTGAGGGAGGCTGCCCAGTGGAGTGGGAAGAGCGTATGGACTTTGGGATCAGCCAATTCTTGATTCCATTTTCACGAGGTATGTGACCTTGGGCAAATCACTTGACACACCAGACCCCTCTTTCCACTAATCAGGAAAGGAGTGGTAATAATACTTACCTTATATGAGAGGCATATGAATTAAGCCCGTTACTGAAAGGAAAGCACCTATTACAGCTTCTAGCCCACACTGGGAACCCAAACAAACATTAGATTCCTTTTAGTCTTTCTTGCCACCTTATTATCTTAAAATGATTAATGTTTATACCAAGGATAAACATCCAGCACATTAATTAATGGTGATTCTAATCATTTGTTAGGTTAGAAAGAACTTCTGCCTTGATAAAATGCTTTAATGAAAATGTTTACTGCCCTGTTCTTTTGGATGAAGGGGATGGTGTTTAGCATTTTGCTTTATGGCCACTAATGACCCATTTCAAGGCAAAACCTCTATCTTCAAACCAGCCAATAATTCATATATAAAGTTTAAATAGAATCTTGATTAGGGAAGTGCTTTTGTATTCTCCTCTGTTACAGCATTGTACACAGTGGACATTCTGCAGCCCTTAGATAAAGCACAGAAAAGAAAAAACCAACAACTGAATAGTAGTTGGAGGTTAGAGAGCTGGGAGAGTTTTGGTCAGCTGGTGATAGAAGCAGACCTTGCTTTTCATACCTTTGCTAACTTTTGAATATTTGCAGACTCCCCAGCCATGCTGGGTCCAAATGACATAATACAGCAGCATTGGATGGAGGTATGTGCTCTCAGCTTCTGCTAGAACATTACAGCATTAGAATTCTTGATACAATTTATTCCAAGCCTCAAATCTGTGTATCACTTATCTGCTGAATTGAACAAATTGAAAGTGATCACATTTAGGAACTATTAGTGGGAGGTTGGTTCTTCCTCCTCTTTAATAACATCTTGAGAGCTAACGGGCTTCAGTGCTATTCCTCACATCCACCCTGCCTCCCTCCACACAAATGAGCTCAGTTGGAGGTAGGGTTTATTGACATTTAAATGAGCATATTTGGCTCACTGTAGCATGGATCTAAATGAACACTGCTTTGGTGCATTGAAACTTAATGATTTCCTCTGCATCCAGGTGAGACGGGAATGTTGTGGCATTCAGGTGGGGATGAAGACATATGGAACACAAATCTTCCAGTCAAGAATTAATATCTTGATTATATCATAGGTTATTTTAATATTGGGATGTGGGAACTTTAGGAATGTTCTTCTGAGCCTGGAAATGTAAAACAATAGCTACAGAGGGGTTGGAAATCAGGAGGAATGCCCAGGTGAGATTATTGATAAGACTAGTTTTTTCTTATGGCTTCATGGTCTCTTTGGGGACTAAAGACACAACTAAAGACTAAAGTTGAGCTATTTCAAATCCTGAAAGATGATGCTGTGAAAGTGCTGCACTCAGTATGCCAGCAAATTTGGAAAACTCAGCAGTGGCCACAGGACTGGAAAAGGTCAGTTTTCATTCCAATCTGAAAGAAAGGCAATGCCAAAGAATGTTCAAACTACCGCACAATTGCCCTCATCTCACACGCTAGTAAAGTAATGCTCAAAATTCTCCAAGCCAGGTTTCAGCAATACGTGAACTGTGAACTTCCAGATGTTCAAGCTGGTTTTAGAAAAGGCAGAGGAACCAGAGATCAAATTGCCGACATCCGCTGGATCATGGAAAAAGGAAGATAGTTCCAGAAAAATATATATTTCTGCTTTATTGACTACGCCAAAGCCTTTAACTGTGTGGATCACAACAAACTGTGGAAAATTCTGAAAGAGATGGGAATACCAGACCACCTGATCTGCCTCTTGAGAAATCTGTATGCAGGTCAGGAAGCAACAGTTAGAACTGGACATGGAACAGCAGACTGGTTCCAAGTAGGAAAAGGAGTACATCAAGGCTGTATATTGTCACCCTGCATTTAACTTCTATGCAGAGTACATCATGAGACACGCTGGGCTGGAAGAAGCACAAGCTGGAATCAAGATTGTCAGGAGAAATATCAATAATCTCAGATATGCAGATGACACCACCCTTATGGCAGAAAGTGAAGAGGAACTAAAAAGTCTCTTGATGAAAGTGAAAGAGGAGAGGGAAAAAGTTGGCTTAAAGCTCAACATTCAGAAAACGAAGATCATGGCATCTGATCCCATCACTTCATGGCAAATAGATGGGGAAACAGTGTCAGACTTTATTTTTCTGGGCTCCAAAATCACTGCAGATGGTGACTGCAGCCATGAAATTAAAAGATGCTTACTCCTTGGAAGGAAAGTTATGACCAACCTAGATAGCATATTCAAAAGCAGAGACATTACTTTGCCAACAAAGGTCCGTCTAGGCAAGGCTATGGTTTTTCCAGTGGTCATGGCACAGCAGCTGCTCCTCCAACCACACCCCTCATCCTGCTCCCCCACCCACAGCCCTTGACCCTGGCCAGCCTCCCTTGACACGGGCCACCAGATGGGCTCCTGAGACCCTCCCCCACCCCCACACATGGCAAAAGGCTACTGTGTGCAGCTCATTCCGCTGGGGGTAGAGAGTGGGAGGGTGTACGCTAGACCTTGGACTGGCAAATACAGGCCTGGGGTGAGTGGTCAATGTGCCTCAGTTTCCTCCTTAATGACAATGGAATTTTTATAATATCTGAAAAGAGGGGACTTCCCTGGTGGCTCAGACAGTAAAGAATCTACCTGCAATGCAGGAAATGTGGGTTTGATCCCTGGGTCGGGAAGATCCCCTGGAGGAGGAAATGGCAACCCTCTCTAGTACTCTCTCCTGGAGAATCCCTTGGACAGAGGAGCCTGGTGGGCTACACAGTCCATGGAGTCGCAAGAGTCAGATATGACTGAGCGACTGACACACAAACACACACATGTATGGATGTGAGAGTTGGACTGTGAAGAAAGCTGAGCGCTGAAGAATTAATTCTTTTCAACTGTAGTGTTGGAGAAGACTTGAGAGTCCCTTGGACTGCAAGGAGATCCAACCAGTCCATTCTAAAGGAGATCAGTCCTGGGTGTTCACTGGAAGGACTGATGCTAAAGCTGAAACTCCAGTACTTGGCCACCTCATGCAAAGAGTTGACTCATTGGAAAAGTCCCTGATGCTGGGAGGGACTGGGGACAGGAGGAGAAGGGGACGACAGAGGATGAGATGGCTGGATGGCGTCACTGACTCGATGGCCGTGAGTCTGAGTGAACTCCAGGAGTTGGTGATGGACAGGGAGGCCTGGCGTGCTGCGATCATGGGGTTGCAAAGAGTTGGACACGACTGAGCGACTGAACTGAACTGAACTGAAAGACACAACCCATTTGGTATTTGGTGATGGAGCTTAGAATCTCTGAGGGAAAATCATGGAAACCAAAGTTCATTCCCTGTAAATACTGGTCAGTCATGGAAGACTGCCTTCCTCAACTCCACATGCCATCCAGCCGTTCTCCCATTTCTCTGATATTCTCTAATGCAAATTGCTCCAAAGAGTTGTCTAAATACATTGTTTCCGTATCTTCACCTCCCAATCTCCTGTCAACCTACACAGCTCAAGCTTCTGACTTTACCAGTTGATTCAGTCCCCAAGTTGTATCTGATTCTTTTGACCCATAGCCTCCCAGGGTCCCCTGTTGATGGGATTTTCCAGGCAAGAATACTGGAGTAGGTTGCCATTTTCTTCTCCAGTTGGTGGAACGCAGTTTTGCCAAGATCACCAATGACCTATCTGTTCTGACATCCACTTTCTTTTCTCATCTTGATGACCTCAAAATATATTGGGGGCAATCCTGACTATTTTCTCCTTCTTGAAACAGTCTCCTTTCTTGGTTTCTATAGAAATTCTTTTATCTTGAGTCTTCTCTGACCTCACTGATCCTGCTTCCCTGGTCTCCTTGGCTGTCTCTTTCTCTTCCACCCAAACACAAAATGTTCCTGAGAGCTTGGACTTGAATCTTCTTTGCATCTCCAAAAGTTTCCTCCTGGGTGGTCTACTCTGGTTTCATGTGTTTAAATGCAATGTTTACAATGATGTCTCTGATATTTGTATTTTCTCTCTCAGCCTCTCTTTTGAGTTCTACACTTATAAATCCAACTGTCTCCTTGACATTGCTACTTGCATACATTCTAAACTGAGTAAGTCCAGAAAGGTACCCTGGGTACCTATTTTCCAAGTCCTGAATATTATATCTACCACCAAGTCCTGTCAATCCACATCCTACAAATACTTTGCTGTGTCCATTGCTATGCTTAGTCATGGCCTACGTCATCTTTCAACTGGACTAGTACAACTGCCTCCTGATTGGTTTTTCTTTCAGTTCATTCTACCCATAGCCGCAGCTTCCCTGCTCAGCACTTACCTGTCAATGTACCATGCCATACTTGCTCTGGCCCTTTCCTCTCTAGTCTTTTCTTACTATACAGTCCTCCTTATTCACCATGCTGTAGTCATGATGCTCTTCTTTCTGCCCCTTGAGCATACTGTACTCCTTTACACATCAAGGATTTTTCACATTCTGCCCCCTTTGCCTGGAATGGTAATTTACGTCTCCAGCTTAATGGCATTTATTATAGGCCAGGCCAGTTTTAAGTGCTTTTCATGGATTAATACATTAAATTCTCATATCACCCACACAAGATGGGAACTGTTATTCTTCTATTTAACTGATGAGGAAATTGATTCACATTTACTCATCTGAATGTTCTTTCCTCCTTTTCGTGTGGCGTCTCCCTCTTGTTTTTTAGATCTTATCTTAAATAACACTCTGAGGATGCTTTCTTTGTCTCCCATATCTAAAACACTATTTTCAATCTCAGTTCCTTGTTTACACTTTTATAGCATTAACTATAACTTGCAGGGTTTTTTGGTTTGTTTATTGGTTTACTTGTGCTTTTGTCTTCATGGACTGAGATTAGGTCTCTCTCACTCACTGCTATATCTTGTGGCTCAGAATGGCAGCAGACTCTTAAATATTTGTTGATTGAATGAATGAGGGAATGAATGACCACCTAACTTGGAACTTAGTCGATGAGGTAGGTAGGGAGAGGGAAGGAAAAGGGGTGGGAGGATATGTTGTGTGGTAGCACCAAATGAGTCAGAGACCATGATGTTCTTGTCCACATAACTTTATCTGTTCCATCCTAGTCTTCCTGAAACAACAACAAAACAAAATAAACAAACAAATGAGTGAGAAAGAGCTTAAAGAGGAGAAGGATTACTTATGTATATTTCTCTGATCAGTCTAAGCACTAAAGTAATGAAGACCTACAGGGTATACATTTAGTGGGAGGGAGGAATAGACAAAAGCCTAGAACCAGTAATCAGAGTTTGAAGGAGTGACTATAACAGTTTGTCTGGGTAGAGGATTTGAATGGGAGTGCACTGAAAGATAATTTCAGGAAATCAGGTTGGATCCTTGAGCACTGGCTTAGGGAGTGTGGATGTGAATCACTGAAGGTAGAAAGCCACTGAAAATCTTTGTACTAGTAGTTTTGGAATTACCAAGACTCAGGAATTACCAAGACTCAATATATTATAGACATTAAATTTGTGGCCTTGCTGGTATGTAAGCTATAAGAAGTGAGCAGTTTATAAGAATGTATTTCCTCTGTGTTACTCATTGTTCCATCTATGAGGACCCACAGTTTCAGTTCCAGTAAAGCTATGTTAGATGACATTAGCATATAAGTGAGCTTGTAGCTAATTGTAAGAATCTGTACATCAAATTTAAATGATTTAAATAATTATGCAGCTTTTATTTTTATTTTTTTGTCTTGCATTTCTAAATAGTATCACTCCCTGGCTTCACTAACTATCAGATGTTTATTATATTAATGTTGTTATCGTCATCTTTATTATTCTGTATTTTGCATATTTTTGTAATTTTCCATTAATACTTTTTGGTGTAAGAGGGTTAACATATACACAAGAGACAGTTTTCATAGGTTTAAAAATGTTTTTGGGGTGAATTATTCTTGCTTCACTAGCATAAAAGTGACAGTATTTATTTAGCATGGAATTGGTACAGGGGTAATTGATTGTATCTTTTCCTCTAAACTAACTTCCTTTACCCTTGTGAATCACGTGGTACTCAAAAGACCCAAACAGGATTCATGGAGAGGAAGCACTGCCTTAACAGTGTAAGGCATAACAATAACCCTGCCTTAACTTTCATGAGACTTGATGCAGACAGTACTAGAAATTCTTGGGGAGTAGCCATCCAATCTTAAAAAAAAAATAATTAAGTGGTCATAGAAGAGGCTAGATTCTCAATCTGGCTTTCTACATTCTGCATGGGTACCTGTTCAGAGATTTGACAGGCCCAGGTATTAGCATTTCCAATTTCCCTCTTTTTTTTTTTTTCCATTTCAAGGGAATGTTAGATTATATTCAGATCTCTAAGTGTGGTCCAAGGATCCTTGTGAGGTCCATAAGATCTACCAGTGGGTCCATGAAATCAAAACAATGTTAAAAATAATATTAAGACATTATTTAATTTTTCCACTTCCAGGTTCTCATGTGCACAGTAGAGCTTTCCAGAGGTTATGAGATATGACATCACAAGAGATTAAATTGGAGCAGATATGAGATTCTAGTTACTTTCTTTAAGCCAACATCTTTCTTAAAGATATTAGAAAAACTGCAAAATAGTGTGATTATTTTCATGAAAATTCTTTTTTACTGGAAAAATATAATTAAAAATAAAAATGTTATTTATGTTAACATGTGTTAGATAATAATATTTAAATGAATCAATAAATCACTGTTTTAAACATTTCTTATTTAAAATTTTGAATATGGTAAATATTGTGGCATTAACAATTCTTCTGGAAAATGTAAAAGAGATGTATTAAACAAAAGCCTTTTAGGGTCCTTAATAATTTTTAATAATGTGAAAGGATCCAGAATCTCCAAAGTTTGGTAATTACCACATCGAAGTGACTAGTGTTACTAGTAGTAACTTTTTCTTTGTCAACAGGAGGGACACTGAAGAATTAAAGAAATAGAACACCCGGTAATACTAGCGAGGAGATCAGAGTGGGGCCAGGCTCACATAGGCGAGGTCTCTTGGAGGAGGGAGATCAAGACCTGCCCCAAACCTCTCTATATCCCCATGTCCAGCATTATATCTAGCACAGGACAGTGGCTGCATACAATCTGGATATTGAACAAGCTAATGAGTAAGTGATAAAACACAGCTCATTCTCCTGATAAGGGCATTTGACATGGTGTACAAGGTCTAATTAGGGCTAGGCCTGCCATCCACAATTGAGATGAGCTTTTATTCAATTTTCAATTCATCTATGTATTCAATGGTTACTTATTGAGCACCTATTATGTGCCAATTGCTATGTCTAAGTCACATTACATCTTCAATTTTCTCATCTCTGTAAGGGAAACTCAAATAATCTGTGAAAACCCTTCTAGCAATGTCTTCCTCTGGATAATACAAGAGCTCTCTCTTTGTCTCCCTTGGATAAGCTAACACAGGGAAGAAGATAACTTTCCTCAGGCAAAAAAGCATCGTCTGTTTAAGTGCTGCTGCAGAAACTTTAGAGGCAGATGGTTGACTGCCTTGGCATTTTACAGATAGAAATGGTCAAGTTTGGAAATGGAAAAAATTTAAACTAGAAATCAGCTAGCTCAATCTTATTTTCTAAAATTTATTCAGTATTAAACTCCAACTGAATAATTTCAATTTAGGGAATTTGGAAACCCTACCAGTGTCTCTCCCTTTGCAGAAAGATGATGATCAGAAGTCTTTTGTGAGAATCTGAGAAATTTTCTGCAGTCAATGCAAGCCAGGAAACTGTGTCATTGTGCTAAAATGGGTCATGAATTTTGAGAGAATGAATGATCCCTTTCCTTTAGTCACTTGTCCACAACTTCCATTCTGGTTCACAAAGTCTTAAGTGCTCAAGTTCCATGGGCCTGTTTCTTGATTACTTGTATGAAGAAGTTCCCACATGTATTTGTCAGTTTTCATTAGATTATGTTGCAGTAACAAGCAACCTGTATATACCAGTGGCTTATAACGAAGGTATATTTCTTGATTGCATTTCATACTGGCTGTGAGTCAGAATTACACTGCTCCTGCACCAAACAGCTTCTTCCTTTAAGATTCTAAGTTGAAGAAACAGCCAGCATTTGGAATAGCTGTTACAATGGAAAATGAAAAAGAGATGTGGGCAAAGCATCCAACGGTTCTTATGTAGAATGTGGCATTCAGTTCACATTCAGTTGGCCAAAGTAAGTCTCAGGCAGGCTGCCGTCACGGTCACTGGGGGCAGGGGAGATGCTCCTCTCAAAGGGGGTTCTGAAATCGCCTGGCAGCAGGCAGGGATGAAACAATACTATCTAGCACACCATTCTTTGCATGATATTATATAAACAAACTGCTTTCTCCATTCGTTTCATTTTACTTTATGACAGTTAAGAAGGAAAGAGAATCTTCCTGGAGTTCATGAACTTAAAAGATATGCTTATGGGACTGTTAGAGCATAGTTTGGGGGACTTTCTTGGCATCAGAGATGAGTCTTGCTTTTTCTGCCATGGACTTAGAAAAATAGAGGAAAACAAAAGAAGCAAAATAAACATGTTCTCACTGACAGCATCTCAGTGGTGCTGACAAGGGGCCTCCTTGTCTCTGGCATTCTATAAGAGAGACAGTGAAGAAGAGATCTAGCTACTACACATTTTCTTCTTCATCTCTGTTTCTACCTGTGGGAACTCCACCTGTCTAACCTCTGACCTGAGAGTATGAGCAGTGGCAATGCCCTGTCACTGAACTCTATCAATGAAAACTCAAGAAAAATGCCTGGAAATGCAACATGTACTCTTTATCTCCCTTTCCCGTTCCAATTCTCTAATGTCTCCTCTTCTATTTTAATTTACACCATTAACACTCTGCACCTGGACTCTTACAATAACCTTGTTTGGTTTCACTGCCTTCGCATTTATACTATGGTCATCTAGTCTCCCCTTGAGCGATTGCTCTAACGTACACATGAAACCATGTTACCACCCTGTAAAATTATTCCCCAGGGCCTACATCTTTGATCCACAATTTCATTACCTGAAAAATGGGAAAATAATATCTATTTTGTAGGGATGAGGGTGAGGGTGCTACGTTATGCTAAGTCACTTCAGTTGTGTCCGACTCTGTGCGACCCTAGAGACGGCAGCCCACCAGGCTCCCCTATCCCTGGGATTCTCCAGGCAAGAACACTGGAGTGGGTTGCCATTTCCTTCTCCAATGCATGAAAGTGAAAAGGGAAAGTGAAGTCATTCAGTCGTGTCCAACCCTCAGCGACCCCATGGACTGCAGCCTACCAGCCTCCTCCATCCATGGGATTTTCCAGGCAAGAGTACTGGAGTGGGGTGTCATTGCCTTCTCTGGAGGGTGAGGGTAAAAGGAGATAATACATGCAAAGTGCCTAACACAGACTCTCAATAAATGGCAGCTAATGATGATGATTATGATAAATATCATAACAATCAAAATTTGGCTCCCCATCCCCACCCTGCCATCCCTACCTGCACTGTCTGCTCTCATTTTGTCAAATGATGCCTAGTTCCCTAATCGACCACCCTGCTCTTCAGCTCCATGCCACTGCCCTGGAATTCCGCATCTGGAATGCTTTTCCTCATTCAGTTCACTCAGGTCCCCGCTGCTTAGACTGAAGATGCAGAAGTACCTCACTGGCTGTGTTACTCCCGTCCCTCCAGGAGAATGAACTGTTCCTTGCACGGCCACCCTTGAATCCCTGTATTGTCCTCTTCTATATTCCTGTTTGTCTTTTCTGCTAGAGTGTGAGTCCTCTGAGGACAAAGACTCTGTCTTAGTTACCTCTACAAATGGGCCCCGTTGCCTGGCATGTTCTAGGTTCTCAAAGAAACGACAGACTGCAGGAAGGCTTTGAATCAAAGATAGATTATGATCAAGCAAAGGCCATGCTCAAATTCTAAGCTTGGAGTGGGAAACCGGAGAGCGGGTCTATATCCTGTACTGTGCGGGGGCTCAGCCCAGCCTTGGATAAAAGTGGCTTTGGGATATATGCCTTTAGGAAGATAAATTTATCATGAAAAACAAAAAAATCAAACCCCGAGTTAAAAAGACCTCCAGATGGGCTTTCTCTTGATATAGTAAGTAGGTCCTTTATAGATCCGCTCCTTAGCATCCTAAATCTTGAGATGTCATGCTGCTCCTGGGGTTAGCCAGTTGCTTTAGGCTGAGTAGGCGTGCGAGGATAAGATTAAAACAAGTAATTCTGTTTGCCTGCTGCACACACCATTGTTTAGCTAGAAAAATTAAATTCTTATTCAAGCCTCTCAGCATGTTTAATAAATGCTTCAGGTGCATAGAACCGTGTGTGAGGCAGGAAGGAATAAGGCCGTTCTCTGGGAGTGACACATTTATTAACCTCACTGAGTACTGCAAGCCTGGCACCTGGGATGCTGGTCAGGCCGTAGGCAAACCTGGCAAACATGGATGAGTAAGACCCCCCCGTGGCACTCCTGTTCTGTGATACAGCGTAGCTAGGAGGACAGAGCTCCTGTTTCAGCATCAGGCAGATCTGGGTTCAAATGCCAGCTCTGCTGCCTTGAAGCTCCTTACTTTGGATCTGCTACTTGTTACTCTTCTCATCCCAGGCTTCTCAGTTCAGTCACTCTGTCCTGTCCGAACCAGCAGGGAGGTCACAAGCTTGTTATTTTTTATTATGGTAAAACATATATAACATGAAATTTGCCGATTTTTCCATTTTTAAGCTTACCAGCTCAGTGGCATTAAGTACATTCACAATGCATCTACTTTAATTTGACGTATGAGGAGGTATTTTTACCCCCTTCTTTCCACAGATGAGAAAACTGAGGCTCTGAGAAATTAAATGATGATGACTCTTTTAAGATTCCTGGAGTTAAACATGAGAAGCTATTATGATTTTCCTTTCAGGACACAGGCCAGAAAACCCTATTTAGACCATTAAGGAGGGAAAGCAGAGAATGGAAATTCTGGATTAGTTCATTCTTTTTCTCTTTTTTTTAAAATTTAGAGAACATGTTATTACTTTCTGTAATCAAACCCACATAGATAAGACCTTACATATTTAATACAGTGCATTACCCCTGTACAAACAGAAAAAATTGGTTTAACGTTTCTAGACCAATATGCTGTTAATTTCTGTACAATGCCAACCCAACATGGTATAACTGGGATTGTTTGTCATTGTTCAGTTGCTAAATCAAGTTTGACTCTGCGACCCCATGGACTGTAGCATGCCAGGCTTCCCTGTTCTTCACTATCTCCTGGAGTTTGCTCAAAGTCATGTCCACTGAGTTGGTGATACTGTCTAACCCTCTCATTGTCTGCTGCCCCCTTCTCCTTTTGCCTTCAATCTTTCCCAGCATCAGGGTCTTTTCCAATGAGTTGGTTCTTTGCATCAGGTGGCCAAAGTAGTATTTTTCCCAAAGTTGAGAGCACAACTAAAGTTTCCAAAAATTCAAATTATATATATATATATATATATATTTATATTAAAGGACCAATAGCAGTACGTTATGCATCAATAGCAGCGACAGCTTTTCCAGGTTCAACAGTCATCTGAGCAGACTTATAGAGACACCCAGCGCATGCCATTTAAGAAAGAAAAGGAAAAAGGAAAACCTCGGAATATAGCAAAGTTCCATTCCTGTTGTGCTACCTGGCACCATTTTTTAAAAATTGGCTTCTCAATCGTCATCTAGAAAGAAAACATTCTAGAATTAGGTCATTAAAAACAGACCTGATAAAGCACTGTCACTACTATGTATCATGAAGCAGGTACGAGGCATTCTGTGTTCACAGAGGTATGATACAATTTTGTTAAGAGTCATTAGGCTTCCTGATGCTTTAGCAGAGATGCCTGCCTCACCCCATGGAGGGAGTGGAAACAGACAGCACGCCGAGACCCCTGCCTCCGCTGTCCTGCGGAGGTGGGTGTCCAGGCCCCAGCTTTGGTGCCGACCTCTCAGGCTGACCCACTCCAACCACAGCTCCAGGGAGGGGGAAGGGAAGGAAATGAGTTAAGTCTGTCTTCAGACGCGTTGGTATTGATTCTGTCAGTTTCTTGCTGCTTGCTGACAGAAGATAGATGGCTCATAACGCAGCTGGGCACAGCACATTAGATCTCCGTCTCGGGGCTCCTAAATCATTTCGAAATTTTAAATTCCCTAATCAATATTTTATGGCAAGCACGAGACAGGGATTGGGCCCGCTTCTCTTCAGGGTGTGTGCTCGCACACGGGGTCCTGGTGGAAGTGAGTAGGCTAGAGGGGTCCTCCCTGCCTGGGGAGAACTTGAGGGCAGTCATTTCCTACCGGCCAGAACCAAGGGGCCCTCACAAGTTACATGATCCCAGTGATCACCTTTAAAGGGGAAGAAGTCTGAGGACAAGAGATGATGAGGTTGGTCCTTAGTCGCCTGACTTGTAACAAAACTGAGACCAGAATTCAGGTCTTCTGACTTCCAGCCCAAAGCTCTTTCTGTGAAAGCATGCCTAGCAGAGTGCGTGGTACATAGTAGATACTCAACATGTGTTTGTTCAGCATTAAGCAAATGTTAAAACTCATAAACAGCCAAAGTTTGAGCCAAATGAGTTTTTGTGCTTATTAAGCGCTAAGTGTCAGCCTCTGTTCTCAGTTCTACACCTGTAAAATACCAGTCTGTACTCACGATCCCATGAAGCAGGGACTATCATTTTCCTCATTTCACATACGGCAGAACTGAGGCTCTGAGAGGTGAGTGGCTTGGCCAAGGCCATACAACTGGTGAGTAAGGAACCTGCATTGAAAGCCAGGCATTCGGGCTTGCGAACTTGTGTCTTAGCCTCTGTGCTGTGTTGGTGCCCCATACAGACTGGGTTTGCTTTCATCAGTTGTGTTTAGACCCTTATCCAAAGTCCATCTGCGTTTCATCCCTTGAAAGAGACAGAAAAAAAGAAAGAAAAGGACTTTGGTTTTGTAACCAGACAATGGCTTCATCTGCTAAATAATCCACCTGCAATGCCAGAGACCCCAGTTTGATTCCTGAGTTGGGAAGATCCCATGCAGAAGGGATAGGCTACCCACTCTAGTATTCTTGGGCTTCCCTGGTGGCTCAGGCAGTAAAGAATCTGCCTGCAATGTGGGAGACCTGGGTTCAATCCCTGGGCTGGAAAGATCCCCTGGAGGAGGGCATGGCAACACTTTCCAGTATTCTGACCTGGAGAGTCCCTGTGGGCAGAGGCGCCTGGAGGGCTACAGTCCCTGGGGTCCTAAAGAGTTGGGCACCACTGAGTGACTCAGCACATCAAAATGGCTCAAGAAGTAAGCAATCAGCTGTCTAATGCTAGACTTTCAGAGCTGATGAAAGTGAGGGTCAACGTGACAGTGTTTAGCAGCTGGTTTCCTGAGACTTGTAACAGAAAGCAGGCACTTGATGAAGAAATTTTGGTGATTCTGGCAATCAGCAGACCTGTTAAGTGCTGCAATAGAGAAAGGAAAAAAAAAAAAAATCCTCACCAGTTCCACTGGCTCACAAAGCCTTTCCCCCTGGATCTGGTCCCTCCCTGACTTTTTCGCCATCTCTTCCCCTTGTTACTCACCCAAACTCATAGTGCTACAGGTTCCTGCTTAGGCCCTGCCTTGCTACCAGATGTTCCCTTGGCCTGAAATGCTTGTCCACATAGTTGTCCCATGGCTGGCTCCTTCCTGTAATGTCGATCTCAATGGAAAACACCAGCTGTTCAGAGAAGCCTTCCCTGCTCCCCCAGTCAAAACTGCCTATTAGACCAGAAGCTCCTTGAGAGCAGGAACCTTCCTGCTGATGTCTAGGACAGCACCTGGTGCACGATAGGTGAGGAATAAATACCAGCACAGTGCAAGAAGGGTAAGTTCTTTGAAGAGGGCCCTCAGATGGTCAGACAGAGCACACAGAAACTAGGAGAGTAGGGCAGGAAGGGAAGGGAAATTATAAAAGATTTCATGCCTGTGCGTGACCAGCCCCTGGGTCAGGGATCTCACGCCCCCCTTCCCTGGGAAGTTCATGCTAGTTTCGTCTTCTTTAAAAGAACTTTTTTTATTTGTTTGTTTATGGCTGCGCTGGATCTTTGTTGCTGCTAGTGAGCTTTCTCTAGCTGTGAATGAGCAGAGTCTACTCTCTAGCTGCAGTGCATGGGCTTCTCATTTCGGTGGCTTCTCTCGTTGTGGAGCACGGGCTCTAGGGCACGCGGGCTTCAGTAGTTGTGGTGCACAGGCTTAGCTGTCTCACAGCAGGTGGAATCTTCCCAGACCAGGGATGGAACCCATGTCCCCTGTGTTGGCGGGCGGATTCTTAACCACTGGACCATCAGGGAAGTGCCCATGCAACTTTCTGATGGCTGCAGGGTTCTTCCTTATTTGGGTGTGAAACCTGATTCCACTGCTTCTGCCCATTCACTGGTTTTTGTTATTTCATTTTTAATTGGAGGATACTTACTCTACAATATTGTGACTGTTTCTGCCATATGTCAACATGAATCGGTCATAGGTATAAATACGTCCTTTCCATTAAACCACTCTCCCACCTCACTCCCCATCCCACTCTTCTAGGTCATCATAGAGCACCAGCTTTGGGAGGAGGTGTGGAGAAAAGGGAAACCTTTTAAACTGTTGGTAGGAATGAAAACTGATGCAGTCATTATGGAGAAGAGTGTGGAGAGTCTTTAAAAAACTAAGAATAAAACTAACCTATGATCCAGCAATCCTACTACTGGGCATATGCCCTCAGGAAACCATAATTGAAGAAGACATTGCTCCCAATGATCATTGCATTCACTGGTTTTGATCCAAATCCTGGGGCTGCCTGAAAGCCAGGCTCCATCTGCAAAAAGCTCCTGAGACCCCAAGAACCCCACCGCACTGGGAATACTGTACCGGCCAGGAACCAGAAGGAATCGTGTCAGGTCTGAGCTGCAGGGATTTGATGATACACCACGTACAGTTGAGCTGTCAGAGTCAGCTTGCTCTTCCAAGGGAACAAGCGGGGAATTCTGGGTCAATATCCTCTGAGAGCCGTAGGAGGTTCTGCCGAGAGCCAGGAGGGAAAGCCAAGGACTTGGCTGTGTTCCTTTTAAAGGGTCCTATTGCAAATGCTGGGGAATCATCATGCTCTCATCCATTTCCACATTGTCTGATGCATTGCAGAGCCCTTTCAGGCGTATTCTTGAATGTTCTCATCAATCTTAAACAAGATATCTGAGACAGGGATCACTGCCTCTGGAGAAGGCAGGACTTGCTGAAGATACTCTGCCTGTGACTTCAGGACTATCTGTGATTACACACAGAGTTGTGCTTCTCAAAACCAAGTATGTATAAAAGTCACTTGGAAAGTTTGCTAAAACACAGATTCCATGGGCCTGAGGTGGGTCTAACAAGCACTCAGATGATGCTGTTGCTGGCGGCATTGGTCCAAATGGTCCCACCCTGACCGGGTGGCTGCATGTGACTGTCACACAGCTGCCTCTCTCTGAACTCTGGTAAATAGCAGATAACTGCAGAAAGCACGCCACATATGGTATCTCATCTGATCTCAGAGTGACCCATGAGATAACTATGGTTATCATTCACATTCTGCAGATGAGACTGAAGGTTCAAAGAGGTCAAGTAACTTGTCCAAAGTCCCTCGTTCTGTAAGTGGCTGAATCTGAGTTTTGCTGAACTTTAGAGCAGTGGATTTAACCACAGATGGCATTGTCTGTCATGATTAGGGAGCATGGAAACTGCTTCCTGGAAGTCAGAGGGATTTGGGGTTAACTAGGTCTCCTGTCCTCACTGGAAGAAGGGCCTTGCTTCCCACTGAGCACTGAGATGAAAGCTGAAATTTCTTGACTTTAGGGAAGAGCCTGACTTCTTTCCGGGAGTCAAAACTATCCCAAGAGCTAGGTGGTCTCTATGCCACTGTAGTTCCTAAGGCATCAGATCCAACCCAGAGGATTACTTTAAACTTCTGTTAAGATCCGAGTGCCATTGTCTAGGGTGGAGCCACCCTGGGCAAGAGAGCCAAACAGATGTGTTGTGGGAACCTCGGACCCTGTGTGTGCCTCCTTTCATGCTGCTCCCTGCTCTCCCCAGTAGCATTTGGGAACTTTCCTGCATTTTGGTCTTTTAAACTCAACAAGAGTTGTCAAACTCTCAAAATGGAAAGGTTAGCAAATTTACAAATAACTCCTCCCATAGGTCTTTGCATTTTAAAGAGTCTTGAGAGAGAAAAGCAATGATTTACCAGCTGAATTCATTTCTACATGTTTCATTTCTGACATCACAAGGGGTAGGTAGGACAGATGATTTGGGACCTGGGTCTTCCTCTCTTTCCTCCCTGTACTTCATGGCACCAAGCACATCTGCTGTGCTGTAATTATTGTGAGGCTGCCTGTTTCATTATTGCCATCTCACTGGGTGATAAACTTCACAAGGAAGAGAGACTTCTGCTCTGCTCTCACTATTGCTCAAAACCAAGACCTGTGGTGGGTTTGAAGCTTAGTCACAGCTCAGACGTGCTCAATGTCATGCTGTTTTTCTATAACTGTCATTAGCCATCATTTTTTGCTGTTGTGGAAAGGCATATTCTTGAGAATTAAAGGTAAGCTTAGTCAAATTCTGGCTCAATTTGTAGTCTCTTTTAACTAATTCGACAGTCAAAACTCAGGTATTTTAGAATTCAAAAATTGTCTTTTATCAGTGTTCTTCTCTTGTCGCCTGCCTGGAATGGTGCCTAATGCAGGAACCATGGAATCATGGAAGCAAGAAGTGGGAAGATTCCTGTCTGGCTTGTTTTCTGGCTTCTGGTCCTGGCTGGCCTCTGAGCTGGAGTAGTTGGTCTGTTTGGTTTGGGGATGTTATTCTCACCGCATTGGTTGTCTCAGCGTCTGTGGCTGATGTAACGTGTGCTTTGTCTTCCTGGTTCAGTCCGAGTGACTACCCACCCAATTTGTGTCTTGACTCAGTTCTTGCTAGCCACAATGATCTTATGAAATTGCCAGGGTTAAAATTTGTGTGCATGTGTGTGTTTGTGTGTGCATACACCTGCCTGTGTGTGTGCTGCAGGATGATATATCTCCTCTGATGGGGGCTCCTCATTCCCACTTGGGGTGATGGAAGCAACAGCCTGGAGGGGTGCCTTGGAAGGGACAGACAGGGTCTGTAAGGCAAGTGTGGTGAAAAAGAGGGAGCTGGGCATTCAGGCAGAGAAAAGATTCATTATAGGAAGAAAGAAAGTGATTGGCTTTAGAGAAAAACCAGTGCTCCCCCTTTACAGCTGACTCTTATTATATCCTATCAATGGGAAATTGTGCCCTGAAGGGAGGGGGCCTTAGTTTATCTTTAGCCTGCAGCTGAGGTCTTGGAGTCATGTGGTCGGAGGATTCTCATGGTCGGGTGGTCACGTAGTCTTGAGAAACTGGCACCAGCAGGGAAGAATAGGATATCACCTTAAGGAAAAAACAGGATGCCCACCAGGGCAATGTGGCCACTGTGACTTCATCCCTTGTTTGGCAGGTCACCACAATGAGCCATTTTTAAACTATATGCTATGAGCCCCTTGTAGACTCTAACAGGGTCCTCTCAGGACACTCACTTACATGTAATTTAATTTCCTTGATGTCTTTCTCTGTGATTTTCCTTGAGTTTCTTCTCATCTAGTAGGGGCAAACTGTTCCCACTTCATCTCTTCCATCCTGCCTACTCTATGGAGTCCAGAAAGGCTTTTTTCATTTTCTCAAGTGCCTGGTTCTTGCACTGAAAACCCTGGGCCTTCAAGATTGCTGTCTTTTCTGTGAATTAAAAAAAATTAAATTAGGATGTCAAAGCCACCTTCTTCTTGGAAAACTTAATTCCTTGTTTTCTCTTCTACTCTACCCCCAAGCCATGGATAACTCTGACTCTGAGTTTAGAGGGCTGGTGGGCAACACAAGCTACCAAATTACCAGGAATTAAAAATGCATAGAAAAATGCTTCAAAATATTTTTCTGTTTGATGGAAGGCACCAGTGTTTATGGAGTAGACATTGGTAGTGTTGACCCAGAGTAAATTCTGAACTAACATTAAGGCTCATTTTGAGGTCCTTTGAGCCTTGGAATATTGAATATATGAAGGTTGATTGGAGACTTTAAGATACCACACACTAGGGACAGCCCAGAATAATGTGGTGATGATTATGACAATAACATTTCATTTTACAAGTATTTTCCCTACAGACTATTTTATAATTCATCCTTTATTTTATTAAGCAATATATTGTGTGAGACACAGTGCTAGGACATGTTCCTATGTGAGGAGACAAAATTTATTAAATTGGCAGTGTTTATGAATTTCCCTCTTTCTCCAGCCCATCAAAAATAATCTTGTTATTTAGTCCAATTTTCTCCTGCCACCTTTTTTTTCCCCCAAAAAAGAAAGGATTCTTATTTGTCGAGAAAGAGCTTAAGTTAATGTAGATCACAAAGTGCTGAGAGGGAGGGCAAGAAGATGTGGAGGAACGTCTTTCTCTCCCTCCTCCGCCTTCCTCCCTCCCTTTCTCCTCCCTTCTTTCTTTTCCCTTTTCCTTCCATTTCTGCTCCCTCCACTCTCCTCCCCTTCCTTTGTTCCACTTCCCTTCCTTTTCCATACATCCTCTCCCCTTCGGGGCATTCTTATCGAGGTTCTGGGTTTCTTTCCTATGGGACTAGCCAGAGGTGATGACTCCCAAAGTCTGGATTCAGGCTAGGGAGAGCCAAGAGCCTACACTTGGATTCCCAGCCTGAACCTGATGCTTAGTTAGCTCCATCTGAATTCTGAGACAGGCTGAAACCTGGGACCTGGGACACTTTGCTGCAGTTCTTGCACCTGGACAAACATCTCCTTGAGCAACAAAATACAAAGAAATTATAGGGGACTAAAAATAACTGAAAGATGATGCTCTGAAAGTGCTGCACTCAATATGCCAGCAAATTTGGAAAACTCAGCAGTGGCCAAAGGACTGGAAAAGGTCAGTTTTCATTCCAATCCCAAAGAAAGGCAATGCCAAAGAATGCTCAAACTACTGCACAATTGCACTCATCTCACATGCTAGTAAAGTGATGCTCAAAATTCTCCAAGCCAGGCTTCAGCAATATGTGAACCGTGAACTTCCTGATGCTCAAGCTGGTTTTAGAAAAGGCAGAGGAACCATAGATCAAATTGCCAACATCCGCTGGATCATGGAAAAAGCAAGAGAGTTCCAGAAAAACATCTATTTCTGCTTTATTGATTATGCCAAAGCCTTTGACTGTGTGGATCACAATAAACTGTGGAAAATTCTGAAAGAGATGGAATACCAGACCACCTGACCTGCCTCTTGAGATATCTGTATGCAGGTCAGGAAGCAACAGTTAGAGCTGTACATGGAACAACAGACTGGTTCCAAATAGGAAAAGGAGTACATCAAGGCAGTATATTGTCACCCTGATTATTTAACTTCTATGCAGAGTACATCATGAGACACACTGGGCTGGAAGAAGCACAAGCTGGAATCAAGATTGCCAGGAGAAATATCAGTAACCTCAGATATGCAGATGACACCACCCTTATGGCAGAAAGTGAAGAGGAACTCAAAAGCCTCTTGATGAAAGTGAAAGAGGAGAGTGAAAAAGTTGGCTTAAAGCTCAACATTCAGAAAACGAAGATCATGGCATCTGGTCCCATCACTTCATGGGAAATAGATGGGGAAACAGTGGAAACAGTGTCAGACTTTATTTTTTTGGGCTCCAAAATCACTGCAGATGGTGACTGCAGCCATGAAATTAAAAGACGCTTACTCCTTGGAAGGAAAGTTATGACCAACCTAGATAGCATATTCAAGAGCAGAGACATTACTTTGCCAACAAAGGTTCGTCTAGTCAAGGCTATGGTTTTTCCTGTGGTCATGTATGGATGTGAGAGTTGGACTGTGAAGAAGGCTGAGTGCCGAAGAATTGATGCTTTTGAACTGTGGTGTTGGAGAAGACTCTTGAGAGTCCCTTGGACTGCAAGGAGGTCCAGCCAGTCCATTCTGAAGGAGATCAGCCCTAGGATTTCTTTGGAAGGAATGATGCTAAAGCTGAAACTCCAGTACTTTGGCCACCTCATGAGAAGAGCTGACTCATTGGAAAAGACTCTGATGCTGGGAGGGGTTGGCGGCAGGAGGAGAAAGGAATGACAGAGGATGAGATGGCTGGATGGCATCACTGACTTGATGGACATGAGTCTGAGTGAACTCCGGGAGTTGGTGATCAACAGTGAGGCCTGGAGTGCTGTGATTCATGGGGTTGCAAAGAGTCAGACACGACTGAGCGACTGAACTGAACTGAGCTGAAAAATAACTGTGAGCACATGTAGCCATGACAAATTTGGGACAAGAAGATACAAAAGGTCCAAAAAACCCCAGTCGCCGTTTCTGAAGAGCCAAGAGCGAAATCAGGGTACTGTGCATGTCTCCTTGTACTCAAACCACCTAAGCCAGCCCTTGGCCCAACGCCTGGACCCACCCCCTGTGCTCACCCGATATAGGGAACCAGCTCACCCCTCACCACCCCTGGGGAGTGAGCCAGGGAACCTGTTACTTGTTCTTCTGCCTCCTGCAGCCGCAGGAGCCTCCATAAAGCCTTGCCTGAATTTCTTGTCTGGCCTCTTATCAATTTCTATTGATTGGGGAAAACCAAGAACCCCAGTGGGTATCAGTTCTACTGTGGTGGGACTGAACAGTGACCCAGTAATAGTGGTTCCTCCCATCCTAGTGTGCCATTATTTCTTGCATGCCCAGCTTCCTCGGGAATTTCCTGGGTAAAGAGGGATTGTCAGGTTGGAATTTAAGCCATTGTGTGTCACGCCCTGGGGATCACAGGTGGTGAAGACAAGGGATCCAACCCTCCAGGAGGTCCCCGTGCAGCGGTGGAGAGGGCCAAATGCACGGGAAAGGACAGCATGGTAGGGTCACTGCTATTCTAGGCGTGTGTGCCGGGTGCTGCTGGAGCACATGGAGGGCATCTCATCCCGCCTGACCAGGGGAGGCTGCCTGGACAAAGGATGTCTAAGCTAAGAAGCTGAGAGCTCTGGCAGAGGCAGGGGAGCAAGCAGCTGTGCTGATTTGTGGAGTAATCAGATGAGGATGCTGAATCTAGGCAAGCTGAATAGAATAGACAATGGGATTCCAAGCAGAGACGGAGGAAAAGTAGGACTGAGGATCAGGAAGGGGAATCAAGAATACGAAGCACCTGATGAGAAGATCCGACTCATTGGAACAGGCCCTGATGCTGGGAAAGACTGAAGGCAAAAAGAGAAGGGGCAGCAGAGAATAAGATGGTTAGATAATGTCACCAACTCAACAGACATGAACTTGAGCAAATGTTGGGAGATAGTGGAAGCCAGACGAGCCTGGCATGCTGCAGTCCATGGGGTTGCAAGGAGTCAGACATGACTTAGTGACTGAGCAACAACCTCTCTCCTCGAGGGTGAGAACTGGAGCTGGAATGGGGGTGAGGCCAGAGTTGGGGAGGAGAGAGAAGCACAGAGAATCAAAGGCTAAGCCTGGGAATGCCCAGGTTTCAGGGCTGAAAAGGCAGAGGGGCTAGAGAATAATTTAGAGAGCCAGCTGGGAAATCCTAGCAACCTGATCAAAGCACCACCAAACCCTAGGTCCTCTCACAGTCCAGCTTAAGAGTGTGCAGCCCTCACCCCTTTGTGTTTCTGGCCTTACAGGTGATGTTCACCACAGCTACCATCTCTCAAGGGAGTACCAAGCAGCAGGCACTATGCTAGACTAATATATATATTATCATCTGAAGTTCTTAGAATTCAGCGCAGTAAACATCAACTTTCCCATTTTACAGATGAGGAAACAGGTTCAGAGAGGTTAAGTGACTTTCTCAGGGCCCCTGTGCCACACAAGCTGGATCAGAACTGGGATCCAAACTTCTAAACTCCATGATAAACACGGTTGTTGTTCAGTTGCTAAGTTCACCCCATGGACTGCAGCCCGCCAGGCTCCTCTGTGCTCTACTACCCCCTGGAGTTTGCTCAAATTCATGTCCATAGCATTGGTGATACTATCTAACCATCTCATCCTCTTTCGCCCCCTTTTCCTTTTGCCTTCAATCTCTCCCAGCACCAGCGTCTTTACCAATGAGTCGGCTCCTCATTGTTTTTATCGTTCAAAAGGGCTATTGGAAGTGTAGCCTTTCCTGGGAGCTGGCAACAATGCAGAGTCTCAGGCACCATCCCAGAACTGCTGATTCAGAATTTGCATTTTAATGAGTGAATTAGCCACATATTAAAGTTGGTAAGCTCTGCTGCAAGCTACCTCCACACATCTCCTACCTTCTGACCTTGTGTCAGGGGTCCACGCTGCCCCTGATTCTTTGCCTCCTGTCCCCTCCTATAGTCCTGTTCTGGGAAGATGTGCTGTGTGGTTTGCTTGGTGGCCCTACTCTGCTCGTGATAATTAGAGTTTGGCGCTACACTTCGGTTTCTCAAAGGGATGGTTTCTTATGGGAGTGTTGGCATGAAGGAGAGTCAGCTTTTCCATGGTGACGGTCTGTCCCCGGAGGTCTGGCACTGGGCCTCGAATGTACTGCTCCCCAACTGTGCTCATCAGATCACTGTGATCCTGTTATTCTCTCTGAGCACACATGGAACCACTGAAGGTTGAAACTCTCCCCACCTGGCTCTCCAGTCTGCCCATCCCTCCCCTTGGGTGGATGTTCCCTGTAGTCTACTTACAGGAGAGGAAGAAACTCAATAGCATTTGGCTGCTGTGCGCAGTTGCTGATTGACATGAAGTGTTAGTGTTAGTAGCTCAGTCGTGTCTGACGCTTTGTAACCCCATGGACTGTAGTGTACCAGGCTCCTGTGTCTGTGGGGTTCTCCAGGCAAGAATACTGGAGTGGGTAACCATGCCCTCTTATAGGGGATCTTCCCAACCCAGGAGGGATGGAACCTGGGTCTCCTGCATTGCAGGCAGATTCTTTACCATCTGAGCCACAAAGGAAACCATGAAGCATCATGAAAATTATTACTTTCTGTTTAGCACATTCGTATGCCAGGCATTGTGCTGGGTTTTATGATTTCCATTGTACAGATGTTGAAAAGAATTCTTAGAAATGTGAAGTGATGTACTGAAAGTCACATGGCTAGTAAGTGGTGGAGATGGGATACAGTCCCACAATTACTTGACTCTGAAGTTCATGCTTGTTTCACATTACCTCTAGAAAGGCTTATGGTTCCTAATTTCTATTAATCAAAGTGACAGATTATTGTAACTTTGAATCTTTGCAGACTTCTAGTGCAGTGGCTTTTAAATGTTAGTGCACATCAGAATCAGCAGATGGGCTGGTTAAAACTCTGGTTTAGTAGTTACGATGTGAGGCTAGAGCATTTGCACTTCTCACGAGTTTCCAGGTGATGCTGCTGCTGCTGCTGCTCCAGGCCATGCTTTGAGAACCACTGCCCCTCTGGACTCGAAGGGGTAGAGACGAGCAGAAAACAAAGCACTCGTTGTTCCCATCCCCTCAGCCTGCTGGGCAGTGCTGCTGAGATGCCTGTGCCTTGCTTTTTGCTTCCTGGACATTATTTCACAGGAGAGCAGAGGTCTGGCTACTTGCATCTGTTTCAGTTCAGTATCTCCTCTTGTCTGGGTAGTATGTAGGCTGGTCCACTGCCCTGAACTCAGGAGGGTCACCTTCTAACAAGCTGAGGATTTAAAAAGCATACAATAACACAAACAAAGGCCTAGAAACTGAAAGCATGTTGATTTACGGGCACTGCTCAGGAACTAGTAATCCAGTTCAGAGAATGAAAAAACCTTGGCTCATCCACCCAACTAGAGGGCTTCTCTGAAATTCATGAGATTTGTAAAAAATGGGATTCATCATTTGCCTTTCCCTAGAGTTCTTGCCTTGTTGTATATACCCAAGCTTCCAAACAGAGTTGACTTTGAATTTCCATGATGGACTATCTAAGCATGTTTGGGAGAATGCTGGGGGTCTATCTACATGCTAACCCTATAGGCACTCTGGCAGTGAGAGGCACGGTGTACAGAGCATCGGGGCTAAGAGCAAGAGGCTATGGAGTGAGATAGAGCTGGTTGCGAAAGCTGGCTCTGCTATTTAACAGCTGAGTGTCCATGAGAATATTACTTAACCTGTCTGGATCTCATTGTCTCCAGAATCAAGGCTGATATAAAAAATATTTAGCCAACAGATATGGCATGAGCATCAGCCAGTCGGAATGGATGGAGGCCAAATCTGAAGCAACGCCAACTGTAAACAAGCCAGAACCAGGGTGGAGGACTGGCTTGCATTTTCAAATACGATGTGGGTTCCATCTGTGGTTTATCTCTGGGCAGGAAGGAGGGTGTGTGTATGTGTGTGCGTGCATGTGGGTGTGTCCCGCACACTCAGAGAACAACAGGAAGCCTTCCTGGGAGTGAGACCACCTGGCTATTTCAGGGTCATGAGAGATATCTCTTTTGGAGGCCTTGGACCATAGTCAATTTGGCCTGTCCCTTTTCCACAATCTGGCTGGTAGCCAGTGAGTGGGAAGCCAAGAATGAGAAAAGGTTCTGTGGGTTGATTCTTATTCTGCTATCTTTGGAAAGAGGCAAGGCCAGATTCCTATTATTGCTCAAGATATGGAAAAGTACAAAAGACTGCATGAAGGCCTCTCCCTCCAGACATGGTCGGGGGGACCTGAATAGTCCTTGTCCTGGTATACAACCATTGGTTGACCTGGTTTACCTTTTCTGGGGAACAGGACAATGTACCTCACGGGCTTGAATTGAGAAGCAAACAAGACAATAGGTGTGAAACACCAGGCACCCAGCAGGAGCTCAGCTAACGGACGCTCTGTGTTGATCTTCTAGGCCGTGTGCCTACTGCGGGAGCTCTGAGGCTCAGGGGAGCTCTGTCCACTGCCTGAGAGCCAGGGAGCCAGGTAAATTTCCTGTGATGTTGTATGGACCTTGCTTACTGATACCTGAGTGGGTCTTTATAGGAAACTTGTACTGAGTACTAAAACAGATGAGCTATTTGTTATGCAGGGAAAGTAAGTAAAAGAAAAGTACTGCTGAGTTCTAACATGCAGGGGAGAGAAGGCCTTCCTACCTGGGGCCTCGTGAAAGTTTCAAGGTTGGTAGCAGTAGTGTAACCCCAGTGCGAATAGCTTGGCAGCTGCAGAGGTGAGGGTATGGCTAGCAATGAGGTGGATGACTGCGTCAATGTGAGGACGAGGGAAGGTGGCCACGAGGCAGATGCACAGCCCCATGTCATCCTCAAGGTCAGCTGTGGCCCCTGGCGCCTCTTGCAGGGGCATATGGTAGCCGTGAGTGAGTAAGTGGGGGAAGGAGCGTCTCTGCTCCAGTTCTAGGGGAAACCAGGCTGCTGCAGCCCCCGGAAAACCTGGGATGAGGCAGTGGACCTGCCGCAGGGCGGATGGACAGGCAGATTCAGAGCCTTCCCTTGTCCATGTGCTCTTCTAGACTGCTGTGGTCCAGGAAACAACAACCGACTATGTCTACATCTTTGGATGTTACACCTGTGTCTCTTTCCTCTGTTCTCTCAGCCACTATAGTCCTCATCTTACTCTTGTTAGTTTAAAGTGGGCCACCCCCTCCTCCCTGAAACTCTTTTGTCTTATCTATTTATTTATGGCTGCGTTGGGTCTTGCAGTGGGCAAGCTCTTCATTCAGGCATGCAGGCTCTCTCATCATGGCACGCGGGCTCCAGAGACCCTGGATTCAGTAGTTGTGGCGCACCAGCTTATTTGTCCGGCAGCCTGTGGGATCTTTCCAGACCAGGGATTGAAATTGCATCCCCTGCATTGGAAGGCAGATTCTTAACCCCGTGCCACCAGGGAAACCCCACTCTTTTGTCTCTTGAGTAATGTGATTTCCTCTCTCAGTCGACCTCGTACTTCTAACACCCCTCCTTGGAAGACTCTTTCCTCCTCATGCATCTTTGTTTCAGGGCTTTCTCTCTCTCTCTCCAGGTAACTGCATCTGCATTCAAGAACTCAGTGGTCCCTGTGCAGGAGCCTGAAATCTCCCTCTCCAGTCAGGAGCTTGTTCTTTAGTATTTGGATATAGTTAGTATTTGGATGCCCTCTGGGTGTTTCCTCTTTGGTTGCTGTCTGGATTATTGTGCTGACCTCCCGATTTAGGAGCTGCTTCAGGTTTCCTCTCCTCTAGTCCACACTCCTCCTGCTGCCCAATTTTTTTCCCCCTAAATTACCCACTAGAATTTACCCCTGGGGCAGCTTCAATGATTCACCAATACCCACAAGAAAACTACCCAGTATGAGTGGTGATAGTGGTAAAGAACCCATCTGCCAGTGCAGGAAATGTAAGAGACACAGGTTTGATCCTTGGGTTGGGAAGAAGCCCCTGGAGAAGGAAGTGGCAACCCACCCCAGTATTCTTGCCTGGAGAATCTCATGGACTGAGGAGCCTGGCAGGCTACAGTCCAGAGGGTTGCAAAGAATTGGATATGATTGAGCGACTTAGTGGGCTAAAAGAACCTTGATGTTTGGCGTCTGCTCCCTTGCCAGCCTCCTTCCTCCTTTCTCTCCCACCCAGTTTGCAGACGCTGACCTTCTTGACCTTGTGTCAGTGTCTCAAATACAGTGCATCTCCTACCCCTCCGTGCCTGTAGACATGCCGCTATCTTTTTCTGAATTGTTCTTCCTGTTCATCTGCTGGTGACATTTGTCTTTTCAGACTTTTCTATGGAGGCATCTCCTCTGTGAAGTGCTTCCTGACACCCAGGCCTGGCTTCCCCTGCACAGTCATGCAGGGCCCCAGGCTCAGAAGGGCCCTGCGTTTCATGGAATGCTCTGCTGTCACCATCTTAAAGTTGTAAAGAATTTAAAAATAAAGGACTGTGCATTTTTATTTCACTCTGAGGCCCATAAATTATGGATCTGGTCCTGTTGCCATCCCCACAACAACACCCACACGGCACAGTCGTGACACTTACTAGGTTGTGTTGCAGTCACTGTGATCCGCCTGCCTCACCCACTGGCTGGTGGGGTCCTTGAGACCATGTCCCATTCATCTCTAATCCTTAGCCCCCAGGGCAGACAGTTACACAGAGTAGGGACTCGGTGAATGCTTGAGGATAGAGTTAATTCAGGGCTGTGAGTTTTTTCTCCTTAGTCTGGGAGAATCCCCTTTCCCTTTCCTTCTTTCTTCTTTTGTTTTTTAACATTTATTTAATTGGAGGACAATTCCTTTACTGCCTTTCCCTTTTAAAAACATTCCCCATGTGAAAAGCAGTTACCAGAAACAGTGAGCTCCAGTTTTAATTATTATTATTATTTTAGCTTGGCTTTATGACCTAGCCTGACTCTATTTACTTCTAGGGGCATCAGTTGACTTATCTGTGAAGTGAAGGGCATGACCAAACTTCAACACTTGGGGGGCTTTTGGGCTGTAACTCTCCAAGCCCCCCCCCCCCTCTCTCTGTTTTGGTTCTCTCCTTCAGAACAGTCAAGAATCCTCATCCTTTATACTCCTTTTTGGAAAAAAACAAAAACAAAAAAACAAAACTCGCCTTCTCTCTCACATTACCTCTTTTGTTTTTCATCAGGAAAGGCAAGGCCAGATTCTTCACTCAGCAAAAGTGGTCTTTGTTGACATTTGGAGGGAAAAAAAATGAAGAGAAAAGTCAAAGATCCTTCAGAATCTTGGTGTTTGAATATTTAAAGGCTCTGAATGCTAGAGATGTTGACAGGTCTGTGTCAGCTTTCGTTCTGATCCCTAGGCCATTGTTCACTCTCCAGAAACAAAAGGAGCTCACTTCAAGGGTCCGTGTGCAGAACAGATTTGCCGGCCAACTCTTCTGTCTGCCTGGCCTTCCCCGGCCCCCACGGCTGCCTGCCTGACTGCTTCGATGCCAGAGTTCTCAGAATGCTCCTCTCCAGCGTGCTCTGGGGACTCCAGGGTGGGGCTGAGGGAGAAGGTGGGGGGAAATTGAGTTGGGAAGAGGACCAAGGCAGAGAACCAACCAGAGTTGGTTCTCAGGGACCCCTCTCTCATTTCTACCATTTTTACTGCTTTTCTATTTGAGGGCTCTGGGTAAGAGGTGACTGGAAATAAAGGGTTGTAAAGTGAAAAAAAAAAAAAAAAAAAGCATGAAAGCCTCTGTCTATGGACCTGGTATAAAGTCTCAGTCCTGGTATCTAGGGCCGCCGTGGCTGGCTAGACTGACTCTGTGGCATGATTCTTGTCAATAGGAAAGAATATAAATTTTTTATGCTTCCTGTTCTTACTCTCAATCCAGTTATAATGGGGAAGTACGGTTCCTGGACTGGTCTCTTCACCCGCTCTCTCTGGCCACAGGCTGGGTATTGGCTGGGGCTCCAGCTTCTTGGCAAAGGCTAGGACAGGGTGGTTGATAACATTGCCATAGATGTTAAATGGCCGAGGAGGCCACCTCTTCACCTGAGGGCCTGGATCCTTGCTGAGAGACCATGCCCAGAAGGACTGGCAAGGATAGGTGACGGGACTTGCTGGCTGTGGACACCCCTGTCCTCCAGTCCCCAGACCCTAAATATCTTATTTGTTTTTCCAGAGGGTCTTCTGGTAAGCCCAGCCATGGAACACCATGGAACAGAGGGTGGCACGGGATGTGGAGCTGAGGTGATGTGGAAGTCTGGAGCCCACCACACCTGGGATTGGGTCCCAGTTCTGCCGCCTAACTCGCTCTGAAGTAACTCCATGTGCCTGTTGCTATGTTAGATCCTGTAGGGGAAAAAGGAATTTGCACTCTAAATGGGGAGAAAGAAAATCCAACTTTTTGGCTGATAGGAAAGTTTACTTAGCCTCTTCACCTCCACCTCCCAAACAAGCCAGACAGAAACCCAGGAATTGAAGAGGAGAAACTTGGCGCAGTATCTTTCACTCTGCAGGAAGATTGGGAGAGGACAAAGGCTGTTGGCAGAAAAATTAGTTCAAAATTACATTCACAGGAAAAACGTGTCTCCGTAGTAGCCCTCTTTAAGGATTTTGGCAGGGAATAAATCCTTACAGTTTCAGATGTCTGGTATGTTTAGATACATATTCGGGGAAAGAGCAAATGGCAAACCGGAATGGTAGACCCGGAAACCTTCCTCCTCCACAGGGACCCAGAGGGCCCCCCGCCACCATGCCCAGCAGCAGGAACTGGGGGCAGAGGAGACCCATCTTTGACTCATGACAGCGAGCAGAGCCAGAGCAATTTAGGAGCTACCCACGAGGACTTGGGTCTATGTGATGTGTGGGGAAGGGTGGTTCTGAGTGGTTTAGAGGGGAGAGTAAGGAAGAAGGGGAACTTTAGGAAGGAGTTAAAAGAGACAAGGACTGAAGGAAAAGGAAGGAAAAGGCAGCTTAGGGAAAGAGGGCTTGGTCCCATGGAACAGTGGTCCCCAACTTTTTGGCACAAGGGACATGGAAGACAATTTTGCATGGACAGCAGGTAGGGGATGGTTTCAGGATGATTCAAATACATTACATTTATTGGGCACTTTGGGGGCTTCCCTGGTGGCTCAGTGGTAAAGAACGCACCTGCAATGCAGGAGCTGTAGGAAACAAGGGTTTGATCCCTGGGTCAGGAAGATCCCCTGAAGGAGGAAAGTATTCTTTCCTGGAGACTCCCATGGACAGAGGAGGCTGGTAGACCACAGTCCATGGGGTTGCAAGAGTTGGATATGACTGAAGCGACTTAGCAGGCATGCATTGGGCACTTTATTCTATTATTACATCAGCTCCACATTGAATCATCTGGCGTTAGATCCTAAAGTTTGAGGACCCTCTACCTGGAAGACTCCTCTGGGTTCCAGGGAGTGTCCATGTGTAGGCATAATCGGAGGCACCTCAGAGAAGGGAGGTTACCTCGAGGTGGCCAGGATGTCTCAGGGAACAGGCAGGATTTGAGCTGAACCCTGGAGGACAGAAAGATTTTCATAGCCAGGTAGAGGGGGTCAGTGAGGACACTTCAGGTGTAAGGCTGTGTGGTGAATAAGCTGTGTTTTGGTCCTAGCCTCTGCTGCATCCTCCTGTCTCCTTTACTGGCCGCCCTCCCCCACCCTCAACAGGGCTTCTGAGCCCATCCTAGCAGTGGCCGTGGCCCCATATCCTTGCCCACAAGGCTGGAGCATTTACTCAGGTCTGGGACTAGCCCTTCCTAGGGTCTGGAGGCGATGGCAGACAGCCCTCACCCTGCCTTAAACATCTACGCAGCGGAAGGTGAATTTCACATTTCCAATTATGACACAATCTGCTTGGTGTGGAAGTGGGAGCCTGTTGACTTTAACAGCCCAGCTGTTCCTGTCTTCCGGACGATAGTGAAAATCTCTTCCGAGCAGAGGGGCGAACAGTCTGAAGTTCTGATGGGAGTCCTCCCGGCTGCCACAGAAGAGCAGTTTGTTACGGTAACGTGGCCCTGGGGGCCTCCGTGTTCCTTTCTCGTGCGATGCAGATGGGACCACCAGGCCCGGCTGTGCTGGGAGCTATTTTCTAAATGTCACAATTCTCTGAGATGAGTGAGTCCCATATTTCTTACGGTTTCTTAAAGCCTGTATTACAGAGCTGTCATTTGTTTGGGCTTCCTACCAGCTTCCTTCCCTCCCCCTTCTCCCTGTCTTACCCTCCTTATGAGGAGGTGGAGGGAAAAGCCCCTATTTCTTTCTGCTCATCAAACTGAGCCCTGCCTGCTTTCCCAAGGCTTAGTCCTTCCTCTGATCCCTGTGCCTGGCTGCCCTCTCCACTGGAAGGGACAAGCCCTCTTACCACCAGGGATTTTTCAGAGGGGGCCCTTGAACCTGCTCTTGGCTCTTTAACTTCTAATTGCCTTTTAATGCCTCACCTTCTTCTATCTGCCTTTTGAATCCCATCACTCGTTTCCAGCCTTGTAGAAGAGGCTGTCTCACAAAATTAATTGCAAAGCAATGGAAAATGTAAATGTAGTAGAAAACATGGTGAATCCCTCTTCTGAGACTAAAGTATGGTTAAAAATGGTTGATTCATTTTTAGCTTAGTCCTCTCTCTGATGAACAGCTGAGCTGGTACAGCTTTTTGGGCTTCTTGGGTCATATGAACACTCTTACCATTGTTCACATCTGAGGTTTTACTGTAAAGCAATGAGTGTAATTTTTTTTTTTTACATAAATATACCACAATTTTGTGAAATGGAAAACTGCCTTCTTCAATGTTATCAACTGGTAAGTACTTTACACACACCAATTGTGTGTTTAGAATTGATAATGCAAAGGTTTTCATCAAAATTTCATCTGAGTCTGTTCATAAAAAATTGACATATGTCAGAAAGTACAATATTTCAGCATCTAAGTTATATTTGCAAAATGGCTTCTTAAATATGGAAGTGGCTTAAAAAGTGTTTGTCGGATCATAAGTTCTGATTTTTAGTTTCAGAAAGTATCACCCCGGTAACCATACCCTCATGCCCAGGGTGTGTCATTGCATACAAACATTGATCAGACTTCAGCATCAGTTTGTATGTCATACAAGAAAACCACATTCATCTCTCCACCGTCACCTTCATATTGACCCAAAATGTTTCTACCTGCTTTACTCCAATGACTTTAGACTGTCTAACCTTCAGATATGAAACGTTCTTATAACGAAAGGTATTGAAAGAATAGCTACAGGCTCTGAATAGGATTCTTAAAGAGGATCTCAAAAATATTCTAACAATTGTAGCACTGAAAAAAAGAGACTCTGTCCCAAAGGATCCACTTTTTAAAGTTGAAGTATAATTGCTTTACAATGTTGTGTTAGCTTCTGCTGTGCAGTGACGTGAATCGGCTATATGTATACATATCTATTCCCTCCATCTTGGACCCCCCACTATACTACCCATGTAGGTCATCACAGGGCACTCAGCTGAGCTCCCTGGGTCATATACGGCAGATTCCCACCATCCATCCATTGTACACATGGTTGTGTTGTTCTTGTTGTTCAGTCGCTAAGTTGCATCTGACTCTTTGCAACCCCATAGACTGTAGCATGCCAGGCTTCCCTGTCCTTCACTATCTCCTGGAATTTGCTCAAACTCATGTCCATTGAGTCAGTGATGCCATCCAACCATCTTACCCTTTGTCACCCCCTTCTCCATGTATTTAGGTCAAACCCAGTCTACCAGTTCATCCCACCTGCCCCTTCTCCTTCTGTACCCACATATCCATTCTTTACATCTTCATCTGTATTCTTGCTCTGCAAACAGGTTCACCTGTACCATTTTTCTAGATTCCACATATAAGTGCTAATGTACCAACAGGTCCACTTTGAAGGACATGGTCATTGGATTGTGGGCAGAGGAGGTGTCTTCCCCTGACTTCATGTATCTATGTGAAGAGCTACCTCTAGAATAGCGTTACTGGCTAATCCATGCCTCCTGCACTCCTCCCAGGGGGCAAAGAATAACTGAGACTAATGGTGACTTAGGGAGAAGACTGGTAACTTAGGGAGGACCAGACATGCATGGCTCAGCCCCTTCGGGCTCAACTTTCAGGTATGCGACATCTCTTGGCCCTGAAGTGAGTGAGAGGCCTGCCCTGGAGAGGTCTTCATGTGTGGGTCTGATTAACTTGGAGATAAAGTATTAGCAAGCCCTCCTGGCCACAGATCTAAAACCTCATGGTCAAAAAACTTGGCAATATTTTGAATTCTATCTTTAGGGCTCGGTGTATTTCTCTCATTTAGTGTTTTATTTATTACTATTTACTTTTGGCTGTGCTGGTGTCTTCATTGCTGCACAGGCTTTTCTTTAGCTGCAGTGAACAGGGGCTACTCTGCAGTTGTGCACAGGCTTCTCAATGCAGTGGCTTCTGCTGTGGAACATAGGCTTGCTCTAGGGCACGCAGCCTTCAGTACTGTGCTCAGCGGTTGTGGCTCTGGGATTCTAGAGCACAGCCTCAGTAGTTGTGATGCACAAGCTTAGTCGCTTCATGGCATGAGGGATCCTCCTGGATTGGGGCTTGAACCCTTGTCTCCTGCATTAGCAGGCGACTTCTTTACACTGATCTACCAGAGAAGCCCTCTCATTTGGTTTTAATCTCCAGGGGTTGAAGAAAGAGGTGTTATTTATTAGCCCCAATGGCACCCCACTCCAGTACTTTTGCCTGGAAAATCCCATGGACGGAGGAGCCTGGTAGGCTGCAGTCCATGGGGTCGCTAGACTCGGACATGACTCAGTGTCTTCACTTTCACTTTTCACTTTCATGCATTGGAGAAGGAAATGGCAACCTACTCCAGTGTTCTTGTCTGGAGAATCCCAGGGATGGGGAAGCTGGTGGGCTGCCGTCTATGGGGTCGCACAGAGTCAGACACGACTGAAGCGACTTAGCAGCAGCAGCAACATACCATCAACTATGTTCATTTGGCTGTATAAATTTTTGTTGCCTTTATGAAAGCAGCTCCTTTGCATTACAGTTATACCTGATGTAGTAAAAAGCTAGGAACAACAAAAGAGGAAGTCTTCCTTGGCCCTATCCCTTTATTTTATTAACTTAAAAAATTTCAAGAAAAAAATTTCATCAGGAAATATGAAAGAGGGAAATGCCCATTTCCTACTTGTGGAAGAGAGTTGTGAGTAACTCCACTTGCTTTTGATAAAAAAGGGTGGTTTTTTTTTTTCCCCACAATATTTTATTTTTATTTTATTTTACTTTTTTGGGAAGGTTTAATGTATCATTCTAGTGGAAGCCTTCCTTCATTGTGATAAAATTATCCCATTTCTTTTTAGAATCAGTAGAAATGAACAACTTTTGCTGTGATTCTAATTTCTTCCTACAGTAGAAGCTCATACATGGCAGGGCTATGCTGTTCAACGTGATCACACCTTCTTAGCTGCTGGATGTTCTGTTGTTTCTCCTTGCTTTCTCCTGAGGCTCAGGTGTGGTTGTTGGAGATTGTTAGGTGGAGGTTTCTGGAGAGAGGCCAAGGGATCTTTACCCCTGAGGACCAGCATCACAGCTGAACTCTAGAAAGATGCTTTTTTCTTCCTGGTCTCCTTGTGCCCATCTGACCTGAGAGCAGGGAGAACTTAGCTCACCTGTCCTTTGGGTTTCCTCACTGGGGACAGATATAGACCTTCCCCTGCTGGTGTGCGTGGTGTGCGTGGTGTGCGTGGTGTGCGTGGTGTGTGTGTGTGTGTGTGTGTGTGTGTGATCTGCACACAATGAGCTCTACTAGCATCTGTAGTTCTGACCTGGACATTCCGAAACTGGGCCTCCAGGCTTTCAGTAGGCCCCACAATGGAGAAAAATTTCACCAGTTCTAGGAAAAAAATCTAGAAGATCTAGAAAAATCTTACCAGGGTCCCTGAGGCTTCCCCTGTATTCATCCTGGTGCCTTTAAGCTCCAGAGCTCCTTTGGTTGAGAATTAGAGATACATTGGAGATAGACATGCGGCAGGCAGGGGGTTCGTCTGGGGGGAACATTGTGTGGTCAAACCACTCTCTTTCCAGAATCTTCTTGATTCCATCCTTGCCTGTCCCCACAAAGTAAATATTAATACCATCATGGTTTATAGCAGTCACCTTGGAAACCCCAGGCACTTGAGAGCTGGTTTGTCCCAGGTGGGAACAAAATGTATTAGGCCCTTCAGCAAGGGCTAATGTGATTGATGTGCAATATAACCCGACTGCTTCTGAGCCTGGGCCTGGTAATTTGGCCAGGCTTCCCTCTCGTCTTGGTGCTCATGGGAATCCCTTCATACATAGTCCAATCTAGTTTCCCTTTGGGCTTTCTCTACCCAGTTTTGAACTTCTGGCTTCCTTGCCTCTTGTGGTCTCTGAACTTCGGTTTGAATCTCATCTTTTCAGGAGCTCTGTCTTGGTTGCCCCTCTAGATCTTGTCTCTAGAAGGAAGTGCCCTCTATAGAACCCTATCCCAGCCCTGGACCCTTGGCTGATGCCCTCTCTGGGTGGTGGAAATCAAACAGGTGCCTGATGTCAGATGTGACAGAACCTGAAGGCTGACGCAGGGAAGTTTTGCTTTGAATAAGAGGTGGCCCCTTTTTATTAGCAGAGGGATTTCCCCAGTGGCTCAGTCCGTAAAGAATCTGCCAGCAATGCAGGACACCTGGATGGCCCCTGGATTAGGAAGATCCCCTGGAGAAGGGAATGGCTATCCATGCTAGTATTCTTGCCTGGAGAATTCCAAGGACAGAGGAGCCTGGTGAGCAACAGTCGATGGAGTCTCAGAGTCGGACACAACTGAATGACTAACAGGTTCATGTTTTCTTATTAGCAGACCTGGAATTGCATGGTCATATCCTATGACATTTCCAGAGCAGGTTTGGCAATATGGTTTTTTGGATACCCCAAACTGTCTCCAGTGTTTTTACAACTTTCATGAAGTTTGTATGTATTTCTCAAAACAAAGTTATTTTAGCTTTTTATTGCAAACAGAGCAGTAAGCCAGAAAGCAGGATGAGCAGGAAAAGAAGTGGGATTGTCACACAAAGCAGAGACAACTTTGGTGAGATTCCTTTCTGTCCTACTGGCCTTGTCTCTGTGCATGTGAAAATTAGGCCAAAAGAGGCTTAAGTAGAGAAAAAGGATTTTAATAGTAGAGAAGACTTGCCTCTTGATGTTTTATTTTCTCCCTCCTTGAATACCGAAACCAGACCCGTAAGTCTGGGTGTTTAATTTCTGTTTCTAGGACATGGAAAGGAATTTAGAGTTTTCAGAGCTGTAAGAGAATGAGAAGTGATTTGATTCAAATCCCTGTTCTATAGATGAGGTAGCTAAGGACCAAATTACTGAGCTGAGCCAGCTGAGGCTGCAGTCCGTTGGTGACAGGTATGCAACCCAACGCCAACCTCCTGACTGCCCGCTAGTTCTCTGTCCACTTATGTTCCTTCATGTTCAGAGGAGGGAAAGGAGGCTGGAGAAGTGGAAGAAGGTAGGTCTCAACATCCCTGCTCTCAGCTGACAGCAAGGATCCTGAGTGGAAGCTGCCAGAGAAGACACAGGAAATCAGTTAAAGTATAGCTTTGTGCTTTTCAGCGTCAAGCTTAGGTCAGCTGGGTGAGAAAAATGCAGAACTCGTAACTAGATGTTCCCTCGATTTCTCTAAATTTTGCAATAGAAGGTATGTAAGTCATATGTTTAAGGCAGTATCCAAAAACCTCACAGAAGCAGTTATGAAATATTTTGTTTTACTGGCAATGGGACAAAAAATAATTGGGCATTAAATCAAGGAAATGGGGAAAAGGGAGCTGCAAATCAAGGGAAATGGTAGAAAATTAGGTCTTAGTGGAGAGAAATGTGTACATATGAACTGCTTGATGTTTCAGGGGAAGAAAGATAGTCCTGTAAATCTCCCCCTTTAACCCTTTAAATGTGAGGACTGAGTTGTGCTTGCCTCTTGGTGTTTGGGGAGCCATCCACTTTGCTGAGCAGGCAGTGGGGTGGGGCTTGGCTTCTCCCTGTCCCATATTGTCAGAAATGGAGTGTGATGATTTAGAATTAGCTCTTCTCTTTTATGGGCTTCCCTTGTAGCTCAGTTGGTAAAGAATCCGCCTGCAATGCAGGAGACCTGAGTTCAATCCCTGGGTTGGGGAGATGCCCTGGAGAAGGAAAAGGCCATCCACTCCAGTATTCTGGCCTGGAGAATTCCAGGGATTGTATAGTCCATGGGGTCACGAAGAGTCAGACACAGGTGAGCAACTTCACTTCACTTCACTTGTCTTTTATGGGCTTCCCAGGTGATGCTAGTGGTGAAGAACCTGGCTGCCAGGAGACATAAGTTTGATCCCTGGGTTGGGAAGAACCCCCAGAGAAGGGCATGGAAACTCACTCCAGTATTCTTGCCTGGAGAATCCCATGGATAGAGGAGCCTGGTGGGCTACAGTCCATAGGGTTGCAAAGAATCGGACATGGCTAAGCAATTTAGTAAGCACGCATGCACTTGTCTTTTAAGGGGCTTCCCATGTGTCTCAGCGGTAAAGAATCTGCCTGCCAATGCAGGAAACTCAGGGGATGCAGGTTCGATCCCTGGGTCATGAAGATCCTCTGGAGGAGGAAATGGCAACCCACTCCAGTATTCTTGCCTGGGAAATCCCATGGACAGAGGATATGGCCGGCTATAGTCCATAAGGTTGCAAAGAGTTGGACACGACTGAGTGACTGAGCAGAGCAAAGCCCTTGTCTTTAATGGGAGTTTGGGATCAAATTCCTGGGACTCTCACAACCTCTGCATTTCTCTTGCCTCTCGCTGGGCAGAGAGTGACCTCAGTCTCTCGGCAGCTTAGAACCAGGGAGATAAGCAAAGGCCTTTGCTGGAGGGCACTAGGGCCCTGCCACCAAGCCACATAATTCATTAGATCCCACTGAAAGCATGCCTTATTATCGGTCTCCTCTATATGTACTTTCTATAAATTATAAATTAAAAAATAAATAATAAACACCTTTTTAATTGCATATCCTCTATTTTTTCCTCTTGTCAATTAAAGTGAACTTGCAAAGCTGCTTAACACAAAAAAGCTACACAGCCATCAACTCTTGTTAGATGTGGTACAAGCCGTTACACTGATTTTCCCATAGCTGCAAGGATTAATCACAGATAATCATCACAAAAGGATCACACCCGTATAAATAATATAAAAATAGCAAAATGCCCAAAGTGGAACTACTGACAAAAGAAGAAAACCACTTAAACATGGATACCTCTGACTTGCCACTTAGGGGGCAACGGAGTGGAAACAGAGAGATCTTAATGCTTGCTCTTGAAAAATCCTAGATCTGGTCCATTTGATGAGGGATGTGGGACCAGGAAAGTGCTGAAGTGATTGACTGGCTCTGGGATGGAGGCAGCCTTTATATATTCATTTTAAAGAATTTATTTATTTATGATGGTGCTGGGTCTGCTTTGCTGCACCCAGGTTTCTCTAGTTGCAGCGAGTGGGGCACCTGTCTAGTTGTGGGGCACGGGCTTCTCACTGTGGTGGCTTTTCTTATTGTGGAGCAAGGGCACTTGATGGTTACCTGGCTTGGGCAGATAGAGACTCAGTCAGCATCGTTTGGTTCCTTTTTGAGTGGATCACTTGAGGAACACGGGTGTAGGGCACTGGGTTAGGTGAGGAGATGTAGTCATCTTTCTGCTATGACCTTAGGGTTTCATGAAGGGTTGGAGGTTTGAAGCCAGTTTCAAAGCGAGAAAGGCACTTGCCCTGGGAAGAGGACCCAGGACCAAAGGGACCACCACCACATGTGGAGAATTAAGGTACTGGCATAACTGTGCCATCTTAGAACAGGTGTTGGTGACGGCAGGCAGGCTACAGCTCACGGGTGCCGGCTTGAATAGTGTTTTGTTGCTGTTTGAGGCTATTGTGTGTGCTTTGCTTGTGTGGAGTAAAATGAAGTGGAGCTTGGGCGACATCTCAGCAGGTTAGATATGCTGAGGTCTAAAATATTTCTCTTCAGATTGTGGATGAGAATACTGCTTCTGTTCTGACTGAATTGGTTCTGCATTTGAGGTTACAGGGCTTGTCCAATCAGTATCTTTTATCAACACTTGAAAGCTAACATTGGAAAAGGAAAAGGCTTAACTTCCCTCCTGCCTGGTCTTCCCAGCACCTGGGTGAGGGGTTTCACACGCTGCCTGTGCTGGGATTCACAGCTGGATCGACCGGGACCGAGCCCCAGGCCGCATCCCAGAGTCCCCAGTGATCACCTGGTCCTCCAGGAAGCCGAGGCAGGGCCTCTCAAGCTGTTCCGTGTGTTGCTCTCCAGTGTAACCTTCAGGTGGTTCTTCCCTTCCTCCCTCTAAACTCCTGTCTTGCTTTGCTTTGGAATCATGTGGTTGTCAGTCCTCAAGATGGCAAGACAAGGTGTCTGCAGGATAATGAACAGCTGTGGGAAGATAATTAATGCTCTCCGACCTTCCTTACAGACTTTACCACCTCGCCGCAGCACCGCCAGCAACATCTGTGCTTCCTAGCAGCTGAGCTGTAAAACACCCTTCTCCACTCTTTGTGAAACAACCGTCAGACGGGCCAGCACCCACATTAAGGGCAAAACTTACAAAATGCTACACGCGATGAGCTGCGCTGTTCCCAAGACACAGATGTTGAGTCTCTCCATGAGAGAAGAGGGATGAGAACTTTGGGATGTATTTGGTTCTGGTGTGGATGTGGAGGGAAGGCAGAGGTGGAGGACAGGAGGACCTGGGAGGAAAAGGCTTTCAGTCCTTTCTTCCAGGGAAGGTTGCTGAACCTGCAGGCTTTGGAGCCAGTCCAGAAGTGCTTCGTCAATCACCAGGGGAGAGGGTGGGGTCATCTGATAGAGGCCGCATTCAGAACAATGAGTAGAACGGCACAGGTACCATGCAGAGCAGACCTTTGTTGTAGGGACTTAGTGCAGCCGTTCCAGTGTGTACTTTCTGCATATCAGACCTGGTCTCATGTTCCATGATCTCTCTTCAACCTCAGACATAACAATATTTTATTTAAAAAATTTATTGGAGTATATTTGATTTATAACATTATGTTAGTTTCTGCTGTACAACAAAGTGAATCAGTAATAGGTACGCATACACCCCCTCTTTTTTGGATTCTCCTCTCATTTAGGTCACCACACAGCACTGCTGAGTAGAGTTTCCTGTGCTCTACAATTGTTGTTGCTCAGTTGCTAAGTCGTGTCTGACTCTTTGGGATCCCATGGACTGCAGCATGTTAGGCTTCCCTGCCTTTCACTATCTCCTAAAGTTTGCTCAAATTCATGTCCATCGAGTCAGTAATGCCATCCAACCATGTCATCCTCTGCTGCCCCCTTCTCCTGCTCTCAATCTTTCCCAACATCAGGGTCTTTTCCAATGAGTCAGCTCTTTGCATCATGTGGCCAAAGGATGGGAGCTTCAGCTTTAGCATCAGTCCTTCCAATGAGTATTCAGGGTTGATTTCCTTTAGTATTGAGTGGTTTGATCACCTTGCTGTCCAAAGATGCTCAACATCACTCATTATCAGAGAAATGCAAATCAAAACCACTATAAGGTACCATTTCACACCAGTCAGAATGGCTGCAATCCAAAAGTCTATAAGCAATAAATGCTGGAGAGGGTGTGGAGAAAAGGGAACCCTCTTACACTGTTGGTGGGAATGCAAACTAGTACAGCCACTATGGAGAACAGTGTGGAGATTCCTTAAAAAACTGGAAATAGAACTGCCTTATGACCCAGCAATCCCACTGCTGGGCATACACACTGAGGAAACCAGAATTGAAAGAGACACATGTACCCCAGTGTTCATCGCAGCACTGTTTATAATAGCCAGGACATGGAAGCAACCTAGATGTCCATCAGCAGATGAATGGATAAGAAAGCCGTGGTACATATACACAATGGAGTATTACTCAGCCATTAAAAAGAATACATTTGAATCAGTTCTAATGAGGTGGATGAAACTGGAGCCTATTATACAGAGTGAAATAAGCCAGAAAGAAAAACACCAATACAGTATACTAATGCATATATATGGAATTTAGAAAGATGGTAACAATAACCCTGTATACGAGACAGCAAAAGAGACACTGATGTATAGAACAGTCTTTTGGACTCTGTGGGAGAGGGAGAGGGTGGGATGATTTGGGAGAATGGCATTGAAACATGTATAATATCATATATGAAATGAGTCGCCAGTCCAGGTTCGATGTACGATACTGGATGCTTGGGGTTGGTGCACTGGGACGACCCAGAGGGATGGTATGGGGAAGGAGGAGGGAGGAGGGTTCAGGTTGGGGAACACATGTATACCTGTGGCGGATTCATTTTGATATATGGCAAAACCAATACAATTATTGTAAAGTTAAAAAATAAAATAAAATAAAAAACAAAACAAAAACTGCTCACTGGGACGACCCAGAGGGATGGTACAGGGAGGGAGGAGGGGGGGTGGTTCGGGATGGGGAACACGTGTATACCTGTGGCAGATTCATGTTGATGTATGGCAAAACCAATACAATATTGTAAAGTAATTAACCTCCAATTAAAATAAATAAATTTATATTAAAACAAAAAACAACAACTCTTCTCTAACACCACAGTTTGAAGGCATCAATTCTTTGGCGCTAAACCTTCTTTATGGCCCAGCTCTCACATAAGTACATGACTACTGGAAAAACTGTAGCTTTGACTACATGGACCTCTGTCAGCAAAGTGATATCTCTGCTTTTAAATACGCTGTCTAGGTTTGTCATAGCTTTTCTTCCAAGGAGCAAGTGTCTTTTAATTTTGTGGCTGCAGTCACTGGCCGTAGTGGTTTTGGAACCCAAGAAAATAAAATATGTCACTGTTTCTGCTTTTCCCCCTTCTATTTGCCATAAAGTGATGGTACCCAGTGCCACGATCTTAGTTTTTTGAATGTTAAAGTTTAAGCCAGCTTTTTCACTCTCCTCTTTCACCTTCAAGAGACTCTTTAATTCCTCTTGACCTTCTGCCATGAAGGTGATATCACCTACATATCTGAGGTTGTTGATATTTTCCCCAGCAATCTTGATTCCGTTATATGTTCTATACAGTAGGTTCTCATTAGTTATCTATTTTGTATATAGTAGTTCAAGCATAGCAATATTTACTGAGTACCTATTACACCAGAAATGGCTTTAGCAGATTTTGTAACTTCGCACATGATGCAAATGCTTTAACAATAATGTCAACTTTCTCCCCTGGTTTATGAGTGCTAATTTGCATGTTTATGACTCGAGTCCCAGCTGCATTTGCAAAACCTTAGTCTCTTTGTAGTCTCACCCACCCACCCTCAGCCACCATCCACGTATTCCTGGGCATTCCCAGGGGATGTCTCATCAGTGATCAAGGATGTGCCGCTCATGTTCTCCTGATCCTAGCTCTTGATGTTGTCTTTTATCCACAGGACCCTTGAGGGAGGGTATCCTGAGGCTGGTACCTTCCTGACTCAGGTGTTGGCTTTTGATGCTCTCTCCCAACATCGCTATTCGCACTTTACTGTACATCAGTGTCACACCTTGTTCTCTGTGCCCTCAAGTGGCACTGGAGTGTCTGGGGTAGCACAAATATTCCTGTGAAAAACAGCTCCTTTGCTTCTGCTTGTGACCCCTGTCTGTATTCGGCAAAGCCCAGCTGGAAATCTTACACACAGGATCCATTTATTTCCTTACTTCCTTTATCCCTCCATGGATGGAGCTCCAATCTCCTCTCCTAGCAGGCCACTTCCTCCCCTTGCAAGTAAGTACCTGGCCTGTGAGGTGGCCATACACCTCAATTGGCCTCACACAGGCCCTTTTTGACCTTAGCCCACCATCGAGTAATTCAGCTAACATCAGGTCTCAAATTGCCTGTCCAGGGGACGTTCACTGCTGTTACAAAGAAAATGACGTGGCATGGTGCAGATAAGGTCTAAATAATTTTGAATCAAAGCAGAAAAAGACTTTCTACCAAACAAACTTGAATAGCACCCTTGCTCAGAAGAATATGGAGACTCTGCTGGTTAGAGAGACCACAGCCACGGAGCTCAGGATGGGAACTTGCTGCTGGAGGGTTAAAGAGGCATAGCCAGCACTTTGCAGAGCTGAGAAGGGTGGCACCTTCTTAGAAATGAACTGCAGTCAGTTCTTAAAAGGCTATTCTCTGGCTAAGTGCTTAAGACAAGACTAAAACTACATTTCAGCCTCAAGGAAGCCATAAAGACAGAACCATGTGGGGCCATCAGGAAAGGGCTCAGGCAGGCCCAGGCCTGGTCCCTGCCTACAACTTATCACAGATTCTTCGGCAAGGATGCACAGGAGAGAGACATTCATATTCACTGCCTTTCTCTACACATTCTTAATAAATCCTTAAAAAATCCTTGGTAAACCCCCAAGTTAAAAACTCTTTGTTGTTGTTTAGCTGTTAAGTCATGTCCAACTCTTTGCAAGCCCATGGACTACAGCCTGCCAGGCTCCTCTGTCCATGGGATTTCCCAGGCAAGAATACTGGAGTGGGTTGCCGTTTCCTTTTCCAGGGGTCTTCCTGACCCAGGGATGGAACCCATGTCTCCTGCATTGGCAAGCAGATTCTTTACCACTGAGCCACTGTGGAAGCCCAAACACTTTTTAGATGTTGCTAAAATAGAGACCTGGGCCCAGACAAAATATGCTTGACTAATGGAGTTGAGTCTCTGATGCCTAGACTTTTTAAAACTGTGATCTATTAGAGAGGCTTAGTTCTTTCTGAACCTACCAAGTAGTCAGTCTTCATTATCTGATTTAACGTTCTTCCTTGATCTATGGAATCCGTTTGTTTTGAGCCTGGCACAAGCCCTGACCCTCGAGTTGCTCACAGTCTAGAGGGAGAAAGGAATGCACACATGCTTAGTCACTTAGCCGTGTCCAACTCTTTGTTACCCGTCTTTTCGACTGTAGCCCGCCAGGCTCCTTTATTCATGGGGTTTTCCAGGCAAGAATACTGATGTGGGTAGGTATTCCCTTTTCCAGAGGCTCTTCCCAACTCAAAGATCAAACCTGGGTCTCCTGCATTGCAGGCGGATTTTTTACTGTCTGAGCTACCAGGGAAGCCCAGAGGGGGAAATGGACAAATCAATGGCACAGAGTGTGAGAGTTGGTATCCAGGAATGCATAGAGGCAGTCAGAACTCATAGAGAAGATGCCAGCATCACATTTGATAGGGGTGGCTCAGGGGTGGGATTAAGGAAGGCTTCAGAGTGGCGGTAACTCCAGAGCTGAGTCTTAATAAGTGAAAGGGATTCTCAGAGTAAACAGTCGGCATAAAAATATGAAGCCTTGGGGAGCATGATGCATCTGAAGAACTATCGTCAATTCACTATAGTTCAAAATTTTGATGTGAGTGTATTGGGGCTAAGTTAAGAGATCTGGTGAGAAACTAGATCGCAGAGGGCCTTGGAAATGAAGGTAGTCATGCTAAGGAGATGACAGATTGTCCAAAAAGCAACAGGAAACCGTGGACTGATTTAAGCATGGGATTGACATGTTTAGAGTTGCCTTTTAGAGTCTTCACTGCCCATTTGAGTGGGCATTTCACTTTTCAGCAGTTGCTGGTGTAGGTTTTCTTCTGCCTGACTTAAGAAAAACATCTTCCAGGTAGGTAGTGCTGTGAGGAATACATCAATTTTCTGAAATAACACGATATGGAAAAAAAAAAGTATTATTTTTGTCCAAATAATGGTGTGCTGGATAATAAAAACTTTAACAATAGCTGCATCATTCCTTATTAGAGGTGAGATGGAACTCAGTCTTGAAGGCAGTGGTGGAGAATCAAGAGAGTAGCTGTGATTCTTGGTTTCATCATGGTTTTCCAAAGAACTGGAGGAGAAGCACTGTCCTCTTGGTTGAAGGTGTGAGTGGATAGCTACAAATCCTACAGAACTGGTATCTCAGAGGCTTTGGTGGACTGTTCTCAGTTTACATATTTTGACCAGCTCCAGCCTGGAAAGTTTTATATGTGCCCATTTTGGACAAAGTGAGTGATTGAAGCATAATGTCGAGGAGCCTTAACTCTTTGTCCTTGGAGAGCTATCTTGGTCTTTTTGGAGGACACATGTTGACATGGACTGAACCTTGTGAGTGAGAAGAGCAGGGGGCTGCTGGTTGGCTTAAGACAGTTTCATTGGCTGCTCAGTTAATACTGTTCTCAGCCTTTTGGATTTCAAGCTTTTATTATCCAGCACATTATTTGGACAGAAATAATACTTTTTTTTTTTTCCACACCGTGTTATTTCAGAAAATTTGATGTATTCCTCCACGGCTCTACCTGCCTGGAAGATGTTTTTCTAAAGTCAGGCAGAAGAAAACCTACACCAGTGACTGCTGAAAAGTGAAATGCCCGCTCTTCACAATGTAATTACCTTGACAAGTATTTCTAATTGCCACTTCCCTTCCTCCAAGCCCCCCTTTTCTTCAGACATTGCGAATTTCTGGTAATCTTGGGTTATTATCACACTGAGCTGCTAACCTGAGTCTTGACACTCCTCCTGGAGACCTGTGTCAGAAATAATTATAGCAGAGAGAGGTGATTCTTCCTTGGTTATTAGCAGTTGCTGGTGTTGGTATCCAGCATTGATTAGCAATTTGGAACACCACGTTCCTTGGACTTTGTTTCTTCTTCTGTTCCTTGGAGGACAGAGCACATTGTTCTTCATTTCTTTTGCCTCTGTTTGCCCTTGTCTCTGTCTGTGTGTTTTGAGAAGGTTCCTTTCATGCTCCACTGATTTATTTACTTGTAACCTTATTTTCTGCTCTCTTGTTTTTCAAACCATTTGCGGGCCATTGATGAGGTTGAGAGACTTCACCTCTTGGAATTGGATACTGGGTGTGGTTGTGGGAGTTCTGGGAGCTGAGAACTCCCATCCAGGACCATTTAGCACCCAGTAACCCAGGGCTCCAGGCTTCCTTGGTGGCTTGGTGGTAAAAGAATCTGCTTGTAATGCAGGAGATGTGGGTTTAATCCCTGAGCCAGGAGAAGGAAATGGCAACCCACTCCAGTATTCTTGCCTGGGAAATCCCATGGACAGAGGAGCCTGGCGGGCTACAGTCCATGGGATGGCAAACAGCTGGACACAACTTAGCGACTAAATACCACCAACCAACCCAGGTCTCCAGCAGAAGCAATGGAGAGGATAGAAGGGAGAGGTGAGACTGGATTGAGCAGGAATTGGGAAAGTGAGGGGTTGTTGCCTGCACAGATGTCTGCTGCCAAGAAGCCTGCTTCTTTCCTTTTAGACAGCCTTTCTCCTGTTTGTTAGCTGGGATTACTATGGGGTGGGAGATGGGGGGTGAAGTTTATAATCATAGCTCTGAAAGGATTCTCTCTGCTTGCATGGTGCATGAAGTGCATATCCTGCCTAATTAAATATCACCCCTGTTCTGAAGAGGCTCTCTTTTGTGTGGCTGCGTAGAGTCAAAAGAACTTCAGGAAGGAACGCAGGGCAATTCCTCATCAGAATTCTAGCTCTGCTTCCTTCTTTCCTCCCTCCCCCTCTATCTGTCTGTCTTTCTTGGATTAGCTGAGCAGAAAAGTAAAATTAAATTAAGATAATTTCTTTCCTGGTCTGTTTATTCTTCTTAAGGTTTACTGAAACCAGAGTCTCAGTCCCCAAGTACAGTTGACCCTTGAACAATGTGGGGTTAGGGGCACTGATCTTCTGCACAGTGGAAAACCTACAGGTCACTCAAAGTCGGCTCTTTTTATCCATGGTTCCTTGGCACATGCAGATTCAACGAACTCTGGATTATGGAACCTGGATCACGTAGTATTTCCCACTGGAAAAAAAAATGGGGTATAAGTAGACCTGTGAATTCACGTTTGTATTTTTCAAAGGTCAGCTGTATAATATGGGTGCTTCTGTGCTGCAGTGGGGGCTTCCCATGTGGCTCAGTGGTAAAGAATCCACCTGCCAGTGCAGGAGACACAGGAGACATGGCTTTGATTCTGGGGTTGGGAAGATCCCCTGGAGAAGGAGTTGGCAACCCACTCCAGCTTTTCTTGCCTAATGTGGTTGCTGTGCCTTATGGAGACTCTTCCATACTTCTGTCCTTGGATAGACACAGTTTCTTAGACTCTGGATCCCAGCTCTTTGAAAAGACAACTGTCCTAAAGTTCCCCCTGTAATTGAATTTACTGCAGCATAGGATTGAATGGCCACTGGAAGTCTAGGATCTCAGTGTAACAGCCTCATGTGACATATAGTTTATGTGCTCATTTAGTTTTCCATTCAGTAAACCTATATTAAAACACTTTATCATGCTGGGTGATAATCTAAGCATTATTGATATTTATTGAGAATCAATTATGTTTCAGGAACTTGTACACCTATTATTGGAGTGACTCTGTTGCACAGAGCTTACTAACATAGACTTTGAACTTGAACAGATCTGTTTGAAGTCCCGGTTCCATCAGTTGATATACGTGTGACTTTAGTCATATCCACTAACTTCTCTAAACCTCAACATGCTTATCTGTGAAATAGCGATTATATTACTTCCTACCTGGCAAAGTCGTTGATAGAAATAAATGACTTAATGCATATTAAGTGCTTATATTACCTGGCACAGCATAAATTTACATGATCTTTTCTCATTTAATCATCACAAGATCCAGAAAAATATGTTTGATTGTATTGTAATTCTATTTAGAGGACCCAATATTGGATATTTTGGAGAATTTTATCCAAGATTTTAGAACTTTAAACCATAATGTTAACACTGCTTCATAGTTGAAGCAACTGAGATGCAGAGAGGTGGTGGAATCAGGGCCCTACCCCAGGTCCCACCGACTCCCAGGCCAGGTCTCCACTGAGACTTCACATCCCCCCTCGTTTACATTATAATCTTCATGGTCATCTGGAAGGAATCTCTTTGAACTGTCTAAGACTGTCTACCACTTACCAATGTTAGAATCATTCCTCCCTTGTTTGAAGGGTGAGTACACAGTTCATATTTTCCAGACCATTTTCATCTCTTCTCTGTGTGCACTTTGGGCCTTCCGTCCTCATTAACACCTTGACCAGAAAGGAAATGTAAAAGGAAATAAACCTTAAGCCACTCAATTTTGTTCTTTATTAGCAGCTGTTTTTGAAAGATCTGGTGGATGGGGAGGCTGACTTTTAGCTACAGTGGGTTTTTTTTTTTATAGTCACAGATTTAAATTATTTGGGCTACCTTTCTGGATGTTACTGTGAATAAATGAGAGTTGTTTTTCTGAGTCCCAGTGGGCCTGTGGTCACAGAAACCCCTGTCTGCCCAGCCAGCAGCTCTGGCCTTTCCAACTCTCCACCCTTTCTACTGGTGCTCTCTTTATAGACACTGCCCTGGGGGCTTCTCATTCTGCATCAGAGATGGAAAGGATTCTCTTCAAGGTCACACATTTGTTAGGACCACCATGTTGCATGGGTGAAATGAGGCCTAGATTTGTGCAGGGTGGTGGCCCTGGGCTGACTGGAATTAGAAAAACCCCAAACTGGAAATCAAAACGTCAGACATTTCTCTTCCTTCTTTTTATGTTTTAAAACCTAGTTCACTTTCTAGCTGTACCACATACTCCTTGGAGAGTAAAGCTTTCCTTGGGGTCTCCCCGCTGCTTGTTATCTGGACTACATTCAGCCAGGGCCTGGGAGTGTAGCCTGGAAGCCAAGCCTCTATCAACCTTGTCAAGTGGACTTCCTTCTGTTGGTTTTTGATCTTGTGAGTGTCAGCAGAACACAGTCCCCACATCTTGTGCTCTTTTGGCCTGCCCCAGTTCTTAATTTCTTCTTCCCTGTTTATCACAGAACTCCAACATATCCTTTTGTCTTTTATCACCTAATAGCTTTCTCCTGTCACCTGACTTCCAGCAATCAAGTACGGGCTGAATTTTAATGGTGGATATTACGCAACCGCTTGGGAACTGGGGATGACAGCTTGGCCGAATAGCTTCAGTTTTCTCATCTGTAAAAGCCTGGGGTTCTTCTAAATGGCACACATGGTCACATTTGGTACTACTTTCCTATGATCTTGTCAATACTTGTTTTAGGAAGTTCCTCTTGAGATTCACAGAGCCAAGCTGGAAATCAGGTAGAATAAAGAATGATAAGTAAAATAACCAAAATGAAAAATACCTGGGTGACCTTGGGCACTGTGTTTAACTTTTCTGTGTCTTATTTCATTAACTCTAAAATTGAAGACTAGCCTCTGGGTGAGACACAGGATAAAGTGGCCCTGCTTTTGAGGATCTGGTAGAGTAAGAAGAGAGAACGTTCTTTTTATCATTTAAACCATTTTGTTTCTTTATTGGAGTATAATTACTTTACAGTGTTGTGTTAGTTTCTGCTGTGCAATGAAGCGAATCAGCCATATGTAGACATATATCCCCTCACTCTTGAGCCCCCCTCCCACCCATCCTCTAGGTTACCACAGAGCATGGAGCTCAGCTCCCTGTGCTATGCAGCAGCTTCTGAGAAAACCATCCTTCAAAAATACTCATGTACCCCAATGTTCATTGCAACACTATTTACAATAGCTATTAATAGGACATGGAAGCAACCTGAATGTCCATTGACAAATGAATGGATAAAGAATGTGGAACATCCCCTCTTAAGCGACCAGTGAGTCTGACTAGATGAGGAAAGGGGAAAGGGCATTACCGTTACTGCTGGCTATTCAGAGGAATGTGAGAAACTCCAGGAACCCCCAGTCCCATGAGTTCCTGGGAAATTCCTCCACAGAGCAGCAGAACTTCTAGTAGGGATTTCCCCCTTTCATCCCTGTTTGTGTCTACATCACTGTCCTCCATCACTAACGGGTAGAATTCATCCTACTGAAAAGGCCTGAGCCTTCATTTCTTTGGAAGTCCTCTGCAAGCAATGACTTGTGACTGGCATCCAAGTGCTGTATTCTGTTTGATCTTTAAGACATCTGATGGGGATATGCAACCTGGCAGGTTTAGATTGATGTGCTCACATTCTTCTGGCCCTCCATTCCCCTTTAAAGAAAACTGAGTGTTTTTATTTGAGTCGGCCGCTGTTCCCAGGGCTTCCTAGCTGGCACTAGGGGTAAAGAACCCACCTGCCAATGCAGGAGATGTAAGAGACTTGGGTTCAATCCCTGAGTAGGGAAGATCCCCTGGAGAAGGAAATGGCAACCCACTCCAGTATTCTCGCCTGGAGAATCCCATGGACAGAGGAGCCTGATGGGCTACAGTCCATGGGGTCCAAAGAGTTGGACACGACTGAAGCAACTAAGCATACACACATGCTGTTTGCACCAAGATTTGGGACTGATATGTTTTTAATAGTTTGAGAAAGAAAATTCAGAAATAAGAGAGGTGATTGGGTTGTCAGAACTGGAAGATTTGGGGTTGAGTCTTGGGGAGAGATAAAAAGGAACAGTAATATGTTTGGAGAGGAAGGAAGGAAGAAGGATTTAGGGATGTATAGCCTGCTGGGTCGGAGAAGGCAATGGCACCCCATTCCAGTACTCTTGCCTGGAAAATCCCATGGACGGAGGAGCCTGGTGGGCTTACAGTCCCTGGGGTTGCTAAGAGTCGGACACGACTGAGTGACTTCACTTTCACTTTTCACTTTCATGCATTGGAGAAGGAAATGGCAACTCACTCCAGTGTTCTTGCCTGGAGAATCCCAGGGACGGGGGGGCCTGGTGGGCTGCCGTCTCTGGGGTCGCACAGAGTCGGACACGACTTAAGTGACTTAGCAGCAGCAGCAGCAGCAGCAGCAGCCTGCTGGGTGTTGCTGCCCCAGCGTGGAGTTCCAGGGAGGGAGACCTAAAGTCAGTACCCTGCGTACTGGGGTAAAGATTTGGAGAAGACCCTTTGGTGAGCAGTGAGAGCTCTCCTAGGTCATGGGGGGACCATGCAAGTTTGAAATAGAATCCTCAGCTTTTCCCATCAGGAGTATTTACACTATTCTGCTTCTCAAGAACCATAAATGTACTGGAAAAAACAAGTTAGCAAACAGGTCCCTCTCTTCAATTTTGGGAGACAGCCATGCTATATGAGCTTAACAAATATATTTTAAACTCTGCTGGGTTTCTGATTACAAAAGTCACGCTTGTTCATTGTAGAAAATACAAAAAAGCATCTAGAAGAACATAAATATCAACTCAAATTCCCCTTCTGAGAGATGGCCACTATGAACAGTCTGTTGGTGGACTGTGCAGTCCACACACACTTTTCTAACAAACAGGATGATCGTACCCATCATTTTGTAACTTGCTTTTTCACTTAGCAATAGAGTCTGAATATTTATATATGTCTTTATATATCTAGATTTCCCAGGTGGCTCAGTGGTAAAGAATCCACCTGCCAATGAAGGGGACTCAGGTGCCATCCCTGGACTGGGAAGATTCCCCCGGAGGAGGAAATGGTGGCCCACTCCAGTATTCTTGCCTGGAGAATTCCATGGACAGAGCAGCCTGGTGCGCCAAAACCCCCGGGGTCTCAGAGAGTCAAAGACTGAGCAACTGAGCGCACGTGCGTGCCTTATGTACTTGCATTCAATGTGGTTTTTAATGTAGGGCACTGACTCTCAGCTGGATCTTCGTAGTTACTGATGTGACTGAGTAGATCAGGGCAAATATGGATTCACTACATTTGCTCTGGTCCACGTGGAAGTTACCTCTGGTCTCTGCCTCACTCTGCTTTGCTCTGTCTCAGAAATTAAAGGGACACGACTGAGCCTGAGCATGATGATGACCTTCTTGTGAAGGTGAAGAGTGCTTCAACCCTTCTCTTGATCACATTCCTTTTCAAAAAACTTGCTTGTTAGCCCCCTACACCCCATTGTTTTTCATATTTTTTGTGACCATGGTTATATCTCTAGCTCAGACCCTTAATTCTTCCCACTTAGTAAGCCATCATAAGAGAGTTCTTATTTGTCTTCTCAGATGGCTCAGTGGTAAAGAACCCAACTGTCAATGTAGGAGATGGAGGTTTGATCCCTGGGTTAGGGAGATCCCCTGAAGAAGGAAATGGCAACACACTCCAGTATTCTTGCCTGGGAAATCCCATGGACAAAGGAGCCTGGCGGGCTGCAGTCCATGGAGTCACAAAGAGTCAGACACGATGTAGTGACTGAGCATGCATATATTTATCTTCTACCCGCCAGGGTCTCTCCTCCAACCTGCTTTACAGCTGTTGGTATATTAATCATATTAAGCTACAGCCATGGTCTATCCTCTGCTTGAAATCATTTGGTGTCTTCCTGAAGCTGTCTATGTCAGGTTCAGACTCCCTAGACTGGCTTCTGGGATCTTTTTCATATGGCCTCTTGTCCCATACAAGGAAGGAAACTTCAACCTTTCTCTTTCTGTCTTCCCACCAAATCCATTTGGTCATAATCTCCTATGGATTCTACCCTGCTCTTACCTAAGAGCCCTCCTTCTTTCTACCCCTTTGCTCCTGCCTTCGCGTACACCCTGCTAATCCTCTGAACAAGAGTAGACTCTTCCCTGGCTTTCCTGCCTCCAGCCCTCCCCCTTCTACATTGCTCATCACACTGAACACAGGAAGTGCAATATGACCATCATGCACTCCCTTAAAATCTTTAATGGCTTCTCATAGCATCTGGAAGAAGTCCCTAATTTCTTAGCATAACCTAAGCTTCTTCCTGATGTGTATCCCCCTGTGTCCCTTTAACACCATTTTGATGACTGTTTTTGCCACGCAGCATGTAGGATCTTAGTTCCCTGACCAGGTATTGAACCCACGCCCTCTGCATTGGAAGCATGGAGTCTTAACCACTTGACTACCAGGGAAGTCCTTGATGTTGGTCTTGAATCACTCTGAGTGCCTTCAGTTCTCTGTGTGCCCCAGAAGTGGTCTGGTCCTGTATACACTGCCCCGCCCTCTTTCATCTCCCCACCTTCCTCCTCCGTGCCCCTGGGTTTAGTGTCCATCCTAAGGGCTTCCTCAGCTCCTTGTTCTCCCTGGTACTTGAAGTCCATTTGCATTGCATTATTGCCTTTTTACTTGTCTGTAGAGAGACTTCAGCTCCGTGAGGACAGAGATGATTTTTTATTTGTCTTAATATTTCCCTAACAGCTGATACAGGGGATACAGCAGATTCATTTAGTCATGTTTGGTGTATGAATGAATGGGTAAATACCCTAAGATTATGTAGTGATGCATCAAGCATTCAGACAGAGAGGGAATGGGGCAGTGGGTGCTGATGGTCCTTCTTTGACGATGCAGGCAAAAGGAATTTGATAAATGGTTGTATATAACACACAATTCCCATGATTGCTCTGTCTTCATCCCTCTGTCTGTGCTTGGGGCTGTTGATACCTACACTGTTTCTAGCCTTTACAGTCAGGGTCTCTTTATGTGTTTGTGTGTGGATTGTGGCTGGAACACTCTGCTGTTGGCTGTGATCCTGGGGATGGGGGGATCTCTGTCTGGGAATCTGAATGGAGTCATGACTAACACAGGATCACTTTGACCTTTGCCTATGATTTGATAATGATGGCAAGAGCAATGACAATGATGGTGATGATGGAAAACACACACAAATTTTACCTATATCAAGTTCAGGCTGGGATGTGAGTGATGCTTTTATTCCGAACTGATCACAAGGCCCATCCCTAGTTGACAGTAAGCTTGACATGTCCCTGGTATAAGCCACTGAACACTATGCAGTTGTTTTTAAGAGTCTCTGTGCTTTCATCCAAGGCTCACACATAGAAACATTCAGATTGCTTTGCCTTTCCTTTTAAGACCCTCTAGCATCGTCCTGTTGCATTTGGATCTGAGATCTTTTTAATGGACTGTGAGGTCTTACCATGATCTGAATCCTGCCTGCTCTTCCCACTCTCCTTTCTTCCTTAATCACCCTGTTCCAGTCACTCCAACCTTCTCTTTGCCTCTTCAGCGTCTCTTCTTGTGCCATTCTCTCTGCCTGGAATTTTCTCCCTTTGCTTTTTGTGTGACTGATTGCTCTCTTGCTTCAAGTCCCAGCTTGGTAACCATGACCACCCTTCCGAAGAGAGCCCTCCACTGTGCACTGATCACTGTGAGCATCTCCTTTTCTTCATAGCGTTGCTCAATAGCTGTAACTGTGAATTTATCTTTAGATATACCTATTGCTACTCTTCAAACCTAAACTCTAGAACTTACTAGCTGAATGACCTTGGGCAAATTATGTAACCCAACTTTTACCCCATCATCTTCATCTGAAAACAGAGATACTTTTCTTGAGAGCATTTACTCTGTGCTATTTATTTAATGTGGATTTATTTCAGCCTCCCAACAGAGGGGCACAGAGAGAGTACCCAATTGCCCAAGGTCACACAGCTAGTTAACGGGGATGGGATCTGAACACATTTAGTCTGGTTTCAGAGTCCATGCTCTCTACTGCTTTGCCAGGCTAAGTGCAAAAGTTCCTGGATTGCACCAGTGAGAAGCTTCCTCCTGAGCCCTGCTGAGTTTTCTCTGAAAGTGTTTTGCATCATAGCAGGGATATTTACCAGCTTTCTAGATCCATCAGAATACTTGAATTCCCCCTCCAGCCCCTACCACCCCTCCTGGCCTCACTTACCCTCCTTGGAAGCAAATGTGGCTTTAGTGTCCCCCTGAAGGCTGGAAACCAAGCCCCATCTTTCAGACTGGCCCTGATGAGGTAGAAGCAGGGGCCCCGCCTTTATGCGTTGGTAGCAGCTTTTAGACAAATATGCTGCGTGTGCTCCTGGCTGCATCTGCTGCCTACAAATAGCCAGCTACAAGGAATTCACTCTGGGTTGATTCTCCTTTTCTTTTCTTCCAGAAAAGGCAAGAACTGTGTGGGGAGGAGAACCTTTACTCTGAAAAGAATTGTGACATGCAGAGCTGGCCTTACTGTTCCACAGATCAGTTCTGAGGACTCGAGCCTGGCGGCAGGGGCAGGGGGCTTGGCCCAGGAGGATGCAGGCACTGAAGCCCATCTTTCCCTAGTGGTCCTGCCATGAGCCCCTGACCGCGGCATTAGAGGTGCTGCCGACAGACAGGCTTTGCCTCCCCGCTGCCAATGACAGATATCATCACACACGAGCCCGCATTTCCATTTCCAGAGCTGGCTTCTCCTTTCTTTTATGAACAGAGCGTGTTGAAGGCCTGTGGGGATTTCTTTGAGCATCCCGCCTAGTTGATGAGCCCCACCTTTGGGGCTTTTCCTGCAGTAGTTGTGCTCCTCTCTATCCTTCATTCTACCAAATATGTCCCTGTATACCAGGCATGCAGCAAAACACTCTTAAATGAATATATAACCCTCAGTGACTCTCAGATGACCCTGAGCAGATCTCCTCTGCAGGGAAGGGCATCATAAAGAGAGGAGGTGGTGTGAACAAAGACACAAGATCAGGGAATTGTGTATGCCATCAGGAAATCATAAGCTTATGCCTTTGGCCCAAGACAGGATGTAAGTGAGGAGTGTAGGGGTTATTCTTTTGATGCCCTTAGTACCTATTTTTTTTTAAATTTATTCTTTGCCTTTCTTGTCCCCGCTCTGAGCCCCAGGAGGCTGACTTCTGTGGTTCAGTCATATGGGCTCCCTTGCCCTGTGCTTTGCTGTTGGAATTAACCAATAGAAGGCCTGACAAGCCATCAGAGGTTGGGAATGAGGAGAATTCAGGTTGTTTATTTTCTTCCCTCCTTCCTCTCCCTCCCAAGCTGGCTAAGGTTCTGGCAGAACTGCAGCCCCTCACTCCTCTAGCGACACTTGTGTCACGGCTCACCTTCCTTCAGTGTCAGCTCTCCCAGGGATCTGGTAATACCATTCCTACTCTTGCTCCTTCAGGCCTAGGGGCAGGTATGGCTTCTCACTGATTCCTGGTCCCTGTGGGACTCACTTTCCCTTGTGTGCTGTGCTCTGCTTAGTCACTCAGTCGTGTCTGACTCTTTGCAACACCATGGACTGCAGCACACCAAGCTCCTCTGTCCATGGGGATTCCCCAGGCAAGAACACTGGAGTGGGTTGCCATGCCCTCCTCCAGGAGATCTTTCCAACCCAGGGATTGAACCCAGGTCTCTGGAATTGCAGGTGGATTCTTTACTGCCTGAGCCACCAGGGAAGCCCAAGAATACTGGAATGGGTAGCCTGTCCCTTCTCCAGGAGATCTTCCCTACCCAGGAATTGAACTGGGATCTCCTGCATTGCAGGTGGATTCTTTACTAGCTGAGCTACCAGGAAAGCCCTCACCTTCCCTTGCTGGTTACCTAATCCCTACTTGCACCTGTGTAAACAGTCCCCTGACTGAATTCTTTGTAGTTGAACCCTTTAGCATGCGTGCCATCTATTTCTGGTGGAACCCTGACCAATGCAGAGAATAGTGGGAGACTAGGCTAGAAAGATGGCGCTTAGCTAGATTTTGGAGAACATTAAGGACTATGTTCAGGATTTTATATTCTTTTAATCAGGCTACTTGGAAGTCATTCAGTGTTTCTGAACACAAGAAGGGCTTGAGCAGAGGTATGTGGCAACAGTCAAAATGAAAAGCAGTGAATGCAGGAGAAGGTGCAAAGGTGAAGAAGTGATGAAGAGGTGGGATCACTGGTTGTGTGAGAAATGGAGAAGGAGCCTTTGAGGTTGAGTCCCTGTCTCTAGGACCAAACTAACAGGAAGGTGCCCCCGCAGAACTAGGAAATAGAGGGGAAGTCGCTGTTACAGTTGGTTGAAGTTGAGAATGCCTCAAACCTTCATCTATAAATTGTGGTCATGGTTGTCCGCCTCAGAGGGACTGTGGTAGTGTCAACTAGTTCATCAATCACCCCAAGCCTGTTACAGCTCAGAAAATATCACATGGAGATGCTGCCTTCTTGGAAAAAGGCTACTTAGTAATCAAGAAAATAAAATTTTGGTGCCTTTGAAGGTTAATCCACAGCAAAACCATCTGGAGTTTGCTAGATAACAATGAGATCTCAAATAATTTTGTAGATGTGCTTTTTATTTAGACTTGAGATGAGGAGGCAAAATATATCAGATGAGGATACCTTGGGGGAATGAGGGCTACTGAGCTTAGAGAAGGCTGTGGGGAAAAGAGGTTCATTCTGACAGAGCCAGCAGCAGCTCTGAGAGCCATGAGTGGAGGTGTGGGGGAGGTAGGCTTCTACTGATAACACAGAAGCAGCTTCTATGGATTGATTCACTCTGCCCATGGGTGGGATGAGCCTCTTACAGAGTGGTGAATGCCTGGTCCTGAATGGGATTAATTTGAAGCTCAACAGTTTCTGTTCAGGTACTTTGTGAAATGACTTCCTCCTTGTGCTATAAATCAGGGTGAAGAGAGTCACATCCTATTCCATTTCCCTCAGTTCCCGCCCAGTGACCCCCATGATTACTTCTCACCTAAACACAGATGCAGAGGTGGGTTAATGGCCACAAATCTACACCCGGCAGTGTCCAGGGTCATGGCCTTTCATTGCAGGAATGTTCCAGAAGGAACTGGCAGGGGACAGAGCAAATAGAAAACCCTTCATGAGTCAGAAGTTGATAATACTTTTGTTGCTGTTATTCAGCTGCTAAGTCATGTCCGACTCTTTGCGACCTCATGAACTATAGCCCGCCAGGCTCCTCTGTCCATGGGATTTCCCAGGCAAGAATACCGGAGTGGATTGCCATTTCCTTCTCCAGGGGATCTTCCTGGACCAGGTATCAGACCTGAGTTTTCTGCATCTGCAGGCAGGTTATTTACCACTGAGCCACTAGGAAAGCCCCATGATAATATCCTGTTTCCTATCAATTCAGATGAACAGCGTGAGTTTAATTGGTCACCCATGTGGGTGGCAGATACTCAGAAGAGAGAACAAATGTGCTTTGATTCCCTAGTGGTTCCACCAGCTGGGGAGTTTCAAAGATGACTTTTTAAATCTTAGTTGAAATGGGACAAAGGTAATGTGTTGTGATGAAAACATGTCTGCAATGTAGAAAGATGGCAAGTGAAGAATTTCTTGCTAAGTGGGGGCAGAGAAGAATCTCTTTAGGTCAAGTGGTGTTAAAAAAGATACATGCTATTATACATGTTTCAATGCTGTTCTCCCAAATCTCCCCACCTTCTCCCTCTCCCACAGAGTCCATAAGACTGATCTATACATCAGTGTCTCTTTTGCTGTCTCGTACACAGGGTTATTGTTACCATCTTTCTAAATTCCATATATATGCGTTAGTATACAATATTGTAAAGTTTAAAAATAAAATAAAATAAAAAAAAGATACATGCTTACATAGAACCCTAATAGTGTGAAGGAATTCAGAGATTTTTTTATTGCTCAGTCTTCCATTTGATAAAGCATACATATTATTTACAAAGCAAGTTCAAGTTTACAAACTGACCCATGCGCATTTTATCTTATGAGGCAGGTGTGGCAATAACTGTTTGCTTGATGAGCAAATTGAGACTCAGAGAGGCCAGGTTTCCTGTTCAAGGTTATGCATATGATAAAGAGGTGAGCCAGGCTTTGCCCATTAACCCTCTAGTCTTCCTGGTGGTGGTGGTTTAGTTGCTAAGTCATGTCCGACTCTTTGTGACCCCCATGGTCTATAGCTCACCAGGCTCCTCCGTCCATGGGTTTCTCCAGGCAAGAATACTGGAGCGGGTTGTCATTCCCTTCTTCAGGGGATTTTCCCCACCCAGGGATTGAACCTGGGTCTCCTGCATTGAGGAAGATTCTTTACCAACTGAGCCACTGAGCCACCAGTCTTCCTACCATGGCATAATGGTGGATTAGATTATGATGAGTGCTGTGTATTTATTTTATGCCAGATGCTGGGCTAAGCACTTTACCTAGGTTAGCCCACTCAGTCCTTATAACAATCCCCATTTTCCATATGGAAACAGAGTGTGCTCCCTCCAGCCTCTGGCTCTACTGAAGCACAGACTGCAGTTCAATGTCAAGGTTGTTACAGGCTCACCTTGTCTCTAAGACTATGATGAAAGAGAAAGGCCAGGAGCATTCAGTTCAGGGGAGTGTGTGCAAGTCTGCGCATGTACAGGGTATGTATGTACAAAGAGCTTCATACTTTTTCTAAACTGCCTTCTAGCCACCTCCACTTGGTTATACTCCCAGAAATGGAAATATCCCATTTCTCAAACTAAACTCATTAGCTTCTCCCTAACATTGTTCCTCCTTTTGCCTTCTCCGCCTTGTCCAGGTGCCTCACCCAGGCTCAGCACTGGGGATTTGTGTTGAAGACCTCTGGACTCTACTTCACCAGAATTGCTCACAGCCGTCCCAGTCGGTCCAGTCCCACTGCTGTGCCTCAGGTCACATCTACGTTACCTGGACTTTAGAAGTCAATGTCTAGTCTGGACTCTTTCTCCTGTTCCATTCCTCTCTCAGTCCACTCTTCTTGAGAGCATCTCATTTGCCAGAAACATGGATCTCATCCAGTTGTTCTCTTTCTTCAAACTCTTCATTGGCCTCTTGTAGTCATTTATTCCTCAGGTGTGAATTGAGCAACTGCTAAGTGCCAAATGCTCTATTAGCGGTGGGTATAGCAGAGTCAACAAAGCAGCTACAGAGCCTGTCCTCGTGCGACTAGAAAAACGCATGCTCTTCAGCCTAGCATTCAAAACCATCTGCAGTTTGGCTGAACTCATCTTTCTGGCCTTTGTCACCTCTCTGCTGATCTGCAGGTAATATCTATATCTCTTGTCATCCTGTCAAACTGTGTATCATTGGGGTCCTTCTTTGTGCCTAGTTGAGTGGTTACCTGAACCTGGAGTTTCTGCTCACTTGTCCAAATTTCCTGTGACCTAACTCATCTGTATCTCTTTCTTGAATTCTCTCCAGACCCTGCTCTGGCCTTAACAGCTCTGGTCAGAATTAGTGTCACCTGTACAGTGAGCACAGTGATTTTGAATGTAATGGTCATGTTCACAGTCTGCATTATTTCTCTGCATGCCTGTCTTCTCCTTATACTGAGATGCTTGAGCATCCTTGAGAGGAATGTCTCATCTGTGTTTGTGTTCTTGAGACTTTGTTTGGTGCCTGGCACACAGTAGGTGCCTAATAAATACCAGCAACTTTGAAATGGTTAGAAGTGGAAGTTCTTAATGGTACTTCCCACCCTGCCATCATCTACCACCCCATTAAGAGCTCCTTAAACAAGCTTACTGGGCCTTCCCAGGTGGCACCAGTGATAAAGAACCCTGCTGCCAGTGCAGAACAGATGCAGATCCGATCCTTAGGTTTGGAAGATCCCCTGGAGGAGTAAATGGCAACCCACTCCATTATTCTTACCTGGAGTATCCCTTGGACAGAGGAGCCTGGTAGGCTACAGTCCATGGGGTCACAAAGAGTCAGAAAGACTGAAGTGACTTAGCATGCACGCAACAAGCTTTCTTATACAAATAAGATGTCTTTGTATCCTGGTGTACAAGTGCAGGAAGGCGCTCGTCAGCCTCTAGGTGGCAGTGTTACTGTGCTCAAAGTAAGGTCGTGTGTCAAGTCAGGAAATCTTAGCCCCTTAGGGCACCTGCCTTTCTTTCCTCTTCCTCCCTCTCTTTCCTTTCTCCCTTTCTTTCTCTCTCCCTCTCCTCCTCCCATCTCCACTTCTACTCATCCATTCAGTCTCCTCATAGGTTTTTAGAAACATCAAGATGCCATTGTAAGGACCGAGACAAATGTACAAGGTCTCCTGGAGACCCAGCCTCCTCCACTCATACTTGGTGTAGAATTTTACTTCTGATACACTCCATTTACAATTTGAAGATGTGGATGGGTTATGCTTTTCTGAGAGCAGGAGATAGAAAGCAGCTGTTTTTAGAGGCAGCCAAGGAAGCAATTCAAAATGGCCTCACACTCTTGGCTGGGTGTGTCTGGGGTGCTGGGGGCTGAGGGAACACCTGGCTGTGCCTGGCAGACCCGAGACAGGCTTATGGACCAGGACTAGGGAGGCTGTGTCTACAGAGGGTGTTTCAGGTCAGCCCAAGATGAGGTGGCCTGGCAGAGTGTGCTGGGGACCCACCTCAGAAGAGGAACGAGAGCAGGGGGTGGTGGTGGCAGGGCCCAGCTGGGTGGAGGTGGGCAGCGGAGCTCCCAGAGGGGCTGCGAAGGCAGGTGGGCTGTGCTCTCTGGGGACAAATCCACATCTCTACGTGCCTGTTTTTCCAGCGTGCCCACTGTTTGAACAATTCAGCGTTTCAAAGTAGGGGTGGGGATGGAGGAGGAGGGAATTAGTAATTTAAGCATGAAAAATGTCAGTTTGCCTCAGAGCAGACTGCCTTTCTGTGCCCTGGCTCCTTTTGTGTGGTTTGGATTTAGACATATCTGGAAGATCCTTTGCCCAGGACTAATAGGAAGGCTCAGGGTGCTGCTTATTAGGAGATGTGACGGCACTTCCTCTCACTGTGAGAACACAGCGGCCTTGTGCCACTGGTTTCTATTTTTTGCCACCAAGAAACCCTCTCTCTCTCTCACACACATACCCCCCTCCACAAACTCCCTGGATTTCCACTCGTAAGTTTGTCTTTGAAACAATTAAAAATCCATTTGTCTTCCTCTAAATCTCATCCTCTTAGATTCTTTTCCTGCCATAGGTTTAAGGTCATTTGATTTAGCAGAGAGGCCCTTTTGTGTGCAGGCAGTTAATGAATCCCACTCTTTCCTCCTGCCAAATTTCTCAGTATCTTTTACTTTCTAAATATGAACTGTGTTTTCTGCTAATTTCTCCTGTGAGTAGCATGTGCTTAGTTATCTGTGACTTTGGGGATCTCACTGTTGTTGTTATCATTAAAAAAGTTGGGGTACTGCTTTAAAAGAGGTTTAGGACTTTACTTCATTTGCTGTCTCCTTATAAAAATATGTTCTTTTAGGAAATCTTTGTTTTATTCTGTCCCCAGTTCTCTGATTGGTGCCGTTGAGCACTGCTACACTTTGGGTATTTGGAGGCTCATGGGTGAGGTACCGTCTTTTCCCGAACCTGGTTGGAACTTGTAGCCCTGTTGTCTGTTGGAGAGTCAACCTTTTCTCCCTCCATGCTTTAAATATGGGGAAGAATGAAGAGAAGAATCTGTCAGGTGGGTCTGGAGTTCAGCCACAGTCTTTAAAATTCTGCAAAGTTCTTTCAACAAAACAATACATATTTTTTCTTTTTTCTTGCCTTCTCTGATGGGCTTTCCAGGTGGCTCAGGAGTAAGAATCTGCCTGCCAATGCAGGAAAAGTGGGTTTGATCCCTGAGTTGGGACGATCTCCTGGAGGAGGAAATGGCTACCCACTCCAGTATTCTTGCCTGGAGAATCCCATGGACAGAGGAGCCTGGCAGGCAGTCCATGGGGTCTCAGAGTCGGACACAACTGAGCACACAGGCATGTCTTCTTTGACGATTTCTCAAATGTGGCTTAAACTGCTTTGTACCTGGGCCGAGGCTGGCACCCTCTGTAACCCTTTGCTGGGTTTCTCCTCCTGTTGGTTTCCTTGCAGCTTCACCAGTGAGCCTAAGGAAACTCACTGCCTACCCATGGGAGGTATGCAAAGCCTGCTCACTGTACCCCTCTCCACTAAAGGATGTTTAGCAAATTTCTAAAAAGTTTGCTATGATAGAAAAGGAAGCTGTTCAGGAAAAGAGATGATGGCTCTAAGGGCACCCAACGGGCTGAAGTGTGACTGTGGAAGTGGGATCAGATTGGCTTAGTGGTTGTAAGTGGGTTTGCAAGTTGGTCAGATTTGGGTTCCAATCCCCAGTCCTTCCTTAGCCTCCCCAGGCTTCCTTTCTTTATCTGAATAGGGATAATCATAGCACCCCAAAAGTTTATCCTGAGGACTACATGACATAATGCAGGCAAAGTTCTTACACAGTGCTAGAACATGCCATGTGCTCAGGGAATGTCATCTGTGATCTATGATTAAGGTGATGACTCTTAAGGCTGGAAGGTACCTTAGAGATTATCCACCACCATCAACTACCATTTCTTCCAGCTGAGCCGAGGCTCTCAGGCAGCTGTTCGCAGTCTCTCAGCAAGCTGGTGACAGCAGCTTCTGCTAGAAGGCAGGTCTCCTGACTCCTAACCCAGCATGCTTTCTCCTGCAGTTACAAGCCCTAGACCTTCCACCCTTTTCTGCTGATGGCAGTGGGTGGTGGTGACACACCAGTTAGGATTACACAGCCATTCATTCAATCACTATTTATTGAGAAGATGCAATGACAAGAATATATGGATCCTGTATTCAGCAATCCTATTGTGTCACTGGGGGAATAAATTATGCAAAATAACTAAAATTCAGAGCAATATAATAGGTGGGCTTCCTGGTGGCTCAGTGGTAAAGAATCCACCTGCCAATTCAGGAGACATGGGTTTGGTCCCTAGGTCAGGAAGGTCCCCTGGAGAAAGAAATGGCCACCCATTCCAATATTCTTGCCTGGGAAATCCCATGGACAGAGAAGCCTGCTACAGTCTACTGGGTCACAAAAGAGTCAGAGTTAATGAGTAAACAACAACAGAACAATATACGAAAGTACCTGGGAAGGCAGAGAATAGAGGCCACACAGAGCTGAAGGCTAAGGTAATACTCAATGAAAACTTATTGGGCCCCTGTGACATGCTAGGCATGATGGAACATATAACTTTAAGAGCAGGAACTGTCTCTGATTTATCTTTGCATACTCAGCAGCAGCTAGCATGGTGCAAGCAAGTGGTAGGTAGACAGGAAATGTCTGTCGGGGGAGTGAGTAACCTGAGTGCTCTATCTTCTATCATTAGTTTAGGGTCATCATGAGGACTAGCTGGCAGGACCACCATTTCTGCTGCTTCTTCCTCTTCTGCTTGTTCAGTTCTGTACCCTTAGGTGTCCACAGCAGGACAGCAACTCTTGGAAGTTAGGCCCTGTGGTGGTTGCCATAATTGCTCTGCCTTAGGAAGGACTCTGCTCATAGGTGTCTGACTTCCCCTGGGGGGCCATTCTCTCCTTTCCATCAAAGCCCTTCCCATGAGGTGTCCTGCACCCTATACCCACAGCACTCTGTGCTATTCTGATCTGATCAGTGATTGCATTCCGTGGTGTTATTGCCCAGCTTGGCTGCTTTGTCAGCAAGTGAGCTGAGAGGTGTTTTCTGATTTCTAGTGGGTTATGCTACTTTGGCTGGAGGGATCAAGAGGACCAGTGTGGGTAGATTTATTCCTCAAATAATCCTCCCCAGACACCTTCGTTGGCCGTCTTTGTGGAACAAATGGATGTTGTCAGCGTTATTGATTCGCCCTTTCCCCCTCTCCTGGTGGGCAGTGTCTGCGTCCTCATCCCTCCTTTCTCTCGGGAGCAGTGAGACACTTTAGAGCCATTTCTAGGAAACCTCTGCCCTTCCCTTCAGCATTTTGGAGAAGGAAAAAACATTTTTACATGAGTACAAAATAATGGAGTTGTGATACCCCAGACACTCTGCTTGTGTGGCACACTGGAGTCCATGGAAAACAATTTGGTGGACATAATTTTAATATGGGCTTTTATTTCTGATGGAGGTTCCTTCTCTGCTGGCTTGAGCTTTTCAGTGATTTGTAGATGGTATACAAAGGAGAACATTCTGATTTTTTGCTCGCTCTGCAGTAAGGGAAAGATGAGGGCTCAGAGAACCTTCTTTTAGTCTAGTAGTTAGATTGCTGCTGTCAGTGGCAATTTGTGTTCCTCATGTAGAGGGTGGGGAAAGGAAGCGGGCTCAGAAGTGTTAGGCTTGGGTCACATAATCAATTTAAAAATGTTATATTTATTTGTTTTTTTCTTATGAAATTATGGAAGACTCTTGAGAGTCCCTTGGACAGCAAGGAGATCCAACCAGTCCATCCTAAAGGAAATCAGTCCTGAACATACATTGGAAGGACTGATGCTGAAGCTCCAATACTTTGGCCACCTGATGCAAAGAACTGACTTGTTGGAAAAGACCCTGATGCTGGGAAAGATTGAAGGTGGGAGGAGAAGGCAGGAGGAGAAGGGCATGACAGAGGATAAGATGGTTGGATGGCATCACCAACTCGATGGACATGAGTTTGAGCAAGCTCTGGGAGTTGATGATGGACAGGAAAGCCTGGTGTGCTGCAGTCCATGGGGTCATAAAGAGTCACACACGACTGAGCAACTGAACTGAGATTAGAGAAAAATCAGAAAATGACATAAACAAGATCAAGAAAGAATTATTAAAACATCACAGTGCTAACAGCTTACAGATACATATCTTTTATGACTTAGCATGGCCACTTCTCAGGGTCAGAGTACAGAAATGGCATAACTCCTTCTTTCTATTGAAATAAAAATCAGGGCTGCTTTATGTGAACTGAAGTTAATCATAAAAATGTCTTGTATCTTTTATTGAAATTATAAAATATACTTGTTTATCATCTTATTTAATCTTATAATGACCCTTTGATTCAGGTTGTTCTCATCCTTGTTATCGGAGAAGGCAATGGCACCCCACTCTAGTACTCTTGCCTGGAAAATGCCGTGGATGGAGGAGCCTGGTAGGCTGCAGTCCTCGGGGTCGCTAGAAGTCGGACACGACTGAGTGACTTCACTTTCACTTTTCACTTTCATGCATTGGAGAAGGAAATGGCAACCCACTCCAGTATTCTTGCCTGGGGAATCCCAGGGACGGGGGAGCCTGGTGGGCTGCTGTCTATGTGGTCACACAGAGCCGGACACGACTGAAGCTACTTAGCAGTAGCAGCATCCTTGTTATAATAACCTCCCCATCCCAAGACTCAGAAAGATATAGTGACCTTTTCCAATTAATTTTTAAAAAAATCTGGCTACACCATGCAGCATGTGGGATCTTAGTTCCCCAACTAGGAGTTGAGCCCACGCCTCCTGCACTGAAAGCGTAGAGTCTTAACCAGTGGACCACCAGGAAAGTCCTGACTTCCTCCAACTAACTAGCAGGTAAATGGCAGACCTGGGTTTTGAACTGAAGTTAATTTCAGAATTAAAGTTCAATCTACGAGATTCTAGAGACCTCATCATTTTATAGAGCTCTGTGTATCAGTCAGTGATTGGTACAATAATGCTGTGTAACAAACCACCTTAAAGGCTCTGTGGCTCTCAACAGATTACATATGCTGTCACTTACACGTCTGCAGATTAACTGTGGCTAGCAGGTTTAGCCTGGCTTTGCCTGGGAGGCTCTGCTTTCGGCTTCAGGTTGACTGTATTTGACTTAATCCTGTGTCTTGTATTCACATCTGTTCCATGTTGTGTTTATTCTGAAGACCAAATAGAAGAAGAGGCTCTTCTCATGGCGGATCAATACGAGATCTAGGATGAACCACACATGAGCACATTGAAAGTCCTTGTTCCTACCATGCCTGGCCATAGTCCTTTGGCCAAAACAAGTCACAAGGCCAATCCCATGCAATGAGGAAGGTTATAACACCCACAGTAGGAGGGGAAGGGAAGTGAATAAGATAAGCCATCACAAATACGCAAAATATACTTATCCCCATCCCAACACTCTTAGATTACTCCCCCTCTCTGCACCAGGTTTGACATCTAAGATCTTGCAGTTATAGCAAATCCTGATGTGGCTCCTATTGACTGAGACATTTATGAAATAAAGAGACAAGTTATTTGCTTTCCAACCATGTTAACAGGAACAGAATAAATTCAATAAGCACTCCCATTTGAAAAACGTAAGAATGGCAGGCGCATTGCAGTCACTATTGTTGTTCACTTGCTAAGTCATGTCTGACTCTTTGCAACCCTATGGACTGCAGCACGCTGGGCTTCCCTGTCCTTGGCTATCTTCCAGCGTTTGTTCAGATTCATTGTCCATTGAGTCAGTGATGCCATCCAACCATCTCATCCTCTGTTGCCCCCTTCTCCTTCTGCCCTCAATCTTTCCCAGCATCAGGCCTCTTTCAATGTGTTGGCTCTTCACATCAAATGGCTAAAGTATTGGAGCTTCAGCATCAGTCCTCCCAATGAGTAATCAGGGTTGATTTCCTTTAGGATTGATTGGTTTGATCTCTTTGCTGTCCAAGGTACACTCAAAGAGTCTTCTCCATCACCATGATTTGAAAGCATCAATTCTTTGGTGCTCAGCCTTCTTTATGGTCCAACTCTGTCACTGAGACACAGCAATTCTGAAACCCTGCTATACAAATTAGCCAGAGTTCCTTATTGTGTAGGTATAGAATGTTCTTTTATTATACTAGGCTGGGTGGTTGACAACTGTAAAGCCCAAGATAATAACTATTTTAGGTTTTGCAGGCCAAGTAGTATCTGTTGCAACTTCTCAACTTGATGTTGTAGTAAAAAGCAGCATAGAAAATATTTAAATGCGTGGGTGTGGCTGTGTTTCAATAAAACTCTATTTACTAAAGCAAGTAACAGGCAGGGTTTGACCTGTGGGCTCATGGTTCACTGATTCCTGGATTAGGTCCTAGTTCTGTTCCCTGGAAGTGACTCACCAATCAATTGTTCTCCAGTTCTTTTGGGTGCTAACATTCAGGGGTCTTTCTTTATTTCATTATCTCCCATGCCTATTCACTTCTGAAGAGACCTTTAGAGAATACACATTTCTTTCTGGATAAGCAAAATTTCCAGCCTGCTTTCTTTTGATTTTTTTGATGTGGACCATTGAATCTTTTATAACAATGCTTCCATATAAATTTTTGTTTTCTGGCTGCGAGTCAGGTGGGGTCTTAGCTCCCTGACCAGGGATGGAACACATGCCCTCTGCATTGGAAAGTGAAATCTTAATCACTAGACTGCCAGAGAAGTCCCTCAGCCTGCTTTCTGCTTATAGAAATTTGGGGACAGGAGATGTTTTGGCATCTCAAACAGTTAGTCCCAAGTTGAGAATATTTTACCAATACAGATGTCTCAAAAGTTTTGTGTCTCCTATGTCTGATTTTAGTCAATTCCATGTTCAGTTCAGTTCGGTCGCTCAGTTGTGTCCGACTCTTTGCGACCCCATGAATTGCAGCACGCCAGGCCTCCCTGTCCATCACCCACTCCCGGAGTTCACTCAAACTCATGTCCATCGAGTTGGTGATGCCATCCAGCCATCTCATCCTCTGTCGTCCCCTTCTCCTACTGCCCCCAATCCCTCCCATGTTAGTTACACCTATAACATTAATAAATTCTGAGAGGTGCCTCCCTCTTGAGACTAATTTTGGGTATCTTGGGTTTATTAAGTGTCCATGGGATTATGCTTTCTGTCTTTCTAGGAGCACTTTCGGAGAAGGCAATGGCAACCCACTCCAGTACTCTTGCCTGGAACATCCCATGGACGGAGGAGCCTGGAATGCTGCAGTCCATGGGGTCACGAAGAGTCAGACACGACTTCACTTTCACGCATTGAAGAAGGAAATGGCAACCCACTCCAGTGTTCTTGCCTGGAGAATCCCAGGGACAGAGGAGTCTGGTGGGCTGCCATCTATGGGGTCGCACAGAGTCACACGGACACGACTGAAGTGACCTAGCAGCAGGAGCACTTTGTTCAGCTGAAAGGAACTGATAATCACCAATGCAGTCCTTTCAAAAGTTGTGACAAAGGATGTGAGAACTGCACCCTTGATATAGTCTTTGTCCTGAGGCTGATAAGATGGTAAGGTGAAAAACAGTTTTAAACCCCTGGAAATTCTGGGCATTCTATATTCTTTCTCAGTTTTGTTGGCCAGCTGCTCAGTTTCTTTTTAAACTCAAGTTTGTCTTGCAAAACCTTATCCAGCTGGTAACAACCAAATTATACTATCAACGTTCTGCCCTGACACTTTCTTACTCAATGCTTCAAATTCATTAAGCACATTTTCTATCTTCCAAGTTATCCCAGATGAGTTTTGCCAAGGGCTTCATCACTATATAACATGGGATGGCATGTTTCTAGCTCTCCATAACGGTTTCCTCATCATCTGCTGCCTAATCACCAAACTACGGTCACGTATTTTAGACGTTCATGATGGCAGGACTGCACTTCTGCTCAATATTTGTGTTGCCTAACTGTTGTGACAATAATACTGCATTGTAAACTACCCCCAGATGCATTACTTACAGTAATAAGCACTTATGCTCACAGCCACATGTGTCCTGGGTGATTGTTATTCGACTGATCTCAGTTGACTTAAACTAATGAACCTGTCTTAGGCTGTGTATTGACTGATGTTGGCTCCAGGCTAGGTTTTGGGCTCAGATGTTTCTTACTATTTCGGCCTAGACTGTAAAGGGCAGCAGCAGCTTGGGGATAAACTCTTTTTATAGTGTTATCACTGAGTGCTAGCCCAGTTGAACTACACATGGAAAGCTTCTTCTTGCATCATACCCACCAACATTCCACTGGACAAAGCAAATGACATGATCAAACCTAACATCAGTGGAACAGGGAAGTATACTCTGTCTACAGTGGGAAGGGGAAGGAATGACTTTTTAGATGATTTCATTCAAGTGATCACCCTAGGATTTACTTTCAAGATATTGGTGTCAAAAAGAGAAAACAAATGGATATTTATCCAATGTCTTACTCAAGATATCTGGCTTTTCAATTTATTCCTCACCATAGCTCTATGACCAAGTTCTGACAAATGGGATGCAAATGATGTGTGAACTTTTAGATTGTGTCCTTGAAAGAAATGGGTATGCTCTCCTGTTGCTCCTTTCTAACTCCTGATGTCTGGGACTTTAAGAGCATCTTAGGTCCCAAATGAAAGTCATGCATTTTTGATGGCAGGCTGCTTTCCCAGTTCTGGACTATTATGTGAATGAGAATCTTTGCTCTTGTTTAAGTCACATTAAAAAAGAAATCTTTGTTACAGTAGCTTCACTGCTGTTGTTCAGTTACTAAGATGTGTATGACTTTGCAACCCCATGAATGGCAGCACATCAGGCTTCTATCCTTCACTATCTCCCAGAGTTTGCTCAAACTCATGTCCATTCAATTGGTGGTGCCATCTAACCATCTCATCCTCTGTCACCCCCTTCTCATGTCCTCAATCTTTCCCAGCATCAGGGTCTTTTCCATTGAGTCATTTCTTTGAATCAGGTGGCCAAAGTATTGGAGCTTCAGCAGCAGCATCAGTGCTTCCAATTAACATTCAGGGTTGATTTCCTTTAGGACTGACTGGTTTGATCTCCTTGCTGTCCAAGGCATTCTCGAGTCTTCTCCAGCACCATGATTCATAAGCATCAATTCTTCAGTGTTCAGCCTTCTTTGTAGTTCAACTCTCATATCCATACATGACTACTGGAAAAAACATAGCTTTTACTACATGGACCTTTGTTGGCAAAGTGATGTCTTTGCTTTTTAATACTCTGTCAAGGTAGGTCATAGTTTTTCTTCCAAGGAGCAAGCATCTTTTAATTTCATGGCTGCAGTCACTGTCTGCAGTGATTTTGGAGCCCAAGAAAATAAAATCTGTCACTGCTTCCACTTCCCCCCACCTATTTGCCATGAAGTAATAGGACTGGATGCCACAAATTGTACATAATACTTTTAGATTGTTACACCATAGGGGAAAAACTATCTTGTTTAAACCACTGCATTTTGTCTGTTAAAGGAACATAGTTGGTTTCTTAAAGAATAGAGATTGTTATACTACCCTTCATTGTGGTTGAAGGGATTAAGTGAGATAATGTGAATAAATCCAAGAACCTAGTAGACTTGATGCTTTTGAACTGTGGTGTTGGAGAAGACTCTTGAGAGTCCCTTGGACTGCAAGGAGATCCAACCAGTCCATTCTAAAGGAGATCAGCCCTGGGATTTCTTTGGAGGGAATGATGCTGAAGCTGAAACTCCAGTACTTGGGCCACCTCATGCGAGGAGCGGACTCATTGGAAAAGACTCTGATGCTGGAAGGGATTTGGGGCAGGAGGAGAAGGGGACAACAGAGGATGAGATGGCTGGATGGCATCACTGACTCGATGGACGTGAGTCTGAGTGAACTCCGGGAGTTGGTGATGGACAGGGAGGCCTGGCATGCTGTGATTCATGGGGTCGAAAAGAATTGAACACGACTGAGCAACTGAACTGAGTAGTAACATACTAGACACATATGTAATTGATATAAATATAAACAACTAATATATAATACAATTAATATAATTATTATAATAATAATTATAATAACTACTGATCAAGTTCTAGACAAAGTCAGTGAAGATTATCAGCTCTAAGAAACTATCGATTCTAGTTCACAGGGAACCCCCTCTTTCTTCTGTCTCCATCACCTTCCCTGCAGTAGTTGCCTCTATCATCTCTTCAACTGTGGTCCACTTAGACTTCAACTAGTTTGTCTTATAAGTAGTCCTGAGAATAGTGAAGAGTTGGAAGTATTCAAGTGGGAGAACTCAGGCCTTGAGTGAGATATGCCAAGTGCAGTTGGGATGTTTCATTGGTTTTCAAAATAAAATAGCAGAAGTGCTGTGTATTTTTTCCCCTTCAAACCACTGAGTCTAGATTTTTAAATTATAAGCTCAATCCCTGCCAGACCCCTCTCAAATGCATACAGGTAGTTCAAGGAAAATTCATCACCATTTCTGGAAAAACAGCCTTACATTTAATAGTCTATGGACAGAAGATCAATAATAGTCTCTATGCATAAGTAGAATAATATATTTTCATTATATATTCAGGGTTTATGGAGAGGTGTTATGAGACTGGCAAAAAGAGTGGCTCTCATGCCTCAAAGAAAATCTGTCCTTTGTTCCTTAAGTAAGCATTTACTGAGCATTTTCACAAGCCTGGTGCTTAGTTGGGGATATAGAAATGAACGAGATGTATTTTCTACCCGCAAAGAGCTCGCTGTCTTGTAGTTGCAAGAAGGCAATAGATGTCATGCTTAAGAGCATGGACTCTGGAGCTGGTCTAGTTGGGTTCAATCTCTGGCTCTGATGCTTCATGGCCTTATGACCTTGGAGTTCATGTAAGTGCTTTGGGCCTCACTAGCTTCTGTCATTGTGTTAGTCACTCAGTCGTGTCCAACTCTTTGAGACCCCAAGGACTATAGCCCACCAGGCTCCTCTGTCCATGGAATTCTCCAGGCAAGAATACTGGAGTGGGTTGCCACTTCCTCCTCCAGGGGGACGTCCTGACCCAGGGATCGAACCTGAGTTTCTTGTGTCTCCTGCACTGTCAGGCAGATTCTTTACCACTGTGCCTCCTGGGAAGCCCTTTAAACATTAAGTCAGTTAATACAGGTAAGGCACTTAGAATACTGCCTGGCACATACTAAGGTGGCACATTCTATATTGGCCAGTATTATCCACTAGACTGTAAGCTCTGTGAGGGCAGGGATCTTATCTGATTTTCTCACTGCCGTGTATGTAGCAGCTAGCCTAGAGACTGGAGGGGGATTCCAACCGCTGGGTGGCGCAGTGGTGAAGAATCTGCCTGCCAATGCAGGAGCCACAGGAGAGGTGACTCTGGGTCACCTGGGTCAGGAAAACCCCCTGGAGGAGGAAGTGGCAATCCACTCTAGTATTCTTGCTTGGAAAATCCCGTGGGCAGAGGAGCCTGGTGGGCTACAGTCCATGGGGTCATAAGGAGTCAGACATGACTGAGTACACACACACAGTAGGGCCTGGAACCAGTAAGCATTCAGTAAAAATTTGTTGATTAATGAGGTGGCACTAGGGGTAAAGAACCCACCTGGCAATGCAGGAGACACAGGAGATGTTGGTTCCATCCCTGGGTCAGAAAGATCCCCTGGAGGAGGGCATGGCAAACTACTCCAGTATTCTTGCCTGGAGAATCCCGTGGACAGAGGAGCCTGGTGGGTAGCAGTCCTTGGGGTAGCAGAGAGTGGGACATGACTGAAGCAACTTGGTACACACACATGCTATGAATGAATTGAAGAAAAGGAAAACCACTAAACCATTCAGGTATGACCTAAATAAAATCCCTAATGACTATACAGTGGAAGAGACAAATAGAGTCAAGGGATTAGATCTGATAGACAGAATGCCTAAAGAACTATAGACGGAGGTTTGTGACGTTGTACAGGAGGCAGGGATTAAGACCATCTCCAAGAAAACAAACTGTAAAAAGGCAAAATGGTTGTCTGAGGAGGCCTTACAAAAGCTCTGAAAAGAAGAGAAGAGAAAGGCAAAGAAGAAAAGGAAAGATATACCCATTTGAATGCAGAGTTCCAAAGAATGGCAAGGAGGGACGAGAAAGCCTTCCTCAGTGATTAATGCAAAGAAATAGAGGAAAACAATATAATGGGAAAGACTAGAGATCTCTTCAAGAAAATTAGAGATACCAAGGGAACATTTCATGCAAAGATGGGCTCGATAAAGGACAGAAATGGTATGGACCTAACAGAAGCAGAAGATGTTAAGAAGAGATGGCAAGAATACACAGAAGAACTGTACAAAAAAGATCTTCATGACCCGGACAATCACAGTGGTGTGATCACTGACCTAGAGCCAGACATTCTGGAATGTGAAGTCAAGTGGACCTTAGAAAGCATCACTATGAACAAAGCTAGTGGAGGTGATGGAATTCCAGTTGCGCTATTTCAAATCCTGCAAGATGATGCTGTGAAAGTGCTACATTCAATATGCCAGCAAATTTGGAAAACTCAGCAGTGGCCACAGGACTGGAAAAGGTCAGTGTTCATTCCAATTCCAAAGAAAGGAAATGCCAAAGAATGTTCAAACTTCATCTCACATGCTAGCAAAGTAATGCTCAAAATTCTCCAAGCCAGGCTTCAACAATACGTGAACCATAAACTTCCAGATGTTCAAGCTGGTTTTAGAAAAGGCAGAGAAACCAGAGATCAAATTGCCAACATCTGTTGGATCATCAAAAAAGCAAGAGAATTCCAGAAAAACATCCACTTCTCCTTTATTGACTATGTCAAAGCCTTTGACTGTGTGGATCACAACATACTGTGGAAAATTCTGAAAGAGATGGGAATACCAGACCACCTGACCTGCCTCCTGACATATCTGTATGCAGGTCAGGAAGCAACAGTTAGAACTGGACATGGAACAACAGACTGGTTTCAAATAGGAAAAGGAGTACATCAAGGCTGTATATTGTCACCCTGCTCATTTATGTTATATGCAGAGTACATCATGAGAAATGCTGGGCTGGATGAAGCACAAGCTGGAATCAAGATTACTGGGAGAAATATCAATGACCTCAGATATGCAGACGACTACCCTTATGGCAGAAAGCAAAGAAGAACTAAAGAGCCTCTTGATGAAAGTGAAAGAGGAGAGTGAAAAAGTTGGCTTGAAACTCAACATTCAGAAAACTAAGATCATGGCATCCAGTCCCATCACTTCATGGGAAATAGATGGGTAACAGTGGAAATAGTGGCAGACTTCATTTTTTTGGGGCTCCAAAATCACTGCAGATGGTGACTGCAGCCATGAAATTAAAATACGCTTACTCCTTAGAAGAAAATTTATGACCACCTAGACAGCTTATTTAAAAGCAGAGACATTACTTTGCCAACAAAGGTCCGTCTGGTCAAAGCTATGTTTTTTTCTAGTGGTCACATATGGATATGAGAGTTGGACTATAAAGAAAGCTGAACGCTGAAGAATTGATTCTTTTGAAGTGGTATTGGAGAAGATTCTTAAGAGTCCGTTGGATAGCAAGGAGATCCAACCAGTCCATCGTAAAGGGAATCAGTCCTGAATATTCATTGGAAGGACTGATATTGAAGCTGAAACTGCAATACTTTGGCCACCTGATGCAAAGAACTGACTCATTGGATAAGACCCTGATGCTGGGAAAGATTGAAGGCAGGAGGAGAAGGGGACAACAGAGGATGATGAGATGGTTGGATGGCATCACTGACTCAATGGACATGAGTTTGAGTAAACTCTGGGAGTTGGTGATGGACAGGGAGTCCTGGCATGCTGCAGTCCATGGGGTCACAAAGAGTCATACATGACTGAGAGACTGAATTAACTAACTAATGTGATGAATGATATAATGAATAGATAACTGAATGTATTGGCATTCAAGCTTTCTGTTGCTGCAGATCCTCCACACTTCAAAATGTTTCACTGAGCACTTACTATGCTTTGCTGCTGCTGCTGCTGTTAAGTTGCTTCAGTCGTGTCCGACGCTGTGCGACCCCATAGACGGCAGCCCACTAGGCTCCCTCGTCCCTGGGATTCTCCAGGCAAGAACATTGGAGTGGGTTGCCATTTCCTTCTCCAATGCATGAAAGCGAAAAGTGAAAGTGAAGTCGCTCAGTCATGTCGGACTCTTAGCGACCTCATGGACTGCAGCCTACCAGGCTTCTCCATCCATGGGATTCTCCAGGCAAGAGTACTGGAGTGGGGTGCCTTTGCCTTTCCATACTGTGCTCTGACTCCTTGTTAATTGATTTCATTTAGCTATCTATAAGTTTCATGAGTTATGTATCATCAACACAATTCACAGATGTGGAAGCCAAGGCTCAGAGAGAGAAAATGACTGGCCTGAGTTCACACAGATGCTAATGGGCACATTCAGGATTTGAACAGAGCACACTGCTGCTCAACTGCTGGTGCTTTTGAACACCTGCCCTCTCCTGCCTCCTGACATTCTGTAAATGGCAAGTTGATGGCATCTGTATTCTCACATGCACTGACCCGTGTTTCCTTATGCAGGTGCCCATCTACAGTATGCAAAGGGAACTGAGCACATTGGGAAAGGGATCTTGGCTGCCATGTGCTCCTCACATGGTTTACCGGCTGAGAAGAGGAGAGCGAGCTTTGGCTCTGAATGCTGAAGGGCTCGTTGCCTTGGCGGATCCTGTCCTCCTTAATGTTTAGGAAATAGAAGATGCAGTTGAACTTGGAACTGATGTGTCTGTTCCAGTCATTATTTACCCAGGACACCGCTTTATCACAGGAGCTCCTAAGTGTCTGACAACGAGGAAGGCATCTCATTAGTGCCTGGGAAGTTATGGGGTGGGCAGATGGCTGTTCTCTTCTTTTTCTGGACAGAAACACAAATGTCTCAGAGAATGGAGTGGAAGCTTAAATTCTGGGGACTTCGATAGCCAAGGCAGACCAGTCCCTCTCTCTGTCCCTTTCTTTACCTTTTGTTAATCGTAAAACAAAATGCTTTCTAGCCTCTTGCTGTCAAGTTGGTATTTACAGGCAGTGCAGTCCTAACAGGTCAAGGGAGAGCAGCAGTTCCTAGATGTACCCTGATACACATTCTTGACTAAGCAGCTGTCCCAAGCCCTGTGTGACTAGATGAGTTAGGGGAGGGGAACTGCAGGTAACCTGGTACCTTTCATCATTGGCAGGGTTGTCTGTACATAACAAGATATCATATAGTGTCAGCAAACTCTAGTCAATTAAATCTAGGTCTTTCATCTTCAGGAACCAATGTCTGGAAGAACTGTGATTTGATTGTTTAATAATATCCTCACGTCAGATGGAAAACAATGATGACAATAATAGTAACCATGATGATAACAACAGATAATATTTACTGAGTGCTTCTGTGTGCCCATACTGAGCTAAGTGCTTGGCATGCACTATCTAATTTAGTCATCAGAACAATCTTGTGAGTGTTTAGTGTAACAAAAATTAAGCACCTGGTATCTGCTCTTCATTGTTTTAGGCATTTGGGATAGATCAGTGAGCCAAACAGCAGGGAAGTATAAACAACAGATGAAGTAATTGAGTTATATGGTATACTAGAAGGTGATGAGTGTTATGCAAAAAAAAGAAAAAGAAAAAAAGGCATAGAGGAGATGAGGGTATTTGGAGTATGCAGAGGGACAGTTTGCCATTTTAAATAGGGTGGTGGTGGATGACGTTGGATGGAAGACTTGGCAGATATGAAGGAATGAGTGCTGCAGAGAACTGGAGGAAAGGCGAACCAGTGAAGGCCAGGGGTGAGAGCATGCTGGGTACTTAAATTTTTAATATTTCATCTTTATTTATTTTTATTTTTAAATTAATTTTTATTGGAGTATAGTTGCTTTACAATGTCATCTTTCTACTGTATAGCTGTTATACTGTATAACAGCTATAGTTATACACATATCTGCTCTTTTCTGGATTTTTTTCCCATTATGGTCACCACAGAGCATTGAGTAGAGTTCCCTGTGCTGTACAGTAGGTTCTTATTAGTTATCTATTTTATGTCAATCTCAGTCTCCCAGTTCATCACTCTCCCTCTCTCCTCCTTGGTATCCATATGTTTGTTCTCTATGTTTTGCTTTACAAATAAGATCATCTTTACCATTTTCCTAGATTTCACATATTTCACACTGGGTACTTTTGAGAGCAGGGGGAGAGGTGTGGCTCAGTGTGGAGTGAATTGGAGGAGGGGAGAAGGAGATGACACCAGAGAGTTAACGGAAGGTGCAGATAGGGTAGGAATATAATGAGGCGCCCTCAGAGGGTTCTGAGCAGAAGAATATGATCTGATGTACTCTGGCTGCTGTGGTAGGTGATTATCACTCCTATTTTATAACCAGGGTTTAGATGGCTCACCTGTCCAGCGTGACAGAGCTGATAAGTGCAAGAGCAGGACAGACTTCCAAGTCTACCCGATTGCAGATGCCATGCCTCTAAGCACACTCTATTTTCTGTATTATATGATCAACGCTAATTTCCCCACAAATAGATGATTTCCATTTGTTCTTCATAAGTCTTTCCTCTTCTGCCCCTGCCCTCTCTGCTCCTTGCCCAGCCAAGCTGGGATGTGGTGGTGATTTTTGTTCAGTCTTGTAAAAACCTTTCATTTCTTGCTATCAATGCATTCTCACTTGTGGTTATTTATATGCTGATTCATTTCATACAAAGACAGAATATTGTCAAGTTCCAGCTTTCTCTTTTGTTACCCTGCTAAGTGAGTGGTGAGTGTGTGAGGACCGTGTTTCGGTCCATGGCCACTTTGGGATGAGCAGAACAATTTCAGGCATTGGCCACTCTTAACATCCTCTTCAGTGGCCTAGAGAGTTGATGGCAGAGGGATCATAGCCACTCAGTGGGAAATCAGGGCTTATTTCATTCCTTTTTCCTGAAACTAGTGCTTCTGTCTCAGTAGGGGCTCCTTTAATGAATCAATTAAGGAGGGTATTATTATTGGGAGCTGTTTTCAGCCCAATTAAAACCTTGCAACATGTCGGTTGTGATAATAAAAGTGAGTTAAATCTCAATTTTTCTTTATTAGGGTGTTTATTGGAAGATTGAAATGTTCATTAGGTGGAGTAAAGTCACACATCTGTCTTTTGCTCATCAGAAGCACAGTGGAAACTATATTGCACTCGGGGTTAACGTGGTGGCCTTTTTGACATATATACATAGAGCTGAGTTCTAACTCTGCTTCTGCTGCAGGAAAAAATACGTTTATCAGGTTCACAACTCAGGGAACTTTCTTTTGCCTCGTGTGACTATGGAAAAGCTGACCGTGTTTGCTTGTCTGGAAGTAAGATAATGGGTCAATATTTGCTATATTGATGAGCCAAATATGTAAAGTTTGGGGAGGACAGAATCTCATGCTAATCATTTGTGATTAGCACAGGAACTAAAAACCACAGATTTTGTAAACTTTATAATTTGGGGCCATAAAAGTTTTCCAACATATGGAAAGCACATAAGGAGCAAATTATTGACACGCATATATCACTGCCAGCTTTATCAAATCTTAACATTTCCCTTATATTTACGTCTACATTTTTTTTGTTAAAACCTTATGGATTTAGGGACTTCTCTGGTGGTCCAGTGATTAAGACTTTATGCTTCTGGTGCAGGGGAGTGGGTTAAATCCCTTGGTTGGGGAACTAAGATCCCACATAACATACATATGGCCAAAAAATAAATAAACAAAAAATAAAAGAAAACATTGTGGATTGAAAACTACCTCTTGTGAAGTCTTCCCTGACTCCATTATCTGTCACTACTCGATTTCCAAGGGTTAACTATCCTCTGAATTTATCATCCCATACAAGTTTTTATACCATTACTCTATATAATATATGTGTGTATTTGTAATCATACAAGCTATTGTTTTACTTGCTCTCAAACTTTGCAAAATTTTTAGCATATGGTGAATATCTTATGTATGTCTTTCTATAGCTTGCTTTTATTCATGCCATATTTTGTTTTTGAGATTTATTTATGTTGACATACAAAGATTAAGTTTATTTGCTTTTTGTGTGTGTATTTATTTACCTCAATTAACTTATCTGTTCTCCTATTGATCAACTTCCAAGATATTTCCAATTTTTCCTGATTACAAATAATATTGCGGTAAACTTCATAGTATGTCTTTTGGCTCATGCTTGCAAGTCCTAGGCTAGAGTTTTTGAAACTTAAAATGAAAAAAGGAAGAGATGAACTTTCCATCACAAATGTAGTACATGCATATTTCTTACTCGTGAGTATACACCCCACAAAGGAAAGTTTTTTCAAACTGTATATTCTTATTTCCATGAAGCACTGTGATATTTACTTTGATTTCTATTCTGTTCTGTCCTGTCTTTACCCATGCTTTCCTATCCTATTCTATTTATTCCTTTTCCCATCCTTTTTTCTTTTCATCTAAAAAAAGTGCTGATTGCAATTCACTAAATTGATTTTATGACCCAGGATTGGGTCATAGACTGGAGTTTAAAAAACTGTTCTATGATGTATTACCAGGAAATAAGAATTTTGGACATCTTGGATTTTATTAAATATTGAGAAAATACTCTCCTAAGTGGTGTACCCTTTATTTTGAATTTTTTGGATGTTTTGCTTTAGGTGTGTCTGTTTTCAGCAATAATAGGTGTATTAAAAACAAATTCCAATATGATGTTCTCTGATGTTTTATTGAGAGTTTAATCTGCACATGCACACCACGCAGTGATATATTTGGACTTATTTTGACATTTTTATTTTGTGTTTTTATCATTCTTTCCCCTTGTTTCTTTTATTTTTTGTCTTTTTGCCATCTGCGCATTGATAAAGTTTTTATACTCCCATCATCAACCCCTTAGTTTTCCTCTGTTGGTTTGGAAGATAAAGATGGTAGTACTTTTTGTTGATAGCTCCCCCTAACCTTAAAAAATACACACTTTACTATAAATAATTAGTAATAATTTCAAGTTGTTAAGCACTTTTATCCTTCTTTTGCACATAATATGGACCTACCATCCTTTTGAATTGAGTTTATCTATTGCATCATGTTATTGCGGTCTAAAGTTTAACTTTACTTTTTTTTTAACATATAAAAATGTTTTTGATTTTTATAGCCAGTAGTTAATTAAATTTATCAACTTAAATTATTTTCTGTTCTCATGTTTTTTTATTTCTTGCATTCCATGCTTTCCTTCTGTATCCACTTTTTGCTGAAGTACATCCTTTTGTGTGAGTGAGGATATATGGAGAAGACATTCTTTGTTTTTCTTTTTTTGTGTGTGACTAAAAACTACCTTTATTTTGTCCCTAAACACCAATACAGTATAATAACACATATATATGTAATTTAGAAAGATGGTAACGATAACCCTGTATGTGAGACAGCAAAAGAGACACAGATGTGTAGAACAGTCTTTTGGATTCTGTGGGAGAGGGAGAGGGTGGGATGATTTGGGAGAATGGCACTTAAACATGTATATTATATGTGAAATGGATTGCCAGTCCAGGTTTGATGCAGGATACAGGATGCTCAGGGCTGGTGCACTGGGATGACCCAGAGGGATGGGATGGGGATGGAGGTAGGAGGGGGGTTCAGGATGGGGAGCACGTGTACACCCGTGGCGGATTCATGTCGATGTATGGCAAAACCAATACAATATTGTAAAGTAATTAGCCTCCAATTAAAATAAATAAATTTATATTAAAATATATATAATTCTAATTTAATATTTATTTTTCCTCAGCATTTAGACATAACTCCATTGTCAGTTATCCTCTTTGTTGCAAGTAGTGTGCCATCATTTTAATGTCATTCTTTTGGGGGCAATTTGGCTTTTCTCTTTGGGGTTCTGAGGCATTTTTCTCTTTTTCTTTTCTCCTTGATGTTCCACAGGTTTACTAGTGTTAGAGGTAGATTTATCTTTACTTTTCCTGCTCAGAAGTCCGAAGGCAGACTTGATTTGATGATTCTTGTATTATTAATTCTGGAAAATTCTTAGTTCTTTAACTTCTGGGATAGCACTAGATATTTTTCATTCCATTCTCTTGTTTCTTAATTGCCTTTTAATTTATATTTTTGTTTTCTCTGTGATGTTTTCTGCGTGAACTTCTCTGTATAAAAATTTTTCAACATATGAATTATTTCTTTGAATGTCCAATCTAGAGTTTATCTCACTATTTGAGATTTAAATTTTGTGATGTCTCTCATTTATAAGATTCCCCTCCCTAGATTTACTAAGGTATTGATAAATGCAAATTATATAGCATGTAAGGTGTACTTTGTGATTTGATATAGCTATACATTATAAAATGAAATGATCATCACAGTCAAGCTAGTTGGGATCTTCTCATTCCCATCTGGGTTCTGTAGTTTCACAATTACTCTTTTTAAATGGAAGTTGTGACTTTATTACTTTGAGTTATGTAAATGCAACTTTGTCAGAGAATGACACATATGCACTACTATGCATAAAACAGATAACAAATGAGAACCTATTGTGTAGCACAGGGAACTCTGCTCATTGATCTGTGGTGACCTAAAGGGGAGGGAAATCCAAAAAAGAGGGGATATATATGTATATATATATATAGGTGATACACTTTGTTATACAGCAGAAACTAACATAACATTGTAAAGCAACTACACTCCAATATAATTTGAAAAAAAATCTCTGTCAGACTGTTTCATAAAGGTAATTTAGTCTGGGATGAATTTATGTTCAGAGAGTGATTCTGTTGACTGTTTTTCTTAGCATTAAATTTCTTCTGGTGTTTTGAAATTTTAGTTTTCTGGCTAAATACTGTTGGTCTCACGTCTCCCTCTCCTTCTCTCTCTCTTTCTCTTTGTCTCTCTCTCTCTGTGTCTCCTTTCCCCTCTTTACTCTTTTATTGTAAAAATTATTTATTTATTTATTTTTGGTTACACTAGATCTTCCCTGCTTCATGCCCACCTTCTCTAGTTGCGACGAGCAGGGGCTGCTCTTCGCAGCAGTGCACGGACTTCTCAGTGCAATGGCTTCTCCTGTTGCAGAGCACAGGCTCTAGGCACGTGGAGCTCAGTAGTTGTCGCTCGTGGATCCTAGAGCACATGAGCTCCAACAGTTGTGGTGCCTCGGCTTTAGTTGCCACACAGCAGGTGGAATCTCCTCAGACCAGGGATTGAACCCATGCCCACTTAACTGGCAGGTGGATTGCTATCCATTTTATCACCAGGGAAGTCCGCCCCTTCACTCTGTATTCATCCTCCATGTCCAGGGGCTTTGTCATTCATTCTATCTTGCTTCTGCCACATCAGGTTTATACCCACTGGAACTCTTGTTCTGAAGTGAGGTTGGGGATAGCACAGATGCATTCACTATGTCATGAGCTACTGAGTTCAATTTCTGATGGAGAGGATGTATCTGGTCTTCTAGCCACTCTGGTAGTTCTGGCCAAAGGGAGGTTGTGGGACAGGAAAATCTCCCTACCAAACTCTGGGCCTGAACTCATGGGCATTCTTCGATTCCTCTGTCTTGATGGTCAACTTCCTGGCCACCCTTTTTGTATACAGACCCAGAATCCAGCAGGCTGCAGCTTTCGCTCCACTTACCATTTTGTCTTTCTATTCTATTTCTGGATCATAGAAACTTTATTTTGGTTGTTGAGCTTGTCTCTTTAACTTTTTTCTATTTTCATGTTTTGCCTCGTTGGTAAGTGTGTGAAACAGAGAGTATGTTTCGAAGTGTAAACTCCCTGTGCATGCTTGATGAGGAATGATTGGTTTTCCTTTCATGGTCTTTCTCTGTTTCCTCTTCTCCCAAGTTAACGTTTCAGAAGAGCTTCCAATATCCTCTCTTTCTCTTGTCAAATGTAAGAACTAGATCTGTTTGCAAATGAGTTCATTTTTTTGTCACTACAAGAAGTCTGGTTAACATTCCTACACGTAGTTACTATTTTTCTCTTGTTGTAAGAACTTTTATTCTCCTAGCAACTTTCAAATACACAGTGTATAGCATTATGAACTATCGTCACCTTGCTGTACAGTACATCCATTTTTGATTGCTTTTTTTTTTTTTTGATATTGAATTGTTGCGGTTGTTCAGTCGCTAAGTCATGTCCAACTCTTTGAGACCCCATGGACTGCAGCAGGCGAGGTTTCCCTGTCCTTCACTATCTCCCAGAGTTTGCTCAAATTCATGTCCATTGAGTCAATGATGCTATCTAACCATTTCATCCTCTGTGAACTGTTTAATACTATTATGTTTTGATTACTATGCTTTGCAAAATAGTTTAAAATCAGAAAGTTTTGTTCTTTCTTCAAGATTGCTTTGACTGTTCAGGGTCTTTTGTGGGTCTATATAAATTTTAGGGTTAAAATTCTTAGAATTATAACCTCATGCTCATCTTTCTTTGTTGAACTCTGATGTGGGCTATGTGCTGCTTCTGAATAGACTGGCCTGAGAGTTTCAGGGTTCTCTTGACTCATCTAGGTTGGTTTAGGCATGTGAACTCTGGGGTTTAAAATGGGTATGAATTTCTAGAGTAACTATTAAGTGGCTGTGAGGTCTCAACTAAGTTAAATTAATTCTATGTCTTAATTTTCTCCTGTGTAAAACAGAGATACTAACTGAACTGGTCTCAAGCGTACAGTAAGGATTAAGTGAGATAATGCCTATGAAGTGCTTAATTCAGTTTCTTGGTATGTTAAACACTCACTAAAAATGGGAGACTGGCATTGACATATACACACTACTATATATAAAGTGGATAACTGAATAAGAACCTATCATGTAGCACAGGGAACTCTACTCAGTACTCTGTAGTGACCTCTATGGGAAAAAAAGTCTAAGAAAGAGGGGATATATGTATATGTATAACTGATTCACTTTCAGTTCAGTTCAGTCACTCAGTAGTGTTCAATTCTTTGTGACCCCATGAATCGCAGCACGCCAGGCCTCCCTGTCCATCACCAACTCCCGGAGTTCACCCAGACTCACGTCCATTGAGTTAGTAATGCCATCCAGCCATCTCATCCTCTGTCATCCCCTTCTCCTGCCCCAATCCCTCCCAACATCAGAGTCTTTTCCAATGAATCAACTCTTTGCATGAGGTGGCCAAAGTACTGGAGTTTCAGCTTCAGCATCATTCCTTCCAAAGAAATCCTAGGGCTGATCTCCTTCAGAATGGACTGGTTGGATCTCCTTGCAGTCCAAGGGACTCTCAAGAGTCTTCTCCAACACCACAGCTCAAAAGCATCAATTCTTCGGCACTCAGCCTTCTTCACAGTCCAACTCTCACATCCATACATGACCACAGGAAAAACCATAGCCTTGACTAGACAGACATTTGTTGGCAAAGTAATGTCTCTGCTTTTGAATATGCTATCTAGGTTGGTCATAACTTTCTTTCCAAGGAGTAAGCGTCTTTTAATTTCATGGCTGCAGTCACCATCTGCAGTGATTTTGGAGCCCCCAAAATTAAAGTCTGCCACTGTTTCCACTGTTTCCCCATTGATTTCCCATGAAGTGGTGGGACCAGATGCCATGATCTTCGTTTTCTGAATGTTGAGCTTTAAGCCAACTTTTTCACTCTCCACTTTCACTTTTCATCAAGAGGCTTTTGAGTTCCTCTTCACTTTCTGCCATAAGGGTGGTGTCATATGCATATCTGAGGTTATTGATATTTCTCCCAGCAATCTTGATTCCAGCTTGTGTTTCTTCCAGTCCAGCATTTCTCATGATGTACTCTGCATATAAGTCAAATAAGCAGGGTGACAATATACAGCCTTGACGTACTCCTTTTCCTATTTGGAACCAGTCTGTTGTTCCATGTCCAGTTCTAACTGTTGCTTCCTGACCTGCATACAGATTTCTCAAGAGGCAGGTCAGGTGGTCTGGTATTCCCATCTCTTTCAGAATTTTCCACAGTTTACTGTGATCCACACAGTCAAAGGCTTTGGCATAGTCAAGAAAGCAGAAATAGATGTTTTTCTGGAACTCTCTTGCTTTTTCAATGATCCAGCGGATGCTGGCAATTTGATCTCTGGTTCCTCTGCCTTTTCTAAAACCAGCTTGAACATCAGGAAGTTCACAGTTCACATATTGCTGAAGCCTGGCTTGGAGAATTTTGAGCATTACTTTACTAGTGTGTGAGATGAGTGCAATTGTACAGTAGTTTGAGCATTCTTTGGCATTGCCTTTCTTTGGAATTGGAATGAACACTGACCTTTTCCAGTCCTGTGGCCACTGCTGAGTTTTCCAAATTTGCTGGTATATTGAGTGTAGCACTTTCACAGCATCATCTTTCAAGATTAGAAATAGCTTAACTGGAATTCTGTCACCTCCACTAGCTTTGTTCATAGTGATGCTTTCTAAGGCCCACTTGACTTCACATTCCAGAATGTCTGGCTCTAGGTCAGTGATCACACCATGATTCACTTTACTGTATAGCAGAAACTAATACAACATTGTAAATAAACTATATTCCAATAAAATTAATTAAAAAATAAAACAGCAAAAGTGATTGCTCTCATAATTATTCCTGTGCTTAGTTGCTCAGTCATGTCTGACTCTTTGCAGCCCCAGGGACTGTAGCCCACCAGGCTCCTCTGTCCCTGGGGATTCTCCAGGCAAGAATACTGGAGTGGGTTGCCATGCGTTCCTCCAAGGGATCTTCCCAATCCATGAATTGAACCTAGGTCTCCAGCATTGCAGGCGCATGATTCTTTAACTCTCTGAGCCACCAGGGATCCCTAAAAATAATCCTGAATATAATCCATCAGGATGGGAAGATTGCTAGAAAATTATTCTGAATGAAAGACAGGGGACTGTAAGGGACCACTGTGAGGGCACCAATAGAGTGAAGATAATTTAGGAAAGAGACCACAAAGTAATAAAGGGATGCCCTCTGATGCATTTGTCTCCTAAACCCACTACAGCTTTTAGTAACTCTCTTAATGTGAATGCCTCCTTCAAATTGCAAACGCAGCAGTTAATAGGAAAAATGATGACATTTTAGTTCTACTGGGCCAAAGCCTGAAGCTTAAGTCTAGAGGCAGCTGAGTTACTGTGGAAGGAGCCCTGTTCTGGGTAATGGAGACCTGGGTTTGATTTTTGTCTCTACTTCCCTGGGTTAGTCATGCCACTTCTTTAAGCTTCAGTTTCCTTATCTGTAAAATGTAAATGGTAATCCTGTTTCTTAGGGCTATGTTGAGGAAGAAATGAGATAATGTGTGTGTAAATGCATGATACCTAACAGATGCTCAGTGATTTTTATTTATTTATTTTTTTACAAAGAGAGAAATCAAAGGGATTTAGTGACAAATGCCCCAAACACTGGCTCCTTGGATCCCAATCTCAACCCACATTTGTGCGACTCTAGCTGGAGGCCAGCACCCCTCCACTTTTCTCTGCCTTGCCTGCATGTTTAGTCATGTCTGACTCTTTACAACCCTTCTGGACTGGAGCCTGCCAGGCTCCTCCACCCATGGGGTTTTCCAGGCAAGAGTACTGGAACAGGTTGTCATTTCCTTCTCCAGAGGATCTTCCTGTCCCAGGGATCGAACCCCTGTCTCCTGAGTCTCCTGTGTTGCAGGTGGATTCTTTACCCGCTGAGCTATAGGAAAGGTTTCTGTAGGCAGGAAGCAAGGAGGGGCGTTGGGGCTTGGTAAAAAGCCTGTGACAAAGGTGGTGGAGCCCTGTATGACATCTGTACGACAGATACTGCTCTGAAAAAAAAATGACTTTTTGGGTTGCATCAGGTTTTTGATCATTTGGAAGTGAACAGTCTGAAGACATGTAGTCAGAGTACTAGGGGTTGGGACATGTGGCTGATGCTACTTTCACTCTCTTTGATTTTTTTTTTTTTTTCTTTCCCAATGTCAGACTCAACTTGGAGGCTTCTCAGTACTGTCCCTTATAGGACTTTTTTCCCATCCCTTCCCATACTCTCTTCTGTTGTTTAGTTCACTAAGTTGTGTCCGACTCTGTGAGACCCCATAGACGGCAGCCCACCAGGCTCCCGTCCCTGGGATTCTCCAGGCAAGAACACTGGAGTGGGTTGCCATTGCCTTCTCCAATGCATAAAAGTGAAACGTGAAAGTGAAGTCGCTCAGTTGTGTCTGACTCTTAGCGACCCCATGGAATGCAGCCTACCAGGCTCCTCCATCCATGGGATTTTCCAGGCAAGAGTACTGGAGTGGGGTGCCATTGCCTTCTCCAATTCAACTCTAAACATAACCCTAAACTTCCTTGAAGAACCTTCCACATAACTTCTAACTGTAAAAAGGACAGTTTTAGTAGGGATGCTAAGGGAGGGGTGTCAACACAGTTCAAAGTCTGGGCACTGTTTGAAAAGAGAATGATTGAAGAACATTATTGAAGAAATTAAGGCATTCATATCTATTCATACAAGAGAGAAATCATCAAAATGAGTGCTTCCCCAAATTGGTCATGCAGCAGAATAGTCTAGGACCTTTTAGCCTCAGATTCATGTCCCTACTTCAGAATTACTGAGTCAGAATTTCTGGGAGATGGGACCTGGCAATTTAGATGTTTATCATGGGTCATTGAGCAGGGCCCAGGTGATTCTGATGCAGCCTATTGTTGTGAGATACTGGATGAAATGACCCTAAGACCTCTCATAGTGAGTTGGGAATCTCACAGAATCTTAGACTTTGGTTAATATTTTCAAAAATATTTTTGTCAAAGAGGAATGAGTTGGTTCAAGTAATATCCTGACATCTTACTGAAGGATAAAGGTCTTAATTATCTAATTCATTAAAATGCACCCCCAAACCTAATAAAAAAAAAACCCAGCCATCCAAATCTAAGCAGATCATGAATAGAACTGAACTCTTATACTAGCAGAGTCGGGGGAGAAGCTGGTTGCTTTTTGAGGGTAGGGACATAGATGATGAATTTATTTCACGTGGTAGAGCAGTTGTCATCAACCTGGCTGAATATTAGAACCACTCTCCAGAGCAATTAGGTCAGAAGCACTGGAGATGGAGCTTGAGTGTTGGTATTTTTAAAAGAGCACCCCAGGTGATTCTAATATGTAACTATGCTGAGAACCACTGCATTAAAGAAAGAGATGTGCTCTCAGGGGAAAGGATAGAAAGGCAGGTTGTTAGTGCAACACAAGTGAATCTTCCCTGGCTAAGAATAGCAGCTCCTTTCTCTTTTAAACAATCAAGATGGGTGGGCTTATTCCCTGGAAACTGAGGAGAGAAGGCAGGTACTGAGAGGAAAAAGGAGTGAAACAGAACCTGATTTGCACTTTAATTTGGAAGAAAGGTGGATATGCTGGATGGTTTTTGTTTTTCTTTCCCCCTAATATCCTAAAATGTATCCATGTCTCTATTCCCACCAACACCCCCTGGACTACTAAGTGAATGACTCTGATTTAAGCCTAACCTCAAAGACACCAAAATAGGACAATATTTATAATAACCATACTCTGGAGTTCTTTTGATGAGGCTAACCTGTGAAGTAGGCAGACTGCAGGGAACCTTATTCGTTTCTTCTTCTTTTTTTTTTCCTTCTGCAAAAGGCTTTATTGTTTCCATTTGTTCCACAGCTGGGTCCAAGGCTCCAGGGTCTTTAAAAAGCTGCCTGGTGGCTGCAGGGAGAGACTCAGGTGGAAGCCTTGATACAGGGGATGCAAAAGCCCCCCCCCCCCCCCCAAAGGCTGCTGGGTTCCAGAGGCTCCGGTGCTTGAGGGTGAGCCTTGGACGAGATCCTTGTTCAGCCCAGTCTGGGGGCGGGGTGGGGCGCCAGCCTGCGGGCTGCAGTCAGGTGGTTGCCATCTTCTTGATGAGCTTCACCTCCTCATCTAAGGAGTTGTTCAGTTACTGCATGCAAGTTCACATTCATGGTGCATTCATGGTGTACAGTGAGGTCAATGAAACTGAAACATCGGAGTTTGGAGCAGAGAAAGGTTTATTGCAGGGCCCTGTAAGGAGAAGGGTGCTTATGCCACCCACCCCCAGTAAAAACCCAAATTCCCTGAAGGCTTTCAGGAAAGCATTTTTAAATTTTATTTATTTTTTATTGAAGGATAATTGCCTTACAGAATTTAGCTGTTTTCTATCAAACCTCAACATGAATCAGCCATAGATATACATATATCCCCTCCCTTTTGAAACTCCCTTCCATCTCACTCCCAATCCCACCCCTCTAGGTTGATACAGAGCCCGTTTTGAGTTTCCTAAGCCATACAGCAAATTCCTGTTGGCTATCTATTTTACATATGGTAATATAAGTTTCCATGTTACTCTTTCCATACATCTCATCCTCTCGTCCCCTCTCCCCATGTCCATGTCTATTCTCTATGTCTGTTCCTACATTGTTGCCCTGTAAATAAATTATTCAGTACCATTTTTCTAGATTCTGTGTATATGTGTTAGAATACGATATTTATCTTTCTCTTTTTGACTCATTTCACTCCATATAATAGGTTCTACGTTCATCCACCTCATAAGAGAATTAGAATTAGAATGAATTAGAATTAGAATTCACATTAGAATTAGAATGTGACTCAAACGTGTTTCTTTTTGTGGCTGAGTAATATTCCATTGTATATATGTACCACAACTTCTTTATCCATTCATCTATCGATGGACATCTAGGTTGCTTCCATGTTCTAGCTATTGTAGATAGTGCTGCAGTGAACAATGGGATACATGTGTCTCTTTCAATTGTGGTTTCTTCAGGGTATATGCCTAGGAGTGGGATTGCTGGGTCATATGGTGGTTTTATTCCTAGATTTTAAAGGAATCTCCATACCATCTTCCATAGTGACTGTATCAATTTACAACCAACAGTGCAAGAGGGTTCCCTTTTCTCCACACCCTCTCCAGCATTTATTGTTTGTAGACTTTTTGATGAGGGCCATTCTGACAGGTATGATGTGATATCTCATTGTAATTTTGATTTACATTTCTCTAATAATGAAACTCCAGTACTTTGGCCACCTCATGCAAAGAGTTGACTCATTGGAAAAGACTCTGATGCTGGGAGGGATTGGGGGCAGGAGGAGAAGGGGACGACAGAGGATGAGATGGCTGGATGGCATCACTGACTTGATGGATGTGAGTCTGAGTGAACTCTGGGAGTTGGTGATGGACAGGGAGGCCTGGCGTGCTGCAATTCATGGGGTTGCAAAGAGTCGGACATGAATGAGTGACTGAACTGAACTGAATGGAATAATGAATGATGCTGAGCATCTTTTCATGTGTTTGTTAGCCATATGTATGTCTTCTTTGGAGAAAAATTTGTTTAGGTCTTTTCCCCACTTTTTGATTGGGTTATTTGTATTTCTGGCTTTGAGTTATATGAGGTCCTTATATATTTTGGAAATTAATCCTCAATCAGTTGTTTCATTTGCTATTATTTTCTCCCATTCTGAGGGTTGTCTTTTCACCTTGCTTATAGTTTCCTTTGCTGTGCAAAAGCTTTTAAGTTTAATCAGGTCCCACTTGTTTACTTTTGTTTTTATTTCCATTACTCTGGGAGGTGGGTCATAGAGGATCTTGCTTTAATTTATGTCAAGTGTTTTGCCTATGTTTTCCTCTAAGAGTTTTATCAGGAAAGCATTTTTAAAGGCCACGGTGGGCAAACAGATGGGGAAAGAGTGGAAACAGTGACAGACTTTATTTTCTTAGGCTCCAAAATCACTGCAGATGGTGACTGCAGCCTTGAAATTAAAAGACACTTGCTCCTTGGAAGAAAAGCTATGACCAACCCTAGACAGCATATTAAAAAGAAGAGACATTACTTTGCCAACAAAGGTCTGTCTAGTCAAGGCTATGGTTTTTCCAGTAGTCATGTATGGATGTGAGAGTTGGACTGTGAAGAAAGCTGAGCGCCGAAGAATTGATGCTTTTAAACTGTGGTGTTGGAGAAGACTCTTGAGAGTCCCTTGGATAGAAAGGAGATCCAATCAGTCCATCCTAAAGGAAATTGGTCCTGAATATTCATTGGAAGGACTGATGCTGAAGCTGAAACTCCAATACTTTGGCCACCTGATGCAAAGAACTGACTCATTGGAAAAGACCCTGATGCTGGGAAAGATTGAAGGCAGGAGGAGAAGGGGACGACAGAGGATGAGATGGTTGGATGGCATCACTAACTCGATGGACGTGAGTTTGAGTAAACTCTGGGAGTTGGTGATGGACAGGGAGGCCTGGCATGCTGCAGTCCATGGGGTCTCAAAGAGTGGGACACGACTGAGTGACTGGACTGAACTGAGGAGTCACAGGGACATTGTAGGGCTTGTGATCAGCTCATGCACAATTCTCTGACTGATGGTGGGTAACAGGGCTGAGTCACAGGGGTTACCATTATCAGTCCTTAGGCTCCAGAAGGCCTGGGGTTTATGTGCTCATGGTCCTCACATGGTTAATTTCCTCCACCTGGTGGTGCTTTCTGGCATCTGAGAAACTCAGGAAATATATATGTGGTACTTCAGGGAGGAGCTACAGCAGAGAACTTGGGGGAGGGATCTCACTGGGAGGGCCTCATCAGGTTCTGCTGGGTTAAGAGCTGGGCGTTGGTCCATGCAAAGTTTGGGATACAGACTCCAAGAGGCCTGGGTCAAGTTCTTCTCCGGGGCCACCATGTCTTCCATGGTGTACAGGGCTTTACCCCATTCATCTTGGGATGGTGTTGGCCCATCCAACACCATGAGATGGTGTTGCTCTCAGTAGAACAAGAGCAGCCTCTGCACTGGTTTTGTGTCTACAAGAGACACTGGGCACCCTCAAGCTTCTCCTTGGGACTCATGGAAGAGGTGGTCCAAGCCTTCTGGACCCCACTGTCACAGTTGAAATAGAAGCCCAGAGAGAGGGGTATGTGTAGGAGGCCCTCAGATACAGCTTGTCTTGGCAGCTCATGGTGGCCTGGGAGCTTGTGGTTGGTTGGTGATAAGCTAACGACAAAAGCTGGTGTTGGCTGGTGCTGGAGGCAGAGGACAGCTGAGAGCTTGCTTCCGAGGGAGGCTGTGCCTGGAAAGGAGGTTATAGAATATGGTCACAAGCTGCAAAGAAAGGGAGTCCCTGGTCTGTTTTGTCCCAAAGCTGTTGAAACAAGAGGCAATTGGGGGTGCCAGCCTACTGTGTTAGTGTTAGTTTTGGGAGGAAAGAAATAGGGAAATTAAGGGACATAAAGGAAATTGGGGGAGGCAGGGCTAAAAATTGGGTTGGGGGTCTGTTGAAATATATTTCTAGGCCCATGATGGAGCCACTTCAGCCTGGGGTAGGATAAAGATAGCCTTCTTGTCCCTGAAAATACTACTCCTGAACAGAAAAACTCAGCCTGTCCCCCAAAGCTAAGTCCACTCTCTCCACACAAGGTTGACTCCATGACCCCAGCCAATCGTATTTTCTGTTTCTATCGTCCTTGTTCTTTCCCATAAAAGCTTCTGGCTTTCTGCCCTATCTTGCAGTTCTCTGAAAGAAGACCACCTACTTCAGGAAGTATTAAAGTTTGTTTTAATACTTTAAATAAGGTGTTTTAATTAAAAATCTAAGTTTAAAAAAAAATCATTTTCTTTTTAACAGTTTCTGTTGATGAGTGAGCTTGGAAGCTGACTGCTCGTAGCACCAGTGAGGCAGCCATGAGCCCTTTGAATTCATTGTTCTCATCCTTACTGAGGGACCTGGTGAGTCACTCTTGGATCTGAACTCCACTTACTGTGTGCAGCTCTCCTATCTAAATAGCTTTATTTAAAAACATATATACTGTTTCTGGAAAAGTTCTGCATTTCTGTGAAAGTTCAGGATTGCTCTATGGGAAATCCATAATGGATGACAGCTGTTAGGCAATTTGCAAAGCCTAGAGGTAAGTTCACAGCATAAGCTGCTGGGGGACTTAGGAAAATACATTCAGAAAAGAAACTGAGACTGTTTTGACCCTCAGTCTAAGTAGGCACAAGTTAAACTATTAAAAACCGTCCAGGCATCTGCCACTACAAAGAAATCTATGCAAGAAAGGAAAGACCTATTGCGAATGGCAGTCTCAGAAGCCAATGATGTAAAACCTTTTGATGTTATGACAACTTCCTCAAATCAGTGTTTTTTTTGTTGTTGTTGTTTTTTTAGTGTTTTTTTAAATTGAAGTGTAATTGATATTATGTTAGTTTCAGATGTACAACATTCTGATTCACCATTTGTGTACATTGTGAAAGGGTCACCACACTAAGTCTAGTAATGTCCGTCACCATACATAGTTAAAACTTTTTTCTTATGATGAGAACTTTTAAGATTTACTCTTAGCAACTTTCAAATATGTAATACGGTGTAATTAACTATAGTTACCATGCTGTGCGTTATACCCCTATGACTCTGTATGACTATTTTATAACTGGAAAAGTTTGTACCTTGTCTTCCCCCCAATCATTTCTCTTCCCCCACCCCCACCTCTGGCAAAGACCAATCTGTTCTTTGTATCTATGAGCTTGTTCTTTTCTTTTTAGATTTCACATATAGGTGAGATTACACATTATCTTCCTCTGACTTTATTTCACTTAGCATAATGCCCTCAAGGTCTATCCATACTGCTATAATTAGCAATATTTCATTCTTTTCCACAGCTGAATAATATTCCATTGCACACACATATACCACATTTATCCATTCATTCATTGGTGGACACTTAAGTTGCTTCCATATCTTGGTTTTTGTAAAAAATGCTGCATTGAACCTAACTTGTGGGTGCAGATATCTTTTTGAGTTAGTGTTTTCCTTTTCATTAGGTAAATACTCAGAAGTGGAATTGCTAGATTATATTGTAGTTCTGCTTTTAGTTTCTTTTTTGTTTTGTTTTTAGTTTTTTGAGAAACCTCCATACTCTTTAATATAGTGGTTGCACCAATTTGCATTCCCAGCAACAGTGTACCAGGATCCCCTTTTCTTCTCATTCTTAAAAACTTGTTACCTCTTGCCTTTTTGATAATAGCCCTTCTAACAGGTGTGGGTGATATCTTGTGGTTTTGATTTTTATTTCCCTGATTAGTGATGTTGGTCACCTATAAATCTCTTGAAAAACTAGAGCCTGAGTTCTTAATATATTTTGGATATTAAACCATTATTAGGTATGATTTGAAAATATTTTCTCCCATTCAGTAGGCTGCCTCTTCTATTTCAGTTAATTTTTGTGTATGGTATAAGATAGCGATTCATTGTCACTCTTGCGTGTGAATGAGTTTTCTGCCTCTGCTTCTAAAAAATTCTCCGTTGATTCCAGCTTCACTCACCCATTTTAGCTGCTAATCCTAATCCTATTTCTGCATGAGGAGGTAGAAAGGAATTTCTACTACCCTTTCTTGGCCCAGCATAAGCCTCAACTTCAGGGTTGTAGAACCCTCAATGAGAGTAGCAGCATCAAAGGACAGCCTTGGGGGAGGTGTGGGCAGCACCCTCATCATGGTGAAAACTCTAAGCTGTAGCAAAAGAAAGCAGTGTGCTTGTCGGGCAGTGCAGCCTTGACACAAGTCACACAGCTTGCTGCCCCTCCCTAACCCCACTATATAGACGTCCTGGAACTTTTACTTCTCCCACTCCATTATCTCTTTCTCTCATAAGCTCCACTGTACAAAGTCTGCAGCATGCAGTTTTGTTTATTTATTTATGGTTGTGCTGCGTCTTTTGTTGCTGTGCATGGGCTTTCTCTAGTTGCAGCGAGTGGGCAGCTTCTCTTCCTTGCCATGTGCGAGCTTCTCCTTGTGATGGCGTCTCTTGTTGCAGAGCACAGGTTCTAGGGCCTGGGCTCGTGGTCTTAGTTGCCCCAAGGCAAGTGGGATCTTCCTGGACCAGGGATGAACCCATGTCCCCTGCATTGGCATGTGGGTTCTTAATCACAGGACCACCAGGGAAGCCTGCAGCGTGCAATTTTGTTCTTATTAAATGCTGCCTGCTGTCTTGTTATGTCCTCTCCCCAGAATGGCTGCACACGGGGCGGGGGCGACTTTTATCTCTGATGTAAAGCCCGACGTGGTAGGTGAGGCACCCGTGCTTGCTAGCGGCATGGACTTCCCACCTGTGCCTCACCTTCTCTCTCTTCATCTCTTGCTTCTGGTCTGCAACAGCACAATGTTGACTTCTAGGGGAGAGGTTTGACCTGAGGAACATAAAGACCTAGCTGAGAGGACAACGTGACCAAGAAAACGTTCACGACCCGCTGAGTCACCATCATACAACATTGCGTTGTGACAGCATGAGGGCTCCTGTGTGTGTGTGTGGCAGGGGGCGGTGGGGGGCGGGCGGCAGAAATCATCTTTCTTTTTTTGAAGGCACAGTAGGAAGGAGGGTGATTGAGCTGAAGATGTACTCTGGGTTGGGGTCAAGCTGGCTCTCTAAAGGCTGCGAACAGCCACTCAGAAATGCTCAGAAGTGTGGAAGGTTTGCAACCAAACCATCGCCTCCAAACTGGAGTTCCCTGAGTGTGTCTCAGAAGAAAGGCTGCATTAGCAGGTTTGGAGAGGGAGCAAAGATGCTAATGAAGCGTGAACTGGCTGCTTTCTGCAGAGCCTTCTGGGCACCACGCCACCATCTCGCTTTCTTTCCTACCCATTTATTTATTTATATTCTTAATTAATGGAAATTTCAACTCCCATTAGATCAGGAGGAGTCAGTAATAAACAGCCAGAGCATTAGGCAGGCAGCTCTGCTGGAGAAGGGCAGAGGCTCCTCTGCCTGCTCCCAAATTCCGGTCACATGACTGGCCTGAGTTCAGGGAGAGAGAATTCATATGCTGGCTCTATGCATGAGAGCCAGGAGTCTGGGTTGAAGGGCCACTGAGTTCCCTGGTATCTACGAGTTTCTTTAGGCATCATTGAGACTTTCCCTATTTAGCTGTGTTGGAATCAGGCAACCCAGGTTTGAAGCCTACTTAGCTGTGCCAACTTGGGCAAGTCAACTAACCATTCTATGTCTCTTTCCGCTCTATTACATAGTACCCATTTCAGAGGATAGCTGTGGGTCTTAAATGAAGTCAAGTGTGTGAGTACTCACTGAATGTAAGCTGGAACCCACATGTGCTCATATCAACACAGCTCCCGTCTTAGGAACCTCAAACAGACCAATGGAAGCTCCTTTAGGGAGAGGCCTGGCGAGTACCCTCTTTCAGGAATGTCCCAGACCGTGTTCTGCTCTGGATTCTGGCATCTGATTTGGAGATGGCAGTGTGAGCTGGGTTAGGTGGGAGTCTGGAATCTCAGATATATCTTCATCACTTACGAAACTTGAAAACCTCTAAATGGGTATAATCCAGGGCTCAATGTGAACGTGGGTCTTAGGCAGAGTCAAAAAGCCATTGATGAACTGGGATGTGGTAGAGTCATAGAGTGGGAAGAAGTAGTTGATATCCCTTAGCAAGAGGAAAGCTCCCCAGCTTGGCTTAAACAGAAGGCTTCAGTGGGCTCCCAGATCACGAGGCTGAGAGCCCCAAGGAGATAGGGCTAGGAAGGGGAGTGATTATAGAGCTTCCATCTGATGTCACACCTGCTGGGTTTGGCTCCTGCTCCACAGCTTACTGGCATCTAGAACAAACTTTATAACCTTTCCAAGCCTTAGTTTCCTAGCATGAAAAGTGAGCGTGATAATAACTGTTATTTTCATGGAGTTATTGAGAGGTTGACATGAGATAACATACAAAGTGATTAATAGAATGCCTGGCAAGTTCTCAGAACTGTAAGCTATTATGATTAGATCTGTTTTACTCATCCCTCTTTTTCAGTTATAGTAAGTACTCAATAAATAAGTTGTTAGATGATCAAATGGAGAATGTGAGACATGAAACAACTCCCTAGCCTTTTGGCTTTGCTTACCTTGATGGAGGGTCCCATCAGATGTCCTCGCATGCCACTTCCAGATCAACACACAGGGGATTCTGTGCCAGGTTCATAGAGACCCGTGTGCTATTTCACCTGAAAGAACAAACTCCCTTCCCTCTTTTTTGAAAGATAACATTCTATATTGACAAAGAACAGAGTAGCCAAGATCCTGGGTATCTCTGGAGAGGAAAAGAATTAAACTGCTGTGTTTGAGTTAAATTACCAGCACCTTTTTGGATAAGAAGGATCCACTAGTTATCTTGGCTGGGCTATTGGATTTCATTTCTAAAGGAAAGGGGCAACTCCAAAGGTGAGCAAGACATTAGTGGGTATTAAGAACAAACTGGAGCACAATTGGAGAAGAATTGTTATTCTCTCTGGTAAACCTGTGCTCTGTGGTCACCTTGGCCATCTCATTCACTTTGCAGCTCACCTAATCTCGGGTAGGACACAGCAGAAATAGAAAAGGTCCCTGGAAGGACAGAGCGGATGGCTATGGGGGAAGGGGTGACTTCCACACCAAGAAAGATGAAATTTTCCATTCTAAAAGGAGCAGGGGAAAGGAGTAAGCCTGCTCCGGGTGGCGAGTGTAATGAATGAGAAGCAGCCAGCCAACTGCAGGCTCCGCCTTGCCCTTTCCCCTCTTCAGAGAAGGAGGCAGCACTCCACGAAATTAAAAGGGAGCAAATTTAGAACTGATGAAAGGAAATGCTCTCCACACAATGTATAATTAACCTATGAAGGAACCTAACCTGCTCGCTATTAACTGAGGCAAGCGGTTAGCCGGGCTTTCAGAGACTTGGAAGAATAACAGCCATGTGGGCAGTTACGCTGGTTAAGGCTGCAATTCCCGAGGTAATTCCTCTTCTGCCTCCAGACACAAAGTGATGGGCAGGAGGAGGAAATGCACCTCCCCTGGGCTGCAAAAGAAGGGGGTGAGGCTGGGCATTTAGTGGTGAGGATGTTGGTACTGCAAGAGGCTATGGGAATGCTCCAGGGAAGAGAGGAGACTTGACTGAAATCAGATGGCCTTTTGGTGGTAGAGCCCAGGGGGCCAGAGTCCTCAGCCAGGGACGTCCTGTAACAGTATGTGGCCCCAGGAAGGTGTTAGGGTCCTGGCCCTGACTCTTATTTCTGCCTTGCCCTTCACCCTGTCCTGTGCTCATGGCCCAGTTAGTGGGAAGGGTATGGTTAGAATCCATGCCTGGGAAATCATCTGGATACAGTCCTGGGCAGGAATTCGGACCCAATTAAAAAAAATTATATTTATCCATGTGATATTAAGTCTCGCACAAAGAGCAGAGTGACTGTATAGAATAGAGTAGAACAATGCTTATTTTTAGGGAAGAGGTTGGTATTAACTGGCTTCCCAGGTGGCCTAGTGGTAAAGAATCCACCTGTCAATGTAGGAGATGTAGGAGTTTGAATCCTTGGGTTAGAAAGATCCCTTGAAGAAGGAAATGACAGTCTGATCCAGTATTCTTGCCTGGGAAACCCATAGACAGAGGAGTCTGGTGGACTACAGTCCGTGGGGTCATGGAGAGTCAGACATGACTGAGCACGCATGCATGCTTGGTATTAACTGTTCAAATGTCATCTTCACTTCTTAAGTGTATGACTGTGGGCCCTTAATCTCTCTGAACTGTTTTGTTATCTTACTAATACCTTCTTCAAAGACATGAGGGTTAAATGAGACAATATTGAAAAGCATTTAGCATGTAATGGTACATGGTAACCATTCAAAAACTGGCAGCTAAAATTATTATTAGAACTAGAATTAGCATGAGCTGACCTCATGCTACAGGAGAAACCCTTTTTGATTTATTGTCTATCTCTTTATTCTCTCATTCACTCAACAGATACTTCTTGAACACCTAATATGTACTATTTTAGATACTAAATATGCAATGGTGGGTGAATATGGTTTCTATCCTGTTGGAGCTCATAATTAATTGGAGGAGACAGTGGTACAAAAAATTCAATGCTGTGTGACACATGCTGATTTAGAGGTGGGGATCTATCTTGTATTGTGGAATCATAGGAGGATTTCTATTTGTTAAATATTAAGCACTAACTATCTGTTAGGCTCTGGTATATGCATTCATCAAGTTCAGTTCAGTTGCTCAGTCATGTCTGACTCTTTGCGACTCCATGGACTGCAGCATTTCAGGCCTCCCTGTTCATCACCAGCTCCCAGACTTTACTCAAACTCACATCCATTGAGTTGGTGATGCCTTCCAACCATCTCATCCTCTGTTGTCCCCTTCTCCTCCTGCCTTCAATCTTTCCCAGCATCAGGGTCTTTTCAAATGAGTCAGCTCTTCACATCAGGTGGCCAAACTATTGGAGTGTCAGCTTCAGCATCAGTCCTTCCAGTGAATATTCAGGGCTGATTTCCCTTAGGATGGACTGGTTGGATCTCCTTGCAGTCCAAGAGACTCTCAAGAGTTGTCTCTAACACGTCAAAAGCATCAATTCTTCAGTGCTCATCTTTCTTTATAGTCCAATTCTCACATCCATACTTGAGGAAAAACCATAGCCTTGACTAGACGGACCTTTGTTGGCAAAGTAATGTCTCTGCTTTTTAAGGTGCTGTCTAGGTTGGTCATAACTCTTCTCCCAAGGAGTAAGCATCTTTTAATTTTATGGCTGCGGTCACCATCTGCAGTGATTTTGGAGCCTTTTGTCATGTTACCAGTCAAGTAAATCCCACCCTCAGAAAAATGACATGCTGCAAAGTCATTCTGTACTTACTGGGAATTCCAGAGAACCTTCCAAGAACCCGAGTTTGCACTGACAATACAATTTCTATTAAACACTATTTACTACCAGACAACATTCTGAACCACTCAAAGGTGGTTCAAGGCAATGTTTATCATCTTAGGGAGAGATGTTGGTCAAGAAGCCCTGGAAAATAAAGTTCCTGGAAGACAGCCAGAGTTCTTCTAAGAATGTGAAGGCCCTAGGCCCTCCCTCTTACATTTGAGGCCTTATTCTAGATTTTAGCAAACATTCCAAGGATATGATGTGATGTGAAATGTCTCCATACTTCCTGGTAAATTTATCTTTTCTTTTTGTTGTGAAAATTTTAAATTATTTTCTAGTTTTGATTTTAATATCATTTATGATGATTTTTAGAAATTATATCCATATTAAAGAATTCTCATGGGATTAGAAGACCTTAAATGGTTGTCTAATATAATGACTTTTTTGAGGAATGTTAAATTGAACAATTAATGAAGTTGATATAATATTACATCTTGTAGACATTCAATTAAACAATAATTTCAATGTTATACTTTTTTTTGTATTTGGAACCACTTCCTTTAGTTTTTTAGGTCCAAGACATTTCTATAGGTATTTGAGAGGCTCTTAAGCTGGAGGCCTGTTGCCTCTGGATGGGAGAGACTTGGGGCAGCAGCAGGTGTCTCTGGCAGGCCAGCTCTGACCCTTTTCCTCAGCTTTGAGGGCCCCTGAAGATGATCTGATGAGGTCTATATTAACATGCTGTTAATAAGCCACTAATGTGGCTTATTAGTAGATTTAGGGCAGGGTAGTAACTATGAGGCAGATGTTGGTGAGCTATTTCCCAAGCATGCCAATGAAGTATGAGTTTCTTTTGGATCCTCTTTCCTATTTATCTTTCCCCTGTTCTGCTTCTCTTCATCCTCTCTCTTTAACCTTCTCTCCTGTCTATGGCTTTGTCCACCAGGGGAGTAGCTCATGGCCCCACTAGAACCCTCCCCACTCTGCAAGTGCTGCTGAAGTCTCTTCTGGCCTCAGTGAAGGCATCATGGAAGGAGGGATGGCTATAAACCCAACACCTGCAGAATTAAAGACAATTATGGAGACACTTTTGATTTCCAGTTGATTAAAACTGGAAATACAAAGTGGTTTCCATGTATTTCTTTATTAAACTAATGTCCTAATGTCTTGTCAGAGTTCAGTTTAGTTCATTGCTCGGTCATGTCTGACTCTTGGTGACCCCATGGACTGCGGCACGCCAGGCCTCCCTGTCTATCATCAACTCCCAGAGTTGACTCAAACTCATGTCCATTGAGTTAGTGATGCCATCCAACCATCTCATCCTCTGTTGTCCCCTTCTCCTCTCGCCTTCAATCTTTCCCAGCATCAGGGTCTTTTCAAATGAGTCAGTTCTTTACATCAGGTGGCCAAAGTATTGGAGTTTCAGCTTCAGCATCAGTCCTTCCAGTGAATATTCAGGACTTATTTCCTTTAGGATGGACTGGTTCGATCTCCTTGCTGTCCAAGAGACTCTCAAGAGTCTTCTTAGTGAGAAATGAGTTGTTGAACTTTGATCCTTGGTCAATTTTACTGAGTGGAGAGACTGCTGAAACTTTCTTGTTGGATTGCTTAGAAGCATCCTTTGCCGCTATTCTGTGCAGAACACCCTTCTATCTGCCTCATGGCTGCATCCCGTATAGCTCAGCAGCAAGTCACCTCCTGGGGAGCTCATCCTTGACCTCTCTGCCTGGTGCTTCTCCTGGCCTTAACAGTTGTTTACACACCTATTAAAGTGATGCCTGTCTCCTCTTGTAATGGTTTGTTTTACTGACACGTCTGACTCCCACTGTAAACTCTTTGTAGGCAAAGGCCCTGTTTGCTTCCATCTCGGTATCTTCAGCTCTATGCACAGCAATAGGCATGCAGTAGGATCTAAAGCAATGAGATGACTGATTGGAAACTTGGACCCTTCTTGATCTGCTGATTTTTGAGTCATTTTCAACTCTGTCTAGCCAAGTCAGGAAAGACTGCATGTTTGGTCTATCTTCAAGAAGAAGTCATGTTGAACATCCACTCACCCCATGGTGTCCCTTCCCCTAAATGTCCCCAAAGCATGAATCATAAGACCTAGCATCTATCGCCCAGAAAAGGCAATGGAACCCCACTCCAGTACTCTTGCCTGGAAAATCCCATGGATGGAGGAGCCTGGTAGGCTATAGTCCATGGGGTCGCTAAGAGTCGGACATGACTGAGCAACTTCCCTTTCACTTTAATGCATTGGAGAAGGAAATGGCAACCCACTCCAGTGTTCTTGCCTGGAGAATCCCAGGGATGGGGGAGCCTGATGGGCTGCCGACTATGGGGTCGCACAGAGTCGGACACAACTGAAGCGACTTAGCAGCAGCAGCATCTATCGCCACCATAGATATTTTAAAAATTGCAATAAAGAAGCAAGGGTGCGAATAGGAATAAATACCTCTAGCTGTAGAAGTGAAATAAATCAATATCGCTTCTTTGTGGCCAGAGATGCTTAATAGGCAGAGATCACTGCCAGAAATGTGTTTAGCAGGTGATGAGGGCAAACCTGAGCTCCAGGAATGAATCACCCAACTGCTTTTCTCATCTTAGAGTGAAATACCTTTTTCTTTGGCATTAGATGATGAATATAAGTCTGTCTTCACAGGATTTGATTCTGGTCTTGCTTCCAGGACCTGGAGGTGTGAAGGGTTGAGGGTCACTGGCCACTTTCAGCTGGGGTTGAAGGTACTGGTTGAGGCTCTTCCATTGGCCTGGAACATGGCGTTACCAGCCCCTTCAGTGCATCATCTTATGCACCATCATCTGATTAAAGTAGGATAAAGTGCCTGCTGACACCCCTGCCTATCTTCCCAGTCTCCTTTTCAAAGCCCTTTCCAGGCACTTCTCTCTCAGGCCCTCTGCTCAGGCCTTGCCAGGCTGCTTGGGCCTTCCCTGCATGCACCCTCTGTTCTTGCCCACCTACTTCTTTATGCTTCTTTGTCAGCCTGCAATGTCTCTTTGCCCTGTCTTGCCCACAAGGCTTGCTCTTCAAACCTCAACCCCAAAGTCAATGCTCCCCTGACTGGAAATTCTTCACCTTCCTGAAGGAGCAAGTTTCTCCTTAATCTTTGATCCTGTATGACCTTATGTATCCCTTAATTATGGCTCTTAACCATGTTCTGTCATAGTTTATTTTTACAGTGATTATAATAATTAATCCATCAGCAAATCCTGTCAGCACTACCTTCAAAATATATCTGAAACTTGACCACTTCCTACCACATCTGCCTCTGCCACTCCGGTGAGAACCATCATTTCTCGTTGTAATTGTTGAGATGCCCTTGACCTGCCATCCTTGTCTCTATTGGGCTCCCTACAGTGTACCTTGCACATAGGAGCCGGACGGGTTCTTCTAAAAGATGAATTAAACTCCATCATTCCTCTGCTCAGAACCTTCAGTGCTTTCAGAGTGTTTTAGGGTTCTCCAGAGAGACAGAGCCAGTAAGATGTGTCTATATGTAAAAGGAGACTTTTTTTTTAATGAGTCTTCTCATTGATACAGTATTGTTTTATTTATTCATTTTATTTTTGGTTGTGCTGGGTCTTTATTGCTGCATGCAGACTTTCTCTAGTTGTGGCAAGTAGGGGCTACTCTCACTGTGCAGTGGCTTCTCTTGTGGAACATGGGCTCAAGGGCATGCAGGTTTCAGCAGTTGCAGCAAGAGGGTTCAGTAGTTGAGGTACATGGGCTTTGTTGCCCTGTGGGCAAGTGGGTTCTTATTCCTGGACCAGGGATTGAAACCACGACCCCTGTATTGACAGGTAGATAACCACTGGGCCACTAGGGAAGTACCGGGAGATTTGTTATAAGGGATTGGCTGACAATGAGTGTGGAGGCTGGCAAGTCCAGAATCTTCAGTGTGGGCTGACAGTCTGGGAGACCTAGATGGGGCAAGGATACAGATGAAGACTGAAGGCAGTCTGCTGAAGAATTCTCTCTTGCTGGCCGTGACTGGTCTTTTTGTTCTATTCAGGCCTTCAGGTGGTTGGGCGAGGCCCACCCATATTATGGAGGGCAGCTGGCTTGTTGAAATTCACCGATTTAGATGGTACATATGTGCTAAGTCACTTCAGTTGTGTCTGACTCTTTGTGACCCTATGAACTGGAGCCCCTCAGGCTCCTCTGTCCATGGGATTCTCCAGGCAAGAATACTGGGGTGGGTTGCCATGCCCTCCTCCAGGGGATCTTCCCTACCCAGGGATCAAACCTGTATTTATCCCGCATTAGCAGCAGGTTCTTTACCTCTAACGCCACCTGGGAAGCCTCATTTAGATGTTAATTTCATCTAAATACACCCTCCAAGTTGACACATAAAATTATCTATCAGGCCATGTCATTTGGTCCTCATCACATTCCCACCTGGCCCCTGGCTGAGTGAACAGTCTCTGGGTATCTGTCTTGTCTGTCCTTGTGTTCCAGCCACGACTGCCTCCTTGCTGCCCATGGCACATTCCTTCATCTGGGCTCTTCTCTCTGTTCTCAGAAAGAGCTTAGAGGATTCTCCCCACCCAGTTGGTTGCATGTCTTTCTCCTCCTCCTAAAAGTCTGTCTATATTCAAGTGGCACCTTCTTAGAGAGGCCTTTCCTGACCTGTTTCTTCTTCACATTTTCCCCCCTGGCACCCTCTAGTGCTTTACCTGATTTATATTCTTCCTGGTCCTTTCCTGACTTTGAATCATGCATTTATTCATTCAATTTCTGTCTCTATCTAGAATACAAGCTCTGTGGGGGCAGGATCTTCATATATTTTGGTCACTGTTAATATCCTCAGCACCTAAACAGATGCCTAGCACACTAGAAGCACTTCACAAACATTTATTGAATAAATGAATACATTGAAAATATACTAATGGCAAGAGACCCTGGTTTGATTCCTGGGTCAGGAAGATCTCCTGGAGAAGGGATAGACTACCCACTTCCCTGGTGGCTTAGATGGTAAAGAATCTGCCTGCAATGTGGGAGACCTGGGTCTGATCCCTGGGTTGGGAAGACCTGGATTTGATCCCTGGGTTGGGAATATTCAGGAAGATCCCCTGGAGGAGGGCATGGCAACCTACTCCAGTGTTCTTACCTGGAGAATTCCCATGGATACAGGAGTGTCATGGGCTACAGTCCGTAGGGTTGCAAAGAATTGGATGCAACTGAGTGACTAAGAACCTCAATATATATTAATTGCTTCCTATTCTTTTTATGTTTATAACAACCTGTGGGGTAGATTCTGATCTCACACTAGACTTATACTAGACTGCAAGATCCTTGAAGGCTGGGACTTTGACGATCTTATTCAGGGCCATATTGCTAGTACCTAGAACATAACATGATCTCAAATATGATCAGTAAATGAATGCATGAACAAGGCACCATTTTTAACAGACAGGAGATTGAAGCATAGAGAGGGGAAGTGACTTTTCTAAGCTACTCTAAACAAATGCAAGAAACAGAATTTCAACCTGGATCATCTAACCTCATTACACAGCCTATAATGATGTCTGTTTCCCATTCCACTGATAGAGTTCTGTAAGGATGGCAACTATGACTTGTCTATCTTGATTTCCCCAGTTCCTAGCTTACTGCTGGCACTAAATAATTGTTTGTGGGCTGGAAGTAGCACAAGCTGGAATCAAGATTGCTGGGAGAAATATCAATAACCTCAGATATGCAGATGACACCACCCTTATGGCAGAAAGTGAAGAGGAACTAAAAAACCTCTTGATGAAAGTGAAAGTAGAGAGTGAAAAAGTTGGCTTAAAGCTCAACATTCAGAAAACAAAGATCATGGCATCTGGTCCCATCACTTCATGGGAAATAGATGAGGAAACAGTGGAAACAGTGTCAGACTTTATTTTTCTGGGCTCCAAAATCACTGCAGATGGTGACTGCAGCCATGAAATTAAAAGACGCTTACTCCTTGGAAGAACAGTTATGACCAACCTAGATAGCATATTCAAAAGCAGAGACATTACTTTGCCAACAAAGGTCTGTCTAGTCAAGGCTATAGTTTCTCCAGTGGTCATGTATGGATGTGAGAGTCGGACTGTGAAGAAAGCTGAGTGCCGAAGAATTGATGCTTTTGAACTGTGGTGTTGGAGAAGACTCTTGAGAGTCCCTTGGACTGCAAGGAGATCCAACCAGTCCATTCTGAAGGAGATCAGCCCTGGGATTTCTTTGGAAGGAATGATGCTGAAGCTGAAACTCCAGTACTTTGGCCACTTCATGCGAAGAATTGACTCATTGGAAAAGACTTTGATGCTGGGAAGGATTGGGGGAAGGAGGAGAAGGGGATGACATAGGATGAGATGGCTGGATGGCATCACTGACTCAATGGACATGAGTCTGAGTGAACTCCGGGAGTTGGTGATGGACAGGGAGGCCTGGCGTGCTGTGATCCATGGGGTCGCAAAGAGTCGGACACAACTGAGTGACTGAGCTAAACTGAAATAATTGCTTATGAATAGAATGCATCCTAGTTCTTTCATCTTCCAAGCTCTTCCATGACGGAGGGAGACCCTGAGGGCTCGGCAGTCAGAATTTCTTGTAGGTGATGTTGCACTTAGCTTTCCAGTTCAGGCATAGGTAAAGAACTCAAAATTTGCCATGAAACAGAACCAAGTCCTTTACCTCTGGTGGTGTGAATTCAGGCCTCCATTTTTCTTGATAAGGGATAACACTAGTGTCTACTTCCATGGATTACTTTTAGGGTTAACTGAAATATTTGTAAATCATTTATCTCTGAGCCTGGCACACTTGGATTGCTTGACAGATGCTAGCTTTTATCATTTGCTGACCTCTTTGCTCTGAACTTGCAGCACTTCACTTGGTGTGACACTTCTCAGATATCATAGTACATCCTTTATCTCCTGGGGAGCCTCCGGAACACCGGGCTGGATAGACACCATGCCTTGCACTTTTATGTTATTGCATAGGTAGGCTGAGAGTGCTGCTTTGTGCCTCATAGTTGTTCAGTACTTAAATAAATCGGTGTATTCCTGCAGCTCCTGTAAGAGAAGTCCATGTCACCAGATTCTGTGATGATTCCATGAAAGTCCGAGGCAGGTTTCAGCTGATGAACTTGGGAATTTTTGTCTACACCGATACCCTAGGGAATTTTGAATTGGATAACAGTAGCTTAGGTGCCCTGAAAACAGATTACAAATTTGTGTCTTAGTGCATCCCTTCGAGTCCTGCCAGCCATTTCTTTTTATCCAGGAGAAGAATCATAGTAATGCGAATGTCAAACAAAAATACTGAAAAATTTTGCTTTGACCTTAATTTCTAAACACTTGAATTTAAAAACAAAGCACCTAGAATTCCAAAGGAATCTAGGTCATAACATAAACCAAGTGATGTGGGTAAGGAGTCAGGAGAAATAGGAGACAAATACTGGATAACATGGGCATGGAAGGAGATATTTGAGCAGAGTTCTGAATGACAGGAGAAACCAAGCCTTGCACATCTACGGGGGAGATGAGCAACCAGGCAGAAGGAACAGCAGATACAAAGGAGCTGAGGCATAGAGTGTTAAGTGTGTGTGAGGAACAGCAAAGAGACCAGTGTGATAGGAGCTCAGTGAGTGAAGGGAAGAGGTTGGAGATGAGGAAGCAGAGGAATAAGGGGGGTGGTTCATCTAGAGCTTCACAGGCTGTGACAGGGGATTTGGCTTACACAGTGAATGAGGTGGGCAGCCCCAGGGGGTTCCAAAGAGAAGAAAGACATCATGGAATTTACATGATTTACTTTTCTAAAAGATCGCTCTGACTGCTTGGTGGCTTGCAGGAGGACAAGGGCAAAAGTAGGCAGACCAATTGGAAAGCTGTTAAGTTTGAGTGAGAGTATGGTAGCCCTCACAAGTGGGGGTAAATAGAAGTGGTTTATTTTGAGACGTATTTTGAAAGTAGATCCCATAGATTTAGTGGGTGGATTAGAAGTGTTTAGAAGTGTTTGAAATGATATATAGGATAAAAGAGATTTTTTTTACTTTTTTTTTTTCTGGAGCAACTTATCAAATAATTTGATATGTTGAGATGAAGAGTACATAATAAGGAAACAGCTTTAGGGGGACAACTGTGGAAATTAATCAGTTTTGGATATGTTAAATTTATATATCCCAGTGGAGATTTGGATAGAAAATTGGATGGAGAGGGCGGAAGTTCAAGGGGGAGAACAAAGCTAATGGTGTACTTTCTGAAATCATCAACAAAAAATGGCATTTATTTCTGTCTTTTTCCCTTTATTAATTGAAATATAGTTGACATAATATTTCATGTATACAGCATAGTGACTCAGTGTTTTTATAGATTATATTCCCATTAAAGTTATTACAAAATAAAGGCTACATTTTCCTGAGCTGTGCAGTATACCCCTGTTTCTTGTCTATTTTATATGTAGTAATTTGTGTCACTTAATCTCATACTCCTATCTTGCTCCTCTCCTATCCTCTCCCTACTGCTAACCATTAGTTTGTTTTCTATATCTGTGGGTCTGTTTCTATTTTTGCTATATACACTTATTTGCTTTTATTTTTTAGCTTCCATATACAAGTGATCAGTTCAGTTCAGTCGCTTAGTTGTGTCCGACTCTTTGCAACCCCATGAATCGAAGCACGCCAGGCCTCCCTGTCCTGCACCAACTCCCGGAGTTCACTCAAACTCATGTCCATCGAGTCAGTGATGCCATCCATCCATCTCATCCTCTGTTGTCCCCTTCTCCTCCTGCCCCCAATCCCTCCCAGCATCAGAGCCTTTTCCAATGAGTCAACTCTTCGCATGAGGTGGCCAAAGTATTGAAGTTTCATCTTTAGCATCTGCTACTGCTAAGTCGCTTCAGTCGTGTCTGACTCTGTGCGACCCCAGAGATGGCAGCCTACCAGGCTCCCCCGTCCCTGGGATTCTCCAGGCAAGAACACTGGAGTGGATTGCCATTTCCTTCTCCAATGCATGAAAGTGAAAAGTGAAAGTGAAGTCGCTCAGTCGTGTCCGACTCTTCGAGACCCCATGGATTGCAGCCTACCAGGCTCCTCCATCCATGGGATTTTCCAGGCAAGAGTACTGGAGTGGGTTGCCACTGCCTTCTCCCCAGAATGCTAGTTACTCCTAAAGGAAATGTACAACATGTTAAGAGTCAGGTACTTAACTTCTAGTTCAAGAATTGTCATCACTGATTTAACTTTCTTTCAAAAGGTATGATTCTGATTTGTTCTTACAAAGTTGGTCATTGATTGAGGGCAGAATTTGACATAGGGTAGATTGCTTTCAACTCAGCAACTAACACCCGAAGAACACCCAGGACTGATCTCCTTTAGAATGGACTGGTTGGATCTCCTTGCAGTCCAAGGGACTCTCAAGAGTCTTCTCCAACACCACAGTTCAAAAGCATCAATTCTTTGGCACTCAGCTTTCTTCACAGTCCAACTCTCACATTCATACATGATTACTGGAAAACCATAGCTTTGACTAGACGGAACTTTGTTGGCAAAGTAATGTCTCTGCTTTTGAATATGCTATCTAGGTTGGTCATAACTTTCCTTCCAAGGAGTAAGCGTCTTTTAATTTCATTGCTGCAATCACCATCTGCAGTGATTTTGGAGTGCCAAAAAATAAAGTCTGACACTGTTTCCACTGTTTCCCCATCTATTTCCCATGAAGTGATGGGACCGGATGCCATGATCTTCGTTTTCTGAATGTTGAGCTTTAAGCCAACTTTTTCACTCTCCACTTTCACTTTCACCAAGAGGCTTTTGAATTCCTCTTCACTTTCTGCCATAAGGGTGGTGTCATCTGCATATCTGAGGTTATTGATATTTCTCCTGGCAATTTTGATTCCAGCTTGTGCTTCTTCCAGCCCAGCGTTTCTCATGATGTACTCTGCATATAAGTTAAATAAGCAGGGTGACAATATACAGCCTTGACATACTCGTTTTCCTATTTGGAACCAGTCTGTTGTTCCATGTCCAGTTCTAACTCTTGCTTCCTGACCTGCATATAGGTTTCTCAAGAGGCAAGTCAGGTGGTCTGGTATTCCCATCTCTTTCAGAGTTTTCCACCGTTTATTGTGATCCACACAGTCAAAGGCTTTGGCATAGTCAAGAAAGCAGAAATAGATGCTTTTCTGGAACTCTTGCTTTTCGATGATCCAGCGGATGTTGGCAATTTGATCTCTGGTTCCTCTGCCTTTTCTAAAACCAGATTGAATATCTGGAAGTTCATGGTTCACGTATTGCTGAAACCTGGCTTGGAGAATTTTGAGCGTTACTTTACTAGCGTGTGAGATGAGTGCAATTGTGTGGTAACTTGAGCATTCTTTGGCATTGCCTTTCTTTGGGATTGGAATGAAAACTGACCTTTTCCAGTCCTGTGGCCACTGCTGAGTTTTCCAAATTTGCTGGCATATTGAGTGCAGCACTTTCATAGAATCATCTTTTTGGGATTTGAAATAGCTCAACTGGATTCTATCATCTCCACTAGCTTTGTTTGTAATGATGCTTCCCAAGACCCACTTGACTTCACATTCCAGGATGTCTTAGTATCTCTAATTTTGTTGAAGAGATCTCTAGTCTTTCCTATTCTATGTTTTCCTCTATTTCTTTGCATTGGTCACTAAGAAAGGCTTTCTTATCTCTCCTTGCAATTCTTTGGAACTCTACAGTCAAATGGGTATATCTTTCCTTTTCTCCTTTGCCTTTAGCTTCTTTTCTCAGCTATTTGTAAGCCCTCCTCAGACAACCATTTTGCTTTTTTGCATTTCTTTTTCTTGGATATTGTTTTGATCCCTGCCTCCTGTACAGTGTCATGTACACCCATCCATAGTTCTTAAGACACTCTATCAGATCTAATCTCTTGAATCTATTTGTCACTTCCAGTGTATCATTATAAGGGATTTGATTTAGGTCATACCTGAATGGTCTAGTGGTTTTCCCTACTTTATTCAATTTAAGTCTGAATTTGGCAATAAGGAGTTTATGATCTGAGCCACAGTCAGCTCCTGGTCTTGTTTTTACTGACTGTATAGAGCTTCTCCATCTTTGGCTGCAAAGAATATAATCAACCTGGTTTCGGTGTTGACCACCTGATGATGTCCATGTGTAGAGTCTTCTCTTGTGTTGTTGGAAGCGGGGGTTTACTATGACCAGTGCATTCTCTTGGCAAAACTCTGTTAGCCTATGCCCCCTCTTCATTTTGTACTCCAAGGCCAAATTTGCCTATTACTCCAGGTATTTCTTGACTTCCTACTTTGCATTCCAGTCTCCTATGATGAAAGGACATCTTTTTTGGGTGTTAGTTCTAGAAGGCCTTGTAAGTCTTCATAGAACTGTTCAACTTCAGCTTCTTCAGTATTACTGGTTGGGGCCTAGACTTGGATTACTGTGATATTGAATAATTTGCCTTGAAAACAAACAGAGATCATTCTGTCATTTTTTAAATTGCACCCAAGTACTGTATTTCTTTTGTTGTCTATGAGGGCTACTTCATTTCTTTTAGGGGATTCTTGCCTACAGTAGTAGATATAATGGTCATCTGAATTAAATTCAACCGTTCTAGTGCATTTTAGTTCACTGATTCCTCAAATGTTGATGTTTACTCTTTTCATCTCTTGTTTGACCACTTCTAAGTGATAACAAACTGTATTTGTGTTTCTCTATATGACTTATTATTTGGGCTTCCCTGGTGGCTCAATTGTTAAAAGAATTCACCTGCAATGTGGAAGACCTAAGTTCAATCCCTGGGTTGGGAAGATTGCCTGAAGGAGGACATGGCAACCCACTCCACCATTCTTGCCTGGAGAATCCCCATGAACAGAGGAGCCTAGTGGGCTATAGTCCACCGGGTCTCAAAGAGTTGGACATGACTGAGGAACTAAGCACATATGACTTATTTCACTAAGCATAGTAGTCTAGGTGCATCCACATTGTTGCAGATGGTAGAATTTCATTATTTTTTATGGCTGAGTATTATTCCTATGTATGTCTGAGTGTATACACCATATCATCTTAGTCCACTCATCTGTTGGTGGACATTTGGGTTGCTTCCATATCTTAGCTATTGTGAATAATGCTGCTATGAGCATTAGGGTATATTTATCTTTTTGAACTAGTATTTTCATTTTCTTTGGATATATACCCAGCAGTGGAATATCTAGATCATATGGGACTTATATTTTTAGTTAAATGAGAGTTAAAGCCATAGGAGAAAATGAGATTATCTGGGAGTGAAAACAGGGAAGGGAGGAATGACAAAGTCTGTCTTGGGGTAATTCAGTACTTAGAGGCTGGAAGAGAAGCCACAAAGGAGACCGAGAAGTAGCAGTGATAATGAAATAAAAAGAAAACATGAAGAATGTGGTGTCCCTAAATCAAGTTAAGAGTCCATTTTAAGGAGAGAATGATTACCCATGTCAAATGTCTCCAGGAGTAAAGGTAGACATTGAGAATTGACCCCTGGAGTCCATACAAGATACATACTGAATGCTATTAGAAGCACTGTTTATTTTTAGCAAAAATATCAGAAGCATTCCTAAATGTCTATCAGTAGGAGAATGGGTAAATATGTGGTGCTATGTTTGCATGATGGGATTCTGTTCACCTGACAAAAATTAATGAGAGTCACATGGATGAATCTCACAAATTCGGTAGTAAGAGCGAAAATGGAAGAATCTTTATAGTTGAATACCATTTATGAAGTTGAAGAATGTAAAACAAGCATATTGCTTAGAGAAACCTACATACTAAAAGTGTAAAGAAATATGTGGAAATTAAATATACTAAATTCAGGATACTAGTTACTTGAAGACTGGAAGAAGAGGAAGCCATCCAGGAAGGATACACAGGAGATATCTGACAATGTTGGTGATGCTCTGCTTTTTAAGCTTGGTGGTGGGAATGCAGATAACCACTGAATTATTTATACTTTTCATATAATCTAAATATTGCCTAAGAAATTCTAAATGAAAAGGAAAACAATAATTTAACTGCTGAACTTGTCAATGAGGAAGTCATTTGTGACCTGGATAAAAGCAGTTTTGGTGAAGTGTTTATGAACAAGCTGATTGAAGTGGATTTGAGAGAGAAAGGGAGGGAGGAAGTGAAAATGAGGCAGACAGACAACTGTTTAAAGAAGTTTAAAAAGAAGCACAGAAATAGAGTGCTGGCTGAAGCGGATTTCGGATAAAGGAGGAAATGATTGACAGAGTGACTCCAAATGTAAAAATTCCCAAGGCCAAGTAATGGAAGAAATGAAAACATAGTTTGTTTATTTAGCATTAGCAGATAATCAAAATCTCTTGGTTTCCCTTTGGTGTTTTGGCATTTGATTTGTTCATTAGCATCTTCACCGAAGAAGGAAGAACTCAGATCAGTTTTTTTTTTTTAATTAAAAAATTTTTTAAATAAATCAATTATTTTGGATTCTGGTGAAAATAATTTAGTAAAAGCCAACTGGGAAGGCATTGGAAACAACTCGTATCAATGAGGTTTGTAATTACTGGTGGATTAATAGAGATGGAACATTGAATAAAAGCATTGCACAGACTGCAGAAATTATTTCAGGTGTTTTAGAGTGTGTGGTTTCTGGAATTAGGAAGGTTGTTCAGACTGGTGCTCAAAGGCCACTTAGAACTGTAGCTTTCAAGAAAATTTCTTGAAGGTGGAGAGGCTTTTCAAGTAATTATTGTTCTGTATACAAGACCTGTTGCCATAAGGGATGGGACTTGTATTGCTGTGCTGGTTATTGTTGTTTTTCTAGTAGCTGGTGTGGATCTGTGAGCATCCTCTTACCCTATCTACTGAAGCTCATTTAGACCAGGCATACCTATGAGCAAGATAATGCACATAATAATATAATACGGATTATACTGAGTATCATTTACAAAGAATCTGTTCTGTGTCATGCACTTTCCTAGGCATTATGGCCCATTTCATTAAACTCTTACAACCCCCATGCAAAATAGGTTTTATTATTTCCATTCAGGTGGGGAAACTGAGGCAGTACTGAGTTCCATAGATATTAAGTTCCAGGGCTGGAACTGGAACCAGGCTAACTCTGTCCTGCTCTAGTTTTCTGGGCAGCCTGTAAGGATGGCTGTGATCAAGCCTGTGACATAGACTCAGTCTCACCCCCTCCATGGGACTGCAGTTTCTCACTAGGAAGGCCAGTCTTCTTATTTCATGGTGTTTGTGTTGCTACTGGACATGAGGCAGTCTGGATAGGAGTGGTCATTGTGGGAAATAGAGCAGCACGTCAGTCAGAAGTTTTGAAGCTCTATGATGAATTGGGAATAAAACTGTAACAGCACGTTATGAGCCCTTTGACTTTATAAAACATCCTGTGTTTCTAAAACATCCACAGCAACTGTTGTTGTTCCATATTATTTAAATGAGCCAGTGTCCTAGTTTCAGGAGGAAGAGATTTTTTTTCCATCAAATTTACCGTACATCTGTTTAAAGGATGTGGCAACAGTATGTATAAATCTCCAATCAAAATATTACAGAACAGCCAATTTTATGATATTAAAAATGTATGGCCAGATACAATGTGCTGGAAATATGAAATAATCATGTGATGCCTTTTCTGCTCTGTTTATATTGGACTGTTTATTCCCAAATTAAATCTTGTGTAAAAAATATACCAGACAAAAAAGGAGTTAAGCTTGGCACTGAACAATTAAACTGATGCTATAAAAGTGTGTCTGTATAATATGCCAACGTGGCAGATATAATTTAATAGCTATAGAAATTTTTGTAATATCTTAAATAGATTTTGAAACATTCAAATTATATATGCCATTACATATAATGACGTTTTATGGGTATTCTATAATATAATATAGAAGAATTTTAAAGCTCCTCTAGTAGGAAAATCTTCAAATGTTTTATAAGTAACAGGGGATCTGCCTTTGAAGGACATCTAGTGCTAATTGATATTTTGTTTTCCTTGGGGTTAAGATCCAGCTGGACTTCTATATAAGCAGACTAATACCTTCAGATTTTCAAAATAGAGATAACATCTTCTTTCATGGAATACCATCACCACCACCACCATCAGACCAACACTGAGATTTACGATTGCCTTCTACATGAGTAAAGCATTAGTCAATTTCCATGTAATATTTAATCCTCAAAGTGGACTGTGAGGTGATTCTTGTTAATTCATCTTATAGATGGAGAAACTGAGGTTTAGAAGGTTAATTAACCTTGCTCTAGGTCACACACCAAGATCTCTGCCCCGAGAAGCTTGATGTATGTAGCATTGATAATTCACAGCACGGTTTTAGCAGTATCACGTTGGATGGTTCTCACAACCTCTCTGCTGTAGAGGAGGCAGATAGGCGTGCTACTCGGAACAGTTAAGTGGCTCTCTCAGGGTCACCAGTGGCGAAGCTTGGCCTTTGGATTACTGACTAGTGTTTTCCATCAAACTTCACAGAAAGCTTCCATGTGAAAGGAAAGCCCTTTATTGATTGGGCCTGCAATGCAGCTGCAGGAGACAGATGGGGTTGGAGATGGGGAGTGGGGGATGGACGGGAATTCAGAGAAAATCAGTTTTGTTTTCTCTTTTCTCACAGAGATTTTCTCTGCCAGTCTGAGGCCTTGCATCTGATTCTTGGGAAGCGAGAGATTGTAAGCAGGAACCCAGAATGTAGATTTCATACAAACCCTTTGTGATGCATTGGGAATACCCTAAAGCACACTTTAGGATGAAAATTTTAGACCGAGGTCCCCTGGGGTGTGGGAGATGAGGGAAGTCTCCCCTCTTCATGGACCAGACTGCAGTTCAGAATGATGCTGGCACAGGAAGACTTGGGGTGGGACTGTGCCCAGGAAATGGCTCTGTTACTGGGGGGAGGGTCAGCACATGGGGCGTGGTGGCCAATGTTGCTGCCAGGAGTGGAGAGGGGAGGAGACACAGTGCTGGCTGCAACAGGTGATGAAGGTGTTTTGTGGTACCCTGGGTCCTTTCAGAAAAACCTGGGAAAGTTTTGGCAAGGTGTGGCCTTACAACAATAATTCAAGATGTACATGTATACACACAGGCTTCTCAGGTGGCTCAGCAGTAAAGAATCCACCTGCCAGTGCAGGAGACACAGGTTCAATCCCTGGGCTGGAAGAGCCCTTGGAAGAGGAAATGACAACCCACTCTAGTATTCTTGCCTGATAAATCTCACCTACAGAGGAGTCTGGCAGGCTACAGTCCATGGGGTCACGACTGAGCAACTGAATATGCACGCAGATGCATGCACACACAAGCATACACACACACACACACCTTTCTACCGTGAGAGAAAGAAAAAAAACGTGTTGGAAACATAGATGGGAAGTGAGTTCAGGGTGACAGAGGATATTAGAAACGGACAGGAGCAACATAAGGTCAGAGAGGTGGGTTGGTTCTGGAATATAAATCTCAGATGGGTAAAATTATTTTGATAGGCCATTGGCATTACTTGAAAGTTTGTGAGCAGGGTAGAAGGGGGATCAGAACTCAGCTTTAGGAGAATGAATCAGGAGGTGATGTAATAGATGTTTTAGAGTGGAAAGAACCTAACATGCAAAGCGCTTGGTGAGGAGCCTTTGGGTAATACTGGGATATCCCATTTAGCACAGGGCATAGGTTTCTGAAAACGGGAGTGCTAATTGGATTGGTGCTGTAAAGACTATATAGCAAAAGAGTGATTCAAACAAAGGGTCATGGAGTATGAGAACCACTGGAGAGAAGAGGGAGCTGAAGAGAAATGGGTGACCTGGGGGACTCGGTAATGGGGAAGGGCTGGTATGATGGGAGAAACTGGGGCAGCTGGAAGGAAGGAGGGAGTGTGTGTGGTTATGAAGCACACTCCTGGGAGTGAAAGAGTTGCAGGTGACGATAAGGAACTGGAGAGAGAAACGCTTTAGAGGTTAGAGAGTCAAAGAACTCAAGAACCAGGGTGTTTGGGGCTGATCACGATGGTGGCAGGACAAAGTACAGATCCTGAAGATTTCAGGGAATGAAAATGGTGTCCTTGAGGGCAATAGATCACAGAGCTGAAGATGGTGCCGTGTGCCTCAGGGAGAGGGTGCTGGGCTTTTTTATCCATCTTTTTAAAAAATTTTATTTTTATTGGTGCATAGTTGCTTTGCAAAGTTGCATTAGTTTCTATTGTACAGCAAAGTGAATCAGCTATGCTTATAGATACACATCAGTTCAGTCGCTCAGTCGTGTCTGACTCTTTGCAACCCCATGGACTGCAGCATGCCAGGCCTCCCTGTCCATCACCAACTGCCGGAGTTTACTCAAACTCATGTCCGTTGAGTCAGTGATGCCATCCAACCATCTCAACCTCTGTCATCCCCTCTCCTCCTTCCCTCGATCTTTCCCAGCACTAGGGTCTTTTCCAATGAGTTGGCTCTTTGCATCAGTTGGCCAAAGTATTGGATATACATGTCCCTTCTTTTTTTGGACTTCTTCCTATTTAGATCACCACAGAGCACTGAATAGAGTTCCCCGAGCTCTATTAGTTGTTTATTTTACACACAGTAATGTTGTTGTTCAGTCGCCAAGTCCTGTCTGACTCTTTGCGACCCATAGACTGCAGCAAGCCAGGATTCCATCCTTCACTATCTCCCAGAGTTTGCTCAAATTTATGTCCACTGAGTTGGTGATGCCATCCAACCATCTCATCCTCTGTTGCCCCATTCTCCTCCTTCCCTCAATCTTTCCCAGCGCTAAGGTCTTTTCCAATAAGTTGGCTCTTTGCATCAGTTGGCCAAAGTATTTGGAGCTTCAGCTTCCAATCAGTATCGGTCCTTCAATGAATATTCAGGGTTGAATATTCAGGAGTGTATGTATGTCAGTCCCAATTTCCCAATTTATCCCACCACCCCTTCCCGCCTTGATGTCCATAGTTTTTTTCTTTATGTCTGTGTCTGTATTTCTGTTTTGCAAATAGTATCACCTGTACTATTTTTCTGGATTGTACATACATGTGTTAATATATGGTATTTGTAGAGACATGGATGGACCTAGACACTGTCTTATGGAGTGAAGTCAGAAAAGGAGCTGGGCTGTTCATGTAAGAAGGTGCAATAATGTCTGAGAGGTGCAGGAAGGATGATTCTAGACCTGACTCCCACTCCTGAATGACAGGGGTGTTGGGAGATTGGGGAGCTTCCACTTGTGATGTTACAGGGGAAGTAGGGTCCTCAGGGGACAGCCGTGCCAGGATAAGGGAGTAAAGGGACATTCAGTGGAGAAGATAAGGATGTGAGGAATTTGTTGGAGATTCCAGACAACAGGTGCAAGGACTGAGGAGAAATGTGAGTGCTAGAAATTGGATCAGGGTGATGAAACATCAAGCTATTGGGGAACAGAGGAAACAAAGAGGATAAACCACTAGACAGGCCTCAGGTTAGGAAGGCAGAGTCATGAGGCTGCATGTTTGCCAAGACAGCAGGTCCTGAGAGTCTGCTGAGGGTGAGGTGCTGGTGGCCCCCAGGGCTCATCTGCAACCTTATAGGGGGCCTGGGCTCTGGGTAGCAGTAGAATGGAGGGGTATCCTGCAGGCTCGCATGCTCTGAGTGCAGAGACAAAGTTGGGTGGGCAACGTGCTTTGAGCAATTGAGCCTGGATACCCAGCTCTGACAAGGCAATTTCGCTAAAAAACAATCTGTCACCTCCACCATAAACCCACTCACGTGGCTCCACCTCCCCTTCATCCCAAAGTAAAAGTGCTGGACATAGTTTACAACCCCCTCCCCCAAACTGTGCCTTCTGGCTCCCCCTTGAGACTTCCTTTACAAATCATGTTCCAGCCATCCTGAGATGCTTGTAATTTCCTCAACATATTCTGCAGCTTTTGATTAGAATTCTTTCCTTCCTATGCATCTTTCTCTGACCTCTATAGACCAGTGGCCTCACTGTGGCCTCCAGCTCAGGAATCTGCTCCTCCAGGAGGCCTTTCCTGACCATCTAATGTTGGATCAGATGCCTCATTTCTCATAGAACCTCTGCTATTATCAATACCCTCTTATTACCTCTATTATGGGATGTGATCTCCTTTCTATAGAAAGCCTTCACTAACAGCACTTGCCTCTGAGAACTTTTCTAGGCAGACTCATATCTTATTCACCATCGCATCCTCAGCATTTTTCATGATACCTTACAATAGAAGACTGCCCATTAAGTATTCAGAGAGAGATTGAGATAACAGGAGCTGAATTAGGTCAGTGCTGGAGGGAAGAAAAGGAAAGCATGGATTTTAGAGTCATAGAATTAGAGAACTGGCAAGAATTAGCAAATTTGTAATGTGTGTGCATGTGTATATGTACACTTGTGAGTTTAGTGGGGAAGAAAGGAAGGTCTCAAAGTCTGACTTGGGGTTTTGAACCTGGGTCAGAGATAAGATTGGAGTATCATTAACAGAAACAGAGGGGGCAATTGGAGACGCAGTGTTGGAAACAAAACTGTCGCCTTCAGGATTGAGGCTCAGGTAAGATACACAGATATAGAGAGACAACTGAAAGTGGTAACCTTGGGTGGAAGGTGATAAATTCAAATTAATGAAAATCAAGAGAGGAGAGAGACAGAAGTGACTGGCTAGGTTGTAATGGAAGAACAATCACTGGAGATTCATGCTCTTCTCTTCAGGCATTTAGTAGAAAGAACAACAGCAACAATAACATCATCATCATACTATTATTATCCTCCTCAATACATGAATACTACAGATTTAGGCTTATTTTTTTAAAAAAATACTTATTTGGTCATGCCAGGTCTTAGTTGTGGCATGTGTGATCTAGTTCCCTGACCAGGGATTGAACCTGGTCAATCTAGCATGAAGTGCTAGTCACTGGACCACCAGGGAAGCCACCCTAGGCATTTGTGTGTGTGTGTGTGTGTGTGTGTATAAACATGGAATCTAAAAAAAAGATACAAATAAACTTACTTATGAAACAGAAAGAGACTCAGAGACATAGAAGACAAACTTATTGTTACCCAAAGGGGGAAAATTTAGCAGTTTGGGATTAACATATACACACTACTATTCTTCAAGAGATGGGAATACCAGACCACCTGACCTACCTCTTGAGAAACCTATATGCAGGTCAGGAAGCAACAGTTAGAACTGGATGTGAAACAACAGACTGGTTCCAAATAGGAAAAGGAGTCTGTCAAGGCTGTATATTGTCACCCTGCTTATTTAACTTGTATGCAGAGTACATCATGAGAAATGCTGGGCTGGAAGAAGCACAAGCTGGAATCAAGATTGCCGGGAGAAATATCAGTAACCTCAGGTATGCAGATGACACCACCCTTATGGCAGAAAGTGAAGAGGAACTAAAAAGCCTCTTGATGAGAGTGAAAGTGGAGAGTGAAAAAGTTGGCTTAAAGCACAACATTCAGAAAACAAAGATCATGGCATCTGGTCCCATCACTTCATGGCAGATAGATGGGGAATCAGTGGAAATAGCGTCAGACTTTATTTTTCTGGGCTCCAAAATCACTGCAGATGGTGACTGCAGCCATGAAATTAAAGGATGCTTACTCCTTGGAAGGAAAGTTATGACCAACCTAGATAGCATATTCAAAAGCAGAGACATTACTTTGCCAACAAAGGTCCATATAGTCAAGGCTATGGTTTTTGCAGTAGTCACGTATGGATGTGAGAGTTGGACTGTGAAGAAAGCTGAGCGCCAAAGAATTGATGCTTTTGAACTGTGGTGTTGGAGAAGACTCTTGAGAGTCCCTTGGACTGCAAGGAGATCCAACCAGTCCATTCTAAAGGAGATCAGCCCTGGGATTTCTTTGGAAGGAATGATGCTAAAGCTGAAACTCCAGTACTTTGGCCACCTCATGTGAAGAATTGATTCATTGGAAAAGACTCTGATGCTGGGAGGGATTAGGGGCAGGAGGAGAAGCGGACGACAGAGGATGAGATGGCTGGATGGCATCACTGACTCAATGGACGTGAATTTGAGTGAACTCCAGGAGTTGGTGATGGACAGGGAGGCCTGGTGTGCTGTGATTCATGGGGTTGCAGAGTCAGACATGACTGAGTGACTGAACTGAACTGAACTGATATATAAAATGCTTCCCTGGTGGTGCAGTGGTAAAGAATCTGCTGTCAATACAGGAGAAGTGGATTCAGTACCTGCGTTGGGAAGATCCCCTGGAGGGGGAAATGTCAACTCACTGCAGTATTCTTGCCTGGGAAATCCCATGAACAGAGGAGCCTGGTGGGCTATCGTTTATGGGGTTGCAAAGAGTCATACATGACTTAGCAACTAAGCAATATCATGTATGAAATAGTTGACAAGGACCTACTTTATAGCACAAGGACCTGTGCTCAATATTTTGTGATAACCTATAAGGGGAAAGAATCTGAGAAAAAAAAAAAAAGACATATAAAACTAGGACTTCCTTGGTGGCTCAGATGGTAGAGAGTCTGCCTGCCAGTGCAGGAGACTCAGGTTTGATCCCTGGATTGGGAAGAGCCCCTGGAGAAGGGAATGGCAGTCCACTCCAGCATTCTTGCCTGGAGAATCTGATTGGACAGAGGAGCCTGGCAGGCTACAGTCCATGGGGTTGCATAGAATCAGACATGACTGAGCGACTAACACTTTATGTATATAACTGAATCACTGTGCTGTATACCTGAAACTAATTTGACATTGTTAATCATCTATAACTCAATTAAAAAAAAAATTAGTAATCTCTGTTACCTCCTCTCAGCCTCCTCAAAATTTTATGAAGTTTGTAGGGTAGATATTATTTTCATTTTGTGAGTGAGAATGAGACATGGTGATTATGCTGTCAATAGGGGCAAAATAGACTTCAGAGTGGGGCTCTTGGTTTCCAGCTATTGCTCATTCCCCTGACTACCCTGCTTCCCTCAGAGAGGGAGGGATTAGATTTCTCAAGGGTATAGTAGACCTCCACTTTATTCTAGTTTTTAGCATACTGATGTTGGAAGTAACATCCGTGTGTCTGTGGCTCTCAGGTCTCCTCTGCAGCCCATGTCAGAGAGAGAAGTCACTCTGGCAGTCTGCCACTCTGATGGCATGTGGCCATTTGTAACTGCAAGGTTGCAACTTGGCCAGCAGCCTCACAATTTCATCCTTGAGTTCCTTCAGACCCTTGGGTTGGTGCCATCTACTCCTGGTAATTTATTTGTTTCTAAATTTGTCAATTAGATCTAAAGCATCTACTGCTTTACCACCACATTTTCTTTTCCCTTAATCCCTATGTTCTGAAAGATAATTTGTGACTAAGAATTTCCTTAGCATATTTCTCAGTAAGTACTTTATAAGTATAGTTGGAGTTTAAGTAGGACCAAGACTGATTTATATTGGCTGGAGACTCAGAATATTTATCTGTTGAAATTTATATCCGATAGAAAGTACGGAGAAATATTCCTCTTCTCTCATCAAGAGTTGTGGTTGAGGTTGGGATTGCATAGAAAAACAGTGATCTCTTACTCATGGTTGATATTTACCACCCTTCCCTCCCCTCTCTCTAGCATCTCCTTATCCCTGTTATTCTCATCCTCCTAAAGAAACTGTTATGAAAAATGTCTACAAATGGTCTCCTGAATATCAAAGCTAAATAGCTGGCATCTCTTTTGTTCTACTGGGATTTTTGGAAATGTTGGACGCATATTTCCAGGCCCAGATCTTAGGATTCATTCTTGATTCTTTTTTAACTCTTATTTTCCTTATACTGTTGATGATCACATGTATATTTTCTTTTTTAGCTTGTTAATATGGTTAGTTACATCGACTGATTTCTTTTTTTGGATGTTGAATCATCATCGCATTACAGGGATAAATTCTTCTTGGCCATAGTTCACTATCCTTTGTATATATTGTTGAGTTGTTAAAATTTTGTTTAGAAATTTCAGGAGAAATTTCATCTGTTTTCATGAGAAATTTTGTTTGGCCATGTTCTACATGTACTTTCTTTGTTTTGGGTATCAGGATAACACTGGTCTCATAGCCTCAGTTGAGAAGTATTTCCTCCTCTGAAATTTTGCGGAATTTGGTTTAGAATGAAACCAAATTATTTCTTTAGCATCTATTAGAATTCACCAGTGGAGCCATCTGGACCTGGGTGTTTTCTTTTTGGGAAGACTTTTAAGTATAAATTCAATTTCTTTAATAGAGATAAGTCTAATCAAGGGTACATTTTATTGTTATTATTTTTAAGAGATTCTTTTTTTTTTTTTTTCCAAAATTGAATGCAGTTGATTTACAATGTTAGTTTTTGGTATACAGTTGAGTGGTTAAGATTATATATAGATAAGTATGTAGATATGTGCTTGTGCTTAGTCACTTCAGTCTTGTCTGACTTTGCAATCTATGGACTGCAGCCCACCGGGCTCCTCTGTCCATGGGATTCTCTAGGCAAGAATACTGGAGTGGGTTGCCATGCCCTCTTTCAGGGGATCTTCCCGACTCAGGGATTGAACTTGTATCTTCTGTATTGCAGGTGGATTCTTTACCACTGAGACACCAGAGAAGCCATATATATAAATATATAAATCCACTTTCATGCATTGGAGAAGGAAATGGCAACCCACTCCAATGTTCTTGCCTGGAGAATCCCAGGGACGGGGGAGCCTGGTGGGCTGCCGTCTATGGGGTCGCACAGAGTCAGACATGACTGAAGTGACTTAGCAGTAGCAGCATGTGTGTGTGTGTGTGTGTGTATATATATATATATATATATATTTCCAGATTCTTTCCCATGATAGGTTATTGTAAGATAGTAAATATAGTAGGTTCTATACAGTAGGTCCTTGTTGGCTATTTAATATATAGTAATGTGTATATCAGATCAGATCAGATCAGTCGCTCAGTCGTGTCTGACTCTTTGCGACCCCATGAATCGCAGCATGCCAGGCCTCCCTGTTCATCACCAACTCCCGGAGTTCACCCAGACTCACGTCCATTGAGTCAGTGATGCCATCCAGCCATCTCATCCTCTGTCGTCCCCTTCTCCTCTTGCCCCCAATCCCTCCCAGCATCAGAGTCTTTTCCAATGAATCAACTCTTCACATGAGGTGGCCAAAGTACTGGAGTTTCAGCTTTAGAATCATTCCTTCCAAAGAAATCCCAGGGCTGATCTCCTTCAGAATGGACTGGTTGGATCTCCTTGCAGTCCAAGGGACTCTCAAGAGTCTTCTTCAACACCCCAGTTCAAAAGCATCAATTCTTCGGTGCTCAGCTTTCTTCACAGTCCAACTCTCACATCCATACATGATCACAGGAAAAACCATAGCCTTGACTGGACGAATCTTTGTTGGCAAAGTAATGTCTCTGCTTTTGAATATGCTATCTAGGTTGGTCATAACTTTCCTTCCAAGGAGTAAGCATCTTTTAATTTCATGGCTGCAGTTACCATCTGCAACCCAAACTCCTAATTTATCCCTTCTCCACCCCTTTGCTCTTTGGTAACCGTAAGTTTGTTTTCTATGTCTCTGTGTCTGTTTCACAAATAAGTTCATATGTGTCATATTTTAGATTCCACATATAAGTGATGTAATATGGAGTTTGCCTTTCTCTGACTTACTTCACTTAATGTGATGATCTCTAGGCTCACCCATGCTATTGCAAATAGCATTCCTTCATTCCTTTTTATGACTGAAATAGTTCCGCATGTTCTTTATCCACTCATCTGTCGATGGACATTTAGGTTGTTTCCGTGTCTTGGTTAGGGCTCAGTAGTAAAGAATCTGCCTACCAATGCAAGAGACATGGGTTCTATCCCAGGGTCAAGAAGATCACTTGGAGAAGGAAGTGGCAACCTACTCCAGTATTCTTGCCTGGGAAATCCCATGGACAGAGGAGCCTGGGGGGCTACAGTCCATGGGGTCACAAAACAGTTGGACATGACTTAGTGACTGAACAATACCAGCAACAACAACATATCTTGGCTATTATAAATAGTGTTGCTGTGAACATTGGGGTGCATGTTTCTTTTGAATTAGAGTTTTTGTCTTTTCCAGATATGTGCCTAGGAGTGGGATTCCTGGATCTTATGGCTGGATTGTAAGGAACCTCCATACGGTTCTCAGTAGTGTCTGTACCTATTTACATTCCCACCAACAGTGTAGGAGAATTCCCCTTTCTTTACACTCTCTCCAGGATTTATTTGTAGACTTCATTATGATGGCCATTCTGACTGGTATGAGGTGACATCTCATTGTAGCTTTGATTTGTGTTTCTCTGATAATTACCGATGTTGAGGGTCTTTTTTTAATGCCTGTTGGCCATCAAGGCTGCATATTTATTGTTGAGTAAGGTTGATAGTTTGTGTCTTTCAAGATGTTTGTCTATTTCTTCTATGTCGTTGATTTTCTATGTATAAAATTATTATTATCCTTTTATTACCTATAGAATCTGTAATAATGTCTCCTCTTAGACCCTATATTGGTATTCATATTTTCTTATTTTTCATTCCCTCTGCTCAGTGTTACTGGAGGGTTATCAATTTTATTACTTTTTTCAAATAACCAGCTTTTGGTTTCATATTTTTTACATTTTTTTATTTCCTTGATTCCTGTTTTGACCTTTATTATTCCTTGCTTGTGCTTATTTTGGGCTTAACTTGCTCTCTTTCTAGTTTGCTAAGTTTAAAACTGATGTGATTTGTGACTTTTCTTCCTTTCTAACATAGGTCTTTAGTGCTATAGATATCCCCTTAAGTACTATGTTAGCAGTATCCCATGATTCTGGTTTGCTGTGTTTTCATTTTCATTCAGTTCAAAATTCTTTCTAATTTTCCTTTTGACTTCTTATTTGACACATGTGTTTTTTTAAGAACTGTGTTATATACTGAGAAATACTTGGGGGATATTTTCCATATAACTTTCTATTATTGATTTGTTACTCCATCGTGGCCACAGACATATTTTGTATAATTTGAATCCTTTAAAATTTATTGAGATGTATTTTATAGCACAGAATGCTTTTTTAAAATCAGAGGGATTAAACTTTTGGGGATCACATTTATGATGGTCAGCCAGCAATGCCCTGGTTAGCAATTTACCACTTTTCAGCAGCGACATCCAAGCAGCCCTCTCCTTATAAAACTCCCTTACTTCCTCTCTTCATCCTCCTAACCTTTTATATGCCTCAACTCAGAAAGGCCTTTCCCAGGGCAAGCCTGAAATTCACTTGCTTTATTTGATAGAATGGAAGGCAGGAGTGTGGAGTTAGGCTGAATAAAGTCAGAAGAAAGGACACAAGGGCAAATAAAGAGGTAGCCCGAGGAAAGCTGAATTGTGACTGTAAGAGACATTTCATTCTATAGCTCACAAACTGACTCAAGGCAATTCCAAAAAATATTTTGAGCAATGGCAGCATTACTGGTTGAAGAGTTGTAACCTTGGAGATTGCTTTGAATGACAGTACTCATTTGGATGTGTGAGGTCCCTGAGTGCTTTAGAAAAACATTAATCATTATTTTTTGCTAAACATGTAATTATTTTAGTGAACATTCCAAACTGAATGCAGTACAAGCATGAAACAATTTTCCTCTCTCTGATTATTGCTTTCCACCAAATTTCGTCCAACCTTCCTTCCTTAGAATAGTATCATAGATATTTTCCCAGAGCTTTGTGATCATTTTCAATTATTAAAAGTCCAGTACAAAGAATCCACCTGCCAATGCAAAAGATACTGATTTGATCCCTGTGTTGGGAAGCTCCCCTGGAGAAGAAAATGGCAACCCACTCTAGTATTCTTGTCTGGGAAATCCCATGGACAGAGGAGTCTGGTGGGCTACACAGTTCAGGGGTTGCAAAGAGTCAGACATGACTGGGCAACTAAACAACAACAGACTTATTTAAATTCCTGTCCCATTTCCTAGACTGACCATGGTGGAGGGATCTACTGTGAGGATGAGACCAAGACCCTCCTTTGTAGTCTTTTTATCCTCAAGCCTGTTGGAAAGAGGGACTGAGATGAACAGACAGACACACAGCACATATTCAACTATTGCTTATCATCCTGCTCAGTCCAGTGAGGTGTGTGTGGGTGGTGACAGTGAAGCGGGGGGAACCCAGAGAATCCTGTAGAGAAACTGGAATAGCCTGCCTACAGGGAAGCTTGGCATTATGCTTCCCAGGTGAACATCTGCTTCTCCAGTGGTGGTGATGATCTGCGTGCGGATAGAATTAACCAAGGTGACCTGCAAGGTTTCTCCTTTTGACCTACAGGGCTTTCTCATATTCTTAAATACGACAGTGGATGTTTAGTCAGCTGAACTTGTATTTGTTTCTTTGCCTTGCTGTCTCCCTCTCGTTCATTTTTTACTTGCTCAAAATAGTCATCAGTAAGCAGATATTCAACAGGGGAAGAAAGGGCATTTTCCTTTTTTTTTTTGTACTGAGTAGTTGTTTTTTTTTTTTTAATTATTTAATTTTTGGCTGCACAGTTTCTTTGTTGCTGTGTGAAGGCATTCTCCAGTTACAGAGAGCAGGGGCTACTCCTTGTTGCAGTGTGTGGGCTCATTGCAGAGCACAGGCTCTAGGGTACGGGCTCAGTAATTGAAGCACTCGGGCTTAGTTGCTCCCAGGTATACGCGATCTTCCCTGACCAGGGATTGAACCCATGTCCCCTACATTGGCAGGGAGATTCTCAACCATGGGACCAGCAGGGAAGTCCCTACTTTCCCTTTTTTGCTGGTATCCTCAGTCTCTAAAAATACTTCCCTTCCAGTCCCTATATTTGTCATGGAAGATGATAAGGGAAGGGGAAGACCATGTACTCTCTCCTTTAATGTAACAATCTGTATGGGCTAAGTTCTGTCATGGTAACAAACTCCCCAAGGTCTTAGGAGCTAAACACAATCTAAGAAAAACCTCTCAAGTTACTAGTTCATCCTAGTTGGTAGGCAGGCTCTGGTCATCACTGCTGACATAGAAGCTACCATTTGAATGGTGCCAGCCACTGTGTTAGGGAGGAAGAAGAGCTCTGGAAGGTCTCACACTGACCATTTGCTATTCTGGCTGAGAATGACTCACGGTCTATAACTAGTCATATGGTCCTATCTTAACAAAAGGGTCAGGATGTGCAGCTCTACTGTGTGCCCCAAAGGGAAAAGAACCAGAAAATTCCACTGACAGCACTAGTCACCACCATGTTGGTCTCCATGGAATGTCGTCCAGTGGGTCTCTCTCTCCACTCACATATCCCCAGTCTCCTGCTCTCATAGGCAGTTGGGAGGTAGGGGTGGCACACAGGCGGATGAGGCCATGGCTAAGGCAGGCTGATTCTTATTCCACCTATTGTCATATACACATTTATGGGCATATGAATGACACCTGCTATAGCAAGTAAAGTTCAAGACTACTTGTAGGGATGGAAAACCTTGGGTTTGTAGATTCACCCCAACACAGGGCTATTTGAATACAGCCCCTCTGTTATACATTATAGTTATTTGAAGAACATTGTATGAAAAACTATGTGGCAGAGACTAAATGGATGAGCTTCAGTGTAGACAAGATCTGGTTTATACACGTTAAGACCCAGGTACGTTCCATATGCTTCCCTGGTGGCTCAGTGGTAAAGAATCCACCTGCCAATGCAGGAGACACGGGTTCAATCCCTGGGTCAGGAAGATCCTCTGGAGAAGGAAATGGCAACTCACTTCAGTGTTCTTGCCTGGGAAATCCCATGGACAAAAGAACCTGGCAATTTCAGTTCATGGGGTCACAGAGAGTCAGACATGATTTAGTGACATGTTATTTAGTCGGACATGACTAAATAACAACAAAATGTTCCATATAAGCTAAGAGTCGATGTGAATCCAAGGGCTGTGTTAGAACGATAAAACTTGGTGAAATGGTAGTTTAAGAAAGCTGAAATTCTTTATACTTTACAAACACCTGACTGGTAAATAGTGTGATTGCAGTGTCTAGACTTGTGACAGGGATTTCTATTGAGAAAAGTGGATAAGAGCAAAAGGTAGCAAGCAACGACTGAAAAATCCTTAAGCCTTTCAAAGTTTTACCACCTGAACATGGTGCTTTTGCAGCTTTTAATTTGTTGTTGTTAACATAGAGCCATTATGTCACTTCTCCCTGCCAGGCATCTCCTTATCTTTTGATATCTTTGTTCCAGGATGTTTTCTGTGTAAAAAATGGGCCCATTTCTTGAATCTCCCCAAACCAGTGTAGCCCACAGTCATTTCTCCCCTGTTTGAACCACTGCCATCAGACTCACTGCCACACAGCTGTTCCTTCTCTGAGCCCCAGTGGCTGAACTGGGTGGTAATTCGAGAGCAGGGGCGCACACTGTGGTTGAAACCCTACCTTATAAGGACCTCACTGATGTTAGAACAAGTGAAGGACAAAAGAGGCTCTATTAGAGGTGTTTGGGAGGTAACAGGATTGTGTGAAGGACCGTTGTTCTGCTCTCTTAGGCATATTTTTACTATAAATGAGACATTTCAGTAACATTTTCATTTTTGGTTGTAGAGGGAGAATGATATGTTGAATTTGGAATCTGGGTCTTAGACACATGGATTTCAGCTTCTGGGCTGCACAAGTCAGCTCGGGAAAGATAGGTGTGGGGGAGGAGAAACTGAACAAGCCTTAATCCCTTCCAATTCCTACATTACAGTGTTTCAGCAAATATTTTGCAAAAGGATTTTCTGGATGAACTTCAAACTAAAAGAGGTTCACTTTTGTGGCTCAGAGAGCTGTGCAAATGATTCTTTTTTCTTTAAAGGAAATGAACATTGTTTCAAGCTGACATTTAAACCTCTATTCTCTTACTAGTCTGTCACATTGCTTCATATGTTTTGGTCAGACACACTTCCCAGAAGAAAAGGATATTTATAGGATTGTAGGAATGTGGAGTCCTGGTTTTTGTCATTTTCTGCTTATATAAAAATTCTAATAATAGGGCTCAGAAGCCTGACCAGCTTCTGCCTCTCTTATGGATTTGGTAGCTCCCATGGAAATAGCAATTTAAAGGATGAATAGAGTTTCAATAAGAATAACTCTACCTAGAGATCTTTTCAACTCTGTCTCCTCTTTTTGCCTGGAGTCTGAGACACTAAACCCAAGGGTTGTTTGAAAGAGTTTTGGATTTTTATTCCATTCTATTGCTCACAAAAATACATTGGCTTTTTTCAGGCTACATTGAGAAATTTTCAGGCTACATAGCCAGATTAAAAAAAAAAAACTTTATTATTCTTATTGTTGTTTAAAAAATATTTTTGGCTGTGTCATGTGGAATCTTAGTTCCCTGACTAGGGACTGAACCACTGCCCCTGCATTGGAAATGCAAGAGTCTTAACCAGTGGACCACCAGGCAAGGCCCATAACCAGAGTTTTGGATCTGGTTGAAGAAGATCCAATATGAAGAAGTGCAGTCTTCATAATAAGGAGTCCTTTAGTGTACCTGTTATAATCTCAGGAGTCTAACTCAGTAGTCAGCAGACTACAGACTGTGGACTACATCAGCCCACCAACTTTTGGTGAATAAACCAGGAACATAGCCCTACTTGTTCTTTACATACTGCCTTCAGTTGCCTTCTTGCTATAATGGCAGAGTTGGATAGTTGCAACAGAAAATATTTTGGCTCAGAATCTTCAGGAGGAGACTGCTGAATTAATTATTCTCCTGACTTCATGAGTGTTATTACATGAGTCTGAGAAGGGCCCTCTTAGGTTTTACTTTATCCCCATCTCCAACCTCCATTCCCTTCTTTCCCAGAGGCAATTATCTCCCTTTAAAATGTGTATCATTCTGTTTAAGCATGTTCTTAGAAACTGTTTTTGTTTTGTGTGCATGTAGTCTTGGTTTTTGAAAAGCATGTATATTTTGTACTCTCATTTTATTTATGACTTTTCCACTATGCTGTAAGATCTCTTCTTGTTGGCGCGTGTATATGTATCTGTTGACTCTAGCACACAGTGCGTATCTGCCGCATTTAACTTACTCCCTGACCCAGTGATGGACGACCAGGTTCAGGCCACTGTGCACAGCCTACTAGGTTGGCACCTGCACAACTCCACAGCTGCCACTGACATACCCTGCAAGTAGTTTACAGTGAACATCTTGAACATACCCTTTGGACCTGTGTGAAAATTCCTTTTAGCTATATAATCTAGGAACAGATTTGCCAGCTCATAAGGTATGTGCGCTTCGTTTTGTAAGTAATGCAAGACTGTTTCCCCTGAAAATACCACTGGTCTCTATTCCCCCCAGCAATATGAAGGAAGTCCAGTATACATGTATTCTCTGCCCCAATACCTGGCATCATCCAGTTTTCTAATGTTTGTCAGTCTAATTGGTATAGAGTGAAATCTCAGTGTTGTTTTAATTTGCCTGCTTCTGACTACTGATGAGGTGGAGTATCTCTTGATATGCTTCTCAGGTTTTTGATTTCCTCTTTTACAAATTGTCTGTTTATATTAGTTGCCCATTTTTCTAATGGAGATGCTCTCTTCTTGAATTTACTTTGCAGCTCTACTTTCTAGATATTAGTTCCTTAGAGTTTTAAGTATTGAGCATGTCTGTCTTCTAGCTTAGTTCCTGATGTCATTCAGTGCATGTGTTGCTATTTGGCAGAAACAAACACAATATTGTAAAGCAATTATCCTCCAATTAAAAATAAATAAATTTAAAAAAGAAATAATTTTGTTGCCATATAATTCATTGAGTTATTGTTTTAGGATTCAGACTTGGAAAGTTTATTTAGACAGTTCTATACTCTTACAGACCACCTGACCGGCCTCTTGAGAAACCTGTATGCAGGTCAGGAAGCAACAGTTAGAACTGGACATGGAACAACAGACTGGTTCCAAATAGGAAAAGGAGTACGTCCAGGCTGTATATTGTCACCTTGCTTATTTAACTTATATGCAGAGTACATCATGAGAAATTCTGGGCTGGAAGAAGCACAAGCTGGAATCAAGATTGCCAGGAAAAATATCAATAACCTCAGATATGCAGATGACATCACCCTTATGGCAGAAAGTGAAGAGGAATTCAAAAGCCTCTTGATGAAAGTGAAAGAGGAGAGGGAAAAAGTTGGCTTAAAGCTCAACATTCAGAAAACTAAGATCATGGCATCTGATCCCATCACTTCATGGGAAATAGATGGGGAAACAGTGGAAACAGTGGCTATTTTTTTGGGCTCCAAAATCACTGCAGATGGTGATTCCAGCCATGAAATTAAAAGACGCTTACTCTTTGGAAGGAAAGTTATGACCAATCTAGATGGCATATTGAAAAGCAGAGACATTACTTTGCCAACAAAGGTCCATCTAGTCAAGGCTGTGGTTTTTCCAGTAGCCATGTATGGATGTGAGAGTTGGACTGTGAAGAAAGCTGAGAGCCAAAGAATTGATGCTTTTGAACTGTGGTGTTGGAGAAGACTCTTGAGAGTCCCTTGGACTGCAAGGAGATCCAACCAGTCCATTCTAAAGGAGATCAGTCCTGGGTGTTCTTTGGAAGGACTGATGCTAAAGCTGAAACTCCAATACTTTGGCCACCTCATGCGAAGAGTTGACTCATCGGAAAAGACCCTGATGCTGGGAGGGATTGAGGGCAGGAGGAGAAGGGGACGACAGAGGCTGAGATGGCTGGATGGCATCACTGACTCGATGGACGTGAGTCTGAGTGAACTCCGGGAGTTTGTGATGGACAGGGAGGCCTGGCATGCTGCGATTCATGGGGTCGCAAAGAGTCGGACACGACTGAGTGACTGAACTGAACTGATACTCTTACATCATGAAACATTCTTCTGTATTTCTTCTATGTGATATTAATTAGGGATTCCATTTTATTTCTCTCTAGCAAATCAATTTCAGCCAAATGACTAATTCTTTCTTCACTGATTTATAGAACTATTTTAGTGTGTATAATGGCTTCCCCGGTGCCTCAGCAGTAAAGAATCTGCCTGCACGCAGGACACGTGGGTTTGATTCCTGGGAGATCCCCTGGAGAAGGAAATGGCAACCCACTTCAGTGTTCTTGCCTGGGAGATCCCATGCAGAGAGGAGCCTGGTGGACTACAGTCCATGGGGTCACAAAAGAGTTGGATACAACTTGGCAACTAAATAACAAAACATGGTCCTATGATGTCACAGATCTCTGAGTTTTCTCTTCAGTTCCTTGGTCTATTTACCTGTTTTTATTTTAATGCCAGAGTTATTAAAAAACTGTCATCTTACAATGATATTTTGCAGGACAAGTCCTTTCTATTTAGTCTTCTCTTTTAACAACAACTTGCACATTAATAGAGACAGTTTTCTTTATACATGTTGTTGTTCAGTTGCCAAGTTGTGTCTGACTTTTCGTGACCCCATGGACTGCAGCATGCCAGGCTTCCCTGTCCCTCACCATCTCCAGGAGTTTGCCCAAGTTCATGTCCATTGAATCGGTGATGCCATCCAACACCTCATCCTCTGTCTCCCTATTCTTCTTCTACCTTCAACGTTTCCCAGCATCAGGGTCTTTTCCACTGATTCAGCTGTTCACATCAGGTGGCCAAAGTGTTGGAACTTCAGCATCAGTCCTTCCAAAGAGTATTCAGGGTTGATTTCCTTTAAGCTTAACTGGTTTGATCTCCTTGATTTCCAAGGCACTCTCAGTGTCGTCTCCAGCACCACAGTTCGAAAGCATCAATTCTGCACTGCACAGTCAAAGGCTTTAGTGTAGTCAATGAAACAGAGGTGGATGTTTTTCTGGCATTCCCTTGCTTTCTCTATGATCCAGTGAATTTTGGCAATTATCTCTGGTTCCTCTGCTTTTTCTAAACCCAGCTTGAACATCTGAGTTCTCAGTTCATGTAATGCTGCAGTCTAGCTTGGACAATTTTGAGCATAACCTTACTGGCATGGGAGATTAGTGCAGTTATTTGGTGGTTTGAACATTCTTTAGTATTGTCCTTCTTAGAAATTAGGGTATGTTTATTATGTTTCATGGAAATTTGAGTTAAGGTTTTATTTTGATTGCTTTAATTTAAATATTAATTTGGAAGTAATCCACATTTTAGGCTATTAAATCATCCTATCCAAGAGCATGGGATCTCTTCACTTATTTATTACATGCACATTATCCTCCTGTATGTCCTTTATTTGTATTTTATGTTATTTTTATAGAGGTCTTGTATGCTTAAAGCTCAACATTCAGAAAACTAAGATCATGGCATCTGGTCCCATCACTTCATGGGAAGTAGGTGGGGAAACAGTGGAAACAGTGTCAGACTTTATTTTTGGGGGGCTCCAAAATCTCTGCAGATGGTGATTGCAGCCATGAAATTAAAAGGCGCTTACTCCTTGGAAGAAAAGTTATGACCAACCTAGACAGCATATTCAAAAGCAGAGACATTATTTTGCCAAGAAAGGTCTGTCTAGTCAAGGCTATGGTTTTTTCAGTAGTCATGTATGGATGTGAGAGTTGGACTGTGAAGAAAGCTGAGCACCGAGGAATTGATGCTTTTCAACTGTGGTGTTGGAGAAGACTCTTGAGAGTCTCTTGGACTCCAACCAGTCCATTCTAAAGGAGACCAGTCCTGGGATTTCTTTGGAAGAACTGATGCTAAAGCTAAAAGTTTAGTACTTTGGCCACCTCATGGGAAGAGTTGACTCATTGGAAAAGACTCTGATGCTGGGAGGGTTTGGGGGCAGGAGAAGGGGACGACAGAGGATGAGATGGCTGGATGGCATCACTGACTTGATGGACATGAGTTTGAGTGAATTCCGGGAGTTGGTGATGGACAGGGAGGCCTGGCGTGCTGCGATTCATGGGGTCGCAAAGAGTCGGACACGACTGAGCGACTGAACTGAACTGCACTGTATACTTTCAGTGATGTTGACTTTTACTTTGTTGCTGTTGATATTGCAATCAGTATTTTTCACTCTTTAAAATGACATTTTCAGTTGGGTTTTACTAGTCTAGGGACAGTGACTTTTGTAGGTTGATCTAGTATCTGGCAGCTGTTGATTGTGCTGATTTTTCTAGGTAGATTATCACATTTACGTAGAAGACAATTTACCATCTTCCAATCTTTACACCTATTATTTTCTTTCACTTTTTTTTTTTGCAACATTGACCTCTTATACTAAGTTAAATTAGTAGAGATGATAGAATACAGCACCATAGGAGTAATACCTTATCAACTGCTTTTTCTGAATCAATAGATATTATTATACAATTATTGTTCATTGATATTTTATAATTTATATATAGCTATATATACACTATGCTAAGTCACTTCAGTCGTGTCTGACTCTGTGTGACCCCATAGACGGTAGCCTACCAGGCTCCCTGTCCCTGGGATTCTCCAGGCAAGAACACTGGAGTGGGTTGCCATTTCCTTCTCCAATGCATCAAAGTGAAAAGTGAAAGTGAAGTCGCTCAGTCGTGTCTGACTCTTAGCGACCCCATGGACTGTAGCCTATCAGGCTCCTCCGTCCATGGGATTTTCCAGGCAAGAGTACTGGAGTGGGTGCCATTGCCTTCTCCAATAGCTATATATATTTAACTACAATATAGTGGATTTACAATGTTAGTTTCAGGTATACAGCAGAGTGATTCAGTTATACATATCTATGTATTTTCAGATTCTTTTCATTACAAGTTATTATAAGTTGTTATAGGATATTGAATGTAGTTCCCTGTGCTAATCAGTAGGTTCTTGTTATTTATCTATTTTTATATAGTAGTGCGCATCTGTTAACTCAAACTCCTAGTTTATTTCCCCCTTTCCCCTTTGATAACCGTAATCTATGTCTGTGAGTCTATTTTATAAATAAGTTCATTTGCATCATTTTTAAAGATTCCACAAATAAGTAATACCATGTGATAATTGTGTTTCTCAGTCTGGCTTACTTTGTTTAGTATGATAATTTCTGGGTCCATCCATGTTGCTGTACCTGTCATTATTTCATTCTTTTTTATGGCTGAGTAGTATTCTATTGTGTGTGTGTATATATAATACACTATATATATATATATATATATATACACACACACACACACACACACACACACACAAACACCACATCCTCTATGTCTTGGCTCTTGTAAATAGTGCTGCTATGAACATTGGGGTGCATGTATCTTTTTGAATTAGAGCTTTGGCATTTCCAGATACATGCCCTGGAGCGAGATTGCAAGATCATATGGTAACTCTATGCTTAGTTTTTAAGGGAACCTCCTTATTGTTGTTCTGTATTTTTCTTCATTTTGATCATGATAAATTATGTTGTTAGATTTTTGATGCATCCCTGGTTAATTTCACTTGAGCTTGATACACATAAATCATTGTTGATTCTGCTAGCTTCTATTTTATTTTGTATCTTTGTATTGAAATTTATAAGTGAAATGACTCTAGAATTATCTTTGCTTATGTTTATCTAGTTTCAGAATCAAAATTACATTTTCTCATAAGATGAGCTAGGTGAAGTTTCCCTCTTTTGCTATTTTTTAGAAGCAGTGCTTAAAACTGGAATTCATCATCCCTTGAGAATTTTATAGAACTCTTCCATAAACTATCATGCTAGTTTTGGGATAGGAAAGTCATTGAATTTCTTTTATAGCTCTTAACTGGTTTCTTTAAGGTCCCCAAATCTTGTTGCTATAATTTTGACAGTTACAAATTTTTAGTCTTCTATTCATTTCATCAGTGTTTTCAAATATACTCACCAACAGCTGTTTCTTAATGTCTTCCTTCCTTACTCCCATCCATCCATCCTAATTTCATGAGGAGGGCATACAACTTTCCTCTTTTTTCCCCTTGATCAGTATTGCAAGAGATTTATATTTTATTTTCCTTATGAGACAAGAAAATTGTCTTTCGAATGTGGTAATCTTTTGTTGTGTGTGTGCTCTATTTCTTTGATTTTTGCCCTATTATTATTTCCTTAGTTTTCATTTCCTTGGGTTTGCTCTAAGGCTCTTTCCCCAACTTATTTAGTTACATGCTTAGCTAATTTACTTCTAACTTTTCTTATTTCCTGATCATTTATTTAAACCTATAAATTTTTCTCTAAGCATGACCTTACTAGTGTCCTGCAGAATTTGACAAGTGGTATTTAAATTATCATTCAGTCCTGAATATTTCTAAATTTCCTTTACCACTTCCTGCTTAACTGAATAATTATTTGATAAAATGTGACTTCATTTATATAAAAATGTAAGTTATCCTTTTGCAGATAATTTCTGTTTCATTGTTGTTGAAGTCTGATATTGTTCTTCAGTAATATATTGAGATTAATGATCCGACACGTGGCCTATTTTTGTAACCAGGGTGTGATAAAAGCTATATTCTTTATTTATTGTTCCCATATATATTCTGTATATACTTAGTGTGTTCTCAGTTGCTAAGTTGTGTCTGACTCTTTGTGATCCCAGAGGCTGTAGCCCTCCAGGCTTCTCTGTGCATGGGATTTCCCGGGCAAGAATTTTTCTATCCCTGACTCTTCCCTCTAATAACACACAATACATCAGCATGCTCTTATGTTCTTATCTTTGTCTCCCTACCTTCTTGGCTGTTAATTAGGATTGACAACAGGTTTCTGTGATGTGTAAATATCCATCACAATTCAAGACACAAAGTAAGTATCTGATGACATTGTTCCTTTTTCTCCTTTAAAGGAAGTTTGTTTCCTTTAAAAGAAAAAGTTTGTCTACTGTCATCCTCAAACTAATGTCATTAATGGAAAGTTTTTCTGCTAAAATAATCAGTATCAATTGATTCATTTATTGAACTCCTATAAGGTGTTATAGCACATAAAAAAGAAAATGACACATGTACATCTGAAGAAAAGTACCTCTATGCTGTTATTTAACTGTGACAGATAAAGAAGTTTGTGGCAGTCTATATGAATTGGGTTGGGGCTTCCCAGGTGGTAACAGTGGTTAAAGAACCCATCTGCCAAGGCAGGAGAGGTAAGAGACACAGGTTCGATCCCTGGGTTGGGAAGATCCCCTGGAGGAGGGTATGGCAACACACTCCAGTATTCTTGCCTGGGAAATCCCATGGGCAGAGGAAACTGGTGGGCTACAGTCCATGGGGTCTCAAAGAGTCGGACACAGCTAAGTGACAGCATGCAGATGACTTGATATATGTAAAGTATGGGTATGAAGACGTAGAAGACGCTGACCAAGCTTTAATTCCTCTTTCTCTTGTCCATAGGGTCTTCCTTTGCTTACTCAACAACGGTCAGATAGAAATCTTTAAAATCCCTCATCATGACATCTAATTATGGTTGAGATTTAAAATCAAGTGACTGCTATCTATTTTAATAAATACATTTTCTGTGAAAGATGTCTAAGATAAGTTTATTCTTGTAGCCTCAGGATCCTGATAGATACAGGGATTATACACCACATATTGGGTTTTATAACTCAGACTCTTCTGGGATTTTTAACACAGGTTGGAACTGTCACTCATACTCAGTGGAGTAGCTCCCTGGAGTTTTTTAGTAACAAGGTGCTAATTTAGTAATAGCCCTGAGCATTTGTGAATATCCTGTTATAGATATTTTATAAGCATTAACCATTTAATCCTTTACAACTGGAAAGGTCGATGCATAATCCCAATAATTCACTTGGGGAAACTGAGGATCTTCAATAACTCACCAAAGTCAGGTAACTAGCACAGGGCAGAGCTGGGGTTTGAACTTGTCTGTGCTGACTCTGGTGCTTTTCTTCCTTCCACTGTACCGCAGCTGCTCCAATATGACTTCAAACTGGAAAACTCCATACACACGTCTGAATCTCTTTCTTTTATTTCAATCTATTGTAAGGGGCTCACTTACACACCTTACCAAGCACACACACACATGGTTAAAAAGGATCAGCACCCATCAAAATCATTTCACTTGTGATCCGAAATCCTATTGAAACGCTGATCTCCTGAGAGAGGTAATGCTGGAGGGTTATGGCATTTCTTGGTTTCTTGATTACAGTAATTTGGCCTATATTTCCTTATTTGTTTTTCTTTCCCTAGTGCTCAGGTAGAGGACGGGGCTGGGGGTAGGAGCTAGGCAGGGGAGGCAGGTCTGGCTTTACTTTTATTGGCTCTGAGGACCATGAAAAGCTTAAGGGGAGCAGGCTTCCTTGCTAAAGTTTGTTCCCAGCACTGCCTCTCGGGAGGTGGTGGGTGGGATGCAGGGAGGCCTGGGTTTGGACAGCCTTGATGGGCAAGGAGAAGATGCTGGGGAAAATGATGAGAGAGGCCTCTCTGTTTCTGTTTATTATGAATAATTTCAAAAAGGTAAAGGCAAGAGACTGAGACTATAATGGTGAAAAGGAGATAGCACAGCCCGGAGCCCAGGCTCAGCTTCCCAGGGCGTCTTCATCTGTCCCAGGGAGGCTGGTGCCTGCTGTCACTGACTCTTGCTCCTGAAGCCAATCTCTCTCTTAGGAGGCTCCGAATCTCCCAAGAACCAAGGAGTGCAGTACATATTCCTGAAAGTCACAGTGACAGGTGGGAATGTAGCCAAATGCCCCACACCATCCATTTATCATTTCATGTAACGGGCTGCTGCTGTGCAAGGTTCCTGTGGGCCAACTCTTGCAGCCAGTTCCTTAGTATCCCCTCCTTCTTCAGGAAGCTGACAGTTTTACCTTGACCGACCTTGGGGTGGGGTTGTGAACAGTTTCCGAGAAGTGGATCAACTGTGTCAGAGACTCTGCCTAGTGTTTTATTTTGTGCTACACATACAGAATAAACTCATTTCATTTCCACGATAACTCTTTACTGAACGTTAGATATAATTTTCCCTATTTTACAAGAACTGAGGTCTAGGAAGTTAAGTGAGTTCCCTAAGACTCCTCAGGATGAGTAAGTAGTAAGAGTGGGATTCAAACTCATCTTTGGCTCCTTGTCTTCTTTCTGGTGACATGGATCTCTCTCAGCTGTGCTGTTCACCCCATTGAGAGGACAGCCCCTCCCTAGCCCTTTAGAAATGTGAACAATAATGATAATGATGAACAAGGATGGTGATCATCCCAGCAAGAATGAATAAACCTTCCATTGAAAGCTCTTGGAATTTGTTTGAATTTCCTCTTGTCAGAGTTATAGAAATTAATGAGCTGCTAGATCTGGACCTGGTGTGCCTTGATAAAAGGACTTATTTTTAGTGCTTTAGCATTTAAAAGGATCTGTTATAATTTCATGCTTATAATAACACTAAATAAGGGCCTGTATTTGTCTAGCATAATTGGAAGAAGCAAAGGAAAGGGGAAACAGTTACTTCCAAACAAATGGCATGACTGCTTCTTGCGAGAAATTGGAAGACAGAGAAACCCCCCAATGAAACAAACACCCGGGCTTTAATTATCCTCCATGGAGAGCATTTCCCACAGACCAGAGATGGCCTTTAGGAACACAAAGTCCCACCCAGCTAGGCTGGGAGTGTGTGGGTGGCTATGGGGGTTAGAAGGCGGGGCAGGGTTGTTTCAGTTAAGGAGTGATGCTGTCCATGAACAGCTTACTTGAGTTGCTTTAGGACCAGAGAGAAGGCACAGGAGTGCCGGTCCTTCCCTTTTTTTGACTGTCTCGGGGATGATTTATTGACCTGTCCTTTTGTCTTTAACCTCACTGTCTTTGAGGCCTCTGAGAACACGGTGGCTGAAATAAAGAAGGATGAGAGAGGGTTAAAGCCTAGGATGTAGTAAATGGACTACTCTCCCAGACTTCCAGATCAGCCCAGGGTCACTAAGTCTCATCCCTCCCTTGCTCTCTGCCCGGAACCCTTTTGTTGAGCACCCTCCTTACACGCAGCACCTGGGGCCCCGCCCCTCTCATGGCCACACCCCTTTCGTGGCCACACCCTCTCCCCATAATCTGCACCCAGTCCTTCACCTGCCAGTCTCTTTCTCCCACAGTAAAATTTTTTGCTCTCTTTGTGCATTTGCATTTCTGCTGACTGCTAAGATCAGTTTAATTTCATGGGTGTCATTTCCTTCAAGAAATCTCTCTCTGAGTAGCAGCCCATCGAATCCCCGATAAAACATATTTTCCTACGGTAATGATTTTATGGGCCCATAAGTCATGAATTTATTATGATCTCAGCTCCTGCTGCTGATTGCTGTAAAATGCAAAGTAATTAACAGCGAGCGGTAGCAGTTATTCCCACCTGGTAACGTGTTCCTTCGTTCACTGATGGGTTTGATTAAAGTAATGACTAAAGAGTAAAGCCCCGCTGTAAAATATTAGCATGATTAATACTGTATCCTAAATAAGAAACAAAACTAACGGGCACGGTCGGAGAAATTTAAAAAAAATGTATACACATAATCCTTCCTCTTCTACCCTCTCCCCCTCCCTTAAGCAATTGTTCTGGCTCATTTAGGGTAAGTCTTGCTTCCATTAAATAATGTATGGCTTCCAAGGCTAGGGGCTGGCTAACAGAGCATGTTGCACACTTTCCATAACATCTTAAGTGCTGGTGTTAATTTTTTCCCCTTTCGTCTTTGATGTGCAGAATGGAGATTAGATGGCAATGTACTTCGGACTACAGCCTAGATATCAGTGACAGGGTCCCCTTCATTTCTGTGTGGGGAATGGGTCTTCATGGGCCATCTGGGACAAGAGCAAAAGGAGCTTTGGTGACTTTGCTTCTCTCCTTGACTAGCTGGAGCCTGGAGAAAGCTCTGTGGGAGTTCAGGGAAAGTATTACTCGGGCGATCCCCAACCAGAGAGCTACAACTGAAGCTGATGACCTTCAACTTTACCTTTCGTAATGTTAGAAAAAACCTGTAGTGTTGGACTGTTCTGTGGAGAAACATATATGCCTCCTCGGTGCCTGAACACTTCATTGTCCTTATTCGTGGTGTTATAAAGAGGTACAACTTTCTTGAAGCCTCACTTTTCCTGAAGATGGAGTTGGAGGCCCTCTTGACTGTGGGGTTGGAGGCAGTTCTGTGTGTGGAACTCCAGAGCATCTATACCTCTCAACTCTGAGGAGAACTGCTGCTACTGCTAAGTCACTTCAGTCGTGTCCGACTCTGTGCGATCCCATAGACGGCAGCCCACCAGGCTCTCCTGTCCCTGGGGAGTTCTTGCCTGGGATTCTCCAGGCAAGAACACTGGAGTGGGTTGCCATTTCCTTCTTCAATGCATGAAAGTGAAAAGTGAAAGTGAAGTCGCTCAATGGTGTCCGACTCGTAGCGACCCTATGGACGCCCACCAGGCTCCTCCATCCATGGGAGTTTCCAGGCAAGAGTACTGGAGTGGGGTGCCATTGCCTTCTCTGCAACCAGGCACAGCCCTCCTGAAGTGGTTGTGGGCAGATAGAGGTTGACCGGGGGCTGAGGGTGAGCTGGAGGAGATGGCCTGCTGAGACAGGTCTTGGAGAAAGGGGAGAGATATGCCTTTGTCTTCCTCCAGTTGCTCTGAAATTAATTTCATACCTACCTCTGTGGGCTGGGGGAGAGAGAGACAGAGAAATATAGGAATATGTGTGCAGTAGGAGGACTCTCAAGCATTTGACCCAGGAAAAATTTAGGAGCGTCTTTCTTATGAGAGAATTGCTTGGCCAAGTGTTGAAAGACGGTCTATGGGAAGACAAGAGCCCACTTCTTTAACTCTTTGTGTGTGCATGCTAAGTCTCTTCAGTTGTGTCCAATTCTTTGCCTCCCTTATGGACTGTAGCCTGCCAGACTCCTCTGTCCATGGGGATTCTCCAGGCAAGAATACTGGAGTGGGTTGTCATGCCCTCCTCCAGGGACTCTTCCCAACCCAGGGATCGAACCCATGTCTCTTATGTCTCCTCCATTGGCAGGTGGGTTCTTTACCACCTGGGAAGTCCCTGGATGCCTATTATATGCCAGGCACGGGACTATAGTCTCTGTCATTAAGAAACTCCCAGGTTAAAAACTCAACTAAGAGAGAAGATGATAAAGAAAACCTCATGGGCAAAAGCATGAGTAAAAGAAGAAATGGGGACCCTGGGACTCTTGGTCTTCATTGCCTTGTGTGTCTGAGGGGCTGGAGAGAAAAAGCCACACTGCTAGGTAGGAGACAGAAGTGGATGACATAGGTGGTCCACTTCCTGAATTTGGAAGGGAAGAGACCATCTTTTATGGGAGCAGTGGGCATCCTTTTTCTGACCCATAGCCACAGAGAGCATGGAGAAGAGTGCCATCAGTTTACACCTCTCCTTGATTTAGGGAACTTTCTTGGTGGTTCAGATGGTAAAGAATCTGCCCCCAAAACAGGAGATTTTCCTGGTTTTCATCCCTGGGTCAGGAAGATCCCCTGGAGAAAGAAATGGCAGCCCATTCCAGTATTCTTGCCTGTGAAATCCCTTGGACAGAAGAGCTTGGAGGGCTACAGTCCATGGGGTCACATAGAATCGGACACAACTGAGTGACTTTCACTTCAGTTCGCTCCTTGGTTTAGAAGAGCTCAAAGCACTTCAAAGTACAAGATCCTTGTTGGGGGAGAAGTGAAGGACAGATGTAAGTGGAGGCTTCTTAATGATTTGGGGCCCTAATTCTGAAGAAGGAAATGATTTGTTCAAAGCTGCTCTTAGTAAGGGGCTGGTGTGAGATCAGACCCCATGTCTTCCCCATTAACTAGTCATGCCTATTTGCTTAATGGATTATGCTTCAGATGCCAGGTTTCTGGAGGCCATGCTGACAGGCCACCCAACTGGGTTTGAGCAAACTACAAACAATGGCAATTTGCACAGCTCTGTTGTGAGTCCCTGGAATAATATCACATGGGCTGCCTGGGAAAGAATCTGACAGAAAGGCATCAGGTGGGTTTTTTTTTTTTCTTTTTTTTTCCTGTACTAAAAACGACAGCTGCTTCCAAAGTGCAAGGTATTTTCCTAATCAAGGATGAAGCTGTGATGAGGTGAGGTTGGGGGTTAGGTGAGAGTAAATCGATCTCTAAAAATACTTTTTCCTCTTCTCTTCCCTTCTTAACAAATTAGGGAGAAACCCCTTGTTGCATGATATTTCAGAAATAATACAATAGACATGTGCCTTTCTGCCTTTACTCCTGGAGCCCTTGCTTCTCAGGGGGTAGAGGAAGGAAGAGTTATGGGGATCGAGGTGCTGGCAACCAGGAAGATAAACGCAAAGCCCTCCCTCTCTCCACCGCTGAGCAGGTCAAAAAATGATTGCGTTGGGTGTGAAGGATTTATGTCTGCCGTGAGTCAGTCAGAGTGTCGGGGTAAATCAAGGCTGACATTTTTAGCATCTGGGGAAAAAAAAGCAATTGCATTTTATGTCTACATTTTGCTCAGCTAATCAAGGTGCGGAAGAGACAGTCTGCCTGGGGAAGCTTTTCCACTTTTTATTATTTAGGTAGGGTTTGGTTCGCCCCATAGAAACACGGAGCAAATCTATAAAGGCCTCAGTTTAGAGTCAGGAAGAAAGGAAAAGGCCCTCCCTGTCACATTTGATTTGGAGAGAGAAGTTGGCAAAATGTATCAACAGCTTAAGAAGGGGATTTGGGGAGGAGCTGGACATGGGGGGTTTCTGAGCAATCTTATGAACAAAAAAGTGAAGAGTCATCTTTGCAAAGAGTTTTTCTCTCACTGAGTCTCCAACAGGACCTAGGATATACTAGAACTTTTAGAAAACAACTAGTTTGATGTTTTTAACTAAATTAGCCAGCTGCTAATTGACCGTTTGTTAGTCCTTGAGCTGAAGCAACCAGCGAAATAACTAAGTAGATGAGATGGAGCTGTTAAAGCAGCTGATGTATACTGACATGGTTCAAAATCAAGCCACAGTTAATGTGTGCAAGGGGAAAAGAAAAGCGAACAAATTCACTAGTCATATTTCTTTTTAGCTTTCTGTTTTCAAGGCTAATTATTGGTTTATCTAAGTGCTTTGCCTTCATAAATGAGAATGTATTTGGATTTCAAAAATCTTCTATTTTGCACCAGGGACTAGATTCAGCAAATAGACTTTCATATGTTAGTGGATAGTAATCATGATAGCTAACTTTTCTTGAGAGGGAGGGGATTTCTTATTAAATCACCAATGCCTCAGGAGAGGGTTGCAATCTCTGTTTTACAGAAGGGGAAACTGAAGCTTAGAGAGGTTGACTCCTATATTTGAGGTTGTATCTGGCTCTTCCTAGCTGGTAATAACTAAAAAGTTCTTTGAACAGAGACAATTCTGCCTCCACAACCCTCATGCCTAACTTCTTTGTGGGCTGCATCAGAGTTGATCTCAGCAGAGATGCACAGTTACACTAATAATGTTAGGATCAAGAGCTTTTATGAAAACACATTTTGTTAATAACTAGATTTTCCTTTTCATGGCCCTGAGAAAACTTGGGAACCAGCCACAGGTCCTGAAAATGTGAGATGATGATGGTAATAGCTAAAATGTGTTACTTACGTGGGCTTCCCTGGTAGATCAGTGGTAAAGAATCTGCCAATGCAGGGGATGTGGGTTCAATCCTTGGGTTGGGAAAATCCCCTGGAAAAGGAAATGGCAACCCATCCCAGTATTCTTGTCTGGAAATCCTTATGGACAGAGGGGCCTGGTGGGCTACAGTCCATAGGGTCGCAAAGAATCAAACATGACTTAGCAACTGAACAACAACAAATTGCTGACTTGTCATATGCCAGACACCATGTTAAGTTCCTTATACTTACTTACTCACAGTATCCATAGTCCTAAAAAATGAGCCAGTTAGGAACCCAAGCTTCAGATGAAGAAATGGAGGGCCCAAGAAGTTCAGAAAATTTCCATGCTTTTAACTAAGAAGCCAGGATAGGAAGCCAAGAAAATGAGATGGTGTCAGAGCCCAGTACTGCTAGTAATGGCTTGGCCAGGCCAGGACGTGTTTGGGTGGGACAAGAGTATTGCAATAGTTTGTTCATTACCTTCTTGTGTATGTGTGTCCTCAAATGATTACTTTGTGGTGTCTGATTTAAGAGACTTCCAAGTTTTCTTACAAGCAATTAATACTCTTGGGACTTCTCTTGTGGCTCAGATGGTAAAGAATCTGCCTGCAATGTGGGAGACCAGGGTTTGATCATTGGGTCAGGAAGATCATCTGGAGAAGGGAATGGCTACCCGCTCCAGTAGACTGAGTTTTCTTGCAAACAATTAAAGCTCTTCCTCTATTAGCACATATTTAGTTTAAAAAGAAAGGGTCAATAAAACTAGAAGAAAAATAAGGAAAAAAAAGTTGCCAACAAAAAGACAAAGAAGAAAATACTTGTCCCTCCTAAAGGAAATCAGTCCTGAATATTCACTGGAAGGACTGATGCTGAAGCTGAAACTCCAGTACTTTGGCCACCTGATCTGAAGAGCTGACTCATTTGAAAAGACCCGGATGCTGGTAAAGATCGAATGTGGAAAGAGAAGGGGACGACAAAGGATGAGATGGTTGGATGGCATCACCGACTCAATGGACATGAGTTTGAGGAAGCTCTGGGAGTTGGTGATGGACAGGGCGAACTGGCATGCTGCAGTCCATGGGGTCGCAAAGAGTTGGACACGACTGAGTGACTGAACTGAACTGAAGAATCTTTTATCTGAGATTTCAAACACTGCTTCCCTTCTTAGGGCCCTAGGACCCCTCCCTAGATGTCCTAGAAGGGGGTACAGGGACCTTAAAGTTATCTTCAGTATATCAAAAAGTCAAACTAAAATTGATTTACAGATAATAAGGCATCTTAGTATAAGTCAAACAGCATGTTCATGGAGTTATATTTGCTCAGTGAGGTAATGCTGATTACTGCATACTGATTGTTCTTTGATGAATAAAGATAGGGGAATATTCTTTAATAAAGGTCGTCAATTAGACAAAAAATATATTAAAAAATAAGAAACCTCATAAGGAAAAGAATAAAAGGTCTTTGGTGACAGAAAGCCTAGAAGCCCCTGATAAGAAGAAGGTTATTTTTTCTTTTTGTTCTTTGTGGCTCGACTATTTGTTGGAAATGTTAGCAAAATAGCTTTCAAAGCCCAATGAGATAATTTATGTAAAGTGTTATGCAAATACTAGCTTTTTTGTTATTAATATTAACAGTAATAGTCATGATAATGATTTTGCTGTGGAGCAGGTGAAATTGCATCAAGAACCTTAATTTTAAAACTTTTCCTCAGTAGAGATTTGTTCTCTTCTGCACCAAATCTTGTGTTAGTGTAGGTGTACCCTGTATGGTGTGTGCTGTGTGCTCCCGCGTGTGTCCACTGCGTGTGTCACACTGTATGTGCATGTGCGGTGTGTACACACACACGTGCCATGGTTTTGTGAAAATACCGTAGCCCCCACCCGCTGTGGCTCATCGTGCAGCTGCACATTACACAATTCTTTGCTCTGAAAACTTATTTGAAAGGGTGATGAAGCATTTGGGTTGTGCTGTGGGTTTTCACTCCCCAATTTTTGCCATTAATTAGACAAACCTCCCCACCAAATCCTCCCAAGGAGGCTGAAGGGTCTGGGAGAAGCTGGACCTGAGAATCTGGCTGTCTTTATCTTGGGCCTGTGCCTCTGAACACAAGGTGGTTTGAATGTCACAGTGAGGCTGTGAAATCGGTGTCTCAGGTACGCCTCCAACACTATGGACTTGACTTAATGCTTCCTTTTTAACTAGTTGTTTTGATACGCTGTGGAGACAGTGTGAGTCACACTATTAATTGGGCAGAGATTAGCACATAATCAAATCACATCTGCTTAAAAAAATAGTCAGAGCTCTCTTTATTAAAATGGAATAAAGTGTAAATTGATCTATAGCAATTTGACTCTGCACTCCTGGTTAAGAAAAGGCTATTGAGTGGAATGAGATCGGTACCTACTCTAATCTTTGTTATCAATCTCTTGTTGGTCTGTCTCTGTACTTCTTTCGTCTTATTTCAGAGAAAGCCTTGGTAGTCTCCACATGGCTCTCTGAGGTTCAGTCTGTCCACACCTTCTCTGCCTGCCTCATCAGCTCCTTCTACTGCTGCCTCACTCCAGCTCCAATTGAGGCTCATATTTACCATCAGCAGGCAAAGGTGCCTCCTGAACACCCCAGTTTACTCTGCATGTCCACTTACTCTAGATCTCTCCTCTGCTTCTCTCTTTTTAAATTTAATTGTTAATTCTTGGCCACTCTGTGTGGGATCTTCGTTCCCAGACCAGGGATCAGGCCTGCATTGGAAGCAGGAAGTCTTAACCACTGGACCACCAGGGAAGTCCTTGCTTATCTCTTTGCATGAAGTTAGCTGTCCTCTTGATCTGGCGTGGGTACTACTGGTCTCTTTCCAGTATCTGAAGCCATAGGCCATCCCTCCCCATCACCTGCGTGCACACACGAGCAGGTGTGTTCTAACCTGTGAGGGCCTGCTTACCAAGCATTGTTGTTTCTTTTTTGTTCTTAAGCTCATTATTTATTACTCATCTTTACATAGACTAGACCTCTTCAACGTCATTTTTCACAGTGTACCAAAGACTTTGCCAGGGACTTAATTCCACCCCCCGCCCCATCTTATTATTTCTATTATTTAGATTGACCAGTGTGGTCAAAGACAGTGTGTAGTGGTTTCTCACAAAGAGGAAGCGCTACCATGGCCTCCAGGGGCTACAGGTTCACTGGGTTAGGCATTGAGTTAATAGGGGATATGAGTTGATTTGAATTACTATTTTTCTTCACAGCAATCTCGGCAGCTTTAGGGAGCTGGAACATGGAATAAAATGGTGGCTGAAAAGACATTCCAAGTGACCACTGCTATCCACTTCACAGCATGGCAAAAGTGGGAAGGTTTTAGGCTTTTGAGTGTGACATGTATGCAAATCCCAACTCCTGTTATTTTGCCTATGTGACCTCTCAGTCTCAGTTTCCTAACCCATAAACTAGGAATGATGATACCTTCCTCACAGGTGGTTGTTAGGGAAAAAATGAGATGATATATTTAAAACAGATCACAGAACACACTATAGGTCCACAAATGTCATGGGCTAAAGTACATTATCAGAGAGGTGGATATCCTTGAAGTGAAAGTGTTACTTTTACTCTCAGTCATGTCCAACTCTTTTTGACCCCATGAACTGTAGCCTACCAATTTCCTCTGTCCATGGAATTCTCCAGGCAAGAATACTGGAGTGGGTAGCCATTCCTTTCTCCAGGGGATCTTCCCAACCCAGGGATCAAACCTGGGTCTCCCGCATTGCAGGCAGATTCTTTACTGTCTGAACCACCGGGGAAGCCCCTGGGGGCAATGTAAAACTTAAATTATTAACACAGCCATTCCTCAAATGAATTCTGAACACTGAAAATAAATGAGCATAGAACTGCCAGAGATGAAGTTCCTAAGGAAAGCATATCCTTTACTGCAAGCTGAGCCCTGCACTTCCTGGGATGCTTGGGGTATGTTGCCAGTTTGGTGGCAGGGAGGCAGAAGACAATGAGCTGTCTCAGCTCAGTTCTCAGCCTTAGGGCAGTGCCTTGGGTGGTAAAAAGATGCAACTCAAATCTTTAGAAATTGAGAGAAGGAACAGGAGAGAAGTCTCTACAAAGAACTGAGAGTCAGAAAGAGACTTAGGAGAGCCCCAGCAGGGTTACTTAAGAGAAAATCAGGTGCCAAGGTCTGAAGGTTGAAACATGGAGGGAAAAGGATGCAGACTTTGAGATGCTAGAAGAAAGATTCAAAATACCTGTACAAATTAGAATTCTGTTTGGATTTTGGTCTGAATCAATAAGGTAATATGGATACATGAAGAGTCTTGAAATTCCGATGCCAGTTACAGAGGTATAGTGGTGTGTGTGTGTGTGTTTATATGCATGTGCACATACATGCAAAGGATGATCATCCTCCTCATAACAAACACTGGTTCCTTCAGGTGTGCCCTGGGTCCCATTTCTTTCTTGCTTCCATCTTCAGGTTTTTGGTTTTTTCCTCTCTCCAGCATCATCAGTTTTTCCTTTTCTTACTGCATTGTATGTATTTTCCAAGGTAAATCAAAATGAAGTCCTTCTTTTGATTGCTTATTTTCTCTAACCAAAGCCTCAATTCTCTGCTACCCTTTAAGATCAGATTTCTTCTAAAAGTTGTTAAATTGTGTTTTAATTATGTCCATTCATTCTTCAGTTCCCTCCTCTATCCTGAAGGTGGCTCAAGGCACTGCCAACTTATTCATTGTGCCATCCAAGGGTCAGCTCTTCGGTCTTCATCTTCATCAGTCTCCTAGCCACCTTCTCCAGGGCTGGTCACACTCTTCTTGGCATAGTTCTCTCCTTCCTTCCATGACATCACATGTTTCCTGGTTGTCCTTTCCCCCTCTAGTTCCTCCCTTCAGTATAGGCTCTCTGAGTGTGGTTATGCTCTAAGGCTTGGTTTTCCCTCTTCTCTCCATGTACTTATTTCCTATGTGATCTCTTCTATCCGTATAGCCCCAAATTTCCTCTATATGCTAATGAGATAAATAAATAAAAATAAATATATATTTATGTCTCCAGGCCAAAAATCTCTTCTGAGACTCAGACTCATATATCTACCTGGCTACCTGACATCTCTACCTGGATGTCTCAGTTCAGTTCAGTCCCTCAGTCGTGTCCAACTCTTTGCAACCCCATGGACTGCAGCACGCCAGGCCTCCTGTCCATTACCAACTCCCAGAGTTTACTCAAACTCATGTCCATTGAGTTGGTGATACCATCCAACCATCTCATCCTCTGTTGTTGCCTTCTCCTCCCACCTTCAATCTTTCCCAGCATCAGGGTCTTTTCAAATGAGTCAGCTCTCCACATCAGGTGGCCAAAGTATTGGAGTTTCAGCTTCAACATCAGACCTTCCAATGAATATTCAGGACTGATTTCCTTTAGGATGGACTGGTTGGATCTCCTTGCAGTCCAAGGGACTCTCAAGAGTCTTATCCAACACCACAGTTCAAAAGCATCAATTCTTCAGCACTCAGCTTTCTTTATAGTCCAACTCTCACATCCATACATGACTACTGGAAAAACCATAGCTTTGACTAGACAGACCTTTGTTGGCAAAGTAGTGTCTCGGCTTTTTAATATGCTGTCTAGGTTGGTCATAGCTTTTCTTCCAAGTAACAAGCGTCTTTTAATTTCATGGCTGCAGTCACCATCTGCAGTGATTTTGGAGCCCCCCAAAATAAAGTCTGTCACTGTTTCCACTGTTTCCCCATATCTCACAGACATCTCAAAAGAAAGATGTGAAAATGGAATTTTGCATTTTCCTTGCACACCTGTTCCCTTTTTAGAATATCCTCTCCCCATAAATGATGCCACCATCAGTGTAATTGTTCAAGCCTACAGCCCTCAAATTATGAATAGGTACTGCCGTATCTATTGCATTCATTTGTTCAGTTAGCATTTACAGTTGATTCTCATTATTTGAGGCAGTTATGTGCTATGAAGTTGCTGAGAATACCAGTATAGTGAATGCTGAACCATTGCTCCTAGGGAGATTACAGGCTTAGGTTCCTCTAAGCATCTGGTCAAGCATTTTTGCCAACTGCTGAATACATTCCATGTGTGTTTCTGTTCACAGACAACTTCTTTTATGTATATTGTTGATTTGTCAACACTGTACTCACGGCCAACAGCACCATCACTCTTGCCTGAATGAAGTTTATCTGACACACGTATTTTCTCCATAAGGTATATGACAGCCTTCTTGCACTGAGGAACACTAGAACGCACTTGAGCAATATACTTGGGGACCATATTAAGCTCAAAAGTGCCAACGAAAAGCACACAAATGCAAGAAAGTGGCACAGAGTAGACAAGGAAAAAGATACCTCTGTACAGCATGAGAGCTGGAACAAGAGGGTGGAGCATTGCTTTATGGGCCATCAGCTAGGAACACACGCGTCAGGCAAATCAAAATTTTCACCTGTCTACAAATGTCTGTGAATGAGGGCAAAAGTGCCCCAAGTATCAATTTGGGCGTTTCATTTAGACAGTAGATGAATTTGCACATGTGGAATCTGTAAATAATGGAGTCCAGTATATTAATATTTATGTACTAGATGTACTATGATGTACTAGATGCTATGTTTTTGAAGATAGACTGCTAAGACCAAAACACGCATGGTCTCTTCCATGGAAGGTATTCATTCTGACTCTGGAGTATGTATTTTGAACCCATCTGCTTTTCTCCACTCCCTCCCTCAACTACTCTAGTTCTTACCACTGATATTTCTCATTTGGGCCATTACTTATTAAGTAACCTCCTTCAGTTTTGCCTCTTCCAATCCCTTCTCCCAGCATGACCAGAGTCGTCCTTTCAAACATGAATTATGCCACTGTTTGCATTGTATCCATTAATGACTTCCTACTCACCTGTCTACTGAGGCAGCAGTCTAGCTTAGCTCTACAGTCTCATCTTGAACCACAGCCTCCCTTTACTCATGTTCCCACCACACTGACATCCTTTCGGATACTGTGTGGCCAGGTTCTTTCCTGCCTCTGAGATTCTGTCCATATCTTTCTCTGTCTGTGCCCAGATCACTCAGCACACTTTGGTTCATCCTCAGGTCGAATACTAACTCTCTCCTCAAAGAAAAACCTTCCTTGAACATAAGGTCTGCCTTGTTATTCTCCATACAGATATACCTTATTTTTTTTTAAACTCCTTGTAATATATTTATATTTTTCTTTCTTACTAGTTTACTGTGTCATCCCTACCAAACTAATTCCATGAGTTCATATTACTATCTTTGCTCTGCTTAGTACTCATTCCTTGTATCTAGCACAGTGCCTGATTATATTAATCACATAATCAGTATTATGAATGAATGAATTTAATGAATTACTAAATGAATAGCTTAGAGTGTCAAAGGACCACTGTATATAGTCTTGTACCAGCTGAGGTAGAGAAGCTCTGGTATTGTCTTCATCCAAATTTCTCTTGCTATTTCCAGTCCTCCTAGGCAGCTATATTCTATATTCTAATTCCTTACTTTGGATTTATAATTCAGCATTTTGTTAGCTCCAGTAGTCCATCCTCTAATAAGCAGAACCAGATATTCTTGGAGCAGGTTCGCAGTGCTCACTGCATCACCATGGTCCTAGAGAGGATTCCTGGTGCTCTCCTAGCCAATCAGTGCCACTGTGGTCCTTGCATACTCACCAATGTATCTGGTTTACATTAGGTCCTCTCACAGGTGAGCAAGAGCTGTCAAGGTGACCAAATCTTCTGAACCATCACCTGAATCTAAACTGCCCTGTTGATCATCTGTGACCTTAAAATGTCGCAAATTACACAAAGGAGAACTATGCCAAAGGTCAGAAATTTCAGAAAGTCCTCTTTGGGCCCAATATAAGGAAGAACTTCTGAAGTTGGCTGATTGAGTAGGTAGTGAGCACTCAGTCCTTCAAGGTGGGGAATGAGGATGATTGTATCTGATGAGTCAATAATCTTAGAGACTTCAGATTCTGGTCTGTGGACCACCCATGCCAGAATCATCTGTGGATGGTTGCAGGGCAGTGGGGTTGAGTAGTGTCCGGGACAAGTTGCACATCCACGCATGGTGGCCCTGGTATGTTTATTAATAATCATTTTCTGGACTCAACCCCAAACTTTGACATAGGTGCTCTGCAGGATGCAACATGGAGAGATCTCTGAAGCTTGAGCATTCTGGCCTAGATAGTCTCTAAGGCTATCTCCCACCTTCAGATTGGGGCCTTGTAATCTCATGTATTCAACATCCATTCAACAACTGTTGATGGAAAGCTTCTGAGTGTCAGCCACGGTTCTTGGCTTTAGATATTGTGATGATTAACTTTCTGTGTAAACCTGGTTAGGCTATGGTACCTAGTTATTTAGTTAAACACTTATCTAGATGTTCCTGTGGATGTATTTTGTAGATGTGGTTAACATCTATAATCAGTTTAAGTAAAGATAATGTAGGTGGGCCTCATCTAATCAGTTAAAATCTTTAATTGCAAAATAGCCTTTTTGCAGAAGAAATTCTGCTTCAAGGCTAAAGACAAGAGACCAAAGACTTTAAGACAAAACCCTTGCTTGAGCGTCCAGTCTGCTGGTCTGCCTTACAGACTGTGGACTTGCCAGGCCTCACAACTGCATTGGCCAGTACCTTAAAATAAATCTCTCAAATATATGTCAGTTCAGTTTAGTCATTCTGTCGTGTCCGACTCTTTGTGATCCCATGAATCGCAGCACGCCAGGCCTCCCTGTCCATCACCATCTCCCAGAGTTCATGCAAACTCACGTCCATCGAGTCAGTGATGCCATCCAGCCATCTCATCCTCTGTCGTCCCCTTCTCTTCCTGCCCCCAATCCCTCCCAGCATCAGATTTCCAGTGAGTCAACTCTTCACATGAGGTGGCCAAAGTATTGGAGTTTCAGCTTTAGCATCATTCCTTCCAAAGAACACCCAGGGCTGATCTCCTTCAGAATGGACTGGTTGGCTCTCCTTGCAGTCCAAGGGACTCTCAAGAGTCTTCTCCAACACTACAGTTCAAAAGCATCAAATATGTGTAGGGCTGGCCAAAACTGTTTATTCATTTTGTTTCATAAGATGGCTCTAGTAGCGCTTAGTTGTCTTTAACTTCATTCAAAACCATTTTGTTAGACTGTATTGTGACAGCTGTCCTATCAGCTTGCATTTTAAAAACCTTATGAAAATTGGTGAAGTTTTGTGTAGCATTTTAATGAAGATGGAAGAAAAAAGTGACATTTTTAGCGTAATATGCTTTATTACTTCAAGAAAGGTAAAATGCAACTGAAATGCCAAAAAAAAAAAAAAATGTGTAGTATATAGAGAATGCGCTGTGACTGATAGAATGTGTCAAAAAGTGGTTTGCAAAGTTTTGTGCTGGAGATTTCTTGCTGGATGTTGCTACAATGTTTGGGTAGACCAGTTGAAGTTGACAGCGATCAAATTGAGACATTAAGTGAGAACAATAAATCGTTATACCTCTTGGGAGATAGCTGACATACTCAAAATATCCAAGTCAAGCACTGACAATCATTTGCACCAGCTGGGTTATGCTCCTCACTTCGATGTTTGGGTTCCACATCAGTTCAGTCTCTCAGTCGTGTCTGACTCTTTGTGACCCCATGGACTGCAGCACGCCAGGCCTCCCTGTCCATCACCAACTCCCGGATTCCACATACATTAAGCTAAAAAAACCTTCTTGACCTTATTTCTACATATGATTATCTACTTAAATATAGTGAAAATGTTCCATTTAGAACAACTTAGGATGGGGAATGAAAAGCGAATACTGTACAATAATGTGGAATGGAAGAGATTGTGGGGCAAGCAACATAAAGCACCACCAACCACGCCAAAGGCTGTTCTTCATCCAAAGAAACTGATATTGTGTCTATGGTGGATTGGAAGGGAGTCCTCTATTATGAGCCCCTTTTGGAAAACCAAATGATTAATTCCAACAAGTACTGCTCCCAGTTAGACCAACTAAAAGCAGCACTTGACAAACATTTGGAATTAGTCAACAGAAGATGCATAATCTTCCATCAGAATACTGCAAGACCACATTTTTCTTTCACCAGGCAAAAACTGTTACAGTTTGGGGAAAAAAAACAAACAAACAAAAAAAACAACCAAAAAACTGTTACAACTTGACTGGAAAGTTCTGATTCATCCTATGTATTCATCAGACACTGCACCTTCAAATTTCCATTTATTTAAATATTTATAAAATTCTCTTAATGGAAAAATATTTCAGTTCCCTAGAAGACTATAAAAAGCACCGGTAAGAGACTGTAAAAGGTGCCTTTTGCTCAAAAAGATAAAGTTAGGGGAAGATGGAGTTATGCAGTTGCCTGAAAGATGGCAGAAGGCAGTGGAACAAAATGGTAAATATGTTGTTCAATAAAGTTCTTGGTTAAAATAAAAAATATATCTTTTAATTTTTACTTAAGAACCAAAGGAACTTTTTGGCTAACCCAAAACTTCACAATAAAAATGTACCTTCTTTCTATCTTTTTCTCTCTCTTTCTCTCTCTGTCTGCTTGATCCAGACATAGAGCAAAGAATGAAACAAAGTCTTTTATCTCATCAAGCTTAAATATTAGGTTCCACAGAGGACTATTATGTTTTCAGTGGTTTAAAATTTATTTAAACTCCTTTATGAATCAGGATTTATGGAGAAGGAAATGGCAACCCACTCCAGTACTCTTGCCTGGAAAATCCCATGGACAGAGGAGCCTGGTAGGCTACCGTCCATGGGGTGGCGAAGAGTTGGACACGACCGAGTGATTTCACTTTCACTTTTCACTTTCACGCATTGGAGAAGGAAATGGCAACCCACTCCAGTGTTCTTGCCTGGAGAATCCCAGGGACGGGGGAGCCTGGTGGTCTGCTGTCTATGGGGTCGCACAGAGTCGGACACGACTGAAGTGACTTAGCAGCAGCATGACTCAGCATATGGTCTATTTTGATAAAATTACACTATGCTTGAAAAGACTATGTACTGTGATGTATTATGCAGCTGTAAGGTCAAGGGGGTTGAATGTCTGGTTTACATCATCTATGTCTCTCCTGATTTTTTGTTTAAGAGTTTTATTAATTGTTGAGAGATGTGTGTTAAAATCTCCTCTATGTAGTGGAATTGTCTATTTCTCCTTTAATTCTATACATTTTTGGGTTTTGTGTTTTGTAGCTTTATTAGGCACATGCCACATTGATGATTGTGAAATCTTTTTGATGATACAGACAAATCACTCCATTTGTTATTTTGAAATGTCCTTTATCTTTAATGTTACTTTTTGTCTTGAAATCTATTTTATCAGATACTAAAATAGCCACTCTGGACTTCTTTTTACTATTTGCTTGTATATTTTTTCCATCCATTTATTTTCAACCTATCTATAATACTTATTTCTGTTTCAAGTGGAGTCTCTTATAGATAGCATGTAGTTGAGTGTTGACTATTTTAATTATTCTTTCAATTTCTGACTTATATTGAAAGATTTAGTCCATTAAATTTAATTATTAATATTGTTTGGATTTGGGTCTGCCTTTTATTATTTGTCTTTTCTACACTGTTTTTTGTTCCTTTGTTTTAAGTTTTAGAATTCCATATTAACTTGTCTACTAAACTCCATTTTAAGAACATTTTTTGTAGTGGTTCTAGGAACTATAATGTAAATTCTTAACTTTTCACAATTAAGTAAGAATTATTATTTTACCAATTCAAGTAAAGTGTGGAAAATTTGCAAGAGTATTGGTGCATTTACCTCCCACTACCATGCCTTTATGCTATAGTTGTCATATGTATTAAATCTATATAAACCCTAAAAGGCTGTGTTATAGTTATATAAGTCTGTATATTGTTTTTTAATTAAAAGGAAAATAGTATTATATATATATATATCAGTTAAGTTCAGTCACTCAGTCGTGTCCAACCCTTTGCAACCCCATGAATCGCAGCATGCCAGGCCTCCCTGTCTATCACCAACTCCCGGAGTTCACTCAGACTCACGTCCATCGAGTCAGTGATGCCATCCAGTCATCTCATCCTCTGTCGTCCCCTTCTCCTCCAGCCCCCAATCCCTCCCAGCATCAGAGTCTTTTCCAATGAGTCAGCTCTTTGCATGAGGTGGCCAAAGTCCTGGAGTTTCAGCTTTAGAATCATTCCTTCCAAAGAAATCCCAGGGCTGATCTCCTTCAGAATGGACTGGTTGGATCTCCTTGCAGTCCAAGGGACTCTTAAGAGTCTTCTCCAACACCACAGTTGAAAAGCATCAATTCTTCGGTGCTCAGCTTTCTTCACAGTCCAACTCTCACATCCATACATGACCACAGGAAAAACTATAGCCTTGACTAGATGGACCTTTGTTGGCCAAGTAATGTCTTTGTTTTTGAATATGCTATCTAGGTTGGTCATAACTTTCCTTCCAAGGAGTAAGCGTCTTTTAATTTCATGGCTGCAGTCACCATCTGCAGTGATTTTGGAGCCCAGAAAAATAAAGTCTGACACTGTTTCCACTGTTTCCACTGTTTCCCCATCTATTTCCCATGAAGTGATGGGACCAGATGCCATGATCTTTGTTTTCTGAATGTTGAGCTTTAAGCCAACTTTTTCACTCTCCACTTTCACTTTCATCAAGAGGCTTTTGAGTTCCTCTTCACTTTCTGCCATAAGGGTGGTGTCATCTGCACATCTGAGGTTATTGATATTTCTCCTGGCAATCTATATATATATATTTGCTATTTCCAGTGTTGTTTATTCCCTCCTAAGGTCTATCTGTTATTACTTTAGACCAAAGAGTCTCCTTTACAATGTGTTATAGTGTAAATTTGCTGGTGATGAGTCCTCATTAAAAAATAAAATCAGAAAATGCCTTAATTTTGCCTCATTCTTGAAGTATAATTTTGCTCACCATGGAAGGCTAGGTTAACAGGCTTTTTGGCACTTTAAAAATATTGTTTCATTATCTTTTGACTTTAAAGTTTTCAATAGGAAGGCTATGCAATTCTTATTTTTTGTTCTTTATGTAATATATTGTTTCTCTCTGTCTGCTTGCAAGGTTTTGCATCAGTTTTTACCATGTGATTTTGATATACATAGACATGGGTTTTCTTTATAATTATTTTACTTAGGGTCTTGAGATTCTTCAATCTGTTTGTCATCAAATCTGGGTAAAATTTGGTCAGTATTTCTTCAAACATCATCTTTTGCCACCTTGTCTTACCCTTCTTACTCTGGCAATCCAATTATGTCCAATTATACATTAGATGTTCTGATGTTTTCCTCAGCTCTAATTTTTTATTGTTTCCCCCATACTCTTCAGATTAGATAATTTCTATTGCTCTATCTTCATGTTTCCTTTCCTCTGTAATCTCATTCTACTGTTAAACACTTTCTGTGAATTTTTAGATTTGAGAATCTGTTTTTTACCTGGTCCAAAATTAAAAAAAAAAATTTCTCTGCTGAGATTTCCCTTCTCTTGTTCTTTGTGAGCATAGTTTACTTTATAACATTGAACATAGTTATAAAGCTCCTTAAAAATCTTTCTCTGAAATGGAATCCTTCTATTCTGTTGATGGTAATATGAATTGGTGCAGCCACTATGGAAAACAGTATGGACTCTCATTAAAAAAAACCAAAAGTAGAATTACTGTATGATCCAGTAATCCCATTCCTGGACATATAAATGGAAAAGATGAAAATTCTAATTTGAAGATACAGGTACCCCAATGTTCATAGCAGCACTATTTCTAATAGCCAAGGCATAGAAGTAACCTAAATGTCCACTGAAGATGAATGGATAAAGAAGATGTGCTATCAGGGTGTGTGTGCATGCATGTGTGTGTATACGCATGATGAACTATTACTCAGCCATAAACAAGAGTGAAATGATGCCACTGCAGCAACATAGATGAACCTAGAGATGATCATATTAAGTGAACTAATCAAAGAAAATATATACTATACTATATGTGGAATCTAAAAAAATGATACAAATGAATTCATTTACAAAAAAGAAACAGACTCACAAACTTAGAAAATGAATTTATGGTTACCAAAGGGAAAAGGGGGTGAGGAAGGATAAATTAGGAGTTTGGGATTAGCAGATACAAACTACTGTTAGAAAATGAACAAACAAGAAGGACCTATTGTTTGAAATGGAAAATAATCCAAAAAAGAATATATATATATATGTTTGAATATGAAAAAGAATTCGTGATACACACACACACACATGTATCTGAGTCACTTTGCTGTACACTGGAAACTAACACATTGTAAATAAAATGTACATCGACAAAAATAAATAAAATCCTTCTCTGCCAATGCCAACATCTGTGCCCACGTGTTAATCTCTGATAACTTCTTTTCTTGCTTTTCAAATTTTCATGGTCCCTAGAACATCAAATAATTTTTATTTTACCCTCAACACTGTGGCTTTTTTGTTGTGGACACTCCAGATTCAGTTATATACCTCTGAAGAATGTTAACTTCTTGTTTTGCCAGGCAATTAATTTGGATGGATTTAAACTGAAAATTCTGTCTGTTGGCCAGTTGTCAAGTCCAGTTTTTATCCTTAGCCAAACTGCTTTTGAGTCTGGTACTGCATAATTCTTTGGTAAGCCAGAGATTTCGGTAAGGTAGAGTCTCTGTACAAGATTTGGCACTCCGTCTTTCTGGCCATTTTCTTTCTGAGATTCCCTCTTTCCAGTGGCTTTAGTTGCACCAAACTCCGTCTTCTGAGTCTTCAGGCCAGAAACATTGTATTTATGTTTTGATTGGTTTAAACTACCTTATATAATTCTGGCTTTTTTTTTCTTTTATTGGACTATAGTTGATTTGCAGTGTTGTGTTAGTTTCAGTAATATAGCATGGTGATTTGGTTTTGTATTAGTTAAGTTCAGTCGCTCAGTCATGTCCAACCCTTTGCAACCCCATGAATCGCAGCACGCCAGGCCTCCCTGTCTATCACCAACTCCAGGAGTTCACTCAGACTCACGTCCATCGAGTCAGTGATGCCATCCAGTCATCTCATCCTCTGTCGTCCCCTTCTCCTCCAGCCCCCAATCCCTCCCAGCATCAGAGTCTTTTCCAATGAGTCAGCTCTTTGCATGAGGTGGCCAAAGTCCTGGAGTTTCAGCTTTAGCATCATTCCTTCCAAAGAAATCCCAGGGCTGATCTCCTTTAGAATGGACTGGTTGGATCTCCTTGCAGTCCAAGGGACTCTCAAGAGTCTTCTCCAACACCACAGTTCAAAAGCATCAATTCTCAGGTGCTCAGCCTTCTTCACAGTCCAACTCTCACATCCATACATGACCACAGGAAAAACCATAGCCTTGACTAGATGAACCTTTGTTGGCAAAGTAATGTCTCTGCTTTTGAATATGCTATCTAGGTTGGTCATAACTTTCCTTCCAAGGAGTAAGCGTCTTCTAATTTCACGGCTGCAGTCACCATCTGCAGTGATTTTGGAGACCAGAAAAATAAAGTCTGACACTGTTTCCACTGTTTCCCCATCTATTTCCCATGAAGTGATGGGACCAGATGCCATGATCTTTGTTTTCTGAATGTTGAGCTTTAAGCCAACTTTTTCACTCTCCACTTTCACTTTCATCAAGAGGCTTTTGAGTTCCTCTTCACTTTCTGCCATAAGGGTGGTGTCATCTGCATATCTGAGGTTATTGATATTTCTCCCAGCAATCTTGATTCCAACTTGTGCTTCTTCCAGCCTAGTGTTCCTCATGATGTACTCTGCATAGAAGTTAAATAAGCAGGGTGACAATATACAGCCTTGATGTACTCCTTTTCCTATTTGGAACCAGTCTGTTGTTCCATGTCCAGTTCTAACTGTTGCTTCCTGACCTGCATACAAATTTCTCAAGAGGCAGGTCAGGTGGTCTGGTATTCCCATTTCTTTTAGAATTTTCCATAGTTTATTGTGATCCACACAGTCAAAGGCTTTGGCATAGTCAATAAAACAGAAATAGATGTTTTTCTGGAACTCTCTTGCTTTATCCATGATCCAGCGGATGTTGGCAATTTGATCTCTGGTTCCCCTGCCTTTTCTAAATCCAGCTTGAACATCAGGAAATTTACGGTTCATGTATTGCTGAAGCCTGGCTTGGAGAATTTTGAGCATCACTTTACTAGCGTGTGAGATGAATGCAATTGTGTGGTAGTTTGAGCATTCTTTGGCATTGCCTTTCTTTGGGATTGGAATGAAAACTGACCTTTTCCAGTCCTGTGGCCACTGCTGAGTTTTCCAAATTTTCTGGCATATTGAGTGCAGCACTTTCACCGCATCATCTTTCAGGATTTGAAACAGCTCCACTGGAATTCCATCACCTCCACTAGCTTTGTTTATATATATATATATTTGGTTATATATATATATTTGGTTATATATATATATGCATTGTGTGTGTGTATAGAAACACACATATACATATATATTCTTTTTCAGATTCTTTTCCTTTATAGTTTATTACAAGATATTAAGTATTATTCCCTGTGCTATACAGGAGGCCCTTGTTGGTTATCTGGTTTATAATAGTAGTGTGTATATGTTAATCCCAAACTCCTAATTTATCCCTCCCTCTGCCCTTTTTCCTTTGGTAACCATAAGTTTGTTTTCTATGTCTGTGGGTCTACTTTTGTTTCATAAATAAGTCATTTGTATAATTTTGCTTAGATTTCACATATAAGTAATACCATATGTTGCCTTTGTCGGGTTTATTTCAATTAGTATGATAATCTCTAGGTTCATCATGTTGCTGCAAATATTTCACTCTCTTTTATGTCTGAGTAATATTCCATTATATGTATGTACCACATCTTCTTTATCCATTCATCTGTTGATGGACATTTAAATTGCTTCCATGTTGTGACTATTGTAAATATGTGCTGTAATGAATACTGGGATGCAAGTATTTTTCTGGATTATATTTTCTCTGGCTATATCTAGTTCATTTTTAAAGTTGTAAAATAGGGAAACTCACTTCATGTAACTTCCTTCTTCAAAGTCTTGTTGTCCCTCTGAATTGGACTAGTCTAGTCTTCACTATCTAGTCTTCAGGTTATTTTTTTTTTTCTTTTTGGATTTTATCCAGAGTTTATACTTGTTATCTGAGGGAAACTTGGTATGATTGGCGCATAATGTTACCTGGCCATAGTGGAAGTAACACTGAAAATTACCTTGACTTTTGGACAGACATATCTCCATGCCCTTGTGAAGTGTGTGCCTCTTAGAACAGATGGAAACAAAGAATGGAGCCAAAGTTATGGTGGGTCCATCTCAGAGGAACATCTCGGAGGCATTGTCTAGTAACATGTTACTGACCTTGGTGTCAGATATTTAATGTAAATTAATGAAGAGGGAAGTATCTCTGCCATCTCTGTGTGGTAGTAGTTGAGGTTAGAAGAAAGAAAATGCTTGGGCTTGGTAGACAGAGTGACAAGGATCAACTCTGCATACAACTCACATGGTTTGTGACAGTGGGTCCAAGTTACCTAAAATTCCTCATTGGAAAAATAGATGTAATGATTCCTATCCTGCCCAGTTGGTTGTGTAGGTTCAACAGGATAAAGTGCTCAGGGGCCCACTGACAAGGTCCTCAAACCGTTTCCTCCTCTTTGAACTTTGGGAAATGGCCTGCCTTTGCCTTGAAGTACACGTCTCCTCGTGATCTTGGGGAGAATTGAAATTAGGTCTGCCTCCCAGGTATATATATATACAAGGGATAGCAGGATTTCACTGGGTTCTAGAATGAATTTTTTTTTTTAAGTTGTGCTGCTTTTAACTGTGTCTGACTCTTTGCGACCCCATGGACTGTAGCCCACAAGGCTCCCCTGTCGTTGGGATTTTGCAGGTAAGAATACTAGAATGGTTGCCATTTCCTCCTCCAGGCGATCTTCTTGATTCAGGGATAGAACCCACACCTCCCAGATCTCCTGCACTGGCAGGTGAATTCTTTACTACATTACAGAGAACCATACAGAAGATGAGCATTGTCTTTGAAATCAGCGATCTGGTTTGAATCCCAGCTTTGTCAGTTCCACCCAATGTAATTTGGGCCAATTGATCTCTCTGAGCCTCAGTTGTTTAAAACATTCTTCATGGAGTTTTATGAAGGTTGTATGAGACCACATACATAAGGCTCCTATATCATCCATCAGGGCCTTGTGCAGAGGAAGTATTCAGTAGATGTTAGTTATTGTCGTTATCACTGTTGTTTTCTAAAAATGGGGGCCAATGTAAAACCATTGGCTTATTTATTTATTTATCTTTGGCTGCACTGGGTCTTCATTGATGTGTGTGGGTTTCTCTAGCTTTGGTGAGTAGGGGCTACTCTCGAGTTGTGGTGTGTAGAATTCTCATTGCCATAGATTTTCTTGTTGCAGAGCTTGGGCTCTAGGGAGTGCAGGCTTCCATAGTTGTGGCACACGGGCTCAGTAGTTGCAACTCCTGGGCCCTAGAGCACAGGCTCAGTAGTCGTGGCTCATGGGCTTAGATGCTCTGCGGCATGTGGAATCTCCCTGAACTAGGGATTGAACTCTGTCTCCTGCACTGGCAGGTGAATTCTTAACCACTGGAACACCAGGGAAGTCCAATTACTGGTTTTTAAAACTGGAAAAGAGTCACTGGGAAGAAAGAGGAGCCAAAGAGGGTAGTGGGTAAGTGCTGGAGCAAGTCTATTAAATATTTTTTATAAGCGGGGAGTGTGTTTTGACAGTTGGAGAAGGAAACGGCAACCCACTCCAGTATTCATGCCTGGAAAATCCCGTGGACCGAGGAGCCTGGTGGGCTACAATCCATGGGGTCGCAAAGAGTCGGATATGACTGAGCGACTTCTGTGTGTGTGTGTGTGTGTGTATGTGTTTTGACAGTAAGGCTAAACTTCCCATGGGGAAAGATTAACATGGGAAAACTGGAGTTTTGCCCTTGGAACAAGTCAGGCCCACTGTGGGCCTCTGCCTTGAGGACTAAAGATGAGATTAAATATTTAATGTTCATTTGTAATTAGGTCCTTAGGGGTCCTATGGAGCGTTTCACTGACACAGACATTTTTATCTATTTACATTTCCAGTTGTATGGGTAAAAGCATTGATCTTACAGTCCAATGTACCTGTGTGGAATGATAGTTTATGAGCAAAATCATAGCTCAGTTATCCAGCATTTGCAGATTTAAGGGGTGGAGGGTGGCCATAGAATCCTAGAGGATCAGATTGTAGCCCTCACCTAGGACTGGGGTTGAAGGACGCAGAGCATATTTTCAGGTTGTTGAGGAAGTGGATAGCATGTGGAAGCAGAAGTCATCCACCTTATCTTGAACTCTATAAAACTCTCATTTGGATGAGCATCCCTCTAACTGCTCAATTACTATTTGCCATAGATCTCCTGTTTGCTTTCCAATACTGCAATTTCACATCATTCTCCACAATGTTCCTTAGATCTGCACCTAAATGCATATTCAGATTTACTGTTTCCTGAATTGTTTTGGTAAGAGAAACAGGAGTGGGGTCAGAAGAGTAAGATCACATCTAGAGGAGGAACCAACCCTGAGAGCTGGAGGAGACATTCAGAGGGCCAGGACGGCTCTGCATCCTCAGCAGGAGGAGCAAGGGACAGAGGCAGTGGTAGGTGAGCCCAGCGCAGCCTCCAGGGCCTGTGAGTGGGAGGAACCAGCCTTCAGCTGCCCCATCTTCCTAAGCAAGGGGAGTCACTGGCAAATATCAAGCCTGAAGGTAACAAGCTGGACTCATTAGCCTCAGTCAAATCACATGATTTGCTGATTTATTTGACTTATTTTAAAATATGTCTCCAGCTCTAGGGCCTCTGGATCTACTCCAAACCACTACCTGACATTTAATGGAAATCAGAGATTCTCTTTTCAAGGATACCAGGTCAGAAGGTTGGTCCTTAGGGGTCAAAGGGAGGAGAGGTCCTATGGTCCTTCAGATTGGAAATTGGGGATCAAACCATGAACTTACTGTGAGTCCTTGGGGAAAATTCCCTTTTCATGTCATGCCTCAGCTTTTCCGTTTTGTAATATTCTTCTTGGCACCCACCTGCTTGCAGATGAGGATGGGTGCAGGGTTTCTGGAAGATACCTGACCTCCCTACCTCCCTCCCTTTCTCCAGGTAACCAAGTTGGTAATAGAAAACTTTGGTCCCCACTCTGGGCTTTTGTCCCCTCTTATGTTTCCTGTCTTATCAAAGCGCCTCACCATTCCCTTAGTGAAAGCATCTTCTGAGGTCCCATCTCTCCCTTCTGAACCTCTGTCCTCAGTCACTCATTTACTCTTGTCAAGTCTACCTCATGTATATTTCTAAAATATATCTACTTCTCCAAAACTCTACGGCCATTCACTTGGTTCATACTAGAGTCATTTCTTGCTTCGGTGACAATAATCTTAATTCTTTCCCTTATTTCCAACCTTGTTCCCTGTACCCCTTACTCTCTCAACCTGAATGATCTTCTGAAATGTGAACTGCATCCTGTTGGTTCCTGCTTAAAACCTTTGAGTGGTACCCTGCTGTTGCCAGGTTAAGATCCCAACACTTTGGATTTTCAAAAAATTTTATCTTACATTGGACAACACATGCTTTATTGTGTTGGTTTCTTTCATACATCAGCATGAATTGGCTGTAGCTATACATGTGTCCCCTCCCTCTTGAACATCTTTCCTACCTCCTACCCCAACCCACCCCTCTAGGTTGTCACCGAGCACCAGGTTGAGCTCCCTGTGTTATACGCCAACTTTCCTCTATCTATTTTACATATCCACAGCTGGGAATTGTTTTTGCTTTGGCTCCATCCCTTCATTCTTTATGGAGTTATTTCTCCACTGATCTCCAGTAGCATATTGGGCCCCTACTGACCTGGGGAGTTCCTCTTTCAGTATCCTATCATTTTGCCTTTTCATACTGTTCATGGGGTTCTCAAGGTAAGAATACTGGTTTGCCATTCTCTTCTTCAGTGGACCACATTCTGTCAGATCTCTCCACCATGACCCGCCCATCATGGGTTGCCCCACGGGCATGGCTTAGTTTCATTGAGTTAAACAAGGCTGTGGTCCTAGTGTGATTAGATTGACTAGTTTTCTGTGAGTATGGTTTCAGTGTGTCTGCCCTCTGATGCCCTCTTGCAACACCTACCATCTTACTTGGGTTTCTCTTGCCTTGGGCGTGGGGTATCTCTTCACGGCTGCTCCAGCAAAGCGCAGCCGCTGCTCCTTACCTTGGATGAGGGGTATGTCCTCACCTCCGCCCTTCCTGATCTTCAGCATGTGATAGCTCCTCTAGGCCCTCCTGTGCCCGCGCAGCCACGGCTCCTTGGACCTGGGGTTGGTCCTCCCGGCCGCAGCCCCTGGCCTCGGACACTGGGTATCTCCTCTAGGCTGCCCCCACTGACCTCGGACGTGGGGTAGCTCCTCTCAGCCGTTCCTGCGCCGTCACAGTCTGGCACTCTTGGCCGCTGTCCCTGACCTCGGATGCGGGGTAACTCCTCTTGGCCACCACCCTTCGGGCATGGGGTCCTCCCGGCTTCTGCCCCTGACCTCGGACGTGGGGTAGCTCCTCTCGGCCGCACTTAGCGCGCTGGTCGCAGCATCCTGGAATGTGAAGTCAAGTGGCCCTTAGAAAACATCACTACGAACAAAGCTAGTGGAGGTGATAGAATTCCAGTTGAGCTATTCTAAATCCTGAAAGATGATGCTGTGAAAGTGCTGCAATATGTCAGCAAATTTGGAAAACTCAGCAGTGGACACAGGACTGGAAAAGGTCAGTTTTCATTCCAATCCCAAAGAAAGGCAATGCCAAAGAATGCTCAAACTACCGCATAATTGCACTCATCTCACACACTAGTAAAGTGATGCTTAAAATTCTCCAAGCCAGGCTTCAGCAATATGTGAACCGTGAACTTCCTGATGTTCAAGCTGGTTTTAGAAAAGGCAGAGGAACCAGAGATCAAATTGCCAACATCCGCTGGATCATGGAAAAAGCAAGAGAGTTCCAGAAAAACATCTATTTCTGCTTTATTGACTATGTCAAAGCCTTTGACTGTGTGGATCACAATAAACTGTGGAAAATTCTTCAAGAGATGGGAATACCAGACCTGCCTCTGATCTGCCTTTTGAGAAATTTGTATGCAGGTCAGGAAGCAACAGTTAGAACTGGACACGGAACAACAGACTGGTTCCAAATAGGAAAAGGAGTACGTCAGGCTGTATATTGTCACCCTGTTTATTTAACTTATATGCAGAGTACATCATGAGAAACGCTGGACTGGAGGAAACACAAGCTGGAATCAAGATTGCTGGGAGAAACATCAATAACCTCAGATGTGCAGATGACACCACCCTTATGGCAGAAAGTGAAGAAGAACTCAAAAGCCTCTTGATGAAAGTGAAAGAGGAGAGTGAAAAAGTTGGCTTAAAGCTCAACATTCAGAAAACGAAGATCATGGCATCCAGTCCCATCACTTCATGGGAAATAGATGGGGAACAGTGGAAACAGTGTCAGACTTTATTTTTCTGGGCTCCAAAATCACTGCAGATGGTGACTGCAGCCATGAAATTAGAAGACGCTTACTCCTCGGAAGAAAAGTTATGTCCAACCTAGATAGCATATTCAAAAGCAGAGACATTACTTTGCCAACAAAGGTCCATCTAGTCAAGGCTATGGTTTTTCCTGTGGTCATGTATGGATGTGAGAGTTGGACTGTGAAGAAGCTGAGCACCTGAGAATTGATGCTTTTGAACTGTGGTGTTGGAGAAGACTCTTGAGAGTCCCTTGGACTGCAAGGAGATCCAACCAGTCCATTCTGAAGGAGATCAGCCCTGGGATTTCTTTGGAAGGAATGATGCTAAAGCTGAAACTCCAGGACTTCGGCCACCTCATGCAAAGAGCTGACTCATTGGAAAAGACTCTGATGGTGGGAGGGATTGGGGGCAAGAGGAGAAGGGGACGACAGAGGATGAGATGGCTGGATGACATCACTGACTCGATGGACGTGAGTCTCAGTGAACTCCAGGAGTTGGTGATGGACAGGGAGGCCTGGCGTGCTGAGATTCATGGGGTCGCAAAGAGTTGGACACGACTGAGTGACTGATCTGATCTGATCTGATTTTACATGTGGCAAGGCACATGTTTCAGTGCTCTTCTCTCAATTTGTCCCACTGTCTCCTGCCTCATTGCAAACACTTTCGATTTTAAAATCCCGAAGCGTTGGACCAGTCTCTGTTGATGCCCCTTTCTTGTTTCTTGATGTTCCCTCTGCCTCTGGGTACTCAACTCCTCTATCTCTCCCACTCCATTTTCCTTACTCTGCAGTTTCCCTTGTCTTACAGGTTTTACTTTTGGTATGACCTCCTCAGGGATGTCTTCCTTGAACTTTCAAAGCCTGGACACAGTGCCCCTCTCATGTGTGTTTATATCCTTTGCTCCTCCTCTCATATAGCCCTTCATCATTACAGCAAGTGCTTTTGACTCATCTGAATTCTTCAACAAACCATGAGCCCTGTGAAGGCTGGGCCACACCAGCCTGGATTCACCTGCATATGTCCACCTTCTAACACCTGCCTGCCTCAGAACATATTTGTTAAATGAATAAATAGAGTTACTCAAATGTAAATTCTGTTTTTTTGAGTGGAGGAAATTTGTTATTCATTTAAAGAAGAACCATGTACATTTTTATTCCAAAACGTCATTGACCTTTCTCCAACACCTTGTATACTTTTACAGGGATAGGAAGGAGATGAGATTGGTCATTTACCCCTGCAAATGTTGTCTGGAAGTCTTCCTTGTAAGATTGGCTGCTAATTTGTGAGGGTCCAAACTTGCAGGCAGAAAATGGCTTTCAAGAAAATTCAAAGTCTTACAACTCCTCACTTGCTTATCTGGTAGGCCCAAGAAGAGAGAGTGTAGAAGAAATGGGCCCTCAGTGGGCAAGATGACCTTTTAATGTCTCTGGGCCACTGAGTTCAGAAAGAGTCTGGCTGATCCTTCTTGCCCTGACAATAATGCACAGGGAGTGAGTGTTGAGCCTCAGAAGAAGCCAGCAGCTTGGTTCCCTCTGTTTCTGGATGATGAGGCTGGGCCCTCGGGCTCCTGACAGGCTGCCAGCATGGGTCTCATCCACAGTGTTTGATTGCTGCCCTGCTGCTGGGAGAACAGAAAACAGTGGCATGTCAGCATGGAGGAGAGGCCCACTGGGAAGACAGGATTGGAACAGAAAACGTTTTATTCTGTCACCTGATTTAAAATCAAGGGGACATGGTGAGATCACAGGAACTAGACTAAAGGAAATATCTCTGCCTCTGTTGTGTACTAGAGAGCTGGTATAACTGTGGCAACAATATTTTGGGTTTTTAATAGATCTTTCTTCCCTAGGGTGTGGGGTGCTTTATTGTCTATTAACAGACTTTGAGTTGAATGGGTTCTCCTAGGACCTCAGTTCTGATAACTGTAGCACTCATTTTTTTTAAGAATTATTACTATGGTGCCTGAAATATGAGTTGGGAAGTCATCTTATTGATATGAACAGAGGGCTAGATAGGGGTGTGTGTGTGTGTGTGTGTGTTTTAAATTACACCATTAAATATTAGATGAAATAGGAGGGTGAGCAATGAATAGATGGGAGCTAAAGAGGAAACAATTTTGCACAAATCATTACAATTCAGTTGTGGCATTGCTTGCAAATCAAGGCCAGATCAGGCTTCGAAAAAAGGGGATAATTAGGAGAGGAAGTTTCTCTCTTATGCACAAAGACACATTTCTTTTCAGAAGAAAATCTTCCCTTGTTCTTGAAAGCCATCACCAATCAGTAAATATGAAACATGTAAAATAGTTTCATATGAGGCCATCAAAATGACTGAACCTTTGTTTCTGGGTTCTTGGCACTGACGAAATTGTCTCTACTTTGTGGTTGTTCAGTTGCTAAGTCACATCTGACTGTTTGCAACTCCACAAACTGCAGCACGACAGGCTTCCCTGTCCTTCACTATCTTCCAGAGTTTGCTCAAACTCATGTCCATTGAGTCCGTGTTGTTATCCAACCATCTCATCCTCTGTTGTCCCCTTCTTCTCTTTCCCTCAATCTTTCTCAGCATCAGGGTCTTTACCAATGGGTCTGTATCCCCATCAGGTGACCAAAGTATTGGAGCTTCAGCATCAGTTCTTCCAATGAACATTCAGGATTGATTTCCTTTAGGATTGACTGGTTGTTCTCCTTGCAGTCCAAGGGACTCAAGAGTCTTCTTCAGCACCACAGTTAGAAAACATTAGTTTTTGGCACTCAGCCTTCTTTATGGTCCAACTCTCATATCCATACATGACTGCTCAAAAAATCATAGCTTTGACTATATGGACCTTTGTCAGCAAAGTGAGGTCTCTGCTTTTTAATACACTGTCTAGGTTTGTCATAGCTTTCCTTCTAAGGAGCAAATGTCTTTTAATTTCATGGCTACAGTCACTGACTACAGTGATTTTGGAGCCCAAGAAAAATTCTGTCACTGTTTCCACTTTTTCCCCATCTATTTGCAATGAAGTGATGGGACCAGATGCCATGATCTTTGTTTTTTGAATGTTGAGTTTTAAGCCAGCTTTTTCACGCTCCTCTTTCACCCTCATCAAGAGGCTCTTTAGTTCCTCTTTGCTTTCTGCCATAAGGGTGGTGTTATCAGCATCCTGAGGCTGTCCATATTTCTCCTGGGAATCTTGATTCCAGCTTGTGATTCACCCAACCTAGCATTTCATATGATATATTCTGCATATAAGTTAAATAAGCAGGGTGACAATATACAGCCTTGACATATTACTTTCCCAATTTTGAACCAGTCTGTTGTTCCATGTCTGGTTCTAATTATTGCCTCTTGACCTGCATACAGGTTTCTCAGGAGACAGGTAAGGTGGTCTGGCATTCCCATATCTTTAAGAATTTTCCACAGTTTGTTGCTATCCACAGCAACAAAGGTCCGTCTAGTCAAGGCTATGGTTTTTTCAGTGGTCATGTGTGGATGTGAGAGTTGGACTATAAAGGAAGCTGAACGCAGAAGAATTGATGCTTTTGAACTGTGGTGTTGGAGAAGACTCTTGAGAGTCCCTTGGACTGCAAGGAGATCCAACCAGTCCATTCTAAAGGAGATCAGTCCTGGGTGTTCTTTGGAGGGACTGATGTTGAAGCTGAAACTCCAATACTTTGGCCACCTGATGCGGAGAGCTGACTCATTTGAAAAGACCCTGATGCTGGGAAAGATTGAGGGCAGGAGGAGAAGGGGACGACAGAGGATGAGATGGTTGGATGGCATCAACAACACAATAGACATGAGTTTGGGTGGACTCCGGAAGTTGGTGAGGGACAGGGAGGCCTGGTGTACTGCGGTTCATGGGGTTGCAAAGAGTTGGACATAACTGAGCGACTGAATTGAACAGTCAAAGGTTTTTGCATATTCAGTGAAGGAGAAGTAAACATTTTTCTGGAATTCTCTTGCCTTTCCTATGATTCAACGGATGTTGGCAATTTGATCTCTGATCCCTCTGCCTTTTCTAAATCCAGCCTGTACATCTTAAAATTCTCAGTTGTCATATTGTTGAAGCCTAGCTTGAAGGATTTTGAGCATTACCTTGCTAGCATGTGAAATGAACACAACTGTAGAGTAGTTTGAATATTCTTTCGCATTGTCCTTGTTTGGGCTTAGAATGAAAACTGATCTTTTTTTTTTTTTTAATTTTAATAACTGACATGTTCAGTGCAGCATTTTAACAGCATCATCTTTTAGGATTTGAAATAGCTCAACTGGAATTCCATCACCTCCACTAGCTTTATTCATAGAAATGCTTCCTAAGGCCCACTTGACTTCACACTCCAGGATGTCTGGCTCTAGGTGAGTGACAACACCATCGTGGTTATCCGGGTTGTTAGGACCTTTTTTGTACAGCTCTTTTGTGTATTCTTGCCACTGCTGCTTAATCTCTTATGCTTCTGTTAGGTCCTCACCATTTCTGTCCTTTATTCACCAGGGAAGTCCTTGTCTCTACTTAGACTTCTGTATCTAGTGTGATTACAAGTAGTGGGAACCAAGATAGAAAAAAAGGCAATAAGAATTCATAATGTTTCAGTGAAACTGTTTACTGTAGAAAACAGAAAACAATTAATGAAACAGTAAACCTAAATATATATTTATATGCAGAGCTAAGGAACATCCTTGAGAATGACTAAGTTGTAATACTGGAAGGCACATAGGTGATCTCCTTGATTGAGGAGAGAGAGAGCTGGGAGTACAGGGAGGCCAATGTGATTAGATTTTGCAGGACAGTGTTTTAAGGAGAGACTTGCATAGAGCACTTTGGAGATCTGCTTTGTGGAGCACTTTGGAGAATCTCTTTGTGTCTTCAGGTATTAATAGATACTGGTCAGCACATACTTTTAAGGAAACTACCTGAAGCTTAGAGAAGAATAACTTAAGAGGATTGGAGGGGACAGTATCCAAAACTCACACAAACTGGAAATATATTCAGCTCCCAATAGAGTGGAAAATCTCATAAGTCATGGGATATCAGTAAGAGAAGTCTGAAGGGTCCTGCTCCAGTAGTGGGTTGAAATTAGCACTAAACTAAGCACTGCTCTGGTTCTACCTAGCAAAATTATATATATATATATATATATACACACACATTATATATATACACACACATATACATATATACATATACACACACACATAAAAGACCAGAAAGAATCAAACTGTCTCCAAGTAAATCAATGGTGAAGCAGAACAAAACTCAAGAATATTAATAGAAGTACAACAATATCTAGCACCCAATAAGATAAAAACCGTAACTCTAGCACTCAATAAGAAATTAAACAGGTCTGCAAAGAAGAAAAGGTGATTTATAATCAGAAAAATCAGTCAAAACCAACTGAGAAATGGTATAGATGACAAAATTATTAGATAATACATTCTATATGCTCAAGCTAGAGACAAGATTGAGTGTATTAAGGATTGTATAATGGAAAATATAAAAAGAACTTCTAGAGATAAAAACCACAATTTCTGAGATTAAAAATACACTAATGGCAAATTAGATAATGCAAAAGAAAAGGTTACTGAACATGAAAAGACAGAGTAGAAACTATCCAAAATGAAACAGAAAAAAAAGACTGGAAAAAGTAATGGACAGAGCATCCATTAATGTGGTATACTTCCAATATCCTGGGATACACGTAATTGGAGTCTTTAAAAAGAGAACAAATCACCAAATAATCTGAAGGCTTAATGGCCAAAGTCTGTAAAACTTTGATGAAAACTATACACTCGTAATTCCAAGGCTCAACAAAAGCCCAATAAATGTCAAGAAAAATATACCAAAGCAGATTATAATCAAATTGTTCATAAATAAGTGATAAAAAGAAAAATCCTAACAGCAGCCAGAGAAAAAGATACCTTATGTGTAGGAACAAAGTTAAAAATGATAATAGATTTCTTACTAAGCAATACAAGAGGAAAGGCAAGCAGCATTTAAAGAACTGATGGAAAACAACTGTCAACTTATAATTTTATACCCAGAAAAAAAGTTTTAAAAGCTAATGTTAAATAAAGATTGGTCAGATATACTTAAACTGAAAAAACTGGCTACCAACATATTCTTATTACATTGAAGAAATTCTTCAGGCACAAGGGAAATGATACGATGGAAATGTGGATCTACACATAGGACTGAGGAGTATTGGACAAGGTCAATATGTGAATAAATGTAAGACTTTAAAAATTGTTTTAATTTATTTAAAAGAAAATGATCATTTAGAGCAAAAATAACAACGTTTGTTGGACTTTATACCATAAAGCAAAATGTATGACAAATATTATAAAGACTAGGATAAAAATGAAATGTGGTTGTTAAGTTCCTTTACTATAGGTGAAGTGATATAATATTACTTGAAGATAAATGGTGATAAGTTAGAGATATATTTTACATGAACCTTAGAGTCACCACTGAAATAATACTGCAAATAATTCTAGCAATTATAGAAATCCAACAAGGCAGATTATATGAAATCATAAGGGATGCTCAACTAATCTCAAAGTAGGGGTGATGGATATTGTCTTGTTTGTATAAGGTACAAACAAGGCAAGATATATCAAATTATAGATTTTAATAAGTGCATTTTATGATGTTAGTTTTATCCTAATAAAACTGTTAAAAAAGATAAGATGAATTTAATTACTTAATATATCTATAAATATTTATTTTTAAGTAATAAAGTATTACATAGTTCAGATGAAAGTTCTAGAAACAGCTACACCTACGTGATTTGGTGAGAGTAAATTAGAATTATAGAAGTTGTGGCATTTACAAGAGTGAGAAAGTATCTTTGTTGTTTAGTTGCTCAGTTGTATCCTACTCTTTGTGACCCCATGGACTGTAGCACTAAAGTTCCCCTGTATATGGGATTTCCCAGACAAGAATACTGGAGTGGGTTGCCATTTCCTTCTCCCGGTGATGTTCCCCAACCCAGGGATTGAATTGGATCAATCTCCCTGCATTGCAGACAGGTTCTTACCACTGTGCTACCAGAGAAGGCCTTCTAATTCTAGTTGTGGTTGTTAGGTTCTTTAACTATATATGATGTGGTATAATATTACTTGAAGATAGATGGTGATAAGTTAGAGATATATATTACATTAACCTTAGAAACCATCTAATTCTCCTTCCCTATTTCACTTATATAGAAATGAAGGTTGAGATACATAATATGAATTACTCCAACATATCACCAGTCATCCAGGATGACAGTGAACAATAATAAGAAGAAGAAAGAAGCCAGTCCTTCCTCAATTTGTTTTCCTTTGACACTCCCCAGGTGTAGATCTCCACGGATTATAGGCAAAAGTGTATCATCCATCATTGTGTCCCAGGAGAGGGAGAGGACAGTGTTTTGACTAAGATGTTAGCAACTCAAGCTAAGAGTGGAACAGGACTAGAGCTCCTGGGACTAGCAACTGCTGCATTATATAGTTAAAGCCAGAAAAGCTACCTTGTTAGTAGTAATCATGATCTTCTGGAATTCTTTAAGTAAGCAGTGGCTTCAAAGACCTAGGGTATTAAACTTCAAAAAAAAAAAAAGCACATTTAGAGAATTAATCTAATAAGTATGATGCAGAGGGAAGGAAGGAAGAAGTATTAAAGTCTATAACTAGATGGCATTTTGAACATCTGAATAGACACTGTAATTAAAGCATAGTGGATTACAATTGCTTTGGAAAAGAAGATTGGAGATTGCTTGCTCTTTGCAAAGTGGATTTACAAAGGGTGGCTTAAAAACCTGTGAGCAAAGAAAAATCTGACTTGGAAAGGAAAGGGACAGGAGGGAATCAAATGAGGGTGTGCAACTCAAGTTAGGGCAGCCAAAGAGCAGGGTGAATTAATGTGAGCAAATGAGAATGAGAAAGGCTTTTCTGAATAATCAAGAAAAAAATGGAGGCAAGGGAAAAGAGAGGCTGGCTGATGAAGATGATTATAAGATTAAAAAGGACTTTGAAGGTTGCTGAGGTACCCCTACATTCCCCCTCATCCCCTCTGCCAACTCCGCTTTAGTAAGAGGAATGAAAATAAACTTGGACAATTAAAAGACAATGAAGACGCCCCTAAGGAAGCATTTGATAAAAAGCAGGGAAGGAAACATGTTACAACTTTAGCCTTCCATTTGGAAAGCGCCCTGCTAATCAAAACTGGAAGGCAGTTCAGGATGGAGCTCACCTTTAGAGAGTTTTTGGTGTTTGTGTAGAATTGAAATAAACTGAGAAAAATATCAACCTTTGGAAAAACTAGGAACATCTTTGTAACGTCTGCCAAACCTGATGTCAGTGTTTACAGAATAGTGGAATTGATTTGGACATTAAAAAAAAAAACTATAAAACTTCTGAAGAATAAATGTTACTGTAGTTGTCAAATGGGACTTCCCTGGTGGCTCAGAGGGCAAAGTGTCTGCCTGCAATGCAGGAGACCTGGGTTTGATCCCTGGGTCAGGAAGATCCGCTGGAGAAGGAAATGGCAACCCACTCCAGTACTCTTGCCTGGAAAATCCCATGGACAGAGAAGCCTGGTAGACTACAGTAATAGCCCATGTGTTTAGGTATTTAAATTAAGCAGGTCATGCTTTAACTCTTTTAATCAAAATTACAAAGGCATGGACTATACGGTGTGAAAAGGAGAAAATAAAGTGCTCATAACCCCCTTTTCTAATAGAGCTGTGGAAATAAGTCCTGGTTGTCAATTTCTAGGCTTAGGGCTTTAACGAATTTGAACAATAAGCCCAAATCTTTCTCCACATGTTGAAACAATAGACATCTACCTGCTTCACTTGATATCAGGAAATCTGTGAATCCTGTTCACTTGATGCGCTTGTCCTTTACATATCCCAGGAGTTTGGGATTCTCCAGGTATCGCCCTCATTGGATGAAAACATCCTTTCAGGCTAAACGCAGTTATCTTACCTGGAGGAGGTAAAAATGCATTGTCCTTCAATACTACTTAATAGAGGGATTGATTTGGACTGATTATCTTAAAAAATAACCAAGATATAAAGGTTTAATGAAATAATAAGAGCTAACACTTATTGAGTGCCAGTTTCCATGCTACTTATTCACATAAGATTATCTCATTAATCTTCTGGCCAATCCCTTGAAAAAGGTACAATATATTAATAATCCCATTTTGCTGATAAGAAAACAAAGGCACAAAGAGATTTAGATAGTTGCCCAGGATCAAAGAGCTCATGAAGCGTGGAGCTACTGTTTAGAAGGGTGCAGGGGACAGTGTGCTATAGAGAAGAGAAGGGGGACTTGTCAATAGCAAGGGGATCCAAAAACCCCTTATCCCCCCACTTCTTATAAGAAGCATCCTCTGACTTTTTCACACTTTGGTTGATATCTTTATGTTCCCATTTTATGATTAGATTGTTTATACCTCAAATTCTGTGATTTTATAGTTACATTAGAGAGTAGGGTCCTAGGAGGAAATATTAAGGATGTGTGAATATTGATGGGAGATGGGGAGAAAATTGAGAAAGCAATACAAGAGGGAATGCAAGTGAAACAATGGGAAAAACTGTGAAGTTCAGAGCAGCTCAAGGGCTTCTCTTGGTGGCCTCACTTCCTTACCCATTCTGGCAGTGAATTTTCTACTGCTAAGTGAAATCCTTTCTCAGAAACACAGGAAAGATCCTGTTATCATACACGTTTGCCTGAACCACACTAATGTATCATCTCCAAATCTCTGTGCATTTGTAAACCTTTTACCTTGCTGGGGCTCAGGGAGAAAGCAGATTGTGGATATCTGTGAAGTGGTCGCTCAGTTGTGTCAGACTCTTTGCGACCCCATGGACTGTAGCCTACCAGGCTCGTCTGTCCATGGGACTTTCCAGGCAATAGTACTGGAATGGACTGCCATTTCCTTCTCCAGGGGATCTTCCTGACCCAGGGATCGAACCCGGGTCTCCGGCATTGTAGACAGACGCTTTACCGTCTGAGCCACCAGGGAACAGAAGTTGTGGATATCTGTGTGAGGGCTGCAAATAGGTTGTGTGACCAAGACTGGGGACTAGGGATGGGGGCTATCAGTGAGTCAGGCATGAAGAGGAGGCTTGAAGGGTAGCCTGGAGGCTCATGTCCTCACTGCTTTTAGTAGCTTAGCCAGAAGCTGATGAACTGAATTAGTTCCCTGGGAGGACTGATTGATAGCAGCAGCTGATCCCTTTAGTCCTAAAGTTCTTGTCAGGCAGTCAGCTAGATGTTCCTCAGCGCCCCTGCCTCTTCTACTTCGTATACAGTTTTTAATAGTTTGACTTTTTTAATTTAAATTTTAAAATTTGCATCCTCCTTAAAATTTTTTTTAATTAGAGTATAGTTGATTTACAATGGTGTGTTAGTTTCAGATGTACAACAAAGTGAATCAATTATATATATATATACACACATATATATATATATAATATATATATTCCCTGGTGGCTCAGATGGTAAAGGGTCTGCCTGCAATGTGGGAGACCCAGGTTCAATCCCTGGGGCTGGGAAGATCCTCTGTAGAAGGACATGGCAACCCACTCCAGTATGGTTGCCTGGAAACCTCCACGGTCGGAGGAACAAGGTAGGCTACGGTCCATGAGGACACAAAGAGTCAGACATGACCAAGCGACTTCACTTTCTTCTTTTTAGATTCTTACCCATATAGGGCATTAGGTAGTATTGAGTAGAGGTCCCTGTGCTGTACAGTATGTTCTTGTTGCGTGCCAAGTTGCTTCAGTCATGTCCGACTCTTTGTGACTCTGTGGACTGCAGCCTATCAGGCTCCTCTGTCCATGGGATTCTCCAGGCAAGAATGCTGGAGTGGGTTGCTGTGCCCTTCTCCAGGGGATCTTCCTGATCCAGGGATGGAACCTGCATTGGTTATGTCTAACCTCCATTGACAGGTGGGTTCTTTACCACTAGCACTGCCTTGGAAGCCCATGTTCTTATTAGTTAGCTATTTTTCTTTGGCTGTGCTACATGGCAAGTGGGTTCTTAATTCTCTGATCAGAGATGGCACCCATGCTCCCTGCAGTGGAAGTTCAGAGTGTTAAGCACTGGACCACCAAGGACATCCCTATTTTATATTTAGTTATATATATATATACACATATATACACATATACATGTCAATCCCAATCTCCAAATTTATCCCTCCCCACTTATCCTTGGTAATCGTATTTGTTTTCTACATCTATGACTATACCTCTTTTATATTATGTAAATAAATTCATTTATACATTTTTTCGATTACACATATAAGTGATATCATGTATTTGTCTTTCTGTGTCTGACTTACTTCACTCAGTATGACAATCTCCAAGTCCATCTATGTTGCTGCAAATGGCATTATTTTGCTCTTTTTTATGACTAAGTAATATTCCATTGAATATATGTACCACATCTTCTTTAAAAAAATTTTTTTTTAATATTTAATTTTTTAATCTTGGATGGCAAGGCTTTTATAAGAAGATACAGTGGAAACAATTTAAAATTGAGTACAATTTATTTTACAATTCTGTACAATAAAAATGTCATACACAAAGCAAGAATCCAAATTGTGTTCAGGAAATAATATTTTCTTTTTTTTTTTCTTTTTTAACTTTACAATATTGTATTCATTTTGCCATATATCAACATGAATCTGCCAAAGGTATACACATGTTCCCCATCCTGAACCCTCCTCCCTCCCCATACCATCCCTCTGGGTCGTCACAGTGCACCAGCCCCAAGCATCCAGTATCATGCATCGAACCTGGACTGGCGACTCGTTTCATATATGATATTATACATGTTTCAATGCCGTTCTCCCAAATCATCCCACCCTCTCCCTCTCCCACAGAGTTCAAAAGGCTGTTCTATACATCAGTGTCTCTTTTGCTGTCTCGTATACAGGGTTTTTGTTACCATCTTTCTAAATTCCATATATATGTGTTAGTACACTGTATTGGTGTTTTTCTTTCTGGCTTACTTCACTCTGTATAATAGGCTCCAGTTTCATCCACCTCATTAGAACTGATTCAAATGTATTCTTTTTAATGGCTGAGTAATACTCCATTGTGTATATGTACCACAGCTTTCTTATCCATTCATCTGCTGATGGACATCTAGGTTGCTTCCATGTCCTGGCTATTATAAACAGTGCTGCGACGAACAGTGGGGTACACGTGTCTCTTTCCCTTCTGGTTTCCTCAGTGTGTATGCCCAGCAGTGGGATTGCTGGGTCATAAGGCAGTTCTATTTCCATTTTTTTAGGAATCGCCACACTGTTCTCCATAGTGGCTGTACTAGTTTGCATTCCCACCAACAGTGTAAGAGGGTTCCCTTTTCTCCACACCCTCTCCAGGATTTATTGCTTGTAGACTTTTGGATCGCAGCCATTCTGACTGGCATGAAATGGTACCTCATAGTGGTTTTGATTTGCATTTCTCTGATAATGAGTGATGTTGAGCATCTTTTCATGTGTTTGTTAGCCATCTGTATGTCTTCTTTGGAGAAATGTCTATTTAGTTCTTTGGCCCATTTTTTGATTGGGTCATTTATTTTTCTGGAGTTGAGCTGTAGGAGTTGCTTGTGTATTTTTGAGATTAGTTGTTTGTCAGTTGCTTCATTTGCTATTATTTTCTCCCATTCTGAAGGCTGTCTTTTCACCTTGCTTATAGTTTCCTTTGTTGTGCAGAAGCTTTTAAGTTTAATTAGGTCACATTTGTTTATTTTTGCTTTTATTTCCAATATTCTGGGAGGTGGGTCATAGAGGATCCTGCTGTGATGTACGTCGGAGAGCGTTTTGCCTATGTTCTCCTCTAGGAGTTTTATAGTTTCTGGTCTTCCATTTAGATCTTTAATCCGTTTTGAGTTTATTTTTGTGTATGTTGTTAGAAAGTGTTCTAGTTTCATTCTTTTACAAGTGGTTGACCAGTTTTCCCAGCACCACTTGTTAAAGAGATTGTCTTTTCTCCATTGTCTATTCTTGCCTCCTTTCTCAAAGATAAGGGGTGTCCATAGGTGCGTGGATTTATCTCTGGGCTTTCTATTTTGTTCCATTGATCTATATTTCTGTCTTTGTGCCAGTACCATACTGTCTTGATGAATGTGGCTTTGTAGTAGAGCCTGAAGTCAGGCAGGTTGATTCTTCCAGTTTCATTCTTCTTTCTCAAGATTGCCTTGGCTATTCAAGGTTTTTTGTATTTCCATACAAATTGTGAAATTATTTGTTCTAGCTCTGTGAAGAATACCATTGGTAGCTTGATAGGGATTGCATTGAATCTATAAATTGCTTTGGGTAGTATACTCATTTTCACTATATTGATTCTTCCAATCCATGAACATGGTATATTTCTCCATCTATTAGTGTCCTCTTTGATTTCTTTCACCAGTGTTTTATAGTTTTCTATATATAGGTCTTCAGTTTCTTTAGGTAGATATATTCCTAAGTATTTTATTCTTTTTGTTGCAATGGTGAATGGAATTGTTTTCTCAATTTCTCTTTCTAATTTCTCATTAGCTCGGGGGTTGTGTAACTAGTTAGCATGCCAGAGACTCGTTCATTATTGGAATTAACCAGACAAATCACTCCATCAACTAAGAACGGCCATGCACCACCACCCACGGAATCATGTACCACATCTTCTTTATCCATTCCTCTTTTGAAGAACATTTAGGCTGCTTACATGTCCTAGCTATTGTAAATAGTGTTGCCATGAACATTGGGGAGCATTTATCTTTTTATTAACTTTTTCTTTTTTATTGGTGTATAATTGCTTTACAATGTTGTTTTAGTTTCTGCTATATAACAAAGTGAGTCAGGTATATGTATACATATCTGAGCTGTCTGTACTATACAGCAGCTTCCCATTAGCTATCTATTTTACACATGGTAGTGCAGCAGCAGCAGCAGTGTATATATGGCAGTCTTACTCCATGGAAGGACTGATGCTGAAGTTCCAATACTTTGGCCACCTGATGTAAACAGCCAACTCATTAGAAAGGACCCTGATGCTGGGAAAGATTGAAGGCAAAAGGAGAAGGCGGCAGACGATGAGATGGTTAGATAGCACCACCAACTCAGTAAACGTGAATCTGAACAAATTCTGGGAGATAGTGAAGAACTGGAAAGCCTGATGTCCTGCAGTCCATGGAATTGCAAAGAGTCAGACATGGCTTAGTGACTGAACAACAACAAATATTTCAATCTTACTTTCCCAGTTTGTTCCACTCTCCCCTTCCCCTGCTGTGCCCACATGTCTGTTCTCTACATCTGCATCTCTATTCCTGCCCTACAGATAGGTTCATCTGTACCATTTCTCTAGATTTAACATTTATGCATTAATATATCATATTTGTTTTTCTCTTTATGACTTCACTCTGTATGATAGACTCTAGTTCCATCCACATCACTGCAAATGATCCCATTTAGCTCCTTTTATGTCTGAGTAATATTTCATTGTTTATATGTACCATGTCTTTATCCATTAACCCGTCGACAGACATTCAGGTTGCTTCCATATCCTGGTAATTGTAAATAGCACTGCAATGAACATTGGGGTACATGTGTCTTTTTGAATTATGGTTTTCTCAGGGTTTATGCCCAGTAGTGAGATTTCTGGGTCATATGGTGTTCTATTTTTACTTTTTAAAGGAATCTCCATAATGTGCATGCATGCTCAGTCATGTCTGACTCCTTGTGACCCCATGGACTGTAGCCTGCCAGGCTCTTCTATCCATGGGATTATCTGGGCAAGAATACTTTAGTTGGTTGCTATTCCCTTGTCCAGGGGGATCTTTCTGACCCAGGGATTGAACCCATGTCTCCTGAATTGGCAGGCAAATTCTTTACCACTTAGCCATCTGGGAAGCCCACTGTTCTCCATAAAGGCTGTACCAATTTACATTCCCACCAACAGTGTAAAGATGATTCCTTTTTCTCCAAATTCTCTCTAGTATTTATTGTTTGTAGATTTTTTGATGGCCATTCTGACTGGTGTGAGGTGATAGCTCATTGTCATTTTGATTTGCATTTCTCTAATAATTAATGATGTTGAGCATCTTTTCATGTGCCTTTTGGCCATTTGTATGTCTTGGAAGAAATGTCTATTTAGATCTTCCCATTTTTGATTGGGTTGTTTGTTTGATATTGAGCTGTATGAGCTGTTTGTATATTTTGAAGGTGAATCTCTCATTGGTTGCTTCGTTTGCAAATATTTTCTCCCATTCTGAGAATCATCTTTTCATCTTGTTTATGGTTTCCTTTTTCCTTTACTGTGCAAAAGCTTTTCAGTTTAGTTAGGTCCCATTTATTTATTTTTGTTTTTATTTTCATTACTCTGGTTCAGTTCAGTTCAGTCACTCAGTCATGTCCAGCTCTTTGCAGCCACATGGACTGCAGCATGCCAGGCCTTCCTGTCCACCACCAACTCCCAGAGTTTACTCAAACTCATGTCCATTGAGTTGGTGATGCCATTCTGCCATCTCATCCTCTGTCATCTCCTTCTCCTCCCGCCTTCAATCTTGCCCAGCATCAGGGTCTTTTCATTACTCTAGGAGGTGGGTCAAAAAAGATCTTGCTGTGATTTATGTCAAAGAGTATTTTGCCTATGTTGTCCTCTAAAAGTTTTATAGTCTCTGGCTTACATGTAGGCCTTTAATCCATTATGAGCGTATTTTTGTGTATGGTGTTAGGGAGTGTTCTAATTTCATTCTTTTATATGTAGCTATCCAGTTTTCCCAACACCACATAATGAAGAGACTGGCTTTTCCCCATTGTATGTTCTTGCCTCCTTTGTCATAGATTGGGTGACCATGGGTTTATCTCTGGGCTTCCTATCCTGTTTCATTTACCTGCATTTCCATTTTTGTGTCAGTATAATACTGGTTTGATTACTTTGTAGCTTTGTAATATAGTCTGAATTTAGGGAGCCTGATTCCTGCACTTCTAATTCTTTTTCAAAATTGTTCTGGCTATTTGAGGTCTTTTGTGTTTTCATATAAATTATAAATTTTTTATTTTAATTCTTTGAAAAGATACCATTGGTAATTTAATAGGAATTGCATTGAATCTGTAGATTTCTCTGAATAGTATGTTCATTTTCACAGTAATCAATAATACTGATTATTCCAATCCAAGAACATGGTATATCTCTTCATCTGTTTGTGCTATTTTTGATTTTTATCAGTGTCTTATAGTTTTCTGAGTACAGATATTTTGCCTCCTTAGGTAGGTTTATTCCTATATATTATATATATACACACACACAGACATATATGTGTGTGTGTATATATATATATATATATTTCCCCCCCCCCAATGGTAAATAGGGTTGTTCCTTAATTTCTTTCTTTGTTAGTATATGGGAAAGCAAGAGATTTCTGTGTGTTAATTTTGTATCCTGAAACTTTGAGCTCTAGTAGTTTTCTGGTAGCATCTTTAGTGTTTTCTACGTATCATATTATGTCATCTGCAAACCATGACAGTTTTCTTTCCCAGTTTGTATTCTTTTTATTTCATTTTCTTCTCTGATTGGTATGGCTAGAGCTTCCAAAACTATGTTGAATAATAATGGCAAATGTGAGCATTCTTGTTATGTTCCTGATCTTAGAGGAAATGCTTTCAGTTTTTCACTATTGAGAATGATGTTTGCTATGAGTTTGTCTTCAGTTCAGTTCAGTCACTCAGTCGTGTCTGACTCTTTGTCACCCCATGAATCACAGCACGCCAGGCCTCCCTGTCCATCACCAACTCCCGGAGTTCACTCAGATTCATGTCCATCGAGTCAGTGATGCCATCCAGCCATCTCATCCTCTGTCGTCCCCTTCTCCTCCTGCCCCCAATCCCTCCCAGCATCAGAGTCTTTTCCAATGAGTCAACTCTTTGCATGAGGTGGCCAAAGTACTGGAGTTTCAGCTTTAGCATCATTCCTTCCAAAGAAATCCCAGGACCAATCTCCTTCAGAATGGACTGGTTGGATCTCCTTGCAGTCCAAGGGACTCTCAAGAGTCTTCTCCAACACCACAGTTCAAAAGCATCAATTCTCAGGCGCTCAGCCTTCACAGTCCAACTCTCACATCCATACATGACCACAGGAAAAACCATAGCCTTGACTAGACGAACCTTTGTTGGCAAAGTAATGTCTCTGCTTTTGAATATGCTATCTAGATTGGCCATAACTTTCCTTCTGAGGAGTAAGCGTCTTTTAATTTCATGGCTGCAGTCACCATCTGCAGTGATTTTGGAGCCCAGAAAAATAAAGTCTGACATTTTTCCCACTGTTTCCCCATCTATTTCTCAGGAAGTGATGGGACTGGATGCCATGATCTTCATTTTCTAAATGTTGAGCTTTAAGCCAACTTTTTCACTCTCCACCTTCACCTTCATCAAGAGGCTTCATCAAGAGTTCTTCTTCACTTTCTGCCATAAGGGTGGTGTCATCTGCATATCTGAGGTTATTGATATTTCTCCCAGCAATCTTGATTCCAGCTTGTGCTTCTTCCAGTCCAGCGTTTCTCATGATGTACTCTGCATATAAGTTAAATAAGCAGGGCGACAATATACAGCCTTGACGTACTCCTTTTCCTATTTGGAACCAGTCTGTTGTTCCATGTCCAGTTCTAACTGTTGCTTCCTGACCTGCATACAGATTTCTCAAGAGGCAGGTCAGGTGGTCTGGGATTCCCATCTCTTTCAGAATTTTCCACAGTTTACTGTGATCCACACAGTCAAAGGCTTTGGCATAGTCAAGAAAGCAGAAATAGATGTTTTTCTGGAACTCTCTTGCTTTTTCCATGATCCAGCGGATGTTGGCAATTTGATCTCTGGTTCCTCTGCCTTTTCTAAAACCAGCTTGAACATCAGGAAGTTCACGGTTCACATATTGCTGAAGCCTGGCTTGGAGAACTTTGAGCATTACTTTATTAGCATGTGAGTTTGTCTTATATGGCCTTTATTATGTTGAAGTAGGTTCTTTTTATGTTCTCTTTCTGAAGAACTTTTATCATACACTTGATCATGGTGTATGATCTTTTTAATGTGTTGTTGGATTTTGTTTGCTAGTATTTTGTGTAGGATTTTTGCCTCTATGTTGATGTTGGCTTGTGATTTTCTTTTTAAAAATATCTTTGCTTTTGGTATCTGGGTGATAGTTGCCTAAAGAATGAGCTTGGGAGTGTTCCTTCCTCTTCAAGTTTTTGGAAGGATAGGTGTTAGTTCTTCTCTAAATATTTGTAGAATGTGCCTATGAAGCCATCTAGTCCTAGACTTTTGTTTGTTGGAAGATTCTTAATCACAGTTTCAATTTCATTACTTGTGATTGGTCTATTCATATTTTCTGTTTCTTCTTTGCTCAGTCTTGGAAGTTTGTACCTTTCCAAGAATTTGTCCATTTTATTGTCATATAATTGCTTTTCAGATCAGTCGCTCAGTCGTGTCCGACTCTTTGTGACCCCATGAATCGCAGCACGTCAGGCCTCCCTGTCCATCACCAACTCCCAGAGTTCACTGAGACTCACATCCATCGAGTCAGTGATGCCATCCAGCCATCTCATCCTCTTTCATCCCCTTCTCCTCTTGCCCCCAATCCCTCCCAGCATCAGAGTCTTTTCCAGTGAGTCAACTCTTCGCATGAGGTGGCCAAAGTACTGGAGTTTCAGCTTTAGCATCATTGCTTCCAAAGAACACCCAGGACCGATCTCCTAAAGAATGGACTGGTTGGATCTCCTTGCAGTCCAAGGGACTCTCAAGAGTCTTCTCCAACACCACAGTACAAAAGCATCAATTCTTTGCTGCTCAGCCTTCTTCACAGTCCAACTCTCACATCCATACATGACCACAGGAAAAACCATAGCCTTGACTAGACGGACCTTTGTTGGCAAAGTAATGTCTGTGCTTTTGAATATGCTTTTAGCAGTCTCTTATGATCCTTTGTACTTCTGTGGTATCAGTCGTAACTTCTTTTTCATTTCTAATTTCCTTGGTTTGAGTTCTCCCTCTTTTTCTTTTCTTGATGAGTCTGGATAAATGTTTATCAATTTTGTTTAACTTCTCAAAGAAGCATCTTTTAGTTCCATTGATCTTTGCCATTGTTTTCTTCACTTCTATTTCATTTCCTTCTGATCTTAAAAATTTCTCTCCTTCTACTAACTTTGAGTTTTGTTTGTTCTTTCTGTAGTTGCTTTAGCCATTTTATACACAGTTTTAGAACCTTATGGGAATGAGTTCTTCATATTGGAGCCCTTTCTATGGTGTACTAAGTTATATTCCACTCAGAAAACACTTCCTATTATGGGAAAATGATGGAAATCCGTGCACTTGGCTGTTTTCCCAATGAGCTTCTTGAAAGAAATATTTTGTGTGGCACAAGTGGTGGTTCTTCTATGCCCTTTGCATGCCTGGACAATGATGAACCAGGTGAGCAGTGCTGGGAGGGTACCCATGGAAATAAAAGAGTGGAGTGTGCAGTGGAGAGGGTGCTCAGGCACGATTTGAGGGCGCCTTCAGTCATATCTATAGGCGCAGGGCTCAGTCCTGATTTCTGAGAGGTAGCTGGATGATTTCCAGGAGAAATGATCACTGAGTAACCAGGAAGTAGAACCCAAGCCAATGCTAGGATAATAGGAGTCTAGAAACCCAAGTTAAAGCACACGGCAACAGGAATTTGCAAACAGAAGTAAGCAGGTGGGATGCACACAGTGCTTGAGTCAAGAAGAAACTCGAATAGCAAACAATCCCTAGTGTGTGATACCTGTGCACAGACCTGGGCAAAAAGAGCTGACAGTGTACAGGGCAGTTTCCAACATGGGAAGCCAAGGATCTTTGGTCAGGGCTTGAGTCTATTTACAGAATGTGGGGCAAGGGATAAGGAAATGCATGTTTGCACAAGGTATCAAAATAGCGTGAACCCAGGGTCAGGCTGAACTTGCCAAGAAGGCCAGAAAAGAGGTCAGCTCTTGTGGTGGTCTGGGCAGAGCCTGCATCATCTAGACAGGACTCAGACCCACAAAAGAGGGTCCCAGGAACAGAGAGCAGGATATGGTGTTATCTGAGGTCCGCTAAAGGAGGATTGACAGCTCAGCAAACTTTCGAGAAGATAAAGAGGTTCTAGCGAGATGAATCATAAAATACCCAGGAGAGCATTAGAGGTGCTTGGCTCAGACAGAGTCCCCTGCCCCATGAGATCTTTTCTTCTGAACAGTTTCTAGAAACCCAATTGCCCCTTCCTCAGGGTTTAGCCCAGAGGCACTAGAGGATCTCTTCTGGCTTGGGAAGCTCTGTGTCTCTTGGGGAGGAGAAAGGAGGCATTCTCCCCATTTGCCTTGGTATATTGGAATCTGAATTTGGAGGGAAGTCGTGGTCTTTGAGTGAAGTTCTGTTGGGGTGCTTATTTCTGAACCTTTTGGGGTTGGATGCTGCAAGAGTGATGATCATCCTGCAGCAGCTTATCTTCCCAGTCTGAATCTTCTTTAATATTCAGTTCCTTTCACTTTTCTGTGAAGAGGTAGAGATCCAGTCATGTAAGCCCTGAGGAAAAAAATAACATTAGTTTACTGATTTATTGACTCCTTTGCTCATTCATCCAGTGAAGGCTTATTAAAAACATACAAAGCATGGTGCTCTGGATACAATGGCAAACTTGTTACATGTAACCTCTGCCCTCCAAGCTCCCAAGCCCTTTCTTGGAGGACTTTCTTACCCCCAAGAAAGCAAGATAGAGAAGTAAACAACAATCGTGACTATGTAATCAGTGGGATATGACACATGAGTGCAGTGGTGCTGCAGGCAAGAGGCATCTAAGTTTGACCTGGAAGGTCAGGGAAGGTTCTAGGAGATGGTTAGTCTTGGTTTCTGAAACCCTCCTTAGTGACTGCACTTCCTCACACATCCTGGTACTGAATTCTCTACCCCTTTCTACATGAAACTCACCCCATAAACAGGCAAGACTGTTGTCATTATACACATTTACCTGAAACACACTAACGTATTATTTCTAAGGCCCTGTACATTTGTAAACCTTTTATCTCTATTTGTGGAATGAAAGATTACTTTCTGTTCAAAGGAATTTCAGCCTTCGGCAAATGGATATAATGGGTACTATTTCTACATTTTTAAAAAATTGTGAGCAGGCCAGTATACTGCTAAGAAAGTAAGCACATGGATTTAATCAGACCAATTTTCTTCTATGTACTCTAATATGCCATTGAAATTAAAATTCCAAACTGGAAAAAATATTTGCAGCACATGTGATACATAAAAGAATTCTCTCCTCAATGCATAAAGACTATTTAAAAACCATTAAGGAAAAAGACAAACAGCCATCTAGAAATATGGGCAGAGGACTTGAAAAGACAGTGTAGTTCTGTTAATTTACAGTCCTTTTCCTTGCAGAACTCTAGTACATGAAGAAAGCTCAGAATTGTTCCGGTAAATTTACAAGAAAGTTAATCTGACACATTAGAGTGATAGACATATTATTATTGTGTTGCATGATAATTAGACTTAATTTGCATAAAGGCTGTAATTAGTATTACTCTTAGCTAGCCAAAGCTTCAGTTCTTTCTCTCACTTTTAAAGTTTCTTGGTAACTATAATTATTGTCAAAGATGTCGATTTTCCCTCAGCACACTCATGTTCTCTCTCTCTCTCTCACATATGCACACACAAGGTCTTGCACAGGCAGGGAAAGTAGTAAGTATCCTAGATCATGTTCTGTGTCTCTACTTGCCCTTCCGTGGCTGAAGCTCCCTCTGTGATGCCCCTAGGCACTCCTCTGTCTCCGGAGCCAATATTTGTTGGGCAATAACAAATTTCGAGCTCATTTTCCCTTCCCACATTCACAGGGGTCCCTTTTCAAGGCAGAGAACTCTGCACTGAGGGAGTGGCCTGTCTTCTAGAGGGAAAGGGGCAGCAGGGTGTAGGGCTGGGAGATGAACTTGGGGAGGGAGCACAAACAGGTCAGTGATGGTGGCTCAGGGGAAGTAAGAGGAAAGAGACAGAAAGACTGTGCAGTCCCAGGCCCTGGAAAGAAGCTGGGAAGACCAAAGGAGGGAAGATGGCTCAGATATCTCTGGCTCCAGGCCCAGGGGCCACAGTGCAAGAAACCAGCTATTTCAAGACCTTTCCCTTCACAACCACTGCAGAAAATAGCATTTTAGGGAGCAGCCTAGATATGTGCCATGAGGACAGCCAAGTGAGCAGGAGAAGAGAGAAGTCACGGAGTGAGTGCTCCTTGACGTGGGCCATCTTCTCTGAGTTCTGTCTGTCCTTCTGTTCTTGATGCAGCATCTGTTCTGGCCCCTCCCCAAGACTGGGCATGGTTTTTAGGAGCCTGGGGAGGCTCCCTTTCATCTCTAACCTGCACACTGCTTAGTTGGTGCATGAAATTCCTTGCATGGGAGATAAAACCCTTAATTCCCACAATTAAAGATAAGAGTCTTAAAATTACCTAGGGAAACTAATGCATTATCATGAAGGTGGTTTTGTCAAATTGTAAAAGACTTAAAAGGTCATATATCCTGTTCTGTTTTGATGGGAGCAATGAGAAGAACCAAGAGATCAAGACTGGGCTGACTATGTTGGAAAGAACCACCTCAGCTTGACTGATACCTGGAATCTTGATGACCTTTCATGAAATATCTTTTAGAAATTAAACTGCACAAAGCCTAGTGTTTCTCTGGCTCATATTATAGAAATGATGCAATGAGCCCGAGCCAGAGCACTGGGTGAGGAGAGGTGGAGATGGCAGGTGACAGACAGACTATACTTTCTAATAACAAGCATTTGTCCCCACCTGAGCCTCCCAGTTTTCGCAGGGTCCATTTGCTCTTTCCAGGGCAACTGGAAACTCTGAAGGTCAGAAGTTTGCAAGGTTGTGAGACCTGGTTCTCCTGATTTTTGGTCCTTCCCCCAGTACAGTTCTTCGCTTTCTCTGAAGACAGCTGGGAGGGAGTAAACAAAGAGGTCTTGGAGTGAGCAACCAGCTGCCAGATACAATGACCAAGATGAGTTTTGCTCAGACTTGTGTTTTCATCCATAGAGCCTCTCTTTATCTTATGGTCCACTCTGGATGTTTCATAGTTCTAGAGCTATGCAGGGACTGACCGGCTGTTTGTGTGTGTGTGAGGACATGCCATTCTGTTATTTCAGTCTATACAATAGTTTGTATCAACATTATTAAGTAGAACTGACCAGACCCAAGAAACAGGAATTGGAAGGTTGAAGAGGTTAATGAGAGAGTCATAAAGAAGCTGGTAGACTCTAGGCAAACATTACTTCACACTGAGGTTGTTTAGAAATTTGGGACTTACGTGAGTCCCCGGAGGGAAAAGGGGATATTACATACACAGATATTTTATTTATTGTCTTCTCCCCAAACAGCAAGTAATAAACAGATGAAACCACAGGGTTATAGAATTGTATTACCTTTTGGCTCTGACCAAGTAGAACTTTAATTTTCCAGCTGGCGATAACAGACAGCTCCTATTACTCTGAGGCAGGGGAAGGGCTACTGCAAGAGCTTCCCATAAGGGGATTTGTTCTGGGCTTTAGTGGCTCCTGGAGGGAAGTGCACAGGAGGCTGGATGATCCTGGGAAGAGTGTCATGGATTAGGGTAATCTCCCTTCACAGCAGGCCAGTCAGATGTATGGTGATTCATGAACTGAGTTTTCTGAATTCCGGTAGTAGATCATGGTTTATTTTCCCTGCCCAGCTGCTTTTCACACCAGTCTCTAACTTCACATTAAAAGTTCAAAAGGCCAGTAGGTCAGGGCTGGAATCTTCCTAGCATTCATATTCTTCAGGATCTGGGGGTCAACCATTCCTAGCTGTTTGAAAAAGGATACTAATGATTAGTACATATGAATAAATCAGTTAGATTAAAGCATGCTGCAGTTATAGACAACCTCAAATCTCATTAGCAACAGAAGTTTATTTTTGCTTCTGTAAAATCTGCGAGTCTAAGCCACTATCCAGGAAACTATTCCCATTTGTCCATCCATCCATCCAAGCTGTTCCCATCTTTAGGCCCCTATGATGTCAACCCATGATCTCTAAACTGTCCACCAAAAGGAAAGAGGGAAGCTGGAGGATTTGAGACTTTTTTTTATTCTGAGTCACTTACCATATGATATGATCTTGTAAACTTAAACGTGGCTGAAATGTATAATCTCCCATGTGCCTAGGAAGGAAAAGATAACTGCATATTGGCGAGAATTGGTGCCATCTACCCTAACATCCTTTCCATGTGTCATACTTTTGAAAATGAATGATGTGGCCGTCCATGTTATTATCAGTGTTTCAGAGCAAACATTGGGTTTCAGAAAAGTTAAGGACTTGCCAACATTCAAGACAGGTCTGCTCGACTGTCATAGAGAGGTTATATGTTTGTTTGATTTTTACCTTGGGTACAAAGGGTTGTTTTCATTATATACATTAGTATCATCAATCCAAACCAAGTTTTAATGGTTTCATTTATGTATGTATTCCCTTTTATTTCCTTTACTCAGGCCCAACTATTCCCTTAGGGAATTATTCAAATCTATTCATAGATATGTATTTTTATATTTATATACTTTCTGTGTTCTTGTAAAATGTGTGTTCCTTTGAATGGTCTATGTGCTTTCAACCCTGGCATACCATCTCTCAAAAAGTGCATTAATGATCTCTGGCAAGACCTTATAAGCATAGTGACAGGGAGAGGGAAATAATTATTGGGTATATGTAGCCAATTTATACAGTCCAGGCAGAAATCCTTCATTTTCCCTGCGGTAGTCTCTGTTGTGTGTGTGTTTGTTTTCCCTTTTAATAATGTACACAATTGCCCCTATGTTTTGCCTCTGCTAGTCATATTTAACCTTTGATAAGGTAGTAAAGAATCCACCTGTCAATGCAGGAGACATAAGAGACATGGTTTCGATCCCTGGGTTGGGAAGATCCCTTGGAGGAGGGCATGGCAACCCACTCCAGTATTCTTGCCTGGAAAGTACCATGCACAGAGGAGCCTGGAAGGCTGTAATCCATGGGGCCGCAAAGAGTTGGACATCTCTGAGTACAAGGCAGTTAATGAGTGTCTCCAGGTCTCAGTTGTACCATCTATGATTTGAAGCCAAGGAGAGTTTCCCTGTACACCCAAAGGATGTCTTGATGTTTAATTCAGAAAGCAATCTGAAAAGGAAATCACCAGGGTTTCCTTGGAGGCTAGAGCTTTGCAGATAAAGGTATCCCCCACTTTTGCAGTTCTTTTTATGCCATTCTTTGCTTTTATGAAGGAGCTCCATTAGGACCAGTTTTCATTAACAGAAAGAAATCCAAAGAGGATTTTCACTTTTATGAAAAAAGATGAAAAAGCAAAAATAGTGTTCAAGGCTTGTTTTTCAGCGAGCTGTTATAGGCAAGGTGCACCCCAAGCATAGAGAGTGGCTCCACCAAGCTGCTTTGCCAGGAACTACATTCAGCATGTCAACATCAAGATGTCAAGCTTTTTAAATCTTATTTATTTATTTATATTGAAATATAGCTGATTTACAAGGTTGATTCCTGTTGTACATCAAAGTGATTTGGTTTTATATACACACACACACACACATACACACACACACAATTCTTTTTAAAATATTCTTTTCCATTATGTTTTATCATAGGATTTCTTTTAATTGGGGGATAGTTGCTTTACACTGTTGTGTTAGTTTCTGCTGTACAACAATGTGAATCAGCTATAAGTATACACATATTGCCAAACTTTAAACTGTGTCTGTGAGCATCTGTGCTTCATCTCAGTTTCTTCTGTGTATCCCTTAATAAGATGTGTCCTAAGGTAATTACTTTGTTTTACACCATTTTGACTTAACGAAAACTTTCACAGGAACACTCTACTTTTGAATAGTGGGGATAAGTGTGTAAACTCTTACCATCCTTAACTTCCTTGTGACAGGTTTATAGCCTGTTGGACTCACTTGGTACCTGTCACTTACCTTCTTCTTAATCCCTTACAGAGCTTTATCTGTTGTGCATCTCAGGATCAAAGGAATATACAGAAAATTGAGCTCATGGGGGATGGTGCTGACAACACACTGCTTTCTCTAAGGCACAATAGATTCTAGGCTGCCTTCTGCAGTAACAGGAGGTATTTTAAGAGAGGTTGAAATCTGGTCTACTTGTGGTTACTCAGTTTACACTGCTGCTGCTGCTGCTAAGTCACTTCAGTCATGTTTGACTCTGTGTGACCCCATAGATGGCAGCCCACCAGGCACCGCCGTCCCTGGGGTTCTCCAGGCAAGAACACTGGAGTGGGTTGCCATTTCCTTCTCCAGTGCATGAAAGTGAAAAGTGAAAAGTGAAAGTGAAGTGTCTCAGTCGTGTCCGACTCCTAGCGGCCCCATGGACTGCAGTCTACCAGGCTCCTCTGTCCATGGGATTCTCCAGGCAAGAGTACTGGAGTGGGTTGCTATTGCCTTCTCCACAGTCTACACTAACTAGCCTCAAATATATTAAGAAATGTGAATACTTTCCTTGGGATAGAGGAACATGTCTTTATTTATCTGTCTTTTCTAACTACTGGCTTTCTGGTCCAAATTTTCTACAATGACATCCTCCATTATTCCCAGTTGGCTCATTTTTTCCCCCTTAACCCTTTGTGCTACCTCACATTTTGTATGTTTGTTTATTATTTACCGTCTTCACCTCACTCAACAACATAGACAACTGGAATATAAGCTTCATGAGAGCAGGAACTCTGTTGTATTTACTGTTCCTTTCTCAGTGCCCAGGTGGTTCCAGGAATGTAGCAGGACACATTTGTTGAATGAATGGCCCATATGTACTCTTGAACACTGCCTTTTCTATGTATCTGTACCACAAATGTGTGTCTCTGAGCTGTGTATACAGTGATAAGAGTGTATATTTAAAAGTAACACCTAGTACTTTGCCATAAGTTTCAGTGTAGTTAGGAGGCAAGGTTAAGTTGTATGAGATGAAATACCACAGCTCTCTTGAGTGATTCTAATTATACTCATTGTACTGCATCTTCTAAGCTCCTCTTGGGCAGGACTTGTGGGCAGGCAGTTTTTCTTTATTCCCTTTCTTAAATTGAGACTCTTTGCTCTAAAAGTTAACAGCTGTGGTATTTCACCTCTGAGTTGTCTGGTGCTCAGTCATGTGTTAGCTTATCCATATCCATTTGGTATATCTGTCTTGGAGACTAGCTCCTTCTCAGCCTGCCCTTTAACCCTGTGAAGTCATTTTAATCTGAGATGCTCTGCAGATGAAAGTTATATTGCACATGCCATATAAATTAATATTATGATGCTGAGACCGTTCCATTTGTCTAGAGATTTTCAATGATTTACTTTTTATAGGTAAAGTTGTATTCAACTCTTAACAATGAAACATAAAACTGTTACAATTGTAATGAAACTTATAAAAGCACAGAGGGTAAAGTGAAGTCACTCAGTCGTGTCTGACTCTCTGCGACCTCATGGACTGTAGCCTACCAAGCTCCTCCATGGGATTTTCCGGGCAAGAATACTGGAGTGGGTTGCCATTGCCTTCTCCAGGGGATCTTCCTAATCCAGGGATTGAAGCTGGGTCTCCTGCATTGCAGGCAGACGCTTTACTCTCTGAGCCAATAAAAGTCTCAGGTAAAATGTCCCTTAGGGGAATGATGATACCTCTGAGGACAAATTGAGGAAAGCTTTAGTCAGTCATTCACAAAGATGCCCTCAGTATATTTAGGATGATCCCAGACCAGGGCCCTGAACCAGTCTTGTTTATAACTGGCTCGAAGCCTCTAATCAACATCAAAATTAGAAACTCCAAGTGTTTACAGAATCTGAAAAGTGTCCTTAAAGAAAGGTGAACTTATTTTTAACCCTTCTGGAGCAGGTTGGCTATAGTAAGGAATTGATGGAAGGATTATATTAGACTCATTTTAGGAGATTTTTATAAAAGAAACCATTTTTAAAGGGATAGCAGTAGGAAACTCACATGTGATGATGCAGTACCTTGAAGCTAGCAGCAGAGGGGCTTCAGTACCACCCCTCCGTCTGCAGGAGTTGGGGGAACAAGTGGTTCCTGGAGCCCTGGGACAAACAAGGTTTCTGGAGGGCTTTTGACTATAGCTGAGATCTCTGAAAACACAGCCTATAGCAGTCTATAGCAACACAGTCTATAGCAACACAGTCTATAGCAACACAGTCTATAGCAACGCTTCAGGAGGGAAACGGGGGGAATTCTTTCCTCCCTCTATTCTTTTGTCATTGTTCCTGTTGGGCCAGATTCAACTGGAAGCCACAGGACAAGGGGACTCAGGTAATCTATGCAGGTTAGACTTGTGGGGAACAGAGCTGTGTGGTACATAATCAAGATCAGATCAGCAAGGGTGGAAAGGCTTCCTTTATGGGAAGGAAAATAGCCATGGGGAAAAGGTCAATGCCAGGATTTCGGCCATCATAGCAGTGGAGATGATAGCTCTCAGCTCAAGTACCGTGAAAATCCTGGCAATGCACAAGTCCACTGGAAGCTCTTCTTAGGCAAAAACCAACCACATGGTTTTTGCTTCCTTCTCGGTTTTCTGAAAGTGTCAGGGTATGGCAGAAGGGAACGGGAAAGAGAAGTAAGAGTCCTGGAAAGTTGGGCTCCAAACCTAAGGAGAAGGCTTTTGGTATTGTAATAATTATTCATGTACAAATTTCACCATTAATTTAATGTGAATTTAATGTGAAATTTGTACATGAATAATTATTACAATACCAAAAGCCTTCTCCTTAGGTTTGGAGCCCAACTTTCCAGGACTCTTACTTCTCTTTAGACTTTAGGATTTCAAAGCTTTATTTTATAATTTAGGGTAAAGGTGGGACATGTTTCAGGATCTAGGCAGGTATTTATAATGCTACCAACATGAAGCAACATTTGCTGAAGTAGTCTTCATCAGCCTCTCCTGAAAAGCTGTGCTCATCTTGCTAGCCTCTCAGAAAGGATTTAGAGTGATGAGAATAAGCAGAAGTGGCTGAGACTAGCCTTGAAAAAAGTGGTTTGGGACCAGAGAACTGATGCTGAAGCTGAAACTTCAACACTTTGGCCACCTGATGCGAAGAACTGACTCATTTGAAAAGATCCTGATGCTGGGAAAGATTGAAGGCAGGAAGAGAAGGGGATGACAGAGGATGAGATGGTTGGATGGCATCACTGACTCGAGGGACATGAGTTTGGGTAACTCCCGGAGTTGGCGATGGACATGGAGGCCTGGCATGTTGCAGTCTATGGGATCGCAAAGAGTTGGACACAGTCGTCTGAACTGAAGTTTGAACCATAAATCAAAGCTATAGTTTTTCAACCTTTTTTTTTTCCACACACAGTTGATTTTGCCTTGCATGTTTAACTTCTCAGCTTTATCTCTTCACTGTTTTTCTATCTTAAGAATGCTGTCTAACAAAGGTACTTAAGGATTCTAAATTAAGAAATTTGTTGATGAATGTTAACATAATCATACCTTTCCATTTATGGTAAGTTTTTATTGGTCCACATAAGGTTATTTATTTTTAATTTCCTCCTACCCTATTTCCTTCTCCATTCTCATAGGTAGCCATTCTAATGTGCATCTTTTGGTTGGATGTCTCTTAAAATGTATATTATTACTTTGTACACATATATTTTAAACTTACATAAATGGTATTATGTTGTATATGTAGATGCACTGCGTTTGCAGATCCATTGATGTTATATACATACATATATATATATATATATGTATATAAACACTATTGCTTCTAACTTATTGCATGAAATGCATTCATCTGGGCAAAGAATATCATACTAATGATATTCAGTTCAGTTCAGTAGCTCAGTCGTGTCCGACTCTTTGTGACCCCATGAATTGCAGCATGCCAGGCCTCCCTGTCCATCACCAACTCCCAGAGTTCACTCAAACTCATGTCCATCGAGTTGGTGATGCCATCCAGCCATCTCATCCTCTGTCGTCCCCTTCTCCTCCTGCCCCCGATCCACCCCAGCATGAGTCTTTTCCAATGAGTCAACTCTTCGCATGAGGTGGCCAAAGTACTGGAGTTTCAGCTTTAGCATCATTCCTTCCAAAGAACACCCAGGACCTATCTCCTATAGAATGGACTGGTTGGATCTCCTTGCAGTCCAGGGACTCTCAAGAGTCTTCTCCAACACCACAGTTCAAAAGCATCAGTTCTTCGGTGCTCAGCCTTCTTCACAGTCCAACTCTCACATCCATACATGACCACTGGTAAAACCATAGCCTTAACTAGACGGACATTTGTTGGCAAAGTAATGTCTCTGCTTTTGAATACGCTGTCTAGGTTGGTCATAACTTTCCTTCCAGCTTTCAAGGAGTAAGCGTCTTTTAATTTCATGGCTGCAATCACCATCTGCAGTGATTCTGGAGCCAAAAAAAATAAAGTTTGCCACTGTTTCCACTGTTTCCCCGTCTATTTCCCATGAAGTGGTGGGACCAGATGCCATAATCTTAGTTTTCTGAATGTTGAGCTTTAAGCCAACTTCTTCACTCCCCTCTTTCACTTTCATCAAGAGGCTTTTGAGTTCCTCTTCACTTTCTGCCATAAGGGTGGTGTCATCTGCATATCTGAGGTTAAATTGATATTTCTCCCAGCAATCTTGATTCCAGCTTGTGCTTCTTCCAGCCCAGCGTTTTTCATGATGTACTCTGCATAGAAGTTAAATAAGCAGGGTGACAATATACAGCCTTGATGTACTCCTTTTCCTATTTGAAACCAGTCTGTTGTTCCATGTCCAGTTCTAACTGTTTTCCTGACCTGCATACAGATTTCTCAAGAGGCAGGTCAGGTGGCCTGGTATTCCCATCTCTTGAAGAATTTTCCACACTTTATTGAGATCCACAGAGTCAAAGGCTTTGGCATAGTCAATAAAGCAGAAATAGATGTTTTTCTGGAACTCTCTTCCTTTCTCAATGATCCAGTGGATGTTGGCAATTTGATCTCTGGTTCCTCTTCCTTTTCTAAAACCAGCTTGAACATCTGGAAGTTCACGGTTCACGTGTTGCTGAGGCCTGGCTTGGAGAATTTTGAGCATTACTTTACTAGCATATGAGATAAGTGCAATTGTGCAGTAGTTTGAGCATTCTTTGGCATTGCCTTTCTTTGGGATTGGAATGAAAACTGACCTTTTAAATTGAAGTAAGTAGGGAAAACCACTAGACCATTCAGGTAAGACCTAAATCAAATCCCTTATGATTATACAGTGGAAGTGAGAAATAGATTTAAGGGACTAGATCTGATAGATAGAGTGCCTGATGAACTATGGACAGAGGTTCATGACATTCTACAGGAGACAGGGATGAAGACCATCCGCATGGAAAAGAAATGCAAAAAAGCAAAATGGCTGTCTGGCTACAAACAGCTGTGAAAAGACGAGAAGCGAAAAGCAAAGGAGAAAAGGAAAGATATAAGTATCTGAATGCAGAGTTCCAAAGAATAGCAAGAAGAGATAAGAAAGCCTTCCTCATTGATGCAAAGAAATAGAGGAAAACAACAGAATGGGAAAGACTAGAGATCTCTTCAAGAAAATTAGAGATACCAAGGGAACATTTCATGCAAAGATGGGCTCGATAAAGAACAGAAATGGTATGGACCTAACAGAACTAGAAGATATTAAGAAGAGGTGGCAAGAATACACAGAAGAACTATACAAAAAAGATCTTCACAACCCAGGTGATCAGGTCCCTAGAGCCAGACATCCTGGAATGTGAAGTCAAGTGTGCCTTAGAAAGCATCACTACAAAAAACAAACAAACAAACAAACAAAACAAACAAAGCATCACTACAAACAAAGCTAGTGGAGGTGATGGAATTCCAGTTGAGCTATTTCAAATCCTGAAAGATGATGCTGTGAAAGTGCTGCACTCAATATGCCAGCAAATTTGGAAAACTCAGCAGTGGCCACAGGACTGGAAAAGGTCAGTTTTCATTCCAATACCAAAGAAAGGCAATGATATTAGCCCCTTAATAAATAAATATCATACTACAGTTTACATATCCTCTGTCCCATTGATGGGCACTTGGATGACTTTCAATTGCTTACCATCTCAAGCCATGCTTTCCTGAATGATCTTGCACAGGGATCATTCTACTATTCTATAATTAAATGATTATAACCATTAATTTATGGCTTTCTGATTGCTACAATTTTGAGCATGCCTTCGTATATTTGGTGGTCACTTAGGTTTTCCTCTGAGAATTGTGATTCGTATCCTTTGCCATTTGCAAATTGATCTTCCTGTGTGTGTATGTTTGTGTGTATTTTAATGTCTTAACGTATTTTAAGTTGCAGAAGTTCCTTATCTATTCCAGATGGAATTTTTTGGAGGGGTTTGAACTGTTGTATGTATATTCTCCTAGTCTGTTATCTCATTATTACCCTTTGTTGAATAGAAAGAAGTTTAATTTCATGTCAGACTTTTTTTTGTCATCATTTGTGCTTTGTAGGTTTTAAGAAATCTTTCTTTACACTTAGTCTATCTACATAGATATTCTATAGTTTTTTAACTTTTATAAAAAGTTTATATTGAAATCTTTAATCCATCTACTTTGCAGTTCTGTATGAGATATTAATTAGAGATCCAGTTCTAGTTTTCTCTGTGTAACGAGTTAGTCGCCCAAATCTCATTCAATAAGAAAGCATTCTTTCTACTTTCATTTGGGTTGCCATCTTGATCACACATTAAGTTCTCACACATGCATGGCTCCTGTCTTTCAACTACCATTGTTTTTTATGGAACGATGCCGTTCCATTGCCCATATTTTGTTCTTGTGCCAGTATCACCTTCGTTTTTATTGTTATGGTTTTATGACTATTTTTACTATCTGATAGAATAACTTTCTCCTTCTTGTCTTCTTTTTTTCAGGGTTGCTTTAAATATTTGTGCACCTTTAACTTTTCATATAAGATTTCAAATGTTTATAGAGCTTCTCAAAATTCCAGCTGATATTTTGAATGAGGTTATATTGAATTTATAGATTAATATGGGGGAGAACTGACATCTTTATGAATTAAAATTCTATGGATTTTTATTATTGATCTTGTAACCTCCAAACTTGCTGAATTCTTTTTCATCTGTATGAAAATTGTGAGTTTTTATCTCTTTTTCAGAATATCTTATTTCTCTTATTTTCATTTTATTCCTTATTGTGTTGGCTAGGACTTCTAGTATTATGTTAAAAAGTTGTAGTGCTAACAGTGACTTCCTTTTTTTGCTCCCAATTTTATAGCAAAAATACTTAAAATTCTCTATTAAATGGAATGTTGCTATAGGTTATTATATTACTGTTAAAATTTGAAATTGGCTGGATTACTTTTTGATAAGAATATTTTAAAGAATTTATCATAATGGAGATCAAATACTATTTCTACATCAATTGAGAGAATCATATTTTTATGTTTAAGTTTATTACAGCTGTGAATTACATTTATAGACTTCTATGCTTTTTTTTTCTTTCCAGTTTTATCAAGATATAATTGACACACAGCACTATGTAAGTTTCAGGTAAATGCATAATGATTTGATTTACATGTGTTCATGGAAGTAAAATCATTACCCATTATTGTGTGAAATCATTAGCATAATAATGGGTATTGGAGAAGGAAATGGCAACCCACTCCAGTTTTCTTGCCTGGAGAATCCCAGGGACAGGGAAGCCTGGTGGGCTGCCCTCTCTGGGGTCGCACAGAGTTGGACACGACTGAAGCGACTTACAGCAGCAGCAGCAAGGAGCATCTATCATCTCATATAGACACAAAATAAAGAAAAGGAAAACATGCTTTTTCCTTGTGAAGAGAAATCTTAAGATTTGCTGTCTTACTTTCTTATGTAACACAGCAGTGTTATATTTATCATGTTGTACATTATATCCCCGACACTTATTTATCTAATTGAAAGTTTGTACCTTTTGACCACCTTCATCAAGTCTCCCTCCCTGACTTATGACATGGCGATTTGGTATTTCTATATGTTACATTTTTCTGATTATATACATTTCTCTGATTTTTGAAACCACTGTTTTAATAGTGAAATGACCTACATATAATCATTTTCTTTATTTTTTATGCAAAATTAAAAATAACAGTTGAGAGAATAGTATAACTACCTCTTACATACACATCACCAAACTTCAGTAATTATTAACTCATAGTCTATGCCCTGTCTTCACATCCCTCAAACTGATCATTTCAAGAAAATTCCAGACATTTTATTATTTCATTAAAATATACTTCATTAAAATATTTTTCAAAGAAAAGATCTTTAAAACTGCATAATCACTGTCATCATGATGCATTTATTTTTTAATCATTTTGCTAAAATTTTAGATTTTTCTTCTACATTTCATATTAACTTTAATTTCTTACTATCTTAATTTAGTTTTAAAGAAAATATTGATTATTATTGCCTCATGAAATTATCCTGATGATTTTTGCTTTTCCTCTTCCTCTTGAAAAATTGGTACAATTTAAAAAATAGCTAATTCTTATAATTTTGGTAGAATTCATCTCTAAAACAGTCTGAATATGGGAGTATAATTTTAATTGAAAGGGAGGTTTTTAGCTTCAACTTTGCCTTTTAAAAGTATTTATTTGCCTATTTCTTTTTTTCTTCTTGAACTAATTTTGGCATATCACATTGTATATTTATTCTAGGTCTCAAAGTTATTAATATGTAGGTGCTCACAATATCATTTAAATCTGTTATATTTGTAGTTGTTTGCTATTGCCCCCTGTGTTTATTTGTATAGTTCCTTTTTCTCTTTAATCTGTATTACTGGTCTCTTGCCTGTGATCTTTTCAAAGAACCAGTTTGAACAATGAACATTATATATTACCAAGATATTAAAAAACTATTGAAGTATAGTTCATGTACAGTATTATGTTAGGTTCAGGTATACAACATATTGGTTTGACACTTAAATCCAATGCAAAATGATCACCTTAAGTCTAGTAAACATTTGTCACCATGCAAAGTTCTTGCAGTATTATTTATATATTCCTTATGCTGTATATTACCTGCCCATGTACCTCTTAATTCTCTCCACCTATTTCACCCAATTCTTGACCCTTCTCCCACCCCCTTACAACTACCAGCCTGTTCTCTACATCTATGAGTATGTTTTGCTTTATTTGCTTATTTGATATCGTTTTTTAGATTCCACATATAAGTGAAATCATATGGTATTTGTCTTCTCTATCTGACTTACTTCACTTAGCATAATACTGTTTAGATTTGTCCAAGATGTCCCGAATGACAAGCTTTCATTTTTAATGGCTGAGTGATATTCCATTCTGTTTAGATACATACATTTTCTTTATCCATTTGTCTATTGATGGACAATTTCCACAATATGGATATTGTAAATGCTACATTAAACATAAGGGTGCATATGTATTTTTGTTTTCTTTGGGTAAATACTCAGAAGTGGAATTTCTGGATTGTATGGTAGTTCTTGTTTTCATTTTTTGAGGAACCTCCATAGGGTTTTCCATAGTGGCTCTACCAATTTGCATTACCATTAGCAATGCGTGATGGTTCCCTTTTCTCCACATCTTCACCAACACCTGTTATTTATTGTGTTTTTGATGATAGTTGTTCTAAGAGGTTTTAGGCACTATATCATTGTGGTTTTGATTTGTGTTTCCTTGATGATTAGCACTGGGGCGTCTCTTCATTTGCCTCTGTTGGCCCTCCATATCTCTTCTGAAGAGGGATGGGATGGGGAGGGAGGTGGAAGAGGGGTTCAGGATGGGGAACACATGTACACCCGTGGTGGATTCATGTCAGTGTATGGCAAAACCGATACAATATTGTAAAGTACTTAGCCTCCAATTAAAATAAATAAATTTATATTAAAAAAAAAAGAAATGAAGAGCATGGAAAAAAAAACCAAGTTCTCAAGTCTTTTTCTTTTAATTGGATTCCCTTTTTTATATTGAGTTGTTTGAGTTCTTTATTTTGCACATTATCTGATATGTCATTGGCAAATATCTTCTCCTGTTCAGTAGGTTGTCTTTTCATTTTGTTGATGGTTTATTTTCACTGTGCAAAAGGCTTTTAGGTTGTCCCATTTGTTTATTTTTGTTTTGTTGTCCTTGCCTGAAGAGACAAATCCAAAAAAATATATTGATAAGATTGATAAAAAGTTTACTGCCCTTTTCTTCTAGAAGTTCTATAGAGTCAAGTATAATATATAATAAGTTTTGAGTTTATTTTTGTATATGGTGTAAGAAAGTTTTCCAGTTTCCTTCTTTTGCATGCAGCTACCCAGTTTTCTTCACACCATTTATTGAACAGGCTGTCTTTTATCCATTGTATATTGTTGCTCCTGTGTCAGATTAATTGACCATATGTGCATGGGTTTATTTCTGGACTCTCTATTCTGTTACATTGATTTGCTTTTGTGCCAGTAATATATTGCTTTGAAAATTATAGCTTTGTAGTATGGTTTGAAATCAGGAATGTGATACTGTCAGCTTCATTCTTTCTCAAGATTTCTTTGCCTATTTGGTCTTTTGTGATTCCTTGCAAACTATAGGAATATTTCTTCTAGTTCTTGGTATACTTGTGTTCCTTTCTGGTTTTTTTTTTTTTTTTTGTATATCTATTACAGATTTTTGATTTGTGGTTACTGTGGAGTTCATATAAAGCTTCCCAGGTGGTGCTAGAGGTAAAGAGCCCGCCTGCCAATTCAGGAGATATAAGAGACGCTGGTTCATTCCTTGGGTCAGGAAGATCCCCTGGAGGAGGAAATGGCAACCCACTCCAGTATTCTTGCCTGGAGAATCCTGTGGACAGAGGAGCCTGGAAGGCTACAGTCCATGGGGTTGCAGAGAGTTGGACACGACTGAAGTAACTGAGAACACATGGGATTTATATATGTTGATCTATAACAATATTTATTTATTTTAGGCCATAGTAGTTGTTTAATTTCAAGCACATTCTAAAAGACCTATTTCTGTTTAAGTTCCCATTCTGTTCCTCCATTCTTGAGTTTGGTGAGTACTTTTATGAACATTGCTTTGAACTCTTCATCTGGAAGATTGCTTATCTCTGGTTCATTTAGTTCTTTTTCTGAACTTTTGTCTTGTGTGAGAAATAGATTTAAGTGACTAGATCTGATAGAGTGCCTGATGACTTATGGATGGAGGTTTGTGACATTGTACAGGAGACGGGGATCAAGACCGTCCCCAAGAAAAAGAAATGCAAAAAGGTAAAATGGCTGTCTAAGGAGGCCTTACAAATAGCTATGAAAAGAAGAGAAGTGAAAAGCAAAGGAGAAAAGGAAAGATATACCCATTTGAATGCAGAGTTCCAAAGAATAGCAAGGAGAGATAAGAAAGCCTTTCTCAGTGATCAGTGCAAAGAAACAGAGGGAAACAACAGAATGGGAAAGACTAGAGATCTCTTCAAGAAAATTAGAGATACCAAGGAAACATTTTATGCAAAGACGGGCTCAATAAAGGACAGAAATTGTATGAACCTAACAGAAGCAGAAGATATTAAGAAGAGGTGGCAAGAATACACAGAAGAACTATACAAAGAAGATCTTCATGACCCAGATAATCATGATAGTGTGATCACTCACCTAGAGCCAGACATCCTGGAATGTGAAGTCAAGTGTGCCTTAGGAAGCATCACTATGAACAAAGCTAGTGGAGGTGATGGAATTCCAGTTGAGCTATTTCAAATCCTACAAGATGATGCTGTGAAGGTGCTGCACTCAATATGCCAGCAAATTTGGAAAACTCAGCAGTGGCCACAGGACTGGAAAAGGTCAGTTTTCATTCCAGTCCCAAAGAAAGGCAATGCCAAAGAACGCTGAAACTACTGCACAATTGCACTCATCTCACATGCTAGTAAAGTAGTGCTCAAAATTCTTCAAGCCAGGCTTCAACAATATGTGAACCGTGAACTTCCAGATGTTCAAGCTGGATTTAGAAAAGGCAGAGGAACCAGAGATCAAATTACCAACATCCGCTGGATCATCGTGGAGAAGGCAATGGCACCCCACTCCAGTACTCTTGCCTGGAGAATCCTGTGGACAGAGGAGCCTGGAAGGCTACAGTCCATGGGGTTGCAGAGAGTTGCACACGACTGAAGTAACTGAGAACACATGGGATTTATATATGTTGATCTATAACAATATTTATTTATTTTAGGCCATAGTAGTTATTTAATTTCAAGCACATTCTAAAAGACCTATTTCTGTTTAAGTTCCCATTCTGTTCCTCCATTCTTGAGTTTGGTGAGTACTTTTATGAACATTACTTTGAACTCTTCATCTGGAAGATTGCTTATCTCTGAACTTTTGTCTTGTATGAGAAATAGATTTAAGTGACTAGATCTGATAGAGTTCCTGATGACCTATGGATGGAGGTTTGTGACATTGTACAGGAGACGGGGATCAAGACCATCCCCAAGAAAAAGAAATGCAAAAAGGAAAAATGGCTGTCTAAGGAGGCCTTACAAATATCTGTGAAAAGAAGAGAAGTGAAGAGCAAAGGAGAAAAGGAAAGATATACCCATTTGAATGCAGAGTTCCAAAGAATAGCAAGGAGAGATAAGAAAGCCTTTCTCAGTGGTCAGTGCAAAGAAATAGAGGAAAACAACAGAATGGGAAAGACTAGAGATCTCTTCAAGAAAATTAGAGATACCAAGGGAACATTTTATGCAAAGATGGGCTCGATAAAGGACAGAAATGGTATGGACCTAACAGAAGCAGAAGATATTAAGAAGAGGTGGCAAGAGTACACAGAAGAACTGTACAAAAAAGATCTTCACGACCCAGATGATCACGATGGTGTGATCACTCACCTAGAGCCAGACATCCTGGAATGTGAAGTCAAGTGTGCCTTAGAAAGCATCACTACAAACAAAGCTAGTGGAGGTGATGGAATTCCAGTTGAGCTATTTCAAATCCTACAAGATGATGCTGTGAAGGTGCTGCATTCAATATGCCAGCAAATTTGGAAAACTCAGCAGTGGCCACAGGACTGGAAAAGGTCAGTTTTCATTCCAGTCCCAAAGAAAGGCAATGCCAAAGAATGCTCAAACTACCACACAATTGCACTCATCTCACACGCTAGTAAAGTAGTGCTCAAAATTCTTCAAGCCAGGCTTCAACAATATGTGAACCTTGAACTTCCAGATGTTCAAGCTGGATTTAGAAAAGGCAGAGGAACTAGAGATCAAATTACCAACATCTGATGGATCATCGTGGAGAAGGCAATGGCACCCCACTCCAGTACTCTTGCCTGGAAAATCCCATGGATGAAGGAGCCTGGTGGGCTGCAGTCCATGGGGTCACTAAGAGTTGGACACGACTGAGCCACTTAACTTTCAACTTTTCACTTTCATGCATTGGAGAAGGAAATAGCAACCCACTCCAGTGTTCTTGCCTGGAGAATCCCAGGGATGGGGGAGCCTGGTGGGCTGCCATCTTTGGGGTCGCAGAGAGTCAGACACGACTGAAGTGACTTAGCAGCAGCAGGAGCAGCAGCTGGATCATTGAAAAAGCAAGAGAGTTCCAGAAAAACATCTATTTCTGCCTTATTGACTATTCCAAAGCCTTTGACTGTGTGGGTGACAATAAACTGTGGAAAATTCTTCAAGAGATGGGAATACCAGACCACCTGACCTGCCTCTTGAGAAATCTGTATGCAGGTCAGGAAGTAACAGTTAGAACTGGACATTGAACAACAGACTGATTCCAAATAGGAAAAAGAGTACATTAAGGCTGTATATTGTCACCCTACTTATTTAAGTTATATGCAGAGTATATCATGCAAAATGCTGGGCTAGATGAAGCACAAGTGGAATCAAGATTGCCGGGAGAAATATTAGTAACCTCAGATGATACCATCCTTATGGAAGAAAGTGAAGAAGAACCAAAGAGACTCTCTTGATGAAAGTGAAAAAGGAGAGTGTAAAAGTTGGCTTAAAGCTCAACTTCAGAAAACTAAGATCATGGCATCAGGTCCCATCACTTCATGGCAAATAGGTGGGGAATCAGTGGAAACAGTGGCTGACTTTATTTTTGGGGGCTCCAAAATCACTGCAGATGGTGACTGCAGCCATGAAATTAAAAGATGCTTGCTCCTTGGAAGCAAAGTTATGACCAACCTGCTGCTGCTACTGCTGCTAAGTCGCTTCAGTCGTGTCTGACTCTGTGCGACCCCATAGACGGCAGCCCACCAGGCTCCCCCGTCCCTGGGATTCTCCAGGCAAGAACACTAGAGTGGGTTGCCATTTCCTTCTCCAATGCATGAAAGTGAAAAGTGAAAGTGAAGTCACTCAGTCATGTCTGACTCCTAGTGGCCCCATGGACTGCAGCCCACCAGGTCCCTCCATCCATGGGATTTTCCAGGCAAGAGTACTGGAGTGGGGTGCCATTGCTTTTTCCAATGACCAACCTAGACAACATCAAAAAGCAGAGACATTACTTTGCCAACAGAGGTCCATCTAATCAAGGCTGTGGTTTTTCCAGTAGTCATGTATGGATGTGAGAGTTGAACTATAAAGAAAGCTGAGCACCACAGAATTGATGCTTTTGAACTGTGGTGTTGGAGAAGACTCTTGAGAGTCCTTTGGACAGCAAGAAGGAGATCCAACCAGTCCATCCTAAAGGAGATCAGTCCTGAGTGTTCGTTGGAGGGACTGATGTTGAAGCTGAAACTCTAATACTTTGGCCACCTGATGTGAAGAACTGCCTCATTTAAAAAGAACCTGATGTTGGGAAAATTGAAGGCAGGAGAGGGAGACGACAGCGGATGAGATGGTTGGATGGCATCACCGACTCAATGGACATGAGTTTGGGTAAACTCTAGGAGTTGGTGATGGACAGGGAGGCCTGGCATGCTACAGTCCATGGAGTTGCAAAGAGTCGGACACGACTGAGTGACTCAACTGAACTGAACTGAACTGTCCTGTTCTTTTACTTTGAATATTTTCTTTTGTCTCTGCATTTTGCCTGATTTTCTGTGTTGTGTTTATGTATTAGGTAGATTAGCTACATTTCCTGGTCTTATAGGAGTACCTTTATGTAGAAGGTATGCTATAGAGTCCAGCAGTGTAGTCTTCCCTGGCCATCAGAGCCAAGTGTTCCAGAAATGTCCCCTCTGTGGGCTTCCACCTGTTGCTGCTGAGCTGCAGTTGCTGTAGGCATGTCAGTATGCTAGGCCTGGACCTTGTGCTGCTGGCCATAAGTCCTGGTTCTGACTACTTGGGGTGCTCTGGTGCACTAGTTCAGTCACTGGGACAGGAGCTTCTTTGGAGTGACTGTGGTGCCAGCTGAGGGCACTTGCCTGAGTGATGAGTGGGGCATTGCTTTGGAGAGGCCCTGGTTCCAACTGAGGGCATCTGCCAGTGTGGTGGAGTGGAAGACCTCTTTGGAGGAGTGCCAGCTAGGGCAGGTCCCCCAAGGTGGGGACTATTGTGCTAGTTAGGTAGATGGGGAGAATAAACAATGGCACCTGTCAGTGCTGGGTCAGCTAGGTAGAAGGTGAGCAAAAGTAACTGTACCTGCCAGGGCCTCTGAACCTGAAGAAAGTTCCAGCAGATCTGCCTTGCTGGCACATGCCCTAAAATTATTAACTTTCTTCACATATGACAAAGGCACTTTTCAAACTGATGCCTCTGTGGTGAGACTTGAAGTGAGGGACTTTTTGTGTGTGCCCTTTAAGAAAAGAGTCTCAATTTCCTACAGCCCTTTCCCAGACATAAGCCTGGTTAGTATTCAAAGCTAGATGTTATGGGTGCTGGCCTCCCCAGTACAGGCCCTCTGGGCTGGGAGCCTGATGTAGGCTTCGGACTTTCTGCTCCTCGGAGAGCACCTCTGTGGCTGTGATACTCCTCCCACCTGTGGACTGCTCAGTTGAGGGTATGAAACTAGCCAGACTGCAACTGCCCTCCCCTCTGTTTCAATGTGGACTTTCCTTTTCAATTTTAGATGTGAAAATCTTTTCTTCTAGTCTGTGGGTCATTCTCAGAGATGGTTGCTCCGTGTGTGGTAGTTCTGGTGTGTCCATGAGAATAGAGAAGCCACGATCTTTCTGCTCTGGCCTTTTGTCCTCCTCCCTGATATATTGAGCTATGTTTATTTTGTCTATCTCCTACAGCATGTCAATTTTTTTTTTCTTATTTGAATATCCTGAAAGAGTGTTTAAGTTGGGGTTTTTTGCGTGTGAAACCTCCCGAGGTCTTATATAGTCGTAAAGGGTTTTGTTGTGCCCTCATATTTGAATGATACCTTTCTAGATTTGAAAGTGTTTTCCTTTCAGTGCTTAAAAATTATGCTCTGTCTTCATAAAATATTCCATTTTCATCTGTTTTCAGTGTTCTTGGAAATTCTAGTATTAGCCTGATTTTGCGTATTTAGAATGACTTTTACCTTCCATTTAATATATTTTTCTTTGCTTTAATATTCTTTAATATAAAGTGACTAGGTATGAGTTTTTTTTTCCTTAGCTGTTCTATTTGGTTCTCTAAGAGTCCTTTCGTTCTGAAGAATTCTATCATTCATGAAACCTGGAATATTTATCTTCATTATTTATTTAAGTAGTTTCTCCTTTCCATTTATCCACCCTGTTCCTCTGAGATCCTATTATCCTTCATATTTCTCAGCTTTAAATTTTTTCTCTATATTTTCTGTCTGTCCTTAAAGAATATTTATATGGACCTTTTTAAAGTCTTTATTGAACTTGTTACAATATTGTTTCTGTTTTATGTATTGATTTTTTGACTGTGAGACATGTGGGATCTTAGTTCTCTGACGAGGGATCAAACCCACACCCTCTGCATTGAAAGGCAAAGTCTTAACCTCTGGATCTCCAGGGAAGTCCCACTACTCTTTCCTATTGCTTTTAGGAAATATTTCTCATTGTGATCCTCCAATTCAGTATTTCTTTCTTTAGCTCGATTCCATCTTATTATTTATTTCATTTCAGCTATAGGTTTTGCATCATATCTTTCTTGGTTGCTTTTAAGGTTTCCTACTCTTGCTTTATTGGTCTCTCCCCACATCCCCTTAAGCATTAGAGTAATGTTATGGTCTTCTACTTGTTCAAAAGATTCTGCTTCAGATAGTGTATGCTGTCTGTTTTTGTCTTTCTTTACTGGATCTTGGCTATTCAGCTGTGTAAACTCATGCTCTACTGTGGATATCAGCTATGTTTGTTGGGAAAGGCAAAATATTAGATTCTAGTCTCCATCTGGTTAGACATGTTTAAAATAATGAGATATGTGGAGCCCCAGGGCATGATACCGTAGGAGCCATAACGCTCTTTGTGTCGTTCTCTTCCACTGACTCTCCCCTGGGCAGAGTTTCTCCTCTAAAATGAATTACTGGGGAGATGCAGAACTGAGCTGAGTCAGTCTCCATTCCACAGTTTGTAATTCTCGCAGGCATGGGAGTCTGGAGGAGGAGTGGGGATCAGGATACTGAAGGGCAGGGCTGCTGCTCATAATTAAGCAGGTGGCCTCGACTATAGGAGGCTTCCCTGGTGGCTCTGACGGTAAAGCATCTGCCTGCAACGTGGGAGACCCGGGTTTGATCCCTGGGTTGGGAAGATCCTCTGGAGAAGGGAAATGGCAACCCACCCCAATACCCTTGCCTGGAAAATCCCATGGACAGAGGAGCCTTGTATGCTACAGTCCACAGGGTCACAAAGAGTCAGACACGACTGAGCGACTTCACTTTCCTTCTTTCCTTTTTCCCCACTATAGGAGAGAGGGGACAGGCACTGCCATACACCTTCTCTCCCAGGCTGTTTACCCTGCTATGAGGCCTGCCCATCTGGAGGCAGGAGTGCCTTTTCCTAATGCACACAGTGTTACCACATGTTCTATCAGTGGCCTTTCAAGAGTTCCTGGTCAGCTGCCCCTGCTTTCAGCGTCTCCTCACCCCAGTATCCACCTGCACTTCCTTGACTTTACTGCCAACACCAGTGATCTGGAATCTGTAAAAGGATTTATGCAAGGAGGTAGTTGGTGAGAATTGTCTCTAAACAATGAAGGGTAGAAGTCAAGAGCAGTAGTAAAAAGCTTTTCTCCAATATACCTTCTCACTGCTACCTCTCATAGCCTTTTGTCTTTAATTGTAATATACTCCCCATGTATAGTTCAAATGAGCTTCCCAGGTGCTTCTGGTGGTAAAGAACCCGCCTGCTAATGCAGGAGACATAAGAGATGTGGGTTCGATCCCTGAATTGGGAAGATCCCCTGGAGGAGGACATGGCAACCCACTCCAATATTCTTGCTTGGAGAATCCCATGGATAGAGGAGCCTGGCAGGCTACAGTCCATAGAGTCGCAAAGAGTCAGACATGATTGAGGTGACTTAGCATGCGCACACACCAGTTCAAAACATCCTTCAGTCTCCTATGAGAGTTACATGCTTTTTATTAGCTCCAAATATTCATATTTCCCTCCTACTTCTTCATATACTCCAGGGCTGAATTTGAAGGAGGAGTCAGCAGGTACTAACTCTTCATTTTCATTAGATCTGGAAGCTTAAATGTATATCTTTAAAAATATTACTTTACTTGTCTTTTATTTTGGAAATAATTGTTTTGACCTATTTCTTGAAGACCTTTAAGGCGAATGAAAGAGAACTTGGGTGTCCCCAAATGAGGGTGGGTTGCTACATTATCAGAGTTCTCCAAAGAAATAGAAGTAGATATTTATAGAAAAAGGTTTATTGTGAGGAATTGGCTCATGCGATTATGGAGGCTGAGAAGTCCTACCATCTGCTCTTTGCAAGCTAGAGACCCAGGAAACTTGGGGTGTAATTCCTATCTAAGCCTGATAACCTGACCACTGAGGGAACCACTGTGCAAACCCCAGTGCAAGGACAAGAAAAGACTGATGTTTCAGCTTAAGCAAGCACACAGGAAAGAAAAGGAGTAAACTCCTCCTTCTTTCCCCTTTTTGTTTTATCCAGACCCTGAACAGATTGGGTAAAGCCCACCCTCACCAGGGAGGGCCATTTATTTTACTGAGCCCATCAACTCAAATCCTAATCTCATCCAGAGTCACACTCACAGACACACACACCCGGAAATAATATTCAATTTGGGTGCCCCTTGGTCCAATCAAATTTACACATAAAATTAATCACCATAGTTGGGAATCATAGATGAAAGTCAGGTAAAGAAGAAAAGACAGCACTGCCCAGAAGACAAGACTCAGAAGACCATGACTGCATCCTTATTCAATCAGTTACCTTCTCTATCCTCAAGTTTCCTTGCCTGTAAATTGGGAATAAGAATAAATGTTCCGTTTTCATCCCAGGGTTATTTTGCTGCTCAGTAGGATAATATCTGTGGAAGGCACTCTACATGCCACTACCGAGGGAAAGCAGCACTGTTTAGCATGAACCAAAGAGCATTTGAAATGATATTAACTCTCGGGGGACAGGATGTTCTTTGGCTGGGAAGGTGGTAATCCCTCCCCTCTGCGACCTCAGTGAATTTCAGACAGATCTTCAAAGCAGATCAGGTCTCTGCAGCCCAGAGTGGTGAAAATAGTCCAAGTTCTCTGACCTCTCTAAGCTGGGGAAGGTTGGCATCAAGGACAAAAGCTTTCAATTGCATTGAACATGGCCTGGACAGGTTCCAAGTGGGTAATTACTTTATGCTTACTTACAATTTCCCCTTCAGCTTCGAAGGGCTAGAGCATCCCTCATTTCCTAGACTAGCAGGGCCGTTCAGTGTTGCTAGGCATATGTTGAACAGCTGCCCCAGTCACCTACCTCAGCAGCCACCGTATTTTAGTAATGAAGTCAGGGCTCAAATTGGGCAAGATGGTAACACATTTCTTTGATTAGTGTGTAGGACAAATGTGGCCTCTCTTTGAACAGAAGGGGAGGGCATTTGATTATGTTTTTTTCTCACTTGCATCAGAAGCAGGAATAAACTGAGCAGGTTCTCTATGAGCCAGCTTTGAGAGGTTCTCTGAGATGAATCTTATTAAGAAAAATAGATTAATTTTATCGTCAATAGTTACATCAGACTCTTCAATTATGAAAAATACATGCTCATGAAAAGTAGGATGGCAGCAAAATTTCATCTAAGGAACTGCATCCTCTGAACATCTTGTTTTAAAACTGAGAATGTTTGTGGGCAAAGAAATATTTCCAGTCTATAGGGTGAAGGCAGGATCTAGGCAATGAGGGATTTCATGTAACTGCAGATCAGAAACTTGAGTGTTCTTTGATGTGCTGATCCATTTGCCTCTCTCCCACCCTTCATTTTTCCCATTGTCTAATTAGCATAGTGATTTGGGTCTAGGCCCTTAACTTTTCTGAGCAGCAGGTACTTTTATCCACAAAATAGGGGTAATAGTGGTGCCTGTCTCCTCGAACTCTTGTAAGGAACAAAGGAGGTAATATACTTGGCATATAGAAAGAGCTCAGTAATTGTTAGTCATTAACACTATTGTTGTTATTATCTCTCAGGTCTTAGTTTAAATATCCCTTTTTTTGTTAACAATAATTTCCATCCCTATTTTAAGACTAGGTTAGGTAAATGACTTGGTGCTTCCATAGAACAGCTTACAACATTATTGTAAAGTAATTAGCCTCCAATTAAAATAAATAAATTTTTTTTAAAAAGAAATTCCAAAAAAAAAAAGAAATTCCATTGTTTTGAGTACATACCAGCTTTTCTACACTATTTGAGCTGTTTTCCATGTATGCATTATTAATTATCCCACTTTACAAATAAAGAAATTTAGAGAATTCATGTAGCTGACAAGGGTGAGATTTGAACGTAGATATTTAAACTCCAAAGTTCATATTCTTAATGATAACACATCATGTTTTATGGTGATTATTCATGTAATTTTCCTTGCTAGACAATGAACTCTGTATGTTCCCAGACCCTCAATCTTTTTGAAGCTCCCCTAATTTACACGTGGTCTCACCCTCTCCAAAACCCATTGATGCGAGCAGCTTTCTTAGCTTGTGACTCCTTGGCTTCACCTCAGCTAGAAACATCCTTCTCTGTGTTCTTGACTTTGAGTCTAATGTCTACTATTTCAGGATCAGTTACATCAGTATTGCCCTTGCTCTCATCCTTCTGACCACCACACTATGTTTCAGTTAGGGGTTTTGGTTGCATGTGAGAGAAACTGTCTCTGGTAGTTACAAGCAGAAAGGACTTACATTGGAAGAACATAAAGTGCTCAGAGCGTTGATGAGATCAGGACTAGGCTTAGAAAATTCGAAGGAGTCAAGGCCCTTATCAGAGCCTCTACCCTTCCTGGCTCCTTGTCTTATTTGTTCAGGATTCAAAGTCCTGGAGTCTGGATAGCTGAGCACAAGGTCAGTGCCTACTTCCTAGAATGGCAAGATGTGGGAGGATCCAGGATCTGGCTCCTCTTAGCTTCTGTAATAGCAGATGTAGGAAGGCACCGTGAATCGCCTGTGCTTGACCATAAACACACAGGTGGAAGGATATTTCCTCACAAGGAAAGATAATGAACAGTTGATAACAAAAAAATTACATTTGTCTACTGCACACTTGAATGGTTAGCTCTGGTCATCCTGCCAAGCTATTTCCCAATGCCAATTTCAAAATTCAAAAAGTCTCTCCAAAATATAGCCCAGGTCCACTAATATACTGCATGACCTCACCTAAGAAACTTCTTGTGCTGAATCCTTTATGTCCTCCTGATTCCTACACCATATACTCCTATGGAGGTATCTTCAGGCTTGGCACAGGCCTTAAAAACTGGGGACAGACCAAGACTGCTTCATGGATAGTCACAGTCATCCCATCTTATTTACAGCATAATGTCCTGGCTCTGGGCAAGCATATTTCCCCAGGTGACTCCTTTGAAATATCTTTCCAGGCCTGCTCTTGTGTTCCAGACCCTTGGCCATATAAATGCACGTACCTCCCTTTCAACTCCTGCTCTGTATTTCAATTTTAAAATGGACTGATTTTCATGTCTCTCATTGCTATAGCCTACAGTTCCTATAGGCTGTATATAGGACGTGCACCTAATTTTGGCCAGTGGCTTTCACTTCTGCATAGCTTGTGCTGGTTATGTCCACTCCCCTGGCTTTATGGTTCTAGGTCTAGTTCATGAATCTTGTATGCGGCCTCACCCTGGCCAATAGGTCTTCTGGGATGCTGTATCCAAACCCATCTGCACCATATCATGAGCTTTTACATGGTCACCTCTGGTTCAGTCCTTCTATGTCCAGAACTCGTGTTAATAGTGGTAGGAGAAATTAATGTAATCTGACCTTTGCGACTAGTTAGAAGAGAGGCCCAAAATTTGTCACATTTTAAAATTCTAGTCCTTTACCTCTCAGTCTCATATTCTAATAAATGGCCACTCTACCTTTTCCTCATGAACTAATTGTCAAAGCGAATCTCAATTCTAGTGTAAAGCCTTAGACTTCTTCCCTTTGTGGGCTTCCCTGGTATCTCAGTTGGTAAAGAATCTACCTGCAATGAAGGAGACCACAGTTTGATTTCTGGGTCGTGAAGATTCCCTGGAGAAGGGATAGGCTACTCACTCCATTATTCTTGGACTTCCCTGGTGGCTCAGCTGGTAAAGAATCCACCTGCAATGTGGGAGACCTGGGTTCAATCCCTGGGTTGGGAAGATCCCCTGGAGAAGGGAAAGGCTACTCACTCCAGTATTCTGGCCTGGAGAATTCCGTAACTGTACAGGACTGTATTCTTTCCTCTGTACCAGTCTTGCTTTGGTAATACCTCAGTGCTCTAGTCTGTTGCAGGATTTTAATGTGTCTTATGCTAGAGTCCTGACACTGACGTTGAACCCTGCTGGTTGTGACACATCTCTCTGGTGCCATCTGCTTGTTTATTGATGCTAAAGGCCAAGGACACCTTTAAAATGCACTAAAAAGAAAGTGACTACAATTGTGGACAGCTTGATAGAATGTAGCCAAACAGCCTTGGATGTTGTGAAATAGTAGAGTTTCCTGAATTGCACTGGTTGGAATTCTGATTGATACTTATCTTTCCTCTGTTTGCTTCTGAGCTCCTGTGTCAGTCTTCACTACTCAGTTTGGTCTTTACCTTTTTGAACAGGTATGTGATCTCTCTTTTTTGATCTCCTGTGTCCTAGGATCTGACGCAACACTTCTCTGGGTTTCATTTCCCTTCCTTTCTCCACTACTCTGCTATAGGATGCACTTGAGCATGACTTTGCCTTTCCTGAAAGTGGTCTACACCAGCCTGCCTGGAAGAAAGCAGCCTCATCACAGTGGAAGGTCTTATGTCAGGTGTTCCTCATACATCTGCTCTGTTTGCTGAATATAAGACATTTGACAGAGACCACGTTCTCAGAAAGGCTGCTTCTGCATATGAGCTCTTCTACACCCTCTTCAGGAGAAGGCAATGGCACCCCAATCCAGTACTCTTGCCTGGAAAATCCCATGGATGGAGGAGCCTGGTAGGCTGCAGTCCACGGGGTCGCTAAGAGTCGGCCATGACTGAGTGACTTCACTTTCACACCTTCTTCAGCTTCCCTGGTGGCTCAGTGGTTAAGAATCCACCTGCAGTGCAGGAGATACAGGTTTGATCCCAGGGTCAGGAAGATCCCCTGGAGGAGGGTGTGGCTATTCACTCCAGTATTCTTGCCTGGAAAATCGCATGGAGAGAGGAGTCTGGTGGGCTACAGCCCATAGGGTTGCAAAGAAGTTGGACATGACCGAAGCAACTGAGCATGTATGCATACACACCCCATCTACTGTCCTTAAGTTTCCCTCATTAGCAGTCCTCTTGCCCTTTCATCAAATGGTCTTGCTTTGTGCATTTCTGGGGCTATGGAAACCATCTGGCACGTTCTTCTCCTCCACCTGCTTCCTCAGAGTCTCTGCCCTCCTTCTCCTATCTTGGAGAAGGAGGTGTCTCTCTTTCCTAGGCTTACCCCTGGCCCCAGGAGGTAGAGTTGGTCCCTGTCTCCTCTTTCAGAATGATGTTCTCTCAGGTGTTCTGCCTTCCCTGGGTATTTGAAAACTGTTCCTCTCTGTGGGATCCTTCCCATCTGCCTTTAAAGCAGCTTGATCGATTGCCTCCAAAGAATGGTCCTCTGTTCTCTTCTTGCCAAACTTCTTGAATATGTGAGTGCCACCCACGGACTGGGCTTCTTCACTATTTCACTCCAAATGCCCTGCAATCTGGCTTCTATTGTCACTAAATTCTGGAGATCCTCTCTCAAAGTTTACTGTTAACCTCTTAATTGCCAAACATAAAGGCTTGTTCTCAGATTTTGTGTCCTTCGTTCTATCAGCCACTTTGCAGTGTTAAAATATTTGATCTTACCTTTCATGATTGAAATTTCCTTTTCTATATTACCATCTTTTTCATTGACTATTTGAATGTTATTTAGCTTTTCCTATGTGTTTCTCTGTTCTTACCAGCTAGATGTAAATTCCTTGAGGCTGGGAGCTGTGCATTTATAAACATTGTTTCACAATGCTATGTGCCTAATAGGTGTTATGACAAATACTTTTTAAGTGAAGAAATAGAACTATTCAGAGTGAATTATTCATTCGGTCATTTATTCATTTAAGAACAAATGCTTCTTATGTACCCCAATATACGATTATTATAGTCTGTGAAACAGTGATTCATAAGACTTGCTTGGGTTTCCCTGGTGGCTCAGCGGTAAACAATCTGCCTGCAGTGCAGGAGATGCAGAAGACACGGGTTCGATCCCTGGGTCAGAAAGATCTCTTGGAGGAGGAAATGGAAACCCACTCCAGTATTCTTGCCTGGAGAATCCCATGGACAGAGGAGCCTGGCGGACTACAGTCCATAGGGTCGCAAAGAGACTCGACGGAAGCGATTGAGTGAGTGGAGACACACTTAGTTCCTGCTTTCAGAGACCTTATAGTCCAGTGAGGAATGTATACGTGATAATATACACTCATAGTACAAAACGATAAATACCACGATGAGGAGACATTTAACTGGGGGTGGAGGGGATCAGGGAAGGTTTTCTGGGAGAAATAATATTTAAACGAAGTGGTAGCAAGGTAAAAAGAGGAAAGAGGAAGCGTGAGTTCCTAGCAAAGGGAGTAGTGTCTTCAGAGGCTACACAGTGTGACACTTTTGAGGAACTGACTGAAAAACTGTCAGAGACGTGAATATGGTGAAAAAGGGAGATGGGGCAAACAAGCAGGTGGGCTGTGCCTAACGCAGAACAGGCATTTCACCCCTTCCCATTTCTAAGCAATTCCCTGTTTACTATGTAATCCTCACAGCCTTTGAGTGGTAGGTGGCAGCTGTCTTACAGAGGGAGAAAGTGAGTTTTGTAAAATTGAAATTCACTAAGTCAATAGTAAGCCTGAAAATATCATCACTTCTTGATGCAGCTTCCTTTTTGAAAACAGTAATTTTATTGGAGTGTAGTTGATTTGCAATGTGTTTGTTTTAAGCGTACACCGAAGTGATTCAGTTACGCATATTCATATATTCATTCTTTTCAAGATTCTTTTCTCATATAGGTTATCACAGAATATTGGGTAGAGTTTCCTGTGCTATACGGTAGGTTCTTGTCGGTCATCTATTTTATAAGAAGTAGTGTGTGTGTGTTCGGGCTTCCCTGATGGCTCAGACGGTAAAGCGTCTGCCTGCAATGCGGGAGACCTGGGTTCCATCCCTGGGTCAGGAAGATCCCCTGGAGAAGGAAATGGCAACCCACTCCAGTATTCTTGCCTGGAAAATCCCATGGACGGAGGAGCCTGGTGGGCTACAGTCCATGGGATCGCAAAGAATTGGACACGACTGAGCAACTTCACTTCACTTCACTTCTTCAGTGTGTGTTCATCCCTAGCTTCTGATTTATCCCTCTCTGTGACATTTCCCCGTTCATAATCATGTTTGTTTCCAGACTGTAAGCCTGCTTCTGTTTTATAAATAAGTTCACTTGTAGATTCCACATATGAGTGATATCATACTATATTTGTCTTTCTCTGTCTGACTTACTTTACTTAGTATGATCATCTCTAGTTCCATCCATGTTCAGATACAGCTTCCTTTTTCATTGACTATCTAAGCACCCAGAACAGACTGAGGAAAATATAAACTGTAATTTTAAAAAAACCCATCAGAGAGCTGAAGATGAAAAGAAACCTTAAGGAGTTATATTTGAGGAGAAAGGAGACACATGGCTGTGTTCATCACTGGAAGAACAGTGGGAAAGGGAAGAATCCACCGCAGACAAGGGTAAAGAAAACTCAAGCTAACTGTTAATGAATTTGAATGACTGCGTGGGTGCTGGTGGGATGGTATCCTTAATCACAGAGCATGTTGGTACCCACCTGCCAACTCTGTTCTGAGTCTTCACCTAGGACACAGGGAAAGATGTCAAAGGCGGGGGATCAGGCAAAGGTGCTAAGAGAAAGTCCCCTGAGAAATATAGGGTCTGCCTAAATGAAAGGCAGGGATATTCTCAAATACAATATCGTTGCTGATGAGGGGTGGTGGAAAGCGAATAAACTGAACACATCCTGTACCCACGCTGGGCCTTTCCTGAGTGCAAGGCAGTGTCTCACTGAAGGCTGGCATTAGGGCAGAAGAATTTATGAAACTTCTTCTAAGGCCCACTAAATCTCTCATGGCTCTTGACCAAATGCATGGAAGGCTGGGGAAAGAGAAGCAAAATTGGAAAAAACCTCTCCTAGACACTTCAGGTCTTTACTGAATCCATTGCTACAGCCCTCCAGAAACTGGGGACAGAGCATCAGTACAGGTAGTTCTCCTGAGCTAAGACAGTCAGAACTAGGGCTGAAAAGTCAGAACTGATCACTCCCCAGTGACCCCTAAAGCTCATAGTCAGGCTGCAGGGCAGAGATCTTTCATGGTCCAGAAAGTTAGGAACTGGGAGACAAAGCATAATTTTTTTTTTTTTTTGAAGCCTCCCTGGTGCTCAGATCCTATGTTATGCTAAAGGAAAATTCTAATCCTATCCCCAAAATATTTAAATACAGTTGTAAACTGAATATAATTAAAGATACAACATAGGCCAGTTTAATACAGATTAGATGGAAACACATCTTTACCATAGTGGACTGACAGAAAAAGGGATGTACTGTTTTTTGAGTAAATATTTACTTTTCAGTCTAATTTTTAAAAAGTACACAATGTCTGACATAAGAAAAATTATGACAATGAAAGAAGCACAAATGTAATACATAATAAAGAATAAGTAAAAATAGATCCTCAGATAGCCAGAATGTTGAAATGGTCAGATGAGGAACTTTAGAATGACTATAATAGATACATTAAAGGACACTGTGAAAAGTGAACAACACACATGACTACGTGGGGAATTCAAGGAGCAATGGTATTTGTTTTTTTTTTTTAAAGAAAAAAGTGGACATGCTAGAAAAAATATATACAGTGATGAGCTTATTCAATCTTCATTTTAGTTATCTATTGCTGCTTAGTAAGGTTCACAAGCAGAGGATTTAAAGAGTTAAAACTTATTTTTCCTTTCTGCTATCTGGGCTGGGCTCAGTTGAATAGTTCTGTTTCAAGTGGAGTCTGCTGGGCTTTGAATGTTCAAAATGGCTTCCTTACTCCTGTATTTGGTGCTCAAAACTGCAGTGCTTTCACCAGTGTGATTTGCCAGAAAAGTTGGAGGTTGACTGATCTTTCTTTCATTCTATGGGCACTCTCCAAATTGCTAACCTAGGCTTCTTCACAGAGTAATGATCTTAGGGTAGTCGGGTTTTTAACCTATGGTGTCTGATTTCCAACAGAGAAGTGGAAACTGAAAGTTCTCTAAAGATATGGACTCATAAATCCTAGACCATAATTTCTCTCTTTATTTTCTTCTTTTCATCTTTTCTTTGGCCATGATGTGTGACTTGAGGGGTATTAATTCCGCAACCAGGGATTGAATCTCTTGACAGTGAATGCATGAAGTCCTAACCATTGAAATGCCAGAGAATTCCCTAGACCATAATTTTCAATGCATTGTATTTTTCAAAGTAAGTCACAAGTTCAGCCTAGATATCACCACTGAGTATGTGGAATAGTATATATGTGCAGGAGAAGAAGAATTGATGGTGGCAATCTTGGAGACTACATCCCTCTTCCCCCTGGCCACCACAATTCACATCCATCCTATGTGAAAACTACACCACACACCCCCACCATGGTCACCAAAGTCTTTTTAATTATGGCATCATGTGCAACTCTTGCATCTCAAGACCCACATCAAGTCGAGATGTGGATGAAGCTTCTCAAGTGCATCTCTTCTCAGTCTGAAGAGAAGGTTACTCCCCCGCCCCACAGCCATCCAGTGTAAAACAATGAGACAGTGATAGAATAGCTCCAGTAGTTGCTGCTGCTGCTAAGTCGCTTCAGTCGTGTCCGACTCTGTGCGACCCCAGACGGCAGTCTATCAGGCTGTCCCATCCCTGGGATTCTCCAGGCAAGAACACTGGAGTGGGTTGCCATTTCCTTCTCCAATGCATGGAGGTGAAAAGTGAAAGTGAAGTTGCTCAGTCGTATCCAACTCTTAGCAACCCCATGGACTGCAGCCCACCAGGCTCCTCTGCTCATGGCATTTTCCAGGCAAGAGGACTGGAGTGGAGTGCCATTGCCTTCTCCGAGCTCCAGCAGTTACTCCCATTTAAAGAGGAAAATGGAAAGAACATAGCAGTCAATGGTCCACAGTCATTCTAAAATACAGTTGGCCATATATCCAAGTACTACCAACTCTGAGGAAGTATGGAACATTCCATGATTTATCCCAATTCTCCTTTTTGAGATTAGTTCTTTGGAGATTTTGACTATGTTGTTTGGGATCTGGGCTATGATCTCTGAGGTATTCTTAGGAAATGGTCTTATTTTTAACTGAATTTTTTTTCTTAGCCTTCTTTATGCCCATGGAAGTTTTATGAGCTCTCTCTCTGCATTTTAGTTAAAACTTGTGGTGCTTTTATTAGGAAAGTTATCTTAAAAACTTTATAAGTTTTCTATGAAGCATACTGGGGGTTACATTTTACAAAGCCACACCTGCAAATCTATTTGAGATAGGCCTCTTTCCACTTTTAGCTGCTTTTGTACAATGCCTGAAAGATCCTTAGAAGATTTTATGTTTAGCTAAAGGTGTCTATGAGACACCATCATAAATCTTTCTGAAGTCTTAAAAGAAGTCTTGTAACCATGTTCTTAATTTGATCTTTAACTTGAGCCTACATTGTACTGTCAGTGCCCTGAATTTGGTCTTTGCTATAACCCTAATATTCTTTTTTTTAATTTAAGTATAGTTTCTGTACAATATTACATGTTACAGATGTATAATATAGTGATTCATGATTTTTAAAGGTTATACTCCACTGATTGTTAAAAAGCATTAGCTATATTCCCTGTGTTCTACAATAAGTGCTTGTAGGTTTTTTTTTTTTTTTTAATATATACCTAAAGGAGGGCAAAGGCTAATAGAGTTTTGCCAAGAGAATGCACTGGTCATAGTGAACACCTTCTTCCCACAACACAAAAGAAGACTCTATACATGGACATCACCAGATGGTCAATACCGATATCAGATTGATTGTATTTTCGCAGCCAAAGATGGAAAAGCTCTATACAGTCAGCAAAAACAAGACCAGGAGCTGACTATGGCTCAGATCATGAACTCCTTATTGCCAAATTCAGACTTAAATTGAAAAAAGTAGGGAAAAACACTAGACCATTCAGGTATGACCTAAAACAAATCCCTTATGATTATACAGTGGAAGTGAGAAGATTCAAGGGATTAGATCTGATAGACAGAGTGCCTGGTGAACTATGGATGGAGGTTCAAGATATTGTACAGGAGACAGGGATCAAGACCATACCCAAGAAAAAGAAATGCAAAAAAGCAAAATGGCTGTCTGAGGAGGTCTTACAAAGAGCTGTGAAAAGAATGGAAGTGAAAAGCAAAGGAGAAAAGGAAAAATATAAGCATCTGAATGCAGAGTTCCAAAGAATAGCAAGGAGAGATAAGAAAGCCTTTCTTAGTGATCAGAGCAAAGAAATAGAGGGAAACAATATAATGGGAAAGACTAGAGATTTCTTGAAGGAAATTAGAGATACCAAGGGAACATTTAATGCAAAGATGGGCACAGTAAAGGACAGGAATGGTATGGACCTAACAGAAGCAGAAGATATTAAGAAGAGGTGGCAGGAATACACAGAAGAACTGTACAAAAAAGATCTTCACAACCCAGATAATCACGATGGTGTGATCACTGACCTAGAGCCAGACATCCTGGAATGTGAAGTCAAGTCTGCCTTAGAAAGCATCACTACAAACAAAGCTAGTGGAGGTGATGGAATTCCAGTTGAGCTATTTCAAATCCCAAAAAGATGATTCTGTGAAGGTGCTGCATTCAATATGCCAGCAAATTTGGAAAACTCAGCAGTGGACACAGGACTAAAAAAGATCAATGTTCATTCTAATCCCAAAGAAAGGCAATGCCAAAGAATTCTCAAACTACTGCACAACTGCACTCATCTCACATGCTAGTAAAGTAATGCTCAAAGTTCTCCAAGCCAGGCTTCAGCAATATGTGAACCGTGAACTTCCTGATGTTCAAGCTGGTTTTAGAAAAGGCAGAGGAACCAGAGATCAAATTGCCAACATCCGCTGGATCATGGAAAAAGCAAGAGAGTTCCAGAAAAACATCTATTTCTGCTTTCTTGACTATGCCAAAGCCTTTGACTGTGTGGATCACAATAAACTGTGGGAAATTCTTCAAGAGATGGGAATCCCAGACCACCTGACCTGCCTCTTGAGAAACCTATATGCAGGTCAGGAAGCAACAGTTAGAACTGGACATGGAACAACAGACTGGTTCCAAATAAGGAAAGGAGTACATCAAGGCTGTATATTGTCACCCTGCTTATTTAACTTATATGCAGAGTACATCATGAGAAACGCTGGACTGGAAGAAACACAAGCTGGAATCAAGATTGCCGGGAGATATATCAATAGCCTCAGATATGCAGATGACATCACCCTTATGGCAGAAAATGAAGAGGAACTAAAAAGCCTCTTGATGAAAGTGAAAGAGGAGAGTGAAAAAGTTGACTTAAAGCTCAACATTCAGAAAACGAAGATCATGGCATCTGGTCCCACCACTTCATGGGAAATAGATGCAGAAACAGTGGAAACAGTGTCAGACTTTATTTTTTGGGGCTCCAAAATCACTGCAGATGGTGACTGCAGCCATGAAATTAGAAGATGCTTACTCCTTGGAAGGAAAGTTATGACCAACCTAGATAGCATATTCAAAAGCAGAGACATTACTTTGCCAACAAAGGTCTGTCTAGTCAAGGCTATGGTTTTTCCTGTGGTCATGTATGGATGTGAGAGTTGGACTGTGAAGAAGGCTGAGCGTTGAAGAATTGATGCTTTTCAACTGTGGTGTTGGAGAAGGCTCTTGAGAGTCCCTTGGACTGCAAGGAGATCCAACCAGTCCATTCTGAAGGAGATCAGCCCTGGGATTTCTTTGGAAGGAATGATGCTAAAGCTGAAACTCCAGTACTTTGGCCACCTCATGCGAAGAGTTGACTCATTGGAAAAGACTTTAATGCTGGGAGGGATTGGGGGCAGGAGGAGAAGGGGACGACAGAGGATGAGATAGATGGCTGGATGGCATCACTGACTCGATGGACGTGAGTCTGAGTGAAGTCCGGGAGTTGGTGATGGACAGGGAGGCCTGGCATGCTGCGATTCATGGGGTCGCAAAGAGTCGGACACAACTGAGCAACTGAACTGAACTGAATGAATATATGTGGAATTTAGAAAGATGGTAAAAATGACCCTATATGTGAGACAGCAAAAGAGACACAAATGTATAGAACAGTCTTTTGGACTCTGTGGGAGAAGGCGAGGGTGGGATGATTTGAGAGAATATCACTGACACATGTATATTATCATGTGAAACATATCACCAGTGCAGGTTTGATTCATGAGATAGGGTACTCAGGCCTGGTGTACTGGGACAACCCAGAGGGATGGGATGGGGAGGAAGGTTGGAGGGGGGTTCAGGATGGGGAACATATGTACACCCATTGCTGATTCATGCCAATGTATGGCAACAACCACTACAAGATTGTAAAGTAATTAGCCTCCAATTAAAATACATAAATTTTAAAAAATAAAAATGAAAAAAAATAAAATAAATGTCCATCCACAGAGAAAGAAAGTATAGAGGAAATACAGAATGTTTATACACACATACACACAGATTGGAATACTGATCAGCTATTAAGAAAAAAACAATTTTGCCATTTGCAACAAGGTAGATGGACTTGGATGGTCCTAAAAGCGAAAGTGCTAGTCGCTCAGTCATGTCTGACTCTGTACAGCCACATGGACCATAGGCCACCAGGCTCCCCCGTCCCTGGGACTCTCCAGGCAAGAATTCTGAAGTGGGTTGCCACTTCCTTCTCCAGGGAATCTTCCCAACCCAGGGATCGAACCTGAATCTCTTTATGTCTCCTACATTGCAGGAATATTCCTTACCATCTGAGCCACCAGAGAAGCCCTGCACAGCATTATGGTCCTTGAAATAAGTCAGGCAGAGAAAGACAAACATTGTACGGTATCACTTACATGTGGAATCTAAAAACGACAGCAAAGTAGTGACTGTAACAGAAAGGAAGCAGACTCAAAGGAAGAACAAACTAGTGTTTACCAGTGGGGATAGGAAACAGAGGCAATATACGAGTAGGGGAATAAGAGCTACAAACTATTCAGTTCAGTTGAGTCGCTAGTCGTGTCCGACACTTTGTGACCCCGTGGACTGCAGCACGAGAGGCTTCCCTGTCCATCAACAACTCCAAGAGTTTACTCAAACTCATGCCCATTGAGTCAGTGATGCCATCCAACCACTTCATCCTCCATCGTCCCCTTCTCCTCCCACCTTCAATCTTTCCAAGCATCACAGTCTTTTCAAACGAGTCAGTTTTTCTCATCAGATGGCCAAAGTATTGGAGTTTCAGCTTCAATATCAGTCCTTCCAATGAATATTCAGGACTGATTTCCTTTAGAATGGACTGGTTGGATCTCTGTGCAGTCCAAGAGATTCTCAAGAGTCTTCTTCAACACCACAGTTCAAAGCATCAATTCTTCAGCACTCAACTTTCTTTATAGTCCAACTCTCACATCCATACGTGACTACTGGAAAAAACATAGCTTTGACTAGACAGATCTTTGTTGGCAAAGTAATGTCTCTGCTTTTTAATATGTTGTCTAGGTTGGTCATAGCTTATCTTCCAAGGAGTAAGCGTCTTTTAATTTCATGGGTACAGTCACCATCTGCAGTGATTTTGGAGCCACAAAATACAAATTCTGCCACTGTTTCAACTGTTTCCCCGTCTATTTGCCATGAAGTGATGGGACCAGATGCCATGATCTTAATTTTCTGAATGTTAAGTTTTAAACCAACTTTTTCACTATCCTCTTTCACTTTCAACAAAAGGCTCTTAAGTTCTTCTCTTTCTGCCATAAGGGTGGTGTCATTTGCATATCTGAGGTTACTGATATTTCTCCAAGTAATCTTGATTCCACTTGTGCTTCCTCCAGCCCAGCATTTCTGATGATAACTTATATACTCTGCATATAAGTTAAATAAGCAGGGTGACAATATACAGCCTTGATGTATTCCTTTTCCTATTTGGAACCAGTCTGTTGTTCCGTGTTCAGTTCTAACTGTTGCTTCTTGACCTGCATACAGATCTCTCAGGAGGCAAGTCAGTTCAGTTCAGTTCAGTCGCTCAGTCATGTCTGACTCCTTGTGACCCCATAAATTGCAGCATGCCAGGCCTCCCTATCCATCACAAACTCGCGGAGTTCACTCAGATGACCATCAAGTCAGTGATGCCATCCAGCCATCTCAGCCTCTGTTGTCCCCTTCTCCTCCTGCCCCTAATCCCTCCCAGCATCAGAGTCTTTTCCAATGAGTCAACTCTTCTCATGAGGTGGCCAAAGTACTAGAGTTTCAGCTTTAGCATCATTCCTTCTAAAGAAATCCCAGGGCTGATCTCCTTCAGAATGGACTGGTTGGATCTCCTTGCAGTCCAAGGGACTCTGAAGAGCCTTCTCCAACACCACAGTTCAAAAGCATCAATTCTTCAACGCTCAGCCTTCTTCACAGTCCAACTCTCACATCCATACATAACCACAGGAAAAACCATAGCCTTGACTAGACAGACCTTTGTTGGCAATGTCTCTGCTTTTGAATATGCTATCTAGGTTGGACATAACTATCCTTCCAAGGAGTAAGCGTCTTCTAATTTCATGGCTGCAGTCACCATCTGCAGTGATTTTGGAGCCCCAAAAAATAAAGTCTGACACTGTTTCCACTGTTTCTGCATCTATTTCCCATGAAGTGGTGGGACCAGATGCCATGATCTTCGTTTTCTGAATGTTGAGCTTTAAGCCAACTTTTTCACTCTCCACTTTCACTTTCATCAAGAGGCTTTTTAGTTCCTCTTCACTTTCTGCCATAAGGGTGGTATCATCTGCATATCTGAGGCTATTGATATTTCTCCCAGCAATCTTGATTCCAGCTTGTGCTTCTTCCAGTCCAGCGTTTCTCATGATGTACTCTGCATATAAGTTAAATAAGCAGAGTGACAATATACAGCCTTGACGTACTCCTTTTCCTATTTGGAACCAGTCTGTTGTTCCATGTCCAGTTCTAATTGTTGCTTCCTGACCTGCATACAGATATCTCAAGAGGCAGGTCAGGTGGTCTGGGATTCCCATCTCTTTCAGAATTTCCCACAGTTTATTGTGATCCACACAGTCAAAGGCTTTGGCATAGTCAAGAAAGCAGAAATAGATGTTTTTCTGGAACTCTCTTGCTTTTTCCATGATCCAGCAGATGTTGGCAATTTGATCTCTGGTTCCTCTGCCTTTTCTAAAACCAGCTTGAACATCAGGAAGTTCACGGTTCACATATTGCTGAAGCCTGGCTTGGAGAACTTTGAGCATTACTTTACTAGCATGTGAGATGAGTGCAGTTGTGTGGTAGTTTGAGAATTCTTTGGCATTGCCTTTCTTTGGGATTAGAATGAACATTGATCTTTTTTAGTCCTGTGGCCACTGCTGAGTTTTCCAAATTTGCTGTCATATTGAGTGCAGCACTTTCACACCATCATCTTTTAGGATTTTAAATAGCTCAACTGGAATTCCATCACCTCCACTAGCTTTGTTTGTAGTGATGCTTTCTAAGGCAGACTTGACTTCACATTCCAGGATGTCTAGCTCTAGGTCAGTTATCACATCATTGTGATTATCTGGGTCATGAAGATCTTTTTTGTACAGTTCTTCTGTGTATTCCTGCCACCTCTTCTTAATATCTTCTGCTTCTGTTAGGTCCATACCATTTCTGTCCTTTATTGAGCCCATCTGCATGAAATGTTCCCTTGGTATCTCTAATTTTCTTGAAGAGATCTCTAGTCTTTCCCATTCTGTTGTTTTCCTCTATTTCTTTGCATTGATTGCTGAAGAAGGCTTTCTTATCTCTCCTTGCTATTCTTTGGAACTCTGCATTCAGATGCTTATATCTTTCCTTTTCTCCTTTGCTTTTTGCTTGTCTTCTTTTCACAGCTATTTGCAAGGCCTCCCTAGACAGCCATTTTGCTTTTTGCATTTCTTTTCCATGGGGATGGTCTTGATCCCTGTCTCCTTACAATGTCATGAACCTCATTCCATAGTTCATCAGGCACTTTATCTATCAGATCTAGGCCCTTACATCTATTTCTCACTTCCACTATATAATGATAAGGGATTTGATTTAGGTCATACCTGAATGGTCTAGTGGTTTTCCCTACTTTCTTCAATTTAAGTGTGAATTTGGTAATAAGGGGTTCATGATCTGAGCCACAGTCAGCTCTTGGTCTTGTTTTTGTTGGCTGTATAGAGCTTCTCCATCTTTGGCTGCAAAGAATGTAATCAATCTGATTTCGGTGTTGACCATCTGGTGATGTCCATGTAGAGAGTCCTCTCTTGTGTTGTTGGAAGAGGGTGTTTGCTATGACCAGTGCATTTTCTTGGCAAAACTCTATTGGTCTTTGCCCTGCTTCATTCCGTATTCCAAGGCCAAATTTGCCTGTTACTCCAGGTGTTTCTTGACTTCCTACTTTTGCATTCCAGTCCCCTATAATGAAAAGGACATCTTTTTTGGGTGTTAGTTCTAAAAGGTCTTGTAGGTCTTCATAGAACCGTTCAGCTTCTTCAGCGTTACTGGTTGGGGCATAGACTTGTATTACTGTGATATTGAATGGTTTGGCTTGGAAACAAACACATCATTCTGTCATTTTTGAGATTGCATCCAAGTACTGCATTTCGGACTCTCTTGTTGACCATGATGGCTACTCCATTTCTTCTGAGGGATTCCTGCCCGCAGTACTAGATATAATGGTCATCTGATTTAAATTCACCCATTCCAGTCCATTTGAGTTCGCTGATTCCTAGAATGTCGACATTCACTCTCACCATCTCTTGTTTGACCACTTCCAATTTGCCTTGGTTCATGGACCTGACATTCCAGGTTCCTATGCAATATTGCTATTTACAGCATCGGACCTTGCTTCTATCACCAGTCACATCCACAACTGGGTGTTGTTTTTGCTTTGGCTCCATCCCTTCCTTCTTTCTGGAGTTATTTCTCCACTGATCTCCAGTAGCATATTGGGCACCTACTGACCTGGGGAGTTCCTCTTTCAGTATCCTATCATTTTGCCTCTTCATACTGTTCATGGGGTTCTCATGTGTTAGTATATGTATCAGTGTTTTTCTTTCTGACTTACTTCATTCTGTATAATAGGCTCCAGTTTCATCCACCTCATTAGAACTGATTCAAATGTATTCTTTTTAATGGCTGAGTAATACTCCATTGGGCATATGTACCACAGCTTTCTTATCCATTCATCTGCTGATGGACATCTAGGTTGCTTCCATGTCCTGGCTATTATAAACAGTGCTGCAATGAACATTGGGGTACTAGCGTCTCTTTCAATTCTGGTGTCCTTGGTGTGTATGTCCAACAGTGGGATTGCTGGGTCATAAGGCAGTTTTATTTCCAGTTTTATTAAGGAATCTCCACGCTGTTCTCCGTAGTGGCTGTACTAGTTTGCATTCTGTGGATGGACATTTAGATTGCTTTCATTTCTTGGCAACTGTAAATAAGGCTGCTATAAACATTGGGTCACATGTTATTTTCAAATTAGTTTTTTTTTTTTTTCTTCCCAGAAAAGACCTGCTGGACCATGTGGTAGTTTTATGTTTAGTTTTCTGAGAATCCATACCATTTTCCATAGTGGCTGCATTAATTTACATTTCCACCAACAGTGGAAAAGTTTCCCTTTTCTCCACATCTTTGCCAATACTTGTTATTTCTGTTTCTTTCTGATCATAGCTATTCTGACAGGTGTGTGGTGATAGTTCATTGTGGTTCTGGTGACCACATCAGACATTTCCCTGATGATTAATGATGTTAAATGTCTTTTTGTGTGCCTGTTGACCACCTGTATGTCTTTAGAGAAATGTCTATTCACTTCTTATGCCCATTTTTTTAAACTGGGTTGTTTGTTTCTTGTTGTTGAATTGTATGAGCTGTTCCTATATGCTTTGCATTAATCCCTATTGGTCATATCACTTGCAAATATTTTTCTCTCATTCAGTAGTTTTTCTTTTCATTTTGTTTTATGATTACCTTTGCTGTGCAAAAGTTTTTAAGATTAATTAGGTACCATTTGTTTATTTTTTGGTTTTATTTACTTTAGGAGATGATCCAAGAAAAGTTGCTGTGATTTATGTCAAACAGTGTTCTGCCTATGTTTTCCTCTAAGAATATTATAACATCTGGTCTTATATTTAGGACTTTAATACATTTTGAGCTTATTTTAGTATACGGTGTTAGAGCATGTTCTAATTTCATTCTTTTACATATAGCTGTCCAGTTTTCCCAGCACCATGTATTGAAGAGACTTTCTTTTTTCCACCGTATATAATAGCCTCATTTGTCATAGATGAATTGATCATAAGTGCTTGGGTTTATGGGCTTTCTATCCTGTTTTGTTGGTATTTGTATCAGTTTTTGTACTTGTACCATACACTTTTGATGACTGTAGCTTTGTAATGTAGCCTAAAGCCTGTGCATATAATCCCTCCAGCTCTGTTTTTCTTTCTCAAGATTGTTTGGCTACTTGGGCAGTAATAAAGGACTTATATGACAAACTCACAGCTAACATCATACTCAACAATGAAAAGCTGAAAGCATTTCTTCTAGGGTTGAGAATAGGACAAGGATCCCACAGTTACCACTTTTTTTTTCAGCATAATTTTGGAAGTCATAAGCCACAACAATTAGAGAAGAAAAAAAATTCAAATTGGAAAAGTAAAACTGTCACTGTTTACAGATGACATGATACTATGCATAGAAAATCCTAAAGATGCTACCATGAAACTGCTAGAGCTCATCAATGACTTTGGTAAAGTTGCAGAATACAAAAGTATTACACAGAAGTCTCTTGCTTTCCTATACTCCAGCAAAAGAAGAACAGAAAGAAATTAAAGAAACAATTTCACGTATCATCACATCAAAAAGAATACCTAGGAATAAAGTTATCTAAGGAGGAAAAAGACTTGTACTTGGATAAATACAAGACACTGATGAAAGAAACTGAAGACAACACAAACAGAAAGATATACTGTGTTCTTGGATTGGAAAAATCAATATTGTTAAACATGACCATACTACCCAAGGCAATCTACAAATTCAGTTCCATCTCTGTCAAAATACCAATGACATTTTTCACAGAACTAGAAATAATTTAAAAATTTTTATGGAAACAGAAAAAAAAAGCCAACCCCAAATAGTTATGATCCTAGTCTTGCTTTTTTAAAACAAACAAACAAACAAACAAAAAAAAAAAACTGCCAGCTGGAAAATCTCAAAATTAAAGGAGCACCAGTAGGGTAAATATCAGGCTTCCCTGGCTGCTCAGTGGTAAAGAATCTGCTTGCCAGAGCAGGAGATGTGGGTTTGATCCCTGGGTTAGGAAGATCACCTGGAGAAGGAAATGGCAATCCACTCCAGTATTCTTGCCTGGGAAATCCCATGGGCAGAGGAGTCTGGTGGGCTACAGTCCATGGAATCATGAAAGATTAGAACATGACTTAGCACCTAAACAATATCTCTGTTAATTGAATAATCTCTGTTAATAATGTAAATATCTGTTAATTGAAATGACCCAGGAGCAACAATAACACAGCATCTCTGAGCACCCCAGTATCCAGTCTGTGTTCTTTAAATATTATTCTCAACTTAAAGGAAGGAGAACTTCGTAGAGAAATGGTTGGTTTAAAGTTTAGAGCAATAAATGTGCAAGATGATTTTGAGCGTTATGTGTGCCAGAAAACTGGTAAGCTATTGAAGACTGATGAGTCGTGTTGAGAATATGGAGAAATTGGAGCCCTTATATATTGCTGGTGGGCATGTAAAAATGGCTCAACTGCTGTGAAAAACAATTTGGCAGCTCCTCAAAAAGTTAAATACAGAATTACCATGTAACCCAGGCATTCCACTCCTTGTTATATATGTTCAAAAGAATTGAAACAAGGGACTCAAACAGATATGTGTATGTCAGTGTTCATTGCAGCGGTATTCACAACAGTCAATAGGTGGAAACAATGAAGTGTACATTGACAGATGAATGGATAAACTGTGGTGTATACATGCAGTAAAATATTATTCAGTCATAAAAAGGAGTGAACATAGGTGAAACATAGATCAATATTGAAAACATTATGTTAAGTGAATTAAACCAAACACAAAAGGACAAATGTTTTTGATTTCACTTATATGAAATATCTAGAACTGACAAGTTCATACTGACATAAATAGATTTTAGTCCAGAAGCTGGGAGTGGAGATAGGGAATTATTGTTTAGTGTTAATTAATGTTTAATTCTGTTTGGAGTAGTGAAAATGTTTTGGAAAGAGTGGTGATGGTTGCACAATACTGAAGTAGAATTAATACTACTGATTTGTACACTTAAAATGATTCAAGTGACAAATTTTATGCATACATTTTACCACAGTAAAAAGTATATTAAAAAAACCTAATGGTCATGTCAAAAGAACAATGAAGCCAACTCAAGGGTACTCCTAATTGGCTTATTCTTTACTGTCTGAGCCATCAGGGAAGCCTAAAAATACTGGAGTGGGTAGCCTGTGTCTTCTTCACTGGATCTTCCCAACTCAGGAATTGAACCAGCATTGCAGGAAGATTCTTTACCAGTTGAGCTACCAGGGAAGCCCAATTAATTGGGCCAAGTTTATCATTAAAAAAAAAAACACAACACACTACGTTTTAGTTGAAACACATGAAACATATAAAAACTCATGACTTTAATGTTAAAAAAATAAAATTGGTCACTACTATGTCTTTCTAAGACATAACTTATTACTCTGAAGATTATCAAAGAATGGGAAAGAATTAAGCAGTTATCTTGCCTTTCCTACAGGAACTGTATTTAGGGATATCACTGGCTGATAAAGACAGATTCTTCTTTACAAAATTCCCATTAATAGATGGGAATTACAAGGAGTAATGGGATTGAAAATTCCCATTCTCAACTGCTAATGATACAACAGATCATCAGCTGGTCAAGTGGTACATAATTTTTAGGTGAAAAAGGAGGGTGATATAATGGAGGGGTTCTCTGTTCCCACTGGAAGTCTTATCATCACGAAAGATAAGACTCCAAACATCATGTACCTTATGACATGATGTAGGAAGAACTATACAGCACATTCTATGAATGATTTTCACTTAAAGAAAATCTGAATTTGATCCTAATCAAATCTCCAGCTTTAACCTTTAGTTTATGGGAAACTTGAGAATAGAAGAACAAGTTCAATAACACTATGAGGAAGTGATCAGCCAAATTTGGAATACAGGATGTTTTAGCAAACAGAGGGCTCAGTTTTACTAACTTTTCTGGGAAAAAGGATGAGAGTGAGGAAAGGAAAGGAGCAGTTTATGGAATAAAATCTAACAATCAAGAGCAATGTGTGGAGCTTGTATATATCCTGAATAGAAAAACCAATTATAATTTGACATTTTTGAGATAATCAGGGAAATTTGAATATGTTCTCATTATTTGATGGTAATAATAAACACTTGTTAATTTCTGTTAGGCTTTCTAATGCCATAGTGGTCATACACACATAGATAAATGGGTAATGGCAACCCTAGGGACTGTAGTCCTCCAGGCTCCTCTGTCCATGGAATTTTCCAGGCCAGAATACTGGAGTGGGTTGCTGTGCCCTCCTCCAGGGGCTCTTCCCGAGCTAGGGATTGAACCTGTGTCTCTTATGTCTCCTGCATTGGCAGGTGGGTTCTTGACCACTAGTGCCACCTGGGAAGCTCCTTATCAGTTAGAGATCCATAATAAAGAATTTTTAAATAGAGTGAGATGATATTTAGGTTTTGCTTTAAAAAATTCCAGGAAAAACAAAAGCAACATATTTGGGGAGATAATGAGGCAAGACTGGTAGAAGGTTGATGATGATTGAAGAATGGTTTGTTCATCAAGGTTCATTGGTTATTCTACTTTTGTGTGTGTTTATACATAATAAAAAGTTACATTTGCTTTTCCTGAAGAGGAAAATTACAATCCAAAAATGAAGAGTAGGACTTTACTCTCACTTTGCCTAGATTTAAAGACATAGTAAAAGTAATTTGGAGAGGCATCAGCACATGCCATGGCAGGAAGGAACTGTGACACATGGAGGCTGCTTGGGAACACAGAAATATTTTGAGTGGCAGCTTTGAGGAGCTGAGATCGAATTGAATTAAAAGACATGGCCTACATACGGTTGGATCATATCGATGAGGGACTTTCTGTTCCTTTTGTACTTCTGGCCTGCCAGTCCCCTCTTTGTGCCAGCAGCTCTGTCTCTCACAAGCTGGGGGCCGATTCTTCATTCAGTGAGTTAATTTTAAATGAAATGAAAACCCAGGTCATAACGTTTGGTTCACTACACAGGCAACAGGCACTGTCTGCCTCATTAATGATTAACACGGCAGCTGGTAATGTCTTGCAGCTGGTTGACCAGTTTAATGATGCCATGTTTGGCTACATCCTCCTGATCTGACCAATGCAGGGATCAGCTTTGCTCACAGTGGATCAAGGTTGGTGCTGGGTAGACACCTTGTCCATCACTCCACATGGATTATCAAGAAGAAGGAAAAGTGTTTCCCCCACTGTGACCAACGCAGGTGCAAAGACTCCGGTGCTTTTTGCTGAGTTAGACACAAAGAATGGAGGACCTAGAATACATTGATCTCATGTGGGAAGCCACAGAATGTTAGCTGTCCTGAGAGGCAAGGCTGCATCTCAGAAAGGATTAAGGGGCCTCTGTTACTAGAGGCTAGCTCAAGGAGGCGGTCTTGGAGGTCCCAGATAACTAAGGAAAGCATTAAGGACTTGTTCTACCAAGAGGTGCATATAGGGTCCAGAATTGAAGGTTAAAGAGCACTTCAGGGCAGGTAAAAGTTTTGAAACCTAGGCTCGAGTAACCTGCCAAAAAGATATAACCTTCACAGCTTTGTGATATGAATATCAAAATTATTCCACTTATATTTCTGCAAAGACATGGATCTGAGAAAACCTCACCCCAGAAATGTGAGTGAGGAAATGCCTGCTTTTGACTGTTGTGGCCAACATGGGGAGGCAGGCAGAATGGAATGAAATGAACATGCAGGCTTTGAAGTCAACAGCCTGAAGTTTCAGTCATTCTATTTATACTAATATGACTTTGGACAATATTCTTAACCTCCTCATGTATATTATATAAATATGATAAGTAGTAGTATTAATAATGGAATATCTCAGATACTAACTTTGTTTTTTCTTTGTCAGGTATAGTTTTATGCATACTTCATCTCTTATTTACTTGGGAGAAAAATTCCTGTGGCATGGATGATGTTATCTTGATATATTATGGGTGAGGAATCTGAGGCTCAGGATCCACCCTGATCATTGGCCCAAAGTAGCAGAGTTGAAACTAAGCCAGTTCTGCCTTCTGAACTTCTTACTGCCTACTCTGCCACAGTTTAACAATTCCTTAACCTCTCCTAGTCTCAACTTACTATTTGCTCTAGAATCTTTGATGATCTTGAACAGGCTCCCCCCACCGCCAACCCCACCACACTCAGACTGCTTTGCAGAGCAATTCATAATATACGACAGCATAAACTGACTTATTAGAGAAGGTACCACACCACTGAGAACAGAACTCCAACTCTGAGGCCATCTCTGTTTCGGCTGCTTAACTTTCTTAAGGCTCTTGATTAAGATGCTGTTGATATTCTGGGCTGTGAAGGCTGATTCTGAGTTAAGTCCTTGTACACTTAGTTTGCTTTTCCCTGATGCGTGTTGTGACTGTTTTCTGTGCCCATTCTGTGACTTATGCTTTTTATTTTTCAGCATTAGAGGTTGAAGGACACCACAGGAGTGTGGAGGTTTAGGAATTACACCATCTCCCAGCCTTCTGTTCACACAGGCACTCCGGCACGTGCACACAGGCATATGCAAGCCTCTGAGTGCTCGTGTTGGAATGAAGCCTCCACGGTGCCAGAATAGACACTATTTCACTTGGAAGAAGTGTTTTATTTCTACCCTTCTCAAACCTTGTCAGGGTAAGAAAAACGGAAGCTGTGACTTTTCAATGCCATCTGGTAAGTTAGATTGAGCATCAGCATCGGGGTGCGTGTCTGTTGTGCTGAAACAGGCTTCTCTAGGATTGAATAGCTGACGTTCTCTAAGAGATCTCAAGGGAAAGAGGCATTTCTGAGGCCTGCCTCACTGAGAAGAGTGTAAGGAATTAGAGACCCTTCCCCCTCAACCATCACTGTCACCTTTTGGATGTGCTCCTCCTAGGGAGTCACGCACGTGCTCAGTCCCAGAACACCTGCCCGAGGTCCTGGCAAAGCCCCGGCTCAGTTAATGAGGAGTTTAATGATCTCTGTGCATGCCAACCTGGAGCTATAACATATAACTCCTTTCTATCCAACCCCAGGCAGTTTTCCTCCATTTTCATCGTTGCATTAGTAGAACACAGCTAATTGTAAGTCCCTGCAATGAAAGTCATTATCAAAGTGAAAATTGAGGATGAGGAGAGCCTTCCTGTTGGCTTCCTCTGGCAGAGCTGAAGCCTCCGTCTATAGCAGTCAGTGCTGAATGATGAAATGACCAAGTCCCCAGCCCAGGCGGAGACAGGAGTATCTGCCAGTGGGCTTGGAGACATGGCAGTGCATGGTCACTTGACTAGTCCAAGTGGGGCTGGAAAAGAAGGCAGAGGCTGTGTCAGGCCAGGCCTCCCTCTCCATCACTGTTCCTTGACATGTTTGTGTTACTCTGGAAACTTCTACTCAGCTGTTCTTCGGTGTCCTTCCTCCAGTCCTGGCATGGGCCAGTGCCACAAGCCTAGAAATTCTGCTTGTGATGCCCTGACACTCAGCCTATTGGCAGAGGCTGAGCCCGGGACCTAATCCATCCCTGTTGAGAGAGAGACTTTTGAGAGCATGGTGCTTTTGTGATAAGTGGTAGACTGAACTGCATTTCCCAGACTTCCCTTTCCTCTATGTTTCCTGTTGGATATGCCACAAGAGAGATTCCTGTATGGAAAGTGGAGGGTGTAAGTGAAGGAGCAGCCATTTGTGGCTCACACACCTTGTCACTGATTTACTGATTCACCTCATCAGCATGAAACAGCATTTTGGCCTTCAGTTGTCCTGCCTTCTTCTAGATCTATTGGTTTTACTGTTAGGCAAGATTCATGTTTTTAGCTCCATGACAGAGGGCCTTGGCTTCTGCAGGACAGTCACACCACCAAGGCCAGAGGGAAGAACTCATGTGCATTTCACTCCATTTTGGTGAGTTTGTGGGCTTCTATTTGTTCTTCCTTTCCCTTTCTTTCTGCCTGTCTGCCCCATGGACTCCTAGCTCCAACAGCAGCTATATAGATAATTAGAAGAAACCTGCTTAACCAGGTTTCACAGTTGCATGAAGTCAAATCCCAATAAGTCTGTTTGCCTGCCTGCCTGTCAATGATCCTAGTGGTTCTGCTACTTTGACTGTTTGAAATAGAGATGAGAGCCCTATGAATCTCCTAAAGCTGAATTCCCTTAAGAATGCTGCCTGCAGACTTGAAGACTTGAAGTGTGCCTCATGGCTAGGCACACTCAAACATATTTTTCCATTTTCAGTTCTGGGAAATGGCCCCCTTCCCTTACAGGTGCCACATGTATAGAAAGTCATATTGGCCACATGAGTAGGTGTATTCATGTTGCAAAGGCCTCTTCTAGCTACCTTTAAGTGTCTCCTCTACTGCATATGTTTTCCTCCTTCGAATCCTCATCTACACTTGAATCTTCGGGAAATTTGAAACTGTCTCGTCCTGAGTCATCCTAAGCCTAATAGACCAACTTCTCTGTAGGAGCCAGGAGGGTAGGAGACTTCAAGGAAAGGGCCCTGCAGGGAAGTCAGGTCAGCAGTCCCTGATTACAGCCCCTCCAGTGAGGGCAGACAGATGAAGGAAGAAGCATAATTTGTTTTTTCTGACTGTAGTGTGGGAGCATCGTCTTCCTGTCGCTCAGTCAAAGATCAGAGAATACTCCAAACAGGAAGCCAGCTTGGCCAGCTGTTACTCCTGCCCCCTGCTGACTGCTGGTAGCTGGCTGGGAGCTGAAACCTGACACTCCCTTCTCTAATCCCAGGCAGCAGAAACCTGGCCCTTCCTACTCCCACCACAAAAGACACGCCTGGAAACCCTGGTACCTCTGACTAATTTACCCCGAGTCTCTTGTCATAGGATGCTTAGTGTGTATTACATTTTGAGGTTTGATGGGTAGGTCAATGCCTCTTGATAATTTCTCAGTACAAAATAATGACAGCTTGAATGAAATCCAAACATTACTATTTATTTTCCATATAATGCCTATTTCCCCTAATATATTACTTATTTATTGTTTTACACCAGCTCGTTACTTCCCCTAGTTGAAACTGGTAGCAAAAGCAGAAGGGGTGAAATACCACCAAGGGGGCTATTCCTTCCCTGTTCATAGCAGGTGGCTCCATTAGGCTTTTCCTCAGAGCCACATCCAGGTGTATCAAATTAGTTAAAAGGGCCATGGGTTCATTTGCTTGTGATCTGCATATGGTTTCTGAATACCTAGACAAACAGTGTCTGCCTGGCATGTTCCAGGCAATTTCAAATTTAAATTGTGTTGCTACTTCTTCAGTTTTTCCTTTTTCATCCTTTTCTTCTGTTTCCTACCTGTTTGTTGTTCAGTCTCAAAGTTGTGTCCGACTCTTTGTGACCTCATGGACTGCAGCCCACCAGGCTCCTCTCTCGTCCACTGTCTCCAGGAGTTTGCTCAAATTCACGTCCATTGAGCTTGTGATGCTATCTAGCCACCTCATCCTCTGCTGCCGTCTTCTCTTTTTGCCCTCAGGGTCTTTTCCAATGGGTCAGCTCTCTGTATCAGGTGTCCAAAGTATCAGCATTCATCCTTCTGATAAGTATTCAGGGTTGATCTCCTTTAGGGTTGACTGATTTGATCTCCTTGCAGTCAAGGGACTATCAAGAGTCTTCTCCAAAACCAGTTCAATAGCTTTAATTCTTCGGCACTCCGAAGAATTAAATTCTTCTTTAATTAAATTAAATTATTCTTTATGGTCCAACTCCCACATCTGTACATGCCTACTGGAAAAACCATAGCTTTGACTATATGCGTGTTTGTCAGCAAAGTGATGTCTCTGCTTTTTAATATGCTGACTAGTTTTGCCATAGCTTTCCTTCCAAGGGGCAAATGTCCTTTAAATTTCATGGCTGTAGTCACCATCCGCAGGGATTTTGGAGCCCAAGAAAATAAAATCTGTCACTGCTTCCACATTTTCCCCTCCTATTTGCCGTGAAGTGATGGGACTAGATGCTATGATCTTAGTTTTTTTTTTTTAATGTTGAGTTTCAAGCCAGCTTTTCTATGATATCTGGCTTCATACCAGAATGCATATAATCATATACATGGAAGAATGTTTAAGAGGTGGAGGAAAGAGGAGAGAGCTATGTGGGAAGAATTTCTGTGCTGCTGGGCCAAGGGGTCTGTTAATTAGAAGCCTTAGGGTGAGAAGGGAATTTTGAGATACAAGGAGCCTATTCTTAAAGGGTTTTCCCATCTAAAAGATCAAAATGATGAAAGTGGTGTTGCTGCTGCTGCTGATACTGGTGACAGTAGTAACTAATCATTTAAGTCTAACATGCCATGAAGTTTCCCTATGGTTTCTCCAGGCTCAAGAGCCACCCATTCAAGAGCCACCCATTTGATTTCTACATTAGTGTACATGCTGGTATAAGTCACTGATCCAAAACCTTTGTGGCAAAATCAGTGAAGTCTATTGGTGTTGAGTATCGCTAAGTGAACCAACATTCTACATCCAAAGGACTCCTCTCCTAGTATCCTTTAAGGAAAAGCCAGTCACCTCCCCCAACTCCCACCACCCCCACTCACCTGTCCTTATTTTTCCATTCATTCTTTCTTGCTGTCACTGGATTCAGGGTCTATTAGGAGGTTTATTTTCCTTGCCAACAGCCTGCAGGCTTAAAAATATAAGCTCAATCTTTCCTTTGGCTGAGTTAAGAGAACATCTGATTTCCTTAGGGACTCGATACCATTTTCTCTAACTTTCCCTGTCTTTTCCCTCTCTCTACCTGTCTTTTTTACATCTGTCTTTCCACTCCCCGTCTGTACTCTGCAGAGAATCACACAAAGCTTAGTCCTAGCATAAAGGCGGTGGTGGCGGCAGCAGAGGGCGGGCAGTGGGAAGCAGTGCGTGTCACTGAGGAAGCTGGAGCCATGTAATGATGGGCACAGAGTCCTGCAATGACACACTCGGTAAAACCTGCCCTGCTGTAGCTGGATTCCATGCCAGGAGGATTAAGCGGGTTTTGTTAAGACCCTTAAAGAAGTAGTGAGTGGCAGCCGTTTACTGGGGCTGTAGGAGATTTGTCAGAGTAAAGTGAAACTAGGCAGCTGCCCTGGTCAGAGGGAGGAGAAGGCTTTTATCCAGATCTGCAGTAAGGCCTGAAGCATGGAGGGACATGAAAGCCAGGATGCCAGGGTGCAATGGGATCCACTGGCCTGCCTTTCAGCACCAGAGCGAAGCAGGCCTTATAGCAGACCCCAGCGAGTATGCAAAACAGCCTTTTTGTTGTGTTTCCTTCTTTTCTCTCCAAGGAGCTCAAAGGGTTTTTTACCTCCCACGGTTTCAATTGATCTGGTATTTTATCCCATACCTTGTGCTGAGAATGAGTGTGGTAGATGCCAGACATTCTGGATCATGATCAAAAAGCCCGTGTTTAATCCCCGTGAATTCATCGCTTATCCAGGCCAAGCCTAGGGTCTCTTAGAGGAGTAGACGTGACTGGCAATCTCAGTTTATTGATGTGCAAAATCACCAATGGGCAAAAGGGGTATTTGCAGAGCTTCTCACTAGGTGGCTCAGGTGGTAAAGAATCTGCCTGCAAAGCAGGAGACCTGGGTTCAATCCCTGGGTCAGGGAGACTCCCTAGAGAAGGGAATGGCTTCCCACTTCAGTATTCTTGCCTGGAGAATTCCATGGACAGAGGAGCCTGGCAGGCTACAGCCTATGGTCGCAAAGAGTCAGACGTGACTGAGTAACTAACACTTTCACCAGTAGAGGCTTCTTCTATGGCATGGGGAGAGACCTGTTATACAGTCCCATGATTATGCATTTTGCATAGTAAAATTTTTTTAACCACAGTTGGTTAAGATCATTCTCTTTTATCTTCAGCTTCCACAGTATCTTACTTCCCTTTGTGTTGGGAGATGTTGAAATGCCTTGGGCAATTTGGAACCCAGCTAAGGAGAAGAAATGAGACATGTAGTCTGGGTATAGTGACTTTATTAATATAGGTCACTGTCCTTTCCATGCACAGTTAAGTTATTGCCAGCTGCCCCAATGTAGGAATGGCTTCTGGGAATATTTCTACACCCTAGTGTGCCCCCAAATCAGCGTCCAAAGTTGTAGGGCTGGAAGTTATAACAGGAGGGTGTGCTGTGATGGCTGCTACTGGATGGATGTGGCTAGTAGGGGAGAAACGAGATATGAGATATACGGAGTTACAAGCTTTCCAATAAAAAATTCTTAAATCATACAGCTCACATGAGAGAAACTTGACGGGAACTCTCCCAGATTTGTCAACAACTCTAAAAATTTACATGTCATTGCTAATTACAAGTTATGAAGTCAAAAGAAACTTCTCTAAATTATCAATGATAAAAAACAAATGCTAATCAATTATGTAGAGGAAAGACTAAATTATGTTTCTATTCTCTCTATTGAAACTGTTATAACTGATGTCTGAGGAGGTGGTTATGCATTTAATAATGTATGGGAAATGAAGCAATGGAGAGATTTGTCAGACAATTAATAAAAGTACTAAGTTATTTTTAAAAGTTAAAAAACTGGTGTTTGTGATACATGTCAGCTTTTTAAAAATATGTAATTTATTGTGATGTATTTTCTCATTCTAAACAAACATTCACTTTTCCACTTAAGTTTGAATTTGTCAACTTGTATTCTTTTCTGAGAGAGCGATTCCTAAATTATATAAGCTTAAGGCTACAAATCCTGAATCTACCCCTGGGTGTTTGACTTGCCTCTGGGAATCCAGGTTCCTGGTAGCTCTTGCTTTTCTGCTATCTGCCTATTAAGCTGGAGCTTAAGCTACAGGCAGATCCAATGAATGAATCCTCCCAATCACTTGTTAAACTTGCATGCATAGAACTAATGTGCCCTGGACTGCCCTGCCTTTCTTAAGACTATGTTTTTCTCCAGGGTTACAACCTGTGAGACTTAATGGAAAGATCCCTGATTGTAGTTGAAAGTTGGACATGATCTAATTGTGTGAATTTGGTCAAGCCAGCACATCTTTTTGGAACCCCAATTTCCTCATGTCTCATCTGAGCATAACTATGATGGCCTACTCTCTGCCACGGGGTTATGGCAGGTACTATTGGGATTAAAGGAGAAGTGAAAGTTGTCTGAAAAGTACAGAGTGCTTTGCAAACAAAAGGGGTTATGTTTTATTTATAAAGCCAAAGCAACCATCTTTCAAACCCGAGCCTTTAGGTACTTACACTTGCTTTCCGTGTGAGTCAGAATTTTCTACATTTGTCTTTCTGACAATCACAACCACTTTGTGTGCAAAAACCCTTGGTACTTTGACTGTAGCACATGTGATGGGGCAGGCAACCATATCTCTTAGATGTCAGAGGTTATTAGAGGATCTGGAATATAAGAGGGGGCTTAATTCAACCCACATTTTCAGGAGCTGCTCCTTTGAGGTGACTTCCTCCTCTGTGCACAGAATCCTCTGATGCTTCTAATTTACTTGAAAGCATCTTGTCTCTCCTTAGAAATGTCACCTAGCCCTTTTCCAAGTGCATTTCCAGGCAATCAGGATCAATATATCACTTAGGTTAACCATATGAGATAGCAATTGACAGCGCAAATGAGCTTACACTTTGACCCTCAGCATCAGTTCTGATATTAGGAGCTGCTAAAACCCATTCATATCTATGAGCAGAGATCAATGACCTAGAAAGACAATGTCTTGAGAACAGGTATAGCCTAGAGTAGAGTTTATCACAGCTGGCCTCTAGGTTCAAGCTAGTCAGAGGCCTCAGAATTCAAAGTCAATTCCAATTAAATAGTTACTTGCTGGGTCCTGTTTTGTTCCAGACATTGTGTTGCCATGAGATATAAGGAAGATCAAGCTTGTGCCTTCCCATAATGAGCTTACAGTATAGTAGGGGGTTAACACGCACGCACAATGTGCTCGTGTCTGTTGGACTAGGGCTGTAACAGCAGCAGAAAAAATAAAAACTTCCAAGATCCGACAAAGGAGAGATAATATCCTATCTATTTGGCCTTCATTTTTCTTTATTTGAACAGTGGGACAAGCCTGAGTAAAAATAGACTTAGCTTGAGAAATTGCAAAGTTAACCCTTCCACCAGCTTAGTCCAGAAACAACACTTATCAAGCACTTCTTTCCCATAATATATTAATCACGGCACTGGGTCCTGCTTAAATTAAAGAATATTCACTCTCTTATGAATAGAAAGATCCCTGGTTTTCTAAGGTTGTGCACAAGAATTTGACTGAACTATAAAAGGGCACAAGGGAACTTTTCTGGGTGATGGGAATGTTCTAAAACTAGATTGTAGAGCTGGTTGCCTAAGTCTTTAATTTTAATAAAATCATGGGAATGTACAATTAAAAAAAGAATATTCACTCTCTGACTTCAAGAAGAATATGGTCTGATACTATGATCTTTTATTCACAAAGACAGTACTGGGGGCTGTCAGGAGTAGAGGACGTGTGTTGTAATAGGGAGCATTTGTACTCATCAATGGCCACTTTCCCATCCATTTCTTGGTGGCCCCTTACTCTTGGCTGCAGGACAGCGAAACAACTTTATGGGGTGTGTCTGTGGACATAGACCACTGGGACCTGGCTCCCATGGGGACTAAACACACAATCTTGGCTTCATTTGTTGTGGCCCAGCCATCTGTCCAACCACAGCTTCCTGTAGTGTTCTGCCATTTTGGGGGCTTTTGTCCTTACAAGTTGAGGGGTGGCAGTAAACACCCATAAGATGTAGAGGGAAGAATCATGGACTTGGAGTTCAGAGACCTAGGTTCTAATCCCATCTCAGCCTGTTCCTGCCCTCTCTTGACTCTGCCTACATACTTTCAGTCTAGTCGGTATGTGTGTTTCTGGATGTTATTACCTTTACCTGCAGGTTGAAGGCTGAGAGCTCTCTTGGAATGAGTCAATCCCAAGAGTTCTTGTGAACCTGGGACAGGGGGCCTCACTGGGGGTTCTTTTCTTGTTCCCAGGGCTGAGCCTCCTCTATTCTCCTTCCTGTTTGGCTCTGCTCCCTCAGGGTTTATTCTTGTAAATCTCCTCTTAGATGCCTGATCACCTGGCCCTCTGGCAGCTCCAGTGGCTCTCATTATTATTTATGTGGACATTGTGCCCTGCTAGGATCCTGGTTTCCCTGGTACCTGGATTTTCTGTGAGTTTATGCTTTCAGGCAACTCTTTCCATGTGAAACATGGAATGAGATAAACATCCTGAGAGAGAAAATCCTGGAACTTACAGAGACCAAGGGGCACTAGATTTGTTGTTTGGTCAGTAAGTTGTGTCTGACTCTGCAGCACCATGGACTGTAGCACGCCAGACTCCTCTGTCTTCCAGTATGTCCTGGAGTTTGCTCTAATTCATGTCCATTGAGTTGGTGATACTATCTAGCCATCTCATTCTCTGTCATCTCCTTTTCCTTTTGCCTTCACTCTTTTGAACATCAGGGTCTTTTCCCGTGAGTCAGCTCTTCGTACCAGGTGGCCGAAGTATTGGAGCTACAACTTCAGCATCAGTCCTTCCAATGAATATTTATGGTTGATTTCCTTTAGGATTGACTGGTTTGATCTCCTTGCTGTCCAAGGGACTCTCAAGTCTTCTCCAACACCACAGTTCAAAAGCATCAGTTTTTCAGCACCCGGTCTTCTTTATGGTCCAGCTCTCATATCTGTACATAACTACAGGAAAAACCATAGCTTTGACTATGTGGGCCTTTGTCAGTGAAGTGATGCCTCCATTTTTGAATATGCTGTCTAAGTTGGTCATAGCTTTCCTTCCAAGGAGCAAGCGTCTTTTAATTTCACGGCTGCAGTCACCATTTGCAGTGATATTGGAGCCCAAGAAAATAAGATCTGTCACTGCTCCCACTTTTCCCTTCTATTTGCTATAAGGTGATGGGACTAGATCCCATGATCTTAGTTTTTTGAATGCTGAGTGTTTTTTTTTTTTTACTTTGTAAATTTTTATTTGTCTTTTTTTTTCTTTTTCTTTTTTTATTCCTTTATTTCTCATGTGTTCCCCATCCTGAACCCTCCTCCCTCCTCCCTCGAATGCTGAGTTTTAAGCCATCTTTTTAACTCTCTTCTTTCACCTTCATCAAGAGGCTCTTTAGTTCCTCTTCACTTTCTGCCATTAGAGTGGTATCATCTGCATATCTGAGGTTGTTGATATTTCTCCCAGTAATCTTGATTCCAGCTTGTGATTCATCCAGCCTGCCATTTCACATTTCACATTCAGGAAAGTTAAATAAGCAGGGTGACAAGATACAACCTTGATGTACTCCTTTCCTTGTTTTGAACCAGTCCGTTATTCAATGTTCAGTTCTAACTGTGGCTTCATGACTTGCATACAGGTTTCTCAGGAGACAGGTAAGGTGTTCTGGTACTCTCATCTCTTTAAGAATTTTCCACAGTTTTTTTGTGATTCACACAGTCAAAGGCTTTAGCATAGTCAATGAAGCTGAAGTAGATGTTTTTCTAGAACTCCCTTGCTTTCTCCACGATCCAACAAATGTTGGCAATTTGATCTCTGGTTCCTCTGCCTCTTTGAAATCTGACTTGTACATGTGGAAGTTCTTGATTCAAGCTAGCTAAAGCCTAGCTTGAAGGATTTTGAGCATAACCTTGCTAGCATGTGAAATGAGCACAATTCTGTGGTAATTTGAACATTCTTTGGCATTGCCCTTTTTTGGGGATGGGAATGAAAACTGACCTTTTCCAGTCCTGTGGCCACTGCTGAATTTTCCAAATTTGCTGGCATATTGAGTGCAGCACTTTCACAGCAGCATCTTCTAGAATTTTAAATAGCTCAGCTGGAATTCAGTCATCTCCAGTAGTTTTATTGATAAATACTAGAATAGGTACTAGTTAAAGGATCTAAGGAGTGGAAAACCCTTAGCATATTCTTTCGAGCAGTATAATCTCAATAAATCCTGTAATTCTTTTTATAATTACTTTTGGTTGTGCTGGGTCTCGCTGCTGCGCGTGGGCTTTCTTTAGCTGTGCAGAGCTGGGGCTCTCTTCCTTGTGGTGCACATGCATCTCGTTGTGGTGGCTCCTCTTGTTGCAGAGCACGGGCACATAGGATTCTGTAGTTGCAGCGCACAGGTTAAGTAGTTGCGGCTCATGTGTTCAGTTGCTCCAAGGCATACAAATCTTCCCAGATCAGGGATCGAACCTGTGTCCCCTGCCTTGGCAGGCAGACTCCTGTCTACTGCACCACCAGGGAAGTCCCTATTATTATTATTACTAGTAGCAATAATCATTCTGTTATTTGATTATTATTATTATCATTAGTTAACATTTACTATCCTGTCTTCACTCTGAAAGAGAAAGGGACCCCCAGCAGTGCTCTTTGAATTTCAACATGCAAACAAATCTCTTATCTTGTTAAAATAAAGATTTTCTTCAGAAGTTCTGAATAAATAACAAGTCTTCAGATGATGCTGGTGTTCCTGGTCCATGGACCACAGTTTCAAAACCCTTGGGGCAGGAGAAAAGGGCAGGAGACTGAAGGTGGGGGTTGGAGGAAAGAATAGAATTAGGGTGTTTGATCTCTGAGTACCTCTGAAGTCAAGAGCATCAGTGGGAGACAAGGCTGCTGGAGGCTTTGTAATTCCCCATTTTCATAATTTTTATAATTATGGTTAGATGATTGCTTTCCTGTGGAGATAGCAGAACAAATTATTAAATGAAAAAGGTGTGAGAACTTGTTTTTGCATCATATCCTGAGATGGGTCAAGAAGAGACTACCTGCTACCTAGCAGTCAGCACTAGGGAAGAGGACCCTTCGTCTTGCTTTGGGTGAGTCATGGCAGATTTATGGAAAGAGAAAGGGAAAGGTTGTGGGAAGCCTAGGACAGCAGTGACCCTCTACAGGTCACATTTTGTGTGACTTGTAGTTCATTCCTTTGAACTGCTGTTTCCCCTAATTTAGTAGATTAGAAACTTATTAGGGAAGATGAACTCCAAGCAGAAATAGTTTCTGTTTCCTATTAGTGCTTTCTTAATAGTAATGCCAATTGCAATATTAGAGCTTGGTTAGGCCCAGATATTATTTAATCTGCACAACAATTTTAAGAAATAGGTGCTGCTTAATTCTAAGACCCTTTTCACCCTCTAACATCCTTTATGTTTTGCCTATTTTATTCATTGTCTCTTCCAACTAGGCTGCACTCTTCATGCAACTTTGTTCATTTCTCCCCCACCCTGAGAATAGCATCTCACACATAGAAGTTGCTCAGTATGGGCATGGCGCTAGTGGTAAACAGCCCACCTGCCAATACAAGAGACATAAGAGACATGGGTTAGATCCCTGGTTTGGGAAAATCCCCTGGAGGAGGGCATTACAACCCATTCCAGTATTCTTGCCTGGAAAATCCCAAGGACAGAGAAGCCTGGCAGGCTGCAGTCCATACGGTTGCATGACTGAAGTGACTTAGCATGCATGCACATATGCATTTGCCAAACAAATGAGTACATAGACAAAAAGATCAAGAATTAGTAAGGTCAAATAATTTGCCCTAGGTTACCCGGATGGTAAGTGCTATAATCAAAACCCAAATTCTGTGCACCTGGCTTTAAAGCTCTTCCTCACCTTGTTGTGCATGCTCCCTCTTATTTTTGCTGCACCCTAAACCCATTGCTGGCTCCCCAGGTGGCTTGGTGGTTAAGAATTCATCTGCAATGCAGGAGAGGCAAGAGATGCGGGTTCAATCCCTGGGTCAGGAAGAACCCCTGGAGAAGGAAAGGCAACCCACTCCAGTATTCTTGCCTGGAAAACCCCATGGACAGAGGGGCCTTGTGGGCTACAGTCCATGGGGTCACAAAGGAGTCCTATAGGACTTAGCGACCAAACAACAAAAACAAAGCCCATTGCTATAGGCTTAGGTAGAGCATGTTTCCATTCTGTTGAGTCTTTGGCTGGTGAGGACAAAGTGCTGTGGGTACCACCTGGGTACTTGCATGTTAGTTATCTATGATCTCTGGGAGGTCACAGGAGAGCTGACTGATGAGCTGGCTCCAAGGCATCCCATGTCATCTGCCCTCCCATATAAGTCAGGTGGAGATGCTTCTAGAGATCACTCACCCCAATATGCCTGGGTCAGCAGGCCAGCTTAGAGTGAAGTTTTCTGTACAATGCCCATATATATTTCTTTATGAGGATTGTCACCTACCGAGCCCCAGGAGAGGATTGTTTTATTTATTGTTTTTTGGCTCCCAAGGAAAACCTTGTAAGGTACATGTTTGAGTTGGAGGATCTGGGATCTCCAGGGGAAACAGTACAGCAAGGCTCCCAAGCTGCAGACTCCATGGGCAGAGAGCCTCCTATTTTCCCTATTAGAGACAGCAGTGGGTGCTGACAACAGTCCTTCTGATGACCAATATACACTGCCTTAAAATACCATCAGAGACTCAGGATGGCAGCTTTGGCAGAACAGAGAAAAAGAAAGTCAACTGGTTTTCTAAAGATAAGTTCTTGAGTCAGAATTAGCATCTCTGAATCTCCTGACATAAAGATGAGATGTACACCCAGAGCTAAGTGACCCTTATTGAGTGAGGCAGTCACATCCTGCCACACCACAACCTTGGACCAAGGGTGCAGAAGATTGACACTGATTGATCCCCACCCAACCTCATAGGTGTAAAGTGCAAGTGATTACACCTGCCACTTAACACATTCCCAAATGTCCTTGAACATAACCAGGCCCAATGGGCATGAGGCCAGAAATGAGATTCAAGTTGAAAATAAAATGTGCTTCCTTTCCTGAGATAGTTATTACCAGGAAAAGACAGAAGAAAGGGATATTATTTTATGCCAGCAAACTGAAACTTCTCAGTTCTGGTTATTTTAAATAGCTTATTCTGAGATGGAAGCCACGATCATGCAAAGTGAACATCAGAGGATTACCTAGACTTTCATCATGTAATCAGGACAGGATCTCTTCTAATTGGTTCACTGTGTATCTACAGTGGCCCCAAATGAAATGCTCAATTTTTAATGGCTTTATCCAATGAAAAATAAGATCTGTTGTTCCTATTATGTCACTTAAAAGCCTTTCAAATTATCCTTGTGAGAAATTTTTGTGTCTAACTGGCTTTATGAATCTCGAGGAAGGACTTCCATATTCCTGTAACCCAGTCTAAAATGGAGTTTCCTGTGGCTTAATTGATGAAGGGGTTAATTTTTAGGGGCCTTCTATAATAAATTATAAATAAGGAAGCATGAGCAAGCAAACAAATCCTCTCAGATTTAGGATGATCAGTGACTCATACCTTCCCTTCAGCTCATGAGTTCATTTTGTAACAAAGAATTGAGGAATTTTCTGCTTGAGGTACATACATCACAGCAATCTCCAAACCCAAATGAGGCCCCAGCTCCATCAGGAATAACAAATGTCCAAGCTGTTTCAGACTATAATTTATTTCTGTTCCAGGAGTTCATCACATGATCTGCCACCACGGCTCATTTTCTGAAAATAATTTCTCTAGATGTCCATGGGTTTCTAGCTCTCATCAAACAGAGCAGTAAAGAATAGTCATCACCTTACATATTTTATCCCACTGTCCACAAATCTCTCCAGGTCTCCACAAACAAAGCAGAGTGTAAAATGCAGAATACAATTGCTCATCAGTACATGGGCATGTCTCCAAGTGCATTATAGAAACTGTGGACAAAGGAGGAAATTGTCTGCTTGGGACTTTTAGCCAGTGGCCCTGATTTTACCCTTGAGTGCATGCTCTGTCCCTCATTTGTGTCCAACTCATTGTGACGCCATGGACTGTAGTCTGCCAGGCTCCTCAGTCTATGGGATTTCCTAGGCAAGAATACTGGAGAGGGTTGCCATTTCCTCCTCCAGATTTTACCCTTGCCTCCCTCTAAACTAAATGGGCTCCTGGCTACTGAGATTCCCATCATAGATGATCTAATGCAGTTTGCTCTAAAATCAATCTGGTATCTGTCTCCATTGTCTTAGGAAATATCATAACTGGAAACAAAGCAAGCAAGAGTCAGGTTTCAGGCCAGAAGTAGGAAGTAGAGTTTAGACCTTCCAAGAAGAGCATGCCCAACACCATCTCCATATCTGTTTGCTTTAGAGCCATTAGTATTTGTGGTCAGTAGCAAAGTTACAGAAAAGAGATATAAGGCCAGGAATTCAGGGGTATCGTGGCTTGAGTCAAGATGATTATATCTTTTCTTACAATTACATTCAGATAAATACTATGTTAGGAAAAGGTAGAGGGGAAAATTACAGCGAACAATTCACTGCAAGTAGCATTAAATTCAATAAAGCAAGTCCCATGAAAGATTCCAGTCGGATGCTGCTTTTATGTTTTGAGGAAGTAAATCAAATACAGCCAGGATATACTAGGGAAATAACTATAATAATTATCTGGGAATTTGTTCAGCCAGGGTAAATCACTCACCTACTTCCTGCTGTACCATTTCTTTTCCCATTTCAAGCCAGTTATATACTATAAATAGAGTGACCATTGACTTTTTTGACTGCCTCCCCTCTCCTTTCAGCACCACTCCATTCTTCCACTGCACCTCTCCATCAGCAGGAGAATTTAATCATTGCCTGTATTCAGTAATTGTTTCTTAGTCTTACCATCATCCCCAAAGAGCTCACTGTTTTGTTATCATAAGTACCCAACTCTCTCCAGCATTTGACTATACAGCTGGCCCTTGAGCAGTGGAGGCGTGTCAGGGGCCCCAACCCTCTGAAATCCACATATATCTTTACATTTGACCCTTGTACCCACATTTTTGCACATGTGGATTCAACCAATCAACTGCAGTTGGTGTAGTGCTGTAGGATGTATTTATTTTTTAAAAAAACTCTGAATATAAGTAGACCTGCACGGTTCAAACCTATGTTGTTTTAAGGGTCAACTATGTCATAATCATCTTTGCAGCCCTGTGCCCAGCACCCTACTGGTCATATAGCAGGGCTTCATTTCAGTTATTGAATGAAAAAAGATTTGGAATAAAGAAGAAAATCCCATTTTCTCATATTTTGTGGGCTTACCTGGTGGCTCAGTTGTAAAGAATCTGCCTGCCAATGCAGGAGACCTGGGTTCGATCCCTGGGTCAGGAAGATCCCCTGGAGAAGGAAATGGCAACTCATTCCAGTATTCTTGCCTGGGAAATCCCACAGACAGAGGAGTGTGATGGGCTACAATCCATGGGATCGCAAAGAGTTGGACGTAACTTAGTGACTAAACAACAAGAACAATACATGTGTATATGTAATATCTGAGCTATCTTTAATAAATTGAAATATATAAGAATCATTGTCTACATATCATACATAGGGCTCTTGGTTTGTTCTTGATTCTAAACTTGTTGCATTTAGACACAGTTTTAAACATTAAAAAATATTTTCTCATACCATGTTAGAAATACATGAATCAAAATGGAATTAAACTCAACAAAAAACAACCTTCCATCTGAAACAGTCAAACTCATAGAAGCAGAGTAGAATGATGGCTGCCAGGGCTTGGGAGAAAACAGGGAGATTTTGGCCAAAAGTATAACAAACTTTCAGTTACAAGATGAGTATGTTTTGAGGATCTAATGTATAGCATGATGATGATAGTTAACAATACAGAATTACATACTTGAAAGTTGCTAAGAGAATAGATCGAAAGTGTTCTCACCACACATACACACATACACATACACCAAGGTAAATATGTGAGGTGGTGGAAGTGTTAACCAACATGACTGTGTTAATCCTTTTGCAATATATAGAAATATATATATATATATATAAACAAGTCACACATTATACCCCTTAAACACACATACTGTGTTATATGTCAATTATATCTCCATAAGACTAGAAGTAAAAGAAAAAAATAAAACAGTCTTCCATCTGAAAGTAAAGTATTGTTTTTTTTTTTCTCTTCGAGTTGCATTGTCTCTTTTGAAGATATTTGAAATACCCTCTTGCATCCTAGAATGGGCCATTTGCTAAATAATGCCCTTTGCTGACAAATTCTAACTTTTCCTTTGAAAAGTATTGCATTTCCTTTCTGTCAGACGCTTCTGTGAAATTCTAAAAGTTCTAAAAATGTGCGAGATTAGTCATATCTTGTAACTGTCAGTAAGTGAGGAACTGTGGAAATTATTTGAATAACTAATTTGCACAACCAGTTGAGGCAAAGGGATTTATCTTCTGCCCAATTATCTACCAGTTTGCCCTAGTTCTTTTTGCATGAAGCCCTAACCTTGGTTGTCTAGAGGATCTCACATCTTCTTCCATGAAGGTCAGTACATTTTTTCATCATTGCTGTCTGTTAAGTCTCCTCGGGTCTCTTTTCTTTTTTTTCTGTTACTTCAGCTGCCCTAGAATAAAAAAAACAAATCCTTCCATCTTCCCTCTCTTTGACACAGTGGATCTGTTGTCTCCTGCTGCATATCTCTGAAATTAAGAGGTTATAAATGTACCTCTAAGTGGTAACTCCCGTGTTTCTATGATGAGTGGCAAATTAATTTCTTATCTGGTGGTATTGGACTATCCTTTTCTCCACACTCCAGACCTCAAAAAGCACCTCTAATTCTCCAGATTGCCATGCTGCTAAGTTACCTTTGCCTTTCCCTTTCTTCCTTTACTTCTCTTTTTCTTCCCCTGACTTTGCGGTTGACCTTGAACAGAATGCTTTCTTGAGCATCTCTGGGTACATCGTGTGGCTTGCCATTGCTCATTGGATGACTTGACATCCCTAGTTCTTTTTCCATTATTCCTGCCCCTTTCTCATACCCAATCTATAAAATATTCTTTTGGCTTTGTTCTTGAAATGAATGAGGTAGATTGCATGTTAAGAATGGGTACTGACACATACGATTAGCTCTGGGGAGATTGCTTTAGTTATGAACAGTACTGATCCTCCTTCCTACTGTGTGACTGCGGGAGACTTTTGAACCTTATCCTTGGTCTATAAGGGTCTCTGTTGAGCCTCAGGAAGCTGTAGGTGGTGGTAGTAACAGAAAGTACAAGGGTAGAGACAGGGAATGAAGCCATACCAGGTGTTATACTTCCTACATAATAATCCAAGGCAATTTATCCCAATTATTTTATCGACTCTTATGTCCTTTAGAATATATCCAAATCTCCCCCCCCCTTTTTTGCCTAAAACAATAATACAATTATAACTAATATTGATGATGCTTTGCAGTTTTCAGTGCAGGTCCAGAGATTCTACTTCATATGATTTTCAAAACAGCTCTGTAAGGTAGGCAAGGCTGGTAATATTTATTATTACCATGTGCACACTTCCTTGATCATGCTTTTGCTTTGTATATTGATATAGAACATGGACATCAAATGAACTCCGAGCTAGTTTTACATCCTGCTCCACAGGTAGGAAAACTGAAGCCCAGAGAGAGATGAAGTGATTTGCCTAAGGTCCATGGGTAAAAGTTAAAAGAAGTCAGGTCTTCAGTCCATATTGTCTTAACGCTTAAAAAATAGATTATTTTGAAATAAACATAGATTCACAAGAACTTGTTAGAAATAATACAGAGAGATCTGTACTACCCTGCACTCAGTTTTTCTCAGTGGTAGCATCTTCCAAAACTGTAGTACAATGTCACAACCAGGATATTGACAGCGGTTCAATCAAGATACAGAGCATGTCCATCACCACAAGGATCAGACTCACCTTCTGCTTCTACCCTGTCTTTAACTTCTGACAACCATTAATTGGTTCTCCACTTTTATTATTTTGTCATTTCATGAATATTATATGACAGAGTCATATAGTGTACAATCTTTAGGTATTGGTTTTTTTCACTTGGCATAATCCTCTGAAGATACATTCTGGTGGATGCATGTACCAGTAAGTTTTTTCCTCTTTTCATTGTTGAGTAGCATTTCATGATACACTATACCTCCACAGTTTGTTTAACCATTGATCCACTGAAGGATAGCTGAGTTGTGTATAGTTTGGGATATCACAGAAAAAAAGCTGCTGTAAACATTCCATAGGTTTTTGTGTGAACATCAGCTTTTGTTCTGCAGTTTCTGGGCTGTATGGTAGTTGCATATTTTTAGCTTTTTAAAGGAAGGGCCAAACTATTTTCCAGAGTGGATGTACCATCTTATTAATACATTCCCATCAATAATGCATGAATGATTCAGTTTTCCCACATCTTTGCAACCTTTTGTGTTGTGACTATTATTGGATTGTAGTCATTCTAATAGATATGTAATGATGTCGCTGTGATTTAAATATGCATTTCTCTAATGACTAATAATGTTGAACATCTTTTCATTTGCTTATTTGTCATCTGTATATCTGCATTAACAAAATGTCTCTTTATGACTTTTGCCTATTACTTAACTGCATTCCTTTTTTAAATGTGTGTTTTTTCCAATGTGTGTTTTTTCCTTCCTTCCTTCATTCTTTCCTTTCTTCTTTTGAACTGAGAGTAATTTATATATTGGATGTGTGATTTGCACATATTTTCTTCCAGTCTGTAACTTATCTTTTCATCTTTTTAACAAGATCTTTTGCAGAGCACAATTTTAAAATTTTGATGAAGTTCAATTTATCCATTTCCTTTTATGTATTATGTTTTTTGGTGTCAAGGTCTAAGAAAACTTTGTCTAAACCCCTAGATTCTGAAGATTTTCCTATGTTGTTTTCCAAAAACTTAATAGTTATAGAAGGAGTAAGACCTATGTTGATATTCTTTTTTTCTTTTTATTATGCCATTGGCTGTGCAATTGATTCAGTGCCATTTATTGAAGAACTTTCTTTCCTTCATTGGATTATTTTTGCATCTTTGTCAAAAATTAGTCTGGCTTATTTATGTGAATCTGTCTATTCTGTTCTATTGATCTGTCAGTTTCTCCACCATCACACAGTATTAATTATTGTGTTATATACTAAGACTAATTACTAGTACTAAGGCTAATTACTAATACTAAGTTATATACTAAGACTAATTACTAATACTAAGTTATATACTAAGACTAATTACTAATACTAAGACTAATTACTAATACTAAGACTAATTACTAATATACTAATTACTGTGTTATATACTAAGAATCAAATAGAATGATTCCTCTCACTTTATTCTTACTCAGAATTGTTTTTAGCTATTCTAGTTCCTTAACTTTTACTTGTAACTTTTTGTATCTATAAAGTATTTTTGAAGATTTTATAGAAAATGTATTAAACTTTTTTTTATCAATTTGGGGAAAATCAGCATCTTTACTATAGAGGTTATTACAATTCATTATCATGGTATTTCTCCTTACTTATTTAGATCTTCTTTGATTTCTTTCATCAGCATTTTGAGGTTTTTACATACAAATTTTTGTTTTGTTAGTATTTTTTGTTATTGTAAATGGTGTTGTTTATATTTTGGTGTCCACATGTTCATTGCTAGTACATAGAAATATAATTGATTTTTTTATGTTTATCCATATAATCCAACCTTGATGAATCAACTATTAGTTCTATGAAATAAAACTTTTTTTGGGGGGTATATTCCTTGGGAATTTCTGTAAATAGTCACAACACCTAAAATTAGACAGTTTATTTCTTCCTTCCAGTCAGGATGTGTTTAACTCCTTTTCTTGCCTTATTGCACTGGCTAGAGTCTCTCAAAACATGTTGAATAAGAATGATGAGAGTCAAAATTCGTTGGACATAGTTAAAGCATTGCTGAGAAGGGAGATTTATAATGCTAAATGCATACATGAGAAAAAGTCTCAAATCAGTTATCTAAACTCCTCAAGAGTAAGGAAAAAAGAAACCACTGAAACTCAAAGCAAAACAGAAAGGAAATAATAAAGACAAAAGCAGAAATCAGTGAAATGAAAAACAGAAAACAAATAAACCAGAAACTTTTTATTTGAGAATATGAATAACTGATACATCTCTAGCAATATTGTAAAGGAAAAAACCATAGAAGGCACAAAATTACTAATATCAAGAATGAAATAATTCTAAACACTATCTCCAGAAAATATGAGACAGAAACACTTTAAAATTAATTTGTAAAACCTATTATTACACTAATAATAGGGCTCCCTTGTGGCTTCAGCTTCAGCATCCCTGGGTTGGGAAGATCCAGTGGTTTCAGCTTCAGCATCAGTCCTTCCAATGAGTATTCAGGGTTGATGTCCCTTAAGATTGTCTGGTTTGATATCCTTGCTGTCCAAGGGACTTTCAAGAATCTTCTCCACCACCACAGTTTGAAGGCATCAATTCTTTGGTGTTCTGCCTTCTTTACCGTCCAGTTCTGTCAACTGTATGTGACCACAGCCTTGACTATGGAAGACCATAGCCTTGACTATACAGACCTTTGTCAACAGAGTAATGTCTCTGCTTTTCAACACACTGTCTAGGTTTTTCATTGCTTTCCTGCCAAGAAGCAATCATCTAATTTAATGGCTGCAGTCCACTGCAGTCACCATTAGCAGTGATTTTAGAGCCCAAGAAGAGGAAATCTGTCACTATTTCCACCTTTTCCCTTTCTATTTGCCATGAAGTAATGGGTCTAGTCAAGGCTATGGTTTTCCAGTGGTCAGGTATGGATGTGAGAGTTGGACTGTGAAGAAAGCTGAGTGCCGAAGAATTGATGCTTTTGAACTGTGGTGTTAGAGAAGACTCCTGAGAGTCCCTTGGACTGCAAGGAGATCCAACCAGTCCATTCTAAAGGAGATCAGCCCTGGGATTTCTTTGGAAGGAATGATGCTAAAGCTGAAACTCCAATACTTTGGCCACCTCATGCGAAGAGTTGACTCATTGGAAAAGACTCTGATGCTGGGAGGGATTGAGGGCAGGAGGAGAAGGGGACGACAGAGAATGAGATGGCTGGATGGCATCACTGACTCGATGGATGTGACTCTGAGTGAACTCCGGGAGTTGGTGTTGGACAGGGAGGCCTGGCGTGCTGCGATTCATGGGGTTGCAAAGAGTCGGACATGACTGAGTGACTGATCTGAACTGAACTGAATGGGGCTGGATGCCATGATCTTAGTTTTTTTTGATATTTAGTTTTAAGCTGGATCTTTCACTCTCCTCCTTCACCCTCATCAAGAGGCTCTTTAGTTCCTCTTTGCTTTCTGCCATTAGAGTGCTATCATCCACATATCTGAGATTGTTGTTTCTCAGCGGATGTTTTTCCCACCTATCTATTTTTGCTTATCCTGTATTCCTTCCTGATATTTCAAAATTCTTTTCTTGTCGTTTCTTTTCTGTTTAGAGAACTTCTTTAGCTATTGCTTTTAGGGTAGATGTGCTGGTGACAAAATTTTCCTGCATCTGAAAATGCTACTATTTTTCCTTTACTCTAGATTAATGGCTCTGTTTTTTCAGCAGTTGAGAGATATTGTGCCACTTTCTTCTTACCTCCATAGGTTTTGAAAATATATATACTATCATATATAGGTTTTTCTACCTATAGGCGAGGTGCCATTATCCTCTGGCTGCTCTCAAGATTATTTCTTAGTCTCTGGTTTTAAAAATATGACTCTGCCATGTCTTAGTATAGATTTCTTTAGGTTCATTCTTTTGGGGATCTATTCAGATTCTTTATCATTGTAGTGAACGAGATACATGTAGCATAAACTTTGCTGTTTTAACCATTTTTCAGTATAAAATTTAGTGGCGTTAATTACATTCACAGTGCTGTATGACCATAATTGCTACCTATTTCCAAACTTTTTATCATCCCAAACATAAACTCTGAATTCACTTAAGCAATAATTTCTTTTCCCTTCCTTCTAGCCTTTAATAGCCTCTAATCTACTCTTGGTTACTATGAATTTGTCTATTCTAGATGCTTCATCTAAGTGGAATTGTACAGTGTTTGTTCTTCTATGTCTGGTTTAGTTCACTTACCACAATGTTTTCAAGGCTCATCCATGTTGCAGAGTATCAGAACTACATTCAGTTTGGAAGACTGAATAATGTTCTAAGTAAAGTGAAAGAGTTAATTGCTCAGTTATGTCCAACTCTTTGGGACTCCATGGACTGTAGCCCACCAGGCTCCTCTGTCAATGGAATTCTCTGGGGAAGAATACTGGAATGCATATTCCTACTCCAGGGGATCTTCCTGACCCAGGGATCAAATCCCAGCCTCTTGCATTACAGGGAGATTCTTTACCATCTCTGCCAATATTCTGCTGTATGACTGCCCTACATTTTGTTTAGCCATTTATCTGTTGATAGACACTTGGATTATGAACAGGTCTGCTACAAACATTGGTGTACACATACCTGCTCGTGTTCCTGCTCTCAGTTCTTTTGGGTATAAACCTAGAAGTGGAATTTCAGGGTCATATGGTAATTCTGTGTTTAAGTTTTTAAAGAGTCACCAAACTGTATTCCACAATGAGTACTCCACTTTAAATCCACATAGAGTGTATATGAGGAGAAGGCAATGGCACCCCACTCCAGTACTCTTGCCTGGAAAATCCCATGGACGGAGGAGCCTGGTAGGCTGCAGTCCATGGGGTCACTAAGAGTCAGACACGACTGAGCGACTTCACTTTCACTTTTCACTTTCAAGTATTGGAGAAGGAAATGGCAACCCACTCCAGTGTTCTTGCCTGGAGAATCCCAGGGATGGGGGGGCCTGGTGGGCTGCCGTCTATGGGGTCACACAGAGTCGGACACGACTGAAGTGACTTAGCAGAGTGTATATGAGGGTTCCATTTCCCAACCTCCTCACAACACTTATTTTTCATTTTATTTATGTTATAGACATCATGGTAGGTATGAAATAGTGTGGTTTTGATATGTGTTTCCCTAAAAACTGATTATGTTGAACATCTTTTCATGTGTTTATTAGACATTTGTACATCTTTGAAGAAATGTCTATGCAAATACTTATGTCCTTTTAAAAATTAGAATGTCTTTTTTTTGTTGTTGTTGAGTTGTAGGAGTTCTTTATTCTGGATAGTAAAGTCTTATCAGAGGTATGATTTGCTAATATTTTATCTCATTATTTAATAGGATTCTTTTTAAAAATTTTAATAGGGCTTCTTTTTAGAATAGATATAGACTCATAGAAAAATTAAGAAGGTCCAGAAATTTCCCATATACCTGCTATCCCTACATGTGCATAGGCCTCCTTCATTATCAACATCTCTCTGTAGATTGGTACCTTTGTTACAGTTGATTTACCTACTTTGACACATCAAGGGTTTATAGTTTACATTAAAGGTTCGCTTTTGGTGTTGTACAGTCTATGGGTTTGGACAAATGTGTAATGAAACATATCCACCACTATAGTAGCACACAGAGGAGTTTCACTGCCCCCAAAACCCTCTGTGCTCTACCTATTCACACCTCTGTTCCCCCTAGTCCTTCAGAACCATTCATTGATCTTTTTACTTCTTCCATAGGTTTGTCTTTTCTAAAATGTAATATAGATGGAATTGTATAGTATATAAGCTTTTCAGATTGGCTTCTTTCATTTACTAAACTGAAGTATAGCTGATTTACAAAGTTGTGTTAGCTTCAGGTATTCAGAAAAGTGATTCAGTTGTGTGTGTGTGTGTATGTATATGTGTGTGTGTGTGTGTGTGTGTGTATCTGTGTGTGTATGGGGACTTCCCAGGTGGTGCAGTGGTAAAAAATTCACCTGTCAAGACAGGAGACTCAGGAGACACGAGTTAGATCCCTGGGTTGGGAAAGTCCCCTGGAGTAGGAAATGGCAACCCACTCCATTATTCTTGCCTGGGAAATTTCATGGACAGAGGAGCCTGGTTGGCTATAGTCCACTGGGTTACAAAGAGTTTGACACGACTGAGCATGCATGCGTGTACATATGTGTCTGTCTATATACATACATACATGCATGCGTGCATGTGTGCTCAGTCATTTCAGTTGTGTCTGACTCTTTGCCACCCTATGGACTGTAGCCTGCCAGGCTCCTCTGTCTATGGGATTGTCCAGGCAAGAATACTGGAGTGGGTAGCCATGCCCTCCTCCAGGGAATCTTCCTGATGCAGGGATCAAACCAGTGTCCCCTGCATTGCAGGTGAATTCTTTACCACTGAGGCCCCTGGGAAGCCCTACACATGTACATATATTCATGTTATTTTTCAAGTTCTTTTCCATTATAGATTATTGTGATAGTGAATATAGTTCTCTGTGCTATACAGTACACCTTTGTTGTTTATCTGTTTTGTATATAGTAGTCTGTATCTGTTAATCACAACTCCTAATTTATCATTCCCTCTCTCTCTTTCCCCTTGGGTAGTCATAAGTTTGTCTTCTATGTCTGTGAGTCTATTTCTGTTTTGTAAATAAGTTCAGCTGTATTATCTTTAAGCATTCCAAGTATAAGTGATATCATATATTTGTTTTTCTGTCTTCATTAGTTTGATAATCTCTGGATCCATCCATGTTGCTGCAAATGGTTTATGGCTGAGTAATATTCCATTGTGTATATATACCACACCTTCTTTATCCATTCATCTCTTCATGGATGTTTAGGTTGGTTCCATGTCTTGGCTATTGTAAATAGTGCTCCTATGAACATTGGAGTGTGTTTCTTTTTAAATTAGAATTTTCATCTGTTCCAGATATGTGCATAAAAGTTGGATTGATGGATCACATGGTAGCTCTATTTTTAGTTTTTTAAAGGAAATACCATACTGTTTTTCCACCAACAGTATATAAGGGTTCCCTTTTCTCCACAACTGCTCTAGCGTTTATTATTTGTAGATTTTTAATGATGGCCATTCTGATGCATGAGATAATACATCATTGCAGTTTTCATTTGCATTTCTCTAAGTACTGATATTGAGCATCTTTTCATGTGCCTGTTTCTATCTATATATCGTCTTTAGAGAAATGTGTATTCAAATCTTTTGCCCATTTTTTTTATTGGGTTATTTGGGGTTTTTTGATACTAAGTTTTATGAGCTGTGTGTATGTTTTATAAATTAAACCCTTGTCTGTCACATCAATTGCAAATATTTTCTCCCATCCTGTAGATTGTCTTTTTGTTCTACTTATGATTTCCTTTGTTGGAGAAAAGACAGTCTCTTCAATAAGTAGAGCTCTGGACACTCACATGTACAAGAATGAAATTAGAACATTCTCTAACACCATATGCACAAATAAACTCACAATGGGTTAGGTTAAAGACCTAAAGGTGTGACTAGATACTGTAAAACTTATAAAGGAAAACCTAGGCAGAACATTATTTGACATAAATAACAGCAATATTTCTTTGACTCCACCTCCTAGAGTAATAAAAATAAGCAAATGGGACCTGATTAAGCTTTAAAGTTTTTACACAGCAAAATGGGAGAAAACATTTGCAAACAAAGTGACCAACAAGGGATTAATCTCCAAACTATACAAACAGTTCATGCAGCTCGACATAAAAGCAAACAGTCAAATCAGAAAATGGACAAAAGTTCTAAATAGACATTTCATCTAAAGATGATATACAGATGGTAAACACACACACACACACACACACATGAAAAGATGCTCAACATAACTAACTATTAGAGAAATGCATATCAAACTACAATGAGGTAGATCATCACACCATTCAGAATGGTCATCATAAAAAGTCATAAACATAAACAACAAAAGCTGGAGAGAGTGAAGAGAGAAGAGATCCCTCCTACACTGTTGGTGGGAGTGTATATTGGTAAAGCCACTATGCAGAGCAATATGGAGGTTCCAAAAAATATATATATAGAACTACTATATGATTCACCAATCCCACTCAGTTCAGTTACTCAGTCGTGTCCAACTCTTTGCAACTCCATGGACTGCAGCACACCAGGCTTCCCTGTCCATCACCAACTTCAGGAGCTTACTCAAACACATGTCCATTAGTCAGTGATGCCATCCAACCATCTCATCCTCTGTTGTCTCCTTCTCCTCCCGCCTTCAATCTTTCCCAGCAACAGGGTCTTTTCCAATGAGTCGGTTCTTCACATCAGGTGGCCAGAGTATTGGAGTTTCAGTTTCAACATCAGTTCTTCCAATGAATATTCATGACTGATTTCCTTTAGGATGGACTGGTTGGATCTCCTTGCAGTCCTCTCAAGAGTCTTCCCTAACACCACAGTTCAAAAGCAACAATTCTTTGGCGCTCAGCTTTCTTTATAATCCAACTCTCACATCCATACATGACTACTGGAAAAACCATAGCTTTAACTAGACAGACCTTTGTTGGCAAAGTAATGTCTCTGCTTTTTAATATGCTGCCTAGGTTGATCATAGTTTTCCTTCCACGGAGCAAGTGTCTTTTTAATTTTATGGCTACAGTCACCATCTGCAAGTGATTTTGGAGCCCCCCCAAAATAAAGTCTGTCACTGTTTCCATTATTTCCTCATCTGTTTGCTATGAAGTGATGGGACTGGATGCCATGATCTTAGTTTTCTGAAAGTTGAGTTTTAAGCCAACTTTTTCACTTTTATCTTTCACTTTCAGCAAGAGGCTCTTTAGTTCTTCTTTGCTTTCTTCAAGAAGAAAGGGTGGTGTCATCTGCATATCTGAGGTTACTGAGATTTCATGATGTCCAATAAAGGACAGAAATGGTATGGACCTAACAGAAGCAGAAGATGTTAAGAAGAGGTGGCAAGAATACACAGAAGAGCTATACAAAAACGATCTTCATAACCGTGATAACCAAGCTGGTGTGATCACTCACCTAGAGCCAGATATCCTGGAATGCAAAGTCAAGTGGGCATTAGGAAACATCGCTGTGAACAAAGCTAGGGGAGGTGATGGAATTCCAGTTGAGCTATTTCAAATCCTGGAAGATGATGCTGTGAAAGTGCTGCACTCAATATGCCAGCAAATTTGGAAAACTCAGCAGTGGCCACAGGACTGGAAAAGGTCAGTGTTCATTCCAATCCCAAAGAAAGGCAATGGCAAAGAATTGCCTTTGCCAAAATTGTTTAAATTGCCAAAAATGTTCAAACTACTGCACAATTGCACTCATCTCACACGCTAGTAAAGTAATGCTCAAAATTCTCCAAGCCAGGCTTCAATAGTACGTGAACTGAGAACTTCCAGATGTTCAAATTAGATTTAGAAAATGCAGAGGAACCAGAGATCAAATCGCCAATATCTGTTGGATCGTCAAAAAAGCAAGAGAGTTCCAGAAAAACATCTACTTCTGCTTTATTAACTATCCCAAAGCCTTTGACAGTGTGCATCACCACAAACCATGGAAAATCCTTCAGGAGATGGGAGTACCAGACCACCTGACCTGGCTCCTGAGAAATCTGTATGCAGGTCAGGAAGCAGCAGTTAGAACCGGACATGGAACAACAGACTGGTTCCAAATCAGGAAGGAGTATGTCAAGGCTGTATATTGTCACCCGGCTTATTTAATTTATATGCAGAGCAATCCCACTGCCAGATATGTATTCTGCAAAAAGCCTGTTTCAAAAAGATACACGCACCCAGTGTTCATGGCAGGACTATTTACACTAGCCAAGACATGGAAGCAACCTAAATGCCCATCAACAGATGAGTGGATAAAGAAGAAATTTACATTTGTATAAGGAATATTACTCAGCTATAAAAAAGAATGAAATAATGCCATTTGTAGCAACATGGATGGACCTAGAGATTATCATACGAAGTGGAATAAGTCAGAAAAAGACAAATATCATATGATATCCCTTATATGTGGAATCTAAAAACATGGTATAAATGAACTTATTTACAAAATAGGAACAGACTCACAGACAACAAACTTACGATTATCAAAGGGGAAAGGTGAGGGGAAGGAATAAATTACGAGGTTTGCATTAGCATAAGCATATGTTCCAGTTCACTGATTCCTTCCTTCTGACTCATTCATTCTGCTGTTGAATTTTAAATTTGGTGACTGTATTTTTCATTTCTAAAATTTCCTGTTGGTTCTTCTTTATATTGTCTATTTATTTTCCATTTGTTTCTGTTTTTGTATGGATTTTATATTTTTTTCATTTATTTCAAGTGTGCTTGTAGTTGGTAATTGAGGCATGTTTATGATTACTGCTTTAAAATATTTGTCAGATAATAATTCTAAGATTTCTGTCATTTCTCCAACAGGCCTACCGCAGTGGAGAAGTGGAAATTTGTTTTGGTAGTACTGGGTGGAGATGGATGTCCAGGCTCCTCAGAGTGTCTCTGATAACATTATAGACAGGGGTGAGAGGAACTCATTACCATCCAACGGAGATGGAATTTCAGCTCCCTACTCATCCTTCTCTGACATCAGCATACTGGGTGGTTAGAACGTCTCATTATAGCCTCATCTAGGCTTTCCACTTGAACTTGGCTGACATGGGTAGGGATGGGAGCCACAGTTTACCTGTTGTGTTTGGCATAGAATGTTTATTGTCTATAACATATCTTTGTAGGCTTCCCCTTTATTTTTTCTTTGTTTAGAGAGAGTTGACTTCTGTACTTGTTGGCATTTCTAGGTTGCCAGCTTCTTCAGTTCCAAGTCTGAGACATGTGAGGCCAAAAGAAAAGCCACAAATTCAGCAGTACATCATTCCTTGGGTCCTCTAGTCCCTAGATTGTCTGACTTCTCTGCCTTAGCCTTTCAGAGTCTTCTTATGTTTATTTAAATATAATTCTTAGAGTTTTTAGTTTTACTTGGTAGGAGGAATAGGAGAAGGACATTGTTCTCTCTTACTAGAACTGTACATACACTTTTAACAGAATTTCAGTCTCCCATATCAAATGTGAACTTCATTTACTGCTTTTCCAGACTAGTAGCTCCTTATTAAAAGTCTGGCTCCGTGTTTTTAAAACAATAGGCTGTGACTCATTAGTGAGTCATAAAATCCACTTTATGGGTCATAACTAGCATTAAAAAATGAAATATAATAGTGTGAAAATCAAGTACATAGTAAGGGCAAGAATTGTTGCATAACATTTTTAATAGTCTCTGTGTGTGTGTGTGTGAATGTGTGCATGCACACATATGTCTGAATACTGGGTTGCAAAGTTAAATGCATTTTTTAAACTGTGAATTACAGTCAACATAGTCTGAAAATCACTCACTTACATGGGGGAAGAATGGTGAGAGAGAGAAGGCAAGACTCATTCAAGCTTAGATGAAACCCCTGCTACCCAAAGGCATTAGTTGACTTAGGGTATTGTATGTTAGCTAGTTTCGCAGATTGGACTAAAGAGTCATGTTTAGTCCATTGCTTTTTTTTTTTTTTTTTGCTTTTTAAAAATGCTTTTATATCCCCCCAGAATCACTTGCCTGTAGGTTGAAAGGGAGAGACCTCACTATCACAACTGGCCCTAAACCTGAGACTTTCATTCCAACTGTTGAGCTTAGAAGCAAGTAGATTCTTATAAGGAATGTTTGGAGGCAATTCCATTGTATTCCAGACATAGATTCGGGAAAATTCTCTTAGGAATAAAAATTAAATTAGTGCCATCCTCACCTCCGCCCCCAATGCATTTCTGAGTTAAAAGCAAGCTTTTACTCAGTACATTTTGTGCTCTTTTGATATCGAGTGAGGAAGAAGCAGTAGTGGGTGACAGGAAGCCAGACTCTGGTGGGGAGTCCATAGGACTATTCCTTGGTGGAGAAGGTAAAAATAAAATGTTTCAAATATTGTAAAGCAATTATCCTCCAATAATGAGAGAGAGAGAGAAGAAATTAGCTGCAAGTTGAACTATAGGACCTGTATTACTAATGGATAAGACGAGGAGGTAGTAAATTAATCAAGTAAATCTTAAATGGCCAGAACACCTTAAATTGCCATGGAGTTCTTCACATTACTTCAAATTAGGAGACTCCGTGTAAATCACTAATTCTTGTGATCTCATTATAGATGGATTGTGTGTGTCTTGGAGATTTTGATAATGAATTGTGATGGTCTATTTTGGGCCCAGCTCAGTGATAGACACTTTCACATGGGTACTCTATTGACTTCTTAGAATAACCCTGTGGACAAGTAGTATGAGCCCCAGTTCACAGATGAGGATGATGAAGCTTATAGAAGGTAAGTGATTTGTCCCAAATTATAGAGTTGGCAAGTGGCAGAGTCAGAATTTAGACTCAGGTAAGCTGAGTAGTTTCCATATGCCTCCCACTTTACTACAACTGCTTTTGTGAAATGAGGCCATGAGAGAATACAGTTAACCTCTATGAAAATTAAGAGGCTCAAATATTTTTTAAAAAAGTTCTGTTGTTATACTATTATTTTTATAGCTTATTTTTAATTTTTGACCATGCTGGGTCTTCATTGCTTTCTGTGCACAAGCTTTCTCTAGTTGCAGTGAGTGCGGTTGTTGCTTTTCCTTGCAGTGCTCGGGTTTCTCCTTGCTCTGGCTCCTCTTGCTGTGGATCATAGGCTCTGGGTCCGCAGGCTTCAGTAGCTGTGGCACTCTGGTTTAGTTGCTCCTTAGCATGTGCAATTCTGGACCAGGAATCAAACCTCTGTCTCCTGCATTGGCAAGCAGATCCTTAACCACTGTGCCACCAGAGAAGTCCGAAAGTTCTGCTCTTTTAAAGTTCTGCTATATTTTAAAGTTCTGGTAAAAAGCAACCCACTGTTGCTATTTAGATCTGTGAAAAGATTTCATGATATAGGACTTTTTCTGCAACTTTACTGTTTAAAGAAAACGTGTCTTCTTTCCTGGGCTTCTTCAGTGGCTCAGCAGTAAAGAATCCACTAGCAGTGCAGGAGCTTCAGGAAATACAGGTTTGATCCCTGGGTTGGGAAGATCCCCTGGAACAGGGCATGGCAATCCACTCCAGTATTCTTGCCTGGTAGGGATCCCATGGAAAGAGGAGCCTAGTGGGCTGCAATCCGTAGGTCCCAAAGAGTTGGACACAATTGTGAAGCAACTTAATACGCATGAATACATCTTCTTCCCTAAAAATATTTTACTGGTTAAAAAAGGATCATAGTGAAATCTACCAAAGCATAAAACAAAATGTGAAATACGGCAGGAGGCATAAGCTGTTTCACCAAACACTGAATGGTATGTTTTCAGAAATGGCTGTAAATTAAATAAAGCAGCAGCATTAGAAACTGTTTAAGCCCTTAACAAATATTTGGGATAGTGATGCTGTTAGAGAAACTTACTGCCAATGATTAAAAAAAAAAAAAACCAGTAGAGATAATAAGCCCTGGTTAATAAACCCTGTTATTTTATCAGTGAAGTAGAAAAAATACTTTCAGTACTTTCAGCAAGAGATTCATGATGCAGGAGGTGTTCCAGAGACCCTTTCTGCAGCATCTGCACTATGTGAATGAGTGACTGACTGACTGAAAGTTGCTCAGTTGTGTCTGATTCTTTGCGACACCGTGGACTGTAGCCCACCAGGCTCCTCTGTCCACAGAATTCTTCAGGCAAGAATACTGGAGTAGGTTGCCATTTTCCTGTTCAGGGGAATCTTCCCAACACAGGGATCAAACCCGATCTCCTGCGTGGTAGAGAGGAAATTCTTTACCCCCATCTGAGCCACCAGGGGGACCACCAGGTGGCATGGTCTAAACCCAAACATCAGCTGAAAGCAACCAAATAAATTACAAACAGGCATCCGAACAACCCCTAACCAGCGTCAGAAATAGCAAATTGGTTCCTGAGTAGATTAATAGGGACAGTATTAGGGGGAAAGTGCAGTCTAAGCAATACAGGTATAAACCTTAATAATTGACTCTATGCTGGCTCTGAGTAGCTGCAAAGGATTCTTTGGGGACAGTATTTTAAAAGGCAACACTATTGCCTGAATCAGCTAGACTGGCTCTCTTAGCTGAGTTGGAGGGTTCTGGAAAGATTTGACTGTATGAATAAGATGCTTTATTCCTGGGCAGAGGTTTAATTAAAAAAGAAAAAAAAAATCATATGTTGAGACCTTAGGTAGGCAAAATGTCTTTAAAAAAATATTCCAGTGACACCTGGATCATTATAGCAAAGAAGAATTTAGAATTTAATTACCTACAGGGTGTTTACATATGTTATCATCAGGAGCTTAGAGAGCAAATTAAGATAGACCTAGGCACTTTTTATTTAACCTGCAGTCAGTCTTGTCTTTCCTGTTCCTCAGATGCAAATACAGTATCATTAAAGAGGTGACTCAATTTCCATAGATGTATTCCTGAAAACCAGATGTGCTGTGAGCAAACCAAATTGTTGGGAAATCAAATTATGTTTTATATCCTAAGGGAACTTGTTATTTAAGCATCTGTGGTGTTTGTTATGGCTTAAAGGATTGGCATTTATAGGCCAAATGGTTACCTCTGCTAAGATGCTGTGTCTATGTTGTAGTCAGGGTCATGTTAGGCTATGCTGTAGGGAAAAAAAAAATATAAGTGTCAGTGACTTAATACAGTGATTTATTTCTTGTTTTTGTCAGAATCTGATGCAGGTTTGGACAGCCCTCTGGTGTTCTTGTCTTCCAGGGACCTAGTGACTCAGGGACTCAGAGTATTCCCTTTTTGCATTTCTAACATTTCAGTGTCATATGACCCCAAACGACACACAGAGGCAGTAAAGGTAGTATGTGAGTGCCCCAGAAGTTGAAAATGGTTTGGTGACCACAGTCTGCCACCCTGGGGTTTATTTCTGTGTGATTATCTTTGTGGGTTTTAGAAGCATTGATGAGACTCTGCTACAGTGAAGTGATTTTCAGAGCCCTTGGTATATTACACATTTAATAATGCTTTTTGTATACAAATATAGCTTATCATTAAAATAATGATAAAGGCATCTCTTAAAAAGGATACACTGGCCATCAGATTCAGGAACCAGAGGAAGAAAAGACATCCATGGGAAATTATCACAGACCCTGAAAATGGGTCTTCGCACAACAAAAAACACTTTGTGTTACATTATTGGTTCTACAGTTCATGCTTTCAAGTTCTCTTTGCCTTGACTTTATGGTAATTTCCTGGATGTCATCTCAGACGGCTCCCCTGACTTTGGTCCTTCTGTTTTCTTGTGTTTCGCCTGCGTGTTCCTGACTTGGTCTGCAACCTCAACCTGCAGCCCTGATCCTTGCCTTCATTCTAAATCTTCGTTGGTAGCTTGCTTATGTGGCCTTCCCAGTATCTAACCACTCTCCGTATTCTGCCCGTATTATTGCTTCTATGTAACTCATGCTACTGTATTTCCTAAAGCCTGCTCAGGGATACTACTCTGGCATTCACCCCCTCTCTGCCCTATCATTGTTCTTCCCCCATTCTACTGAATATTCCCTACTAAATATTCCTTTCTCTATTGCGTTCAAACAGTCTATTGTTTCTCCCACCCTGAAAGAAAGAAAGAAAACCTCTCTTGACCTTAATTCCCATTCCAGTTAACTCTATTATCTCCTTCTCTTTACTTCAAAATGCCTTAAATTTCTTTAATTGCTTTAATTTCTCTCCTCCACCCTCACTTGAATCTACTCCAATTAAGCCTTCACCAGCACTACTCTTCTGAAACTGCATTTGTCAAGGTCACCCTTGAGTTCCATGTTGCTAAATCCAGTGGTTATTCTCTGTCTTCATCTTACTTAAAATCTCAACAGCACTTGACACACAGCTGTTCACTCTCTTCTGTGTGAAAATTTTTTTCTTCTTTGCTTCCATAATACTACTCTTGCCTGGTTTTCCTCCTACCTTTTAAAATGCTTCTTCTAAATCTTTTTCCCCCCTGTTTTCTCATTTCCTCATCTCCTAAATATTAGAGTACCCCAGTTCCCTGCTCTTGGACCTCTTTTTTTTTTTTTTTTCTCTATCTATAATTCCTCTGTAGATGATCTGATCTGGATTCATGGTTTTAAGTAGCATCTCTGTGCTGATATTATTCAAATTAATATCTCCAGTCTGGATGCCTTCCCTGATTCTGAACCTTCGTCACTTGATGGGCATCATCTCTTGGATGTCTAATAGGACCTGGAAACTTTAACATTTCCAAAGCTAAGTTCTAGGTTTTTCTCTAGATGAGCTTTTCTTATACGTTTCTCCATTTCAGTTAGTATAACTTCAGTCCTTAAATTGCTAGGATAAAAATGCATTGACCTCAGCCTTAACTCTTCTGTTTCTCTGACAACCTTTATTGATCTGTCAGAAAATCCCTACAAATTCTTCTAATTTGACCATTGCTTCTCACCTGATTATGTCTCACCTGTGTTACAGTAATTTCCCAATTAGTGTCTTGCTTCTGTCTTTGCCCACCTTGCCTCCCGCAAACCTATCTTATCCCAGCAACCAGAGGGATCCTCTAAAGATATGTTAGATCATATCAGTCTTCTTATCACTCTCATCTGAGTCTCATCTCATCAGCCTAAAACCCAAAGTTCTCACACTTACCTACAAGGCTCTATGGGGCCTGGCTCCTGGTTGTGTTCCTTCTTTGCCCTGCTCTTCCCGCTTCAGCCACATTGCCTCACTGCTGCTCTTGGACAGTCTAGGCAGCCTTCCTCTTTTCATCCTTGACCTTGCTGTTTCCGTTCCCTGGCATTCTAGCTTCCTAGAATGGCTCACTTGCTCATGTCCTTCAGATTTGCACTCTGCTGCACCATTTCTGGGAAACCTTACCTCATCATTTATCTAAAAGTTGCAGCCATTTCCCCTGATATTTTCTACTCCATCTGCCAAGATTTATTTTTCCTTCTGCTATTGTCATTTTTCAACCTACCTAATTTTCAAACTTATCTTGTCTTTTTATTTTATCTTCCCCATTAGCATATAAGCTCCCTGAGGGCCATATATTTGACTGGTTGATTAACATTGTATCTCTTGTGACTCAAACAATGACTGACATATAGTAAATGTTCAAGAAACACTTGTTGAATGAAAGAACAGATCAATGATAGGATTGTGTTCTCAAAGTTAATTTAAAATTCTGCTATGTAGAACACTGTTTACATTTCCTCACAGAGACAATACTATTCATGGTAGATAAGTCCTGAAATACTTGCTTAAAATCTAAATTCTACAATATGCCCAAAACTTAGGGCATCAGTTGAGTTATCATACAGTGTTCCCAGGTCTCCCACATTGTAGGCAGATTCTTTACCAGCTAAGCCACAAGAGAAGCTCCAAAATACTGGAGTGGGTAGCCTATCCCTTCTCCAGTGGATCTTCCCAACCCAGGAATTGAACTGGGGTCTCTTGCATTGCAGGCACATTCTTTACCAACTGAGATATCAGGAAAGCCCCAAATAATTACTTATTTGGCTGTGCCAGTTTTTAGTTGCAGCATTCACTATTTAGTTCCCTGACCAGGGATCGAACCTGGGCCCTCTGCATTGGGAATGTGGAGTCTTAGCCACTGGACCACCAGGGAAATCTCAAAAGTGAAAGTTGCTCAGTTGTGTCTAACTCTTTGTGGCTCCATGGACTATACAGTCCATGGAATTCTCCAGGCCAGAATTCTGGAGTGGGTAGCCTTTCTCTTCTCCATGGGGTCTTCCTAACCAAGGGGTTGAACCCAGGTTTCCCGCATTGCAGGTGGATTCTTTACCAGCTGAGCCACCAGGGAAGCCTGATGTCCCCTAGCTATCTACTTTCAGTAAGACACAGTTGATCACAATATAACTTTGTGAGGATTCTAAAAGGGGGATTAGAGAGTCCAGTGGGAAAACTCAGAAAAAGGAGCTATGGTTTTGGAATTTGAGTTAATTTCACAGAAGAAATTGTATTTGCATTAGGTCTCTAAAAATGAAATGGAAGTTTGCCACAGAGAGAAAAGGAAAGAAATGTTAATAGGCAGAAGGACTAGCATATCAGAAGATGTAAGTGTAAAGTAATATGGTTTGTTTGTGGAAAGAAGAACAATTTTTATGTGACTGGAATATTGGTGAGAGAGGCAGAGGGGTCAACATTGTGAAAAATTCTATAAGCCATGTTGGGGAGCTGAGGTTTATTTTGTCATTGCTAAGAAAGTTTTCTGAATTGAATAGAGCCCTGGAGACTGGTAAAGAAGCAAAAAGCTCATTTCTTCTCTGAGAAATTTTCTTAATGCTTTGTGGCTTATAAATTGTGGTTCTCAAATGTGATTTGGTTTCTAAGCAATTTCAAAGTTGATTGGGCTGCCTCAAAGTATGCGTGTGTATATATACACACATGTATATATGCATGTGTATGTATGTATGTATACACACACAATGTAATTTACTGTTTTACCCAAACATTACTTTTATGATATCCACATACACCCTGACTAAATCTTGCCATGTTATATCTTTAGCCATAACTGCTTAATAAAGTCAAATTTGATCTTTAGGAAGAGACTGGTGACTTGGAAGAAGGCATGGGAAGTTTGCTTATCAAAAAGGCAGGTGCTCAAGTCCTGGGAAAAGAAATTATAAGGAAAGAGATGAGGGAACCAAGATTCAAAAGTATCTGGAGCCTGAATCCTGAGTACTCAGTCCACATTAAGAAGGAAAACTTTAAATATAGAAAAGCTTAATGTCCTGAATTTAGGATCAACAATTTAATTATGTAACTCAAGACTGGGAATGCTTAGGCTGGCAGCTGATATGAGGCTAAGTATCAGATACTATTCTAAGGGCACTTTGCACAGCAAAATAAATGATCACCAAAAATACAAAATGAATGGGAGAAAATATTTGCAAATGATATGATCAACAAGGGATTGATATCCAGCATATATAAACAGCTTACACAATTCAACATCAAAAAAAAACTCGGTTGAAAAATGGCCATAAACAGTGAATAGATATTTTTCCAAAGAGCAAATGCAGATGGCCAACTAGCAAATGAAAAGATGCTTAATACTGCTAATCATCAGGGAAATGCAAATGAAAACCATAATGAGGTATCATCTCACCTGTTGAAAGACATGATCAAAAAGAACACAAATGACAAACACTGGTGAGGATAAGGGGAAAAAGAAAACCTTGCACACCATTGGTGGGAATGTAAATTGGAGCAACTGCTGTGGAAGACAGTATGGAGTTTTCTAAAAAAACTAGAATGAGAACTTTCATATTACCCAACAATTCCACTTCTGGGTATACATCTGAAAAAAACCAAAAACATTAATTAAAAAAATACATACATTCCAGTGTTCATAGCAGCATTATTTACAGTTGCCAAAACATGGAAGCAACCTAGGTGTCCATTCATAGGTGAATGGATAAAGAAGATACAGTATGTGTGTGTGTGTATGTATATATGTATACACACAATGAAATACTATTAAGACATCGTTGGCCACCTGATGTGAAAACTAACACATTAGATAAAACCCTTCACTTCTCTTTGTTTCACAGCTATTTGTAAGGCCTCCTCAGACAGCCATTTTGACTTTTTACATTTCTTTTTCTTGGGGATGGTCTTGCTCCCTGTCTCCTGTACAATGTCACAAACCTCCGTCCATTGTTCATCAGGCACTCTGTCTATCAGATCTAGTCCCTTAAATCTGTTTCTCACTTCCACTGTATAATCATAAGGGATTTGATTTAGGTCATACCTGAATGGTCTAGTGGAAACATTTCATGCAAAGATGGGTCAGTTTTCATTCTAATCCCAAAGAAAGGCAATACCAAAGAATGCTCAAACTTCCGCACAATAGGCTGCAGTCCATGGGGTTGCTAAGAGTCAGACACGACTGAGCGACTTCACTTTCACTTTTCACTTTCATGCATTGGAGAAGGAAATGGCAACCCACTCCAGTGTTTTTGCCTGGAGAATCCCAGGGACGGGGGAGCCTGGTGGGCTGTCATCTCTGGGGTCGCACAGAGTCGGACACGACTGAAATGACTTAGCTGCAGCAGCACTCATCTCACACACTAGTAAAGTAATGCTTAAAATTCTCCAAGCCAGGCTTCAGCAATAAATGAACCATGAACTTCCAGATGTTCAAGCTGGTTTTAGAAAAGGCAGAGGAACCAGAGATCAAATTGCCAACATGCGCTGGATCATCGAAAGAGCAAGACAGTTCCAGAAAAGCATCTATATCTGCTTTATTGACTATGCCAAAGCCTTTGACTCTGTGGATCTGGATAAAGGGTTGAAAATTCTGAAAGAGGTGAGAATACCAGACTACCTGACCTGCTGCTTCAGAAATCTGTATATGCAAGTTAGGAAGCAACAGTTAGAACTGAACATGGAACAACAGACTGGTTCCAAATAGGAAAAGGAACACATCAAGGCTTTATATTATCACTGTGCTTTTTTGACTTATACGCAGAGTACATCATGACAAACGTTGGGCTGGAAAGCACAAGAAAGCACAAGCTGAAATCAAGATTGCTGGGAGAAATATTAATAACCTCACATATGCAGATGATACCACCCTTATGGCAGAAAGTGAAGAAGAACTAAAGAGCCTCTTGATGAAAGTGAAAGAGGATAGTGAAAAAGTTGGCTTAAAGCTCAACATTCAGAAAACAAAGATGATGGCATCTGGTCCCATCACTTCATGGCAAATAGATGGAGAAACAGTGGAAACAGTGGCAGACTTTATTTTTAGGGGCTCTAAAATCACTGCAGATGGTGACTGCAGCCATGAAATTAAAAGACGCTTACTCCTTGGAAGAAAGGTGTGACCAACCTAGACAGCATATTGAAAAGCAAAGACATTACTTTGCCAACAAATGTCCGTCTAGTCAAGGCTATGGTTTTTGTGGTAGTCATGTATGGATGTGAGAGTTGGACTGTGAAGAAAGCTGAGCACTGAAGAATTGATGCTTTTGAACTGTGGTGTTGGAGAAGACTCTTGAGAGTCCCTTGGACTGCAAGGAGATCCAACCAGTCCATCCTAAAGAAAATCAGTCCCGGATATTCTTTGGAAGGACTGACACTGAAGCTGAGACTCCAATACTTTGGCCACCTGATGCAAAGAACTGACTCATTTGAAAAGACCCTGATGCTGGTAAAGACTGAAGGCGGGAGGAGAAGGGGACGACAGAGGATGAGATGGTTGGATGGCATCACAGACTCAATTGACATGAGGTTGAGTAAACTCTGGGAGTTGGTGATGGACAGGGAGGCCTTGTGTGCAGCAGTCCTTGGAGTCACAAAGAGTTAGACACGACTGAGCAATTGAACTGAACTGAACTGAATGCTAATTGAAAAAAGTCAGACAGAGAAAGACAAATACTAAATGTCATTTATATATGAAATCTAAAAAGTATAACAGACTAGTCAATAAAAAAGAAGCAAATTCCCAGATATAGAGAACAAACTAGAGGTTACCAGTGTGGATAGTGGTGGGGGCAGTATAGGGGTGAGAAGGTGAGAGGAACAAGAGAGTGAGAGATGCAAACTCTTGGCTATAAAATAGGCTCAAGGCTGCATTGTAGAAAATGGGAAATATTAGCCAACGTTTCTTAAAAATTGTAAACGGAAAGTAATTTTTAAAAGTTGTTTAAAATTTTTTTATTTTATTTTTTAACTTTACAATATTGTATTGGTTTTGCCATATGTCAACATGATCCGCCATAGGTATACACGTGTTCCCCATCCTGAACCCTCCTCCCTCCCCGTACCATCCCTCTGGGTCGTCCCAGTGCACCAGCCCCAAGCATCCAGTGATATTATACATGTTTGAATGCCATTCTCCCAAATCATCCCACCCTCTCCCTCTCCCAAAGAGTCCAAAAGACTGTTCTATACATCAGTGTCTCTTTTGCTGTCTCGTATACAGGGTTATTGTTACTACCTTTCTAAATTCCATATATATGCGTTAAAAATTTTGATCTTTTAGCCTAGGCTTTTGTTTTGTTAATGAGGACACCATGGCCAAAGTTATGAGTATAATATGAGCCAATAGTGAAGTGGGGCTTCACATACATAAATTCTAGTTTTCTTTGTATCATCCCATAAAAATTATTTTATTGTGGTAAGAACAAAACATGAGATCTACTCTCTTCATAAATTTTTAAGTGTATAGTACATTATTATTGATGATAGGTAGAATGTTATACGGCATATCTTTAGAACTTATTCATCTTCCTTAACTGAAACTTTCTGCACATTATTTAGTAGCTCTCCATTTCCCTCTCCCTCGTCTTATTCCACTTTGATTCTATGAATTTGACTACTTTAGATGCCTCATGTAAGTAGAATCATGCAGTATTTGTTTTTCTATGACTGCCTTATTTTGTTTAGCATAATGTCCTCAAGGTTCATCTGTGTTGTCTCATATTGTAGAAGTTTCTTCTTTCAAACTAAATATGTATGTGTATACCACATTTTCTTTATCCATTCATCTGTCAATGGACATCTAGGTCATTTCTCTGTCTTGGTGATTGCAAGCTGCAATAAGCATGGGAATACTATCTTTTTTTTTTTTTTTTGAGATCCTGATTTCAATTATTTTAGTTAAATATTCAAAAGTGGGAGTGCAGAGTCATATGATAGTTCTATTTTTAATTTTTAAAGGAAACTCCATACTGTTACCAAAGTATCTGCACCATTTTGCATTCTCAATAGCAGTGCCAAAAGATTCAATTTTCTCCACTTTTTGGCCAACCCTTGTCTTTTTTTTTTTTTTGGTAATACCCATCCTGATAGATGTTAAGTCATGTCTTATTGTGGTTTTGATTTGTGTTTCCCTGATGATTATGACAGTAAACATTTTTCTATAAACCTGTTGGCCATTTGTATGTTGTCTTTGGAGAAAAGTCTATTTAATTTAGTCAAATGTTAGTCTTTGGTGGGATTAAAAAAGACATCATGTTCCATGAACTGGGGGTGAACATTTCCTCTTGCACCATATTTGAAGTACTGTGCTTAATTCAGGGGTTGTATTTTAACTGACCTACAAAGTGGCCCCAGAGAAGGAAGTCAGGATGTTGAGGGGTCCCAAAATGTGTACGGAGAATGGCTGAATTGATTAAATTTGTATAGCCTGAAAAAGAGATAAAGGGAATGCTTAACAGTGGCTTCAAATATGAAGGGCAATTGTGTTCAAGAAGGAAAAGTTGGAGGGTTCAGGATGGGGAACACATGTATACCTGTGGCGGATTCATTTTGATATTTGGCAAAACTAATACAATTATGTAAAGTTTAAAAATAAAATAAAATTAGAAAAAAAAAAAGGAAAAGTTGGGGCTTAAAAAAGTTTTGCCTTCTAAATAAATATGAGCAGTTTTATATTAGAATTCCAAAAATGGAAAAGGTGTCTTGTGAGGCAGTGAGGTCCCTGTCATGAGGTGTATCCAAATCAGGTTGTGAACCTTGTGGAAATACAGTAGAAGTCATTACTCCAGTGGTCAGAAGGTTTGAAAAACTGGCTTCTAAGACCCTTTTAAACTGTAAGAATATATCCGTCTAAGAGGTCCTCAGTCCAAAGGGTAAGCCATTAAATCTTTACAGTCCATTTGATGTTACAAAAACCATTTTAGATTATATTCTTTACTGAAGGTCATTTACCATAACCCTTTATATAAATCAACCGATGATATGATTTTAGCAATTCCCACCTGATCTAACAATACATCAATTCTAAACATAGAATACACATTAGATTTGGTTCACAGATCAAAGAGTTTTGGAGCTATGAGCTATGAGGTCCTTAGAGATTGTCTGGTTAAATCCTTTTATTGTAGAGGTGACAAAATTGAAGCTAAAAGTCACTATTTATTCCTGTCTTACCTAGCTCCTTACAGGAGCATAAGGAATTCCTTTCCCCTATAGGCTCAACTTTGTTAACTTTTGAGACAATACAGGTGAGGGCAGGCACTTAGCAGCAGTCTTTGTTTGAGAAATGGTAATGCCTAGAATTTATTGAATAACAATAATTGCAATTTATTAAGCACCAACTCTCTACCAAACTCTGATATGGATGCCTCTCAGATGATATGAAACTTAGTTCTGTAAGAGCAGGATTATTATCTTTATTTTACAGGCTAGGAAAGTGATTTATCCAAGGTCACACAGCAAGTAAGAGAGCAGACGGTACCTTCAGATCCACAAAGGTTTGACCCCAGCGCCTGTGCTTTCATCCACTTTACATTGCCACTCAGTCATAGCCTGTACTTGCCTGTATCACCTGGAGCATTTCTTTTGCTCACTAGATTGAATCTGCCTGACCTGAACATTCTCTTGGATCATACCTGTTTTTAGTACTCCTCTTGGACACAGAACATGGAATCATTGACCTCAGGGCCAGTCTGGCAGCCAGAGCATTGCCAAGTCTTTGAGACGGTAATTTCCACATAGTTTTCACTTTGAGTTAGGACAGGTGAGTAAGTCAGGACATCCTTACTTACTCAAGGATGCAGAGGGTAAAGGGGAGATCTGGGACCTGGACCCCAGAATTCTAATACCCATTATAGTGCATATTCCTCTATACTTGATTTTATTTCCCCATAAAACTGTAAATGAGATATATAATTTAAAAAAATTTTAAAACTCAATCTTCACAGACTAATCCAAAGTAAAAAGCTTTGAGTTATGCTTGATTGTCTCCTGGATATCCAGGATAGAACGGGTTTCTAATCCCACTGTAGACAACTCAGTATTTTTCTCCTTGTGTAACATCCGTCTGCAGGTTCGAGTATTTCTCATTCATGAAGGATTTTTTAAAAGTATTTATTCTGGACCATTTGATGCATTCTATTCATTATGAGCACATATTATGTATATCTTGGATTTCGTGTGTCTTCCATATCTGTCAGCTTCTTGTTAATCATTTTTATAAGGTTTCTATTCATTTTTCTCTTAGTTTATTTATATTTAGAAACTACTTAAAACTTAATTATATAGTGTTGAAGTTTCCAACTCTAATTGTTGGTTTGTTTATCTCTCAATTCTGTCAGTTATTCATGAATTTTGAAGCTCTGATATTAAGTACATGCAAGCTTAGACTGTTCTTTTTTAAAAAATTAATTTATTTAAATTGGAGGCTGATTACTCTACAACATTGTAGTGTTTTTGGCCATACATTGACATGAATCAGCCATGGGTGTACATATGTCCCCCATCCTGAAACTCCGCCCCACCTCCCTTTCCATCCCATCCCTCAGGGTTGTCCCAGGGCACTGGCTTTGAGTACCCTGTTTCATGCATCGAACTTAGACTGGTGATCTATTTCAGTATGGTAATATACATGTTTCAGTGTTATTCTCTCAAATCATCCCACCCTCACCTTCTCCCAGAGTCCAAAGGTGTGTTCTTTATATCTGTATCTCTTTTGCTGTCTCGCATATAGGGTCATCGTTACTTTCTAAATTCCATATATATGCATTAATATACTGTATTGGTGTTTTTCTTTCTGGCTTACTTCACTCGGTATAATAGGCTCCAGTTTCATCCACCTCATTAGAACTGATTCAAATGTATTCTTTTTAATGGCTGAGTAATACTCCACTGTGTGTATGTACCACAGCTTTCTTATCCATTCATCTGCCGATGGACATCTAGGTTGCTTCCATGTCCTGGCCGTTGTAAACAGTGCTGTGATGAACATTAGGGTACATGTGTCACTTTTAATTTTGGTTTCCTCGGTGTGTATGCCCAGCAGTGGGATTGATGGGTCGTATAGCAGTTCTATTTCCATTTTTCTGTCTTCTTGCAGTTATTATCATTAAAAAATGTCCCTCTTAATTCACAGTAATAGCCTTTGTTCTGAAGTTTGCTTTTCTGATATTAAGATAACTATTTTTGCTATTTTATCCTGAGTGATGCATATCTTTTTCATTGTTTTACATTTAACCCAAGTAACCCAGTTTCCTTTTTGGTTAACGTTGGCCTGATATATCTTTTTCTATTATCTTACTTTCAACTTACCTATGTTGCTGTTTGAAGTGAGTTTCCTATATGCAGCATGTAATTGGGTAATTCTGATTTTAATCTACCCTGCCCATTTCTGTTTTTTAATTAGTGTATTTGGACCACTTATATTTAAAACGATTTATAGGGCCACTGATATTTTCATGGTAGAGAATCCATATCTATGAACATGGTATGAATTTTCATTTACATAGTTCTTTTTACTTTCTGTGTGTGTGTGTGCTGTGGTCACTTGGTTGTGTCTGACTCTTTGGACCCCTTGGACTGAAATCTGCCAGGCTCCTCTGCCCATGGAAATCTCCAGGCAACAATACTGGAGTGGGTTGCCATTCTAGGGGATCTTCCCAATCCAGGGATTGAACCCAGGTCTCCCACACTGCAGGCAGATTCTTTACTGTCAGAGCCACCTGGGAAGCCCCCTTTTTTCTCACTGTAGCTTTATACCTTTCCCATGAAAATATGGCCTATGTTTTGATACATTTATGTCCAGGTACCTTTTATATTTTATTTAAAATGATATATTTAAAAATATTTTGCTTATTGATGTATAGAACAGTCTTATGGACTCTGTGGAAGAGGGAGAGGGTGGGAAGATTTGGGAGAATGACATTGAAACATGTAAAATATCGTGTAAGAAACGAGCTGCCAGTCCAGGTTCGATGCACGATACTGGATGCTTGGGGCTAGTGCACTGGGACGACCCAGAGGGATGGTATGGGAAGGGAGGAGGGAGGAGGGTTCAGGATGGGAAACACATGTATAGCTGTGGCGGATTCATTTTGATATTTGGAAAAACTAATACAATTATGTAAAGTTTAAAAATAAAATAAAAAAAGAAAGATATTATATAGAAGTACAATATTCTAGCTAGACTAGCATTTTAGTGTAACTGCTGCCAAATTTTCTGATTAATTCTAGTAATTTGGAAAATCATTTGGGTTTTCTATGTAGACAGTTAATATCACCTCTGAATAGTGATGGTTTTGTTTTTATCATTATCTTCATCACTTCTATTTGCATTCTTGTATGTCATGTATTTCATATTTCTCTTTCTTGCTTTACCTTCTACTTTTGAAGCAACACTCTCTTTGATAATTTTCTGAGAAAGGGTATGTAGCAGGAAAAAGTTTTAGATTACTTATTTCTGAAAATACCTATACTTTCCCCCCTCTATTGGTGTTGGTATTGGGTGGGCATAGAAATCTAATTTAGAAAATATTCTTCTTTGTAGTTTTGAAGTAACTGCTCAATTTTCTGCTAGTTTTCTGTACTGGTATAGAAATATCTGAAGCCATTGTGGTTCTTGATCTCATCTGTGTCACTTATTTTTCCCTCTGTTGTTTAAGGACTTTCTTTTGGTCCTCAGTGGTCAGAAATTTTACAGTAATATTCCTTAGAGTGGGCTTATTTTAATCCATTGTGCTATACACTTTTACTCTGAAAAAGATCGTGTCTTTCATTCCTGATAAATCTTGAATTATTTCATATGATATCCTCCTTTATTTTATCTGTTTTCATATTTTTGATGCTGGAGATAGTAAAGTCATTCTCTAGTTTGATTATCTTTTGTGATCAACTTATCTACTGTGATCAACTTACGCTCTTTTTACTTTTTAGTAAATTTATCTCATTAATTTTTAAAATTCTGCTATTATACATTTGATTTTTTTCCCCTATATATTTCTTTTATTGTTCTAGCATTCTGTTATTGCTTCCTTAAAACCTTGTCTTTCCTTATATCTCTAGGGATATTAATAACTTTTTCTGAAGCTTTTTCTTTTCCTTTCTGAGTAATCTCCTCTTTATCTGAATTGTTTTTCCATTCTCCTTCCCTCATTTGTACAGTTTTATTTGCCTTTTGTGTTAGAGACTTTCCTTGTATTTTTAATAATCTTTGGTTGAACATTAGTGATTGAGACCTAAACATTTATTTGGAAGCTCTGAGCACATAGACGTGTAGTTGTCAGTTTTGAGCATCCCTGTATTCAAAAGCAGAGATATTACTTTGCCAACAAAGGTCTGTCTAGTCAAGGCTATGGTTTTTCCAGTGGTCATGTATGGATGTGAGAGTTGGACTGTGAAGAAAGCTGAGTGCCGAAGAATTGATGCTTTTGAACTGTGGTGTTGGAGAAGACTCTTGAGAGTCCCTTGGACTGCAAGGAGATCCAACCAGTCCATCCTAAAGGAGATCAGTCCTGGGTGTTCTTTGGAAGGACTGATGCTAAAGCTGAAACTCCAGTACTTTGGCCACCTCATGCGAAGAATTGACTCATTGGAAAAGACTCTGATGCTGGGAGGGATTGGGGGGCAGGAGGAGAAGGGGACGACAGAGGATGACATGGCTGGATGGCATCACTGACTCAATGCACGAATTTGGGTGAACTCCAGGAGTTGGTGATGGACAAGGAAGCCTAGCGTGCTGTGATTCATGGTGTCGCAAGGAGTCGGACATGACTGAGTGACTGAACTGAACTGAACTGTGGGCCAAACTGTGAAACTCTTGTAAATAACTTAGTTTCAATTTTTACTACCCTTCTTTCTCCCTCTCTTTTTTTTTAAATTTTATTTTATTTTTAAACTTTACAATATGGTATTAGGTTTGCCAAATATCGAAATGAATCCGCCACAGGTATACCTGTGTTCCCCATCCTGAACCCTCCTCCTTCCTCCCTCCCCATACCCTCCCTCTGGGTCGTCCCAGTGCACCAGCCCCAAGCATCCAGTATCGTGCATCGAACCTGGACCTCTCTCTTTTTAATTGCTTCCTTATGCCATATTTGGATTTATTTTTTCTTCTTTTTTTTTCTGGCCTGATAGGTGGTTTTCTGTTAAGTTTCACCTTTTCCACATTTCTGTCCTAAGTGTTTAAATATATTTTTTCTTTAAGCATTACCTTGCCTGATGGTGCTAAGTCACTTCAGTCATGTCTAACTGTCTGTGACCTCATGGACTGTAGCCTGCCAGGCTCCTCTGTTCATGGGATTCTCCAGGCAAAGATACTGGAGTGTGTTGCCATTTCCTCCTCCAGGGTACCTTGCCTGTGTCCTGCAAGATTTGATTAAGAATTATCTTGCTTGTATCTTAGCAGTCCCATTGCTAGTTAGTGCTAAATATGCTATGATTTCCATTAGGGTTCCTTCTTTCTCTACTCATGAATTATTTAAAAGTGTGTGTGTGTGTACATGGGTTCCCCAGGTGGCGCTAGTGGTAAAGAATCCACCTGCCAATGTAGGAGACATAAGAGACTCAGGTTTGATCCCTGGGTCAGGAAGATCCCCTGGAGGAGAAAGTGGCAACTCACTCCAGTATTCTTGACTGGAGAATCCCATGGACAGAGGAGCCTGGAAGCCTGTAGTCCCTAAAAACACAAAAAGCAGGACACAACTAAAGTGACTTAGCATGCACACATGCATGAGTGTGCATATGCATGTTCACCCCCTTGTTCTCCATTCACATGTGCTTTCTTAAATTGCATTGTGGTCAGAAATATCTGGTCTTTATGATAGTAATTCTTGAAAGTAGTTGGAATTTGCATTATGGCTTAGGATGTGATGAATTTTCATAAATGTTGCCTGTGTATTGGTTAAAGACTATGTTACTAAACTTTTAATTGCATATTCTGTATATGTCTTGTATAACCCAAGTTTGTTCATGGTGTTGCCCAAATATTTCATATCTTTACTATTGATTTCTGAGGGAGATGTGTTAAAATTTCCCAGTAAAATGATGGATGTTTTTTCTCCTTGTAGTTCTTTTTATTTTCTTTATGAATTTTAAGTTATTCTATTGGGTATATTCAAATATAAAATTATAACTTTCTGGAGAAGTGAACATTTTTATCATAGTGAAATCGTTCTTTTTATTTCTGGTAATGCTTTGCTTTAAAGTTTATTTTTGCCTGATGTAGTTATACAAGTTTCTTTTTGTTAATGCTTGTATCTTTTTAAATTTTTCCAGTATTGCTTTCAATTTTTCTATGTCTTTATGCTTTAGGTGTATCTCTTATAAACCCCATACAGCTTAAAAAATCCTGTCTGACAATCTGTGACTTTTAACCAGATTTGTTGATGTTGTTGCTAAGTCATGTCTGACTCTTTCCCACCCCATGAACTGCAGCATGCCAGGCGTCCCTTTCCTTCACTCTCTCCTTGAGTTTTCTCAAGCTCATGTCCATTGAGTCGGTGATGCCATCCAAACATCTCATCCTCTGTCACCCCCTTCTCCTCCTGCCCTCAATCTTTCCCACCATCAGGGTCTTTTCCAATGAGTCATTTCTTTGCAACAGGTGGACACAGTATTGGAGCTTCAGCTTCAGCATCAGTCCTTCTAATGAATATTCAGGACTGATTTCCTTATCCAACTGAAAGGTTGGATCTCCTTTCAGTCCAAGGGACTCTCAAGAGTCTTCTCCACCACCACAGTTCAAAAGGATCGATTCTTCGGCTCTCAGCTTTTTTATGGCCCAACTCTCATATCCATAAATGACAACCGGAAAAACCATGGCTTTGACTACAGGGACCTTTGTTGGCAAAATGATGTCTCTGCTTTTTAATACACTATCTAGGTTTGTCATAGTTTTTCTTCCAAGGAGCAAGCATCTTTTAATTTCATGGCTACAGTCACCATCCACAGTGATTTGGGAGCCCAAGAAAATGAAATCTGACACAGGTTCCACTTTTTCACCATCTGTCATAAAGTGATGGGACCCGAGGTCGTGATTTTCGTTTCTTGAATACTGAATCTTAAGCCAGCTTTATCATTCTCCTTTCTCACATTCATCAAGAGGCTCTTCAGTTCTCTTAATGTTCTGCCATTAAAGTGATTTCATCTGAATATCTTAGGTTATTGCTGTTTCTCCCAGCAATTTTATTCCAGCTTGTGCTTCATCTAGCCCAGCATTTTATATGATGAACTCTGCATTTAGGTTAAATAAGCAGAGTGACAATATACAGCGTTGATGTACTTCTTTTCCAATTTTGAACCAGTGCGTTGTTCCATGTCCAGTTCTGTTGCTTCTTGACCTGTGTACAGGTTTCTCAGGAGGCAGGTAAGGTGGCCTGGTATTTCTATCTCTTCAAGAATTCTCCAGTTTGTTGTGATCCACACAAAGACTTTAGTGTAGTCAGTGAAGTAGAAGTAGATTTTTTTTTTTCCAGAATTCTTTTGCTTGTTCTACGATCCAACAGATGTTGGCAGTTTGGTCTCTGGTTCCTCTGCCTTTTCTAAATTCAGCTTATACATCTGGAATTTCTAGATTCATGTACTGCTGAAGCCTAGTTTGAAGGATTTTGAGCATAATCTTGCTAGCATGTGAAATGAGTGAAACTGTGCAGTAATTTAAACATTCTTTGGCATTGCCTTTCTTTGGGATTGGAATGAAACTGACCTTTTCCAGGCCCCGAGTGTTACAAATTTGCTGACATAGTGCATGAAGCCCTTTAACAGCATCATCTTTTAGAATTTGAAATAGCACAACTGGAATTCTATCACCTCCACTAGCTTTGTTTGTAGCAAAGCTTCCTAAGGCCCGCTTGACTTCACACTCTAGGATGTCTGGCTCTAGGTGAGTGACCATACCACTGTGGTCATCTGGATCATTAAGAGCTTTTTTAACCAGATAGGCTATTTTTTAATGTAATCACTGATATATTTAGCTTTATTCTGTGTTTCCTTTTCTTTTTTCTTTTTTAGGTGTTAGAGATTGTGTCCTTTTCCCCCTATTTTCTTTCCTTTTTTTGAATTGATTCAAGTTTTCTTCCCCTTTATGCTGGTTTTGAAGATATTAATTTTATTTCTTACAGGGGCTATCTTTGAAATTTTTAAAAAATGTATTCTTTACACAATATAAAGTTTAGTAATATTTTTACCTTTCTTCCCTCCAAATTTAAGACCTTAAAATTGATTAATTCTTATTACTTCTAACAGGTGTCTAAGTGACCATCCTTTTAGCTTTATCTCTAGTAGATCATAAATTAGACACTTTATTATTGTTTTATAGAATCACTTTTATTTAAAAGTTACACACACACACACACACACATATATATATATATATATAATATATATCTCACTTGTATTCCTTCTTGAATGTCAAAACTCCTTTCTGCTATTTTCTTTCTTTTGGAGATACATACTTTAAATTTTTTTTAGTACAAGTCTAAAAATGGTAAACGTTTTCAAATTTTTGTAGCTGAAAATATCTTTATCTCATCATTGTTCTTGAGATATAGCTTAATATGTGTACAAATTTAGATTGATGCAGTAAAATCCTAACATAATGCAATAAGCAGGTGCACAAATATTCATATTCATAAAATGAAATGACATATTATTTTAGGGTTAAAATGACTTGGTTGACCCTAACTGGCTGGTAGTTCCCAGGTTCTAGTTACACGATGCAAATCTATCCCTATCCCAACATTAGTGAGGGACTGTCTTTTGGCCTTTGTGTGTATTTTAGTCTCAGTAGTGATGGGGACAATTCTGGGTTCCATGCCCGGCTGAGACTTCCAAGAGAGCAACTGTTTCTGAGGGTTTCCTAGTTAGTTAAGGAGATTGGGATTCATCTTTTTTCCACTCTCCCTACCTGTTTAACCTTTAATCTACAGAAGGTAAGAAACTGAGCCAGAGAAGGGGCCTGTCTTCCATTGTCTTGTATTTGTATTTTACTATATGAAGTAATGCATCACTACATGGGGTTTTACTATACTTATCCTTTGTCATTATTGAGGAAAACTAAAATACTATTTTCTGACTTCACAGCTGCTGCTGAGGTGTTAGCTCTCAACTTAATTATAATGATTCCTATCTCTAATTGCTTTTGAGGTTTATAATTTATCTTTGGTGTCCTGCAATTTTACTATGATGAATCTTGGAATTGTTGAGATTCCTAAAACAAAATTTCATGATTTTCAACAGTTCTAGAGAATTCTCATCCATTAAATTTTAAATATTGTTTTTATATTCTCGTTTAAGTCCTCCTGAAACTTTGATTAAATCTATGTGTGTTGCTGTTCAGTCGCTCAGTTATGTTCAGTTCTTTGCAACCCGATGGACTGTAGCATGCCAGGCTTCCCTGTCCTTCACCATCTCCCTGAGTTTGTTCAAACTCATGTCCATTGAATCGGTGATGCCATTCAACCATCTCATCCTCTGTCATCCCATTCTCTTCCTGCCTTCTACATTTCACAGCATCAGGGTCTTTTCCAGAGAGTTGGCTCTTCACATCACATGGACAAAGTATTAGAGCTTCAGCATCAGTCCTTCCAATGAATACTCAGGATTGATTTCCTTTAGGATTTATTGGTTTGATCTCTTTGGTATTTAAGGGACTCTCGAGTCTTTTCCAACACCACAGTTGGAAATCATCAGTTCTTTGGCCCTTAGCCTTCTTTATGGTCCAACTCTTAAATCCATACATGACTACTGGAAGAACCATAGCTTTGAAAAAGATGGACCTTTGTTGGCAAAGTAATGTCTCTGCTTTTTAATACACTGTATAGGTTGGTCATAGCTTTTCTTCCAAGGTGCAAACATCTTTTAATTCCATGGTTGTAGTCACCATCTGCAGTGATATTGGAACCCAAGAAAATAAAGTCTTTCACTATTTCCATTGTTTCCCCAACTATTTGCCATGAAGTGATGGTATCAGATGCCATCCATGATGTTCATTTTTCAAATGTTGAATTTTAAGTCATATTTCTCACTCTCCTCTTTCACCTTCATCAAGAGTCTCTTTAGTTCCTCTTCACTTTCTGCCATAAGGGTGGTGTCATCTGCATATCTGAGGTTATTGATATTTCTCCCAGCAATCTTGATTCCAGCTTGTGCTTCTTCCAGCTCAGCATTTCTCATGATGTACTCGGCATATAAGTTAAATAAGTAGGGTGACAATATGCAGCCTTGACATACTGCTTTCCTAGTTTGTAATCAGTCTGTTGTTCCATGTCTAATTATAACTGTTGCTTCTTGACCCACATACATGTTTCTCAGGAAGCAGGTAAGGTAGTCTGGTATTGCCATCTCTTTAAGAATTTTCCACAGTTTATTGTGAACCACACAAAGGCTTTAGCACAGTCAATGAAGCAGAAGTATATGTTTTCTGAAGTTCTCTCTTTTTTTCTATGTTCCAGCAGGTGTTAGCAATTTGATCTGTTTCCTCTGCCTTTTCTAAATCCAGCTTGTACATCTGAAAGTTCTTGGTTCATGTACTGTTGAAGCCTAGCTTGGAGGATTCTGAGCATGACCTTGCTAGCATGTGAAATGAGTGCAATTGTGCAGTAGTTTGAACATTCTTCGGAATTGCCCTTCTTTGGTATTGGAATGAAAACTGACCTTTTCCAGTCCTGTAGTCACTGATGGGTTTTCCAAATTTGGTGGCATTTTCAGTGCAGCACTTTAACAGCATCATCTTTGAGACTTTGAAATAGCTCAGCTGGAATTCCATCTCCTCCACTAGCTTTGCTCGTAGTGATTTTTCTAAGGCCCACTTGACTTCACTCTTCAGGATGTCTGGCTCTAGGTGAGTCATCACACAATCATGGTATCATGGTTATCCGAGTCATTAAGATCTTTTTTATATAGTTCTGTGTATTCTTGACACCTCTTCTTGATATCTTCTGCTTCTGGTAGGTCTATACTGTTTCTGTCCTTTCTTTGTGCCATCTTTGCATGAAATGTTCTCTTGGTATCTCTAATTTTCTTGAAGAGATCTCTAGACTTTCCCCTCCTATTGTTTCCCTCTATTTCTTTCTGTTGTTCACTTAGAAGGCTTCTTATCTGTCCTTGCTATTCTTTCAAACTCTGAATTCAGATGGGTATATCTTTCCTTTTCTCCTTTGCCTTTTGCTTCTCTTCTCAGTTATTTGTAAGGCCTCCTCATACAATCATTTTGCCTTTTTGCATTTCTTTTTCTTGGGGGTGGTTTTGATCACTGCCTCCTATATAATATCACAAACCTAAATCCACAGTTCTTCAGGCACTCTGTCTATCAGATCTAATCTCTTGAATCTATTTGTCAGTTCTACTGTATAGTCATGAGATATTTGATTTAGTTCATACCTGAATGGTCTAGTGGTTTGCCTTACTTCCTTCAATTTAAGTCTGAATTTGGCAATAAGGAATTCATGATCTGAGCCACAGTCAGCTCCAGGTCTTGTTTTTGCTGACTGTATAGAGTTTCTCCATCTTTGGCTGCAAAGAATATAATCAATCTGATTTTGGCATTGACCATCTGCTGATGTCCATGTGTGGAGTCTTCTCTTGTGTTGTTGGAAGAGGGTATTTGCTATGACCAGTGCATTCTCTTGGCAAAACTCTGTTAGCCTTTGCTCTGCTTCATTCTGTACTCCAAGGCCAAATTTGCCTGTTACTCCAGGTATTTCTTGGCTTCCTATTTTTGCATTCCAGTCCCCTATAATGCAAAGGACATCTTTTTTGGGTGTTAGTTTTAGAAGGTCTTGTAGGTCTTCATAGAACTACTCAACTTCAGCTTCTTCCACATTACAGGTCAGGGCATAGGCTTGGATTACTGTGATATTGAATGGTTTGCCTTGGAAATGAACAGAGATCATTCTGCCGTTTTTGAGATTACATCCAAGTACTGCATCCAAGGTATCTCCTGAATTCCTACTTTTGCATTCCAGTGCACTATGATGAAAAGGACATATGCTTTTTGGTGTTAGTTCTAGAAGATTTTGTCCATCTTCATAGAACTGCTTTTTCTGACTATTGTCTTGAGCTTATATCTCCTTAATATTTTCTATTTTTAAAATGTCTCTGAGAAGCATTCTCCATCTATCTTATTCTCTAAGATAAGATCTTAGAGATCTTATCTGACTTATCTGACTGTGGCTCAGACCATGAACTCCTTATTGCCAAATTCAGACTTAAATTGAAGAAAGTAGGGAAAACCACTAGACCATTCAGGTATGACCTAAATCAAATCCCTTATGATTATACAGTGGAAGTGAGAAATAGATTTAAGGGCCTGGATCTGATAGATAGAGTGCCTGATGAACTATGGAATGAGATTTGTGACATTGTACAGGAGACAGGGATCAAGACCATCCCCATGGAAAAGAAATGCAAAAAAGCAAAATGGCTGTCTCGGGAGGCCTTACAAATAGCTGTGAAAAGAAGAGAAGCGAAAAGCAAAGGAGAAAAGGAAAGATATAAACATCTTAATGCAGAGTTCCAAAGAATAGCAAGAAGAGATAAGAAAGCCTTCCTCATTGATCAATGCAAGGAAATAGAGGAAAACAATAGAATGGGAAAGACTAGAGATCTCTTCAAGAAAATCAGAGATACCAAAGGAATATTTCATGCAAAGATGGGCTCGATAAAGGACAGAAATGGTATGGGCCTAACAGAAGCAGAAGATATTAAGAAGAGATGGCAAGAATACACAGAAGAACTGTACAAAAAAGATCTTCACGACCCAGATAATCATGATGGTGTGATCACTGACCTAGAGCCAGATATCCTGGAATGTGAAGTCAAGTCGGCCTTAGAAAGCATCACTACGAACAAAGCTAGTGGAGGTGATGGAATTCCAGTTGAGCTATTCCAAATCCTGAAAGATGATGCTGTGAAAGTGCTGCACTCAATATGCCAGCAAATTTGGAAAACTCAGCAGTGGACACAGGACTGGAAAAGGTCAGTTTTCATTCCAATCCCAAAGAAAGGCAATGCCAAAGAATGCTCAAACTACCGCACAATTGCACTCATCTCACACACTAGTAAAGTAATGCTCAAAATTCTCCAAGCCAGGCTTCAGCAATATGTGAACCGTGAACTTCCTGATGTTCAAGCCGGTTTTAGAAAAGGCAGAGGAACCAGAGATCAAATTGCCAACATCTGCTGGATCATGGAAAAAGCAAGAGAGTTCCAGAAAAACATCTATTTCTGCTTTCTTGACTATGCCAAAGACTTTGACTGTGTGGATCACAATAAACTGTGGAAAATTCTGAAAGAGATGGGAATACTAGACCACCTGATCTGCCTCTTGAAAAATTTGTATGTAGGTCAGGAAGCAACAGTTAGAACTGGACATGGAACAACAGACTGGTTCCAAATAGGAAAAGGAGTACGTCAAGGCTGTATATTGTCACCCTGGTTATTTAACCTATATGCAGAGTACATCATGAGAAACGCTGGACTGGAAGAAACACAAGCTGGAATCAAGATTGCTGGGAGAATTATCAATAACCTCAGATATGCAGATGACACCACCCTTATGGCAGAAAGTGAAGAGGAACTAAAAAGCCTCTTGATGAAAGTGAAAGTGGAGAGTGAAAAAGTTGGCTTAAAGCTCAACATTCAGAAACTCAAGATCATGGCATTCTGTCTCGTCATTTCATGGGAAATAGATAGGGAAACAGTGGAAACAGTGTCAGACTTTATTTTTGGGGGCTCCAAAATCACTGCAGATGGTAACTGCAGCCATGAAATTAAAAGACGCTTACTCCTTGGAAGGAAAGTTATGTCCAACCTAGATAGCATATTCAAAAGCAGAGACATTACTTTGCCAACAAAGGTTCGTCTAGTCAAGGCTATGGTTTTTTCTGTGGTCATGTATGGATGTGAGAGTTGGACTGTGAAGAAAGCTGAGAGGTGAAGAACTGATGCTTTTGAACTGTGGTGTTGGAGAAGGCTCTTGAGAGTCCCTTGGACTGCAAGGAGATCCAACCAGTCCATTCTGAAGGAGATCAGCCCTGAGATTTCTTCAAAAGGAATGATGCTGAAGCTGAGACTCCAGTACTTTGGCCACCTCATGCTAAGGGTTGACTCATTGGAAAAGACTCTGATGCTGGGAGGGATTGAGGGCAGGAGGAGAAGGGGACGACAGAGGATGAGATGGCTGGATGGCATCACTGACTCGATGGACGTGAGTCTGGGTGAACTCCGGGAGTTGATGATGGACAGGGAGGCCTGGCGTGCTTCGATTCATGGGGTTGCAAAGAGTCGGACACGACTGAGCTACTGATCTGATCTGATCTGAGAAGCATTCTCCATCTATCTTATTCTCTAACTCTCTCTTGGATGTATAATATTCTGTTTAATTATTTCATTGACTTTTTTTTAAAAAATTGAGATATAGTTAACATAGTAGAGTGCACAATTCTTACATATTTAGCTTATGAGTTTAGGCAATTGTTTATATAGCCACATACCAACCAAGCATAACGAATTAGAAAATATTACCGTTTCCCCCAGGAAGTTTCCTGGAACCTCTTTGTAGTCACTTATGCTGAACTTTTCAGTTATTTGTTTATTTCAATAAATTATATTTGATCTTCAGATCTACCTGGTCAAGTTTGATAATATTGCGTCTTATTTTAGAAATTATTTTCTCAAAAAAAGGAGCTATTTAATACTCTTCTTTCTGATAATTCAAGCATCTGGGTTCTGTTTTATCATTGTCACTGTTGTTTCTAGCTGATTTTTATAAAAAATTTAACCCTGTGAACTCATTTATTGGAACACATTCTGTGGGAGGTTTATGTGGCCTGAATTGAAAGATCTTTTCCCCCCCACAGGATGCTCTCTGTTTTCTCTTATTGTTTTATAGTGTTCTCTTTGAACTCTTAATTTTCTCCTTTGAACATATATATTGAAATTTTAATCATTATTTATCAAGAGAGAGATTAGTTGTGTATAAGTAGAGAATTACTTATTTAAAAGAGCATTTCCTCTCTTTTGGTTACTTCTCTTTGAATGTTTAATATAATCACATGTTTTTGTCCATATTCCCTTACTTAATTCCTTATTTTGCTCTTGGAATATTAGTTGCCCACAATTTTCAGCTTTTAAGATGTTGGTTAGGCTTAGAGTAGGTTCTCAGAAATCACAGGCTTTCTGCCTCGTGATCTGGTGATCAAGATGTCATTTTCACCTTGTTTAACCCCTGTCGCCCCACCCTTAGCCAAGGGTTAAGATCAGAGACAATATAAGTCAGATGTCAGCATTGTTTTTTCGTACAGTTTTTCTCCCCTGAGTACTGTAACATTCATCTGCTTCTCCTCAAAATTTTTATTAACCAGCCTTTCCTGGGTATTTGCTTTTAAGGATCTTTTTTGAAGAACTGAGGAGCTATGTCAGTTTCTAGAATCTTCCTTCCCCTTTGTACAGATTTCTCAGTATTTGGAAATCTGCTTCATTGTTTATAGCTGTTTGCTTGTTTTATAGGCAAAGTTTTAAAAATGATTTTTTGTTATTCTTTTGTGACTTTAGAAAGAGGCTTTTGGAGTATAATTACCCTTACTGAATCAGCTTTACATGGAAGTCTCCATATAATGTTTAATAGCTCAAAAATTTATTAGAATGAAGTAACTAGTTTGGGAACAAGAATCATGGGAGAAGCCAAAGGATTAAAGTTTGTTGGATTGTTTTAATCTATGTTTTGCCTCTCCCCTGAAGTCACTTATCTCCTCTTCAATAACAAAAATAATTGATAACACATGTTGACCACTGTGTAGCCTGGCTGCATCTGATCCTCCTGGTTTGCTGTGGTGTGTATCTCTGAGGCAAAGATGGCAAACTTTAAACCAAAATTCATGCGTGTCCTCCTGTATTACTGAGTTGTTCTTGTAAAACAGTTGCACATTTAGGAATTCTATTTCCCAGTTCTTCTGCACCTAGGGAGGCCATATGGCTAGTTCTCACCAACTGGAATATAAACAAAAATAATACTGCCAGCTCAAGGCCAAGGATATTAAGAAGTGTGACTTTTCTGCCTTATGTTTTTTCAGCCAGAGTAGAACATATGACTTCAAGGCTCTAAAGGAATAACAAAGGCACTAGAAGGGTCTTTCAGTCACCAACTGGAGAAAAGCAGCTTACCTACCAGGAACACCACTGGAATGCTCTTTAAGTGAAAAATACACCTCTAGTTTGTAAGGGTACTAAAATTTTGAAATAGGTTTGTTACAACTGCTTACATTACCTTAACTTATATAATCCAAGTATTCATTTGGAAAGATCTGTTCCTTTCTAAGAGGATCAGAAACAGTAGGAAATCACACTAGATACTCAATGCTAGGCATATCAAGCCCTTCCATCATCTTTAATGTTCATCCAATTTTGAGTCCTTGAATGAAGTTGCCTTCCACACGTGGGTTTATATAATGACATGTACCTCTTTAAGGTTTTATTTTATTTATTTTAGTTTTTATATTGCCTGAGAGGTGTTTTCCTAATATAGTACTTAAGGAAGTACATTCCTATGCAGTCCACAAGATTTTTTATAAAACTAATTATCTGATTGTGTTGGGTGTTATTGGGATCTTTCATTGTGGCATATGAACTCTCCAGTTGTGAGGCGTGGGCTCAGAAGTTGCAGTGTGTGGGCTTAGTTGCTCCGCAGCCTCTGGGATCTTAGATCTCTTACCAGGTATCAAACTCACATCCCTTGCATCGCAGGGCTGATTCTTAACCACTGGACCACCAGGAAAGTCCCAGTCCACAGCATTTTTATGTAAGGGCAGAAATGAATCTTATCTCCCTCTTGAGACATTTTGCAAAATGCTTTTTAAAAACCCCAGAACTTGTAGATATTTTATGTTTGCTCTGTTTCCCTGTAACAAAAGTCCCTTTTTTTTTTTTTTTTCATTTCTTCTTGAGACTTGATACATGGTCTAGCACTATGATTTTGAACCCTGCAATGTTCTCTTCCAAGTGTTTTGATGAAACGTGATGTTCTTACTTTCATCCCAAATCTAAAGTGAGTGCATTGTTGATCCTTGGCAGAGATCTTTCCACCCATATAATAATAGCTTATTGTGACAGTTTTAGGAGAGAATAATCTATTAGTCAGTTGTGGACTCTTACTAGTAATTGGATATAAGTAAAGAGTTTCATGGACTTCCCAGGTGACTCAATGGTAAAGAATCCACCTGCCAAGCAGAAGACATGGGTTTGATCCCTGGGTTGGGAAGATCCCCTAGAGGAGGAAATGGCAACCCACTCCCAGTATTCTTGCCTGGCAAATCCTATGGACAGAGGGCCCTGGTGGACTACAGTCCATGGGGTCACAAAAGAGCCTGATGTGGCTTAGCATCTAAACAGCAATAGCAGCAAAGAGTTTCATAGAGCTGGTCAGATCCCAGGCTTACAAATCAGTGCATGTAGGAAGGAAGAGGAGCTAGAAACTCAATAGTTGTTGGAGGTGGGAGGGCCATTAGACTCTGTCTCGTGTTCCAGACTTCCTGCAGTCACTGCTCATATCAGACTCAGTGTCCTGGAAGACAAAGCACAGAATGGGTTGAGTGACAGCAGCCAAGGATTTTCTTATATGCATTTATGAAGTGACTTGGTAGGCATGGGTTACTGCTCCTGGCACTAAGACTTCACAGGTGCAAATAGATGAAAGTGGGGACTTTGTCCCGAGAATGGCAGAGGGGACTGCCAGTCCTTGGCACAAACAGACTTAGGAGCATAGTGGTTGTGCTGTGTCCTGTCAGCTTGTCTTGATGGATGTCCTTGGAGCAGCCTACATGACGAATGTCCCCTAGGATGGCTGCAGAGGGACTCTATGCTCTCTCTTGCCTCCTTCAGGTTTATGGAGGGGCTACCCATCCCTTCATTTAAAAATCTCAACACTTTGACTTAGGAATCTCTTATCTTGAAGCATTTCCCACTGGCTTCACTAAGCCCGGGGGTTAATAAAAGCTGCAGAAAGAAGCAGGCTATTTGGCTCTTCCTCACAGCTGGGTTGGGAGGCCACAGGCTGGCCAGTTTGAGTACAAACTTGGACAGACTCCCAACTGGAATGGAATCAAAGACTTCTGTGGCCTCAGGTTTGTTTACTTTGGTATTTTCCAAGGTTTCCTGGCCCTCTGGTTGTTTGAGAGACAAGAGGCTCTGCACAGCTCTCATCCAGAGTCAGGTTCAACATTGGGAAGAATTACATGCAAGTGAGATGAGCAACATACTGGGTGTTTTCCCTGAAACACACATGGGGTGAGGGCTGGGCCGGCTGTCTGAGTCATCCCCTGAAACCCCCAGTGCAGCTGGATTTTCCCCTCCCTTGTGCCAAGCAGGCCTATCATTATTAGATCACACTGCTCTGGGCCATGTGACAAGCATACTTTGGGGCAAATAATACAGTAAAGAAGAATGGAAAAGGAACTGCATTTTCTTTTCTTTCATTCTCTTGCAGAAAGCCTGCAATGTTATGCTAAAATCTGCCTATTGATTTGAGTATAAATAGCCCCCTTTTTTATAATCCAGATGCAGCTATGTGCCCCTCTGTACAGGGTTGGAGATTCTCTGTTGTGTCTTGGGAGTAATAAGAAGATTCCACTGGAAAGAATGCGGGCAAATCAGCCCAGCTGAGATTACATAAAAGGAGAAGGAAAAGTGGAGAAAGTGTGTAATAAACCTCAATATCTAGTTGAGTGTGATTTTTAACAAAAGGCTCTTGCATTTAGCTCAATGACTTAAGATCTTTAGATAGTAGCTAAATGCATTTTATTCAAACTTTTCTAGCCCTGGGCAGGAGCCATTTCAGTAGGCAAGTTAATTCTTCTGGAAAGGCATAAGCCGCTAAAATCAGAGGCTTAGGAGTGGATTTCAGCTCCTTGGTGATTTGTATTTAGAACTTCAGAGGCTTGGGCCCTGCTAATGAGCAACTAGCCATCTTATGGGAGATGGGCTAGATCTAGGAGAGAGGCCTCTTGTCTTGAAAGATCTGATGAATCTTTGATTCATCCTTATATTTTTACTATTCCATAACTCTACTATTCTTGGACTTCTATACCTACTTGTTTTTTTTTTTTAATATTGTCTCCTGCTTTTCTTCTTCAGTGCTACACATTCCCTCCTGCCCTTAGATATTTTGGCCCTGTAGGGAAGTATTTCCCAAACATGTTCTCATTAGATCTGTAGAATGTGGCACAATAAAATATTTCATGGTCAATTTAGATTGAGAAATGATGCATACAGTACACCTCTCTTGGAAATGTGTAATGAGATTTTTAAAAGACACTGAAGGAAAGTTATTTACATTTGTTTATGTAAATATATGCACACTTATTTATTTAATATCACAGTGTCCATTAGCCTCCCATAGAATTACTAGTTTTCAGCATTTTGCTTTAGGTATTGTTACTATCAATGCCCACAGGCTGAAAATTCAATATAGACTACTAGACATGAAAGTTACGAAGACATGGCCATGGATCATCAAACCCTTTGAAAAGGCTTACTTTTGAAGGCAAAGGATAAGCACTGGCTAATCATGTAAATAGAAGCCAAAGGAATCAAATGTTCAGTAAAGCATAGACTAACTAGAATAAACTGGGTTGGCTACTGTCCATGTGCAGAGGTGCTGAAGCAGGGATATGCTGTGAAAAATGGATCCCTGAAGGAGCCCTTAAAAAAGAACTGTTGAGAGAGTGAGGTTTTGGGGCTACATCGAACACCTAGATACAAAACGTGTAGTAAAACTGCACAGAGACAGCATGGGAGAAAAGAGTCTTATACTGGGTAGGAAATTAACGGCCATGGTATTTGATCTCATTGTTCCAACTAATTGGATGTGTGAGCCTGGGCAAACCATCCAATCTCCCATGCCTTATTTTTCAAAGAAGATGATTGGACAGGATGTAAGTTCATTCCCAGTTCTAAAAGTTATAATATATAATGATTCTTCAAGTTGGTCTTTATGTGAGCATGGGAGAAATCAAACTGATGGGTACTTGCCCCAGGTCTCTGGGCTTCTCTAGGGAGAGGATGTGCTTCTGAACTATATGTGTTGCACTCATTGGTAAGAACATTCAGTCTTGAGTCAGTAACAAATCACAATTTGGGAAAGGAGAGAGTGCCTGAAACAAATGTTACAAGTTTCAGTTACCATTATTGAGAAGAAAATTTCTCTTCCTCCTGACTTCTAAAAGGAGACAGCTTTTAATAATGTGTTTAGCAAATGTTTAATTATGAAATAACTATTCATTACCAGACTCTGTTCCAGATGCTTGGGTTACTTTGTGTGTGTGTGTGAAAGTGTAGGGGAGACAAAATAGACAAAATTTCCTACCTTCAAGGAGTTTATATTTTAGTATAGGGAGACAGGTAATAAACAGTGCACCCAATAAATAACATAGATAGCAAAAGTCAATTATATAGAATGTTAAAAGATGGTAAATTTTATGGACAAGGTAAGGGGCATGAAGGGTTGTAATTATAAATAGAGTTGTTTGGGTGAGCCTTTTTGAGAAAGCCTTCCTTGGTGGCTCAGATGGTGAAGAATCTGCCTGCAATTCAGGAGACCTGGGTTGGAATCCCTGGGTTGGGAAGATCCCCCTGGTGTAGGAAATGGCAACCCACTCCAGAATTCCTACCTGGAGAATTCCATGGACATAGGAGCCTGGCGGGCTACAGTGCATGGGGTTACAAAGGGTCAGACATGACTGAGAGACTAACACATAAATTGAGTCAAGACCTGAAGGAGGTAATGGCGTGAAACTCGTGTCTTTCTGGAAGAAGGATGCAGACAGAGGAAACAGGGCAGAGGCAAGAGTGTGTCTGGCAGGTTGCAGGAATAGCAAAGCAGCCTGTGAAGCTGGAGTAGAGTGAGTAGGCAGCTGTGCTGTAAAGATGGAGTCTGGGCTGCTTTGTCTGGCGGGAAGAAAGACATTGAACTGCGAGAGCAATTTGCACACCCAACAGCAGCATAGCCTGACCTCAAACTTCTTTTCCTTGTAGGAAGCCCTGTAGCAGTCCCGGAGTGATGGGACTCCCTGCCTGGCCTGAGATACCCAGTTAGCACCTGCGAATCAGAATTTCCTCTTCGCAGCAATAAAGCATCCAGCCTTTGCATCTGTGACAGCCTCCCCTGTAATTTATGCATTCTATGGTGAGTTTAAACGCTGACTCTATCATTATCTGAGTTTATTACCATGGCCATTTGCATATGTTTGATGGGGACGGGGTGGGCAGGAATACCTCTGGATAGATTCCAAGTTGAAAGTCTGCATGTCTCTCCTCACCCTTACTTCCTCCCCAGTCCTATGCCTAGAGCAGAGCCTGGACCAAGGCCAAGTGTGCACAGTGCTAAGGAATGGCGAGTGTTCTCAGTAGCCTGCCGCCCTCTTCTGTCTCTGTCTCCTTTCTTGTCCCTACTGTGCGTCTCTCCCAACATTCCTGACGTCTCAGCACCCAGTACAGTACAGTGAACCTGCCTCCCTCCCTACAACCCTCAGTAGCCACCAACCCTGACTTCCAACCTGGAACTGATAAATTTGCTCAAATTAATATGAGCCTGATGGTTACCTCTTGGGGGGCAAGATTCTCCTTTTTGACAGAGAATAGGAGAACTTCTGTTTCATTGTGCCATTTCCTCTCTCATCAAGATTTAATGGGGAGGTGTTGAGGAGACTTCTCAGCATCCTGGAACCCTGAAAATGAGCACCAGATGGCAGGCAGCCTTAGATCCCGCTGCCCACTTATCCCTAGCTCAGCTCTACCTGTTTTCCCTAAATCACTTTTCTGCACAGAAATTTGTTCACTTTTTTTTTTTTTTTTACAAGAAGCCTTCTATATATAGTAAATTTTCAGGCACACGTCATTTTATCAGATACTGTGTTGTTTTTTTGTTTTATAAATCTGAGATTTCCAGCAATCCTATATCAGGGCAAGCTTATGCGCACCAGTTTTTCAACATTATTTGTTAACTTCATGTTTCTGTGTCATATTTTGATAATCCTCACAGTATTTCAAGCTTATCATCATTATTATATTTATTATGGTGACCTGTGGTCAGTGATCTTTGATGTTACTATTGCCGAAAGATTAGCATTCATTGAAGTCATACATGATGGATAGCACTTTTTTTAACAAAGTATTTTTAAAAATAATTTTATTTATTCATTGGCTGTGCTGGGTCTTCGTTGTTGAGCAGACTTTCTATAGCTGCGGCAAGCAGGGAATACTCTCTAGTTGTGGTTCATAGGTTTCTTCTTATGGTGGCTTCTCTTATCGCAGAGCGCAAGCTGTAGGACATGCAGGCTTCCGTAGTTGAGGTATATGGGGTCAGTAGTTGCAGCTCCCAGGCTCTAGAGCACAGGCTCAGCAGTTGCGGTGCACAGGCTTAGTTGTCCCATCACATGTGCGATCCTCCCAAATCAGGGATTGAGCCTGTATCTCTTGCATTGGCAGGTAGATTCTTTACCACTGGGCAACAAGGTATTTGGTATTAAAAATACCAATAAGGTATTTTTAATTAATGTATGGACATTGCTTTTGGGGGCTTGCCAGGTGGCATTAGTGGCAAAGAGCCTGCCTGCAAATGCAGGAGGCTTTAGAGATGCAGGTTCAATCCCTGGGTCAGAAAGATCCTCTGGGAGAGGGCACGGCAACTCATTCCAATATTCTTGCCAGGAGAATTCCATGGACAGAGGAGCTTGGTGGGCTAAGGTCCATAGGGTGGCAAAGGTTGGACATGACTAAAGTGACTTAGCAGAGCACAGCACATTGCTTTTTAGACTTAATGCTGTTGCACACTTAATAGGTTACAGTGCAATATAAACATATTTTTATATGCAGTTTGATCTGCTTTTGGTGGTGGTCTGGATCCAAATGTATAATATCTCCCAGGTGTGTCCATAGAGTGAAATGTTTGTGTGAGCCTCTGAATAGCTCTTAGGAGCCAAGAAGCAACTCAAGCCCTAAGGAGGGGGTGGAAGGAATTGCTGCCCAATGGCAAGCAACTGGGTTTATTTCACAAGATTGTGTTTTTCATGTTGCTTGCATTGTGAAATAGTGTGCACAGGTGCCCCTGTTTGATTCAATTTCAACTCTCATCATGATTTATAGTCCCACCTGGTCATAGCCAGCTCACTTTGCTGTTTGCCCTTGTCTGCTGGGCTGCAGTCTATGAGTGGGGAGCCAGAGCCAGACATTTTAAGGACTCAGAATGAACAAGCATGTCTGTCCCTCTTCTTCCCAGATTTTCACCCTTTTAGACCTTTTTAATCCATCAAAAAAATCTAATCCACATTTTTTGTAAAGAGACACTACCAGCCTATAGACAATGTTAAACTGAATGAAGGAATTATAAATATTGGAAATGCGAAACCCTTGAAAGAGCTAAAAGGAGAAAGAGGACATTTTAAGACTCATTTATGACCTTGTGTTCCTGCCATTGCCATCATCAGTATCGTCATCGTATCACTGGCATCACTGTCAAGTTAACACAATAACCATCACCCAGGTGGCACTAGTGGTAAAGAGCCCACCTTCAATACAGGAGACATAAGGGACGCGGTTTCAATCCCTGGGTCAGGAAGATCCTCTGGAGGAGGAAATGGTAAGCCACTCCAGTATTCTTGCCTGGAGAATCCCATGGACCGAGAAGACTGGTGGGCTATGGTCCATGGCATCGCAAAGAGTCGGACATGACTTGAAGCGGCTTAGCACACAATGAATATGTATTGTTACTTTGACAAGTATTCTAATGAGTTTTTTAACCTAGGAATCTTTCCTGGTGATTCAAGATAGGACTCTGTCACATGTGCTGCCAGGACCCTTTGTCTCAGGACCAAGAGAAAGAGACAGGGAAGGTAATGTAGAACAAGTCCTGTCTGACCCAGACCTTCTCTCTTCTCGTCCATTTGCTTCTAGGCACAAGCCCTGAATTTTCCCTATGCAGACTGCCTTTATCTCACCCTCCTTTCTTCTCTCAGCTAGATCTCCGTCGTAGCTCCAGTCACACCTCATCACAACAGTCTATGCATGTCTGTCTCCCCTCCCTCCCTGCTACCCTGAGAGTAAGAAACATGAGGGATGACCTTGTCTTCATCATCTGGTGGACCAGAGGGACTGGCCTACCAGACTTCCCCAAGCCATGTTTCTTAAAGGATGCTTAGCCATTGCTAGACCTGGTCCAGGTGGGCAAAGAAAGTATGGGAAGGAATTGTTTAGCATTTGAAAACCCAAACAGAACAAAACGAAACACAAAATAAGACCGTAATCTTTGGCCCAAGGAACTGAGAATTATTTGAAACTTGTTTCTCATCCTCTTCCCTCTCTATTTCGCTCTGGCTCTTGTCATTTGGTAAGTGATGCAGACATATTCTTTTCTCAGGATTGGTTTAGAGAGTCTGAAAAGGTAGCTGGACGGGGTGGGGGTAGGGAGTCAGAGGAAGCATAAAACAATAAAGATGATTTAATTTATATCTGATTGCAGCAACCAGCTGGCTATGCCATCAATTATTACACCCTCAAAGTTGTTAAAGAGCACCTCTGTCATAGGTACCTTATTAGCTAGGGATTTATGGAGCACAGAGCCATGGCAGGAAATATTGATATTTCACTCACAACATCACCCGTGAATGTCTGGGTTGTCTGTCTCATAGCCTTATCTCTTCTCCTATATCTTCATTTGTAGGTCCCATCACCTCAGGCTCGACTCCCACAATGTTTTGCTCCTAAAGTATGCATGATGGTAAACAGTCTCACTCACTTGTGTTTCAATTCATTTTGTGTCTGTTTCACACCTATGGCTATAATATTTCTACTTTCTAGGCAGAAAGTGTTCTGGGCTCTATCAAATATTTGATTTGAACAATTTCTGTGTTGTAAATCACCTCCTGTTATAGGACTTCTGGTTTCAATTTACTTTGTAAGAGAAAAAGCTAGACATTGGATTTCATTTATCCAGGTCACATGCTGTGGCTTGAGTCCCAGAACCCAAGCCCTTAGTTTCCTTGGCCTCTGTTTTCCCTCAAAGCCCCAGTGCCCATGAGTCTTAAATTTTATCCAACGTGGCTTCCAGGTTTCTTACAAAAGTCTCCGGGCAAGGTAAATAAGTTGCTTTGACATTCAAGGTACACTTTAAACACCATTAGATACTGTACTCATTCCTAGAAGCAATTATTCCTAATTATAACCAATTATTATGTGTGATATCAGAAAAAAACACCAAACTGCAGTTTAAAATTGGAAATCTGTATGGGGAAGAACAGTGATACAGAGCTATTCGTGTCAACTCAGAGAATTTCTCCTTTGAAGGTAGCATTTTTAAGAACTAAAAGAATTTCCACATTTTGATTCTTTGAAGTACCAAAGTGACACCACAGGAAGAGATGACACAAGAAAAGTGGCAATTTAGATATTTACCCAGAAATGCAGAATTAGGTGTTATTAATGAGTGGCTAGATCACACCTGACGTTTTACAAAGTGATATGCAATCGCATCTGTGTGAGTGGTTGCATACACACACACACACACACACACGCACACACGTGAATACATACTCCATATGGAATAGAATGAAAGAAGAGGACAATTAGGTCTCATCCTTAGAGGCAGAATCTACTGTAAATGGTGCCTGTCTTAGTAAGATGGAATAAAAAATTATAAGCAGGAGATAGAGAGGGAAGGAGTTAAATCCATGAATGATGAACACTAGCTGGATGAGGATTATGATGTATCCACATAAGTCAGACCACTCTATTCACACATGCACATGCACTTATGGTTTGTTATAACTCCTCAGAGGCTTCCCTGATAGCTCAGTTGGTAAAGAATCCACCTGCAATGCAAGAGACTCTGGTTCAATCCCGGGGTTGGGAAGATCTGCTGGAGAAGGGATAAAGCTACCCACTCCAGTATTCTGGCCTGGAGAAGTCCATGGCTTCCCTGGTGGCTCAGATGGTAAAGTATCTGCCTGCAATGCGGAAGACCCAGGTTCAACCCCTGGATTGGGAAGATCCCCTGGAAAAGGAAATGGCAACGCACTCCAGTACTCTTGCTGGAAAATTCCATGGACAGAGGAGCCTGGTAGGCTACAGTCCATGGGGTCACAAAGAGTCGGATAGGACTGAGTGACTTCACTTTCACTTTTTTAACTCCTCACTGAGTCTAGATTGCCACTACTGCTCTGAACTTACAGGTTGAGGAAATCAGCCTTTGGGATTGTCTATGGGAATAATGTCCAGCATTGCATTACATCATGGAGTTTCAGATAATTACACTCTTACTTTGTTGCTGACCTTTTGGTGTCTCAAATAGTAGCTAGGAGAGACGGGTGGTGGGTTGAACTCTTTATTTATTTATTGTATGTTGATGCATTTTTCCAGCTTTATTGAGGTATAATTGACAGAAATATTATATATATTTAAGCTGTATGATGTGATGACTTGATATGTGTATATATTGTGAAATGATTACCACAATCAAGCTAATTAACACATGTATCATCTCACATAATTATCTTTATTTATGTATTTTTTTGATGAGAGTACTTAAGATCTACTCTTTTTGTAAGTTTCAAGTATATAATACAGTATTGACTAGAATAAGCATACTTTACATTAGACCCCACAACTTAGTCAATTTATAACTGAAAGTTTATACCCTTTGACCAACATTTCCCCATTTGCCCCAATCCCCAGCCCATGACAACCACCCTTCTTTGTTGCTTCTGATTTTGACTTCATATTCTACACATGAACGAGATTATGCAGTATCTGTATTTCTGTGTCTGATAATGTACATGCCCATTCATCCATCAACAGACACTTAAGTTGTTTCCACATCTTGGATGTTGTGAATAATGCTTCAATGACCATGGGAGTGCAGATATCTCTTCCAGATACTGATTTAATTTCCTTCCTGTGGTTATCCAGAAGCAGAATATCTTGATCACATAAAGAGTCCTATTTTTGTTTGAGGAATGTCCATAATATTTTCCATTACAGCTATTTCCATTACAGAAAATTTATATTCTCACCAACATGTACAAGAGTACCCTTTCCTCCATCAGATAGATGGCATCACTGATGAAAGGGACATGAATTTGAGCAAACTCCAAGAGATAGTAGAAGACAGAGGAGCCTGGCATGCTGCAGTTCATGGGGTCACACAGAGTCGAACACGACTTAACGACTCAACAGCAACCCTTTTCTCCATACCCTTGTCGATGCTTCTTATCTTTTGACTCTTTGATAATAGCCGTTCTGATATGAAGTGATGTATCATTGTTGTCTTGATTTACATTTCCCTGATAATTAATGACATCGAGCACCTCTTTCTACATGTTTTGGCCACTTGTCTGTCTTCTTTGAAAAATGTCTATTCAGGTTCTTTGCCCATTTGTAAATGGAGTTCTTTGGTTGTTATTATTGTTTGCTATTGAGTTCTATGAGTTTGTTTCATATGTTGGTTATTAACCTATTACCAGATATTTGAAAGATTTGAAAATATTTCTGGTCATTCATACATTGTCTTTTCTTTTTGTTGTTTCCTCTGTCATGTAAAAGTGCTTTAGTTTGATGTAGTCACAATATTTTATTTTTACTTTTGTTGTCTTTGTTTTTGGTTTCATTCCAAAAAGTCATTGCCAAAGCTAATGTCAAGGAGCCTTTTCTCTGTTCTGGAGGTTTATGGTTTCAGGTATTACTCTTATATCCTTATACCATTTGTAATTAATATTTGTGTGTCGTAGAAGTTTCAAGTGCTATTCTTTTGCATGCAGATATCCAGTTTTTCCCATACCATTTATTGAGGAGACTATCCTTGTCCCATTCTTGTCACCCTTATCAAAGATGAGGTGCTTATGTATGTGTGGGTTTATTTCTGTACTCTCTAGTCTGTTCCATTGGTTTATGTGTTCATTTTATTGGCAGTACCACACTATTTTGGTTACTACGGCTCTGCAGCATAATTTGAAATCAGGAAGTATGATGGCTCTAGCTTTGTTCTTTCTCAAATTGTATTGTGATATGGGATTTTTTAATTGGTTCCTTACACAGTTGGGGGATTTTTTCTATTTTTGTGAAATATGCTATTGGGATTTTGATAAGGGTTGCATTGAATCTGTAGATTGCTTTGGGTATTATGGAGATTTTAAAAATATTAATCCTTCTAATCCATGAGCATGGGATATTTTCCATTTATTTGTGTCTTTAATTTCCTTCATCAATGCTTATAATTTCAGGGCACGGATCTTTCACCTTTACCTTCTTGGCTAAGTTTATTTTTTAGTATTTTTGATGATGTCATAAATTGAATTGCTTTCTTAATCTTGGTGGGAAGGGGACCATTTTCTGTTAGTGTATAAAAATGCAACTGATTTCTGCAAAAATGCAATTGTATCCTGCTGCTGCTGTGGCTAAGTTGCTTCAGTCATGTTCGACTCTGTGTGACCCCATAGATGGCAGCCCACCAGGCTCCTCTGTCCCTGGGATTCTCCAGGCAAGAACACTGAAGTGGGTTGCCATTTCCTTCTCTAATGCATGCATGCATGCTAAGTCGCTTCAGTTGTATTTGACTCTGTGCGACCCTATGGGCAGCAGGTTCCTCTGTCCATGGGATTCTCTAGGCAAGAATACAGGAGTGGGTTGCCATTTCCTTCTCCATTGTATCTTGCAACTTTACTGAATTAGTTTATTAGCTTCAAGAATTTTTGGTTAAGTCTTTAGGGTTTTCTGTATATAAATAAGATTATGTTATCTGCAAACAGTTTTACTTCTTCCTTTCAGATTAGGATGCCTTTTATTTATTTATTTTTACCTAATTGCTGGGGCAAAGATTTTTAGTGCTATGTTGAATATAAGTGGCAAAAGTGGGCATCCTTGTTTTGTTCCTGATCTTGGAGGAAAAGCCTTCAACTTTTCACCATTGAGTATGTTAGCTGTTGGCATTTTCTATATGGCCTTTATTATGTTGAGGTACATTTATTCTATACCTAATTTGTTGAGAGTTTTTTACCATGAAAAGATGTTGAATTTTGTTGAATGTTCTTTCTGCAACTATTGAGGTTATTATACGATTTTTATCTTTCATTATGTTAATATGGTTTATCACATCTATTGATCTGTGTATTTTAGCCATCCTTACATGCAAGGAATAAATCCAACTAGATCATGGTGTATGATCCTTTTAAAATGCTGTTGAATCCAGTTAGTATTTTTGCTGAAAACTTTTGCCTCCATGTTCATCAGGTATATTGACCTACAGTTTTCTTTTCTCATGATGTCCTTATCTGACTTTCCTAGGAGGGTAATGCTGGTCTTGTAAAGTGAGTTTGGAAGTGTTCCCTGCTCTTGCATATGTTGAAGATTTTGAGAAGGATTGGCATCAGTTCTTCTTTAAATGTTCAATAGAATTCACCAGTGAAGCCATCTGGTCCTGGATTTTTCTTTGTTGGGAAGTTTTTCATTATTTATTCCATCTCTTTACTAGTAATTGGTCTTTTTAGATTTTCTATTTCTTTATGATTCAGTCTTGATAGATTGTATGTTTCTAGACATTGATCCATTTCTTCTAAGTTGTCCAGTTTCTTGCATAATTGTTCATAGTAGTTTCTCATGCATTTCTATGACATCACTTGACTCTATTAATGACCTTTGGGATTCCTAGATGTGTACATTTCCCATAGTAGTCAAAGAGACCTAATCCCCTCCTTTTAAAGAGACGGAAACTATATCAGAGAGGGGCCAGATCTGTTTAAGGTCCTATAACCTTTTGGTGGGCTTCCCTGGTTGCTCAGACGGTAAAGTATCTGCCTGTAATGCAGAAGACCCAGGTTTAATACCTGAGTCAGGAAGATCTCCTGGAGAAGGAGATGGCTACTCATCTAGTATTCTTGCCTGGAGAATTCCATGGACAGAAGAATCTGGTGCCCTACGGTCCATGGGATGGCAAAGAGTCAGATATGACTCAGCAACTAACAGTTTCACTTCACAACTTTTTAGTGTCTGAAGTCAGACTTTCCTACTAAAAGCTCTTCCTATCATTGAATGGTCCTTTCTAGGCTAGTAGGGTACCTGGCTAGCAACACTGGTACCAGTGATAAAGGTCATAAGTATGAACTACTTTCCATCATTCTCTTTACTCTGGATGTGTCCCTCAAGTTGAAATGAAGTGCCCTGTGGTTGAAATCAATATCTCTACACAGTTCCCTTATTCCAGAGCAATCAGATGTATTGCATTCCTTTAAGAGAACAAGGACTATCTTTAGACTAAAGATAGAATACACTGTAGAGCTTCCAAAATGGAAGTTTCATTCATTCAGAAAATATTTATTCAGTGTCTCCTATGTGTCAGGCCCTCTTCGTGCATTGGAAATACAACAGGGCATGTGACAAAGTCCTCATGCTCATAGAACTTATTGTCAGAGAAACAGAATCCACAGCCTCAACTGGATGTTGATGAGGAGCAGCTGCTCTTTTTAGGGTGACATGTGGTTCCTGTGGTTTACTAGTTCCCCACATTCATTTGAAATATCAGTATGTCCTCAGGTCTACCAACTTTCTTGCTTCAGTTTTCTGCCTGGCCTCTGTGAGAAGTTTAAACCCTCCAAGTTGCAACTTTACCATCATAGAATAAGTACCTGCTGACTACCAAATGTAAGCACAAGCACAATTTCAGGCTCTCAACCCCATCCAGTTGGGTACAGTCTCTGGCTATTAAAGAATGAAGTAAGTCAGGCTTTGTGATCAGGACATATGCGTGAGGAGACAAATTTAGACTGAGCAGAGGATACTGCACATCACAATGGAGGGACGTCAAGAGAGATAGAAGTTGGTGCAGGAGGAAGTGCAAGGTTAATCGGAGAGAGTGATTATGGAATCTAATTAGCCTCTCATTTTCATTTGCTGAAGGAACATTCAATTCACTTAACACCACTCTAAAGATCCTTCTACGCTCATCTGTACCCAGGGGAAAACAAATTCCAGTGTAATAGACCATTTGGACAGCAGCAGACTTTAGCAGGGAAAGCATGTAGCTGAAAATGTGGAGTCCTGGGTCCCAGTCTTGGCTCTCTGTTACTAGCTCTGTGACCCTGGGCACAGTGCCTGCCTCTAAGGGGACCAAGGGCCCATCTGCTGAGTATGGAGATTGGATTAAAGCATTTTAAAGGTCTTTTTAACTCCAAAATGCTATGTTTGTTTTTCAGTGCATATCTCCATGCTATGGCTTAGTAAGGCATGTGGTTACAATTTTGTAATCATTTACTATGGTTCGGTCGATAAAAGTTTGAGCTTTGAAATCAGAGAAACCTGAATTCCAATGGAGGAGACCCTAGTCATTTAACTGTGGGCCAATTACTTAAGCTTTCTAATCCTCAATTTATAAAAACAGGGCAATCATAATTGTATTTATTTCATAGATGTTTTTGTGTGTATGTGTATTAAATGGACGAATGCATTTGAAGCACTTTGTACAGTGTTTGGGACATAGTAAGACTCAAATGTTTAGCTGTTACCTATTTTCAGAGTACTTGGATATATTATCTCAGTTTTTAAAAATATGGGCTGGGTCTCTCTTTTAAAAGAAACCGCTTGATGACATGGTGGGTAAGTTAAGTAATGGAGTGAGACTGAAATAGCTCCACAGAAATAAAGCATTTAATGTGGGAATAAATGAAGTTGCCACCCAGAACTAACAGCCAGAGTCTTGGTTGGGCTGTAATTGATGAATACGATGGCCAAGATTTATAAGGATATTTTAAGAAGTACCCACACTGCATGGAGCCCTGAGTTTTACGCCTGGGCTGAAGGAAGATCAATGAGAAATTCATTAGATCCAAGATTTAATGGGGGATGAGGTTTTGTCCCCTGTGTTGGGGCTTTCTGCATGACAGCTACTTGGGATGTTTTCTCTGAGATGGAGGGCAAGGGGATGAGAAAAAAGTTGTTGATCACTGAGAACTAAAGGAGAAAGAAAGATGTTGGAAAATGCAGAGAAGAGACTCACAACCCAAACTTTTTTGAAGACTTTCTTTTTTTTAATACCTTAGACACAGCCCAGCTAGTTGGTGGGAGGTGTCCTCAGTCTTCCATTCTGAGGAAGTCTTTGGACAGAGCTGCCCTGAGAACAGGGGACACGCTGCTGCCAGAAGCTTGGGCACCCTGAGGATGTAAGTCTGGGTGCCTGAATTAGCAGTCAGCACTGCTAAAGCATCTTTAGACAGGCCTCTAAAGATGGCTTTGCTGTCAACAGGGACATCTTATGCTGGTCCAGTGGGTTCCAGGTGGCCCCTTATACCCTGAGGCCAGGTAGTAAGCTGGAATTTGTGGCTTGCTTCTTTTTTATCAGTAGCAGAGAGAGGTGGCTTATAATGTCCTGCTAAGAGTTCTGTTCTGCCCTGGAATTTGGGGATCAAAAGCACATATATGTTTTCAGTTCCCCTTTTAATGTGTGCTCAAGGAAGACCAAAAATCAGAGCACAATTTGCCAAGTCTCCCTGGACTTTACTTCTGAGTACACGAGGCAGGGAAACGTCTAATTTAGGCTCACCCTTGGGGAAGGAGATTTTCCATTTTCCCTTGATTCGTGTACAATGCTTTTATGCTGCACCAGTTTTGTGCTCCTTCTGCCTGCATGTTCTTCTCTCAGGAGCCCAACTTAGCTCCTTTAAGGGTCCTCTCCTGGGATAGCAGTGACCTTGCCTGAATATAAATCTGGCACATTTTGTTCTCATTGTTCATGGATTTAATACATGGCCCCTTCCATTTCACTTGCTCGTACTTTATGTAGCTGCTCAGCTCTTTCTTTTTCATAGTTCACCCATTTTTAAATCCTGCCTTCTATTAATCCTTCTTATAAGTACTCATCTTCAGTTGTAGAAATTTTGCTGTATTTTCTCGATATGATTCTTATATTTCTCCCTTAATAATGTTCTATTCTGTGGGCAGAGTCCCTGGTGGTGAGATCTATCCCTCCATCAGTCTCAAAGATATATTTCATGCATTTGTATGAAATTTGATCTTTTGCAAATAATTGTAAAACAGTTATCATTCATTGTGTTTAGTTTTATCAGGTGCTGTGCTGAATGCTTTGTATACACCATCTCATTTTATCAAGAGTCACACCCTTATTCCCATTTACTTAATTTGGTTGTTTAAAAACTATTTTTCTTTCCAGTTTTATTGAGATATAATTGACATACAGTGCCATATAACATTAATGTGTACAGCATAATGATTTGGATTATATACATTATGAAGTGATTATCAAAGTGTATTTAGTAAACATCTATCATCTCATATAGATGCAAAGTAAGAGGAAAAAATCTCTTTTTGTGATAAGAACTCCTAGGATTTACTCTAATAACTTTCATATATATCACACAGCAGTGTATATCATGTTGCACAACACGCCCCTAGTACTTATTTATCTTGTGACTGGAAGTTTGTACCTTTTAAGTATTGACTAATTGATTATCTTCCAGGTTTATTGATCTCTAATTGACATAAAGCACTGTATAAATTTAAGGTACAGAGTATAATGATCCGACTTACATACATAATGAAGTTATCATCAGAATAAGTTTAGTTAACATCCATCATCTCATACAGATACAAAGTTAAGAAAATAGAAAAAAAAGATTTCCTTGTGATAAAAACTCTTAGGACTTGCTTTCTAAACAACTTTCATATATAACACACAACAGTGTTAATTATATTTGTAATTTTGTACATCACATCACTAGTACTTATTTATCTTATAACTGGAAGTTTGTACCTTTTGACTACTTTCATCCAATCCCCCATCTCCAGCCTTTGGGAACCACAAATCTGATCTGTTTTTCTATAACTTTGTTTTTGAACTATAATTGGTATACTATACTATGCTAGCTCCTGTTACACAATGTAATGATTCAATAATTCAATACATTTCAAAATAATCACCATGATGTCTAATTGCAGTCTTTTTTACCATCCGAAAATATCATATAGTTATTGACTGTATTTTCTACGTCATGCATTTCATACCAGTGACTCGCCTATTTTGAAACTGGAAGTTTGTGCGTTTTCGTCATCCTCACTTACTTCATTCATTCCCTGGCCCCTTCCCCTTTGGCAACCACCTGTTTGTGCTCTGTATCTATAACTCTGTTTCTGTTTTGCTGTGTTTGTTTACTTGTTTTGTTTTTTAGATTCCACATATAAGTGAAATCATAGTATTTACCTTTGATTTATTTCACTTAGAATAATAACTTCTAGGTCAACTCATGTTGTTGCAAATGGCAAGATTTCATACTTAGGGCTGAGCAATACTCCTTTATATATTTGCATGCTCCATATTTTTAATCCATTCAGCTGATTGATAGACTCTTAGTTTGCATCCATATCTTGGGCATTGTAAACAATACTGCAGTGAACATAGGGTGCAAATATCTTTTCTAATAGTATTTTTTCTATATTCAAGTAAATACTCAAGAGTGGAATTTCTGGATCATGTGGTAGTTCTATTTTTAAGTTTTTGTGAAGTCTCCACACTGTTTTCACAGTGACAGCACCAATTTACCTTACACCAACAGTACACAGTGGTTCCCTTTTTACCAATACTTGTGTTGCCAATACTTGTTATTGTTGTTTTAATAATAGCCATTCTCACAGGTAAGGTGATATTTCATTATTGTTTTCATTTGCATTTCCCTAATAGTGAGTGATATTGAGCATCTTTTCATATGTATCATAGTTATCTGTATGTTTTCTTTGGATAAATGCCTATTCAAATTCCTTCCTTTTTAAAAAATTGGATTGTTTGATTTTAAGATAGTAAAGTGTATGATTTCTTTGTATACTTTGTGTATTAACCCCTTATTGGATATATGGTCTGCAAATATCTTCTCCCATCTATTTTGTTGATAGTTTTCTTCATTGAGAAAAAGCTTTTTATTTGATGTAGTCCTATTTGTTTATTTTTCTTTTTGTTTCCCTTGCCTGGAGAGACATATCCAAAAAATACTATGAAGATCAATGTCTAAAAACACATTACCTATGTTTTCTTCTAGAAGTCTTATTGTTTTAGGGCTTACATTTAACCTCCATGTGTTCATATATTTTGCATTTTTATCTTGTAATTGATTTCTTTACTCATAGTGTTGCACTTGGAAAAAATGCGTGATATGACTTCAGTTTTCTTAAATTCACATATGTGTGTGTGTTGCTCTCTAGAGTAATCAATTAAATCCATCCAATCTGGTCTTATGTTTCATTTAAGTCTAGTGACTTCCTTACTGATTTTCTGTCTGGATGATTTGTCCATTAATATAAGTGGGATATTAAAGACCTGTATAATTATTGTGTTGATTTTTCCCTTTATGTCTGTTAATATTTGCTTTATGTTTAGATCTTCCTATGTTGTAAATATTTACAATTGTTACATATTCTTGGATTGATCCATTGATTATTATGTAATGTTCTGCTTTGTCTTCTATTATAGTCTTTGTTTTAAAGTCCATTTTGTCTGATATAAGTGCTGCTAATCTGGCTTTATTTAGATTTCCATTTGCAAGGAATATTTTTTCCATCCCCTCACTTTCAGTATGTGTTTGTCTTTAGAGTTGCTTGTACTGTTTCTCTTCTCTGGGTCTCGGAGTATATGAAATTTTGTGTGCATCCTTAAGAGTGGATTCTCTATTTCCCACAGCCTTTTGGCTCTCACAAAAGTAAACCCCACTGGCCTTTAAAGCCAAATATTCTGGGGGCACATCTTCCTGGTGCAGGATCCCCAGGCTGGAGAGCTCAATGTGGGGCTTCGATGCCTTACTCTTTGAAGAGAATCTCTGTAGTTGTAATTGTCCTCCTAGTAGTGGGTCCCAATAATATTGCCTCTCTATCCCTCATATCTATCTCATTGTGTTCCTTTTAGTTGTACAAGGTCTTTTCTGCTAGTCCTCAGTTTGTTAACATTGATCAATTCAGTTCAGTTCAGTTGCTCAGTCGTGTCCGACTTTTTGAGACCCCATGAATCACAGCACGCCAGCACCCCCTGTCCATCACCAACTCCCGGAGTTCACTCAGACTCACGTTCATCGAGTCAGTGATGCTATCCAGCCATCTCATCCTCTGTCGTCCCCTTCTCCTCCTGCCCCCAATCCCTCCCAGCATCAGAGTCTTTTCCAATGAGTCAACTCTTCGCATGAGGTGGCCAAAGTCCTGGAGTTTCAGCTTTAGCATCATTCCTTCCAAAGAAATCCCAGGGCTGATCTCCTTCAGAATGGACTGGTTGGTAGCTGCTCTGTAAGTATGCTGTTTTGGTGAGCCTATGGGAAGAGTGAGCTCAAAGTGAGCTCTTCCTACTCCACCGTCTTGGTCACTCTCTGGAGTAATTGACTAGGTCTGCATTTAAAGGAGGTGAGAGACCAGAGGCAAGCATGCAGGCATGGGCCAGGTCTGCTTCTTCACTGCAGCCTTGCATATGTTTTCACAGGGCAGCTCAGGGTGGAATCTAGATAGTAAAACATGATCAAGGAAGATGCTACTAACTGAGATGGCAAATTTGGAATGAAAAAGATTGTGAGGTTGAGAGCAAGGGGAAGTTGGGTTAGAGATAGTGAACTTCAAATATATCATGTTGAATTTGAGATGACTTTGGGAAATCCAAGGAGATGTATTCAGGAGATAAGTTGAGACATTAGACAGGATATTTGGAGAGAACGGAGGTCTAGAAATTTATATTTAGAAATTAACAGCATCTAGGAATTGTGTACTATTGTTATGAATAAAGTCACTTTTGGAGAGCATTATGAAAGGGCTTGGAAAATGCCTTTTTGGAGTTAACCATCTCTCAGACTGATAAGACAGTCTAAAGTATTGAGTCCCCTTTATGTAGAATCATCTTTTCTGGTATTGTTGAAAAAACCTATTTTATCTCTGACTCAGTGAGAGGAAATCTTGATGATTTTTGTGAGCTTTAAGGGGAGTCTCTCATTCATTCCTTCATCCTCACTAATACCATTCAGGCTAACTCAGTTCAGCATCTTGACAGAGCCCCTAGTGTATGAAATTCACAGTATTAAGATCTGTAGGGTATATGAAAGGAGTGAGCCTTGCTTTCAAGGAACTTCTAACATCTTAGAGAAAAGTAAACAAGGGTATAAATGACTAAAATGTAATATGGGAGAAAGTAAGTACCATTTTTATTAATAAATTGAATGCTATGAGTATTAAAAAGACTGGAGGAATTAGTATTTTGTAGAGATCAGGAAATGTTCTGCAGAGAAGGTGGTCTTGAAGGATGAATAGATTAATGATCAGCAAAGACAGAAATTATTGATAGGAGAAACAGTAAAATGAAAGTGACATTTGCTGACTTGTAAGGGGACATTTGGAGGTAAGCCTGGGAAGACGATTAGGGCCCTGAATGCCAGGGTGAAAAGACTGTATTTGATTTCATAGTTCAGAGAACGTCAGGTCTCTTCCAACAATATTTCAGAGGTCAATACTAGGCCTTCCTCAATTTCAGAGCAAATGGGTATTAAAAGAACAGTGATCCTTTTTCAAGGAAAAAATTAATTAAGTATTACAGAATCATCATATGTAGTAAAGCCAAAATTGGAAATCCACCTCCAAAGACAGATAGTTTGTTTAGAGTGAAGCCACAGCCCCCGTTCCCATTCCCTTAGATCCAGATCTGTATTTTCTTAGCACATGATTCCCTTGAGGGCACTGCTCTTTTTTTTCTTGTGAGTCATTTGTTATCTTAAATATTGGCATCTGTGAGATAAGAGTTTTCTAAATCACATTTACAGAATGCTTGTAAACACTCTTCATGTTTAGAGCAGGTTCTTCATTGACCTTGTGCCATTGATGTGCTCCAAGCTACTTCGGGGTGTTAAATTCCCTGGAGCTTCGCCATGGAAACATATTCTCTGGTCATAAGTCTTCCCTGTGCCTGGGTGTGGGCCCCAGTGGTTTATGTGGTGGCTCACATAACCAATCTAACAGGATTTTCAGTAAAACCTGAGCTGCCATAGGGATACAATATTTCTTTTCCTAATTGCTCATAATTTTATCCTATTTCTTCTAACAGCAATTGAAGATGACATTACACTCCCTTTTTATGTCAGTTGATGATGCATAATTCTCCTGCAACAGCCAATGACTGTATTTACTAACACATTAAAAAACATCGATATGTATTCAGGTCAGAGCCATTTTTACATCAGTATTTTATGTGTGCGTCAGATGGTGGAATGTTGAAAAGGGGCTTCATTCTTAGAAAAACTACCTCCCACCCTTGCAAACAAAATGTACAGCTGAAGGCCTGTGAATCACCAGATGTATCCCCCACTGACTCCCACCCCAGCCCCAGATTTGTTTGCTGTCCTTCCTTGGCTTGCTCTGTACTTCCGAAACTGTCTATTACAGACTGTATCATCAGGACCCCTTTGCTCACTGGTCTCTTATGGGATAGTAGGAGGCATCAGCAAGATACCAGAGGATGGCAGGAGAGAAATTATAATATTTCTCTCGTGCTCTCTCCCAGCTTTAGTGCGGTGTGATATTTTTGGCAGTAGCTATTCCCCGTCATCATTGTAGCCTTCACTGGCTTCAGATGACACTAATTCTTCCCCTTGCCCCTTCTTCCCTGGCAGTGTAACAACTTTCATCTGTTGTCAGTCTCTGGGCACCTCAGTATCCTGACCCATTGTTCTCTGGGTAACCCTTCACATAGGTCTCTTCATTTGACCCATTTGGGGATGTATTGCATTTCCTGTTGGAATTATGTTGAAAGCACCAGATATTGCAGTTTCCAAATAAATTATTTGGCAAATGAGCTATATGTTCACCTTGCCTATAACCCACCTGGACCTTTCTTTCATGGCTATCAAGGGACCCACCATGAAAATATCATCAGAAGTAATTAATTTTAGAACATTGGAGCTTACTTTGGAAGCAAAATGAGGCCAGATTATCCTACTTGGAGTGGAGACACAATATATTCTAGATTTTATATGCAAAGCTTATGGAAGCACATAAGATGATAAAAGTTTTCCTATGAATAATGTGTTCACTGATGAAAGGTCAGAGGAAGAGCCATAGTGGATCAGCTCCATGTGATTCAGCAGATTTATATTTTTAAGTGAGAAAGAAAAGGTGGGTTAGATGGAATATTAACATATTCTAAAGCCTTGTCCTACATATGCTGGTTCCTGATAAAGGTTTGCTACAGCTGATCTGTGTGATTAGGATAGGATGGAAGTTATCAAAATTATATGCAATGCCAAGGGCTCTTTTTTTAAGAAGTGCAGAGGTTGTTCAGTTTCAGATTACTGGAGATCTTGCTTCACTCTCACTTAGTTCTACCACTGTGAAGAGCGTTAGCATGCCGATAAGCCTCAATTTTACCATGGGCAAATGGGAATAATTATAGCCAGTTTAGTTATTTCATGGGATTGCTATGATGATGAAATTTAATTACAGATATGAAAGCACTGGGGTATACATACATACTATCTACTACCAAAACGGGATCTTAATTTATTTTATCTTATTAGCAGAAATGAAGGTGAATTTTTTTCTTTAATGTAAAAATATATATGATTTGGAAATCACACTTGCTGCCTAAGGCTGTCTCTTGAGGCTCATTAGGACCCAGAACTCAGATATAAACCACAAAACCATTTTGCCTCTATGATGTCCTGTACACACAGGAGACTCAATAAATATTTGTAGATTAGATTTATTTTATCTAGATTGGTTTGGGTGTAATTAATATTTTAATGACTGCAGTGGCATAGACCGAAACACTAGGTTATTTTTCCTATAACACCTTACTTCTGATTGGATCATAGCTAAACTAGTTGACAGGTTCTCATTTTCAGGATAAGGACTCAGAGTGATGGCCAATTCCCACTGGCTTCCATAATGATTGACAATACAGAATGTGCTGGAAACTGTTGTGCTCAGACTCTGTAGGGCAAGTAATGAGGCAGTATGGAGAAAATTCTGAGTTTGGTAGAAATAATAATAAGATTTCAGTAAAGGAAAGTGAACACAATTGAGGTAATCTCTTGCAAAAATGGAAAGAGGGAATCTTTACTAAGAGAGAGACATAAAATCATTGAAGTAGCCTAAACTCAGGCATCAGAAAATCTTTATCACTAACTGTTTGACCTTGGAGCAGCTTTTTGTAAACCTCTCTGAGTCTCAATTATCTCATTTGTAAAATGGGTAATTGTTTATTTACAGACACACACTTACTAGCTCTTTAAGCACAGTGCCCAGCATAGAAAAACATTGTTAATAGCAGTTGTTATTAATGGAAGCAATAATCTGACTTTAATTTTCTGTCTTTTCCACAGTATGTATTCATCAGTGTAGGCTATACTATGTTAAAGTAACAGATAAACTCTGAATTATCTGTGGCTTAGCATGAGAAAGGCTTATTTATTGCCCATGTCACTTTCTCATATGGATTAGGTGACTCTTCTTCAGGAAGTGACTCAGAGATCTGGGATTCATCCATCATGTAGTTATGCCAACTGAAACTCATAGTTTCACTGGAAAGAGAAGCAAGGGGTGGAAGTTGCTGGCATGATGCTTTTTTAGGACCAGGACTAGAAGGACTAGAAGCTTTACATCTCTCCTATTGATCTTTCATTGGCAAAAACTTAGTTGCACGGCCTCTAACCTAATTGTAAGAGAGACTGGAAAATGTAGCTTTCATATATCTTTGAGAAAGCAAAAATGGTGTATATCTCTGCTACACATAGCAGGTGTTAGCCTCAGTGATCCTAAGGAGATGGATTGATAAAATTCTTCTTTTGTATATTTGATAGTTTTCCTAATTTTTTGTTATAGTATGTCAGGACCTTGGTTTGTAAATCCCCCAGCCCTTGGAAAGGATCAAGCATGCTCTAGTCTGCTATGAAAACTGCAGCTTAAGGGGAGCTGAGACTTGAGCTTCTTTCTGCCCCCGCCCTGGCAAGCTGAAGTGGTAGAAGTGAAGGTTATCAGCCTGGAGACTGGGAAACATGTGAGCAGTTGTTTGGCCACAGGGATCTGCCAAGAAGAGCAGTGATGTAAAGCTGCCTTGGGCTTTAGCAGATGCAGCCAGAGACCAGAAGATCATTAGATATTACGAAGGAAAGAAAGTCTCAGTGATCTTGGGTTATCATGGCAGTTGAAGGAAAGCTTCATTTTACCTTGTTGGGTGGTGGGGCTATAATGGCAAGGTGCCATTGGAATCGTGACTAGGATTAAAATCTCAGGAAATAGTTACTATAAAACCCAGAAGGAGTTTAGTTTAGGGGGAAAAAGTTTTAATTGTTCTGTTCTTTTTTTTTCCCCTTATCTGGCCTCTAGTTAATTTCTTTTTAATTCATTTTTAATTGGAGGATAATTGTTTTTACAATGTTGTGTTGGTTTCTGCCATACAACAATGTGAATCAGCCAGAAGCATACATATATCCCCTGTCTTGAACCTCCCTCCCCCACACACCCCTGTTCTGCTCCTTTTAACAAATTACATTGGCCCAATAATCTTTTACAGTTGTTTTTAGTACCAGTAACCTTTTCACTTGAGATATTGATATGACTAGTGGTAGGACTTAAACTTTACATTTGACATTTTATTAATGATGTACTTTTTTGTGTGTAAAATGCATGGACAACTTAGAGCTCAAACTCACAAGTCTTGCTCACTCCTATCTATATGTTTACACTAATTCTCTTAGACTCTTTGTTCAAATCCCTTCTTATGACTCAAGTACTAAAGTACTACCTTTTCCACGAAGCTGTCCCTGGGATTTCTGCCTACATGGTCTATTGCTAAGGAACTAATGTCCACGTGCCTTCACCAGACACTTTATCACACATCACCTTGTAATGTTTCTTGGTTTGTTTTATATCGTTTAATTCTAGGGTTGCTGTCGAGCATCGCTTGTCATCATGTCTGGGCTTTGCAACCTGAGATACCCAGTGCACATTATACAGTGTTAATAGAAGTTCCATAAATGTGTGCCATAGCCAGATAAGTGAGGGGTAGAGGCTGAATGAGGGAGCTTGAAATGAAAACATGCCCCCAAACACAGTTGCCTTTGTAAGAGTTCAGACTTGGAAATGTGGTATTGGATTTATCTCTTTGGGTGCTTTGCTGCATCACTGAAAAGAGATGTTGTTCACAGACGCATCATCCTTTTTTTTTTTTTTTTTCTTCTTTTGTTAAGTAAAATGGCAGGGAATTAAGCTGAAACCTCATAGAGCACAACACGAAACGCACAGTTGTCAATTTCCTATCAGAAGAATGAATCATCCTCTTGTACTTTGTGAGTTTAAGAGGAAATGAACTCTGTAGACATGTCTAATTTTGTCTGTGGTTGTTGTTAGTATTGTTCTTGGGGTAGCTATAAATATAAATAGAACTGCAGTCTTATGGGAAATAGAATTTTCTGAGGGCACCTGGAGATTGGAGAAAAAGCTTGTAAGTTAGGCAGGTATCTGTCTACCTATATAACAGCCTAGTAACTCTGGTGCCCAGTGGATTTTAAATTTGGCAACTGACTGTGTCAAGGCCCAGTACAGCTCTGATGGTCACTTACTCCTCAGAGGGGCAACCCCCTTCAGATTTTTATCAACACCAGAGGGAACAATGTGACCAGTCTCCTGCAGTTTCAGACTCATCTACTTTTACTTTGATTGAATAAAATTATATTGAGCATCTACTGCATGCAAGAAGATGCTGGGGAGAGAGAACTGATTTGGGCCCCAGTAGAAACACATATCTGGAGAAGGAAATGGCAATCCACTCCAGTATTCTTGCCTAGAGAATCCCAGGGATGGGGGAGTCTGATGGGCTGCCGTCTATGGGTTCGGACAGGGTCAGACACGACTGAAGCAACTTAGCAGCAGCAGCAGCAGAAACACATATCTGGCTTCGTAGGTGGCGCTAGAGGTAAAGAAACTGCCTGCTACACAGGAGACGTCCCTAGTAATATCCCTAGACGCAAGTTCGATCCCTAGGTTGGAAAGATCCTCTGGAGGAGGACATGACAACCCATTCCAGTATCTTTGCCTGGAGAATCCCATGGAAAGAGGAGTCTCAGTTTAGTTCAGTCGTTCGGTCATGTCCTACTCTTTGCAGCCCCATGGACTGTAGCACACCAAGCTTCTATGTCCATCACAAACACCTGGAGCTTGCTCAAACTCATGTCCATCGAGTCAGTGATGCCATCCAACTGTCATCTCATCCTCTGTCATCCCATTCTTCTCTTGCCTTCAATCTTTCCCAGCACCAGGGTCTTTTCCAGTGAGTCAGTTCTTCTCATCAGATGGCCATAGTTTTGGATTTTAGCTTCAGTATCAGTCCTTCCAATGAATATTCAGGACTGATTTCCTCTAGGATTGACTGGTTTGCTCTCCTTGCAGTCCAAGGGACTCTCGAGAGTTTTCTCCAACACCACAATTCAAAAGCATCACTGGGGGTCTACAGTCCATAGGGTCTCATAGAGTGGGACACAACTGAAGTGACTTAGCATGCACACACACAGAAATACACATACAGAACGTTAGTAAAAACTCATTATACAAAGTCAGAGTTTAGCCTCAGAAACCTAAGGCTTGGGGCTCTATTTGCTGTTTATATTGAGCTTTCATTTGTGGAGCACTGACTATGTATAATTTTACATGTATTATCTCATTTAATCTGTGAAATATTCCTTTTTTCCCCTCATTCATTCAACAAATATACTGTGCCTGGCAATGTTCTAGACCCAGGGAGTACAACAGTGTATAGGATGGACAAAAAAACCCACCTTATATGGACCTTACATTTCTGGTAGCTGAAACACATATGAGCAAAATAAAGAAGTAAAATTATCAGTGTTTTAGATAGTGATAAAATTTAAGGAAAAAAAAAATAGACAGGGAGTGAGGATAGGATAGCCAGGAAGGCCTCAGAGAGAAGGTAAGCTTTAAGTAAAGACCTGGAGGAGAGAAGGGAGTGGGCCACGCAAGTATTTGAGGAAATGAATATTGCAGAGAAGGGAAGCTAGAAGTAAAAAGCTCTGGAAAATAGCAAGGAGGTTCCTGTGGCTACAGTGTGCTGATTTTTTAAAAAATGCATAAAATGAGAGTTGTGAGTTAAGTTTTACTTGGAGCAAAATGAGCACCATCGCCCAGAAGACAGCACCTCAGATACCTCTTAGAAACTGCTCCAAAGAGCTAGGGGGATGGTCAGTATATATGTGATTTTGATGAAGGTGGAGTCCATGCAATCAAGCACATATTTTTTGCAGAAGATTTCTGCTAGTCTCATGAGTAGATGTCACCATGAAGGATTTTAGTACTTTTCTAGATAGGAGGAGTTATAAGAATTGGGCTCATACAATCATCTCCTGAAAATATTTAAGTATCTGAAGACCTGTTCTGCCAGTTTTTCCCAGAGCACAGAGTGCCTCATTTCTGCTCCCCACCCTGAACTCCTTTTAAGAGGGTGTTGAAAATCAGCAGCTACAGCAGCTCATGATTTAATCCTTGTAGAGGTCGATGGCAAGTGCCAATGACAAGTGCTAGTCTGTAGTTGAAGTAGAAAAAGCAAAGTACTGGCAATAAGATCCTGAGGCCTAGTAGGCTATGTAGGGAATCTGGCATTTACAGTGAGTGAGATGGGAATCTGTTGGAGGGTTTGAACAGAAAAGCGATGCAATCTGACTCACTGGCTAATGGCATTATTGAAGGTGTCTGGGGGCAGAGAGACTGTTGGGAAACCAAAGCAATAGTCCATGTAAGAGATGATGGTGGCTTGGACAATGGTTCTCGAAGTGAACTTGGTGATGAGTCACTGGGTTTAAGAAATATTTTAGAGGCTAAGCCAGTAGGCTTTTCCTGAACATTGAATATGGGACATAAAAGCAAAATAACAATAAGACTTCAGGTCTGATCAGTTAGAAGAATAAAGATGCTGGTCCATGAGATCAGAAGGAGCATGGGAGGAGCAGATTTCGGGGAAATGTTAGGAGAGCCACTCTAGGTATATTTAGTTTTAGATACTAGTGACACATCCAAGCATAAATGTGGATTAGGAGATGTACAAATATGGAGCCTAGGGAAGAACTGGTATTAGAAATTCTAGCATCTCATCAGTTTATGGATGATATTTAAAGCCATAAGGCTAGATAAGATAGCCAAGGAAACAATAATAATATTTGATAAGGAAAGTAAGATTTAGGGCAGTTAAATAACTTAAGATTATATAGCAATAGCAGACCAGGGACTCAAATCCTGGTCTGTCTGACCACCAAGACTGTGCTCTTCATTCGTAGAAGATCTTGCCTTCTTTGATGGCTGATAGTTAATAGTGTTCCTGGACTTGATCAGCTAGGGACTGCGGGACTGATGGCAGAAAAGAATGATGTATTGGAATCTTGAAGAGTCCAACACTGAGAAGCCAGAAAGACTCCTGCTATTTCCCCGGTTCTCTGGAACACATTGGCAATAGTCTCTTGCCTTTTACAAATACGTACAGTAGATTGTATCCATTTCTTTAACTCTTTACCTTTCCCTGCACCTATGTACTTTGTCATGGAACCTTCCAGTTACCCACTACCAAGGCATATCATATCCTTTGCCCCATTACTTCAGTGTCACCAATGTGAATTGTTTTGGCTACTGATGTGAGCAAAAGTTTGAGAAGTTCTCATGTAACTGAGCTTTCTCTCTTATTCCATTGTCATGAGAGGAACACATCTGGGGTAGCCTGATGATTTCAGGAGCCTGAGAAACATGTGGAACAAAGATGATTGGTGTCAGTAAGCCATGCCTAGATCAGTTGTCTCCAATTTGATCACCAAACATATGCATGAAGCCAGCTGAGGATCAGAAAAGTTGTTCAGCTAAGCCCTAGTGAGCCCAGGCTGAATCAGCCATTCGTGCATCAGTGAGAATAAACAAATGCTTTAAACCACTGAGTTTTAGGGTGGTTTGTTTATGCAGCATGTTTTTTGGCAGAGCTAATTGATGCAACACCTTACAAAACACCTTCATGGCATTGCCTCATGTAAATCTCATAGCAATTTTGTGAGTTAGAAATTATTACCCCTTTTATACATCTGAGGGAAATGAAGGCTCAACAAAGTCTCCTGACTTGCCTTAAGGTATGTGTTGATAGCTAGTAAATACTAGAGCAAGAATGCAAGCAAGGACCAGCTCCTGATGAAGACTCTTGTCCTCTTGAGTCTAACACTTTACCTTGTTTTCCATTCAGTTGCCATTTGGGAAGACAGTTTGCTCTTATGGGATCCTGGGAGCAACATCTTCCTTGTCAATTTAGAACTTTCATTCACATAATTAAGTATTTATGTAATTGTGCTGAGCTGTGCTTACTTGCTCAGTTGTGTCTGACTCTTTGTGACCCCATAGACTGTAGGCCACCAGGCTCCTCTGTTCATGGGGATTCTCCAGGCAAGAATACTGGAGTGGTTTGCCATGCCCTCCTCCAGGGAAACTTCTCAACCCAGGGATCAAACCCAGGTTTCCTGAAAGGCAGGTGGATTCTTTACCATCTTGGTAAATTCACACACCCATATATATAATGTGCACATATACACTTACAGTCACTAAATGATATAAATCCTGCTCTTCTCTTATGGTTTAAGGTAACAACAGTTTGGGGACAACATCTTGTCCCTAACCTCAAAGAAGAGTCCACCTCATTCTTGAAATCCCGTGATTGAAAGCTTTCTCTCAGCTTCCATGTCTTCTGCTCCTACTCATCTCATAGACCTCCTACCAGTGTCCAAAGACTTCTCTTTCCCAAAGCACCTCTCTTTGGGAGCATGCTGAATTCCAGGAAGAGAGCTATGTGAAAGGAACATTGGTTTATCCACCTCATGATCCATCATCTCTGAAAATTAAAGCTATCTTTGGATTTCCTGCCAGGGAAGGTAGTGCCTTACATGTTGTCCTGGGAAGCTTTTGTTTTCTCTGCTTTTTATTTATTGGGGGCATAGTTGCTTTACAATGTTATATTAAATTTCTGCTGTACAATGAAGTGAATCAGCTATATGCTTACAATATGTCCCCTCCTTACAATATGACTCTCCCTCCCCTCTAGGTCATCACAGAGCACCAAGCTGAGATCCTTGTGCTTTATACATGGTTGTGAATTTATGTCAATCCCAATATGTGATATAGAATAAGAACTGTCAAAGACCTCAGGCAAAAGAAAAAAACAGATCCTCCTGACAAAAAGGGCCTGCATTTTTAAACAGATGTTAAGGGTAGGATATCAGTTATCTCTGGCTGCGGCAGAGGGTGCTCGATGTGGGGAGACCTGGCCTGGAAGAAAAAGAACCCTCATCCTCACAGTTTCAGCCTCAATCCCCACTTTCCTCCAGAGCAAAACTCCCAGCCTTGCCAAGTGAGCCTCCTCACTCCCTCCCCTCCCATTTCACCTGGTACTTTCCCATCTTTGTGATTTCCTTCATACCATTCTTTAGCTCAATGTCCTTTCCCAACCACCCAAGTTAATGAGCACCTAATACACAGAAGAAACTGTTCTAGGTGCTTTGAAAAAACAAAAGACAAAACTCCTCCTGACATGCAGCTTGTGTTTAAGTAAGTAGAGACTGATTGTAAACAAGTCATGTATCAATGGCATCAGATTGTGATAAGTTACAGAGAAATATAACAGAAACAGATAATAGAGAGTCTTGGGGATTTTTGCAGCATTAATTAGTGTGGTATGGGAGGGCCTCACTGAGAAGATGCCATTTGAGCAGTGACCTGAAAGGGTTAAGAGTGAGCCAGGCAGATGTCTGGAGGGGCTCCAAGAGCATGTGAGGTATATTTGGAGAATATTAAGAGGCTCAGTGCCATTGAAATAGAGTGAATTGGGGGTTAGAGGATAGTAATAGTAGATGAAGGTGGAGAATTAATGAAAGGTCAGACTGTCTGAGCTGTGTAGGGCATGATAAGGAGTGAGATGAAAAGCCAGAGGAATGACATGATCTGACTTAAGTTTTAAGTAGACCTTCCTGACTACAGTGTGAGCAATAGTCTGTGTGGAGGCAAACCCCAAAGTAGGTAGACCAGTGAGAGGCATTTACAGTGATCTAAGTGGGAGATGGTGGGGCTTTGGATAAGGCGGTAGTGATGGAAGTAAGAGAAGTATTTGCATTCTCTATATATTTTGAAGGTAGAGTCAAGAGAATATGAACAGAATTTAGATGAGAGTATTAAAAAAAAAAAAAAAAAAGAGGGATGACTCCAAGGGTCTACAGGGTTGAACTGTAGACTTGCAAAGTGTTATCTGTGCTTTTTCAAGGGCCAACTCCAGCACCTGCTCCCTAAGCTAGACATCATTCATCACTCCAGAATCCCTCTAACTCTTCTAAACAATATCATCTATAGGCCACTTATCAAATACTGCCCTGAACTGAGAGCCTTTCCTTTTCATGCTTCTGTCTTATCTTTCTGAGAAGTCCGTTAACTGTTAAAGAGCAGATGGTGTGTCTCAGCAACTCCCAAAGTTCAAGAAATAGTGTCTAGTCTGCAACGTATGGCTTCCCAGGTGGGTCAGTGGTAAAGAATCTGCTTGCCAATGCAGGAGCTGCGGGTTTGATTTCTGGGTCAGGAAGATCCCCTGGATAAGGAAATGGTAACCCACTCCAGTTTTTTTTGCTGGAAAATCCTGTGGACAGAGGAGCCTGGTGGCTTACAATCTGTGGGGTTGCAAAAGAGTCAGATATGACTTAATGACTAAACAGTAACAGCATAAGGAATTAAAAATGGTCTTCTGGAGATAAGTTGATGTAAGATTGTGGAGACTTAGCATTCCTACCCCCAGAAACTTGTCACAGCCACAGGGACAGGAGTGTGTGTATGGGTGAAGGATCTAGGGCCTGGCCACTAGTGGATGGACTTGGGGTAGAGCAGGTGCAATGGCCTGAGCAGTCTCTCACAGGCAGGTCTGCGTCCAGAAAAGTCTGGCCTGACACCATGTACCCTGGTGTGGCACTCATGGTTTTTTTTTTTCTTTTTCTTTTTAATTTTATTTTATTTTTAAACTTTACATAATTGTATTAGTTTTGCCAAATATCAAAATGAATCCGCCACAGGTATACATGTTATTTTTTTCTTTCTGAATCCACTGAATGGTTTTTATTTTTTATTTTTTTTTAATTTTATTTTATTTTTAAACTTTACAATATTGTATTAGTTTTGCCAAATATCGAAATGAATCCGCCACAGGTTTACATGTGTTCCCCATCCTGAACCCTCCTCCCTCCTCCCTCCCCATACCCTCCCTCTGGGTTGTCCCAGTGCACCAGCCCCAAGCATCCAGTATCGTGCATCGAACCTGGACTGGCGACTTGTTTCATACATGATATTATACATGTTTCAATGCCATTCTCCCAAATCTCCCCACCCTCTCCCTCTCCCACAGAGTCCATAAGACTGATCTATACATCAGTGTCTCTTTTGCTGTCTCGTACACAGGGTTATTGTTACCATCTTTCTAAATTCCATATATATGCGTTAGTATACTGTATTGGTGTTTTTCTTTCTGGCTTACTTCACTCTGTATAATAGGTTCCAGTTTCATCCATCTCATTAGAACTGATTCAAATGTATTCTTTTTAATGGCTGAGTATTTATGATAAGAACTCTCCAGAAAGTGTTTTTATTTTTTAACATAAATTTATTTATTTTAATTGGAGGCTAATTACTTTATTGTATTGGTTTTGCCATACATCGACATGAATCTGCCATGGGTGTACATGTGTTCCCCATCCTGAAACCCCCTCCCACCTCCCTCCCCATACCATCCCTCTGGGTTATCCCAGTGCACCGGCCCTGAGCATCCTGTATCATGCATCGAACCTGGACTGGCGATTCATTTCACATATGATATTATACATGTTTCAATGCCATTCTCCCAAATCATTCCACCCTCGCCCTCTCCCTTAAAAAGTGGTTGTTTTTATTTGAATATATACAAAGAAGCCATTAATTTTTTTTTATTTTATTTTATTTTTAAACTTTACAATATTGTATTAGTTTTGCCAAATATCGAAATGGATCCCCCACAGGTATACATGTGTTATTAAATTAAAAAAAATTTATAGTTAACAATGTTGTGTTAATTTCAGGTGAACAGCAAAGTGCTTCAAGTATACATACACATCTATCTATTCTTTTCAAATTCTTTTCCCATTTAGATTGTTACAGAATATTGAGCAACATTCTCTGTGCTATACAGTAGGTTCTTGTTGGTTATCTATTAAATATTTAAATATAGTAGTATGTGTATGTCAATGAGAGCATTCCAGATGTGGCAAATGAGAAGAATGTCAAACTAAACACAATGGCTCCAAGAAAGGGTTGGACTGAGTTTTAGTTTCTCTTGGTTTTTATGCTCAGAGTGCTTCAAAAAGTTCTTTTTTCCTTAAAAAGATTCTCCAAAATGTTGGGTCCCAAACAATTTTTTTAAGAATGTTATTATTCTGAAATTGTGTGTGTATGTGTAGTTAGCTTTTGGGAATGATGGGTCATTCCTCCTCTGCCCCAGTTGTAGGTAGCCAGGTGAGGAGGCAGATGGCTGATGCTTCAGGGATGAGGGACATATGACTTCTCAGCGTATATTTATGACTAGTTGATAAAATGACCCTCAGGACTAGGAAGTCAGATCACAGCCTCAGTTGAGAGATTCAGAAAAGGGAAACCTCCTTGTGGACTTTTAAGCTTCTAGACCTGTATTTTTCAACCTCTGAATTGAGATATATTGGTGGGTTATGAGCTCAATCTAGTGGGTTGTAACCCACATATTTTAAAGATGAACTAAAATAGACTGTACAATAGAAAAAATGCCTTCATGAATGGTGGTTTTACTTTGGTAGATTTTGTTTTGGTGTTGTGTAAGTATGGATGTGTATGGATAAATCCTAGGTACTAACAATGTAAACTTTATTTCAAATAAGTTTAAAGTCTACTTCAAGAAAGAAAAAACACTTTAAGACAATTTGGAGACAAGTAGAAAATCTAGTTTAGGGAGAGACCCTTCACTCCTTGAGCTCCTCCCACAAATGCCAAGCACCCTGGGTCCTGGGTCCTGGGTCCTGGGTCTGGGTTTTCCAGGAGGCGGCCAGCCTCATGGGCCCCATGGGCCACACTCACACATGAGTCTTGTAAAGGGCACGATGTGCTCCAGTTTACCATCTCAGATACACACACAGGTGCTAGCACGTATGCACACCCTTACTTGGGACAGCATTCCGCCCTTTCTGAGAGACAGCACTAAGCCCCAGTAGGTTCTCAGATCAGCGTCCATCCAAGGGTAAAATTCAAGAAAGGGGGGTTGTCACTTTCTTGCCCTAAGGGGCTATAAAGCTTCATTAGAAAGGTCTCTCCTCCTCTGCTCCCTGCCACCTACTCCTGTGTGCCGGAGCCACGTGTGAGCCCTTATTAAGCATGCACTTCTAAGCAAGGAGCATTGACTTCCTCTTAATTGAGGCATAATAATTAGAGCATTAGCACATTAGGAGGGTGAGACAGCATGTTTAGCTTTTGTGATTAATTATCTGAGGATTGTAATAAGTTGTTAAGACATTAATTACACTGGCATGTTTACTGCTCTCAGTGGCACAGGCAAGGCCTCGCCATGGCATGTCTAAGAGGGTAGCCGGGATGGGAGGCATGGTGGGTGGGTTACAGAAGCGAATCTGTGAATCCCTGTGGCCCATCTGAGGGGGTTGGGGTCAAAGTCTGCTGATTTTCTTCCAGGTCGTGTGTGGTCCCAGGATGTAGAAGAATTTTTTTTTTTTCTTGTAATGTAGAGTTGATGAAACAAAGACACTGAGTTCACCAAGTTCAAAGCCTTTTCAATCCTAGAGGTCAGTAACAATGTAAACCATGTCATGACAGGCTTGTGGGTCTTCCCCTCAGGCTACCCCACAAGGATGTGTCTCTCTGTCGTGTGGGAGGGAGATTTCATTAGGGAAGAGGAGAGGACGATGGGTGAGACCTGGACATTTGAGCTGGGTAGGGGCAAGAAGGGAGAGCCTGGAAGCCTCTGAACGGAAGCCTCTGAACAGAGGCCTGAAGGAGAAGGTACTGTCCACCCTGTTTCCAATGTCATGGGCTGTGGGTCCCCTGCTGGAAAGACACTAACATAGGCTGGGTGTGCAGAATGTGTTGGGTGCAGTCAGCTATCCATGTATCAAGAATATTGGAGTGGGTTGCCATGCCCTCCTCTGGGGCATCTTCCTGACCTAGGAATTGAACTGGGGTCTCCTGCATTGCAGGTGGATTCTTTACAGGCTGAGCTACCAGGGAAGCCCAACTTAAATAGATAATAGACTTATTATTAGGGGAGAAAGGCAGCTTAGGGAGCTCAAATCTGGAGAGATCGTTTAATAATTGTTTTAGGCTCTTGTGTAGACTTCCTTGGGATGTAGTTACCTGTTGTTGCTGAGAGAGGAGGTCAGGGAGAAGAGCCTAAGAGGTGAGTGGAATACATGTTTATATTCCTAGAGATGAAGAGTCAGCTGTTAAAAATCAACATTTGGCTAAAGCCAAATATGACTACTAGAGAATGAACTTCTTTTTATTTTTAAAATGTATTTATTCCAAAAAGTTCATTATGGAAATTGTAGGAGTCCTGTTTTAAGTTTGACATGATGGTGCATGACCAACAATCTCTTGGCTCTGTCAACCAGTGGTTAGGCACTAGGTTTCTAGGTATAGCTTCCATCCTAAAGGCATGTTCATACTCAGTTCATGTGGCTGGAGGAGTAGGGAACATGGCCTAAAAGAGAATAATAGCCAGTTCATTTTTCCAAGATGACTTTGTCTAATGTTATGAATGCCAGATTTTTAAAAACCAGCACAGATTAGGAATACGACTTTTTTCTTACGCTGTTACTCTGCCTGGGGTTGTTTCTATTATTGTTCAGTCAGTAAGTCTTGTCTGACTCTGTATGACCCAATGGACTGTAGCATGCCAGGAGACTTCCCTATCCTACACCATCTCCCAGAATTAGCTCAAATTCATGTCCAGTGAGTCAGTGACGTTATCTAACCATCTCATCCTCTGCCCTCCTCTTCTCTTTTTGCAGTCAGTCTTTCCCAGCATCAGTGTCATTTCCAATGAATTGTCTCTTCACATTAGGTGGCCAAAGTACTGGAGCTTCAGCTTCAGCAGCAGTTCTTCCAATGAATGTTCAGGGTTGATTTTCTTTAGGATTGACTGGTTTGATCTCCTTGCAGTCCAAGGGACTCTCAAGAGTCTTCTCCAGCTCCACAATTAGAAAGCATCAGTTCTTCAAAGCTCAGCCTTCTTCATGGTTCAACTCTCACATCCATACTTAACTACTGGAAAAACCATAGCTTTGACTATATGGACTTTTGTTGTCAAAGTAATGACTCTGCTTTTTAATATGCTGTTTGTTCAAGCTGGTTTTAGAGAAGGCAGAGGAACCAGAGACCAAATTGCCAACATCTGCTGGATCATTGAAAAAGCAAGAGAGTTCCAGAAAAACATCTATTTCTGCTTTCTTGACTATGCCAAAGCCTTTGACTATGTGGATAACAATAAACTGTGGAAAATTCTGAGAGAGATGGGAATACCAGACCACCTGACCTGCCTTTTGAGAAACCTATATGCAGGTCAGGAAGCAACTGGACATGGAACAGCAGACTGGTTCCAAATAGGAAAAGGAGTATGACAAGGCTGTATATTGTCACCCTGGTTATTTAACTTATATGCAGAGTACATCATGAGAAACGTTGGGCTGGAAGAAGCACAAGCTGGAATCAAGATTGCTGGGAGAAATATCAATAACCTCAGATATGCAGATGACATCACCCTTATGGCAGAAAGTGAAGAGGAACTAAAAAGCCTCTTGATGAAAGTGAAAGAGGACAGTGAAAAAGTTGGCTTGAAACTCAACATTCAGAAAATGAAGATCATGGCATCTGGTCCCATTACTTCATGGCAGATAGATGGGGAACCAGTGGAAACAGTGTCAGACTTTATTTTTTTGGGCTCCAAAATCACTGTAGATAGTGATTGCAGCCATGAAATTAAAAGATGCTTACTCCTTGGAAGGAAAGTTATGACCAACCTAGATAGCATATTCAAAAGCAGAGACATTACTTTGCCATCAAAGGTCCATCTAGTCAAGGCTATGGTTTTTCCAGTGGTCATGTATGGATGTGAGAGTTGGAAGAAAGTTGTGAAGAAAGCTGAGCACCGAAGAATTGATGCTTTTGAAGTGTGGTGTTGGAGAAGACTCTTGAGAGTCCATTGGACTGCAAGGAGATCCAACCAGTCCATCCTAAAGGAGATTCGTCCTGGGTGTTCATTGGAAGGACTGATGGCTGAAGCTGAAACTCCAATACTTTGGCCACCTAATGCGAAGAGTTGACTCATTGGAAAAGACTGATGCTGGGAGGGATTGGGGGCAGGAGGAGAATAGGACGACAGAGGATGAGATGGCTGGATGGCATCACCGACTCGATGGACATGAGTTTGAGTGAACTCTGGGAGTTGGTGATGGACAGGGAGGCCTGGTGTGTTGTGATTCATGGGGTTGCAAACAGTCAGACATGACTGAGCAACTGAACTAACTAACTAGGTTTGTCATAGCTTTTCTTCCAAGGAGCGAGTGTCTTTTAATTTCATGGCTGCAGTCTCTGTCCACAGTGATTTTGGAGCCCAAGAAAAAAAATCTGTCACTGCTTCCACTTTATTCCCTTCTATTTTCCATGAAATGATGGTAGGATCTTAGTTTTTTGAACATTGAGTTTTAAAACAACTCTCCTCTTTCACCCTAACCAAGAGGCTCTTTAATTCTTCTTCACTCTCTGCTGTTAGAGTAATATGATCTGCATATTAATATTTTTCCCTGCAATCTTGATTTCAGCTTGTGAATCATCCAGTCCAGCATTTTTCATGATGTACTCTGCATATAAGTTAAATAAACACGGTGAAAATAGGCAGCTTTGATGTACTCCTTTCCCAATTTCAAACCATGCAGTAGTTCCTTGTAAGGTTCTAACTGTTGCTCCTTGACCTGCATACAGGTTTCTCAGGAGACAGGTAAGATCGTCTGGTACTCCCATTTCTTTAAGAATTTTCCACAATTTGTTGTGATCCACACAGTCAAAGGCTTTAGGGTAGTCAATGTAATGGAAGTAGATGTTTTTTCTGGAATTCCCTTGCTTTCTCTATGATCCAACGAATGTTGGCAATTTGATCTCTGGTTCCTTTGCCTTTTTAAAATCTAGCTTGTACATCTGGAATTTCTCAATTCACATACTACTGAAGCTTAGCTTAGGTTTTTAAACATAACATTACTAGCATGTGAAATGCATGCACTTGTCTGTTAGTTTGAACAGTCTTTGGCACTGCCCTTCTTTGGGATTGGAATGAAAACTGACTCTTCAGTCATGTGGCCACTGCTGAGTTTTCCAAATTTGCTGACATATTGAGTAAGGTACTTTAACAGCATCATCTTTGAGGATTTGAAATTGCTCAGCTGGAATTCTATCACCTCCACTAACTTTGTTTATAGTAATGCTTCCTAAGGCCCACTTGACTTCACCCTCCAGGATATCTGGCTCTAGGTGAGTGACCACACCATCATGGTTAACCCAGTCATTAAGATCTTTTTTTTTTTTTTTTTTTCTTGGTATAGGTCTTCTGTGTATTCTTGCTACTTTGTCTTAATCTCTTCTGCCTGTTAGGATCTTATTGTTTCTGACCTTTATTATGCCCATCCTTGCATGATATGTTCCCTTGATATCTCCAATTTTCTTGAAGATATCTCTAGTCTTTCCCATTCTGTTGTCCTCTACTTCTTTGCTATGTTCATTGAAAAGCCTTTTTAGCTCCTCTTGCTATTCTCTGGAACTCTGCATTCAGTTTGATATATCTTTCCCTTTCTTCCTTGCTTTTTGCTTCTCTTCTTTCCTTGACTATTTGTAAAGCCTCCTTAGACAACCACTTTGTCTTCTTGCATCTGCTGTTCTTTGGGATGGTTTTGTTCTCTGCCTCCTGTACGATGTCATGAATTTCTGTCCATATTTCTGGGATGGTTATTTCAGTTCAGTTCAGTCACTCAGTTGTGGCTGACTTTTTGTGACCCCATAGACTGTACCATGCCCAGCTTTCCTGTCCATCACCAACTCCTGGAGCTTACTCAAACTCATGTCCATAGAGTCAGTGATGCCATCCAACCATCTCATCCTCTGTCATCCCCTACTCCTGCCTTCAATACTTCACAGCATCAGGGTCTTTTCCAGTGAGTCAGTTCTCCACATAAGGTGGCCAAAGTGTTGGTGTTTCAGCTTCAGCATCAGTCCTTCCAATGGATATTCAGGACTGACCTCTTTTAGGATTGACTGGTTGGATCTCCTTGAAGTCCAAGGGACTCTTAATAGTATTCTCCAACACCACAGTTCAAAAGCATCAATTCTTCAGCACTCAGCTTTCTTTATAGTCCAACTCTCACATCCATACATGACTACTGGAAAAACCATAGCTTTGAATATATGGACCTTTGTTGGCAAAGTAATATCTCTGCTATTTAATATGCTGTCTAGGTTGGTCATAGCTTTTCTTCCAAGGAACAAGTGTCTTTTTAAATTCATGGCTGCAGTCACCATCTGCGGTGATTTTGGAGCCCAAGAAAATAAAGTCTCTCACTGTTTCCATTGTCTCCCCATCTATTTGCCATGAACTGATGGGACCAGATGCCATGATCTTAGTTTTCTGAATGTTGAGTTTCAAGCCAACTTTTTCACTCTCCTCTTTCACTTTCATCAAGAGGCTCTTTAGTTCTTCTTAGCTTTATGCCATAAGGGTGATGTCATCTGCATATCTGAGGTTATTGGTTATTTCTCCTGGCAATCTTGATTCCAGCTTATGCTTCATCCAGCCCAGCATTTCTCATGATGTACTCTACGTATAAGTTAAATAAGCAGGGTGACAATATATAGCCTTGACATGCCCTGATCTGGAACCAGTCTGTTGTTACATGTCCAGTTCTAACTGTTGCTTCCTGACCTGCATACAGATTTCTCAGGAGGCAGGTCAGGTGGTCTGGTATTCCCATCTCTTTCAGAATTTTCCAGAGTTTGTTGTGATCACACTGTCAATGGCTTTGGCATAGTCAATAAAGCTGAAGTAGATGTTTTTCTGGTATTATCTTGCTTTTTCGATGATCAATTTTATCTCTGGTTCCTCTGCCTTTTCTAAATCCATCTTGAACATCTGGAAGTTCATGGTTCACGTACTGTTGAAACCTGGCTTGGAGAATTTTGAGCATTACTTTTCTAGTTTGAGATAAGTGCCATTGTCCAGTAGTTTGAGCATTCTTTGGCATTGCCTTTCTTTGGGATTGGAATGAAAATTGACCATTTCCAGTCCTGTGGCCACTGTAGAGTTTTCCAGTTTGCTGGCATATTTAGTGTAGCACCTTCACAGCATCATCTTTTAGAATTTGCAATAGGTCAACTGGAATTCCATCACCTCCACTAGCTTTGTTTGTAGTGAGGCTTCCTAAGGCCCACTTGACTTCACATTCCAGGATGTCTGGCTCTAGGTGAGTGATCACACCATCGTGATTATCTGGGTCATGAAGATCTTTTTGTACAGTTCTGTGTATTCTTGCCACCTCTTCTTAATATCTTCTGCTTCTGTTAGGTCCATACCATTTCTGTCCTGTATCGAGCCCATCTTTGCATGAAATGTTGCCTTGGTATCTCTAATTTTCTTGAAGAGATCTCTAGTCTTTCCCATTCTATTGTTTTGATGGTTATTTACACTGTAATAAATATTTGTGTTTGTAAAAGGATACAATGCTCCTTCTGAAGTTGTTTAGATAACACACTCATATTAACTCCTCATTAATTTTCCTATTTGCTTAGCAATTTGAAAGTTCTAAATAATTATTTTTGTCTTAAAATTAACAACTTGTAGAATCATCATTAATTTTTGTAGTGTTTTACAATAATAAATGTATATTTAACCATAACTCATAGAATTCTAAGACATAGACTTTCATTCCAAGGTCCTTGCACAATACTTTGCCATATTTGAAAATATTCAGATGACAAGAAATTCAAATGACATGGCTTTTTTTTTCCTGGTGGGATTTTCTTGCATTAAAAAAGTAGTGATGTATGATTACACAGTCATTGATCTCACATACATTCAGGGGTCCCAGAAATGATTTTTGAAGTGAGTCTTCAGTTATTTAGCCTTTTGATGGCTGCAGCTCAAACAATGGGAGATTTTGGCCAAGCACCAGGGTTGAAGGCTGAGTTTGGTACATTCTAGTCTCATTTGTGAAAATGAAACTGCACCTTTTGTATGGAGTGAATTACCAGCATCAAGAGTTTGGGACTGGTGTCTTTAGGGCAGGGTTGGTAAGGGGCATGCAATTTAAATGGGAGGAACTGATATCCGAGACTATATAAGAAGTCAGGGTAGAGCTTGGACAGAGGCTGCTCATCCCCACTAATATCTCGCTATATTGACAAGGGACAGGCTTTTCATCCAGCCTAGTCTGACTGGAGAAGGAAGCATAGAAGGGTGATAAGTCAGCCTGAGCTGAAACTGGTGGGAATCACCAGCCTTCAGAGCTCCAAGAAGGCCTGTCACTTGGAGATGGGGGGAGAAGTGGAGAGGACCCTATTTCCTTTTATCCCCTATCTCCTCACTCCAGAAAGGTTCTTCCTCAGCTCACTTTGACACATAATTGACCAGAGACATATTAATATCTCTTTTGTTATTATCCAAAGGTTATTGCCCATAGATATATCAATATGTTTTTAGGGAGTGATACAGTTAACATCACCATGCAAGGTTGTTAGGGCTTAAAATGCATCAAGGGTTTATTATACAACTTATGATTGTAGTTATCATTCCCATTTTGCTCCATTAGGATTTTATTCCAACCTGGTGTATATTACAAACACAAGTTTATTACCATAAAATTTTCAAAAATGACACATCATATCCATCTTGTGGATGGAGAGCCCCCCTGCAAAGATCCACCTTGTCAACTAGCAGGAAAAATAAAAGAACATATTCTAGAGGAAATAATACCCACAGGACTAAAATCAAATGCCATCAGAAAGTGTAGAGTCTGCTTTTCCAGGGGAGAGCACCGTGAAACACGGTACATTTGTCACAATATTCTGTTTTCCTGCACAGACATGACTGCTGTACTGCCTACCACACTCTAATGAAATAACAGAATGCTTTTAGTTAAGACATGTACAAAGGTTCAAATAAATACATTAAGTGCCAAAAAAGTTGTTGATATTTACTCAAATTTGGGTGTTTTGATATTCACTTACATAACAAATCACCAGCCACAAGCGTTAGTTTCTGCAAAAATTCCCCAGTTTTTTATCTTAATCTTAATTCTTAACCATATCTTAATTCTTGATCTTAATATCTTAATCAATATTAAGAATGTTCAATTCCAAATGCAGAGCGATTCTTTCTTAGCCTGTTTCCCTGGGGGTCTTTAGGGTCTGCCCTGCCTAGCTGGCTCAGAGAGACCCCCTAGACTGGAGTGTATACCACTGACCTGCAGCTGAAGGCCTGATGAGCTTCAGATCCTACAGAGCAAACATTCTTTCTCAACTAAAAACTGTCCCCCCACTTTCCTGTTCTTTCCCGCTGCCTTAGTCTGCTCAGAGCATTAAGTGTGGAGCTGTTTGGTTATATTCCAGTAGGCCAGCACTAGAGCTTGGAAGGTGGAAGTTATCATTATTAAATACATTTCAAGTCTTCCACACATATCTGCGTACAGCAAACATTAAAAATTAATGCCTTTAATAATAAAACCCAGAATAATGATGCTGTTATTACTAATTGTAATTTATGGCCAGCTGGTAGTGTGTTAAGTGCTCTGAAGAACATAAAGGTACAAAACAGCCTTCTTTGAATAGGTGAGTAGGATGAATGATTTCCTTGCTCTTGAGATCGCCTGCACATTTGATGCTTACTCACAGAGTAAGCGAGGAACCCCTTCTTCCTGGTTATAGGCCAGTCTGCCCCTTTAACAGTGTGGGAGGAAGAAGGAAGTCTTTGAGGCATTTCAAGGGGTGATTATAACCATTCTTTTCTGTGGTCCATGAAGTTATGATTCACATGACTGGCATCAGCTAGCATTTGATGTTATTAGTTATCTTCTCCTGTATGCTATCAGTCCCTCTACCAAGTAATAAGTCCCTTTAGATCTGGATCATTTTATATCTCCCAGCGACTGCTACAGTGTCTTAATTTGCATTATTGTAAAAGCTCTTAAAATGGAATTGTGTGTGTGTGTGTCTGCATGCACAAGTCTTTTGGCCCTTACAAAATTTTAAACTTTTTGACGTTCAAGGCAATGTCTTACTTATTATCTGTAGTTTTTAGTAGAGCCCTGTTCTCCCTATTAACATATATTGATCGGTTAAATATTAAGCTATGATCACTTTTCTCATAGCTCTGCTATTATTACACATTAATGAGACACAGGGAGAAAGCAATGGCACCCCACTCCAGTACTCTTGCCTGGAAAATCCCATGGGCGGAGGAACCTGGTAGGCTACAGTCCATGTGGTTTCGAAGAGTCGGACACGACTGAGCGACTTCACTTTCACTTTTCACTTTCATGCCTTGGAGAAGGAAATGGCAACCCACTCCAGTGTTCTTGCCTGGAGAATCCCAGGGATGGGGGAGCCTGGTGGACTGCTGTCTCTGGGGTCGCACAGAGTCGGACACGACGGAAGCGACTTAGCAGCAGCAGCAGCAGCAGCAGCAGCAATGAGACACAAGATTCTCCATTTACTCATTCACTCATTCATTCATTCATAAAATATAGGCTTTTACATTTTTCTAAGCATTATACTAAGTGCCAAGGATACAGAAGCAAAGTAGACAAGTCTGTGCTCTGTTGGAACTTATTCTCTTAGGATAGACAATAATCAAATTAGAGCATGGAGAGGCAGGATGACTTCTAACTGTGGTGAGTGCTGGTAGGTAAATTATGGGTAGAAGGGGAGAGGTGGGAAGGATGCCACTTCAGAGAGTCACCAGGGAAAATCTCTACAACAAGGAGAGGGCTGGTTGGGCATTATCCACAGATGCTCTGAGATGATGCTTCTGAGGCTGAAAGCATTTAGCTTCTTAAGTTTGCTTTATCTAATTTATTTATTCATTCAGTAAGTCCTTTATCATTTATTATGCCCGTGAGTGTGGGGTTCTGAGTACTTGGCCCTGAGGATCCAGAGATGATGATGGCATGACCCTGCCCTTGAGGAATTTGCAATGCAGTGGTAATGAGCATCCTGGAGATGTCAAATGCAGTGGACTCCTCTGAGCTGAAGGCTGAAGGAGTCTGGGATATGGTTCATTTTGCATGTGCTCACTCAGCTCCTGGCCCAGGGCTGCACTGGGGTCAGCCCTCAGTGAAGGAGGAAGTGGGAGGACAGGCGGAGGGGCAGAGGTCACTGAGAACTCGAGCAGCTCTGGGCCTGAAGTAGGGCTCTGGTCAGAGCCTGGATGGCTGCCTTGTTCTTCATTTGAATTCGCTCTCTGCAGAATTAATTGCTAAAATCCTTCAGAAACCAGCAGGGAGGTGTTACTTGCCCAGAAGACATTTTCATTTAGCGAAATTTGTGCCTATGACACATTTCTAAGAGGAACCAGATTTCATATCCTTTGTATTTCTTGCAGGACCTGTTAGAGGACTTTGTGTGTATGTACATGTGCATATGTACATATGTGCATGTATTTGGTTGTTTGATTGACTTGAGCTCTAGAACCAAAGAAGGAAAACGATTTTTGGTTTCTAAAAGGCTGTACTCTTGGTCCCTGAATAGAAGATGAGTCATAAGAATGTCAAAAGACAGTTTAAAAGGAGAAACACAGGATTATGCGTTCCTCCTGGTTATTGCATATAAATTGCTTCTTTGCCTGAAAGATCATGTTCCATAGGGACTAGCAAGTGCCTGGCTTAATTTGTTGGTTCCTGTGCGACGGAGTGAATTGAGTTCTTCCCCCTAGTAGTGGGGTGATTGTGTCTAGAATATCAAGCACAGGAGGTGGGCATTAATTAGAACTAAAGGCCTGTAATTGGAGTTGCCTTTATCCCTCCTTCCATTCTCCAAGCCTGAGACTGTCAGAAGGCTCGTTTTCACTGAAGCATCATAATTAACGCAGAACCTAATGTGAAAGGCAGATGAGGTTGAAACCCAAAATAGCTCAGCGCTACCCAAGGGTTTATATGTGAAGAGCTGTGGGAAACAGGCCTAGGAGAAGAGGAGGCCGGCATTTAGGTTGACCTCCAAATGTTTTCTTTTCAGAGAGGGAGTTTAGAAGTCAAGCCGGTAAGTACCCTTTCATATTCCTAAAAGGAACGTTCTAAAACATTGAACTAGTCACTGATGGAATGGGGTGTAGAACCCTGGTCTCCAGAAGTTGCAGGAACCACACTGGCAAGTCTCAAATCCTCTGCTTTCCTTTTATTGTCCCTGATTGTAAGAGAAGATTTCCTTCTTCATGAGGCTGACATCTTTTTTTTTTTTTTGGTGGGACCTGGGAGGGCTGGTAAATGTAATAATGTCCACAAAGTCCTTGGAGTACCTTGGAAGAAAATTCAAGGTATTTCTCTTGTTACTGCTGGTCTTCCAATTCCCCTGAACTCTGAGAACCCATTTAAGTGATTACTTCATGAGGAGGTTAGTAGAAAAGCAAGACTAATATATTTCTTCATTTGGCAGCTCCCACACAGCAAAGAACCCTAAGTGCACTTACAATCACTGTCATAGTCTCACACCTTCCCCCTGGGTTCTGCTTAGAACATAATACACTAAACACCTGCTATTTGTCTCCTAAGAAGACCAGATTTCATGAACTTTCCACAGATTGCTTGCAGCACCCCTTGTGCACAGCACAAATATTTACTTAATTCCATGTCACGGGGGAACTAAGAGAAAGATAAGGGGAGTGCCTGTGCCACCTTATAATTCCAAGTCCCCAATTCAGAGAGAGGCAAAACAGGAAAAGAGAAAACTGAGGAATAGTTTAGGTTCTCCACACCAGGCTTCCTTGGGGGACTCAAAGTCATTGGCTTAATTTCCATCCTGAGCTATTTGTTGAAAGGAAATCCCCTAAATATATACAGTGTTCCTCTTCCCATCAAGAGGAGGTTCCAGAGGAGTGTCACATGATATTAGGTGTAAGAACAAGGACAACAATTGCTAATTTGATACGCAGATGATTGGCACGTTAGGAAACTGTCTCATTGCACTTGCTGCTACAGGGTGCTCCCATGACTTGGGGGCATCAACATGCAATTCCTCTGGTGATGATGGAAATGGCATGCAGATTATTCACAGCCAGATGCAGATTCAGGAATGCTGGGGGCACCCACATGCAGAAACCAGCTACTTTGTTTCTACGTTGTTCAGTGGCTCAGTCTTGTCTGACTCTTTGTGACCCCATGCCAGGCTTCCCTGTCCTTTACTATGTCCCAGAGTTTGCTCAAACTCATGTCCATTGAGTCAGTGATGCCAGCCAACCATCTCATCCTCTGTCTCCCTCTTCTCCTCCTGCCTTCAGTCTTTCCCAGCATCAGGGTCTTTTCCAGTGAGTTGGCTTTTCATATCAGGTGGCCAAAGTATTGGAGCTTCAGCTTCACCATCAGTCCTTCCAATGAATAGTCAGGGTTGATTTCCTTTAGGATTGACTTGTTTGATCTCTGTAGAATATTTTTATTCCCTAGTGGTTTTTTTCTTTAAATCTTTTCTTATGGGTGGTAATCTACTATGTCATTAAGTTGCTTTATCAGTAGATTTCCTAGATCATGTGGATTTTTATTCTCTTTTAAATATGTTTATTTATTTATTGGCTGGGTTGGGTCTTTGTTGCTGTATGGGCTTTTCTCTAGTTGCAGGGAGCTGCGCCTGCTCTCTAGTTGTGGTACGTGGGCTTTGCATTGCGGTGATTTCTCTTGTTGCAGAGCGCAGGCTCTAGGCACACAGGCTTCAGCAGTTGTGGCTCATGGGCTTCAGCAGTTGTGGCTCATGGGCTTCAGCAGTTGTGGCTTGTGGTCTCTGGAGTGCAGCTCAGTAGTTGCAGCACATGGGCTCAGTTGCTCCGTGGTGAGGGGGATCCTTCTGGACCAGGGATTGAACTGATGTCTCTTGCACTGGCAGGTGGATTCTCTACAACTGAGCCACCTGGGAAGCCCTGGGTTTTTATTCTGATGCTTGGCCATTTTAGAAAAATCAGGGATAAATTGTTTTCCCAATCAAGATATAATCAGGGCTGGCTTTATTTTAGAGACATTGCTTTCTGATTTTTCAAACTTCCTCTGACATTTAGTAATTTACCTGAACTGAAATACTTGCTAGTACAAATAACTTGAGCCAAAGTCAAACAGTGTAAACAGTGTAAAGACTTTTGGGGAAGAGTCACTGGGTAGCTGTGAACATGAGCTTTGGGGTTGACTGAGATATGTAGCTAGGGTTAAAAAATGGTGTCAAACTGGTACACTCTGGCTGATGTGGCCCTACTGATTAGTGGGTATATGAGATACTGTTTATTCCTTAGAGTGAATATAACATCTGCATGCAGCCCAGTCCTCTGATTTTGACAGTGGCACCAAGGTGTTTTGCTCCTTGGCAGAAAACTTTTGACAAACCTAGACAGAATATTAAAAAGTGGAGACATCACTTTGCCAACAAAGGTCCATCTAGTCAAAGCTATGATTTTTTCAAGCAGTCATATATGGATGCGAGAGTTGAACCATAAGGAAGGCTGAGCATGGAAAAATTGATTGTTTTGGATTGTGGTGTTGGAGAAGACTCTTGAGAGTCTCTTGGACTGCAAGGAGATGAAACCAGTCAATTCTAAAGGAAATCAGTCCTGAATATTCATTGGAAGGACTGCTGCTGAAGCTGAAGCTCTAGTACTTTGGCCACCTAATGCAAAGAGCTGACTCACTGGAAAAGACCCTGATGCTGGCAAAGATTGAGGGCAGGAGGAGAGGGGGCCGACAGAGGATGAGATGGTTGGATGGGGTCATTGACTCAACAGACATGTTTGAGCAAACTCTGGGAGATAGTGAAGGACAGGGAAACCTGGCATGCTGCAGTCCATGGGGTCACAAGAGTCAGACACAACTGAGAGGCTGAACAACAGCAAGGTTTTTGAAAGATGGTGTTGCTTTCCATACACTCAAACTTAAAAGACTGGAGATACATAATTTAAATATGTACAATTGTTATTTTTTTGAAAAGACTGGAGATAAAGCTTCAGATCCCTTCACTTTCTCCATAATGTCTTTAATAGGCTAACATTCTTCATATTTTTTGCCAAATTTTCTAGAATGATAGAAGTTAAAGGTGCCTGAGGAAACAGGCTGTTTTTTAGGAAACCTCAGGTTTCAGACAACTAGAGACTAGGAAAGATAGGTGGGAAGAGACCAACAGATAAAGCTGTAAATGTGCCAGTAGTGAAGGGCATTGAAGACAGTTATATAGGAAAGAACACCAACATGGGTTAAAGTTTCAGCTCCACTAAAAGTCGCATCAGCTATCTATCCTGATTCTTAAGGTGACAGATGGGTAGAAGACTTCACTGAAAAGACCCAGATTGAGTTTCCATATTTCTGCTCTGCTAGCCTCAAACCATCAGAATTAGCTCCTCTCATGCTTGCACAAGTGTTGCTGCAGCTTTTGTATCACATAATTATGCACCAATATCTGAAGATAAATACAGGGTCTACTTTATTTTATAAAACCTAAGATGTCTTTGTTTGGAAGATGCACTATTAATATTTTATATACTACCGCAAAAGGAACAATACTGCCAGTTGGATTTTGACAAGCTATTTATTGTCAAATGCATCCTGAATTAACCAATCGATGAGATGTTTCTTATGTAAGAATGCCTTTGAAACCTTTTATCATAGCATTTCCCCTCTGTCAGCAGACTTCCCACATACCGGTCCTCGAGCCAGTCCCTGGTAGTACCCCGTGTCTTGTGTATGTCCTCCTCTTCTCTCTGAGGGCCTTGGAAGTTTGCAGCTTCGGCTAGAGCACCCTGGGCCAGTTCCATGCAAGCCCATCATTTTACTAAGTCTCTGGCTTCTCCCACCACTTCTGGATTTTGGCGAACACCACGCTAGCAGTTACTTCTTATGGGACAAACTGTTACCGGTGGAAGAACAGAGAGTGGGATGGGACTTGTAGACAAATTGCTTCCTCTCTGACCCAACCACCCCGCAACACTGCCTCCCCCTTATCCCGTTCCATAGCATGGGTTTTGGTTGTAGCTTCTTTGGAGATAGTCTCAACTGGCTCAGTAACTTCGGTTACTTCGGTAACTGTTAACTTCGGTAACTGTGTCTCTATGACAGGGTGGGCCAACCTGAAAAAGAATCAAGTTTGTGTATTTTCCATTCTTCCTTGCGTCATTCCCTCCTTCCTTCACTCTTGATGCCCCGGCATCATACCTCTCAATAACATATTCACACTTTACCCTTGGCTCAGACCTTGTTTTCTAGGGAAGGAGGCTGATCCAACCACCACTATGACCTCAAATCAATCCAGATTAGTTCTAGCTAATTGAAGGAGAGGTAGACTTCAGAAGAAAACTAGGGCTCTGCTGATATGGAAGAGAAATGGTATAGCTGGAGAGTGGGCCATCAGCGGAATTGACTAGTACCTGCCCTGCTTCCCAGGGTTGTCAAAGAGTTAAACAGATAATAAGGTACAAATGTCTCAAGCGTAACATAAAAATGTAGAGTTGTAATTGGACTCATGACTCTTCACAAGAACTTTACTAATTCATTCATCTGACAAAAATTATTTAATGAGCACGTACTGTTTGCCAGTCCAGTGGATGGCAGAGGTAATATGACAGTTTCTGATTTGCAGGAGCTTCTTATCTATAGGGAAAATAAGCAAATAAATTACATGTTATTACGGATTGAGGGCAGGAGAAGGGGATGACAGAGATGAGATTGTTGGATGGCATCACTGACTCAATGGACATGAGTTTGGGTAAACTCCGGGAGTTGATGATGGACTGGGAAGCTTGGAGTGCTGCAGTCCATGGGGTCTTAAAAATACAGACATGACTGAGCAACTGAACTGAGCTGACTGAACAGTTTTCTAAGGGAAATGGAGGGTGTGTTGTAAGAACTTAGGTTTGGAGTCGGGGGTCAAAAAAAGCTGCCTGGGCAAAATGACATATAAGCTAAGAGCTGGAGGAGGACTTGGGGATAGGTGGTTGGGAGGGGGGCACAGAGGTGTGATAGGTGGAAGGAAAATCATCTACAAAGGTGAGGAGATAAAAGAGGGCTTGGGTAGGAGGGCAAAGCCCAGTTTATGGCACGTGGCTCCCTTGGCTTGAATTGAGAAGGCAATGAGGAACCACTGAAATGTTTAAGAAGCATAGTTTTAGGCTGATTCATGTTGATATTTGGCAGAAACCAACAAAATTCTGTAAAGCAATTATCCTTCAATTAAAAAATAAATTAATTTTTAAAAAAATTTTATTTTATTTTTAAACTTTACAAATTGTATTAGTTTTGCCAAATATCAAAATGAATCTGCCACAGGTATACATGTGTTCCCCATCCTGAACCCTCCTCCCTCCTCACTCCCCATACCATCCCTCTGGGTCGTCTCAGTGCACTAGCCCCAAGCATCCAGTATCGTGCATCGAACCTGGACTGGCAACTCGTTTCATACATGATATTATACATGTTTTTAAAAAAGCATTGTTTTAGAAAAACCTCAATAATGGTAGAATGAATGGAGTGGTGAGGAGGATGCTAAGAAGTCAGGAAGCTGAGACACAATCATATAATATGGCATTTCCTTTTCTTTATTTAATTGAGTTTGGAGGAGTTTTTCTTAGTTAAATATTCTTCGTAATTTATGATTTAGGTGGGATGAATTGAGAGAGTAGCGCTGACACGTACATACTACCCTGTGTGGAATAGCCAGTAGGAAGCTGATGTACAGCACAGGGGGCTCCGCCGGGTGCTCTGTGACAACCTAGAGGGGTGCAATGGGGTGGGGGGAGGGCTCAGGAGGCAGGAACGTACGTGTACTTGTGGCTGATTCACATTGTTGTAGGGCAGAAGCCAACACGATGTTGTAAAGCCATTAGCCTCCAATTACAAATAGAAAAAAGTTTTAAAAAGAATATTACAAACCCTGCATATGTCCCTAATGTCCCCACATATATCAATTTGCTCAAGGACAGATTAACCTTTTCAAATAAAGGATGGGAAGGATCTTTGTGACCTTTAACCCAGACAGTCATGTGCATAACAGCTGTCTTTTGTTTGTGCTGTTAGTTCTGATTAGATCTTGGGGGTACTGATGAATGCAAGGTCAATAATGTGACTCCCCAGGGAGTCAATTACCCCTGAAGAGAGAAGCACCAGCAGACTAAATTTCTGTATGTGGCTGGTCATCTGCAGCCATTGTTGCAAAGTGTACAAGGGGAAATCTACTAGGTAACTTACTCATCTATTTTTGTTTTTTTATGTATTCATTCATTCGTTTGTTTCTTCGTTCTTATTCAGCTCACGCTTTCATAACAAAAATACCCTAGATTATTGGGAGGCTTAAACAACAGATATGAATTTTCTTGCAGTTTTGGAGGCTGGGAAAATCCAACAGGGTGCAAGTCAGTTGAGTTCCTGATTAGAATTGTCTTCCTGGCTTGCAGACAGCTAACATCTTGCTGTGTGCTCAGATAGCCTTTTCTTAGTGCTTGTGGAGAAAGAGAGTGAGAAAGCTCTCTGATGTCTCTTCTTATAAGAGCACCGAGTCCATAATGAAAGTCCCATCATCAGGACCTCATCTAACCCTGTTTATCTCCCAAAGGTTGCGTTCAAATACAATCACATCAGAGTTAGGACTTTAATATAAGAATTTTGGAGGACACAAAAACTCAATCTATAGCACTTTTTTATTTCCTTCTTTTCTTCCTTCTATCATTTTATTTCATTGAACTTGCATTTATTGAATATCTTCTATGGATTAGCTATATTATTAGCCACTGTTCGTAGGAAAATAAACTAATATAGGCCTTGTTTCAAAGAGTTTATAGTGGGGAAAGAAAAGTCAGAAAATAAAAGATGTCAGTATGGTGTGAGAGTGCCAGAAGAGAGTTACATATGAAATGCTATGAATGTACAGGGGAGAAATGTAAACCTTCATAAATGCAAACTTCATGGTGTGGGACAGAGAGAAAGAGGAGGGAGAAGAGTGAATGGTGGCATATCATGGAAGAGAGAACATTAGGAAACCCTCTGAAGGGGAAGAGGTGCTTGAGCAGAGTTTTCAAGCAAGAGGGCACTGGCTTGGTTGTGGTGTTGGGTGTGGGGCTGGGCTTGGTACTCCAGATAGAGGGATCACACAGGAAGAGTGTAGAGGTATGTGACAGCATGATGTGTGCAGGGACCAGCAAGGATGTCATGAATGGCAATGAATGGAAAAAACCTTGGGAGACTGTGGGGAGGGTCATCAAAGAAGGCTAAGAAAGGGGGCAAGGAATAGATCATGGGTGCCCTTCTGGACTGTGGTATGAAGTTTGAATTTATTTTGAAGATATGAAGAGGCGTTGATGGTTTTTAAACAGGAGAATGACATAAATAGATGTGCATTTTTAGAATGTGGATGAATTTAGGAATATGAAGGGTAGATGAGTTTCCTGGATGATGCAAGAGGTGAAGAACAGTCTGCCAGTGCAGGAGATGTAAGAGATGTAGGTTTGATCTCTGGGTTGGGAAGATCCCCGGGAGGAGGGCTTGGCAACCCACTCCAGTATTCTTGCCTGGAGAATCTCATGGACAAAGGAGCCTGGTGGGCTACAGTCCATAGTGTTGCAGAGTCGGGCATGACTGAAACAACTTAGTAGGTATGGATGAAGGGTAGATAGGCAAGGTTGAAAGCAGAGAGACAATTACAGATGGTGTTTATTTGCAAATCTGCTTTCAGTGTTATTTGTCCTATTGATGGGGGGACAGTAGCCTCATTGGTTTTACCCATATAGGGTGTGACATAGAGAAGGAGAGCAAAACTACTGGGGTCTGGATAAAGAATATATGAAAGATGCTTGCCATTTGTGGGAGATAAATTCTAGAAGACTTGATGACTAAGGAAAGTTGTGAATCCTATAATAATGAAATGTTCACCCCCTTTGAACTCTCATTCATCTAGCATATCCTTTTTCCACTTTTAGTTGCCAAGATCAAGAATATCAACCATTCTGAACTGCATTTTGGGTTTGAAAAAGGGGCACATCTCCCTGTGTCAGAACGTGGCTTGTTACCATAACCTGTGATGAATATGATAAGGTCAGAACTGTGAGAATGGTGACTGGAACATTCTTAAAAGTTTTCCTCCAAACTTGAAGTGTAGAATCAAGAAAGAAATGAGGATATTATTAGATTTTCTAAGCTTTCCCAAGTACTTTTCATTTGGATTCTGAAATTAATATAACTCAGAGCTTCTTCTCTTCTTCAAGTGCACATCTACTCAATGGGATCTACCACCATATGGAAAGGTAAAATGATAATGAATGACACTTTGCTTCATCTTATTCAGAAATAAAGCATGCTGTTCAGTCATCCCACCCTCCCTGAACGGAGAAAGGACATTTAATCTGTGTAACACTTTCTTTTGCCAGGAGTCAGTAACCCTCTGTATTTTTAGGTCCTCTTGAAAGTCCATTAATAATGTAATTTTTTTTTTTTTTTTTGAGATCTTTCCTGCCTTATGCACTGACATCGGCATATTTCTGGTTTTCTGTTTGGACCTATGGGAGAGTTTCTTTCATTCACTCTCCTGTTGATAAAACATGTTAGATTTTTTAAGTCCTCCTATCTTTCTACTTGTTATCCATTAAGTCTTGTTCTCATCTTTATCCTTCCTTATTGCTAACAGTTGTTTCTAGACTGTGTGTCATCATGGATAACCACTGATATACATCACAGGTTCAAGTTCTCACACTTGTGTTCTATTCCCTGGGTGGGTGACCACCTCTCAGATGTAGGATATGAGAGCTGTGTGGGATTTAATGCTGTATGTGACACACAGAATTTGTAGGTACATAGTGATCAAAAGAGCTGTAACTCTAGTTGGAAGAGCATCATGATTGCTTGATTTTAAATCTAGGCAGATGATAGGCAGAAAACAACTTCTGGTGGGTATGTCTTCAGTTGACTTGCTCAGTCCTGTCTGATTCTTTGCAACCCCATGGACTGCAGCATGCCAGCTTCTCTGTCCATTACCAACTCCCAGAACTTGCTCAAACTCATGTCCATCAAGTCAGTGATGCCATCCAATCATCCCATCCTCTGTCATCCCCTTTTCTTCCTGCCTTCAATCTTTCCCAGAATCAGGGTCTATCTTAGTGGTTAACTTATTAAATACCTAAAATCAATTTAAAAAACTTGAATGAGTTTGTGGTATAAGGTCAGAGAAAGTGAAAGTGGGAGTTGCTCAGTTTTGTCTGACTGTTTGCAACCCCATGGACTATATAGTCCGTGGAATTCTCCAGTGCAGAATACTGGAGTGGGTAGCCTATCCCTTCTCCAGCAGATCTTCCTGACCCAGGAGTCAAACTGGGGTCTCGTGTATTGCAGTCAATTCTTTACTAACTGAGCTATCAGGGAAGCCCTATATGATCAGAGAAAGGCAAATGAATGGAATGATCCTCACACTTCTAATTGTTACTCTTCCTGGGTTTTCTGATAAGAGAGGTGATATTTTTGAGGTTCAAATACTGACTCATGTATATAGGCATTAAAGAGTTTAAGAATAAAGCCCTAGTTACCACACAGAACAGATTTTAACTTCAATCTTTACCTGAGGACATTTACTATGTGAGGCAGGAACAGCCACAATTAGGCATTGTAGTAATGAGAGATCTTCCAGGAAGTCCAGAAAATAATTATTTTTCATCTAAGATCATGCAAAACCTGGACAAAGCAACATATAATAAAATTACTCTTGTGGAGCAGGAGTAGGCATTTGATGAATTATATAGGCACAGTCACATGACCTGTTGGCCTACATTGCAAATACGTGTGCTGTGGCAATTAAAAGGTAGAAGTAGAATAGGAGAGTTGTGGAAATAGACACTTAACTTTTGCCTAATGTGATGGTAGAGCTGCCTTTGAGAGGAGAACAAGTATGATTTCAGTACTATAGGGCTTATTTGAAGACTGATTTTTTAATTTCATTTAAGTATGTGATAAATTTTCAGATGATTCACTGATATAGAAGTAATAGGATGAAAACTTGTTGCACAAATGTTAATATTAAAGAAATAGTTGCTTTGTAAAATTTTTCTAACTATACCTTCACTTTCTTTTGAGGAATTAAAATTTATATAAGACAAGATTTCAAATTTTCAAGTGTTTGTTTTACTGAATTTTGACAAATATACACAATACCACAATCAAAATGTAGAACATTTTCATCAACCAGAAAGTTCTCTCTTGCCAGTTGTAGTCAATTTCTGCATCCAACTGGCAACCAGTGATTTGAATTGTATCATCATAGATTAATTAGTGTTGCCTGTTCTTAAATATTATATAAATGGAAAAAGAACCCAGAGAGAAAAGAATGCCCCAGGGTAAATGGAATCCTACCCTGGGGCATTCTTTTCTCTCTGGGTTCTTTTTCCACTTTTTCAGCCATATTTGCTGTTGTCCATTTTTTAAATTTTAGTTTTACCGATTGCTTTACAATAGCAAGTAATATTTTATTGTCCTTTTAATCTTGCAATTCTTTGCTGAATAATGGTTTTGAATACCTACTTATGTGCTACTTAAGTGTTGCAGCCTGTGCTCATATCTTATTCTTATGAAATGTCTGTTCAGGTCTGCAGTCTACTTGGTAATTTAGCTGATTGTCCTCTTATCAGTAAAAATTCTTTATTCTGGATACAAATTTTTGACCAGATATGTGTATTTTAAATATTTTCTATCAGACTGTGACATGCCTTTTTATTTTCTTAATAGTTTTTATATGTAAATCTTACGAGTACTATGGATTTATTTTGTCTCATCTAAGAAATCTTAGTCCCCCAACTAGGGACTGAATCCAATTTCTGGCAGTGAAAGCACAGAGTCCTAATCATGGGACTTCTGGGGAACTCCCTTGTTTTTCTCATATGTTGCTAAAAAAAGGTTTTCATTTCTCCTATTGAATTATCTTTCCATCTTCGTCAAAATCAATTGATTCTATATGTATGGGTGTATTTCTGAAATCTTTTTGAATTCTATTCTTAACCCAGTACAGCGGTGTTTTTTACCATGTTGTAAACTCATTGTAAATCTTTCACTTTGTTTTAGTTTTTCAACATTACTTGGTACATTCTGGTGACTTTGCATTTATATAAAAATTTGGAATTATTTCATGTTTTCTACAAAGACTGAAGTATTATTTGGAATGATACTGAATCTGATATCTTAACGATATTAGATCTTAGAAGAGTTTAATTTCTCTGAGCAATGTTACATAGATTTCAGTATGGCGGTCTTGTTTACCTTCATCAAATTTACTCCCAAAGATATTTTTAATAGCTATGGAGGTGTAACTTACATATTATGAAAATTGTCCACTGTAAGTGTACAATTCAATGCTTTTGTTCAATTTATAGATGACACAAACATCATTTCAGTCCAGTATTATAACATTTTGATCACCCAGAGAAGTTTCCTCATACTTATTTACAATTAATTCCCTTTCACCCTCATAACCCTAGGCTGCTATTGATCAAAGTTATATCTCTTTAAATGTCTTTACATTTAGTATTAAAGAATCATGTAATGCCTTTTTTTTTTTTTTTTGGCAGCTAGTTTCTATCATTATCGTAATGTTATTGAGGTTCAACTTGGTTGAAGGATATCAGCGGTTTGTTCCTTTGGATTGGTGAATAGAATTTCACTGTTTTTCACAAATATTCATAATTTGTTCATTCTTTTACTAGTTGATAAGCATTTAGATTTCCCCCCTTGTTTTTAACTATTATGAATAAAACTGTCATGAACATTTCTGTACAAGTCTTTGTGAGGACACACATTTTCATTACTTTTAGGTAGACTCCTAGCAACTGGATTGCTTTGTTCTATGGTAACTTTGTGTGTAGCTTTCTTTCCCTGCCCCAAATGAGTTATAACTGACTTATTAGCTTCAAGTGTACACCATCATGATTCAATATTTTTATGTATTAATATATGGTCATCACATGTTAGCTAGACTTGTTTTTAGCTTTTAAAGGAATTGATAATCTATTCTGTGAAGTGGTTAAACTCATACTTTCATGAACAACCCACAGGGTTCTAGTTGCTTCAAACACTTGCCAAAATTTGCTACTGTCTTATTACTACAGCCATTCTACTAGATATGTAGCATTTCATTGTGGTCTCAGTTTGTATTTACCTAATGAATAATGATGCTGAGCATCTTTTCATGTGCTCATTGGTGATTCCTATATCTCCTTTGGTGAAATGTCTATTCAAATCTTTTGCCCATATTTAAAAATTGGATTGTTTGGCTTCTTATTATTGACTTACAAGGAGTCTCTATGCATTGTGAATACAAGGCCTTTATCAGATAAATGATTTGTAAATATTTTCTCCCAGTCTGTAGCTTGCCTTTTCACTTTCCTAATGATGTCTTTAGAAGGATAAGGGTTTTAAATTATGATGGTGTCTTATTTACCAGTTGTTCAACCTTTAGCTGTTAAATATGATGTTGGTTGTGCCCCTTCAAAGATGGACACATGCTTATTCCCAGAACCCCAAAATATGTTACTTTACTGTCAAAAGGGACTTTGCAGAAGAGATCAAGTTTATAGACCCAGAGATAGGAAGATTATCCTAGATTATGAAGGAGGGCCCTTTGTAATCACACATATTCTTAAAAGCAGAGAACCTTCTCAGGCCATGGTCAGAGAAGGAGATGTGGTGATGGAAAAAGGGACAGAAAGGTGCTACATTGCTGACTTTGAAGAAGGAAGAGGGGGGCCATAAGTCAAGTAATGCACGCATCCTTAGAAGATGGAAAAGGCAAGAAAACGGATAGTCCCTCAGAAACTCTGCAAGAAAAAATAAGCCCTGCAGACCTTTTGTTATTTTATTATTATAAGATAATTTTGTTTTAAGTTACTGTTTGTGGTAATTAGTTATGGCAGCAGTAGAGGTAATACAGTTAAATTTAGAAAGCTTTCTTATCCCTAGATGGAGAGTTTTTATCATGAATGAATGTTGGGTTGTCTTAAATGCTGTTTCTGGACCTATCTGCATATGATAATGTGGTTTTCTGTCTTTTATCCTATTGATGTGGCATTATATAACTTGTTACTGTTCTTTTTATTATATATTAATATGCTAATATATGGTATGTTATATTAATTGATTTTTCATGTTAAACCAACGTTTCTTTTGTGAGATAAATCTACTTGGTCATGGTACATATTCCTTTATAAATGTTGCCAAATACACTTTGCTACTATTTTGTTGAATATTTTTTAATCTGTGTTTATGAGGTATAGTGACCTATAGTTTTCTTTTCTGGTGATACCTTTGACTTTGGAATCAGAGTAATATCAAGGATATTTTCATGCTATTGTTAAGTGGTATTGCTTTCTAATTCATATTCCAATTGTTTACTGTTAGTTTTTTTCCTGTATCAAACATGAAAACACTTTTTCCTATGACACAGTTATTGTAATGCTCTCATAAGTTTTAATCCAGAGGCTTTATAACCTTAGCTATTAGATTTAAGTCTGTATTCATCTCAGGTTAATTCAGGAGCGTGGGGTTTGCTTTATTTCTCCCTTTGCATTTTTAGGCTTCGCAGGGGTTGCTAGTGGTAAAGAAACTGACTGCCAATGCAGGAAAGAGGAGACGCGTGCTTGATCGCTGGGTCAGGAAGATACCCTGGAGGAGAACATGGCAATCCATTCCAGTATTCTTGCCTGGAGAATCCCATGAACAGAGTAGCCTTGTGGGCTACAGCCCACAGGGTTGCAAAGAGTTGGACACAGCTGAAGCTACTCAACACACACACACACACACACATTGCATATTCAATACTTTAAAAAATTGAATTTCTTTGAAACATTTGTTCAATACTACTTTACTGTTTAGGTTTTGGACTATTTAATTAAATTATTTGTTTATATTTTTGCCATTATTACCATGGTTTTGATTACTGCATCTTGGTAGTAAATCTTTGAAGTCAACTAGAAAAATCCTCAAACTTAGTTTTCTGATTTCAATATTGTTATGACAATTCTATGTCCTTTACAGTTTATTTAAAATTTAGGAAGTAATTACCAGTTTCTATGAGAACATCTGCAGATATTTTCTTCAAATTTCATTGACAATATAGACTCAATTTGAGAAAATTAATGTCTTAAAATATAAAGCTTTTCAATTCATGAATACAATACAGTTTCATTTTATTTGAATTGTCTTTTTTTTTTTTTTTTTTTTTTAGCAACTTTTGATTTTAGTTCTCAGTGTAGGAGTCTTATATCTCTTTTGTTACATTTTTTCCTAAGCATTTAAAAAATTTTTTTTATTTTATTTTATTTTTAAACTTTATATAATTGTATTAGTTTTGCCAAACATCAAAATGAATCCACCGCAGGTATACATGTGTTCCCCATCCTAGACCCTCCTCCCTCCTCCCTCCCCATACCATCCCTCTGGGTCGTCCCAGTGCACCAGCCCCAAGCATCCAGTATCGTGCATCGAACCTGGACTGGCATCTCGTTTCCTACATGATATTTTACGTGTTTCAATGTCATTCTCCCAAATCTTCCCTCCCTCTCCCTCTCCCACAGAGTCCAAAAGACTGTTCTATACATCAGTGTCTCTTTTGCTGTCTCGTACACCGGGTTATTGTTACCATCTTTCTAAATTCCATATATATGCGTTAGTATACTGTATTGATGTTTTTCCTTCTGGCTTACTTCACTCTGTATAATAGGCTCCAGTTTCATCCACCTCATTAGAACTGATTCAAATGTATTCTTTTTAATGGCTGAGTAATACTCCATTGTGTATATGTACCACGGCTTTCTTATCCATTCATCTGCTGATGGACATCTAGGTTGCTTCCATGTCCTGGCTATTATAAACAGTGCTGCGATGAACATTGGGGTACACGTGTCTCTTTCAATTCTGGTTTCCTCAGTGTGTATGCCCAGTAGTGGGATTGCTGGATCATAAGGCAGTTCTATTTCCAGTTTTTTAAGGAATTTCCACACTGTTCTCCATAGTGGCTGTACTAGTTTGCATTCCCACCAACAGTGTAAGAGGGTTCCCTTTTCTCCACACCCTCTCCAGCATTTATTATTTGTAGACTTTTGGATCGCAGCCATTCTGACTGGTGTGAGATGGTACCTCATAGTGGTTTTGATTTGCATTTCTCTGATAATGAGTGATGTTGAGCATCTTTTCATGTGTTTGTTAGCCATCTGTATGTCTTCTTTGGAGAAATGTCTATTTAGTTCTTTGGCCCATTTTTTGATTGGGTCATTTATTTTTCTGGAGTTGAGCTGTAGGAGTTGCTTGTATATTTTTGAGATTAGTTGTTTGTCAGTTGCTTCATTTGCTATCATTTTCTCCCATTCTGAAGGCTGTCTTTTCACCTTGCTAATAGTTTCCTTTGATGTGCAGAAGCTTTTAAAGTTAATTAGGTCCCATTTGTTTATTTTTGCTTTTATTTCCTTGAATAGCCAAAGCGATCCTGAGAAAGAAGAATGGAACTGGAGGAATCAACCTACCTGACTTCAGGCTCTACTACAAAGCCACAGTTATCAAGACAGTATGGTACTGGCACAAAGACAGAAATATAGATCAATGGAACAAAATAGAAAGCCCAGAGATAAATCCACGCACATACGGACACCTTATCTTTGACAAAGGAGGCAAGAATATACAATGGATTAAAGACAATCTCTTTAACAAGTGGTGCTGGGAAATCTGGTCAACCACTTGTAAAAGAATGAAACTAGAACACTTTCTAACACCATACACAAAAATAAACTCAAAATGGATTAAAGATCTAAACGTAACACCAGAAACTATAAAACTCCTAGAGGAGAACATAGGCAAAACACTCTCTGACATACATCAAAGCAATTTATAGATTCAATGCAATCCCTATCAAGCTACCAACAGTATTCTTCACAGAGCTAGAACAAATAATTTCACAATTTGTATGGAAATACAAAAAACCTCGAATTAAATTTATTTTTTTTATTGAAGGATAATTGCTTTACAGAATTTTGTTGTTTTCTGTCAAACTTCAACATGAATCAGCCATAGGTATGCATATATCCCCTCCCTTTTGAACCTCCTTCTCATCTCCCTCCCCATCCTACACCTCTAGTTTGATATAGAGCACCTGTTTGAGTTTTCTGAGCCATACAGCAAATTATCATTTGCTATCTATTTTACACATGGTAATATAAGTTTCCATGTTGCTCTCTCCATACAACTCACCTTCTCGTCCCCTCTCCCTGTGTCCTTAAGTCTATTTTCTATGTCTGTTTCACCACTATTGCCCTGTAAATAAATTCTTCAGCACCATTTTTCTAGATTCCGGAGAAGAAATGTGTATATATGTGCATTAGAATATATGTTTATCTTTCTCTTTCTGACTCATTTCACTCTATACAAGGTTTAGGTTCATTCACCTTGTCAGAACTGACTCAAATGCGTTCCTTTTTATGGCTGAGTAATACTTCATTGTGTACAGGTACCACTACTACTTTATCCATTCATCTGTCGATGGGCATCTAGGTTGCTTCCATGTTCTAGCTATTGTAAATAGTGCTGCAGTTAACAATGGGATAATGCATCTTTTTCAATTTTGGTTTCCTCGGGCTATATGCCAAGGAGTAGGATTGCTGGGTCATATGGTGGTTTTATTCCTAGTTTTTTAAGGAATCTCCATACCATCTTCCATAGTGGCTGTATCAATTTACATTTGCACCAACACTGCAAGGGCATTCTCTTTTCTCCACACCCTCTCCAACACTTATTGTTTGTAGACTTTTTGATGAGGGCCATTCTGACTGGTGTGAGGTGATATCTCATTGCAGTTTTGATTTGCATTTCTCTAATAATGAGTGATGTTGAGCATCCTTTCATGTGTGTTAGCCATCTGTATGTCTTCTTTGGAGGAGTGTCTGTTTAGGTCTTTTTCCCACTTTTTGATTGGGTTGTTTGTTCTTCTGGTATTGAGTTGTATGAGCTGCTTGTATATTTTGGATATTAATCCTTTGTCAGTTGTTTCATTTACTATTATTTTCTCCCATTCTGAGGATTGTCTTTTCACTTTGCTTATACTTTCCCTTGATATGCAAAAGCTTTTAAAGTTTAATCAGATTCCACTTGTTTACTTTAGTTTTTATTTCTCTTATTCTAGGAGGTGGGTCATAGTGGATCTTGCTTTGATTTATGTCATCGAGTGTTCTGACTATGTTTTCCTCTAAGAGTTTTATAGTTTCTGCTCTTACATTTAGGTCTGTAATCCATTTTAAGTTTGCTTTTGTGTATGGTGTTAAGAAGTGTTCTAATTTCATTCTTTCACATGTCACTGTCCAGTTTTCCCAGCCCCATTTATTGAAGAGGCTGTCTTTGCCCCATTGTATATTCTTGCCTCCTTTGTAAAAAATAATGTATCCCTAGGTGCATGGGTTTATTTCTGGGCTTTCTATCTTGTTGCATTGGTCTATATTTCTGTTTTTATGGCAGTACCATACTGTCTTGATGACTGTAGCTTTGTAGTATATTCTGAAGTCAGAAAGGTTGATTCCTCCAGCTCCATTCTTCTTTCTCAGGACTGCTTTGGCTATTCAGGGTCTTTTGTATTTTCATATGAATTGTAAAATTTTTTGTTCTAGTTCTGTGAAAAATGTGATTGGTAATTTGATAGGGATTGCATTGAATCTGTAGATTGTATTTGGTAGTATAGTCATTTTCACAATATTGATTCTTCCTACCCAGGAACATGGAATATCTTTCCATCTGTTTATGTTGTCTTTGATTTCTTCCATCAGTGTCTTGTAATTTTCTGTGTACAGTTCTTTTGTCTCCTTAGATAAGTTTATTCCTAGATATTTAATTCTTTTTGTTTCAATGGTGAATGGGATTGATTCCTTAGTTTCTCTTTCTGATTTTTTATTGTTAGTATATAGAAATGTAAGTGATTTCTGTGTATTGATTTTGTATCCTGCAACTTTGCTATATTCACTGATTAGCTCTAGTAATTTTCTGATACTATCTTTAGGGTTTTCTATGTACAGTATCATGTCATCTGCAAACAGTGAAAGCTTTACTTCTTTTAAAATCTGTATTCCTTTTATTTCTTTTTCTTCTCCGATTGCTGTAGCTAGGACTTCCAGAACTATATTGAATAGTAGTGGTGTATGTGGACATCCTTGTCTTGTTTCTAATCTTAGGGGGGAATGCTTTCAGTTTTTCACCATTGAGAATAATGTTTGCTGTAGGCTTATCATATATGGCCTTAACTAGGTTTCTTCTATACCCATTTTTTGAAGAGTTTTAATCATAAATGGGTGCTAAATTTTGTCAAAGGCTTTTTCTGCATCTATTGAGATTATCATATGGTTTTTATCTTTCAATTTCTTAATATGGTGTATCACATTGATTGATTTGTGTATATTAAAGAATCCTTGCATTCCTGGAATAAACCCAACTTGATCATGGTATATGAGCTTTTTGATGTGTTGCTGAATTCTGTTTGCTAAAATTTTATTGAGAATTTTTGCATCTATGTTCATCAGTGATATTGGCCTGTAGTTTTCTTTTTTGTGTTGTCTTTGGTTTTGGTATCAGGGTGATGGTGGCCTCATAGAATGAGTTTGAAAGTGTTCCTTCCTCTGCAATTTTTTGAAAGAGTTTGAAGGATAGGCATTAGCTCTTCTCTAAATGTTTGGTAGAATTCTCCTGTGAAGCCATCTGGACCTGGGCTTTTGTTTTATGAGAGATTTTTGATCACAGCTTCAGTTTCAGTGCTTGTAATTGGGTTGTTCATAATTTCTATTTCTTCCTGGTTCAGTCTTGAGAGATTGAACATTTCTAAGAATCTGTCCATTTCTTCCAGGTTATCCATTTTATTGCCATATAGTTGTTCATAATAGTCTGTTATAATCCTTTATATTTCTGCATTGTCTGTTGTACCTTCTCCTTTTTCATTTCTAATGTTGTTGATTTGATTCTTCTCTCTTTCTCTTGATGAGTCTGGCTAAAGGTTTGTCCATTTTGTTTATTTTCTCAAAGAACCAGCTTTTAGTTTTACTAATCTTCACTATTGTTTCTTTCATTTCTTTTTCAATGATTTCTTCTCAGATTGTTATGATTTATTTCCTTCTCCTAATTTTGGGTTTTTTGATGTTGTTGTTGTTCTTCTTTCTCCAGTTGTTTTAGGTATGAAGTTAGGTTATCTGTTCAATGTTTTTCTTGTTTCTTGAGGTGGGATTGTATTGCTATAAACTTCCCTCTTAGAACTGCTTTTGCTGCACCCTATAGGTTTTGAGTTGTCATGTTTTCATTATCATTTGTTTCTAGAATTTTTTTAATTTCCTTTTTTATTTCTTCAGTAATCTGTTGGTTATTTAGAAATGTGGTGTTTAATCTCCATGTGTTTGTGTTTCTTACAGTTTTTCTTCTTGCAATTTATATCTAGTCTCATAGGGTTGTGGTCAGAGAAGATGTTTGATATGATTTCAATTTTCTTAAATTTACTGAGGTTTGATTTGTGACCCAAGATGTGGTATATCAAGGAGAATGTTCCATATGCACTTGAGAAGAGGTGTATTCTTCTGCATTTGGATGGAATGTCCTGAAGATGTCAATGAGATCCATCTCATCTATTATATCATTTAAGATTTGTGTTTCCTTATTAATTTTCTGTTTTGATGATCTGTCCATTGGTGTGAGTGGGGTGCTATAGTCTTCTATTTTTGTCTTACTGTCAATTTCTTCTTTTATATCTGTTAGTGTTTTTCTTATGTATTGAGGTGCTTCTATGTTGGTTGCCTAGATATTTACAGTATTATATCTTCCTTTTGGATTGATCCCTTGATCATTATGTAGTGTCCTTCCTTATCTCTTGGAATATTTTTATTTTAAAGTCTGTTTTGTCTGATACGAGGATTGCTACTTCAGCTTTCTTTTGCTTCCCACTTGCACAGAATATATTTTTCCATCCTCTCACTTTCAGTCATATGTGGCTTTAGGTCTGAAGTGAGTTTCTTGTAGACAGCATGTATATGGGTCTTGTTTTTGTATTCATTCAACCAGTCTGTGTCTTTTGGTTGGAGCATTTAATCCATATACATTTAAAGTAATTATTGATATATATGTTCCTATTGCCATTTTCTCAATTGTTTGGGGTTGATTTTGTAGATCTTTTTTCTTCTCTTACATTTCTTGACTATACAAGTCCCTTTAACATTTGTTGTAAAGGTGGTTTGGTGGTACTGAATTCTAACTTTTGCTTGTCTGAAAAGCTTTTTATATCTCCATCAATTTTGAATGATATCCTTCCCATGTACAGTAATCTTGGTTATAGATTTTTCCCTTCAGCACTTTAAATATATCCTGCCATTCCTTTCTGGCCTACAGAGTTTCTGCTGAAAGATCAGGTATTAAGCCTTTGGGATTTCCCTCATATGTTGCTTACTGCTCCTCCCTTGCTGCTTTTAATATTCTTTTTTTGTGTTTAATTTCTGTTAGTTTGATTAGTATGTGTCTTGGCATGTTTCTCTTTGGGTTTTTCCTGTATGGGACTCTTTGTGCCTCTTGGACTTAATTGACTATTTCCTTTTCCCTGCTGGGGAAATTTTCAACTACAATCTCTTCAAAAATTTTCTTGTACCCTTTCTTTTTCACTTCTTCTTCTGGGACCCATATCATTTGAATGGTGGCATGTTTGATATTGTCCCAGAGGTCTCTGATACTATCCTCAGTTCTTTTCATCCTTTTTACTTTATTCTGCTCTTCAGAAGTTTTCCCCACCATTTATCTTCAGACTCACTGATTTGTTCTTCTGCTTCAGATATTCTGCTATTGATTCTTTCTAGAGTATTTTTAATTTCAGTAATTTTATTGTTTCTCTGTGTATGCTTATTCTTTAATTCTTCTAGGTCTTTGTTAATTGAGTCTTGCATTTTCTCCATTTTATTTTCAAAGTTTTTGATCATCTTTACTATCATTATTCTGAATTCTTTTCCAGGTTCAGTTCAGTTCAGTTCAGTGGCTCAGTCGTGTCTGACTCTTTGCGACCCCATGAATCACAGCATGCCAGGCCTCCCTGTCCATCACCAACTCCTGGACTCAGACTCATGTCCATTGAGTCGGTGATGCCATCCAGCCATCTCATCCTCTGTCGTCGCCTTCTCCTCCTGCCCCCAATCCCTCCCAGCATCAGAGTCTTTTCCAATGAGTCAACTCTTTGCATGAGGTGGCCAAAGTCCTGGAGTTTCAGCTTTAGCATCATTCCTTCCAAAGAAATCCCAGGGCTGATCTCCTTCAGAATGGACTGGTTGGATCTCCTTGCAGTCCAAGGGACTCTCAAGAGTCTTCTCCAACACCACAGTTCAAAAGCATGTCTATTTCCTCTTCAAATATTTGAACTTCTGTGTTTCTGGTTTGTTCCTTCATTTCTGTAGTATTTCTATGACTTTTTGTTACTTTAGAAAAACTTATTGTGTTTGAGGTCTTCTTTTTCCAGGCTTCAAGGTTGAATTCTTTCTTCCTTTTGGGTTCTGCCCTCCTAAGGTTGGTCCAGTGGTTTGTGTAAGCTTCATATAGGGTGAGATTTGTGCTGAGTTTTTGTTTGTTTGTTTTTCCTCTGATGGGCAAGGCTTAGTGAGGTGGTGATCCTGTCTGCTGATGATTGAGTTTGTATTTTTGTCTGTTGTTTAGGTGAGGTGTCCTGAACAGGGTGCTACTGGTGGTTAGGAGATGCTGTGTCTTGTATTTAAGTGGTTTCCTTTGTATGAGTTCTGACTATTTGATACTCCCTAGGGTTAGTTCTCTGGTAGTCTAGGGTCTTGGAGCCAGTGCTCCCACTCCAAATGCTCAGGGCTTGATCTCTGGTCAGGAATGATGATTCCATAAGTGGTTTGTTATGGCATTAAGTGAGATTAAAACAAATATCCAAAAAGGAGAAACCAAAGTTGAACCCCAGACAAATGGCAGTTACAAAATCAGGCAAATAATAATTAAAATAATGGAATATACACATACACATACATGAACAAAATCAAAATAGTCCACCAAAAATAAAGTACAATAGATTGATCTGGGGAACAAAGAAAATTGAAAATTATATTTATCTGTTAAGAACAAAACTAACTAAAGTTCAAACTGGAAAACAAAGCAAGGTGTCAAGTGGGGAATAAAGTGATAAAAACAAAACTAACAAATACGTTGAGAGGGAAGGAAAGAAAGAAAGAAAGAATATATGCAAAGTTAAATAGAGGTAGATGAAGAAAACTTATATACATTAAAGATTAACTGCAAGGGGTAAAAGAATAGTAGGAAAGGCAAACAAATGAATAAATGTAGAAAAAAATACAATAGGTTTTAAAAATTAAAAACTAAAATTATAAAAAAGAGAAAAGAATAAAAAAAAAAAATGGAAGAAGAAAGTAAAAAGGAAAAAAAAAAAAAAAGCAAAACTCCCCAGAACTGCAAAAGCCCAATGTAAAGGCAGAGGTTTATAACAGCAATAAAAAATGTGGCTGAATATACACATACACATATACACCCATAAGCAAAATCAAAAGAGTCCAACAAAAATAAAGTATAATAGTTTGATCCAGCAAATAAGGAAACCAAAAATTTTGTCTAGGAGAACAAAACTAACTAAAGCACAAACTGGAAAACAAAACTAAAGCAAGGTTCCAAATGGGGAATATAGCAATGAAAATAAAACTAGCAAATATGTTGCGAGGAAAGGAAAGAAAGAAAAGAAAGAATACTTATGCAAAGTTAAATAGAGGTAGATAAAGAAAATTTATATAAATTAAAGATTAATTGCAAGGCAAAAGAATAGTAGGAAAAGAAAACAAGGAATAAATGTAAAAAATAATATGTTTAAAAAATTATTTAAAGAGAAAAGAAAAAAGAAAACTCCCCAGAACTCCAAAAGCCCAATATAGAGGCAGAGGTTTATAACAATAATAAAAAATGTGACTGAGAAAAAAAAGAAAAAAAAATCTCAAAAGCTTAATTAGATTTTACAGTGCCAATAAAACCAACAACTACAAAAGAGGGAGGAAAAAGGGGGAAAAAATCCAAAAGAATCTACAGAACAAGTCAAAACATTAGAATAGTAAATTTTTTCTGAGTCAGTGCTGTCACAGTCCTTTCCCTCACTGGGAGTCACAGTCCACCTCACCTCCCTAGGATGCCCTCCAACACTGTGCTGATCTTTGGACCTGCTGTGGGGGCAACTCAGACTCTAATCTGGTCCTACTCCAGTGTGTCCTTGCCTCCAATGCCCAGAACTATCAGAACTAGTGTGTTTTCTTTTGTGGGAGCTCTCAATGACCTTTAATATATTCCATAGACACACTCTGCCTAGTTGATTGTGTGGATTTAATCTGTAGCTTATACAGCTAGTGGGAAGTTTTGGGGTCTTCTTCCTTAGTCACACTGCCCCTGGGTTTCAATTATGGTTTTATTTCCACTTCTGCATGTGGGTTGTCCTTTGGGATTTGCTACTGAGGTTGCCCTGGAGGACTTGGATCTGCCCCAGTGAAGGCCAGGTGTGGAGGTGGTACAGCTGCTTGGGTCGCAGGGGTTCTGGCAGCACCAGGTACTCAGGGGAGTTGGTTGCTAGGGCAGCAGGAAATACAGTGCTCTAGAAGGGTATGGCAACCAGAATTGGCCAGTATGCTCCAGTATTCTTTCCTGGAGAAGCCTCCTTCCTGACAGAGAAGTCTGGCAAGCCACAGCTGAAACGGTCACAAAGAGTCAGACACTACCAAAGTGACCCTGCGTGCATAGATGCAAGACCTTTTTTTGCCTGTGGCAGCTCTGCCCCAGTGAGAGTCAAGCGTGAAGGTCACGCAGCTGCTTGGCTTGTGGGGACCTTGGTAGTGCCAAGTGTGCAGGGACACAGACTGCCTCTGCTGCAGGAGTTATGACCCTATCAGAGTCTTTTTTCGAGCCTTTTGTAGCTGGTGACTAGAAAACCTCTTTGGCCAGTCTTTGTCCATAGCGCTGCTGTTTCAGGCACTTAGAGGGCTCCCTTGCCTGGGGTCTTTCTCTGTTGTTCAGCATGTCAAGCACATAGAAGGGCACCCTTGACTGGGGTCCTACTCTGTAGTTCAGTGCCTCAGGCCTTTGATGGGCTAGCCTGTCTATTGTTCAGCTGCCAATGCTGGCATATGGGGAGAGAGAGTCTATGGTGATGGCTCCACCCCACCCTGACTCAGCAGTATCACCTTGCTTCCCTGGTTGCTGGGCTTTCCTCCACAGGCATTTCCCACCACAGTCTTCTCCCTCACAGCCCCTCAATCTGTCTCTCTGCAGTCAACAGCAGCCCTCCCCCTGGGATTGCTCCACAATCCCTAAACTCCAGCTCCCAGCCACTGCTCCTTCCAGGGAATCTACATCCCTGTCTGGGGTATGTATGGCTGTGGCAAGGACTGTCTGATTCTCATTCCATTTAGGCTGCCACAGATCAACTGTTTCACTCTTAGCCTTAAATGTTTCTCCTCTGACTCAGACAATCGCCCCGATGTGGGGATTGGACCCCTGCTTCATTTCCTCCACCTACTGAGGCGGGTCCAGTCCTACTCACACTCCTGTTTTTCCCTAGTTCCTTCATCCTGCCAAGTTTTGCATGGGTCTATATATTCTTTTCCACTGGTCAGGCACTATCTGCTCTCAGCTGGTGTTCTGCATGCACTTCTTTGTCTGAAGTTGTATTCCTGATGTATCCATGGAGATGGATGTACTCCACATCCACCTGCTCCTCCACCATCTTGTTTTACCTAAGCATTTTCTATTTTTGGATGCTATGTAAATGGTATCACTTTTGAAAATTTGTTTTCCCATTGTTCATTTTTAGTATATATCAATGCAGTTGGTTTTCGGATAAAGACTTTGTATCTTGTGACATTGCTAAATTCGCTTATTATTTCTATTCACTTTTAAGACTGATTTCCTTCATGTGCAATCATGTCACTTGCAAAAAAAAAGACAATAAAAATTCTTTGTTCTTACTTTTGTATGCCTCTTCTATTTCTTTTTCCATTTTAATGCACTGGCCATTGAAGTTGAATATTAAAGGTGAGAAAGGACATTTTTGTCTTATTGTTGATTTTAGAATTTAATGTGTTACCATTAAGAATGATATCAGCTATAATTTTTTAGATGCCCTTTATCAATTGACTTCTTTTTATTTTTAATTTGCTGCTTTAAATAATTTTTTAAAAAACAGTGAATGGCTATTTTCTAATTTATTTTGATTTCTCTACTGACCCATAAATTACTTAGAAAAGTATTTTTAAACTTAAGTCTTTAGATATTTTCCAATTACATTTTGTTTTGAATTCTAACACAGTTACATTTTGTTCAGTACATTTCAATCATTTTAAACTTTTTGAAACTTGTTTTATATCCCAATACTACATGATCTTTCCTGGTGAATGTTCTAAGTCCTGTTAAGGAAAAAAACAAAAGTGACATTGGGTGTAAGGTTATCTAAATGTTAATTTGTCCAAGTTGTGACTGTGTTATTCAAATATTCATACTGATGGCTCTTATTTATTGCCTAAAGAAGGGGGTTAAATTTTTCAATTTTGTGGGTTTATTTCTTTAATTTTTAGTTCTGCTTCATTTATTTGGTAGGTTTGTTATTAGTTACCTACATTTTAAACATTGTTTTGTCTTCTTGGTGAACTGAACCTTTCTTCATTCTCAAATTTCCCTGTTAATTTTTTTGTAATAGTGTTTGAGTGTAATTTTTCTCATAATAAAAACTTGCATAGCTTTCTCATGCTAAGTACTTGTATTGCTTGATTTTATTTTTATTCTTTTACTATATACCCATTTGTTTCTTTATAATGAAAGTGTTATCATGCATGAAAATCTTTGCTTTTAAATTAGCATGTTGAACCCACTTATAGTTAATATATATATATTTTTATATTTGGATTTAAGTATGCCACTCTGGGGAGAAGGCAATGGCACCCCACTCCAGTACTCTTGCCTGGAAAATCCCATGGATGGAGGAGCCTGGTAGGCTGCAGTCCATGGGGTCGCAAAGTGTCGAATATGACTCAGTGACTTCACTTTCACTTTTCACTTTCATGCATTGGAGAATGAAGTGGCAACCCACTCCAGTGTTCTTGCCTGGAGAATCCCAGGGACAGGGGAGCCTGGTGGGCTGCCGTCTATGTGGTCGCACAGAGTCGGACACGACTGAAGTGACTTAGCAGCAGCAGCAGCATGCCACTATGGTGTTTGTTTTGTATGTATCTTATACAGTGTTCTTCTGATTTTTATTTACTTTTGTTGGTGAGTCAAGTATTTTTTAGTGTTCTATTTTTTTCTTCTCTATTGACATTTTAGTTATGTTTGTGTTTTTATTTTTTTTTCCTTTTTTTAAATTTTATTTTATTTAACTTTACAATATTGTATTGGTTTTGCCATATATCAAAATGAATCTGCCACAAGTGTACATGTGTTCCCCATCCTGAACCCTCCTCCCTCCTCCCTCCTCCCTCCGCATACCATTCCTCTGGGTCGTCCCAGTGCACCAGCCCCAAGCAGCCAGTATTGGGCATCGAACCTGGACTGGCGACTCGTTTCATACATGATATTATACATGTTTCAATGCCATTCTCCCAAATCATCCCACCCTCTCCCTCTCCCACAGAGTGCAAAAGACTGTTATGTACATCAGTATCTCTTTTGCTGTCTCGTATACAGGGTTATTGTTACCATCTTTCTAAATTCTATATATATGCATTAGTATACTGTATTGGTATTTTTCTTTCTGGCTTACTTCAGTCTGTATAATAGGCTCCAGTTTCATCCACCTCATTAGAACTGATTCAAATGTATTCTTTTTAATGGCTGAGTAATACTCCATTGTGTATATGTACCACGGCTTTCTTATCCATTCATCTGCTGATGGACATCTAGGTTGCTTCCATGTCCTGGCTATTATAAACAGTGCTGCGATGAACATTGGGGTACACGTGTCTCTTTCCCTTCTGGTTTCCTCAGTGTGTATGCCCAGCAGTGGGACTGCTGGATCATAAGGCAGTTCTATTTCCAGTTTTTTAAGGAATTTCCACACTGTTCTCCATAGTGGCTGTACTAGTTTGCATTCCCACCAACAGTGTAAGAGGGTTCCCTTTTCTCCACACCCTCTCAAGCATTTAATGCTTGTAGACTTTTGGATTGCAGGCATTCTGACTGGCGTGAAATGGTACCTCATAGTGGTTTTGATTTGCATTTCTCTGATAATGATGTTTGTGTTTTTAAGTTGTTGCTCTGTACATCTTTAAAACTTACTATAGTCTACTTTAAAGTATATTATATTACTGTATGGTCAATTTGAAAATCTTACAACAATATGCTTCAGTTTACCACCCTCCTACACTTTCTGTATATTGTATAGGTTTTTGTTTTTGGTTTTTTTTTTGTATTTACAGCTTACTCTTTTTAGTGTCTTTCATTTTTCAAAGTCAGGTCTTTTTGGTATCATTTTCTTCCATCTAAGTAAAAGTTTTGGCAATTTTAAGAAGTCAATTTCTTTGAGAAAACAAAATTTTGAGTATTTGAATATCTGGAAATATCTAATTTTGCTAGTTTTGAAAGATATTTTCTCTGAAGATAGAATTGTAGATTGAAAGAGTTTTTCTTTCAACACTTGAAGGTTGTTTTTCTATTATAATATCTCCTGGCCCATTGTTTTTAATGAGAAGTTGGTCAATATTAGTAAAGATATACCCTTTTATGTAATTTTTTCTTTGCTTTTAAGATCTTTTCCTTACCTTTGGTTTTTAGAATTTGACTATAATGAGCCTAAGTGTAATTTTCTTCATATCTATGTAGTGTGAGTTTTACTGAGATTTTGTGATCTTCAGGTTGATATTCTTGTTCAATCTTAGAAAGTTCTTGGCTCTTGCTGCTGCTGCTGCTGCTAAGTCACTTCAGTCGTGTCTGACTCTGTGCGATCCCACAGACGGCAGCCCACCAGGCTCCCCTGTCCCTGGGATTCTCCAGGCAAGAACACTGGAGTGGGTTGCCATTTCCTTCTCCAATGCATGAAAGTGAAAAGTGAAAGTGAAGTCGCTCCGTCGTGTCTGACTCTTTACAACACCATGGACTGCAGCCTACCTACAGGCTCCTCTGTCCATGGGATTTTCCAGGCAAGAATGCTGGAGTGGGGTGCCATTTCCTTTTCCAGGGGATCTTCCTGACCCAGGTATCAAACCCAGGTATTCTGCATTACAGGCAGACTCTTTACCATCTGAGCCACCAGAGCCATTGCATGTTAAATTATTTGTTCTGTGCCTTCTTTGTCTCTCCCTCCTAGGGTTTCACTTATGTATGTGTTAAGTGATTTAATATATCTTCCTTACCTTATCTTAAATGCTTTGTATCATTTATTATTATTATTATTATTTTATATTTCAACTTCAATTTGTATAGCATATTGCCCCATGTTAGCACTTACTAGTGTTTTAATTTTATTTCATTTCAAATACAGTTTACTCTGTTTAAAACGATAATCCCATTGAAAAAAGTTTTTCATGTATCACATCCGTATACTAATTTTTTGTTAAAAGACAGCAGTGAGGCAGACTTTATTTAAGGGGACTACTACAAAGAGGCTTTTTAATAGGAAAGAGAGATTTCGTTTAACTCCTTGGTTCTTTTTTTATAGTTCACATCTCTGATGAAATTCTCCATCAGTTAACTTTTTTTTTTTTTGCCTTTTGCGTTAGAAATATATGCATGTTTCTCCACCTGAGTCTTCTCTGTGTCTGTCTATGTTGACTGTTTCTTCTCTTCATAGTGGGCCAGAAATTTTTACTTTATATGTGTTGGATATCATATCTAAAATAATGATAGACTGAAGTAAGTAAGATGAATACTAAAAAATTAGTGGTTTTTTTCTGTCAATAATCTTTCAGGAAGCACAGTGATTCTGGCTTGGAGTTGGTGTTGACCTGGGCTTTTTTGTTTGTTTTTGTTAGATCATTTCATCAAGGCTTTAGACTACTTGAGGGCAGGCAGTGACTTTTCCTTTAGCAAAGCTTTCAATACGGAGGTTAGTGACTGTTCTATTGTATGCCGTTAGACTTTAATAGGCCGTGTCCATGTGCCTCAGTGGTTCATTGTCAGGTCCCATTGCCCACTCTGGGTGCAGGCTACTGCCTTGTACTCAGTGTAATGCTTGGGAGTGCGTGTGTCATTTCTTTTAGTTTTTGTGTTCTACCTTGAGACTTCTGCAGGATCCATACTGATTTTTTTCCCCCATTCATTGTCACCTGATGGTTGTGCCCTTGTCTTAGCAACTAAAGTCCATGTCCTATACTCAGGCAAAGCCCAAAAATGCTAGTGAGGTTTCTTTAGGTTCTCTTCCAATTTCTTCAGACTTCAGCAGGCCCCTGAGCCTGTACCTCCAGGGTTCTCTCAGTTTTCCTTCTGCATCCCTGTTGTAGACAGTCACTGCCTGGAATTTAGTGAAAAGTTTTGAGCTGTCATGGAGTTTCCTTTAGTTCTTCTGCTCTGTTTTGAGTCTTCAGCAGAGGGTGACTTTTTCTCTCCTGCTCTGACTCCAATCTTTCTCAAAAGTATTCAGGAAAAGCTCAGAGAGAGAAGTTGAGGGTGGGAGCAGATTTCCCTTGAGTCTGAAGCTTCTACAGATTATCAGTTGCTATGCCAAACCTCACTTGAGCTTTAGTAATCAAAGCCCAGCTATTTTCATCGTATGCTTTCTACAGCAACTTCCTCCTCCAGCTATTGCTCCAACAAAAATGCAAGCAATACTAGGTCCCTTCTCTCTTATGAGTGACTTGTAACTTTTTAGAGTTTATTATGTTTTAGTTTTTTGTGATTTCAATTAAATTTTTTACATTATGTAGAAGATGCAGCCCACTCAGTAAATTTTTAGAACGTTATATAACATAATATAATACACTATTCCAGTGTACTGTCTAGACCTACTTTTGGTTGTTATTTTAGTTTTCATTTCTATGTTTCAATTTCTCCATTGGTTCATACATTAGCTCCATCTTCTTCATAGTATCACTAAGCATAATGTTAATAGCTGTTTTAAGATCTCTGTATAAAAATTTCAGCATTTCTTTCTACTAAAAACTTTGTGTCCAAATTAGAGTCATGTTTTGCTGATTATTTGCATGTCTACTGATTTTTAATTTTGATATGTGTTTTGGTATAAATTTGCAGTTCTTTTGCGTTTAACCCAGTTATATATATTTAAAGTGGAATTCTTATAGATAACATATAGCTGGATCTTGCTTTTATCTAAGCTGATAATTATGGTGTTTAGACCATTTATATTTAATGGAAATTAATATGATTGGGTTTAAATCTACTCTATAACCATGTGTTAGTTTGTCCCATCTGTTCTTTGTAACTTACTTCTTTTTCTCTTTTCTTTTAGATTAGTTTAGTAGAATTTATAATTTTATTTTACTTCCTTTTTGGTTTATAAACTATATTTTTTTGTTTCATAGTATTTGCTTTAGAGTTTGTAGTATACATTTATAAATAATCATATTCTACTTTCAAGTAATATTATTTCACTTCTTACTGAAGGGACTAAATATTGTTTTCTCTTTGACTTGAGGGGTATCATTAACAGCTCCTGTAGTTCAGGTCTCCTTGTAATTAATTCTTTCAACTTTTATATATCTTTAAACATCTTTATTTTGCCTTCAGTTTGACAGACTTTCACTGGGAATAGAATTCTGTGTTGAAAGATTTTTCTTTCAATATTTAAAAAATCTTACATTACTGTTCTTAATTCTGTTGTCTCTGACAAGAACTCTGTTGTCATTCTTGTATATATTTTCTTTCTAATATTTTTAATTTTCTGTTTATTACTGATTTTAAACAATTTCAGTTCATTTGCTCAGTTGTGTCTGACTCTTTGTGACCCCATGGACTGCAGCATGCCAGGCTTCCCTGTCCTTCATCATCTCCTGGAGTTTGGTAAGACTCACATCCATTGAGTCAGTGATGCCATCCATGACATCCATGCCTTTATGAAGTTGTTTTTATATTATCAAATTTGAGGTTTATTTGACTTTGTGCATCAGTTAGTTTACAGTGATTATCAAAAATGAAAGAAACCTTAAAAATATTTGATTAATTGGAAAAGTTGCCTGAACTTGTGTGTAGACACTCACATTTGCAACCTTCCAATTTTTTTCTTCCTTCCTCCTTCCCTCACTCACTCCCCCATCTTTCCTTCTTTGTTTGCTTCCTTTCTCGCTCTCTTTCTTTCTTTTTGATGTACAGTTGGTTTACAATACTTTGTTTCAGGTATACAGAATAGTGATTCTGTTAATTTTTATTTTCTGCAGATTATTTTCCATTATGGATTATTACAAGATTTTTTTAAGTTTCATCTGAAAACAGTATAGTTGGTTTTCTTGATAGAGTTTTGTTAGTTTCTCATTAAGTTTTTCTTTAAGTATTTTATGCTGCAACTATGTTGGAACAAATGAACTCTTAATTTTCCTGATAGATTGCTGCTGTTATTAGAAAGTTTGGTTTTTTTATTTAATACCAGACTGCCACTGAATTATTAATCATTCTAATTCTTTTTGTTTGGCTATCCTTTTCCTTAAAAGAAAAGCCAAAAATATCAGAGATGTAATGCATGTAAACTTGTCATTTATAATGATGATTTTTTCCTAAAATAATTTTTAAAAATTGATTTAAAAATTTGGCTATTTCTTCAACTGTTTTTTCCCATATACTGTGTCATCTCTTCTTCCTGTGTGCATGCTAAGTTGCTCAGTCATATCCCACTCTTTGTGACCCCATGGACTGTAGCCTGCCAGGCTTCTCTGTCCATGGGATTCTCCAGGAAAGAATACTGGAGTGGGTTGCCATGCCCTCCTCTAAGGGATCTTCCTGACCCAAGGGTCAAACCCCATGTGTCTTATGTCTCCTGCATTGTAGGCAGGTTCTTTACCACTTGCACCACTCTCTTCTTCAGGGACTGAAATTACATGTAAATCAGAAGGTTAAAGGTCACTGTTGCTCAGTTTTGCTTTTTCTTGTGTTTTTTTCTATGTTTACTTTTGACTAGTTTCTGTTCCTATGTTTTCAAGTTTAGTAATCCTTTTTTTTTTGTAGAATTTAATTTGCTTTTAGCACACTATTGACAAAACATGTATTAATACATCTTTTGTTACCCAAAGGCTATTGACTAGAGATGTGTCAGTATATTTTTAGAGAGTGATACAATTAACCTTATCATGCAAAGTTGTTAGAGCTTAAAATTGATCAAGGCTTCATTATACATCTTATGGTTGTTGTTATCATTTACATTTTGCTCCATTAGGTTTTTGTTCTAACCTTGTATATAGTATAAATGCAAAAATTTTTTAAATGATGCCTTGTAAATATTTTGAGTGAAGAATTTTTTGGTGAATTTTATGCAGATACTTTTGATTGTCCAAGTGACATATATATTAATGTATCAGAAGATGGTAGTTCTTCATAACATAGTTCTGATTCAGATGATGTGAATATTAGATGAACAAAAGGACAAAAAAAAAATCTTTCATGATTGATTCTGATATGGAAGGTGTAGAATGAAACTCACAGTGCTGGAGAGTGCTTCTACAGAACAGTGGATTTAAAATAGCATTTCAAAAAAATCAGAAGACTTTACAGGTGTATCAGTTTTAACTATTGAATTTAATGTAACCCACTAAGTGTTAGTGAAATAACAGAATTAATATTTGGCCAGCCAAAAGAAAAATCACTGGCCACAGGCATTAGTTGTTTTAAAAATCCCCTGGTTAAAATGAATTAATCTCATCCAGTGTACTTTTCATCTCTCATATTGAAGTTTTTTTTTTCCCAAACTTTTTATTTTATATTGACGTATAGCTGATTAACAATGTTGTGATAGTTTCAGGTGGACAGCAAAACGACTGAGTCATACATATACATGTATTCATTTTCCCCTAAACTCCTTTCCCATCCCAGCTGTCAGATAATATTAAGCAGAGTTCCCTATGCTATACAGTAGGAGGACTTTGTTGGTTATCCACTTAAAAGGCAGCTATGTACACACGTTGATCTCACATTGCAGTTTTATCTCTAGAGGCACAGTTTGGATCTTTTTAATATATTTCTTTCCTCTGTTTAACATTCATGATCTTCTACCTACTTGAACAACTGGAGAATAGTCATAATATCTGTTAATATCCTTGTTTACTAACTCTATCATTCATGTTATTTATGCATGTATTTTCATTGACGAATTTGTCTTCTCAGTTTGGGCTTTATTTTTTAGCTTCTTTACATGTTTCATAATTTATGACTAGATGATGGTGATTTTGAATTTTACCTTGTTGAAATTCTGTATGAAAGTGTGAAAGTGAAGTGAAAGTGTTAGTCACTCAGTTGTACCTGACTCTTTGCAACTCCATGGAGTGTAATTTTCCAGATAAGAATACTGGAGTGGGTTGCCATTTCCTTCTCCAGCGGATCTTTGTGACCCAGGGATTGAACCTGTGTCTCTCCCTCATTGCAAGACTATTAATCATCTGAGCCACCAGGGAAGCCAGAAAGAATTCTGTATATTTTCATATTTCTCTATCTATTCTTTTTTTTTTTATTTTTAAACTTTACATAATTGTATTAGTTTTGCCAAATATCAAAATGAATCCGCCACAGGTATACATGTGTTCCCCATCCCGAACCCTCCTCCCTCCTCCCTCCCCATACCATCCCTCTGGGCCGTCCCAGTGCACCAGCCCCAAGCATCCAGCATCGTGCATCGAACCTGGACTGGCAACTCGTTTCCTACATGATATTTTACATGTTTCATTGCCATTCTCCCAAATCTTCCCACCCTCTCCCTCTCCCACAGAGTCCATAAGACTGTTCTATACATCAGTGTCTCTTTTGCTGTCTCGTACACCGGGTTATTGTTACCATCTTTCTAAATTCCATATATATGCGTTAGTATACTGTATTGATGTTTTTCCTTCTGGCTTACTTCACTCTGTATAATAGGCTCCAGTTTCATCCACCTCATTAGAACTGATTCAAATGTATTCTTTTTAATGGCTGAGTAATACTCCATTGTGTATATGTACCACGGCTTTCTTATCCATTCATCTGCTGATGGACATCTAGGTTGCTTCCATGTCCTGGCTATTATAAACAGTGCTGCGATGAACATTGGGGTACACGTGTCTCTTTCCCTTCTGGTTTCCTCAGTGTGTATGCCCAGCAGTGGGGTTGCTGGATCATAAGGCAGTTCTATTTCCAGTTTTTTAAGGAATCTCCACACTGTTCTCCATAGTGGCTGTACTAGTTTGCATTCCCACCAACAGTGTAAGAGGGTTCCCTTTTCTCCACACCCTCTCCAGCATTTATTATTTGTAGACTTTTGGATCGCAGCCATTCTGACTGGTGTGAAATGGTACCTCATAGTGGTTTTGATTTGCATTTCTCTGATAATGAGTGATGTTGAGCATCTTTTCATGTGTTTGTTAGCCATCTGTATGTCTTCTTTGGAGAAATGTCTATTTAGTTCTTTGGCCCATTTTTTGATTGGGTCGATTATTTTTCTGGAGTTGAGCTGTAGGAGTTGCTTGTATATTTTTGAGATTAGTTGTTTGTCGGTTGCTTCATTTGCTATTATTTTCTCCCATTCTGAAGGCTGTCTTTTCACCTTGCTAATAGTTTCCTTTGATGTGCAGAAGCTTTTAAGTTTAATTAGGTCCCATTTGTTTATTTTTGCTTTTATTTCCAATATTCTGGGAGGTGGGTCATAGAGGATCCTGCTGTGATGTATGTCGGAGAGTGTTTTGCCTATGTTCTCCTCTAGGAGTTTTATAGTTTCTGGTCTTACGTTTAGATCTTTAATCCATTTTGAGTTTATTTTTGTGTATGGTGTTAGAAAGTGGTCCAGTTTCATTCTTTTACAAGTTGAACTGTGTTCTGGGGCATAATTAAGTTATTTTAAAACCATTTGAGAAAGCCTTTGACAAAATAACATCCATTTATGACAAAAACTCTCCAGAAAGCAGGAATAGAAGGAACATACCTCAACATAATAAAAGCTATATATGACAAACCTACAGCAAATATTATCCTCAATGGTGAAAAATTGAAAGCATTTCCCCTAAAGTCAGGAACAAGAAAAGGGTGTCCACGTTCACCACTACTATTCAACATAGTTTTGGAAGTTTTGGCCACAGCAATCAGAGCAGAAAAATAAATAAAAGGAATCCAAATTGGAAAAGAAGTAAAACTCTCAATGTTTGCAGATGACATGATCCTCTACATAGAAAACCCTAAAGACTCCACCAGAAAATTACTAGAACTAATCAATGAATATAGTAAAGTGGCAGGATATAAAATCAACACACAGAAATCCCTTGCATTCCTATACACTAATAATGAGAAAATAGAAAGAGAAATTAAGGAAACAATTACATTCACCATTGCAACGGAAAGAATAAAATACTTAGAAATATATCTATCTAAAGAAACTAAAGACCTATATATAAAAAACTATAAAACACTGGTGAAAGAAATCAAAGAGGACACTAATAGATGGAGAAATATACCATGTTCATGGATCAGAAGAATCAATACAGTTAAAATGAGTATACTACCCAAAGCAATCTATAGATACAATGCAATCCCTATCAAGCTGCTAACAGTATTTTTCACAGAGCTAGAACAAATAATTTCTCAATTTGTATGGAAATACAAAAAACCTCAAATAGCCAAAGCAATCTTGAGAAAGAAGAATGAAACTGGAGGAATCAACCTGCCTGACTCCAGGCTCTACTACAAAGCCACAGTCATCAAGACAGTATGGTACTGGCACAAAAACAGAAATATAGATCAATGCAACAAAATAGAAAGCCCAGAGATAAATCCACGCACATATGGACACCTTATCTTTGAGAAAGGAGGCAAGATTATACAATGGAGAAAAGACAACCTCTTTAACAAGTGGTGCTGGGAAAACTGGTCAACCACTTGTAAAAGAATGAAACTAGAACACTTTCTAACACCATACACAAAAATAAACTCAAAATGGATTAAAAATCCAAGGGTAAGACAGGAAACTATAGAACTCCTAGAGGAGAATATAGGCAAAACACTCTCTGACATAAATCACAGCAGGATCCTCTATGACCCACCTCCCAGAATATTGGAAATGAAAGCAAAAATAAACAAATGGGGCCTAATTAAACTTAAAAGCTTCTGCACAACAAAGGAAACTATTAGCAAGGTGAAAAGACAGCCTTCAGAATGGGAGAAAATAATAGCAAATGAAGCAACTGACAACTAATCTCAAAAATATACAAGCAACACCTGCAGCTCAATTCCAGAAAAATAAATGACCTAATCAAAAAATGGGCTGAAGAACTAAACAGACATTTCTCCAAAGAAGACATACAGATGGCTAACAAACACATGAAAAGATGCTCAACATCACTCATTATCAGAGAAATGCAAATCAAAACCACAATGAGGTACCATTTCATGCCAGTCAGAATGGCTGCAATCCAGAAGTCTACAAGCAATAAATGCTGGAGAGAGTGTGGAGAAAAGGGAACCTTCTTACACTGTTGGTGGGAATGCAAACTAGTACAGCCACTATGGAGAACAGTGTGGAGATTCCTTAAAAAACTGGAAATCGAACTGCCATATGACCCAGCAATCCCACTGCTGGGCATACACACTGAGGAAACCAGAATTGAAAGAGACACGTGTACCCCAATGTTCATCGCAGCACTGTTTATAATAGCCAGGACATGGAAGCAACCTAGATGTCCATCAGCAGATGAATGGATAAGAAAGCTGTGGTACATATACGCAATGGAATATTACTCAGCCATTAAAAAGAATACATTTGAATCAGTTCTAATGAGGTGGATGAAACTGGAGCCTATTATACTGAGTGAAGTAAGCCAGAAAGAAAAACACCAGTACAGTATACTAATGCATATATATGGAATTTAGAAAGATGGTAATGATAACCCTATAGGGGACACAGCAAAATAGACACTGATGTATAGAACAGTCTTTTGGACACTGTAGGAGAGGGAGAGGGTGGGATGATTTGGGAGAATGGCATTGAAACATGTGTAATATATGTGAAACGAATCGCCAGTCCAGGTTTGATGCATGACACAGGATGCTCGGGGCTGGTGCACTGGGATGACCCAGAGGGATAGTATGGGTAGGGAAGTGGGAGGGGGTTTCAGGATGGGGAACACATGTACACCCATGGTGGATTCATGTCAATTTATTGCAAAACCTATACAATATTTTAAAGTAATTAGCCTGCAATTAAATAAATAAATTTATATTTAAAATAAATAAACAGAAAAAAATAAAACCATTTGAACTTTTTGAAGCATTTTTAAGGTTTTTTTTTTTTTTTGGTGGCACTAAAGAAGCTATTACTTAGGGATGACTTTTCCCCCATTGCTACAGCAAATACTCTTGTGAATTATGAGGTTTTTCTACTCTGGTGTTGGGAACATGAATTACTCTTGGCCATGTGTGATCTTTGAGAAGTTTCCCCTCTGTTCCTTTCGGGTGTTTCTTTCCCCAGCTTTGATAATTTCTTTACATACATACTCTGATTACTACTCAGCTAAAGACTTGAGGCAAACCCCCTTGTAGTTCTCTTTCAGTGAAGATTTCTCCTCTTCATTACATTGCCAATGTGAAAAGCAGAGACATCACTTTGCCAATAAAGGTCCATATAGTCAAAGCTATGGACTACTGGAAAAATCAGTAGTCATGTATGGTATATGAGAGTTGGACCATAAAGAAAGCTTAATGCTTCATTGATGAAGAATTGATATCTTCAGACTGTGGTACTGGAGAAGACTTTTTAGAGTCCCTTGAACAGCAAGGACATCAAACCAGTCAAGCCTAAAGGAAATAAAACCTGAATGTTCATTGGAAGGACTGATGCTGAAGCTCCAAAACTTTGGCCACCTGATGTGAAGAGCTGACGCATTGGAAAAGACCCTGATGTTGGGAAAAATTGAGGGCAGGAAGAAAAGGGCCTGGCAGAGAATGAGATGGTTGGATGGCATCACCAACTCAAAGGACATGAGTTTGAGCAAACTCTTGGAGATAGTAAAGGACTGGGAAGCCTTCACTTCCCAGTGTGTGCTGCTGTCCATGGGGTTGCAAAAAGTCAGACAAGACTTAGAGACTGAACAATGAACAATGGAGAAGGAAATGGCAACCCACTCCAGGGTTCTTGCCTGGAGATTCCCAGGGATGGGGGAGCCTGGTGGGCTGCTGTCTATGGGGTTGCACAGAGTCAGACATGACTGAAGTGACGTAGCAGCAGCAGCAGCAGCAGCATCAATGAACAACACATTAGCTTTCCTAGTATCACATCTAGATCTCAACTGAGGGAAATTACTGGGTTTAGTCTTGGTTCTGCCTCCCTTGCCCTGCATCTTAGAAGCTCTCTCCTGACAAAAAAGTAAAAAAATTATAGTTCTCCCCTCATTATTTTTGCTTTCCTCATGATCATTTTCTTCTACTATCTGGTATCCATTAGTTTATGTATGTTGTCCATTTTTTAGATGTATAAGGTAAGAGGATGAATTCAGTCTCTATTATTCCATATTGGCTCAAATGGGAAGCATATTTTGATGTAATTTCAAATATATAGAATAGTTTTAAAAATATTGTAAAGTATTCCCGTATACCTTTTACTAATTTCCATGAAGCATTTATATTTATCCATTTGCTTGCTCTCCCTCTCAATGTATGTGTTTTTTCCTGGAAAAAATTTTTGAATAAGATCAAGACATCATGTTTTTTTATACTTAAACATGTCAGTGTGCATATACTAAGACTAAGAACAATGCCATTCTCTTACACAAGCAAATTTATAAAAAATAGGAAATTTGATATTAATGTAGTAGGTCATTTTTTTTCTTTTTATCAACTGTCCTTAAAATTTCCTGAATACCAATTGATTATTTCTTGTCCAGGATCATATCCAGGATCCTGATTTACATTTAGTTTTCATATCTCTTTAGTGTCTAATTTGGAACAGTTTTTTAGACTCTTGTGCTTTTTGACTTCGATATTTTTGAAGACTTTAAGCCATCTGCTTTGTACAATGTACCTCAGTTTTGATCTGTCTGATATTTCCTCATGATTAGATTCAGGATATGCATTTTTGGCAAGAAAACCACCGAAGTGATAGTGTGTTCTCCTCAGTGAATCTTATTAGGTAGGGTGCATAATGTCATTATGCTCCCAAATTGGCTGTGTTAGCTTTGATAAGTTGGATAAAATGGTGTTTTCTACATTTCTATAATTTAAAAGAACTTCTCCTGTGTAATTAATAAGTAACTTTGGTAAAATATTTTAAAAATGTACTTTTACCTACCAGTTTTAGCATCTAATAATGATTTTCTAACTCCATTAACCTTCCCATATTTATTAGTTCAATTTTATTATGAGGAAAAACTTTTATGGTAAAAAAAAAATTTTATGATGGAAGACTCAAATTTTTAATTTTATTAATGGAGAAGGCAATGGCACCCTACTCCAGTACTCTTGCCTGGAAAATCCCACGGACGGAGGAGCCTGGTAGGCTGCAGTCCATGGGATCTCAAAGAGTCAGACACGACTGAGTGACTTCACTTTCACTTTTCACTTTCATGCATTGGAGAAGGAAATGGCAACCCACTCCAGTGTTCTTGCCTGGAGAATCCCAGGGATAGTGGAGCCTGGTGGGCTGCCGTCTATGGGGTCGCACAGAGTCGGACACAACTGAAGAGACTTAGTAGCAGCAATGGATTATAATATATTATTATCATTATTTTTATACTCAAATTATTCCAGACTTTAAAGAAAAAATTCAAAACCATAAAAATATTTATTAATGCCATTATTTGTCCTTGGCTTCTTATTTTGTCGTCCCCTCCTCCAAAATGCTCTTCATCTTCCTGTTTCTGGTCAAACTTCATCCATGATTGAAGTTACTCAGCTCAGGTTCCATTTTACCCATGTAGAATTCTTTCTCTAATCATGTAATTATCCCAGATTTGGTCAGTGGAAAATTCCTCTATCTGCTTCTGTTATCTTTTGATATATCTCTATGCTTCTTTAAGTATTTTCTTAGTCTCTGGCATAGTTAGACACTCTGGGCTTTGTTTGTACTTTCCCTGCAGTAGCCCTGAAGTCATCATTTCCCTGAGACGTTTTTGGTTCAGAGTGAGGATGATAGTATTTAGAAACTAAGATATGGGGACAATGTATTCATATTGTTACTGATGTGTCGTAGTTCTAGGCACTCTTAGTAAACATAGCCTGGGATTGTGCGTATACTCAAGAAAACCCTGAGAGGGTCCTAAACCTTTAGCTCTGATCTTCTGAATACTTTATAAGCAGGAAGTGAAGGTTATAGAAGACACGTAAATTATGTGGTTGAGTGTCAAAGGTATGTTCTAACACATTCATAGAGTCCATCTGTAAGACTAGGAGGTTTTCAGGTTTCACACATTTGAGGAAACTTGTGTCTAATCACTATGTGGCCACTAATCTGATGGAACAGAGATTTCAGTGGCTACACATGAAGGATACAGACTTTAAAAAGATTCAGAAAAGTCGTTAAACAAGCAACCGACAACAAATAACAACAACAGAGACGGTAAAATTAGGAGTTGGGGGAGAATCTGGTTTTCATATTTGCTGTATCATATTAAACACACTTTCAACAATGACAGGGCATACAAACAGAAAGTCTGACCTGTGCACAAGAAAAGCTGTCACTGAAAAGTGTCTCTGAGGCAGTATAGATATTGAACATACTAGACAAAGACTTTAAATTAGCTATTTTACATATATTCAAAAAGCTAAAGGAAACCATATGTAAAGAATAAAAGGAAACAATAAGTTTGATCTGTCAAATAGAATACATCAGTAAAGAGATAGTGATGTGAAAAAGAGCCAAATGGAAATTCTGATATTGAAAAATACAACTGAAATGAAAAATTCACTAAAAGGACTCAACAGCACATTTTAGTAGCTGAAGGAAGAATCAATGAACTTGAAGACAGGTTAATTGAGGTTATCCAGTCTGAGGAAGATAAAAAAAATGAAGAAACATGATTGGAGCCTAGGTGACTTATAGGATATTATATAGCATACTGCTGCTAAGTCACTTCAGTCGTGTCCGACTCTGTGCGACCCCATAGATGGCAGCCCACCAGGCTCCCCTGTCCATGAGCATATGCATAATGGGACACCTAAAAGGAAAAGAGAGAGACAAGGAAGAAAGAAAATATGAAAAATGGCTGAAATCATCGAGGCATTGATGAAAAATCTAGAGCTTAAATCCAAGACACTCTGTGAACTCCAAGTAAAATAAACTAAAATAGATCCACATCAATACATATTTTAATCAGCCTGTTGAAAGACAAAGAGAGAATGCTGAAAGCAGCAAGAGAGAAGCAACTGATCATAAATAAAGAATTGTCAATAAGATTACAATTTTTTTCTCATCAGAAACCATGGAGGCTAGAAGGCAGTGGTTAGTGTGTTCAAAGGGCAAAAGAAAAAGTCCCTAACAGTTAAGAATTCCATGTGGAAAAAACTATCTTTTGAAAATAAGAGGCATTAAGACATCCTAAGATAAACAAAGACAAGGAGAGTTCATCACTAACATATAGCAACTTGAACACACATACACACATACACAAATAAAAACAGCTAATAATGATAACTATGTGGGCTTCCCTGGTAGTTCAGTGGTAAAGAATCCATCTCCAACTCAGGAGATGTGGGTTCAATCCCTTCATTGGGAAGATCCCCTGTAGAAGGAAATGGCACCCCACTCCAGTATTCTTACCTGGGAAATCCCATGGACAAGGTTCCTGATAGGCGACACTCCATAGGGTCACAAAAGATTCAGACACAACTTAGGGACTAAACAACAACAAGTGGTAAGTACACCTGAAAATGCAAAATTTGTTTAATGTATTTTTGTTCGCGTTTTCTCTTTATTTAAAAGACAACTGAATAATACAAGAATTAAAATCTATGTTGACAGTTGCACAATGTGTAGATATAATTTTTTACAAGAATAACATGAAGTGGGGCAGACATATAAGAGGAAAATTTTTGTATAATATTGAAAGTGAAATGTTCACGGGGTTCTTAAGGCAAGAATACTGAAGTGGATTGCCATTCCCTTCTCCAGTGAGCCACGTTTTGTCAGAACTCTCTACCATGACCAGTTCATCTTGGGTGGCCCTACATGGCATGGCTTATAGTTTCATTGAATTAGGCAAAGCTGTGGTCCATGTGATCAGGTTGGCTAGTTTTCTGTGATTGTGGTTTTTCAGTCTGTCTGCCCTCTGATGGAGAGGATAAGAGGCTTAAATACAGGACAGTGGAAGATGAACTCCCCAGGTCGATATGTGCCCAATATGATATGCTACTGGAGATCAGTGGAGAAATAACTCCAGAAAGAATGAAGAGACGGAACCAAAGAAAAACAACACCCTGTTGTGGATGTCACTGGTGTTGGAAGTAAAGTCTGATGCTGTAAAGAGCAATATTGCATAGGAACCTGGAATGTTAGGCCCATGAGTCAAGGCAAATTGAAAGTGGTCAAACAGGAGATGGCAAGAGTGAACATCAACATTTTAGGAATCAGCGAACTAAAATGGACTGAAATGGGTGAATTTAACTCAGATGACCATTATATCTACTACTGTGGGCAAGAATCCCTTAGAAGAAATGGAGTAGCCCTCATAGTCAACAAAAGAGTCTGAAAAACAGTACTTGGATGCAATCTCAAAAACAACAGAATGACCTCTATTCATTTCCAAGGCAAACTATTCAATATCATGGTAATTCAAGTGTGTGCCCTGACCAGTAATGCTGAAGAAGCTGAAGTTGAACGGTTCTTTGAAGACCTACAGAGCCTTCTAGAACTAACACCTGAAAAACATGTCCTTTTCATTACAGGGAATTGGAATGCAAAAGTAGGAAGTCAAGAAATACCTGGAGTAACGGGCAAATTTGGCCTTGGAGTACAGAATGAAGCATGGCAAAAGGTAATAGAGTTTTGCCAAGAGAATGCACTGGTCATAGCAAACACCCTCTTCCAACAACACAAGAGATGACTCTACACATGGACATCACTAGATAATCAATACTGAAATCAGATTGATTATATTCTTTGCAACTAAAGGTAGAGAAGCTCTATACAGTCAGCAAAAACAAGGCTGAGAGCTGACTATGGCTCAGATCATAAATTCCTTATTGCCAAATTCAGACTTAAATGGAAGAAAGTAGGGAAAACCGCTAGACCATTCAGGTATGACCTAAATCAAATCCCTTATGACTATACAGTGGACGTGACAAATAGATTCAAGGGATTAGATCTGATAGACAGACTGCTTGAAGAACTATGGATGGAAGTTTGTGACATTGTATGGGATGCAGGGATTAAGACCATCCCCAATAAAAAGAAATACAGAAAGGCAAAATGGTTGTCTGAGGAGGCCTGACAAGCAGCTATGAAGAGAAGAGACATGAAAGGCAAAGGAGAAAAGGAAAGATATGCCCATTTGAATGCAGAGTTCCAAAGAATAGCAAGGAAAGATAAGAAAGCCTTCCTCAGTAACCAATACAAAGTAATAGAGGAAAACAGTAGAATGGGAAAGACTAGAGATCTCTTCAATAAAATTAGAGATACCAAGGGAAATTTTCATGCAAAGATGGGCACAATAAAGGACAGAAATGGTATGGACCTAGTAGAAGAAGAAATTAAGAAGAGGTGGTAAGAATACACAGAAGAACTAAATAAAAAAGATCTTCACAACCCAGATAATCATGATGGTGTGATTACTCACCTAAAGCCTGACATCATGGAATGTGAAGTCAAGTGGGCCTTAGGAAGCATCACTATGAACAAAGCTAGTGGAGGTGAAGGAATCCCAGTTGAGCTATTTCACATACTAAAAGATGATGTTATAAAACCGTCATCAGTATGACAGGAAATTTGGAAAACTCAGCAGTGGCCACAGGACTGGAAAAGATCAGTTTTCATTTCAATACCAAAGAAAGGCAATGCCAAAGAATGCTCAAACTACTTCAAAAATGCCCTCATCTCATACACTAGCAAAATAATGCTCAAAATTCTCCAAGCCAGGCTTCAACAGTATGTGAACCATAAACATCCAGATGTTCAAGCTGTATTGAGAAGAGGCAGAAGAACCAGAGATCAAGTTGCCAACATCCACTGGATCATCAAAAAAGCAAGAGAGTTCCAGGAAAACATCTGCTTCTGCTTTATTGACTATCCCAAAGCCTTTGACTGTGTGGATCACAAGAAACTGTGGAAAATTCTGAAAGAGATGGGAATACCAGACCACCTGACCTGCCTCCTGAGCAATCTGTTTGCAGGTCAGGAAGCAACAGTTAGAACTGGACATGGAACAACAGACTGGTTCCAAATCAGGAAAGGAGGATGTCAAGGCTATATATTGTCACCCTGCTTATTTAAATTATATGCAGAATACATCATGAGAAATGCTGGACTGGATGAAGCACAGCTGGAATCAAGATTGCTGGGAGAAATATCAATAACCTCAGATATGCAGATGACACCACCCTTATGGCAGAAAGTGAAGAGGAACTAAAGTATCTCTTGATGAAAGTATCTCTTGATGCACGATACTGGATGTTTGGGGCTAGAGCACTGGGACGACCCAGAGGGATGGTATGGGGAGGGAGGAGGGAGGAGGGTTCAGGATAGGGAACACATGTATACCTGTGGCGGATTCATTTTGATATTTGGCAAAACTAATAAAATTATGTAAAATTTAAAAATAAAATAAAATTAAAGCAAAAAAAAAAAAAAAAGAAAGTGAAAGAGGAGAGTGAAAAAGTTGGCTTGAAACTCAGCATTCAGAAAAGTAAGATCATGATATCTGGTCCCATCAATTCAAGGCAAATAGATGGGGAAACAATAGAAACAGTGAAGACTTTATTTTTTTATTCTCCAAAATCACTTCAGATGGTGACTGCAGCTATGAAATTAAAAGATGCTTTCTCCTTGATGAAAAGTTATGACCAACCAGACAGCTTATTAAAAAGAAGAGACATTACTTTGCCAACAAACGTCCATCTACTCAAAGCTATGGTTTTTCCAGTAGTTATGTATGGATGTGAGAGTTGGACTATAAAGAAAGCTGAGCACCGAAGAATTGATGCTTTTGAACTGTGGTGTTGGAAAAGACTCTTGAGAGTCCTTTGGACAGCAAGAAGGAGATCCAACCGGTCCATCCTAAAGTAAATCAGTCCTGAATATTCATTGGAAGGACTGATGCTGAATCTGAAATTCCAATACTTTGGCCACCTGATGCAAAGAACTAACTTAATTGAAAAGACCCTGATGCTGTGAAAGATGGAAGGTGGAAGAAGGGGATGACAGAGGATGAGATGGTTGGATAGCATTACTGACTCGGAGGACATGAATTTGAGTAAGCTCCGGGAATTGGTGATGGACAGGGAGTTTCACAGAGTTGGACATAGCTGAACGACTGAACTGAACTGAAAGTGAACAGGTATTATGTTAGTAATTAAGATTATAATACAATTGCTATAAATTAATATTGTTGTAAATTTTTATTAGTTCTATTATCAGGGCATCCTCTAAAATATTAGCTCAAAACTATGTAGTAAAAGAAATGGAAAGGAAATTAAAATGACACACTAAAAACACTATTTAACACTAAAGACAATAATGGAAAAATTGAGAAATACTGATAAGATGTGTAGGAAAGAAATAACAAAATGGCAGAAGAAAGTACTGTTTTATTGGTAACTATGTGAAATATAAATGGATTAATCTCTCTTATTAAACAGCAAAGATAAGTGAAATGGATCTTTAAAGAGTACGGTACAACTGTGTGCTATACAAGAGACTCACTCAGAGATTATGTTAGAAAAAAAAGGATGGAAAGTGACTTTCATAAAACAACATACAAAGGAGAGCCGGAGTGAATATACTAATATTATACAAACTAGCCTTACAGAAAATTTGACAAAGAAGCACATTATATAATGATAATAGGGTAAATTCATCAAGAATATTTAGCAATTATAAACATATGTGCACCTAACAAAGTTACAAATATGTGAGGCAAAAACTAACAGGATTGAAGTCAGATGTAGTTTAAAGATAATGATTGGAGGCTGTACTACTCCAACTTCAATAATTGGTAGAACAACTTGACAGAAAGGCAGCAAAGAAACTGAACTGTACTATAAGCAACTATACCTGACGAACGTCTATAGAACATTTCACCCAGAAGAAGCAGAATTCATATTCCTCTCAAGTGTGCATAGAACTTTGTATACACCCAAGAGGATTGAAAACATATGTTTACACAAAAATTTGTACATGACTATTCACAGCAGTATTTTTCACAATAGTGAAAGTGTGGCACCACCCGAATATATCTATCAGTTGATCAATGGATAATTACATAGTTATAAAATGGCATATTACTTATTTATACAGAAAAATGAGGTACTAGTACATGTTGCAACATGGATGAATTTTGAAAATGTTACACTAAGTATAATAATTCAAACACAAAAGTGCACATATTATATGGTTCCATTTATATGAGATGCCACGAAGAGGCAAATCCATAGAGACAGGAGATTAGTGGATGCCACAGGATAGTGTAAAGAGAGAATAGGAATGGCTACATATTAATAGTAAGTACAGGGTTTCTTTTTGGTGTGATGAAAATAATTCTGCAAACGTACGATGGTGATGGTTGCTTAACATTGAGAATACATGAAAACCACCTACATTTACCCTCTGAAATGGCTAAATCATGAATGCTATGTTCTGTAAAATTTATTTCAATAAAAAATAAAATACTGAGTAAAGAGAAAAATAAAATCCTTTTATTTACATTTTATTTATTTATTATTATTATTATTTTTTACTTTACAATACTGTATTGGTTTTGCCATACATCAACATGAATCCGCCGTGGTCCTCGTGTCTTTCCATCTACTGTCATTTCCCTTCATTCTGAGGAAACTCTTTTAGAATTTTCTCCAATATAGTTCTGCTGGATGTGATTTATCACCCCAGTTTTTTTCTTTGACTATTCTGTCACATATTTAAAGAACATTTTCACTGGATTTAAGGTTCTAGGATGACAATTTTTTTCCAGCAGTGTAAGATTTTTATCTGACCTTTATTCTTTCTAATGTGAAACTCGCTATAGTATATCTTACTGTTTTCCTGCATATTATATGTCTTTTTCCCTTAGTCTGATTTTAAGATTTTTATCTTTGTCTTTCGTCTTCACTAGTTTGATTATAATATGCCCAGATGTGATTCTGTTTGTGTTTATTGGCATTGGTGAAGATTCTTGATTCTGTCATTTTGATATTTTCCCTTAAACTTGAGAAATTTTTAGCTATTATTTTTCAAATACATCTTCTTTCCATTTTATATTTATTTTCTTCCTGAGATTCTAATGATGAGTATTAAGCAGATTAATATTTTCCTATGTGTCACACTGTCTCTATATCAATTATTTTATTTCTGTTCTTCCTACCTGACTATTTACATTGATATATCTTCAAATAAACTGTTTTCCTTTCTGTCAAATATTCTTGTAAGATTTTCCATTACATTTTTTATTTCAGTGATTGCATATTTTAATTCTGGTATTTTAATTTTTTATTGTTTCCATTTTTTGCTGACATTCCTCATATGATTATTGATATTTATCATAAATTCTTTTACATCCTGAACATATTTAAAGTATCTGATTTAGACTCACAGACATAAAGATCAGACTTGTGAAGGGGAGAAGGGGAGAGAGAGAGATGGAGTGGGAATTTGGAGTTGGTAGATGCAAACTATTACATTTCAAATAGATGAACAAAAAGGTCCTAGTATATAGCACAGGGAACTATATCCAGTCTCCTAGGATAAAGCGTAATGGAAAAGAATATTAAAAAAAAATGTATACATGTATAAATCTGAGTCACTATGCTGTATGGCAGACATTGGTACAACATTGTATACCAGCTATACTTCAATAAAAAAAATTAAGTAGCTGATTTAAAATTTTTTTTGCTATTTCTACCATTTGATTCTTTGGAGTATCAATTTCTAGTGAATGCTTCCTCTTTTGACTTTAGGCACATTTCTCTGATTTTTTTTTGATAAGTCTAGGATTTTTTTTTTTTTTTCTAAACTGGATACTGGTAAGTTTTAGAGGATTGAATTCTGCTTTTTCTTCTGTTGAGTGTTGATTTTTGTTCTAGCAAGTTAATCAGGCTGGATTTAAACTCCAAACAGTATCTTCCCTGTGGTGGTCAGTAGCTGAACTATGCTGTCATACCTTTCAACTTCTGTTTTCACCAGGCCCCCTAAAGCTTTCCCCATGAATGTGGATTTCAGTTGTCAGCTAAGCACTGGGCAGAATGTATGTTCAGACATAGGGGCAAATCCCACCCTCCGTGGCCCCATTCTCCACATCATTTTTATTCTATCCCTCCAGCTGCTTTGCCAGCCCCATTTTCTTCCTCAAGTCAGTAAGGCTATAACTTTCTTTCACTCCACACCATGCATACCAGGTGAAAAGCTCACATTTATATCAGTCTAACCTAGTGGACTTTGCTCTTTCAAGGGTCTCTTTCTCTAAATTTTCTGCCTGTTCTTGGTTGCTATATGGGTTTTCTAGAGTTGTAACGAAGTGCCACAAATTGCATAGCTTAAACAATTATAAATTATTTCATAGTCCTAAAGACTAGAAGTTTGAGGCCAATGTGTGAGAAGAGTTGGTTGCTTCTGAGGGATGTGAGGGAAAATCTGTTTCATTGTGGTTTGCTGGAAATCACTGTCATTGATTGGCTTATAGGTGTATCACCCAAACCCTGCATTTGTCTTCATGTGCTGTTCTTCCTTGACGTCTGCATCCAGGTTTCTCTTTTTCATAAGGACAGCTGTCCTATTGGTTTAAGGCCCACTCTGTTAAACTCACTTTAACGTGGCTACCTCTGTAAACACCTTCTTTTTACTTAACGTTACATTCTGAGATACTGGGGATGGGGACATCAAATGGTCTTTTTTGGGAAAGACACAAGTCAGCCAATAGCAACCTCTCTTCGTGGCCTTCAAACCGTTTTTTTTTTTTTTTTAATATTTTATCCGCTTTTTACAATTTTTACGTGTGAGTATTCTGCCATTATCGGAAGCAGAAATTGAATTAAAGATGTTGATAAGGTAGGCATTTTAGGTAATATGTAGAGGACAGCTTGCTTTACCTTGTCTTCCTTTACACAGTGTTTGTTAATTTTGTTCTGGCAGATGGTTAACTGCTGACTCTCCTTCCTGAAACTCTTAGACTTTGTTTTATGCATTCCTGGGGTAAAACTCTTTCTAATTTTTCTATATTTTTGGTCATGGTCCTAAATCTTGGTCAAGAGTCTGAAAACTCTGACTCATGGCTTTAATCTGATCTTCAAATAGTTTTTGTATGCCCCATAGTTAAAAATGATGTTGTTGTTTTTTTTTTTTTTTTTGTAAGAACAGAAAGAGAAGGAGGAAAAGATGGGAGAGGAGAGAGAAAGATGACTATATGTGGTCTACAATCCCTAAAATATTTACTATCTAATTCTTTACAGAAAATATTTTGACTCCTGCCCTGGGGCTTGGTTCTTTCTTCTAACATGTACTCCTTTTGGAGTCACAAATTAATAAAGAGGTGCTGACTGAGGTCTCTCCACCCTGGCTGGGCTGGCACTTCAACATCTCCCTGCACTACGTGACCTTTGGTTTTCTTCATTCAATTTTTCCCCTGTTGAAGCCACTCTCTTAGAGGCTTCATGGAGTTTTACCTTGTGCAAACGCAGTCCAGCCCTTAACTAGAAACTGAAGGGGAACCTCCCAGCAGATCTCGCGGTCCTAATATGTGTAGGTTTTCCTCTTTTATGATACGGTCTACAAATTCCAGCTATTTCAACTACCATGACTCAGATCCCAGCCTCCTCAGTAGTAAGTCTTTTGCTTTGCTCTGACTGTACCTTTTAGAAACTGCACCATGGTTCCCCGGCAAAGCAGTTGTGAACACAGGCTCAGTGACAGCCTTTCCCCTCTCTCACAGTCTGCTCCACCTGTTATTCATACCTATAAACAGTAGTCTCATGTGTTTTGTTAAGTTTCATAGCTGTATAGGTTGTTGTTCAGTTGCTAAATCGTGTCCAGCTCTTTGCAACCCCATGGACTGCAGCACCCCAGGCCTTCCTGCCCCTCACCATCTCCCAGAGTTCACCCAAGTTCGTGTACAGCTGTATAGGATGAGATGGTAAATTCAATCCTAGTTACTCCAACTAGGCCTAACTTGAAAGCCCATGTTTTAACCGTCTATGTTCACGTTGGTAAAAAGCATGAAGCCTTGGATCTAAAAGGCAAACACTTGGAATTAACAGTACCTTGTTTAACATACTTGTACATGTGTAAGTCAGAACCATTCAAATGCTATAACTTCGAGTGAAACGTGCATTTTAAAAACAACCTCTGAAGGATCACAGGAAGATGGCAAGGACATTTTTATGTCTTAGCCTAGCTCCTGGATAGAAAAAAAGAGTCATTCCTGATTTATTTTAAGCCAGGTCTATGAATCACAAGGGTAGTGTTTAGAATTTATACTAGATTCTTATCCTGAGAGATGCCAAATTAAGAAATTAATATAAAATTCAGTCCCACGCTGCTGATATTTTGAGTGACAGAAACAAATATAAAACCATTCTTCAGAATTAAAGCCTCAACCTTGTCTGCACTTATCTTTCACAGATAAAAGTATATTAAAGATTAAATAAGTTAAATAATACAGGGAAGCTTCTACCAAATGCAGGAGTCAGCAGATGCTCCAAACATCAGGGAATTGGATTAAGAGTTTCAGATTATTGAACAATCTGAGAGGTATGTCTGAAATGATTAAATACATGACAGAAAAAATTAAAAATATACAAGAACAAGATGCTACAAAAAGTCTAAGCAGTTTCTAAAAGGAATTATTGATAGGTTAAGGCTATGGTTTTTCCAGTAGTCATGTACAGATGTGAGGGTTGGACTATAAAGAAAGCTGAATACCGAAGAATTGATGCTTTTGAACTGTGGTGTGGGAGAAGACTCTTGAGAGTCCCTTGGACTGCCAGGAGATCCAATCAGTCCATCCTAAAGGAAATCAGTCCTGAATGTTCATTGCAAAGACTGATGTTGAAGCTGAAACTCCAATACTTTGGCCACCTGATGCAAAGAACTGACTCATTTGAAAGAGACCCTGACACTGGGAAAGATTGAAGGCAGGAGGAGAAGGGAATGACAGAGGATGAGATGGTTGGATGGCATCACCGACTCAACGGATGTGAATTTGAGTCAACTCCGGGAGCTGGTGATGGACAGGAAGGCCTGGCGTGCTGCAGTCCATGGGGTTGCAAAGAGTCTGACATGACTGAGTGACTGATCTGAACTGAAAAACTATAAATAGAAATAATTAGATAAAACTTAATAGTTGGGTTAAATAAGGATGTCCTCTTCAACCAAAGAGAAAATTGTAGTTTTTTTTTTAATTGAAGGAGTTTTGACTTACTATGTTTTGTTAGTTTCATGTGTACAGCAAAGTAACTTAGTTATCTATACCCATCCATCTACTCTTTTTCAGATTCTTTTCTATTATAGGTTATCCCAAAACATAGAATTTACTTCCCTGTGCACAGGGATGGCGGAGCCTGGTGGGCTGCCATCTGTGGGGTCGCACAGAGTCGGACACGACTGAAGTGACTTAGCAGCTATACAGTTGGCCCTTTTTGTTTGTCTACTTTCTATATAGTAGTGTGTGTTTACTAATTCCAGGCTCCTAATTTATCCCTCTCCTACCCTCTTTGCCCTTTGGTAACCATAAATTTGCTTTCTGTGTCTGTGAGTCTATTCCTGTTTTGTAAATAAGCTTATTTGTACCATTTTTTAAGATTCTGTCTGTAAGAGATATCACACAATATTTGTCTTTCTATATATGACTTACTGCACTTAGTGTGATAATCTCTAGATCCATCTGTGTGGCTTCAAATGGCCTCACTTCATTCTTTTTGATGACTGAGTTACATTCCATTGTATATAGGCACCACATTTTCTTCATTCATTCATCTGCTGATGGGCATTTAGGATGCTTCTATGTCTTGGCTATTGTAAATAGTGCTGCTATGGACATTGGGCTGCATGCATCTATTTGAATTAGAGTTTTCATCTTTTCTGGTATGCATGCATGCTTTGTTGTGTCTGACTCTTTGTAACCCTAAGGACTGTAGCCCACCAAGCTCCTCTGTCTATGGGATTCTCCAGGCAAGAATACTGGAGTGTGTTGCCATGCCCTCCTCCAGGGGTTCTTCTAGAACCAGAAATCGAAACCAGGTCTCCTATGACTCCTGCCTTTGCAGGTGAATTTTTCACCACTGAACCAGATGGGAAGCCCTCATCTTTTCTGAATATATGCTTAGGAGTGGGGTTGCTGGATCATATGGTATTTGGCAAAAAAGTTCATTCAGATTTTTCCATAAGATGTTGCAGAAAAAACCAAACAAAATTTTTAGCCAACTTTATAACCTTATATTTATAAGGTTATATTTATAAGGCAAAATTTATAAGGTTACATTTACTTCAAAAGGAAAGCAAAACAGGGATTGTCTCTTGCTATGTGGGAGTTTTCTCCTAAACTACAGCTTCAATGACTCACTGATGAGAACATTTTCATAGAACTGTACCAAGTCAGCTTTCCAATTCCATTCATGTACTTTGAATGAGATCATGTTGTATTTGAAAAGAAGCAGGGATTTGTAGAACCCAGAATCTATGGCAGCTTTGAGTAAGACAAAAATGTCATACAGGATGAGAAGGGAGAGGTGTGATGAAATTACTTCCCCACATTTGTGACAGGCTATACTAGGCACTTTATGGACTTTAATACTCCTAATGTTATGTGATATAGATTATCCATTCTAGGGGTGAGTATATTCAAGGTTATAGTGAATTATAAGATTGGATTCAAATTTTGAACTGTAAAACCCTAAAATTGTTTTCTTAACACTACATAAAGCTTACACATAACCCTCCAAAGTAAAGTGGAGAGCTGTACACTGCTTCAAGAATTGGCGTGTTACCAAATAGTGGTGTCAACTGCAGTACTGATTAAACAAACTTGATAAGCCTTGTCTGCTTTAAAATTTGCCTTGATGCAAAGTCATCAAAGGAAAAAGCTCTACAGAAACTCAAAGATTTCCTTTTTTAAGGTGACGTGGAAGGGCTATATACAGTAAAACAACTGTAGACTTTACAATTTATGTTTTGTTGGAACATAATGGGGGCCAAGGGAGTTTAAAAGTCTCTAGGAAAGTAAAAGTTAACCTTGCTTTATGTACTAAATGCACTACACTGGATAAAAAGCTAATATTTGAATATGAAATCTCTTTTGACATAAGTTGAAGCTTTGCTCCTATTTAGAAAGCACACAGCTAAAATTCAAAGTCTTGAATACAAGACCTAATAAAAACAACTCTTAAGCATCCTAACAGTCCCTTCAGAGGAGCATGTTGTCTGTAAATAATGCACTCTCAAATGAATTTAATTCTCTGAGCAATCTTCTGTGAGCAGTTGGCTCAGAGGGTAATTAATTCACCTGATCTTGCCGAGTTCAGTGAAAGCATAGCTATCAGAACAGACACTGCCTCCCACAATGGAAATGGCAAGAGGAACTGGCAAGCGGAAGCTTCCAGCCCAGATGTGGCATGCCCTCTTCTGCAACTTCCTCAGTGACATGAAAGGTGAGAAAATGGCAGAGGGCAGCCCATTTGACACTTCCTCACATGCTTAGTTTTCTCTTGCTTTTAACCATGTACTATCTCTCTCTCTGCACAGTCACTCCTTAGCGGTTTTGTCTCTCCATTTCTCTTTTACCTTGTCTCCTCCTCCCCTCTTCTTTCCTTCTTTCTAGGCCAACTTTGGTTCTATTGATGAGATTTCTCAATATAGGTATGACATTAGATATTTATTAACTATGTTGATTATAATCCCACTCTAAAACCAATTACCAAAAACTCAGAGGCTGGATTTCTTCAAGAAGTTTCTTTATTAGGCTCACTTTTTCAGAGATAGAATGAACCATAATTTTCATTCATTCACTCAACAAATAATTTATTCCACATCAGGCACTGAAATAGAGAAGTAAAAATAAAGAAAACAAAAATATATATACACATTCACAGAGCTTTCATTCTTGGCTGGAGATGGAGAGATATATATAATTTAAAAAGTAAATTATATAGTGTGTTGTGGGTAGTAAGTGCTGTGGGAAAATAGAGGAGGGGAAGAAGGATGAGAATGCTGTAAGGCTGCAATTTTAAAAGAGATTTCAGGCGTTGCTGAAATGGTAACATTTGAACAAAAAATTGATGGAAGAGGAGGTAAAAGAGTAAGTTGTATGTCTCTCTGGGAAGATTTTTAGAGGAAACAATTGCAAACTCCCTGAGGTGGGAGAACTCAAAATATTTGATGAAAAGCAAAGAAGTCTGTCTATATAGTCAGAGTGGTGTGAACAGGTCTGACTTTTCCTGCAAAGTTGCCATTGACCTTTAAAGTATAATTCCTCAGGTGTCCAATAGCCATTTCTTAATACTGATGACTGATTAATTGATTCTAAAGAGATTCCTAGATGATCTCTTACAAGATTGAAAAGTACACAGGCTGCTAAAACCAAAAGGAGCAATTGGCAGTGTTGTGATATCATAGAAGGTTTAAGCAAGTGAACACATCAGGCTGATCATCAGCCTTTTATCAAATGTTTGTTCATCATTTCATTGAAACCAGGGTATATATAATACCCCATACCACTAGTGGACGAAAAGCAGGGAAATTAGCAGACTTATCAAGGTAAAGAACACATTTCCTCTATTGCACACATTCTCTGTTCTCCTTTTCAAACCACTTTCAGCCAGTATCTCCAACCTCATTGAGAAGGTCACAGCCGTCTGACCTTGCTTCCTTACTCTCACCCCTGCTGTATCTGTTCCCAAAGGCGTTTATTCCTTCTCACATGACCAGCCTTTGTGTTGCTCTCCAACTTCTGCTACTCTCCAAAGAAGCTGCTGATTTTCCCATTTGATGAAATCCCTTCTTCTGTTTTCAAATGACAGCAGTTTTTTGTTTGTTTGTTTGTTTGTGTTGCTTACTGTTGGATACTTCATACCTGGCACTTCCTGGTACCAAGTAAACATTTCAGAAATATTTGTGAGTTGAAAGAATGGTAGTTATCCCTTGTATTAAAGTGAAAATAATTCCCTTTGATTATTTAATTATTTGTGGAGGAGGAGCTCCTTTTCCTTTGTCCATCTCTCTCCTAAAACCTACTTTTCTCTTTTCCTAAAGAGCAAACCTTCCTAATACCCTAAACCTCAAAGTTGTGCATGTGTCAGTTACCTGTCTGTGTCTTCCTCAATCAAAACCCCATTCCTTCAATGAGGGCACTTCTTTGCAAAAAAAAAAAGGGGGGTGGGGAGGAAAATAATCTATTGAAGTCATTTACTTTGTTCCAATAATTCCAATAATTCTGATTGTTCCAATCAGAACCCTCCTTGGGGTGTCTGAATTTTCATGAGAGGAAACCTGTACTTCTACATGATATTTGGTTTCAGGAATATCATGGCAGAAAAGTTGCCAGTGATTTTAAAAGAATTCAGGTAGTTTGAGAAAATTATCGTCTGCTTCCTTTTATGAGAGAGATTCCCTTAGAACTGTGTTTTTGTTTTTTTGTGTGTGAACCTGTGTTTTGCCCCTTTAAAACCTTCTAAGTGTGCTGTCTGTTGGTTTCATCATGGTTATTTTCAAACATCCTTTCTGAGATGTTTCTCCTGCAGGTGAGGCATTTCTGAGTGACATTTCCCATCAGGACTGCAGGTACATCTGACCGACCTCCCTGATTGTCCCACGTCAACAAAGGCCAGACCAGGCTCTGTGATCATGGGGCAGCAGGCATTCCTAGCCAGTGAGATTAGTTCTGTTTCACTCAGCATGCTCTTCAGCTAAAAACTCTTATTTTAAGGGCCATTCAAGGAGCAGAAGATATAAGTATGGAAGTGTACCTTGGCAAATCAGCAATCCTATTATTTGGGAGAGAACCATTTTCAGTGATTTTGGAATCAGGACAAGATACATCTGTATTGAAGGACCTGACATGTCTGAGATAACTGCATTGGCTCTCTAAAAAGTGGAAACATTCACGAAATAAGGCCGGGTGGATAGGAAATATAGACACTTTCAAATTACTTTAACTTCTCTGGTTTCTTGCCAGATTGATTTCTTTCATTAGGGGAAGTTCCATCTACATACCATTCTAGCCTCAGGAGGTCGGAGACTGATTTAGTGGTCTTAATTTAAGAGCATCCTGAATTTTCAGGAATTTATTGTTTAATATTTGAATGCCCATATGTGACATTTGGATTAATCGACTTGATTTGGGTATAAGTCCTTTGTGAGTTATGCCTCAAGTGGAATTTGAAGCACAGTTTCCAATTAGTGGTGCCACCATCTTGGACATCCAGCCTAGAGGTAACAGATTTGAACACTATTTTCAGCACAGTCTCAATTTAAGGCTCTCAGTAGCTTCCTGTTTGCTATTTTCTCTCCCTTAACCTCCATAGCCTCACATCGGGACCAGAGACCAAAGTCTTCCTGACCGCTTTTCTGACCTCATCTCTTTTTATTCTCTGGCCAATACCTTTAATAGAGGCACTACTGCTCTATCCCTACCTCCAGGAGGGAAGTTTGGAAGGATGGGGGAATTTACTATCACTCGGGGACAGGACCAGCACTTGATGGGTGGCATTTAGGGATGAAAAAAGTCCTGCAATGTGCGGCAGTCCTATAAATAAAGAACTGTTCCCAGTGCCGAAAGGACTCTCATTGATAAATGCCATTTTAAAAAATTTCTATCTCCCCCTGTCACCTCCGCCTCTTTATAATTATCTTGCTGCCCTTGCTCATATTCTTTTTCTACCTTCTTCATATGTACTAATGCTTACCCTCTCTTCTTTATACCTGTCTCACCTGAGATGTCCACTTGGTACTGTCTCTCTGAATCCCCTCGGATTCTATCCATAAAGGCCCAGCATTGTTTCTACATCCTCCTCGAAACCTTACCCAATCATGCCACTCTGAGCAACCTCTCAACACCATAAATTCCCTCCCCATCTATTTTATGCAGCACCCCGAGGAGAATCAAGCTCATTTTTTTTTAAACCTTTTATGTGTGCCTGTTCTTCCTCTCTAAGCTCCTTGAGAGCAATCTTGTGTCTTACACTTTTCCGTCTTTGATTTCATCTATTTCTCTAGCCTCCTCTGCACCAGCCAATTAGGTGTTCAGTTGAGTTCAGTCGCTCATGTCCGACTCTTTGCGACCCCATGGACTGCAGCACGCCAGGCCTCCCTGTCCATCACCGGCTCCCAGAGTTTACTCAAACTCATGTCTGTTGAGTCGGTGATGCCATCCAACCATCTCATCCTCTGTCATCCCCTTCTCCTCCTGCCTTCAATCTTTCCCAGCATCAGGGTCTCTTTCAAATGAGTCAGTTCTTTGCATCAGGTGGCCAAAGTATTGGAATTTCAGCTTCAACATCAGTCTTTCCAATGAATACTCAGAACTGATTTCCTTTAGGATGCACTGGTTGGATCTCCTTGCAGTCCAAGGGACTCTCAAGAGTCTTCTCCAACACCACAGTTCAAAAGCATCAATTCTTCGGCGCTCAGCTTTCTTTGTAGTCCAACTCTCACATCCGTACATGACCACTGGAAAAACCATAGTCAGTTAGGTGTACTTTCTCCCAAACACACTGTGGCAGAGACTGCTTTGTGGTGGTCACAGTCACAGCCATGTCCTCCTGGACACATCACATTTCCTCCCTTGCAGTTAGGTGTGATGTTTGGACTGAGTTCTAACCAAAGGAATGTGGGTGAAAGTGAGGTGTACCTGTCACACTTATGTCTGCTCTGTTAACATTTTCCATATTCAGTCAGTCCTCCTCACTCCTCTTTCCCACCCATCAGCTAAAGGTAGAGAACTCTACATACCTAGGAACAGAACCACAAGATGAAGAGTCAGGTCCTCAAATAACTGGACAGAAGCTCCCTCAACTCACTGGGAACCTCTGAGTTTGACTCTATACGAAAAAGGAATAAACTTTAATTTTGTTTAGCCACTGAGATTGTTGCACATTCATTATAGTAGCGAACATTATTGTATAACCCACCTGCCATCTGCTTTCTTATCTACATGAGTTTATTTGCATGGTTACCTTTGCTTGGAATGAGTTTCCTCTTCGTATTTTAAACTTTTATGCTTTGTCTGATACCTGGACCATTCCTGCCACCTCCATGGGGCTTTCTACAATTTCACCAATCCAGAGTGACTTCCTCCTCCTCCTTTCTTAAAAGTCACACAAACTGCTTTACCACCCACTCAACAAATACTATGATACTGCACATATTTTTATTTAGTTTTAATGTGTATATCCTATCTTCTCTGATAATTTTTAAGATCTTTCAATGGTAGTACCTTTGCCCTGTGCTTCACAGTATTGGGGATGTTATAGGAGCCCAGGAAATAATTGTAAAATGAATGAATTTTGTTACATCTCATCCTTTCTTATTGATACATCTTACACTGTAATAGTTTGCTCCTTCCACAAGGGATTTTGATGGCATTTCTTGTTTCTCTGCCTGACTCTCAGAAATGCTGTCAAAAGAAAATCACACCTTCCCAGTATTCCTTCTCTTTCACACAGTTCACTTTAGTGCCACTTACTTGTTTGTGTTTAATACATGCTAGTTTTGCATTGGAGAAGGAAATGGCAACCCACTCCAGTGTTCTTGCCTGGAGAATCCCAGGGACAGGGGAGCCTGGTGGGCTGCCGTCTCTGGGGTTGCATAGAGTCGGACACGACTGAAGTGACTTAGCAGCAGCAGCAGCAGCAGCAGTTGAGTAAATGATTCTAATTCTTTTCTCTGTATACAGGAAAAATATAGGTAAAGCATCTTAATTCTCCAGTTTGGGGAGATATCAAAACATTGTATCTGATTTCTATATTTTCTTTGTTATCGTAGGAGTAATCACACAGGGCTGGCTGACTGTTGTGAATGAGGTCAGTCATGACTCTATCGACTTTTTGTCTAACAAAAGAACAGATTCTTCAGTCTGTGACTGTAGTGTGATCATCACTTATGCTAGTTTCATCTTTGTGTTAATGTATCCTTATGCGTATGGTACTTTTCAAATTGGTGGGGTAGTCCAGTGAGACTTTGCTTGCAGGGATTTGCTTGAGGGAAAGCCTACAGAGGCAGAGGCCTTGCCAAGAAATCAAAGGTATTGACTTTGCTCTTCTTTTCTTCCCCACTGGGACTTGAGACCTCTGTCAATAGTGGCCATAAAGAAGAGACCCACAAGTCAAGTGTCAGGAGGCCTGACTTACTCTTACAACTTGACTCTCAGCAACCCACTTCTTTCTGCACTGGAAAATGGGTCAATACTATTTGTCATATCTTTTTGGTGTCTTATTAGAGTCAATGAGGTAGTGTGCATATGTGTGTTCTGTCATGTCTGACTCTTCGTGACCCCATGGACTGCAGCCCACCAGGCTCCTCTGTCCATGGAATTTTCCAGGCAAGAAACCTGGAGTGGGTTGCCATTTTCTACTCCCGAGGATTTTTCCAACCCAGGGATCAAACCCACATCTCCTGAGTCTCCTGCATTGGCAGACGAGTTCTTTACCAGTGAGCCACCTGGGAAGGCCCGATATCGTAATATCAATTCCCATATAGGTAATTTCTGACTAATGGACAGATAATAGGCAAAAACTCCCATGACACATTGGTGTTGGAATCTGTTTGAATTGATATTGAACAGATGGCTTAAGTCTCTAGCTAGTCTCAGTTACTTGGATGTAGCAGGTGTAGCCCTAATTACAGGTCTACATCCTTTGCTACGATCTCTGAGTTTCTTTAAATTCTGAAGGGGCAGATGTTAGTATAGGAGGGAGAAGGCTCCCGACTGGGAAATTCCTGAGCAGTAAAATGAGAAATTTCTTTCAATGAGGAGGTGAGCAAGCAGCTAAGCCAAGCCTCCAATGGCTGGTCCAATCAGGGAGAGTCGTGGAGGAAAGAGACCCATAATGGTAGAGGAAACGATCAGTGATGGGGGGTAGGAAACATCCGAGCCTCCAGGCAAGGTTATACAGATTTATTAACTAATTAGAGTTTTCATTTAAAGACCACCAGTACTTGTCCATAAACTCTCTCATTCACTAATTATTTAATAGGTCTACTCAACTTAAGTGCCTGCTTATTATGGACAATAACCAGACTTGTTTCATGTTGACACTGTGTGCATCAGGGGACAGAGGAAATGTCACAGACATACCTACTAGAGGATAGTTATCTGACATTGGTTTCTGTTTAGTTCTTTCTCTCTTGTCTCAGATTCTAGGATGTACTTTCATAGCTGCATTAGATATCCATCCCTTTATTCAGTCAATAATTATGTATTAGATACCCAGTACTATCCTAAGTGCTAGAGATATAGAAAAAGTTCATACCCTCATAGAGCTTACATTCTTGCAGCAGCAGAAAGAGTGCATGTGTGGATATATCTGATATGTATATGACTTTAAATATATAAAATTATATATATAAATACCAAAATACTTTCTGACTTCTTCCTACACCACTTCTCCCTCTCCTTTGCAAGTTCTTTCTCTTTTAGCTTTTCAAATATTGCTGTTCCCCAGGGGTTTATTCTCTGCTCTCTCACTTTCTCACCCTATCCACTGTTCCTGGGGTTTTCATCCAGTTATGGGGCTTAAACTATTGCACTTATGCAAATGTCACCTTAAACGGAGTAGTTTCTAAACTGAGCTTGCAAGACTCAACCTTCTCTAGGATCAATCTGCCTTTCTTTATTAATTCTGCTTCTTGGTTTGTGGAGCATTCCCCTGCCTTTCCACCCAGCCCCTTCACCTATCAGTCATTCATCCAGTCTTGGCAATTTTGCCCCTAAATAGGTTGTCTTTTCTCCTGGACTCTTACCTCATCTCCACACCTCTCATCCATGTATCCAAAGTATTCTCTTCATTCTCTCAAGGATCTTCCTATTCTAAAATGTGGTCATATCACTACTTTGCCATAAACTTCAAAGGGTTCCTATCACCTATAGTATACTGTTAGACTCCATAGGAAATCACACAGGACTTTCCCTGTGATGAACCTAGAGTAGTGACTGGTGTGTGGAAGACATATTCATTAATAACTGTTAATATAATTACAATATTCCAATGTAATAATTATATAATAAGTATCAATAGCTTTTGTTACGATAAAAGTATTTATAATGATAATTAGCATATTAGTGATAAAAAGACAACCCCCCTCCCCAAGCAGTACCTCTCTACCTAACTGGCCATTATGTAATTCTAAAGTGCTCTGGCAAAGTGGACATGCCAGAAAAAATATGAGTTTTTCTACTTTGTAAGTTAGTTATAACTAGTTTTGATCATGTGAAAACATGAACAAGCCTGTAATGAAAAACAGAATGCAATCAGCCCCTGGCTGTGACATAAAGCTCCTGACCCAGTAAGGAGAAAGGCCATAATTTTCCAATCATGCTGCCCAGTCTGCAGCATTGCCACAAGTTAAACAGATATCAAAACAGAGTGAAATTATTGACTCTGACGGGCTCTGTGTCCTAATAAATGCAATATCATATAGCAGAAAACGTTCCAGACAAGGAAAAATGTGGGAAGGAAACAGACACTTACTAAGCAGCTATTGTGCATTAAATGTTTTCTGTATACATGCCCATTTAAAGCTCATAAGTCTATCAATTAACAAACATTATCCTGCTTACTGCTGAGGCAAAGAGGCTTGTAAGTTGTGCTGTGTTATACAGCTAATGAAGTGACCCTGAGCAGACCACTTCACTTAAGCAGCTACTACGCTCTGTTAGCCTGATGTGTTCATACCACTCAAGTCAGTTTCTCAGGAAATTCCCATACCTGGCCATCTTCACTGTTAAAATTGTAATACAGGGTCTTGCCTTTTATCACTCCCCCCCTCTGCTCAATTTGTAAATTCCACAGGGAGCTGTATCTATCTGGTTCACACCTTTGGGACCGAGAGCTAGCATAGCCCCTGGCTTCTAGTAGGTGCTCAGTAAATGCTTGTTTAATTAACTTTCTCATTTTTAAAAAGAGATACCTGGAGCATGGGACCTGTAAAATTCCTGTCAGTTCTGTGTTGCTGGTGATAAGGTTCTGACCTGGCCAAGACAGAGACCTGAGAAGGACTTCGTATTTCCCAGCAGCTGATGTTGTAGGAAGAACATGAATGCAGATGCCCTGGGTGTTGGTTCTTGTCAGAAATTCTATCCAGGTCCAGACCTGTATAGGAAGTAGGGTTTAGTCTTCCTGAAAAAAGATGCACACAGTCCATTTTATTGTATAGAGTTTTACATGAATCACCACAAAGACACAGTTGGTGGAACTGAAACAGTAAATATGGAGAAGCCATGAAGATTAAAATAGAATAATAATGATTCTTGGTTTCTAGTTCCTGTCTACGACTTGCCCCTCAGGAGACAAGTCAGGACTGTTCACCATCTAATCCTAGAAGCTTAGCTGGATTCTAATCCTGGCTCTTGAAATTTCAGATTGCTGTTATTCAGTTGCCCAGTCATGTCCAACTCTTTGCGACCCCATGGACTGCAGCATGCCAGGACTCCCCGTCCCTCACCATCTCCCAGAGTTTGCCCAAGTGCATGTCCATTCGGTGATGTGAACTAGCCATCTCATCCTCTGATACCCTCTTCTTCTGCCCTCAATCTTTCCCAGCATCAGGGACTTTTCCAATGAGTCAGCTGTTCACATCAGATGACCAAAATATGGAGTTTCAGCTTTAGCATCAGTCCTTCCAACGAGAATTCAGGGTTGATTTTCCTTAAGATTGAGTGGTTTGTTCTCCTTGCTGTCCAAGGGACTTTCAGGAGTCTTCTGCAGCACCATAGTTTGAAGGCATCAATTCTTCGGCCTTTCGCCTTCTTTATGGTCCAGCTCTCACAGCCCAAACACTCATGTTTAAAATGGAGGTAATGTATCTGTTAGATTGAAACATATAAAATTACCATTTTGGTGGGGCAAATGGGTCAGATATTGACAACTTCATATAACTCAACTTAATACATCATAGGATTGTTGTAGGTGAAATGAATAATGCATGTAGAGCACTTACCATAATGCCTGTCACAAAAGTACTCAATATACGCAAGCCATGATGATCATAATGATTTTTATCTGAGATGGCAACTGAGGTCTTACTGGACTCCTGCCTTTGGTTTAATTTTTCTAAGTGGTACCAATCAAATGACTAGCTTTATCTGACCATATTTTAAGGGTAAAGAGCAAGCAGGTAGTCCCTGAAGCCCACTCTTCCCAGTTTGTTGTCTTGGACATAATATTGGACAAGAATTACAGGGGTCCCAAATAGACATGTTCATGCTGCAAAGACCCTTGTGGACATATTCCCAGAGCTTCTCCATATACTGAGTGATCACCTTGAAGACTTGACCTCACACTGCCCACTTTGTGTTGCTGTGACCCCAACTGAGTCATTTAATATTTGAGTGCCATGTCATTTAATATTTGTTTCATTTTCTTTTTCTTTTTTGGATTTTATTTTATTTTTTTAATTTTTTAAAAATATAAATTTATTTATTTTAATTGGAGGTTAATTACTTTACAATATTGTATTGGTTTTGCCATACATCAACATGAACCCGCCACAGGTATACACGTGTTCCCCATCCTGAACCCCACTCCATCCTCCCTCCCTGTACCATCCCTCTGGGTCGTCTCGGTGCACCAGACCCAAGGATCCAGTATCCTGCATCAAACCTGGACTGGCAATTCATTTCATATATGATATTATACATGTTTCAATGCCATTCTCCCAAATCATCCCACCCCCTCCCTCTCCCACAGAGTCCAAAAGATGTTTTACACATCTGTGTCTCATTTGCTGTCTCGCATACAGGGTTATCGTTACCCAACAAATACTCATTGAGTATTTCCTTGATTTTACTCATTTGAGTATTTCCTTGGTTTTAGGCAAAAATGTACTGCTTTCACAAACGAAACTTTACCTTCATGGTAATGTTGTCATTCATTATTAATTCATTCCATACATATTTATTGAACACTTAGTAGATGTCAAAGATTATATTAGTCAATGGATAAAATGGTGACTAAGTGAAAGATAGTTCCTGGGAGCTAAAACAGACATTAAAAACATACCCTTATACAAGTAAACGGGCTTCCCAGGTGGCTCAGTGGTAAGGAATCTGCCAGCCAAGGCAGGAGACACAGGAGACGTGGGTTTGATCTTTGGGTTGGGAAGATCCTCTGGAGGAAGAAATGGCAACCCCCCTCCAGTATCCCATGGACAGAGGAACCTGGTGGGCTACAGTCCATGGGGTTGCAGAGTTGGACATGACTTAGCATTTAAGCATGGACATATGCATATACAAGTAAATATAAAATTTGAATTGTGTGAAGTACTATGAATGGTATCATGGTAGCAAGAAGTATAGAACTTTTTTAAAAATTAATTTTTATTGGAGTATAGTTGCTTTTTGACATTGTGTTAGTTTCTACTGCACAGCAAAGTCAATCGGCTATACATATACCCATTCTTTTTAGGATTTCCTTCCCATTTAGGTCACCAAAGAACACTGAGTAGAGTTCCTTGAGCTTCACAGTAGGTTCTCATTAGTTATTTATTTTATGCATAATATCAATAGTATATACATGTCAATCCCAATCTCCCAATTCATCCTACTTCCACTTCTCCCCACCCTGGTGTCTATACATTTGTTCTCTACATCTTTGTCTCTAATAAACACAGAGCTTTGACCTAGTTGTATGAGGGCTTCTCAGGTGACTCAGTGGTAAAGAATCTGCCTGCCAAGCAAGAGATGTTGGGTTTGACTCCTGCACTGGGAAGATCCCCTGGAGAAGGAAATGGCCATGTACTCCAGGATTCTTGCCTGGTAAATCCCATGGGCAAAGAAGCCTGGCAGGCTACAGTCCATGAGGTCGCAAAGAGTCAGACACAACTTAGCAACTAAACAACAACGGATGTAGGACAGATGCTGATGACTAGCACTCAACACCTTTGAAAGGATTAAATATAGATGTCTAGGACATGTGGTTCTGTGCCAGAATATAGGGATTAGAGAATGGAGTGTGGACCACTTGCATTCATAACTTGCCCCTCAACCAGATGCTCTTGGGTATGGTGCAACCTACACAGATGTATGGGAAAGCCTGGATCAGGGGGCTTTCTGGAGGAAATACTGTTAGAACTCTTGTTACCTGAGATGTGTAGAAACTAACTGTAAATATGAGAAGATGTGTGTTTGTATTCAGTAGCGTTGAGAGTTGGAGTAGTGCTTGAGGCAAAGAAAATTGTGTGTGCAAAACCCTGTGGCAGGAAAAAACAGGATCCACTTAAAAAAAAAAAGGCCAATGAAACTAGAGTTCATGGAGTAATGAAGGGCAAAGTGGCAAGCAAAACCCAAGAAATAAGCAGAGATCAGAATTTATGTGCCTTGCAAGAATATACAATGGAGAAAAGACAATCTCTTTAGCAAGTGGTGCTGGGAAAACTGGTCAACCACTTGTAAAAAAATGAGACTAGAACACTTACTAACACCATTCACAAAATAAACTCAAAAATGGATTAAAGATCTAAATGTAAGACCAGAAACTATAAAACTCCTAGAGGAAAACATAGACAAAACACTCTCTGACATACATCACAGCAGGATCCTCTATGACCCACCTCCCAGAGTAATGTAAATAAAAGCAAAAATAAATGGGACCTAATTAAACTTAAAAGCTTTTGCACAATGAAGGAAACTATAAGCAAGGTGAAGAGACAGCCTTCAGAATGGGAGAAAATAATAGCAAATGAAGCAACTGATAAAGAATTAATTTCCAAAATATACAAGCAGCTCATGCAGCTCAATACCAGAAAAATAAACGACCCAATCAAAAAATGGGCCAAGAACTAAACAGACAGTTCTCCAAAGAAGACATACAGATGGCTAACAAACACATGAAAAGATGCTCAACATCACTCATTATCGGAGAAATGCAAATCAAAACCACAGTGAGGTACCATCTCACACCGGTCAGAATGTGAAGCTCGCTCAGTCGTGTCCAACTCTTTGTGACCCCATGGACTGTAGCCTACCATGTTCCTCCATCCGTGGGATTCTCCAGGCAAGAATACTGGAGTGGGTTGCCATTTCCTTCTCCAGGAGATCTTCCCAACCCAGGGATCAAAGCCGGGTCTCCCGCATTGCAGGCAGACACTTTACCATCTGAACCACCAGGGAAGCTCAAAATGTCTACAAACACTAAATGGTGGACAGGGTGTGGAGAAAAGGGAACCCTCTTACACTGTTGGTGGGAATGCAAACTAGTATAGCCACTATGGAGAACAGTGTGGAGATTCCTTAAAAAAATGAAAATAGAACTGCCTTATGACCCAGAAATCCCACTGTTGGGCATACACACTGAGGAAACCAGAATTGAAAGAGACATGTGTACCCCAATGTTCATTGTAGCACTGTTTACAATAGTTAGGACATGGAAGCAACCTAGATGTCCATCAGCAGATAAATACATAAGAAAGCTGTGACATATACACAATGGATGGAATATTACTCAGTTATTAAAAAGAATGCATTTGAATCAGTTCTAATGAGGTGGATGAAACTGGAGCCTATTATACAGAGTGAAGTAAGTTAGAAAGAAAGACGCCAATATAGTATATTAACACATATATATGGAATTTAGAAAGATGGTAATTATGACCCTATATGCGAGACAGCAAAGAGACATAGGTGTAAAGAACAGACTTTTGGACTCTGTAGGAGAAGGCGAGGGTGGGATGATTTAAGAGAATAACATTGAAACATGTGTATTACCATATATGAAATAGATCGCCAGTCTAGGTTCGATGTATGAGACAGGGCACTCAGGGCCAGTGAACTGGGATGACCCTGAGGGTTGGGATGAGGAGGGAGGTGGGAGAGGGGTTCAGGATGGGGGACACATGGACACCCATGGTTGATTCATGTAAATGTATGCCAAAAACCACTACAATATTGTAAAGTAATTTGCCTCCAGTTAAAATAAATAATTTACCAAAAAAAAAAAAAACCAAAAAACTGTGGGCCTTGGAAGGGATTTTGGCCTCATCACGAATGCAATGAAGAGTCATGTAACTGTTTTTAGTAGATGACAGTAACAGAATTACATTTTTGTTTTTCAGGATTATTTTGGATGTTAAGAGGAAAGTGGATTGGAGAAAGTTGGCAATGGTGCATACAGGGCAGTCAGGTTGGATGATGCTACAGGTGAGAATTGATAGTAGCTTGTAATAGTGTGGCATTCAAGGAGATGGGAAAATTGTACATTTCAATAAATACTAGGAGGTGAACTTGATAGAGTTGCCGATTGATTGAATACTGGGGACACGGAGAGGAAACAGTCAAGGACAATGCCAAAGGTTTTGGCTTGTGGAATGGTATGGATGCTGAAGTCATATCTTGTGATAGAGAATCCTTGAAGAAGCCCGTGTTGGACAGGAGAGAGGCTTAAGTGGCATCCAAGTGGAATTATCAGATAGGTCATAAGACCTATCAGCAGAGGAGAGAGATGTGTCAAAGACAGACATTTCTGAGGTGACTTTACAAAAGTAGCAATTGAAATCATAGGCATGATTGAGATCACCGAGGTAAGGAACATAAATAAGGCTAGATGGCTTAGAAATGAGCCTGCAGGAACTCCAAACTTGCTGGCCAGGTGGGTGAAGATAAAAGTTCTTATATTCATTTTCCAGAAATTATGGTTCTGAAAATTTGAGTAATTTGCCCAAGGCAAGCAGCTAGCAAATGGTGAAGGTGGAATTTAAATCTGTATTCTTTATATTCCAGAACTCTCATTCACCTACTATATCACAGTTTTCAGTCTTTAAACAGTTTTTGAAAACTTTGAAGACTGTTCCCATTATTTGATTCAGCATTGAATAACTATTTTCTTCAATACAGCTTTCTTAAAAAGTAGCCTAAAAGAAACACATAGCTGAGAGTGAGGAGCAAAAGGCAAAGTGGGCGCTCTAAAGAAGGATAAAAGCCAAACTCTACCAGCCCCCGGGAGCCAAGAATTCACCAGCCTAACATAATTAGGTGTTCGCTTAACACTCAGTGATTAAATGACTTGACACCAACTTCTTTATGAGGGAAAAAAAAATTAGTGTGAGGTGCAGCAGACACCTCCAGGCTCTTTAACAAAACCTGCCATCATGGCTGGAGTCTGCCGCTGCCTGCTTCCTTAGTAACTGCACTCTCACACCTCCGTGGAACATGCTGGCACTCCCCTCTCCCTGTTTCAGGTCAAAAAGCTGAGAAATGGGTCCCAGCAAGTTCTGGTTATGAGGTGCTGAACTGCTGCTGCGTCTGTTGTAGGCAGCATCCCCTGGCATTGGATGGCATGGGAATAAGTCCAAGAGTTTTGTGAAATAAGCTAGAACTTAGAAAATTTGGGGAAGAGCTTTCTAGGTCGATTCTGTCCTGAGATGACTGGGTGGCACTGGTTGCATCTTATAAATTCCATTAGATTTCTCTCTCTTCATAATTAGAAGCCAGGAGGAGATTCTGACATGGAAACAGCCCTAAAAGGAAAACCGAAAAGAAGGGTTTAAATGACATGGCTCTGATAGGCCAGGAGGACTGAAAATTTCACTTTAATTTTTTAAGGGCATGAAAGTGATTCATGTAATCAAATGCTAAGCAAACTCAAACAAAGTATTCTCACCTACCCAGTTCAGTTCAGTTCAGTCACTCAGTCATGTCTAACTTTTTGCAACCCCATGGACTGCATCACGCCAGGCTTCCCTGTCCATAACCAATACCCACCCACTTACATAAATGAAATTTAAGGTTTTAAAATGTCTTACCTAGAAGCAGGACACTTGAAAAGAATCCAAGTTAGGAAAAATTTGGGGCTGCATAGAAATTGATTGCAGACAAAGGTGTCCCTTCTGGGATAGCCACTTCATATTCCTTGTTTTGTAGAAGTTCAAATTAATATTTAGCTATCATGGAACCTTCTTCTACCTCCAAGAGCTCACAGGGATCAGGAAGTGGCCTCTACCTAAACTGATCAGTTTTCATCTGGTAATGGTGACTCTCCTTGGCTTACCAAAAAAGCAGTAACTTGTACATCTCAGAAGATGGAAGTGACTAGGAGCATTGGGCTGTTGTTCATAGCTTTTAGATTCTTATGACACTTCTCAGTTTCTCTAATATGACCATGTGGGTGGGATGAAGCAATGAAGAAAGCATTAGGTATGGAGTCTAAGAATCTTAAGTTTCAGTCCTTATCCCACAATTTGCCAGGTGTGTGACCTTGGCTAAGTCTTCTAATTTAGGTAACCAAACATGTGTTGATTCTGACTAGCGGGCTTGCTGCTACTGCTAAGTCGCTTCAGTCGTGTCCGACTCTGTGCAACCCCATGGACTGCAGCCTACCAGGCTTCTCCATCCATGGGATTTTCCAGGCAAGAACACTGGAGTGGGTTGCCATTTCCTTCTCCAATGCATGAAAGTGGAAAGTCGTGTCTGACTCCCAGCGACCCCATGGACTGCAGCCCACCAGGCTCCTTCATCCATGGGATTCTGCAGGCAACAGTACTGGAATGGGGTGCCATTGCCTTCTCCCAGGCTTAGGCAATGCTTTGAGAGGCTTTGGGGGCGAAGTGGGGAACTCTTGGGCCCTGGAAGGCGCAAATGGAGGCGGCAGCGATCACCTAAATCAGAAAGTGGCGGATAAGTTTTTTTAAAGGTTTGCGTAGAGTGGGAGGGAGCTCGCCAGGGCGCCTGATCACAGCATCCTGTAAGTCCTCGCCTCTCTCCTCTGCTGATTTTTTCTTCCTTCTCTTTCAATCTTTCCACAGCCAAATAATTGGTCTTTCAGGCTTTTTCAAAGAATTTGTAATTTTTTCTAAGGGCAGTGGGAGCTAGGGGATGATCTTGAGCCAGAAAGTAGCATAGTTAGGTGTGTATGTTAGAAAGATCTCCCTGGTGTCAGGTGGTTTGGGTAGAGATGAGGATAGATACAGAAAAACAATCAGGAAACATCTGCAATTTTCTAAGCAAGATATATGAGTGCAAAAATTAGGAAAATGATAACAAACATAGAAAGAAGGTGACCGATATGAGACATATTAAGAAAACAGGAAAGTGGAAGTTGATATGAGCCTAAGGGAGGAAAAATGACTTACAGATTTCTGGTATGCACCACTCTATAGATTAAGCTGCCTTTACTGAGCTAATAAATAAAGGGAAAGGGTCAGGCTTTATGTTTGATGAACATGAATTTCTTGGGAGAAAGCTCAATTTGAATTTCATATAAAAGATCTTAGATGGACATGTGTGGTGAACAGCTCTGGTACAAACCAGGAGAGAGTCTTAGTAAGAGATAAGGCTTTTGACGCCAAATAGTTATACATAGTAGATGAAGTTGTGAACGCAGATAAATCACACAGAGGGGGCACTCACAATAAAAAAAGGACTGAGAACAGAACCCTCTGGGAACATTAAGCACTTAAGAGGCAGATGGTAGAAGGAGAGCCAGGAAGTACAATAAGTAATTATCAAAGCAAGTAAAGGACAATCAGAAGAAAGAATAAAGTAAAAAGCAAAAAAAAAAAAGAAGAAGAAGAAGAAGAAGAAAAAGGTCATAAGGAACCCTGGAGAAGAAAAAGCTTCAAGGAAAGCATGGCCATTAGTGTCAAAGTCACTAGACAACTAAGTATGATAGGAACCCAAAAATAGTTGCCTGAAATGAGTTGAAAAGATGGAATAAGAGGTATGTGGAGGCATTGTGTAAGTTCACTTATAAAAGGAAAATAGCTTATAGATAATAAGTAGGGGGATAAAAGAATTTTTTTTTTCAATTAGAAGAGACTTGAGCCTATTTCTATCCTTACAAACTAGGAAGAAATGGCCAGAATGAAAGAGAAATTAGATAGAGGAGCCTATAGATGTGGTCAGAGTCTTAGAGGTTGAGTGACTAGAACCTTGTTTAAGGGAGAAGGCTAAACTTTAGGTAGGTTCTTTTCTTCCTTTGAGACCAGTAAGAGGGAAATAAGAAAAGTTGTTTGATTATTTTTAAAGGGGTGGGTAAGAGCTCATGGAAATTCTCAGTGACAATTGTTTTTGTGGTGTGAGAAAGTCAGATTCAAAGAGTGTGGGAGAAAAGGGCTAATTATGTGTTCAAGGAATCTGATAGTTTGTAGTAGCTGTGAATTCAACAGACCCAGACCAGGGAAATATTCAAAGATTAAAGGACATCAAGGAAGATCCAGCTGAAATTTAAGGCCTTATCTCAAGGGTGGCGTCAATCTAGAGAATAGTGATTTTTCTCCATTAGTACACAGCTACTAAAGTATAAGAATGCAGAATGTGAATGTTTGCATTCATTTATGATGGGGATTTGCTTTAAGGTAGACAGCTAAGGAGCCAAGGTGGAAGGAGTTCAAATTGTAAGCCAGGGAGTTGTTGATTGATGAACCATAAGGCTCTGTGTGAAAGGATGAAAGTCCACAGAAGAGACCTGGTGGACCTGGAGTAAAGTGAGGGGAAAAGAGAGAGAGAGATTTTGAAGGTTGAAGTTAAAAAAAAAAAAAAAAAGGATTTTAAAATTTGGCATGGGGCAGAGCTGGATGTGTCAGAGCAAAGCAGTTGGAATGGATTGCTAAGTGAAAAAGTGGGTAGACTGAAAGGGATTGAGGACACCTGGATCAAGGTTATTGATCTGATTGTCCACAAATGAAGGAATATAGGATCACGACAGGGGCATGGGTAAAGAGAAAAATTGCTGAGATGTTACATAAAGTTGAGGGTGTTACAAATAACTGAATTATAGTGTTAGAGTTTTATATGGGATCCCATAAGCAGAATCTTTTGTTCAATCTCAGTTTGAAGCCAATTAAGACAAGAGTTAAAACAGGTGAGAATCAAAAAGGTGATCTTTATCACTGATAAAATTAATTTTCAACAATGTAGCTTATATCTGCCCATAAGTCTACTGTCCAATAATATTGAACCCTAGGCTGAGATACCCAGGCTTAGGAAACCCTGAACCTCTACAGGTTTCTTCTAGGGAGTGAGAGGCAGATGTCTCTCATATGACCAGAAATTAGGAAAGAAGATCCGGGGAGGGAGGAGGGTTCAGGATGGGGAACACGTGTATACCTGTGGCGGACTCATGTTGATATATGGCAAAACCAATACAATATTGTAAAGTTAAAAAATAAAATAAAAAAGAAAGAAGAGATTCTAAAAGGAGAGGGACAGAAAGAGACAGATGTAGGCATGCCTATATCCTTGGCCAGACTCATAAATCATTTAGGTCATCCAACTTCATGAAGGGAGAAGAAAGGATCTAAGAGTATAAAACTGGTGATACTTTTTCCACATGAAAGGAAGTATAAGGATTAGAAACAGATTTTTACCTCTCATGTCTTGAATCAGAAAAATACATCATCCTAGGTGTTCCAAGTAGAAAGACTTAAAAAAAATGAAGCATACAGTTATATGCAGTAAACATGCAGAATAGAATTCTAGGAAAATTCTCATCAGCCTTGTAGAAAGGAGTAACAATGGTGAGATGCTTTAGAGCAATTCAGCGCATGAGCTTATGCCACCTAATCTATAGCACGAAGAAACTGACGCAGATGGCAGTTGATTATATGTCAAAAGAAAGTTCTGTGGTATAACACTGAAGCGGTAGAGGGAAGCCAGGAGGACAACGATTCCTTCTCAGGGCCCCATGATACATATGGTGTGGGAAAGTAAGTACCTTCTGTTTTGAACTGAAAGTGAGAACATGGCTTTTGAAGGCAGCCTTATTTCCATTTAGTAAGAAACTGAAAGGCTGAAAAGGTAGAGGTTTTCATTTTCCATGAAATGTGGATCCCAGTGTGCACAATGAAAACAGGAGAGTGAAGAGAGTACACGTCAGTGACTTAAAAAAAGAGAGAGAGAGCAAGAAGTGGAATAGAGATATCAATGTTGTGAGCTTTTACCATGAGATGGGAGAGACAAGGCTGGTTCAGCTTGGCTCCAACCAACAAGTGGATGTTCACAGGGCATCCATGTGACTCCACTGAAGGGGAGATCGATATGATCTTTGTCAGGGATATCTTGGTTGTAAAAAATACAAACCTCTCCAGCTAAAGAAAGGGATTAGAGAAAATGTATAAAACCGGGCACAAAAAAGAAAGTTTGGTCTCAGGAACTGGAAAAAACCTAGACTACTCTGTCTGTCTCTCTCTGCAACAAGTATTCCCACTGACACTTTGATCAGCGCATCTACTTCATTCTTTTCTGTCAAGACAAGTTTTATCTGCCTTGGCATGAACGAAGTACATGGGATAGACATGCATCTAAGAAGTTCCTGCAGTGCAGACAGAGTCTAAAGGAAAAGTACAGATCCTGGAACAGTGAGGACATAGGAAAAAGCAAGATGAGAGATAAGGTCTTATCTATTCCATTATCTCTAATTCCTAGGATTAATTTATCAGTCTTCTCTAAGGTTGTTATGAGAATCACATGAGAGAAATTTATAAAAGTAGAACATAAATATAAGGTATCTATTGAGATTGGACCAGGTAATTATCAATCCAGAAAATTTGAATTCTGTGTTCTACCCTGAGTTGTTTTTGAGTTTCCAGTCTTTTTCTTGGCTTCAATTATTGGGAATCTTTTTGGAGATACATATATACATGCTGCAGTCCATGGGGTCATAAAGAGTCAACCATGACTTTGTGACTGAACAACAGCAACAAAATTTTACTTCCAGAAAAGCATCTACTTCTGCTTTATTGACTATGCCAAAGCCTTTGACTGTGTGGATCACAACAAACTCTGGAAAACTCTTAAAGAGATGGGAATACTAGACCACCTGACCTGCCTCCTGAGAAATCTGTATGCAGGTCAAGAAGCAAGTTAGAACGGGACATAGAATAACAGATTGGTTCCAAATCAGGAAAGGAGTATGTCAACGCTGTATATTGTCCCCTGCTTATTTAACTTATATGCAGAGTACATCGTGAGAAATGATGGACTAGATGAAGCACAAGCTGGAATCAAGATTGCCAGGAGAAATATCAATAACCTCAAATATGCAGATACCACACTTATGGCAGAAAGCAAAAAAAGTAAAGAGCCTCTTGATGAAAGTGAAAGAGGAGAGTGAAAAAGTTGGCTTAAAACTCAACATTTCGAAAACTAAGATTATGGCATCTAGTCCCATCACTTCATGGTAAATAGATGAGGAAACAGTGGAAACAGTGAGAGACTTTATTTTCTTGGGCTCCAAAATCACTGCAGATGGTGACTGCAGCCATGAAATTAAAAGACACTTGCTTCTTGAGAAAAAAGTTATGACCAGCCTAGACAGCATATGCTTTTGAACTGTGGTGCTGGAGAAGACTCAGTTCCTTGGACAGGAAGGAGATCCAACCAGTCCATCCTAAAGGAAATCAGCCCTGAATATTTATTGGAAGGACTGATGCTGAAGCTGAAACTTGAATGCTTTGGCCACCTGATGCAAAGAGCTGACTCATTTGAAAAGACCCTGATGTTGGGAAAGATTGAGGGTGGGAGGAGAAGGGGACAACAGAAGATGAATGGCTGAATGGCATTACTGACTCAATGGATATGAGTTTGAGTAAACTCCAGGAGTTGGTGATGGCCAGGGAAGCCCCGGTGTGCTGCAGTCCATGGGGTCGCAAAAGCCAGACATGACTGAGCAACTGAACTGAACTGAATCAGTTCTTTTTCTGTCCTTCATCACCATGATAACTATGTATTGACTTTTATACTCTAGCTTTTATATGTGTTTATAGGCTCAAATTAAATTCTTATTTAGGGTCATTAACCAAGATGTCTACTGTATCCTGAGTATAGCAGGACCCCTACTTTCTCTATCACTAGGTAGAAGACATGATCCTCAATGCCCTATTAACCTCTTGGTGGACCTTAGGCTTTTTGAATCTTAAACAAGTAGTTTATAGTCCTAACCATGTAGTGGGTCACAAAGCAACTGATGATTTCTATGCTCCATTGCCAGAGCCCACATGGTGATCAGGGTCCTGCCCCATTCCTGAATAGTACCATTTCTGCCTTTTCCACACTGCACACATTAGAGCCCTGATGGAAATTTAGGCAACTCTTTTCATGAAGAATGGAAAGGTATCCTGAGATAGTGCAAAGTGAGAGGATCAAGAATTGGGAAACTTACGTCACTAACTCATTCTCATAACACACCAGGGATAGATGGTCTCTGTCTCATAGTTTGAGTGTTTGGAGGGAGATCCACATGAATATGCCCTCTCTCTTGACAACTCTCTGTTTACCCAGTTTACTCTTGTTCTCTTTATGAGTCACTCTTCAGGGTTTTCTCCCCAAATGTGGGGAAGCCAATCTGCTCTTTCAGAAAACCCATGAGAAAGGAATCTAGAGTCTCTGTGTCTACTTGAGTTTTGAAAACATCAGTATTCCAGATTTCAGGTAGGTAAGTAGATTCCTTTCTCCGCCCTGAGGTTTGCTGACTCTGAGTAGGGACAGACTGAACAGAGGAATAGTGAGAAGGATGATTTGCTTGTGGTTCTAACTCCACTCCTGAGGACTGGGATCAGTTTCCCAAATGCAAACATTTCTTGATACAGCTAGTTGAAGTAAATCAGTTTATTCCCTGAAAGAGGAAAGTATGTTCTTCCTGTTGACATGACTTTAAACCTGTATCTTGAGAAATAGAAACCCTGATAGTCCTTTTAAGGAATATTTGATTACTTTCTGAGCCTCTTTTTATTACAAAGAGCCTTCACATTGGTGGAAAACAGCATCTGAGTCTTATGTGATGAAAATGGCACTCCAAGTGGATTCTTTTTGATCCCCAAATTTCTTCTCTGATAAAATAAAGCCTGTTCTGCCACATTAAGATTCACATTATATCCTCTGTGTATGTGTGATTGTCATCAGATGTCTTGACCTGTCCCTAGTAGGTGAATCTTACTGTGCAGGACTCTACCATGTGGCACAAAAAATAGAATCACTTCTGTGGCACTGGAGGGAAGCCATGGCTAGCTGGTTCTGAAAAAGCTTGATCCTCCAACACTATTCTAAATGATGTGCTTTCTCATACTTTGTCTCTGTTACTCTTGTAGTTAAATAGGATAAATGTGCTCTATATTTAGTAGTGTCTGGAATACCCTCCTTCTATCTGTGGGAGTGATCTAGTGGAGAGGTGAAAGAGATTAAAAGAGAAGAAAGCAGGGAGGGAAGAGGAAAGAAAATTAAAGGCCTAAGGATTTGAGCTATTTTGTCACTGGGAATTGCATTGAAATGGAAGGAATTGCAATCCAGTTTTAACCAATGAACTGAAATAAAGTTTACTTTAAAAAGTAAAGATGATATACCTCATGGTAGATAAAATAGGGTGTGTTTATTATGACCTGGACATTTTATGAGAAGGATAGGAATTTAAGGAGAGCCACTTCTCTGCCCATAGACATGTTAGATAATATCAGACTTGAAAAAACAAAATTTGTAATATTGTTCTAGCCCTAAAGTCATGTAATTCTAGTGACAAGACTTACTAAGAAAACACACAGAAAACATCACAAGTGGGTCATATTAGGCTTTATGTAATCAGGAGCCAAAATACAGAATATAAGCTGTGGGATGACAGAAGAGAGCAACTCAAGTGGAGATGGCCCAGTTTTTATCCTTAAGATGCAGGATCATTCATCAGAGAAATACATCTCTTGGCTCAGCTGTGGCTTCATTGATTCCTTCTCCTATGGGCTGGTAGTTCTGTTTTTGATCTGTCAACTGCTGCTGCTGTTACAGATCTGGTAGCCAAGACCCATGGGTAATTCCTCCTCTCTATACTTTACTGTTAACAAGAATACTAGGTTTCTGACCCTTTTCTTTTTTACTAACTTGCTTCCTATACACCTTCAGCCATTTCAACTTCTTGTTCCTTTTTGGTTTTGAACTGTTTACTCCAGGGCTTACGATCAGCAAGATCATACTCAAAGAATAAGAGAAAGAGAGAAGGCTAAAGTTCAATGCCTTTGCATGTAAGCTCCTGAATATGGTTTCAGGGTATTTCAAATATTCTATTCTGAACAGTATGTAATGGTAATTGATAGTGCTGAAACTGAACAGTAGTTTTAAATGGATATCAACAGGATAAGATCCTGCTGCTGCTGCTAAGTCACTTCAGTCGTGTCCGACTCTGTGAGACCCCAGAGATGGCAGCCCACCAGGCTCCCCCGTCCCTGGGATTCTCCAGGCAAGAACACTGGAGTGGATTGCCATTTCCTTCTCCAGTGCATGAAAGTGAAAAGTGAAAGTGGAGTCTCTCAGTCATGTCCAACCCTCAGCGACCCCATGGACTGTAGCCTTCCAGGCTCCTCCATCCACGGGTTTTTCCAGGCAAGAATACTGGCGTGGGGTGCCATTGCCTTCTCCGGGATAAGATCCTACCTGTTCCCTATTCCGTTCCCAATTCTCTATCAGTCCTGCTCTCTTGGTTGCACCAAGGCTGCTCTCTCTTCCAGGTGACGGTTAAGCTTATCCCTCTCCTCGTCTCACATACCTTATGGAAGATGTCTTTGCTATCTGCAGCTGTCAGGAGGATGTGGAGTAGGGAGTATGGCTCAATGAATACACAAATGTGCAGCTGGACCACAGCCCCTTCCAGAAGGTGGGTGGAATATAAATTATTGAACTTGTACTTCTCAAGGAACTGGCTGCCATTGGAGGGCTTCTATACACAAGGAACTGGAAGCAAGTGAGAAAAGTCCCAGTGGAAATAGGTCCTGCAATATTTGGAGAGGTTGGCTAAGACAGGGTATGAAAAGCAAATAATGAAACAAAGCTAAACACAACATGACGTCTGTTGAGCTTTAGTTTGTTTATCTCCGTTTGAGCTGAGGGGAGTCTCTGTCTTTCTTTTAGCATCTCCCTTTTGCCAGGTATTGGATCCAAAATTTTTGTTTCTGAGTTAAACAAAATCTCTGCCCTAAAGTTTAGTAGTGGCGGGTATGGGGGTTGGCAGTGGTGATGGGGAAACAGACTTTTCTTTGATGGAATAATGGAACTTTAATGAAGTGTAATTGGTATACAATATTGTATTGTTTTCAGGTATACAACACAGTGATTTGATATTTTTATACATTATGAAATGATCACCATGATAAGCCTAGTTACTATCTAAGTCTAGTATACCCAGCCATCATACAAAGTTATTGCAATATTATTGACTGTATTTCCTATGTCATACCTTACAACCCCATGACTTATTTGCTTTGTAACTGAAGTGTGTACCTCTTAACCCCCTTCCCCTAACTACCCATCTTCTCATGTCCCTTTCTTCTGGCCATTATCAGTTTGTTCTCTCTATGTTCTCTCAATCATCAAAACAATTTCTGCCTTGTTCGTTGGTTTTTAAGATTCCACACATAAGTGAAATCATACGCTTTTTGTGTTTCTCTGTCATATATCAAAATAATACCCTGTAGATCCATCAGTGTTGTTGCGATGGCATAATTTCATTCTTTTTTTATGATGCGTTTTGTTTGCGTATGTATACCACATCTTCTTCATTCATCTATCAATGGACACTTCAGTTGCTTCTATATCCTGGTGGTTGTAAACAATGCTGCAATGAATATTGGGGTGCATATATCTCTTTGAATTAACATTTTCATTCTTATTCAGATAAATACCCAGAGGTGAGATTGCTGAAGTGTATAGTAGTTCTATTGTTAACTTTTGGAGGAACCTCTGTACTGTTTTCAGGAGGGGCTATACCAATTCATATTCTCACTAACAGTGCTTGGGTTTTCCCTCTTCTCCACATCCTCCCAATACTTGTTATTTTTTTGTCTTTTTAATAATAGCCATTCTAACAGGTGTGAGGTGATATTTCACTGTGATTTTGATTTGCATTTCCCTATTGACTGGTGATGTTGAACATCTTTTTTTTTAAATTTTATTTTATTTTTAAACTTTACATAATTATATTAGTTTTGCCAAATATCAAAATGAATCCACCACAGGTATACATGTGTTCCCCATCCTGAACCCTCCTCCCTCCTCCCTCCCCATACCATCCCTCCGGGTCGTCCCAGTGCACTAGCCCCAAGCATCCAGTATCGTGCATTGAACCTGGACTGACATCTCGTTTCATACATGATATTTTACATGTTTCAATGCCATTCTCCCAAATCTTCCCACCCTCTCCCTCTCCCACAGAGTCCATAAGGCTGTTCTATACATCACTGTCTCTGTTGCTGTTTCGTACACAGGGTTATTGTTACCATCTTTCTAAATTCCACATATATGCGTTAGTATACTGTATTGGTGTTTTTCCTTCTGGCTTACTTCACTCTGTATAATAGGCTCCAGTTTCATCCACCTCATTAGAACTGATTCAAACAACATCTTTTCACGTACCTTTTTTCCATCTGCATGTCTTGCCTGGAAAAAAAAGCTATTTAGATCCTTTGCCAATTTTTATTTTTATTTTTTCCCTCATCAGTGTCCTTTATATTTTTTTAATTTTAGTTTATTTAACTTAAATTGGCTTGTTGTGTTTTTTTAATGAGTTCTTTGTGTATTTGGGGCATTAACCTTTTGTGAGACATATCATTTGCAAGTATCTTCTCCCATTTAGTAGGTTGCCTTTTCATTTCGTTGATGATTTCCTTTGGTGTAGAAAGATTTTTTAGTTTGATGTTATCCCATTTGTTAATTTTTGTTTTATTGACATTGCCTGTGGAGATAGATCCAAAAAATGATTTTATGACCAATGTCAAAGAACTTTCTGGCTATATTTTCTTCTAGGAGTTTTGTTTTCAATCTTACATTTAAGTCTTCAAACTATTTTTAGTTTATTTTTATATGTGGTTTAAGAAAGTGACCTCACTTCATTCTTTTGCAGAGAGTTGGCCAGTTTTCCCAACACTATTTATTGAAGAGACTATCTTTTGCCCTGTGGTATGTTGCTACCTCCTTTGTCATAGATTAATTGACCATATAAGTGTGGATGTCTTTCCAGGGTCTCTGTTTTGTTCTTTTGATCTGTGTGTGTGTTTTTATGCCAGTACCATATTGTTTTGATGACTATAGCTTTACACTGGTAGTATCGCTTGAAGTCAGGGAGCTTGATGCCTCCAAGTTTGCTCTTGTTTCTCAAGGTTGCTTTAGCTTTTTGAGGTCTTTAAAGTTCCATACAAATTTTACAAGTATTTGTTCTAGTTCTCCAAATATGTCATAGTATTTTGATATAGATTACATCGAACCTATAGATTGCTTTGGGTAATATGAATATTTGAACAATATTAATTCTTCCAGTCCATGAGGGTGATGTATATTTCCATGTATTTGTATCTTTTTCAATTTCTAGTGTTAATGTCTATTGTTTACACAGTATAGGTCTTTCGATTCCATGGTTAAATTTATTCCTAAATAGTTTTTATGACACTGGGATTTTTTTTTTTAATTTGCCTTTCATAAAGATTATCATTAGTGGATTAAAATACAACAGATTTTTGTATATAAATTTTGTATCCTGCAACTTTACAGATTCATGTATTAGTTCTAATAGTTTTTTACTTTTATTTTTTTGTAGAGTCTTTAGGGTTTTCTATATATAGAAATCAGTTATAAATAGTAACAGATAGTTGCAAATAGTTACAGTTTTACCTCTTGTTTCTCTTTTGGATACCTTTTATTCTTCTTCATTTTCTTATTTCTATGGTGAAAATTTCCAGTACTGTGTTGAATGAAAATGGTGGACATCCATGTCTTTTATTATTGAGTATGATGTTATCTGTTGATTTTTTATACATGTCCCATATTACATTGAGGCATGTTCCCTCTATACTCACTTTGTTGAGTTTTTATCATAAATGAGTGTTGAATTGTATCAGAAGCTTTTTCTCTATTGAGATGATCATATGATTTTTATTTTTAATTTTGCTAATATGGTGTATCACACTGATTAAATTGTGGGTGTTGAATCATCCTTATATCCCTGGAATGTCTCTTTTGGTCTTGGTCTTTTAATGTGTTATTGAATTCAGTTTGCTATTTTGCTGAGGATTTTTGCATTTATGTTTATCAGGGATATTGGCCTGCAATTTGCTTTCTTGTAGTGTCTTTGTTTGGTTTTGGTATCAATATAATACTGGTCTTTATATCTTTTAAAAATTCCTTCTGAGAGTCTCTGTCTTTAATTGATTAATATGCTCTGCTGCTGCTGCTGCTGCTAAGTCGCTTCAGTCGTGTCCAACTCTGTGTGACCCCATAGACGGCAGCCCACGAGGCTCCCCCGTCCCTGGGGTTCTCCAGGCAAGAACACTGGAGTGGGTTGCCATTTCCTTCTCCAATGCAGGAAAGTGAAAAGTGAAAGTGAAGTCGCTGAGTCTTGTCCAACTCTTTGCGACCCCATGGACTGCGGCCCACCAGGCTCTTCCGTCCATGGGATTTTCCAGACAAAAGTGCTGGAATGGGGTGCCATTGCTCTATTTACATTTAAAGTCATTATTGATATAGTTGAATTAATATCTACTGTATTTGTAACTGTTTTCTGTAAGTTGCCTTTGTTCTTTTTCATTTGTCATCACAGTTTTAATTGAGCATTTACAATGATTATATTTTATCTGTTAGCATATTAATAATACTTATTTTAAAAATTAGTGTTTGCCTAGTTAAAAATGCAAATGTATTTTTAACTAAGTGCACTTTCAAGTAACACTATGCTATTTCATATGCAGTGTAGATACCTTATAACAGAGTATTCTCAATTCCTCCCTCTCATCTGTTGTGCTTGTTCCCATTCATTTCCCTTACCCATATGCTATAGTTACCCATTTTATTGTTAGTATTACTTTGAACAGTTATCTTTCAGATTGATTAAGGACAAAAATGAAGGCTTTTAAAAACTGTATTCCCTTTATAATGTGCTTCATTGCTGTATGTAGATTTCTGCTTTTGATGTATCTCATTTTTCTTCTCCCTGAAGAATTTTTAAAATTTCTTTTAAGGTAGATGTACTGAGAGTGAATTTTCCAAGTTTTTTTTTAAAGTCTTATTTCTCCTTCACTTTTAAAGGATAGTTTCACTAGCCATTTAATTTTAGGAGAGTGTCTTTTTCTTTCAACACATTAAATATTTCAGTTCACTTTCTTCTTGCATGATTTCTTATGAGAATACCATTGTAATTCTTAGGTAGGGTGATATTTCCTGATTTCTTTTAAGATTTCCTCTTTGTGTTCGGTTTACAGAAGTTTGAATATGACGCGATTAGGTGTAGAGGTTTTTGTTGTAGTAGTAGTTATTTAACTTGTTTGGCATCTTCTGAGATGGTTGAATACGTTCAGTGTCTTTGATTTTGTAAAGTTCGGTATTTCTTCAAGTGTTTCTTTTATTCTTATCTCTCTTTCTTCACCTTGTATTCTCATTATACATATACTACATCTTTTGAAGTTGGCCCACATTTCTTAGATGTTCTATTACAGTTTTTTGCTGTTATTCCTTCTTCTTCTTCTTCTTCTTCTTCTTTTTTTTTTGCGTTTCAGTTTGGGAAGCTTATTGACCCAGCTTCAACCTTACTGATTCTCTCTTTGGCCATGTACAGTCTACTAATAAACCTGTCAAAGGTATTATTTATTTATGTTACAGTGTTTCTGCCTCCTCAATTTTTATTTAGATTCTTTCCTAGTGTTTCCATCACTCATCTGTTCTTGCTGACAGTTTATTTTTACATTTGAGCCCTTAACATATTAGTCATAGTTACATTAAATTTCATATCTGGTAATTCTGATATCTGTGTTATAACTGAGTCTGATTCTGATGCTTACTTTGGCTCTTCAAAGTTTCCATCTTCCCACCCTCCCTCCCTTCTCTCCCTTTTCTTTTCTTCCTTCTCCTTTCCCTCTTTCTTTCTCATGTCTTATAGTTTTTTGTTGAAAGATGTACATATATTAAGTAACTAGTAGTGAAGTATAGATGTCATTAGTGTGAGAATTTATGTTAATCTGGCTATAAGTTTGTGTTCAGTGTTAGCTGTAGCTGTAGTTGCCACAGACTTCAAATTCCTCCAGTGTTCTTGCTATTATCTCTCCTTTTATTTTTGAATTCCCGTCTTACTCTTCTGTAGAGAGACTCTACATCTTTCATCTGTAATTCACTGTACTCTGGATCCCTACTGGTGTAGTGGCCAGACGTAGGGGAAAGAAATAATTTTATAATTCCGTGGCTAAATCTTGGTTTAAGCTTGTGTCTCTGGTCTGTGACTGTTACAAATATTTTTCCAATGATATAGATTTTGTTCACTCTTAAAATGTAATGGAAAGGGTAGAGGAAGCCACAGTGGGAGAAATGTCCTTTCCCAGCTGGGGAAGGATTTGGTAAAGTCTTTTTCCCTGGAGTTTAGGTCTTCCTGATGGAAAGTGCTCTGAATGCATTTTGCAGTGATTTTTCTTGTATCCCCAACCCTGCCAGAGCCATAAGGTATTCTTGAATCTTCATAGTGAGAACTTGGTGAGCTACATTGAACATGTGGTGAACCCCTTAGACTGTGATCTCCAGAATTTCCTCTTATACTAGTCCACACTATCAACAGTTCATCAAAATCACTATTTAAGTGCTCTTATCTGTTGCTTCAGCAGCTTCTGCTCCAGGTAAGCAGATCATGTGTCTCTCTGAATGAGCCTGCATGTCCAGATTGTGGAGCGACAATTAGCCCTACAAATTCTGTTTTCTGTTCTGTTCAACAAAAGTCACTAGTTTTAGTTTATCAAATGTTTTCTTGTCTTAAGGACAGGTGTGATAGCTTCTCAACTTTTTACATGTTGGAGCTCTATCTGGAAGTGTTGTTTTTATTACCATTATTCAGAAATTATAATAATGTTGGCATATTGATTTGAGAAAGCTGCTAACATATTTCTCAGTGGTCAAATTGTTTTTTGCATTTCAGTTCAGTTCAGTTCAGTCGCTCGGTCATGTCCGACTCTTTGCAACCCCATGAATCGCAGCATGCCAGGCTTCCCTGTCCATCACCAACTCCCGGAGTTCACCCAAACTCCTGTCCATCGAGTCGGTGATGCCATCAAGCCATCTCATCCTCTGTCGTCCCCTTCTCCTCCTGCCCCCAATCCCTCCCAGCATCAGAGTCTTCTCCAATGAGTCAACTCTTCACATGAGGTGGCCAAAGTACTGGAGTTTCAGCTTTAGCATCATTCCTTCCAAAGAAATCCCAGGGCAGATCTCCTTCAGAATGGACTGATTGGATCTCCTTGCAGTCCAAGGGACTCTCAAGAGTCTTCTCCAACACCACAGTTCAAAAGCATCAATTCTTCGGCGCTCAGCCTTCTTCACAGTCCAACTCTCACATCCATACATGACCACTGGAAAAACCATAGCCTTGACTAGACGGACCTTTGTTGGCAAAGTAATGTTTCTGCTTTTGAATATGATCTAGTTTGGTCATAACTTTCCTTCCAAGGAGTAAGCGTCTTTTAATTTCATGGCTGCAGTCACCATCTGCAGTGATTTTGGAGCCCAAAAAAATAAAGTCTGACACTGTTTCCACTGTTTCCCCATCTATTTCCCATGAAGTGATGGGACTGGATGCCATGATCTTCCTTTTCTGAATGTTGAGCTTTAAGCCAACTTTTTCACTCTCCACTTTCACTTTCACCAAGAGGCTTTTTAGTTCCTCTTCACTTTCTGCCATAAGGGTGGTGTCATCTGCATATCTGAGGTTATTGATATTTCTCCCGGCAATCTTGATTCCAGCTTGTGCTTCTTCCAGTCCAGCATTTCTCATGATGTACTCTGCATATAAGTTAAATAACCAGGGTGACAATTTACAGCCTTGACGTACTCCTTTTCCTATTTAGAACCAGTCTGTTGTTCCGTGTCCAGTTCTAACTGTTGCTTCCTGACCTGCATACAAATTTCTCAAGAGGCAGATCAGGTGGTCTGGTATTCCCATCTCTTGTGACCATTTATTCTTTTATAAGCATTATTTTGAAACTGATTTATGTTTAGAATGACTACCCAGACTGAAAAGAAAAAAAATTATAGTTTTGTTTGCTTCTCTAGAAGTCAGCTATCTAGTAATCCTATCTCTTATGCACTGTAACTGGAAACCAGGAAATAAGAAAAATAACCCCCTGAACAGTTAATCTAAATATCAGAAAATGCAGATGCTAAACTTCTTAAAGTATAATTTTGGTATAAGCAAAACTATATATAATGCCTATAAAAGTTATGAATCATCAACTATGAATCTACTACCTGTAAACTATATATAATGCCTATAAAAGTTATGAATCATCAACTATGAATCTACTACCTGTCATAAGAGCTAGACCATTGCTAATACTTTCAAAGCTATCACCCATCTGTAGGTCTGCTAATCTCCTAGAGATAATTACTCTTAATTTTTAGCCATATAATGCACCTGTTCTTGGAAAATTTTTTCTTGCATATATATTCCTAAATAACATAATCTTGAGGATTGTTTGATTTTTTGTTTTAGTAAAATAAAGTAGCATTCTGTATGTAGTCTTCTATATGCAGTCTTCTGGATTTGCTTTTTTTTTAATTTAGTTTTTTATACACATTCTCTGTGCCCAGTGGAGGTAATAATGGAGCTAATAATAATTCATTATGCAAAATGGAGGTAATAATACTTCAATATTTCACTGTATTTTTATATAAGTTAAACAGGTTAATATAGGAAATAACTTAGAGAACAGTTCCTAGCATATAGATCATGCTTTTTATCTTTGTTAAAGAAAATATACTTGTATTCATCCATTTTTACTACAATATCAGTTCAGTTCAGTCATTCAGTCGTGTCTGACTCTTTGTGACCCCATGGACTTCAGTATGCCAGGCTTCCCTGTCCATCACCAACTCCTGGAGCCTACTCAGACTCATGTCCATTGTGTCAGTGATGCCATCCAACCATCTCATCCTCTGTCACCCCTTCTCCTCCTGCCTTCAATCTTTCTCAGCATCAGGATCTTTTCCAATGAGTTGGCTCTTTGCATCAGGTGGCCAAAGCATTGGAGTTTCAGCTTCAGCATCAGTCCTTCCAGTGAATATTCAGGACTGATTTCCTTTAGGATGGACAGGCTGGATCTCCTTGCAGTCCAAGGGCCTGCAATACACTGCAGTATATATCATATTTTATATACAGTTGTTTCCTCTTACCCACAGTTTTTATTTCCAGAGTTTCACTTACCTGTGGTCAACCACAGTCTGAAAATATCAAATGGAGAATTCCAGAAACAAACAATTCACATTTAAATTCTTTGCCATTCCAAGGAATGTGATGAAATCTTTTGCTGTCCTGCTTCATCGCTCTGAGGATCCTGAATGATTGACATTGTCTGCTCTAAATATCCAGCCATCCACATTATCATGTCTCAATGACCTGAGATCACTTGAAGAGGATATGCCTCCTTCTGAGGGGTCATCAGAAGGTCAATAGAAGCCAAATACTACATTGTTGTTATTGTTATTCAGTCGCTAAGTCATGTCTGGCTCTTTTGCGACCTCATGGACTGCAGCATACCAGGCTTCCCTGTACTTCACTATCTCCAGAGCTTACTCAACTCATGTCCATTGAGTAAGTGATGCTATCCAACCATTTCATCCTCTGTCACCCTCTTCTCCTCCTGCCTTCAATCTTTCCCAGCATTAGCGTCTTCTCCAAAAAGTTGGGTCTTCACATCAGGTAGCCAAAGTATTGAAACTTCAGCATCAGTCTTTCCAATGAATATTCAGGGTTGATTTCGCTTAGGATTGACTGGTTTGATCTTGCAGTCCAAGGGACTCTGAAGAGTCTTCTCCAGCACCACAATTTGAATGCATTACGATGCATGAGTCATTTGCCTCACTTTTATCTCATCACATGGACATTTTATAATCTCACATCATCATAAGAAGGATGAGAACATTACCTTATGATATATCGAGAGAGAGACCATATTCACAGTATTTTTATTACAGTATATTGTTATAATTTTCTATTTAAATATTGTTAACCTCTTACAGTGCCTAATTTATAACTTAAACTTTATCATAGGTATGTATGTATAGAAAAAACATAGTGTTTATAGGGTTCAGTACTGTCTGTAGCTTCAGGCATCCACCAAGTTCTCAGAACCGGTTCCCTGCTGGTAAGGGTAGACGACTGTATACTCTAAATTACTAATTCGTTCTCCTGTTGATTGGCATTTGCATGATATCCAGGTTTCTGTTGTTACAAATAATATTGATTTGAATATTTTTACTCATGTGCTGTCTTATACCTGTGTGAGTTTCTTTAGAGAATATACTACCAGTATAATTGCTATATCATAGAGCTTGAGTACATTCAGCTTCACAACATGGTTGCCCCCGTTTATACCTCTATTAGTGCAACATAAGAGGTCTTGCTGTTCACATCCTCGTTGTCACTTGGTATTGTCAAACTCGTAGATATTTGCACTCTACATTAGGTAAATAATGGTTTATTTGTGTGCATTTGCAGAATTTCTAACATTGAACATTTTTAAAATGTTTATCCTTCAGATGTCTTCTACTATAAAATAAATATTTATATCATTTGCCCACTTTTCAAGCTGATTAGTGTGTGTGTGTATGCAGGATATTGTTGTACTCTGTAGGTTTTCATGCTAATCTTTTCCAGTTAAGTATGTTATAATGACCACACACTCTATGATTTATTTTTGTTCTTGCTTTGTGCTTTATTTGAAAAAGATTTATTTGAATTAGGTCTTAATTATGAAGTAATCAATCAAATCTATATTTTTCATAGGTTTACTGCTTTTTGTGTTTTGTTTAGGAAAATCTTTTTAACCTAAGTTACAAATTTATTCTATGTTCCAAAATGTTTCAAGTCTGGGATTTCACATTGAAGTCTCTAAGTCATATTATATATGATATTAGGTATGGATTGCATTTTTTCCTAGGTGAAAATAAATATGTCCTAATATCCTTAAATCCCTATGTTGGTTGACTTTTTCATTCTTTGCACACTGATTTGCAGTGGCACCAAATCACAAATAAATCTTTCACATTTGCATGAGTCCATTTCTGAGTTCTGTATTCTGTTCCTTTGGTTAAACCATCAGTTTAAACACTAATCACACTGACTGACTTACACAGATTTTAAATGCATCTTGACTTTTATATTTTTCTCTTCTATAGAAGTGTCCTAACTATTCTTCATTTTATGCCCATATAGATTTAAGTATAAACTTTCTAAGAAGTTGAATGTTTATTGGAATAGCATTGAATGCAAAGATTAATGTGAGAAGAATTGATGAGCTATATTGAGACTCCTATCCATTTGCATGATATGCAGGTGTGTGTGTATACACACATATATATACATTTTATATATATACATATATATTATGTATATATACATATACACATTATATATATATATACACATATAAATATATACATTTATTTAGGTCTTTTAAAATCTCTTTCAAAAAAGTTTAAAATTTTTTTTCCATAAAATTTTAAACTATTTTACACATCCTTGAGGTACTTTTTTTTGCTGCTGTTTAGAATATCTTAAAAAATTTTTTAAACACTATTGTTGCTATATAGAAATTTGTTTTACTACTTCAATATGTTAATAAGTGGATTTGCCTTCATATTTTTCTGTGAATTACCCTTAAGCTACTGTAGTCAATCAACTCATTTATGACATCATAATTTTCTATTAGACATTTGATAGATTTGTTAAACTTTTCAAAAAAATGTAACCATTTGTCTGTAACTTGTCATGGATTTCTTTGTAGATAGCCATATTATCTATGAAAATGTTTGTTTTGTTCTTTTTCAAATCCTTATATTTTTACCCTCATTTTATTTTACTCATTCAAATATTCAGTAGAATATTGAACACAGGTATAGTTGTAACTTTTCTTGGTTTAAAATAAAATTCTTCTAATATTTCATATTTAAGAATGATCAATAGACTTGGAATAACTGGCTTCTGTCACATTAGTTCCCTTATAGTTCTAGTTGTTATGATTTGGTGTTGAATACTATCAAATGCTTATTTCTGCATCTATTGAACTATTGATGTGGTTTTACTACTTCAATATGTTAATAAGTGGATTTGCTTTCAGATTTTCTGTGAATTACCTTTAAGCTCCTGTAGTCAATCAATTCATTTTAGCACTGTAATTTTTTACTCTTCTGAATTAATTTTTATAATATTTTTTGGAAACATTTTAATTACTGATTTAATTCCTTTAATGAATATAAGCCTTCTAGGGTAGATTTTCAGAAGTTATATTTTTCATGGTTGTCCTAAATTAAACTAACTTTTCAAAGTTTTTGTTAAGTTACTCATACCACTTTCTTCCTTTTTAAATTAAGATATAGTTGATTTACAATATTGTGTTACTTCCAAGTGTCCAGCAAAAATCACTAATAATTTAAAATTCATTTTCATTATAGTCGGTTGCAAGATATTGAATATAGTTGCTTGTTACATACAGAAAATTCTTGTTATTATATTTTATACATGATAGTGTAAAATTGTTAATCCAGTACTCTCAATTTATACCTCCCCCCTCCTCCTTTGGTAGCCATAACTTTATTTTATATGTCTAAGTCTAGTTTAGTTTTATAAATAAGTTCATTTCTATCATATTTTAGATTTCACATATAAGTCATATAAAGTATTTGTCTTTCTCTGATTGATTTGCTTAGTGTGATAATCTCTAGGTTCATTCATAATGCTGCAACTTCTGTTTTATGCTGAGTAATATTCCATTGTTTGTGTGTGTGTGTGTGTGTGTGTGCATACTCTTCCCAACCCAGGGATTGAACCCGGGTCTCCCTCATTGCAGGCAGACGCTTTAACTGCTGAGCTACCAGGGAAGCCCACACATATACATACATACCATATATTCTTTATCCTTTCATCTATTGATTGACATAGGTTGCTTTCATGTCTTGGCTATTGTAAATAATACTGCTATGAATATGTGGGTGCATGTATTTTTTTATTTTTCTGGATATATGCCAATGAGTGGGATTTCTGGATCATATGGTAATAGATGCAGATTACACCACCCTTATGGCAGAAAGCAAAGAAGAACTAAAGAGCCTCTTGATGAAAGTGAAAGAGGAGAGTTGGCTTAAAACTCAACATTCAGAAAACTAAGATCACGGCATCTGGTCCCATCACTTCATGGCAAATAGATGGGGAAACAATGGGAACAGTGGGAGACTTTATTTTGGGGGGCTCCAAAATCACTGTAGATGATGATTGCAGCCATGAAATTAAAAGACACTTGCTCCTTGGAAGGAAAGCTATGACCAACCTAGACAGCATATTAAAAAGCAGAGACATTACTTTGCCACCAAAGGTCAATTTAGTCAAGGCCATGGTTTTCCTAGTAGTCATGTATGGATGTGAGAGTTGGACTGTGAAGAAGGCTGAGCGCCGAAGAATTGATGCTTTTGAACTGTGGTGTTGGAGAAGACTCTTGAGAGTCCCTTGGACTGCAAGTAGATCCATCCAGTCCATCCTAAAGGAGATCAGTCCCTGGGTGTTCGTTGGAAGGACTGATGTTAAAGCTGAATAATACTCCAATACTTTGGTCACCTGATGCAAAGAATTGACTCATTTGAAAAGACCCTGATTCTGGGTAAGATTGAAGGCAGGAGGAGAAGGTTGGATGGCATCACAGACTCAATGGACAGGAGTTTGAGTAAGCTCCAGGAGTTGGTGATGGACAGGGAAGCCTGGCATACTGCAGTCCATGGGGTCACACACATGACTGAGTGACTGAACTCAACTGATGGTATCTCTATTTTTAGTTCTTTTAAGGAACCTCCATAACCAATTTACATTCCTACCAACAATGTAGGAGGGTTCCCTCTACTCAACACCCTCTCCATCATTTGTTATTTGTCAAAATTTTGGTGATAGCCATTTTGATAAGTGTGAAGTGATATCTCATTTTAGTTTTGATTTGCATTTCTCTAATAAGTAGTGATATCAAACATCTTTTCATGTGTCCATTGAACATTGTATGTCTTCTTTGGAGAAACTTCTATTCAGATCTTCTGCCAATTTTTTGATTGGGTTGTTTCTTTTTTGATATTGAGATATTCATATATTTTGGAAATTAAACCTTTGTTAGTTGCAGCATTTGCAAATATTTTCTTCCAGTCTGTAGGCTGTACTTATGTTTTGTTTATGGTTCCCTTCACTGTGCAAAAGCTTATAAGTTTGACTAGGCACCAGTTTTCTTTGTTTGTTTGTTTTGCCTTGGAAGACTCAAGAAAATATTTCTATGATTTATGTCAGAGAATGTTTTGCCTGTGTTTCTTCTAGGAGTTTTATGGTATCATATTTTATACTTAAGCCTTTCAGTCATAGTTGTCTTTTGGCCTGCAGGGTCTTAGTTCCCTGACCAGTGATCAGATCTGGGCCTCAGCAGTGAAAGCACTGAGTCCCAACCACTGGATTACCATGGAATTCTACCACCTTGCTGAGTTTATTTTGTGTATGATGTGAGGGAGTATTGTAAATTCATTGATTTGTATGCAGCTCCAGCTTTCCAGAAACAACTTGCTGAAGAGATTGTCTTTAAAAAAGAGAGAGAGAGACATTATCTTATATTCATTGTATATTCTTGTCTTCCTTGTTGAAGGTTAATTAACCATAGGTGTATGAGTTTTTTTTCTTGGCTTTCTATTCTGTTCCATCCACCTATATGTTTATTTTTGTGTCAATATCATGCTGTTTTGATGACTAGCTTTGTAGTATTTTCTGAAGTACCTAGAGGGTTATGCCTCCAGCTTGGTCTTTTTTCCCTCAAGATTGCTTTGGCAATTCTGGATCTGTTGTGGTTCCATATAAATTTTAGGATTATTTGTTCTAGTGAAAAATGTCAGGAGTAATTTGATAAACATCACATCAAATCTGTAGATTTCTTTGAGTGGTGTAGCCATTTTGACTACATTTATGCTTCTAATCCAGGAGCATGGGATATATTTTCATTTTCTTGGGTCATTTTCAGTTTTCTTTATCAATGTTTTATAGTTCTTAGCATTTAAGTCTTTCACATCTTTGGTTAGGTTTATTCCTGGGTATTTTTTTTATGTGATTGTAATGGGATAGATATTTTTTCTTTCTGATATTTCATTGTTAGTGTAAAAATGCAACAAATTTCTTTTTATTAATCTTGTATATTACCACCTTGCTAAATTCATTTATCAGTTCTAGTAGTTTTTGTGTGACATCTTTAGGGTTTTCTGTATATAGTATCTTGTCATCTACATATAATGTGTATTTTACCTTTTCCCTTCTTATTTGGATACCTTTTATTTCTTGTATGATTGCTCTTCTAGGACTTCCAATATTATATTGAATATAGATGGTGAGAGTAAGAATCTTTGACTTATTCCATATTTTAGCAGGGAGGCTTATAGCTTTTCAACATTAAGTATTGTTGGGTGTTGGTTTCTCATAAATGACTTTTACTATGTTGATATATGTTCCTTCGATATCCACTTTGATGATAGGTTTTATCATGAATGGATGTTGAATTTTACCAAATGCTTTTTTTGCATCTGTTGAGATAATCATGTGTTTTTTGCCTTTTTTTGTTGTTGATGTGGGTGTATCACATTGACTCATTTGTGTATGTTGAGCCATTCTTGTGACCCTGGAATGATTCCAACTTGACCATGGTGCATGATTCTTTTTATGTGTTGTTGGATTCAGTTTTCTAATATTTTGTTGAGTATTTTTGCATCTATATTCATCAGCTATTTTGGCTTATGGCTTTCTTTTTTGGTAGTGTCTTTGTCTGGTTTTGATATCAAAGGTGGCTTCCTAGAATAATTTTAGGAGTGTTCTCTCCTCTTCGGTCTTTTGGAAGAATTTGAGAAGGATGGGTATAAGTTCTTTGCATTTTGTAGAATTCCTCAGTGAAGCCATCTAGTCCTGGACTTTTGTTTACAGATAGCTTTTTTTTTTTTTTTTTTTAAACCACAGATTCTGTTTCACTTCTAGTGATCCATCTGTTCAAATTATCTGCTTCATCCTGATTCAGTTTTGGCAGGCTATAAGTTTCTATACACTTGTTCATTTCTTCTAGGTTGTCCATTTGGTGGCATATAACTGTTCATAATATATTCTTATGGTATTTTGTATTTCTGTGGTATTTGGTTGTTATTTCTCCTGTTTCACTTATCATTTTGTTTATTTGGGTTCTCTCTCTCCTTGGTGAGCCTCACCAGAGATTTGTCAATTTTATTTATCCTTTCAAAAGACCCACTCTTGGTTTTATTGATTTTTTTTTTATTTTTTAATCTAAATTTTAAAAGAATTCTCCTTTGACCTTTATTACTTCCTTCCTTCTGCTGCCCATAGGTTTTTTTTTTTTTTGTCTCTCTTTCTACTTATTTTTGGTGCTAGATTAGGTTGTTTACTTGAAATCTTTCCTTTTTTAAAAAATTTATTTATTTTTCAATCCTTGTTTTTTTTTTAAAGCCAGGTCTATATCACTGTGAATGTACCTCTTAAAACTACTTTTGTTACATCACATGTTTTTTGTGTTTGTATTTTCATTGTCATTTGTCTCTAGGTTATTTTTTAATTTCCTATTTAAATTCATTGTTGAGCCTTGGCATTTTTAGTAGCATGCTGTTTAGTATATATGTAATCATTTTACCTCTTTTCTCATTCTGTGAGAATGAGAAAAAATTAAATTTTTTAAAAAAATTTTTTATTTAATTTATTAAATTATTTAAATTTATTTAAATTATTTAAAAATAATTTTAAAAATTAAAAAAATTTAAAAATTTTTAAAATTTTTTAAAATTTAAAAAAAATTAAATTCTCATTTAATTTTATGCCATTGTGATTTGGAAAGAGGCTTAAAATAATTTCTATCATCCTAAATCTGTTGACACTTGTTTTGTGTCCTAGTATGTGGTCTGTGCTAGCAAATATTTCTTATGCTCTTGAAAAGGGTTTATTGTGAGGATTTTTTATTTATTTTTTTTAACACAGTGTCCTATAAACATAAATTAACTGTAAATGTTCTATTGTGGCATTTAGAATGTCTGTTGCCTTATTGGTTTTAAGGATCTCTCGGTTGATGCTGGTGGGGTGGTAAAGTCTTCTGCATGCATGCCCAGTCACTTCAGTTGTGTCTGACTCTCTGTAACCCTGTGAACTGTAGCCTGCGAGGCTCCTTTGTCCATGGTGTTCTCCAGGCAAGAATGCTGGAGTATGTTGCCATGCCTTCCTCCAGGGGATCTTCCTAACCCAGGGATCAAACCCACATTGCTTGTAACTCCTGCATTGCAGGAAGATTCTATAACTGTGAGCTACTGGAGAAGCCTGGTTAAAGTCTCCTACTATTATTCTTATCAATTTCTCCCTTTATGTCTGTTAGTATTTGATTTACATATTTAGATGCTCCTCCCACCACTTCCTGGGAAATAGATGGGGAAACAGTGGAAACAGTGTCAGACTTTATTTTTCTGGGCTCCAAAATCACTACAGATGGTGACTGCAGCCAGAAATTAAAAGATGCTTACTCCTTGGAAGGAAAGTTATGACCAACCTAGATAGCATATTCAAAAGCAGAGACATTACTTTGCCAACAAAAGTTCGTCTAGTCAAGGCTATGGTTTTTCCTGTGGTCATGTATGGATGTGAGAGTTGGACTGTGAAGAAGGCTGAGCGCCGAAGAATTGATGCTTTTGAACTGTGGTGTTGGAGAAGACTCTTGAGAATCTCTTGGACTGCAAGGAGATCCAACCAGTCCATTCTGAAGGAGATCAGCCCTGGGATTTCTTTGGAAAGAATGATGCTAAAGCTGAAACTCCAGTACTTTGGCCACCTCATGTGAAGAGTTGACTCATTGGAGAAGACTCTGATGCTGGGAGGGATTGGGGGCAGGAGGAGAAGGGGACGACAGAGGATGAGATGGCTGGATGGCATCACTGACTCGATGGATGTGAGTCTGAGTGAACTCTGGGAGTTGGTGATGGACAGGGAGGCCTGGCATGCTGCGATTCATGGGGTCGCAAAGAGTCAGACACGACTGAGTGACTGATCTGATCTGATCTGATATTGGGTGCATATATTTTAAGAGTGTGATATTCTCTTCTTATATTGATTCTTTTATCATTATATGGTGTCCTTCTTTCTATTACCCTTTTGCTATTCATTTCAGTTATAATCACTTTCATGAATTTTTTTATTGTTTTGTTATCTGTATAATGGCTTATTTAAGTGACATTCAATTCTTTTATATATTTACCTCTCCTATTGTAGTTTTACCTTTCCTAAAGATTCTTGCTTCTTTTCTATTTGGAGAAGACCTTTCAATACTTATTCTAGTTTGGGTATTGCTGTAGTATTTTACTTTTTGCTTATCTAAGAAATTGTTTATGTCTCCAATTCTAAATGAAAACCTTGCTTAGTAGAATATTCTCGGTTGCAAGATTTTTCCTTTCAGGTCTCTGAATATACCTTGGTACTCCCTTCTGCATTGCAAAATTCGTGTAAAGAAGTCAGCTGGTACACTTTCAGAAGTTCCCTTATAAATGACTCTTTTCTCTTGTTGCCTTTAGAGGCTTCTTGTTATCTTTAACTTTTGCCATTTTGATTATGATATGTCTTTGAGTAGATCTCTTTGGGTTCAACTTGTTGGAACCCCCTGTGCTTCCTATACCTGGATGTGTGTTTCCTTCTTCAGATTTGGGAAGATTCCAGACATAATTTCATCTAATACATTTTTGAGCCCCCCTTTCTCTTTCTTCTTCTTCTGGGATTCCTTTATGTGTAGATTGGCACACTTTCTTTTTTTATTTGTCTTTCATCTTAGGTTTCTTCTTATTTCATTATTCTATTTTCCATACCACTTATTCATCCTCTGCATTATTTATTTTGTTATTTATTGTGTTTAGCCTGGTTTTCATGTTGGCAATTGGGTTGTCGAATTTTACTGGTTTCTGTTTATGGTTTCTAGTTCTTTGTAACATTTCTGTTGAAAGTCTTTTAATTCTGTCAGCAATTTGTATAACTCCTTTCTGACCTTGATGTCTGGTAGACTTAAGAGGACTGTTTCATTGTTCATTCTTTCAGGAGGTTTCTCTTTTTCTTTTAATTGAGAGTAGTTCCTCTTATTTTCCATTTTTCTTATATTTATCTGACTCTATTAATTTAGGAGCAAACGTTATCTGCTGTGGTTCTAAATGGCTGTTTTTATGTGGGAGCAACCCTGTATAAATGTATGAGTCCAATATTTTTGTTTTGAGAGCTATTTTTTAGTATGGATACTTGCCATGTCTTTCCTCAGGGTGTGCTGGCCCTTATCCCCTTGATGGTGAGGGTGGGGATGTGTGTTGTAATGACCAGAGCCTGCACAGGATATTGGGCAGGACCTATCTTTTCTCTGCAATTGTCACAACCCTATTGAGGGCAGGAGATGTTCCCCAGTTGCTGAAGAAGCCGCCCCCAGATCAGGTTCTAAGATGCAGTGTGATGTACATGGGGCTGGAGTGCTGCCTCTGAGGAAGGAGCCATATGTATGTTCTTCCCTAGGAACTGTCCTCTGGGATGTATCCCCTGGGATGTGTGACTCTGTGATGCTGCCTGCAACATGCTGTGCATCCACAAAGATCACTATTGTTGGCACTGCCTCCACCATGGGAGCACTGGTAATCAGGTTGGAGATCTCTTTGGCATTCATGTGCAGTCACAAAGCCCCTGGTCTGAAAACCCCTGAAGCTGCAGTGGGAGCTGGGAAATTGACTTAGATTTCAGCCCCGCCCCCCACATGCATGCATGGACCCACAAAATTTGCAAAACCATGGCAGCTGGAGCCTCATCTACTGTGAGTATGCTGATAATGAAGGCTTTTGGTGGACCCATGCCCCTCCCCTCCAGTGTTGACAATGGGGCTCCTATAGCAGACCTATATTCCATGCTACATGCACCCCCAGCTACTCCCAAGGCCACACTCCAGGACCTTCAGGCTGTCTCTGCACAGCCAAACCGAATCCTTTCACTGGGTCTGCCCACTGAAACCAGAGAGTCAACACCCAGTCACTGTGCATCTCAGTCTGGGCAGTGCAGTGACACAACAAGGATCATCTATGGTGGTCTGTGTTTATGCTGTAGAGCTGAAGACCAGATTTTGCACTCTGCTTGTGAGTTTTTGAAGCTATCCATTCCTGCAGACCTTCTAGCTGGTGAAGGAGGTCCTCAGGGTGAGGGAAGCTTTCCTGTTTCACAGCTCCCTACCAAGGGTGTGGATCTCATCCCAATTTCTTTTTTCCCCCTTTTCTTTTCTCCTATCCAGTTATGTGGGGATTTTTCTTGCAGTTTTCATTGTATGATATCTTCTGCAAGCCTTCAGTAGGTATTCTGTGAGAACTGTTCCACAAGTAGATGTAGTTTTGATGTATTTGTGTGATGAGGTGTGCTCCACATCCATCTACTCTGCCATCTTGATCTCTTGTCACACGACTTTCTTATTGCTTTTAATGTCTGCTTTTTCTATACTTTTCCTCCAACTTCCATCTTAATATTTTTTTTCTTTATCAACCTGTCTAGAAGCTTTTCTTCTTTATTAGTCATTTCAGAGAATCGTCATTACCATTTATTCTTGTTTTCTATATCATTATTATTAGTTTTTTTCTTTATTTTCTCCTTCTAAGTATTTATTCTGTAATGTTTTTTTCTGTTATCATTACTATTATTTTTGACAGAAAATATTTTGATTCATCTAAATATGTATTTTTCTTTTCTCACCACTATTACTCTTTGTATTGAATTATAGTTGATGTAAAGATTATATGTTATATGTACAATATAGTGATTCACGATTTTTAAAGCTTGTACTTCATTTATAGCTATTATAAAATATTGGCTATATTTCCCATGTTGTGCATCATATCTTGTTGCTTATTTTATACATTGTACCTCTTAACCCCTTACCCATATGTTGCCCCTCCTCCTTCCCTCTCCCCAGTGGTAATTACTAGTTTGTTTTCTGTATCTGTGAGTCTGTTTCTTCTCTATTATATGCACTAGTTTGTTATATTTTTTAGATTCCACATATAAGTGATATCATACAGTATTTGCTTTCTCTGTCTGACTTATTTCACTTAGCATAATACCTTTCAAGTTCCATTCATGTTGCTGCAAATGGCAAAATTTTTATTACTTTTTATGGCTATTGCTTGAATATATATGCAAATATGTGTGTATACACACACACACACACACCACATCTTCTGTATCTATTAGCTTTTGATGGACACTTAAGTTGCTTCCATATCTTGGCAATTGTAAGTAATGCTGCTTTGAACATTGGGATGCATGCATCTTTTAAAATTAGTATTTAAAAAAATTTTTTCAGATATATACATAGGAGTGCGAGTTTTGGCTCACATGATCAATTCAGTAATTGCAGAGAAAGCTTTTGAGACAATTCAACAGCAATTTATGATAATAAAAAAACTCACACTATTTCTTACATCTCAGACCTTCTCACCGAAGCTATTTCATTATTCTTAATGTATATCCTTTGGAAATCTCTTTAATGAAAACTTGGTGGTAAACTTTCTTAGGTTTTATTTACCTGAGAGTGTATTTATTGTTTTTCTCAGAACTTCAAATATTCCACATCTTCTAGATTCTATTATAACTCTACTTTTAGTCTAACTTCCATTCTTTTGTAGGTGACCTGTCTTTTCTCCTTTACTTCTTTTAGGATCTATTTTTGTGTGTGGTGTTAATCTATTTCACTACTGTATGTTTACATGAGGATTTCTTTGTATTTATCTTGCTTGTATATGCTTTTCTTCCTTTATCTCTGGATTCATGATGGTCACAGTTTCTCAAAAATTATTAATCACTGTTGTTTCAGATGTTTCCTCCTACTCTATTCACTGAGATTTTGATGAGAGATGAGGCTTTTTTATTCCATCCTTCTTCTCTTTCACAGATTTCTTTGTCCTCGTCTTTCCGTTGTTTTCTGGGCAAGTCTCTATTCATCTGTAACTGGTCTATCCAGTGTGTTTTAAATTTAAATGATTATATGTTTCACTTCTAAAAATTCTTTTTTATTTTGTATATTTTCCTGGCAATTTCTGATTAGATTTTTTCCATGTTTATTTTTATTCTATCTTTGAAAAATCTCACTTGTACTTATTTTATATTCCCAAGGTCTTGAGGTTCTAAATTCTTTGTCCCCTAGGTTTTCTTTTTTTAGTCCTATTGGCTTGTTTCCATGTGTGTTCCATGAGTAGAAGAATTGTGAACCCATACTTGATTTAGTTTAACTTGTCTTATGCAGGAGGGCCTAAATTTGCTTTGCTTTCTTCCAGGTAGGAGTTTTATTCACTTCTTCAGATGCTAGGAAACACTATGGACTGGGGCTTCCTTAGCCCCCTTAGAGGGTCCCTCTTCATGGTAGCATCTCAGGTTGAGCTCCCCACCTTGCAGCTATGGTCTCTCAGTTCTAGTGCTATTATTGACCTTTGTTCCCAGAGTGCTTTTAAATTTGCCATTGGCTTCAGTTCACCATTTGAATTTCATCACTCCCTCTTTACCCTTGGCTACTTTTATGGGAGTCCAGCAGTACTTTTAAAATAACATGAGTTTGAGCAAGCTCCAGGAGTTGGTGATGGACAGGGAAGCCTGATGTGCCGCAGTCCATGGGGTCTCAAAGAGTCGGACACAACTGACCAGCTGAACTGACTGACTGATATAGGGTATAGTTCTCTCACGTTGGAAAGGCCTTCAGAGTGTCTAATTCACCACAATAGTAGTATAATCATTACATTTTATTTCCTTTACTTATAGTAGAGTCCTTAGACCCTTATTCTAGACTCATTTCCCTTTTTATTTTATGCTTAATTATATGATTTCCTAAACAGCAGCTGAGTTAATGCATTAGTAAGAAAAGGGAGAAGAAGGATTTCTAGAAGCAGCTAGCAGAGAGAAAAGAGATAACAGCAGCTTAATGTAGACAGTAGGAGAAAACAAAAAACAGGAAAAGCAAAAAAAATCATAATAAAAACTCAAAAGGATCTTCTATAGGAATCCTAAATAATGATTTTACTCCCTGGTGGATCAGTGGTAAAGAATCCGCCTGCAGTGCAGGAGATAGCAGGAGACTCGGGTTCAGTCCTGGTGGGGAAGATCCCCTGGAGAAGGGAATGGCAACCCACTCCAGTATTCTTGCCTGGAGAACCCCATGGACAGAGGAACCTGATGGGCTACAGTCCATAGGGTTGCAAAGTCAGACACAAATGGAGTTACTGACCTTGCACATGCATGCACATTTTGCAACCACTTTTCTATCATTAGTTTTACACAATAATAAGCCACCTTAAAATTAGTGGCTTCAAACAACAGCTGTTCTTTTTTTAGTTCACACCTTGGGCTAGGATCAACTGGGAATTTCTGCTGGTCTCAGCTGGCCTCACTCCTGTACCTAAATTCAGCTGGCAGGGTTGCCTGCCTTGCATTGTCTGGCAGTCATCTGTCTATTGGCTGAGGTAGGGCATTTGTTCCTTGCCATCCAGTAGGTTAGCTGACCTGGTTCCTGGGGTGATGGCTTCAGGTTCCCAAGGGCCCTTGAAGACGAGGCTCATGAGACACACAGCATCACTTTTAGTCGGAGCAACTCACAAGGCCAGCAGATTCAAGGGTTAGGGAAGTAGATCTCTCCTTCTGGAAGGAGCTACAAAGTGTTATGGCCAGTTTTGCAGCCTAGCAGTGCCTTTTCTGGAGAAGGCAACGGCACCCCACTCCAGTACTCCTGCCTGGAAAACCCCATGGATGGAGGAGCCTGGTAGGCTGCAGTCCATGGGGTGGCTAAGAGTCGGATACGACTGAGCAACTTCACTTTCACTTTTCACTTTCATGCATTGGAGAAGGAAATGGCAATCCACTCCAGTGTTCTTGCCTGGAAAATCCCAGGGACGGGGGAGCCTGGTGGGCTGCCGTCTATGGGTTCACACAGAGTTGGACACGACTGAAGCAACTTAGCAGCAGCAGCAGCAGTGCCTTTTCAGTGTATCAGAGCAGATAAGCCTCCTGTGTAGCCACAGGCTCTGCAGAGTCTCACGGGTTCTTCATCAGGACCCTGTTGTACTGCCTCTGCTCCTGAACTCCGCCCCTTCTAAACACTGAATCATGGTGCAGCCTTGCGGGTAATTCTGGTGGTGAGTCAGGGGAGGTGCTCAGACCACTGAACCTCACTGTGAAACCTAGCTGGCCTGCTGGCTTTTCACAACTTTCTCCTCATCTGTAAGTGTTCTTTGATGTGGGACCACTTACTCCCTCTGTAGGTTGTAATATCTCCGGTTCCAGGGGGAGAGAAAAGGGGTGTGCTCTGTTTGGAAGTTTGATTTTCTGAACAGGTGCAGCCCGCCGTATGGCATGGGTGAGGGGTGGTGGGAGGGAGCGGGAACATAACCTCAGTATCTCTGGGCCTGCTTGCATTCTGCCTTCTCAGATTGCTCTCCCTTCTTCCCCACTCTGGGTAGCACCACATGGTGGGAAATTGCAACTTGTCACTTCTTCGGGTGTGATAGCAAAATCTTGGTTCCTTGAATAGAACAATTTAATGTTAATTTTCAGCCAAAGACGAACTGCGTATATGTGGAAGGTTGTATATGTGCTTGTGTGTGTGTGTGTGTGTGTGCATGTGCACAAATGTTTGTCAGAGTGGGGGTTGCTATCACACAGACTAAGTTCAAACTAAATTGTGCTGTGTCTCTGGTGGAAGAAATATTCACCCCAAACCTTCCCAAGTCCTCCTCCTATGCCATGAGTTCCTTCAGAATGTCATCCTCCTTTGCCCATCACTGGCCTCAGATTTCTTTCCTCTCTCTAGCTGAAATCCAGAGAGATCCTCTGAATTTCCTCAGGCAAATCCACCCCAAGAATGTAACTCTCATTTTCTGCAGTTAGCAAACTCTGCCCTCAATTTTTTAATTTTTCCCTTCTTCTTACCACCTTGGATCTCACTTTCTTTCCTATTTCTCATTATATGTGTATTGTGATGTTTTTTCTTTCTTGTATGACACATTTCTAAATAAACAACAAAGGGGAGATGGAAGAAATAACAAAATACTAAGCAATATTTTTGACAGATATTTTTTTCCTTATCAGAGTATTAAGAATCTAGCTATAGGCAATTCTGTTGTAGGTAATGTACAAAGGAAGTTACACAGATATGATCCCCAGTACTAGAAATTTAATTCTGCTAAGGTATGTGCTCCTTGTAGCTCTCCTAAATTCAGAGGAGCTTATGGACAGTCATTTTATATTAGATTGAATCATATGAAATTGCTGATGCTTAACCATTGCTGACCTAAAAAAATGGCAGTTTCATATGGTTCAAACCATTTTATATTAGCCCACTAATAAATATTGTTAATCAGTTATTTGACAAGTCATTCTTCTCCTGAGTCTAGATTAAGCCAGGGGAAAAAAAATTCCACTTTTCTCATCTTGCCTCTAGTATTGTAATAGTTTCCTGAATGATTTCTTTGCCTCTTTCTCTGATCCCCTGTTCCTCCCTTTAATCATGTCACTGCACTCATTAGAAGCATCAGTGATGCCTCTGGATAAAAACTAAATGATTTAGCTTAGCATATGGGTTTCTTCTGTATGGTGGCCCCAATCTACTTCTCTAGCTTCATATACTATCACTGTGTCCCATATACCTTTGACTTTAGACGTGATTCCCTAAGAACTGAAGAGATGGAACACACCAACGATGTCCCCTTTTTTGAATTTGCTTGTGGTTCTTTCTGCCAAGAATGTTTTTCTCTACTTGGCTTCTGGAGTAACCCCTTCATATCCTGGGAGGCCTCACTTACAACAATACTTATGTTTCTTTATCTTTCTATGACCCACCTCTGGGTGGATTAATTTCACCTTTCCCTGGATTCCTGTCATAAAGCACTCATAACTGCTACACCCTTTCCATTATACTATACACCTTTGTGGGGTGCACCCTTCTATAGTTTTAATCCTCTAAAGAGTTTTAATCCTGTTTGTATCCTAGCATTGCCTGGCCCTTGGAGAATGCCCCATAAATGTTGGTGAAGTTGGTTCCCAGCCCACAAAATTCGTCAACATTTTCCTTTCCTATTTAGGATAGAAGAAAGACATTCAGAGGCAAGCAAGTTGCTAATATTAAAGTTAATGAGTTTGCAAACATTCCATTTACATTTGGATAGAGAGGAAATATTCAAGGCAGTCTTTGTTTTCCCAAAACCCTTTACCTGTCCCAGCTGCGATTAGTTATTTCAGAAAAGATTAATCTATCTTTAATCCAACTACATCACATATTTCTCACTTATTTTAAGCAGCCCAGGACACCTTTCCGATTTAATGTTGAAACATGCAATAGCTTCTGTTTAAACATCACTTTATAACCAACAGATTTTTGTTTTCTCCCTTAATCAAATTTAACATAATCCTCACCATACCTCAAGGGAATGCAGCTGGCCAAGAATATCCTGTGTTATTTTTTTTTTAAGGTGATGGAACTCCTGCTTAGTTCTGAGAGACTGAGGTTTTAAAATTTAAATTGAATTTAGCTTAGAGCTGGCTTCCAATGCTAAACCCTGCATCCGAGGGTTCTTTCGCTCTTTTTTACTTTCCAGTCTTAGCAAGTACCTTGAGAAAGTCAAGTCTGTGTCAGAGTTGGAAGAGTTCAGCCACAGAAAGTTTCTAATTTCTGAGACAGAGGCTGAGCTTCCTATGGCCCTGCAGAGAGCTATTAGAAGCCCTGGGACCAGGGATACAGAAGAGCAGGGGTCTGATCCAGTGGAAGGCCACAGAGTTCCTGATTCTGCAAGTTTTTCTGAAGAGGCTGGAAGATAGGTTGGGAGTGTGAGCACACAGTGAGAGGAGGAAGCAGTTGCCGTAGGCAGAGCTACCAACAACAGCAGCTCTAGCAGCAGGACTCAGAGGGGAGGGCCATTGCCAGCAGCTCCAAGCTAACAGTGCCCTCTTCTCCCAACTCAGCAGTAGCTCTGAGGCAGAGAGCAGCAAAACATGTGTCCCGAAAGGGATCTGTGTGATTACTCATACTGTGCAGTGTTTTTCCACTCTGCCCAGTAGATTTTTATGAAAGAAGTATAAAAGCGTCAACACGTTCAGACCATGACTCCAGCACCGTTTGGAGGTATGGGGTCAGACTCTGCCCCACCTCAGCAGCATTTACCCTCATTTCTCTCCTACTTCAAGTCACCTGGCTTGTCTTTGGGGAAAAGAGGGCAGGAGAAGAGAGTAGGTGTTGGAAGTTGTACTGATGGCAGGGTGTCTAAAGCTTGGTGATTTAGACCAATTGGTATGTTGGGCTTGCTTGAGGGACTTGGTCATTGTATAAGATTACTCACAACTTCCAGGACCCTTTTTTTTTTTTTTAATTACAAAATCTAATTCTACAAATTCGTGTGCCAAAATATAAATTGGCCTATTTTTATATCTTAAATTAATATCTTAAATATCTTAAATTAATTGCATCATCTTTCCACTGATGAGAAAATTTAATACTGGGCAATTCAGGGATGAACCCGATCCCTCAGTTTTTCTCCTCCTCCTTCTCTCGTTTGGGCACTTCTAATTTCCCAGGGACTCATGTAACATTAAGACCTTGTGGTCGAGTGGTTTCTGGTCTTTGGTCTTTGCCACATTTCCTCATGGCATTCCCATTTTCCCCTGGTATATCCAGTGAGAAGTGGGCATTTTCACCTGGTCTGGAGTGAGAGTTCTTCTCCTATCATTTTGCCCCCTCCTCAGGGAATAGGGAGGCTGCTTCAGACCCACCAGTCCTCCATAGCTGCCTCTTCAGGTCTCTGGGGTACATGAGAAAATTCCCCGTGCTTCCCCACAGGCACTTCAGGGTAGATCTCTGGTACCTAGACACTTTCATGACCCCTATCTGGCCTGTAGAGCACAGGTCCTTACTGATCTCTGAAACCTAAACATTCCTGAAATTTCTAACCTCGGCTTTCCTGAAAGTTGGCATGTGGTCAATAAGACAGGGTGCTTATTAGAAAATGTTGGTATCTAAGCTGGTTTCTTCTCCTTTTTAATTACCTTCCCTCATCTGCAGTGATGGACCCCCTCACCCAGAGAGGGTCGGTGGGTGGGGATCTGATTCTTCAGCTGCTCTCCCCAAGTCTGTTGTTCAGTTGCCAAGTAGTATCTGACTCTGCAACCCCATGGACGGCAGCATGCCAGGCTTCCCTGTTTGTTATGTTCATGGGATTCTTGTGGCAAGAATACCGAGTTGTTTGCCGTTCCTTGCTCCAGTGGACCACGTTTTGTCAGGACTCTCCACTATGCCCCTCCATGGATGGTTCTGCACTGAATGGCTCATAGATTCATTGAGTTAGGCAAGCTCCTTCGCCATGACAAGACTGTGATCCAGAAAGGGGCCCCAAGCCTGTATCTATATGGAACAAAACTTTGATTTTAGAGTCTTTCAAAACTTGGGTTTTGATACTCAAAAACCAAGATTTTGGAACATAAAAGCCCCTTTCCCTGAAACAATTGCCTCTGACAATCATTTCAGAACACTCTCCTAAGACTCAAAAGCTATACGGTACTTTAGTATTTCTGTTATAGCAATCTTTCCTTGAGGTAAATGGGTATTTCTACTAAATGGAGGAGGGAAGGGCAATAAGGTTATTGGAGGTGGTGGGGGAACTGCAGTCAACACCCTAAATTGTTATCTTACCACACTTGTATTAAGTCTTTTCTCTGTCCTTGTGGTAGATGCCAGGAAAATCACTAGATTTCACATGAGAGATAATCTAGCAAGCACTATATACTATTGTAGCAATCATGAGGGGGCAAAATCATGGAGGATCTTGTCCCTTCCAAGAAGACTGAATCCCTGTTCCAAGGTATGGGATGTGAGTCCTGCTTGTTTAGATGAGTTTCACATTGCATTGGTCCCCTAACTTGCTCTAAGAGAAGGCTCCAGAAGAGGCCAAGATGCACCTTCCAAAAGAAACATTGCAAATCCCACCCTTCACTAGAATTTCACCAGACCAGGCTGTGGAACATATCATTGGGATGGGTGTTTAGGCCAAACTTATGTTTTCACATCATCCTAAGAAACAGGTAGTTCTCAAAGAACTTTGCATTAGAAGAGATGAAAAGAGATTGACTTACTAGGGAAAATTGAGAAAAGCCATTTCACATATGCATTTATTTTGCTTCCTGTGCCAGGAACTAATGAGAAGGAAGATAGTGATTGGAACAAATGACCACTAAAGAGTATGCAGAATGAAAGGAGAGTAGAGCCAAGGTTAGAACCCAGTGCCAACAATATTCGAAATAAGGGAATATTTAGAAGTATCCATCAGAGGAGTCTAGAAGTAGAGGAAGAGAGCCTGAACAGAAGATCAGCCAACATGTCAAAGAGCAAATGTCAAGAAGGAGCAAGTAGCCAACAGTGTCAAATGCCTTGGACAAGTTAAGCAGGAGAACTGCAGATTAATTATTGACCTTAAGTAAAGGTGGTATCAATAGAAGGATGATCTGGGGAATAAATTGTTGGGGAACAAAGGGCAGTAAAGCAGATGATGAGTGTAAATCATGATTTCCCAAAGTATGTTCTTTATTATCATTATGTCAGGCTACATGCTTTGAGAAGAGAATTTTGAGGTGGCATACAAAAATGACCAAAAAAATAATGAGTTCAAACCCAAGTGATTCTCTCATATTTTGTTTTTGGTTTTCTCATATGGCTGCTTTTGTGAATTCTTTAGAGACCTCTGCCCCATTGCTGGGACCCCCCACCCCTACCCCAGATATCCCTGACGAGGGTGATTTGATCACCCATATATCTTGGTATCATTATTAACTGAGGCCTGGTAGGAAGTCTGTGTGTGTTTATAACTTGCTCAAATCATTAACTAAGACATTTGTGATGTCAGCATTTTTGGGTAGTTTCTCTTTTACTTCCAAACGATCAATTCATTTATTCCAACTATATGCAAAAGATGCTGGCCTTTGTAGTCATATTTCCATAGTAAGAGAAGAGGCTCAAATTGGAATTTAGGTATGGACTCTCAAGTTGGTGTCTGCTTCACAATAATTTCGTGGCAATAATTCTCCATCTTTGGAGTTTAAACCCCCATTATTTTAAATTATGGTATTTATTTGCTTGTTGTTGTTGTGCCTTAAGAATCCTACTTCTCTGAATCATCATGTTGTGACATTTCCACCTCAAATCATGATTGTTGTTGTTCAGTCTCTCAGTAGTGTCTGATTCTTCGCAACACCATGGACTGTATATACCTGCCAGGCTCCTCTGTCCATGGGATTTTCCAGGCAAGAATACTAGAGTGGGTTGTCATTCCCTTCTCCAGGGGATCTTCCCACCCCAGGGATTGAGCCTGGGTCTCCTGCATCCTAGGCAGATTCTTTACTGTCTGAGCCACCAGGAAAGCCCACTCAAATCATGATGGAAGGATACAAATCGGATGAGAAGTGTTTGCTGTTAGAGTTTTATCATACACTTTTTTCAGTAGAAATGCTAGCCAAAATATGCCTTTTGCTGGCCACAATACATTGGAAAAATACTTTATCATTACACACTAATTTCCTTATAACCGTGCTTTTTAAAAGCCTGAGGTCTTTTTACCTCCACCAGATCTATGTGTGTGTATTCACCTACCTTTGTTTTTATTCTATTTAGAGTTTCCAGATGGTTTTCTGGGTTCGGGAGTTTAAATATTGCGGGAGAGAATCATTGGCCTGCACCTGAAGGATACCGTGTCACTTCCTGCAACATTCTTCGTCTCTCCTTTCCCCTCTATTTCCCTCCTTTTTCCTCAGCTACCTGTACCTGACATGACTGAGCATTTCTCACCCTCAGCCTTGTGGTCTGCTCTCATACTTACCCAGCCCTTTCCATGCCTATAGGCTTCATGCAAGCAGCAAGTTCATCTCACCAATTTTTGAATTCCCGGAGTCGAGCGCAATGCTATGTCACATGGCTGATGTACACTGTTTTCCAAATGAGCGGATTCCACTTTGGCGGCCCAGTGTCAAGGCTTAGATTGGGAATATTCCCTGGGACTTTGGGGGCTTATACTCACATTTATTGCAGAAAATTGTATGTGTGTGTGTGTGTGTGTGTGTGTGTGTGTGCGTGTGCACACATGTGTGTATGCACATATATGTGTAAGGGTGTCATGTTTAAGATGAGGGTAGGGAGACAATTCAAAGTCAGAGGAGAAAATTCCCTGGCCTTCTTTATAAATTGAACTGAGAGGGGTGTGAACTTTCTCCCTACTCTGAACTCCCTGTGCACTCATTTTAGCACTTAATTAGCATGTTGCCTTAAATGAAAGTTGCCCAGGATCATAGCAGGGTCTAATCTGCATAGTTACCTCAGGAATTCGGGGATGCCATGGCAGGTTATGTGGGGTTCTCTTCTCTCGAAGTCTACCAAGTCACTCGGGAGGAACTGTGATAGGAACTTTGGAGAACCCTGGGAAGGAAAGTGAGAATGAAGTCTGCCCTGCTGTCCTTTGGGAAGGTGTTCCCAGGAAGTCAGAACATTTGTCCTGATGTGGGAAATGGTGGCCTGAACTGGACCTCAGATCCCATGATGAGGAGCAGATGAGCCAGGGTTCTGGTGGGTTCTTCTGAGATTTCACCAACCCTTCTCTGTCTGGCCCATCTTGGAGATTAGTGGAGTTGCAAACATTTGATGACAAAGGTCTGTCTAGTCAAAGCTATGGTTTTCCCAGTAGTCATGTATGGATGTGAGAGCTAGACCCTAGAGAAACCTGAGCACTGAAGAATCGATGCTTTTGAATTGTAGCGCTGGAAAAGACTCTTCAGAGTCTCTTTGACTGCAAGGAGATCAAATCCATCAATCCTAAAGGAAATTAACCCTGAATATTCATTGGAAAGACTGATGCTGATGCTGAAGCACTAATACTTTGGCCACCTGATGGGAAGAGCTGACTCTCTGGAAAAAAAAGCCTCGATACTGTGAAGGATTGAAGGCAAAAGAAAAAGGGAGCAACAGAGGATGAGATGATTAGATAGCTTCATTGACTCAATGGACAGGAATCTGAGCAAACTCCTGGAGACAGTGGAGGACAGAGGAGCCTGGAGCACTGCAGTCCATAAGAGCCAGACACAATTCAGCAACTGAACAACAAGCATTCAATAATTGAACCAAGATGCAAGGGCCATTCCGCAGGGAGGAAAGAACTCCTTTCACTTGAGGAAGGAGGTGCAGGCACCCTCAGTAGAAACAAATGGAGGAAGGCCCTGGGGGTGAAAGGCAGAGATGTGGGTGATGAGGGCACAGGCCAGGGCCTTGGTGAAGGAAGACTGAGGCCTGGAGACCATGACTCTTCTTTCACTACTTTCATTCTTTTGATCTGACACTCAGAGGAAGTGGACACAGTAAGGCCCTGAAGAGCCCCCAGGCCACTAGTGGTAACACTGGTACATTTTGAGCCAAGGGGATTCTTGGTGTGGGCTTGAGTCAGCTCTCTCAGTCTGAAATGGACTGAGAAATCAAGGTGACAGTTCTTTAACCAATTCCTTTAATAAGTCTGTAAACTGCAAAATACCAAGTGGGAACAGCCCTTTAGGAAAGTCATCATAGCCTCAATTCCATGCCCAGGCTTTTATCTCTTGTTTTGTTGTTGTGATTATTATCATCATTGCCTCCCTCAGGCTTTCTCTGAACAAGTGGCTCCACTACCTGAATTTTTAAAAGCCCAGTACAACTGATATATATTAAACAGTTATATCTTTTAACCAACACATATAATTAAACATACAAAACATTCCCTCGCACCAGTTTGCCAAGACAGTTGCTGGGATGCAAATTACTGCCGGGCACATCCCCTATCTGTTTCCTTTCCAAAGCTTATTCTGCTTGTGGTGACTGGTGCTGCCTTTTCTCTTTCCTCTTGCTTCCCACAGCCCTGATAGGGAACAGGGCATGGATAATTTTCCGATCATCTGCTGCTTTTGATTATCTGCACCATTGCTCCCCAACATTAGCATGTATAATCAAGCATTGACTTTATATGTGTCCATCATGCATCCTCAATGATGTCCAGAGAGGTCAGAGGCGCTGTGGGATCTGTTCAGTGCCTAGAATGGTGCTGAGCAGACTGAGAGTGCCCTGGATACACTAACTGGAAGCCAGACTGGGCACCAGATGGCAGCTCTTTGATTTGGCTCCTCTAGGGTGTATTTATCAAACTTGAGTCTGAGCAAGCTCCGGGCATTGGTGTAGGACAGGGAAGCCCAGCGTGCTGCAGTCCATGGGGTCGCAGAGTCAGACATGACTGAGCAACTGAACTGATACTGGGTGTTTTTAACCACAATTCAAATCCACTGGGATTTATATACCATTTTATAACCCACGGTCTTCTGATCTTGGTATGAAGAATGTGCTGGAACAGCCCTTGACTACAATTCACATTAATATTAAAAGCTTCTAACAGTGGACAGAGGCAGAACTGAACCAAGGTTTTCTATCCCAGGCATTGGGACAATTCAAGTGTGTTAGTCAGTTTTCCCTCTCGCCTGTGACAGTAATGTCTAATGGTCCCCTACTACTGTCATTCTTTTTATTTCTCTTTCTCTCTGGAATGTTATTTTTTTAATGTAAATACCTATCTAGGGCTATTTGCATTTAAAGAATATAACATTCCAGAAAGGAAGGTAGATAGGTAACATAGTATGTAGTTATTAGCCCCTAGGTGTAAGTAAGCTTAAGAACCAAATTAAATTGGGGTCTTTAAGATGGAAACTTAGGAAGGGATTAAATGTTTGTTTACATATCTATGACTATCTGAGATGGCAGAGGAGGGAAATGAACTTTCAGTGAGGAAGGTCCTTAGGGAGTAATGTGGTCCCAGCTTTCACTAAATGGTTGTCAATATGTGAGGTGGGGTGTGGGGGCCAGGAAGGTTGATAGACTTCAACTTTAAAAGCAGGGGAAATCAAGTATAATTTTCAGGTACCATCTTAAGGGGAGCCATAACATTAGCCTGGAGAGCAATGCTGTAGAAACTTTGAAGGATTTCCTAAGATTTGTAACTTCATTATTGTATTTATTATCACTGTTAGTGTTTTCGGCTATGCTTTTTTTCTTTTCCTACAGTTGTTAGAAATAAACCCTTAAAACCAAAAAGACCTTTATGGTTATCCTGGAGGGAAAAAAAAAAAAAAGAGCTTGACAGACTAACTCTGACACTACTGCCACATCTTTGGGGTAAAAACCACATAGGTGATCAGTGAAATGAACTTTTTCAGGTGTAAAAATATTCCGTACCTTGTTTTTAGTGTTGTTTAAATGCATATACAATAGTGGAACACCTAAGGTCTTGCATTCTTTTGCAGGTAATTATACATCAATAAAATATTTTAAAAATAAAATAAAAAAAAAAGGTAAAGAACAGAAAGGGGAGCAGAGGAAATGGACTTAAAAAGGACTCTGGGCTCAACAAGAAGGGCCCATTTGGTGAGAGAAACTGAAGCTTGCTACATTTGCCGGAAGCTAGAACAAAGCCATGCTGGGCAGCAGGTACTGAAGAGAACAGCAGGGAGAGCGTGGGCTGGGAGAAAGGACAGAAGAAGAGTTAGCCAGAAAGTAACTCTGTCACCCCAACCCCCGTGCTGATCTGTCCAAGACTGGCTCCAACAAAGCTCGAAGGAATCATCTTCCATGAGGGCCATGGGCCTCAAAGGGGAGAGAAAGCTCTTGATTTCAACTCCAGGCATCCATTTTCCTTCTTGATATGAATTTAGATCACATTTCAGCCAGTGTTCTTCTGCAGAAAACAGTCTTTGTGTTAAAAAGAAGGTTGGCTGAAGACACACTTGGTATTTCCAATGGCATTTCTGCCTATCCAGTTTAGGGTGGTCTTAGCCCCATCGCTGCCTCGCCACTCTGCCTCAGGCAACTGAAGTTGCTGGATTTAATCTATAAAGTTTTAACTGTGTGGCACCCCAACACTGCACATCCCCAGATGGATGGAACCACATTCCTGGTACTGATTTGAATTTGCGAGGAATGGAGATGAAGTGTTTTTGGTATTGGGTCATAGGATGCTTCCCTGATGGCTCAGATGGTAAAGACTCTGCCTGCAAGGCAGGAGACATAGGTTCAGTCCCTGGGTTGGGAAGATCCCTTGGAGAAGGGAATGGCTACCCTCTCCAATATTCTTGCCTGGAGAGTTTCATGGACAGAGGAGCCTGGCGGGCTATAGTCCAAGGGGTTGCAGAGAGTCAGACGTGACTGAGCAACTAACTTTCATATGACACGATGCTGTAGAGGATATGGGGGCAAAGAGGTAGCTCTCATCCTTTTCTCTCCCATGGGTTCAAATCCCTGATGTACTGCAAACACATATTTGTTCTTAGGCAGTGAAGTCAGAAGATTGGTATCTCAATTATCTGCTTCACTATAGGATTCATGATGATTTTCCTTTAAAATAAAACTTCTCCTGAACAGGGTGAAAATATTATTTGGTTACCTAAGATCAGATTAATGTGTGGCTGATTGGATGTACAGTTTTCATCAATCTGTTGGTTGGCATGAATGTTTTGTAGCAACTTCTGATAAATATAATCCCCTTCTGACCTGGGTTGGGTAGGTATTTCAGGCTTCCATGTTGAAGCAGAGTGGTAGCCAATTATAACTTTAAATATATATACTTGCCAAATCTTGCAGTGGACTTTGGGTTTTTGTAAAAAGTGATATTATTAGCAGAGGTTGTAAAAATAAATGAGAGTGTACTCAATGTCATTCATAGAGTGACATCCTTTTAAAACTAAATGATGCTACAACACTCCACCGTACTTTTTTCTGGAGGCATCTTATGAAATCAGCTTTTAGATGGCCTCCCCTGGTTGGATGGAGGCTAGATTTGGACCCAGTATAGACCCTGTGAAAAATATAGATGTTCATTTGCTCCGCCCCTTAGGAGAGAAACTGAGAAACTGAAACCTTATAAGATCTGCCTAAAATGGTAGCAAACTAATTAAATGGAAAAGCAGAGTTATAGAATAAATCCAGCCTGGTACAAAGCAGGCTATGTGTAGGAGGGTGCGGGGGAGCCCAGCAGAGGGGTGGAGAGACAGTCAGGCCAATTTAGCAGAGATGGCGCCATGGCAAATTTGATGAAGGCACCCTCAGAAGCAATTGTCACTGTCGCTTTTGAACCCCTTGGAAAAATAACCTGAAGCACCAAGAGAAATGAATTTCCCCTTAAGTCACTAAGTGAAGAGCTCCTCAAAATGATGATTTTATTCCTCATAGAAGAGAGAGAATAGCAAAGAAAGAAGTGGTTTTACTTTCTTTCTGCTGGGAATTTTGAATAATGAGGCTCTCAGGCAGGAAGGGAGGGCTCCCAGGAGAGAAACTGGGGGCAGGGGCTGGACATAGAAGGAACTCAGATGGGCCAGGATCTGGAGCAATCTCTCTCTAATTTCCTGCATGAGTGAGAATACAGCACGGGGCCATCAATCATTGTCAAAACTACCTCAGAACACCACCCTTCTCTGCGATGCCTCTCACTTCCTTCTTCCTTGCCTCCTCCCCTTTGGAAAAACCAGGTGTGTAATGTGTGACTAAAAATTTGACCTGCTCCTTGGATGCTAGGTAATTTTGTTGTTGTGTGTTGTTTTCTTTAAACTAGTCCTGTGCCAAAGCTTGTCTGGGGATGACTACTTCTTTCTCTTGAGTTTTAACACCTAGAATTCTTTTAGATTCACCTGGCAAACATTTATTGAGCAAGAACTATATTGCTGCATTAAAACCTGCTTGTAAATCCTTCTCACCAAGGTCTCAGTGGTCACTTGCTGGAAATGCCACCCCTTCTTGGGGTTATCTGCATTTTCAAAGGGGCTTCCCTGGCAGCTCAGCTGTTAAAGAATTTGCCTGCAATGCAGGAAGACCCCGGTTCGATTCCTGGATCAGGAAGTCATTTTCAAAGACCTTGTAGATTTAGGTTGTAGGCAGGAAGTTGCGTTCCAGTCCGAGAGAAGAGAGATTGCTAGTGGTGATTTTTGTTGGGAGGACATTTGCGACTAGAATCTTGATAGTGGCAGGAAAGGAAAGATTGGCATCTCCTTCCTTCAGAAAGGTGACCTCTGCCCACTCCCTCAGAGAGGAGTGAGGGAATAATGAGGCTGCATTGTGGTAGGAAAAGCACGTTACTCGTCTAAGACTGACTGGGGTTTTTGTTTTGAAATCATGGCTTCATTAGTCCATCCCTGTCTGTCTTCTTGATCTTTTATTTCAGTTTCTGGCAGGTTAATCAGGAGGCTATAGCTAAATCATGTATCGTCTGCAGGACACTGGTCACCCACAGACACACCGCCGAGCATGAGAGCTGTTTGGTGACATGGGTTCCTTTCTGCTCAGGTTGCCGTATCACTGAGTCCCACAGCTGCTGGTTACCATGAACACTTCCTTGCGGTTTTGTTCTCAGAATGTCACAGTGACCAGCTTGCAGGTGGCATCCTACTGGAGAGGCTGGCACAGATTTTCAACTGCTCTGCTGCTTGTACTGATTTTTCCCTTATTTACTGTTAAGGATAGACGATGAATCTTCCTCTCTCCTCCTCCTCCTTTCTTTCCCCATGCATCAGGCTCCTTCTGAGTCACTCAGGTTCAGGAATCAGAGAAAGAAGCATCTCCCTAAAGGCTAATCCTGGGATTTCTAGGTTTCTTTGGACTCAGATTCTGCCAGGAGCAACCTGAGCCCTGTGGGTCTCGCTGACTCCTTTCTCATTCTGTCCCCCAACACCTGTCCCCTCCCCACTCTCTCCTGACTTTCTAGTCCTTCATAACATTCTGGGGACCACCAACCTCTGAATGGTCTCATGGTCCTCACCTGTCTTATTGCAGTTCATCAGGAACAAGCTGATTTCATGTTGAAATAAATGAGTTTTTCAGGGGTGGCAAATTGCACTTGTCATCTGTCACTGAAAATATGAGTTTGGGATGAAGCTGAGAAGAGCTTGTTTAGATTTGTGGGGTCTTGAGGAATGTATGTGATTTACTAGAAGAAACAGCTAACATAATGAGCTCTTCAAAAGTTCAGAGAGAATCCTCTGTCTGGAGCCACCTAGAAAGGGTGTTACTTCTGTTGCAGGGAGTGAAACATGAATGGAACAGAGGAGGCTGTGGGCAAGCAAACAGTTAATATGTGAGTTACTTTGTGCAGTGCTCATTCAGTCTAGCACCTGAAGATGATGGATACAGCTAACATTTACCTGGCATTTATTTCATCTCAGGGAGTGTTTCAAGTATTGTATATACTGTTTCATTTAATCCTTGTACCTATGCTACAGTGAAATACCAGTATTATCTCACTTACAGAAATGAAGTCCTTTGTCTAAAATGATACAACTGGTGAGTGTTAAACCAAACTTTGAACCCAGACAGACTGCTCTAAGACATTCACTTTTAACCTGTGTTAATTCCACTCAATGACCATACTTCTTTCTCAGTGCCCTTTGTAACACTAGCATGTTGCTGTTGTTAAGTCGGAGTCGTGTCTGACTCTTTGTGACCCCATAAACTGTTGCCTGCCAGGCTCCTATGTCTATGGGATTTGCCAGGCAAGAATACTGGAGTGGGTTGCCATTTCCTTCTCCATGGGACCTTCCTGACCCAGGGATCTAACTCATGTTTCCTGCATTGGCAGGTGAATTCTTTCTGCTGAGCTATGAGGGAAGCCCTTAATGGTAGCATACTATAAACTCAATGCGTATTTACTGAAAGGAAGTATTTATTCAAGAAAAAAAAAAACAACTGTTAGATCTCATCAGAGGAGGGTGTGAAGGATGCAGGATGCTGTCAACAGTGACTTCATCTCCTCAGGACTATAGTTTCAACTGGGTGAAGTGCTGGGTGTGGGATTTTACACAGCACTGTGGAAAGGATCAAGATGTCCCACCCCTGTCTCAAAGGTCAAAACCTCAGTTAGGACATAGCTTCTCCATTCTAGCCACTCCACACTCTTTACTGTTATTTCTTAGCCACACCTCCACACACTGGCTTTTGTCTGCATTGATTAGAATGTGCCCTTCTATTTGTCCACAGGACAACTCGATCATTGTTCAAAGATCACCACTCCTCAATCATTTTCTCTGACCCTCCGTTTGTCCTCTTGATTAAGAAGTAGCTATCTTTCCACATTTCAATTTCTATAGTTGTTTAGGTGACAAAGGTCCATATAGTCAAAGCTATGGTTTTTCCAGTAGTCATGCACAGATGTGAGAGCTGGACCATAAAGAAGGCAGAGCACTCAAGAATTGATGCTTTCGAGCTGTGGTGCTGGAGAAGACTCTCGAGAGTCCCTGGACAGTAAGGAGATCAAACCAGTCAATCCTAAAGGAAATCAACCATGAATATTCATTGGAAGGGCTAATGCTGAAGCTGAAGATCCAATACTTTGGCCACCTGATGCAAAGAGCCAGCTTATTGAGAAAGACCCTGATGCTGGAAAAGATTGAGGGCAAGAGGAGAAGGGGGCAACAGAGGATGAGATAGTTGGATGGAATCTTCAACTCAAAGGACATGAGTCTAAGCAAACTCCAGGAGATAGTGAAAGACAGGGAAGCCTGGAGTGCTGCAGTTCATGGGGTCGAAAAGAGTGGGACACAGCCTAATGATGGAACAACATCCTTTGACATTTCAGTTTCTATAGTTCTTTATAGCCAATGTTACCATTTCACAATGTAACTGTCGGTTTCCCATCTGTTTTTCCCACTCAACAATGAGCTCTTTGCAGGCAGAATCATGTTTTATTCACCCATGTATCCACAATACCGAGCACAGAGCCAGATGTATACTGGGCACTCATTAATACATGTGGTCTACAATACAAACGGGACATCCTGCTAGTTATATTTCTTTTTAAAGCTTCAAAAGCTTAGTAGTTCTGCCAGGTGTTGAGGGCCAGAACCGTTGCAGGGCATGCGTTTACCTGTACCTCTTATCTTAGCTGGCCATTGGTTACTGCATCCAAGGGATGCTCAACTTGATTTAAAGGTGCAGGATTAAGGAAGAATATGTCAGGAACTTGACTAAATGATTCTCTTAATGTGTCAGCCCATTGAGCTGTCCTTTCAATTTTTAACTGTTCCATCAGCCAAACAGCTTACTCAGCTTTTCAGAGACCTATTACTTGATCTGAAAACACTGACAACATTTTGGCTTCCAATCTGACTTTAAGCCTGTTACAGATAATGTGTTTTCTCTGGATTAGGTGAAGCATCTTGGTTGTATTGGAGAAACATCAGTTATGTCTATGTCTTGGCTAGTATCAGCCAGAATTGGGAGCGTGCCAGCTCTCACATCATTGCTAACAGACTCCTTAATTAACCTGCTAAATCTAACACACAATTCACTCTTGTTTTAGAAACGAGATGCAGAATATGCACTCTTTTTTTTCCCCACTATGTCTTTTTAAAAATTTGTTCAAGGTTGTTAGATAGTTAAATTCTCTTGGGCTGTGAGTTAAACCAGTTCAGAAAAAGCGAGGATTTGAGAAATACCCAAATGGGTTTGTTTTCTTTTGACAAGACTTACTGTTGCCATGTTTGCTGCTGCTGCTGCTAAGTCTCTTCAGTCGTGTCCGACTCTGTGCGACCCCATAGACGGCAGCCCACCAGGTTCCCCCGTCCCTGGGATTCTCCAGGCAAGAACACTGGAGTGGGTTGCCACCTCCTTCTCCAATGCATGGAAGTGAAAAGTGAAAGTGAAGTTGCTCAGTCGTGTCTGACTTTTAGCGACCCCATGGACTGCAGCCCACCAGGCTCCTCCGTCCATGGGATCTTCCAGGCAAGAGTACTGGAATGGGGTGCCATTGCCTTCTCCATGTTTACCCCTTGGTAATTGAGTTCTTCCCCCTAATCTTTAAAGCAATCAACTCACTTAATCTAAAGTGTCTACCTTCCTTATAATGTCTCCATTTCCATAAACTATTATTTGTAATATGAAAGGCTGGAGAAGCCTTTTAAGGGAGTTTTTTTTTTTACAGAGGTCTGTACATTGAGAGTAGAGGCTCTGGCTTTTCGTGTTTCTTGGACTATGCATACACATGCCTCCGTTTGTCATGCCTGAAATAAACCTGCTACCTGTATTTTTTACTTCATGCTTTGCACATAGTGCCCAAATTGCTACTCCTTGGGAGACTAAGCCAAGGACATTGTGTTCCATTTTCATGATGAAATGCAGATTTCCCATTGAACCTAATCAACCTTCATTTCAAAAGGTTGACAAGGTGGATACTTAAAGAATTCAGTTGGGTAAATTTATGGTACTGAAAAGAGTCCATTCCAAGAATATTCTCTGTTTCCAAGGCTATAGAATTTTTATTTGATTGTGAATTAAATTACATTTTCATTCACTTCAAGTTCTTGCTTCTCAATTTTGTGTCCCTCAAAGAGAGACAAACTTGTCGACAGTCACATTGGTCTCTGTAATATTTTGGCCCAGATTGAAAAGATCTACAGTGTTTTTTCAGTCTTTAATTTTCCTTTTTATTGAAGTCTAAGTAATTTACAATATTACATTAGTTTCAGGTGTGCAACATAATGATTTGATATTTTCATACATTACTAAATGGTCACCATGATAAGTCTAGTTACCATCTACTTACCATCTATTGTACACAATTATTATATTATTGACTCTATTTCCTGTTCTGTACATTACATGCCCATGACTTGCCTACTTTATAACCAGAAGTTTGTCTCCTAATCTCCCTCTCCTGTTTCACTCATTGCCCACCCCCTCTTGCAAGAGCTTGTTTGTTCCTGTATCTATGAGTCTGTTTCTGCTTCATTTATTTATTCATTTGCTTTATGGTTTTCTAGACTGCATATTTAAGTGAAGTCATGCAGTGCTTGTCTTTCTCTGCCTGACTTATTTCACGTAGCACAATGCCCTCTTGGTCCATCCGTATTGTTGCAAATGGCAAGATTTCAATCTTGTTGGTGTCTGAGTAATTTTCCTATTTATACGTATACACCCATCTTTTGCACTCATCTCACACGCTAGTCAAGTAATGCTCAAAATTCTCCAAGCCAGGCTTCAGCAATATATGAACCGTGAACTTCCTGATGTTCAAGCTGGTTTTAGAAAAGGCAGAGGAACCAGAGATCAAATTGCCAACATCCACTGGATCATGGAAAAAGCAAGAAACTTCCAGAAAAACATCTATTTCTGCCTTATTGACTCTGCCAAAGCCTTTGACTGTGTGGATCACAATAAACTGTGGAAAATTCTGAAAGAGATGGGGATACCAGACCACCTGATCTGCCTTTTGAGAAATCTATATGCAGGTCAGAAAGCAACAGTTAGAACTGGACATGGAACAACAAGACTGGTTCCAAATAGGAAAAGGAGTTCGTCAAGGCTATATATTGTCACCCTGCTTATTTAATTTATATGCAGAGTACATCATGAGAAACGCTGGACTGGAATCAAGATTGCCGGGAGAAATATCAATAACCTCAGGTATGCAGATGACACCACCCTTATGGCAGAAAGTGAAAAGGAACTAAAAAGCCTCTTGATGAAAGTGAAAGTGGAGAGTGAAAAAGTTGGCTTAAAGCTCAACATTCAGAAAATGAAGATCATGGCATCCAGTCCCATCACTTCATGGGAAATAGATAGGGAAACAGTGGAAACAGTGTCAGACTTTATGTTTTTGGGCTCCAAAATCACTGCAGATGGTGACTGCAGCCATGAAATTAGAAGATGCTTACTCCTTGGAAGGAAAGTTATGACCAACCTAGATAGCATATTCAAAAGCAGAGACATTACTTTGCAATAAAGGTTCGTCTAGTCAAGGCTATGGTTTTTCCTGTGGTCATGTATGGATGTGAGAGTTGGACTGTGAAGAAGGCTGAGCGCCGAAGAATTGATGCTTTTGAACTGTGGTGTTGGAGAAGACTCTTGAGAGTCCCTTGGACTGCAAGGAGATCCAACCAGTCCATTCTGAAGGAGATCAGCCCTGGGATTTCTTTGGAAGGAATGATGCTAAAGCTGAAACTCCAGTACTTTGGCCACGTCATGAGAAGAGTTGACTCATTGGAAAAGACTCTGATGCTGGTAGGGATTGGGAGCAGGAGGAGAAGGGGACGACAGAGGATGAGATGGCTGGATGGCATCACTGACTTGATGGACGTGAGTCTGAGTGAACTCCGGGAGTTGGTGATGGACAGGGAGGCCTGGCGTGCTGCGATTCATGGGGTCGCAAAGAGTCGGACATGACTGAGTGACTGAACTGAACTGAACCCATCTTTTTATCCATTTATTTATCAATAGACACCTTCGTTTCTTCCATCTTGGCTATTGTAAATAATGCTGCAGTGAACATAGAGGAATATATATCTTGGAAAAATCTACAGTCTTGAATCAAGGTTTCCATCACGTGATTTTTATACCAGTTGATAGAACTGAGATTTTTGGATGGAAGAGCATGGTATCTTTGTGGTCAGAAAGGGGAACTACCATACTTTGAGTTACTAGCCATGTGCCAGGGACTGTGCTAGATATCAACATATGAGAAATCATTTTTAGCAACTCCATGAGTAGCTGCTATTGTCACCATGACACAAATAAAGGTATCTGAACTCAGAGAGGCTTTTAAGCTCTTTGCCTAAAACACAAATACTAAATGGAAGAGCCAGCATTCAAACAGAAGCTTGTTTTTCTCCAAAGCAGTCACTTTCTCTTTATTCAACCAAACTCATCCTTGAAAATCCTTGATAGCATGGGAAGGCCACAAGTACTTAGAATACTAAAAGGGCCAAACTTTTACCTACTTACCCTTGATGTAACCTTAGAATCCCTCTTAACACAGCATTTAAATAGCCATTACCAGCCAATTCGTGTTATTATGCAAGTTGAGAGCTATTTGCTATTACTTTCTCTAAAGTTATCTCCAAATTCTGAAAGTATGGACTTTGCTCCTTGATTGTAAAGATGAAAACCCTAAGCCACTCTGCCAAAGAAGCAGCTCTAACGACGGTGGGGATGCTAGCACAGAATCCTAAAGTATGAAGTCCCAATGACAAGGAGAAGTAAGGTGGGTGTCAGCAGAAGGCACTGATGAAACAAACAAGAGACACAGAACAAAATAGTCTTGTTTTTTTATTCAGCCAGTTCTGATTTCCTTTTTATATGAGGTTCATTAAACCTTCAAACTATCCCAAAAGTGTATAAAAACCAGATTTCTCTCCAGTCGAATTCAATCTTTCAGGTTAATTTAAACATGGTGTATAATCATGCACTAAATCATTTGTACATGATCACACACTTCTCATATAGTTTGCCCATGCTCCCTCACATCATTGTATTCAGTGACTCACCCAGGATCCATTTTCTCTTTTCTAGCTCACACCAGCATCCCCTGGTGTGATCACATCATCTCTCACTCTAGCAGCCTCAGGATCCTAGTCATACAGCTTGTGCATCAGACCCTCACCAGCCTGGAAGATTTCTCCAGGATTCAGAACATCCTACACTATGTGTGGTGTCAGGATTCAGGACATCCTACACTATGTGTGGTGTCTACAGCTTGAGTCACAAGGTTGAACAGCACGGTTTATAGATAACATGAATAGTAAAAATACATGGTGCTTTTTTTCCCTCCATACACACACACAAACTTTAGAATGCTTGACAGAGTATAGCTGTATAACGAGAAGGTTTATTTCCCACCTTTAAGCTTGCTTCATAGCAGAGTATACTTGCTTCAACAGCAAGGCCTCAGTTTTTCTTAAGTCTAGGATAGACTTGGTGATGTGAAGTTGAAGGTACAGCCCTGGAGCCAAGGAGGATAGCTTTGCATAATAAAGAGGAAAGATGGTTGAAGGTTGGAGTCCAGGCAAGATCCAGGAGTAAGTAACAGGCAAAAGGGCAGTTGTGCAATTATTGCAGCAAACCCCCAGGATTGACATGGCTGAGAAGGGAATTTGAGGTATAGATAGATTCTAGTGGGAACGTTTAAGATATTTGTGGTGACAGGGAGCTCAGCTTGGTGCTCTGTGATGACCTAGAGGGGTGGAATGGGTGGGGTGGGAGGGAGGTTCAAGAGGTTCATATATGTATATGTATACACATATACATAAGTATGTGTATACTTATAGCTGATTCACATTGTTACAGAGCAGAAATGAATACAACATTGTAAAGCAATTACCCTCCAATTAAAAATAAACATTAAAAAAAAAAAGAAGTTTGTGGTGAGATGTATGTAAAAGTCCAACTTTATGACTTGTTGATGCCAGCCCCTGTCTTAGGGTCATTGAACTCCTTTGGAATTTGAAGAGGTTTCAACTTCTACAACCAGGATAAAGCAAAAATAGAAGGAGCTGTAGGAAAGGCAGTGCTAGAGTCGGGGAGCTCACATGTTTTCAGAGAGAGACATTTTTGAGTTTGTGTGGGATTATTTGAGTTAAGGTGTCTACACTATTAAGTATAGCCTTTCCCACCCTAATATTCCTTGTCTGAAGCATAGAGCCCTGAAAATTATTTGAGGAACTCTTTTCTCAGTTTCCTCAAAGTTTGTATAACTAGTATTATTCTAGATGCACTTAGAGGGGCTTAGTTAGTACATATTGGCTTGGCCAAAAAGTTTGTTCGGTTCCCCATACTCTCTTACAGGAAAACACCAAATGATCTCGGCCAACCTGATATATTAAACACTTCAGAGCAAGAGCTGACCAACTACTACTGGAGGCAGGCCAGTGCCTGATCTTGTAAATAAAATTTTATTGCAATGTGGCTACTCTTATTTGTTTATATATTACATATGGTGGCATTCATGCTATAATGGTAGGGTTGAGAAGCCGGGACAGAAAATCAAAGGTCCACTGTTTTGTATTCTTTCATGAAACGATCACTTAGGTGCTACCACAAGAGGAGACAGAGGAGAGGCCCAGGGAAACAAAGTGCATAATGCTTACAAGTCTTAGAAGCAGGAGGCACAACGTGCGCGCATGGTCACATGACTAGGGTGGTCAGGAAGCAGAAAACAGGAGTGAAGGGTCAGGTGTGATTGCTCTGGTCACTTGCCAACTTTACTATTAATAGGGTTTCTGTTGGGAAGGCAGAGCGAGTCAGAGTGAACAGTTTAGCGTTGGTGAGTTTGCATAATTTCAGCAGGCTTTGGGCTATTGCTGTGCTGTGCCGTGTGCTTAGTCACTCATTCATATCCAACTCTTTGTAACCCCATGGACTGTAGCTCGCCAGGCTCCTCTGTCCATGGGGATTCTCTAGGCGAGAATACTGGAGTAGGTTGCCATGCCCTCCTCCAGGGGATCTTCCCAACCCAAGGACTGAACCCAGATCTCTTACATTGTAGGTGGATTCTTTACCATCTGAGTCACCAAGGAAGCCCAAGAATACTGGAGTGGGTAGCCTATCCCTTCTCTAGGGGACCTTCCTGACCCAGGAGTCAAACCGGGGTCTCCTGCAGGTGGATTCTGAGGTGGTCTCTAATTATCTGACATCTGGTTCTGGGATAGTTAAGGCAGAGATGTATTTCCTCCAGAGGTTCACAGAAGCCAGTTTCTGAAGGGTAGCATATATATGGAAGGCCTGCTCCTGGCTGGGCCCTTTACTTTTTCTAAGAACTGGCTACTCCTGAGAGGGACAGTCTCTCCCCAACCAGAAAGAGTTTTTTAAGATGTTAAAACATCATAATATGAAGAAAATAAAAAATACGTACAGTGCACCCACAAAACCTAAATTATGTTCTCTCTGAGCCTTTAATAAAGTGTGCCCGCTTTAGAGCAGTAGATCTTCATTGGGTCTTAATATTTTTAGGGAGCTCTGGTTGTGAAAAGCTGACCTAGTACATCTAGTAGCATCTTAAACAACCAGCTTAGAACTGAGTCTGGAGTGTGTCCTCATCAGGAATGCCAAACTCTCAGATGTACACTGCCAGGGAATCGGGATTAGCTCTACAGACGATACTGGCTTCTGCCAATGACTATACCGGAGACTTAGTCATATCTGGAAGAATCTAGACCCAAAAGGGAAATTTCATAGTTGCAACTTTGCCAGGATGCCAGTCAGTTTATATACCATGACCTATGAATTTAAACCCAGCTGGGGAAAAAAAAAATTTTTTAATGGCAATGGATTTATCAGAGCTTAGGGGAAATTTGAATCTACATGTAGTCCCCTTTCTCAGAAAAACAGAGTTCTTCTTATGTAGAAATATGCAGTGGTGGCAGTCACAAGCATCACTTTTATTTGAGAACTCTTTTTTTTACCCATCCTGCATATATAAAACCTCTTACTTTGCCTTTCTTTATTGGAGTCCTTGTACCTGCCTCCTGAGAGCCACATCTGGTGTGGGCTCTGTTTAAGGAGATTACCTCTTTGAGGCTTTCTGTGCAGATATTTATCAGTCCTGTGGCCTCAACATTGCTTTTCCCTCTGGCATTATTTATCCTAAGAAATCCATCATTTAAGAAGATTTTGACCCTTGCCCTGACATCCTTTTAGCCAGAGCATTACCCTGGGAAAATGCCTAAAGACAGAAGCTGCAGTTGACATTTCTGAAGTCTGCACCTCTGAGCACATCTGCCATGTGATTCTTATTTCCCCCCTATATCTGCGTGTAAATGTTACAGGCTTTAAGTAACATTTCTTTCCCCCATATTTTTTTTTCCTGCAGTCATGGGCTAGGCCTCCAGTGCTTCATTTTCCTTGCTAGTTCTCCTGTGCCTTTTAGAAAGGCTCAGCTGAGGTTCTGACAGTTTAACCTCCTTCTGTAGTTAGTTCCTTTCCTTCTCTACCACATGGAAGGTCGGCAGCATTTACTAGACTAAGTGCTTTCTTTTCTCTCTACTTTTTGATTTCTAGCCCAGACAGGAATCATACTCAAATATTTAACCTTCAGTATAGCACAGGCACTGACCAATCAAAAGAGAGGCTGGCTGTAAATAAGGCCTATGGGCGTGTTGTTACATACCTGTGCCTTCTAGCTAAATATCCATCCGGCCCCAGATATTGGCTTTTTAAAAATTTATGCTTGTGTATTTTTTTTTTTCTTATGGGAACCCTCACTGTGAGACATGAAAAGTTGGTACATTCTGATCAATAACATCATCTATTATTCAAACAAATCCTCTTTACCTTCTACCCCCAAGTTGGTTAACCTTACCCAAGAAGTATTATTGCAGCATATCAGCATCTAAGGCAGTCCAGGACTCACTTTTCTGTAGTTTCCCCCAAGTCCCTGTTAGGATGCTTTATTTGTTCCCCACATTCCGTTGGAGGCCAAATTTCACACAATTCTGAGCATACTTCAGTAGCTGTATGCCCGCAGTGGGGTGCTGGAGTGGGCTCGCATAGGCTCACAAAAGCTAGCCGTGTGCATCTATTCCCCAACCCATGTTCAGTGATACTGAATTCCAAGTTTGAAATTGGCCATGGAGGCAGTATTCATATCACAGAAATTGGCAAATGCTACCAATAAGGTTAGGATTTTTTTCAGAGAGTGGGTTGTTATATATTAACCATCACCAAAGTGCATTCCCACCTACACTAACTGTGTTACCTTGAAACTCACCGCAATATATGCTATGAGTATTTATGCTGGTCTTTTTAAAGTTATCTACTTTTCCCCCCCTTGAAATCCTTTTCTATAGCTATCACAACTTTGTAGAGTGGTTCCTCGACTCCATTTAAAGACTAACTTCAGCTTTAAAATGGGCAGTTCCTGAATCCAAGCTCCTTTGAGGGAAAAATGACAGGTAAGACTGCACTCTTATTCTCTTGTTCTGTGGGATTTCTTTGGGTTGTAGCAATTCTTTTGAGTCTAGAACAAGTAAAACTTCTCCTCTCCTTTTCTAATCCAGGAACATCTCTTTTTCCCTGTCATATCTGCCAAATGGCCCCCAAGACTGTATTTTCACATTCAGGTATCCCTAGGCAGTCTTCTAAGATCTTCCAAGGAAAGCATTCCTTCTTTCTCCCAGAGCTCCAGTTATGATAATAAGATGATGCCTATTTTTAAAGTAAATTTGTCTTCTTTCCTGAACAAATTTGATTCCTTGAAACTCATCCAGACACAGGCCTTTCTAGTCTTTCAAACTCAAAAAACACTGATTTTTTTCAGTTCCCTAATCCAAAAAGATACTGTATCTTTTATAAACTAAGAGTTTTTAGTCTTTTAAAAATGTCCATTAATAAAATCTACCCTCTTAGAATCTAATATACAGAGTGATGAGTATAGTTAATAATACTTTATCATATACTTTCAAGCTGATAAGAGTAGATTGTAAGTGTTCTCACCATAAAAATGGTGATTATGTGTATGAGGAAGGTGTTAACTAGTGCTTTATTGGTAATCATTTTGCAATATGTAAGTATAGCAAATCAAGACATTTTATACCTTAAATTTACACAGTGTTACATGTCAATTACATATCAATAAAACTGGAAAATAAAAATTTACAGTGGGTCTTTAAAACCTGATGCCATGGTCAAAACTTATGTATTTAAGGATTAACAAATCTGAAGCCAACCTAATATCATGAAACATGGGAATCAATTGGAAACCTATGAATGTGCTATACAACCTAGAAAATTCACCCTCCCCACTTTTCATATTAGGTCCTGAATGCAATTCAAAATAACATAAAAGAACTGACTTCTAGAATGTGCCTTTAGCTCTTTCCTCCTAGTCATCTTTCAAGTTTAAGATCAAATACCACCTCTGTAAAGATCTCTCTGACTCTCCTGGCAGAATCTTTCCTCGGTACTTTGTTCATTCTGTTTAATTATACTTGTATTGTGTAATAATTGTTTCATTAATTTCATTCTTCTACAGTACGCTTAGACCAAGTAATCTTAGACCAAGATACCTTTTATTCTTTATATTTCCAGGACTTATGACAATGCCTATTGTATAGATGGAACTTCCTAATGTTTGATTGATTAATCATAGAATGCAAATGTCTTTCTAGGATTTATAAAGTTTACATAAAAAATTAAGAAGTGTGATGGAAAGCTAAAGTCAGTGGCTGCAGTGTTCCCTTTGAAAACTATTGCTCCTTTGGTGTGATCTGCAGTAGAGCAAACTGAAGGTAGTGATGCTACCGTTGAGATGAATCCTTTAGTTTTCTTGTCCTTCTCTAATGGATCAAAAATCTACTTTGAGTTTTACAACCCTGGTTATGGTAGTAGGTAGATGCAGAATCGCATCTTGCTTTGTTGATCCAATGACTTATTGTACTCATTCTTTTATACTTTAACGAAATGGGCCCAGATCTTGAAGTCAGAAAGGTTGGATTTCCACTTTTGGTGGTGCCAATTAACATCTCTGTGTCCCGAGGCAGGTCATTTAATCTTGGTGAGCTTCTGCTTCCTTATTCATAAAAATGGCCTTAATAATACCTATATTTAAGGGTTGATTTGAGGGTCATGTTTGAGACCTTGCAGACAAGGATTCCTTAGAAATCAGTGTTTTTTTATGTGAGTGATTTCAGCTAGAGTCAGCTAGAGTTAACTGTGGACTTGGATCCTGAACAATAGAGAAGCTCTGTATAATTATGAACCATTGCCATTTCTCCTCTGACATTTCAGGATATTCATCTTTCTCATCATAAAAAAGCTAGCCTGAAAATGGCCATGCTTCATGGCTCATCCTGAAGTGAGTTTTTTTTTTTCTTTTGAAAGTTTGAACTGTTACAATTTTACCAGTTTCTCTGCCACCAAGTCAGACCACACAGGCTTTTTCCTCCCTTCAAGTCTCCCTCTCAAAGAAAATACTTCAATCTCTTTCTTGTGATTGTGTAGCTCAGAAAATGTCTAAAGCTATAAGCTTCAAACTTGGCAGAGTTATCGTCTTTGCCAAGAAAGAAAAATCAAGGAAAATCTGAAGGATAAACCTTTCACTGAATTTTTTTAGGTTAGGTAAATTTGAAAAATAATGGCTATTATTTACATGTTTTCATTCTCCTTGATAATAACATTGTGTGTTACCTAAGGAGATTTCAATATCACCATCTTATTGACACATATAGGATGGAGACACATTCCTATTATAATCAGGGATCATGTGTAAAGCTTGTTATTGTCCTGCGAACAATGAATGCTTTTCGTCTTCTTTTAGAGTAATTGTACACAGGTCTTATATTGAAGTCAATGATAATAAGTAGAAGAGGTGATTATTTTTAAGGTACATCCCTACCCTAGAGGGAGGGTACTCCCCTACTTATAAGCACAAATGAAATTTTAACTTCAGATCTTCCTTTACCTAAATAGCTATACTTATGTGAAAAGACAAAAGGTGATTATTACCTAAGGACTGCTCTGAATGAATAGAGAATCTGAAAAGAGTCTTTGAAGGGAGTTGGAGGAGGTTGTATATATAGACTGTGTAAGCAAAGTTAGCAAAAAAAAAAGAGAGAGACAGACTCAGAACAAAGAAGATGAAGCAATTGCCTTTTAATTGATCTATTTTATATATGAAGGAAGGAATATACTTAACTGCAATTCACTAAACACACCAGAGGACACTCTCAAAAATATAAGAAAGAAAGGAATAGTAAGAGTCTGGGTCAAGAGTATGGGATATGCAAAGCAACATGTGGATGTGAAATGAAGAGCAGAAAGATGCCCAGAGGATTTACATCTTAGCCTGTGCTCAAGAGTGACAAACACGTGAGCCTGCATGACAGGCTTGGCTGGCTGAAGTTTGCTTAGGCATATTTGTAGTCAGCGGCCAGGTCTCCATGTGCTAAACACATAAAAGATAGAGCTCCAGGTAGTGTGCTAACCTTCACTTTACTCTTTTTCTAGATCTCCTCAACATTCACAATTTGTATGCCCTGGTGTGGCTTAGAAGTAAAAAGTCTACCTGCAGTGCAAGAGACCCAGGTTTAACCCCTGTGTTGGGAAAATCCGCTGGAGAAGGGAATGGCAACCCACTCCAGTATTCTTGCCTGGAGAATCCCATGGACAGAGGAGCCTGGCAAGCTACAGCCCACGGGGTCACAAGGAGTCGGACATGACTGAGTGAGTTTACTTCACTTCACAGAGAGAAAAAAGTAAGAGAAAGATGTTTTTTTAAAATATTGTTGTAAAAGATACAACTTATAAGTTATAAATTCTAGAATTTTATGAATGGTGAACTCATAGATGAAAAAGAGTGTTAGGCATTTTGGCTGCAGGAAACAGTTACCTTAGTAATGGAAGTTTCTAGAAAGGGCATATGAGAAAATAGAGAAGAGAGTATTCTCACAGGAATCGAAGAACATCCATTACCCGAGATCCCACATAGTCCTGAGCACTAGTGTTATATCTGTTGTCTCTGTAGGAGCAAGAATTTATAGATCTATGCTCTGATACCATTAATAAGGCTCTATTATTCTGTGTTTATACTTCTCATTGTGTCCTTTATAATTTCTCTTCCCACTATTTGGAGATCCAAAGTGATGAAGACCATAGATTCTACAATTAAAATACCTGGTTTCAAACATCAACTCTATAACTTAGTAACTGTGCAAATCATTTAACCTCAATCTCCTCATCTGTAAATGGGAATAATAATGGTACTTTCCTCATTGGTTGTTCTGAATACTTAATAAGTTCATATACTTAAAGCCCTTAAGGCTAAAATATTCTATCAGTTTCCCGTATTCTTTTTTTTTTTTTTTTAAACTTTACATAATTGTATTAGTTTTGCCAAATATCAAAATGAATCCACCACAGGTATACATGTGTTCCCCCTCCTGAACCCTCCTCCCTCCTCCCTCCCCATACCATCCCTCTGGGTCGTCCCAGTGCACTAGCCCCAAGCAACCAGTATCGTGCATCGAACCTGGACTGGCGACTTGTTTCTTACATGTAATCTGGAGAAAGATATTGAATGTCTTGGAAAATTATATTACTGCGTAGAGTTTTTCTTTTTTCTTTTTCTCCTTTTTCCTTCATTAAAAAAAAATGAGTTGATTTACAATGTTGTGCTAGTTTCAGATGTACAACAAAGTGAATCTATTATGCATATACATATATCTATTTTTTTAAGATTCTTTTCCCATATAAGTAAGTCATTATAGAATATTGAGTAGATTTCCCTGTGCTACACTGTAGATCCTTTTTATGTATTTTTGAAATTTTTATTTTATATTGGCACATAGTTGATTAACAATGTTATGTTTCAGGTATACAGCAAGTTACCTTCTTTACATATGCATACATACATATGTATATATAGATATGTGTATGTTATACATATCTCTTCTTTTTCAGATCCTTGTCTCATTTAGGCTATTACAGAATATTTAGTAGAGTTCCCTGTGCTATACAGTAGGTCCTTGTTGATTATTTATTTTAAATACAGCAGTGTGTACATGTCAATCTCAAACTCTCAGTCTATTCCTCCCCCTTACCCTGCCCCTCTGTGGAGCTTTTCTTACAAAAGTATTGGATGATTGGTGACCATTGTGCATAGATTGACCACATTTGGGTCAGATGTCTATGTTGTTCAATCAGTGGCCAATCCTTATTTATGAAACACGCCAGGGCGATTACCCTCAGGAAAAGATTGTGGTATAGATAGTTTTCCTTAGAAGGAATGGTGAGTGTGGAAGCTCCATGACTGACAAGCCCATTTTAAGAGGGATTAGTGTAAAGAGAATGCCTTACCTAATTAACTGAATCCATCCATCACGCTGCTATTAAAATCTCTGACCCTTCTTTCTTTCTCATTTAACTCCTGTAATTACTTCAATTAGGCATTTCTTCAATTATTATAATTACATATTTTATTGAAGACATTCTCAGATGCTGTGATGTTGGTGAAATGATCTCTAAGGTTCCTTCCTGTCTTGATATTCAGTTAGAATGTCTTTACAATGATGCCTGTTAGTTTTGAGGGCAAGGACCCTGTCTTCTTGTTTGCTGCCATATTCCCAGCATTAGAGTAGTGACTGACATGTGGTAAGTGCTCAATAAATATAAGTTGAATAAATGAATAGAAAGGAGACTTGGTAGAGAAAAATGGTCAAACTCGATGACTGGACATATATTTCATCAGTCTTCCCTCCATGTTTAATGTCTAATATCCTATTATAAGATAGAAAATTATCCATCACTCATATTTTACTGGCATATTTTTCTTATTAGACTAAAATAAACTTCTGGAGGTCAGTGAAGTGAGCTGCCGCTGCTAAGTCGCTTCAGTCGTGTCCGACTCTGTGGGACCCCATAGATGGCAGCCCACCAGACTCCCCCGTCCCTGGGATTCTCCAGGCAAGAACACTGGAGTGGGTTGCCATTTCCTTCTCCAATGCATGAAAGTGAAAAGTGAAAGTGAAGTCGCTCAGTCGTGTCCGACTCTTGGAGATCCCATGGACTGCAGCCTACCAGGCTCCTCCGTCCATGGGATTTACCAGGCAAGAGTGCTGGAGTGGGGTGCCATTGCCTTCTCCAGTGAAATGAGCTAGCCAAGCTTTAAACAGGAATAGGAGATGGAGATGTACTTACCTAGAGTTGAACTAGCATGATGCTGATAACTAGAAAAGCCTCCACCAAAGTTGCTCTGCAGTTGCCATGGATACTATTTTGGGTGCTCTGAGGTGTCATTACATAGTGGAAAGAGTCAGGTATAGTTGGGCTCAAATCCAAGGCCTGTTCTTCACTGGCTCTATGTCCTCGAACAAGTTATTCAAACTCTATGGAGCCTCAGTTTTCTTACTTTTAAAATGCATAGAAAGAGTTGGATTGAAGATGATAATAATGATAGTTACCATCGTTTTCCATTAAGCAACACAAACCCACCTCAGTTACTTTATAAAGTAAGTATTATTATTCCTATTAACAGAAGAGATAACCAAGGTGCAAAGAGGCAAACTAGTTTGTTAAGATCATACAGCTAACAACAGTTGGAGCTAAAATTGAAACCCAGATTTGGCCTGAAGCTCACACCTTGAGTAGAGCTCTTTTATATAAAGTGCCTGGCATATAACAAGCATTTACTAAGTGGAAATGTTAAGATTACTTTCCAATACATGCTGCCCTCTGGACTTTCTCATCTTCACATTTCTCTCCTTTTATGAGAGCTTTTAAAATCCCCCCTTCCCCTTTCTGCCCCACCTTATTTCCTTACACAAACTCATGAATTTCAAAGACCTTGTAAATGAAGTGAGAAAACAGTCAATACAACTGGCTCCTTTCTAGTCAATGTCAGAGAAAGAAAGTCTATTTCCTTAGTGTAGGATCATCCAGGGGTTAATCTGTATCTTATAGTACTGTGCTCAGACCCCCAGCATCTGGGTAAAAATGGGTCAGGTAATCTTCTCTACTCAAGTAAACACTGAGAAGTGGGTGTTAGAAGCTTTCTCCCAATCTGCATTGCTTTTTTCTAGTGTTCTGAGCTCCAGCCATGAGAGATTCTTTATAAAACCAAATTTGATTCTGTCCTCTGGATCAAAGAAATGATTACACCCTGGAGGGCTAAAACTATTATACAAGAAGAAAGGGAAGAAGAGGGTAAATGCTGAGATAGGGAATAATTACTGCCAAAGGTGAAGGAGATTGACTGGGAGTATGATACCTGTATAATTGAGGCAGAGAGAATATAAAAATCTGTGCTTGCTCATAGCATGCGCATTCAGAGGTCCTTGGTGGCCTGTATGTACAGCAGGTGGGGTGCTTAAATGTCTGCTTCTTTTGGATCTTTGCTTTTATAATCTGCTTTTACAAGGGCTATTTAAGGAGTCTACTTTACTGCTGGCAGGGGAGTAGAGCACAATAAAGCTATCTTTAAAAAATAATTCCAGTTATCTTAAATTTCTTACGGCATTCTTTGAGTATTAAATCCACAGAGGAGGGTGATGTGCAACTCTCTCTTGACCTTAAAAATAATTTCTGATAATGGTTGAGTTTCCCAATGTAAGCTCAGATGGTGGGGTGACTGGGATGGGAAATCAGAGAACCATATAGATGTGAATCTACATATGTAATTTCCTGCCTCTGTGGGTTCTGTTCTTTTCTGGAAGCTGGAGTTTTTTTCTGGTTTTTCTAGAAACCTATTTCAAGTTATCCTGGATTTTGGAGAGACTTGCATCCCCTCCAACAAGCTGTTGTTGTTGTTGTTTAGTCGCTAAGTTGTGTCTGACTCTTTGTGACCCCATGAACTGCAGCATACCAGGCTTCCCTGTCCTTCACCATCTCCCAGAGTTTGTTCAAACTCATGTCCATTGAGTCAGTGATGCTATCCAGCCATCTCATCCTCTGTCGTCTCCTTCTCCTTCTGCTCTCAATCTTCCCCAGCATCAGGGTCCTTTCCAAGGAGTCAGCTCTTTGCATCAAGTGGCCAAAGTATTGGAGCTTCAGCTTCAGCATCAGTCCTTCCAGTGAATATTCAGGACTAATTTCCTTTAGGATCAACTGGCTGGATCTTCTTGCAGTCCAAGGGACTCTCAAGAGTCTTCTCCAAGACCACAGTTCAAAAGCATCAGTTCTTCGGTGCTCAGCCTTCCTATGTCCGACTCTCACATCCATACACAACTACTGGAAAAACCATACTTTTGACTATTCAGACCTTTGTTGCCAAAGTGATGTCTCTGCTTTTTAATATGCTGTCTAGGTTTGTCATAGCTTTTCTTTCAAGGAGCAAGCTGTATTGGACCAATAAACAAGGAGCAAGGAAGAGTTGTAGCTGAGGAAATTCTAAGATCTTTACTTCCTCATTGACCTTCATTTTCTCGATTGCTAGTTTTATTTCTATGATAAGATGCATGCTCAGTTTGGATGTGATGTGGTTTGTTAGAGAGAACGTGTTGCTCTGCTTGAAGTTTAGAGCTTGTACTGGTCCTTCCTAACCCTCTTTTTTTCTCTTTTCCTCTTCTTCTTCCTCTTTGTGGTCATGTTTCTCCTTCTGCTTTCTCCTTTTCTCTTTTTCCTCCTCTTTTTCAATGTCCCCACCTGTATTTTATTTTTTGTCCATTCTATTTCCTCTGCTTCAACTTTTATTTTACTTTGTTTTCCTTCTTCCATATTTCAAACTTAACTCTTCTTTAGTTTTGTCCTGAATAGTCCCCCTTTACAATATTTTCTTTTTCTCCAAAATAAGGCTACTTGGGTATCATCTTTTCAAAAAAGCATGCATCTTTAATGGTCATCAAACCCCCAAAGGACAGAAGTAGAGGTGAAAAGCTCGATTCCTCAACATTCAGACGGGCTGATAAAGGGTTGAGAGGTGGAGTTAGAGCCTGAAGACTTAGCTGGAGCACCGAACCATTAGTTCAGGATGCACACTGCCTACTTATCTCTGGATAACTCTCTTGGTCCCACTCAATAGGAGACCATTTTGTCAACCATCTGACCATTTATACCAGAGTTTTGAATTTATATATCTGTTGATTTCTGTTCCCACTGCCCAACAAATCTGTAATTATTTTCTTTTGAAGAAAAATATTAATACAGTTAAAAGCCTCCCATAGGTGCTTACTCGCTCACCGTGCTTAGTAACATAATGGGAGTACAGCAGAGATAACACTGCAAATCATTATTAATGAGGACCCTGACTGAGAGAAGTAGAAAATCAGTGTGAGAGCTGGACAAAGTATCTGTGTATCAGTCATCAGAAGAAGAAGGGAGCATGGGGTACAGACCTTGTGAAAAGTGTTGTGAAATGTACTGCAGCCAGAATCAGTGAAGAGGCAAAAGCAAAGCCAGTGGGAGTGGTAAGGGACCAACAGATGGGTGAAGCAGGAAGAGGGAGTTTGGGGGGTAAAAGGGCTAAGCTGAAGGCTGTGATGTATACTTAGATATGCACTGCCCAGTCCTTCAAAGAAACATAGTCAACCCTTGAACAACAGAGTTTGAGTCTTGGGAGCCTTGTGGGTCCAATTACATACATGTGGATAAATACTGCAATACTACACGATCTGAGGTTGTTTGAATCTGCAGATGCAGAACCACAAATGTGGAAGAACCATATATATAATGGGGAACTGAATATGGAATTTAACTATAATTAAAGACAGGTTTTTCAACTGGGCTGAAGGTCAGTACCTCTGAGACGCACATTGTTCAGGGATCAGCAGTCATTGCCCTAGTTTCAGGGAGCACTGTCTGTAGACAGCCTTCAGTTCTCAGTCCATTTATGGATTGGATCAACTACAGAGAGCACCTTGTGTGAAATGACATGCATCTAATTACTGATAGAAGTGGGAGGAAAAGTATTTAGTCAGTGCAGAACAACTCCATTGATATATTTTAGCCCCAGGGCTCCCCATGGGACTGTCCACGGCTGAATTGCAGCTCAGCTTCTCCCTTTGCTCAATCTTCTTTCCTTTCCCCTCCACAGTTGCTTTCCTAATGAGAATCCTCCACACTAACCCTCATCTTAGTCTGTTTCCCAGAAAACTCAACCAGGGAAGTCAGTGCCAGGGTAGTCCAAGAAAGCAGGGATTAAGATGGAATTTTGGAGCTGAATGATTGACTACCCACCTGGCAATGAGTCTTCCATCACTAGCAGAGCAGAGAGAACCCCTGGCACAAGGAGAAAGTTCAGTTATTAAGAATTTTACCAGGGTTGGATGGTATACCAGTGAAGGAAATGCTATGCTTCAAATGTGAGAAATACAGGGAAAAATCTTAATTAGAAGAACAATGGAATTGAGTGGCTATTACTAAGCTTGATTTATGTAGTGAGTTAGGATATAGCAAACCAGGGCCCATGGGTGAAATTCTGCCCACTGCTTATTTTTATAAATAAAGTTTGATTGGAGCAAAGCCCTCTTTATCATTTACATATTGTTTATAGCTATTTTTGCACTACAAAGGCAAGTTGAATAGTTGTGATAGAGACTTTATGGTTTCAAAGCTTAAAGTGTCCATTATATAGCCCTGTAAAGAAAAGTTTGCTGACCTCTGCATAAGAAAAAGGAGAAAGCAATGGCACCCACTCCAGTACTCTTGCCTGGAAAATCCCATGGACGGAGGAGCCTGGTAGGCTGCTGTCCATGAGGTCACTAAGAGTCCGACATGACTGAGCGACTTCACTTTCACGTTTCACTTTCGTGCATTGGAGAAGGAAATGGCAACCCACTCCAGTGTTCTTGCCTGGAGAATCCCAGGGATGGCAGAGCCTGCTGGGCTGCCGTCTATGGGGTCACACAGAGTCAGACACGACTGAAGTGACTCAGCAGCAGCAGCAGCATAAGAAAAAAGAGGAAGAGTTAGAATGATTAACAAGCAATTTCAGAACCAAATGTGAGACCCAGAAAGCCTTTTGATAGACTACTCTCATCTCATGTAGTTGGAGGGCAGATAAAGCTATGGAGCTAAATCAGGACATCATCAGTGGAGTGACTAAACTTCAAAGAAGGTTAAACTCCCAACCAAGGAAGGTCTATTATGCTAAGGTCAGGACTCGGGTTAGGAAAGAAGGGATCACTGACACATAAGATAGAAACATATAGATTTATGCCCCTAATAAAGTTGAAACTCCAATACTTTGGCCACCTCATGCGAAGAGTTGACTCATTGGAAAAGACTCTGATGCTGGGAGGGATTGGGAGCAGGAGGAGAAGGGGATGACAGAGGATAAGATGGCTTGATGGCATCACTGACTCGATGGATGTGAGTCTGAGTGAACTCCGGGAGTTGGTGATGGACAGGGAGGCCTGGCGTGCTGTGATTCATGGGGTCACAAAGAGTCAGACACGACTGAGTGACTGATCTGATCTGATCTGAATAATGTTAAATTTCTAGATAATCCTGAATCTTTTGAGCCTGTAGAGGTGGCCCACCCATCCCTATTAATAGATAACATACTCCTTTTCTTGCTTGAAGAAAATGGAGCCAGCTGTCCCCTGAGAAACATATGCTGTCCTCAGGATCTGTCCCATCTTCCTTTTTGGTCAGTAGACTTTGTAACTGGCAGCCAGAAGTGTACAGAGCCTGCAAAGGAAGAAAAGAAGCTATACTTTAAAAGAGATGCAGGACTTAGAATGTACTGACAGGAACTGGGAGAGTATATGTGAGACTGGATTCTGAGGGTGCTTGATCAAGGGGACTAAATATATTGCTGGATAAGGGAGATTTTATTGCATTAGGACCATTCCTCTGAGATACAGGATTTAATACTATGTCAAGAACCCTAGTAATATGGCTGACTTGCTACAAAGCCTAGAAGCATGAAAAATCAATAGCCTATGCTGAGTGAGGCTGAAATGCCAGAATTTCTGTGGAAGAGGAATGAGAAAATTATTAAAAGACCCAGGAAAGGAGGCATGCTGAAATGGATATACTGTGTAAAGCCACACCACCTACCAGCTGATTATGTTCCTTGGGAAGGCCCAGAAGATATACAATTTACCAAAGTCTCAAGGAAAGCTCTGATGAGGTCACCAGCATCAAGAATTTCAGTGATACCTCTCACATATATAGGTCATGGATAATGACAGAAGAAGCTGTCACAGGACAAAACTCATTAATAGCAAAGGGATGATTGGATCCCTAAAACAAATGAGGACAGGTGGCTGTGTTTAACAGTCAGAAGCCAGGTGGATGTAATTTTCATAAAGATCAGCAAGGTTGAAATAGCAAGAAGACGGGACCTGAATGAATTGTTAACAGACTCTGGCACCCAGTAGATGTGGGTGAATAGATGTGCACTAAACAAAATTATTATTCAACTTGTACCATCAGAGGATAAGGCAGAGGATAAGATGGTTGGATTGCATTATTGACTCAATGGACATGAGTTTGAGCAAACTCCAGGAGATGGTGAAGGACAGGGAAGCCTGGTGTGCTGCCATCCATATGGTCACAAAGAGCTGGACACGACTGAGTGACTAAACAACAACCATCAGAGGAAATCAAGAGGCTGAGGGCAGTCACCCAAATAAAAAGTCATGATTCTTTGCCTGTTTTCTGGATCTGAACCAGTTTTTGGATCCTGAATTTGTTGATTGAAGAGGAAATAGGACCTCCTGAATGAAAGACTGCAATACCATAGCAAGTTACGCAGTAATGTCACTCCAAGTTTCCTCAGAGCAATATATAGCAATTTACTCAGGAACCTTGTGAAAAAAATAATACTCAACTAATTTGAAGACTGTTGGATTCCATGTTGAAGTTAACATTGACACCTGGAAACATGACATACTGTAGTCCCTCTATTAAGACAGAGACTATGGGGTCCAGGTAAAATATTGACTTTGACACAGGTATAGCTTGTTTTTTCCTTGAGTTTGTGAATCATCCAATAGCAATCTCCCCAGTCTCCAAAAGTACAGTTGCTACTTGGGGCAACCTCCACATTGGGTCCTTGGCCAACTGAGTAAGAGCTTTCTATAGTAACAGAGGTCCAAGTGCAAGTGCCTAAACTTCCCCTATCTGTGCAAAAGACATTAACTTCTAAAAAGTATTGTGTTCCAGGGGTGGGAAGAACAGAAGTTAATGCTACTATTAAGGATCTAAAGGAAATGAGTGGTGGTCTCAATTATATCTCCATGTAAGTCACCATATGACACTTATAGCAAAACCAGACTGATCCTACCACAAATCAATCAAATTGTAGTCCTTATTGCACCTGCATGCCAAGTGAGGTATCTCTTGCTAAGAAAGGTTAAAATGGCCTAGATACATGAATATAACATGGATTTAGCCAATGTTTGGTTTCCTATCCCTGTTGGAAGAGCAGATCAGAACAGTTTATATTTCTGCAGACTAGACAATAATACATTGGCATTTTATCCTCAGTTCAGTTCACTTCAGTCACTCAGTTGTGTCCGACTCTTTGCGACCCCCTGAATCGCAGCACACCAGGCCTCCCTGTCCATCACCAACTCCCGGAGTTCACTCAAACTCATGTCCATCGAGTCGGTGATGCCATCCAGCCATCTTGTCCTCTGTCGTCCCCTTTTCCTCCTGCCCCCAATCCCTCCCAGCATCAGAGTCTTTTCCAATGAGTCAACTCTTCGCATCATGTGGCCAAAGTACTGGAGTTTCAGCTTTAGCATCATTCCTTCCAAAGAACACCCAGGACTGATCTCCTTTAGGATGGACTGGTTGGATCTCCTTGTAGTCCAAGGGACTCTCAAGAGTCTTCTCCAACACCACAGTTCAAAAGCATCAATTCTTTGGTGCTCAGTTTTCTTCACAGTCCAGCTCTTATATCCATACATGACCACTGGAAAAACCATAACCTTGACTAGACAGACCTTTGTTGGCAAAGTAATGTCTCTGCTTTTGAATATGCTATCTAGGTTGGTCATAACCTTTCTTCCAAGGAGTAAGCATCTTTTAATTTCATGGCTACAATCACCATCTGCAGTGATTTTGAAGCCCCAAAAAATAAAGTCTGGCACTGTTTCCCCATCTATTTGCCATGAAGTGATGGGCCCAGATGCCATGATCTTCGTTTTCTGAATGTTTTATCCTCAGGGCTATGTTAATTCTTCTATCTTCTGATGTCAGTAAAATTTGCAAGAGTCCAGTGATCAGGAGCTTTCTTGGATATTCCCTCAAAAATAAATGCAAATAATGGCATCTTGCTCTTCCCATCACAAAGAAGGATGCATAGGCCTTTTGAGGCCCTAATGAATGGAAGTCAATCAATCCTGTCCAACTCTTTGTGACCCCATGGGTTGTAGCCTGCCAGGCTCCTTTATCCATGGAATTCTCCAGGCCAGAATACTGGAGTGGGTAGCCATTCCTTCTCTAGGGGGTCTTCCCAACCCAGGGATCGAACCCAGGTCTCCTGCATTGCAGGTGGATTCTTTACTGTCTGAGCCACCAGGGAAGCTTAAGAATACTGGAGTGAGTAGCCTATCCTATCTCCAGTGGATCTTCCCAACCCAGGAATTGAACCAGGTTCTCCTGCATTGTAGGCAGATTCTTTACCAGCTGAGCTACCAGGGAAGCCCTGGAAGTAGCATATTTTACATCCAAGAACACTGCTTCATCTATTATACAAAAAAATTTGTATAATAAAGAAAGTCCCAGCTTTGAATCAGGCCCAGAGCAGGAAAGGATTCTTCAGAAGATCTGGGCTTTGGGCCAGGTAGCCTGCCACTTGGGTCATTCAGTATGGCAGACTTTATGGTATTAGAGATCAGTGATGAGAAAACATACCATGTGGAGTTTGTGGCAACATCCAATAAAAGAATCAAAAGGCACCTTGGGGTTCTGGAGCTGGGTCCATGCTACCTTCAGTAAAAAGTTATGTGCTGTTTAGTTGCTAAGTTACGTCCAACTCATTTGTGACCCCATGCATTGTAGCCCACCAGGCTCCTCTGTCCATGGGATTTCCCAGTCAAGAATACTGAAGCGCATTGCAATTTCCTTCTCCAGGGGATCTTCCCAACCCAGGGACTGAACCTACGTCTCCTCCATTGGCAGGCAGATTCTTTACTGCTGAGCCACCAGGGAAACCATACTGTTTCCAAAAAACAACTTCTGATGTGTCTTTGGGCCCTGATAGAGACAGAATAGAGATAGAACATGGAACGTCAAATGATCATTTGTTTAGAACTGCCATTAGGATTCGAGTTTGCTCGGGCCTACCAAATCATAGGATTACAATTTATTGTAAAATTTACAGGTACATTGTCCATTTTGGATCAAGTACAGGAAGGACAGGGCATGAGCAGGTAGTGTGAACAAGTAGCCTAGATTCCATGACATTAACCACTGTTACAAGAGTGTCCTTCCATAAGTCCATGTCAGTAACCTACATGTCATCTTACAACTAGCTCATGGGAGAGAAAAATAACTTAGCTTGATTTAAGGATGGATCAGCTTTTTATATAAAGGTATGTTGAAAATGTGTACCCACTGCAAAGCATGGTGTCTCAGGAGTGAATGTGCAAAACAGTGGCAAGGAAAGTCTGTCCCAAATGCTTGTGCACTGTTGTGGGAATGTAAACTGGTACAGTCATCATGCAGAATACTATAGTTAATCATCAAAAAATTAAAAATAGAACTACCATATCATCCAGCAATCCTACTTCTGGATATCTATCAGAAAAAAATGAAAACAAATAATTCAAAAAATATATACACATCCCTGTATTTATTGCGGTATTATTTACAATAGCCAAGACATAGAAGCAACCTGTGTCCACTGATAGCTAAATAAATAAAGAAGATATGGTGATCTTTTGCCCCAGAGGGAAAACACTTTCATCATTGAACTATAAGTTATGGCTACTACCTGGGAACTTGGAATTCTTTGAGTCCAGCTACCAGCAGGCATGAAGAGGTATAATCTTCATTATAATCTTGCCTTCAAAGAGGCAAGAGTAACTGACTCTGCTCAAAAAGAAAGTCTGTGCCTGTTACAGAATCTAATCTATGAAAGTATGACATTTATTTGGCATCTAGGTGATCTATTTGGATACTTCTTTGCCTAATCATGATGGGAAACAGATAAGTGAAGACAATTTAGCCCGAGAAAAGCATAGTGATCAGGAACTCAGACCACTCAGGGATGAGGATCTGTGGTACATCATCAGATGAATCACTGGGAAGAACTGAAAAACTAGCTAAGGGTGAGGGGAATCTGGATTGAATAGTATAGTAGTGAGGTGATTAGTATCAGTTGTCACTCTGAGACTTACAGAAGTTTATTCTAGCCAGGGCCAGGACTAGAGTGAGTCAGCAAAATATCTAGGGTGGAAAATTCAGAGATGGTCTCTTTCAGGGTCATGTAAGTGCTGAATGTATACTTTATGACTCTGGGAATGAGTGTGTACTTAAGAAAGAAGAACCTACAATCCATCAGGAAGACATAGCAATTAAAAATATACATGAACATAACAGTAGAGCCCCCAAATACAGAATTAAAAGGAGAAATGTACAATTCTGCAATAATATTGGGTTGGCCAAAAAGTTTGTTTTTCATAAGCTCTTATAGAAAAGCCCTAACAAACTTTTTGGCCAACTCAATAGTTGAAAATTTTAGTACCTCATTTTCAATAATACAGCATTTGAGTACAAGCTCAACAAGGAAACAAGACTTAAACAACGCTATACTCCAATTCCCAGGGCCTCCCAGGCGGCGCTAGTGGTAAAGAACCCACCTGCCAATATAGGAAACACAGTAGATGTGGGTTTGATCCCTAGGATGGGAAGATCCCCTGGAGAAGGACATGGCAAACCACTCCAGTGTTCTTGCCTGGAGAATCCCATGGACAGAGGAGCCTGGTAGGCCACAGTCCATAGGTCACAAAGAGTTGGACATGACTGAAGCGACTTAGCCCATACTCCAAGTAGACCTAAATGATACCAACAGAGCACTCTATCAACAACGTAACACATATTCTTTTTAGCTGCATACTAAACTGTGTGGATCACAATAAACTGTGGAAAATTCTGAAAGAGATGGGAATACCAGACAACCTGACCTGCCTCTTAGGAAACCTGTATGCAGGTCAGGAAGCAACAGTTAGAACTGGGCATGGAACAACAGACTGGTTCCAAATAGGAAAGGGAGTACGTCAAGGCTATATATTGTCACCATACTTATTTAACTTCTATGCAGAGTACATCATGAGAAATGCTGGACTGGAAGAAACACAAGCTGGAATCAAGTTTGCGGGGAGAAATATCAATAACCTCAGATATGCAGATGACACCACCCTTATGGCAGAAAGTGAAGAGAAACTAAAAAGCCTCTTGATGAAAGTGAAAGTGGAGAGTGAAAAAGTTGGTGGTTGGATGGCCTCAACAACTCAATGGACATGAGTTTGGGTGGACTCTGGGAGTTGGTGATGGACAGGGAGGCCTGGTGTTCTGCAATTCATGGGGTCGCAACGAGTCAGACATGACTGAGCGACTGGACTGAATGAAACATTCTCCAGGATAGATCATATGTGAGGCATAAAATTAGTATCAATTTAATTTAAAAAGATTGAAATTTTTAATAGTGTGGTCTTCTGCTACAATGGAATGAAGTTAGAAATCAGTATCAGGATAAACTTGGGGAAATTCATGAATATATAGTAATTAAACAACACAAACAAATAATGGGTCAAAAAAGAAATCACAGGTAAGTTAGAAAATACATTGCGATGAATGAAAACAATTCAGTTCAGTTCAGTTCAGTTCAGTCACTCAGTCGTGTCCGACCCTCTGCGACCCCATGAATCACAGCACACCAGGCCTCCCTGTCCATCACCAACTCCTGGAGTTCACTCAGACTCATGTCCATCGAGTCAGTGATGTCATCCAGCCATCTCATCCTCTGTCGTCCCCTTCTCCTCCTGCCCCCAATCCCTCCCAGCATCAGAGTTTTTTCCAATGAGTCAACTCTTCTCATGAGGTAGCCAAAGTACTGGAGTTTCAGCTTTAGCATCATTCCTTCCAAAGAAATCCCAGGGCTGATCTCCTTCAGAATGGACTGGTTGGATCTCCTTGCAGTCCAAGGGACTCTCAAGAGTCTTCTCCAATACCACAGTTCAAAAGCATCAATTCTTTGGCTCTCAGCTTTCTTCACAGTCCAACTCTCACATCCATACATGACTACTGGAAAAACCATAGCCTTGACTAGATGGACATTTGTTGGCAAAGTAATGTCTCTGCTTTTTAATATGATCTAGGTTGGTCATAACTTTCCTTCCAAGGAGTAAGCATCTTTTAATTTCATGGTTGCAATCACCATCTGCAGTGATTTTGGAGCCCCCAAAAATAAAGTCTGACACTGTTTCCACTGTTTCCCCATCTATTTGCCATGAAGTGATGGGACCAGATGCCATGATCTTAGTTTTCTGAATGTGAGCTTTTTTCTGTTACTAATAGTATATTTTAATTTTTAAATCTTTATTTCTTTACTTCTCTTATGCAGTAATTCCATAGGTCTTTTACATTGCTTTAACAGTAATAAAAATAGTTAACATTATATAATGCTCACTATGTGCAAGTACCCTTCTGTATTCTTTTAAAATTTTTTAATTGAAGTATAGTTTAATTACATTGTTGTATTAGTTACAGATGTACAGCAAAGTGATTCAGATATATGTTTATATAGTCTTTTACATATTCTTTTCCTTTATCACAGAATATTAAATATAGTTCCCTGTCCTATACAGGAGGCCCTGTTGTTTATCTCTTCCATATATGTTGTTGTTCAGTCGCTCAGTTGTGTCCAACTCTGCAACCCCAAGGACTGCAGCACACCGCGCTCCCCTGTCCTTCACTATCTCCCAGAGCTTACTCAAACTCATGTCCATTGAGTTGGTGATGCCATCCAACCATCTCACCCTCTGTGGTCCCCTTCTCTTCCTGCCTTCAATCTTGACCAACATCAGGGTCTTTTCCAGTGAGTTGGCTCTTTGCATCAGATAGCCAAAGTATTGGAGCTTCAGCATCAGTCCTTCCCATGAATATTCTGTGTTGATTTCCTTTAGAATTGACTGATTTGATCTTCTTGCTCTACAAGGGACTCTTGAGTCCTCTCCAGCACGTCAGTTTGAAAGCATCAATTTCTTCAGCATTGTCTTCTTTATGGCCCAACTCTCACATCCATACACGCCTACTGGAAAACCCATAACTTTGACAATATGGACCTTTGTTGGCAAAGTGATGTCTCTGATTTTTAATACACTCTCTAGGTTTGTCATAGTTTTTCTTCCAAGGAGAAGCATCTCTTAATTTCAAGACTGCAGTCACTGTCTACAGTGATTTTGGAGCCCAAGAAAATAAAATCTGTCACTGTTTCCATTTTTCCCGATTTATTTGCCATGAAGTGATGGGACCAGATGCCATAATTTTAGTTTTTTTGCATGTCAAGTTTTAAGCCAGCTCTTTCACTTTTCTCTTTCACCTTCAAGAGGCTCTTTAGTTCCTCTTCACTTTCTGCCATTAAGGTGGTATCATCTGCATATCTGAGGTTGTAGATATTCCATATACAGTAGTTTATGTCTGCTAATTCCTCCCTGTTCCTTTCCCCTTTGGTACCACGTTTGTCCTTTTTTTTTTTACTAAAAAATAAGATAAAGAATACAATGATGATTTACAATATTGTGTTAGTTTCTGGTGCACAACAGATCAGTTATATATACATATATATATTCTTTTCATATTATTTTCCATTATAGTTTATTACAAGATACTGTATATAATTCCCAGTGCTATGTAGAAGGACCTTGTTGCTTATCTATTTTACATATAGTAGTTTATATTTGCAAATCCCAAATGTCTAATTTATCCCTGCTCCTCCCCACTCCTTTCCCCTTTGATAATCATCAGGTTATTTTTTTTCTATTTGTCAGTCTTTGTTTTTTATATAAGTTCATTTGTATGTGATATGATTATATAATTTCATATTTTAGATTCCACATATGAGTGATATGGTATGATATTTGTGTTTCTCTTTCTGACTTACTTCACTTAGTATGGTAATCTCTAGGCCCACACTTGTTGCCACAAATGGCATTATTTCATTCCTTTTTATGGCTGAGAAGTATTTGATTATAGATATATATCCCACAAATAAAGGTCTTTTTTGTGTATTCATCTGTTGGTGAACATGTAGCTTGTTTTCATGTCTTGGCTACTGTGAATGGTGTTGCTGTGAGCATGGGGATGCATGCAGTTTTTTGAAACGTAGTTTTGTCTGCACACATGCCCAGAACTGGGATTGTGGGATCATATTTTTAATTTTTTGAAGAACCCCTATACTGTTCTACATAGTGGCTGCACCAATTTACATTCTGGTTTAGAAAGGTTTCCTTTTCACTACACTCTCTCCAGTGTTTATTATTTATAAACTTTTTAATGACAGCCATACTGATGATGTGAGGTAATACCTCATTGTAATTTTAACTTGCATTTCTCTGATATTCAGCAATGTTAAGCATCTTTTTATGTGCCTGTTGGCCATCTGTATGTCTTCTTTGGAGAAATGTCTGTTTAGGTCTTCTGCCTGTTTTGTGATTGTTTTTTGTTGTTGTTGTTGTTTTTCTTATTGAGTTGTATGAGGTATTTGTATATTTTGAAAATTAAACCCTTGTCAGAAAAATTAACAAATATTTAACCAGACTGACCAAAGGAGAAAAGGAGAAGACCCAAATTACTAAAATCAAGAATGATATAGAGGACATTACTGCAACCTCATAGAAATGGAAAGGATTATAAGGAAATAATACAACTTAATATATGCCAATAAATTGCATAACCTAAATTAAATGAGTAAATTCCTACAAAGGTAAAAATTCCTATTAAAAAAAACTGAAACTGACTCAAGAAGAAATAAAATATGAATAGATGTTAAAACAAGTATGAGATTAAGTTAGCTTTTAAAAAGCCTAAAATTAAAGCCCAGGCCCAGTTGGCTTCAGTAGCAACCTCTAAAAAATTTTAAGGTAGAATTAACACCAAACCTTCACAAACTCTTTCCAAAACCTAGAAGAGGAGAGGATAGTTCTCAACCCATCCTAGGAGGCCAGCACCGCTGCTGCTGCTGCTGCTGCTGCTAAGTCACTTCATTTGTGTCCGACTCTGTGCTAACGCAATACAAAAATTATGTAAAAATTGAGGTACTACCTAAATGAAAAAGCCAAATTTTCAATAATCATTCATGGAAAAGACCTAAATTTGTCTTCAGAATGAAAGGGGGAAGGCGGCAGTCAATAAGGAAATGATTGTTGGAAAAGACCCTGATGCTGGGAAAGATTGGAAGCAGGAGGAGAAATGGATGACAGAGGGTGAAATGGTTGGATGGCATCACTGACTCGATGGACATGAGTTTGAGCAAGCTACAGGAGTTGGTGATGGACAGGGAAGCCTGGCATGCTGCAGGCCACGGGGTCACAAAGAGTTCATTACGACTGAGTGACTCAACTGAACTTATAGGTGTTAAGAGCAGCCTCAGATGCTGGCAGGGGTGGTAGACCATGGTGGGAGAGATGTGGTGTAGGCGCTGCTCTAAAGGGGCTTAGAGTCTTTTGATAGATGTGGGTGATAATCTCTCTAATCATATAACTGTTGTGCAGGATTAATGATGAGAATTTGGAACTTCTTTTCTCAGAGTATTTCAGCTACCCATTCTTATTTCTTCTCTGCTTGCAGCCTCCTCACTCACTGACTTACTCTAGATACCCTGGTTCCTACTGCACATATATTTTGCCTGAGGGTTAGGATAGCCTCCCAAAATGTCTGTAGGGCAGACGATTGCATCATGGACTTGGATACAGGTTCTGGGATAAATCTATGTGTGATGAGAAGTTGCGGGTTTTTGATGAGCAGGTCATGGACTTCAGGGCATCAGCCAAGACCCTTAGTCAACATAATGTGGTTTTGTAAAACATTTCCCACATCTCATCTCTTATTCCATGAAAGTTGCTTAAAGACTGACTCTCACTATATACTACAACCTTCTGAAAAATGAAAAGGAAAAAGAGTATGAATTGAAATTCTACTGCTTATTACTTATATGATTCTGGCAAAGTTACAAAACAACTGTGAGCTAAAGTTTTCTCAGATATAAAATGAAATGGGAATAGCTGTGCAGCCCACCTCTCAAGGATTGTTGAAAATATAAAAGTATTGAAAGTGAGCATTTCATAAACTATAAAACACTATGTAATTGTAAGGTTTATTATTTTCAGCTGTTCCTACTTCATTGTAAATATTGTAAATGATATTGCCTGTCAGTTTTCTTTCTGTATCTCAGGATACAAAAGGAAAAAAGGAAGGGATGATTTGGGAGAAGCTACATGATTTAGTTGTTAAGGCTGAATCTGAGCATGTGTCTAACTGGGAGGGAGATTGTACCGGATCAGCTTGAGAGATGTGAATTGGTGGTAGAGAAATCTGGCAGCATTAAATTAATTACCTTGCAGTTCTCCAAGAGAGAGCTATGGACCATACAGTGTCCAAAAAGATATGAGTACTGTAACTTCATTCATTCGTTCATTCATTCATTTAAAAAACATTCAGCCATATTTCACTTTGTGCTCAATCCCAGGAGACTTGAATAAGACAAAATTACTCAGAGTGATGGCGGAGACAGACCAACACCTATTTCAGTGTAACGTGTCAAAGCCAAGACAGAGGTAGCAAGGCTGTGAGAGGAGCCAGAGGAGCAGCATCTATATTGGATTAGGAAGCTCAAGGAACATTTCTTGGAAGAAGTGATGCTTGAGCTGCATTTAGAAGAATGAGTAAGTCTTAGATGACGTAGGGACAAAGAGAGTGTTTTCCTGGAAGAGGGAACAATATGTGCAAAGATTTGGAAGCCTGAAGAAGTCTGTTGTATTTTAAGGAATCACAAGTAGTTTCAAATGACTCTTTTGAAAATGTGTGGTGAAGGGTGGGCGGAAGAAGAGAGGTGTGTATGGAGGTGGGACAAGAGAGAAATAGAGGAGCACATAACCAGAATATCTGAGCTTGATCCTGAGAGCTGTGTGGGACCTGAAAACAGGGCAACAGTGACATGGTCAGAATTACATTTTAGGAAGAGGGTGGAACTGATAGGAAAGAGTTAGGTCCAGAGGCAGGAAGCTCAGTTAGACATGTGAACAGCAGGTACAAGGGCAAGAATAAGGCTGTAGGCTGGCTGTGGGACGGAGAGGAGGGAACAAAGCTAAAAGAGGCTGCACAAGTTGATAGCACAGGGTTCTGTGGTTGAATACAGAAGGACATGTGTGACAAGACAAGACAAGACAAGACAGCCTCTCAGAAGCTGGAAAGTGCAGATCATTTAAGTTTGGTCACTTAACTCCTTCTATTAAAACCTTTCTAGTATAGGTATTGGAGAAGGCAATGGCACCCCACTCCAATACTCTTGCCTGGAAAATCCCTCAGACGGAGGAGCCTGGTAGGCTGCAGTCCATGGGGTCGCTAAGAGTCGGACACGACTGAGCGACTTCACTTACACTTTTCACTTTCATGCATTGGAGGAGGAAATGGCAACCCACTCCAGTGTTCTTGCCTGGAGAATCCCAGGGACGGCGGGGCCTGGTGGGCTGCCGTCTATGGGGTCGCACAGAGTCGGACATGACTGAAGCAACTTAGCAGCAGCAGCAGCAGCGCACCATCAATCATGCCCAGTCCATTATTTACTCTAAGAAATGGAGCTCATTTAAAGCAGACCCGGGTCTCCAGGTTCTTACATTCCCTGCAAGGTCCCAGATTCTCTGCCTTGCATCCTCCATAGAGCAGTGGGCAATGACCCAGTGCAGACTTCACCAAAGGATCATCCTCTTCAGCTGATGCTCCCCCTCCCAGCATCATGCCATACTCTGTCGGAAGTGACGGATGACTATTTTGGTCTTGGGATTTCCTTTCCGGAGTGTCTGTCACTTCTGCAGTCTGTGATGAATGCATTTTAAAGAGCTTAAAGGCTGTTTGACTGGGGCTGAGGCGTCTATTTTAGGTTGAGAATTGCTGACATCTAGGAGTGTGTCTGTTTTTTTTTTTAAATAGAAAGAAGAGTATTAGAAAGAGATGCCTGCTCTTTTACACAGCAACATTTCTATGTTACCTAGTGATCTGGGATGGCATGGTGCACCTTGCAATCTGTAAATTGTGGCCCGTGGTGGATTACAGAAATGACCACAATGTCCTCCTAGAATCCACTCCCTTGCAATGTGACCTTGTGGTTCTTCCTATCAAGCCAGGAAGACTTTTTCTCATGACATTGAAAAAATGGGGATTTTAAAGGGAAAGAAGAAAGGGAATATTTGGGAGACATGATTGACTTGGCACAGTGCTCAGGGTGGGCAGGTCTTAGTGTGTGTCTTCTAACTAGGAGGCAGAATGTACTGGATCAATGTAGGAGATAGTTTTGGGGCATTTCTGGGGAAAATAACTTTTTTTGCAGTTCTCCAAGAGACAGCCCTATGCCAAACAGTGTCCAAGAGGAGCTAAGTGGAGATAACTTCACTTAGTCATCCATTAATTCATCTATTTATAAACTCAAAAAAACATCTATTAGCTTTTAATTTATACCCCCAGGCACTATGAAAGTTGAGGCAAGTTCATAGGTCATTCATTTCAATATAATGTACAATCATAACTGAGATTCAAGGAACCTACGCCAGCTGAGGCCAAAAGAATCACCTAGAAGGATTGTGAATTACATAAATGGAGATGTTTCTAAGCCTCTAAGTTTTGGGGCTGGTTGTGCAGTGAAAGCTAACTTAAGCAAGATCTAAATCTGAGGAATAAGTATTTTGGTCCTTATTTTTCTAGAAACCTCCCTAGGGCTCCCCTGAAGATGGGTGATGCCAAATTTTAAAATAAAAGCATTCCATGCACTACAGCAGAGCAGAAAATTCATGAAAGCAGATGAAAATGCTTGAGCCATCACTGTTTGAAATATAGAATACAACCAGGATTAATTTTTAAGTGATGCAAGGAAGGCTAGACCCCAGTAACCTTTAGAATTTAGAAGCTTACAAATGTAATTAAAGATACTCCTTTAATATTTTTATTTCCCCAGGTAACAATCGATTTGATGATTTTTTTCTATTGCCTCTTTATTAAACATTTTCAGCTCATAAACACCTTATGCTAAGCTTATTTATCACAGAAAAATTACCTTTCCATTTCTTCTGAGTAATCTTCAAATTCTCTGTGCTTTGCCAAAATGAACCATGTGATATCCTGGGATAATGTGAAACCTTTCAAAGGTTCTCTTTGAAAATAATAATATAAAATGTAAGAATAAAATAGCTATAGCTGTTAATATAAAGTTAATATGGATTGGACACTTGGCTTAAGACTCTACATTCACTGTTGCATTCAGTCATTTCCTTAGCTCATCTAAGGTTGAAATTACTTTCATCAGTGATTCCACTTCTCAGGTGACTGAGACACAGAGAGGAAGTTATAATAGGAGGAGGCATTTGTAGCATCCCAGGGCGTTGGATCATGGATACCATGCTCCTAGCTGTCATTTTGTATTGCCATATCTGACTGGGGTTGAATTCACACTCTGCCATTATTTTTTTGGTATAGCCATTCGCATTTTCTGCACTTCAATTTCTTCATCTATAACATTTGGTGAGAAAATACAGGTGCAGAAACGGAGGACTAAAAATGCCATTTTATATTAGTATAGTAGTAGATATGGAAGTGCTCTGAGAATATAAAACAGCTCTTTGCACACAGTAGGAAGTTCAGTTTTGTCCCTACAAAGATTGTCAAGGCAAGCAGTTAGAGCTTTGATTTCAACAGGTCTCCATATGTTTCTGTCTCTTCCCTCTTTCTCCACACTATATTTTAGAGATGTTCCAGAAATCTGAATGTCTTGAACAATTCCTGGTTCTGATCCACTAGACTGAACCCTAGCCACCTTTGACCTCAATGGAAGACAAACCTAGAAGCTCAGGGACACCAAACAATGTGGCATTCTCCTGTGAGAGTTGCAGAAACTGGTAGCAACAAGAATGTTTAGTGAGTGAGCGTGGAGGCAAGATGTCTGTGAAGGCAAATGGCACTCAGTGAGAGGGAAAGTTTAGGAACCTCGCAGATGGGGCCAGTGTGTACAGAGGAAATAGCCACTCCCTTTGTGCCTCCTGAAGAATGTCAACCTCCTTCATGCACACCGTGGATGAATGGGATGGATGCTTAGAGGAAACGATTTTTTTTTTTAATGTAGCACTAGGATTTGTCCCTTGTGTGGTTCCAAGTAGTCCCAGCCACTTAAACACACAGGCAAGTGTTCGTGCAAGGCTACATTCGTCCACACTCATACACCCTCATGTGAATAGGGACACACATGCATACAGACCCATGCACATATCACAAATGATAAGCCTCAGCAGGATTTACCTATTATAGGAAACATTTAGCAAATATGGCAGAAGCAAAGGAAAATCAGTGGCTAACACAAGGTAAAATGAAGCCTCAATTGCTTAACAAAGAAGAAGGGAAAACGCATGAAACATCAGGCTCCAAGGCCGGTGAGGAGGACTGCCCCTCTGGTCTCATAAATCCTATGTAACAAGACAGAGATTACCAGCCATAACGCATCTCTTTCTCATATGATGTCACTTCCATAAATATAGTGTTTAAAGAACACAATGATGAGTGCTAACTCAGGCCGCTGGGGGAAAGACAAATGTGTTCAGAAAGGAGTTTTTGTTGTCAAAGTGAGGTTTTAGAACTTGTCTCAAAAGGATGTTACAAAACTGCTTTGAAGAAATAAATACACACATATGCATGAATTATTATTTTTCCTTCAGTTTTCCCACATTAGCAGGAATCTAGACTGCTGAATAAGGAAGCCAAAGGGGCATGATCTTTGAGTTCATGGAAGTATTTGCTGTTTTTTTCTTTGCGTGTGCCCTAAATCAGGCCACACCTGGGTACTACTGGAATACAGTTCAGGCCTGTTGGATGACTTGTCCAGGTCACCACAGTCACCTTTGTGTTGTTGATGGTCTTTCTAATTAAGAGAACTTCCATCAACATTCCATGCCCGTGAACAAAAGGGGCACCCTCTACTCTAAAAGGAAGTGAAACCAATCTTCATGTCTGTTATCTCCTAGTGTTTCTAAGCCTTTGTCACACCTACTCTACCTGTTGTCTACCTACTACTTTATTCTTCTAACTTGAGTCTTATGGCAATAACAGACACCAGACTATGGGGCTTAGGTTGCACTCCCATCTTCCCTAAGCACTGCTTAAATTAGTTGTGAAGTGAAGTCGCTCAGTCGTGTTCTACTCTTTGCGATCCCATAGACTGTAGCCTACCAGGATCCTTTGTCCATGGAATTCTCCAGGCAAGAATACTGGAGTGGGTTGCCATTTCCTTCTCCAGAGGATCTTTCTGACCCAGGGATCGAACCCAGGTCTCCTGCATTGCAGGCAGACACTTTACCATCTGAGCTACCAGGGAAGTTTAAATTAGTTGTAGGAGGAATTATAACCAACTTAGGAAACCAGGACATTTGACAGCAGACTCATATCCCTTTCCATTTAAATCTGTGTTTCCTCCCCTCCCCACAACACCCACCTGAAATGTGTGCCATTACACACATAAACAGTCCATGTAGAGCATATAGACACCTAAGCAAGCTAGGTTTCAAGAAGGATTTCAGTGTGGGCTTACACACATCCACTAATTCTTTTACTTATCCATCCAAGGGAAATTTATCCCAGGCTGGGTGCTGTGAAGTTTCGAATATAAAGATGTTATGCCTCTGCTTTCAATAAGCTTTAAGCTCTGATAGTTATTTGGGATTCCATTATACCTGAACTTTCCTGAAATTTTTAAGGACTCATTAAAAGGGGGAAAACGCATTTAAAGGGGCCACTGATGGAAAGGACATATAAATCTGAAGGATTGGAAAATGGAGACTATTTGGGAGAACCAGAGGAGACACTATTATTTAGCACAGAAAAAAAAAAAAGAGCTGAAATGATGACTGAATAAGAACATTTAAGTATACAGAAGACAGACTCCATTATGGATCTATCATCCATGAATTTATCTAAAACCCTTTTCAATCAAATTATCTTCTTTTAGTTTGCTCTATCTCTTGGGATAATGAGTTCCTTTTTTCGGCTGCCTGCTGTGTGGAATAACATTCTTTTGTTTCTGAAATTTCTTCTTGTAAGTTTATAGGGACTCATAGGATTTGGTGAGTAGGTCATTGTGTGCCTTACCTGTACCCTGCATGATTTTGCGGGTGTCTTTCATATCCATGGGCTTCCCTTGTGGTTCAGCTGGTAAAGAATCCGCCTGCAATACAGGAGACCTGAGTTCCATCCCTGGGTTGGGAAGATCCTCTGGAGAAGGAAAGGCTACCCACTCCAGAATTCTGACCTGGAGAATTCCATGGACTGTATGCTGCTGCTGCTGCTGCTAAGTCGCTTCAGTTGTGTCCGACTCTGTGCGACCCCATAGACGGCAGCCCACCAGGCTCCCCCGTCCTTGGGATTCTCCAGGCAAGAACACTGGAGTGGGTTGCCAGTCTATGGGATTGCAAAGGGTCAGACATGACTGAGAGACCTTCACTTTCACTTTTATATCCATGGGCTTCCCTGGTAACTCAGATGGTAAAGAATCTGCCTGCAATATGGGAGACCTGGGTTTAATCCCTGGGTTGTTGGGAAGATCCCCTGGAGAAGAGAAAGGCTACCCACTCCAGTATTCTTGCCTGGAGAATTCCATGGACAGAGGAGCCTGGCAGGCTACAGTCCATGGGGTCACAAAGAGTTGGACATGACTGAGTGACTAACACTTTCATTTCTACCCTCAAGCTCCTATTTTTTCCAAAGAGTCCTTGTTTTTCCTTATAGAGGAGACCTTCTAATTTTGTTACAAAATTAGCTGCACAATTTCCTGAGATTTCCCTAGTGTGTCTTTTTGAGAGTATGCTACAAATGACAAATTTATCAATTAATCTAAGAGACATCCCCCACCCGCCTCATTTTAACATCTCTAAAATCAATATTTGTCCTACAGTTAATGTTAAGAAAGCAGTGTGTCAAATTTTGATTGGCAGATTTTTTTCCTTGATGGTAAAGAAAGATAATGGTGTGTCTTGACTGTCACTTTCAATTTCATGAAATACAATATTGATACATTGTTGGTCTTTTGGAACCATGGATGGTAGGACACAGCAGTAATGTTTATGGGATAATTCTTGGATACTCTAGGTTTAAGTTTATTTGGGTATTTGTTCAATGATTATTCAGATGTTTTTTCCCCCACTGACTTCTTTGTGGTCTCAAAGACTAGATCACCTTCTCTGCTATTTATAAGTTTTGGTATATCACCACATGGGCTTCCCTGTTGGCTCAAATGGTAAAGAATCTGCCTGCAGTGTGGGAGACCCAGGTTCAATCCCTGGGTTGGGAAGATCCCCTGGAGAAGGAAATGGCAACCCACTCCAATATTCTTGCCTGGAGAATTCCATGGGCAGAGGAGCTTGTGGGCTACAGTCCATGGGGTCACAGAATTGGACACGACCAAGTGACTAATACTTTCACCACATACCTGTAAGTACTTCAAAGATACTAACCAATAAGACTGGTGAGGAAGCCCCTGGACCCTGGCCTCAATTCCTAATCTGGCTCCCCATGCAAACCCTACAGGATTTTCCTCCCATTGGTTCTGTCTAGAAGACAGAGGCATAGAGAAAAGAGTCTCTGTCCCTCATCTTCCCAACTGGGTTCGAAGATAAAAGCTAAGACAATGTCAGGATGGTACTCCGAGTTCCTTGGGAAAAGGAATTATAGAGAACAGCATGATATCATTATTATTATCATGTTGACCATGTCCCTTGAAATCTAAGTCATTCTGGAGAATGGATTTTCAACTAAAGTACAGCTCTATAATCTGAGCTTAATTGGAAGCAGAGTCTGTTCGGCAAGCTTCTCTGCATGATTCTCATTTCTAAGGTGGATTGTATTTCACTTTGCATAATGAGGCAATCTTTCTATTTACTGATTATTTCCTTATATAACTTGATCACTGAAAAGAAGTCACCACCAAGACCTAAAACAACTGACTCACGAACATGTTCCCAACTCCTGATGTGCAGAGCACTTAAGATGCCTCTCTTGCTCGCAGATTGAAGTTTGCATGCACTGTGTATCAGAGGGTGCAGATTCCTGGCATTTTATATAGAAAGTCAGAAGGAAAAGAATGGGATAATAGCTGGCATCTGGAAGATAAGAGAAAGAATGCAAAATTCCTAGGGTTGATTAATAATGGCAAAGTCACATTTGTATACCACCTTATAATTCATATTAACTTGCTCCTCTCTTCCACTATAATAGAAAAAAGCAAAATAGGTGTTATCCACCTTGTGTGAGAAAAGCAGTAATTAAAGTTGTTGACTTGCCCTAAATCACAATTAACAATGGGCAGAACCAAGAATTGAGTCCAGCTGGACTTCCCTGGTGGCCCAGAGGTTAAGACTCCATGCTTCCACTACCGAGGGCATGAATTCGATCCCTGGAGGGGAACTAAGATCATGCATGCTGTGCAGTGCATCCAAAAGAATTGAGTCCAGATATTTTGATTCATAACCTTGAGTGTCTTGCTGCTTCTTTGTGAAAGCTGAATATGTTTCAGGCCTTACCCCAGCCCCCATGACAGCCATAGAGGCAGCTACCAATACTGTGTCGCCAGTGATTCAGATAAGGAACCAAAAGACTTATACTGGTTTCCTTAGATAATTTCCTTAGTCATCCAGTTTGTTTTGGTAGCACAGGTTGGAAACACTGCCTTTCTCCATTATTCCTAAGATTATCTCCTTGCTTGTTTTCTGTGTAGAACTTATCTTGATATATAACTTTTCTACATATTAGTGCATTTGCTTAGTGTCTCCCCTATAGAATGCAAAGGTGCATGTGGGTATATACTGTTCCATGTTCAGGGCCCGGCACAATGCCTGACACACAGTAGGTGTCCAAAAAATATTTATTAAGTGAACTAATGGAGAAAAAATGCTTGTAAAGACTAAATTTCCCAATCAACACCAAAGTTAATAGAATGGACTTTTATAAGTGACCCTTTTACTAGAGATTTTATTTTCTTGAACAACAAATCTGTGTTCAAAGGAATCATGATATTTTGTTGTGTAAACCCAGAATCTTAAATTGTGCTGCCAGGAATACCATATCATCTGCATTTAATTATACATTTACTGTATTACAAACCTTGGTTATCTCATTACAACTGGAGGGAAATTAAAAGGAATGCCAAATAGCACACTAGGGACCACTGCAGGGATATAGTCTGGACTTCAGAATAGCCGGGGCCCTATTTATGGTCTTCTTCCTGGGTTCAACTACCTTCATAATTCTTGATATTAACTCAATGAACCCTCCAATCTTCCTAAACTCATGTAAGCAACCTTGGTAATGTGGTAAGAAAAAAACCTGTATTCAATGTAGCATGCATCTTGTACATTCAGCAAAGCTGGCTCTCTTCTGCTCATAAACTATCTCTTGTAAATCTCAGCAAAGCTTCAGGAAAAATTTCTATCTTTTGCAATAGCATCAAGTCCCTCTGTGCAGACATTGTGCTGCGTTGGTCGATGTGCTTGTTAAATTGATCCAGTGCTTATGTTTTAGTTAGAACTGATGACACTGACACAAGTCAGTGTCACTTATCACTCTCCTTGATCTGCTCCTTAGGTTAGTGGCTGCATACATCTGCTTCTAACAGGTTGGACGAACATCAGTAGTAAATAATAAATTATAAATATAGATCATCTGCCACTGTCAACTATAAGCTTTCTTCCTGGACATTTGCACCAATATCTCCTTCATCCATCTTTCCAAACCACCCCCTTTCTAAGTGTATCATGTTGCTTTTTAAAGAATCTTATTCATCTCCCAGTATGAAAACACAAAATCTAAATTTCACCTCATCTGCCCCCAAGAATGTGATCCCTAATGCCAAGACACATTGGAGTGTATAGATATGTTTTTTGCTTAAAAAAAAAGTAATAATAAAGTGGCTTAGGGTCCTCAAGTTATGTGAATAAATATGAATTTTTGAATCTAAAAAAATGAAACTACACCTATCCTTGTTTTCTTAAAGCTCTATTTCATTTAGTTTTGACTGTGCTGGGTCTTTGTTGATCACACGGACTTTCTCTAGTTGCAAAGAGTGGGGGCTACTCTTTGTCATGGTGCCCAGGCTTTCCATTGCAACTATTTCTCTTGTTGAGGAGCATGGCCCCTAGAGCACATGGGCTTCAGGAGTTGTGGTGTGTGGGCTCAGTAGTTGTGTGCACAGGCTTAGTTGCCTCAAGGCATGTGGGATCTTTCCGGACCAGGGATTGAACCTGTGTTCCCTGCATTGGCAGGTGGATTCTTAACCACTGGAAAACCAGGGAAGTCCCTGTGCCTATCTTTAGAATCATATGTTTGAGGAGGAGAAATCCTTGGTCATCCATCCAATCTGATAATCCAGCGTCCTCTCATTATGGATGAGGAAATGGAGACCCGGAGAAGAGAAGTGGTTTGTCTGAGGTTGTGAGGTTACTTAAACACAGGAATGGTGCTTCTTTATGTCCAATTCAGTCTGATTTGTGGATGCCAGAAGAGAAGATACAGCTGGTTTTTTAGACTTGTCAGGTTTCGGTTTGTTCTACTCACTGGGAGCAATATTTCTAAAGTTTCTTTCTCAGTATTTGTGAAACTGTGGTTCACTGACTCCAACATCAAAGCTGCCTGGAATTAAGTTGGTCTTTGAGAACCCTAGAGGGTCTTTGTTGTCATCCTAGAATGTAGTTATCTGAGTGCATTGCCTTGGGTTGGTGGAGGGGGGGAATGATGATGGGTGAGGGGAGGGAGGAGTCAAAGGAAAATGAAGAAAGAGCAAGGCCTTTGTGGATACGGAGGAATAATCCCTGGTGGCAGAGATTGCCCATTCCTTGCCCCAGCTGTGTTACAAGAACAGACACAAAGAAAAATTCCTTATTATAGCTCCTGTTTGGCCCAACACAGGAATGCTGCTGCTGCTTCTAAGTCGCTTCAGTCGTGTCCGACTCTGTGCGACCCCATAGACAGTAGCCCACCAGGCTCCCCCGTCCCTGGGATTCTCCAGGCAAGAACACTGGAGTGGGTTGCCATTTCCTTCCCCAATGCATGAAAGTGAAAAGTGAAAGTGAAGTCGCTCAGTCATGCCCGACTCTTCACGACCCCATGGACTGCAGCCCACCAGGCTCCTCCATCCATGGGATTTTCCAGGCAAGAGTACTGGAGTAGGACTGGCTTAAAAGGAAAAGCTTACCTGTTATGTTCTGGATGACTCTCTTCAATTTCAGGCTGATTTGCAAAGACTTCATCTGCTGATCAGTGCCCTGAATTTCAAAAAGCAGCTGCTCTTTGCGGGGGAAAACTTTTTTTAGACCCACCTTCAGCATAGTTTAGTTATATCTTTGGGTTGCTCTTGAACATTTAATGAAAAATACTATTTCTGATGCTTATTAAATGGTTACAATAAAATAAAAATATTTTATTTATGGTATCCACATGAGAGGTCACCAAAAAATTAAATTTCAGTATCCTATTTAAGGATTACTCTCATGTTTAGTTTTGAGGACAGGGCAAGAGTAGAGCTTTTACGGAGGTGGATAGAGGAGAAGTTAAACAGAGATTCTTTGACACTTTGATTCATCTCTACCTGACTTTGGTCTCCTCTTATTTACCCAGAGGATTTTGCCTTTCATATTTTATGCATCTGAAATTTTAACGATTCTATCTGGTTCGCCTATTGATCCACCTTACAGTATATTGTGCCAGTGGGTTGAACTGTGTCATGGACTCTTTGAAGTTTCTTAAAATGTCAGCATCTAGTGACTTTGAGCAGGGTGATGATCAGTAAGGTGATCAAACTTGGTGTGATCAACATCTGTTAAGTCTTTCTTTAACATAAGAAAACCAGACCACCATCTAAAACATTCCAAACAATGATTACATTAAGAAGACAAAAAGCACAGCCATGTCACCAATTATTAGTTTGTGTATAGGAAAGCACCAGAATTTACACAATTCAAATCAATACAGAATTTGCCAGAGTTACTTTGCTGGTGATGAACGTCTAGGATGTGATAGGAGAAGGCAATGGCAACCCACTCCAGTACTCTTGCCTGGAAAATCCCATGGACAGAGGAGCCTGGTAGGCTGCAGTCCATGCAGTCACTAAGATTCGGACACGACTGAGCGACTTCACTTTCACTTTTCACTTTCATGCATTGGAGGAGGAAATGGCAACCCACTCCAGTATTCATGCCTGGAGAATCCCAGGGACAGCGGGGCCTGGTGGGCTGCCATCTATGGGGTCGCACAGAGTTGGACACAACTGAAGCGACTTAGCAGCAGCAGCAGGATGTAATAAATTCGTTCAGAGATATCCTTCTCTTCTGTCGTAGAGACTGGCTGGTCTTTGGCAGCCCTGGTAGATTTTGGAGAGACGATATAGCAAAGCATATAAGAACCTAGAATGAGGCTGCCAAATATGAAATGTAGACCTGCTGGCTATTAAGTATATGACTTTACATAAGTTATTTGTGCTTAAATTTCCCATCCATTGTCCATAAGACAAGAACAGTAATATCAGTAACCTCAGAGGGATGTTGAAATAATTAAATATACTAACATGTGTAAAGAATTAGAGCGATGCCCAGCACATAGTAAGTGCTAAAAAAAAAAGTTACACTTACTATTAATGATAATTAGATCCAACTGTTGAAGAAGCAGCGAACCATGAAAATTAACCAATTTATTAGCCTTCATGAGCACTGCTCCACAGGCACAATGGAAACGTCATTGACTTAGACATTACTTTTGGCTGTGCTCTCTTGGGCTCACTGCCTTACCTCTGTAAGATCCAGTTTCTTATCTGTACAATGGAGTAATAATATCTACCTCACAGCATTGGTATGAGGACTAAATCACATCCCATACAGGAAATACTGTGCCTGATACATAATGGCCAATGGATCTCATTTCCCTTCCCTTCTCCTGCTCAGCCAAACTGAGTTGACTAGGGAAAGAATGCAACACTTTTGAGTCAGAATTTTCAAAATGAGAAGGAAATTTATCTAATTATTAATCCAACGCATATTTATTAAGAACTACAGTGTGCCAGCCCTTATGCTAGTCACTTGAGGTGCTTGAGAATGGTTCCTGCTCTCTTAGAGTTTGCAATGTGCTGGGAATAGATAGCCTCAGTAGACAAGAAATCCTCACTTTGACATTCAAGGTATGGAAGGAAACATTGCTGATTGTCATCTCATAAAAGAGAAGACCAGGGAAGTTTTTGTTTGAGAAGGGAGATGTCTTTGGATTCCTCTGTCTCCTTGAATTGGACTGCCAAACCCTATCAGAGCACAGCACCTGACCTGGGGCTTCACTCTCCATGGAGAAAATAGAAATCTAGAAGAACTGCATGTCACTGATTAGGTTAATTTCAATGCCCCATCTGTCTCCATGGCTCAAGATCCTCAGTTGGAGTTCCAGAAGCCTTCAGAACTTAAGACCAAATATTCATTCTCACTAAGAGCTTACTGGCTGATTTAGCAGAAATTTGTAAAGGTGGCTACATGCCAAAGTTCTCTGTGGAGTTTCAGAATCACAAAATTCTTCCCTGTGGAGCTGAAAGTTTAACTTCAACAAAGCCATCTCAAACCAAATGAGGAGTTTATAGGAAGAAAAATTCATCTGTAAATTGGAGGGCTATGTTCATGTGGAAAAGTATGAGCCTGGAATTGGATGGACCTGGAATCAGGAGGGGAGAATAGTTAGAGATATAGACTCTGGAATTGGAAATGCCTTGTTTCCATTATCTTAAGAGCTGTATGTCTTGTAAGATGTTACTCAACCATCCTGTGCCTCAGTTTCTTGAACTGAAATGTGGGGATATTAACATTAACAACTTCATTAGGTTGTTGGGAGGACAAAGTAAATCTAATTAAGATCCACTTGAAATTGACTAGGGGAGAAGAAGGAGAAGCTGGATAGTGCAAGTAGGGAGGATGCTACAGTAGGGTGCTACAGGGGAAAGCCACATGTTTATTGAGCATCTGGTATGTATTACATTCTTTGCTGTGTGCCAATGAAAGAGGAGATACAGGGTAAAAATATTAATTGAGCATCTGAGTACCAGGCACCTTCTGCACGTTATTTAATTAAATCCAAACAACATCCTTAAATGTGGTAACTTATATGGTCTAAAGTTTGCAGATGAGCAAACAGAGACTACAAAAGCTTAAACAGACAATAAATGACAGAGCTAAAACTCTAAACGCCCAGCTCAGTTCAGTTCAGTTCAGTCGCTCAGTCATGTCCGACTCTTTGCGACCCCATGAACTGTAGCACGCCTGGCCTCCCTGTCCTTCACCAACTCTTGGAGTCCACCCAGACCCATGTCCATTGTATCAGTGATGCCATCCAAGCATCTCATCCTCTGTCACCCCCTTCTCCTCCTGCCCTCAATCTTTCCCAGCATCAGGGTCTTTTCAAATGAGTCAGCTTTCCGCATCAGGTGGCCAAAGTATTGGAGTTTCAGCTTCAACATCAGTCCCTCCAATGAACACCCAGAACTGATCTCCTTTAGGATGGACTGGTTGGATCTCCTTGCAGTCCAAGTGACTCTCAAGAGTCTTCTCCAACACCACAGTTCAAAAGCATCAATTCTTCGGTGCTCAGCTTTCTTTATAGTCCAACTGTCACATCCATACATGACCACTGGAAAAACCATAGCCTTGACTAGTTGGACATTTGTTGACAAAGTAATGTCTCTGCTTTTTAATATGCTCTCTAGGTTGGTCATAACTTTCCTTCCAAGGAGTAAGTGTCTTTTAATTTCATGGCTGCAATCACCATCTGCAGTGATTTTGGAGCCCCAAAAAATAAAGTCAGCCACTGTTTCCCCATCTATTTGCCATGAAGTGATAGGACTGGATGCCATGATCTTAGTTTTCTGAACCGTGAGCTTTACACCATTTTAAACTAAATGCCCAACTTATTCCTAAAATACATACTCTGCCCACTCTCCAAAAGATGAACAAATCTAAATCTTTCTTCCAAGGAGCTCACAGTCTAGTGCAGTAAAAAACAAAACCAGCCTACTGTAGTTATGTAGATGGCATGAATTTCATAGTTACAGACTCTACTGTATAAATGGAACTGTATTGTCTTATATCTGAGTTCACCTTAGTTCATAAATCTCAGACTCTACCAAGGGAAGAAATTTAAGGTAACAACATCATTTCTACCATTTTTTCCCTCAACTCTTTTGGATAAAGATTCCGTCAGTTCAGGATTTTTTTGTTCCCCCTTAATTGAAAGGAGGTGTAAATGTCAAGAACTCTGATAGTCTCTGGTACTTTTATTTTGGGTCTGTGGCTCTTCCCTGATCTTGCTCACCATTGTTGAGAAATTCACCCATTACTGTACCCACTGCTCCTCTGCTTATCCCCATGCTTCCATCATGGTTCACACCCCATCTTCCAGCTTTATGACACTCACATGAATGCCTTTTTCTCATTAGGCTTTTCAACTTGCTATAGTTCTTTGGGGAAATGCCAGGTTCAACACATAAGATAGTTGATGATTGGGAGTATAAACTATCAGCTCCTAAGCTGTGACTCTATGCTTCACTTGAAACACAGAGAACTCTCTAGATGCCTGCATCCATCAAAGAATTATTTTACTGTCCTGTCACATTTAATGAATGGCATGAAAGTTCTCTTTTACATCTCAGTCTGCCCCATAGAAAGTCTTCAGGATAAGGATTATGAATGTCTAGCATGAAACTGAGTGAGTGTCACATGATGAATGCTCAGTCAATTGTCTATTTTAAAACAATGTATAAATGAATTCACAAATACTGAACAAATACTTAAAAACCAAAAGTAACTTCTCCTGGGTACATATTAGTGATATATTTAGAGTTCTTCTTTGATAATCTTATTTTCAGTCATCTCAAATGAGAACATTGAGGCTAAGTTAAGGAAAACAGATAGAAAATAATAACTGGGAAGATTAATTGGGGAAAGAAACACAGAGATCAATATTGAGCACTAATTATGTTTGAGATCCAATGTCAAGTCACCTGCACTGATTTCTTTGAGGAAGCTTTGCCTGTGCTGGTCAAGTTATGATTTTTAAAATATAGCCAGCAATTTTTCATTCTTAGTTCAGAGAAAGTGATTTTGGACTTCTTTTTAAATGCCTTTTACTAAAACTCAAGGGACAACATCATGACAAACTATCTCACTTAGGGAAGGATACAGATTTTCCAAAATATAGGTGGTAATCTAATTCTGGATAAAATCTAGCTAAAACCTGGCTCTGATGTGAATACTTCCAAACTACTATACTTTAAGTCAAAATCACGAAATCCTGAAACCCAAAGGTTTTATTTCTGGGTGGATTTTCTCTGGTGAATTGTGACTCTGGGAGGAAAAGTTGTCAGAGTTAACATGAACAACCATGCTTGAATGCTAAGCAATGACCAAATAGAATATTCAAGAAAAAGAAGAAGGAAATAATGTTTCTCTGGTCCCTATTAATAACTGGGCATCTGAAGCCATCTCACCCTTAAACAACTGTATAAGATGGGCTAATTACAATGTTGTAGTGATTTTTGCCATACATTGACATGAAGCAGCCACAGGTGTACATGTGTCCCCCCGTCCTGAACCTCCCCACCTCTCTCCCCATCCCATCCCTCTGGTTTGTCCCAGAGCACGGGCTTTGAGGGCCCTGCTTTGTGCATTGAACTTGTACTGGTCATAAGATGGGTATTATTATACTTATTTTGCTGCTGCTGCTAAGTCACTTCAGTTGTGTCCGACTCTGTGTGACTCCATAGAGGGCAGCCTACTAGGCTTCCCAGACCCTGGGATTCTCCAGGCAAGAACACTGGAGTGGGTTGCCTTTTCCTTCTCCAATGCATGAAAGTGAAAAGTGAAGAGTGAAATTGAAGTCGCTCAGTCGTGTCCGATTCTTAGCGACCCCATGGACTGCAGCCCACCAGGCTCCTCCGTCCATGAGATTTTCCAGGCAAGAGTACTGAAGTGGGGTGCCATTGCCTACTCATTTTACACATAGGGAAAATAAGGGTCAGAGAGTTGAGAAAATTTGCTCAGTAAGTGGCAAAGTTTTGTACCTGAGGTCACTGTGTGGAGGGCTAAGACATGCTAAGAGTCATGGCAGGGGCTGAGGGCCTAATTTGGAAAGGCCAGTTGGACACTAAGCACAGGCAGAAATATGGCCAAAGCAGAGCTCAAGATCCAGAATCAGAATTTACGTACAGATGAAGCCTGATGAGAGGATTCAAGCTAAGTACAAGATAAAAGGGAGAATCCAGACTTCACCAGCTTGGAATACGATGCACCGGGACTTAGAACAGTCCATAGTGTATCTGCTGCACTGAGTATTAATTGCAGGGAAGAAACTAAAGAGCTCAGAAACTGGAATGAGACTGCCTAGATAGGAAATGTGAACCCACTGCCTATTAGATAAATGACTATAAATAAGTTGTTTGTGCTCAAATTTTCCATCCTCCATTCATAAGATAGGAACAGTAATATCACCAACCTCAACAGGGAAGTTGAAATAATTAAATGTATAAATACATGCAAAACATTAGAACAATACCTGGCACACAGTAAGTGCTAAGCAAGTGTTGCATGCCTTGTATGAAAGCTGCTTTCTTGACATAAACAAGTAAGGCAGGTAGGTGGATGAGGCTAGGGTCTACAAATGACCCTCCTCTTAGGAGGCCTCATACCTCTGTGGGTGACACAAAAATGAGTTTGATGATATATAGTAGTAGCTTTGGCATTAGAGATGTTAATTTAGATAAAAGCTTGTCTCCAAGTTAGGAAACAGAAATTTGGAAGTCAGGGGCAGGGCAAGGCCCATGAATTAGCTTAATGAGGGTGATGAGGAGGAGTTAGGTCAGTGATATTTAAGTCAGTGAACTTCTGACCTGGACGTGAAAGGTTCAGGGTTGTTCAATGATACTGGAGTATGGGATGTAATTTACCTATCAGGTAACTGACAAAAGAGGACATTTTTATCCTGTTGAAAATTACCTGGATTTTGAAGGTATATAAAAAGCCTGTAAAAGCCAATAACTTACTCTTTCTCCAGGGTTGGAGTCTGAATCAAATGAGTGAGCCATTTCCGTGTGAATTAGTTATAATTTGGTAGAGAGTGTTACGATATGGATCATTCACTATAGAGACAGGGGTACAGTGAAGACTAGGTTATAGGTCCAGATGCAGAAAGGAGTGCTCTCCTCACCCTTCATTTATGATGTTGAGGAGCCTTTCATTTGAGAATTACCTAGTTTTTATAAAAGACTAAACTCTTCCATTTTGCCAGGATCTGCTCCCGGGTTTTTCCTTTTGAGAAGTGAGATGGTACTACCTTTTCCTATGTCCAATAAAATACAGGAAACGCATCCACACGGCCATTTTTAAGACTCTAACACATTAGCCCACAACAGGCTTGCCTGGTACCTCCTACAGTTAGTGATGTTAGCATAAGCCTTCCTTTAATGGTGGCAAAGCTATCACCCAAAGAACATACCTTGCCCTTGGGATAAGTTTTTCAATTTTCTATGAAACATCCAACTTACAATCCAGTTTCTTCCTGATCCCCAGGCTGGGGTGTTGATATTAGTTTGACTGGAGATGTGGTGTTCTCCTCAGGTGGCGTTTGCAACCGCTGTACTGCCTTATTGAATACCAGGCAGAGCCGCAAGTCTCTGCTCTGATTCTTTACACATCTACCACCAGCATCAGGTTTTATTAACAGGGGAGACAGCTTCTAATGAAATATAGCCCTTAACTTCCTTTTATATTTGGTAATATCCTGAACACTTTATCCAAATGAAGCATAAAGCACTTACAACTGTGTTTTGCCATTGCACTGACCGAGGAATATATTCATTTGCAGTAACATGGGATTCAATGGAGTGGAAAATAAGCTCTGAAAATTGCTCTTGCCACGAAATTGTATCAATAAATAGGAAAAGCCCATTTAGATTTCACTGACCAATCTCCCCCCTGTGACAGAAATTAATTTGGCCAAGTGGTGTGTATTGAAGATAAGAAGCCAGAGGTACCAGAGGCTGGGTGAGCCATGTGTCAAGACCTGTCTGGCGCAGCTAACCCATTTGACTGCTCACAGGGCCAATGGAGGGTGGCTTTGTGGATGTTTGTTGGGGGCAATGAGTGGGAGACAGGTGAAGGAGGAGGAGAAGGGCTGGAAGTAGTCCCCTGAGGGTCATTGACCCTGCTCTTCCTAAAGTATCTCTGAGTCTGCTGAAAACTTTCCCCAAAGGAGTCCAGCCCAAGCTAAGAAAATGAAAAGTAGTACAAAATGAATATTGAACTTCTTTGAGTCAGTATGGCTTCTGGCTGTTAATTTCAATACACCATATTCTCATAATAAAATCCTAGCAGACACATTGGAAAATAAACACATGGTTGATCTGAAGCTTATCCATGTGGAGATGAATAAAACATCAAGTTCAGGTGTGAAGTAGTCAATTATGATGTTAAAATTTGTGGAAAATACAAAGACTTGTGATAGATGATATGGAAATAAAGTTAAACCAAGAGTCAGAACTGACAGTTTGTGCCTGATTTTAAACAAGCCATATAATCTCAGGAACTCAGTCACCATATTTGGAAAATGGGCTTAATAAGGATGCTTGCCTATCAGGGTTGCAATCAAGAGAAGTTGTATATGTGAAACTATGGTAATTGTAATGATCTGAAAATATTTTAGATCATCCACATTGATTTTGAACATTAATCCTGATGGTCAATTGTACTTTTTAGAACTACTTCTTTGTGCCACTAGAAGCAGATTTGTGATGAAAGATGAAGCACATGGGAATCTAAGGAGCTGGATTTGAGTACGGTACTGCCTCTCTTGCTGTAACACAGTGAGCCCTCAAGCAACTAACTTACCATCTCATTTTTCATATCTGCAAAATGAGATGGCTATATGGATAATCTTTCAAATTCTTTCCAGCACCAAATTATATATGTCTTAGATCAAAGAGGTATAATGGAAACCCAGAGAGTAAACTAGGAATAAAACAGCACATGTTGTAATTTCTAAAACAAACAAAATACCACAGCTCTCATAGTTTGATGTTAAAGGACAAGATCATGGGGGAGATTTTGGAACTGTTTTTAGACATCTGTACTCTCTAGGGTAAACTTGAACTAAAATCACATTACTTGGACTACCATCTGAAACTTTCAGATTTCTCTTTTTCCCTCTCTTTTGAATCTTCTGTTCAATGTCAGTGAAGCCTGATAGAGATTACTATCTCTAAACTTCTCTCCTTTCCAGGTACCCACTGAGATTCTTACGTTTTGGCAAAGATGTAAAAACTATGTTTTCATGTGCCCAGTGCCACCCTTGTTGAAGCTAGCTGTATTACTTCCTCTCCTTGCCAGGAGAGCTGCCTTGGGGACCCTCCTCTTACTCTGTATGTGCAGAAAAACACACAGGAGAGCATTCCCGGGCTCTTGCTTGCTAACTAAATCCCCCTAGCCCCACACCCCTGTCCTCTAAATGCTTGTCAAGGAACCCGAACAAGTGATAACTCTAAGTGGCTCCAAGTATAGCAGAACAAGGCTGTCTTCTCCCTCTGAATACTCTTGCCAGACTCTTGCCCCTTCCACCCTGCAGGGTTTCCACTGCTCTCATCAGTCAGAGTCTAGCAGATGATCACACAGAATTGTAGCAGGTGGAACATAGAGGAAAACATTAACTTGTAGTCTGTGTCCCTTTAGCAACGTGGGTGAAGAGAGTCTGTGTTCCATGGCTCCACTTGCCAGTTTCTACTCCTGGGGAAAGTGAACTCCTCCATCAAACTTTAAGAAGATCTATCAGTGCAGAGTCAATAGTGCTTAGCACAAAATGGTAGTCAGGTTTGAGGCTCCAACCTCAGCTTCCTTGGTTAAGTCACCCACGGTATCTATAGCAGCAAGCCAGTTTTCTTTTGAATTACTGAATTAAATATATAAAAACATTCTCTTTGCAAAAGCCCAAATAATACAGGCAAACTAAAGCCTATTTGGGCTTCCCAGATGGCACAGTGGTAAAGAATCTGCCTGCCAGTGCAAGAGATGCAAGAGAGGCCCGTTCAATCCCTAGGTCAGGAAGATCCCCTGGAGTCAGGAATGGCAACCCATTCCAGAATTCTTGCCTGGAAAATTCCACGGACAGAGGAGCCTGATGGGCTACTCTACAGTTCATAGTGTCACGAAGAATCAGCCATGACTCAAGCACACATACAAAGCCCATCTACCACAGCTTATCATGCCGTGTTCCTACCCAGAGAAAAACTGTCAATTATTTTTTACAAAATGTAGCTGTATGTTATAGGATGATAGGTGGGCATGCAGCTGAGGAGTCACTGGGAACCTCCCTGTGGTTTTTTAAGAAGCAATAGAACTGACCAGGTTACCACCACCCTGTAAGTCCCTCCTCAATATTTATAAGAAAAGAAGTGGGATTGTGATTTGTTAGTTTAGAGAGGGTGCTGTGGGTTTCCCGTCCATCTCTGTGGGAAATAGAGGAGGTACTTTGGCCTAATCCTCAAGTCAAAGGAGGAAAGCTCCAAGAAAACCACTTTTATATTTTGAGGATGTCTACAAGAAGAGGAAACTGACTTCTAATTTCCTGATTGGACATCTGCTCAGGGAGTGGACTTGTTGATCTTCACTCAGCACCTGTTGGGGAAAGGTGAAAATATATTGATAGAGAGGGCAAAGTGGACATGGAGGTTTCTATGCCTGAAGTGGACATGGAGGAAGGGGGCTTAAATGCTCTCGTTGCTGCTCTGACTGAAGCAGCTGACTTCCACGAGAGGAGACTCTGTCAATAGGAGAGTGTGGTTTGGACCACTTGGAAGGTGGGTCAGTAGAGGTCAAGCCAGAGCTTTTCATGTTTTTCAGGAAGACTTCTTCCTAATGCCTGTCAGCTCAGTGGCTTCAGAGGCCAGACTGTGTCAACCAAGAACATATTTCAAAGACACAGCAACTTCAGCTCCACCTCTCTACTCCAGTACACTGGAGCTGAAAGAGAGACCTAGAAGAGACAGAAGAAGAAAAAAAAGAACAGACCAGGCATTCTCCTCACTCTAAGTTCCCCAGACAGGGTCAGGCTGAATGAGGTAGAAGGAAAGATGTGAGACTGATGATTTAAAATGGGAAACAAGTTCATTTGTATCATTTTTTTAAAATTCTGCACATAAGCAGATATCATAAAATATTTTTCTTTCTCTGACTTACTTTATTCAGTGTAACAATCTTGAAGTTCGTCCATGTTGCACAGATGGCAGTATTTCATTCTTTTTAATGGTTGAATAATATTCTATTGTATATATGTACCACATCTTCTTTATCCATTCCTCTGTCAACGGATATTTAGATTGCTTCTATGTCTTGGCTATTGCAAACAACGCTGCAACGAACATTAGGGTACATATATCCTCTATAATCATATTTTTCTCTGGGTATATACCCAGGAGTGGGATTGCAAGATCATATGATAACTTTAGTTTTAGTTTTTAAGGAAACTGCATACCGTTCTCCACAGTGGTTGTACCAATTTACATTCCTACCAACAGTATAGGAGGGTTCCCTTCTCTCCACACCCTTTCCAGCATTTATTGTTTATGAATTTTTTGATGATGCCCTTTCTGACTGGTGTGCAGTGATATCTCACTGCAGTTTTGATTTGCATTTCTCTAATAATTAATGATGTCGAGCATCTTTCATGTGCTTCTTAACCATCTGTATGTCTTCTTTGGAGAAATGTCTGTTTAGGTATTCTGCCCATTAAAAAAACATGCTAGGTATACTCAGGAATATAAATCTTAAAAGATACACTCAACTTCAAAGGTTTACAAACTGTTCAATAAATAATCTCTATTTGGAGGGTCAGAATTGCTAATTAAATTGTTTGAATATTAAAAAATTAATAAACTGGGATACAGGTATAGGACTAAACTGAAGTATTAATATGTGAAAGTGATCAAAAAGCTGTGAGTTCTGTGCTGCATATCATTAAGGGTTTGAACACAGAGATTCAATGTCATTAAAGATAGCTATTGAAAAAAATAAAGCAATTCCATATTTGTATCCCAATGAACTGAACTCTTCAATAAACCAGGTAGGTGCAGAAGGATCTTGGGTTATTTTTAACATTAATAATACCATAATGTATATATCATACTGTAACTTGCTTTTTCTCATTGGGCAATATGTCTCCAAGATCTTCATATGTTAATACACTTGTATTTTGTTGTAATTTATAACTGCTGCATAGACTTCCACAGTCTGGTGTTCCTAGAGTTTGTTTAGCCATTCTGTGGTTGATGGGTTTTCAGCTGTCATGAAATAGCCTGATGATTAGCCCAGTTAGACTGTGAGAGACAGCAAAGTTTGACACAGATCTCTAAAGTAGGACCATGCCTTCTGAACCACCTAAGGACATGCCCATAATTTCTGAATCCCTGGTCCTCTCTAAGGCTAGGTTTTAAGGACATGAAGATTGGGGAAAGTGAGAACAGGTTCCCTAGGGGGAGTACTGTCTTCTTCAACTTCCTAGTTATTGTTCTTCAAAACTCTGTTTTAATGAGGTAGAGCAAGGCCAGTTATTTCAGGTCAAAACTTTTTTTTCTCACCTAAGAACTGAAGTGAATTCATTCCTTCTTCCAAATTTTGGTTCTGTGGCAATTAACCACTAATGTTAGAAAAGTATTCCTAAAATCTTGAAATAGAGATTTACTGCAAACTCAAGGATTTATTAAAACAAATTTGCTTACAGTTAGATATAATATTTAGATATAATATTTCATGTGCATTTGTCAAATACATATATTTTAACCTCTAATTTATGTTTTCAAAGTAATACATCTTCATAACAGGAGGGTATTTTTCTGGTGATACTTTGCCTCATTGCCATAATTACTGAATAGGTATAAGGGTATCCAAATAACTACATGCAATATTAAACATACATATTAAAAATTCTGAGTTCAGAATACATTAATGATTTCACATTCTGTAGGCCTTTGGTCATCATGGTCAAATATCTATAAATATATCTTAAAATTTAGTGAGCTCCTTCTCCTAAGAATTTTTGAATATAGATTCCAGGTGGTACAGCATTATAGTTCGACATCTATATACACCACAAGTCTAGTTGTAAGCCATCACCATACAGTTGACTTCCTTCACTCTCACCTCCCCCAACCCCCTTCTAACTAACAGATTCATATCTGTTCTCTGAGTTTGATTTTGTTTTATTTTGTCTTGGCTTTTTTTTTAGACTCCACATATGAGTGAAATTATACAGTATCTGTCTTTTTCCATCTGACATATATCACTTGGTATGTTTCTTTAGATTCTCTGCCCATTTTAAATTATGTTTGTCTGTGTTATTGAGTTCTTTATATTTTTGGATATTAACTCCTTATTGGATATGTGATTTGTAAATGTGTTCTCTCAGTTAGTAGGCCGGAGTCAGTTCCACAGAAGTCACCACTTACATTTTCTCATAGAAATTTTATGGTTTCAGGTCTTACATTCAAGTCTTTAATATACTGTGAGTTAATTTTTGTAAAAGGTATATGATACACATGATCTCTGCCAAAAGGCCAGGAAGCGATGCATATGGTTTAAGATTATAGCCTAGTTTCATTCTTTTGCATTTTTCCCATTGTCCAGTTTTCCCAGGACAGTTTATTGAAGGGATATGCTTTTCTGAATTGCATTATATTCCTTTTCATAATTATCTGCATTTGTGTGAGTTTATTTTGGGGATGTCAGTTCTATTCTATTTATCTCTGTGTGATTTTGGGCCAGTACCATACTTCTTGATTACTATACTTTTGTAGTATAATTTGAAATAAAGGATCATGTTACCTCCAGCTTTGATATTCTTTCTCAAGTTTGTTTTGGCTATTCAGGATCTTTTGTGATTTAATACAAAATTTAGAATTATTTGTTCTAGTTCTGTGAAATAGGCCATCAGGATTTTGGTAGACATTGCATTGACTCTGTAGATTGCTTTGGGTAGTATGGCCATTTTAATTATTTTAATTCCTCCAATCCATTAACAAGTTATTATTAACAATATTTTTTTGTTTCATTAACAATATTTTTCTTTAATTTTTTTTATCAGAAACTTTTAGTTTTCAGTGTACAAGTCTTTCACCTCCTTTATCAAAATTCACTGCTGGGTATATTATGCTTTTTGATACAATTGTAAATGGGATTGTTTTTTCACTGTGCATTATTTATGTATGGAAATACCATAGATTTATGTCTGTTGATTTTATATCCTATAACTTTACAGAATTCATTGATTGATTCTAACAGTTTTTGATGGAGTCTTAAGGGTTGTTTATACACAGTATCATGTCATCTGTGAATAATGATGGTTTTACTTCTTTGTCTCCAATTTGGGTGCCTTTATTTTTCTTGCCTAATTTTACTGGAATTTCTAATGCCAAATTGATTAAGTGTGATGAGAGTGGGTATCCTTATCTTCTTCCTGATGTTAGAGGAAAAGTTTTTAGCCTTTCACCATTGAATATGATGTTGGCTGTGTGTTTTTTACACATGGTCTTAATAATGTTGAGGTAGGTTTTATCAATACTAACTGTGTTGAGAATTTTTATCATAAATAAAAGTTGAATTTTGTCAAATGCTTTTTCTGCTTCTTTAACACATTAATGACCAGGGGAATTTTGCAGAAACTAATGCCTGTGGGTAGCAGTTTATTATCTAAGTGAATATTTAAATGTCTCCAATTAATAGCATTTCGTTAACAAAAGACATAATACATCTCTGGTCATTGATGTGTTAAGATGATCGTATGATTTTTTCCTTCATTTTGTTAATATGATGTATTATGTTGATTGATTTGTGGATGTTGAACCATCCTTGCATCCTTGGGATAAATCCTGCTTGATTGTGGTGTATGATCCTTTTAAAGTATTATTGGATTTGGTGTGCTAATATTTTGTTGAGAATTTTTGCATCTATGTTGATCAAGGATAATAGCCTGCATTTTTACTTTTTGTAGTGTCTTTGTCTGGTTTTGGTACAAGGGTAATAGTGCTCCAAAAATAGGTTTGGTAGGTTTCTCTTCTCAAGTTTTTAAAAAGAGATTTTGAAAATAGAAATTAAATCTTCTTTGAATATTTTGTAGAAACCTTAAGTGAAAACATCTGGTCCTGGGTTTTTGTATTTTGGGAAATTTTTATTACTGTTTCAATGTCCTTACTAGTAATCAGTCTATTCAGATTTCTTCATGATTTTAGTCTTAGAAGATGGTATGTTTTCCATAAACTTAGCCATTTATTTAATGTCCAGTGTATTGGCATATAATTTTGTATTAGTCTCTTATGATCATTTATAATTTTTGTGGTATCAGTTGTAACTTCTCTTTCATCCCTGATTTTATTCAAGTTCTTTCTCTCTTTCCCTTGATGAGTTTGGCTAAAGGTTTATCAGTTTCATTTTTCTTTTCAAAAAACAGTTCTTAGATCATTGATCTTTGATAAGTCTCTTTTATTTATGCTCTGATCTTTAAAATTTCCTTAATTCTACTAATTTGGGGCTTTTATTTCTAGATTCTTTAGATGTAAGGTTAGATTGCTTACTTAGGATTTTTCTTATTTCTTGAAGTAGACAGTATTGCTGTAAATTTATTTCTTAGATTTTAGCATGTAATATTTCTGTTATCATTTGTCTGTAGTGTTTTTTTTTTTTAATTTCTCTTTTGGCTTTTCAGATGGCCCATTGATGTTCAGTAACATGTTGTTTAATCTCCATTTTTTTCTTGATTGATTTCTAATTTCATAGCATATGATTGGAGAAAGTGCTTGATATGATTTTAGTCTTCTTGGACTTAACTTAAGTGATCTATTCTGGAAAATGTTCCTTGGGCACTGCAGAAGAATATATTATACTGCCTTTGAATGAAATGTTCTACATAGATCTTTTAAGTCTATCTGATCTGATGTTTCATTTATAGCCAATGTTTCCTTATTGACTTTCTGTCTAGAATGATATATCCATTGTTATATGGGATATTAAAGTCCCTTACTATTATTGTATTGCTTTCAATATTTTCCTTTAAGTCTATTAATATTTGCTTTATATATCTTGATGATCCTCTGTTGGGTGCATATACATATATAAATGTTGTATCATTTGCTGAATTGACCCATTTCTCTTTGTATTTTATTACAGTCTTCTTTTTAAAGTCTATTTAATCTGATATGAATATTGCTTCTCCAACTTTCTTTTCATTCCATTTGCTAATGGAATATCTTTTTCCATCCCTTCATTTTCAATTTGTTTTTTCTTCTGAAGTAATTCTCTTACAGGCTGCATATAGATGGATCTTAGTTTTTTACATCTGTTTGGCCACTCTATGTCTTTTGACTGGTGAATTTAGTCTAGTCAGTTTTAAAGGAATTCCTGGTAGTTATTCAGGCTTTCCTGATAGCCCAGTTGGTAAAGAATCTGCCTGCAATGCAGGAGACTTGGATTTGATCCCTGGGTTGGGAAGATCCCCTGGAGAAGGGAAAGGCTACTCACTCCAGTATTCTGGCCTGGAGAATTCCATGGACTGTATAGTCCATGGGGTCACAAAGAGTTGGACTCCACTGAGCCACTTTCACTTTCATGTACTTATTTGGGTTTCCCTGGTGGCTCAGCAGTAAGGAATCCTCTTGCCAATGCAGCAGACACAGGTTCAGCCCCTGTGTTGGGAAGATCCCCTGGAAAAGGAAATGCAACCTACTCCTGTATCCTTGCCTGGGTAATCACATGGACAGAGGGGCCTGGTAAGTTACAGGTCATGGGGTTGCACACGTACTTATTCACATTTTATTAATTATGTTTGTAGTTCCTCTCTGTTTCTTTCATTTCTTTCTTACTTTCCTTGTGCTTTGGTGGTTTTCTTTAGTTTTATGCTTAGATTTCTTTCTTATTTTCTTTTGTATATTCACTATAAATCTTTTCTTTTTGGTTACTGTGAAGTTCACATATGATATCCTATGTAAGTAGTAGCCTGTTTTAAGTTTGTTGAAACTTAAATTTGAACATTTTCCAAAGCTTTATCTTTTTACTCCCCACCATGTTTTATGTTTTTGATAATACATTTTGCATCTTTTTCTTTTATACATCCCTTAAATGATTACTGTAAATTATTTTGTTATTTCTACTACTTTTATCTTTTAGCCAACTTGATGGACATGAGTTTGAGTAAACTCTGGGAGTTGGTAATGGACAGGGAAGCCTGGTGTGCTGCAGTCCATGGGGTCGCAAAGAGTCAGACACGACTGAGCAACTGAACTGAACTGATATTTTAGCCATTATGCTTGCTTTATAAATTATTGGCCCACTACCCTTATTATATATTTATCTCTTCCAGAGAGATTTTTGTTTTTGTATTATTGATTAGTGCCATTTCTTTTCAGCTTAAAAATGTCTCATTAGTATTTCTAGTAGGGCTGATTTAGTGGTGATAAACTCCCTTAATTTTTTCTCTCTTGGAAACTCTTGATCTCTCCTTAAATTCTGAATGATAACCTTGTTTGATAGAGAAATCTTGGTTGGAAGCTTTTTTTTTTCCTTTTGGCACTCTGAATATATCATGCCACTCCCTTCTGGCCTGTAAAGTTTCTGATGAAAATCTGCTAGTAGCCGTATGGCATTTCCCTTGTACATAACAAGTTGTTTTTCTTTTGCTGCTTTTAGGATCTTCTTTTTCCTTAACTTTTACCATTTTAATTTTTATATGCTTTGGTGTGTCTATTTGAATGCTTCTCTGGGTTTCCTGGACCTGGATGTTTGTTCCCCTCCCTGAATTAGGAATGTTTTCAGCCATTATTGTTTCAAATAATTTTTCTGGCCATTTCCTTCTTCTCCTTCTGACACTCCTATTATGTGAATGTTATTCCACCTGATGTTGTCCCAAAGGTCCTATAATTTTTCTTCACTTTTTGAAAATTGAAAAAAAAAAATGCTGCTCTGCTGGGATGAGTTCCATTGTTTTGTCTTCTAGCTTACTGATTCATTCTTGTACCTCACTGTATCTGCAATTGAACCCCTCTAATGTGCTTTTCAGTTTAGTTATAACTTCTGTTTGGTACTTATTTTCTATCTGTTGAAGTGCACGCTGTGTTCAACCATTCTTCTCCTGAGTTCAGTGAGCATCTTTATGACCATGACTTTGAACCCTTTATCAGAGGGATTGTTTATCTCCATTTTGGTCAGTTCTTTTTTGAGGTTTTTTAAATTTTTTTTCTCTTCCTTTGATTGGAATATATTCCTCTGTGTCCTCATTTTGCTTAATTCTCTGTGTTTTTTCTATGTATTAGGTATATCAGTCATCTCCCAGTCTTGAAAGAGTGGCCTGACCTGTGGGGCTCAGAAGCTCAACCCTGCTTGTCCATCTTGTCCTCTTATTGTTATGGGGCTGCAGATATCATGGAGCACTAGCTGGCCCACACCAGCTATGGGGCCCAGCAGCTGCTGCCACAGCGTGCTGGAGGGAAGAGCTCTTAGTAGGGTGCCCCCACTGGCATAATAGGTTAAACGAAGACTTCCAAAATGGCTCCTGTTAGTGGCAATATTAACAAGGTAGCCTGAACGTACATAATGGCTCTCACCAGTGACCCATTCCTGGGGAGTGACCCAGCTGGCTCCTGCTTCTTTGGCAGACACTTCAAAATTAGTAAGTGGGTCACATTCATCTATGGTTCACGTGCTTTTCAAACTGGTGTTTTTGCACTGGTTTGGGTTTGAATGAGTCTGCTTGTGAACCCTTGAAGAGTGGGTTTTCTGTTCCCTGCAGTTCTATAATTTTCCTGGGCATATTTTCTGTTGGTTTTCAAAGTCATATGTTCTAGGGGCTCATCTATCCAACAAAGGATCAAAAGGTTGAGGTGTTTGATGTTGGACTCATCTCTCACTCCTTTGTGGATCACTGCAGCTGGGGTGTGGGCTTTTCCTTAGCAAGCCCATGTCTCTGCCTCTCCTACCCATCTCAATGTTGCCCTTCACCCTTTGTTGTGGAGGCTCTGTTGATCCAGTTTTCATTCCCCTCCTGAGGGGATTAATCTATATATAGTTTTAGATTTGTTGTCTCTGTGGGAGGAGGTAAACTCAGGATCTTACTACACTGTCATCTTGAACCTTCTTTCTAGGAATTTTCTATTTTTTTGGCCTTTGCAACCTACCTCATGAAACTTTAGAATGAGTGCATCACACTATTCACCCAATAGATTTTTCTTAGAAATATCTCTTCTTTGTTTTCCCCTAAGAGAAGAAAAATATGACATAATCCTTTTCTCATCTATGAATGGGGCATTTTTGTAAAAATACAATTTGAGCATTTGTATTGATTTTCTGATTGTCTCTTGTATTTGGTTCTTAGTGTTAAATTTTTAGCAACAAATACATTATTGTTATTATTATGTACCAACCCAGGTTGCCTGATGGAGTGATTGTGTTCCTAGTCACTGTTAGAAAGAATGGCTGCTTCAGATATTTTCTCCTGATTTATAATTGTATTCTAAGCTCCATTTGCAGGTGTCAGTCAAGTGGCCACTATATATTTTACAGATAATATAATATCTGTATTTTATATATATATATATATATATATATATATATATATATATATATATATAATCTGTATATATCTCCTTTCTCCCGAAAACTTGGCTCTCAGATGAACCAACTGCCAGTGGCTTTTAGCACTTTTTTCCTTTAAGGAAAAAGTAAAAACAAATCACTTAGTATATTTGGAAAATCTTCTGTTGGAAGGATTTATAGAACCACGGGACCATAAGGGAAACTAAGCCCATAGAGTCCATTCCCCTGCCCCAGGCAGGTCAGCAGTTGGTATCCCAAGTATACTGACCCTCCTCTTCTTATCGCTTTTCAGAATAAGAGATTGTATTTCTCACTCTGGATGATCCATTCTAATATTTAATAATCCTCAATGTAGGCTATTTCTCTTTTAGCCTCTCTAAGAGATAGAGTTGGAAACTATCGGTTTCTTGTCTGTATGTATCTACAGTACTTGGCTGAGACTTGGCATTGGTAGGTGAGGTAATTTGCTACATTTGAAGACATTATCTTTCTTTAACACAGTTTGTGTTTTTATCATTTGTGTGGTTTTCTTCGATGCTTTCTCCAAGTGCTCAGGGTCAGATCCAGAAAAGCTACCCGTGTCGTGTTGCTGTGGGCATATAGTGGGCCAAATGCTAAGAGGACCCTCAAGATTTCCTAACAATAGACGTGTGTGGAAAAGACAGATGGCTTCCTTTGTATCTGATAGATTCCCACTGACTGAACATCTGCGAGAGGAATGAAAGGTATTTACTTTGAGATCCCATTTGTATCAGTAGGAAATCAAATGTAAGCCTTTGAACAGTTTCCAGAAGTAAAGGCGGAAGGCTTTGCAAGTCTGTTGCTTCATTCCCCCTTCTAACCACCATTTCCCTCACTGCTTGACATTAAGCAGAGCTTGCTCTATTGTCTCATCTTTTGTGATGATACCAGCCACCTAAAGCTAGTTAGCCACAGGACACAGGTCAAACCAATAGAACATTCTGGCAGGGTCACATGGCCTACATCCTGGAGATGTATACCACAGTACAGAGTGACTTTTCCTTTTTTTTTTAACCTCTCACCTTCATCTGTTCATCACAGGGAAGCAATTCTGGGATTGATATATGGTAAGAGAGTCCTGGGAGAAGGAAATGGCAACCCTCTCCAGTACTCTTGCCTGGAAAATACCATGGACGGAGGAGCCTGGTGGGCTGCCGTCAATGGGGTCGACAGAGTCAGACATGACTGAAGCGACTTAGCAGCAGCAGCAGCAAGACAGTCCCAGATGGCCCAGTAGTAAAGAATGTACATGCCAGTGCAAGAGATGCAAGAGACACAGTTTCCATCCCTGGGTCGGAAAGATCCCCTGGAGTAGGAAATGGCAACCCACTCCAGTATTCTTGCCTGGAAAATTCCATGGACAGAAAAGCCTGGTGGGCTACAGTTTGTGGATCTCAAGGATTTAGACATGACTGAGTACACACAAGGGATTATGCATAGATTTTGTTGATAACTCAGATTATTTTTCATAATGAAAATATACATAGAATTAGGGATGCTTTTACCCTCTAGATTTCTTCCCAATATCGAGGTAACAGGGTACAGGAATAGTAACTTGAAGTTTCTCAGAAAGCACAGACTAAAAACGAGTTGAAAAGTTTTTGAAGAAATCTCACATAGTCTACAAAAGATAAGAATTCTTAAATTAAGCATATTCTTATTGAGCCTTTGTTATGGCACTGTGTTATGTGCCACACAAGATGTGGTAGCTATCTTCAATAACTTACTTAGCCTAGTCAAAGAAGACCCTTACAGTAAGTGATATTAAGTAATAACAGTTATTGCAAATCAGGTGTGCCTACATTTAGTCTTGAAAAATTAGTGAAATCCAGTTAGGTAAAAGAGAAGAGGAGGGGCAAGAGAAGGCGGTAAGAAAAAGAATAGCTTCTGCAAGGAACCACAAATTATCCAGGATGGTGGAATATATACTACAAGGAGGAGAGATGATAAGATGTCAGGATGGATAGGCATGATGGGTGGGGAACAGTTTACAAAGCATTTAGGAGTTAACCTGAAGACAATAATAAATCATTGCTGGCAAAGGCATAATCATATTTGTGGTTTAATAGTCATTTGTGTGGGTGGGAGGAGAGAGGTTTGAAGAAGAATAAATTGATGGAGACAAAGTTGGAGTCAGGGAAACCATTAGAAAAATTGTTGAAATAATTGATGAGATAGACTTAAACTAAGGTAGTATCATTTATGATGGAAAGAGTTTTATTGGAGATGGAATGTGAACCATAATTCCGAGGAAGAACAAATAGAATTTCATTGATTGACTATGGCAGTTGAGGGAGAAGAACCTCCAAATTTTGGTTTCAGAAGAGAAGACACTGAATTTAGTTTTCACTTTATGAATTGTACAGTGTCTATGGGATATCCAAGTGGCAATGGCCAGTGAGTCTGGAGCTTTCTTTGATGGTCCTCAGTATATATCTATAAATGAAGTCATAACAGTAGGTGAAATTACAAAGGAATTTTACACTGCACTTGCCTTACCCTAGAGCACACCTATCCTGGTATTGATTATGGTGTTCTACGTCTTCAGGATCACTTTTTTCTTGGACATTAGTGAGCAAATCCTTCCATTGTTTCTGCTTTCTGAACTCTATGAACTCTCACCTTCTATTATTACAATCTCATCAATATTTCATGATCCATTCTAGTTTTCATGAGGATATGGACAAATGTCATCTTCTTTGTGGCATAAATAAATGTCTTAATTTGGGTATTAGCCATGCTCATACATCAAAGTAAAATGAGATTAAAGAAAAGCCCTTCTACTGTATGTTGATGCTTCTGAGGTAGCTTCATCAGTGACAGTTCCTTGCCTTGTTACTAGATGTGGAGGCGGTTGTTTTACTTGTAATTCTATTCCTTGACTACAAGAACTAGAATCTGAAAACCTTTGTCACTGTTGTTTTCCGCAGAATAGTCTATATATCTATTCATCCCTGACCGTGAGTTGTGAGTGTTTATAGAAATGGGGGTGGGGAAGAGGAGGGGCTTTCAGAACTTGATTTTCTAAGGCCTGACAAAAGAGTAAATATTTTTAGATTAAAAAAAAAAAACCAACAATTTAGAGCAGCAACTAAATGCATCTCAGTGTTCTGATGATTTGAATGTTCTAAATGAGGAAGCACTGGAGCAGCATCTGTGCTTGTCTCCTTGCCACATCTCTGATTCCCTTTGAGTCCCTGGGAAGTAAGATGACTCTGAGCACCAATTGCTCACAAATTTCTTCTTCTCTTCTGAAATAAATCTGTGCTAGCAAGTCTCCTAATATGCAGATGCTGCTCTGTTGAGTCAAAGAACATTCTAAGTAGAGGCATTTGCATTCTGATGACGAGTTTCTGCACTTTTAAAATGAGACTCTTGAGGAGTCAGGTATGTTTCCTGAATCTATTAGAATAGATGGAATAGATTCCATGCCCATTTTTCTGCTATTTTATTTGTTCTGGGGTTAAGACCCTATTGGAGATGTATGGCTCTATATAAAAAGATGAGCTTTGCCACAAATATCTAGATGATTATACCAGTTCTCTGCTTTCTTTGACTAGTGAAGACAGAGCACAGCTCTCCTTGAACACATGGGGGATGTGGGTATGGGAGGAAGTTGCTGATGTGAACTGGATTCTCATGGTTCACCCTAGCTCATTTGATTTTAGGGGTAAGGCTTCTGTATTAGTAAAAAAAAAAAAAAAAAAAAAAGCTGCCAATTGGAGTTCATGTTGAAGGTTCCAGTACATTGTATTCAGGATAGTTTTTATTTAGATGGTAAAAGAGTCAAAAATTCTAATGAGTCTGATGGACTTATAGAACTTGAGAGAGGTAACCGTCTGGGAGCAGGAGAATGAAGGGTGAAAGAGTAGGTTTGAGGCAGAAATATGGCCATCAGGATGGGCTCTGGAGATGGACCAATCATTTATCATGGCAAGAGGGTCATGCAAACTATTTTGGAGTTCAGAGTGGTACTGAAAACAGAAATTTGAAAAATGTAAAAATTACTCAAAATTGGGTAGGATTTATCTGGTCTGGTACTTACATCAGAACATTTAACTACAAAGATTAAGAAATGACCATCTTTATAACCAATGTGAAGCTAATTCACCCAGAAGCAGCAGCCTGGTATTAATGGTGGCATTGGTGCCAAAGAAGTTGGCAGGCAGCTTTCTGGGTACTGCCATAACCAGGGGTGTTGTTAGCATGTACCTTCATAGACTTTTGCATAAGTTGTAGTAGCAGCAGTTAAGTGCAGTGACCGGAAAACTAAGAGCAGTCTCAATGAATAATTGTCTTTCTTGATGTTATTCCCAGGCTCAACCTGGCAAATTATTTTTTACCTCCATTTATCTACTGTGGTTATATGCACTGTTGTAGCAGGGCATGTTTAGGGTTCTCTCTGTCTCTCTCTTTCTTTCTTTCTCTTTCACATACATCTACAGACCCCTATAGGTCAGATGGCATTGTTTAGAGGCTGTAAGATTTATCTGATGACCCAGAATTTTGCTGATACAGGTCACCACAGAATATAATGTGGCCATTTTAGGATAGATCATGACCATCTAAACAGAAGGCAGGGGTCTGAAACACTTTTGAGCCTGGTGGACCAAGAAAAGTCAACTTAAGTGGCAAGATCAGCTCCATAAACCAGGACAGTTAGGGTACAAAATAATTCTATGGGCTCAAGTCAGAAATGGTAAGAAAACTACTGCAACTCTTTTACCTCTAAACTATACCAAGTTACATTTCATTGTCATGCTCTGGGGCAGCTATTGTTCACTGTCTCCGGTTAGGTCTCTTAAAGTCAGAGCCCAAGTCAGAGATTTGAGTGCACATGATTTATAAGGGGGATGTTCTCAGGAGAAAGGGAGAGAAGGTAGTAAGATAGTGTCAAGGAAAGAGTTAAGCAAACATTTGGGCTCAGCTTGATCCTGTGGGAGCCCTGGAACATAAAATGCACCGTGGAGTTCTACCTTGAAGGGAAGGGATTGCATTTTTGTACACTGATTCCCCCCAGTTCACTTAGCATAGGCGTAGGCATGGCCTAACACCTTGGGCGAAGTGGCTTTTGCCTGGATGTGGGCAATTACCCAGAGAGGATCACTCACAGCTGCAGGCAAAGATTCTCTGTCTATAACACAGGATAGAGGAGTTAGCAGGTAAACAGAAGTGTTGACCCCACCCTGTGTTTTCAGATGAGATAACTGAGACACAAAGTGAGGCTTTTTTAAGAAAATGTTTAATTGGAGTATAATTGCTTTAGAAGGTTGTGTTAGTTTCTGCAAAGTGAATCAGATATATGTATTACATATATCACCTCCCTCTTGAGCCTCGTTCCCAGCTCCCTCCCGCATCCCACCCTCTAAGTCATCACTGAGCGCTGAGCTGAGCTCCTTGCATTATACAGCAGCTTCCCACAAGCTGTCTGTTTTACACATGATGGTGTTTATATGTCAGTGCTGCTCTCTCAATTCAGCTCTTCCACCAGTCAGTGGCAGAGCACAGACGTATATGGAGCTATGAACATAGATTACAGGATAGAGGTTGACTGGTTTTTACCCTCTACTGTTCTGTCTATGCACGTGTCCCTGGGTATATAACTAGTGTGTGCGTGCTCAGTCACGTAGTGTCCTACCATTTGCAACCCCATGGACTGCAGCCCACCAGGTTCCTCTATCCTTGGTATTCTCCAGGCAGGAATACTGGAGAGTGTGGGTTGCCATGCCCTCCTCCAGGGGATCTTCTTGACCCAGGGATTGAACCCAAGTTTCCTGTGTCCCCTGCATCGCAGGCAGATTCTTTACCACTTGAGTCCACCAGAGAAGTAGGTACCAAAAACAGAAATTAAAGCATGGAATGGAATTCCTGGAATCTTGGATGTACCTGAGGTACACACGGAAGCACCAGCATTACTTCAGTTGGTCAAGACGCAGTTCTCCATGAATCTCTTGCATTTCCCTAAGTCTTGTGAGAAGAAGCACTGACTGCCTTTACTCCTAACTATCTTTTCAGTAATGTTGTATAGTCAAAGTCTTGGAAGATGGAGATAGTGTCTCTTTCCCTCTGAGCAGGGGCAGGCATGCTTGCTCTCTATTATATAAGGTTTGGGTTTCCTAAGCTCAGTTTTTCTCTCTGGTAATGTAAAATATTGAGTACATAGATGTCACTTGGCCCAGTATGCATTGCCTGATGAGAACTGGGCTCAGGGAACTGATGCAAAAGTGATATACTCTAGCCACTATTGCTATGAGGAATAAAACCTCCTTTGTTTCTGACCCAGAAGTCTCATGTCTTCTGCCAGTGCCCATGAAACTGTGGCGGGCTAACTTGTTACTTGTTAGCATGCAAGTAGTGTAAAATCTTAGACCTGTCAAGTGATTGACCAATATATTACCACTTCTTGATTAATGAAAGGAGCTTTAACTTTGTGATTGGTAATTTGACTGTCTAGGAAAGCTTTAGAAGTTGCTTTTCCCCCAGAAAAAAGTATTCATGACAGTGCCAAACAATGATATGTCTACAATGTGCCTTTAAAATAATTTGCTCTCACAAGGATGAAGAGCCTCTTCATTAGATTAGTCAATTAAATTAATGTAATTAGATGGATTGCTTAATGGCCCCAGTTCTTCATCCCCTAGATCAGTAAGATGTTAACAGGTGTTCCGCAAGCAGAGTTTTAAAAATGCTTGCATGATTTAGGTTTGCCCTTTTATCTCTGCCATTACCACGAAATAACAAGCCCACTAGTCCTAGGATGTAATCTGAGGCACATGGAGTCGACACTGTCCCAGGCTTACCCAGACGAGGCCAGCTGACCCCTCGCTGTCCAAAAGCATGTGAGAGTACAAGCCAAGGCTAGCCAAACATCTCTGCTAAGGCCATTCTAGATCAATCAACCTACAAACTTGACAGTTAAGTGAATGGCTGTTTTGTTTATCTTATTAATTTGGGGGATAGTTTATTACACAGAAAAAAAAAATTGTCACAGCTTTCCAAATGAATACATTGCTTTCATTTTTTTTTTTTTTTTTTAGTAGACTTGGGGGCGGTGTTGCTCAGAGTTAGCTGTTGCAGCTCCAAACTACACATCTCAACTTTCAAAGCTACATGAACTCTGCTCTCTCTCTATTTGTTTTATATGGACAGACTAGGAGGCTTCCTTCCTTCCCTGCCTCCCTCCTTCCTTCCTCCTTTCTCCCTTCTTGGCCTCCCTTCTTTCCCTCCCTCCCTTCTTTCATTTGTTGGTTAATTTATTAAAGATTAATAAACTAACTTTTAGCAGACAGGTCCTGAGCATACAAAGATGAAAAGCTCATATATATGAGTTTTTTTTGAGGCAGGCAGATTCTTTACCACTGCCCCACCTGGGAAGCCCTTTGAGGACATACACAGAGGAAAATATAAGTAGATATAAGTATTAACAGGATGTGTGCCTGCTGGGAACACAAAGGGCCAGTCAAAAGCCTCTGAGACATGGGCATGGGCAGCTTCACTAAAGAGGCATGGACTCAGGATTGAATAGGGACTGCCACAGTTACCCCTGAGTTCATGCTGGTACAATCAACATGGATTTTCCTACTCAGGAACCTACTCTATGCTATGCACTTTGCTAGGCATGACTTGTATTCAGTTCTTTCAAGGACTTTATCTTTTTAGCTTAATTGCAGTAGCTTGGCATGCCTCCTTTATTTATGGGATAGCTATCTCTGAGATAAGTTGCACTTTAATCTGATGTCAATATTTAAACCTTATTGTGAGTCTTTCAGTTCCTTCCATCCTCCCTTCCTTCCTTCAATTGTTTTTTTTTTTTTTGGAATTGATATGATCTTTATTTTTTTTTTTAATTCTCTTTTCAATTTTATTTTATTTTATTATTATTTTTTTAATTTAATTTTATTTTTAAACTTTACATAATTGTATTAGTTTTGCCAAATATCAAAATGAATCCATCACAGGTATACATGTGCTCCCCATCCTGAACCCTCCTCCCTCCTCCCTCTCCATACCATCCCTCTGGGTCGTCCCAGTGCACTAGCCCCAAGCATCCAGTATCGTGCATTGAACCTGGACTGGCATCTCGTTTCATACATGATATTTTACATGTTTCAATGCCATTCTCCCAAATCTTCCCACCCTCTCCCTCTCCCACAGAGTCCATAAGACTGTTCCATACATCAGTGTCTCTTTTGCTGTCTCGTACACAGGGTTGACAGAAAGGGTCAGACTGGATTATTGCAGGATGCACCCCTACACACACACACACACATACCACACTGGAGAAAGGCAGGGGTCCGGTGACTGATTTGCTGGGTCTAAGTAATCAAAAGGAAGGTCTCCATTATGGACTGGAAAATCTGTTTTTACATCCTTTCCCTTATGAATGTTCAAGGTGCTATAAATACACCATTCTCTGTCTTATCAACTTGGCCCCTATAATCGAGGAAGTAGTCCTCATTCTCAAACCTAAGGTACCATGAGATGGTGTCTCCGGGACTATTGTCTTGAAAGCGGGTTCCTTCACTGGTGTGCGTAACCTCAGCTCACACATTCTCTGCCCATTAATAAGACTACCTAAGGCTGTACCAATAATGGCTATTCTTAAACTTCCTTTTTTTGCTATAAAAAGATACTCATTTATTGCATTACTGGAATTATTAGAAAAATATCAGCCTCACATATTCAAGGACTCAAAAAGTGTAACAGATATTCCCATGAAATGAAAGAAATTCTCAAATACATAGTCTACTCATCACAGAAAGTTTCCTTTTTTGCCTCAGCTAATCACTAACTCCAAAACTTTATGCACCTTATTTGTTACCATTTGAAGGAATAAACACATCCTATACATACACAAATTAATTTTATTTAGTTGTAACTGGTAGAATTCTTTTAAGCAAACAAACAATAGATTGATCTACAACAACCAAATCATAAGCTGGTAGCTCTGGCCTTAGGATACACTGGAAACAGAGCTGTTGTGTGCATTTGCACATTATGTCCCTGGACAAGGGAGCAAGTAGAAGCTGGTATCCAATCCTTGCTTCATTCCCCAAGCTGTGCTCTTTAACATGATTTTATGTCAGTCCAAGGTATCTTCTGTTCATCTTCAGGGCAAGGTCTTCTCAGAGGCAGCACATTCCTCTAATTGGTTCTCTCAAAGGAGATGTCCATTTTCTCCCTCTCATCTGCTCGTTCTTTGCTCTTTTAGCTCAATAAGAGTCTCACTGTAGAGCTTAAGTCAACTAGATTCTCACAGCTCAAGCATGTTTGCAGGATATACCTCACTAGCTAACCGAGTGTGATAATTGAGTTGGCGTGGCAATAGCATTAGTGATGGTGTCATTCACAGTCATTAACTAAACTTTAATATTAGTTTAGATCATTACTGTGATCATGCTAAGAATAATCATAGCAACTGTGGGAATGAGGAAGTACAAGTCTCTTAACTATAAATCAGAATCTCCTGTAGATGGATTTGAGTCTGCATCAGAAGCACCGAGGAATAGAATTGATTCTGCAGGGGAAAAAATGTGAATCACAATTCACAAGAGCAATGTGAGAAGCTCTTCAGGTATGCAGAGGAAATAGGGGGAAGATAAGAAATATGACTATGAATGTACAGGAAAGAAGGCAACAGCTTTACCAGATAACTAAAAGTGCTTCTGAATAGGGAACCCAAACTATGGGAACCAGATTAATTTAGGAAAAAAAATATTGAAAATGTTTCTTGATTCAAGAAAAGATCTCACACTGGGGTGACCAAAAAGTCTTACTTATATTGGCAAAATTAATAAAATGATTCCTACATCTAGATATAGTCAAGCACAACTTTTGAATTATAAAGAGGAGAAAATATCCTATGGGTACCTCCAAAAAAGGAAGAAAACAAATAGAATGTTTATCCACAGAGCCATTAATAGTAGAATGGTGACAATTGATTTCCTCCAGAAATAAATGCTAGAACACAATGGAACAACATCTGGAATTTTGGTAGCTGTGAGAATAAAGATTATTAGCCCAAATTTTATACCCAACCAAACAGTTGTTCAAAATGTTTTCATATAGGAACTAGTAAATACACTACCCTTTAATCCTTTTTTAAAAAGCTACTTGAAGACCCTCTCCAACTGACTAATGAATTTGTAATAATTACATGAGAATTAATTATTAAAATACAAATCAATACAAAACTGCCAAGAGAAACTTCTGGTATTGGTAGAGTTCATAATTATGGTTTTAATACTTTTCAAGAAATCCCAAAGGCCTGTGATATGTAGCAGTTTTTAATTGTGTTAAAGCTGAAAGCTGAAGAGTGGATCACAAAGCTAAGGAGCTATTCTGATCAGTACTGCAGCATCTATAACTTTGTATGTGCAGTGTCTTCCTTAACAGAGTAAACCTAGTGTCCTAGTTTAAAATATGTCATTTCTTTGTTTTAAAAATGGACATCAGTTGAGAGAAAAATCATAGAAAAAGTCAACAAAGCAAGTAATGCTGTGAAGATTGGCTCAGAAAGAGACCTACTAGATATATGTCAATTATTTCATTCCATAAATTACTGAACACTTATTACATTCTTGTCATTGTCTTGAATCTGGGAAAATGATGATGGAGGCAGTTGGGGGCCTTTTACATTGCATGGATTTGGCATTTGTACAATCATTAAGCAAATAAATAGTGAGATACGATGACCTGGTTTACACTTTGAAAGACTACTTTGCCATAAGGATGAAGGCAAACATGGAATCTGAGTTCCATTTGCGAGATGATGACATCCACATGATAGGTAAAAAATAATGGCATAGAAAAGTGTAGTAGCAGTGGAGAAAATGAGAGAAAGTGTTCTAGTCTAGCACACAACAAATCTGAGATGTCTGTGAGACATTCAGGTGGAGATATCCATCTGAATAGTTGGGGATTCAATTCTTGAGTTCAGAAATGTTGAAGATACAAGCACAGAATATAGTTGAGAACCATCAGCATATAGATGACATTTGAACCCATAGAAATTGATGATGTCATTAAAAGAGAGAGCACAGGGAAAGAAAAGGAGACCAGAACTGATTACTGAGGACCATGAAAAACAGGACAAACAGCAATCGTATTTCATATTTCTGAGGGAAAAAGCTCTCTTGAATATAGGCATTGTAGCAGGTATTCAGGTTCCCCATTGTTTGTTACAGTCATGGTCAAGGCTCTGAAACTTAACAGGGTCAAATTCTGGGCTCCAGCCTTGGACTATGGGACTTTTCAATTGTCTGACCGAGAAAGCATAACCCCTTCATTTGGCAGTCAGTGGCATTTATTTGATAGAATGCGAGTTAGCCCAGTTCTGCCAGTTCCATGTTTAAGGGTGATAACTCACTAGCCGCACTCCTGATGTGAATAGGGAACTGGGATCTAAGACTTGGTTACAACTGTATAACTTAGTAAATTACTGGAAAGATTACCTATGTTAGCATTCTGAATTGGAGAAGCATCATACCCTCCTATGGTCTGATAAGGTTCTCGGTGTCCAAGTCTTTTGGCTGACTTGTGTTGACTGCTTGAAGCCCTGAGCTCTAGCCAGTTTCTGTGAATGTGGTTGCTAGGGTCCCACAGGAGATGCTTTCAACCTACATTCTGATTCTGAAAGTTCATGTCTATGTACTATATCCAACTGTCAGAAACATACCTTTTCAATCCTGAGAGCTATGAGGCTAGTCACTGGCATCACTTTTAGAGACACTGGAAGTTAATTAGTAATGGTCAATTGACTACCCTCAGGAGGCTGGTCCTTTTCACCTAAGGCAGCCAAAAGAGTTCGTTCCTAAGAACAGTCAGGAGAGGAATATTCTTAAGTCTGAAGAATATAGCTGGATCAATAGCATCCTCAGCTGTAGCTCAGAGGTTGAGAAAATGCTAACAGAATTCACAGCATTACTCTCAAGCCTTCTCCAGTGACTCCTGAAGAGAGATGAGACATCTTATATAGCTTTCTAGTCTCTTCTTCTATGATTCATTGTTGCTAGTTTCATTAGCAGGGTACTTGTATGTGAAATTTGGACTGTGAAGAAAGCTGAGCGCCGAAGAATTGATGCTTTTGAACTGTGGTGTTGGAGAAGACTCTTGAGAGTCCCTTGGACTGAAAGGAGATCCAACCAGTCCATCCTAAAGGAGATCAGTCCTGGGTGTTCTTTGGAAGGACTGATGCTAAAGCTGAAACTCCAATACTTTGGCCACCTCATGAGAAGAGTTGACTCATTGGAAAAGACTCTGATGCTGGGAGGGATTGGGGGCAGGAGGAGAAAGGGACAACAGAGGATGAGATGGCTGGATGGCATCACTGACTCGATGGACAGGAGTTTGGGTGAACTCCAGGAGTTGGTGATGGACAGGGAGGCCTGGCGTGCTGCGATTCATGGGGTCGCAAAGAGTTGGACACGACTGAATGACTGAACTGAACTGTTGTGGTTATAGGAATCAGCAAACTAAAATCGACTGGAATGGATGAATTTAACTCAGATGACCATTATATCTACTACCGTGGGCAAGAATCCCTTAGAAAAAATGGAATAGCCATCATAGTTAACAAAAGATTCTTAAATGTAGTACTTGGATGCAATCTCAAAAACGAGAGAATGATTTCTGTCCATTTCCAAGGCAAACCATTAAATATCACAGTAATCCAAGTCTATGCCCCAACCAGTCATGCTGAAGTTGAGCAGTTCTATGAAGACCTAAAAGGCCTTCTAAAACTAACACACAGAAAAGATGTCCTTTTCATTATAGGGGACTAGAATGCAAAAGTAGGAAGTCAAGAAACACCTGGAGTAACAGACAAATTTGGCCTTGGAGTATAGAATGAAGCAGGGCAAAGGCTAACAGTTTTGTCAAGAGAAGGCACTGGTCATAGCAAACACCCTCTTCCAACAGCACAAGAGAAGACTCTACACATGGACATCACCAGATGGGTCAACACTGAAATCAGATTGATTACATTCTTTGCAGCCAAAGATGGAGAAGCAATACACAGTCAGCGAAAACAAGACCGGGATCTGACTGTGGCCCAGATCATGAACTCCTTATTGCCAAATTCAGACTTAAATTGGATAAAATGGGGAAAACCACTAGACCATTCAGGTATGACCTAAATCAAGTCCCTTATGACTATACAGCAGAAGTGAGAAATAGATTCAAGGGATTATATCTGATAGACAGAGTGCCTGAAGAACTATGGACAGAGGTTTGTGACATTATACAGGAGAAAGAGATCAAGACCATCCCCAAGAAAAAGAAATACAGAAAGGCAAGATGGTTGTCTGAGGAGGCCTTACAAATAGCTGTGAAAAGAAGAGAAGCAAAAGGCAAAGGAGAAAAGGAAAGATATACCTATTTGAATGCAGAGTTCCAAAGAATAGCAAGGAGAGATAAGAAAGCCTTCCTCAGTGATCAGTGCAAAGAAATAGAGGAAAACAATAGAATGGGAAAGACTAGAGATCTCTTCAAGAAAATTAGAGATACCAAGGGAACATCTCCTGCAAAGATGGGCACAATAAAGGACAGAAATGGTATGAACCTAACAGAAGCAAAATATATTAAGAAGAGGTGGCAAGAATACACAGAACTATACAAAAAGATATTCACGACCCAGATAATCATGATGGTGTGATTACTCACCTAGAGCCAGACATCCTGGAATGTGAAGATTAGTTGCAGAGGTCACCACCTGTGAGAAACACACCAAAGGGCTGAGAACGGCTTAGGTGACAATCCTTTAGGAAGTATTGAAGTTAAGTTATTATGGACCCCCTCTGTCTCATGATTTCAGATATTTCCTTTTGAATAGTCAAAGGGCCTCTTCTAGAATACTCTTACTGTCTGTTCCATACTTGGAGTCAGTCACCTTGGCAGGGACCTTAGAATTGTCCCATCACCTCCATACAGCTCCTGCCCCAAGGTGCTCTGATTGCTGAATTCATACATTTGCACTCAAGGTGAACAAAGTGGCATGGTGTACCTGGAAAGCCTGTGGCAAGAGTCTGGGTCCAGAATTTCAGCATCGCATGAGATAAGGGAAATGTAGCATGGGTTCCCTTGAGTCATCTGGTTGGCTGGACTAGGACCAGTCAGGAGAAAGCAATGCCTCTCTGTGGTGTCTGCCTGTTCCTTAGCACAGTGTGTAGTTTGCAATTCGCAACCTCTGAAGGAATCCAGATTAGTCCTACTAGTGCCTCTAATTAGCAGAATCTAATTGGAAACTATCTTTTAAGTAAGTCTGAAAGATGCTATTTTAGGCTCTACAATCTTAAGTAGTGAGAAGAGCTGAGAATGGCAGCAAAGGTACAGAGTTTAATAAATAATACCTGGTACAGTCTACTTCTTCGGATTTTCAGTATCCAAACACACCCTTATATCCACATCTAACTCCTAAATAACAGCAATATCAGAATCAAGCATTCATCTAACAGTATACATTTATGTATTACATGCTGCTGCTGCTGCTAAGTCGCTTCAGTAGTGTTCGACTCTGTGCGACCCCATAGACGGCAGCCCACCAGGCTCCTCTGTCCCTGGGATTCTCCAGGCAAGAACACTGGAGTGGGTTGCCATTTCCTTCTCCAATGCATGAAAGTAAAAAGTGAAGGTGAAAGTGAAGTCGTGCCTGACTCTTTGAGACCCCATGGCCTGCAGCCTACCAGGGTCTTCTGTCCATGGGATTCTCCAGGCAAGAGTACTGGAGTGGGGTGCCATTGCCTTCTCCTAAAGAGTTATTCTACCTCTCCCCCCAAAAAGGAGATAAGAATTCCATGTCTCTATGTAGGAAGGATATTTGCCTTTTCCTGGCACAGCCAAAATTCCCTTTGAAATCCTGTACTCTAAAGACCAAATAATAATTACTACCAATATACCATGTATAAGATGGTGGGGAAGAGAGACCATCATCAAAGTGGCATAAATCATTTCTGCTCACATTGTATTGGCCAGAACGAGTCACCTAGGTCAGAACCCAGATACAACCAGCTGAAAGGAAAATGAAGATTGTTGGGTGAACAATAGCACTGCCTCTGTCATACTAAGAGTGCAGAATATTTTAGCAAAGAGGAACTTCTGATTAAACACATATATTTATCTCTCATTTCCTTAACCTTGGAATAAGCCTCTAAAATGAAAATAAAGGAATAAAAAATAAAAAGGTAGAAGTTGAGAAGGGTAAAGAGAATGTGTGGCAAACAATGAGAGATAGTAACAAAATGTGGACGTGATGATCAGATGAGTTAGATGAAAAAATGGTAAATGTTTGAAAAGACAACAAAGAGAAAATAGACGAGATTCCCACCCACCCCCAGCCCTGCTGTATTGGAGACAGCCAAGTGCATGGATTAAGTTTAGTCACAGTAAAAATGTATAACAATCCTAAAACCTCAGCAGCATGCAGGAACCTTCTGTCGTTCACACGTCTGAAGATTAGCTGGATTGCTCATGCATTTGTGGGTGGGCTGGGGGGCATTTCTCGAGGCTGGGTTTGGCTGGGGCTCCTTGAGGGGGAGGCTGTGCTCAACATCCTTTGCTCAAGGCCAGTTTACTAGCGCAGTCATGTCTTTCCCTGCCCAGGGCAGAGGCCTGGGAGCACAGGGGGCAATTCTAGACCCCCTAAGGATGGAGCTCTGAGCTGGGATGCTCACTCAGCTCTCATTGTATTGGCCAAAGCAAGTCATATAACCCAGCCTAAATTTAAGGGATGAAGAAGAGACTCTTTGGTGAGAGGAGCTGTGGCAAGGCCACGTGGCAAAGGCCATAGATCAAGGGAGGGGAGAAAAGAATTAGGTCCATTTACGGCAGCAGGACTGAGAGGATGAGCTGAAAATGAGAGAACTGCCTTGAAGTCCTGTGAAGAGCAATTAGACCCCCAGATTTTCCTCCAGCCCCATGAACAACAGAGGTGATTGCTAACACAAGGTGGGACGGTGGGAGTAAAAGCCTGCATTTTGCAAAGTGAGGCATCAGCCTCCTTTCCCTATTTATTTCCCAGAACTCTAGGAGGTCTGGAGAAGAAATCAGTAGTTTTTTCTGAAGAAACTAAATAAACCCCGAGATAAGAGCTACAGATAATGCTCACTTGGGGCTGAAATTATGGAGGTACATGAAGGAAATTTTGAAAACAAGCAATCACTAATTATATATAACTATGTAATTAATCAACAGGTGCAATTATTTAATTAAATGAATAATAAATTATGAAATGAATTAATAACAAGATATCTATAAATTATAAATACAATAATTTTTAAATAGGAATGAATTAGCGATGAAGTGGCATCAGCCTATGAAAACAATTCTCTCAAGAGGGGGATATGAGAAATGAGGTGGTAGATGGAGGACTGTGTGTGTTTAACATTTTATAAGTCTATTTTACTGTCTTTTTAATGGCATGCTGATTTATAAGCACATGGAAGTATGCTACACAAGGGGAAAAAGTGCCCCAATTATAAGTAGATTTTGTTCTTGTTATTGGATCATCACAAGTGAAAATAAATGTTGCCAGTAATGGAAAAAAACAAAGTCTATTTCGTGATGCAGAAGCAATAGGGCATAAATGAAGGCTGAAAAATCTTGGGTAGTTCTGGAGAGTACAAGGGTGTGAGGAACGCTGATTTCTATTTGGGTATTTAGAGATTCGTAAACGTTTCTGTTTGTTACTTTGCCACATCATGGATTTATCATATATATGTATGTATATATATACACACACACATATATATAGGCTTCCCAGGTGGAACCAGTGGTGAAGAACTCACCTGCCAGTACAGGAGACATAAGAGATGTGGGTTCAGTCTTTGGATCAGGAAGATCCCCTGGAAGAGAGCATGGCAACCCACTCCAGTATTCTTGTCTGGAGAATCCCATGGACAGAGGAGCCAGGTGGGCTATAGTCCATATACACATACACACACACACACATGCACACACATATACACACATAGGGAGCATGGAATCAATATATAAAATGCTAGTAATGGTAATATTTATGTGGTGGAATGAGTGATTTTGTTCATAATGGTTTTCTGTACTTTCTAAATGTTATATAATAAGCCTGCATGAATTTCAAATCTGGGGGGGGGGGGTTGGAAATATTATCTCTCTCCCTACTTATTTATTTTCTTCATAAAATAGATGTTCCTAAAAGGGCAGGTTGACTACCAGGAAAGTGGTGCTTTAACTAAGCTGGCATAATTTAAAATGCCCTGCCTTTTTTAGGAATGGTCTGCCTGAGGGGATGAATGGCTGGTTTAAGAACCCTGAAGGAGAAGCAGCCCATCTCGCCCTGGCTGCCCCTCTCCCTGCCTCCTGCCCTTTCCTCCCACATCACGGTTGTCTCCGCCTTCCTTTCACTGTCTCACTTGTTTTGTCTCTCACTCCCTCAGGCTATTTTTGGGTTGCCCCCTCCCACGGCCTGATCTATTTTCATGTAAGGAACATGATTTCTGAGAGTCCTGTTTCATTCTTTCTGGTCCCCCTGTGGACTGGCCTAAATGCAGGTTGTCAGAGAATTCTGTTGCACCAACTGCAGGGAATGGATTAAATTAGTAATAGAGCATTCTCTCTCAGGACCCAGGAAAAAATGCAAATAGACCAGCTATGTAGTCTTAGCTCCCTATGACTGCACTCTGGTGTGCTGCAGCTCCGGACTGTCTCTAATTCTCAGGCTCTCTGGCCTCCCTCTTGAGCTCTTACACCAAATGGACTTGGATAAGAAACTCTACCCCTGATTAGCTGTGTGAGGAAGTTCTTAGGCTCCCTGTCTAGGAGTCCTTTATTGTAAGATGGGCATAATTACACCCATCCCACTGACAGCTGCTCCAGTCAGAAGAGGGATTCAGCAAATGGCCATTTCATCCTTTCACCCAGCTTCTTCTCTTCCGGTTTAGTTTAACTAGCTCACTCCTGTGCTCCTGTCACAACCTAACGGGTGCCCTGCCTTCATCTCCACAACTGTGTTAGGGCTAAGCTCAGAAAGAAACCAAGGATCCTAACGGAATGACAGTAGAGAGCTGCTCTGTTAAGGGAATCGTTCTCAGTTAAAACAAACATGTAACAACCTCACTACTTCCCACACTTCCTGAAGGATCTTAGGCATTTACTTACCCACGTACCAGGATAAGTTCTTTTTATTTTGATCTTGTTTAAACTTCAGGCAATCGTATTGAGATAGCACCAGTCTGATAGAAAAGAAGGTGACGCTCAGAAAGGTTGCTCAAAGCCCAGTTGCTATAAGTTTTAGAGACATGGTTTTATCCTGCAAGAAATCTGTAGTCTGTGTAAGCTCTTGGGTAGATTCACCTGCCTGGATTTTACTGCAGTTTCCTGTGCCTGTTGCAAGTACAGCCACAATAGGAAACTGAGTTTAAAGATACTAATTAATCCAAAATACTGACATCTCTTCAGTTATTAACCTGTTCTCTTTGAAAAGGCTCTTCTTTCTCTTTGTTTCTTATTTATTACCTTCCTCTTAATACCAGCTCACTGGGAAAAAAACCTGATAATGGGAAAGATTGAAGGCAAGAAGGAGATGGGGGCGATAAATTGTGACTTGTTGGATTGGCTTTTCAGGATTATCACGGGATTTATCCATTCATCTGTTCATACCTTATACATTCATCAGCCGATGGTGTGCAGGGAACTGTACGAGACACTAAAGATATTGATGAGGTCATAGTCTGTAAATTGCTATGACATACTCCAGTGTTGGGGGGTGGGGAGCATCATGGAATGCGAACTCTCTCCAGGTTAAGGAGAGAGGATACATTATGTAGGAAGCATTCAGCTGCAAGTACCGGAAAACCCAATTCAAATTGAGTTAAACAATAAGAAAATCATCTCTCACAAAACACAACATCCAAGTCATGGAAAGCAAAAATTATAGTCTGACCAGGGTACCAGCTCCATTTCTCTGCTATTCTCTCAGCTCTGCCCTCCTTTAAAGGCTGAATGTGACCTCAGCTTCCCTAACTGGCTGCAAGATAATGGCCAGCAGCTTCTTTGTTTGTATCCGGTAGGAATGAGAGTCAAAATTCTGCTTCAACTCTAGAAAAACATTTCCTTCCTTCAGTCATTTCAGGTCATATACTCACTCTAAGGACAATAAGAGTCATCTGAAACATTGACGAGGATGGAGGTTATCTTGATGGGCTTTAACTGAAAAGGTCCTTTCCCTGAAGTGAACTTTTCTTGAGTCATATGCATGGCTTCCCAGGTGGCTCAGTGGTGAAGAAGATGCCTGCCAATGCAGGAGATGTGGGTTCAACCCTAGGTTTGGGAAGATTCCCTGCGGGAGGAAATAGCTACCCCATCCAGTATTCTTGCCTCAAGAATCCCATGGACAGAGGAGCCTGGTGGGCTATAATCCATGGCGCCTCAAAGAGTCAGATACCACTTAGTGACTGAGCACACGCATGCGTGCTGTAGGAAGTGCTATACAGGAAGAAGGAAATAGATGCTGGGTGAATAACCAACAAAGTCCACAGCAGTAGGATTCAGAGGGAAAATGACATTTGAGCTGGGTATTAATGATAAATAAGAGTTTGTGAGGCAAAGAAGGTTCAGAGTATGTTTTCAGACTAGGAAATAGCTGTGCTTTTGCCCAAGGACGAGACACGCTGGGCACCTGTGGTGGCAGCTATGAGGCAGCAAAATGGAAGGAGACAAAGAGGGCTTAAAAGAGGTGGGGGCACTCTAGGAATGGTCTTGCATCCCATGTAAGGTCTCAGTTTTCAGTCTATAGGCCATGGAGAACCAGTGGCAGATTCTGTTTTATCACAGGAAATGTGGGGTAAAATTTCTCTCAGGCTGGTTATCTCCATAAACTGGAGCATAGAAGAATGGAGAGACTAGCAGCAAAAAGACTGCAGGAAGTTTCAGGTAGAAGATACTGCATTCCTAGCTAAATCACACTGGACGTGGATGCAGTGCTAAAGAGGTAGGGTGGCCTGTGTGAGGTCACATTTCATCCTGAAGTCCCTAGCCAGGGTCGCCAATACACAGAAGTGAATTGATGGTGATGACTGGGTGGCAGAGTGAGGCTAGTTGGGCACATATCAAACCCCATGACCCAGGAGGCCAGAGCCCTCTGTGTAGGGAGGGATGAGAGGTTTGCATTCAACTTCCTTACTTCCTGGGCTTACCAGGGTTCTGTCATGTTCATCCTTTGCACAGAGACTCCCAAGTTATTAATAATTCATGGTCTCAGAAAGAGATGGAGGGAGCCTCTGCACCTCAGTGGAGCATGGAGTTCATTGTTCTCTTTCAGGGTCGGATGTTTCTTCCCTTCACTTTCACTCTGACACTGGCCAGTTCCTGATCTTGTTACCAGAGGCAGCGGCTGTTTCTGCAATTCCTGAGGCTGATGTAACAGTTGGTTAGGAAGGGTCTCGGAGTTGAGGATTGGGTCAGTTAGATCGTTTCTCAGGCAAAACCCACTGCCAGTGGGTAGCAGAGGAGAAGATGCTCATCTACTCCTGACTCATGGTCTACATAGAGGTGCCAAGACTGGAGTATTGTTCCTCGGTGGTCTTCTATTTTAGAATTCTAAGTACTGTGGAATTTTTTTTCCCACCCTAATAACTGAGCAGCTCCTACAACTCTATTCTAGGAGGGAAATTTGATGGCAAGATATTTACTAACTGGAATGGGAGTAGTGTCCCACCCATCGTGTAGCAAGGGTTCCCTGTTGACTCAGTCGTAAAGAATCTGCCGGCAATGCAGGAGCCTCGGGAGAAGTAGGTTTGATCCCTGGGTCAGGAAGATCTCCTGGAGAAGGAAATGGCAACCTACTCCAGTACTGTTGCCTGGAGAATCCCATGGACAGAGGAGCCTGGCAGGCTACAGTCCATAGGGTCCCGAAGAGTCAGACACAACTGAAGCGACTTAGCACACACATGGTGTAGCAGCAAGATGGGGTGCTCACCTGACTTCATATCTTCTCCGAGGTGGATCAGTCCTGCTGGCGTACAGACAGTCTGTTGCCTCACATGGTACAAATAACAACAACCCAAATGAATGCCTCCTAGACCACTTGTACTCTCCAACTGCCACTCCATTCCTCTTTTTCCTTCCATAGGAAACGATTCCAAAGAGTTGTGCAGACTCTGCTTCTACTTCCCTGCTCCTCATTTTCTCCTTAATCCACTCCAATCTGGTTTCTGTCTCTGTCCATATGGGAACCATCCCTGTCAGAACGTCAATCATTTCAATCTGAGAAAACAAAATGGTCAGTTCTCAATCTCATTACCTAATCTCTTGGAACATTTGACATTTTTGCTCATTTCTCTTTTTTGAACCGTTTTTCACTTAGCTTTCCTGTCAACAAACTTTTCGGACCATCTGCCTACATCACTGGCCACTTCTTGATCTCCTTGGCTATACATTTTTAGTTTAATTGACTCCTACAAGTTGCAGTGTCCCAGATCTCAGTCGACTGCTTTCCTTCTTATATGTTCTCACTCCCTGGATGAGCTCATGTAGCTCCATGGCTTTAAACATGATTCGTATGCTGAGGACTCAGAAATTACCCCTGCAGTCCTGAGCATCGTTCTTGTGTATCCAACCACCTCTAACAGCCTCCATGAGGATATCTATGAAGCCACTTGTGATATTGTCTGTCATCTGCTGTATAATACTGCAACCAAGAGAGAGTTCTCCAATACTTGCTTCAAGGTAAAGACAGTCACTCTAATCAGGACTGTGCACTACAGCTGCTTCGTTACAGAGAGGCCATTCTCCAGAGGCAGCTCCTACAAGCACTTCAGCTATCTTTAACTCTGATCAACACCAGACATTTTGCTAATTAGCATGCTGAAGTCAAAACTGGGTTTTCATTTGTGAAATTAGTGGCTTGTTAATCAGCATAATGGATGTTAGAAATGGGCTTTCATAGGTCAAATTAGAGGTAATCAAGATATGGGAATTGGCTGAAATATTTTAGGGACATTCTCTACCCATATGAAAACAAGATGTAAGTGTCTAACAAAGCTGATAGGCTGTCCCTTTAGGGATAGGACCTGATTCTTACAATCAGTTCTTAAACAGTTCTGTTTCCAGCCATTAAAGCAAAGGATTTCTGGATGTCTGACTGCCCTGAAATATGGTCTTCTGCAGGGTGAACACCCCACACAATGCAGGCCTTGGAGTACTGGGAGGCCAGTGAGTTGGGACTACATCAGGCTTACAAAGCAGGTGTATACATTGCTTTATGCCTCCTTGTTATGTCTGCATATGGGGTAAAATCTGATCTGAGCCTGCTTTCATTACAACTTGGTAATGAGGTTGCTGATTTATCCTTTGCAGCTTTTCCGAGTCTATAGTTGTGTACCGCAGTGAACCTAAGAGTTGTGCATTATCAAACTGGTTTATGTCAGGTTTCAATACAGCTCAAACGTAACATGGCCAAATTAGAACTCTTTATTCACCACCACCCTCCACAATAAATACCCGTGCTCTCCCGCAGGTTTCCCCTCCACAGTAAATGCCAGCAGAATTCATCCAGTTGCTCTGGCCCAAATACAGCGCCTTGCCTCACACCCACAGCCTTTCCACCAATGGTTGTCTGGATCCTGCCTTCAAAGAATTTCCTCAGCTTGTGCACTTTTCTCTGTGTTCACAGCTCATCTCTGCACTCTAATACTACAACAATCTCCTAGCCCTTCTTCCTGTTTCTACTCCTGCCTTTGGTCTGTTCCCAGAGGGCTGCCGGAGAGTTTGTCCAAGATATCAAAGAGATCACATTACTCTCCCTCTCTAACCCCTGCAAAGTTTCCTATCATACTCAGAATAAAATCCCAACATGTTATTGTGTCCTTTAAGATTCCTTGTAATCAGCCCCCTAACCACCTCTTCAACCTCATCCTCTCCCACTCTTCCCTCACTCCACACTCACAGTCTTCACACGTCCCTCTATTCCTTTAACTTCTCAAACTCCTTCTTGTGTCACGGCCTTTAAGTTTGCTGCTTCCTTATCCGAAGTGCTCTTTCTCTGCATCTTTATTCATGTTTCCTCTTCAGAGAGGACTTTCTTACCAAGCACCTTGTCTAAAACAGCCCCATTCCCGTCATTTTCTATCCTGCTGCCTGCTTTACTTTTATTCTTAACATATACATATATCTCATGAGATGACAAGATAATAGATCTCTGTTGTCAAATACATTGTGATATATTTCCTCCATGAGGGCAGACACTACACTGACACTTTGTTAACTGCAACCCCAGTGAAGATAACAGTGGTGGGCACATAGGAAATAAATATTCCTTCAACCTTTGTGGAATGAATTAATGCTTCCAATATTCTGACATATTTCTCCCATGTTATAATGTCCAAACCCAATGCAATGAGAAAGGCAATTGGGAGGAGATGTCTTTCTGTGAGATACGCTAATATTCACCCAATAATTGATGAAACTAAACTTTTTTACTTGCCTTCTATCAATCAGACCCTGTAGTAGGTAAGGATGCAACTGTGAGCCAACCAGACACACTTTCTACCTTCATGGGACTTACCATCCTCTGGGAATTATAAATGTTAAACAGCAACAAATAATTATGCTGTTGCTGAGAAGAGGTATAGAGTGCGGAGACAGAGAATGGTAATGGAACATTATAAAAGCTAGTTACAAGTAGCATGTCTGAAGAGATGACTTTATGCTGAGGCCTGCAGGATGAAAATGAGCAGTAAAGGGTAAAAAGTATGTCAAGGGAAAAGATTCTGAGGCAGGAAAGAGAGAAGCTTGTTCAGAGGACTAAGTGACCTACATGGCTAGACAGTTGTGACTGAGGGACAGCTAGAAATGAAAAGAGAAGCAGAGCTAGATAACCAGGGCTTACCCACAATGGGTATTATATTTTATATTAATTGTAAAACATTGAAATATTTTGGGTTTAGTGAAATCATTCTGTGGTAAATATTTCTGTGGAGGCTGGGTGAAAAAAAGGATGGGTGTGAGGCTGGGATCAGAATGAAAGCAAGGAGATCAGTTAGAAGGTGAGTGTGATGTTTGAACTGGAAATGATGGAGGCTTGAAAAAAAGTGGAGGCCAGGGAAGGGAAAGATGTAGTCACATTAGAGGTAGATTTTGGAGGTAAAATCAATAGGAGCTGGAGAAGAATGGAATGTGGGTACCCTGGGCTAGGGACATGACAGATCATCAAAAAAAATGTGTGATCAAATTGAAACCAGGGCAGGGGAGGCAGGAAAAAAAAAAAAAAAGATTTCCCAAATTTTTGGATTTCACAACAAGGAGGAAGGGTATTGTTGTTTCCAGAGAAGATGGGGAAGAAGCTTGGAGAGGAAAATTCACTTCTGATTTGAACATATAAAGTACAAGATGGCTATTGCTCATCATGTCACGTTGACAGTTGAATATGCAAGTGGGGAGCAGAAGGGAAGTCTGAACTGGAGATTGCAACTTCGTTTCCATAAGAATATAGACGGTATTTGTGGCTATGAAATGAAGGTCATCACCTAGGAAAGACTAGAGAAGAGGATACATGCCCGAAAGAGGGGCTGGGGAAGTCTAACAGCCTCGGTCAAGTAGAAGACGAGAGACGTGGGGGGTAATTTGACAAAGGTGAGTAAGAGGAAATCCAGGACTGTGTGATATCCTGGGGACAAAAGAGGAAAATGTTGCTAATGGGGAGTTTGTCAGGTTGAATACTGGTACACTCCAAAAGATGAGGAAAGAGCAGTGTCGATTGCATTTGGCAACATGAAGATTGTTAACTTTGACAAGAGTAGTTTCAGTTGAGCAATGGAGACGGAATCAGACTTGGGTGAAGAGTAAATTGCAGACATAGAGAGTGGAGATGGCTTGTGTGGAAAAACCTTTTTAGGAAGTTTGTGAAGAGGAGCAGAAAAATGTTGCAATAATAGAGAGGTACATGGGGTGGAGGAAGATTTACCAATGTTTTTTTGTTTTTTAAGATGGGAGATTATAGAGCTTGCTTTAAACTGACAGTACTGTTTCAGTAGAGAGGGAGAGCTTGTGTAGAAAATGAGGGGAGGATGCCTTTGAAACTTCACAGAGAACAGGATCCAAAGTAGAAGCAAAGTGATTAGATATGGGAAGGAGAAATTTTATTTCACTGATGCAGGGTCTCAAGAGTACTTACATCTCTTATTTTGTTGCTTAGGCCCCAAATCTGAAAATAAGAGATGGTGAATATTCCTACATTCTGAACTAAGGCATGGCATCATTTATGCAGGGTCTAGAAAGAGGCAGATCCAAGCCTGTCTTGTCCCATTAGCCCATCAACCAACTCCAGGGAATGTAGCAGAAGTTGGCAGTGAGTTTGGAATCTTGGGAGAGCGTCAATTTGCTGTTCCCCCCAGACATGAGAGGTCAGGGCATGTTTTCTTCTCCACTTCAAGTTAATGAGGGAAAGTCTTCATATAACAACCCAAGAAACTTGATATGTATTCCCTGAAGCTTGGTGCACTCAGGGGCCTACCTGACTACACCCAAAAAAGTCAACAGCTGAAAGGCTGCATGAAGTGACTGGTAGCAGCAGAATAAAGAGGGCCTCATGGAGGATGGCTTGGACTTCCATATTCACCAGATTTAAAATATTTTCCCCCCATGAGTCATATGTGCGTGCTCAGTTGCTAAGTTATGCCCGACTCTTTGCAACCCCATGGACTGTAACCACCAGGCTCTCTGTCCATGGGATTTCCCAGGCAAGAATACTAGAGTGGGTTGATATTTCCTCTTTCAGGGATCAAACCTGCATCACCTGTGTCTTCTGCCTGAGTACTCAGATTCTTTACCAGTGAACGACCTGGGAAGCCCTGTCAGTCATATATCAATCTCACAAATAAGTAGGTAGTCTTAGGATTTTGTAAGAGAAACTTTCCTATTGGGACACTCCGGAGAAATAAGGTACTATTTTCAAGAGACAAAGTCTGTGCTAATGGGCCAGGATCGAGAAATGATAAAGGAATCATAAAAATCCCTTTGGAGAAGATATCTCCCACAAATGGGAAGCCGTGGGTGGGAATTATGTGACAGACACACCCACAAATTTGACTTTTAAGGAAAAGACTCAAATGTGGGCTTCTGATACCCTAATACAAACATACCATCAAAGGAATACTGTGACCTTTTCTCTGATCACTCTTCTCCTGTGTCCAGCCTGTGAGGAGAGCACAAATAGGATTTAGAGAGTTGGAAAGAGGTAGAGAAGAAAAAAGTAGAGGAGGACAAAGAATGAAGAAAGTAATCTCAGCCTGCTTCATCCCAGGCTTTTGGACCTGAGTGAGCCTCCAGTTGATGTATAAGGCCAGCAGTGGGGCACTTCAGTTGGACAAGAAATTGAAGTTTCAGTGTCAGACTGGACTGGACTTTCTACATACTATATAAGTCAGGTTTTTCATTAATGCCTTAAAGTGATGGAAAAAATAAGGACATGCCCAAGAGTCATCCAATGGTGGGGAAGAATAATTCCACAGAGGGAGTAAAGGGGGCAGTGGTAAGAGAACAGAGCTGCTTTCTGCCTTCCCCTTTCTCATTCCAGCTGGATCAGTAAACTGAACTGGTTATCGTTTACATTCATTTCTGTCTTGAAACTCTGTTTACAGAGTTTTCTGTCTTACACTGTTGCAGTCCAAATAAAACCTGGGTATGGCAATTTATAAGTATTGCCATATTTCCTGTTTTATCATGTTTTAGACCAGGTTTGCACATTGAAAAGCATCCTAAACATAGCAGGTAGAAAAAATGAATGATTCAGGCCAAGAGCAATACAGTGGAAAAGAATAGAACCTGGACAACTCTTGGCTCCTAAATGTTTTAGGAACCTTCTGTCGGTCAAGTGCCCTAAACATGGAGACCACTGGTTGATGACTTCTATGTGAGGTGTTAGACATAACCCTTCCCCTACCCCGGACACTGCAAGCTAACACTGTGCCAAATGTGGCCGTGGGATGGGCACAAGGGACAAGGCAGTGTCACATGAACCCACCTCACATTCTGACATACTAAGCTAATGCCATTTTCTAGGTAAGTGTATAAATATTTTGGAATTTTCCAAATCTATAATTTATAATTTCTTGTCAACATTCTCAGTACAAATAAGAAAGCATCAACCTGTCATTTCCACATTAAGAGGTTAGATGAGGGAAGGAACAGAAAGTGTGCTCATCAAGATGCCTTTCCCCATCCTCTGCTAGGTCCTGGTAATGAACACCAACACAAGCCATTTGCTTTAGTAAGGAAACCACTTTTAAAAAGGTTTATGTTCAACTCATTAACTATTTACCAAGCACCTACTATGTGCAAGCAAATATTAGGTTAGTTTTGACCAAAAGGATCTGAACTCTCTAGTGTACAATTTTGGAATTATGCCTGAGTAGCAATATGCTAGCCTCCAGCGAAATCTCATGCCGGCCTAATAAGAGCTCCGTCAACCCCTCCTCCTCCCCAAAATGAAAGAAATCAAAAAACAGAATTTCAGGATGAGAATAGACATACACTAGGGAAAAATAAATAATTTTATTTCATGAAATGTCTGCTTTCAAAATGATTCCCCCAAAATGACCCAGGATTTGTTATTCTACATAGTGTCTGAAAATATCACAGAATCTTGGGTGTTGGAAGGGTCTTCAAAGGCCATCCATACTTCACCCCCATGTGGGGCAAGTGTCCTCCTAAGAGTAGGATCCTTTCCACATTCTTCATCCCACCTAAGCTTGGCCACTCATGATGATGACAACCTGGTTCTAGTGCCATGAGTAGCCCCAGACCAAATGCAACCCAGTGATGGGATCTAGAAAGATTTGTGATGCTGGGCAAAGGTTAAGGCTCTTTTACAAGACACATGACATGAGTCTGAGAGTTGGTCTATAATCAGGATGCAACCCTAATTGTAATGATGGGTTGTAATGAAGGACTTGAGAAGTTAGACCATCATAGAAGTGGTGGTGGTAGTGAGATCTGACAGCAGAAATCAGAATCTAACTGAGGGTACAGTCCTGCAATAGACGAGAAAAACCTTCCTGGGACCTGAAAACAAGGAAGGGACCCAGCTTTAGGGAAATGAGTTTCCAAGGGTTCAGTAATGTCTCTTAACAATACTTCCCAGAGGCCAAGTCTTGAACAACCAGTAAGAGTCTCTCTGTCCCTTCTTCAGCACCAGTCCTGGTCTGGGTGCTCTTTGCCTGCTGGCAAAGTTGTCTTCATCATCCAGAAGAGGAGAGATAGGGAACAGTAAGGTCTTCACAGGGGACTGTGAATTTCCTTCTACAGTAGGAAAAAATCTAATTTTCATGGAATTTTCCTTAAATAGAGTGACTTCTTCTTCAAACACTTTCTTCTTTCAATTTTCATTATTCTGTTAATACCTTCTCCTGGTTTGTCTCTTATCTCATTCAGTTCAGTTCAGTTGCTCAGTTGTGTCCCACTCTTTGTGACCCCATGAATCGCAGCACGCCAGGCCTCCCTGTCCATCACCAACTCCTGGAGTTCACCCAGACTCACGTCCATCGAGTCAGTGATTCCATCCTGCCTTCTCATCCTCTGTCGTCCCCTTCTCCTTCTGTCCCCAATCCCTCCCAGCATCAGAGTCTTTTCCAGTGAGTCAACTCTTCGCATGAGGTGGCCAAAGTATTGGAGTTTCAGCTTTAGCATCATTCCTTCCAAAGAACACTCAGGACCAATCTCCTTTAGAATGGACTGGTTGGATCTCCTTGAAGTCCAAGGGACTCTCAAGAGTCTTCTCCAACATCACAGTTCAAAAGCATCAATTCTTCAGTGCTCAGCTTTCTTCACAGTCCAACTCTCACATCCATACATAATCACTGGAAAAACCATAGCCTTGACTAGATGAACATTTGTTGGTAAAGTAATGTCTCTGCTTTTTAATATGCTATCTAGGGTGGTCATAAATTTCCTTCCAAGGAGTAAGCGTCTTTTAATTTCATGGCTGCAGTCACCATCTGCAGAGATTTTGGAGCCCTCAAAAATAAAGTCTGACACTGTTTCCCCATCTATTTCCCATGAAGTGATGGGACCAGAATACTATGATCTTCGTTTTCTGAATGTTGAGCTTTAAGCCAACTTTTTCATTCTCCTCTTTCACTTTCATCAAGAGGCTTTTTAGTTCCTCTTCACTTTCTGCCATAATGGTGGTGTCATCTGCATATCTGAGGTTACTGATATTTCTCCCGGCAATCTTGATTCAAGCTTGTGCTTCTTCCAGCCCAGCGTTTCTCATGATGTACTCTGCATAGAAGTTAAATAAGCAGGGTGACAATATACAGCCTTGATGTACTCCTTTTCCTATTTGGAACCAGTCTGTTGTTCCATGTCCAGTTCTAACTGTTGCTTCCTGACCTGCGTGTCTCATTAGTTATCCTTTTTACTGATTCTGCCTTCTGTAACTGATCTCTAAATAGTAAAAGTCCCTAAAGCTCAGTTTGGTGTCTCTTTTATTTCCTCCTATTCCTGGTCCCATGAATCATGTCTCATCTATGTGTTGATGATTTCCAATCTTTATTTCTGCAGCTGTGACCTCTCTTGTGAGCTCCAGACTCCTGTATTTGACTTCCTACATGATATATTCCCTTGAGAGTCAATTGAGATTTCAGCACAATATATCCAAAACATAACTCTTAACCCTGTTTAGTGTCCACAATTTGTTCCTCCTAGTATTTCTTCATCTTAATAAGGGTCAGCACCATTCAACTGAATAGTTTAGCCAAAAACCCAAGAGTCATCCTTAATTTTCCCTTTTCTTCACCAATACCTCCCCACAACATTGAATTCACCAGCAGCTCCTCACATTTCTATTTTTAAATGTTTCTGGAATCCATTCATTTTTCTCTTTCTACAGTATTACCAACTTGTTTCAAGCTACTGGCTTTTTTTCCCCTGGAATTCTTCCATAGCATCAACCCCCACATTCCATTCTATGCCCAATGGCCAGAGTGATCATTCAAAATAGAGTTTTGATCATTTTACTTCTTGAACAAATCCTATCCAAAACTTTCACAATACATAGTCTCCCATCACACTTGGGGAAAAAACAAAAGAGAGACTGGATGAGCATTATCTATCTAATATCTGACTTCATCTGATTCCCCATTCTCCTCCTTCAATCACATTGACCTACTTTCTTGTCTTCATGAGCTCGGGCTCAATCCTGAGTTGTAGCCTTTCACTGCATGTCGACGCTGCCCAGATAGCTCTTCCTAAGACTGGCTTCTTCTTGTCATTCTGACTTCAGCATGTCACTTCCTCGGAAGGTCTTCTCCAGCATCCCATCTAAGGAGTGTGTCCCCCATTTTGTACCCCCCCTCCACTCTCTTTCTTTGTATGCACTCCTTTCCTCATAGTTCTTACCAATACCTAAAGCCATTTATCATCTTGATTATCTGTCTAGTCCTATCACTAGAATATGGACTTCAGGAGAAAAGGGACTTTATCTATCAAGTTCCTCATTAGAGTCCTGTACCTGTACCTAGAAACAGTGCTTACTAAACATAGGCCCTTAATATTTATTTATTGAATTAATATTAACTCTTCCTGCATATGACTTTCATTCATTGATCTGCTGGAGATATGTTCAATAAACAATTGTTTCTTCTATGTGATGACCATTTAAATGTTTGGAGGATGATGGTAAAGCGTCTGCCTACAGTGCGGGAGACCCAGGTTCAATCCCTAGGTTGGGAAGATCTCCTGGAGAAGGAAATGGTAACCCACTCCAGTATTCTTGCCTGGAAAATCCCATGGACAGAGAAGCCTGGTAGGCTATAGGCCATGGGGTCACAAAGATTCGGACACGACTGAGTGACTTCACTTCACTTTTATTATATATGCAACTATCTGTGTGAGTGTTTGTGTCTGTCTGTGTGTGTGTTTCTCTGGATGAATATCTGAAAGTGTTTAAATCGATCCTAATATGAAAAGATTCCCAGATAGTTCACTATCCAGGTCACCTTCCCCTGGATAAAATTCAAGAGGAGATTCTCCAAAATTAATTCCAATGGTGTCTAAAAATAAACTGAATGACACCAAAAATAGGTAAAGGGGAAAAAAAATGCTTTCAGGCTGGGATTAACAGCCAACTCCTGTCCTGGTCTAAAGTATATTTTTCTGTACTTGAGAATCTAAGGCATAGAAAATCTTAAAAGATTTTCTTTACTCTCCTTTTCTATAGCAAATAGCTCTGTCCTTTGGCCCCGAAGAAGTCAGCCTTAAACTTGTAACATTTCCTTCCTTCCTTCCTACCTCCCAAGCTCTGATCTAAGAGAGGAGAATTAGAAGACAAGTTCTCTGCTTGTATTTCCAGCCCTAGCCTCTCCTCTGAACTTTTGACTTGTCCATCCAATATCCTATTTGGTATCTCCCACAGTTGTCTGTCGGGTGCCTCAGATTCAACACATATCCCAACGCGGACTTCTCTTCCTCGCCCTATCCTTTCTGTTCTTTCATTTCTTCCAGTGCCTGTAAATTATACCACCATCCACCTTGTCCTCCAAGCACTCAACTTCAGAGTCATTAGACTCCTTCTTCCTCAATAGTCACACCCAGTTTTCACCTCCAAAGTTTTACCCTTCTCTTCCCCTTTATTGTCACAGCCTAGCTCACATCTTCACAGTCTCAAGTGTCTGCCTACAATGCGGGAGACCCAGGTTCGATCCCTGGGTCGGGAAGATCCTCTGGAGAAGGCAATGGCAACCCACTCCAGTACTCTTGCCTGGAAAATCTCGTGGTTGGAGGAGCCTGGTGGGTACAGTCCATGGGGTCACAGAGTTGGATGCGCTAAACTTTCAACTTTCCTGAACCAAGCTCCATTTCCCACCCACTGCTTTGCTCCGTTTAACCCCATTCCCTATATTACAATCTCAGTGACTTTCAGGGCAGCTCCTCTATCATGGGACCTAAACTTCCTTCCATGGTACCAAAACCTCCTTAAGCCTGGCCCACCTATCTTTCCAGGAGCATCCACCATGTCCTGACATGCACTTCATTCAAAAAAAAATAACTAATTAGGAATCCTCCCCAAAACACCATATACATTTTTTTGGTTGATGATTTTTTGGTTGATGATTGCTTTATAATACTGGTTTGATTTCTGACACCACATACTTTTATCCTCCGTGGCTTGTCTTCCCCCTGTACCTAGACTTCCCTTCACACCTTTCTTCACCTGACCAAACCTCAAGGCCTAGAAGAACAGCTGCGTCTTCAGCAAACCTTTCAAACCCTCTGCCTGGACTATGCACTCCCTTTTTCTGCTAGGATAGTGTACTGTGTGCTTCTCTGCCTAACTATCTAACATTAGTTATTGAAATTATGTTTTTGCACCACTTGCAAGGTTGTAAACTCCTTTGAGGCAGGAAATGTGTCTTAATTATCTTAGTACCTACTCCCCAGGACCCAGCTAAATGGGCAGCTCATGGTAGGTAGTCCACAAATGTTTGCTGATCCAAAAGATGCTTTAGGAGGGAGAAACTTTGAGTTCTAGATATGGCATCTTTACACCTAAGATAACATCAGGACATCCCTAACCTACAAATTAAAAGTGTCTGTAGTTCTCCAGATTTCATAGTTTCTAATATTTCAAACCTTGTATTCAAAAACACTTTCATGACTTCTCCCCACCACCACAGCAGGATTCAGAGGCCTTAGCATATAGTTATAGCACTAACCAGGGCTTCCCAAGTGGCTCAGTGATAAAGAATCCACCTGCAATGCAGAAGACACAGGAGATGTGGGTTTGATCCCTAGGTCAGGAAGATCCCCTGGAGGAAGGCATGGCAACCCACTGCAGTATTGTTGCCTGGAGAATCCCATGGACAGAGGAGCCTGGCAGGCTACAGTCCATGGGGTCGCAAAGAGTCGGACAAGACTGTGCAGAAATTGCAGAGCACTAACTGCTCTTTTTTACCTTTTTATTTGTGGTGTCCGTACTAAGTGACTTCAGTGTGTCCAGCTCTTTGCGACTCTATAGACTGTAGCCTGCCAGGCTCCTCTGTCCATGGGATTCTCCAGGCAAGAATACTAGAGCAAGTTGACATTTCCTACTCTAGAGGATCTTCCAGACCTAGGGATGAAAGCCACATCTCTTATGTCTCCTGCATTGGCAGGCCAGGTTCTTTACCAGTAGAGCCACCTGGAAAACCCTGTGGCTAAACCTATATTAAATAAGAGGTTGGTAAGATACATGTCCATGGCCTGGGCGATGAAACTTCCCATGATCTAACTGTGTCGAGTTATTAGACAGTAGAGGCTCCAGTGTTCTCTTGTTATTTATGTAACATGTCTTAGTGTCTGCTCCAGTGTTTCCACCTGGAAGACAAGGCTCAGGACTCATTTATCCTTGAGACTCTGAGAGACTCTATCACAGTGTCCCACACAGAGAATGGCCTCCATAAATGCGGACTGAATTGAACTGAGACTACAAAGTGGGACAAAGTTACTTTGAGGTACCACTTTCGTTGCCATCAGTCATGGGAAAAAGTGGAGCGACCATTTCCTTCTCGTTACAGTGAGTTTCCTTGTCAAGTGCCTCTTTAAAAGCCAGGTAAGGATAATTGCAAGTCAGCTGGAAGTACTGCCAAGATATGACCTCTGGGAAGGCCTGGAAGACAAGTGGTATTGTGCTGCACGGCTAACACGCAATGTCTAACTGCTGCAAAGTGAAGAATCAGTTTGAAATTAAGATGAGGAATGGCATCAAGTACTTACAGTCATAGTGAAGGTCTTGGTGGCCAGGCCCTGGGGGAGAGGAGGACCCTTTCTTCCCTTCTCAGCTTCCCCTTGTGCTGTCAGACTCCAGCTGCTCAGACCCTCCCATGCTCTAAAATATCTCCTAAGTGAAGCACAGTATCTCTGCCACCTTTTGAATTCAAAAATATGAATCTTCCCCAACATTCACTCACTCATTCATTTGGTCAAAAGTCACCCATTAAATGCAAGTCACAAATGTAAATTTAAGGAATTTATGGCCGACATTCTTCATGGTATTTCCCATGGATTGTCTGAAGGCACATAATACATAAAATGAGGATACTTGTCTAAGGGACACATGCAATTAAATTAGAGAAACGAGTGACTCTGCGTTCAAAAAGTTCTCACAGTCTTCAGAGACTCCATAGACTGCTTGGAGAACACATTTTTGGAGAGTATCAATGTTAACTTACTCTCGCCTTCATGTAAGGAATTCCAGTAATGTATAGAAGAGAAACAGTGACTTTTCTGGGAAATAGAGCATAGCAAGAATTCTCAAGCTGGTAAAGCCCTATCTCTATACATCACAAAGGCAATTTGTACGCAGCACTTCCAGAGGACTTAAGAATCATACCTTTGTCCTCCTTGTCCTTAAAGTCCATGAGCACCTTTAAGTTGGTGTTATAAAATTGAAACAGAGCCGGATATGGAAACAGAACAACTCTTTACTTTTCATCCTTCTTTTGTTAAAAGCTGACAGAAATATTATTTAACTTCTCCAAACCTCAGACTTCTCATCTGCAAAATGGGATCATAAATTCACCTCACTCTGTAGCTATGAGGGTTAAATAAAAAGAAAAAAAAATTTGTTTGGTATTGAATCCTGATTTGGGGTCTGGTGACCAGTAAAACTCATTAAGATACATTGTTCAGAAATCCACAACTTTTTTTTCCTTTATTGCCAATTACTGATATTTGGTCCAGTGGCTAAGACTCTGTGCCCCCAATACAGGAAGGCTGGGTCCCATCCCTGGTCAGGGAACTAGATCCCACATGCTGCAACTAAGAGTCTGCGTGCCACAGCTGAAGATCCCAAAAAAGTTTCTGCATGCTGCAAGTAAGACCCAGCGCAGTCAAATAAATTCAAAAGAATAAATATTTTTAAATGGACTAAAACTACCTGGAATTTCTGCAAAACTGTTAGTTTGTGATAATCCATGTAAATCTCCACTTTCACGCAGGTGAATCAGAGCTCACAGCAAACTAGCCAGGCTAAGGCTTTGTTGCTGTAGTTTCTGTGGCTTCCCCAAACAAACAGGAGCATCTAACATCTAATAAGGAGAAGGCAATGGCACCCCACTCCAGTACTCTTGCCTGGAAAATCCCATGGATGGAGGAGCCTGGTAGGCTGCAGTCCATGGGGTCGCTAGGAGTCGGATACGACTGAGCGACTTCACTTTCACTTTTCACTTTCATGCACTGGAGAAGGAAATGGCAACCCACTCCAGTGTTCTTGCCTGGAGAATCCCAGGGATGGCGGAGCCTAGTGGGCTGCCGTCTATGGGGTCACACAGAGTCAAACATGACTGAAGCAACTTAGCAGCAGCTTAGCAGCAGCAAAATTTAATAAAGACATCCTCTTTGCCAGGCTCTAGGCTGTGGCCCTGATAGACATCCTCTCCTCTAATCCTCAGTATAACCCCAGGGAACTTGAGCTCCTCAGTGCAGAACCCCAGCACCCAGTGTGGCCAAGGCAGACCACAGACAGCCTGCTTGAAAAAGGAAGGTTTGTTATTCCAAGTCTGAAACTGGAAGGATGCTCATTAATGAGCAGTCTGTGTCCCTAGCTGCCTGGCTTCCTTTTTACTTTATTCTCTCTCAATCTATAGTAACCTCTTGGGTCATCAGCCTTCCTCTTATTGCCTCTTCCACAACTGCCAGGGTGACCTTCTGAACCTGGGCCCCCATGGTCCTGGGAAGGTCTCTGAAATCCTGGGTCTTTTGTCTTTCTACCCTCTGAGTGCCAGTGCACTCAGCAAAGGGCACTGTGGTTGCTTTTGTGACTTAGTCTCAGGAGAGTGAGAGATTCTGGAAGAGAGGGACTGTCCCTCATGTATCTTTATAACATCTGGACTTCCCCGATGGCTCAGATGGTAAAGAATCTGCCTGCAATGCAGGAGACACAGGAGACGTGGGTTCAATCCCTGGGTCAGGAAAATCCCCTGGAGAAGAAAATAGCAACCCACTCCAGTATTTTTGCCTGGAAAACCCCATGGACAGAGAAGCCTGGCAGGCTATGGTCCATGGACTCCCAAAAAGTCAGACACAACTAAGCTTGCAGGCAGGCTGTGCAGAATGGGGGCTCTTTTCCCCTCACTCCCTATTAGGTGATGCTCAACCCCTGATGCACATAGAATTATGAGGGGAGTTTAAAAAATTCACACCTATGCACAATCAATGTCTGATAGAATCAGAAGCTCTGGTTTGGGGGACTGAATCTATGTTTTGCTAAAGCTCCCAGGTGATCCTAACCTACAGGTGGGTCAGAGAGTCAGAGTGTTTGTGTGTATGTTCTGGTCTTTCCCTGTTACTCTCTCACTCATCTGAGTAGAAGAGGAAGACTGGCCTGTAGCCACTCCTAGCCGTCCTCTCCTCCCCTGCCCTGCTGACCTGCTCTGCTCCTGGAGAGGCCTTGAGATAAACAGTCAGGGCTCTGCCCTTGTGGGTAAGCTTGCTGTCCTCCAGTGCTGTCTGCATCAGGGCAGATGGACTTGTCTAATCCTAGAGTTTACCATTAGGAAACCCATTCTTACCCCAACCCAATAATGGATACTTGAGAATTTGTTTTCAGTAACAAATTAGGCATTTATATCTTCATTTTCCTGATCTTCACTCCATCAATTTATTTAGAATTTTGGAAGGGAAGATATTTATTATCTCCCTCTTTTTCTTGCCTGGTTCCCAGGCCATAATAGATGTTCAATAAATATTTGTTGAACGAGTCAATTCCCTATGCACCTCTAGTAATATCCATTCTCTGTATTTCAGCCTCACTTTCTCTCTGTCTCTTCCTTCCTTCGCAAGCTACAGATGGTATAAATGCTGCAGTCCTTGTGAAGACAGCAAAAGCAGTCAGACAGATGTGTTGTTCATAGCTCCCTAGTCAGGCATAACTAAACATTTACATTTATTACCAATTAGAGGGGAAACAGACTGTAGTTTTATGCACTGTATGTGGCTGGATATATTTCTTTTTGGGATCTCACTAAAAACTTCAAAATGTATCACTGCATCTCCCTCTCTTACCACCTCAAACCTCATTGAAAATGCCATTTAAATAGAGGTCTGCCAATGACAGCACAAATCTACATATAATTCTCCTATCCACCCATAGAACACCATGAAGGTGGCAAAACAATGTCGCAGAAGGGCCCCTGACCCAGTGTGATTGAGTTGAGCGCGCTCCACCAGGAGTCTGTAGCACACGCAGAATAGAGGGAGTTATGGGAGACTTTATTCAAGGCGATGCATGTTAATTTGTTGATGGTATCCAGTGTACAACACCGTGTGTGGGCACACAGTGCTTTTTGCTGTGTTTACAGCCCTTTTTCTATGTAGAACAAAAACAGAATGAGTTAAAATAGTGCTACAGATAGCTTTGGATTCATCAGTTCCACAGAACATCAGACCTGACACTGAAGAATTCACTGTTTTTTAGCTGAGTTTCACCCAATTTGCAACACATCTGACATGTGAAAAACTGACCCAACCTCATAAAAAAAAATCAATGGAAAGCACAGGCTGAGGTATAAGGCAACCCAAGTTATGGTCCCAGCAAATGTTAGCTTCTTCATCTGCAAAATCAGATGACTGCCCCCAAGAACTTTCACTAAGAAATAATGAGATTTAATTAAAGATTTATGTATTGTGTAAGGATTTCATCACTGCAGATGGTGATTGCAGCCATGAAATTAAAAGACGCTTACTCCTTGGAAGGAAAGTTATGACCAACCTAGACAGTATATTAAAAAGCAGAGACATTACTTTGCCAACAAAGGTCCATCTAGTCAAGGCTATGGTTTTTCCAGGGGTCACGTATGGATGTAAGAGTTGGACTGTGAAGAAAGCTGAGCACCGAAGAATTGATGCTTTTGAACTGTGGTGTTGGAGAAGACTCTTGAGAGTCCCTTGGACTGCAAGGACATCCAACCAGTCCATCCTAAAGGAGATCAGTCCTGGGTGTTCATTGGAAGGGATGATGCTAAAGCTGAAACTCCAGTACTTTGGCCACCTCATGCGAAGAGTTGACTTATTGGAAAAGACCCTGATGCTGGGAGGGACTGGGGGCAGAAGGAGAAGGGGATGACAGAGGATGAGATGGCTTGATGGCATCACCGACTTGATGGACATGACTTTGGGTAAACTCTGGGAGTTGGTAATGGACAGGGAGGCCTGGCGTGCTGCGATTCATGGGGTCGCAAAGAGTAAGATACGACCGAGTGACTGTACTGAACTGAACCAAAGGATTTCATCATATAGCTATTTACAGTAGGGACAATTTCAATACAAACTAAATGCCAAGAAAGGATAGGAACTGGTTAACATATTATGGAAAAACCAGTTGACATTTAAAAATTGTGGTTTTACCATAATGAGGTACCACTTAATGCCCACAATAAGAGATGGCTACTATAGATTTTTTTAAAAACATAAGATAGCAAGTAATGGTGAGGATGTGGAGAAAATATAACCCTTGTGCATTGCTGGAAAGTGTGAAAGCGAAAGTGTTAGTTGCTCAGTTGTATCCAACTGTTTGTGACCCCATGGACTATGGCCCGCCAGGCTCCTCTGTCCATGGGCTTTTCCAGGCAAGAATACTAGAATGGTTTGTCATTTCCTCCTCCAGGAGATCTTCCCGACCCAAGGATCAAACCCAGGTCTCCTGCACTGCAGGCAGATTCTTTACCATTTCAGCCACCAGGGAAGCCTCTGGTACATTGCTGGTAGAAATGTTAAATGATCCAAAAGCTATGAAAAATAATTTCATGGTTACTTAAGGAGTTAAATGGAATTATCATATGATCCTATAATACCTCTCTTCCATATTTACCCGAAAAAACTGAAAACAAGGACTCAAAGAAGTTTATGTATACACGTGTTCACAGCAGCGCTGTTCACAGTAACCAAAAGGTGGAAACAGCCCAAATACCACTAACTGGTGAATGGCAGAGTGAATTGTGATATACACATGCTGTGAACGGCTTCTCAGCCATAACAAAGTATGAAGTACTGATACACTGTACAATATGGATGAACCTCAAAAATTTTATTCTGAGGGAAGAAAGTCAGACACAAAAGGGTCACATCTTGCATGATTCCATGTATATGAAATATTCAGAATAGGTAATTCATAGGGACAGAATGTAGAGTGGTAGTGCACAGGTTATGGAAGCAGGGGAGGGCAGAATGGAGAGAGACTCTTTAATGGATGTGGGGTTTTATCTTGGAGTGACAAAAATGCGGTGGAGCTGGAGACAGGTGGCAGTTGCACAGCGTGGTGAATGTGCTGGATGCCACTAAATTGTTCATTTTCAAAAGGTTAACTTTATACTATGTGTATTTCACCTCACTTAATTATATTTTTAATTGTGGCTTTTGAAGAATATTTACTGATATAGGAAAATTCACATCATGTACGTATTGTTAAAAGCTGGACTTACAGTATAATCTCAATTTTGTAAACTTAAAAATGTGTGAGCATGTGCATATGCATATGTTTGTATATATATATATATATGCACACATATATATTTACCATATATGCAAATATTTTTATATGTATATACACCATCCTCCCACCAAAAAAACCTAAGAGGAAATTCAGAAAGGATTAGTGAATTCTAGGTTATTTCACTTTTACACTGTTTTTCATATTCCATAAAATGAGTCCATGCCAATTTTATAATTTGAGAGAAATACATGTTATTGAATAAGAATTGAGTTTTAAAGTATCTCTAAGGTTTTCTCCAGCCTACAATTCTAGGAGTCCAAATGCATTACATCTAAGTGATTGCCCATTAGATGTTGGGTCAGAGCAGATAAGCCTTTTGGGTAGGTACCTAGGAAATGGTGATTTAAGGCAGGCAGGCAATAGAGGAGCACAGAGACATTTAATATGCAAACAGTTGTATCGGCAATCTGCATGCAGAACTTCAGTCCTTGTCACATTGTTCATAAGTGGGACTGCTAGAAGGACATACACATCCGTCATCCAGCTCCATAACCCATTCTCTTTGATGGCTCCTTCAAGAATTATGGTAACATTCATGGCTCTCATGTGGACTCTTTCCATAATATGTGCATCTGAAAATAAAATAGATGTCCCTATCCTGCACAGCTACCCTAGCTGAATCCCACTCGTAAAAGGAAATTGAGTTGCTTGACTTTTTCTTTTCTTTATTTTTAAGCAATAGCATATTCCAGCTGATGTATTCCAAGTGGTGGCTTCCTAAAAGGATCATTTCATGTTTGGCTTGTCGCTCACCATAGGAAACTGAACTTTTTACATCCTCAATTCAACCCATCTCTTTCTTTTTCTGCCACTCTGTATCAAGTGACTTATTAACAATACTGAGGCTTAAGAAGGAGAGTTTGGTTAATGCTCACACAGTCTGAACATTTTAGTCCATATTAACAGATTTTTTAAATGTGTCTTTTTTTTTTTTCATTTTTGAAATCTTCAATGATTCTCTCTAAGCTAAATTTTCTTTATAGATAAAGAATTCCCACTTTTCACCCCACTACTGTTGGGTCAGTAGATATAAGAAAAAAAAAAAGCAGGGTTATTAAAATATTTGCACTGAGGTTTGTTTCCACTGGTGGAAAATCCCTGTATAGAAGGAACATGTGCTTGGACCTAAGAGAAGTGCAAAACTTCATCTAGTGTTCAGCAGAGAGAACATTCTTAAAATAGATGAATTTGGGTGCGGTCACTTTCTGACTGTGAGTCAAAAAGTGTGAAGTAATTCGTAACAGAAGAAGATACAAAAGGTTGACAGTATGTTCACAAACACCCCAAAACACAGACACTTCTGGGGTTCAGAGAAGTTCTGTGGACAGAAGGTAGGAATGTGTCCAGGCTGAGTTCTGAGCGAATGGGAGGTGAGTCAGCTGAGTATGGGTTCTACAAAACTGAGACACAATTGAGTTGAATTCCTCAGTCACTAAGAAGATTGAGGCATTGCTCTAGATTTCTACCTATAGAAAAGCCTGGAAGGAAAAACGGAGGTATCAAAAACCTGATGTGTGTGGACTTCATGGCTGCCAAACTGAACTGAATAATGAGTCATTACTTCCTATAGTCTCAGATATGGTTGTATCTCAAGTAAGATCCAGCCAGGGCAGTGGTGTGTGCCCTCTGATGTCTGGATGTGCATGTGCATCCTAAAAGTTGGGAGTGGGAGCTTCTGGTTAAAGGGAAAACCTGGGAATTTTGTTCTAAATTTTTTTTTATCACATTTGCATTTTGTCTCCTGTCTCTCAATAGATAGATCAAGCAATCAATCAATAGATTTTTTTTCTATATATTTCTTGTATGTGGAATTTGTTTATTTAAAATTTTATTTTATATTGGGGCCAAAGTACTGGAGTTTCAGCTTTAGCATCATTCCTTCCAAAGAAATCCCAGGGCTGATCTCCTTCAGAATGGACTGATTGGATCTCCTTGCAGTCCAAGGGACTCTCAAGAGTCTTCTCCAACACCACAGTTCAAAAGCATCAATTCTTCGGCACCTTCTTCACAGTCCAACTCTCACATCCATACATGATCACTGGAAAAACCATAGCCTTGACTAGACGGACCTTTGTTGGCAAAGTAATCTCTCTGCTTTTCAATATGCTATCTAGGTTGGTCATAACTTTCCTTCCAAGGAGTAAGCGTCTTTTAATTTCATGGCTGCAGTCACCATCTGCAGTGATTTTGGAGCCCCCAAAAATAAAGTCTGACACTGTTTCAACTGTTTCCCCATCTATTTCCCATGAAGTGATGGGGCCGGATGCCATGATCTTCGTTTTCTGAATGTTGAGCTTTAAGCCAACTTTTTCACTCTCCACTTTCACCTTCATCAAGAGGCTTTTTAGTTCCTCTTCATTTTCTGCCATAAGGGTGGTGTCATCTGCATATCTGAGGTTATTGATATTTCTCCTGGCAATCTTGATTCCAGCTTGTGTTTCTTCTAGTCCAGCATGCGAAGAGTTGACTCATTGGAAAAGATTCTGATGCTGGGAGGGATTGGGGGCAGGAGGAGAAGGGGATGACAGAGGATGAGATGGCTGGATGGCATCACTGACTCAATGGACGTGAGTCTGAGTGAACTCCGGGAGTTGGTGATGGACAGGGAGGCCTGGCGTGCTGTGATTCGTGGGGTCACAAAGAGTCGGACATGACTAAGCAACTGAACTGAACTGAACTGATAGTTGATTTACAATGTTATCTTACTTTCAGTTATATAGCAAAGTGATTTGGTTATACATACACATATATCCGGGACTTCCCTGGTGGCTCAGCAGAAAAGACTCTGCCTTCAATGCAGGAGATGCAGGTTCAACCCCAGGGTCGGGAAGATCCCCTGGAGGAGGGCATGGCACCCCTAGAAAAACTTGCCTAGAAAATCTCATGGACTGAGGAGCCTGGTGGGCTACAGTCCATAGGGTGGCAAAGAGTTGGACATAACTGAAGCGAATGAGCATGCACACATGCACCCATATATCTATTCTTTTCCCATTTAAGTTATTACAGATTATTGAGCAGTTTCCTGTGCCAGACAGTAGGTCTTTGTTTGTTATCTATTTTAAATATAGGAGTGTACTATGTCAATCCCAAATTCCCAATCTGTCCCTAGCCCTCACCTTTTCTCTGGTGACCATAAGCTTGTTTTCTATGTCTATGAATCTGTTTCTGTTTGTAAGTAAATTCATCTGTATCACTGCTTTTAGATTTCTCATATAAATTATATCATATGATATTTATCTTTCTCTGTCTAACTTACTTCGTTTAGTATAATAATCTCCAGGTCCATCTGTGTTGCTACAAATGGCATTATTTCCTTTTTTAATGGCTGAGTAATATTCCGTTGTATATATGCACCACATATTCTTTATCCACTCATCTGTAGATGGACATTTAGGTTGCTTCCATGTCTTGGCTGTAGTAAAGTTGTGCTGCAATAAACCTTGAGGTGCATGCAACCTTTGAACCATGGTTTTCTCTGGATATATGCCCAGGAGTAGATCATGAGGTAGCTCTATTTTTAGTTTTTTAGGGAACATACTGTTCTCCATAGTGGCTGCACCAATTTACATTCATGGCGTTTTAAAAGAGACTACATCCCTACCTAAGATCGCCCTTGAGTGACTGTTATTTGTTGAATGGTAAAGCTGTGAGCCCTCAGTTGATAAGCTGACACACTGATTTCTGTTTTTCTGGCTCTTTCTTTGAAAGGACACTAATCCAACCCCAGGGGAAATAGGTAGCACTGGGATTAACAAACAAAAGATATTTCTTCCCTCACCTTGACCCAGATCTCCAAAGGAGGTCAGCCTTTGTCTGGAGGACACTCTGGTAGTGTAACTAGCCAAGCAAAACATTCACTCATTTGCCTGGCCCACTCTGGACCCATAAACTCTCACACTGGGCTCACTCCATGTATCCCCTGCCAAAGTCAACACTTCACAGTTGTCTACACTAAATTGCCCATTGTTTTCTCCAGGCTCAGGTTACCCTGGAAAAAAAAAAAAAGATTATTTTAAAGTTCCTCTGCATTCAGCACATGGGACCTAATTAGTTGCCCCATCTGCAAGGGTAGTTTATCGGAGGAAGATTTGGTATTCTAGAGCTGATAGGCTCCTCCAGCGTCATTTCTATGGACAGGTTTTGTGAGGTGTTGTACTACAAGAATGGCATATCGCATGCTTTAAGCAACGTGAAAAGCAGTCTATGTTGTCACTTGCAGCATCATAGATGAATTCCTCTCCAGTTGCATTACTCAGGGAGCCTTCATCACTTGATTTCTGGAAACTCATTATTAAGGCAAAGAGACAGGAAGCAGTGTCAGACATGACAGCTCTGAATGGACATCACCTCAATGGTAACAAAACTTCCTCTTGTTTCCCAGGATCTCTCTGTGTTAGTAACACCAGGACATATTTCTCCCACGGTGCTGTCTTTCCATTTCGAAGAATTAGTTGAGGGCAAAGAACAAGAGAAATCTGCGAGATTTGCTTCCCCATAAAGTGTCTCGATTTTTAAAAATGAATTGGCCTGCCCTCACACAGGAGCGTGATGTGATGGGCTTATTCTTCATACAGCATGTGTTGTGCTTTGTTTTTCTAGCAGCCAGGATGGTTTTACGCAGAATCAGAAACATACTCTCCTGGTCTCCCTTGTGACCAATGCTGTAAGATAGCTGGTTGGAATTAGAGTCAGAGTATGTTATCACTGGAAGAAAGAGAAGCTGCCTTGCCCAGGCTTACACAGAAATAAGGTCAACACTATGGGATATTCAGGTGTGCCCTAGAGTACCAGAAAGATGTTGACCTTAGTTCATGATCCAAAACGCAGGGTCAAAGGGTGGGAGTGCACTGGGAGATGATGAGACAAGCCAGATCAGTCTCCAGACATAACAGGAGAAAGACCTGGGAAGCAGAAAGGGGAAAACAGCTGGGACTCTGGGAGACAGGACCTAGGGAGACCCTATGGCTCCACTTGACAGCCTCGCCTTGGCCCAGCTTGGTTTTTGATGTGCTGGATATAATTTAGCTACTGATATGTTTTTCAACATGTGGTTTTTCAACATCAGACAAGCAAGAGTGGTTAGGAGATTGGCGGCAGCAGTCAGGTCTCTGTGGGGGCGTGTGGGGTCATGAGTACCAGATTCCTGACTCTCAAGCCAAGTGTTCTGATGCAGAGCTAACCTAGGGCTGAGAGTAGAGTTTTCCTTCTGGGAAAAGGTAACATCGAAGCTCGTGGCATCTGAGGAGGTTAGTTATCTGTGGCCCAGCTCTGGAAGACCTATACATCTTTCCTCTTCCTCATAGGCAGAGTGAAACTGAAGCCTGATACTGTGTCAGAAATCTCCAGAAGCACCCTAGGGTCAAGATAGAAATGGCTGCATTTGACTCTAGATACATTTGTCTCTGATAAGCAACAAGGATACTGTGGCCAGAGAAGCCTGCTTCCTGTTCATAAGCTGAGGTTTCAAGACCCTCCCATCAGACCCTCTCTTATTTTTTCACCAGCTCTTTTTTCTCTTCTTCTCTGCCCTTCCCCCCACCTCCTGGCCTATGAGCTTGTTCTTTCCTTCTATTGATTTTTAGGCCTGGTTCCCCAAAGCTCTAAGTTTATCTTTGGATTTTAGCTTTATCACACTCTTACATCTTTTAACTCCACATTTTAATCTCTTGACTTGATAGCTCAGGGCTTTTGTTTTCTCACCAGTTATTTGGCTCCGCCTTATTTTCTAGCCCTTAATCATTTGAGATTTTTAGCCTAAACTTTAAGTTTATTGTCTTGTTGCTTCCCGTTATCTGTTATTCTTTTTAACATTTCTGGTCTTTTACTTCTAGTCTGCATTTTATCTGGGTTTTTTTTTTTTTTGGCCCTGCTGAGTCTTCATTGCTATGCGTGGGCTTTCTCTAGTTATGGAGAGCAGGGGCTACTCTGTAGTTGCTGTGGGCGGTTTTCTCACTGCAGCGACTTCTCTTGTTGTGGAGCCGGGGTTCCAGGACCCTCAGGCTTCAGTATTTACAGCACATGGGCTCTGTAGTTGTGGTTCACCACTTACTTGCCAGAACAGGAACCAAACCCGTATTTCCTGCATTGGCAGGCAACTCCCAGCCACTGGACCACCAGGGAAACCCTCATCTGTTTTTTTAAACTATCTTTTATTTTTTATTTTTTCCCTTTAAAATTTTTGTCTTTATTGATTTGTTGGTTTCAGATATGTTTATTTTTTATTGAATATAGTTAATTTAAAATGTTGTGCCCATCTCTGCTGTACAGCAAAGTGGCTCAGTTATACACATATACATATTCTTTTTCTTCCTTCTTACCATTTTCTACATTCTGTAATGCCTCAGCAGAATACCGGTCTGAAGCTATGCAGGTGATCAAGAGCTCCTGTGCTAACTTTCTCACTCCCACTTGCTCCCAGCCGCCCCTATACGTGTCTTTTCCATTTCTCTTCATAGATTTCCTAGCTTAGTTGAAGATGACTTTGTAAAGACACTTGCCTTGGGAGACTTGGGAGACTTATGGATAGAATCTCCTAAGAGCCAAAAATCCTACTGTTCAAGTAGCAGGTTTTATTTGCTGAGTATTAGTTATTTACAGCTCATGTTATCCAGGCATTTTCAGAAAAGTCAAGCATTTTAAAATCTATGTTCTCCAACATTTACGCCATTGGCTTATGAGTAAATCATCTGAGTAACTTGGGGCTGGAGCAAGTAGTACTTCTAGTCTGACTTGGTAAAGAGCCAGGTAGGGCTGAGGGGAGGGAACGAGGGTGGGTCTCTGATACCACACTGCCATCTCTCTGCTCCTCCCTGAGCTGGTTCTCTGCTCTCTCTGGGGAGGATCATTGGACAAGCCCATCTGAATGTGGGCATCATCCTTCTACCTCCTTTTCCTAATCATGAGAACAAAAAGAAGCTCTTTAGAACAGACATGATTACGAATAGGTTCCTAAGTGGGAGTAGATAGCAACCTTTCTAGGTGCTTCTTTCACACTACAGGCCCTGCGCCAGGCAACAGAGGCCTGCAAAAGGGTCTTAAGACATGGCTGTCCTCACTTTCTGATGTGGCTAGGTTTCCCAGATCTCCTGACTTCCCTGTCTCAGCATATTGCCAGTGTACAGGATTATAGTTGAAGGTGGAGATGTCCCATTCTCTTCTAGACCCTCTAACAAAGAAAGAGTGGAGGATTCCCCGTCATCTGCATATTATGACCATCTTTTTTTGTCAGTTATGGCAGTGGATGAGCAGGCTGTCTCCCCTGAAGGCTAGTACTTTTCCTCAGAATTTGACAACTAAGACACATCAAAATGAGATTCTCACAGTCGCCAGTAGATACAGTTTGCCTGTTAGAGACAGGTCTTCATATTAGGTGCCAAGGAAGTGACATAATATGTGTTTTAGTTCCTGCCTTTAGGGACCTTACGATGAAGTTGGTGATACATGAAATATGCATAACATAGTTACATGGCTTACAAATCCCTTACATCTTCAGGTGTTTCTCTCCTTCTCCCTGTATCTCACTAAAGACTTATTCATCCTCAGATCAAATTTTGTGGCTACCTTTTTGAGGAAATCCACCCTTCCTGGATTAGGTCCCCCACTTATTGGCTTTAATTGAACTCTTTTCCTACCTTCACCTTTGCACTTTGAGTTTCCTGTGTTTTTAGCTGTTTTTCTCACTAGACAGTAAGCTATTTATTTTTTTGGACACTGAATTATTTTCATCAGAGATGACCATGTTGTTTTTATCACCAGTGTACAATATAGAGAGATAATAAATATTTTTGAATGAATCAGTCAATCAACTAGGAGGTAATGTATGTCATGTGTTAAGAGCATAAGAGAAACAACATATTCTGAAAGAATTTAGAAGGGGATGGAGAAAGCAATTTCTTGAAGAACTATGGTAAAATTGTGGAGATTTTTGTGATCCTAGGCACCTGATTGCAGGCATAGTCATATCTCAAAATCTGGTGTCAGATTAAGTTATGGAGTCCCTCAATCATAAGGAAGTTGATATGAGTTGATTAACATTCTTCTGGAAAGGGTGACATTGAGATTCTGCTGCTAAGTTGCTTCAGTCATGTCTGACCCTGTGCGACCTCATAGACGGCAGCCCACGAGGCTCCCCCGTCCCTGGGATTCTCCAGGCAAGAACACTGGAGTAGGTTGCCATTTCCTTCTCCTAATGGAGGTCAATGCTTCCAGATCTGTGTGTGTGTGACAATGATAACAAGGTCAGATTACCTCTTTTAGCCAGCTTCCATCACCAGCACTTCCTGAAAGCCATTGCATGTAGCAGTCTGTGGGGTGACAGAAAGGACCTAAGTGTAACAACCCTCTACTTCTGTTCTGGTAGGAGAGTTTAGGCATTCATAAAAAAAAAAAAAAAAAAAATTTACACAGCGGGGTAGGCAGGAGGTTCAAGAGGGAGGGAACATATGTATCCTTATAGCTGATTCACATTTTTGTACAGCAGGAACCAATACAATATTGTAAAGCAATTATCCTCCAATTAAAAATGTATACAAAGACCCCTGAGTAGAACTGACACTCAGAAATCTTTACAAACAAGCAGACTGCAGAAGGAATACAGATACAAAAACAACCAGTGGGCAGCTGGCTCCAGCTGCATAAATAGATCCCATGTAAAGGTCAAAAAGAAATGGATTCATTTTGATATTTGGCAAAACTAATACAATTATGTAAAGTTTAAAAATAAAATAAAATAAAAAAAAAAGAGAATGAAAAACCAAGTGAAAAAAAAAAAAAAAAGAAATGCCTACACATGTAAGGACCTTGTAAGCCATCATAACTATCTGATGTACCCTTCTTGTATCACCAACTTCATCTTAAGGTCCCCAAAGGGGGATTAAAACACACATCAAGTAGCTTTCTTGGCATCTCATAGTAGGACCTGTAAATAACAGGCACTCAATACCAATTGGCTGCTGTGGAAGAGAGTCCCATTTTGAAATAGACCCCATGGAAGAATATTTGGGAGGGTGTTTGGAGGGGCTTCTGCTAGAGGGGACTCAAACACAGTTCTAACTGGGAGATGGGCCCATCTCTTGCTGGAGAAGACTAGGGAGGGTGGTTCTGTGGGGTGACAGCAAGCATATTGTGCAAAATGTGAAGGATAATGGATGCCTGTGTGGGATTGGTGGGTGAGGGAATTGCTGCCACCAAGCCAGGGAAGGTGATGAATAAGAGGGCAGCTACTGGTATACAGGAAAGGAGAAGAAGGGTAAATATCATGAATTACCACCCTCATTGGAGATGCCTGTATCAAGTATTTTTTTGAATACCTGCTATGAAATTTGTGGATATGAGGTGTGGCTGGGAATTTGTGAGCTTGTGTATAAGGACACAGAGGGGAAGTTGGAAGAGTGGCTGCTGTGTAGGGTTCAATCTGATTCCTCTAAGTGAATAAATTCATATCAAGGATCTAGTGGGGACTAGTACTCTGCAAGGAGATGGTAAATACAATGCTAACTGGACAGTCCCACCCCACCTAAACTCTGGGCTCTGAGAGCTGGAGAGCATCCAGTTAAAGGTTCAAATTCCATGAACGGGGCTTTTAGGAAAAGAAGCAAGCTGAAGCTGCTTGAAGGGGTTGAGAAGGGCAGTCACATGTTCACATGATGCTTGATAAAGCTAACTTAACATCAGAGTCCAGACTGGAGTGTGATAGGGGAAGGAGTCCAACTCAGAGGCTGACTGAGGGCTGCCACAGTCTTTAGTAAAGAGGAGCAGCATCTGGCCTTGAGTGAGGACAGAGACAAGAAACAACTGAAAAAATGTTTCCAATCCTGCTTTGATGTGGTGACACTGAGAGATGAGAACAGAGAAGGGAGAAAGGCAAACATTCAGCTTCTATCCTTACAACAGAATCTGCTAAATTGGCCTTCTAGGAGCTGCTTTGTGGAAGGGGTTCAGGCCAGGAGTCTGAAACGTGACTCCACTTTTGGCTGTTAGACCTTGGAACAAAATAATTTTACATCAACTTTGACTTACTTATCTTAAATGACCTGTGATATATGACAGTACTTTGGTGGGGAAAGTATGGAACACATGACATCAATTCATGGCATGCTAAGTTACATTATTGATGGCAATAATGACTGAGATTTGTACACTGTTTTACAGTTTGCAAGGCATCTTTGCATGCATTATTTAATTTCATCCCTACCAAAACCACTGAGGTAAATATAATTATTTCATTCATAATTTATAAAGGAAGAGGCAGAGACTTGGAGGCTTGTCCTAAAGACATAAGGGTATAAAGGGGCAGAGGCAAGACTCAGATCCCCCAGATCTTGGCCTTCTGTACTGTGTGAGAACTTAGAGGTCTCATTAATTGAGTATCAGCTATGAATTTCTGATGCAATGGAAAGTAGCATTATGTGATGGTGTTGGTCATGCTGATGATGCTGACGGTGATGACTGTCTTGGGATGTTGATTCACCCATCCATTTATTCATCATATGTTTTCACTGAAGCACACGTGAAAGATACTGTGAAATGGTGTGCGTACAGATCTGTTTCATCTGTGGCTGGTGCCATATGATTCCATTCAGAGGACGAGCCTCTGACAGTTGGTTCAAGGACCCCTCCTTGATCAAGGCTCCCCTGGCTTCAAGTCCCAATACTCCACTTTTTCAGAACCCTGCTGCACTCTGCCATATGGTCTATGGTGTCTTCGTTTTCATTTTCTCTTTATTTATTGTTCACTACATGTTTTTAGTACTTCTTCTGTAGAAGGCTCTGTGGTAGATATATAGTATTTTGGGGCAGGAGAGTACCAAAGCTAACATTTGTTATTTAGTCATAGCACTAGGTCTGAACATGGTAGGAAATCAATAAACATTTGTTTATTGATTAAGATTCCCAGATTGAGAATCCGCATGGTTGGGAGGTGCCAAAATGAATCCCCTAAAATTACTGCCAGTAAACCAGGAGAGCAAAGTCCAAAGCAGCTGCAGGACTATTCAGGGACATTTTCATGTGATCTCTGTAGTCCACAAGCCCACCCTTGACCCGCCTCTCCGTCCGCAGTGTCAGGGCTTAAACAATTACATTCAGAGAATATAAAGTCACCTTGTTGGGGGAAAAGGAAGAATCTGGCTCTTTAAACTCGTTTTGTGAACTAGATCTTGATCCAGTAGGGAAGATGTTAAGAAGCAACAAAAAAGAGAAAGAAATGTATTGTTATTTTTACCTGCATCCTGTTTCTGGCTATGCCACTGCTTTGTGAATGGGCCTTGGCACATATGCTGCTTTTGAGTGCCAGCTTTCCCATCTGTAATATAATCCCCACCCTTGATCTGCTGAGGCTCACAGGGGTGTTTGGAAGCCCAGGGAGGTAATATCTATTCTGTGCTTGCAGGATCCTGGACAAAGGGCATTGTAGAAATAAAGGCAGTCACTCCTATTAGAGTGTACACCATGTTCAGAAGTGTGTTTAATGCCCTGCCACCTTTTCTTGTGTCTCCTTGCCCTAAAGTCTTCCCTCTGCTTGTTCCCACAAGCACAGCTGTTCTGATCTGCCCGCAGTCAGATTAATTGAACGAGATCCTTTGAAATCCCATTTTGTTTACCCAACCTGCCCTCTTTCAGGGCTTTCACAAGCTCTTCTCTTTATTGAGAAAGAGATAAAGCTATCCCTTGGAATGACAAATCCTTGGTTCCTTTATCACGGCAGCTTTTCTCCTGAAGGGTCCCCTTGCTCCTCAAGTGAGCTCATCTCAAACTCCCTTCACACCCTGTTGGCTGGATGCAGGACTCTCTGGTGCGGTTGCCTTGGCAACAACTTCTGTTTGTTGCAAGTGCAGATGAGTGTTGGGTCACTGTTATTTTCCCCTCTGCCTCATAGTACAAGAGGGGCAAACAAACTGTGGATTAGGCGAAACAAAGGAAGTGGTCCAGTGAGTGTGAGGAGGAGGGGGAGAGCAGGCAAGGAGGCCTCTGGGAAGACGTCTGTTGGTCCTTGGGAACCTATCGGGTAGTTAGACGTTTAACAAAAATATTAACGCCAAGAAGCAATTTTTTTTTTTCCAAGAAGCAATTTATCTAGAGTGAGTTAAGGCAAACACGTAGAGACCGTGACACGAAGGACTAATTCCTATGAGACTCATAAGAAGAAGCGGCTTCATAGGCAGAGCTGAGGATCTCCTCAGGGTAGTAGAACTATACTTGGTATGTTTTTCTCATCCTCAAGGAACTTAGACTTTGGGAATCCACTGACATTTACTGAGCACCAGGGCCTGCTTTGAAGGTAGACCCTGAGGTTATTTTTTTAAATAGCATTTTATTTATTTATTTATTGCCTTACATGCAAATTATAAATGCTTCTCACATAGTAGGCATTCATAATTACTAACTGAATTTTAAAAAATTATCCTCTTTAGCAACTCCAGGAGTGACAGGGGACTCTGTACAAGGGTCCTCCAATGTATATATTATTCTAGCACTTTGCTTATTTTTTTCTTATATTGTGCACAATGTTTTCTCCCTGTAACATCCACCCATTGGACTTTGTTTTGTTACATGAAATCAATCCATTTATTATCTATGTAAATTCTTCTAAATACTTCATGTAGCTTTTGTGTCTCACCACATTTTCTGTTTTCCAAGCTAAACTTAGTTTCTTTAGCCATTTGACCTGTGTTGACTTTAAAATCCTTCTCTGACTTGCTTCTTTTTCCCTTAAAACCTACCAATTTGCCTGGTTCTCTCTTAAAGTGCAGCAATTGTTCTAGTTACATATCACAGCTACCGAGGGAAGACAGGATGAGCCGATTAACAGGAAACGTTTGGCTAGTGAATCAGAAACTTGATCCAATGTTATAAAATGTTTATCGATCACTTACATGAAACTAGTTTAATGTCTAACCAATTAAACCTAATTGAAGGCAGTCTTCTGCCAAGCCAACTATACCTTTCATTGGATTTTGAGCAATGAACCAATGTGCATATTAGTGAGAAGAGGTGAAACTAATTCTCTGTTCTTAATCACTCATAATACATGCTGGTCCTCAATAAATATGATATCAAAATAATTATAATAAGATTATGTGAAATCTAAGACATGGTAATTAATGAAGAAGTATTTGAACTGTCAGTGGTATCTTGAGTCCTTAAGGGAAAAATAATAACCTGACAATACAAGTGAAATATGAGATCAACCAATTAATTAGCAGAATAATTTAATCTGATGCTCTGAAAGTAGGTCAATTAAAATGCACTGTTACTATTTAACATTGATTAAGCAAGGTGCTAGATCCTGAACACAGTTTGAAAATAGACCTTATTTCTATCTTCTGGGAACATAAAGCTAATTTAAGCAGTTGTATATAAAAGGACAAAGGAATGAGAGGTGTGGTGTTGTCTTGGTTATGTATTGAAGCTCCTTCCTCTAGTGCTAGGCACGAGTAGGGAAAGGCTGTGAATACCATGATATTCTTCCAACCTTCTCACTTCCTCTCCAGCCTCCTCCTCTTTCTAATGTTCATTGGAGGGTGGGGAGGGATCAATTTGAGGCCAAATGAAGATCAAAGAAATGAGTTTGGGGGAAAAAAAAAAAAAGATTTCCAAAAAATACTGTTTTCTACACTTGAGAGAGTGGAAAAGAGGAACCTGGTATCATCAGTGCCTTTGTTAATTCTTTAGGAGTAATTCATTGGATATTAATGAAAGAACAATAACAATAAATACAAAAAACTGAAACCATCTTGCCTTCCAGCATCCTTAAGAGAAAACTCTCTAATTTAATGATGATACAAAGATAAAACATAAAGTAGCCCATTAACTGTTCATTTAACTTTAACAAATTCTGATCTCTGGAATAAACAATAATAATATAAATGTATTTATAATTTGAAAAAAGTTCTTTAACCTCTTATAAGCCTTTTCCTTGTGAGATATTGAAGTCTTATGGTCTCCTCTCCCATACCTTGCTTATGTACTGGATGATCAGTATGTTGGTGTTATAACACTCTCCCTGAAAAGAGAATCCTCCATTCCTTCCATCTCATGAGAAGAATATACAAAAGGGCCCCTCCCCCCCTTCCTGGATTAAAAGCATCCTATTGGGCTGCCCTTTGAATAACTTTTTAGTAGTTCAAGTAGGTATGTTGAGGCATTAATCTTCTTGTCTTCTCCTTGGGAACCAGTGGCATTTCTATCATAGAGATTGGAGAGACCTGGTTTAGCTGGACACCAACCATGGCTCTTTGAATCAAATGAGACTCACCCTAAGGCTTAGGACTGACAAGCATGCTTTTGTTAGAGTATTCCATCATGTAATATACCATAATGAATAATAATTTGCTGAAAGTTATTGTGGGTTTTTCAAACACACTAAATTATTGTGCTTAAACACAAAAGAGCTCTGCACTCACCTGCTAAAACTATTACCAATTCACTGTAGGTTAAGAAGTATGAGTATTTGCCTAACAATAGCACTCTCCTCAGCTTGACTTTATTTCTCAGTGCACATTTACATGAAAACAGGATAATAACACTATGATGATAAAGTTATGAGTAATTGGATTCTTACTAAAGTCTACTAAAGCTAAGTGCTTTCCATGCATTATTTCACTAAATCCTTACGACTTATGAGGTAGACATCATCATTAATTCCCATGTTGTAGAGATAAAGAAGCTGAAACCTAAAAATGAAGTAATATGGCAATTGGTGATGGAAAAGCACAACTCCAAGCCTGTCTGAACCTCACTGCTCTATCATCCCTTTGGGAATAAAGTGTCAGTGTGTAGAGCTTACAAACATCACTTGGACATGGATGGTTTTGACATCTGAAACATCATTGCTGTCCTAATGGATGCATCAGGCTTGTGTCCCCTGACTTAATCTTTACATACATTATATGTATAACTTGATTATTATAATAATTTTACAACAAATTGCTGAGACCCAGACCCTGATGCTGGGAGGGATTGGGGGTAGGAGGAGAAGGGGAAGACAGAGGATGAGATGGCTGGATGGCATCACCGACTTGATGGACGTGAGTTTGAGTGAACTCTGGGAGTTGGTGATGGACAAGGAGGCCTGGCGTGCTGCAATTCATGGGGTCACAAAGAGTTGGACACGACTGAGTGACTGGACTGGACTGAGCTGAAAGGTATGGAGCATCTCCTTGGTGACCACTCTTTCTCTGCTGTGTCTTTCTCTATGGTCATGTTTGCATTGTTCCCAATCATCTAACTAAATTAGTTTACTTATTTAAATCTCTACATTATCTTTCTCATCAACCTAGTCTGAAATTAGCAATTTTTACCTGTACTTCTACTCAGGAAGAAGAAATAGAAAAAAAAATGAAATAGGGGCTGCTTTGTTGTTGTTCTGAAGGTTGCAATGTATCACTTTCTTTGTCTTGAGGGATAAAATAATGTTTGAAATTGCAAGAAATTAGGATTTCAGAGCCAAATCAATCTTCCTCTGTAATTCTGTATACTTCCTTGGAATTCCTTGGGGTCTCCCATTTATTTAGTGTTGTGAATTTAAAGTCTGGATTCCCCAAGTTAACTGTCCAAAAGCCCCTCTCTACCTCAGTTCCCCAACCCAGCAGCCCCAAGCTAAACAGCCCCCAGGGAAGGCTTTGTCCGCTTATTTTTTTACCTGATGCTCTTGAATTTGAAGGGGCTTCCCTCATGTCTCAGACGGTAAAGAATCTGCCTGCAATGCAGGAGACCCAGTTCAACCCCTGGATCAGGAAGATCCCCTGGAGAAGGAAATGGCAACCTACTCCAGTACTTGCCTGGGAAATACTATGGACAGAGGAGCCTGGTGGGCTACAGTCCATGGGGGTGTAAAGAGTTGGACACGACTGAGTGACTAACACTTGCATTTTTTCACTCTACCACTCAAAGGGCACAAATGTTATGGAACATGGGGAAATTCATCAGTGTCTTCCTTGGGCTAGTGAAGTAAGAGTGCATTCAGATAATAAGGGGTAAATTATCTTGTGATTGTCTCTATTTTCTGACCCTGTGGCTGGAGAGAAATTATTAAGAAATGATGAGAAAACCTTGGCAACTGATGAAATATAGAAGAAAAGGGAAAAAGGAGTCCAGGATGATGCGCATATTGAATTTCAGTTCCTGTGAGAAGGACGATACTATTAATGGAGTACAAAAGTCAGATGGAAGAACCACAAGGGTTGAAGGGAGGAGGGGAAAGAAATGATGAATTCAGTTATAAAGTAGTTGAGTTTGAGGTCAGGCTGCAAAATTAAGTAGCAGGTGTCCATCTGGCAGTTTGAATAGTGGAAGTAGAGTTTAGAGAAAAGGTCCAGGTAGGAGATAAAAATGTGGTCATTAGTGGGAAAATGGATGATGTTTCTGGGATAGAGAAGAGACATGAGGCTTGGGCCTTGAGAAATGCTCACCCTTAAACAAGCAGCCGACACAGAAAAGCCTGTTAGGAAGTTAGAGAAGGAATGTACCATGAAAAGGAGAATAAATAGAATAGTGCCATGTGTTGGGAGCCCAGAAATGATAATGGGGTTTTTTCTGATAAGGCTGTGAGGATTCAATCAGATTAAATGTGTTGAAGCAATTCATAAGCTATCAAATGCTATACCAGCTTTTACTTATAAAGTTGTTATTTAAAACCAACATATATTGAGAAAATGTATTGAAGGAGATCAGCATCTGAACCTCTAAGACCCAGTTAGGAAACTCCAGCAAAACACATTTTATAACTAAATTGAACCATATAAAATGGCCACTTGTTTTCTCAGAGAAAAATGTACTTTTCATATGATTCATTCTGATACTTGAGCAGGGTTCTCCAAACCCACTCTGATGAGCTCAGCCACATTCAGGCTTTAGGAAGTGATTTTATCTAATCCAGATCCTTTCCCTTGGCCCTCACTTTGGTACCTCTGGTCATTCTACCTAAGGTCTTCTGAGGGATGGAGAAGGGGACATGACTGATGAGAGTTACACAGCCCAGTAGCCACAAACTTTAGATCAAAAATATATTCTCTTAACTTCTACATGGTCCACTCTTTTGGCCTCCCTTCCACACTCTTTTCCTGAGTTCAATGACTGTAGTCAAGAAATCAAGACTCAAAACTTGTGACTCTGACTCTGTGTTTCCCCAAACTAAAAGTAAGAGAAAAATCCTCAGTGATCTAGTATACTGGGTACATCACAGGGAAATAACCAAATAACCTGCAGGTACAATTTGGGCAGGGAAAGGGTTAAGATCTGTCATCATTCTGATTGACACTTAGACCCTTTTCCATGGTCTAGTGAATTTTATGGTCAGACTAAAGCAGGACACCAAGGGAATTGCTTTAATTATGCAAATCAATGACCCAATTAAGAACTTTCTTTTGTACATAGAGTCCCAGCATTTGCATGCCTGGTCAGTTGTTCAAATTACCAAATTTTACTTGGTCTCATTAATGTGTAATCTTTAAAATGCATATTCACCCAACTAATGTTGTAGCGTGGTCCCTGCAAATGGAATTCTTCCCAAATGTGTAAGTGGCTCTAAGTAGTTTTAAAAGTTTTAAAAGCACAGTAAGTACCTTGTATATAGCCTGTTGATCATTAAAAGAAGTTCTGCAAAATGGAAGTCAGCAGAAAGAACCATTAAAGTGCAAATGGGGCAATTACAGACTGCCAGCCTGACTCTCCCTGTCACTCTGCATGACTGCCGCCCCTTTGCCAACTCCACAGTAGTCTGAAGAAGCTGACATGTATTCTTGATTCTTTGGTGTGGTTTCAGGGAAGGGAGATATTCCAAGGCACAGCTTTATATCTAGGACAATACACAAGAGGTTGAGAAAATGCCTGGTTTTAAAACAAAAATTAAGCCCGGCCTTATATTTGCCCTTTGAAATGACCATTGGTTTCAAACTTTATCTTTGCCTCCTCATCTCAGATTCCTATAATACCTACCCCCATGACTGCTGATTTTCATAAATGCAATTTCTTAAGGAAAATGTGAAAAGAATGTGGCAGCGGTTGATGGCCAGCCAGGGAAGGCAGTTGCCTCTGTGTTTCTCTTCTTAGAGATACAGCAATAAAACATCAGTGAGATTTTTCATTTTAAATAATCAGAGAGAAAGATGCTTATGTAGAGAAACTGAATCAATCTCAGATATGGAATATAAAATTATCATATAATTCTATTAAGAACTGCATCTATATGCAGGTCAGGAAGCAATAGATAGAACTGGACATGGAACAACAGACTGCTTCCAAATCAGGAAAGGAGTACGTATGTTCTATATATATTGTCACCCTGCTTATTTAACTTAATATACACAGTACATCATGAGAAACGCTGGGCTGGATGAAGTGCAAGCTGGAATCAAGATTGCTGAGAGAAATATCAATAACCTCAGATATGCAGATGACATCACCCTTATGGCAGAAAGGGAAAAAGAACTAAAGAGCCTCTTGATGAAAGTGAAAGAGGAGAGTGAAAAAGTTGGTTTAAAGGTCAACATTCAGAAAACTAAGATCATGGCATCTGGTCCCATCACTTCATGGGAATAGATGGGGAAACAGTGGAAACAGTGAGAGACTTTATTTTGGGGTGCTTCAAAATCATTGCAGATGGTGACTGTAGCCATGAAATTAAAAGACGCTTGCTCCTTGGAAGAAAAGTTATGACAAACTTAGACAGCATACTAAAAAGCAGAAACATTACTTTGCCAACAAAGGTCCATCTAGTCAAAACTGGTTTTTCCCTAGTCATGTATGGATGTGAGAGTTGGACTATAAAGAAAGCTGAGCACCGAAGAATTGATGCTTTTAAACTATGGTGTTGAAGACTCTTGAGAGTCCCTTGGACAGCAAGGAGATCCAGTCAGTTCTGAAGGAAATCAGTCCTGAATATCCATTGGAAGGACTGATGATGAAGCTGAAACTCCAATACTTTGGCCACCTGATGCGAAGAACTGACTCGTTTGAAAAGACCCTGATGCTGGGAAAGATTGAAGGTAGGAGGAGACAGGGACGACAGAGGATGAGACAGTTGGATGGCATCACCAACTCAATGGACATGAGTTTGAGTGAACTCTGGGAGTTGGCAATGGACAGGGAGGCCTGGAGTGCTGCAGTCCATGGGGTCACAAAGAGTCGAACACGACTGAGAGACTGATCTGATCTGATTTTATTCCAAAGCACAGTCTTAGGAAACCCAGCAATATATTTCAGAAAATTGAATGCTAATTTTAAAACTTAAATTTTTGCACCTATGGGATACGTTAGAAAGCTAATTTTCACCACAGACTGTGGTAATTTTAATAAGAATATCCTAATATGACTGATGCTCATGAACAACTTCCATGTATTGAAAATTGGGCTTGAAATGGGATTTGAGGCTGTCATTTTTATAAATGAGATATATTTTGTGCATGTAGTCCCATTTTTAATAATTTTAAAATTGGAAATTAATAAAAAAAAAAAACTCCATAGCAGTTTTTTTAAGGGAAAGGGCACTGTTTATCTTCATTTGATTGCTTTACTTTATAAAATTCCCTTAGGGCTTCATCCAGACATTGCATCTTTTCAGCAGCCATATTGCTATTACTTTGTTAATGTATTTTATAAAGACAGCAAAGCTAAGTGTATAGATTTACCACAGGCTGAAAGTCGCCTAGTGAGTTGTCTGGCAAGTGGTAGCTTGTTTCTGAAAATATCATAATTATGCTTTGTGGCTATTCTATGTAGCTTGTTTTGTCTATATTTCTTTATTAATAATTGCAATTTTTATCATAATCAAGTACTTCTTTGTAAGGTTTGGGCTGAGATCACTAGATTGCCAGGATCACAGATGCTAATCTTTGCTCCTGAAGGTCAAAGTCTTGATTGGTAGACCAGCCTCCCTGTCTTTGCTGCAAATGAAACAAGGATGAGTCAGAAGTAGTAACCAGGCTCAGAAAGAGAACGTTTGTATGGGATTAATTTCTCAGTCTTTACAGTAACATCACACCTTTATTTTAATGATGTATGTGAAATACAAACCTGCATAGATGGCCTGTAAAGTAGGCATTGTTACTTCTGTCCTCTCCACTTCAAAATTCCTCTGGTGGCCTTCTCTCAGGATGGGTTCAGGCATTCCTGGTTTCTGGGCATGCCTACTCTTTGAGGTGGATATACCACCTCAAACCATATCAAACCTGTTTGTCTATTATATATGTATTTAATGCACCATACCTCACATGAAATCACATTTATGTATGATTATCAAAGAGAGAACTTGAATTTTCTCAGACTATTCGATATAATAACATTTGTAGATACTTAAAGCTCAACATTCAGAAAACAAAGATCATGGTATCCGGTCCCATCACTTCATAGGAAATAGATGGGGAAACAGTGGAAACAGTGTCAGATTTTATTTTTGGGGGCTCCAAAATCACTGCACATGGTGATTGCAGCTATGAAATTAAAAGACACTTACTCCTTGGAAGGAAAGTTATGACCAACCTAGATAGCATATTCAAAAGCAGAGACATTACTTTGCCAACAAAGGTCCGTCTAGTCAAAGCTATGGTTTTTCCAGTGGTCATGTATGGATGTGAGAGTTGGACTGTGAAGAAAACTGAGCGCCGAAGAATTGATGCTTTTGAACTATGGTGTTGGAGAAGACTCTTGCAAGTCCCTTGGACTGCAAGAAGATCCAACCAGTCCACTCTGAAGGAGATCAGCCCTGGGATTTCTTTGGAGGGAATGATGCTGAAGCTGAAACTCCAGTACTTTGGTCACCTCATGTGAAGAGTTGACTCATTGGAAAAGACGCTGATGCTGGGAGGGATTGGGGGCAGGAGGAGAAGGGGATGACAGAGGATGAGATGGCTGGATGGCATCACTGACTCAATGGATGTGGGTCTGGGTGAACTCCGGGAGTTGGTGATGGACAGGGAGGCCTGGCATGCTGTGATTCATGGGGTCGCGAACAGTCGGACACGACTGAGCGACTCAACTGAACTTAACTGAAACATTTATTATTTTTCCTTTTCATTTTTTCACATTTTGGAGGGATTTTTTTTTTTTTTTTGGTTTGTTTTTTGGTCCCAAATATTATGGAAGCCCTTGAAAAGCCTATCAACCCTAGATACTAAGCATAGAAGACTTCCCTTGTCTCCTATATTAGAATAAAAGTATCTTTCCTACTGGCCAAGACTAGCTCCTTCTCTTATGCCTTCAATCCTGGCCCTGCTCCCATCAACAAGCATTTGGAGAAAGTCTACCATATGATCACATGACTGGAAGCAAGTCTACATGATAATGTAGACTGAGAATTCCTGTAACAGAGAGAGGACAAGATCACTTTTTCTTAGGACCTGGCTTAGGATGGTTTCACAGAGGAGGTGGCATTCACAGTGAGCCTCATAGTTTAATTGGACTTGGATAGATGGAGGAAAGTGGAGGTGAGGTAGGCATTCTAGACAGAAACAGCATTGGCAAAAGCAACAGCTTTCTGTTAGATCTTGGCCTGTAAAATAGCTCTGCCTTCCTCATTTTCAAAGACTAGAGACAATGGACAAGTTTCAGTTTCCTTCTATTTCTCAGACTACCCTTGTTAGTCTACTCTTGCTGCTACTGCTGCTGCTAAGTCGTTTCAGTCATGTCCGACTCTGCGCGAACCCACAGATGGCAGCCCATCAGGCTCCCCCGTCCCTGGGATTCTCCAGGCAAGAACACTGGAGTGGCTTGCCATTTCCTTCTCCAAGGCATGAATTACCTCTATGAAATCAGACGTTGCCACCTAGAGCCTGCCTGTCTCCTCTTTTTCTTTCTCGTTGTAGTTCCCTTAGTAATCTGAGTTTTCTCAAGGCTAAAAACCATTACCTTTTGCAGAATACTATTTCCTATCTCCAAGGTCAAGCTTTCTTCTAAACTAAGGGTGTTTTGTTTTCATTTGTATGGTGGGCATCTCTTTGCATCCCTAACTAAGCATAGCAATTCCTCCAGATGAGTCTACTCTTTGTTCTGTGCTCCTTATTCTTGTTACTACCAGAAGTTTTTCTTGGGCATCCTTGGACCACAACATCTCCTGGCTCTTCCTTCTTATCTTTCACTCCCTTCCCACCTCACTCTCTCCTGGCTAGCTGATCATTCATTTTCCTTTCACTTAGATGATGACCAAGCCTCCTACATGGCCCTTCTGTTTCCATTCCCACCAACACAGGCTACACCCTCAAGTTACAAAATGCCCATTTCCGATCATATCTCTGCTCCATTAAGGGTGTTAAGGACATCAGTATCTAACAAATAGGTTCAAAATGCTCAGGTAATATGTGAGCTCTCTATTACCTACCTGTCCAATAGCAAATCAAATATTCACTTTTATATACTCTTTGCCTCATCAAAACAAACTTATTTGCTACTTCCCACAGTCACCTAGAATTTTTGGTTCTATCTTTTTGTGTAGAAAACTCTTGCTTCCCATGTTGAAATCTGCCTTCTCCTTTAAGGTTCAACTGGAAACTACCTCCTTTGCAGAGTATCTCTGTATGCTATACTTTCTTCCCCATCATTCATTTCCCCTCCCCCAGTCCCATAAAGTATTGGAAAGGAATTCTCCCTCTTTTGAATTCACATTTTTCTAATTAACAAACTTGACTGTGTTATTTCTCTTTATAATCCCATAGCATTTTACTCAAAACTCTTAGGGCAATTATTGTACTTTGCATTGATTCTGGAGACATTCCTCCATAAATATCTAGTGGATGAATGAGTGTAGCCTTTATAGATTTTTTTCCCCCTCTAACAAGTCTGCCTTCCCATCTCTAAGTCAATTGAAAGAATATTATACATGGAGTGAATTTATGTATGCTCGCAACAAGTTATTTTAAAGGATAATTTGAAAGGGTGCTTATTTCTGGTGTGGAATTACAATTCTCTGTGTAACTATAAAAAGAGAAATTAAACTGGTGATTGGATAATTTTCATTATATCCTCTTACAGAATATTTGAATTAAATTTTTATATGATAAAATCGGGAAGAGTCAGGACAATGAACAACAGTGATAGTAATTATTTAATAGCTATTGTTTATTAGGAACCAGATGTGTGCTACAACCTGATCATATGATATGTACACATTATTTCTATTCTCACATTTTGTAGATTTGAAAATTGAGTCTCAAAGAGACTAAATTCAATTATCTAAACACTGATGATTACTATTTAACATCCACTCTTAGATCTTATTTCTCTGGATCAGAATCAACTTCTCAAAATATTTCTGGTTACTTAAACATCAGATGATTCTAGGTGTTTTTCTTTTCTCTAGTAAAGCCTATCACAGTACTGATCAACTGTGCTTTGCCTCTACTCTGTTCATGTGAAGTTATATTTTCCTTACTTCATACATTCGTGTGGTGGTTATTCCCAGAGTCTGAAAAACATCAAGTTATCAGTGCATGAATTGAGACTCTCCTCATGATGATTCAGGGTACAGTTCCATAGTGCCTGCATCTGAGAGTGATGTGCATTTGCCCACCAAGCACTGCTCTTTCTGTAATATTGGCAGGATTTTGCCTAAAATATTAAATTTTTAAAACTTGGCCATTGTTAAAAAAAAATGTTTGCACTGATCTGTTCTAACAATAGGAGATTCCCACCTTCAGAGCTGCTTTGTGGAGCTAAGGAAGCTCAGCGTTATATTACAAGAGCTTATTTGAGGAAGTTCCATATGAGCAGGGTGGTGAGAAGAAAAAGCGTGGGCTTCAAATTGTTGCTGAAATCTGGCCTCTGTTCACAGATGCCTAATAGAAACACAAAGACAGGGTTTGGGGCAGAGTAGAGAAGAATATCTGTTAATTGCTTTGCCAGGCAAAGGGGGCCACAGTGGCCTCATGCCCTTGAGACTGTTTGACCCACCCTGGAGGGGGTAGTGAGAAGTTTTACAGTGTTCAAGGAGCAGGGTGTGATCAGCTCATGGACAGTGCTTGGATTGATTGGCATCAAAGTGAAGTTTCAAGCATCATCTACCTTCTGGTTTCAACTAGCCTGGGCTCTATGTTCTTGTGGTCAGCAGTTTCCATCTAGAGGGGGTCTGCTTCATACAAAAACAATTTAGAAATGTGTGTCAGGCCTTTATTTCTATCTTTCAGGGAACTGGGAGTTCACTGATTCTGCTATGTGACAGAATTATGGTCTAAATTGCTACCAGCTCCCCAGCCCAGTAGCTGTTGTTTGTTTCTACATCTTCACAGTTCCCAATCATTAACGCTGGAGTCAGTCTTTTCCTTTAAAAGACAAGGACACAGGGGCTGTACACAGTTTCAAAACCTTGGCTCTACTGCTTAGGAGCTGTGGGCTTCTCCATTTCCCTGTTTGTGTCATGAGTTGGCGTTAGGGGTGGGAGAAGAGATAACACCTATCATAAAAAGTTACATGTCTCCTTAATTGCTCAGTGGTGTCCAACTCTTTGTGACCCCATGGACTGCAGCCCACCAGGCTCCTCTGTCCATGGGATTCTCCAGGCAAGAATACTGGAGTGGGTTGCCCTGCCTTCCTTCAGGCAATGAGTGATATGGGGATTGGAAAAAACATATGTGCCCGGTATAAATGAAGTAGTCAACAAATTGTTTTTAGTCTCACAGGAAATTCCTATTCCCTGGAGAAGGAAGCATCCTGTGTTGGTTTTCTGTGGCTGCCATAACAAATCACAATTTATTCTCTCATAGTTCTAGAGGCCAGATTTGTCAAGGTTTGGCAGGGATGTACTTCCCCTGGAGGACCTGGAGGAAATGCACACTTTGCCTCTTCTCGCTGCTGGTGGCTGCCAGCATTCCTTAACTTAGGGCCACATCACTCCAACCTCCATCTTTGTTGTCCACGTAATCTTCTTTCGCCTCCCTCTTATAAGAATGCTCATCAATGGGTTTCAGGCCCACATGGCTAACCCCAAATTATCTCATCTCAACATCTTTAACTTGACATGTGCAAAGATACTCCTTGTACATAAGATGGCATTTATAGGTTCTGAGGATTAGGACATGAATATCTTTAGGGGGCATCATTTAAACCACTGTAGGTCCTGGAGGAATGGGTAAATTATCTTGTTTTGTTTCCTTTTGGCATGTAGAATGTGTGAGGTACACAGAAGATTCCTGAGTGGGGTTTTTGTTGTTCAGTCACTCAGTCATGTCTGACACTTTGTGACCCCCATGAACTGTAGGACGCCAAGCATCCCTATCCATCACCATCAGCTGGAGCTTGCTCAGACTCATGAGTCAGTGATGCCATCCAGCTATCTCATCCTCTGTAATCCCCTTCTCCTCCCGCCTTCAATCTTCCCCAGCATCAGGGTCTTTCCTAATGAGTTGGCTCTTCACATCAGGTGGCCAAAGTATTGGAGTTTCAGCTTCAGCAACAGTCCTTGCAATGAACACCCAGGACTGATCTCCTTGAGGATGGACTGGTTGGATCTCCTTGCAGTCCAAGGGACTCTCAAGAGTCTTCTCCAACACTACAGTTCAAAAGCATCAATTCTTTGGCGCTCAGCCTTCTTTGTGGTTCAACTGTTACATCCATACATGACTACTGGGAAAATCATAGCTTGGATTAGACGGACCTTTGTTGACAAAGTTATGTCTCTGCTTTTTAATATGCTGTCTAGGTTTGTCATGGTTTTTCTTTCAAGAAGCAAGCATGTTTTAATTCCATGGCTGCAATCACCATCTGCAGTGATTCTGGAGCCCCCACATTAAGCTCTGTCTCTGTTTCCATTGTTTCCCCATCTATTTGCCACGGAGTGGAGTAGTGCAATGATGCTTCTGACTGCCAGGGGGCAGTAAAGAGGCTGAAACAGATTATGAGAGGATCCTAATGCAGCCAGAGAAGCTGGGAGATGGCAGGAGGCCTGCAGAAGGGAAGATCTAAGCTCTAGGTGTAGCCTTGGCCTCAATTCACAGTGTAGCAGAAGATCAGACACTTCTCCATGGGCCTCAGTTTTCTTATTTATAAAATGAGAGTATTGAACCAGATAAGAAATTTAAAACTGACTGCATACAGGTTGAATGCAACCTTCCTAGGTGTTTTATTTCTACCTTTAAAATCTGAACTTTTTAAAAATTGGCAGACACCATATGAAAATTAGTACAGCTTCTTTTGACAGTTGGATGTGGCAGCCATAGGCCACTCAATCTCCTTTGCTGGCAGTAGGTTGTAGGGAGTGTGGCCGCATCATTACCATCCAGCTTGCCACCTCTCCCTCCACATCCTATTGGTTTCCAACACTGAGGCTGAGTGCCAGGGGCCCGCGGCCACTCTCTCACACTGCAGATTTCCTGATGGTAGAGAAATATTTGTCTGCATCCACATTTCCATCAATTGTGAAATCCAGATAAATGGCTTTTCCTGTGCCTAACTGGGTTCACTCACTTGGCCTGCCTAGAGTCTTGCTTCTGTGATGTCTGAGTTGGAGGCTGCTCATCTCTATGACACTGATGATCTAGATGCCAGAGAAGGAGGTTGGGGTTGCCAGGGGTGATCTGACCTGTGTCTGCAAGTAAGCTCTTCATACGCCCTTCAAGGCACACCAATCCACCATGATCCAGACCTGTTACAGGGATACCTTGCAGTTCGTAGGATGAGATTCATGACCTCTGTTATTGCTCCTTATAACCTGATCCTCCCGCCTCCCCCACCCCCAATTTTCTCAGTCCTCAGGTTTCTTGCCCTTGTCTTTCTGTACATTTCCACAACTCTCACTGCACAATGTTTTACCCTTCAACTCCTGCCGGCAGTAGCCTTCCTGAGGTTTTTCTGGGAGTTTATTACAGCAGCCTGCCCTTCGTCTGGACTTTACTGCTCTCTCTTGCATGATTCATGATTTAGTTCTGCAGAGCATTTTTAAAGCCTTGTTTGCCATGGAAGAGAACTAGGAAACAAAGCAGCATATTGCCTTCAATCTGGTCCCTCTCATAAGGGGGTTAGTTAATTTTTAAAATTGTAATCCTCCAGTAATGGACCATCTGAAAAGACAGCCTCTCTCTCGGTTGGAGCCTCCTGTGACACAGGAGCCTGTCACATGTCCTGTCCTGGGCTTGCCTGCTCACCTTTCAAGGAAGCTGTCTTCTCCCATTCCCCTGGTCTCCAAGTCTCAATGTTCCTTGTCTTTCCCAGGATATTTCTAACTGAAGGTGGACAGTGATGCCATCTCATCACCTCTCCATCCCCAACAATATTCTTAACCTCCCAGGAGCTACCAACTCACTTTGAAGACCAGGTTCTACTGAGGTAGTTACCTGAATATGCTAATAATGGAGAAGGCCAAGATCTCTCAAAAGAAACCTTGGCTTTTATTTTAGTTTCTATTTAATTTTTGATATTCTGGAGCTTCCCTAGTAGCTATCAAGCTAACAAAGTTTTAAACACTATTAAAGCTACAGAAAAGCTTGGATCTGTCTTAGATCCTTAGTTGTATGGAGTTCAAGTCAGCAAACAGCTGCTCCGGATGCCCTGGCTGTGCTTGCATTCAGTGTGAGCTAACAGACTGTGGAGATAATGCTGCCTTAACAGGAAGGGTACATGATCACTGAGGTGGGGTGCTCAAAAGACAGGATAGAAAGAGAAGCCTGGTAGACACAGAGGAAGACAGATCAAGAGATAGGAAACTGATTAAAGCATATTAGAAGCATGCTTTATTATATTCTTGGTAGTTCAAAGTGTGAATGATGGTAGACATAAGGCTTTTGCAGACTCTGAAGACAGAAAATATTTATTGAAGACCCATGTAGTTTCCTGAAAAGCATACACTTGTTTCAAATGATGTCCCATCAACTTTGCTTTCATTTTTCTCTATTATATATTTTATTTTTAATTGGAGGATAATTGCTTTACAATATTTTGTTGATTTCTGTCATACAACTTTGCAAATCAGTCTATAACTGTATATATATATATATATGTATATGTATATATATGCTCAGTTGCTCAGTCATGTCCGACTCTTTGTAACCCCATGGGCTGTAGCCCACCAGGTTCCTCTGTCCATGGGATTTTCCAGCAAGAATACTTGAGTGAGTTGCCATGCCCTGTTTATATACATATACATACACACACACACACACACACACACACACATATGTGTGTATATATATATATATATATATATATATATATATATCCACTCCCTCTTGAACCTCCCTCCCACCCATCCCATCCTGCCCCTTTGGGGGCCGCTATTCACCCAGCTGCTCAAGTCACAAGCTCAGATGCCTCCTGACGTCCACTCCCCACCTCTCTTTCCCCAGTCACCTGATTCAGTTGCCTCTGTTTACTAAGTACTGAATCCATTCCTGCTTCTTCCCACCAGTGCCCTGCTGGGTCCTACCATTCCTTCTCCTTGGGGATTTTAATCTGGTATAAAGGTCACTCAGGCAACCTGGCTTATGTCAGGATTCCTTCCAGCATCACACACACACACACACACACACACACACACACACACTTACCATCCACTCTCTCACACAACCCTCACAACACCCTCTCACATATATGCACACACACTCAGTCTCTCACACTTATTCTCACGCACACTCCCCTTCACACGCATGCTCTCACACATACCAAGGTCCCTATGATAGAACCTCACTGATGCTGTGCAGCTTATAATGGGCCCTTGAAGAAGGGCCCCGGGGCAGTGATATCCCAGAACCAGCTGTCTGTCAGCTTTTCCTTCCTCGGGCTCTCATTTGGGGGTACGTAACTTAAGGACTGGTCTTGGGTCACAGGTCAGTTTTCATGTTGCATCTGAAGCTCCTTCTGCTCACTCTGCTCTGCATGAATTCTGGTCTGTGACATTACCCTTTCTCACCTACGGCTACCTGCCTCTGAGTTCCTTTTCCCAGGAGAATAACTCTCATGTTGTGGAGAACTCCCACACCTGTGATGTATAGGGGAACCTCCACCACTGCCCTGGGAAGACTTCCGAGCACGACACTGCTCTCTGATGCAGGAACAGCTCTATTCTCTTAGAGTGGAACTCTCATTTCTGGGCTATGCCCCCACCCTGCACCCCCCACCCCCTGCCAAGAGGGCAAGGACTTTTCTGATCTGACCAAGTGACCCTGACTGGTATTATCTAGTGAAACTTCACTTCATTGACCAGAGACATTATCATCCGGTCAAGGAAGAAATGAAATTACTCCGAAGTTAGAAATTGAATTAATTAAAACAATTATCACTATCATCCCCGGGAGTGAGATGGAGCTGTTAGGTAAGATTGTGGTTGTTTTTTTTTTTTTTTTTCTTCTTCTTCTTCCTCTCTCTGGATGAAAGAAGAATCTTCTCTTTTTCTTTCCATTTTGAGCCTCAGTAAGTAGAAAAGTAGGGCCACATTTCTGAAGAGGGCTGGAAAATGGAAAAAGAACGATAATTCATTATTCAGTAATCAACTTCCCTGACAAAAGCAGCAGATTCTGCAGAGAACACAGGGCTGTGGTGGAGGGGAGGGAAGGCAAACTCAGACTCTGCCCAGCTCACACCTCTGGGGCAGATGCTCTCCACAGAGACCTTATTAAGAGGAGAAAGACGGGGAACCAGCATGGGGCACCGCTCTTCACAGCCTCTACCTCTGTACAGCACATTAATATGCAGAGTCATTGTTTTATGGGCCAGCACTCCCTCCTTCCCGAATCCCACTCTCAGATTAAGAAGTCACTGTATAATCACATGCCTTAAGGTTCCAGAATGGATTCCTCTCCACTGGGACCTCTGAGTACAGAGAAAGGGAGCATCTTTGTAAGAGGACATGCCTATGAAGCAGCTTCTGTTCTTCAGTCTCTTCTGTGCTCTCCTGCTGGGCAGGATTCCAGGATGGTCTCCAAGATCCCCATCCTCTCCCACATATTCAGGCAAGCACCGATCTAGGTGTTTGAAGGAATTGTGTTTGAAGCGTGTTGTGAAGAGATCTTGCAGACATCATTAAGGTCCAAAATCAATTGACTTTAAAGAAAAGAGTATGCTGGGGAAATCTGATCTAATCAGAGGAACTCTTAACAGGCACTGGGTTGTTCCTAAAGAGTTTGAAGTGCGAAAGGGATTTAACAGCAGGGTGGCTCTCCATCACTAGCTTTGAAAATGGAGGGGCCAGGGAATGAGAATTATGGGTGACCTCTAGGAGCTCTGAGGAGCCTGTGGCTGATAGTCAACAAGGACCCAGGGGCCTTAGTCAGTGCTGTGACCTCAAGAAACTGAATTCTGCCACAACCACACGAGCTTAGAAAAGGTCCCTGAGCTTCAGATGAGATTGCAGCCTGGCTGATACCTTGATTTTAGCCTTGAGGGACCCATGTTCAGAGAACACACCCATGCTGTGCTAGGACCTCCGACATTCAGAACTGTGAGCTAATGAATGAGTTTTTAAAACCATTAATACTGTAGTTAAATGGTTGGATGGCATCACCAACTCAATGGACATGAGTTTGAGCAAGTTCTGGGAGTTGGTGATGAACAGGAAAGCCTGGCATGCTGAAGTCCATGGGGTCTCAAAGAGTCAGACATGACTGAGCAACTGAACTGAAGACTGTGGTTGTTTGCTATGAAGCAACAGTCAACTGATTCAGCTCTCATGGACCCCCACAGCCATCTGCCAGCAGAGCCAGACCACTGACACAGTCCACTCTGTGCAATATTCCCAGGTATGTACTTGTGCCATGGCTTTCACAGGTTTGTTGTTTTTCAGTTGCTAAGTCATGTCTCTTTGCAACTTCATGATCTGCAGCAAGCCAAGCTTTCCTGTCCTTCACCATCTTCTAGAGTTTGCTCAAACTCATGTCAGTTGAGTCAGTGATGCCATTTAACCATCTCATCCTCTGTTGTCCCCTTATCCCACCTTCACTCTTTCCCAGCATCAGGGTATTTTCCAGTGAGTTGACTCTTCACATCAGGTGGCCAAAGAATTGGAGCTTCAGCATCAGCATCAATCCTTCCACTGAATATTCAGGGTTGATTTCCTTTAGGATTGATTGGTTTGATATCCTTGCTGTCCAAGGTACTCTCAAGAGTTTTCTCCAGCATCACAGTTCAAAAGCATCAATTCTTCGGCACTCAGATTTCTTTATGGTCCAACTCTCACATCTATACATGACTACTGGAAAAACCGTAGCTTTGACAATGTGGATATTTGTCAGCAAAGTGGTGTCTCTGCTTTTTAATATGCTGTCTAGGTTTGTCATAGCTTTGAAGCCCCTCAAAGTTGGGGACTATGAATGTGTCACCCAAGCGGGGATTGTGGGGTGGTTATGAACACTAAAGTCAGGCATTTTATCTGAATAGCTGGTCCTGTTCTATGAGCTACCTCAGGCAAATTCTGGGAGTTGAATACCCTGAATTTTATGTTTGTTATTCTTAAGATAAAGTAAATAACAACTACCTCTGAGGATCACTGTAAGGATTAAATGAAATAATCATAGGAAACTAAATGCTAGGATGAAATAAATTATCAACAGGTATATGGTAATTATTACTTGCTTTTAACCCATAAGCATGTATTAAGCAATTACTCTGTGCCCAGTTAGGATCCATGCTAGGTGCTAGGGTAGGATGACAAATGACCCCAAGACCCAGCCTTCAGGTATTTACAATCAGTCCAGTCTCCCACAGTGCCTGGGGAAGGGTTCTGTCCAAAGAAGGCACTCAGTGTCTTGGAGTGACTAGTATTGGGCAGTGGGCTATGGCCACACCCAGGCCTTACCTAGAGTCCTCCAGAAGGTACAACAGAAGAATCTAGGTGCTTTTATGCGTGATCCCAAGCATATTTCAGAAAGTCATAGAGTCACTGTGAAGATTAATTCTCCAACTTGTTTGAGAATATGAATCACCTGAAGGGCCTTATTAAAATATAGATTCAGGGCACCACCCAAGACAGAGGAAGCTCCTGATGTGTATTTCATTAGCACTGCACACTGGTCCTATTCCAGTTATCTCTTATTATATGACAGACTCCCCCAAAACATAGAGGGTCTATACAACAGTCATGTTATTACATGTACAGGTTTTGTGGGTCATGAATTTAGGCAAGACTTGACTAGCTAGATCTTCTGTTCCATGTGATTCTGACCGAGGATCCTTGGTGGCGGTCAGGTAGCAGATGAGCCAGTCTGGAGGGCCCAGGTGGCTTCACTTCATACATACAGATGTCTCCTATCTGGGAATTTCAGGCTCCCAGAAAGGGTGTCCCAAGAAACAGAAAGAGGGACCTGCCAATTTCTCAAGGCCTTGGTCCCAACACTGGCTTAGTACATGTCCTCAGTGTCTTATTGGAGTCACAGATCCCCCCCAGAGCCAACAGGCAGAGACACAAACCAATGGGAAGAATGTAAAAAAATTATGATCATATTTAATCTGTCACATAACCTAAGAAAAGTTAGGAAATAACTGTTTTTCAAGAATATTAAATGACTAAAGCCTCCAATATGGACAGTTTCTGGGTATTCTAGAGCAGAGATCAGCAAAGTTTTTTGTGTAAAGGGCCAAATAGTAAATATATTATGCTTTGTGAGCCACATATAGTCTCTGTCACATATTCTTTTTTGTTTTATTTTTAATTTTTTTAATGTGTGTTTAGTGACAACCTCTACCCATTGTATTCCCTGAGTAATTCCCTCAGAATCTTAGAGCCAGAAAGGACCATGAGAGTGACCTATGCCAATCTATCCATTCTACAGATGTGGAAACCAAGGTCCAGAGAGGTTAAGAGACAAGGCAGGAAAATGATGCTAATTAATGGTAGACCCACGGATGTGGGTGGACCTCCACAGATGGACCTCTTCACTTCTAATCCAGTGCTCTTCCCAATGCATCAGACTGTTCTAAAAATGCTGCTTCCCTAGTCAACAGAAATATCAGGTTTCTAGGGGTAAGGGTTAGATGTAACAGTTGGTAAATATGCTTGGACCCTAGGCCCTCAGGGAGAAGGCAATGGCACCCCACTCCAGTACTCTTGCCTGGAGAATCCCAGGGACGAGGGAGCCTGGTAGGCTGTAGTCCATGGGGTCGTGAAGAGTTGGACATGACTGAGTGGCTTCACTTTCACTTTTCACTTTCCTGCACTGGAGAAGGAAATGGCAACCCACTCCACTGTTCTTGCCTGGAGAATCCCAGAGACGGGGGAGCCTGGTGGGCTGCTGTCTATGGGGTTGCACAGAGTTGGACACGACTGAAGTGACTTAGCAGCAGCAGGCCCTTGGAGCATGTTTTTCCATGGCTGTGGTCAAAGATGTGAGTGTGGGGCAAGTTTGTGGCAGTACTGCTTGGCCTGTCGCTGCCTCAGTTGAGTTCAGCTGCTCAGTTGTGTCTGACTCTTTGTGACCCCATGGACTGCAGCATGCCAGGCTTTCCTGTTCATCACCAACTCCCAGAACTTGCTCAAACTCACATCTATCGAGTCAGTGATGCCATCCAACCATCTCATCCTCTGTCGTCCCCTTCTCCTCCTGCCTTCAATCTTTCCCAGCATCAGCATCTTTTCCAATGAGTCAGTTCTTCACATCAGGTATCCAAAATATTGGAGCTTCAGCATCAGTCCTTCCAGTGAATATTCAGGACTGATTTCCTTTAGGATAGGCTGGTTTGATCTCCTTGCAGTCCAGAGGACACTCAAGAGTCTTTTCCAACACCACAGTTCAAAAGCATCAATTCTGTGATGCTCAGCTTTCTTTATGGTCCAACTCCCACATCCATACATAACTACTGGAAAAACCATAGCCTTGACTAGATAGACCTTTGTCAGCAATGTCTCTGCTTTTTAATATGCTATCCAGGTTTGTTATAGCTTTTCTTCCGAGGAGCAAGAATCTTTTAATTTCATGGCTGCAATCACCATATGCAGTGATTTGGGGACCCAAAAAATAAAGTCTGTCACTGTTTCCGTTGTTTCTCCATCTATTTGCCATGAAGTGATGGGACCAAATGCCATGATCTTAGTTTTCTGAATGTTGAGCTTTAAGCCAACTTTTTTCACTTTCACTTTCCTCAAGAGGCTCTTTAGTTTTTCTTCTCTTTCTGCCCTAAGGGTGGTGTCATCTGCATATCTGAGGTTATTGATATTTCTCCTGGCAATCTTGATGCCAGCTTGTGCTTCATCCAGCCCGGCATTTCACATGATGTACTGTGCATATAAGTTAAATAAGCAGGGTGGCAGTATACAGCCTTGACATACTCCTTTCCCAATTTGGAACCAGTCTATTTTTCCATGTCTGGTTCTAACTGTTGCTTCTTGACCTGCATACTGATTTCTCAGGAGGCAGGTAAGGTGGTCTGGTATTCCCATCTCTTTAAGAGTTTTCCACAATTTGTTGTAGTCCACACAGTCAAAGGCTTTGACAGTCAATAAAGCAGAAGCGTATGTTTTTTTGGAACTCTTGCTTTTTTTTTTGATCCAGCAGATGTTGGCAATTTGATCTCTGGTTCATCTGCCTTTTCTAAATCCAGCTTGAAAATCTGGAAATTCACAGTTCACATACTATTGAAACCTGGCTTGAAGAATTTTGAGCATTACATTGCTAGCATGTGAGATGAGTTCAATTGTGCAGTAGTTTGAACATTCTTTGGCATTGCCTTTCTTTGGGATTGGAATGAAAACTGACCTTTTTCAGTCATGTGGCCACTGCTGAGTTTTCCAAATTTGCTGGCATATTGAGTGCAGCATTTACAGAGCATCATCTTTTAGGATTTGAAATAGCTTGATTATCTCTGCCTACTTGCTGAAAAACAGCATGCAATCTATTGCTTCTACCAGGACAGATCATCACCAGCTAGGGGTAGAGAACAGGTAAAGAAACAGGGTATGGGGGCGCGGCCGGAAAGGCGGCCGCCCCCTCGCCCGTCACGCACCACACATTCGTGGGGCGCCTGGTGCTAAACCATTCGTAGACGACCTGCTTCTGGGTCGGGGTTTCGTACGTAGCAGAGCAGCTCCCTCGCTGCGATCTATTGAAAGTCAGCCCTCGACACAAGGGTTTGTATAAAAAAAAAAAAAGAAAGAAACAGGGTATGGAGAGCTTACTTATGGATCTGCAAGAAATCAACTGGGATAACCATGCCTCCCACTGGAGAAAAGCTGTCAGGGTTTGAAGAATCATTTATGCCCTTCCCAGGTGGCTCAATAGTAAAGAATCCACCTGCCAGTGCAGGAGACACAGGTTCGATCCCTGAGCTGGAAAGTTCCTCTGGAGGAGGAAACTGAAACCCACCCCAGTATTCTTCCCTAGGAAATCTCATGAACAGAGGAACCTCGCGGGCCCCAATCCACAGGGTAGCAAAAGAGTTAGACACAGCTTAGAGACTAAACAGCAACAAATGTCCTTAGAGGGAAGAATCACATAGGGGAGATTCTCACTTTGCTAAGTTCCTTCAGAAGCCTCTGATGTACTAGGAATTGCTCTATGCACCATGCTCTTGTGTCACCATGCCTTCGTGTGTGCGGTCTCTTCTGTCTGGGAGGCAGCCTGCATGCCTTTTTGGAAAACTTAAGTAGTATCTCCTCTAAGAAGCCTTCCCTGACCTTCCTAGGAAGATTAAGGCACTTATCCTAGATTCTCATACCTTTTAAATTTTATGTAAATAATATAAATAATCTGTCCCTAAGTCACTTGCTGAGCTTAACACTAATGGTAGCTATTTCCGTTTCATGCCTTTTTTGGTAGATATTATCTAATTGTGTTGTACTATAATTGTTTATTTTCATGTCGGCTTCCATATTAGACTGTAAGCTAATTGATGGCAGAGACAAGTGTTTTTTCTTCATGTCAACATTTTTTCATTGCTGGTTTTGTAATCAATTGAAATATTCCCATGAGGAATTTATTAAGTATAGTTGACCCTTGAACCACATGACTTTGAACTGCGTGGGTTCACTTACAAGTGAATTTTTTTTTTTTTTTTTTTTTTTACTAAATGCATACTACACAATCTGAGGTTGACTGAATATGTAGATGCAGAACCCCAGCTGCCCAGAGCAGACTGTAACTCAGATTTTCACTGCATGGAAAATGGAGGGATGGGGTGCCATGTTGTCTGAAAGTAAACTGCATTCTCATTTGGGTCTTAAATGTTAGAACCATTTCTTTAAAGAGATGCTTAGGCATAATTCTGTTCCACTGGCCTTGCAAGTCTTACCTTTTAAGTTGTGATTTGGGTATACCCATATCTCGTCCTCCATGTCCTAAATATTGAGCCTCTGAACTAATCATAAAATACATTCTGTTTCTTTCAAAGGAAAGCACACGCGGTCAACAGTTGGCTTTTGATAGCTTGTTTCATGAAGTATTTGAGGACATTTGCTTAACATATAACTCATACTGTAGAGGAATATCATTACAAACTCCTGCTGGGGTCTTCTCGGATGTATCTTGGCAATCCTAGCTGCTCTTCACAGGATCATGTGCTTTGATTCAGAGTAACCAGACACTGGCCGATCATTACCCCTTTCTACATATCAGTTTTGTTGCTTACATTGATTCCTGCATCTTACTCACATGATGAGAGCTTTGATTAAATCCACCTTGACCTCTTGCAATGGCAATGCAGAGTAGCAAGGCACCTTTGTTTTTCCAACCGTTTGAGTAGATGACCAGTTGGTTAATATTGATATGGATTCTAGGCCCTTGGAGAGATGAGTTCTCATTCAAAAGAAGGACGCTTTGCTTGTCTGCTTGCAGGCAGAAGGGAGGTTTGGCGGTTGGTACAGCACTTCCCGGCTGCCCATCCCTACAGCTATGCTGCTGCTGTTTTGCTGTTGTTAAAAATAACTAGTTGGAGGGAGAGTGTGGGCTTGCAGTGATATCAGACTATGTAGAGAGATTTACAATGCTGTGAACATGTTCAGACTTTCCCCAGCTCGCAGGAACCTCCCATCGCTTATTGGCTTCTCACAGGCGAGTATCGTTAAGCAGACAACATAGATCACAGGGGAAGGACAGCACCAGAGTAGGGACGAAGACTTTTTGTTTACAACGTGTACTTGTCTTTAGTTCAGTGATTTTGCTTGTTTTAGATCTAGTAGAATTTCTCCCATTCCCAGAACCTGGGGGTGGAAGAGGGGCTGCTTCGTGTATGACATTTATTAACCTCGTGCCATTGCGTTTTGGCAAATGTCATGGCTATAGAAATGCTAGAGTGCTCACAGTGGACAAATAAAGTAACAGATATTTATACAGGACTCCTATAATAGAGACCAAGGACTGCTGATAGAGAGAAGTCTTTGTGATTTCCTACAGCAGCAGCTGTATCTCACGTTGTGACTGTGGACATTTTACTTCCTGACTTTGAACCTCAGTGTCCCTGTTTACAAATTAGGGGCAATTTAGCACTTTGCTTGGCTCCTCACATATCATTTAGCTCATTATAGCCAATTAAGGTCAGGGTTGGCCTGAGGCAAAAGTGTACCCCACGTGAAGTTCACATGCACTTTGCTTGGAGGTCCACTTCTAATGCCAATTCTGTGCTTCTGGATGAGAACTCAGAGACAAGACACAGTGAGCCTCTGAATGTCTCCACTTTACCTCCAGCTCTCGGGTGCGGAGTGAATGTCAAATCGGATTCCAGGGATTCCCCCAGCAGGGAATTGGCATGGGACATGGGTGATACGATTTGGGAATTGGTAAGACTGGTATAGGGAGCAGCTGCCCATATGGTGGTGCAGTAAAGAGTCTGCCTGCCAATGCAGGAGAAGCAGTTTCAATCTCTGGATTGGGAAGATCCCCTGGAGGAGGAAATGGCAACCCACTCCAGTATTCTTGCCTAAAAAATTCCATGGACAGAGAGCCTGCCAGGCTACAGTCCATGGGGTGGCAAAGAGTTGGCCGCAACTGAGCAACGAAGCACACACATATGTGGGTGATGGTACCTATGCTTCGTGAGTCCCTATTCAGGGGCCCAAATGACTGACCAGGTCCCCATCCTCCTCCACACACTTTCTGAAGCGCTGGCTGTGGTTGTCTGGTAGGAACATGTAGAGAAACATGGCTGATGCTAAGACACAAGATCTGTGAAGGCTTTTGCCCCCTCCCCACTCCTGAACAGGAGTAAGAGTTCCCATTCTCTGGAGGTGAGAAGAAGGAGCTTCTTTGAGAAGGGTATCTAGAAAGGTATCTCCTCAGTGTTATTTTCCCCTAGAAGAAATAACAGAAATCCCCACTCTTTGGAAATAGAATAGAGAAAAAACAGAGAAGGATTCCATAGATACACTATCTGGCATATCAGGATGCCCTTGATAACTTTTGGAGGTGAAACAGGCACAAGCTGGAGGTAGAGAAAGAAAAGAGAGAGAAGAAGTAGAGAGGGGCGAGAGAAGAGGGCAGGGCAGGGAGGGAGTTAGACAGTCGGTAAACGTCTGCAATATAACACTTGAAATCAGAGTCAGCAACCGCAGCCCGTGTGCCAAATCCAGCCCACCACCTGTTTCTCCACAGCCCATGAGCTACAAATCGTTTCTGCATATTTAAATGAAAAAAATCAACTGAGGAATAATATTTGGTGCCGTGTGAAAATTATATGAAATCCGAATATCAGTGTCCATAAATAAAGTTCTCTTGGAGTGGGGCTCTACCCATTGATTATTGACTATCACCGCCTTTGCACCTCGGCAGCAGAGTTGAGCAGGTGTGACAGGGGCCATATGGCCCCCAAATCAACACATTTACTATCTGCCCCTTTCCTGGCAGATTTGCTGTCTGCTGACCCCTGCAGTAGATAGCATCTTAAACGTTGGCCTGTCAATTGAATTTAGTAGTCTCAGTTTCCCACAGCAAGAAGCGCTTAGCAGTTCTTTGTTATTGCGTATCTTTTCTGAAAGGCCTTCCGATTCTCTCTCTGGCTCTGCCCTGCCCCTCAGCACCTGCATTCCTCGTAGGTACATCTCACACTGCTCTTTTTGGAAGCCAGCCTGCTTCCAATGTACGCGAGACTTTTATTTGAGCAGTCCCATGAGGACAATATCCAACTTCTTGAAATATCACAGAAAAATAAAGTTATATATGGAAATATGTGTGAAACGTGTTACAATGATTTCCATTTCTTACAAAGAAACTATAAGCGCAGCACAGCCATATTTGAATAATTGAATGTATATTAATCACAGTGCGATATGTCATGTTATTAAACTTCATATAATAGTGACTGTCTGATAGCATATGGTATAGATCGTCTCTGGCTAATTAATCACACTTGTGGTATATGTTTTGTATTGCTACAGTGAATACTGCTATATTTGAACAGTTGCTGTACCTCGGAAAGCACATATTAGGTATTCAAAGATGCCTCTTCCCCCCAGTGGCATTTTTCATCCTGTTAATGCTTGCAAAATGGCTGTCGGATAAGAAACTAACATTCCCCAACCTAGAACTGTCTTGATTCCCACTACTTTCCACCAACTAGATCTCTCTCTAATTAGGTTCCTATGTAAACTAGCCATTTTTTTTAATAGGTTTTTTTTTTTTTTTTTTTTGGCAGTTCGCTTTACTTTTGACTGGCTGAATCCTCATGTATTCCCTGAGGAACTTGTTACATAATCCAAAGGCAGGTTTTTTAACTCAGGGGAATCTAGTTCAGTTGGAAGGACAGGAATATATTGAGAGAGAGAGAGAGGGAGCAATAAAATAGTTATAAGACTGCCTCGCATAGAAGCTTCTTGTGAGCTCCAGGAGGAGAGTGGGCAGGTGCTGAATTGGCCGCTGAGAGGTGGAGGGAAATTAGAGCCATGGTGGAGGGTTGGGTTAGGGAAGGAAGAGAGGCAGGGATGTTTTTCTGAACGATTGTGTATGAAAAGAAGATGGGAGCAGGTTCAAGGTCAGGGAGATGAAATGGCAAATGAATGTGTGCTGAGTGCTCAATTGTGTTCGACTCCTTGCAACCCATGGCCCATAGTCCACTAGGCTCATCTGTCCATGGAATTTTCCAGACAAGAATACTGGAGTGGGCTGCCATTTCCTTTTCCAGGGGATCTTCCCAATCCAGGGATTGAATCTGCATCCATGTCTCTTCTGTCTCCTGCATTGGCAGGCAATTGTTTACAGCTGCACCAGAACCTGTTTAGACGTAAGTGTGGATGGAAAAGAAGGAAGAGTCTGTGAGTCTAGATGTGATCTGAGACGGAGAGGTCCACATGTAAATATGGTTTTTCCTGCTAGGTGTGCTCTGAGAGAACCACTGTGCAAGGAGCTTGGGTGGGCCAGAGAAAGCTTGTCAAAGAGTATTTAAGGCCAGGGATGGAGTTGGGTTTGTGAGCACGCATTGGGTAGGAGGGAGAAAATAGAAGGAAAGGGGCTGTGGGGAAAGGCATTGTTTCCCGCCTGTTCTGTAACCTGGCCATAAACACAGTTTCCCCATCAGGCTTTTTAATGGACCGTTGAGGTGGACGCGTGGCTCTGTGCCCTGTCAGGAGTGATGGTATTGAGGTGGACAGCCCTGGGGCTTTGCTTCTCCCCTGCTGTTCATCATGTCTGAATTAAAAAGGGAATTGTTTGGACAAGCCTGCTAAGTGAATGTTTTTCCAGCATTAGTGGGAGAGCATAAGGAGCTCCCATTGGATAGAAACAGCATCTAACCACCTCGGGCTGTGCTGGGAGAGAAAATTTATATAACATCATTCACATAGCATCTTTCCTTTGCTTCCCTGGTTTCCCTGCATCTCAGATTAGTCTAAAGCATCTGTCCAAAACTGCCCAGGGTTGACCTTACCCTGCATCCATCTCCTAAATTGTCCAAAACCATCAGTCCTGTTTGGACACTCTGATTTGGTCCTGCTCCAGCAAGATTGTGAGTGACCATGTTTTCATTTGAACGTGTGTGTGTGTGCGCGTGTGTATATACACGTGTGTGCTGGCAAAACACGTGTGCACTTTCAGTCCCTCAGTCATGTCTGACTCTTTGTGATTCCCTGGACTGTAGCCCACCAGGCTCTTCTCTCCAAGCAAGAATGCTGGAGTTGGTTGCCATTTCCTACTCCAGAGAATCTGCTTGACCCAGGGATTGAACCCTCGTCTCTAGCGACTTCTGCATTGGCAGGCATATTCTTTACCACTGTGCCACCTGGGAAGCCACACACAAACACACACACACACACACACACACACACACAAGTGTGTACTGCTGAAGAGAGGAACTCTGGTTGTAGAGGCTCTCCAAAGATTCAGTTCCTATAGGAAAGTGTTCAAGCAATATTATCTGCATGAGTTTTTTTCTTCTCTGTAAAAGTTACATTGAACCACAGGAACCCCTACTCCAGGGATATTTGTAGTTATTCCATCCTGTCTGTTTTCCAGCAGAATATACTGAGGAAGCCAAATAAAAGTAAGCAGAATTGTCCAAGGCTATGTTATGCAGGACAAAGTCCAGTGAATAGTTTTGGGTCTGTACATTTGGAAGGGGAAGAAGAAGCCACTTGGCAAGGGAGAGACCAGCAGCTCATCTCAGGGGAGAGGTGCTGGGATTCTTGTGTGTCTTGGAGCAGGTCTCTCTGAGGCTACCTAGTAGGTGGAGTGGGGGACCAGCGTGGAGACTACACACCTCAGCAGCAGAGAGGCCTGGAAGGAGAAGCTGACATGGGGCTGGAGAGAAACCTGCTCTGCCAGTAGAGAGGGTGGGGCCAAGGAGGAGAGAAATGGTTGTCGTGGCCAAAAGCATTCCTCGGTTCTGCTTGCTCCATTAACTCTGCGGAAGGAGGGCCTCGGTCCCAGCCAGTGCAGGTGTGAACACTCAAGTCATCAGTCGGAAAATTGGGCCCTGGAGGCGGGAGCCGCCAGCTGCTCCGTGATGGGCTCTAATGCTTTCCAAGTCAAGGCTGAGCCCAGTATCCTACCCTGGCGCCCCTTTCCCAGCAGTGTACTTGGCCCCCCACTGCCATCCTCCTCCCTCCAACCCTTTGCAGCTTCCCATGTAATTTGCTTGTAACAAGCCTCATAAAGTTTGATCGTGTTGCTAGGCTAGGACTGCAGACAGACCAGTGGACTGAGCCCGTTTCTGGCAGTGGAGCACTTGGGTTAATGCAAGTCCCAGAGGGAGCTGTCTGACTGGGCTTTTTCAGGAATGGGAGGCAATTTACCAACCTTCAGGCTTTCAGAGTGCTGGGAAAGTAAAACCTGACCTGCTCTTGGTGGGCTATATAGCCACGTTCTTTGAATTCTTATGGTTTTTCAGCTCCTTTGACAAGTCCCCTCTCTCTTCTGGACTTCCTTGGTGGCTCAGACGGTAAAGCGCCTGTCTACAATGTGGGAGACTCGGGTTCGATCCCTGGGTTGGGAAGAATCCCTTGGAGAAGGAAATGGCAATCCACTCCAGTACTATTGCCTGGAAAATCCCATGGACAGAGAAGCCTGGTAGGCTACAGTCCATGGGGTTGCAAAGAGTTGGACACGACTGAGCGACTTCACGTTCTCCTCTCTTCTCGGCCCTCATCTCCTGGGACCTTCAAATCATCATGAAACCAAACCTTTATTGTCATCTCATTGCCTTGAATCATTGGCCCAGCCAGCATTTCCCTGTCTCTTCCATCACTCTCCATCCTCCCAACCTCTCTTAATTCCTTCTTGGTATGCTGTCGTACCCGCCTCTTCCTCCTTTACCAAAAATCCTCACCTCCTACTACCCACCGCCCCCTACTCCTGTCTTCTCCCTCCTTTCCTCTCCCTCCCCCCATCTCTCTAGCTTTCCCATATCCTCTGTACTTTCCTGGACATCTGCCATAGGCTTATTGGCTTGGCATCTCAGTGGTACATGGACAGATGGACAGAGACCAGAGCAATGAAGCAGATCATTTCCCAAGGTGAACTAAAAGGCTTTACTCTTGATTCTTTCAATCCACCCAAGGCACTTCTCAATTTAGCAAACATGTGTGGTACATCATTATGAACAGCCACCATGTTAAACCCTGGGCCTTAACTCTACTGTTTACCTTGGAATCTGAATCACCACAACTTTTACTACGGATATTGTCACTAAACCACCTTTTGCAAATAATACTGCTATTAATTTTCAAGCTTATTAAATAACTCTTCCAATATCATCCATTCAAATAAATGCATCTTTGTTGGGTACCTTCTATGCGGCAGTCATTATGCTAATCATTGGAGACATAAAGTGCTCTTAATGGGACTTACAAAAATCTTTGAAATAGTCAGGCCCCAGAATTATCATTGGCTAGTCCAAGATTACAGAGCTAATGAATGTACAGCTTGGATTTTTTTCTCCATTAGAGCTAGTTTTTCAGTTAGAGCATGGTTTCTCAAACTTGGTTGTAAGACACTGGAATCACTTGGGCAACTAAAATATACTGATGTCTGGGTTCCACTCCCAGAGATTCTGATTTCACCTCGATGGGGTATAGCCTGGGCTCATGATTTTTAAAAGTTCCCCCAACCAGTTCTAATATGCAACAAAGAACTGCCATCTAGAGCACTTTGTGAACTGCACCATCTCAAATTGTTTCTGTTTTTCTAGTGCTCGCTTACACAGGAATGAGCCCTGTTCCCTCTGTGAAGCTAGAAACTTAGGTACATACCTGTGTCTCCTATATTTTCTATATGACCCATAAGGTTTAGCACAATGCTTAATGTGCCAGAAAGAGTCATCACTACTTGTTGGATGACTACGAGTAGTATAACAAGTTGGAGGGTGGGGTTTGGTGGCAGGAAAGATTAGCAAATGAGTTTTCCGCTCCTCACCTGGTGGCAATGGACCTGAGCCATCTGACAACTCTTAAAAACACCGCACAACAAAATGGCTCCTTGTTTTATTTGTTTGCTTGTTTGTTTTTGGCTGCACTGGGTCTTCGTTGCTGTGCGCAATCTTTTCTAGTTGTGGGGCACAGGCTTCTATCGTGGTAGCTTCTCTTGTTGCAGAGCATGGGTTCTAGAGCACGTGGGCTTCAGTAGTTGTGGTGAATGCGTTTAGTTGCCCCACAGCATGTGGGGGACAAGCCCTGACTAGGAATTGAACTCATGGCCCCTACATTGGTAGATGGATTCTTAACCACTGGACTACTAGGGAAGTCCCTGGCTCTCCTTTAGAGTCCATTCCTTTACTTGCCCTCTCTCTCTCAATTTTCCCCACTTTTATCTCTTGCAAGATTCCCCAGAAATTGTCTCTTTCCATTTAAAATGTTCTGTTTTCCAGACTAGACCAATTCCAAGTTAGCTTTCTAGAACACTATCCCCCTATCAAAGCTAGCACCTGGAAGCCAGGCGTTGCCACCAGCACAAGGAGGATCCAGTCCCTCTGCTTTTCCACTGTTGCCATGTTGCCCAAGGGCCTCCGTGTAAAGGAGCCATGGATGTGAGCAGATCTCAAAGCCTTTGAGGAACACAGCCACGCTCTTTGTTCCACACTGTCTGAGCCCGCACCAGAATACCTTTAACTCTCCTTTCTTGGCAATATGGGCTCTTTCCAGCAAGCACCTCAAGACTCTTCCAGTTCCTGCTCTCTGCCCAGTTCCACATCCATATTGTTAGGTACTTGTTACAGCAGTATCCCATGATCAATACCAATTTCTGTCTTAGTCTGCTGAGGCTGCTATAACAAAATACCACAGACTGGGCAGCTTATATAACAGGAATTTATTTCTCACCATTCTGGGAGCTGGGAAATCTAAGATCGAGGTGCTATCATAGTTGGTTCTGTTTGGGGAGGGCTCCCTTGCAGATGGCTGTCTTCTTGCTGTACCTCACATGGCAGACAAAGATCTCGTGTCTCTTCCTTTCCCTATAAGGGCAGTAGTCCCATCATGAGATCATAACCTCATGTAACTCTAATGCCTCTCCCAAAGGCCTTTTCTCCGAGTGCTAGTGCAGTGGGGATTAGGGCTTCAGTGCATGAATTTTTGAGGAGACACAAATATTCACTCTATACTCATAGGTAAGGGCTTCCCAGGTGGCTCAGTGGTAAAGAATCCATCTACCAATGCAGGAGATGCAAATTGAATCCCTGGATCAGGAACATCCCCTGGAGGAGGAAATGGCAACCCACTCCAGTATTCTTGCCTGAAAAATCCCAGGGACAGAGGAGCCTAGCAGACTACAGTCCATGGGGTCACAAAGAGTTGAATGCAGCTAAGCACACGTGCACATAGATAAGATATGTTCTATATCTATGGTTGGGTAATGGGATTAGAGTCTTTATCTCACAAGAACTCAAAGGACCATTTGTCAGCAAATCCTTACCCCTCAAAACTTCTTGGTTCTAGAACAAAGTACCATAGTTGCATCTTTCAAAATGTAGAGTTGTGAGAGATGGAGGTAGGGAAGGGTCGGATTTTTGCTTTTAAGGAGTTACTGGAAATGATCCATTCATTTATTCATACATTCGGTGAGGGGGACAGTGGGTTGTGGAAGAGGGGCAAGTAAAGGATAAGTTAGAGAGGAAAGCCTGTGGCATATCAGGAAAGCCCTCAGGTGTCACACTGGAGAGTCTGGGCTTCTTGTCACACCCCTACACTCAGGGAAGTGACCAGCCAGTCTCTGCCACAGAATCTCTTCTGCCACTAAGCATTTGGGATACAAGGGTGGCTTCAAAAACAACTTCTCAAGTGCCTAATTGATTGTCAGATGGCAATGCCATCTCCACCTATGAAGGCACTCAGGTCAATGCTTCAAGGACATTTCTCCCATCATATTGAGCTTGTCTGCAATAAAAGAAAAGAGTAGGCGATCTCTAGTTGGGTATTATACTCTCTTTGAGGACTGCAGTTATATCACTAACCTATTTTGAACAAGGACTCACCCACCCCACTGCCAAAAAAAAAGAAAACTTATGTTTCCAGAAGCACCTGCTGTATCTATTCTCTGTTGATGCCAGAGATTTTTAGGAATGAAGTGTTCCATAGCTGTAATTTTTAAATCCCACCTAAAACATGGCTCCATTGTTCTTCTGTCTGACACTACAGCTTCTATTCTCTCTCATAAGTCCCTTCTTAACAGAAAAAGGGCAAGAATCATTCCAGAGCTGAGGCCAGAAAAGACCTCACTGAATATATCTGTTTGCTTTTTAAACATCATTATAGGAGCCTCTAGAAATTCCATGTGTTCTGTTTGCCAAAGAGCCTTGAGTTCTCAATGAAGTTGAGTTTACAGATGCTCCGAGGGAATTTTATGTCCCTCACCACACACCCAGGGACAGGCACCACTGACTCTTTTCTCAATGTGTGTGTGTGTGTGTGTGTGTGTGTGTTAGTCGCTCATTCATGTCCAACTCTTTGTGACCCTCATGGACTGTAGCCCTCCAGGCCTCTCCATCCATGGGATTTTCCAGGCAAGAATACTGGAGTGGGTTGCCATTTCCTTCTCAAATATATATATATATATAGCTTTCGGAGAAAGTAAAACACTTATTTCTGTTAATTCTAGGCCATTTTCTGTTCACCTTAACTTTTTTCCAGTCCAATTTTGCCATTCAGTCTCTGCCATAAGACAGTCACATTCAAAAGTAGAAGAAGGAACTATTGAAAGAGAAGGAAAGGATTTCTGGGCGAGAAGACCCAGACTGCTCTGAAGGATAGCAAGAACTTTACAGGTTTCATCCTCATGACAACTGGGCTGCTAAGTCACTTCAGTCGTGTCCGACTCTGTGCGACCCCATAGACGGCAGCCTACCAGGCTCCCCCGTCCCTGGGATTCTCCAGGCAAGAACACTGGAGTGGGTTGCCATTTCCTTCTCCAATGCAGGAAAGTGAAAAGTGAAAGTGAAGTCGTTCAGTCGTGTCTGACCCTCAGCGACCCCATGGACTGCAGCCCACCAGGCTCCTCCGTCCATGGGATTTTCCAGGCAAGAGCACTGGAGTGGGGTTCCATTGCCTTAGGGCAAGTAAAAGCATCTCCATTTCACAAATGAGGTTACAGAAACTCGGAAAATTTGAATAATTTCCCTGAGATCACAAAGGTGGAAAGTAGCAGACTGGGTTCTACAGGTGTGCTCACAGGGCAGGCTCCTAATTAGTATCTGTGGATTTGCAATCCCCTGTATCATATTAGCTGGGGGAAGAGAAGGCTTTCTCTGATTAATTTGGGAGAGTGATTAATGGGGGATGTAAAATTTGATAAAAAGAATATGCCATCAGATTTGTAAAGTGCTTTTCTACCTTAGAAAACCTTCTGCAGCTCTTTTCTCATGAGACAGAAGGACCAAGTGAAATATGGATGTTCTAGGCAAAGAAACTGCCACTTGCCAGGATCATTTCATGAATTAGGGACAGACTAGGGGATGAACCCAGGCTCCTGGCACCTAAGTCAGAGACTTCAGCACTGCATCTGTGCTTCACAAGTTTTGTTATTCTTCAAAAGCAGTACAGATTTCCAGAGACCACGCCACATCTACTGTATCACTGTTTCTGGGATTGGGGATGCTTTGTCCTGGCACCAAGTTTGTGAACATTTGCACTATTTTCTTGTTTTTTGGCTACTTAGACATGTCCCCAGAGAAGGCAATGGCACCCCACTCCAGTACACTTGCCTGGAGAATCCCAGGGCCGGGGGAGCCTGGTGGGCTGCTGTCTATGGGGTCGCACAGAGTCAGACACGACTGAAGGGACTTAGCAGCAGCAGCAGCAATGCCCCTTCTGTGCACTGAGGTGAAACCCGTAAGCCTCTTCTAAGACACTGGTGTCTTTAATCCATATACTGACTATTCAAGAACAGAAACAGGAAAATACCCCTTGTTGGCTCTCATTTTCCACAAACATCACTGTTAGCTCACTCTTCCTTATGTCTAGCTAGCTCTTCTTTATTCAAGTGTTTTTTTAAATTAATTTTCTCATCATTAGGAATAGAGAACATATGATTGCCATCTTTCTTGTAATAGCAGTCCCTGTAATTGAAAGCACCTCTTCTTTCTTCAGAATCTTCTACCTCAGACTGAATTGTTGCCCTTGTAGCATTAGAGTTATGAAGTATTTTTAGACTAAGGAATTCTGAGTTCTGGATCCTGAGGAGAACTTCAGAGAGACATGCCGAAGATATACTTTTTTTTTTTTTTTGATATGATAAATTGTGATTAATATTATTAAAGATTCACACTAATTTCACTTAAGAAAACATACATTTCAATTTCCTTTTGTTGCCCTATATTTCATTTTTTAAAAACCTAACCTAAAGTTATAAAGCATATAAAATTGAAAACAATTTTTAAAATCACAGATCACAGTGATATACTACAAAAATCACTGAAAGTGACCAGACTTCTTTTACGCATTGCTCAATCCAGATTTACAGCTGCCCAATACCTAGAGGGAAGGGTGGGTCAGACAAGCTCATATGTTTTCTCACGTTTCTGTAACCTTTTCCCCCTCTTACAAGAAAGAAAGTGTCAAGTAAAAAGTGAGAAAACACCCTCTCTCTCTCTACCCCCATCCAAAATAACCCAAACTGTTTGTTTTACCAAATCCCTAGGAGATAATTTTAGTTTGGACTTAAAAAGAATGTTCTTGTGTATATTTCCTCATGTCATGAAAGATCACAGGAGTGCCCTGGGTCGGGGGAGGACATATCTTTGGGAGCTACAACAAGGTTAACAGAAAGGAGTAGAGATCTCCATCCACAATCAAGTCACTTTGACCACATGTTCCTCCTCTTGTTGTTTAGTCATTAGGTTGTGTCCAGCTCCTTTATGACCCCATGGCCTATGGCCCCTCTGGCCATGGAATTCTCCAGGCAAGAATACTAGAGTGGGTTGCCATTTCCTTCCCCAGGGGATCTTCCCTACCCAGGGATTGAACCCACATCACCTTCACTGGCAGGTGGATTTTTTACCACCTGCACCTCCTGGGAAGCCCACTCCTCTTCCAGCACTTGGATAGTAGTTGTGTTCACTTAGTCAGTGACACCTCTGGTACCACTAGGGGCTTGGGACTTTCTTGTCTCTCTTGTTGGATTCTAAAAAGTTTATTAAATGTATGCATTAGCACCAGATTCAATACCTAGTCAAATTCTAAGTTCTGAATCCAGCAAAAAAAAAAAAAAATTATAATAATTTGTAGTTAAATGCTGTTTATTTCCTTTTATTCTACCTTTTCCTTCTGCTTGTTAGAAATTTTTAAATATTTGGAAATAGCCAACTAAAAAAATAAACTCACTGAAGAAGGTGTTCATGTCAGCACAGTTTTCCTTCCCAGTTCTACCAACAGAAGCTCCACAGGCAGAATTATTCAGCAAAGAAACCTTGAAGCCCCATGGAGAAGGAAGTGGTGACATTAACACATGGGGTTGGCACACAGAGTAAGTGCCTGTCGGCAGGAAATATGTACAGACATGGTGCTTTATGACCCGTAGACGCCACTCTTCCCATCACCAGCCAACTTTATCTGGAAAGACCATTCTGCCTGATGTCCTAAATGTCACAGACAAAAAAGAGCTTTTTTGTTCCTAAAGAATCGTTTCTTTACTCAAGGCTTTGGGCTGTCAATGCATAAAATCTACAAAAGAAAAAAACAAACAAAAAAAATGTACCTGGGAAAGACATCAATGGCAACACCTTCCTCTAGCTCAGGGGATCAGAGCTGGAAAGGAAGACACGACAGACATAGCCAACCCCTTTCCATCACAGCCAAAAAGCAAATGTGCCTTGCAGATGCCTTGGACTGCAATGGACATTTGGCTCAGGACTGCCTACATTTGTTTCACAGTCAACCTCACACATACCCTGACAGGAGCAATCAAATGGTCTCTCTTCTGCTGTACTCTGAGCATATACACACTCAACTGAGCAGATCGGATGTTCCACTATCCACCCTAGGAAACTTCAGGAAGGGAAAATGCACAAACATCCCTTCCACCCAGTAAGTCTTCTTTGAGAACCATGGTTATAATGGTTTTACAGAAAGAGATGGATGATTGAAAAGCAGTTTCTTCAAATTAAGACATCACTATTCTGTTGCAGCCTAGAATGCCAATCAGATCAAGACAACACAAGCAAACTCCTTGACTCCTTAGACTATGAATTGATGAGATATTATCTGGTGTCTCCTGCTGGAGGAAATGTCTTGAATCTCCACATGCACATGTTATCACAAAAATGTACTCAAGAGGCATCCCCAAAGGTTGGCCTAATGACACACAGTTTCTGGGGGCTTTCTGCCTTCCTTTTTTGGCATTCCTCCTTTCCAGCCTACCCACCTTCTGTGTTGTTGTCCAAGAATGACTCCCTCTTTAGACCTGACCTTTTGTTCCTTCCTGTGGTGATTCCCATGGGGATCTAACTTTCTGCTTGCTTTCTACCAGCCTAATTGGAATTGAGTTAACCATGGCTGGCTGTTTCATGTTGCAAGTTTTTGTGCTGGTATCATTCCCAGGTGACATTATCCTTTAAAACTTTTGTTGATTTTGCAATCTGAAGAAATGGCGATTGTGGCTGTGACAACAGAGTTAGGTCTGTAGGAGCCTACATGCAAATGGTGATCAGGAGTTCTCATTTCTACAAAGACTCCTGAGTTCTAAAGCTTTTCTTCAAAAGATGATACCTGTATGCAATTCTTCTTTTCAATCTAATCCAGCAAATATGTTGCTGGTAGTAACAGAACTGTGTTCTGGTACATCACTGACCCAGGTGCTACAGAGGAATAAAAGAGGTATGTCTTGTTTTCTTCAAGGCACCTGTCGGTGCAGATTAGATCTGACAACACGTGAAACGGCCACAGAGCAGTAGGATAAAACTCAAAATCAGACACTAAATTCTGTTGCAGAGCTGACAATACTACACAAGTTCAAAGTGGGATCGATCGATGTGAATGGCTATTCTGGAGGGTGAGCGGGTTAGCAGTTGACAGGCAGAAGGGGCAAGCCATTCAACCTATGGAAAATGTGCTCAGCTATAGTAGGAACCAGAGCTAACCGAAAGCTGATACTCTGAGCTGTCTCTAAGCACTGAGTGAAAGGCTGCCTCTTTTGAACTGTATTTTGTACCTTCAGATGGCTCCCCAGGGGAAGGTGAGACAAGAAGCCATTTGCCCACGAGCAGGCCATCAACACTGTCCGTGCTGGTGATCTCAAAGCCTGGTTCTCCAGGCACAGCATGAGCAAATAGCTGCCCCAAATGGGAAGTGAAATATTTCCAAATGATCAAGTGCCCAAGGTCAACTGTTCAATCCTGGGTAGGCCAGTTAGCTTTGCCTGTTTCACGACATAAGTGTGTGCTTTCTAACACCAGGTCAACTGTTCCATGTTAGTTATAAGAAATCTAGAGAAGAACATAAATGAGTTGTGAAGAATCTGCCACCACTGTAAAAATATCCAGTTTTACACTGGCTGTTTACCCATGTTGTGTTGGCAATCTCAAAGCTTTTTTTTTTTATCTGTTTGTTTTTGTTTCTATAGAGCACATAATTAAAACATACTCATAATAGCAGTATAGCATAGTGGCTGAGTGTAGGCAACCCACATTGCTGGGTTAAAATCCTAGCTCTTCTTTTTAGCTGAATGACTTTAGACAAGCTGCTTGATGCAATTGTGCCTCAGCTTCTGTCAATTTGAAAAATAGGGATGATGATAATAATATTTGAATAAGATTATTTTGGGGAATAAATGAGATAGTACATGTACAAGGGTTAGAAGACTGCCCTAGTATGTTGGGCATGCAATAAATAGCAAGTCATCACTAGGATGATGGTCATTATTCATCCAGAAGGGATCTTACAGAGCATCTAGTTAAATAATACCATTTTTACAAATACAGAAACGCAATTCTCCAGAGGTAAAGTGACTTTCTGAGGCGCATTAGTTAAGTGGGTATTAGTACCCTTGGCTCCTGACTCATTAAAAATACAATGTACATGCACGCGTTATCTCATTCATTAACAAAACACACTCACATATATTATTCCCCAAACTCTCCCTGTTACACCACGTTGCCTCTCCTAAACTGAGTGCTGAAGCATTTTTCAGACACCCAAGTATCAGAGTTCCACAAGCTATGGTTCTCAGTGAGATCCGGAAAGAGGTACTTGTGTAGTGAGATGAGGGAAGGGCATGGAGAGGCCACGTCCCAACATGGCAGCAGACAAATGTGAGGCCTTTGGTGCTGTGGCAAAGTTATGTTCCATTATTAATTTGGTCCTGTGTTGCTGCTGCTGCTAAGTCGCTTCAGTCGTGTCCAACTCTGTGCGACCCCATCAATGGAAGCCCACCAGGCTTCCGCTGTCCCTGGGATTCTCCAGGCAAGAATACTGGAGTGGGTTGCCATTTCCTTCTCCAATGCATGAAAGAGAAAAGTGAAAGTGAAGTCGCTCAGTCCTGTCTGACTCTTAGCGACCCCATGGACTACAGCCTACCAGGCTCCTCCGTCCATGGATTTTCCAGGCAAGAGTACTGGAGTGGGGTGCCATTGCCTTCTCCGGCTCCTGTGTTAATTTGGTCATTTAAGGCAATGGCACCCCACTCCAGTACTCTTGCCTGGAAAATCCCATGGGCAGAGGAGCCTGGTAGGCTGCAGTCCATGGGGTCGCTAAGAGTCGGGCATGACTGAGCGACTTCCCTTTCACTTTTCACTCTCATGCATTGGAGAAGGAAATGGCAACTCACTCCAGTGTTCTTGCCTGGAGAATCCCAAGGACAGGGGAGCCTGGTGGGCTTCCGACTATGGGGTCACACAGAGTCGGACACGACTGAAGCGACTTAGCAGCAGTAGCAGCAGCATAAGCAGCAGAGAGGATTCCTTCAGGGGGAGCTGCATGAGATATGCCGTGAACCCAACTGTCCCAACAGGCTGTCAAGACAGTGCCTGTTTCTCTTTGATGATTAGGAGCCATGGCTACAATGACACCAGGTTTGCTGCACTTTTTTATTTCTTTTTTAAAAATATTTATTTAGGGTCTTGTGGCACGTGGGATCTTTAGTTGCTGCTTGTGAATTCTGAGTTGAGGCTTGTGGCATATAGTTCCCTGATCAGGGATTGAACCTGGGCCCCCTGCTTTGGGAGTGCAGAGTCCTAGCCACTGAACCACCAAGGAAGCCTTATTTCTTCTTTCTTAGAGAACTTAATCTGGCCTTCATGAAACAATATCAGCTTGTCTTTGGTCACTTGAAGTCCACCTCTTCCTCCGCCCTGTCCCTTGCCTGAATCATCCCACCTCCACCAGTGACTAACCAGCTGTGTCACAGTCATCCATTTAAGGGTGTCCTTTTGATGGAGTGTAGCTGTCTTGTACAGGCCTCAAACTCCTTGAACACTTCTATTTTTCTTCAAGTAGAAGGAGAAACTATGTTTTACCAGAACTTTTTCAAGGGAGACCATTGTGCATTTGAAACGAATCACTTAGGCTGGTGAGATGAGACTTCACATTTATGTTATATTACATAACAGCAACCTGGTGGAGTATTCAAATTAGGGGCAGAATTACATGGGACATTAGAGGAAAAAAGGGATGACTCCAGGTGTGGGAATTCTGTATGAGGCCCACAGTGGAAATATAAGAGAGTTATATCTGGTAAGAAGAGGTACTTTGCTATGGGGCGGGGGGTGAAATATAAACTCTGCTTTCTGTTTTGCTATGATTCTTCAATAAAATCTATTCACAAACATGAACAGGATTTCTTTTGAAAAACAATGAAGAAGCTGATATTGACATACAATCTGGTAAAGACAAGACAAAGACATTCTGCCCAGTTGATGGAAACCCAGGGCAGGAGAGAAGTTGAATAAAAATGAGCTGAGCTGCCCAGTGACAATGTAAACAGTAGAACTCTTCTTTCCAACAATGATTAGCTAATCCTTAGTAGGAATGACTGTCCTAATTTTGGAAACATTTTTCTTCTTTTTGTTCACAAGATGTACATTATAGATTGAACTGGGTCCTTCCAAAATACATAAGTTGAAACCTTGATCTTCAATGTGATAGAGAGTGGAGATAGAGACTTCAGTGAGGTAACCAGTTCAATGAGGTTGTAAGAGTGGGGCCCTAATCTGACAAGATTGGTGTCCTTATAAGCAGAAGAAGAGACACCAGAGAGTTCTCTTTGCACACACAAAGGAAAGGCTGTGAGAGGACAAAATGAGAAGGAGCTGTATACAAGGCAGAAGGAGGAGCCCCTTCCTAAAACCAGCCCTGACGGCAACTTGACCTTGGACTTCCAGCCTCCACAACTGTGAGAGAAGACGTTTCTATTGGTTGAACCACTAGGTCTCTGGTATTTTGTTATGGCAGCCTGAGCAGACCAATACAATGTGCTGTTCCATTTAAAGAACATGCTCTCTGTCACTGTTGGACATGGATTTATATTAATTTTTCCCACTTACTCTTTTACCTAGAATACTGTTCCAATCAGTCCTCTCCTCTCCTGTCATCTTAACTCTTTATATAAGCCTATTTAGCTGGTGGACAGCAATGGTTTTCAAATGTGCTGCAGTTCTCCTGTCTCTCAGTATTTGTATCAGAGTGCCACCAGAGGAGCTTGTGTATGTAGCTGTGTATATCTATGTATAAGTTTGTATGTATTAATCGTATACATATGATTAGTTACAAGACATAGGCTTATGTACTATAGGAGCTGGCTTCATAATCCTGAAGTCCACAGGGCAGGCAATCAGGAAGGAAGAGAGCAGTTGTAGCTCCAGCTGCTGCTTCATGTCAATGAGGTGAGTTGGCAGATCTGCAACAATGATGTGAGTGTAGAAATCTCAGAATGTGGCGATATTTTACTGTTTACTTTCTCTACTGCCTGGAATCTTTGCTATTCAAGGAGGGCTTAGTCTTCAAAAGGCTTCCACCTAATTCAGTCAGGCCCATCCACAATACTCTTGCTTTTCATTAGTTCAAAATCAACTGATGTGGGGGTTCAATTGCATCTGAAAAATCCTTTCACTGTAGCACCTAAGACACGTTTGGTTAAATAACTGGGAGCGGATGTTTGTATGTAATAAAAAGGCTCTTGTCTCCCTTTGACACTCCGGTTCTCCTGAAAGAATCTCCCTTGTAGCCCACCATGGCCAGAAGCATACTAGAAAAGGAATTCTAGGGAATGTAGTTTAGTTTAGCCAACTTGACATGTTACAAAACCATCATAAGGTTCAACACTTACATATGTTCTGCGCTCTCAGGGTTTTAATCCCACCGCAGATGGAGGGCTGGTCTATCAAGAAGAAATTCTTCCCTGAATTCCATGGGAAGAACCATTAACCTTTAGAAAGACACATTCTTCTCTCCTGTTCTTCCTTTAGTTGTCCTTCTTGGGTGTGAATCCTGCCTGGTTTCACCATGTATGTTTTTGACTCTGTTTGCTGGAATGTCCTAGAAAGGATGGGCCAATCCTCTTCTCCTTGTGGTTTGCTTTGTTGCAGTCCTTCCAGGTATGAACTGGGCTTGAATAGTGGCTTTTCCACTTACAAGCTATAAAGTTGGGCCAATCCCTTACATCCCCAGGGTTCAAAGAATAATCCCCTCTTAGGGTTGCTCTGTAGCTCAAGTGACAAAATAGAGGTAAAACACTGTGCTGCCTACACTGAGCATCATAATCATCATCTCAATACTTTTTAATTTTCTTTAAGTCTTTAAGGACAGCCATAGAATAAGTTCTTTACCCAAAGCCAGAGCTCAGAATTTCTATCAGCTGGTTTTCTCCTCACCCCACCAAGAGTTATCTCCAATTTCTAGTTACTTGAAGGGCTCTAACTGATATCAGCCCTTCACCATTTTCTCCGAAATATTGCCTACAGCACTAGCAGAGGCAGTGATAAATATAATAATGATAATTTCACAAAACCTCAGTGTGTGCTAAAGGATCCAATGACAATCTGAACAGCAGGAGAGAAAGTTTCTTCCTACCAATTAATGGGAAGCCACGTCTAATTTGCCACCTGCTCAGCACTTTTGAACCTGTCAGGAAAAAGGAAACCAGCGAACCTTGATCTTGTCACTAGTCTTCTTGGGGACTTCTCTCTAACACAAATGGAAATAGCGTTCATTAGAGTAAAAAATAGAAAGCCTGTGTCAGCTCCCTCTATTCTCTTCTTGGCTAGAAGTAAAATCCATCCTTGTCAGTGAGGAGGTGGTTCCGAAAGCCCACTGGACCCATATGCTCATCTCCTGATGCTGGAGAATGAATATCGCCTTAAACTTTCTAGAAACGTTTAGAGTGTTATTAGTTCTCCTGTGACTTATGAGTCAAGGGATATTATAAGAAAGAGTTCTACTGTTTCAAAACTTCTATATATGAGAAAATGCTCCAGAAGCCAAGATAAATTCCAAGTAAATAAGGTAGGACTTCAGAGATCATTTTTTTCTTTTGGCTCTCCTGATCATTTCAAATAATAATACAAGCCTTTATACAACCTATCATTAGTATGTACTTAGTCACTCAGTCGTGTCTGACTCTTTGTGACCCCATGGACTGTAGCCTGGCAGGCTTCTCTGTCCATGGGATCTCCCAGGCAAGAATACTGGAGTGGGTTGCCATTTCCTTCTCCGAGGGATCTTCCCGACCCAAGGATCAACACTAGTCTCCTGTGTCCCTTGCATTGCGGATGGATTCTTTACCCGCTGAGCCATTGGGAAAGCCTTCGTTAGTGTATTTCTTGTTAAACACAAACAAAAATAAAACAAACCCACAAACCCCTTGCCAGTATTATTTACTAATACGTCAATGTTATTACATTTCTTCTCATCTGGCACTTTTTGCTTACAATTAGTGAAGCAGCCAGTAGTTTCTTAGGCTACCTGGATCTCATTAGGTATATCATTTAGGCCTGTTTGTGTATTGAATCAGAACATATCATATGATCACTTGTTTAAGACTCTGGGCTACTCATGGTCATAAAACCATGAGGTTAAAAATACAGATTAGATCTTATTCATTTAGCAAGTCACTAATTCAATGGATATTTAGTAAACCTACCATGTGCCTGGAACATTGCCAGGCAAAATTACTTACATCCTAGAAATTTTGCCTGACATGAAAGTAATCATATACTTATGGCAATAATATAGAAACTTTATACTATCAATTTCTAATTTATTGATGATGCACCTAATCAGAAAGAACAGGCTCTTAGGGAGCATTTCTCACAAATTATGATAATCTAATTCTCATCTTATCCTCATACCTTGATTAAAATTGCCTCCTTCCTTTGTAATGAACTCTGAATCCCATCATGGTGCCATTCTTCGGAACTGGCATATTAGTTTGGAATCTTTTTGCAACAGCAACCCCTCAGGGGCTGGGACTCCCAGAGATTCAGGGACTTCTTTCCTTTGTCCCCTTTATTATTGGTCTATTCACCCTGTCTGCAGTTTAGAGCTGGATTCTCGGCTCAGGAGTAACCAGATGTCCTCTCTGCCAGCTTCTCCCCTGACTTACCCCATCCCATAGTGAAGAAGGGATGATGTGATATAATCAACCCAAGTCAAGGAATTTATAGAGCTGCAGTCTGAGTCTACTCATCTCTTTGGGGATCTTTCTTTCGCGGTCCTCTTTTTCATAGGATGTCAGTTAGAGTACGGACTGCTCTGAGAAGGCCTGAAGTGTGTGGCTTCCACCACTTCTAGTGTTAGGCACTGGGGGCTCTTGAATCTCACACCTCAGGAATAGCACAGGGCATAGTGGTTGAGGAAAGACAGAAGCTGAGTCCTGATTGTGTCTCTAGCTCTTTATTACCAACAACCCGACTTCTTTTAAATTAGAGGGACAAACTTCATTTGTCTTTTAAATCTGTGTCTCATATTCTTCCTGACAGCCCTGTGTGTTCTCTCCCATAGGCTAGGCTGACATAGAAAGGGTGAGAAAAGCCGCATAACAGAGCCTTAAGACCACTTCCTCTGAAATGATGATATATATATTCTCCGCCCCACCTTGGGAAGTCCTTCAAGTTTCTGTCTTTCTGATCAGTACTTTATTTGCAATCAGTGACTCAGGTTGCCTCTAGAAACAGTTTTAACTTAAGCATATCATCAGGCATACCTTCTCCTTTCAAGATTTGTTTTCCATAAGCTTGTATCTCTTACCACAGAACATTTTCCAACCTGTATAAATAGGAGACAATGAATCTTAACAAATGGGAGACAAAGTATTTTTTTTTTTTTTTTGGTCAGATCAAATTGCCATGACAGGGACATGTTATTGGACTGAAATATTTATTATAGGATTACCTCTCAATTTCATGTTATATATATATATATATGTGTGTGTGTGTGTGTATATATATATATATATATATGGAGAAGGCAATGGCACCCCACTCCAGTACTCTTGCCTGGAAAATCACATGGATGGAGGAGCCTGGTAGGCTGCAGTCCATGGGGTCGCTAAGAATTGGACACAACTGAGCAACTTCACTTTCACTTTTCACTTTCATGCATTGGAGAAGGAAACGGCAAGCCACTCCAGTGTTCTTGCCTGGAGAATCCCAGGGACAGGGGTGCCTGGTGGGCTTCCGTCTATGGGGTCGCACAGAGTCGGACACGACTGAAGCGACTTAGCAGCAGCAGGATACACACACACACACACACATATATATGTGTGTGTGTGCTCAGTAGCTAAGTCATGTCTGACTCTTTGCAACCTCATATACTGTAGCCTACCAGGCTCCTCTGTCCATGGGATTTTATATAATATTACATAAGACAATGTAAGTATTGCTTTTGCCTGTCTATAATATTAGATACAGCATGGACAAAATAGAAATAGACTCAGTTCACAAGATATTAGGATGGAAACATAAAAATTAAGGTAAAATAGGAAAAGCTAATTGAATACATTTATCTTGCTACATGTTTTCTTCATGTGTAGAGCATGAACCCAGCCAATAGTTTTCTTAGGCTACCTAGACATCATTAGGTATAACATTTAGGCCCATTTATGTATTAAATCAGCATATTCCATATTATCATCTGTTTAAGACTCTGGTCTGCTCAGGTCCAAGGAAATTCAGGGTAAGAAGGATAAGAATTTCCTGAAATTCAAAAAAGTCTACTGTTAGGGCAGTCTGTCCCTAGACCTCTCCTCTCAGGAAGGAGAGATGAAAGAAAATACTCCAAATTCAGAATACTCTAATTTGGAACACCACTTGCAATTGGAGATATAATTTTCAAATGCCATTTACAGCTCTGCCTTAAATAAGTCTCATATATGATCATATATATTTTATGATTCATATATATATGATTATATATAAATATGATTCACAGGCAGAATGCTTTTAAGGCAATGAGTCACAATGGGTAAAACCTTTATAAACTTCACATCTCAAACTAGGGAAGTCTAAGAATGACTTTGAACTACTTAAGAGCCTTACAGGTCAAGTATAGTTGGGCTAAATTCAAAATCCCATGAGAACAAAACCTCCCATGATTGGTTTTGTCCCTTGTCTTTGTCCTGGCAGGGCCATCTAAGACAGATGGTCATAGATCTTTCTAGATCCAGAGGTGGCCATTTAATCTCAGTTGTATCATCTAGCTGCAGTTTTACTCATTAACTCTGTAAGACATAGCATAGACTCTTCCTAGAACTATGGTTAAAAACTCCAGAGAATCCACCTAGACTGTGGATGAGGATTATTTCTATCAAAATATAAAACTTTTAAAAGGTATATGGATATTAATTTTTAAATGCAGAATGTCATGAGGCCTTGAAGGAGAAATCCCAAGGGAAAAATGATCTCTAAATTGAAGGAAGAGTTGAGAAGTGAGTGTTACTGCTTCCTTTTGGACAGAGAGACAGAGAGTAACAAAAGCAAACTGGAATGTGGAAGGAGTGAAGAAACGAAAGATAGGGTTGAATACACTGACATGGCAAATAATATCTGAAACGGTGCCTGGATTGTGTAGAAACTCAACACAGTCTGTGTGAGAACTCGTGTCACAGGTTGCAGAAAGGCAACAGAAAAGTCAAAATGTCCCTGGTAAGAGCCAGGTTCACATGCTAGTCTGGGAAGCCCCACTGTAATCAACATTCTGTTGATCAAGAGCTGACTGGTGATTTAATGAAGCAGAGGGAAAGAGATCCCTGGAGGAGTATTACTTGTTGAGCTATTGACCAATATTAGCAAACAGAGCTATTACATGGTTTAATACCTAAAGGTGTAACAAAAATTTTTCTTTTATAGAAAACAGTAACTTCATTAATTGATTCAACAGATACTTACAAAGGACTTGCTATGAGCAAGGCATTATGGTAGATGCTGGAAACAATAAAGAATAAGATAAAGCCCCTGCCCCATAGAGTTTTGATCATATAGGGCAGATTTAACACAATACATCAATAAATATGTAAGAATATATGCTATCATTAGCACCATAAGGATAACACACAGAGAGCCATGATTAAGAAAAATGAGTAGAGATAGGTTTATGAGATAGAGTGGTTTGGGAAGACCTCCCTGGGAGAACTGAAAAGTAACGATCAGTCATAAAAAGGGTTGTGAGGAGGGAGTTCCAAACCATGAAGGCAAAGGAGACAGCAGGCACAGTGGCCCAGAGGGTAAGACAGCTTGGTATGTTCTAGAAACTAGCAGCAGGCAGCCTGGTGGGAGATATGTGATACTGTTGAAGGATGAGGGAACAGTAGGCAGTTGGAGATAAAAATGGAAGCTTTATAGCCGAAAAAAAGGCAGATTAGAGGGTATGGCCTGGCTCTCTGGGCAAGGAGCTTGCCTATACACCTCAGAATTAAACTTGCCTATCCAAGCCTGGTTTAAAGACACCAGCATCCCACTGAAATGCGTGTACGTGCTGAGTCACTTCAGTCATGTTTGACTCTTCATGACCCTATGAACTGTAAGCCACCAGGCTCCTCTGTCCTTGGGATTCTCCAGGAACGAATACTAGAGAATTGCCATGCCCTCCTCCAAGAGATCTTCCCCACCCAGGGATCAAACTCATGTCTCTTATGTCTCCTGCATTGGCAGGCAAGTTCTTTACCACTAGTGCCCCCTGGGAAGCCCTCCTGGACCTGGATCTGCAATTTACCCCATGGAGAAACAGAGGGTGAGGCTTGCCACTGAGTAGGCTGCTAACCCCAAAAGAGAGAAAAAAGAAGACTGGACCACATACATAACTCAGTTCCTTCTCCCAAACCCACCAAACAAAGAGATCATTGTTCCTGAAAGCAGAGGCCAGGAGGCTTACGCATTTGGTAGTTTATGCATTACCAAATGAGGTCCCTTCATTTGGAAACTTGAAACCAAATAAGGTGTTTCCTCCACAACAGCTCCTTGGGTTAGTACCTCACTGTGTGTTTGGTCTGGAGAAGGCAGAAAGGAAGAAATGAGATACTGCAATGAAATGGGAAAAGACTGTGGCTTTTGATGGGTGAAATCCCTCACAATCTTCACCAATATTTTTCTCTTTGGATGGTGCCAACCAAAGGCACCCATCAGAGATGATGGCAGAGATGGATAAAGTAGAGCTCTGTTTCAGTTTTAATCCAGTTATGGCTAAACTGGATGTGCAAGGGGAAACACTGTCCATCAGGATTTAAGTTAAGTGTCTAAGATGATTCCTATGCCTACTGTGGTTATATGCATGCAGGTGTGTGCCTGGGCCACGTGCATTCCCTGTCCCTCCATTAGTGTGAAAACCTCATTGGCTGCTTTTATATCTATCCATAGTGTCTCATTCCATTATAGAAATTCCATCTTTGCTGTTTGACCTACTGATTAATAAGGTTAAGAACAGAGCTGGTCTACCTTGTTGGGCTCAGGCCAACGAGAAAAATAACCTCTTCCCTATTTCATTCAAAACATTAATCCGTCTTCCTTAGTATTGTGGTTGCTGTGAAACAACCTGCCTTGAAAGGGGAGAAAAAATCCTAGTTAGAGTGAAAAGAGCCCTTTATCCTTTGGGAAAGCAGGCCAGGCTCGCTCTGATTCACATGCAATGAAATCCTGCTTATCCCAGTGTTTCCTGTTGCGTCCCCCAGGATCCATTAGCAGTGAATTTCTTGGCATTTGTGGCTGGCAGAAATGAGATCACCCAGGCCCAGCAAGCTCCAGTCCACCGAGGGTTGAATTTCAGCACAGAGAAGCTCCCTGGTAACTAGTTGGAAGCAGTGTTCTCACAAAAGAAACTGTAGTAGTCCAGTCAAAATGACCCTTTAGTGTCCACTGGATACTGCCCTCAGTAAGACAAGTATTGTTCTTTAAAAAAAAAAAAGTTTTAATTTTGACAAGATGTACACGATTCAGAAAGCCCACATAGTTCTGTGAGGTTTACAATAGAACCCTCACTGCCCTGCCCCAGCTCCAAATTCTTACTCCCCAGAGACAATTTTTGCTTTCAATTATTTAATCCTTCCTTTGGTAGTTACCTCAGTAATTTTAAATAACATGCTTACACTGCTAGTTTTTCAATGGTATGCATAATCTACTGATTTTGCTACTACTAAACATTGAAATTTAACTCTCTGATGCATACCTATACACACACACACATGTGCTCACGAGCATGCACGTGTGTGCATACACACACACACACACACCCCTCTTCCCTTCATTATCCTACTACATTTATGGCTTTTTTTTAATTGGCAGGTAATTACTTTACAATATTGTGATGGTTTTTGCCATACATCAACATGAATCCGTCATAGGCTTACGTTTGTCCCCTCCCTCCAGAACCAGCCCCCCTACCCCTCACCTCATCCCTCCAGGTTGTCATAGAGCCCCAGCTTTGGGTGCCCTGCATCATGTATCAAACTCCCACTGGCTGTCTGTTGTACATATGGTAGCATTTATGTTTCAGTACTATTCTCTCAAATCATCCCACCCTCTCCTTCTTCCCAATGAATGGATAAGGAAGTTGTGGTATATATACACAATGAAGTATTACTCAGCTATAAAAAGGAATGCATTTGAGTCAGTTCTAATGAGGTGGATGAACCTAGAGCCTATTATACAGAATGAAATAAGTCAGAAAGAGAAAGACAAATATTGTATGTTACTATATATATGTGAATATATATATGGAATCTAGAAACATGGTCACAGTCCTACATGCAGGGCAGCAAGGGAGACACAAAGAACAGGCTTTTGGACTCAGTGGAGGAAGGAGACTGTGGGATGATTTGAAAGAATATCGTGACTTTTCATGGGATCAATACACATTGTTTACTTACTGTGAAGTTATAAATAAGATGCTTATACTGTTGAATCATATAGAACACTAGGATTTTTTTTTCTTGTAGTTTTTTCCCTAAAGTGAGTATTTTGACTAGGTTATCCTTTCAATCAGTTATACATGTAACCACCTTTAATTCATCGCCCAACCAGATCCCCTCTCAAACGTTTCAAAGCACATGGGGTATAATCTCTCCTTGTCACTCCTTTTTTTGGAAGCATCCTTCGTGGAGCCTGCATCCTCTCCTGCCATTAGATAGCTGCTCTCTGGATCTGCTTCCAGCTGCCCTCCTGACAGCATCTTTAACTTACAGTTGCACACAGGAATGACACTTTCCTCTGTGCTGGGGTCCCTGATTCCCTAGATCCCTTATTTCCCCTCTTTCTCAGTTTACTCTCAAATCTACGCAGTAGTTTTCCAAAAAGGGTACACGAATTGAAGATAAATTTTAGATAACTTTTATATCTGAAAAAAATCATTATTCTATTCAAATAGATTGAGTGCCATCTATTTGAAATAGTTTTTCCTCAAGAACTTGAACTCATCTATCTATCCATTGTCTTCTAGTTGCCTATGTCACTATCAAAAAAAATCTCAGACTGTTTTTAATCCCACTTTTTAACATTTAATCTATTTTTTTTCTTTTTGGAAAGCATTTAAGATCTTATCACTTTCCCAGAAACCCTCGCATTTCATTATAGAGTGTCTGCATGTCCTTTTTCATTCTAGTAGGTACTTTCATTCTAGAAACTCAGGCCTTTGTGTTCTGGAAAATTTTCTCAAATTACTTCTCTAATAATTTCTTCCTTTCACATTCTCTTTTCTTTTTTTGGAGTATTAATTGTTTGTTGTCCCCCCGCCCCTTTTTTTCAGATGGGGTTGCTGGGTTGGTCCTAGAGATTTAGGGGCAGGGAAGTGGGTTATTTTGTTTGTTTGTTCTTACATGTTCCCTCCTATTGTTTCTCATTCTATATCTCTGTGTTTTGCTTTCCGGAAGATTTCCTTGACTTTATTTTTCAGTAATGAATGTTTCATTTCTGCAATTGTAGTTTTAATTCCCAGTAACTCTTTTTTGTTCTCTGAATGTTCCCTTTTATGGCCTCTTAGAGCAGCATAGTTTGCATGATGGTTGAGCTCATAAACTGAACAAGCAGATTGCCTGGGTGAAAACTGCAGCTCAACTGCTTAACCAGCTGTGTTAACATTTGACAACATACTTACACCCTCTGTGGCTCAGTTTTCTCAGCTGTAAAATAGGGATAGTAACAGCATCCACTTCATGCAGGTTAGTGTGAGGACTCAGTAAGTTACTTTGAGAGTACTTGCCCAGCATATAGAGTGCTCAGTACATGTCAGCCCTTATTATGATGTATGTTATCTCTTCTTTCATCTTTGTACAAATATTAATTACAAGGACTTTTTTCCTTGAAAATTCATTTATGCTTCCTGCTTTGTCTCTGCTTTTTTTCCTGTTTGTTTTGGTTTCTCTCTCTCTCTCTCTCTCTCTTTTTTTTTTTCCATGAGGCTTTCCTCCAGCATTTCAGGATCTTGTAACAGTGAGAAATTCACATGATGATTTCATACTCTGGTGTTTATACTTGGCTTGTGCATAGGTGGGTTTCACCGTGGGTAATCTGGACATTTCGTTGTAGAGTCCCTGAGGGGTATAGGTCTTAGGCTGCTTAATCTCTTGCCTGGATTGTGGGGGTCTAAACCTGATAGCCAGAGTTCTTGACACTGAGCTGGGTAAGGGGCCCAGATGCTCCAGGGCACTCTGCTGGCTTTCCTACAGCCCACTGTGTTCCACACGTTGGCTTGTTGCCTCTGCTGAGCCTTGTATTCCTTAGCTAGACGCATCTCTTCACAGACTGCACATCTGACCACATCTGGTTTTGAGTTGACCGTCGCCTAGTTTTGCAGAGTAAGAGAGGGGCTCTGGGAACTTACCTGCTTCTTACATAGTCATTTAACAAATGCTTTTTTTGTTTGTTTTTTAGCCTTGCCTGTACTCCCACTTCTGAAAGTATCACTGCTTACTATTCCTGGGCTTTTCTAGGCTTCAGGGGTATAGACCTGCTTGCTTCTGAACTTTTCTCATGGCAAGCTCTGTTTTTGCCCTCCTCTGACATGCTAAGTTTATTACCACTTGTTCATCTATTCCCTCTAGAGCTAAAGTTTTGTGGCCTTCTTCCCCACTTTATTTTTCTTGACTCTTATGACCAAATGCTGCCTTTAAAAAATCATCTTATTTATGGGTTTTCAGGAAGATGCAGAAATATGCAAGTGTGTTTGTCTGCCACTCTTCACAATTATACTTCTCAATGCATTTCTCATGATTCTGGTTCTGCCTTTTTGGGCTATAAATAATGAGGGCTGCCATCCAGATAATTAATAAATGGGTTACCTTAGTCTATGAAGCTGCTGCTGCAAGTCATTGGTGAGGGATTTGAGCTATGAGTCTTGAGAGGGAATTTTTCTGATCAGCCGACAGGCTCTCGGTGTGTGATCAGCAGTTCACACGTGTAAACTGGTTAGCAAGGCTCAGGGGAACAGTCTGTTTTCCCATGATGGTGATTCATGTCTCTGTGACCTTGGACAATTAAAACATCTGACGTCAGTTCTTTCCCTTGTGAAGCAAACACACCTCTGCTTCCATATTTTGTGTTAGGCTTAGAAATTGTAAACTGTAATTGAAACTGAAAGTGTTAGTCGTGTCCGATTCTTTGTGACCCATGGATTGCAGGCTGCCAGGGTGCTCTGCCTGTGAAATTCTCCAGGCAAGAATACTGGAGTGGGTTGCCATGCCCTTCTCCAGGGGATCTTCCCTACCCAGAAATCAAACCCAGACCTCCTGCATTGCAGGCAGATTCTTTACCCACTGAGCTACCAGGTAAAGCTCTGTATAATTGATAGGAAACATTATATTTTCATTGCTCCCCTTTCTTGGCTCCCAAACTTATCAATCTATACACATTTATTTATTTTACAATAGAAACCACACTAGAGTGAAATGCCTATTTTCTGTCCTTCTCCTATGTTAGACTGAGCAGCTTCTGGGCAGGCATATCGGTCATGATTTACTTAGCCTGGTATCATCAAGTCCTAGCCCTGGGCATGGTATATAATAGTTGTTCACTAAAATGTTGACTGAATACAGAGGAGACAAAGCTATCTGACACCAGGATTGAACCCATAACCTTGACCTCCTTAGTTGGAACTTCTAACCATCTGCTGCTAAGTCGCTTCAGTTGTGTCCGACTTTGTGCGACCCCAGAGATAGCAGCCCACCAGGCTCCCCCATCCATGGGATTCTCCAGGCAAGAACACTGGAGTGGGTTGTCATTTCCTTCTCAAATGCATGGAAGTGAAAAGTGAAAGTGAAGTCGCTCAGTCGTGTCCAACTCCCAGCGACCCCATGGACTTCAGCCTACCAGGCCCCTCCATCCATGGGATTTGCCAGGCAAGAGTACTGGAGTGGGATGCCATTGCCTTCTCCGTCTAACCATCTACATACAGCCTTATGAGAACCCACTTCCATGACAGAGAAGATCCATTCTTCGCTGGCTCTGAGCAGTGGTAAGCTGCTTCGCACTGCCTGCCTTGAATACCTGGGGGGAAGACCTGAAAAATGATCTTCCTGCTAAGCCTGACTCCACATCCTATTACCCATCCCTTGAGCCATATGTTTAGCAACTTATATTTAATAAATACAGCAGCAGAATCCGATTAGAGTGAGCCCAGTGATAGTTAAACTCGATTGCCAGGGAAATCAAGTTAGAATCCTGAATTGTTTTTATGTATTGCAATGGGCAACTGGAATGCCTGTTCCATATGGCGCGGACTCTGTCTGCGAATTGCACAGCCCATTCCCTGTCAGATGGTCCCATTTGGGGTCAGTGACGATGGCAGGAAATAGTGTGGAGAGGCAGGTGAGCCCCAGGGGCGTCCATTAGATTTCAGTTGTCTCCCCTCCATCACTGGCCCACTGCAGACCCACGGACTCTGGCACAGTTGCACTTGCATCCTTACATTTCTAATTGGCATGTTGGTATTTACGACACTAGCTCCATCCAGGGCTTCAGAAAGGCAGAGACAATGATGGGGAGAGAACAAATGCCTCATATAAAGGTTAGTGGAGAGTGTTTCCCTGTTTCCAGAGGTAGGGTGGGCTCTTTTATCTGCACCAATCCACCTGTTTCCAGCTGTCACCATTCTGAGGCACATCCACAAAGCTGCCAAGTGCTCAGCCAGAGAGGAGGGGGTTGCCTGCTGCTCAGCCTCCAGAGTGATATTTTTTCCTTCTCTCACCACCCTCCCCGCCCCTAGAATGTACTCTCCTTCCTTCTTGAGGCTGCCTGGGGAGTTTGCCCTCCTTTACCCTGGCAGGAAGAAGTGGCTTCCTCTCCCATCATTGAATGGAAATTATAGAAACTTCTTTAAAGATGTACCCCTTGGGCTGACCTGTTCAGATTTATTAATAAAGCAATTCTGTAGCTTCTGGGGGTGAAATGGCCTTCCAGGAGCCTGAGGTCACTCTGAAAAAAGGATTCCATTCAGATCTCAAGAAGGGATGCACGCGCCTCTCAGTGCCCCTTGCTAAGGCTTTTGTGAATGCTTTTAGAGTCTATTACCAGGAGGCTGGCTTCTGCACATTACAAATATCAATCGAGTTCACATAGCCATTCTCCCTATCATAAAGGAGCATTCATAGAATATTCAGCAGCCTGGTGGAGACAATAAGTCTGTTTCCCTCCCTGGGCCCTTTCCCTTCCTTGTCAAGAGGAATCAGCTCAGTGAAGAGCATGGGCAGCCTAGCTTTAAGTAATTGTCCTGAAACCTGGCCTCTTGAGCCCTGCAGCCACTTTTCTTCTGTCTGTCACATGTCCTTTGTGGGTCCCTTCTTCTGTAAACATTCTTCCATCTTGAAGTCATCTTGCTCTGTTTCTTGCTTTCTTTCCAAATGTTTTCCTAAAAATCCATAGGCAGGAGAACTCATATAGCGGCTGCTAGAAGGTCGTGGTCAAAGACTCAGTGGCCAGGACACCAAGTCCTTTGTCCTTCACAAAAAGGCCAGATGCCTTCCAGCTGGAGTGTACAAATGTCTTGAAGTCATAACACGTTCTTATTTAAAAATCAAGTTAGGCCTCCTTGCTTGAGTGGTAAAGTCTTAATGGCCTACATAAGGCAAATGGCCATAAAGAAAACGAGTACTGCTTTATAGCCAGCCATTCATGTGAAAGAGGTGTGTAAAATAATGCTAATAGTCACAACAGCAAGCAGATATTAGAGAAGTCAGGCTGGAAACAGGGGGCTGTAATAAAACACATCTTCCCATTATTGCAATTCTGTATGTAACTCCTACAAAACAAGAGGGAGGCGTTTCCTTCCTGGGCTGGGGGACGACCACACTGACCTTATGCCTTGTGTTTTGACTTGGTCCTTGATTATGCACAGATGCGTGGTGAGGATGAGGGTGTCATCTGGAGTTAGATGAAAGGAAGGAGTGGGTTGCATTGCTTTCTGCCATGTTTATCTCTTGCACTACTACTAAAGATACCCCACCATGGTTGGACACAGTTATTATGCGAGGCCCAGCAACCACTGAACAGGTCTTGTTACTGCAGAAGAGCCGTCTCAGACAGACTCTTTTTTTTTTTTTTTTCAGGAGCTGTGCAGAAATCCTTTATTCACATGTCTAAAATATTATGAAACATCTATGCAAAGTGAAGTTTCACAGGAAAACAAAAGATGTTGACAGATTTACTTCTTTTTAGGTCATTGATAAATTTTGTCTTTCAGAAGCCCTCTGCACAATGTTGTTTTATTATTATTATTATTATTATTATTTTTTACTTTACAATATAGTATTGGTTTGCCATACATCAACATGAATCTGCCACGGGTGTACACATGTTCCCCATCCTGAACCCCCCTCCCACCTCCCTCCCCATACCATCCCTCTGGGTCATCCCAGTGCACCAGCCCCAAGCTTCCTGTATCCTGCATCGAACCTGGACTGGCGATTCATTTCTTATATGATATTATACATGTTTTAATGCCATTCTCCCAAATCATACCCCCCTCCCTCTCCCACAGAGTCCAAAAGACTGTTCTATACATCTGTGTCTCTTTTGCTGAGACGGACTCTTTTTTAAAAAATTTGTTTTATTGAAGTATAGTTGATTTACAATGTCATGTTTATAGTGTACAGCAAAATGATTCAGTTATATATATGTGTATATATATTCTTTTTCATATTCTTTTCATTATGTTTTTTTCTTTATTTTTAATTAAAGGGTAATTACAATATTATGTTGGTTTCTGCCATACATCAACATGGATCAGCCATAGGTATACATATGTCCCCTCCCTCCCATCTCCCACCCCATCCCATCCATTTTGATTTATTACAGGATACTGAATATATCAATAGTTCCCTGTGCTTTAGAGTAGGACCTTGTTGTTTACACACTCTCTCCCTTCTTTTTTTTTTTTTTTATTGGAGTATAATTGCTTTACAGTGTTAGTTTCCGCTGTACAACAAAGTGAATCAGCCATATATATCCTCTCCCTCTTGGACCTTCCTCCCTCTCCCCTCCCACCCCACCATCTAGGTCAGCACAGAGCACCTCTTTCTTTACAGGTGGGTTTTTCTCTCTAGAGCAAAGCCTAGAGGCATTTCAATATGCTCTAGGGTATTGGGTTTATATTTGGGGCCCTATGCCATTGGTAAGATACTAAGCAAGGCAATATCCCATCAGGGAACGCTGATGGACCCTCCCTGCAAAGTTCTTTGGCAGCATCATCATCTAGTTTTATGTTTATAGCCCTCTTGGTATTCTCCTTTTGTTGTCCCCAGCCTTCAGAAAGTCTTGTTTAAATACTCCCCCTGGTTTTAGCTGTGCTATAGAGTTGGCAGGACAGTATCCTGGCTCATGTTTGGTCAGAAAATGAAGTAGGAGCAGCTCTGTCCCCAGATGAGCAGTGGTGGCCCTGGTAATTAACAAAAGATTTCCCTTAGGCAGTGTTTTCCAAAGTGGGTTGCATATAATGTGAGTTCCGTTTGGATATTAATAAGCCTTGTAGGGAAAAAGAGCACCATGGCTAACCAGGTTTGGGGAATGCTGGGTAAAGCATGTTAAACGAGTTGATTCCTAGCAAGACTCCTCAAGGCTTTTTCCACTAGTTTTCTGTAGCTCCTGTAACTAACTGCTTACACTTGGTGACTTTCATTCTCACAGGTCTGGAGCTCAGAAGTCTCAAGTCAGTATAACTGACCTGAAATCAAGGTGTTGGCAGGGCTGTATCCTCCACACAAGCTCTAAGAGAGAATCTTTTCCTTGCCTCTTTCAGCTCTGGTAGGTGTCCATATTTTTTGGCTTATGTCCTCATCATTTCAATCTTCAATAGCATCTTCAAATCTCTCTCTTTTCTCTATCTTCACAGCATCTTTTTCTCTGTGTGTCCGTGTGTGTGTATTTAACCTCCCTTTGCTTCTCTCTTATGAGGATACATGTGATTGCATTTAGAGCCCACCTAAGGATAAACTACTCCTCTCTAGATCCTTAATTTAATCACATCTTTTGCTGTATTAAGTAATATTCACAGGCACCAGGGGTTTGGAAGTGAATATGTCTTTTCACAGGGTCACCATTTAACACACTAAAGCCCAGACTACATTGTAAGCAGTGTGCATCTCTAGGATGAGGTAAGTGTTGTGAAGTGTTCCTTAAACCTCTGTGATAAAACAACCCTCTTTTCAGGAAATTTTTGTAGCATCAGTGTTTTGAAGAACACACTTTAAGAAATTTTGCAAAGGGAAGATGGATCTTGGGGGAAAATGAAGGCCAATCTGTCTTGCTGCCCTTCTCCTTGTAGATCTAGGTTTTATTTTACTGAGGAAGATGGCACTTTCCTTGCCTTAGGAGATGATATTATTGCACAGATAAAATATGAAAAAAATATCAGCAATTTCACAGGGACATCTAAGCCAAACTCCACAGATGAAGTGTCTCTAGGGAATAGTTAAAATAGCATTGTATTTGGAGTTTCAAAACCTGGATTGGATTCCTGGTCCTCCTACATAAGAGCTAAATGATGCTGGGGAAGTAATTAAACTTTTCTAAGCCTTGGTTTTCTCATATATGAAGTTAGGATAATAACCATAGCTGCCTTGTTGTAACATGTAACTGCTGTGTGTAAAAGCACTTTATTAAATGTGAAAGTTTATATGATCTAACTAATTATTTCTATTTTCTGAGACCCAAAGTTGAAAAAAAAAATCTTGTCCTTTGGTTGATGATAATGATGGTGGTGGGAGTAGATTTCTCCTGGACTTCTCTGGAGGTCAGGCTGTTTTTACTCAGCGAGAGGCCGTAGAAACCTGGTTATACTTCCTTATCTACTATTGTATTTCCAATACTTGGCATCTAGTGTATGCTCATGTGGCATGAATGAACTCCCCTTGCCTGGATCTCTACCCCCAGTGTCAGTTTTACACAATTGTGGAATCCTTGGGTTGGAAAGGCCCTTGAGATGTCATCTAGAACAGTAGTTCCCCAGTGCTGATCTGGGAACTGTTAATGGATGGCTACATGAGAACCAGCTGGAAGTGTATTAAATACAGTTGCCAGGCACCACTCTGAGGATTCTGATTCAGTAGATCCAAGGTGGCACCCGGGAACCTGTACTTTTATTAAGTTCCCTGGGAGATGTGATACAGCTTGTCCATATACTAATCAAGCCTTCCCACTATCTTCATAAGGAACCACTCCTAAAGCATCACACGAAATAGTCTATTTCTTTTTAAAGATCTCCATGGAATTTTTGCAACTTCCTTTACTAGAGATGCTCTTTTTATCAAGTAGTCATATGAGTCAGCCACAGCTCAGTGCATCTTCATGATTCATGTATTCATTCATTTGTCCATTCATACAGACATTTATTTTGCACCTATGATGTGCCTGGCACAGTGCTAATTTATTCCACTGTATTCCTTTTCAGAAGCTCCTTAGTCAACATGAGGCCCATGATTTAAAGCCTTTGATTTCTTCTTTTCTGACTTGAATAAGTAGAGAAGTAAGACGACGTGACTTTCTGCTTCACTGTTTGCTTTTCTCTTTCCGGGGATTATCTTTAATGTAAGAAGGAAGCTTTTCTTCCCTTCAGTGGTGAAATCTTGAATGCCTCGGATTCATGGATCAGACAGTTGGGAGGGGCCTCAAGAGACCCAGTCCTCAAAAAGGTAAGGGACCATCAGCCTCATTTCCCCATTCACAAAATAAACTAAATAGAAGTCAGGAGCCCTAAATGATTTTCCCAGCATCAGAATCAAGAAATGTAGGGCTTAGATCTCTCCGTTTTATTTCTTAAAATAATGTTTATTCAGAACTTTTTATTCTAAAATAAAGTATGTGGAAGCAATATTCTCCCATTTAAAAAATAGTTCCTTTCATATATTCATCTAGCTGGCTTAGGGAACGGGCCTTCTTCTTCAGGGTTCATAATTACTTATCTGATATTCTCCCTGTCGGCTTATAAATAAATATCACATTCTCCCAGACTGAGCCAGCCAATGTCTATTACATGGTGGATAAGTGAAATGTTCGCTGAACCTTATTTTCCTAGGCTACACGGGGCCGCAAATGTTTTTCAGAGAGTCTCTCTAGCCCTAGAGGATGACAGTGCTTCCCCAAGCTCTGCTCCTCCCCTTTTTACTGTGTTTCTGTTCCAAGATGCTCTGCTCACCTGTCACCAGCAGTCTCCAACACTGATGCGGAAGCAGGTCTCCAGGCAGTTCCAGAAGCTGTCCGGGGTTCTGCTGGAGTGGGGCTGCAGCAGTTGGAGCCCTGCTGTCCCTGTTCCTCTGGGTCCTCAATAGGAACTTCACAGGGTCGAATGCTGCTGCCATCCTGTGGCAAATCACACCCTTTGGAGGGTGAGGGAGTGGACCCACATCTCTGACCTGTGTGTCGGGATTGAGCTAATCAGAGACTTGATATTTCTCAGTTTAAACAAAGTCTACCGTATCGCATTGTGTTCTTGTTAAAAAGAGTTTCTGGACGGAGTAGATTCTGTAAGCTGCCCTTTGCTCACATCCATCCAGACGTCAACAGGGGGATGTGTAAGCACCAAAGGCCCTGGGGCCATCAACTGTGGACTCAAATCCTGGGATAGCTTATGGGAACAGGATTGTAATGGTCTTTGTAAGGGCAATGAGAAGTTGGAGATTTGCTGCATTGTCTGAGCCAAATATAATTAGATGCCTGTTGGCCCCAGGAAAAGGCAAGATACTCTGCTTTGTGTGTGTGTGTGTGCACCTAGCTAGCATATGGAAGAGACTCTTGATTAGATGAAGGTGGATTCTTTTTTCTTTTTCTTTCAATATTTCTTTTAAATTACTGATATTTGTATACACCATTAGTATCATGAATTTTCACTCCATTTTCTGGAAATCTAATCATTAAGAATCCACCTGCAATGCAGTAGCCACAGGAGATACAAGTTTGATCCCTGGGTTGGGAAGATCCCCTGGAGGAGGAAATGGCAACCCACTCCAGTATTCTTGTCTGGGGAATCTCATGGACAGAGAAGGTTACAGTCCATGGGGTCGCAAAGAGTCGGACACAACTGAAGCAACTTAATATACATGTAGTCATTCAAAATAGTCCCTTCATGCTGTTAGCAGTGAAATCTGAAGTTCAGAGAATCTAAAGAAATTAACTGAATGCCAACAAGTAGGACCATTTATGAAACATATAAAATTCCCATCTTTTCTCTCTCTCTCCTACTCTCTCACTTCACCCAGTTTGTCCAAATCACTTGAAAGGGGATAAAACTGTTTTGTGTACAAATATACAAAGCCTTCCTTTTCTTCCCTTTCCCCAGCCCACTGTCCTCTCCCACCACCTCCCTGATCCCAAGAGAGCCTAGATTAAGCAACTTTTGGCTCTATTCGTAAACCTGTGAATTTGGGACCAGCCCAGCAGCAGACCAGTCCCTTGGTGTTTGTCTCCCAGAGTGTTCACAGAGCTATCTGCATATGTCCCGAGGGAGAAGCATTCTAGGAAGCCACCAGCGTCAGCGGCCATGGCCACCCTTCTAGGATAACTGGAGTGGAAGGACATGTCTCATGGAGTCTCAGCTTTGGATTTATTCTGATGCCAGGAAATAGGGGGTGGAAGGCGAAAGTGTCGGGCAGAAGGAAGACAGATGAATGGTTAATGGGGGCTGAAGTGGCAGATTGAGAGAGAGCACAAACACAATAGACAGAAGGATGGATTGATGGATTGGACCCGGAGATGTAAATAGGATAGTTTATCTAAGCTGTTTAGGGTCTCTCCTTCTTATCTATCCGTCTATTTATCTATCTGTCGTAAGCACGGACCAATAGGGGGACAGACAGATAACATGAGTAGGATGGATTAGTGGCGGGCACAGGTGCCTCCTGGCATCCCAGACTTCAGGACAGGGAAGGGGATTGGGGACCTGGAGGACAGGTTCCAAACACTTCCCTGAAGGATTCCCACCCTGTACCCCGAATAAAAAGACAACTAGCACCCAGACAGAGAGGGTTCCTCAGGCATCTCAGTGACCGCTCACCTTCGTACTCCAGACCTTTCCTCTAACAATCGGCAGTTGTTCTGTTCTCAGACCCGGAAAGTGGGCAGCTGTCAATCTGAATTGGGAGGCTGGGAGAGCACGGCTTGGTGCTAGCATACATTTTTATCCCAAAGCCTTGCTTTAAATTCCAGTCAGGCTTCCAGTCTTGCAACAACACCAGGGGAAAGGAAGAGCAGGAAAAAAAAAAAGAGAGAAGGAACGCTAACTGGGCTCCGGCTGCTCCGGAAAGCTGTCAGCTGTCAGGGCTGCTTAACTGACAACCAGAGCCCTGGGAGCCCAGCCCCGGGAGAGGACAGGGCTGGCTGCCAACCAGTGGGCAGTGAGGTGGGGGTGTGGTCTGTGGTCAACCAGGGGAAGCAGGGGGCTCAGGGTATAAAGGTAGCTGTGTGGAGGGGAGTCAGGACCTCTCCGGACACCCTCTCTTAGCTGGAATAGGACAGGTGCCTCAAAACTAGGGAGGGTGGAAGTGAAGGAGGCAAGGGGGCAGAGGAAGTTGAGAGATTTCCAGAGCTCACTCCAGGCACACAGCTGCAGGGACCCCACCTTTGACCCCTGTCACCTCAGGACTGAATAACAATAGCCTTCCGGTTAGCTAGCAGTCACTACAGGAAAGAGCTGGCCTTTCCCTTTTCTTATCCACACACCCCAGGATCCCTCTATCTTTCTCCTCCTCCCTTTCTTTCTGCTGGACCCAAATTCCTAGGTTTGAAATTCCAGTCAATCTCAAGATCACCTTTTGAGAGCAGACTCTTGTGTTAATTGGGAAGATGTAGCTGGGCTCTGTTCCAGTTCCCACCATGTAATGGCTCTGTGACCTTGATCCTAGTCCCCACTGCTTATTATGTGACCTTCATCCTATCCCCCAGTTTATTCACTGCGACCCTGATCCCAGTCTCCACCACTGATTTTGTGACCTTGGTCTCAGTCCCCACTACTGACTATGTGACCTTCAGCCTAGTTCCCACTACCTACTTATGTGTGATTTTGAGCAAATAAGCCTTATCTCTAAGAGGGAGATAATCCTTAATCCACTGAGCGAACAAAATACATGTACAGAGACATTTCATAAACTATAGGAGTCTTATATAAGACAGCATTCTTCCCTGATTTATCTTTGTTTTTCCCTGACAGCCCTGGCACAAAGACTTACACAGAGTAGGCACTCAATAACAGTCAAATGAGCAAATAAATAAGTGGATGAAGGGATGTAGGCGAGAAATGTTTCTCTAAATTTGATTGTGGAATGTCTGAACTCACAGAAACCCTAGACTTGGGAACTCTGAAATGGGACCTGGGAATCTGTATGTCAGCTGGTTACATGGGTAGTCAGTGTTTCAAACCTGGGAAATTTCTCCTCCAAATGGGAAAGTGGAGAATGTATAACAGGGTTTTGGGATTTTGTTGTTATTGCTGTTAAAGGGCATGGAACATCATTGTTGAATCCCCAGCACACAGCACAGTGCCTGAAAAACAACAGATTGACATTCAGGACAAATTTTTATTTTACAATGTTTTGGTGGAAAGCAGGTTTCTGGAGTTTCAGTAATGATTGATGCAAAAAACTCAGCCTCTGTGTACCAGTGCTAAATTGAATTTTGGAGACAGAGTTTTGGGCGATGAAGAAAAGAATAAGTATTGCTTTACCAGGCAAGAGGGACATAGTGGGCTTGTGCCTTCAAAATTGTGCATCCCAACCTGAGAGGTTTTGGTGAGGAGTTTTATAGCAGTGGGTCAAGGGCAGGACAGGATTGCTGATAAAGGTCAGGGTTGGTGCCGGGCATGAACTCTTTTATCTAGCCTCAGGTGGTCTCCTGATGAATTTCTGTGGTTCTCAAGGTTATCACACTGTACCATCTCTCTGGAATGAAATGTTTTATCAAGTATTAACATCTTCTGTTGGTTGGGGTTATTAGTTCTTCAGTCAGTTCAGTTCAGTCACTGAGTCGTGCCCAACTCTGCAAACTCCTGGACTGCAGCATGCCAGGCTTCCCTGTCCATCACCAACTCCTGGAACTTGCTCAAACTCATGTCCATCAAGTTGGTGATGCCATACAACCATCTCATCCTCTGTTGTCCCCTTCTCCTCCTGCCTTCAATCTTTCCCAGCATCAGGGTCTTTTCCAATGAGTCAGTTCTTCCATCAGGTGGCCAACATATTGGAGCTTTAGTTTCAGCATCAGTCCTTCCAATGAATATTCAGGACTGATATCCTTTAGGATTGACTGGTTTGATCTCCTTGCAGTCCAAGGGATGCTCAAAAGTCTTCTCCAACACCACAGTTCAAAAGCATCAATTCTTCGGCGCTCAGCTTCCTTTAGAGTCCAACTCTCACATCCATACATGACTGCTGGAAAAACCATAGCTTTGACCAGAGGACCTTTGTTGGCAAAGTAATGTCCCTGCTTTTTAATATGCTGTCCAGGTTTGTCATAGCTTTTCTTCCAAGGCACAAACGTCTTTTAATTTCATGGCCACAGTCACCATCCACAGTGATTTTGGAGCCCAAGAAAATAAAATCTGTCACTGTTTCCATTGCTTCCCCATCTATTTGGCATGAAGTGATGGGACCAGATGCCATGATCTTCATTTTTTGAACGTTGAGTTTTAAAACAACTTTTTCACTTTCCTCTTTCACTTTCATCAAGAGGCTCTTTAGTTCCTCTTCACTTTCTGCCATAAGGGTGATGTCATCTGCATATCTGAAGTTATTAATATTTCTCCCAGAAATCTTGATTCCAGCTTGTCCTTCATCTAGCCTGGCATTTCTCATGATATATTCTGCATATAAGTTAAATAAGCAGGGTGGCAATATACAGCCTTGACATACTCCTTTCCCAGTTTGGAACCAGTACATTCTTCCATGTCCAGTTCTAACTGTTGCTTCCTGACCCACATACAAATTTCTCAGGAGGCAGGTAAGATGGTCTGGTATTTCCATCTCTTAAAGAATTTTCCACAGTTTGTTGTGACCCAAACAGTCAAAGGCTTTGATGTAGTCAATAAAGCAGACATAGATGTTTTTCTGGAATTCTGTTGCTTTTTCTATGATCCAATGGCTATTGGAAATTTGATTTCTGGTTCCTCTGCCTTTTCTAAATCCAGCTTGAACATCTGGAAGTTCTTGGTTCACATAGTATTGAAGCCTGGCTTGGAGAATTTTGAACATTACTTTGCTGGTATGTGAGATGAGGGCAATTGTGCGGTAGTTTAAACATTCTTTGGCATTGCCCTTCTTTGGGATTGGAATGAAAACTGACCTTTTCCAGTCCTGTGGCCACTGCTGGGTTTTCCAAATTTGCTGGCATATTGAGTGCAGCACTTTCACAGCATCATCTCTGAGGATTTGAAATAGCTCAGCAGGAATTCCATCACTTTCACTAGGTTTGTTTGTAGTGATGCTTTCTAAGGCCCACTTGACTTCACATTCCAGGATGTCTGGCTCTAGGTAAGTGATCACATCATCGTGGTTATCTGGGTCATGAAGATCTTCTTTTGTACAGTTCTTCTGTGTATTCTTGCCATCTCTTCTTAATATCTTCTGTTTCTGTTAGGTCCATACCATTTCTGTCCTTTATTGTGTTTATCTTTGCATTAAATGTTTTCTTGGTATCTCTAATTTTCTTAAAGAGATCCCTAGTCTTTCACATTCTATTGTTTTCCTCTATTTCTTTTCACTGATCACTGAGGAAGGCTTTCTTATCTCTCCTTGCTATTCTTTGGAACTCTGCATTCAGATGGGTATTCTTTCCTTTTCTTCTTTGGCTTTCGCTTCTTTTTTTTTCTCAGCTATTTGTAAGGCCTCCTCAGACAACCATTTTGCCTTTTTGCATTTCTTTTTCCTGGGGATGGTCTTGATCACCGCCTCCTGTACAATGTCACAAACCTCCACCCATAGTTCTTCAGGCACTCTGTCTATCAGATCTAATCCCTTGAATCTGTTTGTCACTTCCACTGTTTAATAGTAAGGGATTTGATTTAGGTAATACCTGAGTGGTCTAGTGGTTTTCCCTACTTTCTCCCTTTTTGCACAAGGAGCTCATGATCTGAGCCACAGTCAGCTCCCAGTCTTATTTTTGCTGACTGTATCAAGCTTCTCCATCTTCAGCTGCAAAGAACATGATTAATCTGATTGTTCTGAGTTCTTCAGAAAAGCTCAAAGACAGTGTTCTGTTATCCCTTGAGGTGGAGCCAGGACCCTGCCCCAAGGCTACACTATTGTTTCTTGGCTGCTCCTCCCTTGTCTCTGTATTGCCCCCTTTACCTGATTAACAACTGTTTGAATCTGCCCTTTGGAACTCAGGAAAGGTCTTAGAGGTTGGAGTCTATTCCCTGCTACAAGAGATGGGAGACACAGAAAGAATTCTGTTTCCAGGACCCTGTGTCACACTGAAAGATGATTTTAAGACATGGCTACAGTGCAGCCATAGACTTACATAGGGACGTTACTCCAAGGGGGAGAATATCCAACAAGATGGTGCTGGGCTGGCTAGGCTGAGGCCAGCTGGGTGTCTGGGGCAACAGGGTTAAGGAGGCGCTCCTCTTAGATTTGTGGAACAACCCATTTACATTTTGTGCTATAGGTGCCCTACCTCCCTTACCCTAGGTCTGGCCCTGAGGTAAGGAGAAGGGTTAGAGAAGGTTTCTGGAAGGAGTCTTTCAGTCTGAAAAAATGAATAGGAAGTAGTCTTGCAAGGGTCTCTTAGGAGAAAGTTATTTCAGGCAGAAGGAAGAATATAAACAAAGCAGAGGCACTAGAAACATTATGATGTGAGTGAAGAATGACCCCCCTCGTTGAGGTAGCAGAAGCATAAAATTAAAGGTGGAGGGTGAGGAGACATGAGACAGGTGAGAAAGAGAACATGGTGGGGTCTTGTCAGTCTTGGTAATGACCTTGGGATTTATCCTGCTGGCTGTGGAAGCAGAAGAGTAACATGCTCTGTCTGTGCGTCAAACAGAACATTCTGGTCAACCTCTGTGCCATCCGATTCACAGATATTATGCACCATAAACGCAAGCCACGTGTATAAACTTAAATTTGGTAGTGGCCGCATTTAAAAAGGGAGAGGAAAAGGAGAAACTACTTTGAATATTTTATTTGACTTGACATTCAAATATAATCATTATAACCATTTCAGCATGTAATCAATATTAAACATTATTAATGAGATATTTTATATGCCTTTTTTATTGTACCAAGACCTCAAAATCCAGTGTGTAATTCATGCTTATAGCACATCTCAATTCTGAAGAACCACATTTCCAATGCTCGGTAGCTGGCTAGCGGCTACAAGGCTACAATATTGAATTATGCATGTCTCAAGGATGGACACCAGATGCTAAAATACTGAAGCAGACTTTTACAAGGTTTGGGGGAAGATGGTAGGTTTCTAATCCAGCGTGTTGCTAATGGAAATGGAGAGAAAGTGATAGATTGTCCAGTGACTTAGCTTCTTCTAGCTTCTTTTTTTGTGAAATCAGGGTACAGCATTTACCTTCCTGGATGATGCAAAGAATCTCTGAGATGATGTATATAAAGCACTGAGCTTCCCAGGTGGAGCTAGTGATAAAGAATCTGCCTACTAATACAGAAGATGCAAGAGAGGCAGTTTCGATCCCTGGGCTGGAAAGATCCCTTGGAGGGGTAAATGGCAACCCACTCTAGTATTCTTGCCTGGAAAATTCCATGGGCAGTGGAACCTGGTGGGCTACAGTTTCTGAGGCCACCAAGAGTCAGATATGACTGAGCAATTGAGCACATATAAAGCACCAGCCCAGGCAGACAGGGAAAGTAGGTTCAGCCATCATTCTTCCCACAACCCAAGCTGTATGCTCTCTCAGAAATAAGGATTGACATCTGACTTGGACAAGGTGGGGTTTTAAAGCACCGGAATGGTGCAGTAACATGCATAGACTGTGGTCCCTAAAACAAATGATGGCACAGTAACCCCACTGCACCTTCAAAGGTGTCTCCCTTGATATCACCCAAGTGAAGGGAAGTTTGTTCCTGACTGTCATGGGAAGGCTGGAAGAGTACATGAAGCCAGTCCAGAACAGGCAGAAAAGTGGAATTGCTGACATTCTGGGCAGCAGCCACTCTGACTATCAGCAGCCAGCAGTTGGCAGCAAGCTCCAGATGATTGAGAACTGAACAGCTTAATTGGAAGAGTACAGACACTGTGGAGTGTCAGCCTGGCATGGCTAAGTGCAAGTGTTTCCCTGCAGCCCACTTTCCTTGCCTTAGGTTGATAAATGTGTATTTTCTTGGGAAATACCCCCAGCCCAAAACCCTGTGAACAGATCTATGTTCCTTGGAATTATTTTTAAAAAGCAAAACAAAACCCTTTCCGGGTAGATGCAAGATACAGCCCTCCAGATAGAGCTGATTATATTGAAGAAAGGGGTGGGGCGTAGGATGGAGAGGAGATAGGTCATTCTGTGCTCCGTGAGAACTCCATCTGCATGTGGGGTGTCCAAAGAGTAAGACAGGGGCTGCACAGAAACCTCAGCCTCCTTAAGACCCTTCTCATCACAGGAAACTCCAACTTACCTCATCTTTCCACCAGGGTAACTTTCAGATGAATCTTTGTTCATTTCCAAAATGATGATTTTGATCAGCTGAAGTCACTGAGTAGGTGCTGAGGATTTTTAAAAGTGACTGAGTAATAAACACCTAGAGCTGCAGAGAAGTACAGCTCAGGTTCCTTTGGGTTCCCTCTGATTCACATGAATTGCTTATCTCTGTATTAGTCAGTGTAAGCCAACTGTTGTAACAAACAACCTCCAAATTCCACTGGGATATAGCCTAACAAATGATTGTGTCACAGTCTGATTTAGAGGAGCAGTTTCCCTGGACAGCTTTCTTCCAAGGAGACCTTACATGTCATGGCTCTAACCATCAGCCCTCAGAACAGTTTCCTGCCTTCTCATAGAAGAGGAAAGAAAAAAGAGAATTGCATTTGTGGAGTGTCCATGGGGCAGGCATGGGAGGAGGTGCATCATCTCTGCCCGATTCCTTTGTCCACAATTCAGGCACATGGGTGTGCTTAACTCAAGGAGGCTGGCAAAATATACAGACTATGTGTGAAGGAGAAATAGGAAAAGGTTTGCTAGCATCTAGTAGGTCTTTGTCACTCTTTCTTTCTCTCTTTCTCTGATGAGAATAAAATGGACAGTTTCGGGCTCTGACTTGACCCTGAAGGTTTGGGGGTCAGAAGACTGCAGGAGAGGGGCAACTTTAATTAGAGGGCGATGATCTGTAGTTTCAAGGTGATTATTAATCAGCAAAATGTCATGGGCAAGAGGTTGAAATGCCAATTTATTTTTTTCCTCGTATTCCAGACCTATTTTGTCAGTTTCTGGGCCAAAGAAAGGAAAGGTGTTGCAACCAGTGTGCCAACAGAGTGGTGGGCTGGTCTAGTCTTTCATCACTAATTGGCACCATGTTGTCATCTAGGGTTCTAGGTACTTTTGCCATAAGCATCTTTGCTGCAAATATTTTCACCACATAATTAACAGGCCATAAGGCAATTTTGCTGTAGAAGATAAGATAACTGGTTGATGGGTTTTAGCTTAACAGTTTGGTGTCAACTGATGGAAACGAGTTAGTATTTCTTCCAGTTAGCAGCTTTATTGATGGCTTTATCCAGCTGTCAAGTGATAATAAATCACCCCCCAGTTCAGTTCAGTTCAGTCGCTCAGTTGTGTCCGACTCTGCAACCCATGGACTATAGCACACCAGGCCTCCCTGTCCATCACCAACTCCCGGAGTTTACTCAAACTCATGTCCATTGAGTCAGTGATGTCATCCAACCATCTCATCCTCTGTCATCCCCTTCTCCTTCTCCTCCCACCTTCAGTTTTTCCCAGCATCAGGGTCTTTTCTAATGAGTCAGTTTTTCACATCAGGTGGCCAAAGTATTGGAGTTTCAGCATCAGTCCTTCCAATGAATATTCAGGACCAATCTCCTTTAAGATGGACTGGTTGATCTCCTTGCAGTCCAAGGGACTCTCAAGAGTCTTCTCTAATACCACAGTTCAAACTGGTTTCTTAGTTTGAAACTCACTACATTGGAGGAAAGAGAAACCAAGGGCCCCGAAGACACAGGGTTGAGCCTACATTTCCCATAGCACTTTGGAAAGTCTATGAAGTTGCCTTCATTGACAAGATGTTAAGGACAAACAACAGTTCAGAGGCTTTCACAACACAATATAAAGCTTGGTTACAAACATTCATCCTAGTATTGGGAAACTGATACCTCTTCTTAATGAAGGAAGAAATTTAAGCAAAAAAGAAAAAGTGCAATGCTGAATGAGGAGACAAATCAATGAGCAAAAAATAAATGTTTATATATACACATATATATATACACACACACAATACACACACACATATATAAAAACTAGGAACAAAAGACTTGGAAGACAACCCACAAAATAAAATCAGTTATTTACACACTCTTGCCATGAATCTTTACCCATTTAAAATATACTCAAATACTTTGTATTTTTTAATAGTCTTTTTAATTTTGTTCCTCGTTTTTCATGTTTCATTATGGCCTTCTTTTATGTTTTATTATTTTATTTTTTACAACGAAATCACTTTATGTCCAATTAGTTGTGGTGAAAATATCTGTGGCAGAAACACTCACAGTAAAAATGCTTTTGGCAAAAATACCTGATATGATCACACCCAGGACCCCTATTGCCAGCCAAGTATCTTTTGGATCCAGCCAAGTGGATCTTTTGTGATGGTACTATGGCAGCAGAGTATTTTCTTTTTACTAAAAAAAAATCTATCCTGGGGGGGAAGAAAGCACCCCAAATGTCTAGAATAAACAGCTATAGCTGCAAGGGTGCAGAGATGCCAGTCTAGTAAGATACTGTGAAATGCAGGCAGTGGTCCTGGTTGGGTGATAATAGAGATGTCATTGTAACAGATGCTGTAATGTGCCATGGAGGTTTCCTCTTCAGGGTTGATGACGTATCCCCTTACTTCTTGGGGTACTAACTGCTGGCTGCTCACAGATCACAGCTATGCCTCTCACTCAGAATTGCCTTGACCAAAGTTATGCCTCCTCCCATGCATAGCTCCTTCCAGGTAACCTGTGGCTAATGACTGTCTACCTAGAGATTTAAAAGCCTGGCTGTCTTTCCTCAATTTGGGACAACTCTGAAAGGCCATTCAAGCTCCAAAACTCCTCATAGAGTCTGCTTAGGTCTCAGTTGAAAAGTGAAAGTATTAGTTGCTCAGTTGTATCTGACTCTTTGTGACCCCATGAACTGTAGCCTGCCAGGCTCCTCTGTCCATGGAATTCTCCAGGCAAGAATACTGGAGTGGGTTGCCATTCCCTTCTCCAGAGGATCTTCCCAATGCAGGGATCGAGTCACGGCAGGCAGATTCTTTACTGTCTGAGCCATCAGGGACAACCTCATTATAAGTCATCCATTGCTTCTGCTCAAACTTTGTCTTCACTTGCTTACATATGTATCCCTCAAGAATTGCTCCCATTAAAGCTTCTGCATGAAGCTTCTACCCTAGGAATTCATTGTTACAACGAGCAGTTGTAGGAAGCTGACTTTCAAAATGGGTTTTGAAGATAGATCTGTCGTTGGATCTCTGGCAAGGAAAAACTCATCTCTGGTAGTAGATAGAGTTGAATTTACCCCTGAGATGCTGTGGCAGTACAGTTGTTAGAATCAGCGAGATTTCTGTGCAATTGTTAAGATGATCACCAGCAGTAGAATGATATGGGATATCCATAGAAGGGGATACATGCCCTGGTGCAATGTTTCTCATGATTGAAGGGATAAGGGAAATGTAATTATAAGGACCATGGAATTGGGTGCCTATTGCTGAGCACCATTGATTTTTAAAAGATAAATAATGACAGGCTCAGATGATTAATCACCATTTCAAGACAAAACATGAAAGCTAGAGGGCCTTCTTAGCTGCACTTAGAGAAACCCTGGTCTCCTACAACCAGAGTACATAGCAAGAGAATAAAAACCTAGGTTCAGGACTTAATCATTAAAGTAGTAGAACTTCAGATTGGATTGAATTCTCAGCCTCAGTAAGTCCCTATGCCAAATACAGGGCCCTAATGGGGAAGAAATAGGATGCTGAGACTTGAAATGGGCTAAGTAGATACAGTAAAGACCTTGACTTGCTAGGCCTTCAGAAGTCCCCTCCTCCCATCTGCCTTGTTAGGAGACAGTATCCCTGCCTTTGCTTGAAGATGTTGCAGAGACCTCAAATGAGACACTCACTTTATAAGGCAATGCTTGCCTGCCTCAGGATCACTCCCAGAACCCCTCTTGGCAACCAATCCAATAAGGAAGATTGAATCTCAGTAAATCAAACTAGAGATGTGCTAAGCTTGCTGTAGAAGAGAGAGGGAATATTCCAAAGGATCTGTAAGGCATGGCTAATTGATACTTGTAGTAGCTGATACCAAATGCACGGGACTGAATCCTGGAGTCCTGGGTCTAGAAGGACAGAATATAAGATTAGATAATACAGGCTAGTAAAGCTAGCCTGATTAGCTAGATTGATGAAGCTTATCAATACAGGAACAGTCTTCTTTTTATATGATTTAACACCCTTACAAAGACCTAAGAGATGTTACCAACCTATTGCTAGAAGGACTTTAGGATCTGGAAAAAGGCTGCTGCTAAGTTGCTTCAGTCGTGTTCAACTCTGTGTGACCCAATAGATGGTAGCCCACCAGGCTCCACCATCCCTGTGATTCTCCAGGCAAGAACACTGGAGTGGGTTGCCATTTCCTTCTCCAATGCATGAAAGTGAAAAGTGAAAGGGAAGTTGCTCAGTCATGTCTAACTCTTTGCGACCCCATGGACTGCAGCCTACCAGGCTCCTCTGCCCATGGGATTTTCCAGGCAAGAGTACTGGAGTAGGGTGCCATTGCCTTCTCCAGAAAAAGGCTAGGCACACGTATTGTGAATTAGAAATGCTAAAATTTCCATGGAGTTTGTTGAAGGAACAGATCAAAAATTTCAAGGAAGTTGACACATGAGACTTCATATACTATATAAGGTTGGAAACCCACCTGTTGAATATGTTCCATGAGAGGGCCTGAATGATACTCCAAGTGTCATACCAATAAGGAATACACGGGTGAAAGTCAGATCAGCTTGGTGATGACAGTTCTCTATAGATCAAGACTGATGAAACGAAAGGCTACTGTAGAGACTAGACCCCCAAACAATAAAGGTTCACATGGTGACACTCAAACCCTCTGAAGCAAGGTAGTTGCAATTATTGTAACTAAGAAAGATGCCCACAGATACCACATTATGTGGCAAAATCCAAGGGCCTTTAGATTGGGCTGGAGAGGGAATTTAATTTCCAAATAGCTAAGGAAATATTAATGGGAACTTGATGTTTTCAGAAGAAAGTTAGGGGATAATTAGGCAAAGTGGATATTTCTTAGTTAACATATACAAAAGGTATCTAGGATGGATGATAGGAAGGGATGAAGGCAACTTCTCAAATTAAAATTCTTATTTATTTTGTCATTTCCAAACTTTTTTGGGGGTTGTGCTGGGTCTTGTTGCCGTGTGTAGGCTTTCTCTAGTTGTGGCAAGTGGGGGCTACTCTTCACTGCTGTGCGTGGTTCTCATTGCAGTGGCTTCTCTTGTTGCAGAGCGCAGGCTTTAGGCGCATGAGCTTTTTGCAGCACGCGGGCTCAGTAGTTGTGGCTTGTGGGTCCTAGGGCACGTGGGTCCTAGGGCACGTGGTAGGTCCTAGGGCACGTGGGACCTAGGGCACGTGGGTCCCAGGGCACATGGGTCCCATGGCACATGGGTCCCAGGGCATGTGGGTCCCAGGGCATGTGGGTCCCAGGGCACGTGGGTCCCAGGGCACGTGGGACCTAGGGCACATGGGTCCCAGGGCACGTGGGTCCTAGGGCACTAGGGCACGTGGGTCCCAGGGCACGTGGGTCCCAGGGCACGTGGGTTTCAGTAGTTGTGGTGTGCGGGCTCAGTAGTTGTGGCAGCTGGTGGTCTCTAGAGTGTGGGTTCAATAGGTAAGTTATACAGGTCTAGTTACTCTGCAGGATGTGGAATCTTCCCGGGTCCAGGGGTCAAGTCCGTGTCCACTGCACTGGCAGGTGGATTTGTATCCACTGTGCTACCAGAGAAATCCTCAAGTTTCCAAACTGGAGTCAGTTCTCAGAACCAGAACACCAAAGGCAGAAAGAGATTCTGGTTCCCTGTGAAAAGGAATCATGCGATTGTGTTCAGTTGAAACCTCCTCTAGTCCTCTCAGGAACCATAGCTGTTTTATTTCTTGACATGCATTTGGTAGAAGAGAATACCCAGTCTTTAATGTGGTAAAAGAGCTTTTCTGTTAGAGTTGAATTCAGAGGTCAATTTGGGGAGCATTGCCATACAGTGATGCTGTATGTGCCAGAAAATAAATGAAATTCTGGAATCCTTGGTCTGGCTCACAGTGGGTCTACAGGATTTAAAGATACACCTGATGGTCATCTGCTGGTATAATTGAAATTAGCATGCTTGGCATTTGGCAGAAATTTGGATTTGGCATTCGTTCTTTAATCCATAGAGTAAGAAATATAGGGAAAAGAGTGAAGGCAGGAGGAGAAGGGGATGACAGAGTACAAAATGGCTGGATGGCATCACAGACTCAATGGATATGCGTTTGAACAAGCTCCAGGAGATGGTGAAGGACAAGGAAGCCTGGCATGCTGCAGTCCATGGGGTCGCAAAGAGTTGGACACAACTGAGTCAGTAAACAACAACAACAATGAAATATAGTAGTAAAAACTGGATGGAAGTCTCTGCAACTTCTAATCAATAGTAAATAAAACAATGATATTGCAACCTGGGGAGAAGAGCAAACATTAGTGTTATCTTAAAAGAAGTAAGGAATATAAGGGTGATGGTCTGTGACAAATCCCCATTTAATTCAATAGAATGTCCCACACAAAAATAGAATGAATTGCAACTGAATGATGCAAATCAAGTAGTGGCTCCAATTGCAGCTGCTTCCCCAGATGTGATTTTACTAAAGCAGATTAATATAGCCTCCAACACATACTAAGTGGCCATTGATCTGATGAGTGCATTCTTTTCTATCCCTGTAGGAAGAAGACCAGATACAGTTCATATTTATGTGAGATGGTCAGAAGTATACAGTTATGGGTCTTGTGTCAGTTTATATTAACACTTTGACTCCCTGTTATAATATTGCTAGTAGGGATATGAAGTGTCTGGCATTCTACAGGATATCATGTTGGCCCATTATATTGACAGCGTCATGCTAATCAGGCCAGATGAGCAAGAAATAGCAGGTATGTTGGAAGCCTTGGCAAAACAGATGTGCCCTGGAGGGTGGAGATTAAAACTTCAGAACCCCAGCACGTTAATCAACTATTTAGGGATCCAAATGTTTGGATCTGAAGAAAGCTAGACCATCCTCTCCAAATTAAACAACAAGATATTATATATCCCACTACTACTAAGTTGCTTCAGTCATGTCTGACTCTGTGCAACCCCATAGACGGCAGCCCATCAGGCTCCTCTATCCCTGGGATTCTCCAGGCAAGAATACTGGAGTGGGTTGCCATTTCTTTCTCCAATGAATGAAAGTGAAAAGTGAAAGTGAAAGTGCTCAGTCATGTCTGACTCTTTGAGACCCCATGGACTGTAGCCTACCAGGCTCCTCAATCCATGGGATTTTCCAGGCAAGAGTACTGGAGTTCTCCCACTACTAAGAGAGCATAAATGTTAGTAGCCTTTTCAGGTTCTAGAGGGAGCATATTCCATCCCTGGCAGTACTGCTTCCCTGTTTACTGAGTGACATTAGAATAGTGTCTCAGTCAGGAAAACTTATCAGAAGGGCCAGGCCGTGCACATTGGTCTTGACACTTGAGCCGTATGCCCCAGGAGACCCTATAAGACTAACAGCATCTATGGTGGGTGAAGATAGTGTGTAGAGTTTATAGAAAACCTAAATAGAAGAATCCCAATATGGACCTCTGAGGTTCTGAAGAGAGTCCCTACCATCTACAGCAGAGGACTATCAGCCTTAGGAAGCAGTTTCTGATGTGCTAATTGACTTTAGTAAATACAGAGCTGCTCACTATGAGATACCAAAGACACTGTGACCAGAGTATCCATCATGAGCTGGATTCAGTCAAAGCTGCCTCGTCCCCAGTAGTCCACTCTAATGTGGATGTGGTATACCCAAGATTGGGAACAAGCAAAGTTAAGAGAGCGCAAGTAAACCAGTTGAGTAGCTGTCCAGAGCCAAGTGGCATCCATCAGTGTTGCACTAGTGTACTTCCCATAGCTCATATCTGTGGCCTAATCGGAGGCCTTTATGACCAGATAACAGAGAAATTAAAAGGCCAATCTTAATTTGTAGGGTGGTGGTGATAGATCGTGATGAGGGCATATCCTCTTAGTGAGAAGAATTTTGATGTCAGGTGCAGTCAGTAGGTCATCAACTTTTGGTAGAAAGAGAAGTGGTCTGAGATTAAAATATAGAGAAACTCATGGGTAGTCATGAATGGCATGGTTGGTCAGACATGGTCCTGGAAGGAGAAAGATTGAAAGATCAGAGACAGAGAAGTCTAGAAAAGAGGTGTGTGGATGGATCTGTAGACGTGAACAGGAAGTGTGAAGGTTTTTGAACTACATATTAATGCTCAGCAGAGAACTACTATGGAACAGATACTATACTTTTAGACATATGAATTGGTCAGCTGGTCAAAGCCAATATCTGTCATTTGACACTCTAGTGCTGGCACAATGGCTGCATGAACTAAAGAGTCATGGGAATAAGTATGGAGGCTGTGTGTGTGATTTCCCATGCTGATCTGGTCACTGCTGCTGTTGAATGGTTCTTGGAGGCAGCTGAGAACTTTGGAGATGGGCTAAGAGTATTGATCATTCCCACTCTTTCATCATGTTAGCTTTCGGATGCATTTGTGTAGGTGTGCTCAATTGCTCAGTTGTGTCTGACTCTTTGTGACCCCAGAGACTGAAGCCCACCAGGCTCTTCTGTCCATGGGCTTCTCCAGACAAGGATACTGGAGTGGGTTGCCATTTCCTCCTCCAAGGGATCTTCCTGACCCAGGGATTGAACCCACATCTCCTGCATTGGCAGGCAGATTCTTTACCACTGAGCCACCTGAGCAGCCCTTTGGATGCATCTGTGTGCTCACAAATAGTGCTAAGAGTGATATATTTTTCTATAGACCAGTCTGACTCTGCAGTAAAACAATTTTCTCAGGTGCTCCCAGTAGGATCATAAAGAAAAAATTCTTTTGCCTTCACAGGAGGCAACAAGAACAAGAATGCATCTTGACAGCAAAAGCAAGAATGCATTGGCTGAGGAAGAGTCATTAAAAATAAGGGGCACAGTAAGACTGTGTTTGAAGATGATATGCCTTTGTAAATAGAAAATTCTGAAGGATCCACAAAAAATTAGAACTTATTAGTTCAGCAAGGTTTCAGGTTGTAAGATCAATGTATGGAAATCTATTTTAGTTCTATATATGGTACAAACACTGAACAATCCAAAAACAAAATTAAGGAAGAAAACCCATTTATAATAGCATCAAAAAGAATAAAATATTTAGGAATAAATTTAGCAGAAGTGTGAGGATTTAAGACCAAAACTACAAATTCATTTTGATATTTGGCAAAACTAATACAATTATGTAAAGTTTAAAAATAAAATAAAATTAAAAAAAAAAAAATTAAAAATTTAAATGGAAAGACGTTCCATATTTATAGACCAGAAGATTTAATGTTGTTAAGATGGCAATACTGGGCAAATTGATTTACAGATTCACCACAATTCCTATCAAATTTCAGCTGTATTTTTTATAGAAAATGACAAGGTGAACTTCAAAAAAAACCCAGAATAGTCATAATATATTGACAAAGAAAAAGTTGGAGGTCACACATTTCCTGATTTCCAAACTCAGTACAAAGTTACAGTAATGAATGCAGTGTGGTACTGGCATTAAGATAGACATAGAGATCAATCAAATATAATTGAGCTATACATATACGGTCAATAAATAAATTTTTAGCACATGTGCTAAGACAATTCCATGGGGGGAAAAAATCTTTTCAACAAATTTTGGGACAACTGGATATACACATATAAAAGTATAAAGTTGGACTCCCATCTCAAACTGTATACAAACATTAACTCAAAATGGATCAGAAGTCTAAATATAATAGCTATAAGACTCTTAAAGGAAAACACAGGTATAAATCTATATGACTTTAGATTAGGCAGTAGAGTTTTAGATACGACACCAAAGCAACAAAAGAAAAAAAACAAATTGGACTTCATCAAAATTTTAGTGTGTGCTTCAAAGGATTCTCTCAAGCAAGTGAAAAGAAAATCATACATATTATATGATTCCATTTATATGAAATGTTCAAAATAGGCAAACCCACTGAAACAGAAAAGAGATTAGTCGTTGTCAAGGGCTGAGGGTCAGGGAGGTATGCAGAGTGACTGCTGATAGTAGTCACAGGATTTCTTTCTTGGGGCAGGTGAATGTTCTGGAATTAGAGAGTGGTGCTTGATGTACAAAGTTTTGAATAAGAACTACTGAACTGTATACTTTAGAGAGGTGAAATTTATAGTATGTGAATTGTATCTCAATAAAGCTAGTATTTTGTTTCAATATTTACTTATTGGGCTGTGCCAGGTCTTAGCTGCAGCATATGGGACCTTTGATCTTCATTGCACGATGCAGGATCTTCTGGTCGTGGCATGTGAGATCTATTTAGTTCCCCAACCAGGAAACGAACCCAGGCCTCCTGCATTGGAAGCATGGAGCCTTAGCCACTGAACCACCAGGGAAGTCCCAGAGCTGGTGTTTTAAAAAGAAAAGAATGGAGGGCAGGAGGATGGGTCTGGGATGTGAACATCAGGCTGACTTGTCATTGTGTCTAGGAACATGGGCCTAGGCTCATGGTGCTACCACTTCTTAGGTACCACTTTCCCACCTTTCTGTCTATTCACATATGTCTTCTACTTCTAATGGAACTGGAGGAGACACTCTGCCTCCCTCATGTCGGTATCTAAAAATATTATGGTAGAACTATATTCTGGTTTTCCATCACGGAATTCAACTAGGAATTGCCTGCAATCTGGTACTCGCTAGAAGTGCACTTAGGATGTGCACTCTTGAAAGAGACGCACATCTTTGAAAGAGATGGTCTAATGGGAATGTTAACTAGCCATTCTCTCTGATGCTTCAAGCTCTATCATTCTAATAATTTATATCATCAGAAACAATGTACCTGGGCCATGTAACCTAGTCAGACACGGGCATTTTGGTGATAGGTGATGTTATAATATTATATTCTCTGCCTTTTTAGAGGATTTATCTAAGAAATATCTGTTTGAATGACTTATCTATGTCTGCCACAAAACTGTCATTGAAGACCTTTCTATTATATTAGCCAGTGACCCTGATGTAAGGGCCCCAGATGATAAATTTCTCTGTTTCGAGGATGAAGTTTGCTGTGAGTAGTATGAATATTCCTTTTACCTTTCCTTTGCTTCCCTTTCCTTTCTTTCCTCTAAACACGGAGACTATCTATATGTGCTGTGAGCTTGGGCCTCCCTGATGGCTCAGCAGGTAAATAATCCATCTGCAATGCAGAACATACAGAAGACATAGGTTCAATCCCTGGGTTAGGAAGATACCCTGGAGGAGGAAATGGTAACCCATTCCAGTATTCTTGCCTGAAAAATCTCATGGACAGAGGAGCCTAGGGGGCTATGGTCCATGGAGTTGCAAAGAGTAGGACACGACTTAGCAACTAAACGACAATGCACATCTAATGCAATATGTGCTGTGCACTTACTCTACCCTTTATAGGATTTACCTTATTTGACCATCACAACATCCTATGATGTACACAAAGTTATCACCCCTCTTTTACAGATGTGCAGACTGAGGCTAAAACAGAAATAATGACATATCCCGCCCTTCACAATCGTAAAGGACAGGGATGGGATTTGAACCAAAGCAGCCTGACTGCCGAAAGCATGCTAAGTTCAGCTTCTGCTTTCACTTAGCTGCATAGCCTCTCCCACGTTTCATTCTATAATTCACCTGCACAATTTTTGAATTAAGGGAATGTACATACTAAATACATGGGTGTTTTTAACTCCCCACTTCTCCTATCTGAAAATGCTCAATAAATAACACTGATTGATGCATTCCTCCAAGTTTGAGATCCTTGGAAGAATGACCCTACATAAATCCTGGTGGCTGTTTTTATTAATGATGCAAGGGCAGTAATCACACAGACTGGAGGAGAGGAGGACAGAATTGAAAAGCAGAAATAATTCATTTTATTTCTTAGATTAGGTGCCTGGAGGTGGCATGGCACCTTAGCAGTCTAAAGTCTGGGGCCTCTGGTGCTTGCACATTGCTGCTGCAGATTTAATCATCTCATCTGATGTATGTTTCTGTAGAGTGACAGGTACTCCCTATCCCACTTCTGAACAGATTTACTCTGATAGGCTTGGGGGGAAAAGCCTTTTACTCAGCCAGCATGATTCAGCCAGTCTGCGAGGCTGCTTACCTGTAAACACATTCACAAGCAGGCTAGCTCTCAGCCCATAGCATTTTGATTTAGTTAAGTTTCCTTTCTCCTTTCTCTCTTTTTTTTTTTCTTGGACTACCAGTATATATAGGTCAGGCATCTGCCCCCTAACCAGTTGAGAGATTAAAGGCTAAGGGAGCTCCAAGATTTTCATAAGCAAGTCATCACACCATTGACCCTTTGCTCCCTTAGCCCCTGTTCTTTCTTGGAGGCTCTGTTTTTTTTTTTTTGTTTTTTTTTTTTGAGTCCTGAGCACTACAGGAGGATGAGAGACATTCTCTCTAAAAGAGTGCTCCTCCAAGTGTGATCTTCAGCTCAGCAGCAGCAGCAGCAGCAGCACCTGGGAGCTGCTTAGAAGCACAGAATCTGGGCGCCTACAGACCAGCTGAGTTCAAATTACAGGTGAATCATACACACATTAAAGTCGGGGAGCCTTGATTTTAGAACTCTTCACCCTCCAGGGGAGGAGGCATCTCCTCCACAAAACAGATCTCCCAGGGCAGTGCTGTGAGTGTCTTGGAGTGCATAACAAGCTGCTGACATGGGGCTCAGGAGCTGCAAATAAGGGCACCAGCCAGATGAAGTGTGAGCCTTCAGTGAGGCTCCGCTACTGTCGTTGCTCTTCTCTGCCCTCTGAGAGGGGAGATACATGTTAGGTGCTCAGTCTTTGCCTCATAACTATGTAGATCATCTGGAGACCTGGAGTATTGCTTCCATAATTATTAGAAGGTTCATAACAGATGTCACCTATGTGTCATCCAGGAAGGGATTTGCTCTCTTCCTGTGCTCCATCAAGACTGCATATCTCCACTAGAGAATGCACCACTGTGATTGGTTTATGCATCCCCATCCCTTACTTTATATTGTACAACCCTTCATGACCCAGATGAATACATAAGAGGAGGAAAGGAAGAAAGGAGAGAGGGAGAGAAGTAATAGACTTGAGTTTTAGAGAACTGAAGGTACACATATATCCTGGATGTTGGAGAGTATGATGAAAGTATGCTGTGAAGTGAGTGTTCAGAAAGAAAAAAAAAAAAAACACCTTAGGGAGGTAGGGATGAAGCTGTTGGGTTACAGATAAGAGAATAAACTAGGAATTAAGGTCACTTGAATATAAGTGTGGAGCCAACATGGGAATCCAGGTCTGTCTGATGGATGGCTTATGTGTCTTCTGTATCACCCTGCTTTGAATGTCATAAAAGGATAGCCCTAGAAGTTTTGGCCAGTACCTGCAGAGCACACCCAACTCCCTCATCCACAGGGACACAAAATCCCAGAGAGGTGGAGTGACTTGTCCACAGTTACAGAACTGGCTGGTGGCAGAACCAGAACAAGAAACCAGAAGAAAGGTATGTGTCTTCAGCCTAGTCATACCACCTGAATTTCCCCATCTTATCTTTCCAGATCTGGAGTGCAGGCCTTAGTTCCGTGTCTTGGATGGCTCCTTCAGTCCACAGTCTCTTGCTGTTCCTCTGCAAGAAGCAAGGACTCTTAGTGCACAGCAGAGTGTTGCCATGGTGATTATATAGTTTAAGGCCTTTGGAGGTTAGTGGTACCCAGATGCCTTTAACTTTTACATGGAAGATGTTTTGCAGAAACTATCAGATTTATAAAGATATTCAAAGTCTAATTAGTGACAGGATGCTATAATTAAAAACCACTGAGCTGATAGAGTCATCAGGAAACTAGAAAGTTCATCCCTCCATCTCAGATGGAAACGTGTCTACTCTGTTTAGAGCTTCCCAGGGGAGAAACTTAAGTCTTTTGTCTTTCACTTGTTATAGCCACTGATTATTTTTGCTAGAAAAAAATCCCAGGAAAAGATGTAAGGATTCTTTCACCTATTTACTTATTTAGTCTGTGCTGGGTTTTCATTGTAGTGTACAGGGGTTTCTCTAGTTGCAGTGCATGGGCTTAGTAGCCCTGTGGCATGTGGGACCTCAATTTTCTGACCAGGAATCGAACCTGTGTTCTCTGCATTATTACAAGACAAATTCTTAACCACTGGGCCACCAGGGAAGTCCCATTCTTGCCTCTTTAGTAGTCCTCTTCTGCTTTCTGGAAAATGGTCTTTGCTTCTCCACCCTCATACTTCCAAGCCCTGAACTGAGTCCTTGTCATCTCCCAAGATGCAGATGTCATTTACTGGCAGAGAGAGAGGTAGAGAAAGCAGATCCGACTGCTATTCCTAGTCCTGTTAATAGATACAACCTTGGCAAAGTTCCGTCACCTCTTGCTTGTGTCAGAAATCAGTAGACTGGATGATCTCTAAAAAACTTCCAGTTCCAAAAATCTAATCCTCTAGTTTGCCATTGAGCTAAACTTGACTATTTCTTCCTCAGTGTTATTTTATTTTTAAACAAAAATAATAGCAAAAAGGTCTCTTTTGTATGCAAGAGAATAAACTTACATGATGAAATTACATATACTAGAAGTGCTATTTTGGGGCAAGTCACCATGTAGGCAATGTCTTCTGTCCACTCAAGGCAGTTCTGCCCATCATGACCACTATTTTCATATTTAGTGAAATTTAGAAAAAATTCACTATTTTCATATTTCATATCAGGAACCAGATCTGAACTATATTTGATACCCAGTATTAGAAGCAATCTTCATTTCTGTTTTTGGCTATGCATGCATAAGTATGCATTATATTATCAGCTGCTGCTGCAGCTAAGTCGCTTCAGTCATGTCTGACTCTGTGCGACCCCAGAGATGGCAGCCCACCAGGCTCCTCCATCTATGGGATTCTCCAGGCAAGAGTACTGGAGTGGGGTGCCATTGCCTTCTGCATATTATCAGCAGAAGATGTTAAATATATAATTTAGTATTAGTGGTTTTAGTCTTGAGTATTAGGGCAGATTAGCATTTGATGTATTAGTTCTCCAGGGGTTACAATTAAAGCTTGAATTTCCAATTGTTATATCCACTAACTGAATTGTGATTTGGCTTTTAATTCCACAATGAGTTCACCAACACTGACAACCTAGTACTAATTAGTGACGATTCTTTATTTGCAACTGTCTGAGAATAGGTAAGTCACATCTTCTGATTATTGTAGACTCTTCAGGCAGACATTTGGAGATGGCCTTTCCTTATTATGGCATTTCTCAGCCTAGCTGTCTGAGAAACACATACTGAATTCAAGCCTTTAAAAGCCTCATAAGAAAACCTACACATTGTTTACTCTCCCTCTTCTTCCCACCCGCCTTCTAGAAGCTGAGTCTTTGGTCTGCTGCTTTGATCCAAACTCTTCTATACCAGCTACCCCATCACTGTCTCAGAACAGAGGCATCAGGCATCCATCACAGATGACAGGTGAGTAGGTCAAATATAAACTTGTCTACTACTATAATTAGTAATGTCTTTTAGGCCTTCTATCAATATGGTGCTTACTTCTTGGCTCAGATGGGCACTCCTAAATACTTACCAACCTGTAATAGTACTTTGGGGCTTCCCTGGTGGCTCAGCGGTAAAGAATATACCTCCCAATGCAGGAGATGCATGTTGAATTCCTGGGTTGGGAAGATCTCCTGGAGGAGGAAATAGCAATCTGCTGTAGTAGTCTTGCCTGGTAAGTCCCATGGACAGTGGGACCTGGTGGGCTACAGTCCATGGGGCCGCATAAGAGTCAAACACAACTTAGCAACCAAACAACAAAAATAAATACTACTTTCAGATGGAGTCGATACACTCAGCTTCATGGTTTAAACCTTGATGCAAGCAAGAGTTGCAAATCTTTGTAACTGAATGCATATATTTTCAAAACCATGTCACACCAGAATCTTCCCAGAGCTTTCCTAAGACAGAGTCTGAGATACGGAGATGTAGCATCCTTCCTAATAACCCTGTAGGTGGGCTCTTCCCTGGTCTGCTCTCCAATTCAGAGACTGACAGCTGAAGTCTCCCCCACCCTCAGCTGGGACACTGGCTCAGGCGGGATGTGAGCCCTCACATGCTGACTCAGTTCCCACTGGGACAATGACCTTCATGCTACTGAGGATCCAACTGCTACTTTTGTGCACAACACTTTCTCAATTGCTGTCCTCCACACTCTGAACATTGCTGTGTACAACGTGCCTTTCATCTGTGGGTGAAACCCTCTGCCCACCCATTCTGATGGCATGCAGGCAACCAGACTCTCCTGTCTGCCTTACACCTCTCAAACCCCATCCAGGAAAGCTATCAAAGCCTTACAACTAGTTGCAATCCCTTTCTCAACAAAAGCACACTGCTCTGGCACATCCACACCCCCACTGATGAAAATGACATCTGATGGCTCCATGTTCCACAGAAGAGGAACTTGATACAAACTCCCTGGAGCAAGCAGTGATTGAAGCATTAATAGGCACCCAATACCTGCGTTCGTCCCCACATCATTCCATCACTCTGGATTTCTACACTAAAAGCCTTTAGGGGAATTGTAAAGAATGAAATGCCCTAGGCTGCTTATGTGTACCAAGGATTTCAGGTCCTCTTGGATTGATGGTATAGTAATAGAATGCTGAATTCTTCTCTCTATACAACAATAAATGTAGATAGCCCTGGGAAGAGACACATGACCATCCTTTCTGTCTCCCAGTTCATTTTGTACCAACCGAGATGTACCACAGGTAGGGAATGAGGTACTTAGTATGTACCTGGTGACTTCTGCCTGAATAAAATGGGGGTTGTCATGCCTACTCATTGTACTTGGATCACGTGGAGAATAGATAGGGAATTGTTCTCCAAAAGATTTGCTATGAAATGCTTCTCATACCACCTGAGGGAGGCACTAAGGCAGAATGATGAATTATTCTGTGTGGCTTATGTCAAACCTGCTTTTTAGGCTGGGGAAGTAGTCATCAGACAGAAGGGAGAAAACCAAGGCCATCATTGCATGGTTCCCAATTTTAGCAAAGGGAGATCCCAGACCATAAGATGCAGAGTATGGAAAAGTCTCCTGATGTCCGCAGCATGGTGGGCAAAGGCCCACCCCCCCCCCCTTGGCAGGCATCTACCCTAGACCAATAGCTGCAGTTTTCCTAGAGAGTAGGAGCTTTCATACTCTTCTCTGGATAGTAGGAGGTCTTGGTTCTAGGACCTGTGTCAGCCCTCACACCTGGGATAAAAGGTGTGGGATGAGCCGATAATTCTCTGGAAGAGTTCTGCCTCACTCCATTCTTTATCGAATGTCCATCTCAACCTGTCTCTCTTGCACACACACAGTCAAGCCAGACATGTCTTCACTTGTGTGTTCACTAATCACCCAGCCTCCTACACAGCAATATCCTCCATCCATGGGACACCCACATGTCACACACAGAGCAATTTTTAAAAATCCAAGCAGCCCAGGAAACTATCCTTTTCTTCTTTTCACTCTCATTTTTCCCCTAAAAAAAGGTCTTTTTAAAAAATATATGTATTAAACCACATCAGTTTTACCTCATATGTTCATGTTGCTGGAGCTGATTGACAAGAAAAACAATCACAAAATAAATATTTTTGTTGTTTTTTTCTTTTTTCTTAAAAAAAAGAAAAACATTTCCCTATACATGGTCTCTAACTTGACAGAGCTGCTTTCTTGGACAGAACAGATGCTGTTGGAAGAGGCGCTCTGACTGGACCATGAGCAGAACATGGAGGCAGCCAGGCCCTGAAACTGGGGAGGTCGAGGAAGCAGAGGAGCTAAGGGAGCGGGTGGGAAACACGGCTGCCTGCCTGCCCTGAGCGGTCCTCTGTGGGCAGGGGCCGGGGGTGGGGGGGCTGTCGCTTGTTTCCCAAGGGAGCCAGCTTGAGGGGCAGTCTGTGTCTGGAGAGCTCAGTGGAGGCAGCATACAAAAGAGTAAGAACCAACGTGGGGAAATCACGAAACAGCGCCATTTTAAGAAATCTGGTTAAAAAGAATACAAAAGTGACTCCACAGAGGGGGAGGTGGTGTTCCTACCCCTCCCGTTGTTCTGTGTTGTTCTCTTAAATGATAAGAATCACTTTCAAGGATTTGTGTGTTGCTGGGTTTGGCTGGTTCTTTTACTGAATCTCTCCCTTGGCTCCTCTCCTTCAACTGCATTCATTTGAGAAAGCACCGACTTTACAGCTTCAGGGCTGCTGAGTGGCCGCCTCCTGGTGCGAGTGTGTGTGTGTGTGTGTGGGCACGTGTGTTGTGCATGTGTGCAGTGGTTGCTTCTCTCTCTCCTGCCTGCTTCAGTCCAAGCCCCGAGGTCCCATCTGCTGGGTTCTGACAGTCTTCAGGGAGCACCCTGTTGGCACTAAGATCAGGGCTTGGATGAACTCCGCACCCTGGATTCATGGGTCCCTTCCCTGCCCGGTGCTGGAGTGGGTCCCCCATTAGCTACAGAGTTTGCCAGTCTCATATTCCACAGGGTTTGGCAGCTTGGAGTTGAAAGCCCTCAGAGAAGACTGGATCCTGCCCACCTCGTTGTTGGCCAGCTTGAGCCGATGCCGGAGCAAGCAGGAGAAAAGGTCAAGCCGGACCTTGCCAGGTGGAGAAAGCTGGTTGACTCGGTCCCTAAGCTCAATGAGCTGCAAGAGGGCGGAGTCCTGGGAACCTTGCGTGTATGGGTAGTCTAACTGGAGAATTAAGTCCCGGATGGCATCTGGGTCAAAGGGCAGGCTGTAACCAAAGACCTGCAAGGTGTTGATTTTCATATAGCCCAAGTTCTTGGAGGGATCGGTCATCTCCAGGGGCTCATAGTAGATTGTCTCGTTGGAGTTGTCATCCAGGGACTTGATTCGGCTCCGTAGATAAACGTGGACCGTCTCAAAGAAGGTCTTCCACCTGTTGCCCAAGGTGATAGTCCAATTTTGGCACTGGGCGGCTGCGTCCACGTTAGTCCTCTCCCAGTCAGGGAAGTTGCCCTCACTCACGGGCATGAACCAGCTCTCAGAGTGGCTGCCCCCGAAGGGGTTGACATAGATGGCCATGACAGGCTCCAGGGTGCTGTTCTTGGTGAGGCAGATCTGCAGGGACAGGGCCAGCATCACGTGCACCAGCCCAGGCTTGTACTTGTTGCTCTTGAGGGTGAGCAGCATGCGCTTCCTCCAGGAGGGGTCGAACCAGCTGCCCAGACGCATGTCGTTGCTGATGAAGATGGAGTGCACCTCGATGCGGCTGTCCCGCTTCTGCAGCAGGTACTTCAGCTCTAGGTCCTGCAGGTCTGTCTCCAGCCCCAGAAAGTTCTCCAGGGACTCGGCTACCTCGGGGCGGCACAACCCCTGGGCGAGCACGTAGCCCGGGTTGCAGCTCCCGCAGCGGGTACTGTTGTCTGGGGCACAGTGGGCACAGGCGGGCCCTTCGCCCAAGGCACAGGGGATGGGGCCCTGGCAGGAAGACTGGTCATAGGGGCAGGTGCAGCTGTGGCTCTGTTCCAGGAAGGTTCCAGGGAAGGTGCTCTCCCCACAGTAGAGGAGGGACTGGATACGGTTCCACCAGTAGGGCAAGGACCTGTGGGAGGGGAGACAGAAATGAAACAAGAGTCATAGGAAGCCACACACTGCTGCTTCCCTGAGGGTGGCAGGAGGCTGCCTAAAAGGGAAGTTGATGAGGAAGATAAGAGCCCCAGGTTCTCTGAATGAGGGAAACCCTACTGTACCACTTTGGGATGACCAGCACGGCCTGGAGCTGGGTATCTGATGGATCAGCATCAGAAAGGTCTGACATCAAATTTGCACTCATCCCTCCCAAGTACCACCTCATTCCCTCATTCAAAAGCCTGCAGAAGAGCTCAATGTCTTCCATATCCAATCTAGTTTTCAGCCTCTTACGTAAGATCTTCCAACAACTGGCTCTCCAAACTTCCCAATGATGTGCCCACCTCGTTCCCTCTTCACAATCCAGATCTGTCCTTTCTAGAACTCTCCGGTCAAGGACAGGACTTCTCTATGGTTGGCTCCCTCATTTCAGTTCTTATGATACCTCCTCAAAGAGGTCTTCCATGACTCCCCTCAAAAGCACCACCCAGCCCCTCTCTGTCATATCACGCTGCTTTGATGTGATCCACAGCCATGATCAGTATCAAAATGGATTGTGTTTGTTTACCATTGACTTGTTCAGAGATGGCTCCCCTGCAAATGCCACAAGAGCAGGGAACTACATTCTTCACCAACACATCTTCAGAAACTAGGACTGTTCCTGGTGCCTGGTAAGCATTTCTTAACTATTACTTGGGGGGGAAAAAAACCTTTCTCAAAAGCCCTTGCTGGTCTGTCCTCTCCACTCATGTGTCCCTTGTCACCTGGGCCTCAGTTAGAGGTGCACCTCTGGGTTCCTGTGAGGGCAGCACCCTCTCCTGGAAGGCTCTGGCTCACAAGCACCAGCCCACTTTCATCTCCTCCTGGACAATCTGGTCAAGACGTCCTTCTCCCAGATGGCTTTTCTCTTGGACCTTTGCTATTATTAGGACATGTCTTCGATTTATGTTCTACCAACATGAATTTGAGCTTCCCAGGTGGAGCTAGTGGGAAAGAACCTGCCTGCCAATGCAAGAGACATGAGAGATGCTGCTTCGATACCTGGGTCGGCAAGATCCCCTGGAGGAGGGCATGACAACCCACTCCAGTAGTCTTGTCTGGAGAATCCCCATGAACAGAGGAGCCTGGCGGGCTACAGTCCATGGGGTCACAAGAGTTGAATACAACTGAAGCGACTGAGCACGCAACATGAAATTAAGTAGCTGCTGCATAGTAATAATTTTCTAGCTTTGATGTTCCTATATATTTATTATATCTTTCCAATTAACAAATGCTCTCACTGCTTAATCTTAGGCCATATAAGGTAGACTCAACAAAGGCTTGTTGAATGCATGTGTGAATGAGTGATGGATGCTTGAAGGCCAGTGATGACCCAGCCCCCTCTGTTCCTAAGGACACAGCTCCCTTCGCTCCTGTGACTCAGAGCAGAGTTGCTGTTGGAAATGATCTATTGTGTGTGTTTCTCATCATACATAATCAGTGTGTGAGCTTTAACTCCACCCTTTCCTTTCCTCAAAGACTTATTAAAATGGAAATGAGTGAGTGAGAATTAGAGTATTATTAGAGTAACATTCGAATCGACTATAATTTATATAAAAGTAAAATTAGCTTCTCTCTTTTTTTCACTTCAGACACATCTCATAATTGAGACTGAAGCACAAGTAGGTCAAGATAACGGGAGCCTCTGAAAGGCCACATGTGCGTCCGCAAGCCCAGCTCTGCCGTGTTGGACAGGGGCCCTCCAGGGCCTCAGCCACTGTCGTGGGCGGCATGGCTCTGGCTCAGACACAGGGGTGCTCACCTCTCCTTGGGCAGACGGAAGCGGGGCTGCCGGTGACAGCGCTTGCAGAGGTTGAAGAGCCGGCGGACGATGCGATGGGTCTTCTTGAACAGCACTCGCAAGCTGGCTCCCAGCTGCTGGTAGCGGTGCTGGAGGCTGGTGTCCACCGCCCAGAACTGGGAGATGGCTGTGGAGTTCAGGAATCTGTCATCTGGCAGCCGCTTCAGCAGGGCCTGGAATTCCTCTGTGGTAAGGACACATGGGCTGAGCTGAGGGGGTGCCCTTCAGACCCTGGGTGGGCAAGAGCCCCCTCTACCCCCAAGACCCAGCTTGCCCATCCATCACTGTATGAGGCAGGAGGCTTCACACCATTCTCCCAGGACTTTTGATTTCCTTCTTTTTAAACAGCTTTACTGAGAAAGCTGTTTATGATTGACATACCATAAGATAAGGCTCCAGGATTCTTTCCCCTCTATCCTAATATACTTCTGAATTTCAAAAAACATCTCTGTCACCACCCATGTGGCCAGTGACCTTGGGACGCATCTCTTTTGCCATTAATACCTCCTTATAAATTATGCACAACCTTCTTGGATCACACCACAGCCCCCTTAGGGAAGCTGGTTAAGGTGAGGGTGGGCAAGACTGGCAAATGTGGGCACAGAAGACAGAACACCCACCTCAGAAGTCTTAGAAGGCTTTCAGTTCCTGAGACCAGCCTCTCCCACAACATCCTTCTCTCTGACTCTAGCACATCCTTCCTCTTTTGAGATTCACCCCTTGACCAGATTAAGGACTTCCTGTAGCTCAAACAGCAAAGAATCTGCATGTACTGCAGGAGACCAGGGTTCGATCCCTGGGTCGGGAAGATCCTCTGGAGAAGGGAACGGCAAACCATCTAGTGTTCCTGACTGGAGAATCCCATGGACAGAGGAGCCTGTCAGGCTACAGTCTGTGGGGTTGCAAAGAGTCAGACGTGACTGAGCGACGAACACACACACCTTGGCTAGATATCCATACTGTTTTGAAGTTAGTCCAGAAGCAGAGTGCTTTCTGGTTCTTAGCTCCTACTACAGGTCTGAGTTCTCCTCAGAGCTTCCTGGGAACAATGTGTTTTCTGAAGTCATGCTCAGATCTCTGTCCACAAATCTGCTTTCACTTAGGACCTGCAGCCATCAGGTCTCCTGATAGCAGTCCGAATAGCCTTCCTTCACTCGTTAGCAGTAACTCAGTGCTGAGAGCCCATAGTCCTTGCCTCCATACTCGAGCATCCCACTACCGTCTGAACTACCTTCCCATACTACCATCCCAATGCCACCACCCCGGTCCAGTGCAGCCAGGGTTGCTACTCTCCTCAGCTACTGAATACCTTGTCTAAGACTTGAGCTGGCAGTGCCTGGGTCCTCCACTCTGATTCTGATTTCTCCAGCCCCTGGTTCTTCATCCCCCACCCAGATAACTGGAAAAATCACACCTAGTAATGACATTAACAACTAGGATATGCATAATTCTTCTTATAAAACACTTAAGTATACAAAACGGCACAGAGAATATCAAAATAAACTCCCACAAGTCCACCACCTAGATCTTGCCATCTTGCTATATTGAATTCAGATTTTTTTTGAAGAAATGGGCAAAGCAAATATACTTGAAGGCCCTAAACTTCCCCTCTGTCTTTATCTAGATGTAACTACTCTCTTGAATGTTTTCTTTATCGTTATCATATATTTTTTAACATTTTCTATGAATACATTTATCCATGAAAATATTAAGTATTGGCTAGTATGTTTTTAAACATCAAGTAAATAGTACTAAATATGCATTATGTTAATAATGTATTATAGTATTATATATAAGTATTACATACATATAAATATGTAACACATAGCCTTTTTCATTTGCCTTGTTTTATCCAATATTGTTTTCTGAGACATAACTACTATTCATGTAGTAGTGAAATGTATATCATGCAGAGTTCTTTATAATTTCATCCACATTGTTCCATATGAGTCTTCCATCCACCGATTGCTATCATTTTCCTACATTTACAGATGAAGAAATGGAGGCACTGAGTGGCTGCATGGCTAAACCAGTCATACAAAGGGTCAGTAATAGAGAGTATTAGGTCTGCCCAAGATGTTACAGCAAAATACAACAGAATGGATGGCTTATAAACAACCAAAATACATTTCCAGGGGCTGGAAGTCTAAGGTCAAGAGGCTGTGGCCAGGTTCTGGTGAAGGTCCTCTCCTGAGCTGAAAATGGCCGAATTCCTGCTGGATCCTCACGTGGTGGAAGAGGTAAGGGATCTCTCTGGGACTCCTTTTATATGAGAGTGCCAGTCCCATTCATGAGGATTCTGCTCTCATGACCTAATCACTTCCCCAGGTCCCCACCTCCTAATACCATCACCTTGGGCATTAGATTTTCAACATATGAATTGGGGGCAGAGACACAGACATTCAATCTGTAACACAGAATAAGAACTCAAAACCCAGTCCTCTGAGTCTAAGTCTCAAGGTGACACTGATATCAGTTATACTGGCACTAAGTAAGCAGTCACCAGCATGAACTAGTGACTCTAGAAACATGCTATGCACCTCACTCATTCAACCAATATTCACCGTGCACCTGACGTGCAGGGACGGTGGACTCGGTGGCAAACAAGATAGATGAGGTTTATGGCCTTGATTATATTTACCTTAGCTTGAAATGGATCTCTTTGGTAGGTATTAGGTCTATTTGCATATACAACAAAAGAAAACGACTGAGACTTGGGGTGGTGATATAACCTGCTGGAGGTCACAGGCCAGTGACGTGGCTGAGTCAGGAACCAACCTGAGTGTCCCGTGGAGTACCTCATGGCCTCCTCCCATTCACAGGGAGGAAATCTGGGCCAACCCACTGCTCACCTGACTCCTCAAACTGCCGGTTGTGAGTCGCCCAGGAGTCCTGGATCTGCAGCAGGCTGTCCTCCATGGCCTGGATGTCGGCGTCAGGACAGTTGCATTCTGGGAAGGTGGGGCTGCACTTGCACCAACAGTCATTCCCCTTGCAGATGAGCTCGCCCTCGGAGCTGCAAGTGATGTAGCTGAGTGCAGCGGCCACAAAGCGCTCACGCAGGTACTCAGGCAGCAGCACCTGCAGGCCTAAGGAAAAGATGGATCAGGGAAAACTGCCAGGCAGGACCCGTGGGTACTCGCCTTCCCACACCCGAGGCTGCAGAGTCCCTGGCTGGAGTTCTGCTGACTTGTGCACCCTGGGTCCAACAACGGGCACCCCAGGCCCAATCCTGCTAAGTTGGTTGGGACAGAGGGTTACTGCTACCCCTGTGACAGATGGGGTACGTCAACGCTCAAGGCTTGGTTGAACCCCCACATCAGCCAAATTGAGAACATGCCTATCAAATGAATGGGCTTCTTGGCTACACCTCAGCATTTCTAGGATAGAAATGCAACAGTGTTTCAGATAAAGGAAGAGCTTAGAGTCCTCATGGGGGAAAAACATCAAGGCTTGTTGGACTTTTTGCTCTGCTTCCAAGGGCCATTCTATCTCTAACTTCTCTGAGATGAGCAGCGGGCCTCCTAGGATATTACTAAATGCTGACCCTCCTGGGCCTCCCACCTTAGCCCTGAAGATCAAGGAGGCTGCCCTGCTTAGGAGGTACGGACAGGTGTTGTGGGTATGTAGTGGCCAGGTATGACACCAAGTAATACTTCCCATATATGACTGCAGGTAACACTTGTGGTCATACCGAGGCTCTTACAGGTGAGGAAGTCCAATCCTCATGAGCACAGTGGTCTGCCCAAGTCACAGTGCTAGTAAAGCCACTTGGTGTCAGACTGTGCCCTTGTCCCCTTGGGTCCTACCCAAGGGGTGTCAGACTGGCTGCCCATCTCAGGCTTTCACTCTTGATGAGACATGAAAACAAGGTGGTGGTAGATGCCCCAAGTTAGATATAAATGCTCAGCTCCTTTCTAATTAGCTGCCTCTGGTCTTGAATATAATCCACTCAGTTACTCCAAGATTCAGTTTTCCTACCCATCTGTGGTGCCTGCTTGCAAAGTCACTTCAGTCATGTCTGACTCTTTGCAATCCTATGGACTGTAGCCCACCAGGCCCCTCTGTTCATAGGATTTCCCAGGCATGAATACTGGAGTGGGTTGCCATGCCCTTCTCCCAATCCAGAGATTGAAACCATGTCTCTTGTGTCTCCTGATTGGCAGGCGGGTTCTTTAACACTAGCACCGCTGGAGTGGTGGACATTGGTTTATCAGCAGCAGGATAGACTCCTAGTTGGCTTCTAGCTAGACGTGGTGGCTGTTGGAAGCCTATGAAGAGGTGAATGAATCACAGGCATGCCTTGGGATGCAAGCTAGCCACGTTCGAGGTAAGACCCACAGGAGGCTCCCTGAATAGGGACCCTAGGAGACACTGTGCCAGGAGAGTGAGGGACAAGAGGACTTCTGGATGGGATGGGCTCCCCTTTCATCAAATATCTGCCGGCTCTTTATCGTCACAACCTTGACCTTGGCAGGAAATCAGAGTCCAAAGGATGTATCCTGGTGTCAGCAGACCTTAAAATAAAACTTAGAATTGCAGCTGTAGTAGATGTTTGTTGCTCTTGTTTGAGATCTACTCCTGTTCAGAACTGCTCCTATGTTTCTCTTTCCTGACGATGTCCCTGCAGTGGCACTTGGGCAGCCCTCCCCATGTACCCTGTCCACACGTGCTTGCTTCCCACACTCACCCCTCTCCAAGCCCTTTCCTCTCACCTCCCCCATTAGCTCCCTCCTCCTCCCCATAACATTTCCCATTGCTATAAAATAAGTGCCCTGAGCAATGTCTGCATGAGTGATGGGCTATAAAATTAAATGGCATAAACTATTCCAAATGAACCACCAGACACTCTGAACTTCACTCATCGCTAATTTCCAGACACAAACCCAGTCCACCCAGGGACCTAGGAGAAGAGGGATGCTAATTGCATTGTGAGGCTTTTAAGAAAGGAGGCTTTTCCTCCTTTTTATTATGTTTCTTGATGCCTAAAGCATTCAGGGGTTGCATCTGACTTAGGTTGGCTGGAATTTGTCATCGTAGATCCTGGGTGAGGGCTATTGATTTTATAATACCAAGACAATCATATCTTAAACAGAGTTCAATTCCATTAGGCCTTAAGAAGAATGAATGTTCCCCACTGCCAAACAGCTCTGACTCCATCTACATAGCTCTGCCCCTGGGATGCTTGGGGGACACCTGAGTGCATCCCCTTATCTCCCAGCATCCAGACCTAGTGTCATTCCTGTTCCTTTTGCCTTTCTGTTTCTGCTTGTTCTGTCCCCGGTTGAGGCTCCCATTCCTTTCAAACTCTTCTCCTGGCTTTGATCTCCCATGGAAGGATGCAGACTAGTAACAAAAGGTAGGGACCATTCTCAGGATAACCAGTAGCCCCACATTTTGTGTAGCTCTTAGTTGAGCTAGAGACGATGTCCCATGATCACTCTGCAAAGACCAGCTGTTCCCCACTGTGTCCTTAGGATAAAGCAGAGGGTTCTTTGGACAACAAGGGAGATTGCCCAGCTAGATCAAGGCATAGAAGGATGGGTGTGCTCTTACAGTAGCATAGTGACAGAGATCTTGGGCAGGACTGGGAGGTAGGAGGATTCAGGCGTCAAGTGGTTTGAGCAATGATTGAGGTGTAAAGTAAACCATGAAAACCAGAAGTTTTCTCCAAAGAGTGATGGGAAGTTGTTAATTACAGGTCCCAGAACTAGGGGTTCAGTTCAATTCAGTCACTCAGTCGTGTCCGACTCTTTGCGACCCCATGAATCGCAGCACGCCAGGCCTCCCTGTCCATCACCAACTCCTGGAGTTCACTCAGACTCACGTCCATTGAGTCAGTGATGCCATCCAGCCATCTCATCCTCTGTCGTCCCCTTCTCCTCCTGCCCCCAATCCCTCCCAGCATCAGAGTCTTTTCCAATGAGTCAACTCTTTGCATGAGGTGGCCAAAGTACTGGAGTTTCAGCTTTAGCATCATTCCTTCCAAAGAAATCCCAGGGCTGATCTCCTTCAGAATGAACTAGGGGTAGTTCTTGTCTTTGGAAGGGTTTAGCCAAATGGGGCAGATGGGACCTTTTCCTTTGGGTGATCTAAACTTTTTCTTTTTTTTAACCAGCTATGGAAAGTGTGAAAATCACCACAGGGTACCTTACCGAGCAGCTGCACCTTGTTCTCTGGACTCTGTACCAGAACAGAGCTGACTGAGTCCAGGTTGTCGTAGTTGCTGCAGCCCAGGGGGCCAGTTCTGGTCTCCGTGACCTAGAGAAGGAAGGGCGGGTTTAGACAACAAGCCAAGGCTTTCCCTTTGCCCTGCTCTCTTCCGGTCAGCCATTCTCAGGCTCTGTGTCCTGTCCTGGACTGGCCCAAGGAAGGACATGGCTCGTCCTACCCTGGGAGCATGAAGCCACTTTTCCCCTTGTTCTGAGACAGGGAATATCAGTGGTGTAGGGCTGGCAGCAGCAGCTGTCCAGAAGTGCAAGCCTTTCAGAGAAGCCAGGGGGACTTTGTGTCTGAAAAAAAGAAACTCAGTGTAGGAAGAGGAAGCTGAGCCTCCACACTGGAGTTCCCCCATCTCCTCCCCCAGAGGAAGACCGGAGGCCAGATGCAGATGCTGTCAGCCCACTGGCCAGCCCAGCTGTAGCCACTTGATGTGGTGCTCACAGGCTTTAGGGATCCCAAAGATGAAACACACTAGAGAAATATGAGTTATGAGTATTATTATTAATATTAAACATTTAAGTTCCACCTCGGCACTGAGACGTCCTTAGAGAAAATCAGCCGTGGGCTTACTGCATATTTTAATAAGTATATTAAATATACATAATCTCTTATAGCTATGTAATATTCCAAAACACCACAGAGTCATGTTAAAATATTATAAAGTTGGACTATCAGTTTTTCCCTGATGTTTAAAGTATAAGATGAAAAATGGGGAGCTTTAAATGCACTGAAATAATTATGTAATAAGACTGATGGGGACCTGAGGCCCTTTCTTTTCAGGATCTCTGGAGGCTCTGCCAACAATCAATCAACCAATCAACTGGTATTTATTGGGCAGCCACTGTTCAATTCCCTGCAATTTATCAAACATTCATAGAGTGCCTTTCTCAGAGTTCTTCAAGGAAGTCGGCTCTGATACCTCTGACCTTCTCGCCTAGCTCCAGGCACCTCTGCTCTGCAGCAAGCAGATGACTTGGAGTTTTTCATCCTTTTCTGCAAGTATTTAAAGCCTGAGTCCTCCACACATGAAAGGCTCCATAGAGGTCATTCATAGTTATTTTGCTCATGAGGTTGTCAACAGCAATTAACGCAGTGGCTGGCACCTAATACATACTCAATAAATTAGAGTGTGTGTGAGTAATATGTTTCAGGCTTTGAGGGGTGGAGAGGTAGACACAAAGATGTACAGGTTATATTGTGTATCCTCCAGGAGGTTACAACCTATGGGAAGACAGGTACATACCCAACTGATTGATACACCTCCAGGTGGGGAAGAGGCAACGTGTCATAATGAGCCCTGAGGAAAGTGCAGTTCTAAGCAAGGGAAGGAGTTTCAGAGGAGAGAGGAACTGAGTTGTTCCTTCAAGATGAGTAAAACATGGACAGGAAGAGAATGGAGGGGAAGTACTCTCAGAAAAAGAAGGGGCGGCATGATCTACAACATATGGGCTTGATAGTGTGAGATGTAATGTGTCTGCCACTCTGCCAGTTATCACAGTGAATTCCAAAGTGTAAGTGACATCATTAAAGAGAATTTAGTATAGTTAGTCCTGAAAACTACATTTGGAACACAGTAAATGAGAGATGGTGTGATACTAATACAGTGAAGAGAGAAAAGGGAAAAAAACGTTGTTGCTTAAAGTAATAGGAAAAGGCTTCATGGAGGAGGTGATCCATAAATTGGTCTTAAAGGATAAGAGCAAAGAGGAGAATTGGAAGAGAAAGACTACAGGGCAAGCAATAGATCCTGGGCATGAGAAGCAGCAAGACCCAGCCTGGATGGGGAATAGGATCAAGGCCATGACAGAGGCAGGAAACCCCTCTACAGTTCCCAGGCTCATCCTCCAAGATCGTCCCATTTAACCTTCACACTAACTCTGAGACAGATTGCACTACTATCATGTTTCAGGGAAAGATACAAGGTTTAGGAAGATACTGGGCCCAAAGACTCAGCACTATTGAGTAGATGAGACAGGATTTTGACTTCTGAATCCTCAGACTTCAGTTCCTGGCCCCAGTGTCTCCTTTGAGGGCATATCAAAGGGCTGCTGAAAATGGAGTTAAATGCATGTAGATGACATCACTCTAAAAAACAAGTGTCAACAGACCAGCTCATCCAAAACATTTTAGTGATCTACCCTCTCTGCAGAAGGTGAACAAGGCATAAGACAAATTGTATAGACTTCTTTTATTTTTTATTGGAATATATTTGCTTCACAGTGTTGTGTTAATTTCTACTGTACAGCAAAGTGAATCTGCTATAAATATACCCATATCCCCTCTTTTTTGGATTTCTTTTCCCATTTAAGTCACCGCAGAGCATTGTATAGAGTTCCCTGCTATATAGTAGGTTCTCACGAGTCATCTAATTTGTGCATTGTATCAGAAGACTTTAGATATTATGATTACAGATGAGGAAATCAAGACCAGATAGGTTAAGTGATTTCTTCAAGGTCACACAGTCAGCTGCAGGGCTACGGTTCATTTGATTCACTCATTCTTTCTTTCACTCATTTATTCATTTATGAAATATTCCAGGAGAATCCAAAACTCACAGTGAGCCAGTCACAACCATAAGGAGTTTACAGACAAGTGGAAACATGTTTATACTGACATAATCCCAGTGTTACACATGAGCCTCCCTCCCTCTACAGGTGGGCACTTGGTGCTGAATAATGTCTCTGTATTGAGTGAGTTGGCGACTGGCTACTGCAGTGGGAAGGCAGAACCAGGATTATTTCAAGGTAAAGCTTTCTTTATCTATATGGTGCAAAAATTCCTATAGGAGCTGTGGCCAAGGACTAGCCCAGCTATTCGGGGAAGCCTGTCTCTCTTGGAATGGAGTGGGCTGAAAGACAGAGTGGGATGGGGGTGTGTGGTATTTGGGAGGTTTGCCTGTCCCCGCCTCCAGGTAAGCTGGCCACCACACTGCCACTGAGTTCTGCACTGGCTTTTCTACCCACCCACTCCCAGCATCGGGTCCATGCAGGGAGAAAGCTACATGCCTTATGCAGAAGTAGGACAACTCCCAAGGGGGTGAACAGAGCACAGCAACTTTCCGCTCTTTCATTCCACCCTGTCCCTCCCTCCCTACCACTGATTCATCTGCCCCCTCCCCAACCCCACCACCATCTTGTTCAACATTCTAGGGCCGGCTCCCATGCAATTTTCTGACCTTTACTTGCCCATTTCCGAAGATCAGTTCTAAAGAGAATAATCAATTAGGTGAGTCATTGAAAGGGTGTGTGTAGCTCTACTTTGTTAATTGCAGCACAAGGATGGGAACAAGGAACAGATAGAAACTGCGATCCCCCTGTTCATTTCTTGTTAGAGGGAATGATTCAAGCCAGATCTCCACAAGTGAGGAAGGCTCACTCAGGTTTTACCAGATCCCAGAGTCACTGCCCTTTCCATGGCTCCTCTGCCCTGAGCCACCTCTGACCTCCCACAGAAGCAAGGAGGTGGGAAGCAGGAGGGGAGCTGTAGAGGGTCCTCTTGCAGATGGTGCCTGAGCACTGACTTGACAAGCGGGATGAGCCAAGGACCCCCGAACCTGCGGAGTGATGAAAGTCCCAGAGTCCCTGGCAGGTTGATCCAGGAAACCCTGTGTCTCTTCCTGTAGAAGAGGCAGACAGCTTTGGCGGATTATAAAGAGGGCCAGCAGAGGTAATGGAAAGTGCAGCTCAAAGAGAGCCTCAGATAAGCTTTCAGAAAGAGAAAATAATTGTGTGCTAATTGGTCTGTTGACAGAAACCGTCCTGCCTTCAGAAAGCCCTGATGGATCTCAGGTTCATTAGCACATCCAATTTTCCATAAATGCCGGATTGTGCAAAGCCTCATTCGGGTGAGCCTGCTCTCCTCCCCTTGCCCTTCACTCTCTGGCTGCTCCCATCCTACCTGGTGGGGAGGGGGGCTGGCTTGCTGCACAGCTAAGCTCCAGTAAAATGGGCTTCTAATTGTGGCGATAGGGCTGGCCAGAGAAGCACATCTGAGAGTGTGTGGGATTCAAAGAGCTGCAAATTGAATCCCAGGCTGCTACAGGCAGGAATCTGGACAAGTCACTTTAAGGATGCTTATGAGAACAGCTCCCTCTTGCCATCCTGAGGTCTATGCAAAATTGTGTGTGGGTTCTTTTCAGGCAGTTCAGGAGCCTCTCAGACTCCCCGCCAATTCCTTCCTCAGTCTTCAATTAAGTAGAGGGTGAGTCACAACTGGGGTTTCCCAGGTGGCGCTAGTGACAAAGAACCTGCCTGCCAGTGCAGGAGATAAAAGAGGTACAGGTTCAACTCCTGGATGGGGAAGATCCCCTGGAGGAGGACCTGGCAACCAACTCCGATATTCTTGCCTGGAGAATCTCTAGGACACAGGAGCCTGGAAGGTCACAGGCCATAGGGTCTGCAAAGAGTCGGACACAACTGCAGTGACTTAGCATGCACACATGAGCTACAACTACAAAATACGCCCCTGCCCTCTTCTGGGCTTTTATCCCTTCCCAGGAATTACGGATAGGATGAATCTGTGTTCAGCCCTTTCCAGTTTGCAAAGTGTTTTCATGTAAACCATATCATTTGGTGCCACCCGATCCTACAGCAGAGTAAGGGGTGATATTCACCATATGTTATTCACAGTGTGTATCAGCAGGGAGGACAGGGGTGTGCTCACTAATCAGAAGAAGTGTCAGCTATAGGGCCATAGTGAGGTGCAATGATCCCAACGTGCATCAGTCCTCTGGTTATTATTCGAGGAGATCCTGGGGTTCCAGGGTAGGGATAAAGGTGGTTAGAGCGGCACATAGCAGACTACATGAAGATGACTCACCACTGTATGGTGGCCAAGTCAGCTGAATCTCAGTCCTGTACAGGTGAGTCAAATAGTTGGTAAATCCAGGTCATGGAGTTTAATAACTAACGTCTCAAGGTCACAGGAATAGTAAATATCAAGGCTGAAACCCAGTCCCTATCTTCTCACTTGAGGAAGTTTCTCTCCCATTAAACCGGGCAGCCTGCCAGCCCCATCAGGCACTTTAGTGGGTGTCTCACCACACACCCAGCACAGCGAAGAGACCTGGAACTGTATGCGTATGACACTCCCTGCTGCCTAAGCCCGATGTTGCGTGTGGGGAGGTGGAGACAGGCGCAGAAACAGCTGCAGTCTAACGTGACACATCCTGGAACAGAGATGCGTACTGCCCACGGCAAACCTTGCACCAGAGGGGGTGTTCAGTGGGGTCTTGGGCATGTGTTAGATAAACAAAAGGGGGTAGGGTGCCTCTTTCTTGCCGTTAGTGAAAAGAAGTTGCTAACAAAGGGTAGAAAGTAAGAGCACCTCTGCTTAGAGAAACAAGAAACCGGCAGATTGACTCGAGAGTTTTTCCTTCACCAAAATTGAGCAGGTGGGCAGACCCCCTCACCCCCACCTACCTCCACCCAGAATACTGACTGCGCTGGAAGCCAGCTCATCCCCTGCAAAGGAGCCTTCAGTAGAGGAAGCAGGTGGCAGGGGCTGCAGCACCAGCAGCAGAGTTTGAGCTCGCAAGGGTGTGCTACTGTTGGGGGGTGGGGTGTGGGGGGGTGCTGTCTGGATTTGCAAGTGCTGGGTGTTAAAGCAAAGAAGTGGTCTCCAGTGGGGTACCATTACTATCAGGATGGAATGGTCAGGTCAACCATATGGAGGGAGCAGAGCCATGGGATGGGATGCCAACACCTCCCTTTGCTCCCTAGTCTAGGGTATGCCCTTTAACAAGGACTGTGGGTTATACTGAGAGGTGGAATAAGACACTAAATGCCTTTTTTTTTTCATGGTTCTCTGAACTATATAGCCCATGGGGAGCACCCATGGTGCTCCCAAACAGAAATAACTCCAGGTCAAGTAGCCCAGTGGAAACTGAACAAGTCATCTTCCCACCTGTGACTCAGGAATTCCAAGAATAGGCTTCTGAGGATGGTGGCCCCTCTTTGGAGAAGATGGACAGCGACTCTACTTCTAGGACGTGCATCTACAGGCGTATAACAGACAGGATTTGAGTGCCTGCCCACCTCTCACTGTCACCACAGTCCTTGCTAAAGAGGTGAGTCCAGGAAGCCATGGCTGAGATAACTCCCAGTCTTTGTGCTGGACTAAGGTGAATCCTGAACCAGGTTCCTCTGGGGAATTCAGAACTATGATACTGGCCGGGTGAGGGAAAACTTAAGCAGTGATTATGGAGACTTATGAAATTCAGAGTAACTAAAGCACCTACTATGTACCAGGAGGAGAAGGCAATGGCAGCCCACTCCAGTACTCTTGCCTGGCAAATCCCATGGACCGAAGAGCCTGGTGGGCTGCAGTCCATGGGGTCGCTAAGAGTTGGACACGACTGAGCGACTTCACTTTCACTTTTCACTTTCATGCATTGGAGAAGGAAATGGCAACCCACTCCAGTGTTCTTGCCTGGAGAATCCCAGGGACAGCGGAGCCTGGTGGGCTGCCGTCTATGGGGTCGCACAGAGTCGGACACGACTGAAGCAACTTAGCAGCAAGAGCAGCAGCATGATGGGAAATGGGCTTTCCTGGTGGCTCAGTGGTAAAGAATCCACCAGCCAATGCAGGAGATGCGGGTTTGAGCCTGGGTTGGGAAGATCCCCTTGGAGAGGGAAATGGTAACCCACTCCAGTATTCTTGCCTGGAGAATCCCAGGGACAGCGGAGCCTGGTGGGCTGCCGTCTATGGGGTTGCACAGAGTCGGACACGACTGAAGCGACTTAGCAGCATGTACCAGGAACTGAGACTGCTACAGTGAACAAGAGAGGGCTCTTTGTCCTGATGGCACTGGCTGAGACAAAACAGAAAGATAACGTTCAGCCAGGTCCAGCTTCAGAGCAAGAAAAAGCTAAATGCAGGCCGAAGTCCGTGGCATACAGAAAGTCTAGAATAAACAGAGGAAAGAACTTGAACTAGAGAAGCAGGAAGGTGAAGCAGGTAGAGATGAAAATGTAGAGATGTATTACAACAAGAAACAGAGCATCTTGGGAGTGTTACTGTCCTTTTACTATGCCCATGGGTCTACACTGGATCCAGTGTCTTGTTTTTAAGAGCTCTGTTATCCTTCACCAGAATCCTCTTAGCAGACAATCCTGACATTCAAGCTACCTTTTTCTTTCAACTTAACATGCTCACATGCAGTTGCACACACACTGAGCCCAACCTTTGTGATAAGTGGGGTCCGTGACTCATTCACCCAACGAACCTTGACTCATGACCCATAATGTGGCAAGCTCTGTACTCCTACTGGGAACCAAAGATGCCTAAGACCCAGTCCCTCCCATAAGGACCTCAGAGTCTCAGAGGTCCTCTTGTTAATGAGCACTCAGTTCAAATGACAATCCCTATAAAGGAGGCATGCTTGAAATACCGAAGAGGGGCATTTAACTACCTTGGCAGTCAGGAATGGCTTCATGAAAGAGTTACCTTTTTGAGCCAAACAAAGAAGGGGTAGGAAGAGCCACTCAGGTAAACATACAACCATTGCAAGCAAAAAAGAGCAGGTGCTGGGGAAGGGAGACACAAGAAAATGGTATAAATGGTTAGTGAAGGGTTGTGACAGGGGCCAGGGCAGCGGGGGAAGCAAGGGTTGAGAAGAGTGTAAAAGGATTGCTTGGAGCTAAAACTAAGAAGACAACAGGCACAGTAGGTCTTCAATTGCCTTCCCATCTTGTTAAGCAGAAGAATTATTCCTTTTCAAGGTCCAGTTGCTCATGCTGTCTATATATTTTCTTATTAGATCTTCCCAGAAATCCTTCACAGTAGAAATTATTCTGATTGTTCAATGATTTTAGAAGGAACTAATTGGAGTTCAGAGAAGTTTGGTAAGTTGTTCAAAGCCTTGCCATGAGCTGAGCTCAGACTCTTGGGTTCTTTCCCATGCATCACACTACCTCCCTGAATGGGAGATGAGCCATACCCCATGTATAGTCAGGAACCACTGAAGGAGTTTAAGCAGTGGAATGATGATTTGTACTCATGCAAGCAGCATAGATGATGAATCAGGGAGCAGAGTGGAGAATGAGGATGGGAAGACTAATTATGCAAGAAAATCAGGTAAGAGTTGATGACATTCTGAATGGCCATGAGCACAGAGAGGAGGCAATAAGTGAGCTGAAGACATGACATGCAAGGGAGTAATTCTAGTGATGGATCTAGGGATCTAAGATGGACAACGAGGCCCTGGAGGAATGATAGAGAAAAGTTGGTCAGGTCAAAGGCTAGAAAGGGACATTAATGGGACCATGGGGTTATTCATCCAGGTCTACCTTTCATGAATGGATAAGGCCAATTCTTCTTCAACTTTAACACAGCCCACTAGAGGGTTGGAGAGGGGGCTTCTACATAGCTCTGTCTTCTTAGTAAAACCCACTCCATGCTATTACAGTCCTTCTTTTATCAGTTTAAGCTGAGACACCAGCCTCCAAAATGTACCCCAAGTCTGCCTGAACATCTGTCTTCCTCCTCTCTCAGACTCTCACCCCAGACCCTGGACATCCCCCAACCTGACCCCTCCTCTCCACTTATGCTCCATCATGCCCTCTGAATCTCATGATCAGTCCTGGCAAGAACATCTATAACCTCAATCTATTCTCAGGAGTCCACCTCACCTTTTTGTCCTAAGCACAACTTGGCAGCTTCTGAGGACATGTCTCCCCCACAGTCTTCTCTAGGACCAATGGTCCTCCTTCCTCTCTAACCTCTGGCCCCTCTGAGGTCAGAACCCTCAGGACTATCATTCACTACACCTCCATATCGCAATCTATTTTTCTTGTTACTCCCTCTCCCTCACTAAGGACTTTCAGAGTTTAGCTTGCTTATCACCATCTTTCTTACCACAAACAGATCTGAATCATTCCTGATGACTTCAGCATCCACGTAGGTGATCCTTTAATACCCTGCCCTCCCCACCTCCTCATCTTGTCCTCCAGTGAACCCCATCTTGGCCTCCCATGCCTATGGTCATGCCCCAGAACCTGACCCTCTGTAACTGCTATATTAAACATCACACACTTGTACCTCCTCTAGTCTCTTCCCTGTAACAAGTCATCAAACCTATTTAGACTTCCAATCTTTTGACCTAGTCAACTTTTCACTTTCTATCATCCCCTAATGGTTTCAAATCCCTTGATCCATCACTATAATCACTCTTTCTATATACTTTCAACTCTCTTGCCTATTTTTCCTCTCATCTTGTACACATACACACACACACACACACACATCTTGGTTTAATTCAACTCTCCATCTATCTCATGCTTGTCTGAACATGAAGGGCTGAATATAGCTGATAAAACTCACAACTCTGCTGATTGGCCTCATGTAACAATTATGACCATGGGCCTCAAATGGGCCTTTTGTGCCCCTCGACAATTCACTCCATTTATCTAGTCAATTGATAACCTTAACTCTCTGAAAAACCATTTCATACATTCTTTTCTCAGCAATTCCTTCTTCCATTTAGCCACGGACTTTGCTTGTTTCATCAAGGAAATGGAATACATCAGAAGAGGATACCGGTATCCCCCACCGTCACAGCTGTCCTCTCACTGCGTGTGTGCTGTGTGCTCTGTACTGCCTCATGCTACAAGGGATGCAGTGTCTGTGCTCCTATGTGAGGCCTGCCACGCCACTCCTGCCTGGAGTAACCACCTCTCTCACCTCCTCAATTGCTTCTGCAGTCATCTCCCGTCTCTCCTGCACCATGATTTCCCCCCTCTCTACTGAGTCATTGTAATCAACATACCAATATCTTGGAATATCTCCCATTTTTAAAACAAAAACACAAGCTCCCTTGATCCCACATCACTCTCCAGCCATCACCTATTTTACTATTTGCCTTTATAGCACAACTTTTCAAGGACTGTCTCCACGATTCTAATGCTCACTCCACTCTCTCTATTGAACCTTTTCTACTCAGCCTTTTATACCTTTCATGCCACTGAAACTACTCTTATTTAGGTTACCAGTTACCTCCACATTGCCAAGTTGAAGGTCATATTCACAATCTGACTGCTTAAGTTGCCTGCTCCTTCTTTTGGAAAGCCCTTTCTTCACATGGCTTTGTAATCCAACTTTGGTTCTCCTCTTACCTTTATGCTCTGTCTCAGCTTCCTTTGTTGAATCCTCCTCATTTGGCCCATTGCTGAAAACTGATGTACTTCATGATCCAAAGCCCTAGGTCCAGTTTATCAGCAGCATTCAGTCCTCAAGTGATCTCACTTCATCCTTTCCTATAGTTTTAAATGCCACCTACACATGTGGATATATTTGCATGCCAAACTTACATCTCCAATATCGACCTCTCTCTTGAAATCCTGGTGTGTATAGCTGATCGCCTGTTAGATATCTAATAGGAATGTCAAATCCAGTGTGTCTAAAACTGAACTCTTGATTCCTCATTTCTTTCAGATCGGCACCTCGCCCCAGTGTTATCTGTTAATGAAATCACTGTTCATCATGTTACTCAGGCCAAAAATCGTGTGGTTAATCTTGACTCCTTTCTTCCAGTTTCTTACCTGGATAGGCTCTACCATCAAGTATAACCTGAACCTGGGAGCTTCACATCAGCACTATTGCACCAACTTCATCCAAGTCACTGTTGTTCATCTTGGCCAGTGCAGTAATGGGTCCACTGGGCTCCAGGAACCCCCTTCTGTCATCAGCAATGCCCTCATGGTCTGGCCCCTGCAACCACTGTTGCCTCATCTGCCTCTTCACTCTGACTCCACTCCAGCCACACTACCGGTGCTCCTGGATCATACCAAGCACACTCCCACTTAGGGCAGTTGCACTCCCTCCCTGCTCTGTCTTGAATGCAGTCACTCAAGATACCCTTGTGACTCACGCCCTCGCTTCACTGATACCTCTGATCTGGTCTTCCCTAAAGTACCATGTTCCCATCACCCTCTATACTCGTCCCCGACTTTGTGTCTTTCCATCAATAATCCCATCCAACATTATCTATGTGTTTAATTATGTCTCCACCACTAGAATTTCAGCTTCATGAGGGGAGAGACCTTATATGTTGTAACTCACTTTTGGATTCTCAGTGTACCCAGAAGAGTGCCTGACACATAACAGGTGTTCAGTAAGGTTGAATTGGCATATGCACATTGCTGTATGTAAAACAGATAGCCAAAGAGGACCAACTGTATAGCACAAGGAGCTCTACTCAATACTCTGTAATAACTTATATGGGAAAAGGATCTGAAAAAGAATAGATATATGAATGTGTATAACTAAATCACTTTGCTGTACACCTGAAACTAACACAACATTGTGAATCAACTATAATATAAAATTTAAAAAATTTTGAATACTTATTGAATGAATGAATGAATGAACAAAACTTCCTTGTGAATCTTGGGTGGGATAAAAGCAGAGTATAAGACTGATTCTGAACAGCCTCACTCTATGTTTAGAAGTAGAATCTCCAGTGATCCCAAGTATCATCACTACTCTTCTCTTCCCTTATACAACATGAACTGTCCTAGAAATCTTCTAGAGAACATGGGATGGACGTTACAGTTATTTAAATCATAGGAAGTATTGAGCTTTTCAAATATACATGAAATCCCATCACTCCTCTGCTTGTTTTCTACTGTGCTTTGACTTATATTAAAAGTCTTATCCCAGCCATGTGAGCCGGCTCCAGCCTACCTCTGAACGTCATCTTGCACCAGCATCTTTCTTGCTCACCTCTCTGGAGTCACAGCAGTCCTGGCTTTCACCATGGTTCCTGCCTCAGCACCTTAGCACTTACCATTCCCTCCTCCTGAACACCCTTCCCTCAGATCTACACACAGCTGGCTTCTAAGGATTCAGACCCCAGTCTAAACCCCAAGTGCCCTCCCCTGCCCCTCTCGCCTCAGAAGTCTGCACCTATGACCCTGTTTTCCCCTTACATCATAACCTGGAGTGACTCTGCTGACTTTTACAAGTTTATTATGTTCATTCCCCCACTATAATGTGACCTCTGGAAAGCAGTGGCCCTGGTTGCCTTTCGCTGAGGTTCCCTCAGTGGGAGCCTGCCTTAGGGAAGATGCCATGTGGCTCTTTGCTGCAGAAGGAAGCGCCTGCCCAGGCTTTAGGGCTGGTTTAGGGCTGTGCCCACATCAGAAAGTTGCTTTCCGACTACCTTCAGTCAGGCCCGGCTGACGTGGAGCTGGCGAAGACCCAGGCCTCCGCCTGGTGTCTCTGCCTGCCTGTCTCTGCCTGCCTCCCCCAGGACCTCTCAGGCCCTTACCTTGATGGCCCCCGTGGCTATCTGGATGTGGTGTAGCCGCCGCAGGGTGCTCTCTCTGTCGATGAAGTAGGAGGCTGCCAGCTGGTGCAGGGTCTCCAAGGACACAGCGGAGCTGTTCCCACTGCCCCCGATCACAGAGGCACTTCCTGCCGTCTCCGACTTCCGGCTCAGTTTCCGCTTGTCCACAAAGATGGTCAGGGACTCTTCTCCTACAGCAAACAACATGGGTGTCCTGGTGAGGCCCCCAGCTCCCCAAGCCCCTACCCGTAAGAACATGAAACCCTCAGACTGAGCCTTAGCTCAGTCTGTGGAGCCTGTGGCCCCTGCTGACAGGCTTTTCCCATCCCTACCATGCTCGGAGCACTCTCATCAAACTGCACCACAGCAGAAGGGCATTACTGCATGAGAGGCCAGCCTCCTCCTCCTCACTTCTGTAATCTCCCAAAGCTCATCCCCCGCCCCTCCAGCTTATCCATTTAACATCCTTTATTGATCTCTGTCTCAGGCAATCTACCTCTATGGGGAAGATAAAATTCTCTCTCTCAAGTTGTTTATAAAGAATCACCATGGATATTTCTGCTCCCTAAGAAAGGGCAAAAGCCTTGAAGCTCAACCTCCCTTTTCCCCTCAAACGCTCAACACCTATGACATGTCAGCAGCTGGCCTGAATCCTTGGCGTGTTCCTTTGTAGTCCATAAGACAGTGAGCTAAATGTTATAATAAAGCCTGCTTTCTTCTTTCCAGGACAGAGAGAACTCTGCCTCTTTCCAGCTCTCAATTCTGCTCTGGGTCCTAGCCAGAGGTTGTACCACCCGACCTTTGCCTCCATCCAGCCCAGGATCATTGGAATCTGTTTGGCTGGTTACCAGTCTCTACAGAGTGGTAGCAGAGAGATCAGGAACTTAATGAACATTTACTTTTTTGCCTATGTGTCTGGGCTTCCCTGGTGGCTCAGGCTGTAAAGAGTCTACCTGCAATGCAGGAGTGCGTGGGTGCTAAGTCACTTCAGTCGCGTCCAACTCTGTGTGACCCTGTGGACAGTAGCCAGCCAGGCTCCTCTGTCCCTGGACAAGAATAATGGAGTGGGTTGCCATTTCCTCCTCCAGGGGATCTTCCCCACCAGGGATTGAACCCAGGTTTCTTATGTCTCCTACATTGGCAGGCTGGTTCTTTACCACTAGTGCCACCTAGGCTGCCATGCAGGCGACGCAGGTTCAATTCCTGGGTTGGGAAGATCCCCTGGAGGAGGAAATGGCTACTCATTCCAGTATTCTTGCCTGGAGAATGCCATGGACAGAGGAGCTTGGCAGGCTACAGTCCATGGAGTCACAAAGCACTGAACATGACTGAGCGGACATACTACTGTAGCCACAGTCAATATTAGGATATGGAGAAACTTCAGGGTTAGATGGCTCAGTCAAAAGAAAACTGGGAGCGCCCCCTGCTGGCAAGTTCTTAGTAAACGTCTGTCCCCCAACCTCCTTACGCTACAACCCCCTCCCCAAGAGGATGCTTATAAGCAAAGAGCAATGTTCTGGCAATGAAATTGGATGTCAAGAGATTACACTGTTGACAAATGCACCAGAAGGAGAACATTTCCCAGTAAAAAAAAAAAAATGATGGGGAACACATGTATACCTGTGGTGGATTCATTTTGATATTTGGCAAAACTAATACAATTATGTAAAGTTTAAAAATAAAATAAAATTAATTAAAAAAATTTAAAAAAAAATGGATGTGCCGACACTTAGATGTGTAGTGTAAACAGTTGCTTCTTGATTCACTTTTTCTTAAAAATATTATGATTAGGTTTTTAAAAAAAAAGAAAAAAAAAAAAAAAGGAAGAATAAAAGATCCAGGAAAAGTATCGAAGCTGTAGTCAATAGGTGTTAGAAAGCTATTTCCAATGGTCTGGCAACCAGCGAGTGTAGGATGGTAGGATCAAGGTACTGCTTACCTCCAAGGGTGGCAGAAAGTAGGAAGTGAGTGCCATACTTTTTGATCAGGCTTTCGGTGACCTGTTGCAGGTTGGGTCTCCTTCCCAGGAGGCGTATGTTCCGGATAAACTCTGGGGCAAGAGGCAGTGGCAAACTAAAGAAGTCCTTTCTTTCCAGAGCCAGGTTGTTCACTTTCCAACGTGCAAACTCCCTGAAGGGAAAGACAAGGGAAAGTTCATTGTATTCTGGGACAAGAGGAATAAAGTTGGGAGCAGGCGCGGTTCTTTCTTCACTCGCACAGCCTCATTTCCTCTCAGCACACATCTCTGCAGATGCAGGCACCAGTGCCTAAAAGAGGCCCTCTGGCGTCTCATTCCCAGGTGGTAAGAAATCCCTATCCCAGTTGACCTCCCAGAATATGCTCCCACCTGGCCTTCTCATTGGAGAGTGGCTTCCCTTCTCCCGAAGGCAGTCATGGTAGTAGTGTGTAGTAGGGGAAAAACAAACAATGAAAATATTGGAAGTGGTTTTCAGAAATAGGAAAATGAAAGAAAGTGTAGTCACTTAGTCATGTCCGACTCTTTGCAACCCCATGGACTGTAGCCCACCAGGCTCCTCTGTCCATGGGGTTCTCCAGGCAAATATACTAGAATGGGTTGCCATTCCCTTCTCCAGAGGATCTTCCCAACCCAGGGATCGAGCCCAGGTCTCCTGCACTGCAGGCAGATTCTTTACCATCTGAGCCACCAGAGAAGCAGAAATAAGACCTAGTCACAATTGCAACTCAGTGGATGAGTCACCTCACGACCTCTGTTACCCATTTTTGAAGTCAGAAGATTGGTTTAGAACAATAGTTCTTAAACTTTTCGGTCTCAAGATACTACCACACTCTTAAAAATGAAGAGCCCCCTGTATTCATGTGGCTTATATCTAATGATAATTACAACTTTAGAAATTTAAACTGAGAAATTTAAATCCACTTTTTCATTATAACAGAAATAAAGCCATTACAAGCAACATAAATAACATATTTGTGTGACAATCACTGTATGTTCTGAAGCAAAACAGATTTAGTAAGAAGAATGGCATTTTCTTTGCCTTTTGGCAAATCTCTTGAGTTTCTGGCTTAGCAGAAGAGAGCTGCATTCTTGTATTCTGTGTTCAATCTGTTGTGATAATTGTGAATATTCTTCTTTGGGACCACACTACACTCAACAAGCATACTTTCTTAAAGGTTAATTACTGTGTGGACTCTGAAACCATACCAATAAATTTTTCATACTCAGTTACATTAAAATCCAGTGTTCTATTATGCACTTCGAATGCATCTTTTTACTCTGTGATTTTGAAACATCATATACTGGTCATCCATCTGCAAAATATAGGACCATTGAGTTATTCAGATCTTCCATATTTTGACATTTTTTATTATATAATATCAAAACATCATATTTGTTAATATCACCACAAATCTCATCAAAAAAGTCCTTAAATATTGGAAAGCTGTCAAGCTTATGATGACAAATACAAGTTTTCCAAAATTCTAATTTTCATTTGAAAGCTTACATTTTATCACTGGTAATAAATACTGCCCGTTGTTTCCCTTAAAGAAGCAGGCTTGCTTCATTCTTTTATTTATTTATTTTTGAGAAACTGTCTGCCAAACACTACAATCTGAATAACCATAGTTTGTCTCTTGGTTGTTCAAGAAAATTTAAGTCGTTCCATGAAAAAAATGGCTATTTCAACTCAACTCAATCAGAAAACTATTTTTCTCTGAGACCACCATTCTTCAGTAACCTCAAACATGCCTTTATGTGTACTTTTCACTTTATCATACAAAATATTAAAAAGACATGAGCTCAAGGTCAAGATCCAATAAAAATAGATTTTACTGCTTTAGGGGCATTCGTGAAGCTAACACGCATGTATATGTGTATGCATTTTGGTTCAAGTATGTAATGATGACTATATGACTACCAGCATCATTGAGTGAGACTGCCCTTATTCAATTTAAGATGCCAGCAGTTTCATTCACCATTACTTTTGCACATTTACTGCAATGTCAACATGGACATCTTGAAAGGAACTAAGGGGATATGCATTTTAAGAACCTTTATACTAAATGATGGCAAAGTTCCTTTCTAGTCCCATCTGGAACGTTAATATTCATGCTTTTCTCCTCACTGAAATATTTGTATTTTAAAGGATGAAATTTAAATGAATATATCCACTAGTAAGAAGAAAAAAAAAAAAAAAAGAGGGAGTTCTTTTCCATTGCCTCCCAAATTATAGTAGAAAGGATCAGCTCCACTGCCTTAGAAAACCACAACATGTAAATAAAGTCTTAACATTCTCACTCAACTCTGCTCTTTATAATAGTGCCAAACCTTGGTCTAACCTTCCCTCCAAATCTATGAAGCAAAAATGACAAGGCCACAGAAAAAAATAATTCAGAATAAATAAATAAAGAGCATGTCCACTGGAGACTATAGAATCCTCCTATCTAATTCCAGAAACTAAGAGAGGGGGCATGTTCCAAACATTACCAGAGAAATAAAGGAAAAGAGATGACTAATAATTCATGGGTTCCCACAAAACCTTTTACAATTCCCATTGTGTGGTTTTATTTATCTAAGCAGACAAGTTCATAATAATGCATTATCATTTATTTCCTTTGTGTGGGAAATGCTAAACTTTAATTAAAGTAGGGTATTTGTGAAAAGTATTTTCTATCTCAAATCCCACTGCAGCATAATGAACAGTTGCTTGGTTTCACTTCTTACTGGCTGGACAGCCAATCAAACACATAGAGGAGCTTACTAAAAAAACAAAAACAAAACAAGACCCAGCCATGTTCTGCACACAAGACTCATTTCAGCTTTAAGGACACATATTGAAAGTAGGGCTTCCCTGGTGGCTTAGACAGTAAAGAATCTTCCTGCAATGCAGGAGATCTGGGCTCCATCCCTGAGTGGGGAAGATCCACTGAAGGAGGAAATGGCAATCTACTCCAGTATTCTTGCCTGGAGAATCCCATGGACAGAGGAGCCTGGCAGGCTGCAGTCCATGGGGTTACAGAGAGTCAGACACGACTACACACACACAAGGACTACACTGAAAGTGAAGGGATGATCAAAGATATCCCATGCAAATGGAAACTAAAAGAAAGCTGGGGTAGCTTATTTAAAAAAAAATAGGTGTAAAGTCAAAGACTATAATAAGAGACAAAGAAAGTCATTACATAATGATAAAGAGATCGATTCATCAAGAAAATATAACATTTATAAATATTTATGCACCCAACATAGAAGCATCTAAATATGGAAAGCAAATAATAATAGATCTGAAAGGAAAAATAGACAGCAATGCAATAATAGAAGGCAACTTCAGTACCCCACTTTCAAAAATGGAAAGATCATCCAGACAGAAATCAGCAAGTAAACACTGGACTTAAACTACATGTTAGACTAAGTGGACATAACAGATATTTATTTATAGAATATCCCATTCATCAGCAGAATATATTTCTCAAACACACATGGATCATTCTCCAGGATAGCGCATATATTAAGCCACTAAACAAACCTTCATAAATTGAAGAAGACTAAAATCATATCACACATCTTCTCTGACCATAATGGTATGAACTTAGAAATCAATTACCAAAAGAAAAATGGAAAATTCAAATTCACTAATGCGTAGAGATTAAACAGCAGGCTCCCAAACAACCAGTGAATCAAAGAATATATCAAAAAAATAAAATCTTGAGACAAATGAAAATGGAAACACAAATGCAAAAACCTGTGGGAAGTAGTAAGGGCAGTTCTAAGAGGAAAATTTATAGCAATAAATACCTACATTAAGAAAAAATAAAGACCTTAAATAAACAATCTAACTTTATACCACAAGGCACCAGAAAAAAAGAACAAACTAAGCCCAACGTTAGTAGAAGAAAGAAAATAACAAGATCAGAGTGGAAATGAATGACATAGTAACTAAGAAGACAACAGAAAAGACCAATGAAACTTAGACTATTTTTTGAAAGGTTAAATAGACAAATTGTTAACTAGACTAAATGAAGGCAGAACCAAAAAAAAGACTCAAATTAGAAATGAAAGAAGAGACATTAAAAATGATACCACACAAAGGATAAAAGACTACTACAGAAATTAGGCAACCTAGAAGGGATAGATAAATCTACCAATACAGAATCATTAAGAAATAGAAAACCTTAACAGTCAAATTACTAATAAAACCAAAAACAAAATTCCCAATGCACAAAAGTACAGGACCAGATGGCTTCAATGGCAAACTCTACCAAACATTTAGAGAAGAATTAACCTGATCCTTCTCAAACTCTTTCAGGCAAATAGAAGAGGAGGGAAACTTTCATACTCATTTTATTAGGCCACCTTTATCCTGATACCAAAACCAGACAAGGACATTATAAAAAAGAAAATAGCAGGCCAATATCCCCAATAAACATAGATGCAAAAAATTCTCAACAAAATGTTAGCAAACTGAATTCAATAGTACATTAAAAGGATAAAACACCTTAATCAAATGGGATTTATTCCAAAGATGCAAGGAACAATATGATACACCATATTAACAAAACAAAGGATAAAAATCATATGATTATCTCCATAGATGTAGAAAAAGCATGTGACAAAATTCAACATTCGTTTGTGATAAAAATTCTCAGCAAAGTGGGTACAGAGGGAACAAGTGAAAGCCTGCATGCTTAGTTACTCAGTCGTGTCTGACTTCATGACTCCACAGACTGTAGCCCACCAAACTCCTCTGTCCACAGGATTCTCCAGACAATAATACTGGAGTGGCTTGCCATTTCCTCCTCTAGGGGATCTTCCCAGCCCAGGGATAAAAGCCAGGTCTCCTGCTTTGCAGGTGGATTCTTTACCATCTGAGCTACCAGGAAAGCCTCAACATTATAATGGCCATCAATAACAAGCCCACAGATAATATCATATTCAATGATGAAAAGCTGAAAGCTTTTTCTCTAGCATCAGAAATAACACAACATTGTCCATTCTCTTCACTTTTATCCAAGATAGTACTGTAAGCACTATCAAGAAATAACAGGCAAGAAATAAGTCACTCAAATCGGAAAGAAATAAGTAAAATTGTCTCTACTGGTAGATGGCATAATATTATACATAGAAAACCCTAAAAACTTCACCCAAAACTGTTAGAACTAATAAATTCAATAAAGATGAAGGATACAAAAATATACAAATACAGTTGGATTTCTATAAACTAATGGTGAAATATCAGAGAAATTAAGGAAACAATCCCCATTTACATTTGCATTAAAAAGAATAAAATACCTAGGAATAAATTAAATGAAGGAGGTAAAATATTCAAACACTGCAAACTAAGTCACTGATGAAAGAAATTAAGAAGACACAAATAAATAGGAAAATATTCCATGTTCACGCATTGGAAAAATCAGTATTGTTAAAATGCCCATATGACCCAAAGCAATTGCAATCCCTATGAAAATTCCAATGGTATTTTTTACTACTTTCTACCAAAGTAGAAAAGACAATCCTAAAATTAGTATGGAACCCCCAAATACTATGACCAGCCACAGCAACCCTGAGTAAGAGGACAAAACTGGAAGTATCACACTTCTTGTTTCAAATTATACTACAAAGCTATAGTAGTCAAAACAGTATGATATTGACATTAAAAAATAGACACAATTGATTGAAGGAACAAAACAGAGAGCCTAGAAATAAACCCACACATGTAAGGGGCCAAAAATATTCAACGGAGAAAAGATAGTCTTCTTTGAGATAATGGGAATGATAATTGGAAAATCGGATAACTATATGCTAACAAATTAAACTGGACCCCTAAATTACATTATACATAAAATCAATTCAAAATGGATTACAGAATTGAACTTAAAACTTGATACTATAAAACTCTTAGAAGAAAACCTAGGCAATAAGCTCGTTGACATGAATCTTGGTGATGTTGTTTGTTTCTGGCACCAAACAATTGTCCCTGATTTGTTCAAGACCACATTTAGATGTTATTAAATAACAAAGAATTTCTATCCTATCAATTTCTATTCTATTAAATTGTTAGAGGGTGAAAAACACAAGGACTCTTCTATTTTCCACAGTTTCTTACAGTGGTGAAATACCCTCACTGAAAGGTAAAACCATCTTAAAAAAGAGGTGGCTCCCACTTTAATTAAATCTAGTAAATAAAAACTGGTGGTCACATTGCTTACTCAGTGCACTTCATTCAAGACTGCTGACTAGTATCTCCTTCAAGAAACTTGCCCTGACTACCCCATCCAAAAGGGCATCCCCATCACTCACTCTCTGTCTCTATGCTTTATAAATCTTTTTAGCACTTATCACTAGCTGAAATAATACATATTTTCAATTCTCTTTCTCTCCCGCTAGAACATAAATTCTGTGAGGGCAGGAATGATTCTGTCTTATCCAGCAGCAATAAAATAATGCTAGATATTCCAAAACAGAACAACAGTAGATATTCAGTAGATGTTGTTGAATGCTTCTCTCATTTATTTTGTTTATTTAAAATAAACAATCATTTATGTCACAGCTCTCCTAATCCTCTAGTTGTTTGCAAATTATTGACAACTTGATAAAAGAACTTACAGGATGAGAATACATAGAAGCAAAAAGCACTTAATGATTGACGTGAAATAAAAGTAAAGCATTCTAAATGTGTATGCATATCAAAGGGAAAATTAAATTTGACTTATAAAAATGTAACTTAAGGGCATACTTCTGTGACTTCTTATATATAAATCAAGGCACTGATATTTTCTTATGCTTTGGTAAACTGAGTCTGGGTCCTCTTCCATTGTTGTCAGTGGACATGGACAACTTCCGATGACTGTCCACAGTCCACACACACAAGTCCAGTGAGTACAGAGCGCCCATTCGGACTCGGCTGTGCTTTACACTCAGTGGTAATGATCTCGAGCTCCAACCCTCTATACTGTGTCTAACAACAATTTTTGCCACACTCACAGAGTTAAAGATCCCCAAAGAGGCAATGATCCTGAAGTCTTGTACTTTTCCTTAGTCTTAACCTTCTGTTGTCCAACATGAGACTTGACGTATTTTATTGTATCACGTATTTTATCCAAACCAAACCAAAGATCTGACTGTATCTTACGTAAGTTGAATATACTGAAGTTCAGAAAACTTAGTCAGTTGCCTGATGTCACAGGACTACCAAGAGGGAAACTGGGGCTGTTAGAAGAAGCATTTGAGTACGATTCGCCAATCGTTCTCCTGTCGTTGTGTACACTCACAATTCTCTGTATGTTTTGAACTGGGATCAATGAATGAGGCTTCTCAGGCCTGAGGAGACAAGCACAGGTAGTTCTGCCGCCCCAGACCCTGCCCAACTGCCCCAAGGGCTGAGGGCATCAATACATGGACACACCTGTCCATGATGCATTTGTAGCAGCACACATGCCAGCCTGCACAGAAGCTGAGACCCTCTCTTCCATTCCTCTTGCATCACAAGAAAACCATGAATTAGTTTCCCGAAAGCAATATAACCATTTGGTGTTAGAACCAGAACAAAATCTAGTGTCCTAACCCTCTCTCAGAGCTATTAACAGCAACTATGATTATGACGACAATCATAACAATGAGACCCAGAGAAGTTAATAACTTGCAAAAAATCACACAGTAAGTGGCAGAGCTGAGATCAAAACCCAGGTCAATACCATACTGCTGTTTCTATAACACAGTTTTCCTTTGTGTACTTTCAATTAAGTGTATTTTACTTTATGCTAATTCTTTTTAAGTGTTTACTGTCTTTTAACAAAATATTTTCATTGCCCAGAACACTTACTTCCTTTTATTACCTACACTAAACAGAATGTACTATATATCCAAAGCACAGTGCGAGGCATACGCCAAAGCAAAACCCTCTTTGGACAAAGGTAGTTTCAAGACACCCATTTGTGGGAGGAAAATTGAGACCTAGGAAAAAAAAAAAAATCAAGTCCATGCACCGGGTACCATGCAAGGAATCAGAGATGAAGGCCTGAATCCGGTGCCTATGCCTGCTCTGGAAATCATAACACAGAATAACAAACGACTTAGAAAATGAATGATACTGTCTTAGGAAGCTTTTTATGAGCCAATAATAAAAAAAATAATGGTTAACATTTAATGAATTCTTAGCATGTGCCAGGCATTCCAAGTATCTTGCAAGTATTAACCAACATAATAGTCAAAATAGTCAATATAATATTGAAAATATTCGATATAATATTCAAAAGACCCCTATAAGTAATAAAATATAATTATCCTCATTTTACAGACAAGGAAATTGAGGCACAGATAATTTGCCCAGTAGGTAATACCCAAAGTCAGGAATTAAACACAGGCTGCCTGGCCCCAAGATCCACAGTATTCACCAAGATGTTATACCACCTCCCCTGCGAAACTCAAAGGAGCAGTTGTGATTTTATGAGTGGAAGCACACGTGTGCAGGCAGGTACGCTGTGCGTGTGTAAGTGGTAGGAGCATGTCACTGGAGAAAAATACTCTCCCCAAACAAAAACCTCCTCCATAAACTGGTAGGGCACCGAATCAGAAATAAGCATCAGGCTTCTGCTGGTGGCAAGAAGGTTCAGGCTGCGAGGGCACCCAGCGGTTTTCCCTTCTACTTCACTAAATTTCCTGCCTGCCCTTTGGGGCCCTTCACTGAATCAAAATAATGGAGAAAACATCTGTGAATGGAGTTTGAGCCAAAGTGGTAGAAATTGTGCTTACAGAACTTATTAACCTGGTTCCTTCCAGCATCTGAAAACCTCAGAAGGCAATACTGGAAGGCAGCCTGAGCTATTCAAAGAGTAAATGTTCATTTCCAATTTTTCATTTAGTAGTGGGTTTTTTTTTTCATAATAAAATAATCAAGGCTCTTTTTTTCCCTAGGAAAAGGATGTTTTCTATATATCAATTACATTAACACATACTACTTCAATTAAGCCATCATCTTTGTTTCAATTAAGACATCAAGTAAATTTCCATTTCAATTTAGCCATTTCTCCTAAAATCTTCTCCTACTGTGACTGTTTCACAGTCAACAGTATGTGAAAGCAAACATTTTAAGCACTAGGGAAGCCCATTTGGAAAGGACCCTTAAAGCAGCAAAGGGCGAAATCAAGGGCGACCAGAGCTCTCCAGTGTGGACTCTGCCTGCAAAGGTGTACATCCAGCACTTCAAAAAGGTGCTGGAATTAACAGAAGTTTAGGCCATTTGCTATTGCATTTTAAATTAGCCTAGAGTGAATCACACATATTTCTGTAAAAGGATTTAGCATACCCATACAATCATTAATAACCAAAACAAAGTTTAGGGAAGATATGATCCAGACTGGGCTTCTGAGGTGGCACTGGTGGTAAAGAGAGTGCAAAGTCGCTCAGTCGTGTCCGACTCTTTGCGACCCCATGGACTGTAGCCCACCAGGCTCCTCTGTCTGTGGAAATTTTCAGGCAAGAGTACTGGAGTGGGTTGCCATTTCCTTCTCCAAAAGTGGTAAAGAACCCGCCTGCCAATGCAGGACACATGAGACTCGGGTTCCACCCCTCGGTTGGGAAGATCCCCTGGAGGAGGGCATGGCAACCACTCCAGTATTCTTGCCTGGAGAACTCCTTGGACAGAGGAGCCTGGCAGGCTACAGTCCATAGGATCGCACAGTCAGACACAACTGAAGTGACCTAGCAGAAGTGATTATAGTTATCTTTGCCTCAAACTGCTTAACACTACTGGTCCAGATTGCCAATACATGATGCTTCTGCTTATACATGAGTTGAGGGATTTTTCTGGGATCCAAAGGGGCCTGTGACAGGAGAGCTAAACCGGCAGCCGAGTGCCAAGCCTCAGGCGATGGGAGCTTCAGCAGGGCCTGGGGAGCAGGCCAGCTCTGGATCTGAAGAAAAAGGGCCTCTGATTAGAAGACTAAATGGCTACAAGGTGTTCCCAGTTTGAAAACTGTAAATGAAAAGGGGTGCCCCCACGTCACAGCTACCGACACGTGTGTCACCCTCCCCCGAAGTACTGTGTTCCTCTGTCACACACAAGGTCAACAAGAACTGCTAGCAAGAGTCCCCCACCCTGCAGAGTCCTGTACTCTTAGTCATGAAAGAGGCAAAGAGCACAGCTGGTGGCTTCCATCCAGGTGAGATTTCCAGCAGCAATGTGCTGAAGAACCACTTTTTGGGCTTGTAAACTGAGAATCTGAGAATCTCTTATAAATTGAGAATATCAATCCAGCCCCCTTGAAGAGTCATGATCCATGAGCTTCCCTCCCTATGAAACCTTAAGGGAGAAAGTATTTTTTAAAAAATCCATAGTTTAATCAGAAATAGAGTTAAAGATGTAGAAAATAAACTAATGGTTATCAGGGGTCAGTTGTTCAGTCACCCAGTCGTGTCTGACTCTTTGTGGTCCCATAGACTGCAACATGCCAGGCCTCCCCGTCCCTCACCATCTCCCTAAATTTGCCATTGGGGTGCCATTGAAGGTAACTAATAAGGACCTACTGTATAGCACAGGAAACTCTACTCAATACTCTGTAATGACCTATATTGGAAAATAATCCAAAAAAGAATGAATATATGCATACGTGAGCTTCCCTTGTGGCTCAGCTGGTAAAGAATTCACCTGCAGTTCTGGCAGGGTTTGATTCCTGGGTTGGGAAGATTCCCTGAAGAAGAGAAAGGCTACTCACTCCAGTATTCTGGCCTGCAGAATTCCATGGACTGTATAATCCATGGGGTCACAAAGAGTTGGACACGACTGAGCAACTTTCACTGTCACTTTCATAACTGATTTACTTTGCTATATGGCAGAAACTAACACAACACTCAGAGAAGGCAATGGCACCCTACTCCAGTACTCTTGCCTGGAAAATCCCATGGACAGAGGAGCCTGGTAGGCTGCAGTCCATGGGGTCGCTAAGAGTTGGACACGACTGGGCGACTTCACTTTCACTTTTCACTTTCATGCATTAGAGAAGGAAATGGCAACCCACTCCAGTGTTCTTGCCTGGAGAATCCCAGGGACAAGGGAGCCTGGTAGGCTGCCGTCTCTGGGATTGCAGAGTCGGACACGACTGAAGTGACTTAGCAGCAGCAGCAGCAACACAACACTATAAGCCAACTATACTCCAATAATTTTTTTTAATCCATAGTTTAAAAACAAAAACAAAACTATACCTCAGTGAGGCTGAAACTTAGTAGTAATGAGCACTGCAACCTACAATATGGGTGATGGTACTGAGACCTCATGTTAAGAGCCGATTATTATTACCAGTTTTCCACATCTTTTCCTCTGCGTGGGAAGCACATTTAGGCTCATTTCCAAGACCACTAATATGGCTGCCATTTGGAAAATCACATTTCCTGTATCCCGAGAGAGTGGCTTAGCCCAGCCCCCTCCTCAGCCCAGTCCAGCTCTGCACTCCTGCCAACTTGTTCCATCCTGTCCCAGTGTCAGTGTGCCCCTGAGTGCCCAGAGCCCATTTGTTCCCCCTAAATTAGAATCCAGCCTGGTTTTACCGGGGAGGGATTCCATGCTGTTTCCAGCAGAGCCAATTGATCATCACCTGCTCACTCAGGCAGCAGTTCTAAAAGAGGTTCTGGTACTACCTGAGAGGCTGGGAGAGGCCTTAAGGTCACCTGTAAGTTCACCTGTAAGTCCAAGATGCTCAACTCCAGCTCTACTTTGAACACAATGGCGGAAACAGTGGGCTGGTGTGGTCAGCAATGTCTCCCTTTTCTAGTCCTTATCCCTCCTTATCCATTTCCAACAACTTCTCTTTGGGGGGTAACCACCTCCGAACTTTAGTATTTAAAGGGCTGCAGTGATAATAGGGACTGAACTATCATCCTCCAAAAGGCTGTTTTGATATGAACCATACTTTTAAGAAAAAATACATAACTGATTTTCCTTGAAAAATGAAGGAAGACACAGGCCAGGTCATCAAATAAAGTAGTTAAGAACTTTGGAGAGAAAAAGATGGGTTGGCTTTAAGCCAAGTACAAAAATAGATTTCCTGTCATTTTTCCTGTGACTTGACATTGTCTATGGAAATTGTCAACCAATGACTATGGGAAAACTTCTTACATACCACCCAGTTCTAGATGAATGCAAATATCTTTGTTCTCAGAGCCCACCTATCTCTTGGAGAGTTGCCTTTTTCCGACTAGCTTGATACTAGCCAATATGACATGAGTCAACACTGAGTGTTGGACTGTTGATTTTCCTAAGGATTCTAGGAAAGAAGCATTCTCTTTCTTCATCTTTCCACCAATATTCTTTGTATTTCAGGCTATTTCTCTCTTCACAGAACTCAATCCATCAAGCTAAGGCATCATCATGTTTTCCTTTTCATAGGACTCATATTCTTTGCCTTAGGAAATTCACAGGAAAAAGAACAGCCAAAGCCAACATATACATTGAAGGATGCCTGTTATTTACCTCAGTGACTCAGTCAAGGTGGTTTCATGCTCTTAAGGTGGATATTTTAGAGACTGAGGGATATATCATGCTTTGGCTCCTGTACAGAAGCCAGTATTTCTAAATACATCATATCATCAAGAGATTTCCATCTCAACAACAGCTCACTATAATGTACTTGGCTATTAGAGTCTTTACTGCTATAATGAATAAGACATGATTAATCTGAGCTATAAAAATAAATTATAATAAAACCATAACCTCTTGTATTGGCATAGAGTTTTCCCTTAGTTTTGTAAAAAAAAAAGAAAACTGTACACAATTTTTACACAAGCTCAACAATTTTAGAAATGCAAGGACTTCAAAAAAGAGGAAATGGATTTATCACTACTTGACTTTTTATGAACTTTTTAGAGGTTAACAAACGAAGAGATAGAAATTGAGAAAAAGGACCAAGTCTCCATTGATCGGCTGTAGAGTTTGGTGAGCACCCACGTCATGGCACAAGTGGTTTTCTACCTTTGTCTATGACCTGTGTTCAAGTTCAAAGACCACTGTCCCTCTTTGTCATGTTGACACTTCCCAGGAAATTCTTTTGTCCCGTTTACCACTGTGGCTGGGAGAAATCTCCAGGCAGAAAAACTCCAGTCCAGAAGCATTTGGTTAAATAATGTCTCGGCCCCTGCAACTCTAGGAGGCACAGAAGCAGAAAGAAGTCCAGCCCACCCCACATGCTCCAGTGCCCCCAGTCCACCCACTGGAAGAATTCAAGAAGCCTGGCATGGAGGTAATTCAGCAGCCTGCTGTGTTCTCAAACAACGGTCCGTAAACAATGATTGGCCAATTTCATTCTAATCTTCCCAATTTTGCTCTAATTAAAATCAAGCTGTAGCTTTCAAACAGTTTAATTAAGGCTGATTGGGAGAAATGGGGAGGGGAGACTCAAGTTTAAAGGAGGAGGACGGGATCCCTGGTGAACCTCGCACCGCACAGTCCGGGCTCAGGGGTGTGGAGAGGGTGCTGAGAGTGGTTATGCCTGCGGAATCAATAAGATATACAGCAGACACATTGAAATGAAGGACCAGTGGATCTAGGAGACTAGAAGGAACTGAAAATGGAGCTAAGGCCTGTGTTTTCCAAGGCACAGAAACCTCAGCTCTGCCCTGACCTCCAAACCTGCTCCCCACAGCTCATCTTTTTAACTGAGGAGAAAATAGCTTTGTTCACTACTCTTCACCTCCTGTTGTGGTTGTCTTTGCTCAGCAAGCTGACAGCCCATGCCAGGCTTCTCCCCAGCAAACACCCACGGGCTTCCAATCATCTATTTAACCCCAAGAGAAATCCCCCTGACTGGCAGTTCCTTCTGTTATTTGACAAGTTTATTCCTGTTGCAATGAGAAAGCCCTTCTGGTATTTGGGTGCATTTGCTTTTTATACAGGTCACTCTTCTTTGGATTAACTATTTTTAGTTCCTTCAATACAGCTTCCAGATCCCTAGACTGTCTAGTCAAAGCTATGGTTTTTCCAGTAATCATGCATGGATGTGAGAGTTGGACCATAAAGAAGGCTGAGTGCTGAAGAATTGATGCTTTCAAACTGTGGTGCTGGAGAAGACTCTTGAGACTCCCTTGGACAGCAAGGAAATCAAACCAGTCAATCCAAAAGGAAATTAACCCTGAATATTCATTGGAAAGACCGATGCTGAAGCTCTAATACTTTGGCCACCTGATGCAAAGAGCTGACTCACTGGAAAAGAAGCTGATGCTAGGAAAGATTGAAGGCAGAAGGAGAGGGGGATGACAGGATGAGATGGTTGGATGGCATCACCGACTCAACGGGCATGAGTTTGAGCAAATTTGGGGATATAGTGAAGGAGAGGGAAGCCTGGTGTGTTGCAGTCCATCGGGCCGTAAAGTCAGACACAACTTAGCAACTGAACAACAAAAAATGTAGCTATAAGATACTGCCTTTTAGCCTGAGACCCATAATAAGCATCACTGGAGGAAAGACCTAATGGCCCTTGTGCAGACGCACAACCTGTAGTATAGATAACTCAGCCAACCTACAGGCGCTGAGTGAGCAAAATGATTATTGTTTTGAGCTACTGAGAGTGGGGGATCTTATTATATCCATGGCCATAATTAACTGATACACACCACAAACTTGTCTTATTTTATAGACAAGCTAGCTGAGACTCAGATAATTAAAGTATCTTCATCAAAGATAATAACCAACCAAAATTGAGGATAGGTCTTCCCTAGTGGTCCAGTGGTTAAGAATCTGTCTGCCAATGCAGAGGACACAGGTTTGATCCCTGGTCCAGGAAGATTCCACATGCCATGTAGCAACTAAGCCTGTGTGCCACAATTATTGAGCTCATGAAGCCACCAGAATGAGAAGCCTGCACACCACAACTAGAGAGTAACCCCTGCTCACTGCAACTAGAGATAGCTCACACATAGTAACAAAGACCCAGTGCCTGCAAAAATAGATAAATATAATTTTCTTAAAAGTGAAGATAGACTGTGATCTTTCTCCTATATACATTTCCTTCACTGATGCACCTGAATATTGCATTTTTTTTGAGACAAACATTCTGGGCTAACAGTAATCTCATGGTGAACCAGACACCTCCACATTTTTTCCAACCTTAGACATTTTTTCCACAGCTAAGCCAGGATTCCTGTACTCTATTTATGCAGTTGACATTTTGAACTTAAACTCAGGGCTCTCCATTTCCCCCTTTTCTTGCATTTCTCTCCTTTGTGGAAGAGACTGGAAAGTTGTTCTGTAAGTAATTTAATTTTCCTCCTGAACTCACAGAGAGCTTTCCCAGCTTCCTCTGCATTTTAGCATAAGCACATGACTGAGTTTTGGCCAGTGGAATATCAACCAAGATCTAGCCCACAAGACTGCCTATGAAATCATTCATGTTCTCTCTCTTTCCTTGTTTAGTAGGACCCACAGGGGAACTCTGAGGCCTGAAGTAATGACAGTGACTGGATAGACAGAAAGAGTCTTGGTTCTGAATGATTTCACAGGGCAGTCTCCTCTTAATCCAATCACAAATTGCACTGGACATGAGCAAAAATAAAAAAAATAAACAAACATGATTTAAGTCACTGAGATTTGGGGACCCTTTGTGCCAGCAGTTAGCCAACTCTAATTCCACCCTGATCGTGCAGATGCACAACTTGTGCACACACACAACCTGAGCATGGTTAACTCAGCCAACCTACAGATGCTGCATGAGAAAAATGACGGTTTTAAGCTACAGAGTCTGCGGGATATTTCTATAACCATATTCCTGGTCGCAATCTCATATCACAGCCTGGCAAGTAATCTTCACTTGATATTATTACTTACCTGGATAAGTGTGTGTTGTGTGTGTTAAGTCGCTTTAGTTATGTCTGACTCTCTGCAGTCCTATGTACTATAGCCCACGCACAGGGTTTCTCTGTCCATGGGATTCTCCAGGCAAAAATACTGGAGTAGGTAGCCATTTCCTCCTTTAGGGGATCTTCCTGACCCCGGGATCGAACCTGTGTCTCTTATGTCTCCTGCATTGGCAGGCAGGTTCTTTAGCACTAGCATCTGGATAAGGGTCCCTTTCAATTATCTAATTTTATTGCCTATGTGGTCAAGCATCCATGCTCTCATATTGCCCCAGTTCAGTAACATTCCCGTATGTGCGTCTTTCATCCTTACTTTGTGAGTCCAGATGGAAATGATGTTGGTCTTGAGGCCTTGACTTCAATGCTGTGGGATCGTGGTGCATGAGTTGTGTTCCACAGGGAAACCACCTGTCACTGTTAAGGATTTATTTGGGACTATCTACTCCTTGGAAGGAAAGTTATGACCAACCTAGATAGCATATTCAAAAGCAAAGACATTACTATGCCAACAAAGGTCCATCTAGTCAAGGCTATGGTTTTTCCAGTGGTCATTATGGATGTGAGAGTTGGACTGTGAAGAAAGCTGAGTGCCGAAGAATTGATGCTTTTGAACTGTGGTGCTGGAGAAGACTCTTGAGAGTCCCTTGGACTGCAAGGAGATCCAACCAGTCCACCCTAAAGGAGATCAGTCCTGGATGTTCATTGGAAGGACTGATGCTAAAGCTGAAACTCCAATACTTTGGTCACCTCATGCAAAGAGCTGACTCATTGGAAAAGACCCTGATGCTGGGAGGGATTGGGGGCAGGAGGAGTAGGGGATGACAGAGGAAGAGATGGCTGGATGGTATCACTGACTTGATGCACATGAGTTTGAGTGAACTCTGGGAGTTGGTGATGGACAGGGAGGCCTGGCGTGCTGCGATTTATGGGATCGCAAGGAGTTGGACACAACCTTGACTGAACTGAACTGAAACTATAAAATCATTGGATAAATTAACTCAGGATACAGTTCGGGAGAACAATATGTAGATTTGAAGTGATAAATTTGATTAATGCATGAAGATTGCAGTAGAAAGAGTTTGAAGGGCTTCCCCTTCTTTGTTACATCTTTTTCAATGAATCTTTCTTCATTTTCTCTTTCTTCCTAAGATTTTCCACTCTATTGTTTTCCATATTTATTCTCAAGAGATCCCTCACAAGAAGAATATGCACTTATCTTTAAATAAAACAAATTTATTTTTTAGTTATCACCAAATAAGCCTATAAAAAAAGTCCTATTATTCTACCCATTTGATTGATGAGAAATATGAAGCTCAGATATGAAACAACTTGTACAAGTTCACACAGCTAGAAGTAGTAGAAGGTCAGTTTAAACCCACATAGTATAAATGTAGAGCCTGAAGCCTTACCTGCTTGCTTTCTGCTTCATCTAATTCAGTCCCAGATCACCCTACTCTTAGGGAGTGACTTCGTTCTCTTATTATATCCTTACATGTGTTAGACATAGTACAGGAATCTAAAGCTACAAAGGTGAAATACATGTTTTTTGTCTTCAGGAGCTCAGAGCCAAGTGAAGAGCAAACAGAGATAGTCAAATAAATAATTAACTAAATGTACAAAATAAGTTCTAAAGCAGAAATATGAACAGTTGTCGTGGAACCAGAAGTAGGAATAACTAACTTGTCTGTGGGAGCCAAAGAAGATGCTATAGGGAGGTGATATTTGGATACGGGTTTGAAAGGTGAGTTAGAGCTTAGCTGGTAGAGAAAATGACAAGAGCTTTGCTGGAAGACGAAATGGGATATGGAAAGACACATGGGATCTTAGGAAGTCTTCTGCATCTGGGCAAATCTGGAGATGCTCACTGAGACTGAAACAGAGTTATCCTGCTTATCCTCTGCAGGAAGAAATACAGAGGATAAGCAGGTGGGGTATGATCAGTGGCACAAGGTCAGAATTCAAGGAATAACTATTGGAACAGTGAATGGATGGATTTAGAAGAGACTTTCATGTTTAGAAAGCACACTGGGTTTTATCCTTTGGGCACAGAGGGCCCAACAGAAGATTTTAGGCAGGTTGGATTAGAGAAGAGAGAAAAGGCCAAGTGGTAAATGAAGCTGCGACAAGAGAGAAGAGCCTGGCTTTGAAAGGCAGTGCTGAGATGAAAGCCGCACAAGTCAAATGGAAGATGGGGAAGAGGTGGAAGTTATAGGTGACTGGTCATGCTATGAAGCACAGCAAATAATATGGGAAATGCAATAATTGTGTAGAGAACAGGATGAGGGCCATTCTGGCTATGACTTTAACACAAATAAGCCTAGGTGTACAAAATCAAATCAAGTGGGAGGCGCAATTCTTTGAGAAGCTGAGGAAAAAAGTCAGGACTTCCTTCCCCCCGCTACATTTCACTTGAATGAAAAACCTAGATTCATTCTCTCACCATAAACCCAGAAAGAGAAATGCCAGGCTGGATGAATCACAAGCTGGAATCAAGATTGCTGGGATAAATATCAATAACCTCAGATATGCAGATGATACCACCCTAATGGCAGCAAGCAGAGAGGAAATAAAGAGGCTCTTGATGAAGATGAAAGAGGAGAATTAAAAAGTTGGCTTAAAACTCAAGATTCAAAAAACTACAATCATGACATCCAGTCCCATCACTTCATGGCAAATAGATGAATAAAAAATGGAAACAGTGACAGACTTTATTTGGGGGGAGGGGCTCCAAAATCACTGTGGATGGTGACTACAGCCATGAAGTTAAAAGACATTTGCTCCTTGGAAGAAAAGTTAGGACAAACCTAGACAGCATATTAAAAAATAGAGATATCACTTTGTCAACACAGGTCCATCTAGCCAGAGCTATGATTTTTCCGGTAGTGATGTATGCATGTGAGAGTTGGACCATAAAGAAGTCTGAGTGCCTAAGAATTGATGCATACTTTCTAACTGTGGTGCTGGAGAAGACTCTTGAGAGCCCCTTGGACTGCAAGGAGATCCAACCAGTCAATCCTAAAGAAAATTAACCCTTAATATTAATTGGAAAGACTGATGCTGAAACTCCAATATTTTGGCCACCTGATACAAAGAGCTGATCCATTGGGAAAGACCCTGATGCTGGAAAATATTGAGGGTGGGAGGAGAAGAGGATGAGAGAGGATGAGATGGTTGGATGGCATCACTGACTCGATGGACATGAGTTTGAGCAAAGTTCAGGAGATAGTGAAGGACAGCGAAGCCAGGCGTGCGGTATAGTCCATGGGGTCAGAAAGCACTGGACACGACTTAGCAGCTAAATAGCAACAAAAACCCACAACATATTTCCCACTTTTCTTGTAGAACTGATGCTTCAGGTCCTGAATAGAGTCACCACATTTTCTGAGGTGCACCATGACCTATATCACTAATTTTCAAGAACTGCACAGAATACAAGAAGTTAAAGAAAATCTGTGGAGAGGGAAAGTGCTTGGTCTGAGAAACTCCAGAATGGTGAATTGATACTGATCTGTGACAAAAGTCTTGAGCACTTTGAAAGCTGACTAAGCAAGCAAGCTCTCCAGGAGCCAGGAAAAAAAAAAAAAAAAAAAAAACCTTATGTTGACATCAATTTCTTGTTTATTATCTCTTTCCTTGTTTACCAGGGCCCAGTAAAGAACTCAGAGGCCCTAGGTGATGACAGAGTGATGGGATATGAGTCTTAGTCCTGAATGATATCATGAAGGTCCAAGATGGAAAAGAGAGAGGAGGGAAAAAAGAAACAAGGACAACAAACAAGTTTGAGAGACATAACATGAAAAAGGGGAAAGAGAGAGAAAAGAACTTCTGGAGGGAAGTCTCAGTATGCTAGTAAGTCAAAGAAGCGCGGAGAATAACAACTGTTTTCAAGCATCTGGAGAACTTTTTGTGAAGAAGAGGCATTTTCACTTATTCTAGATACACAGGAGAAAGAAGACTCAGAAACAATGAGTAGAATTATGAAAAGGAAAAAAAAGACAAAAAACTGAGATTCAGTTTCATAAAAATCTGTAGCATGTTTGGGGCTACTGGATGGAAATTGGCTTCAGGACTGGACCTCCCTGAGCCAGGTTGATCACTTTCTTGGGGATTTGTGGAGTGGTTGTCTGCCTTGGGTAGGAAATAAATGATTTTAAAGTTTGCTTCTGGAACTCTCTTCTACTGTTGGTGGGAATGTAAATTGGTACACCCACTATGTATGACAGTATGGAGGTTCCTTAAAAAAGAAAAAAAAAATAGAATTACCATATGATTCAACAACCCCACCCCTGGGCATATATCCAGAAAAATACAAAAGCTCTAATTCAAAAAGATACATGTACCCCAACATTCACAGCAGCACTAGTTACAGTAGCCAAGGCATGGAAACAACCTAAATACCCATCAACAGAGGAATGGATAGAGAAGACGTGGTACAGATGCACAGTGGAGAATTACTTGGCCCATAAAAATGAACGAAATAATGCCATTTGCAGCAATGTGGATGAACCTAGAAACTATCATGCTTAGTAAAGTCAGAAGAGAAAGACAAATACAATATACACTTAGTATACGATAACACTTATATGTAGAATCTTAAAAAGTGATACAAATGAACTTATTTACAAAACAGAAACAGACTCACAGACATAGGAAACACACGAATGGTTACCAAAGGAGTATGGCAAGGCTGTATATGTCACCCGGCTTATTTAAATTATATGCACAAAATCCTTCAAACTCGGCTTCAACAGTATGTGAACTGAGAACTTCCAGATGTACAGCTGGACTTAGAAAATGGAGAGGAACCAGAGATCAAATTGCCCAAATCTGTTGGATCCTAGGAAAAGCAAAGGAATTTCATAAAAACATCTAATTCTGCTTCATTGACTACACTAGAGCCTTTGACTGTGTGGATCACAACACACTGTGGAAAATTCTTAAAGAGATGGGAATACAAGACCACCTTACCTCCTCCTGAGAAACCTATATGCAGGTCAAGAAGCAACAGTTAGAACTGGACATGGAGCAACAAACTGGGAAAATTGGGAAAGGAGTACATCAAGGCTGTATACTGTCATCCTGCTTATTTAACTTATATGCAGAGTACATCAAGCAAAATGCTGGGCTGGATCAAGCTGGCATCAAGACTGAAATATCAATAATCTCAGATATGCAGATGATACCACCCTAATGGCAGAAAGTGAAGAGGAACTAAAGAACCTCTTGGAGAAGGTGAAAGAGGAGAATTTAAAAGCTATCTTAAAACTCAAGATTCAAAAACTAAGATCATGCATCTTGTCCCACCACTTCATGGTAAATAGATGGGGGAAAATGGAAACAATGACAGACTTTATTTTGGGGGGCTCCAAAATCACTGTGGACAGTGACTGCAGCCATGAAATCAAAAGATACTTGCTCCTTAGAAGAAAATCTATGACAAACCTAGACAGCATATTAACAAGCAGAGATATCACTTTGTAAACAAAGGTCTGTAAAGTCAAAGCTATGGTTACTCCAGTAGTCATGTACGGATGTCAGAGCTGGACCACAAAGAAGGCTGAGGGCCGAAGAATTTATCTTTTCTAACTGTGGTGCTGGAGGACTCTTGAGAGTCTCTTGGACTGCAAGGAGATCAAACCAGTCAATCTTAAAGGAAATCAACCTGAATATTCATTGAAATGACTGATGCTGAAGCTCCAATACTTCGCCCACCTGATGCAAAGAGCCAACTCATTGGAAAAAAACCCTGATGCTAAGAAAAATTGAAGGCAAAATGAGAAGGGGGCAGCAGAGAATGAAATGGTTAGATAGCATCACTGACTCGATGGACATGAATTTGAGCAAACTCAGATATAGTGAAGGATAGGGGAATCTGGCATGCTGCAGTCCATGGGGTCACAAAGAATTGGACACGACTTAGGGACTGAGCAACAACAACGTGTGGTGTGTGTGTGTAACTGAATCACTGTGCTGTACACTTGAAACTAACACAATATTGTAAATCAACTAAACTTTAATAAAAAATAAAAATAAACTTTCCTTCTAATTCACATTTCTGGGCACCTTGGCTCCATTCTGCCATCCCATGTTGCCAGGCTGCCCTACATCCTCAGACACTGTTTCTGTAGCTCTGGGCTCTTAGTCTAGACCAACCACTAAATCTGTGGTTCTTTGATTTAGTCTCCAGGGCTGCAGGCACCAGAATGGACATCACCCTACTTGGTGGAAACAGAAGGCAGACGAATGTATTATCAGCCTCTAGAGCCACATTTCCTCTATGGAGTCCCATTTGAGCATCAATTTTCAGATGACTGAGGCTGACCTTCAAGGACTTGAAAACCTCCTTTCCTCTGCATGTGGTCTTTATTAGACTCACCCTTTAGAACATAAACAGAACACAGCTAAGCAAAGCCTGGCTCATCACACTGAAGTTTACCTCTGTTACTAATACACCAACTATGTGACCCCCGTTGAGGGATCATTAGGTATTTACATGCCTCTGTGGCTTCAGGAGAGCTCACTCCCCAAAGAGTCTTCCTTCCTCTTCCTCCTCCGTCACTAGTGTGTCCCCAGTGAGGCGCAGGCACTGCCAACACGCATGGAAGATGAGAATTCTCCCAGGCAGCAAGGCTAGTAATGAAGGTCTGGTGCAAAGCTAGTTCTGGCTACCTCATTTTAATCCCTCTAGGGCCTCCTGCCTGGCCCGTGAGACTATGTGTTCATACTGACGTCCACAGCCTGTTTTTTTTTTTTTTTTTTTCCCGCAAGGGGGAGGGATAAAGAGGCACATTTCTGGGCTCAGGGGAGAACCTGGCATGGTGGCAGAACTAGGGAGCATTAAATAAGTGCAGAGGGAATCACACAGCACCAAGGAGGAGCTCTGCCTCTAAGCCATGGTCCAGGTGGCTAATCTGCTCACCCTATTCCTACAAATTCTAAAGCTGACTTGGGAGTCCCAGCCTCTAGGTCTCTTTCACTGCTTCATCTGATTCCATGATACGCTGTGGACACAAAGGGTAAGTGGGAATGACCCAGAGCATATACCAATCTTGTCGTTACATGAAACTCCACATTTACACAGTGGCCCAATAAGCAGAGGTTATATCCATCACCCATGGTTTCTTCTGGCTGGATGGAAATATTCCTTGAAATATAAGACATTTCCAAGTGGATAGTGTGTGCTTATGAATCAGTAGCTACTGGATCCTAAAGTCAGGGGCTAGAGATTGGCTTAGCACTGGATTTTTATAAGCCATTGCCAGGGAAAAAAAATAAGATACTGCATTTTGGAAATGGCATTAAGTGTTCCTCCAGTAGAGGATTTGATTTGCAGAAATTCAATTTACACCGCACCCTTAGAGAAATACACCACAGTGCAAAGCCGACACATACAAAATTCTCTGTGGGTGAGCTGCTCCAGGAAGGTTCATCTGTAGCTTCCTCCCACTAAGGGTTCCCCAGAGCCCAAGTACAGATGGAGAGCTCAGGTGGAAACACAGAACTACAGGGTCTTTGAGTGGGATGAGACACCTTCTAGCCCCCTGAGACCTAGCTCTCCATCCCAAAGATCTGCCAGAATGCCAGAAGGAAGAGTAGGAGGGGCAGAGAGCAGAAGTAGTTATAAGAGAAGGCCCCATTTCTCTTGGAGCATTAAGAATCCCAGGTTCAGATTTTATTCAATAATAATCATATAATGGTCAGATCCTCTACTGTATTGACTGCTGACTCTTCCTCTTACCAGTTGCATTAACACCCTCAAAAACCCAGTGTCTTCATCTGTAAAAATGTACACCAAAAGTATCTCCCTGGTACATTTCTCATAATGATAATTTTAACGTATATGAGACTCTTAATCTCAGGGTTGTGGGTTTGAGCCCCACATTGGGTGCATGCTTCAGGGCTTCCTAGATGGCACAGTGGTAAATAACCCACCTGCCAATGCAGGATACACAGGTGAACTGGGTTCAATCCCGGGGTCAGAAAGATCCCCTGGAGTGGGAAATGGCAACACACTCCGGTATTCTTGCCTGGAAAATTCCATGGACAGAGGAGCCTGGTGGCCTACAGTCCACAAGGTCACAAACAGTTGGACACGACTGAGCATGCACATGCAAAATTACATATTATTATGCATTTAGTATGCTTTTGAACTGTGGTGTTGGAGAAGACTCTTGAGAGTCCCTTGGACTGCAAGGAGATCCAACCAGTCCATTCTGAAGGAGATCAGCCCTGGGATTTCTTTGGAAGGAATGATGCTAAAGCTGAAACTTCGGTACTTTGGCCACCTCATGCAAAGAGTTGACTCATTGGAAAAGACACTGATGCTGGGAGGGATTGGGGGCAGGAGGAGAAGGGGATGACAGAGGATGAGATGGCTGGATGGCATCACCGACTCAATAGACATGAGTTTGAGTGAACTCCAGGAGTTGGTGATGGACAAGGAGGCCTGGCATGCTGCGATTCATGGGGTCTCAAAGAATCGGACATGACTGAGTGACTGAACTGGCACTTAATAAGATGTTAGGAACATTGTGAATATTCAATATATATAGTCAATATTTATTATTGTTATTACTACGTCACAATATAGAGAGAACACTTTCTTATAATTTATGCATTTGCCTTTCAAAACAATCTTCCTTCTTTGCCCCCTTACTCCTTTCATCCCATGAAGAAACTGGGAAGGTTAGTGACAGCCTGATGCCTGTGGCCCGCACTTTAATATTGTGTAGTCTACACCTTTCTCAGGAGGTCTAGCATTCCCATCTCTTTAAGAGCTTTCAAGAGTTTGTTATGATCCACACAGTCAAAGGTTTTGGCGTAGTCAATGAAACAGTTCTGTTGCTGAGTTGTGTTTTGCTCTTTGCAATAACATGGACTGCAGCACACCAGGCTTCCCTGTTCATCACTGTCTTCAGAAGCTTGCTCAAACTCACATTCATCAAGTTGGGGATGCCATCCAACCACCTCATCCTCTGTCATCCCCTTCTCGTCCTGCCCTCAGTCTTTCCCAGAATCAGGGTCTTTTCCAATGAGTCGGCTCTTCTCATCAAGTGTCCAAAGTATTGGAGCTTCAGCTTCAGCATCAGTCCTTCCAATGAATATTCAGGATTTCCTTTAGGACTGACTAGTTTGATTTCCTTTCAGTCCAAGGGACTCTCAAGAATCTTCTCCAGCACCACAGTTCAGAAGCATCAGTTCTTCGGTGCTCAGTTTTCTTTATGGTACAACTACTTACATCCATACAAACTACCATAGCTTTGACTAGATGGAACTTTGTCGGCTATACAGCTATATATAGTTTGTTGGCTATATATAGCTCTAAATATATAGACCTTTGAAACAGGGGTAGATGTTTTCCTGGAATTCCCTTGCTTTCTCTATGATCCAGTGAATGTTGGCAATTTGATCTCTGGTTCTGAGATGATACCAGTCTAATGGCAGAAAGCGAAGAGGAATTAAAGAACCTCTTGATGAGGGTGAAGGAGGAGAGTGAAAAGGCTGGCTTAAAACTCAATATTTAAAAAAAAACCCAAGATCGTGGCATCTGGCCCCATCACTTCATGGCAAATAGAAGGGGAAAATGTGGAAGCAGTGACAGAGTTCCTCTTCTTGGATTCTTAAATCACTGCGGGTGGTGACTGCAGTCATGAAATCAGAAGATGATTGCTTCTTGGCAGGAAATCTATGACAAACCTGGACAGTGTGTTAAAAAGCAAAGACATCACTTTGCTGACAAAGGTCTGTATAGTCAAAGCTACAGTTTTTCCAGTAGTCATGTACAGATGTGAGAACTGGACAATAAAGAAGGCAGAGTACTGAAGAATTGATACCTTACTGTGGTGTTGGAGAAGACCCTTGAGGGTCCCTTGGACAGCAAGGAGATCAAACCAGTCAATCTTAAAGGAAATCAACCCTGAATACTCTTTGGAAGACTGACACTGAAGCTGAAGCTCCAATACTTGGCCATCTGATGCTAACAGCTGACTTATTGGAAAAGACCCTGATGCTAGGAAAGATTGAAGGCAGGAGAAGAAAGAAATAATGATGAGATTGTTGGATAGCATCACTGATTCAATGGACATGGACTTGGGTAAACTCCAGGGGATGGTGAGGGACAGGGAAGCCTGGCATGTTGCAGTCCATGAGGTGGCAGAGTTGGACACGACTTGGTGACTGAACAGCAACAACAGTCAATGCTTTGAGATCCCTGTACACAGAAAGCTTCTGTCTCTTGTATACCCACACCCTCCAGTCAGCAATCCCTTCCAGGGTTTTCTCCTGCTCAGCTGGTAGAGCTCCATCTGAGGTCACCTGCCCAGCCCATCTGCAGTATCCAATGATGCCTTCTCCGGTTGCTTCATGTCGGATTGGGCAAATCAGTCTGAAAGACCAGAAAGCTGTCTTTGAGTCAGGACAGATTGTGAGAAGAGGAATTCACACAACTGTCTCAGACTCAGGTCCAAACCTTCATCTCCAGCCCTGCTTTATGGTGATAAATCTGTCCCACTGGCTTTAAGCACCTTGCGAGCACTCTCACCTGTTTCAAATCCCGGAGGAGAAAATGGATAACTGGCATTGGGAACCAAACTCACACCCAGCGTTTTGGTCGGCCGCACAGACCTCAGCCCACTTCCAACCATTTGCTCCCATGGGTCTGCCTTCCTGGAGGGCAGAGCTCCCTGAGGCCTGGGCCGCATCTCATTCACAGCTGTGCCCCCTGCCCTTGGGGAGCGGCCAGCACACAGAGGTAATAAACATACATGAGCGAATAAATGCCCCACCACATGCCACTCACTGTTCTAAACAATGTGGACTGACATAATTTTCTTGTAGGAGATGTGGGAAGCCCTGAGGTGGGATAAATGTGCCAGAAGCTGAATAGCAGGAAGAAAAACGGAGAATCCCTGACCCAGAAAAAGCTCTTCTCTTGAGGGAAAAAAAAAAAAAAATGAAAAGACCACGTGGCTAGCCAGTGTCCCTGTCTACATCTGTGTCGCGACGGTTTCTAGATGAAGCCTACCTCATTCCTTTCTACATCTACGCGCCTCTAAGTAGCAATTCATTCATGAATAAAATTAATTATTTCTCAAAGCAAAAATTAATCCTCTTTTTCTCTGCCTGACTGACTCAAGATCTGTCTACTAAATCTCATCTGAAAACAAAACTGAACTGGCTTTCTCCCCCTGGCCTTCCTGGCTTTTTCCCTGCCTTTTTTGCACTTTTTTTTTTTTTTTTACATTTTCTATTCACAGACCACCTGTGCAATCCTATTTCAATCCCATGTGAATGACCTGGATATAGCCCCCCAGAAGACATGAGAAAATTTGGGGCAAGAGTCATTTTGCCCTTGGGGAGCATGGGACTGACATCCTGAGAATTTATTCTGATACGGCATTCATGGACCAAATCTATCCATCACTCACTGAGAGTGTGCTAAATACCTTCTTCTCCCCAGAGCCTGGGATGCTACATTCTAATGTGTTTTTCCCGTGAGTGTGCTGTCACTCAAACCGGACAGCTGAACCCCTGGAAACCAGTAGAATCCTGTTTTCTTTTTGGCAGCCTGCTATGGTGCCCAGAATAATGCTTTCCACAAAGTAGATGTTCCATAAATGCTTGCAAGAGGACCAAGTGAGCAAACACACCGTGTGGGAAGCTTACTCTAAATTCAATTTTTAAAGCATGGATGACACTGGATTTTCAGTTGAACAGGTGGCTTTATAAGATCTCAAAGCACAGCATATCATTTTCTCACCGGGTGCATATTCAAAGTCCATTTTTCCCCAGGTAGAAACACAAGGAATTGCCTTTGGTCCTACTTTCTACAGATATGTAATTACTTCTACTTCATTTTACTCATCGCTAATACAGGAAAATGACATGCCACTTCAGGAAAGAGGCTTTTTAAAACTGCACCGTGAAAGAAATCAGTGTCTAGGAGACCCTTTTGGCATGTTGGAGGACAAGATATGGCAGACATAAGGCAGTGGGGCAGAACAGGTGGAGGAGGGACAGTCACATGCTTCTCGGCATTTACAATGGATAACTGGAACTGGCTGCTCAGTTTCTAAAGCATACTTGGCGCTCCCACACCGTTGGTTATACCGCTTCTGTGTCCACGGCACAGTTCCTCAAGCTCTCCACCCGGATAGCTCCCACTCAGCCATGAGAGTCCAGCCAAGGCATTACTTCATTGCAGCTTTCCTCACCTTTCTGTTTAGAGCCATCTAGCACGTTCTCCAAATGCACTGGTCTTGTGAGTTCCAGATCAAGGGCCGTGTCCTCCCCATTAATGATTATTATCAGAGTCTTATAGAAGGATAAGCACAGAGTTGGCCTTCAATAAAACGGATGGAAGGGCTTCTGCTCTTCTCACGCTCTTGAACTGCCTTTGTCTGTTTCTGTGCTTCCTCCTTTCTCCAAGTGAGCAGCACACTTCCTCATTCACATGGGTTGGCTCTACTGGTCCCAGATGTTGCCATGTTAAGATGGAGAGGAAATGCTCTCCAAGGATGAGGGTCTGCAAGGCCTGATTCCAGAGCCTGTATGCCCTTGTAGTGCTCAACCTCCAGACACTTCTGGAGTAAAATTCCTTGGGTGAAGTCCTTGGGCTGGGTCTACAGCCTAGATTAGATAGTCTATGTCAGATATTGGGCTGTACATTTAGCCAGCAGTGAACTCTTGAGGAAAGTGGATTCTAGACATTTCATTCTGTTCCCCTCCCACCTCCTCACCTCTATGGACCAAGAAAGAGTACCTGTGATGAGTCTCTAGGCTCATCACTCTGCAATGCCTCTGTTTTGCTTTGCTTTGCTCTAGTTTTCATACTATTTCTTCCTCTTCTTCCATCTCAGGAAACTCCCTTGCCAAAATAGAAACCTAGCAAGAAGGGCAGAGATCAACCAGTTTGCTCAGGTGATGGTAGTGTTTCTGGCAGAGCTCACCTCCTTCCCTGCCTGTCCCATCCGCCTGAGAACCAGGGCTTCCCTGGTGGTGCTCTGCAGCTGTGTGATAACACAACCTTTCTCTACCTCTGCAGCCGTAATGAACACCTAGGAAATCACTGGGATTTACCCAGGCAGACTGAGGTTGCCGTTTATTTATGTGGATTGTGATCTCTTAATTGGAGATGCTGCCTCTCCCAGGGTTTGCTGTTTATTCAAATCAGTGTTTGTTAGTCCGTGAGACGTGGTCCGGATGATAAATCAGCTCTGGTGCTCCCTCTGTGATGGCTTCCACAGCTGCTCTCTGCTTCCTCACCTCTCCATCTCCCACAAGGCACCCACAGGCTGGTTCTAGGCCCTCCAGCCTTTTCTGCTTTTAAAAATCTTTTCCCCCAGCTGCTTGGATCTATTCTTATGAGTTTATGTGACTTGGCACTAATAGTTCCTAAATTCAACTTCCTATGACTCCGACTCTATTTGTAGCATCTCCTGTAAATATTCTCACTACCTCAAGTGCATCATGGAGGATGCTGCCCTACCGTGAAGCCTTCTGTCCTTCTCCACTCTGGCCACTCGGCTCTCCTCTCCATCTCCCAAGCACTTAATCTAATCAAGCGTTAGTGCTATATGGTTCGTGTGGGGCGCTTGCTAAAATGCATGTTCTGATTTTGTGGGCTGGGACAAGGCTTGAGGTTCTGCAGTTTTCACGAGCTCTCAGGTAATGCCAGTGCTGCCGGTCCATAGACCACACATGGAGCAGTATGGACAAAATATTGGGTTTTGCCTGTCTCACTTCCGTCTCAGGTACTATTGCCAAGCCTTGTTTTTCATCCTGATGAATCATAAACAGATTATCTTTCCTTAAGATAACTGCTCTGGTGCCCATGGAAAGGTCCTTTTAGCGGACGTCATCGTCTGATTCTACCCCAGTTTGTCCTGTTGGATGTCTCCAGATGCACCTCCTACAACACATTTCTGTTTCTACACTGCCCACCTTTGGGTACCACTCCGACCTCTTGGTTTTAAGCTTTGCTCTACTTTGGTTCTCAAAATTTGCAAACTCTGCCCAGAATATGATAAAAAATACAAAGGTCTTTTTAAAAATGAAGATATCTATTAATTTTTTATTTGTTCTCTCAAAAGACTTCTAATACACCCCCAGACCCCTTCTTTTCTAAAAGAGAGACAGATAGAAATGCAGGCATTAATGACTAAGATCAATAATTTGGAATTATACCTGGCCTTGCTTTTTTCTTCCAACCACCATATCACACTCATTGTTCTATACTATTTCTAACTTTCTCTCTTCGTTTTAATTTATTCTTTCCAAGTTTTAAGTGTTTCATCATAGCGGCTTGGATTTTTTCCAATCCCATGATTATCTCTCTATTAAAGCCTTAATACAAAAAGAAATTAAAAAAAAAAAAAAAACCCAGACTGCTCATTACTTTGATTTGTAGCAAAGAGAGAATGGAACATTACCACTAGAGTGTTTCGAGAAACCATATTTACATTTGCATCAGCTCAATTTAGGTGCCTGATTAGGTTGCGCATTATGAAGAAGATGCATTTACCAGTCAAAGGGAAGTGGCGTGGTCTAGAGTTATGAGCAGGAGATTTCAAGTCAGGAGCCCTGAGTGTTATTTCTGGCTGTGACTGGCTACCTCTCTGACCTTGAACAAGTCCAACTCACTACTTTGAACCCTAAGAGTCCCCACCTGCCTCACAGGGCTGGTGTGAGAGCAGATCACTTAAATGTTTATTGTACTGAGGGCTAGAGTGGAGCAAATGTGGGCATTCAGGGGTCACAAATGGAGTTAAGAGACAGGATCTCTGCTCTTACAGCTCTTACCACTAGCCTGTTAAGAGACAGTGTCTGAGAAGTGGGCTGATTGCTCAGATCCTGGTCTGACAGGTCTTGAGGAGTTGCTGAGAGGTCGGCTAATGGAATTTAAAAGCTGACCAAAAATTGAGTAAGATGGCCAAGCCCCATCCTGCTATTTAGAAAGTTTTCACAAGTATGTATATCGTCTCTTTTCTCATAATGGTGCCCCTGAGACTGTTCATGTTAGCCCTGGGACCAGGGAGCTGGCAGGGACCACTGACTCCCTTCTGTAGGACACCTCAAGGCAGGCCTGCTCAGTTGGCTATCCCCGACTTTAGAAGAAAGGTCATTCTCTGTGGTGACTCTAAAACAGGCTGGAAATAAGCTAGCTCTTCATGGTAGTCCATAAGACCAGTAAGAGTGTGCCCCAGAGAAGATACATTCATTCTCCAGTTGAGAGAGAGAGAGAAGGAATTAAGGTTAATACACTTTAAAAAAGAAAGCACGAGGGACTTCCCTTGTGATTCCATTGTTTGGGTCTCTGTGCTTGCAATGGAGGGGATATAGGTTTGACCCCTGGTTGGGGAAGTTCTGCATGCTCTGAGGTAGGGCCACAAATAAATTAATTAATTTAAAAAATAGAGAAGCATGAAACACTTCTCTATTAAAAAACACAAAACATGAGAACATTTTTTTTCTCCTTCTAATGCAAGTTGTCAAATGCTAAGTCCCCAGCAGATGTTATCACAAGGAGAGTACCCATGGCTCTCATCTCATTATAACTTTTCCATTGGTTAATATTTATTGAGGATATTCTAATAACAGGTAATATTTATTAAGCACTATTCTAAGTGTTTTACGTCTATCAACTCTTTAAATTTTCGCATCAGTCCATTAGAGGTGGGCACTATACCTGTCCCAAATTTACAAATAAAGAAAGTGAGGAACAAAGAAATTAAATAATTATCCCAACATTATAAAGCTAGTAAGCTGCAGCTCCAGGATTAGAGTTCAGGTCATTTGGCTCCAGAACCTTCACTTTGAAGCACCTGTGCCTACGTGAATACAAACCTAAATGGAGAGAGCAATGATCTCTGGGGACCCACGGTTAGAGAGGCCAGAGCTATTTTAGAAAAATCAGTCATCTCCTCCAAGTGAGAGAACACTCTGATTTCCAAATAAGAATGGAAAAAATGAAAAGAAGAGGTAGGATTCGGAGTTTAATCTTAGAATTTGGTTGTGTAATTGTTATGATATGCTCACACACAGCTAGAAGAGAAGAAGGGCCTCTCTTCTGCTATGAGAGAGAGCTTCGTGAAATTCTACACCAAATACTCTAACCCCACTGGAAAGTCTTATTCTTCCCCCACTACAGTTCACCTTCTTTCTTGTATGAAAGCACATGCAGATACCATACGATCTCCAAGCACCAAAAGCTTTCTTAAAATGTTGGATAAGAGACTTCCCTGGTGGTCCAGGGGTTAATAATCTGCCTTGCAATGCAGGGGATTCATGTCCGATCCCTGGTGGGGGGATTAAGATCTCACCTGCCTCAGAGCAACTGAGTTTTTGTGCTGCAACTACTGAGCCCACTGCCCTACCGGCCGTGTGCCACCATGGAAGAGCCCACATGACGTAATGAAGATGCTGCATGCCACAACTGAGCCCCAGCACAGCCAAATACAGAAAAAAAAGTGAATAAAAGACTAATTCTGTTCAAGGCTCAATCTCTCACTGCAGAGCATTTCTGATATTCTCTGTAAACTCTTTCTCCATCTGGCCTTCTAGACAAAATGCCCTTCTAGTCATCGGAGATGACCCTCAATATATATTCTACCAGTTTTCCATGACCTGTTCTCATCCCAGTAAGCAAGGTCTTGAGTTGCTTGAGGGAATCACCACTACAGACAAAAGGGGAAGGGATAAGAGTGAGTTCTCATGGGGATAATACAGACCCCTGCAACACTTGTGTACCTGGATCCAGCATCTTGCTTAAGAACTAAAAGCAGGACTCCCAGAATGCTCCTGGAGCAGCCGTGTGGGACCCTTCTCTCATTGCCCCCTCACAGGGTTGCAAATCAGAATGACTGGTTACTGTTTCCCCAAGCACAAGTTCAGGTGCAATAACTGACCCCAGAGAAACAGAGCGGCACAGTGTACGAGCTTGTCACATTAAATGATCAAAAAACTATTACCAACTGATAGAACGTTGGTGGTGCAGAAGTGATTCCAGACACTCCTGGGGGGCCAGCTCTGAGCTGCCACCCAGGCATTCAGTGGTTGCCAGGCTTGAGGCGGGGGCCTGATGACAAGAAACATCTGTGGACGGGAGAAGGAAACTGGTGCTTTAACTCCTCTAGATCCCAGAGTCCTTAGACATGAATGGTGGTGTTGGGATTCCCAGTCTGACATTTCAGTTCCCATTTACTTGAAAAAAAAAAAAAGAATATACATATATACATATATATATATATGTATATATATATTTGGTGATAACAGTGTTTTGAAAGATTTGGGGGTAAACTGAAAAGTCTGAGATGAATTAAATCTTGTTTTCCTGGACCAGAGGAATTCACCACTAAATGAATTCTAGGGTAGATTTTCTGTTTTCCTTTTTCTTTTTTTGGAGGGATGGAAAAGGAAATTCTTTGATAAGAAGCATCACCCTGAATTTACCTTATAGAAAATCTGTGGAGGATACAGTTCTAATTTACATATTTACTGAGATTCAAGTTAACCTCTCTCCCTGGAGCAGGCTTCGCTCAGTCACTCCGCTCGAGCTGGTCTCCGCCTCAATGGCCCTGAGAGAATCCCCACCATGGTGTGTGGAGGACGGCAAGGACCAGAGCTGCTGAATCAGAGAGCATCAGCTGCAGTCCTTTCTGAGACCAGATTGGGAGAGAAATGGCTTTTGTTTCTACAAACCTCTGCACTCATAAAGCACCAGCCCCTCAAACACCTCATCTTGTCTGTCTGTCTGCATCTGCCATGTGGGAAATCATGTACTAGGAGAATGGCCCCTATACATGAATCTCTCAGTGCTGAATATGTAAAACCCTCATTTCTAAGACTCCGTACTAACCCAAACAGGTTACTGTATAAGTAAAACAACAATAAATTAAAAAAAAAAAACCTAAAAACAGAAAAATATAATTTCTTTAAATATAATTTAAGGACCCAGACTTTGGAGTCTGACTGCTTGGGAGCTAATCCTGGCTTCACCATTTACCAGCTGTGTGCCCCTGGACAAGTTCCTTAACTTCTCTGGACCTCGATTTTCTCATCTGTATAATGGGGAGAATAATTGTTCCTCCCACAGAGGATTGTTAGAAAGAGTAAGTGAGTTCACATACATAAGGCATGTTAACTGCTAGATCTAGAAAGAGGGTGAAACCTTTAGCGTGTTCATAAGACTAAGAATGCATACACTCAGCTTACAGATAGCAACCTCTACCTGAAAAAAGAATAGGTGATTTTCTGATTCTGTTTCTCTTTGTGTTTTTTCATATTCCATCTCCACTCCTTTCATTAAGAAATAATCTGTAATTGAAAAGTAAATGTCTTTAATTAAAAAGAAAATTTTAGCAAAGCTCCTAGAGTTATCTGAAGACTACAGTCAATGTGAAGAGGAAAAGGGGTTGACACTTAAGGGAGAGACTGAGCCCAGGGATGAAGGGCAAGGTTGAATTCAGGGATACACTCCAGAGAGTGCTGAGGCTCACCAAGTCGCCCAAGGTGAGGGTTTCGAGGAGCCTTGTGCTTTTGAAGTGCTGCTCCAGCAGCCGGGAATTTGTGCCTAGTCAGAGGGACCAGGTAGGTCACTTGTTTGACTTTCAGCTCTGACGCTCCTGAGGGACATGCAGAGAGAGGGCAGGAAGACACAGCCCCTTTCCTGCACAAGGCCAGCTGAGGCTGTGGTGTTGACAAGGGTGAGGGCAGGCCCCTCCCTGCCCCTGTGGGGCTCCCCCCACTTCTAAGGCAGGAACTGGAGCTGCCCTGTCTTCATTTGCAAGTCGAGGTAATTACAACTCATAAACGTATCTCACCCATTAGTTAAAACCCGTCCCGAGCATTTGACTCTGACCTCCTGCAGCAGCGCAGGCCACATGCTGACTCCATGCCGCCTGATTTGTCCTCAATTTATAAGCAGTACAACCTATAAATAGAAACCCTTTTGCTAAGTTCCCCAGGAGGCATCAGCAGGTTTTCCAGCTTGTATGTGTTTTCTTCTTGCTTTAAAAAAAAAAAAAACATGGCAAGCTTGTTCGCCCTGCCTGCTACTCCTCCAGCTCTCTCCTAGAGCAGTCTGCGGTCTGCCAGCTGGCTTGGCGGTTGGCACCCGTGCAGACACAGACTGGCTTCGGAGGGGAGCCTCACTCACCTGTAGATCCTGTATCTGGTGGTGAAACCCTGGCGGTAGCGCTCCACAAAGTCCGTGTACTCCTGCGCGCGGTGGAAGGGGCCCCGATCGGTAAGAAGCCAGTCCAGGGGCGGCTGGCCGGCCGTGGAGGCATGATGCTCGGGAACCACAGCGGCCGCCGTGGCCGAGACAGCCAGCACCCAACCAGGGAGGCCTAGAGCCAGTAGAGTTGCCCATGGGGCCGTCGCCACCGGCCGAAGCCCTCTAAACCGAGCGCTGCTCTGCCACCTCATGCTTCTCCCGGGCGGTTGGTGTCTTCATTCTCTCGCCACACTCTCCCGCTCTGTGCCGCTCCTCCAGGGCTCCTGGAACTGGAAAAGGGCCACACGGAGATGTCAGTTGCACACCCTGATCTGACCCCGTGGGCCTGAGAACATCAAACCTCCCTGGGCAGGGACCCTTCTAGGAACCCTTCATCCGAGTGATACACCTTCATTCTAGGCCTTGAGCTAAGTGTCCGTGTACATTTCATGTAATTCTTAAAACAATCCTATGGGCAACACCATCATGATCATTTTACAGATAAGAAGATAAGGTATAGTGAGATGAACAAAGCTGCTTACGTTCATGCAGCTTTTGAAACCAGAATTTTGACATCAGCTGGTCTAACTCTAACTCTTATGGTGTGTTGCTTTCTTGTTTTTTATGTAAACTCGACACCATCCACATTTGTCTTCCTCTTTCAAAAATGTAAATGCTCACGGTGTACCAGTGATAGACTCATAGACTGTGTGCTGTCTCTGGAGGCTTGATGTAAAGCAAAGAGAAACCCCGTTTTTCTGATGGTGAATTGTGGGTAGAATAGTGAACTCCCATCACTGTTATGAAGCTGGATTAACTTGGGCAAATCACCACCTTTCTCTGAGTTATCTCTTACAGAAAATAGAGAGGCTTCTATGGAGAACAGTATGGGGGTTCCTTATAAAACAAAAAACAGAGTTACCATATCATCCCTCAATCCCATTCCTGGGCATATATCCAGAGAAAACCATAATTTGAAAAGATACAGTCACCCCAGTGTTCACATAAGCACTATTTATAAGAACCAAGACATGGAAGTAACCTAAACGTCCACTGACAGGTAAATGGATAAAGAAGATGTGGTATATGTGCATAGTGGTACATTACTCCATCAAAAAAAAAGAACGAAGTCATGCCATTAGCAGCAATACGGATGGATGTGGATATTATCATACAAAGTGAACTAAGTCAGAGAAAGACAAATATATCACTTATATGTGGATAAAAAAATAAAGACACAAATTAACTTATTTGCAAAACAGAAATAGACCCACAGACATAGAAAACAAACTTACGGTTACTAAAGGGGAAAGGGGTGGGGTTGGGATAAATCAGGAGTTTGGGATTAACATATACACACTACGATATATAAAATAGATGAGCACCAAGGACCTACTGTATAGCACAGGGAACTGTACTCAATATTTTGTAACAACTTATAAGAGAAAAATCTGAAAAATTATATACATATATATATATACACGCACATGTATATATGAAATAGCTGAGCTATTTCAAATCCTAAAAGATGATGCTATTAAAGTGGTGCACTCAATATGCCAGCAAAGTTGGAAACTCAGCAGTGGCCACAGGACTGGAAAAGGTCAGTTTTCTTTCCAAGCCCAAAGAAAGGCAATGCCAAATAAATGTTCAATCTACTGCACAATTGCACTCATTTCACACGCTAGCAAGGTAATGCTCAAAATCCTTCAGGTGAGGCTTCAACAGTATGTGAACCGAGAATTTCCAGATGTACCAGCTGGATTTAGAAAAGGCAGAAGAACCAGGGATCAAATTGCCAACATCTGGTAGATCATAGAAAAAGCAAAGGAATTCCAGAAAAACATCTACTTCTGCTTCACTGACTACGCTAGAACCTTTGACTGTGTGGATCACAAGCTGTGGAAAATTCTTAAAGAGATAGGAATACCAGACCACCTTATCTGCCTCCTGAGAAGCCTATATGCAGGTCAGGAAGCAACAGTTAGAACTAGACATGAAACAACAAACTGGTTCAAAATTGGGAAAGAAGGATATCAAGGCTGTATATTGTCACTCTGCTTATTTAACTTCTATGCAGAGTACATTATCCAAAATGCCAGGAAGGATGAAGCTTGAGCTGGAAATAAGATTGCCGGGAGAAATATCAGTAACCTCAGATATGCAGATGACACCACCTTAATGGCAGAAAGTGAAGAGGAACTAAAGAGCCTCTTGATGAAAGTGAAAGAGGAGAGTGAGAGAGCTGGCTTAAAACTCAACATTCAAAAAACTAAGATCATGGCATCTGGCCCCCACACTTCATAGCAAATAGATGGGAAATAAATGGAAACAGTGACAGACTTTGTTTTCTTGGGCTGCAAAATCACTGTGGATGGTGACTGTGGCCATAAAATTAAAAGATCTTTGCACCTTGGAAGAAAAACTATGACAAACCTAGACAGCATGTTAAAAAGCAGAGACATCACTTTGCCAATAAAGGTCCCTATAGTCAAAGCTATGTTTTTCCCAGTAGTCATTTATGGATGTGAGAGCTGGACCATAAAGAAGGCTGAGCACCAAAGAATTGATGCTTTCAAACTGTGGTACTGGAGAAGATTCTTGAGAGTCCCTTGGACAGTAAGGAGATCAAAGCAGTTAATTGTAAAGGAAATCAAACCTGAATATTCACTGAAGGACTGATGCTGAAGCTCCAATACTTTGGCCACCTGATGGAAACAGCTGACTCATTGGAAAAGACACTGATTCTAGGAAAGATTGAGTGCATGAAGATAAGGGGGCAACAGAGGATGAGATGGTTGGATGGCACCATCAGCTCAATGGACATGAGTTTGAGCAAACCCCAGGAGATACTGAAGGACAGGGAAGCCTGGTGTGCTGCAGTCCATGGGGTCACAAAGAGTTGTGGACTCTTAGGGACATGACTGAGTGACTAATCAACAGCAAATATATATATGGCTTCCCTGGTGGTTCAGACAGTAAAGAATCTGTCTGCAATGCAGGAGACCTGGGTTTGCTCCCCGAGTCAGGAAGATCTTCTGAAGAAGGGAATGGCAACCCACTTCAGTATTCTTGCCTGGAAAATTCCATGGACAGAGGAGCCTGGTGGGCTACAGTCCATGGGGTTGCAAAGAGATAGACATGACTGAGTGACTAACACGCACACATACGCACTTTATAAATAAAATACTTTATATATATATATATATATATACACACACACACACACACATATATATAGATAACTAAATCCTGTGCCATACACCTGAAACTAACACACCATTGTAAATCAACCATACTTCAACTAAAAAATAAAACAATGTAGGATTAAACTATGTTTTTTATTAAAAAATAAAAATAAAAAAGGAGGAGAGAAAAAGGCTTGACTAGATAATAGTCCAGCTTTTGACTTCTAGCTGTGAACATCTGATCTGTTCTTTCACAGAAGGCCATGCAGGGATATAGCTAGAGTGGGAAATCAAACTGCCTCATTGGCATCATCAGAGAGCAAATCCAGGAACATGAGGATGACCATCACGCTTTCTCCTCACTGTGTTATATGGAAGTTCTCTGAGGTCACAGCTGTCTATCCTCCTATCCTAGCTCCTGAGGGCACACAGTAGGCCTTCAGGGATGCTTCCTGTCCTGGCCTCTCTGAGTTGGAGGGAAAGTTCCAGGAAAGAAGTAAAGTTTTGGCCTTCAAAACTCCTGGCTCCCTATGACTCACCCCAGGACTTTGCTTTCTAGTGCTTGTACTTGTCTAAGGATAACTAGTCACCTTTATAAACCTCTGGGCAAGTGCACAAGACTAACTCAATACTGTGGGGGCTTTTGCAATCCAATACATGTCTTTCACCTTCAAAGTCTAGCACATGCTGTCAGAGTCTCGCCCATCTCTACCACCTCTGTCTGTGCTAGAATGACTTCCCATCGCCAACACCTGTAATTTGTGGACTGAAGCCTTTCTCTGGCTGCCAATCTAAAGATGGGCTCCCTGGGGATGAAGCAAAAGGTATTAATTCCCTGGCATTTCCTTTAAGGTTAGGTAAAGCGGATTTCAGCACTTTACTCACGCCCACTCCACAAGGCCCCCAGATCACTCTGAAATGACTCCAATTCAGCACAACCACCAGACTTCCCTTGAACCAGTGCAAACCCTGAAGAGGCTGCCCAGAGGCTGGGCCAAGTCTTAATCCTGGATACTCTAAGCCTAAAAGCTGGCCTGAGGCTGACAGATCCAAGCCTCAGCATTTGTACAAGAGGTTTTCAAAAGATTTGCCATGTCTGCTGATAAGGATGAAGGGACAGAAGCAAAGGTGCCTGGGCCTTCAGAGTCACTCCTCCACTCCAGATAGTAGGTATTGACCATCTACTATGTACTGGATCATTCTTAGGTGTTACTCCAGTTCATTATGACAATAAGTTTCTACTCTGAACATTTCACTGCCTGTTTACATATCCCTGAGATTGAGAGGCATTGAGCTAGGAAGCTGCAAAGGTAGACTATGAACCTAGATCTGGTTCCATGTCCAGACTTTGCCAAAGAATGCTTTGCTCTCAAAAGTACTAGAGTGGGCAGCAAGATAGACCTGTATTTAATGAACTGATGGAGAGAGGGGCTGAAGGAGGAATAGTGGGGCAATACCTGACCTGCCAGATCTTAAAACATATCATAAAATTCCAATAACTAGGTGATACTGACATACAAAGTGGGTGGGCACATCAATGAAACAGAACAGCTAGCTCAGAAATACACCTTATTATACATAAGAACTTAGTGTATATGCATATATATATATATATAAGCATCACGGATTAAATGGGTAGGGGATGGATTATTTTATACATAGTATTGGGAAATTAGTTCCAGATGGATTAAAAAAGTTAAATATAAAAAATAAAACCATAGAAAGAAGCAATATTTCCAAGAGTGTTTTTATAATAAGCAAGCATTACTTTTTAAACCAGGGGGTGGGGAAAGAGCTATAAACTAAAAGGAGGAATCAGCCTTGCATATGGGGAGGTAGGCATTTATTTTTATGGGATGTAATCTGATGAGGATGCCCAAAATATTTCTCATTTAATCATCTATGCATTCATTGCATGAGAAACAGAAATTGAGGACTCCTAAGTGCCAGACACTCTGCTGAGTCCTGACAACATGAAAACAAGTACTCGTTACATTGTCTGAAACACTGCCTACCATCAGTGATTAGTTCCTCTTAAAAAATACTGTTCTCTTTCTAAAGGCACAGTGGTGGAGGCACATTCTGGGGACTGGGGCTGCTTGACACAGTAGGCCAAAGCAGCAAACACAGTAGGGTGGACAAGCACTGACATGGGAAGGACACTGCAGAATGTCAGTTTCTGAAATGGTCCCCAACATTCCTGAGTCCTTCTGTTTATGTCCCATATCATCCCCTCCTGCTGAGTACAGGCAGGCCCTGTGAATGTGATGAGACACTCTTCCCATGATCAGGTTACCAATCAGTTGACTTTGAGTTAATGAAAAGGAAAAGTATCTTGGGTAGGCCTGGCTTAATCAGATGAACCTCCAAAAGAAAGTGAAGTGTCTGAGAACATGGCTCCTGCTGGCCTGGAAGAAAGCAAACAGCTATGCTATGTATGGTCTATGGGGCTTATGCAGCAAGGGATTGTGGGTAGCCTCTAGGAACTGAATACAATCCCCAGTCAATAGCCAGTAAGAATATGGGAACCACAGTGGAACCACCGCAAGAAATCCAGTTCGGCCAACGACCTCATGATCCTGGAAGAGACCTCTGAGCCCCAGAAGAGAACTGCTACCCTGACTGATGCTTTGATTTCAGTCTTGTGAGACCCTGAGCAGAGAACCCAGTTAACCTATACCTGCACTCCTAACCCACAGAAACTGTGACACAGTGAATTCGTATTGCTTTATGTCACTAACGTTGTGGTAATTCTTAACACAGCAATCAAAAAATAATAGACACATAAAAGACAATAAGGGACTTCTGTGGTGGTCCCTCAGTGGCTAAGACTCCGCAATTCCACTGCAGGGGGCCAGGGTTCAATCCCCGGTCAGGGAACTAGATCCCACATGCCGCAACTAAGAGTTTGCATGCTGCCACTGGAAAAAAAGAAAAAAGATCCCACATGCCACAACTAAAGATCTCGCCTGTGATAATGAAGATTCTGCGTACCACAACTAAGACCCAGCACAGCCAAAAAAAGACAATGATACCTCTCCCCCATTCTGCATGCCTGTGAGGGTTCTTGGTGCTTTCTGGAGAAAAAGGTAGCATGGCAGTTTCTTGAGTGCAGTGATGATGATCATTTCCCCCTCATCTGATCATCTCCACTGAGCCATACAACATCACCCCTCATCAGGTTAAAGACCTCTCAAGGTCAGGGCCGGGTCTTTCTTTTTATAAAAAAACTCTAGCACTTACATAGTCTTTAAAAAATACAGGGTGAATCAATTCCATGCATTTCATAGAGACAGCAATTTGAGCTGGTGACAACATGTGGCCCTGGCCCAGCCATCTTGGTGGCATCTTGGTGGCCTCTGCTATAACACAGGGGATGGCAGCCACCCCCTCCTCTGCTAATCAAGGGTTTCTAAGGACAGGTGTGAGCATGTGTGTGAAAAGCTGTGTGCTCTTTGAAAGAATCCAGCTATATTAAGTCAACGTGTGCTTCTTGTCAGTCTTTGTTTGTAATTATGCTTTTTCAGGGCTCACAATGTGCTGGAACCTGCCTGGTTATAGGAGTATCAGCTTTAGAATCAGTTTTGATTGCCGGGCTGGGTCTGCTGAGCACAGCAAGAATGCCTGAATTCAGTGCTGACAGCGCTTCTGAAAAACCTGGCCTCAGAATCATATGGTTTCCATTTCATTGGTTTTTCTCAGGATCTGAAGACAAAAAAATCCTTTTTTAAGAAAAATTTTAAACATGTTTAAAGATTTTCCTTAAAAAAAGGATACCTAGAACATGTCCCTTCACCTTAAAAAAAAAAAAAAAGATGACAGAATAATTGCTGCATTGACAGCTGTGTAAAAATTGGGCTTCTCAAAGAGAAGAGCTTTTGGCCATTTCCTGTTTATGCCCACAGGTTGTAATAGCAACCTGTCAAGCAAATTTTAAATATCTAGATTCTCACGTCCTGTGCTGGTACCGCTAATATTCAGCAGCTTAAAACAATTTGCACCTTCCTCATGATGCTTCAGTGTATCCACTTTGTCCTAAAACTGGCTGTGAAAGTAAAACTCCATGTTACATGTGAGTTTATCAAAGTCACAGCTAAGCCAGCTTATTGACGAAAAAAGTAGAAATTTACTTGTGAAAGCCAAATAATTTCACTTACTTAGACTCTACTCAGGACAGTAAGGAGATCAAACCAGTCAATTCTAAAGGAAATAAGGCCTGAATGTTCATTGGAAGGGCAGATGCTGAAGCTGAAGCTCCAGTACTTTGGCCACCTGATACAAAGAACTGACTCATTGGAAAAGACCCTGACGCTGGGAAAGATTGAAGGCAGGAGGAGAAGGGGGAAACAGAAGATGAGATGGTTGGATGGCATCACTGACTCAATGGACAAGACTTAGAGCAAACTCCAGGAGATAGTGAAGGACAGGGAAGCCTATTGTGCTGCTGTCCAATTGGACACAATTGAGCGACTAAACAACTTGTACTATGGTTACAAGATGGTGGAGTAGAAGGACGTGTGCTCATCTTCTGCAAGAACTCCAAAACTACAACCAGCTGCTGAACAACCATCGACAGGAGAATGTTGGATCCCACCAAAAAAATACCCCACATCCAGGGGCAAAGGAGAAGCCCCAACAAGACAGTAGGAGGAGCAAAATTATGTTTAGAATTAAATCTCTTCCCACCAGAGACACTCGGAGGGCACAAACAAAACCTTGAGCACAGCAGGACCCAGGGACCCCACAAGAGACTGAGTCAGACCTGCCTTTGAGTGTCTGAGTGTTGCCTACAGCAGCACAGGTCAGTAGAGACCTGCAGCAGGGACAGGGGCTCTGGCTGCAGCACATCTGGGAGGCACTACATGTAGTATAAGCCCTCTTGGAGGAGGTTACCATAGTCCCACCACAGAGCTGTGGGGCAGATGACCCACAAACTGCAGAACAACTTGCTGGATCCCTAACCTAGGGATCCAGCAAAGGGACTGAGAACCCCCAGAACCTCCAGGGAATATGACTTTGAAGGCCAGTGGGACTTGATTATAGAATTTCCACAGGACTGGGGAAACAGACTCCTGGAGGGCAAAAACAAAACCTGTGCGCACCAGGACCCAGGAGAAAGGAGCAGTGACCCCACAACAAACTGAGCCATACTTGCCTGTGAGTGTCCGGGAGTCTCCTGCAGAGGCATGGGTTGACAGTGGTCTGCCACAGCATCAGGGGCACTGATTACAACAGTCCTGGGAGCCATGGAATGCTGGTATAAGTCCTTTTGAAGGAGGTCACCATTACCCCTACCACAGTCAGGGAGGGAACACAGCCCCACACATCAGCAGAAGGTTGCATTAATGATTTACTGAGCATGGCCCACCCATCAGAGCAAGACTCAGTTTTCCCCAAAGCCAGTACCTCCCATAAGGAAGCCTCTGTAAACCTCTTATCCTTGTACATCAGAGGCCAGACAGAATGAAAATCACAATCCCAGAAAACTAACCAAACTGATCATATGGACCACAGCTTTGTCTAACTCAATGAAACTATGAGCCATACCATGTAGGGCCACCCAAGAAGGACAGGTCATGGTGGAGAGTTCTGACAAAACATGGTCCAGTGGAGGAGGAATGGCAAACCACTTCAGCATTCTTGCCTTAAGAACCCCATGAACAGCATGAAAAGGCAAAAAAAAATGAAAGATGAACTCCCCAGGCCATTAGGTGCCTAATATGCTACTGGAGAAGAGTAGAGAAATAGCTCCAGAAGAAATGAAGAGGCTGAGCCAAAGTGGAAACAATGCCCAGTTGTGGATTTGTCTGGTGGTGAAAGTAAAGTCCAATGCTGTAAAGAAAAATATTGCATAGGAACCTGGAATGTTAGGTCCATTCAGTTCAGTTCAGTCGCTCAGTCATGTCCGACTCTTTACGACCCCATGAATCGCAGCACACCAGGCCTCCCTGTCCATCACCAACTCCCGGAGTTCACTCAGACCCATGTCCATCGAGTCAGTGATGCAATCCAGCCATCTCATCCTCTGTCATCCCCTTCTCCTCCTGCCCTCAATCCCTCCAAGAATCAGAGTCTTTTCCAATGAGTCAACTCTTCGCATGAGGTGGCCAAAGTACTAGAGTTTCAGCTTTAGCATCACTCCTTCCAAAGAAATCCCAGGGCTGATCTCCTTCAGAATGGACAGGTTGGATCTCCTTGCAGTCCAAGGGACTCTCAAGAGTCTTCTCCAACACCAACAGTTCAAAAGCATCAATTCTTTGGCGCTCAGCTTTCTTCACAGTCCAACTCTCACATCCATACATGACCACTGGAAAAACCATAGCCTTGACTAGACAGGCCTTTGTTGGCAAAGTAATGTCTCTGCTTTTGAATATGCTATCTAGGTTGGTCATAACTTTCTTCCAAGGAATAAGCGTCTTTTAATTTCATGACTGCAGTCACCATCTGCAGTGATTTTGGAGCCCCCAAAAATAAAGTCTGACACTGTTTCCACTGTTTCCCCATCTATTACCCATGATGTGATGGGACCAGATGCCATGATCTTCATTTTCTGAATGTTGAGTTTTAAGCCAACTTTTTCACTCTCTTCTTTCACCTTCATCAAGAGGCTTTTTAGTCCCTCTTCACTTTCTGCCATAAGGGTGGTGTCATCTGCATATCTGAGGTGATTGATATTTCTCCCAGCAATCTTGATTCCAGCTTGTGCTTCTTCCAGCCAAGCCTTTCTCATGATGTACTCTGCATATAAGTTAAATAAGAAGGGTGTCAATATACAGCCTTGACGTACTCCTTTTCCTATTTGGAACCAGTCTGTTGTTCCATGTCCAGTTCTAACTCTTGCTTCCTGACCTGCATACAAATTTCTCAAGAGGCAGATCAGGTGGTCTGGTATTCCCATCTCTTTCAGAATTTTCCACAGTTTATTGTGATCCACACAGTCAAAGGCTTTGGCATAGTCAAGAAAGCAGAAATAGATGTTTTTCTGGAACTCTCTTGCTTTTTCCATGATCCAGTGGATGTTGGCAATTTGGTCTCTTGTTCCTCTGCCTTTTCTAAAGCCAGCTTGAACATCTGGAAGTTCATTGTTCACATACTGCTGAAGCCTGGCTTGAAGAATTTTGAGCATTACTTTACTAGCGTGTGAGATGAGTGCAATTGTGCGGTAGTTTGAGCATTCTTTGGCATTGCCTTTCTTTTGGATTGGAACGAAAACTGACCTTTTCCAAAATTTTTTTTCCCAAAGTTTTCCAAATTTGCTGGCATATTGAGTGCAGCACTTTCACAGCATCATCTTTCAGTATTTGAAAGAGCTCAACTGGAATTCCATCACCTCCACTAGCTTTGTTCATAGTGATGCTTTCTAAGGCTACTTGACTTCACATTCCAGGAAGTCTGGGTCTAGGTCAGCGATCACACCATCGTGATTATCTGGGTCGTGAAGGTCTTTTTTGTACAGTTCTTCTGTGTATTCTTGCCACCTCTTCTTAATATCTTCTGCTTCTGTTAGGTCCATACCATTTCTGTCCTTTATCAAGCCCATCTTTGCATGAAATGTCCCCTTGGTATCTCTAATTTTCTTGAAGAGATCTCTAGTCTTTCCCATTCTGTTGTTTTCCTCTATTTCTTTGCATTGATCACTGAAGAAGTCTTTCTTATCTCTTGCTATTCTTTGGAACTCTGCATTCAGATGCTTACATCTTTCCTTTTCTCCTTTGCTTTTCACTTCTTTTCTTTTCACAGCTAGTTGTAAGGCCTCCCCAGACAGCCATTTTGCTTTTTTGCATTTCTTTTCCATGCGGATGGTTTTGATCCCTGTCTCCTGTACAATGTCACGAACCTCAGTCCATAGTTCATCAGGCACTCTATCTATCAGATCTAGTCCCTTTGGTCAAACAGGAGATGACAACAGTGAACATTGACATTTTAGGAAACAGTGAGCTAAAATGGACCAAAATGGGCAAATTTAATTCACACGGCCATTATATCTACTACTGTGGGCAAGAATTCTTTAGAAGAAATGGAGTAGCCCTCATCATCAACAAAAGAGTATGAAATGCAGCATTTGGGTGCAATTTCAAAAATGACAGAATGATCTCTGTTCATTTCCTAGGCAAACCATTCAGTATCACAGTAATCCAAGTCTATGCCCCAACTACTAATGCCGAAGAAGCTGAAGTTGATGGGTTCTATGAAGATCTACAAGACCTTCTAGAACTAACACACAAAAAAAGTTGCCCCCCCCCCTTTTTTTTCATAGGGGACTGGAATGCAAAAGTAGGAAGTCAAGAGATAAATGGAGTAATAGGCAAGTTTGGTCTTTGAGTACCAAATGAAGCAGGACAAAGGTTAACAAAGTTTTGCTAAGAGAACACACTGGTCATAGCAAACACTCTCTTCCAACAACACAAGAGAAGACTCTACACATGGACGTCACCAGATGGTCAATACCGAAATCAGATTGATTATATTCTTTGCAGTCAAATATGGAGAAGCTCTATGCTGCTACTGCTAAGTCACTTCAGTCATGTCCAACTCTGTGCACCCCCATGGACTGCAGTCTACCAGGCTCCTCCATCCATGGGATTTTCCAGGCAAGAGTACTGGAGTGGGTTGCCATTGCCTTCTCTGGGAGAAGCTCTATACAGTCAGCAAAAACAAGACTGGGAGCTGACTGTCACTCAGATCATGAACTCCTTATTGCAAAATTCAGACTTAACTTGAAGAAAGTATGGAAAACCACTAGGCCACTTAGCCATGACCTAAATCGAATCCCTTATGATTATACAGTGGAAGTGAGAAATAGATTCAAGGGATTAGATCTGATAGAGTCCCGGAAAGAACTATAGATGGAGGTTCATAACACTGTACAGGAGGCGGTGATCAGAACTGTCCCCAAGAAAAAGAAATGCAAAAAGGCAAATTGCTCGTCTGAGGAGGTCTTGCAAACAGCTGAGAAAAGAAGACAAGTGAAAGGGAAAAGAGATAAGGAAAGATATACCCATCAGAATGCAGAGTTACAAAGTATAGCAAGGAAAGGTAAGAAAGCCTTCCTAAGTGACCAGTGCAAAGAGATAGAGGAAAATAATAGAATGGGTAATTCTAGAGATCTCTTCAAGAAAATTAGAGATACCAAGGGAACATTTCATGCAAAGATGGGCACAATAAAGGGTAAAAATGGTATGAACCTAACAGGAGCAGAACATATCAGGAAGAGGTGGCAAGAATACACAGAAGAATTGTACCAAAAAGATCTCAATGACCCAAGTAACCATAATGGTGTGATCACTCACCTAGAGTCAGATATCTAGGAGTACAAAGTCAAGCAGGCCTTAGGAAGCATCATTACAAAGTTAATGGAGGTGATGGAATTCCAGCTGATCTATTTCAAATCCTAAAGGATGATGATGATGCTGTAAAAGTGCTGCACTCAATATGCCAGCAAATTTGGAAAACTCAGCAGTGGCCACAGGACTGGAAAAGGTCAGTTTTCATGCCAATCCCAAAGAAAGGCAATGCCAAAGAATGCTCAAACTACTGCACAATTGCCCTCATCTCACAAACTAGACTTCCCTGGTGGCTCAGATGGTAAAGCATCTGCCTACAATGTGGGAGACCCAGATTCGATCCCTGAGTTGGGAAGATCCTCTGGAGAAGGAAATGGCAACCCACTCCAGTAGTCTTGCCTGGAAAATCCCATGGACGGAGCAGTGTTGTAGTCTACAGTCCATGGGGTCGCAGAGAGTCAGATACGACTGAGGGACTTCACTTTCACTTGCTAGCAAAGTAATGCTCAAAATTCCCCAAGCTAGGCTTCAACACTATGTGAACAGAGAATTTCCAGATGTTCAAGCTGGATTTAGAAAAGGCAGAGGAGCCAGAGATCAAATTGTCAACATGATGAATCATAGAAAAAGCAAGAGAATTCCAGAAAAACATCTACTTCCGCCTCACCCACTATGCTAAAACCTTTGACTGTGTCGATCACAACAAACTGGAAATTCTTAAAGAGATGGGAATACCAGACCACCTGACCTGCCTCCTGAGAAATCTGTATGCAGGTCAAGAAGCAACCGTTAGAACTGGACATGGAACAATGGACTGGTTAAAAATTGGGAAAGTACCTCAAGACTGTATATTGTCACCTTGCTTATTTAACTTATATTCAGAGTATAACGTGAAAAATGCCAGGCTGGATGAAGCACAAGCTGGAATCAAAATTTCCAGGAGAAACATCAATAACCTCAGATATGCAGATGACATCACCATTATGGCAGAAAGTGAGGAGGAACTAAGGAGCCTCTTGATGAAAGTGAAAGAGAAGAATGAAAAAGCTGACTTAAAACTCAATATTCAAAATACGAAGATCAAGGCATCCAGTCCCATCACTTCATGGCAAATAGATGGGGAAGCAATGGAAACAGTGACAGACTTTATGTTCTTGGGCTCTAAACTCACTGCAGATGGTGACTGCAGCCGTGAAATTAAAAGACACTTGCTCCTTGGAAGCAAAGCTATGCCAAACCTAGACAGCATATTAAAAAGCAGAGAGATTACTTTGCCAACAAAGGTCCTTTTAGTCAAAGCTATGGTTTTTCCAGTAGTCAGATATGGATGTGAGGGTTGGACCATAAAGAAGGCTGAGCACTGAAGAACTGATGCTTTTGAACTGTGGTGTTGGAGAAGACTCTTGAGAGTCCCTTGGACTGCAAGGAGATCAAACCAGTCAATCTTAAAGGAAATCAATCCTAAATATTCATTAAAAGCACTGATGCTGAAAGTGAAGCTCCAAAACTGCTGCCACCTGATGTGAAGTGCTGACTCATTAGAAAAGACCCTGATGCTGGGAAAGGTTGAAGGCAGGCAGAGAAGAGGATGACAGAGTATGAGACAGTTGAATGGCACCACAGACTCAATGGACATGAGTTTGTACAAGCTCCGGAAGATGGTGAAGGACAGGGAAGCCTGGTGTGCTGCAGTCCATGGGGTCACAGATTCAGACATGAATGAGCGACTGAACAACAAAAACAACAACAACTCAGGACAGAGTTTACACCAATACAAATAATAAAGTTTTAGCCCAAAGGTACTAGTAGAATTAATTAGTCATGACTTTTCCTTTGTGTGTTAGCTCAGATCTGTCCACTAAGCCATGATTTCAATGGGCTCCAGTTTTGTCAACTGAGAAAATAAGATGCAGATGAAATCACATGACAAGTGGGCAGTGTGGTCTCCAGGGGACAGCTTATAAGAATCACATCTCCATCAAGATGTCACCCAGTTGAAGACTTATGGGGACTCTTTTCTCTCCTCCTGCTGGTCTCCATCTTCATGCACGCTAGATCTGTCTACAGAACAATCAGAATCTGGGACATCAGCTGCTCAAGTACTAAATCTTGGCAAGGGAGCTAGAGTTGACTGATAAATACCATGCAGGGGACAGGTTGCGTGTTAGAGGAGGTAAGGACATGGCTAAGCCCAGGCGGCTCAGAGGTAAAGCATCTGCCTGCCAATGCAGGACATGCAGGTCCTACCCCTGGGTCAGGAAGATTCCCTGCAAAAAGAAACAGCAACTTACTCCACTATTCTTGCCTGGAGAATCCCATGGACAGAGGAGCCTGGCTGGCTATAGTCCATGGGGTCACAAAATAGACACAATTTGGCAACTAGACAACAACAACAAGCTACTGCAAGTCAAGGATATGCTAAGCTATTGCTATTTTATTATAATTAACCAAAGAGTTAATTTGTTAACAATTATCCTTAACACCAGCAGACATCATTTTCTATCTGTGTAGAAAATAGAATATACCAATAGTTACTGCTTAAGAAGCAAAAGATAATAAAATGATGCTCGATCTTTGTTTCTCAGATTTTAGGCTCCCCCTTTAACAGATGAGAACACTGAGCCTAGGAATAGATAAGCGAGTTGCACAAGGTCATGTATGTTGGTGGCAGATTTGGGTCTACCTATTCTGGTTCCGCTAGTATTTTTACTTTGTGCACCACTCACATGATTTACAGCTACAAAAATACACAGGCTTTTCCACTTACAAGTTTGTTCCCTTGGGAGCAAGTCACTTCGCTCTGAGAGCCTCCCTATGGTCATCCGTGAAATAATCCCTATGGTCCTGCCCAATGCTGAAATCCCTTAATTCTAAGCAGATAAAAGGAGGACAAATATAAGGGATGAGGCTCTGAGATTTTAGTCTTCTTTGGGAGGAGGCTCTTTGTTTTTGAAAGGGAGTGAAGCACAAGAGAAGCGAGGGGTAAAGCAGAGATTCTTGCCTGTTGGAGCAGTGACATTTAATAAAGTGATTAGGCAGTGACATTAAATAAGTTTTCAAGTCATTTGAGTGGTTAATTGGCCAACTCTATTGAAGAGATGTTTTCTTGAATAAATCTGAGGGCATCCATGGTACAAACTCACAGAAAATGTTATTCTTTTAATCTACGGCATCTTGATGTAAAACCTCTTTTAAATCCTCCTGTTTTGACTAGAAAGGGAGAGCAGACCAGAAAAATGACAGGACATCCTGCAGTGGAGGTTCCCCAAGGGGAGGATGGTGGAAGCACTGTCAGTTCAGATGAATGACTTGCATTCTCCTCTCTTGTTGGGATGATCTGCCAGCTTCAACACACACTAACCATGGTGTTTTTACCCTTATAACACACTCCTGGTAGCACATCAGAGAGCTTCAACAGTGCCCATCATTCCTCATGTGCACCCGGGGAAGATGTCACTCCCCAACTGCCACTGTCCCCTCCAGGCTCTGGATGTGGCTTTCAGTGTCACTCACCCCACCCCCAAAGTGGCATGGAACTGGCAGGGTACACTTGATGCATTCCCCCACTGCTAAACTTAACAGAAGCATAGGGACAGCCTCCCTGCACAGAATCAGGTTAACAGTGTTAACGATGATGTGTGCAAAGGTAAGTGCTAATCATGATGACTATTGGGTTGGCTAAAAAGTTCATTGGGGCTTTTCATCAGAGGTTACAGAAAAACCCAAACGAATTTTCTGGCCAACCCAATAATTACTAAATGGCCTTGTATTCATAGGAGACCTTTAAGAGGAGAGAGTGTGAGAGGTGAAGGGACTTGATGGAGACCATTCCACAAGAAAGCAAAAATCAAACTCACATATTCGTCTCTAAAACCTATCACTCAGCTCTTCTCACCCTCCCTCACCTCTGCCCATGGAATAGACAATCAGTTAATAAGCAGTTTCTATGCACAAGGACCGTACTGGATGACAGTACAAGTTAGACCCAATACTTGCCTTCAGGGAGCAACAAAAAATATAGAACTTGAAGATTCTGTAATGAGCTTAAAAGAATAATGTTCTCTCCCTCCCTCTTTCTCTCTCACACACATACTCACACAGAACTTTACTGACATGGGACCTCATAGGCTCCATCCCCTGAGGGCCCCCAGTTTACAAGTTTTTGCTGTGTGATAAGCAGCCCTTCACTCATCAAAGACGGATTCATCTGTCAGTGGCAGAAGCTTCAGACTTGCTTGCCAGGTGTCCTTGGCACTTTCCTTGGGGAGACAAGCTAACTGAGAGCCTCACCCAGAGCCTCATGTGATAAAGCCTGGGTCACTGTGTGCAGACCCGGGAGGCCCCTCTGGCCCAGAACTTCCCTTGAGGTCACAGGGTTCTCCAGAAGAGAGAAGGCAAGGCAGACCAGAATCTCTAAGCAAAAAGCTGCACATTTCAAAGCCTTTGAAACCTGATCTCCATGCAGATTAACCTTCCTCAAAACCACTTCCATGACACTCCAGTAGCTCCTTGTGCCTGAGAACAAACCTGTCTTCCTTCCTCCCCCAGGCACTGAGCCCCCATCAGCTGCTCCGCAGTGGAGGAGTAACGAGTAGAGACCACAGAGCCAGAATGCCTGGCTTCTCAGGCTGGCTCCACCTCTCTTGGCTCAGCCTCCTCAACTGTTTAAAAAAAAGAAGAACAAAATAATACTGCCTCCTCATAGGGCTGTGGGCATTAAATGCACTAACATTTGTAAAAGCCCGAAAAGTGCCTGGCCCTGGTGAGTGCTGTGTGTGTTCACTGCTGTTTCTTCCAAGGCGTCTATATAGGTTTTTGAAGCCCAAGAGTCCAGAGCCACCACCGCATTCAATGAGCCACCACCTCATTCAATGCGGGCACATTGTTTACAGGTAAGAAGCCTGGGAAGACAAAATCTCTGCTAAAAATGTGTCCTCATCAGCCCTCCAGGGTCTCTACATGTGACTCCAGTGGCCTAACTGGTCCTCTTCCCCCAACAGTCTCTAGTTAATGACAGCAGAGGTAGACAGGCCTTTTGCCCTTCTCTGTGGCCTCTGTCACTTGACCTCTGATAGTCCGGCCATGCGTTTCACCATACACTCACTCCTGTCTTCCTTTTTTCTCTGTAAGTCTATATCTCGCACATCTTTGAGACTCATGTTCTCCAAAGAATCTGTCAACACTAGCCTGTGTGTTGATTACTTGCTTCCTTTGCCTTCCTACAGTCTTTGGTCTCTGATAAATTTGCACCTGATCAGATCATGGAACTAGAGGCAAGGAGTGAGATCCTAGAGATTGCCTGGCCCCAGTGTTCTCAGCAGCCTGGAGTGTGTGTGTGGTATGTGTGCTGGAGGAAGGAGGAGTGGCATGGAGAAAAGGAAGGAGGAGAAGAGAGGAATAACTGATATCTTGGGTTGGGGTGTATTTCTATTTCTATATTTTATAATATTTGGAAAACCTCCAAGAAGATTTTGATGTAACTCTCCAGGCTGAGCCACTGATGGAACCCCCTTCACATTGTTTGATTGATAAGAAAATGTAGGGCCACAGAAGTTCAGTGAGTTACAATCCATTATTCAAGATTTGGAACAAAAACAGGACATGAAACTGGGTTTCTTAGCACTAAGCCTAGGGCACATTTTGTCTTTATATCACTTGTGTCAGAAGTTAATTGAAATTTTAAGAAGCTGAAATCCATAAATTCCAGAGCTTCCGTCATCATCGACAATTATGTTTTGATACCAATTATTATATGCCAGACATTGATCTAAAAACTTTCCATTCATTGGCTCACTTAATTCTTAAAACACTTTATGAAGTTGATGTTGCTGTTATGCCCATTTTTACAGAGGAACAAACTCAAGAACAGAGAAGTCAGTGATGGTATCCCAGAAATGTCCTTTGGACAGTGTAAACCACCTAAGATCCATAGATGTTAATCTTATAAGGGAACTGTGGCCACAGAAGGTTATACTAAATTCCTCTTGGTCACCCTCATTTTAAAAATCTCTATGGATTGACGACAAGCCTAAAAATCTTAGAGAACAAAAGCAACACTCACCTAAAATCAATTTCTTGGCTTGGAAAAGGATGCTTAAACCTTCTGCTTTGGGGGAAGCTTTGTGGCTCCTGTTCAGATGGTCTGTCAGCATGGGCCTTATAAGAAGGTAGCTATATATCCCTTGTACTATCTTAAAAAACCATAAGGTCAGGTGTGTTTCCCCAACCTGGGCCCTGATAGACAACCAACAACTGCTGGTATCCTGCATGCCCTGAGTTACAGTGCTCTTTCCTTAGATTCCCCCCAAACCCAACTGTTGTTGATGTTCAGTTGCTAAATCCTGTCCAACTCTTTGCAACCCCATGGATTACAGCACACCAGGCTTCCCTGTCCTTCACTATCTTCTGGAATTTACTCAAACTCATGTCCATTGAGTCAGTGATGCCATCCAACCACCTCATTCTCTGTTGCCCCCTTCTCCTCCTGCCCTCAGTCTTTGCCAATGAAAGCATCTGGGTCTTTTCCAATGAGTCAGCTCTTCTCATCAGGTGGCCAAAGTATTGGAGCTTCAGCTTTAGTCCTTTCAATAAATATTCAGGACTGATTTCCTTTAGGATCATCTAGTTTGATCTCCTTGCTGTCCAACAAACTCTCAAAAGTCTTCTGTAACACCAGTTTGAAAGCATCAGTTCTTCAGCACTCAGCCTTCTTTATGGTCCAACTCTCACATCTGTATGTGACTACTGGAAAAACCATATCTTTGACTAGATGGACCTTTGTCAGCAAAGTGATTTCTCTGCTTTTTAATAGTCTGTTATTTCTGGCTCCTGCACCCCTTGCTCTCAGTTTCCCATTTCCCACTGTAGGAGACAGATCTCCAAGAATTACCTGTCCCTTTGCCCAATTTGGAATTGTCCCACCAGCTCTTGATATAGCCCTCTTTATATATTCTGTTACCAAGACTGCCTGAATCATGCCATTTGGCACCTGCCCCTGGCTATGGCCAGCCACTCTCCCTGGTCCAGCTACTGACGCTGACTTAGTCATCCCCACCATATCCCTGGCAGACAGCTGGTTCCACCCTCCAGAGAGGAAGACTTTTCTGTTCCTGCCTCCTTCCCCATGGTCTGGCTTCCATTGTTGAAGCCCCAGCTCACTTCCCAGAGGAGCCAGCCTCTGTCTACATAGGCGAATTTAAGTGTTTCTCTCAGGACTGAGAAGCTGAAAGAAGTCGAGGCCAATGACATGGAGATTGGCCACCACTGTGCAGGCTGCAGCACTGACGAGGAACTCCATTGTGATCCACAACCCTCACAGTGACTCTCGCTCTTGGCTTTCTGCCACACCTGTCACGGAATCTGAACTTTTAGCCCCAGCTCTGCCCTACTGGGGCCTTGGCACAGATCAGAATGTAAAGTGATAATGCCCTGAGCTCTGCCAAACAGTACAGAGCTCCGGAGATGTTACAGATGCAGCTGTGACCAGCAAACAACAGTGTTTCCGGGATTGTGTTTGTAAATACATGAGTTGCCCGACAGCTTGTGGAATTAAATATAGATGCTACATCACAAACTCTAGCTAAAATAAACTATATGCTGCTCAATGAATGTCAATAAGTACACTGAGAAAGAATCATTATCCCTTTCTGTAGCAGGGTCCAAGAAACCCATCTCTAAGTGATTTTTCAGTTGTTTGTTTTTTGATGAAGGCAAATTTTTTTCTCCCTCGGGCCTTGGACTGGTATTGCAGGCAGCTGGGGGAGGGTGGTGTGAAGAGACAAAGTGGATGCCATCACTAAGTCAGGTATGTTGGGAGCAGTGTGTATGGTATGGTGACAGGAGCCAGCTGGGAGGTTACCAGGTAGACAAAGAAATCACTAGTCAACTTTTTTGGGGACTGATGACCAAGGGGCACCATTTCTAAAAGTATGGCGTGAGGCCATTGGTGGTTTGGAAAGATTGTTTAAGGGAAACATGCTTACCCATCACTATACATCTGCTCTTTGGTTCTCAAACTAAATTATTCACCTTCTTTTGCTAGGATTACTACAGGTGGCTCATATATTACCAACATCTTGTATTAATAATGGCAGGTTAACAGAAGCAGGTATTCCCACACTAAAATCAGCATTCTGCAAGAGTTTACTGAGCACTCTCTCTCCATCTGGCTTAAGCTGACATGGCTTATTGCCATGCAACCCTTTGTGCTGATGCAAAGCTCACTGTGCCCTACCCAGATCACCAAACCTCCACTCTAGGAAGTGGTACAGAAGGAGGGGTGCTTTGAATCTAGGGTCTCTTCAGTATTACCCTGAGGACTTAAGGTTTTTACTTGTGTTGATCATGTCATGTAACTGCTGCTTTTATTTGTTTGCTTGCTTTTTTATGATGTTCCTTTGCTTCCCTGGTGGCTCAGATGGTGAAGAATCTGCCTGCAATGAAGAGGACCCTGGTTTGATTCCTGGGTTGGGAAGATCCCCTGGAGAAGGGAATGGCAACCCACTCTGGTATTCTTGCCTGGAGAATTCTATGGACAGAGGAGCCTGGTGGGCTACAGTCCATGGGGTGGCAAAGACTCGGATACAACTGAGTGACTAACACTTTTACTCAATTATTTAACAGCAAGTTCTATCTCCACTGAAAGGAGAAGCTATATACTTAGACTGTAGCAATTCTGGTACTATCTGGAGATCCTTGTGCAAAAAGTTTTCAGAGACTTCAGTGGAAGAACTAGAGCAAAGCTTTTAAAGTCTTAATTCACAATTCATTCTGTCTCACACTGCTACTGACTATCTAAACTATTTTTGACAAATTAAGCCTTTTGTAAAATGTGGTAGCAAGTTTCCCACTTTCTTCCTTTTAGGAAAGTTAATAAATATCTGCACATTATTCCAACTAATGTTTATTGGACAAAGAACATTCCATTTAGCTAGAATGTAAAATGCATGTGGGGACTGTGGAAGAAAAGACTAGAAGGCAGTCCTTGGATTTCTTTGAAAGCAAGGTGAGTATGAATCTTTGTTACAACTTTCTTATAACAAGCCTTCTTAGCCAAAGTCACAGTGGGAAGACTCTATGCTAAACAGAATTTGCATGTGTCCACATCTTAGGGATAACTGAGGCTTGAATCAGCAACTTCCAAATCAAAACTGAGATAAAATTATTTTCAGCCCAATTTTGAATTGTGCTATTGTCAGTCTAAATCTTTAGAAAACTGCTGTGAGAGCATTAAAATTACAACTAGCTGTTGAACAACAATCAACAGGAGAATGCTGAAACCTACCAAAAAAAAAAAAAAAAAAGCCTATTAGCCTCCTCCATCAGAGGGCAGACAGAAGAAGCAAAAAGAATCATAATGCCACAGGGACTAAAATAAAAACCACATTATAGAATGTTAATCAGCATGAAAAAGCAGAAAATCCTGTCCCAGATGAAGGGACAAGATAAAACACCAGGAAAAAACCTAAACAAAGTGGAGATAGGCAGCCTTCCAGAAGAAGAATTCAGAATAATGATAGTGAAGATGATTCAGGATCTTGGAAAAAGCATGGAGGCAAAGATTAAAAAGATGCAAGAAATGTTTACCAAAGACCTAGAAGAATTAAAGAGCAAACAAACAGATGAGTGATACACCAGAAGGAATCAATAGGAGAATAACTGAGGCAGAAGAATAGATAAATGAGCTGGAGGACAGAATGGTGGAAATCACTGCTGCAGAACAGATTATAGAAAAAAAAGAATGGAAAGAAATGAAGACAACTTAAGAGACCTCTGGGACAACATTAAATGCACCAGTCAGTTCAGTTGCTCACTTGTGTCCAACTCTTTGTGACCCCAAGGACTGAAGCAAGCCAAGCCTCCCTGTCCATCACCAACTCCTGGAGTTTACCCAAACTCATGTCCATTGAGTCAGTGATGCCATCCAACCATCTCATCCTCTGTTGTCTGCTTCTCCTCCCACCTTCAATCTTTCCAAGCATCAGGGTCTTTTCAAATGAGTCAGCTCTTCACATCAGGTGGCCAAAGTATTGGAGTTTCAGCTTTAACATCAGTCCTTCCGATGAATATTCAGGACTCATTTCCTTTAGGCTGGACTGGTTGGATATCCTTGCAGTCCAAGGGACTCTCAAGAGTCTTCTCCAACACCACAGTTCAAAAGCATCAATTCTTTGGTGCTCAGCTTTCTTTATAGTCCAACTCTCACATCCATACATGACTACTGGAAAAACCATAGCCTTGACTAGACAGGCCTTGGTTGGCAAAGTAATGTGTCTGCTTTTTAATATGCTGTCTATATTGGTCATAACTTTCCTTCCAAGGAGTAAGTGTCTTCTAGTTTCATGGCTGCAGTCATAATCTGCAGTGATTTTGGAGCCAAAAAAATAAAATCTCTCACTGTTTCCACTGTTTCTCCATCTATATGCCATGAATTGATGGGACCCGATGCCAAGATCTTTGTTTTCTGAATGTTGAGCTTTAAACCAACTTTTTCACTCTCCTCTTTCAATTTAATCAAGAGGCTTTTTAATTCTTCTTTGCTTTCTGCCATAAGGGTGGTGTCATCTGCATATCTGAGGTTGATATTTCTCCAAGCAATCTTGATTCCAGCTTGTGCTTCTTCCAGCCCAGCCTTTCTCATGATGTACTCTGCATATAAGTTAAATAAGAAGGGTGTCAATATACAGCCTTGACATACTCCTTTTCCTATTTGGAACCAGTCTGTTGTTCCATGTCCAGTTCTAACTGTTGCTTCCTGGCCTGCATACAGATTTCTCAAGAGGCAGGTCAGGTGGTCTGGTATTCCCATCTCTTTCAGAATTTTGCACACAGTCAAAGGCTTTGGCACAGTCAATAAAGCAGAAATAGATGTTTTTCTGGAACTCTCTTGCTTTTTTGATGATCCAGCGGATGTTGGCAATTTGATCTCTGGTTCCTCTGCCTTTTCTAAAACCAGCTTGAACATCTGGAAGTTCATGGTTCATGTATTGTTGAAGCCTGGCTTGGAGAATTTTGAGCATTACTTTACTAGTGTGTGAGATGAGTACAATTGTGCAGTAATTTGAGCATTCTTTGGCACTGCCTTTCTTAGGGATTGGAATGGAAACTAATTTTTTCCAGTCCTGTGGCAACAGGAGTTTTCCAAATTTGCTGCCATATTGAATACAGCACTTTCACAGCATGGTCTTTCAGGATTTGAAATAGCTCAACTGGAATTCCATCACTTTTACTAGCTTTGTTCATAGTGATGCTTCCTAAGGCCCACTTGACTTCACATTTCAGGATGTCTGGTTCTAGGTGAATGATCACACCATCGTGATTATCTGGGTCGTGAAGATCTTTTTTGTACAGTTCTTCTGTGTATTCTTGTCATCCCTTCTTAATATCTTCTGCCTCTGTTAGGTCCATACCATTTCTGTCTTTTATTGAGCCCATGTTTGCATGAAATGTTCCCTTGGTATCTCTAATTTTCTTGAAGAGATCTCTAGTCTTTCCTATTCTATTGTCTTCCTCTATTTCTTTGCACTGATCACTGAGGAAGACTTTCTTATCTCTCCTTGCTATTCTTTGGAACTCTGCATTCAAATGGGTATATCTTTCCTTTTCTCCTTTGCTTTTTTGCTTCTCTTCTTTGGGCTTAGTGCACTGGGACGACCCAGAGGGGTGGTATGGGGAGGGAGGAGGAAGGAGTGTTCAGGATGGGGAACACATGTATACCTGTGGTGGATTCATTTTGATATATGGCAAAACCAATACAATATTGTAAAGTTAAAAAATAAAATTAAATTAAAAAAAAATAAATGCACCAACATTTGCATTATTGGGGTACCAGAAAGAGAAAAGTGAAAAGACCTGAGAAAATCCTTGAAGAGATAATAGCTGAAAACTTCTCTAACATAGCAAAGGAAAGAGTCAGCCAAGTACAGGAAGCACAGAGAGTCCCAGGCAGGATAAACCCAAGAAGGAACACACCAAGACACATAGTAATCTGACAAAAATTAAAGACAGAGCTAAAATATTAAAAGCAACAAGGGAAAATTGACAAATAACACACAAAGGAACTTCTATTAGCCTCTCAGCTGATTTCTCAACAGAAACTCTCCAAGCCAGAAGGGAATGGCATGATATATTTAAAGTGATGAAAGGGAACAACCTACAACCAAGGATATTCTACCCAGCAAGTCTCTTTCAGATTTGATGGAGAAATCAAAAGCTTTCCAGACAAGCAAAAGTTAAGAGAATTCGGCACTACCAAACCAACTTTACAACAAATGCTTCAGGAACTTCTCTAGGCAGGAAACAAGAGAAGGAAAAGACCTACCTACAGAAAATAAACCCAAAACAATTAAGAAAACAGTAATAGGATCAAACATATTGATAATTACCTTAAATGTAAATGGATAAATGGATTAAATGCACCAACCAAAAGACACAGACAGACTGAGCAGATGAAAACATGTGCACGTATGGTATGTACTTCCACGTGCCACATCACTCTGCTTGACCCCCAAATTGTATGTAATTATTTTATATTGTTAGGTTAATCATGGTACAAAGTCCTATTTACTGATGGCTTATTTTCTACTGGATGCTGTGCTAAGCACTTTACTTGCAACAAAGTGGGTATTATTGATCCCTGAGCACTAACAGAAGCAGAAGATATTAAGAAGAGATGGCAAGAATACACAGAAGAACTGTACAAAAAAGACCTTCATGACCCAGATAATCACGATGGTGTGATCACTGACCTAGACCCAGACTTCCTGGAATGTGAAGTCAAGTGGGCCTTAGAAAGCATCATTACGAACAAAGCTAGTGGAGGGGATGGAATTCCAGTTGAGCTATTTCAAATCCTCAAAGATGATGCTGTGAAAGTGCTGCACACAATATGCCAGCAAATTTGGAAAACTCAGCAGTGGCCACAGGACTGGAAAAGGTCAGTTTTCATTCCAATCCCAAAGAAAGGCAATGCCAAAGAATGCTCAAACTACTGCACAATTGCACTCATCTCACACGCTAGTAAAGTAATGCTCAAAATTCTCCAAGCCAGGCTTCAGCAGTATGTAAACCGTGAACTTCCAGATTTTCAAGCTGGTTTTAGAAAAGGCAGAGGAACCAGAGACCAAATTGCCAACATCCGCTGGATCATGGAAAAAGCAAGAGAGTTCCAGAAAAACATCTATTTCTGCTTTCTTGACTATGCCAAAGCCTTTGACTGTGTGGATCACAATAAACTGTGGAAAATTCTGAAAGAGATGGGAATACCAGACCACCTGACCTGCCTCTTGAGAAATTTGTATGCAGGTCAGGAAGCAAGAGTTAGAACTGGACATGGAACAACAGACTGGTTCCAAATAGGAAAAGGAGTACGTCAAGGCTGTATATTGACACCCTTCTTATTTAACTTATGTGCAGAGTACATCATGAGAAACGCTGGACTGGAAGAAACACAAGCTGGAATCAAGATTGCCGGGAGAAATATCAATCACCTCAGATATGCAGATGACACCACCCTTATGGCAGAAAGTGAAGAGAAACTAAAAAGCCTCTTGATGAAAGTGAAAGAGGAGAGTGAAAAAGTTGGCTTAAAACTCAACATTCAGAAAATGAAGATCATGGCATCCGGTTCCATCACTTCATGGGAAATAGATGGGGAAACAGTGGAAACAATGTCAGACTTTATTTTGGGGGGCTCCAAAATCACTGCAGATGGTGACTGCAGCCATGAAATTAAAAGACGCTTACTCCTTGGAAGGAAAGTTATGACCAACCTAGATAGCATATTCAAAAGCAGAGACATTACTTTGCCTACAAAGGTCTATCTAGTCAAGGGCTATGGTTTTTCCAGTGGTCATGTATGGATGTGAGAGTTGGACTGTGAAGAAAGCTGAGCGCCAAAGAATTGATGCTTTTGAACTGTTGGTGTTGGAGAAGATTCTTGAGAGTCCCTTGGACTGCAAGGAGATCCAACCAGTCCATTCTGAAGGAGATCAGCCCTGGGATTTCTTTGGAAAGAATGATGCTAAAGCTGAAGTACTTTGGCCACTTCATGAGAAGAGTTGACTCATTGGAAAAGACTCTGATGCTGGGAAGGATTGGGGGCAGGAGGAGAAGAGGACGACAGAGGATGAGATGGCTGGATGGCATCACTGACTCGATGGATGTGAGTCTGGGTGAACTCCATGAGTTGGTGATGGACAGGGAGGCCTGGCGTGCTGCGATTCATGGCGTCGCAAAGAGTCAGACACGACTGAGCGACTGAACTGAACTGAGCACTTAATAGAAGGAAAGTGAGATTCTAAGAGATTAAGAAAATTTTGCAACTTCTTGCCTTCCTACTTTCTTTCCTAATTCAGTCACAAAGTCAATAGTCCTATATGATAGGGGTGACATAGTAAGGGTCTTAAATCATGTGAGATAGGTGGTTGAAAGGGGCAACAACTAGTGGCAGAAGAAAACTGGTTACATACAGGGGCATCTAGGGGCTGTCCAGGTGGCTTAGTCGTAAAGAATCTCACTGCCAATGCAGGAGATGTGGGTACAATCCCTGGATCAGGAATATCCCCTGGAATAGGAAATGGCAACCCACTCCAGTATTCTTGCCTGGAAAATTTCATACACAGAGAGACCTGTCAGGCTACAGTCCATGAGGTCACAGAGAGTCAAACATGACTGACAGACTGAGCATGCACACAAAGGGGGTCTAGCCAATAAGTGAATATATTGAGGATAACAAGAGCTAAGTTTCTCATGGTTAAGAAAATTATAAATATGGGAAATACAAAAGCTAGGATAAACCCTGTGGCACAGCCTTGGGATTAGAGGTATAAACTTGTAGTTCTAAACATAGGTAGAGAAATAGAGGGTTATAAAGAGATGGAAAGATTCTGGACTTGGATTTCTTTGAAAGAAATAGATGGATAGAATAAAAGTATGTGTTTGTGTGTATATGTTAAATGTAATATATTCTGGATTGAATTCTGGAACAGAAAAATGATACTAGTGGAAAAACTGATGAAATCTAAGTAGTTTGAGTTTAGTTAATAGTACTCCACCAATGTTAATTTTGTTTTGATATATATTCCTCAGTTACATAAGATATTAAAATCAAAGAAAGCTACATGGAACTAGAGATCAATCACAGAAAGAGAAATAAGGGGGAAAAATAATTATATGGAGACTACACAACATGCTGGGTTTCCCAGGTGGTTCAATGGTAAAGAATCTGCCTGGCGATGCAAGAGAGGCAGGTTTGATCCCTGGGTTGGGAAGATTCCCTGGAGAAGGAAATGACAGCCCACTCTAGTATTCTTGCCTGGGAAATCCCATGGACAGAGAAGCCTGGCAGTCTACAGTCTATGGGGTCGTAAAGAATCACACATGACTCAGCAAGTAAACACCAACAAAACAATATGCTACTAAAAAAACCATGGGTAAAAGAAGAGATCAAAGGAAATTTAACAAATACATGGAGGCAAATGACAATGAAAACACAACTATACAAAATCTATTGTAAGCAGCATAAGTGGTTCTTATAGGGAACTTCATAACAATTCAGGCCTTCCTTATAAAACACACACACAAGAAAAATCTCAAATAAACAGCCTACCTATCACTTAAAATAATTAGAAAAAGAAGAAAAAATAAAACTTAAGGTCAGCAGAAGGAAGGAAATAAATAAAATAGAGATTCAAAAAACAATACAAAAAATCAATAAAACCAAAAGCTGGATCCTTGAAAGGGTAGACAAAATTGATAAATCTCTGGGCAGACTCACCAAGAAGAAAAGAGAGAGAACCAAAATAAACAATATATGGAATGAAAAAGGAGATAAATCAACTGATATAGAAATACAAAAGAACATAAGAGAATACTATGAACAATAATATGCCAACAAATTCAACAACCTAGAAGAAATGGACAAGTTTCTAGAAACAGAGCTCACCAAAACTGAACGAAGAAGAAATTAATAATTTGAACAGACCAATCACTAGAAGTGAAATATAATCTGTAATTTAAAAATGTCCCTACAAATTTGTTGTATGCCTCAGGGAACTCAAACAGGGGCTCTGTGCCCACCTAGGGGGTTGGATGGGGAGGGAGATGGGAAGGATGTTCAAGGGGGAGGGGACATATGTATACCTATGGCTGATTCATGTGGGGTTTGACAAAAAACAACAAAATTCTGTGAGGCAATTATCATTCAATTAAAAAAAATTAATTAAATTAAAAAAAAAAAACCTCCCCTACAAACAAAAGTCCAGGACTAGATGGCTTTACAGACAAGTTCAATCAAATATACAAGAAGAACTTATACCAATCCTTCCCAAAATCTTCAAAAAAATGAAAGGAACACTCTCAAAGATATTCTATGAAGCCACCATCACCCTGATATCAAAACCAGACATGATACCACCAAAACAGGAAATCACAGGCCAATATCTCCAATATAGATGCAATAATTCTCAAGAAACTATTAGCCAACTGACTCCAATGCATGAAAAATCACGCCCCACAACCAGGTGGGATGCATCCCAAGTTCACAAGGACTGTTCAACACGTGTACAATCAACGTGATACACCACACCAATAAAGCAAGCAACGAAAAACACCAGAGCATCTCAGTTGATTCAGAAAAGCATTTGACAAAATTCAACATCCATTAATGACAAAAACTCTTACCAAAGTGGGTATAAAGGGAACATACGTCAATATAATAAAAGTTACTTATGACAAATCCACAGCCAATATATCCAACAGTGAAAAGCTGAAAACCTTTCTGCTAAAATCTGGAACAAAACAAGGATACTCTCACCTCTTCTATTCATCACAGTATTAGAAGTCTCAGCCACAATAGTCAAACATGAAAAAGAAATAAAAGTATCCAAATTAGAAGGAGAGAGTAAAAATTGTCATTATATGCACATGACATGGTACTATATATAGAAAACCCTAAGGACTTCACACAGAAACTACTAGAACTGATAAACAAATTCAGCAAGGGAGCAGGAGACAAGATTAACAGACAGAAATCAGTTGATTTCATTGCACTGACAATGAAACATCAAAAATGGAATGTTAAAAGAAATACCTTTTAAAATCACATCACCCCAAAATTAAAATACTTAAAAACAAACCTGATCAAGGAGGTGAAAAACATACACTGAGAACAATAAGACTTTACCAAGAAAACTGAAGATGATTCAAAGAAACAAAAAGTTTTTGGATTGGAAGAATTAATATTGTTAAAATGGCCTTACTACCCAAAAGCATTCTAGGAATTTAGTGTGATCCCTATCAAATTATCCATGACATTTCTGACAAAATGATAACAGATATTCCTAAAATTTATATGGAATTATAAAACACCCAGAATTGCCAAAACAATCCTGAAGAAAAGAACAAAGCAAGAGGCATAACCCTCACAGACTTCAGACAACACTACAAAGCTACAGTAATCAAAACAGCATGATACACAAAAACAGACATATGGAACAGAAAAGAGTCTAGAAATAAACCCACATACCTATGGTCAATTAATCTTCACAAAGGAGACAAGAATAAACAATAGAAAAAAGACAGTCTCTTCAGCAAGTAGTACTGTGAAAGTTGGACAGCCACAAGTAAATTAATGAAGTTAGAACACACTCTCACACCATACACAAAAATAAATTCAAAATGGCTTAAAGCCTTAAACATAAAGACATGACACCATAAAACTCCTAGAAGAGATTATAAACAAAACATTCTTAGATATAAGTCACACCAACGTTTTAGGTCAGTCTCCCAAGGCAATAGAAATAAAAACAAAAATAAACAAATTTGACCTAATTAAACATGTAAGCTTTTACAAAGCAATGGAAACCGTGAACAAAACAAGAAGATAACCTACAGAATGGGAGAAAATATTTGCAAATGATGCAACCTATAAGAGCTTAATTTCCAAAACATACAAACAGTTCATACAACTCAACAACAACAAAACCCAGTTGAAGCATGGGTAGAAGACCTAAATAGACATTTCTCCAAAAAGGAAATATACCTGGCAAATAGGCACAAAAAACGATGTTCAATATAGCTAATTATTAGAGAAATGCAAATCAAAACTACAATGAGGTACCACCTCACACAAGTTAGAATAGCCATCATTAAAAAGTCCACAAGTAACAAATACCAGAGTGAATACAGAGGAAAGGAAACCCTCCTACACTATTTACGGGAATATATTTTGGTGCGGCCACTATGGAAGACATTATGGAGGTTCCTCAAAAAACTAAAAGTGGAATTACCGTATGATCCAGCAATCTCACTCCTGGCATACATCCAAATGAAACTGTAATTCAGAAAGACACATGCACCCCTATGTTCATAGCAGCATATTCACAACAGTCAAAATACGGAAACACTCTAATGCCTGTCAACAGATGAATGGATAAAAAGGATGTGGTATCTATACACAATGGAATACTACTCAGCCATAAAAGGAATGAAATAATGCTATCTGCAGCAACATGAATGCAACTACGAATTATTAAACTAAGTGAAGGCAAAAAGAGAAAGACAAATAACATATGATATCATTTATATGTGGAATCTAAAATACACAGAAATGAACCTATTGTACAAAACAGAAACAGGCTCACAGAGAACAAACTTGTTGACAGGGTCAGGGAGGGGTGAGAGGGAAGCGGGGGTTAGCAGATGTAAGCTATTATATATAGAATGGATAAACTACTGTCTGACAGTATAGCACAAAGAAATGCATTCAATATCCTGTGATAAACCACAATGGAAAATAATATTAAAAAGAAAGTGTGTGTGTGTGTGTGTGTGTGTGTGTGTGTGTGTGTGTGTGTAACTAAATTGGGGCTTCCTGGGTAGCTTGACTGGTAAACAATCCACCTACAATACAGGAGACACTGGTTCTATTCTTGGGCTGGGAAGCTCCCCTGGAGAAGGGATAAGCTACCCACTCTAGTATTCTTGGGTTCCCTGGTGGCTCAGACAGTAAAGAATCTGCCTGCAGTGTGGGAGACCTGGGTTGGGAAGACCCCCTGGAGGAAGGCATGGAAACCTACTCCAGTATTTTTGCCAGGAGAATCCCCATGGACAGAGGAGCCTGGTGGGCTACAGTCCCTGGGGTCATAGAGTCAGGTACAACTGAGTGATTAAGCACAGTACACATAACTGAATCACTTTACAGCAGAAATAACACAGCATTGTAAATCAACTATACTTCAATCAAAAAGATACAATTAGAGGAAGCTAGGTCAAGGATACACAGAATACTGCACTCTAACTTTTCTGTAAGTCTAAAATTACTCCAAAATAAAATGTTTATTTAAAATTAGAGTGTATGCATGCATATAGGTAAATTATACATAGGTTTCATAGCAATATATGTACATATACAAATACACACAAAGCAATCTTTCCCAGTTCAGTTCACCCAAGTACATCCTGTAGAATTCACTAGCTTCAGGATCTTGGTTTCTAAGTCCTGTTCTCCACTAAAAGGAATCAAAGATTCTTGGAGAAATGGATGATTACAGGTCTGTAGCAGTTAAGGTATAAGATTAGTCTGGAACATTTTTTTGTGACAGAAACTTTTTGTGTGCTGGCAAATTTTTAACAATTAGATCTTTGGAGGGAAAAGTTCTGGTTGCAGATTTTGCCCATTTCTATGAAGTAAGTGAATACTCCCAACGTGCTTGATTCTAAGCTACCAACTTGATGTTAGCTGTGCGGTTTGAGGTGTCAGTCGTCTGACTCTTTGCAACCCCATGGACTCTAGTCTGCCAGTTTCCTCTGTCCATGGAATTCTCCAGGCAAGAATACTGGAGTGGGTTGCTGTTTCCTTCTCCAGGAGATCTGCCTGACCAGGGATTGAACCCACATCTCTATGTCTCCTGCATTGGCAGGCAGGTTCGATAACACAAGCACCACCGATGTTAGTTAGCACTCGCAAATTTCCTGAGAAATTTCAAATGGGCTCTTACAAAACAGTTTAAGCCAGTTCTTGCAAACCACTGGATTAAAAAGTACCTAAAGAATGATGAGCGCATGTCAAAAGGACACAGAGCTCCTTAAAAGGCTTCCCCTCATGAATCTTGGGACAATTCGACACAACAATAGTAATGGATTATATTCCTTTGAACAAAGCAAGGATCCAAAAAGCCATACTATATTTACACAATACATGTGGGAAAAAGTAAAGAATATTTTCTAAATGATTATACAATTAGGCAAAAATTTAGAGTATAATTTCTAATAAATGTAGAAAAACTGAATTTTAAAGTCATTATATAGAGAGAAAAATAAATATAGAAAAATAATCATAATTTATAACTGAGAATGTGTGGGCTCGGTCGCTCAGTTGTGTCCAACTCTTTGCCACCCTTTGGACTGTAGCCTACCAGGGTCCTCTAGCATTTTTCAGGCAAAAATACTGGAGTGGGCTGTCATTTCCTCCTCCAGGGGTTCTTCCCAACCCAAGGATCAAACTTGCATCTCCTATGTCTCGCATTGCAGGCAGATTCTTTACCCACTGAACCCATTGGGGAAGCCCATAATTTAGTATATAATAATTAATTAATAATTTCTAATACAGATAGAAAAATTATGGAATTAGAAAATTATACTTTAGTAATTGTCATGGTTATAATCCACTCTGGCAAGAAATACAAATCAGTATAAACTAGGAGGTAAAATTTGGTGAAGAACAGGGTATTTCATAGCCTCAAAATATCTTACTTGAAGTGTTTATCCTTTATTCAGAGGAAAAATAACATTACGGTGAACAAAACTGGCAGCCACCATCTTATTCAAGTGATCAAAGTCAACGTCACTGGAAATTGGACAAATACAAATCATATCCACTAAATAGGATCCAATGGGATCACAACATCACTTCCATGACATTCTGACCAAAAATTCATAACTTGAATTCAACATGAGGAAATTGTCAGACAAACCTAAATTTAAGGACATCCTACAAATACAGCTTCCCCTGTGGTTCAGTTGGCAAAGAATCTGCCTGCAATGCAGAGACCTGGGTTCGATCCCTGGGTTGGGTAGATACCCTGGAGAAGGGAAAGGCCACCCATTCCAGCATTCTGGCCTGGAGAATTCCATGGACTGTATAGGCCATGGAGTTGCAAGATTCGGACACGACTGAGCTACTTTCACTTTACAAATAACAAGCCTGTAATCTTCAAAAGTATTAAGATTAGGAAGGTCTGAGATCTGAGGAACTAATCATTCTGATAGAAGGGCACTGGAGCGACAAGGTAACTTTGTGCCATGCACAGTCTGGGTTGGATCTTCTGTTGTAAGAGACATTATTGGGTCAGCTGCAACGTTTGAATGGGGTGGATGGAGAAAGGGCATATGAGAGTCCCCAGTGCTCCTGCATACCTTTCCTATAAGATTGAAATTATTATAATGTACAATTAATAGACACTTGCTCCTTGGAAGAAATGCTATGACAAACCCAGACAGCATATTAAAAATCAGAGACATCACTTTGCTGTCAAGGTTTCATATCATCAAAGCTATGGTTTTTCTAGTAGTCATGTACAGATATGAAAGTTGGACCATAAAGAAGGCTGAGCACCAAAGAATTGATGCTTTCTAACTGGTTTGATCTCCAGGAGAAGACTCTGAGAGTCCCTTGGATGGCAAGGAGATCAAACCAGTCAATCCTAAAGGAAATCAACTCTGAAGATTCATTGGAAGTACTGATGCTGAAGCTGAAGCTCCAATACTTAGGCCACCTGATACAAAGAGCCGACTCACTGGGAAAGACCCTGGGTGCTGGAAAAGATTGAGGGTAGGAGGAAAAGGGGACAACAGAGGATTAGATGGTTGGATAGCATCACCAACTCAATGGACATGAGTTTGGGCAAACTCTGGGAGATAGTGAAAGACAGGGAAGCCTGGCCTGCTGCAGTCCATGAGGCTGCAAAGAGTCAGACACAACTTAGTGAGTGAACATCAACAAAGGAAAAAATGAAAAATAGGAGCATATGTTGTTAGACAGTTAATGCAGCCCACACTGAACCTCCCGTTGTTTTACTTTGACACCTATGTCATTTACCAATCCGTGATTCTAAAATACGTTTGTCTACTGAACTCAAGGAGAGATGTTTAACACATAGTTTAAAAAAGACCTTCACTGCTCATTGCTTATAAGATACAACTGGGGACTTGCTACAGGTGGCTGTGTCCAGTGTCGTCCAATCAAAATATAATGCAAATCACATAAAAATTTTCAATGGATTAGCAGCTATATTAAAAAGATAAAATTGATGCAATTAATTTTAATAGTATATTTAACCTAATGAGTCCAAAATATTTTCATTGGATCATGTAATTAATATAAGAAAATCATTATCAAGACATTTTACATTATTTCACACCAAGTTTGAAATCCGGGGTGTACTTTACACCTAAAGCACATCTCAAAGTAGAGACTAATTTTTCACCAGAAATACTTGATTCTGTATTTAGCTTTGAATAATCTATAACTGAGAAAAATTCACATGCATAAGTTATTTCAAGCATACTTAAATTTTTTTCTAATAATTGAAGTACGAATTTTAACATTTAAATTAATTAAAATTAAATTAAATCTGAAAACAGTTTTTTATTTGCAAGAATCATATGCAGCTAGGAGCTACCATATTGGACAACGCACAGCTGCATAGGGGCATATAGGTCATCTGCTCTATTATACCCCTGTGAATGCAGTTGCTTATACTGTTCCCATGAAGATTTTGAGTGAAGCATGGTTTCACACAAGTGAAGGGATCGGAAGTCCTGGCTCCTAGTTATCTACCTTGAACTACTTTTGAGTGAGTGAGTGAATGAGTAAAAGTTGCTCAGTCATGTCTGATTCTTTGCAACCCCGTGGATTACACAGTTCATGGAGCTCTCCAGGCCAGAATACTGGAGTGGGTAGCCTTTCCCTTCTCCAGGGGATCTTCCCAACCCAGGGATCAAACCCAGCTCTCCTGCATTGAAGGCAGATTCTTTAACAGCTGAGCCACAAGGGAAGCCCTTTAAATCATGGCTGCAGCTGCCTAAAAGCTAGAATACAGGTGAATAAGTATGAAAGATACAAAGCAGAATGATGCTGCAAGGGAAAGTTCTTTCCAACTGAAAAACACTAGAAAAATACTCACTGTTCAGACCATTTTTGTTATTAGAAGCCAGAACCAGTGGACAGACGCCATTGCCATCACAAAGACTTTGAACAAGTCAGTGAATTTTCTATTTTGACTTCCCCAGAATAATAATAAAAGGAAGCACTACCCACTTGCAACCAACCCTAACACACCTGCACTACAGAATGAATTAGAACATATTCCCAAAATGCCTGGCTCTCCTGAAAGGAAAAAAAATGTTGCAAGTGAATTTATATTGATAATTGTTGCCAAGTAATGCAATTATGGGTACATCTTATTGTCTTTGTTATGAGTTTCTGTTTTTCCAAAGTTTCTACAAAACAATGCATGAGTTGTATAATCAGAAAAAAAAAAAACAAAACTTTTCCTAGTTAGAAAAATTGAGTACAAGGCATCAAGAGAACTTCTGTCTCCATTTTTCTCATCACGTATCTATGTGAGACCCAAGTCTTAGCTGTTCTGACTTGAAAGCTTCAACCACCAATTAGAACAGCTGGACCGACAAACCTTCCATTTCCAACCATCTCAGCTCCTCACACTCGGTTGCTCCACTAATGTGAGGCGGAGCTGGGGTTTAGTGGAAACAAACAGAAAGGATTCATCACACTCATTCACAAATGTCGCTCCTTCAGCTCTTAACTGGCTCCACCACCCTTGACATTTTGCCAACTCCCCAGCCTCGTCAGGCTTGTTCAGTCCTCAGCCAGACAGACTGTGGGGATGGCCTTGGCAGCTCCTGGAACTCGGGTTGGTGATTCAGCAGTTCAGGGCTTTCTATCTCAGCCAATCCATCCTCATGCCCTGCCCTAATGAGCTGTCCAAAGGCTGAAACTGCCCTCCTGACATCACAGCTGGCATGGAAGGCCTGGGGAGCAATTACCCATATGCTTTCTGTGCTCACTGTCCCCTGAAGTTTCAATGAAAGATGCTCCCAGTTCCTGGTTTTGGTGTTTTTTTTTTTTTTTTTTTCATCCTGATGTAGAACCCTTTTCTCCCCAGTGAGACTATCCCGTACTGGAGTTCAGACTGAGCTTGTACCACACCAAGACACACCACGCACGTCGTGGTCTAAGCGAATGGCATCCTGCATTGTTGAAAGGAACACAACCTATGCGGTCAGCCCTTCTCAGGTCCTGTGTTTTCCCTTTACCTTCAGAATGACAATTAAGCCTCCCTCTCTGTGACATGGCACAGTTGTACAGAAGTAGGGACCATATACAAGAAAACTCAAAGGGCAAAGGAAAAGAAAGATACATTTGTCTGATCATGAAGGACAATGCTGGGTACCATCGATACACCCCAAGAGCAGAGTCCCCTGAGCTTGCCAGGATTAAAACATCTGAATCTATGGTGCAAATATAGAACACGGTGGAGGAGGGCCCAAAGAGTCACTTGCGTGGTTTATAGATTCAGTACTTCTCTGGAGGGCAGTTATCAGCAGTTAATGGGTCATACTTGCTACCACACTGTGGAGAGGGGATGGTAAGCACACTTCTTAAAATACTCATCTTCCCACTTTTGTTTGTTCAGTTTATCTCAGAGACACAGAACTATCACTCCTTAAATTGTCAGCACATAGCTCTCGAACCTACACACAAACAGCCCTGTGCTCCAGCCCACGGACATCATTAAGTTTGACTTCTGCAAACCCGCCCCAAGTTTGCAATCTCCAAACTGGAGAGACTTTTTAGTACCTGTGGCAACTACTTTTTGAGTACTAACTGGGTGCCAGATGTTGTGTTCATTGCTTTACAGACACTGTCTCATTTGATCCGCAGGACAATAAATAGCATTGTGTTCTGTTATTTCCTTTTTATGGATGAGGAAATTTGGAGCTAAAGAGATCTAGTAATTTCTCAAGCTGTCAGCATCTTATGGCCAGGGTGGGCTGTCTAGCACCAGAGGACAGGTTGTAACCCCTCAGCCCCTTTCTCCCTCATGGCCCCTCTGCCTGACTTCTCTGTTCCCCTGTGCCTGAATTTCTGCCTCCCCTAGTTGTTCCTGCCTCTTCCTCCAAATCCAGCTTCCTGATCCCCTCACTTTCTGTCATCCTCCAACCATTCAGTGAAAAAAAGTGGAAGTGTTAGTCACTCAGTCATGTCTGACTCTTTGCGACCCCATGGACTAAAGCCCGCCAGGTTCCTCCATCCATGGAATTCTCCAGGCAAGAATACTGGAATGGGTTGCTATCTCCTTCTCCAGGGGATCTTCCTGACCCAGGGATTGAAACAGGGGTCTTCTGCATTACAGGCAGATTCTTTACCATCTGAGCCACCAGGATCTATTCTAATTCTCAGCCCTGAAAATCAGCTTTCTTTAGGGAGTGGCAAAAAGGAAACAACAGGAAAAACAAAACAAAAACCTAAATGATACAGGTAGAGAAAAATCCCAGGAAGATGGCTACCACATTAGCAACTGATATTTGGAATTCTAATTTTAGTATATGTGCTGCTGAAGTGAACACTGGGATTCTAGACTTGACAAAAGGCCCTTTGCTTCACAGAGGAACACCAGAGGCCAGGGTTGGTTACAAGGAGTCCGCTTATGTGGCCTGTTGCGGGGAGATCTGAGCTTAGAATCAAGACAGGCCTTTGCCACTCAGCCCAGGGACCCTTCACTGCACCCCACCCTTCTGACAAACCTATGGTTTCAACAAACCCTCGAGGGACCCCATTATCCACACGGGACTTCCACATGCCTGTCCTTACATATTTGGATCCTAGCATAAGCCTTATCTCAGCAGCCCCACTCTTCCCTGCCAAAGCCTCTTCCTTCCCTGCATTTCTCCCCTCCTTTTGTCTCAGGTGCTGAGTTTTCTCAGACCCTATCTTCTGTCTACCTGCGATTTGGGTTTTTCCAGGCTATTAGCCACTCCAGGGTCTAGGTAACATCTTTCTTCTTCTACAGGGTTGTTTTCAGCAGGATGTAAAGGCCATTAGTAAATCAATAAGCCTTTATTTAGAAAAGGGGGAGGGAAGGACCTGGAGTTTTTAATTCAGATCTAGCAACTCCTGGGGCATTATCAAGAGTATTCTAAAATTAGGCCTTTGAAAAGCATGAGGCTGCTACCGTTGGAACTTTATAGCTTCCTGCCCATAAACAGGAGCAGCTTGCTATGGGTGGGATCATTAGCTGAAAGCTCCCTCTCCCTGTGGTAGTTATGTCTTCCTCTAACTCGAACACCATATGTGTTATCTATTGCTGTGGGGCTCTTTGTTTCTTTTATTCTTGCCTCCTCTCTCTTCTCTCCACGCATCCCTTTCCTGGGCTCTGCATCTGTCCTTTTTCTTCTTTCCAGGAATTCTGCATTTCCATCTATCTAACACTCCAAATACTTCTGTCAGTGCATCAAGTCTCATTTTTCACTGTTGCCACACACAGCATACGTAAACAGATATCTTTCTGATATATTTACAAAGGTAATCCTCCAAAAGTCACCACATGCCCTAGGACCCTTCTTGCTTCCCTTAAACCTTTTGGGGGCTCCTGTCATTGTTCTGTCCTTCCTCCTGTTCCCATCCCAATCTCTCCACACAGAAAACAAAGACACAGTCCTGCTGGCAGCTGTGCGAAGGGGAACAGAGTAGTGATGGCATGACCACACACTTTAAGGCCAATGCCGTGATGTCTAAAAGAGCACATTTAAGATTTAACCATATAACACTGGAATTCTGCATTTCCTTCCATCTAGCAAGTCTACATCTAGACAGTTATTTCAAAAATATGCAGAAAGATTCAGCTACCAAGATATTTATTGGTTGGCAATTGAAAGAGAGAAAGAGCCATTTATGTTTCCAAAGTATATTAATGATCTATTACTGTGTAGCAAATGATCAGAAAACTTAGTGGCTGAAAACAATTTTTAAAAAAATGTACTATCTCATGCAATGTTTGTGGGTCAGGAATTTGGGTGGTTCTGGCTCTGGGTCTCTTGTGAGGCTGTAGTCATGATATCAGCTAAGGCTACAGGCATCTGAAGGCTTGACTGGGGATTCAGGCTCCGTGCCTAAGTAGCGTCATTTTCAAGGCTGGCAGCTTGGTTGATGCTGGCTGTGGTTGGAGGCCTCTGTTCCTTCTCATACAGACCTCTCCACAGGGAGACTGAGGATCCTCACAACGTGAGAGCCAGCTCTCCTCAGAGTGAATGATCCAAAAGAAAGCAAGGCACAAGCTGTAATGCCTTTTATGAGCTAGCCTGGCAAGTCACACCCCATCATCTCTGCTGTGTTTATTGTTCATGGAGACCAAGCCTGATACCCTGTGGGAGGGGGTTGCACAAAAAGGGGGTGGACACCAGAAATGAGAATCTCTGGAGGCCGTCTTGAAAGCTGGCTATCACATACGGGGAAGACTTCAACAAGAGAAGTACCCTCCAGGGATTGTTTGTACTGTGATTTTGAGAGAAGAACAGAGCTGCTCTGGCCCTGTTAATTCTAGACTTCCTGTTTGCCTGCAGGGGATGTGCATTATGCCTGTTCCATCCCAGGTGGCACTAGTGGTAAAGAATCTGCCTGCCAGTGCCGGAGACACCAGAGACATAGGTCCGATCCCTGGGTCAGGAGGATCCCCTGGAGTAGGAAGTGGAAACCCACTCCAGGATTCGTGCCTGGAAAATTCCATGGACAGAGGAACCTCATAGGCTACAGTCCACGGGGCTTCAAAGAGTGGGACATGACTGAGTGACTGAGCACATCTTCCAATAAGTTAGCAAGAGCAGGCTCTGCTTCTGTGGCATGGTGGTTAGTTTGGAGAAGTTGCAGTGGGAAGGCTTGTGTTGTCTATTCCTGATTTGGTTCCAGATCTAGGCCACATTCTCTACAAACTCTTTCAGAAATAAAGCTGCTCTTTACCTGTGTCTTACTCCTAAATTAGACCCCAAATCTTGAGTGCTTTTGTGACCCCTTATATTCACAATTATGTCTTTTATTTTATACTGTCATTTTAATAATAGTGGAAAACTCAAAACAACCTAAATGTCGAATGATAGATATGCTTGAACAAATTATGGCATATCCATACAATTCAATAAAATGTGACCATTTAAAAGTGTACTCTGTAGGAATATTTAATGATATGGAAAATTGCACAGGATATATTAAGTGAAAAACATAAATTATAAGCCAGTATGCAGATTATTATTCTGTTAAAAAATAATGTGTACTTGTTTAAAAAAGAACTCCAAAGAGATAGATATATACCAAATATACTTATTGGTTGGTAGGTTTCAGTTCAGTTCAGTTCATTCAGTCGTGTCTGACTCTTTGTGACCCCATGGACTGCAGCACACCAGGCTTCCCTGTCCATCACCAACTCCTGGAGCTTACTCAGACTCATGTCCATTGAGTCGGTGATGCCATCCAACCATCTCATCCTCTGTTGTCCCCTTCTCCTGCCTTCAATCTTTCCCAGAATCAGGTGCTTTTCAAATGAGTCAGTTCTTTGCATCAGGTGACCAAAGTATTGGAATTTCAGCTTCAGCATCAGTCCTTCCAATGAATATTCAGGACTGATTTCCTTTAGGACAGACCTGTTGGATCTCCTTGCAGTCCAAGGGACTCTCAAGGGTCTTCTCCAACACCACAGTTCAAAAGCATCAATTCTTCAGCGCTTAGCTTTCTTTATAGTCCAACTCTCACATCCATACAAGACTACTGGAAAAACCATAGCTTTGACTAGACAGACCTTTGTTGGCAAAGTAATGCCTCTGTTTTTTAATATGCTGTCTAGGTTGGTCATAGCTTTCCTTCCAAGGAGCAAGTGTCTTTTAATTTCATGGCTGCAGTCACCATCTGCAGTGATTTTGGAGCCCAGAAAAATAAAGTCTGACACTGTTTTCACCCTATTTGCCATGAAGTGATGGGACCAGATGACATGATCTTCATTTTCTGAATGTTGAGTTTTAAGCCAACTTTTTCACTCTCCTCTTTGATCAAGAGGCTCTTTAGGTCTTCTTTGCTTTCTGCCATAGGAGTAGTGTCATCTCCATATCTGAGGTTACTGATATTTCTCCTGGCAATCTTGATTCCAGTTTGTGCTTCTTCCAGTCCAGCATTTCTCAAGATATACTCTACATATAAGTTAAATAAGCAGGGTGGCAATATACAGCCTTGACATACTCCTTTTCCTATTTGGAACCAGTCTGTTGTTCCATGTCCAGTTCTAACTGTTGCTTCCTGACCTGCATACAGATTCCTCAGGAAGCAGGTAAGGTGGTCTGGTATTCCCATCTCTTGAAGAATTTTCCACAGTTTGTTGTGATCCACACAGTCAAAGGCTTTGGCATAGTCAATAAAGGAGAAATATATGCTTTTCTGGAACTCTCTTGATTTTTCGATGATCCAACAAATGTTGGCAATTTGATCTCTGGTTCCTCTGCCTTTTCGAATCCAGCTTGAACATCTGTAAGTTTACAGTTCACGTATTGCTGAAGCCTGGCTTGGAGAATTTTGAGCATTACTTTACTAGCGTGTGAAATGAGTACAATTGTATCGTAGTTTGAACATTCTTTGGCATTGCCTTTCTTTGGGATTGGAATGAACACTGACCTTTTCCAGTCCTGTGGCCACTGCTGAGTTTTCCAAATTTGCTGGCATATTGAGTGCAACACTTTCACAGCATCATCTTTGAGGATTTGAAATAGCTCAACTGGAATTCCATCACCTCCACTAGCTTTGTAGTGATGCTTTCTAAGGCCCACTTGACTTCACATTCCAGGATGTCTGGCTCTAGGTGAGTGACCACAGCATCGTGATTATCTGGGTCATGAAGATCTTTTTTGTATAGTTCTTCTGTGTATTCTTGCCACCTCTTAATATCTTCTGCTTCTGTTTGGTCCATACCATTTCTGTCCTTTATTGTGTCCTTCTTTGCATGAAAAGTTCCCTTAGTAGCTCTAATTTTCTTAATGAGATCTCTAGTCTCTCCCATTCTGTTGTTTTCCTCTATTTCTTTGCATTGATCACTGAGGAAGGCTTTCTTAATTCTCCTTGCTATTCTTTGGAACTCAGATCTGAATGTTTGTCACTCTCTTTTTCCTTCCTATGGTGGACGCACTCTAAGGTGGCCCCGAGGAGTCATACTCTTATGTCACTCCCTCCCCTTGAGTACAGGGAGGATCTGTAATTTATTTCTAACCAGTAGAATGCAGCAAAGGGAACAGGCTGTCATTCTCATGATTACAGTATATTATGTAAGACTCCACATTAGCAGAGAGAAGAGATTCTTCTGCAGCTTTGAAGAAGAAAACAACCATATCCTGAACTGCCTCTGCAGGGGCCATGGGGCAGGGATCAGAGGGCAGCCTCCAGCTGACAGCCAGTAAGAAACTAGGGTCTTCAGACCTGTAACTGCCAGGAAATACATTCTGTTATCACACTGAAAGCACTTGGAAGTGGATTCTTTCCTACCTGAGCTTCTAGGTAACAATGTAGCCAGATCAACAACACCCTGACTGTAGACTTGGGAGACCCTAAGCAGAGAATCTGGCTAAGTCATGCTCAGATTCCCAACCTGTGCAAACTGTGGGATTATTAATGTGAGTTTGTTTAAGTCACTAGATTTGGGGTAATTTGTTATGCAGCTCCTTACTCTCAACGCCCAAACATATCAATCATTCCATGGCTTCCCATCACTCTTTAGATATATGTGTAAGAAATTATTAAAACAACCTGGGAAGCTATGAATGACCTGGCCTCACCCACATCTCCAGCCTCATATGTTCTACCCTGCTCCATACACCCACCATGCAGACCTTATTTAGGACCCCAGACCCGTCCAATGTCCTTCAACCAGGGGGCATTTGTACCTCATGTTGCCTCTACCTCGAAGGCTCTGTTCTAATTCTTAGTCAATTCACTTCCCTAAGGAAGCCTTCCTTAAATCTCCCTATCAGGATCAAATTCCTGATTATAGCCTCCTGCAGCATCATGTCTCTTTTGCTCATAGCACTTACGAACTATGAATTTACATAACTGTTTGCATCATTGTTTCATCAAGGTCTGTCCCCCCAGTTAGTCTATAAGTTCCATGAAGGCTAGTGTGACTCCTTTGGGCTCATCATTTTTCTCCAGTACTTAGCATATTAACTAATACATAATAGGCACTTAAATGTTCCCTGAATGAATGGACATAAATTGGATGTGACTTTTGTTTAGAGCACTGGCTCTAATTTCATCTCAATGCATCCTGATTAGATCAAAGTTTATAAGACTGACCTTCATTCCAGATTCAAGCGTGGGAGTTCTAGACATGCCATAGGCTTTGGGGGAAACTAACTACAACCAGACAAAGAGCCAATAATTTTTACTCTTCAAGCAAACTATTTTTAATGACAACCAACTGCACATAAGGTAATGTGTTAGTTATCATGGGGGCTGCCAAGAGGTACAATGCAATGCAAAGTCTCTGACTTCCTATAACAGGGAAGAAAACTGTTTTAGGTTCTCAGAAGAAAACTGAAGACATATTACACCTTCTCTTTTATTAAAGAAATAGTCCCTTAGATCTGATGGATTAAGCTGAAAGACTCCTGTTTATGCTGATCCTAATTAAATGAGGGACAAGTTAGGAGAAAATAATCTGAAAGTACAGATATATCATCATAAATTTAGGCTTCTAGAACTCTTGAATATCTAAGTTCTATTCAACACCTACGTTATACACTATGAGGCACAACAAATATTTTTGTAGCTTATATTTATCCCACAAAATACCTACTAATTGTTAAATGCAAAGTACTAATCAACTACTTCCTTAATTTGCACTCTAATAGGCAAGGGTACACTCAGCAAGCATATCAACAAATACACACACAACGGATCAGGTAATAACAATTATATGCAGACTAAAGCAGGACAAGGGGATAGGGAACACCAGTGAGGGTTGCTGTTTTATATAGAGAAAGTTTTTTGTTTTTTTTTTTTAATCTCTGCTGGTCTCATGCTGTACAAAGTTTGCCCTGAAAAAGTCATGAAAGGGACTTCTCTAGTGGTGCAGTGGTTAGGAATCCATGCTTCCAATGCAGGGGGCATGGATTGGATCCCTGGTCAGGGTACTAAGATCCCACATGCCACCTGGCATGGCCAAAAAAATCACTGTAGATGGTGACTGCAGCCATGAAATTAAAATGTGCTTGCTCCTTGGAAGAAAAGCTATGAATAACCTAGACAGTGTATTCAAAAGCAGAGACATCACTTTGCCAACAAAGGTCCATCTAGTCAAGGCTATGGTTTTACTAGTAGTCATGTACGGATGTGAGGGTTAGACCATAAGGAAGGCTGAGAACTGAAGAACTGATGCTTTCGAACTGTGGTGTTGGAGAAGACTCTTGAGAGTCCCTTGGACAGCAAGCAGATCAAACCAGCCAGTTCTAAAGGAAATCAACCCTGAATCACTGGACTGATGCTGAAGCTCCGATACTTTGGCCCACCTGATGCAAAGAGACAACTCAATGGAAAAGACCCTGATGCTGGGAAAGATTGAGGGCAGGAGGAGAAGGGGATATCAGAGGATGAGATGCCTGGATGGCATCATCGATTCAATAGACATGAGTTTGAGCAAACTCCAGGAGATAGTGAAGGACAGGGAAGCCTGTTATGCTGCAGTCCATGGGGTCACAAAGAGTCAGACACAACTGAGTGGCTGAACAACAACAACAAGTTGAGTAATAGGGTATTTGAACAAAGATTCAAAGCAAGCGAGGGCATTTGAGGATAAAAGCATGCCAGGCCCAGGTAACAGTGAGAGCAGCAGGAGCTCTCTTTGGCAGCTAGGGGAACAGTAAAGAGGCCAGAGGGGCTATAGCACAGAGAGGGGATGAGAAAGTAGGAGAACGCAAGGTCAGAGAGGCAACAGCCAACTAGATCGTGTAGACTCTGTAAGGACTCGAGCTGAAATCTGAGTATAACATTCTGTTTACCAGTCTTGTTCCAGCTACTCTATTGAGAGTAACTTCTAGGATGCCCTGGGTGGAGCAGAGACCTGTTCAGAGGTCAGGACAATTGACCAGGCAAAAGATGATTACAGCTGTGGATATGGTGAAAAACGGTCAGATCTTCTCCCTATCTCACGTGTGGAGCCATTGGTATGCACTGATACATTGATTGGTTTGAGAGAATAAGGAAAAAAAGAGGAATCTGGCCATGTTCTAGGATTCAGTGCATTAAAAAAAAATAAAGTATCCTTAAATCTCTTTCTTACTCTGCTTTCATGCAACAACATCAACAAAACAATCTTGGGACATGCCTGCATCCTAAATTTCTCAATCTCAACAAAAATTTAAGAATCAGAATGCTAAGAAGCACTTTTTACCCTGAAAATGCTGTCGTTTTTGTATCTCCCCAAAGAAAGATGAGGGAAAGGGCTTCAGCTGGAGTGTGATGGAGAGCTGATGAATACAAGGAAACCAGATCAGATGCCGTGAGCAATGATCTGTGGGACTGAATCCTTAAAAGCCCTCATTCCAGTCTGTCTGGGACATCCAGGCAAGGGGTGGTGGCCCTCCAATCTCCTCTCACCTCTGTTGACTTGGGCTTTGGAGGAGCTGACAACAGTCCTTCTCTCTCCTGGTCTCATGCTGTGCAAATTTGCTCTTTAAGAGGCAAACAGAAAAGTGCTCCCACGCACGTGACCAAAGTTGGGAGCAGAAACCACCGCCCTGCTGTTAACAGGCCATTGATTTTCCTCACGCTTCTTCCTCCTGTCTCTGAGAGAACGATCATGCTGCCAAGACTAAAAGTTTATGATTTCAACAATACAGTAAGCATGAAAGATCTTTATATACACTTACTTATACCCCCCGTCCCTATCTTACAATAAGAAAAATATCTAAGGGTGTTTTTTTTTTTCTTTCCTAAAATATTACCTCAGGACCAAAACTAGGATACCCCATTCATGTGAATCTAGGTGTGTACGACGTGTGTTTATACACCTATGAGTGTGCATTTCTTTTAGGATTAAGAAAGGGGATATCAGATGAGAAATGACAGAGAAGAAAATAAAAGCTAACCATGACTTTTCTTTTGACTCAGAAACCTAACTCACCGATTTCAAGGGTGTTTCACGGGGCTCATCTGGCTCTCCCAGTACTGTGCTGACGTTGCTCCCCTTGTGAACACATGTTCTTTCAAACTTCAGCTCTTAAGTGGCTGTGTGAGCACATGTGACCTGGCAAGAAGGCTGGGGGGACCCCGGGGAGGACGAGTCTGCTTCCCTGGGGTCATGGACTCTTCCGGCGTCCCTTCTCTGAACTCCTTCTAGGCTCCCACGCTTTCCTCACCAGGCTTTATACAGGGTAGGTCCCCGCCTGTCATTCTTAGAGGACTTTTCTGCTCAGTTCCAAGGCTGTTCAACTCCCACAGTCTTCACTGATACCCCTTCAGCCATGTCACCCCAATTTACGCCTCGAGCCAAGCTCTCACACCTGAGCTCTAGAACCACATGGACGTCTCTGCATGTGATCATTATTAGGTTTGTTAAAAAATTAATTAGGGACTGCATGCTCATTGCAACAAGTATAATGCAGAGATATGAGGAAATAGTCATTATTTTTCCTTCCCTCTCCAATTTCTCTAGTCTGAACAAGAAATATGAACAACTTACTGTGTGCATCTTTAAGCAACTTTCTCCCATCCATATTCATATAAATCAATATGTAGATCTGTTTATATGTTACACACATATATGTTTATATATACATTTCCTATAGGCATCTTAATCTCAGTTTATCTTATATTTAAACTTTAGACCCAAATTTCTATGACTTTATGCTTGCTTTGCTTTGAACCTGGAGTGAGACAGGATTTTCCTAATGCATCAATCTACCCCTCAAATCACCATATACCTATCCATACACTTCTCTCCTGATAGTGTCCTAAAATGCAAATCTGATCTACTTAAACTCAGTGGTTCATCATTGCTCCTATGAAAAAGTGGAAACACATTTCCCTTACATACAAGGGCCTTCAGTATCTGACCTCAGTCCCTCAAGCCTTAGTTTTCATCACACATCATTCTCCATCCTGGGCCCCTTGTCCAGCACCTTCTCTCCCCTCCTATTCCTGTATGCTTTGGGAAATCTCAGGCTTTCTCTTGTTTTTGCTCCTTCCCATACAATGTTCCCTCTTCCTGGGTGGAAGTATGACAGAATATCATAAGCTGGGTGGTTTAAAGAACAGAAATTTTAAATCTAAGATCAGAGTATCAGCATGGCTGGGTTCTGTTGAGAGGCCCCTTCCTGGCTGGCAGATGCCATCTTCTTTCTGTGTCCTCACACAGGGCAGAGAGAGGTTGGGGAGGGAGAGAAGAGAGAGAGGGAGGGAAGGAAGGAGAAGGGAGATTTTTGTCTCTTCTTATAAGGCCACAGTCCTATGATATTAGAGCTCCACCCTATGATTTCATTTACTCTTAACTTCCTCCTAAAGATGTGAAGAACCGACTCATTGGAAAAGACCCTGATGCTGGGAAGGATTGAAGGCAGGGGGAGAAGGGGGCGACAGAGGATGAGATGGTTGGATGGCATGACTGACGCGATGGACGTGAGTTTAAGTAAGCTCTGGGAGTTGGTGATGGACAGGGAGGCCTGGTGTGCTACAGTCCAGTCAGACACAACTGAGCGACTGCACTGAACTGAAAGATGCTCTCTCCAGATATATTCACGTTAGGGGTTAAGATCTCAGTGCATGAATTTGGGGAGGACACAATTCAGTCCACAGTAGGACTGAGGATTTTGCTTTCAGCACGGAAGTTAAGAGTGGGGACCCTGTGCCAGGCCACCTGGCTTTGAATCCTTCTGCCATTTAGTCTCTGAGTGACTCTGAGCAGGTTATTTAATCTGTATCTTAGTTTCCCTATGGCCACAGTTTTCCAGAATGTAAGTGCATCAGAATCAGCTGGAGGGCTTATTAAAACACAAGTTACTGAAGCACACCCAGAGAACAGACCAGTGAATAGGTTGGGGTGGAAGGGGACTGAGAGCTTGCATTTCTTTCGAGGTCCATAGAGATGCTCTGCTGCTGCTGTTGGAGGCACTGCATCTAGAAAAACCACTTCCCTATAATAAAATGGGGTAAATATTAGCACCTACCTCCTAAGTTTGTCATCAGAATGATTGTGTGTGTGAAAGTCACTCAGTTATGTCCAACTCTCTGCAACCCCATGGACTATAGCCTGCCAGGCTCCTCTGTTCATGGAATTTTCCAGGAAAGAATACTGGAGTGGGTGGCCATTCCCTTCTCCAAGGGGTATCTTCCTGACCCAGGGGTTGAACCCAGGTCTCCTGCATTGCAGGCAGATTACTAAGGGAGGTGGCAGGTGGATGTACCGGGGGGTACTCAGAGGGATCCCTGGCTCTCAAGAAGGTGGCTCTGGGAGCCCAGGTCTATGGCTTGAAGCCAGGAAGCCTTGAACATGGGCCTGTTTGGTCTGGATGCATGTCCTCCCCAGGAGATGCCCCCGCTCCCACAATGTTCTCCAGGTCTGTCCATGAGAGCCAGTAAGGCTGGTCCCCCACAGAGCAGGGATCGAGTACCTGCACACATGTGGCCTTGGAGATGTGTGCAGAACTGGCATTCTGAGGCACCAGAGAAGCCCAAACATAAGTTGTTCAGAGCAGTGACTGGTTATGCTAATTGCCCAATGAATGCTAGTTATAATTATTCTGTCTGGCAAAATTGTACGTTTCTCATCACTCAGTTTCTGCTTCACACTTGCGGAAAAGCTTTCCTGATATTCCCTAGTAGAATATGCAGTCTTACACCTGTAGCCTCCCAACCTCATTATAGAACTTATCACTGCTGCTGCTAAGTCACTTCAGTCGTGTCTGACTCTGTGCGACCCCATAGACAGCAGCTCACCAGGCTCCCCCATCCCTGGGATTCTCCAGGCAAGAACACTGGAGTGGGTTGCCATTTCCTTCTCCAATGCATGAAAGTGAAAAGTGAAAGTGAAGTCGCTCAGTCGTGTCCGACTCTTAGCGACCCCATGGACTGCAGCCCACCAGGCTCCTCCGTCCATGTGATTTTCCAGGCAAGAGTACTGGAGTGGGGTGCCATTGCCTTCTCCGGAACTTATCACATGGAATCGTAACTATTTACAACTTACACAAAAGCCTACGTCTTCCACAGACTGAACTGCTTAAGGATAGGAATTTTGCATTATTTACCTTTGATTTCCCAGAATATGTGTGACACAGACCAGCTGCCCAGTGAATATATTTTTATTGAAGAAATTGATGCAGAGTCCCGTGCATTTGTGATAATCTATGCAGGGTTGCCTGGACTCCGTAAGAACAGCTGTCTGGTTATCATTTAGGTTTTCCCCTCAATTCTAACACAGGAGACTTCCTCTTTTGACAGGGGTTCTCAATTATGGCAACATATTAGAAGCACCTTTTATACCACGGTGCTACTTGAGCCCCTCCCCAGACGAAGCAGTGCAGAATCTCTGGGTGGAGGCCCTGGGCACCGGTAAAGCGTCAGAGTTCATCAGGTGATTCTAATGAATAGCCTGAGTTGGAAACAAACAAGCTGGGAGAATGCAATCTACTAAAATGTGCATTTCATTCACAATTATCAGTCTTCTACTCCTGACCATAAACTTCTTTCTCTTATCCCAATATAAATTGCCAGCTTTGAACAGTTTTGAAAAGGGGTAAATAGAGAAATTAGCATTTGTAGAGCACTTTACAGTTTTCAAAGCACTTTCATACTCAGTGTGTCATCAAAATCTTAAAATAACCCAGTGAGGAAGGTATCATTATTCTTTACAAATGCTTTGAGGCAACAGCCTGGAGAGGGGGGTACACACCAAACCCTTTTAAAAGAAGCAACAATTCAGCAAAATGCCATCTGCCAGGGGTTGTTTTTTTTTTTTTTTTTCTCTTGGCCGATCTGCTATTAACAATGCTACCTATAAGCCATCTCTGCTGCTCATCTAGGACTTGGATTCCAAATATTTTTCTCCACTTGGCATTGGAGACACTTCGTTCCATGGCTGGCCAGTGATGTCTGCTCTGCCCCTTGGCAACCCTAAGCTGGCATGGCTCTCTCCTAGGTGCTTTTCACGGATTAACCTCATCCCCTGCTTACAGGTGTTGGTTTGACTTCACTCTGCCCAAAGTCAGCAACTCACAATTTCCCCAATAGTATGATTAAAGAAACTTCAGTTGAGAGCAGTTAAATGACTTGCTTAGACAAAGTCAGTGAGGGAAGGATCAGGATTCAAACCCAGATCAAGCAGGAAACTGAGGAGGACTCAGTGCTTTGAGGGAAGGAGTGGGCACAGAAGAGGAGAGGATGCGGCAAGGGAGGAGAAGGCGCTGGGCACCTGCTTTATCCTATGCAAGTCCGCCCAGGGCCACATCTGAGTATGTGGGCCTAAGACTAAACTATAAATGAATAACAATACTAGTTTTAAATGGGTGACAGAGGTCAAAAGGTTAAAAGAAAAGATGTCAATTAGTTTTCACCCAGCATAATTAAGCTTCCTTCATAGCTCAGTTGGTAAAGAATCCACCTGCGATGCAGGAGACCTGGGTTCAATCCCTGGGTCGGGAAGATCCTCTGGAGAAGGAAATGGCAACACACTCCAGTATTCTTGCCCGGAGAATCCCACAGACGGAGGAGCCTGATGGGCTATAGTCCATAGGGTCGCAAAGAGTCAGACACAACTGAGCGATTGAGTACATAGCATAATTAAGGATTCATTATTAAGCAGTAAATCTAACTCTATTGGATGCTTATTTTGATATAGTTGTTAAGTGCTAAAATAAGAAAATACTATCAGCATAGAAATAAATATAGCACAGAGATGGGGCAAATACAGAAAGAAAAAAGTCATTGTGGTACATCGGCCGCACTTTTCTTCACCTAGGAATCGAGAATAGGGTAAAAACAGGGGAAGTAGCAATAGATCAATCCATTGATTGATAGATAATAAATAAAGAAGTACTACAAATGTGTAGTAAAGCTGTTTTTTAAGGTGATACTTCCAGGATACTTTGGAAGGTTGGAAGTTTGGAGAATAAATGTGATAATTCTCTATTGTATTAGGGAAGTGTTTAAAATATATGTAATAAAGAATAAGGACAGTGTCAGACTGAGTACTGTACACTGCAGTCAAGAGCCTCGAGTGGCCCATGAACTAAGTTGGTGGGTTATGTTAGGGCTTAAAAAAAACAAACAAGAAAAATATTAGAGAGCACCCATCCTTGTAAAGGTGAGTGTTGTTTCATGACCTGTTGGAATCAGTGTTGTGTATGTGTGTGCACTCTCAGCAGCTGAAGTTCGTACAGTACAGTCAAAAAAGCATGAAAACTAATGACATACATAAATATTTAAAGATATGAAATAGTTTAAAAAATAAGATAAAACAGTAACAATAGTTTGCTAAACATGCTAGAATTTAACCATCTAAAATGAGTATTTAGCTCATCAAACGGAGAAGGCAATGGCACCTCACTCCAGTACTCTTGCCTAGAAAATCCCATGGGTGGAGGAGCCTGGTGGGCTGCAGTCCATAGAGCTGCAAAGAGTCAGACACGACTGAGCACCTTCACTTTCACTTTTCACTTTCATGAACTGCAGAAGGAAATGGCAACCCACTCCAGTGTTCTTGCCTGGAGAATCCCAGGGACGGGGGAGCCTGGTGGGCTGCCGTCTCTGGGGTCGCACAGAGTCGGACACGACTGAAGCGACTTAGCAGCAGCAGCAGCAGCAGCTCATCAAAGAAATCCCTTAAGTACACTGCTTTATTCCAGGGATGTGGCAATGACCCAAAACACTTTTGGAAGTGCTTCCAAAACCTGAAGCACATCCTTGTAAATATAATTAATGGCGGCAAATATTTGTCCTTTGAGGAAATATTTTATATTTAAATAAAAAGTCACTTAGAACCAAATATGATGAATAAAAAAGATGACAATGAAGATGAATGGGATATGTTCAGAAAAACCCTGGGCTGTAACCTCAATAACAGTGAGAATGTCATTTCTAAATTTTATACCTCAGGTTCTGCCATATTGCTTGACATACGATAACTGACCGAAAGGTGTTTGATGAAACAGTGAACAAATGAACTAGAAAATACTTTGGTATGGGGCCCAAATGTGATATTTTTAAAAGGATATCCAAGATGTTCTAATTTAGTGATGAGCCTCTCAAGGGAATCAGAGGCTGTTTGAGGGCAAATCAGAGTGAGGAATACAGTTCTTGATGCAGTGACATATGCTGTATTCACATCCAGGCGTGCTCACACATACTCATAACTTACCTTTTCTATCCATATGCAAATATGTACAAGACATTCCTATATGTATGGAAAGAAAGTTAAATCTTCTTAGTCATGGGTAGCTGTTCAGGAGAGAGGGAAAAATGAAGGCTTATTAAAATCAAAAGGGGATAGAAGCAGATTTGATACACTAAGTGGTTATACGCAAGATTCTGCCTGCAAATTGAGAATGTGTCTTATCCCTATTGCCTGATATCAGGCAAATGATTATTTCTCAACTCCTTTGTGACCCAGTCCTGGATAGCCTGGTGAGGTGGAATTGGACATAGCACAGTGTCCTCAATCTCGACCTAGATTCTCAAAAACATATTAGGGGAAAGAACCCCACTATCTATCCTCTTTGAATTGTGGATGACAAAACAGAGGCAAAATAAAATATCCTGTTTATGGAAAGAAGCAGGACTAAGTCATATGATAGAGAGATTTTTAGGGCATCAAGAAGAGTAGAAAATTTGTCTTCTACAAGTTACCACAAAAATGCTATTGGAGAAAACAGAAAAACAAAAACAACCCTCCCATGTGTCTTCTGTTGAATAACAACGGGATATTCCTTTCTGCATGGTCCAAATAATTAAGATACATAACTAAATATCTCATAAGCATCACTATATTCTTTACATGTCAAACTCTGTCTAGGCCCAACACCAGCATTTCTATTGCAATAGCAGTATGGAAAAATCTAGGGTCATATCCTGGGAAGAGTGGGATCTGGGTTCTAGTTGCAGTTTTTATCCATAATTAGCTCTGTGACCTTGAACAAGCTACTCCCCTGAGTTTTTGTAGCCTCCTGAATAATAGGGTGATTGGAGTGGATAGTAGCTGATTCTCCTTCCAGGATTGGCAGGCTAATACTTGCTAAACACAGTTTCATCATGTGATAGGAAAGACGTGCATGCAATTCATTCTATAACTTCCTCAAGAATGTCTGCTGAAAAGACCTTGCCTTTGTAGAGGGCACATGATGGACCTGGCCAGGTTCTCACTGTTATATTCTACCTGAGGGATGTTTTAGTGGCCTGGCTCAAGTTCAAGAAAGCACACACTTTCATCTCCTTCCCCATGCAAAGAAAGACTGATAAAGCTTTTGTTAAACTGCCCAACAAAGAGGAAACTACGAATTTCATGCAATTATATGGTTCCTGAAGGTTCTTCTAATTGAATTATCATAGGCGCCTATTGGGCATTCCTGGCCACGTCCCCTATAATTCCATTAGTATTCTTTCTGTGGATCCTGTAAATGCCATTAACATAAGGCAGATATTTGCTTTCAATAAGATAACACAGATGATTTTGTCTAATTGTCTCTCTAATCCCTCCCCCTCACAGCCCATGCAATCCTTTGCAATTGTTCAAATCCAGCCATTTGTTATTGTTGATCAAAACTGCTTTGGAAACATGACAGTTACTGAGGAGGTTTGGCCCCTTCGCTTCACACATCACATGCTCTTGTCTTCCAGGTGGGTGAAATGAACAACTTGTACTGAGATCCATACTTTGAAACCTACGGGGAGGAAGGAAAAGGGTGGCCAGAACCTGCCCCAGTCCTCACTGCACTGCATCTGAACACAAGACTGATCTTGTGAAGAGATTATACTTCACAGACTAGGTGGGTTTCTTCTCCCAAGATTCTTCTGTCTCACATGGGCAGTGGTTGGCTATTTCTGGGAGGTTACATCTGCTGGAATGGGCTCACCATACAGCCTTTGCAGGCTGGCTCTTACCATTTCATCAAATCTTCATTATTCTTGGGCTATGCGGTCTTAGATATCCCTAAATCTAATTGGCTTTTAAGCTATTCAAAGTCTTCACTCGCTTACCTTATAGTTTCAGTTATCTGATTGCTTATTCATTTCTGATTATTGGCTGAGCAGGGTAAAACCTGATCTCTTTTGATCCTGATCTGATATCTTCATGGCTCCAGTGAGATATCTCTAGGAAGGCTTGGGCAAAATAAGTATTTTTGTGAATTGCATTTATTCATGTCTGACCCACCACTATAAATAATCCAAAGTGGAGCATAAGGTCCAGCCACTGGTCAGTGGTAGTAATAAAAGCTGAAACTCAGGTGGACCAGGGACATGAGTGATGTTCTTAATAAGAGTAGAGCTTGGATAGCCTCATTTCCTCTCCACAAAGCAACACATATGCACAGACCCAGGCATTGCAGTAAGAGAAAAGAAAATGTTAGACTGAGTTTGGGACCAGACGGCTTTCACAGTGGGCCTCTCTAATCTCATCTCCATTTCTGCAAATCACTTCCCTCTTAGACTAATCCTTTGATAATTACCAGGCCCATCCATTCACAGCTGAAGTGGAGATCCATCAGTATACTGAGAGGCATGGTGATATATGCAGTGGGCTGTCAGTGAAAGAAGCCAAGTCTCTTGTCTCAGCTGCAAAAGGTTTACCCTTTCCATGTTAAAGAAGGTTCAAATCAGAACACTTAACTTTGCAAGACTGGTTGAGGAACCTCCATCAAAAATGAGAAGTAACGAGAGGAGATGAAGTTTGCAGGAGACCCCTATTATCTCAGCTCATAGCAGAGCAATTATTGGAATAATCGCTCTACTGTGAACATGAATCCCACACTTAAAGTTGTTTCCCCATTATTTTCATTATTCCAATTGATCGAGGCCACTTCTAAAACTATTTGAAAGAAATATGGTCTTTCATTATAGTCTTCTATTTTTTAATGTAAGATTAAACCATGATAGGCATTAAAGAAAATATAAGAAGCACTAATTATGCTTCATACCATAGAAAATAGACCTGATTTTTGTAAGGGTTATTCACTGTAGATCTGTTTGCTTCAAAATATACAGCTAGAGAACTGAAAATTTTTGGTGTTTCCAATTTGGGTTTCCTCTATACACATTAAAGGTGAAAGACACAGGAATCAAGTGAACCAGATGTAGAAAGGGGCCACCAGGCCATTAAGTCCTATGTCCCTAAGGACCACTGTAGTTTGTCCCCCTCTTCAGAGTTTTAGCCAGTTTAGTTTGAAATGTATTAAGCAGTGTATCACCCAGAGGAAAAGTTCTGGATAACAAGAGTGTGCCATTAGAACACTTTCCTGATGACTGAAACCCTGGCTGTTCTTTAAAATGTAGCCCCAGAAATGCTCTAAGTGCAAATGTTCAATTAGAACATATTTTGATAGGGCTTCTTAGTAATGAGGTCCTTGGTTAGTAAATTACCACTCTGTGGCTAAAAAGTCAAGAGAGACATAGTTTCCTGGAGGGACAATGCTCTCTGGATACTGACACAGCCAGGGTCCTCTGCAATATGAAAGTGTTCAATATTTCTCTCAACTGTTGAGAGAAATACTTGGCTTATCAGCTTGGGATGACATAATAATAAGAGCAGGGGCTTCCCAGGTAGCACAGTAGTAAAGAATCCACCAGTCAATACAGGAGATGCAGAAGACACAGGTTCAATCCCTGGGTCGGGAAGACCCCTGGAGGAGGAAATGGTAACCCACTCCAGTACTCTTGCCTGGGAAATCCCATGGAGAGAGGAGCCTGGCGGGCTATAGCCCATGGGGTTGCAAAGAATCAGACACAACTGAGCACAGCATCACAGCACAAAAATTAAAGCTAACATTTATCGGCCAGGCGACTGTGCTAAGTAAGCTCTGAATTATCTCATTAACTCCTCACCATAAGCCCTATGAAGGAGACACATATACATTTTCTATATGAGGATGCTTATATGTGTTAAGTGACTCACCCATGATCACAGGACTAGTAGAGCCCAGAACTGAAACCAAAACTGTCTGACCCTGGAGTTCACTCCTAACCCTGTGTGTATCTCTTCACCTGGGTCTAAGTAGACAGACTGGTACCCAGGGCTCACTTCCGATCCTGTGAAACTGCCATCATTAGTGAAGAGGGAACCATCAGATGGGTCCAGTTTGCCTATAGCTGCTTCACAGGGGATCCACATGCTTTTCTTGACTGACTCCCACCAGGGGAAGAAAGAGAGGAGAGAACAGGAGCCTGCCAACCTCGACAGATGGTGTGTAGGCTGTTCTGGAGATGAGGAGAGAGAGATTTTTGCTGGCTGACAAAGAACAAGGGAAAGAGATTGGAGGGAAGTGTGACATAAGCAGAAAGAGCTAAACTTGAAATATACATGGAAGAGAAGAAGATTGAGGGATGGGGACTGATCTAGGAGACAGATGGGTAAATAGACTTGAAAGAACATTTTTTAAAATGCCACATAACTCCAATCTAGTGAGGAAAAGTGAGGCAGAACACACAGTCAGAAACGAGAGAAGCAGGCTACTCTCCATAGTGTTTCTGCAGTTTCCCAGTGGAAAGATACAAAAGACTCCCCCTACAAGGAATTAAAGATCCAAATCTACGTCCAAAGATAAACTTGCCCTAGTCACTCTAGTTTGGAGTTAGCCTCGTGGAAGAACAGAAGCTCGAAACATCTTGAAGAAGCTTAGGATTATCAGTTCCCATCCATTGTCAACTGAGTTCCAGAAAGAGGACAATAAGGTAAAACGGAATTTCTGTTCAGCTGAACCTCATGGATATATATCATCTATTACTAAGCTGCAAGGATCCTCTCAAATCTTGGCTGACAGACTACTGGTGGTGTGATCAGTGTCCCACATACTTGCCTTTCCTTTTCCCTCCCAAGCTAGCTTAAATTATTTATGCACATGACTTAACATTAAGATGGTTTATTCATGAGGTCGCCTTGGGAGACAGGAGATAGACAACCTGCTTTTGTGAGGGTCTCTCTGGAGAGCGGCAGCTGTAAAACGTGCTACTCCATCCAGCTCTATGAGGACAAAATATCTCAATGTAGAGCCCTCTGTTTAAAATAATGATCAATGTTGCATAGGTCCCAAGTTGAGAAGCATTTATATTGATATAGCTGCTTGGAGAGAAAAAAAAAAAAGATTCCTCAGCACCAGACAGGGTAGGTCTGTGTTAAGGAGGACAGATCAGTACCTCTGACTGGTTGGATCTGCAACAAGCCAGAAGGTAATTTACCATCCTGAAGGTAATTTACCTTTGTCGGCCATGGTTCTTCTCTGGAAGAGATCAGGGACAACCAAATGAATCATTCTGCCATCTCTCTATACCATTTACTGTGGCCAGGGGCTTGGCCAGAGGTGAGGCTGGCTTGGGCCCTATTCTGGGAGGTTTGGTTGCTAAAGAACCTGATTACTGAATAGACTTTGTTGACAAATAGTCTCACCAGTCAGATAACTCTGGAAGAAAATCCTGCTGATTGCATCATAAGAAAATCTTTTCTTTTTCAGGTATCTTTTTTTCAGCTTTCTTAATAGCATCCTTTGGTCATTTGTTTGCCTTTTTGGAATTAAATCTAACTGGAACTACTGCTTTCAATTAAGATCACATAATGTATAACTGCAATTCTCAACATGCAGCAAGATTTTAAAATGTTTTGTCATAGTTAAAACTGCATTAAAGACATCAGTTGTGTTTCTCCCTCCTCCTATACCCTGACCTTTTCCACCTCCCTGAGAATTCTCTTGTGCTACAGATTTCCCTACAATTAACCTGTGCTTTGTCCTGAGTTAGCTTAATTGAAAACATCAAGCCAATAAAACCTAGAAAAGACAAGTGTTTTATAAAGATACAGGGGAAAGAGAAGGGTTTTATGTAAACCTATACACTTCAATTTCTGCTCTTAAAAAAAAAATGTATTCTCAGGAAGATAGGTGTGGGTTTATTTTCTACAAACAACCTACGCATAGTACTGAGTATGCAGCTCTGAACTAGCACAGATATAAAGTATAATGCATGCTCTAAGCAATCAAGGAGACTACCCGGGGAAAAGACATGCATATCTCAGAAGCTAAGTGGTAATAAAAGAGTTAAATAGGTATCAAAGAGTTACTGGACAAAATATATTCATTTCCCATTGTGTGGAAATTTTTCCAGATATTCACAAGGCTCACTTCCTCACCTTCTTGCAGTCTTTCCTCAGTGTCACCTCTTCATTGAGCCCCACCCTGACTATCCCACTTAATTTTGGAATGCTCCTGTGGTGTTCCAATCTTCCCTACTATAGTTTTCCCATAGTGCTTTCTATCTTCTAACAAAAAACCCCCCAAAAAAGCTCATTAATTTATTAGGATTTGGGTTCTTTTCTGTCTCTCCCACAAAAACATAAGTTCCATAAGGGGCAGGAATTTTAATTTTCGTCCACTTTGTTCACTGTTAAATCTTTAGCTCCTAGAAAGTGAACAGCACTTTGGAGAAACAATAAATATGTGTTATTTGTATTGCATGACCTTGAAGTTGAGTTAGATAGAATGAACATAAAACTAAAGAGTCATACACCATGATCTAGTGGGGTTTATCCCAGGGATGCAAGGATTTTTCAGCATCCACAAGTAAATCAGTATGATATACCTCATTAACAAATTGATGAATAAAAACCATATGGTTATCTCAATAGATGCATAAAAAGCTTTTGATAAAATTCAACATCCATTTATCAAAAATGGAAAGTGGGCATAGAGGGAACATTCCTCAACATAATAGAAGTCCTATATGACAAACCCACATCTAACATCACACTCAGCAGTAAAAAACTGAAAGCATTTTCTCTAAGATCAGGAACAAAACAAGGATGTTCACTCTCACCACTTTTATTCAACATAGTTTTGGGAGTCCTACCCATGGTAATCAGAGAAGAAAAATAAATTTTAAAATCCAAGTTGGAAAAGAAGTAAAATTGTCACTGTTAGCTGATGACATGATACTATACATAGAAAAATCCTAAAGATGCTACCAGAAAGTTACTAGAGCTCATCAATGAATGCAATAAAGTTTCAGGATACAAAATTCATATACAAAAACATCTGCAGCATTTCTATACGCTAAGAACAAAAGCCCACGCACCACAGCCAGGGATGCCTGGGCGCCACAACTGCTGAGCCCATGCACCGCAACTAGAGAAGCCCAAGCAACACAACGAAGATCCGATGCAGCCAGAAAGAAAAAAAAAAAAGGGACCTAATTACATTTTAAAAGTGTTTACCCAGCAAAGAAAACCATCAACAAAATGAAAAGACAATCCACATAATGGGAGAAAATATTTGTAAACAATGTGACCCACAAGAGATTAATCTCCAAAATATACAAACAACTCATGCAGCTCAATACTAAGAAACAACATAGTCGAAAGTGGGTAGAATTACTCTTCAATCAAAAAAAAAAAAATTATTTTTTAAAAATGTGGGCAGAAGATCTAAATAGACATTTCTTTAAAGAAGATATACAAATGGCCAAAAAGTACATGAAAAGATGCTCAACATCATTACTTATCAGAGAAATGCAAATCAAATCTACGATGATCTCACACCAGTCAGAATGGTAATCACTGGAAAGTCTACAAACCTCTTCAATAAATTCTGGAGAGGATGTGGAGAAAAGGGAAACCTTCTATACTGTCGGTGGGAATGTAAATTGGTACAGCCACTATGGAGAACAGGATGGATGTTCCTTAAAAAACTAAAAATAGAATTACCATATGGTCCATCAATCTCAATCCTGGGCAGATATCCAGAGAAAACCATACTTCAAAAAGATACATGAACCCCAAAGTTCAAAGCAGCACTATTTACAATATCTAAGACATGGAAGCCAGCTAAATATTCATTGATGGATGAAAGGATAAAGAAAATGTGGTACATATATATAAAGAAATATTATTCAGCCATAAAAAGAATGAAATAATGACATTTCATTATGGATGGACCTAGAGATTTCACACCAAGTGAAGTCAAAGGAAGACAAATACATGTGATATCACTTATTTGCGGAATCTAAAAATCATGATAGAAATGAACTTATTTACAAAATAGACTCACAGATTTTGAAAGCAAACTTATGGTTACCAAAGGGGAAATGTTGGTGGGGGAATGAACTAGGAGTTTGGGATTAACATATATACACTACTATATACAAAATAGATAAGCAACAAAGACCTACTGTATAGCACAAGGAACTCTACACATATTCCATAATATTCCTAAATATTCCTAAATAATAAATATAAATAATTATATTATGGAATATAATGTTATATTCCATAATAACCTAAATGGGAAAAGAATCTGAAAAAGAATAGATATATGTATAGATGAATCACTTTGCTGTACATTTGAAACTAATAAAACATTGTAAATCAACTATAATTCAATATAAAATTTAAAAAATAAATAGAAAGGAAGAATGATTAGTTAACAGAACCTGCTGTAAGGAACTCAGAATGACACTAACAATCAAGAGAAACACTAATAGCAACAACAGTGATGGTTGTTATTTATGGAGCACTTATTTGGGGCCTGTCACTGTGCTAAGCTCATTATTTAATTTCCACCATAATCCTTTTAAATAGATATTTACTCCCTTATATTGATAAGAAAACAAAGGCTCAGAAAATTTAAATCATCCGTCCCAGATAACATAGCAGGAAAGTAGCTACTGTGTTGGAGTTTCAGTACAAGACTCTTTCACCTCAGAAGCCATAACTTTTCTATTGTTTTAATTATAGAACTTTTCCAAACATATATAAAATTAGAATCATGTTATGAAACCCTCTGTATTCACTGCTCATCTTCAACCAACAACCATAAATCCATAGCCAACCTGGTTGTCAGAGGTCATGATCTTAACCACTTACTATATGAAGAAACAAATGAAACAGAAATTTGACTCCTTATGAGCAGTCTACACATGAGAGTAGTCAGGAAAGCCTCCAGAAGGTCCACGTTGGTTAAACTCCCCTCCTTTCCTTTCTCAACTCCTCCTCACCAGCTCATCATCCAGGCTTCATGTGAGGCCACAGGGGATGGACTACCCTGTCTCTTCTGTTCCTAACCCTGTGCTCAGGATTCGTGAGGCCTGATCCAAAGGAAAACTGAGTGAGCACTCGTTAGGGTGAGTAGATATGCTTAGGTTGGCAAGAAAGAACTTTCCACTAAGCCTCATTACACAGGGTTCAGAGTCCAGAGGAACAAGTTCAGGAAAGGAGACCCTTGAAGTACCCAAGGACTAAGACCAGGTATCACTTTGGGGTGCTGGTGGCTGATGGTGAGCCTGGAGGGACCATCAGTATTTAGGGGCTAAGAGGTGGGTACACAATACTATGGCTGGACACAGCAGACTTAGGAAGTCACAGAACTTGGGTATAAAAGGGGTGCTGGGAAGGCTTACTTCCTAAAGATACTGATGTAATCTTGAGCAGCTCTTTCTAACGGGAGAGCAAGTCCACAGAGGTCCCTGCTGCTGTCTTTCCTCCCCTGACTTCTCCAAGCGGTTGAGAGGAAGAATCAGGAATTTATGTTCAGTTCAGTTCAGTCACTCAGTCGTGTCCAACTCTTTGCGACCCCATGAATCGCAGCACGCCAGGCCTCCCTGTCCATCACCAACTCCCGGAGTTCACTCAGACTCACGTCCATTGAGTGGGTGATGCTATCCAGCCATCTTATCCTCTGTTGTCCCCTTCTCCTCCTGCATCCAATCCCTCCCAGCATCAGAGTCCTTCCCAATGAGTCAACTCTTCACATGAGGTGGCCAAAGTACTGGAGTTTCAGCTTTCGCATCATTCCTTCCAAAGGAATCCCAGGGCTGATCTCCTTCAGAATGGACTGGTTGGATCTCCTTGCAGTCCAAGGGACTCTCAAGAGTCTTCTCCAACACCATAGTTCAAAAGCATCAATTCTTCGGTGCTCCGCCTTCTTCACAGTCCAACTCTCACATCCATACATGACCACAGGAAAAACCATAGCCTTGACTAGACGAACCTTTGTTGGCAAAGTAATGTCTCTGCTTTTGAATATGCTATCTAGGTTGGTCATAACTTTCCTTCCAAGGAGTGTCTTTTAATTTCATGGCTGCAGTCACCATCTGCAGTGATTTTGGAACCCAGAAAAATAAAGTCTGATACTGTTTCCACTGTTTCCCCATCTATTTGCCATGAAGTGATGGGACCAGATACCATGATCTTCGTTTTCTGAATGTTGAGCTTTAAGCCAACTTTTTCACTCTCCACTTTCACTTTCATCAAGAGGCTTTTGAGTTCCTCTTCACTTTCTGCCATAAGGGTGGTATCATCTGCATATCTGAGGTTATTGATATTTCTCCCAGCAATCTTGATTCCAGCTTGTGTTAGACAGACCTAACTTGGGATCATACCCTGCCTCTCATACTTATGTGACCTCAAACCAATAAAAAAAAAAAAAAACTTGCCTAAATCTCAGCTTCCTGATCTAAAGGGGGCAGCTTGTATAGTGCATATTTCAGGTGTCTAACATGATGCCAAACTCCGATCCTTTGGCCACCTGTTGTGAAGAACTGATTCATTGGAAAAGACCCTGATGATGGGAAAGATTGAATGCAGGAGGAGAAGGGGACAACAGAGGATAAGGTGGTTGGATGGCATCACTGACTTGATGGACAGGAGTTAGAGCAAGCTCTGGGAGTTGGTGAAGGACAAGGAAGCCTAGCATGCTGCAGTCCATGGGGTCACAAAGAGTCAGACACGACTGAGCGACTGAACTGAACATGATGCCTGGAACACGTTAATTCTCTAGGAATCGGGGTTGGAATGTTCTTCCTTTCTGTCACGTGACACTTTAGCATTCATTAATGAAGACAGGGTGGAGATCCCTGGTGAAATGTGTCTATAACTGATATTATTCATATTTTTACAAAGAAGGAAACTGAAGTAACAAGGAATCCTTATTGGATTGTAAGTCCCAGTGACCCACATCCCACCCGCATTTTGGAAGAGAGCCAGGATCTTGAGCCCAATTCCCTCTCACTTCTCAATTCTTTCTCACTCTCCAGGGTCATAACTCTGACTTTCTGTTATGTCCACATTAACACCTTTGAAGGCACTGACCCGTTCTCAGTGTTCTCCTACTGTACCATGTCATCCTCAGGCTGTAATAGTACAGGAACAAGAAACTGAACATCTTCCCTGTCCATAAGTACTGTAAGCCTGAGTGCTCAGTTGCTAAGTAATGTCCCACTCTTTGTGATCCCATGGACTGTAGGCCACCAGGGCCCTCTGTCCATGGGATTTCTCAGGCAAGAATACTGTAGTGGGTTGCCATTTCTTCCTCCAGGGGGATCTTCCTGACCCAGAGATCGAACCCACATCTCCTGCATTGGCAGACAGATTCTTTACCACTGAGTCACCTGGAAAGCCCCAAGAACTGTGTTTATGTCTATAAATACATGTACACACACAGACCCACAACGTATGTATAGATAAATACACACAGTGTATGTATATATATCATATATATGTGTGTTCAGTCACTACAGTTGTGTCCAACTCTTTGCAACTCGATGGACTGTAGCCCACCAGGCTCCTCTGTCTGTGGAACTCTCCAGGCAAGAATACTGGAGTGGGTTGCCATTTCTTCTCCAATATCATATCTATCTATCTATACACACATATATAATATATACATATATTGCTTATAGCAATGTGGTATCATTAGTCTCTCTTCTCCTTTCTTTCTGTTAATATTAGAACCAAGGGCCAAGGAGGTATTGTAACTTGCCAAAAGCCAGTGTTGGAATTGTGTCATCCAGCCAGCCCACCTTGGCCCTTCAGGGGTACTTCTCATGCTCAGAAACAATGAGGGAGTTGAGAGTAGGGTAGAGACACAAGGGCCAAGCTATTGCATTCCATACCAAGGTGTCAGCAGGATGGTCAGATCTTCAACTCAGTCTGACATTCTGTAGGCACAAAATTCTACACCTAATTGCTCTCCATGAATCATCATTGTCAGGTTGTTTTGCTAAGCATATTTTGTGTTTAAGTACAGCAAAATCTTTCAGAGGTTCAGGCGGTCATTATAATAAATTCTCTGATGAATAGGGGCAATGATCACAGGCCCACATATATAGGAGAGAATCCTCAGGGGCTGAGGCAGCATGGCTCCTGAACAGGCTATGTCTGCTGGAGCTGTTGTTCCTCCCAGAAATAAATTTCCAGAGCCTCATTACTGGAGGAGAGGCTGGCTGATAGAGTGGATAACAGGGTAGGCTCTAGAGGCAGATTGCCTGGGTTCAAATCCCACTCCACCACTTTCAAACTCTGGGATCTTGAGCACATTATTAGCCTCTCAGTATGTCAGTTTCATCCTCCGTGAATGGGGATAATAAAAATATTTGATTCATGGCTTGTTCTGAGAAGTAAATGAGTTAGTGCACATTAAAAACAAAATGTAGAGTCATGCCTGGGAAATAGTAAATGCTTAACAAATAATGGCTATTATACCAAACACATCTCCAGACTATGAGATATCCCCCATGTTTAGTGATTCCCTCAACTCCACACTCAACTTTGTTCATTCTCTCCTTGAGGAATTTAATTTGTAGTTGAGCTGGGCTGCAATATCACTCTTGCCCAGCAGGTATCAGTCACCCCCTCGTGGCAATGTTCTCCATACCAAATTCGTCACAATAAGCTTTTAGCAATAAAATAAACTTAACATCCAGACATTGGAGAAGGCAATGGCAACCCACTCCAGTACTCTTGCCTGGAAAATCCCATGGACGGAGGAGTCTGGTAGGCTGCAGTCCATGGGGTCGCTAAGAGTCAGACATGTACTGGAAATATTTGGTTAAACAAAACTGAAACCATTTCTTTATTGCAGAACTTTTCAGAACATCTAACATGTTACACATATTGCAAACCTATAATCGTGAAGGAGGGGATGGGCATAAGAGGGGAAGAATACTGCTGGGTTCCCCAACTTTTCCAAACCCAGACCTTTTCTTCTACATGACATTCACTCATTGCTTAAGGGACATTAACGTTCTACGAAACTGAGTTGGATAACACTTCATCTATGTGTGCTAAGTCACTTCAGTCGTGTCCAGCTATTTGCGACCCCATGGACTGTAGCCCACTAGGCTCCTCTGTCCATGGGATTCTCCAGGCGAGAGTACTGGAGTGGGTTGCCATGCCCTCCTTTGCCTTAAAGGGTAGTTTTTATATCATCTGGTTGTTAAAAATGCAGTTTTCTGAATTTCACACATGCCCTACAGAATCAGACTCTGAAGGAAGGGCTGAAGATTCTGCATTTTAACAAGCTCCCCAGGTGCACATTAAATTTTGAGAACGACGACCTTAAAGAAAACACAGCCCTAATTTTGGAATTCTATACATCTGAAATCTTGAATACTAAATTTTCCTTAACAGGAAGAATACTCATTAAGTTCCCAGAAGCCCCTATTTTAATAAAAAGGAGGTACAGTGGGATAACTAGCGAGGTTTGTCTGTTGGTTTAATTGCATAAACAGTAACGGTTTTCCCTGTGCTCGGTACTGTGCCAAGGAGCTGGAGATACAATGCCCAGACCCTGCCTTCAAGGTGTTTGCAGTCTATAATTATAAAGGGAACTGGGGACGCTTAGGGCCCCCCAGGTAGTGTTAGTGGTAAAGAACCCACCTGCCAACACAGGAGATGTAAGAGACAAGGGTTTGCTCCCTGGGTTGGGAAGATTCCCTGGAGGAGGGCATGGCAACCTACTCTAGTATTCTTGCCTGGAGAATCCTGTGGACAGAGGAGTATGGTGAGCAATAGTTCATAGGGTTGCACAGAGTCAGACACGACTGAAGCAATTTAGCATGCACACACGGAGACACTCAGCCTCCTGCCTGGAATCACTGGAGGGCTTTGGCTGCAGTCACTCAGTAGCCAAGTTCACATAGGATTCAAGGGACTCATCCTAGCAATTAAAGTAGGGAGTATGCACCTGTGCTCAGTCATGTCTGACTCTTTGTGACCCCACAGACTGTAGCCTGCCAGGCTCCCCTGTCCATAGGATTTCCTAGACAAGAAAACTGGAGTGGGTTGCCATTTCATACTCCAGGGATTCTTCCCGACCCAGGGATCGAACTCTTGCATCTCCTGCATTGGCAGGCAGATTCTTTACCACTGCACCACCTGGGAAGCTTCAAGTAGGGAGAAAAATAATTAATTTCTCTCTTAAATGGCTCAGTCACAAATGAAGATTGGGAGGAGGGTCTGTTTTTGATATCCTGGGGGAAAATGGAGTAGGAAACAGAAGAAAGCAAATGAAGTAAACGATGAGAGTGGGAAGTAATGGGCAAGGAAACCTAATAGGGAGATGAGTTCAGGGAAGGAAAAAACAAACAAACAAACAAACAAACAAAACCCTGCTGACTCTGTTCAGTTTAAGGTGAGAAACAACAGAAATAGAATGTCAAATTGCTGAGTCCTGCAGACCTAAACCATAAGCCTTCTCTGAACTGTTCAGCTTTTTCCCTCTATAGTCGCTAATTAAATATTGCCTAAAAATAAAGAAAAAAAATACAAAGGCTTTTTTTTTGAGTCAAACAGAATGCATATCCTGAGACTATAATGGGGTTGGTATCTGGCTGACCTACACAGGCATGAATGTGGAGCAGGTCAATAGAGGGCTTATCTCTGTTTTAAACTTTTCATAATCACTCCTGAATTCATGTGTTATTTTTAGAGCATTTTATTTTCATATGTAGTCTCTTTGCCCTAACTAGCAATAAATGAAAATATATGGAATTTCCCTTTCAGTGTGGTTTATGCAGAACTATAAACCAGAGGATCAGATGATTCTAAAGGACATCCTAAGTAGTATTTGAAATCCAAAAATCATCTACGTGTACAACAGGAGAACTGAGCAGGCAAAGCTCAGGAGTTTCCCCAAATCAAGGCAGCTCAATAATTCAGTGTCCTTTGCAATATTCTCCTCGTTTATCCAGGTGATATCTTTATAATAAGCTGTTCACTCTCTTGCACATGAAGCTTGCTATATTGGTAGGTTCCTGAGTCTCTTCCTACTCCTGTCATCACAACAGCGTCTGTGTCCCCAGCTCAGTCATAGGTATCTTTATGATCAAATATCTGACTCCAGCACCTGAAGCCACAGTGAGTCCATTTTCCTTTTTCCCTCTGTTCTCTGTGGAGCAGGGCTGCCACTAAATAAGAATTTAACCGTCGGAAGCTTAAGTCATTGGTTAACCAGTGAGCTATCACTGGCCCTGCGCTCTTCTGTTGTTTGCCTGAGCAAAATCTATCACGACTCTACGTGCATATGGCATGTGTCAACTGTTTTAAAATTAGCCAATTTTCCTAAGCATAAAAATGGATTTTTGTCATATCACACGCACCATATATCACAGAAACAAACCGGTTTTTGTTGTGGCTTTTTTTTCTTTCCAAAATGCATTAAGTCTTTTTAAGTCACTGCCAAATCCATTTTGCTCACTGCATTTTTGAGATACATTTAAAGAAACCAAGCAGAGGGGCAAAAAAGAAAAAAAACCTCATACGGTGCTGTCACCTGGAGAGAAATCTAGTTCATTATCAAGCCAACCATGCCTAAGAGGCTGGGTTGCTACACCTGCTTTTCAGTAATAAATACTGCATATGTATGCTGCCCTGCACTGAAAGTTTGGGATAGGGCAAAAATAATTAAAATGGTAAAAAATTATGGTGATTAAGAAAAAGAACTGTCACTTATTGAGCACTCTCTGTGTACCCAGACAGTAAATACTAATTCTGCATTATTTCATTTCATACTCAAAACTATCCTATGAGTACACAATACATCCATTTTACAGACGTGGAAACTGAGGCTTACATAGGTAACTTGGCAAGGTCACATACTTAGCACACGGCAAGGCTTACCAATGACTTAAACCCAAGTTATAGTCCCTGAGCCTGTTCTCTCGATGATTAGGTCATCTTATCTGTAAGTTAGAGCATATTCAACTTCTGGAGAGATAATACTGAGATATCAGTAAGCATCTAGGCCAATTCTTATGCTGCAGCTTTCTCTTAACAAAGGTTATAGGGGTGTTGTCACGGGCTCAGTTGCCTTAGGTTCCGTCAAATAAATCCCCACTTAGCTTGGCAAGAGGAAGAGAAGAAGATGAGGCGTCCTATGTCCTCCCACCAGCAGCACAAGGCACTGTTTTGAAGGACTGTGGATTAGAGCAAGCCTCTGGAAAATTCTGTGCGAAGCCCTGCATAATATTTCCAAACCTTGCTAAAGTCAAGAGTGAGGCAAATGTACTGAATAGGCAGCTGTCAGTGTGGTCCCTTTTAAGGGGCCTCCAGTTCCTCTCAAAAGGGGGGGAAAACACACCAAGTCTCCTACTTAGGTTAAAATCTGTGAATTTCTCTTTCAAAATGCTCAAGTGTTAATTGAGAGGGCAGCACATTAAATCGTTATTAGTCATTAATGCTTCAGCACAAATTAGTTGATCAGGTTACTGAGAGGTGTGAAGGGCCCTGAGGAAAAGATATCATTTTGATGGAGGTGGTGGGGAGTTGAATGGGTGGGGCAGGGAGGGAGGGAAGGAGGAAGGACCATAGTATATCTCACTCACTCACTCACTCACTCACATCCACATCCACAGGCACCCACACATACCCACACACATACATACATACACATACACACACACCCTCTGCTTTCCCTTTGGAGCCTGCAGGGACTGTACTCACAGGTAAGGCTTTTAAGAAAGGTCCAGCCACTCCTCAGCATCTTCTAGACAAGAATCTTGCCTGCGCCTCCACGGCCAGAGGGCGTGTAACACAGCCGTCTGCCTCTAGGGGTCTCCAGTGCCCTGAGGCTTCAGGAGGAAGCTGACCTTCCTCTGTTATCCCGCAGGGCTCACATCCCAGAGGGCGAAGATTGCGGAAAGGGAAAGCGGCGCGTGTTGGGAGCACCCCCCAGGACCCCCTCACCCGCCGGGAACAGTGCTCATCGACCTCCCCAGCTCCTGCCTGTCGGCGCATTTATAATATGCTAAATGGCTGAACAGAGAGTGAGGGGGAGGCAGACATTAACTGCCCCCGCACTCCGTACTGAGTGCTTAAGCGTTCTTATACCTCAAGGGGATTCCAAGGACTTCCCTCTGCAGCCCCACCCCGCACTCTTCCCGGAAGCCCCATCTCAGCTACTTCAGAGCGGGAATCGCCGCAGGCTCAGCCTGAACTCGGCTGCTGCCCCGAGTGAGGGTCAGAGCAAGGTCCCCCCACCCCCCCCGCCCCTTGCTGCTGAGGCTGGACTCGGATGGCCAGACCCTCTCTGAGGTTGGGTCTGAGGGAGGGAAAGGACAGATAATGGGCGAGGACCACAGCCTGGCTCCTGGGAGACCTGGGTGTCCTATGAAAGCAAAGTCACTGAAGGCCAGAGGGTCCAGAGATTTTTTTTGGAAAATCTCACAACTGAGGAGCATCAGGAAAAGCAAGAAACTTTGAGAGAGGCACTATTCTTCCCCACCCATGCTTGAACAGGCTGCAGGGTCGGCAGCAAGACTCCAGCTCTCTAACCCATCTCGTGTCTTGGGTTTGAATCGCAGCGCCACTAGCTGTGAGATCTTGGGTAACTGACTCAACCTCTGAGTACTCTTTTTTTTTTTTTTTTTTAATCTTTATAATGGGAATAGTGATATCTATTGCATGTGCAGGCTCAGCCACTCAGTTGTGTCTCACTCTTGGTCACCCCATGAACTGCAGCCTGTCAGGCTTTTTTGCACATGGGATTTTCCAGGCAAGAAGACTGGAGTGGCTTGCCATTTCCTCCTCCAGGGGATCTTCCAGACCCAGAGATCAAACTCTCGATTCTTTACCACTGAGCCACCTGGGAAGCCCATCTATTGCAAAGGAAGTAATTATAACTAAAAGATTGCGCAGCTGGTACATTGGGTGCCTAGCACTGTGTGTGACACACCACAGGCATTTGTGCATAGGCATTGAATTTCACACATCTTCAATGACCGAGAGCAAGAGGAATTCATCCTAGGCTCCCTCCACAGGTGTGTCAGCATTAATGATAATCTTATATTTTAAAATCAATTTTAGTAAATGAATCATAAGCCCGGTGTTTTAAAGGAACTCTGTAGCATGGTGATTTTCAACGCGTTTTTGAACAGCCTTTAGGTTCCAAGGAGGTGTCTCAAGGATCACTTGCAGGTGAAGAAAGAGAACTGACAGGTGGGGAAGCTCCGGGCCCCCAGACCTGCTCCAGTCAAAGACGTCTACTTTTATCTGTTTCACATATTGGGGTTCTGGGTAAGGATTTATTTGATTAGTCTTCTACTGCTTTTAAAAAAGGTTAAAACCGCTGGCAATATACCTTTGTGTAATTCAGGGAAACCTTTCCTCCAAGCGTAAGGACACTCACCTCTTATTTCATTTGAACGTGGAGTGCACCTGTATCCAGAAACAGAGGCACTTACATCCAGCCCATACATCTTAAGTACCCAATGTGTGTAAAGCATTGCACTTAAAACTTTGTAGCTCCAGCCTTGTGACCTGCTCCAGAAATACCCGAGGGTTTAACAATGCTTCCATCCCACTCCTAACCGATTTAGCCTTGTCCTCAGAGCAGCTACCCCGACCTTGACCACAAAGGCGCCCTTTCCCCTGCATGCTGCCTAAGACAATGATCACATTGAAAGTCCAGTGTCGAAGAGCATGGGCCTGGGGATCTCACAGATCTGAGTTCAAACGTGAGCTCTGCTGACCTCAGGTTATTTTATGTCCCCGAACTTAAATTTCTTCAACTATAAACAGAAGATAACAACCTTTCTCAAAGTGTTGTTAGATGATTAAATGAGCGATGCCTGGCGAGCACTTCACATGGTAACTGCTGCCAGGTGTCCAATAGCAAATCCTGAAGCTAGTACCTGACCCTCACTGACCGTAGCTAAATGCCATTTCTGTTCTCTAAGGAAGTCAACGTCTTGTGAGATTTAATACTTAGGGATACAAAACCAGCAGCTGTCATTTTCTCAAAGCCCATTGTGTGGCAGGCACATTGCTGATGTTTTTCAAACATCATCTTTAATCTTCATGATGTTTGCACTTCATGATATAAGGGGATAGCCTCTCCATCTTACTATATGGGCAAACTGAAGCTCAGAGAGGTTGTGTAATATATCCAAGGTCACACAGCTACCGAGTGACCAGGACTAGATCAAAGCCCAATTTGTCTGACCCCGAAATCAGGAGCCTTTTCTCCCCACCTTGCTGACTCTCAGAACTTTTCCTAGGAGGAAAGCAGAGGGCATGGCACAGGGGCAAGAATCTGTGGGTTTTTCCTTCCCCAATTTCAGTCTGTAAACAGGAATGATACTTCATAAGGTTATAGTAAAAAATTAAATGAGAAAATATAGGTTTCAAAAAAAGCCTAGTACAGTGTTTATCAAGTATGCTTCAGATGTATATTAAATAGGTATGAACTTGCCCCCTCCCAGGTTTTATCTGCTCTCCAAATCATTTATTTTTTTAATCTTTTTACCAGAAATATTTATAGAAAAGATACATATGTATGTATGTGTATCTATGTGGAGTAGTGCATGTGAACATATATGTATATATGTGCATGTATATATACATATATATGAAAAATTATAGCACAGACTACCATCCAGGTCAACTGTCAGCATCTCAGAAGCACTGCCCTCTGTATACCCCTCCCTGGTCAAATTCCCATTTCTCCCTCCAGTCCAATTCACTTCTTGTCTTGTTGAAAAATAATTTTCCTTTCCCCTTTCGCTCATGCCACCGGCTTGTCTCTGGCCTTTTTGCTGTGCCTGTGCCTGTCACTTGACTAAGATTCTGAGCGACACGTCATTCACAGGAGAGGCATGAAACCAAGTGGTTCGGCAGCAGGGACACACGTGCGTGCGTGCGTGTGTGTCCACACCTCCCACCTCTGTGGAGAGCAGCCAACCAGACATCCTGTGAGACATGTCTTAACCGCAAAGAACAGAAGGACAAGTGGACTGACGGGAGACAGGCTTGCAAACATTTGGGCTGCTTCCTAGCACTTGCACTGTACCCCCCCTCCCCCAGCCTGGACCAAATCCGGTGCCTTCAGTGGTGGCGGATGCTCATTACATTACAGCCACCAGAACTTGATTACTGAGTCCACAAGGTTTTTTTTTCCCTTTAGACCCCAGATTCTATCCCACCTGGAATTTCCAGGTGGCGCTAGTGCTAAAGAACCTGCCTGCCGATGCAGGAGACATAAGAGATACAGGTTCCATCCCTGGATCAGGAAGATCCCCTGGAGGAGGGCATGGCACCCCACTCCAGTATTCTTGCCTGGAGAATCCCATGGATGGAGGAGCCTGGTGGCTACAGTCCATGGGGTCTCACAGAGGCAGACATGAGTGAAGCGACTTAGCATGCACACATGCAAACGGACAGATCCATTTCCAATTTAAATGTTCCCTTCTCAAAGACATCTTCCTCAATCACTCTCTCCTACTGTGCTCTATTTTGATGCTTTTCTTCATTATCAGCACGGAAAATATCTCATTTATTTGTCTACATATTTCTCTTTATGGATATATAGTAATAAGCAATATAGACTCAGTATCTAAACTGGGTTAGAATGTCAGCCACCTCTTACTAGCTGTGTGACTTTGGACAAATGGTTTAACCTCCCTGGGCTTCCAATTCATCATCTGTAAAATGGGAATATAAGATTTATTAAAATGAGAATGATAAAATCATGACATGAAGGCAATGAGTTAATATACGTAAAACCTTCAGTATAGGGCCTGACACATAAGTCCTACAAAGTGTAAGTACTTCTGTGTAAGACAGATAAGGACTACACATAAAGTACCTCTTTTATCAGCCATGCCAATAGTAATCATCATCATGATTATCATCCTCTAGAGTGTAAGCATCTTGATGGCAGGGTTTTTATCTGTTATTCACTGCAGAACTCCCAGTGCCTAAGAAGAGTACCTGATACATACCGTATCCATAATATTCTGAATAAATAGTTCCTGACAAATGCATCTTAGAACTCCAACCCCAACAGTGCCTCTGAGCACAGGAGAGGGCCATAGGAACAGATCACTATAGTGTGCCGGGTATAGTACAAAAACAGAGTTTGAGTGAGACGTGCAGGGGTGTAGAAGAGGAGGCAGTTAATTCCTTGTCTTGGGCAAGTCTTCTCTTCCATAAGGAGAGTATCCTTACGTAGTGTTAAAGCTTAGTAACCCTCAGGAAACAGACCACAGGGCAAGGGAAGGTTCTCCACAAAAGCAACACAGCACATCTGACAGCTTGGGATACTGAGGAAACTGCCTGGAGTTCAGGTAGCTGGACTGAGAAGGGGTAAGGAAACAGAGACATGGAGAGGCTGCTGGACCAGATTGTGAAGGGCCTCCTCTTTGTGATGCTAACAAACTTGGGTTTTTCTCCTGATAGCCGCGAGGAGCCACAGGAGAACCATACTAAAGGAAAGAGCATAATGGTGTTTACCAGTTTGAAAGATCACTCCAGCCAGAGGCTGGGTTGGCTAGTCCTTAAAAAAAGGAGACAGGGAGACCAAGTACAGGGCAAATCCAGGTGAGAGGGATGAGAGCCAGATAGATAGGGGCTGGAGGAGGAGGGAAGGGGAGGATGGCTTTGAGAGATCAGCAGGAGGTAGATCTCCTTAAGTCCAAATTGATGGAATTGATTGGGTGTGGGGGTGGATTCAGATGGGTATATCTTTCCTTTTCTCCTTTGCCTTTCACTTCTTTTCTCAGCTATTTGTAAGGCTTCCTCAACCTACCATTTTGCCTTTGTGCATTTCCTTTTCTTGGGGATGGTCTTGATCACTGCCTCCTGTACAATGTCACGAACCTCCATCCATAGTTCTTCAGACCCTCTATCAGATCTAATCCCTTGACTCTGTTTGTCACTTTCACTGTATAATCGTAAGGGATTTGATTTAGGTCATACCTGAATGGTCTAGTGGTTTTCCCTACTTTCTTCAATTTAAGTCTGAACTTGGCAATAAGGAGTTCATGATCTGAGCCACAGTCAGCTCCTGGTCTTGTTTTTGCTGCTTGTATAGAGCTTCTCCATCTTTGGCTGCAAAGAATATAATCAATTTGATTTCAGTATTGACCATCTGGTGATGTCCATGTGTAGTCAAGTTTTCTTTTGTGTTGTTGGAAGAGGGTGTTTGCTATGATCAGTGCGTTCTCTTGGCAAACTCTGTTAGCCTTTGCCCTGCTTCATTTTGTACTCCAAAGCCAAATTTGCCTGTTAATCCAGTATCCCTTGACTTCCTACTTTTGGCATTCCAGTCCTCTATGATGAAAATGACATCTTTTTTGGGTGTTAGTTCTAGAAGGTCTTGTAGGTCTTCATAGAACCATTCAATTTCAGCTTCTTCAGCATTACTGGTTGGGACATAGACTTGGATTACTATGATACTGAATGGTTTGCTTTGAAAACGAAGAGATGATTCTGTCATTTTTGAGACTGAACACACATACTGCATTTCAGACTCTTCTTTGCTGACTATTAGGGTTACTCCATTTCTTGTAAAGGATTCTTGCCCACAGTAGTAGATATAATGGTCATATGAATTAAATTCGTCCATTCCAGCCCATTTTAGTTCGCTGATTCCTAAAATGTCAATGTTCACCCTTGCCATCTCCTGTTTGACGACTTCCAGTTTGCCTTGATTCACGGACCTAACATCCCAGGTTCCTATGCAATATTGCTCTTTACAGCATCAGACTTTACTTCCACCACCAGTCACATCCACAGCTGGGCGTTGTTTTCACTTTGACTCTGCTCTGCCTCTTCATTCTTTCTGGAGTTGTTTCTCCGCTGACCTCCAGTAGCATATTGGGCACCTACCTAGCTGGGGAGTTCATCTTTCAGTGTCCTATCTTTTTGCCTTTTCATACTGTTCATGGGGTTCTCAAGGCAAGAATACTGAAGTGGTTTGCCATTCCCTTCTCCAGTGGGCCACGTTTTGTCAGAACTCTTCACCATGACCCGTCCGTCTTGGGTGGCCCTACATGGAATGGCTCATAGTTTAATTGAGTTAGATAAGGTTGTGGTCCACCGACTTGATGGACATGAATTTTAGCAAGTTCCGGGAGCTGGTAATGGACAGGGAAGCCTGGCATGCTTCAGTCCATGGAGTCGCAAAGAGTCGGACATGACTGAGTGAATGAACTGAACTGGGGGTGAAGGGAGGAGCTGTGTGAGAGAAAGCAGAGCTCAGGACAACCTGTATGTCTTAAATTTGGCCCCGGGGGATTGGTCTTCCCATTAACCAAAGCAGGGAATTTGGAGAGAGGAATCATTGTGTATGTGAAATGGGTACATAATGTGTTAACCTATGAACATTTTAATCTTGGCAATCATCAAAGTGAAATATGTTTGGTTGGAAAGAATGTTGACATTTGTCATGTGCCTGGAACTGTGTTTGGCTTCTTATGTATTTCATCTCATTTAATATTTAGAACAGATTGAGATATGGGGCATTATTTTTTTTTTATAAATGATAAAACTGAGGTTCATTTAAGATCCCTACTTTACACAGTGAACACTGAAGAACAGTAAGAAAACCAGTTTGATTAAGCAAGATTGAATGAAGTGCATATAAAGAGAGGGATCAGAAAATAAAGTTTAGGGGCAGATCATGGAAAAATTTGAATTGAGATATTAACCACCCCACAGGGATGTTGTAAAAATTGGTTGAGAGAAAGCGTATAAAGCATTTTGTAAACTATAGAAGGCTAAGCAAATATGAGGAATTCCAGTTGTGGCCAAACCTTATTGCAACAAATAATAATAAAGAACATAACAATGGGTGGACTTTAGTGTTCAAATCTGTACTTAATAAATAAAATTCAACAATTATGCCTTCTCCCCATTCTTCTTACTGATAGGTCCACAAAAGAATCTCTAACACACAGCGGTAACTTTTCTTTCTCCCCACCAAACCATCAACACATATTGTTTGAAGGAAAACTCTCCCAAGGAAAGATGATGATATGATAGGCATGAGAAGGAAGAAGGGGATTTGAAAGTCAAACAGACCCAGCTGATCCCAACTACTGTGTCCTCACATGTTAGAGTGAGACCCTAAAGATATTTAACTTGGATATTTCTACTGTCAGGCAGAACCACAAAAAAATTAGGATAAAATTCCTAGGCCTCCTACCTGCTAATTGTTTCCATGTGAACTGGGAGCAGCAATGCTCTACAAATGCTTAAGACTGGGCTGAGTCACAGTTGGTAAGGTCACCATCAAACAAGCCAGCTTCAGCTATCTGTACCCTCCTTGACTTTCAACTTTGGAAATACATGACAGACATTCTTTGGGCTGCTCACCATCTTTCCATCCAAGTTCTCTCTCTTTATGTTTCTGGCCCCTCTTGTTTTAAGCCTCTGTTCTTTCTCCACATTAGCTGTCACTGCTCTGCAAAACTAGACCAGCACTGCCCAAAAGAAATATAATGTGAGCCACATAGCCACATTAGAAAGTAAAGGGAAATGGGTGAAACTAATCATAATATATCTTATTTAACCCAAAATATACAGTATAATTTTAATGTGTAATCAATATTAAAAGAAACTGTGGTATTTGAAATTCTCTTCCTTTAAGCCACGTCTTCAAAACTCAGTGTGCATTTTTACACTTTCAACACTCACTGCAAGTGCTCAAGAGTTACATGTGGCTGGTGGCTGCCATATGAGTACTACAGCGTGGGGCAGAGCTCAGTCCTGGGAGGTATCAGATTGCCCACCCTTCACCTAATCCAGCATGCCAGGTATATTTATGTTTCACGTGAGCTTCAGTGAAAGGAATGATAGAACATTTGGCTGTTGAGAATTCCATACTCTAATGATGTTTCTCAACTTTACTTCCATCTGCACGGCAGAGCAATAGTTTACAGAGACAGCAGCCTGCATCCTAGTCACTGAAATGAGACCCATCCCTCGCAGCCCCCAGGCTGAAGGACAACTGGGCTGCCTCTCTTCACCCCCAAATGGAAGGGGCTTTGGCCCACAGTCACTAACCACATGCCCATGGGCCTGGACCTCTAGGTTAGCCCCCAAACATGGCAGGCAATACTTGAGAATAAAATAAAGGGCCTCTGTCCCACCAACCAACTCAGGGTCACTTAACATAGGAAACAAAGGTGAAAACAAGGCCTAAGGGAGAATTTTCAAGAGAAAGTACATATCCCTGAGGACTTGTCCTCAGAGTGAACTCCTGGGGCTAAGCAATCACACACCCACCAGGTTCTTGGGGACCTTCCTTTTGACCTGAGAGCCACAATGAAGTGACTTTAGGTAAGTCATTCAGTTCTCAGGGCCCCACTGGAATTTTGTCCATGTCAGAATGGGGCCACCGAAGCAACCAGTGACAGGTAGAGTGAATGAAGGTCTCAAACCAAGTGAAGGCTGAGGAATAGGGTTTCACCAGTTCTGTGTTTGCCTTGACCCCTTCGCTAGAAAACAAGGCTCATGACTGGAGTCAGTGTGTGTGGCTGTCAGGTCGGAGCCATCTCCAGGTGCCAGGCAGCCCTTGGCCCTTCCTTGGCTGGCAGATTGACTCCCCCCCTCTGCTGTTCAGCTGAGCAATCACAGTTCCTCGTGGTACAGCTGCGGGCAATACCACACCCACCCTCTTGCTTTTGTGGTCTCCTCCTTGGTGACTGCTACAGCATATGTTTTATTAAAAAGGAAAAGGAGGGAAGATGAGAGGTTATGTACATGGGCACGCTCAAGAATCTTAAGATGGAAAGTCTCCTCAATGCTAAACGCCTGAGGGCTTTGGCGTTTTGCCGGCTCCAAGTAAACCTCAATAGGGATATTTGGGTGGTGAAACAGGAAATGAAGGAAAATCAAGGCTCTCGCTCTCAGGAGATTCTCAGTCTAAAAAAAAAAAAATATGAGATTTTCTCATATTCTCTTGAAATTTGCCTACTCCCCTCCCCAATATCTTTCTCCAAAATTTTTGATATGCTGTTGAAAAGCTCTCTGACCTTGAGCACTATTTTTCCTATAATATATGGATTAGACTTGAGGGTGGGTAGAAGGCTTAGGTAATTTTCAGTGTCTAATGAGATGTCCAACATTTCAAATCCCTCCGTCTCATGTGAGGGCAGCTTCCCCTAGGCCACTCTATGCTTCAAGTAATTAACCCAGATGTATGCAGTTACCAGGATCCAAGTGGAGAAGTGGCTTAGAGCAAATCCCATGGAAACATGCAAGCCTTGAAGTTTCCAGCTTCCTCAACTGTGCTGCAGTGAGCCTCTCTGTCAACTGGGATCTTTTTACCATCTCTTCCTCTCCAAACAAATCCCACTCTATCCCAAGGCACAATTCAAATTTTCCTTCCTTGGAATATTGAGAGCTCTTGTTATCTGCACAAATCGATTGTAGATGAATTAGGTCAGCCTTGTGAATTTCTTGTATTGAATGGCTGTTTAGAATGTATGTTGTCATTTAGCTTTTCCCCAGATGTAAGCCTATTTTCCTAACTAGAATGTAAGATCATTGAGGGCAAAGACAAGGTCTTAATAAGACTTCGTATCCCTCGTAGCTCTTAGGTCAGTGCTAGAGGCGAAGTCCTAGGTTACTGCAGCCTCCCATTCCTGCGAATTATAGAACAGCTGAGTCAAATCATGGCTACCACAATTAAACCATTCCCTAGGAGATACCTGGAGAGCCTGGGAGTGATTTAGGAGTGACGAGACCCAGACCCCATTCCGTAGTTTCCCTGAATTGTTTCAGAGTAAACTAGTTCATCTTCCAAGGTCCTCTGCCCTCCTTTTTCCAAGAAGGAGGCTAAACTCATTGTAGCTCTACTTGTTAGGGTAATCAAAGATAAATGAGACCATAAGGCATGTGAAGATTAATTAGATGAACTCCCTAAAATACCTTTAGCCCTTTGGAAAAGTATGCCATTGTAAAATGTACATACAAGGTCTTATTATTTAAGAGAAAGAGTTGAATCACCAAAAATAATCTGCACAGTGGAGAAAACAAAACACTAATCAGGAACCCTCAACACTAAGCATCCCACTCAGCAGAAAGTACCCACACAGATGTCTCCAGTCCCTCCAGATTACTTCTTGTTTATGAGCTGGGGAGGGATTTTGGAGCACCGTCTCAGAGGATGTTTTTGTGCCAGGCTCCCCAGTGGCCAGCCTGTGTCTTGGGAAAGGGGATCAGAAGGAGTTGATGACGCAGGTATGTTCTTTGCCCTCTGGTCTTGCTCAGTAAACAACCTGTTAGAAGTCCAGAAGGGAAAACCCAGAGGATGATCTTAAGGGCCTAAATGGGGGAAGACATCGCCCATCTCTGAGTCTGGCCCAATGCTAACAGAGCAGGAACCCTCCTCACTCCCCAGCCCATCCCTCCTTTCCTCCTTTCTTGTGGCCACACTGCAGCACACATCCCTCCATTCTTGGAGACAAAGCCAGCCCCATTTTTGGGGAGGAGTGAGAAGCAAGAGTCCGGGATGCTACTGTCTTCTCCATGGCTGCAGAACAGCTGTTAAACCCTTTGGTGCCAGCTGCCCTCCAGCAGGGAAAACCGTGGTCTGATATTTGCTTTTTCCTCAAACATTTCACAGTATCCAGGCTCTCTACCAACTCAAAACATATCCCTCCTCGAAGAAAAAAGCATGCGTTTTTCCCCACAGTAGGCAAGTAGTCAGAAGCTAAAAAGAAGGTATACACACACACACACACACACACACATATATATGTATAGCAGCAGCTGTGATGGAAAATTTCAGGATCATTGTGACAGCAGTGCTTGGTCATGCCCCCAGTGCTGCAAAGCAACTTATTTTGGATGGAAGGGAACTCCAGAGGGTCCTGCCATCAACAAATAACATACACATAACTGTATGAAACCAAGAGGGAAAACACACAAACTCCAGAATCACTTTGCTGTCGTCTGATGTCATCAGACTGCCCCCCAGGGGATTTTGTAAAATACTTTAGCTTCTTGGTTAACACTGGCAATTGCACGTATTCTAGGAAGCATGGTCAGAAAGAGAATCTCTTCGCCCTGCACATGTCTGGAGAAGACAGAGGCAGAAATACTTGACTTACAACATACCTTTTATTCTCCTGATGGCTCTATGCTGACAGATCATTGTCCCTGCTGGACGAGGCTCAGATTGCCCAGCTAGAAGCCTGGCCTGTTATAATTGCTCTCCTTTGAACAAAAACATTTGCTTCTGCTCAGGGCACCTGACTCCGAGAGCGAGGAAGAGCACACACAGTTCTTTATGGATGGGGTCTGTTCAGTCATGTTACAGTGCATTAGCTTGATTATTAGTTGATATTTGGCTTAGGTCTATATACCCTGGATAAATATGTACCATGCAGAGGGACTGCTTGGTGAGCAGAAAACTCCTCTGGGCTGGAAGAGCAGCTCCCAAGTTCATGTTCCTACTAGGCAGAACACTCCAGGCATCTGGGGCCTGGGCAGGGAGTTGCACATGCATGCTGCTTCTAGAGGCAGCCTGCTTCCTTCATATAGCTGTTAACAGGCACACACAAACACACACACACACATACCATAGGCAGCATTAGATGAGTACCCAGAAAGATGGCCAGATAATCTCAGCGTGCCCTTCCTTCCAGCATAGCAATTCTCTCCCCAGTGTCCCCAGCAAGCTACCAGTTTCCACTCAATCAGTGGGGTTCCTGCTGCCACCCTGGGGAGACTATTTGCAACCCACAGGGTTCACTCTTCAATCTTTATTTGTTCCTGGCTGTATGTGCGTGGGAGCAAGAGACAGGCCTCTACAGACATGCCAGGGAGCTCTATGGACATGTGAATAGAGCTCTAGGAATGTGTGAATATCTGTGAACGTGTGGATCGTGTATGCCGACCTCAGCTCTTGGGGGCCCGTCCCAAACATAGGGAACCATGTACAGTCCAATCCAGCATCCGCTGGGTAGGCAGAAGTCCTTGTCATCTTCTGCAATTATGCAGCCTGACAGGTTTTCTGAAGCTAATGGGAGTTGCACTAACTTTGAGGACTTAAACCAAGCAAAAGCAATATAGGTCAGGCAGAGTGCCCAAGTCGTGTGACAGCCATGCAACCAACACCAGGAGGCAATAACAGGACGGTCTCAAGCTAAACCCCAAAGTCCACTGCTCAGCCCCACAAGACAGAAACTAAGAGGCGAGGGGGATCATTCCCTCTGCCTGCAACTGCCAGGCACCAGGACAAGAAGGCTGTAGGAGAGCAAAAGCATCCCCTTATCAAGAGACACACCAAAAAGACAACGAAAAAGGGCGGTGGAGAAAAACCACCAACCCCCTGCACTGTTACCTTGAGTCCTGCAAGAGCCCTCCTTGCTCTATCAGCTGCTCCCCAAACCTCCACCGCCTGGGAGGAGACTCCTGAAAGGTTCCAGGTTTTTGTGCAACATCTCCAATGGCAGCTTTCCAAAGTTTTTACTTCATGATGTCTCGTGGCTCCTTCTCATTTGGGGAAAACGTGAATGCCTCCCGCTCAGCGTGTGAAAGGGAGCGGATGTCTCTTTTCAAATCTTGCTCCCCGCTTTGCTGCTGCCGCTGCCGCCGCCGCGCCGCCGTCAGACCACTTGCCTGCTGCCTTCTTCCAGCTGAGCAGCCAGGATGCCTGGCATCCACAGCATGTTTGAAGTGGGGCTCGGACGCTGGGTCGGGGCGCTCGCGGGTGGAGAGGGAAGGAAAGTACCAACCCCGACCCGGGGAGTCCTCTATCCCTGCACCGAAGAGAAAGCCAAGCTCGTGCCTTCCTCCCAACTCTGTAGAGACTCACTCGCCCTGTCTGTCTCCCGGAATTACTGCCTTGCCCATGGGTAGAGACAGTTCCTCCAGCTTCACTGCTCCCTCGGCTGCCTGCAGACCTGCCCGGACGCTCGCCGCGCACGGCAGGTGCACATCCCCGGGCAAATGCTAACGGTGTCCTCTGAGCTCAGCGAAGACGCTGCCCGAGCAGCCGCGAGCAGAGCAGCTTCCGAGGCGGGCGGATTCCATCCCAGGCTGTAGCCCAGCGTGTCCCCGCTCCGACTCCGCGCTTTTCACCTAAGCAGTTTCACCTGCAGGCTCACACACCAGATGAGTGTCTTAAGATAACAATGCTCCCCTGCCTGCCTCTCGCTTTCTTTCTAATGCACGTAGGTGGGCAGCCAATGAGACGCAGCTCCACACTCCCCACGGGCGCCCATTGGCTGGGAGGCTTGACTGGGGGCGGGCTCGGGGCCTCACCGGCTGTCTTCTTTGGTTAGCTGGCTGGCTGGGGTACCAGCTCTGTTAACCCTCCCAGCTTTGCAGCAGAGACTTTTTTTTTTTTTTTGGTATGGATAAGGGAGCCTTGGATAAATTCATGACTGGGGAGTTGGATAGTCGAAGAAGGCTGAGGAACAGAAAGACGCTTGGAAGCTAATTACATTTTCTTCTATTCTTCTGAGTTTCCATAATCATTTGTCCCAGACCATTTTGTTTGCTTGCTTAACTAGAACTTGCAGAGATAAGGACCCATTTGAACCATTTTCCTTCTAATTTGAGGTTTTATTTGGTTGTTTTGTGCATTTTAGCCTCTTGGTCACGGTCCTGAATTACTTAATTAGAAATCACTGCCCAGGTGAGAATCTTTATCTTATTGTATTTTCTGCCTCTCTCACATACATGTACACACATCATAGATCAAGGAGAGAGAGAGAGAGGCAAAAGACAGCAGGAACTCAGTGAGCAGACAGAGAAAGAGATCTAGAGACTCTGAACAGCTAAATCAAGAAACATTATGTCCCCAAACCAGGACTGTGAAGACAAAGGCAAAGTAAAGAACTTTAGGTTTCTGGGGCGAAATTAAGAGGAAAAAATGTCCTGCCTCCCCCAAAGTGAACTGTTTTGCCTGTGGTGTTTTCCTTGGGCATGCCTCTTTTCACTTTAGTGTGTGTCAGGAAGAGGGAATCTCCACTTGGTTTTTAAAGGAAGACTAGAGAAGTCAGAACAGGAACAGCCTTGTTTCTGTGTTTCTGTGAAGCAGGTGCTGTTGCTGAGCCTGTGAATTGAGAGAAGAGAGAGAAAAAGGAAGAATGAAAGAGAGAGAGAGATGGGGGTGGGAAGGAAAGAGTAAAGGAAAAAATATTAACTTTGAATCAAAAAATATGAAATATAGTTCTAAATGTCCTAATGAGGGTGCAAAACCGAATTAATATTTCCAGCTAACTAGCATACTGCACTAAATTTTGGCAGAGCATGGGAGCGTAATAGTTGAAGAAAGAATCCAATTCAACAGAAGAGCTGGGGGTTGGAGCTGGCAAAGGGATGTGAGGGGTTCACACTAACTTGTGTGATGGGGAAAATATGGAGAGGAAAATACGAAGTCAGAAAGGGAGAGAAGTCTTTTGATTTAGTTTCATTTAAAAATGGAAACCAACATTAAGGATTATTTTCATAAAGAAGCATAAAAAAGAAAAGCAGACAGAGGTTTACCGAATGTTGAAGTAGTATATACCAGGATTATCTAAAAAGCATCAGGAAGCCAGCTGTTCTGAGTGAATGGGGAAAATGAGAAATATTCCTCCCATACATACCCCTTAGCTCCACTCATCTCTTTCACCTCTACTCTCTCCTCTGCATCTTTTATAGCTTTGACCTTCCCTCTCTGGATTGTAGGTATCTTTTCGCCTTAAGCTACAAAACATGTCAGAGAGCAGTCCCGAGGATAAAAACATGGAAGTGGACCAGTGAAAGTCTAAATCTGTTACTATCCAACTGCTGAGTTATTTACTCCTGCGCTTCCTAGAGACAGAGGCCCCCTGAACTTTCCCTGGTGAAAAGACACCAAATTTCGAGACTCTTATAAAAAAAAATAGTAGAAAGGAGTGGTAAAGGAAAGGGGAAGTTGAACAAATGACTACCAATCTTCAGGGAAGGAAAGTTAAAATTTCCAAAACCTCTAAAGAAGAAGGAAAGGGTATAGAGTTGGGAGACAAGAAAACAACTTGTAGAAAGAAAAAAAATTGCATCTGCTTTCTTCTTCTATAGGGTCCGCTGCTGCTGCTGCTGCTAAGTTGCTTCAGTCGTGTCCAAAGCCATGTAAAAAACAGCTTAGTTAGGTATACTAGACATTACTAGACCACAAAGAAAGCTGAGCACTGAAGAATTGATGCTTTTGAACTGTGGTGTTGGAGAAGACTCTTGAGAGTACCTTGGACTGCAAGGATATCAAACCAGACCATCCTAAAGGAAACCGGTCCTGAATATTCATTGGAAGGACTGATACTGAAGCTGAAGCTCCAATACTTTGGCCACCTGATGTGAAGAACTAACTTACTGGAAAAGACCCTGATGCTGGGAAAGATTGAAGGCAGGAGGAGAAGGGGATGACAGAGGATGAGATGGTTGGATGGCATCAACAACTTGATGGATATGAGTTTGAGCAAGCTCCGGAAGTTGGTGATGGACAAGGAGGCCTGGGATGCTGCAGTCCGTGGGGTTGCAAAGAGTCAGACACAACTGAGCAACTGAACTGAACTAGACATTACAAATTCCATCAGTGTACAGTTTGATATATTTTGCCTATACATGCATCCATGTGATCACTACCCACAGCATTTCCAAGAAGCTTGTCCTGACATTCTCAGTCCAAACTCCCTTCCCTGCAGAGATAACCACTATTCTGACTTCCAGCATCAAAGAGTAATGTTACCTTGTCATGAATTTCATAAATATTTTATCTTAGAGGATAACCTCTTCTGTGTCTGGTTTCATTCCCCTATGTCTGCAAAATTCATCCACATTGTTGCACAATATTTTTTATTGCTGTGTAGTATTCCATCACATGACTGTATGCTATTTATTCATTCTCCTATTGATGCATAGTTGAGTTGTTTCCATTTTTGTTTTACATGAGTAAACATGCAATTAATGTTCTTGTACATTCTTTTGGTGGACATATCATTTATCCTGGGTATATGCCAAAGAGTATTAGTCACTTGATTTGCTTTTGGTTACTACCTGGGAAAAAAATCTCATGAAAAAAGTTCTGAAGCCTATTTTCTTTCTGAAATAATTGAAGAGTGGCAACGGCTATCACTCATGAGCACCAACTGTCAAAATTTTAGATCCTTTATATACATAGTCTCATTTCCTTCTCACACCTATTCTAAAAAGCATGCATTATTGTTTCTGTTTTGCTAATAAAAATGTTCTATTTTGCTAATAAAAATGTAAGACACTATGTTGGGAAATGGCCATTGACCTTCTAAGGTTTTGTGTGTGTGTGTGTGTGCATGTGTGTGCATGTGTGTGCACGTGTGCACGCACATAAGGGCTCTGTGAAGGGACCTATGGGTAAAGGGAGTGATGGAAAGTCTCACTTCATAGCTAAGGGCTGAGATTCGTCTGCAGATAAGAGAGGATCTGGAGAACACTGAGTGGTGGACAGAATGGCATGGGAGGAGTAAAAATGGGTTGCGGACTTTAATTTGGTGGGGATGTGTTTGTGTGTTGCGGGGGAATGGGAACCGGACAGTGTAGTAAGCACAACATCTAACAGAATAAAGAGTATGAAATTTGGAAAAGTTTTTGAATTTCCAAACTATGGTGTTTGAACTTTATCCTGTGGGAAAAGAAAAACTAGAATGGCATGAGGAAAGTAAGATTAATAAAGATCAACCTGGTAGCTGTCTAAGAAAGAGTTCAAAAGCAGGAGAAGCATTCAAAAGCTATTATGAGTCAGGGAGCAAGGCCATTGGAGCTGGAATATGGAAGTCAGACCTCAGGAAGAAAGTCAGGATTGGAGATGACAGAACCTGCTATTTTATAGTGTCTTAGTCAATATAAGTATTTGTACTTCTATAACCTGTGGGATGGGCAGAGATCAGTGGCCCCATTTTATTGAGGGGGACAATGAAGATAAGAATAGTCCAGGTTCAAACTGATTTGTCTCTAGGATGATATGCATGTTTAAAGTGGTATTAAAAGCTGCACTGATGGATATGTAGTAATAAACCTATCTGTTATTAATATGCAAAATAATAATGTTCCAGGCTCACCTCCAAAGAAGCAAATTATGGAGTTGAGACTTGACTTCAAGTCTATTGCTTCACTACATCATGTTGCCTGATTACAAAGGTAGTTATTTAGATGTATACAAATTTCTCCCAGTCCCATTTAAAAGTAAAACATCATACAGAAGAGATGCTCTAGTTCCTGTGAACTTCAACTTCTCCCCATCTCTAGGTGTTTACTTCCCTAAGAAAAGGCCACATCACAGTGTATGCATATTTACAGGAATCCAGTGCCCTGGCGATATACTATCTCTTTTTATGTGCATAGTCCTCTTGCTCGACCCTTCCACAAATTCCAAGTCTTTCCAATTCAATTTGTTGTTGTTCAGTCACTCAGTTGTGTCCGACTCTTTGATACCCCATGGATTGCAGCACGCTGGGCTTCCCTGTCCTTCCCTATGTCCTGGAGCTTGCTCAAATTCATATCCATTGAGTCGGTAATGCTATCTAACCGTCTCATCCTCTGCCGTCCTCTTCTAAATGGACGTTTAATCCATGTACCCTTTTTCTTGTGACTGTGAATGAGAAAGTATGTAAAAATGTAATCATGTAAAAACTATAGATAGGCAAAGTAAAGTCAATATTGACTTATCAGAAAATCAAATGGTTCACTTGGGTTTTCTAAAATGACTCAATACACTTCAGAAAATGAGGAAGAAAGATTTCAAAACAATAATAGATTATATGCTACTCAAAAGCAAGAAGAGTATTTTTCCTAGAATCTGTCCATGCTTAGTCTAATGCACAGCATATGGTAGGTATGCAAATGTTTACTGAATGAATTACTGGGAGCCATTAAAGTCCAGAAATTATCCATGGGTGTACCTAGATGTCCTGTAATTGTGTAGTGGAAAGGGCCCTAGGCAAAATCTTGTTTGTGGTCTTCACTCCCCCACTCCTTCTTGGCAGATTGATCTTGGGTAAACTGCTTCACTGGGGCTTCCTCCCCTGGCTCAGAGGTGAACAGTCAGCTGGCAACACATGAAGATCCCCTGGAGGAGGGCATGGCAGCCCGTCCCAGTATTCTTGCCTGGCGAATCCCATGGACAGGGGAGCCTGGCGGGCTGAAGTCCATGGGGTCGCACAGAATCGGACACGATTGAAGTGATTTAGCATGCATGCATGCATTGGAGAAGGAAATGGCAACCCACTCCAGTGTTCTTGCCTGGAGAATCTCAGGGACAGAGAAGCCTGGTGGGCTGCCGTCTATGGCGTCACATAGAGTCAGACACAACTGAAGCAACTTAGCAGCAGCAGCAGCAGAAGCGATTGACCACACGAAAGCATGCAAACTGCTTCACTGTTTCACTGTCCTCAGCTTCCTTAATCTGTCAAATGAGAAACTGGACTAATAGATGATCTGGTAGTTTCATGCTATTTCTCACATTCTAAGACCAAGTGTATTTTCTCGTTATCACTCTAATTTTTCAATGGGAAACCTTGAGTAACAAAGTTAATACTGGTTTTTATGCTAGAGAGAGTAGGCAAAAGAGACACCCTGGGGTCTTTATCTCAGTATCTCCTATGAAGAAGAGTTTAAAAAAGTCATTAGCTGATAAATGCTTTTTGCAGTAATTTGCAATGCTACATGGTAATAGTTCTTAGATATGTTAAAAAAAAAAAAAACTGTTATAAAGTCTTTATCTCTTTTCTTATAAGCAAGACCTTCACTCCTTAAATGTGACCTTAAATATATGACTCATTTTCTTTATTCCCATTCATCAACTAGAGTAACCTTGTCAAATATATGGCAAAAGCTTTTTTTGTTGTTTCTTTAAAAGGACATACATTCAGAGATGCCAATAAATTGACACTAGGTAGAATGAGAATGAAATTGTTCTAAAGTGGAAATCCTCTTTGAAAATGGTGGTGCATTAAATTCCCAGAGATTAGAAATTATTTATAACATAGTCTTACAGCACTTAGTATTTAAGTCAGCATTGAATAAATGTTTAAGGGCAAACTTTTTTTTTTAATTGAAGTATAGTTCATTTACAATGTTGTGTTAGTTTCGGCAAACTTTTGAAATGAGTTAAAGGTTATCCTGTAAGAGAAAGTTCAGTTAATCATCAGATACTAGCACATACAAAAATCACTTTTCTATCAGTTTATTGCATACTATCATCATTTTGTTAAGACTTAAGGCATTACTGCCCAGCACTAATGGAAACAAAACTTTCAAGGGTTTTTGTTGTTAGTGACGTTTTTATTATCTACCCTGTTCTACTCTTGATTGGACTGGGTTTGACCTGGCCCATGCCCAAGGATATTTTTTTATTCCTTTTCCGTTTGTTAAGGGTGTCTAGAAACTTTGTTTTTCTCACATTTTCTTCCAGCTCTGTTCTGTTTACTGGATTCTCTATAACTAAAAGCTCAACAATTCTTTGAGCTAGCTCTACTTTTTCTATCAATTATAGCCAGCTCCAAATGATCTTTATATTGCTCACCACAGATAAGATTGGTAACAGAAATGGAACGGAAAAGGGAAAGAGAAATAGCAAATAAAAGTTCTAATTCCCTGCTTAACTGTATGCAATACACTGACTTTGTTATTTGTCATTCACACAATCTATCTATATATATGTACATACAAAATATTCCCTCTAAACATATTTCTGCATCGTTAGTGCTGAGTAATAACACACACGTGCATTTATTCCAGCACACGTTTATCCAATATAAAAATCCAATTTTAGTGGGTAAAAAAAGACAAGAATGGAACCACCTATATCTACAAAACAACTGGGGGAGTATTTGCATCTACAGACCCCCCATCACTGGCTTTGAGGAAGCACATTTAAAGGGGTGTGCGCGCGCGCCCTTCCCAAGCCATCAGGAAGATAATGCGGGAGGGAAGATTTTGCATTGGAAAAACGGCTGGGGAAAAAAAAAAAAATGCTGTGCAGGTAGTTAATAGCCAAGAGCGTGCTCCTGCTGGGGGGATGCAAAGGAGGAAGGCGGCAGCACCGGCTGCCCGCTGGGGGCTGACCTGATTCCCCAGAATCTTCAGCTCCCTTCCTCTTTCCTCCGACGTCCTTCCTTCTCCTTTCTTCTCTCCCCACTTCCCCCCCACCTCCCCTCTTGCCTTCCCCAGATAAGCAGCTCCGGGAAACAAAGAGCGCGCGGGCTCTCCTCAGCCCTGCACCAGGCCAGCGGCATCTGGGTCCGGGGGACCCGGGCTTTCCCGGCTCCGCATCCCCTCCCCAACCTCCCCCGCCTCCCGCGCTCGCTCGCTCGCTCGCTCCCTCCCCGCTCGCTGCCTCCCCCACCTTCGCAGCGCTGGGAGGAAGGCGGCCGGGGCTCAAGATGGCTTTAGCCGGGCTCTGCGCCCTGCTCGCCTGCTGCTGGGGGCCGGCGACGGTGCTGGCCACGGCCGCCGGCGACGTGGATCCTTCCAAGGAGTTGGAGTGCAAGCTCAAGAGCATCACGGTGTCGGCGCTGCCCTTCCTGCGCGAGAACGACCTGAACATCATGCACAGCCCCTCGGCCTCCGAACCCAAGCTCCTCTTCTCCGTACGCAACGACTTCCCGGGAGAAATGGTCGTGGTGGACGACCTGGAGAACACGGAGCTGCCCTACTTCGTGTTGGGTGAGTCCCGGGGGAGGTCGAGGCGGCCCGAGGCGCTGGCCCGGCGCCCCCAGCCCCCCCACTCTGGCTCGCTCTCCACACCCACTCGCCGACTACCTCCCCTCCCCCACCCTACCTCCCTGGATCCGCCCCGTACCCAGACCATTCTCCTAGCCGACCTACAGGCGGGCGCTTCAGTGCACCTGACTTCTCCCCCGAATCCGACCCGGATGCTGGGCCTCCCACCTCCCCTGCGCTGCCTTGGCCCCCAAGGAACAGGTTGCCCGAGTCCCTCTGAAACCGTCCCCGGCTTTCATTCATAAGCACACGCACCGGAGCCCTTCTTGGCTGCTCCCAGCTCAACTCCCAGAAGCCCTTTTCCTGCTCCCAGGCCACAAGCTCAGTTCTTGGCTTCAAGCCCCCTGGACCACCCCCCCTCCCCCCCGACCCCAACAGCATCTCCTGGGGACAGTTAAAAATAGGTATCTACTGCTCACCTAGCCAGGCCTGTGCAGGGCAGATTGGGTGATTCTCAAGAATTCTCTCAGTGAGAGCTCTTTATCTGTCACTAGGCTGCTGACCCTGGGTTCCATCCCTGGGTTGGGAAGATCCCCTGGAGGAGGACATGGCAACCCACTCCAGTATTCTTGCCTGGAGAATCCCATGGGCAGAGGAGCCTGGCCGGCTGCAGTCCAGGGGGTCGCAAAGAGTCAGACAGGACTAAGCACACACAGGCTGCTGACACTCTGGCCTTCCTTCGGAACACAAGTTTCTTACAGCCTTGGTGTCCAATCTGGCAAGTCCTAGCTCCATGCTTTCGTGTAACAGACACCTCCAAGTCTCCAACTCCTTGAATAAAGAAATCATCCAGACTGTGGTCTGTTAACATTGGCATCTTTTTTCTCAACCTCCTTAGAGAGATAGACACGGGCATTCCTGCACAAAGAATGGCTTCCCTGGGTCAAGAAGCTCTTCCTTCCTTTGTTTACATCTCTCTCTTGGTATCCTATTTTAATTTTCTTAGCCCACAAAACTCCTTCAGATACTCGAACTTCTACATTACTTCTAGTCCACTCCTCTTTTTTTCACTACTGAGCTGCAAAAGATACTGTGGTCCTGCTTCTGCAGCTTGCATGCACAGGTGCATGTGACTTTGTTATCCAAAATTTCCTTCACTTCTCCCTGTGCAGATCCACCTCACCTTGCAGTGCAGGCCAGCCATGCAGTCCATTTCTTTAGTGCTGCTATAAACCACCATTCTTATTTTGCCAAGGAGAGAATTAACAGACAGCCACCAGTAAGTTTCTAGATCCAAGGAAAAAAATGTGAAAATGTCCAGGAAGCTTTCCATCCGTTTGACTACCCTACCAACTAAAGTTCACTTTGTAGGGACATGGCTTCCTGATGGCTATATGTAGGTTAGAACCACAAATGGAATGGTATTTCACATCCCTTTCATGTTCTTTCCTTATGAGACATGAAACATTAAGAAGTGGATGAGTAAACCCCCACTCTCCAGTCTGTGGAAAAACAATTTCAAAAACTGCCTGGTCCTTTGAAAAGTTGGTTTATAGTTCCTGGAGTAGAGCTCGGTAGATCTCATTAAGCCCAACCTATAGTCTTGATGGTGTTTACTTTTGCATTAGAAATGTACTAATAATACAAAAACTGGGGGCTGGCTGGGAATGCTGACATTGTGGATACGCTGTTCATTGAAATGTACAATTGCTGGGTTATTTGGTGGATGTAAATTTTGTGTTGGAAGTCATGCTGATGTGCAAGTAAGTACACAGTCTGTTCATCATCCAGTGTAAGAATGAGTGTAGGGAATTATATGTTTCTAAAGAGCCTATTTGGGGGCTCTACATGCAGTGCTTACTATGCATGAGAAGGGACATGTGTGGTACATGAAAAAAGGAAGATTGGATGAGCAGATATTCAATGTTCCACTTCCTTTTTTGCAGAATCCCAAAGGCAGGGCCTGAAGCCATGATGTGCCTGCTCAGATCCAATGTGTACAGCAAAAGCCCACATGTTAAAGAATGGGTTTTCTGCACCTCTGTGCAAAGCTGCCCACTGCAGCATCCTGCTGGAGTTGCTATGGTAACCTTCTGCAACTTGGCATTGACACACAGGAGCAGACACACACTTTTATTTCAGGGGCAGATGCATTTGCTAAATGCATTGATTGTCCCCAGCCCTCCCAGTCAGTGGGGGTATGTTCAGAGCCAGAGATATGCTCGTACCTCCCCTTTTGGCTCTAAATTCCCAGGGGAAATAGGAGTGAATCTCAGCTGGGGCAGTGGGCCAAAGCAGGGGACAAAAGGAGAGGAGTCCAAGTTCACAGAAGTCAAGTGTGGTTGCTTTTGAACTTAATTTTTGTAGTCCTGTATCCTGTCACTCGTGGTCAATAGTAAGGTCTATAGTGACCTTGACTTATAGAGTTTTTCCTACTCTTATCTCTAGAACCTGGTTTGTTTAATCCACCCCTAGAAGAATTTGAATCAGTCAGTTCTGGGAATTTACTGAGCATTTACTTGCTAAGCATTTTTAAGTGCTGTTAGGGTATAGAAGTTAAAAAGAAAAAGGTTCCTGCCCTGAGAACTGAGAGTAATAACACCTGATTGTGTGGTTCTTAAAGGTTCTTAAAGGCTGTAGGAATTCGGAGGAAGACACTTGCATGGCAAGAGCAGACTCCATGGAAGATATGGGATTGACTAGGGGCCTTGATCAGATCCTTCTGTCTCCAGGATCAAGTCCTATCACTTCATTGAGGCATCAAGGGTCTTCTGACCATAGCCTTCTCCAGCCTTTTATCTCTGCAAGCCTGCTCTGGCTCTCGGGATTCTATACACGCTCTTCCCTCTCCTCCACTTGGCGGCCTTCTTCCTTCTATACCCTGCTCACATGTCACCTTTCTGTGAAGCCTTCCCTACCCCAACCAAAGTAGTTTGGGTTCATTCATCCCTTTTCTGTGCTCTTTGCATGAATTTAAAAAAGTGCACATGCGTTGCGTGCACACACATACACAGACACGAACAAAATTAAAGATAGGTTAAATTTGGCTTGGCCTAGAAGTGGTGAAGCCATTTGAGGTCATGGAAAGGATGAGCCAAGGATGGTGGCAGGAATGAGTGTGGGACTAGCATGCATATGGAGTAGTACGGAGATTAGCCTGGTGGTCTGAGAGTATAGACAACCATGTCTGGCTCTGAGAGTGGGATGTGGCCCATGGCTTAAAAGCCAGGCAGGGGAGGGTTGACTTGACGTAAGAAGCACTGAAGCCTGACTTGCAGAGGCTGTCTCAGCCATCAAAACCACTGTCAATTTTGCTTGCAGGATAACTGAGGGACAGTGAAGGAGGTGGCATTATTTCCTGTTCTCTGAATTTGCAAATAGGATTTGCAAATTCTGGTGAAAGGGCCATATGTAACTTTCAGATGTGTTTTGTTTGGCTACACATAGTTTTGAATTTGAATGTTCTTAGTGAAGCTGTGCCATCTCTAGATTGCCATACTTCCTAGGAATATTGGTTGCACTATGGCTGCACCTCTTTTTATGGCACCTATCTGGCACCTCTTAGGTCATCTCAACCCCTGTTTTCAGAAGTGTTGTAAACTTTCTATAACATGCAAAATAACTGCAGTTCCTAATTCAAGATATTTAGATACAGAAGACAGGAAACTATAAAATTTTGCTGAACTAGCCAATTAAAATTTCGTATCTTAACTAAAATCGTGCATCTTCATCTTTCAAAACAGTAGACTTTCCAGATTTGGAGGCATATCTGATATTGAGACAACTGGTTAACCTGAAGTATGGCTTCTGTGCTGAAGTGTGGTTTTCTGTGATGTGAACAGAACATATTTATCAGTCTCATTACTATTTGAAAGGGATGCTCCTCTGTTTCAGACCCAGCTATTGAGCGTGTGTAAAACTTAGTGAAGAAAGCTGTTTCTCTTGTGCCTGGGAGTTTCGCTTTAGCTGTCATGGCTTTTGATTGAAGAAGGTATGCCTCAAGATAAATCAATCAGCCTGCGGAGATGTAGTGAGTTCCTGCATGCAAGGTGCTATTCAAAGTGTCTGGAGCAGGCCAGTGTGGTGGTTAAAAGAACAGGCTTTGAAGACAGATCTGGTGTCAACTCAGGAGGACTTTCCACTTATTCCATAGTGGAGAAAAAGGAAAGGATGGAGAGGTTAAGTAACTTACTCAGGGTTACATAGCTAATAACTGATGGATCTGTAACTCGAACTCAGGTCAATATGACATTTAAGTCTTTCTCTTAGTTACTATTTCATATATCTTAAAAGTTTTAAAAATCTATTCTTTTTCATGGTTTAATAAAAGGAGCCCTGGCAATGGATAGAGTAGGAAAATATATTCAGTTTGTATAAAGGAGTCCTTTGTGGCTTCTATGTAAATACCTTTTGAATATGTGTCCATTGAGTGACTTCTCACATAAGCCTTAATGCTGAAGAGGGTGAACTTCATCAAGAAGTATTTATCTAAGTAGGTGTACTTACCTAAGCAGAATCGGGGAATTCTTGCTTCATTCATAGTTTCCAGGTCTGAGTAGTCATGTTGTATGGCATGCAATGGCATCCACAGTCATGATGAACATGGTAGGGTAGGTAGGGATTAAGGGAACACTCTCTGTGCTTTTCTGAGAAAGGCCCCACAGAAATATAAACTGGGGATCCCAGAGAGCAGGCTCCGCTGTGAAACGGAGCCATCCAGAAGGCACTGTGCTTTCGGCTTCTTGACCAAGGCCACCGAAGTTTGTAGCGGGCGATCTTGTCCTTAGAATTCACCGTCAGAGCGCAGTGATGCTGCTTGAATAGCAGTTACTGAACTTTATGATTGGCTTCAAATATAACATCAGACATAGTTTTCTACTTACCTTTGAGCTTTGCCTAATAGGAAGTATTGCACTGTTTTTTCACATATCCATCCATCTTCCCATTCAAGAAGAAACTTGGAAATTTGTTCCTTTTCCTTCTTTTTGCTCTCTGCTACAGTGAGCTGCCCAGGTAAACAGCACACACATTCATATAGAGTGGCAGCCCCATCTAAAACATGGGAGGCTGACTGGTAGCAATCCTAAGGTAGGGAATTCAGCACTCATGTAACTCATACTAGCAGAATGCACTAATTTATGGTATTGAGAGGGTTACTATTTACTGTTTCTCTACAGAACTGTGGACTTTACATCAAAGGAATGTTGAATGCAAGAGTGATGAATTTTACAATGCTTCAAATGCTCTTCTAGATATACTGAGCTGGTCTGAATTCAAGTTTTTGAAAGAAAAGTAAAATACAAGCTTAATTTCTTTATATATCTTTGAAGGCAAGATTGAGGTCTTGTTTTACAGAATATATATATATCTATATATTTTATATACATATATTTTATACTTTATTTTTGAGGAATGTAATCAAAATGTAGTAGTTTCTCAGATTAAGGCCAGTTTACAAGAACAGAACTTGGCACCTTTTCAGCAGGAATATGCCAAGTCTTTATTTCTTCACTTTTATACCAAGTTCAAATACATGTACATGGATAGCAGAAAAAGCTCTATTTTGAGCAAGTTAATCTCCAAGGACAAGTTAAAGCCTATGGTAAATTTCAATATACCAAAACTTGCCATTTATCATCACTGTTACTATAAATATTATAAATAGAGTTAATATTTTTAAAATCATATATACTTTAAAGACTGAGAGAAAAAAACAAAGTGCCTCTATTGATCTCCACGTTTCCAAGGAACAAAATTTGGAAAAATTAAATTGTTCTTGATGGCAGTCTGAATTGACATGATGACTTTTGTAGAACAATTTGGTATATATTACATAGTAAAGTTAAAAATATACATGCTTCATGACCCAGTAATTCCACTTCTAAGTTTTTATTACACAGGACTTCTTACATGTATATACAAGAACATTTGTGGTGGCATTGTTGGTAGTAGCAAAACCTGGAAGCAACCCAACCTCTGTTAATAGAAGGCTAGACGTATACAAGGCGTATAGTCACTTGATAGTGTATTATCTAGCCACATTTACCAATAATGAGTTGCAGCTACATATACCAACATGAGGAGAAGGCAATGGCACCCCACTCCAGTACTCTTGCCTGGAAAATCCCATGGACGGAGGAGCCTGGTAGGCTGCAGTCCATGGAGTCGCTAAGAGTCGGACACGACTGAGTGACTTCACTTTCTCTTTTCACTTTCATGCGTTGGAGAAGGAAATGGCAACCCACTCCAGTGTTCTTGCCTGGAGAATCCCAGGGACGGGGAAGCCTGGTGGGCTGCCGTCTCTGGCGTCGCACAGAGTCGGACACGACTGAAGTGACTTAGCATAGCATAGCATAGCATACCAACATGGGGAAACCTCACAAATGTATCATTAAGTGAAAACAGCTACTAGCTTAAAAATACAAATGATACAATTCCATTTGTATAAAATTCAAACTAACAACATGTTTAGGTATACATGCGCATGTACAATTTGTATGAAAAGCAAGGTGTCAGAAAAACACAAAGGATGGGTGTTACTTCTGGTGAAAAGGTAGATGATGTGAAGGAAGAGGGAAAGAAAAGGGGCTTCAAACATTCTGGCAGTTCTTTTGGAATTAATTTTTATTGGAATATTGTTTATTTACAATGTTGTGTTACTTTCAATTGTGCTGCAAAGTGAGTCAGGTATACATATACCTATATCTACTAGTTTTATATTCTATGCCCATATAGGTCATTACAGAGTACTGAATGGAGTCCCCTGTGCTATCCAGCAGGTTCTTATTAGTTATCTCTTTTATATCTACTAGTGTGTACATGTCAATCCCAGTCTCCCAGTTTATCCCTCCCCATCCCTTTCCCCCTTGGTAACCACAAGTTTGTTCTACATCTGTGACTCAATTTCTACAATTTCTGTTTTGTAAATAGGTTCATTTGTACCAGTTTTTAGATTACACACATAGTGTAGTAGTAGTAGTAGTGGCTCAGTCGTGTCTGACTGTTTTCGACCCCACGGACCCCTTCAGTCTCCTCTGTCCATGGGATTCTCCAGGCAAGAATACTGGAGTGGATTGCCATTCCCTTCTCCAGAGGATCTTCCTGACCCAGGAATCGAACCCTGGTCTCCTGCATTGCAGGAGAACTCTTAACCCTTTGAGCTACAGGGAAGACCCTAAGGTTACACATATAAGCAATATCATATATTTGTCTTTCTTTGACTTACTTCATTCAGCATGACAGTCTCTAGGTCCATCATGTCACTCTGCAAGTGGCATTATTTCTTTCTTTTTAATGCAGTGTGTATGTGTGTGTGTGTGTGTTGTGGGTGTACCACACTGTCTTTATCCATTCCTCTGTCAAGAGACATTTAGATTCTTCCATGTTGTGCCTATTGTAAATAGTGCTACAGTGAACACTGGGGTGCATGTATCCTTTCAAAATAAGCTTTTCTCCAATATATGGCAGTTCTCAATTTTTTTTTGCCTTTTTGAAAGAAGTAAACAATTTTTATAGCAGATTTAGATTTAGAGAAAAATTATAAAGACCATACAGAGGTCCATATACCCTGCACCCAGCTCCTCCTGTTATTAACATCTTTATTAGTATGATACATTTAACAATTAAAGAACCAATATTGACATGTCACTATTAACTAAAGTCTATACTTTATTCAGATTTCCTTAATTTTTACCTAGTTTTTATCTTTAAAAACTAAGTTTCCTTAGTTTTTATCTTCTTTCTGCCTCAAGATCCTACCTGAATCTTAACATTGAATCATCACATCTCCTTAGGCATCTTTTTACTATGAGAGTTTCTTAAACTTCTTTTTGATGATTTTGGCAGTTTTGAGGAGTATTCCCCAGGTATTTTGTAGAATGTCCCTCAATTTGTTTGGATTGTCTAATGTTTGGATCTGTCTAACGTTTTCTCATGCTTAGATTCGGACTTTGAGTTTGGGGGAGGAAGCTGTAGTGTCATTTTCATTGCATCATGTCAAGGGTGCATTTCATCATTATGACCTGTTGACCTCGATCACCTGGCTGAATTTGTCACTTTTCTACACTGAGAAGTTACTTTTCTTTCCCCTTTTCCACGTTGTTCTCTTTGAAGGGAGTTCATTACGCATATCCCATACAAAAAGAATGGGGAAGTTATGGGTCTACCTTTTTGAAGGCCAAGAATCTATATAAATTGTTTTGAATTATTCTAGGAGAGAATCTTCCCTTATGTCTCATTAATGTATTGATTTAATCATTTATTTATATCATATGAACTCATGAATATTTATTTTATACGTTGGATCATACCCAATACTATTTTATTGATTTTATTGCTCAAATTGTTTGAGCTTTAGCTAATGTGAGCTCTTTCAGTTGCCTTCTGTGTTTCTTTGACATAACCCCATTAATACATATAGATTTTTGTTGTTTTTGATTTTTAAGCACTTTGCTATTTTTGTCACTACAAGCTGCTCCAAGCTCATCTTGTATATTGCTTCCCCATCCCACCACTGTCCATTCCTGCTGCTGCTGCTGCTACGTCGCTTCAGTCGTGTCCGACTCTGTGCGACCCCATAGACAGCAGCCCACCAGGCTCCCCCTGTCCCCGGGATTCTCCAGGCAAGAACAATGGAGTGGGTTGCCATTTCCTTCTCCAATGTATGAAAGTGAAAAGTGAAAGTGAAGTCGCTCAGTCGTGTCCTGACTCTTTGCGACCCCATGGACTGCAGCCTACCAGGCTCCTCCGTCCATGGGATTTTCCAGGCAAGAGTACTGGAGGGGGGTGCCATAGAATCAGCTATTTCTCCAATGAGCCCCAAGTTTGTTCACTGGAGAAACAATACTAAAAACCAAGATCTGGGGACTAGGTATACTGATTTATACTGAGTGTTAGTTGCTTCTAGGCCCTTTGAGTTAACAGAATGAAGAAATATATGTGTTACTAAGTCATAGGGATTCCCTTGGGGCTCAGACAGTAAAGAATCCGCCGGCAATGCAGGAGACCCAGGTTTAATCCCTGGGTCGGGAAGATCCCCTGGAGAAGGGAATGGCTACCCACTCCACTTATTCTTGCCTGGAGAATTCTATGGATAGAGAAGCCTGACTGGCTGCAGTCCATGGGGTTGCAAAGAGTCGGACATGACTGAGTGACTTAACACTTCCACTTTTCTCTCACTTTACTAAGTCATATGTATACACATACCTATAAATATTTCCATATGTAACCATCTGTATGTATATTGAGCATAACTTCATACTGATGTCTCCAGCTATAATCCATTATCTAATTATCTAATAACATCTACTATGTGTATCTAGTCTGTGGATCATTCTAGCCCCCTTCCCTTATTTATTCCACTCCAACAGTGAGAAAACCTGATTCCCACTGTCTTCCATCCATTTATTTAATTGTTCTACTCCACTATACATGTATGGAAGTATCAGAATTTCACTTATATCCCCATAGGGAAAAACTTTACCAGCTAGAGTACAGCTCCTGTGTACAGTTCCTTTAGTCTTACAGATCCTACTCATTTCTTTGGTCACTTAGTTACTTAGATCAATACCTTTACCTTCCTCTACTCCTGCAGAGAAGTTGTTTCATTTATTTATGAAACGGTTCATGTTTTGTCACATTCTGCATTCCATTCTGGGATCACCCCACCTCCTAAATGATATTTCTTAATTTGTTCTTTTCTCTTAATTTGTCATTTCTTTTCTCTGAACTTTTATACAAAGTTCTATGGGGTTTTAACAAATATACAGTGTCAAACATCCACAATTACATTATCATACAAAATAGTTGTACTGCCCCACAAAATCCTTCACCTTTCACCTATTCAGCCCTTTCTTCATTACCCCCAAACTCTGGCAACCACTGATCTTTTAGTCTCACTTTGTTTTGCCTTTTCTAGAATGTCTTATAATTGAAATTACACAGTATGTGGCCTCTTCAGACTTGCTCCTTTTACTTAACGTTATGCATTTAAGATTCATTCATATAGATTTTTTATGGCTTGTTAGTTCATTTGTTTTAGTGCTGAATAATATTACATTGTGTGGATATGCCACTGATTGTTTATCTGGTCACCTAGGAAAAGGCATTTTGGTTGCTTCCAGTTTTTAACAATTAAGAATAATACTGCTATAAATATTAGCAGGTGGTTTTCTTGAATGTTGCCGCTTTTTTTGGTTTGTTTTGCTTTTGTAATCTCAATGGAGAGGTTTGAGTTGATTGTACTCCCTAATCCAAATCCATTTTATCATAGATCTGAGAGAGCCCTGCTCCTACCGTGGCTCACTTGTTTTTTGGCTTTCTTTATCCCTGGCAGGCCACAGTCCATAGGGTCACAAAGAGTGGGACACGACTGAACACACATACACAACAGATCCCTACTTCCAATTTACAGCTACTCTTTCTCACAGGCCAGCGTTCTAATTTTTTTAATGTGTATCTTTTCTTAAATTTGTTCTTGTGAAATGTGGATAGTTTTTATGTGGCCGTGTATTTTTAATTTAACTAAATGGTGATGTGATAGAATGACATTCTGATTCTTACTCTTTTCAGTCAACACTATAGTTTAAGATCCACTCATGTTACTATGTGTGAACACAGCCCAACACTCTAGTCTGTAATTAAATTTCTGCAATAATGATAATGTTCTATACCTGCCTTATTCAATATGGTAGTCCGTAGCCTATGTGTGGCTTTTTAGCATTTGAAATTTAGCTAGTGCTGCTAAGGAACCAATTTTTTCTTTAAAAAATTAAGTAATCAATGTTTAAATAACCTTATGATAGGCTAGTGACCATCATTTTGAAAGTGCATATATAGAACATTTCCATCATTGCAGAAAGGCTAATTGGACAGCATAGGTCTAGCAATCCATGATGGCCATCCACCAGATTTTACCAGTCCATTCAATGATGTATGTCCAGACTGCCTCCAACTTCTTATCTCTATAAATAATTTTGCAGTAGCCATTTTTATGCACATTTCCTCAGAGATCATTGTGAAATTTCTCTGGGATATACAGCAGGAGTAGCGTTGCTGGCTCATGAGGATTATATACACTTAATTTGACTAAGCACTGTCAGAATGGCTGCCCCACTGTATATTCTCATTAGTAGTGTTTGAGAGTTCCTACATCCCTATACTCCTGCCAACAATTGGCATTGTCCAGTGTTCTAATTTTTGTCAGTCTACTAAGTATAAAGTGATGTGTCATTGTTACTTCACTTTGCATTTTTAGCAGCACTTTAAAACCCTGAGGCACTTATCTCTTTGATTATAATATGGGTTTCAGAGAAATTGTTTTCTCAAGTGGATGTATATGTATGTCTTCTGATATCACCTCTGTTTTTGTTTAGTTGGATGGTTTTCCAGAAGCTTTTGAATTTTATGTAATTTAATGATTATTTATTTTTGGCTTCTACATCTTAAGTCTTAGGGGAAGTTTATCAAGTGGTCAAAGTATTGGAGCTTCAGCTTCAGCATCAGTCTTTCTGATGAGTATTCAAGGTTGATTTTATTTAGGATTGACTGGTTTGATCTCCTTGGTGTCCAAGGGACTCTGAAGTCTTCTCCAGCACTACAGTTCAAAAGCATCAATTTTTTGGCGTTCTGCCTTTTTATGGTCAAACTCTCAATCTGTACATGACTACTGGAAAGTCCATAGCTTTGAATATATATATATATATGTGTGTGTGTGTGTGTGTGTGTGTGTGTGTATTTTTCAACAATTATATTTGTATATATGAAGGCTACTAATGTTTGTGTTAATTTTCAACCCCCATTACATTACTAAATCTCTAACCATAGTAGTGTTTCAGTTGCTTCTTCTGAATATTTTAGCTTCATAGACATATCATATGCAAATACTGATAATTTTATATCCTTTCCTCCAGTTTCTTTACCTCTAATTTCATTCTCTTATCTAATTGCACTGGTTGAACTCCAATATAAGGTCAAAAAACAATGTGATAATGTGAATTCTTGTCTTTTCCTGACTTTAATGGCAACAGCACTGCTGTCTTGCAATAATGTTAATGGCTTTTGGATTAAGGTAAGCAAAAATTACCATATTAAGGACGAATTAAGTGTTTTTTCCCTATTGATAATTTTTTTCTAAAAATTATATTTTCTGTATCTAGAGAGATAATCATGTGATTTCTCTCCTTAGATTTATTAAAAGGATACATTATATTAATAAACTTTCAAATACTGACCTATCTGCATTCATGTAATAATTCTTCCTTGGTGAATGATGCATTATCCCTTTAATATGCTGTTGGATTCTGTTTGCTAATATTTTATTATGAGTATTTGGCTACCTGATGTGAAGAAATGACTCATTGGAAAAGACCGTGATGCTGAGAAAGATTGAAGGTGGGAGGAGAAGGGCATGACAGAGGATGAGATGGTTGGATGGCATCACCAACTCGATGGACATGAGTTTGAGTAAGCTCCGGGAATTGGTGATGGACAGGGAAGCCTGGCGTGCTGCAGTCCATGGGGTCGCAAAGAATAGGACACAACTGAGCAACTAAACTGAACTGATTTTGCGTCAGTATTCCTAAGTGAGATAGACTTGGGTTTTCTTGTCTTTGTGTGTATAGTCTTTTTCAGGATAGGTCATCAATTTTATGATGGGTTTCCCTGGTGGATCAGATGGTAAAGAGTCTGCCCAAATGTGAGAGGCACGGGTTTGATCCCTGAGTTTGGGAGATCCCCTGGAAAAAGAAATGGCAACTCACTCCAGTATTCTTGCCTGGAAAATCACATGGATGGAGGAGCCTGGTAGGATACATTCAGGTGGATCCATCCTTGGGATGGATGGTGGATACATACTTTGTGACCATGGGGTCACAAAGATTTGCACATGACTGAGCCTAGATAGCATATTGAAAAGCAGAGATATTACTTTGCTGACAAAGGTCCATCTAGTCAAGGCTATGGTTTTTCCAGTGGTCATGTATGGATGTGAGAGTTGGACTGTAAAGAAAGCTGAGCACCAAAGAATTGATGCTTTTGAACTGTGGTGTTGGAGAAGACTCTTGAGAGTCCCTTGGACTGCAAGGAGATCCAACCAGTCCATCCTAAAGGAGATCAGTCCTGGGTGTTCATTGGAAGGACTGATGCTAAAGCTGAAACTCCAATACTTTGGCCACCTCATGCGAAGAGTTGACTCACTGGAAAAGACCCTGAAGCTGGGAGGGGTTGGGGGCAGGAGGAGAAGGGGACGGCAGAGGATGAGATGGCTGGATGGCATCACCAACTTGATGGGTGTGAGTTTAAGTAAACTCCGGGAATTGGTGATGGACAGGGAGGCCTGGTGTGCTGTGGTTCATGGGGTTGCAAAGAGTCAGACACGACTGAGCGACTGAACTGAACTGAACTGAGCGACTAAGCGACACATCAGTTTTATATTTGATATATTTACACTTTTAATAAAAATAGTTTTCAAATTTCCCTTCTTTGTTTGCTCTAGAATAATTTAAATAGCATTGAAATTATGTATGGGATTTGTAATCTTAATCACTGTACCACAAAGTATGGTGAGTGTAATGAATGAATCAAGAACTGACTACTTTGTTAGTAAACAATGAACAACTATATCAGACAGGATAATAGGGAACTCCTTCTAGAGACAGTGCTCTAAGTTGAGATTCAGAGAATGGTGGGAGTTAGTCTGCTGACTGGGTATTCTGAGTTTGGAAAAGAAATTACAGCCCTAGAAAACAGAAAGGCTAAAGTGCCAATCCTTTGGCCACCTGATATGAAGAGCCTACTCATTGGAAAAGACCCTGATGCTGGGAAAGATTGAAGGCAGGAGGAGAAGGGGGCGACAGAGGATGAGATGGTTGGATGGCATCATTGACTCAATGGACATGAGTTTCAGCAAACTCTGGGAGATGTTGAAGGACAGGGAAGCCTGGCGTGCTACAGTCCATAAGGTTGCAAAGAGTCGGACACGACTGAGCAACTGAACAACAAAACCAAAGTGGGTGAAAGGAAGTACAGTGTCACATTTGGTGCTTAAGTCAAAGTTGACAATCTTTGATTGAAGGGCTATGAAGCTGAGCGTGTAAACTGGAGAAGGCAATGGCACCCCACTCCAGTACTCTTGCCTGGAAAATCCCATGGACGGAAGAGCCTGGTAGGCAGCAGTCCATGGGGTCGCACAGAGTTGGACACGACTGAGCAACTTCACTTTCACTTTTCACTTTCATGCATTGGAGAAGGAAATGGCAACCCACTCTAGTGTTCTTGCCTGGGGAATCCCAGGGACGGGGGAGCCTGGTGGGCTGTCGTCTATGGGGTCGCACAGAGTCGGACACGACTGAAGCGACTTAGCAGCAGCAGCAGCAGCAGGTAGTTTTTACAATTCTAGGTAGTGAGGGAATACTCACAGTAAATCCACTTATATAGCTCCATGAGGCACCATTCCCACTGAAACTTATGTCCACGCAGCATCACCTGGAGTTGTGCAAAGTCTGTGTACCTTTAGTGGCCTTGACTGATGACTACAGATTGTCCTGTTCTCCCCTAGATATCTACTTTCCCCCAGGTATGAATTCTGAGGATTAAAATGCTCTGACTTATTTTCCTCCATCATTATCTATCCTGTGCCTTGACCTTATTCTCCTTCCCATAGCCCTTCTCCTTTCCTTCCCAGTGTCCTCTAGATGACTCTTTTCAGTAGCACTAATCAGGGATATAACCTAAAAGGGTGCAATGACAAACAGTGGCAATTTTATCAAAAAGTGGATACTTCCTGGATAGCTTCTCGGAATATTCCCCAAACACATGGGAGGAATGGCCATTTCCTATTTTCTTCACTGATGCCTCTATATAGCCTTAGGGCCACTTTTGATCCAGAGTCTATTGTGTATAGATCTTATGTGCAGTTTCTTGGAAAGTGAGTGTGTGCCCAGTTGCATCTGATTCTTTGCCATCTTATGGACTCTAGCCCACCAGTCTCCTCTATCCATGGGATTTTTCAGGCAAGAATACTGGAGTGAACTGCCATTTCCTTCTCCAGGGGATCTTTTGGACCCAGGGATTGAACTTGCATCTCCTGAGTCTCCTGCATTGCAGACAAATTCTTTACCACCGATTCTTTACCAGGTGCCACCTGGGAAGCCCCTGGAAAGTGAGTCTATAGCTTAAATCAGATTTTAAAGGGGGTACTGTAAGTAGGGAAGGAGTTAACCTTCTGGAATGAAGAGACCTTACAAACATGACTTAAAGAAGAAAAGTTTACTGTCAGATGATGACACTTTCAAGGTGAGTAGTTCAGTTTGAAAGGGCAGCTCCCCTTCCTGCAGTTGTTCAGAAATGCAGAATCCTTTCCTCTTGTTGCTCTTTAAATCCCCAGGTCTTTATCTTTTCTATATATGAAAGCAGGCTCACCAGCTTGTGTGTTTTAGCTCACACAAAGGAGAAGGGCATGAGTTCAGAGTAACAATTTTCTTAGTGTATTTTTTTTTAATTTAAGCAAATGAAGCACAAATTGCACATATCTAGCTTTTTCCCATGTCATTGTTTACCTGAATCAAATCTTGGGAAATGATGCTGGGAAATGCAGTCTTAGGTGGGTGGTTATGTGCTTGAGTTAAATGAGAGAGAGAAGTTAAATGAGAGAGAGAGACACACACACACAGGGAGAGAGAGAAGAAGGAGGGGGGAAGGGAAGGAGGAGAAGCAGGGGTGAGGAGGGAAGGGAAGGCAAGACAAGGCAAAGATTTTTTTGGGGGGGAAAGCAGTCTTTGGCAAAAGGATCTCAAAAACAGTTAACTACCATCCTTCTAGACCCATACAATTCCACGCTCCTTTCAGGAAGCACCTCCTTCTTGGAAGGACACAGCTTCAGGTTCGTCACCATCTGCCCCTCCTAGTTGTCTCCACTTACCAGCTTCCTAGACTTCCACCACTGGTTTTGCCCCTCTGGTTTTGCTCTCTTACCCAAGAACATGTCATTAACCATGTAGACCCAGGTCAACAAACCTAGTCTTAGAGGGCAAGACAGTAAATATTTTGGGTTTTTCAGGCCATATAGTCTCCATTGCAACTACTCAAATATATCTTTGTAGGAGAAAAGCAGCCATAGACAATATGTAAATAAGTGGATGTGGCTGTGTTCCATGAAAACTTTATTTTTAAAAGTAAGCAAGTAACTCCCAGACCGTAGTTTGTCAACGCCTGATGTGGACAGTACATCCAGTATCCTATTTTATAATTCAAACCTATATGCAGGTCAGGAAGCAACAGTTAGAACTGGACTTGGAACAACAGACTGGTTCCAAATAGGAAAAGGAGTACGTCAAGGCTGTATATTGTCACCCTGCTTATTTAACTTATATGCAGACTACATCATGATAAATGCTGGGCTGGAAGAAGCACAAGCTGGAATCAAGATTGCCAGGAGAAATATCAGTCACCTCAGATATGCAGATGACACCACCCTTATGGCAGAAAGTGAAGAGGAACTAAAAAGCCTCTTGATGAAAGTGAAAGTGGAGAGTGAAAAAGTTGGCTTAAAGCTCAACATTCAGAAAACGAAGATCATGGCATCTGGTCCCACCACTTCATGGGAAATAGATGGGAAAATAGTGGAAACAGTGTCACGCTTTATTTTCGGGGGCTCCAAAATCACTGCAGATGGTGACTGCAGCCATGAAATTAAAAGACGCTTACTCCTTGGAAGAAAAGTTATGACCAACCTAGATAGCATATTCAAAAGCATAGCCATTACTTTGCCTACAAAGGTCTATCTAGTCAAGGGCTATGGTTTTTCCAGTGGTCATGTATGGATGTGAGAGTTGGACTGTGAAGAAAGCTGAGCGCCGAAGAATTGATGCTTTTGAACTGTGGTGTTGGAGAAGACTCTTGAGAGTCCCTTGGACTGCAAGGAGATCCAACCAGTCCATTTTGAAGGAGATCAGCCCTGAGATTTCTTTGGAAGAAATGATGCTAAGGCTGAAACTCCAGTACTTAGGCCACCTCATGCGAAGAGTTGACTCATTGGAAAAGACTCTGATGCTGGAATGGTTGGGTGCAGGAGGAGAAGGGGACGACAGAGGATGAGCTGGCTGGATGGCATCACTGACTTGATGGATGTGAGTCTGAGTGAACTCCAGGAGTTGGTGATGGATAGGGAGGCCTGGTGTGCTGCGATTCATGGGGTTGCAAAGAGTCAGACACGACTGAGTGACTGAACTGAACTGAATTCCTTGACTCCTACAACTCCACTGACCATCAAAACTCCCACTTTATTCTCCTATGACAATGGTCACAACCCCTTGTCCCCAGAACTCAGCTCTGAAACCGGCCCTATTCAGACCACAACCTCTTCTTTTCAGCTCTCATGCTTTCCTTTTCCCTTGACTGATCTTTCCTCTTTGCAAATTCACCATTTCATTGATCTTTTTATTTTCTCCATATCTACTGGCATGTTTCTGGCATCTCCTCCTCTTCCTGAAGTGCCTTTTGATCAGAACCCTCAATTTCAGTGCTTCTTGTCATTCTATACCATCTACCAGTTAAGTGTCCAAATGTGGATCAGTTTCCCTGAACCACATGCTTTACTTCTGCCCCCGCACTGAGCGCTGAGATCTCTGTATAAATATTCCCATTTGCATGGATTTGTGGTACTATAAATATCTAGGTTCTAATCTAGTTTGGTTCTAAACATTGCTTACTTTTTATCATCCTTGATAAACTTCTTTCATTGCCCTCAGTGACTATTTCAAACCTTTAATAACACAGTTAAGCTCCCAACTTAATATATACATCTTTATACTTAGCATAAGACCTTGCCTCATGCTTTACCTAAAAAAATTCAGGCTATCAGACATAATCTCTGTACACCTCAACTCTCAAATGTGTAGACCTACTTCCATATTCATTCTTAGCTTCTCATCTCCAACTTCCAGAATTTTCTGAGCAGCTGTTAAGTACCAGTCATGATATTAAGTTCTCAGGATGCAAGGAGAAATGAAAAAGACACAATCCTGTCCTTATAGAACCTAGAATTCTGCCTCTTCTGGGCCCTCACCGTATTTTTCATTTGTCTCTTATAGCGTTTTACTTTTTCTTTCTCCTTTTTCCTCAAGCTTTCCGTCCAGCCTATCAATATATTCATGTCTCTCCTATTTTAAAAAATCATCCATTTACTTGTGTACCTTCTTAGTGAGTACCTTATCAGCCTCTCACTGATCACAATGGCTTTTGGCTTCTTGTCTACTTCATTGCATTGAAGTTGCCATTGACAGCTAACGTTTAATCCAAGGAATACTCTGCTATTATCATCTTAATGGCCCACTGTTGCATTTGCCACTGCTGATCTTCAATGAAATTGTTCTCCTCCTTTTCATGGATACTGTACAACCTCCTTACAGGTAGGAAGGTGCCTTGTAAAACTTAAAGAAAGCCACTGCAACCTGGGCATAAAAGTAGAAAGAGTTTTTCCAAAATCAGCTGGTGGTAACTTCAAAAGCCTTATTATTTCCCAGTTTGCAGTAGTGTAATAACTCCTAGAATTTGCTGGAGATGCTCAGGATTCTTAGCAAGGCATGCAAAATACTCCTGATCTGGTTCCTCTGTCACTAGCACCATCTCAAATTAACCTCATATTAATTTAGAATTTTTCCATTGCAAGTAAGAGAAAACTGAAATTGATGTAAATGATAAAAAGGATCCATAGACTTAGGTCAGTAAAAGTGGCCACCGGGCTTTCTTCTTTCAGGGCTCCAGGTGTGTGTCTTTGCAGTTCGGTGGGCTCTGGCCTCTTGGGTGGATACGTCCTTAGACTGGTGGTTAGAGAGCTGCAGCAGTTCTGGGCATCAAATTCATATGGAAAAGTATGGAAATATGTCTGGAGGAAGGATCAGAGTTGCTCCTGAGAGTTCTTTCATAAGAGGGAGAAGGCTGTTGTCTCCTAACACCCCCCCTGCAAGCCTCTCCTTGCAATTCTTTGGCATGAGTTGACTCAGACCTGCCCAGCCCTGTACCAATCTCCTGTATCAAGACAGGAGCAATAAACCAGTCAATAACAGCTACTCAGGGCCCATTCCTGGAGCTGGAATCAAAATTCCAGACTGGATGGGGAGAAGGAAATTGAGGAGGACACCTCAAAGTCACCTCAACAACTCTACTTCCTTCTTTGGGAATGGTGACCTATTTTTATCTCTTTAAAATTTCCCCCTAATTCTTTTCAGTATTCTGTATACATCTGAGATACCACCTCCTCTTCTGAGGGTTCTCGGCCCTTTTTTTTTTTCAAAGTTTTTATTTTGGGGTATAGCTGATTAACAGCATTGTCATGGTTTCAGGTGAACAGTGAAGGGACTGAGTCATACGTATACATGTATCCATTCTCCCCCAAACTCCCCTCCCATGCAGCCTGCCACATAACATTGAGCACAATTCCCTGTGCTATACAATAGGTCCTGGTTGATGATCCATTTTAAATATAGAAGTGTGTACCTGTCCATTCCAAACTCCCTAACTATCCCTTCCTCACATCCTTACTCCCAGCAACCATAACTTCCTTCACTAAGTTTGTTTCTGTAAATAAGTTCATTTGTATCATTTCCTTTTAGATTCCACATATAAGGGATGCCATACAATATTTCTCCTTCTCTGTCTGACTTACTTCACTCAGTATGATAATCTCTAGTTCCATCCATGTTGCTGTAAATGACATTATTTCATTCTTTTAAATTCTTTGCCCTTTTCCTGTATTCTCACGTGCATACCTATAATACACTATTATTCTAAATTACTTTCTTCCCTGTTTGCTTATCCCATGATATGATAAGCTCCTTAAAGGCAGACAACTTCTTATTCAGCTCAGTATCCTCGGCTTCTAGCACAGTGCTAGTTTGGCATGGAATATGTCCTTTGTGAATGTATGTTGAACTTGGTTCCTCTGAACTTCATGGGCTAATTCCTATGGAGCCTTCAAGTCCAGCTCAGTGGTTCTCAAAGTGTTCCACAGATCTTCCCATGGATTGATGAGGTCCTTTCCAGAGGCTTTTTGAAGTGGAAACTACTTTCCTCATAATATAAAGATCTTATTTGTCTTTTCCAGTGAGTGATGATGGTACATAAGCAGTGGTGGGAAAACCTGCAAACTGCAGATGCCTTAACAGGAATTGATTCATTGACACCAAACCATGCTAGCTGTCACTGCACTTGTCACCACACCTATAGTTTTTATTTTATTTTAATCTGGTTTTGCTAGGGGTATCCTAGATGGAGCAATTTATGAAACAGTGACCCTTGAGTACATGTCCTCTTAATATTCTAACTTGAAAATGGCAAGTATGCGTACAGCACTTATGCTCCAGGCTGAAGCGTGATTATTTTGAGTTGGAAGCTAAACTATTTCCCTTTGTCATGTGCCACAATTTTTGCCTGAAAGAACAGGAAAACTATATTTATTCAGAGTTGGGTACTTGTAATAGAAATTGTAATAGATATTTGGCTGCCATTTTCTTGAAAATGAACAAAGTGTGCTTGGAAAATGACTGACAATATTTGTAGCTAATGGTAAAGTCCAAGCTTTCAAGAGAAAAAATATTTTAAAAACACTCATAAATGCCACAGTGAACTTGACAGCTTTCCAATACTTATAGACTTTTCTCTGGAGACCAGCACTGCTATTAATGAATGAGAGTTTTTGAAATTGTGTAATGAAATCTGCCAACAGTTGGAAGATCTGTGTAAATCCATTAGCCAATATTTTCGAAATGACCAGTGCCTAATGTTTCAAAACCATGAATGAGTAAAAACAGTATGTTCAGATTTCAACATGGGAATGGGTTTTGCTGAAGCATGAGTTCAATGTTCAATGTATGGCTTCTATTTCCAAACTGCAGTGCACCTTTAAGATATAGAGTTTTCGTAATATTTTACTGAGTTTTGATATAGTATCAGAGACTGACCACAATTTTTTAAAGTGGCTATGAAAATACTCCTCCCTTTTCTAACTTTGTCTCTGTGTGGGTAAGATTTTCTTCATCAGTTCAGTTCAGTTCAGTCACTCAGTCGTGTCCGACTCTTTGCAACCCCATGAATCGCAGCGTGCCAGGCCTCCCTGTCCATCACCAACTCCTGGAGTTCACTCAGACTCATGTCCATCGAGTCAGTGATGCCATCCAGCCATCTCATCCTCTGTCATCCCCTTCTCCTCCTGCCCCCAATCCCTCACAGCATCAGAGTCTTTTCCAATGAGTCAACTCTTTGCATGAGGTGGCCAAAGTACTGGAGTTTCAGCCTTAGCATCATTCCTTCCAAAGAACACCCAGGACTGATCTCCTTCAGAATGGGCCGGTTGGATCTCCTTGCAGTCCAAGGGACGCTCAAGAGTCTTCTCCAACACCACAGTTCAAAAGCATCAATTCTTCGGTGCTCAGCTTTCTTCATAGTCCAACTCTCACATCCATACATGACCACAGGAAAAACCATAGCCTTGACTAGCCGGACCTTTGTTGGCAAAGTAATGTCTCTGCTTTTGAATATGCTGTCTAGGTTGGACATAACTTTCCTTCCAAGGAGTAAGCGTCTTTTAATTTCATGGCTGCAGTCACCATCTGCAGTGATTTTGGAGCCCCCCAAAATAAAGTCTGACACTGTTTCCACTGTTTCCCCATCTATTTTCTTCATATACTTTAGCCAAAATAATAAGCCGCAGTGTATTTAATGCAGAAGTATAGATGAGAAGCCTCTTTTATTAAGCTTGATAGTTTAAAAAGTTGCACAAAAAAATGTATGACAGTGTCACTCCTCTCACTGTTCCTTTTATCACAAACAGTATTTTTTTCATAAAATATATTGTTTATGTTAACATGTAGTGAGTTTCCTATTTTCAAATGAATTAATAAATACTCAAGACATTTCTCAGACTGGCTTCAAATACGGTAAACATTGATAGATTTAACCCACATAAACAAAAAGATCTGTGTTGTTCTCAATAATTTTTAAGAATGAAAAGGGTTGCTGAGACAAGATGTTTGAGAACCATTGATCTACCTCACTGGGCACCTCAACTGGGAACTGACCCTGGCATCCTAGGGAGAATTAATTACCTTTCATATGTGTGGGACCTCACTGGGCACCTCAACTGGGAACTGACCCTGGCATCCTAGGGAGAATTAATTACCTTTCATGTGTGTGGGACAGTGCTTGGTTTACAATTTCTGTGATATATCTGTTACCTTCCTTCCTATAGAGTAACATATTAGTTTGTATGCCTGTTTTTTCTAGCCTGTGAGCCTAGTGCTGGTACATGTCGATACTTTAGTGCTTGATGAATGAATGAAAGAAGTTTCCTGGTCTCCTCCTTCTACTCCAGGTGTTTGTTACTGAATTTCAAAGAGCATTTTGTGGTTCCTTTGGAGGGCAGAGCTGTACACACATTATGCACGCATGCTCAGTTGTGTCCAACTCTTTGCAATCCTGTAGACTGTAGCCTACCAGGCTCCTCTGTCCATGGGATTATCCAGGGACCACTGCTGGAGTTGCTATTGCCTTCCCCAGACACACAGTATAACTTCTACCAATTAGAGGTGCTATGCTTGGCCCCTGTACCCTTCAGCCATGCAGGGAGTTTCTAGAGATCAGGAAGGAAAAGTGGTCAGGGGACTAATGGCTGATTCACATTGCTGTATGGCAGAAACCAACACAACATTGTACATTACCCTCCAAATAAAAATAAATTTTAAAAAAAATCTCTGAATCATGGTGCCTCAATTGCTTTCAAAGGTGCATTTGTTTAGCCACTTTCTTTGGAGTTTTGGATGTACAGTGAGCCTGGAAGATACACTGTTATCATTACCTACAGGTCACAGGGGAGGCTGATTGAGAGACTATGACATTTAAAGCAACTTAGGCTTATTTCCCAGGGGTCTTGAGACTAAATGCAAAGGGCATGGTTATTGTTTTAGAGCCACATGGAAGAGTTCAAGCCACTCTAATACACAGACTAAATCCAAGGTGTTTTCAACTTCATTTGCCACCAGAGAAATAGCTGAAAGTTGATTTCAGATTAAAGCAATCTAGTGAAAAATCCAGCTTTCTTAAATCTTGGTCCTGGACTACTCAATCCTGGGGATTAGATACTTGGAGTCTCAGAGAGGTGGGGATTTAAGGCATTCTGAAAGATTCTAGATCAGAGCTTCACAAACTTTTCCATGGCAGGAGATCTCTAAAAATGATGATATGTGTCTTCTCATGGCTACAGGTGATGGTTTAGGGACCGTGGCTTATACTAGACCCCATCAGTTACCCTAAGGTAACTGAACATCACAGCACATCTGTAATCCATTTGTAGCATACCAATATGATATGAAGGCTTCACAGGTGGCGCAAGTGGTAAAGAACCTGTCTGCCAGGTAAGAGATGCAGATTCTTTCCTGGGTTGGAAAGATCCCATGGAGGAGGGCATGGCAATCCACTCCAGTATGTTTTGCCTGGAGAATCCCATGGACAGAGGAGCCTGGTGGGCTACAGTCCATAGGATCACAAAGAGTTGGACATGACTGAACTGGGAAATTCTTTTCTAATCTAAAATGTCTTTGTGGGAAGGAAGCAGAATCTCATTATACCCTATATGGATTCCTTATGTGAAGTGAGAGATCAATAACCTTCCTAAGATCTTCCCTGGGACCTGGGTTTGATCCCTAGGTTGGGAAGATTCTCTGGAGAAGGGAATGGCTACTCACTCCAGTATTCTTGCCTGGAGAATTCTATGGATAGAGGAGCCTGGTGGGCTACAGACCATAGGGTTGCAAAGAGTTGAACACCACTGAGTGACTAACGCACACACACACACACCCCTCCAGATTGAACCAGTTGCCCCTAAACCACTGGGCTGTTATCCATTGGGTTAAACCAGCTCAGAGATAACACCAAACCTCTGGACTCTTCTCCTGCTTCTGACCTGTTTTGGTCTCAGCTTTAGGTACTGTTCATATTTAGTCCAGTAATCTAGCTTAGAGACCATGCTCCAGAATTTCTCAAGACTTCATCAACAGTAAGTTATACTCTGTGGAAACTTGTAATAACCCATAATTTCCATTGGGACTTTAAAAAGTTCTAGCCAAACCTAAAGGAAAAGAAACTTGACATTTTGTTTACCTGTGGGACTTTGTTCAATGTCAGCACTGCCCAATAAATGATAACTTATTTTTGGGAAATAATGTTAGGCATGCAGAATAGTTGCAAAAATATTAATAATTCAGAGAATGCTCATACACCCTTCACTCAGCTTCTCCTAATTTACATGTTGCTCAAGTGTAATGAATGATCAAAATTAAGAAATTAGCATTCATTGGTATGAGAATATTTTTAGGTGGTACACGGCCTATTGTTTAAAAATATAATATTTATGCATATATTAGAACATATGCATATTATAAAATAAAATGCATTTCAAACTCATAATTTCATTGATTTTTGTGACAAAAATTCAGATTAAGCAAAAAAATTTAAAGTAAATTTTGGTTTAAAAACATGAAAGTGACTACCATTTTAGGTGGTTGGTGGACATGGCAAAATTAAATCAGGAAGATATTACTTGAATGAGTGACTTTGGGACTCTCTGTCAAAGTAACTGCATGACTTAGACATTTTAAGAATTTACTTCTGTCTTCCTACTATCTTGGGAGTCACTCCTGGGATGCTGGCTTCCCAGGGCAGGCTTTATGGCTTCTGAGTGCCACCCCTGAGTGATTTGCGCTCTCCATCCAGTAAGCTGACGATGGTCAAGACTAGAATAATGTCCCTGCCCATCTCCATAGCAAAGCTGACTTCCCTAGAATCCTCACATTACAATATAGATTGATGATTATGGTGGTGATGACGGAAGTTAATGTTCTTCCTAAGACTGGACATTGACAAAAACTTGGAAATGTTCATACCAGAGGGAGATTGGAGAGGGAAATGTAAATTATCCAGTTAATGGGTTTTCCCCAATATAAATGCAAAAACTGCCTTCATCTTCAGGTCACCATCTAAATCACATAGCTGCCTGGCAGTTTTATGTTCTCCCAGGTTCTGTGCCGAGGTGATTACTAAGAACTCTGGAGCTGGGTAGCTATTTGAGGAGTTTAGACAGTCATGAGGGCATGCAGAAGGCTAGGAGGACTTGTGTTGAATCTGGAAGGGAATTTGCTGACCACATCTCTCTTCTGAAGTTCAGTGTTTCTTCTCCCTTAGGAGTCAAACTCACTTTAACTAATTTGTCCTGAAGCTCAGCCTTCCTTTTGGTATTTCCTCCTTCCTTTCTCCCTGCTTTCGCAGGCATGTTCTTGTTGCTAGTGAAAGTTAGTGAGACAGAGGGCTTAAATAAGTCCCCCACTTTCCTTGTTGGATTAATCTGTTTGGATTAATCTGTTAAACCTAATCTGTTTGATTAAATCATGACCTCCAGAAATGCAAAAGTACTTTTTGTTACATGGTGTATTTTTGAATTTTTTTTTAACCAAAAGGAAAATAGACTCAGTTTCACTGACTTTCGGATGCCCTTGCTTTTCCCCATTTTTATTTTTTATAGAACATCTTGGACATGAAGAGTGACAGTGATGTATAATGGGATATTTGATTGGTAGCTGCCACTTGGCAGCCTTCTGTATTTTTTTTTTTTCTGTTTATATTTGCCTGGCTTTCCAGACCATTCCACATCTTCCAAAGTAACCCCGACTCCTGAGCTATTCAGGAATAACAGAAGGGTTCTGATTTCTAAACATCAAGCATATGTACTGCTGGTCCTCTGTTTTTGCTAGGACTCTTATTTGTTTATTAATATAAAAAAATCACTTAAAAAATTTAAATCATTAAAAACAAATTCTTTTATTAAAAAAATTATTTATTTTTTAATGTGTAACTTATCACATTACATACAACCACTGGCATTACAAGTGTCATTTAAAAAAAGACAATGGAAATTTGACGATTGGGCCACATGCTGACTACCTTGCCCAGAATTTGTAAATTTGCTGGCAATGTGTAATGATTATTTTTATTGCTTCAAACAGCAATTGCTACAGAAGGGAGTTGTCAGCAGAGCATGTCTGCATAACCATTAGAGCTGGGGTTCGTGCTATAATGAGGTGCACTGTCTCCTATCGCTGCCATTAGTCTGGTAGACGCAGATATTGCCCCCAGGACCCATGAGGGGCGTCCAGTAAACTGGCTTATTTATTCCCACAAACTTGGCAGGTAAACCGCTACACTTACGTGCCCTGTAATGTCTTGTAACCACGGACACAGTGTTGCGTCATTTCCTACCATCAGGTGAGACGTACTGCACGCAGCTAGGCTCTGGTTATGCCTCCAGGTGCCATGGGTGAAATACTTATTGTTGGGGGTGAGTGGACCCAATGAATGACCCTCCTCTTCTTCACCCAAGTTAAGGACCAACTGAGAAGCAGAGATAGGAGATAGGCAGTTGACTATGAAAGTACCAACTTTCAGTTCAGTCGCTTAGTCGTGTCTGACCCTTTGCAACCCCATGGGCTGCAGCACACCAGGCTTCCCTGTCTATGAACTCCCGGAGCTTGCTCAGTCTCATGTCCATCAAGTTGGTGATGCCATCCAACCATCTCATCCTCTGTCATCTCCTTTTCCTCCTACCTTCAATCTTTCTCAGCATCAGGGTCTTTTCCAATGAGTCAGTACTTTGCATCAGTGGCCAAAGTACCACCTTTATTACTGATGAAACTATGCTGGGGCACATGGCTTAGAGATGGTCAAAAGGCTTGCCTGACATTCTTTCCAGCTAAACTTTCATTCCTGAATGTCAGAAGTGAAGTGAAGTCGCTCAGTTGTGTCCAACTCTTTGTGACCCCATGGACTGTAGCCTACCAGGCTTCTCCGTCCATGGGATTTTCCAGGCAAGCGTACTGGAGTGGGTTGCCATTTCCTTCTCCGGGGGATCTTCCTGACCCAGGAATCAAATCTGAGTCTCCTGCATTGCAGGCAGATGCCTTACCCTCTGAGCCACCAGGGAAGCCTGGAAGTAGAGCTGGCCTTGCTGGAAAGCACAGCAGAGGGTGCACTTTTCTCAGGCCTGCAGACTTCAAACACACACACAGCCAGGCCTGGTGGGGCTGAGTCCTGCCCGCTCAGCTCTTTCCCCGTACTCACCACTCACACAGGGAGTGCTCGGGCAGAGAGAGACCAGCAGTCCTGCCTGATGGAGACCTCTCCCACGCGGAAGAACAGATCCAGTGGAAAAGAGGGTCCCCACCATCCTGGACACTCACTGTGTACCAGGGTCTGTGCTTAACCCACCACCTCCATGATCTCAACAATCCTATGAAATAACTGCTACTTTACTAAGGCAGAAACTAAGGCTTCACAAGGGTAGTTTCCCCAAGGTCACACAGCTGGAAAATGTGGACACAATTCATTCTTCAGCAATGTTGTTGTTGTTTGGTAGCTCAGTTGTGTCCGACTCTTTGCATGGACTGCAGCCTGCCAGGCTCCTATATCAATAGGATTCTCCAGGCAAGAATACTGGAGTGGGTTACCATTTCCTCCTCCAGGGGATCTTCCCAACCCAGGGATCAAACCTGTGTCTCCTGCATTGGCAGACAGATTCTGTACCACTGAGCTACCAGAGAGGCATTCTTCAGCCTATCTGACCCCAAGCCTATGCTCATAACCAAAGTACATGAGAAATCTCAAACATTTTACATTTAATAAGACTTCTCACCTTAGCATATCTGGACACAGAGTTGCACTGTTTCTTGGTTTCACTATCCGCTCAATGGGGAAAACAATCCTGACTTTGATGAAAGAAGTCATATAAGGAATACAGAGTATAGGATGATTGTAAACTATAGTTAGCTGGCACATCTGTGGATGCCCATGGACCCCATGTATGGAGGAAGGACACACATTTTAGATGCGGGAGTGAAGGGTGCCCATGCTTTTTGCAAAATGTTCTGTATCTGAGAGCTGCCACATGCTGGGTAAAGGAGGTTAGCCTTGCTTCCCATAAAGTGGTAAACTGGGGCACTTGTGCTTATGAGATTCTTTCACGCACTTGTCCATAAAATATTTATAAGGTATCCAATCTGTACCACTGACTCAATGGAAATGAGTTTAAGCAAGCTCTGGGAGATGGTAAAGGACAGGGAAGCCTGGCATGCTGCAGTCCGTGAGGTCACAGAGTCAGACAGGACTGAGCGACTGAACAACAACAACATTCTGTACCAGGAGGCTTGGGGCTATGTTAGGGGGATGCTTTGATGGGAGAAAGGATGCTCACATGACCTAAAATTATGAGGCTGTAGACACACCCATTGGAGAAGGCAATGGCACCCCACTCCAGTACTCTTGCCTGGAAAATCCCATGGATGGAGGAGCCTGGTAGACTGCAGTCCATGGGGTCGCTGAGGGTCGGACAGGACTGAGCGACTTCACTTTCACTTTTCACTTTCATACATTGGAAAAGGAAATGGCAACCCACTCCAGTGTTCTTGCCTGGAGAATCCCAGGGACGGGGGAGCCTGGTGGGCTGCCATCTATGGGGTTGCACAGAGTCGGACATGACTGATGCGACTTAGCAGCAGCAGCAGACATACCCATAAAAGGGAAGGTTGTTTAAAAGGCCAGGTGGCACAGTGGTAAAGAATCTGTCTGCCAGTGAAGGAGACACGGGTTCAATCCTTGGATCAGGAAGATCCCCTGGAGAAGGAAATGGCAACCCACTGCAGTATTCTTGCCTTGGAAATCCCATGGACAGGGGAGCTTGGTGGGCTATAGCCCTTGGGGTTACAAAAGAGTCAGATGTGACTTAGCGACTAAACAACACCAATAGTGTATATATGTCAATCCCAACCTCCCAATTCCTCTCACCCTCCCTTTTCCCTCTTGGTATCCATATATTTGTTCTCTATGTCTGTGTCTCTATTTCTGCTTTGCAAATAAGATCATCTATACCATTTTTTCTAGATTCCATGTATATGCATTAATATACTATGTTTTTCTCTTTCTGACTTACTTCACTCTGTACAACACTCTCTAGATCCATCCACATCTCTACAAATGACCCAATTTCATTCCTATATATGGCTGCGTAATATTCCATTGTATATATGCAAGCTATGGTGGATTCTTGACAGACCTATTTTTAGCTAGCTTAATTCTCATTCTTCTCAAAAACACTCTCATTGCATTAGACTGATAAAACAGCTTTTATCCTACTCACAACACTAATGCTAAATGTGTGGGTATTTTCCCCCACATTGACCAGTTTTTCAACTCTCTGGACAATAGCTGGGTATCCTGCAGTTATGACACTGACTACCTGGAGTTACTGGAAACTCCATAAGTTGAGGGCTCAACCCTGTAAGATTGGCCCCCACAGATGCAGTCGGAAGTCCCAGGTCATCACCTGTACTTCTGAACAACCAGCTATAGACTGGGGTTCCCAAAGCCCCGTCCTCGGTTTCAATAATTTACTCTAATAGCTCAAAGAATTCAGGGAAACACTAAAATTTGCCTATTTATTATGAAGAATAGAGGAAATAGGTGAACACCCAGAGGAAGAGGTACACAAGATGGAGCCTGAGGGTCCCAAGCACAGGGGTGTCTGTTCTTGAAAGTATGGTGCATCTCTCTCCTGACACATGAATGCTCACCATCCATGAGCTCCTCAAATGGTGTACTTTAGGGATTAAAAAAAATATATTTTATTTATTTACTTGGCAGAACTGGGTCTTAGTTGTAGCATGTGAACTGTTCATTGTGGCATGTGGGATCTAGTTCCCTGACCAGCGAATGGACCCAGGACCCTTGCATTGGGAGCCACAGTCTTACCCATTGGACCACCACAGAAGTCCCACTTCAGGGATTCTTTAAATGGAGGCTTCACCATGTGGACATCACTGATAATTAACTCAATCTTCAGGTCCTCTCCCTTTGCCAGAAGACAAGGAGTAGGGCTGAAAGTGCCAAGCATTGAATCATGGCCTCCTCTTTTTAGTGACCAGTTCCCACACAGGAGACCACCAAGAGTCACCTCACTAGAACAAAAGATGCTCCAAAACCCAGAAAATTCCAAAGGATTTAGGAGTTCGGTGTGACACTCCTGTTACCCTCATCACTCAGGATATTATAAGAATTTTAGGAGCTCTGGTTCAGGAACAAGTGGCAGAGACCAACACATATTTCTTCTTATGCCACAGGTACCTCTAGCATCACCACAGTGATGGAATCCATCCATTCATTCATTTGTTCAGTTACATGTTTAAAGGTGCCAGTGGAGTTATATGTTTATTTCTCATGATTCTGCCTGACTGGGGCCAGCTGCGACAAAAATTGGAGCTTCCCCAATGGCTTAGCAGGTAAAGAATCCACTTGTGATGCAGGAGACATAGGAGCTGCATGTTCGATTCCTGGGTCATGAAGATCCCTGGGAGAAGGGCATGGTAACCTACTCCAGTATTCTTGTCTGGGAAATCCCATGGACAAAGGAGCCTGGTGGGCTACAGCCCTAATGATCGCAAAGAGTCAACATGACTGAGTGACAAAAAATGAGCTTAAAATGGCAGTTGTTTTTGAGACACTCTCACTCACTTGGTGGTTAGTGAACTTTAGCTCATTTACAAGTATATTGTTTCCTTCCTAGGGACTTTCCAGGTGGCTCAGTGATATAGAATCTGTGACCAATGCAGAAAACTCGGGTTCAACCCTGGCTTGGGAAGATCCCTTGGAGAAGCAAATGGCAACCTGCTCCGGTATTCTTGTCTGGGAAATCCCAGGGACAGAGGAGCCCGGTGGGCTATCATCCATGGGGTTGCAAAGAGTCGGACTTGACTGAGCACGCATGCACACCTGTCTCCTTTCTATGCTCTCAGCTATATATGGAAAACTCTCCTAAAAAGATTTATTTTTAGGTGATAAAAATACCCTGATAAAGTAGTGAAAGTGCTTGGGATATTTAGATGGAACAGACCAAGGACTTGTGACTCATTTTGTTGGGATTCTCAGTGGGACCCCTGGAAGGTTAACAAGAAAGATGAGTAGAGTTTTCCTGGCTTTATCATACCCTCTGGCTGTTCTCTGTAGATGAAGCCATTGGATCTCTGTCCACTTTGAAAAGTCTAGTAAAACTCTACTTGTCAAGTTAGAATAATAAATAGTATCAGATAAATCTTAAAAACTCACTAGGTTTTTCCTTCATTCCCAATAGACTTTCTGACATTCAAGATTCTGTCAGTTCCACAGTATCTGTTCTCCAGCAAGGCTGTGCTCATCATTGCATCCGAAGTGCCTTCATGGATTCAAGCTCTGAGCTCCTGTTCAGGACACCTGTCGTGGTCCTGACTTGGTTCATATCACTTCGTTTTTGTCTGGGATGTTCTTTTCTACTTCTCTGTTTCCTGAAATACTAAAAGTTATTTAAAAGTTTATTAGTTCTAAGAGAACAGCCTGCGTCTCTCTGATAAAAGCTTCCCTTAATTACACTGTCTCACATAGACATCTCTCATTTCCAAAGTCCCACAGTCCTTGTTATCTAACGTGCATCATTTTATGTGACTTAAGTATTTGCTCTGTGTTCATTTTTCCTCCCGGCTAGATGGCAAGCCCGTATTAGGAAGTAGTATTTCCCATGTGTCTTTTGTTGGAGCCCAGAACAATACTCTGCTCATCAAAGATGCTCAACAGTTACAGAGTAAATGCAGGAGTCCTCATTTGCGGAGATGCACTAAATCCTGAGTGCTTTTTGTGATTCACATCGGGAAGGGTTTTTCAATGGATTGTCCTTTTTCTTTCTAGCTTTTCTTCATGGTGGAGTAGAAAGAGCCTGAACTTTGGTGTCAGAGACTTCAGCAGTTATTCATTAAATGACCACAGCCCAGTTTTATTCAAAGCCCATAAACATTGGCTGCCTCATCTGCGTTGTCCAGATAATGCTTTTCTCGTAAGAGTGCTAGAAATCACTTTTGTAAGGAAGCTGGCACAATGTCCAGCACTGAGGCGATGCTTCATGTTGTAGATCCACTTGGACGCCACCCAGGCTGCACCTTCTCCTCTGCCTTTAATCGGGTGGCTCCCAAGTACTGGTTCTGTTCAGTGATATCCTGATTAATGAAAAGCTTTCTAAGGAAGCTCAGCTTGGTTCTAACAAACTCATAAAACCTCCTCTAAATCTTGGGAAGCAGAGCTGTCTGGGTTCATTAGCATGACAAAGCCACCTTGAGACACAGCTATTTGTCCCAGTCCAGTTGAAGAGGGAGCCCTGTTGGCTCAGCAAAATGACCAAGTGTTCTAAATTTATCTGGATCCACAGCCTTTTCTTTCTGTGCTTTCCCTCTTTCTTCCCCTCCTCAGCAACCAGAGATTCCTCAATGACTTTGCTTCCATCCCACCACAAAAACTGTAAAGGTCTGACGCAATTAATGATTTTTATTTATTTATTTTGGCCATGCTGGGGCTTCACTGCTCTGAGGGCTTTTCTCTAATTGCGGCAAATGGGGCTACTCTCTAGTTGAGGTGCACGGGCTTCTCATTGTGGTGGCTTCTTGTGTTGCAGAGCACGGGCTCTAGGGCATGCGGGCTTCAGTTGATGCAGCATGGGCTTTGCAGTTGCAGCTCCCTGGCTCTCGAGCACAGGCTCAGCAGTTGTAGCACATGGGCTTAGCTGCTCTGTGGCATGTGGGATTTTCCTGGACAGGGATCAAACCCGAGTATCCTGCATTGGCAGGTGGATTCTTTACCACTGAGCCACCAGGGAAGCCCCAATTAATGCTTTTTTATTAACTGATGGTACTTGAATGAGATTGGATTTTAGCTAATGTGTTAGCCCAACCAGCAGTTATGTTTTAAGCCTTTTTGGTTTATGGTGGTATAAGAAACTTTGGTCTCATGATAAGAGTGCTCCCCTAGCAGAGAGATTTTCTGGAGCAGGAAAATTCTGAAATCCCAATCTGTCAGTTCCAAGGTTGACCTTGAACATAAACCAAAATTTAGCGTTTTTAAGGTTATAGGATATGACTGTTTCAAAAGGGGCATATCTTCTTTCTCCATGGCTCTGTTCCCTCTTCTCCCGGGGAGAGCTGACCTGGGCTGGGTTCTAGAACTTGCTCAGGTGGCTGGCAGGTACTGAATAGAGAAGTGAGTATTGGTGTGATAGGCATCTTCCAGCCTTGCTTCCCTGATGGCTCAGATGGTAAAGTATCTGCCTGTAATGCAAGAGACCCAGGTTTGATCCCTGGGTCGGCAAGATCCCCTGGAGAAGGGAATGGCGACCCACTCCAGTATTCTTGCCTGGAAATCTTACGGACAGAGGAGCCTGGCGGGCTAGAGTCCATGGGATTGAAGCGTCGGACACAAAACTGAGTGACTAACACTTAAACCTTCTTTTTAATTTCTAGCCTCTATTCCCTGCCACTATACCCTGGAAGGCATACAACTCACTCTCCCCTGGGTGAGGTATCTTAACCTCTCTCAACCCTATTCCTCTCATTTTCTATTGGAAGACCCACAGATGCACATTTTATGTTTTCCAGTACACTAGAATGCTATTTTAATTAGCATTTCACCAACGGACTTGCCACACTCTAAAAAGCCTCCTAAGTCCCAGCAGGTAGAGGGGCATGGCAGGAAGAGTATCAGGCTGTGCGGCCAGAGATCCAGGTTCGCTTTGACTACTCAACCATCCCTGGTCCTCAGGATTCTCCAGGCCCTGCTCTGGGTGCCGGGCAACAGAGACCAACACCAAGCCTGCGCCTCCATAGACAAGTGTCCCCACTCCGCCTCGAGGTAGCTGTAACTTGGACTAGTGCATTTGCCTCTCTGGGTTATGTGCAGGATGATGGCATTGGAGGAGGTGAATCTAAGGCCCATTCTAGCTGTAGATTTTATGAATCTCTGTGCAGCACACCTGCCTCTGAGAACTAATACTTCAGAGTATTGTAACAGTATACTTCAAATACTGTAACAGTATACTGTTACAGCCCTTCTTGTCTGACATCCTTGAACTCTTCTTTGTCTCTGACATTACTTCCATCTTTGTTAATAATGTCTGTGGCTGAGAAACAGCCTGTGATCAGGAACTCTGCTCTTCAATATGAGGTGTTTGCTGGAAGTAGAGGTAGCCTGTTCCCCTTGGGTTCTCCTTTCTGGGTCATGGATCTCACTTGATTCTTCCTCCTGTCCTCCCCGGCCTGTTGACTTGCATGTGTTATGAATACCTCATTGTTTATTTCACCATTAATATAATTGCTCAGCGTGTGTGTTGTGGTTGTTTTCAGTCACATCCTCATAGACGTCTTCCTTATGCTTTCCGGGTAGTCCTCACTAGTGTTTTCTAGTCCAGTGGTTCTCCACCAGGGGTGATTGTACCCCCCTTCCCCCAAGGAACGTTTGGCAGTGTCTGGAGACATCCTGGCTGCCACAGCTGAACGGTGACTGCTTCAGGCATCTGGTGGATACGGGCCAGAGATGCTGCTAAACAACCTCCAATGCACAGGACAGCCCCCGCAACAAAGAATTGTCAGGTCCGAAACGTCAGTAGTGCTGGCATTTAGACACTCTCATATAACCATTTTTAATTCTGTAAGTGCAGGGGCCAGATATGTCCATTTCCACGTGAATGTTCTGCAGCACAGGGCTACCTAACAAGAAAGAGAGGAATCATCTATTACTGTTAGACACACGAACCCCTGGGTTGGTAAACAGAGCCACTCCACCTGCAGATTTAGTCCTGTTACAATCGGGTAGTTGCATCCAGAAAGGGAGGTTTGCCTAAAACTGCTATTTGATACCTCATATAATATTGTATTTTCACGTGTGTGAAGGCTGTTCTGTTGAAATATTTACCGAATGCACTAAGACCTTTAAGCAAGGCAGCGGAGATATGTTCAAAAGAGGACACGCTGCCTGAGAAGCACTGGGACTACAGCGGTGCCTTCTGAGGCACGGGGCGCTTGCTCTGAGTAAAACAGCGAGTCAAAGCCTGGGATAAGGCTTAATTCGATGACAAGTTTTAAAGCACAGTGTCAGGTCCTATTAATGAGCTACAGTGATACTTTTTAAAGAAGACAGGTCATCTAGTCTGGCATTTGTTTTGCTTTATAATTCTCAACTTAGGATGGATGATTCTCTATAAACCTGTGATCAAATATTCTAGAACAATAATTGTAAAACTTTAATGTGCATATGAATCACCTGGAGATACTGTTAAAATGCAGGGTCTCTTTAAGTACTTCCGGGGTAGGGACCAGGACATTCCATGTCTAATAAGCTATCGTTATACACACTGTACACATGGGTGTTGCTGGGCCCTGGGTGTACCCAGAGTGACAAATTTTTAGAATGTTAAAGCTGGAAGTATTTTAAAGGTCACTGAATCTGAGCCTATATTTTATAAATGACAAAAGTGAGGCCTGCAGACTCTAGGGCAGTCATGGAAAGAGCGTGGTGACCAGATGTCTGTGTCCAGCCCAGTGCCCACACCTTCCCCACTCTGGCTGTGCTGTGCCATCTTTCATAGCTGTTGGGTCTTGAATTTCTCTTTTTAGAAACAAGTGGGCTGTGGTCCCTGTGAAGTGTGCTGTAGCCGAGATGTCTCTGTCATTTGGAGGCTGATGGTCATCACTGCTCACATCCTTTGTCCTGATGCCTCCTGCCTTCTTGGCAGTAAATCTGGGGGATGCAGGAAGCAGGGCTGGGTGGGCAGGAGACTGGTGATGGGCTACTGGCAGGAGAAGCAGGTGCCGTTTTCATTTGGTGAGCGTACTCCTTGAGATGGGCTCTAACTTTGGTCACAGATGCTGAGTCCCAGCACCCATCACATGCTGGCTCAGGGCCACGGCTGATGTGACAAGATGCACAGAGCTTAATGTGAACTGGCACTCCTTGCTGCTGAGACACAGGCAACATAGCCAAACCAGTCTCCTGTGGCAGTAAGCACAACTTCCTGCCCCTCCACATGCAGCAAAGGTTCTCTTAGGACCCCAGGGAACTCTTTTATTAATACTGCACTGGAGGGCGGTGAGAGAGGATGAGGAAGGAGAGAGGAGACCTAGGCCTTCATTTACTTGAAACTCCTCCTTATTCATTTGCTTATTCAAGGTCTTCCCTGGCATCTTGTTGCTTTTCAGTCATCATTATCACTAACCATTATGGTTACCTTTGGATAGCCCTCTGGGAATTCCTAAGACGTTTCTCAAAACTCATTTGAAAATAATGATTCTACCTCTTCTTGTTGTTGTTTTTTTGCTCAGTCATGTCCGACTCTATTGTGACCCCATGTGACCCCCTGTAGCCCGCCAGGCTCCTCTGTCCATGGGATTCTCCAGGCAAGGATACTGGAGTGGGTTCCCATTTCCTTCTCCAGGGGATCTTCCCAACCCAGCGATCAAACTTATGTCTCCTACATTGCAGGCAGATTCTTTACCAAAGAGTGGTTATTATTGCTAAAGTTTCCTCTCCATTCTCTATGCATTCTTGATATTTCCTCTTTGCATTCTATAGTAGCATCCAGTGTAGTCATTTTTAAAATTTGAGGGGAAAAAATCAATATTTTAAGCCATAAAAATCCATTGTTTTTCACAGGATTTTTCTGTGAGGATTTTTGCAGACATCAGACCATAAATCCCCTTTGTATTCCTTTAAAGTATTAGGGAGGGTAGCTCTTATTATTCCATTTTGAATAGTAGTAAGACTGACAGGTAGCAATTTAGTGTTGACCTAAATTCAGTCCTTGGGTTGGTGGGGTGGGGACCCACATCAGGAACAGAACGAGGGTATCCGGTTGGAATCTAGACACCTGGTGATTCTCAACTCCTGCGAGGTTGCGCCCAGTAGTGAATTAGGCAGGAGACCAGTGTTCTCTAACAAGATCAGAACCGTAAGAGCTGATTAGACCTTTGAGATGGAGCAGCGGTGGATAATGAGTGGCGCAGAGGTCAGAGAGGTGCGACCGCTTTCCCGGGCCCACGTTTCAGAGGCAAGAAGGCACTCAGTGGAATGAAAGTGTAACCCGTTTAGTGTTGATGAAATGACAGTCTTATGTTTGCAATCCATTACTAATCTGTGGATCTCTGCGCTCCTTGGAAGCTCAGAGGCCAGCTTCGTACACGGAATGATGAATTTTGTAGGTGTTAGAGCAATAGATCGGAATTTGTAGATCCAGACATCGGTGCCCTCATTTCTGCCACTCTTATCTGCAATCAATAAATGCTTTCAAGGCACAGTCCCTGGGTGACTTCTGTGGGCACAGCACCATCCTAGGCACATATGATTTTGTTCCCCTAGCATCTCATATGTGGTAGGTACTCAAAATAAGTTTGTTGAATAACTCAGTATATGAATAAACTGCATATAAACGAAAGCAGCTGGACCTATTCCTTACCCTCATGCAGCTTTCTGAAGCGTGTGCATGTGTGCGTGCTTAGCTGCTCAGTCATGTCCAGCTCTTTGTGACCCCATGGCCTGTAGCCTGCCAGGTTCCTCTGTCCATGGGATTTTTCAGGCAACAATACTGGAATGGGTTACCATTTCCTACTCCAGGGGATCTTCCCATCCCAGGGATTGAACCCATGTCTCTTGCATGTCCTACATTGGTAGGAGGACTCTTTACCACTGAGCCATTTGGGAAGCCCTCAGAAGTGTGTTGTCTGTAGAAAATCAGTCACATTCTTATGTCTCACTTTCCCCACCTCAAAAATAAAAAATAACTGACCTTTACAGGGCTAACCTGTGAACTCATCCATTTGGATAAGCAGAGATGCTTTCCTATAAACTACTATTAGATGTTTAAGTGTTTATGTTTGCTGGACTGCAGGCAAGAATAATGGCGTTCACCTTTGTTCTGATGGTATTCAACATGCAAGTTATATTCATCACAAAAGAATCCCCATTCCTGCCCTGTTGTTAAGTTCTGACCGTACTATTCTTGCTTTCCTATCACCAATTAGAGGGAAGAGAGAGGCAGTGATGAGGTGTTTGGATTATAGGGTAGTATGCTTGCATAACACATGGATTTTGTATGGTGTATTTTGTTAGGTAGAAGAGAAATGTTCCAGTCTCAGAAAAAAACAGTTTTTTTTTTGAGGTCACAGAATTTGGTGGAAAGAGAAGAGATTGGGCTTTGTACCCAATCAGAACCTGTTTTGAATTCAGTCTGTGGGTGATTGTCATCCATTTACTTAACTTCCCTGGGATGGAGTATTCTTTGGATGGTGGGGAAGCTTAGAAACTGTAAATTGCCTAGCATGTAATTGCTGATGAATAGCTCTTCTTCTTCTGATTATTACCTAGGTCAGTTACTTAGGTATCCTTGCACGTACCTCAGCTGGATGACTAATTGATGTGTGTGATTAAAAACAAGGCCCAATAGGATGAGCACAGATGTTCGTGGCTCTAGGATATTAAGGCCACCCTAAAAGCTGTCTTTAAAAGTGGACTGTTTGATCAGCTGGGGGGAAATCTGCCCCAAGCCAGGTGACTTAGAGAGGGAGTATCCCAACCTTGGAACATCTCCCTCATTTGTTTACCCTCTTCTCATTTTGGGTATGAATATCCAGCAGCACCTACAATCCTACTTGGAATGTGCAGAAGCAAACACACATGACTCCAGGTCTTCAATGAGCAGCTTTGTTGGCAGCATAGCAGTTACACCTGTTAAACACAGGCAGTCTGCTTAACAAGTGCTAGAACAGATACCAAGGCAGTCTACTGGGTGGCTTTCAGAGAGGAATGACATCAGCACTGTTTCCATCAGGGCTCTAGAGTCCAAGGAGCCAGCTCTCTCCTGGCTTATACTTGGTCCTCAGGAGAATTCTGGACTAATACTTCCAGACTCCTATCTTTAATATTTTGTTGGATTTATGATCTAAATGAGGAACTGAACTCCTGTTGCTTACATACCTGCACTTTCCTTCTGATGAGTGAGATTAGGAGATGTTGGGGTCAGTAGGAGACATAGGGAATCACAAAACCATGTGAATAAAACTATAGCGTGGGGAAAGCAAACTGTCACCATACCTATTTGGTGACTTCATTTGCTCCCAGTCATTGCTCCTTGGTGATGATTAAATCCAAATGGAAGATAGTAATTGGTAGCTTGAAAGAAGTGAGTCTTCTTAGCAAAGGTAAGAATCACATTTCCTACTCAGAGGGGAAAGGAGTTGGATATCTTTATATATTTTTGTTTGTGTGCATGTTTTTAGAAATGGAATATTTCCTCTACCTCCTTCAATTATAAAAGTAATGTATACTCACGGGCTTCTCCAGTGGTTCAGCGGTAAAGAATATGCCTGCAATGCAGGAGACTTGCAGGACATGTGGGTTCAGTCCCCGGGTCGGGAGGATCCCCTGGAATAGGAAATGGCAACCTGCTCCAGTATTCTTGCCTGGACAATTCCACAGACAGGGGAGACTGGTGGGCTATAGTCCATGGGGTTGCAAAGAGCTGGACATGACTGAGCACCCATGCAAAAAAAACCATCTGTGTTCATAATATTTGTCTCAGAATAAACAGGAAAGCATAAAAAAGAAAAAAATTGCTCTTAACTTCTTCAAACAGGTAACCCTGTTGACATGTAGATATAATTTCTTCTTTTTTGGCTATGCCACATAGCATGTGAGATCTTAGTTTCCCAACCAGGGATCGGACTTTCAATCCCTGCATTGGAAGTGCGAGGTCTTGACCACTTGTCCACCAGAGAAGTCCCCAAATCTTGGGTTTCCATTTGAAACTTTAATATAAACAAATTCCCATATTATCAACATTTAAAAACACTAACTTTATAAACTCTGAGAAGGCAGTGGAGAGGTATAGATGGTTTACCACTAAATTCTCAGTTCAGTTCAATTCAGTCGCTCAGTCGTGTCCGACTCTTTGCGACCCCATGAATCACAGCACGCCAGGCCTCCCTGTCCATCACCAACTCCCAGAGTTCACCCAGACTCACGTCCATCGAGTCAGTGATGCCATCCAGCCATCTCATCCTCTGTTTCTTAGTGCCTAGTAAATAAACATTTGCTGAATAAAATGAACAACGATATTCTAACCATATGAATGTTTGGTATTCTACTAAATAATACTGATGTTTCCAATTTGTTTTCTATTATACATAATGCTGCAGTGAACATCTCTGGTACAACAAACCTCTTTTGTATTTCTGATGGTTTTCTTCAGATATATTCCCAGCAGTGTAATTATATACTCAGTCAAAAAGGATATGAGCATTTTTAAAGTTCTTAGAAGATAATACCAAGTTGCTTTCCAGAAAGGTTGCATTAATTTACACTTCCACATGAGGTATGTGAGAGGCACATTTCACTGTACTCCAGACAGATAGCGAGTTAACAGATACCAAGGACCACACAGCCTGCTCTATCCATCTAAGATGGACAAGAACAACTTCTGGTGAATTGAGGAGAAGGTGTTTTTAAATAGAATCTTGAGAGTGAAATGTCATGTAGCTTAATTAAAAAGAAATCCAATAAGTGTAAAACGGGGTTCAGAGTAGAGAACGTGTGAGGAAAACGAAAATACGTAGTTTTCTTCTGCTCAAGGGACCTAACCGGCAGCCCCTGCCAGCCTCAGAGGAGGCTCCCTGCTGGGAGCCAACAGTAACCTTGTCTGCCCTCACCACTCAGAGTCACTCACTTTAACATGGACCAGGCTTCTGCCAAGCTCTCTGGGTGACACTAATCCCTGATTTAATTACCCTTGACAGTGTGTGATAGGCCTTAACGAGCTAGGGTCCGTAATGAGCTGCATCTTGAGGATTTAGAGCATTACCTGAAGGGGGTGGTCCTCACCCAGGCTAACTCTGGTGGGTGCAGAAAACCCGTTCCCAGCTCAGGGACCTCAATGCAGCTGACAAAGCACCATCTGCTGACCTGCAGGGTGATGCTTCTAAGTGAGGAGGTGACACATCACAGTTTCCAGGCCCTAAATCATTAGCCAGTAAGTACACAGGGAGAGTTTTAAGCATGTAGGCATTACGTGGGTGCCACGCCATTTTTCCTGCCATGCAGTTGTCTTCCTGAGGACGAGGACCATATTGCTTTTGTGCTGCTCATTAAAAGTCTCCTTACTGGCAAACCATACGGCTGGGTGGGAGGGTGGGTGTGCCTGCTGGCCACTCTGGAGGGGTCTTCTGACCAGGGTTACATAGACCAACCTATCCAACAAGATTTATCCCTGGTCTTCTTTGGTAAGCATGGCAAGATGACTGTTTTAAAAAAGGAATTTCAATAGGAAGAAACATTAGAAAGTGTCAAATGAATTTGAAAAAAAAAAAAAAAATAGCTGAGTTTGCAAAATAAGGTTTAGCCATGAATGAGATTGTCTGTTCACAAGTTCTGTGACCTTGGGGCCAGTTAGTTAACTGGTGTCCTCATCTGTGAAATGGAGCTCATAGTACTCACACAGCAAGATTCTTGTTAACATTAAAAGACAGAAGCACAATGAGGAGAAAGAAATTTGGTTTTTAACACCTTCTTGGGGCGCAGCAAATGGCAGGTGCTTTTTTGTTGTTGTTTTCCTATGTTTTTTCTTTAAGAGTTAAAATTTTTTTTTAACTTTTTGGCCATGGTGGGTCTTCGCTGCTGTTCATGGGCCTTATGAATAGTTGTGCAGAGCAGGGACTACTTTGTTTGGATGTGAGGGCTCTTGTTGCAGGGCTTCCCTTGTTGAGGAGCTCAGGCTCTAGGTGTGCAGCCTCAGTAGTTGTGGTGCGTGGGCTTAGTTGCTCCATGGCACGTGGGATCTTCCCGGAACAGGGATCAAACTCGTGTCCCTTGCACGGTCAGGTGGATGCAAAACCAGGGAAGCCCTGTTTTTTCCTTTACTCAGCTCTCTCCTCAGTGCATACTCTACACAGACATCCTGACTCCCAGTCTGAGGGAGATTTGGGTTGACAGGCGCTTCCAGGTCTGGTAGCAACGTAGACCCTTTCTAACAACCTGCTTCCTTGTTTGCCGGGATCCTCAGATCCTACAAAAGCTGCTGTCCAGTTTTACCTCTGCATCCGAACCTATTTCTGTGTCTTTAAACTGATTTTTAACTTGATGCTGAAACTATAATTATCTCTTTCATTCATATCTGGTTCTCAACATTCTGAATGTAAATTTCTCCCGTGGATCAATTTGTTCTATGAAGGAAATGATTATATATCCCTGGAAGTTATACTTTCATCCCTTACACATGCTTACTGGCATTTTTCATATTTCCTGAAGGCTATTTATGAATTTCCTTCCCTAGTAAGATAATCCTATCAGCTGGTGAAATGAGGCATCGTCACCTGCTGGTCTAGTTGGGCTCACTGACCTGCTAGTAAAGCATAACGGTGGCACCATCCTTCCTTGGAGCTCATTTTCTACCTCTGACAAACAGGCTGCTGGTTCTTTCTCTGTTCTTACACTGACACTTCTTTTTTGACTGTTTATCATATTCCTAATCCATGCTGATGAGAAATTACAGCCCTCATATTATATTCAGAGCTGAGACAAGATTGCAATGTCCTCAGGTCAGTGGCCGATCCAGACTTTACTGGGTTGAGTTGCTAGTTCTATCCACTTCTCCAGTTTCTCTTCAATCCATTGTAGAAAATGAAATAACTCTTTCTCTCAAGTGCCCCCTAAGGGCACTTTTGGTTCTTATCTAATACCTAAAGAGCATAAACATACTGTTGAAATCACAGAGGAAAGAGAAGAATCATTTTATCACAGATGTTTCTTCAAGATTTTAATTTAGGAGTTGCTTACAGGATCTTGAATTGAGCTAATATGCATACAATCAGACTTGTGTCAACTTTAAAAATAGCAGTGGTACTATGAGTTCCTCAAACTAAGGGCGATGCTGCTGCTGCTGCTGCTGCTGCTGCTAAGTCACTTCAGTCGTGTCTGACTCTATGCGACCCCATAGACGGCAGACTACCAGGCTCCTCCATCCCTGGGATTCTCCAGGCAAGAACACTGGAATGGGTTGCCATTTCCTTCTCCAATGCATGAAAGGGAAAAGTGAAAGTGAACTTGCTTAGTCACGTTCAACTCTTTGCAACCCCATGGACTACAGCCTACCAGGCTCCTCCGTCCAAGGGATTTTCCAGGCAAGAGTACTGGAATCGGGTGCCAGTGCCTTCTCCGAACTAAGGGCAATAATATTTTCAAATTTGTGGAATAATATTTTCCACAAATAATATTTTCAAATTTAAAAGTAACTTGACTTTTGAAAGCAATATATGGATAATTTGAGGGGAAAAATTTAATTCTATCCTCATAATGTTTGACTTTTAGAATTTTGATTCAATTAAGCAAATATTAAACGTGTGTTTGCAGTTTTTGAATTCACTATGGAAAGGCCAGTCCCAGGCATAGAGTTCCTATTGTGCATAATAAGAAAATCTGGGGAGAGTATACCTTACAGATTCAAGAAAGATTCTCTGGAGAGGCTTGTACAAAGATACAAGGTATCTGATGAATACCTCTTCTTTGTTTTCTTTTTATATTGTACTTTGAAATTATGACTCTTCTTCAAAAGTGCATTATTTGTTCAAATCCATCTAATGGCAAGTAATTTTGTGAATAATCTTAAATTCTCATGTAGAGTTGCAATTAAGAAATGTTGAAGGCCTCCAAACCGTTTCTGCTGTTCAGTTAAACATTACATTTATGTTATTATATTTTTTATTAGAACTTAATGATTGCTTCACCAGGGCATTGCAAGTTACTATTTGTAAAGAAATTGCATCGCTCTGGAATAAAGGTCATTTTCTGTTGGTGCAGAAGTTGACATGAAAAATTACATCTACAGCAAACATTTATGTTTTGAATCATATGCGTACAGGATGTGGTTGACCTGACAAACTGTTTAAATAAATCATCAAAATGGGATGCCATCCATCCAATAGCTTTGAAAGAACTTGAGAGTGGAATTGTAAAACTGGGGGTTGAATATGTCAGATGGCTCCTGTATGAGCAGCCTGACTCACTGGATTGCCTGGGTAACTGTCAGGGATGCCCAGGGATGGGCAGGAATGGACCTCTGGGCCTCTATTCCTTCTTATTCCTGCAAGAAAGAGGTGACGTGCTTATAAATAGACGGTCAGTGAATAGATACAAAGTCATATCCAGAACTGAAGGACAGTATGGTGGTTAGGATCCTGGGTTTCAGACCCAGATGCAGTGGGTCAGATGTGCTGAAGCTGTGGAGAAGGCACTGGGTGTGGGCAGAAGGGCAGAAATTCTTCACTGTGACATGGGTGAAGAGTGGGCTTAGATATCAGGGAGACGATAAATGGGTGTTTCTTAGAATAAAAAGCATTAACCATGGGGTATTCTAGAAATGAACACTTCAGAAGTTTTAATTTAACATGTTAATAGTTTGTGTCAAGCCAGTAGAATTTCAGAGAGAAGCTTTAGGTGAGGGAATGGAAAGGTAACTTTTGTAAACACTTGAAGCTTCATTCTTTGCTGCCCACATAATTAATGACCTACCTACACAAGGTTGTCTGACAGTTCCAACGATTGTTTACCCCTCTTCATGCCTTTGATCTTTGTTGTGTGTGCTCTTTTTTTGACGTGGGGCATATGGTAGCTTTAAAACATTACCTTTTCTTGTATGTATCTTGAATCTCCAGTCACACTGTCCTTTTCCTTGTGGTATGGTATCACTACAACCTATCACAGAACCCAGAAGCCACTAGATCCTTGGTCAGCCTTTAATGGTATTCTTGATGATTACCTTAGCTCAAATTCCCAAGAAAACAGGACCTAAGAAGCAAGTTCTAATGCTTTATTTACAAGGCAAGGACCTCAAAAGTGAGGAGGAGGGGGATGAGAGAGGGAAGACTGAGAAGAGATGTGAGAGGACACATTACCGTAATGGCCGTGGCTCCATGACACTGGCCAGAAGACAGCAGGCCAGCTGGCTGGCGCACACATTTGGCTCTGCCACACGGGGAGTTTTTGGACATGGCTGCACCACTCCCTGGACCAGTCTGTGGAAGGGAGGAAGGGGAGATTATCTGCCTGGCTCCTTCCCGTCTTCTGTTTCTCATTGGTCAAAGTCTGTACCAAGGAGTTACCTTCCCTGTGCTGCGGAGTTGCATCTCCTGGCCCCTGCAGTGGCCACTCGGCAAGCTAGATCTCACACCCTAAAATGTGGTGCTCCATCTGACCCAGACATTGCAAGAGATGCCAGGACTCAAGGGGTCCAGCTGGTTAGCCGGGTTGTAAGTCCCCAGCCAAGGTGGAGGTCTGTCATTCCTAGGCAGGAACTGCCTGGTTCCGTGCTGGTTTAGGTCAGTTCATCTGCCACAAAGATAGCTGGAGATGGAGCAAGCAGCTGAGGGTCTCCGAGGCAGGTAAGGCTAAGGGAATCAGATGAAGTTAATAAGAAGAATCTGATAGGATGATGATGATGATGATGATGATAAAGAACTGCAGCCAGCAAGAAGTGGTGTTAAGAAAGCACCAGAAGAGATCCACAAGAATAAACAAATAGAAGAAATATTTAATGTAAGGATAGGTTCAACAGTCTTCCATTTAGAAAGGTGAAAGCCAAGAGAAATTCTAATTATGTGAATATGGATTTGTTCACAATGTCTTGGAATATCAGAAATTAGGGGCATCCCTTGAAGCTTGAAGGAGAGACTTAATTTGGGAGAAGTGAAAGGGGGTATTACTATGACTTAATATAGTGGGCAGTAAACACATAGAATGTATTATCCTCGGAGGTGATGCTGTCAGAAAATACAAATTGGTTGGAGAATAATTTAGGTAAGTTTATATTTTATGGCACCATAATCGGCTACTAGGAGGAAATTAAGAGTGTTTAGGGTACAAGTCCTAACCTTTTGAGATTGAGATCACAGAAGACAGTAATGTCCTTCCTTGGTGTCATTTTCAATGACTGAATCCTGGTCTGAATGGATCATTGGTCTGAGTGTTTTACATTATCTATTTTTATCACTAATATCCATGGTAATTTCAGGGACCTTTTCCCTTGGGGAAAGTGGAGGGTGCTTTAGCATTGTGGTCTTTAGATCTAGAAAAGCATCCTGCCTTCTGACAGAAGGACAATGTTCACTTTAAGGAACATTTAAGGATGACTCTGCCTTTGTCAACACTGAGTCTTTTAGCATTTAATTCTCCTCTACAAACCAGTGGGGAATTAAATGGGCCATCAATTCACTTGATCTTTGCATAGTCATTTGAAACACAAATACAATAAAGTCATTAGTTTCCTCACACTCATTCTGAACTCTAGTCCTTTGCTTGCGTTAATCTCTATACTTGGATTGTCTCCTCTCTCTGTTTATCCAAATCCATGCACTGCAAGGCTTAGGCCAATTCCCATTTCTCCGTAAAACCTTCTCTGACCACTTCGTTCTTCACAGCCTTTTGCTGCTTTAAATCATTTGACATTTATTATCGCAATCATAAATACTCAGCTTTATGCTCTCCTGAATTGGCTGCTAATCACTTTGTTTGTACATAAATCACGTTGCGCTAACTGGATTTTAAGCCCTTTTGAGAGCAGCAGTGAGGTCACCTGGTCCTCTCAGGTTGCCCCTACATGTCGCACAATGCCAGGCACTCAGTGGACGCTTGATGAACATGTGCAGGGGGTGGTGGTTTGGCAGGTGAGAAGAGCATGTGTGCGCTGCCATCCAGATAGACTCAGGACTGCAGGCAGCTCGCTGTAGCTCCAGGTGAAAATGCTTCCTCATTGCGTTTGGATAATGAAGGCAGTCCTTAATTTTCACCAAGAGTAATAAAAGTTACTGCCCCCTTTTATGGTGTTAACTCCCCCCCACTCCCTCTCCTCCTCTATCAAAACATGCTGGGGAATCCTAAAGACCTCCTAATTGATAATAAAAAGAATTTATTCTCCTATCTGATTTCAGAAAAGGAATCTGCCTTCTCTACGTTTGTCCTCTTGTTCCTCTGGGCAGTGGCTTCTGTGGTCGCTGTTAGCCAGATGCTTCAGGCAAAATACATCAGATACAGAAATCCTTCATTACTATTAATAAATTCCTTCCAAGCTCAAATCTGAGACGATACTACTGAGTTTAGCCAAAGCAACATCGAGCTTCCCCTCACACTCTCACCACATCTGTGATGGGGTCTCAAGAGCCATCATCTTTTTAGTTTTGGAGTAAATGTGGAGGGAGTGGATCCATTTGTAATAGGCAGAGGAAAGACTGGAGCGAGAATGGCCTGAGCAGTTTGGCCTGGAACATGCTACTGAACGTCTATCAGCCCCACTTTTACTATTATTTTCCAGACGCTTCAAGTGAGGATGGAGTGAGATAAAAACATATAAATGTAGGGCAAGTGAGGAAAGTTTCTGGGGCCCCGCTGGTAGGTTGAATCTCCTACCCAGGATTCTGGCTACCTGCTTTAAACTCATGTGCTCATCTGGCAGAAAAAAAAAATGCTCAACTGTGCCATGTGCTTCTTAGAAGGAGGACTGTGGTATACTTGGAAGGAAAAGTTAAGCCCACAGTGGGAGGCAGCTCACAAAGCCCTAAGATAATCAGATGTGCAGCTGGAAGGCTTCCTTGAAAACATCTCTATCAGAGAGAACAAAATTAAATGCCCTTAAATCAAACCTTTTACACAATGGACCTGTCTCTTCCTAGGCAAGATGAAAACAGTCTCGCAACTCTGGGGCTTAATTCCCTTACTTCCCGTCTCCTCACTGATCAGCCACTGGATTTGGTTTCCTGCCCGGGATTAGCTTACAAGTGGATCCTGAGGCCTCCCAGTGGCTTGGCCATGCCAGCTGCTCTCTGCATCCATGGCCAAGATGTAATCAGCTCAGAGCCAGGGCAGGTAAGATGCAGCTTGGAATGAATAGCTGCTGTCTGTGGAGAAAGGCTATTGTAGAGAACCCTGAACTCCTAGCACAAATGAAGAAGGAGCCCATGGGCCACTGGGTGCCACTGGTTTGGGGGAAGGGTAGGGAGGTGAAGGTCTACCTTCCATGATTGCCATCTTTGGGATGCTGGCTTAGGTTGTGCATTTTAGAGCCTCTGTTGCCCATTTCATCTGTAAAAGGGAAAAAATAGTACCTACCCTACTTCCTCTCCATGGTTCTGATGAGGAGTAGATGTCCCTACATCTACTCCCCACATCTAAGAACTCGAAAGGTATTGGGCAGTTGTTGGATGTTAATTATCATTAGTGGAAATGGAAGTCCAATAATGATTATTATTTAGTCAGTTTTTCTCCTTTGTTTTAAAAGAGTGCTTTGAAAATTTTGGTAGAAGTTTGTATTGATCTTCCATATCTCCCACCGACTATTGAAGCCATGTCATGTACGGTGAGGGTTTGCTCAGGGCCACTCACAATGCATTCTATTCAGCACATACTTTTCCTCGACCCCCTCTATGAAACCGTGCAAAAGAATGGTAACTGACCCTGTGGTCAAGTCCAGCTGTATGGAGTTATGTGTGGTTTTAAACTAAGTTAGGCCGAGCCTACCACACTGGGTGTTCCCTGCGATGCTGAGAGGTGTCCTGACCTTGAAGCTGGGGGCTCGTGCTCCAGGGAGTGCTTCAGCCAGGGTCATCCATGGAAGGAAGAAGGGGGAGGGGTCCAGGTGAGGCAGTGCAGTTAAGTTAATTTTGATTCTCGCTTTCTATCTCAAGGGATCTTCTCTTTCAGCCTTTTCCATAATTTACTGCAAGCAGCTTGAGAAGACCTTAGATCTGGGGCCTTTCTGACTTCAGTTCTTTGAAATAAGGAGGATAATTCCCATCACCTCTCTTGTGGGAACACAGTGAATCTGATGAGTTAGGTAATGTCTGGACAGAACACTGGCTCCTGTGAAGTAAGGAGTGTGGGGTGGCCAAGTGCAAAATAAAACTCAAGGGGTGACATGAGTGGTCACCTCACCAGGATGAGGGGTGTGGTCACAGCCTGCCCAGCAGGCATCTGAGTGGCATATGGGGTTCGGAGCAGGGAGGAGTGGGAGAGGGCAGAGAGATGGGAGTGTCCCCACTCAACTCCATAAAAAATCTCTCTAGCACCCTTGACCTTGCAAGCTGAGGCCTGGCCTTGCTGCCACATTCTAGCACTCGTCAAGTACTTCTGAGCTGCGCTGCTCCACTCTAGCGTTCCCAGATATTATGACTAATCGAGTTGACAGGAAGCAAAGACAGCTCCACTCTCTTCGTTTTGCTTTGCGTAGCATCGGGCTCTGCCTCTCAAAGAACAGGCAAGACTTGGCTCCCATCACTTCTGGTCCCTGTCTCCTCCTGCTCCAAGCCTTCTGCTGTCCACATTCTCTCAGCCCCTCGGTCACACAGGGCTTACCCTCACTATCTCTTCATATCTCTTACAACTCATTTAAAAACCACCTGGGCTCAAGGAGAATAGGCCTTGGCAGGTAACAGTAGGGTGCCCATCGATCTCTTTTTAACCCCACAACCCCAAAGTGCCCCAGGTAGCAGCGATACTGCTCTCCCTCAGCATTTATCCCTCTGCTTGAACCAAGAAATCAGACTGCCAGCTCTGTGCTAAGTGGGTCGAGAGGTCCTCTCGTGTGCCTGCCTCTGCTTCAGCCCTGTTGACAGCATCCCTGAGCCGTTCTGGGAACGATTCCCGTCCTGCCCCGGCTTCAAATTCGACACGTTTAACCTCCCTCCCGGGTTACAGCTGGGTCCTCACCACGAAACCCAGACTCTTCAAAGGGATGTGCAGAACATTCGCCATAGCCTGTCTTTTCACCTGGTGTCAAGGCGTCTCGGATGTGAGAGCTAATAGAGGCTTTGGAGGAGCTGGGGGAAGGGGAGATGGAGGCGGAAGTGCTGACTTTCACAGATCATTTCTTTTCTGCTACAAATACGGAAAGGCTGTCTCCCTTTATTTTCACCCCAAACCTGAGAAAGTGACAGAGTGAGAGGATGAGAACCTTCAGACCCAGAGGGGACAGTATCCTGGCCACCGTCACATGGCCAGCCTGCTGTATACCCAGGTCCTTCTGACTTCAAGGGCCCTGTTTCTCCACAAATGTCCTTCTCCTGACTTAAAGTTCACCTGGGCTCATCCTTCTATTTCCCTGCTGAGCAAGCAGGGTGGGTATCACCTCTTCAAGGTCTTTGGCCTTTTTTAGGAGCACAGATCTCAAGCTTTTACCTGGTGTCCTTCCAGAACTCCCTCCACCGCTGCAGGATTATGAGGATGGCTGGTGGCCCTATCTCCGAGTCATTTGATTGAAACTGGAAGCCTTTTATCCTCATAAAGCTCACAGGTAGTTTACATGGTGTGTAAATGTCAACACCGATGTCTTGACACTGACATGGCTGCTCCTTATGTGAAGATGGCAGCAGCAGCAGTGACAGTCATTAAACCAAAGACAAACAAAACCGTGACCAGAGGACAGACTGGTATTAGATCTGCTGAGCTTGGTTCAGAAGAGAGAGAAGGGTCCTGGCTAAGGATCCCCACCAGGAAGCAGGAACCTGTGCCAAGGATCTGTCTTGACCCAGTGAAGCAGGACCACATCATCTGGTCAGGCAGAAGCCCTCTTCCTAATGGCTAGACATTTCTAATGGCTGGGGTTCTCCATCAAACTCCTGCAGCTAAGAGGCAAGCTAAAGGCAGATACCAACTTAGAAAAATTGAGAGGCAGAGCCTGTGTGAGGGAGATAGGAAGGGTGAAACTCATTGGAGAAGAAAGTGCTGTCTTTCTGCAATGGAGGACCCTCCTGTGTCTGGGAGTCATGAATATTGCATCAAACGCATAAGCTTATTTAAGAAAAGGAAAAAGAAACCTAGAAGCTGAGAGAACTAAATAACTCCTGGGAACTAGCCTTAGGAATGTCTTTTCAATTTGATTGTGGAAATACGTTTCTGTCAGGGTTTTGGCCTTGGATTTCCAGCTTTGCGTGAATCCAGATCAAGAAAACCCCTTTGAGATGCCTAAGGGGAGGAGAAATCCCTTCGTGGAAAGACAGTGGGTTATGTGACTTTGTAAGCAGCGGGGCTCTGGGCACCAACAGCCTTCTCAATGCCTGGTTTCCATACTGTTTTTATGTAAAATTTCCCAGTGTTTAACTTTCACCAGGGTAGTTGAGGATGTATTGAGTATCGATGTTGCAGCTCAGCATTTTAATACTTCAATTAAATATCAAGGAATCACAGAAACACTTCGAGGAGACTTTCCAGCACGAGACCAGAGACAGGAGCTTTAAACTGCTGCTCCCTGTTCCATCTCTGAGGCCATGCTGCTGCTGCTTTTGGTGTAGCAGGGAGCAAACACACATCAGCAAAACATGGCTGCTTCCTGGTGCCTCACAGAAAAGGAGGAGAAGGAGGAGCCTGTTTCCTGGAAGACTTGGTGAGTTTTTGACCATGGATCGTACAACAAAGCACCTGGCTTCAGAACCAGAGAACGGGTTCTTTCAACAGCTCCCCATGGCCTGGCCTGCCCCATTGCTTTCCCTGCTATTTTAGGACTGAGGTGGGTGGCTTCTGGTAGACAACGAGAAGATTGTTAGTGGACATACTTGGGGTAGTTCTTTGTGATACTGAGAATGAGACAAGGGAAGGCAGAGCAAGAATGACCACAAAAGGCAGAAGGAAAAGAGAAGCACAGAAGGCATTAAAAAGTGTCCAGAACTAACTGCGTATTGTTTCATGTGGGCAAGGCCTTTCCAGGAGTATATGGAGTTCTAGGAGAACTGGCTCTCAGAACTCAGCTGGCTTCAGCATTCAAGTTGCTCAAATGAGCGGAAGGTTTGGGAAAAGAGAAGGCGGGGAACTGAAATACCCTTTGCATTTCTGCAGCTTTGTCTGAGTTGAGAAGGGCTCTTTAGCCAGAGCCTCCAACCAGAACCTTGTTTCCATGGCAACCCACTTGCAGCCTGCAAAGCTGTGACAACCCACTCTGGATCTAGTGTTGCTGAACCAGAAAATGGAATAGGAGAAGTTTGGTTTCCTGCATTATTAATATTAAACATATTCACAGAGAGGTATGTAGGAATCTGCGTATTCAGTAGTGAATGCCATTTTTCTTCCTTGACCTTAAACATGAATGCACTGGGTAGGTTCTAGGACACCGGGATGAATAAGAAATAGCCTTTGACATTGATGAGGCTACCACCCCAGGGGATCTGTGCCATTTGGCATTTACGTGCTGGGCATTGCACAAGCACAGAGGAGGGTGTAGCTAACGCATAGGGGTTGGGACGGTTTCCCAGTGATAATAACATTCAAGAACTGACAAAGAAGAAATGAACAGGAATTGTCCAGGTGGAGAATGTGAGAAGAAGGGAATTCCTGTGGGAAAAATATCTTTACAGCAGGAAATAAAGCAAATTATGACTTTGTTTCTTGACATGGCTTTGAGATCCCCCCCAACCTGTCTCCCATTAGTTCTGCCCTCTCCGGAGCTTCTGCCCATCAGCCCGTGAGCTTCTGGCTGCAGCATTACTTCTTTGGGTTGATTTTAAATCTGTGGACTGGGACTTCCCTGCTGGTCCAGTGGTTAAGAATCCACCTGCCAACGCAGGGACACGAGTTCAATCCCTGGTCTGGGAAGAACCCACATGCCTCGGAGCAACTAAGCCCAGGAGCCACAACTGCTGAAGTCCATATGCCTAGAGCCTGTGCTCCCCAACAAGAGAAGCCACCAGAGTGAGAAGCCTGTGCACCACAGCCAGAGGGTAGCCACCCACCCTCGCTGCAGCTAGAGAAAGCCCATGGCAGCAATGAGCACCCAGCACAGCCAAAAATAAATAAACAAATACGTAAAAGGCTGTAGACTGACAGGATTTCCCAGTCCTTTATGGGGCTCACTTACACACTTGTTTTAACGGGGAAATGCATTTCTAGCCTTATGTGGAAAGATAATACTAGCAAAGCAAGTATGGTGAGAGGCTCAGAGGATGGTCAGGACTGCCTTTTAAAGACAGCTTAGAGTGAACTGTTTGAAAAGCCTTTTGTTTGGGGATTAGAATACTTTCTCCCTAAGACATTCCACCATTAGTTTGACTCTGCGTAATGACTTTTTTTAAAGAAAGACATACCTGTTCTGAACCACCTAGTGGTCTTTACTTTAACTAGCTGGTTTCTTTATGCTCCTAGGGATATACTAATTTGCATACTGACACCAAGAATATCAAGACAAATTACTTCTCTCAGAGCACTGGAGAGCGAGGCTCACCTCAGTAATAGTCCATAGAGCCCCCCCTAGGATCAGCACCAGTCATCCTGTGAACAGGCCATGCATATTAATTGGTGATAATTGAAAAATAACACCCATCATCCTTAAAGAAGAAAGTTGCCTCAACTGATTGCACTTTTATACAAAAACTATTTTATTACCTAGATTCACTAAATAATCAGATTATCATTATCACACTCAGTATTATTACTAATATATATTTGGTCTTTTATCCATTCATCTAACAGCTATGTTTAACACAATGTGATGGGGAAATAAATGCAGAAAAGAACAAGTCCTGTTCGGAAGAATCTTACCATTTACTGTGTTTATGGGATGGAGGGTGGGGCATTATAAATAAATATAATACAGAAAATGAAGTAGTTGCTGTATATGTATATATATATATATATATATTTGTGTGTATACATACATAAATATATATACATAGAGAGTGAGACCTATATCTAGTACCACGCTTCACATATAACACATTCTGTAAGTGTAAAGTGATTGATAGGATAAACATGCTGTAAACATGCATAAAAGAAAGGATTGACTTTGATGGGTGCCCAGGGCTTCCAGAACAGAAAAGCTTTACAGACAAAGTAACATCTATGTTGAATCTCAAAGGATGATGGCTGTTTTGTAGGTATGGAGGAGAAGGGCAGCCCAGGCTGAGGAAACAGCCTGGACAAAGGCTGGGAGGAGGCCTGTGGTGCGTGTGCCTGGGAAATGGTGAATGGTGCAGTGACGGGAGATGCAGTGTGAGGCACCTGGAGATCAGGCCCTCGGCTTTGGAGAATCTTGAACATCATCATGCCTCACAGTTTGGATTTTATTTTATGGTGCTGGTGGGGTAGGCAGAAACGAGTAGCCAGGGAAGCTGAGGAGGAAGTCCATGCTGGATGCTTATTGCTTATCCTGTGAGCTCCCACAGGACACGGGCTCCACCAGGGGAGGCTTTTTGTCACCTTTGTCCTCTCATATATCCCGAGGGCTAACCCGGGCCTGGCACACAGCAGATCCTCAGTAGATAGCTGGTGAATGGGGTTCTACCAATCGTGTAAATTCTTAAAACAAATTTAAGAATTTGTTTCTGGGCATGATGAAAAGGGAGATGGAAAGGATTTCAGGAAGTTCAGGTGAACACCTATGAGACTGAAGCTGAGAGTGATACGAGAAAGGACAAGAACTGTGAATGGGAGGTCTGGGGAGAGCTCCAGAGGACTTGGTCACTGAGTGAATGTGAGGGTGAGGGTCAAAGATGTCCTCTGTATGTTTAAAAATAACCAGCCTGCTGTTCACCAAGGCTCAGAACTGCAAGGGAGGAGTTGCTTCCAAGTTGAGGGTGGGGAGCAGCTGAGAAGAGAAAGACAATAGCTTTGCTTTTGGAAAAGTTGAATCTGAGGTGCAGCTGGGAAATTCATGTGCATACTCAAAGGGACAGCTGGGGAGCAGAGCTCAGTTTGGGAGAGAAGGTCTGGACTGAAGGGTGTGGGAGTTGTTAGGATAAAGGTAGTAACAAATACATACAGAGCAGGGGCCCCGGGTTTCCTGGGGAGGGCATGAGGACTGATAAGGATGGGACACGGAGTCCGAGGAAGGCTTGCTTCTCATGAGTAGGAAATTCAAAAGCTTGAGAACTGGGAAGGGAAGTTAGGGCTAAAAGTAGGAGAACGGAGAGTCAAAGAAGTCAGGGGAGTGTTTTCTGATTGAGAATGTGAGCAAATAACTGAGTCTGGTGGAAAACCATGAAGGGCGAAGGCTGATAAGAACCCCCTGGATTAGACAGTCAAGAGCTACCAGTCAGGTGAGTAGAATGGTGGAGGCAGGAAACACAGGAAGATGAAAATGTTAGATGACAAAATGGGGTGCAGAATGCAGAGTGCTTTAAGAAATTTGGCAGTGAATGAAAAGAGAGAGGAGGGTTTGGCTTCAGGGGAAATCAAAGTTGAGAAAAGACATTTTTTTTAAAGAAGAGAAGTAAGTTTGTGAGCTTGTGAGAGGCAAGCTTTTATGCCACAACTTAACAATAAGCTCTTAGCTGTTTCTATAAGAAAAATATTTTGATTTTGAGAAAAGAAGCTTAAGATACAGCTTTCATCTACACATAAAATTCAGTGAAGCATCTGAGAAGTTTTAGTGTAATAATGTCAAGCATGATACATAAAAACGATATTTAGTCTTACTGATAAAGTCTCAGATTTCATCTATGGAAAGAGGGTTTCTTTCTGGAAATGGCTGTGAGGCGGAAGAGGTACTCACATCACGATCTGCCTGTCCCTGTTTCGTCATTGCCTGGTGATGGCTGCAGAGTCCGAAGTGGGAGGAAAGTCAGCTTAGACAGAGTGAGGACTTGATAGTCCTACATTTGGGTTTCATGAATTCCTAGGAATTCTGGATGTCGAGGTACTTTGGAAGGTCATTGGATCTTTCACCTTGCCCTCCAGAAGCCTTCCATGAATACTGTCTCAGAATTATAATGTCCCACCCATGTTGGCGTGCCTGGGACCTAGTAGTAGTGGTATAGTTTATTTGGGAAAGGATCTCATGCAATTTTATGCGACTGCTTTGTTTTGGCCAGCCAGAGGGTAGAACTGGCATAGAAACAAATGGAAAAACATTTTCCCCCATGTTTTCTTAACCAAATCATATAGCCAAATAGAAACAAGCACATTTTTCTTTATCCCCTTCTTGAAAGTTGAAGATTTTTACCTTGTGTTTTCAGAGTTCTAGGAAAGAATTAGTGTTAAGAAACATTGTTGGCTGAAATGGGGGCAGAAAGAATTCTACACATTTCAAGGTCCTCTACTTATTGGAATCTCACAGCAACCATGATTAGATCAACTTGGATATGTGGGTATGTTACTGAGTGGAAAACCACACTGACAATACAAAAAATTCTTAGTTTTTTGCTTTTTTTTAAAAAAAAATCATCATTCAAAAACAAGACTAAAAGACAACTGAACATAAATGATGAAAGCAGCATTGATGCAGGTACACTGAGAAATAGAAGCGGATAAAATATCTAAGCAATATCAGGGGAATAGCTGAATAAACTATGCCGCTCTAAATTCACCTTACACCGTAATTAGCAGATTCAAAACATGGAGGAAACCCAATAAGACATTCCAGGGAAAATCCTTTTCATAATATTCAATTTGGAGAAGGCTCTTTTTGAGTCCCTTGGACCACGAGGAGATCAAACCAGACAATCCTAAAGGAAATCAGCCTTGAATATGGGAAGGACTGATGCTGAAGCTGAAGCTCCAATACCTTGATCATCTGATTTGAAGAGTTGACTTATTGAAAAAGACCCTGATGCTGGGAAGGATTGAGGGCAGGAGAAGTGGGTGACAGAGGATGAGATGGTTGGATGGCATGATTGACTCAATGGACATGATTTTGAGCAAACTCTGGGATATAGTGAAGGACAGGGAAGCCTGGCTTACTGCAGTCCCTGGAGTCCCAAATAGTCGGACATGACTTAGAAACTGAACAAGGGAAAATCCAGAATACACATTGCTATGTAGTACGATTCAAGTTTTATAAAATTCAGTGTTGCACATATAGATATATTTGCATAGAAAAAACCTGAGGGAGCATTGCTGCTGCTAAGTCGCTTCAGTCGTGTCCGACTCTGTGCGACCCCTGAGACGGCAGCCCGTGAGGCTCCCCCGTCCCTGGGATTCTCCAGGCAAGAACACTGGAGTGGGTTGCTATTTCCTTCTCCATGAGGGAGCATTACACTCCAGAAATGCTAATGATAGTTATCTATGGTGATAGGATTAGGAATGATTATTATTTTGCTTTTTCTATTTTTAGAAAATAGAAAAAAGGTACTTGCCAAGTATTTTTATAATTATAAAAAACTGTTTGAACCTGAACTTCAATCTCACAAAAGCATAATTGCACATGTGTTCTCCTATATGTGTCTTTCCATTTCATTTTCACCAGAATAGGGTCTGGATTGAGGGGTGCTAAATTCATAATCCCTATGGTTTTATGTTTATATTCAGACCTCAGTATGAGTCAGAACAGGCTCCCTTTAGACTCTGGACTAGAGCAAATCAGCAAATCAGAACTGACTGATCACCAGATACTCCCTGTGGGCGAAATGGGGGTTGGCATCAAGACTGGGGAGATGGGGGTGCTTCTCCTGACCTGGGCAGGGAAGGGGCTGCCATGCCTGCTCCTCTCTCTTCTCTGCCCTCACTCTTATTCCTCCCTCTCTTCCTCTTCCTCCTCCTACCCTTTCTCCCTCTCCTCCATTCCTCCTCTTCTTTTCATGGGCTCTGAATCTTTGATGGCCAAGTGCTGCACTGCTGCGCTTGAACCGCATGCATTGGAGGATAAAGAGCTGGCTCAGGAAAAATCTGTGAGCGTCACTGATAAAATGTACTAGGAACCAGAAGAAAGGCAGAAATGAGCATTTTGACTGTGGCCACCCAAATTAGGCTGTTTAAAATCCTGATTTAAAAAAAAAATACATAGCACAGGGAACTCTCACGTAATGCACTACGGGAACCTGAATGGGATGGAAGTCCAGAATGGAGGGATGTATGCATATGTATGGCCGATTCATCCTGCTGTACGGTAGCAACTAAGACCGCGAGGTACAGCAGCTACACTGCAATAAAAATTAATTTAAAAAGAAGAAAATAAAGCTAGAGGCCAAAACATGTATGTTTGTGGTAATGAAACCTCTACGCATCTTTTTGTTTTAAATTGGAGTACTGCTGCACATCTTGATTGTGGTGGTGGATGCCTGATGCTACACATGCAACCAAACTGCACAGGATAAACACACACACACGCGCACACACGCACACACTCGCACACACACACACACACGAGTGTAAGTAAAAGAGCAATTCTGAGTGAGATCAGTGCTTTGTTTACATCATTGTCAATATCCTGACTGCCATACTCTGAAACTGTAAAATGTTCTGCAAAATGCTACCACTGGGAAAGCTGAGTAGAGGACATGTGCCATCTCTACCATTTCTCCCAACAGCATGTCACGCCACAGTTATCTCAAAATAAAGTTCAACTAAAAAATAAAAAAGTATGTGTGAGCTATTCATGTCATGTAAGAGCCACAGTTCACATGGCTCAAGAGTCTGATCTGATAATAAGAACAAAGGGTTTTAAACAAATATCCATTATGGGATTATTATGCATTAGGCACAATGCTAAACAAGCACTTTGCAGTATTCTTTTAAGAAGTTCATCCACCTTATGATGGGTATTATTGTCCTTATGTGATATATAAGGAAACTGAGCTCAAAAAAATTAAGTAACTTGCCACACTCGCCCAGCTAGTAATTGCAAAGTAATGAACCAACCCAGGTGGTCTGGCTCCAAAGCAAACACACTTAATCCCTAAGCTGTACTCCTTTTGTGTTCTGTCAAGTAACACGTTTGCTTTGAATGATATTTAACTCAGATAGGGGGTGTCTTGTGACCTCCCAGCCATCATTTCTTTGCATCAATCCTTTGGGGCTGTTCCCCTAAGAGTTTATCTAAATACTTACAACACTTTTTTATATGACCAATTTTACTATCTCCAGTTCATTATATCAAATTTACCATCAATCAAGTTTATTCCCTGCTATGCAGAGAGTTATGTGTTTTTAAATTGGAACTCACTCTCTTAGGTTTCTTTGGGAAACTCCCCAATCCCTTACCACGTACTGAATAATTATGGAGATTAGGTGGGGCTTGTCTACATACTCAGTTAATGCAGGGCATTAATGGAATACAGATGAATCCTGTAGCCGGAATTGGGAGAGTGTGGCAAGGTTGGGAGGGCCTGAAAAATGGTATCAGGGCAGAGATTAGCTTCTGGAACCAGGGTGGTGGTTGAACACATGTGAGTGAGAGCAAAGAAGTGAGTTTAAGCCAGGGAGGTGCATGGGAAGTGGGGAGACAGAAAAGATAAAAAGCCACGCAAGTCCAGCTCCAGAACTGGCACATTCAGAGGAAACAAGATGGCAGTAGAGGGTGGTGTGGACGAGAGCAAACCCAAGGTCAAAAGGGTAACAGTGGAAAATGGCTTTCCAGCTGGAATGGTCTGATATGCTTCCCATGAGAAACAATCAATTCCAGAACAGACAGTAGACGTGTCACTCAGCTCATCCTGGCTCCAAGGTGTTTTAAGACTTTAATCACTGAACCTCGAGTGTCATAATATTACACGTGTGCTGTGTGCTCCGTCGCTTCAGTCGTGTCCAGCTCTTTGGGACCCTATGAACAGTAGCCCACCAGGCTCCTCTGTCCATGGGATTCTGTAGGCAAGAAGACTGGAGTGGGTTGCCATGCTCTTCTCCAGGGGATCTTCCCAGCCCAGGGATTGAACCTGTGTCTCTTACAACCCTGCATTGACAGGCAGGTTCTTTACCACTAGCGCCACCTGGGGAGCCCCCTAATATTATATATGATCCCTTTTAGTTCTGGAGGGAAAATGGTCTCTTTTCTTCCACATGGAAACCAGAAACAGCCTTAGGTGCTGATGGCCTGATTTGGAGCAAGTGCAGTGGTTATGACTTATTGTCTCTGTGCAGTGGCTATGACTTATTGTCTCCTATGGTGAACTGGCTGCCCGGTGCCACTTGGAGGCTGAACTACTTGTGATAAAGAGGCAGTTTCCAGGCCATCTCTGGGAAAAGGCTGAATGTTTGCAGAGAAGGATGGAGATAGGAGAGGGCTGCAGGCTTCACGTGGGTCGGCTCTGTCTTATGCTTGCCTGTCCCTTTTCATGAGATGCTTTGTAGAGGCTTGGGAAAGAATTGGTCGGCTAGTTAAAGTTAGCTCTACAAAGACTGCCTCAGAAAGAGAAATGAAAGAGAACCTTCACAACCAGTCACAGGGGAGAGAGGTCATAGCAGAGGGAGGAGCAGGAGATGATGTAGGGAAAAAAAAAAATTAATGAGGAGAGCACTGGGCATGATAACAGACTGACTTGAAAAGGGGAAACAAGGAAAGGATTCTGGGCTGCCCTGGGACTGTCTAAGCTGCATGAAATGTAGAGATAAAAGGTAACACAGCTATCTTATTAGAATAGGGGGATGTCTGCACCTCATGCGTTTCTCCTCCACCCCCCCTTTTCCCGGCTACATCTCAGACCCAGGGGCATTAGGGATGTGAGATGAAGAGAAAGCAGAGCTGCCTGTTTGGGAGGGAGCAAAATCTACTCGTTGTGGCAATATTGATCAAGAGCAGTTTGAAGCCATCTCCCCCATTGGACCTCATTACCCGCGTCTGCCTTTGAGTCCGTGTTCCCAGGCTGATTGTCGCCAGGTGGCACCCACCGCTGTCAGACACAGGTGGATGCCCAGTGTCCTCGAGGAACTCACTCCCGGTGAGCAGGGCCGCAGCTGGCCCACAGAGGAGGTGTGGCAGGGAGGGGCCAGCAGTTCTGGAAGCAGCTGGTATGTGTGTCGTCAACAGAGTCCTTTTGCCTTTGATGTGAAAGATTCTCTACACAAAAGCCACTGTGAGCTGCAAAAACATGGTAATAAGTTTTTTTTTTTTTTTCTGCTGAAATGAAGCAATTATCGCAGACTAGGTAGACACCTAAGTGACCGCAGTGGTATCCAAAGCAATCTTCTATGAAGTCGGTTTCCATTAAAATAGAGAACATTTGTGGAAGCTGCCTTGATGCCTGATTCATAGACATGGAGGAGGGTCCCTTGTCATTGGGCTTCTATAAGGGAGGGAGAGAGGGAATGGGGTGGGGCAGGGAGGAAGACGTGAAATGCAAAGCAGAGCAGAGGACCACGGTAAACAGTCACAAAACAACTTTGTAACAAACATTTCCAAGTGGCCAGCCCCTCCATCCCCTTCTATGGATGTGGGCCTGTCACATGGGATCTGGCTCATTGGAGAACTGCTGCAGCCTCCAGGATCTCAGGAGACACAGGGAAATTCTGCCTTACAAAAGGAACTGCTCACAGCTGCTCTGGAGTCCTTGCTTTGCTGCGCAGCTGGCCAGATGCTTGCAGAACTGAAGTGAGGGCCTAGGGTGATACACGTGTGTGTGTGTGTGTGTGTGTGTGTGTGTGTGTGTATATGAAGTCGCTCAGTCATGTCTGACTCTTTGCGACCCCGTGGACTGTAGCCCGCCAGACTCCTCTGTCCATGGGATTCTCCAGGCAAGAGTACTGGAGTGGGTTGCCATTTCCTTCTCCAGGGGATCTTCCCAACCCAGGGATTGAACCCAGGTCTCCTGCATCACAGGCAGATGCTTTATCCTCTGAGCCACCAAGGAAGCCAAGGTGATACACATGGGGAACACTTAATCCTTCAACCCCATCTTTTCTGTGTTCCCATTCTCTATCTTAGCATCTATAGCAAGACAATCACCATCCTCTCACTTAGAGCAGGGGGTCCCCAACCCCCGGTACCCATGCACACGGCCTGTTAGGAACTGGGCTGCATCGCAGGAGGTGAGGGAGCGAAGCTTTCCCTGCCGCTCCCCATCTGTCCTGGTACTGCCTGAACCATTCCTTCAGCCCGCACTCTGTCCATGGAAAGAGTGTCTTCCACAAAACCAGTCCCTGGTACCAAAAAAGTTGGGGGCTGCTGACTTAGAGCACTAACTGGATATTCTAGAAAGCACAAAGTTTCACTGAAGCCATCTGGCGAAGCACACCCGGGTTGGGAATATACTTGTAGGAGTCGCTTCGTAAATACATTGTCATCATTTCTAGCCTTAAGAGTGGCTGCAGACCAGCAGCATCACCTGGGAGCCTCTCAGAAATGTAGATTCTAAGGCTCCATCCCACACCGGGTGAACTAGACATGTGCTTCAACAAGATCCCAGGTGGTTTATATGCACTCTGAAGGCTGAGAAGCACTGCCACAACTGTCTTCAGCAGCCTTCTCTCCATGGTATTATAACAGAGCAAGCTTGGTCTTCGCACTTAGCCCTAGATCCACACCTTAGCTCCATTACTTCATGACACTGACCAAGAAATACTAATTTCTCTGAGACACAATCTCTCCAGTATAAAGTCATAGTGCCAGGGTGGTTGTGAGAACTCAGGGAACTAATTCATATCAAGTGGCTGCCAATGAGAACGAATGAACACACGGTCTCCCCACTAACCTAGTTTTCTTGTTAAAGAACCTTTGAGTGAAATACAGTATGCCCCCATTTCTAAAAGGCTAGCTTTTATAGAAGCTGGTCTGTTCAAGTGGTATAGGAGGGTTACACAGAATTCCACTTTGCTTGATCGATCTTCCCTCTCTCAAACTCAGCCAGGCTTTCACAGCAATCTTTTTCTAAATTATGTCTACTTCATAATTAAAGGCAAGATGCTGGCTTATTTCCTGGTCTGTTGAGCCCATACTCGAAGCAAGCTGGCATCAGGGCACCTTTCACGTTTCCTTTTCTCTAAAGTGGACAGTGGTGCACCTGCTCAGGGCTTGCATTCTGACAGTTTTGAGTCCAGATTCTCAGTTCAGTTTGGTTACTCAGTTGTGTTCAAAAACTTTGTGACCCTATGGACTGCAGCACAAGAGGCTTCCCTGTCCATCACCAACTCCTAGAACTTGCTCAAACTCATGTCCATAGAGTTGATGATGCCATCCAACTATCTCATTCTCTGTTGTCCCCTTCTCCTTCTACATTTGATCTTTCCCAGCATCAAGGTCTTTTCCAATGGGTCAGTTCTTTGCATCAGGTAGCCAAAGTGTTGGAGCTTCAGCTACAGCGTCAGTCCTTCCAATGAATATTCAGGACTGATTTCCTTTAGGATGGACTGGTTGGATCTCCTTGCAGTCCAGGGGACTCTCAAAAGTTTTCTCCAAGACCACAGTTCAAAAGCATCAGTTCTTTAGAGCTCAGCTTTCTTTATAGTCCAACTCTCATATTCATACATGACTACTGGAAAAAAACCATAGCTTTGACTAGACAGAACTTGGTTTGCAAAGTAATGTCTCTGCTTTTTAATATGCAATCTAGGTTTGTCATAGCTTTTCTTCCACGGAGCAAGCATCTTAATTTCATGGCTGCAGTCACCATCTGCAGTGATTTTGGAGCCTAAGAGAATAAAGTCTGTCACTATTTCCATTCCAAATAGATGCTTCCCCATCTATTTGCCATGAAATGATGGGACCAGATGCCATGATTTTCATTTTTTGAATGTTGAGTTTTAAGCCAGCTTTTTCACTCTTCTCTTTCACTTTCATCAAGAGGCTCTTCAGTTCCTCTTTGCTTTCTGCCATAAGGGTGGTGTCATCTGCATATCTGAGGTTATTGATATTTCTCCTGGCAATTTTGATTCCAGCTTGTGCTTCATCCAGCCTGGCATTTCTCATGATGTACTCTGAATATAAGTTAAATAAGCAGGGTGACAATATACAGCCTTGATGTACTCCTTTCCCAATTTGGAACCAGTTCCATGTCTGGTTCTAACTGTTGCTTCTTGACCCACATATAGATTTCTCAGGAGGCAGGTAAGGTGGTCTGGTATTGCCATCTCTTGAAGAATTTTCCACAGTTTGTTGTGATCCACACAGTCAAAGGCTTTGGTTTAGTCAATAAAGCAGAAGTAGACATTCTTCTGGAATTCTCTTTTTCTTAATTTTCCAACGGATGGTAGCAATTTGATCTCTGGTTCCTCTGCCTTTTCTAAATCCAGCTTGAACATCTGGAAGTTCTCAGTCTACATACTATTGAAGCCTTGCTTAGAGAATTTTGAGCATTTTTTTTTGCTAGCCTGTGAGATGAGTGCAATTGTGTGGTAGTTTCAATATTCTTTGGCCTTGCTTTTCTTTGGGATTGGAATGAAAACTGACCTTTTCCAGTCCTGTGACCACTGCTGAGTTTTCCAGATTTGTTGGTATATTGAACCAGATTCTAGTTCTGCGATTTACTAAAGTAGGACCTGGAGGAGTTATCTACTGTCTATGAACTTATGTACAACACAGCACTGAAAAGTCCTTATCTACTAGGGTCACTGTAAAGAGTAAGTCAAAATCTATATACACTGAAAGCATAGAACCTTGCACAGAGTACGTGTTACTGCATATTTATTTCCTCCTGCTTTGTATCTAGAAATAATTCTAAACCTTTTTGGAGGATAATCAAAATAATGAAAACTAATATTTACTCTGGAACATCACTGGAAAAAGGAAGGTTTGCCTGTCAGTGACACATGCATAATTTTTGATCCTCTATTACTCATTGACTATTTCAGAATTGGAGTTTATGTTAGGTTAGACACTCCAGCCCATAGAGTATACTGATGAATCAGTCTTATGGTTTTAATAAATTAACCATGAAATGTTACCTATTTGTACACCTAGGAAATCATGCTAACTTAGTCCTTGTTTGATCTTTATAACTTAAAGTTTTCTTTATATGTTCTCTTTCCTCTGTAAGTTTAGTGATGGCCTTTGACGAAAAGAATTAAAATTCTGACCTAGTAAAATTCTTATTACTAATTTTTCACATATTACAATATATGGTTTAAATTTACCTACCAACTTTGAGTTCTCAAACCAATAGACTTCAGTGAAAAAAAAAATCAAATATTAGTGTGTTTTATGGATAAATAAATAAGGTAGAGAAAGGATGGAGAAGGAAGGGCAAGTAACAAGTGAATGATAATAAGTAGTGTAAGAGGGAAATATTCAGAAGTAAAATTAAAGATGAAAGATGCCTTCAACTGAGCTTTTCAAGGAAGTGGAAAAATCAGTAAGTCTGAAAAACCTGGCCAGGCTATCTATTTTAGTAGTTTGGAAAGATGAAAGCTCTTCCACCAAAAGCAGTAAAACTGGAGAACATCATATAATCTTATGAAAGGAAGGAACCATGAGAGATCTTCAAGTCTGTCTTCTTTATCTTGAATCATCCCTGCACTTACAGTACCAGACAGATGAGAACCCATTTCTGCTTTTTAAACAATGTTAGAGGAAGATATGCTATAGCCTCTTGATTTCAGTTAGCATTCTACAATTTTGAAAGTTTTAAGCAAGTTCCAATCACAGGTTGCTTTTCCTGAAATCTAACTGAGGTCTCATGGGTTGGGAAGATCCCATGGAGAAGGAAATGGCAACCCACTCCAGTCTTCTTGCCTGGAGAATGCCATGGACAGAGGAGCCTGGTGGCTACAGTCCATGGGGTCACAAAGAGTCGGACACAACTGAGTGACTAACACTTTCCTTCTTCAACCAAGGTCTCAAGTTTCTTGTTCAACAGTGATTAAAAATAAAATACTTTTTTTGGCTGCACTGGGTCTTTGCTGCTCCACTGACTTTTCTCTAGTTGCAGAGAACAGAGGCTATTCTTGGTTGTGGTGCTTGGGTTTCTCATTGTGGTGGCATCTCCTGTTGCAGAGCACAGGCTCTAGGGTGCACAGGCTTCAGTAGCTGTGGCACTTGGGCTCAGCAGTTGCAGTTCCTGGGCTCTAGAGCACAGGCTCAACAGTTGTGGCACACAGACTTAGTTGCTCCGGAGCACGTGGAATCTTCCTGGATCAGGGATCAAACCCATGTCTCCTGCATTGGCAGGCGGATTCTTTACCACTGAGCCACTATGGAAGCCCTCAACAGTGATTTTTATAGACAGTATTCTGCTAAGCACTGGAGTTCAAAAATTGTATCCTAGAGCATTCTCACATCCAATGCAGTGAAGCCTTCTGTCCCCTGGGATAGTGTATGTGCATGTGTGTGTGTGTGAAACACAATTTAGCTCCTTTAAAACCACTTTGAGAGTTTTATCAGGTGTGTCTCAAACATCTTCTAACAATGTGTCACAAATGTAACATCAGCGATTTCATGCACACTTTCCTAGTAAGTATCTATATTCTTCTACTATTTCCTGAACAAATGAATTCCTTAGATTTACTACCTATTTTCTGTGAGCTTCAAGTAAATACTTTTAAATGTAGCAAACTATATTTGAAAAATCAATATTTGTAATTTAAAGAATTTCACTTATGTCTATTCTCAATTTTAATTTTTACCAAACTGATGAGGCCTGACATCCTCTGTCTATTCTAGATGTTGTGCAGAATCAAATAACCCCACATTTTGTTGAATTTCTTCTCATTTTTCTCTATGCTGTTCTATCTCCTTTTCTTGCTCATCATTCTTTTGTGGTGGTGGTTGTTGTTTAGTCGCTAAGTCATGTCCAACTCTTTTTGTGACCCCATGGACTGTAGCCTGCCAGGCTCCTCTATCCATGGCATTTTCCAGGCAAGAACACTGGAGTGGGCTGCCATTTCCTGCTCCAGGGGATCTTCCCAACCCAGGGATGGAACCTGTGTCGCCTGCATTGGCAGGTGGATTCTTTACCACTGAGCCACCTGGGAAGCCCTCATCCTTCTCTACCTCACCACCTTCAAGACTCAGTCCTAGATCTTCTGCTTGTTCTCCATAGGTTATCTCATTTACTCTGTTGATTTTATTGCTACCTAAATGCACACAACTGCTAAGTCTAGTCCTCCAGTTCAGATATTCTTCTGAACTCAAAAGCTGTATGTATAGTATTTGTATATCAAATATGAGCATTTTTATATCTCAGAGGCACAGAATGTTAACATGCTCCAAACTAGATTTACTGTTTCTCCCTTTACCTGCCATCCCTCTTCCTTCTGTTTTTCCCAACCTAATAATTGGCACTGCCCATTATTCACAATAACCAAAAGGTGGAAAGAACCCAATTTTCCATCAGCAGATGAATAGATAAAATGTGTTATACACATACAATGGAATATTATTCGGCCTTAAAAAGAAGGAAATGCTGACACATGCTACAGCATGGATAACCCTTGAGGACGTTATGCTACGTGAAATAAGCCAGTCACAAATAAGCCAGTCAATGATTCCACTTATTCCTAGAGTGATCAGATTCACAGACAGAAAATAGAGTGATCACTGCCACGGGTTGAGAGGAAGGGGCTATAGGAAAGAGAGGGTTGCTGTTTAACTGGTACAGAGATTCAGTTTAGGAAGATGAGAATTCTGGAGATGGATGGTGGGGGTAATGATTGTACAACAATGTGAATGTACTTTAGTGTCCTGTAAATGCCGACTTAAAAATAGTTAGAGATGTTAAATTTCATGCTATATGTATCTCACTACAAACTTTTAAAAGACAAAAAAAGTAAGGCAACATGTTAAAAGACACCACATAAAGCAATCCCAGAATGTGGAACATGCTCTAGGACAAATGACCAGGTTTTAGTAAAAAATCAAAGGCATAAAAAAGGAGGAGAGAGGGAGGGAAGAATGATTATGGAATAAAGGAGGCCTAAGAGATAAAAATAAAGAAAGGAGTAAACAACACCACCTTCCATCTGGGGTCTTAAGCCAGGAACCTAGAGGTTATGCCTGAATCTTCTTGCCCCATGTATCCATTTCTGTTTGCACATGTGCTTTGCTTACAGAAACCCCCTGGTTTCAAACTTAGAAGCAAGCACCAAAAAGAATTTTGATAAAGGAGGAATTTTTAGGTTTTAAAGTTGCAGGGAAGACTTACAAAGAAGGAGCCTGCTAAGGGCCTTGAATGCTGGGTGACTTAAGAACCGGTTGCTGGTGATAAGATTCTAGCTAGAGGGACAGAATGAAGATACGGTAGGAATAAGCTTGACACCCGAGTGGCAGTTATGGATGGGCAGCTGCAGGAAAGCCTTCTTACCTGACCAGTCTGGTCATGCTGACTCCTTGTAGAGGTGGGCCCTCTGGAGCGGTGTGGGCCAAACTCCACTCAGGGAGAGTAGCATGTGGTTTTGTAGATAGGCAAATGCATGTACACGTGTGACAGTCTGTGATGTAAAGGAGTCAGAAAGAAATTAGATCGTATCTAATCCTGGAAGCTCCTGCAAAATAGGGGTCATACTAAACAAAGGAATGGGGGACCTAAACACGTTGATTGTGAGAGGATAGGTCTTACAGGGAAAGGGCGGGCTTATCCAATCAATGCTGTACTTTAGGGAGAAGGGATGGAGAGGGGACACTTTCAAGAGATGACTTATCTTCAAAGGCTGTTTGTGGATGCAGGCCAGATGAGCATCTAAAGGGATGCTGAGACATAACTAGGATGCACTTATGGATTGAAATGCAATGGAAACCCCATTTTGAGAATTAGGATATCTTAACAGAAGACGGGTAAGCTTGCTATTAAACACATTCAGAGTCTGTTTCCTGTGTTTGACATCTGTGTGCTGGAACATGGCCCTTAGTTACAATTCGTTGCTATCTCTTTCCCCTGCTGCTGCTGCTAAGTTGCATCAGTTGTGTCCGACTCTGTGCGACCCCATAGACGGCAGCCCACCAGGCTCCTCTGTCCCTGGGATTCTCCAGGCAAGAATACTGGAGTGGGTTGCCATTTCCTTCTCCAATGCGTGAAAGTGAAAGTGAAAGTGAAGTCGTGTCCGACTCTTTGCGACTCTATGGACTCCATGGATTGCAGCCTACGAGGCTCCTCTGTCCATGGGATTTTCCAGGCAAGAGTACTGGAGTGGGGTGCCATTGCCTTCTCCTCTTTCACCTGGACCATTCTTATATTTTAAGTTCCCTCCCCTATGATTGGTTAATGTTCTCCACTCTCCTTTCTTCCTTTGAACCAACAGTTTTGTCTAAATCTATCAATCAAGGTGCCAGTAGAAAACAAGTTATATACTCCAGCTGAGTCTTACAGAATTTACTGAGGGATTATTTGACAGGTGCAAAAGGGAATAGTGCAGTATGCAGAGGCTGTTAAACAGTAAAGTGTTGTGACCAGTCTCAGGCCTGAAGAACAGCAGGAGGAGGAGGGGTTACCAGAACCCCGAGATGGTGAGGGCTGTTGGGACAGAGCTGTGACTTTCACTGAGGCATGAGGGGGCCCCTGAGGAATCTCAGCCTTCTTCATCCCTCTGCTCTCACAGAGGTCAGCCTCTCTGGTCTCAGAGCAGGATGAACAGTGAATGGTGCATCAGAACAGCAAATGGAATATTCCTATTGGGTTGCCATGTAGATCTTTTGCCATCTTCTTCTTTAATACTGCAGCTTTATTCTGAGCACAATTTAAACATTTTTCACTCTTGCTTAATTTTGCTTTTATATTATCATACGTTCTTACTTCGGAGAAGGCAATGGCACCCCACTCCAGTACTCTTGCCTGGAAAATCCCATGGACAGAGGAGCCTGGAAGGCTGCAGTCCATGGGATCGTGAAGAGTCGGACATGACTGAGTGACTTCACTTTCACTTTTCACTTTCATGCATTGGAGAAGGAAATGGCAACCCACTCCAGTGTTCTTGCCTGGAGAATCCCAGGGACAGGGGAGCCTGGTAGGCTGCCATCTATGGGATCACACAGAGTCGAACACTACTGAAGCGACTTAGCAGCAGCAGCAGCATGTTCTTACTTATTCAATGAAATTGCAAAATAGACTCTACTTTATAGCTAGGTCAGACCTGCTAGTCTTAACCTGAGCTATGAGCCCCCCACCAAAACTTCTCAAGACTCAGGAATAAGCAGCTTCCAATGCTGATTCAGACTCAGGAGGTCTGGGGAGGGACCTGAGAGTCTTTGTTTCAAACATCTTCCCAAGTGATGTACATGCAGCTGGTCCATGGACCACATTTTGAAGAGCAAGGCACTGCAGGATTTTAAAATGATCTTTAGATTAACTACCAGCTGCCCTGAAATTAGTTAGGTGTGGCAGTGGGAGGGTCCACCTTTCTGCTGACGGTCTGCCATCTGCTACTTCATTATTTCTTGGCTTTACCACCAGTTCCCAGGATTCAAGTGTATGATGTACTTCTCCAAGTTTCAAAATTTCTGCCTTCTACATGGGTTTTAATGCTACTCTTTTTCCTGGACTTGTGAGGGAATGATGACAGCAAATAACTATGATTATCTTCTGGGAATGGTGTCTTCTATGACCTGCTATCTGCCTCACCACTGCTGCCATTTGTTTGAACACCATTCAGCTTGATGCTCACCTGAGCCAAATAAGCTGATGATGTTTTAGTAACTGGATCAGTGAATTGCAGGAAATAAGGAGTCTGTAATCTTAAGGTGAGCTTTCTTTTACCAGGGTAAGGTATCGCAGCCTAAAATTTTATTGTATCTTAACATATCTTACAAAACAAGGGACCAGTTTGTCAGAGGCTGAAGCTGTACAAATAGTGATGGAGGCATAGGGAGAGGGGGAGAGACGTGTTCCTCTGAGTTTTATTTCAGACAGGAAGCTGAGTGATGAAGAGGTGGAACTCTGAGAGGCGGACCTGGGGAAGTTACCAGGTGACATTGGGAGAAGGTTCATGTCGATGGACGCCACCCAGCCTTGTGCCTGTGGACTGAGATAGCAGCGAGACCAGTGGAACTAAAGACGTGGGGAGTAAAAGTGGAGAAGAGGACTAGAAAGGATAAATCTTTGTCGTCATCAATTGGGAAAAGCTGCAGCATTTAAGAAAATAGAGGTTTTAACCTAAACAGTGTAGAAATGCTGTTCTCTGTGTGCCTTCGGTATGGCCAGTTCTCTACATATTGATATATTCTTTCAGATCATCCTGCCAGCTCTGGAGAGTAGCATAATTAAAAGCCCAGACGCTAAATTGCTTGGGTTTAAATCTGGTGTGCACCGATTCCTGGAAATGTGGCGTTCTGAAGCTTTTAACCTCCCTGCGCTGTGCGTTCTTTACACAGCGAAATGGACATGAAAATAGTAACAAGCTCATAGGGTTGTCTGGAGGAATAAAGGACTTGATAAGTGAAAATTTCTCAGAACAATGCAGGCATAGACTAATTTCTCAATCAGCACTAACAATAATTATTATCTTCATCTCATTGAGTTTGATTTCCTGCTTAAATGTGAGTTCTTTCCATGAAGCCAGGTTGTGTTCTCTGGATTACAGTGGGATGACCCAGTTCGTTATAGTGGAGAGGGAGTCTTAACAGTGTTGAAATACCCACAGGATATGTTCCCTTTATGTTTATAGCACAATAAGCATCTATCTGTAAAGGAACATGGGAACAATGATTTGAGAGTGTGAAACACAGTGACTGTGATTCGTCAGTGATTCTGAGGAACTAAGGTGAAGGAAATTCATGCTCGCAATGGTATATCAAGCTTTCAGTTTGTGGCACAGTTTTTTTCAGGAGTGAAAAGGAATTAAACCCTCTTATGGAACCATTTAGTCCTTGAATCAGGAAGGTATTTCAGGTAAGTTCTGGGAGACTCAAAAGGTAATTACTACCAAGTATCCAGTGTACCATCAAGTACTGGCTAAGTCCCATACAAGTATATTATTTAATCTTCTCTCACTCCTTCATAGTAGCTAAGTATCGTCACATAATCCCCCATCAGCGAGGAAATGATGGGCCTGGAATTCCTAAGGACTCTCTGATCAAGGGCAAACGGCAAGTCAGAGAGGAAGCCATCGCTTGTCTCCGTAGCCGGTGGGCCTCCTTCTGCCTATTAACTCTGTGAGCCAGGCTAAGCAGTCGAAGAGCAAGGCCCATTTGGGAAAACAAGAAACTCATTTCAAAAAGATCCTTGACAAAAGGTAGCAGTGATCAAGGAGGGATAAAGATAAGGCCCAAGGGAGTACTATTTCACAATTGGAAAGCAGGGGAAGACATGGCTATCGCCTCATCTAAATCTTTTCAGCCTACAGATGAAGAGGGAAGGGTCTAGACCTCAAGGTCATTTGCAGTTAGTGTCAGCATGGAGCCAAGAGCCCCTTCCTGGACTATGGCTCATTTCACTCTCTCTTCCCATAAAGTGCAATTGCTTTCACTGGGAATGAGAGGCTGTCAGTATAAGTGTCTATGGCATCCTTTTTATAGGAAATAGTTAAACTGGGAAAAATCATACTTTTTAATTATTGAAATCCTTTACCGATGCTGAGACATTGTTTGTTTGGTGAACATATGTGGAGAATATTAATAGATATTATATATTACTAAAGCTCCCTCTTATTGACTTCTGCGTCATAACATAAACACATAGAGCCCAATAAAACATGACTTTGTCTTAATAGCATTATGAATAAATTATTAAGAACTTTTTTCTTCTGCAGTAACTTTACTAGTTTCTTTTTTTCTTTCCAAAAAATAATATCAAACCTTTCATAGGACTGTAATTAAAAGTAAAGGAACGTGCAGCAGATTTTAGCTGCATAAGCCTCAGGAGATTAATATAGAACTGTCAAAACTCAGACTAAAGAATATTCTCTGTTTGCTGAGGGGCTCCTTGAGAATGGCTTCCAAGGGGCTAGAACCTCCGGTGGTTGCTTATGCATCTCGCCAACTATGGCTGAGGTTTGCGCTGTGGAGCACTTGCCCAGAATGGCTACCCCACCGTGCTTGTTGGAGCTGAAGGACATCACCAAAGTCAAGGAGTCGGTCTTCTTTTGCCTGCATTATACACATCTAGCACAAGCCTGTCCCATAGCAGGCCCTCTTCAAATGCTTGTTGGATGAGTTACTGCAGTTCAGGCCATACGCTTTAACTCTAAAGCCAGGTACCATGGTTTGGATGTTTAACTGAGCTGGCCTAGGTATGTGCTTAGAGCTAGTTGACATCGTGAATAACTGTGATGAGATGGACGACCCAGTTTAATGAGTAAGGGCTCCTGTGTCAGCCAGACCTATATTTTAGTAATGATGTCATTATCTTAGGCAAGCTACTTTTTCATTTTGAACTCATTTCTTGAAAAATGATAGTACCCACTTCTCAGGGGCTGGTGAACACTGTGTGATAAACGTTTTGTTCAGTCACTAAGTCAAGTCCAACTCTTTGCCACCCCACGGACTGCAGCCCACCAGGCTTCCCTGTCCTTTACCATCTCCCAGAACTTGCTGAAACTCACGTCCATTGAGTCAGTGATGTCATCCAACCATCTCATCCTCTTCCTCTATCATCCTCTTCTCCTTCTGCCTTTTCCAGTGGTTTGGCTCTTTGCATCAGGTGGCCAAAGTATTATAGTTTCAGCCAAGCATTATAGCTTCAGCTTCAGCATCAGTCCTTCCAATGAATCTTCAGGGCTGATTTCCTTTAGGATTGACTGGTTTGATAAACATGTAAAATGGCCTAACTCAGCGTCTGGGAGTTCGTTCTTAGTATTCACTTCTGCTTGCCACCTGATGGAAGCTCTGGAGGAGACTCACCTGATCAGAAGCCAGCTACTAAGTTTGATCTATCTATTGCTTTGCTGTTTCTGCAGACCCACTGAGTACCTGCTGCTCTGTCTCTGTCACTCAGTGTATCCTCTTCTCTGTTGTCATGTTAGATGAGTTTTAATTCAGAGTCTCTGTGGCTGCTTTCTCCTGACAGCCCTCCAGTGTGGCTTCATTCAACTCTCCCAGTGCCCAGTCCTGCTAACCCTGCCAGAGAGCATGCAGAGGACACAGGGCTGCCTGTGATTTTGAGTGTAAGGACAGGGCCACTGGAGATCTCATTTAGCCTGGCAAATTGCACTCTAATTTTTTTCTGACTTCTTCATTCAGTCCCCCAGTATATCTCTACATCATCCATTTGCTTTTGTGTCTTATGATGAGTTAGGAGGTCACTCTCAAACCTTCTCTTTTGGGAGGTGAGAACACATATGATCTCTGCAAGAACAACACCAACCTGCCTTGCTCAAGGCTCCCTGAACTGGTGGTCACTTAGCCCTTACATGATGCTTCTTCCTGCAAACATTAGCGGGTTCTTTTAACATCCTTGAGGACAGGCAGGAGTTCTTATCAGCCTTTTTCAGTGTGGGAAAGCTAAGTAGGCAGAATCAGATGTTTATTCTAGGTCATAGCAATAGCCACAATGGTCAGGGAATAGCTTTCAGGCAAGGTCTGCTCCCAGTTGGAGTTCTGATACCTCAAAGCAATACATCCAGTTTATGGTTTCTCTAAAGTCTTTTGGGTTGGCACCACTGCTTTCTTCTTCCTCTTTAGATCTGGGCCAGTTCTATAGTGCTAGGAGTAATTCCTTCTTGAGTCTAAAGGAAGTTAGATGCATTAAACGTGAATGTGAATGCCTAAAATTTTGAGGACTGCCTTTTGGAAGGTATTTCATAGACCACCCCTTAGATACCATCATTTCTGAAAGAATATTGGGGTTGACTGAGAAAGTGGTCTGACCCAGTGATGACAACTGTGAAAATTTTAAACCTTCACTACTCCCAGCTATTTAAGACTTTCCCCCCCCCCCCCAGGCAAAACTCTGTTTTTTCTTGCACTTGGAATACTCCCTGGTGTTTGGATTGATTTGAAGCAGAGTTGAAAAGAATCCTTAGGTTCTTTTCTCTGAGGAATCTGATTGTTGTTATTTAATCGCTCAGTCGTGTCTGACTCTATATGACCCCAAGGACTGTAGCCTGCCAGGCCCTTCTGTCCATAGGATTTCCTAGGCAAGAATGCTGAAGTGGGTTGCCATATCTTTCTCCATAGAATACAGACATTTTGCCAAAGGGCTGTTGATCTCCATAGAAACTAGACTATATGAAAACAGCCTGAGGAGTCAATGGTCCCAAATTTGAATCTCTTTTCCCTTAGCAGCAGTACAATTTCCATAGGCTTCATCCTTTTTCAGAGTTTGTTTCCTTCTCTGTAAAATGAGGCCAGTATTACCTGCCCTGGAAAGCTACTGTGAAGATTATTTAAATGCCTAACACTGTATTGGCTCATAATAAGTACTTAAAAGTTTATTCCTTCCTCCATTTATTAAATCTTGAGGACAGACCTCTGTGTTCCCTCAGTAGTCCTTACAAATGCCCAATTAGTCCATGTCCCCAAATGATGTATGTTCCCTGAATTTATCTGATTTCTCTTTAATTAGTGGGACACAGCTCAGATAACACAGACTGCCAGCAATCAACTTGAAATGACAGACATGAACTCACTCATTACCCTAATAGGTCCATTTTTAGTTTATGAAAACTGAGACCCAGTCCTGCCTTGGGGCAAAAAGAAGCGAGTGCCTGGTTCCTGCATAAGAATGTGACATTTACACATTTGTGTTCCTCATTTGCAGGCTGATGACCAGTTTCATAAGCAATGATGAGGGTAAAACAGGGCAAGGGAGGGAAGGCTGCCTGTGGGTGCAGTCATTCTTTATCTTACTAATGGGACATCTCTTCTACTAACGTGTCACTCTCGCCCTATCTTGTTTCTATAGGAAAATGCTCAGAGCTCAATTTTTTTTAAATAACATAGATATACACTCATATTAACTTACAAATCATAAGCATAAAAGTCAGTGCATTTAAGCAAAGATAACAACCTTGTATAACCAGGACCCTGATCAAGAAAGAAAACAGAATGAGCACACACCCCCGCAAAATCCTCCTTGTGCCCCTTCTAGTCACCACCACCCCCTCCACCAGGGGAAGCATTAACTGGATTTTTAACACCACAGATTAACTGGATCACTTTGAAATTTTATATAACAGAATCATAGGGTTCAAACTTTTTGTGTGGCTTCTTTTACTCTACAATATGTTTTTGTGAAAATTTGTTTGTGTTATTGAGAGTAGCTCTAGTTCACTCACTATCACTGCAAAACAGTACTCCATTGTGTAACTATAACACAATGTATTTATCCATCCTACTCACGATGGCCATTTGGGTAGTTTCCAGTCTGGGGCAGTTTTGAATAGGGGTGTCATGAGTATTCTTGTGAATGTTTTTTGACTCATATACAAATGCATATTAGTTAGGTATACACTGGTGACTGGAATTTCTGGATACAAAGTGCTTAGCTTTCAAAGCTACTGTCAAACAGTTCTCCAAAGCTGGGTCTTTGGTTTTGAAAAGACAAGGTCATATTAGTGGTAACACTGGGAAAGGACCCTGGGATCAACCTGGCATCAGTAATCATCTTAGAAATGAAATTATCTTGCTCAGTTATAGTTTATATGCTACTCACAAATGGCGTTTCAATACCCAATTCTATCACAGTGGTTAGTTTTCCTCACCCAGGAGTAACAAGGATTTTGTCTCATCCTGGACTCTGAAAGGCAAAACATTTTTCGTGCAGGTACCAACCTTTCTCCGGATGTGAAAGCCTCAGCCTGTTCATTTTTATGGTACAATAAAAGCCCACTTTTAAAAATTGGCCAGCAGGGGATTAGGGTATCTGTGGAAAAATTCTCTATGTATGCAGTTTCTAAGCTATCTTTATCCTGCTTGTTCTGTTCTGGAAATGTATTACTAGAAGCTGTCACTTGTCTTAAATGTTTTAATGAATGATATTTAGTTGCCTAAGGCTTTTTTTTTTTTAGCAAAGTACATAGATTTTTTTTAATATGCAGAGAGAGAGAATAATAAATGTTCTGCCTTAACAAAAGCATCACCAAATGCCAGCTAACTGACCTCATTTCCCTGTTTCCAGCACAGTGAAATTTCATTATCGTCATCATCTGCATTAACTAATTTTTATTGTCTGAACATAAAGCACTAAGGGGTTTATAGTAGAATGAGGTGAAACAGAACATGTGTTGAAATTGGAATTAGTACCTGAGAACAAGTCTCTTCTGTCATTTACTACCTCTGTATCTTTGGGACTGTCACTTAACTTCTTCTACCTCAGCTTCCACAGTTTTAAAAAGGAAGGGTTATTTTCCAAGACAGTAAGAATCTTTAAAAATCCTGTGATTTGAATTTTAATCAATTTGGGTATGTTGATTGAAATGCATATAACCTAGTGTTTTGTTGTAATATATTATTACTTTTTACTTTCATAGCTAAAGAAGATAGATGCCCATACTTTCCTGAGTTCAGTGACTTTTACTTAATGGACTTTTACTCAATGGACTTTGTTAAATAAATGAGAATGCTTGTCCCAAGTGAATTAAGGACAACAGTAAGAAGAATCCTCCCACTTCCTAATGATAGTTTCCCTGAAATTGCTCTGTCTTTATTTAGTAAAGAGGAAAGTGAAGCAGATGAGGAGAAAATTCACTGGGCAATAATATTGGCAAAACATTGAATTGTCCCATCCTCAAATATCTTCTTAGTCTTTATTTTTAATATTAGTAGTTATTTATTCAGAAAAATATTCATTAAGCACCAGCTATTTGTCAGGGACTTAAGATCTAGAAATAGGTTCAATTAAAATAAATAAATTTATATTAAAAAAAAAAAGATCTAGAAATAGGTTAATAGAAACCCACACAGTCAATGAAAGTCTGCACAGTAAACTAAAGTCTCTTGTGTCTAGGAATACAACAGATCTGATATGTTGCATGATTTTCCCCTTAAAATAGCACAATAATGGAAGTTAGCATATGTTCATTGTGGAACATTTCAGACTGATTTTTTTTAAACAGCCTGTACACATCATAAAATATAAGCCAGGACTTTAAAGGAAGATTATATGTTGATTTATTCTTTTCTGCCTGCCACTTTTTCCCTGGAATATAATTATATTGAAAGGCTGGTAAGAATGAGGTTTTCAGAGAAAAAAGAGAGTACATAAAAATCAGCTTTGGAGTTTCTTCAACATAATACTTTGTGTTTAATTTTTAATTATAGAGGTATAAGAGATTATATCCAGTGTGTTGAGAATTGATATTGCTTAATGGAAATGTGTTTTCTTTCCTACTATTTTATGTATTATTCATAGGAAAAAAAAAAGTGGTCTTTTATGAAAGGGCAGCTGGTCCTTTAACAGACAGGAACTTCTTCAGTTAGAGTAGCTGCTAACAGTGGTTTTGATTTGCTGCCCAACGTGCATTTACAGGCTCATTTAACATTAATAGAAGGTGATCTGGGTTCACTTCATGACCTCTTGGAACCTAAATCACAGACTGGGTCATTTAAGAGGTTTGGGGAGAGTAGACAGCCACTTAGCAACAGTTAGAAACTTTGGCTAGAAAATAATCTCTATACAAATGAAAACCTAGCTATCAAGTTAGAGCCGGTAAAGTCCTGGTGCCGCAGCTGTATGTACCTGGAGGCCTGCTTCCAAGAGCAGCTCAGCGACACAGAGGGCGTCCTCACTCCTTTGACCAGTGGGGGAAGCACAACACCTCAGAGTTGGAGTTGCTCGGCGTAGAGGACCTGTTCTACTCCAACTGCACATTCATTCTCAAAACAGTGCTCACAATCGCAATCCTTCTGGTCCCCCGCCTGGAGTGAGAACACGCACACCAAAACCTCATCTACCCGGATGTGAAGCCCGAGAATTTTCTTGGTGGTGGTGGGTGGAGGGGGCCGCAGGGCACCAAGCAGCAGCACACCACCCACATCATCAACTTGCACTTGGCCGAGGAGTCCAGCTACCCCGAGACCAAGGATCACATCCCGTACCGCGAGCACAAGAGGTGATGGGCACGGTGCGCTGCTTGAGCATCAACACGTACCTGGGCAGGAGCAGAGCCACCAAGACGATCTGGAGACCCTGGGCCACGGGGTTCCTGTTATTCCTGTGTGGCAGCCCGCGCGGCCAGGGGTTCAAGGCCCACGTGCTCGAAGAAAAGTTCCCAGAAGATCCCGGACACCAAGCGGGCCACGCTCATCGAGATGCTCCGCGAGAGCTTCCCGGAGCAGTCGGCCTTGTACCTGACCCATGAGCGACGCCTGGACTTCTTCCCAGCGCCGGACTCCGACCATCTGCCCGGGCTTGACCACAGCCACCTCGTGGTTGGCTACGACTGAGCCGGATAGCCCCTCCCCATGCCTGTAGCACGGTCCCCATTGACCCGCCCTCGCAGCCTCCAGCGCGCAACAAGCCCTGCTACCCTGCAGAAACAAGGCACTGAACTCAATCAACAGGCACCTGAATGCCGACAACCCCACTGCTGGTCACTTCAGCGTCCCTATCACAGTCCCTGCAGAGGTGGAGGTGGCTGATGACACCAAGGTGCTGCTGTTTCTTTCAGAAGAGAACGAGAAAATCGCTGCAGCGACACATGCGACCCTGACGCCATGGCCCCTGAATCGTCCCGCTGCAGCCCCTCGGGGCCAACTTGTCCATGGCCACTTGGCCGCAGCTGGACGCGGACTGCTTGGCCGCCCATCCTGTTAGTTTCATAAAGTGCAAGTTGGTCTTCTTCCATCCGGAGCGTTTTCTCGAGGTGAGCCTGCTAGGCGTTGCTGCCAGGGGTGAGCCTCCCCCAGACCAAAGGGGAAGGCTGGGTGAGGGCAGCCCCCAATCCATACGCTACTCCCAAGCCCAGGCCTGGCAGGTGTGTCCCGGGGCAGGGGGCAGGCGGGTTGCAGCCCACCTGCTCCGGGAGTGCGCCGGAACGCGCGGCGTGGCGGCCACCAAGTGGCCTTGTGGGTCTTTTTGTGTCTGTTCTGCACTACTGGCCAAGCAGTGGGAGACAAGCGCCTTAAAACGGGCAACACCGCAGGTACGAGTGGGGCGGGTTGCGCCCCTAGTGCAGTCCCCATAGTTTCCCAACGGCCTGCATGCTACACTGAGCAACCAGAGGCATTCCCTGCGGCGTGTGCATCTAGGTCTCACTTTACAACGTGTTCTGAAATGGCACTTGGTTTCTCTGACGCTTCCTGGAAGCCAGAGAATTTAGGGGCTTTTTTTTTTTTTTAATGGAAAATGAAACCAAAATAATGGTAATAATAATACTGTGTTAGTTGTTCAGTCGTGTCCAGGTCTTTGGGACCCCACAGACTGTAGCCCGCTAGGCCCCTCTGTCCATGAGATTTTCCAGGCAAAAATACTGGGATGGTTTGCCATTTCCTCCATGGGATCATGTCGACCCAAGGACGGAATCTGAATCTATCGCATTACAGGCAGATTCTTTACTGTCTGAGTCACTGGGGAAGCCACAAATAAGAATAGCTGTAATGCAAGCTTCTCTGTGCGCCAGGCAGGCACTGTATTATTTATTTCATTTTTATGATAAACCTTTGGTATAGTTATCATTACAGCTACTTTTAGGTGAGGAAATTGAGGATTAGATTTATTAAATGAGTTGTGTTGAGACATACAGCTGATAGATGATGAATCTGGGACTGAAACCAGGTTCTAACCCTAAAGACTGTGTTCAGTGAGAGCTGCACTTGGTTAAGGCTGAACCTGTATGGAGAAATTTGTCCATGATATAAGGTGAAAGTATTGGGCAGTAGGGAAGAAACAATAATGTAAATTTTCTTTGAAAATACCACAGCTTTTTCCTAGTGGTGGTGATGATGGGAGAAATGATAGTGATGAACAAAATGATGGCAGTTTTGTCAAGGCTGAGAAAGAATGAGGAAACCATGAAGATCTCTGTATAAGTTGTTCTGGGGCTTCCTAGTGGTTCAGCAGTGAAAGAATCTGCCTGCAATGCAGGAGGCAGGAGTTTGATCCCTCAATTAGGAAGATTTCCTGGAGAAGGAAATGACAACCTAGTATTCTTGCCTGGGAAATCCCGTGGACAGAAGAATCAGCCAGACTACAGACTATGGGGTCGCAAGAGTCAGACACGACTTAGTGACTTAACCATCACCACCATGAGTTGTTCTAAATTGGGTTTACTTCTAGAAGTTAGCTATATTAGACTTGAGATGCACAAGCAGTCTTGAATTGTCTGGGATTCATGCATCTGAATGACAACGAAGTTCTCTCTCAAAGCTGGTATTCAAAAAGAGTGTGTCATAGACCGGCAAAAATTCCTGCCATTTTCTTTTTAGGGGTTGATTCATAAGAAGCAAAGATAGTAAAAAAAAAAAAAAAAAAAACCACTCATTGAGTTTTGTTCTTATTTCTCAAGATTGTTTTGGCTATCAGGATCCTCATGATTCTGTATGAATTTTAGGATATTTTTCCTATTTCTTAAAAATTTGCCATTGGAGTTTTTAATAGGCCTTGCATTGAATCTTTAGATCACTTTAAATAATATGGATATTTTAAGAATAGGAAGTCTTTTAACCCATGCACAGGGGATGTGTTTTCATTTTGACTTCAAAACATAAAGCTGTGCTGATCAAAACAGTGTGGTATTGGCATAATAGGAAACATATAGACCAATAGAACAGAATAAAGAGTGTAGATCCAAGTACATGTGGTCAAATGATCTTTAACAGTATTGCCAAGATTACACAATGGGGGAAGAAAAGTTTCTTTAATAAATGGCATTGGGAAACCTGAATATCTACCTGCTAAAGAATGAAGTTGGACCCTTATTTTACAGCATACACAAAAATCAACTCCAAATGAATTAAATACTTAAGCATAAAACCTGAAACTATAAAACTTCTTGAAGAAAACAGAAAGGAAAATCTGTATAAGGTTGGTGTTGGCAATCATTTCTTGGCTATGACATCAAAAACATAGGTAGCAAAAGCAAAGATAGACAAGTGGGATTACATCAAACTGAAAAGCTTCTGTACATCAAAGAAAACAGTCAACAGAGTAAAAAGGCAACCTGTGGAATGGGAAAATATTTGCAAACTGTGAGTATGATAGGAGGTTAATGTCCAAAATATTAAGGAACTCCAACAATGCAATGATAAAACCAAATAACTTCATTTAAAAATGGGCTAAGGACTTGGTGGCACTCGTGGCAAAGAACCTTCCTGCCAATGCCCAAGACATAAGAGACGTGGTTTCGAACCCTAGGTTGGGAAGATCCCCTGGAGGAGGGCATAGCAACCCACTCCAGTATTCTTGCCTGGAGAATCCCATGGACAGAGGAGCCTTGCAGGCTACAGTCCATGGGGTCCCAGAAAGTTGGACATGACTGAAGCGACTTAGCGTAGCATGCAAGGACTTGAATAGATGTTTCTCCAATACACACAAATGGTCAACAGGTTTATGAAAGATGCTCAACATACGTAATCACCAGAGAAGTACAGATCATAAGCTATCACTTCATACCTGTTGCAGTGGCTGTCATAAAAAAAGAAGAGTGTTGATAAGGCTGTGGAGAAATTTGAACCATCATAGACTGTTTGTAGGAATGTAAAATGGTTCAGCCACTACGGAAAAGTTTATGAAGATTCCTCAAAACATTAAAAGTAGACCTACTATATAAAACAATCTAGCAATCCCACTTCTGGCTACTTATTCAAAAGGACTGAAAACAGGATCTCACAGAGATATTTGCATTTCCATTTTCATTGCCCATTATTAACACTATCCAAGATATGGGACAATCTAAATTTCTGTTATGAATAAATGAAAATAAACATCACAGAAGGTTAAATAATATATAATTCCAGTTACATTAGGTATTCAAAGAGGTAAAATGCATAGATACAGAAAGTAGAATGGTGGATACCGGAGACCAGAGCGGGGAAGACATGGGAAGTTGCTTTTCCATGGGTGAAGAGTTTCAGGAATCCAAGATGGAAAAGTTTTAGAGCTCTGTTATACAACAGAGCTGTGTATATAGTTAACAGCACTGTACTGTACACTCAAAAACTTGTTAAAAAGATAGATGTCACACAAAATGTTTTTTGCCCCTCCCCCCCCCAAAAGCAAACATTGAGAATGAAAATACATGTTAAGAATGTGAGAAAGATGAAAAGGTAGTGGGCTTGAGATTATGAGCATTTGAATTGGCAAAGTCTAAGGCAAGGATTTAGAGAAAGAGAGGCAATTGGATTTTACTCAGGAGACAGTCATGTGCTCAGGCAGCCACTCTTTGTTTGAAACTACCCGTTGTGCATTTATAATGCATTATATTCTTTGGAGAGGTAGGATGTACAGTTTGGTGTCAGACCGACCTGGGTTTGAAACTTGGCTCCTCTGATTATGAACTGATAATTTTCTTCTCTCAGCCTTGCTGTTCTCATCTTTGCAGCAGAAGACAATATGTATTTCAATTGAGAAGATTAAATGAGGCAATTTGTGTAGCAATCTCAAATGACAATTGTGAAGATTTTTTTTTTTTTTTTTTTAGTAAGGAGGCAGCATAAGTACATAAGGCTGTAATGACTGAATTATGGAAGTTGCCTGAAAGTTCATGAGATTTCAGGCAAGGATATTTCTCTAAGTCGGGCTCTCTTGGGAGCTGATGTCAGTATCAGTATTTGTATGCAGATCTGCATGCAAAACATAAAGCCCCAAATGTAAACCTTCAATTAAATTTGGAGACCTAACAGTCCTGTATATAGACACACAGCGGAAAAGTCCACTGTCACACACAATTAAGGAAAAATTAGAACTTTAAAAATTAAAACTGGTAGTTGTTTATCTGTGGGAAAATTTGAAATGTCTCCTTTTCTTTGTTGATATTTCTCTTTTTTTGACAAAATCTACCCACTACCCAATCTTTCAGTCATTTAGGTCCCATTCAGAAATGGGGAGAGCTCTGACAGAGCCAATATTGAGGGTTGTCATTTGCTTGTTTTTCAATGTTGCTTCCTGGGCTTGCCCTTCCAAAAGGGCAAATGTGACATCTCAGAGTATCAGCTTATCAGATGGGTTCTTAAACTTTGAAATGATATGAGTGTGGTTGTCACAGGATTTTGCAGTTCTTCTAAGTTGGTAATAATGGTTTTAAAGAAATAAGTAAGAACGAATTTCCTTAAATCAGCTGCTGATGTCCTGCCTGTGCTAGGAATGGTCTAAGTCATTGTTCTTTGGGTAACTCTAAGTTGATAGATGTCACATAGGGTATTCTGACAGTGAGCATCAAAATAAATGTCCTTTAGACTTCAGCAAAATATTTGGCAAGGTCTTCCACACAAGCCTCCCAGACTTGATGGAAGGAGACAGCAGAATGTTGGCCCAAGAAGTAGATTCATGTGTGGTTGAAATTTGATAGTGATTCTAATCATATTTTTATTCAATCATTTTTCAATGTCAAAGGATATTTATTCTGAGCTTTACCATGTGTCAGACACTTCTCTAAATACTGAAGATGTACTCTTCACCAAAGTAGACAAAGCCCCTACTTTGTCTTCATGGAGCTTATATTCTAATGCCACAAGGCTCTTTCCTGTTTGTCCTACAAAGCCACAGTAATGAAGACAGCACACTACTGGCATAAGGATAGATGTATATAAATGGAATGTAATTGAGATGACAGAGATAAACCCTTATGTTTATAGACAATTTTCTGATAAGGGTGCCTGGGCCGTCCAATGGAGGGGCAGTGGAAATGGTGCTAGTATAACTGTTAAACTGCATATCCCATGCACAAGAGTGATTAGAACCCTTATCTCACACTAGTGCAAAAAATACAGTGATTTAATATATAAATGTAAGAGCTAAAACTACAAAACCTTTAGAAGAAAACACAGGTTTAAGTCTTTGTGACTTTGGATTAGGCAATGCTATGGCACTGAAACCACAAGAAACAAAGGAAAAAAATCAGATAAATTGGACTTCAAAATTCAAAACTGTTTCAAAGAATAACATGGGGCAATTGAAAATACAACCCACAGGGTAAGAGTAAATATTTGCAAATCATGTATCTGATCAAGAATCCAAAAGACTTTTAAAAATCATGTATCCAAAAAAGATATAACGAACTATAGCTCAACAATAAAGACTAGTAATCCAATTAAAAATTGGGCTAAGATTTGAATAGACATCCTCCAAAGAAAATGTACAAATGATCAATAAGCCCATAAAAAGATGCTCAACAGCATTAGTCTTTAGGGAGCTACAAATAAAAACTATAAAGAAATACCACTTCATAGCCACTAGGACAGCTAAAATCAAACACAGTAATAAGTGTTGACAGGATGTGGAGAAATCAGAACCTTCACACACTGCTGATGGGAATGTAAAATTGTTTAGCTGACACAGGAAATGATTTGGCATTTTTTCAAAATAGTTAAACATAGAGTTACCATATGACCCAGCCATTCCACTTTTAGGTATATGCCCAAGAGATTTGAAAACATCTATCAGCGAGAAAATTTACACATAAATGTTCATAGAAGCATTATTTATAACATGCAAAAATGCAAACAATCCAAGTGTACATTTTTTGAAGAATGAATAAACAAAAATGTGTTATATCCATACAATATACTAGTATTTGAACATACAAATGAAGTATTGATAAGTATTGATACAACTTGGATGCCTCTTTAAAAACATTATGCTACATGAAGGAAATCAGATACAAAAGACCATGTATGACTGCATTTATATGGGATACCCATAATAGGCAACTCCATAGAGACTCCATAGAAAGTAAATTAGTGGTTGCCAGAGGATGGGGGGATTAGGGATGGGGACTGCTAGTGGGAATAGAGTTTCTTTTTGGCATAATGAAAACTTTCTGGAATTAGATAGTAGTGCTGGTTGTATAACTTTGAAAATATAAAAAAAAAAAAACTTTGAAAATATATTAAAAATCACTATGGTACAATATACAAGCGTAGATTATAGGGTATGTGAATTATATCTCAATAAAAATGTGTGCTTATCATAATTACAGGTTACTTGAAACTAGCAAGGGGAATATTTGCATTGGATGGCAAAAATGGCAAAGTCAGTACTCAGAAAAATCTTGATGATTGGAAAGATGGGATGAATCTGACAAGGTCAAATTTCATAGGAATAAACATAGAGTCTTAAAACTGCATTCAAGAAAAACAACTAATAACAGCCCTATAAAAATAATTCCAGGCTTTACTTCACAGAGAGCTTGATGTGAGTCAACAGAATGTCACATCCTAAAAGGTTAATGTAATGTTTGCAGCATTAATAGAAGTATAGTTACTCCAATGAGAGATTAACATCATTTCTTTTGAGCTGGTCAAATGACACCCAGACTTTTGAGGTCAGTTCTGGTTGCTGTGATTCAGGAAATATCTAGTTAGTGGGTGACTCTAGGCCAAATACATGTTACAGTTGCCTTTCACAAAGCCTGTTTTCTCATTGAAGGCATTTTGGTAAGATGGGCCTCTTCTTTCACTCCCAGCCCTATGACTCCTTCATTACTATAAGCAGGGCCACACTCATACATTTATGTTACCCACCTGCTCCTTATTAACATTTGAGTTTAGTCTTCTTTCCATCCACTCTTGAAAACAAAGGCAGGTAAAAAGAATAGTAAAGGAGTCCCAGAAGATGTTGAAAGGATGAGGAACAATTGAATGAACTAGTTCTGTTTCATCAGAAAAAGATCTGGAAACCACTGGAGCAGACTTCAAATATTTGAAGGTCTTTCATGTAGATGTAGGAAAAGACTAATGAATACAAGGGATTGATGGATTGAGGCTTCAGAGAAGGAAATGTTTTGACTCAAAGTAGAGAGCATTTCAACTGAGCTCCCTGTGGATGGGTGGTCTTTATTCAAAGGTGGAGTGTTGCTTGAGCTTTGTTGGCACAAACCAGATGACCGTTTAAATGGAATTTATGATCAGATGGATATAAGATCTAGATGACTTTTGTAATCTCTTACAGTTTAAAGATTTCATCATGATATTAATTATCTCTCAAGCTGCCCTCCTGGTTCATGTATTAGACACACTACCAAGAGACTGCAAACATAAGACTGCCTCAGGAATCTTTATCCTTTAGGAAGCTCACAGTCAAAAGAGAATACCAACACCATGGAGTTCTTCTGAGGATTAAACAGTTTAATGTTAGTAAAGGAAGGTCTGTGTCTAGCACATAGCATAAACTCAGCTAAATGTTAGTGATGTTTTAAATAAGGGAAGACAGAGAAACTAAATATAGTAAATGCGTAGATATATGCATATATATAGTAGATGTGAGTGTGGATATATACATATATAGTAGATGAACAAAGTGCTATTTTGTAGGTCACTGATTGTACGGAGTGTCCTTCATCTAGGGCCTTGTCATATGGTGATGGTTGGCTCTTATAGTAAAAATGAATTGTAGAGATTATCAGTTTAACTGTGTATAGGTCATGACTTTCTAAATTGATGGGACCTTTGTCATGTGTTGTGTAGAGTTGTGTTGATTGGATTGCATTGATGCTAGTGGTGGTGATTGAGTGGTGTGGTTCACAGGTGTATACATTTAAGCTCATGTGAGCAGAGTTAAACTAATATGTGAGCAACTAGTGATTTTGGTCGTAGAAGTGAAGCTGCTGCTGCTGCTAAGTCGCTTCAGTCATGTCCGACTCTGTGCGACCTCATAGACGGCAGCTCACTAGGCTCCCCCGTCCCTGGGATTCTCCAGGCAAGAATACTGGAGTGGGTTGCCATTTCCTTCTCCAATGCATGAAAGTGAAAAGTGAAAGTGAAATCATGCCCGACTCTTAGCGACCCCATGGACTGCAGCCTACCAGACTCCTCCGTCCATGGGATTTTCCAGGCAATTAAAGGAAATCAGAGCTTTGTTCAGCTACTGACTGTTTACACCCTGGGAAAAGTGACTTGTTTTCAGTGACTTCTAATTTCTGTTTCAGTGTCTGATTTCAAGCCCTTTTCTAAGGGTCGGTTTTGATGGGGTTTGTCGGGTTGTGGAAGAACCTCAGCGAGAGCTGGGGAGAGTGTGATGTGCAAGTGCAGAGCAGGGCTTGAACTGGGGCAGTTCAGGGAAGAGGCCATAGGGTGAGTAAGAATGGATATAACTCATTCTCCATCTGTCTCTGTGTGAGTTATGAGTGTGTGTGAGAGAGGGTGGTGTGGGTAGGTATGTGTATCCTGGGGAGCACCAGATAAGGTTTCGAGCATTCTGGACTCGGGAAATTGAGAAGTGCTTGTGCTTGTTGATCTTATTTCCCTCAAATGTTTTCAGGTTGTAGTGTCGCTATGCTGCCTCGTTCTGGGTCTCTCTTTCCTTCCCATCATAGCTATGGAACAAAGATGAATACATTAACGAACAGAAATGGCTTTAACCACGCTCCATAGAAGCCTTTGTTATTGGAAGGGTCAAGTCTGGTCCCATTCAGAAACAGCTCAGAAACACTCATGGGGCCATCAAGAACCACCTGGTGGCGTGAGCGCCCCACTGAGCAGGAAGACTCTTGGCATCAGACAGAGTACAGTGATCTGGGAGCCTCCATGCCTCCACAGTGATGAGACTAGGCAAGGGCTCCTGGGTCACCTCCACTGCTCAGAAGGACTGGCTGTGTTGGTTACATAAACCAAGAAAAACCAACATCCTCTCTTGCTTGCTCACTGCCCATGGATCTGATGCCCATTGTCCCTCCCATAAAGGAGAAGGGAGTGTGGTAGGGGGAGAGAGACAAGAGACATGCAATAATTTTTTGTCTAGTTCTGACTCTAGGCCAGGCAGGGCAGCTCATATCCAATGAGTTTTCTAAACCTTAATGGAAGAATTTTGATGTTTTGACTACTGTTTTTTTTTTTTTTGAAAAAGGAAGAAAGAGAAGGAAAAAAGCAAGAGAGAAGAAAAACTCTATGTGTGCTTGTCTATATTTACAAGTTTAGAGGAGGGTGTGCAAAGATGTATTTTGAACTTTACTATTAGCTCACTCTCCAGGAGTGGAATTGCAAGATAGAGGCATAGATGTTCATTTTCTTAGACTGAGCATGCTACATTTTAAAAGAGAAACGTTTAAAATAATTTTAAAAATAAGTACTATCAGCAGTGTCTTCCCGGGTGGGTCAATGGTAAAGAATCTGCCTGCCAGTACAGGAAACAGCAGGCTCAGTCCCTGGGTCAGGAAGATCCCCTGGAGAAGGAAATGGCAACCCACTGCAATCTTCTTGCCTGGGAAGGCCCATGGACAGAGGAGCCTGGCTGGCTACTGTCCATGGGGTCTGTTCAACAAAGAGTTGAACACAACTTAGTGACTAAACAGCAGCAGCAACATCAACAGAATTTTTTTAAAAAAGATGAATGTATCACCTTTTGGCTTATTGTTAACTTAAAAATACATGTATTTTCCCCTGCGTATGTCCTGCCTGCCTCCCTGATTTTTTGATGGTGATGCTAGCTGTGCTCAGTGAAGTATCTCTTCAGGCACATGGTGGCACAGCTATGCCAGCTTATCTGTGTCTTTGGCTTATGGACCTGATTCTCAAGCTCAAGAAAACTACCTGCATTTCATCCCTTGTGAGATAGGGAGCACCGGAAAGCTTGGCTGGGCACTTAGGAGTGAGTATTATTCAACTCTGGCAGTGGAACTTTGTCTTGGTTTCTCAGCGGCGGCAGCAGCAGCAGGCAGGCCGGCATCTCTGTGGGTAGCAGTAGGAAGCCTTCCATTCTCTTTAGGTGCTTAAGTAGATTTCCAGTTCAATTCTGTCACATCTGAGGGGTTCAGATATAGTTTCAAAATCCAACTCTGAGGCACATCAGGTTGGTTCCTCATCACTAGGACTGGAGTTGAAGATTGAAAAAGATTAAGTGATAATAATACCTTACAGGTATACAACTTCTTTAATCTAAAACTCTTTGCAAACAGCTCAGCAAACCCCAGGACCCAGAGCCCCGCTCAGCCACTGTTGATATGCAGCCATGCCCTAAACGAAGCCACCTCCAGGGTCAGCAGGCCACCCTCAGAGAGACCTTAACTCCCAACGTCACTTGAAGAGGTGAAAATGAAGACTGCATCTCCCAGCAGCAGCAGGGACACTTTTTTGAAGCAAAATGCAATTACCAGAGTAGGAACTCGCCTTGCACGTGGAGATTAACACTCCCTAGCTTCCACCAGCACCTTGGGTTCTCTGAACAGCTTTGGCAAAATTTGGGGTTTTATGCTTCCATCCGAAAGCTGGCTCCACGTGAAACACGGTTGAGGGCTGCAGGCCACAGGGACATTGATTCATTGCAACGAGGGGAAAGGGTTTACCATTATTTCTTGTAAGCCTAGGCAGCTTGAGGGTGGAGGTGGGGATCAGAGATTCACAGAGTCTGAAGGTGGAAAAGGAGGCTGTGGTCACCTCCAAATAATAAATGATGTCCAGGCTCTTGCTGAACCGGCAGAATTCCGCATATGGCTTGCTGAGTGCATTGCTGAGGATGGGTGACTCCTTGTGGTCAGCATCACAGGTCCTATTTCTAGTCTTGGTATCTCAAGAACATCAGGGAAAGGTGCTTTTCTCTTCTGGGCAGGTCTCTCATGCAATCAGCTCTGGGGTATGAAAATTGGCAATTTTTGTTTTGCCCTGGTCCAGAACCCTGATGACTTCCTGCAAGTCACTGCCTCTCCCGGTGCCTGATTCTTGCGGCACAGAGAGGTTGTACTAAATCAGGATCCTGACACATGGTGTCTCACAGAGTCCTAGGGAGTTCACTAACAGGCTTCAGCTGCTCTCAGGAGGGCGGGGAGATGGAAAAGATGGGACGCTGGGCCTATTATCCCTACTGGGATGAGAACCACTTTGCTTTTATCTTTGTTGACATAGTAAGTATCTCAATAAAGGTTTCTTTTGAAGAAAGAGTTCTGCTGTTGAGAAAATGTTGAGAATAGTTGCTATTTTGTAGTTCTCTCCAGCTATAATAGCCTGCACCCATGCAAATAGCTTTGGCAGTTTTACAAACAAAACACCCAGTGTATTCACATTTGTTGCCAGAGAAGACACCTAACAATCTGTGGTGTCAAAATAAAAGCTATTATTTTCTTTTCATTAAAAACTATTTATCGATCATAGTAAAATTAGAGGAAACACACAAAACATAATAAAGAAGAAATTTAGAATCTCCCGTAACCTCACTCTCCAGAGATGAACTATAAACATTAGTTACATGTTTTGCCAACTTCCTGTTCATACAAAATTGCTTTTTAAAACCTGAGATCATCTTTTACACAATTTTTTAAAAGTCTGAAAACATTGTGTGGCAAATCACTTACAATGTAAGGTTAAATGTTCATTGAAACATGATGGTTATTGTATTTACTGTCACATCCTAGTTCATATGTCCATGCCAGCATTTATCCATCTTTTTTCTATTGCTGAGCATCTAGATGGATTCCAGCATCTGCAAGTTAAATTCTAAGAGGAACATGTTTGCAGTAATTGTTTTACCACTATATATGTATTTCAGGTTATGGCTGTTGCCCATCTTGAAGTTTGTGTTTATGTTTAAAACGAGTTGACATGAAAAGAAAGCTAAAGGTGGAGAAAGGGGTTGGTTCAATGATCCATGGGACAGTAGAGAAGATAACACCAGAGAGACAAGAAGTAGGCAAGAAAAACACTAGGAGAAGACGTGTGGAGGAAGAGGAGGGTTTCTCTGCCCTTATGGAAGACCAGAACATCTGACAACCTCAATAATACAGAAAAGCCTTTGGGTCAGATCGTAATTATTGAGTGAAAAAATATTCCATTTCTGAGAAACACAAAATTAGCCATGGAGAACCCCCCTGAGCAGTATCCTGAGGACTTTGAATAAGAATCACCTGGAGAGTGAAACAACCTTGCTGATTTTGACATTGCCACGAACTTGGGTTAAACTCTGTTATTTTATCATTTAATGAAGGAGTTCCAGTAGATCAGAACATTTCCTGAGAAAGACGCCAGACCACCTAAAAGCCACTGAGAGAGTAAAGGGTGCCTACAAGATACTTGCAGTGTTTGTTAAGAACCTGATAGAAACTTTGCCCCTGCTATTGAAGAAAAAGATAAAGAGAAAAGCAGGGAAACTCACATATTCCATTCCTCTCTGCCAACCATTCTGTGAAGCAGGCTTTTTATCTCTACCACCTCTCATAAAAATCCTTGGAGGCAGGGGTTTTGCAGGTGCCCTTTACTGCCTTAGCTGCATTTTACAGGCAAGGAATCCAAGGCTTATATCAGTTAAGTAGCCTGTCCAAGGTCATAGGGCTAGTAAGCGACAAAGTGGGATTCAAATTCATACTGCCCGTTTTCAAAACCTGTGATCCTGTCACTGGGCCACATAACCCCGGGTATCTATGTCTTTGAATAAAAAGAGAAAAAGAATAAATTAATTCCCCAATAAATATGTTTGGTAAACAGGAATATAAATATTATTCAAGGTTTCAAATCAAATTTTCTTTTTAAAAAGTGAAGAAAGAGAGCTTTAGAAACACAGGACTATTTCATCTCTAAGCTCTCCTCCAACATATACAACCAGATGCTTTTCTTTCATATCTCTTTAGGTGTCAAGGAGCATGAGAAATCCTTTAGTCACATCACCTTGTTTTATAGATGAGACACTAGGCTCCAGAAAAAGGTCATTGATTTATTCAGTATCATTTGGATGATTAAAAGCAGAACTGAATTAAGAATCAATGTTTTCTGTGATCAAAGAAGGCAAGTGTAAGTAACACCAAACACAGTGCCTGGCATGGATTAGTACCAGTCATTCAATAAAGTTCACCCCTTATGTTTCCTCTTTGCTGTCCCATCCCTTATTCATTCAGCCATCACTTGCTATGCCCAGGCCATGAATTCAAGAGGTTCTTGGCCCAGTTAGAAGACTTTCATGCCAGTGCTTTTTTGCTCACACCCTATATCTTTGGGGAAGAAACTGGATGTTAATGGGTTAAGAAGTACAAGTGAGAATGAGTAGAGTAAATGAATTCATAGGTTCAAGTTTTGAAAGATTGAGCAGTTAATGAAAGGGAGAAAATCAGAAAAGTCAGAATTAAGATCAGAAGGTTTTTTTTTTTTTTTGGCAGAGACAGAGGTGAGAAGGACTTTTAGCATTGTTTTAGACCAAGGAGGAAGAAACACTGGAAAGATAGATTGAAGGTAAAAGAGTCAGGAGAGCAGAGCAGAATCTTTAGAGGTAGCAAGTAAGGGAGAAGTTACGGGCCCAGGGAGAGGGATTGAACTTTGAGAAGAAGAAGAACAAAGAATCCCTTTAGGCCGGAAGGGGTATGAAAAGAAAAGTGCAGGTAGGAGAAGTCTTGAAGTGAAGGGCAGGGAAGGTAACCAAGTTCTCTTCTCCCGAAGATGGACTGAGATGGGGATAACAGGTTTGAGTTATGCAAGCAAGACTTGAGCTCGGATGTTCCCACTCTGGAGATTTTTATCTGGAGGGGAGCATGTTCTCTGGCACCTCTGTGATTGGGAAGATATAGAAAATATGTAAGAGCTTACATAGCAGCCTCTGCCTTTAGTGGGAGATGTGCAGGCCGTGGGACTGTGGAAGCGCTTAATTAGCTGGTTCTCTCGTCCTTGGTCCACGTGGTCCATTTGCCTTTCTTTGCTCCTGAGTGGAAACTGTGACCCCTGCAACCATTCTCTCCCTGCTGGTTTCAGAAGGATGACTGGGAGACCTTCACTCCCCCACGTGACCGGGAACGGAGGCAGCGCTGTGCTTTGCAGTCAGAGGCATATGGCGCTTCAGAGGTAGTGGTCACGTCTCTGAAGGTATTATTAGGAGGCTCCAACCTAACTACTTCCCATCTCCGCAGAAGACAGAGCTGAAAGGAGCAGGTTTAAATGACAGCAACAGGGGGATTTTCTCAGACAAAAGAAGAAAAGCATCTTAGTAAGTTAAGGTAAGTATGCTGTGGAGAGGATTTGGAGGATGTACAACACCTAGCCCTAGGAACCTCCAGGGCCTCATTTGTCTGGGTACCTGCGATGTAGAAAAGCATCCCACAGGGGTTTGCTCCAAGTGGGGTTAAGACTCCCTTACAGTTATATGTTTCATTTATAACCTTGATAACCTGACCCCAGGTGGTGATTGCTGAGAATGATCCAGTTTAAGGAGACCATGTTCCCAACAGAGGATTTGGGGGAGAGTTACACACACACACACACACACACACACACACACACACACACAACAAGGGAGAAAGAACTCTTCTATTGCTTTCCTGATGTATAAATGACTGTCTCAAGAGGAAAGTATTCTATTCCAGGGGTTAGAAACCTAATACCCCATCACAGTTTTGTATAGGGAAAGCCCATTGGTTGCATTTTCATTCGTTTCTGACTACACTTGTAATTCTTAATTTCTAATAACTAAAAACAATGTTTTTATTTTTAACTTTGAAGTGAAACATTTTTCTTAATGGCACTTGACCTAATTTGGCATGGAGAAAAGAATGATGCTGCTGGACCTACAGATTTCCTACAGCAATTTTAGAAAATCTGGAGGGTTGCCATCTTCTGATACTGAGTGGTTCCAGAAAGAAGACTATAGATTATTACTAGCGTTGAAGTTGAGTATGATCGGCAATATATTTTATGCTCTGCCCAGACAGCCAAAAATACACAGCTCTGGACTCACTAATAATAAAGAAAATATACTGATCCATGGCCAGTTGTTGTCATCAGGTCACTAAACCTATTTCTCCAAGTATAAAATGAGACTATCTTGCCTCTCAGTACAAATGTAATAAAATCTAGTAATGCAACCATGAAAATAAGCACTGGCCCATAACCCGAGGGCTTAAGAAGCCAAGGCTAATGAGAAACGGGCAGTATACAAAAATTAAATTGAATTTCTGCCTCTTTATCTTGAGTTTAATAGGAATTTGGGTGTATTTTTCTGTAGAGAACATCCTAATGTGCTTTAAGCAGGTGGGATGTGGAAAAATAGGAAATACGGTGCATTGATAAGAAGAAGAGGGGGTAAAATTATAAAAGGGGCTATGGACAATGAATATGTAACGGTCCTAATATTTCAAATCCTACTAGTACCAATACCTTCGGCCAGACTGTAGTGGCTGAGCTGCCTCCAGTGTCAGGAGAGAGAGTAATGAAGGGAAGCCAGGAGTATTTAACACAAGGTGCTGGTGTTATTCTTCTGGTTTGTATCAAAAACACCTACCCTGAACAACTGATGAGTGGGAGGGAAATACATGCTATTGTGGCTCCTTTGAAGGGACGAGAAGGGTCACGTCCTGGCACTGAGACTGGCCCTTGTTTCCACTTGCCTTTTCTTCTGCTCCAAAGTCTCCCAGCTGTACTCTTTGTATGTGTGTCCTTATGACAGAAAGATCAAGGGGCCACTTCAGAGGAGCTTAAACTTCAAACAGCCTTTTTCCAAAAATAACAAAGGAGGAAGAAAGAGCCGTCTGTGAGCGAAAGCCTGAGCCAAATAAAAAGGCATGGAATGAGACGGTGTAGAGGTGAAAGTCACCCAAGACAGCCCGGAAGCCCACCCCTCTCACTTAACAGGAGAGGAAATTGAGGCCCAGTGAGGCCTTTCCCTTAGAGGACGGTGTTGTCCCTGTTCTCATCATTGCCCCTGACCCTTACACACCGCACACTCGCAGGTAAGTTCATCCATTCCCATGGCTTCACCTTACCATCACTTGTACATGACCCCAGAGGATCTATTTCCATGCACCTGTCTATGGGGCATTCCTACATGGAGGTCCAACGTGTAATTCAAAGTCAGCATATCTGCACCTTCACTCCCCAGAAAAGCTGCTCCCCAGGCCTTGTTTCCTCTCTGGGTGAATGGCGTAAACCTCACACTGGCCTCTCAGGGTTATCCTTCCCTTCATCCCCACATCCAAGCAGTGATCCAGTCTGTTAATTCCTCCTGTCCCATTAGTCTCCTGTCTTTTCCAGCTTCTTTCCATCGGGCAAACCCTTAACTCCTCTTAGCTTGAAGACTCTGTAGTGGTTGATCTTCCTGACTTTGATCTCAGCCCATCTGGTTTTTACATTCCAAAAGCACCTTTCTAAAAGCCTGAATCAGGTCTTGTCTCTCCATTCCCTTCTTCCTGGAGGATAAAGTTCAAACTCTTAAGCATGCCACACAGTATACTCTGTAATGTGACCTCCAGTGATCTCATCAGCATACGATAGCCTGCCAAGTGCCATCTTGAAGTTCTAGGAGGTTGCCTTGCTATTATTACACGGCTCTGTAGCATGGAGTGGGCTTCCCTATGGCTCAGATGGTAAAGAATCTGTCTACAATGCAGGAGACCTGGCTTCAATCCCTGGGTCAGGAAGATCCCCTGGAGAAGGGACTGACAACCCACTCCAGTATTCTTGCCTGGAGAATTCCATGAACAGAGGAGCCTGGTGGGCTACAGTCCATGAGGTCACAAAGAGTCGGACACGACTGAGTAACTAACATGCATAGCATGGAGTACCTTCCCTTCAACACATACACTCTGCTGGGATAGCCACAATTATCTTTAAGCTTAGTGTAGATACCATCTTTTCTTTTAAACCATTCTGATGCCCTCTCCTTAGGAAGATGGGGCTACTCTTTCCTGATAACCTTACTCCATCCTGGGAGCCAACTTATTAGAAAAGACCTTGATGCTGGCAAAGATTGAGGGCAGGAGGAGAAGGGGGCAACAGAGAATGATATAGTTGAATGGCATCACCGACTCAATGGACATGAGTTTGAACAAACTCCAGGAGATAGTGAAGGACAAGGGAGCCTGGCATGCTGCACCCCATGGGGTTGGAGAGAGTCAGACACGACTTGGCAACTGAACAACAACCACCATTCTGTATATATGTCTCCCGTGGCCCCTGTATTGCATTCTTGGTTGTTGGTGTTTCCCTGTCCATTCTGGGATGTAAACTGCTTTGAAGCAAGTTTATTCATATTTGTAACCTTTAGCCTCTGGCATTAAGTTGTGTGTGTGTGTGGATGTGTGTGTGTGCACGCATGCACATGCACTCTTTGTGTGCTCAGTCACTAAATTGTGTCTGACTCTTTGCAACCCTGTGGACCATAGCCTGCCAGACTTCTCTGTCCATGGAATTTACCAGGCAAGAGTGCTGGAATGGGTCGCAATTTCCTACTCCAGGTGACATGAAGGTAGGATTCAATAAAATACTTTCCAAAGAAACAAATGAATGCAAGTACACACAGCCCACTAGTGATTCAGTCAAGAGAGAGGTCCCTGGTTTTCCTTTTTCTAGTTCCAATTTTCCTGACGATATGTATGATAGTCTTGGTAATGAAATGGGGCACTGACACGTGAATAGAGAGATCAATGGAACCTGCTGCCCAGGGAGAAGACCCTGGCATTTAAAGTGGTACCATCAATGCATTTTCTGTACAAAATTGAGCTTATTTTCAAGTTAAAATGTTGGAACTCACAAAACTAATTGGAAGTAAGTGAAGACGAATCTTCACTTTCTAGATTTGTTTTCTTTCTCTTGTGGCTCAATTATAGTTTAGTTGTCCAAGAAAAATACAGATGTGAAAGGTGCACACGTGTATTAAGTGCCTGCTGTACACTCACATATGGTTTCATTTAAGCCTCATGCACCCTTCGAAGTGTGTATTATTATCTGCCTTTTACAGATGAAGACACAAGCTCTGAGGTGATGCAACTTGCATCACGTGACCAGCAAATGTCAGAGTTGGGAGTCTAACCACGTCTGTCTGATTCTAAAGTCCATTCTCTTTCCCCTTCACTACACTTCCTCCCTAGGGAGACAGAACAGAATTAGGGACATAAAATCTCAAGAAGTTTCACTAAAAGACATTCCTCTGTGACTCCTATAACAAATTGGACTGAAGAGGCAGGAGCTGTGAGTGCTAACTCTTATCCTATTGCATGGTATGATACTGAGAAAGTCCATTAACCTCTTTTTTTTTTCTTTTATTTATTTATTTTAATTGGAGGCTAATTACTTTACAATATTGTATTGGTTTTGCATTAACCTCTTATTTCCCATCTCTTTATATTCACAAATACAGGACACACAGACTTTCCTCATCAATCACTCAGTTAATGAAAAAGAATTTCTTCATAAGTGAATTTGTATCATTTGTTCCAGAAATGCATTTGCTGCAATGATTAAGCCATAAAAGTGACCTTATTTCTCTATGAAACTAGTACTGGTCTAAAGGAGATAAGACAGCTGGTCTAGTAAAAATTAAGCAGTGGATAAAAAAAAATTGATTCCCTTTTTATTTAATTTTATAAAAAGTCTTCTTTGGGATGTGTGATGCCAATATTCTTTTACCCCTGGTGATAGGACAGAAAATGGAGAAGAGAAGAGATGCTTAAGAGGAGAAGAGGAAGGACACAAGGAGTGTGGCTGTTGAACGTTTTACCTGCCAAATTGATTTTTTCCCTAGGTTTAATAACTCCAAGGTGGAAATTGACATTTTTGCTTGAGCATTAAACACATAACATTCACAGCATTCATTGGACCTCAACAGATACTGGCTGTTGACAGAATTCGAATTTTGACAGCAATTTTATATAGTGCAGGGAGTCTAAAATTAAATATACCGGACAGAGCAATAGAGAGAATATTCGAAATAGAAGCATCTTAGAATATTTTTAAAAACCTTTTCAAATATTTTTTTGAGAGGCAGTATAACAGAAAGAGATTCTTTCTCTGGATTTCTTATGGGCTAATGCTCTGTGTGACCTTGGGCAAAATACTTAACTAAGTTTTTGTGATGTTTTAAATGAGGGGTGTGTGTGCCCATTTATGCCCTTGAAGGATTGGGCATCTATAAAATGAGGACAGCATCTCTGAGTTCCTTTGTAGTACATGTGTCTTTAGGTTTTATGATGGTGGGGATACTCAAGTTGGTTCCCAGGCACCTTTAGAGCATACCAGGTGATGTGGCAGCTGGAAGCAAGAGAAGGGATCAGATCAGATCAGTCGCTCAGTCGTGTCCGACTCTTTGCGACCCCATGAATCACAGCACGCTAGGCCTCCCTGTCCATCACCAACTCTCGGAATTCACTCAAACTCACGTCCATCGAGTCAGCGATGCCATCCAGCCATCTCATTCTCTGTCGTCCCCTTCTCCTCCTACCCCCAATCCCTCCCAGCATCAGAGTCTTTTCCAATGAGTCAACTCTTCACATGAGGTGGCCAAAGTACTGGAGTTTCAGCTTTAGCATCAAATGGGGCCCAGATAATGAAAAACAATGGGAAAATAGTGACTGGGTCTCTTCCTTAAAATTGCAATACTTCTTTCAACATAGACCCTGACAAAAGAGGCTTTTTAAGTTGGAAAGGAGAATTAACCCAAACTTCTAGAGGCTTTCTAAAGGATGAAAACTCCTTGAGACATTTTTACAGTAACCTCCATGATCAGGGGTATGAAGACTGGGAGAGACCCAGCTTGGCCCAGCACTTAGCCTTACAAACTGCTCCACACCCCACATTGCCATTCTTCTGGGACCCGGGAAAGACACCGGGCCCTTCACCAGACCCTTCACCAGGGTCTGTCGTTTTTACAGTTGGAATACTCTCTCAGTTATTCAATCCACTCTTCCCTTGTTTTATCAAAAGTCCTACCTTTATACACCTAATATGATTTAGTCCTGGTTTCATTTCCTGAATCCTTGTGTTGCTTTTTCTTCCTGGATCTCATGCTCAATGCTGCCAGTTTCTTTGTCCCTGCAGGTGCAGACAAATTAGCATAAAGAGTAAGTTGCAGAATTGGAGAACAGCAAATTTGATTTCAAAGGCCATTTCAGATTGAGGTCCATTTGGTGGCATTAGAAGCAAAACTAATAAACAAACCAGATTTTTTTTTCCTACCCAAATTGATTTTTTTGTTTTACTTGACAGTATCCCTTTCGAAGTAGAATATTTTATCAAATTCTGATTTTAGCTGTCATGTACGGTGTTTTTGTTGTTCCCTTTCTCATTATTGCTGACTGTTAAAGTTATGTGGGTTGGCAAAGGAAAATCTTTTCTTTTATAATAAAGGAGAATGCATTGCCATTCTATTGTCATTAGCTGCCTGCGTGTTTCACAACCTCACAGACGCAGCATATTGTCGTTTGCCATTGTGCTATCATGACTCCCATTTTGCAGATGGAAACAAAATTATAGAGACTTCAGGGCCATAGCTAGACTGAAAAGGCCCACTTCTGAAAAAAAAACCAGGGTTCCCGTTACTCTATCACTGTCTAAACATTTGTTTTAATGATTTCTCTCATAAAGAGTTACATGTATTTACCTGTTGTTCGGGGGTGGGGAGGGAGAGACTCTTCTGTAAACTGTGATAGGCGATCAGAGGAGGCCTGGGCTGAGTGCTGTGATCAGAGGAGAGGCCAGCATCTGGAATTCTCTGAGCATTCTCTGAGATCCTCTGAAGGGTACATCACAGCTCAGTGGGTAAGGTTCCTTTGATCGTAAGGTACAGTGACTGATGTCACTCCATGATGGAGAGTCCTCAAGAGTCACTCACATCAGCAGGAGGCAGTGATCTCGAAGGAAGGACAGAGCATGAGCCATGCTCCTCCCAGGCCTCGAGGCAGGTGGACCCAGATCCAGGATGGCACTCAGGGCTCCGTAAAGGGCTCTGGGGTCCTCCCTGTGTTGTCCTGCATGAATGTGCCTCAGCTCCTGCCAAGCATTGGCTCCTATCTGCCCCCCTGCCGGCTTGCCTAGCGTTTCCTTCTGTGCACAGTGTCTGTCCTCTACCTTGGAGCCTTACTTACTCATATGGTTTTTTTTTCTGTTTTTTCATCTCTCCAGTTTGAAGCGGCCATTATGGCCATGATCCATCTGTGCTTTTCCTGTGCATCTCTCCAAGCTTGTTTCCACTGATTTAGACTTGATCCCTGCCACATTCACTATTTCCAATTGCTAAGAGTGGGAGAATCTGGCTTGCTCAAGTTCATGGGCCGAGCTAAGTCTATAGACAGGCTGTTCTCTGATGAGGTTCCCACATTTTTTTTTCCCCCAAGGCCAGTATGTTTGTTATATTATTATTTTTGTATGACTTAAGATAGTTGGTTTCATTTTCATTTGTAAGCATTACAATAATTCCCATGCAAAAACCAAGACTGCATATGCTTGATGTCAATTGGCCAAAATCCAACTTGTGAGACTGGACATTCAGGATCACAATCAAAATGTTTCTTGACCTTTCCAGTAGTAGAAATCATGGTCACCCTTTGAGAGATCTGCAGGCCCCTGATCTCCCAAACACTGCAGGCTGTCCTCGGACTCTTCCAGAAAGAAGAGCCTGAGGAAGGGGCAGGGTGGGGGGCGGGGCAGCTTCCTGTGGGAGGAGCCTTGGGCAGGTGCTGGATTGGCCTGCCTAGTGACTGGTCTACTCATCTTTCTCAACTTTCCTAATACTATTCCTCACCTAGGAGGAGTTGGCAGCCTGTAAAGAAATGACTGGAAATTAATTCTTAGGAGCTAAAATATTTTCAAGGTCAGAAAAGGAGAAATCATTAAAGTGGCCATAGCTCCCAGACACCATATTAAGAGCTTTGCATTTATGACTTCATTCCCTGCTCACAACAGCTTTCTAAAGTAGATATCACAGTCCTCACTGGGCTTAAATAACCTGTTCAAGACAAACCAGTACTGAGTAGAAAGGCTGCTATTCAAACCAGGTCTGTCTGACTGCAAAATCAGGACTGCAAATCATATTTTTTTCACATCAAACTACATCTCTTCCACTAGCGTTTTCTTCACCTGAGTCAAATTAACCATCTATGAACTAGTTTGATTGGCATTGGAGCCCCTGAGATGGAGGGAAGCAGCTTGGGGGGTTCAGCAGCCAGGAGCCCGTGCTCCCCCATTGTAGCGGTGGAGCTGCAGCGCCGCCCCCAGGTCCTTGCGCCCCCACAGCCGTGAACGCGCCCTGCGACGCCTTCTCTGACTTAGATTAACACAGATCCATCATTAATATGACAAATAGGCGCACCTGCAGGCTTAATTGCTTCAATTTTCTTGAGTCACTGATAGGTTTATGGCCGGCCTCAATTCCAGTAAAACCGCAGCAATCTAGATGGGACGAAAAAGTGTCTTCCTCCAATCAATCTCTTGAACAGTCCCAGACTCCAGCCCTGATGACAGACTTTCTCTCTAGACAGGGTAATTAAAGAGGCCGAGCTGGCTACTTTTAGAAGCCCCTTCGTCTTAGTTTTATCATCTATAACACAATATTAGAAACTCTAGACGGGAAGAATCTTTCCCTCTCCCATCCCTCCCCAAATGATTGGCCCTCCATCTTGGCAAAGACTGTATTTCCCTCTCCATTCGTCTCACTTAAGAGGCCAGTCAGCTAGACTTTCTAGTTCACTCCCATAAGGCAAATGGAGGTGGTGAAGGGTCTCCATTGCAGTTTAGGGATCCCTCACCTAAGACGGAAAGGCCTACCCAGATAAAAGAAAAGCCGCATTTACACCAGAAGCTTTTTTCCTCCAAGTCCAGGTCTAGGCTGTTCATGAAAAACCGAAGGTAACACAGAGTAGTATGTAAACTATCCCTTAAATGATAGAAGAAACCTCTCACAAGAGGACAAAGCTATCCAGTCTGTGTTTTGTACTAAAGGGACAATTTAAGTATCAAAATTGAAAAAAAAAAAAAGGATTTGGAAAACTCTGATAGGTTATCATGTAGGAAAAATGTGTGCTAAATAGAAATTTTTTGACCAAAAATAGATTTTTATAACCATCAGGGGGTAGGATATAAGGATATAGGATAAGATATAAAGAATTGATGCCAGGTACTTCCCTGGTTAAGAATCAGCCTTCCAGTGCAGGGAACGCGAGTCTGATCCCTGGTTGGTGAAGGCAGGTGCTGCTGGACAACTAAGCCGGTGCTCCGCAGTGTAGAACCAGCACCCAGCACAGTCAAAGCAAATATAAAACAGAAACAGAGTAACATACTTCGAGAATGAACGTCCGGTTGGGGCAGGGAGGTGGGGGGAGGGATAGTTAGGGAGTTTGGGATGAACAGGTACACAGTGCTGTATTTAAAATGGATAACTAACAAGGACTACTACACAGCACAGGGAACTCTGCTCAGTGTTATATGGCAGCCTGGCTAGGAGCAGGGTTTGAAGGAGAATGGATGCATGTACATGTATGACTGAGTCCCTTTACTATTCACCTGAAATTTTCACATTGTTAATCAACTATAATATAAAATAAAAAGTAAAACGACTTGGAATGAAAAAAGTCAATTATGTGTATTTTTCACATCAGTTACACGTTGAAATAATAAGAGTTTGGATGTATTGGTATAAATAAAACCTAGCCTTAAAATTTAAATAAATAAAGTAAAATGTTTGAAAAGAAAAAAAAGGTCAGAAAAACCTTAGATTCTCTCATGATTATAAATAAGAAAATGTTAAAATTAACTGATGGAATGACTTTTCTATTTTTGTACTGAAGAATTTGTGAATTTCCAGCAAGCATGTGACTTCCTAACATTTTAATTTCTTAAACAAGTAATATTGAGGACAAAGAGCACCCTAAACTGGGTAACAAGAACAGTTAAATTACTGGTGCTGCCTGAGACACGCCCATGCATCCCAAAGAACCTCAGACATGAAGTTAAGGAAAGTGAACAAAGTAATACTTCAACCTGATCTGTCAGACCTTCCCTGTTCGTGAGGATTCTGAGCACTTACTGGGGACAAACCATCAAAGCTGACGCTAACGGATGTGATCTGTAAACACTTGTGCAGTAATTGAACCTAGCAGGCATGGAAGAGGTAAGCGCCTGTTAACAGTGGGAACCTAGAAAGGGAAGTCAAGTCTGAACGATCCTTGTTCTGTAGGGGTGTACCATACGTGTTGATCAAGGGCATCTACTTAGATTTTCAAAAAGCTCTGGCATGTGCTACCTTTGAAATGTATCTTTTTAAATGGTAAATTACTATCCTATTTGTTGGGCATGGAGTCTCAGTTATTAAAGCAGTAAATAATCAGTCTTCGTGCAAGGTTTAGAGGGTACTAACTTTATATACTAAGAAGTCGAATTGATGGAGACAGACTGCAAGAACATTAGAATCTATGTAGAGGACAGAAGAGAGTATGGTGATTTTCATGTCATCAACTTCAAGGTAACACTCTCCCAGATACAGGCTCTAGTTAGAGTTATAAAATAAAATATTCTTTTCCATACCATTAATGACTCAGGAAAATAACCTAGGGTTTATTAAAATCATTTTCTGAAAACATTGACCTGATATGCTATCCTCTCTGAAAAAAGAAGAATGAAATGGCATTATGAAGGGCTTGGGAAACACCACAGCCCTCTACACTAAAGTAGAATCACATTGATTTTTTTTTTAACTAGGAATAAAAAAGTTATTCTTGTCACCAATCTTTAATGATCATAATATTAGTAATAACTACAACTTTTATTTCTCATATTCCAAAACACCCCCATGTGCATTCTCACTTTTACGGCCCTGTGAGGTTGGTGTTTGTATTATTCTCATTATTCCCATTGAAAGACTGAGAAACTGAGGCCTACAGATTTCAGCAGTATTAGGTGTAAGAACCTTGTCTCAGGTTTTTCTATATTAAAATCCTTCCTATTTCCACTACGTTGCATGAAGCCACTCCAGAGAATGCATGTAATGAACCTAGAGAAGTGTACAGAAAGGCAGCCGTAATGGTCAGCAGAAGTCGGTGTGGTTGTGTGAAGGCGGAATAAAAAGCCTGACACATGCTAGACACGACAGCCAAATAAGGATGAAAGAAATATGAATGAGTCTGTGGATACAAAGACTAAGAGAAGAATGTGATCCATATTCATCACATGAAGTATATGTGACCTTGTTTACCAAATACTCAACTGCCAAGACTCAAAGCTCTATTTGAAACCCCAAAGAGGTGGTGCTGTTCAGTGTATAAGTCATGTCCAACTCTTTGTGACCCCATCATGTGTGAAGGTCAAATGAAAAGTTCCACTTCACCCAGAAGGTATGATTCATAGGGAACTTATTTTCCAGTGTGCGGTACAATCAGAAAATATAGATGCAGTAAACAGAAAAAGATACTGAAAATTTTGTGAATGAAAGAGACATAGTTGCTAAGGAGTTGAGATCAGCTTTTAAGGCTGATGTCAGAGTGGGTATAGGCCCTTGACAGAATTGTCTTCCAGCTCTGTGCCTTTCTGGCCACAATTTGAGAGCTAGATGAGAAGCTATCAGCTGTCCCGAAGTTCTCGTCTTTGTGTCCTGACTGAAGTCTAATCATCCACTCATATCACTTACCATCACTTGTGTTCACAGTTTAATGGCTTGATTGTGAAACATGGCTGTATTCCTTCAGAGTGTGCTCTTGCAGAAACAAGCTGAAAACCCAGCACCTTTTTTTGGTTATGCAAAACTCCACTAGCATTGTTTTAGTGGCATCTTCTAATTAACGGGCTAGAGCTACTAAGTAGTGAATAGAAATGTCAGTGCCACCTGTTAATTTCCTGATCTTTGGTTCTGGTAGGGTATGGAGGAGAACTAACCATAGGAAGTCACCTTGCAGTGGAAATATGTGTGGAGCGCTACTAAAAATTAAACTCTAGAAGAAATGCAATGCCCTTTAGGGTATGGAAACCAAGGGCAGAAAACCAAGAGGAAGGGAGCAAGGAAGACATATGAGCAAGAAGGATGATTAGAAATTAGTCTTATAGCAGAAACTATATGTTAGGGTCTTTCATAGGGAAGAGGCAGGGAAGTATGGTGTTTCAGAGCTCAGACCCTGGAGCTACACAGCCTGTTTGAACCTAGTCTCTTTCACTTGCTAAATGTATGATACTAGACAAGTTACTTTACTTTTCTGTACCTCAGCCCTCTCACTTGGAATTGGTATCCAACTCATAATTTCTGTGAAGATGAAATGAGTTAATGTATTCCAAAGCCCTTAGATAGCACCTGACATACATACTTCAAAGGCATTAGCTATATTGTATATTGGGTTAATAGACAATCTGGGGACTGGTGCTTTTTCATGTACCCAGATAATGCTTTCCCACTCTTGACTTGATCAAAGTCAAAAAAAGGGAATATATAGACAGATTATCAAGTCCTGTTCATGTGTCAGCCCTCCCCATTTTCAGGACCATGCGGATAATAACAAGGACACCGCCTCACCTCTCTCCTACCGCAGTGGTCAAGGCGGGCAAGAGTTGGAGTCGATGTGTTGGCCTGCATGCTGATGATCCTGCACTGGCCCTGTCTTTTACCCAGTGGCAAGTGGAAAGGGTAAGGGTTCAGGAAGAGTGTGTTCCCTTCCTAGAGTCACGATGCCAAAGTCATGACCAGTTACCTGACTTCTTGTGTCTCACTTCCCTAAGCCGGAGATGATGATAATAATAGTACCTGCCTTTCACCCGTCAAATAGCTTAACGAGAACATATGTGTTTAGCCCATTACCTACCACAGAGCTAGTGCTCAGTGTAAGTAGCTGTTGTGAAAAATAGTAATAATTATCCATTGTTGTGCTTTATCTTGTTAGCTTCAGCCTAATCATCACATCACTGAGAACTTTACGGACACTAAACTTGGCCTGTGCAAAGCATGAATGAGTGTAAACTCTTGTAATAGGGATTGGAAAAAAGAGGAAACCATCCTTGGCTCCATGATGTACATATGATTATCTGAACCCAGAAGTTCAAACGCACACCCACAGAGCAGTGCCTGGCACAGAGAGGAGCTGGAGGAATGCAGGAGGCGTGAGGGGTGGTGCGGTTGACCAATGCAAAGTGGAAGCCTGTTTTCTAAAATACACCCCTTGTGAGGAATACATGGTTCCCGCTTTTCACTGTCAGTCCCATAATGAGTATTTTGGGGGGACTGTAGAGGAGGGAGGGCTGTAGAATTAAGGTGGAGTAGGGAGAGGGCTTGGAGAAGGGAATGGCAACCCATTCCAGTATTCTTGCCTCGGAAATCCCATGGACAGAAGAATCTAGCGGGGTACAGTCCACGGGGTCGCAAAGAGTCGAACATGACACTCACACACGCACACACGGGAAGAAGGCTATAAGAAAGAAAGAGGAGAAAAGTGGAAAGATGTCAGCAACTGGTACTGTCAATACTTTATTCCCAGCTGAGCAGCAACGTATTTTAGCAATCAAGTGCCCTTGTATTTCCTTTAAATCATTATCTTTCATCCGGCAGAGACTAGATGGCTAGATTAATATTTCCCTGGAGATATCTGTCAGGTTACTTAGAGGTCATCTTGACCTCTTTTGTAAGGAACATTTACACAATAGCCTGCAGAAATGGGCCCAAGATAGTGTCTAGTGTCTTTAGACCAGTAGCTGGAATCCAGGAAGAAGTAGATCTGATCCCCCAGGGGAGTCTGTCACAGGGAAATCACATCAGCTTGTCATGTGATTTGTATACTAGTATGAATTGGTTAATAACTCAATTTCATTCCCAGGTCTATAAGCCCAAACTCTTCAAACTCCTGACGGTATTTATTATTGATGTGTATCTTCTGTGTATCTAATTCATTAAGCTGACATACAAGCACCGTGGTTCATGATTTCTTGGTAAAATCAGCATCGCTTTGGTAGACAGCACAGGTTGATAGAAAGAGCACTGTGGGAGTCAGAGAGCTGGATTTGAGACTTTTTATCTCTGTCACTTTACCTCTAATCCTTGAGATCATCAGTTACCCTCTTTGGCCTTCAGTCCTAATTCTGTAAAACCTACCACTGCAGAGGACTGATGAATGAACAGACAAGAGGCCTTATAAGAAAGGCCTTTTTAAGTTGAAACACAGTGGTATAATAGGAATTTTCCATGTGCCGTAGAATGCTGTCCCACTCCCCTTTCTTGCCTTGAAAAACACAACAGAGACGCAGAAGACTGCTACCACTTCTCAGCTTCACTTCATAGGAACTGATGATTCAGCCTCTTATATGGTGATTGCAGATCGAAGGAAGATAAAAAATAAAACCAGAGAGTCTTAGGGTGAGAAGAGGCTTTAGAAGCTACTTTGACCCCTCTTTTCCGTAGGAGAAAGTGGTTTAGAGAGAAGAGCTTAGGCAGATGACTGGCTGACTGTCTAAGGCTCCCTGACTGTATGTGTGCAAGAGGGCAGTGCTCAAGGTCAGACAGGGGAGCTCACAGGTCTGTAGGAATGGGGTAGAAAGCTCTGTCTCCCATGTATTAAGTTAACCTTAAAAATGCATTCATTCCAATATACAGTGGGTATAGACAAACACCGTTTGATTGCACTTATACAAGGCATATAGAATAATCAAATTCAGGGTCAGAAAGTACATTGGTAGATGCCCAGGGGCAGAGGAGGGTTTAAAGGGGTGAACAGGGGAAGTGGAAAGTTAGTGTTTAATGGGGACAAAGTATCAGTTTAGGAAGGTGAAAAATTTGTGAGATGGATGATGATGAGAGTTACACCAAAATGTGAATGTACTTAGTGCCACTGAACTGTACAGATAAACATGGTTAAAGTAGTATGTTTTATATTATGTGGCATTTACCACAATAAAAAAATTTTTAAATAAAGCTTTGTCCCCCAAGGAGAAAATGAGGATAGAAGGTTCCCCTTGAGTGCAATTCAGCTCAGTTCAGTTCAGTCAGTCATGTCCAACTCTTTGTGACCCCATGGACTGCAGCACTCCAGGCTTCCCTGTGCATCACCAACTCCCAAAGTATATCAAACTCATGCCCATTGAGTCGGTGATGCCATCCAACCATCTCATCCTCTGTCATCTCCCGTTCCTCCTGCCTTCAATCTTTCCCAGCATCAGGGTCTTTTCCAGTGAGACAGCTCTTCGCATCAGGTGGCCAAAGTATTGGAGTTTTAGTTTCAGCATCAGTCCTTCCAATGAATATTCAGGACTGATTTCCTTTAGGATGGTCTGGTTGGATCTCCTTGCAGTCCAAGGGACTCTCAAGAGTCTTCTCCAACACCACAGTTCAAAAGCATCAATTCTTCAGTGCTCAGCTTTCTTTATAGTCCAACTCTTACATCCATACATGACTATTGGAAACACCATTGCTTTGACTAGATGGACCTTTGTTGGAAAAGTAATGTCTCTGCTTTTTAATTTGCTGTCTAGGTTGGTCATAACTTTTCTTCCAAGAAGCAAGCCTCTTTTAATTTAATAGCTGCAGTCACCATCTGCAGTGATTTTGGAGCCCAAGAAAATAAAGTCTGTCACTGTTTCCATTGTTTTCCCATCTCTTTGCCATGAAGTGATGGAACCAGATGCCATGATCTTAGTTTTCTGAATGTTGAGTTTTAAGCCAACTTTTTCACTCTCCTCTTTCACTTTCATCAAGAGGCTCTTTAGTTCTTCTTTGCTTTCTGCCATAAGGGTGGTGTCATCTGCATATCTGAGGTCATTGATATTTCTCCTGGCAATCTTGATTCCAGATTGTGCTTCATCCAGCCCAGCATTTCTCATGATGTACTCTGCATATAAGTTAAATAAGCAGGATGACAATATACAGCCTTGACATACTCCTTTCCCGATTTGGAACCAGTCTGTTGTTCCATGTCCAGTTCTAACTGTTACTTCTTGACTGCATACAGATTTTTCAGGAGGCAGGTAAGGTGGTCTGGTATTCCCGTCTCTTGCAGACTTTTCCACAGTTTGTTGATATCCACACAGTCAAAGGCTTTGGCATAGTCAATAAAGCAGAAGTAGATGTTTTTCTGGAACTCTCTTGCTTTTTTGATGATCCAGATGTTGGCAGTTTGATATCTGGTTCCTCTGCCTTTTCTAAATCCAGCTTGAACATCCAGAAGATCACAGTTCATCTACTGTTTAAGCCTGGCTTGGAAAATTTTGAGCATTACTTTACTAGCATGTGAGATGAACAATTGTGTGGTAGTTTGAGTATTCTTTGGGATTGGAATGAGCACTGACCTTTTCTAGTCCTGTGGCCACTGCTGGATTTTCCAAATTTGCTGGCATATTGAGTGCAGCACTTTCACAGCATCATCTTTTAGGATTTGAAATAGCTCAACTGGAATTCCATCACCTCCACTAGCTTTGTTCATAGTGATGCTTCCTAAGACCCACTTGACTTTGCATTCCAGGATGTCTGGCTCTAGCTGACTGATCACACCATTGTGGTTATCTGGGTCATGAAGATCTTTTTTGTATAATTCTTCTGTGTATTCTTGCCACCTCTTCTTAATATCTTCTTCTTCTGTTAGGTCTGTACCATTTCTGTCCTTTATCGAGCCCATCTTTGCATGAAATGTTCCCTTGGTATCTCTAATTTTCTTGAAGAGATCTCTAGTCTTTCCCATTCTGTTGTTTTCCTCTATTTCTTTGCATTGATCACTGAGGAAGGCTTTCTTATCTCTCATTGCTATTCTTTGAAACTCTGCATTCAAATGGGTATATCTTTCCTTTTCTCCTTTGCCTTTTGCCTCTTGTTTTCTCAGCTATTTTTAAGGCCTCCTCAGACAACCATTTTGCCTTTTTGTATATCTTTTTCTTGGGGATGATCTTGATCAGGGAATGTCTTAGAGGCTGAATGAAGCCTATTTCCTATATATATATATATAAAAAAGAGTATCACTAAGAATTTTGTGTCCAGCAACCCACAGCATCAATTACTGAGTGTTTTGCCTTATAGCAAGCTCAGGGGATTTGGCTGAGCTTGGGCCATGGATAGCTTGGGCATCCATGGGCATGGATAACTTGACATCATCTGTGAAAGCCCCAGTGGCCAGATATTAAAGCAGACAGTGTAAGTGAGATTTTATCAGAGATATCTAAGGAACGTTCAATTTTTTAAGGAGCATTGGAGAGATATACAAGTATGACTTGGCCAAGTTCCTCACTGGAACTGAGCTGATTCTTAATGGTTCCTGGGCTTAGGAAGACTTTTAGGCAGCTTGTGACAGTTAAAGTTACACTTGGCTTAACTCTCCCAATGATTATTACTCAATTTTGGAATTTCTATGAGTGATACTAATGGTGAAAACAAAAAAAAACATAGTATTAATAATGACAATATTGATGTTGATGGGTATTCATTGTATGCCACATATTGCTAAGCACTTTACTTTATTATCTTGGATTGAGATGTGTAAACACCATCCTCCAACAACACAAGAGACAACTCTACACATGGACATCACCAGATAGTCAATACAAAATCAGACTGATATATTCTTTGCAGCCAAAGATGGAGAAGCTCTATACAGTCAGCAAAAACAAGACAGGGAGCTGACTGTGGCTCAGATCATGAACTCCTTATTGCCAAATTTAGACTTAAATTGAAGAAAGTAGGGAAAACCACTAGACCATTCAGGTACAACATAAATCAAATCCCTTAAAATTATACAGTGGAAGTGACAAGCAGATTCAAGGGATTAGATCCGATAGACAGAGCGCCTGAAGAACTATGGACACAGGTTTGTAACAGTGTACAGGAGGCAGTGATCACAACCATTCCCAAGAAAAAGAAATGTAAAAAGGCAAACTGGTTGTCTGAGGCAGCCTTGCAAATAGCTGAGAAAAGAAGACAAGTGAAAGGCATAGGAGAAAAGGAAAGATACAGCCATCTGAATGCAGAGTTCCAAAGAAGAGCAAAGAGAGATAAGAAAGCCTTCCTAAGTGATCAATGAAAAGAGATAGAGGAAAACAATAGAATAGGAAAGACTAGAGATCTCTTCAAGAAAATTAGAGATACCAAGAGAACATTTTGTGCAAAGATGGGCACAATAAAGGACAGAAATATTATAGACCTAGCAAAAGCAGAAGATATTAAGAAGAGGTGGCAAGAAAACACAGAATTATACAAAAAAGATCTTCATGACCCAGTTAGCCACAATGGTGTGATCACTCACCTGGAGCCGGACATCCTGGAGTGTGAGGTCAAGTGGGCCTTGGGAAGCATCACTATGAACAAAGCTCGTGGAGGTGATAGAATTCCAGCTGAGCTATTTCAAATCCTAAAAGATGATGCTGTGAAAGTGCTGCACTCAATATGCCAGCAAATTTGGAAAATTCAGTGGTGGCCACAGGACTGGAAAAGGTCAGTTTTCATTCCAATCCCAAAGAAAGGCCATGCCAAAGAATGTTCAAACTACCGCACAATTGCACTCATTCTCCATGCTATGCTTCAACAGAACAGATAACTTCAAAAAGATGTTCAAGCTGGGTTTAGAAAAGGCAGAGTAACTAGAGATCGAATTGCCAACCTCCATTGGAAAAGGAAGAAAAAGTAAGAGAATTCCAGAAAAACATCTACTTCTGCTTCATTAACTGTGGTAAAGCCTTTGGTGGATCACAACAAACTGGAAAAATTTTTTTTTCCTTTTATTTTAATATAAATTTATTTATTTTAATTGGAGGCTAGTTACTTTACAATATTGTATTGATTTTGCCATTCATCAACATGAATCCTCCACGAGTTCCCCATCTTGAACCCCCCTCCCACCTTCCTCCCCATACCATCCCTCTGGGTCATCCCAGTGCACCAGCCCCGAGCATCCTGTATCATGCATCGAACCTAGACTGGTGATTCATTTCACATATGATATTATATATGTTTCAATGCCATTCTCCCAAATCATCCCACCCTTGCCCTCTCCCACAGAGTCCATAAGACTGTTCTATACATCTGTGTCTCTTTTGCTGTCTTCATACAGGGTTACTGTTACCATCTTTCTAAATTCCATATATATGCATTAGTATACTATATTGGTGTTTTTCTTTCTGGCTTACTTCACTCTGTATAATAGGCTCCAGTTTCATCCACCTCATTAGAACTGATTCAAATATATATTTTTTTAATGGCTGAGTAATACTCCATTGTGTATATGTACCACAGCTTTCTTATACATTTGTCTGCTGATGGACATCTAGGTTGCTTCCATGTCCTGGCTATTATAAACAGTGCTGCGATGAACATTGAGGTACACGTGTCTCTTTCAATTCTGGTTTCCTCGGTGTGTATGCCCAGCAGTGGGATTGCTGGGTCATATGGCAGTTCTATTTCCAGTTTTTTTAAGGAATCTCCACACTGTTCTCCATAGTGGCTGTACTAGTTTGCATTCCCACCAACAGTGTAAGAGGGTTCCCTTTTCTCCACACCCTCTCCAGCATTTATTGCTTGTAGACTTTTGGATCTCAGCCATTCTGACTGGCGTGAAATGGTACCTCATAGTGGTTTTGATTTGCATTTCTCTGATAATGAGTGATGTTGAGCATCTTTTCATGTGTTTGTTAGCCATCTGTATGTCTTCTTTGAAGAAATGTCTGTTTAGTTCTTTGGCCCATTTTTTGATTGGGTCATTTATTTTTCTGAAATTGAGCTGCAGGAGTTTCTTGTATATTTTTGAGATTAATCCTTTGTCAGTTGCTTCATTTACTATTATTTTCTCCCATTCTGAAGGCTGTCTTTTCACCTTGCTTATAGTTTCCTTCTGGAAAATTCTTAAAGAGACGGGAATACCAGACCACCTTATCTGCCTCCAGAGGAATTTGTACGCAGGTCAAGAACCAACAGTTAGAACCAGACATGGAACAACAAACTGGTTGAAAATTGGGAAAGGAGTATGTCAAGGCTGTACATTCTCACACTGCTTATTTAACTTATATGCAGAGTACATCATGAGAAATGCCAGGCTGGATGAAGCACAAGCTGGAATCAAGATTGCCAGGAGAAATATCAATAACTTCAGATATGCAGATGATACCACCCTTATGGCAGAAAGTGAAGAGGAACTAAAGAGCCTCTTGATGAAAGTGGAAGAGGAGAGTGAAAAAGCTGGCTTGAAAATCAACATTCAAAAAACTAAGATCATGGCATCTGGTCCCCTCACTTCATTGCAAATAGATGGGGAAACAATGGAAACAGTGACAGATTTTATTCTCTTAGGCTTCAAAATCACTGCAGATGGTAACTGCAGCCATGAAATTAAGACACTTGCTTCTTGGAAGAAAAACTGTGAAAAACCTAGACAGCATGTTAAAAAGCAGAGACATTACTTTGCCAACAAAGGTTCGTCTCGTCAAAGCTATGGTTTTTCCAGTAGTCATGGATGGATGTGAGAGATGGACTATAAAGAAAGCTGACCGCCAAAAATTAATGCTTTTGAACTGTGATGTTGGAAAAGACTCTTGAGAGTCCTTTGGACTGCGAGGAGATACAACCAATCCATCCTAAAGGAAATCAGTCCTGAATATTCATTGGAAGGACTGATGCTGAAACTGAAACTCCAATACTTTGGCCACCTGATGCAAAGCACTGACTTGTTAGAAAAGACCCTGATGCTGGGAAAGTTGAAGGCAGGAGGAGAAGGGGATGACAGAGGATGAGATGGTTGGATGCCATCACCGACTTGATGCATATGAATTTGAGCAAGCTCCAGGAGTTGGTGATGGACAGGGAAGCCTGGCATGCTGCAGTCCATGGGGTTGCAAAGAATCGGACACAACTGAGCGACTGAACTGACTGAGAAGTGTAAAATGAAGGAATAGGGACTGAAGTAGTGGAAAAGAACCATAGCCTTGAAGCCAAAAGACATAGGAATTTCCCCCTGTAACTTTAGTATTTACAACTGGGTGAACTTGGTCAAGTAGGTTGACTTTTTGGAGCTCCCTGTTTGTAAAATGGGAATATAAATACCCCCATTAAAGCATCGTTGAAGATTAAATTAGCTCGTGAATGTTGAAAGGGCTTCTTTGCAGAGCCAGCTTGTAATAGGTACATCATTGCTGGTTGGGTTGAGTCACAGATGATAAGAACAGAAATACAAGGTAGGAAAAGTCATCAGAAATGGAAATGAGTCAAGACTGTTTAGGAGAAGCAGAGGGCCAGCCTCCTTATGTAAGTCATGCGCAGGTGATACTTTGTCATTATCGTCCTCTTCTCCTCCGTTTTATAAGCTGAGAGCTAGTGAGGGAACGTCGCTGTTCGAGATCAGAGAATTAGAGCAAATATTAAGCTCTTTGTCAATAAAAGACTGGAGTACAAGAGGGAGGACTAAGAGTGAACATAGCTCTCACTGGATCTACCGGACAGTTTCCTTGCAATCTCCCTGTAGCCAGTGTCCTGGTTTTCCCAAACCCATGTGTCCATATTGCTTTCAATGCTACGCTGCAGCCAAGTGGCCCCCAAGGACTTGCAAAGCTCAAATCAGCATTCCGATTGTGAGACTGCAGGCTTGAAAATGACTTATTCTCATTACAATGTACAAAATGATCCATAAATATGTATTTTAATATTACAGAGTTTAAATATTATTACACATCTTACTTGATGTCAGATTTTGTTAAATGTGTGCCGTTATCTCAATTTACAAAGGTCAGTCAGATGGCAGTGGAGAATAGAACTAGATATATTTAAAAATCTTTTTACCCGTACATCTGTAGCCCAGATAACCCTGCCTTTTTCAAAGAGCCTTGGGCTTTTTTTTTCCCCTTTCAAATGAGACTTTAATGAGTATCATGTGGATAAACTCTTTGCAGAGGTTTGAAAAGATCCAGAGAAACACTGTCATAGGAACAAGCAAAGCATTTTGGATGAAATCATAAGCCATTTGAATGTCTCCTCATCTCTCTGGTTGTGTCAGAACCTTTTGGCCGCATTTTCCCCCCACAGGAATGTTTTCATCTTCATGGCTAGGTAAATAGAATGTTCGAAGAGTTGCTCAATTGCTATTCATGCCAGCACACAGTAGCAGAGAGTGACCTACTTCCAGCAGCATCCATAGAAAGCTTCACTGCTTTCCATCAAGTCCGATTTACAAAACCACCCTCCGCTTTCTGCAGCTTCTGCCTCCACCCACCCCTAGAGGCAACATACTATATGAGTCCTTATTTCTCTCTCCCATCACTCCTTCTTTCCATATCTGTTTATTTTAGTCAGTTGTAAACCTCTCCAGAAAACAGAGAAGTGGATGGGTAAGCAGCTTTTAAGGAAGCTGACATTTCTGATTTTTAGAATATAGCTCTATAAAGGGCTATTGGTGAGGCTGCCGAGAGAGATCAGATGCAATTTTCTTCTTTAGACTACCCTTGTCCACATAAACACGAAAAGTAAAAAGTCATTTGAGACCCTTTGTTGACATCTGTAGGCTAGATAATTCTTTCTTACTGGGGGGCTGCTAATTAGAGTTCCCTCTAAGTCACTATAGTTCCCTATAGGTCCCTGTCTTGAGTTTCAATGTAACCAGTCTATAAACTGATAGGCTGGACTAAGCTGGAAGCATCCCAAAACCCAAGAGGAAAGTCTGAATTGGAAAAACTTCCAGAGACGTTTATCTCATTGGCATGCAGAAATTTACTCAGCCTGCACCTGATTTGGGGTGTGACTAGAGCCAGTGTCATTGAATACCATGGTTAGAACTGGGAGGGGTTGGTCCTCAGAGACCTCCTAGTCTCATCATTTGAAGATGAGAAAAGTGGGCTCTGGGGAAATTACAGCAACCTGATTCTCCTGCGTCCCCCACCCCCACCCCAACGCAAAGCTCTCTTTAACCTGCCATTCCATTTCTCAGCATGGGATCATTAATGATTTGAGGCTGTCTTATTTTTGCCATTGAGAGCAAATGTCACCAAGCAGAGGAAATAGAAATTCAATTATCCCTCTCCTGGTCAGAAGTGGAAATTTCTATTCCAAATCTCAGAAAGTCAAAAAGATTCCAGTTACTTGGAAAAGGAACATCTTGTTCTTCTGTTGGGCGAGAGATTCTTAAATTTTAAGCCATTTTGCTGTGAAGCTTTTGCTCATATAGTTGTGTGTGGGGGCAGAGGAGTGAGAATGAGATAATAAGCAGCAGCTCCATGGTCGACTGTGTGTTGAATAGAAGAGCCACAAAGAGAGTTCCGTTTCCAGTTGTGTTCTGGACATGTTTACAAAAGAATTACCTGGCTATGTTATCTGTCACTTGATTATTCACTTAGCCAAGCCTATGTAGGCACAAACTTCGGGCAAATCGTTGGTGTTCCTGGCATCCGTGCTGGTGGATTTTTTTAGACCTAGTAGGGCACCTTATTGTATGTGGCTGTCTCTCTGGGATGTGGGATTGCATCACTTCAGAACTCCGTACCAGATGGTACCGGCGGCAAGAGGTGTGGAGACCCAGCCAACTCAACCCATGGGATATTGTTTCTCTGGCTGGTCTCCTGTCCGTGCTTCTCCTGACTTTGTCCTTTCTCTCTGCATCCATCTCCTCTGCCTGATTTTCATCTGTCCCTTATCCTTCTTCACAGATGGCCAGGACACTAATGTGCTGCTCTCATTATGTTTATGGAACAACTTGGGGTCTTTAGAGGCTGCTGTTCCCGAAGCAATAAAGACTTGGGTCACGTTTGATACCAGAGTAAAGATTTACAGGATAATTAGTGATCCTCTGCTGTTATTAACCCCTGACCTTTAGCAGGTTATTTTCTTACAGAGGTGTTGAAAGTTACTGCCATTGTTAACAGTTTCCGTCCGAAGACCATAATGAGAGCATGTGGGAAACATAGACCTACCATTAATACCTTTCAAACTCTGAAGTCGGGGGCGGGGGCGATTAAAAAAAGAATGGAAGAAAAAGGTGTAATTCTATCACAGGCCTACCTTTGGTCGCCTTAATGTTAGTCACTGATGGACAAGACCCACTTGTTATCCTTAGTTTGGGATAATTAGCTTATCACCACTAAAGTTCTGAGCTCAATCCCTGTGGCAGAGAACAACTCAGAATGGCAGCGTAGATAGCAGAGGTTGAATGGGTGGCTAGATTCTATTTTTAGAGATGTTCCCTTTCGCTTGTAATTCTTTCATGAAGAATATGAAGCTCTTCACAATACCACACTTAATAGAATTGAAAAAACAACCAAGCAAAACTAATAACCCATAGACACTCCCCCTCCAATCCCCTAATGGCAGGGAATTTCATGGTTGTGCATTTTATTTGTCTTCCAATTGATCCAGTCCTTTTCTAACTCTGCTCTGGGGAGCCCCTTCCGAAGCCATATTAGATTTGGTTTGGAGGCAAGGTTTTTAAGATTAACAATGAATTTAAAAATCCTGATCTAAGCAAAGTCTTCTAATAGTCATGGCCATCAAGGGGTATCACCCTCAATCTTGAAAGACTGCGGGGTCAGTTCATCAGGTGCCCTTAACAAGAGGCTAAGAATGGACAAGTTAATGCTTCCTTCTGGCTTGACGTCAACACCTGAGCCACCTCATTACTACTCAGCTGGATTTAGCGTGAAACTCAGCCTTGCCAGGAGAGGGAAAGGGGACCCAGAATGCCAGGTCTGCTCTAAGCCACTCTTAAGTTATTCAGTAAATTAAAGGATCTTTGAGAATTTCCCAAGTTAAAATCCACATTTGACTTTAAATTGCCAGATTCTTTGAAAGAGGACATCATGCATCTGGTCCTCGATGAAGTTGTCCTTTGGGCAGATTCTGATACTCTGATGTGATGCGTCGTCTTAGCAGGTCAGTTCAGGGACTCAGTGTGAAGCGATGCCTAAAGAAGGACCAGGGATTTCTGCAGTGAGTTTTGGGTGTCCTAAGCTAACCCCTCAGAAAGACAGTGTGGCAAGCTCAGAGCATGCAGGCTAACATTAGAACAATGACTAAGGCCTATGTAAGAGTGAGTTCATCTCACTCTCCTCCTCTCTGCCTTTGCCCGTCCCAGGTTATTCTGTAGTATGACTTTCCTTGCCTAAGGTCCTGTCTTCCTGGTTCTCTATTGTGTGCAGAAGCTCCAAGGTTTCTTTCTTAGAATCTACATATCTATACCAGCCTGGATAAGAACCTTTCTCACCAACTTGCAGTCCAGTCTGAAGATGGGCCTGGCCCCTAAAGTCTCTGATCACATCATCCCTAACGTGTCCACTGTGTGGTCAAGAGAAAGGGGAAACGTAGAGTGAGGTTAGACTGGAGTGAAGATTTGACATTGCTTGGGACATTGAAATCATTGTCTTTTAAGGTGCTCACGTGAAGCACACCCTTTGGATTTAGAATTGTGGACTGGCAACTTAAAAAGGATCTTAAAATTCATCGACGCAGCTCCTCCGTATACAGAGAAGAAATCCCAAGCCTGATGTCTCATTTAAGGTTCCTCCAGACTGAGGTCTTAGTATTGTGGTCTCTGTGGAATAGAGGATCAGCATGACGGTGAGACTGTGACCGAGTCTCATCTGTTGCTGCTCTTTCTGTTCTTCTTCATCTCTATAATCATGGCTTTATTCATCCTTCTGTTTAATAAAGCCAAGGGTGACTTTGCATTGGGGCTCAACTCCTTAAACTGGCACTCACGACTTTTACAGTTGACCCCAGTCTGGCTTTTCAGCCCCAGTTCTCCACTACTGCCCTGCGTGTCTTCACTCTGCAGCATAACCAGACCTCCCGCGGTTCTGCAAGCATGCAGCACCTGCTGTTCCTTATACACTGTTCTCTTCATCTCGAATTGCCTCCCAACACTTCTTCCCATTTTATCCCTTCCCAAGGGAACAGGCCCAGCCAAGTTCCACCCTCTCACCCGGCACTGCTGTTACTGTTTAGAGTAGTTATTCATGGCTCTGTCTTCAGTTTCTTACTAGACCAACACCTCCCTGAGAGTAGAAAACCTGCAGCACAACTTGCTAAATGTGGCAAATAGGGTGGACTTTCCAGGTGGCTCAGTGGTAAAGAATCTGCCTGCCAGTGGAAGAGATGTGGGTTTCATTCCTGGGTCAGGAAGATCCCCTGGAGGAGGAAATGGCAGCCCACTCCAGTGTTCTTGCCTGGGAAGTCCCACGGGCAGAGGAGCCCATGTAGAGTCAGACACGGCTAAGCAACTAAACACCAATAACAGGGTGTGCTCCAAGGATCTTGGCTGAATACAAGAATAAATGGCATCCTGGTTTCTGTGTGTTTCAGACATTCAAAAATTTTGGAGGTGCTGAGATCCATAAGGTTCATGGAGGGGAAGCTTGGAAGGACTGGAACGCTAAAAGAGAGGGCAGCCCTACCTCTTTGGAGATCTCAGCCCCACACTATGATAGATGGCCATGGTGGTACCCTGAGATGACACTGGCTCCTCTTGACACTTGTTTTATTCAGTACACTGGCAAAGGCTCTGTTGGAGCCTCATCCGCAGCCCTCAGGAGGCCTTGGACTAAAGTAACTATTTGATCATGTCCCATATTTGCTGCTTCAGAGTCCCAGGTCAGGTTTGCATTGATCAAGCAATTTCTGAGCATTTATTGTTCTTGAGCCATTTTGCTGACATCCAGACCAACGTGATTACACTGATGTTCCAAGCCTCTGATCTCAGCCCCCCTGTGATGAAATTCACATTTACTGTCCCTGTGTGGTTTTTCTTTGGTTAACCCAGGCCAGATAGAGCCTAAGTAAATAACTTCCTGGTTTAGCGTTTTAGCTCTCCCATGCCAGATGTTGCCAGGAGAGGTGGGAAAAAGCCAAGGAGGAACCTATCATTCTGTAATTATGTTTAATCTAAAAAATGACAGCCACCTTCAGTGGCAGGTATGGTAACTTCCTTCTTTTGCCCTTTGCTCTCTATGATGGTTCCGGTCTGGACAGAAACAGAATATAATTTTCCAAAGGAATTTGGCATCAACTCATAGATAGGTTCAGAGGGCTGGACTGGAAGCCAAGGGTAGAGATTCTGTGTTCTCAGCCCATGTCCCCATATACCCACTGCACCTGTTCCTTGCTTGTTACTATCACCCCTAGAATCTTGAAGCAGAACTCCTTCCTTCTCAAAAACAGTCTTGGCTGCCTCTGGGTGCAGGGTTTCTTCTGGAGGGTGATGAAAAGTTTCTGGATTAGAGTGGTGATGGTCGCACAACTTTGTGAATATGCTTAAACCCACTAAATTGTATATATTTGAGAGGGTGAATTTTATGGTTTGTGAATTATATTTCAATTGTAAAATAACTCATGGAATACCAAGACTTTGTGCAAAGACTTAAAGTACTGCAGCACAAAAACTCCTGAAAGACCCCACGGACTTTAAACTCAATGTCTTCCCCCTTTATGCATGTTCGAAGGTCATGTTGTCTGATGCGTGTGTTGGAGGTTGAAGAGATCTGATAGAAGTTCCTTCATCTGTCTTAGTCCCTGTTCTGTGTCAGGCTGGGGTGACTTTGGTCTGGGTATTTACTTGTCTTTGCTTCCACAGTTAAAACAGAGCTAATGAGCCTGACCGCCTTGATGAGGGTCTCCTGGGAGATAAAAAGCCAGTTTGTTGAGTGCTTTAGAGGTATCATGTGCTGGATTCCTCTTGAATAGTTACAGGAAGGGCTAAAGAGGCACCCAGCATGTGCAGAATAAATTCCAAGGCGGGTTAGAGCAAGTGCAGGGAAGAGGCTGAATGTGTGTTGCTCTAGATGATTTAATTAGGCCATTAAGTGCTCTATTAGGGGCTGTTGCTGCTTGTAATTTTTTAATTTAAACTTATATTTCATATTGGAGTAGAGCTCATTAACAATGTCGTGACAGTTCAGGTGCATCACAAAGCGACCCAGCCGTACATATACATGTGTCTATTCTCCCCCTAACTCCCTCCCCATCCAGACTGCCACATAACACTGAACAGATTTCCCTGTGCTATACAGGAGGACCTTGTTGGTTATCCATTTTAAATACAGCAGTGTGTACATGTCCATCCCTGCCTGTGACTTTTATGTCTGTGGTGAGGAGGAGATAGAGTTTGGTTTCTACCGCAGCTGCAGGAAACAGACCTGGGAAGGGGAAGAGTGTCTCCCAGGAGGAATCTTCCAGTGCTTTGATGTGGAGGCCTGAGTGCTTAGAAAGTGTAAGTGCTGGGGAGTGGGGTTTGTGATTGCAGGGCTTGTGATGAAGCATGGTGTGGTAGCCACAGGTCGACCCAGGTACCCACGGAGGTGTGCCCAAGGGTGTCTGTTTACCCGGAAATGTTAAAAAATCCTTAGAGGAAAGGTGGATTTGGGAAGCCCGTGTCACTTCCTCACTTAACAAATGGAGTTGTGCCTGGGGGAAGGCCGGGCTGGGCTGCAGGGCATGTTCCATTCTCATACCCTCTGCCCACTGCAGTGTCCTCCGTGCCAGTCACTTCGAGAGCATAGACAGCTGACCAGCCCAACAGGCCAACTGAATCCTTCAGATAATTAGGGAGAGAGGCTGAGAATGAAGGGGACTCTTGTCTTTGCTACACCCTCACCCTCCTGCACGCTTCTAAGTGTATTCTCCTCTCTGGTCTGTAGGATGGTAGGATGAACTGGGGCAGCAGTCCCCAGCCTCTTTGGCAGCAGGGACCAGTTTCGTGGAAGACAGGTTTTCCATGGACGGGGTGGGGGGCCCAAATAGAGGGGTGGGGAGGGGATGATTCAGGTGTAATGTGAGCGATGGGGAGTGATGAGGAGCAGCAGATGAAGCTTTGCTTCCATGCGCACCCCTCACCTCCTGCAGTGCAAACCAGTACTGGCCCATGGCCCCAGGGGTGTAAACCCCTGAGCCAGAGAATCATTGCAGTGTCTTTTAGAGACAGGCTGATGACCTGTGGATCATGAATCCCTCTCACTTATCTTTTCTGAGAGGACTAGCCAATATGCCTCTTCTTGCTTCTCCGTATTCTCCTATCAGTGTCTGAATGTCCATTCCCCACATCTGTGTCTACTTAACAAAGTCCAGTCTTCAAGGCCCAACACCATAACATCTTCTTTTGGCAAATCTTCTTTCCTTCCATCGTCCACCCTCTATCCAAGCAAGATTACTCTTTCCTTCTGTCTCCACAAAGCTTTTATGCATGTGGTGTAACAGGACACATTCACTCACAGTGGGTTGCTTTGGAGAACTTGTTGAGGATTTCATTCAGTTTAGTCTCTGGGCGCCTAGAGCAGTGCCAGTGCATACGCAGCATATATCCAGTGCGTGTAGGTTAAATAAATTAAAGAATAAATATATAAGTAAATAAATACAGCAGAACATCATTTGTACACTCCCACAAATAGTGAAAGATATTTATAAACTCGATAAATATTTAAAATTGCTTTCCTCTTTATGATTGTGGTACTTGATGAAAATACTCTTCTAAATGGATCTTATTAAATCTTTTTTATGTATATTGAATTTTTTGGTCAAAGGTGATAAATTTTGGGAGAAGAAGCCATGCCTTTCAAAAAAAATGAAAATTTTAAAGCAATGGTTTGCCAAGTATGTTCAGCAGAATATTAGTTTTTGAGGACAATAGTAGTTGTTAAGGGGAAAAAAATGGTGTTAGGGCCAAATGAAGCTCAAGAATGCTGGGTTAATCAGGTTCTTTCTATAGTGGGATGTCTCAAAACTTTGATACAATACTGCTTAGGAATATTAGAGGAAGAGACATATAGCAGTATACTTCTGCAGCACAGCTGAGCTCCTATCGTGCAGAGTGCATAACTGGTTTGTGTACATTGGAATTCATTGTTGATGTTAGTTATCTCAGTGCCTGCATCTAGAGCTCAGGAAGCAGATGAGTGCTTAAGTCTGTGATAAGGGCCCACTTCTTCATCATCCTCTCATGTACATCACCTTTGCTCTGCAAAAATGAAGAGAAAAGTTAAAGGGAATTAAAACATTACCTGCCAAAAGCCGGTATCAGACATCTCCAGTGGACTAAGTAGCAGATGATGGTGGTTTTAGAAATAACCTGCCAGCTCCAGTTGCTCTGCAGTACCCTCCCAGGACTCTTCCATAAGTGCCAGTTCTCTGCACAGTAATTACTAACTCTCTCCTTGGTAGACTCACTGGTGTCTACGAGTAATTGCTAGGGAACTCACACTTTCAAATTTACAAGAGGCAAACAACCTTATGTTTACCTCAGTGGGTCATCAGGGTATTCAAACTGTGGTGAGTAAAGGATGCTGTTGATCATAGAAATATGGTGAAAAACTTGAATTTTTACCTGTGTATTTTTCTCAATGGGCAGGAGCCCGGGCCATTAGTTTATGGGGGATTAATTCTGTTCTTCTCAGGGCCTCTTCCCCTCCTTGAGATTTGAAGCAGCAGTCAGCCTGACTCAACTGTAGTTAGAAACCCTTTGTTGTCTTCAGCTGACATTGACTAATCAGAGGCAGTGTCTTAAAAGAAGATGAAACCATAGATGTGGACTGGTCCACTCGGAATTCTGACCTGTGCCTTTGGTGTCTGTGCTCTAGAGATCTCAGGGAACACGGAGGACATCCCTCTGGTGCGCTGGAGGCAGCAGTGGCTGGAGAATGGCACTTTACTTTTTCACATCCACCACCAGGATGGTGCCCCAAGCCTCCCTGGGCAAGACCCAACCGAAGAACCCCAGCATGAGTCAGCAGAAGAGGAGCTGAGAATCCTGCACATCTCAGTCATGGTAAGAGCAGTGCAACCATAGCCTCTCAGGCTATACTACCTTGACCTTAAGAACGTGGGTGCCACAGCCCTGGAGGATCCATCTCCACAATCTCATCATTGATCTTGTACATAAGTTGATTTCTCATTTATGGGAAATGTCTCCACCTGTGGTGTAAGTAAAAATTGCAGTTATTTCCACAGCACCACTCCCTGACAGTTCTCTAGGAACATGCCTAGATAGGAAGTAACTGTTACAAATCAGAGACAACCTCAGATGGGGGCATTGGATTGTCTTAGAAAGGGATTATTCAGTTAGATCAGAATATCTTCTAATAGTTTCTCCATGAATGTTTGCTGAGTGACTGGATTGCCCAATCTGCTTGCTGCTCCTGAGGTATCTTCTCCCAGCTGGGAGAAAGGTAGTCCTGGCTTTCTGTCCTCTTACAGTAAAGGACATGCCAATAAATAGAGCCTTGCCTCTCCCACTAGTCCAGCTCAGAAACATCCCATCAGCATCTCTTCTGAAAATTAGAGAATTTTCTCTAACATTCTATATTTTAGAGTCTCACTAGACAGACATTAAGTGCTATGGTGACAGGCATGGGCTTTGTTTGATATTGTTTTGTTCATTGGTATATCTTCAATACCTGGAATAATGTATTCACATAGTACTAAACAATTATTTGTGGAATAAATGAATGTGTTTCCCAGTAGAAATGAAAAATGCCTGACTCACTCAATATTTTTATTAGTAAAATCAATACATCACCTGCTCTGAGGGTAGCCTGAAAGCAAGCTGAGACTTGACTGATTGTCTGTGTATGGGAGAGGATGGGCTCTTTCAAACCAAATGAGGTCTTGGTCTAAACTGTAATTAATCTATTACTCTTGAACCATCACTATGTGCTATTTAGCTTTGTGTATTAGATTGGGGAAAACTGAGCATGTTTTAGATATATTAGAATTTCCATTATCTAACTATTTGGCATGGAAGATATCCCCATAAAATCTCAAAAGGCAAGTCTTCTGTTTCTCCTTCAGCCAGTGTCTCCAGGAATGACTTATTTGATAGATTACCTGTATATGTGTAAGCTGCTCTAGTTTGTTGAAACTATGTGGTTGAGAAGAGTCTTTCCATAGCAAATGGTCAACCTCAGATATGCCAGAAAGTGAATGGGTAAATGAGATTATTGTGCTAATTGAGGTTTACAACATAAGAGCTAGAGTACCCATACATCCTTCATTAAAGACCAGCGTTTCCTCTCTCGAGGAAGCTTGTTTTCTTCAGTGTAGCTTATAGTTTCCAGATTGTGGTGAGAACGAGCAGATCGCCAGTGGCCTCCCTGGCATTGACTAGGGAGACAGAGGTAGGAGCTGCATTGTTCTTGTGTTTATCAGATGGTCTGATTGAAAAGAAAGGCACGATGGTGGACTTCCCACCGGCCATCCACAGCCTCCCATCAATGTGGGAAGTGGTCTTTGTCTTGGATAGTTTTTGTTTGGTTTCTTTTGGTCCAAGGCCATTTCAGAGAACACCACAAAAATGTTTAGGGTGAAGAGAACTGTAAAGAGATTCCCAGGAATTCCTGTTGGATGTGGTTGTGCCTGAAAGAAAGACCCAAAGTATGAGCTTAGGACGGATGAGGTGTCAGAAGGTGTGTTTCGTGGGGATAGGGGGAGTGCTGTGAGCTTCTGAGGGAAGATAGACTGAAGCTGTCCTGGCTGCCACACCCTATCTTCACCACAGCAAGGACCCCGCCTTCTGTCCGCAGAATGAGATGCTCCAATAAGTTTGCTAGAGAAGTGTGAGTGTGGAGATGCGTATGTGTGCACATATTTATGGCGATGGGTGGCTGATCAAGGATGCCAAATAATTTGAGGAAATAGATGGTGTCCTTAGAATGTAATAACCCTTAGGAAAAGTCCTGTATTGCTAATGCTTTTTGTTGAGTTTTCCTGAGCAGAAATTAATGGACAGTGGACAAGGAGTTGGAAAGAACAAAAATCAGCCTTAAACCTGGGACTCTGAGCTCTTTCCTTCATATGCTACTGGTTACCCATGACAGACCAACAGTGACGTTCAGCTTTCCAAATAAAATGAGATTACTCCTTCAGCTTGACTTTAGTTTATGCCATGTTATTTTCAACTGAACTGGAGCGGGCAGAGCAGCCCTTAGAAGGGCTTGGGCAAAGCGTGAGGGTGGGCAAGTCTTGTATGTGTCTCCGACTTGCCCTCGGATGTGGATAGACCCACACCTCCGTGGAAAATTCAGGAAAGCCTATGACTTCTGCAGGAGCACAGGGCTCCCCAGGCAAACTGAAGACCTAAGTGCTGCCTCACATCCTTGCAGAGACGATGTGGTCAGTGGAGCCTCCCGCAGCGCCTCTTCCCATCCCACCTTCCTCCAGCCCTATTCCATCCACCCTCAGACTCGGCCTCTCCTATCCTTTACATTGTATTCTAGAAACAGTTTCAAAGTCTGAAGTTGTCTATCTGCCCTCAGCTTAGAAATCAAGCCTGAGGGTATCCTGTTTGAAGATGTCGTTCCCAGAGTCTCTGATGGTTTCTTCTTAAGAAACTCAGGGACTGGTAGACTATCTGATACTCTTTATGCAGTATCCTTTGGAAGTAAGTAGGCAGCCATTTAAGGCTCCTCCATGACAGCAGTATAAGTGTTAGAAGGTAGCAAAGTCCTTTGACTAGTAACAGTGTTGGGCAGCAAAAGGCACTTAAATGAAATCTTATTACCCAAACCCTGTTAGTTATGAAATAACAATAGCAGGGCTATTTTTCATTAACTGTAATGATCAATACTGATGAGGTTTTCAGTTGGATCCAAATAGCATAATTCAAAAAAGAGAAAAGTTAAGGTTATTATCAAAACATGAATATACCCAACCTTTTCTCTCTTGTTAAGAAAATGTATATTTAAAAGCTTAACTGATAATCCTAAATATTTCCAATATGTGCAGAGGGAATTAATGGTTCTGTGAACACCTTAAAGTTTGCATTTCTTTCATTTTGTATTTACACTTTTCTCATCCATATTACCTCAGTGCAGGGACCACTGTTTATTTTTATATTTTGCATTCACTGTTGGCTGTGTTTTGTTTTACACACAAAATGTAAGTAATGAGAGAATGAGATGCCAAGAAAAACCCTTTTGTGTATCCTTTTGACACTGTATGGATGAGAATTGGTAAGTTCCTTCTTACACTGTGCCCAGAGTAAATATACCATCAGCAAAATCTTGAGCTTACAGAAAACCAATACCTCAGCTGAGAACTTGGCAATTTAAAACTTTGAAAAACCTTTTGCTTTTCTTATTTTTCAATCATATCCTAAAACTTTTGAATTATTTTTTCCAAGGAGGTACTATTTCTTCCTTACATAAAACAATTGGATTTCCCTCCAGAAATCTTATATTATTGCTTAGAGGGTCACACGATGTATTTTAACCTCTTGCATGATTCAAACTTGGCTGAAGAGATTTATTTCGAATTTAGCCAGATAATTGACACTTAAAACTACAAAAGCGCACAAGGATACTATTTTGCAAGCTCTTGAACAAGTGAAAACAAAATCAATTGTAAACTGATATGTGAGCTTAAACCAAAGTCAAGGAATTCTTCAGTTATTAGCAAATCATTTACTCCATTGAAGATCAGGTTTTAATACAAGTTTACATTAGATAATCAGCCTATGAATTTAAATTTTCATGTTGTAATTTTGCTAATTTACCATGTGATCTACATTTTTCTTCTTAAAGTGTGCAAAAGAATTTTACAGTGCATAATGTAATTTTAATGTATTATCTACATATTTCATGTTCGTAATTAAAGATGACAGTGTTAATAGACTTCCTGTATGCATATGGGTTGGTTAAGTATATTTTTCACAGCAAGTAGCCTTTCAAAAATGCTTCAGTTTGATATATGTGTGTTTGTGTTTATATGTATACATTCATATATATATGATAACTCCCACTGTTAGATGATATCTTTTATAGTTCACTCTTCTCAGGCACAGTTCACAATTGAGGGGAAAAAAAATCTAAGCATTTGTCTATTCCTCCTGAGAGTTTTGTGAGGAGAACCCATCAATCAAGGCTGGGTGCTGCTCAGAACCACTAGCCCCTGTGTAGAGCCCTCTGGCCAGCGTCAGCCAGTTCTTACAGCCTTCAACTGCTGGCTCCTCGGGGGTCCGCAAGCTTCTTGTTTCTGGGAGCCCCAGGTAAGCCCAAGACACATAGTTTTCTTCTGGGAGAAACAATTTAGAAAATAAGGTTCTGGAAGTTCCATTCTGGGTAGGTCACTCTTCAGGCTGAGTTAGCGCAAAGCCCAGAGAACACACATGTGGGGAGCCCTAGGGCTGTGTTTCCAGGACGACAGGCCACTTGTGCCAGAAGACGCATTCTTGCTCCTACCTGAGCATCCTTAATCAAGTTCACTTCAGTTGTCTAGAGTCACATATTACTTTGCTTGAAGCTGTCTTCATTTCCCTCCTCAAGCTCAACCATTTCTAGGGCAGAGAAGAGCAGTTGTAAGCATGGTCATCGTTATATGCCACCGAGACTGTCAGGTACTTATTAAATGTACGTGCGCGAGGGAAACAGGGCAAGATGCTTTTCCTTTCAGCACCTTTAATGTTCAGCAAACCTGTTACCAAAAATTGGTTAGCAATCTCATTCTTCAGAGTCACTTTTGCATCTTTCTTTTCAATTGATATTATTTGTTTAGTTGAAGAGAGCAGGCCCTAATTTATCAGAGCTGGTCCTTCTGATCTTTAAGAACCAGATAGAGGAGTTAAGACATTTTGTGTTACCACAAAGAACAGAACTCGAGTAATAAATTGGAAGGTACAAAAAGACAGGTCCTGATTCAGTCCAAGGAGCTTATCTAGGGACTCAAGCCATCCATGATGGGGCTAGACTGACTTATTGGCCACACTGTTCCCCTGCCAAACCCATCTTTGTGTTCCTGGCCTCCCATTAGGAAAATGGTGGGCAGTTCCTAAAATAGCAAGACCCCTAAATAACACAAATGCTTTGCTTTTTGGTTGTCTCAACAGTCTGATGTGCAAGACCCCCAGGTCCATTTGAGGGCTATTCCAAAAGCCGCGGGACAATTGCCTTGCAAACCTCCCCCACCTGGCACCGTGGTCTGGCAGTGCATCTCTTGCCAAGATGCAGCAGATGCAGGAACTTGTGAATCTATTAGCCGTTGCAATTGATTAGCTATCCGTCTTGCTGGCTACCCTCCCCCATTCCTGTAGAGTGGGAACTGGGGTATAGTGGAAAGAAACCTTACATTTAGTTGGAAGGTGGTCTTCAGGTTCTGGCTTTAACATTTTATCCTTTAAAAGAAGGCTATCCTTTGGGGAGCCTTCATGACCTCATCTGTGACATGAATGTATTAATTAAACTTTTTAGCTTTAAAGACTGGAGATCTACTCAGACCATCTCTGTAATGAAGTTTTACTGTAGAAATTCATAGGGAGGTAAGGGAGACAGGAATCTTCTGATATTGAAAAAAAAAATCTTAAAAGCAAAATTTCATGAAACCTGAGACTGGTGGGTTGGGCAGGATCCAAGTCATCTTGTGAGCCCCCAGCCTCAGCACTTTGTGGTTTGGCTTTTTGCACCTGTTTCTGTTGCTCCTGTGGCCATGAATGGGAAACTTTGTCCAGTCTACACTGTAAATGTCCCCATTTTGATGCCTTTATTAAATGTTCATACTATCCATTCACTCATTAGGTCACCTCACTTCAGACCTCGCCTGACTCCTCTCAGCTTTACGAGGTTTCTCATGTTATTCCTGGGCTGCCAGCTTCCCCTCTTTCTGCCACTCTTATTCTAGCTTAGGGAAACAAGTGGATGGACCTCGCTGGTTACCATAGTTCTGTATCTTCAGAGACTTTCCTGTCGAATAGCCCATAGGTGGATGCAACCTTAACAAACCTCCTTCTGTTGGCTGTTATTATGAAGAGGTTGGCTTAGGTGACACAGAAAATGGTGGACTTCTGCTCCAGTTACAGCTTGGAACCGTTTCCTTTATTGGAGGCTGAGAAGCCATGAGTCCCTGATTCACTCATTTAACACAGTAGGCAACACAGTCTCAGTTGTAGAGATGTTGATGGATCGGAAGATCTCACCACCACCACCACCACCACCACCATCATCACGATCTTATTTTGCACTTACTATGTGTTTACTACTAAGTACTTTCAAAATGCATCCATTTATTTGTCATTCATGTCACAATATCCTTCAGATCAGATCAGTTGCTCAGTCGTGTCTGACTCTTTGCGACCCCATGAATCACAGCACGCCAGGCCTCCCTGTCCATCACCAACTCCCGGAGTTCACTCAGACTCACGTCCATCGAGTCAGTGATGCCATCCAGCCATCTCATCCTCTGTCATCCCCTTCTCCTCTTGCCCCCAATCCCTCCCAGCATCAGAGTCTTTTCCAATGAGTCAACTCTTCGCATGAGGTGGCCAAAGTACTGGAGTTTCAGCTTTAGCATCATTCCTTTCAAAGAAATCCCAGGGCTGATCTCCTTCTCAATGGACTGGTTGGATCTCCTTGCAGTCCAAGGGATTCTCAAGAGTCTTCTCCAACACCACAGTTCCAAAGCATCAATTCTTCGGCGCTCAGCCTCCTTCACAGTCCAACTCTCACATCCATACATGACCACAGGAAAAACTGTAGCTTTGACTAGACGAACCTTTGTTGGCAAAGTAATGTCTCTGCTTTTGAATATGCTATCTAGGTTGGTCATAACTTTCCTTCCAAGGAGTAAGCATCTTTTAATTTCATGGCTGCAGTCACCATCTGCAGTGATTTTGGAGCCCAGAAAAATAAAGTCTGACACTGTTTCCACTGTTTCCCCATCTATTTCCCATGAAGTGATGGGACCGGATGCCATGATCTTTGTTTTCTGAATGTTGAGCTTTTAGCCAACTTTTTCACTCTCCACTTTCACTTTCATCAAGAGGCTTTTTAGTTCCTCTTCACTTTCTGCCATAAGGGTGGTGTCATCTGCATATCTGAGGTTATTGATGTTTCTCCCAGAAATCTTGATTCCAGCTTGTGTTTCTTCCAGCCCAGCATTTCTCATGATGTACTCTGCATATAAATTAAATAAACAGGGTGACAATATACAGCCTTGACAAACTCCTTTTCCTATTTGGAACCAGTCCATTATTCCATGTCCAGTTCTAACTGTTGCTTCCTGACCTGCATACAAATTTCTCAAGAGGCAGATCAGGTGGTCTGGTATTCCCATCTCTTGAAGAATTTTCCACAGTTTATTGTGATCCACACAGTCAAAGGCTTTGGCATAGTCAATAAAGCAGAAATAGATGCTTTTCTGGAACTCTTTTGCTTTTTCCACAACATCCTTAGGTAGAATTTATTATCTCATTTTACAGATGAAGGGATTGAGGAACAGACAAGCTAAGTAACCTGCCTAAAGTGAAACCACTCTAAGGTTGCAGAGCTAAGATTTGAACTGAGGCAGTTGTCAGAGTCTATATACTCTAAGAGGGAGCTCAAGTGGTAAAGAATCTGCCTGCCAATGCAGAAGTCATGGGTTTGATCCCCGGGTTGGGAAGATCTGGAGGAGGAAATGACAACCCACTCCAGTTTCTTTCCTGGGAAATACCACGGACAGAGGGACTTGGCAGGCTGTAGTCCATTGGGTTGCAAAGAGTCAGACACAACCGAGGGACTAAGCACAATCATGATACAGTCTAAGAAGTACCCAGTTCATATCTGGTCCATGGTGAGTGCCCAAGATATTTTCATTACATGCCCTTTTACTGGGTTTTGTTATTCTGTCTGCTGGAACTCATTTGACACATGTCCCATTTTTATTCTAAAGCCAGTCACTCTATGAGTGCTGGGACCCACAGCTGGCGTGGGCTTCAGGTCTGTCTTTCTGTGGCTCTACCAGGCAGCTAAGCCGAAAGCTCAGAGTCTGTTCAGCTCTGCTGACCCCACCTGCTAACCTTGGCTTCAGCCACTCTCTCTCACAGCTGGCAGCAGGTTTATTGGCAGAGAAGGAATGAGGGAAGTTGGGAACTTCCAACTCTAAAATTGTGAAAGTCAAGTAACAGTAAATTTAGGCTTCTTCATATATATGTTCTCACACTTTTGCAGTTAATTTCTAGAAACTAAAAAAAAAAAAACACCAAAAAATATTTTTAAAGCATTACTGACCTGTCATTGATTTAAAAAAAATCATCAATGCATTCATTCATTTAGTCATTGATCCTTTCATGGCAGCCTTCAGGTACTTTTTTTTAATTATGGAGAGAGAAAATTCATAAGACAAGATTGTACTTTCAAGGAACATTCAATCATATCATTAACACTTAACATTTGACGATGATCTTCAGCAGAACTGTGTGCCAAGTGCTTTCCCATTCCATCCCATTCTTTATACCCTCTTTATAATTCTGTTCTTCTCTTTCCTGAAGCTCACAGAGGCCTTCAGTTACCCTCATTTTTCCAGACAGCAAGGAAAATAGCTAAGAGGCCAAATTTTCACTAGGATACTAATATCTTTTAAGGATACTAATATCTGTTAACAACTTGATGTAATATTCTCTTCAGCAATTTAGCTTAGTTTTGATATAGATGCCAACAATTTACTTTTAAATACTTAGTTTCAAAAATCCCTGAAGATCTATTTGAAAGCAAGCATCATGATCTCCGTGGGGTTTAACTCAATATTAAGAGTTGGTAATATTCATAGTAAAGAAGCTGTCCCTTCACTCATTCTGTTCCAGACAATGTATGGGATTATCTTCAGGAACAATAGCAATTTCTGTAGCAGCTTTGTGAAATAGACATTAATTCTCCCATATTTTGGATATGAACACTGAGACAGAAAGTAAATTACAGACCCAAGATCACGCAGGTGGAACCAGTTTTCAAGACAAGTACATCTGACTTCAGACTTGACTCTGACATTAAGACTGCAGCTTGGTGGCGTGAGAGTTGGCTGGCTTCTCCAGTTTTGCAGGCTGTGGAACAAATGTGCTTCTTTTGGGTAGCACAGCAAGAAACCTTTACTTAATGGAGGTTAGGAAGACACATAGAGAATTGGGCAAGGTATTGTTATGCTGGAGTCTCTAAGCCACTTCAAAGAGTGGAGAACTAGATTGGGCCACAAGACCAAGCATTATAGAAGCCTGAGGTTGGATCTGAGCAAAAGTCATTGAGAAGCCAAGAAGCCAGTGAAGATGGTAAGTCCTATGTGTAGTACTGTGTAGTTCTATGGTCTAGCTCTGGTAGTTTATAGCAATGGTTTTGCTACCAGAAAGACCACAAAATTAAATCCTCATTCCTCCACTGACTAGATATTCCAGTGACCTTGGCAAAAATTGCTCAATCTCTCTATTCTCACTTTTCTTATCTATAGAATGGGAATAATAATAGATTCTACCTCTTAGGGCTGGTATGATGATTAAATGAGATGATTCTTATTAAGCACTTCCTATGTGCCTGGCCCCTGGGAGATGCCTAGTAAATATCACCTAGATAAACTCTTGCGATGCCATGTAAGCTAGCTGTAACAATTTCTGTGTGCAGTGTGTTACCCAGGGGCCCTCTGCCTTGGGGAGCCAGGAAAGCAGGTGGGATCATAGCAACCTCTTAGAGGAGTCCTCGAGGAGTTTGGCTCAGGGAGAAGACTGAGGCAATTAGGGCCATCAGGGCCACAGGAGGTGCCCGTGACAAAGCTGGGACGTGGTCATATACATCCAGGGCATTGTTAAGTCAACTTCAGTTTTGTTGTTTACAGGGTTTCCTAGCAGCTATCCTGTAGTTTAGCATGATAATCTCAACTCCAAACTTCCCTGGAAGAACTTCACTCATTTATTTTTTTCATCAAACCAAATGATGTCATTATGGGAATTCCTTTTCTGCCCATGTATCCACAGATACAAAGATTGTTATTACATTCTCAACAGCCAAAAGAAGGCATATACATAATGGTGGGGGATATTCAGGTCAGCACTGGTGGAAAAACTCAGATTCTTATTCCTAATGATGTTATCTTTCCTCCAGATCTTGCTGTCTTCCCTCACCTTCTGCCCCTCCCTAAAGCTTTGGGATTCTCTCACAGACCTGAAGTTTGCCCGTATTTTTGACCACAAACTCACATCCATGGGGCTTGGTTGGAGAAGGCTAGATTTATGCCTAGTAGATAGAGCCAGCTTATGCCCACAGAGAGACCCCTAGCATGGCTAAAGGCAGAAAATTAGGCCAAGGATCTGTAAAGGGCCAAATGGTAAACATGTTCAGCTTTGAAGGCCATTTAAGCTTTGTTGCAACTATCCAACTCTTGCCATCATAGTGCCAAAGCAGCCATACACACTGTATGAATAGTGTATGCGGCTGTGTTCCAATAGAGCTTTATTTATAAAAACAGGCAGTGGGCCACATTTGGCCTGGAGGCCACAGTCTAGTGACCCTGATTAGTACATTCTCCTCATTTTGCCTGCAGATCCCAAACAGACTAGACTCTAACAATTGGTAGAAGTGATAAGGTCCTATTCGCAGAGTGAAAGATAATGGTTTGCTAGTTTTTGTTAGACTCCCATAGATTGATTACAATTGTCACTTAAGGAAGGCATTGATAAAGATTGCTCTTGCTATAATACAGGCATGTGGTGTTTACAAATTAAGGTGAAATACACTCACATTAGCCTTTCCTGAGTGGTATTGCTGGGTTTCGTGAAGATAAACATTGATGAAAACAAAAATGTGCTTAAAACTTGACAAAAGAAATATAAACAGGACACCGATTAGCAAACATGCTATCTTCTCTTCCCTGTGTCTCCTGCTTGGCTTCAACTTTGCCATATGTAGTAGAGTTGTATGTATACATGTTAGAGTATACCTTAAAGCAAAATACCTCATATAAATGTACATTCAGACATAGAAGTAGAATTATGCTTTCAGACATGTCACAATCAAGTTGGCGATATGGAAGGATTTATAAGTTGGTGGGGGCTCTCTGCCTTGCTGAGGAGTCTGAGGATGGACAAAGCAGGGGCTTCCCTGGTGGCTCAGACAGTAAAGCGTCTGCCTACAATGTGGAAGACCTGAGTTCAATCCCTGGGTCGGGAAGATCCCCTGGAGAAGGAAATAGCAACCCACTCCAGTACTCTTGCCTGGAAAATTCTATGGACAGAGGAGCCTGGTAGGCTACATTCCATGGGGTTGCAAAGAGTCGGACACGACTGAGCAACTTCACTTTCTTTCTTTTGTAAAATCAGCTGTGAGTCTTTCAAGTATCTGTGGAAGTTTATTAAAAGTCTTGACTACATGAGAGGCTGATGTCAGTAGCCCTCCCCAATATTGCTTTGGGGTCCCCATGGTACATCCAGGGAGGTCAGAAGCCTCTTAATGCTGCCCTGCTATTTATGATTCTCCTGATACCTCTTGCTGCTGCTGACGTCCATGAATAGCGACAAAGATGAGTCAAGGAGCCTTCTAACTTGGGATGAATCAGCTGTTCTGTTTGTTGGTACATTGGACTGTGGCTGACAGCAGCCAGGGCTTCACGGAACAGTATCTGAGCCCTTCTGGGCTCTGGCTCCCACTCCCAGAGTTGGCTTAGGGTGAACTTAAGGTGACGTCTGCTGTTCCAACACCATGAGGGAGACAGGGGTGTGTGGGATCCCAGCAGGAGCTCTGACACCAAACGTTTGTGGAAGGATTCAGCCTTTTGTTTCCTCCCTCCTTTTTGTCTGAGGGAGAGGGCAGAAGGCTTTGGGATTAAGATGCATAAGTGTTATGGATTTTTGAGTGAGTATGTCATAGTTTGACCTTTATGGGCTTTAAACATGGTATTACATACAGAGTGAGGTCAGTCGCTACACCAACCAAACTCAGAAGCATTATGCATCCCAGCAGTGATGTCAAAGCATCTCTCTTTGATTCTTTTTTTTTTTTTTTGTACAATTGTTAGCCTATTTTGTTATCAAATTACATGTAAGAATAAAAAAATTATATTGTTGTAGTTGCTTAGTCTCTAAGTCATTTCCAACTCTTTGCAACCCTGTGGACTGTAGCCCACCAGGCTCCTCTGTCTATGGGATTTCTCAGGCAAGAATACCGGAGTGGATTGCCATTTCCTTCTCCATGATTCTGTCTTTATTCCCCAAATTTCATGGAGTGTATGCATCCAGGTCACCATCCTTAGGCTTTACACTGGTTGTGTCAGTCTCTGGCCCCACTCTACTCAGTGCTTTGCTGATCAGAGTAAGCAGCCCCAACATCTAAAGCCTCCAGCCTCTCCAGGGCATGGTCACCTTCCTTGGACTCCACCTGGAGTTCAGATGGGGGTGTGCCCACATGTCCCAGGTGGGGCTCTGTTCAGAACTCCCATGGCAGAGTGGGGCCACGAGCCCACCTGCTCTCCATAAGAGTGGACTGGGGACTTGGTTAAGGGACTTCCCTGGTGGTCCAGTGGTTGAGACTTTGCCTTCTAATGCAGAGAGTATGGGTTCCATCCCTGTTCAGGGAGCTAGGATCCCACATGCCTCATGGCCAAAGAGGCAAGACGCAAAGCAAAAGTAATATATCATAACAAATTCAATAGAGACTTTAAAAATCAGTTCAATTCAGTCACTCAGTTGTGTCCAACTTTTTGCGACCCTATGGACTGCAGGACGCCAGGCTTCCCTGTCCATCACCAACTCTTGAAGTTTGCTCAATCTCATGTCCATCAAGTCGGTTATGCCATCCAACCATCTCATCCTCTGTCATTCCCTTCTCCTCCTGCCTTCAATCTTTCCCAGTGTCAGGGTCTTTTCCAATGGGTCAGTTCTTTGTACCGGGTGGCCAAAGTATTGGAGTTTCAGTTTCAGCATCAGTCCTTCCAATCAATATTCAGGACTGATTTCCTTTAGGATGGACTGGTTGGGTCTCCTTGCTATTCAAGGAACTCTCAAGAGTCTTCTCCAACACCACAATTCAAAAGCATCAATTTTTTGGTGCTCAGCTTTCTTTATAGTCCAGTGGCTCAGAGGTTAAAGCATCTGCCTGCAATGCGGGAAACCTGGGTTTGATCCCTGGGTTGGGAAGATCCCCTGGAGAAGGAAATGGCAACCCACTCCACTATTCTTGCCTGGAGAATCCCATGGACGGAGGAGCCTGGTGGGCTACAGTCCACAGGGTCACAAAGAGTCGGACACGACTGAGCACCTTCACTTCACTTCACTCACTTCTCACATCCATACATGACTACTGGAAAAACCATAGCTTTGACTAGATGGACCTTTGTTGGCAAAGTAATGTCTCTGCTTTTTAATATGCTGTCTAAGCTGGTCATAGCTTATCTTCCAAGGAGCAAGAGTCTTTTAATTTCATGGCTGCAGTTAGCATCTGCAGTGATTTTGGAGCCCAAGAAAAGAAAGTCTGTCATTGTTTGCATTGTTTCCCCATCTATTTGCCATGAAGTGATGTGACCAGATGCCATGATCTTCATTTGTTGAATGTTGAGTTTTAAAACAGCTTTTTCACTCTCCTCTTTCACTTTCATCAAGAGGCTCTTTAGTTCTTCTTTGCTTTCTGCTATAAAGGTGGTGTCATCTGTGTATCTGAGATTATTGATGTTTCTCCTGGCAGTCTTGATTCTGTAAGCCCTCTTGGAGAGGTTGCCATTAATCCCACCATAAGGCTGCCGAGCAGACAACCTGCAAACTGCAGAACAATTATACCAAATAAATTCTCGCACTGTTAAGAAAGTTTAGGACCCACAGCAGATTTCCCAACCTGGGAATCTGACAAAGGGATTGAGAACCCCCAGGGAATTTGACTTTGGAGGCCAGTGGGATTTGATTACAGAAGTTTCACAGGACTGGGGAAACAGACTCTTGGAGGGCACAAACAAACCTCGTGCACATCTGGACCCAAGAGAAAGGAGCAGTGACCCCACAAGAGACTCACCCAGTCTTGCCTGTGAATGCTCAGGAGTCTCTGGCCAGAGGCATGGGTCAACAGTGGCCTGCTCCAGGGTCGGGGTACGGAATATAACAGTGTGTGCACAAGACCTTTTGAAGGAGGTCACTATTATCTTCATTACCCCTACCATAGCTTGGTCTCCAGATCAAACAACAGGGAGGGAAAACAGTCCTGCCCATCAACAGAATATTGGATTAAAGATAATACTTTGGCCACTGGATGGGAAGAACTGACTCCTTGGAAAAGACCCTGATGCTGGGAAAGATTGAAGGCAGGAGAAGAAGGGGATGACAAAGAATGAGATGGTTGGATGGCATCACCAACTCGATGGACATGAGTTTGAGTAAGCTCCGGGAGTTGGTGATGGGCAGGGAAGCCTGGCAACCTGCAGTCCATGGGGTTGCAAAGAGTCAGACATGACTGAGCAACTGAACTGACTGAACTGAACTGACTGACTGAACACGGCCCTGCCCATCAAAACAAGACCCAGTTTCTCCCACAGTCAGTCTCTCCCATCAAGAAGTTTCCATAAGCCTCTTATCCTTATCCATCAGAGGGCAGACAGAATGAAAACCATAATCACAGAAAACTAATCAAACTGATTACATGGACCACTGCCTTGTCTAACTCAATGAAACTATGAGCCATGCCATGTAGGGTCATCTAAGATGACAGGTCATAGTGGAGAGTTCTGACAAAACATGGTCCAGTGGAGAAGAGAATGGCAAACTACTCCAGTATTCTTGCCTTGAGAACCCCATAAACAGTATGAAAAGGCTAAAAGATATGACACTGAAAGATGAACTCCCCAAGTTGGTAGATGCCCAATATGCTACTGGAGAAGAGACTTTAAAAATAGTCCACATCTAAATCTCTTAAAAAAAAAAAAAGGCCAAGTAGACCAGCAGCCTCATGCTGGATAAGACCACTAAGTAAGAAGTCAGGAGGTGTCCAGTCTAGTCCTTTTGAAAGTTTGTGAAACCTCAGGCAAGCTCCTTCACCATCCTGAACCTCAATTTTCTTATCTGTAAATGAATGTTTTCAAAACTTTAGGCATTCAGAGGTTTTTTTTTTTTTTTTTGGCCAAATTTTTATACAATCTGTGTTAGTGTTTTCAGAATATTTTTATTTAAATTGACTGTCTTTTTCGGTTTGAACTTATTTTAGCTTTATCTTAGATGAAACTGCCAACAAAACCATGGGTCTGAAGTAATAGTTCATTATTTCAAAATATGCTAGGAAAAAAAAAACGTTTTATGAAATAAAAATGTTTAACACTTTTACCAGCCATTGGCATGCCATCAATCAGGAACACTAGAAGGGCTTCAGGGACTGTGCCTTGGGAAGCCCAGCCTAGATGACCTTCAAGTTGTCTGCAGCTCATACCTTCTAGGAATGAGAGTGAAGGATGTATGGGATAGTAGCAATCCCTGGTTAAAATAGACTTCAGAGTAATAGATAAAGAAACTTTATTCCATCCCCTGAAGCAACTCTACTCTTCTTTTTTCCATTTATGAGTGTAAGATGAGGATCTATGGGGTCAGGGGTGGGCTTCTGTGCCTATAGGTTGGGTTGATGGATGCACTTCTGCCCTGGGAGGGAGCTGTCCCATGGTGCTGATCCATTGAAAAGAGTTTGGTCACTGTGACCCCTTTCCTGTGGCCCACTGGGACTACTCTGCAGTCACCCTGGAGTCTTGCTGAACTGCTGGCCCAGGGCCCCTGTGCTTAGCCCCCTCTGCTTCTCACAGTCCCCAGGGAGTCTCCCTAGATGTGCCCCATCTTGGCTGGCAGGAAGTGCTCCAGGATGGAGTGGTCCTTGGACCATGTGAGGGATCAGGTCATGGAAAGGGCCCCCAGTGTCCAGCTTGGGGGATTTGGTAAGGGGAAGTGTCACACAGAGCATGAGGAATCACCTCTAGAGGACTTGGGATGTTCTAAGAAGGGGATCTTTATCCTCCTATCTAAAATGACTTCAGAGGCAGCTGGATTCCTGGCGAGCACTGCTGAGCCAGTGGTTTTATATTTCCTCCTCACCTGAGGGCCTCAGTTGCCCCGTGAGCTCTGTTCTCAGGACAGCAGTTAGGTGGAAAAATCTGCTTTGGAAAGAAAAGTCCTGACAGGATAGGGGACCTTGCTTTGCCGACTGATAGTACAGGGACTTACAGGGTACCTGCCAGACTCCCCTTCATGGTGGGTTCCCTGGTCCTCAGCATGGGGACCGGGACAAGGCAATGCTGGATTTCTACCAGGAATCAGGAAGTTGCTCGAGGTCCTCTCTGAGGCACTGGGCATTCAGCTGTCTTCCTCTTCCCTGCTTCCCTCTCCTACACGCCAGTGAGTTCCTTTACCTCTTTGCTCAAGCTTGGATTCGATGTGCATTTTTACGTAGTTTTATCTAATGAAAAAAGTTGGAGTGGGAAGTGGGCCATGTAACTATTTCTGTGTGATACTGTGAGCACTTTTGAAGGGCTGTGTCTACATCCAGACATTGTTCACCAGCATTCATGCTAAATGCTGCATTACCCAAGTAACATCATTTCAGGTCACTAGGGTTGTAGGAAATGGCAACCCACTCCAGTATTCTTGCCTAGAGAATCCTGTGTATAGATAAGCCTGATGGGCTGCTGTCCATAGGGTCTCATAGAGTTGGACATGACTGAGCAACTTAGCATGCATGCATGCATCGGAGAAGGAACTGGCAACCGACTCCAGTATTCTTGCCTGGAGAATCTCAGGGATGGAGGAGCCTGGTGGGCTACTGACTATGGGGTCATACAGAGTCAGACACGACTGAAGCGACTTTGCAGCAGCAGCAGCAACAGCAGGATCACAAAGGAGAAAGATTGTCATTTTGCTTGCAAATCACCCACAGAAACAGAGCATTGTATTGTCTGGGAACAGAAGGATCTCAATCTTCCTGTTCATTCTCTGGCCCAGGATCCCCCTTTCTGCACTATCCTGTTCAGTGTACCCGCCCCGGCCTTGGCATTGTCCCCTTGTGCCCTCCATTCCCTTCCACGTGTATGTATGCAAATCGTACCTATCTTTTATGTCCTCCCTTAAACATCACCCCCTGGCACCTCCCCTAATCTCTCAACCAGAGACCGTGCCTTCTTGATTTCCTATGGCTGGACCACCAGGAAAAATTTCTCTGAGCGCCTCTCATGGCTGGTATCTATCTCTTTCCAATGTGTTCGAATTTTGATGACTCTTTTCTTCTCTACTAGGCTCCTAAATGGCAGGATCTGGTCTGAGTCTGATTCATCTTTGTATTTCTTACAGCTACCAGCACAACGCTTCACACAAGATACATCCCCAGTTGGTGTTTGTGGAATGAATATTATTTGTTTGTATCGTGTGTTTTCCCCTTGGTCTTTCCATCTATCTCTCTCTCCAGCCCTGGCTTCTCTCCCTCAAGCTTCTGACTTACAGATCTATCTGTATGCGGGTGTCTCACATACATTCTGAACTGCATGAATTTGGTGAAATGTAGCATATACCTTCCCCACCATCCTCCCCACCTCTTGTGTTCTCTGCCTCTCTTGGGCAAGGACCACCAGCATCATCCCCTCTCCTCCCTTTCCCTCCTCATTCCGTCTGGCACCAAGCTCTGCTCATTTGATTTTCCCGAAAGTCTCTAGAATCCCTCTCTTCTTTGCCTCCCTAGCACCACCGCTGATACAGGTCCCCGATCACCTCTCACCTGACTGCTGCAGGAGTTTTCTACCTGTTCACGCTGCATTCTGACTCCATCCCCTCAAAAGCCCCCTCTCACTGTCGCTGGGCCGTCCCTAGTGAAATCCAGCTTCGACAGTGTCCCCAGTGAAACGCATGGGTTTGTTCCTCCACTCTGGAGGGTAAACTCTGAGAGGTTGCAACTCTCGTGACCTGACCCTCCTCTCCCACGGCTCCTCGCTGTGTCCGCTCTCTCTTCTAGCCACACTGACTAGCTCATTCATCTTCGTTGGACCTCTCTTGCTATTTAATACATTTATTCCCAGGTGGCATTAGTGGCAAAGAACCCACCTGCCAATGCAGAAGACATAAGAGACAGGTTTCATCCCTGGTTGGGAAGATCCCCTGGAGGAGGGCATGGCAATCCACTCCAATATTCTTGCCTGGAGAATGCCATGGATGGAGGAGTCTGGCAGACTACAGCCTATGGCGTCACAAAGTCCAACAGAACTAAAGTGACTTAGCACATGATTTCACTGTACTTTTGATGTAAAACGTCTTTCGTCTTCTCCAAACCAGGTCACTTCTAATGACTGTTTTTAAAATTTGCCCATGACTTCCCCTAGGAGGCGCTCCTGAGCCCCCTTCCCTCTATGATGGGTCCTGCCTGGGCAATTCCTGGTGCATAATTCTGCCCTGGTCCCGTCCTTACGGGAGTCTGTCTCCCCAGAATGTGATGGCCTCGTGACTGTGTCCCACCCGTGGGCCTTGCCAAAAGGGACTCTGGGAATGAAGAGACGACCCCGTGAGGAAGGTGGAGCAAGCTGGGCTCACAGAGGCCAAAGGGCCAAATGCCTGGGACGTGGCACTGCCAGGACTGGGCCCAGGCGCTCAGTCGGTGCCCCTTGCTCTGTGTTGCAGGACCTTTGAGGGATGTTCTCCTCAGGGCTCCTCTCTGGTTGCTGGGGCTCCTTTCCCTCCACTAAACCCTCGCCTCTCTTCTTTCCTCCACACTGTCATGGAAAAGGAACTCAGGGAAGACTAACACACACCAGCACTGGCCAGGTCACAGGACCTTCTCTCTGTATGTGTTTATACTAAATGTTTGTTTTAACTGACACCAGGCAAGATTGCCATGAAAGATTCTCAGAGTGAGAACTTCAGTTGTGAGCATTACATGGCATATCGTGAGGACCGAGGTGGTATCACCTGGTGTTGTACGATGAAGACGCCTCACCTCCCTCCGACCCCCACCCGGAACCTGAAGCTACAACAGTCCCTGATCCAGCCTTCTGGGTAAAGCTAGGCTCCTAGGGGGAAAAAAAAAAAAACTTTTTTTCCCCCTGTCCTCAGTGGCTGTATTCACACCTCTGCAGTTTGCAGCCACAATGCCATGACCCCATCAATTGTAAAGTGTGGCAAGTGAATTTGATACTAATAATAGGTAAAGTGCTGAAATTTGTGACTGGTTTCCTTTTTTCCATTAGAGTGGAGTCAACGTTATAAATGACCTGTAATAAGGTCATTCGCACTCAACTTGCATTCTGGTGCAGCTTCTTGACAGAGAGGGAAAAAATGGAGTTCTGGCTGGTGCTGGGAGTACATCAAACCCCCGGTGTGCCTGTGAGGTCTATCCAGGGTGCGGCCCACATTTGTCATGGTGTGATGGCAGAGAGAATTGGTGCAAAGTGTTGGTCCTGACATTGTGTAGCCCTCTTGCTAAGGCAAATTTAATTTCCCCAACTGCAGAACAGAGTGAGCAAGAACTTCTCCATCTTACCTGTGGTCACTCTGCAAAACTGCAAGTACAAATGTAAACATATGTATATAATATACATTTTATATATACATATATAAATGTTGTCGTTTCGCCACTAAATTGTGTCCGACTCTTTCGCGGCCCCATGAACTGTAGCCGTGTGGGGCTCCTCTGTCCATAGAATTTTCCAGGCAAGAATACAGGAGTGAGTTGCTATTTCCTTCTCCAGGGGATCTTCCCGACCCAAGGAGTGAACCCACATCTCCTCCATTGGTAGGTGGATTCTTTATCAATTAAGCCATCTGGTAATACGAAAAATGCATATATTATTAAAAACAAAAAAATGCATAATTATTAAAAACACAAAAATTAAAACTTTAGTTTCTAGAAAAGGAACTTCTTTTTACACTATTCTTTTTGTAAAGCACACAGTATAGCTCTTCCTATGATTAGGTACTAAATAGATGTTTTATAAATGTGGTAACAGATGTCTCTGACCTCTCTGGCGATGAGACTGTATTCATGCGGAGCTCTGTGGAGGACAGAATGAACAGTCAGAACCAAGCACAGGTCGGTTCACTTTTTCTTGAAAAGCATCGTTGTCAGCTTCAGCAAGCCCTCTGCCGTCTCCTGATGGCTTGCTAATGGTACAGAAAGATCCGAGCTAGAATGAGGCTGGGTTGGTAGAAGCCGTCATGCTTTCTGAAAACACAGTTATTATCCCCTGGATGATGTATCATGGACCTCCCTTTTAAATATCTTGAGGCAGCAGATACCCTACTGCAACTGACACCGTCCTGGGAGGCTTTCCAGCCAAGGGAGCATCTGAGGGTTGGCCAAGAAGCCAGCTGAGAAAAGAGGGCTTCCAGATGGAAACCTTAATTCTGAGCTGATGGTATAGACGTCATGCTTTTTGTGCTTTATCAGCTTCACCAAGCCAGCTGAACGTGGCTCCCTGTAATGAATCAAGCACTGTACTGTTGACGGAGGGTCAGTTCTGGGTGGGGCCCTTTGCGAAGGCTGACTCTGTATTGAGTTTTTAAGCCATAGTCTCTGCCTGCAAGTCTAGTCAGAGCTATGTTATGGGAAACAGCAGAATTGGGGATTGGAGATTAATTAAGAAAAGCTCTTATGTGTTTTCAATGTTGGGAGAGAATGGCATGTCTGAGGATTGGAGTAATCAAAATAGGTTTCAGGAAGCAGATGAACTTATGCTGGGACTTATTAGGGTATGAAGGATTGAGATGGAAGAGGGTGGGAAGAGCATGTCAGAGAAGGGAGAGGGCACAGAGGCTCAGAGATGAGCATGGACGATGCTATCACCCCGTCCTGTTCTTTTTCTGCCCTTCCCTCCCTTACAGTTGAACTGAATGCTAAGAACAGGGAAAAAAAATCACTACTGTTGGGGCCTCCTTGCTGGTCCAGTGGCTAAGACTCTGCACTTCCAATGCAGGGGGACCCAGGTTCGATCCCTGGTCAGAGAACTAGATCCTACGGGACAAAACCAAGAGTTCTCATGCCTCAACTGAGACCTGGAACAGTCATATATATATTTCAAAAAATAAATAAGTCACTACTATTAAAAAAGTAGAAAAGTGAAAACTCATGAATGCCATGATTCAAATTCAGTCATAATGATGTTTCAGCCTGGCTTGGGATGGCCTCCGTGGGGTCAGGAAAACATGCCTGCTTAGGGTAGAGAATTATGCATTTGCTCGGTGGATGATGCCTGCTTCATTCAGTTGTCTTGGAAGCACGAAACCCTGACTGTTTCTGTATCATGTGAGCGTCTCTGGCCAGATCAGGCTGACCTGTGGATTCACTCTGCGTGATCAAGCTGCTGATCAGTAAATCAAAACAATAGCAGAGTTCCGCCTTTTGTCACTTTCCATGGGTGGGGTAAGACAGAGATGGGTTCAACTTCCAATTTCCCTTTACTCTGGCCCATCTTTGCTGGTGAGCACTGGGCCTGCACCCCACGTCCTGGTATGCATCACTGGCGTCTGGACAGGACCAAAGCGAGACATGATCAACTAGTGAAGAAATCAAGCTTACAGGTGTCAGGTTCCCTACTCCACCTCATCACCCTCCACACACCCACCCAAAGCCCGATACAAGAGAGAAATCCTGGGAAACCAGAAGAACAAAGCTGACAGCATGCAGAGAGGCTCTGGTGGGTGGGATGCTAGCGAGGGAGGAGGCTGATCAGGGCCGATGTTGTGTGTTTTTTAAATTAATGATGGGAAGGATTTAGAGACTTGTACAATGGCTTTGCCAGCAAAAACCTAATTAGCTGAAGACAATATGCTGCTGATGTTGGAACTGGTGGTTTAATGAAGCCTGCCCTAATGAGAACGTCAGTGTCTTGCTCGGAGATTACCTTCACAAACCAGGCCTCTTCTCCAGATTTTGTGCTTGATTAGTTCCAGAGAAATGAATTATAATAATTTTTTTAACAGGGAGAAACAAGGGCCACAGCACTTGTATGGCCCAAGAAGAGACCCTTTTGACTGTCAATCTTCCCTCTCTCTCCCCTCTTTGCTGTCAGACAAAGCTCACTGGCAAGGAGTGAGGGGTTTGGGAGGAATTTGAATGTATGATACACTAGTCGTGTTTATGTCAGCATCACCTCTAGTCTTTGATTCCCTCACCTGTTCCTTTGCTACAGTTCTTCAGCTCTGTTATGCATATCACTTGGTGCCAAGATTGAGTTGCAACTGGAGTGTTACAAGAGATGTAACAAGACCATGGAGTGTTATAAGACAATGAATGCCTGTTATTCTCCTCAGCATTGTGGGTCAAATAAGTTACAGGTTAGAAGAGCTTTATGAGCAGAAAGCCATGGATAGGAGTTTTGCTAACCTCTGTATTTGATCAGCATTAAATGAGTTGTGGATCTTCCCTGGTGGCTTAGTGGTAAAGAACCTGCCTGCCAATGCAGGAGATGTGCATTCAATCCCTGGGCTGGGAAGATTCCCTGGAGAAGGAAAGGGCGATGCACTCCAGTACTCTTGCTTGGGACATCCCATGGACAGAGGAGCCTGGCAAGCTACAGTCCATGGGGTTGCAAAGAGTCAGATACAACTTAGCAACTAAACAACAACCACCACTACAAATGATTTGCATTGGGAGTAACCATTATCATTGTTTGGGTCTTAATGCAAAACATGACCTGCAGGGTTTCACATCCCTTTTCCAAATCTGTTGGCTAGTAGTCTTTTGGATGAACTGACTGACACAGGTTCTAATTTCTCTGAAAGTGATAAAGTCCCACATTTTCTCCCCAGTCTGTCTTCTACATGTGTTGTTATATTATGGAACATGTCTACTGCTCCTCTTAGGGCTCTGACTCCAGAACAAGGGCTTGCAGACAGTAAAGAGAGACCTGAGCTTATGTGCAAGTGTGGCAGACTGTTCTCAAGGAAATAGCTGAGCATCTGTACCTGTTGACCCGGAAGATGTTTGATTTCATTTAGAAAACACCCACCCAAGAATAGATGTCCCCACTGGTTTTCCCTTCCAATGTCAAAATGACAGCCCAGTAAGTATGGCCACCCTTGGCACAACTAAAGTATTGCTTGAAATTATGCATTTGGTCAACCCAGTGATCACATTAACTGATCAGTTTAACTGAAGAAGATTGGGGGCCTCTGGGGTAGGCAGTGAAGATAGTACTGAGTGTAGACATTTGGGAATCCTTATTGAACACCCCTAAGAGTTAGGGGTAGGAGAAAGACCCCTGGGTTTAATTTAGAGAAGATGTAAAGTGGGGACATGTGGCCCAGGCTACAGTGCTGGACCCCTATCTGCTCAACAGGGTCATAAAACAGCATCGTTCAGATCAGTGATTGAGTCTCTGTTTGGCCTCATAATACCATGTAAACTTGGGCAAATGATTTAACCCCTCTGATCTTCTGTTTCCTCATCTAAAAATGAAAATGGTAATTTCTACTACATATATTTATTCGTAGGGTTAAATAATGAATGTAGTTCACCATTCACTGTGTTTGGCACACAGTAAATACTTCACACATGGTAGTTGTTATTATTTCCTTATCATACCGATACTATAGGAATAAGGCAGTGTGAACATAGAATTGCAAAATAAGGCAAGAATTCAGGGAAGGAATTACACATACGTAATGGGAGAAGGCAATGGCTCCCCACTCCAGTACTCTTGCCTGGAAAATCCCATGGACGGAGGACCCTGGTAGGCTGCAGTCCATGAGGTCGCTAAGAGTTGGACACGACTGAGCGACTTCACTTTGACTTTTCACTTTCATGCATTGGAGAAGGAAATGGCAACCCACTCCAGTATTCTTGCCTGGAGAATCCCAGGGATGGGGAAACCTGGTGTGCTGCCGTCTATGGGGTCGCACAGAGTCGTACACGACTGAAGGGACTTAGCAGCAGCAGCAGCAATGGGATTGCTATAGGAAGCTGGGAACTGCTTTTATAGTGGTTTGTAGCTTCTGAGATCTTTATAAAGCTAAGCATCAGCTCTGTAGGATTATCATCTCTCTGAGTACAGACATGGAGCCAATGGATGTTCTGCTGTGAAAGAGAACCCTGGCAGGGCTCCTGAACACTTGACTAGACCCTCCCTGCCACACCAGACCTTGTGGCAATCATGACGATAAAGTTGGACCTCTGTGTGTGGGACAGAAATATGATCGAGGCCCACACCTATGTGAAGGGCCTTCCACCTGTCCCCTCACTAGGAGGCATCTCCTGAATCCTGAAGCTTTTAATGGTCCATCTCAGTTGTTAGCTGGGGAGGGAAAAGACCTTTCAAATCTTCGCTGGTTTAGAGAGTGATAGTGGGCTTCCCTGGTGGTTCAGAGGTTAAAGCATCTGCTGGCAATGCGGGAGACCCGGGTTCGATCCCTGGGTCAGGAAGATCCCCTGGAGAAGGAAATGGCAACCCACTCCAGTATTCTTGCCTGGAGAATCCCATGAATGGAGGAGCCTGGTGGGCTACAGTCCACGGGGTCACAAAGAGTCGGCCACGACTGAGCGACTTCACTTAGGGACTTAATGATGAATATGTACCCAAGTCAGGGAGATCTGGACATGTCAGCTTTTTTCATCTAAAGTCAGTGGAGCTCCCACAGGCCATTGGAATCCCCATAGGGGTCTTGCATAAGGTCTGCTCTCAGCAACTAATGTTAATGTTGATTTTCATTTGCTCAGCCCCAGCTGCTGCCCACAGAGCTGTTAAGGTCTCTGAGACCTGCTCTTCTCGCCTTGGGCTGGGCTGCCTGATGTTTAGGGGAGATGGGAAGAAGAGGGATTTAGCTACTCCATTATGGTCAGAGAGAAAGAAGGTTAAAGTCTAGTGGTCATTAGCATAGAGGTGCCAGCTGTCTCTTCTGTTACTTGTTCAATAATTCCCTTAATGTTTGACCCTAATGGAACAGATTATTGTTATTATTTTATTTCACCAAGATCACCTACTGCATAAAAACAAAGAGGAAAGGGGGAAAGGAACGTGGCCAAGAATAGGCATGGAGCATTATCCAGCTGGAGATATTTATTTATTGGCTTCATGCTCGGCTTGTGAAGTTCTGACAGGCTGGGAGCCTGTCTCACACCGCTCTGCCCGTAGGTTGCTGAGGCAGCGACCTGGAGTGCTTTTGCTTCTGTGTGGGCCCCTTTATCTCCCAGCCTGGTCATCATGCACAATGTACACATTAGTGCACGTGTATGCACGCACATACCTACACGGTGGATCACACATGGGGCCAGACTCTCAACACAGCACTGATTGGGGGCCCATCCATAATGTTTGACTCAGCAGCAGCATCTCTCAGAAATTTGCTAAGTCTACAGCCAGAGGGAGTGGAAGACCTCAGCTTTGCCCAGTCACCTGGTCGTTCCACTCGACTCTCTCACTCTGCCAATCTTTGGAATTAGGGGATCCATGAAGGGAGCCTTGGGCCTGGAGAACCCAGTCCGTGGCAAGCTGCTTCTGTCAGCCTGCTTCATCCAGCTCCACTAGACCTCAGCCTTATTAAGGCAAACTGTCCCTTGTCCCCTCACTAGGAGGAATCTCCTGAATCCTGCAGCCTTTAATGGCCCATCTCAGTTGTTAGCTGGGGATGAAAAAGACCTTTCAAATCTTCACTGGTTTAGAGACTGATAGTGATGAATATGTACCCAAGCAGGTACATATGTACCCAGGCAGATAGCCCAAGCTACTAGTGATCAGAGAGCTCTGAGCTCCTTATGAACAAATGTACTCCCTTGCTTTCACTTTGGGACAGCAAAGTCAAGGCTCAGAGGTAAGAAAAATCCCAAGAACGAAAAAAGCAACTCTATAAAAAGAACCTGAAAGAGGACAACTTGAAATAGCCCAAGCTGACTCCAGCATGCTAGCCTCCAGACACTTTCCCTGCAGAGCTTCAGGCTCTCATTAGATGAAACTCCTGAAGCCTCATAAAGAAATTGAAGACAAAATTACCAGATTAAAGAAGAAAGACTGTGATCAAACCTAACAGAATAAAAACTTTTAGACCTGGGAAAAGAAAAAAAAAAAAAAAGCGCTAAAGTTGAGTTTCCTCTTGAAAAGAACTTCATACTCATAGCCATCTTGGATTGGGAGAGCCCTTGGATATCAACTTGCCTAACCTGGGGGGCTCTTGAGCTTAGAGTTTGTCTCTTGTTTATGTATGGAAGGTTGTCTAGTCCCTTTCTTTACCCTCAAATGGCATTTTAATGAGAAATCTTGGGGGACATCATTATGTCTTCCCTGCATTTTAGATACTTGGTTCTAGAAAGCTGGGGAAGGGGTTCTGAAGCATCTCATGGCAGCAGGACCCAGTGAGAGACTAACCATGTGGTGTGGGTCTGTCCCCTTCCAGTGGGATGTGCAATTCTCATCAGAACCCCCAGAGGAATATTGAAGCCTCTTAATTAACGTGGTGGCCCATGGCAACTGGCAAGCATTTTGACACAATTAAAGACTTCAGCAAACCCTCAAGAGGAGGTAAAGTTCCTAATAATTTATAAATTGAGCCCGTTACTTAATATGCTTAACATGTAGCTCTTGTCTTCCATTTGGGAAGCAGATGGGCAGAAGAGCTGTCTTTGTCACTTCAGTCCTGTCCGACTCTTTGTGATCCCATGGACTGTAGCCCACCAGGCTCCTCTGTCCATGGGATTTTCCCAGCAAGATACTGGAGTGGGTTGCCATTTCCTGCTCCAAGGGATCTTCCCGACCCAGCAATTGAACCCACATCTCCTACATGTCTTGCATTGCAGGAGGATTCTTTACCACTGAGCCACCAGGGAAGCCTAGACAGAGGATAGTGGATTTCTACTGATCAGCCACCACAGAGAAGAGAATCTTCCAGAAAAGCAAACCAAGGGGCTTTCTATCCTAGTTTGGGGACTCCTAGCAGTAAAGGGATCCTGACGGTCAACATGTTACTACAATTTCAGTGGCATCTTCTGATTTGCAAGGCATTATTGTGCCTTTGGGGAAGGTGGTGGGTCTGCTTATCAGGGCTTTGCTGGCTGGATGAAGTTGATGGCCCCCCTCTGAAGGATCAGTTCTTTGATCTGTAGTTTCTGGCATTGCTGGGCGAGAAGAGCTCTCAAATATTTCTTTCCACCATTAGTTTACCAGTGGGCTTCTCAGGTGGTGCTAGTGGTAAAGCACCCGCCTGCCAATGAAGATTAGACAGAAGAGACACAGGTTTGATCCTTGGGTTGGGAAGATCCCCTGGAGGAGAACAAGGCAGCCCATTCCAGTATTCTTGCCTGGAGAATCCCACAGACAGAGGAGCCCGGCGGGCTGCAGTCCATGGGCTCACAATAAGTTGGACACAACCGAAGTGACTTAGCACACACACCCACTTCACCAGTTTAGAACTGTTTCCATTTTGACAGGGGTCAGTGTTATAATAAGGAAATTTCCAATTTGGAAGAATCAGTGCATTTCTTTTAATCCTCTCCTTTGATAGATGAAGGCCAGGGTAGGTTCAAAGAGGCTGTCAGGTGCCCAGAATTGTGCTGCAGGTTAATTCTGCTGTTTTATTGGTGACTTTCCTGCTACTGGAAACCCAGTGTAGTTTTTCACTGGACTCAGAGAAGCACAGGAGTGGATGGGACCTTGAACATTCACCTTATCCATTCCTTACCCCTGGGATATTTTGATCTAGATTAGGAAGTGACCAGCATTACCATATGGGCCACACAGTTTTTCTCCTCTCAGTCTGTCTTCTTTGAAAGCTAGAGACAGACAGGAATGATCACTGTTATATATGAAAGAGGGCCTTTGCCCTAGACCTTTGGGCTTAGCTTTGGGGAAAAGTAGGTGACACAGGCCACCAAACTTGTCTATTTGATTCTTATTTTTTTTTAACCACCATTTAATTCCTATAGGAATATAATTTGAATTCAGTGTATCCAATTGCCTTGAGGGATAATTAATTATGTCTCAGATTCACTCTTCTGGTTACTCCTAGGGCCAAGCAAAGCTTTGAAATGTGAACTGATTGATTGGCTGCAGCGCCTTGACAGATGGTAGCTGGAAACTTAATCTCAGCTTTCCCATTTCCCTGCCAAGGGTCCACAAAACCCAGGTGATTCCCTAAACTTTGGTGAAATGTGATAAATCCAAATTGTTTATGATGGGATTTGCTGATCACAGGACACTGATTTAGGATAATGGAAGGGTTCTACTGGCCCCTGGCATGATACCTAGAGTATCTCCTCAGTCTGAGATGTCTTTACCTATCATACTGTCTTCTGTTATAAGAGAAGTCATGGCAATCTATTTATAGGCCTTGTGATCTGTTTTTTGTCTTCTTTTTGTGCCTACAAATTTTCAATTACCTTTAAAAACCAAATTATAAAGATTGTTTCCTCTAATGTAAACCAGGTGGCATCAGGACCTATACCTGTATTAGTCACTGCAGAATCCCCATAACAGTGACCATCAGAAAAATTCTGAAGTGAGTAAATACTTGTTGAATGATTGAGTGATGAGTTGAATGAGTGAGTCACATAAACAACGGACTCATATAAGCTTTGTTTGCAGGCATGGAAGTGATGTCCATATTGAAAGTTATTCAAAGTTGACCTTCACTTCCTTCCTTCCCTCCTTCTCTCCTTCTTTCCTCCCTCCCTTCTTCCACCTCTTCCTCCCACAACTATTGAACACCTACTTCACGGAAGGTGCTGCGATTGACCGTGGAGCTTGGTGTCCTCTGCTCCCATGAAGTCTGTAATCTAACAGATGAGAACAACAAGCAAATCAAAGATAAAAATACTTGTGGTTAGTTACGTGAAGCATTCTGTGGATGGTTCCATAACATAGAGAATTGGCTGAGTTATATCACTGACTTTGAAGGACAAGTAAGGGTTAGGGAGAGAGAAATGACCCAGACGCAGGACAGATAGGCAGGTCAGATAATGAGACAGTCTTGTGGTTGGCCTACATGACTGAGATGAGCATAAAAGGGAAATCTGCCTCGAATTTTCTATCCCTGAGCAGTCACCAGCAATGTTATATAAAACAGTTACATAAATATTCCAAAATCTGCAAATTGTCTGACAAACCTCATACTACTCTCTCAGCTAAGTGCCAGAAATGCCAGTTTCATGATGAAATAAAAGCTGATTTCATTTGTTTGATCTCTATTACGGCTGCTAGGAATGATTTATTGATTTTTTAAAGAAAAATATATTTTTAATGCCATCTTTTGTAAGCGTCTTATTAATAGATGTGGAGATCCCATAGACCCCAAACAAACTTCTAGATACAAAATTGTAACAGTTTTGAGCGAAATCAATAGAATAATCAGAAGTCTCATGAAACAATGAATAAAGAACACAATAATTCCGTATCTTGCCATTGGTGTTATTTTTTTTAAATGTTCAAAGTTTACATTTGTTACTTGTCAGTTGGGTCCACGTGTACCTTAATGCTTGTTCTGTTTGTTTTGTTTTTAATGCCATAAAAACCAAACTTAACACATAAATGAAGTACATACTCTGAGCACAGCTAAGGTGATGCCAAAGCTCAAAGCCAGGGGTAGGTATACGAAGAACTGTGCACCCTCTGTGAAGCCTGAGGGACGACCTTGCCCACAGCGATCATCTCTGTGCTCCTGTTCACAAGCCATGGGCAAGTCTACTCTAATGGGGTTGAATGCTTGGAGGAAGTTCGTTCCTCTCAACAGACTTCCTTTCTTTAAATTACAGTATAGTTGATTTACAATGTTATGTTAGTTTCAGATGTAGCAAAGTGAGTGAGTTGTATATATTTTTTTCAGATTTTTTTTACATTGTAGGTTATTATAAGACACTGAACATAGTTCCCTGTGCTACACAGTAGGACCCTGTTTATATATTTTATTTTTTACAGGTTTTTTTTTTGTTGATGTGGACTATTTTTAATGTCTTTGAGTGTCTTGAGTTTGTTACAGTATTGCTTCTGTTTTTGTTTTGGTTTTTTTGGTCACTAGGCATGTGGGATCTTAATTTCCCCAACCAGGAATCAAACCCATACACCCATTGCTTTGGGAGGCGAAGTTAACGACTGACCGCCAGGGAAGTCTGTATCTATTTTATATATAGTAGTTTATATCTGCTAATCCCAAGCTCCTGTTTTATCACTCTCCTCTTTCCCCTTTGGTAACCATAAGTTTGCCAACAAATTGTCTTTTGTCAGACAAGAAGATTGTACAACTCACCTTGCTCTTTTTGATTTGGTTATTAAGCTCCTAGCCCTTCTTGGCCTGGGCTTTCTTTCCATTCATCTACCACCTGTTGGTTTCATTAGATTATTTGAAAGAAAAGTCTTAGAGTATCTGTGACATGGAAACTGCTTGAAATCCCCAGTAGAAGTACAAGGATTAATGATAACATCAGAGAACTATGGTTTATCATGAGAATGCAAAAGCGATGGAATTTGAGCATCGGCTTTCTGAGACCTCACCATAGAAAGAACATTATCCAAGTGGCTACACCCATGCCTTTTCCCAGAATAGAGGAGGCCCTGCACATACAGTTCACCTACCTTTACCCTCCTCACTGGATAGAGCAGATAAACAGTCAGGGGATTTGTGTGTGGTGATTTTACAAATTATTATTGCAAAATATTATTATTAAATAATATTACAAATTATTATCATATAACTTATGCATATTATTATTTCGGTAATAGTCCACAATTAGCAAGTCATAGCAAGGTGTTGTGACACCTGCCGTCAGTTTGGGTTATTGATGCAGAGAGGCCTTTCCACAGCTTGAGTGACTGTGAATATTTTTTCATATGCCTTTGCTGAGTTTCACCTGATGGCTGGAGATCATTACTGGTAACAGATTATTAAAAAGCTGAGGTTATCTGAAGTCAGTGACTCTACGCAGAGGGAATGTTTTGCGAAAGCAGTACTAGACATGCTAAATGAACTGGCTTAGCCAAATGAAAACTTGTGTTCTAGCTCCCTATGGCTTATTTTTTTAAAAAATTAGTATAAAATATTGCTAATTGAGATATCTAGGCTCCTACATGGTAGAGGGGACTTTTTTAATTTTTTTAGCAATCCTTTTTGTAAAAAAAAAAAAACAATTTTATTTATTTATTTTATTTTTGCAGCAAGTAGGGGCTACTCCCTAGTTGCAGTGTGCAGGTTCTCATTGTGGTGGCTTCTCCTGTTGAGGAGCATGGGCTCTAGGGCACATGGGCTCAGCAGCTGCAGCATGCGGGCTCAGTAGTTCAGCACGTGGGCTCTAGAGTGCTGGCTCAGTAGTTGTGGTGCACAGGCTTAGTTCTCTGCGGCATGTGGGTTCCTCCCAGACTAGGATTGAACCCATGTTTCCTGCACTGGCAGGCAGATTCTTTACCACTGAGCCACTAGGGAAGCCCCTGAGGGGACTTCAGATGAGCCTGACAAAATAGGGCCGTGAAAAGATCAGTGGAAGAGGATCTGGGTGTAGAACTAGTTCTGCACTGCCAAGTTTTGTAGTTTCTCTGCCTTTATTTCTTCAGAAAAGGAGGACCTGAGTCCGAAGATTTTTACTGGATCTTGCAGTTAGGAGAGAACATAGATTTCTATGTTGAAAACGCAGCTAAGTTGAGAGTCTAATGGTATCCTCCAGGCATGTAGTAGTGTGTGATGCACAGGCTTATTTTAACACAGAGACTTTGAGATGTACCTGCTGTCTTTACCCTGCAGACTAACCTTGAGTTGGACGCTGAGTAGGTGCTTGGTGCCAGGTCCTTTGTTTGCAGTAGTGCCTCTTTGTCAGCCAGATGTGCACTTTGAGTAGTTTCTGTTTTTTCTTCAAGAAGTTAGGGTGGATCTAGGTGGAATCACCCATACTTTCTCTGTCCTCTTACAATTCATGAGATAGATGCCAGGCTGTGTATGTCTCTAGTGAGCAGAGCTCACTCAGAATGACTGCAGCTTCATGGTTAAGCAGGTAGGCTCTGGAGTGGGAGTTGTTTTGGTTCTATTCCAGTCCTATGATTCACTTGCTCTGTGGCCTTGGGCAAGTTATTCAGCCTCTGTGCTCAAGCCTTTTCAAATGTAAAATGGGGAAATTGTTGACCCTACCTTTAAAGTGTAGAGCACTGGGGGCAAATGTCTGATACATAGTAAAACCCCATAACAGACCACTGAACTTGCTTTATTCCTGCATAATATGGGGCATGAAGTTATGTCCTGGATCTTATCACAGCCCCGTTGTGAGCACCTGAAAGGAGAATCAGAGAGGAAGGGGCACCTGAAGACCTCACCCAGGGCATTAGATGGTGATTCAACCATTCCTGGGAGACTGATGTTTATGCTCCCCTTACAGCTCTTTAGGGAATAAAATTACCTCAAGCTTTAGCTAACTTAATTCAGTGTCTGACAACTTCTCTTGCTTGGGTAGTTATTCCTTCTGAGTGGCTTAATTACCTGTTGTTGCAGTTTCAGTGTGGGGTGAAGGAAAGGATAGTGGGTCTGACTCTGAGATAAAGGGTCTGCCGAAAAACCATTGGATTGGACTCAAACACTCATTCTCAGCAGATAGATGCAGAACTTCCTTCCACTGAGGACACCCAGTGAGGTGCCCCAGGGGCTCTGTGCGCACATCTGCAGGGCTGCCAGGAGGGACCAGGTTCGGTGCTTAGCCTGGACCTAGTACGTGTGGCTGTGGACTCCCACTGTAATCTGAAAGTGAAAGTCACTCAGTCATGTCCAACTCTGCGACCCCATGGACTATATAGTCCATGGAATTCTCCAGGCCAGAATACTGGAGTGGGTAGCCTTTCCCTTGGGATCGAACCTAGGTCTCCTGCATTGCAGGTGTATTCTTTACCAGCTGAGCCACAAGGAAAACCCAAGAATACCGGAATGGGTAGCCTATCCCTTCTCCACTGGATCTTCCCGCCCCAGGAATTGAACCAGGGTCTCCTTCATTGCAGGTGGATTCTTTACAGACTGAGCTATAAGGGAAGCCCACTGTAACCTGAGCAGCTTCATATTCCTGCTTTCTCTGTGTTTGCTTGAGAGATTGCACCAGGAGAAAGGGTTATGCAGATAAAATAAAAATGTGAAAACCTGGAGGCCAGTGTATGGTCCCCCAAAACCCACCTGACATGACCTGTCATTTGGGAGCTGATGGTTGCTTCTTGTCAGCTCTCTGAGCTGCCTGTGTGAAAGCAACAACATTGTGTATGTGTGTGTATGCATGTGTACACATGCTCCTTTGCTCACAGTAATGGTGGGGGGAGAGGGAGGATAAATGGGAATATTTACAGGGAGAGGAACTTTATAAATCCAAGACATAATTATTATGAGACTGGAAAAGGCCCCCTCTAATACATTCAAGGGAATCATCTTGACCCAGCCTTGTGTGGGTGGGTCCCTGGGAATTAATAGAGGGTTTTCATCTCTAGCCTATATGATGGGGTGGCAGTGATTGAAGCCCAAGGTTGAGAGCAGAACCATTTGGCACACTCCCACCAAATGAAATAGGTTCGGAGGGATATTGACCAAAATAAAGGGAGTGAATACAGATTGTGCACGGGAAGATTTATGCCCACTGAGTGCTGTGCAGTGATGTGCCTGCAAGCTTCCCTCCAAATCCTGCCCCGGGTGCATGTCAAGGCAAGAGATGTTCAGTCTCACCAAAAACTACATCCTCATCTCTGACAGAAAACTGAGTGGTGTTCAGGTTTTTAAGTGATGGCCTCAGAGGATGGCCTTGGGGCACCAGAAAGTTCAGAAGGAAACTCCTCTGCCCATCTGACAGAGAAGGTGGAGTCCCTTCTCTTGAGCGAGAGCAAGGATGAAACGTCACTCAAGACTGTGGAGTGGGAGAAAGCTGTCTCCTAAAGCAGCAGTAACCCCCAAAGTCACGTTCGAATGATGAGATTTCTCTGCACACTTGGTTGTGAGTTTCTGATGGATGTAAACTTCTCTTTGGTTAGGTCGCTGGTTTTCTCCTGACTGGGCACTTGGGAGACATTTAAGGTTGGGCTGACATCCTTGATGCCCTGTGGTACACTCCATTAGATACTCTGCATAGTTCCGTAACATTCCTTAACCCACCCTGCGAGGGTAAATGGTACCTTCTCCACTATACAGATGGGAATCTGAGGTTTCAGATTTATAGGACTTGTTGACTGTTGGTGGAGCCAGAGTTAGAATCTGTACGTGATTGATTTTAAGATGTGAAAGAGGAAGAAACTAGTTGCCATTCCACTGCCAAAAAACTGTCCTGAAACCAGCTTTACATGCAGCAGATCTACCTTAACAAACCTTCTCCCTTATTTCAGCAGCTGAAATCACACACACAGACACATACACACAATCACAAAGACTTCTTTCTTCTTTAAATTGTTTGCTAAGCCAGAAGCAACTGTGGATCACTTGAAATGATGTGTGATTACCCCAGTTCCATTTTTCTTTCACCTTGAACGCTGATCACAGCAGACTTGTCCCTGTGCTGCTGAGTGAAGCTTGCTCTAAGTACTTACTGCACCTCAGTGAATGAATGAATAAATAAATGGGTGAGTGATGGATGGTGACAATGGGAGGGGTCGACGCCTCTTGGTGGGAGGAGCTCACCTGTTTTCACTGTCCATTTGCTGTCCTCCTTCCCAGGGTGGCATGATCGCACTGCTGCTGTCTATCTTATGCCTGGTGATGATCCTGTACACTCGCCGGCGCTGGTGCAAGCGCCGCCGGGTCCCCCAACCCCAGAAGAGTGCCAGCGCCGAGGCGGCCAACGAGATTCACTACATTCCTTCCGTGCTCATTGGCGGGCACGGGCGGGAGAGTCTGCGCAACGCCCGTGTGCAGGGCCACAACTCTAGCGGCACCCTGAGCATCCGGGAGACGCCTATCCTGGACGGCTACGAGTACGACATCACCGACCTGCGCCACCACCTGCAGCGGGAGTGCATGAACGGAGGGGAGGACTTTGCCAGCCAGGTCACCCGCACCCTTGACTCCCTGCAGGGCTGTAACGAGAAGGCAGGGATGGACCTCACGCCAGGTGGGTGACTCCGTTCTCATCTCGTGGCTTTAGGGGGCGCTAGGGAACAGCTGTTCTCTAATTTCATGGTTGATTGTCATACGTACATATTGAGATGAGCCAGGGCCCTTTCCCAAGTGGGCAAGAAGAATAAGCTTTCTCTTGCTATGATGGGAGCTGTCTTCTAATATAGAAAATCAGTACAAGGATAAATTGGATTCCTCTCCATTTCCACTTGGCACTGAAAACAGAGATACTTTGAAAAAAATTTTTCAAATTTATTTTTTAATCGAAAGAGAATTGCTTTACAATGTTGTATTGGTTTCTTCCATGTAACAAGGCGAATCAGCCATAATTACACATTTATTGCCTCCCTCTTGAGCCTCCCTCCCCTGCCCCCAGCCCATCCCTCCAGGTAGTTAAAGAGCACCAGGCTCTCCCTGTGTTATAGAACAACTTCTCACCAGCTATCTGTTTCACACATGGTAGTATATATATGACAATGCTACTTTCTCCATTCATCCCACTCTCTCCTTCCCCTGCTGTGTCCACAAGTTTGTTCTCTGTATCTGTGTCTCCATTACGTCCTGCAAATAGGCTCATCAGTACCAGTTTCCTAGATTCCATTTATGTGCATTAATATATGATGTTTGCTTTTCTCTTTCTGACTTACTTCACTCTGTGTTCTAGGTTCATTCACCTCACTAGAACTGACTCAAATTTGTTCTTTTTATGGCTGAGTAATATTCCTTTGTTCATATGTACCACATCTTCTTTATCCACTCATCTGTTGATGGACATCTAGGTTGGGAAGCAGAGGTACTTTAATATCCAACAGAAGAGTGGGTTAGAAGCTTTTTCATATGCAATGAGCAGTCCTCAGGGAAATAAGAGATAGCAAGAAAGATGTGTATGACATTTTTGCAGGTCGTATGTTTGTGTGGGCAATTTAATTTTCCATTGACATGGAGGGGACAGAGGTATCTGTTCTTTTCTATGACTCCTGAGACTTTGGCCTGGGAAAGTTGTTCTGCCTTGCCTATAACCTCTGTGGTCTTTACAAGAGATGTACTTCTTCAAAGAAAATTGAGGAATGCAAGCAAACCGTTTGACCTTAGACACTTTGTATATCTGTGAAACGCTGAGTATAGAAGAGTCTTGGACCTAATGTGGCTGAGCAAGACCAAGGTCGATAAAATGCAGAGAGGAAAAGACTGTACTTTTCATTTATAGCCTCTCTCTCTCATACTTCTATAAATAACAACTATCTGTTGATAAAATCCCAAGGCAATGATCCTTCAAGGAACTGCCCAATTATCTTTGGAGAAGACATTTTTTGAAATGAATCTTGCTTACAGTGTATGGACTTTTCAGTGGGGCTTGAAAAGAGTGAAATTGCATCATGGAGGTTTCCATTCTGCTTATCTAGAGAAGATTCCCTAAGACTAGGAATCACTTAATAAGATTTAAAGTCAGAAATTCCTGGAGAGTAGGGGGACATATCTTTAATACCTCTTATTTTTCATAGCACCTGCCATAGTGCTAAGCCCACCGAGTAGCCATATGACTAGAGGCTTGGGGAACAGCAGATAGCACGAACATGTGAGAGAGCCAGCTGTCAGACGATAGGGAATGGTCCAGACTGGGATGACAGAGAGGGGGCAAGTTCTGTCTGAATGCACTGAAATTCAAATTTTTGTCAAACCTTGTTCTTACCAAAGGAAAGAAATCTGCAGTCTCTCTCTCACCAAACGGCCACACATGGTGACCCTGGCAATACAGAAGTGGTTGAATTGGATTTCCTTTCTTCACACCTTCTTTTATAACTCTGTCATCCCCTAGAAATCAAAGAGAAGTATTTTAATCTCTTCCAGTCTCTCACTTTAAAGCTTTCCCATTTCAATTTCTATGAAACCCTATCTACCTGGTTCATGCAGATTTCCTTGCTCTCACTTTCTTTCCACTTTTTCTCTTCAAGTTTCTGCCTTGACCTTTCCTTATTCAGGAAGTGACAATGCCAAGCTGTCACTGATGAACAAGTATAAAGATAATATCATCGCCACCAGCCCCGTGGACTCCAACCACCAGCAGGCCACTCTGCTCTCTCACACCTCGAGTAGCCAGAGAAAGAGGATCAACAACAAAGCAAGAGGTATCCATGTCTTATATGAGGTCTTAAAGGTGGCTTCCTTAATATCAGGGGAGGCAGGGCCACTAATATCCTTGACCCCCTCTCAAGCATGGCTAGGATGACTGTATTTGAGCAATATTTCTTTTTTTTTTTTTTTTTTATGTCTTCCAGCTCTCCTGCCTTTATTTTATTTTCTTTCCAACTACAATTTTATTTATTTGGCTGTGTCAGGTCCCAGATGCAACATGAGGGATCCTCACTGATGGCACACAGACCTAGTCTCCCCATGGTTTGTGGGGCCCCACTCCCTAACCAGGGACCAAACCCACACTCCCCAGCACTTCAAGGTGGAGTCTTAACTACTGGACCGCTAGGGAAGTCCCTGAGCAGTATTTCTGCAGGCCTGCTGAGTGCTACTTACCAAAAATGTAAATACATACAATTCTTTTGACCAAGTAATTTCACTGGTGAGAATTTATCCTTAGTAAATAACTGGACAAGTGTGCAAAGATGTGTGTAAAAGACTGTTCATCACAACATTGTTTAAAAGAGCGAAAAATTGGAAATAGCTTAAGTGTCCATCAGTGGAGAATTGCTTAACTACCTGTACATCTGTCTCCCGTCCAGTGACTTAAGATGATACTGTAGATCTATATCTGTTAATATGGAAAGTAGCCCACCATCTATTCAATGGGGGAAAATGATGTTATAAAATAGAAGGTACAGCAGGATGCCATTTTTAAGAATTTTAAAAAAACCTTTATCTGCTTCTGTATCAGAAAAAAGACAGGGTGCATTCATCAAATGTTCACAGAGTCTTTCTCCGATTTAGAGGACATCAAGGTTGTTCCTTTTATGCGTTTTGGGATCTTTTGACTTTTTTCTCTCTTTTCCACATTGAATATATATTAAACCTAGAACCAGAAAAAATATAGATATTAAGACATACAGACATGTGCCCCTTAAGACATGATTCCAATCTCTATCCACCAGAATCATGACGTGTAATGAAGACACTTTCCCTTTTCCCCTTGTCCACCTGCCATCCACACCGTCCTTCTCTGGCAGGTGGCCCTCCTCGGTAGGAGGATGGGCTGGGTGGAGATAGGGCTCCAGTGATGGCCGTCACATAAAGATCCACTTCTCCAATACATCTGTGTATCCGGAAGCTCTGGTCTCTGTGGCTAATCCTCCCAGACTGTCAGTCACCCTGCTCTCGTTTTTCCCTTGAGCTTGCCCAGTGATTTGGTGTCATGAAGACAAAACTGAAGACACTGTTTCTTTGCTCTTGTCTTTTGACTACAGCTGGTTCCGCCTTCCTGAACCCTGAAGGGGATTCTAGCACGGAGGCAGAAAATGACCCCCAACTGACCTTTTACACCGACCCCTCACGGAGCCGAAGGCGCAGTAGAGGTAGGAAGGCTGGAGGGGAAAGTGGGGAGAGAGGGGCAGTGGAGAGAGGAGGCGAGGAGCTGCAGAGGTGCTGGGTCTAGGTGGGGGCTCTGGCGACTAAAGCCAGTTTCTGCAGGAAGATTGGCATCTCCTTCTAAGGAGGAAGGAAGAGCCAGCGTGGAAGACTTCAGAGAATCATCTCTCCCAGATAATGGCACTCTCAAACAGGTTTCCAGGTTGTTTGAAAGGCTGTTTCTTGGTCAGAAGACTCTCAATTCCTTCTGGAAGCCTCAGGAGTCATAGTTTGCTGTTTAGACACAGGAAATAAAGTTGATAAAGTGTGTTATGTGAAAAATAGACAACATATGTACCCATGCTTACCCAGCCATCCTGAGATTGAGTGAGACAGACAGGCCTTAGGGGGTGGGATAGTTGAGGAACCATGTGGCCTGAAAAAACATGTGGAATGGTTTTTGGCCTTTAATCATCCACCCAGCAGAATCACAGGACCTCCACTGTCCAAGTCCCCTCCCTTCTCCTGGCAGGACCTGGCTTGGTTCGTTCATTCTCCTCAGCATTGATAGAGTTGTCCACCATGCAGCCGCAGCCCACGCCTCCCCACCCTGATGTTCAGTGGTTTCAGGTGTGGCTGTCGCAGCTGTGGCTGCCACTGCCTTTGACCTTGAGGTCTCACCGTCATCATTGCTGAGGGAGGTCTGTGTTCAGGCACCAATCAGCTTCACCATTTACTTGCTGTGTGATATTAGATAAGGACAACAACTTCTCTGAGCCTCCGTTTCCATGTTAAATGGGTGAGCAATACCTCATGCACAGGGCTAAGTTATATTAAAATGTACTCTTACGGTGACTGACAAGGCATTATGAGATCTCTACTGTGTTGCTGTTAAAACTCTTTACAGTGGAAACTTGGGGTTTCTACAGCATTTCATCTTAAGTAATTTTAGACAGGGGGTCCTCGAGATGTATTGGAGGGTATTTGACCTCACCTTGTGTTATAGTCAGTAACCTTTCCCCCAACCAGTAATCAACCGATGCCCCTTAGTAGACACCTATCTTTTGGCTCTCTCCCACCTCCACTCAAGTTCGTGACATACTGAGAAATTCTTCCCAGAGATTGAAAGAAGCTCTGTGAATTCCTTACTTCCGGTTTCTGCAGGCTCTGCTGCTATCAGTACAAAAGTTCTTCCCACCACTTTCCTCAAGAGATCAGTGGGGCTCTGGGCCACCTAATCTCTGATGTCCCAGTATCCCTGAGGTGAGAATATAGACCTTTGACCCTCATTACATATTTCTATACAGCAGAGAGTTGACCTAGACTCATCAATCCTAGGCCACAGCAAAGCAGGGTAGGTTTCTGCTTTAATAAAACCCTGCCTAGGAAAATCTATAGTAATGAATTAGAATGAGTTTCTTTGCAGCATAAAACTATTCCTTTTAAAATACCAAGCTCTCCTAGTGAATCAACTGTTTGTTGCGATTAACTAGACTGTAAGCTTCTTATGGATGGGCATGTCTAATTTATTTTTCCAAAGTGCCTAGTGAGGGATTTTGCCTGTAATAGATGCTTGCCAGTGTTTGTTGAATTGAACTGGATACATCAATCAGGCCAGCAGGAAATTTTATAACCCACACGCCATGGGTCAGGCTTTGTGATCGGTAGTAGAAACATGAAAACATGGCACAGTGATAAGGCTTAATTTAATAATATAAATAAAGTAAAATGAGTACTCAGAAGAGAGAACAGTTAATTCTACCTGGCAGCAAAAGGAGACAAAAAAAGGAGAAAATAATTAGCCTTGGTTTGTATACAATGTATAGAATTTCTTGAAAGAGAAAAATCTAGGGGAAGGGCATTTCAGTAGAGGAAAAGAGCAATACAAAGCCTTGAAAGCGCCAAAGAACATGGCATTTTCAAGCAAGGAAAAGGAGTTCAGTATGGCATAAACAGGCACACCAGGAGATGAGGGATGTGGGTGGGTAACAGGCTTGCTGCCAGAGGACCATGCAAACCATTTACTGGGTTTGCACTTGGTTCCGTAGGTCAAATGCATTTAAGCCTTGTAGCTCAGTTGGTAAAGAATCTGCCTACAATTCAGGAGACCTGAGTTCGATTTCTGGGTTGGGGAGATACTCTGGAGAAGGAGATGGCAATCCCCTCCAGTATTCTTGCCTGGAGAATACCATGGACAGAGGAGCCTGGCAGGCTACTGTCCATGGGGTGGTAAGAGTCAGACACGACTTAGCAACTAAACAGCCACCACCACTGTAGGTCAAAGGGAACCCCTGGAAATTGTGAAGTCAGGTAGAGATGCTGGGTGATGGGTTGATGCTGCAGAAGGACCAGAGAGACAAGAGGCTGGGTAGCGAGTCGTTGCTGTCACAGGAGAGCAGTGGCAAGCTCCTGTGAACAGTGACAGCAGTGTGTGAGGAGGGCTGGAACAGCAGGGTGCAGGAGGGCTGGAGGGAGAGCAAGGAATGGGTGAGAATCTCTTCTTGAAGGCTTCAGGGAAGTGTTTACAGGGAGATATTGTTTGAGCTGAGACCTGAAGAATAGGCTGACAAGGTGACAAAATGGCATTCTGTGGAGGAGGGAATAATATGTGCAGAGTCACAGGGACATAAACTATAATTGTCTAGTCAGAGCGCAGTGAATGGTTTACTAGAATCAAGCTTCCGGGGCAAGCCTGTGGTTTGCTTCAGAGACAAGGCTGGAAGATCAGGAGAAAGTCCACTGCCTCGGCTGAAGGACTTGGACCTGACACATTGGTTGGAATCATGGAAGGTTTTTAAAGAGCCAACTCCCTGGTCTGCTCAGCTTCATGAACCATCCCTCCAGGGCAGTGTGGAGGCTAGATGAGAGTAGGGGAGGGGTGGGGTGTTGACCAGGGAGACTGGGTGGAAGGCTATGGCCATAGTCTGAGGGTGAGATGATGGACACAGGTAGGGAGGCAGAGGGTGGAGTAAGAGAAATTTCAGACACAGAATGAAAAAGATCTCATGACACTGGTGTCAGGGAGGGCATGGCTTATGAGAGAAGGAAAAGTTAGACATGGTGGGGTTTTTGAACTTGGAAACCAAGGAGACGGCAGTGCCATTCATTGGGCAGTGGAAGTGGGCAGGAGAGCAGGACTGGAGGGAAAGTGGAAAGCCCAGTTCTGGGTATTGCATTTGAGTGCCTGAGGGCCATTCTGGTAGCATATCTATCTGCTGCTCGGACCTGGTGTGGGCTGGAGGTAGAGTGTGTACGTGTGGGAAACAGGCTCCACGTTGAAGGATACTCACATGAATAGAATATCTCCAGATAACAAGGGACAGGGGTTCCAGAGGCCACCTGTGATTCTGGAGTCTCTCCTTCCCGGCTTTTGCCAACACACCCACTCAGGGAACCTGCTCCCATCAAAGATGTGTGCATCCAGAGACCAAATCTTTCCCTGTGTTCCTGAGAACAGTGGTTCCAAAGACCTCACTGGGCCAGCGAGTGAATAGTGAATTGTCTGGGGGTCGTAGCCTTGCTGGACCTGTGTGCTGGTTCTGGCTCCCCTCCTGAGTAGCTGCTTGACTCTAGACTTGCCCTGTGGCCTCTCTGTGCAGTATTTCTGTGGGCGCTGCCTCATTAGGCTGCATCACTGTTAATGATGTGAACTATGGAAGACCCTGGGCACTGGTGCCTGACACATAATCACACTGCATGAGTGTTAACTGTCACTGTTAGGATGGTCGCTTTGAGCCTTATTTCCCTTATCTGTAAAGTGGGCAGTTTCTGTTCAGACTCATAGACGTGTCGTCAGGAAGCAAATGTTTAACGTCATGTATGTAAAAACACTGAGCACATTGCCTGTCAAAATAGATGCCTTTTATTGCTATCAGTAATAAATACTTACACAGACTATAATTCCATAGGATCCACACATTTTATTGGCAGCTTGCCTTGCTTTCTTAAGTTCCCACATCTATGAAAGGTCCCTCTTGTTAACTCCCAAACAGAAAACACACCCCCAAAACCTCCCTTCTGAGCCTTGTCCCTACCTACCTGGACATGTTTCTTATCCCTCAGCTTTCTTATTTTATCTCTAAGCTTCTGTTTATAACCATACCTCAAGGACTGCAGGACTAGGGAGAGCCTTCAGGTGTGACAAGAGCCAGCTTTCCTTGCTTTCCTCCTTCCAGGCCCTAGGACGCCTGCCTAGGGGTGGGAGGTGGTTTGAGCTCCAGGAGTGGAGGAGCTGGTTTGTGAGAGCACCCTCTGTGGAAAACCATGGAAAGTGCAGGGACTTCCAGCGCTGGGTGAAAGCCTTCCCACCACCCTTGAGCAAGAGGTTAGAGCCCCACCAGCCAGCTGAGTAGAGGGCGGCAGTGCCCTCCTTTATGATTTCCCTTGTGAACCTGGCTCAGGAGGCATGCACAGGAACTTGCTTGCAACTGACCGCTGTTCACACTGACGACCACCTATGGCCCAGTCCCCTCTGACTCCAGGCAATGCCATGGTGTTCCCTGAAGCTCATGGACTAGACACATCTCCCACCTGGGCTGTGTTTGCATGCTCCCTCCCCTATTTGCCAGGTTGGGCAGCAAAAGGCCCTTTACTGCCAAGATTCTTAACACCAAATGCTTTGCTCTTGTCTTGTTTTCAGTGGGCTCTCCCCGAAGTCCTGTGAACAAGACGACCTTGACATTGATCAGCATCACCAGCTGCGTGATCGGCCTTGTGTGCTCCTCCCATGTCAGCTGCCCCCTCGTGGTCAGAATCACCCTGCACGTCCCCGAGCACCTCATCGCTGATGGTAAGCCCACCTCTGAGGATGCCATTCCTCTGCCCCCACCCAGAGAGGAAGGCTTCAGGGTGGGCAGGAAAGATACAGACAAGCCAGGGTCCACTGTGACCTATTACTATTAGTGAGAAAAAAAATATACCCAGATAAGAAAGACAGAGGACAAAATTAGATTGTCCACCAATGAAATCAGATTGTTGTGTTGTTCAGTCGCCCAGTTGTGTCCGACTCTTTGTGACCTCATGGACTGCAGCACGCCAGGCCTCCCTGTCCGTCACCATCTCCTGGAGTTTGCCCAAGTTCATGTCCATTTCTGATGGAATCAGAAAACAGGTTAAAAAAAAAAAAATGAGCAGATCACTGTCTCCTCTCTGTGCCCATTTCTGTTTGCTTTTCAATAAGCACCTGTCTCAGACGGTAAAGCATCTGCCTACAATGCAGGAGACCTGGGTTCAATCCCTGGGTTGGGAAGATACCCTGGAGAAGAAAATGACAACCCACTCCAGTACTCTCACCTGAAAATCCTATGGACAGAGGAACCTGGTAGGCTACAGTCCATGGGATCAAAAAGTCAGACACAACTGAGCAACTTCACTTCACTTGGTGGATAAATACAGAGCTTACTGACTATAGATACATAGCCACCAAGATTCTCTTAGCCTTTGAATGGGGAAAAGCTAAGTGAAATAGTCAAGTGTTGAAGTATCAGTCATGTTTCCAATTGGTATGCCTGGTGAGAAATTCCTAATTGCAGTAACTTGCTATGAGCCTAGCAAGCTGAAGCAATAATTTACTTTCACCCAGGGGAACCCCAATATAATGAAGGAATAATATAGGTTTGGAGAGTCCCTGAATTAGTAAAGCCCAGAGCACCTAATTGACTTGTTAATGTCTGTTCTCTCAGTTGCTGTTAAGGCTGAAAACAGGTGGGGACTGTCCAGGGTGTTAGAGAGCCTGCTATTTCATGGCAACTGAAGACAGGCAGCAGGTCCCTGTTCCTTGGATGAGTGCCAGCGCCTGTGGCTGGGTCTGATGGAGCCATGCCACAGCCATCACAGAGCTGCTCTGTCCCTCTATCCCTTGGGACCACCCTAGTAGAGATGGGATGGGGCGAGTCAGCAAGGGATGATGTGGCAGAAGGTCCAAGAGGTGGACGAGCATCTGTCTGCTGACTCCTTGCTCTGTGACTCACTGTGGGCCAGGATTAGTAGAGGTAATGACCTTGGGTTGGGGCTAATCTGCAGAGCATCCCTTATTCTGTCTTCCATGATGCATGTGTATGTGTGTCGAGGGGTGGGTGGTGGTGTTATGTGCACACACAAGCACATCTCCTCTCTCTCCCCCTGCAGGGAGCCGCTTCATCTTGCTGGAGGGGAGCCAGTTGGATGCCAGTGACTGGCTGAACCCTGCCCAAGTGGTTCTCTTCTCTCAGCAGAACTCCAGTGGACCCTGGGCCATGGACCTCTGTGCCCGGCGGCTCCTGGACCCCTGTGAACACCAATGCGACCCCGAAACTGGTAGGCGGGAGCATCGGGCAACGGGTAACTGTCAGAGTTCATGCCTCTTGCAAGCACCCCCTCAAAATCCAGGCCACCCCTCCTGATTGGCCCATTATCATTGGGAGCCAAGGCTGTGCAGACTGGCAGCTCAGGTTGGGCCCCTGAGCGTGCTGGCTTGAAATGTGGGTCATCTTCTGGCAGAAGCCTTGGAAACATCCTGACTATAGCCACAAGCCCCACAAATATCTCAGGATGACCTCCACAGCCCATTTCCCTGCAGTCAGGGGATATCAGCTATGGGGTCTGAAATCATTATGCATGTTTATTGCAGAAAATTTGGAGAATTTAGAAAAGCATATAGAAGGAAATGATTCTCATCTATAATTCTTTCTCCTGGAGAAATCATTTAAAAATTTTAATGTCCTCCCCTCTGATCTTTTACAGTGACTGATTCTTAGAAGTTTGTAAGCACACTAAGTCCTGTAGAGTTTTCTTGATTTTTTTCACACATTCTATCACGGGAATTTTCTAGAAACACTAAATAATCCTCAATAATGTAATTTCTAATGACCATTTGGTATTCTATTGTATGTCTGTATCATAGCTCATTTAAATAGTCCTGTATTATTTGACATTTAGGATGCATTAAATTTTTAATTTTTACAAATACTATTAAAATGAATATCTTTCCACATAAATGTAAGGCACATTTGAAGTCATGTTCTTCAAATAAATCTTAGAAGAGAGATTACTGGGCCAAAGGGTATAGGCATCTTTCAGGCTGTTATATTATCCAGTGGGGCTGGGACTGCTCTGAGAGAGGGTTTGAATTCAGACACAGTATGCGTTGGGGTGTTCACAGTGCTTCTTGAGCTCCAGTATACCAGGAATATGGAGCCTTCATCCCAGGTTGCTTTGCACTTTCGTTGTAGAAGGACTTCATCTATGATATTCTTTATAAAGACCTAGTTCCAGTAGATTCAGTACACAGATAGCTCCTTCTCAGAGCCTGGTTCAGTTCAGTTGCTTGTGTCCAATGCTCTGCAACCCAATGGACTGCAGCATGCCAGGCCTCCCTGTCCATCACCAACTCCCGGAGCTTGCTCAAATTCATATCCATTGAGTCTGTAATGCCATCCAATCTTCTCATTCCCTGTCATCCCCTTTTCCTCCTGCCTTCAATCTTTCCCAGCATCAGGGTCTTTTCCAATGAGTCAGTTCTTCACATCAGGTGGCTAAAGTATTGGAGTTTCAGCTTCAGCATCAGTTCCCCCATGAATATTCAGGACTGATTTCCTTTATGATTGACTGGTTTGATCTCTGTGCAGTCCAAGGGATTTTAAGAGTCTTCTCCAACACCACAGTTCAAAAGCATCAATTCTTCAGCACTGAACTTGATTTATAGTCCAACTCTCACATCCATACATGACTACTGGAAAAACCATAGCTTTGACTAGATGGACCTTTGTTGGCAAAGTAATGTCTCTGCTTTTTAATATGCTGTCTAGGTTGGTCATAGCTTTTCTTCCAAGTAGCAAGCATCTTTTAATTTAATGGCTGCAGTCACCATCTGCAGTGATTTTGGAGCCCAAGAAAATAAAGTCTGTCACTGTTTCCATTGTTTTCCCATCTCTTTGCCATGAAAGGATGGGACCGGATGCCATGATCTTCATTTTTTGAATGTTGAGTTTTAAGCCAGGCTTTCTGCCTTAAGGGTGGTATCATCTTCATATCTGAGGTTATTGATATTTCTCCCGGCAATCTTGATTCCAGCTTGTGCTTCACCCAGCCCGGCATTTTTCATGATGTGCTCTACATAGAAGTTAAATAAGCAGAGTGACACGGAGAAGGCAATGGCACCCCACTCCATTACTCTTGCCTGGAAAATCCCATGGATGGAGGAGCCTGGAAGGCTGCAGTCCATGGGGTCGCTGAGGGTCGGACACAACTGAGCGACTTCACATTCACTTTTCACTTCCATGCATTGGAAAAGGAAATGGCAACCCACTCCAGGGTTCTTGAGAATCCCAGGGATGGGGGAGCCTGGTGGGCTGCCGTCTATGGAGTCGCACAGAGTCGGACACAACTGAAGCAGCTTAGCAGCAGCAGCAACAGCAAGCAGAGTGACAATATGCAACCTTGATATACTCCTTTCCCAACTGGAATCAGTCTGTTGTTCCATGTCTGGTTCTAACTGTTATTCTTGACCTGCATACAGATTTTTTAGGAGGCAGGTAAGGTGGTCTGGTATTCCCATCTCTTTAAGAATTTTCCAGTTTGTCATGATCCACACAGTCAAAGGCTTCAGCATAGTCAATGAAGCAGAAGTAGATGTTTTTTCTGGAATTTCCTTTCTTTTCCAATGCATGTTGGCAATTTGATCTCTGGTTCCTCTGCGTTTTCTAAATCCAGCTTGAACATCTGGAAGTTCTTAGTTCACATACTGTTGAAGCCTTGCTTGGAGAATTTTGAGCATTACTTTACTAGCATGTGAGATGAGTACAATTGTGTGGTAGTTTGAACATTCTTTGGCATTGCCTTTCTTTGGGATTGGAATGGAAACTGACCTTTTCCAGTCCTGTGGCTACTGCTGAGTTTTCCAAACTTGCTGGCATATTGAGTGCAACACTTTCACAGCATCATCTTTTAGGATTTGAAATAGCTCAACTAGAATTCCATCACCACCACTAGCTTTGTTCATAGTGATGCTTCCTAAGGCCCACTTGATTTTGCGCTCCAGGATGTCTGGTTCTAGGTGAGTAATCACACCATTGTGGTTATCCGGGTCATGAAGATATTTTTTGTATGGTTTTTCTGTGTATTCTTGTCATCTCTTCTTAATATCTTCTGCTTCTGCTAGGTCCATACCAGTTCTGTCCTTTATTGAGCCCATCTTTGCATGAAATGTTCCCTTGGTATCTCTAATCCTCCTGAAGAGATCTCTAGTCTTTCCCATTCTATAGTTTTCCTCTGTTTCTTTGCATTGATCATTTAGGAAAGCTTTCTTATCTCTCCTTGCTATTCTTTGGAACTCTGCATTCAGATGCTTATATCTTTCTCTTTCTCCTTACCAGAGGCATGGTAAAATACCTTAGAACCAGGGAAGGGGATGTACTGACATCTAAGACCCCCAGGTGAAACATTGTTGGAGTCTAGAGCCGGCTCCTCCAGCTCTCTGTACCTCATGTACCACCCCCTCTTCTTCCTCCTCCTATACACATGCACATACAGACACACACACACACACACACACACACACACACACACAGATGCATCTCAGTCAGGTGCCAGGCTGTAAGGATATCAGTAGAAGTTGCCTCCAAGAGACTTGGCTCTTACTTCTGTTATAATCCATCGTTTCAGCTCTCTGGGGGAATAACAGGTAACCGCAGCATCAAAAGTTCACCTTGTTAGGTCTAAAAGTTGTTGTTACGTGGGCCCGTCGCAGAGATTCTAGGCCCCCATATGGAGGAGAAAGCACAGCATTTTAAACATCTGATGTCTAAGACTGTGCTTACTTGCTTCTCCTCCCACGCTGTCAGGCAAACACCAAACCAGACAGATGGGCTGTGCACCATGCCCAAAAGCCAGCGTGCTCAGGAGAGAAAAGCAGGCTTATCTCAGTGGTGGGGCCTCTCCAGGCAACTGAGTAGTCTCTGGCCCCCTCTGACCTGCATGGGGAGACCCTGGCGAATCTCACTTGTTAAAGTCACTTCTGAGAGAAGCATGACATCCAGAGGGTCTTGGAAGCTTCACCTGAGGTTTTAAAGAACAGGAAGCTTTTTTGAATAACACGTGGAAAGAGGGATTGATGTTTTAAGCTTGGTCGGTCTTAGAGATAAACCCCTCCTTACTTTAGGTCAGTGCTCAAATTCCCTAAGAAGTACATGCCTTGCCTGAAGTCCCATGGCTACCGCAGGCAGAGTTGGTGTTCTATCCACCATGAAATCGGAGCAGAAGTGGGGTTGTAAAGGTCAAGGCCAACATACCTGTCACTGTAACACTATTCACCAGTCACCACTGCTGGACATCCCTGTTTCCCAAGCTGGAAGCTGAAGAAGCTACTTGTCCACAGCGAAGCTCCCATCACCTCTTCAGCCCCTCCTGATGTCTCATTGCTAATCCTCACTGCAGATGCCTTTGGGAAGCCCCTCCCCTGCCAGTGGCTTCCCAGTATTTGTGGCAATTAATGAAATTCCAACTGGAAAGCCAGGGGTGGAAGTTAAAACAAGAACCCCCAACAGAACTAAGGTGCGATATCTTCATTCAGGGTAGCCGCTGGGAAATGATGGCTGCAGAGACTTCCATTTCCATCAATGCTGGGGTTGGAAACCCTCCCCCTTCCCGCCCTGCTTCTGTCTGAGCAGGGGATGATGTGGTCATCCCACACAATCATCAGCAAGAAACTTTATCGCCTCCCACACTCTATCCTAGAGCCTTTCTCCAAGGAGCTCAGTGTGGGAATTGGCTGCAAGTCAAGCCCACGTTATTTTTGCAGTCCTTCAGCTAACTCACTTGGAAATGCCATAGTGTTGGGACATGTGCTTTCCCAGCCATGCTGAGGGCTCTGCCCATGTGGATGGGTAGAACTGTGCAAGTGCACATGTATACTTTTTCACACACACAAACACACACGCAAGCACTGGTGCTCAGTCACCTCAAAGGAGCACCCCCTCCCCCAGAGCCTGAAGCTCTCCTTAGGCACCCTTCCAACGTGTTCCAAACTTAAGTGTGTGTTTACTCATCACCCGCACAGAAATTTGGAGTACCAGGTGGGGTAGGTGTTGTAGATTGTTTAGTCGCTCAGTCGTGTCCAACTCTTTGTGACCCCATGGACTGCAGCACGCCAGGCCTCCCTGTCCTTCACTATCTCCTGGAGTTTGCTCAAACTCATGTCCATTGAGTCAGTGATGCCATCCAGCCATCTCATCCTCTGTTGACCCCTTCTCCGCCTACCCTCAGTCTTTCCCAGCATCAGGGTCTTTTCCAATGAGTCAGCTCTTTGCATCAGGTGGACAAAGTATTGGAGCCTCAGCTTCAACATCAGTCTTTCCAATGAATGTTCAGGGTTGATTTCCCTCAGGATTGACTGGTTTGATCTCCCTGTTGTCCATAGGACTCTCAAGAAAGAGTCTTCTCCAGCATCACAATTTGAAAGCGTCAATTCTTCAGGGTTCAGGTGTTGTGAAGTGAAGTGAAGTTGCTCATCGTGTCTGGCTCTTTGCGATCCCATGGACTGTAGCCTAGCAGGCTCCTCCATCCATGGGATTTTCCAGGCAATAGTACTGGAGTGGGTTGCCATTTCCTTCTCCAGGGGATCTTCCTGACCCAGGGATGGAACTCAGGTCTCCCACATTGTAGACAGATGCTTTACCGTCTGAGCCACCAGTGAAGTCAGGTGTTGTAATGGGCTCCTAAATATGTTCACTTCCTAATCTGAAGAACCTGTTAAAATGTTATGTTACCTGGCAAAAATGAATTCAAGTTGCAGGTGAAATTAAGGTTGCTGGACATCTGATCTTAAAATAAGGGGAGTATCCTGAATTAATCAAGTAGGCCCAATGAAATCACAAGAGTGCTTAACAGTGGAAGAAGAAGGGAGAAGAGGCCAGAGTGATGCCACATGAAAAGCACTCCACCAACCATTGCTGGATTTGAAGGCTGAGGAGCCAGTGAATGCAGGCATCCTCTGCTGCTGCTGCTAAGTCGCTTCAGTCGTGTCCGACTCTGTGTGACCCCAAAGATGGCAGCCCACCAGGCTCCCCCATCCCTGGGATTCTCCAGGCAAGAACACTGGAGTGGGTTGCCATTTCCTTCTCCAATGCATGAAAGTGAAAAGTGAAAGTGAAGTCGCTCAGTCGTGTTCGACTCTTAGCGATCCCATGGACTGCAGCCTATCAGGCTCCTCCGTCCATGGGACTTTCCAGGCAAGAATACTGGAGTGGGGTGCCATCACCTTCTCCGAGGCATCCTCTAGAAGGTGGCAAAGGCAAGGAAGATGATTCTCCCCTGAAGCCTCTAGAAAGGAACACAGCTCCATGGACACCTTGTTTTTAGCCCAGTGAGACTCACATCAGATTTCTGACCTGCAGAACTGCAAGGTAGTAAATTTCTCTTGTCTTAAACCACTAAGTTTGCGGTAATTTTTTTATGGTGACTATAGAAAAATAACACACCAGGGAAGGAGAAAAAGGACAGAGGAAAAATAAACATTGTTATGCCCTCTGTATGTCGCCCTGGCATGGTTTATGGAGGGTGGCTACACAGACCGAGAGATGGGTCAGGAATCTGCAGAAGGCCTAGAGCTAGAAGGAACTTGAGATCCATATTCCAGCCTCCCCTTGCCGTTCTCCCACTGTGCTATTTGGGCAGGACATTATGTACCTAAATTTACTAGCCTGGGAGCCCTCTGGCAACCACATACTGACTTTCTCTCCCAGATCCTGCCAGGTTGGTGACCCTGGGTGTGTCTCTGGTCACGTGGGGCTAACAGCACACTACTGAAATTGTATCCTGCCTGGATCCAGCCAGGTGTTGACTTTTTCTGTACTTTCTAAGGGTTTTTGTGGCAGCTATATTTTGGTTGATTGGTTTTCTGATGGCAATACAGACTGACTAGCTTCAGCAACTTCTCTCTCTCTCTGCTCCCTTCCTGGCCTTTGTTCTGCCATATGGGCAGCTGTGGAGGCTTCACACACCTGCTGGATTTCACAGCCCCCATCATTTCTGGCCACAGACCTTCATTGCCCTTTTCAGGATATGTAGCTTTTATGAGTCTGCAAGGAGGATTGGCTTCCAAGCTAAATCAAGTTTTAATCCCCATCCAAGATAGTCACTGAAATTCTTTCTGTCCCAGATCTTTGTGTAGGCCAGTCCCATCCTGGAAGAAGTGTGTAAAATCTGGTGAGGGGCATTGACTAGTTCCCAGACTCACTCTAGCCCTCCTCCCTTTTCCTTGCTCTGAAAAAAGACCTTTCTCTCTCTTTTTCTCTAGTCTTCCCTAGTTTTCAGAACCCAGTTTGGTGGGGTACCACAGCTCCCATTTTGTTCCTGCCCACTGGATTGCCCACTCACCCCAAACTCCTTTTGTGGCTCAGTTAAAGCACCTTGCTTCAGGGTGTACTTTTGGCTTATTTCCCTCTGTCTGTCCTCCCAGAGTCACCTATGGCTATTTGATTCTGAGCCTGATGTCTGCCCAGAAGAGGAGACCAGGCAATTAGATGTTATTCCCTCCCAGATGTCTTGCAAAGATTTCTCTTTTTGGATGAAGCATACCCAATTCATTTAAATAAAAGTCAGCAGCTACCTGAAGGTTGGAGATGATCAGGGCTTTTTGGCATTGATTTCTGTATTTACCTCATGAAGAACTTGTGTTCAGCCCAGTCATGTCTGAGGAGCTCTGGCTTCAAGGTCTTCCTTTAACCCTTCAAAGAGGTTTGTGCCTCCATCTGTCTGTGGAATGAGTGGGAAATGACCGAAGGCACTGCACATCACGGAAGGTACCTCGAGGTGTCTGCCTTCAGGGTGTCAAGCGCAGATCAAGTGTAAGCATCTCCAGGCCCTACATGGATCATCTCTTGGGTGGGGTTGTGCTCTCTGGCAATGTGGCTGCCTTTGAGTGCCTCCTGCAGGGCACGCTTCATCGCAGTTGGGCACTTCTCTGTGGCCGAGACACGTCTCTGCATTGGATTCCTATGAACACCACCACAGAGTCGGCACGTCATGTGTTCCCTGCCATCTGTCACAGCAGATGCAGAGACTGTAACACTTCGAGCTTAGGAGGGCATCCAACACCCTTGTGGGGTCTTTAAAATTCACAGCTAACAGTCAGAGCCTGTGCTTGCACGAAACCCCTCTTAAAGTCAAGATTTAGCTGTTGGTTGCCATAGCAACTTTCCTCATCAAGTCTGAACTCCTTTCAATGTAGATGGCCAAACTGGTTTTGAAGAGGAATACAGAAGAGAAAAGTTTGGTGAGTCCCAGAAATGAGGATGATTTAAGAGGCAAATTTTGGAAATCCTCAAACCCTAACCTGATATGTTTGAAACATCTCTCTGTTGCTCTGACTTGGGGCTGCATTTACCATTGTATGGAGAAAAGCTTTTGTTGTCAGTAGTGTCCCCACATAGTAATGAATGATGGAAACCTCATAAGGGGATAATGACTATGAAGGCAATTTGAGGAAGGTAAATGTGCTCTACAAATGGTAGGTATTGCCATCATTAGGAAAATCAAGCTCTGCTTGAACTCTGGGTTGTTACTGCATTTATTTCTACACGTTTTGTGGTAACTAGATCTCAAGTGTGGAGGAAGGATTCACTTTTTTGTCAGTCTTTAATTCTAGGCAAGGCATCCAGCCAAGAACTTTCTAAGAGTCAGAGTGATGGGTTTGACAACCTCTTGAGATTACTTCCTGTTTTGTAATATCATATCCATGCCTAAATGTCCATAAGGAAATTAAAAGGTGATCTGCTTAAGGGAGAATCATATCTGGACACTTGACCCATTAATTGGCTTGATATTGGCATCTTGGGGAGAGGTGGTGGTATCTATAAATTTAGGACACACTTTAATTTATTATTGTCCATTACACAGTATTTATACAAGGTCTATTCAAAAAGAGGAAAAACCAGCTTATTCCTCCGCTTGTGTAACTTTCAGTCTAGAGTCCATGCTTTCTTTGGAATTGATATGGTATGAAGCCCAGCTCCTGGTATTTCCCTTCTTGCCCTCCTCTGGTCCTCGTCCATTTTCTTTCCTTCTATCAGCGAAACAGCCTTCACCAGAAGCCTTATCATCAGCTGTGCTTTCTTATGTTTGACTCCCAGCTTCGTGACCATGCCTAGATTCAGCTCAGCACCTCTGAAGCCAGTAAATTGGAACCCGTTGTGAATCTGGCCCACGTGGAAGCCTAAATTTGTCATCCAGAAGACAAAGCACTGCTCTAACGCTCCCTTTGTATCCCTCACAAAGGAAGTTATTCATTTTCACTCCACTCCTGAGCACCTTGACTGAGTCGGTGCGGGAGAGGACGATGAGTGTTATCTGGTTGTGAGACTCTGATGGGCAGTAGCTTATAGGGCAATTTTGGCAAGAATGTCTGTGCTTAGAGTTTAACAAAAACTTCTTGCTCAGAGCCTACACAATCCCTGCTCTCATAACTGTAAGGCCCCTTCACTTCATTTTTATTGTTTTTTATCTTTGAAAAGAGGAAATAGCTCTCAAAGCTTTTATTCCATCTCTGTCCTTTTAGAGCATCTCTTCCCAAGGAGATAAAGAAACCTTACCCCTTGTCTCTGTAGGGCCTGGTGCCTGTATAGCAATTTCCAAGTTTTAGGGAGTCACACCCTGTTCTTTCACTGTCTACAAGTTAAAGAAGCAGTCTGTGACAGAGTCAGTACTGGTGCTGTAGTGAAACTGGTCTCAGCAGTTTAGGGATGCATAGCATCACCCGAGGAATTGTTAACAGGAGGAAACAGTTACAATTTTCTTCAAAGTCATTCTAAGTAGAGCAACGATCCTTGATCTTTTGGGGGGTCTTGGATTGGCTGGTAAATCTGATGAATGTTATGGAAGGCTGCTCAGGAAAGATGCACATAAACACACTTCAGTTTTGCATACAACTCCAGAGAAGGCGATGGCACCCCACTCTAGTACTCTTGCCTGGAGAATCCCATGGACGGAGGAGCCTGGTGGGCTCCAGTCCATGGGGTCGCTAGGAGTCGGACATGACTGAGCAAATTCATTTTCACTTTTCACTTTTATGCACTGGAGAAGGAAATGGCAGCCCACTCCAGTGCTCTTGCCTGGAGAATCCCAGGGACGGGGCAGACTGGTGGGCTGCCATCTATGGAGTCGCAGAGTCAGACACGACTGAAGTGAGTTAGCAGCAGCAGTTAGCAGCCAGAGAGGCTGTGGACCTCTTGGTACCCTATCGGAGTAACGAATGGTAATGAAACATAGTGATACCATAAACAAACATAGGTGATCCTTCTGTTTATCAGCACAAAGATGATTAGCTTTGGACTTCCCTGGATGTCCAGTGGTTAAGATGCCACCTTCCAATGCAGGGGATAAGAGCTAGATCCCTGGTTGGGGAACTAGGGTCTCACATGCCTCAGGGTGTAGCCAGAAATTAAAAAAAAAATTATAGCTATTTTCATTTAAAAACCTAGAGTTCTTATAAAATCATAATAGCTATAAGTGGCCTCCTCTAAATACAGCTGTTGTACTTGGGCTAGCTACACAGCCTGGTTGGGGAAAAAGGTCTGTAGTCAGACTGACATAGCTTCAAATGCTAACTCTGCCATTTAAAAGCTTTCTCCAAATCCCTTAATTTTTCTGAGCCTCAGTTTCCATTATCAGCATAACATCGCTAATAATACATACTTTTCAAGTTTCTTAGAAATATTTGATAAAATAACTCACTTATGTGGTCTTTGAACATGTACTGATCATCTAATACGTACCTTGCAGTATTTGGCCACTGAGAAAATAAAGATGAAAAAGTCCCTTGCTCAGTCCTTCTTGGATTTTGTGTCTGCGGAGCCCATGTAACAGGTGCTGTGTAAATGTTAGTTTCCTCCACTAGTGAAAGTCATCATGTAGTGAAAATGGACGATTGGTGCTGTGTTCCCTTACATGGGCAGTGGAGATGGGAATGTATGGCATAATGGGATTTATGGCCTCATCCCTGCCACTGTTAGAGTTTGATCTGATCATTACATTTTCTCCAACACAGACATGTCAATCAATTTCTTTGTGTTTCTTTTCCTTCTTCCTCACCCTGCTTCTAAGGGGAATGCCTCTGCTACGAAGGTTACATGAAGGATCCAGTACACAAGCATCTTTGCATTCGGAATGAATGGGGAACCAACCAGGGGTAAGTGAGGGGATGGCGAATTAGCCAGTTCCTGGATATTACCACGCCCTCAGGCAGACAGGATGCAGAGCAATTGCCTCTAGAGGGACAGAGCTAAAGGGTGGTTCTATTCTGAACATCAAATGGGTGACCTGTCACTGTGCATCCATATTTACACCATCCCAGTGACGTCCTTCTCTTCTTTCTCTCCGCTTATGAGTTCAGAGCCTTCAGCTGGGATCTGGGAATCAGGCTTCCTTTTCTTACCGCCGTCAACCATGAGGATTCCACAAACAGGACTTAGCTGATGATTTTTGTTGGAGACACGTGAAGACACACAGACTCTAGCACAGCTCCCCCAGAGCTCCACGAGCTTTGTGAGACTGACATGAGTAGAGGCTTGTTTTCACTAGCACTGTCAGAGAGGGTGAGATGCAAAGACTCGGGGAATGCAGGATTGAGATAAAGGAGTTTTGTCTGATCCCCAATTGCCATCTCTCTGTGAGACCTTTGCTTTCCCCCGAGCATAGACAACTGGGGTAAAATATTAATAGTTACCATGTCCATTGCTTTGTTTTTAAATCTATTTTACTTTTTTAAATTTTTCATGGTGATAAAATATACATAACATAGAAATGATTATTTTCCCCATTCTTAAGTGTACAATTCAATGGCATTAAGTGCACATAGTATTGCGCCACTATCACCACTGTCTATCTTCTGTTGCTTTTTTAATCTTTTTATACTTTATTCAGGGTGCTGAGAACCCATTTTCTGCCTTGACTGTGTTCAGTAGGAGAGTGTGGGGAGACAAGGGTCAATAATGCTAATAATAGCAGTCAGTGGGGCAGGGGAAACTGGAAATCAGGGCAAAAGCCCTCTTGGAGTGATTGCTTGGACTGCAGAGTTGAAATGTATTTGCAGCCTGACAAGGTGGAGAAAAGAAACCACCATCCCTTCCCATAGCACCACTGAGGACTCTTAGCCCTGAGGTCGGTGCTTAGCCTCCTCTGTATGTTTCTGATGAGCCCAAACCTAGAATATTGAATGTAGTTCTGGACTCTCAAAGCAATAAATATGGAGACAAATGGGTGAGAGTTTGGAGAAGAGCAATAAAAATGATTGAAGAGCCCGAGGGAGTGATTTATGATGAAAGGATAGAAGAACTCCACTCAGAGAACTTGGCCAGCTGATGACTAAGTCAAGGCATGATAGATGCCCGTAGACGTTCGATGAGGGCAAATGTGCTGGAACGGGTTGAAGTTGAGTGATAAGGACAAGAGAGAATGAAGTTAAGGAAAGGAAATCTGAGTCACAGGTCAGAAAACTTGGGGGAAGTCAGAATGCCATGAAATTTCTCTGTTAGTGAAAATGAAGGATGACTCCGTTTCTACTGAATTGGTGATTGTGTCAGGGAGTCAGGCTGCAAAATGTAGAGGAAGGAGTTTGGAGAAGGGTAAATGCATATGAGGTGGCCTGCTGTTGAAAGACTGGTGGGAGAGCTTGGCTCAGAGATGCCAAGCAGAGTGTGAATGGTGCACGTGTAAAGGCAGCTCAGTCCTCTTCCTCTCTGACCCCTGACATGTTTGCATGGTTGCTGGGGCACCAGGATTTTAGCCTATGGCTGAGAATCTCAGTTGACTATGATTCTTACTGAGTAAAATATTGGGAAAGCTGATGAATAACTGACAAAGAGATCTCTTAGCCAGCATACCTGCTGCTGAAGTAAACAATGACAAAAAATCATTTCACTTTGTGCCCTGAATGATCAGGGCTGGCTCTCTGCAGTGATTGGATTTGGGGGCTAATCACTCAAGCCTCCGTGCCCCTTGTCTTGTAGACAGATCATGTGAGGATGGGCCTGACTTCACTGGGTAATTGCACAAGGCTTCGTCATTCCCTCTGGCTGTGTGTAGAGACAGTCTTAGGATGTAGACAAGAGCCTCCAGGGAAATGGTGGAGGCCCCACGATGGTGTCATTTAAAATAAGACAGGCTAAAGCCCCAAGTTACAGACTGACAGGAACATTAGCCCCAGGAAACAGACAAGTAGACCTAATCTGTCATTTCCATCTCTAATTTCCATTATTCTCTGATCATCACTGTCTACGAGGTCTCGTTTTGGACACTAATAAAATAATGGAGCAACTGTTAGGAGGTGGGGGAAAAGTGACTATCTGGAGAATAATGGAGCCAGGAGTGATAAGCAGCATGAGTTTATATGTATATAAAGAAGTGCCAGACAAAGGACTGCATTTTCCTCCTAAAATGACAAGATAAATGAAAAGCAGAAGACGCCATACATCTTGATCTAAATCAGGGGTCTGATGCCATGTTTCTTTAAATTATTCTTACAAAATTAATCGAAATTGATTTCAACGTGAAAACTGTCACTTGAATTGAAAATTACCTGACGGATTGCTAACTAATGACATGTATTGGGGTATTATGGAAAAATCAATGGTAGGCCTGATTTTCCTGAATAATTTATTTAATGTTCCAGGAGGTGGAGGTGAGCTGCAAGTATGGGAATTTACATTTTTCACTTAGTATTCCTATATCGCATACGTTAAAATACCTGAACATTCTTTTGAAGTCAAACAACCAAATCCTAGGCCACTGAAAGCTAAGATGAATTCCCTTGTGAAAAATCTAGGTTAATGTACCAAAGGAAAAGTAGCAATGAAGCAGTCATGACTTTCAGACAAGGAAGAACATTGATCAAGGACGTTAATACAAAAAAAATATCCAGTGGATAATTCTGTGAGACAGAGGATTTACCTGCAACTTTATCCGGCCACTGCATTGTGCTTCAGTTTACCTGGATCTATATGTGTTCGTGTGAGTGTGGTATGTGATGTATGTGTGAGTGATATGTGTGTCTGAGTGAGCAGATTTGTTTATAGAAATCCCCTCACTGCTCCAGGATTCCCTGGTGGCTCAGACAGTAAATAATCTGCCTGCAGTGTAGGAGATCTGGGTTTGATCTCTTGTTTAGGGAGATCCTCTAGAGAAGGAAATGGCAACCCACTCCAATATTCTTGCCTGGAGCGTGGACAAGGGAAACTGGCGGGCTATAATCCATGGGGTCAAAAAGAGTCAGACACAGCTGAAGCGATTAACACACACTTTCTCACCATGCCATTCCGTCGTTTACTCTCTCACTCATTCATGTTTTCAGCAAATATTCACTGTATTACCCATTGTGGCCCAGGATAGGCTAGGTTGCTAATTATAAGAAGAAGATGTTGTCTCTGCTCTGGAAGAACTAATAGTCTAGATAGATAGGTGGGCACATAACAAGGAAATTGCAGTGAATTCTAAAACCAGTTAAAGGTTTCAGTTCAGTTCAGTTCAGTCGCTCAGTCGTGTCTGACTTTTTGTGACCCCATGGACTACAGCACGCCAGGGTTCCCTGTCCATCACCAACTCCTGGAGTTCACTCAGACTCATGTCCATTGAGTCAGTGATGCTATCCAATCATCTCATCCTGTCGTCCCCTTCTCCTCCCGTCTTCAATCTTTCCCAGCATCAGGGTCTTTTCAAGTGAGTCAGCTCTTCACATCAGGTGGCCAAAGTATTGGAGTTTCAGCTTCAACATCAGTCCTTCCAATGAATATTCAGGACTGATTTGCTTTAGGATGGACTGGTTGGATCTCCTTACTATCCAAGGGTCTCTCAAGAGTCTTCTCCAACACCACAGTTCAAAAGCATCAATTCTCGGCACACAGCTTTCTTTATAGTCCAATTCTCACATCCATACACGCCACTGGAAACACCATAAGCTTGACTAGATGGACCTTTGTTGGCAAAGTAATGTCTCTGCTTTTCAATATGCTATCTAAGTTGGTCATGACTTTTCTTCCAAGGAGCAAGAGTCTTTCAATTTCATGGCAGCAGTCACCATCTGCAGTGATTTGGTAGCCCAAGAAAATAAAGTCTGTCACTGTTTCCACTGTTTCCCCATCTATTTCCCATGAAGTGATGGGACCAGATGCCGTGATCTTAGTTTTCTGAATGTTGAGCTTTAAGCCAACTTTTTCACTCTCCTCTTTCACTTTCATCAAGAGGCTCTTTAGTTCTTCTTCACTTTCTGCCATAAGGGTGGTGTCATCTGCATATCTGAGGTTATTGATATTTCTCCTGGAAATCTTGATTCTAGCTTGTGCTTCTTCCAGCCCAATGTTTCTCATGATGTACTCTGCATATAAGTTAAATAAGCAAGGTGACAATATACAGCCTTGATGTACTCCTTTCCCAATTTGAAACTAGTCTATTGTTCCATGTCCAGTTCTAACTGTTGCTTCCTGACCTGCATACAGATTTCTCAAGAGGCAGGTCAGGTGGTCTGGTATTTCCATCTCTTGAAGAATTTTCCACAGTTTGTTGTGATCCACACATTCAAAGGCTGTGGCATATTCAATAAAGCAGAAATAGATGTCTTTCTGGAACTCTCTTGCTTTTTCAATGATCCAGCGGATGTTGGCAATTTGATCTCTGGTTCCTCTGCCTTCTCTAAAACCAGCTTGAACATCGGGAAGTTCATGGTTCACGTACTCTTGAAGCCTGGCTTGGAGAATTTTGAGCATTACTTTACTAGCATGTGAGATGAGTGCAATTGTGCTGTAGTTTGAACATTCTTTGGCATCGCCTTTCTTTGGAATTGGAATGAAAACCAACCTTTTCCAGTCCTGTGGCCACTGCTGAGTTTTCCAAATTTACTGGCATATTGAGTGCAGCACTTTCACAGCATCATCTTTTAGGATTTGAAATAGCTCAAGTGGAATTCCATCATCTCAACTAGCTTTGTTCAGAGTGATGCTTTCTAAGGCCCACTTGACTTCACATTCCAGGATGTCTGGCTCTAGGTGAGTGATCATAAAGGTCTGAGCAAAGTTTAATAGGACTACCATTTAAGGAGTTCTTTATGGGACATCCCAGAATCTGGAATATGGTTTCATGGAGAAGTTAGATCTTAAACTATTCTGTTTAATAGGTACCAAAGGTAATTTTAAACAGAAAGAACAGCATATGCCAAGGCATGGAGACTCAAGAAGCATGATTTTTCCAGGAATGACAAACAAGTAGCTCAGTGTAGCTTACAGGTGCAGTCCACAGAGACAGGAGAAGAGGCTGGTAAGGTGGATAACCACTAGATCTTGGGGACTTCCCTGGTGCTCCAGTGACTTAAGCCTATGTGCTCCCAATGCAGGGGCCTGGGTTCGATCCCTGGTCAGGGAACTAGATCCCGCGTGCCACAACTAAAGATCCTATGTGCCGCAACTGAGTCCTGGCACAGCCTAAAAATTAGACTAGATCTGAAGAGCTCTTGCTTACTAAGGCTTTGAACCTTAAAGCTCCATGTGTACACCCCTTGAATGATGAGCAGGAGGTGCCTGTATATGTGGTGGATTGTTCTCTCACTGCGTGTTATTTTTCTGGACCCTTCAAAATAAGACATCTTAAAAATAAAGCAGAACAAACACACAAGAAACCTCTCAAGACTATCTAGTTTTACTTATCTGGATTGTGCAAGTAAAACATAGTCTTAAAATTATCCTGTAGATAAAAGTTTTCAAGACCACACAGCAAAGAGTTTCAGAGAACTGGGGACCATATATGTACATGATATGTAAATTGAGGACATTGCAACCATCTTGGTGACTCTGGTTTTGCCAAAAATGCCCAAGGAGAAGTGAGGCAGGTTGAGACATTCATGTGTGAATCTTGGTAATAATGTCAGTCACTGTGGTTCACCCAAGTGACAGGATCCAGGCAGGGTGGCAGGTTGTAAAATCAATGAACTCATTACACAAGAGGCTCCGATTCACTAAAAGTAAAAATAGCTTCAAAAAGATTCAAACAAAGTCATGGATGACAGACTTCTAATGAGTTATTAAAAGAACATGGGATGTTTGAGGTTACATCCTTGGTCTCTGAGGTTGGCAACAAAATCAATCACTGCCTGACTGACCCAGCACCCCTGGTAACCTGGTGCCCAGCAGAAGTCCCAGCAGAAGTCCCAGCATGGAAGGGTCCTACCCTGACCCAGGGCTTCGCCACATCTCTGTCTAACCTGTGTGGATTCACAAGTGCTCAGCCTTCTGACCCCTGTGGCCGCATAGACACAGCCAGAGGCCTTTGTGGTCTCTATATGGTATTTGTCTGCTAGGACAACAGGGACAAATTGAAAATTTTCACAGACAAGAAAAGTGAAAGTGAAAGTCACTCAGTCGTGTCCAACTCTTGCGACCCCCTGGATTATACAGTCCATGGAATTCTCCAGGCCATAACTGGAGTGGGTAGCCTTTCCCTTCTCCAGGGTATCTTCCTAACCCAGGGATTGAACCCAGGTTTCCCACATTGCGGGCAGATTCTTTACCAGCTAAGCAACAAGGGAAGCCCAAGAATACTGGAGTGGGTAGCCTATCCCGTCTCCAGCAGATCTTTCTGACCCAGAATCGAACCAGAGTCTCCTGCATTGCAGGCGGATTCTTGAAACCAATAACGTCAATAAAGACAAGAAAGGAACCAATAGATGAGGGTGAGGGAGGCAAGAGAGATTGATTTACATGAAAATATGAGAGGAGAAAAAACAAATGTATTTAGCCACTTTGGAGGTTATTAAGAAAGGCTCTAATGATGTCTTTTGATAAAGAGTGCACCCAACAGCCTCTCGATATGTTTTTCAGAACACCACCATTAGATTACATTCATGCATTTGACGGTGTTCCCAGTAAAGAGCAGTCTGGTTTCTTATTCTGGCATCTCAGATACAGAGGGTGACACCAAGGAGAGTCCCCACTGGAGAACATAGTACTAGATTTCAGTGCTGAAGGATGGCGATGGAGCGATGATTTATGAGATGGGAAGAGACCAGCTGTGGAAAATGAACAGGTGTTTCTCAAGGTGTTAAAAGCCATTGTTAGAACTAGACCTGCTCATCAGAGCACTCCTCTCACTGCCTGCTCAGGAGGCAACTAACGTACCACGGTCTCCCCTCAGATCCGTGCCTTGTGTGTGTGTGTGTGTGTGTGTGTGTGTGTGTGTGCACACACATACCCTCACACAGCCCATGCATCTTAAGGCCTCTTCATTGTCTCAGGTGCGTACTGCTCTTTCTATTTCTACAACTCCCCACTGCTCCTCACCCTCCCAGGAGTGACTGCTTGGGGATTCTAAATCTGTACAAGAAACAAATGTCCCACACCAAAGCATCCGGTTTCCTTTTCAAGCCAAGAAGGAGGACGGTGTTTGTCATGGTTGGTCTCAGCCCCTCTGTCTTTTTCAGAAACGTCCTTGACAGAAGGTAATTTTATTTAGGTCTGTCTGAATGATGCCATCCTAAACATTTCCCTAGAGACCACTCACAGGAAAATGACCACAGCCCAGTGGGGAGGCTGCCTTTCCCTCTGGGTTCTAGGTGTTAGCAGACACTACCTACTCAGATTATTCAAAAGGATCCAAAATCCGTTCTCCCCTCCAGACCCCCTAAAACTGAGCAGGAATATTCTCTTAGCTTTCTGACCATCAAAGAGCAAATAGAACCATTGTAGGGCAGCGACTAGAATGCTGGGGGGTAGCTCTGATTCCCAGCCCAGGTCGTGGGCAGTGTTTGGCCTTCTCTGACCTGCCCGAGGTCTCATCAGAAGTGACTCAGATGGAGTCAGACAGCCCTGTGTGACACATGACATTTCCTGACTTTCTTTTGTCCATTTCTAGCTCATCATCTGGCTTTTGCGTCCCCACCCCGCTGCCTGTCTGTGTCAGTGATGCCCTATTCACCTTCCTCCAGCCACCCCCCACACCAGACAAGATTTGCAGGCCAGCCTGCTGCTGCTCTTTTATCTGTGGGCACCCTCCTCCCTTCCCTCCAGCCCTGGCTTCATTGTCTGTGCCCAGCTCCTGTCACTGCCATGCCAGGCACAAATGTGATTACCCTCCCATTAGCTCTCTTTTTATTCTCCTTTTTTCTGTGTGTGTGTGTGTGACTCCTTCTAATTACCCTCACTTATTCCCTTCTTCCTAGTGAGGGTTTCTAGTGTTTTTATTTGGCCTTTTATTTCTCATTCTCCTTTTCTTTCCCCCTCCATTTTTTTTTTCTTGCATCGCCTCCTCTTCGTCCAGGACTCAGTAGAAATGTGACTGTCCTTTCTCCCACCTATTTCAACAACAAACAGGTCATCTTAGCTCTTCAAATGAAACCTAATGTTCCTAGTTCCTTCTCTTACGAGAAGCTTTGATGTAGCCTGACTCCAGCTGAAATGTTGCCCCTTAGAAGGAGAACTGACTCCCGATGGTTACGCAGGCAGGAACTGAATGTAAAGTGGATCTCCACCTACCAAGATGACCTCAGATGGGCTTCAGGGGATCAAGTCCCCCCTGTTGGCTCAGGGAACCCTGCATCTCATTCTTAGGGATTTTCTCAAGTGGCAGCATGTTTAATTTGACCCATTTTCATGGCGAATGTGTGGTCAGTCAGCTGAGTACAGCCATATGCTTTGTGTGTTGCAGGTAGACAGCTGGCAGAAAGAGCAGCTAAGGGCTGAAACCTCGTGCCTGTGGGCCCAAGCAAAGCAAACCCTGAGACCCTGGGAGGGTGTGGGGGGGTGGGGCGGGGAGGGGACATCTGCCCTGATGCCCGCCTTTTTCTACTGTGCACCAAGGCACTTGAGGAGCTTGTACTCCCTTGGTGGTGATTGTCTTGGGTGATGCCCTTTGCTCCCCTCTTAGAGGCAACCTGAACCTTTTTAGTTACTCAGGATGATACAAGAGCAAAATATGCCCTAATAATTGACTCTCTGATGCCAGTTCATAGAGCAGATACTTAAGAATCATCTGGGGAGCTTATTTAAAATACTGACTTTCGATTGCTGCCCCATGAGATTTTAGTTTCATGGGTCTGAGCGAGGGCCCAGACTCTGTACATATGAAAAGCTCCCCCATATGCTTCTGCAGTCCAGCTAGACTTTAGAGCCCTTCCTGAGTAAGGTGTGGAGTCTCCACATCCCCCATGCCCCAGGGAGACATCCTCTTAACTGCACACCATCCCCACTGATGAAAATAATGGGCTTGTAGACTAGTGGCTTAGTGCATCTTAAAGGATTCTTGCATTTTACTGATTGGGAAATAGAGGGTCAGAGAGTTGAAGAAACTTGTTCAAGATCACATAGCCAGTAGCCAAGCATTATAGTGACAGGTGGGTACTTGAGATAAATGAGTTGAGTAAATACTGGTTTCAAAGAGGGCTCAGTGTGATAAGCATGTGACATTCTGAAAGTCAGTCATCAGCTGTAGAAGAGAGGTGGGCATTCTGTGGTTCCCTCCTGCTTCTCTACATCCTTTGCAAGGCACCAAGGGGGCTCAGCTTCATCTCACCCTCCCCCACGTGACAAGCATCTGCAGCCCCCCTACAGTACTGCCTACCCCGTGGAGGAGGGTGAAACCTCCACAGTGCTCTTTCTGACTAGTCCAGTCACAGCACCAAGAGACTTATTTTAAACAGCGCTGGAGGCGGGAACACTCATATTTCCTCCGACATGACCACCAGGGTGAAAAAAAAATCAACCTCAATTTACCCTCCCATCTGCTCAAGAATGGAAGATAAATTGTTTCAATTTTATAGAAATGAATGTTTTATGTCTGGCCCAGGCTTTCCAGATAGTGTCCTGAATTTATATATTCTACTGAATGCATGGATGTTTTCTACTAGGAATGCTCCCCGGACCTCCGGCTTCTTTGGGTTTTGGTCTAAGAATACTGGGTTTGAGAGGGCTGTCATTTTCCCGGGCTTTGGAGATCTTGGCTATTTATCTTTTTCTTCCTTTAAAATAAATAGAAAAAAATCCACTCGTTATCCCATGCTCAGAGAAAACCACTGTTAGCATTTTGGCATCTTTCTTCCCCGTTTCTTTTTCTATGAATCAGAAGTTTTATTTCCCACTGCCCTCCCCCCAGTTTTGAATGCATGTTGTTCACTTTCATTATTTGATAATGAGCGTGTATTATTTTTGTAACCACAAAATTTGGGGGAAATTTAAGAAGGGAGCTTTAAAAGTGTCATTGGGGTACATTATTTTTCTCAAAATGTTTTCTCTGGGGAAGTTATTCTTAATGTCTAACTGACAACCCTTAGTTTAAACCCTGGTTTTGGAGGAAGAAGAAAATGGTTAGAGTCTAGTGTTCAGGTCAGAGTCGTCTAAAGTACACATCGCTGTTAGTTTGTGTATAATAAAGGACTGGATGAACACCAAGAAGTGACCCTCAAATTCAGCACAGTCTTTAAAACAGTACAACTTCAATGTCACTGGAGATTTTCAGTAAGCCCTCAGATAATGCTGATTAATTGCTGCTTTTTATTAAGTGTGTAGTGGTGGGCTGTGTGTGTGTGTGTGTGTGTGTGTTTAAATATCATCACTAATCTTGATTAAAATCCTCCAAACTGGTTAAGAGGTAAGCAGTTAGTAACGTTTATTCCATTTACAATTTCTGTGAAAGCAATTTCGGTAAAAGCCATCTTAAGGTTTAGTCTTCCTAGATAAGTATTTATGAATTCTTGTTCAAACATTCACACTGCAATTTTTTCCCTAAGTTTTAACTTTATATAATTTCAGAAATTGGAGAGCAAGCATTTTGTCACTGCACATTGTGGTTTTTACTTGATCTTTTCTGTTGTTCTTATAAAAGGAATGCATATAATTAGTGGAAAATCTAAAAAAAAAAAAAGGAGAGAGAGGAAAAAAAAAACCCACAGAACAGTAAAAAGGAAGCAATCCAAGCCACCTGAAGTGGCATCTCCTAAAGGGAACACATTCTCAACTCTTTTGTTTAGGGATAATATTTTTTTAACAAAAATCACATTATATTGGCATATCTCTTGCTTTGTCTTATATAGTCACATATGCATATACACACATACACACATATATATGTATATTTAATAAGAAAAGTACCTGTTTTCATGTGGGGCTCAGTAGTGTGGTGACCAGGGTCACAGTGGTGAACAGAATTGCCTGATGCCAACATGTAGGCTCTTCTCACTAAATCACGATACAGCTCAATGGTTGGGATAATCTTTTCCTTCCCTTGTGCTCTCCTTCCCACCAAGTTTATTAACCTTTCTACACAGTTTTCCACACTGAAAGCATTATTTTTGGCTTGAGGAGAGATAGGCTGGAAACCAGGCTTTTCAGCCGAGGTTGGCTTTTGGATCTCAGATCTTTGGATGGAGCAGAGTCCCCAGATTTCTGTTGCTGAGGACTGTGAAAGGAGGCCATGAACAGCTGTTCAATGCCCTGATGCCGCACTCACCCAATTAGCCTTGGAGGTGGAGGATTTCCATGTGGCTGCCCAGACCACAGTGGTTGGCATGGGCTTCCTCTAATCCTGATGTACCCTGTGAGCAGGGTCTCCCTTGCTCACAACTAAATGAGAAAGATGGCTTTGTTTATGTGTGTATTATTTATTGACGTATAGTTGATTTATATTAGTTTCAGGTACACAGCATAGTGGTTCAATATTTTTATAGATTACCTTCCATTCAGAGGTATTACAGAACACTGGCATACATCCCTGTTTGTATAGTAGTTTGTACCTCGTAATCCCCTGCTCTCATCTCACTCCTCCCCACTTTCCTCTCCCCACTGGTAACTACTAGTTCTCTGTATCCATGAGTCTGTCTTATTATATTGCTTCCATATGAGAAGGATAACTTTAAATGGAGTGGATGCTCACCATGGGTGGAATAGGAGCATATTTCATACTGGGTGAAGCCATCTGGAGGGAAATTAACATCAGTGTTGGACTTCCCTGGTGGTCCAGTGGTTAAGAATCCACCTGCTAGTGCAGGGGACACAGGTTCAATCCCTGTCCCAGAAGATCCCACATGCCATGGAGCAACTAAGCCTGTGCACCCCAACTACTGAGCCCGCACTCTAGGGCCAGTGCTCGGCAAAAAAGAGCAGCCCAGGCACCATAACAAAGAGTAGACCCTGCTCACCACAACAAAAGAAAGCCTGTGTGCAGCAATGAAGACCCAGCACAACCATAAATACATAAATTTAAGAAACTAAAATGGTCAACACCAGTGAGCCTTAGTACTTTACATGCCTGGTGTTATAGCATTTCCCACACTCTACCCTTCAGATGCAGTAGTAGTAATAGTCATGGTACTAATACGGTAACAATAACAGCTGACACTTACATAGTTCTTGGGATGCACCTACCAGCCTTCCAAGTTCTTGTCATGTACCAACAAATTTATTTCTCATTTCAACACTTTGAGTAAAAACTCTTGTTGTCTCCCTTTTACTGGTGAATCTATTGAATATTGCAGCAATATTCAAAGTCTCATGGGAAAGAAAAGAAAATCTCAGTCCTAAAGGAGACCTTTCTCTTGCCAAACCTCTCAAAGGCTACTGTTCTGAGAGTCTCAAAATGAAAGCAGGAGAGAAACTACCATTCAACCTTGACGCTCTGGTGGTAGGGGATCCCCGTGAGTAGATGCCTTGATTAAAGCAATAAGGATGCAGTCTGTAGTTAAGCATCTCTTCCTGAATGATGAAGTGTCCCAGGGAGAGTGACAAGTCCCTCAAGGGACCTAGCTGGACCTAAACTGGGGGCTCGTAACTACTGGGGCCACGCACCTATTACTGAGCAGCTCTGTGCTATGGCTCATGTAAAATTATCACTGTGGATTCAAGTCAAGATGGTCCATTATACCAGAGGTCATGGCATACTCTTCACCATGGACCCTCTGCAGCATTTCATTTGCCCATTTACCGGTGCAAATATGAGAGACAAAAAAACCAAGGCAAGTCCTTGCTCTTGGCGAAGTTCCTAGCGCCTTTGCACAGTGTGTTGAAGCGAGGTCCTCACCTTTGAAGGATGGGGCCGTCCATTTTCTTCAGGCTACTTGCTCTAAAAAGAACATAGTCTGAGATATGCTCAGAGGTTTTTGTTTCCAAATGTAGCCTTAAATATTGTCAACCAGAGTTCGCTTAATAGCCTTGGTCAAACAGTCTCCTCGTAACCAGAAGCTGTGGACACCTCACCTCCAAGAGTAGTTTTGTTCACCTGCTCATGCTTTTTTCTCCATAGGAGGCAGCAGAGCACAATGGGAGGAGCACGGAGTTGGAGTCAGACAGGCTTGAGATTCTACTAAAAGCGCTTTATTTTTGGTTAGCTTCATAACTCTTTTGAGCCTCAATTTCCTTTTCGGTGAAAAGAATGTTGCACTCAATAATGTTACATAAAATATGTAAGCACTCAATAAGTGATGGCATTAAGTATCCCACTGATGATGTTTTGCATTGGTCATTGCCTCATTTATGTTCTTTGAACTGCCTCCAAATGATGTGATCTTAACATCAATTTGGCAAGTGGGGTTGAGAATAATCTACCTCTAGAATGTAAATTCCATGAAGGTATAAATACAGTCTCTTGTCTTGATTGCACTGTCAGACCCTATGGGGTCGCACAGAGTCAGTCACGACTGAAGCAACTTAGCAGCAGCAGCAGCAGCAACACACTGCTTGGCACATAGATAATACTCAATAAATATTTGTTAAATAAATAAAGAAACATGTTCATCTTTGGGCAAGACACACACAGACCTCTTTTCTGAACCTAATTGGATCTTTAGACTTTCTCATGAGAGTGGTGACTCGCCTCCCTAATTTCAGGGAATAGGAGTAAGAATATCAGCTGAATATCAGCCACACATTCAGAGCCGGGAGCCCACCTCAAGGCCATAGCATCTCACCTGCCACCTGGGGTAGGAATCCCTCCTACAGCCTTTCTCACAGATGGCCACCTGAATACGATCAGTGACTGTGTTCTTGGAAAAGGCGGCTCATTTCATTGTTGTAAGGCAGATTCCTAGACAGTGCTCCTTGAGGCTGAGCCAAAATGTGTTTTCCTGTAACGTCCACCCATTTGGTCAGCTCTGTCCTTTGGAAACAATACAGAATATATTGATTTGCTTCTTTTATGCTGAGGACTGCCAGCTTATATGGTGCCTTTGCGTGCATTATAAAAATGTGCCTACCTATTACAGGGTGTAGGGTGGATGCCTGTGAACAAATAGGCCACCTTATATGGGCTGGCTACATATTAATGTTTCTTTTTTTAGTATTTATTTATTTGGCGGCACCAGTTCTTAGTTGCAGCACATGGGATCTTCCGTCGTCATTGTAGCATGTGGGATATTTTAGTTTTGGTATATTGGATCTTTTGTTGTGGCATATGGGATCTAGTTCCCCAGCCAGGGATCAAGCCTGGGCCCCCTGCATCGGGAGCATGGAGTCTTAGCCACTAGACCACCAGAGAAGTCCCTAATGTTTCCAATAGTTGTGATAATCTCCCCAAGTCTTCTCTTCTGAATATACCTAATTCCTTCAGCTGTTCTTTAGATCACAATTTTCCTGAATCCCTTTAAGTCCCTACCAACTGCATGCTGCATCCCCCTAGTTTTTCAGAACGCCTTTCAGAATATGTTGCCCAGGACTAATCAAACCACCTTATAGAAAGTATCATGTCTGTTTCTTCCCCTGCATTTTCTATTAATGAATTTCAAGCCAGGTTTGTGTTAGGCCCTTTAAGAGAAGAGCTGTGGTGTTAGCTTATATTTAGTTTATGGTCAACTAAAGATCTTTTTCACAGGGACTGCTGTCAAAAAGGGAAAGTATATTTAAGACTGAAGTCAATTTTCTTAACCTAAATTCAGGTCTTATATAAAACTCTATTAAATTTTTGCTTGTAGCCATTGAAATCCTTTGGATCTTGACTTTGTCATCCTATGTATTAGCTATCTCTGCTATTTCATGTTATATATGAATTTAATTAACATACCTTTGGTGACCTTCTCCAGGTAACCGACAAAATTGTTAAAGAGAACACCACAAAGCCCTGCTCCCTTCAGAGACTTTCTTGCACGTTGACCTTGACCCCTTACTCAAAACTTGTAGGTTACATTTGTTCCATCACACAGAAATTCATCAGCTGTATAATCATTCAACCTTCATATTTGCATCTAGTCCTTATAAAAGATTTTGTCAAGTGTCTGTCCCAGAATGAGTACTCAGTACATTTTCTAAGCCAGGGAATGAGTGCCTTTCTGAAATCAGGAATAGCTAACTTTTGTGCCACCCTTTGAAATGCCGACCTGGAGGTGCCATCAGAAATGGTCATGAGCCTAGCTTGGGATTCCCCCTTGTTCATGAACCCAGTCTAGCTCTTAGACATCTTGGCATTCTTGATTTTTTTAATAATGATCTATCCTCTGTCTCTGAAGAGCCCAAAGCTGCTGAAAATTTCCCTGCACACTATCCATGTGGCTCTTAGACATCTATTTCGCCAGACCATGCAGTTTTATGTCATTCAGAATCTTGCCTCACAGAGAGTTCTAGTGATATGACCCTCAGTGGGCTCCTACCTGACTGAGTGAATGTAAAGATCCTATAAGAGCTATTATTTACTGAGAGTTTACACTGAACCGGACATATTTCTAAGAGCTTATAATAGATCTGAATCTTACCACAACTATTTGAAGCTATCCACTTTTTATAGATGGGGAGACTGAGGCAGAGAGAAGTTTACTAGCTTGCCCAAAGCTTAGACCATAGAGTGGCATAATTGGGATTCAAACCAAGGCAGTCTGTCTGGAGTCCATGCATGTAACTCTCAGGGTGCTGCCTGACAAGGAAAGGATTTACTCTGTGAACAAGCAAGTCTGTGGGCAGTGAATGCCCCCTTCACTTGTGTCTTGTCCCACCCGCCACACTCCCTTCTGTGAAGTATCCTGAGTCAGGACGCTAAGCTGACGGCAGGCACAATGATCAGGATTGCCCTCCACCTTAGTTCTCAGTTCTCCACTTCTTGGGGATTGAGCTAATGTAGCCATCTTCTCTCCACTGTCAGCCACTTTTGGGTTTCTCCCAGGTCCCAGAAGCACTTGCTCTTTGAAAGCCCACAGAGATGTGGAGTTTAGCCCAAGGGAATGAGCTACTTTCCATGTCAATGAAGTGCGCATAGAGAGATACTCGGGGTGTTCCACCTGAACAAGGTGAGGGAGTCAGGGTGTCATGAGCTCCTTCCATGGATCCAGCTCTCTTCCAGGTGTTTTATATCCATTACCTCATTTAAATAATAATAGCCAATATTTACTGAGGGCTCTCTCCACGAAGGCATCATCTGTAGGCGCTTTGTGAGTGTTCACAGCATCCCTTCCTCACACCGTGCAGATGGGAAAGTCATGGCACAGAGGGATACAGTCACTTGCTTGGAGCACGCAGTAGGAGTGGAGGACGATGGATGACCCCAGCAGTCTGGCTGAGTCTAGGCGCTTGGTGGGATGCATATGGATGAGTTTGGCCACCTCAGACTAGGGGTCCCCAACCCCTAGGCCATGGACTGGAACTAACTGATCTGTGGCCTGTTAGGAACCTGGCCACACAGCAGGAGGTGAGAAGCAAGCAAGCAAGCCAAGCCTCATGTATATTTACAGCTGCTCCGCATCACTCACATTACTGCCTGAGCTCCTCCTCCTGTCAGATCAGTGCGTGCATTAGATTCTCATAGGAGAGTGAACCTTCCTGTGAACTGTGCATGCAGGGGATCTAGGTTGTATGCTTATGAGAATCATCCTGAAACCATCCCCTGCACCTCCCCCAGCCCCCATCTTTGGAAAAACCGCCTTCCATGAAACCAGTCCCCGGTACCCAAACGTCTGGGGGATCCCTGCCATAGAGCCTCTCAGCCATAGATCCCTCCCAGCTGTCAAGGCTCCAGCATTTGTTTCCAGCCCAGCTGAACTGCTTGCTCTTGATCACGCTACCCTGTTACTTTATCTTCTGGCTACTTTTGCTCAGGACATCTCTTCTCCTGCAGTTCTCTCCCCCCAGTGCCCTTCCTCACTCCCATTCTCCTGGGTCCAGTCCAAACTCTTGCTTCTTTGTAAAGCTTTCTCTGTTCTCCAGTTGAAAGCTAACCCTTCCTCCTTTGGGCTGCCTCAGCCCTGTAACTTTCTCTTGTGGTCATTGCCACATTGGGCCTTGTTTATACACCTAGACTTGTCTTGATTCCTTGTAGACAATAAGAATTGTAGTACAAGGGATTAATTTTGAATCTTATTCTCAAGTACACAGTGTTTTGCATGTAGTAGTTGGTCAGTAAAAATTAATTGTTGCTTGTGAGGTGAGCATGATAACCACTACACTACAGAAACTGGCTTGCTGCTTGTGAGATTCCAAGCATTAAGAGAAATGAACCAATAGAAAAGATATGTATGTTGGAGGCAGGAAGGGGATCATTTTAAGATGACTCACATCACTTCTCCTGAGGACTTCTTTTGTGCTGGACACTCTATTCCACCCTCACAACAGTTCTATAAGTCCCAACCCATCAAGTGCTTAAATACATTAGGAGTTGAGCCCATAGAACATAATGGTCAAAGCTATACAAGCAAGGGACTTCCATGGCAGTCCAGTGGTTAAGACTCTGTGCTTCCAGTGCAGGGGTGGTGGGTTTGATTCTTGGTCAGGGAACTAAGATCCCACATGCTGCACAGTGCAGCCAAAATAATAATAATAATAATAATAACTATGCAAGTGGACCACCTGAGTGTCACTCCAGCCTTACCACTAACTGGCTTTCCCCCTTTTCTTGGGTAAATTGCTTAAGCTCTCTGTGCCTCAGCTTCCTCCCCTGTGAACCAAAGATGATGATATACAGTACCTCATAGTTCATTGTTGTTGCTGTTCAGTTGCTAAGTTGTGACCGACTCTTTGTGACCCCATGGGCTGCAGCATGCCAGGCTTCTGTGTCCTTCAGTCGTCTCCCAGAGTTTGCTCAAACGCATGTCCATCTGAGACTTAAAGAGTAGAACTGTGGAGAGAAGAGTGTCTAGCTCATGGAGAGTTTTGGTAATACCAGGTGGCAAGGGGATCAGACGACCCTTCTTCTAAGAGTCGGAGGATCTCGTAGCAAGGATCATAATACCTGCCAGGGGAGTGGTTTTCAGAAGGGAGGTCCTCCTTCCATGATTGAAAATCTTTCCATTTTGACCACTGGCCAGGCTGAGTCTCTTTGTTTTAGTTTGAATTTCTCTTTCTCTCTGTCAGCATTAGAGCAACATGAAGACACACCCCTGCTCTTCAAAAGCATTGTCTCTCCCTTCCCCATATTGTTCTTACCCCTAGGCAGAGGACGGTGCTGTTGGGCACACCAGCCTAAACTTGGGTCTCTTGCCTAATTACACTGCTGTCCGCTTTTCCACGCAAGCCCCTCTCATGGCAGGATGCCCTCTTTGAAGTCACTCGTCTTCACAGCAGGAAGAGCTCATCATCAAAGACTCTGGTTCCCAGCACTCTGTGCTGCGCGCTTGCTCACCAGAGGATTGCAGATTGGGAGAGTGGAGAGTCTCTGAGTGCATTAAGTCTGCTCTTCTGTCCTCTGGTCCTGAACTGAGATCCCTTTGAACTGAAGCCCAGGGAGAGGGCTGGTGATGCTATCACAAAACCTCTCCCCATTCTTTCAGTTTTAGCCATTTTAGCAATTACACTTGCTAGGGCTGGGAATATGATATGTTGGACATAGTTAAGGTTTCAGTCTGCAATCTAAGGCCCTAAGGAAAGGGGGTTGGGAAGGTAGCGAGAGTGGCTCTGAGGCTCTAGCCCCTCAGCATGCACATAACAACTATGAGGATTCTGCTGAAGTTAAAATTCTGCGTGTGTGTGTGTGTGTGTAAGACAGAGAGCAAGAATACTCCTGGACTTTGGTTACAGAAGCCTGGATTTGTGTCCTGGCCTTGCGTCTCACTCATCATTTACCTGTACAACCTCTCTATTTCTAACTTTCATTCTCAATCCCCTAGAAATTCAGTGACAGTTGTGAAAGAAATATTGTTTAACAGAGCCATTCACTTAGACCCGGATCTTAGATTTCTGCATGAACCCCGGCCTGAGGTTTCAGCACTGAAGTCTGAGGGCCACCTAACCTGCCCTGTCTTCGGAAGATCTGTAGGTGGAGCCCCATCATGGGATTCTTAAGAGGGAGGTGTTTGAGTCCAGATCTCCAGGGCCTTACCCAGGACCACAGGATGCCCCTGGTGGACTCTGGCATCTCCTCTGCACCACTGCAGTATTCATCCAGAGGCCCATCTCACACACACACACACACAGTCTCACCTACACACTCCACTCTCTCAGGCCAGCACTTTATTTCTCACCTAGACCACCATGATAGGCTCCCTGCCCTCTGACTTGGCCTCAAACCCTTCCCCTTCACTCACCAGAAAGATCTGTCCAATGAGTTTTCACTTTACACTCCGCCTAAGGCTTGCCAACACAGCCTATGGCCCTACAGAACAAATTTGGACCTTTCTAAGGAGGCTTATAGGCTCTTTCTGACCTGATTCATGCCAACCCCTTCAGCCGCATTATCTCGTCATTCCCAGGAATGTAGATTACAAGGACATTGAGTCTGTTGTAGAGCTTGTGTGTACACCATGCTGCATACTGCATGCTGTCGGCAAAGTGATGCCTGTGCTTTTTAATAATCGACTATATCCCAATATAAAATGTAAAAAAAGAACAGATAGCCCCCTCTGAGATATCTATCTGTTGCTCCCTATCTGTTGTGAAGAGGGTCTTCACAAAGGGACCCTCTTCTGTGATCCAGCGACTCCCAGGCACCATCTCCGCCATTGTTTTCACACCATATCATGATCTGATAACCCTAATCATCTGTTCATGTATCTGTCTCTGCCCCTACTATCCCAACTCACAAGTGCCCTAAGTTCAAGACTGTGTTTTACTCGTCTTTGTAGCCTTCCGAGATTTTCTGCCACATTCAGGATTAAGCACTGAGTAAATGTTTGTTGAGTGAACAAGTGAATGGTTGCACGTGAAGTTATACACGCAAGTTCTAAGCAGACCTCTGCGTGATTTTCTCATCAGTGAGTTTCTTGGTGCTTTGGTCTCTCCAGGAACAAAAGAGAAATTGGTTTAGTTGTAGTTAATGTTTAGCATAGTGTTCATTTCTGAGTTAACTCGTCTATCTACCCAGTGTCACTTAAATAAGGTACATCCATCATTTATTCATTTGAAAAACATTTACCAGTGACCTTCCATGTCTCAGAGATTGTGTTAAGTGACTGGGAAAAAAAGAGATTAATAATAATAGTCAACAATCATGTAGGGCTTATTATATGCTAGTCACTGTTCAAAACACTTAATATTAACTCATTTAATCCTCACAACTTTTGAAGTAGATACTATTACTCTACACCCATATTTTTCAGTTGCAGAAATTGAAGGATGTAGCCTGCCCTAGCCTGAGCACCCTAGAAACCAAGCATGTGTGCTGGAGTTTTATAGGAAGGCACTGCCAGGCAGGGCTTCCCTGGTGACTCAGTGGCAAAGAATCCACTTGCCAATGCAAGAGACACTGGTTCAATCCCTGGGTTGGGAAGATCCCCCAGAAAAGCAAATGGCAACCTACTCCAGCATTCTGGCCTGGGAAACCTCATGGACAGAGTGGCCCGACAGGCTACAGTGCATGGGGTTGTGAAAGGGTCGAATGTGATTTAGCGACTAAACAACAGCAGAACCCCAGGGTAGCAAGATGGAGGGAAAAAGAAATGCAATGTAGCGCACCGGTAAGCTGGCCACAGCTTTAGAAGAAGCCAGCTTTTGGACACAGTATGTAGCATCGATAAGCTTTATGGAACTCTGTAACTCTGAGCTGGCTTCCCAGGTGGCGCTAGTGGTAAAGACCCTGACTGCCAGTGCAGGAGACGTAAGAGATGTGGGTTTGATCCTTGGAACGAAAAGATTACTTGGAGGAGAGCACACCAACCCACTCTAGTGTTCATGTCTGGAGAATCCCGTGGGCAGAGGAGCCTGGTAAGCTACAGTCTATAGGGTCACACAGAGTCAGACACGACTGAAGCGACTTAGCATGCACACAAATACCTCTAAACAGTCCATAGTGGCAGAGAATAGGTAGGAATGGAGAAGAATTAGAAGAATTTGTCTACTGGTTCTTTCCAATCTGCTAGTCTTTATGGGTAGGGATGTTAACTTCAACATCCACAATATTAGAATGTATGGAACCTATGCTACCACTGCCTACACACACACACACTCACACACTCACACACACATCGTTACCACCCAGGTGAGGCTCTGATAGAGGGCAGCCTCAAGGAAGAAAATGAGTCTCCATCAAAATTATGATGAACATTTACATTCAGCATAGAACAGTGCATAATGTGCACGAAGCATAAACTACAAGAGATTTAAATATAGGAAACTTGGAGGCTGACTGTAAATAGAGTCTGTTGAATGAATGAATGAATGAGTTGAGATGAATAAAAGCATGAGAAGGAAGCATCCTGACGAAAGACTTAGATAGTTCCAACCGAAGAAAGTAGAGCCGTCCTGAAATACTCCGACTGATAACTAGAGCATTAGTACACAAGTGGGATGGTGGCTGTCACCAACCATCCGTCAGGCTAACAGGGCCCCCACTGACCCAGGTTAGGCCTCGGTGTGTGTCGGTGAGATGGGTGCAGCCAGATTTTATAGTAGGTGATGTTCTCAGAAGAGAGTGTTCCTGGGAGAGTTACTAGCTTCTTTATGATTTTTTTTTCTTTAAAGTTTGATTTATTTAGGGGATGGGAGAGTTAAGGATACATATTATCCTGCCTCTATTTACCTCCAATTCCTGTCCCAAAAAGCCTTCCCAGAACACTCTTGTTTGTGTTCTTCTCCTCCCTGCTTTAGTAGATTTAAAAGATTCTTACTTGAGATTTCCATAGCACCTGCAGATAGCTGAAAGTGTGAAAGTCACTCAGTCATGTCTAACTCTTTGCGACCCCATGGACTATACAGTCCATTGAATTATCCAGGTCACAATACTGGAGTGGGTAGCCTTTCCCTTATCCAGGGGATCTTCCCAACCCAGGGATCGAACCCAGGTCTCCCACATTGCAGGCAGATTCTTTACCAGCTGAGCCACAAGGAAAGCCCAAGAATACTAGAGTGGGTAGCCTATCCCTTCTCCAGGGGATCTTCCCCACCCAGGAATCAAACCAGGGTCTCCTGCATTGCAAGTGGATTCTTTACTAACTGAGCTATGAGGGAAGTCCAAGCAGATAGCCAAATAAGGGCCCAATTCAGTACAACGCTTGGTCTGGTTTCCCATTGGACTGTACAAGCAGGGGAAACTCCTTAAAGACTGAGGCTGTCCCTTTTTATCCTTTCTTGTCTGTTTTTGTGTTTGTATCAGCAGGCCCTCTATTAGTCATACAGTAGATGCTCAAAAGACATTAAATCAATAATGGAATCAATGAACAAATATTTCCAAGTGGTTGATAGTTCCCCTATAGTCACTTTCTGAGAGGGGAGGCTAGCAGGCATTTTTTCTTACCTGTCTGAGTATCTCTCTCTTCCTGTATCCATCCCCAAAGTAATATCCAATGAGAGGGACTGCAACAAAGATCATATTAGGAGTGATGTCAGGTCTCATTGGAAAGAGAAGGGAGACATGAGTTTCTTTCACTATTTCATTCTAGACAGTTGAGGAAGATCCTTTCTCATCTAGCCTTTTCATTTCAGGGTCCACTGGGTCCAACTCGGTGTCCTTAATGAGTTTAGAAGTAGAATTCTTACTCTCCAAGGTCATCTTTGTAACTCTCTTTCACAATGTTCAAAGTATCCAATATAATATGTGTTTTTTCTTAAATGCAGTGTTCAACTCAGGAGTTCACATCTCCCATTTTCTCCCAGCTCCTCTGGACCCTGTATTTAACACATGGGGAAGCAATGAGTCTGAATGAGATTAACTTCAATTCACGTTTCTAGATCCAGTTTAGATGCTAAGGGAGTGTTCCAGTTGGTAGCAGAATAACTGCCATTTGTTGGGTCCCTGCTCTGTATTTACCATAGCCTCACTTACACTTAACTTTCCTGATGCCTCGACTACACCCTTAAAGATTTGGGACACACAGCTGTCTTACAGGGGCACTGCAAGATATTTTAAATTATCAAGGGAAACATGAGCATATCTGACAGAGACCACATAAGGTACTTTCAATTTTTGAAAGTATTGTTTTTTTCAAATGACTACTAAGTTGTTAGAATGTGAACACCTTATTAAGTTGTTTGGACTAGACTACTTAATAAAGCTAGTAGAATTTCTTTAGGTGTAGGGGAGTCACTTCGAGTGCTACGGGTTGGGAAAGTTTGGGAACTTCTGTTTACTTCATACAGTAAGATCCCCAATCAGGTTGGCAATATTTTCTCAAGTTTACCTCTGAGGACACTCAGGGTCAGAAGAATCAAGTAAATTACTACAAGGTCAAGTGGCTTACAAGTAAACAGTGGAGCAAGATTTTAAAGCCTGTATGTGTGTTAGTTGTTCAGTCGTGTCTGAGTCTCTGCAACTCCATGGATTATAGTCTACCAGGCTCCTCTGCCCATGGAATTCTCCAGGCAAGAATCCTGGAGTGGATTGCCATTCCCTTCTCTAGGGGATCTTCCTGACCCAGGCATCGAACCCAGGTCTCATGCGTTGCAGGTGGATTCTTTACCGTCTGAGCCATCAGGGAAGCCCAGTGCCTTCACAAAGTTGTCTACTACAGAGTTAATAAAGATTAAATCTCTTAGGCTGTCAGAGCTAAAACAGGCTTTGACAGGAATCCAGCTCAACTCACAATCTGGCCCAATCACACAACGAGTTAGTAATAGAATTTAATCTGGGGATCCAGTCTCCTGACTCTTACTTCTGCATTATTTCCTCTCTCTTGCCGGCTTTGGGCAACCACCTGTTATTGTTCCTTTATTCCCTAAAGCACAGAGAAATGAAGGACTTTGGGGGAACGACCCTGAGATTCATAATGGCAGCAGAGGGTTTGGTTTACATGGAAATTGGAAAAGAAGGATCATGTAATATATAACTTGGGCGAAGCCAATGTAAGTGGGGAGTGGCATCATCTATTAATGTCTAAGCAATATAAATGTCACAAGAAAAGGCAGAGAAGTTATTCAGTGGAGAAAACTAGGAAATGGGTGAGAAAGAGAGAGAAAAATGTAAGTTGAAGATATGCTATTATTTATTAGCCAGTGTGGAGAGGCGGGAGTGGAAGATTCCATTGCCTGATTTATATAAACATTGTGGAAAATGCCTGAGAGGATGACCACACTAACCCCTGGGAATCACCTGCATAGTCTTTCCTATTGGCCACTTCTATGCTTCTTTAACAGCTGTAGTTTTTCTTGTGTCTCCTATTGTGCTCTTTGCCCTTTCTGTGTGGTCCCTTCCTGTTCATTTCCCAGCAATTCAGGTACTTCTTTCCATACTTCTTTTCTCCCTTTTGCTTCTATCTGCCCCCTCATCCTCAGAGTCGCTTTTGATGTTCTTTTTTTCTCCTCTAGTTATCCTCCCCCTGCCCATCTTCCTCCTCCTCTTTCTCTGGTCCCTGGCACATGCCAGGTTTCTGGGCCATTGCTCTTCCCCTCTCTTCTTCCCAAGGAGGAGATGAAATTTGCCCCTCTGACAAAGGGAACAAAAGCTGAAAGTCCCTGCCAAAGTTACAAGGACAGCATTTTCTCTTTTCAGGGAGTTTTAATTTTAAAAGGGAAAAAAAAAAATCGCAGTCTCTTCTCCCTCCCCACGCTGTGCCTTCTCCGCTTTCTGGGCTGCGAGCATCAGTTGAGGGACAGCCAGATAAAAAGCCCCTCCTTGGTTCGGATCATCTCTGCTTCTCTTCCTTACCAACCTCAGCCCCGCTTTACTGCATTTTTTTTTTTTTTTTTGGAAATCCAGGCAGAAAACGTTAGTATTAGCATTTTTAATAAAGAAGCTGGAGGAGAGAGAAAGGCAACTCAAGAAAGCTGAAGGAGGGGCTGAAGCCCAAATCCACTGACAGTTAAAACTCCCTTTTTGGAGTCAGAGAGAGCTCAGGATGGGGGCAGCAGAAGGCGGACAAGAGAAGTAGTAGTTTTAGGAGAAGCATTCAGGCTGATATAATTGGAGCTTTGAGCACAAGCAGACGCAGTTGGGAGGTGGGAAATTGCTGTGCTGGATTGAGTTTGGCTCAACTTGATACCGAGGCCCGGCATTGTGAAATGTTTTCTAATTTAGCCCATTTCCTCTGTCTTCCTGGAATGAGCCATTATTCCTCCATTACTGGCAAAAATCATAGTCCTGGCTAATTCCTTCTCTCCTTTTCTCTTCTTCCTGCTCTCCCTGTGCTCCGTAGGAAGGAAGAAGGAATAAACAGGAGGGAGGGGGCCACCTGTATAGTCTTGATTTAGAAAGAAAGTGAACTGTGGAGACCCAGAGTGGCTGACATCATCTTTCCCTATTTCATTTGTCTGGGGATAGGAATGCAAAAGTTTAATGGAGTTGCTAGGTTTATGTTTTGTGTGTGAGGCCACTGTACCTCTGCAGGATGAGGCTTAATTGGCTCTTTTCCCACCATTGAAAAGAGGAAAAATATCTCCTCGCAGAGGTTACTGTTCTCTAAAGAAAGTGGCAGTGATTAGATCTAATGCCTTTGACAGCTGGATAAAAAGTTGCTAAATAAGAATAAATTGAATGCCTAAATCTGAAGTCAATCAGAAGGTAACATGAATCCCAAAGATCAAAATGAGCCTTCTTGTCAAAGTATTCTTTCCCTATTCACACTTAAAACTCTATGTGAGTAAAACAGTGGCAAATCTACTTTACTTCTCCAAATCCAGTTCTGCCAAGGGCCAGGGCAGAGTTGAAATAGGGAGAATACCCCTTCTTACCCCTGAGTTTGAGCATATTAAGTGCTGAAGACCTCTCTGTTGGTGAAACATCAACCCAGATAATTGTCCACACAGCAGACACTTAGAAGTGGTGCTAATCCCATTGTTCAGAGCCTTACAGTTTTAACAAAACAGTGACTATCCCAGCCAATGTTCCTTATCCATGAAATCAATCATTTTAGCCTCATCTGAACAAACAAATAAATGTGCATATTTGTGTAGACACTGAGGTGCATCTGGGCTCTACATCCTAATGCTGTGTCTTGATTTCCTTTGCCAGATTATTCTTCTTGTCCCTTTACTCAGAGCTGTGACCTGGTACTAGATGCCAGGCATATAAATATACATACATATCAGTATCAACTGCAACTCTGAAAAATTTGCAAAATCTTTCAACCAGAATATCTTTGAAGAGTGCAGAGAGGCAAATGGGATTGTGTCTCTTAGGTTCCTTCAAGGAGTAAATGCTGCCTCCCAGCTTTATAACCATGAGAAGAACTAGCATCAGTTGGAGATTCTTAAAAACATTAAGGTTTGGATAGAATGTAGATTTATACCCAGAGCCAAGTTATTTTGAAGGAGTCGGGAATTAATTTGGAAATTGCTTTCTCACTATACCTAGGGATGAAAGTTCATTTTCTTGTATGGATTAATTTGTGAATAACCTGAAGGGATGCCTTGGCCTTCAGCTTTCCCCACACTGAAACTGTTCTGGACAAAGATTAAACATTTAAGCATCTGAAAGGGAAGCTGAAACCTCCAGGAAGAGGTTTTGGCAGGGTCTTTGTTTCCCTTCTCTTACTAGCTTGTTTTTTCCCCTAGATCATCCCCCTTCTCCCACCGTCTCAAACATGATCTATGTGCTTATTTCCCAAATCTGGCTCTCTAGCTTGAATCTCTTTTCTTGGTTTCAGACCTCCATTTCCAACTGTTTTCTGGACATTTTCTTATGGGTGTCCTACAAGTATCTCAAATTCACTTGTCCAGAATTGAAAGCGAAACCCACTCCCACCCTGATACCCAGTTCCAGCTCCCACACTTTTGGGTCTGTGTAAATAGAATCAATCACTCAGTCTCCCAGATGAGAAACTTGGGGCCATTCTCCCCCTAAGCCCCCCACAGTTCTCTCTCCTCTCTCCCGTTCACACACACCTGGTTAGCCACCAGATCCTCTTTGCTCTTCTCAGAAATGCCTCTCAAACCCAGTAGTTCCTCTCTATTCCCAAAGCTGTTGCCTTACTCTAGGACAATCCATTGCCTTCAACTTTCCTAACATCTTGCTCATTGCTTTCAGTGCCATTAGGCTCACCTATTGAAAAGGGAGAGAGAAAGAGAAGAAAGACCTAAGGAATTAGAGGATGTGCATGGTGGGGACGTGACTATGAACAGAGTCAAGGGAAGGAGGAGGGAAAGCTTGTGGCTTGTTCAGGAAATGGTGGGTATGGTGGGGCTGCAGGCCTGACAGTAGAGGCATAAAGGATAAGGGGGAAAGAGAAGCACTGGCCAGAAGGCTTTAGATTCCCAACAAGGAGTCTGGTCTTTACTTGTAGGAAATGGGAAGCTGGTAGAGTATATTTTGAACCAGGGCGGAAGTGATGAACATGATATTTAAAGAAGACACAGGAGGCATTAGCTCAGGGACCTGCAAACTACTGCCATCAAGCCAAAGCCGGTCTGCCATCTGTTTTTGTAAATAAAGTTTTGTTGGAACACAGTGGCACTCATTTGTATGTGTATGGTCCATGGCTGCTTTCTCACTGCAAAGGCAGAGTTGGGTAGTTGGAGTATGGACCATTGGACCATATGGCTGCAAAGCCAAATGTATTCATTCCCTGGCCCGCCATGGGAAAAGTCTGATGTCTCCTGCAGTAAATCAGGGTTTCTCAACCTCAACATTATCTACATTCCTTGTTGCAGGGGGCTGTCCTGTGGGTTGCAAGATGTTTAAGAATGTCCTTGACTCTAACCTTAACTTCCACCCACTACATAAAGGCAGCACCCCGACCCCTTAGATATGACAATCAAAAATGTCTCCAAACATTGCCCAATCAGGAGAGGAGTAAAAATCTCCTCCCATTAGATTATAGTGAAGCCAGCAGTATTGGAGACAATTTAATTGTCCTTATCTGTTACAACAGATAAGGATGATTTTAATAGTGACAGCAAACTGTTACATTGTATGTAGCGTGCGCCTGCCACTAAAGATACATTGTATGTATTAATTCATTTAATCTTTTCAACAGCCCTATGAACTGGCTACTATTTTGTCATTAGTCTCTTGTAAGGCAATACAGTTACTCTCATTGTTTTACATACAAGGAAATTAGGTCAGAGTAAAGTGCTTTTCTCAAGGTCACCCAGCTAATAAGTGGTAAGCCAGGTTTTGAACTCAGGTGGTCTGGCTCCTGAATTCACATTCTTAACCATAAGACTAGTGAGAAACGAAAAATAAATCTATCTTGATAGCTTAATGGACATGGAAGTGGTTAGAAAATAGGCATTTGAACTGTTTCCTTCCCCCCACTTCTAAGCTATTTTTACTTCACTCTAATCGTGAGCAGTGGGACAATCTCTTCAGGTATCCCTGCACTTTGAAGGTGCTGCCCTCAGCTTTTCCTCCCTTTTTTCCTCACACGTAGAAATGTCCCTGAGTCAGGCATGAGACCACAAGGCTTCAACTGTAAAGACGGTCATGGTTGCCTTTGTTTGGGTGTGAATATTCTTTATGATTCTACCACATTTTTATTTAAATTTTTTTGTTATTAGCATATAATTGCTTTACAATGTTGTGTTAGTTTCTGTTACACAACAAAGTGAATCATTTATAAGTATACACATATCCCTTCCCTCTTGAGACTCCCTCCCACCTCCCACCATCCCACCCCTCTAGGTCATCACAGAGCGCATGTTTTTAGAGTCGTGAATTCATATTCACTCTTATAAAGCGATTACAACCTCTTTCCTGTGGTTTGGCACTGTCTTTAACTTTATTTCTTGTTTGTACCTGGCAACTCTTCTGTCACCTTCTTGGTTATACTGTCAACGGAGAATGCAAACGTTGGGAAGACAAATGGGCAGAAGATGAGCCTGGGAAAATGAAATAAGCTGGAAGGCATTTATAAAAGGAGACAGTCCTTCTAGGGACAGAAGAGCAAGTCTGAGCATCAGCTTCAGAGGCAGTGCTGGGAGCCAGCACTGGAATTTGCCATCCAATATACTCTGCCTACAGGCTCCTGAGTGTATCAGAGTCCAAGCAATGTTGGGGTCGTCCGCTTCTGTCGTGAGAAGAGAAAATGCCTGTCTCCCTCAGGCATGGTAGATCCACTTTTATTCGGAAGATGGCCTGCATGGAAAGAAAATACTCTGTGTGTGTGTGTGTGTGTGTGTGTGTGCTGGAGACAGAATGGCAATAAAACAGCTAGGTCTCAAGGTAAGAGTGTGGGAGCCAAGTCACTCAGCTAATGGAGGACAGGGTTGAATACTGTTCCCCAGGGGGATGGCTGGGTGGATGAGTGGTCAGCCCCTGTCCAGGTAGAGGGTTTCTTGGTGCCTGGGACTTTGGGCAGGGGGATGAAATGAACAGAAGAAGCTAACACTCACAAGCTGCTTCCTTGGCTTTGAGCTGGTCCTATGGGGCTGCTGGGTGTCAACAAGCAGGGAAGGGCAATAATGAAAGCCGGATGCTGCCTTCCTGATGGCCTAAGGGTTTCTCATCCTCCCCATCCAGCCCAGACTCCTTGGTGGATCAGCTCCAGTTCTTTTATAACTGCCAGGGTGTATCAGGGGTGTGGTGACAGTCAAGAGCACGGAGCTCACAGCAGAAGGAAGAGGCTGCAGTGACTTTGAGAACTAGGAGTCGGGGGAAAGAGGATGGAGTGTGTGGAGAGGAGCAGGAGGAAGTGGGTGTAGCCAAGGGCAGAGCAGTGCTACAGGCAGCAGGCGCAGAACAGTGGGGAAAGAGGGCAGGATTCTGCGAGATGATGCAGAGTAGGCTCTGGGTCTTCCTCTCTGAGACATCCTGGCCCCAGGAAAAGGTTTTCCATGTCATCTAGGCCTTGTTTTGTCCCTTGAAGGGGACAGTGAGAGAGGGCCTGTTGTATACACAGAACAGATGATTTCTCTAGGCTGGACAGGGGTTCGGAGCACAGAAGTCCCTGGACTTGAAGCAAAAGGTGAGGACTAACAGAAGGTGAGGGCACAGTTTCTTTCTTATGAAGGCCTGAAAGCTAGGTGGAGAGGAGGTGTGTGCATGCCTACAGCAGGTCATGCTAAGGTGCTGCAGTCATGTCTGACTCTGTCCAACCCTATGGACTCAATGGACTGACGAGTTCCTCTGTCCATGGGATTCTCCAGGCAAGAATACTGGAGTGGATTTCCATGCCTTCCTCCAGGGGATCTTCCCAACCCAGGAATCTAAACCACATCTCTTACGTCTCCTGCATTGGCGATGTGTTCTTTACCACTAGTGCCACCTGAGTGTAGAGGGTCAGCTTTCCCCAGATACAGACCCCCAAGCAGGACTTGCATGTGCTGGGGAGTTCTCCTTGGGAGCAGTAACTCAGAGGGAGGCAGTGAGAGGAAACCAACTGGGCAGAGGTAGGCGGCCCACTCCAGTATTCTTGCCTGGAAAATCCCATGGATGGAGGAGCCTGGTAGGCTGCAGTCCATGGGGTCTTGAAGAGTCAGACATGACTGAGCGACTTCACTTTCACTTTTCACTTTCATGCATTGGAGAAGGAAATGGCAACCCACTCCATTGTTCTTGCCTGGAGAATCCCAGGGACAAGGGAGCCTGGTGGGCTGCTGTCTATGGGGTTGCACAGAGTCGGACACGACTGAAGTGACTTAGCAGCAGCAGCAGCAGCGGGTGGTCACATGCCAGGCAGTGATAGCAGAGGCTTTGGCCAGCCCCAGGGGAACTCTGGAGCTGGGACAGACCTTTAGAGGTATCTCAAATCGAGGCAAGGGTATCGGGCCTTGACCCCACATGGACCCATCACCAGAGGCAGGCTACATTGGGCAAAGCAGCTTCCCAGAGAGGGCCTCAGCTGAGGTCTGTCTGCAGCCACACCTTCAGGCCTGGGTCCTGAGGGAAGGTTCCCCAGAGCACCCACAACAGCGGCACAATAGTGAGAATGTGGGTGTCCTCGTCGGCCTCGGTCCCTGGGGAGTGAGAGCTGTTACCTGCCCCGTGTCTAAGGCAGCTTTGCACGGGATCAGTGCTGTCGGGATATGCAGGAAAATGTTGGGACGGTGGTGGAGGCGTGCACGAATCTTGCTCCAGGGTACCCTGGTCTGGCTATTCATAGATTTCAAGCTTTAGGTCTGGGCAGCTCAGTGACAATCTGGACAGTGCCCAGATGATTGTGACCAGAGGCTGGTCAGCCAGTTGGCAGGCTAGGTACAGCGCCTGGGGTTGTTCAGTCTAGAGAAGGCGAATTGAAGGGAGGGTGTGGTAACAGCTGCAGCAGGAAAAGTTAGACTTGCGCTGTTTTGCTCCAGAAAGGCAGACCCAAGACTAATGGGTACAGATGAGAAGGAAGCAGATTTTATTTCAATAAGAAAAGTGTTGACTGTGTAACAGCATCTCAGAACAGAATGTTCTGCCCTAGGAGGCAGTGAGTGTGTCCCATTATCTGAAATCTGGGGGCTGAGACTCGCGATGGTTCAGTGGACACATGGTGGTGGGTTTGCAGTAAGGGATATGGTCTTGAAGTCTTTTGATCTTATGATCTTCTCAAGTCCGGCCCTTCCCCGGAGGCCGTAATCATCTCGCCAGCATTCCCAAAGTATCTGACCTCTCAGCCTTCAGTGTGATGGTGACCTCATTGCCTACCCGGCTGTGGTTTTCATTTCTGGATGGTTCTAATGAAGGTAAAGTCCCCCCATTTCCTTCTCCCCAGTGCAATGCTGACCATCCCCCATCACTTAAATTGGAAGGAGAAGAAATCAAAAGCCAAACAGTACAGATGAGCACTCCTTTCTCCTTGCTGTCTGCACAGAACAATTGCTGAGCCTGGCCTTTGTTCCTGGTGCCAGCAGCAGCAGTGTGGAGGGAGAATAAAGGCCCCTTCTTGGAGGATGCTAAAAGACCCAAGAAATCGCAAAATCGCTTGCACTGAATCAATGAGTTAGGAGGACAGCCTCCGCTGCTGTGTTTTTCTCTGGCCTCTGACTGGGCCCTTACAATCGCCGGACTTGCAGTGGGCTTGACAGAATGGATTAAACTCTGGCTGGAACATTCTACAACAGCACAATCCAAGAGTGGCAGGCCCAGCAGCTGTCATTTGTATGAGTGCATTTGAGGCCAGTGGGGTCTGCAGGAGGGACAGCCACGGGAATCCGAAATCTTTTGTGAGCCCAGAGGCCTGAGGCTGCTCAACCACTGTGCCCAAGGCCAAGGTCAGAGCAAATACTCTGCAGGTTTGAGAGAGAGAAAGAGGCCCATATGTGCATCTCAAGGGCACTGAGTTACAAAAGGTAGAGAATACATCTCAAGCTGATGAGTGAGTTGCCTTCAGCAAATCTCGTCTATGAGAGAAAACAGCCCCAAACCCCAAATCAGAAAAAGTTTTGGGAGAAAACAGTAAAAAAAAATTAAAATCTGAATTTTAACCATGTCTATGAACATTTTCACAGGAGAGATAAGGGCAGTGAGTACAGAATGAGTTAATGCTGCCAAAAGGATTAAGAGGAATAAAAATGGTGTTTACAAATATACCAGGGAAAAGGCACACTTGGGAAAAATAGGTCCGTAAATAAGTAAAGGGGATTGAAATCTACTGCGAGTATAACAAGACCGAGGCGCTGAATTGCTTTTTCCTATCTGTCTTTTACATGAGAAATAACAAGAAAATGCGAGGAGTTGTCATGATTTTCAGTGGGAGGCCATAACCATGAGGCTGGGACGGGAGCCCAATGGGAAAGCCTGGGCCATTGCAGGAAGTTCTTCGCACACTCCCTGTGACCCCAGATGACCCAGAGTCTCAGCCTGGTTTTCATGCTGCTCCCTGACCTGCTCCCTGACCCGATCAGCCTCATCCCAGGCTTTAGCTTCTGTGGTCCGGGTGCCTCTGCTCCACTGAACCACTAGTGTTATCCAAGCAAACCACACTCTTGGGCTCTCTCCCCTTCCTGGACAGGCACACCACCTCAGTCAACAGCCAGCTTCACCGTCTGTGCATCACCACTGCCCTCCACCTCCCAGTGACCAACCTGGAAGGTCAAACCTCTTCTCTTTTCCAGTCTCTCTTTCCAAATCCCACCTTGGTTATCAACTCTGTGGCTTTCCCCTGCTTTCCCAAAGCATTGCACCATTGTTTTCCAAACCTCCATTACTCACTTCTCTTACCTTACATAAATATGTGCATATACATGCTTCTTCATCTAGACTCCCTTTGACCTCTGCTAGACTTAGCAGCAGAAGCAGCAGTCTTCTAACTCAGAGAAGGCAATGGCACCCCACTCCAGTACTCTTGCCTGGAGAATCCCATGGATGGAGGAGCCTGGTAGGCTGCAGTCCATGGAGTCGATAAGAGTCGGACACGACTGAGCGACTTCACTTTCACTTTTCACTTTCATGCATTGGAGAAGGAAATGGCAACCCACTCCAGTGTTCTTGCCTGGAGAATCCCAGGGACGGGGGAATCTGGTGGGCTTCTGTCTATGGGGTCGCACAGAGTCGGACATGACTGAAGCGACTTAGCAGCAGCAAATCCTTAGTAATTGTTGGCTGACTGCATGAACAAAGAAACACGTATGTTAATTTTCCTTCTAACAGACATCTCAGTTCATCAAGGTCTTCTAATTCTCCTCTACTTTAGGTGATTCCCAGCAAGGCCACTCTTTAATAGCATTATATTTTAAAAACATCTCACCATTAAGTTTTTGAACTCTGAAGTTCTCCACAGCCTCCAAGATTCTCCTTGCCCCACTCCAACCTCCCAAAGACTCTTTGACTTCTTTTTTCAATATCCATCAAATCCATTGTCTCTTTCCTGGCTCCAGGCAGCCTAGACCCCGAGGGAAGGCATCCTTGTCCTTTATTCTTTCTTCCCTGGCCCATTCCAGCCTTTATGAGAGCTTTCTATTTGCTTCTCTGCCGCTCCACATCTTCTTAGAGCTAGAGAGAATCCCGGACAAACCTGCTAATGGGTGTTCTTTCTATAATTCCAACCAGGGACTCAGAGCAGCATCGAGTCTTCTTATTCATCCCCTGTCCTGGGTCAAAAACCTTTCCCTCTCCTCAAGTACTCAGTTCTGTCCCAGACCCTGGCTCTCAGCTCCTAACCTCAGATCTGACTTAGCAAAATCAAAGCTATGCAGCACAGGCTCCCTTTCCTTCCTTCTATCTACTTTGAGTCTGTCCTCGTCATTACCCTGCTTCACGCCTGTCTTCGAAATAGCTGTGTTCTTCTCAGTGCTAAAGCTAAATTCCCTACCTTAATCCATCATTCCAACTCTTCTTACTTTCTAAGCACCCTTGCTGTCCAATCAACTATTTCTTGCATTGTTTGTATCCAGACACCTTCTGTCCTTTATTCAAATGTCAAATGATCCCTTGACCTTATTATTGCTCCCTTTTATTTTTCTCATTTACTTTCTTAAGGAAAATATCTACAAATTTTGTCTCTGCTTTTATTGTCAGTTAATTTCTTCATGAAGACTATTGATGCTGGTCTTATAATTATTACCTTGAAACTATGCTTGGTGATTCTTTTATTTTTTCTCTTTCTAATATAGATGGACACCACACACACACACACATGCTTGCTTATTTATAATCATCAAAATCATGCATTAATTTTTTTTCTTGAGAGTTTACTGTGTGTTGGGTTCTGCTAAGAATTGAATATACCATTGAGGAGGGAGGTAGGAGAGGGGTCCAGGATGGGGAACACATGAACACCCATGGCTGATTCATGTCAATGTATGGCAAAACCCACTACAATATTGTAACTTAATTAGCCTCCAATTAAAATAAATTAATTAATTAAAAAAATTAATGCAGATACCATAAGGAGTAGACTTGCAAGGCTCCTGCCCTCAAGGTATAAACAGTCTGATGAGGAAGGAAGGCACTAGAACAAACAAGAAAACAAACTCAAAACAGAGTACTTATGGGTTGTGAAAATACCGTGAGGGAAAAGAAAGGGCTAACAGAGAACAACTGAAGTGAGGGGAGGAGATGGGTAACTTGAAATCTGAGGTCTCTGCGGCTGTGTTCCCATTGAAACTGAGAGATGAGGAAGCAGCAGCCAGTTGAGGATGAGGTACAAGGCTCTGTAGGACTAGCATTCCCTGGATGGTCTCCTGGGGAGAGAAAAGCCTGGCCCCCTGTAGGAACTGTCAGGGTCCATGACTCTGGTGTAACAAACGAGGAGAGGCTGTGGAAGAAGTTGGGGAGGTAGGGAAGGGTCAGGGTCGCCCTGAGGGGCCAATCAGGACTTTAAAGGTTGAGATAGGATCAGATTTGTATGGAAAGATCTCCCCCAGGGCTTAGACCTCACCTTCTCAGACAGGCTCTCTTTAACCATATACACCCAAGGGCCACACTCCTTTCTTCAGAGCACTCGCATCAACTGTGATGACTATATATTCATTAGTATAAACTCATGATGCAGAACTTCACCATCTTCACTTCTGTTCACCTCTGTATCCCCAGAACACAGAACGTGGCCCATGCTAACTGCTGACTACATATATGCTGAGCAAATGAATGAATGAATGATGCTACTTCATCAGTCTTCCGTGTTATTTTCCACAGTGTAACCTCGCTGAGCCTCAATGATCTTATCTATTAATACGAAATAGAGGTAAATGGGGATAGTAAGTGATTGATCAGTCACTTGTTATTATCAACACTTGCTCTGCTCCTCCCATGGCCCCTGTTTTCACTCCCATTCTCTTTCTGTATTTCCTTCTCTTTTAAATGCCAGCCCTGCTTGTCTCGCTGCCTACTCCACATCTCGCCAGATGCTCTCAGTTAAAACTCAGTCTTTTCCCTCCCACCTCCTCATCTCTGCTTGGGAGTGCAGATGTGTCCTCATCTCATTAACCCTTCCAGCCAGGGCAGCCCAACAACTCCCCTTTGTCCCCCATAGCACCAGGGAGAATGATGTTCACGGAGGTTGTTGCAAGGGCTTTGGCATCTGAGAGCACTGAGCTGGAGCCTGGACTCTGCCAAGCATTAGCTGTGGGACTTTGCCACATGTTATTTATCTTTCCTAAGCCTCACTTTCCCCGTCTATCAAATGGGAATACTATAGGCTTCCCTGGTGGTTCAGTGGTAAAGAAGCCGCATGCCAATATTGGAGACCCAGATTCGATCTCTGGGTCGGGAAGATCCCCTGGAGAAGGAAATGGCAACCCATTCTTGCCTGGGAAATCCCATGCACAGAGGAACCTGGCAGGCTACATACAGGGTCACAAGAGTCAGATACGACTTAGCGACTAAAACACCAAACCTTAGTGCCTATATCTCAAAAGATTTTATGAGAATTAAGTGAAATGATAAATATAAAGCCCTTGGCTCATTGACTGCCAGTAAATGTACAGTAAATGATGATTTTTACTTGCTTTATCATAAAAATTGACAAACCAAATGTCATGGATTGTTTACCGTCATTCTTACACCATTTTACCGTGATCCCAGACAGGGACCCGCCTTTCATCTGTGTCTCAGCACTCCCCATTACATCTGGCTCATCAGAGGTGCAGAATCACTGCTCGAGGAATGACTCACTTCATAAATGAAGTCCTTGATGACAGAGACTGTGTATTAAATCATTTCTGTGTCCCTTGATGGTGTTTAGCAATGCAAGTGGTTAATTCATATTTTTCAAGTAAATAAATAAGTGAGTGAGGGATTGCATTAATAGTGAAATGTGTTAAGTAACACGTTGAATGGAAGCAAATTAGTAGATATGAAAGGACTTTGGGGAAAGGCTAAAAGCGCTGTACTCATACTAAAGACAAGTCCTTGGTGACCATTGTGATTCTCCCCTGGTTCCCCATCTTATTTACATTGTCAATTTCCCTTCAAATAAGATCACAGAAATGGAGGAAGCTGTCTCTTCTCCTGTATATCCTCTGCCTCTCGTCTGTCACTCTGCTTTCGTGTTGTGTTGTTCACTCTCCTACCTCCTCACTGAAATGGAAGGGCTGCATCTGTGGAGGAGGAGGGGCTCCCAGGTTTGTGCCCTTCTCTTACCGGGAGGTCACACTCCACAGCAAGTAAGTGTTGAGCCGTTTTTCTTGTGCAGAGATGGATTTGCGCAGATCCGTCACTAAGCTCCTGTCCTGTGCATTTGTGAGCAAAGATGGGTGTCCAGCGATATCCGGTGCAGGCTTTGCCCACAAGGCAGGAGTAGGAGAGACTAACAAGCTTTCAGGAGGATTGAACTTTAGACCCTGGCTGCATTAGCCCAGAGTGAAAAATCAACTGAGTCTGTAGATACAGTCCAGAGACAAATAAGGAAGGAAACTTACATTTAGAAAGTGACAACTGTATGTCAGTCATTGTCCTGAAACTGTGTTTATTCATTTATTCTTCTACAGCCCTAGAAGTAACAGGCAGTTACTATTATCACAATTTCACAGCGAAAGAAAGTGAGGGCTGAAAAGGGTAAATATCTGGTCAGTTTCACACCTCTGGCAAGGAGCTCAAGTCCAGACCTTGGACTTGAAGGGGGATCTGACTCCAGAGCCCACCCACAAAATCTGAGCCTTTTGGGGTAATTTATGTGAACGACTGAAGGCCCAGATGTGTCTGCAGGAGACTCTGCTATCAGGGGCTCCTCTCCCAGGTCTGCTTTCAGTGCCCACAGAAGCTGCCAGGGGGTTAAGAGAGGTGGCAGAGAACAACTGTGAATCCTACCAGCCATCTGACCAGCCCTCGCTCGGGCTCCCAAAGGAAGTGTTGCAGTAGTGTGGCAAGGTGTGTGAGTTTGTGAATGAGTGTGTGTGTCATGAACACAGACACTTGTATGTATGCATGTGTGTATGTATGTATGGGGGTGTATCTGTATTTGTGAGTGAATTTATAAACATGAAAATCTCAATGCTGTATGTGCTATGTTGTGCTTAGTCGCTCAGTCATGTCCAACTTTGTGACCCCATGGACTGTATCCCGCCAGGCCCTTCTATCCATGGTGATTCTCCAGGCAAGAATACTGGAGTGGGTTGCCATGCCCTCCTCCAGGGGATCTTCCCGACCCAGAGACTGAACTTATGTCTTTTATGTCTCCTGCATTGTCAGGCAAGTTTGTTACTACTAGCACCACCTGGGAAGCCCATTATGTTACTAATACCTAGTAATAAACTGTTAGGAGTGGACCATCTCAAGTAGGATCTGGCAGCCTTATGGGAGGGGGGTGTTTATCCTGGGACAGCATTGTGGGATGATCCAAAATTCAAAGTGATACATCCAGACAGTGGAACAAATGTCCCAAGCCCAGGGGCCGAACCCAGGTCTCCCGCATCAAAGGCAGATTCTTTACTATCTGAGCCACCAGGGAAACACATGAATACTGGAGTGGGTAGCCTATTCCTTTCTCCAGGGGATCTTCCCAACCCAGGAATAGAACCAGGGTCTCCTGCAGTGCAGGTGGATTCTTTACCAGCTGAGCTACCAGGGAAGCCACAATTTTGTATAATACTGTTTTGATGAAAGTGGCCCACTAAAATCAAAATGACAATTAAAAAAACCCAAATATACACCTTATATAATTATAATGAAATTAATTCATCAATAAAGGGAATAGGAAGGAACTCAATATGCTTTGTCCCTCATTATTATTCATAAATTTAAAAAATGGGTTCCAGTGAATCCTTAGTATAGATTGTAACTTCTGTTTTTATGGCAATCATGTTGTATAGAAAACCAAACTCATTTGTAAAGATTGACAGAGAGTATGAGTGTACATATGTTAGGTCCACAATTCTCAACCTATTGTGTGCATTAGAACCAGCTGCCTCGGAGAAGGCAATGGCACTCCACTCCAGTACTCTTGCCTGGCAAATCCCATGGATGGAGGAGCCTGGTAGGCTGCAGTCCATAGGGTCGCTAAGGACTGAGTGACTTCACTTTCGCTTTTTACTTTCATGCATTGGAGAAGGAAATGGCAACCCACTCCAGTATTCTTGCCTGGAGAATCCCAGGGACGGCAGAGCCTGGTGGGCTACCGTCTATGGGGTTGCACAGAGTCGGACACAACTGAAGTGACTTAGCCGTAGCAGCAGAACCAGCTGCCTAACTTTTAAAAAATACTGATGTCTGGCCCCACCCTAGATAGATAAATGGGAGCAACTAAAGTTTAAGAAGCATTGTGCCCGTGTGTGGTATGAATCTGATGTACCCCAGAGTTTGAGAACCATTATGCCAGATAGCACTTATGAGAGATGCAGGGGTAAATGAGATTCAGTAGCTATAAGCAGTGCAAGGACACCCAAAGAGGAAGACTGGTGACTTTAATACCACATGGTACATCACAGACTGTCCAATGAAAACACAGGCAAAGGAGCAGGTAATTCTTGGACATTATAGATAACATTTGCCCCCAGGCCCCCACCGGCACTTAGAAGCCAGCGGTGGGCAAGCCAGGTCAAAACACAGACAACATCCTTGTCTGTAGACCTGGTGCTAGTTGAAGAGGAGGCAAGGCATAGGACAAAATGCAGGTTCTGTGATCCATGATAACACTCACCTGTGCCCTTCCTTGCTGGCTGAGTGACCTTAGGCAACTGACTTAGCCATGCTCAACCTTTGTTTATCTTGGAAACCTGAGCATAATAACTATATAGCTGTGTGGCCCCCCAGGTAGCAGTGAAAGCGTGTGCTGATGTGTGTGCAGCACTGAACATGTGCCTGCCTGGCACGTGGTCAGTGGTCAATGAATGACAGCTACAATTTCCAACTTTTTCTGACCCACTCAAGATTTTCTCCTTCTGCTTTATATAATCTCTGATTTCAGAATATACAGGGGAACTGCAAGTCTCTAGGCCAGTTTTCCCCAACTGAGGACATATGGACTCAGCCTTCTAGGATGCTCCCTGAGTCTGCTGAAGCAGATGCTTATCCTTTCTCCCCATAAGGCAAGTGACAGGAATCAAGTTACAATGTCTTCTGCAAAACTGGGGCCCATGCCCATGTTTTCTCACTGCTGTAATTCTCTGACATGCTTTGTGTTGACAAAAAGGTTAAGTGTGGATTCTGTATTTATATGTACAGTATCTGTGTGGATATCGGTGTATGGGCTTCCCTGGTGGTTCAGATGATAAAGAATCTGCCTGCAGTGTGGGAGACCCGGGTTCTATCCCTGGGTCAGGAAGGTCCCTGGAGAAGGAGATTGCTATCCACTCCAGTATTCATGCCTGGAGAATCCCATGGACAGAAGAGCTTGTCAGGGTACAGTCCATGGGGTCACATTAGTGTTCTTCACAGAAACAAAACCAATAGGATGCAGAATATAAAGAAGGATGTAAAGCACTGGCTCATGTGATTATGGAGGCTGACAAGTCCCAAGGTTTGCAGTCAGCAATCAGGAAACCCAGGAGACCCAATAGGGTAGTTGGATATGATTCCAGAGGCCTGAGATCTAGGAGAAGTGAATGATGTAGTCCTAGTTGGCTCAAGACCCAAGAAAAATCAGTGTTTAACTTTGAGCTCAAAGGCAGAAAAATTGGATGTCTCAGTTTGAAGCCATCAGGCAGAAGGAATTCTCTCTTACTTTGGGGAGGGTGAGTCTTCTAATCCTATTCAGACCTTCAGCTGATTGGATGAAGCCCACCCAGATTGTGGAGGGCCATCTGCTTTACTCAGTCTATCAATTCAAATGTTAATCCCATTCAAACATCCTCACCGAAATACACAGAATAATGCATGACCAAATATCTAGGCACCCTGTGGCCCAGTCAAGTGGGCTCATAAAATCAACCATCACGATGTGTGTGTTTGTCTTCACTGCCACTTTTGGGGATCAAGGTTGTATTCCTGAATTCCAAAATTTGGGGGGAAAGTCACAATATGTGTTTATTATTGTGATTTTCAAAATCATTTTATATATTTCAAAATTTCTTGAGCAGAAAGCTCTTCAAGTTTTAGAACCAACATTCCAAACAAGATGTGAGTAATAACAGCCTACATTGATTATTCAGGACTTACTATATCCAAGGTTGTTATAAGGTTTTACAGATATTAGATTGCTTAATCCTGTTCAATCAGTGAGGTGGGTAGTAGTATTTGTTGAGGCAGTCCAAGTGTGGGTTAGAAAAGAATTTCCAGACATACCATATTACAGAAAGGAGTGAGTTTATTAAGAACAAAAAGCAGAGATATAGTGGGCATTGTGAGCACAGCAGGCCAACCTCCTGACAGACCAGGGAGAGTTGACAGTTTTCGTGGGTTAGTAACCAATTTTTATAGCCTCAAGACAAAGAAAATTCCTGCTGGAAGGTTGGTGTTAGGTGATTGGTCTGGGCGCTATAGGGTGTCTACTGGAGTGGGCATCTTTGCCTAACTGGAAGTCAGGAAGAGTGTTAGTGATGACCAGCGAGGGTTTTGGCAGGATTACAGAGAGGCTCGGTCAGCTTCGGAGGTGACCTTGGTTCTGGACTCTGCTTCTCTGGCCTTGGTGCACTGCCTTGCACCTGTGGCTTTGGGGGCAGGACTCAACATTGTTATCCCATTTTATAAGTAAGAAAACTGAGCCACAGAGAGGCAGGATCTGTGTCAGTTTTTCACCATTCTATCTTTAAATGAGATAACATGTTAAACATACACAAGCACACGTATCAATTCAGTTCAATTCAGTTCAGTCGCTCAGTCGTGTCCGACTTTTTGTGACCCCATGGACTGCAGCACACCAGGCCTCCCTATCACCAACTCCCAGAGATTACTCAAACTCAATTATGCAAAACTCAAGCACATGTATGCAAAAGAGCAAATACTGCAAAAATAAAGTTGATTAAAAATGAAAAATCAAAGATTGTTAAGCATCTGAAATGTATACACAGTTTGGTCAGCAGTATAAAGTTTTAAGTATGCTCAACTCAGGATCCCACTCTGCATCTGAAGAAACAGAGGCTCTAAGGTAGTCTCACTTGCTTGAGGTCATAATAGCAGAAGGATGTTGAACTTGTAACTTCCATCTAGGGCTTCTCCCCTTAGATCTCATTGCTTGGCGTCCAAGGGTAAGTCAAGGAAGGATTATTCTGAACAGGAGCACAAACTGTTTCTGCCTAATTATTGGAAGGAGGGCCAAGTACTGGGCACAGGAGCGGGTGGGTGGGTGGATGTGGTGGGGCCAGCTTTTAATCTGACTGCCTCTGTTTTCCCAATTATGTAGGAAGCAGACCATTAGCTGAGGGTGAGGATGGGGGAGGAGGTGTTGGAGGTGTGAGGAGAAAGAAGGTATGAGATAATGATCTTGAGAGTGGGAGGGAGAGCAGACAGGGAAGATGTAGTTTGATCAGTAGGCAGTATGCAGAGCCCACTTGAGGTCAGTGGTGTAGGACTTAAAGGGAGACCAATCAGCGTGGTTGCCAGCAACATTCATTTGTGCAGACACAGAAATGGAAGCCACGGGGTCATTGAGTTTAACCAGTGTTGGAGTGTTTCAGACAAGTATGATGAAGCAATGGAGGGCAAGAGAGTTGAGGTTCCTTGAAAGGGTGATTACAATAATGGATCACAGAATTTAATTTGAGTAAAGAGGAAAGAGGGTACATGAGGTGGGTGAGGGTCAATAAAATGGTGGTTAGATGAATGCATTTTAAGGCTCAGATGGATAGAAAATATTCTGTGGGTATAGGAAGAATGAACTGGGAGGGCAGGAAGTGTTGGTCAGATATAGGGATTCTTGAAGCTGTGACCAAGGAGAGGTTGCAGATATTGGCAATCTAGGCTACGATCATGGGAGTGAGAGTGGGGGACAGGATCGTTTGAGGAGAAAAGTCAAGGCAGTGAATGGTTTGAGAATTGGAAAGATCGTTTTAATGGCTACTGAAGTCAACAAAAATTATGAAAGGAGCCAGCCTCTGAATTGTGGATGGAGGGTGGGGGTAGGGTGGTGTTGGCATGACTAGGGCAAGTGGATAGGATCGTCTGATGGCAAAAGTCAATGACCTTAACCAAGGACCTGAGGTGAGTAAGTTGCAGTGGCAAGTTTTAACCCTACTCAGTCTGGCTCCATGGTCACACTCCAGCTGCTTTGCTAGTTACTGAGGAGTATGTTATTTTTCTGCATAAAAAAACCTCTAAGTAAACTCATTTATCAGTTCAGTTAAGTCGCTCAGTCATGTCCGACTCTTTGCGACCCCATGAATCGCAGCACACCAGGCCTCCCTGTCCATCACCAACTCCAAGTTCACTCAAACTTATGTCCATTGAGTTGGTGATGCCATCCAGCCATCTCATCCTCTGTTGTCCCCTTCTCCTCCTGCCCCCAATCCCTCCCAGCATCAGGGTCTTTTCCAATGAGTCAACTCTTCGCATGAGGTGGCCAAAGTATTGGAGTTTCACCTTTAGCATCAGTCCTTCCAATGAACACCCAGGAGTGATCTCCTTTAGGATGGACTGGTTGGATCTCCTTGCTGGAGTCCAAGGGACTCTCAAGAGTCTTCTCCAACACCACAGTTCAAAAGCATCAATTCTTCAGTGCTCAGCTTTCTTCGCAGTCCAACTCTCACATCCATACATGACCACTAGAAAAACCATAGCCTTGACTAGATGGACCTTTGTTGGCAAAGTAATATCTCTGCTTTTTAATATGCTATCTAAGTTGGTTGTAACTTTCCTTCCAAGGAGTAAGCTTCTTTTAATTTCATGGCTGCAATCACCATCTGCAGTGATTTTGGAGCCCAAAAAAACAAAGTCTGACACTGTTTCCACTGTTTCCCCATCTATTTCCTATGAAGTGATGGGACCAGATGATTAATAGGTAATAAATAATGAATAAAATCACACCAATATTTCATTTTTCTTTACATGAGATTTACATACTTAAAGATAACACAGTTTGAAAAGACAGCCTGTCATCACACTTTATGTTTAAAATGTAGTGTTAGACATGAATTTTCTATTTACCAAATGGGAATATTAATTATAATGAACAATAACATTTACTGAGTTTGTTCTGTGTGGCCGGCACTGTGTGAGGTCTCTACACGCTCCCTTAACAACTCTAGGTGCTATTTTATCCTCATTTTATAGCTTTAGAAACCAGGGCTGAAAAAATTAAGTCTTATCTGACAATGGACTGCGGATCTGTCCAACCCGAAACCTCATTTGCAATGTGGTCTGGTTCATTACCAAGTACCTGCTGTGTGATGGCTCTACGGTGGATAGTGAGGACGTGGCAAAGATGATGATAGAGTCTTTTATATCTGATGAGGGGACCATATTAACTAAATGTATAACATATTGATTATATTTATAGGTTCTATAAAGGAAAGTGCAGGGTGCTTTATATAACAAGGGAACATAACCTAGTCTTGGAGGGGAAGGTCTATTTTGGGAAGTAATTTTTAGGCTAGAATTAAAGAATAGTGTAAGTTACCCAAACAAATGAGAGAGGGAAACAATTCCAGGTAAAGAAACGTCTGCAAAGGCCTCCAGGCCCTCAAGTGTCCTGTAGGAACACTAGACATCATTATTCTTGTCATTTAACTTCTGATAAAGCTATAGCTTTACCAGATATCCGAGAAATCAGCCATTCCAGCCCTTATTCCTCCCAGAACTGGTGCTGATATGAAGATAGTGGCACATAATAATGTCATTTTATCATCATGGTAAATTGAGGTGTGGAATGTTTCACCCAACTGCATAGCTAGAAAACTCATTTTTACCAATTTTCTCTTCACCTTTTCTCCTGGATATCTCTCAAACTACCTTTTCCCAGAAACTTAAAAAAAAAATAAACCTCTATTCTCTCTGTTTCACTGCTCCTTCCTTGCAAATGCATTTACCTAGTTAAGAACAGGAACATTTTTCTCAAAAGCCCTCACATTGCATGTGGATATGACAACCTATACCAGAACCCCAGAGTGTTCTGACTGGCTGGGGGGAAACCTTGGAACCATGCTTCTGCCGGAAATCTAGCCTAGTGTGGGCCAGAAGCAAGCTTAAAAGGATGTGCTTTCATTTAACTATGGACACATTATTTTCATTTGTAAAATGATCTCTTTAAGGATAGGTAGAAGAATATATGAGTTCAGAAGAAGCTCCTTGTTTTTAAAAGTCCATCGTGAAATGCCTTTTTCATTATTGCCTCCAGATGAAATATTCTTTCCATACACTGAACTGTGTATGCACATTCATACATACATATATACATACATGTATTCTCTCTCACACTATCCCCTCACCTGTTCCATGTCTGTTTATTATCATCTATCTATCTCTCATCTGTATCTCTCCCCCTCATTCATTCCCAGGTGATGAGTCCTAAGTCCTCTACAAGGAAACCCATCACCAGACAATGCTCACCAGAAACTTTCTTTTTTTTTTTTTTTAATTTTATTTTATTTTTAAACTTTACATAATTGTATTAGTTTTGCCAAATATCAAAATGAATCTGCCACAGGTATACATGTGTTCCCCATCCTGAACCCTCCTCCCTCCTCCCTCCCCATACCATCCCTCTGGGTCGTCCCAGTGCACTAGCCCCAAGCATCCAGTATCGTGTATCGAACCTGGACTGGCAACTCGTTTCTTACATGATATTTTACATGTTTCAATGTCATTCTCCCAAATCTTCCCACCCTCTCCTTCTCCCACAGAGTCCATAAGACTGTTCTATACATCAGTGTCTCTTTTGCTGTCTCGTACACCGGGTTATTGTTACCATCTTTCTAAATTCCATATATATGTGTTAGTATACTGTATTTACGTTTTTCCTTCTGGCTTACTTCACTCTGTATAATAGGCTCCAGTTTCATCCACCTCATTAGAACTGATTCAAATGTATTCTTTTTAATGGCTGAGTAATACTCCATTGTGTATATGTACCACAGCTTTCTTATCCATTCATCTGCTGATGGACATCTAGGTTGCTTCCATGTCCTGGCTATTATAAACAGTGCTGCGATGAACACTGGGGTACACGTGTCTCTTTCCCTTCTGGTTTCCTCAGTGTGTATGCCCAGCAGTGGGATTGCTGGGTCATAAGGCAGTTCTATTTCCAGTTTTTTAAGGAATCTCCACACTGTTCTCCATAGTGGCTGTACTAGTTTGCATTCCCACCAACAGTGTAAGAGGGTTCCCTTTTCTCCACACCCTCTCCAGCATTTATTATTTGTAGACTTTTGGATCGAAGCCATTCTGACTGGTGTGAAATGGTACCTCATAGTGGTTTTGATTTGCATTTCTCTGATAATGAGTGATGTTGAGCATGTTTTCATGTGTTTGTTAGCCATCTGTATGTCTTCTTTGGAGAAATGTCTATTTAGTTCTTTGGCCCATTTTTTGATTGGGTCGTTTATTTTTCTGGAGTTGAGCTGTAGGAGTTGCTTGTATATTTTTGAGATTAGTTGTTTGTCAGTTGCTTCATTTGCTATTATTTTCTCCCATTCTGAAACTTTCAAGTTCCCTTCCCAGGTGGAAAGCTGGGTCGTGGTTTAATCCCTAAATCGGGTCTGACTCTTGTGACCCCATGGACTGTAGCCTGCCAGGATCCTACGTCCATAGGATTTTCCAGGCAAGAATACTGGAGTGGATTGCCATTTCCTTCTCCAGGGGACCTTCCCGACTCAGGAATCGAACCTGCGTCTCCTGCACTGCAGGCAGATTCTTTATCGACTGAGCTCCCAGGGAAGCCTGGAAAGCTGGGACTAGCATTTAATCAAAAAGCAAATTTAAAAATACTCTTATCCAGAGCAGGAGTGGTCCCTTTCTGCCCTAGGAGAACAGATGTGCAGGGCTCATCCCATTGGTGTGGCCATGCTGGATTCCACTCATGCAGTTGGGTCTAGGCTACATGGTGGAAGGAATGCCCAAGCAACTGGTCAAGTCAGGTCAAAGCCACGACCAACTTCTGGGCTAACCAGAAGGAAAAACTAATGGAAAAAACCCTGTGATAGCGGATATGTCTTGGGAAAGAGGATCAAGAACTGAGGAGAGAAACTGAAAGCTTAGAAATTTCCAGTGCTTAACAAAGCCTCTGCATAAACTGTTTGGAATTATGTGAGACAGGGCAGAGAAGAAAAGGCAAAGACGAGGTTATGAATAGCTCTCAGCCTATCCAGTTTGCACGTGTGTCCCAGTGGCTGATGTCTTCCTGTGACAGTGGCTCCTCTGTGGTGCAGATTATGCCTCTGCTCAAGGTAGTGAAACCCCAGATGGCTCCTGTGCTGGCCCGAGAGGACCCTGAATCTAGGCCATCTGTAGCTGCCCACACAGGAGGACCATCTTCAGGGTCTTGATTTGTCAGACTGGCGATATTGACAAACAAACAGATAAGCTCTATTCTGACTTCCAATTCTGCTAATTTTCCTAAACCAAGATGTGACTGGGTTGCCCAGCGTAAGACAGAGAATATTGCAGGCCACATTACCTAAGCTGGAGTCAAAAGGCTCAGGTTTTCTTCCAACTACGGTGTTCAGTCTCCTGCCCCGCATCTGGCCTGATGCTATCCTTGGGTTCCGAGGTGGGTACTCTTTCCCCAAAACTAATATTGGTGTAGTCTGTTCTGTAATGCCACCCATTCCTGGTGGGAGGCCGAGCTCTTGCCACCATGAGCAGAGGGAACCTGGGCTGGAAATGATCGTTTTGTTTGACACTCTCCATCCTCCTGGCTCTAGCCCTGGAAACTGAATGAGAGTTGAAGCTGTTTGGATGCTTCTGCTTCCCTGGCCCCAGAGACTGGTCCGGGTTCCTCATCTGATCTGAGATAGATCAAGCAGTTCTTCCATGGATTATTGTTTCCGTGGATGGGCAGTGTCTCTCTGTGGCCTGAGCTTGTAAAGACATGAGTTGGAGCTATGAGAGGCCAAGTCTCCACCATGTGCATGAGCCATTTTGAAAAAATGGTCCAATAGAGTGAGAAACAGAGAAGAGGGACAATTATTAGGGCCTCTAGACCTGTTGCCGGGCATCCCCGTGGCAGCTTCCATCTGAGCTTGGAAATGGATATGTATCTTGGGCTTACATGCAGAATGCCTAATGCAAAGACCTCTTCCTCTTTCAGTTGGTCTCAGGTAACTCAGCTCTAAGTGTTTTCAGCACTTTTAGGTCTAGCTCTTCATCACTTAGGGATTCCCAGGTGGTTCAGTGGTAAAGAATCTGCCTGCCAATTCAGGAGAGTCAGAAGACTTGGGTTCGATCCCTGAGTCAAGAAGGTCCCCTGGAGGAGGAAATGGCAACCTACTCCAGTATTCTTGCTGGAAAAATCCCATGGACAGAGGAGCCTGGCGGACCACAGTCTGTGAGGTTGCAAAGAGTCGGACATGACCAAGCACACATACTCCATCACTTCACCCTGCCTTTTCCTAGGTGGCCCCCTGTGGCCTCTCCACTCACATGCATCATTCTCCCCTCTGCTACCCCGCCACGCACCGCCAACACCCAGCCCTCCCGGCGCCCAGGGTGAGTGATCTGCCACTGCCAGGACCACTTAGCTTATCTGCTCCAGTCCCATGCCTCCTCCTTTTTACTCATTCCCTGCTATTTGTCTGGGCGTTCGTGTGTTTCTTCAGAAAGACTATAGATTCCTTTGAGAGCAAGAATCTCTTTATGCCGACTCCCGTTGCCTAGTATCACAGTTCACACACAATAGGCCCTCCATAAATATTTGCTAAATAAATCAAATAAGAATCCCCATCTCCCTGACAGATCATCCCTGACTCAAGGGAAGGAAAGAAGTCAATTCTCTTTTCCTTCCTCACTGAAGCAATTTGCAGACTCTCTGATTCCTCTTCCCCTCTCACAGCGTGCCCTTCTCCTCTCTGCATCTCAGGTCAGTGCTGTAGAGTCCCTGTGAAGTGGGGCCTGGGTGGGAGGTGGGAGTGGGGTCTGTCTCCCACACGCATCATTGGCTCCTCTCCAGACAACACAAATACATTTACAAGCTGAGTTAAAGCCTGGTGTGGTACTGTGTTTGCCTCTGAAGGGAAGACACTGCTTCCTCATTAAAAGCTTGGGAATCTCCTTTTTGTAGTATTTATATTGGATTCAGGTAACTAGTACATTTCACTTATGTAACAGATGCTGGTATGGCACTCACTGAATGCCGGACGCTGTTCGGAACGCTTTAATCATAGTAACTAGTTCCACCTCATGACAGCCTTGCCAGGTTGATAAAGTTATTACTCTCAGCCTCATTTCACAGATGAGGAAATGGGGACACAGAATGATTAAGGGACTTGGTCAAGGTCACACAGCAATTGATCGCTAAGCTGGAATTGGAATAGGCAGGCCAGAACCCACGGCCTACCCACTATGTCCTGCTGCCTGTCCCTGTGAACAGGGTGGGGTCCAGATGGCGCGTCTGAGTTGCCTGTTTTGACACTCAGGACTCTTGAGAGCAGGAAGTCTCTTTGCCCTGACTATCTGACAGCACGTCAACGTGTGCTTAATCAATGTTTCTGGGCTCACTGATTCTTTACCTATGGCTTGAATACAGGTTTATTTATATTATTCTATGTATTTAATTGTCTACACTGTAATCAATGCTAGTCTAAAATTTGGCTCCACAAAATATATTTCAAACAACCAAGGAATCATGCCAAGAATTAACGCTAATTACACATTATACCCATTTTGAGTACTGGAGATGACTTGAAAGGCAAAACGTGTGTTGTTTAAAATTATTCAACTGATAGTAAATAAAATATGATTTTGTCCAAAGGAGAGAGAAAGTTGCAGGTCCCTTTTCTCTTTTTATTGCCTTCTCTAGGTATCTAGAATCAGATGGGACATTTTTTTCCCCTAATTTTTAGTCTTTTTCTTGAATTAGTATGTATTTTTTAGCTGCTCTTAAGCCACACTTACTGTTCAGCGAAAAAGAATCATATTCAAACCCCACTCTGTGGCTTTTCCTCCAATGAACAAAACAAACATGAAAAACACACGTGGGCTATTTATTTGGTGCAGGGGTTATTCATAGGATGGTGTTTGGATACCTTTTGGAGCCAATTCTAGTTGCCTCAGGGTATTCCTAAGTTGAATTCCAGGAATAAAGTGTTTATAAATAATGAGCATAAAAAAGGAATGCACTCATCCCAGCCACTCCTTTATAGAGACCCAGTGGCCTTACTTTGCAGCTACCAACTCCTTCAAGTAGTTAATTGGTTAGCTGGTTGGGTTAAGTTGGTGTCTCAACGCTATCGGACCCAACACTCTATTTTATGACAAATTTAACTCTTTTTTGAATCTGTAAATGAAATCATATATAATAAAGCCTAAATAAATAAAAATTTAAAATAATATGAAGTGGTTCAGTTCAGTTCAGTTCAGTTGCTCAGTCGTGTCTGTCTCTTCATGATCCCATGAATCACGGCATGCCAGGCCTCCCTGTCCATCACCAGCTCCCGGAGTTCACTCAGACCCATGTCCATCGAGTCAGTGATTCAATCCAGCCATCTCATCCTCTGTCGTCCCCTTCTCCTCCTGCCCCCAATCCCTCCCAGCATCAGAGTCTTTTCCAATGAGTCAACTCTTCGCATGAGGTGGCCAAAGTACTGGAGTTTCAGCTTCAGCATCATTCCCTCCAAAGAAATCCCAGGGCTGATCTCCTTCAGAATGGACTGGTTGGATCTCCTTGCAGTCCAAGGGACTCTCAAGAGTCTTCTCCAACACCACAGTTCAAAAGCATCAGTTCTTTCAGTGCTCAGCCTTCTTTACAGTCCAACTCTCACATCCATACATGACCACAGGAAAAACCATAGCCTTGATTAGACGGACCTTTGTTGGCAGAGCAATGTCTCTGCTTTTGAATATGCTATGTAGGTTGGTCATAACTTTCCTTCCAAGGAGTAAGCGTCTTTTAATTTCATGGCTGCAGTCACCATCTGCAGTGATTTTGGAGCCCCCAAAAATAAAGTCGGACACTGTTTCCACTGTTTCCCCATCTATTTCCCATGAAGTGATGGGACTGGATGCCATGATCTTCGTTTTCTGAATAATTAAAAGAGAAGTGATAATAAATAATTTATAGTAATGTAGCTATTTTAATGTATAAATTCTCTGCAGTATTACAATAGGAGAAATAAAGTTGACAGACATTTGCATGTCAAATGTAGACATGTAGACTCTACTAATGTAGGGTCCCCATAATATAAAATGTGAAGTAATATGTAATACACAATATATATAAGAGCAATTGGGTTGATGTAGACATGCTGTATTGGTGACTCAAAGACCATGAACAGCACTGCAAACAATGATGTGATTTTCCAAAACTATGAACGAATCTTGGCAAAATTTCCAAGTAATCTTGTATAATCTTCTCTTAATTTACATGGTAGTTATACACCTAGACAATTCATCTTATATTAAAACAGTACAAGCTGCTTTGTGCTTGTGGGTAAATGGAGTTAGTGTCTAGGCTGAGATAATAATAAGCAGGTTTTTACCTATGTAAATGTGCAGCAAGACATTCAAAAGTTTGCAGGGCCTGGGGGAATTTTTTGTCATGCAGGGCTGTCCTGAACACTGGACAGCCTTCTAAATTCGAGACTTCTAAATGCCCTTTAAAGAATTCACCTGCAATTCTGGAGACCCCGGGTCAATTGCTGGGTCAGGAGATCCACTAAATCAGGAAGATCTTGGGTCAGGAAGATCCACTGGAGAAGGGATAGGCTACCCACTCCAGTATTCTTGGGCTTTCCTTATGCCTCAGCTGGTAAAGAATCCGTCTGCAATGTGGGAGACCTGGGTTTGATCCCTGGGTTGGGAAGATCCCCTGGAGAAGGGATAGGCTACCCGCTCCAGTATTCTGGCCTAGAGAATTCCATGGACTGTATAGTCCATGGGGTTGCAAAGAGTCAGACACTACTGAGCGACTTTCACATGCTAAATGCCAGTAATATCCTGCAGTCATTGTGTCATTCAATGACGATTGCCCTAAATTTTCCCTAAATGCCCTCTATTGTTGACACCATTGACAACAACTGGGTTAATTCCTAGTGTTGGATTTAGTCTCAAATGATTATGTCGATTTATTCTCCTGACTTTCTGTAGTCCTTGAAAGCCAAAGGCACGACGTCTGCAGTAAAATCCTCAGTAGTTAGGTTATTGGTTGGTATGATTGGTTATACATGGAGACTGTACATTCCATGAGAGCAAGGGCCCAGTTCACTGTGTACCTAGTACATACCTAGTATCCACATGAGGCTGGGCTTTATAAGTCTTGCTGGAAGGAGTAAATAATTTGGGAGTTGGACATCTGGGTTAACATAGAGATATATGCTATTGAAAAGAAATAGTTTTGGTAGTTTCAAGTATATGCGACATCCAAATGCTAGGGTGCGTGTGCATGCTTAGCTGCTTAGTGTTTGAACCCTTGTCTCTTAGTCTCCTGCATTGGCAAGTGAGTTCTTTACTACAAGCTCCACCTTGGAGGCCCACTCACTAGAGAGACTGGTGAAAAGAAAGTGTTAGTCGCTCAGTCGTGTCTAACTCTTTGCAACCCATGGACTATAGCCCACCAGGCTCCTCCGTCCATGGGATTTTCCAGGCAAGAATACTGGACTGGGTTGCCATTTCCTTTTCCAGGGGATTGTCCCAACCCAGGGATTGAGTCTCCCACATTGCATGCAGATTCTTTACTGTCTGAGCCACCAGGGAAGGTAGTTAAGTCTTATTCAAAAATACCATGGTTGTTTCTGGTTGAATGAGTGACATGGTAATGATTGAAACCATCTGGGACCTGTCAAAAACCCAGAACCTTCAAGTCATTTTGAGGGAAAGGGAGCATGATGAGAACCCACTATGAGCTGTGGCTTTGGCCTAAAAGGTTTGCTTCATCTTCATGGTGTCTATGAAGCCACTATTAACAATCCTGTTTTTAAAAATGATAAAATTAGACTCAACAAGGCAAATAATCACCCAAAGGCAAACAGCTGACTCAACAGTAGAACAGAGTTTGAACCCAGAACTGTCTGATTCCGGAGGCTTTGTCTTTCCAAGAAATCATACTCCCCCTCTTTCTTCAGTGAGACAAAGCTACTGCTGCTGCTAAGTCACTTCAGTCGTGTCTGACTCTGTGTGACCCCATAGACGGCAGCCCACCAGGCTCCCCCATCCCTGGGATTCTCCAGGCAAGAACACTGGAGTGGGTTGCCATTTCCTTCTCCAATGCATGAAAGTGAAAAGTGAAAGTGAAGTCGCTCAGTCATGTCCGATTCTTAGCGACCCCATGGACTGCAGCCTGCCAGGCTCCTCCATCCATGGGATTTTCCAGGCAAGAGTACTGGAGTGGGGTGCCATTGCCTTCTCCGGAGACAAAGCTAAGGATCTGTTAAATCTATACTTCTTGCTAAGTCACTGAAGGGCCATAAATTCTGGCTATGATATTATTATAATTTTTTTCTCTATGGAGTTCCAATTGTCATGTCTATTAAATTCCACTTTTCTGGTGGGTCAGTGATTTTTGGATTGATACTGTTCTTAATTGAGTGCCAGCATTCTGTGTCTTGTGAACTCACATTAGTGGGATTCTTGAGAACCCGGACTAGGTCCCCTCTGTCTTTGGGTCTCCAGAACCTTGGCATGGTACTAGGCACAGAGTGGACATTCGGGGAATGTTTGTTGATTGACTTTAATTGTGTGCTGTTTCTCCTTTCAGGCCTTGGCCTTACACAATATTTCAGCGAGGCTTTGACTTGGTTTTGGGAGAACAGCCTTCTGATAAAATATTCAGGTAAGTGGTTGCCTAGGGATGTGCTTACATAGGGATGTGCAAGCCCCACATCCCACTGAACTTTCTTTCCTAGTGGTAATTTATAAAATGGGAAACACATGTAGTCATTCTACCCTTCCAGTAAGAGGAACCCTTGCCCCCTTCATCCAGTGAGAGCGTGGAGTGTGTGGAGGATGAATGGATCCTGTTGAGGTCCTGGCTTCCTTCCTTGCCTGCTCTGGAACCCCCACTCTTGGAACCCCCTGATTCCACACTTGTTAAACAGAACTGCGTTGCATGCCAGGCTCTATTGTTGTGAAGAATACATGAGATAATGCGGGGAAAGCCCCCAGCAAGGGAACTGGCAAAGAACAAGCAATTAATGTTAGTTTTTGCCTCTCCATTTTGCATCTAATTTGCACCTTCCACATAAAGCCTTAAGTTGTTTAGAACAAACCCCTCCCACCTCTGCCTCTGTCCTTTCTCAGCCACACTTCATTATTATTTTCTTTAATCTACCACCTTCCTCGTCGAATTGGATGTTTCCAGTCTCTCCCAAATTTCTACCTACATACCTGGGAATGGTACGTATTAGACAAGTCAGCAGGCAGAGGAAGAATTTGGGTGCCAGCCATGAACTATGGGATTTTCATAAAGTCTAATTCCCACCAGACCTTAGCTGGAACACAAGTCTATCTCCAGGCTAAGACTGTATCTTCCATTTATTCTGTCAGTCTATTTTTCACTCAATGTGCATCTGCTGAGTACCCAGTAAGTGCCAGAGATTGTGCTTGTGCTGCCTGTGCGGACATGAGTGCACCTCCCTTCGTGAACAAGTCCTCTGGGAGAGGCATAAATAGTCCTGCCCAAGTGTCTGATGTCAGAGGAGCAATAGCTACTGCATGGCATGTTAGAGGAATGACATGCAAAGAGAAAACTTGCTTCCTGTTCACTGCAGTCAGAGGGTGTGTACAGAGTCTTGCCTATTCCCTGCCCCAGCCCCCACTATCAGCCAGTCCCAGCCTTGATGCTAATCTTTCTCCTGTATTTGCCTCCTTGAGCTGGCTCCTCTGCCTCAGCTTCTCCTGCTCCTTCTCTCTGTCTGGGATAGACTGGGCTTGGCCACTGCCACGCTCTCCTAAAGCACCTTTCTAGCTGGGAGTCCAGATTCACAGAACTGCTTTCTCCCAGAGCCTTCCCTGCCCTTTTCTCTTCCGAGTGTCTCTCCTGGGACAGGCTGGGTTATATTAATGGCCTTGGCCGCAGGCGGCTTTTGAGGATTTGTTCCACAAGAGATGTCAGCTGTATTCCTTAGACTATGACTCAAGCATTTAAACTTTCCAACAATGATTTATTATCGGGCTGACTCTTTTTTTCCTCCCGTTTTCCTACCACTTGTCTGTTGGGACCTTCGAAAGGTGATAAAGATAAGGCAGATGGGGAGTCTGGTGGGGGTTGATTAACATGGATAAGTTCCCACTCCCCTAAAAGTCAGAAAAACTAGGGCCTCCATGAAATTGCTGTTAGAGAAGAACCTGCACAAAAATCGTGTTTCTATCCCCACAAGCACCATCTGTTCAAATTTGTTAGGTACCAACTGGATGTGATACCCACTTACGACAGAAGGAGTCAGTTGTGTGGTTTGACCCATGCGGTCAACTATCTCAGAAGTCGGTGGGTTAATCCATAAGTGATTAATCATTTTGATCCTTAACAAGACAGTAACTAGGCTCTCAGATGAGAACACTGGGTCATGATCTCCTTATTTCAGATACTTAGAATTTTAATCAGAACCTTCTGTGATCTGAGTAAACCAACTACCAGTGGCCACTCTGGAAAATTCTGTGATCTGGTCAGTGACTACAATTTCTTGCTGCTGCTACTGCTGCTGCTGCTAAGTCGCTTCAGTTGTGTCCGACCCTGTGCAACCCCATGGACTGCAGCCCATCAGGCTCCCCTGTCCCTGGGATTCTCCAGGCAAGAACACTGGAGTGGGTTGCCATTTCCTTCTCCAATGCATGAAAGTGAAAAGTGAAAGTGAAGTTGCTCAGTCGTGTCCGACTCTTCATGACCTCATGGACTGCAGCCTACCAGGCTCCTCCGTCCATGGGATTTTCCAGGCAAGAGTACTGGAGTGGGGTGCCATCACCTCCTCCGACAATTTCTTAAAGGAGCTAAATAACTATTTACTTGGTACTCTGTTCACTTATGATATAGAATTTTGACACATAAACTGTATATGTGATATAGAGTCTCGGTGGGACCAGGGCATGAGTGTTTTGTAAAAACACCACGGTAATTCCAATCTGTACCTGGGATTGAGAAACACTGGCCTGGAGCTTCTCCAATCCATTGCATCAATTCACAATGACTTTCTACCTCCAGATTTGTATATATACTGACTTTACTATGTATTTGTCAATTATTTATTTCATGGTTATTTCTAATTTGTGTATTTGCTTCTCCAATGAAATGGTTGTCATCCTGAAGGGAGGGGAGTACCTGTTATGGTTTTAAATATTTAATATCTGGCACACCATTTTGAACAAGCATGTGTGTACTCAGTCACTCAGTTGTGTCCAATTCTTTGCTACCCTATGGACTGTAGCCTGCCAGGCTGTTCTGTCCATGGAATTTTCCAGGCAAGAATACTGGGGTGGGTTGCCATTTCCTACTCCAGGGGATCTTCCCAAGCCAGGAATAGAAACCACATTTCTTGCATCTCCTGTATTGGCAGGTGGATTCTTCACCACTGAGTCACCTGGGAAGCCCTTTGAACATATAGGTGGTGGTTGAGTCACTAAGTCATGTCTGACTCTTGCGACCCCATGGACTGTAGCCTACCAAGCTCCTCTGTCCATGGGATTCTCCAGTCAAAAATATTGGAGTGGGTTGCCATTTCCTTTTCTAGGGGATCTTCCTGACCCAGGATTCAAACCCAGATCTTCTGCAATGCAGGCAGATTCTTTACCAACTGAGCTACAAGGGAAGCCCTTTGAGCAAGTAGGTTTTCAGTAAATATCTGTAGATGATCATTTCAAGTATTTCCTAATTAGATTGAGAAAAGGCCTTGAAACCTAACCTTGGTAATCTGTAATCCTAAAGAATGCCTTAGAAGGGGTCCAAGCTAGACTCACAGGGTCCAGGGGAACCCTGAACCTCCAGGATGCGTCTCCTCAGCCAACTTTCCTGGTGCTGAAGATGGTCTTTCTATGGTAGCTAGGGTCACTCTATTCCACTAGACCCTCTGGTGGCAGGGGTGAGTACAGACCAAATTTTTCTCTCGAAGACCGTCCTCCCAAGTCTGTACTTGCGTTCCTTGGAATAAGACCTCCTTCTGGAATGGCCTGCTCTAGGAAAGGGTGGAGACGCCAGGCTAAGAGCGACTTTTCAGTTTTCCCACATTCCGTTTCATGCCAAGCCACAGCGAGAGCACAGGCTTATTCCGTCCAGTGCTTTCTGGCAAACATTTGCTTCTGGACAGAAATTTCAAGTGCCAGTTCAACAGGGCCATGTGCAGGGCTCAATCCACAGCTGAGCCATCAACGGTGCTGGTCACCACCAACTGTCATGCGAGAAGACCCAACCTGGGAAAGCGTTCCAGATGTTCACCCAACTTCTGTTTGGTGGCTTTTTGAAGTCCTTCCTGCCAAATCCACATGGATGAGGGACAGATGAGATTTTAGAAAGCAGCTTTTCTCTGACAGTTTGTTCTATATTTGGATTTTGGAGTCACTCAGTAGATTTTGCAGATAAAAGAAAACTTCAGAATTTCATAGGCATGAGCCAACATGGGCTGGAAAGCGGCTGTGAGCAACACTTGAGAATCAGGCTATTGCCCATCTTTCCCACTTAAGGAGAGGTGACCTTGGGAGGTTGCTAAACTTTTTAAAACATTAGTCGACACCTTGGTAGAATGGGAGAAAATGACTAATCTCAGAGGGCAGCGGTGAGGATAAATCACACAGTCCTACAGAGCACCTGCTTTAGAAAGTTCTCAATAAACGTTGGTCTCTACCCACACCTGACTTTGCTTCACCTACAGGACTTCTTCACCTTGACCCTACCAGAGAGTGGAGGTTTTCTTATTAACTTGGTAGAGTGTCATGTTTCAGAAGCTGCTGTGCATTCAGGAAGATCTTTATCCTATCAAATCCAGATCCATCTCAACCATTAAATGTATTCAAACAGAGCGATTAACCCATATCCTATTTTAAATGAACAAGAATTTCCACCACCGCCTCTATCTTTAAATTGGGAAATTGGGATTATATCCGCTAGCAGCCTGTTCAAACTAAAGAACATAACTAAATCTCCTGTTGATCAGTCAGTAAATATTCATGGAGTGACCTTCCTGGGTCAGAAATTATGTTTGGCAGTGGGGAATACAAAGATGACAAAGAACTGTCCTCTGCCATCCAAGAGAGAATGTTTGTATGAATGGTGATGGACATGTGAAAAGGTGGGTATAGATCAGCATCTCAGGGTGATAAGGTGCCATGTGCAGAAGAGAGTCCCTTACTCAGCCTAAGAGTGTGAAGGCCCTGGGGAGCTTTCAGGAAGAGGTGGGCCCTTAACTGAGTCTTAAAATGAGTCTGGCAAAGGAGAGGAAAGAAAATTCAGAAAGGAGGATTAAGAGCAAAGGCAAAGAGATGAGAAAATCAGGACAACTTTAGGAGCCATAGTCCAATTGCATTGTAGGCACAGAAAGTTTGAAGCGATTTTGGTGACAGAAGCCACTGGACACTGACATCTTTGGAGATGTGGACTGAGTTCTGTGGTTTAAAGTAAAGGGTTAATCGCTGAGTCATGTCAGGCTCTTTATGACCCCACCAGGCTCCTTTGTGCATGGAATTCTCCAGGCAAGAATACTGGAGTGGGTTGCCATGCCCGCCTCCAGGGGATCTTCCAACCCGGGACTGAACCCAGGTCTCCTGCACACACACACACCCACCAAATGCCCTCCCCAAGCATGTGTGTGTGTATATAGGAGGGGTGTGTGTGTGTGTGTGTGTGTGTGTGTGTGTGTGAAGAAGCTGGCATACTTTCACCAGGCACAATTTCTCAGAAGAGTGGGGTGGTGGGTCTCCTCTTCTGTCCCCCTAGTAATGGGCTTCCCTCATTTGGAGCAGACAGCTCCCCCACAGACATCACCCCCCCATTGCCTCTGGTTCCCATGGGTAGGGAGAACTGAGTGCCTCCTTCAGAGCAAAAGCATCTCTGCTATTTCAGTGCTGCCTAATGCAGAGGTGCCCCCACAGGTCAGAGAAGTAGGGCCCTGAGAGTCAGGCTGGGAATCGGGGAGAAACCTCCCCAGTCCTGCCCCAAACCCACGTGCTCAGTGGTTTTGCCCCCCAGCCACCCTGGGCCCCTGCTTTCTCTTCTTTCAGCTCCTCTACTACCCAGGTCTGTCCTTCAGAGAGTGGCTGAAAAAGCATGGGGCTTAGTTACTAAGTAACTCATGAGCCTTGGGCCATGGGGATTCTCTGTGGCCCACATCCTAAGCAGGGCTACATGTCTCATAAAAGATCTCACGTCATCAGTCTGCTTTCCTAGCATCTCAGGCAACCTGGAGCGGCAGGGGGTGGGGGGGGGGCGGTGGTGGAGAGAGGAGCGTGTGGGTTAGGGGAGAGAAAGGAGTGGGACCTGCAGTGGTGCTCAGCGACCAGCATGCTAATGGAGCCGGTGCTGGTTCTGTTTAATTGTACGCATCCTTCCATTGTTCCACCCTGCACATTAAGTGGGAAGGGGACGCCAGACTGCCACAGCCTCGTGATATCCCACCCACACTGGCTTTTATCCCAGGGACTATTTTTGACTGTGAACACAGAGCATTTGAATGCCTTTGGAATCAAATGAATGAATAAATAAACAAATACTCTCTCATGGTTTCCTTAAGCTCTCCCGTGAAATGCTGATTGATTCCTTTATTCCTTTTAGCCCTTGTTATAGGAAAAAAAAAAAATCTTCCTTGCCTCCAGAGGGTTAGCGCCATTAGCTAGGGGTGTGGGTAGAGAGAGAGAGCAGAGAATACATCTAGGCTTGCCTTGCTCATCTTCTTCTCTCCCCCTGGGAGGCTCCTGGCTTCAATTGTTTCCGCTCCCATCTCACAGAAGCCAGAAAAAGGGAGTTTGCTTCTTTCCTTTCCTTGGTAGGGTTCCTCCAGGCACAGAGAGAAAGCATCGCTACCAGTGTGGGTGTGCAATTTGAGGGATGGGAATGGTGGGAGGCCGGTGTGTCTTTTCAATTAAAATGCTTCCAGTTATATCTGACTTAAGATCAGGGAGAAGACAATGGCACCCCACTCCAGTACTCTTGCCTGGAGAGTTCCGTGGATGGAGGAGCCTGGTGGGCTACAGTCCATGGGGTCGCTAAGAGTCAGACACGGCTGAGCGACTTCACTTTCACTTTTCACTTTCATGCATTGGAGAAGGAAATGGCAACCCACTCCAGTGTTCTTGCCTGGAGAATCCCAGGGATGGGGGAGGCTGGTGGGCTGCCGTCTATGGGGTCGCACAGAGTCGGACACGACTGAAGCGACTTAGCAGCAGCAGCAGCAAGATCATGGAAGCCAGCTTCAAATCTGAAGGAAACTGGAACTCGATGTCTTATGGTTTGAAGAAGAGACACTTTTAGCAGCTGGCGAGTGGATAACATGTTGAGCTCTCCAATGGTCTGGATGCGTGAGCAGGGGTCAGCCTCTCTGCCTCCATCAGACTCAATTATCTCATCCATAAAATGGGAATATGCTCTCCTTTTTGGAGAGGACTACAAGGGTTGAGAAGGAAGCAGCTGGAGTTAGGGTGCCAGGTCCTCCGGTGGTGTTTATCCCCCAGCCCTAACCAGGTGGTGTTGGGTGTCCCTGCAGATTCACCTACACGCTTGGGGAGGGCATGTGGCTGCCGCTCAGCAAAAGCTTTGTGATTCCACCTGCTGAACTGGCCATCAACCCATCAGCAAAGTGTAAGACAGACATGACAGTGATGGAAGATGCTGTGGAGGTCCGGTGAGTCCAGCCTCGGGGCCCGAGGCACGCACTGAGTTTGGGAGGCTGGGTGAGAAACTACCCGAAGGTCCCGAGCGCTGGGAGAGGAATCAAGCTGGAAGGAGAAGCTGGCAGGCTGCCTTCCGCTTCCCCAGATGCAGTGCCAAGGTCTACTCTATCTGGGTCAATATTGCACACCGCAAGGCTGATGCACCGAGAGAGGACATAAAATGAGAGTTTGTAAGCACTTCCTACGGCCCCTCAGGACTGACAGGCAATAAAATGTTAATTTCTTTGCCTGAGTTTAGACCTCCTTCTTTGACCAGGTGTTACTGCCTTGGCTTATTTCCCAGAGATGGAGAACGTCTATAATTTGTTAGTTCAAGGCTCCAAGACTGGTTGATCTTTAGTATTTGTAAGAGAGAGTGAGACGTGATCTGGTCGGCCAGACAGGAAAGTGGGATGTGAAGCTACCTGTTGCACCTGGCGTCCCCTGACCTCCTCCCACCTCCTGCCACTTCTTCCCACAGAGAGGAGCTGATGACCTCGTCCTCCTTCGACAGCCTGGAGGTCCTCTTAGACTCGTTTGGACCAGTCCGTGATTGCAGCAAGGACAATGGGGGCTGCAGTAAGAACTTCCGTTGCATCTCAGATCGCAAACTGGATTCGACCGGCTGCGTGGTACGTCTGCCCTGTTGAGCTTGTAATTTCAGAAAGTGGGGCCACAGGATAAGACACAATGAAGATAGAGGTGGAAACATATTGTGAGTAAAACAGAGGGTCGAGAGTGATTCCTCCCTAGCTTTAACTACTGTCTAGTCTATGTTATGAATTTTCTTTTGACAGAGCTAAGGAGCTAATTAGAGGTATTTATGCAGAGCTAATCTAGAGGTATTTATGCAGCACCTACTGTGTGCAACTATCCAAGGAAAATGTCATGAACTGTGTAGCATGGTTCTTTCTTTCTTAATAGTCTTGCACTCTAGTTGATGAGCGATATCCTCAAACAATTTGAGAACTAATTAACTGCTCAATGGTAAAATATTGACTCCAATAGGAAATAGACTGCATTTACTACAATAGGAAATTCTAGAAGATGCCTACCTTTGTTTAGAGTCAAATTACATTGACTGTAATAGGAAATTTTAGAAGATACCTACCTAAGTCCAAAATGATAAAAGAAGTAAGTTATGCCAGGAATGGCAGAGAAACAATAAAAATACATCCCCTTTGAAACTATGGCAATGAACTCTTGCTTCACCAAAGATGGTTTCCTATTTTATTGGTTCTAGTCCATGGGGTCGCAAAGAGTCAGACACGACTGAGTGACTTTCACTTTCACTTCATGGGCTTTGACGATGTATAAGCTGTGTGATGCTATGACATACAAAGACTGGGCTGGAGTGAACTAAGCTCCATGCCATGCCATGGATGTGAAAACTGGTGGACCTGCGTAGGTGAATGGAGGCAGGAGCAGGTGGGCAAGCCTGCTGGTGCCTTTATATTGATCATTTTCTTGCCCATCAACACTATCAGTTTTCAGCCTTCCCTTCTCTTAAGGATGGAATGATGCAGTCCTCACAGAGAGGAAAGGGAATGGGGCAGAGAAGAGAGACAGGAATGCTGTACACAAAGTTGGCATGAAGGAGTGGAAGAGGTGATTAATTGAGACACATTGTTATGCAGTGTTTCCAGGCAGAGCTGGGAGCTTCCAGCTCTAGGGAGGATATAAGCTTCATCTTGCTTCCCAGTCTGGCAGCTGTGCTCTTGTAAAGGGACCCAGAGCAGGGGCAAGCTGGGAGGATGCTGGGCCAATTCCATCCTTCATACCCCCCACTTCCTTGTCTCTGAGCACCTGCTCTGTGCAGGGAGCTGTTCTCCATCAAAGATGTATATGTACTGGGTGCAGAGCCCTGAGACCTCCCCAGTCTTCATAGATTGAGCAGCAGTTGACAGGAGCCTGATTCTCCTGAGAAAGACAGAAAATGAAGAAAAAGGAAAGAGAAAGACCAGAGGGGCAGGGAGGTGGAGGACCTGGCCAGTCCATCAAAAAGAAGAGAAGGCAGAGAAGACTACCAGGAAACAAAGAAAAGTGCTCTTTAGGTCATGTCTCCCAGAAGCAGTCAGTAGTAAGTGGATGTCCCAGGGGTTCCCCAGCTTCCTATTCCACCCTCAGTTGTCTTAAGCAATGAACTTCCCAACTGGCCCCCTCGGGAGACGGTCTCACTGTCTAATGGAGTTCCCAGCCGGGACAGCTGTTGTTGTTTTTTGTTCTTTAGCTATTCAACCTGCATTTCCTCCAGATTTTAACCTTTCCATCCTTGGTGCTCTCTCGGGTGGGTCTTTCTAAGTACTGAAACCCTGCGTGTGCACCTATGTATACATCCCTCCCCTCAAGTGAGTCTGAGCGTGCCCACGCATACACACACGTGCACATGGACCTATTCCCCATCTCTTCCCGCTCCTCTGCCCCTTCTCGGAGCCCCCCAGGGTTTGCCTGTCAGCTGCCTTCTGTTGGTGATCCTAGGCCCTTCCACTTGGCATACTGCCGTGCTGATGTATTTTTGTACCTTTGACTCTGTGATCTGTGAGACAGAACTCACAGGAATAGTTACGATGAATATGCATTTGCTGTAGGGCTGCTGCATTTACAAATCAGAGCCACTGAGAAGTTGCCCAATTACACCGGAGCTTGGCATTAGCGTAAGACTTTGAAGTCAGTGGCCCACGTGGCTCTTGGAGGGAGGAGGGGGCCAGGCCCATTCAAGTGACTGCTTCTCATTGGCCATGAAGCCCAGGATCCCTGAGGCAGGAAGGCTGGGACTTGAAAGGTGACCACATCATAATCCCGTGACCCTACTGAGGACACTGAGCCTGATCTGACTCCACCGAGCAGCAGCACCCTCCTAAAGCCTCGTCATCTTAGCACGGCGGCCCTATGTCATCAGGAGGTGGGCCGGGGACAAGGGCATCAGCTGTAGCACCTGCAGTTTGGGGGGAGAATCGGCTGCCTTCCTCCTCTCCATCCACAGCAACCCTGGCATTCAGTTCTCTGGGCGCTGAACTGAAAGGCTTCCCCAGAAAGGCTTATGCTTATGAAAGGAGAGGAGGCACTCAGAGCTGGCCCTGACGGGATCTGGAAAGGGGACAGAGATGTGGGAAGAGACCATATTCAACCACAAATTTTCATGACTGAATTCAAGCCAGACAGGTGGGGTGGTCCACATTGGCTGCTCAACCTTCCTTCTTTCTAGGAAGGCAGGGCACGTCTCTCTGCTACGCATGGACTCCCACAGGGTTAATTGCTACTCAGTTAATTGCCCTGTTGTTTATATAGTCTCTGGGGACAGGAAACAAATGCCCGTGAAAGGCTCAGCCCTGTATCAGCCTCAGTCCACTCTGTTCCAAAACAAACCACACTCCATGGCAGGATTGCTAAACCCAGGAATGGTTCCCAGAGCAGAGATCCACCCTTTACCACCCCGGACAATGGGTCTTACTGCTTCCCATTGTCCCTATTGTGGCATGGTGGGTGGGAGCAGTGGTAACCACCTGGATAGCACAAAGGTTGGTGCTCTGTTTGGTGGAGCCCCAGGCCGTCCTGCAGAGTCCCTGAGTTAGTGGCCTATGGCTGCTATGACAAATTACCCCAGGTTTGATGGCCTAAAACAATAGCCGTTTTCTTATCTTGGTAGGTGAGAATCCAGTTCTGTGTCACTGGGCTAACACCGGGGTGTGAGCAGGGCTGCGTTCCTTTCTGGAGGCTCCATTCCTGGCCTTGTCCCACTTCCAAAGGTTGCCAGCATTTGGGGACTCATGGTCCCCTTCCACCATCTTTAAATCAGCTTTGTTGCATTTTCCGGACCATTCTTCTGTAGCACCTCTTCTCTTCTGCCCTCCCTCTTCCCCTTTAAGGACTCCTGTGATTCCCTTGGGCTCACTTGGATAATCCAGGATCATCTCCTCATCTCAGGAGCCTTAAAAAGCCCCTTTTGTCACAGGTTCCCGGGACTATGTCACAGACATCCTTGGAGACAGCAGTGGAGACTGGGGCTGCCTTGGTGGGTGGAACACCAGTCTCCTCTCTCCCAGCTTGAACCAGAGCATGTTCCTTATCAAGCCTACCTGTTGAGGCTTAATGTAAGGCTTTATTTGAAAGTTTGAAAATGATTTCCAACACTATAAAACTATAAAAAAACACTATAAAATGGAAAACCTGTGCTCTAATGCTTCTTCCTTATCTTCACACTCATCCTGACAGTGCCCCTCTGCCCCAAATGCCTTCTGCTTCGGGAGGTGTCTGCACATGCGGAGATGAGCAGACTGTGGCCTTGGAAGGAAGAGGTCTGCTGTCCCGCTTCTCGTGTATTGAACACATGACCTTCCTTGCCAGAGCATCGTACTCTAATGAGCTTTGAATTACCCAGTGACCCTGCCGCCCTTCTGTCCACTTGCTGTCCGCAGTGGTTTCCCATGAAATGTGTCATTTCACCTCTACTGGAGCACAGCTGTGCAGAGACCATTACAGATGACCATCTCTCTGTAGGACAGTAAGCAGAAGGGTCTGCCTCAGAGGCTTTCAGAGAAGTAAGGGCAGGATGTTGAAATATAAATTTCATTCCATAATCAAACTTTTCCCCCTTGGGAGAAGTACTGCATGGCTTGGGCTTACATGTCCCCATCAAACAGTGAGGGAAATCATTATGAGAGGAATAAGACTGCTGTGTTGTAAAAAAAAAAAAAAAAAAGCCTATTTTGGGTAGGAATTATAGTTGTGTATCTTATGAATCATCCAGGTAAAGCAAGGCAGGCTCAGCTGCAGAAAAGTGGTTCCTCTTCTCTCAGGGACCCTGAAGACACCCTGTGTCCATCCGTCATATTCATCTGCCAACAGGGCCTTCATCTCATAGTCTGGAACTGAGGTGTGTGTGTCTTAGGCTGAGTGAGATTTGACTAGACTCCCAGGTAATTAATCAACCAAAAAGCATTGGTAGAAACAGAGGGAAAAGACAGAGAAGAAAAGGAGTTGAATGGGGAAAATCATTTTAATCTCATTAGCACATCGTGCTTTAGACCAGTAATAAGTCAAGAAGCCATGAGCATCTCGTGAAAGATGATTAACCTTGTGTATTTTAGGGGTCACTGAAATATGAGCTCATTTATTAGACCCTCTTGATGGGGGAGGGTAGTTGCCATAATAAATGGAGTTTTCTTACTTGAACTGCTAAATGTAACCTATGCACAAAGACGGATTAAGATCTGACCTTGGAGCTCAATCCTGATCAAAAAGTTCTCTTTTTTTCTAAATTAAAAAAAGTTTTTGCTTTTATTTTGACTACGGGGGTCTTCTTTGTGGTGCGCAGGCTTCTCTAGCTGCAGCACAGGGTCTTTCTGTGGTGCACTGCATATGGGATCTTAATTCCCTGACCAGGGATCGAACCTGCATCCCCTTCATTGGAAGCATGGATTCTCAACCACCGGACTACCAAGGAAGTCTCCAGGCAGTTCTCTTTTAAGGAAGAAGTGGAGGGATTGTCCACAAGCCAGGAGAAGAGAGCAGCCAGTCCTTGAAGAGGGAAAATACAAACTCCTCCTGGAGGCAGGATTTCTCTCCTGACAACTTGTCTCTGGCTTTAAGGACTTCTAGGAAAAGGCCATGATTTAGAGCCTATGCTACTGCTGCTAAGTCACTTCAGTCGTGTCTGACTCTGTGCGACCCCATAGACAGCAGCCCACCAGGCTCCCCCGTCCCTGAGATTCTCCAGGCATAAGAGCCTATAGTTGCATTGTATTTACATACAGATTTTTTTTTTCATTTTTTAAAAAATTTATTTATTTTAATTGGAGGCTAATTACAATATACATGCAGATTTTGAGAATCTCAAAATGTGATGACAATAGCACAAAAAATATTCAGGCTAAAACAGAAGCAGATTTATACCATGGGAAACTTGATTGATTAGACTCCTTGGGGATGGAAGTTCTAGTTCAACAAGGGTTAAGAAGGAAACTATTTTTGGTTTCAGCTTTTTATTTTTCTGGAAATCTTTCAAAAATCTTTTACTTTGAACTGCAACCCAAGTAAGTTACAGTGCAGTAAAGATAATTGCATCTTTTTTAGTGATTGAGGATCTTGTCTTGCCTTCATGGTCATTGCTTTGAATGGTTTGCAGTGTTTTGTCCTATAAATATATGTACCCATAATACAGTGTGTGTTTGTGTGTGTGTGTGTGTGAAGAGAAGAGGAGAGAGAGAGAATATCAGACTGAATCTACAAATCCTTAATTGATTTCAGAATGTACTGTAGGAGTTGCTTAAGACAATCAGATAAACAACACATCTGCAGGATTTCTTTATTTTGTTGACACGTTGACTTATTTTTTAGTGATCCCAAGATCCAGGTTTTTTTCACACTTGAGAAGCAGCCTGGCCGAGTGGAAGAGACACAACTGAACTTTGGGGTCAGATAGAACTAGATCCAAATTCTGATTCTGCCATTTTTCACCTCTGTGACTTTAAACAAGTTACCACTTAATCCTTCAGTCTAAGTTTGTTCTTTTATGAAATGAGGGGGGAAAAGTCTAATTGTGTAGTTAGGACTGAAGATAATTTATGTAGATTGTTCTGCACATAGAATTGCTTAATTCCCAATAGCTGTTATTATTATTTTTAGCTTTGCTTAGGAGAAAAGAATATCCAGCTTGGACAAAGCAACTAACTCTGTCTTCTTTCCAAATCTCCTGAGAAAGTGTAAACATCAGGTGGTCCAATTTGGCACAGCGATGGTTATCTGACACCAGGGCCTGGCAAGATGCCCATGTGCTAGGTTTGGGGCATTTTGGAACAAAGCCTGCTCGGGTTTCTTTGGTGACATCTTTGTCAAACATTACACCTGATGGGGCATTCTGAAACAAAGCGGGTGGTTGAGAAGATGGGGAGTCCTGGCTGATGACTGAGACAGCTAGCTGGTACAAGGGTTGAAACCACATGAGGTGGGAATAACAAGAGTACTGGCTTTGTCTCTCTGATGGCTTTTCTCAAGCTTCATAGAAGGAAAAAAAAAGAACTCGTGGCAACCAGTGCAGCCCATTTAATTCCAATCAAATGTCTATGTTTCAGTACCCGCATCCATGCCTGGGCAGCCTCACAGCGGTGAAGCCAGCTCCCTTCTGGTGCCACATCTGGCCTAACAGCTGGGTGGCAAAGAAAATGGATGAGTTGGGGGGCTAACAGAATGTGGGGTGCAATCCTCAGCTGCCTCGTTTGCTTGTTTACCAGCATCTGAAACATCTGGGTTTGCATGGCACGAGGAAGCCCTTGGAAGCATCTTTAAATGCTGTCACCTTCCAGCACTCCAGCTGGCTTCGTGGGGAGAGAGGGGATGGACCAGGCTGGAAGCCTGGCAGGCCCCTGGTGGCGGGGGGGGGGGCATTTGTTTGGGAAATTGCAAAATTAGCGTCAGCAAACAGTGTGATCCTGCTGTGATCTTCAGTTGGGAAGCATGGAGGGCAGGGAGGTGGATTTTCAGGGCCACACCTGTGACAGCTCCAGGCTACTAGGTCAGGATGCTTGGCAATCAGGAGCAGTAGCTAGCCAGGCAGCAGGGCAGGAGGGGCAGTGTTTAACAGGGTTCCACTGAGTTTTTAAAGGCATTTTTTGGTTTGGTTCCAGTTTTGAAGGAGTGTGTTAGCTAGCTGATAGTAGGTCAGATCTAGACAGACCTGCCCAGCTCTGCCCCATACAGACTGCTGGACCCTGGGCAAGTTATCTGTCTCCTTCCATCCTGTTGGAAAGAATCCATTGTAATGCAGACATACAGCCTCTATTGCATAGACAGAGGAAGCAGGTTGGAAAAAAAAAATATCCTTTGGCTTTTAGATGGAGTCCAGTGAGGTGAGAAGTTTATGCATTAATTGGCAATGCTAATAGTTTCCAAGTCTGTTAAATGAGAATAATATGGGCTTCCCAGGCGGTGCTAGTGGTAAAGAATCCACCTGCCAGTGCAGGTAACATAAGAGACACAGGCTCTATCCCTGGGTCAGAAAGATCCCCTGAGGAGGGCATGGCAACCCGCTCCAGTATTCTTGCCTGGAGAATCCCATGGACAGAGGAGCCTGGCAGGCTACAGTCGCAAAGAGTCAGACACAACTCAAGTGACTTAGCACATAACAAAGCAAGAGCTACTAGTAAGTGTTCAGTTTACGGTGACTGTTGCATGAGAGCCTGATGTGGCTGTGAGGTGATGACGGAGCAACCAAGTCATGGACTCCACAGCCAGCCAGCCAGGGTTTTAGGATGGTCCTCTTGTGATCAGCCGTGTGACATTAGGAAGGTTAAGCTTTCTGTGCCCCAGTGTCTTCACATGTAAATTGAGGATGATCAGCCTGCTTACCTTATGAGATGCTGTGAGGCTTATATAAGTAAGATGTAGGAATGTTGGCCACTGCCTGGCTTACCATGGGTGCCTTGTGAGCCTTCCTACTGCTCCCCAAGCCTCCCTGTCCTCCCTGAGACCTGACCAGTTATCTCTTCCTGGATCACCTCCTTTGCTGTCATTCTTGAGACATTTATGGAGGACATGGCAGTGTAGAAAAAGCTAAATGTTTTACCCTGAGTGTCCAGGGAACTGGGATAAAGCCCAAACCCAAGTGTGGCCCCTGTGGGTCCTCGAGGTCACGCCCTTGACTGTGCATCTTCCCCAGGGCATCCTCGAGGCAGGACCATCACAAGAAGAGCCATCAAACCTCCCTTCAAGGTCATGGAGAAGGTCCACTTCCTTCTTCCAGCTCGCAGCCCTGACTCAGTCCACTTTCTCCAACACCGCCATCCATCACCAACATTGACAAAGTGCTTTGAAACATAAAAAATAAAGTCCTATCAATCCAAAGTCCAAACAGCAGCACTCCCTGCCCCTTGCCCAAAGGAATCCCTGCAAATGCATTTTAGTTCCGGCCCATCCAGCTTCCACTCTCCTGCCAGCCTAAGGCCCAGCTGGGAGGCCGGGGCACCTCGGCGCTGTCTTGCCACCGTGCTCCCTTCCAGCCTGCTTGGAGGGATCAGCTTTAATGCAGATGTGTGTGATCTGTGCCCAGGGAGAAGCAGCGAGAGGTCCCTTGCTTTTACAGGGAGTCCAGCTTAGTGGGAAATTCGTGCACGACTTACCAGTGTTGACGGCTTCAAGTCTGAGTGCTAAAAATAGGCATCAGTGGCTACACTCTGGTTCCCAGAGAACCCCGGCCCCTGGCTCACCCACCTGTGTGGATGCTTTCTGATTGTGCCAGTGTCCCTCCGGACTCAGCCCCATGAAGGACAGCTCCGGCTGCTACGACCGCCACATTGGGGTGGACTGCTCTGATGGCTTCAACGGGGGCTGTGAGCAGCTGTGTCTGCAGCAGATGGCACCCTTCCCGGATGACCCTGCCGTGTACAACATCCTCATGTTCTGTGGGTGAGTTGAGCTGCCCTCAAGGCCAACCTACTGGTGGGGATGTGGGACTTTCAGAAAAGTAGATCACAGAGAACTGGTCGACCTAGGCCAGCCCTTAGGTCTGAGGAAACTGCCTTCAGGACTGGAAGAGGAGCATTTTTAGAGTCAGAGTTGGGAGGACCCTCAGGGAGTCTCATGTCAGTACTGACAGACAATGAGGGAAAAACCCCTAAGTCATTGCCAGCTTACACTAGAATTTCCAAACTGTGTTTTGTGGTGCTGTGTTAATTGCTTTGTGACAATAGGATGCTGTGGTCCAAAAGCCTGGGGAAGATTATGTAAAGCTAATCACGTATCAAAGAAGGGACGAGGCGGGAGTGCAGGCATGGTTAAATTCTGCCGCTGAAGTCCCAGCATTTGGTGCAGCCATACTCCCTCAGACGTAGACGATCTTCAGTGTAAAGAGCCATTTCCCATGGAGCGGCTTGGTCCCGTCATTTGTTCTAAGGCTCGCCCCATGAGGGCAGGCGATGCCACACCATTTTACAGTTGATAAAAATAAGTAATGCACCTGTGAGGTTGAGACCCTCAAGACTGGGGAGTTGCTAAGTGGGAAGATGAGCACTAGAATTCAGGCCCTCTCTGGTTTTTCAAAAATTCTGCAGTTCCCTCAAAATTTAAATTTATACCACTGACTGGAATTATATTTAAAAATATTTTCATGGTGTATTTATAAAGTAAGTAAAGATTTGGCCTGTTCTTCTGCAGCCGTGGTTTCCTCCCCCTCTTCCTCCAGCTCACCTCCCCCACCTCGTTCCCTGTCTCTCCTCTCCTGCCTGTCAGGGAGAGCACTGATTTTATGCCATATACCCTGTTGGCCACAGGGCTGCAAAGATGAAGGACATGTAGTTCTTGTCCTCAAGGATCTCACAATCCAATAGGCTTGCAATGCAAATCAGTGTTTATAGGAATAAAGCTATGCTGGATTGTTGCTAAAAGCCAGTGCCTGCCTTGAATAATAATCATGAGAACATTATTCAGCGGACTAGTAATGTTATTTTATTGTATTTCATTTTATTTTCTTTCTTTGCAATTGAGCAATATTCCTGTTTAGTTTTTTTTTTTTTTTTTTTGTAAAATCCCATTCCATAAATGGAAGCTTGATCTCTATTTTAATGCCTCTATAATGGTATCATTATGATTGACCCACTTCAATTAATGAAGTAAATGTAGCCAAAGTTGCATCACACTCATTTATTTAACAAACGTGTCTGAACACCCACTCTGTGCAGACAAACGAGTTAAGTGTCACGTGTAGGAGACAGAGCAGGATGTGAGGTCTGTTCTCCTCCCTCTCAGAGGAGTTTACAGTGGGACACACAGCCAGGGCAACAGAGGATGGGATGGTTGGATGGCATCACTGACTCAATGGACATGAGTTGGAGCCAGCTCGGGGAGATAGTGAAGGACAGGGAAGCCTGGCAGGCTGCAGTCCATGGGGCTGCACGGAATCAGACATGACTGGCCAGCTGAACAGCAATGTGCAGCCATGAGCACAAAGAATGGTGGAGCTGGGGCAGGGGGAGGGCAAGTTGTCGAGATGCTCAGGGTGGACTGAGAGGGAACCTTCATTCCTTTGTGGGTCTCAAGTCAAGTCTGTTGCTTAGACCATGCAGTAGGTCCCTAACTGGACTTTTCTTTCCTATTTCATCAGGATTTGGTACACATGTATATTTAGCACTCTCCAAGCCACTATATATATAGCCTGCCAGAAGAAGTCCTTGATTTGAGGTTCTTTAGGAAGACCAAATCACATGTGCTTGTAATTAAAGCGCTCTGCTTACACCTGTTCACGCGATATATAAATGGTAAATGGAGGCTGCAACAACGTTGCCTTAACATAGGCTCCATTTGTACCTCTGCTAATGAGGATAGCAACATTTAATGAGCACCTATTAGAAGCTAGGCACCTTCTTTATCTTATGCAAACTTCTCAGTAACCCAACAAAGCAGCTACTGTTTATCCCACTTTTACAGATGTGGAAACTGGAGCTCTTGAGAGGTCAGTCAACTGATTCAAGGTCATTCAGTAAAGGGCAGCAGTATTGCCGTGATAAAATTGCTTCTCAGCACTTAAAACTGTGATTATTTGTTCCTCTCTTTAGAACAGAGGTCTTTATCTTACTGCAACATTTACTGTAGATAGCAATAAATGATGTGTTTTAATGTCATGAATATCTATAAATTCTAAATTTGGAATGCTTCTAAGGAGAGACCCAAATTAAATCAATATGCTTTTAAAATGACAGCTTTATCAAAATATTTCTTACTTGAAGGAACAAATTATGTTCTTCTCACTAGAACTACAAGTAGAGCCCCATTAATGACTTATGGGTCATTGACCCATGTTTACCAACATTAGTATTGCTCTTCCATTAAAGTAACTGCACATGCTTAATGGGGAGGACGCCCAGGAGGTGTCCACACAGCATGTCCTAGTAACTATTTCGTTCAGGAAGGCTACTCTGAATGAAGGGGAGTTAATACAGGTTGATCTTGCGTTTGGACACGTTCAAACAGAACACAGCTGCAAGATGATCAATCTTTTTAATTTCTTAGTTGACTTGTCACAGGACCAGATTAGAAGGTTATTAATTTGTTAAGTGTCATTCTTTTTGCTGCCTAATTACCCTCCAAACAAATGCAGGGTCTGACCATATAGATTGTTCTGGAGAAAGGCTCTAGAACATCTTGGATTTAAATGTGTCTACTCACATGGTAAAACAACTATACTCCAATTAAAAAAAAAAAAAGGTTTCCAAGGAGTGAGTAATAAATATGTTAATTCATTTATAAGCTTATCTCCAGTGTTTCTTACCGTATCTGGGAAATCATACATATAGAGGAGAGAGAACTGCAGAGCTCTGGAAAGCACTTATCTGCGAAGGAAAGGTGAGAGGTTCTGTATGATCACATAATGCAAGGAGACTCCATTTATAGACCTAAGAAACTGAGTTATAAAGGGGACAAAATCAATTCAGGATACTCATAATCTTTGGCTATCCAACACTCTTCTGAAGGCATCTTTTTTCCCCCAACCTAGGAGTTGGCTGCATGGCTTATTGATGGAGTAACTTCTTATCTTGAGTTTTCCACTATGCTAGATGCATCGAGGATTACAAGCTTGGTGTGGACGGACGCTCTTGCCAACTCATCACGGAGACATGCCCAGAGGGAGGTGACTGTGGGGAAAGCAGAGAGCTTCCCATGAACCAGACCCTCTTTGGGGAGATGTTCTTTGGTTACAATAACCATTCCAAGGACGTGGCGGCTGGACAGGTGCTGAAAGGAACGTTCAGGTGAACCCCACATCCACAGAGCTGGTTATTCAGGGCTGTTGATGAATCTTGTCCCTGATGGGCCATAAAGCCAGCATAAAGTCTTGTATCTTGGATCCACGTAAATGCAACCCTAAAAGGATAGGTTAATTCTGCCCCCTGGTCTTTTCTAGGTTTATACTCCTTCTTCCAGAACCCAAGAACCATGAACAGTAAAGTGTTAAGTAAATTTTTACCTTGTCCAGGCAGGGACTGTAAGATTTTCCATGGAAGCCACCACAAAGTGCCCAGGTTCTGTCATCCCTCTGAGTCTTGGCATGTGAGTCAATCTAGAATAAGTCCCCATTTTGGTCCAAGAATCCCCGAGGGACCCTGAGATCCTTACAGGGAATATTCAAGGTCCTGCCTTTTCCAACTACAGAGAGTGTGGGTTTTCTTCATATACTTTGACCCAAACAATATATCGCAATAAATTGAATGCAGAGGTGAGAATTCAGCTGTTTTCTATAAAGTCAGACATTTAAAAAATTTGCAAAAAATGTAAAGTATTGCCACTTGTCATCATTATTCAAAACAAGTTAATATTAAATGGGTTTATTACTATCATTTAAAATGGATCAATAGGTATTTTAAAATTTTTCTTTCATTTTATAATATGAAATTGATAAATGGTAAGTGTTGATAGATATACAAAAAAAACCTACTTGGAGTATTCGGTTATTTTTTAAGAGTAAAAAGGATCCGGAGAACAAAATGTCTCAAACCACTGACTTAGACTGTTTCTAGGAAATTCTCCATTTGAGCCCTGTCCTTCATCTAGCTTAGGTTATTTGAGTACATCTTCCTCAGAACCCATGCATTTCAGGTAAAGATGATGATGAAAGTGTTATAATATGGACCAGCAATTGATAGCAAGCTGGGTCTGGGTTCTTACAAGAAAAAAACCTATAGTCAATTTTCGAGCTAGTTCTTAGAGTCAGCCGCATTTTCTGTTACAGACAGTAGACTTTATAAAATTTCTCCTCTTATCCTGGGACCTCGTTTGCCAATGGCAAGCAGTGAGGTCTCATGGGAAATATTGTGGTGGCTGCATTTGCTCTGTGGAGAGGGGCTCAGGGAGTAAGAACTGGAAGGGAGGGAAGAATATTCTCTGTCTTGTAAGTAGACCTTTTCAGCAGGTTTGTTTCTCATCTCCCCCAGCCCTCACCTTACTTCTCGCACTCGAATCTTACTTGAGACATGTACACTGAGTGGGGTTCACCACGAGGGGAATATTTGGTCCACCGTGGGATGAGATACAGCTCCCCCACTGACGACTGGGGCTCACCTGAATACTCAGAGATGAAAGTCTGCCTCTGTTTTCAGGCAAAACAACTTTGCTCGAGGTTTAGACCAGCAACTGCCAGACGGTCTTGTGGTGGCCACTGTCCCCCTGGAGAATCAGTGCCTGGAGGAAATCTCGGAGCCCACCCCAGACCCCGACTTCCTGACTGGTGAGTGTACCATGCACCTTACTTAACTGGCAGAAGCAAGCAGCTCCCTGTGACCTTAGGAGCTCAAGAGTCTTGACCTTGCTTATCTTGGTTTCAAAGCCTGTGATTTCCTTGATACATGCTAAAAGCTCAGTCCTAAAACAACATCAGCAGGATTATTTGTCAGTAAAACAGCCAATATTATTACATAATTATCTGCAAAATGGCCATAATAATACCTTTCCCTGCTAGCTTTATTGGGATGCTTTGAAAACAAATGAGATAATAGATATGTAAGAGTGAAGAGTTCTCAATGGATTAGAGGAAGTGACCGGGTCAAGAGTAGAGGTAGAAAGAAGGTGGATGGCTTCCAGGCTGAATGTCTGTCATGTGGATGGCTGTGTTTCCCTGACAAGCGCCTAGAGAGCAGTGTGAGGGAATAGAAAGTGATAGAGCTTTGTTGTCAAACGACCCTGAGTCTGACTGTCAGATGAGTCCTAGCTCTGCTACATTCCAGCTGTGTGACAGTAGACAGCACAGTCTCTTGGGGTATTATGGCCCCCGTTGTAAGATGGAGATCATGGCACCTGTTCCTCAATGTTGTTTTGAGCCCAGTGGCACTCCTCTCCTGGGCTCATTATGGATGAAGTTATGAGGTGCTTGGGAGAGGTGGGCATACCTGGGGATGCTTCTCCATTCTGTGCCACTGAAGACCCCAGTGAGTGCTTCCTGGACCAAAGAAGACACTTCAGAGGTTTCCAGAGACCCATACGACGCAGCCATCTGGGAACTCGGCGTCACTTACTAGAAGACTGGACACGAGCTCGTCTGCTGTCAGCTTTGGTCATTTCTCCATGCTCCTCTTCCTTCTCCATTCTATGTCTTCCTTATTCTAGACCTTTATCCCTTTTATTACCCCCTTTTCTGAAGAATGGCTTGAACTGAATGTGAGCCTTTTTCAGATATCATGTCTGAAACATTCCTTTAGACTGGAATGGGATTAAAAGCAGGTCCATCTGAGGTAGCATAGCGCAGTGATTACTAGCTCAGCCTCTGGAGCCTGACAGCAGTTCTCAGCTCTTCACTGGCTGTACAATCTGGGACAAGTTACTTACCTTCTCTGTGCCTCAGTTTTTTTTTACCTGTAAAAAAGGGGTGTTATAACATTGCCTTTCTGATAGGATTAGTGTAAAGAACAAATATTTGTAAGGTTTTTAGAGCAGTTCCTGATGCATAGTGAGATGAATGTTTAGTAAATAAATAAATATACCAAAGGAGAAAGAAAATATGGACACTCAAGCTCCCAAATTGTGTCTCCCTTATAGCAGAAGGAAAGAGAACAAGAGAGAAAACAATTAGATATTTTCTGTACTGGAAATAAATCTAAATAACCTGCCTTCTAAAATATTGCACACATGCACATGTGCCTGCACACACACACACACACACACACACACACACACACTCCTCTGAAAAAATTAAAGTGCACCTCTGGGTGTATTACTGCAGCCTACATTGCTAGTGTTTGGCAATCTGGTTTTCTTGTTTCCATGTCATTTGCTGAGAAACACTTCCTGAGCGTGTGTAAAATGCCTTGTAAAGGAGGTGTGAGATGGCACACAGAAGCGGGACAGGCTCCACACCACCGCTAAACCACCTGGCTTCTGTTTAGTGAGTCACCAGGACAACTTGCTCACAGGTTAGAACTTACACGGAAGTGAGGAGCTGGGCTTCAGATGCCAGGCTGGAGGACGCAGTCCTGGATGCGACCTGAACTTTGGGGCTGGGGGGAGAACAGGTCTGAGAAACATCAGGAAAACATGTGTCTGAATCTCCATCTTTGGAAATAAGAAAAAGATCCAAACTTGGTTCTCATCCACAAGGGAAATATCTTTCTTCCCCATGTCCTTGGACCCCTCCTGGTTTGGCATATCTGAGGCCAAAGGAGAAGGATGTCCTGGTGGGACACTTCCTTTTTCAGGGTTTGAGGCAATGGCATTCCTAAAAGTATAGAGAGAATTTTTTGTGACCTGCTGATTTTATTCCCAGCCTTTTATTTTTTAACCTATTTTGATTAAAAAGTGATACCAGTTAGACTAAGAGTAGGTATTTCCTTTGACGTAAGAAGGAATCAGTCTTGTTTTTTCAAAGCCTGGAATAACTAGAAGAATCAGTTAAAAGGGGGACTTCCCTGGTGATCCAGTGGCTAAGATCCCATGCTCCCAGTGCAGGGGACCCAGGCTTTACCCCTAGTGAGGAAACTAGATCCCACATCCTGCAACTAATTGCGTGCTGCAGTTGCCAATGCAAGAGACACAGGTTTGTACCCTGGGTGGGGAAGATCCTCTGAAGTAGGAAATGGCAACCCACTCCAGGATTCTTGCCTGGAAAAGTCCATAGGAAGAGGAGCCTGGCTGGCGGGCTGCAGTACTGTTGTAGCCACTCATTCCGGTAAACAAACTCATTCAGAAGGACAATGCAGATAGTGGAGTGCAGCTTATTACACCGGCGGGCCCAAGGCAGAGTCTCCTCTTGGCCAAGGACCCAGACCAGTTTTTGTGAAAACTTTATATACCCTAAGTGTACTTGTTCAAACCCATCTCCCCAAATTCCTTGAAACTAGCCTGGACAAGGTAAAAGAGAGATATGATCAAAGTTAACCCATGATTCATGTGTCACAAGACTAGATAAACAGTGGGTATTTATCAAGAGGCCTGTGGTCATAGCCCGATAAACATAATGGAATTTACCACTTTGTTCTGTTACAGAGATAATTAGCATATTCTTTTAGGCAACGGGGAGTCCAAGTCCAAGTCCTGAGGCTCTTTTATCTGGGGAGTCTGGTTTTCCATTGGTATGCCATTTCTATAGACACCGGGCACAAAGTTCAGAATCCACTGGGAGGGTGACCATGCGTGTAGCCTAATGTTCGCAGCCTGGCCTAAGATGGAGTCCGGCTCTGTCTGTTTTCTCCTTCAGTACATGCGGCTGCAAAGAGTCAGACACAACTGAGAGACTGAGCACACACACACACAACTAAAAGTAAAACGATTCCCTATGTGCCACAACTAAGACCAGCCAAATAAATAAATATTTGGAAAAAAAAAAAAAGAATCAGTTAAAGAGACTATTGACCACATTTCTTCCATATTTATTTTCTAGTTCTGGTAGCATTTTAATTATATCTTTCCTGAGAGTCATACAGAGAATGTCATAGCGTGCCTCACTATGCACTATTATAGGTCTAAATCCCCATAAAACTTTAAGCTCACAAGATTTCAGAGCAAAAAATGATCTTCAAATTCTTCAATATCAGCATTTTCAAGCATTTTATTTCATTTTTTTATGAAAAAACAGTGCTCCACTCATAAGTAGGTTATCTTCAAATTCCTCTGGAAAGACTATAGCATCAACCTCTCAGCAATTTGTAACACCTGAGCATGGAAGAGATTCCAAGAAGTCCTGCCCTAAAGAAACACCTTTTACTTAGTCCAGAAATTCCCTAATCTATTTAACTAGAGAATCCTCTTACACATAACAGAATTATAGGCTTAAAGAAAGTACTGGAGGGATTTCCTTTGGTGATCCAGTGGTAAGAGTCTGCTTACCAGTGCAGAGGACACAGGTATGATCCCTGGCCCAGGAATTAAGATCCCACAAGACACCGGGCAACTAAGCCTGTGTGCCCCAGCTACTGAGCCCACGCACCCTAGAGCGTGTGTTCCACAACAAACGCCACTGCGATGAGAAGCCCACACACCACAACGAAGAAGATCTTCCCGACCTGGGATCAAACCCGAGTCTCCCGCATTGCAGGCAGGCGCTTTACCGTCTGAACCACCAGGGAAGCCCTGGTGGGCTGACTTTATAGAAGACAGCTGAATTCTCACCTCTGCATTCAATTTATTTTAATATGTTGTTTGGGTCAAAGTATATGAAGAAAACCCATGCTTTCTGTAGTTGGAAAAGGCAGGACCTTGAATATTCCATGTACGGATCTCAGGCTCCCTCAGGGATTCTTGGACCACAATGGGGACCTAGTCTAGACTGACTCACGTGCCACAACTAGAGAAGCTCTCCACAACTAGAGAAAACCTGCACACAGCGACAAAGACCCAGTGCAGCCAAAAATATATATATATATACTGGAAAGTTACTGATGTATGTGTTTTATCTTGCAGACTTCTTTCCTCCTTATCAAAACAGTTAAGAACTCAAAGCTTGACTAGCCTTTTGGGTGTTATAAGCGTGTGGAAATAAATGAAGACCAACAAAATGGGAACAAGTGAAGGCTACTTACACACAGCGAGGGGGTCAGCCACCATCACCTGCTTTTTTGCAGAGACCAAGAGACAGAGAAATAGGAAAGCTGTAAAGTGGAAAAAAAGGAGGGCTTCAGATAGGCATTGATTGGCATGTAGGCTGTTGGCAGGTAGGTGACCCAACTAACCAGGAGGGAGGTATTCTTAGGTAAATGTTTAGGAGATGTATGTGACTCTCTCTGGTGGAGCCTAACTTGCAAGCAAGAACAAAACTTAGGGAAGCTGTCAGTTATTAATCAAGTCTTAATCAAGTCCTGCTGATTTTGGCTTGATTGTTACAGGAGTTACTGTTTGGCTTGCTGAACTTCCAATAGATAGTGGTCTGACTTCCTACAAGTCTGACTTAGAGATGGTAGGCTCGCTTCTTGGGCTGGTTGCTGTAGATTGTCAGAGTTCTAGTTTTCATGTGGCCTGGCTATTGTCCATTTGATTTTCAGTCTCTCAGTTGAGAAAAGAAGAGAGTGTAGAGGCAGACCAAGGAGGTAGAGGAGGCCACATCCATGGGCATATTGGGTGCCATAATCAAGAAATCCTATGTGAAGATTCAGAGCTCTGGGCTGTTTTGGAATTTCTTCAAGTTCATCCAAAGGAAGCAGACTCTTATCTTCAGCGCTTTGGGGATTAAACATCCCCTTGACATTTCAATAAAATAACAGGAGTAGACTAAATTCCTTATTTTCTTTCTTCCTCCCTCCCTTCCTTGTCTCCTTCCTTCTTTCTGTTTTCTTTCCTCCTTATCTTCCTTGCCTGCCCGCTTGCTTTCCTTCTCTTTTCTTCCTTTCCTTCCTTCTTTTCTTCCTTTCCTCCTTTCTTTCACACAGTTCTATTAAGTCATTCTTTTTTCAAGCATATGAACAGAAAAATAATCTCCTTTCTTGAGAAAATAGATATTTTATTTGGAAAAAAAGCCATTCACAAAAGTATCCCAAACAATAATAAAAGAAAAAACTAAAACTCACTGCATTGCAAGGGCACACTGAGAAAGAACCCTATGACTCAGCAAGAAAATACATACTTTAAAATATCCCTTTCTTTTTAACTAATGGAAGTATTATCTGTAAGTGAGCACAGAACATCATTTCCCGAGCATTCACAGTTACATAACTGTTTCCCTGAGTGTGGTGTAGGTAAATGCACTCGGTAGATTGCTGTTTAGCAGTGAAGTAATGGAGTTCAGTTGTTTGGCTCAACGTGGCTGAGTGTGAGACACTGTCACCCCTGCTCACCCCCAACATCCAAGCTTACTTTCTGCTTTCCTCCCTCTGTCAACCTGAACCAAGGCCTGGGAATTTATAACAAAAAATCAGTTAACAAATGTAAGGTTCACCCAGTTAGGGGTAATGATCTGCATGATGCTTCATATTTTCTCCGTGGGCTTTTGTACCTGTAACTTTATTTGTCCTGATAACCTACCTATAAAGTAGCCTGGATGAATTCTATTATCCCCTATTTTTCAGATACAAAAACTGAAAGAAATGAGTTGCCGAGCTCCAAATCACACTGATTGGAATTACAGAATTGAAAAGGAGGCCAGGGGTCAGCTCAGCTCAGCTGCTCACTTTACAGATACAGTGCTGGGAACCACTAGATCCCCTGGCCAGGTCCCACCTCCTGATTCCCTGCCCTTTTGTTTTCCTGCTAGGAAACAATTCCCTTAAAGGGAATGTTTTCTGATATATTGAAAACAATCTTTATTTATCAGGCTTGCTATCTTTTTATTAATAGAGTTTCTGAAATAGCAGCAAGCTGATGAGCTAGCATCACTAGAGAACGTGTGCTTCATAGAACAATTTTACAAAACATGCACATTATAACTCTAAGAAAACATACCTTGGAGGCCTGTGACTGCAGTCTTATACTTGTAAAGTTAGAATTTCCTTTATATGCTTCTCCGATTAACATAAAGGCTAAAAGCCAGAGTATGCAGAAGTAAAACTGGCATCACAAAGCTTAATGCCCTAAAAGAAGAGCATCTGAAAGGAAGCATACTGAAAACCTTTTCTGAGTTTCAAGTAACTTATCTTTGATTACCTGAGATCAAATTTAAGCAATTGATTCAGTAAGCACCTCTCCTGACCTTTTTTCCCATTTTTCTTATCTATAATTATTCCCATATGATTCACACAGAAATGGAAATTTGGCAATTACTTAGCTAATTTGATTGGAGTTGACAAGCAGCTAATTAATCCCGCCCACTCTTCATCCAGTTTAGGTACTAAATTAGTTGATTTAGCTCAAAGGAAGCATGGGTCAAAATGGCAAGATAATTCACTGTGTGTGTGTTATTGCCATTATATTTATGCAGACACACTCACTATCTAAGTTTATCATACCTGTGATCATTATATCTGCATATGTACATATATATATATATACACATACACATATGTATACATTAGGCAGAGAAATGAAGCTAAAATTGACTTTCTAAAGTTAGCAAGGTGATTTCTTTGTTTCCTATGGCCTAATTATTTTGTTTCTGTAGCATTTTACATTTATAGTAATGACTAGAATTCCAGTAGAATGCCACTCTTTCTCCAAGGTGTTCAAGCAAGAACAGCTCATTATAGCATCAATAAGAAGCTATACAGGGTGTATTAATTGAGAATAACCTTGGGTAAGTAACTTGGCTTCTCAGAGCCTCAGTTTTCCCATATTAAAGAGGGACCACACATAAAGTGTCTATGGCATGTCTGGCACATTGATGACATTCAGTAGAAGGCAGTGGTCCCCAGCCTTTTTGGCACCATTTTCATGATTTCATGGAAGACAACTTTTTTACAGAGCTGGGAGGGGAGGTGGGTGAAGGGTTGTTTTCAGGATGATTCAAATGCATTACATTTATTGTGTGCTTTATTTCACAATAAAGTTATTACTATTATTAACTTTAATTATATCAGTTTGATAGTAATTATAATAATATTATCAAACAAATTATGATTATGAAATGATAAAAATAATCATCATATGCTATTGTTATTATATCAGCTCCACTTCAGATCATCAGGTATTAGATCCTGGAGGTTGGGAACCCTTGGTATAGGGCCCATTCCTGCCCCTTACTAACTTACTTATGCTAATACAGTCGCTCCTGGTAAAGACAAAACAGCATTATCAGCTTTAGAGTAATTAAAACCTTAATACTGAACACAAATCAGTTAAATAGGACACAAAAAAATCAATGTTATCAGGAACGTGAGCTGAGTCAATTACTACAGCTATTAAAGAGAGTAAAAACCTGTGTGTTCCAGTAAGCCTAGAGTTTCATATAAGTTTATTAAGGGAGTATTAGAGGAGAAGGGAGAAGGCAATGGCACCCCACTCCAGTACTCTTGCCTGGAAAATCCCATGGACGGAGGAGCCTGGTAGGCTGCAGTCCATGGGGTTCCTAAGAGTCAGACATGACTGAGCGACTTCACTTTCACTTTTCACTTTCATGCCTTGGAGAAGGAAATGGCAACCCACTCCAGTATTCTTGCCTGGAGAATCCCAGGGACAGGGGAGCCTGGTGGGCTGCTGTCTATGGGGTCACACAGAGTCGGACACGACTGAAGTGACTTAGGAGCAGCAGCAGCAGAGGAGAAAGGTTGAGAACCCAGGCCTGGTCTCAGACACACCTGGAACTCTGTCTGGCTCTGTGTAGGTCCCTTATGCAAACACCCTCTCTACGCTTCCATTTCCTCATTTATAAGATACAAACAAGAGCACCCAGCTCATAAGGATCATGTGACTATATACAAAGTGCTCAGCCAAATGCCTGCCACCGAGTAAAGGTTTATAGCTGTTGTTACTATGACTCCAGAGAGTTTCTGCATCCAAACACACTTTCTCATTTTCTCACGATTACACGCCCTAACCAGAAGACTTGGGACTTAGGAATCAACTGCCCGCGCTGAGCCCTCATCTCCTCTGTCCCTAGGGATGGTGAACTTCAGTGAGGTGTCCGGATACCCCGTGCTGCAGCACTGGAAGGTCCGCTCCGTGATGTACCATATCAAGCTCAACCAAGTGGCCGTCTCTCAGGGTGAGCGCAGCTGTGAGCCGTCATCCACCCCCAGGGTGTGGAGTTCCTTCCCCAGGGCACAAACCTTTTATCCATGGTGAAGATGCCGTCCAAAAATGTAGCCACTTCACAAGATCTATAACCTATTCACTCGATTCACCCTTCAGGGCAAATGGCTGGAATGGGATCATTTTCTTAGCATAGATTAAATTGCAAGTTCTATCTTGGATGATAGAAGAGATGGAAAGGGCAGTGTGGGAACCATGGAAGATGAGCACCTACTTTATCATTTTTCCTGGGGTCATACAAAAGCAGACTTTTTATAAATTGACAGAATAAAATTTTCCAAATGCAAAGAGTATACTTTAGAGGTTCTATCTGCTGAAAGAAATACGGGAAAGAGGGCAATAAAGGGGAAGTGGTGAAGAAAAATAGAAAACAACCCACTCCAGTATTCTTGCCTGGGAAGTCCCATGGACAGAGGAGCCCGGTGGGCTACAGTCCACAGGGTCACAAACACTTGGATACAATGTAGTGACTAAACACAGCAAAGATTTCTAAACAGTAAGTAAACAAGATAGGTAGATATAGATTTATCTACTATATATGTGTGTGTGTATACACACACACATACTTATGTCTTTATATCTGTATCTAGTAAGTTAAGAAACAGTGAATTCTAAACTTACTTAGGATAAATTATTCCAAAACAGAACAGTGAGGCATCTTGTGTAAGTATTCTTCAAACCTTAGTGATAAATGCCTTGAATCAAGTTTTTCCTAACATTTGAGCAATCCCACTGTGAAGTTTGCAAAAGAGGAAATATCTAACAAAACGGCCTTAACATGGGCTTGCATCCCTATTTCACCTCAGCCCCATGGACTAGAAGAACGTGACTCCACTCATTGCTCGGGGGCTACAAGAATGTTCCAAACCTGAGCTTTATGCTCCAGAGTCTGGCTTCGCTGTGTTGAGTGGAAGGGGGACTAGAGCTGAATGCTTTTGTTGACACAGGATGACCAGACAGGTGAGAGGACTCAGGGTCGGCAACAGGGAGGCTGAGCTTTAGGGCCAATGAGAGAGAGAGATGGAAGGTCAGGGATAGAGAGAAAGAGCAGTGAGACATATACTTGCTAAAGGTAAAGCTTGATGCGGAGAGAAAGAAGAGGCATTAAGGATATAGAATATCTCCAGAGTACACACAGGGGTTTAGATCTTTTCTATCACCAGAGTTCTTGGCAAGAAGGGATTATTAGTGAAGTAAAATCTGCTGGTGCAGAAAACGCCTAGAATGAGATAAGCTACTCTTCATTCTAGACAAACATGGCAATAGAGACCCTACCCTGAGCACATACTCCTTTGCACTCAGCCCAGATGCTATATGCCTACCAGGGGATAACAGTCGGGTATTTCTGCTGCCACATGCCTTTCGAAGCCACACATGGCATCATGGATGATATGGGTGTCTGCACTTGGGTTCTTAAGCTTCAGCCATGCTCTGCCTTGCCCTGACAGGACACAGGTGTGTCAAAAGGAAGGCTGTACAACATTGGTCAGAGAAGATACTGGGTTTGAAAAATTTGCCATAGATTATCTTGCTGATAAACATAATTCTCTTAAACAGGGAAAGCAAATCCAAGATTTGTCTGGGGAGGCGAGTGAGGCGCCAAACAGGTTCTTTGTTCCATTTGCCATTTCCCAGTCTTTATATACTTTTTTCCTAAATAGATATAAGCAGTGTTTTAGTGACTTTCCTTTTTATTCATCTTCCATTGTCTTTCCATTACCAATGTCTCTGCATGAAGAACAAAATCCTGCAGACTTTTTTGATCCCTACACACAGTTAAAATACATTTTACACTGTGACCTTGTACATACACACACCCCCACATACACACAACAGAAGTTTCATGAAGCCATATTTCATCTTCTGATGGGAAATGTTCTCTGCTGGTATTTGTGTTTCTATTTTAAACTATGCTATTCTCCTTCATTTTTAATGCTATTATTTGAGCTCACTAAGTTGATTTAATGTCATGATTGTGATTTGGAAAAAAAAAAAACTGACTTAAGCAGGTGGGTGGTAGAGATGTGACAATGTTTTACTCAACTTGTACAAAGTTAACAACCAATTGGCTTGAAGAAATATTCTTTTAGGAACTGAAATGTCTGCTTCAGCTACCTGGAAAGACTCACCCGATAGTTCCAGCCAGCTCTCCAGCATCACTTTGGGCCACGTGGCTCTTGCAGATTTGAGGCTGGAGGGCCTGAGAATCCGGGATGCCCATATTGTGAATCCTCACTCTTAATCCTGGGTGATGTTTCTCCGTAGCCCTCAGCAACGCTCTCCACTCCCTGGACGGGGCTACATCTCGTGGGGATTTTGTAGCCTTGTTGGACCAGTTTGGCAACCACTACATCCAGGAAGCTATCTATGGCTTTGAGGAATCCTGCTCTATCTGGTACCCAAACAAGCAGGTCCAGCGGCGACTCTGGCTGGAATATGAAGACATCAGCAAAGGTGAGTGACCTGCTCATTGACAAGTGCTGTGCTTTGTACAAGCCCTGGCTGCCTGCATGCATCTATGGGACCAAATGCAGGGAGTCTGGAGGTGAAGGTTTAATTCTCCTCAATGCTGTTTTCTATCCTTTGAATTGTCAAGGTTTGGTTACTAAAGCTAAATATCAAAACAGAGGAATTTGGGCAAACTTTAGATACAGCACAGAGTCAAAGCTGTCTGGTCACTGAACTGGTTAACGCAGAGAAAGTAATCTAAAGGTTTTTACCAGCCACCACTCATCCCGCTACCACAGCACAGGCAATGTATTAGATCGTTCTTCTGCAGTAGGGGGGAAAGAACAGCCTTGCAGCCTCCCTGTCACTTCCTGCCCCCAGCAATCCCATCGTGCGCTGGCTGGCAACCCCTTCCAGTAACTAACTGCATAGCAAACCCCTTCTCACTCCATCCTGCCCTGTGTTTAGGAGCATTTTTTCCTGCTGCTCTGTGCTATGAGGAAATCTCCTTTGCCCCGGGTGTTTATATAGCTGTGGATAACAGTCTCACAAATGTCCAGTGTTTGATGGCAAGTTAGTATTCAGTCCAAGTATGTATAAGGAACTGGAATTTCTCAAACCTTTTGAATTCACCTTCTAGTGGAGGAGGAGTACTGGCTGGTAAATTTGTATTCTGACTGAGCAAGACTTGGTTTAGAATTGCCATTCATGGAATTTCTTCATCTGAGCTTATCCTCACGGCATTCTGATGAGGCCAAATTATGGAGGTGTGAGTTGTTAAAGGGCAAGTGATGAAATGAGCACAATGAAAACTCAAGAAGTAGGTCAAGCTAAGATTTGATGACCGAGCTTCTCTCTGAGACTAGGGACCCTCTGCTGTCAGCAGGGCTGCAGTGGGGAAAATGTGCTCCCATGGTTTAGATGCTCTTGGTTCTCTGAGCTCCACACAGATTTCTGTTTTGTCTTGCTTAAGAGGTAGTAGAGGCACGAGAGCCTCTCCTTCCACTGGACACTTTCTTCCAAAAGAGGCAAGAGGCTTGTGCCTGGGCTGCAGACTTCCTCTCCTGTCCCCCACCAGGTCCTGATTCCTGTAAGCTCAAAGACACAACCACAGACTTCTTGTCTCCGTTCAAATGTCAACATCTTAAAATTATTCTGATTCCAGTTTGCCAAGAAAGGAGTATAATGTAAGCACATTTCGATAAGACCAGTTCCAGCTGGCAAAACTTTCTTATGTTTCCACGCCAGAGCCTCCTGATTGAACCAAAGGGCTAAACCCTCCTCCATTTCTGTTTGCCAGGGGTTCAAGGATTGCCAGGCTCTGGGACTGTTGGGAGAGGCAAGTCTGACCTTCCTCAGAACTCCTGGTTCTGCCCTTGCATCTCTCCTGAGCATTGTAATGTCCTCACTAAGCCCAAGAGGAACATTTGTCCGGCCTTGGCATTATGCCCTTATCCCTCTTGATCTCAAGCCATTCTTGCACACAGGAGCTGGTTTTGTCACAGTCCAACTGTTGGCTTTATTTTCCCATAAATATGATGTATATCAGCCCTTGCGTGTTATAGATATTAAAATCCATTCAACCACTTTAGTATGTCTATTTTGATCTGTTGTAGTTGTCCACATATACCTACCCCCCAGCTGACCCCTAAATCTGACCTCTGTGTCACCCACTTTGCGTCTCTTATCCTTGGGTCTGATTCTTACACTAAAATATATTTTTCTCTCTAGGCACTAATTTCTTTTTATTCCAAAAGCGTGAAGCCTGCTACTGATTAAGAATTATAAGTACATAAGACAAAGGAAGATTTTCTTCTGCTTTTCTGCACTCTGGGGACTGTTGTTCCAAAATGGAATTTATACACCAGTGGTGACAAGTGTTCTGAGAGGACTATACCTGCCATGACATAAAAGTGACACCTTTTTAGACTCGAGTCCTTTGATTATAGGTTCTTACCTGCTCTAACTTTAAAACTTTCCAGTGAAAAGGGGTTTTCTGTTCTTTGCTTTTGTACCTATGATTAGGTACCTAAAATTGCTTATGGATTGAATAGGAAAGGAGATTTGTCAGGGGTGAAATGAAGTGGAAAGATCATAGGACTAGGGGTTGGGAGTCTAGAATCAGCCAGGCAACTTTGTTTATTCAATTAACTATCAGCACCTTCCCTGTAAAGCTCTCATGGTGCCTTCCAGCTCTGACACTTTATGGATCCTCGGAGTCTCCCTTCATGTGAGAGGTTTTCTCAGGTCAGGCATATGAGTTAAAGACTTTCCTTCTCTTTCTTTAAATCACTATGCAGCTTCTCAAGGGTGGGTTCTATGCCTTATTCAACTTTAAAATCCCAGGGTCCAGCACAGAGCTGGGCACAGGACAATCCCTCAACAAGCGTTGGTTGTTGCTGCTGCTGCTGTTGGTGGGGGGAGTGGTGGTAAAGGCCCTTCTCATGTGATGACCTCCTATGTGGGTTTTATCACAGACACAGGAAATGGTTTAGGTATGCCTGCCTGATGAGAATAAAAGGTGGATATGAAATCTTTTTGATGTGGACCTGTTTTAAAGTCTTTATTAAATGTATCACGATATTGCTTCTGTTTTATGTTTTGGTACTTTGGTGACAAGGCATGTGGATTCTTAGCTCCCCGACCAGGGACTGAGCCCATTAGAAGGTGAAGTCTCAACCACTGGACCACGAGGGATGTCCTTAGAGATGGATATTTTTGACCAGATCTTCAAAGGGCAGCCTTTGTTTCAGTGGACACTTACGTGTCATACAAGCACTATATGGTTTGGTCAGACCAATATTTAGGACCACTTGTCTTCAGATAGGGCTTCCCTGTGGCTCAGTGGTAGAGAATCCGCTTGCAATAGAGACCCAGCTTTGATCCCTGGGTCATGGAAGATCCCCTGGAGAAGGGAATGGCAACCCACTCCAATATTCTTGCCTGGAGAATCCCATGGATGGAGGAGACTGGTGGGCTACAGTTCATGGGGTCTCAAAGAGTCAGACATAACTGAACTAACACTTCGACTGTCTTCAGACAAGTCTGACTGGAACTCCAGTCAGAAAAGATACTTCCCATTTCTCATTGTCTAAGATTAGTCTCTCTTCTTTTTTAACAGAGCATATAAAGACTATCTGAATTGAAATTTTCCAACCTTGATCTCTCCACTTCTACACTCACTTCCATCTTCTTCCTTATCCTTTGCCCTCGTGCCTCAGGAACTGTAGTGAGTTCTTCCTTTTCAGCTGAGTCTCTCCCCCTGTGCCCTTGCTTCCTTCCCTCTCTGCCTCCTCTTAGTCCTCACTCATTGGTCTCCTCCTTTTCCATCTCTACAGCCTCTTCAGCCTGAGTTTCTACTTTCAAAAAAATGAAATTTTTATAAATATGCAACTTTTTTATCACTGTTTCCTTTCAACACGTGCTGTGCTAAGTCACTTCAGTCATGTTCAACTCTGTGCCACTCTGGACTGTAGCCTGCCAGACTCCTCTGTCCATGGGATTCTCCAGGCAGGAATACTGGAGTGTGTTGCCATGCCCTCCTCCAGGGGATCTTCCCCACTCAGGGATCGAACCTGGGTCTCTTACATCTCCTACATTGGCAGACAGGTTCTTTACCACTAGCTCCAGAACACATCACAATCAAATTTCTTAAGTAAGTCGTTTGTACATCTTTTCTCTACTTCCTCAACTTCTTTTCACTCTTCAGATAATTTCTTCCAACCCTGTTACGCTACAGAAATAACTCTGGAGAAGGAAACTAAGGACTTTCTAAGCAGAGTTTCTGTTTTCTATTCTATAGAAAACTAAACCAAATTATCATTTTAGTTTAGTTTAAAACTGAACTATCATTTTATCTTATCTCGGCAGAAGAATTTGTTCCTGTTGGCCAAGTCTGCCTTTTTGTAAATTCTCTCCTTTGGTGTTCCTGATGGTATTCTGTTCAGATTCTCTTTATTAATCTTGGGCCTTCATTTCTCATTCTTTTTTGCCCTCGCTCCTCTAAAGAAATCACTTAAGTTTTGGTCATTTTTCAGGATTTCATCCTTAATGTTCATCTCATCTTCACTGATGCTGGGTGATTCTCTTCTGTATCTACCTCAACCCATATCTCAAATCCTTCCTTTCTCCCTGAAAGTAAAAAACCCATTTGTCTGTGAGTGTTTACCATTTCTACCTGGATATTCCGTGATCATCTCTTTTCTCTGTATTTGTGAACCACATTGATTCGTGAACCACATAGTTGATTCGTGAACCAGATTGATGGGCCAAAATATAAAGTGAGGAGCCCTTCTTTATATTCTCCTCCCCCCTCCACGTTCAACCATTTACAAAGTTTTATTTTTTTTAGCACCTAAATAGTTCTTTAACAGGTGTCTTCTCCTATCCATTTCTCAAAATTGCATCTCTTTATGGTATCAGCTCATAGGAAATATTGAAGTAGCATCCTCATGTGCCTCTTTTTGTTCAGTTTCATGCCTGTGTAGTCCATTCTACATTTCACCATCTGTTATCTTTTTTAAAATGCCCCTTAATGCCTGGACTCTTCAGCTTGAAGCCTTTCACTAATGCCTTACATCATGAACCTGGCTTCACTCCCTGTCTTAGTTTCCTATGGCTGCTGTAACAAATTACTATGAACTTGATGGCTTAAAACATCATACATTTATTCCCGAAAGTTCTGGGACCAGAGGTCCAAAATCAGTTTCAGTGGACTAAGCTCAAGGTATCAGTGAGGCCAGCTTCTGAAAGTTCTAGGGGAAAACCGCCCCCTTGCCTTTTTTGCCCTTTCCAGCTTGTAGTGGCTACCTGTATTCCTTGGTTGAGTCTCCTTCCTCCATCTTCAAAGGGCATCACTCCAGTCCCTGAGTGACATGGTCTTCTCTCTAACTCCTCCTGCCTTCTCTTATAAGGAGCTTTTTGATTACGTTGGACCCAACCAGATAATGCAGGATACTCTCCCCATCTCAAGACTCGTCATTTAAGCATATCTGCACAATCTCTTTTGCCAATCACGCAGAAAGTGAAGAGGAACTAAAAAGCCTCTTGATGAAAGTGAAAGTGGAGAGTGAAAAAGAGTGAAAAGTTAAGCTCAACATTCAGAAAACGAAGATCATGGCATCTGGTCCCACCACTTCATGGGAAATAGATGGGGAAACAGTGGAAACAGTGTCAGACTTTATTTTTCTGGGCTCCAAAATCACTACAGATGGTGACTGCAGCCATGAAATTAAAAGACGCTTACTCCTTGGAAGGAAAGTTATGACCAACCTAGATAGCATATTCAAAAGCACAGACATTACTTTGCCAACAAAGGTCCGTCTAATCAAGGCTATGGTTTTTCCTGTGGTCATGTATGGATGTGACAGTTGGACTGTAAAGAAGGCTGAGCACCGAAGACTTGATGCTTTTGAACTGTGGTGTTGGAGAAGACTCTTGAGAGTCCCTTGGACTGCAAGGAGATCCAACCAGTCCATTCTGAAGGAGATCAGCCCTGGGATTTCTTTGGAAGGAATGATGCTGAAGCTGAAACTCCAGTATTTTGGCCACCTCATGCGAAGAGTTTACTCATTGGAAAAGACTCTGATGCTGGGAGGGATTGGGGGCAGGAGGAGAAGGGTACGACAGAGGATGAGATGGCTGGATGGCATCATTGACTCCATGGACGTGGGTCTGGGTGAACTCTGGGAGTTGGTGATGGACAGGGAGGCCTGGCGTGCTGCGATTCATGGGGTCGCAAAGAGTCGGACACGACTGAGCGACTGATCTGATCTGGTAACATTCATAGGTTCTAGAAATTAGGACCAGGGCATCTTTGGGAGCAAACATTTAGCCTCCCATCCCCTCTGCCCTCTCTAGCTATTGTGTCACTGACCATTCCCTACCTCGAGCAGTCCTCCTCTCTGATGACACAAGATTACTTGCATCAATCCAAAAATGGTTGCATTTGATTCTATACAGTTTTAGGCTTTGAGGCTCCCTTCTTGCCTCAGTCTGAGGCCACAGGTATGTGCTCTAAAGTTTCTACAACTACTTTTCTCACTCAGAAATTTTTTCTTGGGCCCCTCTCTTGCCTCCTCCCTTGAAACTCTTTTTTCTAGTGTCTGTTCCTTTGTCTCATTTCTGGGTGGATCTTTTGCTCTGCTTAGGCCCTTAGGATCTACAGGTTTGTCTTCCTAGTTATGATTTCTGTCTCTCACTTGTGTCTTTTAATCACAGACGTCAGCTCCATAAATTGCCATCTGCAATTAAATGATACCCTGACCCAATGTCAGGCCCAAACTCTGGGTCCAGGGTCAAGATTCCCACTGGTTTGGAAGAGGGCATTGAGCTGTTCCACGCTGTTGAGCCTACCCAACCTTGTCTCCTATCTACCTACATTCTATCACCTCCTTCCTGCTCTTCAAGAGCCAGTTCTAACGTCACCACTTTCACCAAGTCTTCCATGATGCTGTAGTCAGAATCTTTGCTTCCTGTTTTATGCTCTTAGAGCTCCTTATCTATATCCTTTAGCAGTGCTCTTCACATGTCCCTGTATTGTCATTTCCCTGTATGACTGTCTCCTGTGATAATAGACTTGAAAGCATGTACCATATTTCCCTGACTTATGTAATTTAAAAAGTTTATTTAAAAAATGCAAAATGTATAAAACAGAATAAAGTGAAAAATAAATCTTCTTCTCACTCTTATTTCCCAGTAATCTAGTTCCATTCCCCAGAGGCAACCAGGAAACCATTACTACAGTTTACTATCTATCTGTCCAGAGATGCTCTATTCCTAACCATTTGGAAGTGAACAAAGCATGTTGCAGAAAAATAGATATATTAGGGTCTTGTCTGTTTCAAAAATGCTGTATATAAAAATATGCATATACCCATCTATATAAATATAATCTTTAGCCTCTCTCTCAGGGCCTTCCCTGGTGGCTCAGCAGTAAAGAATCCTTCTGCAATGTAGGAGGCTCAGGAGATGTGGGTTTGTGCCTGGGTAGGGAAGACCCCTGGAAGAGGGCATGGCAACCCACTCCAGTGTTCTTGCCTGGAGAATCCAATGGACAGAGGAGCCTGGTGGGCTACAGCCCCAAGGGTTGCAAAGAGTCAGACACTATTGAAGTGACTGAGCCACACACACACACATACATTCTCTCTCGTACCACATATGTATATTTCTGTGTGTGTGTGTGTGTGTATACACACAAATTATTTGTTTATTTCAAGATTAGGGATATGGTATAGGGTAGGGGCTTTTATTTTTGTACTAAAAGCTTCTTTTGCTTTTCCCACAATAAGCATGGGCCACTTTTCAATAAATCTTTTTTAACACATTAAAAATATATTCTGAAAAGTTTTCTATTATCTCGAGTAAAGATTTAGAAAGTTAACTGGAAAAAGAAGAAAACACACGTTGTATTTACAAAGAGCTGAACCCTAGATAGAAATCTGGGAGAAAGTGCAAAACAATAGATCATTTCTTATTAATCTTTGAGTCTTCACCCCTGACACAGTGCCTGGAGTATAATTAGCATCACTATTGTCAAACGAGTAAATCCTTTATTCTGTTCTTACTTCAGAAGAAACCAGTAAAAAGAGCCATAGATCTGTAGATTTCAGAAAAGTGACCAAAAAATAACTTCCACAGGCTTAATTTTAATCCTTAGCCTGACACATTAAGCTCAATATATTTTCTTTCTCTCTTTCTTCTTTCTTTTTCTTTTTTGGTACTCCATTTGGGAGTGGATTTCCTTGGGTCTTTCTTTTCTTTCCCAGTGGCACTTTCATTGGTACATTAGATCTGACCTTTGTCATAGCTCTTCCTTGCCATTGCTTTTGGGGCATATCCGTGGGGTTATCTGGGTGACAATTGGTGATAAGTAAGCTCTTCCTGGCAGCCCACTTCAATATTCTTGCCTGGAGAATCCCAGGGGCAGGGGAGCCTGGTGGGCTGCCATCTATGGGGTTGCACACGACTGAAGTGACTTAGCAAGCTCTTCCTTTCAGCTGTACCTTCTAGTCCATAATCTACTAGGGGTTAGGCAATGGTCAGTGGGTAGGGGCATTGATTGTTTGGTTTCCAGCCGGTTACTTCCTTTCCATGGTGAAAGCCAAGAAGAATCTTCCTCTTCTTCCAAGACGCAAGCTGAGAGTTTTTCCCTTAAGGGGACTCTCTAGCTCTGAGAGGTCTTAGGTTAGAATCAAAGAAAGAAGTAAACCACCTGAATGACATTATATTTCTACCACACAGAATGCCACCTTTCCCAATTTTCATCAATTAGTTTTTGGGTGGATAGAAGCCAAGAAAGACTCAATTGGTTCATCTTCCTAAGACAGTGAACAGATTTCGGCCATAGCTGAAGCAAAAACAATAGCTGAATCAGTCATCAGCATCTGATCCAGTCTGTGAGACTTGGTCAGCAGAGACATAGTCTGGTGTATATGATGCTGGTGTGGTCCATAGGCTAACAGGCATAACTGTGCTACATGGCACAAAACCCTGTTACATTAAAAGCAGAACATAGAAAGCCAGTGAAGAATAATAACTTACGTCTGTGTAATACTTTATGTGTTACAACCCCAGGGTTGCAAACCAGCTGCAAAGGCTCTTTTTATGTACATTTACAATGACAAAGTTAGCACTCAAATGGCAAAGTGATTATAGCATATAGCTATTTTCTTTCAATGATTAATTAATTCATTCAACAAACGTTTGCTGAGGGCCTGCTACATGCAAAACCCTGTAGTGAGCAGAGAGGGGGTTTAGAGGAAACAGCTGTTCTATGGCATTCCCAGGCAGACAGGCCTGATGAAGGTGCTACTGATGCTGAGCCGGGTGGTGTATTAAACAGCAGCTTCCAGGAGGATCTAAGCTTTTTGAAACATATGTGAGTGGATTTAATTTGAGTCTTCAAGTCCCCAGGCTCTGGTGCAGAGTCCGGAGTAAACTGGATCTGTAGGTTGAGGGAAGAAGTTATCAAAATAATATTACCAAACAGCCTGTTACGTAGCTTTTCTCATTTAATCCTCAAACGTGTGCTCAGTCACTTAGTCATGTCTGAGTCTTTTGTGACCTTGTGGGTTGTAGCTCACCAGGCTCCTCTGTCCATGAAATTCTCCAAGCAATAATACTAGAATGGAAAAAAAAAAAAAAAAAAAACTAGAACAGGTTGCCATTTCCTCCTCCAGGGGATCTTCCTGAACCAAGGACTGAATTCAAGTCTTCTGAGTCTCCTGCATTCGTAGGTGGCGTCTTTATCACTGTGCCACCTGGGAAGCCCTCCAGACAACACATCACTTAAGTCTTACCTTCCCTATTTATAGATAAGAAAGTAAAGCCACAGAGAACTTAAGTAACTTGCGTGTGGTCACCAAAGCAGTAAGTGACTGAGTGAAGACAAGAAGAATGCCTTCACCTACCAAGATACGTTGCAAATGGCGGCATGCTACTTTGCCTGCCCGTGGCACAAGAAGAGATGAAGGTGGGAAGGTTAGTGGGCAAAATGGAAGTGAGATCAAGATGGAACTAAAGCCGAGTCACTGGTCTAAAGTCACCACCACAGGGCCAGATGTCAACCGTGGTTACACTTCATGATGGACCTACTGCCTTTCACCTTGAGTTTTCTGAATGTTGGGTTGTTGGTGTTGATTTTTTGGGTGTGGGGGGAGGAGTGGTGGCCCACGATCAACGGTGACAACCCAGATTCTGGAGGAGTGTTTGTTTTCCTGTGCGGCAGTGCTTCTCAAAATTTAATATGCCTGTGTATCACCTGGGATCTTCTTGAAATGGCGATTCTGATTCAGTAAGTCTGGGTGGAGCCTGAGATTCTGCATGTCTAACAAGCTCCTAGATGACACCAAACAGCAAAGCTAGATTCTCTCCTCAGAGACCAACAGGGTGTGGGTTCCTTCATCATCCTGCTTATCCTACCTGGCGCAGGAACCTCAACACAGGAGCCACGGCATGGTGGACTCAAGGGCTGTGTCCTGGTGTCATCTCTGCAGAGGACAGTCTGTCGCAGAGAGGAGGACAAACCTGAATGGTTTTCATTTTGGACCAGGACTTTTCTCCTTAAAGCCATTGATTATTAGGCTTCTGTGCAGAATTGAACAGTCTTAAGCCTATGGGCACTGAAAGGAATTGGAAACATGCCAACAATTAGGATTAAATGAGATACGCTTTTTTTAAAAATCATTTAGTACTGTAGACAACACTATCCTCATCGTACTATCTCAAGGATTCTATTTTTTTTAAAATAGTGTTTGAGTCCCCCACTTGTTTTCCTCTCAAAATAAAAATTTATTAGAGTTCCATATTTTAACCTGGCTAGTATTTAATTGATGGGATGACAATTCTGTTGGCAATATCGAACTTCTTTCATATAATGATGAGCCTGACAATAGTGACATCTTGTCCATAATACACAAGTTAATAGTTGATTATATAGCTTTCTGGATATAGCTGCTCAAAATATGTAAGCTTTTGCCTTCACAGCTTGATGGATTGCTTCCTGAGGATGGGCTCATTCATTCATTTCCTTCTATATCTGAATATTGGTCTAGGCACTTTGCATATAATGGCAAATGACACAGAAAAACTCCCTGCTTCTACAGAGCTCGTATCTTAGTGAAGAAAGAAAGTGGCAAGTGACAAATAAATGAGAGCAATGATTCTAGACAGTGATAGATACTATGAAGAAACAAAAATCAGAGGAAGTAATAGAGGGTGACTGGACGATGGGGAAAGGGGTGCTGATTAAGACGGCAGGCATAGAGAAGGCCTCAATGATAGTGATGAAGCAGGGAGTTTGAGCTGAGATGTGGCAGACAGAGCTAATCATGCAAAGATCTAGGAACCGAACAATCCAGGCAGGGGACGTAGAAAATGCAAAGGCTTCATAAGTTTTTGAATTCTCATAGCTTCTAGCATCATGTAGCACATATAGAATTTACTTAGTAAATATCAGACTCATAACCACTATTACTCAGAAGAAAGAGGCCTGGATTCTCCGGTGGACTATGAAGAGAAGAAACTCTACTTCTAGCCATACTTGTTGTTTCCTAAATTCTGCAAGCCAGGCTGAGATCCATTTGTTTATCCCCCACTTCTTTTATCCAAAATGTAGATCAGTGCTCATTGGGCTGCCCATGGTGCTACTGATCCAAGAAAAATAAGCATATGGCAGCAGGTTTAAGAGTACAATTCCTATACTTACTAAGACTTTTATCTTGATCTTAAGTTATGGTCTCCATAACAAAACTAATAGTTTATCTCTACACAAAAAAATGGGGGGAAAATTGCAAGACAAGTAATGAGGCAATGGGAAATTCTGCACCAAGGTGAAAATTTGAACTTGACATCACTTGGGCTTTCTGCATTTGGGGGGATGGATGCCTTGTGTCTTAAGTGCAATATACCTATATTATAGTCTATCCTACTCTAAGACAGTGTGTTGAGGAAAAGAGCACTGGTGGGGGTGGGGCAGGGGACGGAGAGGGTGGGGAGCGGTCAGGAGACCCGGGCTATTGTGCTCAGTTGAGCCATTAGCCAGCCAGCTGACCTTGGGTAAATTACTTAATGCTCTTCAAAACCATCTTCCCATCTGTATAATAACTAACTTGAATTAGGTAATACTTAGAGCTTCTTTTACATTTAGTTCTCTGTGACTCTATATACACAGCAAATTATTTCTACATATTAGAAATAGAATAATAGATAGAATAATAGAATAGAACAGATAATAGAATACTATAATAATAGAATGCAGCATTTAATAAGGCCTGGATCAAGGTTCAATAGGCTAACTCAACTGATACTGCAATGGAAGGAGTTTAATACTGTTGTTTATAGTGAGAATTTAAAGTCAGACAGATAGGCATCAGAATTTTTATTAAGTTTACTTAATGGCTGTGAGCCTCATTTTCCCTGTCTGTAAAACAGGGCTATTGATACTTGGCTTACAAGTAAGGATCAGATACAATAATTATTTATGAAACAGAGTGTCTAGCATCCTGTAACTGTTCTATGCATTTTGACTTATTATTAGCATTATTATTATTATTATTACTAGCATTATTTCAATAAAATTTTCAGTTCAGTTCACTAATTTTTGAACAAAATAGCAGCTGATCAAAATGTCAGGGAGTAAAACTGGATAAATGTGTTCTTCCTATAAACACCGCTATGTCTTTTAGAAGTCACAAATCACTAACTAGCCCAGGGAACAGGGACGTCAAACCTCCATTACAAAAATCAAGACCAGAATCACATCTTTTGGGAGCTATTTTCAGTCCCAGTTATGTAGCTCTTTTGCTGAGAAAAGACCAGGAAATAAACCCCACCCATATGACAGGGATTTTTTTTTTTTTTTGATGGGGGAAGGGAGGCTATAAGACTGTGCTCTCTGTGGAAAAGAATCCCTGGGAAGCTCTGATAAGCAGCCGGTGTTGCTGCTTTTTAAGTGCAAGGGAGCTGACAGGTGCATCTTCTGCAGGGGGAAATTCATGCAGGTGTCCAGCTGCAGCAGCCTTCCCTTTACTTCTGACTCGAAACCTGAACTGTCTGGTTGCACCGGCTGCATACGGATGCAGACTGGGGTTCCCCTTGAGCCCCAGAGGGGAGACCTTGGCTCTAGTAGCAACCCAAGTTCCAGCGTAAGTGGGTGTTGGAGTTGAGAGATAATTGACTAATAGTTTCTGTGTTTTTGTTAGGCTCCTATCTTTTCCTGTTCTCTCTTAATAACGTGTTTTAGAGGAATACTCTTGTATTCTCAGAAGCACAAGGGGGTCAACAATTTCTGAAAGGTGGGGGCTACAGCTAACGAATCTCCGAGGTCACTCCCTACTCCTACCCCGTCTCTCGAAACATATAATGCCAAGCACGGCATCTAGCAGGCAATCAGTACATGTTGGTTGAATAAGTGAGTGAGTGCCATACTTTTGTCTCCTCCTTTTCCCCTTCCAAGGGAAACAGCAGCCTGTTGTCTAAGACAGCATCGCCTCAAACACCTTTTCCTTCAGCCCCTGGCTAGTCCTCTCTCTCATCATCCCTCCTCCGTATCTCCAGGTTTGATTGTTTCGTGTGGGGGACGTCATGCACTTGCCCTGTCTCGGGATCTATGTCATGTTCTAGGAATTGGCACAGGAAGAATAGGCTAGTCTTTAAAACCGAGTGACCAGCACAAGGTATTATATACTAGGAACTGGGGCAAATGCATGTGTGGACCTCCAATATGTGATGGTTATTTCAACTTTCTGGCTACCAGTTAGTGCTGTAGGAGCCAACAGTAGTTTTTCTTTTACCACCTTTCCTATCATTGCTTTTTCTAAAAGCAAGTAGGAATGCAACTTACGTAGGAATGCAACACAAGACATAAAACTACATTGACTTAAACCAACAAATCAACAAACCCCTTTCATCAAAGCTTATCCATTTGGCCACTACTTATTACTAGTTTGCATTCCTCTGTCATCGGAGACTGTCTCCCTGAATCTCATGGAACTCTTTGGAAGTTGGTTCAATTACTAAAAGATGAAAATTAAATGAAAAAATTAAAAATACATAAGAAAAAATGTCAAGGAAATCAGCAGAAAAAATAATGGATTAGGTAAGTAATTAATTTAGAAAAAAATGCGAGTAGTTGACATCATTTTTGAACGTGGCCCCAGCTGCCAGCTACACTACAAAATGAAGCTGATTAATGTTACAATAGTCAAAGGCCCCAGTATACATCATTTCTATCTCTGTTACTGAGAGGAAGATGGTTTTCCAATCAGATCAACTTCCCTCTAAGAAATTCACTAGTACCCTTTGACACAACGGCTGATATATTGGGGACAGCAGGGTCAAGGGCACATAGACCTCGATTAGCAGTACCGTGAGGGAAGGCTGAGTTCCTCTGCAAAGTAATGGTGTGTATGCCTTCATTCAGAAATGTATGTCATTTGCTGTAGATCAGTGCCGTGCTAGGCGTCAGGAGTACATGGGTAGTAAGAGAAGGCTCCTGGCCCACTGTGGGATTCTAGATGTTGAGGCCAAGCACAGCTCTTTCTTTTGCCAGCCTCGTCTTACGTCTTCTCTTCTTTTGTTTGGCTAGTCAGCATCTGTGGGCCAGCATGACTGAACTCTATGAAAACAAAGTGAAAGAAAGGGTTGGTTGTTCAGTCGTGTTCGACTCCTTGCAATCCCATGGACTGTAGCCCACCAGGCTCCTCTGTCCATGGGATTCTCTAGGCAAGAATGCTGGCGTGCCATTTCCTTCTCCAGTGGATGAATCTTTCTGACCCAGGGATCAAACCCAAGTCTCCTGCATTGCAGATGAATTCTTTACCATCTGAGCCACCAGGCAAGCCCTCTCTGGTCTTTTCTTTGACCCACAAAAGAGGCAGAGAAAGTTGTTGCAAGGTCCCAAACATATTTCCCACCCTGAGAGTTCATCCCGTTCCTTGGAAAGTTTCTTCAACCTGTGTGTATTCTGTCTACTGCCAAAGTGCCCATATTCAAGGTGGCTGCTGCTCCCAGGAGCAATCTGTGAGACACTGAAGATGGGACGCAAAGGGACAGGTGTGGAGAGCTTTAGATGGAAGACCCATGGCAGTGCCAACAATTCCTGGGGAGAGGGGCTATTGGGCTAGGTTGGACCATTCCCTGGTCATGTGTGATGGCCACACCACTGGCTGGCTGCTTTGTGCAGGGCTGTGTGCAGACCACCTGTGGTCTGGCAACCTCCCGCTGAGGCCAGAGAGGGGGATGGTACCTACCTAAACAGAGTTCATGCCCTGGGGCTCCAGGAAGGGGTCACACCAGTCTCCCCTTAAAGCCTAACGTGACTGGAAAGGGATAGAGAGCTTGGCAAAGACAACCACACAAGGCCTATCCAGTTGATCAAGTCTGGCAGGGGATGGGGTTCATTCCACAGAGTTAGAATCTAACAGCACAGAAACCCTTGGTTTAGAGCAACTGCAAAAGGCAAGCAGGTTCAAAAGACTTGAAAATATTTTCCTTTTGCTGATCAACAAAATAACAAAGAAAGAAAAAGAAAGGTCGAAGCATTTCTCCAGTGCAATTTCTCAATAAATCTGCCAGTTAAAATATGTGATTTGTAGGTAAAATGGGAGTGCCTGTGACAGGGGAAAACAGCCTAATCGGGTCAGCCAATAGCCTAGACTCCCTTGACATTTTCTTGTTTCCTTGGGGTTTTTCTTTAGTCAGCTTGATTCCACAGGGGCAGCTTATAAAGTCAGTGTGTGTGTGCCTCTGTCGCCCGCCCTGACTGCTGTGGTCCCTCTTGTCAATGTATTGCAAGTCCAGTCGATTACTGCGGTAATTGGTTCTATATATATTGATGTGTTTGGGGCATTTGTGGCTTTATGTATTTTCACTGAGTCTGATTTGCCTTCTTAAGAGAGCAGCGACTCTGCCCACATCTTTGCATCTCCCCATAGCTGTTACTTCAGACTCTGCTCACAGCACGTTCACATTCAATACTGATCATGGTAATGTGGCTGTAGATAATCAAAAGATGGCAGCCCCAAAGTTTTACTGGTCAGTCGCTGCATTCTTTTACACAGCTGGGTAGAAGGAAGTGTTATTTTTTTAGAATTTCAGAATTTCCATTGTATCTCCCTTTGAGGGTAATCCATGTGTTGGGTCCTGTGTGGATCATGAATCTTGCATTCAATGGGCTGGTAAAGATCATTCATGATCTACAGATAAATATAAAAGCAAAATTTTAAAATAAACTTATTTATTTTTAATTGGAGAATAATTGCTCCACAATATTGTGTTAATTCCTGCCATACATCCACATAAATCAGCCATGGGTGGGACTGGGTAGGAGGTGGGAGAGAGGTTGAAGAGGGAGGGGACATAAAAACAAATCGAAACCAATTATAGTTCAATCAGTCATTTGTAAAAAACTATTTTATCATTCAGTGAATATTGATTGAGGTTCTGCTTTGTGTAGACATCGGGCAAACAGCACTGTAGAAGGAACTTGATTCCTGCTCTCATGGAGAAGACGTGGATGAGACAGAATATAAACAAGTCAGTAAGGAATAAACAAAATACTAGAAACTTTGAGCTATGAGGATAATGTGGGTGCAGTGACAGGGTGGCGAGGCAGTGTCCACTTTAGAAAGGGTCATCTGGGAGGATGTGAGCGGCGTTTATGTTGAGATTGGAGGCTGAGCTGGAGGAAAGCCATCCCAGGAAAGGGGAATGGCCAGTGCAAAGTACTGAGGTAGGGAGGCCTAGCGGGGTTACAGCCTGGAGAGTGAGGAAACCTTGGCCTGGCTGGAGCTGGAAAGGATGGGGATGGCTGGGCAGTCATGGAGGCAAGTACCCCAGGCACACCTGGGGCACTGCACTGGGTAGAGAACAGCTTCGAGGGAGGTCTGAGTGGTCACATGGACACCAATAAGGACCTAAAGCAGGAACCTGGGCAGTGGACATTGGAGAGGCAAGAACAGAGCAAGGTTTGTTTATGGCATAGAGAAACTTGAAGACAGGGTGAGTCTGGGAGAGAGAGGAGCTGGGGAAGAGGAGTCGAGATAGTTTCTAGATATTTGCTTGGGCAACTGATGATGCTGGAGCACCTTTGACACATTGAGGGGTGATGGGATGGAACAGGTTGGGGAGGGAAGAGCTTCATGCAGACTTGGAGTTGCTATGGAGACAGCCAGGTGGAGAGGTCAAGTAAGCCATTAGCTGTGCAGGCCTGGAGCTCAGAGGAGAGGTCAGTGCTGGAGTTTCAAGTGGGAGCCTGCAGAGTTCAACCAGCATCCTGGATGATCTTACCCGGGGAGGAAGACAGAGAAGCGAAGTGGGCCCCAGCCCGAACTCTGAATTGCTTGCACGGTTAGAGGCCAGGTGAAGATGGCAGGTGGAGGGGTAGTTCAGCAAAGGAGACCATGAGGGATCAGCAGGGAGGCGGGAGGATCCGAGGAAGGCTGAGGTGAGGAAGAGAGTGGACGGCTGTCTTGTCCTGCTGACTGAGATCTGTAGGTCAAACATCATAGCCTTAGAGCAGTGTTCCCTTAGAAAATCATAAATTATTGCCATCACAAAGGCCCTGGTGAAATATGCACAGGAACTTCCAATGATGAGTATTTTTCACATAGCTCATACCTCTCCCCACAATTATGAAGTGAGGAGGTAGGTTCTTATTATGATCCTGTCTGGTGAAGGGTCTTTGTGAGTCGTGCTCACTCACAATGGCTTCAGTTTGAATTGTGAAGCCACGAAAGGTGCTTTGCAAAACAGAACTCTGTCCTTCAGGGCATCTCCAGAGTGAGCGTGTTGTTAGAGATCCTCGGGGCGCTGAGCGGTGGAACCATTCCCCATACGGGATGTCTGCCTGCAGAGCCTGTGCTCTTGAAGGATGCCCCCACCCCTCCCACTGACAGTCCTGCACCCCCAGTTCCGGGGGAGGAGCAGACACTAGTCTGTGGTCACATAGAGAGTAGCAGAACCAGGAGTGGAGCCCAAGCTTGGTCATTCATTGTCCTTGTGTCGCAGATCTGTGCTTTGCTTTATGAATGTATTAAAAATCAGGAGGGCTTGGGATGCTTGTACCATTGACTGGATGTGTCTTTGAATTTTGGATCATCCCACAATGCTATCTCAGGATAAACACCCCCTCCCATCAGGCTGCCAGATTCTACTTGAGATGGTCCACTCTTAACAGTTTTATTATTACTAGGCATGACTGGCATAATAGCAAACAAAATAAAATCTTTACTCTGCCCACTTCTTACTTTGCCATCCCAGTCCTGGGAAGAGAGTTCCTTTCCACAACTTAAGAAACAGTCACTGAATACCTACTGCTAAAAATATACTGAATGCCAGTTCCTATGCCAAGTGTCCAGAATACGCTGATGAATAAGAGCCAGGCCCTGCCCTCAAGCTGTTCATAAATTATGTGGGAGGGTGTCCAGTAAACCAGAAATTGCAATATAATGTGATAACGACTATAAGAGACTGGAAAACAATCAGCAGGGAAGAGAAGCTCCTAGCCCAGACTGGAGCCAATTTGTGAAACCCGCCTGGAGTGTTGCCTAGACAAAAAGATGGAGGGTGGGTGGACATTGACAGGCAACCCCTGGGGGAAAGGTGTTCTCAGTGGGAAAAGGCAGGGCATGTAAACACAAGGAATGAGATGACACAGTACCCCTGGCATGTGCAGGACAGCTGGAGGCATGGTCGGTGGGCAGGAAGGGTGGGTTGGTAGGGAGGTGTAAAGGGCCCACTGGCCAAGCGCTGTTCTCCTACTTCTATCTTAAAGAGGTTTGAAGGACCTACTTGTACTTTATGTGGTTTGGGAGTTGTTAAAGAATTCCAGCAGAGAAAGGATGTGTTCCCACCATGCTCTAGAAACTTACCCCTGGACAACATGGAGGATGACTGACATGAAAACCAGAGGTAGATTGACCAGTCAGACAGCTTTGGAGACGACCAGATGGGAACTGCTGAAGGTCTGGACTAAGGGGGAAGAAATGTTGAGTGTAGGGTAGATGTGACAGTAATTTTGGAAACATCGCTAATAGGTGACTTTTTGGATGTGGAAGGTGAGAACGTGGTCAGCCATGGCAAGGCCCAGCCCTGGAAATGTTCTAGATAGGCAGAAATGGAAAACCTGGGTCTCCTGCAGTGATTTCCCCAGTTATGGAAGGGCAGGAGTTGAAAACTCTTTAACCCAGACATTAAACTGAACTGACATGGATTGCAGAGTAGCAGAATTTTTGCTTTTCACGATAGTACAGTTGGCTTACGAATGCTGACATGGTAGAGGATGCCAAAGGTAGTAAACTCACCTTTCTCGGGTGTCCATCCTAGCAAGAGCTCCCTTTTTTGGGGCTCTTGAACTGCAGGCATGCCTTATGGAGAGGCAGGGAGGAATGAAAACCCTAACTACTCACCTGCATCCTTACGTCATGAGTAGCCTGTGCTTTGTCTGGAACCCCAAGTGGAAACACCTTGAACCCAGCTCAAGGCATGATGCGAACACTTCCTCCAACCAGCCCAGACCCAGTCATCTGGCCTAGCACAGAATAAAACACTCAGCAGTGACCTACATGATCTCTGATTTTCAGATCCAAGTTAGTCCATCCACCACAGTAAAAATCACTGCAGTTTTTCTGCTGCAAGCCATCTGGGCAGAGATGAGTTCGGGCCATGGGTGAAAGATGGAGAAGGGGTAGGGCAGGCAGGATTCAGGTTTATACAACACACCGGTGCTTTCCTACAGCAGCTGGAGGTCATATTTCCATAAACACTCAGATTTCTTACCATCCCGAGCATATGTTTCCTTGTTATCTTTTAATTGGTTTTTATTCTAAATTTAACACCGAGCAGTGTGTGATGGCGGCGACTGCAAGCACTGGAGTGGTACGTGTCAATTCCAGGGCTGCCTGAGACATCAGGACCTTATCCGCACCCTCCCTCTCCTCCCCACATCACACCAGCCCCCATTAGGAAGCTGGAGACTGTTCCTCCTGCCCTTTTCTGCCGGTGTTGTCATGTTTATAGATGTCAGGTTCTGGGGAACAAAGGAAGAGAAGTAATCTAAAATCCGAATGATTCCACCGGAAGCTGTGTGTAACGGCAGGTGAATGCCAACAGATTGGAGGCTGGTATCAGCAGTCCTGTGATGCATGAAATCCTGCATCCCAGGAAGGGACTTCAGAAATTGTCGAAAGCACCTCAGCAAAATGCAGTGATCGGGTGTTCTCGAGAAAGCTGGGGAAGTCTGATTCTGAAGATCTCGTGTATCTATGATGTGGAAGAAAGCCGGATGCAAAGGGAGGAGGACTGGGGAGTTAGAGACTCAGTGGCTGAGTGATTTTAAAACAAATCCTCATTTGCAAAGCAGGATAATGAGAATTTCGCAGAGGATTGTCAGGACTAAGTGTCTTAAGGTTGGCAGAGCCCCGGTCCCTAGTTGTTCAGTCACTAAGTCATGTCCAATTCTTTGTGATCCCGTGGACCTCCAGCATGACAGGCTCCTCTGTCCTCCACTGTCTCCCAGAGTTTGCTCAAATTCATGTCCATTGAGTTGGTGATGCTATTTAACCATCTCATTCTCTGCCTCCCTCTTCTCCTGCCCTCAGTCTTTCCCAGCATCAGGGTCTTTTCCAGTGAATCCACTGTTCGCATTAAGAGGCCAAAGTATTGAAGCTTCAGCTTCAACATCAGTCCCTAGTAGGTCCTCAAGAATGTAACCATTAGGTGATTTTCTAAGATAGGCTCTGTAGCACACAAGTCCTACAGTATTTTCTGCACGACATGAATTTCATGTTCAAGTTATTTTTGACAACACTGGCTGCTTTATTTCCTTCTCAGAGATTTGCAATACAGATGAGAATTTTAAAGGCTTTTTGAAGATTTACCAAGATTTTAAGATTTGCTTAACTTTCACTCAGGTTGCTCCCTCACATGAGAGATTGAATATCTTTTTGTCTGTCTGTTATTTTGAGTAATGATATTAACAGATCCTAAAAGAGAGAAGTTCTATGAGAACTACTTAGAAAAATTCTGAGTTTGTAGCTCGTTGTTTAGTTTCTCAGTCGTGTCCAACTCTTTGCGGCCCCAGGGACTGTAGCCCACCAGGCTCCTCTGTCCATGGGATTTCCCAGGCAAGAGTACTGGAGTGGGTTGCCACTTCCTTCTCCAGGGGATCTTCCCCACCCAGGAATTGAACCCAGGTCTACTGCATTGCCAGGCGGATTCATTACCACTGAGCCACCAGGGAAGCCCTGAGTTTATAGTTATGCTGTTTCTAATAAGGTAGAAGCTTTGCTTTTAAACTCCTTTCTCCAGACCCAGTATCAAATCCTCATTTCTTCTGAAATACTCCCTTGGTTTGCCCCTCATTCTGGGCCGCACCAGTCCAATCCCCAGACCTCCAAGTTTTTATCGTTACTATAGCCCCCTGGCTAGTCTTTTTTGCCTCTAGTTTCTCATTCATTTGAAGTCAGTCTACATTTCACCACCTGACTCATCTTCCTCAGATGTTTGCATCCTCTATGCTATTTCCTGCCCAGTTTTAGCAAAGATTGATTGCTAACTGTTGCTTCAAGCCTAAACAACCTAGTCTGCTTCTTCAGGAGCCCATTCAATATGGCCCTACTTTGTTTATGTAACTTTAATGCTCATTATTTTTCCAGTCAACAGCTCTGTGTCACAGTGTTAAACTCTTTAATGGCCTCCTTGGCTCCCATTACCTCTACTTTTGACCTTTCTGCCCCCACCGTGATACTCCACATTGTCATATCTACCTGGTCAGCTCCTCCCATTCTTCTAAACATAGCATGGCAACCCACTCCAGTATTGTTGCCTGGAGAACCCCCATGGACAGAGGAGCCTGGCAGGCTACAGCCCATGGGGTCACAAAGAGTTGGATACAACTGAGCAACTGAACATGAAGCTTCCTGAGATTTCTCTGGCCTCACTGATAACCCCTCTTCTTCAAACTCCTGTAACAAGTACTAATCTTGGCCACGTGATAAAGGACTGATTGGATACCCTGGAGTCAGACAGACCTGGGTATAAGTTTTGCCTCTTCTAGTGAGAAACTTGTGAGCGTGGGCAGAGTAATTAACCTCTCTGTTGCTCAATTTTATCATCTTTAAAAGAGGGACAATTTCCGCACCAGCCACAAAGGTCAATATGGAGTACTGATCTCATCATTAACTCTTACCTGGATATTTAAGAAATCCAGTCATCCTTTCATGTTCTGCAAGATGTCTTGCTGCAGAGAATCATCCTTCCCACTTAGGAGAGTCACAGATGCCCTCCTTGTTTTATCAATGACAAGTCCAGACACAGACCCTGGAAATTCCCATTCTTTGCCATATAAATGATTAGCTGAACTGCTGTCATCACTGATCAATCAGAACAAAATCCTTGTTAATTGGATTTTGGTTAAGCTTCTCTCCTTTCTTCAGGCTCCTGAACTTTGGCCCACCTTCAGCCTAAGCCAGTATACAGCCACTCCTGAGAATGGACTAGTCTCACACCACTTCCCTACATGTGGTTCTTTCTAGCTTTGTTTACTACTCTCCATAAAAGAAAAACTCTTTTTTTCCCCCTAACTTCAAGATACTGGCAAATCTTATCAGAGCCCGCCAGTTGTAATCATCCCCCTCTATTATGACAGTCATGTCTTGCATATCTCCCCCAGACAGGTCGTCTTCTTGTTCAGTCGCTCAGTCATGTCCAACAATACTTTCTTAACCCACAGACTGCAGCACTCCAGGCTTCCCTGTCCTTCACTATCTCCTGGAGTTTGCTCAAACTCATGTCCATTGAGTCACTGAGCCATCCAACCATCTCATCCTCTGTCACCCACTTCTCCTCCAGCCTGCAATGCTTCCCAGCATCAGGGTCTTTTCCAATGAGTCCACTCTGCATCAGGTGGCCAAAGTATTGAAACTTCAGCTTTAGCATCAGTCCTTCCAATGAATATTCAGGGTTGATTTCCTTTAGGATTGACCTTGCAGTTCAAAGGACTCTCAAGAGTCTTCTCCACCACCACAGTTCAAAAGTATCAATTCTTTAGCCCTCAGCCTTCTTACATCTGTACATGACTATGGGAAAAACCACAGCCTTGATTAGGTGGACCTTTGTTGGCAAAGTGATATCTCTGCTTTTTAATACACTGTCTAGGTTTGTCATAGCTTATCTTCCAAGGAGCAAGTACATTTTAATTTCATGGCTGCAGTCACCATCTGCAGTGATTTTGGAGCCCAGGAAAATAAAGTCTGTCACTGTTTCCATTTTTCCCCCATCTATTTGCCATGAAGTGATATGACCAGATGCCATGATCTTAGTTTTTTGAATGTTGAGTTTTAAGCAAGTTTTTTCACTCTCCTCTTTCACTTTCATCAAGAGGCTCTTTATTTCTCTCACTTTCTACCATTAGAGTGGTATCATCTGCATATTTGAGATGGTTGATATTTCTCCCAGCAATCTTGATTCCAGCTTGTGCTTAATCCATCCCAGCATCTGCCTGCAGTACAGGAGACCTGGGTTCTATCCTTGGGTTGGAAAGATCCCCCAGAGAAGGGAATAGCTACCCACTCCAGTTTCTTCCCTGGAGCATTCCATAGACAGAGGAACCTGGCAGGTTATAGTCAATGGATTCAAAAGAGTCGAACACAACTGAGCAACTAACACTTCCACTTTTTTAAAGTACAAAATGGCAACCTACTCTAGTATTCTTCCCTGGAAAATTCTATGGACAGAGGAGCCTGGCAGGCTACAGTATCTGGGGTCATAAAGAGCTGGACACGGCTGAGCATGTACAGATACCACACATAGTCAAAGGCTTTAGCGTAGACGTGTCTGGCAATAGTCTTTTTTAATAAGGCACCCTACTTAGTCTAGATTTGCCTTTTGCTTGACAGAATACATGTAGAGTGTTCTACAGAGTGCCATGATGTGTAATAGAGAGTAGCTCTGTTATCATCCTTATGTTTTCTTATCTTGCTAGCCCAGGTAGAATTGCAAATTCCTTGAGGTCAGTCTCATACTTTAGAGCTCCCCACAGGACCTAACAGAGTCCTGGGCACATAACACATCTTTAATAGCTGTAGTGCAAGTACTCCATTGTGTCCAACTCTTTGTGATGCTATGGTCAGACTGTAGCCCACCAGGCTCCTCTGTCCATGGGATTGCCCAGGCAAGACTAATGAGGTGGGTTTCTATTTCCTCCTCCAGGGGATCTGCCCAATCCAAGGATTGAACCAACATCTCCTGTGTCCATTGCAGGCCTATTCTTTATTGATGAGCCACTGGGGAAGCCCCAATAGACATAGACTGAATGACTGATGACCTTGCCATTGTCATATGTGGAACCCAGTGTGATCCTACATTTGTGAAAAACTCTACAGACGGTGTAAGGATACTTGACCTTTGTTCAGAAAAGAAGGTGACCAAAGAAGGATTGACACCACCTGCAGTCATCTTACGGAGAAGGCAATGGCACCCCACTCCAGTACTCTTGCTTGAAAAATCCCATGGATGGAGAAGCCTAGTAGGCTGCAGTCCATGGGGTCACTGAGGGTCGGACATGACTGAGCGACTTCACTTTCGCTTTTCACTTTCATGCATTGGAGAAGGAAATGGCAACCCACTCCAGTGTTCTTGCCTGGAGAATCCCAGGGACAGGGGAGCCTGGTGGGCTGCCGTCTATGGGGCTGCACAGAGTCGGACACGACTGAAGTGACTTAGCAGCAGCAGCAGCAGTCATCTTAACAGGTGATAAGAAACCATGGCAACTCTTGTTTCCCTTCCATCTTCTCTAGCTCATAAAATTGCTTTAAAACAATAGACAGTAAAGAAGCCCTGTAAGAGAGAATCATTGCTGACAATGGTGAGGAGAGAAAGAAAGGAGTTAGCAACTCGGAGAGAACTGTGTCTCTAAGCTTACCATCACCTGCAGGGTCGAGTGACACCTTCTGTGTGTGGCTCTGGGTAACCATGGGGAGGAGTGGGAGTGGGGAGGTTGGAACAAATGCTAGAAGGCTGTTCTTTTTGCTTCATGTATGGGAGGATATTATATTCTGGGCAGTAGAAGTTATTAAATATTATACCTGTGTCCTGCATGACTTGTGGAAAGAGAGAGGGTGGTGATAACAGAGGTTTAAAATGAGTTTACTCTGAGTAAGCCATGATAGCAAACCTCATATTTGTTGTTTAAAGTATTTTTAGATGAACTAAATGCCCCTGGCCAAAGGAAACATGTTCATTTCACCTTTCCCATGATTTCCTTACCATTACTGGAAGACAGTATGGCCTGGTGGTTAAAAGCAAGATCTTTGAAACCTGTATAACCTCAGTTCTCTAAGCTTTACTTTGGATAGCTAGAAAAATATCCTTATCCCTCATAGAGCAAGGTGTAAGGATTCAATGAGATCAAGTATAACAAAGCATTATATTTATAGTGAGGACTCCGTAGATCAGTTCAGTTCAGAAGCTCAGTCATGTCCGACTCTTTGCAACCCCATGAATCACAGCATGCCAGGCCTCCCTGTCCATCACAGCTCCTGGAGTCCACCCAACCCCATGTCCATTGAGTTGGTGATGCCATCCAACCATCTCATCCTCTGTTGTCCCCTTCTCCTCCTGCCCTCAATCTTTCCCAGCATCAAGGTCTTTTCAAATGAGTCAGCTCTTTGCATCAGGTGGCCAAAGTATTAGAGTTTCAGCTTCAACATAGTCCCTCCAATGAACACCCAGGACTGATCTCCTTTAGGATGGACTGGATCTCCTTGCAGTCCAAGGGACTCTCAAGAGTCTTCTCCAGTACCACAGTTCAAAAGCATCAATTCTTCAGCACTCAGCTTTCTTTATAGTCCAACTCTCACATCCATACATGACTACTGAAAAAACCATAGCCTTGACTAGACGGGCCTTTATTGGCCAAGTAATATCTCTGATTTTTAATATGCTGTCTAGGTTGGTCATAACTTTCCTTCCAAGGAGCAAGTATCTTTTAATTTCATGGCTGCAATCACCATCCACAGTGATTTTGGAGCCCAGAAAAATAAAGTCTGCCACTGATTCCACTGTTTCCCCATCTATTTGCCATGAAGTGACGGGACCAGATGCCATGATCTTAGTTTTCTGAATGTTAAGCTTTATCAGAGGTCAACAAATATGACCTACTCCCTGTGACTGGATGACCCACAAACTGAGAATGGTTTCTGCCTCTTTAAATGAATGGGAAATAATAATAAAAAGCAAAATAATATTTTATGACATGAACATTCAATAAAATTTAAATTTCAGTATCCATAAATAATGTTTTATTGGCACAGAGCCATGAACATTCATTTACGTATTGTCTGTAGCTGCTTTGACACTCAAAGGCATAGTTGTGTAGCCTGCAAAGCATAAACTATATCTGGCCCTTTGCAGGAAAAAAAAAATTGCCAATTTCTGCCATAAATGGTAGCTCTTGTTATTAAGGATGCTGTCATTCCTCAAGGGGCTTCCCTGGTAGCTCAAGTGGTAAAGAACCCACCTGCCAATGCAGGAGACGCATGTTCTGTCCCTGGGTTGGGAAGATCCCCTGGAGAAGGAACTGGCAACTCACTTCAGTGTTCTTGCCTGAGGAAGCCCATGGACAGAGAAGCCAGGTTGGTTACAATCCGTGGGGTCCCAAAAAAGTTGGCCACAACTGAGAACTAAACAATAACAGCATCCCTCAAGGCCAAGCCCAACAGCCTCCTCCTCAGTGAAGCCTCTTCTGAACTAACTGTCCTGATATCATCTGGTCCTTGTTTGATCCTCTAGAAAAACAGCACTTAAATTCTGTATGTCTATCTTATCTCCTCTATAAGGTAGTACATCCTTTGAATGTAGGGATTACACATAATTCATTTTGGTATATTCAGAAGACCTGCACAGTACCTTGTAAATAGACATTCAATAATTTAGTATTTGCTCTATTGAATTGAGTTCTTCAATGAGCCTGTGTCTTCTGACTTTTGCCTGATGTCAGCCAACTTTTTGATGGAAGGAATGTCCTGGGAGGCTAAAAACAGAAGCATAAGAAGGGGCTAAAAAGATTTGCACTCAAAAAAACTGAGTAATGGTTCAGTTCATTCAGTTCAGTCGCTCAGTCATGTCCGACTCTTTGCGACCCCATGAATCACAGCACGCCAGGCCTCCCTGTCCATCACCAACTCCCGGAGTTCACTCAGATTCATGTCCATTGAGTCAGTGATGCCAACCAACCATCTCATCCTCTGTCTTCCCCTTCTCCTCCTGCCCCCAATCCCTTCCAGCATCAGAGTCTTTTCCAATGAGTCAACTCTTCGCATGAGGTGGCCTAAGTATTGGAGTTTCAGCTTCAGCATCAGTCCTTCCAATGAACACCCAGGACTGATCTCCTTTAGAATGGACTGGTTGGATCTCCTTGCAGTCTGAGGGACTCTCAAGAGTCTTCTCCAACACCACAGCTCAAAAGCATCAATTCCTCGGTGCTCAGCTTTCTTCACAGTCCAACTCTCACATTCATACATGACCACTGGAAAAACCATAGCCTTGACTAGACGGACCTTTGTTGGCAAAGTAATATCTCTGCTTTTGAATATGCTATCTAGGTTGGTCATAACTTTCCTTCCAAGGAGTAAGCATCTTTTAATGGTAACAACCTTAAAATGAGTACATGGCACTGTACACACAGAATTTCAGCACCGGTTACTTGTTGACAGTATCCATTTCCTACTATTTCTGAAAGTGCACAATTAGATGTGCCTCAGGGGCTTTGAGAAATTAAAGGTGAATCTTGCTACCTACCATTTTAAAAGGGTCCTATTCTCTCAGGTTTCTTGACACCCTGTAAGTTCCTGGCATTGGGAGAAAGGTTTTATTTTGTGTGTGTGTGTGTGTGTGTGTGTGTGTGTGTGTGTGCGCGCGCGTGCGCACGTGTGCGTGTGCATGTACATTCTTAAGGTAGATGTTTGTTCCATTTTGTTCCTTTTTTTGTTTGGCACTAGACTAGAATAAAGACAAATATCTGAATTATCTTCCACTGTAGGAATGAAAATTAAATACAAGATCCTATAGTTGCGAGCTTTAGAAACAGACATAATTCATGACTTAATATATCTGAAGTGGCTTATTTTCTGTATTTCGCTGTGGGTTTTTGATTCCAGAGTGATACAAGGGAAAGATACCCCTGGGACGTTGCTGATACCTAAGAGGGATTTGCTTTTTATCTTTTCCATGAAAATAAAACAGAATCTAAAAATCCTAGTGCTCTTTTAGTACTAACACCTGATGCTGCTGCTGCTGCTAAGTCGCTTCAGTCGTGTCCGACTCTGTGCGATCCCATAGACGGCAGCCCACCAGGCTCCCCCATCCCTGGGATTCTCCAGGCAAGAACACTGGAGTGGGTTGCCATTTCCTTCTCCAATGCACGGAAGTGAGAAGTGAGAGTGAAGTAGCTCAGTCATGTCTGACTCTTAGCGACCCCATGGACTGTGGCCCACCAGGGTCCTCCGTCCATGGGATTTTCCAGGCAAGAGTACTGGAGTGGGTGCCATTGCCTTCTCTGACTAACACCTAAGTATTGTAAATAGTTATCTAACACATGGAATGGAGGTCCTTCAATATTACCATTTATAAAGCATCCACTCCATGTAAACACTATTTGAATAGCGTTGTATTTCAGGGATAAATATTTTGTAACTAGAAAGGCTGGTTTGGGAGATCAAAATTTCATCTTATTTCACTAGTGTTGCATCTTTATTTGAAGTAGTTAAAGCTCAATGTGGTCAACAGCTGATGTGAAGAGCCAACTGGTTGGAAAAGACACTGAGGTTGGGAAAGATTGAAGGCAAAAGGAGAAGGGGGTAACAGAGTATGCATGGTTAGATAGCATCACCGACTCAATGGACATGAGTCTGAGCAAACACCGGGAGATAGTGAAGGACTGGAGAGCCTGGTGTGCCATATGGGTTACAAAGAGTTAGACATGACTTAGCGACTGTACAGCAACAATGGTCAACAGCATCCTTTCTACGCATTTCCCCTAATACTAATTAAAGAATCACTCAACTCCCAGAGAAGTTGGCTGCAGCCTTGACGGTCCCCTTGGGACCATAGAGAGCATGTCACTCTGAACAAGCTTGCTATCAACAGCAAGGATGCCTGAGAGATGACCAGCCACATCTTTTGATCAATGTCATGCGTCAGAGCTGTACGTGGAAGCACATTGTCATAAACTAATTATAAATTTAACGGCATCTATCCCTTCCTTCTTTCCCATCCCACTGGGCTCTTGGGCACTTTGTGACTCCAGTCCTGAAGCAGTAACTCAGACTTATTCATTCTCTGCTCCCTTCTGCCAGCTCAGTAACGTCAGAGGTCTGGACTAAGTCATTGCTCTCTCAGCCTCATTTTGGGATGCAGGTAGTGGAGCCCTTCCTTGATCCTAGTATTATTTCCCCACAATGTGGGGGACTTCTGATTCCTTTACTGTGTGGGAACTGGCCTTACAGCCACCTTGGTGAGTTAAGTTCCTGCAGACTTGAAGCCTGCTGTGTGTTCATGCGTGCTAAGTCACTTCAATCATGTTGGACTCTTTTCGACCCTATGGACTGCAACCTGCCAAGATCCTCTGTCCATGGGATTCTGTAGGCGAGACTGCTAGAGTGGGTTGCCATGCTCCGCTCTAGAGGATTTTCCTGACCCAGGGATGGAACCCTTGTCTCTTACATCTACCTGCATTGGCAAGTGGGTTTTTGTTTTTTTTTTTACCACTAGTGCCACCTGGGAAGCTCTTGAACCCTGCTGGTTTAGTCCCTATTACGGGGTATTCTTGAGTATTCTGCCATCGCTAGCCCATGAAGATTCTTGGTTGTTTGTAGGTTTTTTGAGCATCAGCATCAATTTTTAAGAAATCATTATGTATTTATTGAGTACCTATTGGATGTTAAGACTGTGCTGGGCAATGGAGTTATAATGGTGAATATTGGCTCCCAGTGAGAGCTAAGATACCAGAGGTCATACCAAGGGTTCTACATGAACTATCCCATTGAATCCCAGACAATTTTATGAGATAAATTCTGTTAGAAATCCATTTTACAGATCAGGAAACTGCGGCCCAAAGAAGTCAAGTCTTAGAAGTCTCAGAGTTCTGAATCTGAACCCAAACCTAAAAGCCCCATTCATCAGATAAGGAATTCTGGGTGAACATGGATCTTGGCCAGTTGAGGTGGGGGCCTGGGATAAGACATGCTCACAGCATCTCCCTCTGCTGCTTACTGTGAGACCAGAAGGGCTACTGCACCTGTCTCTGGCCTCTCCCTTCATTTCCAGGATCAGGCATATGCTTTCCCATTTTGACAGGTAGTCCATCCTCAAGGGTCTCAGAGACTCTGGCCTCTTCATAGACCATGTCCTCATGTACCATTGGGTCTGGGAGTTTCTGCTGGCACTAGCTGGGTGGGCCACGGCTAGCTGGCTGGCTGGCTATCTGGGGCTGTGACTGTTGCTGCTCCCTAGTAGTCATTGCCCAGTAGTTTCTTTATTGAAAACAAAAACTGTGTGTGTGTGTGTCTGTGTGTGTCTGTGTGTGTGTGTATGAGAGAGAGTGAGACATTAAAGAAGACCCTGGCTTTAACGATCGGAATTACAAGATGGCCATCTGTACTGGTTATCATAACTGCCAGCTGGGCCCTGCTACACAAGTAACAGCTTCCCTTTGGCAGTGCCCTAGAAGTACATTTTAACATTTGTAATTGTTTTAGTATCTATTATTATTACAAGAATTCAGGGAAGTAACTGGTGCTGTGATTTTACGTTACTTCCCTTGGTTGGATATAATGATGAAGTTTTCCTTATGGCACTTGAATAAAATGAGGTAACAGTGGAATTTATTAATATATATGAACCTCCTCAGAGAAGGCGATGGCACCCCACTCCAGTACTCTTGCCTGGAAAATCCCATGGACAGAGGAGCCTGGTAGGCTGCAGTCCATGGGGTCGCTAAGAGTTGGACACGAATGAGCGACTTCCCTTTCACTTTTCACTTTCATACATTGGAGAAGGAAATGGCAACCCACTCCAGTGTTCTTGCCTGGAGAATCCCAGGGACAGGGGAGCCTGGTGGGCTGCTGTCTATGGGGTCACACAGAGTCAGACATGACTGAAGTGACTTAGCAGCAGCATTCACCTCCTAACTACTATCTGAAGGAGAGTATTAGATTTGGCTTCTACAATTGCTCCTCAATTTGTCACCCCCTTGAATGGAACTGTCTGCATAGATGTTGCTTCCTTTTCACTTTCCTTGACATCCTTTCTTTATGAGATGAACATGCGTGATTGAGTAGATCTATTTTTGGTCAACAGTCTAAAAGTTTTCTAATCTTCATTATTATACATCTAAAATAAGACTGACCACATGGTGCTTTTTGTCTAGCAAAACCCAGGATGCAAAGTGATTATAGATGTCTAGTTGGAATCTACTCTTTGTGGCAATAGTCTTCCTAGGGCCAGCACGGGGTCCTATTGGCTGGGGAGCACGCTTGGTTACTTCTGGAAAAGTTCAGGCCAATGTCATCAGAGTCTGAATCAGTAGTTTTCAAATTGGGCTGCTTGTACCCTGGGGCTCTGAGTAAATGCTTGAATGATTCCATAAACAATGGAGTTGTTTATTTTTACCAAACAGTAATGATATTAAATGCCTAAGCAATCTTATTCTTGACTTTTATCTCTTTTACATATTTGGATTAGTTATAGAATTTTTAAAAAGTGTCTGACAATATTTATAAAATAAATTACTCTTGGTGATCTTCAACATGTAATCTGAAGACTGCTGTGCTATCTGAAGTGAAGTTGCTCAATCATGTCCAACTCTTTGAGACCCCATGGACTGTAGCCTACCAGGCTCCTCCATCTATGGGATTTTCCAGGCAAGAGTACTGGAGTGGGTTGCCATTTCCTTCTCTAGAGGATCTTCCCAACCCAGGGATCGAACCCGGGTCTCCTGCATTGTAGGCAGATGCCTTACTGTCTGAGCCACCAGGGAAGTCCACCAGAGAAGTGTTATCTGAAGTCAGAATCTTTTGGTGTGCCTGATACCATGCATATTCCCAGCTCCACCTCACTGATGTAAGGAAACACTGAGAAGATCAGGTCACAGAATAATAGACATTTGACATTTGGCTGTTAAAAGGAACATGGAACTCGTTCTTCTGAAATGCCCCTCCCCCGCTGTGAAGTCCCTGACAAGTGGCTATCTAGTTTCCACAAGAACCCTGCTGTCAGCCAGGCTTGTCATCTCCAAGTCTGCCCATCCTGATTTGAATCAGTTATAAATTAATAGAAAAATTGTCCCTGAAGGAATCAAGAGGCTTCCTTTCACCTCCCCCACCCCAAGAGTGGGTTTCAGAGCTTCCTCCCGGTATACTCAGAGCCTGTCTTTGCTGCCTCTAATATCACCCCCCACCCCTGTCATATCATTGTCTCCTTTCCTATCCACTCCCCTCACCATGCACCTGGAAGATGACCTTTTTTTTCCTCTTATTTATCTGTGTACATTAGCACTGAGTACTCCGCTGCTGCTGCTAAGTCACTGCAGTCGTGTCCGACTCTGTTCAACCCGATAGACGGCAGCCCACCAGGCTCCCCCGCCCTGGGTACTCTACTTGACACATTATTGTTGTTCAGCTGTGAAGCCATTTCTGACTCTTATCAACTCCATGGACTGTAGCATGCCAGTCTCCTCTGTCCATGGAATTCTCCAGGCAGAATACTGGAGTGGGTTGCCATTTCCTTCTCCAGAAGATCTTCCCCACCCAGGGATCGAACCTGAGTCTCCTCCATTGTCAGATGGACTCTTTACTGCTGAGCCACCACCTGACACATAGTAGCACTCAATGAAAGTGTGGTTCAGTCAACTCATCTCCCTCTCATTTAATAAGAATACCCGCCCTGGATCTTCATTTTGCCCTCTGAAATGTACAGAATTCGTTTGATCCCTCTTCCACATGACAACGCTTCACATATTTACAGAGAGCGCTGCTAAGCCTGCTTCTAAGACTCCTTGTATCTGTTCTAACTCCCTCAATTCCTTCAGCCATTGCCCTTAAAATGCTGTCTCCAGGGTCCCCGAAATCCTGATTGCCCAGCGTTTGTCCTAGTCTCACTTGGGTCACTCAGTCCTGAACCAACTCATGGCGTGTGGCTTGACAAGACACTGTTTCTCTCCATCATCTTGGTCACCACACTGTCTTAATAAAATGTAAGATTATATTCATGGGCTGAGCAGTCATGCTCCACTCATTGCCAGCCTCTTTATCTTGTAACCTTTGCTTTCCCATGATTTTCCACAATTTAGAAACTGTTTTGCAACCAGGCGAAGTCTCTGAGTGTGCCTCACAAACCAATGTGGGTTGCAGCTCTGGGTGAAACCGAGTCATATAAAGAGACTTTCATTAAGTTTGGATGGGCAGCTGCAGAGACCTGAGAGTCTGAGAAGAGAGGGCACGGGTCACTGAGAGGTGAAAAGAACCCAGTCCACTCAGCGCATTTTTAAACTCAAGAGGACCAAGAGGTGAGGGACTTGTGTGGAATCCAAAATCACCACCAGGAGCCACAATCTATTTGAGCTGGTGGCTCCAATGGACAGAAAAGCAGCATAAATTTCAGTGAAGCAAAGCTAAGTGGTAACGGACTTTAAGTTCTGTCATATATAGTTAATTTGCAGAATAAATTGGTCAGGGCAGCAAAAGGATTTAACATCCAAATTCATTTGCAAAACAGAAGCTAGATGAGTATCAAGAGGAAAATGGAGACCGTTACAACATTCCCTCGCCGGATGGAGTAGTAGTATTATTGAATAATATTTTTATTAAACATTTCTAGACCATTTGGTAGTTAAAGATATTTATAAGCAAGCCCTTGCAGCATCTCAGCGAGGTACTGAATCTCCCGCTGTGGAATCGCACAAGCAGCAAGGACTTCCACCTGCATGGAACTCAGGTTAGCATCCTGGACACATGTACACACACACACACACACACACACACACACACACAGTACACAATGTACTGCTGAGTCTTTGTAATCTGGAGATAGGCAAGAAATGGTCATGTGTCAGTTTTTCCCATTTCATAATTCTCACGGGGTGTCTCAGACTGTGCTCCTCTTGTCCAGGTTTGAAGCCAGAAATAGAAGAGGTAATGGAGGCAGAAGCTGGAGCTGATGAGAGGAAATGGAAAAGAGTCACAAAGACAGTGTCATTGGGCTGATGGTTCAGGCAAAGCGAAGGGGGACTCCTGGGCGCCCCCTAGCGGATAAATAATGCCGTGTGGCTGACAGAGGGCAGAAGCATCATTTAATTTCACTCTGTGGATACAGCCGGAAGTTGAGAGAGGCCCCAGTCGAGCCCTCCACGATAGCAGAGGCCAAAGCTAGTTCCGGGAGCGCCCTTTCCTCTACACTCTCTCTATTTCTATTAGTTGCCTCCCTCTACCTGTCCCAGGACTATTCCGCTGTGTTTTCCTGGCTCCTTCTTGGGGAGGACCAGGAAAGAGGAACGGCTCCTGCTCCGGAGTGGTCTGGGAGTGCACACTTGGCTTCTCAGCTCAGCCTCTCAGACAGAAAAACAAGACTAGGAAAATAAAACAAAACCTTCGTCTCCAGGCAAGGGCACGGGAGATTCCTGGCGGCCCACTGAGCATGCCCACTCACTCACATGATCTTCCTGCTAATGGAGATTTGAAAATAAGTAATCCCGCAGGTGTTCCTCATTTTCACCTCTCTCCCAGACTCGTCCTCTCTGCCCCGCCCTCCCTCCATGCTGCTCTGTCTGCAGCGAATCAGCAGGGATAATCCAGCGCAGCTCTGTGCATACAGAAGGCTGTGACTCTGAATCTCTATGTCAGGTTTATTTTGATGTTGACAAGAAGATGAACACAGCTGAGGCTGGGCCGGGGATGCTGACGGAGCCAGAAACTTCTCCCCTCTTCCTGTGGCCCGTTGTCCTGGGCGGAAGTCCAGGGGGTGGATGGCCAGCTCCCAAGTGGCCAGCTAATGAATAGTCCCTGGCCACCGATCAGGGGAGGGCTGACTGTCAGTGTCACATTGGAGCACAGGATGCTCCAATGGGTTGAATACTGTCTCCCCCCAAAGCCATGCTCTTCTGGAAGCTCAGAATATGACCTTATTTGGAAATAGGATCTTTGCTGATGTAATTCGGTTAAGATAAAGTTATCCTGGATTTAGGGTGGGCCTGGTATCTTTATAAGAGAGGGAGATTTGGGAAAGATAGACAGAGAAGATGGCCTCGTTAACACCCAAGGATGAAACTGGAATGATGCAGCTTTAAGCCCAGAAATGCCAAGGATTGCAGGGAGCCACTGGAAACAAGAAGAGGCAGGAAGCATCCTCCTCTAGAGCCTTCAGAGGGCGTGCAGCCCTGCCGACACCTTGGCTTGGGACTTGCAACCCCCAGAACTGGAGAAATAAATTTTTATTGTTTTAAGTCAGTCATGTGACGTCATTTATTATGGCAGCTTTAGGAAACAGAAAGGGAAGGATTTGATGTGAACAAAAAGCTTGGTGATCCACTTAGTCACATGAGAGGCATTTAGTGAATAAAGAAATGAGACTATAACAGGCAAATGAAAAACCAGAATCCTATAAACATTACAAATGTGAGTGTCAGTGTAAACCTACGGAGTACCTGGTGCTGGCCTCTAGGGTTGCAGGGAGGAGCAGGTCCCACCCTGGAAGCGAGTAGGATGGACAAGACATAACCCCAAACTCAGTCTGATTCAGGGTGGTAGGTACCCTCTCTGGACCCTGGCACAAAGTTCCAGTGGGATGACTTCTATTAGGGGTGATGGGAGCCGAGTGGCACCAGTATATTTATGGGGAAGGATGGAAGAGTGACAGGAAGGGAGGGAGGGAACAGGAAGGAAGGAAGAAAAAGAAAGTAAAAGGGAGAGACATTTTTAGAGAGTGTGGGGACAACCACAGTCTCAGCTGGTCTCCCATGGCCCATAGACATGGGCACTGAGTAGGTACTTCTGGCCAATCTCTGTGAGCCACCTCAGGCTGCCTGGCCTGGCCTTTAGGATGTATCCTAATGAGGCTTTGGGTGGCAGTCTTGAGGAATTGCAGGCAGTCAGAGAGCTTAAATGCCTTTGCTTCTTTCCATCCCTGTGTGTTTGTTGAATGCTTATCAAGGACAGGGCATTGGATGAAAACGCACCTTCTTGCCCACTGGGGACTAGCAATCTAGTGATTAGAAGGGCTCATTTCTGTGGTCAGAGCTTTAGGGCTTCCCAGAAATGTTTGGATTTTGTTTTTGTTCCTCTTGAGATATACGGGCTGAGATGCATCTTCAGGCATCTTTAAAGTGTTGGTTGCATCACTGGGCTGCATTCATATTTCCCTTTTCACACTAAGTTGAAGATTAAAAAGAAGTCACTTTTTTTTTAAGCACTTGAAGTCACTGTTAAACAAAGGTTGGTTTTGGGTTTTTATTGATCCCTTGGTAGCTGCTGCTATCCTGCTATTTCTCGGACTCAGCCTCTCATTCCAAACATCACTATGACTGACCAGAAAAGAGGCTGACAGAGGCTTTGGCCAGCTTGTCAGTTTATTATGAAATTAAACCTGGTCCCACGTCAAAGGTGACTTAACAACTTTGGGCAAAGATAAAGCATTGCAGCTACCCCCAAGCTTCAGTTTCACGTGAACCAGGAGCCTCAACCAGGAAATTATTTGTTTGATGACATTCTTATTAAGACGGGGGCAGTCTTCAGGAAATGTAACCTTATCCTTATGTTATTGATCAGCTTTTTAAGAGCCTTTTGGGGACTAGATACCATTTTCTTTCTGTCTCCTACAGCTTCCAAATCTGCATGGTCATAATTGATGAACAAAATCAGCACCTGGAGGCGCCTTGGGGAAAGGTTTAATTCTGTTTTGTAGGCAATTCTTCATGAGGGAATTGGAAAACTGCATTTTTAGAGAAGAAAAAATGTCAACAAGGATTGGAGAAAAACTGAGCATTTTCTGGCTAAGTACCAGTTAAGAAAAAAAAAAAATCGCTTGTCCAGAAGACATCTTTTCTTCAACATCCCCATTAATGGGGCTTTGCTGAGGTGCCCAGTGGGTATTTGATGACACCTGACTGTTACTCTGGATTTTACCATACCCAGACATGCTGCTCATGCTTAAAACAAAGACCATCTGCTATTTCCAGAAGCTTTCTGAAGGAATAACAAAGAACTAGAACTGATGTGTGCAGTGACTTTAGTTTTATTGTCATTGTTGTCCTACATCACATCCTTGCATATCATTTATTTTCTATTTAGTAGTTGGTACCTCTTCATGTAACTTTAATTTTAGAATACAAGGGATACATCCTGACAAAGGATGTTTGTTTTTTAATTGTAGATTGATTTGTAAGAAAGGACAAGAGTATACGTTCTCTGGAACTGGGACTGTTTCTGATAGTTGGATAGTTGTCTAGTATTTAATCCCAAAAGAAAGTTGTGCTTCCTCTGAGCTAAGGGGTAGTGATGGATGATTGGCAGGAGAGGTGAATGGGCTCCTATGTGCAGGCTGAGGTTGGACAGAGCAGAAAAAGTGAAGAAGACGTGGTTTTCATGCTTCATCTCTGTAACCATCTTTGGGGTCCAGAGTGCCTGTCTCTGTGTCTTGTTTGTTGGTGAAGTGGTCCATGCAATGAATCCCGGTACACTGCTATCCCTCAGCTCTCAGGGCTGCCCAGAACCCGCACAAGCGATGTGACATCAGTGGCCACAACTTTCTCACATTTTCAAGTCACGAAAGAACCAGTTTTCTCTTCAGCACCACCCTTGGCTACTCCCTTTCCTATGTGTAAATCCTTAAATCCCAAAGTGATTTACCCAACGCACGTTAGTAACCTTTGAGCTACATGTGTATGCTTTAAAGTTTGCAGAATGTATTTTTGCAATATTATCTCAAATCTTTGCAACTAGATTATCTCTGGCCAATTTCTGTTTGTACATGAAAGTAGCAGAACTTACTCAGAACTGATGTCTCTCTTCCTTGAAGGAAACTAGAAAATCTCAAAAGAACCTAGGAAGTTACGGGGAAAAGTAACATTAAACTCAGCCTGTCTAGTTAGTACCTGCAGAACGCAGAGAGCAGGCACTTCGTATATAAGCCATTTAAATGATTTATTAATTGGACAGACATTTGTATGCATCCCATAAATATTTGTTTAATGAATTGTTGAATGCATTAGTTACATTACCTATTAGGCACTGTGGGATATTACAGTGGCGAAGAAGACTTAATTTCGCCCTCCAAGGAGCCTACCATTTGATGGTGTGGCTGGCCGCAGTGCAGGTAAGTAGACAGGCACTGTGAGTATCCTTCATTTTAGAGTCCTCGCTGTGTCCCGTATCTGCTAAATTCTCTTCATGGATTTTATCAGTTGATCATTACCACGGCTTACGAAATCGGCTATTATCAACTCTATTTTATGTATGAGAAGGCCCAGGCACAGAAAGGTTAAGAAGCCGCCCTGAAGTTACACAGCTAACAAGTGGTAAGGTGAGAAATCAAACCCAGGCAGTGCGACTCAGACCTCACAGAGAAGTGGATGGCTTGGGGGACCTAAATGACGGAGACTCGAGACGAATTGGGCGAGCAAGGAAGAACCCACAAAGAACCCAGGATTTCTGGCTCCAGTGACACAGAAGCTGATGCCCTTTGCTGAGGGAAGGACCGAAGGAGGAGGAAGTTCTGGGGAAAGTGTGGAGGCGTGAGGACGGTAATCTGGGACACGTTGAGTTTGCATGTTGACCATTCACATGGATTTTCAAACAAGTATCTTAAGTTTCTGTTATACTGGGGGAAGCAATCGTGGCTAGAGATGTAGCTTTGGCTGTTATCAGATGATTCTTTGTTCTTTCTGCTTGACTGCTTGAAGCTTTAATAAGGGGCTGGAGACATTTACAGATGCTGTGACTTTATTCTTTATGTTTGGCTTGTTTTCAAAATTTAAATTCATGGTTCATGACTTCTATGTTTACTCCTCCTTTCCCTCTCTCTCTCTCTCTCTGTATATATATATCTCTCCACGGATATATGGATAGACATAGAAAAATATGGACATGAAAATGGATATTTGCACCTAAACTAGGGAGAGGAGTTTCAAATATGAAGACGAAATCCTCCTACCCAAAGCACCCACTCCCTGCTGCTCAGGTGTAGAGAGAAGTGGCCGGGTTACGCCCTACCCACTTGTCCCTGATTTGGAACCCATCCTATCGTATGTTGTCCAGCTCAGTTCAGTTCAGTTGTTCAGTCGTATCCGACTCTTTGTGACCCCATGAACTGCAGCACGCCAGGCTCCCTTGTCCCTCACCATCTCCTGGAGTTTGCTCAAACTCATGCCCTTTGAATCGGTGATGCCATTCAACCATCTCTTTTGCCTTCTTCTCTTCCTCCTGCCCTCAATCTTTCCTAGCATCAGAGTCTTTTCAAGTGAGTTGGCTCTTCGTATCAAGTGGTCAAATTTTGGAGTTTCAGCTTCAGCATCAATCCTTCCAATGAATATTTAGGGTTGATTTCTTTTAGGATTGACTGGTTTGATCTTCTCACTGTCCAAGGGACTCTCAAGAGTCCTCTCCAGCACCACCGTTCAAAAGCATCAGTTCTTCAGTGCTCAGCCTTCTTTATGGCCCAGTTCTCGCATCTGCACATTATTACTGGAAAAAAACCATAGCTTTGGCATGGCAGGTCTAGGAGTTCACTTTAAGGCCATCCAGAGCAACTTGACCCTCTCTGTCTACAGACATAACCAAATGCCGTGAGAGGCTGATTTGAGCCTGGGTATGTGGGTGGAAATGTGAATTCTGGTAATTTCAAGACTTCTAATGTGAACAGAAGTGGACCAGGGTGGGGCAGGTACATGGACATTGGGGCGTCAGCTTCAGGGTACACTTCCCTGTGGCTGTGCTTCATTTACCCCATGTCAAGCCTTCTTTCCTGTGGGTCCTAAGCTGTCTCCAAAACCTGGGATCTGATGAGTTTGCGTTTGGTTTTCTGCAGCCTAATGAACTGCCTCTGTAGTTCTAGCTGTGATGTCATTAGCATCTCATTGCCTTGGGCAGCAACTCAGGAGAGAGGTTCTTAGGCAGCCCCAGAATCCTACAGGAATTGTACCAATTTACTTCATAACAACTAATTCACCCTCATGACCTGTCAGTTTCCAGCAGCAGAGCAGACCCTGCATGAGGATGGTCATACTTTTATTACCATCCTCCTAGGCTCCTGAGTCTAGGTGAGTCAATATGCACAGGCCTAAGGCCACAGGCACATCCGCAAAGAGATTTTGAACACAAAGGATGCCAATAATCTCATACCGTGATATTCTACTGGGGAAAGTCATCCGCTGTGTGCTGTAGGATACAGATTTAGCCTAAAGCAAATGGCATGTATTTATAGCAAACTGTATTTGCAAAATGCTTTGCAGTTTGGGGGTTGTTAACGACTTTCCAGGTTGGCTGTTCTTCTGCTTGTAAGAAAGCTAAGTGTGATGAGGACCCCAAAGCCTCCCCTGAGAGCAGAGGGGTAAATTTTGCAAATCGGGGTGAGTGGGGGGGGCACACGAGTGTTTTTACTCAGAAGGCACCTTTGTCAGTTACAACTTTTAAGACCTTTGTCACTGTTCAGTTACTCAGTTGCGTCTGACTCTTCGCGACCCCATGGACTGCAGCACACCAGGCTTCCCGGTCCTTCACTATCTCCCAGAGTCTGCTCAAACTCATGTCCATGGAGTCGATGATGCCATCCGACCAAGAACTTAACTGTAACTTATTTATGTCCAGAAACTGTGTGTTTGTTGAAATAGAATATTCATTTTATTAAGAGACAATATCATGTCTTGAATTACAAGAGCATTTTTACCCTTCTACCCGGGACCTAGAAGGTAGAAGAGGGGAAAGTAAGAAAAGACTGTAACTGGAGTGGGCAGCGGACGAAGGCAGGCATTGAGCCATTAGGAAATACAGTAGTGTCTCCTCCTTCCACGTCTAGACCACGCCACCACCCACTCCAGCACCCAGGATGGGGTTAAAAGCAGATGTCAAAGATCAGACTGTCCTGCAGCATTTAGGATTCGAAACTCTTCTTCCACTCACCACAGACATGATGGTTATTGGTGCTCTCTTTGGGCAAAGGGAGATTTATCTGGGCTTTCATCACCAGACTCCATCATTTTAAGGAGTATTTCCCAATTGTATCTTTAACAGTGCATGGAAAATGCATTTCCTTTTTGAAAAATCTCTCTCATACACACATCTCTATTCTTCGCTGGAGCCTGAATAGATGGCTTTGGGGAGTTAGCTGCTCGTTGCTTCTGTGTAAATCTTGCTCCTCTCCTGACAGCTCCATCCTGCATGACGAGGGGACCAGAGGGGCAGTTCGTCTTGGCCTCCAGCAGAACCTGCTCTATATGGGCCTGAATATTTTCAGGAGAAGGAAAATAAAGTTCTGATGAAACCAAGAGTTTGGTGGCCTCCCACCATCTTCCTCTGTAAACCGCTTCCTGCGTTTCTCTGTGTCCTAACCTTGCACCAATCCAGGGCTGAAGGATATCGAAGGGGATTAGTTGCATCTTGCCTTTAATTGGGAAAGCCAGAAGACAGCAGCAAGAGGAACCACCCCTCAAATGTTTACAGCAATTACAAGCCTTAATGATGGCACGCTGGAGGGCAGGGAGGCTGTCACTCAGCTCCACTGTGGTTGGGGTGCAGTGCCCTCTAGTGGCCAAATTTGTCTGCCATCTGGTGCACCCTAAGTGGTGAATGGGCAGAGCTTATATGTCATGTATTGGAGCTTCCCTCATAGTTCATTCAGTCAAGAATTTGTCTGCAAATGCAGGAGATCCGGGTTTAATTCCTGGGTGGTGAAGATCCCCTGGAGAAGGAAATGGCAACCCACTCCAGTATTCTTGCCTGGAGAATCCCATGGACAGAGGAGCTTGGCAGGCTACAGCCCATGGGGTCGCAAGAATTGGACACGACTTAGCGACTAAACCACCATCGTATGTGTATGGATGTGTGTGTAGGATCTAGAGGGAATTTCTGGGTATTGGGGAATTAAAGGTGAGAGAAAATAAATGTGATGCCATATTATTTTCCCCTTGAAGTAGTTTATACTTCACGTGAAGGATATTGAGGAGATTTTAATTTTCCCTCTGAATTTTATTCTTTTCATTATCTTATGTTTCTCCCCATTATGTCTCTCACTCTATCTTTCTCTGCATAAGTTTTATGGAATTTGTTTTACTCAACTTTTTGTTATTTGACTGAATGGAAATTGTACCATCACGTTTTTTTTTTTAAGTAGCCAGGCATTACTTTTCCATAAGTATCTCTTCTGTCCAAAGTGGCCGTGATGAATTTATCACACCTTTTCTTTCCTCTCACAGAAGTCATTTTAGACTTTATATCACCATCTAGTGGCCATTTCATAGAAGTGCTTTTCCAAGCCTGTGTTGAGTTACTTTCTCAACCTCTTGGCTGGCTGGATAATGAAATGCATGTGAGGGAGGGGCAGAGGGCCAGCAGGAGACCCTCAGGCTCTCCTTCGAAGCTTGCACAGAGAAATGTTTTAAATCTTATCTTGAAAAGAAGCATGATCTCTTTACTGATTTTTTTTTTTTTTAATTCTTTTACTTTCTCGATGAATGAGGGCCTGCTTTTCTAGAAGTCACATCATGGATTCAAAGCTCTCACCCCACCCCCCTTATTGCAGCCCAGTCCACACAGCCTGTTGAAGAAGAATGGAAGCTTGGCCAAAGGGCTGGATGGGTCCTGCCAGGTCATGGCCACTTTATGAACACTCCCAGCCGTGAGGTGGACTGAGTTGCGTGAGCCTGAGTATCAATCAAGATTTGCACATGGCTTGGAGTGACTTTGAGGTTAACTACTGTGGGCTCCTGGATCTTCCATTTGAGGCCATCATTCTTGGTTTTGGTGTGTGCAGTTACTTAGTTCTCTTATAACCTAGCAAGGGCTTGAGCTCAATCTCGGATCTGTTATTAAACAAAATGTGAGTGTGAAATAAATGATATTCCATATTTATAGTCTCTGAGTCTTTGCCTTTGCGCAAAGAAGGAGTCTGGTGTCAATGGAACTGCTGATTGAAAAATGCCTTGTCTGCATAGTGATAATGCTCATGTGGGAAATGATAGTGCTGAAATACCTCTGGACTCTTCCAAATGGTCTTACATTACATTGCAAACAAGGGGAATAACAGAGCTCCCTGAACCCTGTAAGAGGAGACTCTGCTGTAAGGCTATAAGTCATATCTCATGATCACCTTCTGGAACCGCTTTGTAGATCATTCCAAACAGTTTCCCCAAAGATCCAGTTCATTAAGGATGGCACCCTGGATGAGCTTGAGGAGCAGAAGGAATGTTCTATTATATCTGCCCATCATTTCCAAAAGCCCAGGTGTCCCCCTGAAATTTTTTCATGTTCAGGTGTACAACTGGGCACAAAGGACCAGGGGTCACCTAAGGAACACGGAGTTTGTCAGCAGATTCTACTTCCATCTTCCTTTAGACTTAATAACTTAAAAGTCATGAAGGCTTGGAAAAGAAATACCACGCAGTGCTTTCTTCTGTAAGGAGCAAACGCTTCTTTTCTGGCAGGCATTTCCACTGTTTGTCACCAAATATAAATCAAGAGCATCCCCAACTACCTTTTACTCATCAGTCAAGAGCAATATGGATCCATCTCTCAGGCTCTGGAGTACAACTCTTTTTGAAAAAGTCAAAACCCCCTTCCCATCTTCCATACCCCAATTGATAATGAAGCAGAGAATTCTTATTCTTCCCTGTGACTTAAAGGCTTTAGGGTTCAGATCTCATGATAGCTGTGTCTTCTTGAGGCTCTTGGATTTACTCTCCTCGTCTGTAAAATGGGTGTGATGATAGAATTCACGCAGAGAGCTGTGGTAGGCGTTCAGGGAGGTCTTAAACAGCTCTCACTTTCATAGTTCAGACTTGATGAATCTTACTGCTAGTTATGATTAAAACTATAATGATGGTGATTTGACACGCACTAGTCATTGTGTTTTGTGCTTGAAAAATGTTTGGCTGTTTATTTATTACACAATGCTAGGGGCAGGTATTATTGATATCTTCATTTTGGGATGAAGAGAGTGATTTATAGAATAATCACTGCTATTATTGTTTATGTTATTGATGATAGCCATAAAACCTGCACAGATACTGCAGAAGCCTCCCTCTGAAATGATTCATGGGGCTCATGACACTCAGAAAGCAAGGAAGGAAAAAAACTGTCTCACATTTGGAAGGACTATTTCCAACTCTGTGGCTTTCTGAGAGTATGGGTTCCCCAAACTGAGTGGGATGACAGCGTCACATTCTTACCCCTCACAGACACTTTCTGACTTCTCAAGAACCTGACTCCAGCACTGGGGCCAGGAGGCCATGCGAGTCCCTGCTGTCTCACCTCTCTGTTCCCTTTCATTCTGTGTCTGGCAGGCAACTCCCCATCCGACGAGTCAGAGGAGCGGGAAAGAGACCCCAAGGTGCTGACGTTCCCAGAGTACATCGCGAGCCTCTCAGAGTCTGGCACCAAGCGCGTGGCAGCCGGAGTCCGCATGGAGTGCCAGAGCAAGGGCCGATGCCCCTCGTCCTGCCCCCTGTGTCACGTGACATCCAGCCCTGACACCCCTGCCGAGCCAGTTCTGCTGGAGGTGACCAGAGCCGCCCCCATCTATGAGCTGGTGACCAACAACCAGACCCAGAGGGTAAGAGGCCTGGGACTCGTGGCTCAGGGTGGCATCAACAACAACAGAGGGCTTTGCAAATGGTCTGAGGAGGTCACAGGGGTCAGCTGAGCTCCAGGCTAGGACGTGGAGAGCAGGACTTTTTTTTTTAACTACTCCAGGCATCTAATTTTCTTAGATTTGCATATTTGCATGTTAAATCCAGTCAGTGCCTTCGCGTCACCCATGGTGATGACTCAGGAGTCACTGTTCAGCATTTGTACAAGTCTTTGAGCAACAAGGGCTAGTAGGAAAGAGGGGGATGGGGAGGCATAAGCAATTATAGTCACCAAAACAGTGTTCAGAAAGCCTCAGGAGGGGATGGTCATGGGAGGGGTTCAGCAATGCGGCCCCTTCTTGTTGGCATGGCAGGTGGACCAGCGTTCCTAACTGATCCAAACCTAGGACCAGCTGCAGCCAGATGAGAAGGAGCACCTTAGGGATTTAGGTCCCCAGGGGAAAGGTCGGCCCACCTTAGCCTGGAGGGGCTGCTTTCCTGGTGATCACTCTGACTCTAAGAGCAAAACTCCAAACCAATGCAGATCTTTCTGCCTTCTCTTATGCAGCTGGGTCATGACGTTTCCCCCAACCACTTCTCCTTTTCTTCTGCTGATCCCTCTCCCAAAGTGCTAGGAGGAAATAAATGGAGCCCTAAAGATAAGCTGAATAAGTGCAGTACAGGCAGGCTTACCTCACTCCCTAGCTCTCTGATCTCCTCAAGGATGTGAAGAACAGGGTGAGTCAAAACACAGGCAACAACAACAACATTGACAATCACAAAATAAACACAAAAGCTCAAGGTGGGGACTTCTGAGACTCCAGGCAAAGCCCACCTTGGGGACAAGGTACAGTAGTCACAGCAGTGAGCTGCTGGCAGGCCTGAGGTGTGTGTCTATCCAGGTGGGTGTTAATTGCTTTCTCTTTTCTCTTTTGAGGAACACCTGGTGTGTCACAGTTTGCTCCACAGGTGATGCTCAAACCAACAGGAAGGATTTTGCATGTGTGGGTGTTTCTCTAGCCTCTCTGCCTCCACCGCAGATATTTCACTGGGTGTTTGAAAATAAGGTTTTTCATAGGAACAAAAAGATAAATTGTTCCTTTGGCCTACAAATTTCTCTTCAATCTGATAGAAGTGACTATGGGAAGAGAAGTGGGAGAAGAGAGACCATAGGAGGTGGGCTTGAAAGGATGAAGAGAAGGCGGGGCTTGTGTCACCATGGAAACCCAAAGCTGCAGTGCTTTTACTCCAATGCCCAGCCCTCCCCTAACCTTTCCCACCCCAGGCTGCTTCAGCTGGTATCCAGGAGCTCCTGTACACTTGGCTGGAAACAGCAGAGTCACAGCGCTCAGGCACAGAACCATCCTATTAGACGGGCAGAGTGTGTGAAGCTGCAGACAGGGATGAGCTTTGTGGGAGAGTCGGGGGTGGCTAGAGCCCCTGCTTCCTGTATGGCCAACACCAGCAGAATGAGGAAGCTGGAGGAAGTTTCGTCTTTAGCAGCCCCCTTTTCTGGATCCCCTGCTAGCCTGAACTTAGCCCCTTCCTGTCTTCCTGCACTGGTCTTAGGAGGCGTCTCTCAACCTCTCTCCTATCTGGCCGTATTTTGAACCCTGAATTTCTAAGCACGTAGAAAGGTGGCTTGAACTGTAGTTCAGTCACTGCGCCCTGTTTCTCCTCACTCATCTTCCTTAGACGTCCTCTGTCCCCACCATTCTCTCTGCTCCTCTGCTTTTCTTTCTAACTGTACCCTTCCTCCCAAAGGATGGAGATGAGGAGTGACAAGCCAAGGACCAGGGGAGGGGAGCTGAGTCCTGGCATTAGTAACTCAGTGTGTCCCTATCCCCACCTCTCTGATGGATCTTTGAGCCAATTTTCCAACATCTTGGCCTTATTATCTTCCTTCTGTTGGACTAAATACTCCCTAATGCCATATTTCAGTCTAGTCTGTGATTGCAGTTTAAAAACATGTAAGTCAAACCAATATTCTTGCCTGGAACATCCTATGGGCAGAGGAGCCTGGCAGGCTGCAGTCCCTGGGATCACAAAGAGTTGGACATTACTGAGCGACTTCACTTTTTAAGTCAAGCCATATTACCAACCAGGTATCTCAAATCCAACAAACTCACCATCTTCCACCCTAAGCCATACCTGCCATGCTTCCGTCTCAGTGAAAGACATTATTTTCTACCAAGTTGCCCAGACTGGAGACCAAGGATGCTTCCTATACTTTTCTTGTCCCTGACATCTATTCCATCACCAAGGGCCACAAATATCTCAAATCCATCTCTTTTTATCAAACCCCCATCACAGCCTAACTATTATATTTCAGTCATGTTAAGTTGCTTTAGTTGTGTTCAACTCTTTGTGACCCAATGGACTGTAGCCGACTAGGCTCCTCTGTCCATGGGATTCTCCAGGCAAGAATACAGGAGTGGGTTGCCATGCCCTTCTCCAGGGGATCCTCCCATCCCATTGATTGAACCCATAACTCTTACATCTCCTGCATTAGCAGGTGGGTTCTATGCCACGAGCACCGTGTGGAAAGGAGCTCAATGGGTAATGAACCAGCCTGCAGTGCAGGAGACATAGGAAACAGGTATTCAATCCCTGGGTCAGGACATAGGAAACAGGTATTCAATCCCTGGGTCAGGAGGAAGAAATGGCAACCCACTCCAGTATTCTTGCCTAGGAAATCCCATGGACAGAGGAGTCTGGTGGGCTACAGTACAAAGGGTCGCAAAGAGTTGGCACGACTCAGTGACCGAGCACGCATGGATTGTATTTCAGTTATCCACTGTAACATCAGGCCACCATCTTATTACAGTTGCCTTCTTACTGGTTTTCCTGTTAGACCAGTCAGAGTCATCTAACTAATTAGTCTAATATGCACTTCTGATCATATAGCAGCAAAGTAATTCAGTGGCTCGGTAGAATCTCTTGACACCATCTAAAGCCTTTAGCACATCATTAACGAGGGCAGGTCACTATCGAATTTCGTCTTCACTTACATGGTTAGGCTGCGCCCACGCTATACTTTATCCTCTAAAATTTAACTCCTTGTATCTCCTTAAACACAAAATGTTTTCTCCCATGCTTCTGGTCCTTCAGATTTGCAGCTCTCTCTCCCAGAAGTGCTTTCTCCCACATTACTGCCCCTGGCAGACTCCTATTGTTACTTCCAAGTTCCAGCTCAAACATGACCCTCCCTTACTCTCCCAGGCCGACCCGGTGTTCCTTCATGTAGCCCCCATGGTACAGGTGTGTGCATCTTTTAAAGCATGCCTCACCTATTACTCTTCAGTTTATATACATGTTCACTCTCCCCTAGACTGTGAGAATCTTTCTCCTCTATGAAATCCCAATGCCTTTGAAACATGTATATTATCATATGTGAAACGAATCGCCAGTCCAGGTTCGATGCATGATACAGGGTGCTTGGGGCTGGTGCACTGGGACGACCCAGAGGGATGGGATGGGGATGGAGGTGGGAGGGGGGTTCAGGATGGGGAACACCTGTACACCCGTGGCAGATTCATGTTGATGTATGGCAAAACCAATAAAATATTGTAAAGTAATTAGCCTCCAATTAAAATAAGTAAATCTATATTTTAAAAAAATGAAATCCCAGTGCCTGACAATAGTCACACACAGATGTCATTCTGCAGAATGAATAAGCAAAAGGATCAATAAAAAGAAATGAATGGATAGATGAACTTGAAAGTTCAGCTGCTCTCCTTAGAAAAAAAATAATAAAAGTTGGAAATTAGATTTCTTTTTTAGAATCAGAATTAAATCTAATGACAAACCAGGACTCCTATGCAATGCCGGGCACATTGGAGGGACAAAGAAAAATGTAATTTTCCCTTCTCTTTCTTTCCCAAATCGTACCTTCTTGATTCTGAAATCACTTCAGCCATTTCAGGGTGTGCTCCAAGGAGATCCAGTCCTTTATGCCTTCGCACAGAAAGAACTCAGTGAGAGGCACAGCGATAGGTAAGAAGTGACCTATTAGAACAAGGTGCTTGTGAGGCTTATAAATGGGCAGGTTAGAGGGGGCTGGGCACTGAGAACTTAGTAGGCTACAGTTTTATAATCAAAGGAAGAGTGAGGAGGGGAAAAAAACCACTTTTTTCCTCATTCTTGAATAGACATCACGCTTCTATCGGCTCCTCCTCTGGGTTGAGCCGGGGAGTTTTCCTATATGAGCGGGCTAGGACTGTCGTGGCACTGTGGAAAAATTAATTTAGGTCTCATTTCAATGAGGACGGGCTTCCCAGGCGGTGCTAGTGGTAAAGTACCCACCTGGCAATGCAGGAGATGTAAAGCTGAGGGTTCGATCCCTGGGTCAAGAAGATCCCCTGGCAACCCACTCCCGTATTCTTGCCTGGAGAATCCCATGGACAGAGGAGCCTGGTGAGCTACGGTCCATGGGGTCGCAAAGAGCTGGACACGACTGAAGCAACTAAGCATTGCATGCACAACGAGGGCCTTTCACTGTGAGATGTCACTTTCCATAAATTGTTGGGTTTTGTGTGTGCAGAGAGCATGTCCTAGGAGTCAGTAACTCACTGGGCTCACTGGGCAGGATGCGGGTCTCATGCCACCACTGTTTGGTTGTTTGGGGGCATGTCCCATGCTTCCGTAGCATGGTTTTGTCGCTAACCAAGCCTGCTTGGTTTTGGTTAAGCAAAGCTGCTTTCTTGAGTGATTATTAACTTACAGGATCTCCCATACTTTTTCTTTACTTACAGTCCCCTAGTGGGATTAACTATTTAATCACTTTCCCCCTTTCCTCTGTCCCTGTCAATTCCTCTCTGGTACCCTCAACCTACCTTCACAGTTACCTCTCGCACAGAACATAAAGAGGAGGAACTTGCAGGGAATGGTCTGAAATGGCATTCAGAATGTTTGTCATCGTAAGTGACGGTCGTCACGCCTTTGGGAGGACAATCTGGTCATGTTGCTCCCTTGTGTGAAACATTCTGATGACTGCCTGTTGCTCTTAGAACATGACACCTTCCCACGCAGTGTCCAAGGACTCTCTGTAATCAACCCTGCCGCCCTCCCACTTCCTCAGCATCTCTTTGCCCCTGCTTTCTCTCACAGCCAGGTGAACTTTTTCTCAGTTGATGTTAGAAGTAAAGTCTCATACAGGCTAAAGTCTTCTTAATGTTGGTTTTTTTCCACCTGGAACACTTCTCCAACTTTTGTGACTCGATTACTCTTGACCTATCCCTCCAGTCTCTCGAAGGCATTCCCGCACTCGTCTGTGATACGGGCCCCCTCCTTGTGCCTCCTGCCACCATCTCAGCCCTTTCTGGAGTCCTTGTCACAGCTGTGGTTATTTATGGAACTTTTGTTTATTATTTGTTTATTAACTGTAAGACTTAATGCAAGCAGGGGCCGTATTTACCTTTGCATTGTATCCTTAATGCTTAGCACAGGAAATGGTCTTTATAGGTGCTGAATCAATAATAGTCGATTAAAGACTCTAAGGCAGCAGCCATGAAATCCTCTCCATTCTGCTCATCTCAAAGGTTTTCTGTTTTCCTAGTTTAAAAAAAAAAAAAATATATATATATATATATGTATCTTTATATACATATTTATATATATGTGTGTGTGTATATATATATATATGCATATTTTAATATAGTTCAGTCCAGGAAAACATGAAGTGAGCACTTAGTACGGACCAGGCTTCATCTTGGGAGCTAGTGGATATGGCATTAATCAAGACAGCTTGATGTGTCCATCTAGCCTGAGATACCAAATCCATTCTGTTGCCCATTTACTAACCTGTGACCATGAGCAAGTTCATGGTGACCCAACCTCTTGGACTCTGTAAGTGTCTTCCACTGTGAATCATGTTAATCATGGAGCTCAAATTAAAGTGTCACTGATCCAAACTCAGGTCTGCTCTCCTGCATGTGGTAAAGCCAATCTACTGACACCCGGTCATGATGAAGGAAAATGCAGCTTACATTGTGAAGGTTGCCAATACAAGGACAGTGGCTTATGCTCCAAAACCCTAAACTCCTGGAAAGGTTTCAGCAAAACAGTTTTAAAGGCCAGGTGAAGGAGGAGGGTATGTGATCAATTCGTGGTGAACAATTCTCTGAATGGCTGATGGTGAGGGAACAGGATAGTGTCTCGGGGGTTAACATTATCGATGCAGTCCTTAGGTTCCAGGAAGCCTGGTCATCAAGTAGACACATCTTCCATTTGGTGGGGGATTGACATCTGTAAAACAACTCAGGAAATGTGCATCAGATATATTATCTAGGTACTTCAGAGAGGAGCCAGAGCGAAGGATGAAGGGGAAGGCTCTACAGGGCTCCACTCTGTTACAAAGGAGTTAGCATCTACAAGGGCTTTGTAAACTTGAAAACTTTTTGAAAAAAAAATTGAATTGAAAAAAAATTCCATGGACAGAGGACAGTCCCTGGGGTCGTAAAGAGTCGGGCACGACTGAGCAACTTTTGCTTCCTTCAATTCAATGTGTGCATTAGCATGGGCACTCTGCTGTGCTCCTTGGCATAGAGTTGTTTCATTTAACTGTCACAACATCCTTATAGGGAAAGTGCTGTTTTTATCCCATTTTACCATTTTCCCAATGAGTTTATGTCATTTGCCCAAAGTCACAGAGCAGGGGTTGGCAGAGCTGGAGTTCTCACCCAGAGGGACTGCTCCAGAGCCCGGGTCTCAGCCTGTGTGTCACGTGGCTTCTACCTTCCATTAGAAAGAGAGGCATGATGCGTAGTCACAGCCCAAGGCAGAACTGCATACATATTGTAAGTGAGATACAAGACATCAACTGAAGGAGTACAGAGGAAATACTGGGGTGGGGTGAAGAGGGCAGAGGAGGATGCCCTGAGAGGCATTTGAGAAAAGGCTGAGTGCCTCTGGGCCAAGGGTAACCCTGCTGAGTGGATGGAGACGAGGTTGTGTCGCTGGAGCTAGAGTATAGAATGCTGGTGCAGAATGGGAGGGAGAGGCAAGGTGGAATAAGACTGGCTCCCAAGGTTCCGGCCCTCAACCACAGGGATGCTAATGAGACAGGGACACCCTACAAGTCCTCTGAGGTCCAGCTTTCCCAGAAACACGCCCCTGGGGTAGAAATACACGGAGACGTGGTGCTGCAGCTGGCTGGCTGGACTTATTTAGGGCCAAGCAGAGCCCTGATAACTCCGTCTCTAGAGTCTGATGACCCGGCCCTGGCACCCTGACACTCACTCTTGTCTCTGCCCTCCCTTGCAGCTCTTGCTGGAGGCCACCATGAGCTCCCTCTGGTGCTCGGGAACCGGAGACGTCATCGAGGACTGGTGTCGATGTGACTCCACTGCTTTCGGAGCTGACGGGCTCCCCACCTGCGCGCCTCTCCCTCAGCCCGTGTACGAGTCCCTCCTTTCTGGGCTTTCTCTTGCTGGCACATCTTAGCATTATCCTGCAAATGTATATTAAAGACTGTTCACTATTTTCCAGGCAATGGGCTGGGTACTGGGGAACAGAAAGAAAAAAGATGGTGCAGTGCCTGCCTTTGGGGCACTTTCAGTCTTTCAGGGGAGGCAGGTTCACAGATTTAACAGTAGTGGGGAAGGGTTTGATAAGAGTTATATGAGACAAGGACTTCCCTGGTGGTCCAGTGGTTAAGACTCTGTGCTTCCTCTGCAGGGAGCAGGGGACAGGGGGCAGGGGTTGATCCCTGGTCTGGGGAACTAAGATACCACTTTCCATGTGGTGCAGCCAAAAAAAAGGGGGATCATATGAGACATTTAAAGACAATGTGAAAAAGAAATGGTCAAGTATGAATCTGAAGAATAATGAAGCCTTCATGAAGGAGATGGCACTGGAATTTCTCCCTGAAGGTGGAGAAAGCAGGATAACATGGCTCAAAGCTAAGAGGGGAAAATGTGCTAGAAGTGGACGAAGTTAGAGATCAATTATAAGGCCCGGGCAAAAAGCACACTGACTGGGCGGCAGGCAGCGTGTAGAACGGTAAAGCAGTTATCACCCTTCCCCTTTAATAGACAGGGAAACGGACTCAGGAGGATGAAATAGTTTTTTCTAAAGTCATAGAACAGGAAGCAGAGCCATAGCTGAGAGACCGTGGTCTTAGCCATCATAGTACAGAGAGGATACCTCTGAGAGATGACTTTGGGTCAAACCAGTAGAGTTTGGTGACTGGGAGTGAGAAGGAAGGAGAAGTTGAGAATGGACTTAAGCCTTATGACTGGAGTGGCTGGGAAGATGAATAGGCTACAACTGAGAAAAGAAGCATCCCAGGAGAAGCAGGTTTGAGGAGGAGGTTGACTCCCTCCGGACCTGCCTTAGAGTTATAGTGGGACAGTCTTACAGAGATGGTCACTGGTCAGCAGGAAAGATGATCTGAGCTCTGTAACAAAGTAACCACTAGAGATAAGAAGGTTGAACTCAGCCCCGAAGAAATGAGAAACAGAACCAGAGCTAGGAGAAAGGGTGCTCCAGACTATCAACCATAAAGAGTGGCAGGTCAAGGACGCGTGCTAAGGGGTATCTGCATGTGAGGGATGAACAAATGCAAAGGGCTCAAAGGTAGCTGAGAATGAACATGTCCAGCTTCCATCCCTGGATTCCATCCCCTCCGAGGAAGGCTGAACAGAATTGGCTGGACTCATGTAAAGGGCAGGAACCCCTGTTAGTCTACAGTGGGGCTTCAACCATGGGAGTGAGGCACAGAAATACTGTGTCTACTAAAGAGGGCTGGTTGGACAAGCTAGAGAAGCCTGGCCCCATGAACTGTCACGCAAAGGGAGCCCAAAGGGAGGATCAGGACCTGGTAACTGGAGGGCTGAGTAAGTGGGAGCAAGAGGGTAGGAGAAAACAAGCAAGGGAGAGGCTGGCCTGGGTGCACACTGCCCTCTGATCTGTTCCATGCAGGTGCTGGTGGGCATTAGAGGGCCAGGACTGAGCAGGAAGAACACTGAGACTGAGGAGAGCACAGTGCTGGAGGGTCATTACAAGTCCAATGTCTCCTTAGGTCTTTTCTATTTGGGCAACTTTAGACACACCAGCCACTGGCTTCTTGCTCTTTATAGCCATGATGTGGACCTCTTAACTTGAAAGGGAATCAAGCTCATTATGAGTAAAAGCTCTTTCTTTTGGTACAAAGGGAGACCCTAAAAATGGTGCTTCTAGACTGATTCACCAACTAAAACAGCTAGCTTTGAAATACTGAAGCCACCAAATTGTTATCATCAGGCGGACACAAAATCCAGTTATTAGTGTGAGCTGATTTCATTTCTAAAGCTGCATTGACTAAATGTCACAGCAAAAAATCAAACTGGGCTAAATTTCCATAAACAGGAAAGTCTATTAAGGATTTTGCCTTCCTTGTCAACTCTAATCACTTCTTCCATCACCAGACCTTAATTTCTTGAATTTTTATCAGTAGTTAGATATAGAGATGCACTCTAAGTTCTACACAAGCCTGTGTAAATCATACACAGTCCTATTTTTCGGTAGAGGCCACAGCCTTAGTCCCTATTTTCACAGAATCTGAATTCTCAGAAAGCCTTAGTTACTTAAGCTTCCTAATGTTTTTTTTTTTTTTTTCCTTCAAAATAGCCCTGTGCATATGATTCTAATTAATGAATTTGTCAGTCTTTGCACTGTTTTGGGTCTGCTCCATCTTTACTGTCATATGCAAACTATGCACTCCTTCCTAGTAAGCCACTGAAGAGCATGTGGTTTGTATTATTTTCCCACCAGTTGAATTCCTTGCTGTCACTCCCAGAGTCTCCCATGATTTCTTGTTAGAGTTCTTATCACACGTGATTCCAATCACATGTATAATTGTGTGTTGGTCTGGTGACCACTCCCTAGAAGAAGGGACTGGAGCTGGCTCAGGCATCCTCAGCACCAAGCATATTCTTACAAGTAATGGGTGCTTAATAAACATGTGTTGAACTGAAATTGAACATTGCTTTGGTATGATCCGTCCACACTACCTTGCCTGGGAATCCTTGAGACCAGTGATACCTCTTTGAGCTCAGCAGAGACTAGAGGGCCTTGCTTATGGGTGGTCATGAGATAGAGGAGTCAAGGTTGGGAATGAATGGCAGAGACACACGTAAGGGAAGGCGGCTGGCGTGATCAAGAACTGGGAAAACTCCCCGAAGCCAGTGGTCTAGGAAGGAACAAAGACAAGAAGCAAATGAGAAACCTATAGCACACACATGAAGCCAGAACAAAGACAGAGAAGGGAAACCTCTTGGATCATTAGAAAATCCATACCAGTGGATGTCAGTAATGTTTCTTGAATCTCTACCATGCACAATCAGAGATGAGGTGGCAAAGAGTGGTCAAAATGGACGCCTGACATGACATGAGGAGACAGTGAATTGGGAAAAGCGATGAAAGACTGGAATCAGGAATCGGGATCTTCATAGGAACCCAAGAGCAAAGATAGAAACTGAAATCAGAACCTGCGTTTGCAGACGCAGGCCATCGCCCTAAGGAGAACTGGACATGTGTCCAGTGAACATGAACTCCAAACTGAGCAGATGTCGGTCCCCGTAACAAGAGGGGAAGCCAGGGTTCCCCCAGTAGGGCAGACCCTATAATGTTCTCGAAGCTGAGCCGACTGTCCTTCTTAATAAAGAGTTCTCCCAGACATTACCTTCAGTGGGCCTTGGTATGAGTCTTATAGGGACATTTTCTTATTTTCAAGAGCAAATCCAGAAATTAAAGGCCCTCTCCACTCACCCTGTGCAATATAAGTATTCGTTTATCTTTGACTTACCTGCTTATTTATTTACCAATAAATGTTGAGTTCCCAATTTGTAATGGGCTCTTAGAGGAACAAAATATAGACTTTAAGGACCTTCAAGAATCTTTACTTTTTAGTCAAGGAGACAGGCTCTCAAATACATCATTTTAGTGGCTGGTCAAGAAAAGTTAGAAAAAAGAGAGTTTACCATGTAACAGTTGGGAAGGTGGCCAGCGGTGGTATCAGGAGACATCCCAGGTCTGGGCCGGGTCCTTGTCTCACGTTTCTTCCTGTCTGCACTCAGGCTGAGACTGTCCACAGTTCACGAGCCCAGCAGCACCCTTGTGGTCCTGGAGTGGGAGCACTCAGAGCCTCCGATCGGGGTGCAGATTGTTGATTACCTCATCCGTCAAGAGAAAGTCACTGACAGGATGGACCACTCCAAAGTGGAGACAGGTGAGCGTCTCCCACTGGGCAGGCTCATCTTGCTCCAAGGTAGCAAAGAGAAAAGGAAAATGTCCTGCCTCCTGCCTTTGCCCCCGGTCCCCAGGATCCCCGGGTCACGTGGGAAGAGCAGGGAGAAGCAGCAGCAGCCGGTCTTTCCCATTTAAGAGTTTTTGCATTGTGAGTAGCTGACGAAGTCTTGTTTTGATTTTGTTTTCCTCTTTGTTTATGAAAGAGGTGTCCGTTTCATTGCCTCTAGGCACACTTACAAAGAAACAACAATATAATATGCTAGTTATCCTAGGCCACAATTAGGAAACAATTCTGTGTTAACCACTGCCATGATTACAGGAAAAAAAAATAAAATCCCTTTGCTATAACCCCCACTCCCCACCCCAGCCAGGCAAAAGCATGTAGAAACAGATGTGCTTATTACCCTGTGTCTTGTCCTAAAGCAAGGACAGGCTTTTGCCAGGTCCTAAAGCAAGCAAGCAAAAGATCCTTTTGCTTGTCCTAAAGCAAGGACCTGCTTTTGCCAGGGCCTGCTGGAAGAGGGAAGTCTTAAAGGAGTGGAAGTACCCCGTGAAAAATGTTTCATGCCTATTTACTGTCTACACATAGAGAAAAGTCAACATAAATCATTCCTAAAACTGACGCATGAACATGGGCACCAGCAGGGTGGTCTCATTCAGGGCAAATAACTTCTGGTGAAGCTATCACGGAGGCTTGGGAACATATGCACTGCCTTCGGGCATGGAGAGCTGGCTCCTGCTTCTTCTGGGCCTTTCCTTATGTGCACAGGTATTGTGAAGGTCTGAGAAAAGGTCTGGCTGTGACCACTGACCAGAACAGATGTTCTCTGCCAGAGCCAAGAACGTGTCATAAAAGGGCTTGCTGGTGTGCTGGGTCCATCGTGCCTTGGTTGTTTCTGAACTAACTCTGGACAGATGGCTCCAAACTGATTAGTTAGGTGTGAATCACTCAGAAAAGACCATTCCTTCTAGGTCTCCTTTCCCTACTGGGAATTTAAGATCAGGGATCAAGACTTCCTTGGTGGTCCAGGGGTTAAGACCCCACCTTCCAACGCCAGAGATGTGAAGTTCTATCCCTGATTGGGGAACTGAAATCCCACATGCCCTTGGGTGCAGCCAAAATTTAAAAAATAATAAATTCAGCTCAGTTCAGTCAAACAGTCATGTCCAAATCTTTGCGACCCCATGGACTACAGCACGCCAGACCTCCCTGTCCATCACCAACTCCTGGAGCCTGCTCACACTTATGTCCATCGAGTCAGTGATGCCATCCAACCATTTCATCCTCTGTCATCCCCTTCTCCTCCTGCCTTCAATCTTTCCCAGCATCAGGGTCTTTTCCAATGAGTCAGTTCTTCACATCAGGTAGTCAAAGTATTGGAGCTTCAGCTTCAGCATCAGTCCTTCCAATGAACATTCAGGACTGATTTCCTTTAGGATTGACTGGTTTGATCTCCTTGCAGTCCAAGGGAATCTATAAATTAATTAATTACAAAAAAAAAAGAAGATGGGGGACCAAATGATTTGCATATTAAGTTTTCATGGAGTTGATCATCACCAGACATTGCTTGGCCATCACTGTTTCTCATGCCTTTTCTATTACTTGCTGTTCTGGGCAGAAACGGTGCTAAGCTTCGTAGACGACATCATCTCTGGAGCGAAGTCTCCTTGTGCGATGCCCTCTCAGGTCCCAGACAAGCAGCTCACCACAATCTCTCTGATCATCCGATGCCTGGAACCCGACACCATCTACATGTGAGTGACAGACACCCACCTCGTTATTCCTTGTCTTGAACGCCCCAAGACTTTTAACTCGTTCCTTTTTACTACTTGAGCTCCTTTACAGACTTGGAAAAATGTAAGTGTTCCAAATCTTGTCTCAATCATCATTATAGTGTTTTGTGTGTTAGTCGCTTAGTCGTGTCTGACTCTTTGTGACCCCATGGACTGTAGCCCACCATGGGGTTTTCCAGGCAAGAAGACTGGAGTGGGTTGTCATATCCTTCTTCAGGGAATCTTCTGACCCAGGTAGGTCTCCCACATGGCAGGCAGATTCTTTACCGTCTGAGCCACCAGGGAAACCCTGGCATTATAAGGGACTTTCTAAACAATGGATGGGGAGGATCAAAAAAGATAATATAATCCCATCCTAATTTGCAACACAGAGGGGAAAAACATAAACAGCTAGCTTTAACATCAAGCAGAATGAAATAAAAGCTAGATATAAAAGAGCAACGAACATGTCGTAGAAGAGAAAAGAAAGTTGTGATTCATTCTAAGTAGAGTGGAAGTCATCTGAACTGGGTTGTACAGATTTAATGGCAACCCACTCCAGTGTTCTTGCCTGGAGAATCCCAGGGATGGCAGAGCCTGGTGGGCTGCCGTCTATGGGGTCGCACAGAGTCAGACACGACTGAAGTGATGCAGCAGCAGCAGCAGCAGCAGCAGCACCATGTTAGAAAAGGCACACCAGGTGGAGCCAACAGCCAGGGCAGAGGTGAAGAGGGGCGATGGCGAGAGGCCAGGAGGCGATGGGGTGGAAACAGATGGTGAAGCAAGGGGCTAGACGAAAGTGAACTCAGGAGAATAAAGTGAATGCTGAAAGTCAGAGGATAGAATACTAAGAGCTCTGCTTTAAAAAATCTAGCCTCAGCCACATTGACATAGCTTTATAGAGGTGAGAGATGGTCTTTCTTCAAAGAAAATACAGCGAGCTCCTATCTTGGGGCACTTGGACCGGCTCTATTCTTGCTGGTAGCGCTTCCCTGGTTCCCTCTGTGCTCTGGGAACAACTGTGAAGTATTTTCGAAACAAACATAAAAGACACCAAAAGAGGAAAGATAGTGATGGAATCTAAGTCATGATGGGAACACTGGGGGACGAAGGCAGAATTCATAGTGATGTAGTTCTGGGACCCTTTGACCCCATCAGTATGAAAAACATTTAGCAGTTTATAGATGAGGTCATGAGAATAGAGTTAAGGTTTCCAGAATAAATCGTTTCTATTTCCACAGTGAAAGAGTTCAAAGATGAAAAGCACAGGAAATGTGAGTGACATGGATTGCAAAATGAACTTCCATGCTCAGGCTGAATGTCTTCAGTACAGGAAAGAGAGATGTAACCAAGGGGCTGGGCTGATGACAGCAAAATACATAAAGACAAGTGATATTCTGGAGGAGCTGGAAAATATAGAGAGACATAAATGGGGATAGTAGGACAAAGGCAAGTCTGCTCAGGATTCTCATTAGCTGGCCTGTGGTTTGGGCAGCCTTGGTTCAGTGTTAAAGGCTCCTCCTGCCAATGCAGGAGATGCAAGAGTCAAGCATTTGATATCTGGGTTGGGAAGATCCCCTGGGGGAGGGCATGGCAACCCACTCCAGTATTCTTGCCTGGAGAATCTCATGGACAGAGGAACCTGATGGGATACAGTCTATGGGATTGCAAAGAGTCGGACATGACTAAGTGACTGAGCATGCACGTCCTTCATTAGTAGAGGAACCAACACGAGAAACAAAGGTTTGGAAATATGGAACACCTAACCCACTGGAAATGCCTCAAACTCGGTGCAACTGGAATTCCCATATATAATGAGGGCTCAGTAATTCCTGTCACTAAGTTACAGCTGTTAATGAGGAATTTCAAGGCTCCTATGAGCGGGAGGCTGGCCTGGGTGTCTGTTAGGAGCACCAGTCCTTACCCACCCTGGGACCCTCCTCATGTTGGCCTTGGTCTGGCTACATTTCCTGATCAAAGACATGAGTCTGATGGCTTCTCCAACTCTGCTATCCCAGGTGAGTTTTCAGTGTCTCCCACTTAAGTCTTGTAAAACACAAACGTTCTGTCAAGGTTGATTGCAGAAGAAATGATGAGACTGCAGGAGCCAGAGGGAAAAATAAACAGCCAACCTCCACTAGGTGGCGCTGCAGATCACATGCAGAGGGCACGCGGGCAGGCCTGGGAGAGAGGCTCCTCTCTGCAGAGCTATCAAGTGAACCAGAGCATCAGTCCCTGGCTTAAGGAGGGGAGCCCTGCATTAAGAGCTGAGAACACACGGGCCCCACACCTGGCTTTGTTCCTAGCCGACGAGTGATGAAGTGGGACACAACGTTTCTGCAGCTGTTTCCTTATCTGTAATACAGAGGAAGGCAGCCTTCACTTACGGCACGTTCACTAGATGTAGGTGTTTCTAGGAACCCTCCAACCTTGCGAGATTAGGGTTACTGTTCCCATTTTATAGTTGAGGAAACTGAGTTCAGCAGCACTAAGTAACTTCCTCTGAATCACACAGCTTGTCGTCTGGCAGTGGTGGGTGGTTAAGAACTGAATCAATGTTTGCACTTTCTTCACTGCATCTCACTCCCAGCCAGCCCAGGCTACTGGAAGGATAAAGCATGATCTTATTACTCACGTTAAAGCACAGAGCTGGATCTTCACCTGAGGTCCACAGAGGCAGAACATCCTTTCAGTATAACTGGCTCACTTTGTCATCCTACCCACTTTATTTGACGCATTGGAAAAGCATTATTCTGAGAAAGGCCTACAGTGCAAAAACAGCTAAGAATCCCTGGTTAACAGGGAGTGTCCGGTCCAACACCTTCATTTTACACACGAGGAAACTGAGGCCAGAGTGGGGAGATGACTCCTGAGCCTTGTAGCCCACCATCCACATCACAGTGTGTGCCCACAGGAGAGCTGCTGCCTTTGGAGGGTGGGGGATGAGACAGTGAACAGATAATTCAGAAAGAGGGAGTGGATTTGGAGCCATGTGCAGAAACCACCACGCCTGGAGCAGGCAAGGGTGAAAGTTGCAGATAGAGGCAGTCAGCCCTCGGCAGGAAGCCCAAGGATGCTCCTTGCACATTAAGTTTCAGTCCTTTAAAACATCAGCCCTGGAGCCAGAGCAGGGTTTCAGTGGTTCACAAACACACATCCTCACGATACACGTGTCATCACACAGGCTCTGACGACAGGCTGAGCAATCCCAGCAGGCAGGCAGTGGTGGAAAGGGACCGGCGGCTCTGGGCAAGGCCGTAGGAGCACCTACACATCAGCCCTCCGGACTGGGGGCAGAGCTTATCTCTTCTGCCCACTGATTCCAGCTACTTACTGTCCTATAAGTGTCCGAAAGTAGAAATGATGATGCTGACAATGAACAGAGAAGACTTCCTGAAGTAACTGCACGTGACATTTCCGCTTGAAATGCATAAAGTGTTCCCCAAGCTTGCTTCAACAGTAAAAGTAATCTGGCTACTCCTCAGGGTCCCTCCAGGACTGAGAGAGCCAGGACCCCTGAGGACAGTCTCTTAGGCCAAGAGTCTTCTTTATTTAGAAGCATGTGGGGAAGCATTGCCTTTCCTAATACCTTGCTTTGCTATTAAAAATGATAAGGGCTTAGGACCCTAAATTGTATACTAATTGCCCAGTCAGAGCAATGAGAATTAAATACAGCACACACAATTTCATCCCAGCCCAGAATCCAGTAGACTCAGTGAGAACTCACAGCAGGATGAAGCACAAAGCGAAACTCAGAGGAATGGGCCAAGTGGGGTGGGGTGAGGATTAACTGCATCCCAGGCACTGAGAGAGAGCATCCATCTGACAGCCACTGTGCTGCCTGAGACTTAGGACGTTTCAGTCCAGGGAAACTGCTAGAAATCAAGCGTCCAATAAGGTGTGCTACAAGAGGTGGCTGGAACCCATTATCGACAGTCCAGGGCAGGTGACCCCTAAACTGGTAAATATTCAGGCAGACAGCATCACATGGCCCATCAGCAGCTAGCAAGATGCCAGCCCTGACCTGGAGTCCTAAGGCGATTCTCAAGACCCTGGGAGGTGGACGGGAAAAGATGAAGCAGAGCGATCTTACAGAGGATGGGACATCAGGCAAGCTGGATCTCAGGGAGGGGGTTCAGGAGGTGGGCTCAGACACATAGTTGGGGAGGGGTCGGTGAAGGAAGAGAGCCTGGTGGTAAGAGCAGGGCACAGGGCCAGGCTCACGCTAGCAGTCCTGTGACTTTGCTGGCAGCGGGGCATTGACCTCATGGAGAATAGGATTTCCTCTTTGCTGACTCTGGTGAGAAGGGACACTGGAAATGGGGTCAGGGTAGAGTCTGCATGTGAGGGTGAGGGGGAATGCATTCATGTGGGAGTCCCTGAAAGGTGGGGCGCAGGTCTACAGTCTGCCCTGTGTACCTCTGGGCCCATCCCTGACAAACAGCTCAAGATGATCTCGAGCAGAAGGGCAGAGAAGGAAGGTGGACCTGGCCTGAGACCGGGATGTGGGGATAAGACTGCGAAACAGAGCAGGTACCAGAAGGGCAGATCAGATGTGCCAGATTCAGGTTTGGTGGCCTCAGTCACAATTCTAGAAATAGTGGCAAGAGGTTTGTGTTTGTGTGTTGCAGGGTCTAGAAGGAATGATGAAAAATTCTGGGGGCTGCATTGCTAGGGATCCAGGCAGCCCAGAGTGTGGGCCTGGATGCCAAGGGCTCAGATCTAGGAGGGGAGGGATGGTCGAGGAGAAGGGCAGCCAGCCCCTGAGTTTTGGATCAGGGTGGCAGAGGGGTTTAATACCAGGCAAGGTGCTGGATCTGAGCTAAGGAGCAAGGCAAGAAGCAGAGGGCAGTAGAATCGACAGAGTCACATGTACACCTAAGATGGGAAAGCCACACACCTGGTCCTTGTTTGATTGAAAGCAAAGAGGCGGGGCGGTCCTGAACAGCCGGTGGGGTGGGATTCCAGCATGAGACTCTGAGGAGGGCAGAGGGAGGGAAAACAGCACATCAGGACACACAGGTTCTTAGCACTGACCATTTCCCGGGTTTCTCGGCGGGTAGATGCAAGGCTGTCTTTTCTCTGCCGAGAGACTCGTGTATTTCCTGGCAGAGTCTTTAGGCAATTTCCATTTCTTTTCTGCCTCACCAGTTCAGCTGTCTGAGGCTCATTTACCTGAACAGGTACCCAAGCCCCTCTGTCTCGGGGCCTCTTTCTTCTTTTCACCTCTCTTCCCCGCTGCAGCTCTGCCCAGAGGAAAGAAGATCCAGACTTGCCAATAAATGCAACCTCCCAAGGAGACACAGCAAAAGAGAAAGAGACAAGAAAAGCAGTGTTAATGATTTGCTTTAGACTCACTAGATTAGTTGTTAGAGGCCCTGGGCACTGACACCAGGGGTTATCTTCATGGTTATATTCAAATTCCTCCCTGAGTAGCAGAGCCTGGTGTTGCTTTTTCCTCTGCATCCAGCTCCGTCACCCGAGGGGGAAGTTTTACATTCAGCCTTTGATGGCCGGGTCTTTATCCTCTTTCTGGGGTGAGTGTGTGTGTGTGTGTGTGTGTGTGTGTGTGTGTGTGTGTGTGTGTGTGTTGAAGGGTGGAGGGGGCTCTTAGAACCACATCTTCTCATTGCCAGGGCTAGCATAAGGTTTCCACTCTGGCCTCCTGGTCCATGGCTGGTAGCATCTCCATGGGTCAAAAGGAGTCTCATGTAGGAAATAGAGGGTTCAGTCATAGGCAAGTCAGGCCCCTTGATTCTGGCTGTTTCACTTCTGACTTTAAAGAGGAAAACTGTCCTCAGTGCTTGGCACAAAAACCTCAACTGAGCACAAGATGGACAGAACAGAATTGATAGTCGTGTCATTGGGCGCCAGGTACTATGTTAGGTGTTTCTGAGCCTTATTATCCTGTTTCATCTTCACAGTGATCTGCAAGCAATTTTATTATCATCCCCATTTCACAGAAAGGGAAAATAAAGCTCAGAGGTGTTAACTACAACTCCACATGGCAGGAAGTAGAGGTTTCAGACCCACATCAGACCATCTGTTTCTGTAGATGCATGCTCTTTTCCTCAGCTCAGTAGTTGTCAGGATGTAACAGTCATCAGGCGACCCACTCCAGTGTTCTTGCCTGGAGAATCCCAGGGACAGGGGAGCCTGGTTGGCTGCCATCTATGGGGTCGCACAGAGTCGGTCATGACTGAAGCGACTTAGCAGCAGCAGCAGCAGCAGCAACAGGCATCAGAGTCACCTGGAAGGCTTGTCATAGCACAGATTTTGTCCTCATGCCTAGAGTTTCTGATTCAGTAGATCTGGCATGGGGTATGAGGAATTTCATTGCTGTCCACTTCCCTGGCGATACTACTGGTCTGGGGACCCTACTTGGAGAAACACTGCCCTGTGCCATGATGGTTGCTATCATGCAATATCCTCAAGACAGCAAATGACAGCCCAGGACCTACCAGGAAGTAGTAAAAGACACTATACTACGTACTTTATGACCTGGGTGATGGTGGTAAGTGCACGACTGGGTGGCAAGAGCAGCCAGGGGAAACCCGTCCATCTGGGCAAGGCTGGGTTGTCAGCCAGAACCCGGTGAGTTCTCTCTGTTTATGCCCTCCTCTCCCTGCCAGGTTCACCCTGTGGGGCGTGGACAACACAGGGCGACGCTCCAGGCCAAGTGATGTGATTGTGAAGACGCCTTGCCCCGTGGTGGATGATGTCAAAGCTCAAGGTAAGAGACACGGAGGCCAGCAGAGTCTGCTGAGGGATGCTCCGGGGACCTCCCCTCGCCATGGGGAGCAAGGGAGTCAGACAGAACAGTCTGGAGTTCAGTGGGGAAGGGGGAGAATTCAAGGCTCAGGAGTGGAGCAACTCCTTTGCAGGAACTCCTCAACCTCTGCCTCTGGTGTGGAAATCTGCATTGCGCCCCGGTATTCCACATGGCCTGTGAGTCAGGGAGGTAGCAGACACTGGTGAAGGCCCCAGCCACACATGGCAGTACACCAGGTGCTTAGGGACGTGACGCCAGGTGCTTTAATACCTGTGACCTCTGCCCTCAGGATGCTCATCAGCTCACTTACCCTCTTCCCGTTTTTTTTTTTTTTTTGGTACATCTGAAAGATTATTCTGAATTACAGTAAAGGAAGACCACAGATTTAGAATGCATTGCTGTATGACTCCCTCCTACAAAAGATGTGTCGAAATCTTCATTCTGTATTTTGGAATTGTTATGGATCAGTTCTTTGGTAAAGAATTGTCCTTTTTCAATGCACCAGAATGAGCCCTTGTCAGTTAGGAAGAGTTGGTTTTCAGTCAAGATCCATTATATAGATAGCACATTTCTGACTGCTGCTTCTCATGAAGCTTCCTGGTGTCTGGATAGCGTCCCTTGCTCTAAGGTGTATTACATTCCCTCCACAACCAGGATTTTACCCTGCTGGGCACCCCTTCTGCAGGGCCCTGGCACTAGTTAAAGTGATCTGATCAACTACCAATATGTACTAGCACTTGGACTGCTAATGGAGCAATCAGTTCAGTTCAGTTCAGTTGTTCAGTCATGTCTGACTCTTTGTGACCCCATGAATCACAGCACACCAGGCCTCCCTGTCCATCACCAACTCCTGGAGTTCACCCAAACTCATGTCCATTGAGTTGGTGATGCCGTCCAGCCATCTCATCCTCTGTCATCCCCTTCTCCTCCTGCCCCCAATCCCTCCTAGCATCAGAGTCTTTTCCAATGAGTCAACTCATCGCATGAGGTGGCCTAAGTATTGGAGTTTCAGTTTAAGCATCAGTCCTTCCAAAGAACACCCAAGACTGATCTCCTTTAGAATAGACTGGTTGGATCTCCTTGCAGTCCAAGGGACTCTCAAGAGTCTTCTCCAACACCACAGTTTAAAAACATCAATTCTTTAGCGCTCAGCTTTCTTCACAGTCCAACTTTCACATCCATACATGACCACTGGAAAAACCATAGACTAGACGAAGCTTTGTTGGCAAAGTAATGTCTCTGCTTTTGAATATGCTATCTAGGTTGGTCATAACTTTCCTTCCAAGGAGTAAGCGTCTTTTAATTTCATGGCTACATTCACTATCTGCAGTGATTTTGGAGCCCCCCAAAATAAAGTCTGACACTATTGCCACTGTTTCCCCATCTATTTTCCATGAAGTGATGGGACCAGATGCCTTGATCTTCATTTTCTGAACGTTGAGCTTTAAGCCAACTTTTTCACTCTCCTCTTTCACTTTCATCAAGAGGCTTTTTAGTTTCTCTTCATTTTCTGCCATAAGGGTTAGCAATAGCATGTGCATATTAACAGAAATGGTGACTGATGTTAGAAGTTTAGGTTGCTCAGGTTTTGATAAGAGAAGTTTTCTTGCCAAGCTGGCCTGTCAGATCAGATCAGATCAGTCACTCAGTCGTGTCCGACTCTTTGCAACCCCATGAATCACAGCACGCCAGGCCTCCCTGTCCATCACCAACTCCTGGAGTTCACCCAGACTCACGTCCTTCGAGTCAGTAATGCCATCCAGCCATCTCATCCTCTGTCGTCCTCTTCTCCTCCTGCCCCCAATCCCTCCCAGCATCAGAGTCTTTTCCAATGAGTCAACTCATCGCATGAGGTGGCCAAAGTACTGGAGTTTCAGTTTAAGCATCAGTCCTTCCAAAGAACACCCAGGACTGATCTCCTTTAGAATAGACTGGTTGGATCTCCTTGCAGTCCAAGGGACTCTCAAGAGTCTTCTCCAACACCACAGTTCAAAAGCATCAATTCTTCGGCACTCAGCCTTCTTCACAGTCCAACTCTCACATCCATACATGACCACAGGAAAAACCATAGCCTTGACTAGACGAACCTTTGTTGGCAAAGTAATGTCTCTGCTTTTGAATATGCTATCTAGGTTGGTCATAACTTTCCTTCCAAGGAGTAAGCGTCTTTTAATTTCATGGCTGCAGTCACCATCTGCAGTGATTTTGGAGTCCCCAAAAATAAAGTCTGACACTGTTTCCACTGTTTCCCCATCTATTTCCCATGAAGTGATGGGACCGGATGCCATGATTTTCGTTTTCTGAATGTTGAGCTTTGAGCCAACTTTTTCACTCTCCTCTTTCACTTTCATCAAGAGGCTTTTGAGTTCCTCTTCACTTTCTGCCATAAGGGTGATGTCATCTGCATATCTGAGGTTATTGATATTTCTCCCAGCAATCTTGATTCCAGCTTGTGTTTCTTCCAGTCCAGCGGTTCTCATGATGTACTCTGCATATAAGTTAAATAATCAGGGTGACAATATACAGCCTTGATGTCCTCCTTTTCCAATTTGGAACCAGTCTGTTTTTCCATGTCCAGTTCTAACTGTTGCTTCCTGACCTGCATACAAATTTCTCAAGAGGCAGATCAGGTGGTCTGGTATTCCCATCTCTTTCAGAATTTTCCACAGTGTATTGTGATCCACACAGTCAAAGGCTTTGGCATAGTCAATAAAGCAGAAATAGATGATCTTCTGAAACTCTCTTGCTTTTTCCATGATTCAGCGGGTGTTGGCAATTTGATCTCTGGTTCCTCTGCCTTTTCTAAAACCAGCTTGAACATCTGGAAGTTCATGGTTCACGTATTGCTGAACCCTGGCTTGGAGAATTTTGAGCATTATTTTACTAGCGTGTGAGATGAGTGCAATTGTGAGGTACTTTGAGCATTCTTTGGCATTGCCTTTCTTTGGGATTGGAATGAAAAATGACCTTTTCCAGTCCTGTGGCCACTGCTGAGTTTTCCAAATGTGCTGGAAGCAGCACTTTCACAGCATCATCTTTCAGGATTTGGAATAGCTCAACTGGAATTCTATCACCTCCACTAGCTTTGTTCGTAGTGATGCTTTCTAAGGCCCACTTGACTTCACATTCCAGGATGTCTGGCTCTAGGTCAGTGACCACACCATCAATATTATCTGGGTCGTGAAGATCTTTTTTGTACAGTTCTTCTGTGTATTCTTGCCATCTCTTTTTAATATCTTCTGCTTTTGTTAGGTCCATACCATTTCTGTCCTTTATTGAGCCCATCTTTGCATGAAATGTGCCTTTGGTATCTCTGAAGAGATACCTAGTCTTTCCCATTCTGTTGTTTTCCTCTATTTCTTTGCATTGATTGCTGAAGAAGGCTTTCTTATCTCTTCTTGCTATTCTTTGGAACTCTGCATTCAGATGTTTATATCTTTCCTTTTCTCCTTTGCTTTTTGCTTCTCTTCTTTTCACAGCTTTTGTAAGGCCTCCCCAGACAGCCATTTTGCTTTTTTGCATTTCTTTTCCATGGGAACGGTCTTGATCCCTGTCTCGTGTACAATGTCACGAACCTCATTCCATAGTTCATCAGGCACTCTTATCTATCAGATCTAGGCCCTTCAATCTATTTCTCACTTCCAATGTATAATCATAAGGTATTTGATTTAGGTCATACCTGAATGGTCTAGTGGTTTTCCCTATTTTCTTCGATTTAAGTCTGAATTTGGCAATGAGTTCATGGTCTGAGCCACAGTCAGCTCCTGGTCTTGTTTTTGCTGACTGTACAGAGCTTCTCCATCTTTGGCTGCAAAGAATATAATCAATCTGATTTTGGTGTTGACCATCTGGTGATGTCCATGTGTAGAGTCTTCTCTTGTGTTGTTGGAGGACGGTGTTTGTTATGACCAGTGCATTTTCTTGGCAAAACTCTTTTGTCTTTGCCCTGCTTCATTGCATATTCCAAGGCCAAATTTGCCTGTTACTCCAGGTGTTTCTTGACTTCCTACTTCTGCATTCCAGTCCTCTATAATGAAAAGGACATCTCTTTTGGGTGTTAGTTCTAAAAGGTCTTATAGGTCTTCATAGAACCATTCAACTTCAGCTTCTTCAGCGTTACTGGTTGGGGCATAGGGGTACCACAAGCTGGCCTGTGTGGTACACCTCAAATCACGCCAGCTGCCTCAAGTTGGTTATGAGTTGACAGAATCCCACAATGTTCAAGGGGTGATGCCATGGTAATGCAAAATCACACTGGGAAGAGAGACCTAAACCTACTTTATTTATTTAAAAAAATATTTTATCTATCTATTTACTTTGGCTGCGCTGGGTCTTCTAGTTGAAGAGAGCGGTGGCTGCTCTTTGGCTGTGGTGCGTGGGCTTCTCTGGCTGTGGAGCAGACTCTAGGGCTTGCAGGCCTCCGTAGTTGCAGCACGTGGGCTCAGTAGTTGCTGCCCTCAGGCTCTAAAGCTTGGGCTCAGCAGTTGTGGGCTTAGCTGCTCTGAGTCATGTGGGATCTTCCTGGACTAGGGATCGAACCTGTGTCTCCTGTTGCAGGGTGGATTCTTCACCCCTGGATCACCAGGGAAGGCCTGTTGTTGTTCAGTCCCCAAATCGTGACTGACTCTTTGCAACCCCATGGACAGCAGCACACCAGGCCTCCCTGTCCCTCAGTATCTCTCAGACTTTGCCCAAGTTTCACGTTCATTGAATTGGTGATGCCATCCAACCATCTCATCTTTTGTTGCCCTCTTCTTCTTCTGCCTTCTAGGGAAACCCTAGATCTACTTAATTAGGATCCCTGATGCTGTAGCACTTTAGAACTTTTGAAAGGGAAGGACCTTCATTTACTGCCTCATTAAACATGCATCGTACTCTAAAAGCATAGTTATTTTCAACACAGAAATCTGATCATTGTAATGCCTCATCTTACAACCCTTTAATGGGTTTCCATTCTTTTCCTGATGAAGATAAAAATATGTATCAGGCATATTAGGACCTAAATAGAGGAGCCCTTGCCCACTTCTCTGGCTTCTTCTTGCCCCTGCTCCCCAGCAATCTCTGTATTTTCTGAAGCCTCACTGCATCTCTCAGTACCTCGGCACATCATTTCCAACACGGAGGCTCTGCCTACGTTGGCCTTTGACCTCAAGTGTACTCCAGCCCCACCCCTTCCACTCATCAACTCCTCTCAGTCTACAGTTCTGAGCGAGCATCCCTGCTCCGAGCAGGGGTCCAGGGCCACAGCTCAATGCCCTCGTGGTACCATGTTTCTTTCCTTCAGAACACTTATCTCAGTTTTTTATTATAATGCCTTATTCAATGCCTGGGAGAAGGCAATGGCACCCCACTCCAGTACGCTTGCCTGGAAAATCCCATGGATGGAGGAGCCTGGAAGGCTGCAGTCCACGGGGTCGCTGAGGGTCGGACATGACTGAGTGACTTCACTTTCACTTTTCAGTTTCATGCATTGGAGAAGGAAATGGCAACCCACTCCAGTGTTCTTGCCTGGAGAATCCCAGGGACGGGGGAGCCTGCTGGGCTGCCGTCCAAGGGGTCACACAGAGTCGGACACGACTGAAGCGACTTAGCAGCAGCAGCAGTATTCAATGCCTGTCTTCCTCATTAGTCAGTGAGTTCCCTGAGAGCAGAGTTCTGCTCACAATGGGGTCCCTAACACTCAGAAAGCAACATGCTGACCAACTGGTTCCAGAAAACTTAGACTGTGGAGTCGGACCATGCAAGGTCAAGTTTCTGCTCTGCCATCTAACTACTTGACCCTGAGCAGGTTATTTCACTCCATGCCTCAGCTTATTACTCTGTAAAATGGAGTGGGGATTATGATACCCTAGGTAATTAGTTTCCAGTGAGATTTCAATAAGCCTTTGACTGTGTGGATCACAACAAACTATGGAAAATTCTGAAAGAAATGGGAATACCAGACCACCAGTAGTCATGTATGGATGTGAGAGTTGGACTATAAAGAAAGCTGAGTGCTGAAGAATTGATGCTTTTGAACTGTAGTGTTAGAGAAGACTCTTGAGAGTCCCTTGGACTGCAAGGAGATCCAACCAGTCCATCCTAAAGGAGATCAGTCCTGGGTGTTCACTGGAAGGACTGATGTTGAAGCTGAAACTCCAATACTTTGGCCACCTCACACAAAGAGTTGACTCATTTGAAAAGACGCTGATGCTGGGAAAGATTGAGGGCGGGAGGAGAAAGGGATGACAGAGGATGAGATGGTTGAATTGTGTCACCGACTCAACGGACATGAATTTGAGCAAGCTCCGGGAGTTGGTGATGGATGGGGAGGCCTGGCGTGCTGCAGTCCATGGGGCCACAAGGAGTGAGACACAACTGAGCAACTGAACTGAACTGAACTGATAGTTCAGTAAGTAAATTTATGTAACTTTTTAAAAAAATTATTGGAGTATAATTGATTTATAATGTTGTGTTAGTTTCAGATGTACAGCAAGGTGATCAGTTATACGTATACATAGATCCATTCTTTAGGTTCTTTTCCCACATAGGCTATTGCAGACTATTGAGTAGAGTTCCCTGTGCTATATGGTAGGTCTTTATTCATTATCTACTTTATATATACTAGTGTGTATATATAAAGTGTATATATAAAGTCGACCCCAATCTTCGCATTTATCCCTCCTCCCTCTTATCCTGTGGTAATTCCCATTTTGCTTATAATGTTAAATTAGATATTTAGAGGGTTATTATGTAAAAGACAGAAAACCTTCCTTTGTCTCTCAATGCTAATGAAGAGAAGACCTCTATTAGAAAATAGTTTTCAGCTTTATATCAAAATAATTCCCCCTGTCAGGACTGTTGGTCTTCACTGAGATGTTGTGGCTGACTGGAGACCTTTAAGTATAAGACCAATGTGCTTCTCTCTGGAGCAAATGCTGCCTGGCTTGTAAGGTGTGGACAGAATGAGTTTTGAACATCTGAGAAATCCCTCCATGATGAAAGCATAATCTGAGGTGGAATATCCTTAGAGGAGAGACTGGGGAGGACCCATGGCACCCTTACTTTATCATCTCTTGATTTCTTACTCCAAGCCAGAGCAGGGACAGGTGGTGAGAAGGTGCCCCAGTTCTTTCTGTTTTGGAGACTTTGCCAGTGTCCTTGCTGGCAGCAGCAGGCACCCTGGACTTCCTTGCTGAGTAGGCAGTGGGCTGGTTGACATCAGTGGGTGATCAGCAGGTAGGCGAGATGCCTCATAATGCCACCTGCAGGAAGAGATGGATAGAGCAACTCTGGAATAAAGAGTAGGACTTCCCAGGTGGCACTAGCAGTCAAGAACCCACCTGCCACTGCAGGAGTCATTAAAGAGACAGGTTTGATCCCTGGGTCAGGAAGATCCCCTGGAGGAAGGCATGGCAACCCACTCCAGTATTCTTGCCTGGAGAATCCCATGGACAGAGGAGCCTGGCAGGCTACAGTCCATGGGGTCACAAAGACCTGGGCACGACTGAAGCAATTTAGCATGTACACGAGGTAGAGTAATCAGCCAGGGAGAGACCCCTGTACTATTTCTCTGTGGGGCTTCTTTGTGTTAATTCTAGTACCCAAAGCATATCAAAATATGCTTCTGATCATTTGTGCTCCCTGGCAAAGAAGACTTTCTGAAACCCCAGCAGCGTAGCTGAGAGTACAAGAGGCAATTTAATGCTGAGAGAATGAAATAATGTTTCCAGGTCCTGTTATCCTTCAGCCAGGAAGGAGTCCTGTACAGAGCAGGTGTGGAGATTAATGAATTAGACTAATTAAGGGCATCCTTGCAAATTAGTACTGGCCTAGCAGTTATCCAAAAAAAACAAAAAAATGCTTTGCCTTCTTCAAACCCAGATGGTGATCATAAATATAACTCACTTGAGTGGAGTTTACAACTAGTAACAAATGGGAATTACCTTTTAAGTGACCCAGAGCATGACCTCAGCTCCTAATTATCTAATAGAAAGCCAGACTCTATTTCTTATATGATCATTTTCCTAAACTAGGAATTCTTCTATGAAGAATTTTAGAACCTCATGACTGTAAAGCCTTTGACCAAAAAAGTTTCTACCAGTAAAACCACCCTTCTCCTAGCAGGAAAGGCTATGTTCAGTAATAAGATCAACTTAGTCTCTAGGTTTGGGGTGCGGCCTTATAGGAGTTCTTCACTAAGCAAAGGCTAGTTCTGATCCATCTTTCCTCCAGCATCCATCCTCCTCTCCTGATGTCAAGCATAAATCCTATCCATTTCTTCATTGCTACTTCCACAGCCATTTATTCATTAATAACACACCCTGGTATTAGATGCTAAAGAAACAAAAAGAACAAGGCTCAGAATCTATTTGCAAGAATTCTGTCATCAGATTTCTGAATTTATCAAATAAAACAGCTTATTTCAAGCCCTTCCTAAATATCTGACTTAGGCTTTAGCGGGGAAAAAAATCCCTTGCCTCATGGAGACTATGTTTAAGCAGGGATGACAAAGCAAAAAACCAAAAAAAAAGTTGGGAAAATAAATACTGTGTCAGATAGTGACATATGTTATGGAGACATGCAAGCAGGGGAATGGTTTAAGAGCTGCAGAGAGTAGAATTTCAACTAGAGTGGGCTGGGAAGCAGCTGAGGAAGGAAGACACACAGAAGTCTGGGGGAGGGGCCTTCTGCAGGTTTCAGCCATCGTAGGGATATGGAGGGAAGGAAGAGTGTGCCAAGGTCAAGGGCGAAGGGAGAGTTGGTTGCCATGTAGCCGTGCTGGTCCCAGAGGAAGTAAGAAAGTTTTGAGAGAGTGAATTAGTATAGAACGTGGTGGTCAAAGAGTGGTCCATACCAGCAACAGCAGCACCACCTGGGAGCTCATTGGAAATGCAGACACTCAGGTTCTATCTGAGACCTACTGGATCAGGAACTCTAGTGGGAACCAGAAACCTGGGCTTTCACAAGCCCTCCTGGCTGTGAATCAAGTTTAGTTCTCAAGTTTGAGAATCCCTGGTGTGAAGGAAGCACAGAGCAGCATAGAGAGAGAGAGGCGGGGGAGGGGACAGGCAGACTTGGAGGATGCGGGGGAAGGGACTTTGCAGTTTGGACAGTGCTAAGAAGCAGAGAAGGCAGTGGCACCCCACTCCAGTACTCTTGCCTGGGAAATCCCACGGATGGAGGAGCCTGGCAGGCTGCAGTCCATGGGGTCTCGAAGAGTCGGACACGACTAATCGGACACGACTAAGTGACTTCACTTTCACTTTTCAGTTTCATGCATTGGAGAAGGAAATGGCAACCCACTCCAGTGTTCTTGCCTGGAGAATCCGAGGGATGGCAGAGCCTGGTGGGCTGCCGTCTATGGGGTCGCACAGAGTCGGACAAGAGTGAAGCGACTTAGCAGCAAGAATGCAAAGCAGGGGACCTGGATTTGATCCCTGGGTTGGGAAGATCCCCTGGGGGAGGGCATGGCAACCCACTTCAATATTCTCACCTGGAGAATCCCCATGGACAGAGAAGCCTGGTGGGCTAGTCCATGGGGTCGCAAAGAGTCGGACACGACCGAGTGACTAAACACAGCATGCCAGAATGACAAAGATAAAAAGCCAGTTGGGATTCATGGTCCTCAAATTTTCATGTGAAATTCTATGGTCAATTACATCAGTGCAGGGACAGACCGGGGTTTTAGGTAGTTCCCCACCAAAACAATGAAACTGATGACTTAGGACCTCCATTCAGGAGACTTTCATCACAGCAGCCAAGGAAGCCATTGCAGAAGGGATAGATGCTTCCCAGGATGCTTATTTCTTAGTAAAAAGAGCAACCACTGCTGGGGGATAAGAAAGCTCCCTCCTGCCCTTGGAGTCACTCCTTTTCATTTAAATAAGACTATTTCCCCCTGCCCCGCTCTTGCCCTGTGTTTCAATCTCTGTCTCATGGCACTGGGAAAAACATGATCAAGTAGAGACCCAGTAACAGTGATTTTTTAAAAATAATATCTAGTGTTGTCCAGCTCTCTCCCTCCCTCACTTCCAAACACCATGGGTGATCACGTGTTTCAGATCTGCTGGCCACCATATCTGGGGAGCTTCTGTGCTGCTGTTCCCTCTCCCTGGTCTGCTCTGCCACAGATGTCCCCAGCTCATTCTCTCCGCTTCTCCAAGCCTCAGCTTGATTGTCATCTTTCCAGTGATTCCCTCATATTTAAAATTGCAGTGCCTCATCCAGCACTCCCAGTCTTCCTTCTCCTGTTTTACTTTTTAACACACCGTATTTTACTTATATATTATGTCTATTGCTTCACTGAACGTGTCTTACCACCAGACTGTATCCTAAAATGAGAACTTTTATCAAAGTTTCTCCCTTATGTAGCCCAAGTACATAGAAGAATGTCAAGCATGTGGTAAGCACTCAGTTAAAAATGTTTTAGAATGAATCAATGAGTCAGTAAATGTGTACTTGCTCCTTCCAGACATCATGTAAAAGAAAGGCTTTACATTCATCATCACTTTTAGCCTCACAGTACTCTTGGAAGATATGCATTATTGATCATCAATGAACAAACAAGGAAACTAAAACCCAGAGAGGTTAAGTAACTTGTCCAAGGTCACACAGCCAGTGGAGCCCAACTCCATTCGGTGCTATGGTGCCTGTTCTAAAACCATAACTTTGGGCCTGAGGCCTTTAATCCCAACCCTGTTGATTTATTCTGCTGCCCAGGAGTTCTTAACTCCCTTCTCTCTCTCTTTTTTTTTTCTTTTTTGTGATGAGGCTGCATATGTTGACATGTTGCCATCTCTTCACTGGCATTTTAACTATTCCTGAACACCCTGCATGTCAAGAGAGGAAAGACCCATATGTATTTTGGATAGCTCAAGACTTCTGGGAAGCTGAAAGCTGGGTAAATGATAACCAAAAATACCTTAGAGTCTTTAACATTCTTTGAGTTAGTGAATTCCTCAGATGCTTTGAAAACTAATGAAACAATATCCATAAATTCCCTCAGTGGAGCTAGGAAGAGCCAGAAATACTCAGTCTCTAGAAGCCTAGCATGTAGATCTTTCTGAATATAGCATCCCATTTACTGATGTAGGCTTTTAAGCACACCCTGGAGTTAGGTTACCTTGGTTTTAGGAGATTTATCATGGAACCTGGGCCTATCTCACCTGGTCTCGGACACAAATGCTGATGCTAACGGCCTTCTCTAGTTGGATATTACTGTTGTGTTGGGAGAATAGTAAATATGCCGGAAAACACCTTCTCGTCATCACTGTTCCTCAGCAGAATGTCACCACCAGGGCTGGAGCCTGGGATGCTATGTCCCATCACCAGAAATAAGAATAGACTGACATCAGTAAAAGGGAGAAGGAACCCCAGACCTCCCTGTCGGGGCCCTGATCTCATCACATGCGTTTTCCTCTATAGGTCATCCTTCTCTATGTGCGCACTCCCTGTCTCCCATTGAACACAGCACAGCTCTTAGGATAGTCCCTCTGCTTCTTTCCATCCCTACTGCAGAAATGACAGACTTCCTGCATATTGACTCAACTCTTTCTCATGTAGCATCTATGGGTCAGCCAGGGAAATGTCCTCTGCCAGAAGTAATCACTCCAGAAAACATCCCCCAAGACCCTGCCTCCTGCATGTTAAATTGGTTAAACACTGCCATCCCCTGAACATTGATACAAGAGAGCAATGGGAGATAGATAACATTTTCAACCCTGACTCCAGCCCACACGGGCTATGCAACCTTGGGCAGACAACCTGGCCTCTGTGACTGTCCTCATTTGTAGGACAAGAACATTCATAATCATTGTGCAGTGCTCGTGTGAGGATTAGAATTCATAGGTGTAACGTTCTTGGCAGTCAATAGGCTGTTAACAAATACCAGAGCTGTTTATAATCTATATAATTTTATTTATATTCTTTATATTCTATTAATATATAATAAATAACAGAGATCTTTATAGTCTAAATCACTGTCCACTTTATTTCTTGGTCTTATTTTAACAACCTGATAATTTTAAAGTCCTGAAAATCCAAATGAATTTCTGGACTAAAATTATTTTTATTGCAGCTAAAGATGCTGGTTACAAGGGTTTAACTGCTAATGGGTTGGTATAACCTGGTCTGGAGATACATCACCAGAAACCCTCCCCCAAAATAGACTCAAATGACTCCCAAAGTCATGAATTTCACCCATTGAGCTAACATTTTTGAATCTATTACAGTGTCTAGCCTTATTCTGGACTTCCTTGGCGGCTCAGATGGTAAAGTGTCTGTCTACAATGCGGGAGACCAGGGTTCAATCCCTGGTTTGGGAAGATCCACTAGAGAAGGAAATGGCAATCCACTCCAGTACTATTGCCTGGAAAATCCCATGGACAGAGGAGGCTGGTAGACTACAGTCCATGGGGTTGCAAAGAGTCGGACATGACTGAGCGACTTCACTTACTTACTTAGCCTTATTCTGGCCACTCAAGACACTAAAGAAGTAATATCTGGCTCCTGGACAATGAGCAGGATAGAATAAAAAATGAAATCACTGCAGTGTTTGGGCAGAGGTAAAAATTGTAGTCATTCCAACCCAGGAAACTCACAATGATGGCTCTGTCGTTACCAGCAGCCTTGAATTCATTTGAAATTTTGAGAAGGAATCAGGGCATTTTGGCCAACAGGGAGTCAGGTGGGCAAAGTCTGACTTCGAGGCCTGAAGAGCTTGGCTTCTCCGTCCCCAGATTTATCTCTGGGTCCAAGACAAAGCATTGCTTTCCCAGTAATCAGTTCCCAGCCGTTTAGGAAGGAAGTGTGAACAAATGTCCTTTCTGACAGGTTTAAAGAGAAAGTATTTAATGATAAAGTGCTTTGAGCTCCCCAGGAAAGAATGCCAAGACTACACAAAATCACTGCCACTCTGCCACATCACCAGCTTTGGGCTTATCAATGCATACCCTGGAGGCAGAAATCTAAGGGGTATAAATTAAAGCAAAAGATCACTCGTTTGGAACTGCGGAATGCACTGGATTCAATTCAGCACAGATCCAGCACCGTAAGCTTGCCTTCCCAGCTGTCTGGGTGGCCCTAGCAAAGGACCTGCATTCCTGTGGCCACAGGGTCAGGTTCCCTTTGGCACTGCAGCTACTCCAGGTCTTCATGTAGCTGGAACCATGACCTGGCCGTGCCTCACTTCATCCCTGAGCCACATGCTGCTCCCCACTGCTCAGGGCTTCCACACTGCTTATGCAGAATCCCATTTGTACCCAAACTATGTGGCCTAGAGGTGCAGGGGAGTTAATGTCTCCCAGGGGCAAGTGTGAAAGTCCCGTGGACTGATCCTGGATGGGAGCTGGACGTAAAGTCTTCTTCCTTTCTCCCTGTGGAGGGACTGGTGGGAACCGGGTAGCTTCATACATCCTCTCCTGCAAAACCACCATCAGTTCCTTAGAGCAATTTCTAATATTTTACTCTGCCTCCTTTCTTGCCTCATTTCTCTCTATCCTCCCTTCTGCTTCCCTGGGACTGCATTTGCCAATACAGTATCAATCTATGAGCTTTTGCCTCCGGCTCTGTATTTTTAGGAAACATGGGTGAAGACAAAGAAAATTATCACTGCAGTTCACCTTAGAGTGATTCTGTTTGAAGCCTTTCATTTTATAGACAAGAAAACTGAAACTTGATGGAGCAGAAATAAAGTAAATTACTCAAACCACTTTTCTCCAGGCTTTAGGTTGAGTATTCTTTAAGTATCAAACACACACACATATACACATGCATATATATCCAAATACACACTTATATGCATATATACACATACATGCTTATATTTATAATCATTTATATATATATATACACAAAAGTGATTTATATGTATATAAATATATACATATATATACATATATACATATATATATTTATATAGGCTTTCTCAGAGAAGGCGATGGCACCCCACTCCAGTACTCTTGCCTGGAAAATCCCATGGTCAGAGGAGCCTGGTAGGCTGCAGTCCATGGGGTCGCTCAAAGTCGGACAGGACTGAGCGACTTCACTTTCACTTTTCACTTTCATGCATTGGAGAAGGAAATGGCAACCCACTCCAGTGTTCTTGCCTGGAGAATCCCAGGGACAGGGGAGCCTGGTGGGCTGCCGTCTATGGAGTCGCCAGAGTTGGACACAACTGAAGTGACTTAGCAGCAGCAGCAGCAGCAGCATGGGCTTCCTAAGAGATGCTGGTTCAATCCCTCATTCAGGAAGACTCCCCTGGAGAAGGGTGTTGCAGCCCACTCCTGTTTTCTTGCCTGGAGAAGTCCCATGGACAGAGGAGGCTGGCGGGCTACAGTACACAGGGTCACAAAGAGTCAGACACAACTGAAGCAACTTAGCGTGCGTGCACACACACACACACCCCGACACACACATATATAAAATCTTATTTATGTGCCTTTTCTCCCCTTGTCAGAAATAGCAGACAAGATCTACAATCTCTTCAATGGCTATACCAGTGGGAAGGAGCAGCAGACGGCCTACAACACGCTTCTGGATCTGGGCTCCCCAACTCTCCATCGAGTCCTCTACCACTATAACCAGCATTATGAGAGTTTTGGAGAATTCACCTGGCGGTGTGAGGATGAATTGGGCCCCAGGTAATCAATAAGCTTCATCGTCTCTTTTATAGACCTCAGCTCTTGGAAACGTTGTACCTCTTCCACTGTAATACTGCCTTCATGAATTTGCAGATATCCTGGATAAGCCTAGGTGCCTGGAGAAGTAGGTCCCATGCTTTTAGGCAGCTCAGTTCATACAGATTCGTTATGGATAAGCTGTATTAAGGAGTCAAGTCATGAATGCATTTCCTGAACTCTGAAAAAAACCTTTGCCCTTAAGCTGTTTTACCCATTCTTTATCATGCTGATGCAGCATTCCAAAGGCTAAACTGTAGGAGCCAAAAGCCTAGTCTTTTGAAAGAAAATTAGAAATTCTATTGAAGGGGTTATCCAAAAAATTCATTGTATATGAACTTTGCAGGTGTTATGTGCATATGCAGATTTATTTTTTAAATTAGTTGATCAGTTAATTTTTATTTTTGGCTGCACTGGATCTTCGTTGCTTTGGGAGGGCTTTCTCACGTTGCAGAGAGCAGGGACTGCTCTTCCTCGCAGCGCACGAGCTTCTCGTTGCGGTGGCTTCTTCTGTGGCGGAGCACTGGCTCTAGGGCACGGGCCTCAGTAGTGGTGGCACAAGGACTTAGTTGCCCCGTGACACATGGGATCTTCCTGGGCCAAGGATCCAGCCGGTGCCCCCTGCACTGGCAGGCGGATTCTTAACCACTGGACCACCAGGGTAGTCCGTACAGATATATTTTGAGCTAAATTCTGTGTTCTCTTGAAAGGCAGAGTAGGGATAGCCAATGACCCACCCTGGCATCTAACTTGGCCAAAGTTGGGATAATGTAGTGTTTGTCAAACTACCATGGCCCCGAGGCTACAACTTCCTAAACTTCCTCTGCTTTTAGGTTATATAACTCAAGAGATAGGTTATATATACCAAATCAGATTGATTATATTCTTTGCAGCCAGAGATGGAGAAGCTCTATACAGTCAGCAAAGCAAGACCTGGAGCTGACTGTAGCTCAGATCATCGGCTCCTTATTGCAAAATTCAGGCATAAATTGAAGAAAATAGGGAAAACCACTAGGCCATTCAGGCATGACCTAAGTCAGATCCTTTGTGATTTTACAGTAGAGGTGACACATAGATTCAAGGGATTAGAGCTGGTAGACAGAGTGCCTGAAGAACCATGGATGGAGGTTCACAACATTGTATAGGAGGCGGTGACCAAACCCATCTCAAAGAAAAAGAAATGCAAGAAGGCAAAGTGGTGTCTGACGAGGCCTTACAGATAGCTGAGAAAAAGAAGAGAAGGGAAAGATATACCCACTGAATGCAGAGTTCCAGAGAATAGCAAGTGGAGATAAGAAAGCCTTCTTATGTGAACAGTGCAAAGAAATGGAGGAATACAGTAGAAAGGGAAAATCTAGAGATCTCTTCTAGAAAATTGGAAATACCAAGGGAACATTTCATGCAAGGATGGGCACAATATAGGACAGAAACAGAAAGGACCTAACAGAAGCAAAAGAGATTAAGAAGAGGTGGCAAGAATATGCAGAAGAACTATTAAAAAAAAAAAGGTCTTGGATAATCAAGATAGTATGGTCACTCACCTAGAGCCCGACATCCTGGAATGTGAAGTCAAGTGGGCCTTAGGAAGCATTACTACAAACAAAGCTAGTGGAGGTAATGGAATTCCAGTTGAGCTATTTCAAATCCTGAAAGATGATGCTGTGAAAGTGCTACACTCAATATGCCAGCAAATTTGGAAACTCAACAGTGGCCACAGGACTGGAAAAGGTCAGTTTTCACTTCAATCCCAAAGAAAGGCAATGCCAAAGAATGCTCAAACTACTGCACAATTGCACTCATCTCACATGCTAGGAAGGTAATTCTCAAAATTCTCCAAGTGAGGCTTCAATAGCCTCACTTCAGCAAACTGAGAACTTCCAGACGTATAATCTGGATTTAAAAAAGGCAGGGGAACCAGAGATCAAATTGCCAACATCTGTTGGATCATAGAAAAAGCAAAGGAATTCCAGGAAAGCATCTCTACTTCTGCTTCACTGACTATGCTAAAGTGTTTGACTATGTGGATCACAACAAACTGGAAAATTCTTAAAGAAACAGGAATGCCAGAGCACCTTACCTGTCTCCTGTGAAACTTTTATGCTGAAGCAACAGTTAGAACTGGACTTGGAACAACAAACTGGTTCCAAATTGGGAAAGGATTACATCAAGGCTGTATATTGTCACCTTGCTTATTTAACTTCTATGCAGAGTACATCATGTGAAATGCCAAGCTGAATGACTCACAAGCTGGAACCAAGATTGCTGGAAGAAATATCAACAACCTTAGATACATAGATGATACCACTCTAATAGCAGAAAGCAAAGAGGAACTAAAGAGCCTCTTGATGAGGATGAAAGAGGAGAGTGAAAAGCCAGCTTAAAACTCAACATTCAAAAAACTAAGATCATGACATCCAGTCCCATCATTTCATGCAAATGGATGGGGATTGTGGAAACAGTGACAGATTTTATTTTCTTGGGCTCCAAAATCACTGTGGATGATGACTGCAGCCATGAAATTAAAAGATGCTTGCTCCTTGAAAGGAAAGCTATGACAAACCTAGATGGCATATTGAAAAGCAGAGATACCACTTTGCTAGCAAAGGTCCATATAGTCAAAGCCATGGTTTTTCCAGTAGTCATGCATGTATGTGAAATTTGGACCATAGTCATGCCTGGATGTGAGAGTTGAGCTGTGATGAAGACTGAGTGCTGAAGAATTAATGCTTCTGAACTGTGGTGCTGGAGAAGACTTTGAGAGCCCCTTGGACAGCAAGGAGATCAAACCAGTCAATCCTAAAGGAAATCAACCCCGGATATTTATTGAAGGACTGATGCTGAAGCTCCAATATTTTGGCCACCTGATGCTGACTTATTGGAAAAGACCTTCATGCTGGGATTGAGGGCAGGAGAAGAGGGTGACAGAGGATGAGATGGTTGGATGGCATCACCAACTCAATGGACGTTAATTTGAGCAAACTCCGGGAAATAGTGATGGGCAGGGAAGCCTGGCATGCTGCAGTCCATGGGGTCGCAAAGAGTTAGACAGAATTTAGCGACTGAACAAAAACAACAATGCAGATAGAGTTCTTGGAAAGAGAGGAATGGGGGGAATGTGTAGAGTCCCCTTTCATCTGTTCCATTCATCATGGCTGTGCACTGCTGCTCTGAGAAGAGAAGATTTCCCTGGCAATAATGGAATTTTCAGATAGACACAGTGAAGAGGCTTTTCGTGTAGAATGTTGGGACTTCTATGTTCCCAAACTATGTAAGAGTTCATAAACGAGCAAAAATAAGGCAAGGAAGGAAAGAAGGAGGGGAGAGAACAAGGAAGAGAAAGAAAAAGAGGAGAAAATAAATGAAGAAAATCAACATAGTAGTATCCTCTGGCACTCAGAATTCTTGCCTTCCTGCCAATGAGATGAACAAAGGTATCACGCAGAGGTTATCCCAACCATCTGGCCTCTCATCAGACTGAAGGGTGACTTGGCCTCACGGTTTCTCTTGTGACCTGAAATTATAAACTCTCTTAGGAGACCCTCATGTAGGACATCTGTCCTCCACCACCTTTTCTCTTACTTTTGAAGGAAGGAGAGAATTTAGGATTATCTTCCTAAAATAAAATGATTTTATGTGTAAGATCAGGAAGAATCTTTTGGCATTCCATAAACTATTTCCTGAAATTTATGACGGTTGATAGTCCTTGGGTAAACAGATGCCATGGCTATGGATGGGATGCAGACAGCACTATATAAGGGCCTTTTAATTTGTTTTGTCTCAGTTTTGGTAAAAAGCAAACCCTGGGTTAGAAAGTAGATACATATTAAGAAATATCTTCCTTGTTCCATACCTTACCCTTACTCCTGCCCTCATTATTACTCATAATGGGTATCATCCCTTCTCTCCAGCTCTGTCCCCCTTTCCCTCTGTGCTCGCTGCTTTCCTTTTGGTTTCCTGCTCCCTGCCTTCTTCTCTCTGACATTTGTGGAGTGTGCATATATGCAGTTCTTTGTCAGGAAACGTAAATGTCACAATTTGAATAGCACTAACCTTGCATGCATCATCTCGATGGAAGGCAGTATGGATTGCTTTTAAAATTTCTCTCTTGTAACTCAAGAGTCAGAAGGAAAATTGGTTAATGAAAGTGAGCAGGGGAAAAAAAAGTAGATGTCACTGTAAAGTAAGGCCTGCTGCTGACTTGACACTCTTCTCAAAACTCTTCCCAGAAGATTCTCTCATGTGTAATATTGGGTTTTCAAGGCTATATATAGGGGGAAATTGTAGTTTCATTATCCCATGGAAAATAAAATTTTATTTTTCAGTGTTATGGATCCGAGGGAGAACCACAGGAAACAACAAGTCTCTTGCCTTGAGATGCATCAACCCACTTTCGAGTTAGCTGTGAGAATGAATAGAAAAGGGTCGGTGGGTACATGTGTCCTGCAAGCAAGGAGAAAGGATTGGTTCAATTCAATCCGGTTGCATCCAAATTCACGGAGGCCTCCAGATTGAGTTGAGAGTTGAACTATCTTGAGGACAGCATTGGTTGCCTCACTCTTAAGAAAGAAGAAAGCTGCAGGCTCTGAGATAGTCAAGGGCAGACCCAAATTAATTATTTTCTTTTTTTAAGCGAGTGATGATAATAGCCACAAAACTCCATGGGCTAATTGAATCCATTTGTTTGAAAGAATGGCTAGGATGTGTTCCTTTATCCATCTCCTCAAGATGCAGATGCAGAGGCTGCCCTTCGGTCTTCCTTCCCTCGCTCTTCATCCACCTCCCAAGAATGTGTCAGCAGCTAATGACATGCAGCAGGACAGATTAAGAGGAAGGCCACCAAAGACCCTGTTGCTGACGGCTTTTGGAAAGGCTGCTTGGCCAAACGGCAGAGGCTGATGGGCAGAGGAGAGACAATCTGAATAAGATGTGACTTAGTGGGCAGAGTGTTTATTTGATTTTCTCTGACCCACCACTGAAGTGGGAGAAGATGCAGCTGGCCCCCGATGACCTCACACTCCAACGGCCCCTTGACTTTGCTGCCGCAGCTCAATACCTTGCCTCCAACATCATCCCCCCCACAATCCCTCACTTGCCCTCCTAGGAATGCGGTGAGCTCACCCCTGTTGTGCTCAGAGCCAGGACGGAAGAAGAGGCTTGAAATGAACGTGCTTCTTGTTCTTGAGAGCTCATTCTAAACTCAACGTGTAAACTTCCAGTTTCTGGAGAGAGTTGTGGACTGAATTAGAAAAGAGATGATTCCTCCCATGTAAATACCGCAAGGGGTCCTGCTCCCTGAGCTTTCCAGAACAGATTTTACAGCTTTGCATGGGCTTGTTGGAATAAGAGACTATTCCTTCATGGGTCTCTGGTCACCCGTGGGTTTTGGAAGAAGGGAAAGAACAGAGCTAAATGAAGGGGACCCCATTCCTTCATTTATTCCTAAGTGTTCAGAGTCAAAGCCAGTGTGGGCTGAAAACTGGTTATCAGGGGGTCCTGTCTCTAACATCAGAAGTGGAGGCCAGGGAGAAGCTATACACCGATTAACAAGATCGTGGTGACAGCCAGCTTCCCCGGGCTACATGCAGGATCCCACTCTCTATTCTTAGCCCTGTGGGATCACTCCTTTCTAGCATGTGTGAACCTGGGGAGACCTTGCCCTCCTCTGTCTGGTTCTCTGGTTCTGGTTCTGGTTCTCTGGATCTGCAACAGCTCAGGTGCTATCTCATCACCTCCTTGTCTTCCTGCTCTTTGGATGGGGGCCTCCTGACTTTAGAGGGGGATTACAAAACAGAGCAGGCACTCACCTGGGGATTAATTAGGTGATGTGTGCTACTGAGAGTCTGCATTTTCCCAAAGAATGACCCTGTGTAGTATGCACTGAGGACTTTATTGTTGGCGCCCTTATCACACTATAATTACCTTCAGACAGGCATAATTAGTTACATTTGATATCCCCCGAGTGCAATATATTGGCTGCTTCTACTCAGTTCAGAAATAGCCTTGAAAAGGGAAATATCCAGTCAAACATATTATGTTTGTCATTTAATGATGATAAATTACTGGCTTTAAAGTAAATTGATCTGACTTGCCTTTCAAAACTGACAACTCTATGATTTTAAGAGGGCATGAATTTCTAAAGTATTAGTCATTTTTTCTTATTTGTCCTCATTGCGTTTTGTTTCTTTGTTTCATCTCGGTGCCCTACTTTGCTCACCCGGCCTTATTAATTAATTATTTCACTCATTCATTTTTCCCTTACTTATGTTTTTTTATTGGAGGATAATTGCTTTACAATATCGTGTTGGCATCTGCCATACATCAACATGAGTCAGCCACAGGTATACATATGTCCCCTCCCTCCTGAACCCGCCCTCCCATTTCCCACCCCATCCCACCCCTCTAGGGCATCATTCCACAGAGCACTGGGTTGAGCTCCCTGTGTCACACAGCAATTCCCACTTGCTATCTGTTTTCCATATGGTAATGTATGTTTCCACGCTACTCTCCCCATTCATCCCACCCTCTCCTTCCACCCCCACTCTCATGTCTATAAATGTGTTTTCTAGGTCTGTGTCTCCATTGCTGCCTTGCAAATAGGTTCATCAGTATCATCTTTCTAGATTCCATAAGTAAGCATGCATTAATGTACAGTATTTGTCTTTCTCTTTCTGACTTGCTTCACTCTGTGTCATAGGCTCTAGGTTCATCCACATCATTAGGACTGACTGGAATGCATTCTTTTTATAGCTGAGTAATATTTCATTGTGTATAAATACCACAATGTATGTATCCACTCATCTGTGGATGGACATTTAGGTCGTGTCTGTGTCCTAGCTACTGTAAAAGGTGCTGCTGCGAACATCCACTCATTCTTGATGAGCATTTATGGAAGTTCCCCCCACCCGCCCGCCCCTGTTTCTAAGCATTAAACATGGAACAGTAAGCAAAACAGACTGGGCTCTGCCCTCTTGGAGCTTACAATTTCTCACTATTTGTCCTTGCTGTCTTCTCGTCTTTCTAACTTAAGCATCCTCTGTGCTTGCTCCATAGGAAAGCTGGCCTCATCCTTTCTCAGCTTGGAGATCTCAGCGGTTGGTGCAATGGACTCCTCCAGGAACCCAAGATAGGCTTGCGACGCAGCTCCCTCAAGTACCTGGGCTGCCGCTACAGCGAGATCAAGCCCTATGGACTTGACTGGTCAGAGCTCAGCCGGGACCTCAGGAAGACGTGCGAGGAGCAGACCCTGAGTATCCCCTACAATGATTACGGGGACAACAAAGACATCTAGTGCGATGATGCCAGAGAGTGGCTGCCGAAAGGAAGCAGGAGAGAGGAGGGGAATGTCTGGGTTGGCGTGCGGATTTTTAATATTTTTTAATGGAACATTCAAACCTCCACAAGCAACATCTAAACCGGGGAGAAGGTGACCCTTGCTCCCTGCGGAACTTCTTTGGTATCATGTTCTCCATCTGCGTGGTCAGTAAGCCTGCTACCCAGGGCTTCATAAATTTCTCTTTAGGGGGTTACTTTGGGGCTTGTTTTGCAGTTAGTTTGTTTTGTTCATTTTTTGTCCAAGAGGTTCATCAGAATGCTCGAGTTCTGCCATGCTTCTCGTGAAAGGGCCACTTGGTTGGTGCACCTGTGCTGAATTCCTAAGTCCCGTGCAACTAGGGACAGAGATGAGGCCAGAAAGTTGTCAGAACAGCCTCAGGCCGTACTCTCACATGTCCTCCAGAAACTCTCATGCTGGGAACCTAATCTCTGCTCACAGAGAACGACAAGAAAGCTGGGAAGGTGGCTGCTCTGTGGGTCTTGTGATTGCTCCCCAGGCCTTCCGATTGCTCTCTTCACACCTCACAGGTGAGCTCAGCCTCCAAAAGCCTCCTGGCTTTTTGGGTCCTCCCTTATTTTAAGGAGATCAAACCAGTCAATCCTAAAGGAAATCAATCCTGAATATTCACTGGAAGGACTGATGCTGAAGCTGAAGCTCCAATACTTTGGCCACCTGATGCAAAGAGCCAACTCACTGGAAAAGACCCTGGTGGTAGGAAAGATTGAAGCAGGAGGAGAAGACAACAGAGGATGCGATGGTTGGATGGTGTCACCGACTCAACGGACATGAGTTAGAGCAGACTTCTGGAGATGGTAAAGGATAGGGAAGCCTGGTGTGCTGCAGTCCATGGGGTCGCAAAGAGTCAGACAGGACTGAGCTACTGAACAATAACAATCTTTTAAGACAGGACTGGAATTAAATCTCCTTCCAGAAGAACTCTGCCCTTTCCTCCTCCAAACAATATGATCTTTAAGAGGCAACATAATGTACCCGTGGAGCAGTCTACCTGGGAGTCTAGTTAACAGTCCACATTCTGTGGACTGAAACTATGAAAGTATAGTTTCTTCTTTTAAAAACTCCAGCACCTCCAGGGTGAGCTTCTCCAGACCAGCAGTACACATCACACACCTGGAATCTGTGGTCTCCACAGCCTTTATCCTGCACAGACCAGTCCTGGCTGATGCCTGTTTTGGTCAGGTGGGCTCCAGACCTCCATGGCAGTGTTGTAATGAACTGAAGTTATTACCCCTCAGAAAACCCTTCCATCCACTCCCCCACACCCCCTTTGCCAGATTTCCTTAATTATGTTGCTAGTTTTGCAAATCATTTCTCTGGATGAGAATTCCACCATTTTAACCCCCTTCTAGTTGCAGAAGCATTAGCAGTGCTGTGTAGGTGAGCTCCCCTGACTGCAGGTAAAGATCGGGTCATTGTTTCTGCTCGGTTCCCTGAGCATTAGCACTGGCATGAATAGGTGCCCAACCAGAGGGAAACCTAGCCCCTCAGAAAGAGCTCTGCAGGGTCCTGTGGACCAGTAACGGCCTTAACTGTCCCCACACACGCACCTCAGAGGCCTGAACACATGCTTTCAGCCAACCTGCCTTTGACCAGGACTCTGCACTTAGAAACACAAGGGAAGTAGACAAGAATCTTTAAAGCCCATTGTTGAACCCTACTGATGTTTTTCTAAGTGGTTAGAATGACATGCGTGCTAAGTTGGTTCAGTCGTGTCTTACTGTTTGTGATCCCATGGACTGTAGCCTGCCAGACTCCTCTATCCTTGGGATTTTCCAGGCAAGAATACTGGAGTGGATTGTCATGCCCTCCTCCAAGGGATCGTCCTGACCCAGGGATGGAATTGGCGTCTCTATGTCTCCTGCCTTGGCAGGTGGGTCTAGCGCCACCTGGGAAGCCCGGTTAGAATGACAGAGCTCGTTTATTGAGTGCTTACTGTGTGCCAGACACTGCTCTAAGCACTTTACTGACAGCGGATTCTCACAGCTACTCTTTCTTACCTGCCTGAGGTACCGTATGAATTCAGGCTCCGGACTCCAGAGCACAGGATTGTAAGCCCTCACCCTCCTCAGCACTGCCTTCAGTATTGCCCGGGCCCCGCTCTCCTTGGCCCCTGCCTCCTTGGCACAGATGTGCCCGCAGTGTGGTGCAGTGGGAGGGGACATGGCACCCTCGCCCTGCAGCTGGGTGCCCTTTGGGACCTCAGGGCAGGTCACAAGTCTTCCTCGCTGGTGCCTGGGAGCGAGCCTGTGACCTCACGCCCCTCTCTTTCCACAGAAAGATGGAAAGGTTTTATATCAAGTTCTGGAATGCACCTCCAGAGCAAGGGTTGGCAGAAAACCCCGAGACACCCCTCAAGTGAAACGCCTCAAGGGTCAGTGTCTCACCTTGACCAGACAGGAAGGGGTACAGGCAGCAGAGGGGGGACCCCAGCCAATGGGGTGGGGCCTGGGAAGGCCTGGTTTTGCCCCTGCTGCCATGTCTCGGTCCTTTATTCAAGTCTGCGCAGAAAACACAGGGGTTCCGCACAGCCAATGAGAGGACGTCCAGGCTGCTGCTATCTTGGGCTGGGGCAGGGCCAGGGAGTGGCATCAGGACCACCATTCCTTGTTCCTGCCCCTCCTTGTGTGTTACTGAAATGAAGCAGGCTCACACTTCCCTCCCTCTTCCTGGCCCCCCCAACAAGGTCCCTCCTTATCTTTGTCTGCTTCTCCTGCCTACGACCCTCCCCAACCCCTTCCTCTGCCTCTGCGAACCCTTCCTCCTTCAATGTCCCCTGTGCCCTACACACACACGCACACACACACACGACACAGTATATATGTGTATATATATATATATATACACACAACACACACGCACACACACGACACAGTATATATATATACACAACACACATGCACACACACACACGACACACATTATATACACACACACGCACACACACACGACACAGTATATATATATATACACACACACGCACACACACACACGACACACATTATATACACACACACGCACACATGCACACGACACAGTATATATGTATATATATATATACACACAACACACACGCACACACACACACAGCACAGTATATATATATACACACAACACACACGCACACACACACACGGCACAGTATATATATATATACACACAACACACACGCACACACACACGACACAGTATATATATATATATATATATATATATATATATATATACACACAACACACACACGCACACATAACACACATTCTACACATTATATACACACACTGCACACACATTGTACACACTCCACACAGTACACACACACCACACACTCTCAACAGAGACTGTTTACACACACACACACACATAAAGTGTGCACATACTGCAGACACACTCTCCAAACTCTACACAGTATATACACACACACACATGCACACACCACACACAACACAGTGTTTACACACACGCAGACACACTGCATGCATTATAAACTCTTCACAGTGTACACACACTACATGCACAGCACAGTGCAGACTGCATCCACATTGTACACACTCTACACACACATGCTATCCACACACTGTGTACACTGTACATATGTACCTTCTACACACACACTATAGATTACACACATTATTTACACACTACACAAATACAAGCAATAGGTACACACAGCCCCTGTGCACACACACTATATATACACACTACACATAGGCACTCACACTATATACACACACACTGCATACCCACTGTACATACACAACACACACTACAGAGAATACACACACTGCATATACTTTCTACAGACATACTGTATATATATACAGTATACACACACTATTCATGCACTACAGAAACACACAGCATATACACAAACTGTATACACTGTACACACGGCCCCTATGCCTGGGTCCCATTTACTTTCAGTTAAGATAAGATCAGTATGAATGGAGCGGGACAGCGCGTGAGGTTCCCCCGAGGATTTCACTGGAGGATTTTGCCCGAGGAAGGCCCCTGCAGTCACAGTCCGAAACACTGCCCAGTGGGAGGAACCCATTCTGACTAGAAAGGTAATGGAGGGGGCCAGTATTAAACCTCAACTTTCCAAGCTGCCAAACAGGTCTTTAGGGAGTCACTTATACCCAGCAACACGCTGCCAGCCCCAGCTCCCACGAGACCCCCCGGGGGTTCCTCCTGAATGGACATGGCCCACGGTAATGGCATTAGACCTTTAACTGAGTGTGCAATCGTTTTCCATGGAGCTTGCTCCATTCATTCTTTTTAGTTCATCGTACTTCTTGATATTTGAAAATGTTCTGTTAAAAAAACTGAGTGTGGAAAAAAACCACTTTACTACTATAGAAGGAAGGGAGATATAGTGTGACCAACTTCAGGTATAGCAGTATTGTTTAAAAGAGAATCACTGTACGATTATACAAATGGAATAATCAACTAAATAATAAACTAAGCTATTAGTAAGTGTTGGATGTGTGGATGTTACCTGTGTCTTTCAAAATCAGGCTAATCTGATCAGACCAACTGAGGAATTACTAATATTAAAGCTTTAAATGTCATACTTTAGATTCTACATGTGTGCGTGCTAAGTCACTCAGTCATGTCCAACTCTTTGGGACCCTATGGACTGCAGCCTGCCAGGCTCTTCTGTCCATGGGGTTTTCCTAGAAAGAATACTGAGTGGGTTGCCATGCCCTCCTCCAGGGGATCTTTCCAACTCAGGGGTTGAACCTGTATTTCTAACCTCTCCTGCATTGGTGACTAGGTTCTTTACCACTAGAGCCACCTGGGAAGCCTTTAGATTCTATATACATAAGCGTTATAGCCCATCAACCTAAATAGGAAAAAAGTTAAACCTTCATAGAAAATTATTGTTAGATACTAGCAGTTTTCATCTTCTTTCTACCACCATCTCCAAATAATTAGCCAATAAAATGTATTTATTGCTCATCTGCTGTATTTCAGACACTGTGCAGTGTAGGGAATACACTGCTGATTAGACAAGCTAGTTCTACCGCACTGAGTATGGCATTTATAGGAAAAGTTAGACACTGAACCCATCCTTACAAGGGTGACAAGAACTATGACAGAGATGGACAGGACACTGTGGGAGTTGTGATATTTATACATTGGGCATCTAAGAATAATATTGCAGGAGGCCCTGCCTGACGCGTTCTTATCTATAGGCACTTGGGAGAGGCTGGCTGTAATGAACTGTAGCGCAAAACCCTCAATCTTTTTCAACCCCTCCCTATGTTGTAACTTTATATAGATGTTCTTTGTGCTGCCACCAACACACATGATTCAATTCTTTAAAAGCCGGATATTTAGTGCCTGGGCACTTGTCAGCCCTCTTGAAAAGTGACTGTGAGCGCTCTGGTCTGTGTGCACAAGCGGGAATTATTAAAATAAGATGAAGACTGGTAGTTTTAAAAGACAGCCATAAATTCTTCAACACCCCTCCTGTCTAGAAGGGTATTCTGCTGCCTCTCCTCTGGAATCTGGGCAAGTTTATGAGTGTTTTGACCAATAGATGATGATGGACATGGAACGCTCTGACTTCCAAGTCTGAGTCATAAAAAGCCTTGAGGCTTCTGCCTTTTTCTCTGGAACTCTTGCTCTTGGAGTGGTAATCAGAGGCCACCGGGCTGGGGCCACCATGCTGGAGAGGTCACGGGTAAGCACCCTGGGCTAGTGGAGCCCGGCCTCCCAGACATGCCAGCAAAGGCCCCAGACACGTGAATGAAGCTGTCTTGGCCCTTCTGCCAGCAGCACACCACCCAGCAACCTCTTATCAACATCACAAGGGAGAAAAGAATCACCCACCAAGGCCCACCTGAATTCCCAGCCCTGAAAATTATGCAACGCAACAAAATGGTTATTGTTTCAAGCCACTATGGGGATCTGTCTGCTAAACTAAGGAAATCTGATGGGGGGTCAGTGACGTCTAGTCCATCCATGCAGGGATTGATCATTAAAGCAGTTCCTGTCCCGGGTGTGAACTCACCGTGAAAAGGAGAGGTGAGTTTACCCAGGCTGGGCTGCATAAGCACAATGTCCCACTCACCAGCAGGGTGAGTCTCTGCTCTAACAGAGGAGGATAAAAAAGAAGGGTGATGCTTCATCCCAGTACCTCGGAGAGGGTGAACCTCAGGAAAGTGAAAGTCGCTCAGTCGTGTCCAACTCTTTGGGAACCCATGGACTATACCATGGAATTCTCCAGGCCAGAATACTGGAGTGGGTAGCCTTTCCCTTCTCCAGGGGATCTTCCCAACACAGGGATCAAACCCAGGTCTCCCACATTGCAGGCGGCTTCTTTACCAGCTGAGCCATCAACCTCAGGAACTTAGTAGAAACTCTAGGAAAGGGGATCGTTCTTCTAGAGCCAGCAAAAGAAAATAAAAGGAAAGAAGAAGACAATTTGGGGGCGAAAAAGAATATTAGGAGGGAAGGGTTTCTTCTAATTATTTGTTTTTCTGTCTCTGTGTTTGAAACTTCCTGGATATAAGTATGTGTCCATTCCACACGTAAAGTGTGCTAGGCACTGCACTGAACACTTTAACGACATGCTCATCCTCAGTCTTCATGGTGGTTCTGTGAACTGGATACTCCTAGGGAAGAGGAAGCAAAACCACAGAGATTTTATGTAACTTGCCCTAGTTCTCAGCGGCATAGACATATAGGCATCTGCACCAAGGGCTGTCTGACTCTAACCGTTATACCATCTGGCTTCCATCATTCTTGAGTTGGCTTCTCATTGAGTTTCCTAGAAAGGGAAAAAACTCCCATGGAGATTTTTACAAATCACTTGCTGGTTACCCTATGTCAGATCATAAAGGAGAATGTGGCCGGACCCATGCAAACCTACCATGATCAGGAAAAGAACTCAGGGTTCATAGCTTGTTTGCAAGCTGGTTTGCTTGTCTCTTTGGCTTGGTCTGGGATTTGTTTGGCTTGTTTTTGTCTGTCACAGGAGGAAAACAGAGAGCCAAGAAAGACTGGGACTCCATCTGTCTGTTGAATGTAGCCTAGTGTTGGTCTTTAATGGTTGTTTTCCTCTGTTCTTGGTGTTCTGCATGCATCCATGGTTAACACCTGATACTTGAGTGAGAACTTGGGAAACAAAAGCCTCCTGTCCCTCAGGATAGCAAAGCTTAATGCGTTGATGCAGGACTCCAGCCTGATTTTGATAACCTACAGGCTCCTATCCATTTCCATTGTCAATTTCCATTTCATTGTCATTTCAACTGAACCAGTGAATGAGCAGCTTAGTGTCAAATGAAACCTCAGCATTATATGGAACAGCTGACAGTTTCTCTTTGATGCATGTAAGACTCCAGAATTTGACTCGTGTCTTTACTGTTCCAAAGTGAGAGGGAGAAAACCCTCTTTGTGCCAGGAATTTGCAGGGTGTGCTGTAATTAAACTGATGGACAGGTTTTGATATCTTATTTCATCACCCAAACTGCCTTTTCTTAGAGTTTATGAATATGTCTGTTCACACAGGGCTACAAATTAGTCTAATTGATTTCTTGCTACCTGTCCCAGGAGGAAAACCCCAGCTGTATTCTGCACTTAATAATTAAAAGCAACTTTATTCAGAAGGATTCAAATGTCAGATGACTCTGAGGCCTTTGCTGTTCAGTTAGTCAGTGTTCTGTGATCGACTGGCTTAAAGATGAAGCTGTCTCCCGCTGTGTCTTTGCGATGTCCTGGCACCTAAGAGCCTGTGGATAAGACCAGGTGGGACACGCCTTCATGGCCTTTTTGCCCCAGGGACTGTTGAGCGTAACTCAGTAATGCAAGTACTGCTCAACAGCCTACTGCCTGTTTGTCCTAAGATCCATTCCCCAGCCTTCTGCTGCTCTGCTCTGTGTCACACAGAGCTGGTTCTTTCAAGTTGCACTTCCCACACACCTTTGCCAACAGGCTTTCAGCCCCGGGGGTGGGGGCGGGCAATGGCAGGCACTGGGGGAAGATTGGAGGACAGGGAGAGGGAATAAGCCAGGGTATTTCTTCCTCTCTCTGACTGGATGGTGTCCTTAGCATCTCCTCTGTGATTCCAGCTGCCACTCTGGCTTCAGAACTCCTCCAGCACATTCCTGCCATGCTTTCATCTCCCTTTAGGTGGCTCCAAGGCCTGGGTTTCAGTAACACTATCTTATCTCCTCAAGGCAGGAGTTTTCCGCTGTCCCCAATCTTTGGGGTTGGCCCATGATTTTTCACATGCCCTTTCTGTTACTCCTAAACCTTTCTAATTGGCTTCCCTTTTTTTTTTTTTTTTCCTATTGAATTATCTAAAATGTGTTCTGCTTTCCTTACTGGGTCTTAACTAATAGATACTTTAAACTCAAAATTATTATGTATCATTTGGCATAGTAATTTTGTAACTCTTTAGGGGTCTGAGTGACAATCTGGAAGATGAATACTGATGCCAAAAGTAAAGAAATTTCCATAAACTCAAAGATTGATTGCAAGGTTGGCAAATGGGTTTTCACTTGAGTGCTAAATTTGATCGAGTGTAGTGGCTGCCTGTGATTTGAGAAGGCGTCTGAGGCTGGATCTGGATCTGGCCAGAAGGAGTGGTGAGAGGTGTGATGAATGCCTAGTATGGATATGGAAATGGTGAATGATAAGTTATGTGCCATCCATTTGCCTTCCCTAATTTACAGAAAAAGAATAGGCGCAGAATACCAAAAATCAGGACTCTCCAGAAAAATCATTTAAAAAATGTATTTATTTATATTTAGCTGCATCTGGTCTTGGTTGCAGCTGTGAGCTGCTTGTTGTGGCACACAGGCTCCAGAGCACGTGGACTCTGTGGTTTGCATCACACAGGCTTTCTAGTCGAGGTGCCTGGGCTCAGTAGTTGTGGTACTTTGGCTTGGTTGCCCCATGGCGTGGGACCTTATGTCCTGGACCAGGCATCGAACTCATGTCCCTTGCTTTAGCAGGGGGATTCTTAATCACTAGATCACATGGGAAGTCCCCCAGGAAAATCCTGTATGTATGCACTATAATATTATATATAATAATATCACATAACTTATGACATATACAGAAGTGAATGCACATTCATTGTGCACTGATAATGGAAATAGAGTAAGAACAAAAAACATTTCTGAGATCTCTGGGCCTGTTACTACACAATCACTTTCACAGCATTTTATTTATATTTTCTGAACCATTGTTTTCCATTTCTGAATCTGTCTTTTAAGATAGTCTTCATGGTTCATTTGGGATCTTAAGTGGCATGAAACAAAGGATTCCCAAAGTCTCCTTTGGTTTCTGCCTCTTGAACAGTGTGTTAGTTAAGATCCAGTGAGGATTTCCACAGAAATAATTTAATAGAGGGAATTGGTTCAAAGATAGTAGAGGATCAAAAAAAAAAAGCATAACTATTTGAAGCACTGAGATAGCACAGAGGTATGAATACCTTCAGGAAGCAGCCACTCCTCTTGGACTCAGAGGACAAAGGGAGGAAAAAGAAAGTTTCCTCAGGGAGAGGCCATTTGCCTGGTGATGGGGCTTTTTTGCAGGTCCGTCAAGGGCACCAAGACAACAGAGACTAGAACCAACTGGTGCTGCCACAGTGAAGAGCCATTGGCAGGATGATGCCGAAACGAACCACAAGCAAACCAGAAGGGACCACTCCTTTCTCCCTTCTTTCCTCCAGTCTCTCTCTCTCGTGGCCCCTATTGACAAAACCTAGCATGACCAAAAGGAACTGCAGTTTGTAGTATTTTAAAAGCAGCATTACAAAGCAGAGGCCAAAAGGGTGGGTTTGAGCTGGGAAACAGTAGCTTAGGAACTGACACAGCAGCCTGAAGATGAGATGATGGAAGGTTTTGGAAGCTCGTTAGCACAGTGCTTGGAATACACCTAGTAAATGCCCCACAGCATTGGTGCTCCCTGGTTGGGCTGTCTACTCTTCTTACACACTGAAATAGAGCCACACAGGCCACTAATATTATGGCCACTAATATTATCCTTTCCCAATTGCTTTCTCTTGATGTGGAGGAGAGCAGGGCAACCCACTCCAGTATTCTTGCTGGAGAATCCCATGGACAGAGGAGCCTGGCGGGCTACAGTCCAGGAAGCTGCAAAGAGTCAGACACAACTGAGCGACTGACCCTTTCATTTCTCTTGACCACATTATAGCATATCAAGAAAACATGTTTCAAGTTCATATTATGCATTCTTTTATTGTTTTCCTCTGGATTTTGTTTTTGAGGAAACATTGGTTTATAACATTATATAAGTTTCATGTGACAACATTATAGTTCAACTTCTGTATATGCTACAATGTGCTATCTTTGAAACCAAATTCTAAGAGGTTTCACCATTTTATGGGAGATTTGTCACTGAAGATGTAGTTTTTAATAGCAAGTGATATTGATTGCTTATTATGTGCTAGGTACCATCACTTTGACATGGCTTCTTTTGTCTAATTCTCCCAACAAGCCTGTGGACAGATATTGTTAGTATCTACATTTTAAAGATGAGGAAACTCAGAAACTTTCAGTACCTTTCCCAAGGCCATAGGGCAGGTAAGTATGGGAGCCAGAGTGTATCTTTTTAAAATTTTTATTTAACAAAAAAATTTTTTACAGGACCATTTTTTAAAAAACTTTACTTGGAGTATTAAAAAACAACAACATTACTTCACAATGTTGTATTAATTTCTGCTGTGCAACAGCTATAAGAGTGTACCCTTTTTACTGCCCTCCATTGCTGCACGTGTGCCACTTAGACCACCCTCCTTCACCCGGGACACTTGGAGCCTATGGTCAACATGGTGACTGGGTTTAACCAAGAGCACAATTTGACTGAAAATGCTTATTTTGCCTGTTATTTCGCTATGTTTTGTTTTGCTGATGAAGCGGGGAGGGGTTTCCTTGGATGCAGCAAAACTGACAAAGGAGACCCGATGATCTTTACATGTCCATGTGTTGCTGCTTCATCCTGGTCATCAGCCCAGCATCAGTCCCTGCTGTGGAGAAGGCATTACTAGGGAGCTGGGCCTATGCATTTTCAAGGATTCTTAATGACATGAGTTGACTGGTGTGCATGGACATGGAATTCCTCCCACGTCTGAGCTCACGGACTTTTTGATCTATACTGACGTTAAGAGCCATTCCCACCCTCCAGCCTGGTCGTATTCTCAGGAAGATCGTTCCAGCTATGCAGATGTCTCTACAGTTCTAGAATAGAAGCTTTCGACCACACCCACGGATCTGTTATGTCTACACCATGGTAACCCCAGAACAAGAAGGTCAGTCTAGTGCCCTTTGGATCTCTGGACCTTACGATCTCACTCTCGGGTATCTGACAGGGTAAGATGTTTTGATCCTCACCCTGTAGCCTCCATGTCCCTTGGAAACGAGGAAGGAATCTGAAAAGGCCCACCGTAGAGGTGTTGGTGATGGAGCTGACCGGTGTGGGGCAAGGAGAGGCGAGCATAAAGAGAGGGTGTATTGGTTGCCGTAGCAATCCCAGCAAACACTCAGAGGAGAGGGTGTGGCCCGAGACTTAACGAAGTGCCACTGGGTTTGAGCAGCCGCTGGAATGTCTGAGCGGAGCCTCATTCCTCCCCACAGAGCCTGGGCCCGGGCCACAACCAAAGACTGCCCTACCTCTCAGGATTCCTCAGGATGAAGACAGCCTGGAAAAGACAAGCTGACCTCCCAGGTGTGGGTTTTCCTTTCCCCCGGCCACAGACCAGGGGCCTCCCAGAAGAAATTTGGAAATCTCCACAAAGAGCCAAAAGAGACTTGATCTACAAATTATTTTTTTTTCCCCAAAAAACTCTGAGCCGGACATTCTTTAAGGTATGAGCAGGCACTTTGAAAGTTCTTCCCTGCAAAAGTTCACTTCTGTCATTCTCTTTGTTGCCTGCCCTTCCCCGGGGTGGTATTCTCACTGTGGGCATGGCCTTGGGATCCCCAAACCCTCACAGTTGGGTCAAGTAGAAGACAGATCCGTGGTGTATGTGAGCAACAGTAATGTGGGTGGCAGTGGGTTGAAGAGGCAAGTGTGCAAAGATGCTGGATCCCTGACAGACAAGACCACAAGGACAGTGAAGGCCTGGGACTGGCATGACTTGAAAAGCTGGAGTTAAGGAGCTCATGAAAGTCTGAGGTCAAGGCAGGGTCTGTGTCGGAAACCCAGTGATTCAATGTGGCTTCACTAACCAAGAGATGTGTAAGAAACCTGATTAAGAATGAGGTAGTGGCCAAGGTATTTATGACGAAGGAGGTCTGGAGCTCTCCTTAGAGCCCATAAAAGGTGTTGCAGGAATCTGACTTTGCCTTCACCTCCAGGTCTTGCCAGACTCAACCCTTCTCCAGATGCAACTCTTTTCTGTCCCATTTCCTCTTCCCCGAAGCCTTAACTAGCTTAGCAGAAACTCTGGTCTAAGCTATTGCATGAATGGAAACTGGAAGCAAGTGGTGAGATTTTTAAGTGCAATTGAAATGCTAATAGAAAGATACTGGGCACGTCAATGGAAAAGAAAGAAGGAAATCCATTCTCTAATAAATATTTATTATTAATAAGTATTTATTGAGCTCCAGCTGTGCTATGGGAAAGAAACACATGGAACATTTCACATGCTAAGTGTTTTCAAGGGTTACTAAGGTTACCCCATCAAGTGCTCATAATGGCCCTGCAAAGTTCATGCCCACATTAGAAATGGGTCCTAAAAGACTCATTGCCCAACATCTTGAATTGAGAGTCCACACTAGGTTTTCAGTCTGAAATCTACAATCTCTGAATGAGCAAGATGAATACATAAATGCCTATAATTCCTACCAATGTTCTCTTTGAGACAGTAAAGTCTTGATACCTCCAGGAACTTCATTTACATCTAGAAGAAACCTTGTTATTCTCCTCAAGCCAACACCCTTGCCTGGAGCTCTCTTTTACTTCATGAAGGTGAATTGTCTAAGACTACAATTAGTATGAGTGGATACACATTGCTTATTTGTGAGTATACTGCCAGGCAGAGCCCTAGGACATGCTCTGGCATCAACATGACCCTCTAAAATTGAGAATAAATGATGTTGTCTTGCTGACATAGTTTAAACAATTTTTTTCCTCCCCTTAATACTTGGAATCAGGGTCACATTCTAATTATTTAATTTGGGGCCTCAAACTGGCATATGACATGGTTTTAAATGAAATTATATTTAAAACATCACCAGAGGTTCACAGAACACTTAATTGCATGTGAATATGCAACCTATGTGAGTATATGGCAGAGAAGGCAATGGCACCCCACTCCAGTACTCTTGCCTGGAAAATCCCATGGACGGAGGAGCCTGGAAGGCTGCAGTCCATGGGGTCGCTGAAGGTCGGACATGACTGAATGACTTCACTTTCACTTTTCACTCTCATGCATTGGAGAAGGAAATGGCAACCCACTCCAGTGTTCTTGCCTGGAGAATCCCAAGGATGGGGGAGCCTGGTGGGCTGCTGTCTATGGGGTCACTAAGAGTCGGACATGACTAAAGTGACTTAGCAGTAGCAGTGAATATATGGGTTGTGTGTATGTGTGTGTGTGTGTGTGTGTGTGTGAGAGAGAGGAGAGAGAGTGGGGGGTGGAGTACCCATTAGAATAGTTCACATCCTAGGCCAGAAAGTGCATGGAAGCTCAAAATCCAGCTAATCACCATCTCCACTACTCTGTTTCTTCCTGGTTCCTTCTATAACAGGGATACTTCTATTGATCTTGGGTAATAATACTTATAACCACCATTTTTAGAAGTGCCTCCATGTAAGGCACTTTGTGCTTATTGCAGTAAATACACATTAAAATTCCTTAAGTTAGGAATTATCATTCCACTTTACAGATGGGAAAGTTGAATCTTGAGTCATTAAGTAACTTGCTTAATGTCACTTAACTTCATCTCAATTCTCTTATCACACCTGATCAACAGTTGCTACCTCTTCCTAATCCATGCAGATAGCACATCTAAAACCAAAATGTGAGCATCTGAGCTGAGCACACCTCAATGGAAAATTGACTGATGAACCCTGAATTCAGTGGTCAACTTCAAAATGAGTCATTTTGATACCATAGACTCACAACCACAGTGTTGTGTGTTATAATCACTGCTTAGACTATTGTTAAAGAACAAGTCAAAGCATACCACCCGAGTGTACAGACCCACCAGCCCATCTCCAGCCTCAAACACAACATCTTCTTTCCTTTTGTCTCTCACATTCATAAAAATCAGGATTGGGATTCAATTCAGCAAATTCCAAGGTTCTATTCAGGAAGGGCACTGTGTAAGGCAGTGTCAGAGATCCAAAATTGAGTAAGATAGTGTTTCTAGGGTTACCGTGTAGAGATGTGAAGTTGTGTCTTGCCCTAGCCTGCCTGTTCCAAGGAGTGAATATGGCCAGAAATCCAGCCTGGGCTACACTTTTCAGGTCATGGTTTCTGACACTGGTTTTCTTTCATTCAAATGGAGGAGTACTTTTTTTTTTTTTTTCACTTCTCAGAAATGGTATTGAATGTCTAGTAGAGCCCTGAGTTCATCTGGCTTTGAAGAGTTTACATTGAATAGGAGGGAAAGATCAGAACAGAACTATCAAAACATCAATCAGGTTGATTATCCTGCGGCTGCTAAGTCACTTCAGTCATGTCCGACTCTGTGCAACCCCATAGATGGCAGCCCTGGGAGGGGACAATAAGGTGCCATACACACAGTGTATCTCATCAGATGGGGGAGGAAGAACAACTTCATGAAACTGGAGAACCTGAGAAGGAACTGGGGAAATGAGCAGGTTTGGGGCATATGGAGATGGAGGGAGGCATCCAGGTTAGGGATTAGCACCAGCAGAAGCAGGATCTTCAGGGGCTGGGGGCACATCCTCTGGGATGGGGTGGGGGTAGACGTGAGTGGAGGACCACTAGTTCAGAAGCAGTGGGAAGCCAGTGTCACAGGTTGGCTCTGCTGAGACTGGTCTGACCCTTCAGAACAGGCAGATACCATGAACTCATTTCCCTGAGTCCTGGGTGATGGGACAAGAACTGTGCTTTAGGAAGAAATGATGTGGAAGCCGAGTGCCAGTGGACTGTGGGGGAAGAAGCAGGAGAAGGGACGTGGCTTGGTAATGTTACCATGGCTGTTGAGAAGTTGGTGGCAGCCTGAGATGGGATGAGAGGACGGCAAGCAGAAAGGAGGAGGATGGATGTGAGAGTTAGGAAAGAGATATGATGGATTATGTGCAGACACAGAGAAACTGGCTTGGAAAACAATTTCCCTCCGAGTAAAAGCCAGAGTCACTACCGTGGCTAAGGAGACCCTCTGTGACCACTCCCGATCTCCCATGCCTCTCTGCTCTCACCTACCTCCCTTGTTCTCTTCTTCTGCAGACACACTAAGTTCTCTCCCACCTCACCCCTGGTGCTCCCTGTGCTGACTCTCCCTTAGGTATCCACGGGCCTCACTCTCACTTCCTGCTGTTGAGAAGCATTCACGGACCTTCCCTAGAGACACCAGCACCTCCCTACCCCAGCTACTCCTTACCTCACTGCATCTTAGCTTTCTTTGTAACACTCATCACTGGCCACACACACACACACACACACACACACACACACACACAGTGTATTGTCTGTCTCCACCAAGAGAGAAGAAGAGAAGTCGCTCAGTCGTGTCCGACTCTTTGCAACCCCATGGACTGTAGCCCACCAAGCTCCTCGGTCCATGGGATTTTCCAGGCATGAATACTGGAGTGGGTTGCCATTTCCTTCTCCAGGGGATCTTCCCAATCCAGGGATCGAACCCGGGTCTCCCGCATTGTAGACAGATGCTTTACCATCCAAGCTACCAGGGAACCAACTTCTTTCCAAATAAGAAGCTTTGTTTGTTCACTGCTGCATCCCTTGCACTTGGCACAGAATAGTTGTTCAATAAATATTGATATCACACACTAGCTGGTGAAGAATCTACCTGCAATGTCGGAGACCTGGATTCGATCCCTAGGTTGGGAAGATAACCCTGGAGAAGGGAAAGGTTACCCACTCCAGTATTCTGGCCTGGAGAATTCCATGGACTGTACAGTCCATGGGTTCCCAAAGAGTTGGACACGTTGACTGAACGACTTTCACTTTCAAAGGCAGAACAGTCCAGATATAAAATGTGCAACCCTGACAGACAGTGAGCTTCTTAATAGTAGACTGATTCACAGTTAGGCAGGACAACCCATCGTAGGAAACATTGTGTGAATAATTCAGCCTTTTGGAGACCCTTTCAAGCCTGCAAATCTACAGATCCAAGTACTCCCAGAAAGGGAGTGTTCTGTTAGAGCACAGAGGGTCAACGCATAGACCTTGGAACCAGGGTCCAAATCCTGGCTCTGCCGCTTATTAGCTGTACCACCCCAGGTGTCTTTGTACTTCTCTCAATACTTCTCCTGTCTTGTTTTCGTTAAGTGTTTTTCTGCTCCTCAGTCACTGATTTCTCAGGGTCTCTGTAGCAGGTGACCTGGCAGAGCAGAGACGTCAAGAGCAGTGCTGAGTTCATGAGTATTTCCCAGGACATTTGAAGAAGCTGCAAGAACTCTCTTCCAGATTATTCTAAAGGTTACTGATTTGCTCCCAACAAAATCATTCCTTGGAAATTATGTCCTAATACAACTTGGCTCTACTATTCAGAAAGCACTCTGAATGGCACATGTTGAGTTGTGGTATGGGAACTTTCTTGAACTTTGATAACCTTTTGTGAGATTGAAATATTGTGACTTCTATGTGTACATTTATTTTTTTTTTAACAAAGCAGCTGTCTTCAGAGAGCAGTTCTCACAGGGAGAGGAAAGGCAAATTGATATAACGTGATGTGTATGTGTGTGTGCCTGCTCAGTCATGTCCAACTTTTGCAACCCTGTGGGCTGTGGCCCATCAGGCTACTCTGTCCACGATAGGTAGCCATTAAAAGCCAACTCTTATTTGTTTTCTGCATTTGAATAAGTGACTTTTAGGTGGACAAAGACAAAGTGAAGGAAGCTTGTCTGTATTAAGTTATCCTCAGAAGAAAATTTGATTTAAAGAACATTAGCAAACTGTAGTCTGTCTGGACTACCTTTCAAGGCTTGGGGATGTTTTTATTATACTGATTTGGAATGTTAAATAGATTTGACCTGTAGATCCTTTTAAGAATGGACTTTGCCATTGTCCCAGCAGTTCTTCCTAACACTTGGCAATGTAACCTGAGGATTTAGTGGCAGAATCAAGGGAAAAACAAATAAAACTTGAAGTCATCAACAAATCACTCACACACTTGAAAATAATCATTATTCTCGAATCAGTCTTACTTTGTTCTCAACTCACATACCCAGGGCATGTGTAGGTTTTGTGGGTGTGGACATATATTATAGATATAAGGTTTTCATCACTACCCTTTTTCCTGTGCCAACCACTGGGCAAACTGAAAGGTTAGTGGTAAAGAACCAGTGGTCTTCTTGGGATGACATGAAAAGAGATGACCCAAAGACAGTTAGCTCTAGAGATGCCCTGGAGTTATTTGTAAGTGAAAAACCATATCACACTGCTATATTTTAAATGGATAACCAACAAGGATCTACTGTATATAACACAGGGAACTCAGCTCAATGTTATGTGGCAACTGGATGGGCAGGGAGTTTGGGGGAGAATGTATACAAGTGTGTGTATGACTAAGTCTCTGTTGTGCACCCGAAACTATCACAACATTGTTCATTGACCACACTCTGATACAAAATAAAAAGTTTTAAAAAAAACCCACATTGCCCTCTTTCCCATTCCGAGCCCCTCATTATCTGGTTGGCAGGAATCAAAGAGTAGTGAGTCTCCCAGCTGATGGGTGACTCATCATGTCATTTAAGTTTGTCAGTCAATGGAAACCAGAGGTCCAATGTCTTTCTCCAGGACTCTCCCAGGGGAAGCTATTAGGGAGAAGGCAGCCTTGCCAGACGTCTCAGTTCAGCTGGCCTAACTGGCATGTGCAGGGCATCTGCTTATACTCAGGGCCTGGCATGAGCAGAGGGCCCTGGAATGATGCTCCAGAAGGTTTCCTCTCAGTTTTCCTACCACCAGCTACCAAGAAAGCCACTGGGAAGCCAATGAGCACCTTGAAACATAAACAAGCAAAAAGACATTTAACTTTCCCATTCCATTTGGTCAAGTCTGGGTTCACTCTGGGTCTACTGGGCTGAACTTAATGTAGTGGAAAGCACATCACATTTGGGAAAGAAAACTTGGATTCCTATCCCAACCTCCACTTAGTTATATGAACTTAGATTCTTCAATGGCCTCTCTAATACACAGTTTATTTGTAAAATGGAAATTTAGAAGAAGTTCTTCTGCTTAACCCATGGGTAGAATAAAGCATATGAAGGTATTTTGCAGCCCATGAAGAAAATATCAGGTAACATAATTTTCACTCTCAAATGTCTGCTTCTAGTTGTACACCCTACCATCAATTTCCAAGTTCACATATCTAACTATCTCTTCTGCAGAAGCTCCCAAACAGCTCATAGATGTACTGAGATAACCGCCCAGCCCTTCTGGCAGCCAGGTGGTGCGTGGCAGGGCCAGAGACCTTGGTGAGCTGCCCCCCAGGTGCAGAAGTCTCCTCCAGCTTGCTAAACACTACTTTATGTGAAAATTCCAACTAATTATCTCTCTGACTTTTAAAATGATTTTATCAAAAAGCAAATATATTCTCTTTCTTCAAAAGCTTCCTCCTCCCAGCTTCCCTTTTCTGTGATGGACAAAAAGAGAAGGCAGAGGCATCATTTTTGACATTTCTCTCCACTTCCACCCTTTCCCATCCTATGAACCATCATTTTTTCTTTTCTTTCTTACGTCTTGGTGTCTCGCAGAACCAAGCTTGACTCTTGGCTTATGACCATAAACAATTTTATTTACACTGACCCTTGATGTCCACATCTGTGAAATGAAACAATGAAAGTTGTAGGTCTGTCTGTGATGATTAAATCAGCTTGGGTTTGCCACATGTGGGGTACATGTGAGCTGAATTCTGCCTTCTAGCTAAGTTAGATGCCCCAAAGATGTTCACTGTCTTCCAGCCTTTTCTTTTCTACCTCCATAGTGTTATCCCTGTTTTTTACTTTGCCTGGACTCTTCTTTTTCCTGTCCCATTTCTGCCTATCAAGCTCTTGTGCATCCCTCATGGACCATCTTTCAAATACTTCCTCCCTTTGGCATCCAGGAGTGACGCTACTTCCCCTGAACTGTAAATGATTCTTGCATTTTATTCCTACAATTCATGAGGCACTTAACATGACTACTGTGTACTCTGCTTTTGTATATGTCATCTCTTCTTGTAAACGTTCATGTTTATCTTCCTTACACATACCATTTACTTAATAAATAGTTTTTAAGTGACCGAAAGAACTCATCAATCAACTGATCAATGATGGATGTCTGGACCTGGCATGAGTAAATGAAAAACAATTTGGAAGTGATGGAATGATTTAAACAAAGAATAAGGCACCAAAGATGCATCCCATTTTGTGTGCTGATTTTTTTTTAATGAACATCTTATAGTCTTACAAAATAACTGGCTGTAGCTGTTTTACGTTACAATACAGTAGATCAGCTCCTTTCACTGTGTTCCCAATCAAACCATCCCCTTGGAGTGCTAACCGATGCACTCAATAGTGATCCCACAGAGGAGAGGACGTGCCAAACCCAATGCCTTGCAATGGAGGGAAGAAGAGGAGAAAATCAAGAATAGCTCTTTGCTTTCATGTACAGGTTTGCCAGCTGACAGTTCTCACTCTGTCCTCTCATCTGTCTGCTCGGAGGCTGTCATACTAATTGCCAGAATCATTCAGCCCTGGGCAACCTGAACCCCAGAGCTCCTAGTCACTAGGAAAAAGAGGAAGCAGAGAAGCAATTTTTGAACAAGGAAACAGAGGGAAGAGCCTCTGGGAGAGGCTCTCTGTGACCCCATGTATGGGGAGGAGCAGAAGAATGCAGACCACCATGTGGACTGAGTGTGAGCTGACATCCACGGGGGATCTGGAACTGTGGTATCTCAGACCTTCAACTTTATTGTGACTGGAGGAGCTCAAAACACTAGGCTCCAGGGGAAAAGGCTGGAAGAACCTGCTGTTTCTGAATGGCCAGGGCTGACTCAGGCTGGGCAACCTGTAGTCTAAAAGGCATTCCACACACCCCCAGATCCCTCCTGTCACCTTCCTAGGGAAGTGATGAACAGCAGATGTTGCCAACAGAGACTAAATTTTTTAAAAAATGAAGTACAAAAGAGAAATGTTCTCACGGTTACTTCTGTGGGGAGACTGAGGCCAGACACACACCATCATGAACCACAGGTTCCACATTCCCATGGTGGGGGTGGGTAGCAATGGGGGCTGTAACCTTCTTGAGCTGGGCAATGCCCAGGATAACTCTCCTGCTACCTCAGCCTCAGACATGGCAGGATTCCCCTGAATGGAGTTTGACATGCTTCAGGAAATTTGGATAGTGATTTTACAGCTGTTTTAAAATGAAGAATTGAAACTTGTCTACTCTCCTTTTCCATACTGAAGCCTATCAGAATCCCGGAAATAAATATTCTTTCCTTGAGAGCACTAAATGTGAAGCCAGATAAGGAAGAATAGGTATCTATATTGTTGTTTCTGTTATGGCTGGGAATACAGAGGACAAGAGTATTTTGGACGGGTAACCTCTGGCTCTTTACCTTCCCCCATGACTCTGCCACTCTCCTTTTAGATCCCTATAGATAAATCTGTACATATCCCCTTTTCATCCCCTTAACATTCCAGAATGTTGTTCTTTCCTACATGAAGTCTGGCTCAGGTTGGAGTGGGGGAAGGTAATATTTCCTTTTTCCTATTTGCATAGCCAAGGCTTCAGTGTTGATGGAAGAGTAGAAAACTGTGGTTAGAGGCAAAGAGCAGGTGATCCAGAGAGACCAAGACTGCCCTCAACCTTTTGCCTGTTCTTCCTTTCCTGAGATGATCAGCTGGGGTGTTGAAAAAGAAACTAGCTCCTTACTCTCTTTCTCCATAAAGAAAAAGAAACTAGTTCCTTACTCTCTCTTCCTCCAAAAAGGCCTACTCCATAAATCATTACCCCCCCCCCCCAAAAAAAAAAAAACCCAAAAACAACTGCAATAGACCACATGCAGAAAGAGTCAGCCCGGGCTGTAGACAGAGGCAGGTTAACATGGTCACTTCACACATTATCCATCTATTGAGCAAGAAAGGATCACAATGACAAAATGGACTCTAAATAGTTGAAATTCTTCTCTCTCCCCACAGAGTGTCACCCTTGCTCCATGTATTTTCAGAACTCACTCAAAGGGAGCTCTCTGGGACACAGATTTGACACAAAGCACTTGAATAGACTTTATCTCCCATTCTGCATTGTTCAGAGGATCCCAGTGGTGTGCTGTGGAGACCTGAAACAAAACTGAGTCTCCTTGACTCAATTTGTCCTCCAGTCCTGGGCTCTGATTGACCCCAGTGTCTACCCTGTGAATGGCCTCTGTCAGCTCCTTCATCCCTGCCTATTCTTCCATCTACTCTCACCTTTCCCCCATGTCATTTCCTTGACATTTTCTCCCCCAGAAAGTCAACAATAGGTCATGTGGCTGTGAATGATGGCCAGGCTCAGCAAATTAGAAGATGGGAAACCACAGACCAAGTATGAGGAATGCATGAGTTCCTATAATCCTGGTGACAGGAAGGTGAGCCTGCATACAGACTTGTTGACTGGCCAAGAGCCACCCCTGGAACAGGTACCTGTGGAAATGCAGAAAACCCTGGGCCTCACCGACTGCAATTATGAGTTCTGAGAAGTGAAGAGAAGTACTTTTTGGATGGATACTCAAGACTCATAGTCTAGTTTTCCTGGACCCCTCACCAACGGATACCCCCACCCACCTTTCCATGCCCCTTAGTATTATTCCAAGTCCCCCTCTCCTCAAAGTGGGCCCATCTCTCAGCTCATAAAAAGATGATTAGCTGACATGTGATCATCAAAAACTCCATCCAATCTCTCTCTTTGCTTCCCCAGTTCTCTCTCAACCTGCTAATCCCTATGAATAGAAAGATGGTAGAAGAACTCAGTCCTCAAACCCTCAGCATTCATTTTGGATGTGAACTTCACAGCAGCATGTGTGGAACAATGGATAATTTTTAGCTTAGTAGACAGCAAAAAATATAATATATATAATATATTTATATCATTATGTTTAAATACTTATAAAGAATTAATAACTAACCTCATTATTACTAAGGGAGACTACACAAAGAAAGGAGAGAGCCAGTTTAGATTAGATGAGCCCTGAAAGATGGCAATCCATTCAAAATGGGTATTAACAGAGTGTCCCTGGCAACTGCTCTTCTAGTGTTTTGGTATTGTTTTACAAGTTGGGTGGGGCTGAATAGTTGGCAGGGTGCAGAGTAGGGAGCAGGGCAAGAGTTGAGGATGGGATTGGATAGAATATAAATGGGGGAGGAGGGTCCTTGTATATCTATCATATTTCTCTTTCCATTTTAAATCAACTGCCTCTTTGAAGAAACTTTTGCCTGTGATTCTTCCTTACTTGGGCTACTTGATACAATAGTTGGCACCTATAAACGTCCTCTTGCTTTAAGATCCTTCATGTTCTTCTTCCTTCACTTTATGCCCTTTCTTTTTCACTCATCTTTTCTTTCCTTTTGTGGAGGCCCCTCTTCTTACTGCCTCCAGGGCAGTGGAAGGAAGGGCTTGATCCTACAGTTACAGGTTTTCTTCAGCCCTGGGGTCTCGGCAGGTGCATTCATCCTGATCACAGTCAGCAGCAAATGGAATGACCTAAGGGAAGAGAAGTTGAAATCACCAAATGACCAAAGAGAAGTTGAAATCACCCATTTTTGCACCAAGCTTCACACTTTCAACCAGCCTTTGCTTTTCTCACTTGGTCCCCGAGGAAGTGTGGGATAGCATGTCAGTATCACAGAACTGAAATTAACACTCAGTTCTTTCACTTACACACCATGTCTCCTTGGGCAAGGTAAACCTTGTTTTGCTTTCTTTACACATATAAGGTGGGAGGACAACAGCATCTACCTCAGAGGGTGTTTGGATGGTTTCAATAAGATGATGGATATGAAAAACATATTCTAGGTACCTCTAACACCTGTTACTACTACTTCTAACATTACCACTAATGTTTTCACAAAATCCCTGTAAAGCAGGTAAGACGAATGTTAGTATTTTCTTCTTAGAGGTCAAGAGAGGTAGGGTGCCTTAACTCAAGGTCATGACACTACTACCTAGCTCTATAGGTAGGTAGTAGTATAACTCTACCTAAGACTCTATAACCTAGCTCTATGTTTTCTATTCCCTTGGTGTTCTTGGGGCCATAGGGTCATCTCTGCTATTTTTGTAAGTTTGAGGTTTTGCCCTTCTTGAACCTAGACTATACTTAGGCTTGGTGAAACGATGCATCTCTCTACTCATTGTTTGTGGCTAGATTGCCTTCCTGCTATGTGATTATCCCTCCTCCAGGCCAGAGATGGCCCAGCAACATTTTCTCTCTTCCTGTTTGCACTGCTACCAACAGATAACCATACAGTTTGAGTGTCCATAATTAGCTTCAGAGACAAGTGGGCATTTAGGAGACATGACATAAAAGTGACAAAGATTCTGCTCTCTGGGCATGGATGGTCAAATGAAACAAAAATAGATCAGGGTATCATTTAATAGTTCAAGTGCACTGAAGAGACAGTCTTGGTGATTGGGCAAGTGGTGGAGAATGGGTGGTAGGGTTTGAGGAAATTTCCCAGCATATTTTCATATATGAATTCACTAATTTAAGAGTCAACAAGAGTCAAATGATTTTTCAATCCCTTTTGTGTATACTAGCCACAGCCACTGAAATCCATTAAAGGCAAACCCTAGAACTGCAGAATGTGAGATGGAGACGAGGAGAGAATTGACTGCTTTCTTCTCAAGTGGTTATGCCTTCCTGGGTAGAAAAGGGACCCATGACCAGTTACTTTCTTCAAGTGAGACCAGGAACTAGTTGGCATGATTTCTTACCTGCATTCCAAGCTCTTGATCTCTTTCTCATAGTTTGGGATTTAATGGTTTTTAGAGCAAACTCAACAGTGACACAATGAGCCCTTGAGTTTTCTGCACTAAATAAGTTAATTCATGTCAGCAGTGAGAAGAATGCCTAGCACAGAGTGAGTCATCGGTAAATATTGTCTCTTAGAAGGAGTATTCAGGTCTGTGTACAGGTAATCATAGGTGTGACTTTATTGTGGAGATGAATACAAGGAAGAAAACATTATCTCTTGTGTATTTCTGATTCATCAAGTCAGCCAACTAGCATCAAATATCTTTGGAGTTCTTGGGTTTTCAATCATATTATTCCAAGTTTTCAGCCCACTCGATTTTATATGTTTAACTTGAGCATATCTTCTAATTTTATAGAGCCCAGAGCAACAGGATAAAAGGAGAAAAGAACTACTGCTCAGGATACAGTCTAGGGAGTGTTCCAGGGAGCTTGTGATGGTTGCTCAACAAATACCTGCAATATGCTTGCTAGACACTTTATAGGATTTTTAATTTAGCTATGAATATTTAATAATAGCTGGAGACATTTAAAGCACTAGGTAGGAAGCCCTGCTCTGAAGTAGGAAATGGAAACCCACTCCAGTATCCTTGCCTGAAAACTCCCATGGACAGAAGAGCCTGGCAGGCTACAGTCCATGGGGTTGCAAAGAATCAGATATGACTGAGAGACTGAGCACACACAGATACCACTTCATGGGTAATCCTGCCTCCCCAAGGAGTGGAAGCCGTTATTCTCTGCTCATAGAAACATTTCCTGGACAATGATAAGCAGGTGTGAATCTCTGAGGAGCAGCAGCATGGCTTTTCTGAACCAGCTGCAGGACTGACAATGAGAGAAGTAGTGTTTTCTAACAACTTATCCTAAAATTACAGTCCTTCATCCTGTCACCATAGAGGCTCCCGTGTTTGCTCATTGTCATTCCGTCCTCTTGACTGTTGAAGAAAAACCATGATGTGCCACAAAGTAGAGCTAGCTGAAGCCCCTACTTGTTTCTGGGGCTACTACCCTCTCTCCCCACTCCCAGGTGTCCTCACTTACCTTCTTGGAGGAGAGTGTAGAAGGGCAGCAGTCTCCCCCATCATAGTTGCAGTAGGCCCGGTTATTGATGGTGTCACACCAACCGTCCCCTTGGAAAGGCTGGTAAGGAGGTGGCAGGTCAGTGTCTAAGTACAAATTCACTCTGTTTCACCCTTTTCTCCCACTTAGCCCACCTCAATATAATCCACAGAACTCAAGATACATTATTATGGGAGCACACCCAAAGGGCAGGGTCAAAACTGACCCAACATACTCAAGAAGTTGAAAAGTCTCAAGATAAGACCCTTGGATCTAAGGAATTGTCAAATTTCATACCTAGCATCTGTTCCTGGCCTATTCTAGGGTCCAGAATGGTTCACTGAATTCCTTGATCAACTTTTTCACCTTCTTGTAATAGTAGGTCTTTATATCATGTGGTTTACAGAATATTTTTACATACAAGAAAATTAAAAAAAAAAAAATATATATATATATATTTACATGTGTTAACTCTGTTGGTCATCAAGAAAAGCTGTGCATCAGGCAAATTTGGCTTTAAAAGTCCTATTTCATTAGTGAGGAAATGGAGATAAATAGAGTTGACAAAAATCTCCCCAGGTCACACAGCTAGGGTCAAGTAGAATTTGGGATTAAAAGTCATGTATCTTGACTTTTTGCTGCTTGTTGAACCATAAAGAAGGCTGAGTTGGACCATAAAGAAGGCTGAGCACTGAAGAATTGATGCTTTCAAACTGTGGTGCTGGAAAAGACTCTTGTGAGTCCCTTGGACAGCAAGAAGATCAAACCAGTCAATCCTAAAGGAGATCAACCCTGAATATTCATTGGACAGACTGATGCTGAAGCTCCAATACTTTGGCCACCTGATGCAAAGAGCCGACTGATTGGAAAAGACCCTGATGCTGGGAAAGACTGAATGCAGAAGGAGAAGGGAGTGACAGAGGATGATATGGTTGGATGGCATCACTGACTCAGTGCACATGAGTTTGAGCAAAATCTGGGAGATGGTGATGGACAGGGAAGCCTGGTGTGCTCCAGTCCATGGGGTCACAAAGAGTTGGACACAACTGAGTGACTGAACAACAAGACAGATTAAGGACTGTAACCTCCACTTCTTCTGGTGTTTGTACTTAGAGACCCAGTTCTGGGTTGCTATATTGACTCAAATGATGTCTGTGCAGAGTGCAATGGTCCTAGGGTTTGGTATACCATGCTGGAAAACAAGTCATCCTGCTTGTACAGCTACTTCACGCATAGCGGCTAGACACAGGGTTAGAGCAGAGAAAGCCAAACAGTTTCCATCTATTCCTATTACTGCTACAAGTTAAGAGAAACCAAAATGGGAAAGGGGCCCAGGCCAAACCAGAGTTAATGGAGTGTTTCACCCCCAAAGGGAATGTATGATAAGAACAGCAACCAGTGGTTACAAAATAGCTCGGCAGCCCAATGTGTGGTTTCTCTAGAACCACTCCTGGAAGGAAACAGTGTCCCGCAGCATCCTGGAAGGCACACCAGCCAACCCAGCCCACCTACTCAATCACATCAGCTGCTCCCCATGCTGAGTGGATGCCTCATTATAAAGCTCATGAGACATCTCGTGATCAAACTCTTGGGGCCACAGACGGTCAGTAGACTCTTGAATCCTGAGACCACCTTTCAGTTCCCACATTCAAATCACTTTCTCTTTCCCCACCCTCCTTAAAGGTCAACTAGAATGACTGTTCCCTATTTCACTGTGCTTTGATGAGACAGATCACTAAACTAAAAAAAAAAAAAAAAAAAGGCCATTAAATAATTTTCAGCAATTGCGTTACATCAGAACAAGTTCATCCAAGCTATTACTTCAATGTTTTGATTTATTCTATGGGGTCCAGAGGTCACTGGAACACCATTCCAGATATATACCAGTTTGCCAACCCCTGAGAAGCTGCTACTTGTGGGGTGGAACTCAACAGCTGTCGTACAGCTGCACATACAGCAATGTCAGATGAGAGTGGGAAGTGAAAATGAATTCTGTTCTCAACATAGGCCTCGCTGGGATAAAAGACAAAGATTCTGAGATGAGCATTGTTTTCAATGCTGGAGCCCATTGCTCTGGCTCTGGAGAACTTGGAATAACTATACAATAAGCACTTAAATCTACAATTACAGCCAAATAAGAGGAGTCAAAATGCAACTAGCCACATCCTTAACACCTATAGATGCCCCAGTTCTCCTGGGAGGACCAAGTGCATCCCACTGAGATTCCCCCAGATTTTTTTTTTTTCTTTTTCGTGTGTTTGGAGTATATTTTCCTCATCTAACACTGCATCTGTTACTTTTCCTCCAACCCTGACTGACTCATTGGCAAAACTAATCTTGTTCCTTCTTTCTCTTTCATGTAATTGTCTATAAAAATCCAAAGAGCACCCAAAATACTTTTCCCACATTATAAAAGCATGGGCTTCAATATGGAGGACTAAAGGGAGAGCTAAAAAAGATCTTCCTTTTCATAAGAACCACTTAGACATTTGAATGGATTAATAAGAGATCCTTTGGAGTCTTTCTTTCCAATATCTTCCCCAAGGATGGCCTCTCTCATCTCAAGAGCATTAGGGAAGATGTGTTGAAAAGAGCAGAAATGGCCTAGGTCTAGGTTCTGCAGATCCCACTGGACAACAATGGCTATAGCCTGGACATGATTTCTAAAAATTGCTTCTGTTATGTTCTTAAAGGTCATCTGGGAAGAGAAAGGAATTTATAAAAAGGAGCATAAATACAAAGAAAAGGTTGAAAAGACCCAAGTATTTAATTTACTGTATACCTATTAGAATTAATTGTTCCTCCCCTAACCTGCCAAAAAACAACTACTCCACCCTAAACAAACAGAGTCTCCTATGGCAACATGTGCCTGGGAAGCTTGACAGCTTGAGTCCAAAATCACAATGGAAAAAATAGGAAGGGAAAAACGCCTAATTGATCCAAAATTTTTAAATTATCTGAAGACTGGATGTAGACTGGGAGACGTAAATCACACTAACGGAAAGCTGTCTGATTTGGGACGTCACTCTTCCCTACAGGAAGCTTCCCCAAGGGAGGGTACAGGATCGGTTTCTCTGCGTCCATAGGTGAAATCTTCATTACTCACTCGCGCACTTCACTTTCCTGTATCGTTACAGTGTTCCACACAAGTGAATTTTTCAAATACCTAACACTTATTTCTTTAAGAGCCACTTTTAATTTTTATTTTAACTATTTTCACAGAAGAAAAAAAACCTTTTATAAAATTCCAGTTTCTCTGTCTTTTGATAAATTAGAGAATACAAAGTCATTAACTTGAATATTTTTCATTTTTACTCACAAGGAAGCTCTTTGCATTGGGATAGTTACTTCTTTACTAAACAAGCCTCCTTCAACATACACACAACACAACACCACACACACACACACACACACACACACACAGACATCCTCATGGATCTAGTTTTGTAGAATCAACCTAAAGTAAATACGTAAATCTGAGAGAGAGGCTGAGTTGCTCTTCTTATGATGTTTGATGATACCTACAGGAAAGCTTTTGTTGCAGTTGGCTGTGTTCCAATCAGATGAAGTGGCCGTATAAATGACTATGCGTAAGTGATGCAATACAAAGAGGAAAGGCTGTCAGTCTGTCCTGTCCCTATGACTTGACTTCTTAAGAGTAAAGATAATTTCTTCTTTATGTTATATTATCTGGTGAGACAGCAAAAGAGACACTGATGTATAGAACAGTCTTATGGACTCTGTGGGAGAGGGAGAGGGTGGGAAGATTTGGGAGAATGGCAATGAAACATGTAAAATATCATGTAGGAAACGAGTTGCCAGTCCAGGTTCGATGCACGATGCTGGATGCTTGGGGCTGGTGCACTGGGACGGCCCAGAGGGATGGTATGGGGAGGGAGGAGGGAGGAGGGTTCGGGATGGGGAACACATGTATACCTGTGGCGGATTCATTTTGATATTTGGCAAAACTAATACAATTATGTAAAGTTTAAAAATAAAATAAAATTAGAAAAAAAAAAAGATAATTTCTTCTTTATGTTATATTATCTGGTGATATTTTCTGTTTAAATTGCTCTGGGGAGTTAGGTATGGGAATGGTAGCTCTATCTGTTGCCTATGGATATAGTCATTCATTCAATCACTTAACATTTATTCCACACCTATTTGTGCAAGGCATTGCTATGGGGATACAGAGAGAAATAAAACAGGGCTCCAGTCCTCAAGAAGATCCCCATTAGCAATCACAGCTGCTGCTGCTGCTGCTGAGCTAGCACAGAGATACAGACAGACGAGAAGTACCTAATTCAGATTTGGGGTGGATGAGAGCAGCGGAAGGATTGCAGGAGCTTTCAGGGGTTGGCGCTACTCCTTCTAACCCTTGTGAAAAAGAGCCTAGCGCTGGATGATGCAGAAGGACCTGAAACTGTACAAGTGGAAGGAGAGGGTGAAAATAGACAGGTAGGTGGTCCCAGATGGCTTCTCACAGAACCCAGTGTCAGGAAGAGTGCCATAAATTTAAACTTTGACTGATTGGCTGATAGTACCCCTATTTTGTGAATTAGATTAAGAACACTTTTCCTCTACAGCATGCAATGGAACACATGGCCTCACTGATGTTTTAGAAAGGTTAGTTTTGGACTTCAGACCTTCTGCTCTGCTAACTGGAAGACTGAGATCTTAGCCAAAAATGATTATATCCCCAAAGTCTGGGACAAAAGCCTTTGTATTTGTATCTTTTTGTATTTGTATCTTAAGAGGTGTTTTAGAATAGGAGAAGATGCTAATCACATTTTTGCATGCCTAACACTATTTTCTTTCTCCTACATCATTTCCCATCAAAACTTTCTCGTTATGTGAATGACAAATCAGACCCACACCCATTTCTCCATATTGATTAGGCTGCATCAGGCCAAAAGAAGCCTTTCTCCAAGGCAGCTGTGGTATCACACCCAGGGAAGTCCATGCAGCAGATGGAAGCTCTCTGATTCTCCAATGAATGGTGATCTCCAGCCTCGTTCTTTCAGCCCTTGGATCTGCCCATATGTCCATACTGCCTGGGTTTCACTGCAAGGCCTCTCAGAATCTCAGGGGCAAAATCTGAGAGATTTTTGAGCCCCCGCAGGGACTCTTAATGACCACAACACTACTTGCTTTTTCTTTAAAAAGACCACCGATACATAAAATTCTAAGGCTGATAGATCCCTGAGGACTATTTGGTACCAAACTCTTACTTTACAAATGATGAAATGGCCCTTTAATAAGGTGAAATGTCTTGTTTGAAAGGCTAGATATGGCAATCCTGGGAAGAGAGCCCAAATTTCTTAATTCTTGATCTTCTTTCTACTAAACCATGCTACCACCATCTGATTATTTCATTAACCTTTTCATTTTTGTGGACTACAGAGTAACTTAAATTCCTTTGGCACCTCTATAAGAAGGGCTTAGTTGTAGGAATGTTAATAATGAAGTGAACTCAGTGATCTAATACAGAAACCAGGAAAGGGTCATACCTATACTTGCAATTCTCCTGGGCCCCCACAACCTCACTTCAGTTTTTCTCAGTTTCAGGTTAAAGGTTTGTGCCAATAAGCAACCTGATACTATAGCTCCTTCTGATCTTGGGGCTCAATTGGTCCATGTTTCTTTCCCTAGAGCTGATTCTGCCAGGAGGAAGCAGTGCTGAGCTTTCATCTCATCAGCAGATACCTGCCACCCAGAAACATTGATTTCTGGGCCTTAGAATTGTAATCAGATCTCTCTGTTCTTCAAAATCAGGTTCCCTGGGGTTTTCTAGTCCTTTTGCCGGATCCTCAGGTTGGGAAGTCTGATGTGGGACCTAGAACCTTCACAGTAGTGTGAGAACTTCTTTGGTATTATTATTCTCCAGTTTGTAGGTTACCCACCCAGCAACTTCAAGCTGTGTTTCAGCAGTATGTGAACCAAGAATTTCCAGATGTACAAGCTAGATTTAGAAAAGGCAGAGGAACCAGAGGTCAAATTGCCAACATCTACTGGATCATATAAAAAGCAAGGGAATTCCAGAAAAACATCTACTTCTGCTTCATTGACTATGCTAAAGCCTTTGTGTGGATCACAATAAACTGTGGAAAACTCTTCAATGGGAATATTAGACCACCTTACTTGTCTCCTGAGAAACTTGTACACAGATGAAAAAGCAACAGTTAGAATTTGACATGGAACAATGGACTGGTTCAAAATTGGGAAAGGAGTACATCAAGGCTCTATATATGCATATATACTCTGTATATGTACAGAGGACATCAAATGAAATGCCAGATGAATCACAAGCTGGAATCAAAACTGCTAGAAGCAATATCAACAACCTCAGATATGCAGATGACACCACTCTAATGGTGAAAGAGGAACTAAAGAGCCTCTTGATGAGGGTGAAAGAGGAGAGTAAAAAAGTTGTCTTAAAACTCAATATTCAAAAAAATAAGATCATGACATCTGGCCCATAACTTCATGGAAAATAGATAGGGAAAAAATGGAAACAGTGATAGATTTTATTTTCTTGGGCTTCAAAATCATTGCAGACAGTAACTGCAGCCACAAAATTAAAAGATGCTTTCTTCTTGGAAGGAAAGCTATGACAAACCTAGATAGTGTATCAAAAAGCAGAGACATCACTTTGGTGCTGAAGGTCTGTATAATCAAAGATATGGCTTTTGTTTTCCATTAGTCATGTATGGATATGAGAGTTGGACCATCAAGAAGACCGAACACTGAAGAATTGATGTTTTTGAATTGTGGTGCTAGAGAAGACTCTTGAGAGTCCCTTGGACAGCAAGGATATCAAACCAGTCAATCCTAAAGGAAATCAATCCTGAATATTTATTGGAAGGACTGATGCTGAAGCTGAACTCCAATACTTTGGCCACCTGGGTGAAGAGCTGACTCATTGGAAAAGACTCTGACACTGGAAAGATTGAGGGCAGGAGGAAAAGGAGGCAACAGAGGACGAGATGGTTGGATAGCATCACTAACTCAATGGACATGAGTTTGAGCAAACTCTAGGAGATAGTGAAGGACAGGGATGCCTGGCATGCTACAGTCCACGGGGTCACAAAGAGTTGGTCATGACTTAGCAACTGAACAACAAGAAGAAAGATGATAAAGCCAGGCATTTTCTGCTCACTGCAGTCATCTGAGGAAAAGAGGGAATGGAGTCATTCCACTCTTCCTGTGTTCACCCATTGGGGTGGGAGGGTGCCAGTGATCTCACATTTGTGGGTTTGCAACAATCTTCTTGAAAATGCAAAATTCAAATTGACAGATATCCTGAGATGGATTGTGCAGGAAGAATTTCTTAGATACAATGTCCTCTGGAAAATCTCATCTGGTGTCCGAGACCCAGAGAACTCTCCGTGCCTGTGTACTATGGCATATTTTATCCATATATGCTTTATAGGACCTAACATTCAGCATGTACTGTCAAGGGCTCAGAGTCTAATCACTTCTGTAGTGCCAGGTACTAGCTCAGCGCCTGATGCACTGCAGGTTCCCAACAAATAAATAACCATGATGGTGTCTATCCACATTTTCTTAGCATACTTTATGAGCCGATTGTCCTTTTCATTAGTCCTCTCCTCCAAGGTGCACAGTATGGATACACACTTATTACTGAGTGGGAAGAGATAGTAGGATGCACTGTCTGAAAATTCTCCCTCTATAAACAATCTAGAAATACTGAACAGATTTATCAACATCGTCTTAGTTCTATAGGTGGGATAATAAGGGAAGAATCGAAATTGCCAGGGGCCAAAATCTAGAGCAGAAAGAAGGCAGTGAAACTGTGACTGCCCTTGGAATGCTTGCAAATACTATCTGTGATCAAGTGGTTGAGTTTTAACAGTTGATCAGGAACAGGGACCCAGGTCTTGGATCTTTGCAAAATGGGGATATTTTAAGTGGCTCTGTTAGCATTTTGTATGCATGCTATGCATGCACGTATACGGGTTCTTTACCTCTAGCACCATCTGGGAAGCCCATGGAACAACATATATATGGTAATGCTGCACAGGTAGCTTAACTCATCCAGAACTAAGAGATTTTCCTGTGCCTACCTACCTGACCTCAAATCTCCATGATTTAATCCAAGGAGTGGCAAGGTCACTAATCACTAAGATATTAAAGACCTCCTAGGTGCCCAGCTAACAAGTGAAACCATGAAGAGTGCCTTCTTGAAGGCCAACAGTCTACTCTTCAAACAACAGATAAGCAAGACACAATTGAGAGGGAGGCAATAAAGATACACATTCTATTGGATGAGCAGAGGGGAGCAGTCCCATTTCGTGGCCCTCAGAGAGGGGTCAGTACTCAGGTCTACTCCTGTGGTCTATTGTGCTTTACTGGTCCATATGAGGTCACTAGACCCTCAAGAGAAAACCAAGGGGGACCTTGACAAGGTCAGAAACAGAAGCCTGATTATTACCAGGTTACCTCTATCTGACACTAAAACCAAATACAATCTTAGAACAGAAATAACCAAGTAGTGCAAAAATGAATCCCTTCTGCAAGAAACAGGATACAATGGACAGGAAAAGAAAAGCAAACAAAATAAGCTCAAATTACTTCTTTCAGCTATAACACGTTTATCTGCAGTGAGGTACCCAGAACTTCAAAGCTCCTGCCCAGTAAGATGCTGTACAGTATGGTGATTCAGAACATGAGGTATACTGTGAGATAAACCTACACCCAGGTCCCAGCTCTGTTCCTCAGCAACTGTTAGAGCCTGAGCGAGTTACTGCACTTTAAGCTGCAGTATTCTCCTTTGTAAATAGGAATAACACCTATTTACAGAGTCGCTGTCAAGAAAAAATGAGTGAATGGGGATGAAATGCTTAGCCCTGTACCTGGCCCACAGTAAGTACTCGATCAATCCTAGTTTTATAAAGGTGCCAGGAATGTACCATTGCTTTTACCAGGGTGTGGGTTGGTGTCTGAGCTCCCTCCATAGAGACTCTGGTCAAAAAGACATCAAGATTCTGCCACCAACATTTTAGGATCAAAGCTGTGGACGCTTTCATCTCTGCTCCCACCACTCTCAACCATAAATGTACCTATCTGAGTCACGGAGGAGAGTCGGATGACAAGGGAAATGGGTCTGGGACTTATTAAAACCGACTGGGAAAAGTCTTCCTGGCTTCTGGAAACCAGGGCTCCCCTAAAAACCATAGTGGTGACTCGGGTGTCTTAGCCTCTGAAAAACCCCAAACCATCACAGACACCTCTTCCCTGACGGGCACTGGAGGAAAACAGGAAGGTGAGAAGACTCTGTGACTTATTTTTCAGCCAAAAAAAACCTCCTAGCAGTTCCTTCCATTTAGCTGCAAAAAAAAGACCCAGAAGCTCAGACTCCCCACTTCATTTACAAACATACACCACCTGCTTCCCCACGTGGCCCTTCTCTTGGCTCAGCACGGCCCTGGTGCTTCTCACCCACACCCGGCAGGGCAGGGGATATTAAGGTCCTGATGGGGAACCAGGGGCAGCAGGGTGTTCAGGTAGAGGCTGCACTACCCTGTGCCAGAAAATCATGGGCTCCAAGTCAGAGCTCTGCTTCTCACAGGAGAGAGGAGAAGAGGATATGTCTCCAGGGTCCTTGTCATTCTCTCTCAGGGAGCTTAATAAAAGGACAAAATCCTCCTGCAAATTTGTGATCTGTCCCTCTGCTGAGAAATGTTTACCAAATCGAACCCCTGCTGCTGGTGGGACCATGTCCTAGCCCTCAAGTGCCCAGGGAGGCCTCACGGATAGTAAGACACTCTGTGCCTCGGGCCTTTACCTCCCTCTACCTTTTACCAAAACTGTATGAGGCTGTGACAGAACCGGTACTCCACTCCCAGTGTATGTGTGCTCAGTCGCTCAGTCGTGTCCGACTCTTTGTGCCCTTCTGGACTGTAGCCCACCAGGCTCCTCTGTCCATGGGGTTTTCCAGGCAAGAATACTGGAGTGGGTTGCCATGTCCTTCTCCAAGGGATCTTCCCAACCCAGGGACTGAACCTGTGTCTCTTGTGTCTCCTGCTCTGCAGGCAGATTCTTTACCCGTTGAGCCATCAGACACCTTTCCCAAATCCCTTAACTCCCTTCTCAAATCCCTTAACTCCCTTCTCAAATCCCCATAGTTACTCACAAGGTCACTGCCTGCCCTCGGCCTCAAACCCCAACTCCATGTCCTAAACACAAGGCCCCTAAACCTTTCCTCTCCTCCGCCTTTGGTCTTACTCCTCTCTCTCATGCTTTCCTTTCCTCCAGAGCAGTTGATCCTGCACAATCAGCTTGTCCAGTTTTGATGCCAGTGGTTCCCAGTCCTTCGCTGGCAAACCAGGATTTCATGGCAGCATCACCTGTCTCATCTCCAAATTGAACCACACAGTAGTGCTTCTTAAGATACGGTCAGGTGACCCAGCAGCAGTCCTTCGGGTGGCCTGATGGCTGTGCTGAGGTTCCCAGTGGGAGATGATGACAACACACTCTCAAGACCCCACCCATGTCTCCATCACGAGGCTGGTGGACCTATTAATTCTCATGATTTTGCCTGTCTAGTTTTCATGGTAGGAGGACATTTTAGGTGGCCTACAAGCTCTCCTGATAGTCTTGCTACAGGGCATTTGGCTTTCGTCTTTAAAAGAGGAATAAGTTAACAATTGTTTGTTCATGGGAATTTCCTGCCTTGGATCCAGCTAACTGGAGCAACCTACTGTGGTTCAAGGCCAGAGGTAGAAATGTTGAACACAAGAAGTTTGATGTCTACAAGGGCCATGGGGATAGGGGCACTTCCAGTTTGTCCTCATGCAATGAGGGCCCTGCGTTAGCATAAGGCCTAACACACCACAGTAGGTACTTCCTGAATATCCAGTGGATGAGACCTGTGAGAATTGACTTTATAAGCTCAGAAAGCAGAATAGTGTTTGCTTTCTACTCCTCTGGACTTTCCTCCAAGATAAGGTATTTTCCTCTCTCTGGTTCTCTACCCTCCCCGGATATCTGTTCTCACTATCAAGGACTCTCTAAAGCATCACTTGAAATATGAGCTTGGCATGACCTTCCAGGGAGAGGTTCACCAACAGATTCTCAGGAAACCAAACTGAAAGACTCAGAAGAAGAAAGCTAAGAGCACAACACCAGGCTGCTACAGGCACCTTGCCCAGCAGGTGGGACCTTCTGCCTGGCTTCCAGGCACCTCTGTAGGTGGTCCTTCATCCCCGCTTCCTCCCTGGGCATCTGCCATCTGCGGTGCCAGTACCCCAGCCCACATGATCAAGACATGGAGCCCTATAGGCTCTGTTCACGCTCTTGGAGGACAAGGAGGTGAAAGCCAGAGGAAACAGGCAGAAGTCAGAGGTGGAGGACCTGCCGCCAGAGACAGGGACAGAACACGTGAAACCTGGAAGAAGGCCTGGGCCTGATGGTGGGGTTCCTGCTCTGACTTCCAGCCTTCACCTCCCCCTGTCCCCGTCTCCTGGTTTTTTAGCCAGCCTGCAGTTCATGGGAGGTTGAAGCAGACCAAGCCGACGACAGGAATGTTCCACCGCAGCCCCCGACACGCGTGCTCGCCCCCAGGCGCCCCCGCCACACGCACTCTCCTGCCAGGCAGCTCGGCATTTCTTGGCTCCCTAAGCCTGCCCGTGGAAGATGACTGGGAATGCAGACTGTGGGAGGAAATGACAATATTCATTGTTTGGATTAAATATTTTTCTTGGCCCTCCTGTTGTTTGCTGAGCGTCTTTTTCCCCCCCTTCCCATTCTCTCTTTCTTTCCCTCCTCCCTCCCTCTACTTCTCTCTCTCCCCCTCTCCCTTCCTCTCTCTCTCTCTCTCACCTCCTCCTCAGTAATCAAGCACACTGAGAGAAACTTCAAGGAGAAAGCAGAAACTCCTAGGGTGGGAAGAGCTGTTGAAGGAAATTAAAGTAGTTGACAAAGGCTTTTGCCATTCTGGTACCATAACCAGCTCTTCACAAGGATGTTTCACTTTGGGATAAATCTAAACCTACATTGCTTTGAGTTTGCATAAGTCTTCTTGGGATATAACCCATAGTGCTTGTTTTCTCTCTTATTCGCTCCTTCTTTCATATATGTGCAATATGTGTGTATATATATGTATACACATATATACATAGGGCTTTCCAGATGGTTCAGTGGTAAAGAATCCACCTGCCAATGCAGGAGACGAGGGTTCAATCCCTGGGTTGGGAAGATCCTCTGCAGAGGGAAATGGTAACCCACTCCAGTATTCTTGCCTGGGAAATCCCATGGACAGAGGAGCCTGGTGGGCTGTAGTCCACGGGGTCACAAAGAGTTGGACACGATGGAGTGACTGAGTATGCACATATATACACAAAAATATAATGCATAAATAACATATATCATTCTTATATAAGATAAATGTGTAAATAACAATCCCTAATATATAATGATTAGAAGACAGATACATAACCTTAAAATATGCGTTACAAGCCCGAGAAAACCATAATTGAAGACACATGTACCCCAGTGTTCACTGTAGCACTATTTACAATAGCTAGGACATGGAAGCAACCTAGGTGTCCACTAACAGATGAGTGGATAAAGCAGCTGTGATACATATGTACAATGGAATATTACTCAGCCATAAAAGGAATACATTTGACTTAGTTTTAATGAGGTGGATGAACCTAGAGCCTATTATACAGAGTGAAGTAAGTCAGAAAGAAAAATAAATATCGCACACTGACACATATATATGAAATCTAGAAAAATGGTACCGATGAACCTATTTTCAGGGCAGCAGTGAATGTGCAGACACAGAGATTTATGGACACCGTGAGGGAAGGGGAGGGTGGGAGGAATTGAGAGAGTAGCATGGAACGATATACATTATGATATGTAAAACACATAGCTAGTGGGAATTTGCTATATGACAAGCGAGCTCAAACCTGGTGCTCTGTCACAACTTAGAGTGTTGGGATGGTGTGGGAGGTGGGAGGGGGTTTCAAGAGGGAGGGCACATATGTACACCTCTGACTGGTTCGTGTTGATGTATGGCAGAAACCAACACAGTGTTGTCAAGCAATTACTCTCGAATTTAAAAACAAATGAATTTAAAAATATACGCTACATTTTATACACACACACACTCACACACACACACATTCAATTTCTCTGGAAGCCCCAGGCAGAAACAGTGACTCTTAAAGGTAAAAATATTTTTACAACTAGAAATCGACACATAGAGATAAGATACTATTTTTATTTTATATTTGACATTTTCTGTGTATCAGGAGCTGTGCTATAAGGTTTGTACTCATGATTGTATTGAACCCTCACAACAACCCATTTTATACATGAGAAAAACCAGGGATCAGAGCTGTTAAGAAATCTGTCTCTAGAAAAGATGCAGAGCTGCCATCTGACACCCAGGTCTGTGCTATAAACATCTTGGGAGGCTTACTCTGCCTCCAACATCATTCACCATAAAATAATGATACCCCTCACTTTACTTTTCAGAACCGCATACCTGGTTCAATCTCTACCATAATTATGGGCGTGAAGTAGTCACTTTCTGGATGGAAAGTCAGTGTCACAGAGGCTCCTGAGAAGTGTTATCATCTTCAAAATATACGATGAGCCAGGCATGGAGCTATTTAATGGAATTCTGGAATGTCTATTTGATAGATACTTAGTGTGTCTCCTAAATACAAGCTATGACTAAGTATCTGCCTTAAAGAAGTTTTGGCGGCATCAGCATTGAATAGGGCAGAATCTGAGACAACAGGGGAAAAAAAATCACAAGCCAATGCAGGATTAATTGCCAAAGGAATTAATGGCAACAATAAGACCTATAGAAGTTCAGAATAGGAAAGGGTCTGGGGCATTTCAGAAAGGCTTAATGGAGTAAATGGGATTAGACTTAATCTTTGAGGGTGGAGGATTTGGGCAGAGGAACCGGGAGAAAAATCCCAGCAGGAGGGCAAATATACGCCAAGATTTCAAATGGAAAAAGAAAAGATATATCTGTGGTTTTCTGCCTGGATTATTAATGGCCTAAGTTTGGAACTAGGTCAAAATCTCCATCTAGAGGAATCTAGTCCTTATCCCTGAAAAAAGTAGGGAGCAATGAAATCTGGGAGAGTGTGTGTGAGTGTGTGTGTGTGTGTGTGTGTGTGTGTGTGTGTGTGTAGAAGAAGAATATGGTAAAAGTTGTCTTTCAAACGTTGGATCTGGGGACAGTGCAGGGAATGTTTAGGAGAGAACTGGAGGGCTCCACAGTAGGTAGAAGTTGATCTCAAGCAGATAGGAACTGAGAAGAACAGAATTGTCTGGTCATAATATGCAACAGGAAAAAAGAAGGGAGGGGTCTTATGAAGGAAAATTGTCAGGACTCGGCAAGTGGCCACATTTGGTTAGAAGACCACGGTAATGAAGGTCTGTCTGTGACAATTTACTCAAATCATGATAAGCTTTTCTCAAAAAATTAGCTCATTGAGAAAACAGCTAGAAAGACTCCTCACTAAATCTAAGGACTGAGTCAAAACAAAACCTATCAGCAAACTCTATACTATCTCACAGTGAGAAGCTCTACACATCTTCTTTGTCCATTTAAACAAAGGCCCAGAGGGTCTCTCCTGCCCAACTTCTGCTAGGTTTTCCCCACAACTTGGCCGTGACTATTTTATCACCCCAAGTAATATTCAGGTCCAGCTAAGTTGAGGAATGGCAGGAGGGAGGTGGCATGTTTATTCTGGAATACTTTCTTGCCAAGAGTCATTTCTTTTAGCCCCGATCTAATTTTTAGTTCCTGTGTCTGCAAGGAGCTCAGTTTGTGTGGCTGGTTACTGTGGTTCCCATCCTCAACCTGTCACGCCATCCTGGGTTGTCAGCCTGGCTGTTCTGTTCTCCGTTAATTGGTCCATCCATCCAGTCTCACTTTCACCCATATGGAACCTATTCTCTGTGCAAGTGTCTTGTTTACATTCCCTTTATCTACGGGATGCTTGTCTGTGTATCTTATTCACTCATCCGCTGATCAGCTGCATCTGTTTCACAACATGTTCTCCAGGCTCACTTTGCTGGTCTCTGATCCTTGCTAAGCAGGCCTCCTCTTCTGGGGGCAAGCCTGCAAAGCCCAGGGAGAGATCCTAACAGGTGACCAGCACCCCACGTTCATCTCTCACCCGAGTTCCCTACAAATGCTGCATTGCTAGTTCGTGTGTTCTCTATTTGTTTATTTGTTCTTAATCTTCCTACCAGTTTAAGAACAGGGCAGGGATGGGATGGAATGGGCTGCCTGGGTTCATTTACAGCCTCACACTGCTCTAGCTGTGGGGATTTGGAAATGTAATTGAATCCTTAGCCCCCTAGTTTCCTCATCACGAAAACAAGAAGGATACGAATGGTAATAATTTCTCATAGAATGCACCTGGCATTCAATAAACATCCAATAATGTTATTAACTATACCATGGAAGCAGGAGTTATTTTTCTGTCTCCTGAGTGCAGCAAGCCTGCATACTCTGGGTATCCATGCTTCCCTATTGGTGAAAGTGGAAAGTAGTTCTTCAGAGGCGGCTACCAGAAAGCCTGGTTATTCTTCTCTTGCAACTATGACCAGTAATACCAGGGATCTTACCATTAAACTTGCCCAACTATAGGGACAGAATGACTCTACATACATAACACAGCTTTCGCTCTGTGCTCAGTTGCCCATCATGTCCAACTCTTTGTGACCCCATGGACTGTAGCTCACCAGGCTCCTCTGTCTAAGGGATTCTCCAGGCAAGAATACTGGGTGGGTTGCCATTTCTTTCTCCAGGGGATCTTCCCAACCCAGGGATCAAACCCGCATCTCCTGTGTCTCCTTCATTGGAAGGCAGATTCTTTACCACTGCAACACAGCCTTAAGGCAGGCAAATTAAGCAAAGCTATCTGAAATACAAGTCATCTCTCTTAGGTTCTGTTGGATAGCTTCCCTGGTGGCTCAGATGGTAATGAATCTGCCAGCAATGTAGGAGACCCAGATTCAATCCCTGGGCCAGGAGGATCCCCTGGAGAAAGGAATGGCTACCCACTCCAGTATTCTGGCCTGGAGAATCCCATGTACAGAGGAACCTGATGGGCTACAGCCCATAGGGTTGCAGAGTTGGGTATGACTGAAGAGTTTTAGCACATAGCACAGAGGGCTCTCATAATGGAATTATTACCCTTACTAGAAGAGACACCAGAACTTTCTATTCCTCTCTGCCAGCTGAAGACACAGTGAGAAGGTGACCGTCTGCACACCAGGAGGAGAGCCCTCTCTAGGAAATTGGATCAGCCAGCACCTTGATTTGGGATTTCCTGGCCTCCAGAACTGTGAGAAATAAGTGTCTATTGTTTAAGCCAGCTAGCCAATGCATATTGTAAACAGAAGACCAAGCAGACAAACACTCAAGATTTATTTAGTGAATTTATTACTTTAGCTTTTTTTTTTCCCCTTTACTGATTTGTCAACCTAAAGAATTCCTAGAGATTTTTGTCTGAAAAAAGGAGCATGAAAAAGAGGTAAGAAGAGGACAAACAGGCAGGAAGCAGCTCTCAGAGGGAACCTAAAGAAGTTAAAAAGACCGTTGGTTTCTGCTATGCAGTAACAAGGCAGTTTTGCATGGGTTTGACCCATGAGTTAGGCACGCAGGGCCTGAAACCAGGACAGGTGAGCGAAGCCAACAACTTGGGCAACGGTAGCCACTCCAACTCAGCTCTAGTGTCCTCAGGGTCTTGAGTGGTTCCAAGGCCAGAGACCATTCCCAGAGACCTAACAGCACTGCAGACATGCACCACCAAGTTTAATATTTCCCACATTAGAAAGACTTCAATTGAATCTAATCTCATTTTTAATTAGTCCTCACATCGCCTGGTGAGGCAGATTAATATGATTATCCATATTCCACTGATGGGGAAAATGAAACAAAGGGCCATGCCTCAAGGTCACTTAGGGAATGAGCAATAGAGGTGAAAATTAAGCATTTTAAATTTCCCAACTAGCACACAAGGGAGAGGACAGTGGGGAGTTGATTTCATCTCCTTTTGTTCAGAATCTTTCACATCTGGATAATGCATATTCAATTTACTACTTGGTTTCTCTAATTAAAAAATAAAGGACTCATTCTACTTCTGAACTCCAATATTCAATTTTCAATGCATAAGGAATTTATCAAGTATTCTATGCCAGGAGCAGCCCCAAAGAAAGGTAATAAAATGAGTATTACTTAGACAAATGTGAATATATATTGACTATTTATCCAATGCAGGAGACGTGCGTTCAATCTCTGGTCAGTAAGAGCCTCTGGATAAGGAAATGGCAACCCACTAAAGTATTCTTGCCTGGGAAATCCCATGAACAGAGGAGCCTGGCAGGCTACCGTCCATGGGGGTCACAAAGAGTCAGATATGACTTAATGACTAAACAACAACATTGACTATTTATGGAATGTTCAATATTATCCTACATTGTAGGGGGTGTATATAAACACAGAAGACTAAAACATGATTTTTGTCCACTAGAAGCTGGTCTAATTGATCTAACTGAACATTCAAAATAGTAACCAATACAAATAGTACACACCTCTAGCTACATAGCTCAATCATTAAAGAATCTGCCTGCAATACAGGAGACCCGGGTTTGATTCCTGGGTCGGGAAGATCCCCTGGAGAAGGAAATGACAACCTACTCCAGTATTCTTGCCCGGAGAATCCCTTGGACAGAGAAGCCTGGTAGGCTACAGTCCATGGGGTCACAAGAGTCGGACACCACTTAGCAACTAAATCACCACCACTAGCCGTGTAGACAGGAACCAGCTCTTTTCTTTGTTCCCCAAAGTAGATGTTTAAGCACCATGTGTTGATAAACTATTGGCTGAGCTTATTCCAGATCAAACTGAGATATTACTAGTGTGAGAGGCAAGCTCATAGTATCATCATACACCTCCCCTCCTACCATTCAGTTATTTCATCTTCAATGTCTCTCTCATAATCCATCACACCCTTCTACTGAAGAAATAATTTTGTATGCAGCCTCTTTTCACTCTTCTCTTTCTGCTTCCCCAGTTCAGTGAGGTGGCTGTTACATTATTTTAGGTGAGAGAGGATAAGGTTCTGACTTCTGTGGTTCAAATTTGCCACCATGATTTTCTTCCTTAAATAGAAATCTTATCATCTTTGTTCTGTGACTGAGATGTTTAATGCTCACCTAATATCTGTGTGTTTCCCCGAACTCAGTTGAGGCCACGAGACCATGTTCTGGCAAATGGGAAGGCAAGCAGACTTAATGCACTACTTTTCACCCAAAGGACTCAAGAGTTATTGGCCTCTCTCTATATTTCTTCTCTGCCCTTTTGGAAGAAATCATGGAGACCACATTTTGAGAAGACAGAGGTGTGAGATGGAAGAAATAAATGCGTGCTCCAGAGAGTTACACCAGACTTCATGGGAGTAAGAAACAAATCCTTTGTCACGTTCAGTCACTTGAGATTTCTAGGTTCACTGGGGACCACAGCCTATCCCAATTAATTCATATTCTATTTATAAACCTCGACACTGGCTCCAGGATAAAATCTAAACTCATTAGCTCAGCACACAAAAACTTGAGTGATCTAGCCCTAACTGAGCTCTTTAACCCCCAATCATTCCACATTCCTTCATGTTCCCCAAGATCAGCTTCACAGAGCAGATGAGTAATATTTTCTGTGATATGCCACTGGGATTTGGGGGTTGTCTGTTATAGGCTATGACTGTGGCAACATTTAAATACTATAGAGATTGGTATTAGAAGTGGGGTGCTGCCATCACAAAATCTAAAATGTGTGGCCCTGGTTCCAGAATGGTGAGTCAGGAAGCAAAGGAGCTGTTTTAAGAAGCTGGAAAAATCAGTTACTTCACTCATGTAGTGGGGAAAAAAATATTAAATGTTTCCTGTAGTTGTGAGAAAAGTTAACTGTTATAACTCGTATATCAGAAAATTTATTTAATAGCCTATTGGCTTTGGGAAAGGAGGATTTAAAGAAGAGTATTACCAGAGTTAGTTAGTGTTGGCTACCTTCATTTGATAAGGTGCTGCAAGAAGAGATGAGCTCAGAAAATGTTGCTGCTTTGCCAGCAGACTTGACAGGTAACATAAAGTACTAAAAATTCCAGGATTTGTAGTGAAAAACAAACTTATTTCTCATTTCCAACGAGCAAAAGATGAAACTGAGTAATACTTTGTATTAGAAATGCCTTCTAAGAGTGAAGTTAAGGACTAATCTCAGGCAAAGACCAAATCAAGGACTATTTCATCATTTGTTCACACTTTTAGTTGGATTTCAGTGTAGCTGAAATCCTTGTAGCTGAACAAAGCGACTTCTAGAAAAGAGACTAAAGACTTTATCAAACAAGACAAGCCTCATAAGCTCAGAATATCTATAATCAAATCGATATGAAGAGGTACATCTTGAAAAGACTGTGAGGCTAGCTCTTATAATATGGATTTGACTGAAATTAAATATATGCAAAGCCAAAAAAGTCTGTGAGAATTCAATTTCCAAAAGTAACATCAGCTTGTGTCAAAAGAGATCTGCTGCTAGAGAATTTTGATAGATTTTTGGATTCCCCATATTCTATACCAGAAGAAAGAAGTCTGAGAAAACGACTCAGTTTCCAATAGGAGGATGTTCCCTAGTGCTCTCTTCTTGTGACCCAAGAGGATAATAGAAAAGGAAGGATGTCCAAGAAAGCCAAACCAAGAGCCATAAATCAAAATGAACCTGGGAGTTTTACCTAGGGGGTAATCAATAGGCATTGAACAAGCAGCACTCTCTATTCATAGAGTATAATTTTTGCCACTTTTCTTGGAGAGATTTCAGAATTTTTGTGTTATGTGATTTTTCCTTTTTCTCCTTGAAAGGGGACAGTTACTGTGGTTTTCTTGTTTCTATTCTACTTTGCCATCAAGTCCGAGGAAGGAAGAGAATCTGTAATTTTATCACATCGGACTCGAGATTAAGAGAAGCTATCTTGTACCTGATGTAAATCATGTTATTTGAGATTTTTAAGCCTGATACTAGACTCGATAAGACATTTAGAGTATCTTGGGGTAGGGTGAAATAAATTTGAATATAACAAATGTCTGTGACCAAAGAGACTGACTGGAAGATATTGTTACATGCCCATAGCGCCTTCGGAGCTCTCTTCCTTTGCCAGGAATTCACTATCAGTAGAGTATAATTTCCCCTCCTACAAATTTTAAATGGAGCCATATGATTTGCCTTGGCCAATGGAACATGAATATATATAACAAGTGCTACATTTGACAAGAGGTTTTGAATGTCTTGGTATGCCTTTTCTGGTTTTTTCCTACTCATGCAACCCACCATGTGAAGAACATATACTGGGTATCTACTGACCCTGAAACTTTGAAGCCTGGGTCCTTGAGTGAGAGTTAGGTGGAGTAATCCAACCCCAAACCTAAGGCAGAACCACTTTAGCCAACCAGCAGATGAATGAGTGAGAAATAAATGTTCTTGATACAGGACATTGATATTTGAGGATGATTTGTTATGCAAAAGGGGCTTCCCTGGTGGTTCAGATGGTAAAGAATCTGCCTGCCATACAGGAGACCCAGGTTCGATCCCTGGGCCAGGAAGGTGATCCTCTGGAGAAAGGAATGGCTACCCACTCCAGTATTTTTGCCTGGAGAATCCCATGGACAGTGGAGCCTGGTGGGTTACAGGGTCCATAGGGTCACAAAGAGTCGGATGTGACTGAGTGACTAACACACACACATACACATGGTATAAAAAACTGGATCACGGCATCATACAATTTCCTTTCACATTTTTGCCTTTCCATATGTTTCTATTTTTCCTTCAAAATTCACCTCAGATGGTTACCCCTCTGTAAGATCTTCTTAACATAATTGAGGCAAGTTATTTGCTTTATTCTCTGTGCCCCTATGTGACTATGCTCATATCTTTGTATTATTACTCATTGAGTAGCAATTTGATCTTTTTACCTCTGTTGTATGCTGTGTTAGAAATTCCTTATTCATTTTTGTAATATTGACACATACTTGGCACTCAGAAAATGCTATTTTAAGTGAAGAAATGAATAAAGGAAACTGAAAGAGCGATCATAGTTTAGTGACCATGGTGTAAGCTGGGAGAAGAGGCTATGCAACTTGTGCAAATCCTAGCCATTGGGGGGAGCAGCAAGCTTTTAGATTGAGAAATGGTATGAAGCTCATATTAAAAAAAAAAAGAGCTAGATGAATTTGTTTTTTCATGTGTTGGAATTTGGAGCCCTAGATTCTGTAGCTAAGCTTGGAGAGGTGGGAAGATGCTTCCCATGCATGAAGTATTGTACATTCCTGGTTAGAACATGTTTTCTTTGGGGGTTGTTGTGGTTTCTTTCTTTTTTCTCTTTTTTTCCTTTTTATTTTTTTCCAGCTTTGGAAGCATCTAATGTTTGCAATAACAACAACAAAAATATGAGGCTGGCCCAGTATGAATCAGGAGACAATCTGGACATGCAGTGGATGTAAGGGGTGGGAGGTGGAGGGAGGAAAGAAGAAAGGAAAAACAGTTGCCAGGAGCTTAACAGAAGAAAATGCCATGCACGACACATGGCTGGCACAGTGGGCAGCAGCATCTGGTCTAGATAAGGACCCCCCGTGTGTGCTGCTGAGTGTACACGTGTATGTGCGTGTGCACGTGTAAGGAAACACCCAGGCTCTGGGCTTCAGGAAGCCTGCTCGTGGCTCCAGGCTCACTAGCCTGAAATGCTACCCTCCGTGGCGGCCTCTCACCGTGAGCTAGATCGGCAGCCAACTTATTCTTGCGAAGTATGTTGCAGGCTAGAATGGGCTATGGAAAACAAGCCCGAGAAAAGCCACAAGGGCCTCCTGACCCATTTGAATCTTATTCCTGCCAAGTCCTCATTACTGATCTCAAATAGGAAGGAAAACAATGTATAAGGCTGAAGAGGCTATGGAGAATCCACTGGGGAAAAAAGGCTTACTTAGGGTCGCTGGGCTAGAGGTGTCAGACAGGAAAGAGGCAATGAGTCTGTTTTCAAATTAGTGCATGGTTTGGCGTGGTTTTTTTCTGTTGTTGTTTTGCTTCATTCTTGTTTGACATTCAAAGGCTTGTTTTCTCTCTTATTCTTGTTACTCTGTGCAATGAAATAGAGGTAAAATAAGGTGGAGGCCTTATATCCTCTATGGATAATGAGCACCCTCTCAAGGCAAGTGTCTAAGGAAATTTACCCCCAGCTGATAGGCTGGAGCTGGTATGCTGCCAGCAAGACTCAGATCTGAAATGTTTTTAGCCCTTTAAATAAGGTTATGGTGCCCAAGTGGGGTGCCTACACCTGGAAAGGTAGACGGAAAGAGACACAAAAACTTAGCTCAAAGCTGCAGGCCTGGAAAAAAAAAAAAAAATCAGACTGAGTTGAAAGGAGGAAAGTGGAGGTTCTGCTTCTACTGGATTCCTGCTGAAGCTTTCTGCGTTCACCTCATGGAGAACGTTTGGCTTCCTCAGCCAGGACCTCCAGTGCGCAGCATGTAGCACATGTCACCCATCCCTGTTGGCATGCTTCAACCTGGTCTTGCTTCAGGTGACTTCTCACACAGGGATGATAACAATGATGATAATCCTATACACGTGTGTAGCACCCGAGTGTCTGTCAATGCTTTCGTAAACATCAGAGAGCCAAAAACAAAATTCAAAGTCAACCAAGGGAGATGTTATTTTCCCATAGGAGGGAAATGGCTTTGTTTGAGATCACATAGCTAAGAAGAGAAGCAATCCATGGAACCAAGCTTTCTCTACCCATTGCACAAATAGCCTTCAAAGAGTTGAAGGGAATCTAAATGTCATCACTCACCCCCCAAGTCCCAAGACAGGGCCATGCTAACTACAGGCTTCTCTCAATAAAAAAAGAGTATCCAGTAAAAAAGAGTCTTAAAGGAGTCATAAAACTCAGGGTCTCTTGGCCACCTTTTTATTCTTCACAAGTTAGCAAAATTTTCCTTTTCCCCATAGTAATCCAGTTTCTTCTCCAGATCTTTACCCGACTGCCATCTTCTTCCCAATCTGTGGCTGCCCTTAATTGCTACCTCATTCATCCACTCAAGACATATTTATTGAACATTTACCCTGTGCCAATCACTGCACCCCTGTACTAAGCACTTGAGGTTTATCAGTGAATAAAATAAACAGAAAACCCTTCCCTGTAGAGCTTATATCCCAGTGAGGAATATTGACATTAAGTGTAACAAATAAAGAAGGGGAGTGCTGAAGAATTGAGGCTTTCAAACTGTGGTGCTTGAGAAAACTCTTGAGAGTCCCTCGGACAGCAAGGAAATCAAACCAATCAACTCTAAAGGAAATAAACCCTGAATATTCATTGGAAGGACTGATGCTGAAGCGCCAATATTTTGGCCACCTGATGCATAGAGCTGACTTATTGGAAAAGACCCTGACGCTGAGAAAGACTGAAGGCAGGAGAAGGGGATGACAGAGAACAAGATGGTCAGATGGTATCACTGACTCAATGGACATAAGTTTGAGGAAACTCCAAGAGATAGTGAAGGGCAGGGAAGCCTGGCGTGCTACAGTCCATGGGGTCGAAAAGAGTCAGACATGACTTAGTGAATGAACAACATAACAAATAATTGTTTAGGGAATTAGAAAGTAACAGCCTTATTTTTATTTTTATTTATTTATTTATTTATTTTAACAGCCTTATTTTTAAAAAATAGGGCAAAGTGAGGGAGTGCTCCCTGGGCTTCCCTAATGGCTCAGATGGTAAAGATCTGCCTGCAGTACGGGAGACCTGAGTTCTATTCCTGGGTCAGGAAGATCCTGTGGAGAAGGAAATGGCAACCCACTCCAGTATACTTGCCTGGAAAATCCCATGGACAAAGGAGCCTCTAAGGCTACAGTCCATGGAGTTACAAAGAGTCGAACACGACTGAGTGATTTCACAAGGGAGTGCTCTGGGGCTTCCCTGGTAGCTCAGCTGATAAAGAATCTGCCTGCAATGCAGGAGACCCCAATTCGATTCCTGGGTCAGGAAGATCCCCTGGAGAAGGAAAAGGCTACTCACTCCAGAATTTATTGGCTTCCCTGGTGGCTCAGAAGGTAAGAAATCTGCCTGCAAAGCAGGAGACCTGGGTTTGATCCCTGGGTTGGGAAAAACCCCTGGAGAAGGGCATGGCAACCCATCCAGTATTCTTGCCCGGTGAATCTCCACAGACAGAGGATCCTGGAGGGCTACAGTCCATGGGGCTGCAGGATCGGACATGATTGAGCGACTAAGCACAGCACAGCAAGGGAGTGCTCTAGGTTGAGGGATGGGCAGAGAATGAGAGGACAGTTGTCATTTACAGTCAAATGATCAGAGAAGGGAAATTTGGAGGGCTGTGTACACCATAGCAAGGCCTCTGTATTTTACCCTGAATGAACTGAGGAATCCTGGGAGGGTTTTGGCAGAAGAGGCCCCTTTGGCTGCTGTGTTGAGAATAAAAAGTGCTAAAACAGGGGTAGGAGTGAGACCAGTCTGGAGGCTGTTGCGGGAATCCAGGTAGTAGAGGATGATAGCTCAAACCAGGGTGGCAGCAGATGAGATGGTGAAAAGCGATTGAACTGTGGATGGATTTTCAAGGCAGAACTAGTGGACTGAACTGATGAATTGGATGTGGAGAATGAGAGAGGGGGATTAAGATGACACCCAGGACTTTGTCCTGAGCCACAGGAAGGATAAAGTTGCCATCAACTAAGATGGGGAAGTCTGCACAGAGAAATGATAAACTGTTGCATATGAACTCCTTGAATTCTTAAATTCTGTTTGCTACTCTACTAAGAAATGGAAAAATACTACCACATTTACATATTTACTTCCATATCAATAAACAAGGGTGTCAGAGTCTATTGCAGCCTACCAATGTGAGCCAGTGAAGAACTCAGGAAAGGGAAGAATACCTGCCATCTAGCAGCCACTAGACTACAGCCACTTCCTAGGGTGGTGAGTCCCAAGGAATTTGCCGCTGCTGCTGCTAAGTCGCTTCTGTCATATCTGACTCTCTATGATCCCATAGACGGCAGCCCACCAGGCTCCCCCGTCCCTGGGATTCTCCAGGGAAGAATACTGGAGTGGGTCACCATTTCCTTCTCCAATGCATGAAAGTGAAGTTGCTCAGTCGTGTCTGACTCTTCAGGACCCCATGGACCGCAGCCTACCAGGCTTCTCCACCCATGGGATTTTCCAGGCAAGAGTACTGGAGTGGGTTGCCATTGCCTTCTCTACCCAAGGAACTTCGGATGTTGTAAAAACACAGGATACTGGCCCCAAATAGCTGAGGTGCCTATCAAAGGAATGACTTCAATGAGCCCAGACTCTTGCATCTTCCAATACATAGAAAAGCGTTAAATTCCTTGTCTGGGGTTATCTGGTTTTCTTTAATTAACAATAATCTTTTGATGTTCAGACTACCTACCCTTTATTATTATTATTATTTTCAAAATTTCTATATAACCGGGCTCCTCCCCCAGTCTCGGAGCAGTTCTCTCAAGGTTACTTGAGATGCTGTCTCTTGGGCTTGAAGTTCTAAAAGTCCCCGCAGAATAAAACATAACTCTCAACTTTTAGGCTGTGAATGTTTTTTAAGTCAGCACTACAAACTTTGTCTTCAGTCATTGTGCCTTCCTTCCCATCTGACTCAGAGCCAACAGTGTTTGTAATCCCTTCTATCTCCTCTTTACCTTGGGTGTCCAGACTTTTAATCAGTTTATTATCCACAGATAATATATTAAAGTTTCATTCATATCAAAAGTCTTTCCATAAACACTGTCTTCCACTTAAGTTATTGTTCATCTCACTCCTTGTACTGGCCAACTTTTGGAAACAATATTTTTATTTGCTGCATCCATGTTCTTATCTATTTCTCAACATACTTCCCTCTCTCCGGTTCCACGGTTACCACTGTGTCTGGGATTACAGCAAATGTTGAAATCATAAGCCTAATTGTCTCTTGTCAATACTCAATTCATCTGTCCGCTCTTTAGCATTTCACACCATTTGCCATCTCTCTCCTCTTCCATGGTTTTCCTCTTAATACAACCATTCTCTCCTGTATTTCTTTCTACATTTCTAATCATTCTCTATTCCCTTGACTAGTTTTACTTCCTCTGTTCTTCCCTGTATTACTTCCCTCCTCCCATGCCTTTTTTCTCCACCCCTCCCCATTCACATTTCTGGCATGATCTTATCCCCTCACCTACCTTTAATTATCATCCATATTTCCCTCATTTCTCAACAGGTCATCAACTGAGACTGTGTGACTGAACTCTAGACTTTTTATTTCCAACTCTACTAAACTCACTCTATCTAAAGCCAAGCTCATTATCTTCTCCTACAAGCCTGCTTCTTCTTCTTCTTTTTTTTTTTTTTACAGAGGTGAATGGCATCCACTATCCATCCAAGCACCAGGGAGTCAGATATAGATCTTCTTGGTCCCCATTGGCTGGGATTTTAGAATCGATTTCATATCTTAAAAGGAAAGCCCTCAGTCATGACTTCTTTCCATCCTTACCAAGTGGGGCTGAGTCTGGGTTCTCAACATCTCTCTCTTGAGATGCAAGTATTGTCTCCTAACCATTCCACTTATCACGTGTCTCTTCTGCAAGGGCTTCATTTTCAACAATTTTTCTACCTTATCTGATCTCTCAGCTTCCTGGAGATGCTCTTCAATACCATTGGAATAAAGTTGATCGTCCGAGTAGGGCAACATTCAAGCCATGTCTTCATCTAGCCTGAGCCCCATCAGCCTCATCTGTAGTCTCCAAAGGGTTCTCCAAACTTTCCCTGTGTTTCAAATCCCTGTTCCTTGTACACATACCATCCTCTCTGCCCACAGGGCTTTCAACTTTAACACCAACTAATAAAACCATCAAATCCTACAAGAGTGTCACTTTGCTCTGAAATCTTCCCCAAATCGTATGTCCCACACCCATCCTCTGCCTGTTCAGTAAGTAAATACAGTATCTTTCCTTTATTCCCAAAGAACTTTGAAAACGTGCCTCCCTCAAGTCAGAGTGGATTACCAGAGACAGGAGTTTCATCTTGATTCTTTTAACATCCCAAGAGTCATAGACTATACATGGACAATAAATGTATGTTCTGTGAATGAGTGCTTCTTTATCTAAATCCTACACTTTCAAGAGTTGAGCGCCTTGAAGACATTTCTTCTTGGCTCTAGGTTAAAATAAGAAATTAGAAGAGACAGTAGAGGGAAAAATACCAAAATAAGAAACATTGTCTCTATCAAGTGCCTCTGTTTTCCTCTATATCAGCATAAACCCTGTTGACGGGAATATTGAGGAGTGATGGTATATTGATCACTGCATATCTACTGCATTTCAGGCTTAGTGCTGGTAAAACATATGAACTGAATTTGTTTTTATATCTGCTCCTTCTGGAAGTCCCCTAATATGGGAATAAAGGAGTAAAGAAGGTATGAAATCACAAGAGCAAAGAGGACAGGCAAGACCATGACAGCCAATGGAGAATCCAACAAAGTTTAAGAAAGTGGAAAGTTCATGAAGGAGTAGTAGCTGACAGAGCAGATCTGAGAAAACAGAAACCTAAATGCCTGAAATGCACAGAACACCAGAAAAACTCAGGAATTAGGATTGTCAAGTACCTCTGCAGGCAGCTATATAGGTGAGTGTTTGTGTGTGTGTCTGTGAGAGAAAGAGAGAGAGCAAGAGAGCATGTCAGAGAGCTCAAACCCCACCTCCTATATTAAGAAGTCCGTACATAATGCCACAAACGAAAAGAAAAATCAAGATTGGCAGTACAAGCATTATTAAACAGATATATGTGTGTGCGTATCTATCTATCTATCTATATATATGTAGATATATATATAGACACAAATATACATGGGCCATTGGTGACTCAGTGGTAAAGAATCCACCTGCAATGCATGAGACACAGGAGATGAGCATTCTATCCCTGGGTCAGGGAAAATACCCTGGAGAAGCAAATGGCAACCCACTCTAGTATTCTTGCCTGGAAAATCCCATGGACAGAAAAACCTGATGAGTTACAGTCTATAGAGTCACAAAAAAATTGTACATAACTGAAGTGACTGAGCACGCACGCATGCATGCATAGATACAGATATTTATAGACATAATTTCCTGATGAAATTAAAGAATTAAAGAGGAGAAGCAAAAAAGACATGAAAGAGCTGTCTCTGCCTTGGGAGGCGAGGTTAGCCAGAGAGGGGCAGACACTGCCAGTTTTCAAAAAAAACCAGAGGAGCTAACTGGCTTTTTATACTAGGTACATGTATTACTTTTATAGAATTAAAATGAAATTAAAAAATATTACATGAAAATATGGCTAATAAGGGCAGAGCTGAGATTTAAACCCATTAGTGGTTGGGAAGATCCCCTGGAGAAGGGATAGGCTACCCATTCCAGTATTCTTGGGTTTCTCTTGTGGCTCAGCTGGTAAAGAATCTGCCTGCAATGCAGAAGACCTGGGTTCGATCCCTGGGTTGGGGAGATCCCCTGGAGAAGGGAAAGGCTACCTACTCCAGTATTCTGGGCTGGAGAATTCCATGGACTATATAGTCCATGGGGTCACATGACTTTCACTTTCACTTTCTAAAATGTGTATCCTTTCTGCTCTGCACACTATTTGCTCCAATTTGCCAATAATTACAATCAGATTGGGACTGCTACCCTTTTATTGTTCACTATGTCATTATAGGGTTAATCACAACAAACTTACAAACATACACAACCACACACACATACATGTATATAGGTATACATATGCACTTCATAAAAGGCTTCCCAGATGGTGCTAGCAGTAAAGAACATGTCTGGCAATGCAGGAGACATAAGAGACGTAAATTTGATCCCTGGGTCTGGAAGATCTCCTAGAAGAGAGCATGGCAACACACTCAGAATTCTTGCCTGAAAAATCCCATGGAGAGAAGAGTTTGGCGGGCTACAGTTCATAGGTCACAATGAGCTGGACACAACTGGAGTGACTTAGCATACACACACACATGTACTTCATATGTTTTAAAAAATTAAGTATGAGACTTAAAAAAACCTTTTATCATTCAGTTGCTACCAAAAGCAAGTACTGAAAAACAGAGATATTACCTTGCCAACAAAGGTCCATCTAGTCAAGGCTATGGCTTTTCCAGTGGTCATGTATGGATGTGAGAGTTGGACTGTGAAGAAATCTGAGTGCTGAAGAATTGATGCTTTTGAACTGTTGGTGTTGGAGAAGACTCTTGAGAGTCCCTTGGACTGCAAGGAGATCCAACCAGCCCATCCTAAAGGAGATCAGTCCTGGGTATTCACTGGAAGGACTGATGCTGAAGCTGAAACTCCAATACTTTGGCCACCTCATGTGAAGAGTTGACTCATTGGAAAAGACTCTGATGCTGGGAGGGATTGGGGGCAGGAGGAGAAGGGGATGAGAGAAGATGAGATGGCTGGATGGCATCACTGACTCGATGGACATGAGTTTGAGTGAACTCCAGGAGTTGGTGATGGACAGGGAGGCCTGGCATGCTGTGATTCATGGGGTTGCAAAGAGTCAGAGATGACTGAGCGACTGAACTGAACTGAATTGAATAAAATAATTTCACTTAAAGGAATATCTATTTTAATAGGATAAATTAGAAATGACTATTCTGAAAGAGCTTGTCAATATGACTATTTGATAAAGGATATGCAAATGACCATGAAGGTAAATGGTAAACTAATCAACATTTTATGAACTTTAAGAACAGTCTCAGTGAACATATTTGAGTCATGCTTAGACTGCATTTAAAATATATTTTAGGAACACAGTGAGAAATGGAATCTTTCCTGTCATATCAGTAAACAAGAACGTCACAGTTCAGTTCAGTTGCTCAGTCATGTCTGACTCTTTGTAATACCATGGACTGCAGCATGCCAGGCTTCCCTGTGCATCACCAACTCCTGGAGCTTGCTCAAATTCATGTCCATCGAGTCAGTGATGCCATCCAACCATCTCATCCTCTGTCATCTCCTTCTCCTGCCTTCAATCTTTCCCAGCATCAGGGTCTTTTCCAATGAGTCAGTTCTTCACATCAGGTGGCCAAAGTATTGGAGTTTCAGCTTCAGCATCAATACTACCAATGAATATTCAGGACTGATTTCCTTCAGGATTGACTTGTTTGATCTCCTTGCAGTCCAAGGAACTCTCAAGAGTGTTCTCCAACAGCACAATTCAAAAGCATCAATTACCAGTTATCAGAATCACAGTTACAAGCGATTGCAGCCCCCCACTGTGAGTGGTGAACCCTGAGGGAATTCAGAAAGGAGAATACCTGCCATCTTTGACTACACTAAAGCCTTTGACTGTGTGGATCACAACAAGCTGTGGAAAATTCTTCAAGAGACGGGAATACCAGACCACCTTACCTGCCTCCTGAAAAATCTGTATGCAGGTCAAGAAGCAACAGTTAGAACCAGACATGGAGCAATGGACTGGTTCCAAACTGGGAAAGGAGTACGTCAAGGCTGTATATTGTCACCCTGATTATTTAACTTATATGCAGAGTACATCATGTGAAATGCCAGGCTGGATGAAGCACAAGCTGGAATCAAGATTATCAGGAAAAATATCAATAATCTCAGATACGCAGATGACACTACTCTTATGGCAGAAAGTGAAGAACTAATGAGCCTCTTGATGATAGTGAAAGAGGAGAGTGAAAAAGCTGGCTTAAAACTCAACATTCAAAAAACTAAAATCATGACATCCATTCCAATCACTTCATGGCAAAAAATGGGGAAACAATGGAATTAGTGACACTCTTTATTTTCTTGGGCTCCAAAATCACTGCAGATGGTGACTGTAGCTATGAATTCAAAAGACGCTTGCTCCTTGGAAGAAAAGCAATGACAAACCTAGACAGCATATTAAAAATCAGAAACATTACTCTGCCAACAAAGGTCCAGTCAAAGCTGTGGTTTTTCCAGTGGTCATGTATGGGTGTGAAAGTTGGACAATAAATAAAGCTGAGCACTGAAGAATTGATGCTTTTGAACTGTGGTGTTTGAGAAGACTCTTGAGAGTCCCTTGGACTGCAAAGAGATCAAATCAGTCAATCCTGAAGAAAATCAGTCCTGAATGTTCATTGGAAGGACTGATGCTGAACCTGAAACTTCAATACTTTGGCCACCTGATGTGAAGAACTGACTCATTGGAAAAGACCCTGATGTTGGGATAGATTGAAGAGAGAAGGAGAAGGAGATGGAGATGACAGAGGATGAGATGACTGTATGATATCACCGACTTGATGGACATGAATTTGTGTAAGCTCCAGGAGTTGTTGATGGACAGGGAAGCCTGACGTGCTGTAGTCCATGGGGTCACAAAGAGTCGGACATGACTAAGGGAAAACACAGGGACACTGGTTCCAGATCCCTGAGGTGCATATCAAAGGAATGACTTCAGTGAGCCCAGACTCTTGCATCGCCCCATACAGAGAAAAGCTCTAAGTTCCTTGGCTTGGGATATCTGGTTCTCTTTAATGAACAAAAAAACTTTTTAAAAACTTCTGACATTCAAGCTACCTGTCTTTTGTTGCAGAGCTTCTACATAACCTGGTTCCTCCCTTTGCTTCCTCGGAGCAGTTCTATCAGGGTTATTTGAGATCTGCCTCCAAGGCTTGAAGTTCTAAAAATTTCCACATAATAAAACATAACTCTGAACTTTTAGGTTGTATGTGTATTTTCAGTCGATAACCATTAGAAATCTTAGTGGAGAAAGGCCTTATAAAAAGAGGAAAGGGATAGAGTTATTTATGGATAGAATCAGGTTTTATTTGCTCACTGCTAATTCTTATAACAGTGTCAGACTTTATTTTGGGGGGCTCCAAAATCACTGCAGATGGTGACTGCAGCCATGAGATTAAAAGACACTTACTCCTTGGAAGGAAAGTTATGACCAACCTAGATAGCATATTCAAAAGCAGAGACATTACTTTGCCAAGAAAGGTCCGTCTAGTCAAGGCTATGGTTTTTCCAGTGGTCATGGATGGATGTGAGAGTTGGACTGTGAAGAAAGCTGAGCGCCGAAGAATTGATGCTTTTGAACTGTTGGTGTTGGAGAAGACTCTTGAGAGTTCCTTGGACTGCAAGGAGATCTAACCAGTCCAATCTAAAGGAGATCAGTCCTGGGTGTTCATTGGAAGGACTGATGCTAAAGCTGAAATTCCAATACTTTGGCCACCTCATGCGAAGAGTTGACTCATTGGAAAAGACTCTAATGCTGGGAGGGATTGGGGGCAGGAGGAGAAGGGGACGACAGAGGATGAGATGGCTGGATGGCATCACCGACTCGATAGACATGAGTTTGAGTGAACTCCAGGAGTTGGTGATGGACAGGGAGGCCTGGCGTGCTGCGATTCATGGGGTCACAAAGGGTCAGACACGACTGAGCGACTGAACTGAACTGAATTCTTATAATCTCAGCATAATGATTAGAAAGCACCTGGACAGATGAAAGAAACTGTAGAATTTCCATATTATTTTTATAAGCAAGTAATATTTCAATTGTCTGCAAACCTGGATTACAAATGAAGACTCAAAAGAGCAGTACAATAAGGAAAAGTACAAAGTAAATCAGAAAACGGGTGTGGTTGGAAGAGAAATAGGGAAAGCCTATGTCACAAAGGAATTAACAGAGTGAGAAAGTGGCCCACACAGGAAGCTGGAGAAGACAAAAGGAGCAAAATGTAGAAAGCCCATCAGGCTGTCACAGCCTGGTTCTGCAGGAGACTTAGACAAACATAAATTCTCATGAATTTTGCTAATCTAGAGGAGGTTTTACAATTTGCATGGTTGTGCTTTTAATGTTTCTTTCTTTTCTTGTTTTTGGAAAGCAGAGGGGGAAAAACACAATGGTTTTAGTTTTCAATATGAAAACCTAGTCCTAATTAACATTTGCAGTCCAATTTTCAGAGATTTCAGCTGGAGGATCTAAAGTCAAGCCCTGGACCCAAAGGGGACTCTGGACAAACCTAAAGCCATGCCCAGATCTCCAGCCTGGTGCAGAGATTGCACAAAACTGGCAGAGACATTCACAAATAAATCTCAAGGGGACTGGAGTTTGGCAGCCAGTGAGCCTGTAAGACAGTTCCAATGTAAGCTAATTTTCATTTTTTTCTCTGGATTTTAGCACGTCTAACACATATTTAGATTTAGATTTGTGTGAACCCACACAATTCCTACCAGAAGTGGAGTAGCTATACTCATTATTGGCTGTTAGGTCATTATTATTTCCACCCTAATTAACTCCTTTCCACTCAGATACTGAAGAACTTGGCAAGAATGTAAAAGAAAAGTAAGCTCATATGATTTGTCTTCTGAGAATCAAGGGAGGGGTTGATTATTATGTCTGATTTGTAAACAGCTAAAATGTGGCACAGAGAAGTTTAATTGTTGGCTGTTATTTAAATGACAAAATATCAATGAAAAGGAAATAAAGAGAAGTTAAACAACTTTGCAATCACACAGTGCCTAGAGTGATAAAATCTGGATTGGAACATTTGGTTTTCTGAATACAGGTATCCTCAAAAAGACTCACTTTTCTCTTTTCAATAAGGAATTTATAAAGACATACTCAGGTGACTGTTTTTCTTTTTTTTCTCAGAAAGATCAGTAGCAATTCCATGAGTTCACACTTCAAAGATCAAGTTCTGGGCATGTATTAAAAAAATGTTGTGACTAGTGATGAAAAAGGCATTACTAAAGCACAGTAATAGAGATAAACCATACAGATAGAAAGGATAAAAGTTCAATAAAAAAATGGCTGAATAGGGGTTACTATGGGACCAAGTGAAGGCTTATATTTTTAAACCTTAGTCCGAAAGGACCACACATCAGGTAGAAACCCGTAACAATCACAATCACTTACTTCTTGGGTATTTATCACATGTAGGCTAACCTGTGAGCCTCTCCCACCCCCATCTCCCCCCACCCCATGATCAGAGATGCAGAATGGTCAGAGATGCAGGCAGGCATTCATCACCCAAATATAAAGCACATCTCTGTAAAGGGGCATTTTAGTCTGACTCTAGCTCCTCTCTACCCCTCTGGGCTTAAAGTTTGGGGAAGAAGAAAAGGTGCAATAAAAACTTGATTTTCATGCCATTATTTCTACCCCATGTATTATATATAGGCCCCCACATCCTAGAGGTACAGCAGGAAACCCAGACAGTGCCATAAGTGATCCTGAAGCACACTGACACAGCTAACAGGGCTACCATCTGGAATACGAACAACAAACGAAGGGAAGAGAGAAGGCCAAGACGACACAGAAGAAAGAATCTAAGGAATGGTGGAGCAGATGGAATGAATTAGTGATGGAAGCATTGTTGATATCAGCTACCAAATGTGTAAAAACAATACAACTGCCCACCTACACTTAAGTAAATGCAGTCAGTGAATAAGAAATAAAGGCTAACCAAGAAGGCCACAGATCTGAACTGGAGTTCGTTAAGAGAAAGACTCATGGGTATAATCAAGTTCAAAATGTATACAGAAGGGAAAAGTCCCAGTAACAAGGGAGATTTGCAGTTATTTCTGAAAAATCATCATGATCTACATTCTTCTGGGGCCACTTTGAAGGCCCCAAATGACACCTGGCCCCAGGTCCATCTCCATTGTTTACTGAACCTGGTATCTGATCAACAAGTTTAAAAGATAAATTGTATCCATCTAACTGTAAAGCTGAGGAAACAGTTCAGAAAAGTCAATGGACTTGTCCAAGAAGCATGTACCAAGGGATGAAACTGAGGTTGAAGCCTGCCTCCAGACTCCTGACAGCCTCCCTCGGCTCCTCCAGGCTGCCCTCGTTGCAAGGCTCTCCGATTCTAAGCATCACAGGGTTGTATTCTCTCCTGGTCCTTCTACTCCTTCCCTACATTTCTCTCCACTGTGCTACTCTTCAGAAAACTGATACTATCTTTCTCAATTTGAGATGCTCAACTCTCTCTGCTTGCCTGTGAAGGGGAAGAAGCAGGAGTCACTGAAGAGTTAGGCCTGTGCTTTTCAAGGAAATAACACACATCCTATCACTGCTGCTGCTGCTGCTAAGTCACTTCAGTCGTGTCCGACTCTGTGCGACCCCATAGACGGCAGCCCACCAGGCTCCCCCGTCCCTGGGATTCTCCAGGCAAGAACACTGGAGTGGGTTGCCATTTCCTTCTCCAATCCTATCCCTAGGAGCTCACAGATTGTTGGAAGGATGGACCTGTCATATAATCTTGAAATAATGTGATAAGTAAGATGACAGTCATTTACAAGGATATATATCAGAATTTATAGGAGAAACAGTAGCATGCCCAGAGAAACTTACTTGAAACATCCCCAAAACTCTTTAAAAATTTTCTACAGTTTATTGGAAGCCTCTAGAACATCAATTAACCATATCCATCTTCAGTATATAATAATACTCATAAGACTTATGGGTGTGTGAACTGTTTCTTGAGTCTTAATATTTATATATTGTTTCAATAAGATCCCATCCTTACATGCTGATGTATATTGTTCCTTAGCCAATACTGCAACAAATATGTTACATTACATACAAATTACACAGCACCTTAAAATCAGTTATTTCACTTGATTCTCACAGAAGTTTTGAGACAAAGCCAGACAGATACTGTACGCAGTTAACAAAGGTAGACTCAGAATTTGAACCTAATTCTGACATCATTCTGCTTCGTCCTCCTGCATGGCTCCCTTTTTGTCCAAAAAGAAAGAGCACAACTCTACAAGAACCTGCAAAAGGTTGAAGAGAGACTATCAGAAATTGTAAGCCAAAATGGGTGCTGCTGGGAAGCACAATGAACTTGCAAGAGATACATGCTCAAAGAAAAAGTAGAGCCAAAATGTAGCCAATGGGCACTCCATGTTAATTATCCTACAGGAAGTAAGTTAGTCCTTTCTATCCAAAGGGAGGCTGAAGTGTGGCCTTTATTTCCTTTGCATTCCCTAGAGAACAAGATGTTCTTAATTTAAGTGGAACCTAGGACTGTACATTTTGTTAGAATTCATAAATATGACTTTTGGGAAGGAAAGAAGAAAAGGAAGGAAGGAAGGGAGGGAGGGAGGGAAGCAGGAAGGGGAAAAAAGACAGAAGATAACACTTATATGATCTGACAGTATTATGTGTTCATGGATGCAATGACCACTCACTTCAATTATCACCCCACAAAATGAGGAAAACCCTCCCCGCTACAATAGGTCAGGAAGGTTCCCTGGAAAAGGGATAGGCTACCCACTCCAGTATTCTTGGGCTTCCTTGGTGGCTCAGATGGTAAAGAATCTGCTTGTAGTGTGGGAGACCTGGGTTCAATCCCTGGATTGGGAAGATCCCCTGGAGGAGGGCATGGCAACCCACTACAGTATTCTTGCCTGAACAATTCCCATGGACAGAGAAACCTGGCGGGTTACAGTCCATGGGGTCTCAAAGAGTCAGACATGATTGAAGGTCTAAGCATATTTTATATATTTATATATATATATACACACACATAATTATAATTTATTTACATTATTGCACAGCAAAAACCAAGACAACATTGAAAAGCAATTTTCCTCCAATTAAAAAAAATTAAAAAGTAATTAAAAAAAAAAAGAATAAAAAGCACAGATTGATGGGCCCCACCCCCAGAGCCTCTGATTCAATAAGTCTGGGATGGGGCCTGAGAATAGGCACTTTTAACAGGTTCCTGCTGCTGCTGCTAAGTCAGTCGTGTCCGACTCTGTGCGACCCTATAGACGGCAGCCCACCAGGCTCCCCCATCCCTGGGATTCTCCAGGCAAGAACACTGGAGTGGGTTGCCATTGCCTTGTCCAATGCATGAAAGTGAAAAGTGAAAGTGAAGGTTCCTAGATGACGCCAATTGTGCTTATCCATGGGTCACACTTTGAGAACCCCCGGAGTAGGGGTACCAACAGGTGTGTGGTGGTCAGTCCTCGTCTGTGCCTGATAGTAGTTGGGTGGTGGGGGGTCATAAGAGGGAACACAGTTTTGTTCTTCATCGCATCAGCAAAGGAGCTGAGAGCAGCCTGGGATGCTCTGGATACCACAGCATGCGCTGGGTTCAGTGTGGAGGGAGGACAAAGTGGGAAAGCTGTGTGTTGTAACCTTCTGGGAAACACCGAAGCCAGCTCCAGGGCCTGCTGTCTACCCTCCCTCTTGCGATCATGCGTGGAAGCACCAGAAGGGAATTCTCAGGATACCTTTGATCTCGTCCCAGTTCTCCAGTCTTCTGTCTGTTTATCTCCCTCCTTCCCTGGCCTCTTCTTCCCCCTTCTTACCCCCTGCTTGGGGGATGAGTCACTCCCCCTCCTCCCCTCCCCACTGCCATCTGTTTTTCTAATGATGGCAGGAGATGAGCTGTTTTGCTGGCTGACACCGTAACAAAGCACACTCCAAGCTAGCGTTTCTCCTGATGCACTCTCCCCACGCCAGTTTACTGGTATCATTTCCCCACCCAGTTTTCTCTTTGTCTCAAACCCCACCCTTTTCCCCCCTTTGGCTTCACATAGATCCCAGTTTCCCAGAATTAGATCAAGAGAAACAGAGATACAGAAGAATGGAGAGAGTTGGGTGTTTATGACTGGAGGGTGCTGAAGTCAAGGGCAGTTAAACAGCTCCCTCTGGCGCTCGAGGTGCAGCCAGAATTATCGAGTGTTGCTGCTAAGTGGCTGAATTACTTCCAGTGAGAGGTCTGGATAACAAAGGCTGTTGTGACTGAGACTAGAGTACTTGTATTTGTTACTGGCTATTCCCTGGGTACAAGAACGTGTGTGTGTGTGTGTGTGTGTGTGTATACATGTCAGGATTCCTTTGTCATGCTCTGTGAGCAAGGCTCTACCTCATTCTTGACTCTTCCTTGTAATAACTTCTCTTAATTTAGTCAAGGAATTCACAACCCCCTAACTTACCTCCTGGTAGGGGGATGCCCTGAGTGAAGACGTAAACAGGATTTCTTGAGTTGGTAAAAATCTAGTTTGGGTTAATCACCAGTGGACTACAGGTCCTCCTCAGAGGTTGCAAACTGAGATGCCTGTGTGACCCCGACAGTTGATGTCAATGAGAGAAGCCCAGGAGGTGAGAAGCTACAGGGAAAGCTAAGGACGGTGTGAACTGGAGGGCAGCGGCCCTTCTGGCATTCTAGCTGCCACTCAGATCCAGTTAATTGTTGCCATAGTTGCCAGATATTCTTGTTTTTCAAGAGAAAAATCTTTGCACAGATTTTATATTTATTTGGTGTATGTAAAATGTTACCTATACACATACGAATTTTGTGTGGAAATCCCAATTTTTAAGCATTAGCAACCAAAACAAAATTTTTTTTAAGACACTGCCCTGGCCAAACCCCTGTCTGTGGGCCATCGAGCTGCAAAACTCTGATCTAACTAAGCTCCAGTGAGGCCCAGTTAGAGAATCCCAAACCATAAATCATTCTGACTTGCGTTTAACTTTATTTTTTATTAAGTAATTTAAAATGGAACCCTGGAGATTTTGCCTTTAAAAAAAAAAGGCAAAATCAGAAATCCTAATATCTGTAATTTGGGGATTATGGAGCTACATGTAAGAGATTGAACAGAGGGCACTGGAGCAGAGAAAGGGCAAGATACTGAACCAGAAGGACTCAAATCTCTGTGAGTTGAGCAGAGCAGAGAGTGCTGGTCTGGGTTTGAGGGAGGGGGGGTACCTTACCTCGCAGGACTGGATGCAGTGGATCAGAAGGGGGTCTGGGTGCCACTGACGCCGCCCAGTACACATGATGCTCTGAAAGGGAAGAGGGAAAGAACAGAAAACCAAAGCTGAGATACCTGGTCAGTGAGAGGAGGGGCAAATTCTGAGCTTACTCCATCAGCCCAACCCCCTCCCTGAGGAACGAGCCCCAGTCAGGCTGCATGAAGAGGTCAAAGGCAGCTGCCCAGTCCTTCCCTTGTAACTGCTAATCCAGCTGGATAGAGCCAAGGTAGAAACTCTTAGCAAAGGGAAGTTTTCATCCTCTTCAATGTCTTCACCTTCCCAGAGCTATTAAAATTTCCAGGGTGGTGTCAGTGTGGTTAAAAAAAAGCATCCTCATGTTGAGGTTTGACAGAAAACAACAAAATTCTGTAAAGCAATTATCTTTCAATTAAAAAATATATAAAAATTTTAAAAAAGCATCCTCAGTACTAAAATGACTTTATTTTGGCTCTAGGCACAATATTGGTCCCACTTGTTTTGAAATTTTAATGTTGCAAGAAATTGTGAGATGGTTGTGTTGATCAGGAAGCACCATGGAGTTTTAAAGGCTGAGAAATAGAGCTTCATCAGAAGAGCCTTGAACTAAAAGTGGATTTCGGGAATCCTAGATCACTAGATGTGAGTGCCCAAGAGAGGAGTGGAGGCCAAACAGCACTCTGCAAGTCATTAGCACCATGTATCCCCTCCCTGTGAGAAATGAAAGAGGGTCTACGCACTGCACATAGACGTTCAATGTGAAACCACCAGCGTGGGCCAACTTCGGAAGATAGTGAAGGACAGGGAATCCTGGCGTGCTGCAGTCCACAGGCTCACAGAGTCAGACATGACTTAGTGATTGAACAGCACAACACCCCAACACTGGGACTCAAATGGCACCAGCACTAACTGGTGAGAGTGTAAAAGTGTGTTCCTATGTTCCTTTTAAAACACTGGTGACTCCCTCTAAATCCCAATGGCCATTTGCTAATGTGACTTTTAACAAACGGTTATCTGCTCTTTGTGAATAATAACAACTCATGTTCATGGAGGTTTTTTCCCTTCTAATTTTTGCCTTTTACACTTTCAAAAGATACGCTTCAGGAAAAGAGAAAGTCCCATGAGAAGTTTCAAAGAGAAAAAGAGATTCTCCCTATAACTGGCTACTCATCCAACCATTTGCGGACCTTCATATGCACATTTTAAATTCAGTACAACAGAAATTCAGGGAAACCATACAAAAAAAAATACACTGTGAGACATGAGTTTTACATTAAATAGACCTTTAGTAATTGAAAATTATACATTCTAGAATGCTAAGACTGGAGCAATCAGATTGAAGACATTTTCATATATTAACCTGCAGGTATATAAATATATACCTCACAGTCAGTTATGAAAATGGGAATCTGTTTTTTCTGGAGTTATGTTACTATAAACTAAAAGTCCTGCTTCACAGTTTCCAAAGAGAGGAAATAAATACTATAAATCTTAAAAAAACCTTGATATTCAAAACTCTATACTATAATAATATAGAAGATGACTTTGCTTAACTTATCATTGTGCTAAAAAAAAAAAGGATTATTAAATGTATACAGTCATAACTTGATATCCACAGGGGATTGGTTCCAGGACCTCCACAGATATCAAAATCCAAGGATGCTCAAGTCCCTTATATAAAATGACATACTATTTGCATATAACACCCTATGTATACTTTAAATCACCTCTGGATTACTTATAATACCTAAAACAATGTAGATTCTATGAAAATAGTTGCCTGAAAGCAGCAAATTCAAGTATTTTTTTTATATCTTTCTGAGTTTTTTCTCAATGTTTTATCATTAGATAATGGTAATGGCAAAACATAATAATTTGAACAGCAAATACACGGCAACTCTGTTCCTTCTTGTTCATTGAATTCACTAAGGACCCCCAGGTCGCACCCTAGTCAGTCAGTCATTCAAATCAAATGTATCAGTAGCTAGGGGCCAGAATCCCCAGGGAACACGAGAGCTCTGAAAATCCTTCGGTCCCCTCGCTGCCTCAGCGAGCTCAGAGTCTATGGGGGAGGAGGCAGCTGGAAGTCCATCAATTTCTCTACACGAAAGGAAACAGCCTTAGCATCCTTGCATGATGACTATAGCTAGAACTTGCCAGAACCCTCTGACTGGATCAGTTTCTCTTATGCCCTTCATACCTTCTACTTCATCCATCACCTTCATAGGCCAGAGCACTGATCTTCTAAACTGAAAAATTCTAAACATATTTTGCAAAGGAAAAAAAAAAGGAAGGAAAAGAGTCTGTCTTTACTTTTAACTCTTTTTCCCAGTGCTATTTTCTGTTATTACTTCCAATTTATTTTTTACCTTTTTGTATTTTTTTTTTGGCTGTGCCATGTGGCTTGTGGGATCCCAGTTCCCTGATCAGGGATTGAACCCAGGCTATAGCACTGAAAACCTGGAATCCTAACCATGGAACTCACCTACATCTTTGTATTTTTACATAATTTAATTTTATTACTATGTGATATATGTTCACTGTATAAAATATACACGGCATTAAAGGATACACATCTCCCTCCTACATCTGTTCCTCAACTACCCAATTTCTTCCATCCTATTTTTAGTTCTTGTTTATATCATTACAGAGATAGTCTATGAATATACATATGCATATTAAATTATTTCCTCACACAGGTTATAAAATACTGAAATTTTATTTAGTGCTTTATTTTATTATTGTTTGTCTGATTATCTTACTTGATTTCACTTCATAATGTTTCTTGGTGTTCTGTTCATTTTATGGTACACGGGATCCTGCATTCTATTGATTGTATATTATTCCATTTCATGGATTTACCCTAGTTTAATCACACTCATATTAATGGGTATTTAAGTTATTTTCAGTCTTTTGCTCTAACAAACAAGGCTTATGTATAAATCATTTCATACATGTGTAACCACATCTGTAGAATAAACTCATGATAGTGGAATTGACAATAGCCATTTCAATGATTTTTAAAATATTCTATGATTCAGTCTTAAGACTAATTCAGAGTGGCAACCTCTTTAATCTCTGTAAAAACCACATCAGTTTCTGGTACTTGTGTCACATACTTTGTAGACTGCAAACCCTTGTGAATAGATGCCGGGACCCAGCGTGAGGAACTCCGCCCATGACAAAGGTCATGAGGAAGGACGGCTCGACATACGCAAAGGCGGGATTGAGCCTGAGGAGTACCCCTGGAAATTCTACAGCATCTACCCCCAAAACTAGAGTCTGCCTACTTTACTACTTTGTGCTCTCTGACTTTACGGGGGGCTGTCCCCCACCACCTCTTTCGGAGAAGGAGTTAACTTAGAGCACCAGTTAGTAATAATTCCTGGGCGTGATAGGAGTGTTTCAACCTACAAACTCCTCTGAAGGTTCTCTAGCCTGCCTGACAGGCTTGTCCGGCCACATGTGATTGTTCACAGCCTCCCAACCGTGAGAGGCACGAGATGCTGTAAACCTTCTAAAAATAGGTTCTTTAGAGAAGTTAGAAAACTATTAGTATAGTATAGTGGGCTGATTAGAAATTGTATTGGTGAAGGGTTTTTCATTTGTTGAGCCAATGTTTGCTGCTAAGTCTCACATCCCCTGCCCTTATATACATTAATGAATATATAGAAGATATAAGTATTAACTTTTGATACTAATCACGTTAGACCTTAGGCTAAGCAAATTCTTTCCTTAATTAAAACCCACTACACCCTCACCCTATAGGAATGTAACTTTATCTGGTACCTTCGGAAGGTGGCATCTGTTTTAAGAATACTCACCCCTGGAGAAATAAGTGTTCTGGTTGACTGACCACTGTCACAAGGAGAGGGTCATAAATTGTCAGCAGGCCCCCTGGCCAAAAGATGATGTAACACCCCTAAGACCTCTGTATACATTTGTATAAAGCACCTGACTTTAATAAAAGTCAGGACTGCTGTCCCCACGTGACTTTTGTATAACATCTCAGTTATAAAAACAGACCCTGGAAAATGAAAAATGGGATCAGTTCCTTGAAAGACTGGTCTCCCCATGTCGTTCTTTCTCTCACCTTCTGGCTGAATTCCCATCTGAAACGTGGAGGCTCATCAAGCCTATTAATTATGCCTGGGCTTCTAAGATCTGACCAGGGAGGCCTTAGTGTCTCCTCTCCTTCCGGAGAACGGGAGTATGCCTGAGGCCTACGTAGCTGACGTAAATTCCTTGCCTTGGAATTTTATTAGCTTTCCACGTAAACCAAGTTATTCAGCCTCTTTTCTCCACTGAATTTTCCTCCTGAGCTATCCTTATTTTATTACTCTTTATATCTCTAATTAACATTTAATTAAAGCTATCGTATCCTTATCGCCGAAGCCATCTCCCCTTCTAATTCCCTGGATCCCCTGGGGCTGGACCCCGGCAAATAGAGACTGTATCCAACTCATAACCTTATCTCAGTGACTTAGAGAGAGACAATGTTTTTTAAGTATTTGTCAACCACTAAATAGGATGCTGTATTTTTAGGATTTTTCTTTATCTTCTGGCCTATGAAAATCATTCATCTCATAAGAAAAGATCTGCATACAGAATTAATTGAATAACTACTTACTAATTAAAATTGGCGGAAAATTTCAAATATTTTCCAGGTCCTACATTTTTATGTGCACATTTGTGGTGGTGAGCTGAAAGACGGATGTGAAACAGGAGGGAAGTTAGGGAGAAGCTGGCAGAGAAGGGCCAGCTCCTGGTGAGGTATGTTAAATTAACTAAACAAGAAGGTCATGCTAAGATGGCTCTAAATGCCATGGTGGCCTGTGGAAGTAAACCGGAATCTAAGCCCATCAATGCCTCAAGGTTATGAAATTGAAAACAAAGGACAACCAATTAGGCTTTACGCAATAACCAATCAATGATTTCCTTACTTTCTTTTGCCTGTTCTCTATAATCAAATCTCTCCCCAACACCTCCTGGTGGAGTACTCCTAACCAGTTCCAGTTTGGCATTGTCTAATTCAAATTGAGATTTGTTCCTATAAACTCTTAAAACCTTTAATAATATGCCTCAGTTTGTCTTTTAACAGTTCAATATGATTTTCTTACTTCCTGGAATATTTTTTTGACAAATTATAATCCTATATATTATATTTGAAAAGTTATGGAGAATAATTGAAAAAATAACCCTCTGCCCAGCTTTATCAAATTATAACATTTCACTTTATGTGCTTCTGGAGTTTAAGTCATTAGAGGTTCAGTTAAAGTCCCCTATGTGTATCCCTCTAACATCATTTTCCTTCCTTTCTCCCTTCTGGTAACAACTATTCTGACATTTTAAATTATTATTTCTACACATTAGTATATGATTATATAGCTGTTACACTGTTAGCAATCCACTTCTCAGATGAGTCAATTGGGAACAACTGAGTGCCAAGGATTTGTTTTGAACTTTTCAAAAGGAAAAGATTCATGAGAAAACCAGTTTAAAGATTTTCTTTTGATTGAGCTACTTTAATTTTTTTAAAAAAATCAAGGGAAAAGAAGAGAAGAGAGGAAGGAAGAACAAAGGGAGAGCAGATGGGAGAGAAGAAAAGAGGGTAGAGAGAGGGAGTGGGGGGAGAGAGAAGGAGACAGAGAGAGAGGGGAGGGAGGGAGGGAGGAGGGGAAGGGAAACTAGTTAGGGTTATTCAGAAGGTCATAGGGCTGTATGAAGGTTGTTGCATGTTTAAATGTGTTGCTGAAAGTCACAAGACTGATGGTTAGCCAACATTAAAGTCTAACAAAAAATTGCTCAATTGTTTTTTTTTTTTTTTTTTATCAGGAATAAGTTACTTAACAGAATGGGCAACTAATCACATCAGGCCACAAAGTTCTGCTCCTGCCCAGGTTTGTGATGGTTTCCTTATCATCAGTACTATATATGTATGCAGCCCTAAATAAAATACAGTGTTATTCTGAATATCTATTTGGACCATAGCACATTACCCTCCAGTAGGCTTTTGGTTCCTCTTCCCTCATCTTCCAAGACCCCCTTGTCTGTTCTCTAGAGAAGAGGAAATTGATGCTTGAGACTTACTCAAGCAGAGAGGGAACAATTCCATGCTTAAAACAGACGAACAAAGATCTTTGCATGACTCACATCTGAAGGATTTGTTCTCTCATGGTGTGTGGCAAGTGTCACTAGGGCTGTTACTCATAACTGCACCTCTCAAGAGGACCCTCGAGGTGAGGGGAGGGCAAGGATTAGGAGACAAGGGGACACCAGGAGGATGATACCAAATAGTAGGGAGCTATGCCACTGAAGGGTATTGTCTTTTTTTCTTCCTGCTTTTTCTTTCTCTTAAAACAGTTTGGTTTTATTTAAGATGTTATTAATCCTTCTGGGACCAACTTGGGAAAACAAAGTCAGAAATTATAAGATTTGTTTGGACTGAGCAATTCTGTTGATGAGCTGAGGAGTTGAGAGAGGAATTCCACACAGTGTTTAGAATTTTTGCAAACCTAATGAGTGTAGCCCCAGGAAAATCTCATTAACTTGGACTTCCTAATTATGATATACTAAATTATGATATATTAAATAATTCCTAATTATGATATACTGGAAAAAAGTATTATCCAATCTGAGAAAACTGAATTTATGAAACAAACCAATAGTGAAAATGAGCTGTTGTGATGGATTCTTTTGTATTTCAGAAAGAAACATTTTTTTTAAAAAATTCATTTACATGCAAACAATTGCCATACTATGTATTTTTAAGAAAAACCTCTCCATGAAATCTGGTTCTCAAAAGACCACTTCTTTATAAGGTAAGTCAAAATGCCAATTTTCCTATTTTAGAAAGGAAAGTCACAAGATATAATTAAACATTCTCCAGACACAGTGGTTAAGGACAATAATAAAAAAATTAATCTTATTATTTTTTTGTCGCTCAGGGAAAGTTGGTCAGTCGTGTCTGACTCTTTGTGACCCCATGAACTATACAGTCCATGGAATTCTCCAGGCCAGAATACTGGAGTAGGTAGCCTTTCCCTTCTCCAGGGGATCTACCCAACTCAGGGACTGAACCCAGGTCTCCTGCATTGCAGGCAGATTCTTTACCAGCTGAGCCACAAGGGAAGCCCAAGAATACTGGAGTGGGTGTCTTTTTGGAAAAACCCAAAGGTTTGCCATGAGAAATGGCCCTGGAGGGGTGGGAGCCATTCTTTTTCCAGGTCTTTGGTTTCGCACAGCAACTGCCTTCTGAGCAGCAAGTGAAATGAATCTTGCATTGAGGAGGAGGTCTAGAGATGAAGGTGGGGCTTCTCAGGTGGCATGAGTGATAGAGAACCCGCCCGCCAGTGCAGGAGAGGTAAGAGACGCTGGTTCCATCCCTGGGTCAGGAAGATCCCCTGGAGGAGGACGTGGTAACCCACTCTAGTATTCTTGCCTGGAGAATCCCGTGGACAGGGGAACCTGGTGGGCTACTGGTCTATAGGGTCGCAAAGCATCCAACATGACTGAAACAACTTGGCATGCACACATGGGGATGAAGGTAAGACATCATTCTTATCTCTAAGACTCTTGCTGCTGCTGCTGCTGCTGCTAAGTTGCATCAGTCGTGTCCGCTGTGCGACCCCAGAGACGGCAGCCCACCAGGCTCCCCCATCCCTGGGATTCTCCAGGCAAGAACACTGGAGTGGGTTGCCATTTCCTTCTCCAATGCATGAAAGTGAAAAGTGAAAGTGAAGTCACTCAGTCATGTCCGACTCTTCGTGACCCCATGGACTGCAGCCTACCAGGCTCTTCTGTCCATGGGATTCTCCAGGCAAGAGTACTGGAGTGGGTTGCCACTGCCTTCTCCCTCTAAGACTTACAGTTTGGTATTAGAGTGACAGAAAAGAGGAAGAAGAAGGGGAAAGGAAGAAGATAAAAAGCAGGGATGAGAAAAGCACACAGTGCTCTCAGTGGAAGTCCACGTGGAGCTTTTCCCATACCCTCAGCTCAGGCCCCCTAGATATGAGTGGCGACACTGAGTGCACAGTTGGCTGCTCCTGTCTGTCCCAGCTGCCAGATTCCACTGCTCAGTCACTTTAACTGGCAGGAATTTATTTGACAGCCAAGAAGCCTTTTTGTTTTATGTCCTCTCTGCAAGGTCTCTGCTGACGCCATCATTATAGAAAAGTCTATGTCTGCAGACGTAGTAGTTGAAGGAGGAAGACATTATTACAACAGCAAAGGCTCAGACAGCTCATTTGGGAATTTCAAATCCTTACTTCACGTTTCCTAAGCCACAATGCTCTCGAAACATTTAGATATAACAGAATAGTATATGTTCATCCTTACTCTCTTCTCAGACTCATAACCAAGCCATTAGACATTGCATCTTTAGTCAGAGGTATTCCAATAGGAAGCACTGAATCGCCGTTGTCTTCCCAGCCCCATTTGTAAAAGGCACAGAAAAAAAAAAAAAAAAAAAGGCCTACATACATCAATCTGTACATACACACACACACTAACAAGCAGAGCATAGAACTTGTAGAATAATATTTCTCTTTCTTATAGATAGCTGGTGATATCTTTTCATAGGTGTAGGAAATTTCCAAAGGTGAGATTTGTACTAAGTGAACACAAATTCCATTTTTACATAATTCAAAACTATGTGCAAGAAACTGAAAAACATTGCAAAAGTGTTATTTTGAATTTTTATAGCAACCCTTTGAGAGGGTAACAGGCAGAAAGGGCAGAGATCCCCAAGTGGCAGAAGGAAATGAACTGCAAGTGGCAGAAGATTTTGTTTCTGTTTTTCCTTCTCTACACAAAATTAAGAGCCTTCTTTTAATTCTGTGTTGATGATACCTGGTTCAGCCTAGAGCTAACCAATGCGTTTTTCTTATGGAAATATTTTGCTTAAGCTATGTTAATGAAACTATGTATTTGCTTGGGAATCTGCCCTTTCTTCAAAATGGTTCTGCTTAAAGCTAGCTTTTTATTTTTCATTTTTCAAACCTTGGGCTGATAATGGCTCAATAAACCAGTATTCATGTCAATCTTATTGGGGGCGGATGGATGACACACCTCGTGCTATCCTATCTCAAAAGTGCATATGATAGGAGAGGGGCCTGGTGAAATCCCTCAGCCTTGAGGTGTCTCTCTTATCTGCTTAGCAGCACCAAAAGACCCAAAGTTCAGTTCAGTTCAGTCGCTCAGTCGTGTCCGACTCTTTGTGACCCCATGAATCACAGCACACCAGGCCTCCCTGTCCATCACCAACTCCCGGAGTTCACCCAGACTCACGTCCATTGAGTCAGTGATGCCATCCAGCCATCTCATCCTCTGTCATCCCCTTCTCCTCCTGCCCCCAATTCCTCCCAGCATCAGAGTCTTTTCCAATGAGTCAACTCTTCGCATGAGGTGGCCAAAGTACTGGAGTTTCAGCTTTAGCATCATTCCTTCCAAAGAAATCCCAGGGCTGATCTCCTTCAGAATGGACTGGTTGGATCTCCTTGCAGTCCAAGGGACTCTCAAGAGTCTTCTCCAACACCACAGTTCAAAAGCATCAATTCTTTGGTGCTCAGCCTTCTTCACAGACCAACTCTCACATCCATACATGACCACAGGAAAAACCATAGCCTTGACTAGACGAACCTTTGTCGGCAAAGTAATGTCTCTGCTTTTCAATATGCTATCTAGGTTGGTCATAATTTTCCTTCCAAGGAGTAAGCGTCTTTTAATTTCATGGCTGTAATCACCATCTGCAGTGATTTTGGAGCCCAGAAAAATAAAGTCTGACACTGTTTCCACTGTTTCCCCATCTATTTCCCATAAAGTGATGGGACCAGATGCCATGATCTTCATTTTCTGAATGTTGAGCTTTAAGCCAACTTTTTCACTCTCCACTTTCACTTTCATCAAGAGGCTTTTGAGTTCCTCTTCACTTTCTGCCATAAGGGTGGTGTCATCTGCATATCTGAGGTTATTGAGATTTCTCCTGGCAATCTTGATTCCAGCTTGTGCTTCTTCCAGTCCAGCGTTTCTCATGATGTACTCTGCATATAAGTTAAATAAGCAGGTGACAATATACAGCCTTGACGTACTCCTTTTCCTATTTGGAACCGGTTTGTTGTTTCATGTCCAGTTCTAACTGTTGCTTCTTGACCTGCATACAGATTTCTCAAGAGGCAGATCAGGTGGTCTGGTATTCCCATCTCTTTGAGAATTTTCCACAGTTTATTGTGATCCACACAGTCAAAGGCTTTGGCATAGTCAATAAAGTAGAAATAGATGTTTTTCTGGAACGCTCTTGCTTTTTCCATGATCCAGCGGGTGTTGGCAATTTGATCTCTGGTTCCTCTGCCTTTTCTAAAACCAACTTGAACATCAGGAAGTTCACGGTTCACATATTGCTGAAGCCTGGCTTGGAGAATTTTGAGCATTACTTTACTAGCGTGTGAGATGAGTGCAACTGTGCAGTAGTTTGAGCATTCTTTAGCATTGCCCTTCTTTGGGATTGGAATGAAAACTGACCTTTTCCAGTCCTGTGGCCATTGCTGAGTTTTCCAAATTTGCTGGCATATTGAGTGCAGCACTTTCACAGCATCATCTTTCAGGATCTGAAATAGCTCAACTGGAATTCCATCACCTCCACTAGCTTTGTTCGTAGTGATGCTTTCTAAGGCCCACTTGACTTCACATTCCAGGATGTCTGGTTCTAGGTCAGTGACCACACCATCATGATTATCTGTGTTGTGAAGATCTTTTTTGTACAGTTCTTCTGTGTATTCTTGCCATCTCTTCTTAATATCTTCTGCTTCTGTTAGATCCATACCATTTCTGTCCTTTATCGAGCCCATCTTTGCATGAAATGTTCCCTTGGTATCTCTAATTTTCTTGAAGAGATCTCGTCTTTCCCATTCTGTTGTTTTCCTCTATTTCTTTGCACTGATCGTTGAAGAAGGCTTTCTTATCTCTTCTTGCTATTCTTTGGAACTCTGCATTCAGATGCTTATATCTTTCCTTTTCTCCTTTGCTTTTCACTTCTCTTATTTTCACAGCTATTTGTAAGGCCTCCCCAGACAGCCATTTTGCTTTTTTGCATTTTTTTCCATGGGGATGGTCTTGATCCCTGTCTCTTGTACAATGTCACGAACCTCATTCCATAGTTCATCAGGCACTCTATCTATCAGATCTAGGCCCTTAAATCTATTTCTCACTTCAAAAACTAGCAAAGGGGCACTCTTTCTGTCCCCTTACGATATCTGTGTCAGAAGCTTTCCCTGTCTCTATTATACTTTAATAAAACTTTGCTACACAAAAAGCTCCAAGTAGTCAAGCCTTGTCTCTGACCCAGAATCGAAATCCTCTCCTCCAGAGGTCACGAATCCCAGCATAACACATGGCTTTCAGCAGCAACCTTTCACCTTCAAGACAGAATACCATCCCCATTCTTGCCGCTGAGCAGGAAGAGGCTCCAAGGGGTAAGTCAAATAGTATTTGAACCCAGGAGAGCCTCACTCTTCCTTTTATGACAGTTGCCACTTGGAGTTGTTTTTCATCAAAATTCCTTACTACCTAAGTTCTTGGAAATTCTTCCTTTAACGAAAAGTATATTATTCTAGGACTCAGGTGTCATTTTCAGGAGTAAAATCCAGCAGAATCCCCAAAGACAGGCAAACAAATTTTATAGGAACCTGAAAAGTTTACTTGATTGTTCTTTAAAAACAAACTCACAATGAGGAAAAGCAGTACTATAGGGAAATATCTCTCCAAATTATTTTGTTAGACTTCACGGGGAGGGAAGGAAAGTGTGGGAACAAGGAGGCTCTCATGGTTGTGACAAGGGACTTCTTTTCTATTTGATGGGCAAAGTAATCCAAATGTACACCAGACTACAGAAAACACGGTGATTCAGGGGAAATCACTGAACTTGAAGTCAGAAAAGTTGGTTGCACTGCTCTCTCCAGTTCTTGAAAGCCATGCAACCTTGGACAGATCATCCAACAAGATCTAATTTGTCTGTGAAATAAGGATAATAAAATCTTTTTTCCCCTAGTTTATTGGTTTATGAGAAGATTCAAATGAAATTATAAATACCTAAAATATATATTTTATATATACAACTTTGCAGGCAATAAAGTGTTATCCAAATGTAAGACATCATTTTTATTATAAAGAATGAAATCATTGGAAATAGACTAGAGAAAATGATGCAATTTAATCCACTGCTCTGTTGTCTTGCCAGATACCAGGTATTTGAAGTATGGGAGATAGCAGGGGTTTACATGTAATAGGAGATCATCATTTACTAAACAAATGAGCCAGGCTCCAAATAGGTGTGCTTTTACTTAAAACATTTATGTTGCCAGAATTTTATAATAGCAGTGTTTTGTGAAGTTTTACAACAGAATTACTTGGGGTGCCTGTTAAAAAATACATACCCCAAGGCACTGCGAGCCTCTCTGAAGAGGGGAAGACAGGTCTGCTCCCTTTACAAACTGCCCAAGTGATTCTAAAGGACACCAAAACTTAAGATTGAGTATAATATGGAACATCCTTCAAGATAAATCGATGTAAGCTATGAAGCTTTTACTTGAGGAAGATTTTCATTTAATACAACTGCTTTGGTGTAATAGGCACTTCTTTGTGAGTGTTAGGTAGGTAGACTAGGGAAAGGAGTCCTAAATGGCAGTGGCTAAAAGACAAAGAAGGGAAAAGCCCTCGAAAATAGAACAAAAGAAGGTCTGAGGACCGGGGTCAGGACCTCAGGTAAAACAAGCAACACTCCTGGCTGGCTCAATTTACATAGGACAGGCCCAGGGAGAAGATAAACATATAAAAAGAGGAGCCAAAGCTAGCTCGCTCTCTCTCCCCCACATGCTGGGGCACTCTTCTCTTCGTGTCTTTGGATCAACGTGTCCTCACGCCTCAGAGATGGATTTTCCTGCTATCTTCTAAATAAAATAGAGCTGTAACACTGAGCTGTAACACTGATTTGTCTAAGAGCTATAACATGGTCCTTTCAAGACCTGAGAGCTATAATGCGGTCTATCCAAGACTTGAGAACTGTGACACGCCGAGAGGGCTTTAATGTCCGTCACTCCAAATCTTTGTTGTAACGAGACCAAGAACCGAGGAACATATACTCACGTGACATGAGGACAGGCTTAGATCTCCCGCCCCTCAAGAGCCATTGAATGCCACAAAGTGGCAGACATTATGGGTCATCTGTTTTCACTTTCATGCATTGGAGGAGGAAATGGCAACCCACTCCAGTGTTCTTGCCTGGAGAATCCCAGGGACGGTGGGGACTGGTGGGCTGCCGTCTATGTGGTCGCACAGAGTCGGACACGACTGAAGTGACTTAGCAGCAGCAGCAGCAGTGGTTAGTGCATAATCTCATTTCTATGGATCTGGGAACACAAGCGTAATAACCTCATCATTGTCTCCTGTGCTTCCATTGACTTTTTCTTGTTTTTCTGTCCTAATAAAGTTTCAGTTCCCTAAAGGTGAAGCATTCCATGTAAGCTTCATTTGTAAGCAATCCTTCTTAACTTCATTATATCTATAAAAGAGCTGAGAGAGTACAGGTAACAGCATGGTGGTTAGCGACTGTATGATAATGAATATTAACACTGGATTAACCCTCGGTTTCCTTTTGGCATAAAAAAATACTGATTTGGGCATTCAGGAAATGTCAATTATGCTTTAAACCTTTGAACTTCTGACTTTGGGGTTTTTTTTAGGAACAAGTTACTCTTTCAAGGTAGGAATGAAGTTCATTTTGTGAGTTACTTCAATTCTTCCACGACAGTGTTGGAAGCAGCTAATTTAATTATTTCACTTTATTTTCACACAGAAACATGGCACAAGTCTCAAGGGTACCACTAAAGTAATGGTGCTGCTAACCATATTGCACACTGTGACCCACCACGACATTATTTAGTTGCATCTCCAAATTATAAAAAGCATGGTGTGCCATTACAGATGAGAAGAGGCATGCAGAAGTGAGGGGAAGCAGCTTGTCTCCAGTAGGAATGACAGCCAACCAAGAAAGATTATTATGCATCAATCACAAAATTAAATTCTAGTCATATGCTTCTCATCTGATACTCATACTAACCTTATGAGTTAAGTATTACACCTATTTTACACACAAGGAAATGGAGTCACAGAACAGAAAAGCAGCCTAAAATTATGTAGCTCGTGAAGAACAGAGATTATGAATAAAAACTCAACTTTTTTTTAAACACGATTTTTTTATCCCAAGATCTACAGTGTTCCTTAGATGTTATCATCCTCAAAATTGTGCTTGGATAACCTATTTTCCAAAACCAGGAATTTACTTACTAGACCATAGTCATGATAAATGCAGTGATACAAATGATAACATTTGATGTTTGGCTTAAGAAGAAAATAAATTCTGCATTTTCTCTCTGGCGTTTGCAACTTGCAATTGACAAGGATATAATTATATATAACTGTAGGAAGCTGCAACAACATACCCAGTTTGAGGAGAAGATATGTATTTACTTCCAAAGTAGAAAATGATGCCATAGCAATTTCTTTGCTTACTCGACTAACATTTATAAGACACCTACAATTTGCCCCGTGCTGAAAAAGGAAGTAGGAATATAAACACGAACAAAATGCTATGGAATAGAGAAATAAATAATAGTGACTGCCCTGAAGGACAGTGGAGAAAGGAGAGGTTTTAATAAAACAGAAGATACTGTTTTCCAGTTTGGAAATAGTCAAGTCTCTGCTGTCTTCATGAAGAAAAGTGAACTGCTCTTTCTGAATGTCCCATTCAGAAAGTGGAAGTGGAAGAACCCCTATCACTGGAAGGCCTGCACTCTGGTCTCACAAACCCTGAATCCACCGACTATGCTCATCGGATACCTTGTTGGGCAGATGCTAAAGTAAGTGTAGAAGGGTTCCTGAAGCAGTTCATCTCTCAGGTGGAGAAAATGGATTGTAAAAGGTCCAAGCCTTTCCCCCTTTAGCTGCTTATAGAGAAAGAGAAGTCTTTCACATAAGAAGTTGAGCTAGAGGGACTGACAGGGGATACTCTGCCTGGCACCCCAGGAACACGAGGCAGAAGTCCTTTCTTCAGGTATTCTAATTCCAGCTAAACCTTCACAACAGATTGTGGGAAATGGTGCAGAAAGTCCAGAAAGGCCAGGGGATGGGAGAACCAGGCAAGGTGTTTTTCTGGCTTTCTCCTTTCCACTTCCAACTGGACTTCCCAGAGTCCCTCCCACTGGTGCAGTTTTCTCTTTGGGTTCAACATCCTTAGAGGAGTGCACCATGCACTACAGGGTCTCATCTGCCTGCCTCTGTGCTTTCCCATCTTTCTAGCTCCCATCTCCCCTCTCCCTCACCACAGCGCATACTCTGGTTTCAGACACACAGAACTTCTTACCCACTAGAATGTTCCCTTTGATCATAGTTTATGACCCAAAGGAAGAGCTTCCTGGTCTATTGCTCCTTCCCCAACTCCAAGGTCTTCCCTGGTGGCTCAGATGATAAAGAATCTGTCTGCAGTGCAGGAGACCAGGGTTGGAAAGATCCCCTGGAGAAGGGAATGGCAACCCTGGTATTCTTGCCTGGAGAACGCCATGGACAGAAGAATCTGACAGATGACAGTTCATGGGGCCCCAAAGAGTCTGACATGACTGAAGGACTAATGCACACCCCCCCAGAGTTCCCCAGCAGAAGAATTAGTTGCTTCCTCTTAGGTGTTCCTATAGTTCTCTACCACAAACAAGGCACTTCTCATGTTGCATTATTATAAATGGCCATTTTTATGGCCAGATTGTAACTCTTGTAAACAGAGGGACTCTCATTTTTCCCTCTTTATATTCCCAGCACTTAGCATAGTTCTAGGGCACACAGTAAGCTCCAGTAAGTGTTTGCTGAGTGACTGAATTGATAGGGTCACACTCCTCCCATCCCCCACCCCTGAATCATACTTATGTATTTGTTCCTTATCCTCCTGCTTTAACACACATCCTCACCAATAACACAGCACAATTAGCCTGTGAGGAAAAGGGAGCAATCTGAGAATGAATTCCAAATGAAATGTGGTACCTCTCTAGAGCCTATGTCTTGGTGACTCTGCAAGAACAAACTTCTAAGGTTTTTGCTTATTAGACAGTTTAATAAAACAAGCCATCTTCCAGGCTTTATGATAGTCCCACCCTCCCATTCTAAGAAGAAATAATGTATCACCATCTTATCCATCTTTCTCTTTTTCATTTATTCATTTCACACAAGTATTTATTGAACACTTACTACATAGTAGGTAGTATTCTAGGATCTGGGATATGGTAGTGAACCATAATTCTTCAGTGATCTTTTGATCTTTTTATTCTAGTGGCAGAAAGAGACTGATTAATATATAAGATAAATGAGTTAAATATATACTATGTATGGTCACGATAAGTCCTAAGGAGAAAAAGATAAAAGAGGGAAGAGAGACAAAAGTGTAGGGGAGTTAACATTTTAGATAGTAGAGTCAAAGGAGGCCTTCCAGACATTGAGTAAATTGAGGAAGGAAGCTGAGGAGCAGGACATGAAGATACCCAGGAGAAGAGCATTCCAGGCAGAGGGAACCACGGGGCAAAGGTCCTGAGGTGGGATCTGTCTGGCATGTTCAAGAATCAGCCAAGAGCTACTGTGGCAAGGTTAGAGTGAGCCAAGGAAGGCATGTGGGAGAGGAAGTCAGGGAGCTAAAGGTGATCAGAGGAGGCCATGGAACTGAGAACCAAGGTTTCAGAAGGACCAGATGTGTGGATGTTGAATTCAGTAAGAGTTATGCCAGTAGTATTAGGTAACGTAACTACAAGTCAAGAGCTAAAGTGGTTAAGAAACCAGGGGAGGGACATCCCTGGTGGTCCAGTGGTTAAGAATCTGTCTGCCAATTAGAGGACATGGGTTCAATCCTTGGTCTGGGTTGATCCCACATGCCTCAAGTCAACTAAGCTTGTGTGCCACTGCTTAATCCTGTGCAGCTTGGAGTCCATGAACCACAACTAGAGAAAGCCCATGCACAGCACTGAATACCCAGCACAGCCATTAAAAAATAAAATTAATTAAATAAATAAAGTCAACTTCTCTTACTTCCTTTCATCATTCTTTCCCTGTTTTCAGTTTTTTTCATTGTTTTATCTTTTCCTCTCTACCCTTCTCTTATCTTTATTCATAACTTTGGCTTATCCTACATTTTGCTGTTCTATTTTTTAAAAAGCTTTTTATTGGAATAGAATTGATTTACAATCTTTTTTTTTATTAGTGGTAATTTTCTCTTTAAATTTCCTTCCTGTATTATCATATTTTATGCCTCTAGGTCATCCTTCTATATTCTTTTAAACTTTCCTTTGGATATGGGTCATCTTTTCTCAAGCTTTTCTCTTTTCTTATTTATTTTCAGTTCTTCTCTCTAGGAATGATCCATGTGGTTGTTTGTTCTAAGGATGCTTTGAAAGCCTCTGAAATTACACCTGGGAATATGCTGCCAGTTGAGAATTGCTTAGTGTCTTACCTCCTTAGCATATAAAAATGACTCTTTTTCTTACCTGTACTCTGACGGGTTCCATCCAGTGCTCCAGAGTGTCAGTAGTGACATTCTCAGGAAGGATTACAGGATCATTAGGGAGGACGGTACACAATGGGGAACACACTGCACCTGAAGGAACAGAAATTTACGATAGACTTCATGCATCTCAGTGTTTCACTTCCTGGAATCATTAGCTTTGTTTTTCAAAAACAATTGCTTTCTATATTGTGTTGTTGTTGTTCAGTCGCTAAGTCATGTCTGACTCTTTGCAACGTCATGGACTGCAGCACACCACACTTCCCTGTCCTCCAGTGTCTCCTGGAAGTCTGCTAGAATTCATGTCCATAGAGTCCATCATTCTACATTGTAGATCACCTCATTAACATGGTCACAGGCAAGGCTGATACTCATTGACTATGCACCTGTAGGGATGCTCCTACACTCACAAGTAAAGAACCACTGCACCAAGTTAAGTCCCTGGCTCCAAGTGCTCTTCCCCTTTCTGGTCACATATACCCCTTCCTCTAGAATCCCTGAAATCTCTGTATGACCCAGCAATAAAAGATTTAATTCCTGCTCTGCAGACCTCTGAGACCCCACTCCAGGACTCTGGCCAGCTAAGGTCTATACTGATTGGTTGATGCCTTTTAAGTACTTTTAATAGCATTCCTGCTTATATGATTTCCTGAAGCTGATAATTGCAGGATCTATTATCTAAAAACTTTACTAACTGGGGAGAAAATGGCCCAGAAATCATGAAGGTGGATTTATAGTGCCTGAAACACTGAAGATCATTACTCTGGTAGCCAAGAAACCTACTGATTAAAAGAGGAAATGAGGAGAAAACAAAAGCAGAGACTTTGGTCCTGTGGTGGCCTTTCAAAGGAAAATCCCACTCTATTTCTTTGTACATGAAGCCTGAGTATCTTCTAAAATTCTATTCAAAGAAGGCAGACTCTCAAGGTTCTCTATTTCCTCATCTAAAGATTTTATGATCTCCAAGTTTCTTTTCAGTGTTATCTATACTCCTGTTTTACACTGACTTGTATAACTCAAAGAATTACATGAATCTTAAGGACTCTACACATGTTAGCATATGATACATTAATGTAGAAATTAGAGGGTGGGGATATAAGAATTTTCTCATGAGGCACCACGCAAGAAGCACAGTCTCAGCATCTAACTACTCCTTGTCTGGCCACAAGATTTTTCAGTGCAAACAGTAAATTGAAGATGGTAAAAAACAGTCTCAGAAACTAACAAGCTTTCTCATTAACTCAAGTTTTATCTACTGGCGTTACACATGTTAAAATGACTTGGAAAATTACTCCTTGCTCATGCAATTAAAAACTTAGGGTTAGTCTCAACACTTTTTTTCACAAACAGGATCTCTTTTCTATGATGCTTAAGTTCACACAGAGCCAATTTGAGTTAATTTCACTTTGAATTATCCCTGGCCACAGAGACTTTTATCTTCACTTGCTTCATAATTCGAAAAGACATATGCACCCCGATGTTCAATACAGCACTATTTACAATATCCAGGACATGGAAGCAACCTAAATATCTATCAACAGATGAATGGATAAAGAAGATGTAGCACATATATACAATGGAATATTATTTAGCCATAGAAAGGAAAGAAATTGAGTCATTTGTAGAGACATGGATCTACCTAGAGACTGTTATACAGAGTGTAGTAAATCAGAAAGAGAAAAAAAAATATTGTATATTAATACATATATCATTGGAAAAGACCTTGATGCTGGGAAAGATTGAGGGCAGGAGGAGAAGGGGACGACAGAGGATGAGATGGTTGGATGGCACTACCGACTCAATGGACATGGGTTTGGGTGGACTCTGGGAGTTGGTGATGGACAGGGAGGCCTGGTGTGCAGCAGTTCATGGGGTTGTGAAGAGTTGGACACAACTGAGCTACTGAACTGAACTGAACTGAATACTTATATATGGAATCTAGAAAAATGGTACAGACGAACCTATTTGCAGGGCAGGAATAGAGACACAGACATTGAGAATATACACGTGGACACAAGAGGCAAATGAAGGGTGGGATGAATTGAGAGAGGAGCATTGACATTTATACATTACCATGTGTAAAATAGCTAGTGGGAACCTGCTGTATAACACAGGGAGTTCAGCTTAGTGCTCTGTGATGACCTAGATAGGTGGGGTGGGGGGTGGGAGGGGGTCCAAGAAAGGACGAATATATGCATACATATAGCTTATAGGAGCAGAGAAGGCAATGGCACCCCACTCCAGTACTCTTGCCTGGAAAATCCCATGGACGGAGGAGCCTGGTGGGCTGCAGTCCATTGGGTTGGCTAAGAGTTGGACACAACTGAGCGACTTCGCTTTCACTTTTCACTTTCATGCTTTGGAGAAGGAAATGGCAACCCACTCCAGTGTTCTTGCCTGGAGAATCCCAGGAACGGGGGAGCCTGGTGGGCTGCCGTCTCTGGGGTCGCACAGAGTCAGACACAACTGAAACGACTTAGCAGCAGCAGCAGCTTATTCACTTCATTGTGCAGCAGAAAGTAACACATTGTAAAACAACTATCCCCCAATTAAAAAAGAAAAGTTGTCCCTAGGTTCTGGAGCCAGGTTCACCATAGAGAAAGAATGGCTGCTGATCCAGGCAATCAAAGACAATCTCAAATTGCTCCTTTGGGAACTCTCTGCTCAAGGTACAGCAGCAGAGAGAATGAAGCAGGTGTCCAATGCATGTGTGGTATGTGGCTACACATTCCCACCTTTCCTCTTTGAACTACAACTCCTACCAAAAATCAATCCATTTTCAGGCTATACTGGGTAACAAATCACTCAGCAGCACCACCAACATTACATGTGTGTGGAGGAGTGGGGGAAAAAAAAGTGTCATAAATTTCATTTTAACCGAAGCAGCTCAAAGTCAACTTGGATTTCTGTCCACTCCTCAGGCAGAATGATGGAGCTGATCTAAGACCCAGCCAGGCCTGATAGAAGGATTACTTGAGAGCAGAAGTCAGACTCTCTTCCCAAACATACCTATCCCGTATCCTTGTTCACACTTGTACTCCACGAGTTTCGGCTCCGAGGTGGGTGGTGGGCATTCCCCTTGCAGGTTCTCACATAACTTGAACTCCTCACTCCACACTCCCTCCTTCGTGCAGCGGATGGGAAGCTAGAATATCAAAAGTTGAAAACATGGACATTATAGTTTTGCTAACTTCTTTTAAGGTGTGGGCAAAAGTGGTCTGCTTAAATGGTAGCATTCTCCAATTGTAGAACCTGGACTAAAAGACACTATTAAGATAATAAACTATGTTGCTATTGACTTTTCCCCAAAAAAGTCAAGACAAGTTTTTTACTGTTTTGATGTGAAGGAATCATGAATAATTTTGTCATTAGAAAATCATTAACAGTGTGTCTTCCTTTGGATATAAGGATACAGTAAGCTACCAAATGGGACCCATGTATTCTGAGATAGCCTTGGGAAATTTTTTTCCCAGACGGTGTCATTTTTGCACTGATCCATTCATACTCTCCCACAAATGCTGCTTGTGGCAGATGTCAGATTTTTTGCAAGATGAGTTTGAGCCAGTGGGACTAATTCATAATTTTTCTGAAGGTGCTTTTTGCTTTTCTGTCTGGTTGAATGGACACGTCATAGCTGCTTTTCGTCTCATCAAAGTTCTATTCCCTTTTTCTACATGTGTGCTTGTTTGTGTAACTCTTGGCTTCATGTCCCCAGTAATCACTAAATATCTTATATGCAGAACATAGAGAATAGCACTAACTCACAAAGCCCAAGAAAATAAGATTTTAGAATTACAGATAAACTCTCCCTTCATCCGGCCAACTCCTTGAGCCCTTAAACAATTAGTGCGAGCAGGTGTGCTTGATTTCCCAGGGGACTCATTTCATGGAGTATTCTTTTCACATGTGTCCTGTGGGCTTTACCTTGGAGTACTGAACACTGAGATAAAGGCACGTGCCAGGAGAGAAGGTAAAGTCATTGATCTCTGCTTAGGAAGTCTGCTTAACTTCCTGTCTCTGGTTTGTGTAGGGTACTTGAAAGGCTTCTAAAATAAAATTGACTTTAGTCGCCCAACCACGATAAGACTGTGGTTTTTGTTTGAGACCTCTTGCGCCAAAATCCTAGGGAGAACAACAGTCCAACAGTGCTTTCAGCTTTGCCTTTGCTGAGGAATTTGTGTTTCTGTTCAAGACTGTTTTCTATTAAAAAGTATGATACCAGCATTTCTAGCCAAGTTAGTTTGGGGAAATCACATTGCCAAATCAGAATCTGAGCCTTTTTGCAGTTTACTCAGGTATCTAACCTATCAGGTTGTTCTTCTTATCCAAGAGGAGAGAATATTCCAAGAATGTAGCATCTTCTGAATTCCCTATTAAATGATATCAACATCTCTGGTTAGAATCCCAACTTAGCCCCTGTCTGTTGCCATTCATTTAGATTATTTTATTCAACATTCTCGGATTGGTCACCAAGATTGGAGCACAGCCTGCTCCAAAATAAAGTTCAAGTCATCCTTACCCTTTTACTTTCCTGGTTACATTTGACCAAACACTGGCTGTTGAGCTCAAAGCCATTGGTGCATTCATACATGCCTTCAAAGACAGGGGAGGGGGGCTTGCACACCACTGGGACACAGCTGCCTTGCTCCCAGATTCCACTCTCCAGGCACTGAATCTTCAGGGACTTCCTGACAAGACAAAACAAAAGAGTCCATCAGAATCCTCAAGGGGGTTATGGGAGAAGTCTGGACCCTCAGCAACATGGGACAAGGATTAGCTAATAGATGGGAGCAGTTGGTTCTTGTTAGCCCAGTGTCTTACCTCTTCATCCTAATTTCTAAGCCATGGAAGGAAAAACAGTAATAATGCACTTTACAGCAGTGATTGCATTGTTATGTAGTAATATTGATATATTCCTCTCCAGAGACCTTGTTAACTATCTGTGCAGCGTCTAGATTTTGCAATTGGGTTTTCTCTAAGGTTGTCATCTTGGAGCAGTCTCACACTTAAGTGCACTGGGAAATACCAGGTAGGATGGTGTACAGCAAAGGTTATCACACACTCAGGGGACTACCCAGAAATCATCTGAGGATCATCAGTATTAATATAGTAATGGAATCAATGAAGCTGCCAATATTTATTGGTTCTCCAGAGAGGAGAAAAGATACAGCAGTGGGGGGTCTTCTTAAAACAGAAGCTCTTACCCTGAATTTCATAAGGGCAAGAGTATTGCTGGAAATGACTATGGCCATTTTGTTTGCTGGCAAGTCCATTTTTTTTTCTTGGAAAGTATTCATAGCTTTCATCAGATTCTCAAAGTAGACATGACTCAATAGTGTCCTGGAATAACTGCCCTTCCTTCCCATGCAGAGATACGGCCTCCACCCAGAAGAACTGCATTTGAGGTAGTCGATAATCAGCAGGATTAGGTCTTACCACTTCAAACTCCATCCCGTTTCCTTCCTAACTCATTGCCAAACTGAAAGTGCTTTCCATTTGCTGTTTTAACGCATCCAGTTCTGATTCAGAACATTCCCAGTCAGATAATCTTGTGATTCTAAAATAGAAATAATCCTTTGTCCATTGATTCAAGGGCTTCCCTGGTGGCTCAGTGGTAAAGAACCTGCCTGCCAATGCAGGAGAAGCAGGTTCAATCCCTGGGTCAGGAAGATCCCACGGAGGAGGAAATGGCAACCCACTCCAGTATTCTCGCCTGGGAAATCGCATGGACAGAGGAGCCTGGCCGGCTACAGTCCACGAGGTTACAGAGTCAGACACGCCTTAGCGACTAAACAACAACAACCACTGATTCAATCACATGATGGCCTTGAATTGTTATTTTCCAGTATCATGATGCCCTTTGAAAATTTAAATATGGCCCTCACCCACACACTTTTAATGGACTTCTGTACAATGCCTCCTGCATGCTTTGCCAGTATTCTAATATTATACTAGTATAACATTTATCAAATTATTTTATAAATGTGTATATGTTTGTCTTTCCCACTAGGCTGGAAGCTGCCTGAAGGCAAGGATTGTGTTTTATTCTTAATTTCAATTCCCAAGAACAACAAAAAATCTGTCTTATATTAGGCATTAATGAAACATTTACCAAACTGAATTAGTTAACCAAAACTCACAGTGCATTAAGCACACTGCAGAGCACACAAAATATTTTAGTAAACCAAATCACCAGGATAGCTCTACTGAAGTAGTATTATCATTCCCATTTCATAGATAAAGAAACTACTCCAAGATGTTCAGTAATTTTACCAAGATCCTACAGCCCAGAATGTAGTTGATTTTGAGTAATTTAAATAAATTTTAATAGTTTAACATTATAAATTTTAGTAGTTTAACATTATATATTTTAGTAGTTTAAAGGGCTTTTCTCATATCTCAGTCAGTAAAGAATCCACCTGCAATGCAGGAGACCCGGATTCGATTCCTCGGTCTGGAAGATCCCCTGGAGAAGGAAATGGCAGCCCTCCAGTATTCTTGCCTGGAAAATCCCATGGACAGAGGAGCCTAGCGTGCTACAGTCCATGGGTTCACAAGAGTCGAATACGACTTAGCTACTAAACCACCACAGTAGTTTAACGTATTTTAACAGTATCCATTTAGATATTCATGAAGGAGTACTTAATTTATGGTTAAACAGTTATTTAGATTCATATTCATACCTTCATCCCCAGTAGTATTCTAGGAAAGAAGGCTGATTTTATGACTGGAATTCTTTAGCATCATAGTTTATGTGGACATATGTCTAGTATCTGTCAATAATAAATATTATTTTTGAGCTATATTTCAGGTGTTTGGCAAAATACCTACACACATAATTTCATCAAATCCCCCAAATATCAGTTAAAGGTAAATATTATTATCCACATTTCAGGGAAGAAAACTGAGCCTGAGAGATTTAAAGCTAGCTCAAAGATCCACAGTTAAAGCTGCAGACAGGATTTGGACCCACATCAGCCTGCCATTGAATCCTATGGTCCTTCCTGGGTCAGGTTCTTCTGCATGTTATGCTCTACAATCCACTTTGAGTATCCATAACATCTCTTCTCCACTTTGAGTATCCATAACATCTCTTCTCTACTGAACAGTCCTTTATTCAGGTGCCACATTTGTAAGTGTGACCAAAAAAAAAGAAAGAAAAGAAGATTCATTTGAAATTTTTGCATTGAGCAATAAATTACATATAGAAAACTGCATAACTTGGTATACAGCTCAAGAATTTTTACATGTGAATAACCTGGGTACTCATCACTCGGATCAAGACACAGAGAATTTCCAGTCCCCCTAAAAATCTCCCTTCACAACTGAATACCCCTGCAATCCATACTTTTCTGACTTTCATCAGTGTGGATTTATTTTGCCTGTTCTTGAACTTGATATAAATGAAATCATGCACCATGTACTACATGGCTTCTTTCCCCAAAGGAAGATGACATTTTCAAAATGTCTTCTCAAATCTATCTTCAAGGAAGTGTAGGCAGTTCTTTTTACTATAATGAAGCTCTTGTTTGTCTCTCTCCAAGACTGGATATTCTACTCCTTTTTCACGCTACAGAGTTTATATCCTCCCAGAGACTCTCCTTTCTACCACGTCCCACAGATGAAATCCGCCCCCAACCTCGGCTGAACTGACATCCCCCGGCTGCAGAGAGCAGGCAATACCATTGACACCAGGGGAGAGGCAAGTCTGTAAACCTTGCATGTCAGCATGGTTATAAAGGAAAACCCTTGCTTGGCTAGGACGACAATATTTTGACTTCGTGTGGTATTTTTCTCTGAATTGGTTGGAACGCTTAAACCATGGAAACAGTCCTGTCTTTCCTTGCCCAGAGTGAAGAGCCATTCAAGAATGTCGATTCCATATATCTCTTTGTCAGTTTAATAACCTCAGAGGTGAGGGTAGACAGATCACACTTGGCTGGGGAAGAGTGAGTTGGATGTTGTGGGTGGTACCCAGGCAACGTGACCGGCCCTGTGCTGCAAACTACCTGTCATATCAGTGACGAGGGAGGAAGAAGGCTGTGAGGTGGCCGGAAGCAGCACAGTTCACATTGATGCCCCAGAGGAGGCACTACAGGCAGGACAAGGGACAGACTGGGAGAGTCCTGATTCCCTAGGAAATATCTTTTCCTTCTTATAAGAGTTCCTATGCCCCCTCCACCTCAAGGATTCTCCTCACAGTTTCATCTCCCTTATACAGGGGCTGGCTTCTGCATGTCACCCAAGCAGATGACACAACTCAGGCTCCGCCCACACACTTCTCACAAAGCATTTGATTGGTCCGTTCCTCATAGCCCCGGCGGTCTCACAGCTCCACGGTGCATATCTATATGGGTTTATGAAATAAGAGCCCCTGGTATGGAGGTTGACACTTGAGTGCCGTAGGCTGGTTCTTTTCATTTTGTTCAAAAAGGTACTGTGATTGCAGGAGGAATTGAGGGCGTCTTGTATTTCCTCCCAGCTTCAGAAAATTTTATTTCCATGTAGGTCCCTGAAGAGGACTAAAGCCTATATAGCAAAGGCAGAACTTTAATCCCCAGTGATACCCAAACTGCCTCTGTGTTTCTTCTAGTTTGGTGATCTTGAGGAGTAGTCTCTGACACTTAAAAAATCATTATGAAAACATTGGTTTTTTTCAGAATGGTCCACCTTCTTTGTGTAATGTGTATGAATTTAAAAAAGAGAGAGAGAGATTTCTTATGTCATGAAGTGAATCAGTTTGTATTTTAAAGAAGGATGGTATTGGATATTAGACAAAGCACACAGGCAGGTCCTCACCAGGACAGATTCCAAGACTTTTTTGATAATCTAGTGCAAGTGCCTTTCAACTGAGATATTCTATTGACTCAAAGCTTTCTGCATTTTCTTTATCCTGATGGAGTAAGAGAGGCTAAAACATCTCATTTTACAGGCAGGAAACTGCACATTAATAACTATGAACTGACTTGCTCAATGCCACACAGCAAGCTAGTCACTGGCAAAAGCAAGGATAGAATTCAGAGTTTTGCAATCATAACGTAACACCCCAACCATTAGAACAATGGTTTCCAAATGACATTTGTAGACCAGCCCATCAGACTCATGTAGGAACTGTATAAAAACTAGATTGTCTAAGTTTCATGGAATTGGCCTCACACTCTTTATTTTTTAATTTGTCAGCAGTCTAATATGTAGTTAGGTTGGCAAACTGCTAAAATCTATGCTACTTTCCTATGCTAGTAAAAATAAACCATAGGTATAGAAATCAGAGTGCAAAATCACCCACCTAACAACACCAGCCAAAAGACTGGATGTTTAGCAAAGACCAAAGAGGACAGTTACAGCCAGACAACTTACTCTGTAAATGGTACGATGAAGGGTTGGGGGTCGGGGAAGGTTTATATTTATTTTCCCTCTAACTACTCCAGACAAATCACCACAATTTCCAAGTTAGAAGATGCTTTTTTCCAATTTTCAGAACATGTGGTATCCACCTAGTACTGAAAATCCAGCTGTGCTCTTTCTGCTTCTTACATCATTGCCAGAAATAAAGATCTTGTAATCAAAACTTGGCTGAAAGTTTGATTGATGTTGCTCGAGGCACACGTGAGTCTATCCCATCCTTCTATCACCACTGCAGGGTTTTCAAAAGTAATATTTATTTTCCATTGGAGAAAATAAAAGTATGATTATTGAGTCCAAGGGAATTATCATGTCTTTACTGATCAAGGGCATCTGGTGTCTCCAATGAGTAGTCCTTCATGAGTAATAATAATATTAACAGAAAAACAATAAAATACTGAGTATTGAAGTGCTAGGCATTGTACTGAAGGATATATATCTATAGCATTTCCCCTCAAACCCATTCTGTGTGATAAGATCTATCATTACCTGAGTTCTTGATTCCCTTCTCTCCACACATGCTCTTCTCCAATCATTCCTAGCTCAACAAATGATACCACCATCTATGCTGTTGCCCAAACTTGATATGTAGGAGACATCCTTGATTTCACTCTTCACCCCAATCTTATATTTTCCCCCAAGCTCCCATTTGCTCATGTTCTATCAGTAGGGCCTCTTAGTTTTACCTCCCAAATATCTCCATCTGTCCCCACATCTCTTGCATCTCTACTGCCGTGAGCACTAGCCCACATTCTTAGTGCTCATCTCCCAACTAGAGACTTCACTTCTCCTCTGGACCCCTTCCTTCCTGGTCCAGAAACACCAGTCAGAGGGATACTTTGTAAAAACAAACAAATAAATCAGAATGTCATTTTCCTGCTTAGGATATTCCAATTGCCTCCTGTTACATGAAAAATAAAATCCAAACTTTTTTGCTCACGTGGTCCCTCATGATCTAGCCCAAATTTTTCTGACCTCATCCTATGTCCTTCGAAGAAAAGCTATGACAAACCTAGACAGCATATTAAAAAGCAGAGACATTACCAACAAAGGTCCTTATAGTCGAAGCTATGGTTTTTCCAGTAGTCATGTATGGATGTGAGAATTGGGCCATAAAGAAAGCTGAGCGCCAAAGAATTGATGCTTTTGAACTGTGGTGCTGGGGAAGACTCTTGAGAGTCCCTTGGACTGCAAGGAGATCAAACCAGTCAATCCTAAAGGAAATCAGTCCTGAATATTCATTGGAAGGACTGATGCTGAAGCTGAAGCTCCAATACTTTGGCCATCTGATGCGAAGAACTGACTCACTAGAAAAGACCCTGAAGTGGAAAAGAGTAAAGGCAGGAGGAGTAGTGGACGACAGAGGATGAGATGGTTGGATGGCATCACTGACTCAATGGACATGCATTTGAGCAAGCTCTAGGAGTTGGTGATAGACAGGGAAGCCTGGCGTGCTGCAGTCTATGGGATCGCAAAGAGTTGGACATGACTGAGCAGCTGAACTGAACTGATACTATGCCCCAGTCATCTTACTTACTTTGTCCACACTGGACTTAGAATCCCAAGCACAACTCAAGCTCTTTCCTGCCAAAGGAAGTTAGTACTATTCTCTCTGCTTCTGATGCTTTTCTTTTTTTTCTTCCCATGGTGGGCTCGTCTTCCTATCTAAGGAGAATGTTTGCCACCCGAGAGTATCTTTATTTTATGCCTCTAATGTTTTGGGCTTTCATCAAAACACCTGTACATTTTTACATAGAATGCATACTGTGTGATTATTTCATTTTTTTTCCTATCTCCCCCTTTGGGTTCTGAGCTTGGCGAGGGCAAAATCTCATTTAGTGTTATATCCTCAGCTCTCAGCAAAATGTCTGGTATGGAATAGGTGCCAATAAACACAGGTTCAATGAATGTATAGATGTTCATTTTATAGATTAAGTAAGCAGGTTTAGAAAAATAAAATAACCAGCTTGAGGTTACCTAGCTGGTTAAAGGCAGAGCAGGGATCAGTACAGGCATACCTCATTTTGTTGTGCTTTGTTTACTGCACTTCATAGATACTGCAATTTTTACAAACTGAAGGTTTTTGGCAACTCCGTGTTGGCAAATGATGGTTAGCTTTTTTTTTTTGGCAATAAAGTATTTTTAAATTATGTACATTGGTTTTTAAGACATAATGCTATGGCACACTTAAGAGACTACAGTATCGTGTAAACATAACTTTTATGTGCATTGGGAAGCCAAAAAAAATTGTATGACTTGCGTTATTACAATATTTGATTTATTGCAGTGGTCTAGAACCAAATCCCAACTATTTCTGAGGTATGCCCATACCAGGATCTGTCTGATGCCAATACTTAAGTCATAATATGGAAGCACTAGAGTTACTAGAAGTGGAGCTGCACATAAATTACCTCCCTTTACTTTGTGCCTTTGCACCAAGTATCTCAAAGTCCCCCCACGCAGAATATCCTGAAAATGGAAATGTAAGAGTGAGGAGTAACCAGGTCACTCTTTCCATTACATAGGTTAGGAAACCGAAGTGTTAATTGGCCCAATGTTTTACATGGCATATGGTCTGTTTGGGGGTTAAAATTAGAAAGACTCTTCACTGAGAATATCCTCGCCCGTCTGAGTATGGCTGCAGAACAGCAGCACTGAAATCACCAGGGAGCTTGTTGCAAATGCAGAATCTACAGCTCTACTCAGACTCACTCAGAATCTGCATTTTAACAAAGTCACCAAGTGATTCCTATTCTCATTAAAGTTTAATAATTAGCCTTCTAGACCATTTTAAAAGACTCGGTCCTCTGGTATTCTACCCCACCCCAGACAGAACCATCAGCGCTTCCAAACACCAGGCCAGCTTTATTAACAAACTGCAGACCTGGTTTCTCAAGCCAGCATCCTAAACGGAGAGCAGCAGACTCCAGGCATAGCTAGTCCACAGCCGATCGCAGTTATCCTGTCTTCTCTCACACCAGGCCGCCTGAAATCCAGCCCCAGTCCACTTGACTAGAAGAGAAACAGTTCAGCAGGGCCAGCACATTGGACACATGGGCTTTGACCTTTCATTCTTCCCTGACTCATAAAAGCGCCTGTAACTTACAAAGCTCCTCTTCCATGTAAAATAGAGCCTCTCTGTGAGAATGAGCAATCTGCTGACCCCTACAATCATGTGGTCACCAGTCTCCTTTGAAGTCCCACCCCTCACTTCTATCTTTGGATTTCCTGCTGTGAACTTTCAGGTCTCCAAATTAGCAGATGCAATAATGTCCTGCCCCTAAGTCTGATCCCCTACCTCAAGTTTGGGGCCCCTTCTTCATCCCTCACTACCACTGCCTAAACTGTCCAACCTTTAGCCTCTCTCACTTCAAGTTCAGTGTGTGTGTGCGCGCGCGCGTGCACACACACACATGTGTGCAGTCAGTCATGTCTGACTCACACATGTGTGCAGTCAGTCATGTCTGACTCTTTGTGACCCCATGGACTGTAGCCTGCCAGGCTCCTCTGTCCATAAGGTTTTCCAGGCAAGAATACGGGAATGGTTTGCCATTTCCTACTCCAGGGGATCTTCCTGACCCAGGGATGGAGTTCAATAGCCCCCGATTAACCTCTTTTCTACGAGTATCTTGGCGCCTCTCATGCATTCTTCACACAGCTGACAGCTATCTTCCTACTAAATCTCCTCAGGTTACCTCCAGATCTAAAAACATCCTGAGGTTTCTCCAATGCCTACAATTTAAAGCCAAACATGTATAATAACTATTAAAATTATTCCTCAGAATTCTGTATCTGTTGCCTTCAGTGTGTGTTTGAAGAGTTAGTGATTACACTGAAATGCAGTGATGAACTGAGTTTAAAACATGGGAACATTAAATAGGAATCTCTTGATTTCGTTGTTTTTTATCATTTAGTCACAGGCATACCTTGAAGATATTGTGGGTTTAGTTCCAGACCACTGCAATAAAGTGAATATCACAATAAAATAAGTCGTAGGCATTTGTTGTTTTCCCACTGCATATAAAAGTTATGTTTACACTATACTATAATCTACTGAGTGTGCAATAGCTTTATATTTAAAAAATGTACATATATTAATTTAAAAATTCTTTATTGCTAAAAAATGCTAACCATCATTAGGACCTTTAGTAAGTCATAATCTTTTGCTGGTGGAAGATTTGAAACATTGCAAGAATTACCAAAATGTGATATAGAGACACTAAATGCCATTAGAAAAATGGTGCCAATAAACTTGCTCAATGCTCAATACAGGGTTATCACAAACATTACATTTGTAAAACAAACACAATTATCTACAAAGCATAATAAAGCAAAGAGCAATAAAATGAGGTATGCCTGTATTTGTCCATTCATATGTTCAGTCTGTGAAGAAAGCTGAGCACTGAAGAACTGATGCTTTTGAACTGTAGTGTTGGAGAAGACTCTTGCAAGTCCCTTGGACTGCAAGGAGATCCAACCAGTCCATTCTGAAGGAGATCAGCCCTGGGTGTTCTTTGGAAGGAATGATGCTAAAGCTGAAATTCCAATACTTTGGCCACCTCATGTGAAGAGCTGACTCATTGGAAAAGACTCTGATGCTGGGAGAGATTGGGGGCAGGAGGAGAAGGGGATGACAGAGGATGAGATGGCTGGATGGCGTCACTGACTCGATGGACGTGAGTCTGAGTGAACTCTGGGAGTTGGTGATGGACAGGGAGGCCTGGCGTGCTGCGATTCATGGGGTCGCAAAGAGTTGGACACGACTGAGCAACTGAACTGAACTGAACTGATGTTCAGTCAACAAATATTCATTAAGGACTAGTATGTGCTATGTATTGCATTAGGTCCTGCTATTGTAGAAACAAATATTAATACTATAATTAGGCCAGAAGACTAAACTGTGGGGCCCCAAAGAGGAACAGAAGGAAGGCTATCAGGAAGGGATCACTTAAAGATGGGTTTGTTAGAGAAGGAGAAAGGTCCTCCACACAGAAGGAATAGTGCATGCAAGGGCCAGTGATGCAAAAGGCAGTTTGTGTTTCAAGCATTGGTCTAATGTGTAAATGGAAAAAAAGGCATATATGTAACCTCTGTGGGGAAGAGGCAGGGCAGGAAGAAGAGAGCCTGGATGGGATAAAAGTCTGGCAGAAAAGAGCTGCAAATTGCATGGATTCCATTTCAGAGGGTGGGCTCTCTCATCCATAAGGAATCCCTCAGCTATCTTCATAATGCTTATAGTTGAAGAATTCTTCTCGGTGTTGTTCTATTCCTATTCCTGGTCAGTCCAACTCACAGACAGGCCTGATGAAAAGTGCTCACAGAATGTACACACATCCACACCCTCACCTGGGAGTTCATGACCCCATTCTGCCCGTCACTGTTGGTCTCTCAGAAAGCAAAGTTCCTGACATGGCTCTTGCCCAGAAGCCACAGCAGTGATGAGACCTGAGTCTACTAGTGAGTTATGAGAATGAGTGGCAAGTTGTGACCTATGTCATGACTTCAGAATTCACACAGGTAGACCCTGAATTTGCCTCATCCGTCTGATGTGGGCTGGAATGGAAAGGTTGATTAATATTGACCAGCTTTTCCTGACTGAAGAGAAGGAGTCAGAGGTCATAGTGGCCTTCAGCAGGCTGTTAGTGACCACACTGAGTAGTTCCCATCAGAAAGATGGTGTGCAGTGTGGTTAAGAGCAGACAGCAAAGTCAGGAAACCAATGCTCAAAGCCCAGCTGTGGCCCTTCCTGACTCCCTGACATTTTCTTCTCTCAGTTCTCCTATCTGAAAAATGGGGATGAGAGCTTCCTTACAGGGTCACTAGAAGATTCTATAAGTTAGTGTATAGATAGCATATAGTCCAATGACTGGCACATACAAGGCTCAAAAACCCAGGGAAATTATTAGCTCGGATGACCAAGCTCTCCACCCTTTCCCTGTGTGTATGTGATTAAAATGTGGAATGTTAACATTCTACTCAGTCTTTCCACCCTACTTAATTCTTCAGATTTTTGTCCCACCCAGAATCCTTCAGGAGACAGTTCATAAATTAGCTGGGCCTGACCTGACCCTTAAGAACAAAGCCAAGCTCACAATCAAAATGCTCACCCACTATGCTGAAGAAGGACTTGGCAGGAGCCTGAGACTGGATGGAGAAGCAAAAAGGAAGTGTAGAAAGGGCATCAGGGAGAGAAATTCTGGATTGAAGAACCTATTGGCTTCTATTTAACAACCCAGCACTTATTCTTACTAGATTTTTAAAGTTATTTTTCCTGATGAATAGAGAAATCAGTGGTCAATATAATATTAGAAGAGAAAGGGCAGTTTTTACAATAAGACTCTCCCTAGTCTGGGATTGAAGGTCACAGGGAAATTTTTAAGTTCAACAAATGCTGTGTTCAAAGTGAAGGCTGCATGCCAATCGCCTGAGCCTGTGAAGCCTACGGCAGCAAGCTGGCCTGTAGCCAGGTGTGCATGCAAGTGTCCAAGGCTTGGAGCAGAGGTTCAGTCACTTTTCTGCCAAAAGAGGCTGTAATAAATTAGCCTAAAGCTCACAGTATCCTACAATGGCAAAAGAATTGAGCATTCCAAGGATAAACTTTGAATGTATTTACTATAAACACTAATTAGAAAGCCAGACAATGTCTTAATGGAAAGAAAACAAATTTCTGTTTCTCACAGATGCATGGGTGTTCACAAAGATTACAGTGTGACCCATTAATTGGCAAATCATGGCTAGGACATGTGTCTCTATATACATAGGTTTACTCACTTCAGTATCTAGTCATGTATGTATATGCATGATGTTATGACAGAGAGCTTAAAAATTAAGTACATTATTTTACTGAATTTTTAAAATTACAAATCCAGGGTACTTAAGGTTTTTAGCATTTGCCTCAACTGAGCATTTCATTTCATTTGCCAAGACTTTCTCTCCCTTCCAATGGTAGAATAAAATCAACTGAACCTCAGAAAATCAAGCTATGGTTCAAAAAGATGAAAAGAGCCTAAAAATTTAGGCAATATCTCTAAGAACATGCCCTTCCCTTCTCCTCTGAGACCAGCTTGACCGTATTTGCCCACCCTAATTTTTGAAGTATGTCCACCTGTATTTTTTGATGAGTTAATTTCCGTTTCCTTTTCGCCACATCCCCCTTTTCCCTTTTCATGGGCTACTTGAAGCCACAGTAGTGTTTGGATAACTCAGAGTGGGGTGAGAAGCAACATTCAGAGGGGGTTCTGACTGGTGGAGGGAAGTACAAGCATTTTTCTTAATTTAATGAAGATTCTGTTTTGATGTGTGTTTTTTCCTTCATGCAGGGGAAATGTACTCCCTTACCACCCTGTAACTGAAGGCTTGTACTTCCCATTTGGAATGCCACTTTCAGTCTTTCTGGTCTCTATGTTGTTTTTCTGGGGTATAGAAACCAACCACAGAATGGGAGATGATAGCCCTTGATAAAAAATGTAGCTGAGTAGATTCCTGGCTAAAGAAAATTAGCCATTAAACACACCAAAAGCAACAGTCATTTTACAAGGAGCAGCAACCTGTTGGAGATGATGATGCTGATAAACAGCATCTATTGCTGACTTGAAGCTGAACAAGACTAAGAACTGTGCTCAGTTCATCTGTCTATTGTCTCATTCAATCCTTGTAAAAATTTGTAAGTATCCCTCTTTCTTTGATAGAGATCAATGACTTTCCCAAGATCAAAGAGCTAATAAATAGAAGAGTGGGGATGCAAATTTAGATCTCACTAACCTCAGAACCTGTGTAATTAACTATTAATACTAAGCCAAGGGACTTCCCAAGTGGTGCTAGTGGTGAAGAACATGCCGGCCAATGCAGGAGACATAAGAGATGGAGGTTCAAGCCCTGGATTGGGAAGAACCCCTGGAGGAGGGCATGGCAACCCACTCTAATACATTCTTTCCTGGAGAATCCCCATGGACAGAGGAGCCTGGAGGGCTACAGTCCATAGGGTTGCAAAGAGTCAGATACAACTGAAGTGACTTGGCATGCACGCATGCACTAAGCCAAGAGAGAAATTTTGCACAAAGGAAAATCTTCCTAAGAATTTGACTAAATTTTCTTTTTAGAAGTTTTAGAGACTTGCTTAATCTTTCAACTCAATTCTAGAAATCTTAATAAACGTATGCAATATTCTGCCTTCAAGAAAGATCTAGAACTCATCCTCTTGGGTGTGAATGGAGAACAATTCACCAAAACCCATCAAAAGGAAGAGAATAAAACCTTGGCTGTTCATCCACATCAGAATCTCTCCAAGTAGTACCTTGAATATTGCCTACTAAGATCATGTCTGTGTAGTGTTTATGTTTATAAATCACCTTGCTTCTTTTTTTCCTGGTGGTAACAAATTTCATGTACCACTTCTCTCACTGGTCTTGTACCAAAGTTATAACTCTCCTCATTGATTCTGTTGAGACAGACTTACAGAGTTTAAAGTCACTCAAGATTTTCCATTATTTTGCAGAGGTGGAAAAAAGAACCTCAGAGAAATGTAGTAATTTACTCAAGATCAAAAGTGTTGTTAGCCAAGAGCATGGGCTTTGGTCTTAGAGTGAGCTTAATTAACATCATATATTGGTTGAGTGACCATGGGATGGCTGCTTAACAATACTCTGAGTCTCTGAAAGAGGTGATAATAATGTATTTATTATTAAATTGTGGTATTATAATACTGTATTAAGTATTATATTAAGTATAAGTATTAATATAAATTAAATTAAATGTATTACTATTATTATTTCAAGTTGTATATTATCATATCATAGTATGTTATTCTACATTATACTATTATTTTATTATATAATAAGATTTATCAGTGTCATAAGAACTAAATGAGGTAATATATGTAAAGTGCTTCATATAGCATATAGTGATGAATTATCATTGTCATCATCATCATTAACCCAATAGAACAGAGTCAAGACCTTATGCTTTTTAACTCTCTGCCACACTAAACAATCTCCCTACGTGTGTAGAGATGGGTCAGGTACACACATGTAACTATAAAGCCCTCTCCCACTCTTCTCCCAAATCAGATCAGACAAACCTCACTGAAGGTGTTGACAACCAAACACTGTCAAACGATGCATAAGCACAACGTGAGGCCTTTTTACAGTATTGAGTCTGAACCTATGTTTGTGTTTATAGCCCTTCAATAGATTTAAGTTCACTGGAAAAGTGACCCTCAGAAAGACGGCTATTTACAATTACTTTTAAAAAGATCTTACTATGACACTACCTTTCAGATGGCATCGTGATGAATGACTAACTTATAGAGGGGGAGGCTATCTAAGTTAGAAGGCTGGGATAATTTCTAATTTCAATTAATTGTGGGCCCTAATGGGGTTAATCTAAACTCCACACATTAAAGATAGCAACTAATGAGAAAAACGTAACCATTGGAGCGAAAGATGAGGGAGAATAGAATATGGTCTTTTTTATAAAATATAAGTCAAGCACATTTATTTTAGCTTCCTGGGAAGTTGGGTTAATGAAACATTAACCTGACAAATGTGATTAATGATAATATGTATGTGAAAGTAAATCGCATGGGATGAAAAGAAGGGTGTGTGTGTGTGCGTGTGTGTGTGTGTGTGTGTGTGTGTGTGTATGTTATAAAATATGAACGAGAAAGAACTCCCCAAACTGTCTAACTTGACCATTTCTTTGGAGTTACCATTGTTTGTATTTTCTCTATTGACTCCAAAAATAAATAAACCCAAAGAGACGTGTGAAATCTAGCATGCAAAAGTGCTGCTATAATTAATTTTGAGAAAAGAAAGTGTTACTATGGATATTTTTAGGAAAGTATAAGTCCCATGACCGATACCGTTCTTACATGCAGAAAGGTTCTTGCTTCTAGACTGTGCTTCGTCATTTTGGCTGCACATTGGAGTGACTTAGGCAGCTTTGCAGAAGATTAATGCAAAGCACTGAGGTATTTGAACTTGTCCCAGCTGATGCTTACACACAGCCAGGTATGAGAACCACTGTTCTGGTGAGCTTGTTGAGACATCTGACCCCTTTTCTGTTACCACCAACTTCTGCAGAGTTTGCCGATCAAGTTTAAATGTCAGTTCAATGAACAAAATTAAAACTATCTCTGAAGAATGATTATTCCTTCTAGGTTGCTGACACAAACTGCTAGAAAAAAAAAAAAAAAACACAATAGTTTTAAGGGTTTCTTTCACTCTAAAGCACTTGAAATAGAAATTTCCACCCCTCATAAGAAAATAAAACTTCCCTTCACTATTTTAGCATCAAATTTAACATTAAAATTCTACCACAACTTTTCTAATAAGGCAGTCTTTTCACCCATTTAGAAAGTGTTTATTGAGTACCTATCAATAAATGTAGAAGCCACTGGCCACATGATGCTAAACAGGAATCCATGGTCTACTGAACAGGTAATCAAACCACTTCTACTCAGTGAAATAAATGATGTTGTCAGCGAAGTCTTTTGTGCAGTGGGAAACCATGGGAGGGACACTTCCTACAGACTGGGGAGATCTGGAAGGCTTTGGAAATAAAAATCACACCTATCTTAAAAATAGGACAGTAAGGCTAATGGTGAAGAATCTGCCTGCCAATGCAGGAGACATAGAGACACAAATTCAATCCCTGGGACAGGAAGATCCCCTGGAGAAGGGCATGGCAACCCACTCCAGTATTCTTGCTGGAGAATCCCATGGACAGAGGAGCCTGCCGGGCTATGGTCCATAGAGTTGCAAAGAGTTGAACACAACTGAAGTGACTTACCATGCACACACGCATGCAAGAGTTAGTCAAGCAAAAGGCCACTGTTGGGGAGAGCTCAGACCAGAAGGAATAGCATGTTTGAAAGCCCAGAGGCATGCTAGCTATGGTGCATATAAAGAAGTAAAAGAAACCCAGAGCATTAGAACCTACACTACAGAAGGTTTTGTGTGTAATAGTTGGAGGCAAGTGATCTCCCAGGGAAGATACTGATGACCCTGGAGAGGTAAGCCGGGCCTGGCAAGATCATGCAAGACCTTGAAAATATTTTTAATTTTAAGTTTTTTTAGTGTCTTAGATGAAATAGCAGAAAGGCTGGTCATTTAGTTTTATATAAGGGAAATACTATAACTGGGTTGAAATTTGTTGAAGATTGCTATTACTGCAAAGTAGTGAATGTAGTGAAGGGGGAAAGACTGGAGTCAGAAAGCTCAGTTCATACATGACAAAGGATAGTGATTTGTCATAGAGAAGTGGCAGCAGGGTGAGGAGAAATGGCCAAGAGTCAATAAGATAATGACATTTGATGGAAGCTGATGACTGATTTGACTGAGGGAGAAGGATGTTCAAGAGTCTCAGGCCAATCTGTGTTGCCATGTGGCAGAGGCCAACACAATATTGTAGAGCAATTGTCCTCTAGTTGTTCCATGTTTCTCAATAGTGTACAATTATAGTCTCGGATCATTATTAGTTACTCAGGAAGAGTTACGTTTTGTGAGTATTGTTCAATTGTCATCACCAATAGAATAATACTCAGATGTGTTCTTTCCATCAGTTCAGTTCAGTTCAGTCACTTAGTCGTGTCCGACTCTTTGCGACACCATGAATCACAGCACGCCAGGCCTCCCTGTAAGTCAGTGATGCCATCCAGCCATCTCATCCTCTGTCATCCCCTTCTCCTCCTGCCCCCAATCCCTCCCAGCATCAGAGTCTTTTCCAATGAGTCAGCTCTTTGCATGAGGTGGCCAAAGTACTGGAGTTTCAGCTTTAGCATCATTCCTTCCAAAGAACACCCAGGGCTGATCTCCTTCAGAATGGACTGGTTGGATCTCCTTGCAGTCCAAGGGACTCTCAAGAGTTTTCTCCAACACCACACTTCAAAAGCATCAATTCTTTGGCGCTCAGCTTTCTTCACAGTCCAACTCTCACATCCATACATGACCACAGGAAAAACCATAGCCTTGACTAGACGGACTTTTGTTGGCAAAGTAATTTCTCTGCTTTTCAATATGCTATCTAGGTTGGTTATAACTTTCCTTCCAAGGAGTAAGTGTCTTTTAATTTCATGGCTGCAGTCACCATCTGCAGTGATGTTGGAGCCCTAAAAAATAAAGTCAGCCACTGTTTCCACTGTTTCCCCATCTATTTCCCATGAAGTGATGGGACCAGATGCCATGATCTTCGTTTTCTGAATGTTGAGTTTTAAACCAACTTTTCAGTCTCTTCTTTCACCTTCATCAAAAGGCTTTTGAGTCCCTCTTCACTTTCTGCCATAAGGGTGGTGTCATCTGCATATCTGAGGTTATTGAGATTTCTCCCAGCAATCTTGATTCCAGCTTGTGCTTCTTCCAGCCCAGCATTTCTCATGATGTACTCTGCATAGAAGTTAAATAACCAGGGTGACAATATACAGCCTTGATGTACTCCTTTTCCTATTTGGAACCAGTCTGTTGTTCCATGTCCAGTTCTAACTGTTGCTTCCTGACCTGCATACAGGTTTCTCAAGAGGCAGGTCAGGTGGTCTGGTATTCCCATCTCTTTCAGAATTTTCCACAGTGTATTGTGATCCACACAGTCAAAGGCTTTGGCATAGTCAATAAAGCAGAAATAGATGTTTTTCTAGAATTCTCTTGCTTTTTCCATGATCCAGCAGATGTTGGCAATTTGTTCTCTGGTTCCTCTGCCTTTCCTGAAAACAGCTTGAACAACTGGAAGTCCTTTCCATAACACTTTATAAATAAAAAAAAAATAAACCCATATATGGATTAAAAAAAATGTGTCTCAGGTTATATGCAGATCTCTCACCTGACCTGTCCAACCACATGGAACACAGAAGGATGTACAGATTTGAAAGAGTTTATAATAGGCTCTGTTTTATATAGGGAGAGTTTGAAATGCATTCCAGATATCCAAGTGGCTTTATCTGCAGGCAATTGTCTTAATGAGTCTTATAGCCCTTATGGGAAGAGATTAGATAGCAGGTGTGGGTTTAAGGGTCATCAGCATGTGGAAGGTAGTGGAGGCCATTGGGGTAAATGAGCTTCAGGCCAGACAAATGTGCAGAACACAAGAGAAGAGTGAGTTCAGAGAAACACCAACATTGAAGCCATGGGCAGTGGAGGAAAAGCCAGAAAAGGAAATTGAGAAGAGGCAGAGAAGAGGAAAATCAAGGGGGTGACAGAGAGCAAGATCAAGGAAGAAGACTCAAGGAGGGCTCAGACAAGTGTGTTTTACTGAAGAGCCAGACTCTATCTTTGATGTTTGACTCTTGATAGCGTCCGAGCCCTACCATCTCCCACCTCCGAGCAAGCCTATAAGAAAGCCTGGGTGCCTTCTCTTTTGGCCTCAGCATAAAGTTCAAACCATAGCAGGTCCTGTTCACAAGCACAAGTGAAAGTGAAAGTCACTCAGTCATGTGCAACTCTGTGACCCCGTGAACTATGCAGTCCATGGAATTCTTCAGGCCAGAATACTGGAGTGCGTAGCCTTTCCCTTCTTCAGGGGATCCTCCCAACTCAGGGATCGAACTCAGGTCTCCTGCATCGCAGGCAGGTTCTTTACCAGCTGAACTACAAGGGAAGTCCAAGAATACTGGAGTGAGTAGCCTATCCCTCCTCCAGGGGATCTTCCTGACCCAGGAATCAAACCAGGGTCTCCTGCATTGCAGGCAGATTCTTTACCAACTGAGCTATTAGGGAAGCCCTCACATGCACAAACCCTCACTCAAGCCCCACACCCTAACTACCATCCAACTCCTGACCAGCCTCTTTACCCTGATTACTCAAGCTATTTGAAGACCAACCTGGGATTTTCCCCTTCTCTCCGCCAAAAGTCTCATTATGTGACTAACAACCCTCTTAACGCTCTCTTGGTCTTGTATGTATGGCATCATTACTTTCCACAGCCAAACCAAATTTGGGTGGGAGGATCCATTTTATCTCACAGGGTGATTACAACATAAGCCAAATATTCCCACGTAACGTTAGGTTCCTGGTGTCTCAGATGGTAAAGAATCTACCAGTAATACAGGAGACCCGGTTTCAATCTCTGGGTCAGGAAGATCCCCTAGAGAAGGGAAAGGCAACCCACTCCAGTGTTCTTGCCTAGAGAATTCCATGGACAGAGGAGCCTGATGGGCTACAGTCCATGCGGTCACAAAGAGTTGGACAGGTGTAGTTGGAGCAATTAACACCACATTAGGTCCAAGAAGAGTCCTTGCATTTGGCAGCGATGTTCATGGCACCCTCAGCTTTAGTGGAGAGATGGGAATGGAAACCTGAGTGTCAAAGTGTGAAGGAGAGAAAAAACTATAAGACAGGGACAGTGAATACAAATGACTCTTTTACACATTTCATAAGGAAGGGGGAAGCTGTGATAGCTGGAGAGGAACATGGGTCAAGAAAAGGCTCTGCTTGTTTGAGTTTTAATGTAGGAGAGAGCTGAGCACAATTAAAGAGAAGTAACCTGGCGTGAGGAAGAGAGAGGCTTCAGCTGCAGGAAAGAGGAAGGTGAAGAAGTTGAGGGAAATGTTTGAGAAAGATTACGGGATCCAGGGTAAAGGTGGAGGAGTTCCTTTTATTTTATTTATTATAAAATATTATTCATTAACAGAACCTCAAATCAGAAAACAAAAAAAATCTCCCTAAGTCCTGCCACTTGCCCATGGTCTTGACATTTTGCTGTTTTTTTTTTTCTTTCTAGTAAATATATATATATATATATATATACACATACATACATACATATATATATATTTGAGGTTTTTGGGTTTTTTTGAACTATAGTTGATTTACAATGCTGTGTTAGTTTCAGGTGTACAGAGTCTCGGTGAACTCCAGGAGTTGGTGATGGACAGGGAGGCCTGGCATGCTGTGATTCATGGGGTTGCAAGGAGTCGGACATGACTGAGCGACTGATCTGATCTGATACATATAATACATAAAGTATATATATATTATATATATATATATTCTTTTTCAGATTTGTTTCCCTTATAGGTTATTACAAAACAGAGTAAGTTCCCTGTGCTGTACAGTAGGTCCTTGTTGGTCTTAATTCATTTTAGACAGTAAGAAGGGGGAAAGCCCGTTTGGAGGTGTCATTTGGCTGGCACACCGGTGGGCAGACCTTTGCGCTTTGGGAGTAGGATGATCTGCTGGAAGTTAGGGAAGAGGAGTTAGGACTGGAGGAGATGAGGTCTGAGACAGCCTTCAAGAACAGAGATGGTGCTTGTATATTAAGGTATATATGTGGAATCGAGAAAAATGGTACAGATGAACCTATCTGCAGGGCAGGAATAGAGATGCAGATGCAGAGAACGGACATGTGACATGGAGGGGGACGGGGGGTGAGATGAATCAGGAGAGTGGTACTGGCGTATGCACACTGCCACTTGTAAAATAGACAGCTAGTGGGAAGCTGCTGGGTAGCACAGGAGGCTCAGCTCAGTGCTCTGTGATGAACTAGAGGGGTGGGATGGAGAGGGGTGGGAGGGAGGCCCAAGAGCGAGGCGATATATGTATACTTAGAGCTGACTCACATTATTACACAGCAGAAGCTAACACAACAGAGTAAAGCAATTATACTCCAATTTAAAAAATATAGATGAGTCTAGGAGCAGGATGCCAGTGGCAAGTTCCTGTCTTAATGCCATCTTGGACTGCTGGTCTCTGTTTGGTTTGCCTGTTTAGAAAGATGTGGCTAGTTCTCCTTTTATCACTCTCCACCTCCACAAATGGCTATGATATCCACTCCATTACTTCATTTTTAAACTATTTATCTCATTCTAAAGTCTAGAAAATTTAGCATATATAAACAGCAGAAAAATAAAAGCTATATTCCCTATAAACTTACTATATAAAGATTATGGCTGTTAATATCATCATCACTTCTAGCTACTGAAAAAGAATGCTAAAAATATACATTTAATGTGGAAAATGGGGATTGTGTCATTTATAATAATTATGTTCTTGCTTTTATCCATTTGCCATATTGTGAATGTTTTCCCATGTCCATAATATTCTTCTAAACATCTTTAATGTTTAGAAGGATACCTCACAATGTGCCTGTACCAGCCTATGATTGTACCATATAATGGGCATTTGTTTCACTGAATATTTGTCACCCCACATCCACTTAACCTCCTTCTCAGTTTTTCCCTCTATAGAATCTATATGGTTTGGGTAATACTGACTCTACTCAGGACTTCAAGATCAGAGTGCACTACCCAGGCCAAACCATTGCATTTCTCTGTCCTCAGGGACTAGATTCAGTGTGAACAGTGCATCTTCAAATCCCAGAAAGAAGGGGCAAGGGATCCAAGGGCCAAGAGAAAGGGCCTACTGTGGTCCGTGTCCACTCCTATGCTCTCTTGCAAGAAGAAATGATGCCCATGAAACAGGGAGCATGGCGGCTGTGTGCTCCTGGAGGCCAGAGCCTTGGTCCTACTCTTACAGGGGTCTTTGCTCCTAACTCCAAGGCTGACACACAGCATGCTCGTGAGAAAGTGGTAGCTGCAGCTGTGCCTTCCATGCTAACCTCCAAGTGCAATGGCACAAAACTTAAACAAGCCGGATGGAAGAGAAAAGTCAGACGCAGCACTTCTCTTTTTCTCTTTTGAAACAATATTCAACAGACTTGAGAAGAAGCAGGAAGGCAATGTACTTGGCTGATATTTTGGTAGCTGTTTCCTTCTTCCAAAAAGAAATGAACAAAAAGTTACATCTAGCACACGTATTGAACTCATAGTTTATAAAACACTTTCAGGACATTACCTACTTTGGGCATCAAAACAATACTGTTCGGTAGAAGTCATTACCGCCCCTCACATTAAGAATGCAAAGTCTGAGACACATGGCTATGATTGTGGAGTACCTTATTCAGGGTCATGCAAAGAACAAGGGGCGAACTTGACCATCAGGGGGCTTTTTCCACTTCTCAAAGAGGTGCAGAAGACTAGCGCATGCCCACTCTGTCTGAGCTGATTTCCCTGCCAACTTCTCTCAACCTCTTCTCCCCCTGCCTGCATGCCCTAGAAAGAATTTTCAGGGCTCCATTTGTACAATGCTGGGCTCCAAGTGAGGGACAAGGCTGACATAATTTGTTGGGTAAACACAAGCAGCAAGTGACAGTGATTTACTCCTGACTTGCAAACTTCTGATTACCAATCTACTGCTGTATGTAAACAGGTGTAAACTAAGACTGAAATCAGTTTACACAGTGGGGTAAATAATTTAATCTCTCCTCAGGATGGTGCTTTCAAATGTAAATGTTTAAGCTCAAACCCATGCTGACGTTGTGACGTAAGCTTCCAGTTTCTCAACCAGAAAAGAAAGTCATGCCAGCAAATGGCCCCTGTTTGCCCCTGCTGGGGCGGGGAAGCTGGTGGAGATGTGGATGCAGTAGAAGCCCATCGTCTGGGGGGGAAGCCACACTCTTCCCAATGCAAAGCTCAGCCATGGGCCTGGAGAGCTAGGAAAAATCCCTCTGCCCTGAATTCCTCCTGGTCCCGAGACTGTTGGTCTTTATTGCACTGTTCTGCAGACCCCTGAGTTGGCTGCAGGTGTGAGAGAAGGGAGGCAAGAAGAAAAGAAAAAAAGGCAAGAAAACAACAGCCTCCAGGGCTGGTTGTAATGACATTCTCACTGGAAGATGACCTGGGCCCTCCCTGCCTATCAATGTATGTTGATGCAAATTGATCTAGACCCTATGACCAGAACATGCAAATGTGTTTTTGGTTGTCAAAAACTGTAGACTGTACCTGCTAGAGTCACTGAACCAGAATGCTGCTTCCTATGAATTTTTCATCAGTATTATTCATGTTCTAATTAGTATGGCTCTTGCCTTGGGCTGAGATGAGGAGGAGGCTCCCCCCACCCCAAATATTATCTTGGGTTTTCTCAGGAGTGAAAGGCTCTGGGTGAAGCCAGACTCAATCCATCCCATACTGAGATGGCTGGATGTAGACTAGAGAAGGGCAAATGCAAGCCAGAAAGTAAGCTTCCTAATTTTCTTCCGCTCCCTTAGAAAATTCTAGTTTACAATCGAAGTTGATATCTTCTGGAATCACTGGTAATGCCATGGCTAGGATTTTGTCAATTCAAAAAAAAAATCTTTTAAAAAGAATACCTACTATGGTCAGATTTTGAATTAAGTCCTAGATAAGTAATAAGACATAATCTATGGTAGGAAAATAATAGTTACAATTTACTGAGTACAAGGAGTTTCTTCTTCTGAAAGTTTTTTGCTTGTTTTGTTTGTTCAGAAAATGTTTCTTTCTTTCTTTTTTTTTTGAAACAATTTATTGAGCATTTAGCACAAGTCAGGCACTGAGCTGTACATTATTGTATTGCGTGTGAGCTCTGTTGTACCCAACTCCATAGAATGTAGCCCCTCAGGTTCTGTCCATGGGATTTCCCAGGCAAGAATACTGGAGTGGGTTGCCACGCCTTCCTCCATCGGATCTTCCCAACCCAGGGACTGAACCCACATCTCCTGTATTGCAGGCAAATTCTTTGCCTGCTGAGCTATTGGGGCTGAATATGTATTATCTTGTTTAATCCTCAACTGAGCACTTTGATGCAGGTATTATCCCCAGTTTACAAAGGAGATGAGACCCAAAGAGTTCGGTAACTTGCCTGAGGTTACTCAGCTAATAAAATGGGTGATAACTGGATGAGAACCCCAGCACAAGTGTCTTCAAAACAGTTTCTCTTAAATTATGCAGCAAAGCTTTTATTCTTTCTGGTCCGCCATGCACTTTGAAGAAAGGTCCTCTTGATTTCTGGGTCTAGGAATGTATACACACAAAGTCCAGGAAGGATAAAGCAGAGACACTGTAATTACAATAGTAATAGATAATATGTATTGAGTTTTATGTTTTAAAAATAGATTTACTAGATTTCCCTGGTGGTCCAGTGGTTAAGAATCTGCCTGCCAATCAAGGGAACATGAGTTCGATTCCTGGTCCAGGAAGATTCCATATGCTGCAGAGCAACAAAGTCCATGAGCCTCAACTACTGAGCCCATGCTCGGCAACAGAAGTCACTGCAATAGGGAGTAACCCCCACGTGCCGCAACTAGAGAAAGCCTGAGCACAGCACTGAAGATCCAGCACAGCCAAAAATAAAATTAAAAAATTAATTCACTGACTCATGTTTTATACATATTAATTTACTTAGTTCCTACATTATTATTATCATTATCCTCATTTTACAGATGAGAGACTGAGACAGAGAAACTTCCCAGCATCACATACCTAATAAGAATCTGAGTTGGAGACTACCCTAGACAATTTCTGCCACAGCCACAATTTTAAACTTCCAATGGGCCTGATGATGATGTTCTAGGACAGAGTTGGATTCGGGTGATGTGTGTACCAGTTAAGAAGCTCCTAACACTTACTTTCAAGGAAAATAATAATATGGGCAGAGATTCTTTTAAAACACACCAAGATGAGACTCTGGAATCTGCTATGGGAAATCATATCTTTACAGGAAGCATGTCTGGCCAGTCTGCCGGTCACGACTGGGGAACACACTTGTGCAGTCGAAGAGAGATTATATAGAAAAACACACACAACAAATGGTGGACAACCCAGAAGGCCTTAATGTTATTTCCAAAACAATGGTCTTGGATTTGCAAGTGAAAGAACAGGAGCAAGGTACAAGGGTAGAGAGAACTGCAAAGACCAGGAATGTTCCAACTTACTTCCTGACTTTATTCTCTGTGCTTCCCATCACGTAGTAGCCTGGTTTGCATTCGTATCTACAGGTAGAGCCCACGTCATGGTTGCCCTTGAGGCAGCGAGGCTGGAGCAGGTTGGCATTCGGGATAACAGGAGGAGCATCACACTCCAACTTGCAGTAAGCTTCAGGGAGAGACCAGAGCCCATCTTCAAGACAGGTCAGCCACGGGCTCAGTCCTGACTCCAAGAAAGAGAAGCACAAAATGCTCAGAACAGAGAGTCCAAAAATAAAATAACAAACAGAAAGAACGAAGACCTATCAACAGACAGGCATTCTTGGAAAGTCACAGTATTTTTCATGGAGCAGCTCCTCTAAAACATCAGGTCAAATGTTTATCCTATATCTTTCTACCCACAGAGCGTCTACTGCGCTCTCTTGTGTAGCATAGAGGTCAGAAAGCTAGTTTTTGACCTGAATGAAAGAAGGGCTACCAACCAAATCCTTACCTCACTCCTCACTACAAATAATAAAAATCAAGTAGTGACAGTATTGCGGAAAGGATTATAATAATACTAGATGACACTTTTATAGGGCTCATTACATGCCAGGCACTGCTGTAAGCATTTTACATGTATCACTTGTGTGAACTTCAAACCTCAAACAATCCTGTGAAATAGATACCATCATTATCCCCTATTTTGCAGATGAGGAAATTGAGTTTAAGTAATTTGCCCAAGCTAGTAAGGGCAGAGGCAGGGTTTGAACTCGCAGTTTGATGCAAACTTCTGTACTTCAATACCATACTCCCTATGCCTCCGCGGTTTCTCTGAGTTCAATCTATGGACACCCCATAGAGTAGTATCACCAACCCACTTCAGGTTTACTAAAGCAGACTCTGTCAGCATGAGCCTAAGAATCTGCATTTGTAACAAGTCTGCTGGATCACTGTTGGGCACACCTAAGTTCATGAGGGAGAGCAAGATGTGGGGTCAGAGGGACCTCCCTGGCAATTCAGCGGTTAAGAATCTGTGTTTCCGAGGCAGGGGGCATGGGTTCGATCCCTGGTCGGGAAACTAGATCCTACATGCTTCAGGGTGTGGCCAAAATAAATTAAAAAACAAGTAAAATAAAATAGCCTATTCCCACGCTCTCTTAAACAACAACAACAAAAAGATGTGGGATCAGAAGTTCTACCACATCCTCATCTCTCCCTAGCAGTACAGCTCATACAACTGTGCTCTCATTGCTAAAACAGGACTAAAGGCACCTAACTCATAGAAGGGTTGTAAATATTACATTTTAAAATGTGCATGATAAAGGGTATCTGAATTATTAATACTCTCAGAAAACTGTTAGTTGGCTTGACTCCAGAGAACATAAACTCAAATAAAAACAGGAAAGTCTCAGTTTCTTTCATCAATGAGATCTTGAGTTAGGGGCATCCTTCCAAGTGTTTGAGACAAGGAATGTGTTGCCTCTTGCTTGTCAAAAGAGGGTGCTTCAGCAGAGTCAGGTGGGAAGGTTACTGGAGTAAAGAAAATATCCCCAAAGTACACGCCCCCTCCCCCCCCAAAAAAAGAGAGAGAACCTGAAGAGAACTTGCATATAACTCCTGCTTAGCCAGAAAATACCTTGAAGCTTGGCTGGTGGGACACAGGAGATAGAGCAGCGTTTCAGAAAGTTGGTTCCCTCTGAGCAGGAGAATTTTGCATAGTTCACCAAAGATGCGTCGGGGACACCACAGTCAAGGGGCTGGCAGCTCACAACCCAGTCCCAGTGCCCAGAGGAACATGTAAGCAGAATTTCCTTCTAGAAACAGAAAGTTTTCTGTTATCAAAGTCACACAAAAAGGCTTATCAAAATAGTTCCCAGGATTTGGCAGAGTCCTGATGATTATTTGTGCAAATATTCACAATGGGCAAAATGATTTTGCCTCCCTCCCTCTTTATGCCTTGTCTTAATGTGCAATTTCACAATACCCAAGTACATTGTTGATGAAAGGTGCATGTGAGCTCAAGGGAGTCATTAAATGAAGACGCTCCTCCAGGCCAACTCTTGGCTCTCCTCACATGCTTCTCCAGATGACTCTCCACCCTACTCTACCCTGCTGTGTGCTCTGGGCCCCTGGCCCTTGTGGACTTCATGCTTTTGACTTGTGTCTGCTGTAGCACCCAAGGTAACACTGGTAGGAGACTGAAGAGGCAGAGAAGCAAGGGAGGTCGGGGTGCTGATTCTTGCTACTCCCTCCCTTGGGTCGCTGTAGGGTGGCTGCCCCTTTGGCAGAGCTCTTCACACGCCTGCTGCACTCTTTCTCATGGGTTCTGCTAACTGCCCCTTACAGTCAACTCTTTAGGTCTAGAAGGGATATTACCCTTTCACCCTGGGATTCTGGACCATCTCTTTGCCATTTCCTATATCCTGCCCCCACTTTTATCAGCAGTCCCTTTACTGAAGTTCCTCAAATTGCCCCCTTTTGAGCATTCATCGGTTTCCTGCTGGGACCTTTACTGATAAGCTGACTGATAATGGTACATAATAAACATAATCATATTCTCTGAGAATGGTGCCTAGTCTTTAAGAACACCTGAGAATTAATGCACATGAGGCATCTTCCAAACTCTTGTAGTTAAATTTAAGAGATTCCAGCCATTTCCTTGGGGCTATGGCTTATGTAGGGGGTCCTAGAATTCATCACCATGAAACAAATGAGGAGACTTTTTTTTTGAGCACTTAGAAGGGCCAGGTACTTTCAAGTTTGGATAAACAAGACCCTTAAGGAGCTACCAGCAGAGCTCATCACAGGTTGAAGCAGTGAATCAGAAAACATCTGAAGTGGGGAGAATGGAAAGAAGAAAGAGAGAGAAGAAGGAAGGAGAAGAAGTTAAAAAGGAAAATATGGGAGATGCATTTTGGTTATATCTTACTCCCTTCTATGATGATTTGTGAGAATGTAATACAAAGAATGCAAATCATAAAATAGAAAACATGGACCAAGAAGAAGGAGAATACAAACTGTTCTACTAAATAACAGCAACATCATATAGGCATGCTTGTTTTATGGTGGTAAGATAGCACTACAGAGGCTGGAGAAGGGATTGCCCATCTTGGGTAGGAGGGAGAGTGTTTGCGGGGAGATTCACATAGTAGATAACTCAGGAACTGGTCTTTGAAAGATAAGCAAGACTTCCCAGCAGCAGAGGAGAAGCAAGGATAAGGAAGTTTCAGAGTGAGAGGAACAGGATGGGCAGGCACTCACAGACCTGGACACTCATGGCTTGTTGGGTGAAAAGTGTCACCATAGTAGGTTACCAAAAGGCAAAGGGAGAGAAGGGAGATTCTGGGGCTCAGCCAGCATCCCACCGGGAGACCACAGTGGCACCAAAGCTGAAGGTAGAACGACTGGTGGAAACACCTGTCACCCCTGACACCTACTCCTGCCTGGCTGCCCCTCCGTCCTTCCCAATGTCCCCAGGTTCCCTGCCAGAAGGCCCCAGTTCAAAGCCAGACACATTTTTCTGGTTAGTTTCAGTTCTTATGTCAACAAAAAGCAGATATCCCTGCTGTCTTGTGATCACGAGCTGGGATCATATCATTTCTTTAGGGGGGCCAGGCTCAGGTGATGGGAGCAGTCAACTGGAGAGCTGTGCTTGATGATTCCATCATATGACTGGCAAAGGGCGAGCTCCCACCTTCCTTCTCCCAACTTGGCCGCAACCGCAATGCTCACAGCCTAGAAGACTGGCTCCAATCACAGTGATCACTTACAGAATGTCTCTCAAACACTGTCTATATTGTCTGGGTTTTCTCCTGGCTCCAATAAGTATTGACTGTTCTGTTTTGAATTTGCTCCTAATTTTAATGAAATGCACACACCATCTTTTCTTCTCTCTCCTTCTTTACCTAGCACACAAATGTAGTCGGTTCCTACATTGTTTTTGTTCTTTTTCCTTCTTTCCATCTCTTTTCTAGTGTGAGGTAAGCTGAGTTAAGGACAGGTAGGTGGTAAGAGTTCTGCTTTTCTGACCAGAGCATCACAAACCAAGGAGCTGATGCCTCAAGGTATGTCAAAACGGTCTCTCTACAAAGTCTCTTTAAGCCATCTGAAACCAAAGATTGTATCTTTAAATTCTGTGTCTAAGCAAGAGAAATTCCTCCACAGATCCACAATCTGCTGAGCTGTCAACTGGTACAATATGAAAAACAATTCCAATCTTCCAAGCCATTGATACCTGACTACAAATCATGCTTCCACTCGTCCTTCATCATACCTCATCTCCCTCATATTCTTCTCAAGCACCATTTACCTTTTGCCTAATGCATCCTGTCTCTCTATCATATTGTGCTCATGTGTTCTCAAATTTCAAATTCCTCTGTAGAATATGGAAAGCTTTCTAAAGGAAAGAGGGAAAACAAAATTCTTAGTCGACAATACATCATCATTGTCATCATAATGGCAGCTTTGCAGAGAGCTAGGTGCCTACCATTTTGATAGAAGCTTATGAATTATTTCTACTCAGTCATCAAAACAGCCCAAGGACATAAATACCTCTGATCTAACTATTTTACAAATGTGGAAACAACCTTAAAGAGGTTGGCATGTTTTGCTTGTCTTTACCTAAAATTACACAATAAACAGAGGAGTCAAATTTCATTCCAAGTCTGTCTCCCAAGCCATGCTCTTCACTAATATATTCTACTACCTTCAGACCACCTTAAAGTCCTGGAAGTGGTGCCATGGTAGCTTACAGAAATTTGAAAAATTCAGTCAAAACTAGAATCTTGATATAAGTCCTACTTCAGTAGCAAAAGAAAGAAAATCATAATTTTCCCTCCAGTATTCTTATAAGGAGGGTCGGACTTGGGGGAACAGGCAGAAGATGGACCACAAAAAAGCTGATTGCATCCTATCTTGCCTGCAAATTTTGGACAGGTCTAAACTGTAATATTCTCATCTTGAAGCCAAAAGTCGGGATCATAATTTCTTACACTTCTTATATATTTCTACTTATACCTTGCATTTCTATAAATCCATGCGTCTCCTTGATTGTTAGAGTTCTCATTTTTCCTTTCAGATGATTTAAAAACACAGGCCTTTCCCCCATCCAGCCAGGAGGAGGAGCATGCATATTGTCCCTCCCCAGAGGCTTGGTCCTGATGACCACAGATTTCCAACTCACCTGTATGGGCCTGAGGTACCGCCCATTGCTGGCCTGAAGGGCAAACCCCCTCTGACAGGTGATAGAGCACTTCATGTGACCCGAGCCACCAGAGGTACAGTTCACCACATCCGCGTGATCAAGCACCAAAGGCACACAGTTGCCCTGCTCCCCACAGGGCCGATGGACACAGCTGGAGATGATAGAAGCAGAAATATCTTACATTGACTTGCTAGGTAGCAGCAAAGGCTTTGCCTCTCCCTTTGAGAAGGGTCTCTAAACCAAAGAGAACACTTTCTTGAAAACCTACATTAAACTCATCACTTCCTTCTTGTGACCTGGAACCCAGCAACGTAGAGTAAACAGAAACAGTATCAGCTGCCAAGCGATTATGAACCAGCTTTCTATGGATCTTCCAGGAAGAGAAAATGATGATGAGACAGGAGGGGAGAGTGTCCCCATAGCTCTTGATGCATAGCAGTGAATAGATCAGAGGGTAATCCTCAAAATATTTCACAGCCAGTACTGCTGAGACCCAAACAATCAGAACAGATGCAGGGCAAAGATAAGGAGTGAATTCTAGAGGCCCCTGATTGTGTCAGGCAGAAATCTTTTTGTTTTTCCATCATGGGTTGGTCTCAGGGGGCCCTGTAGAACAGGTGTTTGAGCTGGCAGAAAAGGCAACATTTATTTACTGATTGGCATGGAGTATTTTTTTAAACTTCTTATTTTGTTTTGGAGTATTAACAACCAACATTTAACAACAATTAACAACCAACGTTGTGATAGTTCAGGTGAACAGCAGAGGGACTCAGCCATACATATACCTGTATCCAGTCTCCCCCAAATCCCCGCCCATCCAGGCTGCCAAATAACACTGAGCAGAGTTCTATATGCTATACAGTAGGACCTTGATGGTTATACTCTTTGAATATAGCAGTCATGCGGCACTAGTGGTAAAGAAGCTGCCTGCCAATACAGGAGTTTTTAAGAGACATGGGTTCAATCCCTGGGTTAGGAAGACTCCCTGGAGAAGGGCATGACAACCCACTCTAGTATTCTTGCCTGGAGAATTCCATTGATAGAAGAGCCTGGCAGGCTACAGTCCACAGGGTCACAAAGAGTCAGACATGACTGAAGTTACTTAGCACACATGCACACATATACCACTGAATATCAACACTGGCTTGGAAGAAAAGCTATGAAAAATCTAGACAGCATATTAAAAAGCAGACATGTCACTTTGCCAACAAAGGTCCATATAGTCAAAGCTATGGTTTTCCCAGTAGTCACGTACAGATGTGAGAGTTGGACCATAAAGAAGTCTGATGCCGAAGAATTGGTGCTTTTAAACTGTGGTGCTGGAGAAGAGTTTTGAGAGTCTCTTGGACAGCAAAGAGATCAAACCAATCAATCCTAAAGGAAATCAACTCTGAATACTCATTGGAAGGACTGATGCTAAAGCTGAAGCCAATGCAAGGAGCTGACTCATTGGAAAAGATGATGCTGGGAAAGGTTGAGGGCAGGAGAAGCGGGTGACAGAGGATTGGATGGTTGGATGGCATCACCGACTCAATGGACATGAGTTTGAGCAAACTCCAGGAGATAGTGGAGGACAGGGAAACTGGGCATGCTGCAATCCATGGGATCACAAAGAGTTAGACACGACTGAGCGACTGAACAACAAATCAGAAATTGAGCCCATGACAGAAAGAAGAAAAAACTCACACATATTAAGCCCCTGCCACATGCCTAATGTGCTAGATGTTTCCAGGACATTATCTCATGGGAGAACTGCCGTCTGGGTCTCTAAAGCTAGCTACGAGGGAATAGGAGAGACAGTTAAACTCCCCGGGGTTCGAGGGGACCCTGTCAGGACCATGACAGCATCAAGGATGTAACAGATTCCAAAGAGGGTTACTCTTTTATCAAGGCAGAGCCACAGAGATTAAAATTTAGAGCACTGCCCTCAGGCTGGGTGAATTTGAATCCTGGCTTCACCATTTACTACCTGTGTGATATGGTTGAGCTATTTATTCCCCAGGGTTTCAAGTCCTTCCCCCATGAGATGAGGACGATAACGGTGTGTCCCCATACGCAGCTGCTGTTCCTAGGTTCGTTCTCTCTACTGCTCCACTGCAAATGGCCTTCATCCCACATTCAATGGCCTGTTTCCTATGAGTCACCCACATGTCTTGGTTTTCCTATGGCTGTACCTTTGCTCAATTTATTGAACCTTTTAAAAGGCCTTCCCATGGTATGGGGAGGGAGGAGGGAGGAGGGTTCAGGATGGGGAACACATGTATACCTGTGGTGGATTCATTTCGATATTTGGCAAAACTAATACAATTATGTAAAGTTTAAAAATAAAATAAAATTAAAAAAAAAAAAAAGGCTTTCCCACTCCAAGAAGCCCCTCCAGATATCTTCCTTCTTTGAATCTTGAAGGGAAATTTAAAAAATAACTTTGCTAACATTTCTTTTACTCTATCTGCATTATTGCCACAATTTTTAGTTAATGCATCCATTCTTTGATCCACAAGGCAATGGGTACACAAGTGTCTCCTAAATGCTGCTGAATCTCCCAACTAGACTATGATGTCCTTGAAGACAAATACTGACTTCTATCCACTTTTGTATTTACCATACCCTTCATTGTGAGAGATGCAACAAATGTTTGCTGAATTAAATATTTTCGTGTCATAGACGTCAAAGGAAGTCAATGGCTATCAAAATGGTAAATTTGTTAAATTTTATAGTGATAGATGGGGATACAAAGTTAAGAACAATCATTATCAAACAACGATTCAATCATCTTGCCCTACTGCTTCATTCATTCATAAACATTTCCCAAGCACTTAGTGCATCGGTCTCAGTATTGGGATAAAATAAGTACGCCCTTAAAGAACTCACAGTCTAGTGAGGGAAAACAGCATGATACTTCTTATACTTTCTTGCTCATGATGTTTTTGCCAGTGGTGGTAAATCTTAATCAAAATGACATCTGTGAATCCCCTCATCATTCATTTGTTTTATTTGCTCTTGAATTTTGTTAGAGGCCAAAGACTTTTATCAAGGAACTGGGCAACAGTATAAGAAAGTGGAAAACAAAATGTCATTGAATTGCACTTGAAATAATTGAGAATTGATTTAAAAAGCACTAGTCCAAGAAGTATGGATTTGATTTGAATATGCTAAAGTTGCTGCCTCTGATCTTGTACCCATGGGATTTAAACTATGTCAGTGACATTCTCATTTTTTTTTACCCATGCTTATCAGGCATAGGATGGAGGAACTGCATTTGAGTGGTATGCAGTAAATGTTTTTCTCCTGTAAACCCTGATTATTCTCTGGGATTGTGAAGTATTGCCTCAGACTCACTGCACGGAGCCTGATGAAGGGAGGAATATATGAGTTGAGGGAGATGGATTCTTCAAATTCAGCACTGCTAATTAGGTCTGCAATACAGGAAATAAAGCTTTGTCTCTGAGCCTTCATTCAGCCTAGCGGCATAAGGAATCTGAAACCTGACCATCCTTCATGGAATGAGATGAGAACCTTTCATTAGTGATGCTAAACAACTCCAAGTTCCATAGATACTACATGCCTTTGATATGCACAAGATGTAATATTTCTTCAGTGTGTTAAGCAGAGAGGACTGGAAAACAGAGAGTCATTAACAGTTCTGGCTCATGTCAGCTCACTGCCAGGAAATTAATGTGAAATAGCACGTGCTATTTTCCAGTGACCCCATCCAATTCATCCTCAGTGTCATCACTGAGGACAAATATGTGCTGAGATAAGACACAAAACAAATACTCTGAATGAGCCTCCTTCCATCAAGGTGGTGTTCCATTGACTATGGTTGCTATGACTACCTGTGTGCGAAGTCCATCAGCACTGGCAGCAAGGGAGGCAGAACAGAACAGGGGATCACAGAAGAGGGGGAAAGGCATGAAATAAGACCAAGACAAAAAAAAGAAAAAGCATCAAACACAGACCTGTTTATGAAGTGAGAAATGGTTTTAGGGCAGCCGCTGCAAATTCTTTCACTAGCTTATATTTCCATTTGCTTCCTTTTTAAGGAATTTGTTTTATGAGGACGGTGTTTGTCAGGTCGTTAGCTTCTGATGGCATCTGGTACCAATTGTAGACTTCTCTGCCTTGCACCCTATCCCCAAAACCCCTTTTGCGTTTCTCTTCCACTACAAATACACTGCTTCTCTGAGTGAAGTACTGTATTCTCCGTTTTCCCACGCTCCTGATACATTCTTCTTTCTGGCTACTACAACATTAAGCCCCAGTGTCATAATGATAATGTTGCTAGTAAACATAATTAGCCTTCAAACTTTTCAAAAGCTTTCTTCTTATGGTCTTTGGACACATGTCAATGAAAGCGGCAGCAACAAAGCCTTACCATGCGAGAGATGGGAAGTTAGGTATTTATCTTGGTTTGACATACAAAGAAACTAAAGCTGTTTGGAGTCTGGCTAAAGGCCACACAGAGAGTCAGGAAAACCCTCAAACTGGAATGCAGAGCTCTCACTCTCCAAGCCAGCTTAGACCACCAGGCCATCTCCCTGGAGATGAGTTGGGTCTCCTGTTGCTTTCTTCTTCATTCAGGAGCTAACATCATTGGCCAGGATGAGCCAAGAAGTTCCTTAGCAGGGTGGTTGGGGGGAAACGATGGATATATTTCATGGTCGTTCTTAGTTTTGAGCAGTTTACTTTTAAGTGATAGCAAGTCAAATTAACGGTCTCTGTCCAGCTGCCTTTGTCTGCAAGATGCCCTGTTAAGCCTGCTTCCTCCTTGGGCAAGCTTACTCTTTCACCCATTTTTTCCAGACCTTTCCTGACACCCCATCACAATGTGTTCTCAGGTAAGAGTATGATACACCCAGTCAGACATGATTCACAGCTATTTCCATTTTAATGGGAGACAACATTTGCAGACTGAAGAATGAGTTTTTCATGGTGGAATTTTAAGTCAATAGGTCCTTAGAGATTACACTATGTAGATGGTCCCCTTACCCATCCTTCCAGCTTTGCTCTCTGTCTCCACTTCCCCACTATGCCTCTATTCTCGCTGTCTCTTCTGGTTCTCACTCCCCAAAGTCATTGCATTTGAGGGTTTTAGAAAACGCTTTCAATAGAGAAATTCTGTTGCAAAATGTGCGTTATACCTGGACTATCCTCTTGCATAAAATCTGCTCATGGGTATCCAGGCACACTTCTAGCACCATCCTACCAAAATGATGTGTGTGTTTCCTTTATGTTTGGGCCTCCGAATGATGCCTTGGGAAATCTCTGTTGGCAGAGTTCCATAAAAGAATGGCCCTCATCTGTCACAAGGCAGACATTGTCAACCATCATTGTGTTTTTGACTCACTTAGGCAGCATTTAAAAAATACAGATACCCAGGCTTTTCCCCCTGGAGAGTTTGATTTTGTAGGCCTGTGGTGGGATCCTCACAGTGGTGATTTTATTTTGCATTTCAAAGTTCTTGATGCTCATGAGGAGTGAAACTCAGTACCACAAAGATTTGGATATGTGTAACCTGAAAGATAAGTCAACAAATTCCATAGCCCAAGACTATAAAATAATAATACTGATTCCAGAAGGAGAAACTGGTCCCACTGTTTCATCATTATGCTTTAATGTTTTCAGCACAAATTATCACATGGGAGCCATAAGACAGATCAAAAGTGTAAAACATTTCCCTAATTCTGAAGAAGCTTTCAATATAGTCAAAGAGAGAAAATAATTAAATCATGTGGTACCAATTATAAATCCATGGCTGTTCCAGAGAAATTTTATCATTGAATATGATTTGACCTCAATAAATTAATAGGATTTGGAAAGGCAAAAGAGATATGCCAGTAAGTTATCACCAATGCTTTCCAGACCAGACAGAACACAGCACAAAGCAACCCTCTAAAAACCTAGACAAAAAATCACCATTTCCTTTCCACTGAGAGCTAAAGAAAATTCAGTAGGTGTGGGTCTCTAATTTTGACTAACAAATTTAGAGAACCTATAAGAAGAAGAGTCATCATCAATATTTGATCCACTGAGAACTGAAGAAAATTCAGTAGGTGTGGGTCTCTTAAATCCTGACTAACAAATTTAGAGAACCTATACGGAAGTCCTGAATATTCATTGGAAGGACTGATGTTGAAGCTGAAATTCCAATACTTTGGCCGCCTGATTCAAAGAACTGACTCATTGGAAAAGACCCTGATGCTGGAAAAGATTGAGAGCAGGAGGAGAAGGGGATTACAGCAGATGAGATGGTTGGATGGCATCACCAACTCGATGGACATGAGTTTGAGCAAGCTCTGGGGTTTGCTTATGAACAGGGAAGCCTGGTATGCTCCATGGGGTTGCAAACAGTCAGACACAACTGAGCAACTGAACTGAACTGAACTGATATGGAAAAGCATCAACATCAGTATTTGATGATAGGCTTAGAAGCAAGTTTCCCAAATCTTCTCCTACCTTCCAAAGGTTGGTGAGGAAAGAGCATGGCTAACACCAGAAAGCAGACAGCATTCTCAGCAAAGAGCAGACAGACTCACCAACAAATCTGCCATGAGCTGTCTCCCAAGGTATGCCAAATAAGGCACATTAAAATTTTTTCCATTGCATGAGGCCACTAGAGGGAAGCTGGCCTCACTTCCAGCCAAGGGCCATACTTGGAAAGCTGGGTAGTTCCTTAGGAATGGGCAAAGTCCTGGCTTCCTCACAGCTTTGGTGTAAGGTTCCCCTGAGGGTCTGAGCTACCCATGAGGAATTTCAGGAGGTTGTGACACTATTTAGAGTCAGTCAGAATCAATAGTGAAACCTTATTTCTTCCATGTAGGAGCTAATGAGAAATTATGCACCAAAGACCCCATTTCTTGCATGTTACTGCTGGAGAGTGGAGAAGACCTTTAAAACTGATCTTAGAGGATAATTCAAGTGACCTTAATTTAAGTGACCTTAAAGATAATTCAACCTTAATTTTCCATTTTAGAGATGAGGAAACACCCTAACAGAAATGATGGGATATTTCAGAACTTCCTACCATACTCAGACTACAATATAATAACAAACAAACATCCAATTAAGCTTTAGCTCAAACTCAAAATCAGGATGACATCAGCTTGTGAACTTTTCTAAAGTCAATGTCCCACCTTCTCTCAGGCCTCCATTTTGATACTTGGAATCCAGGTTAGTTTAGGAGAAACATTCTGGTTTCTGTACCACAGTTTTTGAGAAATAGCCTAATATGATGGAGAAAGTAGTAGATCAAGGCCCACATGACTTGGGTTCAGGTCTTGGCATGTCCCTGCTTAGCTCTGTCACATTGGGTAAGTCTCTTAATCACTCTGGCCTTTTGTTTGCAAATTTATAAAATGATGAAGTTGAACTATGTTCTCTTAAAGGTCTCTTCCAGCTTTAACATGGTATTTAATATCCTAGATGAAGTGATGGTGGTATTGGGGTGGGAGTACAAAAAACCCATGAATGGGGAGGATGTGGTAGAGAACCAAGAAAAGAGTTACTCACAATCTTCCTTGCCCAGCGTAAGTTTTTTGCTTAATGTCCCAACCTTTAAGTTGTTAAGTTAAACAAAATATTGCAATTCATTTATCCAAGAAGTGTCACCATTGACCAAATAGCAATCCCAGTGGTTTCTGTAGAAACAACTCTTTGAAGGTTAAATAGTAAAAGAGGATCAGATGTCTCTGCGTTCCTTCACTGTTTTACTGATTCTTATTGAAATAAGAGGCTATGGGCTAAGAAGGAATGTATGCTCTGGATTTGGCAGCAGATGGAAGAAGAATGTACAGAATGTAGAATGGACCAGGAGAGATGGAGTCGTCATTAATCATCCCACCACCAATAGGAAAACCAAATAATAATAATAACATCCATTCTTAGAGAGCTCTGCTGTTTCTCCAAACAAATACAAAAAGATATGGCCTCCTTTTTGGCTCCCATTCTACCTCTTCCTCTCTACTGGTTCCATCTTCACTCTGTAGGACAAGAACCAGACTAAATGTCAAGTACATTTCCATTGGCCTTCTTGAACAGAACAAAGCCAGTACTTTGAGGGTTTTACTGAAAGAACATATTCACCAAGAAGAGAAAATGGATTCAAATTTTTCTCCTCTAAAGAATCTCATCTGACAGAAACAGGGGCGTCTCAGTAATAATTCTGATTCTTCTGTCATGTGACAAAGAAATTAATATTGGACTAAGTAGACTTCTCCTTCCTGTATCCTGGGAAAGCAGAGGTTTTCTCTGCCCTTCAATTGAAGTCTCTGACCCAAAGTTGGCCCCTGAAAAGACCTCTGTCAGGAGACATGTCCTAGAATGTAACCTATTCATAAGTTCAGGACTGGACTCCAGTAGCCCCAGTACTGGGTAATTTGCTTTGTTCATTTCTAGTTCTGGGCCCAACTTTTGTCATGCCTGACTGTAATGCTAGAAGTCCCGTCCAAAGGCCCCCTCTTCTTCCCTGGTGGCTCAGACGGTAAAGAATCCACCTGCAATGTGGGAGACCTGGTTGCGAGCCCAGGGTTGGGAAGATCCTCTGGAGAAGGGAATGGCTACCCACTCCAGTCATCTGGCCTGGAGAATTCCATGGACAGAGGAACCTGGCAGGCTAGAGTTTGTGGGGGTCATAGAGTCAGACACGACTGAGCGAATTTCATTTTCACTTTCTTCTAAAGTAAAACAGATTTCCATCACACAGCCAATATGTACTACCTTTCCAAAGCCGTCTCACCAAGTTTCAGAACTGACAATTTTAATGTAGTTATAAAATATGTAAAACACCAAAAAAAGAGTCAAAGCAATTTCTGGCTAAGTAGCAAAGAATGTGCACCCTAGAACAGCACCAGGGAAGCATAATCACTCATCAGAAATAACGATACTAATAACAAACATAATATATATAATACATATCTATATATCTATATAATAAACATATATAAACATTTTTTCCCACTTGCAAAGGCAGGAACGATCTCCACGTGGTGCGTTTCCTAATGAAGAGTGATCAATGGAACCCCAAAATGACCGCACTGCTGACTCCCACTGCACCATCACTTCTCCTTGGGCATTCCTCCAGTTAAAAAATAAATAATAAAAGTATCCTTGGGCCTCAATTAAACTATTAATTCAGGAGTGACACTTCCCCAGACATATTCATAAGCCATAGCTGAGGAATGGTGAAACAGGTGGAGGTAAGTGAGGGAACAGCATAGTACTGTGAATAAAGTGTAATGCGGATGAGCTTTCACATATGGCAATCCTAGAACAGTATCTAAAAGGCATGAAGAAAGGGTAGCATGGCTTCTGCATGCTATAATATACAAGCTTTGTGTTGACTGAGGTCTTAAGGAGTCACGAGCTACAACCTTGAATGAGTCCCAAATTCATATATAGAAGTAGAACATAAAACATATGTCAGCCCAGGACTCTTCCCCTTGGCTTCTTTTGCCTATAAAGTTTCTAGACTCCTCAACAGAAGCCTCACATTGTTCCTATCATCTTGTAATTCAGGAATTTATCAGTCCTGGGTTGACATCAGATTTGGAATATTACTGCCTTCTGTCCTGTTGCAAGCATTCCCAAGCCTTGCAACATCAATGGCTCATTTGCCTATGGAGATAGGAAGGCCCAAAGGAGCAAAGAGACTTCCTAAAACTGTGTGGCGAGACTAGATGATGTGGCCAGATGTGAGAGGCAGGGGTCTGGACAATAGGCTCGCTACCATTCAAATCACCGGGCTTCTGCTGCTCTTTCGGTTATGGCTACACAGAACCAGACACAGCCTGAGAGTCATTCCAACCAGAATGCAGGGTCATATCTATCAACAGCCTGTTTGGCAGGCTGGCAAAACAACAGAACCCTGGAAATATTGGTTTGTTTTATTTTCTGTGCTTTCTCCATCAGCTGCCAATAATACCATTAGCATAGGGCTAGCCCTGAGCAAAATCGGGAAGCAGGTGATATTTTAAACTAATTTCTCATTTTGGCACCACTTTTCCTGCTTCTCATACTCCCTCAAACTTCCAGATGCCTACACTAGGTTGCATTTCAGCAGGGCTCTGGTCTGATTTCCAACTGGCAAGGTCTATAAGAGAATATCTTTGACATAAATAGCTGATAATGACTTAAAACATTTCTACTTCTATTAGGTGGTTATTGACTATTTTAAAGAGGCTGCTGGAGATTATCAGGACTTAAAATAATTCCTAACCGTGGAGTTTTAGACACTATGATAAGACATTGGGAGTTAGTGTCCTGAAGTCATTGTTTTTAAACCATCTTTAGCAGTAGTCTCCAGCCTCAGGTCGTCCTAAGTTGCCTGAGCCTGTCCCTAGCACTGAAACTCAAAACCTGAAAGCTGCCACCCAACTGGCTCTAAGAATGTATCCCACTAGGAACCATGATTTTTCTAGAATGGTCTAGCCATGTTCCTCACATTGGAGGCAGACGCTTTAACCTCTGAGCCACCAGGGAAGCCCAATAAAGCCCTAAGTGAGACCATGTCCGTGACCTTTCCATTTTTCCTCTATAACCCCATGACAGCAAACAGTTGAAAAGACTCTACAGCTCCCAAAGCAGATCTGCGGTTCACCAGACGTTCTGTCATCAGTCAGGAGAACCAGAATCCTCGCCAGTGGATTCTCCTGCTTCCCTCTTATTTTATGGACAAATAATTCTGGGAAGAGGAAGTTGAGCAAGAAATCTAGGGAACAAGTGAGCAGTTATAATTCTTTTCCTGCTTAAGAAAGACAATAGATTCAATGTTAATTTGCTAAGCTGCTTTAGGGAAGAAGATAATCAAATGAATAGAAATATAATACATATTTCATTTTCTATAGTGCCTTTCCCAGCAGCAAGAGATGACACTTCCCATCATCCTGGAACATTAGAAGGAAACTCTCTGCTAAATAGAAAAGATGAAGAGCCAAAGGATAAATTGATGCTTTAACCTGCAGCCCCTAGCACAAAAAAAGGAAGTAGTCCTTTACTTTGTGAGGCTATCAGAAGGGAAGTGATTGGAATGGTTTACATAGGACTGAGTAGGGGAAGAAAGGGCCTGGCAAGGTGTAGGAGCCCAATCCAGGCAGAGAAGGAAGGGAAAGGGTCAGCATTTTAAATTTGAGCTTCAAATAACTGAAGTACAATTTGAACTGGTAAAGCAGCAGCAATGAGGGTTCCAGGGAATAATGAAGCATGAAGCAGAATGACGGACAATAGAGATGGAATGATCCTATTACCAAGACCAGGATCACAAACTGGTTATAGCAGGGATGCAGTACAAGGCGCTGAGCTGTGCTCTGGCTACATGTCCCTGGACTCAGAGCCCTCAGGGTTTTGAGGGCTCAGGACCTTATTATAATGTAGCCCTAGCTCTACCTGCAATCTACGCTGCAGCCAAGAAGACACCTTTTCACACCCGAGTCCCAACATCTTCCAAATGGAAAAACATAGCCACTTCCTCCCAGAAATTATCTGGGGATTATTCAAGTCAAGTGAATTCTATGGAAAAAGTGCTTTCCTTTCTACCACATCCCTCCAACCTCCCCCTACCCCAATCAAAATCCCATGTCTACAGAAAATTCTCCAGGGACAATGGAGGGTGACCCAGAAATCTTCTGTACTTGACTTACTGATGAAGGCCCTATCTTCACTGTCAGCAGATCTACCCTTTCAGGATTTGCTTTCTAAGGCTAAAGACATCTTTTGTGTCACAGTACAGGGATGTCATGGAAAGGGATCTGAAGACGTGATGCAGCTGAGGCAGATAGCCTGAGGCAGCTTTAACCCTGCATGTTACCAAGGTTCACAAATTGCAAGTGGAATGTTATAGGTGATTTGGTGGTAGTTGATTGTTGGTTTTTCTCCTTTGATTATTTATTGTTGCAGTCTCTGCTTCAGGAGACAGGATCTGAAGAACAGAAGCTTCACAGAGAAAACAAAAGTGACTGAACTAGTATTTGTTGTTGCTGTTCAGTCACTAAGTCATATCTGATGCTTTGAAACCGCAGGGACTGCAGCATGCCAGGCTCCTCTGTCTTCCACTAGCCCCCAGAGTTTGCTCAAATTCATGTCCACTGAGTGGGTGATGCTATCTAACTCTCTCATCCTCTGCTGCCCTCTTCTCCTTTTGTCTTCAATCTTTCCCAGCATCAGAGTCTTTTCCAATGAATTGGCTCTTTGCACCAGACTACCTTATGTGTCTCCTGAGAAACCTGTATGCAGGTCAAGAAGCAATAATTAGAGCCAGACATGAAACAACTGACCGGTTCAAAATTGGGAAAGGAGTACAAGCCTGTACATTGTCACCTGCTTATTTAACTTATATGCAGAGTACATCATGCAAAATGTCAGGCTGGATGAATCACAAGCTGGAATCAAGATTGCTGGGATAAATATGAACAACCTCAGATATGCAGATGATACCACTCTGAAGAGGAACTTAAAAGCATCTTAAGGAGGAAAGTGAAAAGCTGGCTTGAAACTCACCATTAAAAACTAAGATCATGGCATTCAGTCCAATCATTTTATGGCAAATAGAAGGGAAAAAAGTGGAAGCAAAGACAGATGTTATTTTCCTGGGCTCCAAAATCACTGTGGATGGTGACTGCAGTCATGAAATTAAAAGATGCTTGATCCTTGGAAGAAAAGTTTTGATAAATCTAGGCAATGTATTAAAAAACAGAGACATCACTTTGCCAACAAAGGTCCATATAGTCAAAGTTATAATTTTTTCAGTAGTAATGTATGGATGGAGAGTTGGACTGTAAAGAAGGCTGAGTGCTGAAGAATTAATGCTTTTTTAATTGTGGTGCTGGAAAAGACTCTTGAGAGTCCTTTGGACTGTAAGAAGTTCAAACCAGTCAATTCTAAAGGAAATCAACCCTGAATATTCACTGGAAGGACTGCTGCTGACCACACGAGTATCCATGCACACTAATTGGCAAGTCTCCGTGCATCCCGAGGCATTTGAAACCAAACCAGCTACACACTATTCTTTGATGACTCACTTTTTAATTATCTGATTCTTTTCTTCACACAAGCATGATTAACAAAGTATGGTAAGTATGTTAAGGCATATTTATGTCAAGTACACAGAAGTTGGGGCTGAACTCCAACTGATTTCCATAAGAACAGACTAATAGGAAATGTTTTTAATGCAGAAGATAAAATCTGCTTAAAAGTTGTTGCCTTGAATATAGAATCGTACAAGAGTACAATATGTGTTCATTATTTTCTCTTGACTTAAACTTTATGTGTTCATGTTCAGTTTGCTTTAAGCAAACAGGAAAGTGAAGATTTATGCAGATAAGAAAAAAAGGAAAGAAAGAGGAGAAAATCTGAGGATAACACTGCTCTTTACAAAAATATTTGTTTTTTTACTTAAAAAATAATACCTTTTTGAAAGGCACTCTCATTTACAAAGTTGCTGCTGCTAAGTCAGTTCAGTCATGTCTGACTCTGTGTGACCCCATAGATGTCAGCCCACCAGGCTCTCCTGCCCCTGGGATTCTCCAGGCAAGAACACTGGAGTGGGTTGCCATTTAAAAAGTTAAGTCACTTCTCGCTTCAAAATGTAGCTATATAATTCAGTGAACATTAATGTTTTCCAAAAGACTGCTTTGTGTATAGTAAAATATACACAAACACATTTACACACATATAACTACATTTTACTGGGCCCAAATTGCTAAAAACAATTAACTCTCAATTCTCCTATATTATGAGGAGTCAGAATGCAGGTTATTTTAATAATAATCCCATTTTTAAAGATTCTTAATAATTTTATGACTTTCTAGGAAACCCAATTAATATTACTGATTATTTTTCACTTTAATGAATACTATTAATTCCAGCTGAGCTATTGAGAAGTTGGCTCAGGCTTAGACAAAAGGGAAAATGAACTCGGGAATAAAAGGTAAAAATGGATCAGTCATGAAATGGATGTGAAGTATCTAGATACTGGAGCATAAAGAGGACATCCTCTGGTAAAAGGCTGCCTAGATAATCCACCTGCCAAGAACTGGGGAATTCCTACGAAGAAAGACCATCCTTTCAGAATCGTTGTTCTTCCCTTCTGATTTATTTCTGCATGTAAATTCCTCACATGTCCTTGTGAGCCAAGCTGTCCTGTAAGTTAAAACTACATCAATACCGTATGTGGCTCCATCAGGAGTGAGGTCCTTGTAACTCCAAGGTCTAAGCACACATCCAGCTAGTCCAGGCTAACGCATTTTGGCGCACATGATTCCAGCTTGTTGGAATCCACAATCTTGTGTAATTCCCTCAACCTGAGTGCAGGTGGGACCAATGACTTAAGTCTAACCAGTTGAATATGGCAGAGGTGACAATGTCCCTTCTGATCATTATACATAACCTAAGACTGAAAGGTACTCTTGCTGCGAAACTCTCCCTTTGCTGGCTTTAAAGAAACAAGCTGCCATGCATGAGCTGCCCAGTGGAGAGGGCTATAGGGCAAGGAACTAAGGACAGGACCTGTGCAACAGCCAGCAGGAAATGGAGCCCTTAGTTGGGCAGCCTTCTGGGACCAAATGTCAACAACTGTGTGAGCTTAGAAACTGACTTTCCCTACAGGAGCTTTCAAATGACCTGACCTTGCCGACACCTCATTATAGCCTTATAGAGGATCCAGTTGAGCCTGGCCTAGAATCTTTTTAAAATTATTATTATTTTAAACTTATTTTATATTTGGGTACAGCTGATTATTCTAAAGGAGATCAGCCCTGGGTGTTCTTTGGAAGGAATGATGCTAAAGCTGAAACTCTAGTACTTTGGCCACCTCACGTGAAGAGTTGACTCATTGGAAAAGACTCTGATGCTGGGAGGGATTTGGGGCAGGAGGAAAAAGGGATGACAGAGGATGAGATGGCTGGATGGCATCACTGACTCGATGGACATGAGTTTGAGTAAACTTCGGGAGTTGGTGATGGACAGGGAGGCCTGGCGTGCTGCAATTCATGGGATCGCAAAGAGTTGGACACGACTGAGTGACTGAACTGACTGACTGACTGACAGCTGATTAACAATGCTGTAATAGTTTCAGATGAACAGGGAAGGGACCCAGTCATACATATACATGTATCCATTCTCCCCCAAACTTCTGTCCCAGCCAGGCTGCCACGTAACATGGAGTAGAGTCCCATGTGCTATACAGTAGGTCCTTGCTGGTTATCCATTTTAAATATAGCAGTGTATACACGTCTGTTCCAAACTCCCTAACTATCCCTTCCACTCAGCAACTATAAATTCATTCTCTAAGTCTGTGAATCTCTTTCTGTTTTGTAAGTAAATTCACTTGTATCATTTCTTTTTCAGTTCCACATATAAGGTATTTCTCCTTCTCTGTCTGACCAACTTCACTCAGTATGACAATCCCTAGGTCATCCATGTTGCTGCAAATCTGGCCTAGAATCTTGAGTCTCAGAAACTGTGAGAGTGTAAATGTGTGTTGGTTTAAGCTGCTCAGTACATAGCAGTATTGCTGCATGGCAATAGAAAATGAATACACACATAAACCTGGCTTTAAGTTGTAACTTCTTTCTGGCTTATCTGTACTTCTAATCTCCAAGAGAAGGGAATATTTCTTTCTCTGATTTTCTCTCCTCTGGGGACTGAGATTCTTTTTGCCTGGGCTAGGACAACATGCTGAAGCTGAAGCTCTAATACTTTGGCCACCTGATGCGAAGAAATGATTCATTAGAAAAGACCCTGATTCTGGGAAAGATTGAAGGCAGGAGAAGGGACTGACAGAGGATGAGATGGTTGGATGGCATCACTGACTTGATGGACATGAATTTGAGCAAGCTCTGGGAGATGGTGAAGGTCATGGAAGCCTGTGCTGCAGTCCATGGGGTTGCAAAGAGTTGGACACTACTGAGTGACTGAACAAAAACAACAAGGACCCCATAGGAGCTAGGTCAAAATCTCTTTTTCTAATGACCCCAAATCCTCTGGATTCTGCCCATAAAATTGCTCCACTCCAGATAATTCATTTCCTGAATTTTCCCAAAGTTCAAAGTATTTTTTTAAAGATTTATTTGCTTTGTTTATCTTTGGCTGTGCTTTGGTTTTGACTGCTTCATACTTGGTCTTTTCTCTAGTTGCGGCGAGAGGGGGTTACTCTCTGGTTTTGGTGACCAGGCTTCCCATTGCAATAGCTTCTTTTGCTGCAGAGCACAAGGTCTAGGGCACTCGGGCTTCTGTAGCTGCAGCTCTTGGGCTCTGGAGCATGGGCTCAGTAGTTGTGGCGCATGGGTTTAGTTGCCCTGAGGCATGTGGGATCTTCCCGGAGCAGGGGTCTGACTGGTATTCTCTATACTGGCAGGTGAATTCTTAACCAGGGAAGCCCCCAAAGTATCTTTACAGTTCCATCACTTATTCACCTACTCCATCAAATGTCACAAGCTCACCTACATTACTTGGCACTCACATCTATATTTAATTTCATGTATTCCACAAAAGAAATATGCCATTTGCATAAATATATCTAAAATACAGGTGTTCTTTAATTATGCCAGCTAACCTCTTGTTATCCTCATCTTCATATGGTTGGAGGGAGAGGGTAGGATTTCCTGGGTAGTAATAGACAGGAGTATATTTATAAAATAGTTTTTCATTCATAAAATGGAAACTTTCTTTACAGAAAAACTAATTTGATTCTAGTCTTAGTTTTGCTAATTTAAAATAAAGTGAATTTGTACACACTGAGTCTCAGTTTCCTCAACTGAAAAATGATTCCTGGCATATTGTAGGCACTTAATAAACATTTTTTGAATACTTCTATATTAAAATATAGTCTGCCCCTTTCTCTATACAGACACACACACACTATATAGAATAATTAGTTTTACAAATCACTCTACATTAAATTTTTCAGAAGCCTTTCTTCTATGTGAAATAAAACACAGCAATATAAATACAATGTATACACACACACACACACACACACACACACATAAACATTCATTGTTTTAGACCTAAATTGTTACATAATTCTGCTCTCAATTATCCATAAGGATAAAAAGGATCAAACATGATTATATATAGTGAGTGAAAAAGAATGAAAGTGAGAACAAGAGAGAAAGAGAAGAAATAACTCTGGTTTCCACATGGATATTTGTTTTAAAAGATAAATGTCTTTTTCAGTTTTATAGTAGAATACTTGGTTTTAATAAGCTACAGTTTAAGGTAAACCTCAGAACCCACTACAGTTTTATATTTATGAGTATCTATTACTTGTTTTCCATCTCAATCAGAATGTGCACTTATACTGAATAAGTTAAAGTGATATTTTTACCTTATGTTTGCCTTGGACTTAAAATAAGTTCAAAACATTAAAAAGAGAAAATATAAATGTCCAGTTAGTTCAGTCTACTTAGAAGTTATATTGAAAACTGGTCTTAGCCATTGAAAAGACGGCTAACAAACAAATGAAAAGATGCTCAACATTGCTCATTATTAGAGAAAAGCAAATCAAAACTACAATAAGATACCATCTCATACCAGTCAGAATGGTCATTATCAAAAAGTCTGCCGCTGCTAAGTCACTTCAGTCGTGTCCGACTCTGTGCGACCCCACAGACGGCAGCCCACCAGGCTCCCCCGTCCCTGGGATTCTCCAGGCAAGAACACTGGAGTGGGTTGCCATTTCCTTCTCCAATGCATGAAAGTGAAAAGTGAAAGTGAAGTCGCTCAGTCATGTCTGACCCTCACTGACGCCATGGACTGCAGCCTTCCAGGCTCCTCTGTTCACGGAATTTTCCAGGCAAGAGTACTGGAGTGGGGTGCCATGTAGACTCCAAAAAGTCTACAAACAATAAATGCTGGAGAAGGTGTAGAGAAAAGGGAATCCTCTTGCACTGTTGGTGGGACTGTCAATTGATACAGCCACTATGGAAGACAATATGGAGACTCCTTAAAAAACCAGGAAGAAAACCACCATGTGACCCAGAAATCCCACTACTAGGCATATACCCTGAAGAAACCAAAATTGAAAAAGACACATGTACCCTCATGTTCATTGCAGCACTATTTACAATAACTAGAACTGAGAACAGGAAGGAACCTAGATGTCCACCGACAGATGAGTGGATAAAGAAATTGTGTTACATATATACAATGGAATGTTGTGTGCTGTGCTGTGCTTAGTCACTCACTCAGTTGTGTCTGACTGTTTGTGACCCCATGAAATGTAGCCCGCCAGGCTCCTTTGTCTATATAGATTCTCTAGGCAAGAATACTGGAGTGGGTCGCCATGCCCTCCTCCAGGGGATCTTCTCAACCCAGGGACAGAGCCCAGGTTGACCACATTGCAGGTGGATTCTTTACTGTCTGATTCTTCCCCACCAGGGAAACCCATGAGGGTAGCCTATCCCATCTCCAGGGGATCTTTTCGACCCAGAAATTGAACCGGAGTCTCCTGCATTGTAGTCGGATTCTTTACCAGCTGAGCTACCGGGGAAGCCCACAATGGTATATTACTCAGCCATAAAAAGGAATGCATTTGAGTCAGTTCTAATGAGGTGGATGAACCTAGAGCCTATTATAGAGTGAAGTAAGTCAGAAAGAGAAAAACGAATATCGTATACTAACACATATATATGGAATTTAGAAAGATGGTACTGATGAAATTGTTTGTAGGGTGGCAGTGCAGACACAGACATAGAGAACAGACTTATGGACATGGGATGTAGGGGGGAGGAAGGAGAGGGTGAGAGGTATGGAGAGAGTAACATGAAAACTTACATTACCATGTAAGTAGTCAGTCAGATAGATAGTCAATGGGAATTTGCTCTACGACTCAGGGAACTCAAACTGGGGCTCTGTAACAACCTAGAGGGGTGGGATGCCGAGGGAGATTCAAGAGGGAGGGGACATATGTATACCTGTGGTTGATCCATGTTGATGTTTGGCAGAAAACAACAAAATTCTGTAAAGCAATTATCCTTCAATTAAAAAAGGAAAGAAAGAAGAAAATTGGTCTTAGAATTCAAGCCAGGAAAATCTTAATCTGGAACATCAAAGGCAGAGAGAAAACGGGTTTCTTCATGGTTATTTGACAAAATATTTTCTGCCAGCAATCAACTTATGGCCCGTCATTTCCAAATGCCCACTCTTAGTTACCCTGCTTTGAGATACTAAAGAGGGACCATGCAAGTATTGCTCTTTTGCCAGTTAGTATAACATTATGTTTGCCCAGTAGATATAACTGGGGAGACATTGTAGGAGAAAGGGGTGTCTCTTCTTGATTCTCGTGTGCTTTTCTCTCCTTGCTTCAGCAGCATTTGATGTCTGACACAGCATCAGAGTTTCAGTGACACCCTGCATGTCCCAGAACTCCTACCAGCACCCTAGCTGGATTTCCAGCAAAGGTACCCCACTGAATGACTTCCCAGAAAGTCTCATTGGTACCCCAATGGGTGGCTTTCCATCAAGTTCATCAGTGCACAGCAGGTGACCTCCTGGACAGTTTCAGTAGCATTTGCTATGACATCTTTTCAGAAAGTCCCAATAGAACCTCAACAGACAGCTTCCTAATGAGCCTTGATCAGCACCCCAGAGGGTGGTTTCTTGATTGCCAGTCTTAGCCTACAAAACCTCAGCACCCTTCTCTGTTACCCTGCTCCACCCTGTCCAATGAGATAAAAATCACAGCCTTGGAGGGAGTGGAGCGCTCTTCCTCAAGATAATCTCCCCCCATCCCTAAAAGTAATGGTTGCCCCCTTGACCCACCATTCTTCTCTAAAATTAACTACCAAGGTGTTCTCCTTACTTCTTAAGAGTTCCTTTTCTGTTACTAGTTACTTATATTAATCTTCCCCATTCTAATTATGGTGTCCTGCTTGACCGACTGACACAGAATGGAACTGGAAATGATGGTAGAAGACAGAGTCACATAGATGGAGGGAATCGGTTTGGTTGTGCCTGTGTGCTTGAGTGACAGGCTGTGGGACCACAATTACTAAGCTGCCACCTCTAACTACCGCGGTGAAGAGCCATCTGGAGCACAAAGGCCGCCATCCTTGACCACAGGTGTCCTGCACATCACTGGTGAGCATGTCACGGCAGCCAGAGGGAAGATGGCATATCCGAACAGGAAGAGAAGCCCCTTCCTCCTGCAGTGTGTCTCCAGAACTCTCTGTTGACAAGAGTTAACACTGTGTCAGTCAGCAAACAGAATCCTATTCTTAGTACTACAAGTTAGGGTGATGAGGGTGACTTTAGAGATGAGAAGCAGTAAACTGATGGATAACTGTCACATTTTGTAAAAGGAGGGTGGTAAAAAAAGATAAGGATGGGAAATGGTGTGGAACTGGTCCCACCTGGTGCTTGAATGGGTTACAAACTCCACATAGATCATTCTCAAGCAGTCTCACAAGAATCCTCAAAGGTAGTTTCTCCCTGCTTCCCACTTAAATATCAACAATACAGAAACATAGGAAAACTCTGATTAACACCAAAAACCAAGGTGGATAGCTGGACTCTGAGGATCCCCCTGCCCTGATTTCAAAATGTATTGGAATTGAATTGAGAAACATCACTGGAAGCCAAAATGTGATTTCTGTTGTTGTTGTTTATTTTCTGAAAAAAGAAAAAAAAAAAAAAAGCACAAAGCAAATAAAGAATAGAGCTATACTAAAAAAAAAGAAACAAGTCAGTCTTTCTTCATTCCCTGGCCCCTGTAAAGACCAGGAAACTGGGCACTACTTTTCAGGGGTCACATATCTGTCCTCTATCCATCAGTCTTCAGCAGTACTCTTTCTTTACTCATTTCACAATTTCCAGTCAGAAAGTATAAGGGTCTTGATGGAGTGAGGTAGGAGTGAGTGAGGGGAAGGGAGAACCATTGACAAAGGCCACTGAGTGCTGGGAGATAAACATCCCAAAGGTAAAGATGCTACAGCATCCTAAAGAATATTATGGGCTTAGGGAACATGAGATGAAATTTCAGAATAAAAGCTTGGAGTAGTTTTACACAATGAAATCCTACTGTCTTTGTAAACAGTGCAATGAAACAATAAGCCCTGGACTCATTGGCAGTGAAGATAGAGAAAGGTTAAAAATAAAAGAAAGGCAAATATTTATCAAACAAATACAAACAAAGAGAAAGCATGGATGGAAATTTTAATTCCAGACAAAATGTGATACAAAGCCAAATCCTTTTAAAGGGGCAAAAGGGTTGGCAAGAGGTATGATCCCAATAAAGATAAAACAGTCACAAGTACTTCTACACCTAATTATGTAACACAAATTATAAAAATCCAGAACTGTTTGAAATATAAGGATAAATTGAAAGAAGCACAATTGTTTGGGAGGTTATATTCTCAACCTTTTATAAGGCAGGTAGGTAGGAAAAAAAATCAATAAAAAGAAAGTATAAATGCTGAAAAGAAATGGGTGATCAGAAGTTTCAACCATTGCTATCAGCCCAGACCCTGGAAAAGGGGACACTATTCTTCAACTTCAGAAGACTCAACACTGGGGCATTTAATGGCTATACCATCAGGCAGGGTCAGAGAAGTTGCAACTAGTATTTTAATTGTGTTCATATGACTGAAAGAACAGAATCTTGTTGCACGGGAAACACACGTCCATGAGAAATTCTTGTCTATTAGCAAATTCTGCTAGACTTGATCTTGTGAATTTCCAAGGTAGATTATATGAATCTTGATTATCTGTGAGCTAATCTACTCATTTAGGAAAATTAACCTGTTAGTGCATGGATTCTATTTTGGAAACATTCAAAACCCCACTGTATTAATCAAAAAGATGGTTCCCACTTTCCAAAGCTATCGACACAACCCTGGGATGGCTGGGAATCTGCCTGAGACTCCAACTCCTGGGATACTGTGGAAGGTTATGCAAGGCCTTTCCCAAAGGTGGCTAGAGCAAGAAATAGAGAGTAAAAAAAAAATGCAGGAAACTGTTACTGGGCACTGGTGGGGCTTCCCAGGTGGCGCAGTGGTAAACAATCCACCTGCCAATGCAGGAGACACAGGAGACATGGGTTCTTTCCCCGGGTTGGGAAGATGCCCTGGAGGAGGAAATATCAACCCACTCCCATATTCTTACCTGGAAAATTCCATGGAAAGAGGAGCCTGGCAAGCTACAGTCCATGGGATCGCAAAGAGTCAGACACAACTGACCACATGCGGGCATGAGGAGACCGAATCCTGGAACACTAAACTTGGTTTTCAAGACTAAGGATCCATTATCAAAAGACTAAGCCCAAAGGGTCATAAACTGGGTAGCCATCATGGCAAAATGGGAAACAAGATGAAGAGAGAGATCAAAGCCAAAGAGTCCAAAGTAAGCATCATGAATGTCACCGGGAAGCCAGGCTTAGGTTTACTGGAAGCTCAGCTGAGATTCTGTGGACCAGTCACACTGGTTTAAAGATGCAGTATTGTAACGCAGAGCACGGAGCATTTTCAGGGCCGTGAAACTACTCTATGACACTGTAACAGATATATGTCATTAAGTATTCGTTCAAACCTATAGAACATGCAAAACCATGAATGAACCTAATGTAAACTGTGGACTCTGGGTGATGATCATGTGTCCCTGTAGGTTCATTGATTGTGCGTCTGATGAAGGTGTGACAGTTGGGGGAGACTGTGACTGTGTGTGTGTCGGGGGTGGGGGGGCGTGGTTTATGCGAAATCTCTGTACTTTCCAGTCAGTTTTGCTGTGAATCCAAAACTGCTCTAAGAAATAGAGTCTATTTCAAAAAATAAACAGAGGTGCATTGATGTAGGAAGTTGGGCCATTGGTTACTAATGGTTAAATACAAAATGGATAACACATCTTCTACTGCCAGGCATCTGTCAGCTCTCCCTTGCCCATTTTAGTATTAATGGAATTCAGGTCATAAGGGGTAAGAGGAGGTAGCCAGGAATCCCTCTTACTATGCCCAGAATTTGAGGCTTTCATATTATGGTCTATCTACATTTACAACTGTGATTGATACAAAGATGCTAAAAGACTTCCATCCTTTGAGAATATATAGGGGTTCAGATTTTAAATCTGTCCACAAAGAAAATATGTGGGATCTATTAGGTCCCCTATATATCAAAATTTACTATATTGCACTGATTTGCTGGCTGAGAAGGAAAAGCCAATTTGCATGGCTCCTGTCAGTCAGACGTGGTTTGGACATGCTTATGCATTCCAGATACATTCTGTGTAAACTGGAGAATCATATCCTATTTCTACTGGTTTGCACGCATGCATGTAAGAAAACTTGTTTTCCCACAGTGCCAAATGAAAATAAGCAAAGAATTAGCAGCAGTGATCATAATTAATCAACTTCTTTGTCAAAATTTCACAGCTGTGATGGTGTAAGGGAATTCTTGTCCCTTGGGCCTAGAGAGGTTGTGACCTCTTTTTTGGTTTGCTTGTTCAGTTCTGTTCCGTGGAGGATTTAGAGGTAAGGTCTGTAACCATCATGCGATGTACAGTTTCCGACATCTCTGATACATCAGGGCCTCTGCTAGGTATTGAGAGATACTGAGCAGAATGTCTACTGTAGGGAGTTCAGAGTGGGAAAGAACAAGAAAATAAATAAGCTACCACCCAATGAGAAAGCTGCTTTTGTAGAGTGTGGGTTGTATGCAATGTCCTATGGAAACAAGGATGGGGCTTGCCAAAACTTCATAGAAGAAGGTGAATCCTGATGGTCAAGTGTGAGTTGAAGTGAAGAAGTACTGGACAGCATTCAAGAAAGTAGGAACATTATGTGCAAAGACATGGAGCTCATCAAGAACACATGTTCCAGGGACCTGAAAGAAATTCTGTATTGCTTGAGGCCAGAGGTAGAGCCAGTAAAGAAAATAATTGGAAAACACATGAGACAGAGGCAATCATTCTAGTAAACAATGTTATTTTAACAGTCTACATTCTTGCATTAATATTTGAAGATGTTTGCTCACTCAGGAGACTTAAAAGTCACAGATGAACTAGCTAATGTTGCAATGTCCATTACCGAGACCCCATTCCTTCCTAGCACTTACAACAATGTCTGGCACATAGTTAATACTCAATTAACATAAACTACTATCATTGCATGTGGTAAATGACCACTAATAATTTGTGCACTGATGCTCGTCCTTCCTCTTGAGTATGGGCAGGACTAATTGACTCATTTCTGATGAATAGAATATGCCAGAAGTAATGGGGTGTCAATTCCAACATTATGTTATAAAAAGACTGGCTTCCCTTTGGGGCAGATTCTCATCTACTCACCCTTTCTGGCTCTTTTTATGTTTTTGGATTATTAGCCATCATGTCATAAAGACATTCAGGCAGATTATGGAGATGCTCATGTGGCAAGGATGGGAATACCAGACCACCTGATCCGCCTCTTGAGAAACCTGTATGCAGGTCAGGAAGCAACAGTTAGAACTGGACATGGAACAACAGACTAGTTTCAAATAGGAAAAGGAGTACGTCAAGGCTGTATATTGTCACTCTGCTTATTTAACTTACATGCAGAGTACTTCCTGAGAAACGCTGGACTGGAAGAAGCACAAGCTGGAATCAAGATTGCCGGGAGAAATCTCAATAACCTCAGATATGCAGATGACACCACCCTTATGGCAGAAAGTGAAGAGGAACTCAAAAGCCTCTTGATGAAAGTGAAAGTGGAGAGTGAAAAAGTTGGCTTAAAGCTCAACATTCAGAAAACGAAGATCATGGCATCTGGTCCCATCACTTCATGGGAAATAGATGGGGAAACAGTGGAAACAGTGTCAGACTATTTTGGGGGGCTCCAAAATCTCTGCAGATGGTGACTGCAGCCATGAAATTAAAAGACGCTTACTCCTTGGAAGGAAAGTTATGACCAACCTAGATAGCATATTCAAAAGCAGAGACATTACTTTGCCAACAAAGGTTCGTCTAGTCAAGGCTATGGTTTTTCCTGTGGTCATGTATGGATGTGAGAGTTGGACTGTGAAGAAGGCTGAGCGCCAAAGAATTGATGCTTTTGAACTGTGGTGCTGGAGAAGGCTCTTGAGAGTCTCTTGGACTGCAAAGAGATCCAACCAGTCCATTATGAAGAAGATCAGCCCTGGGATTTCTTTGGAAGGAAAGATGCTAAAGCTGAAACTCCAGTACTTTGGTCACCTCATGCGAAGAGTTGACTCACTGGAAAAGACTCTGATGCTGGGAGGGATTGGGGGCAGGAGGAGAAGAGGACAACAGAGGATGAGATGGCTGGATGGCATCACTGACTCAATGGACGTGAGTCTCAGTGAACTCTGGGAGTTGGTGATGGACAGGGAGGCCTGGCGTGCTGCAATTCATGGGGTCGCAAAGTGCTGGACACAACTGAGCGACTGAACTGAACTGAACATGTGGCAAGGAACTGAGCAATGCTTATGTGACTGTGCCCACACCAGCACCTATGCGAATTAATTTGGCCACAGATCTCCCGAGGCTTGCCAATAGCCACGTGAGTGAGCTTGGAAGTGAATTCTGCAAGGCTCCACTTGAGCCTAGGTTACTGCAGCCTTGGCCAAGAGCTAATGGCAACCTCATAAGGGACACTAAGCCAGAGGCACCTAGCTGAGTTGCATCCAGATTTCTTACCAACAGAAACTGTGATAAGCCACTAAATGTTGGTATTAATATAATTTGCTACAGAGCAAAAGATAACTAAAATACTATATTAGTATCGTCTACCTCCTAATCAAGATTGGGTTTCTGGGATACCTAGGTTGGGCATGGTGGTATCGGAGTCCCTCCTTGATGGAGCACTGTCTACAACCCCAGCTTTTTGACTAGGATCCCGATTGCCTGACACTTCACTCCTTGAGGAAACAAACTCTGTTACCTGTAGTCCTACTTACCTGATTAGACCTTTCAGAGAATGAATTCAGCACAAGTGCAGCACAGATTACCGTGTCTGACTTGCTCCTTGCCTCATCAGGGCCAACCTTGACCACACCAACGTTCATTACTAGCTGTGGCTGAGAGTCCAGGAAACACTATCTACATGGTGACAGTCACAGATGTCTACAGAAGGGCACACATAGCTCATATAGTCCTGACTTCCATGCTGCTGCTGCTGCTGCTGCTGCTAAGTCACTTCAGTCGTGTCCGACTCTGTGCGACCCCATAGATGGCAGCCCACCAGGCTCCCCCATCCCTGGGATTCTCCAGGCAAGAACATTGGAGTGGGTTGCCATTTCCTTCTCCAATGCATGAAAGTGAAAAGTGAAAGTGAAGTCGCTCAGTCGTGTCCAACTCTTAGCGACCCCATGGACTGCAGCCTACCAGGCTCCTCTGTCCATGGGATTTTCCAGGCAAGAATACTGGAGTGGGGTGCCATTGCTTTCTCCACCTGACTACCATATGTAAGTCTAATTGATTACATAGCACGCCTTAGAGACTAATTGTTAAACTCACTACATACACTGTCCAGGCGGGAACAAGTGGAAAAATATACATCACCTTGGGAACATTGAGTTTTTGGCAGGGAAATTTGGCAGTTTACATAGCAACGTTGATTTGAAGGCAGTGGTTTTATATGTACAAGAGATTTTAAGACCTAGTAAAGATGATAAATATTTACATAAAAATTATTCTCAGCTAAGGAAAGAAGAGCAAAATATAAAATGCAAGTGTGCCTTCTATGAGTTGTTCTTTGCTTGGTTCTTATGTCTTTTTTAGTAGTTCTTAGACTGGAATGCAGCAGGGCAGAGGCTAATAGAGTTTTGCCAAGAGAACACACTGGGCATAGCAAACACCCTCTTCCAACAACACAAGAGAAGACTCTACATATGGACATCACCAGATGGTCAACACCAAAATCAGATTGATTATATTATTTGCAGCCAAAGCTCGAGAAGCTCTATACAGTCAGCAAAAACAAGACTGGGACTGACTGTGGCTCAGATCATGAACTCCTTATTGCCAAACTCAGAATTAAATTGAAGAAAGTAGGGAAAACCACTAGACATTATGACCCAAATCAAATGCCTTATGATTACACAGTGGAAGTGAGAAATAGATTTAAGGGACTAGATCTGATAGATAGAGTGCCTGATGACTATGGACAGAGGTTCGTGACATTGCAGAGGAGACAGGGATCAAGACCATCCCCATGGAAAAGAAATGCAAAAAAGCAAAATGGCTGTGTGAGGAGGTCTTACAAAGCTGTGAAAAGAAGAGAAGCAAAAAGCAAAGGAGAAAAGGAAAGATATAAGCATCTGAATGCAGAGTTCCAAAGAAGAGATAAGAAAGCCTTCCTCAGCGATCAATGCAAAGAAATAGAGGAAAACAACAGAATGGGAAAGACTAGAGATATCTTCAAGAAATTTAGAGATACCAAGGGAACATTTCATGCAAAGATGGGGTCGATAAAGGATAGAAATGGTAAGGACCTAACAGACGCAGAAGATATTAAGAAGAAGTGGCAAGAATACACAGAAGAACTATACAAAAAAGATCTTCATCACCAAGATAACCACGATGGTGTGATCACTCACCTAGAGCCAGAGATCTTGGAATGTGAAGTCAAGTGGGCCTTAGAAAGCATCACTACGAACAAAGCTAGTGGAGGTGATGGAATTCCAGTTGAACTATTTCAAATCCTGAAAGATGATGCTGTGAAAATGCTGCACTCAATATGCCAACAAATTTGGAAAACTCGGCAGTGCCTACAGGACTGGAAAAGGTCGGTTTTCATTCCAATCCCAAAGAAAGGCAATACCAAAGAATGCTCAAACTACTGCACAATTGCACTCATCTCACATGCTAGTAAAGTAGTGCTCAAAATTCTCCAAGCCAGGCTTCAGCAATACATGAACTGTGAACTTCCAGATATTCAAGCTGGTTTTAGAAAAGGCAGAGGAACCAGAGATCAAATTGCCAACATCCACTGGATCATGGAAAAAGCAAGAGAGTTCTAGAAAAACATCTATTTCTGCTTTATTGACTATGCCAAGGCCTTTGACTTTGTGGATCACAGTGAACTATGGAAAATTCTGAAAGAGATGGGAATACCAGACCACCTGACCTGCCTCTTGAGAAACCTGTATGCAGGTCAGGAAGCAACAGTTAGAACTGGACATGGAACAACAGACTGGTTCCAAATAGGAAAAGGAGTACATCAAGGCTGTATACTGTCACCCTGCTTATTTAACTTCTATGCAGAGTACATCATGAGAAATGCTGGGCTGGAAAAAGCACAAGCTGGAATCAAGATTGCCGGGAGAAATCTCAATAACCTCAGATATGCAGATGACACCACCCTTATGGCAGAAAGTGAAGAGGAACTCAAAAGCCTCTTGATGAAAGTGAAAGTGGAGAGTGAAAAAGTTGGCTTAAAGCTCAACATTCAGAAAACGAAGATCATGGCATCTGGTCCCATCACTTCATGGGAAATAGATGAGGAAACAGTGTCAGACTTTATTTTTTGGGGCTCCAAAATCTCTGCAGATGGTGACTGCAGCCATGAAATTAAAAGACACTTATTCCTTGGAAGGAAAGTTATGACCAACCTAGATAGCATATCCAAAAGTAAAGACATTACTTTGCCAACAAAGGTCGATCTAGTCAAGGCTATTGTTTTTTCCTGTGGTCATGTATGGATGTGAGAGTTGGACTGTGAAGAAAGCTGAGCGCCGAAGAATTGATGCTTTCAAACTGTGGTGTTGGAGAAGACTTTTGAGAGTTCCTTGGACTGCAAGGAGATTCAACCAGTCCATTCTAAAGGAGATTAGTCCTGGGTGTTCATTGGAAGGACTGATGCTAAAGATGAAACTCCAATACTTTGGCTACCTGATGCAAAGAGTTGACTCATTGGAAAAGACTCTGATGCAGGGAGGGATTGTGGGCAGGCAGACAAGGGGATGACAGAGGATGAGATGGCTGGATGGCATTACCGATTTGATGGACATGAATTTGAGTGAATTCCGGGAGTTGGTGATGGACAGGGAGGCCTGGCATGCTGCGATTCATGGGGTCGCAAAGAGCCTAACACGACTGAGCGACTGAACTGAACTGAGACCCATTTTTAGTTGGCAAACAAACACCTACTTTATATACAACAGTATGTAGAAAATGATAGCAGTTGTTGAAAAAGAAAGGGAAAAGGAAGTAAGGGGACTTTATACCTTTGTCCCTGATGATTTTGCCCCTTGTGCTCTGGGATGATGCAGCTGTTGGGAGCTGAAGGACTTATGTCGGAGGGTGTCCTTAGAGCCACCGCCGAGATGCCCACCAATGGGGTTGAGAAATTCAGCAGCACTGATGTGGCATGGTGGAAGAGGACGTTTGAGTGATGAGTTATGTTGATAACCAGCGGGTTATGCTGGCATGACAGTTCATAGGTTCCTGAAGAGAAACAAGGGGATCGAATAATATTTTAAGCCATTCGTGTAGCATCAAGTTTCCATACCTAGTGTTCATTTTATCTTCTCCATAGCTATATTATGTAACAAGGTCTCAAAGAATATCAGAGACAGACATCGAGCTGAATCCTGGGTCAAAACTGGATTTTCCTCTGGTGGCCCTAAAGGGATAACTGTCAGACTCACCAAGAGAGTGGTTGTTTCCACTGACATCGGTCAGGTAAAGGGTCACTGTTGGCTGCTGACGTTTCCCAGGTACCAGGCCATCAGATGTCAAGAAAATGAAAATTGCTGTGGCCACTCCTGGTCTATTGAAACAAACCTAGGCACAAGCACATATATGTACGAGCCATTATTTCCAGTGGGCTCTCAAGGCACATGTCACACTACTTTTATCCTTCTCAAATAGCTCGCCACTTAGAAGATAAGAACTCCCTCCTTTACAAATGGGAAAAAAAACATGGAGTAGGCACAGAAAGATAGCCATGGTCTTATCAAAAGTAAAAATTAGCTGGAAAGTAGCTAACTTTCAGCTACTGAGAGTCCCATCTTTTTCTGAGACTTTTTACTTCAACCAGTTCTTTTTCACTTGAATCTTTCTTTACACTTCTCTAAAAGATCACTCAAGGAGACCATTGTTGGAGACGGTAAACCACTGCATAGCCAGCCAATACCTCCCTATCTCCAATGTGAGAGACGTGGACAAGATGATCACCAAGCTAATGCTTTGTTCTCAAGTGGCATAGCTAATTATCCTTCCCTATCTCCTTTGTTTGGAGAAGGCAATGGCAACCCACTCCAGTACTCTTGCCTGGAAAATCCCATGGATGGAGGAACCTGGTAGGCTACAGTCCATGGGGTCGCAAAGAGTCAGACATGACTAAGTGACTTCACTTTCACTTTTCACTTTTCACTTTCATTCATTGGAGAAGGAAATGGCAACCCACTCCAGTGTTCTTGCCTGGAGAATCCCAGGGACAGGGGAGCCTGGTGGGCTGCTGTTTATGGGGTCGCACAGAGTCGGACACGACTGAAGCAACTTAGCATCTCCTTTGTTGCTGTTGTTTAGTCGCTAAGTCACATCTGACTCTTTTGCAACCCCATGGACTGTTGCCTGCCAGTTCCTCTATCCATGGGATTTCCCAGGCAAGAATACTGGAGTCAGTAGCCATTTTCTTCTCCAGGGGAATCTGCCTGACCCAGGGATCGAACTTAAGTCTCCTGTGCTGGCAGGTGGATTCTTTACCACTGAGCCACCAGGGAAACCCTCCCTGTCTCCTTGTCTCCCCCTTAAAATTGTTATCAGAACCTCTCACTTGGCATTTCAACTATGACACAGGAGAAAGGTCACTGCAGAGTCTGTTGCTTCAGAAACTAGATGCTGCCAAACTGCTTATTCTTATTCTTCTGGTGCCCCAAGCACAACATTTACCCTGTCCATGGCGGGAAAATAAGCCAGCGCCGAAAATTCACAGGGAAATTCAGTTATCTGTAAGAAATATTCTAGATGGCTAGACTAATTAACAATGAAGCAGTCTTGTCCCTAAAAATTCTTTAAAATAAAACATTTCGGAGATTGGGGAATGACATGAAGAACTTATCTTCCATTATCTGATGTTGCAATTCTACTTTTGTCTTATTTCCTAGAGCTCAATGTTGCTCTTAACACTAAGATATTGAGAGTCATCTCCCATCTTCCCCGGTGTTGCATAGTTGCTACTTTATTAGAATCTAGGGCTAGAACATACATCAGTCTGCATGTATTTCTCTAGCTTTGTATCAGGTTCTGAAAGGGATGTGCTGTGCTATGCTTAGTCTCTCACTTGTATCTGACTCTCTGCATCCCTATGGACTCTAGCCCCCCAGGCTCCTCTGTCCATGGGAATTCTCCAGGCAAGAATACTGAAATGGGTTGCCATGCCCTCCTCCAGGGGATCTTCCCAACCCAAAGATCAAACCCAAGTGTCCCACATTGCAGGTGGATTATTTACTGTCTGAGCCATGAAGGAAGCCCAAGAATACTGGAGTTGGTAGCCTCGTCCTTCTCCAGGGGATCTTGTGGACCCAGGAATTGAACTGGGGTCTCCTGCATTGCAGGCAGATTCTTTACCAGCTGAGATACCAGGGAAGCCCCCCCAAACACTGTCCTCAGTGTCAGAGCAGGGTACGACATCTAAAGGCAGAGGGCTTTTCTTAAAAGGGGAGCATGAGAGTCAAACATGTTTTCTATTTTAACGAGAATTTTTCCTTGTCCACAGACCTACTCTCCCTGAGCCTTGGTGGTATGTTTATAGAGTGTCCATTTGCACTACTGGCTTAATTAGGGTGATTTTATGATTTTCAGTGGTCAATGTAGCACACTCTCCCTTCTTGTTCTCCACCTTTGAGGAAAAGACCAGCCACGCTCTATTTTTTACAGTGTCATTTCCACCCCGCCCCCCACCTTTTCATTTCCCCTCTTTGAAGTAGTAAATATTTCTTTATAACTTAAAAAACTTCCAGACCCATAGGTTATGGCTTGCAATACGAGGTCCTTTGTTCCTTGCTAGATGAGGGCTAGACATGAAACACACCATAAGTTAACCAGGAGCCTAATGCAAAGCCCTCAACTCCAGCCCCCAGAGACATCAAAGTCCCCCGGGAATGCCCACAACCTCTTCCTTTTCATACACCACAAAAGAGACCCAAGTACTGGAAGAAAGCTCTGGGTTATTTCCTGAGCCAGGAACAAACAGAGCCCAAAGAAGTACCTGGTGGCTTTACCCGAATAGGTCTCAGAAAGAGTGGGGTGGCTTCAGTGAGGAACAGGAGGGCTCAGTTTTCCCACTTTCTGTTGGGTCCCCAAATAGACACCACCCACCTGAAACTAATTAGTAGGCCTTATGCTGTGGCTTTCTCTGTCTTGAGGGCCTGTGCCCAAAACCTCTGAGTCATTTTGCATCGCCTTGCTCTAAGGGTCTTTGAATCCCAAATCGCTTTGAACCTTAAAGCCTGTTCCTGTGGCAGTGGCAGTGTCTCTGTGCCTTGATTTGTGATTTGTGGGAAGTGGTTATGCCAGGATTTCCCGGCCATGGCTTTAGTAGGGAAACCACAAGTGAGACACTGGCAGAGGAAAGTCTGATCACGATACAGGATGCCGAGTCTTGGGCATTTCCTCTCACAGTGACACAAGGGAGGTAGCCACACCTCATTCTCATCTGAATACCGAATATGCCCCCACAGGAGCAACTCAGTGCAAAGAAGTAGAACTCTGTCGTATAATTATTGGAACCTCAAACCAGAGACCGGTTCAAGTCTGTGCAATGAATGCTAACCACGGTAAAGGGAATCTAGTAAGTGCACCATTCTGAAGGGAAGGATGGCCAGGCCGAACCCTGGGTTTAACTCTTAGCCCGTCTTTTTTATTATTGTTTAGTCGCTCAGTCATGTCTGACTCTTTTGGGATCCTGTGGACTATATATAGCCTGCCAGGCTCCTCTGTCCATGGGATTTCCCGATTGCCATTTCCTTCTTAGGGGGATCTTCCTGACCTAGAGATCGAACCCACGTCTCCTGCATTGGCAGGTAGATTCTTTACCACTGTGCCACCTGGAATAGTCCTAGCCCTATCTTTACTAGCTGGGTAAACTAAATTTGACAATCCATTTCTTCTCTCTGAGCCTAGGGTTCTTCTTTTCCACACCTGAGGAGCCGACATACTACCCATCTCACTTGGCTACTATGAGGATGAAATGAAATCATGTGAAAGCACAAAGATAATGCCTACGATCTAGTAAAGACTCAATGCTCAAGAATTTTTATTTCCAAAAAGGAATATTTTAAAAAAAATTCTGTTTACACTTCAGGAAGATCAGGATAAAGAAGAAACATTTAAATAAACACACAACTATGTATTTTGATATATAGAGAATTATGCTTTTCTGAAATTTATAGGCTAAAGAATCTCACATATGTTGTTTTAAAATGATACTTGTAGATGTGAATTGGTACTGCAGGTTCTGCTTCCATAGAAACTGGCAATATTTGAGGCTCTTGGTATAGAATGCATCTCTACTTTATATACAGAATCCATGAAAAATACATTTTGTATATATAACTTTTAATAGAGATTTTAAAAAATTCAGTTCAATATGTGTTTATTAAAAATCTACTTTTGCTGTACATATAAATAAGGACATTTCTAGAATTGACAGTATAATTAGAATACTAAAATGCATTCTTTATTTGAACAAACATTATATTTTTCAAAGCTGCTCTTTCTACAGCCAAGTCGCATCTATTTTAATTTATATAACAGTCTAGGCTATTTTTACTTTATATGAAATAAACAATGAATTTTGTGCTCTTAAACAAAAGTAGGTAGTGGCTAGAGCAGAAAATCTGGCAACACAAAATCCTGCTTATTCTCACCTCATGCCACCATGGTCACTACATAAGTAAGACATTCCTCTAATCACCACACCAAACGCACAATGCAAACAGCTGCCCTCTTCTAGACAAAATACACTAGAGGCAACTAACCGGGGACTGCGCAAATCTGAAATGAGCACCAGGCATGCCCCAAGAGAAGAGTCCAGGATGCTAAGAGGTCAAGGGAATTGTTAGCTTTATTTGTAATATTTTACTGCTTGTTTTAACAAGAAAATTGCGTTTATGTATTACAGGGCAATATAAAATTAATTTGAATGTGGCTTTTAGGAAGAGGACAAACTATAGTTAGATATCAAAACAAGGCAAGATCTTTTAGAAAAGCAATTGATTCTCAGACAGAACTGAGGAATGGCTTAAAGATAGAATGATAGCCAGTTAAATTAGCTCAGTGAATCTCTAGCAAAATACTTTGAAACAGAGAGTATGGAGTACATAGATAATAGGCAGATAGATAGATAGAAACCGACTGACAGAAAGAAATGGAAAACCAGTCTCATGCATTCAGTTGCTTTCCATCCAAAGTCTGCACATTAACAGCCGGATCTGACTTCTGGCCCCTGCTAAAGGGTAAGACTGAAAGAATGCTTCCCTGGTGTAGAACTTTTTTGGGCTTAAGAAATCCCTCTTCAGTCTGCCTGCTGGGTACAAACACACTTAATTGACTCCTAAACCAAGCATCTTGACGTTCAGGTCATCCTTTGCGGTGGTCCCTGGACAGCAAACCCTGAAACTATACCACAAACTTGAAAAGAATCTTCTCTGAGGTTTTAAAATGTTTTTGGTTAGTTACTGAGATGTTATTTTTTTCTGTGTGCCTTTCCATTTTCATTCATCTATGGCACTTCCTGATTTCAGAGAGAAAGGGAAGGCCCTTGAACAGGAGAAAGTGGGCACATACTACTTTCTCTTTATAAGTACTTTACGGTTCCCCAACCATGCTTTCCTGGAGCCTCCATTAAGCTCATTAGGTTTTTGTTCCTATCTGAGACACTATTTTTTTTTTTTTTTTTACTATAATATCCTTAGGATACAAAGGTTATATTATAGAAGTGGGAGGTAGGATTCTGAGAGCTTAAGTGACTTTCTCCAACGTGAATGTTAGACAGTTAGGAATTTGGGTTTTCTGTATTATTTTGACTGCCTAAGGGTTCCTAATTTTGGTGAGCAGAAAATCACAAAGTTCTTAGAAAATTTGTTGACATGTGTGCCCTCTCTCTCCACAAAAAGTGAAGTCACATAAATACTTAGGTATAAAAACATGATACTATTTCAGGGAGCTAAGAGAGCCCTTTGAAAGCCATTCACAGTTCAAGTAGGGTCAATAGAAATTAGATTAAGAATGCTTACACTGTTGGTGGAACCATATGCCTTTTTTTTATAGGTGAAAAATTATCAAATACTGGCAATTTTATATGGTTTACTCTAATAATATTACTGTCTATGTAGACTTCAGAAATTTGAGAATGGAGAGAATAACTCTGAAACCTTCAAGGTATCTAACCTGAAGTCCAAATCCAACAGATGAAGGGAAGGTGAGAGGCAACTAGCGTCTTGCCTCTGAGCTTGAGATCTCTTGGTGGCCTCTCTACTTGAGGGCGTGGGTCAAAATGTGGGAGGAGTTTTCAGCAGAGTTTGACTTCCTTCTGGTGCCCGGACACCTATCTCTCTGGATATTGCTTAAAGTCCAGTTGATTTCTAGCATTATTCCACCATCATACAAGTAAGGTTATAAATATCATGAGCTTATGTAGTTCTTTTTTCAGAAGAGTGAGGTCACCTTGTAAATTTTATGAAATGAAGAAATCTCCATTATGACCTCAATTATCCAGGAGGAGGCATATGCCAGGGTGTGATTTGGCAGGTCAGTGGAAGGGCTCTGACCAAAATCAATTTATTGCTTAGTTCCTTCTAATAGCAACTCCTCAGCTGTGATTTTAGATACCAGAACTAAGTCTTCAGAAACTTTGTGTTAGAAGAACTTGTGAGACTCAGAGGGGGATCATAAAGGCAAAAATCAAATCTGTAGAGAATACTGTGGTGTGCCACCAAAATCCCCTGCTTCATGACTGAGCATTCAGCTCACATCAAGTCTCTGCCTTCAGAGAAAGAAAGCCTCCAAAAGGTCATGCCACTTCCCTGGAGTAGGGGGAGAGGAGAACCCCATGTCTAATGACCTTTTGATAGGATTGTGTGGAACAAAGTGGGACAATTCTGAAGGGCCATCCTAGTTCCCTGTGGGATGCTGAAACCTTTGTGTAAATGTTTCACAGTCCTACTCCTCTCTCTGCCAACTCCTGGATCTTTCATTCTCCCCTAGGTATTGATCCCAAAGAAAGTTCTTAATAAACTTTCTGCGTGCAAATCTTTATCTCATAGTCTGAATCCTGGGGAAACTCCACTTAAGACAAAATCTGAGAATGTGAAAACATATTAAGAAATATTGATAATGAAAGGTCTCTTGGGAACTAGACTGCGTAAGTGAGGGGATGAGGGATTCACTGTGGAGCCAAGAAATCTTTCCTTCTGATTAAAAGAAAATTGCTATCCAAGTATTTATGAAACTTACAGTTTGCCAAGTTGTCATATCTAAGGCCTGGAAAAGTTTCCATGTAAAATCAATCAAGTTGTGTTAGTAGCAATCAGATAGGAAAATGGAAAATGAGTCCTTTATCTCTGGGGCTAAACTGCTTAGCCAAGGAGAGATGAAATTCTTCTTTCAATGCATTAGGCTATTCTTTGATGGAAGTGAAAATTATATATGCATAGTCATATTTGTTTTTTTTAGGATTCCCAGGGACTGTAGGAATTCACCTAGGTTAATTTTCCAAGGAGAAAATTTTATTTTGGAAAACAAGAACTTTTCAGAAGTTAAATCATGTGCATAGAAATAATCCCAATATATATATTAGAAAATTTTCTTCCCTCTTAAAAACAGGATCCTGTACTTAAGTGAATTTTCATAATTGGAGGCATCATTTTGAACATCAGTTATTTTACTGATGAGATAATAATCCTGTAGAGCTCCTTTAACCTTACAAATCTCCTGAGAATCATGTTAAACTAAAGATTCTGATTTAATACAGCTGAGATTTGTATTTCTACCTAACTCGCAGGTGACACTGATGCTTTTGGAAGCCAATCAGGTTTTAAGTAGCAAAACTCTAAAAGAATCAATAGATATGATTATCTTTGTCCTTATCACTTAATAGCCTAGGACTACAATTACTTGATTGATCATACTTATTTATTATATTATCTTTTCTATAATTCACCATCAAGCTTGAAATACAACCAGAGCTGAAAGGAATCACCTAGCCCAAACACCTCATTTTAATTCAAATAAAAATGATGCCAAAGAAGGATATATGATTATATAAGGTCATGACTGATAAATGGTAAAAACAGAGCTTACAATATTCCTCTGAGCATACATTTTTGTCAGTGTCTAAATCCCTGACTAATTGGTTTCACCTTTCCCATTAAAGATTGAAATTCAGATAACTAATATTTTTAGAAATTTATATTAAGTTAATAGATTCTGACAAAAGACCTTGCCAACTTTTCTACAAATAAAGTCAAAGAAGTTGTGGCTAGACTAGGAAACTTCTACACATGAATTTTTTCTTTTTTTGCTAAATTATGATATCTGGACAGTTTTCTGGATGGTTATAGTTTTCTGGATGAATCTTTGAATAGAGGCTTACCTTCCAATTTATGAAATAAAAAAAAAAGAATTGTCAGATCTAGCAAAATAAAAACAGCACACCATACAAACTTAAATGTCAGAGAAAAAATATTTAGTATAAGTATGCCTTGAATATAGCCTCTGACTGTAATAGATACAGAAAACCTGTAATAGATACAAAAAAGATAATGAAAAAGGAAACTAAGCATATCATTCTTAAAAGTCATCAAGCCACAAAGGAAGCAAGAGAAGAACTAGTAAAAAAAGAAACTACAAAACAGCAAGAAAACAATTAACAAAATGTCAGAAAGTACATACTTATCATTACTTTAAAAGTAAATATGTTCAATTCTAAAGCAGTTATAAGAGAGAAGTTCATAGAAATAAATGGCTGCCTCAAAATGTAACAAAAATTTCAGATAAACAACCTAACTTTACACCTAAAGGAACTAGAAAAAGAAGAAAGAACAAAGCCCAAAGACAGTAGAAGGAAGGGATTAAAGTCAGTACAGAAATAAATAATACAGAGAATAGAAAGAAAATAGAAAAAAATCAATAAAACCAAGGGCTGATTTTTTTTAAAAGATCAGCAAAACTGATAAACGTTTAGTCAGACTTACCAAGAAGAAAAATAGAGAGGGTTCAAATAAAATCATAAATAAAACAGGAAACATTACAACAGGTACCACAGAAATATAAAGGATCAGAAGAGATTACTACAAACAATTATACACTAGCAAATTAAACAATCCAGAAGAAATGGATAAATTACTAGAAACATACAACTTTCCAGAGCCAAGTAATGAAGAAATAGAAAATCTGAACAGACCAGTGACTAGTATGGCGACTGAATCATTAATTTAAAAACTCTCTACAAAAATGTCCAGGATGAGACATCTATACTGGTGAATTCTACCAAACTTTCCAAGAATTAAAGCCAATTCTTCTTGAACTCTTCAGAACACAGAAGAGGAGGGAATACTTTCAAACTCATTTCATGAGGCCAGCATTAGCCTGGTACCAAAACCAGACAAGGATACCACAAGAAAAGAAAATTACAGGTTAATATCCCCGATGAATATAAATGGAAAAATCCTTAACAAAATATTAGCAAACCAAATTCAACATTACATTAAGAGTATTATACACCATGACAGAGTGGAACATATTCCAGAGATGAAAGGATAGTTCACCATTTGCAAATCAACCAACATGATACACCACATTAAGAAAATGAAGAATAAAAACAATGTGATGCAGAAAAAACATCTGACAAAATTCAACATATATTTATGATAAAAACTCTCAAAGTCGGTATCCAGGGAATAAACCTCAACATAATAAAGGCCGTTTATGACAAATCTACAGCTAACATCATATCAGTAGTGAAAAGCTGAAAACTTCCTCCAAGATCAGGAAAAAGACAAGGATGCCCAATTTTGCCACTTCTATTCAACATAGTATTGGTTATTCTAGCCAGAACATTAGGCAAGAAAAATAAATAATAGGCATCTTAATTGGAAAGGGAGAAGTAAAACTGTCACTATTTGCAGATGATATGATTTTATATATAGAACCTAAAGATACCACCAGAAAACTATTAGAACTAATGTGAATTCAGTAAAGTTGCAGGATACAAAATCAGTACATAGAATTGGTTGCATTCCTAAACACTAAGAAACTATCAGAAAGAAAAATTGAGAAAACTGTTCCATTTCCAATTGCATAAAAAGAATAAAATACCTAGAAATAAATTTAATCAAGGTGGTGAAAGACCTGTACTCTGAAAAAATGCTAGAATGACTACTATCAAAAAGGTAAGAAGCAGCTAGTATTGACAAAGACATGGAGAAAGGGTAACTCTGTGCACTGTTGATGGGAATGTATATTGGTGCAGCCACTAAGGAAGAGAGAAGGCAATGGCACCCCACTCCAGTACTCTTGCCTGGAAAATCCCATGGATGGAGGAACCTGGAAGGCTGCAGTCCATGGGGTCGCTAGGAGTCGGACACGACTGAGCGACTTCCCTTTCACTTTTCACTTTCATGCATTGGAGAAGGAAATGGCAACCCACTCCAGTGTTCTTGCCTGGAGAATCCCAGGGATGGGGGAGCCTAGTGGGCTGCCATCTATGGGGTCATACAGAGTCGGACACAACTGAAGCGATTTAGCAGCAGCAGCAGCAGCAGCAGCAGCACTAAGGAAAGTAGTATGGAATTTCCTCAAAACATTTTGAAAAATAGAACCACCATGTGATCTAGCAATTCCACTTCTGGGTATTTAGCCAAAGAAAATGAAAAGACTAACTCAAAAATATATATGTACCCTCATGTTCACTGTAATGTTACTTACAATAGCCAATATATGGAGACAACCCAAGTGTCTAACAATGGATGAATATATAAAGAAAATATGGTGTGTGTGTGTGTATACACATATATTCAGTCATAAAAAACAAGGAGATATTGCCATTGTGACAACATGGACAGAACTTGAGGGCTTTATGCTAAGTAAAATAACAGAGATAGGCAAATACCCTATGATCTCACTTAGATATGGGATTTTTTTTAAAGGGGAAAAAAGCAAGCTCATAGATACAGAGAACAGATTAGTGTTTGCCAGAGGTGGGGATTAGGGAGTGGACAAAATAGATCAGGAGAGTCAAAATGTACAAACTTTCAGTTATAAAACACAGTCAAGGGGATGTACTGTGCAGGGTGGCAACTATGGTTAATAATGTACTACATATTTGAAAGTTGCTAAAAGAGTCGATCTTAAAAGCTCCCATCACAAGAAAAAAAACTGTAACTAAGTATGATGATGGATGTTAACTAGACTCACTCTGGTGATCATTTCCCAATATATACAAATATTGAATCATTATGTTTTATACCTAAAACGAAAATAATCTTGAATATAAGTTATGCCTCAATTAAACAATAAATAATTTGAAAATAAAGAATAAAAGTAAGAAGAGCAAAGAACACAAATTTTTAAAATAAGAAAAGAGGAAAGGAAAAAGGATTTTGTACATATTTCTGTATATTAAAAAAAAAAAAGAAAAAAATGGTAAGAGTACTGGTAAACACTTTTTGACCAGCTAGGAGAATCTCTAATACATCTCTGATACAGACTGGTCCTTAATTTCTGAATGAATAAAGGCTCACTATTTAAGTACTTCCTAATAAACTCTTGGGCCAAGTGGAAGAGGAGTAAAACTCTAATATTGACATAACTGGCACAATTAAAGTTGTTATGCTCTGAAAAATCAGGGCTAGAAACAAAATGCTATTAAAATTTTACAACTTCAAAAAGAAATTATGAGGTATAAAAAATACTTAGGACTCGTTGACAATAAAAGAACTATATATCAGTATTTATGGACTACAGTTAAAATAACATCTAGAGGGAAAATTTATGAAACAGTGACAACAAATTATCCAAGTGTCCAACATAAGAATCTAAAATAGAACATCAGAGTAAATGCAGAGAAACAGGAAGGGAGGAAATAATAAAGAGGACAGAAATCAGTGACTTGGAGAATAGTAACTAGAATAAAAACAGAAATGAATAAAACTAAAATTTGTTCTTTGAAGAAGTACCAGGCATGTGTAATTAAGAAAACAAGAGAAAAGGAAGGTTCAAAAAATTCCAGTATAAAGGGAGTGAAAACTATACCTAAACCTAACTATACCTAAAACAGAGTTATTCGTAAATATATTATGAACAACTATCTGTATTAAAATTTGAATATATAGAAGAACTATCTAGTAATCCAAAACTGGAAAAGAAAAATTGAATATATTAATAAAAATCAAAAACATTTAAATAGAAATTATAAATTATAAATGTTTCCTCAAAAAAGCCCCAGGCTCAATTGGTTTTACAGGTGGGTTCTGACAAATTTTGAAGGAACAGATAATTCTTATTTTATGCAAGTGGTTTCAAAAAATAGAAAAGGTGAAAAATTTCCCAAACAATTTTATGAGAGTTGTATATTCTGAACATTCAAAAAAGAAATATATAAACTAATTTCACATATAAATGTAAAAGTAAGAATCCAAGATTAAAAATCAATAAAATCCAAGAGTATGCTTAAATATTATATATAATAAACAAGCAAGTTCACTCCACAAAGGCAAATATGATTTGATATCTTAAAAAAGAAATCCAGCAATGTAATTCAACATAATGATGGACCAAAGAAGAGAAATCACAAGATAATATTAAACAGTGAAAATCAAGTGTTTGATTAAATTCAGCTCATATGTACCAGTATGCTTTTCAAGAAGTGGAAGAAACTATCCAAAGCTTATTATAAAATTGGAAAATAAGTGAATAATGTGAAATAAGTGAATAATATGAAATAAGTGAATCAGATCAGATCAGTCGCTCAGTCGTGTCCGACTCTTTGTGACCCCATGAATCGCAGCACTCCAGGCCTCCCTGTCCATCACCAAATCCCGGAGTTCACTGACTCACGTCCATCGAATCAGTGATGCCATCCAGCCATCTCATCCTCTGTCGTCCCCTTCTCCTCCTGCCCCCAATCCCTCCCAGCATCAGAGTCTTTTCCAATGAGTCAACCCTTCGCATGAGGTGGCCAAAGTCCTGGAGTTTCAGCTTTAGCATCATTCCTTCCAAAGAAATCCCAGGGCTGATCTCCTTCAGAATGGACTGGTTGGATGTCCTTGCAGTCCAAGGGACTCTCAAGAGTCTTCTCCAACACCACAGTTCAAAAGCATCAATTCTTCGGCGCTCAGCCTTCTTCACAGTCCAACTCTCACATCCATACATGACCACAGGAAAAACCATAGCCTTGACTAGATGGACCTTTGTTGGCAAAGTAATGTCTCTGCTTTTCAATATGCTATCTAGGTTGGTCATAACTTTCCTTCCAAGGAATAAGCGTCTTTTAATTTCATGGCTGCAATCACCATTTGCAGTGATTTTCGAGCCCAAAAGAATAAAGTCAGCCACTGTTTCCACTGTTTCCCCATCTATTTCCCATGAAGTGATGGGACCAGATGCCATGATCTTCGTTTTCTGAATGTTGAGCTTTAAGCCAACTTTTTCACTATCCTCTTTCACTTTCATCAAGAGGCTTTTGAGTTCCTCTTCACTTTCTGCCATAAGGGTGGTGTCATCTGCATATCTGAGGTTATTGAGATTTCTCCTGGCAATCTTGATTTCAGCTTGTGTTTCTTCCAGCCCAGCGTTTCTCATGATGTACTCTGCATATAAGTTAAATAAACAGGGTGACAATATACAGCCTTGACATACTCCTTTTCCTATTTGGAACCAGTCTGTTGTTCCATGTCCAGTTCTAACTGTTGCTTCCTGACCTGCATACAGGTTTCTCAAGAGGCAGGTCCAGTGGTCTGGTATTCCCATCTCTTTCAGAATTTTCCACAGTTTATTGTGACCCACACAGTCAAAGGCTTTAGCATAGTCAATAAAGGAGAAATAGATGTTTTTCTGGAAATAGATGTTTTTCCATGATCCAGCGGATGTTGGCAATTAGATCTCTGGTTCCTCTGCCTTTTCTAAAACCAGCTTGAACATCTGGAAGTTCACGGTTCACATATTGCTGAAGCCTGGCTTGGAGAATTTTGAGCATTACTTTACTAGCATGTGAGATGAGTGCAATTGTGCGGTAGTTTGAGCATTCTTTGGCATTGCCCTTCTTTGGGATTGGAATGAAAACTGACCTTTTCCAGTCCTGTGGCCACTGCTGAATTTTCCAAATTTGCTGGCATATTGAGTGCAGCACTTTCACAGCATCATCTCTCAGGATTTGGAATAGCTCAACTGGAATTCTATCACCTCCACTAGCTTTGTTCGTAGTGATGCTTTCTAAGGCCCACTTGACTTCACATTCCAGGATGTCTGGATCTAGGTGAGTGATCACACCATCGTGATTATCTTGGTGATGAAGATCTTCTTTGTATAGTTCTTCTGTGTATTCTTGCCATCTCTTCTTAATATCTTCTGCTTCTGTTAGGTCCATACCATTTCTGTCCTTTATCAAGCCCATCTTTGCATGAAATGTTCCTTTGGTATCTCTGATTTTCTTGAAGAGATCTCTAGTCTTTCCCATTCTGTTGTTTTCCTCTATTTCTTTGCATTGATCGCTGAAAAAGGCTTTCTTATCTCTTCTTGCTATTCTTTGGAACTCAATTTTGAAAAAGATGTACAAAAATTGGAAAGGGGGGAGGATATGCTCCACCAGAAATGTTTTACATAGTAAAAAGTTATAGTAAGAGAAACAGTGTATTGTATTGCTAGTGTAAGGAGTAGAAAAATAGATCAATGGAATAGAACAGAGTGTTTAAAAACTGTCTCTTGAATATTCCAGAAACTAGTATATAGTTAATGTAGTGCCACAAATTATCAGGCTAAGGATTAAAGTTTTAATGGATAGAATTAGAAAAACTGGCTTATTGTATTTAGAAAACAAAATGGGACTCTATCGTATTCTGCATATGAAAATGAATTTTAAATATGTTAAAAACTAAATTTTAAGAGGCAAAACTATAAAACAAATAGATAAGTGAAATAATTTTCAGGTTGTTTTTCTCTTTAGATGTTAATTCAGTTTATGAGAAAATGATTTAAATTTTAAGTCTTTTTTTCATGTTTTATACTTCATTTATTTTATATCTCATAAAGTGTAAAACTAAAAGTCTAATTGCACTGCTGCTATTTATAGAGAAAATAAAATAACAGTGATGATACAGGAATTTTTTTTTCCTACTTGACTGACTTTTGCTCTTTGTTATTTCCTTTTTATTTTTACTTTGGTTTTTATTTGCTCTTTTTCCAATTACTTCAGGTGAAAAATGATTATTGATTTTATAATGCTTGAAAAAAGTAGAAGTCTTAGTTACTCAGTTGCATCTGACTCTTTGTGACTCCATGGACCTTACCCTGCCAGGCTCCTCTGTCCATGGAATTCTCCAGGCAAAAATAGTAGATTGTGTAGCCATTCTCTTCTCCAGGGGATCTTCCCAACCCAGGGATTGAACCTAAGTCTTTTGCATTCCAGGCAGATTCTTTACCATCTGAACCACTGGGGAAGCCCTTAATAATGCTTTCCCTCAACCCTAACTACCTCCTCACCCCGCTACTCCCACCAAACATAGACATTTAAAGCTATAAATTTCCCTTTAACATTGCTTTAATTGCATCCCATAAAATTTGACATATTATTTTCATTCAACTCAAAATATTTTCTAATTTCCCTATAAAGTCTTCTTTGAACTATGGATTATTTGCAAGTATATAGGAACTGTGACAGAAATGTTTATTGAGGAAGCACAGAGGAGGAAGAGATTAATTACACATACTATGTAGGGTTTGGGAGAAAAATTCAGAAAAGTCTAGGCCTTATAATAGAAGTAATCCTTGAGCTAAATCTTAGAAGATTAGTATGTGTTTTTTGGAAAGTCCAAGTGGAGAAAGCACTTACCAAGAAGGAAAAACATGAACTCCTTACCTGAAAGGCTAGGGAAATATAAAAACTTTGGTGTTTTCTAGCACTGAAAGCAATCTGTTATGACTAAAATTTCTAACTCGTAGAATGTGTATATGTGTGTGGGTGGGGAGGGGTATAGAGGGGTGTGGAAGATTAGATGAATGGGGAAATTCCATTTGAGACAAAGCTATCTCTGTCTCTCTATGTCCAATCAATCACCAGGTCCTTTTGAGTCTATTTTACACTTAACAATATTTGTAGCATAGCATTTTGTCTTCTGCAGTATTGCATAAATGTGATCGCTGAGGAGTATGTACCTTAAGGGTGAAGATTCATTCCTCATCGAATCCCTCTACAATACAATATTCTGTTCATTTTAGGTAGTGGACTGGAAACTAGAAATACAGCAGAGGTCAGACTCTATAGCCCATGGGCCAAAACGGACCCATTGCCTGTTTTTTATGGTCTGTGAGCTAAGAATGACTTTTGCATTTTGAAATGGTTGAAAAACAATTCAAAGAAAAATAATGTGAATATTGTGAAAATTATATGAAATTGAAATTTTTGTGTTCATAAATATGATTTTATTATAGCACAACCATGCTCATTCCTTTCTGTATTGTCTATGCTACTTTCACTCTGTAACAGCAGTGTTAAGTAACTGTGTGTTAAGTCACTTCAGTCATGTCTGACTCTGTGCGACCCTATGGACCGTAGCCCGCCGGGCTCCTCCATCCATGGGCTTCTCCAGGCAAGAATACTGGAGTTGACTGCCATGCCCTCCTCTGGGGGATCTTCCCAACCCAGAAATCAAACCTGCATCTCTTACATCTTCTGCATTGGCAGGTGGGTTCTTTACCGCTAGTGCCACCTGGGAAGCTATAACTGTGACAGAGACCAAATGGCCCACAAACCCTAAAATATTTGTTACCTGGCTCTTCAAAGAAAATATTTCCCAACTCCTGGTATAGAAGAAAAATCATGGACTTTGAAATAACCTGGATTTGAATTTGAATTCTATCTGTACCTCTGCTGTGTTATCTGAAATGCTTAGCATCTCTCAGTTTTCAGATAATCATTTTTAGAATCAGAAAACTCATATCTCTGATAAAAATTTGTATAAGAATTGATAATAAGATATCTGGAAAAGATTAAATCACAATAAATGTGTCACTTTTTATGCTCTTTAAGCCTAGTTTTATGGATTCTCATCTTTGAAATCCAATCAATTAAATATACGCTACATTTCTGTTGAGGATTCATATGCAGAGTTTGGCTGCTGCTGCTGCTGCTAAGTTGCTTCAGTCGTGTCCGACTCTGTGCGACCCCAGAGACGGCAGCCCACCAGGCTCCCCCGTCCCTGGGATTCTCCAGGCAAGAACACTGGAGTGGGTTGCCATTTCCTTCTCCAATGCATGAAAGTGAAAAGTGAAAGTGAAGTCGCTCGGTCGTGTCCAACTCCCAGCGACCCCATGGACTGCAGCCCACCAGGCTCCTCCATCCATGGGATTTTCCAGGCAAGAGTACTGGAGTGGGGTGCCATTGCCTTCTCCGAGAGTCTGGCTAGTTAAACTCAAAGAAAAGACGGAAATCATGGTAACAGGCTTTAGGTTTTATGTAGCGAGGGTTTCCAGGCAGTGGTCCATAATTTATAACCAATGTGGAGAACCCTAGTATTTCAGATACTATGACCAACCACCTGATGGCTTCTATTAGGAATGCTAACCAGTCTAGCCTGAGTGAGGCCATTCTTAACTTTTGATTTTATAACAGCAATGAAAATAAACATGAACATGTGAGGTTTGCATATGATGATGGGCTCCATGTAAAGCCAAACAACAAGTAATTCACTGGATACTTGCTTTTCAGATTGCTTCATTGGTTGTCTATATTGCTTAGTGTCAAAGGACTTTCTGAGAAGGATCATGCCTTCTGTTTCTTTCTCTATTCCCTAATGGCACCTAGAGTTTACAATATGCACTTAATAAATCCTGTGAACTAGATCCACAGATATTGTCTTTGAAGAATTTAGAAGAAATCCAACAAAAGAAAAAAGGGAACCTTTTCTTCCAAGTCCACATATGTTTTAACTTGTTTTCTTGCTCATGTCATATTTCCCTGTTTATTCCCAGTGATTATTTATGGGTTTGGCATATCACAGGTACCTAATGAATGTTGATTGAATGATGCAACGTAGTGCAAAGAAATAAACATGGGATTAGATCAAGAGGCATGAGTCTGAACTTCAGATTTACTCTTTTATTCTTGGGTGATGTAGGAAAAAGCACTCTGAGTATTTGATTCTGATTTCCCCCATCTATAAAACAGGAAAACAACTACTTTGCCAAACTCATAGGACTATTAAGGGGTTCAAATAAAAGTGTGTGTGAGAATGTACATTGCAAACTATGAGTGGCCTTAAAGTGTACTTATTATTGTAAATAATAAAAATAATCTACACTTTATGCTATGTAAGAGATCTCATAATTTTGTCTATTGACCCAAGATGTAAGGAAATAATGATAAGGAAAACTAAAAGAGACAAGTTACCTTAGTAAATATGGACTAAAATGAAAGAAATTGTTAGGCAAGTAGCAAGGAAAGATTTTGGAAAGGCATTTTCAAGGCTAATATTTTCCAGTACAGTTGTTTCTCACTGTAATAAATTTGTCTCTGATCCACAGAATACAAATCATATTTGTATATCAAATAAAGATTAAAGTGAGATTAAAGAAATAATGAAGAATCAAAAATCATTCAGTCCTCAAAAGAACTTTGAAAAAACCTTAATCAGATTATTTTAAAAAATCACTTTCTCATTTATTTGGTATTATGTGAATTTGTGAAAACTAAATTTTTTAAATAGCTTTTATATATTAATTTTCAATTATATTAGTTACTTTTTTGTTATACAAGTATTATTACTCTTATATCACTTGTAATAACAGAGTGCAAACCTAAAATACATATGGTAGCTAACTATTATACATTAATAAAATTCCAGTTGTAGATTTTTGCTTCCAATTACAATGAAGTAATATATAGCAAAACACATACTCTTGGTAAGAACAGTTTTAAAATATGAATAAAGTAAAAAAGAAAGTTTGAAAGCATTTGAGAGCAACTAAGGCAGTCAGGACTGAAGAGACTCAAAAAGAAATCACATTGAAGGTAACCTAACATTCTGTGCCACTATTGCCACTGAGGTATTTTTCAAATTCTAAGCTATGAAGATTAAGAATATAATTAAGAATATTTTATGCATAAAATAACCAGGCTTCAGCATGGGGAACAAAAGGAATGGAAAATAGAACAAAGTAAAAAGGAACAAACAATATACAGCAGAAAGTAATTTGGTGTTCAAAAAACGAAAGAGCAAGCAAGGACATTAAGCTATAGATTCAAGAAGCTTGATAAACTCTTCGCCAGATATATGCAAAGAAAAACAGACTTAGGAATATTACAGTAAAACTGTTGAAGACAAAATATAAGAAGATTATGTTAAAAGCACCAGAGAATAAAAGACATTGCCTTCAAGGTAATATATATCAAATGTTCAGCTAAATTTCCAGAGAAAGTATGTAGGTAAAAAGGCAACAAAATAACATCTTTAAACCAGTGAAAACTACAACTGGCCACCTAGAATTTTATACCAGGCAAAGATATACTTTGAAAATAAATGTCAAGGATATTTTCAGCTATACAAAAACCAGAAGAATTCACTGCCAGAAGATTCACATTAAAAATAATAATAAATGAATTTCTTCAAGCTAAATAAAAGTGAAAAGCATAGAAATACAGAAAGGACCAAAGAACACTGGAGACGGTCAATGTTAGGTGATATTAAATCATTTTATCTTTAAAAAGCCAGGAAACAGAAAATAGAGACAAAGCATTCTAAGTTACTTATTGATTATGAAATTGTGAGAATACTAATTCATAGTAGACTCTAACCAGTTAAGTACACAGCTTGTTATCTATAGGGTAACAAAGATAGAGAATAAAAGTATTCTCTATCAACAAATTGATAGAATGGAAAATAAAATAATAAAAACACTTATTTAATCTAAGGGCTCAAAAAGGAGGGCATTGGGAAAGGCGTATGTCAAGGCTGTATATTGTCACCATGCTTAGGTAACTTATATGCAAAGTACATCATGCGGAATGCCAGGCTGGATGAAGCACAAGCTGGAATTAAGATTGCCATGAGAAATATCAATAACCCCAGATATGCAGATAACACCACCCTCATGGCAGAAAGCAAAGAACTAAAGAGTCTATTGTTGAAAGTGAAAGAGGAGAGTGAAAAAGCTGGCTTAAAACTCAACATTTAAAAAACAAGGATCATGGCATCCGGTCCCATCACTTCATGGGAAATAGATGGGGAAACAATGGAGAAGTGACAGACTGTATTTTCTTGGGCTCCAAAATCACTGCAGATGGTGATTGCAGCCATGGAAATAAAAGATGCTTGCTCCTTGGAGGAAAAGCCACGACCAACCTAGACAGCATATTCAAAAGCAGAGACAATATTTGCTGACAAAGTTCCATCTAGTCAAAGCCATGGTTTTTCCAGTAGTCATGTATGGATGTGAGAGTATTGGACGGACTGATGTTGAAGCTGAAACTCCAATACTTTGCCCACCTGATGTGAAGAGCTGACTCATTGGAAAAGACCCTGATGCTGGGAAAGATTGAGGGCAGGAGGAGAAGGGGACAACAGAGGATGAGATGGTTGGATGACATCACTGACTCGATGGACATGGGATTAGGTGGATTCCAGGAGTTGGTGATGGATAGGGAGGCCTGGCGTGCTGCAGTCCATGGGGTCACAAAGAGTTGGACATGACTGAGTGACTGAACTGAACTGAACTGAGCGCCAAAGAATTGATGCTTTTGAACTGTTGTGTTGGACAAGACTTTTGAGAGTCCCTTGGACTGCAAGGACATCCAACCAGTCCATTCTAAAGGAAATAAGTCCTGAATATTCATTGGAAGGACTGATGCTGAAGCTGAAACTCGTATTTTGGCCACCTGATGTGAAGAACTGACTCATTGGAAAAGACCCTGATGCTGGGAAAGATTGAAGGTAGGAGGAGAAGGGGACGACAGAGGATGACATGGTTGGATGGCATCACCGACTCGATGGACGTGGGTCTGAGCAAGCTCAGGGAGTTGGTGATGGACAGAGAAGCCTGGCGTGCTGCAGTCCATGGGGTTGCAAAGAGTTGGACATGACTGAGTGACTGAACTGAAATGATTTAATCTAAAAAGGGCAAGAAATAGAAAAAAACAGAGTACAAGGGAAAAGTGAGAAACAAATGATTCCCTGGTAAATATAAAACAGCTTAGTTGCTAAATTGTTTTTGACTCTTTTGTGACCCCACACACTGTAGCTTGCCAAGCTCCTCTGTCCATGGGATTTCCCAGGCAAGATTATTAGAGTGGGCTGCCATTTCCTTCCAAGGGACCTTCCTGATCCAGGGATCAAATCCACATCTCCTGCATTCCTGCACTGGCAGGCAGATTCTTTACCACTGAGTCACCAGGGAAGCATCATTAATTACATTAAATGTAACTGGACTAAATACTACAATTGGAAAATAAAGAATTTTAGATTTATATATATAGCGGTTTCTTAGATTTATTTATATTATTTACATATATATAAAGATATGTTAATTTCAAACAAAGTATATTAAATATAATTGCACAGAAGGATTAAAAGTAATAGAAGAGTAAACAATATGCAAACAAAAAAGACATATCTATACTAATATTATACAAAGTTTATAGTGCAGCAAGAAATATTCTTAGAGATAGACATTTCTTAGTGTTAAAAGAGATAATCCACAAGGAAGATATAGTTCAGTTCAGTTCAGTCACTCAGTCGTGTCCAACTCTTTGCAACCCCATGAATTGCAGCACGCCAGGCCTCCCTGTCCATCATCAACTCCCAGAGTTCACTCAGACTCATGTCCTTCGAGTCGGTGATGCCATCCAGCCATCTCATCCTCTGTCGTCCCATTCTCCTCCTGCCCCCAGTCCCTCCCAGCATCAGAGTCTTTTCCAATGAGTCAACTCTTCACATGAGGTAGCCAAAGTATTGGAGTTTCAGTTTTAGCATCAGTCCTTCCAATGAACACCCAGGATTGATCTCCTTTAGAATGGACTGGATGTATCTCCTTGCAGTCCAAGGGACTCTGAAGAGTCTTCACCAACACCACAGTTCAAAAGTATCAATTCTTCGGCACTCAGCTTTCTTCACAGTCCAACTCTCACATCCATACATGACCACTGGAAAAACCATAGCCTTGACTAGATGGACCTTTGTTGGCAAAGTAATGTCTCTGCTTTTGAATATGCTATCTAGGTTGGTCATAACTTTCCTTCCAAGGAGCACGTGTCTTTTAATTTCATGGCTGCAATCACCATCTGCAGTGATTTTGGAGCCCGCAAAAATGAAGTGTGACATTGTTTCCACTGTTTCCCCATCTGTTTCCCATGAAGTGATGGGACCAGATGCCATGATCTTCGTTTTCTGAATGTTGAGCTTTAAGCCAACTTTTTCACTATCCTCTTTCACTTTCATCAAGAGGCTTTTGAGTTCCTCTTCACTTTCTGCCATAAGGGTGGTGTCATCTGCATATCTGAGGTTATTGAGATTTCTCCTGGCAATCTTGATTTCAGCTTGTGTTTCTTCCAGCCCAGCATTTCTCATGATGTACTCTGCATAGACGTTAAATAAGCAGGGTGACAATATACAGCCTTGACATACTCATTTTCCTATTTGGAACCAGTCTGTTGTTCCATGTCCAGTTCTAACTGTTGCTTCCTGACCTGCATACAGGTTTCTCAAGAGGCAGGTCTGGTGGTCTGGTATTCCCATCTCTTTCAGAATTTTCCACAGTTTATTGTGATCCACACAGTCAAAGGCCTTGGCCTAATCAATAAAGCAGAAATAGATGTTTCTCTGGCACTCTCTTGCTTTTTTGATGATCCAGTGGATGTTGGCAATTTGTTCTCCAGTTCCTCTGCCTTTTCTAAAACCAGCTTGAACATCTGGAAGTTCATGGTTCACATATTGCTGAAGCCTAGCTTGGAGAATTTTGAGCATTACTTTACTAGCGTGTGAGATGAGTGCAATTGTGCGGTAGTTTGAGCATTCTTTGGCATTGCCCTTCTTTGGGATTGGAATGAAAACTGACTTTTTCCAATCCCATGGCCACTGCTGAGTTTTCCAAATTTGCTGGCATATTGAGTACAGCACATTCACAGCATCATCTCTCAGGATTTGGAATAGCTCAACTGGAATTCCATCACCTCCACTAGCTTTGTTCGTAGTGATGCTTTCTAAGGCCCACTTGACTTCACATTCCAAGATGTCTGGCTCTAGGTCAGTGATCACACCATCATGATTATCTTGGTCATGAGGATTTTTTTGTACAGTTCTTCTGTGTATTCTTGCCACCTCTTCTTAATATCTTCTGCTTCTGTTAGGTCCATACCATAGGAGCAACCCCACGTCCAAAGAGCTGCTGCTGCATAGGCGCAGGAGGGCTGAAAGGAGCTACTCCACGTTCAAGGTCAGGAGGGGCAGCAGTGAGGAGATACCCCTTATCCAAGGTAAGAGAAACCCAAGTAGGACGGTAGGTGTTGTGAGACAGCATCAGAGGGCAGACACACTGAAACCACAATCACAGAAAACTAGCCAATCTGATCACATGGACCACAGCCTTGTCTAACTCAATGAAACTAAGTCATGCCATGTGGGGCCACCCAAGATGGGCAGGTCATGGTGGAGAGGTCTGACAGAATGTGGTCCACTGGAGAAAGGAATGGCAAACCACTTCAGTAGTCTTGCCTTGAGAACCCCATGAACAGTATGAAAGGGCAAAATGATAGGATACTGAAAGAGGAACTCCCCGGGTTGGTAGGTGCTCAATATGCTACTGGAGATCCATGGAGAAATAACTTCAGAAAGAATAAAGGGATGGAGCCAAAGCAAAAACAATACCCAGTTGTGGATGTGACTGGTGATAGAAGCAAGGTCCAATGCTGTAAAGAGCAATATTGCATAGGAACCTAGAATGTCAGGTCCATGAAAGCAAGGCAAATTGGAAGTGGTCAAACAGGAGATGGCAAGAGTGAATGTCAACATTCCAGGAATCAGCGAACTAAAATGGACTGGAATGGGTGTATTTAACTCAGATGACAATTATATTTACTACTGTGGGCAGGAATCCCTAAGAAGAAATGGAGTAGCCATCATGGTCAAGAAAAGAGTCCGAAATGCAGTACTTGGAGGCAATCTCAAAAATGACAGAATGATCTCTGTTCATTTCCAAGGCAAACCATTCAATACCATGGTAATCCAAGCCTATGTCCCAATCAGTAATGCTGAAGAAGCTGAAGTTGATGGTTCTATGAAGACCTACAAGACCTTCTAGAACTAACACCCCCAAAAGATGTCCTTTTCATTATAGGGGACTGTAATGCAAAAGTAAGAAGTCAAGAAATACCTGGAGTAACAGGCAAATTTGGCCTTTGAGTATGGCATGAAGCAAGGCAAAGGCTAATAGAGTTCTGCCAAGAGAATGCACTGGTCATAGCAAACACTCTCTTCCAACAACACAAGAGAAGACTCTACACATGGACATCACCAGATGGTCAACACTGAAATCAGACTGATTATATTCTTTGCAGCCAAAGATGGAGAAGCTCTATACAGTCAGCAAAAACAAGACCGGGAGCTGACTGTGGCTCAGATCATCAACTCCTTATTGCCAAATTCAGACTTAAATTGAAGACAGTGGGGAAAACCACTAGACCATTCAGGTATGACCTAAATCAAATCCCTTATGATTATACAGTGCAAGTGAGAAACAGATTTAAGGGACTAGATCTGATAGACAGAGTGCCTGATGAACTGTGGACGGAAGTTTGTGACATTGTACAGGAGACAGGGATCAAGATCATCCCCATGGAAAAGAAATGCAAAAAAGCAAAATGGCTGTCTAGGGAGGTCTTACAAATAGCTGAGAAAAGAAGAGAAGTGAAAAGCAAAGGAGAAAAGGAAAGATATAAGCATCTGAATGCAGAGTTCCAAAGAATAGCAAGGAGAGATAAGAAAGCCTTCCTCAGGGATCAGTGCAAAGAAATAGGGGAAAACAACAGAATGGGAAAGATACAGTAAGTTCTAAAATCATCTACTGGCAGTAGTTTCATTTTATGTAGTTTCCATATACACAAATATCAGTTATCACAATTTAGGTATATAATACCAGATAATGTGATTCAAATTTCAACTAGCAAAAAGTATTAATTGTAACTGCAGAAAGTGTAAACTCCATGAATAGTCCTTCCGTATCACCATATAAATCACCATATAAATAACCAATGAGAATCATGATAAAGTGACCAATTACATCTCTTAATTCAAATTGTCATTGATTGGTCCCTGTGTACCTGTTATTTTGTTCACACAGAGACAGAAAAATGTGCAGCTGCACTGTCTCATCTCCCACTGACATATTACCCACATGACATTTTACAAAAATGGATAATCAAAAGAAGGGATCTCTAGGAAAGATGAAAGTGTGGCAAAGAAATAAAAAATTATAATGCTGGAGGTGAAATTTGAATGAAAGGTAAATAGAATTATAGATGAAATAATTGGGTATGGAAATGCTGCTGCTGCTGCCATTTGAGAGACTCTGTATTTGCAGCCAGAGGAACTTAGTGAAAATGAAATTATCAGCAAAAAGGAGTAAAGTGGTTGTGACAAAAAGGATAAAGATGTCCCAGAGGAAATGATGCCAAGAAAAAATTCATATCAAAAGAACTCTCAGAGATGTTTCATAACATTGAAAGTGTAAAGTACCATAAAGTATTAGAAGATAATCAAACTTGGAAAGGAATATTACAATTCACAATGGCATAGAAAAATTGCTTGCTTTGTAATATAAGTCATATGATGCAAAAAAAGGCAAGAATTGTTAAAACTATGCTTATAAATTTATTTTACAAAGAAATGAAACACTAATTCTCTGTAATGTTTTAAATTATGAGTTAAATTTTACTATTTTTTCATTTTATTTCACATATACTTCTAAAAATAAAAGTTTTTAATGTTGTGACAAACATATCATGTAACAATTGTAATTTTCACCATTGGTTATTTAGCTTGCTTTGTACAGTTTTAGGATACATGGTCATTTTGTGTTTCCACGCTACAAAGTGAGAATTGCCTGAATATTTAATAATAGTCTCAAAATGTAAATAAATCAATGCGTAGATCAACCACTGGCAAAAATAAAAGAGAAACAGGCAAATTTAAGATTATGGTAAGAAAGTCTAACACATGTATCTCAGTAACTGGTGGAAAGAGTATCAAGGAAAATATACAATATGGGAAATTTTAACAACATGATGGATGAACTTGATCTATGTTAAATATATAGAATGCTATATCCAACTATTTCAGACTACATATTTCTTTCAAAGTACATGTAATATTTATCAATATTAACCATATTGTTGTTGTTTAGTCAGTAAGTTGTATCTAACTCTTTTGTTACCCTATGGACAGTAACCTGCCAGGCTCCTCTATCCATGGGATTTTCCAGGCAGGAATACTGGAGAAGGTGGCCATTTCCTTCTCCGGGGATCTTCCCAAACCTGGGATCGAACCTGCATCTCCTATTTGGCAGGCAGATTCTTTACCACTGAGCCACCAGGGAAGCCCAATTAACCATATGTTTTTCCATAATTCAAAGGTCAACAAATTAAAAAGGCTTGACATCATACCAAATATAATCTTTAAGCACAGAAGACTCTAGCTATAAATCAAAAACAAAAAATAAATAATTTCCAAACAAATATTTGGACATTCATCAGCATATTTATATATAACTCAGGGATCAAAAAAGTAATCAAATAAAAATTAGAAAATATGTTTGAACTGAATGATAATAGAAATAAGACATATGAAATGTAATATGTTGCAAAAGTCACATTTAGAAAGAAATTTGCCACCTTAATGTTTATATTTTAAAAAGAAAGAAGCTAAAAATTAATGATCTAAGCATCATCTCAAGAGCAAATTAAATGTAAACATAAAAAGAGGCAATAATGAATATAAGAGCACACATGCATGCTACTTTCATTATTTCCTTCCTTTTATGTTTACATATGTATATTTATGTATATATGTATATATATATATAAGCATACATATATACACACATGTATAATCTTTGGTTCTATAAAAACATTAATGAAAGATTAATGTAACTGTTAAGTCTTTAGCAATACTAAGCAAAAAAATAAAAGAGAGAAGCCAAAAATTAGCCATAGAATAACTAAAAAAAGTCCTAGGGAGTATAGAAATATAAAAAATAAGAGAGCATTATGAAAAACTTAATGCCAACAAATTCAAAATTTTAGGAAAAAAATGGACAAATTATTTGGGAAAAAAAAATAACTTCTTCCAAAGTTAACCTAAGAAGAATAGAAAGCCCCAATTCTGCAATATTTGGTTTAAGATTTTAACATATATTTAAATATTTTCCTCAAAGAAAATACCAGACTCAGATAGCTTTACTGATGAAGTTCACGAAAATTTAACACCAACCTTTCACAAAATATTCCAGAAAACTGGGGAATAAAGGAAACTTACTCTAGGAGTCAAACCTGGCCTTCATCATAAACCTGACAAGATAGTAACATTTTTCTTTTTTAATGTAGGGACCAAGCTCTAATGAATATAAAAGAAAAAACACTTAATATATTCACAAAAAGTATCCAAAACTATTGGCAAAGGATTATACATTGCCTTCAAGTTGTTATTTTGGTGGCCCAGATGGTAAAGAATCTGCTTGCAATGCAGGAGACCCAGGTTTGATCCCTGGGTCAGGAAGATCCCTAGAGAAGAAAATGGCTACCCACTCCAGGATTCTTGCCTGGAGAATTCCATGGACAGAAGAGCCTGGTGGGCTACAGTCCATAGGGTCACAAGAATCAGACATGACTGAGCAACTAACATTTTCACTTTCAATGGTGGTTCTAGTTCTAGGGGGAAAAAATCTTGATCCCTACCTCACACAATATGTAAAAATTCCAGAGGATTGTAGATCTATATATAAAAGGTGAAACAATAACGTTTCTAGAAGATAACATAGGAAAGTATGTCTTTGTGGTAAGCAAAGACTTCTTAATATAGTACACGATTAGCACTAACCATAAAGAAAAAGAAAAAGAAATTGGATTGTGGTAAAATTTAGAACTCTTCATCAAATACACCACTAAGAGTAAAAAAAAAAAAAAAGTAAGCCATGAAATGCTGGAAAATATTAAATAATATACAACTGAAATATGATTTATATATTCCAAAAATTGTAAAGAAATCACATAAATTAAGAAGAAATGACAGTCCAATAGAAGATTGAGCAAAAGACTTGAATAAACCCTTCAGAAAAAAAGAGGGAAAAAGGATATATCGATACAAATGGCTGATATACATATAAACATTACAACTTCATTAGTCAAAATGTAAATGTAAATTGAAACCATAGGGAGGTACATTTACATACTTAATGGTTAAAATTAAGACTTAAAATACTAAGTAATCAGTAAAAATATAAAGCAATTGCCTCATAAGCCTCTGTTGGGAGTATAAACTAGTATAACCAAGTAGAACACCATTTGGTATTATCTACTAAAGCTGATCATCTGCCTAATTACTATCTAGCAGTTCCAAATATCGGAGAAGGCAATGGCACCCCACTCCAGTACTCTTGCCTGGAAAATCCCATGGATGGAGGAGCCTGGTAGGCTGCAGTCCATGGGGTCGCTGAGAGTTGGACACGACTGAGCGACTTCACTTTCACTTTTCACTTTTATGCATTGTAGAAGGAAATGGCAACCCACTCCAGTGTTCTTGCCTGGAGAATCCCAGGGACGGGGAAGCCTGGTGGGCTTCCGTCTCTGGGGTCGCACAGAGTCGGACACGACTGAAGTGACTTAGCAGCAGTTCCAAATATACCCAACTGTCTGTATACATTCACCAAAAGAAATGTACAGAAGTGTTTATAGCAGAACTATTTGTAATATACAATAGAGAAAAATTAGAAATAAACGAAAGTTTCATTACTATGATTAATTAAAGTATGGCCCATTGATGCACTGGAATTCTGCTCCGCAGTGGACATGAACACTACTGCTAAGTATAGCAGCCTGAATGAATCCCAGAGATAGAATGCTGAGTAAGAAAGAATCAGACACAAATACTACAGACTGTCAAATTTTTCACATAAAATACAAACAGGCAAAACTAATCTTTGGTGATAAAAGGAAAAATAGTAGATACCTCTGTAGTATAAAGAGAGGGAGAAGGACAGAGCCTTTGGGGGGTGATGTTAATTTTCTGTTTTTTGATCTCTGTGGTGGTTAGAGAGGATGATTACTTTGTAAAAATTTATCAATCCTTTCTGATTTTTGTACTTTTCTATATGTGTATTACACTTTGATAGTGTGATTGCTTATAAAGAAAAGTCCAACATTCAAAAAGAAATGAAAATAAACTCAAAACATAAAAACTTTTAGATGACAAAAGGAAATTTCCTGACATTCCAATGTATCATTTATACACACACACACACACACGCACAATCTATCCAGTTTTCACACAAAAAAAAACATTTGGGTCACTTACTTTGAGCCAAACCTCATCCTCTCTCTGCAGGCTACCTTTTGGCTGCTTACTCCCTTCATCTTCAGGTCCATTTCCACTGGGGACACAGGGAAACCAGCCAATTATGGGTCGGTGCTCTGGTAAATCTGGACGGTATGATGTGCAAACCTGAAATGCAATTTCAACCAAAAATTAGACATGAAGGGTGAGAGACAAGTAAAGATAATGAAACTCCCAGCTCAAAATCAATGTTTTCCTCTTTCTGAATGCCTAATGATGACATTATTGGCAGAAAACTTTTCTCAAGGTAGAATGTCTCAGTGCTCTCTCTTAGCCTCAATATCCAACTTTCCAGGGAGGAAGAACACACGTGACAACTTACAGCCCATCGGTGGTCCAGGGACCTTGCTCAACGAATTCTCCTGGCACATTTCAGACAACTGCTCCTAGGATTAGTTAGGGAAATCTGTTCAAGATGATGATTCTGTCCTTAACAGGAAGGATCTACTGGCCCAGGAGTGAGACAACCGAGTCAAGGAAACACTAAGATGGGAAAAGGAACCAGGAAAGAGAAATTCCAGAAAATTTTCCCACTTCACTTGGGGAAGACAGACAAGCTAGACTAAAGCCGCTTTAGAGAGCTGTTACTAACTCAGAATCACCTAACTTTCCTAACTTCCTACCACTGGGCATCAGAATGCTTGAGAAAGATGCCTTCAGAATTAGCGAAAGGAGAGAGACAGGCATGGCTAATTGGCTGTCCATATCCATACCTCCCTCTTTCTTATTAATTCTAATCTTGGTCAAGGTGACAGTGTATCCAGCTATAAATGCTCATCTCCTCAGGGTCCCTTACAGCTAAGGCTGGTGAAGTGACCTGGATCTGAACAATGGGATGTTGGTAGATGCCTATATTCCTGGAACAGCTCCCATTTTGCCACTAAAAACAGACTCAGCTCGCATGCATTTATTTCCCTTTGACCTTCCCTCTTCTTCCTGCTTGAATAATGACTTCACACCTGGAGGGCAGTAGTCGTCTCATGAGCTTGAGGAAGAAAACTGCAAGTCAAGTGTGGAAAGAGCCAAAATCTCAGAGACACTTAGGTCCTTGATGAGTTCCTTGACCTGGACCACTAGCCTTGGCTAGTTCCTCAGTCTCTTGGGCTGTCTCCTCAAGACCAAAAACCAATGATTTGCCTCTGGCCTAAAATACCTAGAGAGCTATTAACAAATCTTACTTCTGTCAAAAATGACTATATTACTTATTGTTATAAAGCATGGAAGAGTATATTTGGCAATGGAAACATCTAGAATAGCATTCAAAAACCAAAGCCCTTAATCTTTGGGTTTCCCTGATGGCTCAGATAGTAAAGAATCCACCTGCATGGCAGGAGAACCACGTTCTATCCCTGGGTTGGGAGGATCCCCTGGAGGAGGGAATGGCAACCCACTCCAGTATCTTGCCTCCCACGGACAGAGGAGCCCAGTGGGCTATAGTCCATGGGGTTGCAAAGAGTCGGACACCACTGAACAATGAACACTTTCACTTTTTTCACTTAATCTTCTTTTAGGTATTTATAATTCACAGAAGTCAGTCCTCAAAGCTCTCAGAAGATCTTCTATTTACTTAGGTAGATATTCATGGAAAATTGTGTGCCTATGGATTTGATTTGGTACTAATTCTAGAAAGTCTTTAATAATAATAATTTTTAAATCAAATTATATTTGGATCTTTAATATATATTTTAAATTTCACTTGATCCTTGCAATAAACCTTGAGTTAAATGCAAAAGATTTACATATGAGATAATTGGGGCCCAGAAAAGTTGAGTGACTTGCCAAATGTCACTTAGTAATAATCATAATGATACTGATAGATCCAACAGTGTCATCCAAGTATTCTGACTTTACTGCTCGTTTATCTTCTTTCAAGATAAATTCTTCCAAACTCAAAGCCTAAGTGTAATTTCTGACATGCATATTATAAGGCTAATTTTGAGATGCTTTTGTGTACTTTTAAGCCAGTTATTGCATAGTCAAAGGTTCCTAGATGAAAACTAGTGAAGGTAAGTGGGGTGAGGGTTGGGGAGGAGATTTAACTGATAGCCTAGAAGCTTTTCATTTAACATTATTTTATTCTGAGTTCGTTAACTAAATTTGGCATCAAAGTTAGGAGAAAAAAATGTAAGCTCAAGGTCAGTATCTGGGGGAATCACTTAACAATTTTGTTTACCCTTGACTAGTCTTAACTTACCATGGAGTGAGGTGCTCCAGTTACCAAGGAAGCAGGACATTTCTTCTTGTCTTCATGAGAAGAAAAAGCTTGGGTAGCCCACTGATCCAGGTATCCTTTGGGAGTATAGAGACCACAGTCTACAATGCTGGTTTCCTTCTCAAAAGGCTCACATATTCCATCTCCCTCATGTATATAGCACAGGCTTGGTTCCCCTGTCAAGAAACATTGTTTGACATTTGAAAAGGTATTTTTATATAAGTAAAAATAATTACATTTTTACTCCAGCTGCTAGAGAGAATCCTGTAACTACTAACCAGTCTAATGCCCACCTCAAACATATAGATATCATACCCCTAAAGAAGGATACATTTTCATGGGGAGAATGGTAAAATCCATTGAGATAATAAAAAGTCTACAAAGTGGGTGGGGTTAGGGAAAAGGAACAGGAAGGAAAAAAGCAGCTGTGGGGTGGATATAGAAAGAAACTTTAAGGAATCATTGAGCAAAGTACTAGGGGAAGCTAGGGGAAGCTAGGTAAAAGAATAAAGGAAATTTAAATAGATGGTAGGATGTGATATGTACTTGGAACCTCATCATAGTCTTTGAAATTTTAAATAAAACATATGAGGGATTTGTTTTCAATTACATTTTTGCTGCTGTATTTCTTCAGTTAACCATGCAATTTGCACTGAAATGGACAATATGGGCTCCAGGTTTATAAGGGTTACACATCTATTATTGTCTTACAATAACCATGTGAGGTATGTATTTTTTGTTTGTTTCATCAATAGACAATCTGAGACTCCATGATTATAAGTGATTTGTCAAAGTTCCCTTGATGCAGAAGCAGTACTGCTTGGCTTTGAGCCAGGCTTACAGGAAGCAGGTTCAGGGGCTTTCTCTTACTCCACAGTACCTCAACCAAGGCAGAGAGACTGTCTTCAGGAGCAAATGTGTGAGTAATGAACATATGAGAACAATCACTGGGCCTGTAAAGCAAGCTATAATTCCTTGGACAAGGTCCTTACTTGCTTGTAGGATAACTTCTACTACGTGGATAGTCCTCACTAACTATAGATATATAAACTGAGTGGGTTTACATATCTTCAGTAACTTCAGTAAACTTCAGTCATGTCCAACTCTTGGGGACCCTATGGACTGTAGCCTGCTCTGTCCATGTAGGCTGCTCTGTCTATGGGATTCTCCAGGTAGGAATATGGAGTGGGTTGCCATGCCCTCCTCCAGGGGATTGTCATGGCCCAGGAATCAAACCCATGTCTCCTGTGTCTCCTGCATTGCAGGCAGATTCTTTTCCCCTGAGCCACTTGATATGTAACTTAGCTTTCTTCAAATGTAAAAACCTGAGATGCAGTTATAAAGCCATTTATTTATTAAGTATTATTGCCCTGTCTACCCCTATTAGTAACACAATTCTAATTCTTCATTTCTACCTAAAACAATAGGACATGAAAATAAGATCAAGATTTAAAATAGATCAACCCACAGCTACATGGGCTTTCCAGGTGGCACTAGTGGTAAAGAACCCACCTGCCAACGCAGGAGACATAAAAGGCACCAATGTGATCCCTGGGTTGGGAAGATCCCCTGGAGAAGGACATGGCAACCCACTCCAGCATTCTTCCCTAGAGAATCCCATGGACAAAGGAGCCTGGCAGGCTATAGTACATATGGTCACAAAGAGTCAGACACGACGAAAGCGACTGCATAGGTCCACATTCAGTAACATCACTAAAATTAACTGTTACTATTCCATTCTTTTAATTTTAAATTCTTTACAGAAATACCACAGGACTGCTTCAGTAATTTTTCAACTGTTCATCAACATGTAGTTACTAATTATTTTCCTTCATAATCTCTTCAAGTCAAAGACGCTTCTCTAGTAAATCTATCTCTACTTGCCAGGGGTATGCTCCTGTTCCGAGGACTTGGTTCTGAGCCTATTTTGGGTTTTCAACTCCTGTATGCCATTAAATCCAAGGCCTTTCTAAGTTACTCCCCAAAGCCAATATATGTGTATTTGGAATGACTTTTCCATGATTGTTCCATATATATATATACATGCATATATATGTATAGTTTATATGTTTATATAGTTTATATACATACACACATATATTCATACATATGCATGTATGTAGAGTTTAATATGTATGTGCATATTTTGAATATACACATATGTACATATGAATGTGTTTGTTTTATAATATATATTTTATGACATTTTTATAATATACATATGTATACATGTCTTATTTTTCTATATAATCCAGTGACAGTCTCTCCTTGCTTCTTCTCTATTTTTTGTTTACCATCAACTTAAAAATTTTGCTTCTGTTTCTTCAAATCAATGCAAAAATAGCAGACCACTTTTATAACACATTTCACTATGGTTCCTTCAAACTTAGTCTCTTGAGAAATGATGGAACAGAACTATATGCTTAGCATATGCTATGAGCTTTAGAGCTATATGCTATAGAACTATAGAACTAAATAACTGAAATAAATATCTAGCTGTGGAATAGACCATTTTAACTTTGCCATGTAAAGCTAAAATAATTTAACTATGATATTCCTGGAGTTGGAGGGTAAAGGAATATGAACCAAATTTAATGGAATTAAATGTGATGGAAACAAAGTAAGGTCCACTTTTAAGACAGATGAGATGAGCTGCAGTGGCAAAGGCTGTGTGTGTGTGTGTGTGTGTATGTGTGTGTGTTTGTGTGTGTGTATCATGAGCCCATTATGTGAAAAAAGGAATGATGCAAACAGAGATGGCATTAACAAATACTGGTATACAGAAGAGGGGAGGTAATCGGTTCAGTGTATTTTACACAGCCAGACCGTATCTGGAGTATTGAATTCCTTTCTGGGCACTGACCACAGAAAGCATGCCAAGTTAGGGTAAATAGGAAAGGGCCTGGAAACCTAATCACATCAGGGGATGTTTGGACTGGAAAGGAGAATAATGGGGAGGCATTTCAAATATCTGAATGGTAGTCAAATAAAACAGGGAAAAAAAATGTAACCTCTGTAGTTTCATAGCAAGGAAAAAGCACTTGATTAAGAATTAGGAAAGCTGAGTTCCAATGCTGGCTTTGTAGACACTTCATTATATGCCCATGGACAAGTCACTAAAATGCTCTGAACATCAGTTTCCAAACCAGAAAGGGGGAGAAGAATTTTATAATAGATAAAGCCACTTTTAAACAGAATGATCTTTCAAGGTGCAATCTTTACTGCTAGATGCATGTAAGAAAAGCTCGAGAACTGATACAGCAATTTCTATAAGGTAAAGAGGCTGCACATATGAAGGGACCAGGGTCTCTATTAGACTTGTGCTATACAGAGGGCACTGAACATAGTTTGTTATACGGATAGATGTAAGACCACTAAGATTTTATAATTTTATTATTCTGCTCAGGGAAGCAGGAGCATTTGTGTGTTCTTTGTGGTATTTAATACCTTAATAAATTATACATAATTATAATCATATCCAACTTTGTCTTGAAATTTAGAAACATTAAAATATTGTTAAATGCACTGCTTTAAAAAATAACTTTGCTGAGTAAATATGTTCCACAGAATTACTTCAATGTATGCACATAGGAGGGCTTCCCTGATGGCTCAGATGGTAAAGAATCCGCCTGCAATGCAGGAGACCCAGATTCGATACCTGGGTCGGGAAGATCCCTGGAGAAGGGAAAGGCTACCCACTCCAGTGTTCTTGCCTGGAGAGTTACATGGACAGAGGAGCCTGGCAGGAGACAGCCCATGGGGTCCCAAAGAGTTGGACCTGACTGAGCGACTAAGTGTGCATGCTCATAGGAATGAAAAAATTAAAATCTACAAAGAAGCCTGTTGATGGCTTTAATCAAAATCAGGGAAAGTGTTCTGGAGGGCCTTCCTGTGTGGCAAGAGTCTAGAGTCAATGGCACCTAGCAATAACATTACCAGTGATATTCCCGGATTAAGAAATTCTGTGTGTCACTCTTCATAATTTTATCTACTAAACACAGACACCAAGAGATATCTTGTACTCTCTTTGGCTTAAAACATGTCCCATCATAATTTTTATGTTGAATCTGTGATTGTGCTACTTGGCTGACAGTCTGATGTTAGACATGAGGACCCAAGAGCAATCTTTGGTAACATTAATCTAGGAGGCCAGGTAACTTAGTAGTTTAACATGTGGATTTGCTTCCCTGGTTCAAATCCTGACTTCATCACTGCCAGCTGTGTAAGAGAAAGCAAGTTATTTAAGCTCTCTGTGCCTCTGTTTAGTCTCCTTATATTTATTGTAGGGATTAAACAGGATAATATATGTGAAACAGTTAGTGCCAGGCACATAACAGACACAGCAAATGTTATCATTATTACCACTAAATTACACATTGCCAGATATCAAGGGATCACAAGAGTAAGAATTGGAGACACCTCCAAACATAGGATATAAGCCTGGGCAGGTGCTCCTAAACTCACCTACACAGTTGAAACCTTCCTCTAACTCACATGCCCTTGAGCAGCCGTCTCCATTCAAAAGGTCTCCATCATCACACTCTTCTCCCAGGTTCCTACAAGGTAAAAGTATACATTCTGATATACAAACACACACACTTGTATACATAAAATGATTTTTCTCTTGTAGTTAACATCATTTTAAAAAGTATTTAGTTAGTTTTGGTTGCTGTGCCGGCTTTTCTCTAGTTTTAGGGAGCAAGGGGCTACTCTCTCAGTGTGGTGTGTGGGTTTCTCATTGCAGTGGCTTTTCTCATTGTAGAGCACAGGGTCTAGGGTGCGAGGGCTTCCATAGCTGCAGGTCCCAGGATCTGAAGCACAGGCTCAATAGTTGTGGTACATGGGCTTAGTTGCCCTGAGGCATATGGGATCTTCCTGGATCAGGGAACCCATGATCTCCCATGAACCCATGAACCATGTCTCCTGCATTGGCAGGCAGGGCCTTCCAAAGTCACAAGAACAAAGTATGACACTCTATAGAGAGGTGGTATAGGCAGAGTTTAAAGGAACATTTTGATAAGGAGCTTTGTGAAGCCCAGTAGCCAAGCAGGTGTCACTACAGATGAAGCTGTTTCAAGGCTCAGGCTAGAATGTACAATGTCAGATTAGGAAGATGGCCCTTATCTTGTTCTGCCCCAGAACCCCAGACAGATGTGGCATCCTGGGACATGAGAATCTTAATTGGAGGACTGCTGTAGGAGATGCTACAACATAAGATCAAATGTTTTGTTCAAGCAGGGCTCTCTCTGGGTAGTAATGGTCACCTAGTCCTGCAGACACCTTAATTAGTGGGCGGCAGGTTTAAAATGAGGTAGCCATGGAAAACATCAACAACAACCAGATTTGTTCTGTGCACACGTTGAGTCATCCCTAGGTGATAGGGACAAAAGTGAAAGTGAAGTCACTCAGTCGCATCCAACTCTTTGCAACCCCATGGACTGTAGCCCTCCAGGCCCCTCGGTCCATGGAATTTTCCAGGCAAGACTACTGGGGTGGGTTGCCATTTCCTTCTTCAGAAGATCTTCCTGACCCAGGGATCAAACCGAGGTGTTCTGCATTGCAGGCAGACACTTTTACCGTCTGAGCCACCAGGGAAGCTCAAAATAGGGACAAAGTTGGTGATTAAGTAGTTAATTCCACTAGGGGATTGTATATAGAAAAATATGGGTGACCCCTGTAAGTTACTGATTACTCAGTTGAGCAGTTTTCAGTTCAGTTCAGTCGCTCAGTCGTGTCTGACTCTTTGCAACCCCATGAATCGCAGCACGCCAGGCCTCCCTGTCCATCACCAAATCCCAGAGTTCACTGACTCACGTCCATCGAGTCAGTGATGCCATCCAGTCATCTCGTCCTCTGTCATCCCCTTCTCCTCCTGCCCCCAATCCCTCCCAGCATCAGAGTCTTTTCCAATGAGTCAACTCTTTGCATGAGGTGGCCAAAGTATTGGAGTTTCAGCTTTAGCATCATTCCTTCCAAAGAACACCCAGTACCGATCTCCTTTAGAATGGACTGGTTGGATCTTCTTGCAGGTTTACTTAACCACAAAACCAAGCTGGCTTGCTTAGCAACAAAATCATGCAACAGAAGCACGAGACACTGCCCCCAAATGATCAAATAAGTGTTGTCATGAGACCCACATCCTGCCCAGTAAGCTCAGTAAGCTAATTATCCCTAGAACATTCTCTCTGCACACATAAAAAACAATAATTTGCAGACCAAGCTTGATCAAGTAGGGATAAGAAAACTCCCCTGCTCAACCAGGAGGAAGAGCTGATGATGGAAGCATGGCATCTACTCAAGAAAGACAAAGAAGTTCTTCTCCCCCTCCCCACTTTTCCTTTGATTATAAAACTGTAGCCCAGTAAGTTCTCTGGTTGAGAACCTTCACGACTACTGCCTCCTGCCAATCCTTGCCAGCTTATAAGTCTTACAAGCATCCTAATCTAATAAATCACTTCTTATCTATCACTTTGCCTATTGCTGAATTCTTTTCTTTGCTGAGACGTAAAGGACTGTGGTACTGGAGCTCTTGCGAGCCCCTGAAATGTCACCTAATGGTTTCACAGGGAGATATTTAATTGAGATGGGGGGGGGGAGGGTAAGCTGAAACTGAGGCAGAAGGTGGCCTCAGCAAACTAGCAAGGTTTGGGTATTAAAGTGATCTCAGTCTCTTGGATGTATTTCTGAAGTCTGGGAACATTTGGTGTTTATACTACTATGAAAAGGAGTAGACTTACACTAAAGCTTAAGAATCTTAGAAGATTGAGAAGACAAACAATATTTAGTAATTACTAAACAATGGGATAAAACCCCAAGAAAGGCTATAGATTGCTTTCAATTAGGCCTTCAAGATACAAGATATTTTCACTTGATCTGGAAAGCTAAAAACAAGCCATCTTATTAGGATACAGACTCTGAGACAAATTACAGTACCTGGGCTTCCAGTCTTTTACTCCCAGCAGCTTTATATAAACAACATATTAGGTGAGCTAAGCATTTAGAATAGATTAATATAGGGTGGTCACTGGGACATGGGGATATTCAGTGAAAAATTTTGGCAAGTGCCTGGCAAATCAGAAGGAATTAAGTTGATATCACTAAAGGGCATAGAGAAAGACCATAAAGAAAGCTGAGCACTGAAGAATTGATGCTTTTGAACTGTGGTGTTGGAGAAGTCTCTTGGGAGTCTCTTGGACTACAAGGAGATCAAACTAGTCAATCCTAAAGGAAATCGGTCCTGAATAGTCTATGGAAGGACTGATGCTAAAGCTGAAGCTCCAATACTTTGACCACCTGATGCAAAGAACTGACTCATTGGAAAAAGACCCTGATGCTGGGAAAGACTGAAGGCAGGAGAAGAAGGGGACGACAGAGGGTGAGATGGTTGGATGGCATCACTGACTTTATGGAAATGAGTCTAGGCAAGCTCAGGGAGTTGGTGATGGACAGGGAAGCCTGGTATGCTACAGTCCATGGTGTCGCAAAGAGTCAGACATGACTGAGAGATTGAAATAACTAACTAAAGGGCAACAGGAAAAGGAAGGTAGTATGTTAAGAAATCAAAAGAGTGATTCCATTTTTACCTCGGTGCTTTTATAGAATAGTTGTAAATTGCATTGCAATGAGGTCTTCCAGGGATCAAATGAGCAACTGAAGCTCATAAAGCTATAGTGACTTTCCTTGGGTCATAAGACAGGCAACTGATCCAAAAGATACCCTCACATCCTCTTTTAGCATCATTTGGCAATAACCTTCTCCACCATGAATTCCTTCCCTGAATCACTGCCCAGCACTTGTTCTCTGAAACCTGAAGAAGATCCCCACAGAATCAGCCTCAATATCTTGGTACTAAATGAAAGTGGGTCCATCTTTAACTATGTAGAGATGTGAATGACCCCTCAAGATCACTACCAGGTCCCAGATTTTGTTCAATACCAGAATCACACAGTGCCTTGCCCCTTTCACTTCCCAAACCAGTCTCAAGGCGAACCCTCATGGTCCGAGCAAGGCGGGACATCCTCTGACACCCAGCCCAAGGCACCCAGTATGTCCTCACCTTGCAACCTTCCCATCTCCACAGTAAGGAGCTCCATGGATGTGGCTCAGAGGAGGTGAAGCTTCTCCCAGTTCTGCTCCAGCTGCAGCTTGAACTTGGTACCGATACATCTGCCCAGGCATGACCTCCCTGTGGAAACCAATGGGCTGTAACCATACATCTAGGAAGTGGAGCAGGCCCTGGGTCTTTTTCAGATGGTGTGAAGGAATTTTAAATAAATATTACAGGGAATATAAATGTTAAACATGTGCCATGTTGTTTGAAACAAAGAGCAGGGCATATAGTCTGACAGAGCATTTGAAACCATATTCATCTCTGTATTCCCAGTACCTTTTATATAGTCAATGTACAACAAGTGGTTGTTTAGTGAACGCTGAACCAACTAACAGTCCTACACAATCCGGGAGGATGGTATTTCGAGCATATCTTTACCATGTTACATAAACACACACACACAAACCCACCAACTTTGAAAACCTAGTCTTCTATATCACTGCATGTGTGCGTACATGCTAAGTTGCTTCAGTCATGTCCACCTCTTTGTGAGCCCTATGGACCATAGCCAGCCAGGCTCCTCTTTCCATGGAATTCTCCAGGCAAGAATACTGGAGTGGGTTGCTGTGCCCTCCTCCAGGGGATCTTCCTGATCCAGGGATCAAACCTGTGTCTCATGTCTCCTACGTTGGCAGGCAGGTTCTTTACCACTAGCCCCACCTGGGAAACTCCTCTGTATCATTGAAATGATTGTAAAGCTGAAGATGAAAGCTTCAGAGTTTGGGCTCAGCAAGGCCCTTCTTGGGTCCATGAATCATAGTTTTCTTGTCTCTCAAGAGAATTCTTGTCTCTCAAGAGAATTCTTGTCTTGAGGAGACTGAATGCTTATGAGGAAAAGCAACTTTCTCCTAGAAGGAGATGAGAAAATCTTCCATCCTTATTTTAGGGATGCAAGAAATTCCACAACTGGAAATGCATTAAATAACTCCTCAGCTCCAAAATACATATAAACCAGGAATGGAGTTTTATCAATTGACACCAGAGATGGAAGGAGTTTATTGGACTATTTGGAGCCCAAGAGCACTAATCAAGTGGAGACTGTGAGAGACTGAACGTTTGCAAGGGGGCCAGTGGTGTGGGGGTTGGAGGGGAGTTGCTGGTTCCAAAGATGAATTCTGCCTTCAACTTAATTTTTATCTAACGCTTACCCTAATTGGAAAAGTACCACTAGAGTCAAGCTAGAATGGGAGTGACTTAGGAGAATAGGATCTCAAAGGGCTATTGGTTCTCCCACAAGAGGTACCCACAGATGTCCTGCCAAAGCCCTCTCTGCTTTAGCACACTCTTCAACTCAACCACAAAGCTTCTACTCTTCTGCTTGATGCTGCAAGCAGCAAACAGGAAATGTCACGGGGTTTCAAAAACACCTTTAAACATCTCTGTACTGGTTTTTAGTTATTTTAATAGGAAAGACACCTAAATATTAAAGACTTTTAAATTTCCAAATTAGTTTTCTGTAGGGAAGCACTCTTTTCATAAGACTGCCAGGTATTTCAAAAGCAAAACAAGTTTTATATCCTAATCAATTCTGATGGCTCCCCTTTCACAGGGAGGTTTCTGTCTGACTTCTCATCCAGCCATGCATAAAAGTCTTACACTGATCTCTAGCTGGTAAAGGATTGGAAAGAAGCATCAGGACATGTTTACGCTTCTTGGGGAGAAAACTCAGCAGCAGGTAGCCCCAATCTTCAATGAGCTGAGTTTGTAAAAGTAATGTGTTACTAAGGAACCAAAATGAGATTTAGTCAGAAAATTGGATTTTATTCTTGAGTTTGCCACTTACTAGCTCTGTTCAACAAAATTAAAGTTAAGCCTTAGTTCTCTTATCTATAAAATAGAATATTATTATCCTTAAATGTTTTTTGTGTGTAAGTGTATGTGTGAGAATGTGTGTATATCAAGTTAGATAATAAATATCATTAAATAGCTCATGCTTTGAAAATCATGAAGTTAAAAAATATCACTAGATAGCTTATATTTTGAAAATCATGATGAGGGAACACAAAACTTGACTTACTAAATGTAACAAAAATAACAATAAAAAATTATTTAAAAAGATAAAAAATAACATTTTAATTGGCTTACTAAAGAAAGTCCCCCTAAATAACATTTTTTTTCTTTTCAGACCTGTCCCATGATCTATCCTCCCATTTGCACGAACTTTTTGACCATTTCACTATCCTCTAGTTCTAATTCAGAGAGCAAGTATGGAAAGAAAATTGCAGTAAAATTCAAGGTGAACACTTTTCTTGACTCATTTGTAACTATGGCAGACTGAAAAGTGGCCACAAATTCTTCCCATCCCAGATGTATGCCCTTCTGTGATGTGACTTTACTGTTTCTCTCATTAAGAGATAGAATCAATTTTGTCACCACCAGAATCTGAAATTCTTTGTGATCTGTTTTGACTAGTGAAATGGTATCATGAGTGATACAAGCAGAGGCCTGAAAAGTATGAGAATTTGGGGACTTGCCCTTCCTGCTTCTGGAAAGCCTTCTACCACCATGAGGACTTCCTGGGTGGCATGAGTGGTAAAGAACCTGCCCACCAATGCAGGAGACATAAGAGATGCAGGTTCCATCCCTGGATGGGGAAGATCCCCTGGAGGAGGAAATGGCAACCCACTCCAGTCATCTTGCCTGGAGAATCCCATGGACAGAGGAGCCTGGCGGTCTACAGTTCATAGGGTTGCAAAGAGTCAGATATGACTGAAGCGACTGAGCACGGTGAAGCACCATGAGGACAAGCCCAGGCAAAGCCTCCCAGTGAAGGAGACATGTGGAAAGAGAACTTCATCCTCCCAGCCAGGCCAGCATCTTAGCTGAGCTTCATGTGTGCATGAGGTCATCTGGGGCCATGTAGCGTTGGTCAAGCTGGTCCGGATGAGTGCACCCAGCCAACACACAGAACCATGAGAAATGTGTTTGTTGTTTTAAACCACTATGCTTTGTGATGATTTCTCATGTGGCAAAAACTAACCAATACAGCACCTCTGATAAAACTTTTGTTTTACTCAGAGTTCTGCCCTCAGGGCAGCCTCTGAAAAAATTATGAGGTGAGGAAAATTTGCCTTTGGAGACACCAGCCTCCTACTTTTGAACTCTTTAAGCCAATGATCTTATCTTAGTCTGTGTCCCCTCCACTGAGCACACAGTGCCAGGAGCACTGAAGAACACTAAATGTAGGAAGAACAGAAGAAAAAGAAAGAGAAGGGTTGTAAGAGAAGGAAAGAGAGAAGGAGGGAGGGAGGAAATAAAGGAGGAGTGAAAAATGAAATTCATGAAAGTATAGTGTTTCAGGAACCCTAGGCTTCTCTGCTTAGCTGTGGAAGAGGTGACTATAACCTTTGAATGATATAGGAGCTGTGGCAGATTATTTAAAAGTTGCGGCAAAGATCAAAAATCAGATGGTGTCACCAGATAGGAGTATCTGACTCTGATCAACTTATTTCTGGCAATTACTTTCAGCCCAACTGAAACATACATGCATGTTGCATCTGACTCTTTGCAACCCTGCAAAGAGTTGCAAGGCTCCTCTGTCCAAGGGATTCTTTAGGCAAGAATACTGAAGTGGGTTGCCATGTCCTTCTCCAGAGGATCTTCCTCACCCAGGGATGGAATCCAGGTCTCCTGCACTACAGGTGGATTCTTTACCATCTGAGCCACCAGGGGATACCAACATATCATTCACGGACCTCTTTTGTCCATAATCATAACGATGGCATCATCAATCAGGACATCCACTTTCCCTTTTCTGGGAAATATTTTTGTTCATCTCAGAGATGCCACTTTAGAATAAAAGCCCCTCCGAGGGTCTGAATGTTTCTCCAAATAAGGGCATGTTGGAATGTAAAACAAACAAAAACAAAAAAACACAACAAAGAAAAAGGAAGCAAAACCCACTTCCAAAGCCTCAGGAGGCCCCACGGTTTAGAAAGCCCTGCTGCCCAACTCACGTGTCTGTGAACTTCCGGAGAGGATGCGTCACCACCACAGGCAAGCCACTGGCAAATGGGGGCTCACGGAGGACCTGGTATTTCACAGGCCTGCAGCCAGAACACAGGGGACTGTGGGGCTGAGAAGTCAGGAGAGCTGCGTCAATCTCCATCCGCTCATCAAAGGTGTAGACTTTCACCCCCATGACCTTCCCATCAACATGCAGTTTGATAGTGAGCGGTGTGTCACAGAAAGTGTCCAAGGGGCCCAGGTGCACAGACTTCTGGTGTTCCAGCAAGATCTCCGTGTCAAAGAGCACCGGGGAAGAGCCCATGGAGAGGTAGGTGACCCATAGGGTGAGAGTGTCAGCTTGGACCGGGTGCTGAAAGAGCAGCTCCAGGCTGCAGCCTTCCGTGGGGCAGGGGACCGTCATGTTCATGTGGTACAGGTGGAGCTCGGGACTCCAGGCCTGCAGGCTCGGCTCACAAGGCCGATCCACGTCCGGAGGCCCTGAGGGAGACGAGCCAAAAGACAGATGCATCAGGAACCACCAATAAAAATCTGAAAATGAGTCACCCCTATCAATAGTCAGGAAAGAAAATGAAGAAGAAGAGAATTTGGAGCATATTCTTATAGGAACTGGTCAGCTTAGTAGGTTGGGGGATTTTCCTAGCAATAATACTGGAGTGGGTTGCCATTTCCTCCTCCAGGGTATCTTCCTGATCCAGGGATCAAACCTGCATCTCCAGCAGCTCCTTTATTGGGCAGGTGGATTCTTTACCCCTTGAGCCACCTAGGAAGCCCTTACTGAAGATAAAGCTCTAATGATTCTAAAGCACTCTGCTCCAAATCACCTCTGTCTGGTGCCCTTTAACAAGAGAAACCCAGCATGGCACTGAGAATGGAGTGACCCCAATCCTAAGTGGAAACATGAGGCTGATGGAGATAAGGTAAGCCTTAAAGAATCCTTGAGCAGGACTTCCCTGGTGGTCTAGGACTTAAGAGTCTGCCTGCCAATGCAGGGACACAGGTTCAGTCCCTGGGTGGGGAAGATTCCATATGCTTGGTACAACTAAACCCATGCACCACAACTCCTCAGCCCACGCTCTAGACCCAAGCTCTGCAACAACAGAAGCCACCGCAATGAGAAGCCTGAGCACCACAATGAAGAGTAGCCCCTGCTCGCTGCAACTAGAGAAATCCCACATGCAACAGTGAAGACCCAGCACAGCCAAAAATAAATAAATAAATAACTTTAAAATATTTTTAAAATTTAAAAAAAAGAATTCTTGAGCCAAGAAGAACTATTTGTACTTAGTTTATTAATAATTTATGATAAAGCAATGCTTCTGAAGCCCTATTTTATTAATAAGGCCAATGTTTTTTTCAGGCTGTTGCCACACTGTTTAACTGTTGCTCTTCACAAAACTTTGATTCCCTAAGATCATACCTTAGAAAGCCTTCCAAAGGACTGTAAGTCAAACTTTAAAACCATACACTGAAATTTCCCCTTTAGTTCAGATATGTGTAAGGCAGGAGATCAGGAAACTGCCCGCAGGAAATAGAAACACTTTTCTTTAGTAGAAGAAAAAGGAGATTCAGTAGCCAGGTAGCCAAAAATGTAATGGTGAAAAATCAAAGATTGCTAACATATTAAGGTCATCTCTGTGGAAATAATCTATATACAAGGTGGTTTCCTTTTATATCCCACAAAGGGAATTAAAAGAAAACTGCTAAATTAAAAAAAAAACGTAGTTTGGCTCTGCTTGGTGCTGTGCATTAGCTATGTGACTATGGCCAGTCTCTCTAAGCCTTCGTGTCCTCATTTATAAAACAAGGCCTATTTAACCCTGCCTTACTTAGTAGTTCCTGGTGGCTCAGCTGGTAAAGAATCTGCCTACAGTGCATGAGACATGGGTTTGATCCCTGGGTTGGGAAGATCCCCTGGAGAAGGGAAAGGCTACCTACACCAGTATTCTGGCCTGGAGAATTCTGTGGACTGTATAGTCCATGGAGTTGAAAAGTCAGACAGGATTGAGTGACTTTCACTTTCACTTACTTAGTATAGAAGATCTGTACGATGTTTCATAGGAATATTTGCAAACTATATGTGCAAAAATAGAATGACTTATCCCTTCAGGATTTGGAAAACAATGTTCCATATCCCAGAGGAAATAAGTTCAAGTGTGTGTGTGTGTGTGTGTGTGTGTGTTACATCTTTCAGTCCCTATTGTTTTTTCCCTATATTGTGAATCCATTCATTCATTAACTCAATAAAAATTGACTGTATACCTCTTTTATATCTAGCACTAAACTAGGTATCAGAGATTGAGTAATGAACAAGATAAAGATACTGACCACATATATCTTACTGTAGGGTGATAGGTGCAACAGTAAATAAAGAGGTGTAATTTCAAGTGGTAATGTCATCTCTGAAGAAAAATAAAGGAGGAAAAAGGACTAGAGAATGATGGGGTGAGACTGGGGGCTATTTCAGATCATGTAGCCAGGGAAGTTCTCTCCAAGAAGATGATATTTAAGCAGGGAATATATCTGGTTCAATTTTCTAATCTTTATAGTACTCATAATGTAGTTGGTGATCAATAAACGTCCAATAAGTATCATTAAATACATTTTGATCATATCTGTGTTTGTGTGTGTTCTGCTTGGGAGTCAATTCCTTTCATTTTATATATTTAAAATATGACTTGATTCTTCACCTGTTCAAAACAAAGGAATACCAGTATTTCCCAGCAGTATTTTCCAATAGTCATCCCCAAATACTAGCAGACTGCAGGCCCTTGGAAGCCAGCTCCTCAACAGTAGCACTGTCTGTCAGAAAGTTTTTATTATGATCTCATGTGAAAAGATGGAGTGGAGGCCCTAAAAGCTAATTTGGTTTGCTTGGAGACACAATACAAGAGTTAGAAACCAGAACTTCTAATTCCTTTCACCTCTACCAGATAACTTTAAATTTTTCCAAGAATTAAAAAGGAAAAAGTACAGGGCCAGACAGTCAAATAGGCATTAAAACACTAGTGCAGGACAAACTGTTTGCCACAAGAATGGCCTTTTATGAAATGCCAGTCTCTAAATGAGTCCTGTGCCGTGCCAATGTAAATTTTATAGTCACTTTCCATTCTTCCCTGAAAACTCATTTGAAAAAAGTCCTATATGATCAGTCAGGTCAATTGTCTCCCTCCAGATTTCTCCTTCAGGCTCCTGTTGTTTGAGTAACTGGGAGTCCAAGGGGACATGGTAGATTCTTAGACCAACGTTCTCCTTTTTTTCTTATCAGAGTCAAGATTGCAAACTAACTCAAATAGGACCATGCCCAACACATCTGATTGAATTGTTTTACTCAAGAGAAGATGATGACTAGGTAAGCGCTGATGGTTTGATGGACCAAACAGGACAGTCATGATGGAAAAAGTCAAGCCATTCATCAGAAGATGCTGAAACTCATGTCAACAGCATATTTGGGACTTGAATTGGGATAGCATTCACGCTCTAATTTGCTGTAAAGCACTGATACACGTATGTGAGTGAATATGTAACTGAGAAGTTGGGGGGTGGGACAGGAAAGGGGACAACAGCTAAAAACATTTTCCCCTCCCAGAGCCTAGCTTAGATCACATCCAAAGCACAACCAGCACCACAGGTTAATAGACTCATAAAATAGCATAGATGAGAACGATGAGTTTGGAACACCTAGTCCACCCCACCCCCACCCCGGCTGGCTCAGTAAGTGTGCATAAGTGTTTCCTGACAGAGGCAGGGACGAGATCAGCTTACGTCATCCAGTGGCAAGGCTGTTCCATGGGCTGGCGGGCACAAATAGCATGATGTGCTGGAGCCAGCTCATCCTGAAGTCGTCCCCAGAGTTCTCCTCCCCCGGTCCCCCATCTGTCCTCTGACTCAGCACAGCCACCACCACCTTAAGCACAGGTGGGCCATCCGCACAAAGATCCCAGCCAGAGTCACTTGCAGATCCCTGGAGGTTTCCAGCAAACCATACACACAGACACACACACGCACGCACACTGCCTTATTCTCACTGCCACCACTTCACCCTTTACCTCCACCCCCATTCTCAGTGGCCACCAAGGTGTAAATGAAAAAGCCATGGTCCTTTACCCACGGCCTCCTCTGGAGTCCAGTAACCTGAGGAGTCACACACACGCTGGGAGGAAGCCGTGTGCACGTACTGACGGAACGTGCCATCTTCAGTGCAGGCGCCACACACGCTGCCCGGGGCCCTGCGAAAACAACGTGGGGGGTGGAGACGGGAAGAATAGGTCAGATGGACTGGGACAACAAAATTCAGATGACTTTTGGGGCAGGGAAGTGACAGTGGGTATGGAGGCCCTGGGGGGTAACTGGGAACACAGCTCTTTCGCAACTCACTCCCTTCTTGTATAGACCTCACCTTTGCAAAATTCAGAGTGACATGAAAATCTCAAGGTTATGAAGCAGAAGAATTTAACTAAGTCATAAAGGAGGCCTGTGGAGATGAAAGAGGACTTCTATCCCAGCAATGGTCAACACAAAATAATTACAATCTGAATCTTTCAGCATAAAACAGCTTTTTTGCTGATTCTCAATAAGTCAGCCAGAGGCTCCTTGCATTCCCCTGAGTAAAACGAACAGCAGTTTTCACAGTAAACTTACTAGCTATATGTGGTCTTATGTTTTAACACTCCACTTTTTAATCACACATGTAAGGGTCATATGAAATATAATGCCTCTTGGTTCTCCAACACCTATGGGGATATGCCTAAATTCCTGATCATGACCCAAGATCCTTCAGAGAAGAGCTCTAGCCTTACCTCCTTCAGTTTCTTCATGAATTTTATGTTCCCATCACAATAACAAATCACCACTTCACAAAAACATCCTACCCATCACACAGTTCCATGAAACATGATGTACTCTCTCCTGCTAAGTCGACTTTCCAAGCTTCTTTATTTAGCAAGCTCCTATTCATCCCTCAAAACCTATGCAAGTGTATCCCCTGCAATGGTACTTAGCCTGACTCCTCTGGATGACCAGCACTCTCCCCTCTGGGCACCTACTACATCTTCTAGCTCCCATCTTGGGACACTGATATTTGGTATTGACAATCCCCATTCCCATTCCTTCTCCTGGAGGGGTTCCAGGCTGAGCTCTATTCTTTCTGTGCCTAGCAGTTAGGACAGAGACTGGTCTAAGCGGTCCCTCAGTGAGAGCTTGTTCTGTGGGCATCCTTGAGACTATTAATAAGACTATGAAGAGCTCTTCAAGCACCATATCTTGAAGAGTAATGTAAATAGCTAAATAGCAAGGGTAAATCACTTGATGAAGCCTGTTTCTGATACTTAGAATTTTTTTTAATTTATTGAAGTCTCAGTTCGGTTCAGTCACTCAGTCGTGTCCGACTCTTTGCAACCCCATGAATTGCAACACGCCAGGCCAGCTGTTATATAATATTATATAAGTTCTAGATATATAAACAGTGATTCAGTTTTAAAGGGTATACTCCATTTACAGTGATTATGAGATATTGGCCGTATTCCCCATGATGTACAGCATATCCTTGTAGCTTATTTTACACGTAATAGTTTGTGGAAACCCCACTGTGAATGATCCATCTGCAAACAGAGGTACCGAATCAAGGTCTCTCAAGAAGCAGCAAGAGAAAAGTAAAATCCAATAATATGGTAGAAAAACAGTATTGTCAAATAAGGGTAATGATTGTGCTACTGAAAGGTTGCTGCTGTGAGCTGTGTGTTACGCTGGGATTCGTGACCTCCAGAAGAGAGGATTTTGATTTGGGGTCAGAGACCAGGCTCGACTACTTGGACCCTTTTCTGTAGCAAAGTTCTATTAAAGTATAACAGAGATTGGAAAAGCTTCTGACATAAACATCAGAAGGGGACAGAAAGAGTGCCTGCTTGATAGTTTTTAACAAGGTGTTTTATGCTTGTTTAAAGTGAAAGTCACTCAGTTGTGTCCAACTCTTTGTGACCCCATGGACTACACAGTTCATGGAATTCTCCAGGCCAGAATATTGGAGTGGGTAGCCTTTCCCTCCTCCTGGGGATCTTCCCAGGGATCAAACCCAGGTCTCCTACATTGCAGGCAGATTCTTTACTGGCTGAGCCATTGTCTGTTAGCTTCTAATCAGATAAAGATCAGATCACATCAGTTGCTCAGTCATGTCCAACTCTTTGCGACCCCATGAATCGCAGCACACCAGGCCTCCCTGTCCGTCACCAACTCCCGGAGTTCACTCAGACTCACGTCCATCGAGTCAGTGATGCCATCCAGCCATCTCATCCTCTGTCATCCCCTTCTCCTCCTGCCCCCAATCCCTCCCAGCATCAGAGTCTTTTCCAATGAGTCAACTCTTCGCATGAGGTGGCCAAAGTCCTGGAGTTTCAGCTTTAGCATCATTCCTTCCAAAGAAATCCCAGGGCTGATCTCCTTCAGAATGGACTGGTTGGATCTCCTTGCAGTCCAAGGGACTCTCAAGAGTCTTCTCAATCAGATAAAAGAAACACCTTAAGCCTGAGGGAGTTTCACCAGGCTGCTCTTCCACGATATGCATTTTTGAGATAGGAGGGCAGGAGGTGTGTCATCCCCTGGCCATAAAACAGTTGCAATGAATACTGGTTTGTTGAGCCATTATCGACCCAAGGTTTGAGAAAAGTGAAAAAGTTAGTCTTAGGTGGAACCATTTTGAAGACAGGCAGTTCCAAAGCAGATACCATAGTTTCATTAACATAGCTTAAGAAAAATATTTCCATAAGAAAAACACATCAATTAGCTCAAGGCAGAACCAGGTGTCTTCAACACAGAATTAAAAGAAGCCTCTTTCAATTCTGTGTAGAGGAGGAAATACACTTGCTGTCTATTTCCTCCTGCCGCTTGGGGACCTCTGGCCTTCCTACCTGTTACCCTCTCACTACCAGCTGCTGTGTATTAAGCACACTATTGTGTGCTTAATACCTGGCATTGTCCCACGAGATGCTTTTCATAAATTATTTCTCATCCCTGTTTACGAGTGAGGATACTCAGGCTCAGAGAGATGAACTGCCTACAGTCAGAAATTTCTTAATTTCTCTGAGCAAATTCCCAAACACCATCAAGTGTCCAGGACTTTGGCAATGAAAAGGTGTCATTAACTGCAACCCGTGACTGCAGTCAGCACTCACGGCCGCTGCGGACACAATTCCAAACCACAGTTCCCTGATGCACTTGGCTCTTCCGGGGCCGCCGCTGAGTGCGTGGTTGGGCTCTCTCTGACATAAGGATTCCAAATACCTACTGGAGAGGAGTAAACACAACTCCAAGCATGACACAAATCCCTGGGAACGTGACGTGAGTCTCCCCGACACACGTGTCGTGAGGCCTCGGCGCTGTGGCCCACCTCGCTGAGAAAAGGAAGCCAACTGCAGCCTTTGCTGCCAACAGCCTCGCAGCCAGCCAGCAGTGATGTCTGCTTTATCGTAACGTTTGTACCAGAGAGAGAATTGAAAGATTAAATTGTTTACACGTGTTACATAAACTGATGTAAAAACGTGGGTTTGCACATACCCAGGGAGGGCCTACTGTTCAGCCAGAGCCACCCAAGGTCACATTCGCAAGAAGAGGTTTCTTCCACACATCACAGAGATATAGGTCAACTCACAAAAGGGGTCTGTGAGAGCTTGGGGGCTGATGAAAATCGAAACTGCTTTATAGGCTTGTGAGTCTTAAGTACCATCATGCAGTAAGTGCATATTGGGCTAGCAAAGTACCAAGATCCCAGAAGGCTGGGAAAGCCACTTTGCAAAATGATTCACCTGCTTCTTCCCATCCCTGTCTCTGCCTGTCCTCTCTCCTAGGTTTTCGGAAAAGCTGGAATACACGGGAACATGCTTCAGGGACACTCATCTCCTCAGCAGGGATCTGACACCCAGAAAGGTGTCACACAGATGAGGGGCTATCCACCTGCTCAATGAGAAAGCCCCAAATTCAAAGAAACAATCTATTCCACATCCTCCACTTCTGAAATTCCCGGGGATGTACCCAGTTCACCTCTACCCTGCCTTGGATTGCTCACTGATACAGCAGGGATTGGGCTCACCGCAAGAATTAAAGAAAATAATTTCAGGTAAAACATCTCATATAGTGAATGCCTCTCACACAGAAGGCCCCAGTAAACCACGACCACTGGTTATTTAGAAGACAGTGGCAGGTTTTGGGAAAATGGACAGCAGGTCGTGGATGGGGTTCCGACCCTTCCCCATTAAACGACATCCCCCATCTTCCCACCAATTGTCAGAGATCACCCTTTTCCTTCCATCTCTCTTTGCCACAGAAATGTTCCTGGTAATCATTACAGCAATATGCAGAGGATGAATAAAAACCAACTTTAGCTAGAATGATTCTCTTCACTAAATATGAATTAGGTGTTTATTGTGGCAGGCCAAGAGACCAAGATAACAGAAAGCAGTTCTGCCCCCTTGGGACTACCAGTTGAGCAGTGGAACAGACAGGAAAATGAACAGGTAATGACAATTGCACGAGATATAATAGCCATAACTGAGGCAGGCACAGGGTATAACAAGATAGAAAAGAGGCATTAGAAACACCCACCCAAACCAGTTAAGCCCCTGATACATGGCTTGAATAGGCCAGTTACCCACCCAGCCCCAGAATTGCCTGGAGGAAGACGGTGCACTTCCCTTCATCCAGACACTACTGCGCAAGTAGTAAGCCCCTTACTACTGTTCTCCATCCTTACTCCAAGCATAACAGCTGACCTGGGCAGGAAGCAAGTGCCGTCCCAGTTTTGCCAGATCATTGTTACCACGTTTGTCAACCTCTTCACAGCTCCTGGGACCATGCCAGATGTGACATAAGGAAACATCGGAGATGCCCCTAGCCAAGGAGCAGGCACACATGATGCAGTGTTGGCTTACGTGAGAGCCCCAGGAACCCTGCTCAGGAGATAAGGATGGAGCAGGGAGGCCGACGCAGCCCTGAGCAATGGTGCACACTTATTGTTACAAACTGGGGTTCCCCCAATTTCACATTCTTTCCCTCATTCATAAGAAACGCCACGGAGGAAGATACCAGCTCACCCACAGCCAGCGCCCTCTCACCTGTCATACATAACTCCACTAATAGGAGGCAGCCAGTGGATAGTGAGGGACTTTTGAGTCTGCCCGATGACCATGGGGGGGATGGGGATGGGGGTGGGCTTCTGGCTCTGGCTCCACTGCTGATATACAAGGTCCAGATAGCAGTGCATTCGGGCCACCTGGTTGGGGGTGAAGTTGTCAGTGCAGTCATCGTCTGCGGAGACAAAAAAAGGGAACAAGAGAGATGGAGGCTTTACCCTGAGAAGTCCACCAAAGTGGGGATAGATTTTGCCAGAAAGTATCTAGGCTGGAGATGGGAAAGAGAAGGCAGAGAAGAGCAGTGGCTTATCTCTAAAGCAAATTGGGCTTGATGTTTACCTTGGGCTGGGCCAGTGAGAGACTCAAGCCCTGCGGTACAGGTTGCTCTGAGCTGACACTGTTTATCCAGGAAACCACAAGATGGCAGTGTTTCAGCGTATGACCCTTTATCCATGACCGTGTGTGGAGTTAGACACCTGCTTTATGCCTGGGGACTTTGGCCAAGGTTAGTGAGCATTCAGTGGAGATGCTCGAGGAAAGAGGGCCAAAACGTCAAGGAGGCATCACAACTTGGAGTGGTGATCCCCAACTTCCTTTTGGAGCTGCAAAATTCCCCATTAGGGACACTTTTCATAAAGTTAGAAAGAGAGTTATCTTAGTTTCCAGGTCTTTTTCCATGAAAGCACACACAACACTCTCCTTACTTCTTAGGTGTTTTCTCTCTCCACTTCAAAGGTGGTGTCTAAAGAGCTCTGCCCTCCGCACCCCATTGCCTTGTCCCTCTGCCCTGGAAAGGGACACTGCTGGAGGGCTGGTCCTCATGAATTTTATGTACCTGAATCATGTGCCTAGATTAGATTTAGATAGGAATATATTGATGGGTCATGGACAGGACTAGTTCAGCACTCTCTTCCCTTCAAAGGCACGGCCAGCTTCTTATCATTTACCTTTTGGGGGGAGGGGGTGGTTCTGGAACTTATGACCAAGTCCCTGAACCTTATAGAAAAATTACTTCTTTCCTTCACCACCAGGATAAGTCATCGAATCACATCACTCCTCAATTTTAGGGATAAATGTAAGCCCATTATCAGGAGATGATGACTAGTATTGCTTTTTGACAGAAACAGGAAAGATGTGGAAGGATAAAGAAGAAGCATAATCCAAGACAACAAAACCAGACACTAAAGTTGTCCCCAGGACCAGGAAATTACCATTTTTAAGTGAGACAGCACCATTTTTTATAGGAAGACTAAGAATCAGCCCTTGGCTAGTGTTGGAAGAGGAGAATCTGATACTTTTAAAAATAACATAAAAGAAAAAGGAACTCTGAGCCTAACATTAACCAGAACCATCTTTCTGATCAACTTCAAAACCAGTAAAAACAGCCACCTTGACCCAAAAACCTCTTTCTCCATCACTTTTGGACTCTCCTTCAGAGTAAATCCCTAAGAATGTGGCAAAGAAGCAGGATAACCAAGTTCTAGAGGTCAAGGGGCTCTCAAGAGAGTGTTTGACTTTGTCTCTCTCTTTAACTATCTGTGTCAGAGGTGTGTTTTTCTTTTAGTTTTTAGTGGAGGAGAATGTAGTCAATGAGACTAATCCAAACTTCAATATTTCTGTAAGTTCTTCAAGAACATGAAAATAAATGCCATGATAAATACACTTCAATTCTCTGGCATGAGTGACTCTTGATGATACTCTCTAATTCTCATACCTCCGCCCTCCCAGCCAGCAAAGGCCTCCATGTAATCTTAACAGAAAAGAAATCCATCAGGACAGTGGTGATACCTGTATAACTCATGTAGTTGTTGAATGGAGCCCCTGGGAAGTGGGTGAAGCCACAGGTGTCATTGGCAGGCTCTGGGTTCTGGCACAGCTTACTCTTGGGAGTGGGGGCAGTGTCAGCGCAGAGGTCTCCTGTCTCCATGGATGGCACAGTCTCCCTGCAGGGGTCATCACAGGATTCTCTCTCACTGACCCCTTTGAAGACATGGTAGAGTCCCAGGACATGCCCCACCTCATGGACCATGATGTTGGTGTGGCCAGGCATGCCATAATAGGCTGGGTTGAGGACAACACCACCTGCAATGGAAGGGTTGCAAAATACCTCTAAGCATAGAATGAATAACCAGCCTCTGCCTTCTGGAAACAGTGTTCATTTCCAGCCTCTAAGGGGAACAGTTTACAACTTCTAGTGGCATTCAGCCCCTGCTCTTCCCTTTTGCCACAAACACCTTCTGAACTAATCAATAAACATGTCTCTAACCTTTGTCTTGGGTGAGTGTTGTACTGGACACCAGGGATAACAATACGACAAGGCGACATGAGAGAAGGCCAAGATTCTGAGCCCTGGTTGCACATTAAAATCACCTCACGGCGTTGAAAAATACAGATGTCCAAATGCCAGCCCCAGTGAAATGAATAGCTGAGGATAGGGTACATGACTCAATATTTTTTAAAACTTCCCAGGTTGAGAGCCATTGGTCTTAAATGAAAGCACATGCAATTCTCTGAGGACTTGAACAGCTATCTGACGTTCTAGAAGATCAGTTCTGCTGTCTGTAAAGTAGAGATAATAACACTCCTCTTTTTTTGTTTAAAGCATTTGGCATATTGAAAGAGTTCAGTAAGTGACAGTTGTACATGTTGCTTCTGATTTTATGACCCATGCTCTCAAGGAACTAACAACCACTGAGACAAAAGAGACGTCCAACTGAACTATCATGAAATTCCAAATGTCACAGGCTCTACAGGGAATATGCTCCACCCTCGTTTCCCCCAGTCTCCCCAAGAACACCAAGAGAGATATTTCAGAGAAGAGTTCATTACATCCAATATGGACTTGGACGAAACAGCCAGTGGCATCACTGTTGTTACAAAAGAAAAGGCTTAGGATCTCTGAGTGTCCTAACTTCTGTCTAGTCCCTCCTTTTCTCCTCTTCCCATGGAAGACTTTCCTTTTTCACCCCTAAACATTATCAGGATCAGACCAATTCTCATCTCCAGGACCTGAAACAGCATGTCAACAGGTCTGGACCAACCGACCCTAGGCTTCAGAGTCACCTTAGCTGTGTTTGCAGGCTGGCCCCCCGCCTTGTGTCCTAGATCCGATCCTAGTTTCCAGGACTTGCTTTATTCCTCATACCTAAGCCCTTTGTATATCAGTAGTCAGCTGAGTAGAGCAGGAGCCCCCAGAAGAATCCCTCTGCCTTTCTTTTGCCAGATGATATTCCATATGATCCACCCTGAACTCTATGCAATACCCGAGAGAGAACTACTTTACATGGTTTTATGGGCAGAACACAATCACCAGGGTATCCAGCATCATATCCATTGGTTTCTGTAATGGGCAGCTCAGTGTGCCTTTTTAGTGACTACTTAATTTGCAGGATAGTTTTTATTTTTTTTAATTTAAATTTATTTACTTTAATCGGAGGCTAATTACTTTACAATATTGTATTGGTTTTGCCATACATCAACATGAATCCGCCACGGGTGTACACAGGCTCCCCATCCTGATCCCCCCCTCCCACCTCCCTCCCTGTACTATCCCTCTGGGTCATCCCAGTGCACGAGCCCCAAGCATCCTGTATCCTGCATCGAACCTGGACTGGTGATTCATTTCTTATATGATATTATACATGTTTCAATGCCATTCTCCCAAATCATCCCACCGTCTCCCTCTCCCACAGAGTCCAAAAGACTGTTCTATACATCTGTGTCTCTTTTGCTGTGCAGGACAGTTTTTAAATCCAAGTTCTAGTTTCTTCCAGTCTAGTCAGTCATGCTGACATCAATCAAGGCATGTTTAGAATTGTCCTCAGATATACTGTCTACTTTCACATCTAAAATAAAAGTAGTCCCTTGTTTATCATTTCTATTACTTCCAGTAAAAAAAAATCAACATTAGTCCTTTATAAAAATGTATTTTGTATAATTTTATTCATTTGTACATCATTATTATGTCAATATAAAGTTAAAAAGAAGTTTGAAAACAGATCTATTTTTAAAAAATCCAGGGTGCCTAGTATTTGAATAAACCTGGGGAAGTGAAATATGTTCACTTCTCAAGATGCCTTCCCTTTCACGTTTATATATCCAGTTTTAGTAATAATCATCACTGAAGTTCATACTCCATTATGCTCTCAGTTCTCCAACAGCAATATCAACCTTCACATCAATGAAGATTGTAAGAGAATACATTTCTGTTCTCTGAAAAATACCTACATCAATTTGTCAGATATCAAACTTTGAAAGACTGTAACTTGCCGAAAGTTTTGAGTGTCTATGCTGAGTAGCCTTTCCCAAATTGTATTTATAAACTCCGGTCCTGGGTGATACTTTGCAAAAAAAAAGTAGTATCAGTGGTTAAATGTGCTTGAGAAAAATGTGCCCTACCAACCTTCTGAAGATTCACATTGTACCTGAGAACTGTTACATTAAAAGTTCTAAAAAGTCCTACAACAATGTTCTTTAATCCTTTGTCCCCATACTTGTTTGGACATGGAACTCGTTTGGGACAGAATACTTTTTGTCATCTGGAGTACTGAATTACTTGGAGCACAATTCATGAAATACTAATCCAAGGACCAAAAAGCTTCCCAATCAGTAGTTATTTTCTATCCATATTCTTGCCCCTGAGCAAATATCAAATAGCTCTCATCCTATGGTCAGTCTAGCCCAAGTCCTCTTGGGATCTCCTCCAGCAGTAGAGAAAGGAATTAGAGCTGAAAGAAAGAAGTAAGATTCCAGGAAGAAGGGCTGGCAAAAGTAGCATGTGTCAGTGACACAGGGCTGGCAGGCAGTGAGGCCCCAGGGCACTCAGAGTGGATATGAGTGTGGTCATGATAACAGTGGGCTTCTTAGCAATCTCTCAACCTCTAGAAGTCTGTGCCTCAAGTCTAGATAAGATTTCTCCAAACCCAAAAATATTTAGTCTCCTTTCAGTCAACTTGGTTATTTATAAGAGGAAGAAGAAGTGTAAAAATGCAAATCCTCAACCCTGCCAGAAAGTCTCCTCCATGCTCAAGACAACTGGCCAGAGTTCTCCTCCACTATACCTTCAAGATATATTATCAAAGAAGGAGAATATAGATTTAACTAGACAGCACTTAAATTTTAATGCAAAGCAAAAGCCTTTGAACATATTTTCTCAGAGTTACGTTTTTGATTCCAAAGACTTCTAGCCCCAAATTATCTGTATGGAATGCCTTGTAATGAGTTTAGTTACTAGTCACTGAGTCATTTCTGATTCTTTGCAACCCCATGGACTGCAGCCTGCCAGGCTCCTCTGTCCATGGAATTCTTCAGGCAAGAAAACTGGAGTGGGTAGCTAGTCTCTTCTATCTTCCCAACCCAGGGATAGAATACAGGTCTCCTGCATTGCACACGGATTCTTTACTATCTGAGCCAACAGGGAAGCCCCTTAGTTACTATATGTGGCTTAAATAGCATACTACATATTCTCATTGAGGAGTGAGTGCTGTGCACACCAATACCTGTTACAGAAAAAGTACAAGACCCTGGACCTCTTAAGGTAATTCTGCCCGCTAGATTTCAAAGTTATGCATCAGAACTTAAGGACCTTGAAATGTGACTCTGACTAGCTATGTAATGCTGGCCCTGCTCTTTAACTTTTCCCTAGACCTCCTCATCTCTAAAGTGAGGCGCCTCCACGGGCTTATGGTTGAGAGTCCTTCCTGTTCTCCTCCTGGGCCTCTGAGAGCTCACATGCAGGACTGAGTGAGACAATCATAGACACCATGTGGATAATTCATGTTATGGACTGTCACCACCTCAGCTTGGTAAACTGTGTTCCCAACTCTAAGCAGCCTGAGGGGAAGGGGAAAGGCTGGGAATGAGCAGCCACAGACAATGCATCTTGCTCTGCTGCAGACATTCAAGCGGTCCAACCACTGCCTGTTCATCCTCACACCCTTTCCGCCCCTGAATGCTCTCCTTCCTCCTTCGTGCCCTGGGGCCCCACGCTGGTCTCAGCCCCTCTTTATCCCAGCCAAGACAAACTGGTTAAGTTATTAGAGGAGTGCATTTTAGTTACTCAGACACACACACACTGATACACCCATATGGGGATGAAAGGCATTAATTTATGTCATGGTTTAGTTTATAAAAGTTCTTCCACATTTTCATAATAATTACACACACACACACACACACATACACACACAGGCTCATGCCAAAGCCTGAGGGAGGCATACAAGTTCAGAATCTAAAGAGAAATATCATCCAAAATCTGGAAAAAAAAGGTGACAACTTTTTTCCATTAAGAAGGAAATGGAAGAGGGTATAAAAAAAGGGAACCTTCTTACATTGGGAACGGTGAGAATGAGATTGGTGCAGCCACTATAGAGAACAGTATGGAGGGTCCTTAAGAAACTAAAAATAGAGTGACCATGTGATCCAGCAATCCCACCCCTGGACATATATCCAGAAGAAACAAAAACTCAGTCAAAAAGATATATGCATCCCAATGTACATAATAGCACTATTTATAATAGCCAAGACATGGAGGCAACCTAAATGTCCATTGACAGTGGAGTCGATAAAGAAAATGTGGTGTATATATATATATATATATATATATATAGTTACTCAGTCATAAAAAGAGCAAAATAATGCCATTTATAGCAACAGGGATGGACCTAGAAATTGTCATGCTGAGTGAAGTAAGTCAGACAAAGAAAACCAAATATCATATGATATCACTCATATGTGGAATATGACTTTTAAAAAGATACAAATGAGCTTATTTACAAAATAGAAATAGATTCACAAACATAGAAAACAAACTTATGGTTACCAAAGGGGAAAGGTAGGGGAGGGATAGAATAGGAGTTGGTGATTGACAGATACATACTGCTGTATATAAACCAGATGAACAACAGGGACCTACTGCATAGCACTGGGAACTGTATTCAGTATCTTGTAATAACCTATAACAGAAAAGAATCTGAAAAAGTGCACACACACACACACACGTGTGTGTGTATGGACTTCCAGTTGCTCGGCTGTAAAGAATCCACCTGCAATGCAGGAGCTTCAGGAGATGCAAGTTGGATCCCTGGGTTGGGAAGATTCCCTGGAGAAGGACACAGCAAACCACTCCAGTATTCTTGCCTGGAGAATCCTATGGACAGAGGAGATTGGCAGGCTACAGTCCATAGGGTCGAAAAAGTCAGATGTGACTGAAGTGACTTGGCAAACACATGCATGCACGTGCGCATGCACACACACACACACACACACACCTGAAACTAACACAACATTGTAAATAACTGTGTTTCAATTTTTTAAAAAGAAGGAATAAGACGTGAAATATAATAAGTAAAAACTAAGTCCAGCTGCCAGAATGGCAACTCCTTCCCGCCTTCTCTGCCATTTGGGTCTGACCAGGGAGGATCCAAGGAACTGTAAATTCTCACCCTCTCAAGGAAATGGGCAATGCTTTTCCAGGAGAAACTTAGTAGAAACAAGGAAAAGATGGTGCAAAATGCTACTTTCCAGGACTATTTTGTACTAATATTCAAACAAATCAGCACCATTTCCTGAAGCGGATACCTACGCCCCACAGTTCCTCCATTTTCATTTATTTACCAGCACCATGTGTGGGTCCGACTCTGTGTGGTTATAAGTGGGGCCTTACACCACTGCACTTTGGAGGGACCAGGGCTCCTTCTCTGGCTGTGGACTTTCACTGGGAATGTATTGGTCTTTATTTAGGGGGACATTGCTTAAAAGTGCTAGGCTCTTTGCAGATCTGTTCAGTGGTCACAACAAGAGTTCCTACCTTAAAGAGTTGTTATGAAGATTGAAGTAGCAATGTAGATTAATAAACATTTCACTTATTTTCCAGAACAAAGTAACTGAAAAAGTGTATTAGACTATTTGTCAATATTATTATAATTACATAATGCATCCTGGCCACATGCACTCATTTGCCCCCACCCCTCGCTGGCTCTCACCTAACCATCTTCATTCAACTGGAAAATGAAAGCTAAGGTCTGGCCACAAACAGGGCAAACCTCCCAGAGTGATAGCAGACATCACCAAGCAAGGCAGACAAACACCCTCACATGAGGAGCTCTGATTTGCTTCTAAGATGCTCATACTTTGCTTCCAAGTTGTTCTAATCTTGAGACCATGGGCACCCAGAAGACAGAAATGAATTGAACAGAGTTGCAAATAGACAAGTGCCCAATCTCTTCAGAGACAATATACTGGCATTCAAAACTACTTTGGCCTAAAATTAATGATCGTAAGAGGAAAGGAAATTTTAAGGGATTGGGAAAGTAAGCTGACTGCTTCATAGACCTTACTGGCAGGTCAGATTTGTACAACACACCTTTTTTTCTGTAGTGTCAATCCTTTTCCTTATCACATCTCTAATTTCAAAAAATTTAATTATCATTTCCTATATCGAAACCACTGTTCATGTTTCTTTCCTCATCTGGGAGGGTAAAAATAAAACACAGCTGATAGATAAATCTGGTGGTAGATTGGAGGGATAGGATTTCCTCTACAATAGAATTCCTTCTTTTGTGTTCTCTGATGTCACCTGCCACATTGAAACAGGAAGTAGAAAGACATACCAATATTTGTTTTAACCATACCTTGGCCCCTCAGTCTTCACTTTAAGACACTATTGGACTTTCTCTACTCTCATTCACTTTCTAATACCTGTCCCACAAAGGGCTTCTAGGAACTGATGACCAGAACAGGAGTACCTATGCAGGGGAGACTTTCAGCAACATTTTATAAATACTAACATTTCACCCAAGTGGTTCCTTGCCTCTCTCCCTCTTACTCTATTGCCAGACTCTCTTGCATACATTTATCACCTTACTAGGAGGTATATGAAAGAGTGAAAAGCAAGGAAAGCAGCAGTCCTTTTCTGGCTGTGAGATTTCCAAAGCCTATGCCACTGAGACACTGAGAGGACTCTATGGTTCAGTTAGCATGGTGGATAAATGCAGGAAAGTAATCCTTGCCTCACATTACCAACACCACCACCATCCTCTTAGCCTTGGAAAGATTCTCTTAAGCTGGAGGAAGAAAGAAGAGATAAAAAGGACATAATGGGAATGTATAGATGATGGGGGGTCCAGATAAAATGGACTGTAGTCCATCTTTTGAGACTCCAATAAAGGGATAAAGATTCAAAATATGTGCATATGATCTGACAACCAGAGGGGTCTTGCCTCATTCTAGTGATGGGTTCCTGATTAAAGCACCTGGTTCTAAAAAAGAATAGCTGCCCAGTGATGCTAAGAGGGAAGGGTAACAGAGGGCCTTCCAGGGAATCCCTGAAGGTGGAGGACTCTGTGATGGGAACAAGGGTCATTTCAGATGATCAGCATCACCTGATGACTAAGGATAAAATGAACCTTCCCTCTATGACCTTGGCATTTATAAGCCAGATCTGCAGTTAGATACAGTCCCAAGCAAAGGAAATTACGTTAAGAGTAAATTTCTACTACCTAGCAACAGAGAGGCTCAAAATAGAAATAAAATTCAATTATAGAAGAATAAACAAAGATTACATTTCTTGCATATCTGAATGTGGTACTGGACCTTGAACTCAATACGTACCAGTACCTCTGACTTATACACAGAACACAGTATGAATGAGGCTCCCTGGATTTAGCAACTGGTGGCCACGTGTGGCACAGCTGTTGCTTAATGGACTGGCGGGGAGCACAAATGCCTTCTTAGAAGACCTTTCAGCTTTGATTATAAGAGATGAACTAAAACAATAAGACAGGGTTGTTGTGTGGTCTGGAGGATGGTGCAGAGGAAGAAAAGCAAGAGAAGTTGCTGATTAAAAGATGAAATCTCAGTAGCAGGCAGCCAAGCTCCCAAAGTGATGCTGTATTCCCAAGTTCCAACTTTTCCCCACTTCAGCACAAGACCGCCAGAGTGGCGTGTGGGAAGGAAATGATTCCCAAAGTCACTTCTGTCTAAAAAAAAAAAAAAACCTCTGGCGGCTTGAGGAAAAGGACATGAGTTGAAATGACTTTAAAACTGTTCTGTAAAACTTTAAGGGCTGAATGTTATATGCCTATAAAACAAGGAAGTTGAGAGCTGGTCTGCAGGTGCCTTGTGATTACTTCCAGTTACTGGCTGAAACACACTCCTCCAAACACACCTTCTGCAAGTAAAGAACAAAGCCATCAGGATGTGTGTGGGTCCGAGGAAGGAGCACTTGTGGGCAGGGCAAGGGAGGAAAGTGGCAGACGTGGACAGACAGACAAAGGGAGAGAAAGAAATGGAAAATATTTCAAAAAGCCACTAGCACTTAGAAAATGAAGCAAATTTTTAACAGGACCAATCCAGGCATCATTCATCTCCGAGCCCTGTACTGGTCTCTTGGTTTTACAGCCTGTGGTCTCATGAGAAAGGAGTCCTTATTCTGGACAAGACTGAACTAAGAGTAGAGTGTGTAGAGGGTAAAGATTTTGCAAAGCTTGATGTTGTTTCTTGTCTCCTTTTACACTCTTTCAGCCATTTCTACCCCCCAACTCGCAAGCACTCCAGGCTTTCTAACCACTCTCATACCATGGGAGAAAAGTAATTTGATTAATGAAAACTGAAGATGTTATTACTGAGGCTTTGGAGACCTATGATGTAATCATTTCTTTGCTATTGGATGAGGGTGTTGCTTCACACACACACACACACACACACACACACATACACAACCTCATGCCAAAATCTTAGGCGCTACAGAGTATGAATGGGAAAGACATTTTCCATAATTGATTTATCAATTCAGCCTTTATTGTGCATCTATTCAGTGTCAGGTCCTGTTCTAGGGCTTCCCTGGTGACTCAACAGTAAAGAATCTGCCTACCAGTGTGGGAAACACAGGTTCAGTCCCTGAGTAGGGAAGATTCTCTGGAGGAGGAAATGGCAACTCACTCCAATATTCTTGCCTGGGAAATCCCATAGACAAAGGAGCCTTGTGTGCTATATTGCATGGGACTGCAGAAGAATGGGGCATGACTTGGTGACCAACAACACTGTTCTGGAAACAAAGGATTCAGTGATTACTAGGATATGTTCTAGTAGAGGAGATCTTTCAAGGTATCACATATAAAGGTGATTGTTTATTAATACTCCACATACTCACGAATGCATAAAACTATCTTTACATGCGTGCATGCTAAGTCACTTCAGTCGTGTCCAACTCTGTGTGACCCTATGGACTGCAGACTGCCAGGCTCCTCTTTCCATGGGATTTTCCAGGCAAGAATACTGGAGTGGGTTGCCATGTCCTCCTCAAATCTGTCTTCTGTTATTCAGTTGCTTGGTCGTGTCGGACTTTTTGTGACCTCATGGACTGCAGCACACCAGGCTTCCTTGTTCACCAACTCCCAGAGCTTATTCAAATTCATGTCCATTGAGTCGGTGATGCCATTCAACCATCTCGTACTCCATCCCTTTATCCTCCTGCCTTCAGTCTTTTCCAGTATCAGATTCTTTTTCAATGAGTTGGCTCTTTGTATCAGGTGGCCAAACTATTGGAGCTTCAACTTCAGCCCTTCCAATGAATATTCAGGATTTATTTATTTTAGGATTGGCTGGTTTGACCTCCTTGCAGTCCAAGAGACTCTCAAGAGTCTTCTCCAACACCACAGTTCAAAAGCATCAATTCTTCAGCACTCAGCTTTCTTTATAGTCCAACTCTCACATCCATACATGACTACTGGAAAAACCATAGCTTTAACTATATAGACCTTTGTCAGCAAAGTAATCTCTCTGCTTTTTAGTACACTGTCTAGGTTTGTCATAGCTTTTCTTCCAAGGAAAAAGTGTCTTTTAATTTCATGGCTCCAGTCACCATCTACAGCGATTTTGGAGCCCAAGAAAAAAAAGTTTGCCACTGTTTCCATCATTTCCCCATCTATTTGACATGAAGTTATGGGACTGGATGCCAAGATCTTAGTTTTTTGAATGTTGAGTTTTAAGCCAGCTTTTTCACTCTCCTCTTTCACCTTCATCAAGAGGCTCTTTAGTTCCTCTTCCCTTTCTGCCATAAGAGTGGTGTCTTCTGCATGTCTGAGGTTATTGATATTTCTCCTGCAATCTTGATTCCAGCTTGTGCTTTATTCAGCTTGGCATTTTGCATGATGTCCTCTGCATATCAGTAAATAAGCAGGGTGACAATACACAGCCTTGATGCACTCCTTTCCTAATTTTGAACCAGTCAGTTGTTTCGTGTCCAGTTCTAACTGCTGCTTCTTGACCTGCATACAGGTTTCTCAGAAGAAAGGTAAGGTGGTTTGGCATTCCCATTTCTTTAAGAATTTTCCACACTTTGTTGTGATCCACACAGTCAAAGGCTTTAGTGTAGTCAATGAAGCAGAAGTAAATGTTTCTCTAGAATTCTCTTGTTTTTCTTAAGATCCAACAGATGTTGGCAATTTGACCTCTGGTTCCTTTGCCTTTTCTAAACCCAGTTTGAACTTCTGGAAGTTCTTAGTTCACATACTGTTGAAGCCTAGCTTGGAGAATTTTGGGCATTACTTTGCTAGTGCATGAAATGAGTACAATTGTGTGGTAGTTTGAGCATTCTTTGGCATTGCCCTTCTTTGGGATCGGAATGAAAACTGACCTTTTCCAATTCTGTGGCCACTGCTGAGTTTTCCAGATTTGCTAGCATATTGAGTGCAGAACTTTAACAGCATCATCTTTTAGGATTTGAAATAGCTCAGCTGGAATTCCATCACCTCCACTAGCTTTGTTTGTAGTGATGCTTCCTAAGGCCCCCTTGACTTCAAGCTCAGGATGTCTAGCTTTAGGTGAGCAATTACACCATCGTGGTTATCTGGGACATTATGATTTTTTTGTATAGCTTTTCTGTATATTCCTGCCATTTGTTCAAACCTATCTTTGGGCCACCCCAATTTCAGGACATGTAGTTCATACCAGAGGATAATTTTTTCAGGGTTTCAATGTCTAAGAGTGCCCACTATGTTTGAAACCCCAAGCAACCTAAAATAACACCACTTATAGAATGTCGTCTTCTGATAATTAAATAATCTGCAGAAGCAGCCAGTGGGCAATGGCCAGTAAACGCCCTTATCCTGTTCTCGCCCTGCAGCTTTTCTCATTAATGATTCTGTAAGTCCTCATAGGAACCTGGTGTGCTCCAGTTTACATGTCTTGTTTGCTCCTAATCTCACATAAGAATCACTCCACTTTGGCACAGTGAAGAGGAGACAGTGGAGAAGAATGAAGCTGCTTTGCTCTAGCCCCATCATTTAGTGGTTTGTTGCACCAGGGTGCCCCTCTTCACCTCCTGCAGACTCTTCGACCCTTCCCACTCTGGTTCCTTCATCCACACTCCTCAGAGACAATCGGGCTGAGATTACCAAAGACTTCCCACTTGCCAAATCCATGGCTGTTTCTCGCTCACATTGTGAATGAATGTGTCACAACTGATGTCAGAGTCCAATCTCAATGCCAACTGTTTGGTTAGGAGGACGTCGAGCTTTGTCTTGCGGGGTGGGGGGATGGGGATCCCCTATGAAAATTCTAGGTGAGGGAAGTTTGTATCCCCTGTGGGCTCACATCTGCTGCTTCCGTCTTCCCCTGCCGGCCATGCAGCTCCTGCTTTGCCTTCCACCAGATATATGCCACACCCGTGCCACCACCCCCAAACTGCCAACAATCACTTATTCTTTCCTTCTGTGACTCACAAGGAGATTACTTTTGCTTCTTTTAATTTTTCTGCTTTTTTTTTTTTTTTGTAGAATAATGGCTTTACCAACTCAAAGGACATGAATCTGAGCAAACTCCAGAAGATAGTGAAGGACTGTGAAGCCTGGCATGCTGCAGTCCATAGGGTTGCAAATAATCAGACGTGAATTAGCAACTGAAGAACAACAATTGCTTTACAATGTTGTGCTGATTCCTGCTGTGTAACAACACGAATCAGCTAAAACTGAATATATATATATATATATATATATATATATACACAACACACACACACACGTGTGCGAGCTAAGTCACTTCAGTCACCATGTCCAACTCTTTGCAACCCTATGGACTATATAGTCTACCAGGCTCCTCTGTCCTTGGGATTCTCAGGCAAGAATATGGGAGTGGGGTGCCATGACCTCCTCCAGAGATCTTCTGGACCCAGGGATTGAACCCATGTCTCCTGTGGCTCCTGTATTACAAGCAGATTCTTCACCACTGAGCTACTAGGGAGGCATATATATTTATATATATATATATATATATATATATATATATATATATATATTCCCTCCCTCTTGAGCCTCCCTCCCACCCCATCCCCTATCCCTCCCTTCTCGATGGTCACAGAGTGCCAGGCTGGGCTCCTTGTGTTATAGAGCAGCTTCCTTGGGCTCCCTGTGTTATATATATTAGCTATCCGCTTTACACATTAGGTACTGTGTATATGTTCAGGCTACCTTCTCAATTAGGCCCCTCAGTTAGGCCCACCCCCTCTTTCCCCTAAGCAACCTAGATGTCCATTGACAGATGAATGGATAAAGAAATTGTGGCACATATATACAAAGGAGTATTAGCCATAAAAAAGAAAGAATGGGAGTCAGTTGAACTAAGGTGAGTTAACCTAGAGCCTGTTATTCAGAGTAAAGTGAGAAAGAGAAAAATAAATATTGCATATTACGCATATATATGGTATCTCTTTGCTTCTTATAAGTTGCTTTGCCTCTGCAAAAAGTTTGACCCTTAAAACACATTGTTTACTCTTTTACAAAGGAGCGAACATCTTTCTAGGACACTAAAATTCTCTAGGATGGAGATGAGTTAGGTGAGAGGCTAAGGGCACAACCAAGAATGTCAGCCACAGACACATGGTATGTGGAACTTCTGCTGTTGCTACTACTGCTAGTACCAGTGGGGCTAATATTTACTGAAGCCCTACTATGCACCAGGTACTTTTAAAATTCATTCATTCATTAATTTGGCTGTGCTGTGTCTTAGTTGCACCATGTGGGATCTAGTTCCCTGACCGGGGATTGAACCTGGGCCCCCTGCATTGGGAGTGCAGTCTTAGCCACTGGACCACCAGGGAAGTCCATGTGCCAGGCACTCTTCCTTTATTCCCATTTTATATATTAGGTGACTTGCTTAACATATATTTCTTCCTATCTTTTGGAAGCCATAGCCCACTCTATCACTCAAAGATATTTTTTCCTACAAGGGTCGTATTACCTGGACTCCTTAGAAGATCCTATATGTCTAAAGCCCCATTGTAAGCCAGGCTCAAGTTCCCTCCCACACAGTTCTTAGGTCGCATGTGTTGGGGCATGTTGCTTGTGATCTGATCAGTATCTCTGAATGTTCTTGGCAGTACAACATTCCCTAGGACAATTAGAAAGATGGTTGGCCCAGAACACTCTGAAGTGTTCAACGTCCATGCCAGAGAGTGACCGACTGTCCTTTCTAACCTAGCCAAGATGCCCTTGTACTTACTTCATCTTTCTGAAGCAGGCATATTTGTGGGCCTCAAGGGACTCTCTCAAACCCCTCTTTCCTTTGGTGTCTGGTACACTTCTGAATCCTGCTCCTCCTCTGCTTTTGTGGAAATCCTTTGCATGGTCAAATTAGTAGAGACCCCAAATTTAACACCTCCAAAATCAAACTACCTCGCTCTTTGCTCCTCTTTTTTTTCTATATTTTCTACCTTGGCTCCACCATCCACTCAGTCAAACACAACTCTATTTCCCTCATCTATTTATTTATGTGAAAAAAGTTTCTCAGCACTTAGAGCTAAAAAAGAAAAAAAAAAGCAATATAACTGATGCTAAATCCTGTCTTATTATAGCAGTAATTACTTTTCATCCACTGACACAAGAACTAATCTGGGACAGAAAAGCCATTCTCAACTCACTAAATGTGCATTTTCCACTTTGCTTACTAGTCATCAATCAACATTTTAAAGTATTGTTTTGATCAATTTTGGACAAGGAAACATTTCAAAAGCTAACTCAATTGAGAAGAAATTTTTAACTCATTATAACTTATGATCAGTATCAACATTAATATCCTGTTTGTGATATTGTATTATAGTTTTGCAGATGCTTCCCTTGAAGGAAAATGGGTAAAGGATATGTGGAATCTCTTTGTACTATTTCTTACAACCACATGTGAATATACAATTATCTCAAAATAAAAAATTTAATTAAAAGATATCACAAAAGAGTTGTTTTACTCAAAATCTGTTTTTAGAAGATAAACAGGTGACTTACTAAACCCACTCCAGTATTCTTGCCTGGAAAATCCCATGGATGGAGGAGCCTAGTGGGCTACAGTCAGTGGGGTCACAAAGAGTCAGACATGATTGAGTGACTTCACTTTCACTTCCTTTCATTGTTACATTAAGTGCAAAGTTCTATATGTGTGGGTGGTGTGTGTGCGCACGGGCATGCACACTCAGTCACTTCAGTCATGTCCAACTCTTTGCAACCTTATGGACTATCACTCTCCAGGCTGCCCTGTACCTAGGATTCTCCAGGCAAGAATACTGGAGTGGGTTGCCATTCCCTCCTCCAGGGATCTTTCCAACCCAGGGATCGAACCTGCATCTCTTATGTCTCCTGCACTGCAGGCAGATTCTTTACTGTTGAGATATCGGGGAAGCCCACAAACTTCTATAGGAGCAATGAAATGGAAACACAAATCCAAAGAGAAAAAAGGAGCAATGAGCAATTTCTCAATGTTAAAATAGTAGCAGATGAATGGATAAGAAAGCTATGGTACATATACACAATGGAGTATTACTCCGCCATTAAAAAGAATTCATTTGAATCAGTTTTAATGAGGTGGATGAAACTGGAGCCTATTATACAGAGTGAAGTAAGCCAGAAAGAAAAACACCAATACAGTATACTAACATATATATATGGAATTTAGAAAGATGGTAATAATAACCCTGTATACGAGACAGCAAAAGAGACACTGATGTATAGAACAGTCTTATGGACTCTGTGGGAGAGGGAGAGGGTGGGAAGATTTGGGAGAATGGCATTGAAACATGTATACTATCATGTATGAAACGAGTCGCCAGTCCAGGTTCGATGCACGATACTGGATGCTTGGGGCTGGTGCACTGGGATGACCCAGAGGGATGGTATGGGGAGGGAGGAGGGAGGAGGGTTCAGGATGGGGAACACATGTATACCTGTGGTGGATTCATTTTGATATTTGGCAAAACCAATACAATATTGTAAAGTTTAAAAATAAAATAAAATTTAAAAAAAATAAAAGAATGCTAAAATAATCTAAAAAAAAATTTTTTTTAAAAATGGGAAAAAAAGTACATGGCCATACATTTTTAAATGAATGATAGTAATTATCAAATTGTTATGTTAGTGAGGATACATTTAGTAGAGGAGATTTAAAAAGCATTTTTAAATGTCAATAATTTAGATAATATACCAGCAATATAATATAATTAAATTGCTATAATTTAAACTTATGGCTAAATTTTTAGTTGTTACTTTTAAAATCTATGAAGGGGTAAAGGGGTTTTTCAAAAGTCTTTTAGGAGTTACAAGAAAGCAAAAATGAGTTTGAAGAGCACTGTTCTAGCGATTCCAAGGACATTCCATTTCTAAGCAAGTCTAGATTTATAACAGTCTAAACATTGGCATCTACCTTTTGTTTTGCTCTGGAATGCCCTGCCATTGTCTGCCACACAAACTTCTGCTTATCTTTTAACTCTCTCCTCCAGCCTCAGCCCCTCAGCCCGCTCTCCCCTTCTTCTCTGATATTTTTGGCATAACCAAGCACTTTCTTGTCACGTTCCTACTTGCCCTCATGTGCAGCAGATTCACATAGTATGACTATAAGTTTGTATTTGCCTGTCTGTCTCCCAATTTTGCTGTGCATATCCCTACAGTGAACTTCTTCTAATTATTCTATCTTTGACAGTACCATGAAATGAATTCAATTCAATTTTCCAGTAGTCATGTGTGGTTGTGAGAGTTGGACTCTAAAGAAGGCTGAGCATTGAAGAATTGATGTTTTCAAACTGTGGTGCTGCAGAAGACTCCTGAGAGTCCCTTGGACAGTAAAGAGATCAAACCAGTCAATTCTAAAAGAAATCAACCCTGAATATTTGTTGGAAGGACTGATGCTGAAGCTGAAGCCCCAATACTTTGACCACCTGATGCGAAGAGCAAACTCATTGGAAAAGACCCTGAAGCTGGGAAAGATTGAAGACAGGAGGAGAAGGTGCAGCAGAGGATGAGATGGTTGAATGGCATCAGTGACTCAATGGACATGAATTTGAGCACTCCAGGAAATACTGAAGGACAGGGAAGCCTGGCATGCTGCAGTTCATGGGGTCATGAAGAGTTGGACTTAGCGACTGAACAATAATAACAAGCACTAACTTAAGACTTCTGCCTTTGAAGACATGTTTTCAGTTTAAGTGTTGTTGTACACTAAAGGTAGAGATAGTCAAAACACTGAGCTCAAGGGGATCTCACTTATTCATTTACTGATTAAAAAAGATTCTGCCCTGCATTACCACAGCATTGACAGTACAAAATCATGCTAAGGTCAGAAATGGGTTGACCACAGATTACCTTGGTTTTTCCACATAGTGACTTAAGCTGTTTGTAGTCAGAAATTGGCCTCAATCTTCCAACTTTCAGACTAGTGTACTTATCTGCCAGGTCACTCAAGTGACCCTCAAAATACAGAGTCTTGAATGTTGACACAGATAATCTTATCTGGAGTTTTGTAAAGACTGTGTTTAGAAAATCATAAACGTCTTCCTCTATCATGTTATTTCAGCTGTCTGTACTACTCTACACCTGATTTAGGTCAATATAGTTCCTTTATTCAATCACAGTTATGATTGAACAAGAAAAAGTAAATAAGAACATGAGAAATTTCATATTGAGTCAGACATTTCAGCTGTTCAGTCTACTCTTCTACTTCTTAAAAACAAATTAGGAAACATGTGGTGGGGAACTAGTTACTCTTAAAAGGTTTAAGAATAAAATTTAAAATCCCTAGCTTCTTTTTCAATTCATTATGAGTCAGTGACCAATGACATAATTTAAATATTTCTTTTCTCTTTTTTAAAAAAATATTTATTTTTAATTGAAGGATAATTGCTTTACAATATTGTGTTGGTTTCTGCTATACATCAACTGAATCAGTCATAGGTACACCTATGTCCCCTCCCTCTTGATACTCCCTCCCACTTCCCACCCCATCCCACCCCTTAGGTTGTTACAGAACCCTAGTTTGAACAAACATTTCTTGAAACCATTTAAATTTAATACCTTCATTCATTTATTCATTCATCCCTTCATTCAGTGAGCTTTCAAAAAGCTCTATGTGATATGTTCTATTTATGCATAGAGACTACTGACCTTATTTAGATTTCACCAGTTTCTGCATGCAGTCTGGTGTGTATGCGTGTAGTTCTGTGAAATTTTATCACATGTTCGTATACCTTGGTGTACTACCACCACAATCAAGACACTGAAACGTTCAATCACCATTAAGATTGCTCCTCTATTATCCTTCGCGCCCTCCCTCACGCATACCTCTCTCCTCAATCCTCTACTATTCCTAACCCCTGACAACCACTAGCTTGTTCTCTCTCTCTAGTCTTCTTTTTTAACTTTGAGAATACCACATGAATTTTTGAGAATATTATATAATATTCTCAAACATGCAAATTATGAGATTTCTTTCACTCCCCATACTACCCTTGAGATCCATGTAAATTGTTGCATGTATCAATACTCTGGTGTTTTTTTTTATTACTGAGTAGTGTTGTTGGCTTCGCAGGTGTCTCAGCAGTAAAGAACCCACCTGCCAAGCAGGAGGTGCAGGTTCCATCCCTGGGTCAGGAAGATCCTCTGGAGTAGGAAATGCCAACCCACTCCAGTATTCTTGCCTGGAAAATCCCATGTACAGAGGAGCCTGGTGGGCTACAATCCATGGGGTTGCAGGGTCGGACACAACTGAGCGACTGAGCACAGCAGGCACACGTGCACATTCCACTGTACGGATGTATCATTGTTTGCTTAAAGTTATCACTAAAAAATACTCTTGTCATTTCCAGTTTTGCTCTATTGCAAATAGAGCTACTATGAAGATCAATACACAGGTTTTGGAGTGGACATATATTTTCACTTTTCTGGGACAAATATTCAGTAGTCCAGTTACTGGGTCATATGGTAAGTATACATTCAATTTTACAAGAAACTGCCAAAGTATTCTCCAAACTGGTTGTGCCGTTTTACTTTTTCATTAGCAATATATGCAATATCCAGTTCTCTGCATTCTCACTAGCAATTAGTATTGTTATTATTACTTTTTAGGTCTTTTAGTAAGTGTAGCCTCATTGTGGCTTTAATTTGTTTTTCCCTAATGATATTAAATATTTTTTCATGTGCTTACTTCCATCTGTATATCTTCTTTGGCAAAATGTCTGTGCTTTGGCCCATTTTCTAACTGGAATATTTGTTTACTCTTGTTTTCAAAGTTCTTTATATATTATAGACACAAATCCTTTGTGAGATGTACGACGGTTTGCAGATACTTCTGCCAAGTCTGCCATTGCTTTGTTCATCTTAATAAGGTGTTTCTCAGACAAAAAATTTTAATTTTGATTAAGTTCAATTTATCCATTGTCATGTCTATGGACTATGCTTTGGGTGTGATATATAAGCACTCTTCACCTAACCTTGCCCTGAAGATTTTCTCTTATGATTTCTTTATGAAGTTATACAGTATTACTTTTTATATTTAAACCTATGATCTATTTTGATCTAAGAATTTTGATCTAATTCTTATATAAGGTATATATAAGCTGTCTAAAATGAATAAATCAGTAATTTTTCTAGATATTGGTATAGAAGGGGCTTAAATCATTTAATTTACTTTACTTTTTTTTGTCTTTCATGCCATTGTTGTCATGTTTTAACCACATATACTTTAAACCAAAAAAATTTTTTATTACTTTTAATATTTTTCTCCTATCTAGTGTGGTTCATTTCTTTTTGTATGTCTCTGTTTCCATTTGGGGTCATCTTCTTTCTATTTGGATAGCTTTCTTCAATATTTACTTTACTGCTGGTATTAAATTATCTATTTTTGTCTGAAAATATGTTTAATTTTTCTTTAAAAGATTTTTTTGCTGAATATAGAATTATAACTTGGCAATTATTCTTTTAGCATTTTAAAAAATCTATCAATCTGTGTTTTATGACTTCCATAGTTTCTGTTGAAAAATCAGCATGCCAATCTTACTGCTGCTTCTTTTAAAGTAACAATTTTTCTCTGGTTACTTTTGAGTATTTTCTGTTTGCCTTTGATTTTCAGCATGTTTGCTATAATGAATCAAGTTGTGATTTTCTTTCTATTTATCCTTCTTAGGGTTTGAGAAACATTTTGAATCTGTAGTTTGATATTTTTTGTCACCTTGCAAAATTCTCAGCTGCTATCTCTTTGATATTGTTTCTGCCTCAAAATCTTTCTCTTTTGCTTCTAGAACTCCAATTTACAGTAGGAATTTTTCATCAGGTCTCAAATGCTTCATGCTGTTTTCTATATTTTTACATCACTTTTTCTCTTTGAGCTTCAATATCTATGTGTTCTTTAGTTTTCTAAATCTTTTCTCCTGCTCACAAACTAATCTATTAATTTCTTAATTTTAGCTACTATATTTTTGTCCTAAAATTTCCCTTTGATTCACTAATATAGATTCTAATTCTCTGAGGACACTCTACAACTTTTTATCTATCTTGAACATATTAATCATAATTATCTTAAGCCACTATTCCATAACTCCAATATCTGGATAATCTGTGGATCTGCATTTATGGAGTGATTGCTTATTTCTTTGTTTAGTTTTGTTTACCATCATTTGATCCTGTCTCTTGGCATAACTGGAATTTTTTTTTTTTACTGGTTTCAGGACATTGTGCATGGAAATTTGTAGAGGTTTTTGATGATATTGTCTTCCTCCAGAGCATATTTAACTTTCTTTTGTTAGGCAGTTAAATATAGGCAGATGCTGCTACTGCTGCTGCTAGGTCACTTCAGTCATGTCTGACTCTGTGACTCTATAGACTGTATTCTGCCAGGCTCCTTTTTCCGTGGGATCCTCCAGGCAAGATGACCTTCCTAAAAACAGGTATTTAAGAGTGTTTCAGGCTGAATTTTATGCTTTGTGTAAGCTAGACTATTTATGTTTTCCTTCATAGAATGTCTATGAAGAGTATTTCATAGAGTGTCTCAATGCCCCTCCTTGACAGAATCTCAATTCCATTTTTTTGTCCCCCCCACTGTAAGACTCCTGATATTACTTTTCAGCTTTTTTATCTAATAGCAGCTATTTTACAGCAATTCTTGTTTTCTTGGTCACTGACTTAGAGAATGCATAGTTCAGAAATCAGAAAATATCTTAAAATTATGAGTAGAATATCACATTTATTTTTTCCATGGTTTCTATTTCTCTGGGAACTTGATCCCTCTAGTCTGGATACCTTAGAAGTTCTGACTTATAGTTTTTGTCTCCCCAGTAGTGAGACTGAAACATGCTCTGGACTGCTGCTCTCTGATCTGCTTCTATTACTTTTACTGAGAATTGGCAATTTCCCTCAAGGAGAAAAAAACAAAAACCCAAAACTGAGCTATATGTAGATCTCACGTCAATGCAGCTTTCTTCTAATTGAGGATTGGTTCTCTGAAATCCATTGTCTTGGCTGATGTCTGATGTTTTCAAGTAGCTAATTTTTTGGTATTTTGTCCATTTTTTTTATTTAAATGAATTTTGTCAATGGCCTAGTACCAGAAAAGTTAGAAAATACTCAAGGCTCTGCTCCCATCTCAACAATTCTTATTAAGGGGCCAAGATTTGTCTCCATAATGGCTAGGCAGATCTTTTTTTTTTTTTTTTTTGAAGGTTTTTTGAACAAGTAGATTCAATTCCCAATGACTGACCTAGGATTCTTAGAAACCATTATTGATAAACCTTGCTGTCATATATACTGAAACGTAACATTTGGTGAATCAGATGTGAGCCAATTTGGAGATATTTTCTTAAAGTTTTGTATGCTCCTCTGTTACCACTGTTTATCATGAGGATAATTCAAGATACTCAAACTCACTACTAAATGATTTATTGGCATATAACCTTCCAGCTTGCCTCTTACAACCATGAAGACTAGAATGACTCACATTAGTTTTGATTTGGACAGCACCACTCACCTCACAAATTTCTGACTTATCATATACTGACAACTGAAAATACAAAATTTAATGATAAAAGGAGAGCCCTAAAACTGTATCAGATGACTATAGAGCCAATGAAACCCAGGATAAACAAAGCATTCAGTTTGGATCACTACAGGTTTAACTTTTTATTATCTCTTCCTTTCTTGAGATATATAGCCCTACTGTATGCTGACCTAATTCGCTACAGGGATTTCTATGTTCTGGTTTCCTCTTGAACAGGAACAATATCTTTTCATCTATTGTTAACCTATTGCTTCTTATTCCTTCCCCAATCTTTTGGACACATCCATGCAAGATGACCAGCAATCTTCTGGCACAGTGATTATTGCAAACCAGATTTCACAGTCTAGCCACCTTTTTGCTTGGTTCCCTCTTGAGATTAATCAAGACACAAAATGGATCTTATCCCATGTCAGCAATTTATTTGCATCTAGATTATTTGGTCTAGAATCTTCTGAATATTTGATCTAGAACATTCTGAGTATTTGCCACATTGCCCTAGTACATCTTACCTGTCTTCATTAAAACATTTTGAAAAACTCTCCTCAAAGCTATTATCAGCCCAAAGAAGCTAATTTATTAAGTAAATTTATTTTTCTCTCCATTCCCCCCCAAACTAACTTTCACAGATTCCCTTCCAACCTGCTCATTTCTCCAACTGTAGTTGTTCTTCAACTTTACTTACCCAGGTGACTGATGGCTTCCTTGTCCCAAGGCCAGGTGGCAGCACCTGCAAGGTCTTCTCGTACTGAGTTGCCAAAGTAGACATTGAGGAAGTGGGTGCTGTTGAGCTGCAGTGCCTCCTTCAGCTCCTTCACACTCATGTATGCTCTGGGGAGCACATAAGAGAGGAAATGTCACACCAAAGGATCAGTACATAGAAAGGAACAGAGCCAGATCTGATCAGACTCTGGCTTCCCAACCATCATTGCCTTTTAGAGGAGAAGGGCAAAGAGGCTAAGACCAGGTATCATGGTGCTCTCAAAAAAGACACTAATACTCATTTAGAATATTTATTCCAAGATAAATAATATCCTACCTTTTTTGGCACCATAATATTTATATGAATACTCAGTATTTGACATCATACTCAGTTCCCCACTTAACGCCTAATTATTTCTTCAAGATAAACCCAATGATACTCTTAATTCTATGCCTTGAGAATTACTCTCCAGTCCATGGTGAATGAGGCCTTCCAGTTCTCAATCTCTGGTTCTATCACACTGCACGATCTTTACTATAAGAAGATTGATTAAATCTCTATTTCAGCATATGCTTGCTTTGGGCATTTTTAAAAAAGGTAAATAGTAACCAGGAAACACAAAGTTAAAGAGGAAAAAGAGATGAGTTATAGGAAGGAAAGGATAACATAAAGCTACTGCAGAAAATATTAGTTTTATATATATTTTTTCTCTTTCTAGTACCTTAATCCATAAACTCTCTAACCCTACTCTGACTACTTTATACTCACTGAGTATCTCTATTGGTGGCCTTCAAAGAACTAGGTAATATTATGTTTGTACTTATTTGCAGACTTAAAGGTCTATTAAAAACACATGCCCCATGGCCCATAGAATAAAGGGGGAAACAAGCATTCGATCTCTTTTAAAGCTCATATATAGTCAAAGACCTTCGTTTTCCTGACATGAGTGAAACTTAAAACTTCACCATGAGCAAACAGAGCCTCATCATTCTCAATGGAGAGTTATTTTAAGAAAGAACAACTAAACCAAAACTGAGTCGCCCCTTGGATTCACTGGAAATGCTGCTCCAAAAATAGCAATGATCCTATCACAGCTTCAACTATGCAGACAGCTCTCTCAACATAGTTGAAAATATCCTTTATAGATTGATGCTTTATGCTTACTACTCTGGTAGACAAGCTGCAGACACTGAAATCACTCAACCCTGAAGCTCATGTGAGAACAGCATGACCCTCTTCTCTTGCTTACTTTGCCTCCCAACTACACTGTTGATGCCATCTATTTAATCCACATGTAAGATATATTGGCAAGGAGTATCCAAGAAATAGAGATCCCAAAGAAGACTGTATTTGTGTTCTTTGGCACAGAACCAAAAAGAGGAATAAAGAAGCACAAAAAGACTTTGCTTTAAAACCAAAAGTGCTTAGGAGAAAGGGGGTTTTAAAATATCCTTTCTTATTGACTTATAATATCTTGGAAAAATAGTTCTCCTCTCCCAAGAAACCATCCAGATTCCATGAAGTGATGTCAGATGTGATCAGAAGGATATTCCTTCTTCTGCTTTCCTGGAGACTCAGTGGTTTTTGAACTGTCGCCTGGTTTTCCACAGACATTAGTCACATTCCCTTTCCTTTTCTCCTTTATTAAAAACAATTACAATTTCCTGCAATGACAAATCGATGGTTTGGAGCTATGATGACATCAAGTAACTCTTCAACATGGAGATGTTCTAATCGGTCAGACGAAAGAAGAGGCAGCATAGAAAGGAGGAAAGAAAGAAGAAAGAAAAGGAAAGGAAAAAAGAAACGATTAGAAAAGAAAGGAGAAGGACCAGTGACTGAGCCTTCACAGAGGCAGGGTACCAAGGAAGAAAAACTGCACCCTCTGTTCCTTTTCAGACAGCCCACTAAAATTAGGAATTGGGAACTTGACAGTTTTCTCTCTTTTCTCCTCCCTCACTTTCCCCAAGTCCCCCTGTTCCTGGCATGGTTTACTTGGGCTACCTGTGTGTTCCTGGCTTCCCTGTCTGCCACTTACCAACCTTGGCCACCATCCTTCTGTTCTCCCTCAACCCAGCAGTTCCAATAATTTCCTTTGAGCCATTCTCCAAGAGGCCTCCTCCTCCACCACCAACTCATCAGTTGGGTCTACTCATTTCCCTTTCCTTCCTTGCCCATCCCTCTCCCAGCCATAAATTACTCTTCCAGATGAGAGTGTTTATGTAATGCTGGTAGCAAACTGGATGCAGTCGCTCTAACTCCTGTACTCCAAAAAGACATAGGTAGAAGTCGGCAAGTATAAGGGAAAAATACATTTTTAAAAGCTAGAGACAGTAGGAAACGGTCATTAAGGAAAACTATAGAGGAGAGTCTTATTTTGTTGGAGACAAACATTTTTGTCCAGATTTTTCCCTAAACCAAAAAAGGGTAAAAGTGTAGCTATCCAAAGGGTGTTCACTTTGCACGTAGACTGCCTCACCTATTATAATACATGTATGCCATTTCAGTATTTAATCTGAGCTAATAACATAAATGTCTTAGTTTGTCCACTAATATGACCAGAGCCTGGCTCAGACCTACAGTGAAGAGAATGGACATTATTCAAAAATTCAAACTATAACATCTTGCTTCAGAAATAAGTTATTAAGAGATATACTTGTCATCCAAAATATCTTAATATTCAAAGAAGAAATGACATACATAAGTGTCATAAAATGCATAAGCTCATGAACTGACCGGGACCAATGTACATAAATGTCATAAAAAGCATAGGTTCATGAACTGTCTAGAACTATGTATTACAAGAGAGATGTGTTCAGTCACTCAGTCGTGTTCGACTCTTTGCTACCCCATGGATTATAGCCAACCAGGCTCCTGTGTCCATGGGATTTCCCAGGCAAGAATACTGGAGTGGGTTGCCATTTCCTCCTCCAGGGGATCTTCCTAGCCCAGGAATCGACCCTGCATCTCTTGCATCTCCTGCATTGGCAGGCAGATTCTTTACCACCATTCCACCTAGGACCCTGAAAAGAGAGACGAGCTGTATTAATCTACTTAATTTCTGCCAAGATCTCCCTTTACTCATCTTCTCCACACCCTAGATGGAAATACTCGCCATGAACTTCTCTCTGAGGGCTCAGACAGAGCAAAGTGAAGTTTCACCTTGATCTTCATAAACACTGTCTCAAAATCAAGCTTTCCTTGAGGCTGACATAGCAAGTTGTTCTGCCATAACTTAAGTCTTTTATTTCTGGTATGCCTCCTGGAAGAATACACACTTGTTTCACTATTTTATCACTGTCACCTACTGATTTGAGATTAACCATTGTCCAGTGTCCAGCCTACCACATTCCTTTGTTGGGCTCCACAACTGCTGACCCCTAGCCACACTCTCAGAGAAGGCAGTGGCACCCACTCCAGTACTCTTGCCTGGAAAATCCCATGGACAGAGGAGCCTGGAAGGCTGCAGTCCATGGGGTCGCTAAGAGTCGGACACAACTGAGCATCTTCACTTTCACTTTTCACTTTCATGCATTGGAGAAGGAAATGGCAACCCACTCCAGTGTTCTTGCCTGGAGAATCCCAGGGACGGGAGAGCCTGGTGGGCTGCCGTCTATGGGGTCACACAGAGTCGGACACGACTGAAGCGACTTAGCAGCAGTAGCAGCAGCAGCCGCACTCTAATATCTAACTTTCCATGAAAGTCCCAACTCTTGCTTAGTTTCCAATTAGGTAAAAGTAAAAGAATATAACAATAATGCCTCTTGTGTTCTAGTTTAATAGTCAGTCAAACAGCTCCCTTATAAACCAAGAGAAGTAATTCAGGCCAGAAAGAAGAAAAAGATCCTGAGCTGTCTGAAGGAAGTTGAATGAGCATCAAAAATTCTCATGTTAAAAAATGAGACATAAAAAGATGCATACATGTGTGCCCTAAGACTGGGACCCAGGGCACTGTTACCCACAGGCAGAGCAAGCCCCCTCCAGAGGAAGATGCTGCCTGCATGCCACAGGTGGTCAGGCAGCCTCCAGGAGAACAAAACCAGATGCCCCCAAGGACCCTCAGCCAATTCCCCTCACAGAAACAACTTGGGCCAAATCTTGGATATCTGGGTTTGGTTAAATCTAAATCTTTCTGTCACTGTTGTCCATCCGTTGGTTCTCAACACAAAATACGCAGAATGATTTCCCTCTGCCACCTGCATCTGCTAGCCACTTTGCCAGTTCTGTTTCTTCCTCTGGGCGACTATCCCCTTTGACCTGCTCCCCCAATCCTTGGGCTGTTCTCACACCATAAGGCTTACAGGTCCCCAGAGTACTAACTAGTATTCTCCTAGATGCTTAGGGCAACTTCAAAAACTTAGTGTTTTCTACCTCTGTCAAAGTGCTCCTGCTACTGTGCACGTGGCACTCTAATATGTCACTGTATCTTTCTATTTTCTTTCATTTTCCCATCCCCCAGCTGTCCCCTACACATCAAGGGCTTCACAGTCTGACTCACAGTCTTTCCCTTTGCCCAGCTCCTAGAGTCACTTGAAGAAATGTCAACACACTCCCTTACTTCCAATGACCTTTGCACACCATTCTCAATGTCACCCTAACTCAGATTGATTTTTTATTTCTGATCTAATGTGGATCTTTAGTGGCACTTGTCTAAATTGTTTATGGTCATCTCTTCTTCAGGAATTATTCAAAATATTCACCATTTTTCTTGCCCCTTCTTCCTCACCAACCTCAATCTCCTCTGACTCCTACACAAGTATGCCTCTTTCTTTGATGATAAAATGTAGGCCACTTATCATGAGCTCTATCACTCCCTTGAACAAAGCTAGTGGAGGTGATGGAATTCCAGCTGAGCTATTTCAATTCCTAAAAGATGATGCTGTTAAAGTGCTGCACTCAATATGCCAGCCAATTTGGGAAACTCAGCAGTAGCCACAGGACTGGAAAAGGTCAGTTTTCATTCCAATCCCAAAGAAGGCATTGCCAAAGAATGTTCAAACTACCATACAACTGTACTCATTTCACACACTATCAAAGTAATGTTCAAAATTCTCCAAGCCGGGCTTCAACAGTACGTGAACTGTGAACTTCCAGATGTTCAAGCTGGATTTATGAAAGGCAGAGGAACCAGAGACCAAATTGCCAACATCCATTGGATCATGAAAAAAGCAAGAGAGTTCCAGACAAACATCTACTTTTGCTTTATTGACTATGCCAAAGCCTTTGACTCTGTGGATCACAACAAACTGGAAAATTCTGAAAGAGATGGGAATACCAGACCACTTTACCTGCCTCCTGAGAAATCTATATGCAGGTCAAGAAGCAACAGTAAAAACCGGACATGGAACAACAGACTGGTTCCAAACAGGAAAAGGAGTAAGCCAAGGCTGTGTATTGTCACCCTGCTTATTTAACTTATATGCAGAGTACATCATGTGAAATGTCAGGCTGGAGGAATCACAAGCTGGAATCAAGATGTCGGGTAGAAATATCAATAACCTTAGATTTGCATATGACACCATCCTTATGGCAGCAAAGAACTTAAGAGCCTCTTGATGAAAGTGAAAGAGGAGAGTGAAAAAGTTGGCTTAAAGCTCAACATTCATAAAACTAAGATCATGGCATCCAGTCCCATCACTTCATGGCAAATAGATGGAGAAACAATGGAAACAATGAGAGACTTTATTTTGGGGGGCTCCAAATTCCTCCAGATGGTGACTGCAGCCATGCAATTAATACACACTTGCTCCTTGGAAGAAAAGCTATGACCAACCTAGACAACATATTAAAAAGCAGAGACATCACTTTGCCCTCAAAGGTCCATCTAGTCAAAGCTATTATTTTTCCACTAGTCATGTATGGATATGAGAGTTGGACTATAAAGAAAGCTTAGCACCAAACAATTTATGCTTTTGAACTGTGGTATTGGAGAAGACTCCCGAGAGTCCCTTAGACTTCAAGGAGATCAAATCAGTCAATCCTAAAGGAACTCAGTCCTGAACAGTCATTGGAAGGACTGATGCTGAAGCTGAAGCTCCAATACTTTGGCCATCTGATGTATAGAATAGACTCTTAGAAAAAGATCCTGATGCTGGGAAAGATTGAAGGCAGGAGGAGAAGGGGATGACAGAGGATGAGATGGTTGGATGGCATCACCAACTCAATGAACATGAGTTTGAGCAAGCTCCAGGAGTTGGTGAAGAACAGGGAAGCCTGGCTTGCCACAGTGCATGAGGTTGCAAAGAGTTAGACATGACTGAGTGACTGGACTGAACTAATCACTCCCTCACACACAAACACACTCCAACATTTATTTCTTTACTTATTTTTATTACCTTTCTTCTTGTCCTACAGGATGAGGCTTCTGAGAAAATCATAGCTAGGAAGAAAAAAGGGTTCTTCCTTTCTAATTCAAATCTCTTGAAAGGATAATTTCTTCATCTCCCATTTGTTTCTGTTTTCATCACATACCCCCCAATCCCACTGTAACCTGGTTTTTATGAGAACCACTTTCATGTTTATATTGTTAGTTACTTCCTGATTCTTGAAGTTCTCTGCTTTTATTGCAGTGTTCTTTCCCAATTCTTTCCTTGCTTTTGTGATCACAGATTCTCAGTCTCCATTGTGGGTTTCTCTTTCCCTTTCTGATTCTTATAAGTTATTCTCCTGGGTCATGATTGCAATCCATTCTTTTGTCATTCACCTTGTTCACCACTGGGAAATTTTCTATTCTTGAACTATGAAGTGCCTGTGTGTGTGTGTGTGTGTGTGTGTGTGTGTGTGTATCTGGATCCCCCACAGACATCTTGAAGTCAACATGTCAATGTTATGGGTGTTCTACCTGAGCAGAAACAAATTTCAGACACTGAATTTTAATTCCCATCTGAAATAGTAGTCTAATTGATGAATCTGTGGATATTTTTCCATGGATATATTTGCAAGAAGGGTTTGAATTTTGGCCAAAGGCAGAAGCAGTATGTGACGGTGTCCACAGAAAACCAAAAAGGCAAGAACAAGGGAAGAACCACAATGACATTCTGTCCATTACTTGATTTTAGAGACTGGATTTCGAGTTCTTTAGTAAGAAACAAAAAGAACTCTTTTCATAGGAAAACTGGTACAACCCAGGATACATAAGCAATACTTTAAGGTCTAATAACAAAATGAAGCACCAATTGAGGATAAGGGATACTCTCTCCATTTCTGGAAAGAATTAAGGGCTGTCAGCACCATTCTAACACTTGAAAGTTTTACAGCCTTGGGTTGCATTAGAAGCCAGCTCACTAATAAGGCCAGCTTTTCCCTAGAGAAACAGTGAGGGCAGAGCATCAGCTGGAAATGTTGAGTGTCAGCAGACAAGGTAAATACCATTGCCAGCATGCAACAGCAAACAGCAACAGAACCATAGATGCCAGTGGGCATGGATTTTTATGGCACACCAGTCTGAAGACTCCCAGAAATACTAAAGAAAGGGGCAATGTATGAAGATAAGATTTTATAGTTATACATTCTACTCGTGTAATTTGATTGTTAATAGCAGTGTGACATCATTCGTTCTCAGGGGGCATGTGGACTGGAGGATATTCAGTTTGTCTCTAACACTGAACTCATAGTCTTCTTCCCCACACTATCTTCTCCTCCAGTGCCTCTCTCTGAATTGCTGCCACTTCTATTACCCTCTCTATGACACGAGAAGAAAAGCCAGGATTCCTCCTCAATACTTCCTTCCCTCACCCTTGACTTCAGTTCTCTCAATGCTGCTGCTGCTGCTGCTAAGTCGCTTCAATCGTGTCCGACTCTGTGCGACCCCATAGACAGCAGCTTACCAGGCTCCCCTGTCCCTGGGATTCTCCAGGCAAGAACACTGGAGTGGGTTGCCATTTCCTTCTCCAATGCATGAAAATGAAAAGTGAAAGTGAAGTCACTCAGTCGTGTCCGACTCCTAGCGACCCCATGGACTGCAGCCTTCCAGGCTCCTCCATCCACGGGATTTTCCAGGCAAGAGTACTAGAGTGGGGTGCCATTGCCTTCTCTGAATTCTCTCAATAACCACCTACTAATGACCCCAGGAAGATAAGATCTCAAAATGATGATTGTTTCTCTTCTGAATGCCACAAAAGAGCCAAGATATCATCATCTCTCAGACATAATCAACTGGGAACAACATTTTTTTTTTTCTTGAAATTCAAATGTGGAGAACTTGACAACACTTTTTACACCCAAAATACTAACTCACTTCTGCTAATGCATATGGGAGTGAGTAGTACTACTGGAAATAAAATGGAATTATTCTCCTGAAATGTTTATGTATTGTAAGAACTTGAGGTTGAAATATAAGAGTTAACTGGAAATTTAAAGGATTTGAAGTCTAATGTCTTCTGTGCTAGGCAGAATAATACTCCCAAAGTTGTCCATGTTCTAATCCCTGCAATCTGGCACTATGTTACTTTACATGGAAAAGGGGACTTTGCAGTGATGCTTAGGAATGCACTTTGAGATGAGGAGACTATTCAGGATTTTCTAAGTGGGTCCAATCCAATTAGATGAGAACATTTCCCATCTGTGATCACAGAAAGAGGTGGCCATGGAAGCAGAGTCAGAGAAATATTACATTGCTGGCTTTGGAGCTGAAGGGAAGGGGATTGCAAGCCAAAGAATGTGGGCAGCCTTTAGAAGCTGGAAAAGGCAAAGAAGTGGTTTCTCCTGCAGATCCTCCAGAAAGATACACAGCCCTAACACCTTGATATTAGCTTGGTGAGACCCATGTCAAACTTCTGACCTACAGGATTGTAAGGTGATCAATATGTGTCATTTTCAGCCATTAAGCTTGTGATCACTTGTTGCAGCAGGAATAGAAAATGAATATATCTTCTCTCACTTAAATACAATATCTTTGGAAAATAAAAGAGCATACAGAGAATGAATGTCTGGCTTCCAAAGATGGTTTCAAAGCAAAGAACCTGTTTTAAAAGAAGGTGTGATTGCCTAGATAACTGGCTCAAAAGGCAGAAGAGAGTAAATTCCACCTTTCCAGTTCTTGGCAGTAGTTTATTTATCTGACCAAGAGAGTCACACCCTGAAATTTATTTGGAAGGGTAGCATAAAAATACCCATATAGCTTATTGGGTCAGGATAAGAAAAAAGAAAAGCATGAGGGAAGAAGTACCCAGTAAAACTTAAGAGAAAATGGTTGAACCAAAAGTCAGAGGTAGCATGTCAGCACCCCGAGGAGAACAGGTGCTTAAGCCAGAATGACTTGGTCTCATGTCCCACCTCTACCACTCACTGGCCATGTGGCACTGACAAGCTGCCTGTCATCATTCCTTCTCAGTTTCTTTATCTGTAAAATGAGAATAATGAAAGTATAATCTGTGTATACTTATTAGAAATAAAAATCAGGTAACATATATAAAAATCACACATAAGACATCATCAATAAACATTATATTATTAATAACAATATCTAAGGTCTCAAATGTCTACATAATCAGCAACAAAGTTCAAAAATCATAATACAGGAAAGCAAGTATCAGCTTAAAGACTCTGGGTAGCTAGTCACTTGTTGAAGACAACTATGTCTGAGGACAGGCATACCTGGTGTGACAGAAATGAAGTTAAGTGAAATAGAAGTAATACCACAGTGCAAAAAGAAAGGAAATGCAACTGAAATAAGACACCCGAAGTAAATCCACAATGGAAAACATTTAGTGAAAATAAAATAGCAATGAACATTTTCTAGGCATAAACTACTGCTGGGCATGGTCAGGCAAAGGATAGCTTTGATACATCCCAAAGGCAGTTTCTAAAACTGACACAGAATAAAAATACAGTGATAATCTAGAACTTCAGGTGAGAAAGTTTCTGCCCGAAGACAGGTGCTGCTAATAGCAATGGCAGAACTTCTGATAAATACTTTATATGACTTTCGGGTAATATCCCTCAAAAACGTTCAAGAAAAAAGCAGGGTTATGATAATTTATTTTAATTCATATTAATAAGAAAGAACTAGATGGTGACATGGCACGGGAGAGTTCTTTTAATGAAAGAAATTCTATTTTAGTTCTTGCAATGGCCAGGACTGGTAACATCAGGGATTAGAGTTCAAGAAAACAGATTTCTAAAAGGGAATATGGTATAGTCTCAAGGGGAAAATGGCCCTTTGTAGGTGAAAGTGTATAAACCTTGAAAATCAGCATAATTCTAGGTTATCCCAATAAGGCAGAAAGGAGACAGAAAGTAATAGGAAGAACGAGGTTCTGTAAAAGAACTCCTTGCTGAGCTAAAATTTTAACAGAGCATATGTAGATTTTGGAAAGAGGAACAGCACAAACTATTAAAAAATAAGGTCAAAAATAAATATAAAGCCAGCATAAACATAAAAATGCAAAGTGATAAATTTTAAAATTTACAAAATCTGCATTCAGAATAGTAAGCAAGATAGAGTATAATAATACAGAAGGGAAAAAACTGAACTCTTCAAAGTCTGCTTTGCTGCCAAGACAAATAATCATGAAGAAATGCGCTTAATAAGTCATTAACTTGGCAATAGTTTATGTATCCCTAATAATAATAGTGATCACAATGAACTGAATCCCAAATACATGCCAGATGCTTCATATATATTTTCTCATGTAAGCTCTCAAGTCTATGAAGTCAGTATTATTTTATTTTACAGATTAGAAACTAAAACTTACAGAGATAAAGTCACTCGCCCCAAACCACACCGCTTGTAAGTTTTGGAGGCAAGTTTTAAACTTGAGTTCCTTTAACTCCAAAGCCCACATTCTTTCCCCTGTTCTTCAGTTGGTCTCCCTAGGATCTGTGAGTCACTGTGTTGGGCCTTGGCAATGAAAAGATGCATAAGGCATGACTCTCGTTTTCAAGAAGTTCAGTCTAGTGAAGAAAACAACCATGGAAACAAATGATTATAATGCAAGGTGCAAGGCATTGTAACAGCAGGGTGCCCAGAACTGTATGCAAGAATGGGAGACAAAGGGAAAACCAGCTCAGAGAAGCAGACATGAGTAAGGTTTTTTGAAGTTTCTGGTGGATACTGTCAGCTGGTTTGTGCACATCAATTCTTTCCTCCTTCTAGGTATCTTCCTGTTCTGGAAAACAGGAAAGTTGAACTCTACATTGGTCCAGCTCCCTTGCACCTAGGGATCTGGATGTCATTTAGAGTCTACCAATCAGCTGGGCTCTAGTTGGCAGGTGATGCCAACATGAAGACCTCACTTCTGACTGCTGCTTCTCTCTTTGCCTCCAAGCAGGGCTGGACCATTCTGTTACAGTGCCCAGCCCAGCCACTGGCAGTGAGGGTGTGGAGAAGTAGGCTGTGAGGCAAACCCTCTTTGCTGGTGTGGGTCTAGCAGACTTGGCACGACTCAGTGATGGCAGCTGGGGTTTAGAGACTTTGTCAAAGAAGATTCTATAGAAGTTGGTGATTAAGGGGATGTTTTGTCCCAGTTTCTATAGACTCTTCTTTCACAAAGTCTCTAGAATACATTCCTATATTCCCTTTCCCACTGTCACTATCTGGAATAGAGAATTTTACTTTGTCATGTGCTAAGATGTCTTCTTATTTTTCTCGCTCTAATGATATACGTACTCCAGCCATGCCATATGATATTCGAATTGGTGTTCTGTTCCTCTTGGTTCCCTCAGCCCTACACGATAGCCCTGCAGATACCCTATAAGTTGCCACTCAAAGTTGCCCTTCATCTGACACTCAGCCTACCCTCCAGGATCACCCCAACTCCACTGTGCCATCAATTGAGCAAAACTGATTTACTCACTGATGTCAAACATGCTCCTGAGTTTTTTGTTTTGAGTCATTTTTATTCGTTTGGTTTTTTAATTAATTCATTTATTTTTTGCCTCACTGCTTTGTTTAAGGTGTACTTTCCTTACATATATAATTATCAAAAATGTATCTAATATTCAAGGCCCATTTTCTATCTTAACTTTCGCATGAATCCCACAATGATCATCCCAGACTGAAAGGAGCCCCTAAATCTGAATTTCTAAGTCATTTAGTCTAGTCTATAATAGATAGATTAGAATAGGTAATTACCATATGTAAGCCTGCTTTGGTAATATTTGCCAACAGTAGAAATCTTACCTCTAGTATATTTAACTTAAGAAGATATTTGTATGAGTTTCATATATGCATCAAAAATAATGGAACAATAGCAAAAAATATAGTGCAATAACATAGAATAGTGTAACAGGAAGCACAAGTATAATCGCAAAAAAATGTAGTGCAAACTTCCATTACCATGGATCTGGCAATATAAATTAAGAATATATAACATTCACATGAAATCATTAACAATAATTTAGATTTTTTTATTAAAATTGAAAAATGTCCCCAACATATTATTGAGTAAAAAGTCTGGCTGTACAACAGTAAGTATAATTCTATTTATTTTAAACCATATCAAATGTCAATCTAGATATTTAGAAGGGGATGAAACAGGTCATGGGATTTGAAGTAATTCTCTTTTCTTATTTGTATTCTTCTGTATTGGTCTTTACATATATATATTATATATATATATACACACACATATACACACACACACACATTTATTTATATGTATGCATATGTGTTGGAGAAGGCAATGGCACCCCACTCCAGTACTCTTGCCTGGAAAATCCCATGGACGGAGGAGCCTGGAAGACTGCGGTCCATGGGGTCACTGACGGTCAGACACGACTGAGCAACTTCACTTTCGCTTTTCACTTTCATGCATTGGAGAAGGAAATGGCAATCCACTCCAGTGTTCTTGCCTGGAGAATCCCAGGGACAGCGGAGCCTGGTGGGCTGCCGTCTATGGGATCACACAGAGTTGGACACGACTGAAGTGACTTAGCAGCAGCAGCATGCATATGTGTAACCTACACATATAGGTATGCATAGGTCTTTACATACAGATACATATACATGTGTGCATATATTTATGTATATATAATACCAAGCATTCTTTATTTTAATATTATAGAGCATTCCTAATCTCATTAGCTGGACAAAGTTCCCAGAAGTCAAGCACCACATCATTGTGAGAACAACCTAGCACATCATCTTGTGTATTATTAAGTGCTCATTTAATACTAGCTGAATATATGAATGGTGCAGATGGGCTGTAACTTGAAGATGAGGCAGAGAACACCCCACTCTTCCCACCTCCCAAGTTTGCCGATACTCCCCAGCTGCAGAACCATCCTAAGCCACAGGGCCTGTTTACATCTGAAAGAACTAGATTTCAAAGGGTAGCACACAGGAGCTGCTGCTCTGGTAGAGAACAAGAGACAAAAATACACCCAAAGCCCCAAGTGTATGCCCTTTGACATCTCTTTGTTGATAACTAGAGACAGAACAGGTTCTTGGCAAAAACAGTGTGTAATGATAAACTCTGGGGGCCTGGGTGGGAATAGGCAATGTAATTCCACAGGCATTACACTAGGTTTAAAAATAGGAAGCTTTTCCCTAGAGAAGTGGTCCTTGTGGGTGACTGGAGCAGATATGATGTGTTTCAACTTCACGGGTAAAGACCCATGAAGTCATCCCATATTTTAGTCTTTTGTGTGTGTGTTTCTCTTCTTTTCTCTTTTAGTTCTCTCTTTCACTGCTTTAGACTATTTTAAAAGGTTTATTTCAAACCCTGTTTTCAAACAAAACATTCTTTGCATATTATGTCATACACGTGCACATACACACATACATACGCCACAGAAGTCAGTTCTTTTTGATGATTCAAACTGAACTGACAGTTCAGTCAGTTCACCAAACGGAACTCTCAACTTTCTATTCTATTGACATGGGACAGGTGAATGAATTCTATAAGAACGCTGATGATTGAAAATCCTTTATACTTGGACTTTGTAAGGTGGAATAACACACTCCTCAATTCAGAAAGTATCTATGGATTTGAGGAGCACAAAACTGGAGGCAGAGAAACCTATTCAGAGGCTGTGGATATATATGAGAGATATTTAGGGAAAGGACTAATAGCAATTGGTGGTGAACTGGATGAGGTTAGGGTGAGCAAGAGGAAGAGTCCAAAATGACCCCTGGGGTTTTAAATTAAGTAACTGCTTAACACAATTCACTGAAGTGGGAAATAGAAGGAGGAACAGATATTGGTGACAGTTTGAAGTCATTGCGATAATCAAATTATAGATGCTTACTAGATGCTTGTATATATGGTTCTTTAGATCTGAGCAGTATGTAAATTCAGAAATTGGTAATAATAAAAACTGTAGAATGAATGAGATAATGCATTCCTGACCTCCTAATAGGTTTACTCAACACAATACATGCTTAGGGATCCAACAGAGGGAGAGAGAGAAAGAAAGCATGTGTTCTAGGTAGTTCATTTTCAAAAATTTATCCAGAGCTGTACGATTTAAAAGACTAGAGAGACCATATTGTTTCTCCTTTGTTTAAAAATATGTGTTTACTTCTGAATTACATATCATAGAACAGCAGAGGGTGATCTTTTCTGATGGTCTCAGAAGCTCAGACTGGTCCAGGAAAAGGTATACAGAGTGAGAAGAGAAGGTACCAAATCAAACACTGAGGAATAGTAACTTTAAGGAATAGGCAGAAGAAAGGAAATTGGCAAAGACATCTGAGAAGCAGTGATGAAGAGGTAGGAAGAAATCCAGGTGAGTTGGCATCTCCAAAGCCCAGGGTGAAGATCAATCCAAATGTTCCTGGCGATTGAAATAGCAGAAGAACAGAAAAGTCTCCACCAGAACTAGAAACAAGAAGGTCAGTAACATTGACAAAAGCAATTTCAGAAAAACAGTAGAGGCAGAAACCAGACTGCAGTGGGTTGGAGAATGAGTGGCTCTTAAGGAAGAGAAGATAATGGGCAAAGACAAGGATCTTGGCAGTGAAGGAAAAAATGTGAGGATGTAGAGGAGGATGGAAAATGTTTATGGTAGGAGATTTAAGCATCACTAAAATAGTCCACTCCAGTACTCTTGCCTGGAAAATCCCATGGGCGGAGGAGCCTGGTGGGCTGCAGTCCATGGGTCGCTGAGAGTCAGACATGACTGAGCGACTTCACTTTCACTTTTCACTTTCATGAACTGGAGAAGGAAATGGCAGCCCACTCGAGTGTTCTTGCCTGGAGAATCCCAGGGGCAGGGGAGCCTGGTGGGCTTCCATCTATGGGGTTGCACAGAGTCGGACACGACTGAAGCCACTTAGCAGCAGCAGCAGCAGCAAAATAGTTTAATAGGAAAACAGCAGTAAGGGGAGATAATATAAAAGGAAAAGAAAGATTTAATTAGTGTAATTAAATGCAGAACTCATCAGAAAAGATACATCATGCACAGAAGTGGTGGATATTGTTGGTGCTCCGCCCAAGCAGGTACCACCAACACCTAGCTACTGTGAGTACTGGCTAACAGCTTACTGCTGGTGCTTTTCTTTGGAAAAATCTCTTTTCTCCAAATAGGAGCTGCCTCAAAGCATGGTTATGTCTGCCTTTTCCCAGGGTGGCTGGCAGACAATGACCAATTGACAGAAAGTTACAAAAAGCCAGCCTTTGCCCCAAGATAGGACCAAATCCATGATGCAATTTATGCTCCAGAGCTCCCTATGGGATTGGACTGTGAGACCACATGCTTGCTTAGCCCCTCATTCTGCTTGTTTTTCTGTTTTCCTCATCCCTTTCTGCTAAAAGAAACCCTCAGTAAATTACAAAAATTCCTGTCTCTGGCATCACTTCCTGGGAATCTCCTTGAATATCAAGAGAAAATTGCTCACGAATTAGAAAGGGAGGAGGGAAGGGAGGAAAGAATGCACAAGGTTTCTAGGGTTGATGGCAGGTATTACATTGAGGAATGCTTCTCTAATTAATGCTGCTCTAGAAATAAAGGAGAAGGTGGGGGTATCTCCTGTGACACAGCGTGAGGTAATGGGGATAGGAACTTGAGAAGACTTAGAAGGTGTGAGATACTAATTGTGGGAGGAGACAGAAAAGGACACCAACCACTTACTAGAGAGATGTAGGGGGGTTAATTAGATGAGGTTCAGTAACAAATACTTTGATGCCACCTTCTCCCAAATCTAGTTAAACACCTAATTTGAAAAATCTAAAGAGCAGGACAAAGAAGAAATTCTGCTGTTATTAATGATTTCACAGTATATGATCATTCTTAGATTTTGAGCTTCCCTGGTAGCTCAGATATCTGTCTTCAATGCAGGAGACCCAGGTTCAATCCATATCAGGAAGATCCCCTAAAAAAGGAAATGGCAACCCACTCCAGTATTCTTGCCTGGAGGATTCCATGGACAGAGGAGACTGGAGGGCTACAGTCCATGGGGTCGCAAAAGGGTTGGGCATGGCTGAGCAATTAACACTTCCAGATTTTGAATTTATAAAAACTAAACAATGAAAAATTGTTAATTATAAATTGAATTCAAAATTTTCTGCTTTCATCTTCAACATTCATAGTAAAATTTCCCTCTGCAGGTCATCAATAATGTCCCAGTTTTTCTATGAAGTGGACACATTCTGTCCTTATCTTCTTGATCTTTCTAGGGCATTGACATTGTTGATCATTTTCTTCTTGAAACTTCTTCTTCCCTTGGCTTCAGTGTGTCATCATATTCCTATTCTGCCTCCTATCTCTAAGGATATTCCTTCATATACACTCTCATGTATACACCTCTTTTTCTTTTTCTCCCCGTCACTCCCCCAGGGCCCATCCTCCACTTTCTGATATATATATATAAAATGAATCATGCCTAAACATCATGCCTAAACATGCCTTATGTGCATGCTCAGTCACTTTAGTCATGTCTGACTCTGTGCAACCCTTTGGACTGTTACCCACCAGGCTCCTCTGTTCATGGGATTCTCCAGGCAAGAATACTGAAGTGGGTTGCCATTTCCTACTCCAGGGGATCTTCCTGACCCAGGGATCAAACTTGTGTCTCCTGCATTGCAGGCAAATTCTTTACCACTGAGTCACTGGGAAAGCCTTAGAGACCTCCAACTCAGCAAGTCTAAAACTCAACTCATCCTTCCATTCAATTTTCACTTTTTGAAGTCGGACTGTGAAGAAAGCTGAGCACCGAAGAATTGATGCTTTTGAACTGTGGTGTTGGAGAAGACTCTTGAGAGTCCCTTGGACTGCAAGGAGATCCAACCAGTCCATTCTAAAGGAGATCAGTTCTGTGTGTTCTTTGGAAGGACTGATGCTAAAGCTGAAACTCCAATACTTTGGCCACCTCATGCGAAGAGTTGATTCATTGGTAAGGACTCTGATGCTGGGAGGGATTGGGGGCAGGAGGAGAAGGGGATGACAGAGGATGAGATGACTGGATGGCATCACCAACTCAATGGAGATGAGTTTGGGTGAACTCCAGGAGTTGGTCATGGACAGGGAGGCCTGGCGTACTGCAATTCATGGGGTCACAAAGAGTTGGACACGACAGAGCGACTGAACTGAACTAACTGAATCATGGAGACAGACCTCACCAATACTTTGTATCTAAACCAGAACCCTATGGTGGTGGTGGTGGTTTAGTCTATAGTTACCCTAAATGCTTCTCTTTTTCTCACTTCCATATCCAATCATTTACCAGGTCCTATAAGTTATACATTCTGAATATTTCTAAAATCTCTCCCTTCCACTGTTTACTATTGCTTTACACTATCGTACTTTCTCATGTTTATGGAGCAAAATCTTTACTGCCTGGAATATCTCCCATCTTCCTCCATCTTCTTTCATCTCCCTTATGGAAATCTGAGCAAACCGTGTTCCTGTTTAAAACACATCAATGGTGTTCAGTGTATTTGAGACAAAATCCAAATGCCTTAATACATCTTCAAACCTTTCATGATCTGGCCCTTGCTATGTAACTAACTTCGTCTCTCACTGTTATTTCTCTTCTATTGTTTTTTCTGAATCCCCAAACTACTTAAAGTTCTGTGCCTCTGTTAGGCTCTCCCTTGGTTCCATGAGAGTTCACATGTATTATTTAGCCTAGAATGCTCTTTTCCAGTGTATTTTTGCAATAACTACACATTGTCAAAATTGGTACAGATGTCACCTCTCCTAGGAAGATTTCTTGACATTTGTCCCAGCAGCTGAACCCACCTTAGCTCAGTCTGTGTCCCTCATCAAAGCATTGATTTCATTATGCTGCTGACAGGTGGAGGGATGAAACTGTAACTGAGATGTTTGTGATTCTACAACAATTTCTCTATGGTACAGTATTGTCTGTCATGATAGATTAAATATTTCTCAATATTAAGAAATATTCCTAAAAAGAATTAAAACAAATCCCACTGTGGGACATACACATTGCAATGCAGAAAAGAGCCTTTTCTGTATCCATATAACTCCTTTTGATGAAACAATGAAATACAAAGGATAACTAGATAATAAAACAGATGTTTAAAAAATATTCTGTCACTCATAGACTCCAGGAAAAGTATTACTGGTTGTCTGGTCAAGGCTATGGTTTTTCCTGTGGTCATGTATGGATGTGAGAGTTGGACTGTGAAGAAGGCTGAGCGCCGAAGAATTGATGCTTTTGAACCATGGTGTTGGACAAGACTCTTGAAAGTCCCTTGGACTGCAAGGAGATCCAACCAGTCCATCCTAAAGGAGTTCAGTCCTGGGTGTTCATTGGAAGGACTGGTGCTAAAGCTGAAACTCCAATACTTTGGCCACCTCATGCGAAGAGCTGAGTCATTGGAAAAGACTCTGATGCTGGGAGGGATTGGGGACAGGAGGAGAAGGGGACGACAGAGGATGAGATGGCTGGATGGCATCACTGACTCGATGGCCGTGAGTCTGAGTGAACTCCAGGAGTTGGTGATGGACAGGGAGGCCTGGCGTGCTTCGATCATGGGGTTGCAAAGAGTTGGACACGACTGAGCGACTGAACTGAACTGAAGGACACACAGCATGGGAAGATCCAATCCACCAAAGCTTTCTGGATCCTTCTGATGGTGCTCACAACCTCTCCAGAAGTCTCATGAACCTGTAGCCAAGGCTCACTTGTCATTATCTCTCAAGGGACAGAGAAGCTTCTGCTTCTAATTCCATCCTTTCACCTAGGAAGTTCTTGAAAGCCCACAGACTCCATACGGATATTCAGTACATGTGTATCCTCTTTTGATGGGAGAGTTTTGGTTTGTCTTTTGCAAACCAAAATTATTGTTTGTAGACTTTGATTCCAGAAAGATGCCAGACCACTCCTGTCCATCTGAAATTTGCAAGTGTTGTTGTGGCTGAGGAAAGAGATGTCTGTATATACACATGGAGGCAACCTCCCCACCTTCCCTTCTTCACTCCTATCCCCTGGCTTTTCTCTCACCCTCTCCTTTCCTCTGAGAGTTGGGACCCAGAAAGGCACGCTTCTTCATCCCTTGCACTGGGCTTTCTTTCCAGAAGGTCAGGGCCAGTGTTCTATCTAAGGAACATATTTCTTTTCCTCAATCTCTCTTCCTCACCCGCCCCTGACATTAATGCTTTTAAGCCATCTGAGGATCATTTGTTGGCTGAGTGATCATGTTCAGACTATGGCCGAGTGATGACTCACACTCTTGTGGTCTCCCTGTGTTTACCATGGATATTCTATTCCAGCTGGATTTCCCTTTCCCCAGGAAATGTAGAGCTAAGTGATTTCTCCATTTTTCTCCTTCTCCTCCAGCATGCTTCATATGACCCTTTCATCACCAGTATTCTCTCTAAAAGGTGTATACATGTATGCATGTGTTTGTCTGCTATAAACCAGGGATATGCAAATTCAGCCTGTGGCTAGTTTTGTATGGCTTACAAACTAAGAATCAAGTTTATATGTTTAAAACTTGTTAAAAAAAAAAAAAACAAAACAGAAGAAGAGGATGCAAGAGAAACCATATGTGACCTGAAAGATAAAAGATATTTACTATCTAGCCATTTACAGAAAAAAAAAATGTTTGCCAACTTCTATTCTTAAAACTCAATATTCAGAAAGCTAAGATCATGGTATCTGGTCCCATCACTTCATGGCAAATTGATGGGGAGACAATGGAAACAGTGACGGACTTCATCTTGCAGATGGTGACTGCAGCCATGAAATTAAAAGACGCTTGCTCCTTGGAAGAAACGTTATGACCAATCTAGACAGCATATTCAAAAGCAGAGACATTACTTCACTGACAAAGGTCTGCCTAGTCAAAGCTATGGTTTTTCCAGTAGTCATTTATGGATGTGGACTATAAAGAAAGCAGAGCACTGAAGAATTGATGCTTTTGAACTGTGGTGTTGGAGAAGAGTCTTGAGGGTTCCTTGGACTGCAAGGAGATCCAACCAGCCAATTCTAAAGGAGATCAGTCCTGGGTGTTCATTGGAAGGACTGATGCTGAAGCTGAAACTCCTGTACTTTGGCCACCTCATGCAAAGAACTGACTCAGTGGAAAAGACCCTGATGCTGGGGAAAATTGAAGGCGGGAGAAGAAGAGGACAACAGAGGGTGAGATGGTTGAATGGTATCACCAACTCAATGGACATGAGTTTGAGTAAACTCTGGGAGCTGGTGGTGGACAGGGAGGCCTGGCATGCTGCAGTCCATGGGGTTGCAAAGAGTCAGACATGACTGAGTGACTGAACTGAACTGAACTTTTATTCTATATTAAAGTATGGTTCTAAGTTAGAGTGAAAGTCGCTCAGTTGTGTCCAATTCTTTGCGACCACATGGACTGTAGCCCACCAGGCTCCTCTGTCCATGGGATTCTCCAGGTAAGAATAATGGAGTGGGTAGCCATTCCCTTCTCCAGGGGATCTTCCCAACTCAGGGATTGAACCCAGGTCTCCCGCATTGCAGGCAGATTCTTCATCATCTGAGCCACCAGGGAAGTCCATGAGTCAATCAGACAGACATGAATTTATAGTCAAGCTCTGTCACTTACTAGCTATGTGACCCTGGACACAGTATTTAACCTTGCTGAACCTCAGTTTTCTCATCTGTAACATAAATTAATAATTAACTCCAATGACTGATGGGAAGGCAAAAATGATATGCTATATAAAGTATTTATCATAGTGTCTATGAGTAAGAAGAGTAGAATAAATAGTAGCTATTTTTGTAACTGTTATTTTTGATTGGTGGGGGAAGTCTAATACACCTTGTATGCTTACACAGGAAAAGGAGGCACACAGGAAAGGCCATGCCCTTTCAGACCAATGTGGAATGTGAAAGTCTCTCAGTTGTGTCTGACTCTTTGAAACCCCATGGACTATACAGTCCATAGAACTCTCCAGGCCAGAACACTGGAGTGAATAGCCTTTCCCTTCTCCAGGGGATCTTCCCAACCCAGAGAGCAAACCCAGATCTCCCACATTGCAGGCAGATTCTCTACCAGCTGAGCTACAAGGGAAGCCTAAGGTCGGCCCACTGAGTTGGCTGGGAATCAAAACCGGGTCAACTGCTTGGAAGGCAGCTATGCTCACCTCTATACCATCGCCAAATCTCCTAACTCTCCTGTGATTGGATCTATATCTTCACTCTCAAAAAGGAGAACAAATGCTTCCATATATGGCTCCAAACTGTTTCGATGGAAGAAGATCTCAGAGTTATATTTTCCACTTCTTTTCACCCTAGGCAGACACCTGAGAGTAATCCTTTCTCCTCCATATTTATCCTCAACCTTAATATCCATTCAATCACTGAAGCCTTACCTAATTTACCTATGAATTATTTTCAAATCTGTCCCCTTCACTCTAATGTCACTGCCATGGGCTCTCATTATCTCTTGCCCAAACAGTGGTCTTCTGTCTTCTTGCCTGTGCTGTGCTGTGCTTAGTTGCTCAGTCATGTCCGACTCTTTATGACCCCATAGGCTGTAGCTTGCCAGGCTCCTCCATCCATGGGATTTTCCAGGCAAGAATACTGGAGTGAGTTGCCATGCCCTCCTCCAGGGATCTTCCCAACCCAGGGATTGAACCCAGGTCTCCCACATTGCAGGTGGATTCTTTACCATCTGAGCCACCAGGGAAGCCTATCTTCTTGCTTCCCTTCCCCAAACTGTTACTCATATTGCTGCTGGAGTTATCCACCCAAGCCACCATTCTCACCAACCTGTGACCTTCCTTACAACCACCTCATCTCTTGTCACTGTCCAGCTCATTGCTCTACTCACAACAACATCAAACTACTTACAGCTCCCCATCCACGATCAACTATATTGTTCAGTGCCATCATCCTTTGCTTGTGTTATTCATTCTACCTAACCCCTTCTTTTTTAATAATAAAACTACTACATGGTTATAATTGACAATTAAGAATGCAAAAAGAATTAAAAGAAAATTATATAGTACCCAAATTCTAATCTTTCAGAGATAATTGCTATTAATATTTTGATTTGTTTGTTTCTATTTGTGCATATACACACAATAATTTATAGAATTTGGGGCATGCATCTTAAGCTCTTGGTATTTCACTGTTATTATTTTTTTGATCAACACAAATTTATCTTGTTCAACCAAATATGCAATAAGCTATCCTTTGCAATTATTGTCATTTAAACTGTAATAAACCATAGAAAATTGACAGTCGTGGTTTTCTCAGCCATTTACTCTTTTGGGCAACAGATTTTCTCATTTCATTCAGAGGAATTTCTGTAAAAGTAAGCATGCCTTGGGCACTGCCCAGAAAAGTGGAGCAATTATCTTTCACTGGGGCATGGAATGAAAAGAAAAATCTGGGAACATCAAATCTTTCCTTCTCACAATAAGTTTAGTTATAGAGACAAGTTGCAATTTGGTTAAAGTTAAGTGGCAATTCTGGGAGTAATGTGTATATTTGAACTGACTTTGCTGTAAATAAAATTGTACATGCATGTGTGCTAAGTCGCTTCAGTCATGTCCCACTCTTTGTGACCCTATGGACTACAGCCTGCCAGACTCCTCTGTCCATGGGATTCTCCAGGCAAGAATACTGGAGTGGGTTGCCATCCTCTTTCCAGGGGATCTTCTCAAACCAGGGATCAAACCCACATCTTTTATGTCTCCTACATTGGCATGCAGGTTCTTAACCATTAGCACTATCTAGGAAACCTATAAAATTGTACACACTAACTTAAATCTCCTTGACTTACCTCAGTGTTCATGAAAAGACTGGCGTGAGTCTCAGTAATGTCACTGTCACCATGAAGCTCTTAAGATCAATGGTCACATTTCATTATCAATGAAATTGATTCAGACTAGATTCTGTTCTGTGAGGAATAATGGCTCCTTAAATGTGTTTCACCAAAGGAATACCACAGTCAAAAAAAAAAAAGGAAAGGAGTAGACTGTCCTCTTTATTCTAAATGCAAATTATTAAATGTTCTGAGAATTCTGTACCTAATAAAACTAAAATCTGTTTAAATTCCTAGGAGATGGCATAAGTAAATACAGATTGCAGCTCTGAATTAAGATGACCTGGGTTGATTTGGGCTTTGCCAACTTCTTATCAAATGTTTTGGAGTATTATATAATCTTACTAAGACTTGGTTTCATAACTTGAAAAAATGATTGTGATTATTTTAAAAATGAACTTAAAAATAACCTAGAAAGCTGGAATAATAATAGCCTAAGGATATAAACAAGATTGACTCTTAAGACTGACTACGCAGGTTAAATGAAATAAGCAATCTTGAGAAAGAAGAATGGAACTGGAGGAATCAACCTACCTGACTTCAGGCTCTACTACAAAGCCACAGTCATCAAGACAGTATGGTACTAGCACAAAGACAGAAATATAGATCAATGGAACAAAATAGAAAGCCTAGAGATAAATCCACACACCTATGGACACCTTATCTTTGACAAAGGAGGCAAGAATATACAATGGATTAAAGATAATCTCTTTAACAAGTGGTGCTGGGAAAACTGGTCAACCACTTGTAAAAGAATGAAACTAGAACACTTTCTAACACCATATACAAAAATAAACTCAAAATGGATTAAAGATCTAAACGGAAGACAAGAAACTATGAAACTCCTAGAGGAGAACATAGGCAAAACACTCTCTGACATAACATCACAGCAAGATCCTTTATGACCCACCTCCCAGAATATTGGAAATAAAAGCAAAAATAAACAAATGGGACCTAATTAAACTTAAAAGCTTCTGCACAACAAAGGAAACTATAAGAAAGGTGAAAAGACAGCCTTCAGAATGGGAGAAAATAATAGCAAATGAAGCAACTGACAAACAACTAATCTCAAAAATATACAAGCAACACCTGCAGCTCAATTCCAGAAAAATAAATGACCCAATCAAAAAATGGGCCAAAGAACTAAATAGACATTTCTCCAAAGAAGACATACAGATGGCTAACAAACACATGAAAACATGCTCAACATCACTCATTATCAGAGAAATGCAAATCAAAGCCACAATGAGGTACCATTTCGTGCCAGTCAGAATGGCTGCTATCCAAAAGTCTACAAGCAATAAATGCTGGAGAGGGTGTGGAGAAAAGGGAACCCTCTTATATTGTTGGTGGGAATGCAAACTAGTACAGCCACTATGGAGAACAGTGTGGAGATTCCTTAAAAAACTGGAAATAGAACTGCCTTATGATCCAGCAATCCCACTGCTGGGCATACACACCGAGGAAACCAAAATTTAAAGAGACACGTGTACCTCAATGTTCATCGCAGCACTGTTTATAATAGCCAGGACATGGAAGCAACCTAGATGTCCATCAGCAGATGAATGGATAAGAAAGCTGTGGTACGTATACACAATGGAGTATTACTCAGCCATTAAAAAGAATACATTTGAATCAGTTCTAATGAGGTGGATGAAACTGGAGCCTATTATACAGAATGAAGTAAGTCAGAAATAAAAACACCAATACAGTATACTAACACATAATATGGAATTTAGAAAGATGGTAATGATAATCCTGTATGTGAGACAGCAAAAGAGACACAGATGTATAGAACAGTCTCTTGGACTCTGTGAGAGAGGGTGAGGGTGAGATGATTTGGGAGAATGGCATTGAAACATGTATAATATCATATATGAAACGAATCGCCAGTCCAGGTTTGATGCAGGATACAGGACGCTCGGGGCTGGTACACTGGGATGACCCAGAGGGATGGTATGGGGAGGGAGATGGGAGGGGGATTCAGGATGGGGAACACGTGTATACCTGTGGTGGATTCATGTTGATGTATGGCAAAACCAATACAATACTGTAAAGTAATTAACCTCCAATTAAAATGAATAAATTTATATTAAAAAAATAAAGCTTACTTAAGTTTTCAAAACTAGTAAATAATAAAAAAAAAATAAATGAAATAATGTATGTAAAGTACAAGGCAAAACATGGAGGATGCAGAAGAGCGATTGATTTAACTTGGCCTTCCTCAATCATATGTGAAAATGGCACACTTTTTATTGTTTTTCAAAGAATGCTTATTTAAAAACCAATGGAACACACTTTCACAAACTGACCTAAACTCAGAATTAGGCGTGCTTTCAAAAGTTGTGGAAAGATGGAAAGAAATAGATGGGGAAAGTAGAACAAAGACAGAACTTATAACTATTTCTTTACTGTTTGAAAATTTACAAGGAGAATGTATTATTCTAGAGGAGAAACAATTTCTAAAGAAGAAGAAGGACAAATTAGACCTTGTTAGACTATTCACCCTATACTATACCACCATTTTATACGCTAGAAAACAAAAGCTGCTTCACAGTTAAAAGGCCAGCACCCAGAGGCTAGTGCATCAAGCTCTGCAAATGAAGATAAGGTAAGGCAACACTTGCCTATGTAAGAGCTTTCCTAGGCAGAGTGTGGGCTACTTAATCTCTATTATTCTAACTCTGGCCCAGTGTTTGGAACCAGCAAAAGGGTCGACCAACAATAACTAACAGAGAAAAGAAAAACATACGAGAGTAAGGACCAACTGGGTTCATCCTAGTTTTTTCCACTTGGCATACATCCTAAAGACATTCTTGACAAGCTGAGAAGAAGGATGGATGGGTCATCTGTTAAGCCTCATCCTTTATTTAAAAAGAAAAAGTCAGCATTTCCAACTCCAAGATCTATTAACAAAGTATTTTCTACATTCAGCTTTCTCCATTGTCTCCCCTCACACACACACACACACACATACGCACACACACACAGAGGCGCAAGCACATGCACACACACATACATGCAATTTCTTAAAACCCAAGTTTATTTTTAGGCTAGAGAGATTGGGTGTTCCAGATCAGGGCCCTCTGCTCCTGAACAGACATTGTAAAAGGGCTTTCTTGCCAGATATAAAAAGGCCCCTGTATAATTTATTAGAGGAACTTTCACCAAGCCTTGATTACTTTTTAACCAGAAAGTGAAAAAAATATCCAAGAATCCTGATCAGATTCAGTATTGCACTTGGCACATGGGAATCTGTAAGGGCTAGGAATTCTCAGCAATCCTCAGCTCTACAGGCTGTTCATCCACAGCGCACCATGAAGGAAGGTTCGAGTTAACTGGCATTCAGTCTCCTCTCTTCTCTGCAAATGTGCAATTCCATTTCCCTAAATAATAGGGGAGTTTGGGCCAAAGAAAACTCAAAACAATACATTCGTTTAATAGCCCTAATGGCTCTACTAAGGCCTGCCAATGAAAATGCTGGCTAAATTGTTCCAGAGAGCCTTCTACTGGAGCTAAACAAAACCCGCCAAATCTCTACCCACCACCTCCTCCTTCTTGCCACTCAATTTTTTTTTCTTTCTTTCACTTATTTATATTTTTTTCATTTTGGCCTTTTCCAAGAGGAGAATGTAAAATACCCAAAGAATGTTCTCTTTTTTAATATGGATTATATTTGGGGTACAGATTAATGTTTACTTTTCATGGGTAGGGTGAGCATATTTTCAAACCAAAAATTAAGATGTAGTTTTATAGTATAAGTATACTTTATAAAACAATAGAATAGAATAGTTGAAATCACAAATGTTCTGAAAAACTCAAGTAGGGTCAACCTTCATTATTAAGGACAAAAACATGTCTGAGGTTATATCTTGCATTTTCTTTCAAAAATCATTTTTTGTGAACTTAACATTTCCTAGCACTGTGCAAAGCACTCGGGATGACACTGAGATAATTTAACTAAGAAAAAAGGTCTCCACCCTAGACAATGATTAACAAATAACTCTCATCCCCTCTTCTCCCAAGGAAAAGGGTCATGATGACCCTTTGGGGCAGACCAAAAGAAGAGATTGCTGGTCATAATGAAAGAAAGAAAAATGAGAAAGAGTAAAAAAGTTAGGGTCAGAACATAAAGTGAGAAAAGAAGCAAAAGAGTAGGCAAAGAAAGAGAAAATAAAGATGTTCATAATAGGGAAGGCCACCTGCCATTAAATTGCCGTTGTACATTAGACCAATCTTTTCTACCCTTATATAAGAAAAGCAATTAAAACCAGTTGGAATTAGATCTCATGCTCTCTCACCTTCCAAGTATCAAGAGAAAGTCATGAAATTCTTTCAAAAGAATGCAATGCTGTCACTACGATTTGGAACATGTCTTCAGGTTTTCTCATCCAATACAGTTTCTGTTAAAACCCCAAGAGTCTCTTATTTTTATTATAATTCATGTGACATATAAACAAACTATGGTACCACTTTCCACTGATTCAGATCCAGGTACTGAGACCTGGAGGAATCTGTCATTAATTCAGCAATTCAAAAATCACAGAAGGAGCAAGTCAAAAATGGTGTTATGTACATGTTTATAAAGGAGAGATTTTGAGCAAGCCATGGGGAAGCTTTGGCCTGAAGCAATGTATGAGTCCTGCAACCTATCTGTTTAGATCCAGGTTGTCTCCCTACCAAGCCATCCTACACCCTGCTGCTCATATCATATCAGTCTCTGCTCAGAAAACCACATGTGGCTCTTCATTTTCCAGTACCTAGTTTCAAAATCCTTAGTTTTGTGTTGAAGATCTTTTATGCTCTTGCTTTTGGCCTCTTCTTTCTCTATCTTTCTGTAAGTACCATGATCCAGTTGAATGACACTGCTCTCTACTCCCTAAATATACCTGGAAATTATCTACAAACTTTCATTCATGCTGTGTCCATTGCCAGAAATCCCAAACCTTCACCTACCAAGTCTTATCAATACATCAACACCCAGATGAATTTTTGCCCTCCTTTAGAAGTATGACCTCGGAGAAGGCAATGGCAACCCACTCCAGTACTGTTGCCTAGAAAATCCCATGGACGGAGGGGTCTGGTGGGCTGCAGTCCATGGGATTGCTAGGAGTCGGACATGACTGAGCGACTTCACTTTATTTTTTCACTTTCATGCATTGTAGAAGGAAATGGCAACCCACTCCAGTGTTCTTGCCTGGAAAATCCCAGGGATGGGGGAGCCTGGTGGGCTGCCGTCTATGGGGTCGCACAGAGTCGGACACGACTGAAGCGACTTAGCAGCAGCAGCAGCAGAAGTATGACCTAATTCCCTCCTCTTCACTCCTGTTCTACTGTATCTACAATGAAACCTCACTGCTTTGTTGCTTTTTTCCTAAGTTGCTAAGTCGTGCCTGACTCTGTGACACCACGGACTATAGCCAGTCAGGCTCCTCTGCCCATGGGATTTCCCAGGCAAGAGTACTGGAGTGGGTTGCCATTTCCCTCTTCAGGGGATCTTCCTGACCCAGAGATGGAAACTGTGTCTCCTGCATTGGCAGGTGGGTTTTTTACCACTGAACCACCAGAGCCTAATTCCCACCTTTTCACTCCTATTGTATTATCCTTACCTTATTTTAACCTGTAACCACATTTTACCTTCCTTCATGTTTATATTTGTACTTACCCCCCCACCACATTGTGAGTTCATCGACTATATGTCTTACTTTTTTTTTCTCCCATGAAGAACTGAGGTTCTCATTGGATACACTCAGCACTGACTTATTTTACAAATAAGTGAATCTAGATATTTATGTACCCAAAATGAGTCACTGAGAATTTTCAAACTTTTCTATGCACTACTATCACCTCTAAGATTTATTTTAAAATATATTTGGTTAGAGTGTAGACATGAGAATTTTTAAAAACCTGATGATTCTGGTGTACTACAAAACTTGCAAGGCCATAATCTATAAAATGTTAATGATGAAAAAATTGTGTTAGTGATCCCAAAGATTTAAGTTCAAGTCAGAAGTTGAAATTAGCCTACAGATTCTACCAACTTTCCCATCTGTGGTCCATGCTAACAAAATCTAATTTGTTTGCCCAATATTCCCCATTTGACCTTTCATCTAATTGATTACTCCAAGTAACTAACAAGTAGAGAGCCAACCTTTCTGAGAAAGTTTCTGTTTGGAGATACTTGCTAGCTATTTAAATTTAGAGCTTAACCAGTTGCCAGTCTTAAATTCTAAATTCAGGATGTCTAAACTCGTAGCTGGGGATTCTTTAGTTTAAGTCGCTTAGGACCCCAAGCCTTGGTTTCCCTGACAAAATATGGAAACAAAGAAATAAGCAAAATCAGTACCTCTTAAAAATTCTACAGTTACCTCTGCAAAATGTGATAGCCCCCAAAGAAATTCTCCATTAATTTATATAACTGTCACTTTACAATTGTGTTTGTTGTCTGAGTCCCTTTCATAGTCTCAATAGCAGAGTGCATCAACAAGAAATCTTTTTATATGGGCACCACAGAGGAAGAAAGATATTGAGGCAAAGTTGTTCCATGTTATTTACTCTGATTCCCAGGTTTCAGAATTGATGGCAAACCACTTGGCATTTCTGGATCTGTGACATCTGGGTCTCCAAGATTCATTCCTGGTAACGTCAGGTTAACTCGGGGCATTTGGCAGCACTGTACGAGGTGCTGTGAGTAACATTAGTTTTGCAACCTCATTTGTCATATAATTAAATTATTATATAATGAAAACTATGTACCACACAATAAAATGTTCATTCTCCTACTGTGGTACAGTATACTTGAGCATAAAACGGCCACAAGGGATGATTGGAAATGACATGGAAAGGTCAGCCTTAAAATTATTTTAATTCATTTAGAAAAAAACAACAATAAAAAGAAGAACAAACCCAGGAAGAATTAATTTCTAAACCGAAGGGACCAAGGAAAGTTGAGTGGAAAACAGGAAATTAAAGAAGGGGAAAACAAACCCTGGGACAGGGAAACAGAAAGAGAACGGGCCTTAGAGATGGGGCAATTGTTACAATTCCCCATGATAAATTACACAAAGTGGTCATTGAGAGTCATTAATATTTGCTATTATTCCAAGATGACTAGCCAAACTTGAGAATTCCCTATGCCCACATGTCATCGTGGTACCCTGAATGTTTGAGGGTAGCTATAGTATTTTCAAACACTGGATTGTGGACCATTATTGTTATGAAACAAATTTAGTGGGTTGCTAATCAACAAGTATTTTTTTATATTAAAAAAAAGAATAGAAGGGGAAATATCAGCACTGTTAACAGTAAGTACTGCATTTGGAAACTTTGGGTTTACACATATACATAAATATACACATATGCACATATTGGGTTGCCAGACAAAATGCTTTTTCTAACTGGGAGTCAGGGTAAAGACATGAAAGATAATATTATAGGAGTTACTGTTCTACCTCTTGAATCATTTTCTGTTTTCTTAGAGAGCTCATATTTTCCCTCCTCTCTTCTGACACATGAGCAGTCCCCAAAATTTAGTCCTCAGTTCTTTGCTCTGTTATGTATATGCTGTGCCCGCGGAAATTTTAACTACACCTACCAATTCCAAGAGGGTCTATAAGAAATTTCTGTCTCCCAAATGTATCTCTTTCCAGATTACGATCATCTGGCCTCAGGTACCTACTGAATATCACTCCCCCATCAATCCCCAAAATGAATGTACCTGGAAGTAAAATCGGAGAAGGCACTGGCACCCCACTCCAGTACTCTTGCCTAGAAAATCCCATGGATGGAGGAGCCTGGTAGGCTGCAGTTCATGGGGTCGCTAAGAGTCGGACACAACTGAGCAACTTCACTTTCACTTTTCACTTTCATGCTTTGGAGAAGGAAATGGCAACCCACTCCAGTGTTCTTGCCTGGAGAATCCCAGGGATGGGGGAGCCTGGTGGGCTGCCGTCTCTGGGGTTGCACAGAGTCGGACACGACTGAAGCAACTTAGCAACGGTAGCAGCAGAAGTAAAATCACCTGGATCCAAAGTCTGATACCATCATCTACTGACTGTGTCACTTTGGGGAAATAAATCTCTGAAAGCTTCAATTTCTTAATCTATCAAATATAGATAATAATATTTTCTTACATTAAAAATAATAATGTATATTAAGTATAATGGCCTTTTGGATACATTATGTGCTTCATAATACCTAATATTTCCCTGCCCCCTCAAACCAAATTTCTCATCAATTTCCAAATTTTTACAAAATGCAACATTTCTCCAGAACTTGAATTATTGGAATAATTCTTGATTCCTTGCCCTCCCTTCATCTCACATCATTTACTAAGTCCTATTGATCCTACCAGGTCTAATTCATTTCCACACTTCTACATCCCTTATCATCTCTATTGATCTATCAGTATCCACTGACTTCACTTTCTTTCTGGTGTCACTTGATTCTCAGACTGAGTCCCATCTAGAGTCAAGGTAGAAGAATTTACCAACAAATCATTCATCTCAGAGGTAAGCATTAAGCCACTCTCATGAAGTGCTCCAGCTACTGCTAAGCCAATTACCCCTCAGCAAGTGATTACCTCCCTATGCTTCAGTGTCCTCATCTGTGAAAACAGAGATAATAGTTTTTCTTCACTCATTTAGTTATTGTGAAGATTAGATATAAAGCACTTAGACTGGTGCCTGGTGAAAAGTAGCTGCTCATTGAGTGTTTTTTCTTCTTCCTCTTCTCTTCTACTTCCTCCTTCTCCACCTCTTCCATCTTCCTCTTGTTAGTGGTTATTGTTGTTATTGTTAATGTCATTAATCTCATATATCTTGCTTTCCTTGTTCCACTTCATTAAGTACTCCATAGACCAGTGGTTTTCAAACTCTGTTCTAAGAGCCATAGGACCCCAAGAAGCTACTCAGGGACTGCTGAAGAAGGGAAGAACATGCTGAGAGGTGTATCTCCAGGTCACTAATAAGAAAACTTTGTGTGTACTTTGGGGGGCTGTTTTTTTTTTAATTGATTTCACTAAAAAATTGATTTTTTAATTTTTTAAAATTGATTTCACTAAACAGAATAGCTCCATTGCTAAAATAAGACTTGAGCAACCCTTTTAGACCACTAGACCACTATCAGTATCCATTGACTTCACTTTCTTTCTCCCTACCCATCATGCTAATCAGCCATGTATCTTGAAATTTGATTCTCTGCTTCTCCTTGCACGCAGTGCTCTATAAATGTTCAAAGTTGAATCAATTCCAGCACTTGTTCTTCTCTCCAGGTTCCTGAGAGCTGATGATAATAAAACATACACATACTACTAATTCTGGTCTTCAGCCTCAGTGGAACATTCACTGCTGCCTAGCAATCCAATGTGTCTCAGTAAGCTCCTTCCTCCATTTCCTTCACGACTGAAAATCCTTATTCCCCACTTAAACCATCGACCAGGCTAAATGCCACTCAACCATAGAAGATTTGCTTCCCAACTTGATGGAAATATAGAACCTGCATGGCAACACTTGATTGAATTTCCTCCTTCTCAGTTACCCACAACTTCTCCTCTACCTGGGCAACAGATCCTATCACTTTCTACCTATTCATAATTCCTTTCGTTAATCACCCCTCCTCACTCCTGTATATTGAAACATTCATGTTCTCCTAGCTGTCCTCCAGTTTTAGAGAAATACTTTCATTGCTCTTAGCATTCAACTCTCTTTTCCTATCTCAGTCAAGGTTCTTCAAAAAGATCATTTTTCACCTCCTTCTACCACTGTCATCTATACTTGACACCCCCATAGCATTAAATTTGCCAATGATCTCTCGGTAGTCTCAAATTCAATTGAGATTTTTTCTATGCTTATTTTGTTAGACCTCTATGCTACACTTGATTTTACTCCATATTCTTTTTCTTTTAAAGAGATTTATTGCAATAAAATCTACATAATATGCAATTTATCCATTTGAAGGGGAAATTCAATGTTTTGAGTATAATCACAAATATGTGCAGTTTTAGAATATTTTCATTATCATGAAGAAAAACCTTATATTGCTTAGCTACCATCTCCCTATTTCCCCCATCTTCCCCAACTCTAAGCAACCACTAATCTGCTTTCTGTCTCTATAGACTGGTCTATTCTGGACCTTTTGTATAGATGGAATCATAGAATATGTGATCTTTCATGACTAGCTTCTTTCACTTAATATAATACTCCAAGTTTCATTTACGCTGTGGCATGTATACCAATACTTCATTCCTTTTTGTGTTGGATAATATTCCATTGCATGGACATACCATATTTTATTATCAACTTTGCAATCCTTTAAGAAATTATCTCCTCCTTAATTTCTGTGACAACATAACCTCCTGGATTTCCTTTACCTGTTTTCCCCCCCAGTTTCATCAAAGGCTTTTTCTTCCAACTTCTCATAATTTAACTGTCTGGTGTTTACATTCTACAGACTTTCCATGGATGAATTCATCAAAATCTATAGCATCAGCTGCCACCAATTTGTTGATGACTATTAAAGCAATACCTATGACTCACAGGCTATTCTCTAAGTTTCAAACTGCATAGCCAATTTTCTACTGGACATTTTCACCTGGGTATATTTCTCTGAATGTTTCAAATTCAGTTAGTCCAAGTTGAATTTATCTCTTACCTCCACTTCTTAATCCCTAACCAGCTATTTCTCATCAATTCTTCACTATGGTGAAATTGCCCACCACTTATTTATCTCTGCCATAAATACATGAGTCATCCCATCCCTAAGCTCCTCTTCATCTTTTATCCTTTCCCAAAGCCCATATAGACATTAATGCCCCTCACTGTTGTCGTTTAGTCCAAGTTGTGCCCGACTCTTTTGCAACCCCATGGACTATATCCTGACAGGCTCCTCTGTCCATGGGATTTCCCAGGCAAGAATACTAGAATGGATTGACATTTCTTTTCCAGGGAATCTTCCCAACCCAGGGATAGGAACCCATATCTTCTACAGTGCAGGTGGATTCTTTACTGCTGAGCCACCAGGGAAGCCCTAATGCCCTTCATACATGGCATCATTTTCTCTCAGCTTTTACTGTCACTGCCTTCTTTTAGGCTAAGCCTTTGTCATTTCCTACAAGCATTACCAAAAGAACCTTTACAATACCTGCCCCCCATCCATTCTCCTTATTTCTACAAATGCTAATCTTGTCACATAATCTACTTAAATAATCTTCAATGGTTTAGCACACGTGGTTCTTTGTTATCTTCTCCTTGCCTAATTCTCTAGCATCAAGAGCTTTTTCCCAATATATTTTTTGCTCCAGCTTGAAATTCCTTGATTGCAATTTCACATTCATGTGCTTTTGACAAACTTCTCACTTTACCTAGAATATATTTACTTATAAAAACAAACATTTATTTTACATAAATATATGAAATATATTTAGCTAGGTAAAGATCAATAGATATAAATATATTAATGCATGTATTAATAACCTTTACCTAAATAACTCTTTCTTATCACTCAAAGTTCACCACATAGGGAAGTTTCCTCTAAGACACATTCCTGGCTGATGTAAATACTCTCATCGGTGCTAACTAAGTACTGACCACATTACACTGTAAGTTTTTGAAAGCAAAACTTACCTCCCATTTAACTTTGTGTCCTTTGAGTGCCTAGTACCTTGGTTGGCATATATTTGGCCTTCAATAATGTTCAAAAATGTATCTTACATTTTCCATGAAGCTTTCTTTCCCTTTCTCCCCAGTCTTCTCTGCATGATTCACCCAAGTACTTCTAGAATATTAACTGATACATTCTGTCACAATATCTATCATATTGCAGGATAATTATTATCTTTACATACCCCAGTGTCGTCACCAGTGCTTGGCACACAGTAGATGTTCGATAAGTACTTGGTCAATTAAGGAATTCGTGAATGAAAATGAGTGCATGAACGGAAGTCTTCATCACAGGACCCAGTGTCTGCCACTCCTAATAATTGAACTTGTACTCATGTCCCTCTCCCTGGGTCCATTTCCTTATTACCTGCTGAGTAGCTTAAGCTCACACAGAATTGGATTCCAACCTGAGCCTAATTCCTACACAGATCTCTTTCAGGGACTGAAATTCTAAATTCCATCTTGATATCTGAGGTTCTAACAGTCTCATTTGGGACCAGTTGCCCAACTGTCTACCTGCATGTCTGGACTTTCAAGGAGGTATATATATTATCCATCATCCCTGTGATTACGCACTTGGATACTCCATTGTTTTACATGTTAATCCATCATTAAATGATAAATAAGGTTACATTTCCTTTTAACAGGGAACAAACTCTTATTTGATTGAAATCTTGTAAATAATGTTCTATTTATGGAATTTGGGGCATTATCAGCTGGTGGGAGGAACCACTCTCAAATGGACCAATGGCCTGCTAGAAACTCTGAATTCATTCCACTTGTGTGTCTACCTGTATTCATCTACTCAAAAGGAAGCTAACCCTGACTGTGTATAACCTTCCATTAATATCAGAGGCAGTTATTGGAGTAAATGTCTCTCGCTGGGAATATACTATAAACCACAACAGATAGGGGTCAAGTTGGCCTGTTTATACCATTTCTTGATTGCTTTTCCATTGTTGGTGAAGGTCTTAAGTTTTATGGGAAGCATAAATCGCACCTGCAGCCTAAGATTTCATATCCAGCTTTTAACATAAAAGATATGTCAAATGTAATACATCTTGTGAAGAGCAGAACCAGAAAGGAAAATTAAATTTTATCTGCATGCAAGTTATTTAAAAATAAGAGCCTGAAAATCCTTATTCAACACTGAGAGTTTCAATTCCATATGATCCACTAAATGAAAAGGCAAATACAAGATTATGTTTTTAAAAGAAATTTGAAAAATCAGCCTATGCAGACTCATTGTATCTCCTTCTACATTCCTTGCATTCATCAACTAGAGATCAGTCTGTGCTTGAATACATTCAAGAGATAGCATTTATTCAAAAAAATATCCAGTAGTGATCAAGTAATAATGTTATAAACCATATAAACACTTCTAAAAGGTTTCATTCCATATTTTATTACATTTTGTACATTATGTTCTATTTTTTGATTAGGGTATAAATCCCTTTAGGGTAGAAATCATGGCATATTTCTCTATGTTGTCCCCATAGCACTTAGCATGGTAATGCAAACTTATGATTAATAATGATTTCATTAATTGAAAATCATACTTCAGCAAATATGTACGAAGTGCCCACTATGTCCCAGTCTGAAGATAGTTCTGAATTTGGCAAATGTTTCTATAGGAAACAAAGACTTCTGAGACACAGATATCACCATTTTTCATCATTAGACTGCTCCCTTTACATACCTTCTCAACTCCTCTGCCTTGACTCTCTTATTTCAGCGCACGTCCTCGGCAAAAACCCCAAAACTAGTGAAATCTATCTTGTTGCAGGTGCTGTTTGCATCCATGTAGCTTCAGATCATCAAAGAAAAACACACAAATATGCTTCTGGTTTCAATTTAAATGCATGGCCTTTAACCTCACCTGGGCCCCTATGCTGTTCAGATCCTAACACATTTCCCTGGTCCATTCAATGTTCTGTTCACCTGGTAAGTATTTCACAACTTATTTTCTCTCTTCAAACCTTCAATACCTTCCTCTTCAAATCTTCACTCTCAATCGATTACCTTAATGCTTCCTTCATGGGGACGTAGCATGGAGAAGACCATTTAGACTAGCTCCTGCCATTTAACCTACCTGTCCACTGGACACTATGTCTCCTCTTCCTACTGTTAGGTGAGTGAATCAGTCAGGCTCTGGCCGAAAGCTAGTCCTCCTATTGTGGCCTAGATTTTAATCCCTCTTCACCGTCTCTAGGATATCTTTCAATAGTTCCCCCCAAGATGATTTAAATTTCAAAATGACATGCTCTAGCTTCCAAGAGTATCTTCCTCATAAGTTTTCCCTACAAGGAAGGATGAAACTGGCTATTTAAAGTAATGAAAATGTCATCTGTGTCTAGTTTCTCTTGAAAAGAATAACATCAAAATAAAGTTCAGTTTATACACCCTAACCAAATTAAATCAGAACTGGAGGTTGGAGAAAGAACTCTGGACCAGGGTCTAGTTCCTGTCCTTTGGGCAGTTGACTAAGCTTCTCTGTCTCAGAGGATTAGACTTAAAGATCTTTGCTGTCCCATCCAAGTGCTAGTGTCTCATCTAGCACCTGCATTTTTTTCAGTGCAATTTATGGAAAACAAATTGCTGACTTAATCCAAATAATTGTAATCAGAACAATTGGGTATTTGGTACAAATTGGGTTTGATGCCAAACCAGAGAACACATATAGACAAAGTCATAGCAAATCCATGCAGCTGAAGTTAGCTGAATAATTAACAGAAAATTCACCTTCCTTGTATCTAAATCCTTCAGAAAGCAGTGCCAATTTTTTTTTCTCTTGGTTCCCAGTAGCATGGGTCTGGATGTATTGGCCCGAATAATTAAAGAAATAGGAAGAAATACAGGAAGCTCTTCAGACAAAACAGGAAAAAATGTGTGATCTGCAGGCCACCTATACATCTAACCTCACTGAAAAAAACACAAAAAACAGCATTTTATTCTCCGAGGAAAAATAAGACACATACCTGGCCCAGAAATGTAGTGAGATTTCTTATCACCTTCTATTGTCTGGACATAAAGCTTCCAGCATCCTCCCTAATCCTTATTATAATTGTACACTCTTCTTTTATCCAACCCTCAAGTGCATTTACTTTTGTTCTCCATGTGAAATCAATTCAGGTATAACTGTATTGATAGAGATTTCTAAAACACTATCTAAGCTTTAATTTTAACCCAATAATATTTTAAATTTTAAATGGCTAGTACGGTAAATCATTTAGGAAAGAAAAGAAAACAAACTACCCTCAATATTTGTCAGTTTGGCTTTCCTGAAAGAGGGTCCTGGGTGTACATTATAGCTCATTCAAACATTTACTCAAAGGGTAGAAGGCAGGCATATTCTCCAGTCATCTCAGCAACAAAAAGGTTAAAAATAAAATCTCAACACAAATTAACACAGATTAATGAATATAGTCAGAGAAGGCAGTGGCACCCCACTCCAGTAAGGTTTAGCAGAAGAAGCCAGACACAAATGTATGCAGGAAGCTTCTCTTTAAATAAAATTCAAAACCAGGCAAATTAAATATATATTTTAGGAATACAGGCATGTGATAAAACTATGTGTTCATGCTAAGTAACTTCAGTGATGTCTGACTCTTTCTGACCCCATGGACTGCAGATCGCCAGGCTTCTCTGTCCATGGGATTCTCCAGGCGAGAATACTAGAGTGGATTGCCATGCCCTCCTCCAGGGGATCTTCCTGACCTAGGGATCAAACCCATGTCTCCTACATCTCCTGCACTGGCAGGCAGGTTCTTCACCACGAGCACCACCTGGGAAACCCCTAACTAAAAGTAAATAAATTATTGTCACAAACATTAGGATATCGGGGACTGGAGGGCTGAAGTCAGACACAGAGGGTAATCAGAGCTTTTCTAAGGCATTAGTGATCTATGTCTCAACTTGAGTGGTGGATGCTAACTTTGTAATTATTTTAAAAATCATGTACATATGCCTTACAAACCCTTCTTTAAGTATAACATTTTTATAAAAAAGAACAAATTAGCACCAACATTGTTTTAAAGTAAATTTGACTTCTTGAACTTTTTAGTTTGGGAAAACAGTGGGATTAGAAGATGGAAAGGGCACTCATACCCAAATAATTATGGATTATATAACTATGTATTGGTTTAGTATTCTCATAAACCTGATTGTGTGTATGTCTCAGGATTGTGTGTATGTGAGTGCATTTTATAGGAGCTGAGGACTGTTCATTTATCCATTAATTCACTACTTTAATCAACACCTACTGAGAACCTGATACATGTCAGGCACAGTGTTAGGCAGTAGAGAAAAAATGAATAAGATGTGAACTCTATTCTCAAGAGCATATGATCTACTGCTAGAAGACTAGCACCTTTCCAGTTTTTCAAAGTGATAATCATCCCCTGCCTCTCGCACTCTTTCTAGCTGGAGGTTTTCATGCTCTTCTGTTGTCTCATTCTCTAATTTCCAAGCCAACTACCTGGACCACAGCTCCACTGGCAGTCTCAGGAACCATTTCTTGCTCAAGTATGGGAACTGACCATGTTGTCAGACTCAGTACCCATCAGGGCAGAGTCAGTCTTAGGCTTCTTACCTCTGTGACATTGATCAGGTCCACTGTCTAGTTTCTCCTCCTAGCACAGTCTTTGAACTCCTCCAGTCGGCTGGGTTGCCACTGACCACTGATCTGAGTGATCTAACAGCATGTGGCCTCCAGACACCTCCCTCGTGTAGTATCCTGAAAGGCTCAGTGTCCTTGGCTGCAGTGTTCTTCACGACTGGGCTGCCTCTTGTTAGTATCCACACACTCATATCCACCAAGCACCCTTTCTGCCTGCCTTCTGACCCTCTTGGGGGTCCGTCATGCAACCCAGTTAAGTCTCCCAGTCCTAGACTTGCCAAGTTCTCGCTCTCTCTGCCTTTCCCCTGAGCAGTCTCAGAAGGCATAGCTCACAACCCATTGAAACTATGATGCCAATGCAATAAATAAAACCATAGAGGTGCCTACAGAGTGATACAAAAGCTCAGAGAAAGGGAACAGGATTGGAGGAAACAACTGAGCTGAGTCACAAGAAGAAGTGTACCAGATGAGGGAGCAAAGGAGTATTCCAGCAAAAAGGAACAACTTCTTCAAAGGCATAAATATGGGGAGAAGTCTGACACATTTGGAAAATGATGAGAAGTTTTGTGCGTTCAAAGAATGATGAGATATGAGAACAGAGCAGTAGATAAGATAATGAAGAAAGCTCTGTAGCGCCTCGCTAGTAAAAAATGTGTCCTATTTGGTATGCATTTAATACATTCCTGTCACAAACGATGAAGTGACCTGACCTGAACCAAAGTAATGCATTCTGTTACTTGGAGATTAGTGTGGGCTTACTCACACGTAATTTATAAGGCTTAGCATTCAAGGAACTCTGAGCTTTTTTAATACAACCTCAAACATCCACACCATTTTCTTGGGAAGGAGATAGTAGAAGAAGCTGCAGGTACAGCACCTGCTCAGAGGCACAGTGATTTTAATGAACTTATTTAAGGCGATAGAAGGAGAACAAGAGGTGTTCAGCCAATTGTTAGTGAATACATTTAAACTGAAGCAAATAAAACCCTGAGCCTTTGGGAAATCTCCCCAGAGTTCCATACACTTAATTTTATTCTTTTGAATATCAGCACAGCTCTCTCTCCGGATCCATGTAGAAAAGGTAGTTGCTCAGGAAGGGAGGTCTTCAACAAGGACAGTCCCAGGTGAAATGAGGACTGGCTGTTTTCTGGGCCCAACCAAAATGAAGACTGGCTCTAACTCTTGCTGGCACTGGGGGAGTTTACACTATTCATTTCAGGCTGCCAGGGTCTATTCACTGCCCAGTGATTTACACTGCCAATAGTGAATCATCAGACATACACAGACCTGTTCACCTCTCTGAAGTAGAGACACAGTGACTCAACCAGCCAAGAGGACTTTGTTCAGAACAGAATGAGAAAGGGAAAACTTATTAGGCCTGAAAGGGGGAATCAAAATGGAAGTTCTTGAGACAGATGTAAAATGGTTCTAATAAGAATAAAAGGAACTAAATATCTCAAGCTATCTATCTGGTCAATGAGTTTCCTTATTGCTTTACCCCATTTTTATTCCTCACAGACTTAGGCGGGCATAACTGGAGTGGATAAGAGCAGATGATTTTGGAAGTTCCATTATATCAGAGCCTGCCTTCATGGTTTACCAACTCTCTGTATCTCAAGTGTGCTCAAACTCAAAATCCCACCTCAGAAGAAGCCTCACAGTCTTATTAGAGTTTACTATGATCAAGTTTGCTAGTAAAGTATTTTGACAGCTTGATAGCAAACAAAAGGAAAACTCATGGTTAAATGGCCTCCAAGGATGGTTCTTGGTCTAAAGTTGTAATTGTAGGGCTCATTTAATCTTCAGAGATTGTCCTTGATCTCCTTATATCATAGTTTGTGTATTTATACCTTCAGCAAATTTGTTTAGCACAATTAAGAACCGATCGTATTCTCTATATGAGATTATATAAAGCAAACTGTGAGAGATTGAGTTTCATCTATAAAATGAGGATAGTATTCATCTCTCAGAATGGTAATTAAATGACACAATAAACATAAAATAGCTCAGCTCCTGGGGCTTCCTAGGTGGCCTAGTGGTAAAGAATCCGCCTGCCAATGTAGGAGACATAAGAGACTTGGGTTTGATTCCTGGGTCAAGAAGATGCCCTGGAGAAGGAAATGGCAACCCTCTTCAGTATTCTGGCCTGGAGAATCCCATGGACAGAGGAGCCTGGCTGGCTACTGTCCATGGGATCGCAGAGTCGGAAACGACTGAAGCGACTTAGCATACATGTAGTACCTACGACTGAAATGACTTAGCAGCAGCAGCAGCAGCAGTGCCCACACAAAATCAAGGCTTAATAGTCATCGCTTTCAACTGTGGCAGTACAAAGATAAATAGGCACACTTCTCTTCCTTCAAGGAACTCAGAGTATAGATCAAGACTGAAACCAACCCTGCATCCTGGAAGTACCACCTGATCCTTCCTAGGCTCTTTGAGCAGCCATGCTGGGTCAAACTTAATGCTGAGTCTTCTGGGCTGAGAGCCCCATGGAGCTTTCTACTGCATGCCTTATAGACCCTAACTCTACATCCCCTTTAGGTACTAAAAGAAAGCTATGGAATATTTTTAAGTTTAAATATAAGTGATTAGTGAGGACATCACCAGAGTGTTGTCAAATGACAATGAACTTGAATAATAGCTCTTGTCCAAGATACTTTGTAACTTGTTGAAAGTGTTCATAACTACTACTTTTTAAAAAGAGAAGGAGGGCAAGGAAGAGAGAGCAATGTTTCCTGGCATGAAGAGGTCTTGGGTCCACTAGATGCAGTTACTACGACAGAAGGCCATTGATCCCCACACTGAGTCCTTACTGACAGAGCAGGTGCCTCATGGGAGCCGCTTATGCCAGAGAAAAACCACTGCCATCGACTTGTCTTTCCTGGTGTTTTGAGTGGAATTTTAATCTTTACTCCTGAGAAGTTGGCTTTGTCAAAAGTAACTTTTTTCTCTGTTACATTTTCTTTAACATTAAGATTTCATGTGCTAAATTACTTAGAAAAGTGAAGTCTGACTGGGAAACGTGAATAAAAACTAAGGGAACTGGTCATTCCAGATATTGTGGCAGGGAGCCAGGGTGATGACCATAAGAAGAGCAGCTTTGACCACCAGGTAGGAGGTCCCCTGCTTTGTCCATGACTGCAGCCAAGGCATTTGTGTTTTAGGTGAACCCATTATATTCTTCCTCATATTAGGCTGGTATTTTTCCATTGCAATGAATGTTTGTTGAGTTTAAAAAATAAGACAATCTGGGGACATCCCAGAAGACCCCAAGCAGCTTTCAGATCCATGACTTACCAGATGTCCTTAACCTCCAAAGAAGATTGAATTATTACCATACTCATGAAGCAACATCTTTCCCCACTTACAAATATATTAAAAAAAAAAAAAGGAGGGGTCGTGCCTTCTTCTGTCTTTCAACAATCCTCTTGGCCTGGGGTTTTCTGTTGCTATTGTCTTCTCTCACTTAGGAGCCACTTTATCGCCCCACCCCACTTCCTCTCTCTCAATCCCCCATGTGGAATCTTTTTCTCTTTGTTTATATTTCCATAATTAAAGGCAGAGTGTGCCTTTAAGTAGCATGCATAGGGATATTATTATACTTTTATTATACTATGGGAAAAGAGATATTAAGTAATGACTATCTTGAGACAGTGTACATAATGCAAATTGCACTTTTTTTTTTTTTACTGTTTGTATTCAATCCCTTCTGAGCGTATTTGCTTCTAGAATAAATGTCTGTAAATCAAGTCTCCCTTGCAATGTTGCCCCCTTTTCTTCATCTAAAGAAATGTGACTGTGTCAGGCAGTAACCTGTCATCTTGAGAAGTAATTGGGTAAATACGTTTTCATAAGCCACTTCTTTACCAAAACATACATTAACAGAAACAGGTCAATAAACATCTTCCAGAACATATGTCTAGCATGTGACTTTGCAATGGCTATCAGAAAGCATTTTCATTGAGTGAACTGGCCTTCTATACACATTGCTGTATATACATAGCCCGTTTCTGGGAAAGGTAGTGAAGTCTTAAATGTATGCTAGTTTTATCTCTCTTTTCTGAGGAAGTGCACCATTTTTTTATGCGTTGCAAAGTCATCTACTTAGACTGAATAGGCTTTATTTTATTGGCCATAACAGATTAGATCAGGAATTATTATGTGAATTGAGAGCTACCGAATAACAATGTTCTATAATGGGTTGTGACTCACTGACCCAGTTGGATCTTCTCTGTTTGGGGAAGGTGAAGGTATGGGGAGGAGGAGAACACAGAACATGAAACAGAATTTCTGGAGCCACTTCTAGTACTATTTTCTGTACCACTTCTGGAACAACAGTTATATATTCACACTAATTTTCATTACTTGAGGTCACCAGAACATGAGATAGAACTAAACTCAAATAGTCCTTATGATTAATTCATTTCTCATAAAGTTCTAAAAAATTGTCTAATGAGAATCACCATAATGGAGTGTGATAGACATCATGAATCAGTGATTTTTGTCTCCTGGTATTCACAACCTTGTATAATCCCCTCTGCTTGAGTGTGCACTGGGCTTCATGACTCACTTCTAAAGAACAGGGTAGAGGCAGAAAGAATAGGGTGTGCTTCCAAGATTAGGCTATAATAAGACTGCAGATTCCATCTTGGCTTTTTGTTTGTTTGTTTTGTTTTTATTGCTGTTGTTTTTACTCACATGCTCTGATGAAAGCCATGTAGTGGAGCACCGCATGATGAAGAATGAACATCTCTTCACAACAGCCACATGAGTGAGCTTAGAAACTGACTCAGTCGAGCATCAGTGATTACAACCCAATGTGATACCTTGACTACAGCCTCCTGAGAGACCAAGCACCAGAAATACCTACCTAAGCCATTCCCAACTCCCAGTCCTCAGAAACTGTGAAACCACAAAGGTTTATCATTTCAAGCTGCTGCTGCTGCTGCTGCTGCTGCTAAGTCGCTTCAGTCGTGTCCGATTCTGTGTGACTCCATAGACGGCAGCCCACCAGGCTCCCCCGTCCCTGGGATTCTCCAGGCAAGAACACTGGGGTGGGTTGCCATTTCCTTCTCCAATGCATGAAAGTGAAAAATGAAAGTGAAGTCGCTCAGTCATGCCCGACTCTTAGCCACCCCATGGACTGCAGCCTACCAGGCTCCTCCATCCATGGGATTTTCCAGGCAAGAGTACTGGAGTGGGGTGCCATCGCCTTCTTTGCATTTCAAGCTACCAACATGTTATTCAGCAATAGATATTGGATGACAACATCTCCTTGTACAAGACAGGCCAGTGCCTCTTTTTGTAAGTAAAGTTTTACTGGAATACAACCATACATTCATATCATCTAGGACTGTGTCTAGACTACAACAGTGTGGAGTTGTTGAGCCAGAGACTGTAGTCTAAACTACTTATTATCTGTCCTTTATAGAAAAAAGTTTTCTGACACCTAGACTTACAGAAAAATGTGTTTCTCTTATCCTACCATTATTATTAACCATACCTTTTCTTTTTCAATGGTGTCCCAATCTGTATGAGAAATTATATAGTCATCTGATTGATCATCCAATTTGGAAGAGGCCTTTCTCCTTTCCCTAACATTCCTTCAGTAATTAATAGCTTAGAGTTGACAAATTATTTCACATATAATAATTATTTTAGTTTTTATTTGTGCTTTCATAATCCACTTCCCAGTCTAGATCATGAACTATGAGGGCTACTGTGTTTCACTCTACAAGGGTACTAAAATAGACATGTAGCAAACAAAATTTCAATTAATCTTTAATCCCTACTGACTCACACATACTAGACACCAAGAATCATTTGTTGAATTAACAAATTCTTAAGATCATAAGAGTTCTAATAGTTAAGTTACCCCTTACAGTGAACTTCACAGAGAAATAGTACTTTGGATACCATGTATGCCCCATAAAACTTGTTTGTGTAAATGAATAAACTAATGAATTCTCATAGGAAACTTTCTTGGCCACATTATTCAATCTTCCTCATTATGTTTTTTACAACACCATAGAAGATTATACTAACCAAATTCGTTAACTGAGATATTAGCTATGGGTTTTCCAGTAGTCATGTATGAATGTGAGAATTGGACCACAAAGAAGGCTGAGTGCTGAAGAATTGATGCTTTCAAATTGTGGTGCTGAATAAGACTCTAAGGAGTCCCTTGGACTGCAAGGAGATCAAACCAGTCGATCTTAAAGAAAATCAGCCCTGAATATTCATTGGAAAGACTAATACTGATGCTGAACCTTCAATACTTGGCCACCTAATGCAGAGAGTCAACTTATTGGAAAAGACCTTGATGCTGGGAAAGGTTGAAGGCAAGAGGAGAAGACTGAAGCCAAGGATGAGATGGTTAGAATCACTGACTCAAGGGACATGAATTTGAGCAAATTCTGGGAGATGGGGAAGGACAGGGAAGCCTGGAGTGCTATAGCCGTGGGGTCACAAAGAGTTGGACATGACTTGGTGACTGAACAGCAATAACAAATCAAAAGCAACATGTTACCATAGGGCAGAATTCCTTTTTAATTTCCTGGTGCATTTGAGTGGTTAATAGAAACATGATAACATTTCCTTGCCTAGGTATTTTCGTATGGCTAGTAGTAAATATTGGCCCATTTCTGAATAGAGGGCATGGATCTGATGACATCTGATGATCCAGGTGGCCCATTTGGAAAAGTTAGCTTGGACAAGAGGGTTCTCAGAATATGATCCATGAACAGAGGTCATCAACTTGATTCTATAGTGGCCACGAGTTCAAGGTCTAATTTGATATTAAAATATCTCAAATTTCCAAATGGAGGAGCTAGACTAGAGCTAAGAGACTACAAAAATCAGTACTTACTGGGACTAGAAATATGCTAGGGATTATCTCTCATGACACAATTATGTTTCTTAAATTCTAGCTTATGATCCGACTATCATTTTCACAGCTCCAAAGCCATTACTTATAGGTCTTAACATTCTATGAAAGGAAGAATTATGAGTACTTTTTAGGTCTTTAGCACTTGTCAGATTTTCAGACAGATCATTATAACCAATAAGATGTTCTGATTCCCTAAGAAAGAGAGCCTGTTCAGTCTCCTATGGAGTTTACTTTGACTAGGGGGCTTCTCCACACACCACAGTTAACTCAGAAATAAGACTAATTATTGTCTTAAAACCCTGCTTAGACATAATGTAAGGGTTCTAGATGCCTGAGGAGGCCCTTACATACATTTGGCAGGGAGTGAATTAAGAAGGAAATATAAACTCAAAATATTTGTTTCTGGCCAACATTTCAAGTTTTCATATGTAAGAACAGAGGTTATTCAGCAAACTTCAGGTGAGCCGAACCTAATACCAGCTCCTGCTACAGTATAGCATGTGGCCCAATTAATGGAGCTTCCATATCTCTAGGGAAATGGCTATGGTTGACCCCTCATGTGGCAATAAATGGACTAACTGATCTCCATTTAGCTCTTATTAAATTCTGGTACGGAGAAGGCAATGGCACCCCACTCCAGTACTCTTTTGCCTGGAAAATCCCATGGACGGAGGAGCCTGGTGGGCTGCAGTCCATGGGGTCGCTAGAGTCAGGCACGACTGAGCGACTTCACTTTCACTTTTCACTTTCATGCATTGGAGAAGGAAATGGCAACCCACTCCAGTGTTTTTGCCTGGAGAATCCCAAGGACAGGGGAGCCTGGTGGGCTACCGTCTATGGGGTCGCACAATATCGGACATGACTGAAGCGACTTAGCAGCAGCAGTAGCAGCAGCAAATCCTGGTAAATTAAGGAGCAAGTCACAAGGACATATCGTATAGCACATGGGGTGTAGCCAATGTTTTATAGTAACTATAAATGAAGTATAACATTTAAAAAAATTAAGATGCAAGTTCACAATTAAAGGAAAAACAAAAATGGTCTCCATACTCCGGTTCTTTGCTTCCTCCACTCATCCCCCTCTTTCCCTTCACCATCCAACCCTCTTGATCTCCCTTGCCGTTTCTCCCTGCACACCACCCTGGCTTGGGTTAATGATTTACTCATTCTTCAAGGCAGAAGAATACTGCCTTCTCTGGAAAAATGATATGGCTTTCTCAGCCCATGCATCATTGGAATTTTTCCTTATTTCCCAACCTCTGCTGTGGCAACTGCAGTGAAGCATGGGCACACTGCTCTTTGTCCTTTTAAATTGGGATTTGCATGCTGTTCTCCATGCCAATTGCAAAGAGAAGAGCTACTTGGTCACCAAGCCAGCCGCCTGCCAGGGCATCCAGCCATGGACACCACAGACTCAGTCCATTCTAATTTCATGGGAGTCACGTTACCCAAAGTCATGGCAGTTCTGGGCTTTATTCTTATTCTAAACTTTACTTCACGTCTTATTTTTCTCAATATCCCTATTTTTCTCTTTCCCAGTCATCATGTATTCCACCAATGGTTGCATTATATGAAACTATTAAACCAGATAAGCACATGGCCACATAGATAAGGGAATCCAGTAAGGAATCTGTGGCTTCAAATCTTTCCTTCTCAGCCCCCAGATAGTTTTGAGACAATGGGGTGAAGTAGACCATGGAATGAAATGAAGACACTGAGGCAGATTCACCTTCATCTGCTACCTAGCAGCTTGAGTAGTTAGGTGCAGTTGGGAAAAGAATTAAAATTATTAAATTAAAAATAAAATAAAATAATTAAATTTAAAATAAAATACTTGATCCACTCAAATTAATTGCATAAAGATGCTGTGATAGTTCCCTAAGAACTCTAAACACAGGATGGACCATGACTCCATAGGCCATTTTCACTCTGTGTTCTTTCCAAAGCTACATGTGATAGATTTTTTTTTCTATTATATTAAAATCTATGGAAAAGAAGTAGACCAAACTATTGAACAAAAGAGGTAGATTTAGATGTAATTATAAAATGTATTTAACTAAAAGTATTATGCTCCACATGGAGTCAGTCTGAAAAACTGTTCTTCCAGTATTATACTGTGAATACCAATTGATGATGTCCCATTTTCATTATTAATGGTTAGGTCATTGAATAAATGGCAACTATTATTACAGTTGTTACCCTAAATCTTATACACGTTCGTGCAAGCTCAGTCATGTCTGACTCATTGTGACCCTGTGGACTGTAGCCTACCATGGGATTTTCCTGGCAAGAATATTGGAGTAGGTTGCCATGCCCTCCTCCGGGGGATCTTCCTGACCCAGGGATAGAACCTGTATCTTCTGTGTCTCCTGCATTGCAGGAAGGTTCTTTCCCACTGAATCACCAGGAAATCCCCTTATACTATGTGATAGTTGCTGATTCTCAGTTTACCTTGAGCCTCTGCTTAGCATACTCCCCACTCTGATCTCTATTACCCAATTGAGTGCTTCCACATAAATGATTTTAGAATGATTACTCTGATGCAGGAGTTAACTGAGTTAATTTTTAGGTTAGGATGGAGAAAAACTAAAAATAGAAAGACAAGTCAGTTGATGCAGAAGTTCGGCTTTAGGGGGACCAAAGATGACTAGAGATAGCACTTAGCTGAGTGACTTCACTTCCACTTTTCACTTTCATGCATTGGAGAAGGAAACGGCAACCCACTCCAGTGTTCTTGCCTGGAGAATCCCAGGGACGGGGGAGCCTGGTGGGCTTCCGTCTATGGGGTTGCACAGAGTCAGACACGACTGAAGTGATTTAGCAGCAGCAGCGGCAGCATTACAATTATATTCATATGTGTTTGTTTCTCCCACCTGCACTCATTTGCAGACAAGAATCATATCCCTAGAGCCTGGTACTGTGTCTAAAACATAGTTGTTGTTCAGTCGCTAAGTTGCATCTGACTGTTTGCGACCCCATGGACTGTAGCCTGCCAGGCTCTTCTGTCCATGGAGTTCTCTCATCAAGACTACTGGAGTAAGTTTGCCATTTCCTTCTCCACTAAAACACAGTAGCCACCTAATAAACATTTGTTAGAAACAATGAATTAATGAATGAGTAGATGAATGAATAGAATGAATAAGATATAAAAGAGGCCGTTGTGACTTCTTAAAAAAACACATGACTATTTAGGCTTATTCCTTAGTCAAGTAGGGAAAAGTTAAAAATCCACATCTGAAGGGAAACAGGGCCATTTTACCATCTTGCTCATCATTACTCTCTTCCCCAAACTTTGGATGTCCTCCAGGTTGCTGGTGTTCCTCATAAAACCTGCTGCCCAGAACTAAGCCTAGGCTCCAGATAGAGCCTGATCAGGACTCAGAGCATCTCTTCCAGTCATCTGAACACTTTATCCCTTTTTAAGAAAGCCCCAAATTGTTGGCACACTTTTAATGGCCACATCACACTTTTGATTCATACAAAGCTTATGCTTACAATTATGTTCACATTGTAAGTTGGTGATGCCATCCAGCCATCTCATCCTCTGTCATCCCCTTATCCTCCTGCCCCCAATCCCTCACAGCATCAGGGTCTTCTCCAATGAGTCAACTCTTTGCATGAGGTGGCCAAAGTACAGGAGTTTCAGCTTCAGCATCAGTCCTTCCAATGAACACCCAGGACTGATCTTTAGAATTGGCTGGTTGGATCTCCTTGCAGTCCAAGGGCCTCTCAAGAGTCTTCTCCAACACCACAGTTCAAAAGCATCAATTCTTCGGTGCTCAGCTTTCTTCACAGTCCAACTCTCACATCCATACATGACCACAGGAAAAACCATAGCCTTGACTAGATGGACCTTTGTTGGCAAAGAATTGTCTCTGCTTTTCAATACGCTATCTAGGTTGGTCATAACTTTCCTTCCAAGGAATAAGCGTCTTTTAATTTCATGGCTGCAATCACCGTCTGCAGTGATTTTGGAGCCCAAAAAATTAAAGTCTGCCACAGTTTCCTCATCTATTTCCCATGAAGTGATGGGACCAGATACCATGATCTTCATTTTCTGAATGTTGAGCTTTAAGCCAACTTTTTCAATCTCCTCTTTCACTTTCTTCAAGAGGCTTTTTAGTTCCTCTTCACTTTCTGCCATAAGGGTGGTGTTATCTGCATATCTGAGGTTATTGATATTTCTCCTGGCAATCTTGATTCCAGCTTGTGCTTCTTCCAGCCCAGCGTTTCTCATAATGTACTCTGCATAGAAGTTAAATAAGCAAGGTGACAACATACAGCCTTGATGTACTCCTTTTCCTATTTGGAACCAGTCTGTTGTTCCATGTCCAGTTCTAACTGTTGCTTCCTGACCTGCATACAGGTTTCTCAAGAGGCAGGTCAGGTGGTCTGGTATTCCCATCTTTCAGAATTTCCCACAGTTTATTGTGATCCACACAGTCAAAGGCTTTGGCATAGTCAATAAGGCAGAAATAGATGTTTTTCTAGAACTCTCTTGCTTTTTCCATGATCCAGCGGATGTTGGCAATTTGGTCTCTGGTTCCTCTGCCTTTTCTAAAATCAGCTTGAACATCTGGAAGTTTGCAGTTCACATATTGCTGAAGCCTGGCTTGGAGAATTTTGAGCATTACTTTACTAGCGTGTGAGATGACTGTAATTGTGTGGTAGTTTGAGCATTCTTTGGCATTGCCTTTCTTTGGGATTGGAATGAAAACTGACCTTTTCCAGTCCTGTGGCCACTGCTGAATTTTCCAAATGTGCTGGCATATTGAGTGCAGCACTTTCACAGCATCATCTTCCAGGATTTTAAGTAGCTCCACTGGAATTCCATCACCTCCACTAGCTTTGTTCATAGTGATGCTTTCTAAGGACCACTTGACTTCACATTCCAACATGTCTGGCTCTAGGTGAGTGATCACACCATCGTGATTATCTGGGTCGTGAAGCTCTTTAAGAAATTATGCATGTCAGGAGTCTCCAAGAAGTAAAGATGAAAAACCAGCTTGCTCTACCCAGAGTGTTGGCACCAGTTGAGTGATGTTGCCTTGGAACCCTGAGGCGCCCTCCCTGTCATCCTGTTTTTTGGCCACAGTTGCTTAAATTCAAAGCTGGCCAGAAACCTATGATTTCTAGCCTGATGTGTAGAGATGAGTTAGGCCAAGTCACTGTTGATTATCTGCAGAATTTGAGCAACAATTTGCAAGAGGCTGAGGCAATTAGCAATTGGATATGAATCTTAAGACTCAATGAGATAAAGCAGGAGCCACAGAAAGCTGAGTTGTTTTAAACCAAAGCCATACGAGAATAGGAACTACGAGTAATCCAGCAAACTAGGACCAAGGTGTGAATGGTGCAGATGCACTAAGATGCAGAGAACCTTGCAGAGAAATGAAGCACAAAACCTGCCTTAGTCCCTAGCAGCCTTGTAGCTCCAGTCCATTTGTAATTGTACAAAAAATCCTTTTTTTTTTTTTTTAAGCTAACTTGAGTGAATTTCTGTTTTTTACCACCACAAAAGCTAAATGTTTGGTAGGAACTTGGCTAATCTCTGACATCACCTCAAAGAGGCCATTACCCATTGAAGGGCTCTGCACCCCTTTCGGAGAAGGCAATGGCACCCCACTCCAGTACTCTTGCCTGGAAAATCCCATGGACAGAGGAGCCTGGTAGGCTGCAGTCCAGGGGGTCGATAGGAGTCGGACACAACTGAGCAACTTCACTTTCACTTTTCACTTTCATGCATTGGAGAAGGAAATGGCAATACACTCCAGTGTTCTTGCCTGGAGAATCCCAGGGACTGGGGAGACTGGTGGGCTGCCGTCTATGGGGTCGCACATAGTCAGACACGACTGAAGTGACTTAGCAGCAGCAGCAGCAGCACCCCTTTGCAGAGTCTGCTCTTTCTCTCATTCACTGTCTCTCCAGCTAATGAGGATGCATCTTACTTCCTGGCTACTTTAATTGACTATTTCTCTGATTATAAACTTTACTCCATGTTTCATAGTTTCAGAGCCATCTGGGAGTTCAGTCACTCAAATAATGAGACAATGAGTAAAATGGCTTCCCAGGGGTCTTTCCTCATGGCTCAGTTGTGAAGAATCCACCTGCCAATGCAGGAGACATGGGTTCAATGTCTTGTCTGGGAAGACTGCATATGCTGCAGGCTAACTAAGCCTGTGTACCACAACTACTGAGCCTGTGCTCTAGAGCCCGGGAGCCAGACTATTGAAGCGCACACATTCTAGGGCCCGTAAGCTATAACTACTGAGCCCATGTGCTACGACTACTGAATCCACATGCCTAGAGCCTGTGCTCTGCAACAAGAGAGGCCACTGCAATGAGAAGTCTGTGCATTGCAACCAGGGAAAAGCCCTTGAACACCAGCAAAGACATGGTGCAACCAAAAATAAAATAAATAAGCAAAATTGTTTTTAAAATGGCTTACAGCCTTTCCCTCAGCTAATACATTAACTTTTCATGGGTATCTTTAGTTATTTCACTTACATCTGAATATGGCAATCCTACCACAGTAAGGGAGCCAGCAGGAAGGATGGCTAGAATATAGATTCTGAATACCCGTCTTCCTTCAATACAGAGTAGCATACTCTACCCTTCCCAAACCCTTGCCCAACACTGTCATTTCCCCCATGTCACTGATTTTGCATTCATATATATGTAAATTCATTTAAAAAATATCAATTGAGTGCTTCCTATGTTACAAGAACTATGAATAAACAGCCTAAAGTTTTGTACAAGAGACAAATAACAATGGACAATGATAATGCATGAATGCATGCACACTAAGTCCCTTCAGTCGTGTCCAATCTTTGCCATCCTATGGACCATATTTTGCTGGGCTCCTCTGTCCATGGGATTCTCCAGGCAAGAATATGGCAGTGGCTTGCCATTTCCTTCTCCAGGATCTTTCTGACCAAGGGATTGAGCCTGAGTCTCTTAAGTCTCCTGTATTGGCAGGTGGGTTTTTACCACTAGTGCCACCTGGGAAGCTTACGTAATTATAACATTGTGTGGTAAGTACATACTCAAGGAGTTGGCAAACTTTCTCTGTAAAAGGCCAAATAGCAAATATTTCAGGTTTTGTGGGCCACACAGTTTCTGTTGTAACTACACAACTCTGCCACATGAAAGCAGTGATAGACAACATGTGAATAAATGCATGTGACTTCATTCTGATAAAAATTAATTTACAAAAACAGGTCCTTAGATAAATTTAGTCCACAGGACATAGTTTGCCAACCACTATATGAGGATAAGAATATTCGTTTATTCAACAGTTATTTCTTGAACACTCATAGCATTTGTTTTTCTAAGTGCTAGGGTAAATAATAACTCAAATATACAAAAACTCTCTCTCTAATGGAACTTGCATTCTAATAGAGAATATGGACATTAAGCAAAAATTAAAAATATGTAGCCTGTTAGTGTCAGATTCTAAAAAGAAAAATAAAACAGAGAAGAAATCACGAAGAGTTAGAGGAATTGGGATTTTAAGTGAGGTCACCAGGAAAGGCTTCACTAGAAGGTGACTTTGAAAAAAAGCCTGGAAGGAAGTGGGAACACAAGCCATGTAGGAATCTGGAGGATGAACATTCCAGCAGAATGAAAAGTCACTGAGAAGTTTATGCAGCAGGAGTGTGTCTGTTAAGCCAAGGGACAATGAGAAGGCCACTATGGCTGGAATGGAGCACACAAGGGAAGCCTGGTGGGAGATGAGGCCACAGAGTAACTGGTACCAGACCAGTGAGGGCCCGGTCGGTCACTGCACTGCTGTTGGCCTTGACTCTGAGTGAGCTGGGAAGCTGCTGCAGAATCCGGGCAGAAGAATGACTGGACTGAAGTGTAGTCTACTAGGGTTACTCTGGCTGCTATGTTAAAAACAGACCCGGGCGGGGCAGAGGTGGTGTGCAAGAGCAAAAGTGGGGAGACCTCTTAGGAGACTATTGTAATAACACAGGTGAGAGACAATGGGACTAGAGCAGAGTGATGGCAATAGGGGATGAAGAGTGGTACGAATGAAATGTGTGTGTGTGTGTTAGTCGCTCAGTCGTGTCCAACTCTTTGAGACCCTATGGACTGTAACCCACCAGGCTCCTCTGTCCATGGGGTTTCCCAGGCAAGAATATTAGAGCAGGTTGCCGTTTCCTTTTCCAGGGGATCTTCCCAACCCATGTCTCCTGTGTCTCCTGCATTGCAGGCAAATTCTTTACCCACTGAGCCATTGGAGAAGCCCATCTGAAAGAGGGATCAAATGAGATAAAATGGCAACCCACTCCAGTACTCTTGCCTGGAGAATCCCATGGACAGAGGAACCTGGAAGGCTTCTAGTCCATGGGCTCACAAAAGTCGGGCATGACTTAGCGACCAAACCAACCTCTATTTGAGGACAGAGGACTATTCCTAGGAAAGAGGGAATGACATGGGAACTGGACTTAAAAGTAGGAATTAGCCAAGCATCAAGAGAAGAGAATCAGGTCTACTGCTGCAGATAGAGCTCCTGATGAGAAGTGAGAGATATGTGAGGGTTCAGAAAATAAGTGAGTCAGCATCTTCCTCCTGAAGGTGAAACAAATCTTCAGAAAAACCCATGATGGCCAAACTACATATTCCATCCACTCCCCAACCTACTTCTCTGCGACTTCCATTCAGTCACTAAAGTAAAATGCAAACAGAGTTCCTAGAGGGGGAAAAAAAGGAAAACATGTGTAAGTGTGCAGCTGTCTTTCAGATTCCTAGGCTTAAATTCTAAGAAAAGATCCCTAAGTGAAATCCTCTGAGACAGACTGGCATCTGGCCAGGGTACTAGGGCCAGAACCCCAGCTCCTAGGAAAATACCCAAGTATCTTGAACAACTGAATGTGTTTGGAGACCAGGGTCTCTCCTAAAATTTTTCTAAGAGGAAATATTTTTAACCCAGACATACCACAAGGCTCTCTCACAAGTCGGCCTATTTGGCTAGAAAATAGCCCCGAAAAGGAGAAAAACAACCTCTCCCCACTCACCTGGGGAGAGAGATTCACTGAGCCAGCTAAGTGAACAGAAAAATTGTGGATATGATTTACTCCATAAAATAGTACCTATTGAAACTATGGAGAAATTGGCCTGTAGGAAAGCAACTGAGAGACGTTTCTATTTGTTAGTATACTTTCTGAGCTTACCTGCAAGTTATTCTCCTATTCCTTCCCTTCTATTCCCTTTGCCAGGTAAAGTGCGTATGAGAAGGTGAGATTTGTTTCTTTAGAGTTTGTGTGGCCTCTGCATATTGCAGTAGAGAGGTTCAGAGGTTTTCTTGCTGTTTAGTTTTAAAGTTTCTCCTTCATTTATTTTCTCTCTGCCCTCTTCTACCCCCTTACACTTATTTTCCCCATCCATGTTTTTTTTGGCTACAGGGAACTTTGAATCCCAACTTCAAAAGAAACCTATAATGAAGCCTGGCTGATGTTTAACAGATCTGCCTCTGTAGGGGCCCAGTCCAGCCGTTCCTTTGGCTCAACAGCCACAGAAGGTGAGTGAGCAAAGCACAGCTAAACCAGAGCACCCAGCTCTGTGCAGCACCCATTTCTCCACCTGTTCCCTTGGATGTCATGTGCATCTGCCCTCCTGTCCTGAGATACACATCCAAGAGCATGCAACTGCAGGCACCACTCTCTGGCATGCTCCTTTAGGGCACCTCCCAGTCCACCCTCTTGAGGACCTGTTTAGAGGGAAGTGGACCATGCTCTGGGGCTTCCCCAGTGGTACTAGTGGTAAAGAACCTGTTTGTAAATGCAGGAGACACAAAAGACGTGGGCTTGATCCCTGGGTTGGGAAGGTACCCTGGAGGAGGGCATGGCAACCCACTCTAGTATTCTTGCCTGGAGAATTCCCATGGACAGAGGAGATAGGTGGGCTACAGGTTATGGACTTGCAAAAGAATAAGACATGATTAAAGCAACTTAGCACAAACGCAAGTCTGGACCATGCTCTAGCATTGCTATATACAATAGTCTTTCTGCCCTCAAACTCCTCACCATCAAAACTCAGGCAATGAGGCAGAGGAGAGACAATGAGGCACCAAGACACAGAGACCTCAGCCCACCACAGGCATCAGTAAACAAATGCATGCCATCGTCATCCCATTGTCTGCTTCAGAGCATAGTGACACTAGGTGGCTAATGACTCGCTTAAACTATGCTCAGTCATTTATTTTTACTTGGTGATTGTCCTCCTCCACATGATAATAGAGTGATGAAATCTGACAGAAACCAAAGCAAAGAGGTAAACGCGATGTTCTAGATTTGGTTGGATACTAAACTCATGTGAAAAGGGGAGGGAGAATGAGGGATGGAAAGTAGATTCAGCAACAAAGCACCCTTCATCTCTGGGACATAATTTTAGAGAGAAAAACAACAAAAATAAATCATGACCAAAAAAGAAACTGCAGACCGCAAAGGTCAGGAAAGCTGGGTTTCCCTTAGGGCATAGACATTCCCTTCGCTTGGCTTTCTAAGATGCATCATAGGGAGTAGCCAACGACATTTGGGATTTTACTAAAGAGGACTTTCAAGCCCTCTTTCCCACAGCAATTGTAGACCCTCTCTTAGGGTAGCTACGATGTAGAAATAGACATCTGGCCTATGTAGCCTTCACTTTCCACAAGCCAAGTTTCTCTATCTTGGTAATTCTGCTCAACTGGCTGGGTAATGTTATCTATAATTCATATCTCCTTCTGACCAGTCCCAAGTCTGATAAATACTCTGCCTTTGATAGGTGCATCTGGGTTACAGATGTTTGGTGTGGGAGTCCTCAGACTCCCTCCTCATCTCAGAGCCTTTGGGAGAGGAACTCCTTTGGGCTACATTTCTGGTTTCTTGCTGTGGGTGGGGGAAGAGGGAACACTAAGTAGGATTGGAAAAATGAAGAGGATTGTTCATAGAGCCATCACTGTGCTTGCATGTTAGTGATCTGTCTGTAGATGTGTCCCCCACTTTCCAACCAACGCTGTGAGTTCCTGAACAGAGGGATTCTGTGCCTGACACACTGTGCTCCTCAAAAAATGTCTGATAAAACATTTGTAGAAGTTGGGTTCTTCAGAGTCACAGAATAAAGGGACTGTGAACTTGAGCACTGTGATTTAATTGTAACAATACAGATGCTATGCCATGCCTTGCCGTGTGGTACCTGAATGCTTAGTCGTGTCTGACTCTCTGAGACGCTTTAAAGGATAGCCCACCAGGTTCCTCTGTCCATGGGGTTTTTCCAGGCAAGAATACTGGAGCAGGTTGCCATTTCCTTCTCCAGAGAATCTTCCCAACCCAAGAATCAAATCTATGTCTCCCATGTCTCCTGCACTGAAGGTGAATTTTTACTTGCTGAGCCATCAGGGAAGCTCCATAGAGATGCTGCTGCTGCTGCTGCTGCTGCTGCTAAGTCACTTCAGTCGTGTCCAACTCTGTGTGACCCCATAGACGGCAGCCCACCAGGCTCCGCCGTCCCTGGGATTCTCCAGGCAAGAATGCTGGAGTGGGTTGCCATTTCCTTCTCCAATGCATGAAAGTGAAAAGTGAAAGTGAAGTCGCTCAGTCGTGTCCAACTCTTCATAACCCCATGGACTACAGCCTACCAGGCTCCTCCGTCCATGGGATTTTCCAAGCAAGAGTACTGGAGTGGGGTGCCATTGCCTTCTCCGAATAGAGATGCTAGATACTGGTAATTTAGTTCAGAGACAACCACTAACTCCACTAAGTCATAGGCCCTCATAGAAATCCAGAGATCTACATCTCTGTGAATCCAAAGTCCTTTCAAACAATCTAAGCTATGGCACAGAAAAGCAGTCTACACTCTATGTTCTGCTTTTAGTGGGTCAGACTGGATTTAAACCTGGGTATTTAGATAAAATTATTAAACCCCTCCACTAAGATATGAGCACTTGTTCTATGTATTCTTTATATTTGTCCCTTTGCTTGTCTTACTGTGTCTGGCATATCAGAGAAACTTGATAAATAATTGTTTTTCAAAATATGGTTCCTGCCAATAAGAGTTATGAAAAACATTCAATGTTTTTAATAATAAAAATTTAACACAAGAAATACAAAGCAGAGAAAGTGGAGTAGAATAAAAGGTCTGTACATGAAATAAGTATAAGGGAACTGAGAAAAAAAAACCCACTGTCTTCAGGATTCTCCCCCTAAAAGAAGAAATTCACAAATAAGTATCCTTTTTTAAATCATAATAATAGGGCTATAAAAGTGTGTTTCTTATTGTGAATAAGCACTATGCACTTGAGAAAATCCACCAGCATGAAAGACAGATCAGAATTAAGAGGGGAAAAAAAGGAAAAATAAAAGTTGACTACAGATGAATCAAATATACTGCACCAGGAAAAAAATTCAGAATTCATCTTACTTTTAGCCTCAGAAAATGGCTGCACCCTTAAAAACAGACTAATATAGAAAAATCAGAGTAAAGTCTTAAATATATGATTGCTAAGATTAAAAAAAAATTCAGCAGAAGATTTAGAAGATAAACTCAAGGAAATCTCCAAAAAATAGAACTAAATAACAATGAGATAGAACATATAAGAGAAAAAGGACAGAATAAATTCAGATCATCCTCAGAAGGTTCAGAGGGGAAAAAGAGATCAGAGAATTAAGAAATATCAACCTAATAATTTCAGAAAATTTGCTAGAGATAAGGATGGCATCACTCAGTGGACATGAGATTGAACAAGCCTCGGAGATGGTGAAGGACAGGGAAGCCTGGCATGCTGCAGTCCGTGGGGCCTCAAAGAGTCGGACACGACTGAGTACTGAACAACTGATCAACAACAACGACGACAACAAGAGGCATGTGTCCAAACTGAAAGAATCATTGAATATCAACAAAAGAAGAATGAAAGGCCAACCCTTCCAAAAATTATCATAAAATCCCTAAAGTAACATGGCTAAAAATCCAAAATGATTTTTAATAGGAAAAAAATTCACCTCTAAAACACATAATTATTAGAATAGAAGCTAGAGACAATTAATGAATTTCTTCAAAAATTTAAGAGAAAATATTTCCCAACTCAAATTTTACACCAGGACAAACTATCCGTTTTGGGTAAAGGCAAAATAAAAGCATTTTGAGAAATGCTTTTCTGGAAAAGTTATCTAAAACATCCTTTCTTAGAAAGTTACTTAAGGAGGTTTTCCAGGAAAAAATTAAGCTTTAAATTAAGAGATATTCATGCAATTGAGGACACAGTGACTCCAATCCTCCCAAAAAATCAGTGATGAGAAATTTCAGGATAACAACTGTGCAGCAGAACTAAATATAACTGGTGAAGTCGGAAGAGGAGAGAAAAGTGGAATGAACTGGAAGGGAGAGCTCCAGAGGAGTGTTAAAAAAATTAAAAGACACTTTCTATAGATCTATTTATCTATTCTATAGATATGATAAAGCATTTGAAAATGAAGACATCAAAAAGGAAGGAAGATAGAAGGGAAGGAGGAAATAGAGACTCAAGGGATAGGGTCCATGTGTATGGGGAAGTGGAAGAGCTATGCCAGAAAGAAAGCATAGTAATAGAACAGAACCTTGTTCTGCAACCAAAGAAAAATATTTTATAGTCACAATATTATAAATATATATAACTGAGCCAACTACAAACAGTAAAATTAAAACATTAATTTTAAAATATATTAAAAAATGCAGATGCAATGTGGGAGTAAAGTAAAACTCTCATCGTTATAATAAAAGCAAGTCATAATATTTAAAACTAATGTTTAAACATAATGTTTAAAATGGATGAAAATAAGTTGATCCAGTGGTTCAGACTCTGCACTTTCACTGCCAAAGGCGTCGGTTTGATCCCTGGTCAGGGAACTAATGCAAGCCATGTGCATGTTCCCTGCCAAAATTTTTTTAAAAATAAAATAGATGAATCAAGTAATATAAATATAATGTTTGGATATTACCAAAAAGGCAAGTAAAATAATTAAAGATAGGAGTAAGGCTAGAGAGTAGAGAAGGACGAGGAAGAGTTAGGCAGAGGATTGCCATTCCTTATTTTTTGGTACAGTTGTCTTCAGTACATTTGATATTTTAACCAGGGACATTTATTTGGGCTTCCCTGTGGCTCAGTGGTAAAGAATCTGACTGCCAATGCAGGAGACTCAGGTTTGATCCCTGGGTCAGGAACATCCCCTGGAGAAGGAAATGGCAAGCATTCTAGTATTCTTGCCTAGGAAACCCCATGGACAGTGGAACCAGGTGGGCTATAGTCCGTGGGGTCACAAGAGAGTCAGATACAACTTAACAACTAAACAACAACAACCAAAAAAGTATGAATAGTTCCTTTTATTCCGTAAAGCAAGTTTTGCATCTAAGGGTAAGAAAGTTTGAAACACATCTGGGTCCACAGATAGAAAAGGATAAGTTACCATGGCAACTCTGAAGGAGTAAGGTGAATAAGTTATAAACCCCTGGGTACTAGCAGTGGCAGTAAGGATTCAGAGATAAGGGGCCACTCTAAGGAGAAAGATGCGTAGGTACCATGAAAGACATCTCTGTCAGTCAAGGCAGTGTGTTGTTATAATGAGCTAGTAGACAAATGAGAACAAGCCAGATTTGCCTGGAGAGCTCTCTGGAGATCCTGAGTTGGCAAACACTGTTGCTAGTGAGGTTTAGCTTCTGCTTAAGGTTATCAAAATCTAAAAACCAAACCCAAACAGAATCTTTCTTATGCAAATATTTCTGGTAATATGATCAGTTCCCTGGGTATTATTATGTAAACAAAGGCTTCCCATCTGTCAGTTCTAATAATGATAATAACTAATGTTAGTTTAGAACTATTTTTGTACTAGGAAAACTTTAGAGTTACCAAGCACTTTCCTGTACCTTGCTTCCCTGGTGGCTCAGATGGTAAAGAATTTGCCTGCAATGCAGGAGATCCGAGTTCAATGGGTCAGGGAGATCCCCTGGAGAAGGGAATGGCTACCCACTCCAATATTCTTGCCTGGAGAATTCCATGAATGGGCTACAGTTGTAAAGAGTCAGACACGACTGAGTGACTAACACATTTCCTGTACCTTATTTCATTTGCTTCACAAAATAACCCAAAGATATAGGTAACACCAAGTATTACTGCAACCCTTGTTTTACAGACAAGACATCTGGGTTTCCAAAAGTGACTTGTACAATTTACATAGCTGGTTAAGTAACAAGGGCTCTGGAATTCAACTCCGTTCCCTCTTTGCAAATCTTACCGTTTTGACATCACATGTCTGAGATATAGGAGAATCTATTAATTGGTTCTAACCACCCACACACAGGGGCATCAAGAGGACTGCCCACACACAAGACCACGAATTACCACACAAATCGTGTCCAAAAAATTCAAAGGCAGCCATTCAGGTATTGGGTGGAAACTGATATCCAATCCTCCCACCTCCCACCAACATAACACCCTAGCTCAGGTGTGAGGCATTTTATATTTCATACAAAGGTACAAGTTATAAGTAGGGAACCCTTGTCCATATGCACAAATCAACAAGTTTACCACTATCTCTATCCTTTCTTAACTCCCTCTAATAGTCCTCAACCCTGGCATCAACCATCAAGCAGAAATCCTCCTATTGGCTTCTGTCTCACAACAGATGACACATCAGATTCATTTATTCATTAAAATAAACATAAAATAGACAACTATGTTTCAGCTGATGCTCTAGGCACTGGGAATGTAACAAGAACTGATATTCCAGGCCAGGGAAAGACAAATCAACAAGTGCACAAGAAAAACACCAGAGGTGAGAAGTGTTATGGAGATAATTTAAATTAGTTGACATAATAGAGATTGACTAATCAACTTAGATTGGGTGATCAGGAAAGGTCTCGCCAGGAGGTGACATTTAAATAGATTTTGGAATGACAAGAGAAAACTCACCAAGGGAAGATTAAGGAAAAGAAGATTCCAAGGTGAAACAGCTAGTGCAAAGCTCTGGGGCAGGGACAAGCTTAATGTGTGCCATGGAACAGACTAGAGTCTGCGAGGCTGTGTAGTGTGGGTGTGGAGAACCAGGCTGGGGTGGGAGAGAGGCTGGAGAGGTAGACAGGGTTCGTGATCCAGGAGACAGGAGTGGGGCTCGGGTTTCATTCTAAGTGTAGTAGGAAAACATGTAAGGAGGCAAGTGACCGGATCTGATGCACCTTTCCAGTGGGATTGTTCCAAATACTGTGTGGAGAATGAAATTTAATGGAGCAAAAGAGGAAGCCTGCAATTGTGCTTAGATGTGAAACATCTTAGGTTCATAAAGCTGCTGAACTGCTCAGTCCACGTCACAGACTAAGCACACATGGGGCCTCCTCATGAATTTGCACTACTTTGCTGGAAACCAAAGACTGTGAAAAGAATGGAAGTGAAAGTGTTAGTCGATCAGTCATGTCCGACTCTTTGCAATACTATGGACTGTAGCCTGTCCATGCAGTTCTCCAGGCAAGAGTACTGGAGTGGGTTGCCATTTCCTCCTCCAGCGAGTCTTCCCAACCCAGGGATCAAACCTGGGTCTCCTGGCTCCTGTATGAGTGCTGTCTATCAATGTATACCCCCTTTGTTCTCTGCAAAGATGCCCTGGCTTCCTTGGACAGATAAAGTCATTCAGCTTCCCTGTATCTCAAGCACGTGGTGCATGTGCGGCTCACACCACATCCACAGTTGTGTGCTTCAAAGAAACTGAGTTTGTAAGGGTTGTGTTTTCATCTTAGTCATCCGTGTGTCCCTAATTACCCAGCACAGCATCTAGTACTTGATGAAAGCTCACCGATACCTGGTGGAGTAGATAATTGTTCTATTTGGAGGTTGCGTGAACACTCTTTTGTTTCCAGAAGCCAAAAAGATAAAATGACGTCAGGAATGCACCCTCCAAGCAGGATACCCCCTGGCCCCGGTCCCTTACCTCCTGGGTGAGTCAGGGTCAAAGCAGGTCTTGCGCACCTCGGCCACGTCTGGGTCACAGCAGTCGCCCTCGTCAAAGTCGTTCAGCATGTTGTTGCACCCCACATGGCAGCGCCCGTCCTTGCGATTCCAGGGGTAGCACCGGCCCCGCAGGCGGCAGTCACCCCCATCATAGCCCGTGAGTGGGTGCTCGCACTCGGGGTCACAGTGGTCGTTGCCAATTTTGCTGGGCTCACAGTTCAGCAGCACGATGCGGTGGCGCAGGGTGGAGTTTTGGACGCGGTGGACGCTCAGCTGCCAGCTGATGTTGTAGCGGCTGAAGGCGTCATTGAGCACCTCGTGCTGCCGACGGATCTGCTCCTCACTCACCGTGGGGTTCAGACCCTCGTCGTCATAGATGTTCACCAGCCGGTAGCGGATCACCTTCTCTCCCCGGAGGGGCCAGTGCCCATTGTACTGAGAGATCAATTCCACATTGTCACATGCTGTCTGCCCACAGAGCGGGGGCTGCAGAGGGGACAGAATCTCAGGCTCTGACTCAAAGCCCTGGAGAACCTCAAGCCGTGGGTACTTCCCATCTCTAAAGGGGACCCACTGTTCTTCCAGGGGCTCAAAACTGGCGGTCAGTAGCAGGGTGGTCAAATCCTCCACCTCCATTGGCTGCTGAGGACTGTGCTGAAGGTGGCTTTGTGAGCGGGCTGTCGACCAGAAGACCAGGATGCCCAGGTGTCCACGGAAAGAGTGCCCGTCTTCTGAGCTGTCCCCCCCAAGGAGGAGAGAGCGACAAGATGCCATGAAGGGGCTGTTCAGGGGACCAGACTGATCTGGACTACTAGCCACCTGAGTGCCATCCACATACAAGGCCATGCGCTGTCCATCGTAAGTGGCTGCCACGTGGGTCCACTTGCCCGGTTGGTAGCGACTGTGGCCCATCACAGTGGTGGCTTTCTTCACTCGATCGGTGCGAAGAGAGAAGAAGAAGCGAGCATCTCGCCTTCCCACATCCTTCCCTGAGCGGATCCCCAGGGCCCAGCCCTTGTCACTGATAGCGTGGGAGCAGTTATCAAACACACCTGGGAAAGAAGGAAGAGTCGAGGGAGAAATACCAGATGCAAAAGGGATGGAGAAAGGGAGAAGAAAACCCGTATAAATAGCAAGAATGTAGGTTTTTAATGGGAAAAAAAAATTGATACAGAGTCCCCACCTAAGATGCTTGTCCAGTACCCCATATTAGATGTTCTGGCAACAACTTTCCCCAAAGGAATTTAATTTGAGATTCCATCCAATTTAACGCATTCCAGTATTTTTAAATAACCAAAATGGAAGCTGGAAGGGGATTTGTCACAGTGCAAGTGACAAATATCCTCACTACTTTGTCACAAACATTTCTCATGCTGACTTCGCATCCATGCCTTCTTCTCTTTCCACTTCCTTAGAATTCACAAGGGCCATTGTAGTTTTTACAAAATATAGTAATCTACCCCCCAAAAAAGATTTTTTTTCTATTGAATATTGAAATGACGAATCCTGTGGGGAAAATAAGAAGACTGTAACATCCTAGACATGTTATTCCCTCTGATGCCTAAGGGCAAGAACGCCCATCTGAAGTGAACAGGTGTTCCCCTAAGTAAGCAAAGGAGTATTGCCCCATGGTCCTAGACTATAAAAACCTAGTCAAACTATAAGAATAATTGTTCTTATGACCCATAATGCCTACCACAGTGCAGAAGTGGAATCTTTCCAGATGAATGAAGCTCCTTACCACATGCTGCCTTAGCATCATATTCATTGCAGGCCCAGGACTATGAAGTCCCATAAACAAAGCAGAGAATTCCTGTAGATAACTATATCACTAAGAATTTGGCAGCAGGAAGGAGTAGTCATATGTGACAGATGAAAGAGGAAGCCTCAGACAATATGGAGGCCTCGAATGTTCCTGGCAAAGCCATCTGCAGTTATGAGTTCACCACCTCCTCCCAGTACCTCTTCCTGTACATAGGCAGAGTCTATGTAGTTAAACAGTCTTGTAATTTACGTAGAGGTAGTACATTCACACAGGAAATGCTTAGTAAATACTGCTTTAAGAATGAATGGATAATGGAAAAGTTGACTGGCCTTTAGATAGACACAGGAAGCTAACAAGTCATTCTTCCCCAGCCCCCGACACACCCCCCAGGCAAGAATTTTACTTATTCCTCTCAACTTCTATGTAATGCACTCAAATGGTACTATCCTATGGAGAGTCTGAATTTTAAAGCCATGAGTCCCCCCATTCTAATCGCAGGCAAGTATCAAAAGTAGCTATGCTTTCATAAAAGGATAGATTATCTTCTCTTCTGTCTCTGCTGCTGCTGCTGCTAAGTCACTTCAGTCATGTCCGACTCTGTGTGACCCCATAGATGGCAGCCCACCAGGCCCTGCCGTCCCTGGGATTCTCCAGGCAAGAACACTGGAGTGGGTTGCCATTTCCTCCTCCAATGCATGAAAGTGAAAAGTTAAAGTGAAGTCGCTCAGTCGTGTCTGACTCTTAGTGACCCCATGGACTGCAGCCTACCAGGCTCCTTCATCCATGGGATTTTCCAGGCAAGAGTACTGGAGTGGGGTGCCATTGCCTTCTCCCCTTCTGTCTCTAGTATAAATCAATAACTTGTGTTTTAAAAAAATAAATGTTCTTTTTAACAAAGGCAACTCCTCCCCAATCTAGTAATTCTACCAATTATACTTGCAAGTGAACACTAGGAGTAATAAAACGGTGATATTCTGGTTTTGTATTGAGAAAGTCAATTCCTAGGCAGGTTGATAAGAAGTCTAGAGGTCCCTGAGGAGAGAGAGGTCTGGGGTTCTTGAGGAGGAGGAAAAGACAAACTTTTTTTTTTTCCTCTACATTCATTTGTCTTAGTCACATAATTTTTTTTTTTTTTAAGCCTGAAACTGATGATTACACAACAAAAAACTCAGTTTAAACTCTGTACTGCTGCTGAGGCTGCTAAGTCGCTTCAATCATGTCTGACTCTGTGCGACCCCATAGACGGCAGCCCACCAGGCTCCCTCGTCCCTGGGATTCTCCAGGCAAGAACACTGGAGTGGGTAGCTATTTCCTTCTCCAATGTATGAAAGTGAAAAGTGAAAGTGAAGTCGCTCAGTCGTGTCCGACTCTAGCGACCCCATGGACTGCAGCCCACCAGGGTCCTCCGTCCATGGGATTTTCCAGGCAAAAGTACTGGAGTGGGGTGCCATTGCCTTCTCCTGTACTGCTGCTGCTAAGTCACTTTAGTCGTGTCCGACTCTTTGCAACCCCATGAATCGCAGCATGCCAGGCCTCCCTGTCCATCACCAACTCCCGAAGTTCACTCAAATTCCCATTCCTATTTGGAACCAGTCTATTGTTTCATGTCCAGTTCTAATTATTGCTTCCTGACCTTCTTGAGAAACCTGATATCTTAGAATGTATATTATGGGAGTGGGTTTGGTAGGATCTTTCTATTACTAAGTTCTAAGCCTGTTATCCTAAAATGTAAATTGTGGGAGTGGGTCTGGTAAAATTTTCACAAACTTGAGACATTCTTTTGATTTACTGTAATAATTAATTAAAAAGTATATAACTCCATAGCTAACTCTAGTGAGGGGGGTATTCTCTGTCCCTCTTCTGATGTCTGTGTCAGAAGATTTCTCTGTCCCTTTTATGTCCCCGTGCCAGGCTGCGACAGCACAGGAGCGGCCAAGAGGAGCTACCCCACGTCCGAGGTCAGGGGCAGTGGCCAAGAGGAGCAACCCCACCTCCAAGGAGCAGTGGCTGCAAGCAGGAGAGCCAAGAGGAGCTACTCCATGTTCAAGGTCAGGAGGGGCAACTTGTCCAAGATAAGGAGCAGCATCTGTGCTTTGCTGGAGCAGCCGTGAAGAAGCACCCCAGGTCCAAGGTAAGAGAAACCCAAGTAAGATAGTAGTTATTGTGCGAGGGCATCAGAGGGCAGACACACTGAAACCATACTCACAGAAAACTAGCCAATCTGATCACATGGACCACAGCCTTGTCTAACTCAATGAAACTAGCCATGCTGTGGGGCCACCCAAAATGGAAGGGTCATGGTGGAGAGGTCTGACAGAATGTGGTCCACTGGAGAAGGGAATGGCAAACCACTTCAGTATTCTTGCCTTGAGAACCCCATGAACAGTATGAAAGGGCAAAATGATAGGATACTGAAAGAGGAACTCCTCAGGTCGGTAAGTGCCCAATATGCTACTGGAGATCAGTGGAGAAATAGCTCCAGAAAGAATGAAGGGATGGAGCCAAAGCAAAAACAATACCAAGTTGTGGATGTGACTGGTGATAGAAGCAAGGTCCGATGCTGTAAAGAGCAATATTGCATAGGAACCTGGAACGTTAGGTCCATGAATCAAGGCAAATTGGAAGTGGTCAAACAGGAAATGGCAAGAGTGAATGTTGACATTCTAGGAATCAGCGAACTAAGATGGACTGGAATAGGTGAATTAACTCATATGACCATTATATCTACTACTGTGGGCAGAAATTCCTTAGAAGAAATGGAGTAGCCATCATGGTCAACAAGAGAGTCTGAAATGCAGTACTTGGATGCAATCTCAAAAACGACAGAATGATTTCTGTTCATTTCCAAGGCAAACCATTCAACATCACAGTGACCCAAGCCTATTCCCCAACCAGAAATGCTGAAGAAGCTGAAATTGAATGGTTCTATGAAGACCTACAAGACCTTTTAGAACTAAAACCCAAAAAAGATGTCCTTTTCATTATAGGGGACTAGAATGCAAAAGTAGGAAATCAGGAAACACCTGGAGTAACAGGCAAATTTGGCCTTGGAGTACGGAATGAAACAGGGCAAAGGCTAATAGAGTTTTGCCAAGAGAACACACTGTTCATAGCAAACACCCTCTTCCAACAACACAAGAGAAGACTCTACACGTGGACATCACCAGATAGTGAACACCTAAATCAGATTGATTATATTCTTTGCAGCCAAACATGGAGAAGCTCTATACAGTCAGCAAAAAAAAAGACTGGGAGCTGACTGTGGCTCAGATCATGAACTCCTTATTGCCAAATTCAGACTTAAATTGAAGAAAGTAGGGAAAACCACTAGACCATTCAGGTATGACCTAAATCAAATCTCTTATGATTATACAGTGGAAGTGAGAAATAGATTTAAGGGACTAGATCTGATAGATAGAGTGCCTGATGAACTATGGAATGAGGTTCGTGACATTGTACAGGAGACAGGGATCAAGACCATCCCCATGGAAAAGAAATGCAAAAAAGTAAAATGGTTGTCTGGGGAGGCCTTACAAATAGCTGTGAAAAGAAGAGAAGTGGAAAGCAAAGGAGAAAAGGGAAGATATAAGCAACTGAATGCAGAGTTCCAAAGAATAGCAAGGAGAGATAAGAAAGCCTTCCTCAGCGATCAATGCAAACAGAGAGGAAAACGATATAACAGGAAAGACTAGAGATCTCTTCAAGAAAATTAGAGATACCAAGGGAATATTTCATGCAAAGATGGGCTCAATATAGGACAGAAGTGGTATGGACCTAATGGAAGCAGAAGATATTAAGAAGAGGTGGCAAGAATACACAAAAGAACTGTACAAAAAAATATCTTCATGACTCAGATAATCACGATGGTGTGATCACTCACCTAGAGCCAGACATCCTAGAATGTGAAATTAAGTCGGTCTTAGAAAGCATCACTATGAACAAAGCTAGTGGAGGTGATGGAATTCCAGTGGAGCTACTTAAAATCCTGGAAGATGATGCTGTGAAAGTGCTGCACTCAATATGCCAGCACATTTGGAAAACTCAGCAGTGGCCACAGGACTGGAAAAGGTCAGTTTTCATTCCAGTTCCAAAGAAAGGCAATGCCAAAGAATGCTCAAACTACCACACAATTGCACTCATCTCACATGCTAGTAAAGTAATGCTCAAAATTCTCCAAGCCAGGCTTCAGCAATATGTGAACCATGAACTTCCTGATGTTCAAGCTGGTTTTAGAAAAGGCAGAGGAACCAGAGATCAAATTGCCAACATCCACTGGATCATGGAAAAAGCAAGAGAGTTCCAGAAGAACATCTATTTCTGCTTTATTGACTATGCCAAAGCCTTTGACTGTGTGGATCACAATAAACTGTGGAAAATTCTGAAAGAGATGGGAATACCAGACCACCTGACATGCGTCTTGAGAAACCTATATGCAGGTCAGGAAGCAACAGTTAGAACTGGACATGGAACAAAAGACTGGTTCCAAATAGGAAAAGGAGTATGTCAAGGCTGGGTATTGTTACCCTGCTTATTTAATTTATACGCAGAGTACATCATGAGAAACGCTGGGCTGGAAGAAGCACAAGCTGGAATCAAGATTGCCAGGAGAAATATCAATAACCTCAGATATGCAGATGACACCACCCTTATGGCAGAAAGTGAAGAGGAACTAAAAAGCCTCTTGATGAAAGTGAAAGAGGAGAGTGAAAAAGTTGGCTTAAAGCTCAATATTCAGAAAACAAAGATCATGGTATCCGGTCCCATCACTTCATGGGAAATAGATGGGGAAACGGTGGCAACAGTGGCTAACTTTATTTTTCTGGGCTCTAAAATCACTGCAGATGGTGATTGCAGCCATGGAATTAAAAGACGTTTACTCCTTGGGAGGAAAGTTATGACCATCCTAGATAGCATATTGAAAAGCAGAGACATTACTTTGCCAACAAAGGTCTGTCTAGTCAAGGCAATGGTTTTTCCTGTGGTCATGTATGGATGTGAGAGTTGGACTGTGAAGAAAGCTGAGCACCAAAGAATTGATGCTTTTGAACTGTGGTGTTGGAGAAGACTCTTGAGAGGCCCTTGGACTGCAAGGGGATCCAACCAGTCCATTCTGAAGGAAATCAGCCCTGGGTGTTCTTCGGAAGGAGTGATGTTAAAGCTGAAACTCCAATACATTGGCCACCTGATGTGAAGAGTTGACTCATTGGAAAAGACTCTGATGCTAGGAGGGATTGGGGGCAGGAGGAGAAGGGGATGACAGAGGATGAGATGGCTGGATGGCATCACCAACTCAATGGACGTGAGTTTGAGTGAACTCGAGGAGTTGGTGATGGACAGGGAGGCCTGGCGTGCTGCAATTCATGAGGTTGCAGAGTCAGACACAACTGAGCGACTGAACTGAACTGAAGCGTGTCACTTGCCAAAATCTTATAATTGCAATTCTGAACATTTTAACTTATTATCCTTAGAACCTATATTCTAGTAGCAACAATTTAATTGTTTCTACTTAGTTAATCTCATTGTTTAGTCTCTGAGTTGTATATGACTCTTTTGCAACCCCGTAGGACATACTCCCACCAGGCTTCTCTGTCCACAGGATTTCCCAGGCAATAATCCTGGACTGGGTTGCCATTTCCTTCTCCAGAGGATCTTCCTGACCCAGAGATTGAACAACATCTCCTGCATTGGCAGGCAGATTCTTTACCACTCTGCCACCTGGGAAATCTATTTAACGCAAGATCAGATCAAACCAGTCACTCAATCGTGTCCGACTCTTTGTGACCCCATGAATCGCAGCGCCAGGCCTCCCTGTCCATCACCAACTCCCAGAGTTGACTCAGACTCACGTCCATCGAGTCAGTGATGCCATCCAGCCATCTCATCCTCATTTAACCCAAAGGAAGCTATTAAAATTATTATAATTATAGTGTGTCTAAGATTTTATCTCTAACTTCTTGACACACTACACAGAAGATGGAATTTTCTTATTAGTTCTGATTAATCTAAATTTTAGTAACTCTATTATTAATATAAAGGATTTATTGGCCAAGGGTATTAAAATAGTTCTAGTTGGGAGTTGTAGGAAGTATATAGAGGTATTACTTTTTAAATGATTATGAAAGTAATGATTCTTTACTTTCATTTAATAAGATGTCCAAGCAGTATATGTGAAACCTCACTAGGTACCTGGACAACTGCATTTTACTTGCTATATTACCACTTTTCATATTTCATCTATAGGAAGAGGGTAAATAATTGGTGAAGCATTGCCTTGCACTCATTCCAGGAAAAAAAGAAGCATACTTAACAAATAGCATTTTCTAATCCAATTACTGTGAACTGAACATGTGTATTCCCCACCACCTCCCAAATTCATTTACAGGAACCCTACTGTCTCATGTAATGATATTTGGAGACAGAGCCTTTTGGGAGGTTATTAGGTCATAAGGGTGGTGCCCTCATGATGGGATTAGTGTCCTTTTAAGAAGGACAGAGCTAGCTCCTCTCTCTGCTCTCCACTATCTGAGGATACAAGAAGACAAACATCTGCCAACCAAGAAGAGGATTCTCACTGGATACCAGATCTGCTAGTGCCTTCATATTAGATTTCCTTGCCTCCAGAACAGTGAGAGATTAATTTCTTTTGTTTAAGACACCCATTCACCTAGAGGGTAGGATGGGAGGAAGAAGGGAGGCTTGAAAGGGAGGGGGTATATATATAATTATGACTGATTCACCTTGCTGTTTGGCAGGAACCAAGACAACATTGTAAAGCATGTGCATGCATGCTAAATTGCTTCAGTCGAGTCCGACTCTGTGCGACCCTATGGACTGTAGGCTGCCAGGCTCCTCTGTCCATGGGGAATCTCCAAGCAAGAATGCTGGAGTAGGTAGCCATTTCCTCCTCCAGGGGATCTTTCTGACCCAGGGATTGAACCTCTGTCCCTTACGTCTCCTGCACTGGCAGGCAGGTTCTTTACTACTAACGCCACCTGGGAAGCCCTTGTAAAGCAATTATCCTCTGATTTAAAAAAAAAAAAAAGACACCCAGTTATGGTATTTTTGTTATAGCAGCCTAAACGAAGACATCACTATCCTCAACACTAGCTGTGGATCAGAATCACATGTGGTACTTTCACAAATACAGATTCTTGTGAAACCATGTTGAGATCTGCTGATATTCTATATTTACAAAACAAGTCAAGCTTTTCCCTGCAGCTCAGTAGGTGGAAATGCAGAAGACAGAAGCTGGGGGTCTTAGAATTTCCACCAGTGGAAAAGCATTAGAAAATTTGTTATTAATAAGTTAAGTCAGACAGGAAAGTGGAAATAGCATCTGAGATTCTTTTAAACCATTTATTTAAGGACTAATATCAGATCAAGTATTTTAGGTTTGTCTGAGGTCTCTACATAACCATAGTGCATTCTTGCTCATTAACTCTGGAAACTAGTGGAATGAAAGGCAGTTAAAACAAACAGGTGTCTGTTATGAAGTGTACTGATATAATGCTGTTAGAGAAGATGGTTAATTGGTTGTCTAGGACTGGTAATTAATTAGAGTTTTTATTATCTATAATTCAACTCATATTTAAGACTGCTGAAATGGAAATAAATGCCCCCTGTTCTCACTAAAAAATCTATTATTCCCAGAGAAGAAACTGTGGCCCTGAAGAACAGTATGCTGACATCTCTCTGAGAATCACTGCCAGCCACACCAATCTCTTTCATGAGATCACGAGTGTGTCCTTCTGGGGATTTTCAAAATTTCCAAGGACAAAGTAGATAAATGCTTCTAGCCCCTGCATTTTCTATATTCTCATAGTCTGTAGGGGTGATAATCTGTTCCTCCAATCTGTGTGATATTGAATGGAAAAGTATCTGGTTCACTTCTACCTTGAGACTGAGTAAGCCAGACTACAGTTAGACCAGAATTGCAGTCTGTGCTCAGAAAAACACAGATTTACCCCAACGGTGAACCTCTGACCTGGAAGTGCTCTGCTTCACCCCCTGTAGCTGGTGGGAAGAGGATCCTGCTTTGTCGCTTGGGGCAGTCACCCCATGAAGCCTCAAAGGATTTGCATTTCCTCTCACTATCTTACTCCTTCTGGAAAAAGAAATTCCACTTGGAATTAGTCCTTTAGGCTCCTCAAACGTTTACTGAGCATCTTATGCATGCCAGCCATATACATTCTTCTTAGTTTGGAAATAAAGGTAGTTTTTGCCCTTCAGGAGTTATAGTCTCATGGGAGAATGAGCAACATAGGAGATAATTTTAATATAATATCAGAACTAAGCACAAGAAATACATAAAACCCTCTGATGAAATAAGATGAAAAGACAACCCTCAGAATGGGAGAATATAATTGCAAATGAAGCAACTGACAGAAGATTAATTTCCAAAATATACAAGCAGCTCATGCAGCTCAATATCAGAAAAATGAACAGCCCAATCAAAAATTGGGCAGAAGACCTAAGCAACAGATGGTCAACAAACATGAAAAGATGCTCAACATCACCCATTATTAGAGAAATGCAAATCAAAACTATAATGAGGTATCACCTCACACCAGTCAGAATGGCCATCATCACTGGATGCTTGGGGCTAGTGCACTGGGACGACCCAGAGGGATGGTATGGGGAGGGCGGAGGGAGGAGGGTTTAGGATGGGGAACACATGTATACCTGTGGCGGATTTATTTTGATATTTGGCAAAACTAATACAATTATGTAAAGTTTAAAAATAAAATAAAAATTTAAAAAATCTACAAACAAAAACTGCTGGAGAGGGTGTGGAGAAAAGGGAATCTTCATGCACTGTTACTGGGAATATAAACTGATACAACCACAGTGGAAACCAGTGTGGCAGTTCCTTAAGAAACTAGGAATAAAACCACCACAGGTATTGAAACTGTTAGTCACTCAGTTATGTCCAACTCTTTGCAAGCCCGTGGACTGTAGCTTGCCAGGCTCCTCTGTGGAATTCTCCAGGCAAGAATATTGGAGTGGGTAGCCATTCCATTCTCCAGAGGATCATCTCTACTCAGGGATCAAAGCCAGGTCTCCCACATCACAGGCAGATTCTTTATTGTCTGAGCCACCAGGGAAGTCATATGACCCAGCAATCCTACTTCTGGGCATATACCCTGAAAGTAAAAGTGAAAAGTGAAAGTGAAGTTGCTCAGTTCTGTCCAACTCTTTGTGACCCCATGGCCTGTAGCCTACCAGGCTCCTCTGTCCCATGGGATTTTCCAGGCAAGAGTACTGGAGTGGGTTGCCATTTCTTTCTCTGGGAGATCTTCCCAACCCAGGGATCCAACCTGGGTTACCCACATTGTAGGCAGATGCTTTACTGTCTGAGCCACCAGGGAAGTTTCCTGAGAAAACCATAATTCAAAAGACAATACTGGATGCTTGAGGCTAGTGCACTGGGACAACCCAGAGGGATGGTATGGGGAGGGAGGAGGGAGGAGGGTTCAGGATGGGGAACACATGTATACCTGTGGCAGATTCACTTTGATATTTGGCAAAACTAATACAATTATGTAAAGTTTAAAAATAAAATAAAATTAATTTAAATGGCACATTAAAAAAAAAAAAAAAGACACGTGTACCCTGATGCTTATTGCAGCACTATTTACAATAGCCAGGACATGGAAGCAACCTAGATGTTCACTGACAGATGAATGGATAAAGAAGATGTGGTACATATATACAATGGAATATTCCTCAGTCATAAAAAAGAACAAAATGAGTCATTTGTAGTGATGTTGGTGAACCTAGAGTCTGTCACACAGAGTGAAGTAAGTCAGAAAGAGAACAATATATATATATATATATATATATACACACACACACACACACATATATATATATGGATTCTAGAAAATATATATGGAATCTAGAAAAATGATACTGATGAATCTATTTGCAGGACAGGAAAAGAGATGCAGATGTAGAGAACAGACTTGTAGACACAGTGGGAGAAGGAGCTGCTGCTGCTGCTACTGCTAAGTCGCTTCAGTCGTGTCCAACTCTGTGCGACCCCATAGACGTCTGGCAGCCCACCAGGCTCCCCCGTCCCTGGGAGAAGGAGAGGGTGGATCAAACTGAGAGAGTAGCAATGACATATGTACACCACCATGTGTGAAACAGACAGCCCCTGGGAAGCTGCTGCATCACACCGGAAGCCCAGGCTGGTGCTCTGTGATGACCTAGAGGGATGGGATGGGGGTGGGAAGGAGGCTCCAGCTGGGGTCGGGGATATACACATTTATAGAGCTGATTCATGCTGTTGTATAGCAAAAAGTAACAAAATTTTTTAAAATAAATAAATACATCAGTGAGTGAAAACAGAACCTAATTTCAACTCATAGTTCAGAGATGATTTCCTGAGGGAATGAGACCCAAACCTACTCTTGAAAAGTGTGTAAGAATTGGCCAGGAGAAAGAACGACAGATCGTTTCACACAGTGGCAGGATGGAGAGCACCAGAGGTGAAACGTGTCAAGGTAGTTCTTGTAAACACAACTAGGGACTTGGACTGTATAAGTTAGGGAACACCTAGGGGCTTTCCTATTGCTGTCAACTGTCTCTGATATGCTAAGAGCACACAGATAAACTCTAGCCTGAAACATCACATGGTTGACCTTGCCTTGCACACTACTTCAACTTAAATTAAGAAAAATTCTCAAAGCCTGCGGATAGACAACTGCAGCACAAGGAAAACATGAACACAACAAGTTGCATGTAGTTAACTCACCCATGCACTTGTTGAATAAATATTTATGAAGCAACACTAGCTGCTTATGTCAGTACGCAGTGCTGGGGATATCTATAGTGATCAAATGGTTACTTGACATCAAAAGGAGTTGGTATAGGGAAGAATATAAACCTTAAATAAGTAGCTAAAATGAACAATGCTGACAGTTCGAAGTATAAATAGCTATGTGAACAGCAAATGAAGAAAAGTCTTCATTAAAACATGGACATAATATGGCAAAATTCTCCCTAAAGTTACTAAATGTCAACTTTCCAGCACTGGCCTATTGTGGTAATAACTTCAGATCAGATCAGATCAGTCACTCAGTCGTGTCCAATTCTTTGCGATCCCGTGAATCGAAGCACGCCAGGCTTCCCTGTTCATCAACATCTCTGGAGTTCACTCAAATTCACATCCATCGAGTCAGTGATGCCATCCAGCCATCTCATGCTCTGTCGTCCCCTTCTCCTCCTGCCCCCAATCCCTCCCAGCATCAGAGTCTTTTCCAATGAGTCAGCTCTTCGCATGAGGTGGCCAAAGTACTGGAGTTTCAGCTTTAGCATCATTCCTTCCAAAGAACACCCAGGGCTGATCTCCTTTAGAATGGACTGATTGGATCCCCTTGCAGTCCAAGGGACTCTCAAGAGTATTCTCCAACACCACAGTTCAAAAGCATCGATTCTTCGGTGCTCAGCTTTCCTCACAGTCCAACTCTCACATCCATACATGATCACAGGAAAAACCATAGCCTTGACTAGACGGACCTTTGTTGGCAAAGTAATGTCTCTGCTTTGCAATATGCTATCTAGGTTGGTCATAACTTTCCTTCCAAGGAGCAAGTGTCTTTTAATTTCATGGCTGCAGTCACCATCTGCAGTGATTTTGGAGCCCAGTAAAATAGTCTCTCACTGTTTCTACTGTTTCCCCATCTATTTCCCATGAAGTGATGGGACCGGATGCCATGATCTTCGTTTTCTGAATTTGAGCTTTAAGCCAATTTTTTCACTCTCCTCTTTCACTTTCATCAAGAGGCTTTTTAGCTCCTCTTCACTTTCTGCCATAAGGGTGGTGTCATCTGCATATCTGAGGTTATTGAGATTTCTCCCAGCAATCTTGATTCCAGCTTGTGCTTCTTCCAGCCCAGCATTTCTCATGATATACTCTGCATAGAAGTTAAATAAGCAGGGTGACAATACACAGCCTTGACATACTCCTTTTCCTATTTGGAACCAGTCTGTTGTTCCATGTCCAGTTCTAACTGTTGCTTCCTGACCTGCATACAGGTTTCTCAAGAGGCAGGTCAGGTGGTCTGGTATTCCCATCTTTTAGAATTTTCCACAGTTTATTGTGATCCACACAGTCAAAGGCTTTGGCATAGTCAATAAAGCAGAAATAGATGTTCTTCTGGAACTCTCTTGCTTTTTCCATGATCCAGCGGATGTTGGCAATTTGATCTCTGGTTCCTCTGCCTTTTCTAAAACCAGCTTGAACAGCAGGAAGTTCATGGCTCATGTATTGCTGAAGCCTGGCTTGGAGAATTTTGAGCATTACTTTACTAGTGTGTGAGATGACTGCAATTGTGCGGTAGTTTGAGCATTCTTTGGCATTGCCTTTCTTTGGGATTGGAATGAAAACTGACCTTTTTCAGTCCTGTGGTCACTGCTGAGTTTTCCAAATGTACTGGCATATTGAGTGCAGCACTTTCACAGCATCATCTTTCAGGATTTGAAATAGCTCCACTGGAATTCCATCACCTCCACTAGCTTTGTTTGTAGTGATGCTTTCTAAGGCCCACTTGACTTCACATTCCAGGATGTCTGGCTCTAGGTGAGTGATCACAACATTGTGATTATCTTGGTCATGAAGATCTTCTCTGTACAGTTCTTCTGTGTATTCTTGCCATCTCTTCTTAATATCTTCTGCGTCTGTTAGATCCATATCATTTCTGTCCTTTATCGAGCCCATCTTTGCATGAAATGTTCCCTTGGTATCTCTAATTTTCTTGAAGAGATCTCTAGTCTTTCCCATTCTGTTGTTTTCCTCTATTTCTTTGCATTGATCGCTGAAAAAGGCTTTCTTATCTCTTCTTGCTATTCTTTGGAACTCTGCATTCAGATGTTTATATCTTTCCTTTTCTCCTTTGCTTTTCACTTCTCTTCTTTTCACAGCTACTCGTATGACTTCCCTGGTGGCTCAGATGGTAAAGCGTCTGTCTAGAATGCGGGAGACCCGGGTTTGAGCCCTGGGTTGGGAAGATCCCCTGGAGAAGGAATTGGCAATCCACTCCAGTACTATTGCCTGGAAAATCCCATGGACAGAGGAGCCTGGTAGGCTACAGTCTATGGGGTCACAAAGAGTCAGACATGACTGAGCAATTCCACTTCATAACTTAATTTCAATCAAATCTGCCATGAAACTAAGGTTACCTTGATTACCAATCAGACTGTCCAGGAAGGTTAGGGAGACCCAAAACCAAAGAATTCCAAGAGATAAGTTCAGGCATTCCCAGATCAAGAATCCTTCCAATTCACTTAGAAACATTCACTGTAAAATTCCATAGAAACTACATTTATATTGAATATCCACTTTAGCTGAATCCTCTAAACTGTGATGTGGTGTTCTTTTGGTAAATATTTTTTTCCCTTCACTCCTTATCATGTAATGATATCACCCATTTATACAGTACCTGAGCTTTCCAAAGCAATCTTGTACAAGTATCATTTAAATGGTAAAGCCTCCTGTGAGTTAGGCAGGATTATTATCATCACCAGTCTTATTATATAGATGAGGACACTGAGGTTCTGAGAGGTCAGGTTATCAGGCTGGGTGTAGAGTGTTCACTAGAAGCAAGGTGTCATAATTCAGAGCCCAGAACAGTTTTCAATGCTGGGGAAGACCATAGAGCATGATGATTACATGCATGAGTCAGTCAGAAGCTTAGGTCTCCAGTCTGAATATGGAGTCTCAGTCTCCAGCTTATGCTATATGACCTCAGAAAAATTACATCTTCTTGCTGAACCTCAGTTTACTCATTTGCAAATTATACCTGTAAAATAAAAATCTGTCTGCCACTGCTCTTCTCTTCAGCATTCTTCAACTACAAGTTGAGACTACAGACCTACTTCAAGACATTGTTGTGAGAATTAAATAACACATGTGAAAGATCTTGGCACAGTGCCTAATGCATACAAAGTGATTAATAAACCATATCTGTGATAACTAAAAGGAGTTTGATGATGAACTATCAAAGGGAAGAACAAATTAGATATAAAATTAGTGTTTTGCAGATACATGTTTAACAACTGGCTCTCTGAAGAAAACCAAGTGAATACTGATTTGTAACATTTGCTAGTTTCTATGGTGTAAAATTCTAATTTACTGACATCACTGAACATGGAGTTGGGGAGAGATGTGTACAGCTGGCTCTGATGAGCTAGGCTAAGTCAGTCCCACCACTAGAAAGACTCAAAAGGAAAGCAGACGCAAGCCACTATGTGTCCCCTTCACCCCATGCTATTAAAGTAGATGTAGCTGCTTTGTGGGCCATCAGATTTTTTACAATTAAAAAGGGGTAAGTGTGAATTTGAGACTTACCATAAAGCTATAATAATCAAGATACTGTGGTATTGGTGAAAGAGCAGACAAATAGATCAATGGAACAAAATAGAGAGCCCATCAGAGATCAGATCAGATCAGTCGCTCAGTCGTGTCCAACTCTTTGAGACCCCATGAATCGCAGCACGCCAGGCCTCCCTGTCCATCACCAACTCCCGGAGTTCACAGAGACTCATGTCCATCGAGTCAGTGATGCCATCCAGCCATCTCATGCTCTGTTGTCCCCTTCTCCTCCTGCCCCCAATCCCTCCCAGCATCAGAGTCTTTTCCAATGAGTCAACTCTTCGCATGAGGTGGCCAAAGTACTGGAGTTTCAGCTTTAGCATCATTCCTTCCAAAGAACACCCAGGGCTAATCTCCTTAAGAATGGACTGGTTGGATCTCCTCGCAGTCCAAGGGACTCTCAAGAGTCTTCTCCAACAACACAGTTCAAAAGCATCGATTCTTCGGTGCTCAGCTTTCCTCACAGTCCAACTCTCACATCCATACATGACCACAGGAAAAACCATAGCCTTGACTAAACAAACCTTTGTTGGCAAAGTAATGTCTCTGCTTTTCAATGTGCTATCTAGGTTGGTCATAACTTTCCTTCCAAGGAGTAAGCGTCTTTTAATTTCATGGCTGCAATCACCATCTGTAATGATTTTGGAGCCCAGAAAAATAAAGTCTGACACTGTTTCCACTGTTTCCCCATCTATTTCCCATGAAGTGATGGGACTGGATGCCATGATCTTCGTTTTCTGAATGTTGAGCTTTAAGCCAACATATAACCAATTTATCTTGACCAGGAGCAAACTAAGTACAATGGAGCAAAGATACTCTCTTCGACAAATGGTGTTGGAACATTCAGATATTCCCATAACAACAACAAAAAAAAGAATCTAGAAACAGACCTTATATTCTTCACCACAATTAACTCACAATGGGTCATTGACCTTATGTAAAAAGTAAAACAGCAAAACTTGTAGAAGATAACATATGAAAGAAAACCTAACTGACCTTCAGTATGATGATGCCTTTTAAAATACAACACCAAAACATGATCCATAAAAGAAATAGTTTATAACCTGGATGTCATTAAAATTAAATACTATTTTTTTCTTCTAAAGACATGGTATGGTCTCACAAGGACTAGAAGACAAGCTACACATTGGGAGAAAACATTTGCAAAAAGATATGTCTAACAAAGGATTGTTATCCAAAATATACAAAGAACCCTTGAAACTTAACAATAAGAAAGAAATGGTCCATTTTTAAAATGAGCTCAAAACTGTAACAATACCTCGCTAAATAAGGTACACAGATGGCAAAAAGGCATATGAAAAAATGTGCCAAGTCACATATCATCAGGGAAATCCAAATTAAAACAACAATCAGTTCAGTTCAGTCTCTCAGTCATGTCCGACTCCTTGCGACATCATGAATCACAGCAGGCAGGCCTCCCTGTCCATCACCAACTCCTGGAGTTCAACTCAGACTCATGTACATCGAGTCAGTGACGCCATCCAGCCATCTCATCCTCTGTTGTTCCCTTCTCCTCCTGCCCCCAATCCCTCCCAGCATCAAGGTCTTTTCCAATGAGTCAACTCTTCGCATGAGGGGGCCAAAGTATTGGAGTTTCAGCTTCACCATCAGTCCTTCCAAAGGACACCCAGGACTATTCTCCTTTAGAATGGACTGGTTGGATCTCCTTGCAGTCCAAGAGACTCTCAAGAGTCTTCTCCAATACCCCAGTTCAAAAGCATCGATTCTTTGGCACTCAGCTTTCTTCACAGTCCAACTCTCACATCCATACATGACCACTGGAAAAACCACAGCCTTGACTAGATGGACCTTTGTTGGCAAAGTAATATCTCTGCTTTTGAATATGCTATCTATGTTGGTCATAACTTTCCTTCCAAGGAGTAAGCATCTTTTAATTTCATGGCTGCAATCACCATCTGCAATGATTTTGAAGCCCAGAAAAATAAAGTCTGACACTGTTTCCACTGTTTCCCCATCTATTTCCCATGAAGTGATGGGGTCAGATGCCATGATCTTCATTTTCTCAATGTTGAGTTTTAAGCTAACTTTTTCAATCTCCTCTTTCACTTTCATCAAGAGGCTTTTGAGTTCCTCTTCACTTTCTGCCATAAGGGTGGTGTCATCTGCATATCTGAGGTTATTGATATTTCTCCTGGCAATCTTGAACCAAGCCTATGCCCCAACCAGTAATGCTGAAGAAGCTGAAGAAGAATTGTTCTATGAAGACCTATAAGACCTTTTAGAACTAACACCCAAAAAAGATGTCCTTTTCATTATAGGGGACTGAAATGCAAAAGTAGGAAGTCAAGAAACACCTAGAGTAACGGGAAAATTTGGCCTTGGAATACAGAATGAAGCAGGGCAAAGGCTAATAGAGTTTTGCCAAGAGAACACAGTGGTCATAGCAAACACCCTCTTCCAACAACACAAGAGAAGACTCTACACATGGACATCACCAGATGGTCAACACCGAAATCAGATTGATTATATTCTTTGCAGCCAAACATGGAGAAGCTATATAAAGTCAGCAAAAACAAGACCAGGAGCTGACTGTGGCTCAGATCATGAACTCCTTATTGCCAAATTCAGACTTAAATTGAAGAAAGTAGGGAAAACCACTAGACCATTCAGGTATGACCTAAATCAAATCTCTTATGATTATACAGTGGAAGTGAGAAATAGATTTAAGGGGCTAGATCTGATAGACAGAGTACCTGATGAACTATGGAATGAGGTTCATGACATTGTACAGAAGACAGGGATCAAGACCATTCCCATGGAAAAGAAATGCAAAAACGCAAAATGGCTGTCTGAGGAGGACTTACAAATAGCTGTGAAAAGAAGAGAAGTGAAAAACAAAGGATAAAAGGGAAGATATAAGCAACTGAATGCAGAGTTCCAAAGAATAGCAAGTAGAGATAAGAAAACCTTCCTCAGCGATCAATACAAAGAAAAAGAGAAAACAACAATTAGAAACCACTAATGGTGAAGAATCTACCTGCAATGCAGGAGACTCCGGTTCAATCCCTGGGTTTAGAAGATCCCCTGGAGATCAGAATGGCTACCCACTCCAATATTCTTGCCAGGAAAATTCCATGGACAGAGGAGCCTGGCAGGCTACAGTCAATCGGGTTGTAAAGAGTAGAACACAACTAAGCGACTAACACCATCACTTTCATACACCTAGTAGGAAGGTCAAAATACAGAACACTGACACCATCAAATGCTTCTCAAGATGTGGGGCAACAGAAACTGTCCTACATTGCTGGTGTAATACAAAACAATATAGCCTCTTTGGAAAACCATTTGGCATTTTCTTAAGAAACTAAACATACTCTTACCATACGATCCAGCAATCATTCTCCTTGGTATTCACCCAGAAAAAATTGTAATTCTATCCACACAAAAGCCTGCACATGGATATTTATAGCAACTTTATTATAATTGCCAAATCTCAAAAGCAACCAAGACATTCTACGGTAATTGAATGGCTACGTTAACTATGATACATCCAGACAATACAATATTATTCAGTGCTAAAAATAAATGAGCTACCAACCCATGAAAAGCATGAAGGAAATGTCAATGCATTTAATTAAGGGAAAGAAGCCAATCTAAAAGAGCTAAATACTACATGATACCAACAATATGGTATTCTAGAAAGGGCAAAACTATGAAGACAATTAAAAGATTAGTGGTTGCCAGGGGTGAGGGGAGAGATATGAATAGGCAGAGCAAAGAGGATCTTTCAGACAGTGAAAATAATCTGTATGATATTATAATAACAGATACACATCATTATACTTTTGTCCAAACCCATAGAATGTACAGAACACAAGATTAAACTCTAAACTATGGTCTTTGGGTGATTATGATGCATCAGTATAGATTCATCCTAGGAAATTTAAAAAAAAAAAGATTATTTTAGTAAGTGATGTTGATAATGGAGGAGGCAAAGCATGTGTATGGGCAAGGAATACATGGGAAATCTATGTATCTTCCTTCCAATTTTATTGCATACCTAAAACTGCTATTTTAAAAAAGTGTAAGTATTTTTAAAAGACACTGGGTGGGGGAAAAGGTAAATATTACTTCCACTCTGGGTTTTGAGCCTTAAAATTACCAGAGCACACAGCAACCAACTGCGCCTATAAAATAAAATCTGCCCATACCAGGGCTGCTTTTCATATCCTTCAACCATGAACTAGGATCACAGAAAAACCTGCACAGCTCATCCACAAGCCCTCAGGAGTGATCCTCAGCCCTGCTTCCTTAACTCTGCCAAGGAGAAGCAAGACGGACTCTGATAAAAAAGAAAAATTATCAATATCCTCATTTAGGAGATTTCTCAGTCTAGCAGAGTAAAGGCTTACAAAGCCAACACAGGCTAAGCCAACACAATGTACTTGATGAAACTGAGCTTATGCAATATTGAGATTTTATAACTTTGGACGTACATGTGACAGAAGCAAATATGTTATAACTGTTGTTTACTCATCAAAACCACATTCTTGGGAGGAACAGAGGGACCAGATCATCAACATAATTTATAAAATCACTCAGCACCAAACTGAACTACAAAAGCACATGAGTTAGAAAAATCAGATCAAGTGACGTAACTCAAAAAATGATCGTGGTACTGAAGCCAAACATGTGGGTCATGTCGTCTTAAAACTTTAAGAATCATTCTTTAATAGAGAAGTTGAATGAAATAAAAAAAAAGAAGACTCTTCTATACACTGCCAACAAAGATTAACTTCAGATATAAGGATATACACAGCCTAAAAGTGAAGGAATGAAAAAAGATATTCCATTCAAATGGAAACCAAAAGAAAATTGAAGCAGATGTACTGTTATCAAAAGAAAGTGACTTTAAAAAAAACACTGTAATAAAAGACAAAGAAGAGTCTCACATAATAATAAAGGGGTCAATTCAACAAGAGGATATTATATTTGTAAATGTTTATGCAATCAACATAGGAGCACCTAAATATATAAAGCAAATAATAGTAGACCTAGAGGGAGAAATAGACAGTAATACAATAATAGTAGAAGACTTAATACCCTACTTACATCAATGGTTAGATCATCCAGACAGAAAATCAATGGTGAAACATTAGCTTTAAATGATACATTAAGCCAGATATACTTAATCATTATATATAAAACATTCCATTCAAAAGCAGCAGAATATACATTCTTAAGTGCTCACAAAACATTCTTCAGGGTGAATTATATGGCTATGAAATAAGTCTCAATAAATATAATACAGAAATCATATTATGCATCTTTTCTAACCACAATGATATAAAACTAAGTATCAATTACAAGAAAAAAAAATTTTTTTTCTTCACAAATATGTGAAGATCATGGCATCCGGTCCCATCACTTCATGGGAAATAGATGGGGAAACAGTGGAAACAGTGTCAGACTTTATCTTTTTGGGCTCCAAAATCACTGCAGATGGTGACTGCAGCCATGAAATTAAAAGACGCTTACTCCTTGGAAGGAAAGTTATGACCAACCTAGATAGCATATTGAAAAGCAGAGACATTACTTTGCCAACAAAGGTTTGTCTAGTCAAGGCTCTGGTTTTTCCAGTGGTCATGTATGGATGTGAGAGTTGGACTGTGAAGAAGGCTGAGCGCCAAAGAATTGATGCTTTTGAACTGTGTTGTTGGAGAAGACTCTTGAGAGTCCCTTGGACTGCAAGGAGATCCAACCAGTCCTTTCTGAAGATCAGCCCTGGGATTTCTTTGGAAGGAATGATGCTAAAGCTGAAACTCCAGTACTTTGGCCACCTCATGCGAAGAGTTGACTCATTGGAAAAGACCCTGATGCTGGGAGGGATTGGGGGCAGGAGGAAAAGGGGACGACAGAGGGTGAGATGGCTGGATGGCATCACTGACTCGATGGACGTGCATCTGAGTGAACTCTGGGAGTTGGTGATGGACAGGGAGGCCTGGCATGCTGCTATTCATGGGGTCACAAAGAGTCAGACACGACTGAGCGACTAAACTGAACTGATGTGGAGATTGAACAACATTCTACTGAATAATCAATGGGTAAACAAAGAAATCAAAGGAGAAATTTTAAAAATACCTTATGACAAATGAGAATGGAAATACAACACACCAAAATCTAAAACATGAAGCAAAAGAAATACTAAGTAAGATGTTCATAGTAATAAATGCCTCAAGAAACAGGAAAAAATCCCAAATAAACAACATACCCTGACACCTAAAGGAATTGTTTAACAAATTAAAAATATAATAAAGCAAGTCCAGAGTTGGTAAGAGGAAGGATATAACAAAGACCAGAGTGGAAGTAAATGAAATAGAAGCTAAAAGACAATAAAAAATATCAGTGAAACTAAGGGCAGTTTCTTTGAAAAGATAAACAAATATGACAAACCTTTATCTACACTCAGCAAAGAGAGAGAGAGGGCTCAATTAAAATCAGAAATTAAAAAATAAGAAGTTACAATTGATACCACAGAAATACAAAGGGTGGTAAGAGACTATTATGAACAATTATACACCAACACACTGGACAACCTAGAAGCAATGGATAAACTCCCAGAAACAAATGATCTTTCAAGTAGAAGAAATTTCATGAAGAAATAGTAGTTTTGAGTAGACAAGCTACTAGCAAGGATATTGAATTATAATCAAAAACCTCCCAACAAACAAAAGCCCAGGACCAGATGGCTTCTCTGATTAATTATACCACATATTTAAAAAAGATTTAATACAAATTTTCTCAAACACTTCCACAAAATTGAAGAGGAGGAGATACTTCCAAACTCATTTAATAAAACCAACATTACCATGATACCAAAAATAGACAAGAATACCACAAAAAAGAAGATTACAGGACAATACCCCTGATGTAAATAGAGGCAACAATTCTCAACAAAATATTAACAAAACAAATTTAACAACACATTTAAAAAAATCATACACCAGTGGGATTTATTCCAGAGATGATCAAAGAATGGTTCAACATCTGCAAATCAATCAGTGTGATATACCACATTAACAAAATGGAGGCTGAAAATCATGTGATCATCTCAACAGATGCAAAAAAGCATTTCACAAATTCAACCTCCATTTACAATAAAAACATTCAATAAAGTCAATATAGAGGAAATATACTTCAACACAATAAAGGTCATATATAACAAGTCCATACTTTTCACCAATAATATTCAAGGGTAAAAGGCTAACAGCTTTTCCTTAAATATCAGAAACAAGACAAGGTTGTTCACTATTTCAGTTTTATTTAACATAGTATTGGAAGTTCTAGCCAGAGCAGTTAGGAAGGAAAATGAAATAAGAGGCATCCAAACTGGAAAGGAAGAAGTAAACTGTCACTATTTGTGAATGACATGATTTTATATACAGAAAAATCCTAAAGATTACACCAAAAAATTGTTAGGACTAGCAAACAAATTCAGTAAAGTTGCAGGATACAATACCAATGTGCAAAAATCTCTTGTGTTTACGCACACTATCAGAAAGAGAAGTTAAGACAACAATGCATTTAGAATAGCATCAAGAAAAATAAAATACCTAGAAATAAATTTAGCCAAGGAGGTGAGAGATTAATTGATGAAAGAAATTGAATAGGACACATATAAATAGCAATATAGTTCATGCTTATGGGTTGGAAGAATTAATATTGCTAAAATGTATGTATTACCCAAAACAATCTACAGATTCAGTGTGACTCCTATCAAAATTGTTGGGCATTTTTCACAGAAATAGAACAAAAAACCCTAAAATTTGTATGGTTTAGGAGTCCTAAGCCACAAAAGACCCCAAATAGCCAAAGTAATCTTGAGAAAAAATCAAACAAAGTGGAGGCTTCATGCTCCCCGATTTCAAACTATTCTACAAAGCTATAGTAATCAAAAGAGAATTGCTATAAAAGTAGACATATGGATTAGTGAAACAGACTAGAGAATCCAGAAATAAATCTGCTTGTATACGATCTATTGATTTGTGACACAAGAATCAAGAACACAATGGGAACAGGACTGTCTCTTAAAAAAAAAAAAAAAAATTGCTGTTTTTTAGTCAGTAAGTTGTGTCTGATTCCTTTGCACACCCCATGGATTACAGCCTGCCAAGCTCTCTGTCCATAGGGTTTCCCAGGCAAGAATACTGGAGTGGGTTGCCATTTCCTTCTCCAGAGGATCTTTCTGACCCAGGGATCAAACCCACATTTCCTGCATTGTCAGGCAGATTATTTATCACTGAGCCACAAGTCTTCTTTTCAAAAAATGCTCTTGGGAAATCTGGATAGCACTTGTAAAGGATGAAAACAGCTATTTTACACACAAAAATTACCTCAAAATGGATTAAAGACTAGAATGTAAAACCTACAACCATAAAACGCCTAGAAGAAAAACAGAATATAAGCTCCTCAACCTTACTCTTGGCAGTGATTTTTTGGATCTGACTCCAAAAGTAAAGGCAAACCAAGCAAAAATAAATGGGACTGTATCAAACAGACAAACAAAAACCTGCACAGCAAAGGAAACCGTCAATAAAGTGAAAAGGCAACCTACCAAATAGTGAAAGTACATGTACATCTTATATGTGATTAGGGTCTAATATCCAAAATGTATAAAGAACTTGAACAATTCAATAGCAAAACAAAAGCCAAAAGAAATCTGATTTCAAAAGTGGTAGAAGATGTGAACACATATATTTCCAATGAAGACATAGTGATGACCAACAGGTATTTTTAAAAATGTTCTACATCAATCATCACCAGGGAAATGCAAACCAAAATTGCAAAGAGATATCACCCTTCATCTGTCAGAATGCCTATTAACAAGAAGCTAAGAAATAACAAATGTGGGTGAGGATGTGGAGAAAAGGGAATCCCTCTGCACTGTTAGTGTGCACAAAAATTGTTGCAGCCACTATGAAAAACAGTAGGGAGTTTCCTCAAAATATTAAAACTAGAACTAACATATGAACCAACAATTCTACTTCTGGGTGTTTATCTGAAGAAAATGAAAACAGTAATTTGGCAAGATATGTGCACCTTCATGTTCATTGCAGCATTATTTATAATAGCCAAGATATGTAAACAACCTAAGTGTTCATCGGTGGATGAATGGATAAAAAGATGTGGTAAATAGACTCAATAGAATACTATTCATCCATAAAGCAGAATGAAATCTTGCATTTGTGACAACATAGATGGATCTTGAGGATACCATGCTAAGTCAAATAAGCCAATAGTATAATAAATCATAATGGAAAAGTTTTATATATGTATATATATGTTCTCTGAATCATTTTGCTATATACCAGAAACTAACACAACATTGTAAATCAATCATATTCTCATAAAAACATTTTTTTAAGTCATGCAGAGAGAAACAAATACTGTATGATTTCACTTACATGTGGAATCTACAAACCAAAACAAACCAACAAATAAAACTCATAGATACAGAGAACAGAATGGTGGTCACCAAAAGAGTAGGAGATTGAGGGGGTAGATATAATAGGTAAAGGGGTTCAAGACGTCCAAACTTCCAGTAATAAAAGTAAGTCATGGGTATGTAATGTAGAAGATAGTGACCATAATCAATAATATTATAGTACATACTTGAAAGTTGCCAAAAAAGTAAATCTTACAAGTTCTCATCATAAAATATATATATATGTAAATTTTGTATGGTGATGGATGATAACTAGACATCGCGGTGATCATTTTGTAGTATATACAAATATCACAACATTACGTTATATACCTGAAACTAATGTTATATCAGTTATACCACAATTAAAAAAAAAATCTTTCAGCTCTTCCTTGGAACTGGCTTCCATTATTTACCAATGTTTACTAAATATAATGTTTATTAAATTTAAAATTATTCAGATACTTCACCCTGTACTTAAGTTTTGAAAGGGAAGTAAATTGAGAGAGCATAACTTTTTCATTTTATTCCTGCTCTCAACTCCAAAAGTTGTATTTAGAGACTACGGTTACTTTAACAGAGATGTATACACACTCATGTGGGTCTTCAGGAAAAATCATTTACATTCAGTTCTCTACTATTATTAATGGCCAGAATTTAGAGTTAATAGAATCAATTACTCTCCCTGGTGATAAAAGTCTAATAGTAGTGAACATCAAAGCCAGAGAGATACAGACAATTGTTTAATGTGGAAATTTTTAAATGTAACCCTTGTAGAGGAGTAAGCCTGCTTCTTTCCCTCCTGGGCTTCTTTCTCTGCACTCAGGAGATCTGCTCATGCCAAGAAGAAGTAAAAAGACACACTATCTTTTATTAAATATCTACTATACTCCAGACACCGGACATGTGCCAGCCCTTTTAAACTCTACCACAAATGTATGAACTAAATTTTATTATCTTCACTTAGAAACCAAAAAGCTGAAGATCATAGAAGTTAAGTTTTCCACAGTCTTACATTTAGGAAGAACCAGAGGCAGGGATCAAAACCAGATCTCTTTGACCCAAAAGCCCATACTCTTTCCACTGCACTGCTGTTGCTGCTGCTGCTAAGTTGCTTCAGTTATATCCCACTCTGTGCAACCCCATAGACAGCAGCCCACCAGGCTTCCCCGTCCCTGAGATTCTCCAGGCAAGAACACTAGAGTGGGTTGCTGTTTCCTTCTCCAATGCATGAAAGTGAAAAGTGAAAGTGAAGTCACTCAGTCATGTCCAACTCCTAGCAACCCAGTGGACTGCAGCCTACCAGGCTCCTCCGTCCATGGGATTTTCCAGGCAAGAGTACTGGAGTGGGGTGCCATCGCCTTCTCCGAGTCCACTGCACTAAAACATTTCAAATACTAAAATAAATAAATAAATAAGTGGTTAGTTGCTCTTTTGGAGCATGAAGAGCAAAAAAGCTGGTGAGTATAACATTAACAAATTTTCAGACCATTTGTTTAAAACTGTCTGGGATCTGATTTTCAAAAAAAAAAAAAAATGCATAAGCTGACATTTACACCTGGAAATAGTTTGGAGGTGAGAGTTAATATTAACTGAGATATCAGTTAATATCTCCAGGTTGGCCAGTATCTGAACTGACAGGCTGCCTTGTTGACATTTGATAAAACATCTGGGTGGCCCTTCAGGGTTTTCTGTGACACATGACACTCAGTAATGAATTCTAGAGGACGCTGAGAGAAAGGGAGAGCTTCGTATCCCAAAGCCAGGACAGTGACTAAAGGCTGGAGAAAGTGGGAAGGGAGCTAATATGAATACTCAACTGAAAGCTCTCCTGCAAACCTGTGGCTTCCATCTGCATTTCCTCCTTCTTCTTGGTTTCCCCACTAGGATTGTAACTGGTGGAGGAAGAGTTCGCATCAGAGACAGGAAACGAGATGGTCCAGGTAAGAGTTGCTCTCAAACAATGCAATCACACTGTTCTGACTGCTCACCTACCTTTCCATCAGAAATCTCACCTTGCTCCCCTAACTAGAAGCTTCTGTCAGGCGGTTTTGCCAGAAGAGACTCCCCTGAACACAAGACCAGAAAGAGGGAGTTGTGCTCCAACAGTGCTCTTGGCATCACAGTGAGGGGGACTGTGTCCACCCCAGGACTTATAAAGGTCAATATGAAGTGAGAACTGTCAGGAATCAACCTGTCCTTGGCATTTTGATTTTACGATAATAACAAAAGGGGGAAAGGAGCAGTTCATACCCTTTTCTTCCTCAAAGCAGAAAAGTGTCTGCGTTTCAAGAACATTATGTGGACTTCAGTTTCAGAGTGTTGAAATAAAGGCAAAGCCAAAAATATGTCCCTGTCTGAGAGGCTATGTAGGCGTAATGCTGAGAACGACGCACGACGCATTGAGACTTCATTCTTGTACACTCCCCAATTAAAATCCTGCTCTCCAGTCAACATGCCACTTTCCTAAAACCAACATCAAATACAGTCTCAACTCCCTAAATAATGCTAGAGAGCTCCCTTTATCTGAAGTGGGTCCCATCTACAGGTGTGCCCTTCAAAATTAACCTAAACTTCACTTTGTACATGAATCCTTGCTTGCTGCTAAGTCGCTTCAGTCGTGTCCGACTCTGTGCGACCCCACAGACGGCAGCCCACCAGGCTCCCCCGTCCCTGGGATTCTCCAGGCAAGAACACTGGAGTGGGTTGCCATTTCCTTCTCCAATGCATGAAAGTGAAAAGTGAAAGTGAAGTCACTCAGTCGTGTCCGACTCTTAGCAACCCCATGGACTGCAGCCCACTAGGCTCCTCCGTCCATGGGATTTTCCAGGCAAGAGTACCGGAGTGAGTTGCCATTGCCTTCTCCAATCCTTGCTTGGCCATACTTTAATCAAAGCAGTTTTCTGTTGCAGCTTGCTGACCCTCATAGCACTGCAGCTATTACATTATTCAACCAAGCAATTTGAACGTTCCTTGAGAAGAAGATCCTGTCTTAGACACCTGTGAATTTGCAAAGGGTCAAGGGAGGAACAAGTTTTAGTTCCTACCTTCTACCTTCTCTGAAAGTCAAACTAAGTCATTAGAATCTTAACTTGGGGAAGGAGGATATCCCACCATTCTTGGGGAGAGGGGACAATGGTTGGGTAGGGGGTAGGGCTGCCCACTCACCCTGCAATTGCATCTGACCTGCTCTGTCATTTATCTATAACAGAGTCTCATAGAGGAGATCACTTAACTACAGGTCAAGGTGGAAGAAGAAAAAGTCCAGATAAAAATGCTGTCCTTGGCACAGAAATGGCTGCAGAATCTCAGTTCCAGTAACTACCACAGCTGAGTTCTCCTCTGTACTTCTGGGAGGGTTAGAGTCCGGAGTGAGAGTTCTGCTTCTCTTGGAAAGCCCATTGGCTTCCAGGAAGGTGAGGTTCAGTAAAAGAAAGAAGTCACGCACAGTGTCATCAGTTCTGGTAACTGGAAAAACATGCTGTGTGGTGCAAGTTTGATTTCAGGAAAAAAAATGAGCAAAAAATAGGGCCGGGTTAGGTCATGATTATAAATCAACCTGGTACAAGGCAAGGTTCTTTCTCAGGAAGTTATGCCTATGGCCTCTCTGCACAACTATTTGCTGCCTTCTGCAGAACTACTTACCCAATACCTTACCGCCCCACCCAGGGAGAGCATGCGGGGAACAAAAAGGAACAAAGAGGAGGAGAGAGGCCATCCATCAAAAGCCGTGCAACCTGGCAGAGAGCAGGATTGTGTCAGCTGGAGAAAGTGAAAAAAAGCCCAGGGAGGTATTTTTCAGCTGTTATAGATGACTTTCCTTCAAGATAGGATTAGGCTCACTTTTTAACTATGAGTTCAAGTTTTTACAGGGCGGGGGGGCGGGGGGGGACCTCCTGAGAATATTTCACTAGCATCTTCCCAGAAAAAAATTTAAACCTCTTTACAGTCCACTCTTCATTTTAGTCATGCCTTACGATGATAGCAATCAGAATGAGATGTCCCAGGCTTTCTGTAGGCCATGCATGCATACGGTGAGTGAATGAGGCAGATTGGCAGGGAGAGGAGAGCAGAGAAACACAGAATGATAAGATGAAGGACAAAAATCCAAAGGCATGCACATCCTCAGAAGAGGTGACCCATACATAGCATCCATGGAAAGTAGTTAACAAGTTGCCTGACACAAAGCGTCACTCAATTCAGTTCAGTCACTCAGTCATGTCCGACTCTTTGTGACCCCATGGACTGCAGCACTCCATGGACTGCAGCCCCATGGACCAGGCCTCCCTGTCCATCACCAACTCCCAGAGTTTACCCAAACTCCTGTCCATTGAGTTGGTGATACCATCCAACCATTTCATCCTCTGTTGTCCCCTTCTTCTCCCGCCTTCAATCAAAGCATCACCAAATGTTAGCTAATCTCAAAGTTATTATTATTGTTATGGATGAGGGTGAGAGTGGACATGAGGAATTAAATGAAAAGCACTACTACTTTCTACCTTTAAAAGAGGTACTATTTTCTACTTGCTGAACTAGGCTAAAAGTGCACAAAGACAAGGCCAGCTCTAGACCAGAGCTGCTCAGATCTTAGTGTGTATATGAAGAACCTCCAAAGTTAATATTATCAGCAAAATTAATATTAAGAAGGAAAGAATAAATTGCTTTTCAGAAAAGCAAATGATAAAAGAGTTCATCACCACTAAACAAGGCTTACAAGAAACATTAAAAGGACTTCTTCAAGCTGAAAAGAAATGATGCTAATTAATAACAAGAACACATATGAAAGAATAAATCTCACTGGGAAGGTAAGGGTAGTGGGTTAATCTAAAGGCAAAAAGATATGACACTGAAAGATGAACGCCTCAGGTCGGGAGGTGCCCAATATGCTACTGGAGAAGAGTGGAGAAATAGCTACAGAAAGAATGAAGAGGCTGAGCCAAAGTAAAACCAATGCCCAGTTGTGGATGTGACTGGTGATGGAAATAAAGTCCGATGCTGTAAAGAACAATATTGCATGGGAACCTGGAATGTTAGGCCCATGAATCAAGGCAAACTGGAAGTGGTCAAACAGGAGATGGCAAGAGTGAGCCTCAACATTCTAGGAATCAGTGATCTAAAATGGACGGGAACGGGCGAATTTAATTCAGATGACCATTATATCTACTACTGTGGGCAAGAATCCCTCAGAAAATAGAGTAGCCCTCATAATCAACAAAAGAGTCTGAAATGCAGTATTTAGGTGCAGTCTCAAAAATGACAGAATGATCTTTGTTCATTTCCAAGGCAAATCATTCAATATCACAATAATCCAAATCTATGCCCCAACCACTAATGCCAAAGAAGCTGAACAGTTCTCTGATGACCTACAAGACCTTCTAGAACTAACACCAGAAAAAGATGTCCTTATCATCATAGGGCACTGGAATGCAAAAGTAGGAAGTCAAGAGATACCTGGTGTAACAGGCCAAGTTTGGCCTTGGAGTACAAAATGAAGCAGGGTAAGACTAACAGAGTTTTGCCATGAGAACACACTAGCCATAGCGAACACCCTCTTCCAAAAACACAAGAGATGGCTCTACATCAAGAGGTGGACCTCACCAGAGGGTCAATACTGAAATCAGATTGATTGTATTCTTTGCAGTTGAAGATAGAGAAGCTCTATACAGTCAGCAAAAACAAGACTGGGAGTTGACTCTGGCTCAGATCATGAACTCCTTATTGCCAAATTCAGACTGAAATGGAAGAAACTAGGGAAAACTGCTAGACCCCCATTCAGGTATGACCTAAATCAAATCCCTTACAACTATACAGTGAAAGTGAAAAATACGTTCAAGGGATTAGATTTGATAGAGTGCCTGAAGAACTGTGGATGGAGGTTCATGACATTGTAAAGGAGGTAGTGATCAAAACCATCCCCAAGAAAAAGAAATGCAAAAAGGCAAAATGGTTGTCTGAGGAGGCCTTAAAAATAGCTCAGTAAAGACAAGTCACAAAAGGCAAAGGAGAAAAGGAAAGATATAACCATCTGAATGCAGAGTTCCAAAGAATAGCAAGGAGAGATAAGAAAGCCTTGCTAAGTGATCAATGCAAAGAAATAGAGGAAAACAATAGAATGGGAAAGACTAGAGATCTCTTCAAGAAAATTAGAGACACCAGGGAACATTTCATATAAAGATGGGTTCAATAAAGGACAGAAATGGTAGGGACCTAACAGAAGCAGAAGATACTAAGAAGTGGCAAGAATATACAGAAGAACTAGACAAAAAATATCTTCATGACCCAGATAACCATGATGGTGTGATCACTCACCTAGAGCCAGACATCCTGGAGTGGGAAGTCAAGTGGGCTTTAGGAAGCATCACTACAAACAAAGCTAGTGGAGGTGAGGGAATTCCAGCCGAGGTATTTCAAATCCTAAAAGATGATGCTGTCAAAGTGCTGCACATAATATGTGAGCAAATTTGTAAAACTCAGCACTTGCCACAGGACTGCAAAAGGTCAGTTTTCATTCCAATCCCAAAGAAAGGCAATGCCAAAGAATGTTCGAACTACTGCACAATTGCACTCATCTCACATGCTAGCAAAGTAATGCTCAAAATTCTCCAAGCTAGCCTTCAATAGTATGTGAACCATGAACTTCCAGATGTTCAAACTGGATTTAGAAAAGGCAGAGGAACTAGAGCTCAAATTGCCAACATCATTGGATCATAGAAAAAGCAAGAGAGTTCCAGAAAATCAACTACTTCTGCTTCATTAACTACACTTAAGTCTTTGACTGTGTGGATCACAACAAACTGGGAAAATTCTTCAAGAGATGGGAATGCCAGACCACCTTACCTGCCTGCTGAGAAACCTGTGTGCAGGTCAAGAAGCAGCAGTTAGAATCAGACATGGAACAATGGACTGTTTCAAAACTGGGCCACCTGATGAGAAGAACTGACTCATTTGAAAAGACCTTGATGCTGGGAAAGATTGAAGGTAGGGGGAGAAGGGGACAACAGAGGATGAGATGGTTGGATGGCATCACTGACTCAATGGACATGAGATTGGGTAAACTCCAGGAGTTGGTGATGGACAGGGAGGTCTGGCGTGCTTCAGTCCACGGGTTTGCAAAGACATGGACACAACTGAACGACTGAACTGAACGTCAAGGCTGTATATTGTCACCCTGCTTGTTTAACTGATATGCAGAGTACATCACGCGAAATGCTGGGCTGGAAGAAGCACAAGCTGAAATCAAGATTGCTGGGAGAAATATAAATAATCTCAGATATGCAGAGGACACTGCCCTTATGGCAGACAACGAAGAGGAACTAAAGAGCCTCTTGATGAAAGAAGAGAGTGAAAAAGCTGACTTAAAACTCAATATTCAAGAAAATGAAAATCAGGACATCCGGTCCCATTGTTTCACGGCAAATAGATGGGGGAAAAGTGGAAACAGTGACAGATTTTATTTTCTTGGGTTCCAAAATCACTGCAGTTGGTGACTGCAGCCATGAAATTAAAAGACACTTGCTCCTTGGAAGAAAAGCTATGACCAACCTAGACAGCATATTAAAAAGCAGAGACATTACTTTACTGACAAAGGTCTGTCTAACCAAAGCTATAGTTTGTCCAGTAGTTGTGTATGGATGTGAGAGTTGGAGCATAAAGAAAGCTGAGCAGCGAAGAGCTGATGCTTTTGAACTGTGGTGTTGGAGAAGACTCTTGAGAGTCCCTTGGACTGCAAGGAGATCCAACCAGTCCATCCTAAAGGAAATCAGTCCTGAATATTCATTGGAAGGACTGATGCTGAAGCTGAAACTCCAATACTTTGGCTACCTGTTGCAAAGAACTGACTCACTGGATAAGATCCTGATGCTGGAAAAGATTGAAGGCAGGAGGAGAAGGGGATGACAGAGTATGAGATAGTTAGATGGCATCACCAACTCAATGGACGTGTTTGAGCAAGCTCCTGGTGTTGGTGATGGACAGGGAAGCCTGGCGTGCTGCAGTCCATAGGTTCACAAAGAGTTGGACATGACTGAGTAACTGAACTCAGCTGAAGTTAATAGAGCAGATTGTGGAGTGAGATCCACCAGACCAGCCAAACTTAATAACTCTACAGCCTAGAGCAATCCTCTCCCATTTTCCTCATCCATGAAATGGAGATAATAGTGATACCTAATTTACAGGGTTTGAGGGAGGATTAAATTAATTCACACATGTAAAATAATGAAAACAGTGCTTAACACACAATAAGCACTCAATATTATTATCCATTACTTTGCCAAATACTATTTTCTTATTTATTTATTTACTTGACTGTGCTAGGTCTTAGCTGGGTCATGCAGGATCTTTGATCTTTATTGCAGCCTGCAGGATCTTTCAGTTGTGGCATGTAGGATCTAGCTCCCTGACCAGGGATCAAACCAGGCTGCCTGCGTTGAGAGCATGGTGCCTTAGCTCCTGGAACACCAGGGAAGTCCCTCAGAGTTAATATTATCATTTTAACAGGTATAGGGCTTATGTCTTCCCTTGTATTATAAACTCCTTAAGAGCAGGTAGTCCTGTCATACACTCTGTGCTCAGTAGAGTCCTGTTGGATAAATAAATTAGTAGGTGAGTGAACGGATTAAAAAGCACTTAGAGCTATGTACTTCCTCTAAGTGTTTTATCAGACGAGATCAGGTGTGTTCAGACCTATAAGTATCTTATGTTAAAAGAATTTCACCTCCCCGCCCCCACCCCCCAAACTTTGTAATAACTCCAGATTTCGAGAAGACCACAGAAGCAAAGGCAGGAAAGACTTGGAAACTAAGGAAAGTTTCTGGACCACTGTTGACCTCTTTTCTGGATTGGCAAGATTTTTTTCTACAAACACTGCCTTCTCCCTCTTCCACAAGGAATAATGTGAGCATAAAAGAGACAATGCATACAAACCGCAAGAAGCAAATAAATAGAACAGATAATATCTGAAAGGTCAAAAATGATCGTAGTTAAATCAAGTTTTAACTATATCCAATTCTTCTAGGAGACTAGTTTCCAGTCAATATTTATCAAATAAAGATGTATTGAGGGGGGTTGAGGAAAAGGAATTCGAGGTGGAAGATAAGGGTAATCATCCCTTCTAGTTATTTTTGAGTGAATTTCAGACATATTAGTCACTTTCCAAATCAATAGGATGTAAAGGTTACCTGTGCCTACTTCCGAGTAGAAAAATTCGCTTCCCAGTTTGTAAGACTAATCGTGCCTTCTGTTTGTTCACTCATTCATTCATCCTGTTATCAAATATTTATCAGATGAGTTTCATTTGCTATCGCTGCACTAGGTCCAATGAACAAACCACAGCCTTGACCTCCAGTAGCCCAGGTGCAGAGCTAGCCAAAAGAGAAATATGGCAGTAGGGCCATGTCTGTCTAACAGTCCCCAGCACAGGGCCTGACACACAGTAGGAACTCAAAGAGTATCTGTTTAATGATTAAAACGTAAGATGGAAATTACAGTAAGTTGACCTAAGTGTTTTGATAAGGCTTAGTGCAGGATATCAGGGGCTTTCCAGGTGACTCAATAGTAAAGAATCCACCTGCAATGTAGGAGACATGTGTTCAGTCCCTGGATCAGGAAGATGCCCTGGAGAAGGAGATGACAACGCACTCCAGGATTTTGGCCTGGAGAATCCTACAGACAGGAACCTGACAGGGTCCATGGGGTCACAAAAGAGTCAGACATGACTTAGCAACTAAGCAACAATAACAACAGCAGGATATCAGTATTCATTGGAGAACAAATCTATATCAGTGAGGCCAAGGAAGGTTTTCTAGAAAAGGTGTCATATTAACTAAAATCCCAGGGAGTGACTTGAAGTAAGTTTGGTGAGTGTGGGTTTGGGGAGTAGTTTCTTGGGCTTCCCTGGTAGCTCAGACGGTAAAGAATCAGCCTGCAATTTGGGAGACCTGGGTCTGATCCCTGAGTCAGGAAGATCCCCTGGAGAAGGGCATAGCAACCCACTCTACTATTTTTGCCCAGAGAATCTCATGGGCAGAGGAACCTGATGATCTACAGTCCATGAGGTTGCAAAGAGTTGGATGTGACTGAGCAACTAACACTTTCACCTTCACTTTGATCCTAGGGACCGAGCGTTCAGGTTCAAATCTCGATGCTGCAGGAGCAGCTGTGTGTCATCCTATTCCTCTCTGTGCTATAGCTTCTCCATCCACTTCCTTGAGTTGTTCTGAGTTCATGAGTTAACATTTTCAAAGTGACCACAGTTACATGTGCTGTTGAGTAAATACTACATAAGTATTTGTCAAATAAAAATCCTTTCAATAATTTCTTGAAACACTGGAACTTGCATGGGCATGCTCTCCATTTCCGGGATCCATCTCGTATCACCTCCCTGTGTGTTATGCTGCCTTCTCTTTTATATGACTAGTGCTTTATTACAGGACGTTGGCTCTCTCTTACCTTTAAAAATTCCCTCTACACCCCTGTGTCTACTTCTGCCTTCTGTCCATGGCCAGTTTCTGAGCAGATTGTGCTGGGCCCTGTTCTGGGTCTTCATAGTCTCACATCTCACTCATAACTCCACCCGCTGTAATGTGGAGTCCCCTCTGAACCCCCAACTCCAGAGTGAAACTGCTCTCTCTAAAGTCCCTGATGATTTTCTAACAGCTGCATCCAATGGGCCCAGTTCAGGCCTGATCTCGTATCGGGTAGCTCTGTACCATCTGACACTTTGGTAAATCCATCCTTTTCTCTTTTCCCCAATTCTGCTGCCTTCAGGCCTCCTTCAGTCTCTCCAGTTACTGGCTCTCCCTTTCTAGCCTCGAGGAATTCTCGGTCTCATCGAGATAGGACTGGGATCTCCCAGAGGCCAAGCTGCAATAGTCTAATTACAGGTCAGCTCCCACCGGACAGAGAGAATCTTCCAGGTATGGCCTCTGCCTTGCTCTCTTGATTCCCCCAACATATGACTAAATGTCTAATACTTCACCTAAGAGGAACTCAATAAATGTGGGATGAATGGATAAAATAATAAACAGAACCCAAAAAAAAGTATATTTATTTTCTAACCTGTCCAAAATGCAGGGCAACAAGTTGTATGAAAGTCAGCAAATGCTGAGTCACTGCTTGAATGATGACTCACTAACTGATTGATTAACTTTTAAGCTCTGTGACTTCCCCTCTGATCAGCCACTGGATTTCTAATCCAGAAATGAGCCATGATTACTGGTCTTGATATCCCAAGCATTGCCATGGCAACGTTTCAACTTCAAAATGCTCTGAAATGTTGGGTTCCAATGACCGTTTTGTATATTTGGGCAGGACCACTTTTCTCTACGACTCACTTCTGACTCATAAAGAGAATTGGGATGTTTTTGTTTGCCCACTGGGCTTTATTTCCTGGATGCTCTCTTTTTTAAAAAAATTCAAAGCACGGGATTTTTTTAAGGCAGGTAATGAACATGAGAAGGAGGGGATGTTATTTTTGGGACACAAACTTAACATAGAGATGTGTTTTCTAGAAGGTGCCAGGGTCATGGGGTGTATGATGTGAGCAGGAAGGAATCTGATGAGTACCCAGAGTAACTGACCCTCAGAACACAGAAGCATGGAATTGATGTACTTGTTTATGGCAGCAGGAACCAAAGCTAAGGGACAGTCAGGGTATACAGGCTCAGAATACAAACTAACGTGCCGCCTTCCACTCCTATTTATTTTGCCTCCTCAAGGCATGGGCTAGGATGGGAACAGGAAGAAGCCAAGCCACCTGGCACACACATCCCAAATGACTCAGATGGGCAGCTCCAGAGGAACAATAAAGCAGAGCACGGAGGAGGGAGCAGAAGGTGAGGAAGGACAAAGCATTGCCAGTGCAGGGCAAACGGGTGAATTTACTTGGGCTGCCAAAGGTGATGCCTACTTTCCAGCTGCACCCCTATTACTCCTGAATATTTCCACCTGACAACCTGTACTCCACCCAAGAACTACACTGAGAGTGCCTGTGGGTTTCCATCTCATCTCTGAGGATGGAGAGAATATACAACCAATAGACAAAGAGAAGAGAGAAGCAGATGGTGGCACGTGGATTGGCCAAGGCTCCTCCTGACTACACTGTCATCCTGAGATTGTAGATGCCATGAAGGGGGGTAGTAACTGAAGAAGGCGATGAAGACAGGAAGGGCAGGGAGCGGTGTCAAGCAACACACCTGCAATGTGATGAGGACAATCACACAGTCATGCTCAGAGAAAGCCCCTCTGTGCTACCACCTGGAAGTGAGTCTCCTTTCCTGACCTGTACCCCAGACACCTGGGTGACTTCAGCATCCCAACCCCCTGGGAGTCAGACACAGGCCCTGAATAGTGTGGGCCACAGGGAGATGGCAATGCCTGAGCACCCAGAGCTGGAGTTCAGGGAAAAGTTCAGGTCATATTAGCAGAACTCTATGGCCTTTATTTTCCCTCCTCCCTTCTGTTTCTCTCTTTTGCTTCCTGAAGGTGCTGCTGCATCAGAATCTGAGGCACTGTGGAGGGCCTGAGTGTTCCCCATGAGCATGTCATTCTGAGCTCATGTGGTGGAAAGCCATAGAAAGTAATGCAGTTCAGGCTGAAGGGAAACTCCATCAGGCAGAGTTAGGTTCAGGGAAGAAAGGGCCCTCTTAGGATGCCCTTAAGTGGCTGAAGGAAGGAGCTTGATGATAATTTCCTTCTCAATCAGTAAGACCTTCATGTGATTGCAGAGGTCTCAGTGCAGAGATCCAGGTGTTTATTCATTGTACAAAACATCAGCACATTCCTCAAAGAAGACCCAGGTGCTACCAGATGTAAGCAGTGGCCAAGCCCTAGCCTTCAACGAGCCCAGAGAAGCCCTTTTCATTTCAGTGGGTCAAAAATATAAAACCAAACTCTCGTGCATTGCTGAGGAGTGCAAAATGGTGTAGCCATTTTGGAAAACAGTCTGTCAGTGCTTCAAAATGTTTAACACAGAGTTACCATATACAATCCCACTCTTAGGTGCCTACCCAGCAGAAATAAAAACATAAGTCTGCTTGTGCAGGGTCCATAGCAGCACTATTTGTAACAGCCCAAAAGCGGAAGCCACTAAAATGTCCATCAACTGCAGAATGAATAAACAAAATAGGACATATATAAGGAATAGTATTCAGCAATAAAAAGGAATGAAGCTCCAATACATACTAAAAAAAGCAAACCTCAAGTGAAAGAAACCAGATTCAAAAGACCACACAGAGTAAGCCTGCTACATATGAATGAGTTCCCTTCTGAGAGTTCACAAATCCAATTTGTTCATATAAGTCCAACAAAGTTAGCCTAGGTACCAGATACAATCAGCTGTATAGTACTGTGCTGAATAGATTTGTAATACTTTTCACACAAATAATGCATAAAAAACAAACACACACAAAAATAGAACATATTTAATCTCACAGCACAATACCTTGAAAAATATGCCAGGCATGTGAACTAACTTACACGATTAGACATGCAAACACAAGTTCGCATCTTTGAAGTTCTCAAGTTAAAGATTCACATGTAGGGTACTTACTGTATTACATGGAATGACCGGAGTAGCCAAATCTACAGAGACAGAAAATAGTGGTTGCAACATTCAAAAAACTAAGATCATGGCATCTGGTCCCATCACTTCATGGGAAATAGATGGGGAAACAGTGGAAACAATGTCAGACTTTATTTTTGGGGGCTCCAAAATCAGTGCAGATGGTGATTGCAGCCATGAAATTAAAAGAAGCTTACTCCTTGGAAGGAAAGTTATGACCAACCTAGATAGCATATTGAAAAGCAGAGACATTACTTTGCCAACAAAGGTCCGTCTAGTCAAGGCTCTGGTTTTTCCAGTAGTCATGCATGGATGTGAGATTTGGACTGTGAAGAAAACTGAGTGCCGAAGAACTGATGCTTTTGAACTGTGGTGTTGGAGACTCCTGAGAGTCCCTTGGACTGCAAGGAGATCCAACCAGTCCATTCTAAAGGAGATCAGTCCTGGGTGTTCTTTGGAAGGACTGATGCTAAAGCTGAAACTCCAGTACTTTGGCCACCTCATGCGAAGAGTTGACTCATTGGAAAAGACTCTGATGCTGGGAGGGATTGGGGGCAGGAGGAGAAGGGGACGACAGAGGATGAGATGGCTGGATGGCATCACCAACTTGATGGACATGAGTTTGAGTGAACTCCGGGAGTTGGTGATGGACAGGGAGGCCTGGAGTTCTGCAATTTATGGTGTCACAAAGAGTCAGACACGAGTGAGCGACTGAACTGACTAGTTATTGTGTATTTGGGAAGAAGGGGAAGGAAATGGGGAGTGACTACTAATGAGTAAGTTGTTTCTTTTGGGTAGAATGAAAATGTTCTAAAATTAGATTGTAGTGACAGTTGCACAACTCTGTAAATATTCTAAAAAACATAAATTGTAGAGTTTGAACAGGTGAAGTTTACAGTATAAAAGTTTTATCTCAAAATGCCATAAAAAGAAAATATAGTTGATGTTGCACAATGCAAGGGTTAGGGTCACCAACACTCCATGCATTCAGAAATCCATGTGCAACTTATAGTTAGCCCTCTGTATTCCCATCTCCTCCATATCTGGGTCCACATCCTCAGATTCAACAGCTCAAACTCACGTTGTTCAAGGGTCAGCTCTAAATAAATACAAACTCCATCTGGAATGTTACCATCAGGATTTGTTTTTTTTGCAGGAAATTTCTGGGAAGTTTTGTGTTTACTTGAATAAAAGGAGTTTTCCTACCCCTGATACTGTCAGTCTCTCTGTAGGCATTATCCTGCATAGTGTAGAACTAGGAAGCAAAGCAAAAGAGGATTGAGGAAGACGCACAGCATGCAGGAAGAGTCCTGGATACCAGGAGCTGGCAAATAGCCAGCCAAAATCAGATCTGCTCACAGCCAAAATCTGATCTGCCCACAGCCAAAATCAGATCTGCCACTTGTCTTCGTAAATAAAGTTTTATTGAAACACAGCTCTGCTCATTCATTTATATATTGTTTATAGGGGCTTGGACATTCTAGGAACAGAATAGTTTCAATGGAGACTGTGCAACCTGTAAAGTCTAAATTATTTACTAAATTCTTGTGCCTTTAAAGAAAAAGGCACTTTTTTGCTGACACTTCTCGAGACTCATGTGTCCACTTAAGTCCTAAGTCATGGTCCGCATGCTAGTAGCAGCAGCACCAAGGAGCCTGCTAGAAATGCAGAATCTCAGGTTCCCCCAGACCTGTGTTAGTTAGTTGCATTAGTGAAAGAAGCAGATGTCAAGATGGAGCTCAATATACACGGACTTTATTCGGAGAGATAACTAGGAGATAAAACAGGGAGGAAGCCCGAAAAGGCCAGGAGAGCCATTAGTCCACGATGCAGGTCTGACCTCGAGGGAAGGAAAGAGAGGAGGAAGATCGGGTGAAAGCATTGTAAACTGCTATACGGTCTAAAGCGTGATCTGCAAAGCCCTCATGAATCCTCAAGGCAGAGTCGGCTGTCAAAGGAGTCCTGAATCTCTCAGAAACTGGTTTTCCTTTATCCCTGCTGCACCAAGGCATCCAGCCTTAGTGTACATGCGGTGACAAATTCATAGCACAGCGCCTCTGGTCCTTCGGAAAGGAAATGCACTGTACTTGGCATTCTCATTGCATCTGCGGCAAGGTGTATTCCCATAGCAGTGAGATCACTTTGAGAAGAATTGCAGGGGATCTCTATGCACATTTAAGTTTGAGAAGCAAACTCAAGGGCAGGAGTTAGCCAACTTTCTACAAAGGGCCACACAGCACATATTTTAGGCTTTGTGGGCAATATCTTCTCTGTTGCAACTACTCTGCCATTCAAAGTAGGAGCAGCTCCAGAGAACACATAACCAATTGGGTGTGGCTAGGTTCTAATAAAACTTTCTTTATAAAAACAGACTTTTGCTTTGGACAAGATGTGGCCCATGGGCCAGAGTATACCAACCTCTGCTCTAGAGTTACAGGGTTTAAACTTTTTAGAAGCAATTAAACACTTTTGGGGGGTGGGGTGGGAGGGCGGGCTTCCCTGGTGGCTAAACAGTAAAGAATCTGCCTACAATGAGAGAGACCTAGGTTCGATCCCTGGATTGGGAAGATCCCCTGGAGGAGGGCATGGCAACCCATTCCAGTGTTCTTGCTTGGAGAATCCCCATGGACAGAGGAGCCTGGTAGGCTACGCAAGGCCTGTGGCCCACGCTGGGTCTCAAAAGTCAGACACGATTGAGTGGCTAAGCACAGCAGAAACTCTTTTTTCATATGAAACAGGTAAGAGAGGGGCTACCCATCTTGATGGTGGGCAGGAAGCCCCGTGTCCAACAGTTCCCCTCAAAAACCACTGAGACACCTCTGTAGGCAACAAAATCAGAATCTGAAAGTCACTGCCCTGGTTCCCCACAAAGAGCCTCGAGTTACAGAAAGTTTCTCTCACCTTTTTCTCATTCCTAGTGGGCATCGGCAACCTAACTTTCTACTTTATCCATTCTACAAACATAGCTGACAGTCTAACACTGTGCTAGGTACTTAGGGACGACAAAAGTGAATCAGACACGCATTTGGCTCCTGGGGAACTTTCAGTAAATAAAAACAAGACCTGTATAGAACCACGGCAGCAGGGAGCAATGTGCACCCCAGGAAGTCACAGGTCAAGGACTATGGAGACTGAGCAGTGGAGGAGATCTTTTCCACACAGGGAATCCGGAAGATTCTGTGGACAAGGGTCAGGGAGCTGTGAAAGGAGGGGGCAGACTGACCATCTGTTTTCCTTCTAAAACCAGACAATGCCTCTCTTCTGGAGGACCACACCTCCACAGGACAGACTCTTCTGTACACAGATGCTAACTTACATCCATCGGGGCACATGGCTTGCCCACACAAGCAGACTCATGGATCTCATTCCCATCACAGTGGGCATACTCACCCCCGGAGACCAACAATCTCGTGTCCACAGTTCTTTCACGCAGGGTTACTATGACTTCACTGAATGTCTGGGGCAAGATCAAGGAGCAGAACTAAGTGAGAATAAAATGGGCAATTCCTCAGGGTCCCACGAGGGCAAACACTCTGACCTTGACCACCAATGCAGTATAGGAAGAGGCAGCTGAGGAGGAGGGTAATGGAAACCTTATCTTCACAGGAGCCCTGGGAAAGGTATGGACATGGTGCTTCACATGTCACTGAGCCCTGCTGGATACTAGGGGAGGCAGCACACGTGGCCTTCCTTTTAAATTCTCTTTACATCTCTGTGGATACTTCCATGTGTCAATCTGCCTTCTGCAAAGCTCCACACCCCACATCAATAAAACTCCTCACCCCGGGGCTGCTACTCCCTTACTGAGAGAAGGGGATGTTACAGAGTCCTGTGAAATCTCATTTCTCTGGAGTCGTTCAAAACAAAAGCTATCCATATGCCTTAAACAAGGTCAGCAAATGCTGACCTTCCTACCAGGAAATCCAGAGACCTTTGAAACTTACATGAAATATGTGACTTGGGCATATTGCTAAAAAGTGAGCAGAGCTTCCATCATATTCCCAAAAGGGTGCATGACCCCAAAATAGCCTTGGACCACTGTCCAACGTATTAAATAGTATATAGGTCACTTCAGTTGTGTCCGACTCTGTGCGACCCCATAGACGGCAGCCCACCAGGCTCCCCCATCCCTGGGATTCTCCAGGCAAGAACACTGGAGTGGGTTGCCATTTCCTTCTCCAATGCATGAAAGTGAAAAGTGAAAGTGAAGTCACTCAGTCGTGTCTGACCCTCAGCGACCCCATGGACTGCAGCCCACCAGGCTCCTCCATCCATGGGATTTTCCAGGCAAGAGTATAGCCCAGGCTTAAAAAAAAAAAAAAAAAAAAGGATCAAAAACCAAAAAAAAACGGTCTTTTCAAGCCACTGACTCAATAGTGTTCTCAATCATCTTGAGACCATCTTGCAAAAAAAAAAAAAAAAAAACCCTATTTACCACCATTCCTGCTGGACAAATGAGTAAGTTAAATTCTTAAGAAATTAATACCCTACCTAAGAAAAGATTACAGGTTGACAGGTTAGCACCAAAGATGAGTAGGCTAATACACTGCTGTTAGCAATGATCACCTCCTGCTGTTATAGCACTTCATAAATGAATTTTACAGTCAAGTCTGTGTTGGGCACTTTACATACATGGCTTCTTTAAACACTATAACAACTCTTTGCGACATTTTCCCATTTCTCCAAGTGAGGAAACCAAAGCTCAGAAAAGTTGAATGGATTGCCACAGATCCCAGCACTGATAAGTGTCAGATGGAATCTGATTCCAGGTCTGACTCCCAGATTCTGCCCTGGGATCTCTACCTCAACCTGGATCCTCAGAGAAAGAAAACTCATCTTCAAGTCAGGGACAGTTTCTTAGACATCTTTGTATTCCCCCACAAAGCCTTGCCCTGCTTTGCATGGCAAAGCACTCAATAAATATTTGTTGAATGAAGAAGCGTGGGCTTGGGCTCCAATCCTGCCATGGACTTACTGACTCAGTCTCCGGCCACTTGGAGTTGCAGGTGGTTAGTCAGCTGGGCAACTTCAGGGAACATTTGAAATCAATTACGGGTGAGGAGGAACCCATTAGAAGTTCCTCTTCTGTGTGTGTTGGTGTGGAAGGAGAGGAAAGGAAGTTGAGAAGGAGGGAAACAGGGTGGTTTCAGGACTGAGTGCTGGAGCTTAAAGATTTCACACCAGGATAGGACAGCATTTGACTTATGTCCACAGCTGAGTTCCAAAAGCCCGTCCAAATGGGCTGCTGACCCCAGGCTACTCCTCGGTGGCCACAAATCCCTGAATTGCCAGGCCCCCGAGCAGTGACCTTTATGGAGGCCCTGACACTGGAGCAGCCACACACAGTCCTTTCCTGCTTGCCGGGAGTCAGAGCTACAGGAGATTGGCAACTTCAGAAGATCTAAGCTGCGGGCGGCCCAGCACCATCGCTCCCCCTCCAGGGGCCAGAGAGAAGCTAAACACCTACAGCCTGTGAGGCCCACATTGTCCTCTCAGCCCTAAATGAAAGTATTCCAGCAATCCACCCGGAATCCAAAAACTTCCTATTTTGGAAGCATGTGGGAGTTGGGGGGGGGGGGGGGGGAGGGGGGAGGTAACTCGAGTTGATTTTGTTTTCTTTACAGTTGTTACAAGTGCCGGTTAGTCATAACCCAAAGAATGCCACTTGAGCCCTTTCACATGGGCCCTGCAAAGAGACTCGTATGAAGCCGACCCTCAGGGATGCCTACCAACACGCTCTGGGAGGGAATGATCAAATACCTCCCAGAGGCCCGGGAAGGGACAGCCCTCCAAGAAACCAGACTGCATTCCCCACTGCTTGGCTTCCAAGGCACCGCCTACTCTCCTGTGCACGAAGCAACACTGCCACCTAGTGCTCTGTGTAGGAAGTATTCTCCGAGGCCTCCTATCTCTGGGGGTGGGGTGGGGGGGTGGGGGTGGGGGATGGTTCCTCTACCACGGCTAGGGCAACTGAAGCCCTTGATATCTCTGCCGAGGAGAAAATGCCCCAAGTTTGGTAGATGGAGAAAACTGGGTCTAGGTTAAGTAGGTAGAACCTGAGGTTTGAGAGCTGTTAGAAGAGTGTGGGAGCCAAGTGTTGTATCATCTTGTGTTATCCTCAGTGGGGCAGCAGAACTCCCGTGGTTGAATTGTATTTACCTCAGGAGCACAGTTCAGCTGTGGTCATTCTGCAACAGCTGAAGGCCAACCATCCCAGGAACAGGCAGGTACCGGCTAAAAGGACCAGGGCTAGGGTCAGAGAGGGAAGATGGGCTGATCTGTTGGTAAGAGTGAATAGATGAGCAAATCGGAGACTTTTATTCCTGGGGGTGACTACCCTTGGCCCTTCATGGTTCTCAGCCCAGGGGGCCCCAGGGAAAGCATATGGAGCTGACCACAGCGAGTCGACAAGGATGCCTATGTCCTGGGAACCCAGTTGCTAGAATCCTGAAGAACGAAGGCTGGGTTCTCAGCCCCTATCTCTCCCAAACTTTTACCCTAAATCTTTTCTGAATATTTTCTGAGGTGCACAAATCTGAACAAAGATACAGGGTGGGAGGTGGAGAGGAGACAGACCCGAGTATTCTCTGCTGTCCGTCTTTCCGGTGTGGACCTACAGGGGACATGCCAGCACAGCTCCGGAAATGCTTTGATTTGAAGAGAAAGAAACCTCAGAGGCTAGACTGTCTGCGAAAGATTTCCTGCCTAATTTTACATGCTTAGGGAGGTGGCAAGGGCTCAGATGGGCACCTTGGAGAAGGAGTTGAGTATGCGCTGTGGCAAGGTTGGGGGGCAGGGGGCGGCAGTGGAGGTGGGCATGGGAGGGAGAGGTATGGGCTGGCGGGGGAGGGCTGGTACATTAAGGAAAGCTGTGTAGGTGCATGCTCAGTCACTTCAGTCTTGCCTGACTCTTTGTGACCCCATGGACTGTAGCCTGCCAGGCTCCTCTGTTCATGGGATTCTTCAGGCAAGAATACTGGAGTGGGTTGCCATGCCCTCCTCCAGGGGATCTTCCCAACCCAGGGACTGAACACGCTTCTCCTGAGTCTCCAGCATTGCAGGCAGATTCTTTTACCCACTGAGCCACTTAGGAAGCCCTATGCTGCTGCTGCTAAGTCACTTCAGTCATGTCTGACTCTGTGCGACCCCATAGACAGGAGCCCTATAACTGGAACCAAATCCTGACCCTGTTCTCCTCTCTTCAGAGAATGAGAACAGAAGGATGCAGAAAGTTCAGGAACAGGGGTCAGGTACCCACTGTCCAGAAACTGTTCCCTCAGGTCTAAATTTTAACAACTCAGACCACTGGTTTCTTAGATCCTCCCTCCTATATTCCTGCTGGATCTTTCTCCAATTCTTCAGAGCCAGGGAACTGATCCCAGGTCCCTGTGCTGCTACTGCCAGAGGAGGGGTAAGTGGAGTCGTGGTCTAGACGGCAAGCACACAGTTTCCCTGGCAGATGGGTACTAGGAAGCGAGATTAGGCAGCAAGAAGATGTCATCTGGGAAAAACTGTGAAGCTGCCAACTCCGATCAGATAATCATCTCATTATTTCTTCCATTTGGCCTCAGAATAAGGATTTCCTTCTACTCTTTCTCTGCCCCAACCTATCATCCAGCCCAGCCCCTTCTCTATCCTCTCCCCTCACCCCCTTTCCCACCCCAAAATAAAATCAAGCAAAACCACAAGAGTCTAGAGTGCTCAGTGTCTGGGAATCCCAGCTTCCAAAAGAGAAATTACAGCCAAAGAGGGGGGAAGACAGCGTGTCCGGAAGGGATGTTCCAGCAACACACCATCACAAGAGGCTCCCTCCTTCCAGATTTCTTTCTCTGGTCTAAAATTTATTTGCAGGCACCCACCAGCCTGAGAAGTCTTTAATATTGGGAGCTGTCAAGCCCTTCAGGGGTTCTGGAGTTCCGCTCCCCGTCTGCCCCAGGCATACCTCTCACGACTTTGGTTTCCCCATCCATGTCATGGGACTGGCAAGCATCAAAGCGTGTTGTGTACAATCCAGATTAATAAGATGAAAATGGTTCTACTATGTACCTAGGTTTGTGTGAGGTTCTGTCCTGGGGTGGGGGCTTTGAAGGGATAAAGAGACACTGAATGATCATGTATCACTTCTAATCCCTTACCCACTCCCTGCTTGAAACCAGTATCCCCCAACCGTCCCCCACCCCCATTGAGGCAAGGGAGACAGTTATTCCTAATCCTACTCTTTTCTTTGTCCTTCTGGGTGACTTTCCATGAAAGCCAAGATCCGGGTATACTGTAAAATAAATGTGGAGAGTGTTCCCAAACACTGTTCCTAATGAAGACCATAGAATTATACAAGGTGCATTTCTGGTCCCTTTTACAACAGCCCGGGTCAGAAACCAGGGTCCTGGCTTGTGAGTGCCCATCTTTTCCAGTAGACCTTGCTAGTCCCAGGCTGGACACATGATTTTTAGGACAAGACAAAGGGGACTCCAGGACCTGGTCAAGGTAGTAGCGTTCTGCTACATTCCAGGGCTACTCGAAGAAAAGGAAACCAACCAGGACCCATTGGCTATGTAGCCGGCAGCCTTGTTTCCTCACTACCTAGTCCAGCCCAGGCATGACTCACTGCCCAGGTCTGTACACTTTCATGTCGTTTCAAAGTTGCCTGGGTTTCTCACACTGGACTATAAGAAATGGAGTGTGACACCTCTTCCCCACTGACAAAGAACCAGAGATCTTCCCCTTTAAAGAGGGATGAGAGAGTGAGCTGGAGGTCTCCTAAGTGCCAGCACAATGTATAGAAGCACACGAGATCAATACAGGGGACAAATGCTCTTGTGGTTATAGAGTCATTAATGCAGATGATGCCTGGGATTCTGCTGCGCAGATGAATAGAGGCCCTTCCCCCCCTCTGCCCGGCTAGCCCTCCCTGGCTCTTCTGTTCTGCCCCTTTCCCCTCCTTGCCCCCGATGTCTAACCTCACCAAAACCAGAAGCCAGCCCTACCCCGCGGACTACGGAAAGCCCAGGAGTGGGTGATTACCTGCAATGATGGCTGGGCTGTTCTGTCCTCCCTCCGGTCTCACCCAGGCTTCCACTGTGAACGCCTCCCGGGGAATGTCAGCCAGCACTTCTGGACGCAGCAGCAGCGGCTCCCGCCTCCCAGAGAAGTACAAGACAGGCAGTCTTCCTTGGGGGCTCACGGTCTCTGCTTCCCAGGAGGGGTCCCCTCCACCATTCCGGATGCCACTCTCTGATGGGCCGGTTCGGACCCTAGGCGTGAGGGGATGCTTAGGCCACAGCTGGAAGTGCTGGGGCGCAAACTTGGGGTCTCCCCACAGGCCTCCTGCCTGTCCCTTCACCACCTGGCGCCGACGCCTGGTCTTGGTCTGACCCTTCCTTTGGGTCTCTGGTCCGGATTCCCCTGGGCATGGGAAGGTGGTGATCATGGTGGCAGCCGAGGCTGTGCCTTCTAGAGTCCCAGCCTCACCTACAGGCTCCTTGGATCCTCCATCGCCAAGATAAGTGTCATCATCTCCCAGTAGCTCCGACTGCCCAATAGGACTGTCCCCTCCCCATGGAGCGGCTGGCCGCTCAGCCTCACTCCTCATTCTTGCACTTGCAGTTGGGTCTGGGGGCACAGAGCTCACAGCCATTCCCTCGGCATCTTGCTCACTGCATTCTGCATGGTTCCTTCCCTGATCTCCTGCAGGGTAGGGCCTCAGGTAGTCCCCAGGCAGGCTGGGATAGACCCCAAAGAGGTGATGCTGAGGAGCAACTCTGGGTCTTCGAACCTTGGCCCCCAGCCAACAGTGCTCTCCTTCCGACAGCACCTGGCTCAGGTGTCCTCTTTGGGCCAAGGATCTCTTGCGCGTCCAGCCCAGCTCCGAGCTAACAGTACTGAGCGCCCACCCAGCCAGAACTACCAGGCTTACCCTCAGAATCTTGAAGCACATCATACCTCCCCCCGGCTCTTTATACAGAACCAGAAGTCAGCTTCTGGGTACCACACCGGGGTGATGGGGTTAAGAGGAGGAGACAGCTAGCTGTGGATTTGCTGTCCCCTGGCAAATTGTTTTGTTCAGGGACCAGACTTTTCAAGCAGCCCCCAAAGAGCACCTCTCCTGGCTGCCTGCGCTGGGTGCTGTGACCGCGTAGCCTCTGTCCCTCAACCTCTCCCTATATATGTCCCTCAACCTCTCCCTTGACCTCTCTCTCTCTCTCCTTGCTCTAGTTCAGTCCTTGAAGAATGAAGTCCATTTCTCTGGGTTCATTTGAATTTCTTCCAGAGAGCTCAGGTTTCTTTCTTTTTCTTTTTTTTCCCCCTTCTTCAATAGCTCCTCCCCTCGTTGATACTAGGAGGGGGACACGTGGGCAGGAGCCAAATCTTCTCAAATACACATTTGTGCACACACATACCACTCACTACCTGAAGTTATTAAAAAGAATATTAGCCTCCAATGTTCTTTTCTTTATCCCCCTTCCTTCCCTAGGAGTTACCTTTTCTTTGTCGTCTTTAACCTCAAATACACTTACCTTCCAACAAATTGCTAGAAAAACTGGTATACAGAGAAACAGAATTTGACGCTGACTATCTAAAAAGGCAAAAAAAAAAAAAGAATCTAGGGGGCACAAAAAATGCCAGCTGGTACTTAGCCTTCACTTCCAGATGTCCTCCTCAGCCAGCTCCCCATCCAGCCTCCAGTCTGCCTGTGCAGGTCAGAATGTTTCCCTCAGCTCTGGGGTTGGTGAGTGCTGAAGGTTGTTTTTAATCCCCTTCCAACTTGTTGGTGTGTTGCAAGTCTCCGTAAAGTTCTCCTCTGGGCTGCCAGTCTGGTGCCCTAATAACCTTAGGAGTCTGAGAGCCCTTGACTTCACCTTCTGGGAGTCTTGTGGGTCCCTGGGAAGATGGAAAAGAGAATGAGAAGAAGAGCATATCCTTCAGGGGACCTGTGCTCTCCAGTCCCTCCTGCTCCCCTTCTCTCCCTTCCTCTCTGCCTATAATTATCTTCTTGTTTGTTTCATTTAAAGACAATGATGATGTCAAAGCTAATAAGTTCGGTGCATCTCTCCACCTCCTGCCTGTCCCCTCCTCCCTCCTGAAAACCTCCCCACCTCACTGAGGCACAGGGGACAGATGCTACTCTTGGTTTCCCCCGTAAACATCTCCCGCTTTCTCTTCCAGCAGCCGCAGCCTACACAATCAATAGCCAACAATCAATACTGTTTTGGAGCACTCTCTTCTGTATGTATTCTCTCTCTCTCTCTCTCACACACACTCACATACACATACTCACACATGTGTTGTGAACAGACTTGCTTCCTGCCTAATAAACCCACACCACTCTTTTAGGGACCACTTGTCTCGCTTTGTTTGTTTGTTTGTTTTGCCACATATATACTGTATTCTTTTCTTATTTCAATCATTTGGGATTTGAAAGGACAATACCCCAAATTCACTTCACATTAGCCATTGGGAGAAAGGAGAAATCAATTATCCTGCTGTAGGAAGCATTCAGAGGAAATGCCATGGATTTGCACGATATAGTTCTTATTCTCGCTCAAGTTTCTCACTCTGAAGTTACTAAAAGTCACCATATGCTGAGTGAGCAAATAAACAAATGAGATGCTCAAAATAAGTAAATTACAAATATCAGCAGCTAGACCCAAACAACTAGTTTTTTTCATTGATTTGAAATGAATGGATAAAATGGGGAAATAAATAATGTGTATTTAACCTCCAAATTTCTGTTTGCCTAGATGTAAGCTATCTCAAGGAGTCCTACCCCCTAAAATCATGTGTGTACCCACACACACACACACACACACACACACACATGCATACACACTAAGCGGGTCTGAATTCTCAATACAGGTAAGGGTGTTTGACCATGGGTGAGTACAAAGCAGGGAGAGGAATATATTGGGTCCTTCATTCAATAATAAGAAAAATCATTTACAGTTCTAAAACCACTGCTTGTGTTGCCCACGTATAAAACATGCAGCCCACATTACTTTGGAGTAAGATCACCCTGCCTCTTCTGCCTTGGGTCCCCTCATCATCTTCTAAGTTCCTCTACCCTAGCTAATCACTGATTGATGTGCTTTACAAATGCTGTATCCTAAAGCCTCCATCGCTGGTGTGCCCTGTCTCCCTATACAGCATCCACTGACACTTCAAGGCAAGTCCCTGAAGAAGATATCAATTCAGGCACGTGGATATCACTAAACAGAAATCCCTCAATCCTAGACTGTGCCTTTTCCTCTTAGCGTCTCCCTGTCTTCCTTCACTTTTCTGTCTCAGTCCTTTCCTCCACCTCCCCGCCTCCCACCAAAGCAGCTAAACAGAGATTGGGGCTTTGGAAAGGGGTAGGGGGGTTGCAGAGAAAGACAGAAAGCAGAGGAGACAGAGAGAGAGAGAAACCAGGGCAGAAAGGAGGGAAGGAAGGAGAGGAGCCTCAGTTTAAATGAAGGGAAGATACCCAGGTAAGTAAAGGAGAAGTAAACTTGCCCCTCCCTATGCCACCCCCAGGACCCTCAGAAAAAGGATTCATACCATTCATTTCAGGGAGGAGGGATACACAGCAAGGAAGAATTCCGCCGTGCGTTTGTTTCTCCCCCTTCTAGTGTGTGAATGATCTTGCATCCCCTATAGGTCTCTCTTGGTTCTCAGCTGCTAGTAATCCATTCATAAGGTTTCAAGAAGCTACACAAAACTCAAGCTTCCAGTTTAGTTTCTCTCTCTCTCCCCTTCATTCCTTTGCTCACCACTCTCCTTCAGCTCTTGGCAGTCCAAAGTTTAAAAAAAAAATGTTGAACCATTTCTGTGTTTTCCTCCTGTTGTAACTTTTGCTGTGACATCATAACCCTGCCCACCAACACCCCACCTCTCTCTCTCCTTTCCATCCCACCCCTCATCAGCCCCATGCCCCCAAAACACCCCCCACGGAGAAGAAGGGCTCCTGTCAGTTCCAACGTGTGAAAACACAAAGCTACTGGAAGGCACCCCCTCTGCACCGTCCCCCTCCTCTCTTCCCCTCCCTGCCTTACCCACCGCTCAGCCACGGCTCTCCCAAGGCTTTAACAATGATCCCATCTGTTTGACATGTGCGGAAAGGTGGGCTGGATTCAAATAATCTGTCAAGTGAATCAGATCAAAAACCCAGCAACCCCCTCCTCAATTCCATCACACACGCTCACTCGCCAGACCCCAGTCAAAGTGTGAGAGAAGTCAGACTTGCACACCACCCACCCTGGATGCCAGGGAGAAAGACACCAAACACGCCAAGGGAAACGCACATTTATATATATGTATAAATCCTGTGGCTTATTTGTTTATGACAAACACCCGCACCCCAAGTCTCCTACGCCTCTTCCCCAAGCCCTGCCACTCCACAAGTGCACAGATTTGAAAGCTGGTAGGATCTGTTTTGAAATCTCCAACGAGAGGGTTTTTCCCCCTTTTTTTCACTCCAAAGCACTATCTGTGGCGATCAGACTGGAGCAGGGTTGCCAGCAAATGCAGGAGGCCCCTTCTAGGGTACAGGCTTTCAAACCAGCGAAGCTAGAAGGAATGGATCTAAGGACACACAGCAGGAGCTGGCTGAATTTATTTTGTTTTGACGGGGGTAGTTGGGGAGGAATATCATTTCTGAAATGCCCAAGGAATGAAGGGGAGAGGATATGGATTTCTTAAACAGTTTTTGCAAGAGGAGCGGTGTCTTGTTCTGCAGGTAAATCTATAAGGCAAGAAATTGGAGCTTACAGATAAACAAGGACCGAGAGGGAGAGGGAGGGAAAGGGGAAGCAGGGGAGAGAGGAGAGAGGGAGAGGGGATGGGGAGATGGGGACGAGGAGACAGGAGGGAAGGGGAGAAGGGCAGAAGGGGGCAAGGGGAAAAGAGGAGGAAGGGAGGGATGAGGAGGGAGGGAAGAAGGAAAAGGGGAAAGGAGGGGGAGGGGAGGGATGGAAGAGGAAAAGGGAGAAATGGAAGGGGACGGGGAGGGGGGAGCAAGGGCAAAGACCAGAGCCTGGGAGGAGAAAGGACTGCAACAGAAAAGCAGCGAAGAGAGGAGGGAAGAAAGGGACAGAGAGGAAGAAAAAAAGAGAAGGGGTGGTGAGGCACATAAAATATGGAGACCAGGAAGGCAGTCAGACCCATGACAGTTAAACTTAAAGGAGTCAGAGAGGCAGGTGAAGGCAGACACGATAAAGTGGGGCAGAGGTTCGGTTTTCTGAACAGAAAACAAAGGGCATACGGTGGAGGGCTTCGCTGTTAGTGATCGGACACACGGAAAAAAGTCAGACTCCCAGGCTTCAACCTTATTTCTTTAAGTAAACCCCTTACCCCTTCCTCCTTCCCTGCCTTCATCTCTTCCTCCAATCCCCACCTCCACCTTCCTTCATGAACCTTTTTATTCCCAGTATTCCTCCCCTGGAGAATTCAGGAGTAAAATTCAGAACTCACCAACCCACCCACCCATTCACCCACCCCCAAAAAACCCACCCTTACTATCCCCTGTCTTTGCTTCTATCCTCAGAGAGTCCTGGCTCCTGTTATCTAAAGACTGAGCTGTTTGTGACAATCTGCACTTCATTTCAACCCAAATTATACTATGTTTCCTTTAAGCCCAGAACCGTCAGGGCTGTTTTGCTTGTATTTGCTGCCATAGTGGAGCTGGTCAGTTTCCATCAGCATTGTCATCATTATTATTAAGAGTCTTTGAGCAAAAGGGAGGAGCCAGTCCACGCTGGCGTCCACCTGCAGTATAGAGCCACAGTGGGGAGAGAGAGGAGGGAGAAAGACCCCTTAATATGGTCACTGATCCTTTCTGACTTTCTGATTCCAAAATCTGATCCCTTGAGGGAAAAGCTCAGCTGGGAGCCGGCCAGGGAGTGTAGTAATAAAAACCTCCCAGAACACAACCAAATGCAGTATCTATATATAGGAACCGGATCTGTTTTAGCTACTTGAAGTCTGAAATGACACCCGGAAACAAACATTTCAGCAATATGTTTATTGGAATCTTATTCAGCTAGTGCTGGAAAGAGTGAGCTTTTCTGAAGGATTTCACTTAAAGGCTCAGGGTTGTTGCTTTCTGCACCCACCCCCTTCCATACGGGCTTCCCAGGTGGCTTCAGTGGTAAAGAATCTGCCTGCCAATGCAGGAGACAGGAGATGCGGGTTCAATCCCTTGGTCAGGAAGATCCTCTGGAGGAGGAAATAGCAACCCACTCCAGTATTCTTTGCCTGGAAAATTCTAAAGACGGAGGAATCTGGTGGGCTACAATCCAAAGCGCTGCAAAGAGTCAGACATGACTGAGCATGCGTGCATACATGCACACCCTTTTCCATACACAGAGCTGGGGGTCAGCTACTCTGTCACTCATGGGGGTCACTTGAGATCCCTTCAGGGTGACCTATTATAGCCCCCTCTTCCATGGGTGATGAACAAGAGTGAAGGCACACAATTAATGGGCAGGGCCAGATAGGGTACCAGGCCTCCTGAATCCCTGTCCAGGCTTTCCCTCCTCTGGTATACACCTGTCTTGCTGTCTGCCACCCACATTCTCATTGGATGGAAGGATAATATCGAAGGCGGGCCCCTCCCATTCCACACTCAGGCAGCGATGCCCAAGGAATGTATGTTGGTCACGTGTGTTCTGTAACTCAGAATCACATGCAGACAAAAGTAGAGATCTGAATTTCAACCTCCCCCCTGTGCATTTTAAGCCAAGAGAGGCCCCTATCTTTTTGTCTAACTGTTTGTTGCTCCGTATGCTAGATAATCATATCTTTTTTCCACAATGCTATTCCCATTTTATTATCGATGTGAGTTGTAATGCCTTGCAAAGTGGCTTCATCCAAAGAGATCAGAGTAGTTCATCCACAGGTTAGGCTTCCCAACCCCATGAGAACTGCCTGATGAAGGTAACATGCCAGAGATCTATTTCCCCTAGTGATAGTCCCTGTTGGGAAGTGTTGCCGGCCACATTTTAAATCTTGGAGCCAGTTTGCACAGCCCTTTGGCAGGGGAAACGTTTAGCAGAGATGCTAGACCTTGCCCTGCTCATCAGAAAAACAAAGGCTCTGCAGGGTTTCTGCTTGAATTAGAGTTTGCTTTGTACTTGGAACCTCTTCAAGAGGCAACCTCATAGCAAGAACAACAAGTACACTTGTATATACTTGCTTTTCCTTTGAACTGGTGCACATTGGCGTGCATTCTTTCTTCCTAACCACAACAACAAAAATGCAAGGCAAGGCTATGCCCATTTTACCGATAAGAACACTGAAGCTGAAAGTTAAGCAACTCACTCAAGGACCTGTAGACTCTGAGAACGCGGCCGGGACAAATCTTAAATGTGTTGTGCTACATGGGAAAAAAAAAAGACTCAAAGGCCACATCTGGTATAATTTCATTTATGTGACATTCTAGAAGAAGCAAATCAATAGAGATAGACTAGATTAGTGGTTGCCAGGAGCTGGGTGTCAGGTCTGGTGGGGGGAAGCTGAATACACGGCGCACAAAGGGACTTGGGGTGACTGGGGTGTTCACTATCTTGATTGTGTGACAATGCGTGACTCTATGCATTTTTCGAAACTCAAAGAACTGTAAACTAAAAGAAAATAGATTACTGTTATGTAAATTATACCTCAGTAAACCTGGGACAGAAAAATGGAGCCAGAGGTAAGGCCAGGGTTTTTTTTTATTCTGAATACAGGATTCTTCTGTCTATATCCTGCAAGTGTCCAAAGATCAAAGGAGAGCATGACACTGCTTGCTGGTGGGTTGGGACCACTCTGGGCCCAAACTCTCTGCTGATCCTCTTGCTTACCGGCTGAGGGGACCCTAAGGAACCAAACTGAACAGGGCACAGCTGGCTTCTGGTCCCAGTTCCATCAACCCAAAGGATTCTAATACATCAAATAAGCAATCCCCAAATGAGCACTGGTCAATGACCTGCTCTGCCATTCAGTAGCTACCTGTCCTTGGGCAAGTTGTTGAACTTCTCTAAGCCATCTAAAATGTAAAATGAGAGCTTGGAACAGGAGACTCCGAGTTCCCTTCCAGGTCACACTTAACATTCTCTAATTTTTCAACCCCACACTTTCCTGAGATTTTGTTTGCTCAGTTATTACAAAGAAAAAATAAAGCCATTGCCCACCTCCCTAAATATCCCAGAGACTCAAGTGTACAGTAACAATGGATACATGACACTTATTTTAGTCCTTAAAGAAAACCATATATGCAAATGTATTAATAACTCCACTGGAACACCAATAGGCAAAAACAAGGATAGTGTGTGGGAAGTTTTCAAGCTCTAATACATATAGGTGTCCTCTACATATGAGCCAATACCATGTATTTAGCAAATCAAATATTAGAACACATGGTTTTAGTATGAAAACACTTACGAGGAACAAGTTTTAAATTTGATACTGTGCTAGATTCTTAAAGTCTGCTAATTTCCCACAGTGGTAATAATAAAAGTATTAATGACAGTAATAGTGATAACGAACATGTATTACTTACAATATGGCAGGCAGAGTTCTGGCCACTTTATATATATTACAACAGTTCTCTGAGTGGGTGCTTTCATTATCCTCATGCTCGCATGAAGAGAAGTAGCAGCTAACACCTATTGAGTACCTACTATGTGCTCAAAGTAGCATGTACTAAGCAATGTACATAAATTATCTCATTTAATCAAACAACTAATCTATGAGATAGCTCCACTATGATCCCCATTTTTAGGTGAAAAAACTAAGGTAATAGAGTTCAAGCAACTTATTTGAACTTATCCACCTGGAAAAGATCTACCTGTCTCCAAAGTCCTTGCTCTCCATCACTATCCTGTGTTGCCTCTCCATGGAGGACTTAAGTACATGCTGATGATGCTGTGACTCTCAGCACACCAAAACCAGACTTTCCTGCTGAGGCCATCCCAGTGGTTTCTCTGGAGTAAAGGGAAGACTTTTCTTAAATCTCTCCCTCAAGTCTCTCATTGTTGAGGGTCTAAAGCCTCCAAGAAACATGACCATGCTGATAGCAGCAGCCGGCCACAGCCTGCACCTCTGCCAGTGCTAAGGTACCGTTCACACAACCCTGTGAGTGTCTCTGCTCACTGCCCTTGCCCTCCCCCTAACCCTATCCACCATATTCACACTGAAAATCTAGGGGACTTTTAACCAACCAGCCATAAAGGAAAAACCAGTCACTTCTCCAACTCATTAACTCCATCTGGGAGGTATCAAGCAAGATGGATAAATATTGGGTTGTCTATTTATTATAACCGATACAAACTTTTAATACTAATAACAGCTATTAGTTGATGGTCTACTAACTATCATAAAATATGTACTTCCTATGTTAAGGTCAGCTCTGATACAGAACTCCAGGTTTTAGCCCAGATTCTAAATATTGAGTAGTATTCATGTCATTTAATTGCCAAAACATGGTCCATGTATAAATATTTCAAAATGGATATGTCCCCCAGATGTCTTCAGCAAAGAAAGCAGGCCTGTGTATGAGAAAGGAAAGGTACCCTTCTTCCAGCCCAGCCCAGCCCAGCTTTTGCATAGATCACAGTCAGAGCTGGAGGCAGGAACACAAACCAAGGTGGGCTGAGCCCCTAAGCTGTCAGATGCCCTTCAACTCATTCAACAGAGACCCTTTCCAGTAGGTGCCAGGAAAAGTTCAGGTTTCTCTTTTTCAGACTAAACTCTGTGGTGCATAGAGTTAAGAAGGTAGGCACTGTGGATGACAAGCATGGCCTGTGTGGTCTGGCTTAGGTTTCAGGGCCACCTCTAAGGATAAGAGCATGCCTGTGCCATTGGCGAGAGGCTGTAATAAGGAGCATTTCTCAGCAATGAATCTGACACAGAGTAAATATTAGATAAACATGAGTACTATCGAAGAAGTCAATGCCTTCAAATGTTCTACCTTACAAGCCTTACACTTTCCATCACTCCCAATGACCCATCTTGATGCCGCTTCTCACTGTACTCAAAAGATAAGCCTTTCATATGTCCCAATCGCTCTTTTGTCTGTCTAAATCTATCATCCCCATTCCTGACAGCCCCACAAGTCTCATTTTTATAGCAAACATTCCGTATTAAAAATCCAAACATAGTAGGACCTACCTTACATAATTTAAAAAAAAATTAATGTCCTATTTATATTAAAAGAAAATATTTTACATTGAATTAAAATGAATTTCAATATATAAATGTGTCTGACACAACTGCATTCAAAGAGTAAAGTAAAATGAAGCAATCAAATGCTTGAACCTACTCATGAATAGATTCAGATGTAAGAGAGAGAAGAAAATATTCACCAAACATTACAGGTGTTTTTCTCTACACTGATATTGTATTTTGAATTCAAAGTAAAGTAGTATTTTCACAGAGTCAGCATAACTGTAGTAGTTCCAAATGCAGACCAATGGAGGTGTATGTGTGGGTGACTGAATACTATAAGCGGCACTGTCATCAAGGGCGTGACTTTCCAGAACGGGAAACAACTCTTGGTAAAATTTGCAAACAAATCAAAAGGAATCTTCCTTCAAAAACATAATGGTTGCATTCCTGGGGAGTTTATTTGAAGTATACAAAACAATACTTTTGTGATTCAGCATTTATATTGAACGTAGAATTAGCTCCTAGACTCAGATCATGATAAATGAGTTTTTCGTCTACATGAATGTTTGCCCAAGCATTCAAGAATCAAACAGGATGCAGGATGATTCACTTAGTGGGACTATTCATGCACTACAGGGATGCCTGATGTCCCTGGCGCCTACTCACTGAATGCCAGCGGTAACCTCCAGTCATTGTGACACCAAAACCACCCTCGCTGTTTCCCAGAATGTCCCTAGGGGGCAGCACTTCCCCCACTGAGAACCACTCGACTAATTCGAGGCCAAAATACTATGCAGACAAATCTAATAGAACCTTATGTGTATATTTGCTCTTGACATACTGCCAACATCCATAAGGAAGGAAATCATGTGGAGGCTTCTACCTGCAATTTTTATGGTATTTGGTGATAAAGCTGAAGTGTATACTCCTTAATAGTGGTTTGAACTCTGTGTATCTCATATACACACAAAGATGTATAGAACACACATTCTGTCAAATGATCATCTTTCTAAATATCTTCCAGGGAACTTCTCCTTGCTCAAGGAGCAGTTCACTCCATTCCATTAAGCTCCCTCTACTTAAAAATAAATAGAGACCTTCAGGGTATTATGCTAAGTGAAATAAGTCAGAGAAAGACATCATATGATTTCACTCACATGTGGAATATAAAAAACTAATAAACAAACACAAACAAAATGAAACAACAAACCAAACCAAACAAAAATAAACATGGGAGTACGAAAAAAGAGAGTAGTGGTTAGCAGAGGGTAAGGGGCTGGGAGGATGGCACAATGAGCAAAGGGGACCACTGTATGATGATGGATGAAAAATACCTTTTGGTAGTAAGCACGTTGTAGGCTATAGAGAAGTAGAAAAATAATGTTGTAAACATGGAACTTACATACTCTTATAAATCAATGTTGCTTCATTTTTTTCAATTTTAAATAAATAAAGTATTATTGCAAGACATAACTCACTTGGATTAGAATGTTAGTGGTTAAATACATAATAATTAGAAACAGAGGGTTGACGACATGGTGGAGGAGTAGGTGGACATGGAGCAAATCTCCTTCCATGGATGCATCAAGAATACATCTACAGATGCAGCAGTTCTCATAAAACACCAGCTGATGTCCATGACAACTGGAAAGAAATATGTGGATCCACACACAAGTCTGTAGGATGAAGGAAAGAAGAGAGAAGGAGAGAAAGCGGGACAAGACCTGCAGCTGAGGGTTGGGAAGCTGAAGCAGGGGAGATACCCCTGCATCCGAGGCAATCGGTTGGGACAGAGGGGAAACATTTGAGGCTATCAGAGAGTGAGGCAGCTGATCTGTGACACTCTGAATGGAGTGAGAACCACACAGACCATCCGTGCCATGGCCCTACATACCTCAAGACAGGAATGCAACTCCACCAGTGTGCACAGTGGCTGGGAGCTGGAGGCAGGGATGGCAGAGCAATCCCAGGGGGGAGCCAGGGCTGTTTTTGACTATGGGGAGATGGCCTGAGGAGATGGGAGGATGGAAATCCATTGTGGGGAATGCCTTTGGAGGAAAGTGGGTGTGGAAGCAGGGTGCTACTACTGAGTCATGGGCAGGGGCTGGAGTCATCACCATAACCTCTCTCCCCCATACATGCTGGCAGCAGCAGATGAGCAGTAAAGAAAGACCCCAGTAAGAGTGGCCCTTTGAGTGCCTGATGCACTGAGCAATAGTGAAGGATCAGCCAGGGAAGCCCTTTGAATGTAAGCTCCCAGAGGCTAGAAAAGAATCCTAATAGAGCCATATGTCCTGCGCTGGTGGCCTCTGGCTCTCCTGGTGCTGCCAGGGTCCCTGCAATCCAAGCAGCCATGCCACCTCCACATCTGGTCCTCTCTGGGGCAGACCCACGTCCTCCAGGGCAGCCTCAGGAGCAAATTCCTTTGGATGACCCACATGCAGAGGTGGGCATAAAATCACAATTGAGCTCCAGGTGTGGAGCAACTAAGGAAGAGAATCAAAAAACTTTCCAGCTAAATAAGCTGCAGATTAAATTCACAAGATCAATTAGGTAGGCTCTGTGTCTTTGGAATATATAAAAGGACAATGAGTGTACCCAAAAAAGAAAACACTCTAGAGCTCTGTGAGCTGTGGACACTGGAGGCAAGGGCACACAGCAATAGGACCAGAGTCTGAGCTGTCCTCACAACAGGTCCAGAGATCAGCCCTCCCCAGCACTGGAGGGCCTCTTAGGGAGGGGGAGGTGGGCTGTGTCTTCTAGCTGGGGGAAAGGATGCTGACAGCTGAGACACAAAGAAAACATTTATTATTATTCTCATGTTTTGATTTGCTCTGTGGTTGATTCTGGCTTTTTCCCCCCCCCTCTTTTTTTTTTTTTCTCTGTTGTTTTTATTATTACTGTTTCTATTTAGGCTTTGGGGAACATTTTTAAATCACACTTTCAATTTCTTTTACATATTTCTACTTCTACTTTGGCTTTCTGCAGTTCTTTGAGGTTTTTTTGTTTGTTTGTTTTGTTGGTGGTTTTTTATTTATTTATTTATTTCGGTTCTTCTCTTGTAGCTTTTCGTTAATAGACATAGATCTTTTCTATACTTCTCTTTAATTTTGCTTTTCTATTTTTTCACCATTTCTATTTGTTTGTCTTGTTTTCTTTGCTTTATTTCTCAGTTGGCATTCTGCTTTGGTTTGTTTTCTGCTTTTTGTTTTGGTTAATTTTGTTTTTAATTGGTTGGCATGATTTTTTCGGTTTCCTTTGCTCACTGGGTCACTCTCTTGTCCTTTGTTTTCATTGGTCTCTTTTGGTTTTGTTGTGTGTGTGTGTGTCCCTTTGTTTTTGTTTCTATTTGCCTGATTTTTCTTTTGCGATTTGTCTTGGTTTCATTTTTTGTTTCTTTTGTTTGTTTTAATCCACTTTATTTCCATGACAAACAGCTGTCATGTGGGATCTTGATTCCCCAATCAGATGCTGGGTCTGAGTCTCTGGGGTGGGAGTGGAGAGTCCAGGATTCTAGACCACCAGCAAACTCCTGAGTCGCAGGTGCATTAATCAGGGAGAATGCCCATGAAGGCCTCCTCTTGAATCCAAGACCTGGCATCACCCAACTGTCTGCGGCACCTAGTGCTGGATGCCTCACCCAAAAGACCAGCAAGATAGGAAAACAGACCCAATCATCAGCAGACAGGTGGCCCATAGACACCCCAAAACACACAACCTCACAAGATCCTGCCCATCAGAGGGAAAAAACTTATCTTCTCCCACAAGAATACAGGCACAAGTCCCTCCCAACCCAAAGCCTACATAAGCCCCTGGACCATCCTCACTCACTGAGAGCAGAGATCAAAAGCAAGAACTATGACCCTATAGCCTGGGAAAAGGAGATCTTAAACACAATAAGTTAGAAAAAATGAAAAGACAGAAAAATATTGTGCAGATGAAGGAACAAGGTAAAACCCCACAAGACCAAATAAATGAAGAGGAAATAGGCAAACTACCTGAAAAAAAGAATTCAGAGTAATGATAATAAAGATGATCCAAAATCTCAAAAACAGAATGGAAAAAATACAAGAATCTTTCAACATATTTAACAAGGGCTTAGAGGAAATAAAGAATAAGCAAACAGTGACAAACAACACAATTACTGAAATTAAAAATACTCTAGAAGGAATCAATAGCAGAATAACTGAGGCAGAAGAACGGATAAGTGAGCTGGAAGATAGAATGGTGGAAATAACTGCTGAAGAGCAGAATAAAGACAAAGAATGAAAACAATTACAGGTAGTCTTAGAGACTCTGGGACAATATTAAATTGAATGCGCCAACATTCAAATTATAGGGGACCCAGAAGAAGAAAAGAAGAGATAGGGTCTGAGAAAAATTTTGAAGAGATTATAGTTGAAAACTTCTCTAACGTGGGAAAAGAAATAGTCAGTCAAGTCCAGGAAGCACTGAGAGTGCAATACAGGATAAACTCAAGGCGAAACATGCTGAATCACATATTAATAAAACTAACAAAAATTAAACACAAAGAAAAATATTAAAAGCAGCAAAGGAAAAGCAACAAGTGACATGCAAGGGAATCCCCATAAAGTTAACAGCTGATCTTTTAGCAAAAACTCTGCAGGCCAGAAAAGAATGCCAGGGTACAATTAAAGTAATGAAAGGAAAAACCTACAATCAATATTACTCTATCTAACAATCATCTCATTCAAAATTGATGGAAAAACAAAAAGCTTTACAAACAAGCAAAAGTTAAAGAGAACTCAGCACCCCCAAAGTATCTTTATAGCAAATGCTAAAAGAACTTCTCTAGGCAAGAAATGCAAGAGAAGGAAAAGACCTACAAAAACAAACCCAAAACAATTAAGAAAATGCTAATAGGAACATAAATGTCAATAATTACTTTAAATGTAAATGGACTAAACACTCCATCCAAAAGACACAGACTGGCTGAATGGATACAAAATATATATGCTATCTACAGGAGATCCACTTCAGACCTAGAGACACATACAGACTGAAAGTAAGGGGATGGAAAAAGATATCCCATGCAAGTGGAAATCAAAAGAAAGGCAGTGTCGCAATTCTCATAGATGAAATAGACTTTAAAATAAAGAATAAAACAAGAGACAATGAAAGACACTATAAAATGATCAAGGGATCAACCAAGAAGACATACCAATTGTAAATATTTATGCACCCAGCATAGGAGCACCTCAATACATAAGACAAACGATAACAAACATAAAAGGGGAAATTGACAGCAACATGTAATAATAGGGGACTTTAACAACCAACTTACACCAGAGATCATCCAGACAGAAAAGTAATAAGGAAACACAAGCCTTAAATGACACATTATGCCCAGTGGACCTAGTTTATATCATCAAAGCATTCCATCCAAAAGCATCAGAATACACTTTTTCTCAAGTGCACACTGAACATTCTCCAGGATAAATCATATCTTAAGTCACAAATCAAGCCTTGGTATATTTAAGAAAACTGAAATCATATCAAGCATCTTTTCTGGGCACAATACTGTGAGATTAGGTGTCTATTATAGGAGAAAAACTGTAAAAACACAAACACGTGAGGTTAAACAACACACTTGCAAATAACAAAGACGTCACGGAAGAAATCAAAGAGGAAATAAAAAACTACCCAGATACAAATGATAATGAAAGCATGACAACCCAAAGCCTATGGGATGCAGAAAAAGCAGTTCTAAAAGGGAAGTTTACAGCAATACAATCCTACCTCAAGAAGCAAGAAAAACATCAAATAGACAACATCACTTTACACTTAGAGCAACTAGAAAGAGAAGAACAAAAAACTTACCAAAGTTAGTAGAAGGAAAGAAATCATAAAGTTCAGAGCAGAAATAAGTGAAAAAGAAGAAAACAATAGCAAAGATTAATAAAAGTAAAAGCAGTTCCTTGAGAAGATAACCAAAATTGACAAACCATTAGCCAGACTGATCAAAAAACAAAGTCTCAAATCAATAAAATTAGAAATGAAAAAAGAGAGGTTGCAATAGACAACCTAGAAATACCAAGTATCATAAGAGACTACTATGAGTAACTATATGCCAATAAAATGGACAACCCTGAAGAAATGGGCAAATTCTTAGAAAAGTATAACCTTCCAAGACTGAACCAGAAAGGAATAGAAATTATGACCAGACCACAGAAATTGAAACTGTGACCAAAAATCTCCCAAAAATCAAATGCAAAGAACCAGATGGCTTCACAAGCAAATTCTATCAAATGTCTAGAGCAGAGCTTATGCTTATCCTTCTCAGACTCTCCTAAAAAATTACAGATGGAGGAACACTCCCAAACTGCTTTATAAGACCATTATCACACTGATACCAAAACCAAAGATATCACACAAAAAGAGAAAATTACAGGCCAATATCACTGATGAACATAGATGCAAAAATCTTCAACAAAACACTAGCAAACAGAATCCAACAACACATTAAAAGGATCATATACAATGATCAAATGGAGTTTATCTCAGGGATGCAAAGATTCCTCAATATATGCAAATCGATCAATGTGATACACCATATTAGACTGAAAGATAAAAATCATATGATAATCTCAATAGATATAGAAAAAGCTTTTGATAAAATTCAACATCAATTTATGATTTAAAGAAAAAAAAAACTCTTTAGAAAATAGACATAGAAGGAATCTACCTCAACATAACAAGGGCCATATATGGCAAACCCACAGCAAACATTCTCAGGACTGAAAAACTGAAAGTATTTCCTTTAATATCATGAATAAGACAATGGTGCTCACTCCCACCACTATTATTCAACATTGTTTTGGAAGTCCTAGCCATGGCAGTCAGAGAAGAAAAAGAAATAAAAGGAATTCAGATTGGAAAAAAAAGAAGTAAAACTCTCACTGTTTGCAAATGACATAATACTGTACATAGAAAATCCTAAAGATACCACTAGAAAATTGCTAGAGCTGAAATTAGGAAATTAGGAAAGTCACAGGATACAAAATCAATACACAGAAATCCTTTGCATTCCTATACACTAACAATAAAAAATCAGAAAGAGAAACTAAGGCGACAATCCCATTCACCATTGCAATAAAAAGAATAAAATACCTAGGAATAAACCTACCTAAGGAGACAAAAGACCTGTATGCAAAAAACTATAAGACACTGATGAAAGAAATCAAAGATGACACAGACAGATGGAGAGATATACCATGTTCTTAGATGGGAAGAATCAATATTGTGAGAATGACTATACCACCCAAGGCAATCTACAGATCCAGTACTATCTCTACCAAATTACCTATGGCATTTGCCATAGAACTAGAGCAAAAAATTTTACAATGTGTATAGAAACACAAAAGATCCTGAATAGTCAAAGCAATCTTGAGGAAGAAAAACAGCTGGAGGAATCAACTTGCCTTGCTTCAGATTATCCTACAAAGCTACAGGAATCAAGACAGTATGGTACTGGCACAAAAATTGAAATATAGCTCAATGGAACAAGATAGAAAGCCCAGAGACAAATTCATGTGTCTATGGACACCTTATTTTTGACAAAGGAGGCAAGACTATACAATGGAGAAAAGACAGCCTCTTCAATAAGTGGTGCTGGGAAAACTGAATAGTTACATGCAAAACACATATAACACTTCCTAACACCACACACATAAATTAACTCAAAATGGATTAAAGACTTAAATGTAAGACCAGAAACTATAAACCTCTTAGAGAAAAACATTTGCAGAACACTCTGACATAAATCACAGCAAGATCCTCTTTGACCCACCTCCTAGAGTAATGGAAATAAAAACAAAAATAAATGAAAGGAACTTAATTGAAAATAAGAGCTTTAAAAAAAAAAAAGCACAGCAGATGAAAAGACAAGCCTTAGAATGGGAGAAAATAATTGCAAATGAAGCAACTGACACAGGATTAATCTTTGATAAATATAAATACACACACACACACACACACACACAGTAAATCACTTCATCTGTGTCCGACTCTTTGCCACCCTATGGACTGTAGCCACCAGGCTCCTCTGTCCATGGAATTCTCCCATCAAGATTACTGGGGCTGGTTGCCATGCTCTCCTCCAGGGTATCTTTCCAACCCTGGGATTGAACCTTCATATCTTACATGTCTTGCACTGGCAGATGTGTTCTTTACCACTGGAGCTACCTGGGAAGCCCATATATATATATTTTATATATGTGTGTGTATACATATATATATATGTATATTATATATATGTGTGTGTATTATATAATATTGTGTATATTATATATATTATATATGTGTATACATCTATACATATATGGGCTTCCCTACTGGCTCAGTGGTAAAGAATCTGCCTGCCAGTGCAGGAAACGCAGATTCAATCCCTGGATCAGGAAGAACCCTCGAAGAAGGAATTAGCAACTCACTCCAGTACTCTTGCCAGGAGAATCCCATGGACAGAGGAGCCTGGCGGGCTACAGTCCATGGGATTGCCAAGAATCGTACATGACTGAGTAACTAAACAACAATACACATACATATGTATTGTTATACACACACACACACACACACGCATATATATATATAACTCAGCTGTGAGAAAGAAGGAAACTGCCATTCACAACAACATGGATGGATAAACCTGGAAGACACTATGCTAAGTGAAAGAAGTCAGACAGAGAAAGATAAATACTGTCTGATCTCAACTTATATACAAAATCTAAAAAAGTATAACTTGTAGAACCAGACAGAGGAACTGTGGTTGCCAGGGGTTGGGGGTAGGGGAAGTGGGAAGACATTGGTCAAAGGGTACCAAAACTGATGAGTATTTTCCAGGATCTAATGTACAGCATGCTGACTATAATTAATAATACTATATTGTAGACCGGAAGTTACTAAGAGAGTAGATGGTAAGCATTCTCATCCCCCTTTCCCTAAAAAATAGTACATGTGAGGTGATAGATGTGTTAATTAATTTGATTTTTAAATCATTTTGCAATGTGTATGTACAGTAAATTATCACATTTTATACCCTAAATATATATAATTTTTATTTGTCAATTAAACTTCAATAAAGCTGGAAAAAAAATTTTTTAAAGCATGGCCAAAACCAGAATGTTCTCTGACTTCCTGCCTGACATGAGGTCTCCTGAGAATGGAGCAGGACCCACATGGAGTCCCAGTGGAATGAAGGGTAGGAGATCAGGTGTCTAAAGAAATCTCTGTTCAGTAAAGGAAGAGAGATTTATTGGAGCAGCAGCACTCACTTCCAAGTGCATAAATCTCTGCTCTACCAGCTCAACACATGCCATATATCTTATGAGGAAAAACCCACATAGTACTCAGCTAGAGTCATAAGCAGCGCCCCAGACATTTCTCTCTCTTGCTATGTCTTCCTTCTGCCCCAGACTATTAGCTGCTTAAGCTCATGGACCTTTTCTCATTCAGCCCTGTGTCTTTATAACCTAGGACAGAGCCTAGACAATAAAATAGGAGCCAGGGTAAACATTTGCAGAACTGAGCAGAAATAGAGGCCATGTGCAAGGGATCTGCCCTGCTGAGCGTGGTGGCATCTGTGGCTCCCACAGTCAGGCCACCATGACCTGAGCCTGTAGTCCCCTCCAACTGCCTTCCACCTGCTCTGGCCACCTCCTCCTTGGCTAGGCCCAGAGCAGTCCAGCCAACCTCAGTGCATGCCCTGCACTCCATACCAACCCAGAAAGCCAGATGAGAAAACTGGCACAACTCTTGAGCCCTCTAGCTCTGCCATCAGAATGGCTCTTCTCTGCCTGGTTAGACCAGCACACAGGCATTTGAACTGAGAGGGTGGGGTAGGGGGCTTATCCAGCAGGGAAATAAAAGGCCTTTATTTAGCACCTATTAAACTCAAATCCCAATTTCATTCATCACCATGTAAGCCTCAGGACCCACCAAGCCATTATGATGTAGGTGAAAGAAAAAGGATTCAGAGATGACTGAAGTCTCTTCAAGAATCTGAAGGATAATCTGTAAAGGTTATGTAAACAACCATAATTTTAACCAAAACTTTTTAAACCTGTGAGGCCAAGCAAAAACAGACTGTAAGACTTTCAGAACCAGAATCTCTGCTGGCCTCTTTTATCTCTTTCAAAGACTTGTGATTGAAGAGCTGGAAGCAGGAGTTATAGCTGGCTTAAATTTGTGAAATACTGTCTAGAGATAAGGCAGAGGGATTTTGAAAAGAGATCGCACGAGTGTGAATTTTGCTTAGGGAGCTTGGACTAGCATGGACTATGGGGAGGGGGAGTAGAGAAAGGGACTGAAGAAAAGCAAGATTGACCCAAAAATGGAGTGGAGAACAGCTTGGTTTGGCTTCAGGAAGAAATCTGGAAGAGAATATAGTGAATCAAGGCACAGGCTCTGGAGTTAATCAGATGTGGTTCAGAAGCCTGGTGTCATCATTCAGTACCAGTGTGACCTTAGATAAATGTCCTGACCTCCCTGTCTTGGTTTCCACCTTTACAGAGTGGAAAAATTACCGCAGTACCTGCTGCATACGTTGTTGTGAGGATTAAACAAAAAGATGACTTGGACTTCCCTGGTGGTCCAGTGGTTAAGAATCTTCCTGGCAATGCAGGGGACGTGGGTTCTATCCCTGGTCCAGGAACAAAGATCCCACGCGCCGCAGGTTAACTAATCCATGTGCCACAACTCAGACCTGATGCAATCAAATAAATAAATAAGTAAATATTAACAAATAAATAGAAGAATGACTGTAAAGTGCGCAGCTCCAGTCTGACAGCTAACACATGTTCCAGACAAGTGAAGACTGACCGTCCGAGGTTTTGTCCTGGCTCTATGGGTTGGGGCTGGAAAAGGAGGGAGGAGATTTAGAAGTGGAATACTGTCACTTGGGAGTTTGTGTGAGTAGAGCGAAGTGTTAGGATGGGAGGATAAGAAATAATGAGACCCAAGAAAGACCACGGTGCTTTGAGTCAATGTGTTGAGATGAAGAATAAACAAAGCTGAGGCAAGAGCCTTCCTCAGAGTAAAGAAAGAAGTAGGCTTGGGCTGAACGGTTGGATTCAGGACATGGGACTCAAGTAGGAAGAAGGATTCCGTGAAACATGAGGAGGGGAAGAGGTGAAAGAATCAGCAGAGGTCCAGGCAGCCAGGAGGTGAAAAGGCAGGGTGAACAGGGTCACACTACAGGTCTAAGCAGCGAGGTCAGGATCTCAGAGTTCAGGGCATTAACAGCCAAAGATGAATGGCCCTAGGGCATGGTTGCTTATTCTGTTTGTGTTGACCAGGCTTTCAGATGCATGAGGTGAACAGAACCAGAGTCCCTTATCAAGGTGTCTCAGGAGGTAATTTCACAGAGAAATTGAAGAGTTGTCTCTCTTACATTTGCAGAAATGCTGAACTTAAGTCTTCCCCAAATTACTTTTATTCATTGATTAACCATATCAAGAAATTACAGCAGCATACACACAGACACACAACATACCTCCTCTGCTTTTAAATGATCATCTTCTCTCTTTTTTCAGTGGAAAAAAAAAAAAAAAAGATGTGGCTCCTTAAGTACTGAGCAAAGAAGGAGAATAAGACACAGAACTTGGCGCATGAACAAGGTGCAAGGTGTTTTCCAGTTTTATATGCCAATATCTGATCACTAATCTGCAGAACTTTAAAATGTCAAAATATAGAATTAATTGAGCACCTCTTGCATTTATAGAACCACTGAAAGTATATGCTAGATGAAATGGCATAAGAATAACTTAAGTCCCAAGATAATAGTCACCAAGTGGTGGACCAAGGGTGTAAGATGGTACAGCATGGATGACGACATTCAGACTTCTGCACTTTCCAATGTCTAAGTCTTGCCCACTGCCTTGGAGGAAGTGGACAGTGGAAATCTACCGAGTCACCACTGGGGAGCAGAATTGAATCTGTACAAAGTGAACTCAAAGCAAAGAAGCTATCAGACTATAAATTATTTCTACAACATGCTTTCCCCTCATTCTCAACCAGATCTACAGGAATCTATAAAGATCCCTTTAAAAAGAAACTCCCAGAAAATGAGCTATATCTTAACATGGTCATGAATGGAAGCAGTGTGGTACAGAAGTTAAATGCATGGGCTTCAGAGTTAGGTAAGTGAGGTCCAAGACTAGCTCTAGTGTGTGTGTGCGCACGCAGTCGTGTCTGACTCTTTGTGACCCCATGGCCTGTACATGACTCCTCTGTCCATGGGGATTCTCCAGACAAGAATACTGGAGTGGGTTGCCATGCCCTTCTCCAGAAGATCTTCCAGATCCAGGGATCAAACTCAGGTCTCCTGCATTGCAGGCAGATTCTTTACTCTGAGCCACCAGGAAGTCCCAAAGCCTAGCTCTGCTGAATGCTAAATCTATGACTTCTCTATGCCTCTGTTGCTCATCTACAAAATCAGGATGATACTTGTACCTCCTTCATAGGGGTAGAGGCAGATTATATGAGATAATAATGAACAGAGCTTAACAGTGTTAATGTAGACTGCATGTTTGCAACATCAGTTACTATTAATAACACTTGCTGCAATTGGTCAACACCCTCAGCTCCTTATTCTTTCCTATTTTTGTCTCAGTGGGACCCTCCCACACTGGCTCCAGGCTTGGCTGGTGGGACATTAGTGAACAAGACCAAGTAGAGGATGATTTGCCTTTTTGGATGTACTTGACCTTGCTGCTCTGCTGTATCCTTGAAAACAGAGGTTGAGCTGCTGGAGGATGAGAACTAGGAACCAGCGAGAGTGCTCTCAGTCATCCTGACTGAGCCAATTCTAGACCAGGCAGTACTCGCCAACTCCGCATACATAAGCAAATCTAACCTAGAGCCGCAGAGCACACACCCAAACTGCAGCTAACCTCAGAAGCATGAACTAGTCTAGCAGACATCAGCCAGGTCAAATCAACTAAATTCCACAAACTCCTGAGATACATAAATCTGTATCATTGTGTGCCACTGCGGTTTTGTTTGTTACAATATTGTTTCTTACACAGCATCATTGTGGCAATAGATAACGGATACACCATTATTATTAATGTGTTACTGTTATTGTTACTATTATAATCATTACTCTTTAGAGGAGCACAAGAAGGTCCCCCAACCCCCTGTGCCCTCTGTAACTGTCACAGGCAAAACATCTTTCTCACAACCTGCTGTTCTTTCCACAGAAAGAAAAGTATTAGACAAACCGAGCAGGTGGCTGCTGCTTCAGAACTTTTTGCCTTGTTTCCCTGACAGGTTGCTGCTAATGATGCTATTATTTTTCTTGTGAGTGGAAATACCCATGACAGTATTACCCCACAGGCTGCTCTGATGAATGGTTAATTAGTTTAATTAGTGACGAGCCCTTCTTCCATCAACTTAGATTCTAGCCTTATATGTTCCCACAGGGACTTTACAGTCCTAGGTCCTAAGAGTGCTTGTAGGAGACCTTCAAAATCAAAAGCACTAGATGGAATGTGTCCTCAGGGCTTCCTGCCTTCCCTTTCAAATAATAACAGGTAGCATTTACTCTGTGCCAGGCACTACGCAAGCACTTTATGTGCATTTTCTCATTGATTCCTCACAAAAATCTAAAAAGCAAGGACGATTCTTATCCCTAAAGTATATATGAGAAAACTGAGACTCAGAGACATAACGAATGTTTCTGAGGTCACAAAGCTAGTAAGTGACATAGCTGGCACTAAAATCCTAGTCTGTCTGATTCCATTCTTGTTACTGCTGTAGGTGCTGTTTCCCTGGCCCTAATTACACCCTCTCTCTCCAGCCTGGTGCTCTTCTCCTCTGTCCCCCCTAACATGCTTTGCTCTCATAAGAAACCCCAACACTAGCCCCTAGTTTTCTCACGTGCCTGTAGGCCACTGTGCTCGTTTCCCCAAGTTATATGCATTTCATGCCTCAGTGCTCAGGAGAATTAGCTTAATTGTGATAAAGAGCAATTCTGAAGAATAGTAGATTCAGCCAGATGGAAGATTTTTAATTCAGCTCTTATGAAAATGAAATCTGGAGGTCAGCGAAATAGCATAGTATGGGCTCCCCAGTCATCAAGAATAGGGTCCCTTCTCTCTTGTTGCTCCACAGTATCGACATTTCTGCCTCAAAGTCCGATATGGCTACATGAGCTCCAGACATCACATCTACATTCCAGCCAGCAATGTGGAGGAAATTGGAAGAGGGCATGCTTCTTTTTCCTAACATCTTTTCTCATATTTTATTCATTGACCCTTTACCTCTTTATCATTTCATTCTTCCTGTTTTTCTCTACCCTGTAGCAAGCTGGTCCATTCCTCTCCACTCTCCACTTTTTATCACAGCCTTCTACAATCTCCCTCTGATCTTGAGAATGGTAACAGGAGTATGAGGAACATGGTAAAGAGCAATCTCGGATCCTTTTGCACCCAAAAAGCAAGACATTTAGCAATTTACAAAAGATTTCACTGTAATTTCAAGCAGGATGCCCAAAGCAAATCATTTTCATCCCAACTGTTTGTTAACTTTCCCTCTTCTCCTTCATTCTTCTTTCTAAACCCTCTCAAAGCTGCATCACTGCATGTCTGCTTCAGGAGTCTCAATTTGCTCTGGTTACCCAGGAGAAGGCAACTGAGTTAGAGAACACTTGCTACTCCCAGAGATTAGCCCCAGTGTGGGGACTGCTTCTCCTGTGCAGACACCCACTATAAACTCGGATTCAGTTAAGCCACAGCATGCATTGAAACAAATAACCTCCTTCTAATTGTGAATCCATTGTATCTGTTGAAGTCATCAAGAACGTTCAAAAGTGTTCCTTCTTTTATTATTTTTCTCTTATCTAAAGGCAATTTGACACTTACAACATGTTCTTCCCTTGTTCTCAGTAGGAATGATTCTTCCAGTCTGGACAGTGTTGAGCCACCATCTTGCTGAGGCTTTGGGAAGTGATGAATCATGGAGATTGAGAGGGAAGTCAGAACTGTGAGAAAAGTGAGTAATTAGGTTGGGCCCTGAGAACACCCAGAAATAAGAAATCAACCTAGATCCTAATGTTAGAAGCAAGGCAAGCTAGACAGGGAGCTAATAGCAATTAAATATGCTGGGACCTCAGGACACAAATGCAGGGAGATGACCAGAGCTCAAATTGGCAATTCATCTCTCTTCTGTTGCATGGTTCTCTGGAAAGACACTGTCCCACAGAAATGTAACACAAGTCCTGGATATCATTTAAAATCGTCTTGTAGTCATGTTTCTTAAAGGTGAAATAAATAAAAATACGGTTTATGGAATAAAATATATTCAAAATACTATAATTTCAAAATCTAAACCAATATTATTTTAAAAAATTATCTCTGAGACTTCTTTACATTCTTGTTTTATATACTATGTCTTCAACATCTGGTGTGTATTTCACACTTATGGCACGTGTTTGAACCAGTCTCATCCAAAGCTCAGTAGCCGCATACAGCCAATGAGAGCTATGTTGGACAGCGAAGGTCTAGACCTACTCTGCTGAAAGCCGGCTCTAGGAACCAGCACCATCAACAGACACTTGGGAGTTTGGTGAAAACTGCTGAATCCGGGAACCTGCATTTTAACCAGATCTCCAGGAGATAGGCACATATGAGTTTGAAAAGTGCTACCACAGACACAAGCAGAAGTCTTTAGAAGAAAGTGCTTTGTGACAAATGTTTAGGAAGGTCTGAGCATCACTAAAGAAGGGGGCAGGGAGGCAGTGCAAAACGGGCTTACTCAACTCTGGCAGGTTGCTCAGAGGAAAACAGGGAAACTATCACTACAGTCAAAGAACAAATAGCTCCAACTCGAGTGGTTTAAAGAAATAAAAGACTGACCACATTTTCCGCAGCTGCAGGACCCTGCACTCAGCCTGAATAAAATGGCTTAAGATGATGGTGTCTAAAATGGCTTAAGATGATGGTGTCCCTGACCTACCTCCTTGCCAAGGCAGAACCTATAGATAGAGCCAGGGAATATTGCAAGCAGAATCACCGCTTCCCCCAAAATAGCTCCCTAGCAGCCTGCCAAGGTGGCTATAATTTTTACCATTTGAATTACACTTTAGAATTGAGGTGTTATTTTCAGAAAGCCCTAGGCAACATGACATACAAAGCTCATCCCTAGAAAGGGGTTCCCCATATAGGTTTACTTGCAACCGGATTGAGAATCTGCTTATAGCACACATGCAGGAGGAAAGGAGCAGAAAGTCGAGGCCTTGACAGGAATAGGAGGAAATGGTTTGAAGAAAGAAGCAAGTAATGAATGACCCCGAGGAAAGACAGCGGGCATGTAAAGAAGCACGAGTGGGGAATCAAACACAAATTTCACAAAGCTGCGCTTTACTTCACTGTGAATCACCTATATTATTGCCAAGGACAAATCTGAGTTAATCCCCCTAGTTGAGAGGATACTGGGGTGAACAGAGAAGCTTCTAGTCTGTCAGGGGTAGCCCCCACCCCTGGCTGGTGGGCAGTGTTCAATACACGTGTGTGGAGTCAAGTGATGATGCTGACACCGGGCACCAGAGATGGAGAAAAAAACAGAGGCCAAGATGGGTCCAGGGAGCATGGAGCAGAAAGAGTCAGGCGAGGCCATGAAGAAAATATGACGTGGGTGTTTGGATCACCTGCGTGCGTGGTGGTGGCCAGAATGACGCTCTCGCGTGTCCGGAATGAGAGGGTGACGCTGTGTTGACCCACGGCCAGGTGGGCACAGGAAGCTGGTTGCCCTTTGGGTCCTTGGCCATCATTAAAGGTGAGTGCCCAGGAAGGGTCTGGACGTAAGACTTCCCTAGTACACATTTGTCACCAGCGGCCAGAAGGAGAATCAAACAAACACCGCTGTGAGTAAATCAGTCACTGTTTGAGCAGGTGCCCTTTTCCGAATGAAATTGCGTGTGTTATTTTTAATATCTCTTGTCCATCTGCTCTGGTTGTTTCCTCTGGCCCAAATTGGAAGGCTCCGTCGCGCTACCTGGACGGAGATTTGACCATGCAGTCACCTTCGCCTAGCTGCAGGGATGTGCTTGGCTTCTCTGATACACAAACCCCAGGAAGTATAAATAGAAATGTTGCTTTTATTTGTAGACTTAATGCTCATGGGGAAGCTGGCTCAGAGGCATAAAAGCTTACCTCTTCCAATTCACTGAACTTTGGGCCCATAATTCTTGCAGTTCAGAAAATTAAATAGAGGTCAGCAATTTATGCCTAAGGTACCGGAGATGGAGAGCCTGAGCAGGGCTATTAAACCCAGCAAATGTGCTTATGTGTTTTCAATTTTCTCATGTTGTTTCTGCCGGGGTCTTCCACAACAAAATTGCTCCTGCTTTATGGACTGAAAAACCTCAGAGTGAGAGACAGCTTCTCTTTAGCACCTCTGCCAGAATGTCAGGGCAGATTCTGAGCCCAGGCAGCCCTTAATCAGGAGGTCTCTAGGGAGCCCAGTTCCCAGGATATAGATATGCTACTGTTAGCATCAACATCTATCTGTTCCCAAATGCCCCAGAGGGCCAACCTGTGTTTATTAGGTGTTCTATAATATACCAAGGACTACTTACTTCATTTTATATTTGGAGATTTTTTAAAACTGACTTGTGTACTTCCCACGCTTCAGTTGGAAAGAAGGTCCTGGGAATTATGTAAAGAGAAACACGGACACCTGGAACCCCTAAGCAAACTCGGATATCAGCTGTTTGTTAAACAGCAACCTTAGCAAATCCTTGTAAGGAACTCCTGGAAATTCTAGAAAGGAAAGCTGCTTTCCTTTCCTCTACCTTAATAAAGGTAGAACAGTAACCAGTGTGCTTGAGGAAATTCACTGAAAATCTAGATTCTTTGGGAAAACTTGAAAAGGGCAAAAATAGCACTTCAAGAAACATGATCAGTGCGATATCCCCCAGCACCTACAAAAGGTTCTCAATAAACAGTGATTGATTCTCTGACTATAATTCCAGGCTTCCACCCATCTTTACATCATGCTTAAAAACATGCTAAGCATTCTAATGCCCAGACACAGCCTTTTTCAGATTTCATCCTTTTTCAGAAAGTTGGGCATCTTGCAGCCTTAGGCTTTGACACAATACACTGAAAACCAATGATGGCGAACCTCGAACATCCCACGGATCAAGCTGGACTAACTTACATCAATAGTAATGCAGAGCTACTGGAAGCAGGCAGGATCCAAGTTGGATCTGGTCTGCCTGCCTGCTGCTAGGACCATGTTGGTGTGAATATTCCTGTTTACATCAAAAGAGCTTCATATTTGCTTGGCAAATAATTCAATACAAATTAGAACATTCAGTTCCAGTCTGGCCTGGGAGCCTCATGTAGACAGAGCTAAAACTTCAGTCGTCTTTTATGAACTACCAAAGTAGCCTAAGATATTGGGCCTAAGGAGACTTTTATGTGGTTGTAGAATTGATTCTCCCAGTTGGAAGCAAGAAGTAGAAATGCATGAAAGTGCAGAGAAAAGGAAAAGGGAAAAAAATATGTACAAACTCCTTTAAGCTCTGTAAAACTTTGGATTCCAGTTCTTAGACCCTGTTTTTCATACCAATGCAATCCCAGTAGCTGAGAGAACTCCATGAAATATAGACCCCCTAATATAGAATCATGCACTTTTCCAACTCTAATTTTATGAATAAAGAAATTAAGATCCAGAGATTTTAAGTGACTTGTCCAAGATAACAGAACTGCTTGGTGGGAGTCTGTATCACAGTCTCAGCCTCTTTATACCTACCACAGGACAGTTTAAGAGGGAAAAGGGAAGTCTCCGTAGCTCTCTAAAGATGGCAATGAGCCTTAAGCTTCACAGGTTTTACAGCTGCCGACTTAAGACAGTTCAACACCTGAGAAAAGAGTGAAGATTTTATTTCTTTTAAATGGAGTTGTGATTCCTAGGCCTGGCCACCTCACATCCCCAGGGATATCTCATCTCCAGGACTTCGGATGGCAGCAGGGACTATACTGATCCAGTTCTAAGAACAGGTAGCTCACAAGTCTCTGATGAATCGTGAGCCTCACCTTTTCACACAGCGCATGCTATGTGCCCACTTACAAATATGAAAGAGCAAAATTTCCAGAATGTGTGTGATGTAGTTGAGATTTTTCAGCCAGTTCTGTGCATCAAGCTTCGGAATCTCTCCAGCCTATTGGTATGACTTCTCCTGGCACTAAAGAGGGGATTAGAGAAGAAAAACTCTAAAGAAATATGGTACAGATGGCAAAAATCGGGGAGAAAGGAAAAGAAAGAAAACTTGGCCTTGAGAGAAAGTAAGTAGCAACATGGATGCAAACATGCTGATTAAAAAGACAAGTGGCCATCTTGCAAGGTTAAAAAAAAAAAGTCTGGTGATGGATCACCATGCCGGCAAATGTTCCACGGTATTGAAAACAGAGCTAGCCACAAAATCATTTTTTCTCCAGGTTTTTTGTTTGGGTTGGAGAATGCAACATCAAGGGCACATTTGGAGGAGATGTGTGTGGTGAGGGAAGGCAGAACCCTAGCTCTTGCAGCAGTTCTCTTGGGCTGATAGCTGTTCTCCTTCCCTCATCCTCCCCCCAGTACCCTCCCCTCACCCCAGGAGAGAAGAACATGCCATACAACTTTATATAACTGACATCCCCAGCACTTTGAAGATCAGACCTCGGTGAGTTCAGCAGCCAGGAGGTCAGATCCAGCGCATTCTCTGATTGACTGCTTTCCCTGGTTAACTGCAGGCTGGAAGCAGAGCCTTGGATAGGCTTCTACCCACAGGGAGGTGTGTCCTAACACTTGGAGGAAGGTCAGAGAGATCAATCTCTGGCTCCTTCTGAGACTTTCGGGGACACTCTTAGAATGAAATGGGCTGCTGGCCTCACTCTCTCACTTCTGTTTCTATTATCTGTTTTTTCCCCACCTGATTTTTCTCAAACATACTCCAGCAAAATTGCTTTTGTCCCAGTTCTAAGTCATACACCAGGGAAAATCTAAATTCCCTTTAATTCTCTGGACTGCATTTCAACAAGTATTTATAGAGTGTCTACTATGTACAGATTGCTGTTCTAAGATATCTTGGATATTATTAAAAAAAAATAATCTGCCTTCAAGGAACCCTCTAGTAAGCAGAATAAGTTATTATGGCACTAAGTGAATGAGGGTATGTTTAACTCAGGATATCAGAAAGGAAGGATCAATAAAGTCTTCATGGGAATTTGAAGGACAGTAGGATCTTGATAAGGGAGGTTGGGGAAAGAGCATTCCATGGTATAGGCACAGCAGAAGACACTTAGAGGGGGAAAGTGTGAAGAGCCCTGCCTGGAGGAAGCACAGGATACATGGAAGATGTCAGGGCAGTACCTCCAAAAAGGTAGGCTAGAGCTAAAGCCAGTAGTCTTGAATGTCAGACTGAGAAATTTGCATTGGGAAAGAAGGGAGAGCTGGTGCTGTAGAGGCTAAATCAAATCAATCCAATGAAACAAAGAAAAAGATAGTTATGAATGAGAGCATGTCTAAAAGTCCACTTGAAGGGACAAATTGTTACTTTTCTTTTCATTCAGTGTTTCATTCAATACCTCCTAAGGTGCTGAAGAATGGAAAGAAAACCAACATTTGGGCCAGATAGAGCTCTATTCAAGTAGTGATTCTACACTATTTAGCTCTGGGCCTTTGAGCAAGTCTTGGGTAACTACTATGAATCTGCTCATCTCCTAAGATATAAGAAACATCACATTACCCTCCTTTTCCAAGTCAAATTAAATCTCCTTCTGTATGTTTGCTAGCAAACAAGAAATGAATTCTCTATCATCGGTGGGGGTAGACGAAGATCAGTGGAAGAGCAGAATCTCAGAAGACTGGTGCAACCACAGGAAAGGGGAAAGATCTCTATTCTTTAGTTCATCTCAGCATATTGACTTCTTAACATCTGAGCCCTCAGGGTCCACTGAATGTGGAAGGTTCCATTTCCCCCAGCTACGCTTGTGTTTCGCTTAAAGTTTTACTTTCACTTTAGGTTTGAAGGATTTGTTAACAAAAGAAATCACTCATTACACATATAAACAATTTCAATGTTTTATAGAAGATTATTTGACTTAATTTCAATATGCAGTCATTAAAAGAAAAGAAATAGAAACAATAGAGAGAAGTAACAGCATGTACATCACAAAATTGGGCCAACCAACATACAGTGCAGAATTAAACAGCCCTGGGAAGTCCCTTGTTAACAGCAATCTGGGGTCCCAATTGGGAAAGGGTCTTGGGCAGTGCATCCACCTCATGGGTGAAACTTCAAATTGCAGTTTTGAGGGCTCCCACTTAAAATCTCAGGCTGTGCAAAAAATGTACCTCTGGTTTTACTTTAAACTGTTTGCAATTCCTTTTGTTTCACCTTGTCGGTCATAGGATTTTGTTAGACCCTGGGGTTGGCCAGACCTCCAGAGGCTCAAAAATTCCAAAACCCACTTCTTTTCCTATCTAAAGTGCTGCCTGACCTGCCTGCTTGCAGGTAGGCATGGAATCCAGTCAGAGGCCTGCTCTCCTGATTCTGAAGCCTGAACAAGACTTCCTCTATTTTAATTTCCCTAAGAGCTTGGCATGTTGATCTCTGATGATAGGTCCTGAAACATGGCAGTAGTGACCAACTGTCCTGGTTTTCCCAGGACTGAAGGGGTTTCCAGGATGCAAGGCTTTCAGTTTTCAAACCTGGAAAGACCAGAGCAAATTAGGATGAACTGGCCACCCTATCTGGCACTCTGTGTCCAGATCTGTGGCATTCACCTGTCCCCAACCCCACCAGAGACTCTGGTCTAACCAGAGCTCTATCAGGGAATAGGATAGGGCCAACAGATGTGGAAGAACTTGCTACTAGCTTCCCATCTATGTCTCAAAGCCAGTTCTACTTCTTTAAACCGAAGTCCTAAACTGGGTGAGGAATTTCTTCTGAATATCTGGCAATTTCTTCTTCCTTTTTTTTTTTTTTTTTTCTGAGGTGAACCAAAAACTCATCAAACAACCCCAGAAGCAAAGTTGTCCAGAAGTCTAAATATACAGGCTTGACCATTCAAACCTGCAGGAGAGAGGAGAAAGATATGAGGATAAAAGGAAAAGAACAAATCATCCTTTTGTTCCTCTGAGATGAGTCAGTCATTGAGCCGAATACAATATGTCCTGTACAAATATAGCACATGCAATGTACCAGGCTCTGGGGCTGGTGCTCCATGTACATCAGGGGAAAAGATGGCAGGCCTCTCCTCATTGAACTGACATTCTATCATTATCCTGAAACAAGAAAGAAGCAGGGGGAAAAAAGATTCAAAAAATTATTCAGATGCAAGTGACTTAGACAAGCCTACTAGAGCCATCATAGGGTCAAATGTGTTGTAATACACACAGAACCCTCACTACAGAGCTGTCATGCAGGAAGCTGCCCAGTATAACCATGGGGGTACCTCCGAATCTCTGGACTTGCTACAAACTGTTCCTCTTTGACACTTCCTTCAGTTTCTACCAGCTTTACTTATGTTTTTATTTGGCTTCATTGGGTCTTAGTTGTGACACACAGGATCTTCATTGCATCATGCAGGATCTTTGTTGCCGAGCACAGACCCTTTAGTCATGGCTTGCGGGCTTCAGCAGTTGCACACGCAGGTTCTTAAACACTGGACCACCAGGGAAGTCCCAGGTTCTGCCAAACTCTTGCTACATTTCTGAAGAGTTTTTAGATTTACTAGGCATCACGACCAGATTCTTTTATATATATCGTCTCTCATTATTCCCATTTCACAGGGGAACACTCTCTGGCTGTAACAGCAATCAGTTAAGTTCACACACTTAGACCAAGAATGAGAATGTGAACCCATTTCTTCCAGCTCCAAGCCAGTGCTTTTCCTCATGTCACATTGCCTCCTGGCAGCTCCTTTGAGAGACTGCTCACCTTTGCCCACTGCTCTGGGGCTCTCAGGTCAGAGATTGGTGTTATAGCTGCAGAGGCTATGGGCCAAAGGCAGGGCAGATGCATTAATCAGGGGAGGCTCATGGCCATCTTAACACAGTGAGAATTATTTCTCACCACAGAATTCTGACAAGGAGCCACACAATCAAGTTTTTTTCTGAATCCTCTAGGGTTTTGTTTTTTGTTTTTTTCATCTGCTGCATTCAGCTTGCCGATGGGAAAAGAGAAAAAGCCCAAAGGATAATACTGGGGCTTCTTAAGGGGCTAACCTTGGAAGTGGAGTGATCAATTTTGCCCATATTCTATTGGCCAGAACTCAATCACATGGTCACATCTAATGAAACAGGTGCTGGGAAATGTAGTGTGGGTGTACATGCATGAGGAAAAGGCAATGGGGTTTAGTGAACACAGAGCAATCTTTGCCAGAGTGGGAAAGAATATTTGAATGGCAACAATGTGGTGGAAATACTCAACTCTTGAAAAACTCCATCCACAAAATGGAGGACTCCAGAGGTATTTTCTTTGCAAGGTTATTGCAAGGACTAGAGGAATGTATACAGAGCTCCAGAGTCAGTATAAGCCCTTAGTCAACAGTCACAGAGGAGCGGCAAAGGGTATAATGAGGCAAACATGACCCTGAGTTCCCCTCACCAGCTTGAAGTCACTGGGCAGGTTTATAATCTCTGTGAGCATGGAACTCCATCTCAAAAGCGTGGATCCTAGTGGCACATCTATACTCGTGAGAATAAGAGGGAAGATTATTTGAAATAAGAACTATCTCAAAAGCCCAAGATAATGGTGCCAACTTGCATTCAGAGAAAGAGTCTGTGAACACACAATAAACACATTGTTGGTAAAAGACCAGAGAAGCACTTGGCGAATGCTTGCATTAAGAAGTATAACTTTCAGAAAGACCAGTACCTCCCTCCCAAAAGCTACCTTGGTAACTTGCAGTGGGCCTGTACTACATGATCTATTTTTGGAAAATTGCCAACAGCTAGGATTTTCTAAGTTTTGATCTTACTTTAAAGAAGATGGCAGTGGTTCTCAAACCTGACTGTGTATCAGGATCATCTGAGGAAATTTTCAAAAATACAGAAGTAAGAACCAGAAATCTGAACTGCTTCAAGTTTTCCAGCTAATAATGAGATAGCCAGATTGGCACTGTTCTATTAACCTCATTAAGAACCTCTATCCTAATTTATTAAAAGAAATCCTAAACATCTTTTTGACATACCTATTTATCCACCTTATAATTTATTAAATAAAGTAGAATTCCACTCTAACATGTTATAGCTTTTAGAGTGTTGAACAACACAAGCAAATGCACCATAATGTGAATATAAACATTTTAAACTTGACAGACAAATGCTTAAATGAAGACACAGAGTGGATCAGAAAGCAGAAAAGTTTTATTTGATTGAGTGATTGATTCATTCACTCATTCAACCAATCAGTTAGCAAATTATTATTGAGCCATTTGCCAGGTACTGTGCTAGACTCTAAGAATATAAAAATAAATATTTCCTATATTTCCAGAAGATAAGGAAAGGAAAGCTACAATCAAGCTTGCTTCCTAAAAGTACCCACCAAAATGCTTCTGAAATTTGAAGCCTGTAACATTTATTAACGTCAAGGCTGTATATTGTCACCCTGCTTATTTAACTTCTATGCAGAGTACATCATGAAAAACGCTGGACTGGAAGAAGCACAAGCTGGGATCAAGATTGCCAGGAGAAATATCAATAACCTCAGATATGCAGATGACACCACCCTTATGGCAGAAAGTGAAGAGGAACTCAAAAGCCTCTTGATGAAAGTGAAAGTGGAGAGTGAAAAAGTTGGCTTAAAGCTCAACATTCAGAAAATGAATATCATGGCATCCGGTCCCACCACTTCATGGGAAATAGATGGGGAAACAGTGGAAACAGTGTCAGACTTTGTTTTTCTGGGCTCCAAAATCATTACAGATGGTGACTGCAGCCATGAAATTAAAAGATGCTTACTCCTTGGAAGGAAAGTTATGACCAACCTAGATAGCATATTCAAAAGCAGAGACATTACTTTGCCAACAAAGGTCCGTCTAGTCAAGGCTATGGTTTTTCCTGTGGTCATGTATGGATGTGAGAGTTGGACTGTGAAGAAGGCTGAGCGCCGAAGAATTGATGCTTTTGAACTGTGGTGTTGGAGAAGACTCTTGCGAGTCCCTTGCACTGCAAGGAGATCCAACCAGTCCATCCTAAAGGAGATCAGTCCTGGATGTTCTTTGTCAGGACTGTTGCTAAAGCTGAAACTCCAGTACTTTGGCCACCTGATATGAAGAGTTGACTCATTGGAAAAGACTCTGATGCTGGGAGGGATTGAGGGCAGGAGGAGAAGAGGACAACAGAGGATGAGATGGCTGGATGGCATCACCAACTTGATGGACAAGAGTTTGAGTGAACTCTGGGAGTTGGTGATGGACAGGGAGGCCTGGCGTGCTGCAATTCATGGGGTCACAGAGTTGGACACGACTGAGCTACTGAACTGAACTGAACTGAACTGAACATTTTATTAAGAGCCAGTACAGCTCCATGAGACCATACTTCTGCTCTCTTTACTGGAGGTAACTTGTTAACTCTGCTTTAAAAGTCTGTTTAAGTGTGCTAGTCTTTTGCTCTCTTTCCTATGACCTGAGTACCAGCTGATGAGAAATAGCATGGCAGCCTGATGCCTGCACTCTTGGCCATTGGGTGTTAGTGCACCGTGTTGCAAATGCTCCCCCTCAAAAAGGATACTGTGAAGTGAAGAAGTGAAGTGAAGTCACTCAGTCATGTCCAACTCTTTGTGACCCCATGGACTGTAGCCCTCCAGGCTCCTCCATCCTTGGAATTTTCCAGGCAAGAGTACTGGAGTGGGTTGCCATTTCCTAACCAGTGCTAATCAGAGTTGAGTGTGTTCTGCAGTGGGTGTGGCTTATCCATCATTTACTCTATGTCTGCCATTTGTCTTTTTGTTTTTTGCCATGCAGCTTGTGGGATAATAGCTCCCCATTCAGGGATTGAACCTGGGCCACAGCTGTGAAACCGCTGAGTTCTAACTGCTGAACTGACGGGGAATTCCTCCATTTGTTTTACGTTTGTAGAGCAACCACTTTGACCCATAATAACTGAGGAAATGTCTGCAAATGATAGCACTAGAAAGAAAAACATGAGAGTCATATGGTGAATGTCAAAAGGTAAGTTTTGTAGGAGCTTAAAAATTCTTCAAGAAAATGATCATAGATAAGAAAAGAGAGGGTAAAAGTCAGCAGGCAAGAGACTGATGGGAGTCCTTTGACATTTTGAGGGGCCTAAACCATCAACATCCCCTTAGAGGACTAACAGACAATTGTATGAATGGGGCTGAAGGATCACAGCAGGTCATAGACTCAGACAAGCTGGAGGGTAGAGAAGAGCCATTTGCCCAGTGTACAAAGAAGGGAATGTAATTCCACAGGAACTGTACCACAAATAACTTATTGCACTGACTCAGTTAAAGCTCCCTTTTCCAAGGGGACATCAATACTGCCAAACTGGGTAGGTATTTTGTTCTTTTATTTCTCCTACTGAATCAGAAGCTCTTTCAACAAGAGATTCTGTCTCAGTCATGTTTGACTTCCTTAGAAGTCTCCTATAAAGTCATGCCAAAAAATTTTTAATGAATGAATGAATGGATTTCTAATTGAAACAAACCACTCACCATCTCTGACATGCTACTGTTGTGTGTAAGAGGGTCTCCAATTGGCTAATAACAGAAATCCTGCATAGGCTGGAGTTCTCTGGTTTATGCCTATTCCTTACTGTGCAATCTCTAGATCTCACTTTCACTCCCATTAAAATCTCCCCAAAACTGAAAATGGCACCCACCAGAGAATAGATTCAGAGATTCTTCCTTCCTCACCTAGGCAATGAAGAAGAGTTTACACAAAGAAAGCAACATCTTAAAGAGAACCTAATCTCCACCCTCTAAGAGGAAGGAAAGAGAGGCAAGGCAGTGAGTCGGGTATAGCCCAGGTTTATTAGGTTTGATTTTCCTTCAGTCAACACTCAAGAGGGACAGAGAAAGAACAACACTGGCGTACCTTCGCAGGAAACTGCAGTCATTTTAGTAGGATAGAAAATGGGAGAGTGAAATGTTATCACTATAACAACTGACATCATAATTGTTCCTCAGAGGACAAGCGTATCTACTGAGTAAATATCTTGATAAGCAGCTCAGGTTGGAGAGTGAGTCCCTGAGTGTAATAAACAGATAGATAGCTATTCTATATGAGAAGATGAGAGAAATTTGTTTCGTTCCTGAAAGATGTAAGGAAAAGAGGAATCATGACGTAGAATAAGGTTCGGCCAGCACTTGGAGTGACTGTTTGTGAAAATTCTCCAGTGCTGGGGCAAACGTATTTTTAAGAATAAGGACAAAAAAAAAAAAAAAAAAGAATAAGGACAGGAGACTTCCCTGTCAGTCCAGTGGTTAAGACTGCACTTCCATTGCAAAGGACATAGGCTTCATCCCCTGTCAGGGAACAAAGATCCTACATTCCACTCTGCATGGCCAAAAACAAAACAAAAACGCAGCTCTTTGTGAGTGTTCAACAACAAAAAAATATGAGGATGGTCTTGGGTTCAATTTGAAGTTCATATTGCTACACTTTAAAATACTCTTCACAGACTCCAGCATTTCTTATTAATATCTACTAATCACAAAAAAATGCATATTTTTTGCACAATTTCTATGCATAGAAATTGTGAAAATTAAGAGAAGATTTAATGTTTAGATTGATATTATGTGAAACAGAAAAAGCATAAAGAGGACAGTGAGACCACCCATAAAAGAAGCCAGAGTTTAGAGTTAAGGCTAAAGAATAAAAAACAATTTCCCTAGAAATCCATAGTAATCCTGGGGAGTCTTTTAGTCTTTCACAATGAGGAATTGGTGCATCAACCAAATCTTATCCAGATCTCAAGAAGAAAGAAAGGCCCAGCTAACATCAAGATTATAGATTAATAACAAAAATCCATGTATATTGGCATTCTGGGGTTCATGCTTTTGTAGAACTTATAGATCTCACTTTCACTCTCAACAAAATCTCCCCCAAATCTTTCTAGATGTTCTTTAGGTACATTGCCCATGTATGCCAGACTAAGACTGTCTGCCACCACTTGGCCATCATCATTTTTCCTCCTTGCCTGCTTGCCTTATGGGAATGCCTTCCCACTTCCAGCACTACCTCTTACCACAGATGTGGCTTCAAGTGGCTGTCCCCTTCTCTCCTGACCAAAACTGCATCCCAGTTAAGCCATCCTTTCTAAAGCGTGGAGATTCCACATGTTTTAGTTATATATGACTATGTAACAAACCACCCCAAAACTTGGTGGTTTTCGAACAAGGACTTATTATCTCTCATGTTCCTGTGGATTGACTGAGCGTCTTTTTTGCTTCATGTGGGACATGAGGATGCTAGAAGATCAAAAATGACCTCGTTCACTATGGCTGGTGGTTAGCGCTGGCTCTGCAGGCTGCAGCTCAGCTGGGTTGGAGGCTGGAGGCTTTGGTTCCCCTCCAGCAGGTCTTACTCTGTGGCTTCTTGGGCTTACTCACAATGTGGGGAGTGAGTTCCAAGAAAAGTGAAAGGAAAAGCTGTAGATCTCTTAAGGCCTGATCTCCAAAGTTATATACCATCACTTCTACAGCATTCTATTGGTAAAACCTAAAGGGAGGGGAACTATATTCTACTTCTTGATGCGGGGAATAGTTGAGCGGGGGAGAAAAGAAAGAAAGAAAACTGGAAGTCATCTTTAATATTCTATACCACCTACTCTGCCCCCCGCCATCTACACACACACTACACACACACCCTACTGCTGTACTTTCTCTTGTTGACTTTCTGAGGATCCCTCTATTTCCAACTTCTTGCCGAATCTATATGAGAACCACTCTATTTCCATTAGCATCACCCTAAGCCTTAGACATCAGAACAGGAGAGTCTGGTAGCAGGACCAGTCTAGTGAATCAATTCTTCCCTGCCAAGCAGTCTCTTTCTGCCTGAACTCCCTTTTTAGTCAACCACACTTCCTCCTTTGACTAGTCCATTTATCACAGGGTTTGTGTACCATGTCGAAGCTTGTCTTTCATTGGTTTACTCAAAAGAACATGAGTTCACCTTAATCAGAAAGATAGGCATGTGCCATCTTTGATAAGGGGCTAACTATGGAATGTCTCTGCTACGTATCTGGTATTGGCACAGAGATGACAGGCTCTTCAAAGTGTTCATGATAGTCATATATCACTGAAAGTTCCCCAAATCTAACCCAGCACAGCAATTCAGCTCTCTGAAAGTGTGCTTGAACTTCCTGAACCTGAACTACTTTAAAAAGACTCCCAGTGAGACAAGTTCCTGAACTTAACTGAATAGATGCAGTTCCAGAAGTTTCTGGTAGTTCTGGGAAGCTAAGAGGGTGAAAAACCACACAGGCCCATTCACCCCCAACAAATCTCCAGCACAGTACGGGCCCTGATCAACCTTGGGTCTGGATCCGAGGCAAGCAAAAATCCTAGGGGATAAATGTAGAAGATGAATTTGGACAAGCAGGAAAAAGAGAAGCATAACATTTCTAATTCCCATCTTATCCCACAGAAGACAAAACTGCTAACTCTGTAGAAGAATGACTTTTCTACTGTCCGTTCTCTAGGCAACCAAGATTCTGACCTGATCAACTGCTAAAATCTTGCCCCAAGGACAATTACCAACTAGACTACCAATAACCAACTTAATTACCAAATTAAATCAGAGATAAGGTACAGTCTTCCCCCAGTCCACTCTTCCAGATTCACACGGCTGTGCTTCGCCCTCACCTTACAGAAGAAATGCATCAAGAAGTAGACCCCTTGGAACTTCCCCAGTGGTCCAGTGGTTAAAAGCCTGTCTCCCAAAGCAGGGGACAGGGGTTTAATTCCTGGTCAGAAAACTAAGATCCCACATGCCATAGAGCAACTAAGTCTGCAAGCCACAAAGAGAAAGAAGTGTTTGCTGCATGCTGCAACTAAGAACCAACACGGCCAAACAAATAAATAAATAAAAAAGAAGAGTGCTTAATAAAAACCAAAGGGACAATGAATTTATTCCCATTGTAGCTTCTAGCCAACTACTGCCTTTCGGTTTCACTGTCTTACTATAAATATTAAAAAAGAAAGAGTGCCAGCAGCAAATACAGGGAGTTTGTGATAAATTACTGTCCTGGCTTATATTGATTAACTGCAATTCATTATCCAAACAGGTGATGGCCATTCATGTTGTTTCCACTTCCTGGAGATAAGCAGTGCTCAAATCTTCCAAATAGCTAGGTAGAAAAGAGGAACAACTCGGGACAGCGAATGGTGGGTTGTTGAATGCACTGTTTTATTAGTTTTTCTTATCATCATCTCATGGAGAGGCAAATTTCTAATTCAGATGAACCTTGAGCTTCATCTGAAAGCAGGAACTGCAAAATAAGTTTTTCTTTAACAAGAAACATAGTGTCAAGAAGCACACATATTATCTACCTTTGCTGCTGATACTAAGTCTGAAGGTCATGTCTTTTCCCTTCCCTGTCTCCCTCTCTCCCTCCAACCTTCTCTTGTCCACCCAAGCTCATTCTCAGACTGTATCTTCTCCGAGAACCACCCCAACCCCACAAGCGAGGTCAGTGCTGTTCTTCTGCACCCCTTTGTTTTCTGTACACACCCCTGCTGCTATATTTGCCCCAGGGTGTTACAGTTACTTGGTCATGTGTTTCCTTAAGAGGAGGCTGAAAATGAGCAGCATTGTGTCTTATTCTCCTTTGCATCATTAGATCCTAATCCCCTCTCCAGAAGGCAGCTATGCTCACCACTATACCACAAACAGTTGCCCCTAATCCCCTCTCTGGCACATAAGAAATATTGAATCCTCATTGAACTGAGCTGAATGGACATCTAACATACTGCAGTGTGACATTTATCATCCTCTATCTTCTCCTCGATATTACCAAATAAAGTACATTACTATGTTTCATAGTCGTGAGGCTAGATTAAGTGCATCTCAAAGAAGTTTTGAGCATGCCTGATCCCTGTGGCTAGAAAAATGTGTGAGAACACACAGCAGCAGCAACTGTCCATGGAATTTTCCAGGTAAGAACACTGGAATGGGTAGACCTCACCTTCCCCAGGGGATCTTCCCAAGCCCGGGATCGAGCATGCATCTCCCGCATTGCAGGAAGATTCTTTACCGTCTGAGCCAACAGAGAAGCCCACGGCAGCAATACTTTCATATTCCTTTCTTGACGTACTCTTTAAGCTGCTTCTCCAATAAGAAGTGTCCTTTGTTAAGTCATCCACATTCTCTCTCCTGAGTTCCTATTGTGCTAAAGCCAGATGTTTGGGAGCTGTGTATCCATCCTGGAAATGCTGTTCCATTGACGATAGAACCAACTTATGACTTGCTCTCCCAAAACCTATACATACACACTCCCACACACGTGTAGGTATGTGTACAGGAGAGTGCCCATCTGCAGCTGGTTTCTGAACTTATCCTTAAAAAGTCCACAAAAAGCTTTTCAGAATCATAAGGACTCTTGATTGGATTTCAACTATATAGCATTTTTAAAAATTGTGCTCAAAAGAATTATTTTCATAGTCACCAGTACTGAACGTCCAGGCCTGAATGTTCTCAGGTATCTTCTGGTGAGCTTCTTTTTTCACCTGAAAGGCTTTCAAAATCAAGGGTAATTCAAGGGTAGCTCCACTAAGTCATTGCATTCTTTTGGTGGCATTCCAGTAGACTGGGATGAATCGTGTAGCATCTCTGCAGTTGGGTTGAACTATTATGGCCCTATCAATGGATATTCTCAGATTAAAGTGTGCATAATATGCAGTTTCCTCGAATGTGTTCTTTTTTAAATTTTTATTTTGTATCGGAGTGTAGTTGATTAACAATGTTGTGATAGTTTCGGGTGGATGGCAAAGGGACTCAGCTGTATATATACATGTATCTATTCTCCTCCAGGAGAAGGCAATGGCACCCCACTCCAGTACTCTTGCCTGGAAAATCCCATGGATGGAGGAGCCTGGTAGGCTGCAGTCTGTGGGGTCGCTAAGAGTCGGACACAACTGAGCGACTTCACTTTCACTTTCCACTTTCATGCATTGGCAAAGGCAATGGCAACCCACTCCAGTGTTCTTTACTGGAGAATCCCATGGACGGAGAAGCCTGGTAGGCTGCAGTCCATGGGGTCGCACAGAGTCGGATACAACTGAAGCGACTTAACAGCAGCAGCAGCATTCTCCCCCAAACTCCCTCACATCCAGGCTGCCACAGAACATTGAGCAGATTTCCACATGCTATACAGTAGGTATTTTTGGTTATCCATTTTAAATATAGCCGTGTGTACATGTTCATTCAAACTCCCTAACTATCCTTCCCCTCTTCTTCCTATCACCCCCTCCCCAGCAACCATAAGTTTGTTCTCTCAAATGTGTTCTTATTTAAAGTTATTAATAGGAAGGCAGCAAGAGGTCTTTAAAAATCCTCCAGACTGAGGGTCAAGAGAATCCTCAGATATTTTACAGAAGGAAGTGGTACATGAATAGGTAAATAGGTAAGTAGGTAGATAGTTAAGGAGATGGATACATAAGTAAGTAGGTAGGTAGGGAAGAAAAGAGGATTCCTCTACCAGCTAAGCACTCTGTACAAGGCATTCCTCCCCTCTGGGGCTCAGTTTCTAATTCTCTAAAATGAGGAGGTTGGACTAGTGGGTCACTGAGCTCTGTTCAAGCCTTTTGAATCTGTGACGTCATCTGTGACCAGCTTTCCTTCATCCCACTTTCCCATTCTCATGGTGTGTTTCCATATTCCCTGCCATTCTCTTCCACAGACCTTCTCAAGGTGACTAGATCTATGGAGATCTGCCTGCTTAAATTTCATTTCTGTTTTGGGGGTTTTATTTATTTATTTGAGCAAATTGAATGTTTATTCAGTAACTTTTCAGCACTGTTTTTTTCCCCCTACAAAACACCATAAACAAATGCACTCTTTGAGGTTTTGACCAAAAGTCTCCATTCTCTAGAACTCAATTAATGAGGTCATATATAGCTGATCCACATGGCATGTGTGCGTTCAGTTTGGCATTATTAAAAGAATAGGGTTAAATTCACCTTGTATTGGGTGGTGTATGAAAAGTGTTGAATGGATGTGATTTTTATTTTTAATTAATTTTGATTGGTGTATATTTGCTTTACAATGTTGTGCTAGTTTCCACTGTACAGCAAAATGAATCAGCCATACATATACATATTATCTCCTATCTTTGGCCTTCCTTCCCATTCAGGTCACCACAGTGCATTAAGTAGAGTTCCCTGTGCTATAACAGTATGTGCTTATTAGTTACCTATTTTATAAATAGTATAAGTATTGTATATGTGTCGATCTTAATCTCCCAATTACTCCCACTTCACCCCTTTCCCCTTTGGTGTCCTTATATTTATTCTCTACCATTTCTTTACCGCCATGGATTTCTAACACTTCTCAGTTCATGGCCCTTTCCCCATGGTGACTGGCCACTTTTCAATCTTTAAATGCTTTTCTTCATGTTAACAAGAAGCCAAGAACTGACTTCCTTGTTTCCTGTAGCAAATGGTTTGAAAGTGACCTGAAAAGTTCATGTAACTTCCTCAAATGCCTCACTCATAGACCAGCAGTGAACCTGGGCTGCTGGGTCACCCTGGCTGCAGTCATTGGTTATTGATTGTATCAGTCCCCATATAAGCCACAGGCTTCAATTTCACAGCCTGGATGAGCAGTTCATGGGGACTACCTTCCCTGCCTTCCCCAAACACCTCCAGCCTGAAAGAAGCTGTCATAGATATCACCTCAGGTTGATAGTTTTCCTTTTAATATTTATAAACAGGAAAGTATTTCTCTCTCCCCCACTTGAAATGTATATATTCATTCATTAAAAGGCATTGACGTGGCTGAGCTAATGGCCTGTCGACAGATTTACAGCAGGAATCATCTCACTGCCTGCAGGCCTGTGCATTTTAATATAATTAAAAGGCTTCTGTTTGGAATCCTAGCTAATTAATATTCATGCTTTCCTCCTTCCACCTGCCATTCCCAATTTGCCATCTTTTAGGAGATTGATCATGGCCCAATTAATCCCACCGCCAGTCAAAGCCAGACAGGCGGGGAAGAAAGGAAGAAATGCCATTGTAGTGTTGGCTTCCTAATGAGAAAAGAGCATATTAAATAAAGGAAATCTTCTCCCAGTTTATTAGGAAAGTTGCAGAAGGATCTCTATGAATATGGGAATTGATAAGAGTGGAACTGTTGATCAGAGATTGTGGATTAATTGCTCACACTGAAGTGAGTTCAGTTTATTACTCCTTAAGAATCTTCACAAGTTTTGTTCATATCAGAAATCACAGAACAGAGAATTGGAGAAGCACATAATATATATATTTTTTAATTTTTAAAAATAATATAAAAGTGAAAAGTACAGCGATAGATAGTTCCCACTATTCAGTAGATGAGAAAATTATCCACAGATAAAAGTGTGGTCACTTATTTTTCTCTGTCTCTGCCATGCTTTAACACCAAGACTTAAAAATGGACCCTGTTTTGCCTAAAAAAAACAAAAACAAAAAACATCGTGGTAAGTGATGAGAACAAGGGTATTTGTAATTAAACTACCCTCAGATATGTGAAAGCAATGGAGCAAATTTGACCTGAATGGATAGAAATGGAAATCTTGGCAGCATCTGCAGTGAGACACCCAACAGCCACAGACCTGAGCTTGAGGGAGCTCTAAATGTCAGAGAAGGAAGAAATGGTCTCTGCCTTCCCCACACAGCTGCTCTTCCCAGGCCTGGATGTCTTGTGGACATTTGTCCAGTCCTGAGAGCAAGAGCCACAAAAGAAAGTCAGCAAGCAGCACACTTCATATTCAGGCCTGCTGACATTCGTCGGGTTACTTCACCTCTTTGAGTCCCATCCACAAAATGCTAAAACCGTACCTACACCAGAGAACTGTCATGAGAACTAAATGGGAAAAAGCCTTCGAAGTGCCTAGCACAATAGACGGTAAATATTAATTCCAATTGAATATCCATGGTGATCACACTATGCAACAAAGTGTAGAAATGACAGCTACTTTGTGTCATATAGGTAACACATCAGAGAGAAGAACATTTTTTCCAGAAAAAGGAAAGAAAATGGGTGGAGAGGAAGTCACTCTCTTGGCCACAAAATGCAAAATGAATGCAAAAAGCCAAAAAGGAGTTGATTGCATCGCCCAATGCACTGAGTATTAATAATGGAACAAAGAGAGGTTACAGAAGCAAGATAAAAATAAACCAAAAGCACTGGGTTTACGCAACAGGTACATGTAGTCTGCCCTGTTGATGAGTCACTGGCCTGAGAAATCTGTTTAGGTTCAGCAGGAAGTCCATGAACAGGCTGCAGCTTAATTGTCCTTCCATCGCGTCTGCTCCCATTGTCAGCTTAGGGCTCTTTATTTTTTTCAATGACTGAGCAGTCACATCCTCCTGGGTGAGGTCATGTATGGCCTGTATTGCTGATCCATCCAACCGGAATGCCCTTTGCCAGTTTCAGCTATCAAACTCCCACTCTCACTTCAGGGCATCACAGTTGCCCCTTACTCAGGGAAGTCAGCCCCATTAACCTGGCCAGGACTAGTCATTCCTCACTTTGGATACCTGAAGGATACTTGTGCTCTGTTGACATTTGTAATTCTCTCTCCCTCAATAATAATGATGTGACATTTGCTAACAGTTATTGAAAGGCTTTCCAACTACCGAGTACTGTGCCCATTGTTTTATGGACTCTACCTCACTTAATCCTAGGAGTATATATTTTTTATTCTCCTCATTTTGTTGATGATGAAACTAAAGTTTAGTAAATTTGGTGAATATCTTGCCCATGGTCACACACCTGATATAACAAGATTAGGGCAATGGCAGTCGAACTCCAGAGTGCTGCCTCATTCTGACTCATCATTGTCTCTTCAACAATTCTGAGTACACACTGAGAGCTCAAGAGTGATTTCTACACCAAGGAAGGACTGTTGGATGTTGGAGGCACAGGCCATGATCAATGGGGCCAGTGTGAGGTGGGCAAACCTCCTGCAGATGTGCAGGGAGAGCTCTCCCAGTCCGCCATCCTTATCACCATACTCCCACAGAGCCTCCTTTTTGGTCTTAGTCATGCCCAAGATTTAATGCAAAGCCCCAGATTTCCTTGAAACAGATCCAATCCATGTAGAAGACTGTGGAGGAACAAATTTACACCTCTTTTTGAAAGTTTTATGTTTTGTCAAAATAAACAAAGCCTGGGTGCAGTGAAGCAGAGGTTGAGTCCGAATGATTTGAAGCCTGAAGGGACTTGGGTTTTGATTTTGTCATGCCAAACCCATACGGTAAAGGGAAGGACTCCAGAAGCTGACCTGGTTAAGGTCTGGGGAGTCAAGGCATATCCTACCATCTAAGACAGTTGTCCATGACATTGTGGTGATAAACCCTGCCCACCCACTCATGTTGAGAGCCCGTGTGTGAGAGCCCTGAGCGTGAGTGTGTCGTGCTCTTTGGGGAAAATTGTATGATCATGCTTTCCCCACAGTGAGTTATCTTTAAACCAAGCCCAAGTAAGACGCTTAAAGTTTTTCCTCTTCTTCCTCCTGAGTTGCCAGCAAGACGACGTGGACTGCTCTATAACAGAGGATGCAGTTTGTAAATGACAAGGGAGTAATTGTGAGGCTTCTATCAGTCGGACTTTCAGGGAAGAACTGTGAGAAACAGAAGAGATCATAGAATTTAGCTCTCTCATTTTACAAATGAGGAACTTGAAGCCAAAATCAGAGAGTTTGTGGAATGAGAGAATGGCCAACTGGCTCAAGATAACACGGCCGATTCACAGAACAGCTAAGATGGGAAGCCAGATCTTCCGAGTTTTATTGATACCATGCTATGATTTCTCTTCTCAGAACGTTAAGTTGTATTTCCCATTTTGATAAATGTTTCTTTAGCTGAAAAGTAGAAAGGGTGAACCAGTGAGGGTAAGAGAGAAGAGGTAGATCTTCCCTTTAAAACATATGAAGAAAGAACAAGGAAAGGGGAGGAGAGGGACAAGAGAGAGAAAAAGGAAAGAGAGGGAGTGAAGGAAGGAAGAAAATGAAAGAAAAATTAAAATTTTTATCTGAAAATTTTGAAAAATATAAGCAGGTAAGAGTTTATCCAACAAGCTACAAAATATGAGAGAAAAATGAATAGGTCATAGCCATTCACAATTTTTAGAAAAACCAGGTCATCCCTAAAATTCGAAACTGTCACAATTCATCAGCATCCCACAAAACATCTGGTGAGACTGGTGCTCAAACTGTTACCCAGAAATATTGTCCTCATGACCCAGTGGCACTTTTTATGTTGCTTTTGTTTATTTGAACAGAGACTGAAATGTCAAAGAATCCATTATGTTTTATTAAAGTTTTAAAAATTGTTTTGATCAAGCTTATTGAAGAATAATTCTATAAACAAAAAGGCCCATTTTAAGCAATAGTTCAGTGAGTTTTGACACACACATATATATATGTCAATCAGTGTAATTAGTACTATAAAAAATATGGAATATTTCCATCACCCTAAAAAACCTCCATCATGCTCCTTTATAGTCAGTTCCTCCACCCTTTGTTCCATATAATGAATGACCTACTTTCTATTCCTTTGGATTAGTGTTATCTTTTCCATCAGGATCTTTTCCATTCTTACAAATGGAATGACAGCACATGTACTCTTTTCTGTCTGACTTCTTTTACTTAGCATAATTCTTCTGAGATTCATTCATGTTGCTGAGGATTTCCCTTTAGCTCAGATTGTAAAGAATCTGCCTGCGATGCAGGAGACCTGGGTTTGATCCCTGAGTGGAGAAGATCCTCTGGTGAAGGAAATGACAATGCACTTCAGTATTCTTGCCTGGAGAATCCCATGGACAGAGGAGCCAAAGAGTTGGACACGACTGAGCAACTAAATCTCATCATGTTGTTGCATTTGTTAGAAGCAGTACATTCCTTTTTGTTTTTTATGTACTTATTTTGACATGTATACATTGCTGTACATATATGTATTATTTATTTATTTTTAGCTGCGCTGAGTCTTCACTGCTACACATGGGTTTTTTCTAGTAGCAGCTGCACGGGCTTGTCATTGCAGTGGCTTCTCTTTTGTGCAAAGCACAGTCTCTAGACACACGGGCTTTAGTAGTTGGAGCTTGTGGGCTCTAGAGTGTGGGCTCAGTAGTTAGGGCACACAGGCTTTGTTGGTTGGCAGCATGTGGAATCTTCCCAGACCAGAGATCTAACCCTGTCCCTGCACTGGTAGGTGGATTCTAATTCAGTACACCACCAGGAAAGTCTTACATTCCTTTTTATTTCTGAGTGGTATTCCAGTGTATGAACATACAAGTTTGCCACATAACGATGGCTATTTGGGTTATTCCCAGTTTGGGACTGTAATGATTGAAGTTGCTATGAACTGAAACATGTTCATGTAGTAGTCCTCAAGTGGACAAGTTTTCATTTCTCTTGAAATGTGATTATTGAATCACAGGACCAAAGTATGCTAAGCTGCCAAACTGTTTTCAAAGTTGGTTGTACAACTTTCACATTCTCACCAATAATGTAGGAAAGATCTGGTTGTTTCACATTCTCACTAACCCTTAGTGGGGTTGTTTTTTTAAATGTTTTCCTAGAAGAGATGTAGTGGTACCTCACTGTGGTTTTAATTACTTTTGTTGATGAGTGTTAATATATTTTTTTATCTTGTAAAGTTTTATTTTGGGTTTTAGAGATTGATGAGTGTTAATACTGAACGTATTTTCAGTGTTTATTGGCCATTTATATATTTCCTTGTGTGCAGTGATAATAAAATATTTTGCTATTTTTAAATTCTAAGTTGTAAGTGTTCTTTGTATATGTTTGATACAAGTCCTCTGTTTGACATAGATACTGTATTTTTCTCCCAATCTGTGGCTTGAATTTTAATTTTCTTAACCTTTTAAAGATTTTAACTTTGATAATTTATAATTCGTAATTTCTTCTTATGCTTTATATGTCAAAAAATCTTTATTTCAAGGTTGTTAAGATCTTTCTCCCATTTTTTTCCCTAGAAGATTTATAGTTTTAGCCTTTATGTTAAGTTCCATGATCCATTTCAAGTAAATTAATGTTTATGAAATAAAGTAATGGTAAATGTTAATTTTTTTCTGTGTGGATATTCATTAGTTTCAGCACCATTTGTTTAAAAACTATCCTTTCCCATTAAATTTCCTTAATTCCTTTGTTCAAATCAATTGGCCATGTATATGGGGGTCTCGGAGAAGGCATGGCACCCCACTACAGTACTCTTGCCTGGAAAATCCCATGGATGGAGGAGCCTGGTAGGCTGCAGTCCAAGGGGTCGCTAAGAGTCGGACAGGACTGAGCGACTTCACGTTCACTTTTCACTTTCACGCATTGGAGAAGGAAATGGCAACCCACTCCAGTGTTCTTGCCTGGAGAATCCCAGGGGTGGGGGAGCCTGGTGGGCTGCTGTCTATGGGATCGCACAGAGTCCGACATGACTGAAGCGAATTAGCAGCAGCAGCAGCAGCAGCAGCAGCAGCAGCAGCAGCATGGGGGTCTATATCTGGATTCTGTTGTGTTTCATAAACTTGCTTACATGAATACCACCCTGTCTTGAATCCTGTAGCTCTATGGAAATACTTAAACTCCATAATGTAAATCTTCATACTTTGTTTTACTTTTTCAAAATTGCTTTGGCTCTTCTAGGTCTTTCACATTTCCATATAAACTTTAGAATAAAGTTTGTATAGAACCATCTCTGGAATTATGATTGGGATTACATTGAATCTGTAGATGAACTTAAGGAATATTTGACTTACAATATCGAGTCTTTTGATTTGCATGATGTATGGCTCCATTTATTTAAGTATTATTTAATTTTTCCATTTAATGCTTTGTAGTTTTTACTGCACAAGTATTGAAAATATTTTGCTAAATTACCCCTCAGTATTTTATAATTTCCTGTTTTTGTTATTGGGCTAGTGGCACCGCATGTTGATTTCACCATTCCAATCGGTTGTAACTATGCAGAAACACGGTTGATTTTTGTATACTGATTTTGTATCCTATCATCCTCCTAAATTTACTTGTTAGTTCTAATGCCCTTTTGCTCAAGATTACTTAGGGCTGTCTATAATGCCATCATATTAATTTGTTAGGGCTACCATAACAAAATGCCAAAGAATGGGTGACCTAACAGAAATTTATTTCTCACAGTTCTGGGGCCTGGAAGCCCAAGATCAAGGAGTCAGCAGATCTGCTTTCTTCTGAGGACTCTTTCACTGACTTGCAGCTCGCACTTCTCACTCTGTCTTCACATGAGCTCTCTCCTGTGCCTGCTCCTTGTGTCTGTGTGCCCAAATTTCCTCTTCTTATAAGGACACCAGTCAGATGGGATTCAGGGTTTCCTTAAAGGCCTTATTTTAATTTAATCACCCCTCAAAGGCCTATCTCCAAATATAGTCATATTCTAGGGTGTTGGGATTGAGAGCTTGATCACGTGAACCTGGAGGAACACAGTTCAGCCCTTAACAATCATCAGGTTATCCACAAATAAAACTATTTTCTTCTTCTTTTCTAATGATATGCCTTTTATTTACTTTTCCTGTCCTATTGTATCAGCTAGAACCATTAGTCAACTGTTGAATGGAAGTGGCGAGACCAAATATCCTTGATCTATTTATAATCTTAGGTGGAAAAGTATTCAGTTGTTCCCCATGAAGTATGAGTGTTCACTGTAGTTTTTTATAGATGCCCTGTAAATTAGGTTAAGAAAACTTACTTCTATTCCTAGTTTTGATCATGAATGGAGTTTGCATTTTTTTCAATCGCTTTTTCTTTATATTTCCTGATAACATACATACCTTGTACTAAAATCCACTTTTTCTGATGTTAATACAACCATTCCAGCTTTCATTTAATTAGGGTTTGTATGATATATCTTTTTCAATTCTTTTACATTTTAGCTATATGTGATCTTATGTTTAATGTAGGCTTTTAAAAGACAACATGTAATAACAAGAACAATGGTTCCTACACTTTCATCCATTCTGACAATGTCAGCCTTTTAGTTGAATTGTTTAGACTTTACATTTAATATTATTGATAAGGTTAGGCTTGAATTGACTAGATTGATAGTGTTTACTGTTTGTTCCTTAGATTCTTTCTTTTTTCCAGTCTTGTTCTGCCTTTTCCTAGATTAAATTAAAAATCTTTTATGATTGGATTTTATCTTTACTATTGGTTTATTACCTCTGTCTCTGTATTTTTAGGTTATGGCTTGTGCGTGTGTGTTTGTTCTAGGGTTTAAAATATACATTTTTAACTTATCAAAGTCTACCTTAAAATGTTATTATACCAATTACATTAGTATGCTTCCATTTCTTCTTTCCCAACTTTTTTGTGGTTAAATATTTTATTTCTTCAAGCATTATAAACCTCAAAATATAATCTTAATTTTGCTTCAAACAGTTGCCTTTCAATGAAATTTTAAAATGAAAAAAAAAAATTCTTTTAACCTTACCCACAATTTGCAATTTGTAGAGGTTTTATTTCTTTATATAGCTCTAAATTTCTGCCTCTACAATGTCTTTTAGCATTCCTCATAGATTAAATCTCCTGAATATAACTTCTTTCAACTTTTGTTTGCTAAAAAGTCACTACTTCACCTCTATTTTTTTGAAAGAAATACTCACTTGATACAGCAATCTAGTTTGACAGGGTACTTTTGGTTGCTGGCTTTTCTTGTTCTGTTTTTGGTTTTGTTTTTAGTTTCAGCACTTTAAACACGCTGTTCCATTGTCTTCTGGTCTGCACCATTTCGGATGAGAAAACTACCATAATTATCTTCATTCTTCCATCCATAACATGTGATTTTTCCTCTCTGGCTGCTTTTTAAGATTTTCTCTTTATCACTGGTTTTTACCAATTTGTTTATGATGTGTCTTAACGTGGTTTTCTTTGTGTTTATCATATTTGAAATTCCTTGAACTTTTCAGATCTGTGGGCTTACAGTTTTCAGCAAATTTAGAACATTTCAGCCATTATTTCTTTAAATATCTTTCTGTCCTCTCCCATCCTTCTGGAATATCGTTTACATAAATGCTAGACTGTTGGGAAAGTTTCCCAAATTTCCTGATCCTCTGTTCATTTGTTTGTTTCAGTTTTTTTCTATATGCACTTAATTTTAGATGATATTTATTGTTTATTTTCTTGTTATTATTTTTTTGTTTTTTGTTTATTGCTTTATTTTATTTTTATTGTTATGATTTCAAGTCCACTGATTTTCTTCTGCAATGTCTAATCTGCTCTGAATCTCACCCAGTGCTCTTTCATTTTGGATAGTCTACTTTTCAAAACTAGAGTTTCTGCTTTGCTCTATATACTATTTCACTTTGCTCCTCTTTATGTTCATATTTGTCTTCAAGTACTTATGCATGGAGAAGGAAATGGCAACCCACTCCAGTATTCTTGCCTGGAGAATCCCATGGACAGAGGAGACTGATAGACTGCAGTCCATAGGGGCACAGACTTGGACACAACTGAGCAATTAACATACACACATGTAACAGCTGTTTAAAATTTTTTTGATAATTCCATCATCTCTGTTACTTCTTACAGGTTTCTTTTGACTTATTTTCTATTAAATAGGGATCATATTTTCCTATTTTCACAAGATCACATGGTCAATTTTTTAATTGAACGCTGAACTTGGTTAGTCTTATGTTGTTGAATTCTGGATTTTGTGGTCTTCCTTGAAAGAGTGGTGCACTTTGTTTGGACAGAAAGTTACATTACGTAAAGCTCATCTTGATTGTTTTCGATTTGTTTTTAAGCTTTGCAAAGTGGATCTTGAGTGACTTTTACTCTACAGCTAGTTTCAGTTCAGTTCAGTCGCTCAGTCGTGTCCGACTCTTTGCACCCCCATGGACTGCGGCATGCGAGGCTTCCCTGTCCATCACCAACTCCTGAAACCTGCTCAAACTCATGTCCATCGAGTCAATGATGCCATCCAACCATCTCATCCTCTGTTGTCCCCTTCTCCTGCTGCCTTCAATCCTTCCCAGCATCAGGGACTTTTCCAATGAGTCAGTTCTTCACATCAGGTGGTCAAAGTATTAGAGTTTCAGCTTCAGCATCAATCCTTCCAATGAATATTCAGGACTGATTTCCTTTAGGATTCACTGGTTTGATCTCCTTGCAATCCAAGGTACTCACAAGAGTCTTCTCAAACACCACAGTTCAAAAGCATAAATTCTTCAGTGCTCAGCTTTCTTTATGGTCCAACTCTCACATCCATACATGACTAGTGGAAAAATTATAGCTCTGACTAGACAGATTTGTTGGAAAAGTAATGTCTCTGCTTTTTAATATGCTGTCTAGGTTGTTCATAGCTTTTCTTCCAAGGATAAAGCATCTTTTAATTTCATGACTACAGTCACTATCTGCAGTGATCTTGGAACCCCCCAAAATTAAGTATTTCTCTGTTTCCATTATTTCCTCATCTATTTGCATGAAGTGATGGGACTGACTGCCATGATCTTAGTTTTCTGAATGTTGAGTTTTAAGCCTACTTTTACATTCTCCTCTTTCACTTTTATCAAGAGACTCTTTAGTTCTTCACTTTCTGCCATAAGGGTGGTGTCATCTGCATATCTGAGGTTCTTGATAATTCTCGCAGCAAACTTGATTCCAGCTTGTGCTTCATCCAGCCCAACATTTCTCATGATGTACTCTGCATATAAGTTAAATAAACAGGGTGACAATATACAGCCTTGACATACTCTTTTCCTGATTTGGAACCAGTCTGTTGTTCCATGTCCAGTTCTAACTGTTTCTTCTTGACCTACATACAGATTTCTCAAGAGGCAGGTCAGGTGGTCTGGTATTCCCATCTCTTTCAGAATTTTCCACAGTTTATTGTGATCCACACAGTCAAAGGCTTTGGTATAATCAATAAAGCAGAAGTAGATGTTTTTCTGGAATTTCTTGCTTTTTTGATGATCCAACAGATGTTGGCAATTTGATCTCTGGTTCCTCTGCGTTTTCTAAATCCAGCTTGAACATCTGCAAGTTCACAGTTCATGTATTGCTGTAGCCTGGCTTGGAGAATTTTGAGCATTACTTTACTAGCATGTGAGATGAGTGCAACTGCAGTTTGAACATTCTTTGGCATTGCCCTTCTTTGGGATTGGAATGAAAACTGACTTTTTCCAGTGTTGTGGCCACTGCTGAGTTTTCCAAATGTGCTGGCATATTCAGTGCAGCACTTTCACAGCATCATCTTTTAGGATTTGAAATAGCTCACCTGGAATTCCACCACCTCCACTATCTTTATTCATAGTGATGCTTCCTAAGGCCCACTTGACTTCGAATTCCGGGATGTCTGGTTCTAGGTGAGTGATCACACCATTGTGATCATCTGGGTCATGAAGATCCTTTTTGTATAGTTCTTCTGTGTATTCTTGCCACCTCTTCTTAATATCATTGGCTTCTGTTAGGTCCATACCATTTCTATCCCTTATTTTTCTCATCTTTTCATGAAATGTTCACTTGTTTAGTTTAGCTAAACAAACTAAATATCTAGTTCAGCCCCACCATTTAGGCATGACCGCTCTGAGATTGCCATCAATTGTCCCAAGTTTTCAACAAGAACCCTCATTGCCCAGAACTTGAATATTTTCCAGACCTTGTGAAACATAGCTGCTTCATCATTCATAGCCCAATTTTGCAGTGTTTCTCCTTATACATGCACAGTAGAGAATTCAACAACAAACTCAAGGGAATCCCTAGGATATTTCTGAATCTTTTTTCCCCTGCAATTCCCTTCTCTCCAATGTTTCTTGTTGTTTTTCAGTTGCTAAGTTGTGTCCAACTCTTTGCAACCCCGTGAACTGCAGCACACCAGGCTTCCCTATTTTTCACTATCTCATGGAGTTTGCTCAAACTCATGTCCATTGAGTCGATGATGCCATTCAACCATCCCATCCTCTGTTGCCTCCTTCTCCTCCTGCCCTCAATCTTTCCCAACATCAGGGTCTTTTCCAATAAGTCAGCTTTTTGCATCAGTTGGCCAAAGTATTGGAGCATCTGTTTCAACATTAGTCCTTCCAATTAATATTCAGGGTTGATTTCCTTTAGGATTGACCAGTTTGCTCTCTTTGCTGTCCAAGGGACTCTCAAGAGTCTTTTCCAGTTCCAGTTTGAAGCATCAGTTCTTTGGTGCTCAATCTTCTTTATGGTCCAACTTTCACATCCATACATGACTACTGGAAAAACCATAGCCTTAACTATATGGACTTTTGTCAGCAAAGTGATGTCTCTACTTTTTAATACACTGACAAGGTTTGTCATACTTTGCTTCCAAGGAGCAAACGTTTTTTAATTTCATGACTGCAGTCACCATCTGCAGTAATTTTGGAGCACAAGAAAATAAAATCTGCCACTGTTTCCACTTTTTCCCCATCTATTTGCCAATACTATGTCCTGATAATTCCAATCACCTCAGCCATTCTGACCTCCAGTATTGATTCAGAAACTCGGAAATTTTCAGTGCTCTGCTTAGGATCCCCCTCTTTGAATCAGGGTGAGGAAAGTGCCTTCCGCCATAAAGTTGGACAGTCTTAAGCTTCCCTCACTTGTTTCTCTACTTCTCTACTTTCAGGAATCACAGTCCTTTGCCACCTGTTTTCCAACATCCAAAACAGTTGCTCCATGTATTTTGTCCAGTTTTCTAGTTGTTTACAGTGGGACGTTCTGGACCCAGTTATTCCATCAGGCTGTTAGGGAAATTAAAATAGAGGAAGTCTTGTTCAGGTTGCAGAAGCAGGAGAGCAGGTCTCTGACCTGCTTCTGCCCTGCCTGAACATTGACCGGGTTCCATGCCTGCCTGCAAGCACAGCAAGTCAGGCAGCACTTTAGACAAGAAAGGAAATGGGTCTTGGAATTTTTGAGCCCCTGAGTGTCTGGCCATTCCTTGGGGTCTAATGAAATTCTGTGACACACAGGTGAAACAAACAACACTGCAAAAAGATTAAATTGACACCAGAGCCACATTTTTGTGTGCAAACTGATGATGGTATCAGTCGTGGCCTGGGGTTATAAGCAGGAGCCTTCAAAACTGCAATGTGAGGTCTCACCCATGGTGTGGATGCACCACGCACGATCTTTTTCCCACGGGGACTCCAGATTATTGTTAACAAGAGACTTCCCTGTGCTGTTTAATTCTGCTTTGGATGTTGGTCAGCTCAATTTTGTAATGTATGTACTATTACCTTTCTCTATCGTTTCTATTTTTTTCTTTTCTTTTAGTGATTATATATTGAGATCAAGTTAAATAATTCTCTGTTCAATATTGAAGTTGTTATGTGTGTGTAGTGAGTGGTTTCTTTTGTTAAGGAATCCCTCAAACCTAAAACTAAAATAAAGCACATGGCCAGGAGCAGACATTTGCACCTTTCCCCCAAATTATTTGTTTTTAAAGTACAAGAATATTGATTACTTTGATCTGTGGACAAAATAGCCTAGAAAAATTTGAAATAGAATGAAAATAGTCTAAAAATGAATACATAGAATGAAAATATTATTAGTGAGGTTTTTTTTGGTCACTTGATTTAATGAATTGAGAAAGAAGGAATTAGGAAAAAGAGTCACTGGAAAATCATTTCATGACAGGAAAAGCTATTTTATTAAAAATGTTCACACTCTCATTGTTTCTTAGGTTGCTGCCTGTATTAGGCAGGATAAACTAAATCATTTTGTGATTCCAAGCAACTTCCTGAAATCAGTTACTTAAGATAATGAAATTTTATTTTTCACTCTTGCTACCCATCCGTTATGGGTGAGTTACAAGTTACAGCTAAGTTCCATGTCATATTCATTGTGCAACCCAGCAGAAGAAGTGGTGTCTGTCTGCGCCATAAGCTGTTAACTTCTACCTTGAAGATGACACATTTTCAACTTAATAAGCTGTTAACTTCTACCTTGAAGATGACACATTTTCAGCATTGCATTGGCTCAAGTCACATGGCCATGCATTATTCCAACAAGCTGAGGATATAAAATCTTTCTATAGGGGAAAAAATACTTTGTAAATGTTAATACAGCCTACTGTGTCTCTATACCTATCATCTTCTGTCTTGGATTAGCTCCTAACATAAAGCTAAACAGCATCAAGAAATGTAGTTAAGTATTTGAATATAGATTCCATCCTGAAACTGCACATAGTCTGTACTTAAATGACTACTATGAGCCTTCAAAAGAGTAAACGGATTCTACATCCACTGCTATGTGGACACTACCAAAATATATTAAGTGAACAAAAGTAAGATACAGACTAGAGTTTATGATATACTTTCATTTGTGTAAAAAGAAATATATATGCATATATCTGCATGTGTATGCGTAAAATATTCTAAAAGAATGCACAAGAAATAGATGTTTCTAAATATCCAGGAAATGATTCCTTAGAGTAGAACATAAGGGTCTAGTCTGGGAGAGATTTTTTTTGGGAGGGGGGGGCTTTAAACAACAGAAATTTATTCTCACGTCCCATACCAGAAGTCTGAAAACAAGGTGTTAGCAGGGCTGTACTTCCTCTGAAAGCTCTAAAGGAGACTCCTTCATTACCTTTGCCAGCTTCTGGTGGCCCTAGATGTTACTTGGCTTATGGCAGCATCACTTCACCCTCGGCCTCAGACTTCATGTGGCCTTTTCCCCCTTTCCTCTCCTACTCTTCTTTTTCCTTTTGTCTTTTATTTACTTATTTTTATTTTTAATTTTTTTTTCTTGTGATGAGAAGTCTTAGGATTTACTTTTATTTTAATTGGAGGAAAATTCCTTTAGAATGTTGTGTTGGTTTCTTCCATACAACAATACAAATCAGTTATAATTATAAATATATATATATGTAATATCCCCTCCCTCTTTTTTTTCATTTCTTTCTGTCTTCATCTTTTTAAAATTTTTTTAATGTATTTAATTTTCATTGATAGATAATTATTTTACAATATTGTGCTGGTTTCTGCCATACATCAACATGAAACAGCCATCAGTTCAGTTCAGTTCAGGCACTCAGTCGTGTCCAACTCTTTGTGACCCCATGGACTGCAGCATGCCAGGCCTCCCTGTCCGTCACCAACTCCCAGAGTTTATCCAAATTCATGTCCATTGAGTCGCAATGCCATCCAACCATCTCATCCTCTGTTGACGCTTCTCCTCCCACCTTCAATCTTTCCCAGCATCAGGGGCTTTTCAAATTAGTCAGCTCTACCCATCAGGTTACCAAAGTATTGGAGTTTCAGCTTCAGCATCAGTCCTTCCAATAAACACCCATGACTGATCTCCTTTAAGAGGGACTGTTTGGATCCCGTTGCAGTCCAAGGGGCTCTCAAAAATCTTCTCCAACACCACAGTTCAAAAGCATCAATTCTTCAGCACTCAGCTTTCTTTATAGTCCAACTCTCACGTTCATACATGACGACTGGAAAAACCATAGCCTTGACTAGAAGGACCTTGGTTGTCAAAGTAATGTCTCTGCTTTTTAATATGCTGTCTAAGGAAAGTTGGTCATAACTTTCCTTCCAAGGAGTAAGCGTCTTTTAATTTCATGGCTGCAATCACCATCTGCAGTGATTTTGGAGGCCCCAAAAATAAAATCTGCCACTGTTCCCACTGTTTCCCTATCTATTTGCCATGAAGTGATGGGACCAGATGCCATGATCTTAGTTTTCTGAATGTTGAGCTGTAAGCCAGCTTTTTCACTCTCCTCTTTCACTTTCATCAAGAGGCTCTTTAGTTCTTCTTCACTGTCTGCCATAAGGGTGGTATCATCTGCATATCTGAGGTTATTGATATTTCTCCCGGCAATCTTGATTCCAGCTTGTGCTTCTGCCAGCCCAGTGTTTCTCATGATGTACTCTGCATATAAGTTAAATAAGCAGGGTGACAATATACAGCCTTGACATACTCCTTTTCCTATTTGGAACCAGTCTGTTGTTCCATGTCCAGTTCTAACTGTTGCTTCCTGTCCTGCATACAGATTTATCAAGAGGCAGGTCAGGTGGTCTGGTATTCCCATCTCTTTCAGAATTTCTCCACAGTTTATTGTGATCCACACAGTCAAAGGCTTTGGCATAGTCAATAAAGCAGAAATAGATGTTCTTCTGGAACTCTCTTGCTTTTTCCATGATCCAGCGGATGTTGGCAATTTGATCTCTGGTTCCTCTGCCTTTTCTAAAACTAGCTTGAACATCTGGAAGTTCACGGTTCACATATTGCTGAAGCCTGGCTTGGAGAATTTTGAGCATTACTTTACTAGCGTGTGAGATGAATGCAATTGTGCGGTAGTTTGAGCATTCTTTGGCATTGCCTTTCTTTGGGATTGGAATGAAAACTGACCTTTTCCAGTCCTGCGGCCACTGCCATAGGTATACATACATCACCTCCCTCTTGAGACTCCTGCCTTTCCCCCTATTCCATCCCTCTGGGTCATCACAGAGTGCCAGGCTGGGCTCCCTGTGTTACAAAGCAACTCCCCACTAACTATTTGTTTTCCATATGATAGTGTATATATGTCAGTACTGCTTTCTCAATTGAGAGAGGTGTTCTTATAGTGTGCCCTTTTGCACTATTTAAATCTTTTCAAGGGTATTTATTATTTTCTTTTTTATTGATGTATAGTTGCTTTACAATTTTGTGTTAATTTGTTTTACTGCAAAGTGATACAGATATATTTAACCATATTAATATCTTGTGATAAATCATAATGGAAAAGAATTTTAGAAAGAATGTGTATGTGTATATATATACAAGAGTTTGATATCAGTCAACCAATTTCCCCAGCAATGTTCTAGAGGATCATAAAAAGATACGGTACCACACAGCAGAATGATCATAAGATAAAACAAAGAATCAACTGACAATGAACTCTTTTAGACCCATTTCAGGAAGTCTTTCATAGATTCTGGAGATCAACTTAATGAAAAAATATAACTATGAAATGAAACTTTCAAGTTACCTCCTTAGGTCCTGACATTGATGCTGACATTTTTCATCTTATGCTGATGAAATATTTAGTTCATGTAATCTGATCCCTGAGATCAGACAGTTTACTGCTTAATTATACAACTCCTTTCCTGCCATATTTTCCTTCTTCACATCTGTCATTATGAACTAACTATTTCAGCTCTTTCTATAGCCCCTGCCTTCTAAGCATAGGAACAAGTACATAACTTTCCAGAATGCTTATGCTTAAACTTTACAAAGAACAGACACCACTTTCCCCCAAAGCCTCTTACTTCACAGTATTGGAATAGTGACCTCTTTATCAAGAACAAGGTCAACTTTGCACCAGAACAATGACTAAGAAACTATTGCTCTTATTGTGAGAGTAAATTTCATAGTTATCTCTGTGGCTGTGTTTTGAAATTTTTAATGTTTAGATACTAAGTAGTTTAGATACTAACTAAACCTCTCTTGAAATTCTTCTTTCTATATTCATGTGGGAGACAGAACGGCCACCCAAAGATGCCTATGTCCTAGTTCTAGGATGTATAAATATGTTACGTGACAAACTGGAAACAAATTATGTTAAATTATAGTAAGACTGCAAATGGAATTAAGGTTGGCTGACTGGAGGTGGGAGGCAGAAGGAATATCTGTGTTGGAGTGATACAGTGTGAGAAAGACCCAACTTCCCTAATAGGAGACTATTAAGAATAATATACATAAGCCTACTTAGCATAACTCAACAACAAATTTTTTCCAAGACAAAAACTGATTGACACTTTCTCATGTAGATTTTATTAACCACTTCAGAGAAACAGTACATAAGAATGACCAACAATACAATGAAATTCATCTCGAGCTTTATAGCTATGGGATAGTTGCTAGTACAACATCATGTCAGACATGGGTTTTCACTAATATCATTTACACTGAAAGAAAAATGGGCCAGAACCTTGTCTGGGCATCACCTCTTTGTTCTAATGCTCTCAAACAAATGGTTAGACTTCTGAAAGGATGGTGCAAACAATTAGAATCTGTTAAATCAGATGTTTGGAGAAAAATTGATTTAAAAATTTGCATTTTTTTTTTTTTTAACATTGCTTGATAGGTCATCCCTATGTTCAACAATACGTGTTAGTCCTGCTTACTTTTTAAAACGGCTACATCCGGACATAACAGAGAACTTAGAGCAGAAGTTATTCCTTATGCCAGTCTATGTTCAACACTATTTCACTTATTTAGTCCACAAAAGATTGTTATTAGCAACTGTGAAGCTGGACTACAATGCATTCATTTTATAAATGAGATGTTGGCGTCCCTATCGCAAAAGGTTCCGAAGGAGGCTACAGAATGGGGCATCACCATGGCGACCTACTGTGATGGTGAGCATCCCTGGAGTAATCAACCACAGAAAAACCATTAGAAAGCTCTCCTCCAGGGACATATTGTTGTTTTTTACTCAACCACTTAAGGAATGATCAGGGCCACAAAGTCAAGGAAGCAATCACTCTTCTGTGACTATTACAAAGGATGAAATGGAGTCTCTGGGCTCTTCCTCAACCATTTGTACAGACATAACCTCGAGAAAGGCTTCCCCATCTCTGACTGGAAAATTACATTAGCGAGAGAGAAAAGGTTTCACAAATGCCAAGGGGTACAGTAGTTCATTATGAGTCTGTTGGTCTCATTTACACCATTTTCAATTTCTGTAGTTTTGTGTTTCATCTGCTTTAACAGAGATTAGGATGTTATTCAGGGGTTTGGAAAAGAGTGGCCTGAGGGATAAAGAGGGGGGGAAAGGGAAACGGGGCAACTTCACATAGAAGAATTTTGCAGTAATATTAGGTTCTCTTAAACAGAAACCTGTCACTTATTGTTTGTTTGCAATTACCATTCAAAATAATAGAAACAGTGTTACAGGGAGTAACTAAACCAATAGAAAGGTATTTATTAGAAGCCACATTAAAACTAACTTGTAAGGGATAATAAAACTGTAAGAAAAGACTTTTCCATCAACTGTGGGAATTTGCTTTACTGCTACTGTTTCTATGATTTTAACTTTTGGATTTTTGGATTCAGTCTTATTAAGTAGGTATCGCTTTCTTTCTTATATATTTTGTAACATATGTATATATGCATGCATACACATATTTTAAAATATATTTTACGATTAACATTTGGAAACAGGTAAGGCTGACAATAGTCAGCTGATGCTAACCTAGTCTTCCAAGTACTAACATGCTATAAAGGAAAACCAATTTGTTCAGACTGTTAGCAAAGTAAAGCACATATTAGTCAATATTTCAAATGAGCTGCCCCAGGATGACTTTTCAAGGACGTTTTAGGCATTAGCCAATTAAAACTGCTGACGTCAACAGTAACCCATGGTTTAGATTTATGTCATTAAGTACATAGGTTAGGGGAAATTGGTATTGAGTCATTATCAAAGGTTAATTCCAGTAAGAACTGTTTCTATTTGATTTATTGAATGACTATAGAATGTATGTCTCCATGAGGTACATTTCCAAATTCATATTGCTGGTCAAAGATATTTGGAATAAAGAGGCATAAATGGCAATTATTATTGTAAGACTGTATAAAACTCACAGATCAGGTGTATTAAGTCAATTGGCTATGCATAGATGGACACACATGTAGAGATAAACTTTATTTAAAATTTAACTTAAGGCAAAATATTTTTGGAAATAAAATATATCACAAATTGAATTTTTTTTTCTTTTAATGTTCTTTTAATGGGTCACATTTTTCTTTTGTTTCAGATCAAATCAGATCAGTCGCTCAGTTGTGTCCGACTCTTTGAGACCCCATGAATCACAGCACACCAGGCCTCCCTGTCCATCACCAACTCCCGGAGTTCACTGAGACTCAAGTCCATCGAGTCAGCGATGCCATCCAGCCATCTCATCCTCTGTCATCCCCTTCTCCTCCTGTCCCCAATCCCTCCCAGATTCAGAGTCTTTTCCAATGAGTCAACTCTTCGCATGAGGTGGCCAAAGTACTGGAGTTTCAGCTTTAGCATCATTCCTTCCAAAGAAATCCCAGGGCTGATCTCCTTCAGAATGGACTGGTTGGATCTCCTTGCAGTCCAAGGGACTCTCAAGAGTCTTCTCCAACACCACAGTTCAAAAGCATCAATTCTTCGGTGCTCAGCCTTCTTCACAGTCCAACTCTCACATCCATACATGACCACAGGAAAAACCATAGCCTTGACTAGACGAACCTTTGTTGGCAAAGTAATGTCTCTGCTTTTGAATATGCTATCTAGGTTGGTCATAACTTTCCTTCCAAGGAGTAAGCATCTTTTAATTTAATGGCTGCAGTCACCATCTGCAATGATTTTGGAGCCCAGAAAAATAAAGTCTGACACTGTTTCCACTGTTTCCCCATCTGTTTCCCATGAAGTGGTGGGACCGGATGCCATGATCTTCGTTTTCTGAATATTGAGCTTTAAGCCAACTTTTTCATTCTTCACTTTCACTTTCATCAAGAGGCTTTTGAGTTCCTCTTCACTTTCTGCCATAAGGGTGGTATCATCTGCATATCTGAGGTTCTTGATATTTCTCCCGGCAATCTTGATTCCAGTTTGTGTTTCTTCCAGTCCAGCGTTTCTCATGATGTACTCTGCATATAAGTTAAATAAGCAGGGTGACAATATACAGCCTTGATGAACTCCTTTTCCTATTTGGAACCAGTCTGTTGTTCCATGTCCAGTTCTAACTGTTGCTTCCTGTCCTGCATAGAAATTTCTCAAGAGGCAGATCAGGTGGTCTGGTATTCCCATCTCTTTCAGAATTCTCCACAGTTTATTGTGATCCACACAGTCAAAGGCTTTGGCATAGTCGATAAAAACAGAAATAGATGTTTTTCTGGAACTCTCTTGCTTTTTCGATGATCCAGCAGATGTTGGCAATTTGATCTCTGGTTCCTCTGCCTTTTCTAAAGCCAGCTTGAACATCAGGAAGTTCACGGTTCACATATTGCTGAAGCCTGGGGAGAATTTTGAGCATTACTTTACTAGCGTGTGAAATGAGTGCAATTGTGCGGTAGTTTGAGCATTCTTTGGCATTGCCTTTCTTTGGGACTGGAATGAAAACGGACCTTTTCCAGTCCTGTGGCCACTGCTGAGTTTTCCAAATGTGCTGGCATATTGAGTGTGGCACTTTCACAGCATCAACTTTCAGAATTTGGAATAGTTCAACTGGAATTCCATCACCTCCACTAGCTTTGTTCGTAGTGATGCTTTCTAAGGCCCACTTAACTTCACATTCCAGGATGTCTGGCTCTAGGTGAGTGATCACACCATTGTGATTATCTGGGTCGTGAAGATCTTTTTTGTATAGTTCTTCTGTGTATTCTTGCCATCTCTTCTTAATATCTTCTGCTTCTGTTAGATCCATATCATTTCTGTCCTTTGTCGAGCTCATCTTTGCATGAAATGTTCCTTTGGTATCTCTGATTTTCTTGAAGAGATCCTTAGTCTTTCCCATTCTGTTGTTTTCCTCTATTTCTTTGCATTGATCGCTGAAGAAGGCTTTCTTATCTCTTCTTGCTGTTCTTTGGAACTCTGCATTCAGATGTTTATATCTTTCCTTTTCTCCTTTGCTTTTCGCTTCTCTTCTTTTCACAGCAACCCACGCCCGAGGCCAGGGGCGGCGACGAGAGGAGTTAAGAGAGGAGTTACCCAGCATCCGAGGTCAGGGGCGGAGGCTGGGAGGAGCTACCCCACGCCCCTAAGCCCGAGGCCAGGGGCGAAGGGTGGGAGGAGCTACCCCACTCCCCTAAGCCTGAGGCCAAGGGCGGTGGCGGGGAGAAGCAACCGCAGGACCGAGGCCAGGGGCGGTGGCCGGGAGGACCAACCCCACGTCCAAGGAGCCGTGGCTGCGCGGGCGCAGGAGGGCCTAGAGGAGCTATCCTACATTGAAGGTCAGGAAGGGCAGCAGTGAGGAGATACCGCTCGTCCAAGGTAAGGAGCAATGGTTGCGCTTTGCTGGAGCAGCCGTGAAGAGATACCCCACGCCCAAGGTAAGAGAAACCCAAGTAAGACGGTAGGTGTTGCAAGAGGGCATCAGAGAGCAAATATACTGAAACCATACTCACAGAAAACTAGTTAATCTAATCACACTAGGACCACAGCCTTGTCTGACTCAATGAAACTAAGCCATGCCCATGGGGCAACCCAAGACGGGCGGGTCATGGTGGAGAGATCTGACAGAATGTGGTCCATTGGAGAAGGGAATGGCAAACCACTTCAGTGTTCTTGCCTTGAGAACCCCATGAACAGTATGAAAAGGCAAAATGATAGGATACTGAAAGAGAAACTCCCCAGGTCAGTAGGTGCCCAATATGCTACTGGAGATCAGTGGAGAAATAACTCCAGAAAGAAGGAAGAGATGGAGCCAAAGCAAAAAGAATACCCAGCTGTGGATGTGACTGGTGATAGAAGCAAGGTCCGATGCTGTAAAGAGCAATATTGCATAGGAACCTGGAATGTCAGGTCCATGAATCAAGGCAAATTGGAAGTGGTCAAACACGAGATGGCAAGAGTGAATGTCGACATTCTAGGAATCAGTGAACTGAAATGGACTGGAATGGGTGAATTTAACTCAGATGACCATTATATCTACTACTGCGGGCAGGAATCCCTCAGAAGAAATGGAGTAGCCATCATGGTCAACAAAAGAGTCCGAAATGCAGTACTTGGATGCAGTCTCAAAAACGACAGAATAATCTCTGTTCGTTTCCAAGGCAAACCATTCAATATCACAGTAATCCAAGTCTATGCCCCAACCAGTAATGCTGAAGAAGCTGAAGTTGAACGGTTCTATGAAGACCTACAAGACCTTTTAGAACTAACACCCAAAAAAGATGTCCTTTTCATTATAGGGGACTGGAATGCAAAAGTAGGAAGTCAAGAAACACCTGGAGTAACAGGCAAATTTGGCCTTGGAATACGGAATGAAGCAGGGCAAAGACGAATAGAGTTTTGCCAAGAAAATGCACTGGTCATAACAAACACCCTCTTCCAACAACACAAGAGAAGACTCTACACATGGACATCACCAGATGGTCAACACGGAAATCAGATTGATTATATTCTTTTCAGCCAAAGATGGAGAAGCTCTATACAGTCAGCAAAAACAAGACCAGGAGCTGACTGTGGCTCAGACCATGAACTCCTTATTGCCAAATTCAGACTTAAATTGAAGAAAGTAGGGAAAACCACTAGACCATTCAGGTATGACCTAAATCAAATCCCTTATGATTATATGGTGGAAGTGAGAAATAGATTTAAGGGTATAGATCTGATAGACAGAGTGCTGGATGAACTATGGAATGAGGTTCGTGACATTGTACAGGAGACAGGGATCAAGATCATTCTTTTGTTTAGGAATATATAAATACACTTTTTAATTTGGCTTGTCCTTAAAGTTGTTGTTTTTTTATCTTTTAAATATAAATACCTGGAAAACAAAAAATACATAGAAAAATTTTCCAATGTTTTTTAGGTGGGGGAGAAGCAGTGGGAGGAAGGACAAAATAACTGGAAAATTACTCTATTTTTACCAAGTTAACAAAATCTCACAACTTTCTCCACACATATAGATACTTGTAAATAAAAAGTTTAAGAAGTGTCACCTTTTTTGATTTAAGTACATTTGTCCATGTGCATCTAAACACACCCTTATTTATTGTAGGATTCCTGTTTATAATTAAATTGCAAAGGGGTATGAACATTTCAAGCTTAGAGCAAGGTGTTCTCATTAATTATTGAAAGAACACGGTGATCTCCGAATCCATACATACATAGACACAGAGAGACCCAGGGAGATGTTGCAAGCATTTGTTCAGTTGCAAGGAGCTAGGAGAGAGACAGTGACCTACTCACAGACTCAAAAGGTTATTATCAACAAAATAAATTAAAGCATGAGTTAGTCAATTGTCCATAAAGGATGGGCTGTGATAAGGCCAGTGTTAGGCAAGTTCTCCTTTATGCAGTGGTTCTTTTCAGCCTCAGAATCCCTTTCTGAGAATTGTAGAGAGGATCACAATGGAAGAGAGCTAATAAAGGGAGCTGTCCATCCCTGTCTCCCCTCCCCAGCTGGAAGCCAGATCTGAGCTAAAAGTCAAATTTGGGGACACAAATGCTCCACAGAAGCAGAGATCACAGCAACTGAAGCAATGCTGCCCATTTCTACAGTAAGATCTATTTTAATTGTACATTTCCTGGTCCAGATAAATTCAAACCACTAGTTCAAAATGAGTGTGATAAACTGCCCTGCAGACTTTGTAGTTTTCAGGATGAGGAGAATCCCGTATACATAAAGATTAAATTATGATCTATTCTGGGACCATGGCAGGACTAGCCACATATTCTAAAATTCTAATCCATTAAATTGAATCATTATTTATTATTAACTTACTACTCCTTAAATGCAAGGATTAACAAGACATTATTGAAGTCAATTTAGTAAATAATTATACCCCCAAATATGTGGTCCAGAACTGATGACTGTGGACTAGAAATCATAGGCCATTCACAGCCCATCCTAGAGTGAAACCAGTTCTCATTCAGCCAGGGAGTCATTTGTTCTTCCCCGCAGTCACATCACCTATGAGTCACTCATTTGCTAGGTAAGATTTTCTTACTTGGTTGCCAGCTAGACCAAGGCAGTTTAAATTAGACAAGACTCTTCTCAGAGGCAGAAGCAACACAAAGAAGATAGGCATAGGCTAGACCTGAGAGCGCAGTCACCACCACTGAAAGCCCCTCAGCAAGCCCCCTCCTGACACCTTCAGGGCAGAAGGGAGGAGTGGGTCCACTCTCTCTGCTCGTGCAGTTGGTCAACACCACCACTCAAGTGCTCAAGGCTGTTTCAACGAGAAGTTCCTGTGCCACGTGAAGGCCTTTGACAGGCACTACAGCATGGTGCTGGACGATGTGAAGGCCATGGGGACCAGCGTTCCCAAGAGTGGCAAGGTAAGCAGTCCAAGTGCTGCTTCATCTCCAAGGTGTTCCTGCACCGGAAATTGGTTATCACAGCCCTGCAGAACCCACTCATGGCTGCCAAGGAAGAGTCTCCTTCTCACCCTCTTATACCGCCCCCCAGTCCTGCAAGAACCTGCCCTTTGTGATAGGAATAATAAAGTCTTGTGGGGTATTTTTAATAAATAACTAAATTTTTTTCTAAAGTAGGAATGAAGAAAAGATGGAAGGAGGTGGGGAGAGGAGGAAAGGAAGGATAGTAAGAAGGAAAAAGAATACACTGGCTTAAAAAATAACACTGTGCAAAGGGCAGGCTTGGGGATGACTGGCACCAGGGACTTCAGTGACACTAACTGGTGCTTTTTTTCTTGTGATTCTGTGTGGTGGTTTCTCTCTGACCAGCATTTCCAACAGGCATGGAGGCTGGTCACCTGTAGCTTCAGATTTTCTTGTTATGATTTCAGAAAGCAAAATTTCAAGCTCTGGTTAGAAACAAATTCAGGAAAATTCCTCATTGTCTTGGTCTGTGACAGGTGCCCATCCTGGGATGAATCTCTATGGCCAAGGTCTTATCAAGCTAGCAGCTCCCAGAGTAGAGCATGGCAAGGAACAAATCCCAAAGAAGAGGAGCGGGTTATGTCTAGAAAGAAAGAAGCTGCCGTGCAATCAGAATAGAACTCATTCAATCTGTACTGCTTACCAGATTCTCATGACGTAAGAACTGGAAAGGATAATAAAAGTCTATGGTTCCAGCTTTTCACCTCTGTGCTAAGTTCTGGGTTCCATGTTTTAACAAACTGAAGAAATGTCCAGAGGAAGGATGGTGTTAGAAGCTATACAAGGTACAGTTAAAGGAACGGAAACTTAAGGAAGACGAAAGACAGGTACAGGAAAAAAGATAACTTTTTCATGTACATGAAGGGGCATATTTGCTCTGTGCTGCCTAGTTCTTGGGGTCACAAATGTGCCTACAGGACTCAGAAAGGTAACATAAGGAATAGAGCTGGCCAGATGTTAGAAAAGTAATAGTATATGCATGATAATTAATGTAAGTGACACTCAGCCATAAGATGTGGAAATCTACAGGAAGCAGATGTCTCTGGAGACCTGCAGAACTTACGCCCCTTCTGAAAAAGGCAGTTCCCACTAAGGTCCGTAAGACCTTAAGAATGTGCACAGGGGAGCCTGGCAAGCTACCGTCCACAGAATCACAGAGTCAGACTTAACTAACGACTAACACAAACACCTGTTACTGTTAAGAATGTGGCTGCAATATTACAAGATCTTTCTTTTTTAAAGAAAAGCTATAAAATCTTATTTTTACATGAAACGTCTCAATTTCTTCAATGTTGGCTGATTCTTTTTAAAAAGCAACAAGCAGGCCAAACAAAATACTATGTTGAAAGGGGTCCTCCATGGGGTGCCAGATTGAAATATCTGCTCAAGAAGGCAAATCTAAAACTCATCACTCAAAATTCTTACGAGTTAGGGTTTTAGTTTTTATCATTTATATGTAGTTTAATAGCTAGAGCTCTTCAATTGTGTGGTAGATGTTTTGTGAATTAGTGCACTGTCCCTGGATGTAGGTAAGTAGAAGCCAATGATTATCATTAAGGAATATTATGGAAATGAATCTGGTATTAGGGGATCCTGACTGGTCCACAATAAAGGTCTACAGATTGAAATTTTGGAAATGAGGTCAGAAAGTGTTCTCCAAGAGAGATTCTGAAGAAGTAGAAAACAATATTTAAGAACTCTATAATCCTCTTGGAGTTTAACACATCACTGAAAGAGACAACGGAGAGAGCCAACATGGCATGATATTTCTAACTGCAGGCAAGATCACACTGAAGATACGTATGTCACATGTGCTGGCAATGGGATAGGATTTTAATGGACATAAATCCAAATCTCTTTCCGTCTAGTTGCAAAAAACGTCTTCCTGGCCCCTATGACATGTCTTAGCATGTTTGGAATGAGGGGAGTGTGGTTTTGGGGGTTAAGTGTTCTGGATTCTTGTCCTTGTTCTGTTACTCATGAGTCACATGACCATGGACAAGTCACATTCCTCACTCTCCAAACAGCGTAACAATCTAGCATGGTTTCAAATTCAAGATTGCCAAAACAGTTCCCCTCACTGTCTTTTCTTCTCATAAGAAGAATATGTTCCTTTCTTGATTTCCTCATGTCAAGGAAAGTTGCAAAATTTGACTTTTTCTGGACTCCAGCGGCAAATCCCCTGCCCGCTATCATGAAGGAAGCTTCTAAGATGACATCAAAGAAAGGAAACTAGGCATCCTGGTGTAGGAGGACAACACAGAGAATTTCCACTTGAAACCAAAGACAATGATGTGCTCAGAATAAGAAAGCAGGTCTATTGCTGAGCCGTGGGGTTCATAAAGGTATACCATGGGCAATAGAAAAACCAAACCAAAGCTCAGAAATTACCTCCACAGGGGCCTGATAAGTTCTAGATAGGGCCATCCTCTTCCCATTTTTTTGCCAGTAGAATTTGGGCCGAGGAAGAAGATTCCATCCTCTGGTTGCAGCAGTATCCCTGAAACCTCCATGTAAAGTGAATATATGTCAAATCATATGTATCAAACTCAGCTATAACTTCAGATAGACTCTCATGAGAGAAAAGATGGCCAATGTTAAAAAACAGTCATGTGAATCCTAACATATTTAATTTTTTAAAAGTGACTACAGAAATATTAGTTGAAGGAGATAATGGTCAGTGTAATACTAAATTTTGTTTAAATGTGATACACATGCAGTTTGTCTCAAAATTCACTACAAAATTCATTTCCCTATTTGCTGAAAATTGTCAAGGATGCCATGAGACTAATATGTTTCACTAGGCTGTGAAGTTACACTATGGCTCTTAGTATTTAGAAAAACTGGTTGAAAACCAAACTCAGACAATTAAGATCACACAAATAGTTCTTGACAAGCTGTTGCTAATAAAATGTTTCTATCTTTCTCAGTAGAATTACCCAGCCATTAATAAACATTATTTGACTGGTAACTAATTAATAATAAACAATTCCTGCATTTTACTGAGAGGCAGTTTAGCAGAGTGAATAATGACCTGACCTCTGAAGCCGGATTGCCTGGATTAAAATCCCAACTCCCCCACTTACTAGCTGTTAAGTTGCTTAACTTCTGTAGTTTGCTCATTTATAAAATAGTAAACTTACATGATAGGGTGTGGTGAGAATTAAATAATTCAATATAAGCAAGACAGTGCCTGACACACAGCACTGTGTGACTGTAAGCTATTATGACTATCTCTTGCTTCATAAAATCCATTTGTCCCATAGTCATTCACTAGGCTGCATGTCCTCTGTACCAGGCAATACACCAGGCACAGGGATATTTGTAGTATTTCCTAAACCAGCAACAGAAGTCTGAGTGGTGTAGGCAGTGCTTTCTCAAGTACAAAAACTAAATAGCGGGTTGGAATAGGGGCAAGCCCCCTTCTCCTAACTGATTACATACATAGATCAAAAACTACTCGGACTATGCTTCAAGAGGAGGTCACCGATAATGTTTGTGAAATTTGCAATTAGTTACCCACTCAGGTGACTTTTGCCATATCTAAATTAAATTTGCATCTGGCTTAGATTTCTGTAGGAGATGATGCTTCTAATTTGTGTTTTGGGTAAAGGCCCAGCTCCCAGTGTGTGGAGAGAGAGTTACGAAGGAGGAGGCTGCGTTATCAGAAGGCCGGGTGGGACAGAGTTTTGATGTGAGCATGTTGTGCCAGTTCTCATATGTCTACAGCCCAGGCCAAAATCTGCCCTCAGTTATGCATGCACAGCTTTCATTGACGTCAGTAGGAACGGTGCTCATGTAACAGGAGGCAGAAGTTTGGCTCTTTGATTTTAATAGAATTACATGCCAAAATGTTTTGCTGATGCAGGTTGCAAATTTAAACCCCAGAGGGTCAGGAAAATGCAACAGAATTTTGTTCTGTTGGCAATCTCCTCTTTTGCACAGACCATGTCATTAAGCGAGTACTGAATTTCTCAAGTCTGACTTGGAAGCGCCTGATTGTATGGTGCTGATGAGTTGTGTGTGGCTGCCCGCTGCAGTGAGACCTTTAAGTACAATTCCAAGATTTTGTCTGTGGCTCCAGATAAGACTCTAACATGTAGCCCTAATTCGTTGTCAGTTACAGAATTCCATTTCTCATCTGGGCTTAACAACCATGCTGAAATCAGATGGTGGTGCCGATCAGACTCCACTCCCCACCTTAGATGTCTGGGGAATTATGTAATGAAATTTAGGGGCTTAGCATTCTTGGAGTTTTCAAACTAAATTTCAGTCTAATTTATTTTCAGGCATATCCATAGCATTGTCTTAATATATGTGTGGTTTTGTAAAAATTTTAATTTAATTTTATGCTATGATGTTAACAATTGGATCTCCCAGACCTGAGCATCTGGCAGTAAGTTTCTAAGTGGTAAAACACGATTCAACAGAAATATTAAGCCAGGCCAATGGACCAAAAAAAATCCTTTAACTGAGAGTGGAGATCCTTCTGATTCCTTTATCCAGCTACTCAAAATCTATTTCCTGCTTTGGGTCCAGAGAAGCAGGCTTTCTCTTGAATTATTTAGAACTAGGATGGGTGCCTGAGTGTGTCTCTTGAGCTGTGAGTTTCCTTATGGGTGACCTGACCTAGCAAAGCCTTTTTGGCCACTTGTCACTTCTTGCTCCCTCCTCCTTAAGGGAGAGATAGATTATATGAATGGGAAAGCTGGGAGCAAGAACAAATGTATCTCAGCTTCTCTGTCTTTGGGATCTTCCTGCCTACAGAGAACATGTTTTTTTGCTTTGCACCTGTGCCACAGATTTTGTCACTGTGAAGATTCTGCCTGTGACTGAGGATGAAGTCTTTTATATTTCAGAGACTGGTATTCACAAACCCATCTTATGTCAACCACTTTCTCCAACAGCTTCAGGAGCAACAGAGCCACCATCTTGATATCTGCCAGCTTGACATTTTAATGAAGGGGCATTGGCAGACAAGCAATAAATTATCAGCTAATGTCTAAAACTGATCAATTAATTTCTAAGAACATCACTTAGAAATAGGGGAGCAAATATCAAAGAGAAAACACATCTTAAAAGTGGCAGCCTTTGAAAATCAGATTGGGAGAGGAGGGTTGATGCGGCAAGAATCCACTGTCCTCACTCTCCTTCAAAGCTCAATTTGGTTTTGACACTTGGTGAATAATTCATGATTTAACGTTTACTATCGATATATTATGGAACTATAACACATCAGAGTGGAGAAACTCTGATAGATCTCCAGTGGTTTTCAAATTGAAAGTCAAAATTGGTGTTAGCATGCCATGAAATCAATTTATTGGATGGTGACCAAGACTTTGAAATGAAATGAAATAAACAGAATAGGTCAGAGGGCATGATAATCTGGATCATAATATAAAATACATATTTTTATCGTGGATTATGATTAAAATGTTTGAAATCTATTCAGTTTTTCCAACTTTCCACTTAACCCTCAACCACTTTCCTTAACTGTGGACCCACTCTATCTACGAAGCCAAGTAGTTCTAAAAGAGAGTATGCATATGAAAATACTTTGAAAACCATAAGGCTCAAACCACATTGAAGCTGTTGTTTTGATTTCTCAATGATAATGATGATGATGATGGGGGAAATGTCTGATCTTCAATTTTGTGCAGCTCTTCAACATGAAAGCAGTCATAGTACCAGGCCCAACCCCACACTTACACTCTTCTAAGAAGCTTGCAACTCTAGGTAAGGTGTGCACCAAGCTCCAGATCAGTCAGACTGATCCTTAGGCTGCAGGGTAAGGTAATGGCTATGGCAGACTCTGGAGTTATACAGACTGGGATCCAAATTTAGCTGTGCCACTGACTCACTATACAACTTGAGCCAAATTATTTAACTTCCCCAAGTCTTAGGATATCACCATTATTATCATCGCCATCATCAAATCAACTATTTTTGTTTTATAGTCTGAAAACATGAAAAAAAAATACTCCTTGTTTTTACTGGAGAAGCTGCAGGGCCCCTGATGAGACAGAGATGTTGCCTGAGCTGAGGGACAGCCAGGGAAGGGGGAGAGAGGGCTCTGCTTCATCTCCCATGACCTGTGTCAGGCACCCGTGAGACACACTGCACTGGGCTCTTGATCGCCCAGGGCCCTCTGAACACCACTGACTCTACCCTCTAGCTTTTCTTTTTTTTAATTTTAAATTCATTTATTCTTTTAATTGAAGGATAATTGCTTTACAGAATTGTGTTGGTTTCTGTCAAACATCAACATGAATCAGCCATAGGTATAACATTTTGCATCCCCACGTCTAATATCCTGCTCTAGCCAGTCACACACGTTTGACCCACTGGCATTTTGACTCAGGGTTCAAGACTCAGTGTTCCAAAGCATCCACTGTGCACCCAGCCACACGCTTGCCAATAACAGAAGAGCCTGGGCCCCAGCTACATTGGACAAGTGCAGGTCTTAGGGAAGGGAAACCTCAGCACATATTTCAATTCTGCCACTTTCTCTCATAACCTTGCTAAATCATTCCATTTCTCTGATCATACTTGCTTCCTCCAATGAGGTCAGACAAAGACCAAATAGAAAATCAAGAGTCAAAATGCAGTTAATGAACATTTGGAAATATTTCAACTTCCCCAGAGTGATATTAATGAGAGCAAAACAATATGTTATACTGTAACATATATTTTAGAAATGCTTTTAAGTAAATAAAAATAGTAATAAATATTGTTCTTTTTTTTCAAGTTGGCATTTACTATTTATTGGGGCTTCCCCCAGTTAAACGATCTGCCTGCAATGCAGAAGACAGGAGACACGGGTTCGATCCTTGGGTCAGGAAGATCCCCTGGAAAAGGAAATGGCAACCCACTCCAGTATTCTTGTCCTGGGAAATTCCAGGGACAAGGAAGCCTGGTGGGCTACAGTCAGTGGGGGCGCAAAAGGTCGGACACGATTGAGCGACTAAGTATGACATTACTATTTATACAAAAAGCAACTTCCTTTGATATTCATTCCCTCTCACAGTCTGGTTCTACTTACAGTTTTTATTTCATTTTCCATTGTTCCCCAACTCTGCTCACCCCATGCAGTACCCACACTCAGCCTCAGCACTTCCCAAACATGTCCACCATTTTCATAATCCCATGTTTTTGTTCATGCAAAGGTCTTGTTCCCTCCCCTAATGACACACTCGCCTTCAAGCCCAGCCCAAACGTCACCTTATCTGCAAAGGCAGCTCCCAACTTCTCCCTGAAAAAAAAGGGGGAAAGTGTTAGTTGCTCAGTTGTGTCCAACTCTCTGTGACCACATGGACTGTAGCCCACCAGGCTCCTCTGCCATGGAATTCTCCAGGAAAAAATACTGGAGTGGGTTGACATTCCCTTCTCCAGGGAACCTTCCGTAAACAAAACTAATTTTTCCCACTTCAGGACTCCCATAGCATGTAATCCCTATGGATAGCATAGGAAGTATCCCAGGATATCATCGCAGTTCTATCTGTTCTCCCCTAGACCGTCAGCCCCTTGAGGGCAGAGACTCTTCCCTCCGTGTTTGACATCCCAGCCTTTCCACAGTGCGTGGCACTTAACAAACAAATATATAGTAAATGTCTGATCAAAGAACAAGGTTATCATGACTCCTCAATATTTATAGCCTTGGACAAGGTTATGAAAGAAATTCTCATTCTTCTCCATCAGGCACCAAAGCCAGTTAGAGGCCCAGCCCTTGTGAGTCACAGGCCCTTGTGATCAGGTTATAAATCAATTTTCAGACTGAGGAGATCAGCATATGGTCACCAGACATTCTGCAGTAAGTAATGATAGTCTGTAGTTTGGACTAAGATGTGCAGTAATTAAAAAAAAAATCTTATTTAGAGAATGTTGAAAATCTTGGGGTTCACATAGGATGCAGGATTCCTGCCACAGTTACTGAGTGTCAGGAGGGGCGGTCAAGTGGCCTGGGTCCTTTGAACCTTCCCACCATCCATCATAGTGCATGGCTCTTACTAAGGAGTACTGAACCACGATGGAGCAACTGATTCCTAGTGCCTGTACTGGCTACTTTGAGCTCTGGATACTTCAGACAAACATGAACTCACAGCCATCTGCGTGGACTGATGGAGTCTTTCTGCATCCCCGAGTGGAGAAGATGAACACGTACGAAAATATATGGAAGAAAATATGTAGCAATATATAAAAAAAAATTAGTCACTCAGTCATATCCAACTCTTTGGGACCGCTCTGGAGGAAGAAATGGCAACTCACATGAGTACTTTTGCCTGGAGAATCCCATGGACAGAGGAGCCTGGAGGCCCGCAGTCCATGGGGTTGCCAAGAGTTACAACAATGACTCCTGGGGAACCACCAGCCTAAAGAGTCTGACTGTCAGTGTGTGGAACTGGTCATGTTTCTTCTGTGAATACTGACCCCAGACCTGTCCACCTACATGGCATGCCCACTCCTTTATGTCTTGGTGTGAAAGTGAAAGTGTTAGTTGCTCAGTCGTGTCTGACCCTTGGCAATCCCATAGACTGTATCCTGCTAGGCTTTTGCCCAAAACTAAAGTCAGAAGAACTAGAAAAATAATGAAAATTTAAAAGAATAATAAAAGCTTATATTTCATCTCTCTGGGATTTCTTATAACTGAATTACCAGTCACGGTTTAGAACTTTTTCTCTGAAATCTCACCAACTTGCTTCCCAGTTACATTCTGACTACCTGGCCATAGCAGCCAAGGTAGATGTGAACACCAGCAGAGAATAGCAGCTGGTCATCAACAGCTCCAGGAGTGAAGACTTTAATGCAGGAGCTTCAGGGGCAGATATGGAGGCTTGGCAGCTGCAGGCTTTCTGGATACTGCTGGAGTTAGAGCATGTTTTCAAAGGGATGCCAGTTAGGTAGTGGCTACAGGGTGGCTTTTAGTCAAGATGGTCTTGACTCGAAACCCAGCCACTGGTAACACTGACAGCCATGTTTTCAGAACTACTCATTTTGCTGCTTCTTAATAAAAAGAATCTGCCGACAATACAGGACACCTGGGTTTGATCCCTGGGTCAGGAGAATCCCCTGGAGAAGGGAATGGCAACCCACTCCAGTATTCTTGCCTAGAGAATTCCATGGACAGAGAAGCCCGGTGGGCTTGAGTCCACGGGATCACAAAGAGTTGGACACAACTGAGTAACTAACACCCACACACAAAAAACGATCATCTACATTCATATTTTCCAAGGCATGTTTTTAAATGTTTGATTATCTTGTTTAATTTGTTACATTGCTCTCCCTTAAGATGTGTGTAAGCTCTTTTGGCTGTTTTCTCCTGGTTCTTGATCTCATCCCCTTTCACCTTCTTTAGACTTGGTTCCACTTCAAGTATTTCTTATTCTTCAGCCTTCCTCCCCCTCCATATGGCAACATTTCTTCTTCTTTCTACCCGTAAACATGATCAAGATGTCTAGAGTCTCTTTCTTCAAAAACCCTCAGTGGCTCTCCAATGCCTCCTAAATTCTGAGTACACTGTCCTTATCTGACATGCAAGGCCAAGTATAATCTAGTCCCAATGTGTCTTTCCATTCTGATCTGCTGCCATCCCTATCTATAGAGATACCCCAAACGGAACCTTCACCAGTTTCAAAACACGCTCTGCGCTTTCTCATTTCTAGACCTTTGCTTGTGATGGTCCCTCCATTTGGAAGTCTTCCATTTGCTCTCCATCTAGAAATAAGATACTGCTCAAACAGTACCTCCTTCATGAAGTCTTTCCTGATTCCCTAAATTCTGTATGATCTCTCTAAGTTCCAATCCCAATAGCACTTGATACATAAGAACTTCTCTTGTAGTATGAATTGATATTCTACCTTGCACTATAAATATGTCCATACCTGTCTGAGTATTCCTACTAGACTGTACATTCCTCGAGGGTGAGGAATATATGTTATTATATGTCTGTAACATTCCAGACATGGCAAATAGAGGGTGAAACAGTGGAAACAGTGGCTGACTTTATTTTACTGGGCTCCAAAATCACTGCAGATGGTGATTGAAGCCATGAAATTAAAAGATGCTTACTCCTTGGAAGGAAAGTTATGACCAACCTAGACAGCATATTCAAAAGCAGAGACATTACTTTGTCAACAAAGGTCCATCTAGTCAAGGCTATGTTTTTCCAGTGGTCATGTATGGATGTGAGAGCTGGACTATAAAGAAAGCTGAGTGCTGAAGAATTGATGCTTTTGAACTGTGGTGTTGGAGAAGACTTTTCAGAGTCTGCAAGGAGATCCAACCAGTCCATCCTAAAGGAAATCAGTCCTGAATATTCATTGGAAGGACTGATGCTGAAGGTGAAATGCCAATACTTTGGCCACCTGATTCAAAGAGCTGACTCATTTGAAAAGACCTTGATGCTGGGAAACATTGAGGGCAGGAGGAGAAGGGGACAGAGGATGAGATGGTTGGATGGCATCACTGACTCAATAGACATGGGTTTGGGTGAACTCCAAGAGTTGGTGATGGACAGGGAGGCCTGGTGTGCTGTGGTTCATGGGGTCACAAAGAGTCAGACACTACTGGGTGACTGAACTGAACATTCCAGACCCTTGCACAGACTCCCATACATATTATCAGAGTACACATGCATTCTCTCATTATAGATACTATATAAATTCAGATGTCAGCATAGTGAGTTCTATGAAGCAAAATAAAGTGTAGTAAAAAATTCTTTTAAAACATCCAAAGAAAATTATAAGAAAATACTTCCCTAAGACGTTGACATAGAAGCAAAGAACTGAAGGAGATAGGAAAGTGAATCATGTAGCTTCTAGACACAAGGACAAACAACTGAAAAGGTCTGAAATATATATGTCTGAAGAGTCTGAGGAATAGAAAGGAGGTCAGCGTGGCTGGAATGAGACAAAAAGAAAGATATGAGGTCTAAGAGGTAATGGGGAGAAACATCATTTAAGACCTTGTAAACCATTATGAACTTTCCTAGTGGCTCAGTTAGTAAAGAATCTGTCTTCAATGTGAGAGACCACCTGCAATGTAGGAGACCTGGGTTTGATCCCTGGGTTGGGAAGATCCCCTGGAAAAGGAATTGGTAACCCACTCAAGTATTCTTGCCTAGAAAATTCAATGGACAGAGAAGTCTGGCGGGCTACAGTCCATGGGGTCGCAAAAGAATTGGACATGACTTAGCGACTAAACCACCAAACCATTATGAGGACTTTGGGCTTTTACTCTGAGTATGATGTAAACAATTCTGCTCAAGGCTTTTGAGCAGAAGAATGATGTACTCTATCTTAATTTTTTACAAAGTCTCTCTAGCTGCTGTGTTGAACTGCAATTGTGGCAGCTGAGAAAGGGCTAACACAAGGAAGCCAATTAGGAGATAATGTAATTATCCAGGTGAGAGAGAACTTTGATGTGGACCTGGGAGGTAGCAGTGGAGGTGGTCTAAGTCTGGATACATCTATATGCAGGCCCAACAGGATATGCTGAGAAATTAAGCACAGAGTGCGCAAAAAGAGACGTTGACTCTAATGTTTTAGCCTGAGCAACTCATGCGAAGAGTTGACTCATTGGAAAAGACTCTGATGCTGGGAGGGATTGGGGGCAGGAGGAGAAGGGGACAACAGAGGATGAGATGGCTGGATGGCATCACTGACTCGATGGACATGAGTCTGGGTGAACTCCGGGAGTTGGTGATGGACGCGGAGACCTGGCATGCTGCGATTCATGGGGTCGCAAAGAGTCGGACATGACTGAGTGACTGAACTGAACTGAAATGAACTACATGCAGAGTTGCCATTTACTGAGAGATAGGTTTGGATTCTGTGCAATTTACTGAGTGAGGACTGGGTTCCGAGCTCTGGAAGCCACCCCCTCGTAGTCTGCATGGATCAGCTGCAGCCCACACCCAACAGCTTCTGCCCACGGCCTCTGGCACATTTCTTCACCACTGTCAGGCTTCGTGTTCTTGGAGTGGACATGCTACCCTCAAAAAGCTCTGAATCTCAGCTGGGGGTGGATTTCTGCATTTGCTATTGCTATTTCCCTTAGAGTCCTCTTTTACTCCTTCTCTCAGCCACTTTTTCTAGTGTGTAAAATGATACACTGCTGCTGCTGCTGCTAAGTCACTTCAGTCGTGTCCAACTCTGTGCGACCCCATAGACCGCAGCCCACCAGGCTCCCCCATCCCTGGGATTCTCCAGGCAAGAACACTGGAGTGGGTTGCCATTTCCTTCTCCAATGCATGAAACTGAAAAGTGAAAGTGAAGTCGCTCGGTCGCGTCCTACTCTCGGAGACCCCATGGAGTGCTGCCTACCAGGTTCCTCCGCCCATGGGATTTTCCAGGCAAGAGTACTGGAGTGGGTTGCCATTGACTTCTCCGAAATTGATACACTAGTATGAAACAATTCTTCATATCATAATTTTTCTGTTTGAATCACTCGTGTGTTTTCTGATTGGGTCCTAACTGATACTGTCAAGGAGAGGAAAGGACCCGGCAAAGGAGCAGTCAATGACGAACAAAGACAGGTAGAAGGGGGCGGGGCCTGGAATCCCAGGGAAGAAAACATTCTGGAAATTGAGAGCCACCCAGTGAGTCAAATGGTGATGATTATAATGTAAGAGGAGGATGGAGAACTGATACTGGGATACAGCAATGCAGAGGACTTTCGGTAACCTTGAAAAGAGTGTAGACCAATTTTACCTGTCCATCAACTCCCCCCAACACACACAATTCATGGTATCAGGTCCTGATTTTGTTGGGAAGCCATCCACTGTCTTCTCTCATTACCTCTGGTCTGAGTAGGCTTGACTCCACAGCTGGGCATATGATACGCCTGGCCAGAGCAAGGCACCCATTTGTTACAATGACTGGTTCAGAGATGAGCACATAACCCAAATTGCTTCACTGAGATTGACATCCCAGGCAGCAAGACTAGAGCATCCAGGAAATAGGAATCCTTTTCCCACTGGACATGAAGCTGGGAAGACAGGTTATAAGCCCAGAGATGCTGGTATTCACTGTACCACCCAAACAGGAGAGTCTGACTGAAAATGGAGCCAATGCAAAAAAACCATAGCTAAGAAAAAACAAACCCCAATGACATGTGTGTGAGCCCTCAGATCTAGTTAGCCTGAAGCCACTCCGGGTTTTTCAGTTACATGAGATTATAAACTCCTTCTTTTCTATTCCTGACAATGGTGTTTTAGTTTTCTTCACTTACAACTGAGAGAGTCATGAGCAAAATACTGATGTTTAATTAGCGCTTGTAGAATGGAGAACAACTGATGAGAGAATTGACTTGCCTAAAGTCTCTGTGGTCAAGCTGACTTTATAAACCAGGTCTTCTATTTCTAACAGTGCTTTCCAAGTCTTCCATCTCTAGCAGTTCTTTCACTAAACCAAACTCTTTGCGAAGGAAAGCAGCAGCATTCATTATGACTGCCAGCAATCAGCTTAGGGAAGAAAGAGGACTAACACCTTTTGGTATGACTGAAGATTTTTCTGGATTGTATTGAATGGCCTTTCTCGTTTCCCTCTATGGCATGAGAATGTGTCATAGTGAAGAATGGAGAATGTCAAAGTATCAGAGGGGAATGTGACTGAGGGAACTAGTAAAAAGCTATTTTGAAATTAATTGGAAATATGTAAAAATCCTTTTAAGAACATCCATTCTTGTCTAGGGCTAGGGCAATATAAATCATAGTCTCAGTTTTCCTTTTACCCCCAGATGCTATAGTAAAGCTGATTCGCCCCCTTGATTAACTCAGTTGCAGACACAATAAGCTAATTTGACAACCAGTCCCCCTCGGCAATGGGTAGCTAGGGACATCAGCTTCCTTGATGAGTCACACGTGTGTGTTAAACCACTGTTTGCCTTCTGGAAGCCTTGCCCTGGCCACACTAGGAGATGTCCCCGGTAAGATATAAATTTAGATCCCTGTGAGGTGGACAGACAGCTCTGTCTCCAAGCTGCCACATGGCATCACCCCAGTGTGTGTCTGAGCCCCAGCACAGGAGGAGGGCACGATGGCCCTGTTGCTGAAAAGGTGCTTTGTCTGTGTCTATGTCTGTGTGTTTTAAAAATCTCAGAGCTTAAATCAACCCATGAAATATTCATGGGGATCTAAAGTAGTGGGCAAGCTAACGGCCTTCTTATGGAATATCAATATTCTTGGAGCCAGTCTTAATCCAATATTCAGAAAGCTTCTCTTCCCTCCTTCGTCACTTTGGGGTCAGACTTATTTTCAGAAACCCTCCACCCTTTCACAATCCGGCTGCATTAACAGGATGGGTGGTGGCAGATGGGCTGAGGGCAGAGCAAGACGACAAGAAGAAGGCACTCGGGGGTGTGGGTAGGGGGCCGGGGCAGAGGAGGGGCTTCCCTCCCACACGCAGTCACAGGTATGTCCAGGAGAGATGTTTAGTGCGGACACCCCGGGAAGCTGTAGAAAGTGTGCACAGTCGGGTGACTGGCTTCAGTGTTTTCGTCTAGTCTACGATTCCAGGTGTGTACGTAGGATTTTCCTTCCTGGCAAGGGCCAAAGGGAGGGGTGCGGAGAGGGAGAGAAGGAGGTCCTAACCAGTGTCATGGAAGGAAATTACTGCTGGAAAAAGAAAATATTTTCCTTCATCCATTCTCTGTCGCATCTGGGTGCCCCTATGAGCGCAGAAAGATGTACAGGATGGACGTCTACAAAGATAGACCTTGCCCAGCAGACGACTCGTGTGCTACCCAGTGACCCCTGCCTGTCCCCGACCCCACCTGGTCCTTCAGGCCTGCCCATCTCCATTCCCCGCCAACCACATGCCTGCCCTAAAGGTAGGGTGGAATTCTACCTTCGCCTTTTCCCTTCTCGGCCTCTCAGTTCAGACTGCCAAGAAGGGGGCCAGTTCAGATGGTGGTTTCCTGATGTGGGTACCTGTCCCTCAGGACTGGAGTAAAGCCTGCCAGCTCATTTCAGGTCTGCCTGCCCAGAAACCATGGAGCAGGCTGGTCCCCGGGGCTGCTCTGTGTTCCTGAGACTTATCCAGCACTGCCCTTGCGGGTGCCCCAGGAGCCGGGGAGGCAGAGAGACTTCTTGGAGACTGGTGCTCAGAGCAGTACTGCCAAGCCAAGCTGGGAACTGAGGAAGCCCAGTTACATGCCTAGTCGAGGGAGGTAGGTGTGGACAGCAGGCCTGGGGAGAGAAGGCTGCTCTCCACACACACCCCCTCTTCCACCAGCTGGCTTCTCTCCAGCAAGAGTTAGTGAGCAGCAGTGTTCAGTGCACGGCCTCAGAGGTTGTCAGTCAGCTGGAAACCCTACCCTGGGGCCAAGAGGAGGTGGAGAGGGGCCCCGGGCCATGGGCACTTCCCTGTATATTGCTCTTCCAAAAGATAAATCTTCAAATCCAGGCTTGAGAAAATAACTTTTTTTTTTTTTAACTTTCTGTGCTGATGTGCTGTAAACTCAGGGAATAAAGCAATGACGGTCAATTTTACAAATCAACTCACTGTTTTCATCTCACATGCTGAGGCTTCTTGACGCAGAATTTGGAAAAAGGGAAATGCCTCGAGTCAAAGCAACATATTTGGGTTTTCTCTAGAGAAGCTTGAAACTTACTAGGTACTAAGTTACACAGATTGACGAACAGTAAAGAGAAAAGTGCCAGGAATGAAGAGGCCGTGAGAGGACAATCCTGGTTCATGACGTTTCGCTGAGTCGGCTCCCTCTACGATTACTCAGCAAACACCTACGGGAATTCCCGAGGGTCCTCACAGACTGCTCACCCCGAGTCATGTCACCTACTGTCTAACACTTGTCCCTCTCCAGCTATATCTAAGCCACCAGGGAAGCCTTCAACCCATATCTAAGTTAAGGGGTGCTGTTTCTTAGGGAGACTTTCTTACTGTTCAGATGCTGTTGTATAATTATCCTGCAATTGCAAAGGCCAAAGAATCACTGCTCCCTATTTTTGAGTGACTCTCCTGCTACTCTCCACCATCCACCCACCACAACCTTCACAGGAGAAAGCGAAAAGCCAAAACCGGCTGGGTCCACATGTCACCTCATGTGCTTTAGTCTACTTGCTGTGTGACCCGGGGGAAATTACTTCACCTCTCTGTGCTTTAGTTTCTTCATCTTCAAAATGGAGATAATAATAGTACCTATCCCGTGGGTTTCTGTGATACATAAGTGAGATAATATATGTAAAGATTTCTAGAACACATAGTGCTTATAGATGTGTTAGCTGATATGATTACTTTAATAATTATTATCAGTGCCCCCAAAATATTAATTGAGTAGGATTCTTGTCAAGTTCTCATGGAGGAAATGTCCTCATTTGTTAATTAATGTAGAAATACTAAACAGCCAGTCAGCCCTTAAGGTCTTACATAACTTAAATCTCATCTCAGTACAGCTTGATTCAGCTCCACCAAAGGGAGAGCAGAGTTTAATTCCTATAATATGAATCTGTTGTTGTTCAGTCACTAAGTTTGGTCCAACTCTTTGCAATAATATAAATAGGTGACTGTAATATAAATAGGATAAATATAGATAGGATGAGGACCTGGCTGGAGAGGCTTCACAAGGAACTCAGCAAGACTGCACGGTATCTCTGAGCCCAGGATTGACAGAGCACAGAGAAGCCTGACCAGTCTTGCTGGCCATTCTCTGTTTCACCTAACCAGTTGCTCAAGAATACTGCAGCACAATACTCCTAGCTTAGATAAGGTCTCTGTCCACACATTCTCAAGCTGAGGTCCACATATTCTGAGGTAAAAATAAATCCACTACTTTAGCATTTGATGTGATGCAGATCATTACTGACAGGCTGTGCTTATTGCTGTGTAAAGCACCCTACCTAACACTTGATGTTCCTTCATTTGATCCTCATAATATCCCTAATGGTAAGTTGATTCTACTTACCTCCCCATTTTATTGAAACTCAGAGAGGTTAGGTAATTTACCCCAGGGCACACAGCTAGTAAGTTGAAGAGCTAGAAACCAAATCAGAGTTTATCTGGTTCCTGAGCCTGCTATCTTAACCATGAGCCTGTACTCTTAGTACATTCAAGGTGTTTTTAAAAGGAATCTATCATAGAGTTGGATGGCATCACTGAATCAATGGGCGTGAGTTTGAGCAAACTCTGGGAGGTAGTGAAGGGTGGGAAGCCTGGCGTGCTGCGGTCTATAGGGTCACAGAGTCCAACATGACTTGGCAACTGAACACCAACAACAACCACCACCATATAGGACTATAGTCCACTGGAATGCTGTTTGAAATCCATATAGATTCTTAGCAAAGATTCCTCAGTCTCCTGTTGCTGAAAATGAAGTGCCTTTGATGGCTTGTGCTCCACAGTTTGGCAAGTGCTTCTTCCTTTATAGTCTTTTCAGGAGCTGATCCCACTCAAAATATTCAGCTATAGACCCTAGCCAAGGCTAGCATGCCAGCAGTTTCCAGATAATATTGCATTAGGTATTGCCTATAAGCTCTAACTACTACATATTGAATCCACATAATTGACCCATGTCTTAAAGAGCAAATAACTAGGCTGATAATCTGTTGATAACTTGAATTCTCTGTTTTTCACTCTCTTCACACCCATATTTAAGATATAGGTCAGTCTGGGAATCCTGACAGTAGTGTTTTTCAAAACTGGGTTGAACCCCCTTTGGTTCAACCAGCTCAGTTCAGTCACTCAGTCGTGTCCGACTCTTTGTGACCCCATGAATTGCAGCACACCAGGCCTCCCTGTCCATCACCAACTCCCAGAGTTCACCCAGATTCACTTCCATCAAATCAGTGATGCCGTCCAGCCATCTCATCCTCTGTCGTCCCCTTCTCCTCCTGCCCCCAATCCCTCCCAGCATCAGAGTCTTTTCCAATGAGTCAACTCTTTGCATGAGGTGGCCAAAGTACTGGAGTTTCAGCTTTAACATCAGTCCTTCCAAAGAATACCCAGGACTGATCTCCTAAGTGGATCATAAAAACAATTTTGTAGATCTAAGCCACTTTACTTTTTAAAATTAAACAGAATAGTATATACACTAGAGACTGGAGTGTATCACATGTAGCAAGAGATCATAAACACTATGTAACCTTTCTTTAGGTATATATACTTGTAATGGGGCTTCCCTGGTGGATCAGTGGTAGAGAATTCACCTACCAATGCAGGACACGTGGGTTCGATCCCTGGTCTGGGAAGATCCTCAGGAGAAGGAAATGGCAACCCACTTCTATATTCTTGCTTGGGAAATCTTATGGACATAGGAACCTGTTGAGCTTCAGTCCACAGAGTCACAAAGAGTCAGACGCGACTTAGCAACTAAACAACAACAACAAATGTTTATAATGAGTCACAATATAAAATGCATTTCTTATTGAGAAAGCCATGATTTTAAAATTCTGGACACATTCCCCAAGTCTGTCACAGGGAATACTGACATGTACCAAAGTCACAGGAAGGAGGAGTAACAGGGCCAAGATCCTAAGAGGAAGGATAGGATGAGGGGAGGGGGGAGCGGAGATTCTGTTAGGAAGAATAAAGGAATCAAAAACTGTCTTTCTCATACAGATCTACTTTCTCTTCTTGAGAGCAGTTAGATGGGATTGAGAGGGTGTTTCTTTGGAGCTGCTCTTGAAAGCTAAAGAGGAAGAGGATAGTTATGACCTTGGAGGGGGCTGTTGAGATTTCTTAAGGATGATGACTTTGACCAACTTAAAGTTCTAATCAAACCATTTGGAGGATTTTGAGGTTCCCAGTGCCTCATCAACATGGCAACAAGGCTGAGAGCTTTCCTCAACAAATATCCAGGAGCTGAAAGTGAAAGTGTAAGTCGTTCAGTCGTGTCAAACTCTTTGCAATCATATGGACTGCATAGTCCACAGAATTCTCCAGGCCAGAATACTGGAGTGAGCAGCCTTTCCCTTCTCCAGAGGATCTTCCCAACCCAGGGATCAAACCCAGGTCTCCCGAATTGTATCAGCTGAGCCACAAGGGAAGCCAGAGCCAAAGGAGGGGCAATAGACCACTTGGTTGCAGACTGACTTCACATCAGAATCTTTTCTAAAAATACACATCCCAGGGCTTCCATCTGATAGATATAGAATTATAACCTCCAAGGAAGAACTCAGGAATCTGTCATTGTTAAAGTCTTTCCATATGATGCTGATACAGTCAGGCCATGGTTCCCGAAGTGACAACTGGGCAAACAGATCAACTGAAATAAAAAGTGCCATTAAAGTGAGAGTTCAGGGGTCTTGTTGGCTTTGCAGTGTACCCACAAAAACAAATCTTGAGCAACCACATTGTTGGGAGGGAGTTCTTGAGTCTAAGTGTCAGTGAGGGACAGGTCAGTCTTCCTCCTGGAGCCCCACTTAAGGCCACACAAGTGGGAGCCCCAGCTCACTGACTCTGGGTGCCTAAGCTAGCACCCTGTTTATGGCTCTGCTTCCAGGTGCTCTGAAGGTACCCAAGGCCCCAGGCATGTTTTGAACCACTCCAGAGTCCCTGAATCCCACACATTAGTCTTGGCAAGCTTTAAGGATGCTTTGGTTTCCAGGAGTTCTTTGTTCCAGGCACCATATTTTGTTCAACAAGAGTTACTGGAAGAAGTCAGTACAAGGAATTGGACCTGGGATTAAGGCTTCAGGGCAGCGGAACACTTCTTATCTTTCCTCTAAATAAGATCTCCAAAGTCAAGAGTGAGGTGAATTCCTTCCAAAGGCTAGCGTTCAGATAATTCTGAATAGTCTGATTCTCAGGTGTGGATGAGAAATAAAATTTCCTGCTGGGAGTCTATTCTCCCTGAGGTAGAGAAATATTTCTTTTTCTCATGCATTAAGTTCTATATGCCTGAAAAGTCTGAAACCAGGAAGGACAGGAGGGCTATTCTGCTCTGAATAATAACACAGATGCTCATTCTGGCTAGCCTGGGCACAGAAGCCATGTGGTGCCAGTAAATGGTCCCCACAATGGCATCCAGAACACACAGGGCCATTCCATTAAAAACAGTCATTGAAATTCATCTGAACCACCAAATTTCTGATTTCCAGTTCTTGTCTCCCATACCCAACTGGCTATTTTGGTTTCTAATTGTTGCTGCTGGTGGAATGAGAATGTCTGATACTTCCTTGCCATAGCTGTAAGAGACTACTCATTACCACCCTGATACCCATTCCAAATGCCACTTTGGGGGTCTCCTCAGACAAAGCCAATAGCCTCCATACTCTTGCTAACGACCTGGCCCACTCCGACTTTATCTCTGTCACATCCCATCACAAGAAAGCATGCCACTTGGAGACCAGGTCACTGATTTTAGGAAACAATGACAGTCATCATCTGTCTTCCTTATTATAATGGGAACTTGAGCCTCTACTCCTAGATTCTCAGAACCACGAGTATGGCAAAGAACACGTGACATTCAGTCAACAAATAAACATTGAGAATCGCCTGTGTGCTGGCACTGTTCTAGGTGTTGGGTCACAGGGAATAAGATGGGCAAGTTCCTTGCTCTCAAGGAACATATATTATAGACATGAGACACAAGTGTTTGTTGGTATTTTTTGAGCCACATTTTTATATCATTAAGAGATTCAGATGTTGGCAAGACTGAGATGAAAGCCTTCTTGACAATGTGTTTTCAATATTTTCCCTTTCCTGTTTTAAAAGGATACTGGCCTGGCCATCAGGAAAGATATTAGGGCAGATGATCAAAACTTTATGAAACAGTCTTTGCTCTGAAATTTTACAGAAGTCTTTTAAAGTCACAGCACCAGATAACTACAGTAACTCAGAAAATCCAATACCTTACTAACATTGCAAAATTGCACCATCTGCAAGTCTAGCAATTACTTTTGGTTTCTGTTTCCCATTTCCATTATAGGTACCACTTAGATGTCTCAAGATAGGTGACTTCTCTTTTAACATTTTACCATCCTAATTTTTCAGAATTTCCTAATGAAGTGACAGCTGGCTATCACTCTTTCCCACCTTCTCAAACCACTTCCCTCTCCCATCCTCCAAAAACCAAAGTAAAAGAACATACTAAAGTTGCTAATCTCTATTAAAAGGAATGTAAGATGTTGAGTTATTTTCTTGCCTCACCCAAGATATTGCCAAATGACCTCTTTCGATCATTTAACCTGTCTGGTGAGATTTTTAGAAAGTAGGATTTTCTGGCTTTTTTTTTTTTTTTTTCCCCAGTTCCCATCCTGGAAGGTCCATAATGACAGGAACTTCTCTTGCCAGGGCTATTCCTGGTATCAGGAGGACAAAATGACAGAACACACGGTTCTTGCTGCTGACTAAAAGAGGCAACCATGTCTTCCTGGTGTAGACCTTCCTCCTGTAAGGATGCACTGAGGCCAGGAACAACCGATGCCAGGCCAGGAATGGAGAATCTGGGCTTTTCATTTTCAGTAACACTCCATTAAAAACTCCGCACCTATACTAGGTGTTTGGTTATTTGTGAGCCAAGTCATACACACAGACACACACATACACGCACACACGTAGTCATTCAGTCAACAAATATTTATTGAGCACCTACTCTGTGCCAGCCCAGAGTTAATGACAGTGTGGCTTTCTATTGCACATGTTTCAAATGAGTCACGTGCCCCAGGAACAGTTTTATAGCATAGAACTTAGGTACTTATTTATGATGTAAATTCATTCTGTTTTTGTTTTCAACATAGGGAGTATGGAAAATACAGAAAAGGATAATAAAAAGATATTTTGCTTAAGACCACCCACCGAAGATGACTACTACATTTACACTTTTGATTTATTTTCTTTCCATTTTTTTCTGTGTTGAGCTTCTGTTGTAGTTGTTTAACGTAGATGTTTGTGTACTGCACATATAATTTTCTATCTTGCTTGTTTTGCCCTCCTATTGATATAACACATGGTTTTTCCAAGTGCAAAATCCTGTGGCTTGGAAAAAAATTCTAAGAAGATGGAGTAGGAAGCACCAGGAACCTGTCTCCTGACCTAGACAATAATTGCACTGACAGAATCTGTCTGACGTAACCATTTTGGAACTTCAGAGTCTGTTGAGGCTTGCGACTTCCAGGAGAAGGTTTGGATGGTAAATTGCGGTTAATTTTTGTGCAATTTCAGCTTTTCAAACAGTTGAAGCTGTCTACCCCTCACTTCTAGCCACACGGCAGGCAGCAATATATGTGTTCCTGTGCACACACTTTGCACAAGTCAGGACAGGAATTAAGAACCCTCTCCTCAAAATATCAGGGGTCTGTGCTTCCATCTCTGCATTCTGTGTCTAATCACTGAGATGTAGACAAGGAAATGGGCTGCCTTTGTTGTACTTCCCCTCTTTGTGTCAAGCCTCTCCCCACTGGCTGAAGTGACTTCCTGGAGATTTAAAGAGATAGTGCTCTTTTGTTTCTTCTCTTCATGTCTCTCTTTTTCCCCTTTTGGGAGCCAGACATTAAAGACTAAGATATTCAAAAGCAACTGCATATATAGAAAAATTAGAAAACGAACATGAAAACCCAGGGAAAGATGCAGGCTCAGGAAAAAGCCTGAGAAGACTAAATATACACCTCAGGATTATCCTTGGCAAAAAGACAGTATACAACAACTTAAAAATAAAAAATATATATATAACAAAACAATAGCAAAAATGTCGAACTCTTTCTCAGGGAAGAAAATCTGGTCTCCAAAATAACCACATTAGATTTAAATGTTTAGTTTTCAACACTTACACACAGAACACAAAGCATACAAAAAAACTAGGAAAGTATGGCCCATTCAAAGGGAAATTAATAAATCAACAGAAATTGTCCCTGAAAAAGATTTGATGGCAGATCTACTAGACAAAGACTTTAAAACAACTGTCTTAAAGAAAACCAAAGAACTAAAGGAATATGTAAAGTCAAGAAATGGTGTACCAACAAAATAGAAATATCAATAAAGAGATAGAAAACCTAAAAAAGAAATCAAAAAGCAACGCTGGATCTAAAAAGTACAATACCTGAAATTTAAAATTCAAAAGAGAGATTCAAAAACATATTTGAGCATGTGGAAGAAACAACTTAAAGTTCCTTGTGTAGTCCTAGTGGACTACACAAAAGGACCCCACTGATCCCTGTGAAACCAAGATCATCTTAAAGAAGAACAAGAGGTGAAGCTCTACAATCAACTGCTGCTACAAGGACTTCTTGGTATCATCTTGAGACTAACCAGAGTTTCAGTACAAAGAGGGACCTGTGCTATAATCAAAGTTGAATGTTGTACATATATTCCTGATTATCTGGCTAAATATCAGCCACCCTAGATGACATGAGGGTCAGGTAAAAGATATGTCTGATGATAATCTTCCTTTTTGGACTTCAGTCCTATCTTGGGTGAAGGGTGATTGGTGGAAAACTATATTTATAATTGTTATAGTTGCCTTGATAGTTCTGCTTTGTGGACCCTTTATTTTACAATCTATTATGAACTTTGTAACCCAAAGGTTGATGTTGTTCTCCCAAATTGGAGATCAGAGATTCAGGGTGCAATATTTCCCTACGAATGATGCTCATACTATGAGTTAAGAGCATCGGGGGGTGGGGGTGATGAAGGAGGAAACAGACAGAACAGACTCCATCTTGAAAGCAGGCTCATCTGGGCCGACTGTGGACTTTGAGCTATATGCCAGTATCTATGGAGACAAATAACAACTGGAAAACCAGGCTCCCTGGATGGAAGAGCCCGTCAGAGAGCTGGTGGCAATGACGTAGAGTCCCGACTTGTTGGACGTAATGATGACTACACTTGGGATATATAGAATTAAGGAATCTGCCTCGGTGTATCTGCTTGTCTTTGAGTAGTTTTTCCCAAAGTGGCCCCAACTCTTGTCATGGCAGAAACTCCTCACTTGGAGACAGTCCACTGGGACTACTCGAGCCTGCGTCAATCTTTGAGGGGAAGAGCCTACCCTTCTCGAAGGATTCTGCTTCCAATGCCAGACTTTCATGTTACAGGTAGTGGATGGAAGCAGGAACTGAAGCTCAGTGAGGAGAACCACCCGGAGGGTGAAAGGGCCCTCTACCCCTGGAGGATAGAAGGCACGACCCACAGGGCTATAGCAGGTGCAACGATTGCTGTACCAGGTGATGAACATGTAGGCTAGAGGAATTTGGAAGGCATTTAGGAGGTGTGTCCCGCGTCTTAAAATTCCAGCATTGCCAGGGATTAGAAGAAACTGATTTTGTGTGCTCTATTCTTCCCCCAGAAGGAGTATCTCTGGTCCTGACCCAGCTCGGAATTCTCAGAATAGAAAGGGGGATACTATGAGTACAATTGCTTTCAGAATGGCCTGGACTGGATACCATCGATTTCATCACCTGATCAAGCACAAGGCGAATGGACTTAGGGGAGAAACAGTCTTGGATCACGTGGTGTTCTGGTTCAGCTGTGCTGACTGGCAGGTGAAGACACGCTGATCCCACTTCTCCCTCTGGGATCTGGCAGGTAAGGCTCTTCTCACCCCAATTAGGAAGGAGGCAGAATGGCAATTTGAGTGTCACTGAGTGGAAATATCAGAAGTACATAGGGTACTGAGAACTTCATAGACAGAACGAAAAGGAAAAGTAGAAGAAGGTCTGAGAAGGTAAGCAAGATGGGAGGAAGTGAATCTAAGGCAACTGTATTGGAGTGCATGATTAAAAATTTAAAGAAGGGATTTGGAGGAGACTATGGGGTGAAGATGAAGCCTAACCACCTCCACATACTCTGAGGTCGAATGGCCCCCTATGGGAGTAGGATGGCCACCAGAGAACACCATGAACTTACAAAAAGTGGAAGCAGTCTATACAGTAGTCTCAGGAGAGCCAGGACACCTGGATCAATATCCATATGTTGACTCATGGCTAGGATTAGCTCAAGACGCTCCTACTTGGACAAGGTTTTGTATCCAGAAGGGAAAGGGAAAAATATTAATGGCACAAAAATTGACTGATGATAAAAAAGGAAATTCTACAGGATTTGGACGGGGATGACCTGACCCCTCCCCCATACCGGATAATGACACTCCTTGCCTCCCAGTGCTCCACCAGGACCGGAGGCCGCCTTACTGCCCCATCCAGGGCCAGGTGAAGTTCCTGCAGCAGCCACTGGTCTTCCACCAGCTCTCCCAGAGTTCGTAGAGCCGCCGTTTCAGCAGGTTCCAATCCCAGCAATGGAGACCTCTGGTCAGTGCCCCCAGAATTCCACCTCAGCTGGACCTCCTAGATTGTATCCACCTCTCCCAGTGAATACTGATAGGAAGGGGGACGAAAACACAGCAATTAGAGCCTGAGCTCCACCAAGGAACAGGGGGAAGAACCCCACTACAGATGCCCCTCAGAGAGCTACAACAGCCTCCGGTTCAGGACGCATGGGGCACTACCATCAGCCCCTGTAGCCTATTATTACCAGCCATTTTCCTCTATGGATATATTAAACTGGCAGAAACACGCTCCACCATACTCGGGGCAGCCACAAGCCATGATTAGGCTAATGGAGACTATTTTTCAAACCCACCGCCCTATATAGGATAACATAATCCAACTACTAGTCTCCCTTTTCAGCACTGAGGACAGACACAGGATCCTAACTGAGGCCAGAAAATGGTTAAGAAAAATGGCACCTGAGGGTACTGCAAACCCGCAGCGGTGGGCAGAACTAGCCACCCCCGAGGAGAGGCCCAGCTGGGACTGTAACACAGAGGAAGGGGGGGCCACCTGGAGAGTTATCCGGGTGACTATTTTACAAAGTCTCAAGAGGGAGGCCCAAAAAGCTATGAGTATTGCAAAACGCTCCGAAGTGATTCAAACAGAAATTGAATCATCCTCTGAGTTCTGAGAAAGACTGTGCAAGGCCTATAGACTTTATACACCAATAGACCCAGCCAGGGCTACTGGGTCTCAGATGGTGATAAACGCAGCCTTTGTCTCTAGCTTACCCTGAAAATGTCAGAGGGCGGGGGGAGCGGGGGGCACCAAGTGACCCACGAATTTTTATACATCCCTGAATGCCCAGTGCCTTTGTTAGGAAGAGACTTGCTGTCTAAATTGGGGGCACAAGTCACCTTTTCCCCACGAAAGACCCACTGTTCGAGTGGGCTCAACCACCTATTTACTTCCTCTCAGTAACCCCACAAGATGAAGGGAGGTTGCACGATCTCCCAGAAGGGAAACCGGACAGGCTAAATGGTCAAGAGAGAGAGTTAACTCAACAATTCCCTGAGGTCTGGGCAGAAGACAACCCCCCAGGCTTGCAAAACAAGTCCCACTGGCAATAGAACTCAAACCCAGTACAGTTACATCAGCACCCGCCTTGGGCCTGCCAGACCTTGCTTAGCCATTTACTCTTTATGTGACTGAAAAGGACAAGGTGGCTATGGGAGTGTTGTCCCAGACTATGGGGACATGGGACAGACCTGTGACTTATCTCTAATCGGCTGGACAGTGTTGCCACTGGGTGGCTGGGATGATTATGGGCAAGTGCCTTACTGGTCCGGGACGCAACCAAGCTGATTTGGTCCAAGATTTATTAGTAAATGTCCCACATGAGGTCAACTCTCTCCTGCGAGGGGACCCCCATAAATGGCTGTCAACATCCTGGATTACGTAATACCAGGGACTGTTATGTGAGAACCCCCATGTTACTACTGAGCCTCGTCAGGCCCTGAATCTGGCCACTCTCTTTCTTGTGGGAGAAGGTGGGCCCTCACGTGATTGCAAGAAAATATGCCAGCAGACCTGACTTGAGAGACCAGCCAATCCCGGACCCAGATTCGGTCGTGTACACCAACGGCACCAGCCTGGTGAAACAAGGACAGTGACTGTCAGGATATGCAGTAGTCATGGGAGAAACCATAGTTGAGGCTCCCTCTCGGCAGAACTGGTCCACTCAACAGGCCAAACTATATGCTCTAATCCAGGCCCTCTAGCTATCAAAAGGTAAGAAGACAAACATTTACACAGACTCGGTATGCTTTTGCCACACTACAGGGCTCTGTATAAGGAGAGAGGCCTTTGAAAGCTAGTGAAAAAGATATTAAAAATAAGGAAGAAATTAAGACCCTATTAGATGCTGCCTGGGAACCAGAAAGGTTGCAGTCATACACGGCTGAGAACGTCAAAAAGAGGATACCCCCCAGGCTCAGGGAACAGACTGGCAGATAAGACCTTGAAACAAGCAGCCGAGGGCTTGGGGGTGACAAGTGAAGCCCCTATTAAAGCTCTCATATTGGCAGAGCTACCTGAGCTAACGCTAGACTCTCCAAAATACACTGAAGCTCAAAACTAACTAGCCAAAGCAGAAGGGCCTATCAAGACTGAAAAGGCATGGTGGGAATTGCCAAGTGGCAAATTACGGGAGTAGCTGGCACCCACTCTGGTAGCCAAACACACCAAGCGACCCATTTAGGCCATGATAAACTGGAAGAACTAATTTAAAAATATTTCTTGGTTCCCCGCTTCTCTTCCCTAAGTGAAGTCGCTCAGTCGTTTCCGACCCTCAGCGACCCCATGGACTGCAGCCTTCCAGGCTCCTCTATCCATGGGATTTTCCAGGCAAGAGTATAGGAGTCGGGTGCCATTGCCTTCTCCGAGTGTCATGGCACATTCTCACAAATAATCCTAGCTTTATCTTACTCTATGACTTTACAAAGCCTTTCATTCATGTATTTAATTTGTGACGGAATAATCTGACCATCGATTTATTTTCCTAAAAAATATATCACTTATAATAAGTTATAAAATTGTATAAATATCAAATATGTAATAAAATATATACTGTAAATATAAACTATAATAAAATTATATATATGCATATATATGAAGTTTTAAACTCTCTAACTGAAACCCAGAACTGAAACACTATTTTCACATGCATAAGTCTCTATGTGACTTAGAAGGAAGAAACTAGGTCCTATTGTCTTCATATGAGCATCAGTAGGATAGATCACTATTAGCTATAAACCTTACTTCAGAACACATACTCCATCTTTGTTCATAGTTTACCTTTTTAAAATAATCATTCAAGATAAATCATATTATCTCAATTACCTGAGAATCTACACACTGTATACTTGAATACCAAAAATGCTAACCATTGCCACCAGGCTTCTAAATATATGACTATATCATCCTCCCACCAACTTTGAATGCCAACATGGATACCCACGTGTGACCCATTTGTCTTTATTCACTTACACATATATTTATTCATTCATGCATTCACTGATTCATTTATATCAATAAACACCATAATGAGGAGCCACTAAGACCCAAGAACAGATCCCCAATTTGTCCTAAACTCTATCCCCTAAAAGGGAAAAAACCAACTCTTTTCTTAAGCAGGACGAAGTCTCAGAACTGCACTGCCTGCTCACAGGTCAATGCTGCCTCTTGGCACAGACAGAATTCAGGGATTCAGGTAAAAGGCATGCTGACCTTTGAACACCTGGAAGTGGACTTCCCTGAAATGAAACCTCACCGACACTACCATTACCTGCTGGTCATGGTATGTACTTTCTCGGGATGGGTAGAAGGTTTTCCTACCCTGCACTGAAAGAACATCAAAGGTAGCCTGGTGCCTGCTTAGGGAGATAGTTTCCAGATTTGGATTTCCTACCAGCATTGGATCGAACAATGGCCCAGCTTTCATAGCTGATTTAGTATAACAAGTAAGCAAAACTTTAAACATCAGGTGGAAATTACATACAGCATATAGGCCCCAGAGTTCTGGGATGGTGGAAGGAACCACCCGGACACTTAAACAGACATTCTCCAAATGGATCTTAGAGACTGATGGTTCCTGGGTGGACTTGTTTCCGACAGCTCTGCTCAGACTCAGGATGACCCCACAGTCCCATGGCTCATCTCTGTACAAAATTGTGTATGGGAGGCCCCCTCCCATAATAAAACAGGTGTCAACAAATTTGCCTCAGGTAAGGGGAGATGAGATTTCACAGCAGATGGAACAACTGGGTAAGGTAATAAATCAGGTAACTAAGTTTGTATAAGAAAGGGTGCCATTCCCCCTTGGGGAACAGATTCACGAATTTGTGCCCAGGGATCGGGTGTGGTCACGGACTGGAAACACGACTCCTTGGCCCCACATTGGAAGGGTACATATGCTGTTGTTCTAACCAGCCCTAATCCAGTTAAATTTGCAGGTGTCACCCCTTGGATCCACCACATGAGACTGAAGAGAGCATACCACGCAGACCTGGAGAACACCAAGTGAACTCCACAAAGAACCCCTCTGATCCCCATGAAACCAAGATCATCTTAAATTAAAAAAAAAAGAGGTGAAGTTCTACAATCAACTGCTGCTACAAGGACTTCCTGGTATCATCTTGAGACTAACCAGAGTTTCAGTACAAAGAGGGACCTGTGCTATAATCAAAGTTGAATGTTGTACATATATTCCTGATTATCTGGCTATCAGCCACCCTAGATAACATGAAAAGTCAGGTTAAAGTTATATCTGATGAAACCTTCCTTTTTGGACTTTGGTCCTATCTTGGGTGAAGGGTGATTGGTGGAAAACTATATTTATATTGTTATAGTTGCCTGGATAGCTCTGCTTTGTGAACCCTTTATTTTACAATCTATTATGAACTTTGTAACCCAAAGGTTGATGTCATTCTCCCAAATTGGAGGTCAGAGAGTCAGGGTGCAATATATCCCTATGAATGATGCTCATACTATGAGTTAAGAGCATCAAGAGGGGGAAATGAAGGAGGAAACAGACAGAACAGACTCCATCTTGAAAGCAGGACTCCATCTTGGGCTGGACTATGGACTTTGAGCTATATGCCCAGTATCTATGGAAACAACATACCAACTGGAAAACCAGGCCCCCTGGATGGAAGAGCCCCAAGGCTCATACCTAGACTCTCTGTTGCCTAAAAGAATACCCTAATTTTCTGTGTAACCGAATAGAATCATAAACTCTATTATCCTTATTGGGGTATGACCATAGGCCTATTGATAATTGTCCACTGTTAACTATGTAGGCTTAAGGCATATGAGTCACGGATTGACTTTGATTGTATCTTTCTTTTCCTTTCTTCAGACTAGTTTCAGGGAATCTGGGGAGGTGGGTTTAGGCACGTACACTTAGGGTATATAAGGTTTTCAGTAAAACTGGTCAGGGTCCTTGGCTAAGAGGAGACTCTGCCTTGGACCTGCCAAAGTAATAAATTGCACTACACTATCTGCATTGTCCTTCTGAGTGAGTTTTTTTCCCAGAACGCGTGGCCCCAACATTTGGTGCATGGGCCAGGAAACTCCTCACTTTGAGGAGACAAGTCCCATTGGGGACTACTCTGAGGCTTTGTGGCTTGAAGCTTCTAGAGGGGGGAAGGCACCTCGCCCTTCTGGAAGGATTCTGCTTCTCAATGCCCAGACCATTCAGGTTAGCAGGTAGTGGATGGCAGCAGGGGAACTGAGCACTAAATGAGGAGGAACACACCCAGTAGGGTGGAAGAGGGGGCCTGATCACTCCCCTGGGAGGGATTAGAAGGGGCACAGAACCACCGGAGCCTGGAATCGGCAGGTGGCAATGATTTCTTCGTACACAGGTTGACGAGCGTGTTAGGGCTTAGGAAGGCAATTTGTGAAGGGCATTTAGGAGGTGGTGTCCACGCCGTCTTGGGAAAATTATTACCAAGCAATTGCCAGGGGATTTTTAGGAGAAGAAACTTGGTTTTCATGTGCTCGTATACTGCCCTTCCCAAAAAGGTGTCCCATCTGCTATGAAATTCTTTACCCCCTTGGAATTCTCAGGATTGAAGGAGGGGGATATATAAGTCAGTACAAATAGGCTTTTCCGGAGATGGCCTGGGACATGGGACCATCTATATTTTCATCCACACCTGATCAAGCCCACCAAGGCAGAATGGACTTCAAAAGTTAAAGGAGAAACAGTCTTGGATCGCGTGGTGTTCTGGTTCGGCTGGGCTGACCAGCAGGTGAAGACACTCTGGTCCCCCTTCTCCCTCCAGGATCTGGCAGGTAAGGCTCTTCTCACCCCAATTAGGAAGGAGGCAGAATGGCAATTTGAGTGTCACTGAGTGGAAATATCAGAAGTACATAGGGTACTGAGAACTTCATAGAACGAAAAGGAAAAGTAGAAGAAGGTCTGAGAAGGTAAGCAAGATGGGAGGAAGTGAATCTAAGGCAACTGTATTGGAGTGCATGATTAAACATTTAAAGAAGGGATTTGGAGGAGACTATGGGGTGAAGATGAAGCCTAACCACCTCCACATACTCTGTGAGGTCGAATGGCCCACTATGGGAGTAGGATGACCACCAGAGAACACCATGAACTTAAAAAAAATGGAAGCAGCCTATACAGTAGTCACAGGAGAGCCAGGACACCTGGATCAATATCCATATATTGATTCATGGCTAGGATTAGCTCAAGACGCTCCTACTTGGACAAGGTTCTGTATCCAGAAGGGAAAGGGAAAAATATTAATGGCACAAAAATTGACTGATGATAAAAAAGGAAATTCTACAAGATTTGGACGGGGATGACCTGACCCCTCCCCCATACCGGATAATGACACGCCTGCCTCCCAGTGCTCCACCAGGACCGGAGGCCACCTTACTGCCAGGTGAAGTTCCTGCAGCAGCCACTGGTCTTCAACCAGCTCTCCTGGAGTTCATAGAGCCGCCGTTTCAGCAGGCTCCAATCCCAGCAATGGAGACCTCTGGTCAGTGCCCCCAGAATTCCACCTCAGCTGGACCTCCTAGATTATATCCACCTCTCCCAGTGAGTACTGATAGGAAGGGGGGCGAAAACACAGCAATTAGACAGAGGCTGCACTCTGCCAAGGAACAGGGGGAAGAACCCCACTACAGATGCCCCTCAGAGAGCTACAGCAGCCTCCGGTTCAGGATGCATGAGGCACTACTATCAGCCCCTGTAGCCTATTATTACCAGCCATTTTCCTCTATGGATATATTAAACTGGCAGAAACATTCCCCACCATACTCGGGCAGCCACAAGCCATGATTAGGCTATTGGAGACTATTTTTTGAACCCACCGCCCTACATAGGATGACATAATCCAACTACTAGTCTCCCTTTTCAGCACTGAGGACAGACACAGGATCCTAACTGAGGCCAGAAAATGGTTAAGAAAAATGGCACCTGAGGGTATTGCAAACCCGCCGCCGTGGGCAGAACGAGCCACCCCCGAGGTGAGGCCCAGCTGGGACTGTAACACAGAGGAAGGGAGGGGCCACCTGGAGAGTTATCCGGGTGACTATTTTACAAGGTCTCAAGAGGGAGGCCCAAAAAGCTATGAGTATCGAAAAACCCTCCGAAGTGATTCAAAGGGAAAGCGAATCATCCTCTGAGTTCTGCAAAAGACTGTGCAAGGCCTATAGACTTTATACACCAATAGACCCAGCCAGAGGCTGCTGGGTCTCAGATGGTGATAAATGCAGCCTTTGTCTCTAGCCTACCCTGAAAATGTCAGATGGGGGGGCACCAAGTGACCCATGAATTTTTATACATCCCTGAATGCCCAGTGCCTTTGTTAGGAAGAGACTTGCTGTCTAAATTGGGGGCACAAGTCACCTTTCCCCCAACGAAAGACCCACTGTTTGAGTGGGCTCAACCACCTATTTACTTCCTCTCAGTAACCCCACAAGATGAAGGGAGGTTGCACGATCTCCCAGAAGGGAAACCGGACAGGCTAAATGGTCAAGAGAGAGAGTTAACTCAACAATTCCCTGAGGTCTGGGCAGAAGACAACCCCCGCCCCCCGCCCCCCAGGCTTGCAAAACAAGTCCCACTGGCAATAGAACTCAAACCCAGTACAGTTACATCAGCACCCGCCTTGGGCCTGCCAGACCTTGCTTAGCCATTTACTCTTTATGTGACTGAAAAGGACAAGGTGGCTATGGGAGTGTTGTCCCAGACTATGGGGACATGGGACAGACCTGTGACTTATCTCTAATCGGCTGGACAGTGTTGCCACTGGGTGGCTGGGATGATTATGGGCAGTTGCTGCAGTTGCCTTACTGGTCTGGGACGCAACCAAGCTGATTTGGTCCAAGATTTGTTCGTAAATGTCCTGCACAAGGTCAATACTCTCCTGTGAGGGGACCCCCATAAATGACTGTCAACATCCCAGATTATGCAATACCAGGGACTGTTATGTGAGAACCCCCATGTTACTACTGAGCCTCGTCAGGCCCTGAATCTGGCCACTCTCTTTCTTGTGGGAGAAGGTGGGCCCTCATGTGATTGCAAGGAAATATGCTAGCAGACCTAACTTGAGAGACCAGCCAATCCCGGACCCAGATTCGGTCGTGTACACCAACGGCACCAGCCTGGTGAAACAAGGACAATGACTGTCGGGATATGCAGTGGTCACAGAAGAAACCATCGTAGAGGCTAGCTCTCTGCCATCACACTGCTCCACTCAACAGGCCAAACTATATGCTCTAATCCAGACCCTCCAGCTGTCAAAAGGTAAGAAGACAAACCTTGACACCGACTCCAGGTATGCTTTTGCCACACTACAGGGCTCTGTATAAGGAGAAGGCCTTTGAAAGCTAGTGAAAAAGATATTTACAATAAGGAAGAAATTAAGACTCTATTAGATACTGCCTGGGAACCAGAAAGAGTTGCAGTCATACAATGCTGAGAACGTCAGAAAGAGGATACTCCCTGGGCTCAGGGAACAGACTGGCAGATAAGACCTTGAAACAAGCAGCCGAGGGCTTGGGGGTGGCAAGTGAAGCCCCTATTAAAGCTCTCGTATTGGCGGAGCTACCTGAGCTAACACTAGACTCTCCAAAATACACTGAAGCTCAAAACTAACTAGCCAAAGCAGAAGGGGCCATCAAGACTGAAAAGGGATGGTGGGAATTGCCAAGTGGCCAATTATGGGTACCGGAGGAGCTGGCACCCATTCTGGTAAGCCAAACACACCAAGCGACCCATCTAGGCCATGATAAATTGGAAGAGATAATTTGAAACTATTTCTTGGTTCCCCACCTGTCTTCCCCATGCAGGACAAAATCTCAGAACTGCACTGCCTGCTCACAGGCCAATGCTGCCTCTTGGCACAGACAGAAAACTCCAGGGATTCAGGTAAAAGGCATGCTGCCTTTTGAACACCTGGAAGTGGACTTCCCTGAAATGAAACCTCACAGACACTACCATTACCTGCTGGTCATACTATGTATGTTCTCGGGATGGGTAGAAGATTTTCATACCCAGACTGAAAGAGCATCAAAGGTAGACTGGTGCCTGCTTAGGGAGATAGTTCCCAGATTTGGATTTCCTACCAGCATTGGATCGGACAATGGCCCAGCTTTCGTAGCTGATTTAGTATAACAAGTAAGCAAAACTTTAAACATCAGGTGGAAATTACATACAGCATATAGGCCCCAGAGTTCTGGGATGGTGGAAGGAACCAACCAGACACTTAAAGAGACACTCTCTAAGTGGATCTTAGAGACTGATGGTTCCTGGGTGGACTTGTTTCTGATGGCTCTGCTCAGATTCAGGATGACCCCACAGTCCCATGGCTCGTCTCCATACAAGATTGTGTATGGGAGGCCCCCTCCCATAATAAAACAGGTGTCAACAAATTTGCCTCAGGTAAGGGGAGATGAGATTTCACAGCAGATGGAATAACTGGGTAAGGTAATAAATCAGGTAACTAAGTTTGTACAAGAAAAGGTGCCATTCCCCCTTGGGAAACAGATTCACGAATTTGTGCCCAGGGATCAGGTGTGGTCAAGGACTGGAAACATGATTCCTTGGAACCACATTCAGTTCATTTCAGTTGCTCAGTCGTGTCTAACTCCTCCCTGTCCATCACCAACTCCCGGAGTTCACTCAAACTCTTCTCCATCAAATCAGTGATGCCATCCAGCCATCTCATCCTCTGTCGTCCCCTTCTCCTCCTGCCCCCAATCCCTCCCAGCATCAGAGTCTTTTCCAATGAGTCAACCCTTTGCATGAGGTGGCCAAAATACTGGAGTTTCAGCTTCAGCGTCATTCCTTCCAAAGAACACCCAGGACTGATCTCCTTTAGAATGGACTGGTTGGATCTTCTTGCAGTCCAAGGGACTCTCAAGAGTCTTCTCCAACACCACAGTTCAAAAGCATCAATTCTTTGGGGCTCAGCTTTCTTCACAGTCCAACTATCGTGTTCATAGATGACCACTGGAAAAACCATAGCCTTGACTAGATGAACCTTTGTTGGCAAAGTAATGTGTCTGCTTTTGAATATGCTATCTAGGTTGGTCATAACTTTCCTTCCAAGGAGTAAGTGTCTTTTAATATCATGGCTGCAGTCACCATCTGCAGTGATTTTGGAGTCCCAAAAAATAAAGTCTGACACTGTTTCCATTGTTTCCCCATCTATTTCCCATGAACTGATGGGACCCCACATTGGAAGGATCCATATGCTGTTGTTCTAACCAGCCCTAATCCAGTTAAATTTGCAGGTGTCACCCCTTGGATCCACCACATGAGACTGAAGAGAGCATACCACGCAGACCCAGAGGACACCAAGTGGACTACACAAAAGGACCCCTCTGATCCCCATGAAACCAAGATCATCTTAAAGAAGAACAAGAGGTGAAGCTCTACAATCAACTGCTGCTACAAGGACTTCCTGGTATCATCTTGAGACTAACCAGAGTTTCAGTACAAAGAGGGACCTGTGCTATAATCAAAGTTGAATGTTGTACATATATTCCTGATTTATCTGGCTAAATATCAGCCACCCTAGATGACATGAGGGTCAGGTAAAAGATATGTCTGATGATAATCTTCCTTTTTGGACTTCGGTCCTATCTTGGGTGAAGGGTGATTGGTGGAAAACTATATTTATAATTGTTATAGTTGCCTTGATAGTTCTGCTTTGTGAACCCTTTATTTTACAATCTATTATGAACTTTGTAACCCAAAGGTTGATGTTGTTCTCCCAAATTGGAGGTCAGAGAGTCAGGGTGCAATATATCCCTATGAATGATGCTCATACTATGAGTTAAGAGCATCAAGAGGGGGAAATGAAGGAGGAAACAGATAGAACAGACTCCATCTTGAAAGCAGGACTCCATCTTGGGCCAGACTGTGGACTTTGAGATATATGCCCAGTATCTATGGAAACGACATACCAACTGGAAAACCAGGCCCCCTGGATGGAAGAGCCCCAGGGCTCATACCTAGACTCTCTGTTGCCTAAAAGAATACCCTAATTTTCTGTGTAACTGAATAGAATCATAAACTCTATTATCCTTATTGGGGTATGACCACAGGCATATTGATAATTGTCCACTGTTAACTATGTAGGCCTAAGGCATATGAGTCACGGGTTGACTTTGATTGTATCTTTCTTTTCCTTTCTTCAGACTAGTTTCAGGGAATTTGGGGAGGTGGGTTTAGGCACGTACACTTAGGGTATATAAGGTTTTCAGAAAAACTGGTCAGGAGACTGCCTTGGGCCCGCCGGTACTCCACTATCTGCATTGTCCTTCTGAGTGGGTTTGTTTCCCAGAACGCTTGGCTACAACAAAGGGACTATTGCAAGCTGAAATGAAAGAACACTAGAAAAAGCCATATAAAGAAATAAGTATCTTAATAAAGGAAAACAGGTGGACAATTATAAAAGTTAATATTGTTATAACAGTCATTCGTAACTTCACTTCTTGTTTTAAATATGACTTAAGAGACTAATTCACATTTTAAAAATAATCATTAGTCTAAAAGCTAGTATGATTGTAAGCATTAGTTTGTAACTACACATTTTGGTTTTTAAATAATTTAAGATATTAATGCATTTAAAAGAAGTGTTAGTTTATATTTTGGAACAATACATTAAGATGTAATTTTGTGACATCAACAACTGAGAGGGTCATCGTTAACAGAGATGTTAAAGAGGTAGAAATTTTGTATGTTATTGAAGTGAGTATAAATTCAAATTACATTGCTATAATTTTAGGATATTAAATGTTATCTGTTTTTACAATCACAAAGAAAACAGCAATAGAATATATACAAAAGAAAATTAGGAAGATACATATATGTCTCACTATAAAAATCAACCAAACACAAAATAAGACAGTAATGCAGGAAATGAGGGACAAAAAACTACAAGGCATATATAGAACAAATACCAAAATGACAAATCCTCAGGGATTACTTGAATGTAAATAGATTAAACCCTAACCAAAATACAGAGGTTGGCAGAATGGTTTTAAAAACATGATCCAACTATATGCTGTCTATAAGAGGCTCACTTTAGAGACTGAAAGTGAAAGGAAGGAAAAAAACATTCCATGAAAATAATAACCAAAAGAGAACAGAGGTGGCCATACTAATATCAGACAAAATAGACTTTAAGTTGCTTTTACAGTCACAAGATACAAAGTAGTGCATTGTATATTAATAAAAGTTTCAACAAAGCAAGAAGATAAAATAATTATAAACATGTATGCACCTAATGATCATAAAAAATATAGAAAGCAAGACTGACAGAACTGAAAAGAGAAATGCATAGTTTTACAATCAAAGCTGGAGATTTCAATATCCCATTCTCAATAATGAATAGAACAATCAGACAACATAAGTAACAAAATAGAGGACTTAACACAATTAGCCAACTAAATCTAATAGATGTAAACAGAACATTATACTCAGAACAATACTATACACATTTTTCTCAAGTGCATATGGGACATTTACTAGGATAGACCATATTTTAGGTCAAAAATGAAGTACTAATAGATTTTTAAAGACAAGTACCAAGCAAAGTATCTTCTTTGACCACAACAGGATTAAGTTAGAAATCAATAATAGAAGTAAAACTAGAAAATCCATAAATATTTGGAAACTAAATAGTACACTGTTAAACAACCAGTTAATTAAAGAAAAAAATCACAAAGAACTTAGAAAATCTTAGCAATGAATGAAAATAAAAATACAACACACCAAAATTTATGTGACACAGCAAAAGCAGCACTAAGGAGAAATTTATAGTTTTAAAAGAAACTTTTTTTACATTACATTACATTAAAAAGAAAAAAATCTCAAATCAACAACTGAACTTTACAGCCTAAAGTGCTAATAAGAGCAAACAACACAAAACTAGCAGAAGGAAGGAAATAATAGAAACTAGACTAGAGATCAACAAAGCAGAAAACAGAAAAATAATAGAAAAAACAATAAAACCGAAAGTTGGTTCTTTGAAAAGGTCAGCACAATTGACAAAACTTTACCTAGATGGACTAAGAAAAAAAGAGAGAAGATTCAAATTACTAAAATCATAAATTAAAGTGGGAACACTACTACCAATTCTATAGAAATATAAAAGATTGTATGAAAATACTATGATCAAGTACAGTGACGAATTGGGTAAGTTGTGTGAAATGGATGAACTTCTAGAAACATAAAACCTATAGAGACTAAATCAGGAAGAAACAGAAAATCTTAATAATCCTTTTCCTAAAAGGATTTTGAATCAGTAATCAGAAAATCTCCCCCAAAAATAAAAGTTGTGGACCTGATAATGTCTTCACTGATGAATTCTGCCAAATATTTAAAGAACTAACACCAACCTCTCTCAAGCTTTTCCAAAAAAAATTAAGAAAAGTGAACAACACATTTTAACTCATTCTATGAGGCCAGCATTACCCTGATAGCTGCTGCTGCTACTTAGTCGCTTCAGTCGTGTCCAACTCTGTATGACCCCAGCGACGGCAGCCCACCAGGCTCCCCCGTCCCTGGGATTCTCCAGGCAAGAACACTGGAGTGTGCTGCCATTTCCTTCTCCAATGCATGAAAGTGAAAAGTGAAAGTGAAGTCTCTCAGTCATGTCCGACTCCCACGGACCCCATGGACTGCAGCCCACCAGGCTCCTCCATCCGTGGGATTTGCCAGGCAAGAGTACTGGAGTGGGTTGCCATTGCCTTCTCCGACCCTGATAGCAAAGCCAGACAAAAGCACTATAAGAAAACTACAGACAAATATCTCTTATCAACATTGATGCAAAAAATCCTCCACAAAATATACTAGCAACTTAATTCAGTGGCATATTAAAAGAATTATACACCATGACCAAGTGGGATTTGTTCCTGGAATGCAGGAATGATTCAACATACATAAACTAATTAACGTAATACAGTACATCAACAGAATGCAAAGGGGATAAAAACTCACATGATCATCTTAGTTGATGCAGCAAAAGCATTTGACAAAACTCATGATAAAAATACAAAAAATAGGACTTCACAAAAACTACCTTATAATAAAAGCCACATACAAAAAATCTATAGTAAACATCAAACTCAATGGTAAAGCACTGAAACCATTTCCTCTAAGTTCAAGAACAGTGCAAAGATGCCTGCTTTCACCACTTCTATTCAACATAGTATTGATCTAGCCAGAACAATTAGGCAAGAAAAAGAAAGAAAAAGCATCCAAACCAGAAAGGAAGTAAAATTATCTCCAGTTGCAGATAATGTGATCTTACATGTAGAAAGTTCTAAAGCTTTCACAGGCCACACACACACACACACACAAATATATATATATATAGTTAGAATTAATTAATTTAGTAAAGTACCAGGGGAAAAGTCAACACACAAAAATCAGTTGCATTTCTATACATGAAGAATTAACAATCTGAAAAAAGAAATTACAAAAACAACTCCATTCACAATAGCATCAGAAATAATAAAACACTTAGAAATTGCCTAAACCAAGGGGGTAGAAGAATTGTACAATGACAGAACATTGTTGAAAGAAATTTTAAACAGTATAAATAAATGGAAACATATCCCATGTCTACAGACTGGAAGACTTCATATTGTTCAAGTGTCGGTTCTACACAAAGCAAGCTACAGGTTCAACGTAATCCCTATCAAAATCCCAATGATATATATATATATATATATATTTTTTTTTTTTTTTAAGAGAAAAACTCATCCTAAAATTCACACGAAATATCAAGGGACCCAGAATACCAGAACAATCTTCAAAAGAAAGAACAAAACTGGAAGACTCACACTTCCTAATTTTAAAACGTACTAAAAAGCTACAGTAATCAAAACAATGTGGTATTGGCATAAAAATAGGCAGATACACCAACAAATAGAAGAGAGCCCACAATAAACCCTGGAAAATATGGCCAAATGATTTTGACAAGGCAACCAACACCATTCAATGAGGAAAGGACAGCTTTTTCAATAAATGGTCTTGGGAAAATTAGATATTCATATGCAAAAAAATGAAAGTGGACCCTAACTTAACTCCATACACAAAAATTAACCCAAAATGAATCAAGAACATATTGTAAGAGCTAAAACCGTAAAACCCTTAGGGAAAAATACAACAAAACTTTATGACACTGTATTTGACAATGATTTTTAGAACATGACTTGAAAGGCACAAGTAACCAAGGAAAAAATCAGACTTTGCAAAATTTTTTAATTTTTGTGCATCAGTAGATGATATCAACAGAGTAAAAAGGCAATCCACAGAATGGAAGAAAAATATTTATAAATCACACATCTGATAAGGGATTAATACCCAGAATATATTTTTAAAAAACCAAAACCTCCTAAAATCAACAACATGAAACAACCTGATTTTAAAATGAGCAAAGAACTTTATTTCTCTAGAGAAAATAAATAAATGGACAATAAGCACACAGAAAAAGACGCACAACACCACTAACATTTGGGGAAATGCAAATCAAAACTAAAATGAGATACCACCTCACACCCATTAGGATGGCTACTATTTAAAAATAAGATAAAAACAGAAGATAAGTGTTAGTGAGGGTGTGGAGAAATTAAAACTCTTGTGCACTGCTGGTAATGTGAAATGATACAATCTCTGTAGAAACCAGTATGGGGTTTCCTCAAACACTTAAAAATGAAATTACTACATGATCTATCAATTCCATTTTTGTGTATATACCCCAAGTTATTGAAAACAGGATCTCGTATATGTATACCCATGTTCTTAGCAGCATTATTCACAATGGCTAAAATATGGAAGCAACCCAAGAATCTATTGACAAATCAATGGATAAGCAAAATGTGATATAAATATACAATGAAAATTGTTCAACTTTAAAAGGAAAGAAAAATCTATGTATCCTACAACATGAATGAACCTTGAGGACATTATTGTGAAATAAGTCAGTAACAAAAAAAGACAAATACTTTACGATTCCATTTATATGAGGTACTTAGCATAGTCAAAATCATAGAGATTTGGAAGTAGAATGGTGGTTGCCAGGGACTCGGGGTGAGAGAGGAATGGGCGGGTATTGTTTAATGAGTATGGAGTTTCAGTTTTACAAGATAAAAGGCTTAGGGAGTTAGATGGTGATTATGGTCCCACAACACTACGAATGTATTTTATACCACTTACCTATATACCTAAAAATAGTTACAATGATACATTTTATATTATGTGTATTTTAGAACAATTTAAAAAATGGAAAAAAAAAAAATCCTGGAACTTGAAGTCACAGTACTTTAAGAACCATGGTGAGTTACAAGTATTTCCTCTTCCTAGGACTTGTTTCACAGCTCAGGTTTGAAAACTATCATATTTTCTTGTAGCAACTTCCTCTCATTTTTGTACTATGCAAATTAAGAGGGTTGGTAATTTCAGGTTTTATATGAAGCAATAATACAATTATGAAGCTTGTAATAAGTGTGTCAGCTTTGGATAAGAACTAAATATCCTCATTTCCCTCTATTACCTGAAGTCTCCTGATAAGCATCACCTCTAATTCTCACTGGGTACCACTATTTCCTGCTGGACTCTGTCTCCAACTCTCCAAGTGAGGATTTCCATCACCTTCATTGAGTCCACACAATGGCTAACGGAGTATGGCAGAAACAGTGGAATTCACCAAACATTCCAGCTGATTTCCCACATTTTCCAGCCCTCTTGCAGTTAGGCATCCACTTGACTAGTGCTGGTCAATGGACTGTGAATAGAAAGGATGTGTGTCATTTTCAGGCTTCAATGTAGAAAAGCCAATATAGAACCTTCCCTGAGTCTGTCCCTCTAACCAAGAAGGTCATGTGTTCTACACAGTACAAACTTAAAATGATAGAGCCTTTATCAATCCGGGTCCCAGTGACTGGGGTAATGAAGCCCCCACCAATCTGCACTGACCATGTAGAATGAGAAATAAATTAATTATTCTATCCCAGTGCTATCAAGCCACTGGGATACCACACTTGGTTGTTACTGCATCACTAGCTAGCCTATTCATACTACCGGACATAGTTTTTGGTGAAATCACTCTTTTAGTTTTTATCTATAGCCAACCACATCTATAGTAATCAGACATGAGGTAAGTAGGAGTAATATACATTTTACTGCCTTCAGAATTGCTCCTAATGGATTCATCTCCAAGAAACTCTACATGCAAATAGCCTTCTATCTATCTGTTCTTCCAATTCATCAAACATCAGAAACTCATAGTGGATACATCTTAGGCTCCTGCTGAATAACTCATCTACTTGTTACTCTAATTCTAAGTATGGCACACTCAAAAGTGGGTAGAATGCAACTAAGTTAGAAAAGAGGCCAAAGACCTGAACAGATGCCTAACCAAAAACAGATAAGCAAATGGCAAATGAGCATATGAAAAGATGCCCAACGTTGTATATCATTAGGAAACTGGAAATTAAAAGAACAATGAGATACACACCTATTAGAATGGCCAAACTCCAAAACACTGAAAACATCAAATGCTGATAAGGATATGGAGCAACAGGAACTCTCATTCATGGCTGATAGGAATGAAAAATGGTATAGCCATTTTGAAAGACAAGTCAGCAGCTCCTTATAAAATTAATCATACTCTTACTATATGACCCAGCAATCATGAGTTTGGTATTTATCAAAAGGAGTTCAAAACTTATATCCACACACAGAAAAATCTATGTACAGATGTTTATAGCAGCTTTATTCATAACTGACAGAACTTGGAAGTAATTAAGATGTTCTGCAGAAAGAGAATGAATAAATAAACTGTGTTACATCTAGACAATGGAATATTATTCAGTGGTAAAAAGAATGAGCTACCATACTTAGAATTACAGTAACAGGTAGATGAGTAAATGAGCTACCAAGCCACAAAAAGGCATGGAGGAAACAAATGACATTACTAAGTGAAAGAAGCCAACCTAAAAAGGCTACATAATACATGATTTCCTTTCCTCTGGGAAAGGAAAAATAAGACAGTAAAAAGATCAAGGGGAGGAAAAAGGAGGGGTGAACAGACAGAACAGAGAGGATTTTTTAGAGCTATGAAACTATTCAGTATGACATAATGAGGAATACATGTCATTATGCATTTTTCCACATCCATATAATATATATATATCATCAGAAATAAATTCTAATGTAAACTGTGGACTTCAAGTGATAATGGTATGTCAATAATATTCACCAAATTGTCATAACTGTAGCACTCTGGTAGAGAATGTTGATAGTGGGAGAGTGTGTGTAAGTTGGAGCAGAAGAGTAAGGGGAAATCTCTGTTACCTTCTGCTTAATTTTGCTGTGAGCCTAAAACTGCTCTAGAAAATAAAATCTATTTAAAAAGTTAAAAAATAAAGCACACACATATAAAAATAGAGGCAAAAGCAGAGAACAAATTTTAAAATGTCTCTTAATTATCATATTGGTGGCCTTAGTAATAGTATAATTGTTCTGAGACTACTGTGTTTAAAAACAAACAGAAAAAAAAAAACCCTACAGCACCAAATTTGAACTGAAAATATCAAAATGAACTTATGAGGCATTTTATCTTTAAAAATATATGGATATTTCCTAGTTCCATCTGCTGAAAAGGCCTAAAAACAATAACCAACACAGTAGTAATGAACATACTTTGTGCCTGGGTTGTCACTTCAAAATACCATTGCCTTCTAAAAGAAACTGGGCTTCCCAGGTGGCTCGGTGGAAAGAATTCACCTGCCAATGCAGGAGACGAGGGTTCAATCTCTGTGCTGGGAAAATCCCCTGGAGAAGGAAATGGCAATCCACTCCAGAATTCTTGCCTGGGAAATCCCATGGACAGAGGAGTCTGGCAGGCTGTAGTTCATGGGATTTCAAAAGAGTGGGGCACAACTTAGCAACTAAACAATGACAACTAAAAGAAACCAGGGATTCTTGAAGAAATGGCAGATTCCAGGTCTAGGGCAGGAAATGTACAAGATGAACCTAGAATATTTTGTTATATCAAATAGTAAGTAAGCCATCAAAGACTACAAGGGTCATATCTTCTAGTGCCAATGGAAGAGGATCTCACTGGCCAAAGATTGGATGAATTAAAATTAAGGTAATTATAACAGTTGCTTGCAGAGAAGGCAATGGCACCCCACTCCAGTACTCTTGCCTGGAAAATCCCATGGACGGAGGAGCCTGGTGGGCTGCAGTCCATGGGGTCGCTAAGAGTTGGACACGACTGAGTGACTTCACTTTCACTTTTCACTTTCATGCATTGGAGAAGGAAATGGCAACCCACTCCAGTGTTCTTGCCTGGAGAATCCCAGGGACGGGGAGCCTGGTGGGCTGCCGTCTCTGGGGTCACACAGAGTCGGACACAACTGAAGCAACTTAGCAGCAGCAGCAGCAGCAATAGTTGCTTGAAACCTATCCAGGATGTTGAATACATATATGAACACATGGATACACCAGTTCATGATAATTAAAATGAAAAATAATCTTTGGAGGATAATAGAAAACATTCATTATTTTGACAACTGATAAAGAAAAGAATTAAGCATTTACTTTGCCTTTTCTATCTGAATTATACCGCCAATGATACAAATAATAGATGAGGGAAAATGTCTGTTATAGAAATATTCTAACTAATGAATATTAATAAAATAATAGAATTCTAATACTCTGTAGTTCACAATAAACATGGATATATACATTGAGAGAGTCAACTAGTCATTACAGTATATGCTTCCTGATGAATCACCCACCATCTTGCCTAAGAGACTGAGCTTGAGCTTCAAGCCTCCAAATCCAGCTGCAGGAAATACAGAGGACACAGGAACCTGTTGAACTGCATCAGGAGTATGCAATGAAAACGGACCCCAGGAATTTTTGCAGGTGAAATGACTTGGGTTCTTCAACAGATCAATGGTATAAAAGAGGAAACTTTGACCTGGAGAACTAAAGAGATTTAAAACACATATCGACATTTTTCTTCATGGACAAAACTATAGTGTTTAAAGATCTACTTTGTTGGTAACCACCAATTCCGCCCCCCACCCCGCCCCCCAAAAAACAACAACCACAACAGAAGAAAGTGATTCCTATAGAAGTTGGTACAGTAGTTACTTTCAGGGGCAGGGAGACCCAGGACAGAGCCCTTGGAGGGCTTCTGACATGACTGACAATGTGCTCTTTCTTTATCTGGGTGACAAGTAAGTAGGTGCTTAACAATCCACTAAGCCTTGAATTTGTTTGGTTTGGTTTTTTGCATTTGTGTTTTATTTTATGATTTTAAAAAGACTTTAACACACATACACAAACACACACACACAATGAGCTGAAGGTATCTGGAGAAGGCATTCCAGAGGTTAAGATATCTTGAACTAAGTCTTAGAAGACAAGGCAAATGCAAGTTAGGAAAATAAACTCAAAATGGATTAAAGATCTAAACGTAAGACCAGAAACTATAAAACTCCTAGAGGAGAACATAGGCAAAACACTCTCCGACATACATCACAGCAGGATCTTCTATGACCCACCTCTCAGAATATTGGAAATCAAAGCAAAAATAAACAAATGGGACCTAATTAAACTTAAAAGTTTCTGCACAACAAAGGAAACTATAAGCAAGGTGAAAAGACAGCCTTCAGAATGGGAGAAAATAATAGCAAATGAAGCAACTGACAAACAACTAATCTCAAAAATATACAAGCAACTCCTACAGCTCAACTCCAGAAAAATAAATGACCCAATCAAAAAATGGGCCAAAAAACTAAATAGACATTTCTCCAAAGAAGACATACAGATGGCTAACAAACACATGAAAACATGCTCAACATCTCTCATTATCAGAGAAATGCAAATCAAAACCACTATGAGGTACCATTTCACGCCAGTCAGAATGGCTGCGATCCAAAAGTCTACAAGCAATAAATGCTGGAGAGGGTGTGGAGAAAAGGGAACTCTCTTACACTGTTGGTGGGAATGCAAACTAGTACAGCCACTATGGAGAACAGTGTGGAGATTCCATAAAAAAACTGGAAATAGAACTGCCTTATGACCCAGCAATCCCACTGCTGGGCATACACACTGAGGAAACCAGAAGGGAAAGAGATACATGTACCCCAGTGTTCATCGCAGCACTGTTTATAATAGCCAGGACATGGAAGCAACCTACACGTCCATCAGCAGATGAATGGATAAGAAAGCTGTGGTACATATACACAATGGAGTATTACTCAGCCATTAAAAAGAATGCATCTGAATCAGTTCTAATGAGGTGGATGAAACCGGAGCCTATTATACAGAGTGAAGTAAGCCAGAAAGAAAAACACCAATACAGTATACTAACGCATATATATGGAATTTAGAAAGATGGTAACAATAACCCTGTATACGAGACAGCAAAAGAGTCACTGATGTATAGAACAGTCTTTTGGACTCTGTGGGAGAGGGAGAGGGTGGGATGATTTGGGAGAATGGCATTGAAACATGTATAATATCATATATGAAATGAGTCACCAGTCCAGGTTCGATGCACAATACTGGATGCTTGGGGCTGGTGCACTGGGATGACCCAGAGGGATGGTATGGGGAGGGAGGAGGGAGGAGGGTTCAGGATGGGGAACACGTGTATACCTGTGGTGGATTCATGTTGATATATGGCAAAACCAATACAATATTGTTAAGTTAAAAAATAAAATTTTTAAAAAAGGAAAAAAAAAAAAAAAGAAAATCTAATTGGCTTAGAAGAAAATAAATCTCCCAGAATACTGCTTGAGCTCCTCATCCCTTTGAGGGGAACACCTCAAATCCCTCAAACCCAAACCAAGCAAGCTTGGAACCAGGCATAATCCTCCTTCCTAAGTGTTGCACATTTTCACTGCCCCACATGGTTCTTATTGTGCCAAGTAAAAAAACACCTCCCTTCCTATGTTCTTCTTGGCTTAGGCATAAACTCCACCCAAATAGGTACATTCATCAGCTATAGCCAACTATCTGTAAAAGCTAGAGAAGACAAACCTGGGATGCTAGAATCAACAGCTCCCTCACATTCTGAGGGTATGTCATTTGACCAGAGAGAAACCAGGGGAGCAGCTCTTCTTTCTTTCAACCCAAAGCTGGAAAAAAAAAATCTTTAACTTTTTTTTTTTTAATTCACTGACCCAAAGTAGTGGTCTCCAGATTAGAAATCAGATCCAGCCAAGATTAGGGGAGACGCCACATGAGGAAGGCTGGCGCTAAGCTGATAAGCATAAAGTATTCTTGGAATTGTTGTGCTTTTTTTAAAATGATTGTGTTTTCATTTCACATTTTTTGTTGCTTCTGGGCCATTTTCATTAGGGGTTGAATATTTCTCTGGATTTTCTGTTTTGTCAGGGACATCAAGTCTTCTTTCAGGAACGCATTCGTTCCTCAATTCAATTCTCTTTTCCTTCTCTCCAAGTATTCCATGTAGCCTGAGCCAATCTCATTTCTGTTGACTGTCTTCCACCTGATCACCCTTCTGGATCTAGAACCTGTTGCTCTGGTTTGTCTCTCCTGCTTTCAGGTCTAGAAAAGGCCAGGTGAAAATCATAGATGTCTAGATACCTTCATTAGGAAAGTATAAAAGGCGACTTCTATACCGATGTCCATTGAAGGGAGGACCTAAGTGAGGATTCTTATCCCTAATTCACTGAGTACCAAAGAATTGACGCTTTTGAACTCTGGTGTTGGAGAAGACTCTTGAGAGTCCTTGGACTGCAAGGAGATCAAACCAGTCAATCCTAAAGGAAATAAGTCCTGAATATTCATTGGAAGGACTGATGCTGAAGCTGAAACTCCCAACACTTTAGTCACCTGATGTGAAGAGCCAACTCATTAGAAAATATCCTGATGCCAGGAAAGATTGAAGGCAGGAGGAGAAAGGAATGAGATCATTGGATGGCATCACCAACTCAATGGACACAAGTTTGAGCAAACTCCAGGAGATAGTGAAGGACAGGGAAGCCTGGAGTGCTGCAGTCCATGGGGTTGCAAAGAGTCAGACACGACTGAGCGACAGAACAACAACAAATTCACTGGGGCCACTTGGTAAGCAGAGGAAAGAGATGGAAACAGATGTCCACCGTGGGACAAGAAGAGAAGTCAGTGCAAGTTAATTCTGTGTGCTGGGTCTCTCCCTTAAAGTCGTGGTGATGTGAGCCAGCCCCACTCAGCAGCCCCCTACACTTGCACCCCAACCTCCGAAATCCAGAACCGTCCTGGGTGGTGTTGGAGTGGGGTGGTTCTCAATGACACGGTTATTGTGAATTTCGCTTAGCACTTGTATCTGGGAATTTAATCTGAAAGCTGTGCTTCTCCTTAGAGAAATTCCATCGTGTTTTCTGGAAGGCAGTTTGGAGGGTAAAGTCCCTTCTTTCTCCAGCACATAAAACTCTTTCAAGTAATTGGCAGCTTCCCCTGCAAAGGTATGTAAAGTATATGGACTCAAACCAGGACTAACTGGAGAGAACAGCAGGGAGTGCCCAGAGCACGTGTCTGTGGCGGGGGAATGTATACTGCGGGCTGTGGTGGCGAGGCCTCTGACGCACCCCGGGATTTCAGGCTCTGGGGGATGCCTGAAGTGTCTGGGGGGCCCTCCAGAGCTGGGGAGGGGGAGAGAGCAGAGTCTCGCCATGAAACAGTTCAGGACCTTTGGCCCAATGCATGTTGTCACCAGCAGTCACGCTGGGGCCAGTTCCCAAGAAATTTCAATAGTCAGCTTTTCATTTCCTCTAATAGTGGGAGCTGTTCTCCCAGACTCAGCAGGAAGTACGCAACTGCTAACGTAATCCTGAAAAGACAGCACTCCCCAAGGTGCCACCCACAGTAAGAGCCCAGTCCAGAAGTGGATAGCTGCTCTATCCACTTGTTCCCACTAGGCAATTAATCTTGGGTCTTCCGTCCTCCACTTATCATCAGAGATGTGTTCATAGGGGTGCTAGAGGGATGTGGGAGTTATAGTGTGTGCTTGGATGCCCCAAGGGCTTAACACTCACACTCAGAGAAATAAAAGAGAAGAGAGAGAAAAAGAGGAGGGAACTAGCACATTTGCCGGACGTCAGAAGGAAGTAACAAACTACTTTTCTAATAGAAAAGAACTCTTTCAGTAGTTGGGGTGTTTCTTTAAAAAGTCACAGGGAGTTGAGGAAAGAGAAGCATTTTCTGGTCAGAAGGATCTGGATTTATCACGGAAATTAAAGCAGAAATATTTGCCCTTGAGACCAACACTGTTCTTTCCAGACTGTGCTGCCCAGAAAGCTGCTGAGTACATATAATGTTTGAAAGTATTTGCAGGTGGGATGGCATAGTGGTTAGAAACAGAGTTTGAAGGGAAAAACCCAAACTTAAATCTGGATTGTTTCACTTACCAGCTACTAAAAGTTATTAATTTCTTTAGAATTCACTTTACTCACCTCCCCAAAGGCTCAGCGGTAAAAAAAATCTGCCTGCAATGCAGGGGACACAGGAGACATGGGTTTGATTCCTGGTTGGAACGATCCCCTAGAGGAGGAAATGGCAACTCACTCTAGTATTCTTGCCAGGAAAATCCCCTGGACAGAGGATCCTGGTGGGCTACAGTCCAAGGGGTTGCAAAGAGTCAGACATGACTGAACGCAAAGCACAGAGACAAACAGGATAATATTTATAACTGTTCCTACTTTGTGGGACTGGTGAGTTTTAATGAGATGATGTGCTTAAATTACCAAGCAGAGTACCTAATAGGTGGCTTATGTTCCATAAATACAATGTTATCATTATTATTATTTACTAGGGTAAAGCTTTTCAAAGAACATATGTCCCCATGAGTGATAAAGAGAAGCATTAGCTGGAGATCCACATTCTTCATATATCCCACCATCAGGGAAACTTTTCCTTCCAGGTCATACCTGAAAGCAGGAGAGAAAAAGAGAAACAGGCATGAAAGTGGTCAACTAAACCCTTGTGATGAATGGGTGTTATTGTTGTTCAGTTGCTCAGTCATGTCTGACTCCTTGCAACTCCACAGACTGCAACACACCAAGCTTCCCTGTCCTTTATTATCTCCAAGAGTTTGGTCAAACTCATGTCCATTGAGTTGGTGATTCCATCGACTCAATGAATATGATGGGTAACAGATTTTAAAATCAGTTTACCTTTTTATGAGGCATAAAGGATGAGAAGGGACAAGAGAACATGGAAAGGGCCCTATGCAGAAGATATTGCTGCTGAAACTCCTAATTCTTTCTAATCCCACTTAACCTACACAGACATGAAGTCATGTCTAACTCCTTGCAACCCCATGGCCTGCAGCACACCAGGCTTCCCTGTCCTTCAAGAGTTTGGCCAAACTCATGTCCATTGAGTCAGTGATGCCATCCAATCATCTCATCCTCTGTCGCCCCCTTCTCCTCCTGCCTTCAATCTTTTCCAGCATCAGAATCTTCCAATGAGTCGGCTCTTTGCATCAGGTGACCAAAGTATTGGAGTTTCACCTTCATCATGAGTCCTTCCAATGAATATTCAGGGTTGATTTCTTTTAGGATTGACTGGTTTGATCTCTGAGGGACTCTCAAGAGTCTTCTCCAGGACCACAGTTTGAAAACATCAATCCTTCGGCACTCAGCTCTCTTTATGGTTCAATTCTCACATTTATCCATTATTACTGCTGCTGCTGCTAAGTTGCTTCAGTCGTGTCCGACTCTGTGTGACCCCAGAGACGGCAGCCCACCAGGTTCCCCCATCCCTGGGATTCTCCAGGCAAGAACACTGGAGTGGGTTGCCATTTCCTTCTCCAATGCATGAAAGTGAAAAGTGAAAGTGAAGTCACTCAGTCGTGTCCAACTCTTAGCGACCCCATGGACTGCAGCCCACCAGGCTCCTCCGTCCATGGGATTTTCCAGGCAAGAGTACTGGAGTGGGGTGCCCTCGCCTTCTCCAATCCATTACTACTAGAAAAACCATAGCTTTGACTATATGGACCTTTGTCAGTAAAGTGATGTCTCTGGTTTTTTAATACACTGTCTAGGTTTGTCACAGCTTTTCTTCCAAGGACCAAGCATCTTTTAATTTCACAGCTGCAGTGATTCTGGAGCCCAAGAAGATAAAATCTGTCATTCCCCCCCCCCCTCCCATCTATTCAGCATGAAGTGATGGGACAAGATGCCATGATCTTAGTTTTTTGAATGTTGAGTTTTAAGCCAGACCTAGAAACCATAGGGACTAACAAGGAGATTTGCTTTTTCTGGTGCTGGTGAAACACCCAAATGTTCTTCCTGCATCAACAAAGTCCCTGAGGAATGTAAAGTGGTGCAGTCACTATGAAAAACAGTACAGAGGTTCCTTTAAAAACTGAGAGTTAGCATGTGATCCAGCAGTCCTGCTCCTGGGTATATATCTGGTTTGTTGTTTAGTCACTAAGTCATATCTGAGTCTTTGCAACCCCAAGGACTGTAGACTGCCAAACTCTTCTGTCCATGAGATTTTCCAGGAATGGGTGGCGATTTCCTTTTCCAGGAGATCTTCCCCAGCCAGGGACTGAACCCACATCTCCTGCGTGGGCAGATGGACTATTTACTGGTGAAGCAACCAGGGAAGCCAAAACTCTAACTCAAAAAGATAAATGCACTCCAATGTTCATAGAAGCACTATTTACAATAGCCAAGACATGGAAGCAATCTAAATGCCCACCGACAGATGAGTGGATAAAGAAGATGTGGCATACACACACACACAGAGTGGAATACTACTCGACCATAAAAAAGAATGAAATGACATTTGCAGCAATATGGATGTACCTAGAGATTGTGATACTAAGTAAAGTAAGCCAGAGAAAGGCAAATATCATGATATCACTTATATGTGGAATCTAAAATATAATACAAGAGAACTTATTTATAAAATAGAAACAGACTCACAGACATAGAAGACAAATTTATGGTTACCAAAGAGGAAAGCAGGATAGGGCTAAATAGAAGTTTGGGATTAGCACCTACAAACTACTATACATAAAATAGATAATTGACAAGGATCTACCATATAATCCATGGACTTATATTCAATATATTGTAATAAATTATAATGGAAAGTAATATCCATTAAAAGTAATATCCATTGAAAGTATAATGGAAAGTAATATCCATGGAAAAGGTCAATTTTCATTCCAATCCCAAAGAAAGGCAATGCCAAAGAATGCTCAAACTACCACACAATTGCACTCATCTCACATGCTAGTAAAGTAATGCTCAAAATTCTCCAAGCCAGGCTTCAGCAATGTGTGAACTGTGAACTTCCTGATGTTCAAGCTAGTTTTAGAAAAGGCAGAGGAACCAGAGATCAAATTGCCAACATCTGCTGGATCATAGAAAAAGCAAGAGAGTTCCAGAAAAACATCTATTTCTGCTTTATTGACTATGCCAAAGCCTTTGACTGTGTGGATCACAATAAACTGTGGAAAATTCTGAAAGAGATGGGAATACCAGACCACCGGATCTGCCTCTTGAGAAATTTGTATGCAGGTCAGGAAGCAACAGTTAGAACTGGACATGGAACCACAGACTGGTTCCAAATCGGAAAAGGAGTTCGTCAAGGCTGCATATTGTCACCCTGCTTATTTAACTTATATGCAGAGTACATCATGAGAAACGCTGGACTGGAAGAAACGCAAGCTGGAATCAAGATTGCCGGGAGAAATATCAAGAACCTCAGATATGCAGATGACACCACCCTTATGGCAGAAAGTGAAGAGGAACTCAAAAGCCTCTTGATGAAAGTGAAAGTGGAGAGTGAAAAAGTTGGCTTAAAGCTCAACATTCAGAAAACAAAGATCATGGCATCCGGTCCCACCACTTCATGGGAAATAGATGGGGAAACAGTGGAAACAGTGTCAGACTTTATTTTTCTGGGCTCCAAAATCATTGCAGATGGTGACTGCAGCCATGAAATTAAAAGATGCTTACTCCTTGGAAGGAAAGTTATGACCAACCTAGATAGCATATTCAAAAGCAGAGACATTACTTTGCCAATAAAGGTTCGTCTAGTCAAGGCTATGGTTTTTCCTGTGGTCATGTATGGATGTGAGAGTTGGACTGTGAAGAAGGCTGAGAGCCGAAAAATTGATGCTTTTGAAGTGTGGTGTTGGAGAAGACTCTTGAGAGTCCCTTGGACTGCAAGGAGATCCAACCAGTCCATTCTGAAGGAGATCAGCCCTGGGATTTCTTTGGAAGGAATGATGCTAAAGCTGAAACTCCAGTACTTTGGCCACCTCATGCGAAGAGCTGACTCATTGGAAAAGACTCTGATGCTGGGAGGGATTGGGGGCAGGAGGAGAAGGGGACAACAGAGGATGAGATGGCTGGATGGCATCACTGACTCGATGGATGTGAGTCTGGGTGAACTCCAGGAGTTGGTGATGGACAGGGAGGCCTGGCGTGCTGCGATTCATGGGGTCTCAAAGAGTCAGACACGACTGAGCAACTGATCTGATCTGATCTGATAATGGAAAGTAATATGAAAAAGAATATATATACATGCATAACTGTATCACTTTGGTGTGCACTAGAAACTAACATAACATTGTAAATCAACTATACTTCAATTTAAAAAAATAAAAGTTATTTAATAAAATTAAAAAAAAAAACTAACTCTGAGTGCAATGGAAAAACTTAGCCTGAAGGTCTGCATACAAGGAGGAATGTGATGGCCCAGAGATTTTCAGGGTGGGAAAATCTCAGAGGCTTATCTTAAACATCACTTTAAGTTAAGTCAGCGAAACTAATTCAGAAGTCACCTGAATTCACAAACCTTGAGATAAATGGAGTTTGGACCTTTCAGATCATCCCTATCTATTGCTTTTTGTCCACTTTAAAATGGCTACCTTTTATCTCACACCCTTTTCTGCCGCTTATCCTTCCCAGCCGCCATTCATGTATAATGCTGTCTTTCACAAATTTGTCAAATCCACTGGACAGCAAGGGCCTCACTGGTGGCTCAGTGGTAAAGAATCCACCTGCCAATGCCTGCCAGTGCAGGAGACATGGGTGCAATCCCTAGGTGGGGAAGATCCCTTTGAGCCAGAAATGGCAACCCACTCCAGAATTCTTGCTTGGGAAATCCCATAGTCAGTGGAGCCTGGTGGACTACAGTCCATCGGGTCACCAAAGAGTCAGACATGACTTAGTGACTAAATAACAATTAGATAGAGAGCACCTTAATCAAGCTTGCCTTTTCAGCATTTAGCATAGTTCCTGGTACATTGTAGTGGCTCCATAAATACTCACCTGATAGACTCATGGTACATCAACTATATGAAGCACAACTGAGAAAGTGGTGTGTGTTGAAGCACCTACACCTCTCCCCATGAACTAGTGACTTTGTAAACTGACAGATCTGATTGGGGAGGATAAATTAGGACCACTTGTGGAACAGACTGAAGTCAACTGGCTTGAGTGAGAATTGAACCCAGCACCTTGCTCCATTGTTAACTCAGTTGAGTTAGCAAGGTACAGGCTGCCCCTGATTCACCAGGTAGCCCCCATGCCAAGCCTCCCTCCTTTTGCAACAGCACCCATCTTTGTGATGGTGAGATAGTTCTCCAACTGTACGAGCAGCTTCTCAAAGTTCAGATGGAGAAGCTGAAGATCATCTCCTACAAGGCAACTGCTACTCTCCATTTGCAGTCTCGAATCAGCCAGCAGTTTTAAAAACGTGAATAGAAGACTAGGAGGAAACAACTGGGAAAGGAAAAGAATAAAAAAACCCTCAGCCCTCTTGGACTTATTCCAGAATGATGAGACCTCCAAGGCCTCAGAGCTACAAGATTTAACCTAGAATTTCTAAACAAAACATTGAACCTAACACCAGAATTTTATGGTGGAATCCACAACTAGAGTTGCCCTTAGCTCTGGGGGAAAAAATATTCTCAGTTCATGTTCCCAAGGTGACCAATCCCCTTTTGTCATGGCTTGACTGGTGATAAACATACAGGGCCACTCCTAGGCCAGGTTCATAACCTTTAACCCACATTGCTTTTTTCTGAGCCTGGAAAACCATCACATCCCTGTCTACTGCTGCAGACTGGTTCATTCAAGACTGCCTCCCTCCACGGGGACTTCCCTGATTTCTATAGTGCAATAAGGAGTCCTTTTTGACACCTCATAATAGTAAAGTGTGGTCCTCTTGATCATACTATTGGGAACTTAATCTCACTTTATCTCAGATAGTATACTGTTATTTACTGAGATAACTTATTTGATCCAGGAAAGCCTGAAGGTACCTAGAGGCAACTACACATAGATTAGAATTAGAAGGGCTCTAGCTGACAGGCAATGATCCTAAAAATTTTACCATTAAAATTAGAGGAAAAAAATAAAAAATGATTGGTCGTCACCTAATCAGTCCAACCTCTCACCTTAGTACAGGAATCCCCTCCACATCACTCTTGCTGGATGTTCATTCAGCCTTTGCAGAAATTCTTGCAATTATAAGAATTTCATTTCCTTTGCAGTAACTCATTCTCATTAAGAACATTACTGAAGTTTTTAGAGAGAAAACAATAAAGTCCAAAGGATTATTAAAGGTAACTTTAGCAGAGATAACATGTTAAATATGCATTCATCAGCCACTTGTATCTAATTCTGCATGTTCTCTCATATATTTTTTTAAAAAAACTAAGATAGTTAATAGATAACTAACTTACAGATACCAGGGGGAAAAGCGCACTTTGATAAAACAGCAAATAAAGATGTGATTAGATAATTTATAAAAGATATATATGTGTACAATAAATATATGAAAAATACATTCAGTCTAATGAGTAATCAAAGAAATGCATTTACCTGCAAACTTGGACAAATAAAGTTTTAGAAAATAAAAACAGCCAATATAGGGAGATTTGTGAAATAAGTTCTCTCAGTCACTTACTGGTGAGAGTGAAAATTGCCAATAATTTGCATATGTGACTCTCCATACCTTTTAACCAGTAATTCTGCTTTTTGAAATTTATCCCAAGAAAATAACCAAAGAAGCAGACAAAGATTTATATGCAAGGATGTTCATCCACGTGATACTGCACCTTGGCAAAAAACTGGAAACAACCTACGTATCCCCAAAAAGCAAGAAAATATGTCATGACACATCCGTGTGACAGAATGCTACCAACATAAAAAAACAATTTGTATTGTTATTGTGTAGTCACTAATTTGTGTCTGGCTCTTTTCAACCCTATGGACTGTAGCCCACCAAACTCCTCTGTCCGTGGGATTTCCCAGGCAAGAATATTGGAGTAGGTTGTTATTTCCTTCTCCAGGGCATCTTCCTGACCCAGGGATCAAACCCACATCTCCTAAACTGGCAAAGGATTCTTTACCACTGAGCCACCAGGGAAGCCCATAAAACATAAATTATTTTGGGAAATTATTTAAATTTAATAATTTTGGAAAATTAAATTATTTAATAACATGGGAAATGGCAAAAATGAAATTTCAAGTGGAAAGAACAGGATTATAAAAATGCAAGTGCAGTAGGCTCCTGCTGCTGCTAAGTCACTTCAGTCGTGTCCGACTCTGTGGGACCCCATGGGCTGCAGGTCACAAGGCTTCTCCGTCCCTGGGATTCTCCATGCAAGAACACTGGAGTGGGTTGCCATTTCCTTCTCCAATGCATGAAAGTGGAAAGTGAAAGTGAAGTTGCTCAGTCGTGTCCGACTCTTAGCGACCTCATGGACTGCAGCCTACCAGACTCCTCCGTCCATGGGATTTTCCAGGCGAGAGTACTGGAGTGGGGTGCCATTGCCTTCTCCGAGTAGGCTCCTACTTACATTTAAAAATATAAATAGGAATAATTAAAATTGAAAGTATCTAATATCCACCACCCAGAGATGACCTTTGCTTAATGGGTGATAAGCTGTGGATTATTTCATGTTTTCTTCCTTATATATTTCTGCAGAGTTCAAATTCTATACAGTGATTTCAACCACTGTTATATCAAGAAAAATGTTTATGTTGTTAATAATGTTTTATAGTGAATTAGTTATGAAGGAGCTTTTCAAAGTCACAGTTAGCTAAGACAGTATTTAGCTGATGACCATATGAAAAGCCATCTTTAACACCTGAGGTGTTGCTTAGGTAGGGAGCTGGTCACAGCCAGGGAGAAATTTGGGGGAAAGCCTGTATCTTTTCATCTTTGCTTCTCCAGCACATAATATGGCACTCTATGGGAACAGTGCAAAATGAAAATTCCTTGCACGAGGACCACTTGTTCAAGAAATACTACAAATTTCAAACCAACATCAGTGGTACATTAAACTAAGCACAGAAGCTTCCTAAGTGGAGGCCCTGTGCAACTAAATCTCAAAATTCATGAAGCTGGTCCCACACCATGCACTGTAGGTACTCAATAAATTTTGTTGAAAGTAAAGCTAGGAGGATCCCAAATACAAACTTCTCGAAGGTGCCTCATGGCAAAACTACAAACAATAAGATTTTGAAGTTATAGGAGGGTATGAAGTCATAGAAAGAAGGAAGCAGTCTTTCAGAATTTTCCCAGACAGCCTATATTTGAACTACGCTTCCTCTTGTTGTAAATATAACTGTTTGATGGTAATCTGTAGTCACAATTTTGTATTTGGATGACACGATCACTCTGTCTACAAAAGAAATGAATAGTCTCTCTTTTATCTGTTCAAATAAGATATTTGGCTCTGGCTATTACAACTTCCCTCACTGTTTTTCCCCTCAACCCACTTTTCCTCTCATAACCCTTTAAGCTTGGCAACAGAACTCTCCCGACCCATCTTTTCCTTCCTGCACCCCCTACACACTGATCCTCAGCGCTCCCTCTGCTTTTAATGCCATCCAAGCAGACAGTGAGCCTGAGAGGGTGTCTGCAGAGGGTGTGGATAACCCGCTCCTAATCTCCTCCACGGTCTTCCTGCCCAGGCCTGGCCCAAGCCCAGGAGAACTGGAGCTGCCAGCTCATGGAAGCAGCTGCAGCCTAAAAGGAGTCATGGCAGCCAGGGGTTGTCACTTATCAAGGAGAAATGAGACAATTTGTTACAGCTGATTAGACTGGGGAAACTGAGCTGCTTGAGTGGGAACCTGACCTTTGCGCAGGGACAGTGCTAAAGAAGGATGCCTGGCCTCTGTTGCCAGGGCCCCATTCCAGCCCTCGAACATTAAAGAAATATGAGAAGTCTAACACCCCTTCGCTCACATCAGAAAACAAGCCGAGTTTGCAAATGTCTAGCGTCTCCTCCATCAACAGACATGCTGTAGTAATAGTATTGCTGTCCCTTTAAATGCTCTAAGTGTTCTTGTTCCTTCTTAATCACTGCCACGTGTTGGAATCCATTTTGATCCTCAGAAGAACTCATGTATGAGGTAGGACAGGTATTATATGACCACTTTTGGCTTAGGAAACTGAGACACCAAGAGATTAAATGATCTACCCATGCTCAGAATTTTAGCTAATGGTGGGGCCAGAACTCAAGTCCTGGTTTCCTGTGTTTGCTGTCTAGCTCCTTCTGGACTGCTATGGTGGGGGTTGGGTAGACGTCCTTTTAACAGAGACCAGTCTAGCAGAGACAGGGGAGGGACACGGGGAAGACAAGGGAGGGTGCAGCAGATTCTCACTGGAATTTCTGAACATTTTGCCTTGATAAATAAGATAGAAATACTGTGCCATTTGTCTGGCAACTTAGCAGCTACTCAGCTTTTAATTAATCTCATAAAAGCAGGAAGCCTGATCAAAAGTAGAATGAGGAATTTCTGTTTCAGTTTAGAATGAGAAGAGGGCATTTTGCTAAATGTGAATATAGGATTTCCAATGGCCTGGGGCCCTTTTAATTTTAATTGCTTTACCATGTTGTATTCTTTTCTGCTGTATAACAAAGTGAATCAGCTATATGTATACATATATCCCCTCCCATCTCCTCCCGACTCCCCACATCCCCCCTGTCTAGGTCATCACAGAACATCAGGCTGAGCTCCCTGTGCTGTACAGCAGCTCCCCACTAGCTAGCTATTTTACACATGGTACTGTATATATATTTCAATGCTACTCTCTCAGTTCATCCCACCCTCCCTTTCCCCCTCTGTGTCCACTGGCCTGGGACTCTCTAAACCAGGGAGTGTAGCTAGACCTTGAGGAGCTGGCTCAATTCAGTGCCACAAGTGTTATTGCACATATTCTCTTCAGGCTGCCACCAGGAAGGGGCCCTTAACTGTCTCTGAGCCCAGTTCTGTCTCTTGCTTCCCTGACTTCCTCAGGCAGACCTGGGGCTTCTTCACACAAAGCCCCCAACTTTGCAAGTGCAGGCTTCATCAGAGCAGTCACTAGATTCCAAGCTGTTTCTGGGTTCTTTCCCCATTATATTATGACTCCCAGAAAGCAAGGCTCATTGCCTAGTCAACTTTACATCTCAAAAATCTAGGAGATGATCTGGAACATAGAAGCCCCTCAATAAATCTATCTGATAGATGAGCAAATGAATGCATAAACCAGTTCATCTGAAACAGGTCCCATGACCTCTTCCAAGGTTCAGCTGTCCCATTTGTGAAAATAGGTGTAGGCACACCTGTCCTGACTGAATCACAAGGTTGTAAAATGACCAAATGTTTGTTTCGTTGTCAGGCCCTCTTACACAACACCTAAACACACACTAAAATGTAGAAAACCCGCAGACAGGAGCCCAGTCACTCTTGTTCCTGGTGTATCCCCAATATCTACATTAGTAGCTCAGTAAGGAAGTGTCCAGTTAGCACTGGTAGAAGGAAGAGAGATGGGACAGAGGATTGTTGGTGTTGTTGCTAATCACCAAGTCATGTCTGACTTCTTATGACCCCAAGGACTGTAGCCTGCCAGGCTTCCCTGTCCATGGGATTCTCCAGGCAAGAATACTGGAGTGGGTTGCTATTCCTTTCTCCAGGGGATCTTCCCAACCCAGGGATCGAACCTGGGTCTCCTGCATTGGCAGGCAGATTCTTTACCACTGAGCCACCAGGGAAGCCTGAGACTGAAGTATACACAATATTTTATAAACACATGACCTTTGACTGAAAAGATATGATGTTTTTTTCCCCGAAGTATAATAAGTTCTGGTCATCAGAAAGCATGTTGTGTTGCTGAGAGACTCTGCCCTGTTCCCCAGTTCTGTCCCCTCCATTGACCATTGATCCTCCGTCACTGACAACATGAGGAAGGCCATGTTCACCCTCCTCTTTTTCAGACGGGGATAATTTGTCTTTTTCAAACTTTCTGCAATGTAGGAGGATGGTGAGGCCAAGATTGAATCATACCAGGGAAGCCAGTATCTAAGAAGGATGTCTGCCATCTGTCCCAGAAGTAGTCTAGAGCCCGCCTTTGTGGGGGTCAATAGTCCAGGCTAGAAAGGACAACAAGCTGAGCACGGGCTGAGAGCTGGCTACCATCGCAGAGCTGGAGAGGGCACTGGGGCGCCTCTGCGGCCAGCCTGAGCCAAACAGCTACCTCAGCACAGGCACTTCCTGGGGATTAATGAGGCACAGAAAGGAATAACACCTCAAACCATTAACCCCAACCAGCCATAAATCCTCAGGAATTGCACGGCAGAGTGGCTGCTCCTGCTATATTAAGTTGAAAATGCATTTTAAAAGGCCTATGGATTTTTTTTAATGGACAACAATATCATTGGAAGCCAATGGGCCTTTCCATAGACAAAATACCTCAGCCCAGGGGCCTGGCCCTTTATTCAACGTGGGACATTCCTTCTCCTGCTTGAGGCTATCTGGCTTTTCTTGTGTCCTTTGCTCCTAGGATATTGAAAAACACCCCTTAAACTGAAAACACTGGAATGAGAAAAAGAGAAGCCCAACCAGCTTGCAGGAGCCACCAGTCTGAGAGCAGGTACCAGCGTGCGGCAGTTGGGTTCAGGGGGAAGCCAGAAGGGAGAAAATCAGGAGAGAAGACTGCCAAGGTGCAGCAATGCTCCATGACTTCTTTGACATTGAAATCCCCAATGAAAATATAAATGTTATCTGGTAGAGGAAGCCTCTGAGCCATTTTTAGGCCATTAGCAGCTTTGCTGTAAATTGTCTAAAATAGCCAATCACCCATTACAGCCAGGGGCAATGGAACTCAACACAGGTACTAATCTCAGAAGTAAGGAAGGTCAGGAATGTTGGGGGCAGGAGGGTGGAAGAAGTGGAGGAGGAGGAGAGACCTCACTGGGCTTGGCCAAAAGATATGAAGGACAATGGGTGGAAAGTGAATACTGGACCATCAACTTTTCACATTAATAACTCTTTCTAGACCAGGTCCAGCTAGGGGATGATTAAAGATACACAAGAGTCAGATAAGAAGGCAAAGCAGAGACAGAAGAAATGAAGGCCAATGAGATAGAAGCATTATTTTTGGCAGTCGTGGGATGCTGAAGTTACTGGGGGCTCCACTGACTATGAGTTACCCTTTGGCAAAATACATGTCTACTCCATGATTCAATTTCCTGATTAAAAAGCATCTCTTTCAAATAATGCCCCTCAGAACATCCTTCTGGGGGATGAAGAGTTAATATTTGAAAATCTCAAGGAGACTTTGGAGAACATCGAGTTTCTATTCTAAGTATGAGGGATTCCTATTCTAAGAAATTCTGTAGATTGACAAAACTAAATGGCCTCTACATCATATAACCATAATCCTCCTCTGTGTACAAAAGTCCAAAAATAAAGACCAGATGTCTTCAAATTGCTGACGTTGGTTGAGCTGGTTCCACTCGCTCACAGTGATTGCTAAACCAAGCTTTCCCTGGACGCAAAGCTGAGGATTTCCATCCTTGAGTTATTGGCTTTTTCTGCCACAATTTTCCTGTTCACATATATGGGCACCATGTCGGCCTCCCTCAGGTCTGGAATGGAGTTTTCCACTCCTTAGAGGATGTATCTGCAGAAGCTCTCGAAACCTGTTAAGTACTTATGCCTCCTCAGCAGCCTCTCCTGGCATCAGAGAGTCAGCTTCTCATTAGCAGCTGGTTAGAACAGCAAGGCCTCCACCAGTGACTTGCTCAAACTCTGGTTCTCCAAGAAACCTCTGTGAAGATTCTGCCCCAGGCCAGCTCTCCCTAGAAAAGCCCCAGACTGTGCTGGGAGGCCAGCGCTTTGTATAGGCCAGCTGGGAGGTGGTTTCCCAATTCCCAGCCCTCCACCCGCTCTGTCTCTTTCTCATAAATTTCCAACAGGGTTCCATAGTGCTAAAACACTTCCTGTTCTTATTCTCATGGTTTCTCGTATGTATTCACCCTATTAGATCATAAGTTTCTCAGCCATAAGAACTATATTCTGTAATTCCTTTTTATTCTCCCCATCAACTCTCACAGATATCAGTACATTAAGATGTTTTTGTAAAGAGCTGGTTGACTGGATAATTTTTTCAAAGGGAGAAACAAAAGAAAAAGTGAACTGTGATAGAACAAAGACAAAGAGGTGTATGTTTGCATATGGGTGTGAGTTCATTTGTATATTCACTCATTCCATAAGTATCTGTTGAACACCTACTACGTTCCAGGTGTTGTGATAGGCATAGGGATACAGCAAAGAACAAGAAAAATAAAAGTCCTTGAGCTCCCAGAACAACGCTTCCTTGGGACTTCTTTACATTATTTTGTTTTCGGCTGTGCTGGGTCTTTGTTGCTGTGTGTGAGCTGCTGTCTAATTGTGGTGTGTGGGCTTCTCATTGCAGCGGCTTCTCTTTTTGCAGAGCACAGGCTCTAGTCGCTTGGGCTTCAGTAGTTGTGGCGCACAGGTTCAGTCATCCCTTAGCATGTGGAATCTTCCCAGACCAGGGATAGAACCCATGTCCCCTGCACTGGCAGGTGGACTCTTAACCACTGGAACACCAGGGAAGTCCAAGGACTTCATTCAATATAGTTTTGCCAGGTCCTTGAGCCTCATACTGTTTGTGTGTTTGTAAAGTTTATTTAGTGGCTAAAAAGGGATGCTGTGTTTGGCTTTGTTTCATGTAAAGAAAACGTGTATGTGTCCTTTGAGAATATGTTTGACTTAGATTCAGGTTACAAAAACCAGAAAAGAATGTTAGATGTAATTTAGAACCCGATACTTTCCTTCATGATGTGTGACTTTTATCTCAAACCTGGAGGAAAACAGTGCAATTTACATATGCTAATAGGGACAGTCAAAATTTGCATATCACTGAAAATTGTGAAAGCTGGACTGTGAAGAAAGCTGAGCGCTGAAGAATTGATGCTTTTGAACTGTGGTGTTGGAGAAGACTCTTCAGGGTCCCTTGGACTGCAAGGAGATCCAACCAGTCCATCCTAAAGGAGATCAGTCCTGGGTGTTCTTTGGAAGGACTGATGCTGAAACTGAAACTCCAATACTTTGGCAACCTCATATGAAGAGCTAACTCATTAGAAAAGACTCTGATGTTGGGAGGGATTGGGGACAGGAGGAGAAGGGGACGACAGAGGATGAGATGAATGGATGGCATCACTGACTCAATGCACATGAGTTTGGGTGAACTCCGGGAGTTGGTGATGGACCAGGAGGCCTGGCATGCTGCAATTCATGGGGTTGCAAAGAGTTGGACACGACTGAGTGACTGAACTGAACTGAATATTTTAGGAAACCCCAAACTGCAGGTTACTACTAAATCAGAAGTATTGATTTCAGGCCAAAGATTTTAGACAATAAACATAATGATTTCCAACAAGTTGTTTGCTTTTTTATTTTTTTAATTATATTTATTTATAATTGATCGATGATTGCTTTGCAACACATCAATAAGAATTAGCCATAGGTGAACATATGTCCCCTTCTTTTTAAATTTAATTAATTTAATTGGGGGATAATTACTTGACAATATTGTGATGGTTTTGCCATACATCAACATGAATTGGCCACAGGTATACATGTGTCCTCTCCCATCCTGAACGCCCCTCCCACCTCCCTCCCCACCCCATTCCTCTGGATTGTCCGAGAGCACTGGCTTTGGGTGCCCTGTCTCATGCATCAAGCTCGCACTGGCCATCTATTTTACATATGGTAACGAACATGTTTCAGTGCTGTTTTCTTAAATTATCCCACCCTTACCTTTCCCCACTGAGTCCAAAGCTTTATTCTTTACATCTTTCTTACATCTGTGTCTCCTTTGCTACCCTGCATATTGGATCATAAGTATCATCTTTCTAAATTCCTTATAAATAAGTTAATAATTGGTATTTGTCTTTCTCTTTCTGACTTACTTCACTCTGTATAATGGGCTCCAGGTTCATCCACCTCATTAGAACTGACTCAAATGTGTTCTTTTTTATAGCTGAGTAATATTCCATTGTGTATATGTACCACAGCTTCCTTATTCATTCGTCTGCAGATGGACATCTAGGTTGCTTTCATGTTCTAGCTATTATAAATAGTGCTGCAGTGAACATTGGGGTTCATGTTTCTCTTTCAATTCTGGTTTCCTCAGGATGCATACCCCACAGTGGCATTGCTGGGTCATATGGCAGTTCTATTCCCAATTTTTTTTTTTTATTTTATTTTTTAACTTAACAATATTGTATTAGTTTTGCCAAATATTGAAATGAATCCGCCACAGGTATACCCGCGTTCCCCATCCTGAACCCTCCTCCCTCCTCCCTCCCCTACCCTCCCTCTGGGTCATCCCAGTGCACCAGCCCCAAGCATCCAGTACCGTACATTGAACCTGGACTGGCGACTCATTTCATACATGATATTATACATGTTTCAATGTCATTCTCCCAAATCTCCCCACCCTCTCCCTCTCCCACAGAGTCCATAAGACTGATCTATACATCGGTGTCTCTTTTGCAGTCTCGTACACAGGGTTATTGTTACCATCTTTCTAAATTCCATATATATGTGTTAGTACACTGTATTGGTGTTTTTCTTTCTGGCTTACTTCACTCTGTATAATAGGCTCCAGTTTCATCCACCTCATTAGAACTGATTCAAATGTATTCTTTTTAATGGCTGAGTAATACTCCATTGTGTATATGTACCACAGCTTTCTTATCCATTCATCTGCTGATGGACATCTAGGTTGCTTCCATGTCCTGGCTATTATAAACAGTGCTGCGATGAACACTGGGGTACATGTGTCTCTTTCCCTTCTGGTTTCCTCAGTGTGTATGCCCAGCAGTGGGATTGCTGGATCATAAGGCAGTTCTATTTCCAGTTTTTTAAGGAATCTCCACACTGTTCTCCATAGTGGCTGTACTAGTTTGCATTCCCACCAACAGTGTAAGAGAGTTCCCTTTTCTCCACACCCTCTCCAGCATTTAATGCTTGTAGACTTTTGGATCGCAGCTATTCTGACTGGCGTGAAATGGTACCTCATAGTGGTTTTGATTTGCATTTCTCTGATAATGAGTGATGTTGAGCATGTTTTCATGTGTTTGTTAGCCATCTGTATGTCTTCTTTGGAGAAATGTCTATTTAGTTCTTTGGCCCATTTTTTGATTGGGTCATTTATTTTTCTGGAGTTGAGCTGTAGGAGTTGCTTGTATATTTTTGAGATTAGTTGTTTGTCCGTTGCTTCATTTGCTAAACAACTAATCTCAAAAATATTCCCAGTTTTTTAAGGAATCTCCACACTGTTCTCTATAGTGGCTGTACCAGTTTGCATTCCTTCCCACCAAAAGTGTAAGAGGATTCCCTTTTCTCCACACCCTCTCCAGCATTTATTGTTTGTAGATTTTTGATGATAGCTATTTCTGACCAGCGTGAGATGATACTTCATTGTGGTTTTAACTTACATTTCTCTAACAGAAATTGCTTTCTATCTAATCTTAGTAGCAAAAACCCCAAGTTCATATTATGTTACTTTTTAAAGCAGGGAAAATGATTTGTAACTGAGATCTAATTTCATTCTTGCCACACAAAAGTGGAAGAGTACAGTATCTACTCCATGTCCCTTTAAGAACAGTTAAGGCCACATGATACTCTAAGGTAGGATGAGACTAGAGCTCATATGAAATATTCTTGACCCTCTCCTAACCTAAGGCATTTTAACTTTTTAATTTTAATTATAATTTTATTTTCAACTTGATAGACAGGTGAGTTGATTATACTCTCCAGTTCATAGCACACTATCATTATCAGCACGTGCAGAGCTTCTGTCATATTTTATTTTATTTTATTATTCTTCTTTTATACCTGATTTCAGTCACATTTCTCTCTCTTTCTCTTACTTCTTAGCCCCTCCCCAACCCTAAAGGCACCCACATTGATGTGTTTGATCTAGATAGGCAGAGATAGATACGTGTGCATATGCACATGCATTTGTGTGTGTGTGTATATATATGTTACAGTTAGGGTATATATATGTGTGTATATATATGTGTATATGTTCTGAATGTATACATATGTGGAGGGTTATCTTTGAAAATGTACATTATGAGGTGTGTATATGTGTTTTAAATTGACATAGGTGGTATTTGCTGGAAATTTCATTGTGCTTCTTATTTTCTTTCATTCTTCTCTTTCACGTCTATGGCTCTCTGCCTTCACAAACAAAGATCCTTTATGACTATCTTTGCATATTCCCCTTCCTAGTAATGTGTGAAAGCTTCTCTGGGGTGTATGCTCAGGCCTGGGATTCCTGGGTCATAAGGTGAACCCATAAACATCACTTTAGCTAGTGGCTTCCAGGTTATTCTCTAGAATGACTATACCAATGTACATTTCACCAGCACAAGAGTTCTAGTGTCCCCAGGTCCTCACCAATAACTTCTAATTTTTGCTATTCTAGTTGAATGTAAAATTGTATTTCATTATCATATCTCTGATTTCAGAGTTTGAGCAAATCATCATATACTTATTAACTATTCAGATCACCCTTTGGGTAAATTACCTACTCCTGTTCATTGAGTTCCCCAATCTGTCTTACTGAATTGTAAGAATTCCTGTTCTACCCTAGATATCTATCCCTTATTGTTATATTGGTGAATGAAAATATCTTCTCCCAGTCATTATCAGTCTATTAACTTGATCCATGTACATTCATTGAAGAGAACTCCTCTAATGTTTTGTAGTCAAATACATCAACAATTTGCCTTATGAATTATGCTTTGCTGGTCTTATTTTAAAAGGCCTCCCTCACTCCAAATTCACAAAGACATACTTTTCCACTAGTTTTATAATTCCATTCACATTTAGGTCTTTAATCCTTCTAGAAGATTAATTTTTAGTATCATATAGGAATCTGTCTTAATGGTTTCCATATAATGACTTTATTTCCTTAGTATCATATATTTAACAATCCAATGATGTATATTACACATTTGTAGGGCCCTATCTTTTGTATGTCAAATCATTTGGAAACATGAGTCTACTTTTAATTCTTGTTTCCTTTAACATGGATTTATTGTCCTATGCTTTTTCTCACACAATTTTTGCTTTTTCTTGCTTTTACTACTTATTGATTTTACTACTATGGCTTAATATGTTTCCCTGTCTGGTGGAATAAATCTTCTTTGCTCTTCTTTTCAAATTTGACTTTGCATCCCATGGACATTTGTCAATCTATACAAACTGTACAATAAGCTCCAAGTCACTTCTGTTGTCTTGAAAGACCACATGAGCTTTCACTTCCTCCACTCTAGCCCTTTATGTCGTGCAGTTAATAAAAACCCAACTGAAAGCAATTTAAGTCAATAATAATAATGCAGTAAGTGTTCAAACAATATCATCAGGACTTTGTCTTTTCTTCTGCCTCTTGACTCTACTTTCTTCTTAGTTGGCTTCCATCACAGACAAAAGTTCTCCAGGAGTAGGTCCCTAGCTACATCTTACTTTGCTAGCCACCCAAGCAGAAAGAAGATGGTTCCTCCCTGAGAGTTTCATCAGAGTTTTGGATGGGGTTCTCATGCCCCATCCTTCCCTGTCCTGAAACATGCTCCATCCTCAAACAACTGATGTAACCAGACTTTAGAAGGTTCTGTTTGGCCAGGCCCATGTCTTTTGCCTGCCAACCACTGGATCAGCCCCATATGACACAAGTGAAGTAGAAGGGAAAGAGTATTTCCATGAACAAAAGCTGAAATGCGCCCCACAAGGGCTGGTAAAACCTATGAAGGCTAACTATCCACTGTGACAATCCATCGCACGGAATTTTTTTTTTTTTCCTACCTGACTCCTCCTGCCAGAACATAAGCTCCTTGAGGGCATGTCATGTGTCTCTTCACCTTAGAGGCCTGAGTACCTAGTCAAGAGTCTTTATATAGTGGGCACTCAACAAACATCTACGGAATTTGAGAAAGTGAATGAATGAAAGGATGCCAGGAACAGTAGTTAGGGCTAGGCTGCATCTTAAGCAGAGAGAAGAAACAACAGTGACTGCATCAAACCCTTTAAATTAGGATTTAAAAAGCCAAGAGGTCAACCTCAGAAATGGGATCATGGCTCCTCTTGTCACATAGATATAAAATCTAACAGTTAATTCCACCAACTTTCCCAGTGACCTGATACGTCTTGTAAGAGGAAGTCTAAGGCAGTGGTTCAAAGTTTTAATTAGAGAGTGACAGTCCTGATTCCCATCCTAATTCTGCGACTTATTAAAACTTGATTCATTTAGCCATTTGGGGCCACAATTTCTTTTCTGCACAATGGGACTAATAGGTACACTGGAGAGTTGTTATGATATTTTCAAAGAGAATTATGTAAGGACCTCAACCAGTATCTGCAGTGGGCTATAAGAAAATCTTTCCCTTCTGGTGTGCAACCTTGGGAGTTCCCTGGGCAAGATTCAAAACTGGTCCCCATACACTGAGGGCAAAGAGAGACCAAAGAGGTATACCACTCCAGATTGGTACATGGAAGTTTTAATGACCAAGGGGACATACATATGAAGCTTATCTTGGGTGGCTGCAAGACAAGCAGATCTTGGCCCCCACCTGCCAGAATCTCAAAAGTTTATACAGAGGCCTTCGCTGGAGTCAGTTACATATTCTGTCCAGATGGTTTCAACAACATCTTACTCTCTTAAGGCTGTCCTTGAGACAATGCTAGTGTGAGAACAGTAAGTGGACATATAGTTTAAGGACAGAGGAAGGGATGAGGAGCCTCTGCTTGCCCAGGTCCAGCTCACAGGCCAACGAGAGGTTATCTCCTTTCAATGACCTCCTCCAACACAGCTGCAACAGATTTTTCAATCACCTATTAAGTGTCAGGCAGGGTTGTTGTTGTTGTCGCCAAGTCGGGTCTGACATTTTGTAACCCCATGGATTGAAGCATTCCAGGCCTCCCTGTCCCTTACTATCTCCCGGAGTTTGCCAGAGTTCATGTCCATTGAATTCATGATGCTATCCAACCATCTCATCCTCTGGCACCCTCTTCTCCTTCTGCCTTCAATCTTTCCCATTAGGGTCTTTTCCAATGAGTTGGCTGTTCGGGCAAGATGCTTAACTCTATTCATAGATCTCTTCATTATTTTTCTAATTCCTTTGATCTGAATTTATAGTTAACATCAGTTATTTCTTTCAAATGCTCTCCAGATCTAGACCACAGCATTATTTGACTATGCCAGGTCCTTGATGAATCTTCTAAGACCAAATAAAACACACTGACAGTTTGGAAATCAAGGACTATATGTTTTTGGAAATACCAATAAAGGTTTTCTTAAGAGGAAAAAGGGTTACCCTATAGAGCATAATTGGAGTTAATGGCCATTAATAATATGTCATTATAGTTGTGAAAGTTATATTAACTAATCCTTCTTGAGAACCATTGCAAATTTCTTTTCTGTATGAAAAGAGAATCAACAGTAGTTAAGCAAGAGTGTAACCAGGAAAAGTCCCAGCCTTGATCTAAACCCAAAGGGAAATTAGGAGCATGAATTACAACTTCAAAGTTTGTCTCTCCTCAAGACCAGAAATCTCGGCTTTCATACTCCATGAAGTCAGCCATTGGCTAACTGGTATATAGACCAAGAAGCTCTAGAAAGCCAAGGACAGTCCTCTAAAGGAGGTGGATCTGTGAGTCATTAGTCATTTTTTGTGGTACACAGGCCACAAAGAATCAGTAGGAAGACCTGAGATTCTGAAGAAACGCTGGTTTCACTGCATGTACAGTTAAGACACAAGCCTCTGCAGCAATACCATCACATATTTGTGGACACAGTGGGGGAAGAGAGACTGGGACAAACTGAGAGAGTAGCACTGAAACATACACATCACCATATGTAAACTAGAGAGCCAGTGGGAATTTGTTGTATGATGCAGGGAGCTCAACTCTCCTCTGTGACAGTCTAGAGGGGCTGGATGAGGTAGGAAGTGGGAAGGAGGTTCAAGAGGGAGGAGACCCATGTATTCCTATGGCTGATCATGTTGATGTATGGCAAAAAGCAGCACAACATTGTAAAGCCATTATACTCCAATTAAAGATAAGTAAATTTTTTTTTAAATGTAGGGACTTCCCTGGTGGTCCAGTGGCTAAGACTCTGTGCTCCCAATGCAGGAAGCCTGGGATTTGATCACTGGTCAGGGAACTAGATCCCACATGCCGCAACTACAAGTGTCTATGCTGCAGCTAAAAAAATCCCACATGCTGCAATTAAAGATACCATGTGCTGCAATTAAGATCCAGCATGGCCAAATGAGGAAATAAATAATTATTTTCAAAAATAAAATTTAAAAAGCCTCTGGCTTCTTCAAATCCAGCCATGCCTCTAATTTAGGATGAGATGAAACTGTCATCTGATCACATTTAATCCTTGCCCAAAAAAACATGTGAGGTAGTTGCAACTATTATTCCAATCTTAACCAAAGCTTAAAGAAATTATGGGACTTGCCCAAGAACACACGGCTTTTAAGTGTGTGAGCCAGGATTCAAACTCTGGTTTATCTTTCTCAGAGTCTAAGCTTCTGAATGCTATTCTATAAGTCAATACATATTTATTCTTTTAATTTTACTAGCATCATGGAGAAGAGACTAGGCTAAACAGACAGACATTGATAGAAAGGGAATTGATTGCCCAAGTGTACTCATCCCCTTCGTGCCTCTAGCATTGTAGATACTCAGTAAATATCCATTTAATAAGTGAAGAAGTGACTATAATGCAGGGGCCTTCTCCATACAGCAGTCTTAAGATATTCATAGATGTGTTGTTGTTGTTCAGTCACTAAGTCATGTCCGACTATTTGCAACCCCACAGACTGCAGCATGCCAGGCTTCCCTATCCTTTACCATCTCCCAGAGTTTGCTCAAACTCATGTCCATTGAGTCAGTGATCCTCTCTAACCATCTCAGCCTCTGCTGCCCTCTTCTTTTGCCTTCAATCTTTCCCAGCATCAGGATCTTTTCCAATGAGTCGGCTCTTCACATTAGGTGGCCAAAGTGTTGGAGCTTCACCTTCAGCATCAGTCCTTCCAGTGAATATTCAGGGTTGATTTCCTTCCTTTAGGGTGGACTGGTTTGATCTCCTTGCTGTCCGAGGGACTCTCAAGAGTCTTCTCCAGCACCACAATTCAAAAGCATCTGTTCTCTGGCACTCAGCCTTTTTTATGGTTCAACTCTCACATCCATACATGATTACTGGAAAAACCATAACTTTGCCTATACGGACATCTGTCGGCAGAGTGATGTCTCTGCTTTTTTATATGCTATCTAGGTTTGTCATAGTTTTCCTTCCAGGGAGCAAGGGTTTCTTAATTTCATGGCTGCAGTCTCCATCTGCATGATTTCTGAGCCCAAGAAAATAAAATCTGTCACTGCTTCCACTTCTTCTCCTTCTATTTGACATGAAGTGATGGGACCAGATGTCATGATCTTGGTTTTCTGAATGTTGAGTTTTAAGCCAGCTTTTTCACTCTCCTCTTTCACCTTCATCAAGAGGCTCTTTAGTTCCTCTTCACTTTCTGCCATTAGAGTGGTATCATCTGCATATCTGAGATTGTTGATATTTCTCCTGACAATCTTGATTCCAGCTTGTGATTCATCCAGCCTGGTATTTTGCATGATGTGCTCTGCACAGAAGTTAAATAAACAGGATGACAATATACAGGCTTGTCATACTCCTTTCCAAATCTTGAACCAGTCAGTTGTTCCAAGTAATGTTCCTACTGTTCCTTCTTAACCTGCATACAGGTTTCTCAAGAGACAGGTAAGGTGGTCTCATATTCCCATCTCTTTAAGAATTTTCCACAGTTTGTTGTGATCCACACAGTCAAAGGCTTTCACATAGTCAGTGAAGCAGAAGTACATATTTTTCTGGAATTCCCTTGCATTCTCTATGATCCAGTGAATTTGATCTCCGGTTCCTCTGCCTTTTCTATACCCAGCTTGTACATCTGAAAGTTCTCAGTTTACGAACCGCTGAAGCCTAGCTTGAAGGATTTTGAGCATAACCTTACTAACAGGCAAAATCAGCACAATTGATTGTCAGTTTGAACATTCTTTGGCACTGCCCTTCTTTGAGATTGGAATGAAAACTGACTTTTTCCAGTCCTATGGACACTGCTGAGTTTTTCACATTCGCTGACATATTAAGTGCAGGACTTTAACAGCATCACCTTTTATGATTTTAAATAGCTCACCTCCACTAGCTTTGTTTGTAGTAATGCTTCTTAAGGCCCACTTAACTTCACACTCCAGGTTGTCTGGTTCTAGGTGAATAGAACCTAGATATCTGATGTTTGATATCATGGTTATCTCAACATGGTTCACAGCATGGTTCATAGCTTTACTGAGTTATGCAAGCCCTTTCACCACAAGAAGGCTGTGATCCATAATGGGGATTTATAGATTGGGTGCAAACAAATCTAAGTCCCAAGATGCTGAAAAGATAGGAATAAAAGAAATTTTATGTCTGCTCTGGAGTGGTCCAATAAAATGCTTTCCATGATGGAATATCTGCTTATTGTTCCACAGAAGTGTGGAAAAAACCCAAACCAAAAGCTTTTAGGCTTATTTCTCCTTTCAATAGAACTCAAGTGAATTTGTAGAGACAATTCCAGGGAAAGCACTTTGGGTTTAAAGAGAAGGTGAGAATTAGGTTTTATCAAAGGTGATGATGGAGAGGATATATGGAGATCACCAAATTCAGCCAACAAGCCTTTTTGTGCAAAAGTACAGATATCTTCATTTGGTTTCATTGATGCACCTGTGATGCCATGTTGAGCAAACACCACAAATAATCTTTCTCCTGGGTCACTGGAATACACTTGAAGCCCTCTGATTACACACAGGTAAAAGGTCTGGAGACCAGATGGGTCGGGTGAGGCGGATACAGATACCAATCAATAGGGACTTCAAAACCTTCTGTTTTAGTTTTTGGGTGTTTGTTCATCTTGAACTGTGCTCCAGATTTGCTGTGAGATAATGCCCAATTCCATTCTCTCTTGCAATCAACAGCACTGCCTTACCTAGTGTACCTTCAAGGTTGGGGTTTAACCAAGGGATCCTATAACAGAGTGAAACTAACCAGCCCAGTCATTTATTTTACCTTTTGTGGAATTATAATAAATTTACACCTGGGGTGGGGGAGTGTGTAAAAACCATTGATCAGTCTAGCCTGTTTTATACTTTACATAACTGGAATCCTACAGTGTGTATTCTTTTGTGCTGTTTCTTTTACTCAACATTACTTGTTGAGATTCATCCATGTTATTGCATTTAGTTGTAGATCATTTATTCTAATTGCTGTATATTAATTCCATTGTGTAAAAAATGCCATAATTTATTTACCCTTTCTACTGTCAATGGGCATTTGTATAGTTTCCAGGATTTGGCTGTTATGACTAATGCTGCTGTGAATATTCTCAAATAAGACTTTTGGTGCTTTTTTTGTTGGGTACCACCGGAAAGAGCAGCTGCTGGATCACACTGTGGGCATGTATCCAGCTTCAGGAGATACCACCAAACATTTCTCCAAGAGGGTATTTCATCTGTGATTTTCTTCTATGTATTTTTCGCCTGTGATTTTTCACCCTCCAACACTGGCCTCATTAACAGGGCACTTGACCAGAACCCGCCAGTTAAAAGGACTGCACTACGACCCCTCCTGAGGGTAGCCCCTGAAGAGCATGAATACTTCAGCATTCTCAAAGTTACCTTAACCCCTGGAGAGCTCTGAAAACACGGTTTTCCCCCAGGGAGGGAAAAAGGCAATTTGACAGTAATCCCATGTTGTTTGTGATAGATATTCCCACGATACAAGAGTTACAGCCCTTGAAACCATTTTGTTTTTTGTTTTGTTGCTTTTGGTGAGGGGAGAGTTTCATAAACTCCAAAGTAATTACGAAGAAGCTTTTGCAAAAGAGATGGGGGTTGGATCACAGCGCTTCCGCTTTCCACATACACCACAGCAGAAGTCCCGGGAGGACCACTGGAACAGAGATTGGTTGGAACCCTTTTCAATCCCAATGAGAAGCCTTCCTAAGGTCTCCAAAGTGGAGCATAAATCAGAGCTGTGTGGCGCTTTGAAGATCTATCTTTTGTTGCTAATCTCTCCTTTCTGAAAGGGTTGGGGGAGGGATATATGAAGGCATGCAGCACTTTCCAAATCAACAAACAATAGTCCCTGCCCTTGCCAAAGTTGTGGTTCGTTTTGTTTTTGTTTTTTTGTTTTTTTTTTAATAAGCTCTTTGGGATTTATTCTTGTTACCGTATATTACTCATTAGTTCCTTGAAGTTACTGTTGGGTACCTCGGGGTGGAGGCCCCAAACCTCAGCATTCTTCTAAAGGGCTTCCCACCGCAGCAGGGAAGGGTGGGGCGGGTGCGGCGAAGCTCGCCTGTGGCCTCAGCAAGGTGCCGCCCGCCAGGATCTGCTTCCCAGGAAGGAGGGGGGCCCAGAGTTGGTGGCTAGCACTGACACATAGGACCTAACAGGGAAGGCTTCCGCGGACGTGTAGACAAGTAGCTCTCAACACCTCCTGGAGGCCCGAGGTCACAGGAACCGAACTTTACATTCAGTCCCTGCCTCCCAAACAGCCTCTATTTCAGCTCTGGGTTGGTTTTCAACTGGACGTGTGGTGGGCAGGCACTGAGAAAACACTCTTTGACAGATCAAAGTTGCAGTTATAAGGATATCATTTCGTTTGACATTAATCTGATTTAAAAAACAACAACAACAACAATAACAAAAGTACCTACGACAGGACTTATTAATAACATCTGGTCCCTCATGTCCAGTTTTTCTAAATTCCATCTTGGTGGTGTATTTGTGAGTTTTGTTCTTCAAGGAGGTTTAGTCAAAGAGAGCGGGGAGAAGAAAAATAAGTTCTTTATAAAACAAAGACACCAAATTGAAGCTTTATAAGACTGTGTTACACTTAACACTTGCTGCTCCCCACCCTTTACCATAGCGACATTCTATTATGCTTATTATACTCTTATTCTATTATGCTAATTGAATCAGCCCCTTCCCTGGCTCCTCAGTGTTTTCCGGAAACAATTTAAACTACTTACCCTCCCTGTGAAGGCCCTACACCACTTAGTTTCTAACTGCATTTCCTTTATTGTCCCAACTTCCTCTCCTATGTAACTATGTTTTCATTCTCCTTTCTGCTTTAATCCTTATATTCTACCATCCTGGCCTGTAGGAAGACCAAACTGTCTATTCTCTAAATGCCACCTCCCTATATCCACGTACTTTCTGTCCCTCCTTAGGAATGTCGTCTTCTAGAATATCTATCCTATTTACCTTTCTGAACCCTAGAAGAAAAGGGACTAGATTCATTGCCCCTTGTCCTTGGAAAGAAGGTAGAAAAGTTTCCTTAAATTTTGCAGAATTATGTTGTGAACACCAAAAGGAACCTGGAAAGACCAGTCATAATCCCACAGCACAGACTTCCTCAAAGCCTTTTCCAGCTTGTGTTCTCATTTGTCCATATATTGTGCATGAAAGTTACAGGGATCATTTCTTGTTAACCATGTATGTAGACAGAGAGAAGAACAGTTTGGATAACATGATCAGTTAGCCAGCAGGAAAATGAGAAATCATGTTAATACTTCTGAATTAAACTCTTTATTCTCAAAACAAATGTTTACTAAGGTAGGTTGACACATTTTAATGCATTTTTATACTACTTAAACAACCCTAGGGTATGATAGTATGGCATTGTAATATGCATTGTATTATAAAGTATTTACTTTCAGAAAACCTTCTGCACTTAATCCTTATAACCACCCTGTGATGAAATGGGACAATGGTGAGTTTATTTTATGAAGGAAAACACTCAGAAAGTTCAGGATTGTTCTGGGTTTCTAGTTGGTTTTTTCCACTGTATTATGTTCTCATAGAACTTGAGGAGCATGAAAGACCCCTTGCACAAGGACATTCCTTTAAGAACTGTACTGTAACACCTGAAATTATGCTATGGTAGAATTATCCATTTCTTTAAATTTAAGTATTATGTCACTAGAAATAAAACATAAAGGCATAATCATCAGAAATAGTTCTAACATGGCTGATTGTTATCTTTGAGTAGCTACAAACAAGAAAGCTTAAGATTCAGATGTAAATCACCTGAGGTCCCAAAGTAGAAGTTTGTTTAAACACTAGTTGTGGGGAAGAAAAGGTCCTTGAAGAACAAAGTGTGTGTCCTGTCTTCATGACTTGCTACTTCGTGATCTTGGGCAAGGGCTTCCCCGGTGGACTAGTGGTAAAGAACCTGCCTGCCAATGCAGGAGACATAAAAGACGTGAGTTCGATCCCTGGTTTGGGAGGATCCCCTGGAGGAGGGCATGGCAACCCACTCCAGTATTCCTGACTGGAGAATCCCATGTACAAAGGAGCCTGGCAGTTCTATAGTTCATAGGGTCCCAAAGAGTCAGACACGATTGAAGTGACTTAGCATCCACAACAGATCTTGGGCAAATTACCTCTGAACATCAGTTTCCTTACCAGTCCAAGAGACAAAGTAACAATACCAAAAGGAAACAAAGTATTTAAACTGTATATTAGTACAGTCTGAAAAGGGAAAGTTTCCACAAAAATGTTAGTTCTCACCATCATAATGAGATACACCATCATGACCCCCTTGAAAGAATGAGTCTTTATAATCTAAGAAGATCTATAGTATTTAAAAGGTCACCCTTGGAAATAAAATTTAGAGAATTCACAAGGGACCAATCATGATGGCAGATCTCTTCACTGCTATCACATTAAGCCCTAAACAGAACTTTTTGCTATTCCATGATTAGACATCTGCACTCAGTGTGTTCCAAAGACTTGGGTCAGAATGGAAACAGACTCAGGAAGTTCAGAACTGCTTCAGATCACTTCTAGGACCAAGCTGAGCCAAGCAGGGCTACTTACAGAGCTTCCAAGGGTCTCCAAGCAACTTTTGGGGGAATGGCAAAGCAAATCTGGCCAAGGCACAGCCAAGATAATTTTCAGGATAATCATTCATCCTCTTATTAAAAGTCAAATATGACGTACGTACTCAGTAAGCTTGGGGGCTTTGTGGGTTAGCAGAAAGACCTGATTCTTCCTTCAGGGAGCTTTATTGTCTAGTTTCCATGAATATGGGAAATAACTTACCCCAATCACATACTTTCTAGGGTACTTCTTGATGGCTTCTCAAAACCTTGTCCTGATACCTAAAGCAATGAAAATGCTCATTGAAATCTTCCAACCATATGAGTTCATTTCCTTTCTACCAGAAGTCCTGTTCTGCCCACCCTATTTATTACTACCATGACCTTGCTCTCAGGCATAAGATTTCTTTCTTGCACTGGAAACAGTTTCTTAGTCAGTGGAAAACTGCTCTCTATCTTAAAAAAAAAGAAGCACTGCCCATCATTTTACCTATCTCTTCTCACTTGCTGTACTTCAGCTAAATTGGACTCTAGTTCCTCAAATAAGCCATTCTCATTTCTTCAAGTCATTTGCAACCTCTAAACTTTGTTGCCTAAAAACCCCTCTCCAGAACCACTCCCCTGCATTAACACACACGCAGGTAGGCAAGCACACACACACACACACACACATGCACACATCGTGCCCTCAAACCTTGGATAAGTCCTATTTGCCCTTCAGGGTTCAGTTTAAATATCACTTCCAGAAAGATACTAACCTCATGGTGGAGGTTAGCTCTTCCTAATCTATACTTCTATATCCCATATGCTTCCTATATATCATGTATTTTATGACCCTTTTCACACTCATAGTCACTTGTTCACTATTTCCCTTAAGTTCTATAAGGGCATAGAATTTATGCCCCAGACCATAGCACAGTTCCCACAAAGATAGACAGTTAATAAATATGTTTTGCATGATTTAATGAATCTCAACTACACCTTGCCCCAGGGTGAATTTTAAATTTGCCTACTCACTCTTCTGAGTTGATCTAAAACTTTTCTACTTGCTTGAGAGAGTTCCTTCCTTCACAATAGTCTCCTGAGAGCACAGCCTTTTTTTTTTTTTTTCCTCCAAGTGTGATTTCCCTGCCATGTACATTCATAGCACCAAATAAATATTAAGAGCGTGATCAAATGTTCTGCAGTTGGAATATGGTAAGTGAATAACTCAGTGAGAAGTGTCCTTCTATTGTGTGATTAAACAAGACACATCATATTACATGTTGTCAGAACAGGACGAAGTCAACATAATCTAGATTAATGTGGATGTTACTAGCTCATCGGTGTCCAGAATGGATGGGAAATCTGGCACTGCCCCTGGCCAACGGAGCAAAAATTAGACAAGTTCTGAAAGTGAATGTTTTTTGATCTTTTCATACTCCAAGTAGCATTTCTTCACTACTGTGGATTGGGGAGAAGGTAGGATTATTCAGAACACATGGCGCACTAGGGGAAAGAGAACACAAAACACTTAAAACTCAACTCTGGTAAACATAAAACTTGTGTCCTGCCACCTTCAAATGCAGTTTTTCCAAGGTACAAATTTCATGGGTAAGTTCAGGGAATGAAAGGGACATGTGATCAGTTGGCAACTGAGCGGAAGCTGGTTCTGGATCCAAATTGTTTCCTCACATTTTCACATCCAGCCCCTTCCCTGCCACTGCATCACTACTTGGGTATGCCATGGTGTCATATTTAGCCTTCAGATTCTTTCATAAGAGCTGTCTTTACAGTCCTTAACAGGGAAATGACAGAAAATAAAGGAATACATGAGCTCTTCTTCCACCTTTCTACCACCCAAATAGATCCAGTATCCCTCCTCTTTACAAAATTCTGCCCTAAAATGGTGCTGCCTCACATGTGTGCTGGTGAAGGAGGGTGAGGGTGGGAAAGAGGAGAGTTCAGGGTGGATGGTTCAGGTTATGGAGACAATGGGTTCTTTCAAAAAGAGAAAGAAATACTTAAAAAAAAAAAAAAAAAAAAAAGCCAGCTCTGTTAAATGACATTCAACTGAAGTCCCTTTCTTTAAACATAAACAGATGCATAATGTCCGCAAATCCTCCAATGGAATAATGCCTAAGTACCTAAAGGCAGAATGTGGCTGGATATCCAATGAGAAATTATGATTTTAAACATTCAGTTCAGTTCAGTCACTCAGTCGTGTCCAACTCTTTGAGACCCCATGGACCGCAACACGCCAGGCCTCCCTTTCCATCACCAACTCCCAGAGTCTACCCAGACCCATGTCCATTGTGTCAGTGATGCCATCCAACCATCTAATCCTCTGTCATCCCCTTCTCCTCCGGCCCTCAATCTTTCCCAGCATCAGGGTCTTTTCCAATGAGTTAGCTTTTCGCGTCAGGTGGCCAAAGTATTGGAGTTTCAGCTTCAACATCAGTCCCTCCAATGAACACCCAGGACTGATCTCCTTCAGAATGGACTGGTTGGATCTCCTTGCAGTCCAAGGGACTCTCAAGAGTCTTCTCCAACACCACAGTTCAAAAGCATCAATTCTTCGGCGCACAGCTTTCTTCACAGTCCAACTCTCACATCCATACATGACCACTGGAAAAACCATAGCCTTGACTAGATGGACCTTTGTTGGCAAAGTAATGTCTCTGCTTTTGAATATGCTGTCTAGGTTGGTCATAACTTTTCTTCCAAGGAGCAAGTGTCTTTTAATTTCATGGCTGCAATCACCATCCGCAGTGATTTTGGAGCCCAAAAAAATAAAGTCAGCCATTGTTTCCACTATTTCCCCATCTATTTGCCATGAAGTGATGGGACCGGATGCCATGATCTTAGTTTTCTGAACGTTGAGCTTTAAGCCAATGTTTTCACTCTCCACTTTCACTTTCATCAAGAGGCTCTTTAGTTCTTCTTCACTCTCTGCCACAAGGGTGGTGTCATCTGCATATCTGAGGTTATTGATATTTCTTCCGGCAATCCTGATTCCAGCTTGTGCTTCCTCCAGCCCAGTGTTTCTCATGATATACTCTGCATATAAATTAAATAAGTAGGGTGACAATATACAGCTTAACATACTCCTTTTCCTTGACGTACTCCTTTGGAACCAGTCTGTTGTTCCATGTCCAGTTCTAACTGTTGCTTCCTGACCTGTATACAGGTTCTCAAGAGGCAGGTCAGGTGGTCTGGTATTCCCATCTCTTTCAGAATTTTCCACAGTTTATTGTGATCCACACAGTCAAAGGCTTTGGCATAGTCAATAAAGCAGAAATAGATGTTCTTCTGGAACTCTCTTGCTTTTTTGATGATCCAGTGGATGTTGGCAATTTGGTCCCTGGTTCCTCTGCCTTTTCTAAAACCAGCTTGAACAGCTGGAAGTTCATGGTTCACGTATTGCTGAAGCCTGGCTTGGAGAATTTTGAGCATTACTTTATTAGCGTGTGAGATGAGTGCAATTGTGTGGTAGTTTGAGCATTCTTTGGCATTGCCTTTCTTTGGGACTGGAATGAAAACTGACCTTTTCCAGTCCTGTGGCCACTGCTGAGTTTTCCAAATGTGCTGGCATATTGAGTGCAGCACTTTCACAGCATCATCTTTTAGGATTTGAAATAGCTCAACTGGAATTCCATCACCTCCACTAGCTTTGTTTGTAGTGATGCTTCTTAAGGCCATTGCATTGTTATTGAGCTATAGTTAAGATAATAAAATTCATTCTTTCATTCAACTGACCTGCATTGAATATCTACTCTGTGCCCAGAGACTGTGCTAAAGGCCAGGATGTTCACATAGGTTAGAAGCCTGCACCCTGGAGGAGCTTATATTTTAGTGGAGGAGATAAGATAATAAATAAATGTAATAAAATTTCAAAGACAGAAGGAAGGAAGGAAAGAAGGAAGAGGAAGATAAAGAAGGAAACGGTAGTGGAAAAGAAACTGCCTAAATCTGCTTGGGGAACTCTGGAGTGACTTTAGCGGATGACACTAACATGAATAATTAATGTGACATTAGCAATAATCATTATTGTTCTGTTGTACCCTGGTGAATCTGGGTTGACACATAATGGTATGAATAATATGGGTCAAATACATTAAAATACTCCCTTTTTAGGTTAGAAAATTCATTGCATTATGTAAAAATACCTAAAACAGGCAGTAAAGAATTGTCAAAAATGATTTTCAATGAACAGGAAGATCACCGGACAACAGAATTCCTGAAAAAATTACAAGAAAGTCAAACTGTGCTGGTAATTGTGAATAATTGACTCTTTCAGGGAGTGTGTGTGGTATTTTATAAGAGAATTTAAAATAATTAAAACATTAGAATTAGAAGGGATATAGACAGACATCTGGGCTTCCCTGGTGGCTCAGTGGTAAAGAATCCACCTGCAACATGGGAGACATATGTTCGATCCCTGGGTCAGGAAGATCCCCTGGAGAAAGGAAATGGCAACCCACTCCAGTATTCTTGCCTGGAGAATCCATGGACAGAGGAGACGGGCAAGCTATAGTCCAAGGGGTCACAAAACAACTGGACACGACTAAGTGACTAAACAATGACAAGACAAACATCTAACTTAATATTAGCATTCCTTTACTATGCATACTTGTCTACCCTTCTATCTTCCCTATTAGTCTTTAAGCTCTTTGAGATTAAGGCCTGTGTCTTATTTATTTTGAATCACAGTACTAAGCACTTCCCTGGTGGCTCAGAGGTTAAAACATCTGCCCGCAATGAGGGAAACCTGGGTTCGATCCCTGGGTCGGGAAGATCCCCTGGAGAAGGAAATAGCAACCCATTCCAATATTCTTGCCTGAAGAATCCTATGGATGGAGGAACCTGGTGGGCTACAGTCCACGGGGTCGCAAAGAGTCAGACACGACTGAGCAACTTCACTTACTTACTTCACTTACTCATTTATACTACTAAGCAAGGAACAAGAGCTCAATAAGTTTTCTGAAGGAAGAAACTGAGAAGTTATTTATTCAAACCCTTTATTTTAAAATATGGAAACTGAGCCTCAGAGTTATGAAGGACTAAAAGACAAAACAAAATTTTTCTATGATAAACACAAGCTTGGAACCCAGATCTCTTGACCCCAGGCCAGGTTACTCTCTGTCTTATCATATTACTCATCTACAGTCAATCCCTAATCAACAGAACATGTAGAAAAGAGTGTTTTGATCACACAGTTTCTAAAGTTCTGTTTTCTTCCTGTAGCTTTCCCCCACATTTTTCACCACCTCCATGTAAATGCAAAAAAAGAGAACAACCAGAAATTTTAAATCTCATTTTCAAAATGTTGCTGATCATTGAAACTCACCTCTGACATTGTCCCCAGACCCCATAGATCCCTGACAATTGGAAGTCCTACAAAGTATGTGAAACTAGCCCAGTTTCCATGTTTTTTCCACTTTCCACTGTGGATCATCAACAGGATTCTATTTTAGGACAGAAATGCTTTTCACTGCCCCTCAAATCATACCAAAGTAGGTGGTTTTCTACTGAATCAATTCTGCATAGCAAAAAACACTGCATCTTACTTGTTCTTCCAAGCGGTAGAGGGCCTTTCTCTGGCCTGATACTGTTTTCATCCCTGTATTCCTTGTACTATGATATTGATGGTGGTGATGCTGCTGCTGATTTTTATTTTCTATTTGTCTTTAGTTGATATTGAATTTTACCTTAAGGATTGCAGGTTAAATGTTAAGACAGTAGAGGAACTAACTTTCTGAGAGTTTTCATTTATAAAGAAATAAAGCAAAAAGTTAGGTCAAAATATCTTGACATACAGTCTTTCATCTAATCCACCTAAGGCAAGGAGTTTTTAATTCTTATTTTACAAGTGAGAATACTAAGCTTCTGATGATACTCACACTTGCACAGCTAATGAATGGTGGAACTGAGACTCCAATCCAACACTTTGGGTTCTAAATCCATTTGGAATCTTGTCTAGCACAAGGAAGGGCAAAGGATAATCAGCAAAATCCAGCAGATGAAAATTAAATTTCCTTTAGGAGGAAACTACTGGAATCAAATAGATTGCTAAATCATTTTTGTGTCAAGCTCCCAGAGTTAAAACTGAATTCTTAATCTCAAACTCACTCTCCATATAGGGCTACCATATTGACCTTGGGAAACTGTAGAGCTGGATCATTTTCATCACTTAGCAAGGAGGAAAAAAAACTAAAAACAATAAAAAGGTCAAGCAAGTAGAAGGATGTTTTGACTCCAGCTGGTGTAGAAATAGATGCAGAAAAAAAATCAGAAGATGTGAGCCCTCCCTTGTGAGGCTCCAGTATTCATTTGTCAGGGTTAAATTTGATATCAGATCCTAAGTGTGTATTACATAAGATTCTGAAAACTCAGAGTTCCCAAGATGGTGGTTCCTTCTAGAATATCTTTCTGGCTACAGAGGTATACAGTCCTAAAAGCAGAAGGATACTTTATCAAGAAAGCAGAAACCAATGCACCATATTGAATTCCTGAATTTTACAAAGTTTTCAACACTTGACTCTTTTTCAATTGTGAGACATTGAGATAAATTTGAATCTTAAACTTACTCCATTGGTGTCAGCTGTTGATCCATTTATGAACAAACAATCTGATATTCTCACTCAAAAGGGAGGCACTCTGACAGGAATCTTGTCCCAAGAAAACTTGCTCTTTTTTTTTTTTTTTTTTGACTCATTAGAGATCTCAATACCTCTCCTAAGAGCATTACTTATTTTCCAGGGTCACACAGACCTTAAATATTCAATTACCAGAAAAAAAAACAACAACAACAACACAGAAACTGGCATTAGAAACACTGAATCTACAGATGGCTTAAATGAACATTCTGGGAATTGCTAGAGCCACTCAATATTCTCCAGAGGGCATTAATAACATAATTCCTAACTGCTGTAATTTAATTCATTACATACTACTGAGCACCAGATACATGCAAAGTGCTACACTAAGTGTAATAGAGAGAAAACCACGGTCCCTGCTCTCAAGGAGTTCACTGTGTAACAAGAGACAGCAGATATGCTTCTAAGAGACTATAAAACAAATCAAAGTACCACAAGAAATGTCACAGGACTCCAACAGTCAATTTCTGCTCCTCTTTTCTACCCTCAGATTACCTCCAAAAAAGTTGATGTTAATTTCTACTCTAAAAAGGAGCACCAAGAGTCTTCTGACTCGGTCAGATTCTACCTCAGAATCAAGGTTCTCTTCTTTGAGCCTGTTCCCCCTCCTGCTTTGGTCCTCCTTCTTGCCTCTGGCCCTTTCCCAGGCCCTCCTCTCTTTCTCTCTACCTGCCGAGACTTTAGGCTATTGGTCCTGCTTCACTCTACACTGTTGGTTCTATGACCTCTTGACTTCTGTTCCTCTGCCCAGGTTTATTCCATTGCTAGGTTACAACATATGATAACATTGTCTGTGACATATGATAACATGCTTATCTGGATTCTGGCCCTTGACACTGGATCCTTAGATCTGGTTTACACCTAAGTCTGCCTATGTCTTTTCAACCCACACCTAATTCCTGCTCCCTGTCAAACTCTTTGACACTTCAGGTATGTTGGTAGGATCTTGGAGGTACAGAATAAATCACTGAGCAATAAATCTAACCAAGTTATTTGAGCAGAGATAATTAAATTATTTGTCAGTTAAATGACTGAGGATCCTCTTTTGAAAAAAGGATCCATGCTGTGAACTGAACCACATAAAAGGTCAAAATCACCAAATTTAACATCCAAACATGGGAAATGTGTGTTATGTAGAAGCAGCTATGTCCTGAGCATTTTAATCTCGATGTCCCAGTATAACATAAAATCATGTATATAGGAGCTCAGAAGAATTTCAGAGGTTGTCTAGTTAAACCCATACCCAGTAAAAAAAAAAAAAAGAAGAAGAAGAAGAAATCTGTAGATCACCCTTCTTTAGGAAGCTCTTTGACCTCATTTATCCAACCCACACTTATTGATCATCCTCTATGGGCCAGGTTTAGTGCTATAGCAGGAACTATAAAAGTGAGCCAAATATCTAGGCCTCAAGAAGCTTCCAATCAGGCCAGGGATAGACATGAGACAAATAATTATAACACTGTGTGATGAATGTTGTGATAGAAATAAGTGCAGGACTCTGTGGGAACTCACAGCAGTAAAGAATGGAACCTCACTGAGATCAGCATACTTACGAGTAAGAAGTGAGATTAGAAATGGATTTCCAGTACAGGAGACTCTTGGGAGGAACTGAGTCAATCCTAGGAGGTTAACAGGTATACAAGGCAGAGATGCCACCAAGCACAAGGGCAAGAAGGCATAAGGAAGGAAGAACAGGAGAAATACGCAAGAATTAGATAATAAAAGGCCATGTCCCTTCCAACAAGAAGATTGGATGGTACTGTGAGGACAGTGGGGAACCACCGAAGGATGCTGAGTGGAAGAATACTTGAAAATGTTTGCATGTCAGAAAAAAAGAAATGGCTTCAACAATAACATAAAGGCTGGACTAAAGGAGTGTGAGACTGTAGTAGTAGAAAAACTAAGCTTCTAACGCGTCTGATGTAGAGAAGTATGGCAGGACTGTGTGAGGTCAAGCCCAGAGCCAAGGCAAAATCCTGAAAAATAGACAGGAAAAGGAAGCAGCAGCACCTGGCCAGTGTAGGAGCCAGCAAGATGGGTCACAGCCTCTGATCAGAACCCAGTTAACTTCACACATTCCGGTAAGTCCATACAAGTGCCCAGGAATACAGAAACTATATCATTCACAGTACCTAGGTATCTTCCTTCAAGTCTTTGGTACAGATATGCCCAAGACTATACATTCCCACCCCTACTCTCAATTTGTAGGTGTCTGCTAGATCATTGCTGGTCAATCTTACCTCCTATGCTTACAAGAGAATGTGAAATTGTGTAGTTTCAAGAACATCTGTCTTGCATTGGATCCCATTTTTCTACTTTTATCGTGGATCTGGAGTTTACTGAATGAAGAGACAACTACAGGAATCCAAATTAGAAACAAGAGCCTAAATCAAGGCAGATTAGGTGTGACAAAGACAGAGAACAGATTAAAGTGGCATTTTAAGGAAAGAATTGGCAAAACTCATGGGTAACAGAAACTGAAGAAGAAGGCTGACTGTAGATACCACCTGCCTAATGGATCAGCAGTGCATGACTGCTCAGTCATGTCTGACTCTGTGTGACGCTATGGACTGTAGCCTGCCAGGCTCCCCCTTCCATGGGATTCTCCAGGTAAGAATACTGTTGCCATTCCTTCCTCCAGGGATCTTCCCGAGCCAGGGATCAAACCCATATCTCTGCATCTCCTGCATTAACAGGCAGATTCTTTACCGCCGCATTACCTGGGAAGCCGCCTGCCTAATACCTGCGTTAAATGGAAACAGTGGTGAAGGGAAGGCTTTCCAGACACTGAATTACTATGAAGAAGAAGAGACATTGTTTCTTTCTGAGGGCTGTAGATTCTCTGCTGGCTTTGGATTAGGTGCAACACTGATGATCTTTCACTGAAGTTGGCTTAATTGGGGCCCACTTACCCTTCAGAAAAGGAAATGTACGTAACTTCACACAGTTTTTTCTAGTCTTGATTTTTGTCTTTGGGATTTACACCCTACATTACAACATTCACATTATGTACTGACAGCATTTGATCCTGTAGAACTGGTTTATGGCCATTCTCATCATTGACTTTCTCATTACTCCTTACTTTTTATTGCATACCAAATTCGGGGATTTCATATTAGGGGAGTAAATACATGTTTAAAAAACTTCCAACCAATTGATTTTTCCTTCCAGCCTTCAATATTATCTGGTCACAAAGTGAACCTAATAATTTTTATCCAAAAATCTGGTACAAAGGAGTTATCCTGGATGGGCCTCTCCTGAAGCCTTTGATTAATCCCAGGCAGACTGTGATGGAAAATTCTGTGCCGAGTTTTGGAGGTCATGCAAAGAAATGCATATGTGTCAACCCTGCAGAAGTATCATCTGCATTCCAGCAGCAAACTGTTTTGGAAATGTCATCCCTCAGAGGATTTCATGCCAGAGCCAATTAAACTCATCATAATGAAGGGTGGAAAGATGACACAAATGGTCAGAAAAAAAAATCACAAAGTGTTAGAACTGAAAGAGTGATTAGACATGATCTAGTCTAATGCCTTCATTTTTAATGGTGGAAACTGAGACTGAAAGAGCTAAAAAAGAAAAAGGCAAAAAAGCCCTGGATCGGTAGCACTAACAAGACTTCAGATCTCCTGGCTCCAGGCTCAGTTCTCTTCCTATTGCACATTATCACTTCATGGGATCCCAAAGCTGTACATAGCAATGCATTCTGGCCGAGTTTCAGATATGCTAGCATGTGGAACTAGGCGCCCTCCTGTCCAGAGGTCATCTATGTGCACCAGGCTATTAAGGGTAACTGTCATGGAATGTTTGTGGACACTTAGATAAGAATCTTGCTGCATCCTTTTACTGGTATGGGCCTAGGACCCCCATGGGAAAGAACTTGAACTGTGTTCATAATTGAGGTCCAGACAAATACAGACATTTCTGATAGATTGGGGAGGTCCCAGGGGAAGCTATGCTCCAAACAGGGACAACCAGGCCACTGAAGGAAAAGTTACCATAAGTGAGGAGGAGTCTCGGGAGGGACAGACTTAGTATCAAGGCCTGAGTGTAGAAAAGGGAGCTGTTATTCTGGGTACAATATGAGACTATCCTTAAAACACTCTCCATCTAACCCCAACCAGCCCCCTGGGATGTCTATAAGGCAGAAGAGAACTACAGGAAAACAAATACACAAAAGAAATCAATCACTCAAAGGCATCTGCGTTTCTGACAAGAAAATGACCTCCCCGGAGGGCTGGATGATGAAAATACAAGATTTTACCATGAGGGAAAGACCCCTCTAAAGGGGAAAGACACAAGAAGGGAAACAGGTTTCCTCACCAGCAAAAGACTCAGAGAACAAACATGAGCAGAGATGGAGAGAAGCTCCCATCAGACAGCAGTAAAAAGAATAGACATTTCGAGGGAAGTGGAGGTTGAGAACAGGTCATAACTGTGCGAAGTGCATAGCTGGCATCTAGCATAGCTGTTGTGGCAGAGCCAAGCTGATAGCATCAAAGTGGCTAGTGGCACAGCCAGAGGCAGTGATTAGACACACCCAAACTACAGGGGTTAAGAGATGGGCAGCAGCAGCACTCTGTCCATATTAGCAGCAAGGCTGACCTGTGAGAGCAGCAAGATGTTTTAACCGAGTCATAGCCCAGATCAGGGAACAACAGTAGCTGGAGCAGATACACTACTTAATTGTAAGCGTTCTCGCTGCCGTATTCCACACACTTAGCACTTGCTTGATGCTTAAAATAAGACAGCTATTGTTAACGTTGCAGGTTGGGTTCTCTAGGAGGAAGAAGACTTCTGTGACAGCAAGTTGTGTGAGAGATCTTTGCTGCGGAGCCCTCTTGGGATTGTAGATATCTACAGGAGCAGATGATGATAGCAACATTGAACAGAGAGAAAAATGAGCTTGTGGGAAGTCACAACAAAATCCTCAGCTGATTGCATGGGGAGCTTTGGAACTAGGATGGCCCACTGAGTGATCCCGAATTGGGGCAAGGGGTGGGCCTTTATGAGCTTCCCAGCTGACACTAGTGGGACAAATTGTTCAAGTAGTATAAGCTAGAGTCTATAAACAAATGGGGACTTAAAGCATCCAGGCTCCATTAAGACTCTGAAAGGTTAAAAGAGTCATTTAGTCCAACCTTCCACCTCTAGAGACTAGATGTCTGAGTGCCAGAAGAGCCCAACTGCTAGTTTTCTTACATCATTCCGTGAAGAAAAAAAAAGTATGGATTCATGGGCCTATGACTCACCTGCTCTCCATCTCAGAACTCTGCCTGATAATGGAAATTTTAACCTAACAGAGATCCAAATATCAGCTTCTTAATGGCCTGGAAAGCATTTCAATGATTTGCAAAGCAGGGGTCTTGATAACTGTGCCAGAGAGGATAGCTTATTCCTGAGGCTAACTGGGGCCTGTATTTTCCATCTTCAATATATACCTTAGAATCTACACACTCACGTGTGCCATGGGATCCCACAGAGCAGACCCTGGAGTCCCACACCCATCTGGACAAAGAGCCTGAATGTCTGACACATATGGTAATCACCAGCCTCTTTCAAAAAGTTTTACATGATGACCTGCCCCTAGTAAAGCAAGGCCTCAAAAATACCCTATGCTATGCTATGCTAAGTCACTTCAGTCATGTCCGACTCTGTGTGACCCCATAGACGGCAGCCACCAGGTTCCCCCATCCCTGGGATTCTCCAGGCAAGAACACTGGAGTGGGTTGCCATTTCCTTCTCCAATGCATGAAAGTGAAAAGTGAAAGTGAAGTCGCTCAGTCGTGTCCGACTCTTAGCAACCCCATGGACTGCAGCCTACCAGGCTCCTCCATCCATGGGATTTTCCAGGCAAAAGTACTGGAGTGGGGTGCCATTGCTACCCTAGACTCAAACAAAGCAGACTGGTCTCTTCCATGAGGAGAGGTAAGCAAATTAAGAGAAAGGGGATAGAAGTATTGGTAGAAATGTCCCTCTTTATTCTAACATGGGTCATAGATGGGAGGCATGGACTTCCCCAAACCCCAGGACAGTTGCTTGTCAAGCCACTTTTTAATCATCTCCAGAATGAGAGGTGCACAGTTCAGTAAGAAACCTATTTTGTTACTGACGTCCCTTATTGTTAGAAAGTTCTTCATCATTCTGAGTTGCAAATTGGTCCCATTTAGTTTCTACTTCTCACTTGTGCCAATTCTGCTGTCTAGGATATCTGAGAGTATCTGTGTTCCCTCTACTATCTAGCAGTCTCTACCAAACAGACTCTGATTCTCCTTCCCATACACTGCCTAAGCACATTGGATAAATGTCCATGACAATATCTATCTGATTATGTTGCTAATATGTGTGGTTCTAAAAACGTTGTTTTCTAGACCTCACTCCATGGGTTGATTCAGTAGATCTGATGTGAAGTCTAGGACTCTATTTGACAGATATCCAGGTGTCCAAAGAACTTACTTCTAGAAACACAGGCTTAGACTATGAGGTTCTTAAGAGTAGAGATCTTTTCATATTTGCTTGTGCATCTCTAGCACTTAGTAGCGGGTTCTGAATAAACCTTTATTGAATGAATGAAAAAACTGAACATGAAAAAAAAGTGAATGAAAAATTTTAAAGATAGCTATCATTGACAAATTATCTGTAGGTCTTTCCCTTTTCAGAATCAATGCATCTAGTTTTCTTTACAACAGACCCTTCATAATTCTGTCACTCTCCTCTAACGCACTACAGTGGTCAATATTTTTGTCTAGAGCCCTGCTCTACAAGACAAGCCACTGCATTGAGAAGCCTGTGCACCGCAACTAGAAAGAAAGCCTGCATACAGCAAAGAAGACCCAACATGGCCAAAAATAAATGAATAAATTTTTAACGTGGTCTCTGAAGTCCAGTTCATCTTCCACGTGTGGTCGGTGCAGGGAACAGCTACCTCCCTTGAGCAGAATATGAGAATGCTTCGAAGACAGTCACGGGTTGGCCTACACTGCACTTACGTTCATCTAAAACATCTACAAACCACCCTGCCTTGAATAGAAGCAGTTGAGTTTTTAAATGAATCGTAGTACTTTTCTCCTACTAGTATTAAACTTCATCTTATTATTTTCAGCTCATTGTTCCAGTCTGTCAAAAGCCTCATGAATCTTGATTCTATCATCCAGTGTATTAGATATTCCTCCCAACTTTGTCATCTGAAAATTTAGTAAGAGATTTTTCTGTGTCTTCATCTCCAATTTTAATAAATAAAATATTAAAAATAACAGTGACAGAGCCAGAGACCTGAAGTATGTCATTAGAGACTTCTCTTCAAATGACACAAAGCTCTTAAACATTGTTTTTGAGTTATGGCTATTATACCAATTATAAATCCACGTAACTGTGTTTCATTCAGTCCTTACTTCTTGTCAACAAGATACAACGAGAAGAACCTGATGTTCTAGAAAGAACTCAGCCTGAGAAATTTGAGTTTGTTCCAAGTTCTAGCTGCCTTGAACTTACTGTGTGAAATTAGGCAATACAGTCTTTCTTTCTGGTCTTTATCCATTCAAACAAATGAGGAACTTGAACTAAGTGATCTCTAAGATCCCTACTAGCTCTACAACTCAACAATTCCTGGTATCTCGGTAAAATATACTGCTTTCAACACTAGTAAACCCTCAGAAAGTAAAAGATATTGCTTTGGCATTACTTGTTGCCAGCACACTTCTACTGGTTTCCAGTGAAAACACCATACTTTCCTAAGTTCCGAAAGCTATTTGCTTGCAGTCCTATCTCCTCTCAGTGGCAAATGGAAATCAAGAGACTCTGATATTGGACTGAAGTTCAAGAATTCTGGGAGTTGGCATAGGCATGGGGCCGCTTACCTGCCAAGCCCTGAATACGGGCATGGACAGATCTCAGCATAGGTAATCATGTGAATTGACATCAAAGCCTCCCATTGTAATTTCTGATGTCTATATGCTCCATTATAAAAGTTAAAATGTTTGCCTCCCTCAAGTGTCTGGCAATGCTCTGCTTTGCCATTTTTTTTCTCAAAGATCATTAGGAGCAGTTACAGGCACACATTTCCAAGTTCATGTTTTATCTCCTCTTGGCCTAAAGTAGTCAGATGCCCTTTTGAATTCATCTCATTCTTGAATTCTTCATTCTATCTTTCAATTTGTTAATCCTTTTCTTTAAAAGAGAAAAATGAAGAAAATAAGACTTAGGCAGGTCTGTATTATCCTCTGTTAATATCCTGTATTAACATTGCCTCACCTACTTTTAAACAATCGAATAATCTTTTAATATATTTCTTGCTTCCAAATTCCATTTTTTCAATCTTCATGCTACCCTTTCAGGTCCTTTGTGATAGGATGATCTTTTGTTTGGTGATGTGCGTGAGAAAAAGACTAACTTTGCAGATGCCAAGTTGAAAAGCAGAGGAGCCATCAGGCAGAAAGGAGGAACTCTAAGCATTAGGACCAGCAGCTGTTTGAGAAGGCCATTTCCGAGTCCTCAGAGAAGCTCCCAGGAGATTAAACCACACAGAGGCGCTGAGCTTCAGAGGGCAGACCAATAAAGACATGTGGCTACCAGAAATTAAATCCACTTAAGTTCTCACAGATGGGCAGGCATTTAAAAAGCAATTTAGTCCTTTCTTCTGAAAAACAACCAGATTCATGTTTCATTTCATCTTTGCTCTGAGATTTTTTTTTTAATTTATAAGGGCAAATAAAATCAAATTATGTCATATATTTAACAAAGATATCTTAATATAAAAGAAAAACCACAGGATGATACAATCTAGTGTTATATGCCTGGCTCTCTATTACTCATTTATAAAGATCTGCACAGAGTCTAGCCTACTTTCAACAAGCTCCATTAATAATCTAGGACTTCCCCAGTGGTACAATGGCTAAGAATCTGCCTGCCAGTGCAGGGGGGCATGGGTTTGATCCCTGTTCTGGGAAGATCCCACATGTTGCAGAGCAACTAAAGCCTATGGGCCACAATTACTGAGCCTGCCCACCACAAGTACTGAAGCCCACATGTCCCAAAGCCCGTACGCTGCAACTACTGAGCCCATGTACCTAGAGCCTCTGCTCCACAACAAGAGAAGTCGCCACAATGCAAAGCCCATGCACCGCAAGGAAGAGAAGCCCCCAGGAGCTGCAACTAGAGAAAGACCGAGCGCAGCAACAAAGACCCAGTGCAACCAAAAGTAAATAAATAAATCATTTTTTGAAATAAATAATCTATTGTAACAGTGCAAAAAGCAAGCATAATTCCCAGGAGAAGTTCATTTTCTAAAGAGTTCACTGTCACAAAGAAGTTAACTATGAAGAGTGTGAGATTCCTATTTGGTAACCAAAAGATTAGACAGCAATGAACCAAAAGAAGACACAAAAACTTAGATAGGTTTTGGTTGTATTTTCTTACTGTCTTCTTCTTCTTGAAGCACCATAATTGCAGTTATGTTGTGCCATGCTAAGTCACTTCAGTCGTGTCCAACTCTTTGTAACCCTATGGATTTTCTCCTGCCAGATTCCTCTGTCCATGGGATTCGCCAGGCAAGAATACTGAAGTGGGTTGCCATGTCCTCTTTCAGGGATCTTCCCGACACAAGGATTGAACCTGTTTCTTTTAAGTCTTCTGCATTGGCAGGAGGGTTCTTTAATACTAGCACCACTTGGGAAATAATTGCAGTCATCTACAAGGTATATTTTTTCATTCTGATCCTAAATGCCTGTGATTAGAGAGAAGGCTGAATGTCGAAGAATTGATGTTTTTGAACTGTGGTGTTGGAGAAGATTCTTGAGAGTCCCTTGGACTGCAAGGAGATCAAACCAGTCCATCATAAAGGAAATCAATCCTGAATATTCATTGGAGGGACTGATGCTGAGGCTGAAGCTCCAATACTTTGGCCACCTGATGTGAAGAGCCAACTTGTTGGAAAAGACCCTGATGCTGGGGAATATTGAAGGCAGGAGGAGAGGGGGACGACAAAGGACAAGATGGTTGGATGGCATCACCAACTCAATGGATATGAATTTGAGCAACTCCAGGAAATGGTGAAGGACAGAGAAGCCTGGCGTACTGCAGTCCATAGGGTGGCAAAGAGTTGGACACGACTGAACAATAGCAACACAACAGAGTTTCAGCCTGATGCCAGATTTTTTTATTTTTAAGGTGAGTCATTATTTTTCTGGACCACTTAGCTGTATAGAAAGTGAAGAGCTATAATATTTTATTCAAGGACCTCCAAATTTTTAATTTTTTCCCTCAACCCAAGAGGAACAATATAGCTAGTTTATTTTTTTTATCTTTTTGTGTTGGAGTATAGCCAATTAACAAGCAATGCTGTGATGGTTTCAGGTGAAAAGCAAAGGGACTCAGCCATACATATACATGTATCCATTCTCCCCCAAACTCCCCTCCCACCCAGGCTGCCACCAATGTTGCTAGTTTATACTGATTTTTCCACAGTTTACTGTGATCCACACACTCAAAGACTTTGGCATAGTCAATAAAGCAGAAATGGATATTTTTCTGGAACTCTCTTCCTTTTTCCATGATCCAGCAGATGTTGGCAATTTGATCTCTGGTTCCTCTGACTTTTCTAAAACCAGCTTGCACATCAGGAAGTTCACAGTTCACATATTGCTGAAGCCTGGCTTGGAGAATTTTGAGCATTACTTTATTAGCGTGTGAGATGAGTGCAATTGTGTGGTAGTTTGAGCATTCTTTGGCATTGCCTTTCTTTGGGATTGGAATGAAAACTGACCTTTTCCAATCCTGTGGCCACTGCTGAGGGGTCGCAAGGAGTCAGACACGACTGAGCGACTGAACTGAACTGAACTGAACTGATACTGATTTTTCTTACACTGCTCCCAAAGTAGGATAAATAGCTTTGTTAATTAATTAATCAAAACCCATGTGTTATACAAGTAACCTATAAAAAATATACAAATAAAGGCCCAAGTTCATCATCTTTAGCAATAACCATAAAAGAGGAACCTGGATTTCTAATAAATTATCTTCTTACAGAGTAGAAGAATTACAATCTGACAAAAGGGATTTCCTTCTTCCACAAAACTATTTTATACAATTGTGCTCAGTTTTTGTGGACCCTCAAAGGATATACCACTAACAGGAATCAAGAGTAACTTCCTCAACTTGATAAAGAATATCTACAAAAATCTTACAGCTAGCATCATATTTAATGGTGCAAAACTTGAAGTTTTCCCACTGATATCAGGAACAAAGCAAGGATGCCCTCCCTCACCAGTGCTTCTCAACATCATAGTGGAGTCCTGGCTAATGAAATAAGACCAAAAATAGAACATATATTAGGAGGGAAATAAAAGTAACACTTTAGGAAGAAAGAAAGAAAACTATCTTTTTTCACACAGATGACGAGAACATTTATATATGTAAAAAATCCAGAAGAATTAACCAAAAAAAATAATAGACTCCTGGAACTAATAAATTATTACAACCAAGTGGCACTAAATAGTGAGAAGAATATACAGTGACAAAAACTCTCATTTGTTGCTGGAAAGAATACTAATTGGCACAGTCACTTTGGAAGACAGTTTGGTCATTCGGTGGTTTCTTATAAAACTAAACATACTCTTACCATAGAGTCCAGCAGTCACACTCCTTGATATTTGTCTAAAGGAATTGAAAACTCATGTCCACAAAAAAAAAAAAAGCCTGTATACAGATGTTTATAGCACTTGACTCATAACTGCCAAAATTTGGAAGCAATCAAGATGTCCCTTGGTAGGTGAATGGATAAGTAAATTGTGGTGTATCACACAATGAGATGTTATTTAGTACCAAAAAAAACAAAAAAAACAAATGAGGACTTCCCTTGTGGTGCAGTGGATGAGAATTCACCTGACAATGTAGAGGACATGGGTTCAAACGCTGGTCCAGGAAGATTCCAAGTGTTGTGGAGCATCTAAGCCCATGAGCCACGACTACAGAGCCCTCACTCTAGAGCCCACAAGCCACAACTACTGAGGCCTTGGGCCACAACTCCTGAAGCCCATGTGCTCTAGAGCCTGTGCCCTGCAACAAGAGAAGTCACTTAAATGAGAGGCCTGCGCGCTGCAACGAAGACTAGCCCTCACTGGCCACAACTAGAGAAAGCCCATATACAGCAATGAAGAGCCAGTGCAACCAAAAATAAATAAATAATTTTTTAAAAAGATCATATATAAAAGAAGTGAACTATCAAGCCATGAAAAGATATGGAAGAAATAGAAATGTATATTACTAAGTGAGAGATGCCAATCAGAAAAGGCTACTATAGGACTCTAACTTCATGACATTCTGGAAAAGGCAGACCTATGGAGACCATAAAAAGATATGTAGTTCCCAATCATTAGGGGGAAAAGAAGGATGAATAGGTGGAACACAGAGGATTTTTAGGGCAATGAAAACCACTCTGTATCACTATAATGGTGGCTACATTACTATAAATTGATCCAAATCCATATAATATATAACACCAAGGATGAACCCTAATGTAAACCATAGACTTTAGGTGATAAAGATGTGCCAACATAGGTTCATCAGTTGTAACAAATGTCTGTCTATCGTGGGGAATGTTGATAATAGGGGAGGCTATGTGTATGTGAAGCAGGAGATACATGAGAAATGTCTGGTATCTGTTTAGTTTTGCTGTGAACCCAAAACTACTCTAAAAAATAAAGTCTATTTTTAAAATAAATAAAATTATATATCATATATGTATTAAATTTCCACATTCTAAACTATGGAACTTTTAAATGTAAATTTATTTAGGGAAAGGGTTTTTGCAGATAAAACTAAGTTAATGATCTCAAGTGGAGTTCACACTAGATTATCCAGATGAGCCCTAAATCCAATGACAGGTATCCTTATAAGAGACAAAAGAGGAGAAGACACAGATGAAAATGCCAGGTGAAGACAGAGGCAGAGGTTGGAATTATGCAGCCACAAACCAAGGAACATCTGGAGTGATCAGAAACTGGGAGAGGTCAGGAAGGATTCTTCCCTAGAGCTTTGGAAGGGGCACAACCCTCCCAACACCTGGATTTCAGACATCCAGGCTGCAAAAATGTTAGAGAATCAATTTCTATTGTTTTAAACCACTAAGTTTGTGATAATTTTTTGCAGTAGCCAGTTGAAGCTAATATATCAGTTTAGCATTGGATTAGGTGAGTTTCAAAGATTCAAGTCTTCCTTTCCTTTCTACCCAGGACAATCCCCTTCCTCCATCATCAGAACCAGCAGTCAAGTCTTTTTTATATCACATTGCTCTAAACCCCAGCTTCTACCAATGTTTCCTTTTCTGACTCTTCTACTTCCCTCTTTAACTTTCAAGTACTTGTATGATTTCACTGGGCCCATCCAGATAATAAAGTATAACCTCCCTATCTCAGGATCCTTAACTTCATCTGTGAAGCACCTTTTACCATGTAAAGTAACAGATTCACAGGTTCCAGGATTAGGATGGAGATATCTTAGGGGTGGGGAGAGTGCAAATGGGTCTCTGGATAAATCCATCACAAAACTAGAAGTTAGGGAACACCACAAATCACTAAATAAGAAATGAGAGAGAGAGAACTAACAACTACAAAGTCTGCATGGCATCAGGATCTACACAGAGGAAAACAGCAGAGTGTCTAGTGCACTTGAGAATATGAGAACTCCAAAATCCCCAATAGATGCTCGCTGGAAAGGGCGATGGGCCAACTTAAGGTCAGTAGCTGAACTGGGAGAGGTCCACTGTTCAGAGTACAGGGAGTACACAGTAAAGTATGAAGAACCTGGATCCATCTAAGCTGCGTGAAATCTTGAAATTAACAATCTAAAATACTTACCCAGGATAAATCTCAACAGAAAGGAGAAATTCCTAAGACTATTCAAATACAGAATGAAGGAGAAACAAAAGCAAAAGGAGAGAGGGGTTAGGGAAAGACAATAACAGAAAACATGAGTCTATTTGTCAATTTCTTTGTGAAAAAACAGATGTGGAAGCTCGAGTCATGAAATTTGAGAAGTTATCTTGGCCCATCCTATGATCCTGAAAACAGAGAAATATTCATTTTACTTAAAATAAGGCCCAAGCAAGGATCATAATCAAAACCCATGTAAGATTATTTTAAAAAGAAATAAAGAGCAGAATACCATCCTTTTAAACAATAAAGTGCTCCAAAAGGTTATGGGTACAAAACATAAAAACTGTAACCTAATGTTTCAAAATAAGCTAAAAATCAATTAAGAAAATTATCAAAGTATTGAAAGAACACATACATCATAAGTAGAATCCTTAGGAAAAAATAGAACTCAGAAAAGAATATAAATAAAATAATATATAATATCAGTAATTACAACTAAACGAGAAGGGGCAAATGAATAGATAAAATAGATAATGCCTTAAGATAAATAGAAAATTAAAAGAGTGAACTTTTTAAACTAAAAAAAAAGTTTAGAAATTTCAATGCCAGCCTAGATGGATTAACAGAGGCCAAATGTACCATGTCATATGAACAGGTAAAAGAAAAAGACAAAATACATAAAACAATGATTATCAAGACATTAGACATCTAGCAATGAAGGGCATTGACATCTAGCAATGAAAGACATCTAGCATCTTTATTCTCTGAAAAAGAGAGAACCAACAGTAGCCCTACTACTGTCCCAGTGTACTGCCCAGGGACAGGATCCAGACCACAGGGCAGGTGGGGAGGACTCAGGAAGATCCCAGAGTTTTTCTCGGGGGGTTGGGTAGATAAGAGCTGGAAATCTAGGGAGGTCAAGGCAGCCAGAGTTCACAGGGGGACATGCTAGACAGGAGGGAGGGAAAGAGAGGGAGAGAGGTGGAGTGAGTGGTAGGGGAGAGAGACAGGGAGAGAAAGAGGATGAAGAGGGAAAGAGGAAGAGAGACAGAGATCAGTAAAGTGTCCTTCTTGAGTCTTCGTCTGAATATTGATCAATTCCTCCATGTAAGAAAACTACATAAGCAGGGAAAGAGATGCCTGAAAAGATTAGAAGAAACAGTTCTTGGGGGCTCTTGGGAAATGGTTTCTATTCCCACCAGTCAGAGTGCAGAATTCAACACAGGGCATGGGGTACAGTACTCTTTAAAACAGTTTTTGCCACAGTATTGTAGAAAAAGTAACCCTATGCTAAACACTGCTATGTCCCACCAAAAACAAACAAAAATTTAAAATCAAGCATATAGTATGAAACTGTTTCCAAGAAATCAAATGGTGTCACCAAAAAAGGTATTAATATTTATAATAGTACAAAAATATCCAGTATCCAACAAGGTAAAATTTACAATTAAAAATTACCAGACATCAAACAACAAAAGAAAGTATGACCCATAGTGAGGGGAAAACTCAAACAAACTGACCCAGCAATGACACAGATAGAATTAATAGATAAAGAGATTAAGAAAATTATTATCCAATGGTGTACTGAAATCAGGTCATACTGGCTCAGGAGAGCCAATTTTTCAATTATTCTCAATTACTGGGAATTTTACAAGTCAGTTGTTAAATATGACCATTGTTAAAATTATATAGACTCACAATTAAATAATTTATAGTCAAAGCAAAGGTAGCAAATACCAAAACTCATCTTGCTAATTATTTTCTTACATTTTAATATGATCTATGCTTCTGAGGTTAAGATTATTATATTCATGTGGTAAAGATATTATGAAATACTGTGTTCTTATTTTGCATCTCTCCTCAACTCTACATTCAATGATTACATGTTGGTAGTTTGGAGAAGGCAATGGCACCCCACTCCAGTACTCTTGCCTGGAAAATACCATGGATGGAGGAGCCTGGTGGGATGCAGTTCATGGGGTCTCTAAGAGTCAGACACGACTGAGTGACTTCACTTTCACTTTCACTTTCCTGCATTGGAGAAGGAAATGGCAACCCACTCCAGTGTTCTTGCCTGGAGAATCCCAGGGAGTGGGGAGCCTGGTGGGCTGCTGTCTATGGGGTCTCACAGAGTCGGACACGACTGAAGCGACTTAGCAGCAGCAGCAGTTTGAAATTAGCCAGAGTGGGATAATTTAAAGCACAAAAATTTACAAATTGACAAATAAAGTCTGAGATGTTGTGAGGTTTTTGTTTTTTGTTTTGGCCAAAAAGCCAGTTGTTAAATATTTGCCACCACATATAAATTTTAACTGTATACCCTATGTTAAAGAGGCTAGAGAAAATATGGAACATGTTCAGTAGAGACACAGAATATGTAAAGATAAGACAGATAGATAGATAAAATACAGATATTTGAGAGATAAAAATCATACCGGATAAAAATAGAAGTTGATTAGATTAGATTTTGAAGAAGAAAAGATTAGTGATCTGGAAAAGAACAATATAACCTATCAAAAATAGAACGCATAGAGAAAAAGAGAGTTTTAAATAAATAAATAAGTACATCATCAGTAAGCTAAAGGACAACTTCAAGTGACCTAATGTATGTGTGATTCAACTCTTAAAGGGGCATAAAGGAAAGAAAAATTTTTAAAGAAATAGTGGCCAAAGTATTGTCCGCATTTGATATAAACTGAAACTCAGAGGCCAGAGAACCTCACAGAACCATGAGTACATAAAACATAAAGAAAAAGGCAGCAAAGGACATCATGATCAATGCTTCAATCTCATGATAACAGTAAAATCTTAAAAGTGGTCAAAGAGGATTGGCACATTATATACAGAGGAAGAGAGTCTTGTCAGAAATAATGCAGCTCAAATGACAATGGAGCAATGTAACTGAGGGAAGAAACCTTTCAACCTAGAATTCTCTTAGTGAGTAGAAATATCTTTCAAAGGAAGAGACTTTGGAGTGACATCAGAAAATGGTGCCATAGGAATTTCTTGCTCTCCTTCCCAAAAGAAAATACCAGCTTGAACAACTATTCACATGTCAAAATACCTTCACAATAGCTAAGGATTCCAGGTGAGGGGTTAGGGAACATGGATGAAGCACAGAAAGAAGCCAAGAGGCATTGGAGAGAGTAGGAAAGATAGATTCACATTACTCCCACTGTCCCTTTCCCAGCGAGTCTGCACAGAGAGAGGCACTGTCCCTGAGGGAAAAAGAGAGTGAAATAAGCACCCTTCACCATGGCTACCAGAGCAGCAGGCCCCCACCTGCAGTCCTAGACAGCTCCCAGTGGATTCCCAGGAGCACAAGTCCCCAGCCCATCCCAGTGCCAAGCTGGCCCCTAACTCCAGACAGGGTCCCATAGACCCAAATTTCAAACCAACCCTAGCAGGCCAGCCCCCGAGACTCAACCTCCAGGCTAATATCCTGCTATGCTCAAACACCAGGTTACAGGCTGACTCCAAACTCCAGGCTTGTCCTAGTGCCTGGTCACCTCACATGGCACCAGCTTCCAGGCCAACTCCAGTGAAACCCGGCTCCCAAGACTGTTGGGGGCCAGAGTGAGGTACTCCGCCCGTGGCAAAGGTCATGAGGAAGGAGGCTCAACATATGCAAAGGCGGGATCGAGCCTCAGGAGTCCTCCTGGAAATCCTCAAGCATCTACCCCCATAACCAGAGCCTGCCTACTTTACTACTTTGTGCTCTCACCTACACCTCTGACCTTACGGGGGGCTGTCCCCCACCACCTCTTTCGGAGAAGGAGTTAACCTAGAGCTCCAGTTAATCAAAACTCCTGGGTGTGACAAGAGTGTTTTAACCTATAAACTCCTCTGAAGGTTCTCTGGCCTGCCTGACAGGCTTGTCTGGCCACATGTGATTGCTCACAGCCTCCCAACCGTGAGAGGCACGAGATGCTTTAAACCTTCTAAAAACAGGTTCCTTAGAAAAGTTAGAAAACTATTAGTATAAGTACAATGGGCTGATTAGAAATTGTGTTGGTGAAGGGTTTTTCATTTGTTGAGCCAATGTTTGTTGCTAAGTCTCCATATCCCCTGCCCTTACACACATTAATGAATATATAGAAGAAATAAGTATTAACCTTTGATATTAATCACGTTAGACCTTAGGCTAAGTAAATTCTTTCCTTAACTAAAACCCACTACACCCTCACACTATAGGAATGTAACTTTATTTGGGTGGCATCTGTTTTAAGAATAATCACCCTTGGAGAAAAAAGTGTTCTGGTTGACTGACCACTGTCACAAGGAGAGGGTTGTAAACTGTCAGCAGCCCCCCTGGCCAGAAGATGATGTAACACCCCTAAGACCTCTGTATACATTTGTGTGAAGCACCTGACTTTAATAAAAGTCAGGACTGCTGTCCCCACGTGACTTTTGTATAACATCTCAGTGTATAAAAACAGACTCTGGAAAATAAAGAATTGGGATCAGTTTCTCGAAATACTGGTCTCCCCATGTCGCTCTCTCTCTCACTCAAGCTGAGTCTCCATCTGGAGCGCGGAACCTGCCATGCTTACTAATTATGCCTGGGCTTCTAAGATCCGACTGGGGAGGCCTCAGTGTCTCCTCTCCTTCGGGAAAACGGAAGGACGCCTGCGGCCTACATAAGTGGTGCAAGCTTCTTGTCTTGAAGTTTTATTGGTCTCCCACGTAAACCAAGCTACTCAGCCTCTTTTCTCCACTGAATTTTCCTACTGAGCTATCCTCATTCTATTACTCTTTACATCTTTAATTAATATCTAATTGAAGCTACTGTATCCTGACCCTCGCCGATGCCGTCCCCGCTTCGAATACCCTGGATCAGCCGGGGCTGGACCCCGGCACAAGACTGTGCTAGGACCAGACCAACTCCCACAGACTAAGACACTGGGGCCCACCCTAGTGGTCCCCAGCATCTGAATGGCTCGTATGGAGCCAGGAGCCAGCTGTACTCACAAAGACCCAGGTCCCAGGCCCATTCCCTCAAATTCAAGTCCCAGGCCCACTTTAGGGAACCCAGGCTCCAGGACTCCCCCTGAGGACTTGAGCACAAGGGGGGTCCCCATGGACCCAAGCACCAGGCTGGCTCACCTGTTGACCAAAGCACTAGATCTGCCCACCTGTGGACTCCAGCAGTCCCTAGACACCACTGGCCCACAGACACCACCAGCTAGCCTACCCAGAATCTCTGGAGGGGCCGACCGGTGAAGGACTTTGCCTTCCAAAGGAGTCTGCAAAGCCTAGAAGAGGTACCTACTTCTCCAAATGCACAGAAACAAGTCCAAGACCATAAAGATCAGGAAAAGTCAAGGAAACATGACACCACCGAAGGAAACTAATGACTGACGCTAAAGAAATGGAGCTGTATATGAGTTTCTTATAGTATACTTAAAATACATAAAATGACTTGAAGGTAAACAGTTATAATTTAAAAATAAGTACTATGAACTCTAAATTAATCTCCAAAATAACAAGAAAGAAAACAAAGAACAACGGATGAGAAATCAACAACAAAAAAAGATTAAACAGAATTATAAAACATAATCAGTCCAAAAGATGTCAGGGAAAGGGAAAAAAAAAACAGATTGTATAAATCATATTCTAAGCTACTAAACTAATCTCAATAAATTTAAAACTACTCAAAGTATTTTTTCAAACAACAATGGAGCTATATTATAAGTAAAACACAGAAAATATACAACAGAAACTATCCAAGTAACCTATGGGTAAAAGAAGAAATCAAAAGGGAGGTTAAGAAGTATTTAAACTGTATGGCAATGAAAAAATATCCCAAAGTCTGTAAGTTGCAGCCAAACAGGAATTGGAGGGAAATTTATAGTAATAATTTCCTTTCAGTTCAGTTCAGTCGCTCAGTCGTGTCTGACTCTTTGCGACCCCATGAATTGCAGCATGCCAGGCCTCCCTGTCCATCACCAACTCCCGGAGTTCACTCAGACTCACATCCATCGAGTCATTGATGCCATCCAGCCATCTCATCCTCTGTCATCCCCTTCTCCTCCTGCCCCCAATCCCTCCCAGAATCAGGGTCTTTTCCAATGAGCCAACTCTTCCCATGAGGTGGCCAAAGTATTGGAGCTTCAGCTTTAGCATCAGTCCCTCCAATGAACACCCAGGACTGATCTCCTTTAGAATGGACTAGTTGGATCTCCTTGCAGTCCAAGGGACTCTCAAGAATCTTCTCCAACACCACAGTTCAAAAGCATCAATTCTTCAAAGCTCAGCTTTCTTCACAGTCCAACTGTCACATCCATACATGACCACTGGAAAAACCATAGCCTTGACTAGATGGACCTTTGTTGGCAAAGCAATGTCTCTGCTTTATAATAAAATTCCTTTACTAAAAAGTAATAAAGGTTTCAATTAAATGACACCTCCCACTGTCTCAGCTGGTGGCTCAGCTGGTAAAGAATCCACCTGAAATGAGGGAGACCTGGGTTAGACTCCTGGGTCAGGAAGATCTGCCGGAGAAAGGATAGGCTACCACTCAGTATTCTTGGGCTTCCTTGGTGGTTTCTTGGTGGTTCAGTTGGTAAAGAATCTGCCTGCAATGTTGGAGATCTGGGTTCAATCCCTGGGTTGGGAAGATACCCTGGAGAAGGGAATGTCTATCCACTCCAGTATTCTGGCCCAGAGAATTCCATGGACTATATAGTCCATGGGGTCACAAAGAGTCAGACACAACTGAACGACTTTCACTTTCCCACCTGAAGGAACTGGAAAAAAAGAAATTAACTAAACCCATTGTATACAAAATAAAATAAATAATAGAGATTAGAATGAAAACCAGTGAAACAGAAGAAAAACAACACAGAAATTCAATTAAATGAAAAGCAATTTATTTGAGAAAATAAATAAAACTGATAACCTTCTAGCCAAACTGATTAGAGAAAAGGAGAAAAGGAAAAAATGATTAGTATCAGGAATGAGAGAGGTAACATCATTCCAAAATTGATAAATATTAAAAGAATAATAAAGAAATATTACAAGCAACTTTTGGGCTTCCCGGGTGCCTCAGCAGTAAAGAATCTGCCTACAGTGCAGAAGCCACAGGAGACACAGGTTTGGTCCTTGGTTGGAAGGATTCCCTGGAGGAGGGCATGGCAACCCGCTCCACTATTCTTATCTGGAGAATCCAGTGGACAGAGGACCCTGGTGGGCTCCAGCCCATAGGTTTGCAAAGAGTCTGACACAACTGAGCACACACACGCACAAATAACTTTTCTGCCGGTAAGTTTGACAAGTTAGATGAAATGGGCTAATTTTGTGAAAGACACAAACTCGAAGTTCACTACAAAAGATGTAGATAGCCTTCCCACCAGCTATCTGTTTTACATATGGTAATGTACGTGTTTCACTGCTACTCTCTCTATTTGTCCCATACTCTCCTTTCCCCACTGTGTCCACAGGTCTCTCCTCTGTGTCTGTGTCTCCATTGTGAAGTGAAACTCGCCCAGTCGTGTCCAACCCTTTGCGACCCCGTAGACTATAGCCTGCCAGGCTCCTCTGTCTATGAAATTCTCCAGGTGAGAATACTGGAGTGGGTAACCGTTTCCTTCTCCAGGAGATCTTCCCAATCCAGGGATCGAACCCAGGTCTCCGCATCCCATGCTGATTCTTTACCATCTCAGCCACCAGCATCTCCACTGCTGCCCTGCAAATTGACAACCTCGAGGGGTGGGGTGGGGTGGGCTGGGGGTGGGAAGTGTGAGGGAACTTCAAAAGGGAGGGGACATATGAATGCATATGGCTGACTCATGTCGATATATGTCAGAAACCAACACAATATTATAAAGCACTTCTCCTCCAATTAAAAATAAATAAATTTTAAAAGAGAAGATGTAGGAAAACTGAATATCCCTGTAGCTCTTTTTAAATTGAATTTATAGCCTTTCCACGAAGAAAACTTCAATCCACATAGCTTCACTGGTGAGTTCTACCAAATATTTAAGAAAGAAATAACACCAATTTTACACAAACCATTACAGAAAGCTGAAGAGAAGAGAATACTTCCCAACATACTCTATAAAAGCCAAGATTTTCCCAATTCCAAATGCCTAGACTGAGATATTAAAAGAAAAGTAAATTGCAAACAAATATCTGTTATGAACATGGATGCCTAAAGACTAAACAAAACTTTAGCAAATTGAATCTTACAGTATATAAAAATGATATTATAGCATAACCCAGAATGTAATGTTTTTAGCATTTTAAAATCAGTAGCATATTATTGATATCACATTAACATTCTAAAATTGTAAAACCATATATTAGTTCAATGAAAGCATAAAAATACTTAACAAACACCAAAGTTCTTTTCTGACCAAAAAAAAAAAAAAACCACAAAAATTCAACAAACTAGGAATAGAAAGGAATTCCCTCAACCTGATACAGGGCATCTATGGAAAACCCTAAATAAGCTCTCCTTAAGATTAGGAATAAGAACATCATGTATATTCTCACTTTTATTCAATATTGTATTGAAAGTTCTGGCCACTATAATTAGATAAGAAACAATATTTATATTGAAAAGGAAAATATGAAATGCATTTATTCATGATTACAATGAAAAGCAAACATTTCTAAATATCAAATATTAACATATATGTACACTATAAGAAAAAAGAGAGATTAAAAATAAAAGACCACATAGTGAAATATTATTTATATAAAAGATTTGTATAGAAAACATAAAATGAAAAGATAAGTCATAATTTTAAAAAATAGTTAACTGTAAGTCAAGACTATTGTGGAATGCACAGAAAAATTCAAGACTTCTCTATATTTTGTTTTATAAATTTAACTTTGAACTTGTGCACATATTTTACATGGCTGTAAAAAGTTAAATTAAAAAATTCATTCCAAAAAAAGTTAAAATGAAACTAAAGAACCTAAATGTGTATCCAGCTGGTCACATAACCACATGGAGAGAAAGACCAAAGGAACTTTAAAAACAGACTCCAAATCACATTGTTGGTGAAAGGACTGGTATTATTATTCCAAGACTGTTGTGTGTGTGTATTGTGGGATAAAGCAAATGAGTAACCATACGATATTCTATCATTCCTGTTGCAAACCGAGCATTCTCAGAATACTTAGAGAGAGAATTGGACTTCCTACAGCCACATAACTCTGAGTATCCAATTATTGTCATTCAGTGTCAAAGAAATCCAAAGATTGCAGAGTCTAGAAAACTTAGGAATGTTAAATTACATTTGGCTTCTAGGTAAATGTGAGTTTACTATCTTTGGAAGTTTTCTAAAAGTAGAATAACCGTAGAAAGAAAGAGATAACGACATAAGATGTTCATTAAAAAGTTAAGCTCCATTTCTCTTGGCTGTATAAAGCTGCTGAACAATAAGGGACTTGATCAAGTTAAAAATAGCACAGTGAAAGGAAAGAGTCAAGAACTCTGGTTTCAAGCCCAGGATCAGTTAAGGTTGATTCTGAACCGAGAGTTGTGAAGCAGACAACCTCTTTGGTCTCTTGAAGTTTTCAAATTCTGTCACGGTCCCAGCAAAAATATGAAATGCCATCAAGAGCCTATTCTTTCAGTCCAGTAGTTTCAATAGTAAATAAACTGACTCATGAGCAAAGTCCAATCTCAATTGAAAGGTGTATAGTATATATGTATATATATTTTTTTCTTTTGTTAATTAATGATATCCCAGTTTCAACCAGACCACAGCAGAACATTGGCACCAATATGTTTATCTGGAAGAAAAAGTAACAGAGAATATATCATTAAAGAGCACAACGACAACAAGAATCTCGGGACTGGAAAGCTTGAACAATACCAGTTTACCACACGAGTCCACAAATTGAAGGCCACATTTGCCAGACATGGAATTCCTAAAAGGATTATCTCTGACAATGAGCCACAGTCGTCCTCAAAGGAATTTCCACGTTTTGCCAAAACATGACATTTTGAGCACTTCACGGTCAGTCCACGTTACCACAGAGCCAAGCCCTTTGCATGGGGTTACTGGTGAAAAGCTGAAAGAATGAAACTCTCAAACACATTGGACCACGCGAAGACTAATGATAAAGGTCCCTGCCTCAGACTATTTGGAGCAAGGAATGTATTGTGGGCAACTTTCGATTCTCCTTTCCCAGTTATTACAGTCTTGGCATCTCCCCTCAGCACTATTGTCTATGCATGGAATGCAAGGGCATATGACAGGAAGTTTGATCCTCACACAAATATTGTAAAACTGAATAAAAACAGCTATGACAAACAACGCACCCCACCAGGCCCTGATCTAACCCCTCAGTCTGTGTGAAATTCTATCCCTTAGAAGTTATGCTTGACACCAAACACTGAAATAGGAGTTATTCTTGCTGGTGACGGTTTATGTTTAAGAGGACACCAGAGTCCCACAGGGAACATTCTAGAAAAGATGAACATTTTGTTTAATTAGTGCAAATGTGGTTTGAAAACCTAATAAGGGTCTAGACCCATACTGATGAAGTACAATCCTGCCTTACTCAAGGCTTTTTCAGTGTCAAGTAACAGAAGTCATTTAAACTATCTTAAGGGGAAGAAAAAAAATGAGAATTTGCTGCACAGATTATAGGGATATATTATGGAAGCCAAGAGCAAGTAATGCAATTGGTCCTCGTGAAGGCTATAGTTAGGAACTGGAAAGATATTAGAGTCAAGGCAGAATGTGGTCCTTATCTCCACCTTTCTTGTATATTTTGTTTCTTCTCTGTCCCTGCTTATAGCATAAGATGGCAGCTTGTGATAGGTGACCTCCAAAATGACCCTCAGTGATCACATCTTCACCTTGACACTCTTGTGTAATCTATTATACCTGAGTGTGGATTGGACCCTGTAACTCTTTTCCAATATAGAATACAACCTAAACAATAGCATGTCACTTCCAAGATTAAGTTAAAGAGATCTAACCTGCAAACTTTCACTCTTTGTGAGTGGCACCAGCTGCTATTTTATGATTTGATTCACGAAGGGTCCCACAGAGAAAGGAATTGAGGGAGGCCTCCAAATAACAACCCCTAAGAACATGAGAACTTCTGTCCAACAGCTCATGAGGAAGAGAAGCCTGTCAAGGACAACGCAAGTGACAGTGATTGGAAATGGATTTGACCTCAGGCAAGCTTTCAGATGAGATTGCAGCCACAGCCAAAACTCCAATGGAAACCTTGTGAGGGATCATAAGGCAGAGACATCTAAATAACTCAGAGATTCCTGACCCACAAAAATGGAAATAATAAATGCTGATTGTTAAAAGCCATTAAATTGCAGGGGTGGTGGGGTATGTTTGCATACAGGTAAGTAATATAGATTTTGGTACCATAACAAATACCTAAAAATATAGGAATGTCTTTAGGGCCAGAAGGTGAATGAAGGTTACAGGGTTATAAGGAGCAATGCTTAGAGAAAGCCTAAATTGCCTTGAGCACATTTCTAGTCAAAATCTGGACTTTGGGGATGCTGCCAGTGAGGGCTCAAAAAAAGAATGTAGGTGCAAGTTATCAAAAACTGAAAAAAGGAGGATCTTTATTATGTATGGGCAGAAAGCTCAGCAACACTGTCATCTGTAGTTGTGTGGAAAGCAGAAAATGTTCCTAATAAAATGCATGATCTGGTTAAGAATATTTCCAAGTAGAATGCTGAAGGTGCTTCCTGGTTTTCTTCTTACAAATGTGAAAGAAGAGAAATAAATAGGACTGTTTAACAAAAAGAAACCAGGAATCAACAGCTTTTTAAAAAATTCATAGCCACTTCAAATGGCAAACAATTCTAAAATTAAAAAATGGTTTTCAAGTAAGGAGCAAATAAAGAGATTGGCTGGGAGAATTTGGTTGAAAGATAAAGTTCAGGGTATGACTGTAAAACTTTTTGTTCAGACCTCAGGAAAAAAAAAAATAGGTGATGCCTAATAGTATTATTCAGTCACACAAAAGTCCCTTTACAGAGATTAAGGAGTCTCTCAAACAACAGGTGCTCTAAAAGCTTAAATGCATCATCCCTTATTTATTTAAGCACCAGCTCAATGTGAAGAAGGGCTTTTCCCAAAGAGATTTATGAGTATGGACTTTTATCTAACGGCAATCCTAACTCCAATGACATTCATAAAAAGTGCGTGATATTTCTGAGAGAATTAAATCAGCAGAAACACTGCCATCTAAACAGAGCAGAGGCAGTACAAATGAAAAGAGGGAGTTTGACCCCAAAATTTAACAAGTAGGAATTAGGCTGAGAAAACTACTCAGCTGAAACTTGTTACCTTTCATATATTAAAAAAAAAAGGATGATTCACAGGTCGCCTCCAAGATACCCAGAGAGCAGAGCCAAGAGCCATAAAATATTCTTCTCAGGCCTTGAGACACAATCAAGGAATTTCCAACATTTGATTGTCCAAATTTCAGAGTCATTGTTAACTAGTAAATCTTCTGTGGCTTCTCATGTCTTTTTGAATAGAAATGGACTAGTTAATCCATGCCTGTATCATAATTATGTATTATACATACTGAGGGCAGATAATTTCTTTTTAGCCTTACATGTCTACTGATTGAGAGAAAACATACTCAAAGAGCAGTATTTAAGGAACAATTCTTAAGGTTCCTCATCCAAACCTGGAACTGACTTAGTGAGGTTCTAGACTTTGAACTGATGTGGTAATGCCATACTTCCGGTTAGGCATAAGTCTATTTTGCACATAGGAGAGACAAGAGTCCCTGGGGGTCAGAGCATAGACTGACCCTACGTCAGGCTATGCTCTGACATAGATGACCCTACGTCTTAGAGGCAGGCAAAGTCCAAGATGATCGGCAATGTCTGCCTCCTAATATGTACATCCTTGTGTAATCATCTACCCTTGGGTCTGGAACAGAGCTAGTCACCTCCTTCTAATGGGTAGAATATGACAAAAGTTATGAAATGGCATTTCCAACATTAGGTTACAAAGAGATTGTGGCTTCCGTTTTGTGCTTCTCTCTCTTTCATTCTCTTGTCCTCTGGTGAAAGCCAGCTTCCCTATGGAGAGCCCCATCAAGCAAGGAACTTAAGGAAGCCCCTAATCAACAACCAGGAAGGAATTGAGACCACCTGTCCAACAGTCCATGAGGAACTGAATCCTACCAACAACCATATGATTAATAATGGAAACAGATTGTACCACAGTCAATCCTTCAGATAAGACCACAGCCCTGGTCAATCAACATATCAATACACAGACTTGGATTGCAGACTTGTGAGAGATAATACGGTAGAGGTGATATCTAAGCCTTTAGATTTCTGACCCACAGAAACCATGAGATAATCAATGTTTCTTGTTTAAAAATGTCAACTTTGGGGTGATTTGTTGTACAGAAATAAATAACACAGTGGCCCAGCCCTGTAGCCCTGAACCTGTTGCTCTGGCACCATCAACTAATAAGTGTCCCAGAATCTGGTTTCCAAATTCCCAAGAGAAAGATTCTGATCGGCAGAGACTGGTTTGGCTGCCTACCATTGGTACAAACTGCTATGGCCATGGAGAAAATAAAGTTGTTTGGTACAATTATAGCCACAGAGTTTTGGTACTATGAGTAGAGATCAGTTCTTAGAGAAAAGAAAGCAAACTAGGAAAAAGCTTCTCTGTAAAGGAAATCCACATCTAGTTAGGAAGATGAAACAGTTGCAGTAAACAAAGACTACTGAGGACAATAAAAGATTAACTACAGGCCTCAAGTCCCTGTCGCCTCAAACAAAAAGTCTAGGGCTTTGCCTAACGTGACTCTAAGACAACCAGGAAGTTCTGTTACTAGAATTACTTTGTTTGCTAGTTTTTGGGTTTTTTTTAGTCCATTAAGCTAGTTGTTGAGCAGAGTGCTGAGAAAACAATCAATTTATTGTATTGTTTGCTGACATAAAAAGAAAAGGAGGAAACTAAGCATCATACTAGCAAACAAATACTCCTCTTTGATTGAAAGAAAATCTCTAAAATGTTACTGCTCTACATGGCATGACTGCTCCAATGAATCTTCTTAAAAATAGATGTCTTGTTATGACTGAACAAGAAAAACAGAAGAAAAAAAAAGATGTTGGAAAGAGGATTATTAAGGGCTAAATATCTCTCTGAGACCAGAAACACCATGGTTGGATGATGTCAGGAAATGAACTTCTCATTCTTATTCCTGATACCAAAGTCTTCCAAGTGATAAAGACTATATATTACCAAAATTCTGGTCTCATAGACTACAAAAATCAGAAGGGAACTAGCAAAGATGAGGAATGACAGTACAGAAAGGTGGGAGAAAAGAAACCTAGAAATAGGTCAGAAACGGGCTTTAAATCTAGAACCAATAGAGAACATAATAGAGAAACAATAGAGAGCATATTTATAGCACTAATTTATACCTAGGATTTTGAAAGTGAAATTTAAAAGTTAGAAATAGAAGTTCAAAGAGTAGCGTTTCCAGTATGTATCAAGGTAAACAGGGACAGCAAAAGATTGTAATCGTTAGCTGCATAATCCCATCCTGTCTCCCCAACCACAACCAAGAACTTTTTTTCCCCAAGTCTTTGTGGCAACACTGTTCTGTCACATTATTAAGCAACTCACAGTTATAATACCACCATTACTAGTAATGTCAGCAATTGCTACTATTTATTGAGTACTGGCCAAGTCTTAACCAATGAAGTACCTTTGGTACATGCTGCTGCTGCTGCTGCTGCTAAGTCGCTTCACTCGTGTCTGACTCTGTGCGACCCCATAGACAGCAGCCCACCAGGCTCCCCCGTCCCTGGGATTCTCCAGGCAAGAACACTGGAGTGGGTTGCCATTTCCTTCTCCAATGCATGAAAGTGAGAAGTGAAAGTGAAGTCGCTCAGTCGTGTTCGACTCTTAGCGAACCCATGGACTGCAGCCCACCAGGCTCCTCTGTCCGTGGGATTTTCCAGGCAAGAGTACTGGAGTGGGGTGCCATTGCCTTCTCCGACCTTTGGTACATAATATCACCTAATTCTCGTAACCACCTATAATGTAGGTACTATTAAGTTCTCCATTCAGTAAATGAAGAAAGTCATCTAAGGCTGAAGGAGATTTACGAAACTTGTCGAAAGATGCACAGCTGGAAAGTGAAAAGCCTGGAATTTGAACAAACTTCAAAGCCCATGACCACTATGTTAGATAGCCCCCCATGATATTTCATTTGCCAAGTAGGTATATGCTATCGCTGTGCTACAAGCTTTGCTTACCTCATCTCATTAGATTACCACAACAGCCAATAAGGTTTGATTATATTAATGCCATTTTGCAAAACAAGAATGCACTAATCATCAAGTTATTGTCTATTGACCCTCCAGCTAAAATCAACCACTATTTCAGTAACTTACATGTGCAAAGTGAATATTTAATAAGAACAAGCTTCATGGACAATGTGTTTTATGATGACAATAATTGGTGAACAATGTACGAATATTACACAGGGAACTCCTAGTTTCATGGAATACTAAACTCGTGGTAAATTCTTTCTCTTTGTCTTATTTTGGAGGTCAAAGAAGACTGTTTTTCTGCTGTCTACCTATTTATATAGCCCTTACACAGAAGTCAATTGGTGTTTCGAGCACAAGCAAGACAGATGTAGCTGCTGGGGTGGGGTGGAATATGATAACCAACATACAGACAGTTATGCTTACGTTGTTCTGTGTTGACATCTGATATGGCTATTCTTGTCTGTGTTTACATGTCCCATTCATCTGGTTCAACCAGACAGGATTTTATTAATATTATTGATGGTTACTATAACAATAAGCATGTGAATATACTTTAGCTTTGAAACTGTGACAAGTATTTGGTTGATCACAGTCCGTAAATCGCATCATAGAGATGATCCCCAGAAGTGAAGGGAGATGGAACAGGAAATCACCAGATGGACACTTGCTTTGATCTCATTGAGGAAACTTACATGGTGATTTCTCCTGGAAAAGTTCCTTCCAGGGGCTTCCTCTGGAAATTTGGAGCTGTTTGACCCTTGGGGAAAAGCCAATAACTTAACCAAAGCTTCTTCCTAGACCATAAATAGCATTCTAACTTTGTATCCTCCATCTTCCTTTCTCTCTCCTGGTCTTCTCAGTCCCTCCAGTATTCAGGACGTTAAGAAAATAAAGCCAAGTACTAGAAAACTGGGTGATCTTCCTTTGCTGCTTTTAGTTCTGGCTTCTTAGATGACATTCCTTTGGACTGCAGATATTTGGTACAGTTTATACTGGATATTGTGATGCGGGAAAAGAAGAGGGAAGACAGTGGATACATAGGACAGGTAAACCAATCTCTGCCATTGAGGAATCTGTGGTCTTGTTTAAAAGGTAGGATGACTGAAAGGATTCAGGTTTAGTTTAGGATTTTTAGTTTAAGACCTTGACTTTTATAATCAGGAAAATCCAGGGCAAACCAGGAGGAGTTAGCCACTATATGCAGTGAGTCTGGGAAATTCACTTCATCTACATAGAACTCATTTCTACCAACTCTAAAAATAATTTTAAATTTTAACTTTTTTGCTTTAATTCACAGTAATCCATATCCAATAGGAGGGGGAAAATGCATGAAATCTTTCAAAAAGAATACAGAGATGTCATTTATATCTGATCCCAGAGCATTGGCTCAGAGACACAGGAAATTTGTCACCTTTGATAAAACACATCAATGTTCATGATCTTAAAAACTTAGTTTCTCCCTGTGGTACACCGGGCCTCTTTGAAGCAATAGAGTACCATTTAACAAATTGACTCCCTAAAGGTTTCTAGTGATCCCAGGATATATAATAGCTTACACACTGAAAGAACCTAGTTTAACAAATATTGAGCAACCAGGAACTCATTCAGCTTAAGGTTAAGGTAGTTGGTGTATTGTCACCCCGGTTATTTAACTTATATGCAGTATACATTATGTAAAATGCTGGGCTGGAGGAAGCACAAGCTGGAATCAAGGTTGCCAGCAGAAATATCAACAAACTCATATATGTAGATGACACCATCCTTATGGCAGAAAGCAAAGAGAAACTAAAGAGCCTCTTGATAAAAGTGAAAGAGAAGAGTGAAAAAGCTGGCTTAAAACTCAGCATTCAAAAAACTAAGGTCATGGCATCCAGTCCCATCACTTCATGGCAAATAGATGGGGAAATAATGGAAACAGTGACAGATTTTATTTTCTTGGGCTGCAGATGGTGACTGCAGCCATGAAATTAAAAGATGCTTGCTCCTTGGAAGATAAACTATGACAAATCTTGGCATCATATTAAAAAGCAGAGACATTAATTTGCTGACAAAGGTCCATCTAGTCAAAGCTATGGTTTTTCCAATAGTCATGGGTGGATGTGAGAGTTGGACCATAAAGAAATCTAAACACTGAAAAATTGATGCTTTTGAACTGTGGTGTTGGGAGAAGACTCTTGAGAGTCCCTTGGACTGCAAGGAGATCAAACCTGTCAATCCTAAAGGGAAATCAGTACTGAATATTCATTAGAAGGACTGATGCTGAAGATGAAGCTCCGGTACTCTGGCCACCTGATGCAAAGAACTGACTCATTGGAAAATACCCTGATGCTGAGAAAGATTGAAGGCAGGAGGAAAAGGGGACAACAGAGGATGAGCTGGTTGGATGGCATCACGGACTTGATGGACTTGAGTTTGAGCAAATGCCAGGAGTTGGTGATGGACAGGGAAGCCTGGCATGCTGAAGTCCTTGGGACTGCAAAGAATCGGACATGACTGAGCAACTGAACTGAACTGACTGACTTAAAATGTTATCTTCCTAGGAGAACATGCATTATAACAGAGATTAAGGTCTTAACCCAAGGGAATTGAAGCTTTAAAGATACATGGAGCAGGTTGGGAAAGTTTTTTGTTTTTTTGCAGAGGTGTAATAAGTAGATAGTAATTTCTCCCTGGAGTTTTAAAAGTCATTTTTTTTCATGATCAGTCTTGTATTTGGCCCATGTGCTATGCTGTTGCTTAGTCACTCAGCCATGTCCAATTCTTTGCAACCCCATGGACTGTAGCCCGCCAGGCTCCTCTGTCCATGGGGATTCTCCAGGCAAGAATACTGGAGTGGGTTGCCATGCCCTCCTCCAGGGGATCTTCCCAACCCAGGAGTCGAACCCAGGTCTCCCTTATAGCAGGCAGGTTCTTTAGCATCTGAGCCACCAGGGAAGCCCATGAATACTGGAGTGGGTAGCCTATCCCTTCTCCAAGGGATCTTTAGGATCTTCACTTCCTGGTTGTTCAGGATATATAAGCCCAAAGCCCATACCTTACAGTTATCCCTGGGAATCTCCTAGTAGAGTCATTTGTTTTCTGTTCAGGAGGAGAGTAAGAAGTGTGTAGTAATCTGGTCTGGACAATTTGATAACATCTTCTTTCCTTTGTGTCTGCCCCCCATCACCCTCCCCCTTCCTGTACAATAGCTGTGCTATGCTCGGTTGCTCAGCCGACTTTTCTACCCCATGGAATGTAGCCCACCAGGCTCTTCTGTCCATGGGGATTCTCCAGGTGAGAATACTGGAGTGGGTCTCCATGCTCTCTTTCAGGGGATCTTCCTGACCCAGGAATTGAACTTCGGTCTTCTGTACTGCAGGCAGATTACCAGCTGAGATACCAGAGAAGACACTTACGATAGCTATTCTCTTTCAACCCTGAGGAAGGTATTGGGAATAATCTAGGGCCTTTCTGAATAATTGAGATGATCCTCTTTGCCTCCACTTGCTTCTGTTCTTCCAGGCATGGCCTCGGGCTTGGTGGGAACAAAAGTGGACTCCGTCCAGTCAAAGCTCTCTTTCTTAATGCCTTGTCAAGACTCAGTCTGTGGGCAGGTGGGGGTGGGGAACACCAGATTCATTGCATATGTCCTTTTCAATGGCTCTTCTCTTGAAACTCTTCTCGCTTTCCCCTTGAGGGGAATTGGGCCCCAAATAAAGACATGTAAGTTCATACCCACAGGAGAAAAAGACATTGCTGTCCATAAAAGCCCAGAGGCTAGGACTGTCTCCCAGTCTCTCCTATTCTTGTTTGGTAAGAGTTGAGAGATTTATTTAGCCTGTTTTCTTCATTGAGTCCTTCTATCTTTCTCTCATAGCAGATGTTTTCCTTTTGAGATTGGGGACATGGTGTCAATGTCATAGAATGAGACATTTATCGTGTTGGTGGGTTTGGGGCAAGTTCTGGATTATGATCTGGTTCTGATGATTTGAGTTGCAAGTGAGACAGTGCATATATTGAAGAGATTTGGCCAGGTTCCATCTCTTGCTGTTAGTCCTGTCCTGTATCTTTCCAATAGTGGTTTCAATAGCAAAACCCAAGAAAGATGTGATGTACAGGGCCATTGAGCTGGGCACACCTATCAGATCATTTTATCTGTAACTTACCATTCCACCTTGGCAGTTTCACCTCTTAAATCCTTTAAAATTTCTCAATCTTCAGGAATCGTCTATTAAAATAAGCAATTCCAGCAAAAGCTCATAGCTTAGTCCTTAACAGCTTTTGTCTTGTGTTAGTTGCTCAGTTGTGTCTGACTCTTTGTGATTCCACGGACTGTAGCCCACCTGGCTCCTCTGTCCATGGGATTCTCCAAGCAAGAATATTGAAGTGGGTTGCCATTCCCTTCTCCAGGGGCTCTTTCTGACCCAGGGATTGAACCTAGGTCTCCCACATTGCAGGCAGATTCTTTACCATCTGAGCCACCATGGAAGCCAGGTTTTGCCTGACTTCTTATTAATAGTTTAGCAGATACTGGAGTCATGCAAGTTTCCTCTCAGAGAATCTTCATATATCACTCACTTTATTGAAGCTAGACTGAGAAATGAGAATCGTTTTTTTAATTTACTTTTTTTATTGGAGTATAGCTTCTTTACACTGTTGTGTTAGTTTCTGCTGTGCAGTGAGGTGAATCACCTATATGTGTACATATCTACCCTCCCTCTTAGACCTCCCTCACACTCACCCACTTCCCACCCCTCTTCGTTATCCGAGAGCACCAATCTGAGCCCCTTGTGCTACACAGTAGGTTCCCACTAGTTATCTATTATTAGCTAAGGTTACATGTCTCGAAAAAGAAGAACTAGTGCTATGATTCAATTCTTTCCATGTCTAGAGTGGTGCCTTTTTTCCCCTCTGTTATTTTGTGAAGGAGACTACACTGGGGGTGAAGGTGAGAGGGAGAGAGGAACGCCAGTAGGGAGGAAATGAGCACTTGTGAAAGAGGTGGTTAGTTACCCAACTTTCATTTAAAAAATATGTGTTGGGCATTACCATTCTAGGCATTGAGCTCCCCAGGTGGCTCAGTGGTAAAGAATCCTCTTGGCAGTGCAGGAGACACAGAATTGATCCCTGGGTAGGGAAGATCCCCTGGAGAAAGAAATGGCAACCCACTCCAATATTCTTGCCTGGGAAATCCTATGGACAGGAGTCTGGCAGGCAAAGAGTCAGACACAACAGAGTGATTGAGCAAATTCTAGGCATTGAGGTAGGTATTGTAGACTTTGAAAACAAACAAAACATCACTCTTCTCTTGATCTAGACAGACAAACAATTATAAGGAGTGTTATGGCAGAAATGAGAGTCACAGGTGGCTCTGGAAGGACTGTCTATCGTTAGTTCTTTTGGTTGCAAGTGACAGAAAGCTTACCTGAAAATAGCTTGAATAAAAGAATTTACTATGGCCTTGCTTGGTGGTCCAGTGGTTAACAATCTGCCCTGCAATGCAGGGAACTTGAGTTAAACCCCTGGTCAGGGAACTAAGATCCCCCATGCTGTGGAGCCACTAAGCCTGTGTACCACAACTAGAGAGTCTGTGCACCATGGCAAAAGTTCCTGCAAGATGCAACAAAGGTTCATGTGCCACGACTAAGACATGATGCAGCCAAATATAAATAAATAAAAATCTTACAATCCAATGGCTTTATTATTATTAAAAAAAAAACATAAGAGAGCCAGAATTTACTGATTAACATAACTAGGAGGCTCAGAAGGTTATTTCTGGTTTCAAACGCAGCCACATTTCAGGGTTTCAAAAAATCTATTAGGACAATCGTCTCTTAACTTTTCTTTTTCATGTGTGTTGACATCATTCTCAGGCAGATTCTCTGCAAACGGTGCCAAGGATGGATTAAGAAGCTCTGGTCTTGCTTATTATCAGCTTAACAACCCTGATGGAAAGAGAGTTTTCCTCTGTCAAACTGATCTTATGGGGTTGACTTGGGTTCCATGCCTAGTCTAAAGCAACAAGGTGAAACAGAGTACACTTATCAGCCAGAAATGGATCAAATGCTTATTCTAGAGCCGAAGAATTGAGATTAGCTCCACTCAGACAACGTAGATTAATTGTGGAGAACGGTTTCTTGCGGACAGGCAAAAACAACACAGGTTCTAACACCAACTGGAAAAGAGGTGGAGAAGAGGACTAGGAGGTTGTGCTGTCAAAACCCAACTGGGCATACTACCATGCAGTTCTGACACCAACCACTAGGTGACAGTGTCGGACTCTACAAGTTAAGTGGTCTGCTGCTGCTGCTATCTGCTAAGTCCGCCAGTCGTGTCCGAGTCTGTGCGACCCCATAGAGGGAACCCCACCAGGCTCCTCTGTCCCTGGGATTCTCCAGGCAAGAACACTGGAGTGGGTTGCCATTTTCTTCTCCAATGCATGTAAGTGAAAGTGAAGTTGCTCAGTGGTGTCTGACTCTTAGCGGCTCCATGGACTGTAGCCTACCAGGCTCCTCCTTCCATGGGATTTCCCAGGCAACAATACTGGAGTTGGGTGCCATTGCCTGTCGGACTCTACAAGTTAAGTGGTCAGTCCTCTACAAAATGAAAGTCACTCAGTCGGTCGGACTCTCTGCAACTCCATGGCCTATACAGTCCATGGAATTCTCCAGGCCAGAATACTGGAGAGGGTAGCCTTTGCCTTCTCCAGGGGATCTTCCCAACCCAGGGATGAAACCCAGGTCTCGCTCGTTGCAGGTGGATTCTTCACCAACTGAGCCACCAGGAAAGACCTCTACGAGACTGTCTTTAAAACCCACAAAAGAAGACTCTACACATGGACATCACCAGATGGGCAAAATCAAAATCAGATTGATTATATTCTTTGCAGCTGAAGATGGAGAAGTTCTATGCAGTCAGCAAAAACAAGACTAGGAGCTTACTGTGGCTCAGATCATAAACTCCTTATCGCCTAAAATTGAAGAATTTAATTGCCTTAAATTGAAGAAAGTAGGCAAAACCACTAGACCATTCTGGTATGACGTAAATCAAATCCCTTACAATTATACAGTGGAAGTGACAAATAGATTCAAGGGATTAGATCTGATAGACAGACTGCCTGAAGAACTATGGGTGGAGGTTCGTGACATTGTACAGGAGGCAGTGATTAAGACCATCCCAAGAAAACGAAAGGCAAAATGGTTGTCTCATGAGGCCTTACAAATATCTGAGAAAAGAAGAGAAGCAAAAGGCAAAGGAGAAAAGGAAAGATATACCCATTTGAATGCAGAGTTCCAAAGAATACCAAGGAGAGATAAGAAAGACTTCCTCAGCAGTCAATGCAAAAAGATAGAGGAAAACAATAGAATGGGAAAGACTAGAGATCTCTTCAAGAAAATTAGAGATACCAAGGGAACATTTCATGGAAAGATGGGCTCAATAAAGGACAGAAATGGTACGGACCAAAAGAAGCAGAAGATATTAAGAAGAGGTGGCAAGAATACACAGAGGAACTGTACAAAAAAGATCTTCATGACCCAGATAATCATGATGGTGTGATCACTCACCTAGAGCCAGACATCCAGGAATGGGAAGTCAAGTGGGCCTTAGGAAGCATCAGTACGAACAAAGCTAGTGGAGGTGATGGAATTCCAGGTGAGCTATTTCAAATCCTAAAAGATGATGCTGTGAAAGTGCTGCACTCAATATGCCAGCACATTTGGAAAACTCAGCAGTGGCCACAGGACTGGAAAAGGTCAGTTTTCATTCCAATCCCAAAGAAAGGCAATCCCAATGAATGTTCAAACTACTGCACAATTGCACTCATCTCACATGCTAGTAAAGTAATGCTCAAAATTCTCCAAGCCAGGCTTCAATAGTACATGAACCATGAACTTCCAGATGTTCAAGTTGGATTTAGAAAAGACAGAGGAACCAGATATCAAATTGCCAACATCCGCAGGATCATCAAAAAAGCAAGAGAGTTACAGAAAAACATCTACTTTTGCTTTACTGACTACGCCAAAGCCTTTGACTGTGTGGATCACAAAAAACTGTGGAAAATTCTGAAAGAGATGGGAATACCAGAGCACCTGACCTGCCTCTTGAAAAATCTGTATGCAGGTCAGGAAGCAATGCAACAGTCAGAACTGGACATGGAACAACAGACTGGTTCCAAATAGGAAAAGGAGTACAACAAAGCTGTATATTGTCACCCTGCTTATTTAACTTATATGCAGAGTACATCATACAAAATGCCAGGATGGATGAAGCACAAGCTGGAATCAAGATTGTCAGGAGAAATATCAATAACCTCAGATATGCAGATGGCATCACCCTTATGGCAGAAAGTGAAGAAGAACTAAAGAGCCTGTTGATGAAAATGAAAGAGGAGAGTGGAAAAGTTGGCTTAAAACTCAACATTCAGAAAACTAAGATCATGGCATCCAGTCCCATCACTTCATGGCAAATAGATGGAAACAGTGAGAGACTTTATTTTAAGGGGGTTCTAAATCACTGTAGATGGTGACTGGAGTCATGAAATTAACAGATGTTTTCTCCTTGGAAGAAAAGCTATGACCAATCTAGACAATGTATTAAAAAGCAGAGACATTACTTTACCAACAAAAGTCCATCAAGTCAAAGCTATGGTTTTTCCAGTATTCACGGGTGGATGTGAGAGTTGAACCATAAAGAAAGCTGAGCACCAAAAAATTGATGCTTTTGAACTATGGTGTTGCAGAAGGCTCTCCAAGAGTGCCTTGGACTGCAAGGAGATCCAACCAGTCCATCCTAAAGGAAATCAGTCCTGAATATTCATTGGAAGGGCTGATGCTGAAGCTGAAACTTCAATACTTTGGCCACCTGATGCAAAGAAATGACTCATTGGAAAAGACTCTGATGCTGGGAAAGATTGAAGGCAGGAGGAGAAGGGGACTACAGAGGATGAGATGGTTGGATGGCATCACCGACTTCATGTACATGAGTTTGAGCAAGCTCCAGGAATTGGTGATGGACAGGGAAGCCTGGTGTGCTGCAGTCCATGGTGTCACAAAGAGTCGGACAGGACTGAGCCACTGAACTGACTGACCAGGCATACTACAATGCAATTCTGAAACCAACCACTAGGAGGCAGTGTCAGACTCTACAAGTTAAAGGGTCAGTCTTCTACAAGACTGCCTGCTTCACATGCAAGCTGCATTTTGAGGGGTTCCAGCTCACCTGATGGAAAAGGCAAGGGCACCCTACTCCAGTACTCTTGCCTGGAAAATTCCATGGACTGAGGAGCCTGGTAGGCTGCAGTCCATGAGGTCGCTAAGAGTCGGACACGAGTGAGCGACTTCACTTTCACTTTTCACTTTCATACATTGGAGAAGGAAATGGCAACCCACTCCAGTATTATTGCCTGGAGAATCCCAGGGACTGGGGAGCCTGGTGGGCTGCCATCTCTGGAGTCTCACAGAGTCGGACACTACTTAAGTGACTTAGCAGCAGCAGTAGCAGCTCACCTGATCTTTTGACTGGCTATAAATTCATGGGTCTCCATTATCCATCCCATCAGGTATGAGAATTTGATAGAACTCATCAAAGTGCTATACTGATTGTAGTTTTATTACACACACACACACACACAATACACACAGGAGATGGGTCCTAGGAGGTGGTACAGGGGTTCCACACCCTGTCCTGCGGGAGTCAGGGTACATCTCCTTCCAGCACATCAGTGTCTTCACCAACCAGGGAACTCCCTGAGCTTGGGATCCAAGGTTTTGGTTTTTGTTTATTTTTTGGCTGCGCTGGGTCTTTGTTGTGGTGATGGGCTTTCTATATTTTCGGTGTGTGGGAGATTCTCTAGCTGTGGTGCGTGGGCATTTGTTATGGTGTAAGGGCTTCTTGTTTGGGTGCACCAGCTTCTGTTGTGGCACAGCATGGGCTCTAAATCTCAAGGGCTCTGTAGTTGCCCTGTGGCATGTGAGATCTTAGTTCCCCACTCAGGAATCCAACCCACATCCTCTGCATTGGATGGCAGATTCTTAACCACTGGGCCAATGAGGAAGTCCTGTACCCAGCATTTTTATTGGGGTTACATAGGCACGATTAAGTCATTGGCCACATGACTGAACTCAATCTCCAGTCCTGCTTCACTCCCTGAAGATCTGGTGACTAAAAGTTCCAACCTTCTGCTGACCTGGAGCTATCTGGGGACCTACCTAGAATCACAATATTAGCATAACAAAGACACTTCTGTCACTCAGGAAAGTCCAAGAGTTTTGAGGCTCTGTGCTGAAATCAGACAAATTCTTCACTTACAGAGGTGAAGGAAGGCTTCCTAGAGAGGTGATATTTGAGTTGAATCTTTACATTGACAAAGACACATCTGCATGAAATCACCAAGGGGTGAAAAAGAAGTGCAGTTGTAAGGGACTATCAGTACACTGTGGCTTCCCAGCTGGCACTAGTGGTAAAGAACCTGTCTGCTAATGACATAAGAGATGAGGGTTCGATCCCTGGGCTGGGAAGATTCCCTGGAGGAGGGCATGGCAACCCACTCCAATTTTCTCACCTAGAGAATCCTATGGACAGAGGAGCCTGTCAGACTACAGTCCACAGGGTCACAAAGACTCAGACATGACTTAGCATCTTAACACCACACACACACACACACACACGAGTACAATGAATGAGACAAGATGACTTAGCATCTTAACACCACACACACACACACACACACACGAGTACAATGAGTGAGACAAGAAAGGGCTATAAAGCTGGACAGTGTCCATGTCTGGCAGTGCTTTGTAGGTCTGCTTCTATTGTGGACAAACTATGGCACGCCACTGGAGGATTTGGATTTTAGTATAAAGGAAATCAACCCTGAATACTCATTGGAAGGACTGATGCTAAAGCCGAAGCGCCAACATTTTTCACTCTTTTCCAAGGACAGACCCTTGACCTCTGTACTAGAGTCTTAGGCTTGCCATAAGAAACTGCCACAGACTGGGTGCCTTAGCACAACAGAAATTTACTCTCTCACAGCGTGGAGGTCAACATTCCAAAATCAAGGTGTCGGGAAGGTTCCGTCTGAGGGAGAGCCTGTTCCATGCCTTTCTCCTAGCTTCTGGTGCCTGCCAGTAATTCTTGGCATTCCTTGGCTTGAAGATGCATCACTCTAATCTCTGCTTTTGTCATCACATGTTGTTCTTGTGTGTCTCCGTGTCCAAATTCCCTCTTCTTATAAGGACACCAGCCTTTAGATTAGGGCCCGTTCTAATTCCGTAAGACCTCATCATAATTTGATTACATCTGAAAACAACTTATTTCCAAATATGGTCACATTCACAGGTATGAGGAGTTTGGACATCAACCTATCTTTTTTTGTCGGGGAGGAGGGAACAATTCAACCCATAACATGCCCCAAGCCTTCCTGGGCACAGAAAGGAAAATGATGGGTCACCTGTATAGCTTCATCATATCAAAGTACTTACAACCCCTTAACTAGGAATCATCCCTGGGAAGCACAGTACAGCTTGAGGAACTAAATCCTGCATTAGAACAGCAGGAAGTACTCCATCCATCTTCAGTCACTGTAACAGCTTTATTTATGAACTATCTGTTCCTCCCTTCCACACAAATAAGGTATAGAATTCTCTTAGAAAGAATTAAGCATTTTTCTACCAATCTCTCTTGACACAAGCTATGGAAGGCTGCAGGTCAGCCCTTCAGTTCACAGGCTACTACTGTCAGAGTCTTCATACTGCCCTTTCTGAAGAACCTCAGAAAAGAAACACGTTAGCAAATGTCCTTAAACTGCAAGAACTGCCAATTTTCTCTTGGGCAAGAGCACCCTCTGGTGGTAAATATCTGTATTGTGGCCAAGCCACTCTGATCTCTGGAGGTACACTGTCTCCTAACGGGGCTCAACCATAAATTCTTCCAGATGGAAGGTGTCCCAAGATCTCTTTTGATAGCATAACAACTCAAGTTATCATAGTTATAAGGTCTTGGTCCAGGGCCTTACACTATTATTCCTAGTGTGCAATTCTGGCCTAGTCACCTATCTCAGTCTCACTTCCACTACTAACAGTAGGAAAACAGTGCCAACATGAGGATCAGATGAAAATGCTTGTGCTGTGCGTAGTTGTTCAGTCGTGTCTGACCATTTGTGACCCCATAGACTGTAGCCCACCAGGCTCCTCTGTCCATGGGGATTCTCCAGGCAAGAATATTGGAGTGGGTTCCCATGCCCTCCTCCAGTGCATCTTCCTGACCCAGGGATCGAAGCCAGGTCTCCCACATTGCAGGCAGATTCTTTACCATCTGAGCCACCAGGGAAGCCCAAGAATACTGGAATGGGTAGCCTATCCCTTCTTCAGGGGATCTTCCTGACCCAGAAATCGAATCGGAGTCTCCTGCATTGCAGGGGGATTCTTACCAGCTGAGCTACCAGGGAACTCAGTAAAGTACTATATAATTAAGAGAAGCCATTATGGTTTACCAGATATATGCAGATCTTATACCCCAATAAAAGTTCTCAATAGTACATTCTTATGTTTGCCACCTGCTCTCCTGTTAATCCCAACAGCTATGTTCATCAGGTCACTTCCCAACTTTGAAACCAAGGACAATTTCCCATGGCCTCCAGCAGGGATCTGCAAGAGCCTGAAGCACTCGAATAGACCTTCCACAACATGGCTGGAATCAGCCTGGCATCTCCCTGGCATCTCTGATATGACAGGATACTTCCTGTCCTTTTCTGTAGGCTACCAGGTAGTTCCTGGTAAGGGACCTGGGGCTTTCATCATCTGGCCCTTGGCTACCTCTCTTGCCACGTCTGACTTTGCTCCTTCATATTTGTGTATGTGTGTGTGTGTGTGTGTGTGTGTGTGTGTGTGTGTGTATGGAAGCCCTATGGCAGCCCAGTGGTAAAGAATCCGTTTGCAAATGCAGGAGATAAGAGTTTGATCCCTGGGTTGGGAAGATCCCCTGGAGAAGGAAATGACAATCCACTCCAGTATTCTTGCCTGGGAAATCCCATGGACCGAGGAGCCTGGTGGGCTACAGTCCATAGGGTCACAAAGAGTTGGACATGACTTAGCAACTAAACAATATATGTATGTATATATACATTCAGTCCATTCAAATCAATTTACCTGTAGTTCTCTGATTGCTTCCATAACTTTGTACATGGGTTTCCTTTGCCTAAGCGAATTCATCACACTTCTGGTTAATCCTTACCCACACATCAGTGCTTAACACCAGCATGTATTCCTCCTGAAGGCCTCCATTCACTCCTTACCTCCATCTCCCCTATGGGTCCCTGTGGTTGCTATTATCATAGTACTCATCACACCATATACTAATTGTCTCTTACTTGTGTTTCTTCTCCTTTGGCCAAGCATAATGCTTGGCATTCAATAGAAAGTTGGTATAATTTGGTGAATGTTCTTGTTCAGTCACTAAATCATGTCTGACTCTTTGCAATCCCAGGCTTCCCTTGTGGCTCAGTTGGTAAAGAAGCCACCTGCAACACGGGAGACCTGGGTTCAATCCCTGGGTTGGGAAGAACCCCTGGAGAAGGGAAAGGCTACCCACTCCAGTATTCTGGCCTGGAGAATTCCATGGACTATGCAGTCCTTGAGGTCGCAAAGAGTGGGACACAACTGAATGACTTTCACTTCATTTCACTTCTTTGCAACTCCATGAACTGCAGCACAGCAGGCTTTCCTGTCCTTCACTATCTCCCAGAGTTTGCTCAAACTCATGTCCATTGAGTCAGTGATACTATCTAATCATCTCATCCTCTGCTGTCTCCTTCTCCTCTTGCCCTCAAATTTTCCCAGCATGAGGGTCTTTTCCAATCAGGTAGCCAAAGTATTGGAGCTTCAGCATCAGCATCAGTCATTGCAATGAATATTCAGGGTTGAGTTCCTTTAAGATTGACTGGTTTTATCTCCAATTCTTTGTTCTAATCTTACTCGTTCTCGCAACAGCACTGGCTGACTACCCTACTTCTTCTCTTGAATCTTATGATACCAAATCCTTCTGGTTTTCTCCCCGCTCAGACTCCTCCACTGGCATCCCATATGCTGGAGTATCCAGCGCTTTGCCTTGAGCCCCCATTCTTTTCTGAATTCATGCTTTCCCCAGGTGACCTATTTTATTCCACCAATATGTTGGTGACCACTAGGCTGTGTGTCTCCAGCTCTTACCTTTCCCAGCAACTCTATGCTCATATATCCAAATGCCTATTAGATAGCTTCAATAAATTTTACTACATATAGATCTTAAAGTCAATGTGGTCTGAACAGAACTCTCAATTTCCAGTCTCTACTCCCAACTGACTTTTGTCTCAAACTTTCTGATTTCAGTACATGGCCCCTGCATCCACCCAGATGTTCAAGTCAAAATGCAAACAGATGGTGGTGCTAATTTTGATCAATTGATGGAGATGGTGCTTTCCAAGTTTATAGGAAAGTTACTTTTTAGCTTTGACAGATGAGAAAATAAGTGGAGACACTGTAAAATCTCACTTTTCACTCCACTAGTTTTAGCATTCACTGGGGCTTCCCAGATGACACTAGTGGTAAAGAACCTGCCTGCCAGTGCAGGAGATGTAAGAGACACAGGTTTGGACAATAAAGAAAGCTGAGTGCCAAAGAATTGATGCTTTTGAACTGAGGTGTTAGAGAAGACTCTTGAGAGTCCCTTGGACTGCAAGGAGATCCAACCAGTCCTTCCTAAAGGAAATCAATCCTGAATATTCATTGGAAGGACTGATGCTGAAGCTGAAGCTCCCAATAATTTGGCCACCTGATGCAAAGAACTGATTCATTGGAAAAGACACTGATGCTGGGAAAGATTGAAGGCAGGAGGAGAAGGGGACAACAGAGAATGAGATGGTTGGATGGCATCACTGACTCAATGGACATGAGTTTGAGTAAGCTCTGGGAGTTGGTGATGAACAGGGAAGCCTGGCGTGCTGCAGTCCAAGGGGTCACAAAGAGTCAGACACGACTGAGCAACTGAACTGAACTTAAGTTTATGGAACACCATGTCTACTGAGATTATTTTGTGTGCATCTGACCCTGGCTCTGGGAAAGATGGAAGGCAAAAGGAGAAGAGGGTAGCAGAAGATAAAACGGTTATATAGCATCACTGACTCAATGGACATGAACTTGAACAAACTCTGGGAGATAGTGAAGGACAGGGAAGTCTAGCATGCTGCCGTCCATGGAGTCGCAAAGAGTCGGACACGACTTGGCGACAACAACATTGGCCTGTGTCCCTTTGGATGTAATCTCTGGGTGAGAAGAGCTTTGTTTTATTATTAAACTATCTGCACAATTTTTCAAATACCCGGCAGAGATTTTTACAACTTTAAACAGTACCAGTAATTATGAGAAACATCAGAAAGTTGTGATTTGTTGACACTCACTTATAATTGGATCTCAGTGGTATGCTGCTGTGCTGGAAAGTCTTAATTAAAAAAAGATACAACTTCTTTTCTGATTTCATAATTGACACTTATGCATGTAATGATAGAGAGAGAGGGCTTTACTGTCTAGTCAATAAAGCTGTTCTTTTCAAGGTTGGTGGGTCCATTCCTTATGAATTTTATTAATTATTTATTTATTAATACCATGTATTTTATAATATGTGTTAATTCTACATGACAAAATACTCTTGATTCCCCATGCTTAAGGTTCGATTCACTGGATATAACTGAAAACATATCCATTTGTGCTCGTTTTAATGGTCCTCAAAGTAAACAGCCCTTTCTTTGTAGGTGGCTAAGATTATTGAATAATAATCACTTATTTCATAGTTTTTATGTAATGTGGTAATATATAGTTAGTTTCCTGGTAGAGTTGCTTTTTTGCAATTTTTCTCCATGCGTTCAGTATTTGCCTTGAATTGTACATATAGGGGTATATGCATGTGTGTGTGTGTTAGGGTTTCTCTTGCTTTTTTCTTTAATCAGTAAAGAATCCAGATCTGAATGTGCAGTAAGCCGTTTCCATGTTGGCATGCTGTGATGTTGTTAATCAAATTCCTGAGAAAGCTAAGCTGATGAACTAAAGTTAAACACATCTCTTCTGCGGCTGCCAGAATCAAGAACCTTCTCATTGTAAGAGCAGCCCTTGCTTTTACCGGGTTTTACAATTTTCAAAGGGCTTTTAAATGCATTGCATCTTCTGGTGGACACTGGCCAATGTATAATCTTGAATTCAAGGTGCAGCAGCCTGTAGTAGCATGTTCCAGCATGTTAGTAGAAGAGCTGCCAGAAGAACACAAAAGCCAACACTAAGAATTCAAAATAGAAGGAAAGAGTGGGACTGGTTATCCATTTCAACCATGGCTTTAACAAAGCAAGTCTAATTATGCTGGGAGAAGAGCCAGATATGTTCATTTATTTATTAAATAATCATCAGTATTAGTCTAAAGCAAGAGGAATCTCATCACACACAAGAAGGGTGTGATGACCTCACTGGACAGCACGTGTAGCTGCTCAGCATAACAATAAAGAAAAAGGCCAGGAGAAAACTTCTTTTTTTTCTTAAATTGACAAAGACTCTTAGAATATGACCAGATTATAGTATAAATGGCGAGATTTCATGTTTAACTCAATGGAGCTTAAATTTCCATGCCAGTCTCCAAGGCAGAATTGTGCCAGAAGTAGAAGAAAAGACAATAGGGAAAGAAATATTGACTTGACTTCAAACTGCAAAGGCAGTTAGGAATTGGCACCTAGAATTCCCTACAGTTGGAACTATGGCTTATAAAGACTGCTACGACTTTTTTGCATGTCAGTCTACTAAGCAGCATTACAACCAACCAATGCAATTCCTCATCTGCCTCTGAAAGAATTGCCGAATTTGAAGTATGCTCTTTGAACAGCAGTCATAAGGAATCTGGTATGTGCAGGGAAACTCAGAAAAGTACAGAGAATTCCCTTGTTTTCAAAGAAAACACCATCTTGTTGAGGAGATAAAGCAATATACATCTAAAACAAACCAAAATATGACATTAAAAATTTAAGGAAAAGGGAGTGAATTCAGAGACAGTGTTCAAGATAAGCCCCAAGGAACCTGACCTGGGTCTTGTGGGGCAACTGGATTATATGGACAAAGTAAAGGTGAGGAAGGACTTTGAATTGAATTGGCGCAGAAGTGGAAGCGCAAAACTTGCAGAAGTGGAACATGCCGTGGGCACGTGAGGAGCATTAAATAAACCTCAGAGTGGACAGTGAGGCTTATTTTTCTAATGGTGAAAATGTAAAGAACAGTTGGGAATTTCCCTGGTAGTCCAGTGGCTAAGACTCCATACTCCCAATGCAGGGTCTGCTGCTGCTGCTGCTAAGTCGCTTCAGTCGTGTCTGACTCTGTGCGACCCCATAGACGGCAGCCCACCAGGCTCCCCCATCCCTGGGATTCTCCAGGCAAGAACACTGGAGTGGGTTGCCATTTCCTTCTCCAATGCATGAAGGCGAAAAGTGAACGTGAAGCCGCTCAGTCCTGTCTGACTCTGAGCGACCCCATGGACTGCAGCCTACTGGGCTTCTCTGACCATGGGATTTTCTAGGCAAGAGTACTGGAGTGGGGTGCCATCGCCTTCTCCCAATGCAGGGGACTTGGGTTCAATCCCACATGCTGCAAGTAAGAGTTTGCATGCCGCAATTAAAAGATAGCATATTAAAAAAAAAAAAAATGAAACAAAGATCAAAACTCCCCCGAGTGCCACAACTGAGACCTGGCACAGCCAAAAAAGAAAATAAATATTAAAAAATAAAGAACAGATGTCTTCCAAGTAGCATCTATTCCTCTGCATATTACAGCATGAAACTCTGAAGGTTGGGTATATTCAAAGGCCACAAAGCTTGAAGCATCGTCATTCCTTCATGGAACTGAGAGCAATGGCTAGGATAACCTAAAAAAAAATTATAGAGCATGTCAAAATTTTCTGAGTTCTTTCTAATAAACAGTACAGAAGTCAAAAAATATCATAACTGCAGCCCATTCTATAGTCCACTTAAGAAGAACAACAGGTGATGGTAGCAACGAGGACAATGTTGCCATGGTTACGAGGATGAGAAGTGTTTATAATATCTTAGGATTTGTGTTTTCCCTACATTATTTCACTTTATCCTCACAGAAGCCTCATGACATATTTTTGGTAACAAATAACGTAAAACTGACCCCAAATAGCTGAGCGCTAGAGAATAATTGTCTGGCACAACTGGAAAGCCCAGGGACAGATATTCCTAGCTTCAGAAATAGGCGAATCCAGAGGACCAGGTGATGTTACTGGGATTCTGTCACTGTTCTCGTTTCTCAGCTCTGTTTCACTCTGACGGTAGGCTTCGTCTGCAGCCGGACACTCTCGGTATACCTGGGGAGATTAACTGCCTCCATGTGTATACTCAGAGGTCCAAAGGAACAGATCTTCCTGGCTTGCTCGCTCCTCTCTTGCTCTCCCTGCCTCTCCCTCTCTTGCTTTCCATCATGGAAGGCTTTGGATGGCCCCAGTGGATCACGTGCACAACACGCAGACCAAATGCTGCAAGGGCCTAGAGTCCTGTAGACATCCCTTTCCATCAGAGGTCAGTAGGTAATGGGATTGGCAGCCCCACGGGCACCTTATGAGTCAGGGAGGGCCATTCCCAGTGGAAAGCAAGCTGCCCGGCACATGTTCACCATTGGTAAAAACTAACATTATCCCTATTTGGCAATGAGAAAATTGAGGCCTTGGCTGGTTCAATCTGATACCAGGCTTTGGGAGTAAGACTGCCCTTTTTGTTGTTTTGTTTTGGTTCAGGTGAGGGGGGACGGGGGAAGAGGGGTTGGCCCTGCCCCTTGAAATATGGGATCTTAGTTCCCTGTCCAAGGATTGAGCCCACAGCCCCTGCGGTGGGAGTGCAAAGTCCTAATCATTGGACCTCCAGAGAATTCCCAAGACTGCCCATTGTTAAATCAATAGCTGTTAAGCTGAGAAACCTTTGGAAAGGACTAGGCCTGAGCCTCACCCAGATAATTAGCCCATTATTAAGGTAGTAAGAACTGGAGAACACATTTTTTTTTTAAATATCCTCAGGTGGTTTGAACATTAGAAATGTTAGAAAACAGTCAGTATTGAAAACTCCCATCCAAAGCACTGCTGCTGCTGCTGCTGCTAAGTCGCTTCAGTCGTGTCCGACTCTGTGCGACCCCAGAGACGGCAGCCCACCAGGCTCCCCCATCCTTGGGATTCTCCAGGCAAGAACACTGGAGTGGGTTGCCATTGCCTTCTCCAATTCATGAAAGTTTAAAGTGAAAGTGAAGCCACTCAGTCGTATATGACTCCTAGCGACCGCATGGACTGCAGCCTACCAGGCTCCTCCGTCCATGGGATTTGCCAGGCAAGAGTACTGGAGTGGGCTGCCATTGCCTTCTCCGAGTCCTAAGCACTAGACCCCTGTTAATAATGAATCCCAGGCTGCACAAAGTACTCGCTTCAGCCACGTCCATCATCCAGCTCATAATAATTACCTGCATGCCTCTGTCCTTCACCTTTATAGCATCCTGTCTTTATAGCTGCAGTCTCTGGGACCTCACTGGGCATGACAGACATTCAGTAAATATTTGTCAAACTGAATTGATGTAGCTCCCTGGATTTTCAGGCAAACATTCCTGCTGGAATGAAGGACTCCGAGTGGGGAAAATAATTAAACTATATTCATGTGATAGTTGTGATGATAAAGATAGGAAGGAGGAAAAAAGACGGAATAGTAGTCTATTGTCCACATTTTCTGAGCCAAAAAGAAACAAAAAGAAAATAAGGAGTTCAGTAGGTAAGATTATCATGTGGCATAAATTACTTTTCAAGTTAACATAACCCTTCTAGCCAGAATTTCAGCTCTCATTCTGCTATGCTCCTTAGTTATAATATCCTTATTCTATTTCTCAATTAAAGGCTTATTAGGCTTGTCGACATCTTTCTAGAATATTAACTATTTTATTCGTTAGAAAGCTAGGCTTTTTTAAATTGAAATCCTTTATGGAAAAGCATGCTGTAATGATTTTTTTTTTTTGGCCCAGTCATGCAGCTTGTGGAATCTTAGATCCCCGACCAGGGATGGAGCCCGTAGTGTGGACTCCTAACCACTGGGAATTCTCTCTAATGATTTCTTGATCTCTCATTCCATTTGATGACACCATACTAAACAATAGCTTTAATCTGATCAAAAAGTTAATTTTTCTACAGTCAAGTAACTGCATTTCTGTTAAAAGCTTCTGTTAGAACTACACTAACATTATAGCTCTTGGTTCTGTGTTCCTTTGCTGTTTTCTGGTCTTTTTCACACCAAACAGGTTAACTTACTGCTCTCAGACTTCCATTTTGCCCTGCAGAACCCTGAGCCCCGTATTTCATGTCTATGTGGAGGCGGGTACAGGATAACTTTAGTTTTCCTACTTGGCTGTCTCTTTGCTACAATCTCTCCATTTTCAGCTGCCCTGGAATTTGCCTTTTCACTGCACCTGCCCTGGCTCTGGGCAATACCCCAGCACTGGCCAAACTTGTAAATGTTTTATGAGACTGTCAGCAGCGACCCTTGGTGCCAACCAAGAACACCTGTTGTTTCCTTGCCTTTCTCGAGACTGTCAGTGCCCACCTCCTGCTGGGCTCAGGCATTCCTTCCATCCAGAGGGTTTCTGGGCTTTGCGTATTTGCATAATCACCCAATCATCAGTCCAAGGGTGAGTTTCTTTCCAGAGAAACGATTGGGCACTAAAGCGTGTTTCAGGCAACTCAGCTAGGCCTTTAAAGAAGTATTTGCCTAAAAGGACCCTTTATGTGAAATCCAAAGGCTTATTAGCAATCATGTCACCCTTGGTGATGTGTTTGTTTTTTTTTTCCCCCAAAGTTCTTGTTCCTCCATTTTTATTGTCTGTAAACACTAAATAAAAAGCAAATTCTAATTAGAGTCCAGAGAAGAATGCATGTTTCCTCATGGAAAGAATCTAGAATTTCCATTAGGAATCCGATATTCATGGACTCACCGCTCCTATCCCCATGACTGACTGCCATCACTCTAGGGCTTTAGACTTGGTAATTTAGGGATATTAAGCTCTTTGCTTGATTCCTTCTGGACTCAAGTATTTCTTCAGATAGTGTTCCGTGTTGGTAGCATTTGAGTTCAATAGGCTTTGAAAGGCCCGCATGGGAACCTCATCACTATCTGCAATGCTGTGCCTACAGGAAAATGTGTTACACATACACAAAAATACACGCTCAGCAATAGCAACCTATCTCCTTATCTTCACACTCAGGTGCTGCCAATAACCCTATGGAAGCCACTGGACATCCAGCAGCAGTTAGAGGACACAGAATCATTTGCTTACTGTTCCTTACACTTTTTAATTTAATTTTATTTCTTCTGAATTACATCTCTCAGTAGTTCCTTCGGCGAGGTTCTTTGGTGCTAAATTCTTTCAGCTTTACTTTGTCTGAAAATATTGTTTTAGAGGGAGAGGAGATTTTATTCTTAAAGTTTAATTTGCTATATAATTTAAGTTAATATTTATTTTCTCTTAAGACTTTGAGGATATTTTTCCACTGTCCTTTGACTTCCATCGTTGCCTGTTGAGAAATCTCCAGCTAGTTAAACTATCTTTCCTTTATTAATTTGGGTTTTTTCCTAAATTTGCCTTTATATTTTTCTGTCTTTTATATTCTGTAATTTCATTAAGATGGGTCTCGATGTGGATTTATTTTACTTATTTTGTCAAGAATTTTGTTAAGCTTCTTGAGTCTTAGGACTAATGTTTTTAATCAACCACAACAACAACAAAAAAAAATCAATGAAAAAATTCTTAATTTCTCTATCTTTGAATACTACCTCTACCCCATTCTCTTTATTCTTTATTATTGAAACCCCTAGTAGATATATGTTTCATCTTTTTGTATCATCAAGGTCTCTTGATGTCTCATATTTTCCAACATTTTCTTTTTTTTTTAAATTTCCTCAGATTTATCTTTTGGTATACTAATTCTCTTTTCAGTTATAAGCCAGCATTGTTAACCTATCAACTAACTTCAGCGTCTATATGCTTCTATCTCTAATAGTTTTATTTTAAGATATGCCTCTGGAGAAATCTGTATGCAGGTCAGGAAGCAACAGTTAGAACTGGACATGGAACAACAGACTGGTTCCAAATAGGAAAAGGAGTACATCAAGGCTGTATATTGTCACCCTGCTTATTTAACTTATATGCAGAGTACATCATGAGAAATGCCGGGCTGGAAGAAGCACAAGCTGGAATCAAGATTGCCGGGAGAAATATCAATAACCTCAGATATGCAGATGACACCACTCTTATGGCAGAAAGTGAAGAGGAACTCAAAAGACTCTTGATAAAAGTGAAAGTGGAGAGTGAAAAAGTTGGCTTAAAGCTCAACATTCAGAAAATGAAGATCATGGCATCCAGTCCCATCACTTCATGGGAAATAGATGGGGAAACAGTGGAAACAGTGTCAGACTTTATTTTTCTGGGCTCCAAAATCACTGCAGATGGTGACTGCAGCCATGAAATTAAAAGACGCTTACTCCTTGGAAGAAAAGTTATGACCACCCTAGATAGCATATTAAAAAGCAGAGACATTACTTTGCCAACAAAGGTCTGTGAAGTCAAGGCTATGGTTTTTCCTGTGGTCATGTGTGGATGTGAGAGTTGGACTGTGAAGAAGGCTGAGTGCCGAAGAATTGATGCTTTTGAACTGTGGTGTTGGAGAAGACTCTTGAGAGTCCCTTGGACTGCAAGGAGATCCAACCAGTCCATTCTGAAGGAGATCAGCCCTGGGATTTCTTTGGAAGGAATGATGCTAAAGCTGAAACTCCAGTACTTTGGCCACCTCATGTGAAGAATTGACTCATTGGAAAAGACTGTGATGCTGGGAGGGATTGGGGGCAAGAGGAGAAGGGGACGACAGAGAATGAGATGGCTGGATGGCATCACTGACTCGATGGACATGAGTTTAAGTGAACTCCGGGAGTTGGTGATGGACAGGGAGGCCTGGCGTGCTGCAATTCATGGAGTCACAAAGAGTCGGACACGACTGAGTGACTGAACTGAACTGAACTGATTCTTTTTTCAGAATCTTATGCTTTATGATATTATCCTTTCTTTTGTGTCACTTTAAGCGTACAGATTTGATAGTCTCCACCTGATAGCTTTATTAATTGATGCACTGTCACTCATAAGGATTTCTAGTATTTTATAATTTTGGGTTGTGAACTTCTCTTCATTGTGGATTTATCTATGGAAATCTTGTGTACCCTAGGTTGAAGAAGTGTATCTCCAGAGAGGTTTTGCATTTTCTTCTGCCAGCTGTGAGGCCCTAAATAATTTATATCCTGTTCTCTCAATTTAGGAGTGCCTAGCCTAGATGGGTGGAGAAGGCAATGGCACCCCACTCCAGTACTCTTGCCTGGAAAATCCCATGGACAGAGGAGTCTGGTGGGCTGCAGTCCATGGGGTCACTAAGAGTTGGACACAACTGAGAGACTTCACTTTCACGCACTGGAGAAGGAATTGGCAACCCACTCCAGTGTTCTTGCCTGGAGAATCCCAGGGACAGGGGAGCCTGGTGGGCTGCCGTCTCTGGGGTCGCACAGAGTCGGACACGACTTCAACTACTAAGTTGAAGCAACTTAGCAGCAGCAGCCTAGATGGGAGGGGAGGTCAGGTTAGAGTGGATACAGTGTATGTAAGGCTGAGTCCCTCTACTGTGCCCCTGAAACTGTCACACATTCCTAATTGGCTAAACTCCAGTATCAAATAAAAAGTTTAAGAAGAATAATAATAATAAACTTGAGTTCCTAGTCAACCGTTCATTTTCACGAAGTTTTTGTGCATCCTTCAAAAGTAAGGAATCCTTGCTTTGAAAACATTACAATAAAGAATAAAAGTCCTTCAGCTGAAAGGTTCTTTGTAAAGAAGTCCAGTTTGGCCACTTGGTAGAGGAAGAAATTATACCTCCAGCATCCAATGCCATTGGCAAGCTCCTAAGAAATTGAAATACAACCAGATTTTCGCTTTATTTAAAGAGCTAAAACAAAATCCTGAAGTTTCTAATCCTCTTATCTCTATGACTGGTCATAAAGACAAATTCTATAATTAAAACTCATCATACTTCTGGGCAATACTCCCACTTACGTTTTTATGAGGATTAAATGGGATTGTTCATGAATGGTATTTAGCACGGTGTCTGAAACTTAAGTACCCAATAAATGTTAGCTACTGGTTTACCATCTAATTCTCACTGAATCTTGTAATTAGGTATTCTTTCTGATACCTCCTATGACTGTCCCTCTTCTTCTTGCAGTGAATAACATCTTCCCTAATAATCTATCACATAATTCAAAGGTTTTATTCTCAATGCTTTAATCACTGAGCTTCTTCTTTTCTACTGTTCCTTTGCCATTTATTGAATTTACTTGAAGAGAAGTACAAAAGTAGACTCAATGCTAAATTAAAGGACTGACAAACACTGGATATACTAGGAGTATAATAGCAGTATTATAACAGTCCTATTATACTCTTGAGTATAATACTATAATTCTGGCTATAATACAGCTTATTCCATTGGAAATGTCCAAGTATAATACTCGCTTTTATAATAAACTATTGTAGACTCATATTTGGCTAATAGCTCATCATGACCCTCATGTCTCACTGGGTCTAAACATGCCATTACCCTTCAATTATTTTTTTTTACCACTACGCCTTTCCTTCTGGTTGATCTGGAATAAATGTTTACATTATGTTTCACACAAAATAAAAGACTTCTTTTAGAGAACTGCTGCAGATGTCTATGAATCAGAACATCAAAAAGAGAAATCTTTCAAATATAAAGTTTCATCAGCTTGATATCACAATATTTTCTTTACAATAATGTGTAACTCTCAGCAATGATGCAGGGAATGTTATTGATTATGTGTGCATATTTTAAGTCAGTTAAAAAAAAGGTGTTGCTAAAATGTCCACATGTCTCAGAAGAGTGAAAACATAAATCATCTGAGTGTGTCAAGGGTTTTGTCTTCTTTTGGTGTTTTGCGATGATTTCTTTGAGTGATTCCTTAGGATAATTTTGTCAATGGCATCTTTGTAAATAAGGCCACATGGGACAATAGAAAGACCCCTGGCCTGAGAATTAGGTGAGGTGGGTTCCAGCCTGCTAACTGCTGATCTTCTCTGGAGCCTTAGGCAATTGATGTGTTCCTTCTGAATGTCAGTTTCCTCCTTGTCCATGCTGACCTTTGTAGCTCTGATAGTCTAAGCAGGGCAGATTTTGCCAACCTTAGTTGCATCCTGGGATTTGAACATCTCTTCACAGCTCTGTGTTCATGCAGCGTCCACCCCAGTGAGGCATTTGGGGTGTTCTCCAAGTACACACACACACACACACACACACACACACACACAAGCTCCTTCCCTTGGTAGACTACATCTGAAGGGTGTCTGTGTGGTACCCTTTTGATCCATAGCTGTGCTGTCTGTTCCTATGAGTCAAAAGAACAGTTTCTGGTGTCTTTTGTAGATGTGTGTCAGCTACGTGGAAATGCAACAGTAGCAACCTCTGTTAATAAATAACTGAAGAAAATGTCTCAGGGCTTCCTTGGTGGCTCAGTGCTGAAGAATCCACCTGTCAATGCAGGAGTTACAGGTTTGATCCCTAGTCCAGGAAGACCCCACATGCCGAGGAGCACCCAAGCCTGGGCGACACAACTGCTGAGCCTGTGCTTTAGAGGCAGGCGTCCACAATTACTGAGCCCATGCGCCTGGAGTCCAGGCACTGTGACAAGAGGAGCCACCACAATGAGACAACCAGGCACCGCAAAGAAGAGAAGCCACTGCCCTCCACAACTACAGAAAGCCTGTGCACAGCAACCAAGACCCAGTGCAGCCAAAAAATAAATAAAATTATAAAAAAAAGAAGGAAGAGAAAATATCTCAGTACTTTTGATGATGAAATGGCACAAGGTCCCCAAGATCATTTAGAAACCCTCCATCCACACACATCCCTCATTTTCCAGGTAAGAAAATATTGCTGCAGAAGGTTGGGTATAGAGTAAGACTGGAACCCAGATCACTTGTCTTGGAGAGAGTGGAATTTTCAATGAAGAATACTACTGCTTCCATATATACCACAGTGTCAATATGAGGGATTATGCACCGCTATAAATAGAAAATATAAAAATATGTTCTCAAGGCTTTATGGTTGACAAGCAACTTACACCTCTATTATTTCAAATTGAACTTCACTGCAAAGAAAGATTTGAAAGGGTGAAATGATTTACCCAATGTCACTTAGCCAGGCAGTGAAAGAGTCAGCTTTGGAGGCCAACTCCTCTGATCCAGGTCTTATATGTTTCCTGGACTTAGCCCTGCCTTCCATCAAACAGGCTGATTACCAAGGAATGAAGTAGATCTTTCCACTGCCTCTGGCAGCTGAGGGATCAACCTGAAAAAGGTTGGTCCAGTTGGCAAAATACTCCAAGATATTCACGTTCTAATCTACCAAGATCAACACTATAATTAAGTTTACTTTTAGGAAACTTCTGAACAGGAAATCAATCAGAAACCAGATATTCCAGCTGATTCTTTTTTTTCTTTTTTCTTTTCCTTTTTGGATTCTCTGAAACGGTTCATTTCTAAACATTCAATCATATTAATATGCAATTACATGAATGGGTGGTTCACACAGACAAAATCACTAGATAAGCTATTTTTTGATCCAAATATTTTCATCAGATAATATTAAAATTTCTTACAATAAGGAGCTAGGGCATAGTGGTCACGCAAGAGGGCTCTCGTGGGCACATCAGGATTCAAACCATGGCCCTGTCACCTCGTCAGTTCTCCTCTGTGTAGTGAGATAAAGTTGTAGCACATACATCGTAAAGTCATTAAGAGAACTAAATGTGGTAATACCTATATAGGGCTTGAAATTGTACCAAGCACACAATAAGTGCTAGGTATTATTATTGTTATTTATATAATAGGGGTGTCATATTATTCTCATTTTACAAACTGAGATTCAAAGAGGTCAGTGATTTTCCTAAAGTTGCAAAGTTTTAAGTGGCTTCATGGAAATTTATTTGCTAAAATCTCATTAAACTCTAATTTGAAAAGATACAGGCACCCCAATGTTCATAGCAGCACTATTTACAATGGCCAAGATAAGGAAGCAACCCAAGGGCCCATGAACAGACAAATGGATAAAGATTGTGGTGTATATGTATAAGGGGCTTCCCTGGTGGCTCAGATGGTAAAGAATCTGCCTGAAATGCAGGAGACCCAGGTTCAATCCCTGGATGGGGACAATCCCCTGGAGAAGGGAATGGCATCCACTCCAGTATTCTTACCTGGATAATTCCATGGGTTGAGGAACCTGGCAGGCTACAGTCCATGGAGTCTTAAAGAGTCAGACATGACTGAGTGACTTATATATATATATATATATATATATATATATATATATATATATATATATATAGTGGAATATTATGCAGCCATGAAAAATGAGATCCTGCCATTTGTAGCAACATGGATGGGCCTAAAGAATATCATGCTTAATGAAATGCCAGACAGAGAATGACAAATACTATATAATATCACAATATCACTTGTATGTGGAATCTAAAAAATACAACAAACTAGTGAATAAAACAAAAACAAAGTAGACTCACAGATATAGAGGAAAAATTACTGGTTACCAGCTGCAGGGCAGTGGGGAACAGAGAGGAGATAGAATGGGAGGTTTAAACTATTGTATATAAGATAGATTCAAGGATGTATTGTACAATGCAGGGAATATAATCCATATTTTGTAAGAACTAAATGGAAAGTTACCTTTAAAATTGCATAAAATTTTGTTTAAATTATACAAATAAAGATTTTAAAATAAGAATTAAAAAACAAGAACAATATAGAGACATCTCTGATGGTCCAGTGGTTAAGAACCCACTTTGCAATGCAAGCGATGTGGGTTCAATCCCTGGTTGAGGAACTAAGACCCCACATACCGCAAGACAACGAAGCCTGTGAGCCACAACTAGAGAGCCTGATTGCCACAATGAAAGATCCTGCATGCTGCAACTAAGACCCAAAGCAGTCAAAGAAATAAATAAATATGTTTCTAAAATAAAAATACAAATGAATATAAATGCAAAACAGAAATAGATTCACACACAAAGAAAACAAACTAGTGGTTGCCAAAGGGGAGAAGGATGAGGGAGGAACAAATCAGGGGTAAGGGATTAAGAGACACAAACTACTATGTACAAAATACATAAGCAATGAGAAAACATGGTATAGCATGGGGAATTATAGACATTATCTTGTAATAACTTTTTTATATGGAAATTCTTTATTTTCTAACTTCTTTTACACAATGGTTGAGCATTAAATCTTAGAGTTGATTTAACATCCGTATAATTAATTTTAGACTATATTTCATGGATATGACCTCAGGTAAAAATACTGGATTAGTATGCTGTAGTGATTACCTGAAAATAATGTAATATTATAAATCAATTATACTTCAGGAAAAAATAAAAATATTTTGAAAACTTCTTAAAGATGACTTCATGTCAAGCTGAGAGTAAAAACAAGAATAGGAAAGAGAAGAGGAGGAATGACAGACTGGCTGGTTGGTAGGGACCCTGAAGGACCGCATGACAGAGCCCCGAACTAAATGTTGTCAACATTATACTTTTGCTATACTTATAAGTGACCAGTCTATACCACCCTGCTTTACCTGAAGTAGCTTGGTTTTCTCTCAAAGCATGATGACCACAGAAGAATTAGATCACACAGAACAACACATTTGTTAAGACAGCCCCTAAACTATGGTTTTTCCAGTGGTCATATATGGATGTGAGAGTTGGACTGTGAAGAAGGCTGAGTGCCGAAGAATTGATGCTTTTGAGCTATGGTGTTGGAGAAGACTCTTGAGAGTCCCTTGGACTGCAAGGAGATCCAACCAGTCCATTCTGATTGAGATCAGCCCTGGGTGTTCTTTGGAAGGAATGATGCTACAGCTGAAACTCCAGTACTTTGGGCACCTCATGCGAAGAGTTGACTCATTGGAGGAGACTCTGATGCTGGGAGGGATTGGGGGCAGAAGGAAGAGGGGACCACAGAGGATGAGATGGCTGGATGCCATCACCGGCTCAATGGACGTGAGTCTGAGTGAACTCCGGGAGATGGTGATGGACACGGAGGCCTGGCGTGCTGCGATTCATGAGGTCACAGAGAGTCGGACATGACCAAGCAACTGAACTGAATTGAACTGAACTGAAGCAAAAAGTTCAGTTGTATCTAGGTCTCTACCGTGTGACATAAATCTGTTTAAATTTGAGAGTATATCAGTCATGTGAGCACAGACTTCTTTTCTTAAGAGTTAAGAATACTCTTAGCTAAGCGAATTTTCTTAGCTAAGAAAAAAAAAAAAAAAGTCCACTGAATTATCAGGTAACTAAGTGACCTGTGGCATTGCTGTTGTTTTAATTTCCAATCCACCTTGGACTGGTCAATACCTTGTTCAACAAGTCTACCGTCACCAGTGTAACAGCAACGTACTATAGTAGCACTGAAGCCCTTATTCTCAATTTTCTGTTCTTATCTCTTTACAGAGCAGTAAGAAACAGTTTGCAGACTGGCACATACTTCTCACATTTTGTGAAGCCTCGGCACAAATAAAAGGATATTTACTGTCAACTTCATGAGAAAATCAAAAGTGATTCCAGGATCAATTTGAAGGCTCCATGTCATTTAAAAAGAACCAGGCTTTTATTATTATTATATTATCCCATTTTGCCAGCCACAGGTCATTGGTCTCTATCCTCAGGCTTGTCTAATGGCCGCAAGCTCTCTGAGCCCCAGGCATCACCTCATCGCCCAACGTTATCCAAAGCAGGAAGGGAAGAATAAGGACAAAAGTGCTTTCTCCTCACCTGGCTCTGTATTCACTCAAACAGGAATGTCTTGTCTAGAAGAGCCCCAAAGATCCCCCAACTCATTCAGACCTGCTCTTATACCCAATATGCAAAGAAGAATGGGAGCTCTGTGGTTGAATGAGGCCAACAAGGATCCAATCCCTTGAAGCTCCAGAGCACATTGCCATTTGAACAAAACCAGAGACTTTGGCAAGGAGGGGGTTTCCCTGGTGCCTTAAGTTAAGGAATCTGCTCACAATGCAGGAGACCCAGGTTCAATCCCTGGGTTGAGAAGATCCCCTAGAGAAGGGGAACCTGGGAATACTGGAATACCCACTCCAGTATTCTTGCCTGGAGATCCCATGGACAGAGGAGGGAACACAAAGAGTCAGACATGACTGAGCGACTAACTTTTCATTTTGACACGGAAGAACCAGGAAGGACTGTTAGGTGAGAAAAGACGTATCTGCCACAGACATCTTCTGCTCAGACCATGTGAGGCTTAAAGATATCTGTCCTTGGGGAAAATGTGACATTCTGCAAGGATAAAGGAGGCACTCAAATTCTTTAATGTGATATACTCTTCTTTATCCACAAAAAATTTCTGGAATTCAGAAAGAACCAGAAGGCAGATCTCCCATCTATTACCTCCTGAGCACATTTTTTTTTAACTTTGTAAGTCTCCTTTTCCCTGTTTTTAAAAGGGGTGGGACTTCCCTGGTGGTCCAGTGGCTAAGACTCCACACTCCCAAAGCAGAAGGCCCAGGTTCCATCCCTGGTCAGGGAACTAGATGCCACTTGCTGCAACTAAGAAGTCACATTCTGCAGCCAAGCGACCCCACATACCACAGCAAAGATCAAAGATCCTACATGCCACAAACACGGCCCCATTCAGCCAAATACAAAAATAAGTCTTTTTAATAAATTAAAATATAGTAAATGAATGGGGCTTAAAACAGGACTTTCATCAGGAATGTGCTATGAGGATTTTAAAAGTTAATAGAAAGCACTTACGTGCTTGGCGTGGATTTGTTGTTGTTCATTTGCTAGGTTGTGTCCTAGCAAGACTCTTTACAACTCCATAGACTGTAGGCTGCCAGGCTCCTCTGTCCTCCACTATCTCCCAGAGTTTGCTCAGATTCATGTCCATTGAGTCAGTGATGCTATCTAACCATCTCATCTTCTGCAGCCCCCTTCTCCTATTGCCTTCAGTCTTTCCCAGTATCAGGGTCTTTTTCTAAAGAGTTGGCTTTATTGCATCAGGTGGCCAAAGTACTGTAGCTTCAGCTTCAGCATCAGTCCTTCCAATGAATATTCAGGGTTGATTTCCTTTAGGATGGACTGGTTTGATCTCCTTGCAGTCCAAGGGCCTCTCAAGAGTCTTCTCCAACACCACAATTTGAATGTATCAATTCTTCGGCACTCTGCCTTCTTTGTGGTCCAGCTCTTTAGGGACGTCCCTAGTGGATCAGACGGTAAAGCATCTGCCTACAGTGTGGGAGACCTGGGTTTGATCCCTGGGTTGGGAAGATCCTCTGTAGAAGGAAATGGCTACACACTTCAGTACTCTTGCCTGGAAAATCCCATGGATGGAGGAGCCTGGTAGGCTACAGTCCATAGGCTTGCAAAGAGTCGGACACGACTGAGTGACTAAATTAAACTAACTTTCTTTAGGGTTTGGCATGGTGCAAGCCCTAAATAAACCTCACCCTACTCTTATTGCTAACTGGTTATGAAGAGAAATTTTGAGTTTCTACATAACCCAGGGTCACTGTTAGAAAATTATGAGAGCTAAACCGTTTGGAGATGCCTAGGGCGGTTTCCGGGGCTCATTTCACCACACAATAAGGGAGGACTGATCATGTAGAGAAAAATTTTACAGGCAACACATGTGACTTCTGAAAGAAGAATGTCAAGGCACTCACTCCGAACCAGTGGAGACTCAGGAGACCTAAATCTGTTTCAGAGTCCAGCAAATCCCAGCATGACATTGTGGACCTTTATGGAGCCTTGCTTCCCCTAAGTCACTTCGGGGGCTTAGTTGAAGACACAAGTTGCTGTCGAACACCGGAACTGAGGTCTGCTCTTAGAGGTGGTGCTGAGGTGGTGACGCTGCACTGTCTACTTGCCAAGGAGCTATGCCAGGAAGCAAGAAACTCTGGAATGACCCAGAGGACCTTTCAAAAGCTGCTAACAGGAGCAAGTGGGAGTTTACCACAGCCAGGAGAACATGCTGCTGGGAGTCACTGAATGCAGCCATGTAGGGAGGAAGGGGCACCTGGAGCTGGGCCACTGGCCTTTTCTGCCACTGAGGGTCAGGAACCACAAAAGCTGTTGCCATAATAGCAATTTCTAAAAGACAGTTTTGGAAACTGCCAATGGAACCAATTCTCATTATTCGAAGCAACTGATTCCTGGGTCAGAACTGGGAGATCATACTGCTCAGAAACTGTGGCCCTCCTTAGCATCAGTTCAGGGATCAAAGTGCTGGTAACTGAGTAGCAAACTGTTGAGGGGAACACATGAGCTCAGAGTCAAAAAGACCTGGATGTGAGTTCTGGGATTTCCATTCTGTGACCTTGGGTAAGTCCCTTAATCCTCTGAGCTTCAAAGTATTTAATGGGTTCAGTTCAGTTCAGTTCAGTTCAGTCGCTCAGTCGTGTCCGACTCTTCACGACCCTATGAATCGCAGCACGCCAGGCCTCCCTGTCCATCACCAACTCCTGGAGTTCACTCAAACTCGGGTCCATCGAGTCGGTGATGCCATCCAGCCATCTCATCCTCTGTCGTCCCCTTCTCCTCCTGCCCCCAATCCCTCCTAGCATCAGAGTCTTTTCCAATGAGTCAACTCTTCACATGAGGTGGCCAAAGTACTGGAGTTTCAGCTTTAGCATCATTCCTTGGTTAATATATATATAAATGCTTTATAACATAGAAAGTATCAGGAGATTAAAAAAACGTTATAATCATTTTTTTTCAGTATGTTCTTCAATGAAGAGAAAAATTAACAATTTTGCACAAGAAAAAAACTGAAGGGAATAGAGCCCTGGAAAACATGAGTGGGGGCCCAAGCCCATTTCAGAGACCCTTAACAGGAACCTAGTTGAAAGTTCAGATGAGGTTTGGAGAATGAGAGCCTCACTAATGACTCGGATCAGATTCGAATTTGTGATTTCAAGTCCTCAAGCCTCTCGTAGATTTGGTACAAGTTTTCAGTTGCTTAATGAGGCCTGAAATCCCATTTTGTTTCCCACGAAAAAACACCTGAAAGTTTCCTGAAGAGGGTTTTTTACAAAAAAAAAAAAAAGTTAAGCATAACATATCTGTGGGTGATCTTCTGTAAATATTTGTTGTTGTTATTTAGTCCATAAGTTGTGTCCAACTCTTTGCAACCCCATGGACTGTATAGCCCACCAGGCTCCTCTGTCCATGGGACTTCCTAGGCAAGAATACTGGAGTGGGTCCCTTCCAAAGTCCCTTGGGGAAACAAGAAGGCAGCAATGTAGATGAGAGAGGACCTGTTAGAGGGTGTGATTTCAGCCGCTTTGCTGACTCAGGACGCCCTTTAGAGACGTGCAGACTGGGCTTCCGTGGGGGCAGCCGTGCTCTCCACCCCTCGCCATCACCTGCACACATCCAAGCAGCAACATGACCCACTTGCCTCCCTTGCCTTGGGCACGGTCTTCTGTTCTGGCAACTGGTGGTGCTTCTGAGAGACTCCATCTGCCTATCCACTTTGAGTTTCCATTGGACTGACATCTGGGATTCAAAACTTTTCAGTCTACTGTCAACAGAGCCTTTCTTTTAAAAAGAGAGAGGGAAAGAAGAAGAAGAAAAAAAAAAAACCTCTCAAGAAGTGAAAGAATCCAAACACTATCTAAAACAAAACAGAGAAACAGCATTCTTTCTGTCTTGTTTTTTAAATAGAGCTTTCCACACCCCCACGTGTTTATGCTATAATTAGAAAGTGTGTTGTAGAGAGGGTGTTTTGATCACCCTCTAAAAATCTTGTTTATGAAATACTGACTTTACCATATGATATTAATTTGGGGAAAGAGAAATAACAGGAAAGCAGCTATAGCACCGAGAATTCTACAAGGCAGTGCTATGGAGTAGCAGAGGCAAAAATAGTAATAGGGACTTCCCTGGTGGTCCAGTGGTTAAGACTTCACCTTCCAATCCAGAGGATGTGGGTTCCATCCCTGGTCAGGAAGCTAAGATCCCAAGTGCCTTGTGGCTAAAAAAAACAAAACATAAAACAGGAGCAATGTTGTAACAAATTCAATGAAGATTTTAATAATAATAATACTGATGTATATTAATGTTTTCAAGCATGAAAGTGATGAGAGTCTTAACTTCAAGTCCACATTGACTCTTCTCTAGACTATTGCAATAGACTGACTTGATTATCCCATTCTTTCTCTTCTTTGATTCAATCTCCAGAGATCATTGTCCTGAATCCCAGGCCTGCTCAGGCCCTTGCTCTAGTCAGAACTGGTTTAGTAGATACTCAGCACCTACATACAGGGCTAAGGACTGCCCCCAGATTTGGAATCCAAGCCACCTTCAGTCATTTTCTGCAGGGTTGATACTGCCTGTCCCCAGGATGGGTTTGAAAATGTTTGAGAATTCTTTTTATTGGTCAAAATGCCATGGAGCACTGATGACTTTTAGAAGACACACACTCCCTAAGAAAGCAAAGACCCATTCACCCCCTAAAACCAGTAGCACACCCACTGAGAAACTTTGAACCTAACTTTTCAACTTTTCGTAACTTGATTTTCTACTCCATCCTCTGTCATATCCAACTTGGCAGCCACCTTGACTAGTCCCATCTCTAACCTCCATTCATGTGCTCACACTGGTCTCTAGTCTGAAATGTCCTTCCTGACTCACTGATCTTTGTCATTCTCAGTCCTTCAAAACTCAGAATAAACCATCCCCATCCTCCAATCAACATTAATTTCTCCATTTTTGTGGTCCTATATCACTTTGCTTATACCTCTACGCTTACTATATTCTGCCTTGCATTATTGCCATTGTTATTACTTTTATCTCCACTACCAAATAATATATTTCTGGAGGGCAGGACTTGCCTTATTCAGCTTTATATACCTGGAACACTGAACTCTCAGTGCCTGGTACTTAGCAGATTTATCGAATTCATTTGAATTATGCTCATGATTTGAAAATACATTTTTCTCTCAAATGTATGTGTATGTGAGGACATTCTAAATTTTTTTTTTTGCTACTAGTGGATTTAATATGTAAAGTCTTATTTTAATGGGGCTTCTCAGGTGTCCCTAGTGGTAAAGAATCTGCTTGCCAATGCAGGAGACATAAGAGATGTAAGATGTTAGAGACATAAGAGTTCGATCCCTGGGTCAGGAAGATCCCTGGAGGAGGAAATGGCACCCAACTCCAGTATTCTTGCCTGGGAAACCCCGTGGACAGAGGAGCCTGGCAGCTACAGTCAATGGGGTCACAAAGAGTCAGACACGACTGAGGGTCTGAGCACGACAAACAACAACAAATTTTATTAGTTCTTCCTAGGAGAAAAACTGTTGGAATAAATTGAAAAAGAAAAATGGTTGATTTCCTGTCCTTGTAACTGAGACAGGGTTTCAAAAGAAAAAGCCAAAAGGATTTAGTCTTTCAAAAGTCACAAGCAAAAGGAAAATGTAATTTTTTTGTGTTACTCACTGAGATCTTTGTGTACACATACCTCCTCAGATGACTAAACTTTACAAATTTCACTTGACTTTACTTCAACTTTCCAAAAAAAAAACTTTTTAAGTAACCTTTGGATTGGGATGAAACGTGGAAAATTTCAACTCAAAGTCAGATATTTGTTTTTTTTCCCCCCTAGGAAGCTGTGCGCAAATAAAAACAAGGTTTGGCAGGAGCATTTTATAAACCACCTTTACCCTAGGACGGGTCACTGCCAGTGCCATATTTGTTGATGAGACATTTGGCAAAAGGCCTGCTGCAGAAATACCGTCTTTGACTTGATTTTGCTGCAGATTTCATCTGTGAAGATTTTCTTTTCCAGTTACAAAGTTCCCCCAGGAGGACGTAGCTTCTTTTTGGAAGCCTGTGAAGTGTTGGCAAGTCTTGCCCTGTTTACCATGGAAACTTGTACTTGGATAGAATTACAGTGTGTGACCTGGTACAAGCAGAGACGGATGTCTGATGCCCGCCATTTTCTCTTCATATTGATTTGAATTTTATAAACCACAGAACCAGATCAAATGACTTTGATCTTTCCTGTTCATTCGTTCATGGTGGCATACAGTCATACTCATATAGACTTGAAAATAGATTGGCAGATAACAGAACATATGTTACTATTGAAATGTATAGGTTTGGTTTTAGTTAATCTACAGATTGCTCTGCTAAGTCGCTTCAGTCACGTCCGACCCTTTGCGGCCCTATGGACTGTAGTCTGCCAGTGTCCATGGGATTCTCCAGGCCAGAATACTAGAGTGGGTAGCCTATCCCTTCTCCAGTGGATCTTCCTGAGCCAGGAATCAAACCAGGGTCTCCTGCATTGCAGGCGGATTCTGTACCAGCTGAGCTACAGGGAAGCCATTTCACTGTAAACTACAGAGGGTTGCATGAAAAAAGAGTAGTCCATTTGTAAGCATGGATGATTTAATATCGACTTGTCCATTTTTTTTTTTCCTTAGGAAGTTCTAATATACCATATGGCTTTGAAATTGCATTGATGGGCTAATTTTTTTTTAATGAGAAAGAAAATGAAAAGAACTAGCCTTGCCTATAAATAGGTATTCTGCTTTCCTCTAAGTAACAGTTTAAAATATCTGGCCCAGAATTGAGTAAAAAAAATTTTATTTATTTATTTATTTATTTTTTTTTTTTTATTGCTGAAGCCTGGCTTGGAGAATTTTGAGCATTACTTTACTAGTGTGTGAGATGAGTGCAATTGTGCAGTAGTTTGAGCATTCTTTGGCATTGCCTTTCTTTGGGATTGGAATGAAAACTGACCTTTTCTAGTCCTGTGGCCACTGCTGAATTTTCCAAATTTGCTGGCATATTGAGTGCAGCACTTTCACAGCATCATCTTTCAGGATTTGAAATAGCTCAACTGGAATTCCATCACCTCCACTAGCTTTGTTCATAGTGATGCTTTCTAGACCCACTTGACTTCACATTCCAGGATGTCTGGCTCTAGGTCAGTGATCACACCATTGTGATTATCTGGGTCATTCACCCAGATAATCACTATCTTTTTTGTACAGTTCTTCTATGTATTCTTGCCACCTCTTCTTAATATCTTCTGCTTCTGTTAGGTCCATACCATTTCTGGCCTTTATCGAGCCCATCTTCGCATGAAATGTTCCCTTGGTATCTCTAATTTTCTTGAAGATATCTCTAGTCTTTCCCATTCTGTTGTTTTCCTCTATTTCTTTGCATTGATCGCTGAGGAAGGCTTTCTTATCTCTTCTTGCTATTCTTTAAAAAAATTATTTTTATGTCTTTGTGAAATAGTTAACAGTATAGCTCAGGACCTCATCACTTCTTGCCTGGATTACTATAACAATTCTAACTTGATTCTACATCACAGTTATCATACCCTATTCTCAATCTATTTGCCACACTCCTACTGGCACTGTCATTCAAAAAACAAATCTGATCACGCCAATCCAATGGTTAAAACCCTTCAAAGGCTTTAGGAATACTTTTAGGAGAGAATGCCAAATTAGTGTGGCATACAAAGCTCTTTCCTAGTCTTCCATTTGCCGCACACTATTCTTACTCAATATTCCACTGTATACATGTTACTCGCCTGAATTTTCACTCAGCTGTGCCTCTCTACCATTGAACCAGCTGCTCCCAAACATATAATGTCACTACAGTAACTCCCTGCTCTTTCCATGGCTTGCTCCTACTCAGCTTACAACTCATAGGCCACTTTCTCCAAAAACCAACGCAAATTTTCTCGCCCAGCAAGGGTGACCTCCAAAAGAGTTTTAGTAACACTTGCTCATATCTTCAGGATGACCGACAGCTAGCACACAGCACTGCATTTTAATGACATGGAAGTCCCAAGAGACCACAGTTTATCCTGAGTTTAACAAATATCCCAGCAGGTAGATGGTAGTCAATGAAAACTGATCAAATTATGAGCAAAAGGATGAATGAAGGAATACAATTTAGGGGTTTACATTACACTTGTTTTTCTGGTTATACTTGGAGACACTGAAATCTTGAATTTGCTATTTTGAATGGATCTCAATTATCAGAAATTATTTTTCATTTTTACAGTTTGAGAAAACAAAGTAAATTTAAGAACCAAGTTGACCCCAAAGAAAGTTTAGGTGAGCTGAAAAGGGTTAAAGAATGCTCTTTTCATGGTTAGCACCGCCATGACTCAATGTCTCAGGAAGCATCTGAAGCATGTAGCAACTCCAAAGCACTGGACACTGAAAAACTGATCAATGTGCTTGTTCCTTGCCCATCTACCAGTCCCCACATGCCTGAGGGAAAGTCTCCCCCTCATCATTTTCTAAGGAACAGACTTAAGTATGCTCTGACAGGAGATGAAGATCTGCTTGTGCGACAGTTTATTAAGACTGATGGCAGGGACTCCCCTGGTGGTCCAGTGGCTAAGACTCCATGCTCCCAACACATGGGGCCCTGGTTCTATCCCTGGTCAGGGAACTAGATCCCACATGCTACAGCTAAAACCCAGTGCAACCAAATAAATAAATAAATACAAGAGAGAAAGAAAAAAAAGACTGATGGCAGAGATCCAAAGTGATGTAACCTAACCTACCCTGCTGGATTAATAGATGTCATCAGCCTTAACAAGACCAGAGAGAATTCCCCTCTCTTCTGTGACACCAAGGGTCACTTTGCTGTTCATTGTAGTCCACCTGAGGAAGCCAAGTACAAGTTGCGCAAAGTGAGAAAGACCTTTGTGGACACAAAAGGAATCCCTCATCTGGCAACTCATGATGCTCATACCACCTACCTCCCTGATTCCTCATCAAAGTGAATAACACCGTTCAGACTGATTTGGAGACAAACAAGATTTACCCATTCCACCAGTATATGGTGACCAGAGGTGCTAACCTGGGAAGAATTGGTGTGATCACCAACAGAAAGAGACCTCCTGGTTCCTTTGATATGGTTCATGTGAAAGACGCCAAAGGCAACAGCTTTGCCATCCGGTTCACTAACATTTTTGTTATTGGCAAAGGCAACAAACCACAGACATCTCTTCCCCAAGGAAAAGGCATCCATCCCACCATTGCTGGATGAGAGAAATAACAGACTGGCAGTCAACAGTGAAGTGATCTCTAGGTTATGTGATTGGAAAGATCTTTATACTTAATTGAAGGTAATATGGCATGATTTGAAAATATGTGGGTTATTTTCAAATGTCTTTGGATAATTGATTTTTAACATAATTCCACAGTGGAAAGAGAAGAGACTCTATATGACTACAATACCTTTAGACCATGAAATTTTTGCACCTTGTTTTATGTCTCTGGATATGTCTCCCAGCTTACAGTCTATGGAAACTTGAATAGAATTTGTATCCTGCTGTTGTGTGAAAGTTGTATAAATCTTAGTTATGTTGAATTGGTTCTTTTCAGGTCTACTATATCTTTCTACTTCTCTGTATATTTATTCTATTAATTTTTGAGTTTGATATTGAAACTAAAACTAAAAATTTATCTACTTAAAAATTAATTGTACTATATAGTGGAACTATATGTAACCTTGTCCTGCATTTTCCAAGTCTCCTGTAAATGTGTTACCACATTTTCACAATTAAAAAAAATTAAAAATAAAATAAAATGGAGAACCAGCAGGGACATGCTGTGTGGCAAGGGGAATTCTGTTCAGTATTATATAACAACCTAAATGGGGAAAGAATTTGAAAGAGAATAGATACATGTATATGTATAACTGAATCACTTTGTTGTACAGCTGAAACTAACACAGCATTGTTAATAAACTCTACTCCAATACAAAATAAAAAGTTGGGACTTCAAAAAAAGATAATGTGGCGTGACTAATTATTAATACAATCATCATTCAAATGATTTTGTGACCCTTTTCAGTGTGTATATTATATTGACCACCCCAAGCATCTAAAATAAAGATGCCAACTTTAGTTTGTAACCAGTAAAGAGCCTTTAATTATTCCATAAACTTTCAGGATAAAATTATTTTAAACTCACTTCAATACAAAACATTTAACATAAGTGATCTTCTTTAGAATTTTTGGTAAAAAGTATTTTATTAACTTGAACTAGCCAGAGGGTTTACAAATCCCCCTCAGATTTGAAACAATCTGTTTGCAGGATTTGTGACTTTTCCATTTGTTTTCCTTCATTCCTGCATGTATATTGATGGTTCAAAAGCCCAGTCTTTAATTCCAGTGGCAATAAATTCAACTTTAGTCTGAATTTGTATTTCCTGACATCTTCCATCCAGTCTCCAAGAGATAAAAACAGTGCTTGAAATTTAGCCTTCTATGTAGAAGAAGAAAGTCTATAGTGTGATATGAAGTGCAACAGAATCTCTAACCCCCAAAATGCTTCCCTTCCCACCCCCTGCCCTTATCAGTAAATATCTGAAACTGCTATATCAAACAGAAACACGTAACAAGAGAGAATAGTCTTAGGATGTCAAAGGGAATTATCCACTGATTTAAATTCACTCTGCCTATTATGTTTCGGAGAAGGCAATGGCACCCCACTCCAGTACTCTTGCCTGGAAAATCCCATGGATGGAGGAGCCTGGTAGGCTGCAGTCCATGGGGTCACAAAGAGTTGGACACAACTGAGAGACTTCACTTTCACTTTTCATTTTCATGCATTGGAGAAGGAAATGGCAACCCACTCCAGTGTTCTTGCCTGGAGAATCCCAGGGAGTGGGGAGCCTGGTGGGCGGCCGTCTATGGGGTCGCACAGAGTCGGACATGACTGAAGCGACTTAGCAGCAGCATTATGTTTCCCTTTGTGCCTTATTTGCCAGGAAGCTCAGAGTCAAATTTATTATTCAGTTGTAGTATTATCAGTCCTGGGTGTTCATTGGAAGGACTGATGTTGAAGCTGAAACTCCAATACTTTGGCCACCTGATGCGAAGAGCTGACTCATTTGAAAAGACCCCGATGCTGGGAAAGATTGAAGGCAGGAGGAGAAGGGGACAACAGAGGATGAGATGCTTGGATGGCATCATCAACTCAATGGACATGAGTTTGGGTGAACACCGGGAGTTGGTGATGGACAGGGAGACCTGGCGTGCTGTAGTTCATGGGGTTGCAAAGAGTCGGACACAACTGAGCGACTGAACTTAACTGAAGACTTTTCTGCTTCCTGCTTCAGTTAGAAGGCCCATCCCTTTTTCAAAATTTTAAGGACAATATGTGGCTCCCCAGTGTCACATGTTGAAGTCCTAATCCCCCAGTGTGTCTGTATTTGGAAATAGGGTGCTCTAAGGATATAATTAAGGTTCAGTTCAGTTCAGTTCAGCCACTCAGTCATGTCCAACTCTGCAACCCCATGGACTGCAGTATGCCAGGCTTCCCTGTCCATCACCAATTCCCAGAGCTTCCTCAAACTCATGTCCATCGAGTCAATGATGCCATCCAACCATCTCATTCTCTATCATCTCCCTCCCCTCCTGCCTTCAATTTTCCAAGTATCAGGGTCTTTTCTAATGAATTGGTTCTTCACATCAGGTGGCCAAAGTATTGGAGCTTCAGCTTTAGCATCAGTCCATCCAGTGAATACTCAGGACTGATTTTCTTTAGGATGGATTTGTTTGAACTTTCTGCAGTCCAAGGGATTCTCAAGAGTCTTCTCCAACACCACAGTTCAAAAGCATCTGTTCTCAGCACTCAGCCTTCTTTATGGTCCAATTCTCACATCCATACATGACTACTGGAAAAACCATTGCTTTGACTAGATAGACCTTTGTCAGCAAAGTAATATCTCTGCTTTTTAATTTGCTATCTAGGTTAGTCATAGCTTTTCTTCCAAGGACCAAGCGTCTTTTAATTTCATGGCTACAGTCACCATCTGCAGTGATTTTTGGATCCCAAGAAAATAAAGTCTGTCACTGTTTCTATTGTTTCCCCATCTATTTGCCATGAAGTGATGGGCCCGGATGCATGTCCCTTGTTGTAATTAAGGTCACATGATATAAGGGTGGGGCCCTGATCCTATAGGATCAGTGTCCTTACAAGAAGAGACACTAGAGAGATGGCTACTCTCCTTCCCTTTATAACTCTCTCTGCACACACAGCAAGAAAAAGCTATATGAGAACACTGTAAGAAGCCAGCCAGAAAGAGAACTCTCACCAGAAACCAAATGAGCTAGAACCCTGATCATGGACTTCCAGCCTCTAGAACCATAAGAAAATTTCTGTTGATTAAGCCACCTAGTCTACAGTATACTCAAGATGACTATTATGTCTGCGATGCCTGCATGGTGACTGCAGCCATGAAATTAAAAGACGCTTAGTCCTTGGAAGAAAAGTTATGACCAACCTAGATAGCATATTGAAAAGCAGAGACATTACTTTGCCAACAAAGGTCTGTGAAGTCAAGGCTATGGTTTTTCCAGTGGTCATGTATGGATGTGAGAGTTGGACTGTGAAGAAGGCTGAGCACCGAAGAATTGATGCTTTTGAACTGTGATGTTGGAGAAGACTCTTGAGAGTCCCTTGGACTGCAAGGAGATCCAACCAGACCATTCTGAAGGAGATCAGCCCTGGGATTTCTTTGGACGGGACGATGCTAAAGCTGAAACTCCAGTACTTTGGCCACCTCATGCGAAGAGTTGACTCATTGGAAAAGACTCTGATGCTGGGAGGGATTGGGGGCAGAAGGAGAAGGGGAGGACAGAGGATGAGATGGCTGGATGGCATCACTGACTCGATGGACGTGAGTCTGGGTGAACTCCGGGAGTTGGTGATGGACAGGGAGGCCTGGCGTGCTGCGATTTATGGGGTCACAAAGAGTCGGACATGACTGAGAGACTGAACTGAACTGATTCTCTTTTTATCTGACTCTTCACTGTTTACCTGGAACCCTGTCTCTCATTCCTGGTCACCATAAACTCTGCTGGGCTGCATCTCCCATCATCCATCTACCAGTCATGAAAACTTGGAAAAAAAAAATATTTCATAAACTGAATGAAATTAAGGATAGTAACTCAGCACAGTAATTTGGGGTCTACCCACAAACCATACTCGCAAACTTAAAATCAACCTTGTTTATTATTTTTCTAGAGTCCTTCTATAACTTTGCAAAAAGCAATATGACCTTTTTTTTTCTTATAGTGTCCAGTTTTATAAGTAATGTTTGTGTAAAACTAGCAAAATTGACAAGTATGATACTATGGCTTGATCTCATGGGATGGTGTGTTACTCCTATCCTATTTTCTTTTCATGTTTTCCTGTGCTTCTTTTTTTTTTCCTAATTTTTAATATGATCCACCACCTAGCCCCACTCCACCATTCTCAAGATTTTCCCTCCTAACAAAGTCAGCAAATGATATCAGCATTGCCTGTATCTTTGATATCATTCAACTTAATCTGTGAAAACTGTCTTCTTCTCCTAAGACATACTCCAGATAGCCTGTAAGCCTTATGAACTGCAATCTTCTAAGGGAAGTACACATGTTTAGAGCATAGCAAGGCTAGTAGTATTCGACTAATAGTTTTTGTGCCAAAAAAATACAATCATTAAGATAACAAGTTTCCACTACAGTTCACATGCTTAAAACTTTCTTTGAAAATTCTCCTTAGGGCTTCCCTGTTGGCTCAGTGGTAAAGAATCTGCCTCCAACGTAGGAAATATGGGTTCAATCCCTGATCTGGGAAGATCCCACATGCTTCAAGGCAATTAAGCCCAAGTGCCACAACTACTGAACCTGTGCTCTAGAGCCGTGGAACTGCAATTGCTGAAGCCTGAGCACACTAGAGCCTGTGCTCTGCAACAAGAGAAGCCACCACAATGAGAAGCCTGTGCATTGCGACTAGAGAATAGCCCCCACTCACAACTAGAGGAAAGTCCAAGCAGCAATCAAGACTGAGCAGAGCCAAAACTAAATAAAGAAAAAAAATTTTTTTTCATTATCTCTATAAGTTAAAATATTTTGTATTTGTACTGAATAAAAATTTGTATTACTGGAATATTTGAGGAAAGTCCACTTAGACATTTTTTCTTCCTTAGGTGACGAAGTAAAGAAATAACATTTATGTGTTCAAAATTGTATTTGGTCATTTTTACAAAAGTGGTGGAACTTTGTTGATTTCTGTGTGGGTAGACTTCAGTGTGAGATAATTTTAATGAAAAACAGGAAAAATAATAAGCTGAAGTTAAATGTGATTTGGAAATATTTTATGAGCAACTAAGAAAAATTCTTACAGCTCTCTCAGATACACTTGTCAAGATTAACCTCCTGGGCATTTAGACATTGAATAAAGTTAATTGACTCAAGATGTAATACTGACTAACTAGAGAATGACCATTTCCACTTAGCTGCCAAGCATGGATATTAAGTGTTCCTCTATACAGGGTACTGGGCTTCCTAGATGGTGCCAATGGTAAAGAACCGGCCTGCCAATGCAGGAGACATAAGAGATGCAAGTTTGATCCCTGGGTCAGGTAGATCCCCTGCAGGAGGGCATGGCGACCAATTCCGGCATTCTTGCCTGGAGAATCCCATGGACAGTGGAACCTGGTGGGCTACAGTCAACAGGGTTGCAAACAGACAGGACTGAAGTGATTTAGCATGCAAATGGGGTACTAAAAAGACTATTGTTCAGGAGAGTGAGCACAGATCTCACTTCTTGAAGAATTAAAGTACTTAGTGTTTTCTAGAAATGCCTTGAAAGAACTTACCAGGCCTGACACACATGGTGTTCCAAGGACTCCCACATACAGATCTTGCTAGTTTACTATCTCACAATCCTATCACAGAACCTACTCTCCAGCAAAACTAAACCTCTCCTTGACCACACTGTCTAATGTCTTCCACTCAATTTATGCCTTATATTATCCTGTTTCCTTCATAATACTTAACACTGTCGGAAATTACCTAATTTATTTATGATCTATCCCTTGTCTCTCAGAATGAAAGTCACATGAGAAGAAGGATTTTTCCTTGTTTAGCGCTGAGTATCCAGGGACTAGGACAGTGTTTGTCACACAGTATGTACTCTATAAATATTTATGGAATGAATGAATGAAATACTTCTTATAAACATCTGAACTTCATTGCCTCTGTGTCTTAGCATGTAAAACTTCCTCCATCAAGAATGCCTGTACTTTCCTTCCACTATACATTTTCATGGTCCAATTAAAGTTTTATAGCACTCAGGCCTGTGTGGGAGGTGACAGTGTGCAAGCTTCAGCTCTCTTCAAAGAATGGAAGATATTTAAGGAATCACCAATTGATGTGTTCTTTTCACATGCACAGACCCAGCAGCACACATGCACACACATACACACACACACACACACACACACACACACACAACTAGCACAGCATCACTTCAGTTCAGTTCAGTTCAGTCGTTCAGTCATGTCTGACTCTTTGCAACCCCATGAATCGCAGCACACCAGGCCTCCCTGTCCATCACCAACTCCCGGAGTTCACCCAGACTCACGTCCATCGAGTCAGTGATGCCATCCAGCCATCTCATCCTCTGTTGTCCCCTTTTCCTCCTGCCCTCAATCCCTCCCAGCATCAGAGTCTTTTCCAATGAGTCAACTCTTCGCATGAGGTGGCCAAAGTACTGGAGTTTCAGCTTTAGCATCATTCCTTCCAAAGAACACCCAGGACTGATCTCCTTTAGAATGGACTAGTTGGATCTCCAAGTTCAAAAGCATCAATTCTTCAGCACTCAGCTTAGGAAGCATTCATTACATTAATTAATGAGACAAATGTAACATTCAAATTCTGAATGCGATTTTATCTTAGCTAGAAATAGAACAAGAAAAGTGAAGCCATCATTTGGTTAGTGCTGTGGCACGGCAGGAGAAATATATCAATTATATATGCTTGATCCACACAGAAACAGCACGGCTGGCAAAAGTCTGACTTAAATTTAGGTCATCAGTTAATAAACCTTTGCTCAGTTGTCCCCTGCCCAGCTCGTGGGATGTATCCAGGATTTCCCATGGCACTGCATGTGAGTTTGGAAAGAAGAAAAACCAGAATCTTCCCAAATCTACATAAATCTTCAGGGGTCTACTGTCATGGGTTTATGTCAGGCTGACCTCTGTTTTGCCCTGCTTAGAGAATCCAGCTTGAATAGGTCAGTCGTGATTTACAAAGGCAGAAAGAGAAACACATGTGTTCATCTCTTGGACTGAAGGATCTTACCAGGTCGGCCATGCTAGTCCCACTCATTTTTCCAACCACCAGATTCTCTTTTCTCATTCCTCTTTCTTCACACACAGTCTAACAGCCTATTCAATAATATGTTTTTTCAACTACACTCTAAGAACTATCAGGACTTACAATGACAGTGAGTACTCTGACTATGAGAAAGTCAATGTTTAATCTCATCTTTTTCTCTTACCTCTATGCTCATTCTTTGCCTTATAACACAGAAATATGTCCTTTTTATTTATTTGCTGTGTAAGATCTCTGGCTGGGTATAGAGGTAAATGTAATCTGCAGATGATAACATAGTATATTTTGGTTTTTGACGTGTGTGTTACAAATTGCCAATGATTCCCAAGATTCATTTTGTGATATCCCAGTTGTAATATCCCAAAAGGTATCATAAAATTCTCAAAACTAAATTAATTTGGATTTACCATTAAATTTCTGGAGTAAATATGGAACAATAGCATTTCTTGACACAAAACATAACAAAGTCGTTCTATCTCCAAACAGATTCAGAACTATTTATTGTTCTCAGAGACAGATTCAGTTCACTTCATGAATATTGGTTACTAAGCACAAAGTTTAGATGTGTTCTGATGATAATTACTGAATTCATGTTTGTTGCATTCAAAGTCTTTTTACATAAAAATATTTACTCATCTTTAAGACTTTGGAATTAGAAACCTGATGTGTGTGGGAAGGCTACATGGACAATGATTAGGAGTTGCACCAAGTTACTCCTGGGCTTTAAGCTGGCTTTCTAACATTAAAAAACAGTACAAGAATTACCTTGTAGTCAAGATAGAGAGATACATATTTATTGAAACCAATCGATTTTACTCATGCTGGTGAGAGTGAGACATGACTATGGCTTACTCAGAAGACTGTCTTTAAACATGGTTGAAAACATCCTATACAAATTGGGACATGAATTAGAAACAAGAGGACGAGAGAGGGAAAGGTTATTTGCACAGCCTCAGTCCCACATGTACATGCATAGAGTTGGGAAGTATTTTGCTTGGTACCAGTACACTCAACACAAATAACACTTGCTGTTGTTGTTATTCAGTTGCTAAGTCATGTCTGACTCTTTGTGACCCCATGAACTTTAGGCACTCCAGGCTCCCATTCTTCACTATGTCCCGGAGTTTGCTCACATTCACATCTATTGAGTCAGTGATGCTATCTAACCATCTCATCATCAGTCACCCCTTTCTCCTCCTGCCCTCAATCCTTCCCAGCATCAGAGTCTTTTCCAATGAATCAGCTTTTCACATCAGGTGGCCAAAGTACTAGAGCTTTAGCATCAGTCCTTCCAATGAATATTCAGGGTTGATTTCCTTTAAGATTGACTGGTTAGATCTCCTTGCTGTCCAAGGAAATCTCAAGAGTCTTCTCCAGCACCAAGTTTGAAAGCATCAATTCTTTGGCACTCAAGCCTTCTTTATGGTCCAACTCTCACATCCATTGATACATCACTACTGGAAAAACCATAGCTTTGACTACACAGACCTTTGTCGGCAAAGTGGTATCTCTGCTTTTTAACATGCTGTCTAGGTTTGTCATAGCTTTTCTTCCAAGGAGCAAACATCTTTTAATTTCATGGCTGCAGTTATCATTTGCAGAGATTTTGGAGCCCAAGGAAAAAAAAAATCTGTCACTGCTTCCATTTTTACCTTTCTATTTGCCATGAAGTGATGGGACCAGATGCCATGATCTTAGTTTTTTAATGCTGAGTTTTAAGCCAGCTTTTTTACTCTCCTCTTTCACCCTCATCAAGAGGCTCTTTAGTTCCTCTTCACTTTCTGTCATTAGAGTGGTATCATCTGCATATCTGAGATTGTTGAGTGATGATATTTAGAACTTATTACTTAGTATTTATTCAGTACTTAGCATGTGCCAGAAATTGTTAAAGTCATTTAACATGTTAATCCTTTAAGTCTCCCAGCAGATAGTAGGGGCTAGGCTACTTTTATTGCTTTCAACATTTTACAAGTAAAGAAACAGACACAAAAAGAATAAGCAACTTGCCCCTATACATGAGAGGTTGCATTTTTGCTAACAGCCTCAAAGCTGCAGGAGACTAATCTAGGCCAAACTAACGTTAGCACGAAGAGTACAATACCTGCATCATCACTGAGGGAAGACATTCCACAATTACCAAAATAAGAAGCCATATAAAACCACGCAGAAAAAAACATGCATTTGTTGTGGACAAATCAAATTACTAAGAAGCTTGGTAAATACTATAATGATGAATTTTCATCAGTTATATATAAGGGGGAGTTAGATACACCTTTCTCAGCATGTCAGCTGCAAACAAGTATGCTAGAAAGAAAATGAACAAATGTCAAGTATTACCATTAGGCATCACTGAACAAATGTCACAATGATCATGAAGGCAACAGAGGTCTTTCGAAGTATCTTCATTACTCCTTCAAAGTCATTTATTTCTTAAGAATAAAGTCCTACCACAAGTCCACCACAAAACCTCTGTCAGTCAATGTGAGAGGCTATAAGGAAGAGTAAGGCTCTGTTACTAGTTAATTACATTCTTTGTTTTTGTACTGTGTCAAGTAAAATGAATGAAATGAAATGCTTGCCTGATGAGATACAGATTTGATATTGTGGTCAATGAAAAGATCATATAAAAGGCATCATTTCTAATCTATTCAATTACTTAGCAGATCACTTGGACAATTACATAGCCTTAATTAAAATTCTGGCATCTAAGAACTACAAGTATATCATTAATATTGATTTATTTTTATTAAAAAAAACACAAAAGTAAAAATTGAAGTAAACCTGCAAATGAGAAAATAAATGATATAAACATATTTATTCATCTAGAAGCAGTACTATGACACCTGGAGATATAGAGAACATTTAGTAATAATTTCAAATAACTTTCTTGCCCATGGCCCATGAGTTGCAAATAAAAATTACGTTTCAAAAATTTTTCATCAAAATATTAATGGATAAAGATGCATGTTTGTTTAGTTGCTAAGTCACGTCCAACTCTTTTGCAACCTCATGGACTATAGCCACATACATACATATATATGTGTGTGTACGTGTGTACGTGTGTGCTCAGTTCCCCAGTTATATCCAACTGTTTGTGATCCCATAGACTGTAGACTGCCAAGCTCCTCTGTCCATGGAATATTACAGGCAAGAAAACTGGAGTGGGTTGTCTATCCTACATATTATATTGTTGCTTTGTTCAGCCATTCAGTCATGTCTGACTCTTTGTGATCCCATGGACTACAGTACACCAGACTTCCCTGTCCTTCACCATCTCCTGGAATTTGCTCAAACTCATATCCATTGAGACAGTGATGTCATCTAACCATCTTGTCCTCTGTTGTCCCCTTCTACTCCTATCTTCAATCATTTCAACATCAGGACATTTCCTAATGAGTCGGCACTTCGCATCACGTGGCCAAAGTATTGGAGCTTCAGCTTCAGCATCAGTCTTTCCAATGAATATTCAGGACTGATATCCTTTAGGATTGACTGGTTTGATCTTCTTGCAAACTAAGAGACTCTCAAGAGTGTTCTCCAACATCACAGTTCAAAAGTGCCAATTTTTCCATGCTCAGCCTTCTTTATGGTCCAACTCTCACATCCATGCATGACTACTGGAAAAACAATATCTTGACTATATGGATGTTTCTCAGCAAAGTAATATCTCTGCTTTGTGATATGCTGCCTAGGACTTTTATAGCTTTTCTTCCAAGGAGCAAGTGTCTTTTAATCTCATGGCTGCAGTCACCATCTGCAGTGATTTTGGAGCCCAAGAAAATAGTCTCTCACTGTTTCCACTGTTTTCCCATCTATTTGCCATGAAGTGATGGGACCAGATGCCATGATCTTAGTTTTTGATAAACCAACTTTTTCACTATCCTCTTTCACTTTTATCAAGAGGCTTTTCAGTCCCTCTTCACTTTCTGCCATAAGGGTGGTGTCATATCTGAGGCTATTGATATTTCTCCCAGCAATCTTGATTCCAGCTTGTGCTTCATCCAGCCCTGTGTTTCGCATGATGTACTCTGCATATAAGTAAAATAAGCAGGGTGACAATATACAGACTTGATGTTCTCCTTTCCAATTTTGTACCAGTCCAATGTTCCATGTCCAGTTCTAACTGTTTCTTCTTGACTGGCATACAGATTTAACAGGAGGCAGATCAGGTGGTCTAGTATTCCCATCTCTTGAAGAATGGTCCACAGTTTGTTGTGATCCACACAATCAAAGGCATTAGCATAGTCAATGAAGCAGAAATAGATGTTTTTTTGGAACTCTCTTGCTTTTTCAACAATCCATCAAGTGTTGGCAATTTGAACTCTGGTTCCTCTGCCTTTTCTAAATCCAGCTTGAACACCTGGAAGTTCTCGGTTCACATACTGTTGAAGTCTAGCTTGGATAATTTTGAACATTACTTTGCTAGCGTGTGAAATGACTGCAATTGTTTGGTAGTCTGAGCATTCTTTGGCATTGCCTTTCTTTGGGATTGGAATGAAAACTGACCTTTTCCAGTCCTGTGGCCACTGCTGAGTTTTCCAAATTTGCTAGTGTATTGAGTGCAGTACTTTAAGAGCATCATCTTTTAGATTTGAAATAGATCACTGGAATTCCATCACCTCCACTAGCTTTGTTCATAGGGATGCTTCCTAAGGCCCACCTGCGTTCGCATTCCAGGATATCTGGTTCTAGGTGAGTGATCACACCATAGTGTTAATCTGGATCATTAAGATCTTTTTTGTATAGTTCTTCTGTGTATTCTTGCCACCTCTTTCTAATATCTTCTGCTTTTGTTAGGCTTATTCGTTTCTGTCCTTTATTGAGCCCATCTTAGTATGAAATGTTCCCTTGGTATCTCTAATTTTCTTGAAGACATCTCTAGTCTTTCCCATTCTATTGTTTTCCTCTATTTCTTTGCATTGATTACTTAGGATCTTCTCTCTCCTTGCTATTCTTTGGAACTCTGCAATCAAATTGGTATATCTTTCCTTTTCTCCTTTGCCTTTTGCTTCTCTTCTTTTCACAGCTATTTGTAAGGCCTCCCCAGACAGCCATTTTGCTTTTTTGCATTTTTTCCCCTTGGGGATGGTTTTGATCACATCCTCCTATACAATGTTACAAACCTCCACCCATAGTTCATCAGGCACTCTATCGATCAGATCTAGGCCCTTAAATCTATTTCTCACTTCCACTGTATAATAATAAGGGATTTGATTTAGGTCATACCTGAATGGTCTAGTGCTTTTCCCTACTTTCTTCAGTTTAAGTATGAATTTTGCAATAAAGAGTTCATGATCTGAGCCACAGTCAGCTCCTGGTCTTGTTTTTGCTGACTGAATAGAGCTTCTTCATCTTTGGCTGCAAAGAATATTATCAATCTGATTTTGGTATTGACCAGTTGGTTATGCCCATGTGTATAGTTGTCTCTTGTGTTTTTGGAAGAGGATGTTTGCTATGACCACTTCGTTCTCTTGACAAAACTCTGTTAGCCTTTGCCCTGTTTCACTTTGTATTTCAAGGCCAAACTTGCCTGTTACTCCTGGTATCTCTTGGCTTCCTACTTTTGCATTCCACTCCCCTATGATGAAAATGACATCTGCCTTTGCATATATATATGCATATTTACAATGGAATATTATTCATCCTAAAAAAGAATGAAATAATACCATTTGCAGGAACATGGATGGACCTAGAGGTTACCATACTAAGCAACATCAGAACGATAAAGACAAATAGATGATATCATTTATATGTGGAATCTAAAATATAACACAAATGAACACATCTATAAAACAGAGACTGACTCACAGATATAGAGAACAGACTTGTGGTTGCCCAGGGGGATGAGAGGTGGAGGAGGGAAGGACTGGAAGTTTGTGATTAGTAGATGCAAACTATTATATTTATAATCATAAGGACTAGGTGCTGCTGTATAGCACAGTTCGGTTCAATTCAGTCGCTCAGTCGTGTCTGACTCTCTGTGACCCCATGAACCGCAGCACCGTTTTTAAGAGCGCCGGCTGTGAAGGACCTTGCAGAAGCGTGGCCAAGAGGAGCTACCCCACGTCCAAGGTCAGGGGCGGCGGCCGAGATTGCCAGGCCGTGACGGCTTAGGAGAGGCAGAGAGGAGCTACACCCACCTCCGAGGTCAGGGGCGGTGGCCGGGAGGAGCTACCCAACATCCAAGGAGCAGTGCCTGCGCGGGCGCAGGAGGGCCGAGAGGAGCTACTCCACATTCAAGGTCAGGAGGGGTGGCCATGAGGAGATACCCCTCGTCCAAGGTAAGGAGTAGCGGCTGCGCTTTGCTGGAGCAGCCATGAAGAGACACCTCATGCCCAAGGTAAGAGAAACCCAAGTAAGATGGTAGGTGTTGCGAGAGGGCATCAGAGGACAGACAAACTGAAACCACAGTCACAGAAAACTAGTCAATCTAATCACACGGACCACAGCCTTGTCTAATTCAATGAAACTAAGCTATGCCATGTGGGGCCACCCAAGACGGGCGTGTCATGGTGGAGAGGTCTGACAGAATGTGGTCCACTGGAGAAGGGAATGGCAAACCACTTCAGTATTCTTGCCTTGAGAACCCCATGAACAGTATGAAAAGGCAAAATGATAGGATACTGAAAGAGGAACTCCCCAGGTCGGTAGGTGCCCAATATGCTACTGGAGATCAGTGGAGAAATAACTCCAAAAAGAATGAAGGGATGGAGCCAAAGCAAAAACAATACCCAGTTGCGGATGTGACTGGTGATAGAAGCAAGGTCTGATGCTGTAAAGAGCAATATTGCATAGGAACCTAGAATGTCAGGTCCATGAATCAAGGCAAATTGGAAGTGGTCAAACAGGGGATGGCAAGAGTGAATGTCGACATTCTAGGAATCAGTGAACTGAAATGGACTGGAATGGGTGAATTTAACTCAGATGACCATTATATCTACTACTGTGGGCAGGAATCCCTCAGAAGAAATGGAGTAGCTATCATGGTCAACAAAAGAGTCCGAAATGCAGTACTTGGATGCAATCTCAAAAGCGACACAATGATCTCTGTTCATTACCAAGGCAAACCATTCAGTATCACGGTTATTTAAGTCTAGGACCCAACCATTAACGCTGAAGAAGCTGAAGTTGAATGGTTCGATGAAGACCTACAAGACCTTTAAGAACTAACACTCAAAAAAGATGTCCTTTTCATTATGCGGTACTGGAATGCAAAAGTAGGAAGTCAAGAAACACCTGGAGTAACAGGCAAATTTGGCCTTGGAATACGGAATGAAGCAGGGTAAAGTCTAATAGAGTTTTGCCAAGAGAACACTTGTCATAGCAAACACCCTCTTCCAACAACACAAGAGAAGACTACACATGGACATCACCAGATGGTCAACACCAAAATCAGACTGGTTATATTCTTTGCAGCCAAAGATGGAGAAGCTCTGTACAGTCAGCAAAAACAAGACCAGTAGATGACTATGGCTCAGACCATGAACTCCTTATTGCCAAATTCAGACATAAATTGAAGAAAGTGGGGAAAACCACTAGACCATTCAGGTATGACCTAAATCAAATCCCTTATGATTATACAGTGGAAGTGAGAAATAGATTTAAGGGACTAGATCTGATAGACAGAGTGCCTGATGAACTATGGACGGAGGTTCATGACATTGCACAGGAAACAGGGATCAAGACCATCCCCATGGAAAAGAAATGCAAAAAGGCAAAATGGCTGTCTGAGGAGGCCTTACAAATAGCTGTGAAAAGAAGAGAAGCGAAAACCAAAGGAGAAAAGGAAAGATATAAGCATCTGAATGCAGAGCTCCAAAGAATAGCAAGAAGAGATAAGAAAGCCTTCCTCATCAATCAATGCAAAGAAATAGAGGAAAACAACAGAATGGGAAAGACTAGAGATCTTTTCAAGAAAATTAGATATACCAAGGGAACATTTCATGCAAAGATGGTCTTGATAAAGGACAGAAATGGTATGGACCTAGCAGAAGCAGAAGATATTAAGAAGAGGTGGCAAGAATACACAGAAGAACTGTACAAAAAAAGATCTTCATGACCAAGATAAGCATGATGGTGTGATCACTCACCTAGAGCCAGACATCCTGGAATGTGAAGTCAAGTGGGCCTTAGAAAGCATCACTAGGAACAAAGCTAGTGGAGGTGATGGAATTCCAGTTGAGCTATTTCAAATCCTGAAAGATGATGCTGTGAAAGTGCTGCACTCAATATGCCAGCACACTTGGAAACTCAGCAGTGGTCACAGGACTGGAAAAGGTCAGTTTTCATTCCAATCCCAAAGAAAGGTGCCAAATAATGTTCAAACTACTGAACAATTGCATTCATCTCACACTCTAGTAATGTAACGCTCAAAATTCTGCAAGCCAGGCTTCAGTAGTACATGAACTGTGAACTTCCAGATGGTCAAGCTGGTTTTAGGAAAGGCAGAGGAACCAGAGATCAAATTGCCAACATATGCTGGATCATGGATAAAGCAAGAGAGTTCCAGAAAAACATCTATTCCTGCTTTATTGACTATGCCAAAGCCTTTGACTGTGTGGATCACAATAAACTGTGGAACATTCTTCAAGAGATGGGAATCCCAGACCACCTGACCTGCCTCTTGAGAAACCTGTATGCAGGTCAGGAAGCAACAGTTAGAACTGGACATGGAACAACAGACTGGTTCCAAATAGGAAAAGGAGTATGTCAAGGCTGTATATTGTCACCCTGCTTATTTAACTTATATGCAGAGTACATCATGAGAAACGCTGGATTGGAGGAAGCACAAGCTGGAATCAAGATTGCTGGGAGAAATATCAATAATCTCAGATATGCAGATGACACCACCCTTATGGCAGAAAGTGAAGAGGAACTAAAAAGCCTCTTGATTAAAGTGAAAGAGGATAGTGAAAAAGTTGACTTAAAGCTCAACATTCAGAAAACGAAAATCATGGCATCTGGTCCCATCACTTCATGGGAAATAGATGGGGAAACAGTGTCAGACTTTATTTTTCTGGGCTCCAAAATCACTGCAGATGGTGACTGCAGCCATCAAATTAAAAGATGCTTACTCCTTGGAAGGAAAGTTATGACCAACCTAGATAGCACATTAAAAAACAGAGACATTACTTTGCCAACAAAGGTCCATCTAGTCAAGGCTATGTTTTTTCCAGTGGTCATGTATGGATGTGAGAGCTGGACTGTGAAGAAAGCTGAGCACCAAAGAATTGATGCTTTTGAACTATATAGCACAGGGAACTATAGTTAATATTCCACGATAAACCCTAATGGAAAGAAATATGAAAAAGGATATATGTAAAACTAAGTCACTTTCATGTATAGCCCGACATTAACACATTATAAATCAACTATACTTCAATAAAAATATTTTAATTACATTTCTTTATTATTTTTAATAAAGCTTCAGCTGCAGTATGCAGAATTTACTAAGTTGCTCATGTCAGTGATTATATAAACTAATGAAAGTATTAAACAATAATATTTTATTATTACAATTTATTAAGATTATATGCCATTATTCCAACATACAGTTCTTTCTAAAAATAATTTAAAGGTAATAATAATGCTGAATTATAGGATATTACAATTAGGACAGGAGGGACAGTGCATCTAGATTAAACTGCCTGAACTAAAATGTTATAAAATCTTTCTGAGGAAATAAATGCATTTCATTCATTCAACAGATATTTACTGTCTGATCACCAGAGAAGCCCTACTCTACAAATATTTAAATTGAGTACCTATAAAAGTAAAATATGTTATACTATCAACTTTTGATGAGTATTAATGTTAATTTATTGTATTTTTATGCATATAGTCTACTACAAGTATGATAAACATTGTTCTTCTTGGATATATTTAATAAATTCCATTATGAAACTCTGAAAAAATTCCATATAGTTCTCTCAAAATGTCTCTGGGAGCAATTTTTCTTTGTAAAAATACACATTAAAAAATTTGAGGTAGGAATTCCCTGATGGTCCAGTGGTTAAGACTGGGCTTTCACCGCCAACCGTCCAGGTTTGATCCTTCATCGGGGAACTGCAAGCCACACAGTGTGGAAAAAAAAATTAAGGGAATTGGCCACATCAATTTCCTTGCTCCCAAATGTTTCAAAGGAAAAAATTACCATGCTATACTTGAACTTTTCTCTGTGGGATTTCTTTTGCAAAATAGATTTTTTAAAAATATGGATAAAGGATAAAAAACAGGCTAGAGATTGCATTCTTTGAGACCTTGAAGTAGTTTTACTATAGTATCAAGTCTTGAGGCTCTAAGCTTCTTGCTCTGCCTTCCACTTGATAAATCCCTTTCCACTTCGGGGCCTTTGTGCTTGCATTCCCACTGCTAGAAATCCATGATTATGTCCATGGCTTTGATCCTCACTGCACTCAGGTCCTGGCTCAAACATCATCTCCTCTGGCAGTACCTTCCTCCCATCACTCTCCATCCTTTTCCCGGCTGCAGTAGACTGTTACTTGAATCTGCTTTGGACCTCTGTGCTTCAAATAACAAAAAGAAATTCATGTGTAATAGACTCAGCATTACGATGTCTCCATGACATGGATCCTGAAACAAATTACAGCATTACTCATCCTTATACATGAATAAAGATTCTATTTTCAGACATAGTGACATTTACTGGTTTGAAAACTATTTTCATCTTAATATTAAAGAATATTACTTTTGTTAAAAAATCTCTTGAAGGTCTGATGACATTTGCTGATTGAATTTGAAAGTCAAGTACAATGAGATGTTCCCTCCCAGGCACTACAAATGTCAGTTTTAAAGACAGACAGACCTGGCTTCAGATCTCAGGTCTGCGGCTAACTAGCTATGTGAGCATAATCAAACAGATGTATAGAAGAGTCTTTTGGCCTCTGTGGGAGAGGGAGAGAATGGGATGATTTGGGAGAATGGCATTGAAACATGTATAATATCATATATGAAACAAATCGCCAGTCCAGGTTCGATGCATGATACAGGATGCTTGGGGCTGGTGCACTGGGATGACCCAGAGGGATGGTAAGGGGAGGGAGGTGGGAGAGGGGTTCAGGATGGGGAACACGTGTACACCCGTGGAGGATTCATGTTATTGTATGGCAAAACCAATACAATATTGTAAAGTAATTAGCCTCCAATTAAAATAAATAAATTTATATTAAAAAAAAAAAGATTCTCATTAAACCACCAGAACCATTCTTTTGCTTTGATCTAATAGACACTTTTCAGTTTTTACATGATTGGTTCACTCAATCATTTCATAAAGATAACTTTTCTTTTTCCCAGAAATTGTTTTCTTTTTACATTTTTAGCTGCTCTATATCAGCCACCTTTGCAGACTCCTCCTTTCTTCATCTTTCAAATATTTATGTTCCTCACGAATCTGAATGAGGCCCTTTTTTCTCCTCACTCTCTGTCCTTTCTCAGTACTATCATCCACTCTCAGGCTGAGACGTCCAATGTACCAACTTAACTTTAAGTTCCCTCTTAAAGTAGCCATAAAAAAAAAAAAAAGTCACAGCCAAGTCAGTATTTTGGAATCTGAAATGCTCTTTTAGATAAGAATGAGATCCATAACAGGACAAGTCAGTCCAAAAATGCTACGTGGGAAATACATAACATTACTGATCAGATCAGATCAGATCAGTCGCTCAGTTGGGTCTGACTCTTTGCGACCCCATGAATCACAGCACGCCAGGCCTCCCTGTCCATCATCAACTCCTGGAGTTCACTCAGACTCACGTCCATCAAGTCAGTGATGCCATACAGCCATCTCATCCTCTGTCATCCCCTTCTCCTCTTGCCCGCAATCCCTCCCAGCATCAGAGTCTTTTCCAACGAGTCAACTCTTCGCATGAGGTGGCCAAAGTACTGGAGTTTCAGCTTTAGCATCATTCCTTCCAAAGAAATCCCAGGGCTGATCTCCTTCAGAATGGACTGGTTGGATCTCCTTGCAGTCCAAGGGACTCTCAAGAGTCTTCTCCAACACCACAGTTCAAAAGCATCAATTCTTTGGTGCTCAGCCTTCTTCACAGACCAACTCTCACATCCATACGTGACCACAGGAAAAACCATAGCCTTGACTAGACGAACCTTTGTCGGCAAAGTAATGTCTCTGCTTTTGAATATGCTATCTAGGTTGGTCATAATTTTCCTTCCAAGGAGTAAGCGTCTTTTAATTTCATGGCTGCAGTCACCATCTGCAGTGATTTTGGAGCCCAGAAAAATAAAGTCTGACACTGTTTCCACTGTTTCCTCATCTATTTCCCATGAAGTGGTGGGACCAGATGCCATGATCTTCGTTTTCTGAATGTTGAGCTTTAAGCCAAATTTTCCACTCTCCACTTTCAGTTTCATCAAGAGGCTTTTTAGTTCCTCTTCACTTTCTGCCATAAGGGTGGTGTAATCTGCATATCTGAGGTGATTGATATTTCTCCCGGCAATCTTGATTCCAGCTTGTGTTTCTTCCAGTCCAGCGTTTCTCATGATGTACTCTGCATATAAGTTAAATAAGTAGGGTGACAATATACAGCCTTGATGTACTCCTTTTCCTATTTGGAACCAGTCTGTTGTTCCATGTCCAGTTCTAACTGTTGCTCCCTGACCTGCATACAGATTTCTCAAGAGGCAGATCAGGTGTTCTGGTATTCCCATCTCTTTCAGAATATTCCACAGTTTGTTGTGATTCACACAGTCAAAGGCTTTGGCATAGTCAATAAAGCAGAAATAGATGTTTTTCTGGAACTCTCTTGCTTTTTCCATGATCCAGCAGATGTTGGCAATTTGATCTCTGGTTCCTCTGCCTTTTCTAAAACCAGCTTGAACATGAGGAAGTTCATGGTTCACATATTGCTGAAGCCTGGCTTGGAGAATTTTGAGCATTACTTTACTAGCGTGTGAGATGAGTGCTATTGTGCGGTAGTTTGAGCATTCTTTGGCATTGCCTTTCTTTGGGATTGGAATGAAAACTGACCTTTTCCAGTCCTGTGGCCACTGCTGAGTTTTCCAAATGTGCTGGCATATTGAGTGCAGCACTTTCACAGCATCATCTTTCAGGATTTGGAATAACTCAACTGGAATTCTATCACCTCCACTAGCTTTGTTCGTAGTGATGCTTTTTAAGGCCCACTTGACTTCACATTCCGGGATGTCTGGCTCTAGGCCAGTGATCACACCATCGTGATTCTCTGGGTCATGAAGATCTTTTTTTGTACAGTTCTTCTGTGTATTCTTTCCATCTCTTCTTAATATCTTCTGCTTCTGTTAGGTCCATACCATTTCTGGCCTTTATCAAGCCCATCTTTGCATGAAATGTTCCTTTGGTATCTCTGATTTTCTTGAAGAGATCTCTAGTCTTTCCCATTCTGTTGTTTTCCTCTATTTCTTTGCATTGATCACTGAAGAAGGCTTTCTTATCTCTTCTTGCTATTCTTTGGAGCTCTGCATTCAGATGTTTATATCTTTTCTTTTATCCTTTGCTTTTTGCTTCTCTTCTTTTCACAGCTATTTGTAAGGCCTCCCCTGAGAGCCATTTTGCTTTTTTGCATTTCTTTTCCATGGGGATGGTCTTGATCCCTGTCTCCTGTGCAATGTCACGAACCTCATTCCATAGTTCATCAGGCACTCTATCTATCAGATCTAGGCCCTTAAATCTATTTCTCACTTCCACTGTATAATCATAAGGGATTTGATTTAGGTCATACCTGAATGGTCTAGTGGTTTTCCCTACTTTCTTAAATTTAAGTCTGAATTTGGCAATAAGGAGTTCATGGTCTGAGCCACAGTCAGCTCCTGGTCTTGTTTTTGCTGACTGTATAGAGCTTCTCCATCTTTGGCTGAAAAGAATATAATCAATCTGATTTCGGTGTTGACCATCTGGTGATGTCCATGTATAGAGTCTTCTCTTGTGTTTTTGGAAGATGGTGTTTGTTATGACTAGTGTGTTTTCTTGGCAAAACTCTATTAGTCTTTGCCCTGCTTCATTCCGTATTCCAAGGCCAAATTTGCCTGTTACTCCAGGTGTTTCTTGACTTCCTACTTTTGCATTCCAGTCCCCTGTAATGAAAAGGACATCTTTTTTGAGTGTTAGTTCTTAAAGGTCTTGTAGGTCTTCATAGAACCGTTCAACTTCAGCTTTTTCAGTGTTACTCGTTGGGGCATAGACTTGGATTACTGTGATATTGAATGGTTTGCCTTGGAAACGAACAGAGATCATTGTGTCATTTTTGAGATTGCATCCAAGTACTGCATTTCGGATTCTTTTGTTGACCATGATGGCTACTCCATTTCTTCTGAGGGATTCCTACCCACATTAGTAGATATAATGGTCATCTGAGTTAAATTCACCCATTCCAGTCCATTTCAGTTCGCTGATTCCTAGAATGTTGACGTTCACTCTTGCCATCCCCTGTTTGACCACTTCCAATTTGCCTTGATTCATGGACCTGACATTCCAGGTTCCTATGCAATATTGCTCTTTATAGCATCAGACCTTGCTTCTATCACCAGTCACATCCACAGCTGGGTATTGTTTTTGCTTTGGCTCCGTCCCTTCATTCTTTCTGAAGTGATTTCTCCACTGATCTCCAGTAGCATATTGGGCACCTACCGACCTGGGGAGTTCCTCTTTCAGTATCCTATCATTTTGCCTTTTCATACTGTTCATGGGGTTCTCAAGGCAAGAATACTGAAGTGGTTTGCCATTCCCTTCTCCAGTGGACCACATTCTGTCAGATCTCTCCACCATGACCCACCCATCTTGGGTTGCCCCATGGGCATGGCTTAGTTTCATTGAGTTAGACAAGGCTGTGGTCCTAGTGTGATTAGATTGACTAGTTTTCTGTGAGTATGGTTTCAGTGTGTCTGCCCTCTGATGCCCTCTTGCAACTCCTACCGTCTTACTTGGGTTTCTCTTACCTTGGGCATGAGGTGTCTCTTCACGGCTGCTCCAGCAAAGCGCAGCCACTGCTCCTTACCTTGGACGAGGGGTATCTCCTCACCGCCGCCCTCCTGACCTTCAACGTGGGATAGCTCCTCTAGGCCCTCCTGCGCCCACACAGCCAGGGCTCCTTGGACATGGGGTTGGTCCTCCCGGCCACTGCCCCTGGCCTTGGGCTTAGGGGCCTGGAATATCTCCTCCCAGCCGCCGCCCCTGACCTCGGACGCTGGATATCTCCTCTCGGCCGCCCCACCCCCACCCCCACCCCCGCCCAGACCTTGGATGCAGGGTAGCTCCTCTCAGCCGTTCCTGCACCGTGGCAGTCTGGCACTCTCGGCTGCTGCCCCTGACCTCGGATGTGGGGTAACTCCTCTTGGCCGCCACCCTTCGGGCATGGGGTCCTCCCGGCTTCTGCCCCTGACCTCGGACGTGGGGTAGCTCTTCTCGCCTGCGCTTAGCGCGCCGGTCGCAGCATTCCTGAAGCCAAGAGCAAATGCTTCTAGTAAATCTAGTTGCTCTACTACAATATTTTTTCTTTTTTTTCCCTTCCCCTATCAACATGGTATATAAGCCTCAATTTCTAACTACCCATTTCTGTTATTCATTCTGAGCACTCCTATGAGTAAGTATGCATTTTTTTTTTCTTTTGCTGATGTGTTGCTTGTCAGTTTGATTTGAACATCTTCAGAAATAAACAGGAGTGGGCAGAGGACAGAGGTCCAATTTGCTTTGGGGTGAACTGGGAGAAAATCCTACTCGACATGAACACACAGAATCATGAACAAAAGTTCATACCTCCTTTTGTATGCCCTCAAATCCCCTATTAGTGGTAGCACATGGCCAAGGTGTTTGGTGCCTCAGATGAGGAAAAATTTAAATTATGGCAGCCGCCTCCTCATCCAAGATTGAGGCATAACTTATCTAGGAGCACACTCTTGTTAAGTGGGTTATCATTTGAATGGTAGCCTTTTTTATGTATGCAAGTAAAAAGTAGGCAGGCAGCCAAGTCCTGGGGGAAACTGGTGAAGCTTTATAAAGGTCCTTCCAGGTTAGACCCCTTTGTATGTAGCACTCAAGAGAAGCTGACCAGTTTATTCAAGAATCCCAAGACCCCTGGGAGGAAATATCCTTAAGCCCCACAAGACCCAGGTAGATCAGAGTGGCTAGAGTGTAGTCCACTGGTGTGAAAAGATACTGAAACTGGGACTTGAACCCAGCCAAAACCCAGATCAGAACTTGAACCCACAGTTTTTTAACTGAAATCACACACCTAATTTAAGGACTTAATGAAGCTCTGGTTCTTGATGTCTCACTTCAGAAAAAAATCGGTGACAGACAAAGTGACATGTAGGAAGTGAATTTATTTACAGAGAAACACACTCCACAGAGTGTGGGCCATCTCAGAAGGTGAAAGTGGCCTATTTCATGTAAAATACATTCTTAGCAATCATTTAGTATTTTGAGGTCACATGTTTCCCCACTGACCTCCAAAATAAGATCAGAGTCAGTCTTTCAATGCACTTTATTTTAAGGAATATTTCTCAACCATCTGTACACCTGCTCCTCCTTTTTTCACCTCCTACCTAATGAGCAAAAACAGAAGGAAGTGCCTTAACACCAAACCACAGATTAAGATTGAAAGCCCAAGAGTGCAGATTCTTATGACTGTTTTAGTCTAGTTTCTTTTCATTACAAATGTAGACACCCAACTCAAATTAACTTAATTTATAATTTAAAAAATTTAAGAATCTACTTGCTTATGTTTCTGAAAAGTCTAAAAATAGATCTAGTTTTAGACATGATTTGCCCTGGGCATCTAAGTGATGCAATCAGGCTTCTTTCCATCTTTAACTCTGCTTCCTTCCATGAATTGGTCCTCTCTTCTAACTACAGACACTCTTCCTCCCTGTGACTGGGGAAAATGGCCACTGGCAGCCCTAAACTCACAGTATCCTAGCACCTTTACAGTAAAGGAAAGAGTCTTTGCCTGCTTTTTCTAGCAAAAAGGTCTCAATTTGCTATGTCAGTTTGGCTAACATACTGACGACCTCCAAGAAAGTAGAGGTCTAAAGCACAGTGATTGACAGTTCTTCTATGACCCCAGAGAATAAGAAAGGTGATTCCCCCAGAAAAGATAAATGCTGAATAAACAAATAAGGTCCATGTAGAGCAGAGAGTAAGAAGTAGAGGCAGAACTCTTGGAAAGAAATTAAATATGTAATTTAAAACTGTCCCCCCCACACAAAAACACACATACTCTAGATTCAGATGGCTGAACTCTCTTGAATTCTACCAAATATTCAAGGAAAAAGGAATACCAATCTTGCATAAACTCTTTCATGGGAGGAAGAAACACTTACCATCTTGCTTTATGAGGCCAGCTTAACTCTGATACCAAAACCTGAAATCAAACTTTAAAAACAAGAAAATTATAGGCCAATATTTTTCATGAACACAGATTCAAAAATCCTCACAAGGTACTGGCCAATGGAATCCAAAAACATAGAACAAGGACAATATAACCGTGACCAAGTGGGGTTTTGTCTTAGGAATGCAAGTTAGGTCAACATGAGAAAATCAATCAATGTAATTTACCACATTGACACAATAATAAGAAAGGAAAAAAGGATAATATTCTCAATAAAAAGCAGACCAGCATTTGACAAATTCAATACTCATCCCTGATAAAAATTGCAGAAACTAGGAATCAAAAATAATTGTCTCAGTCTGAAAAAAGGACATTGGCTAAAATCCAATAAGGATATGTTAAATGCTTTCCTCATAAGCTCAGGAATAAGACAAAGACATCTCTCATCTCTTCTGTTCAACACTGTATTGGAAGTCCTAGACAGTGTGATGAAATACCTTAGCTACATTTTTAAAAAGAAGTTGTGGGTTTTCTATTACTGTGCTCATTTCCCTGTTATTTTTTTCTTTTTTATTAAACTTTTTATTTTCTATCGAAGTATGGCCAATTAATGGGCTTCCCAGATGGTGCTAGTGGTAAAGAACCCACCTGCCAACGCCACCCGTCAATGCAGGAGACAGAGGGCATGTAACCCACTCCAGTATTCTTGCCTGGAGAATCCCCATGGACAGAGGATTCTGAGGGGCTACAGTCCATAGGGTTGCACAGAGTCAGACACAACTAAAGTGATGTAGCACGCATACATGGACGATTAACAATATTGTGATAGTTTCAGGTATATAGCAAAGGGAATCAGCTACACATATACGTGTATGCATTCTCCCGTTATTTTAAAGGCATACAATCTCGAATCTGTCAACTCATCCATCTCATCCATAAAATTGTGGGTTAAGGAAGCTATTTCACTAAAACAATTTTCAAAGAAATGAGATGAGACTGGGTTATTTTGGAAGCACATATGATCCTGTATGTTTATCCAGCAGGAGGAGGAAAAATAATGCCTCCAAGAATAGATTGACTTTACCGCATCGGTGCAATTTGCTTGCAATTGTCCCTTTGTCACTAAATACATTCACATCATCACCTTCTGTGACCAGGGACAAATAATGACTATTTCAACTCTCCTTCCATTTCATCTTCTCACTTTTTACAATCAGATATCTACTTGAAATGTAGCAGTTCATTATAAAAAAACTGCCTTGTTTTTCACTATGTCTGCATTTTGTAACCAGTTTATAGTTGTGTAGTATTTGTTGTGACTATAAAGTTTATGGTAGAGCATGTAAACAAAGCAAGTTTTTTTTTTTAACAACACCATTAGTTATTTGGTAATTGGGAAGATGTTCTAAGCATTTTACATCCCAATATAGTTTGTTGCTTCCCACGTAACTCAGTGGTAAAGAATCCACCTGCCATGCAGGAGACATAGAAGACACGGGTTCGATCCCTGGGTTGAGAAGATCCCCTAGAGAAGGGAATGGCAACCTATTCCAGTGTTCTTGCCTGGAAAATCCCATGGACAGAGAAGCCTGGCTGGTCTACAGTCCATGGGGTCGCAAAGAGTCAGACACCACTGAGAGCAAGCGCCCATGATAGTTTGCTATGTGCGCATGAACAATGGCCCAAATTATGGCAGACAGATAGACAGATAGACAGTCAGAGTGGTAGATAGATAAGAAAGACGAAAAGCATAGAGGCAGATGTGAACAGAGATAGAGACACAGACATCCCGGTCAGAATGTGAGCCCTGCTGCCAGACTGGCAAGACTCTGAACCTTGAGCAAGCCAGCGGATGCCTCGCATTCCCAGCACTAAGACGGATTTGCAGAGCCTCTCTGCACCAAAGTCTCGCACATCCAAAAAGGAACTCTCCTTTTTGCTGAGATTATACTGTGACTGGCCATTCTCGTCTGCTTCAGTGCTATGGCACAGTCAGTACCCAGGGAACTTCTTCCTGTTGATGCAAGTTGAGAAGGTCCTTGTTTCTTTCTAAGATGCAGTTCATCAACTAGCCCTGGAGTGCTCTCTTCTGAATCCTCACAGTGGTGAACTTTACCTGATCATTTCCATCCTTGGCCTGGTTAAAAAAGGGAACCTGTCCAAAATCATCTCCTGGTTGCCCAATCCCACAGTAGGCTGTGATGGCTACTCCACCTTTCCTCTGGGACAGCAAAGACACAGAGTAAGCTCTACTGCCTCTGTAGATGGTAAGCAGGCTAATCCCCTCATTTCTCTGAAACCTGCTAATAAGTCCTCCATTTGCAATAACTCCATCCAGCTCCAATAATGCTTCCTGCCCATTCCTAGCCCCCTACTGAGGTAAAAGCACCTTGATAGAGATTATTTAGCTTCACATCTGTGGATCAACCCTACCCTCCTAGGTGTAGCCACCTTTGGGCTTCAAGGAGATACTAGTTCTAGCTGGTTCCTACCCCACCTAAAGCCACAAAATGAACAAAGAGTGTGCCTGGGATTTTCAACTCCAAACTCTACGCTATGACTTCACTCCAAATAATCTCCTCTGTGTAAATAATTCTAGGGTAGGATGAAAGTGAAAGTCACTCAGTCCTATCCTGGACTCTGTGCAAGCCCATAGACTGTAGTCCGCCAAGCTCCTCTGTCTGTGGGATTTCCCAGGCAAGAATACTGGAGTGGGCAGCCATTCTTTTCTCCAGGGGATGAACCCAACCCAGGAATCAAACCCAGGTTCCCTGCATTGCAAGCAGATTCTTCACCATCTGAGCCACATGGTGACTTGGAGAAGCCAACGCACTGCAACTAGAAAGGAGCCCCCCACCCATTCACCACAATAGAGAAAATCCTGTGCACAGCGACGAAGACCCAGCACAGCCATAAATAAATAAGTAAAATTTAATGAAAAGAATAATTTGTTATCAGTCCTTAAAAAAAATAAACTAGCACACATGCAGGGAGAAATAACTTCAAACAGAACAAAAGGAAGCTCCTTTTTACTCCAGGCCTTGGCCAGTTCTGCAACACAACATTTCCTCCATCTGGAGTTTCTTACTTACCTTTGCAGAGTTTCCATGTATTTATATATATATATGTGCTTTAATAGCAATATATCTAATTCTACTGTTGTACACAAATGGAGGAATATGATTTATCCTGTATTTGTTAACAATATATCTATCTTTTTAAGAAGTGTGTAACATTTCCCCATTGTTATATGGTTAGGTTGTCCCCCACCCAATTTCCCCCTCCTTATAAATAATGCTGCAACAACATGCATATGCATCTTTTCAGACCTGTATAAAACTGGATAAATTCCTAGAAGTGGAATACCTGGATGAGAAGCTTTGTGTATATTGAATTTTAATGGATATTGCTAAAATGTCCTCCACAGGGTAATTTGTACAAATTTGTGTGTATTATATTATCCAATTTTAATCTTTTTTAATAAGCTGATAGGTAGAAAATAACCTCTTTTGTGTTCTTTTCTTTGCTTGTTCCAATAAGTTTGGGGGAGGTGGTAGGGGGAGGCCCATGCCATGTGGCTGGCAGGATCTTTGTTTCCTGATCAGGGAGTAAACCCAGGCCATGGCAGTGAAAACACCAAGTCCTAGCCATTAGAATCCTAGGGAATTCACTCAATGTACATTTTTTTTTCATTTATAAATGAGGTAGACCATATTTTGATATGTTTATAATCTATCTGTATTTATTTTTCTGTAAAATACCTATTTATATTATTTGATAATTATTTTTTCTTTTTGTTTATAAGCTTGCATTTTTCTTGTTAATTCTTGTTATAATAGTTGTGTACTAAGAAAATGAGTATTTTGCCTGACATGTTATATATATATATTTGATAGACAATCTTCCAATTGTCTTTTGAATTTGTTTAGAATATTTGTTGTTGTTCGGAAAGCTTCTTCTCTTTGATCTATAGGCATTTATCAGTATTTTTCTTTCTATGTTTGTTTTTGTATCTTCTTTAGAAAATTCAGGTTAACGACGTGGTGGGTGTGGGGAGGAAGTGTTGTTGTTGTTGTTCAGTTGCTAAGTTGTGTCTAACTCTTCGTGACTCCACGGATTGCAGTACACTAGGCTTCCCTGTCCTTCACTATCTCCCAGAGCTTGCTCAAACTCATGTCCATTGAGTCAGTGATGCCATCTAACCATCTCATTGTCTGTCACCCCCTTCTCCTCCTGCCTTCAATCTTTCCCAGCATCAGGGTCTTTTCCATTGAGTTGGCTCTTCACATCAGTTGGCCAAAGTTGAAGCCTCAGCTTCAGCATCAGTCCTTTCAATGAATGTTCAGGGTTGATTTCCTTTAGAATTGACTGGTTTGATCTCCTTGCAGTCCAATGGACTCTCAAGAGTCTTCTCCAGCACCGCAGTTCAGAAGTATCAATTCTTTGGCACTCAGTCTTCTCTATGGTCCAACTCTCACATCTGTACATGACTATATTTTTCCCCAAAGGGAAATTCAGTTGTTTCAATACATCAATAAATAATTTATTTTTTATTATTTATAAAATATATATTAAAATACATATTTATAGTTATGTGAAACATAAATTTTATAAAATAAAATATTTTAATATTATATCATTAGTAAATAATATATTCTTCACTGATTTGAAATGTTACCTTTAGCACCCATCAAATTCCCATATTATTAAAAAAATCTATATGCAGACTGTACTCTTGTCTAGAGGTAATATAGGGTAGGCAGACCTTCACGAGTTACAGATGTACCAAAAGATTAGTCCCCTCAGTCCCTGGGGCACCTTAGTCAAGACTGATGCAGCCCTCAGTCTGCTGCTCTGCAAGCAGCCTTGTTTCGATTTCCCATCATGCCATAAAAATACTTTTCAGTTTCTCTGTGAACCAGAACATGAGGAAGACTAGGAAGCTTGGCTGTCTGCAGCAGAACAGGCTGAAGTGGTCTCTGCATAAAACGCCTGTTGTTGCTTAGTCACTAAGTCATGTCTGACTTTTTGTGACCCCCTAGGCTCTAGCCTACCAAGCTGCTCTGTCCATGGGATTCTCCAGGTAAGAATACTGGAGTGGGTTGCCATTTCCTTGTCCAGAGGATATTCCCCACCCAGGAATTGAACTCATGTCTCCTACATTGGCAGGTGAATTCTTTACTGCTGAGCCACCCTGTCTAGGTTCGAATCCAGGCTCTGTTCTTACTGGTTATGTGCCCTTGGGTGAATTATTAATTTACCTTGTCTAAAAGGTAATTAAAGCAATTTGTGATTATTATTGTGTGTGTGTGTTTGCATGTTCTCAGTCACTCAGTCGTGTCCGACTCCTTGCAACCCCATGGACTGTAGCAGGCTAGGTTCCTCTGTCCATGGGACTTTGCTGGCAACTGGAGTTGCCTAAAGAAGAAAAAAAATGTATTAATTGTAAGCTATACATCTACTGACAGCAGGGCAGGGGGTCTGTCTTCCTTGGATCAGATACAAACCCCACGAAGTGGAGTGACAAGGTCAAGTTGATTAGCTGGCCAGGAGTCCTACCAAAATCCACTGCTAGAATGAGGCAGCCTCAACAATGAGAGGATAAAGGTGCCTCATGGATGTAGAAGTGGAGGAGGGATGAAACTGGCCACAGAGAAGCAGCATCACTTTGTTAAAAGTTAAGGACTTTAACCCCTTTTCTTTCCCCTATTTTAATATTAAAGAGCCTCAAAATAGCAACTATTAAGTGGAGAATGCAATGAAGTAAGGAAAGGAAAAAGGTGAAAGCCCTTCCCTTTCCCATCCCTTCAGTCCTCTAAGCTTGGTGGTGGTGGGGGTTTGGTCACTGTTTGTGTTCAACTCTTTGCAAACACATGAACTGTACCCCACCAGGCTCCTTTGTCCATGAGATTTCCCAGGCAAGAATATTGGAGTGGGTTCTGTTTCCTTCTCTGGGGGGTCTTCCCTGGAGATTGAACCCTGTCTACCTGCATTGCAGGCGGATTCTTTACTGAGAGAGCTATCAGGGAAGCCCTCCTCCAAGCCTGATGTACACCTAAACTGAGGAAGAAAAGATTTTAAACGGAATGGGATTTTGAACTTTCGATATTTGACTATACTGTGATGTTAATCATTTAGTGAGATGGAAAAAACTTGGGACCTGCCTGCGATTTTATTCCAGGGGCTAGAAATATGTGTTATAACCCAAAGAACAAGGGAAAAAAATAAAGGTGCTTTCTGCTTCATTCTACTGAGTGCAGCTCATTTAGTAAACCAATTAAATAAGTATAACTTGTCATATTAGGGAGAAATCCCAGTTAGGAAAACTTCTGAGTTAGACTTACTGGGAGAACAAAGTAACGTAACTGTGAACTCTTTTGATATGAAAAGTGAAGCTAAACAAAGCCTCCTTGGCCAATTTCCAAATACTCTACAGCAACAAAAGATAGAGATTCATAGGAAAGTAATTATATGTACTCCACTATTGGGCATCTTCCTGAGTTTTTCCATATACCACTAATTTTTTTCTATCATTTAATCTCAGGACAGGGAGATTGTGACCTGTGAACTATAGAGTTCCCGTGTGGATAATTGTTTTTATTTTTTTCTAAAGCTGAACTTGAGTAGGAAGCTTGTAAAAAGGTTCAGTTGTGGTCAGATAAACAAGTTTCTACCACCTTTGCAATAGGATACAAAGTTCATCCACAATAGGAGATAAATGAGTCAGAGATTAAATATAGTGGATGTTTTCAGATCAGCATGCCCTGGTAGGTAGATCCAGGAATATTTAAGGCCTGTCCTGAATTTATCATATAAACAATCTTTCTGAACACATGGTGGACAGCTATGAAGCTTAAAAACACAGAAAGAACATGGGTAGGGCCTACTTCTAAAGTAGAAAATAAAGTGATAGCCCTAAAAATTATAACCTGGTCACCTTAACTTCAATACCTGAATATACCAAATTAATCAATCATTCCATTTATAAAATACTAAAAGATCACAAGATACCAGAGAATTGTAAGCAGGACTTTGGGAAGGATAAATCAGTTTGACCTATGTAATATCATTCCATGACAGAATGCCAGGCATTATTGCTAGAAAGGTAGAAAAAGACTTTAATCCTGGTGTTAAAGGACATACTCATAAATAAAGCTGGAAAAATATTTTCAAAGTATATCACTATGTGAATTCTCAACTAATTAGAAAGTAGAACAGATGGATTTTTATTCCCCTCTTTTCTTTCCTGGAGAGAAGACAAGAGGTATGGTTAAGTTTTAATTAAATATATAAGAATTTAAAAAAAAAAAAAAAACCTCCACCAACTTTTTGTAAATTGGGAGGGTATTATTCATTCTGGAAGGAGAGAAAATGCACTTTCTCCTCTTGCAGAATGAAGACTGTAAATTCACAGTATTCAAAGTCTGTAATATCTATCTGTAATTGACTTTGCAGATGGATATATTTTATGCTACATTAATCTAAAAAGAATCAAAGGCTAGGGAAAATTGCTCCCAAGATAAAATGAGAGAATTTCAAGATAATTCAGAAAAAGAAAACTAGCTGGGGAAAACCAAAAGCAGAGTGAACAAAAATAGAGGAATTCTTGGGATCTAAGCTTTTTCATATCAAGGAAATGGAAAGAAATTTAATCTGTGTTGACAGAATCATGTGAGGACAGGAAATGAGTGCTGAATTCCATTGACACAGAGACAGCTTTAATCTGAAGCCAAGGGGGTACACTCCCACAAAGACCGAAGACACCACAAGAGAATACTCAAACTGTGAGACAAACTAGTCTATATCATCTCAGAATTTTCCACAGCTGTTGCCTCAACTGAAACATGGCTTTGCTGTGATAATACAACTACATCATGAATCTTTTCAACCAGTGGAAGTCCCTCTCATTAATTGGGCATAAGGAGTTATATAGTTCTTAATGCTCCTTGCTCCAAACTCCTCTATTAATTCAAGACAGCTTTTTACCACTCTTACTACAGGTCACTACACTTGCAGATCATGCCACCATTCTTGATGACTTCAGTCAATGAGCTAATCTTCCTATTCATCCAGTCCCCTACCCAATCCCATTCCCATGCTTATTGACTTAACACCTAGTACCCTGGCCATAGAATTCCTCAATTCCAATGACATCTACTAACACTTCACTTGAGTTACAAGATGATACAGGCACACTTTGGATTTTATCATACAGCAATGCTCCACCTCCAAGTTCATAAAATCTGGTTTCCTCTATATGGCTTCTATTCCCTCACTTTTACTGACCCCTTTCTTAAACTTCATTATGACTTTTGAAACTTACACACTAAAGTAAACAAATCTAAATTTAAATACAAATGTTCACATTTACATGCCCTGTGACTTTATATGAGTTGCTCTACAAACCTTGGGATGCTTCTCTGCATAGCAACATAACAGCATTGCCTAATACAACTCAACTCACACCCATCTCACCATTAAAAATCTATGACAATATACAAGATGACAAAAATTAGTTACAACTTTGTCAAATGAGAAGGCCGTATGACAAACCCAAGGAAGATTTCCAACACCTGCATTGTCAATCAAAAGGGATTAAGAAACATTTTTAGACTACAAATCACATTTCTACAACCAAAATAAAATGGCAGAGAAACCACCCCCTCCCCCGCCAAAAGGGAGACAAACCTTCACCTCTCCCTTCTATTTATCTCCAATTCCGAGACACAGTGAATATGATAAGTGGCAAAACTAATGATCATTCCTCAGTGATATCAGCCAAAGCCAAAATCACAAATAGCCATGTTCTTTTATTTCTCTACTTTATTATTTCCTCTTTGTCTGTATCTATTCAAAAACTAAAATCTTTAGTGCTCAATTAGGTAAAAACAGGCATGATAACTTTGCCCTAGATATCTTATCCAAAAAGTAACAATAATGTCAGTAATTAAATACTTATTATGTATCATGCATGACACTAGGTATTTCACCGGGATTGTTCCAAGCATTTCATCTGGATTATTGTAACAAGCTCAGGAAGTAGGGACTATAATACTCTTCACATGTAGAAACTGAAGCTTACAGTAGTTGTTAATTGCCCAAAGTTGCATGACTAGTAAATGTCAGGTCTGTGTTAAAATACATTTTCTTTGTACTTTTAATGCAGGTAAGATAAGTGAATAAAATCATTAATCTTTCTTGCATTACATTCCTTCCATTAGAGGGACAATATTTTATTTTTGGTTATTACACTTTTTTTTTTGGCAACTTGAAGGGAGTTTTTCTCATGTATTTTCTAGACATGAAGGAAAACAATGTATTTTTAATTTAGAGATAACCATCTTACTGATGTCTCCAATAATTTTAAGCTGATGTTCTAGGATTATAATGATAGATAAAAACATCTAGAAATAGAGATGAATGCATGCATTTTTTCCCCACACAGACAGTTCTAGAGAAACAACTAGAAAATGCATTAGAACTAGTATAACAAAAAGGGAATTTAAGTGAAATCATCCATTGTTTAAGTGAAAATCTTCCATTGTTTTCTAAAGAAAATAAAAATATGTATTCTTATTTCTCCCTTTCTTATGGAAAGGCAAATGCCATACAAAAGAACAAAGTGAAATATACAATTAATCCAGTTTTCTTCAAAGTCAATAATAAAGTGAAAAAATAATAGTAGGAACATATGATATTTAGAGTAAGCATTAAAATATAATGTACCCAGAAATAATACATGAAACCTGAAAAGCATACTGAAGAAAATGTCCAATATTAAATCAGACATTAAAAATTCTGTAAATAAATGACTTTACAAAATAATGTCCTATATTTGAAGTTTGAATATTACAAAGCTGTCAGTTTTCCCCAAATAACTGTATGAGTTTAATTCTAACCCAATAAAAGCCTTAAAGTTGTTAATTTATTAGTTTCCTTGTTTGACTTTTTTAGAGGTGATACATTCACATATCAAAGATACTATATGAAGGATCAAAGAACCTAAATATAAGAGCTAAAACATTAACATTCTTAGAAAGAACCATAGGGGGAAATCTTCATAATATTGAATTTGGCAATGTTTTCTTAGATAGGATAGCAGAAACACACACAACAAAAGTAAAAATAAATTGGACTGCATCAAAATTAAAAATTGCTGTGCAGTGAAAGATAAAATCAATAGAGTAAAAAAGGCAACCTATGAAATGGGAGAGAATATTTGCAGATTATCTATCTCAAAAAGGATTAAGATCCAGAATATATAGAGAACTCATACAACTTAACAACAACAAAAAAACAATCTGATTTTTAAATTGTTGAAGGATTTGAATAAACATTTCTCCAAAGAAGATATATAAATAGCTAACAAGCATATGAAAAAAATGTGAACATCACTAATCATTCAGTTCAGTCGCTCAGTCGTGTCTAACTCTTTGCGACCCCATGAATTGCAGCACACCAGGGCTCCCTGTCCATCACCAACTCCCGGAGATTACCCAAACACATGTCCATCGAGTCGGTGATACCATCCAGCCATCTCACCCTCTGTCATCCCCTTCTCCTCCTGTCCCCAATCCCTCCCAGCATTAGGGTCTTTTCCAATGAGTCAGTTCTTTGCATGAGGTGGCCAAAGTATTGGAGTTTCAGCCTCAGCATCAGTCCTTCCAATGAACACCCAGGACTGGTCTCCTTTAGAATGGACTGGTTAGATCTCCTTGCAGTCTAAGGGACTCTCAAGAGTCTTCTCCAACAACACAGTTCAAAAGCATCAATTCTTCGGTGCTCAGCTTTCTTCACAGTCCAGCTCTCACATCCATACATGACCACTGGAAAAACCATAGCCTTGACTAGACGGACCTTTGTTGGCAAAGTAATATCTCTTCTTTTTCATATGATAATTATTAGGAAAATCTAAATCAAAGCTACAGTGAGATACCATCTCATACCTATTAGAATGGCTACTTTCAAAAAACAAAACAATAGCAACAACAAACCCAGAAACTATCAAGTGTTGATGAGGATGTGCAGAAACTGGAACCCTGTTCACAGTTAGTGGGAATGAATGATGCAGCCACTATGGTGTTTCCTCAAAAAATTAAAAATAGAATTACCATATGACCTGACAATTCAACTTCTGCATGTATGTCCCCAAAGCCATGAAACCAGAGTCTCAAAGAGATTATTTGTACACCTATAGTTCAGATGGTAAAGCGTCTGCCTACAATGTGGGAAACCCAGGTTCGATCCCTGGGTTGGAAGGATCCCCTGGAGAAGGAAATGGCAACCTACTCCAGTATTCTTGCCTGGAAAATCCCATGGACCGAGGAGCCTGGTAGGCTACAGTCCATGGGTTCGCAAAGAGTCAGACACAACTGAGCGACTAACACACATGTTCACAGCAGCATTATTCACAATAGCCAGGACATGGAGGAACCAAATTGTCTGTTGACATACAGATAGACAAACAAAATGTGGTTATAATACAGTGGAATATTATTCAACTCTAAAAAGGAAAGAAATTCTGACATATATTGATACTACAATGTAGGTGAAATGAAAGGACATCATACTAAGAGAACTAAACTGATTACAAAATGGCAAATATGATGCCATTTATATGAAATATTTATAGTCAAATTCACAGAAACAAGAATTATAGTGGCAGATACCAGGGGTTGGGAGAAGGGGGAAATGAAGAGTTGTTTAATAAGCATATAAATGTTGGTTTTACAAGATGAAGAGAATTCCAGGAATTGGTTGTACAACTATGCAAATATATTTAACACTATTGAACTTTACTCTTTAAAAAGATTAAGATGGGAAATTTTATGTTATCTGTATTTTAAGATAATGAAAACAATTTTTGAACACACAAAAACTAGGTTCAAACATACCAAATGATAGACTAAAAATTTAGACATAAAAGTCAAAATTATAAAACTCTTAGAAGAAACCATGGAGATAAATCTTCATGAGCTTGAATGGCAATGATTTCTTAGATATGACACCAAAAAAATAAACAACAAAAGAAAGAAATAGATAAATTAACTTTGTCAGAATTTAAATTTCTGGGGATTTCTCTTGCAGTTCAGTGGTTAAAACCTGCCAGGGAGTGTAGGTTTGATCCCTGATCAGGGAACTAAAATCCTACATGCCTCACAGCCAAAAAACCAAAACATAATACAGAAACAATACCGTAACAAATTCAATAAAAACATATAAAAATGATCACATAAAAATTTATTTAAATAAATTAAAATTTTAATACTTATGTGCATTAAAGGATACTATCAAGACTGAAAAAGCAATCCATAGAATGGGAGAAAATATTAATAAATCTTATGTTTGATAACACCTTAGGTATAAAAGAAATGAAAATTAAAGGCACAATGAGATATCTTGTATTATGTACCAGAAAAATGAAAATATTACAGAGTCACAACACCAAATGATAGTAGGGATGTGAAAAACCTGGGTCACTCATACATAGCTGGTGAGACTGTAAGATGGTAAAGCCACTCTGGAAAAAATTTTATAGGTTTCTTATAAAACTAAATACACGATTATTGTATACTCCAGAAATTTCTCTCTCAGGAATGGATCCTAAGTAAACATAAAATTATATTCACAGACATATATTGTACATGGATGTTTATAGTAGTTTTACTTGTAAAAGTTCAAAGCTGAAAAAAACCCAACTGTTCTATAACACGTGCAGTTAGACAAATCCTGGTACATCTATGCTAAGGAATATCCAGTTCAGTTCAGTTCAGTCACTCAGTCGTGTCCAACTCTTCGCGACCCCATGAATCGCAGCAAACCAGGCCTCCCTGTCCATCACCAACTCCCGGAGTTCCCTCAGACTCATGTCCATCTAGTCAATGATGCCATCCAGCCATCTCATCCTCTGTCGTCCCCTTCTCCTCTTGCCCCCAATCCCTCCCAGCATCAGAGTCTTTTCCAACGAGTCAACTCTTAGCATGAGGTGGCCAAAGTACTGGAGTTTCAGCTTCAGCATCATTCCTTCCAAAGAAATCCCAGGGCTGATCTCCTTCAGAATGGACTGGTTGGATCTCCTTGCAGTCCAAGGGACTCTCAAGAGTCTTCTCCAACACCACAGTTCAAAAGCATCAATTCTTTGGTGCTCAGCTTTCTTCACAGGCCAACTCTCACATCCACACATGACCGCAGGAAAAACCATAGCCTTGACTAGACGGACCTTTGTTGGCAAAGTAATGTCTCTGCTTTTGAATATGCTATCTAGGTTGGTCATAACTTTCCTTCCAAGGAGTAAGCGTCTTTTAATTTCATGGCTGCAGTCACCATCTGCAGTGATTTTGGAGCCCAAAAAATAAAGTCTGACACTGTTTCCACTATTTCCCCATCTATTTCCCATGAAGTGATGGGACCAGATGCCATGATCTTCGTTTTCTGAATGTTGAGCTTTAAGCCAAATTTTTCACTCTCCTCTTTCACTTTCGTCAAGAGGCTCTTTAGTTCCTCTTCACTTTCTGCCATAAGGGTGGTGTCATCTGCATATCTGAGCTTATTGTTATTTCTCCTGGCAATCTTGATTCCAGCTTGTGTTTCTTCCAGTCCAGCGTTTCTCATGATGTACTCTGCATATAAGTTAAATAAGCAGGGTGATAATATACAACCTTGATGTACTCCTTTTCCTATTTGGAACCAGTCTTTTGTTCCATGTCCAATTCTAACTGTTGCTTCCTTACCTGCATACAGATTTCTCAAGAGGCAGGTCAGGTGGTCTGGTATTCCCATCTCTTTCAGAATTTTCCACAGTTTATTGTGATCCACACAGTCAAAAGCTTTAGCATAGTCAATAAAGCAGAAATAGATGTTTTTCTGGAACTCTCTTGCTTTTTCTATGATCCAGCGGATGTTGGCAATTTGATCTCTGGTTCCTCTGCCTTTTCTAAAACCAGCTTGAACATCAGGAAGTTCACGGTTCACATATTGCTGAAGCCTGGCTGGAGAATTTTGAACATTACTTTACTAGCATGTGAGATGAGTGCAATTGTGCGGTAGTTTGAGCATTCTTCGGCATTGCGTTTCTTTGGGATTGGAATGAAAACTGACCTTTATTGAGCAATAAAAAAGAGTTAACTATTGATATATACACAGTGATTTGGATGGATCGCAAAGGAATTTTTCTGAGTGAAAGAAGCCAATCTCAAAAGGCTATCATTTACAAAATATTTTGAAATGACAAAATTACAGAGATGGAGAACAGATTAGCAGTTGCCAGATTTTGAATGATCAAGTGAAGGAAAGAGGTGTAGGTGACTATAAAGGATATACAAAGGATTCATGGATGGAACTATTTTGTATCTTGACTGTGGGTAGTAATCACACAAGTCTACACATGTAATAAAACTGCATATCTCATGACACACACATATGCATACAAATGACTGCATATTAAATTGGTGAAATCTAAATGAGATAGATTATATTAATGTCAGCTTTCTGGTTGTGATATCATACTATAGGTAATACATGTGACCCTTGGACTAGTAGCATTATCAACAATTTGTCAAAAACGCAAAGTCTGGGCTCAACTCTGAAGTGACTTAACAGCAGCAGCAGCAGCAGCAGCAGCTAGAGCTACTGAATCAAAAACACTGGTGTGGGAGCAACCAAGTTGTTTTAATAAGCTCTTAGCTGATTCAGATGAACGTGAAAGATTAACAGCCATTGCTTTTGTTTATATGTTGCTGAACCCCTGAGAACCATATTCCAGATAGAAAAAAACTGTTTATCACCCAGAGATTAATGTTTTCAGGCTGGAAGTAATACTTGCATAAGACTTTGGGGTTGTTGAACTTGGAGAAAAGATGACTATGTTCCCTGGAAAAGAATAAAAGGTGTGTACAAAAATTGTAAAACCATAGGAATGGACTCCATTTGTTGGCTCAGCAGACTTTTTCTCTTCCTGACTTCTAGTTGGGAGTGGCCATTTGACACTGTTCTAGCTACTGGAAATCTGTTGTGGGATTCCAATGAATTGTTTTCTTAGTCCAAGTGGTGTCACTTTCCTTTCTTCAATCTAGTGAGTCCATATCTAGGGAGTCTATCCTAAGGAAATAATCATATGTATATATAAAGATTTAGCTCATATTGTTCATCGTTGTATATTTTTTTGGAAATAACCTTAATGTTTAATTACTGGAGAATAAAGAAAAATAATAAACAATTTTGATGTTTTCTCAAGACGGAATTTTTCTGGTCATTAAGGACGACAACTACTAAGAATTTTGATGGCATAGAAATAATTATAATATTAAGTGAAATAACAAAAATTAGAAACATATGTTTACATATATACAACCTTTAAAATTTAACTTAAAAATAAGTGTATATTATTAATCAATCTTTTGAGGTAGGGGTAAAGATCCTTCTTTAAGCACTGTTCAAATGACTGGAGCTTCAATTCCTCTTTCATAGAACAAACTGATATTTTTTTAAACTTTCATTATTATCATTACATATATAGTGGTATTGATGATAATGTTTAATGTGAAGCCAGGACTGAGAATTATCAGTATACTACATAGGGGTGTGTGTGCGTCTGTGTGTGTATGCGTGTGTGTTTGTGTTTTAACATATAAGAACACTAAAATGTTAAGAAAGCTATAATTAAATGTTAAGATAGTTATATCCATTCCAATGCATTATATATTTTTATGTACTTTTGCAATTTTCTATGATGTATTATTTTTAATATTCTACAAAATAATTTTTAATATTAAAGAAGGATGAGGAAATAATTCAAGCTCGTTAGACCAATAGAGCCAGAAAAGCAGCTCAGAGTGAAACAAGTTACCTGAGAGAGTAAATCTTTGCCTTCAAATAGAAACATCTCTTCACCACGCGCCGGTTTATGGATTAACAGCTACCTGCTTGTGTGTTTTCTCTTCCATTGATCCAGACACTGGAATTAGATTAATTTACTGAGCCATTCCAAAAATTACAGATCAATAGATAAATACATAGGTGTAAGTATAGAGATAGACAGAACAAGTATATGCTTCTTTTATGCATACATAACCTTTTTCCTAATTTTAGATAAATCCTTTCCCTAACCCATGATTTTTTGCCTTTGGAAAGCCCCTGTTTTAGGATTCACAAAAGGCAGAAAATAAAAACTGCATTAAAGGAGCAGTTGCTGCTGCTGCTGCTAAGTTGCTTCAGTCATGTCCGACTCTGTGAAACCCCATAGATGGCAGCCCACCAGGCTCCCCCATCCCTGGGATTCTCCAGGCAAGACACTGGAGTGGGTTGCCGTTTCCTTCTCCAATGCATGAAAGTGAAAAGTGAAAGTGAAGTCGCTCTGTCGTGTCCAACCCTTAGCGACCCCATGGACTGCAGCCCACCAGGCTCCTCCATCCATGGGATTGTCCAGGCAAGAGTACTGGAGTGGGGTGCCATTGCCTTCTCCGAAAGGAGCAGTATGATCAATGATTTTCCCATGCATCACCTCTTGGCTCCATTTCTACTTAGAAGATGTAATACACCAGGATAAACCAGACCCTTAATATTTTATCAAGTATTTCCAAAGCAATTTCTGATTCTAGAATTCAAATTAGATTTTCTATCATAGAATAATGATTTTAAACCATTAAAATTCTTCAGAGGTTTTCACTGCAGAGCTGGTGATAATGACTGATCATTGAAATAAGAGCCATTACTCCCAAGGCAACACTCCCGCCACATCCAATTCATTTAATGACTAGAGGAGCAAGTTTCTTGTTTCCCTTACTACCTTAGAGTCTTACCGTTTATTGCAATAGAGAGTCAAACTTGAAAGGAATAAAGTTCACAGTCTACTTTTTGCCACTGATAGAATATAGAATACATACAGAATTGAATATGTATGTTCTAAAATGAACCATGTTGATGAATTTATTAAAATACTGCATTATTAGATGACTTGTGGGAAGTCAGGGTAAGTCCATCATTACTGAACACAGAGCACAAACCAGAATTTCAAGAGGAAGAAAGAGATGATAAGATACTTACTACTCTGCATGCCTACTTTTAGGATTCTGTATTGATTTATATGGCTGTCCTGAGCCACATAATTCAGCTGGTTGGTTACTGAACTCTTCTGTTCTTTTTGAAAAGATGACCTTGAGTTTTTGAATTTACATGGCCCCAAAATATGTAGCTTTTGAGAAAGGGTAAATTCAATTTAACAGACATAGTTTTAGAAAATAATTACAATTTTGCGAACTTTCAAGGCAGATATTATTGAAGTCACCTGAACATCAAACAGTTGCTGTCCTTTTCTCAGTGTGAGTCATGGGAACCAACTAGACCATCTGAAGGTCATTTTTTCAAGATCAGGGATCTTTCAGAAACTTGATCACCCTACCCATGGCTGATGCCTCTGACAGGCCTTAGAAATGCCAGAAGATTTATGAGACTGATTAACTAGAAAATCTATCAGTTAGCCAAATTCAGCATGCCTTCTATTGTTATTCTTATTCTGTCTTGAAGCTGCTCTGGTCATCTATGCCTTCCTACTATACTGCTCTCCGCTAATCCAATGCCTGTTGCTATCCTTTCAATGGTGCCCTCTGAAATCTCCACACCATGGAAAACAACCTTTTTTACATTATAAACAGTGAATGTTCCTCGTGGACATTTCTTCTCTTGAATCTTTCCCAAATGGGTGCTTGTAACACCCCCACAATCCCCTAAACCATATGTAGAATTCATGTTCTCCTTACTTCTCAATGTTTTTGAAGACTTTTTCCTTTGTGCTCATGTAACACACCCTTCCGTTGGTGTAATCAAGGAATGTAGGTATATGTTAATAATAAAAGTTTGTATCTAAGGATAACACAAACTTCAAAAGGTGTATCCTTCTTTTGAACATTATTCAGTTTTTTTATCATTCCACCCTCCCAATTAGTTTGGAAATTATATATTGCTTCTGTATTTGTTAATATTTAATAGTTACAGCGGAGGTTACCACATGCCTCCTTAATTCATCATTTTAACCTCTTCCAGGACAAGGCAAAGACCTGAGAACGCTTTAACTATATAACTATATTTATCTTCAGTTCAATGTATCAGCTTATTTCTGCATATATTTCATTTCTCTAGATAGCTCACTCAAACCAAAAAACAAGATAGCTTTATTATTATTTTATGCAATGTTCATTTAATGAACATGTTATCGCTCTTCATTTCAGGTGGTGCTAGTGGTAAAGAACTCCCCTGCCAATGCAGCAGATATAAGAGATGTGGGTTTGATCCCTGGATTGGGAAGATCCCCTAGAGGAGGAAATGGCAACCCACTCCAGTATTCTTGCCTGGAGAATTCCATGGACAGAGGAGCCTGGTGGGCTACAATCCATGAGGTGGCAAAGAGTTGGACACAACTGAGAGACTAACACATACTTTCTTTCTTTCTAAACCTCTGACCTTCCATCCATGGTCATTTCCCTTCAGTCTGAAGAATACCCATTAGAATTTCCTTTGTGCATGATTAACTCAGTTCTGTTTATTCAAAATTTTCTATATTTTTTCCTCAGATCCAAAGAATTCCTTCACTCTGTAGAGTCTTCTAGGTTGGGTGTCATATTTTTCATCACCTTGAAGATATCCTCCCACTATTTCTGGTCTCTGTTTTTGCTTTTGAGAAATTAGCTACAATTCTGTTATGCCTTCAGTTAATCTCTCTTTTCTCTAACTGCCTTAGAAGATTTTCTGTTTAACACAAATATTTGAAAAGATAATGGCTGAGATTTTCTAGAACTGATGAAAGACGTGAATACACAGAAGTTCAATGAATCCCATGCTAGCTAATAAAGAAATACACATCTAGACTTTTCACAGAGAAGTTACAAAATGTCACTTTTCATAGTTGCTAGTTTTATATTTTTAGATGATGCTTTTATTCATATATGCATATATCCTATATATATTTTAGTCGTCTTCAATGGGAGGGTTTGTCCAAATTATCTAGTCTAGCATTATTGGCCTTTCTTGCCTGTGATTAAACTCATCTTGATTTTGAGCCTTTGTCATACTAGGTAGTGAGGGGAAGTAATTTAAACTTTCCAGCTAAAGGCATCTTAGTTTCTGGCTTTAAAACAGTAAATTCAGTCTCTTTTAGAAAAAAATTTGTCTTGGGGGGTAAATATTGAATGCCTTAAGATTTCTCATCACCCTTTGTACCCAAGATGTAGTCAGGTATGTTTGGAAGATTATAAATCCTTATAAAAGAAATGAGGGAAGGGCCTTAAGTTGACATGTGTGACTTTTCAGTTAGATTCCGAAACTTACTGTAATCCCTGGGTAATGAATCAGTTGGTGTCTTTTCTAGACATAGTTGGGGTCTGATGGCCCCACCTTAGCTCTTTTGGGGGCTGCAGATGCTCTTGGTTCTCAGCCACATCCTCCATCTTGCCCTCAGATTCGATCACTAAACCAGAGCCTCCGCTGTAACATTACCCTGTTCCTTGTCAAGACAGCCCCATAGCAGGGCCACCTGTCCCCTACTTGGCTATCTTCTGTATTTCCTACATGAAGTACACTGGGTTTTCTCACACTTCTGTACTATACACAAGTCATGGAGCCCCTGTCTTTTCCAGTGCTGCTCTCTTGCTCCTGAATCGATTCAGGTGTGGCCCTTATGTGACTGTGGGTCAAAGTGAAGACATATCCCTCATCTACTGGATATGACTAGAAAAGCTAGTCACTCTGATGTCTTCTGATTTCCCTATACCCACCTAGATGTACCACCCTGTTTTCTGATTCCCAAGATTTGACCTGAAAGGATATATGACGATGCTAACTTCTGGCCTCACTCAGCCTTTTTTTCCTCTCCAAATCTCTTAAGTGGAAACATTCCTCCTCTTCCTGACTGTTGTATGCTTCTAGCCTTAAATCCTTTTTTCCATCTTACCCTTTTGATAAGACTTTCTACCCAGTGCTCCAAGCTTTCCTTTTGATATAAAAAGAGAAGTGTTTGCTTGTTTGTTTAGAAATCTCTTTCGACACAATAAATTCTTGCCATCAGATTAGTGTTTTTCCAGAGACTAAAAAAAAAAAAAAAAAAAAAAACCCAGCTCTGGATCTTCAAGCTGATTGACTTCGTTTTAGATGGAACTTCCTTGTTTCTGAACAGAAACAGTTTCTGAGCAACAAGGTTTACAATCAGTAAGATTACATCTGAAAATACCTCAAATGTAGTAACCTCAAAAAAATGGAATAATTACCACTGAGATGTGCAAAACATGCAAGTTTCTTTTATTTTCCGTAACTAATCCAATGTTGCTCTTGGGTACCCATTCTGCTGAGCGGTACAGGAAAGCAGAGAGAAGATAAACTAGCCAGCTTAGAGTAGTTCATTCTCTTTTAAGTTTTTTTTGGCTGCACCGCATGGCTGTGGCATCTCAGTTCCCCAGTCAGGGACTGAACCCAGGCCTTGGCAAGGAAAGCCCAGAGTCCTAACCACTAAGCCACCAGAGAACTCCCTTAACATTTTTTCTTTCAGCTTAAACATGTCATTTACCTTTTTCTGCTCCTCCTCCCAAAACATCAGCTCTGGATTCAGTGGAAAGCTGAATTGTCCTCAAGCAGTGCAGTAGCAGATGGGATATGTTTTCAGATGTTTCCACATCAAAATGGGACAGCCAGTTCAGAGTGAAATCTGCAGAGTGAATTCACCATATCGATAGAAAGCCAGAGACAGTGCTAATATCCTAAAGAATCCAGAGATGCTATGTGCCCTGTAGAAAGTTTTAAAATGTAGCTGATAGTGAAGTTGACAAGGGATTGCTAATGGAAAAGATGAGCAACAAATGTGGTTGAGAACCTGCAGGCAGATTCCAAGAGGAATCACATGAAAGTCCTAGCCAGATCTCAGAGGGCCAGCAGCACCAGTAAAGGCTGAAAAAAGGCCTGAAGAAATCCCCACAAATAATCCTCACACTGACAGAGTTTCACCAGAAGCAGAGCTCAACAGCAGAGTCCCTTGAAGAGCCAGGGCAGGGCCCTCCCTGCTCCACCATCACGAAGCACAGTTTTCCAGTCCACTATATCTAGGCACTGCCTTTGAGAAGAAGAGAGGTAAGAAACTTGGGAAGACTCAGTCTTTATCCGAAATGGACAGTTTTAAAGAAAAGAGACTCTTGAAGCTATTAAGATATTTCTAAATGCAAATATACATTTTATTTTTCCATCACTCACTGGTATATGAGTTCATGAAAATGCTCAGACCACTTACAGAAAATAAAGAAACTATAATTTCCAAGTTTTATAAAACTTGAAGCACAGTATATAAATTATAATCATTCCACATTTTTCAAATTTATTAAGTTACAAAGTATTTGCCTATAATTTCATTTTTTCCCCACATCTATCATTTCTCCATCTTCATATGAGTTTTATCATTTGCATTTTCACCCTCATAACTTGACAGGCTAAACCAGTGAGCTTTCCGGTTCATAAAGGTTGTTTTCAAGAAAATAGCTCTTGGATTATATATTTACTCTGTTGTTTCTAATTTAGCAATTAGTACTTTTATTTGTTCCTTCTGCTTTTGTTAGGTTTACTTAATTATTTTTCCAACATCAGCGTTCAATATTAATTTGATTTATCTTAATTTCCTTGGTGTAAGCAGGCAGAAAGAGACATCTTCTGTCTTTTCCTCATTATAAGAACGTTAATCCTATCATGAGGGCTCCATTCTCATAATCTAATACAACCTTATTATTTCTCAAAGCCTTTACCTCCAAATACCATTACATTGAGGATAAGGGTCTCAACATACAAATTTGGGAGTAGCACAAATATTCATTCCTTAGCAATATTATATTGGAGGTTCTAGCTACTACGATAAGACCAGAGAAGGAACAAAAGGCACAAGATTGGAAGGAAAGAAATAGAACCATTTTTGTTTGCAAATGACATGATTGCTTACAAAAAAAAATTAAAAAAAAAACTGACAAAAAATATTTCTGGAATTAGAAAGCAATCACAGCAAAGATGCAGGATATATAATAACCTGCTAATATACAAAAGTCAATAGCTTTCTTATACATCAGCAATCAACAACTGGAATTTTTTTAAAAAATTAAACCACATATAACACCCACCCCAAAATAAAATTCTTGGATATAAATCTAACAAAATATGCTCAAAATCTATACGTAGAAACAACAAAATTCTAATGAAAAAATCACAGAGGCTTGGTCTTCCCTGGTGGTACAGTGGGTAAGAATCAGCCTGCCAATGCAGGCGACATGGTTTAATTCCTGGTCTGGGAAGATTGCACATGCTGCAGGGCAATTAAGCCCATGTGCCACAACTACTATGCCTGTGCTCTAAGCCCCAGAGCCACGACTACTGAACCTGCATGCTGCAACTACTGAAGTCTGTGGACCTAGAGTCCATGCTCTGCAACAAGAGAAGCCACCACAGTGAGAAGTCCATGCGGCACAACTAGAGGGTGGACCCTGCTCACCACAGCTAGAGAAAGCCCGTGCTTGGCCAAGAATCAATTAATTAAAACTAATCTTACTTTAAAACAATTGAAAGAGGCTCTAAACAGAGAGATATTCCATGTCCATGTATTATAAGACTCAATATTAAGATGTCAGCTCTCCCCATCATGATCTATAGATTCCATGTAATCCCAATTAAAATCCCTGTAAGCTATTTTGTGTGTGCACACTAAGTTGCTTCAGTTGTATCTGATCCTGAAACCCTATGAACTGTAGCCCACCAGGCTCCTTTGTCCATGGGATTCTCCAGGCAAGAATACTGGAGTGGGTTGCCATGCTGTCCTCCAGGGGATCTTTCCGATTCAGGATCAAACTCACTCCTCATATATCTCCTGCTTTAGCAGGGAGGTTCTTTACCATAGCACCACCTGGGAAGCCCCAAATTATTTTGTAGATACTGGCAAAATGATTATAAAACATACAAAGAAGACAAAGCACCTAGAAGAGCCAACATAATACTGTGAAACAAAGTTGGAAGACTCCCATTACCCAGTTTCAAAACTTAGTATAAAGCTGTAACAGTCAGATCAGATCAGATCGGATCAGTCGCTCAGTCATGTCCAACTTTTTGCGACCCCATGAATCGCAGCACGCCAGGCCTCCCTGTCCATCACTGACTCCTGGAGTTCACTCAGACTCACGTCCATCGAGTCAGTAATGCCATCCAGCCATCTCATCCTCTGTCGTCCCCTTCTCCTCTTGCCCCCAATCCCTCCCAGCATCAGAGTCTTTTCCAATGAGTCAACTCTTCACATGAGGTGGCCAAAGTACTGGAGTTTCAGCTTTAGCATCATTCCTTCCAAAGAAATCCCAGGGCTGATCTCCTTCAGAATGGACTGGTTGGATCTCCTTGCAGTCCAAGGGACTCTCAAGAGTCTTCTCCAACACCACAATTCAAAAGCATCAATTCTTTGGCGCTCAGCCTTCTTCACAGTCTAACTCTCACATCCATACATGACTACTGGAAAAACCATAGCCTTGACTAGACGGACCTTTGTTGGCAAAGTAATGTCTCTGCTTTTGAATATGCTATCTAGGTTGGTCATAACTTTCCTTCCAAGGAATAAGTGTCTTTTGATTTCACGGCTGCAGTCACCATCTGCAGTGATTTTGGAGCCCAAAAAATTAAAATCTGACACTGTTTCCACTGTTTCTCCATCTATTTCCCATAAAGTGATGGGACCAGATGCCATGATCTTCATTTTCTGAACGTTGAGCTTTAAGCCAACTTTTTCACTCTCCTCTTTCACTTTCATCAAGAGGCTTTTGAGTTCCTCTTCACTTTCTGCCATAAGGGTGGTGTCATCTGCATATCTGAGGTTATTGAGATTTCTCCCAGCAATCTTGATTTCAGCTTGTGTTTCTTCCAGTCCAGTGTTTCTTATGATGTACTCTGCATATAAGTTAAATAAGCAGGGTGACAATATACAGCCTTGATGTACTCCTTTTCCTATTTGGAACCGGTCTGTTGTTCCATGACCAGTTCTAACTGTTGCTTCCTTACCTGCATACAGATTTCTCAAGAGGTAGATCAGATGATCTGGTATTCCCATCTCTTTGAGAATTTTCCACAGTTTATTGTGATCCACACAGTCAAAGGCTTTGGCATAGTCAATAAAGCAGAAATAGATGTTTTTCTGGAACTCTCTTGCCTTTTCCATGATCCAGCAGATGTTGGCAATTTGATCTCTGGTTCCTCTGCCTTTTCTAAAACCAGCTTGAACATCAGGAAGTTCACGGTTCACATATTACTGAAGCCTGGCTTGGAGAATTATGACTGTGGCTCAGACCATGAACTCCTTATTGCCAAATTCAGACTTAAATTTAAGAAAGTAGGGAAAACCACTAGACCATTCAGGTATGACCTAAATCAAATCCCTTATGATTATACAGTGGAAGTAAGAAATAGATTTAAGGGCCTAGATCTGATAGATAGAGTGCCTGATGAACTATGGAATGAAGTCTGTGACATTGTACAGGAGACAGGGATCAAGACCATCCCCATGGAAAAGAAATGCAAAAAAGTAAACTGGCTGTCAGGGGAGGCCTTACAAATAGCTGTGAAAAGAAGAGAAGCGAAAAGCAAAGGATAAAAGAAAAGATATAAACATCTGAATGCAGAGTTCCAAAGAATAGCAAGAAGAGATAAGAAAGCCTTCTTCAGTGATCAATGCAAAGAAATAGAGGAAAACAACAGAATGGGAAAGACTAGATATCTCTTCAAGAAAATCAGAGATACCAAAGGAACATTTCATGCAAAGATGGGCTCGATAAAGGACAGAAATGGTATGGACCTAACAGAAGCAGAAGATATTAAGAAGAGATGGCAAGAATACACAGAAGAACTGTACAAAAAAGATCTTCATGACACAGATAATCACGATGGTGTGATCACTCACCTAGAGCCAGACATCCTGGAATGTGAAGTCAAGTGGGCCTTAGAAAGCATCAATCACTATGAACAAAGCTAGTGGAGGTGATAGAATTCCAGTTGAGCTATTCCAAATCCTGAAAGATGATGCTGTGAAAGTGCTGCACTCAATATGCCAGCACATTTGGAAAACTCAGCAGTGGCCACAGGACTGGAAAAGGTCAGTTTTCATTCCAATCCCAAGAAAGGCAATGCCAAAGAATGCTCAAACTACTGCACAATTGCACTCATCTCACACGCTAGTAACAGTCAAGAGAGTATGTTATCTCTTCAGCAAGTGGTTTTTGAAAGCTGGACAGCTACATATAAATCAGCTAGTTAGAATACTTCCTCACGTATAAACAAAAATAAACCCAAAATGGTTTAAAGACTTAATATAAGACATGACATCATAAAAACCCCAGAAGAGATCATGGGCAAAACTCTTTGACATAAATCCTAGTAATATTTTCTTAGATCAGTGTCCCAAGGTAAAAGAAATAAAAGCAAAAATAAACACACGAGATCTAATCAAACTTACAAGCTTTTGCACAGCAAAGGAATCCATAAACAAAACACAGACAATCTATGGACTGAGAGAAAAAAATTGCAAGCAGTAGAACTGACAAGGCTTAATTTCTAAAATATACAAACAGTTCATCAGAAAAATCAAACAACCCAAACAAAAAATGGACAGAAGACCTAAATAGGCATTTTTCCAAAGAAGATAGGCAGGTGGCTAATAGGCACATGAAAAGATGCTCAGCATCACTAACTATGAGATAAATGCAAATCAAAAGTACCTGGAAGTACCACCTCACACCAGTCAGAATGGCTATCATTAAAAAGTCCACAAGCAATAATGCTGGAGAGAGTGTGGGGAAAAAGGAATCTTCCTTCCTACCTACACTATTGATAAGAATGTAAACTGGTGCAGCAGCTTTGGAAAACAGTAGGGAGGTTCCTTAAAAAACCAGAGTTACCATGCGACCCTACAATCCCACTCCTGGGCAAATGTCCTAAGAAAACTCTAATTTAAAAACATACATGCACCCCAATGTTCATAGTAGCTCTATTTACAATAGCCCAGACATGGAAGCAACCTAAATGTCCATTCATATATATATGTATATGTATATGTATATGTATATACATGTTTGTGTGTGTGTACTGTCACTCAGTTGTGTTCAACTCTTTGTGACCCCATGGACTGTAGCCTGCCAGGCTCCTCTGTCAATGGAATTCTCCAGGCAAGAATACTGGAGGAGGTAGTCATTCCCCTTCCCTAGGGGAATCTTCCCGACAGAGGGATCGAACCTGGGTCTCTTTCATTGCAGGCAGATTCTTTGCTGTCTGAGCCACCAGGGAACCCACACATTCACACACACAATGGAATACCACAAAGCCATAAAAAAGAATGAATAATGCCATTTACAGAAACGTGGATGGACCTAGAGATTAGTGTACTAAAGGAACTAAATCAGATAAAATCTAGTATCGTGTGATATCACCTATATGTAGGTGATATAGTTTGTTATCACCTGAACAGTGTCAGACTTTATTTTGGGGGGCTCCAAAATCACTGCAGATGGTGATTGCAGCAAAGAAATTAAAAGATGTTTACTCCTTGGAAGAAAAGTTAAGACCAACCTAGATAGCATATTCAAAAGCAGAGACATTACTTTGCCAACAAAGGTCCATCTAGTCAAGGCTATGGTTTTTCCTGTGGTCATGTATGGATATGAGAGTTGGACTGTGAAGAAGGCTGAGCACCGAAGAATTGATGCTTTTGAACTGTGGTGTTGGAGAAGACTCTTGAGGGTCCCTTGGACTGCAAGGAGATCCAACCAGTCCATCCTAAAGGAAATCAGTCCTGAATATTCATTGGAAGGACTGATGCTGAAGGTGAAAGGCCAATACTTTGGCCACCTCATGCTAAGAGTTGACTCATTGGAAAAGACTTGCAAGAGAAGCCACTGCAGGGAGAAGCCCCAGCACCACAACTTGAGAGAGCCCGCACACAACAAAGATCCAGTGCAGCCAAGAGTAAATTAAAGAAGACTTTAAGGTAGTTGAAAAAATCATTAAAAAATAATATAGATACATATATGTACACACATATCAATCACTTTGCTGTACACCACAACGAACACAATATTGTGGATCTGCTATACTTCAATCTAAGAAAAGCAAGTAACAGAAAGGACAGAGCTAAATTCAACCGTAACACTAACTTCTTTAAATTTCGAAAAATTGGTTGACAAGAAAAGAATGAAAAACATACACCATGTGAATGCAAAAGAAAGCTGAAAAGAGTTTTATTAATATTAGACTTAATGAACCTCAAGACAAGAAGAATTATCACAGATAGAAAGAGACATTTATAATGATAAATGGGTCAATCCATGAAGAAGACATAGCAAACCTAAAATGTAGGTGGTTAATAACTGGTTTTAAAAATAGATGAAGCAAAGGCTGACTGAAATAAAGAGACAAATAGACAAATTTACAAGTAGAAATATCAATCTCCTCTTTAATAACTAGATAAAAATCGATAAGGATGTGGAAGATCTAAAAATATGAACCACTTTAACCTAACCTGACCTTTATAGAACAATTTATCCAATAAACTGCAGCATTCACACTCTTTCCATGTTCATATAGAGCATTTAAAAAGACAGATCTTATGCTGGGGCATAAAACAAATTTCTACTTAAAATTTTAAATTCTATAGAATATGTTTTCTACATATTTCTACAACAAAATTAAATCAGGAATCAATAACAATTAGATATTTAGAAAAGCCTCAAACAATTAAACTTCTAAATAACCAAAGAAACCATTAAAAATTAATAAATACTTAACACTAAATAAAAATACATCAAAATATTTTGGAGGGAGGTAATGTGTACTTAGAGAAAGTTTATCAATCTGTCTTCAAGGTCTGCTAATTCTTTATACTCTGCCATTCAAATCTACTATCAAGTCCCTCCAGTGAATTTTTAAATTCTAGTTGTTATACTTTTTATACTCACGTTATACTCGCCACATCAGAGGGTAAGATGGTTGGATGGCATCTCAGACTCGATGGACATGAGTTTAAGCAAGCTCCTGGAGTTGGTGATGGACAGGGAAGCCTGGCGTGCTGCAGTCCATGGGGTCGCAAAGAGTCGGACATGACTGAGCGACTGAACTGAACTGAACTTTCCACGTCAGTAAACAAAGGATGTTGTTGCTGTTAGCCAAGGCAGCTGCCCTGCTCTGTGCACTCTTGAGGGGATTCAGGATGGAGAAAAACAGGATACTGGCCCTAATAATTAAGGTGCGTATCAAAGGGATGATTTTAATAAGCCCAGACTTTTGTACCTTCCGATACACAGAAAAGTACAAAATTCATTCACTTCCAGTGTCTGCTTTTCTTTAATTAGCAGTAATCTTTTGATGTCGGACTACCAGGTTTGTTTGAACTCCTATATATCCTGGCGCCTCCCTTATCTCTTTGGAATAGTCCCTCAGAGGAGTTAAGTCCTCAGCAAGTCAGCCAAATAAAACATAATTCTAAACTTTTAGATTTTGCATGTGTGTTTTTCCATCAACACGTTCAACTTCCACAGAATTTGCATATTGACTTTTCTTTGTATTTCTATCTCTTCGTTGATATTCTATCTGATGCCACACTGTCATACTATCTCTTTTACATCTTTAATCAGGCTTTCCTTTAGTTCTGTGAGCATACTTATAATGGCTACTTTGAAGTCTTTTTCTCTTAAATCTGACATCTATTTACTTACTCTCACAGTTTCAGTCATATGTATAGGTCACACTTTCCTGTTTCTGTGCAAGCCTCAAAGTTTTTTGTTAGAAAATAGACATTTTTCCTGTATATTGCAGCAACTGGTATACTGATCCTCCTACCCGCTTTCCAAGGATGTTTTTGCTATCTGGTTTTTTTTTTTTTTTTTGAGGAGGGGAGGGGGTATCAAATTACTTTATTTGAATGAATGGTACCAAGAAAGAACTTAAGTAGATGTTTTGGTACAACTTATAGAAAAGGCAGAGATAAGCCAAACATGCCCAGCCTGCCTTGGTCACCAAGGAAGTCATCCTCATGGCTACAGGAAGCCAGCCTAAGGCTAGCCTGTTGTCACTGATCCCCAGGACATGCTTGTCAAAGAGATACTTCGTCAGTCATGCTAGATTCATGGAGCCCCTATCTTGGCACAAGTTGGTTACATAGTCACTCAAATCTTTGATGGATTTCATCTACTCGTTCAGGCAAGTCACACAGAAACATGTTAGTCACTCAGTCATGTCTGATTCTTTGTGACCCCATGGACTGCAGCCTGCCAAGCTCCTTTGTCTCTGGAATCCTCCAGGCAAGAACACTGGGGTGGATTGCCATGCCCTTCTCCAGGGAATCTTCCCAATCCAAGGATCAAACTTGGTTCTCCTGCATTGCAGGCAGATTCTTTACCATTTGTGCCACCAGAGAAGTCAAATGGTGGGGTGGGGGATGGTGTCATTATTGTCAGTGGGCATTTTGTGCCCGTTCCAGTTGAGATGGATCTACAATTTTTCCGAAGAGTAGCGCACATTCCATTGCATTTAGCCCACTCTTCGTGACTGGGTTTCTTGATATCCTGAAGAATATCAAGCTTCTCCAGCTTCTCAGTAAGTGCCCTTGCATCATGAAATTGGAGAGGAATGTATTTGACAAAGTTCTTCAAAGGCGCATCATCAAGGTCAAAGTCGTATGACACTGACAGGTAGCCATAGAAGGTGAACAGCTCCAGGCTGGTGGTTGATGGCAGTCTCTGAGTCCCTGTGGTAGTTCTGGTACACCAGCGTGATGGCCACTATCTTCACGATGAGTTAAGACCTGGGGCCGCATGGTGCTGGAGTGAATTTGAGGAGGTAGGTTCCCTTCAAGCACTGTTGAAGTAGGAAATCAAGGTGCCTGTCCAGGGAAGACTGTAATTTGTTTTTTTAATTTATGCAAAGAAAAGTCTTTTGGGGACTTCCAGTGGCTAAGACTTGGGGCTCCCAATGCAGGGGTCCTGGATTCAATCCCTGGTCAGGGAACTGGACCCCAATGCCAGGATTAAAGATCTGACAGGCAACAAGGAAGATTGAAGGCCCGGATGCTGCAAATAAGACCCTGTGCAGTCAAATGAATAAATAAGTGAAGACATAAAGAGAAGTCTTCTTTCCTTTTCTCACTACTCATAGAATATGTGACACATGGAGGGGTTCTTGTTTATCAACCTGCTTTCCAACCCTCTAATCACCCTAGTTGGTTCCCCTGGCAACCAGCCCCCATCCTTAGGTGATGCTCTACTTATCTAGAGGAATAGTCCCTAACCTTTTTGGCCCAAGGGACCAATTTCATGGAAGACAGTTTTTCTACGGACCAAGGTTGGGTGAATGGTTTCAGGATGATTCAAGTTAATTACATTTATTGTGTGCACTTTATTTCTATTATTGGTGGCTCAGAGGGTAAAGAGTCTGCCTGCCATGCAGGAGACCCAAGTTCAATCCGTGGGTCTGGAAGATCCCCTGGAGAAGGAAATGGCAACCCACTCCAGTATTCTTGCCTGGAAAATCCCATGGACAGAGGAGCCTGGTAGGCTATATAGTCCATAGGGTCACAAAGAGTCAGACACAACTGAGAGACTACAAACACATACTCAATAGGCATTAGATCCTGGAGGTTGGGGGCTCCTGATCTAGAGGTTTTCCAAAAATTTCCTCACTAATATGAACTCAGGTGTGATTGAAAGGGTTTGCTGTAAATAACCAAACACACCCATTTTGCCTTTATCACTCTAAAACTATTGCAGGAATCAAAAACAAAAAAGCAAACATAAAAGATGCCCCTACTACTCTAATCACATAGGAAACAAAAAGGGTTTTGAGAGCCAAGAAGCAGGAACCGATAAATGAGACCAAATTTTGTATTCTATCACAGGCCACCCTCTGTTTTTTGAACATAGAACCCTTACAGCAAAATGATAATACCTATCAAAGTACATACATTTTGTGTAGCATTTATGGAACAGATCTGGAAATAATACTGTTAAATAACAAAAGTTCAAATGAGGAAATGTGAAGATCTAGTTGGCTTCATTAAGTGACTCATGAAATGAGCAGCATCCAACCTAGTGAATGAAAAGAGCTTTGTCTAGTGCTTCCCTGGTGACTCAGATGGTAAAGCATCTGAGGGAGACACAATGCAGGAGACCTGGGTTCCATCCCTGGCTTGGGAAGATCCTCTGGAGGAAGAAATGGCAACCCACTCCAGTACTCTTGCCTGGAAAATTCCATGGACGGAGGAGCCTGGTAGGCTATAGTCCATTGGGTTGCAAAGAGTCAGACACGACTGAGCAACTTCACTTTCTAGCTGCAAAAAAGGAAAAGATTTTTGTATTTTTAGAAAATCTTTTCATTTATTTCATGAATTTATTTGGCTGTGCCAGGTCTTAGTTGCAGCATATGGGATCTTAGCTCCCTGACCAGGGATCGAACCCGGGCCCCCTGCATTGGGAGCATGGAGTCTTAGCCACTGGACCACCAGGGAAGTCTTGGATATTAGTATTTTTAAAGCAGAGAGTAAGCAGGAGAAAGAAAGTTATTAGTGAAGAATTGCATTGTTTTAGGTAAGGCCACTCTCCTAATGGGAACAGAAGGAGCCTACCAGCCAAGTATCTCAGTGCTAACCAGGTAATTCCTGGTTGACTCATGAAAGGTTACATCCCTGGGGGAGGCTGTAGCTGCAATTAGGTTAGGTATTAAGTCTTGGTTTGCTGATGTGTGGCCTAACACAAGTGACTCCATTTTGGAACAGAACCAACACAAATATGCCTAACATTTGAAGAAGCCAGTGTGGGGTAGGGACAGATTTAAAGAAACAACTAATTTGTCCTATAAAGCCATTACAGATATTTTCATATTCTGGCACTAGTTTGATTATTCTTTTTTCCCCCTTGATCTACTACTATTTATACCTTATGATAACTATTTAGCTCAGAAATCAACTGATGGTTTGCTAGATCCAGATCCTCCTCAGGCCAGTCACTTTCCTTAGATATTACATCCTGAGGAGGCTATAACTCAATCTCCCAATACACTTGATCATCAGTGTATTATAGTATTATAGAACTCCTTGACATGAGGCAGTTGAATCTTTCCAACAATACCACATCGTCATTGTCAGTGCGATACAGCTTCATTACAGGACAAATCAGTCACTTGCTGGTTGGAGGCAGGACTGAGGTTGAAACCTCCCAGATGTGCTCTCAACATCCCTCTGGAATGGCCTATTAGACACCTTTCTCCATGGTATTTTTATTTTTTGAATGATGGACTCATATATATAGGCTTCCTAGGTGGCACAATAGTAAAGAATCTGCCTGCCAATGAAGGAGACGCAAGAGACAATCTCTGGGTCAGGAAGATCCCCTGGAATAGGAAATGGCAACCTATTCCACTATTCTTGCCTGGAGAATTCCATGAACAGAGGTGCCTGGCAAGCTACAGTCCATGGGGTCTCAAAGAGTCAAACACAACTGAGCAACTACAAGCACACATATATGATCTGTGTTCTGCTGCTGTTGCTGCTAAGTTGCTTCAGTCATGTCCAACTCTCTGCGACTCCATAGACGGCAGGCCACCAGACTCCTCCATCCCTGGGATTCTCCAGGCAAGAACACTGGAGTGGGTTGCCATTTCCTTTTCCAATGCATGAAAGTGAAAAGTGAAAGTGAAGTCGCTCAGTCGTGTCTGACTCTTTGCGACTCCATGAATCGCAACACGCCAGGCCTCCCTGTCCATCACCAACTCCCGGAGTTTACTTAAACCCATGTACATTGAGTCGGTGATGCCATCCAGCCATCTCATCCTCTGTTGTCCCCTTCTCCTCCTGCCCCTAATCCCTCCCAGCATCAGGATTTTTTCCAATGAATCAACTCTTCGCAGAGGTGGCCAAAGTACTGGAGTTTCAGCTTTAGCATCAGTCCCTCCAAAGAACACCCAGGTCTGATCTCCTTCAGAATGGACTGGTTGGATTTCCTTGCAGTCCAAGGGACTCTCAAGAGTCTTCTCCAACACCACAGTTCAAAAGCATCAATTCTTCGGTGCTCAGCTTTCTTCACAGTCCAACTCTCACACCCATACATGACCACAGGAAAAACCATAGCCTTGACCAGACAGACCTTTGTTGGCAAAGTAATGTCTCTGCTTTTGAATATGCTATCTAGGTTGGTCATAACTTTCCTTCCAAGGAGTAAGCATCTTTTAATTTCATGGCTGCAATCACCATCTGCAGTGATTTTGGAGCCCAAAATATAAAGTCTGACACTGTTTCCACTCTTTCCCCATCTATTTCCCATGAAGTGATGGGACCAGATGCCATGATCTTCATTTTCTGAATGTTGAGCTTTAGGCCAAATTTTCACTCTCCTCTTTCACTTTCATCAAGAGGCTCTTTAGTTCTTCTTCACTTTTTGCCATAAGGGTGGTGTCATCTGCATATCTGAGATTATTGATATTTCTCCCAGCAATCTTGAATCCAGCTTGTGCTTCTTTCAGCCCGGCTTTTCTCATGATGTATTCTGCAAAGAAGTTAAATAAGCAGGGTGACAGTATATAGCCTTGACGTACTCCTTTTCCTATTTGGAACCAGTCTGTTGTTCCATGTCTATTTCTAACTGTTGCTTCCTGACCTGCATATAGGTTTCTCAAGAGGCAGGTCAGGTGGTCTGGAATTCCCATCTCTTTCAGAATTTTCCACAGTTTATTGTGATCCACACAGTCAAAGGCTTTGGCATAGTCAATAAAGCAGAAATAGATGTTTTTCTGGAACTCTCTTGCTTTGTCCACGATCCAGTGGATGTTGGCAATTTGATCTCTGGTTTCTTTGCCTTTTCTAAAACCAGCTTGAACATCAGGAAGTTCATGGTTCACGTACCACTGAAGCCTGGCTTAGAGAATTTTAAGCATTACTTTATTAGCGTGTGAGATGAGTGCAAATGTGCGGTAGTTTAAGCATTTTTGGCATTGCCTTTCTTTGGGTTTGGAATAAAAACTGACCTTTTCAAGTCCTGTGGCCACTGCTGAGATTTCCAAATTTGCTGGCATCTTGAGTGCAGCACTTTCACAGCATCATCTTCCAAGATTTGAAATAGCTCAACTGGAATTCCATCACCTCCACTAGCTTTGTTGGTAGTGATGCTTTCTAAGGCCCACTTGACTTCACATTCCAGGATGTTTGGCTCTAGGTCAGTGATCACACCATCGTGATTATCTGGGCTGTGAAGATTTTTTTTGTACAGTTCTTCCGTGTATTTTTGCCACCACTTCTTAATATCTTCTGCTTCTGTTAAGTCTATACCATTTCTGTCCTTTATCGAGCCCATCTTTGCATGAAATGTTCCCTTGGTATCGCTGATTTTCTTGAAGAGAGCCCTAGTCTTTCCTTCTGCTATTTTCCTCTATTTCTTTGCATTGCTCACTGAAGAAGGCTTTCTTAACCCCTCTTGCTATTCTTTGGAACTCTGCATTCAGATGGGAATATCTTTCCTTTTCTCCTTTGCTTTTCACTTCTCTTCTTTTCACAGCTATTTGTAAGGCCTCCTCAGACAGGCATTTTGCCTTTTTTTGCATTTCTTTTTCTTGGGGATGGTCTTGATCCCTGTTTCCTGTACAATGTCACGAACCTCTGTCCATAGTTCATCAGGCACTCTGTCTATCAGATGTAGTCTCTTAAATATATTTCTCACTTCCACTGAATAATCATAAGGAATTTGATTTAGGTCATATCTGAATGGTCTAGTGGTTTTTCCTACTTTCTTTGATTTAAGTCTAAATTTGGCAATAAGGAGTTCATGATCTTGGTGTAAATTACAAGTACCCACAGAGAACTTCCATAAGCTTGGAGGCCTTAAGATTTCCATAGGTGTGTTCTCTTAAGCCTCAGGAATAGGATAGAGGGTCATTGCTTTCCATACACTTTAGCCTCCATGTGCATTAAAATTTCCAGAGAACCTCTCAGGTCAGGGTGCAGACTTTTCCCAACTCTGGGTTCTAGCATTGTGCAGCAGTAATTGTTGAATCTGCCTGCTCCAGTTTGCTAGTGCTTCTTTATCTCTCCAAGCCGCCTCTTATCCTTCACCTTCGTCTAGGAAGAGAACTCCCTCTAATCTGTCTGTTCTAGTGAATATGTCTTCTTCCTCTGAATGCTGCTCCTCATTAAAAGCAAATGCCACTTGTCCCAGAATACCTACTGGCATCTATTTCCCCTCAGGCCCTTTTCTGTCTTGTGAGTCACTGTTGTTTAATCCACTGTACATGTTGTTGCCATCATGGACTAACAGCCTGAGTGCAGTTAGGGTACATAGTTTGTACCCAAAAATGTTAGGCACCTTCTACTAGGGTTGGTTGGTCAAAGTCAGCTATAATTTAGGTTAAGTATTTCATAAGACCTCTCACAGCCTTCCTCTTTAAGGATGGGGCTATTCCCCAGGGAATCTCAAATCCATCACATGATGCCTACTGCTTTAATCCCAACAGGAAGCCACTCTCTTTTCCCATTCTGCTTATAGCTTTCCATCCACAAAGGCCAGGGTGATTGTGTTTGCACATAGCACACTGTGGCATGTTGGGCATGCTGCCATTGTACTCTGTCCACTATAACCAGCAACCTTTCTAAGCATTTGCTTGTCAAGGTTTATAGCTACATGGCAATCGGTCTGCTGGGAGCCACCCACCACTGGCCTAAATCCCAGTAGGAAGCAGTTCTCAGAAAACAACTCAAACTAGTTTAAGCAAAAAAAGGATTATAAATATAAATGCTTGCTTTTCTCCCTGCATATCAATTCCCTGTTCTCTGCTCCAAATGAGGGGAAACATGGCTGCCGAAACAACTTGCATGTTACGCCTCACAGTCCAAGTTCTCAAAGAAAGGCTGGTCCCTCTCATTTCAAACTCCAGAATGTCCAGGGAAGGACTGTAATTGGCCATGCTCGGGCCAACTGACCATCCTTAGACCAACCGTTATGGCTGGGGGTGGAGAGTGAGGCAATTTTGTGTTCTTCTGAGAGCTTCACATACATTAACTCCTCATACAACTTCTGAAGGTACACATTATTATTAACCTCATGTTACAGATAAGGAAATTGAGAGAGGAGTCTTCAGAAGGAAGGCATAAACATCGTAGCAAATGCTGAAGTTTGCCCAAACAAACTGGTAGCACTTCAGGTAACAAAAACAGAAGTGGTCTTGGCAAACAGTTTTGCCCCTTCTGGGCACCTGGTATAACTATACTAAGAGATAATATTATTCCCTTGCTCTAAACCTCTCCTAAGGTTGGATTTCTTTCATCGCATAACCTACCCATACAATCCTTTATACTCTATTATTTCTCCTCTCATCTGTCGTTTATTTTTACCCGAACTTTTCCACATTTGGAAGGGACGTTAAGTTTGGTCACTGCGCCGGTCCAGATTGCTAGCAGCAACAGTAGTCTCGTAAGTGCATCCCCCTCAATTTGTTCATGATTGGTTGGATTATTTTAGTGAAGTCAAGTCTCCTTGCCTGGAGAAGGCAATGGCAACCCACTCCAGTACTCTTGCCTGGCAAATCCCATGGATGGACGAGCCTGGTGGGCTGCAGTCCATGGGGTCGCTAGGAGTTGGACACGACTGAGTGACTTCACTTTCACTTTCATGCATTGGAGAAGGAAATGGCAACCCACTCCAGTGTTCTTGCCTGGAGAATCCCAGGGATGGCGAAGCCTGGTGGGCTGCCGTCTATGGGGTTGCACAAAGTCGGACACGACTGAAGCGATTTAGCAGCAGCAGCAGCAGCAGCCTCCTTGCCAGCTCACACGTGAACAGACATGCATGCGTGCACACACACATACACAGACACACTCACATCATATTGCTCCATAAGAAGTGACAGTTTCGGGTATGTCCACAGTCACCCTGAGGTGACAGTGCTCTCTTCCTCTTTCCCTAACCACACCCAGATGCTCAACTTCACTAACTGCTGGTCAGTTGCTTTATTTTTTTTCATCAGCGTCCTGGTGCCTAATTGCTCTATAAGCTAATCCAGTCAAACTATACCTCCCTTAAAAAATAGTTTCTTAACTTAGTGTTCTGTGTATTTTTCTGACTCCATAAAGAATCCTCCCAGGTATCCTATTCCTCAGTCCTCTCTCACAAACTATCCAGCCTGCAGTCTAGTCCATATCTTTATTAAATCCACAAAACTCTTTCTTGTTGCCTCTCACCACAGTGTCTACTGTTCAGGCCCTTTGGCTTGAACTTCTCCAAACTCTTTACCCATGAGGCCAGTCCTTTGGGAAAAGGTTAGAAATTATCTTTTGTATAGCCCACTTCTCTTTCCAAGAAAAGTTTCTGAGCCCAAGCTCTGGAGCTGGGGTTGGGAATGATCTTGGGTGGCCTCTGCCTGCAGTGGCTTGAAGCAGGGCTTTGGCTCTCAGCCAGAGATTGAGGTTGGGTCTCAGGGTGAGAGTACCAACTCCTAACTGCTAGACCAGTGGTGGATGACAAGCCCTGACTCCTTGACTTTGCAGAAGAAGAATTTTCACAAAGACAGAAAGTAGTAAAACAAGTAAAGTATTAGGAGGAAAAAAGAGTATAAAACACAAGGGCAGACTCAGAGAGAGAGAGTGTTTCAGAATCGCAGTAGTTTGAATGACTTCTATGGAACATTTCTTCCAGGTTTCCTTTGGCCAATCATTTTTATTTACCTGGCTGTGAATCCACATTTGGTATATCTCAGGATCCTCCCATGTGTGCACATGTATCTTAGCGAACACAGGTTTTACCTAAGAGGCCTATGGATAGTTAGCATCACTTGCCTTTTGACCTCTAAGGATTCTCTCTACACTGTGCACGTGTAGTTGAGGAGGTCTCCAGACTTTGAGAATGAAAAATAGGTAGTCTTTTATCTTCTGTCTTTGCAGGACTCAGCCTCCTCCCTCCATTGTCCTGCTATTTTTGTCTTGTCTACAGGTCCACAGAGAAAGAGCTCCAACTATTTGCTCAGGGGGCCCATCTGTCTTCGGCCTCAGGAACAATGGCAAGTTTCTCTCTGAGTGACACCCCAGCTGTAAAAGCTGAATACTCAGTGAAGTGGTGGGGGGGGGGGGGTAGAGAAGGCAGCAGCCTGGTTCTCTCAGCTTGCCTCGCTTGGCATGGAACCATTGCTCCCAAGCTGTGGCAAGGACAATTGGTCCCCAGTCTTCTCAGCATGCTGTGACCAAGGTCCTGGATTGCTCTTAACTCACACAATAGCCCCTACTTCCTAAGTCAGCAGTCATTTAAGTCATTAATACGTCATTGGCAAGCATACCATAGACACCTACACATGTTCCTTTGATATTAATAGAATATCTCAGATCATTCTCTTTCTGCCTACTGCCATCAGGATGTCCACATTTATAAATTTTTTCCCTCCTAACAACCAAAAATTCTTCAGTTAAGTTAGTGTAAATTGTGGGAAGTTGTCTTTCCTGCTTCTTTCTGTTGCTGCTGCTGCTAAGTCACTTCAGTCGTGTCCGACTCTGTGCGACCCCATAGACGGCAGCCCACCAGGCTCCCCTGTCCCTGGGATTCTCCAGGCAAGAACACTGGAGTGGGTTGCCATTTCTTTCTCCAATGCATGAAAGTGAAAAGTGAAAGTGAAGTCGCTTAGTCGTGTCCGACTCTTAGCGACCCCCTGGACTGCAGCCTGCCAGGCTCCTCCGTCCATGGGATTTTCCAGGCAAGAGTACTGGAGTGGGGTGCCATTGCCTTCTCCATTCTTTCTGTTAGGTAGTTAGAATAGGGAAAAGGAGTCCAGAATGGTGGTGGCTAAAAGACAAAGAAGGGGAAAGCCCATGAATATAGAAAAAAGGAAGGCCCAAGGACCCAAGTGAGGACCTCAGGTAAAACAAACAGCCCTCCGGGCTAGCCCAGTTTACATAGGGCAGACTCAGGGGGAGGAGACAAATATATAAAAGGAGGAAGCCTAGAGGACTGGGGCTTCTCTTCTCTTTGCATCTTTTGGGTCAACCCACCCTCACGCCTCAAGAATGTATTTTCCTTTGCTTTCTAATAAAACTGAGCTGTCACATGGAGCTGTAACACTGGTCTGTCTGTCACTTCAAATTTTTACTGCGGTGAGACAGAATTGAAGAAATTACACACTGCCCCAACATTTCCATCAGAAAGTATGAAATAATCTTCTATGACATGAAAGACTTCTTATCAGAATGACAGATCACTTTCTCCCCAGACTCTATTATACTTACCCATTGTTAAAAGAGGGTGAAACTGAGCAGGACCCTGTGGGGCCCTCCTGGATACAAAAGCTTTTCCATGTCCCCAGGTTTCTTGCTTATAGGCTTCAGCCTCCTAAACTCTCCCTGAGTTCTGAAGGGCAGATTCAAACAGTTACTCATTAGGTAAGTGAGAGAATGCAGAAACAAAGGAAAAGCTGTCGAGAAAAAATTGTGCGGCAATGAAAGAGAATGCTAGTTCCTCCTCAAGGAATATACACAACAATGGATCTTTGAGGCCTCCACCCAAACGAAGGTTGTTAACTTCAGGCCAAGGACAACATTTCTGGAACACCACCCTGTTACTTCATCATCAACCAATGAGAAGAAAGCCAGACATTCAGTAGCCCTCACCCCAAATTTTGCCTTTAAAAACTCTTCTGTGAAATCTATTTGGGAGTTCAGGTCTTTGCACACATGCCATTCATTCTCCTTGTCTGGCTTTTACAATAATCCAAACTCTGGTGTTTCCATTTGTTTGGCCTCACTGTGTGTTGGACTTACGCACTTGTGTTTGACAATACTAGGACTTTCTGAGATTTATTACCATAAAAGCAAGTTAATATTTTGAAGGGTAGCAGAATATGCCATCCCCAAATATATCTCTTTGGCATAAGGATTATTTTGAACTGATTATTGTGGAGCCCTACACCAAGGTCACAGGTGTGGAGCTGTGTACCAGGGTCACAGGATAAAAATCTCTGGAACTGATCAAGCCCCATAGTTGAAGCCCCAGATCCCTCCCAAAAACTTTCCTGAGCTTATGATGGTTTATAAACCTCCATCCTCTGGCTGACTTTTGATTCTCATATTTCTGAGGGAGTCCCATAAGTATATTATTAAGATCATTATTTTTCCTCCTGTTAACCTGTCGCCTTACTCCAGCCCCCACCCCAAACTTTGGCTCACCCTCAGTATAAGCCAGCATAGACCCCCTTCTGAGAGTAAACAGGCCACAGTGTAAAATAAAATGTTCTCTGGTCTACTATTTGAATGTGCCACCCATTCACACACAACCCCTCCCCCACACCTAGTTCTTTCTAGCTTTGTTTACTCTTTTTGCCTAACTCTGGAGTTGTTGCTACAGACCTTGTGGTCAAAGCATTCTTCCTGTAGCAATAACCTTCCTCCCTAACTTGCAATAGTTCATTTCCCTCTCTTGCAATAATCCTTTTGAATGCAGTCTCAACTTCACTAAATCCAGATCTGATTTTTATTCTAGTCTGGTCAGTGATTTCTCTTGGTATTGCCTACCCTATGACATCCCAAACATATGGCTTTACGTTTTAGGGTTAACTTTGAGTTAATGCTTGGTATAAAATAATGACATACCTCATGGGGTAGAGAAGATTGTTGCTGTCCCAGCTAAGGGCATCATAGACCATCTAGCCTCCAGCCAATCCAGCAGCCACAGAGAGTCTGAGTGAGATCCAAAGAGCTTCCCAGTGGAGCTCAGTAGAAATTGCCAACCGAAGAGTCACGGACTCGAGTGACTATCAGTGGTATTGCTTCAAGCCTCTAAGTTTGTAGGCATTTGTTATGCAGTAGTAGATTGATGATAGGTTGGCTGAACACATGAATGGAAGAATGAACAAACAAATGAATAACGTCATTCTGGAGATTGATTTTCTTCCTAAGTAGGCAGAAGGCAAACAAGGACTTCCCAAACAGATTGCAACTGGGGCTTCTGGTCTGAGATGATATACGGTATATGAACTGGCAAGGATGAAAATATTATCTGAGTGTATTTTTGAAACTTCAGTTACTATGGGGGTGTTTGGAAGTATATCAAATACATCACCCACCAAAAATATGGAGTGACAGTACTAGGAGGATATTAGTGAGTTCTCTGTGAGTCATGCATTCACCCTAGACTAGAAAATATCTTCATGATTTTATAAAAACTCAAAATCACAAAGGAAGTTGGATTAATCTTTAAGGCATCTTTGAAATATGGGAGCATCTTAATTCAATATCTATTTAATAAAAATATATGAACCCCATATCTGTATGGAGAAGGAAATGGCAACCCACTCCAGTGTTCTTGCCTGGAGAATCCCAGGGACGGGGGAGCCTGGTGGGCTGCCATCTCTGGGGTCACACAGAGTTGGACACGACTGAAGTGACTTAGCAGCAGCAGCAACTCTGTATACCAAGCATTTTGCCAGATGCTGGGAATAGACCAGAGAAGATATAGTCACTGCGATCAATGTCAGTCTAGTCAAAAGATACTGATGATTACAATGTTAAGTGCAATAAGAGCAGTATGAAATTTATTGCCTGTGTAACTAAATATTTTGGGTTAGTGGAGAAGGTAATGGCACCCCACTCCAGTACTCTTGCCTGGAAAATCCCATGGACTGAGGAGCCTGGTCGGCTGCAGTCCATGGGGTCGCGTAGAGTTGGACACAACTGAGCGACTTCACTTTCACGCATTGGAGGAGGAAATGGCAACCCACTCCAGTGTTCTTGCCTGGACAATCCCAGGGACGGCGGGGCCTGGTGGGCTGCCGTCTATGGGGTCGCACAGAGTCAGACACAACTGAAGCGACTTAGCAGCAGCAGCAGCAGCTGATATCAAAAATGGTAAGATTTAGGGCTGAAATGATGTGGTTAGAATTTCCTTTCTATGTATTAATTCTACTTTCCTCTAAGTTGGTCTCATTCTTGTATTCTACATGGCAGCAAGATGGTACCAACATGGTGGTAATAGCTATGACTTCTTTGCTTTCAGATCCAAAGGGGGGAAGACAAACAAACAAGCTCTCCTTCCTAAATGTCCCAGGAAAAGCCCCTTTTTTTGAATAATCTGTCCATTCCTGAACCGATAACTCTGGTGGGAAGGGTGCGGGAGGCACTGAGAATATGATTCACTGATTTAAGTCTGGGTTACATGCTAAAGTTGCTGAAGTTTTGAGGTTTGGTTCTCCCCCATGGAGTCTCCTTTGGACTGAAGAGGAGAAAGGGCACAGATCCCCACATGTCACCAGAGGTAGGGCAAAGGGATGTGTGTGCTTAAGTCTCTCAGTCATGTCGGACTCTGCGATCCCATGCACCGTAGCCCACCAGGCTCCTCTGTCCACGGGGATTCTCCAGGCAATTCTACTGGAGTGGGTTGCCATGCTTTCTTCCAGGGGATCTTCCCAACCCAGGGATAAAACACAGTCTCTCACATTGAAGGCGGATTCTTTACTGACTGAGCCACCAGGGCAAATCAGTGGTGGAATTTAAAACATAATCAATATAGATTACAGAGGATCTAGGACCTTCAGGCAGATTCTTCATAATTCTCACCACATCATAAGAACACTAGTCAAATTGGATTGGGATACACCCTCAAGGCCTCATCTTAACTTAATTACCTCTTTGAAGACGCTGTCTCCGAATGTCATATTTTGATAGATTAGGGATTCAACATATGAATTGGACTGGGGAGGAATACAATGTAGCCTATAATATTTCCTTTCTGACCTCCTTTCTTCCCTTTCTTTCTCCCACACACACTCTCTTTTTCCACCCTAACATGCTGCTTCAGCATACTGACTTTTGAGCTTCAAATACTAACCATTTTCCCTGATCAGAACCTTTGCACATGCTCTGATACTCTGCCTAGAATGATCCTCCTGCTCTGGCCCACTTCTCCTTTCATTCAGGTCTCTGCTCTAACAATAGTCTCAGAGATGGTTTGACCAACTCAATCAAAATAGCAACCTCTATTGTCAACTTTGTTTCATAGAACTTGCTGCTGTTTTTGTTTAGTCGCTAATTCGTGTCAGAGCGTCTGATTCTTTTGCAATCCCAGGGACTGTAGTCCTCCAGGCTCCTCGGTCCATGGGATTTCCCAGGCAAGAATACTGGAGTGGGTTGCCATTTCCTTCTCCAGGGGATCTTCCTGAACCAGGGATCAAACCAGCATCTCCTGCTTGACAGGCAGATTCTTGAATGATCTGGGAAGCCTTAAGAACTTACCTACTGACTTGAACATTCTTTTCCTATTAGCACATAAAACAAATGAAGAAGGAAGCTTGTGTATGTACTGCATCTTCAGAACAGTTGTTGATACATGGCAAGTGTCCAGTGAATGTCTATTGAATGAACGTATGTAACTACCGAAGAATATCAATATCAAGAGACTGATCCACTGACCTCCTACAAATGAGTAATTAATTTATGATCAGATGTTATCTTCTAATTATATCCATCTCAGGGACTAAAAGTTGTAAAAAAAAAAAAAAGAGAACCAAGAAAATATTTGGTAGGAAAAGTATAATAATTGACAGGATAGCAGCAGATGGATGAAGCCATAAAGCATATTAGTGAGATGAGTTAGAGAAACTCTGCTGCTGCTGCTAAGTCACTTCAGTCATGTAAGACTCTGTGCGACCCCATGGATGGCAGCCCACCAGGCTCCCCCATGCTTGGGATTCTCCAGGCAAGAACACTAGAGTGGATTGCCATTTCCTTCTCCAATGCATGAAAGTGAAAAATGAAAGTGAAGTCGCTCAGTTATGTCCAACTCTTAGAGACCCTATGGACCACAGCCCACCAGGTTCCTCCGTCCATGGGATATTCCAGGCAAGAGTACTGGAGTGGGGTGCCATTGCCTTCTCCGGGAGAAACTCTGCTGCTGCTGCTAAGTCGCTTCAGTCGTGTCCGACTCTGTGTGATCTCATAGACGGCAGCCCATCAGCTCCCCTGTCCCTGGGATTCTCCAGGCAAGAAGACTGGAGTGGGTTGCCATTTCCTTCTCTAGTGCATGAAACTGAAAAGTGAAAGTGAAGTCGCTCAGTCGTGTCCGACTCTCAGTGACCCCATGGATGACATACCAGGCTCCTCCGTCCATGGGATTTTCCAGGCAAGAACTGGAGTGGGTTGCCATTGCCTTCTCCAGGGAGAAACTCTACTAGGAGGTAAAAAATGAAGTAAGAGAATATAAAATTATATATATATATATATATATATGATGTAGATGTAGAAAGGATAGAAATTAAAGTATTTAATTGAAATTTCAACTAAGTGAAATCTCAGGAGAGAAAAGGAGGAAATACATGGTGAAATAATATGATGAAATATGCAATGATTAATTTCCCAGAATTAAGGAAAAATAAAATAACGCACACTGATAAGGTCCACTGAGTGGCAAACAAAGAGATAAGAAAAAAGGATGTGATCTCAGATTTAAATACTAAAATAGGGTGAGAGGAAATTCCCTGGTGGTCCAGTGTTTAGGACTTGGCACTTTTCACTACCAGGGCCCAGGTTCAATCCCTGGTCAGGGAACTAAGATTCCCTGAGAGGAAGGTAAGAATGATGCAAATGCAGGCAGTTTTATTCTAAAAAGTCTGAATCCCATTCATTATGACCTAAATGTATACTGATACCATAAGGTTATGAAAAAGGCTACAGTACACTCAATGTGATATATCAAAAATATAATTGATATTTTTGATAATTATATTTAAACTTAAATTTATGTGGAAAATTTTTTGCATGGTGTCAAGTAAGGATTTGATTTATAATCTTTCTAAATGGACAATATCCCCAGCATGATTTATTGAATAATATTAGTACTGTTTCTAATATTTATATATCTTTTTTTTTTTTTCAGTGCTTGCTAAGAATTTGAAAAGGATGTTGAAATTCTTGAGAATTATTAGCTAGAGTAATATGCACTAGCTGCTGCAACAAACAAATTTTCACATATCAATAACTCTTCTAGTTTTGCATGAGCTTTGGGAGTGGTTACTCTCACCTCCCCACACGTGCAACTTTGGGTGGTTCTTTCCCTAACTATGTGGTGGTGGTTTCGTTGCTAAGTTGTGTCCAACTCTTGCGACCTCATGGACTGTAACCTGCCAGGCTCCTCTGTCCATGAAATTCTCCAGGCAAGAATACTGGAGTGGGTTGCCATTTCCTTCTCCAGGGGATCTTCCTGACCCAGGAATCAAACCCAGTCTCTTGCAATGCAGGCAGACGATCCTCAGGCAGTTTCGTCACACTCATCATGCCCTGTTCAGTGTTGAGCTGAGGACTTGAGGAAAAAGCTCTTGAGATCTATGGAGTTCTCTTTGTAGACCTCTTTCCTCTCTACAACTCTACCCTGAAAACTCTAGCCACTGGATCCTCAGCCTCTTCTCAGCCTCTCACATATGTTTCCTTATCTGAGGCCTAGGTCCTCCTCCCTGTAGTGTGGCTTGCAGATGTTCTTCAGGTATTAAGCTGGGGCAGTTGTAGGGCTTGCCTCATTTCTTTCCCCTTTCTCAGGGGTCACTGTTCTGTGCCACCTGACATCCAGTATCTAAAAGTGTTGTTTCATTTAGTGTGCCCATTTTTTCAGTTCTTTCATGTGGAAGGACTTGCTTCATGTTAATCCATATTAAAAGATGATTGCTCCTTGGAAGAAAAACTACCACAAACCTAGACAGTGTATTAAAAGACAGAGACATCGCTTTGCTGATAATGGTCTGTCTAGTCAAAGCTATGGTTTTCCTAGTAGTCATGTACAGATGTGAGTTGGACCATAAAGAAGGCTGAGCACTGAAGACTTGATGCTTTCGAACTGTGGTGTTGGTGAAGACTCTTGAGAGTCCCCTGGACAGTGAGGAGATCAAACTAGTCAATCCTAAAGGAAATCAAAACTGAATATTCACTGGAAGGACTGCTACTGAAGCTGAAGCTCCAATACTTTGACCACCTAATGCGAAGAACTGATTCATTGGAAAAGACCCTGATGCTGGGAAAGATTGAGGGCAGGAGGAGAAGGGGGAGCCTGGCTTGCTGCAGTCCATGGGATCGCAAAGAAGCGGACACAACTGAGCAAATGAACAACAAATTATTAACACTGGTTCATCTTGGTACCAACCAAGAGTTTGAGAGTTAAGTATTAGCACACAGCAAAGGAAGAATGAAGACTAGCACATGATAGTTAGTTTTACTTTACAACTTGGATTTAACTAACTCAAAACCATTATATGCTCTTGTATTGGGTAAACTATTGTCAGACAGAGATAATCCAGATTTAGCAAACCTTAGCTGTTAAACATAGGGTGGAGTCCTGAGATTTTGGCCAGCAGCTTTATTGCTTTGACCTAATTTTTCTAAACAGAAGGTGAGATAGTATCAGTTTCTACTATTTTACAATAAATTGATAAGTGCAAATGCAGTTGATAAATTGCTTTCAATGGGAGATGCCCAGGGCTCTGTGTGGGAGGACTCAGTGTGGGGTGAGAAAGGAAAAACCCGCTCTATCTGAGCAGAGTATTCACATTTAGAATACAAAAATTACCATACAAACTCAGGAAAAAGAGGAAACATATTGGCAGATGGAATATTTGTTTTACTTGATATCCTCTTCAAATGTTAAGAATAGGCTCCCAAACTAACTTCTCTTCCAACCTGATGTAAGTCTAATTATAATGATTATATCCAAATGTTCTTCCTCCTTCATTCTAGGTTGTTACACAAATTCATAATTTAGTGCTACTTTAGCAGTCCCAGAATTCTGTAAGAATTTTAAATTCTTACAGAATTCAATGGATGACAGGAATAGGTATTGGAGACAATATGGTAGCATGATTTGCCAGTAATTACATCCTAGTACACTCAGGGTACCAGGCAGAAAGAAATATCACTCATGATCTAGGAAGAGACGATGCAAATTACAATGGACAATGTACTGTTTTAAACGTTTCTTGATCCTAGCCGTACACACTCTCCCAGATCACTTAGGTATGCGACACCACATGCATGGCTGGTCAAGTTCCAAGGGGCAAATGACTTGCAGCGCTACCTGCTTCCATTTCAGGGTCAAGTGTTTTTCGCTGGATCTTTAATACTACCTGGTCTCCACCTCTTGATGACCTCAATTGTTCTGTTTTTGTAGAATGCTTTATACCTCATCTTATTTTGGTTTATGGTCTTTAAGTAGATCTAAATCTACCCATATATACATAAAATCTGTACACATTCACCACATATAAAACAAGTATATGTTTCTCTAGTCAACGTCAGCTTTTCCTAATGTTTGGTTTCTTTTCTTTTTTTTAATATTTGTTTATTTGTCTGCATTGGATCTTTTAAATTGTATGTGTTTATTTTTGGCTGTGCTGGGTTTTCATTGCTGAGCCTGAGCTTTCTCTAGCTGCAGCGAGTCAGGGCTGCTCTCTAGTTGTGGTGTGTGGGTTTCTCACTGTGGTGGCTTCTCTTGGTGCAGAGCACAGGCTCTAGAGCATGCTGGTTTCAGGAGGTGCGGCTTGTGGGCCCTAGAGCATGGGCTCAGTCATTGTGACCTACGGGCTTAGTTGCTCCAAGGCATGTGGGATCTTTCGGAACCAGGGGTCAAGTCGGTGTTCCTTGTATTGCAAAGCAAATTCTTAACCACCGAACCACCAGGGAAGCACTTGGGTTTCTTTTTATTAAGCTGACTAACCCTACTCAGTAACTTGCATTCACATTCATACAGCCACACCTATAATTCTTCATTGTTAATAATGTTTCTATTGGCTTGGGCGATATTTTACAAGGACTTTGACTGAAATTGCTAGCAGTAGGTTGAAAAGGAAATTAACTCCTCTTAATAGGATGAGTGACCTACTAAGGTATTAATACTCTTAGTTTACCTTCTCTAAAAAATTCTTGTAATTTCATATAGAAAGACTAGAAGGGAATAAAAGCTAATGATGCAATTCTAGCAATGAAAACAGCATGGTAGACATTTTCAGAAAAGAGTTGCCCGCAAATTATAAGAAATTACAGTGCTCCACAGGTAACTACCTCTGGTTTTAACGTATAAATTGGAGCTTTTAATTTTACCAGTAGATTATGGATTATTTTCTGCTACATGTATTATGATGCTATTGAGTTTCAAAAATTTTTCTACTTTTTCCTGTCCATTCACTTGGACCGAAAATATTTGACTCCTTTTCCTTCTCAATTTAGCTTTTCAGTAGTGTGTTTATTTCACATTCCTTATGTTGTTATAACAGGGCAACCACATTAAAAAAAAAATTAACAGAAAACAGCCATTCACCCACAGGTTTGATTGAGACAGCAGACAGGGCTAAAGGGAAGCAAACCCACCAGGTGAGTCAGGCAGAAAAGTTTTTCAGGGAGAATCTTTTGGGGAGATTGGTTACCAAAGGGCAGGGTTAGTGGAAGATGGAAACCACTGGCCTTATTTCCCTAAAATGTCATATTTAGCTAAGACACCTTAGAAATATATTTGGGAAGTTGAGTCCTGTTGACAATTCCATTCCATTTTAACTACATGAGATTTTGGGCTTCCCTGAGTCAGCAGTAAAGAATCTGCCTGTAATGCAGAACCACAAAAGACACAGTTTAGACCTCTGGGTTGGGAAGATCCCCTGGAGGAAGAGCCCCTAGAGGAGAGCATGGCCACCCATTCCAGTTTTCTTGCCTGGAGAATCCCACGGACAGAGGAGCCTTGGAGGGCTGTAGTTCATGGGGTTGCAAAGAGTCAGACACGCCCGACTTAGCTTGTGCACGTACATGAGATTTTACTTCAGAAGTGTTTTTGTGGAAGACTTGGGGTTTCATTTTGTCACTTTTGTCATCCACTTTTGTCAGGACTAATATTTTCAAACATGATAACATTATTTTTAATTTTTATTTCATGTTTACTTTTATTTTTCATTAATGTTCTCTTTTCCTATTAGCTACTTCTGAATCGGCTGACTTCCTGTCTGTGTGTTTGCCATTCTTCCTCTTTTCTCTTCTGCTTTCCCAGAAGATCTTGCCACCAGAAACTAGAAAGAACTGTGTACTTTCAGAATAGTCTTCATACATTTATCTGGTATTAAAGGGAAATTCTATTGCATCACATCGCCTCAGCTTCCTTTTGTGAGTTCAGATTATACTGAAGATAGGTTTCAAAGAGATAATACTAAGAGCTGATGATTTTTTTCCCCCAGGAGATTTCTCAGCCAGGGTCATAGCACTTTCTGTCCTCTGAATAAGATACCTGAAAGGAAGAGACTGTTTTACATATTCTCCTGAACTGCCTATAATATTAATCACAGTATTTCTTAAAAGGTTACCTGCGTCAAGTTCAGCTGGGTGAGGATAAGAATGCATATTCATAGGTCCTAGCCTAGAACCATACGTTCCGAATCTCTGGAGAGAGAGCTCAGGAAATCAGCAGTTTTATTTTCGTTATGTGCTGAATCTTCTCCTGTGTCTTGCCTGAATTTTCAGTTACTGGCTAGATATGCTTACTTGAATGTATTTTCACCTCATGAACACTTAACATATCCACAATCAAATCATTCACTATCTAATTCTGTCATGCTGGTATACCTGAAGTCATCATTAGAGTCCTTCATCCTTGTGTTTCCTAATTTTTACTTAATCGTCTAATTGGCCTTTGTGCCAAGCACAGGGAAAGACAGTGATGACCTTAAGACAGACACAGGTCATGCCTCAAGGATCTTGACGATTCTGTTCTTTGGTTGTGCCAAGTCTTCGTTGCTGCAAGCGCGCTTCCTCTAGTTGCGGTGATGGGGGCTACTCTCCATGGCAGTACCTGGGCTTCTCATCGTGGTGGCTTCTCTTGCTGTGGAGCATGGGCTCTAGGTGAGCCGGCTTCAGTAGTTGTAGGGCTCGGGCTCGTTAATTGCGGCTCATGAGCTCTAGAGCTCTGGCTCCATAGTTGTGGTACACAGGCTTAGCTGCCCTGCAGCATGGGGAATCTTCCCAGATTAGGGATCAAACTCATGGCTCCTGTTACAAGGCAGATTCCGATCCATTGTGCCACCAGGGAAGTCCAATGAAGACTCTTTTACAGAGAGTAACTAAATCCTGTAGATTCTTGTGTGTGTGTGTGTGTGTTTCAGAATACCCTTTTACTTTCCTTATCAGTATACTAACCTAGAGGGCTACCCTGGTGGCTATGTGATAAAGAATCTGCCTGCCAATGCAGGAGACTCGGGTTTGATCCCTCATTCAGGAAGATCCCCTGAACTAGGAAACGGCAACCCACTCCAGTATTCTTGGCTAGAGAATCCCACAGACAGAGGAGCCTGGTGCCTGGTCTACAGAGTGCCTGGTCTACAAAGAGTCAGATATGACTGAGTGTGCACACACACACACATCCTAACCTCTCATCACTTATGCTTGGACTGCTCTAATGTTTTTCCAATTAGTCTCTTTGCTCCTAATCTCCCACCTCTCCTCAAAGATTAATCTGCTGAAAATGTAATCTTCAAAACACCACTTCAAATATATTTTACCCCTACTTAATCTCTTCATTATTTCCAACTGCTTGTAGCCTATTTTTCAAAGTAGAATCAAGGCTCTTTACAATATGGCCCCCAAATGAATTTTTGTCAAATGAACTCTTTGAACTCTATCAAATAGATATCTGAACTTGATGTAAGCATTTTTACTTATTTATTTTCTGGGCTCATGAGTTTAATTATACTTTAACTGACCAAGACATGCTTTTCTCTTCCGGCCTAACAACTCCCTACCCCTGCCCCCCACCCCCACCCCCACCCCCACCACAATCAGCATGGCTGGCCCTAAGCACTTGCTCCAGTTCCTATGTTGATTCTCTGCTTTACTGATTAAGCATTTAGCACGTACATCAGTAGTCATGTATGGATGTGAGAGTTGGACTATAAAGAAAGCTGAGCACTGAAGAATTGATGCTTTTGAACTGTGGTGTTGGAGAAGGCTCTTGAGAGTCCCTTGGACTGCAAGGAGATCAACCAGTCCATCCTAAAGGAAATCAGTCCTGAGTGTTCATTGGAAGGACTGATGCTGAAGCTCCAATACCTTGGCCACCTGATGCGAAGAACTGACTCATTGGAAAACACTCTTATGCTGGAAAGATTGAAGGCAGGAGGAGAAGGGGATGACAGAAGATGAGATGGTTGGATGGCAATACTGACTCAATGGACATGAGTTTGAGTAAGCTTAGGGAGTTGGTGATGGTCAGGCAGGCCTGGCGTGCTGCAGTCCATGGGGTCACAAAGAGCTGGACATGACTGAGTGATTGAACTGAACTGAATGTACACCTTGGTAACATTACTTATTTTTACATATTTTTCTAACTCTTCAATCATTCCATGAACATATATTTATCTCTTCCTTGCCTAGTCAAGGGCTATGTGTAATAAATGTTCAATAAATATTCATCAGATTCCTTGGCTAATAAACACATGAAAAGATGCTCTACATCACTCATTATTAGAGAACTGCAACTCAAAACTACAATGAGATATCACTTCACACGAGTGAGAATGGCCATCATCAAAAAATCTACGAACAATAAATGCTAGAGAGGGTGTGGAGAAAAGCGAACCCTCTTGCACTGTTAGTGGGAATGTAAATTGATACAGCCACTATAGAAGACAGTATGGAGATTCCTTAAGAAAATTAGGAATAAAATTACCATATGACCCACAATCCCACTACTGGGCATGTATCCTGAGAAAACCATAATTCAAAAACACACATGTACTTCAATGTTCACTGCAGCACTATTCACTTTAGCTAGGAAATGGAAGTAGCCTAGATATCCCTTGATGGCTGAATGGATAAAGCTGTGGTACATATATACAATGGAATATTACTTAGCCATAAAAAGGAACACATTTGAGCCAGTGCTAACGAGGTGGATGAACCTAGAGTCTATTATACAGAATGAAGTAAGTCAGAAAGAGAAAAACAGATGTCGTACATTAATGCATATATATGGAATCTAGAAAGGTGGTACTGATGATCCTATTTACAGGGCAGCATGGATTGCAATGGACATGAACTTCGGCAAACTCTGACAGATGGTGAGGGGTAGGGAGGCACAGCATGCTGCAGTCCATTGGATCAAAAAGAGTCAGACACAACTGGGAGACTGAACAACAATGGAGATGCAGACAGAGAACAGACTTATGGACAAGATGGGTAGGGTGGGAAGGAGAGGGTGGGATGAGTGGAGAAAGTAGCATGGAAACATATACACTACTATGTGTAAAATAGATAGCCAGTGGGAATTTGCTGTATGACTCAGGGAACTCAAACTGGGGCTCTGTGACAACCTAGAGAGGTGGGATGGGGAGGGAGGTGGGAGGGAGGTTTGAGAGGGAGGGGACATACCTATACCTATGGCTGATTCACACTGATGTGTGGCAGAAACCAACATAATATTGTCAAACAATTAAATAAAGGGGGGGAATATTCATCAAATTATTTACATTCATTTACTTATGGATTCCTTCATAAAAAATTATTTGAATGCCCACTGAGAACTCGTCTGGTCCTTTCTTTCATGGAGCTTAAATTTTAGTTGGAAAGACAGACTTTAAGCAAATAATTAAAATAAAAATGAGATCAATTGCTTTGTTTGCCCAGAAATACTTAATAAGCACCGATCATAGGCCAGGTATTGGGTTACATGAATTGGCTGGGAATATAAAGCTGAAGCTGATAGGTTAATGGAGGAGAATTATAAAGTATAAAATACAATGTTGTAAGTGCAAACACAATATTCTAGGGACACAAATGAGAGTGCAACTCTCTATGCTGAGAAGTCAGTAAGGCTTGATATTTTAATTGGGTCTGGAAAATAAATTTAAACAAAGGGTTGTATAACAGAATAATCAGGAAAAGAAGAGGGTTGTTAGAAATCTGATATGCCCATCCTTGTATCATTATTCTGAGCAGAAACCTGAGCTAGGAATATGAGGGTGAGCAGCTAAGGCAGACTTAAGATGGATGGGTGGTTCACGGCCAGGTGAATGGCTAGGTATTGCTGCTGGGCCTGCATCGAGGCCCTCGCCTGGCCCTGTCCCCTCAGCATGGACAGGTATTCTTAGAGAAAGGCCCTCTAATTGCACCTAAGAGAATTAACTGAGATCCTTCCCTCTAAGAATCATAGCATGAGTATGGGAAAGTATACCGACAATCAGAGTTAGTTGTTTCTAATTTACATCACCCAGAATCTGGGGGAGGGGGGGGTCTCAAAATGGCAAATGAAAATCTGTAAACAAATTTCCGTATTTCAAAAAGCCTACCAGAAACTGCAACTTCTGGTAGCATTAACTGTCAGATTTTCCTTGTTTTGTGCTAAAAATCGTATCAGACACACATCAGACGGAGGTTTTAACTGAGCTATGTTCCGATTAAATGTAACTTGTTTTCTCATTATTATGATGCTTAACTTGGTAAATTACTTTTCAAAGGAGTGAGATCACGGTGGAGCACGTACAATTGGAAACACCTGCTACCACGCTTACACTGTACAAAGCACTGTTCACTGACTTCAGTACTGTGGAATGGCTAACAGCAGCGGCGCCTGGAGTCCTGTCAGTCCAGAACTCTTCTCAGCGGCTCGGGGCTTCCAGGTTCTTTCCCTGTGTCCCAGCCTTCAATATCCGAACCGAAGTACCTGTCGTACCCTGGCCACCGGGTCAAACTGCCTGCCTCCCAAGCCACCAGCCGCCGCTCCCAGTTCATGTTCAGGAATGCGGCTCACCCCCACGCATGCGCGGTGCGGCAGCCCCCGCGCCGGCGCCGCTCCCCTCCGCCAGGAGCCGGGACCCTAGGTAAAGCAGGAGGGTCTGCGCCCCGGGCGCGCGTGCGCAATTGCTTTCACAGCACTTTTTCTCCCCCGTCCCCCTGCCCCAAGCCCTCCGCCACCATCCATTTCTCTCTCCGCTGCCCTTTCGTTCCCTCACACGGCCCTACCCTCGGGCACGTTACGAAAGAAAACCGGCTCTCCAGTAGGGCGGTGTCGTTGCTAGGCCGCCGCCGTCTCCCAGGGCGCGCTCGGCGCGTCTGAGCGCCGCCCGGGCCGCGTCTGAAGTTGTATCCCCCGCCGCTCCCGCCCCTTCCGCCGCTCGCGCGCGCGCACGGCCGGCCCACGGCGCGCTCGGGTTGGTTGCTGCGGCGATCGCGGCGGCGGCGGTCCCGAGAGCGGCAGTGGTTCCTGCTTTGCTTTAATAGTTCCCTCCGCCCCCTCCCGTCGGACGCTGCTGTGTGGTTTTGCCTTTACAAAAATCAACTTTATTGTTCCTCAGCCCCACCTCCCGACGCGGCGCGCGTCCTCAGGATGCACTGAAGGCAGAGGGGAGGGAGGCGGCGGCGGCGGCGGCGGCGGGTCGCGGTCGCGGTCGCGGTCCCTCTCCTCCGAGCTCCCAGCCGGAGGGGAGGGAGTCACGATGTCTGGGAGCCGCCAGGCCGGATCGGGCTCCGCCGGCACCAGCCCGGGCTCCTCTGCGGCCTCCTCGGTGACTTCCGCCTCCTCGTCCTTATCCTCTTCCCCGTCGCCCCCTTCCGTAGCGGCTTCGGCGGCGGCGCTGGGGTCCGGCGGGGCGGCCCAGGCCGCGGGCTCCGGCGGTCTCGGGGGCCCGGCGCGGCCTGTGCTGGTGGCGGCCGCGGTGTCCGGCAGCGGCGGCGGGAGCGGCGGCGGGGCGGTGTCCGCGGGCCTGTCCCGGCTCAGCTGCGCGGCCAGGCCCAGCGCCGGCGTAGGAGGGAGCAGTTCCAGCCTAAGCAGCGGCAGCAGGAAGCGACCTCCGCTCGCCCCCTTGTGCAACGGGCTCATCAACTCCTACGAGGACAAAAGCAACGACTTCGTCTGGTGGGTTGGACGAGCAGCCTCCAGCAGTCCCCCCCCAGCCAAGTCTCTGCATTAGGAGTTTCTGCTGTTGGGGCTGTTGGGCTCCGGGGTGAGGGCGGTCTGTAGGGCGCTGTAGCGGTGTCTGCAGAGGGATTCGAGCGTTTGCAGGGGTTGGTGGGGTGGGATGGGGAAATGTTGGCATCCCGACGCAGGGTGAGGGTACTAGAGAGGACAGTGTTGCGGGGGAGATGTGAAGGGAGTTTAGGCAATAATAAGAGGACGAGATGGAAGGTCAAATAAGTGGCTGTGCATAAAAGGGAAAAGGTGGGCACGGAGGTTGGGCCTTGAATTTTCTGGCCGTCTGGTGAATTAGGTACCCTGTCAGTCCGCATTGCTCTTGGAGGTGAATTAAACTTGTAAAAGGAGAGAATTAAGCTTCCTGGTATGCTGAGGGAGGGAGTTGTTGGTCACAGTTTGTTTATTGAAAGTGTGGTAGATGGTACTCTAAACATGGGTATGGCTGTTTTAAGGAGAAGTAGTATTTGCTGTAAATATCCGTCGTGTGTGCTCTGAGGTAAATATCCGTTGTGTGTACGTGTAAATATCGCCTCCTACTTCAAAGGCTAGGTCATTTACTTTTAAATCTGCTGTTGAGGCTCCTGTAGTCAAGAAAGTCTGTTCGCAAAAAAATTGCACCTCTCAGTTGAATGTCTTGAAAGGGGGGGCCACATTTTTAAATACCATCCGTGGGTCAGATGTAATTGCACTGCACTTGGCACTTGTGTTAACACATCAGAGTTTTTTAGAACTTCTGATTTGAGAAACGCTTGGAGTTAGACGTGTCATCGTGGATAGTATACAGCAGTACTCAGTTATGACATTTGGCATAAGGGGCTTATTCATATTAAGTGAAAGATGGAGTTGATTGTCTTGCTTGAGAGTGTTTTGAGTTTTCACTGGGTTTTGTCCAATTCAGATGGTAAGATTAGAAGAAAGGAATTGCTGTTAGCTGAGTGCGAACTGGTAGGATCTTGTGCTTTTCTTCTGGAGGAAATTGTTGACAGACTTAGTGTATTAGTGATACGGGAAATTGGCTTACACTATCATTAGAGAGTAAGTTGATTCACTTCAGGGTTGCAGATGGTAAGTTGTCATTAAATACAGTAGGGCTAGAAGTTGGGAGTATAAGAAAGTTATTGATTACAGTTTCTAGTTCTTGCAGTGAAAATGGCTTTATATTTTTGCTTTTGTCATACATTATTCTGGATTGAGAATTGATTCATTTTTCACTGAAGCTGGACTAGAATTGTAATTTTTTTTAAATAAATAACTTAAGCAGTTTATGTTTAGGTCTAAGTGTTTGTACCTGGTAGAGAATGCAATGTGATAAAAGTAGAAAGTAATGAAACAAAAGTGAGGATTTTTAGAACTTGTCTTTTTGGCCACCATTTCCATTTCACTTATAAGTAGGTTAAAGGAAACAAACTTGCTAGCATCCATGTAGGTGCACTAAAATACAAGGTGAAAGAAGGGAATTCATCATTCATCCAACAGATATTTGACACTCACTGTCTGCCAGGCACTGTATGCACTTATACTTACTTATTATACTTACTGTAAGCCATTTTATAGAGAATTGGAGAGGGATAGGGGAATATAAGCCACTGGCACTAATTTTTATTTTTTAGGGGTAAAATTATTAAAATTTTTGTTAGTCTGTCACCTAACTTAAAAAAAAATATTTAAATCCAGTCTCTGAATCTTAACCATGTTGCTTAGGTTTTTTTGTTTGTTTGTTTTCTTTTATATTCTAAGTGGAAGTGTCCAGTGAGAGTCTTTAGTTAAAAATTCTGAATATTTCACTTTCTAAGAATGTGATAGTCCTTGGTCTCTTGCTGGTGAGGTTGACTTTTCAGAAGAATTCATTAATGGGAATCAATTTTCCTGAGTCTCAAGCTAGATTTGATTTGGCCAAGTGTTTAGGGTAGGAAGATAAAGCACTAGGCAAAGCCCAAGGAATCCTTTTCATTTCTAATTGGCCCTGGGTGGTTGGTCTTGTCGCTTCAAGGTTAAACTGTGAACCAGTCCAAATTATTCTAAGCTATTACATCTTAATGAGGCTTACGTTTGAATAATGATAATAATTCCTCATTCACATTTTAAAGATGTTTATGTTTCATGTTTCATTTTATCCTAGAACAACTGTTAAGTTGTATAGAACTTCCAATTTTAATGTAATGCTAATATAATTGTATTCTCATAGAGGTAGAGAGAAGTTAAGTAACTGTTTCAGATTGGACTGTTCAGAAACAAAATTACAACTCACATCTCCCGATTCTCAGTTTAGTGCTTTCTTTTATGGAATTTTAAAATTTCAGATCTATAAGATCAATTATATGCATTTAGCCTCATGGTTCTTAAATGTGGTGGATTGGAGGAAAACAGCTGTTTCATAATCACAGGAGATAACTCTTTTTTTCTTTTGACCACACCCTGTGGCATGCGGAATTTCTCTGACCAGGAATCCAACCTGAGGTCTCTGCAGTGGAAGCTCAGAGTCTTAACCACTGGACCACCAGGGAAGTCCAGGAGACACGTGTTTTTATTCTTACTCCCTCCCCTTGCCTGTCTATCTGCCCACATCCTAAGAGGACTTAACAGAATTGAGGGCTGGAGTGGGCAGTGTAGTTTGCAAAAGCTCCCTTGGTGATAATGACTTGTCCTTTCACCCTGTTTGAGAACAGTTGATTTAAAGTCAAATGCTGAATTGTCAGTAACATGTATTGGTCTCTCCTTACTTATATTTCAAAGTAAGCTTATATCTTATTGTAGAATTGATGGACATTTTAGGGATTTATAGTTTTGACTTTAATAATTCTTTCAAAGGATTGAAAGTACCATCAAGTTGTAAATTCTGGTTTTATAGATGAAGAGTCTGTAGTACAGTAGAGAGTGGTATATATAGCTTGAAGTTGGATGAGTCTCTGACATTTAAAGGAAGTCTGTGTTGCCTTACTTTTCAAAATTTTCTGACATGGTCTGTTAAATTATGAGTCTATCCTCTGTTTGGAAGACAATATCTTTCTTTTACACTGTCACATTATGACTGTCTCTGTGTTAGCCTTTCCAGCTCCCTGAAATGACCTTTTCTACCTCTTTAAGTCCCAGATATTCTCTAAGTTGTAGCAGAAATAAGTATTTTTAAGTCGATAGTAAGCCCTTCAGAGAAGGCAATGGCATCCCACTCCAGTACTCTTGCCTAGAAAATCCCATGGATGGAGGAGCTTGGTAGGCTGCAGTCCATGGGGTCGCTACAAGTCGGACATGACTGAGTGACTTCACTTTCACTTTTCACTTTCACACAATGGAGAAGGCAATGGCAACCCACTCCAGTGTTCTTGCCTGGAGAATCCCAGGGACAGCAGAGCCTGGTGGGCTGCTGTCTGTGGGGTCGCACAGTGTCGGACACGACTGAAGCGACTTAGCAGCAGCAGCAGCAGTAAGCCCTTATGGGAAAATTTACTTTGCCTGATCAGATGTAGGTTGAATCTATGTTAAGTCCATCTACTGTTTAATAAATGTGACAGACAGCCTCTTGTGTCAAACTGTTAATAACAGACTGTCCTGAAGGAGTTCACGATTATGGGAAGAAAAACTTTTAATCACATAATTATAATATCACACCCTAGCATCACTGCTTCTCTTAGTGTCATGACAGATGTTAAGCACTCTTTTGGAATTCAAATGTTGTCTCACAGTCCTCAACATAGCAGTCTGGGCAGCCACTACCTATTAATCATATTTAGCGCTAAAGATGAGACCTGTTGCCCATGTCTTACTGAGTATGAGACCTCAGTTTAGTTTAAGGATGGGCTTTTGGCTCAGATAGAGATAATGAAGCAAAATGGGTTTAGTGAAAATTTCAGATAACTGTGTTACAGGCTCATGTACATGCTTGAAACTCAAAGTTCATAAATGCCAAGTTCACTAAAAAGTACTAACAGTTGGTTCGGTATACATAATAATAATGTGAAAGTCGCTCAGTCGTGTCTCACTCTTTGCGACCCCATGCACTACTGTACATTCCATGGAATTCTCCAGGCCAGAATACCGGAGTGGGTAGCTGTTCCCTTCTCCAGGGGATCTTCCCAGCCCAGGTCTCCCACATTGCAGGCTGATTCTTTACTAGCTGAGCCACAAGGGAAGCCCAGGAATACTGGAGTGGGTAGCCTATCCCTTCTCCAGAAGATCTTCCTGACCCAGGAATTGAACTGGAGTCTCCTGCGTTGCAGGTGGATTCTTTACCAACTGATCTATTAGAGGTGCCCACATAATAATATGTGTTGCAATATAAGTAAGTAAGTGTTAGTCGCTCAGTCGTGCCTGACTCTTTGCGACCCCATGGACTGCAGCCCACCAGGCTCCTCTGTCCTTGAGATTTTCCAGGCAAGGATACTGGAGTGGGTTGCCATTTCCTTCTCCAGGGGACCTTCCCAACCCAGGGATCGAACCCGGGTCTCCTGCACTGCAGGCAGATTCTTTACTGACTGAGTTCCAATATAAATTATTATTATTTGCCAGGCACTATCCTAAAGGTTTGACATGACTTAATCTTTACAACAACTATTTGATGCAGATACTTCCCATTGAAAAAAATTAATTGCAGTTCACTTGTTTTAGTGCACAGGCTTCAGTAATTGTAGCACACAGGTTCAGTAGTTGTAGTGCATGGGCTTTTGTTTCTCCACTGCATGTAGAATCTTCAGACCAGAAACTGAACCCATGTCCCCTGCATTGGCAGGCAGATTCTTGTCCACTGTACCAGCAGAAAGTCCCTAATTCCCGTTTTATAGATGAGGAAGTGAAGGTCAGAGAGGTTATGTAACTTGTCTCAATTCATATAGTTAATAATGGTGGTAACAGTGTTTATATCCAGATGTTTTGGCTCAAAGCTCAAGTTCTTAACCACTATATTACCTTGCCTTTCAGAGACCAGTGATTTTGTTTACAATCAACCTTATTAAGATAGAATTTGCATGCAATAAAGGTCACCAGTTTTAAGTGTATAGTTCAGCGAGCCTGACAAATGAATATATCTGTGTTACCACCCTAATTAAGGTACAGAACGTTTCCATCACGCTCATGAGTTTACTGTGCCACAGCTTTGCACTCAGTCTTCTCTCACCTCTGATAACCTGGCAGTCTGTTTTCCTTCAATGTAGTTTTGCCTTTTCTAGGATTTTATGTAAATAGAGTCATTCAGTCTGCAGTCTTTTGTGGCTGACTTCTTTCACTTGGAGTAATGTTTTTGAGATTTAGTAATGGTAAGTGCTGTGCTGTGTGTGCTTAGTCACTCAGTTGTGTCCGACTCTGCGACCCCATGGACTGTAGCCCGCCAGGCTCCTCTGTCCATGGGGATTCTACAGGTAAGAATACTGGTGTGGGTTGTTGCCATGCCCTTCTCCAGGGGATCTTAACGATGCAGGGATTGAACTGGGTTCTCCTGCATTGCAGGCAGATTCTTTTACCAGCTGAGCTACCAGGGAAGCCCTTAATAATGATGAATGTTTCACTAATTTTCTTCTTTTAACTTCTGAGTAGTATTCTATTACATGGATATAACGTGAAAGTGAAGTTACTCAGTCATGTCCGACTCTTTGGGACCTCATGGACTGTAGCCTACCGGGCTCCTCAGTCCATGGAATTTTCCAGGGAAGAGTACTGGAGTGGGTTGCCATTTCCTTCTCCAGGGGATCTTCCCAACCCATGGATTGAACCCTGGTCTTCCGCACTACAGGCAGACACTTTACCATCTGAGCCACCAGGTATATAACATGACTTCTTTATATATGCATTGTTGAGAGAGACTGAGTTTCTTTGTTTCTGAAGTTTCCAGTGATTGTAAAGAAAGCTGTTGTAAACATTCATATTCAGGTTTCTGTGTAGACCCATCTTCACATCTCTTGGGTAAATGTATAGGAGTGTATTCTTGGGTTGTGTGGCCAACTGTATGTTTAACATGATAAGAAACTGCAGAATGGTTTTCTAAAGTGACTATCATTTTGCATTTCTACCAGCAATGTTTGAGTTTCAGTTCCACATTCTTGCCAACGCCTGCTTTCAGTCTTTCAAATTTCAGTCATTCTAGTGGTATGTTTAGTAGTATCTTATTGTCATAATTTGCATTTTCTTAATGACTGATGATGTTGAGCATACTTCCATGTGCTTATTTCCACTTGCATATCTTTCACAGTGTGTCTTCTAATCTCTCGCGTATATTTCTCATGTTTGTGTTAAGTTGTAAGGCTTATGGCTGCAAGTCTTTTGTTAGTCTGTATATTGTGATGTTTTCTCCCAGTCTATTGTTTACTTTTTAGTTTTCTGAGCAGTCTTTTGAAGTGCAAAAGTTTAAAATTTAAGTCCAGTTTATTGGACTTTTTTCTTTTGTGGTCTGTGACTTTTATGTTCTACTGAAATTGTTGTCTAAATCTTCTTGTATATTCTAGAAACTATAGCTTTTTTGTACTTAGGTACAATCATTTTATGTTAGTTTGTATATACTGTTTGTGGTAAGATTTGAAGATTTTCCCCCTCCACTGTAGATGTCCAGTTATTGAAGCACCCATTTGTTGAAAAGACCATCTTTTTTCATTAAGTTTTCTTGGAGTATTTCTCAAAAATTAATATATTTAAGTTTATTTCTGAAATCTTTATTCTGTTCCATTGATCTAAGTGTTTATCTTTATGTGTATACCACAGTCTTAATTTCTGTATCATTGTTGTAAATCTTGAAATCAGATAGTGTAGTTTTGTTCCTCTATTTTTAGTTATTTAGGAAGTTTGCATTTCCACATATATTTTAGCTTACCAATTCTTAAAAAAAAGATTTCTAGGATTTTAATTTGGGTTACTTTGAATCTCGGACTCAATTTGGGGAGATTTGACATCTTAACAATATTGAATCTTTGAGCCATAAACATAATATGTTTCTGCAGTTATTTAGGTCCTGAACATCTCTTAGCAGAGTTTATAGTTCTCCATGTTTGGATCTTGCGCATATTTTGTTAAACTTACTCCTGAGTGGCTCATGTTTTTGATGCTCTTGTGTTAATTTCAGTTTCCTAATGTTGCTAATACGTAGAAATACAAATTATTTTTGTGTATTGACTTTTTTTTTTAATTGTTAAGTTCACTTATTACTTGTAACAGTTTTTTGGTAGAACCATATGATTGTCTAAGATGACAGTCATGTCATCTGAAAATCAATATAGTTTTACTTCTTTCTTTTTGAATTTTATGTCTTATTTTGGGATCTTCCCTGGTGGCTCAGAGGGTGAAGAATCCACCCACAATGCAGGAGACCCTGGTTCGATTCCTGGTTTGGGAAGATCTGCTGGAGAAGGGTTAGACTGCCCACTGCAGTATTCTTTGGCTTCCCTGGTAGATCAGACAGTAAAGAATCCACCTGCAATGTGGGAGACCTGAGTTTGATCCCTGGATTGGGAAGATCCCCTGGAGAAGGAACGTCTACCCACTCCAGTGTTCTAGCCTGGAGAGTTCCATGGACAGAGGAACCTGGCAGTCCATGGCCTCACAAAGAGTTGGACATGACTGAGCAATTTTCATACACGAATTTTTTAAAGCTATATTTCTCATTTTTATTTATGAGTGACATTGATCTGTTGTTTTCATATAATGTACACATATATTTACTTTATGTATTTATATATAAGTTTTGGTATCAGGGTTATTAGTTTCTAGGGCTGTTGAAACATAATCACAGACTGGGTGGCTTAAAAAGCAGAAAGTTACTTTCTCAGTTTTAGAGGCTAGAAGTTCAAGACCGAGGTGTTGTCAGATTTGGGTTCTTCCCTGTGGGCTTGCTGATGGCCACCTCTTGTTGTGTCTTCACACAGTTGTGCTTTGGTCTGTGTGTTGTCTGTATCTTGGTAAGAACACCAGTCATAGTGGGTTTAGGTCCTGCATATATGACCGACCTTTACTGTAATTACCTCTTTCATGTCCAACCTCCAGATACAGTCTGGAGTACTCTGAGGTACCGAGGGTCAGGATTTCAATGTATGGATTTGGGAGAGGACACAGTCTAGCCCATCACATAGAATAATACTGGATTTCTAAAAGGGGATGAGAAATGTCTATTTTCTGAAAGAGTTTATGAAATTGGTATATTTCTTCTTAGGTGTCTGGTAGAATTCATCAGTGAAGCCATAGTTTTTGTGGAAAGGTTTTATTTACTACCAGTTTCTTTAACTGATAAAGGACTGTTCAGGTTTTTTATTTAAGTGAGCAAGTGAGTTTTGTTAGTTTGTCTGCTAAGGGATTTCTCCATTTCACCCAAGCTATTGAGTTTGTTGGCATAAGGTTCATAAATATTAGCACTTCTTTATGCTTTAAATGTTTGTAGGATTTGGAAGGATGTCCCTTCTTTCTTTCATTCCTGATGCTGATCATTTGTTTTCTCTCTCTCTCTCTTTTTTTTTTTTTTGCCTTGAACTGTTTAGCCAGAGGACTGTCAGTTTTATTAATCTTTTCAAATAACTCTATTTCACTGATATTTGGCTTTGTTTTTTTAATTCTACTTTGAGTTTTATCTTCTTTTTCTAGCTTTGAATACAGAAGCTTACATTTTTTTCTGAGAAAAATTTAATTCTAGTAGTTTCCCTTACTAATATTGCACTAATTTTCACCCAGTTCCATATATTTTTTTTATCCTTTCCATTGTGATTGGAAGAATGGGTTACTTAGATGTATTTTAATTTCTAAATGAGAATTCTCTGGATATCATTTTGTTATTGACTCTTGATGCAATGTAGCTTTGTTCAGGGAATAGGATTTGTATGAATTCAGTCCTTTTAAATTTACCGACTTCTTTCATTTTCTCCCATAGGCTTTATCTTGGTTAATGTTCCATATGCATTTGAAAAAAAAAAAGAGTATTCTCCTGTGTGTAGACTGGTATATTCTATAAGTGTCAAGTTTGTTGATGTGTTAAGCTCTGTATACCCATACTGATTTTCTGTATACTTGTTCTGTCAGTTACTGAAAGAGGTGTTAAAATCTTTAACCATGCCAGGTGTAATTGTGGGTTTTACTATGTTTCCTTGCAATTCTGTCAATTTGTGTTTCATGTATTTTGAAACTTTAGTAGTAGGGCACACACATTTAGAGTTGGTAGGTTGATCCCCTTATCATTTTGAAATGTCCTTGCTTATTACTGGGAATGTTTGTTGGTCTGAAATCCATTTAGTCTGTTAACATAGATTCTCCAACTTTATTTTCTTAAATGTTTACATGGTATGTGTTTTTGTCCTTCACTACCTCTATGTCTGTTTCAAAGTAGGGTTCTTGTAGATGGCTTATGGTTGAGTCTTTTTTACTTACTACGACAATTTGCCTTTTAATTGGCTTGGTTAGACTTTTTGCATTTTAACATAATTATATGCTTGGTTTTATGTATACATCTTGCTTGCTCTTTGTTTTCTATTTGTCCTTTCTCTTCTTCTATTCCTTTTCTCTCTTTTTTCCCCTTATTTCCCTCTCTTCTTTTGGATTAATTGTGTATTTTTAAGATTTCTCTTTTGTTGCTACTGTTGACTTATTAGTAATACTTGTATGGGATGTGTGTGTGTGTGTGTGTGTGTGTTTTGGGGGAAGTGCTTGCCCTAGGGTTTATAATACTCATTTTTAATTTTTTATAGTCTGCCTTCAAACAACTTAATGTCACTTCATAAACAGTGTAAGAATTTTGTAATAGTATGCCTCCATTCTGTAGGATCCACCCCAGTTACTCCCTCATGGCCAGAAGTGTAAGTTCTACGTGTGTGTGTGCGTGCACGCGTGCTCAGTTGTGTCCGACTCTTTGTGATTCCATGGACTGTAGCCCACCAAGCTCCTCTGTGAAATTTTTTCAGGCAAGAATACTGGAGTGGGTTTCCATTTCCTCCCCCAGGGCATCTTCCTGACCCAGGGGTAGAACCCGCATCTCTTGTGTCTCCTGCATTGGCAGGCAGATTCTTTACCACTGCACCGCCTGGGAAGTCATAAGTTCTGATTTCCTTTTCTAAAAGAAAAAAAAAATGAAGTAAAATGCGTGCCATATAGGATTCACTACTTAAAGTGTACAGTTCAGTGCATTTACAGTGCTGTGCAGCCATCACCACTAGTCATTGCCCTGCGGCACGTGGGATTTAGTTCCCTGACCAGAGATCAAACCTGCGTTCCCTGCCTTGAAGGCAGATTTTCAGCCACTGGACCACCATGGAAGTCCCCAAAGCAATATTTTTTCAAAAGTTACTTTAAAAACTCCAGGTGGAAATACAAGGAGGACATCTTCTACATGGCTATAAGGAATACATCTTCCACGTGGATGGGTGTTTCTTTCTCCCGATGATGGGACTGACGGTATCAGGGCTTCTCTGGTGGCTCAGCTGGTATAGAATCTGCCTGTGATGCAGGGGATGTGGGTTCAATCCCTGGGTTGGGAAGATCCACCAGGGAAGGGATAGGCTACTCACTTCAGTATTCTTGGGCTTCCCTTGTGGCTCAACTGGTAAAGAATCCACCTGCAATATGGGAGATGTGGTTTCAATCCCTGGGTTGGGAAGATCCCCTGGAGAAGGGAAAGGCTACCCACTCCAGTATTCTGGCCTGGAGAATTCCATGGCTTATATTGTCCATGGGGTTGCAAAGAGTGGGACAGGACTGAATCATTTTCACTTTCCTTCATTGTCTAATGAAACATATTAGGTATGGTATCTCCCCTGTCCATACTTTTGTAGCCCCTCCTGCATATGCATCCGTGTTTTTCTAATGTGTGAACTTGCTGTCTTTCCTAGCTCATTGGTCTGTGATGGTTGCTTTTCTGAATTAATGACTAAAATATAACAGTTGCATTTTGTTGGTATTGGCATGAAACAGTATTTATTTTGTATCAATCATATTTTCTGTCTCAGGAATTTGAAATTTAAAAAGAAAAACACTTGAATTGGCCTACTTTTTAAAAATATTAAAGTTCTTAAAGTAGTTCTGATGCTTGAAGGGCTATACAGTTGACTTAAACAGCACAGCAGTTGGGATGCCCACCCTCTGCCCAGTTGAAAATCCACTTTAACTTAAGTCAACCCTTCATATCCACAGTCCCTCCACATCTGTGTGTTCAACCAAATGGAGATTGTGTTGTACTGTAAGTATTTATTATTGAAAAAAATCTGTGTGTAAGTGGACCCACATAATTCAAACCTGTGTTGTTCAAGAGTCAGTTGTATATTGCAAGCTGAGATATCCTTGATACGCAGAAAAAGAAACATTAGTCACATTAATAGCAGAGCTCTGGTGAAGATCTGTATTCCATGTAAGTGCACTGAAGTCCCTAGATCCACCTTGAATCTAACACCAGATCCTGTGAGCCCTGGTGATGCTGTTTGCTATGAGACAATTCTCTTAATTGTTCCACTTATAATTCACAAGCCTAATTGAAATTCTTCTCTAACTGTAAGCCTTTCCTGGTTAGAACTGCTACCCTGAGAAGTGGAATCTTGGGAATGTGTGAATAAAATAAGATCCAGGAGGAAATTGAGAGTGTATTGGGGTGATTTCATACTGGGAGGAATCAATAGTGACACTCTGGCCATATTTGCTTTCCTGATCCGTCTGCTTTTTTTAGGGGATTGCGGTGGACGGAACACCCGAGCTTGGCTCCCTTGCTTATGTTTTCATGCCTATCATTTCTTGTGTTAATCACGGTGTCCTTTTTCCCCTCAGCCTACATGGTCTCATTAAAAAAAAAAAAAGGCAAAAAAATAAAAACTCTGCTCCTGAGACTCTACCAGAGCTATTTTGAATGCCCTACCTGCCTCTATTTTTTTTTTTTTTAAGATTTCATTGTTAAATTAGAGTCTAAAAATTTTGCCTTCTCTTTCTTTTCTTCTTTACCTTTCCTGTCCTTATTTAGATAATCCTGTGATATAAGACAAAGTTAAACCTGGAGATACGAAAGGAATCTCTTTTATAAAATACAGGATAAATTTAATCTCTATTAAAAGGGACATTTAAGTTTTCTAGGGCTTTTATCATATCAAATGAAGTTAGGAAGGAGTGAGATGAATGGACAGAGGCTAGAACTTAACTGCTGTCTGTGGAAATTGGTGCTTGGGATCTAGTGTTATCTGTATAGGTGTTAAAATGATTTGAAGTTAGTATTATTTTCCTTTTCATTTATTTCCTTGTCTTTCAGTCCTGAATCCACTTAGGGCCAATTGAAAATGAAGGGTAGCTTGGGAATAGTCACAAAGCAGCTGGTTTAAGGGGAAGGAGGAAGCTAGGGAAGTGTCAAGTTTTGGACATTTTGAGGGGAAGGAAGAAACACTTCTGTGGCTGACTTTTGTTGGGTGTCTTTCACTCTTGAAAGATGTATATAAATTTCAGCATATTCAAAATAATTTTTCCAAGGTTTTCTCAATGCTGATAGTGATTTGAAATTTCATGGTCACAGTGATACATGTATTTGTTTCCTTTATCTTCTGATGCAGAGGGCACTGGACTTGGAATTAAAAGCCCTGAGATTTAACTCAGGGCAAATGAATGTTTGAGTGTGTTTTTTTATTTTCATTTATAAATTGAGATGTAGTGGTATCCCATTAAAGGATTGTGAGGTTCAGATTATATAATACACGTATGAAGACACTGGAACATACAAATCACTGAAAGGGATCAGGTGGTGTTTGCCAGGATTTCACGTTTGGTACCAAAATACGAAAGTGGTTCTTTGATCCTGTTAGGTAAGATAAGGTGTAACCAGTCCTTATTTTCCTAAATGATTCTTAATTGTGCCTGGTCCTGATTATCTTGATAATGTTTTTTTGTATAATACTTAAAATTTGAAAAATTGAATGCTTGGTTAGTTAGAATCAGTGCTACTAGAATCAGTTGACACATTTTGTGGAAGCATAATAGAATTAGTGTTGCTATCAAAATATGTATGGATTGAGCAGTGGCCTTATTGTACCATTTATTATCGTTTGGTAAGTTTGGATGCTGGTTTTGAAGCAGATAATACATATAAAAGGAAGAGTATAAATAAGGCACTGATTGAAAATTTAACTTGAGTGTCAGGCCAGTTGTTATGAAACCCTTGCTTAACTGAGATGATGTATTAACTTAAATACAAAATAGTGAACTAAAAAATAATTTTCTGTATCTATATCTGTTCTGCTCTGTTGGTTCTTAACGTGGTTAAATGACGCACATAACCTTTTGGCAAGCTTAAGGATTGTGCAGTATAATATCTACCTTTAGTTTTGACAGCTGCTATGAATTTATCTTCTTCACGAGATTCAACTGAAGATCATTATTTTACTAAACAATGGTAAGATGAAAAGATCAGATAATCACTACTAGTGTGGTTCACTCCATGGTCTATCAAAAGTTTTGTGGTAAGGTTGCAAAATCAGATACCTAAAATAGCCATCTGGTTTTCTCTTAAATCAGTATCCGTTATGCTTCTTTGCTCTTATGTCTTTTTCTTTATTTCTAAGTTTTCCTGAGTTCTTTAACTTCTTTTAAAATAAGTTTTTCTTCCCAATAATTAATTTCTGAGGTTGCCTAATTGAGAATTTTCTTTATCTTTCAATGCTTTGTAATTTTATTTTTTTTAGTCCATCTTAAAATACTAGGTTATAATTTCCATTTGTCTTACTGTTTTCCTCTTGTGCTTGCCTTGTTTCTAGGCATGGTATTATGCTCTATATTCAATTGTGAACTCTTCCTGCTGCTTATAGTTTAGAGTGATTAAACATAAAATGTTTCATATTTATATTCATTGTTACCACTTTTAGAGCTCTTTCTGTCTTTGTGTATATTTGCTGTCTTTGTATTCCTTATTCCAGTTCAGTTCAGTTGCTTAGTTGTGTCGGACTCTTTGCGATCCCATGGACTGCAGCACGCCAGGCTTCCCTGTCCATCACCAACTCCGGGAGCTTGCTCAAACTCATGTCCATTGATTCGGTGATGCCATCCAATCTTTCGTCCTCTATCGTCACCATCTCCTCCTGCCTTCAGTCTTTGCCAGCATCAGGATATTTTCCAGTGAGTCAGTTCGTCACATCAGGAGGCCAAAGTATTGGAGCTTCATCTGCAGAATCAGTCCTTCCAATGAATATTCAGGACTGATTTCCTTTAGGATTGATTGATTTGATCTCCTTGCAGACTCTCAAGAATCTTCTCCAACACCACAGTTCAAAAGCATCAGTTCTTCAGTGCTCAGCTTTCTTTATGGTCCCACTCTCACATCCATACATGACTACTGGAAAAACCACAGCTTTGACTGTATATAGACCTTTGTCAACAAAGTAATGTCTCTGCTTTTTAATATGCTGTCTAGGTTTGTCACGGAGAAGGCAATGGCAAGCCACTCCAGTACTCTTGCCTAGAAAATCCCATGGATGGAAGAGCCTGGTAGGCTGCAGTCCATGGGGTCGCTACAAGTCGGACGCGACTGAAAGACTTCACTTTCACTTTTCACTTTTACACAATGGAGAAGGCAATGGCAACCCACTCCAGTGTTCTTGCCTGGAGAATCCCAGGGACGGCAGAGCCTGGTGGGCTGCCGTCTGTGGGGTCGCACAGAGTCGGACACGACTGAAGCAACTTAGCAGCAGCAGCAGCTAGGTTTGTCATAGCTTTTCTTCCAAGGAGCAAGCGTCTTTTAATTTCATGGCTGCAGTCACCATCTGCAGTGATTTTGGAGCCCAGGAAAATAAAGTCTGTCACTGTTTCCATTGTTTCCCCATCTATTTGCCATGAAGCAATGGGACCGAATGCCATGATTTTAGTTTTTTGAATGTTGAGTTTTAAGCCAGCCTTTTCACTCTCTGCTTTCACTTTCATCAAGAGGCTCTTTAGTTCCTCTTCACTTTCTGCGGTAAGTGTGGTGTCATCTGCATATCTGAGGTTATTGATATTTCTCCCGGCAATCTAGATTCCAGCTTGTGCCTCATAGAACTTACGTGAATATATCAGATAGTGAAGTCTGTATGCAATGAATTCTCTAAGTTATTTATTTGTTTATTTTGGAAATTACTTGTTTTGTCTTTATATTTGAATTTTTTATTTTTGCTGGATATAAAATTTTAAGTTTAAAGTTTTTTTTTCTTTTAGTTATTTTGAAGATATCAGTCGATTGTCTTTTGCTATATAGTTTTTTTTTTAAACCATTAAAAAGTTGAAATATAGTAAATTTATAATGTTTTAGTATCAGGTGTACAGCAAAGTGATTCGCTTATACATATATGTATCCTTTTTCAGGTTCTTTCCCATATTAGGTTATTATAAGGTATGGATTATAGTTCCCTGTGCTATACTAAGTGTTCTTGTTGTTTACCTATTTTATATATAGTAGTTTGTATCTGCTAATTCCAGACTCCTAGTTTATCTCACCCTGGTTTGCCCCAGCCCCTTCCCTGCTATCCTCTTTAATAATTGTAAGTTTGTTTTCTATGTCTGTGAGTCTGTTTTATGCTTTGTAAATAAGTTTATTTGTAGCATTTTTTTTTTAGATTCCACATGTAAGTGTTCTCATAGGATATTTGGGTATGTCCATGTTGCTGCAAATGGCATTATTTCATTCTTTTTTATGGCTGAGTAATATTCCATTGTGTATATATACACACACACACACCACGTCTTTATCCATTCATCTGTTAATGGACATTTGGGTTGTTTCTGTGACTTGGCTATTGTAAATAGTACTACTGTAAAAATTGGGGTGTATATGTCTTTTTGAATTAGAGTTTTATCTGAATATATGCCCAGGAGTGGGATTACAGGATCATGTAGTAACTGCTTTTAGTTTTTAAGCAACTTTCAGACTGTTTACCGTGGTGGCTGTACAGTTTACACTCCCACCCACAGTGTAGGAGGGTTCCTTTTTCTCTGCAGCATTTGTTATCTGTGGACTGTTTAATGATGGCCATTCTGACTGGTGTGATACCTCATAATAGTTCTGATTTGCATTTTTCTTAATAATTAGCAGTATTGAGCATCTTTTCATGGGCCTCTTGGCCACCTGTATATCTTCTTTGGAGAAATGTCTATTTAGGTCTTCTGCCCATTTTTAAATTTTTTTAAAAATATTGAATTGCATGAGTTGTCTGTTTTGGAAGTTAATCCCCTGTTGATAGCATCCTTTGCAAATATTTTCTTCCAGTCTGTAGGTTATCTTTTCGTTTTGTGTGGTTTTCTTTGCTGTGCACAACCATATAGGTTTGACTTAAGTCCAATTTCTTTATTCTTGTTTTGATTTTCAATTTTCCTCAGAGACAGATCCAAAAAAAATCTTGCTACAGTTTATGTCAAAGAGTGTTTTGCTTAAAGAGTGTTTTCCTTTAAGAGTTTTTTAGTATTCTGTCTCACATTTAGGTCTTTAATCCATTTTGAGTTTATTTTTGTTTATAGTGTTAGAGAATGTTCTGCTTTCATTCTTTCACATGTACAGTTTTCCTAGCAAGTTATTGCAGAGACTGCATTTTTTCCATTGCATGTTCTTCCCTCCTTTGTCGTGGATTGAATGATCATAAGGTTGTGGGTCTATTCCTGGGCCTTCTGTCCTGTTTCATTGATCTGTATGTCTGTTTTAGTGCCCGGACCATACTGTTTTGATTACTGTCGCTATATAGTACAGCCTGAAGTCAGAGAGCGTGAGTCCTCCAGCTCTGTTCTCCTTTCTCAAGATTGTTTTGGCTATTTAGGGTCTTTTGTGTTTCCATACAAATATGCATTTTTTTCTATGAAAAATATCATTGATAATTTAATAGGGGTTTGCATTGAATCTAGATTATCTTGAGTAGTATGGTCATTTTAACCATGTTCTCCATCTTGGAGAAGTGGCTCTTTGTAGGAAATGTCTTGTGCCCTCCCTTCTTGTCACTGGGTCCCAGGTAGTGTCTGACCTGCCTTTGCAGACTTGGTTTGTGGAACTATAGTTGTCTTGTTTATGGTGTCTGCCCGCTGAAGGGTGAGGCTGGTCTAAAGGCTTGTGCCCCATTATGGCGGGAGGGTCCGATGCCTGACCTCTCATGGGTAGAACTGGGACTTGGCCCTCTGTTAGCAGTGCAGTGTCTAGGGGTATGTCGAGGCAGGAAGTCTTAGGCAGCTTGTCTGCTGAATGGTGGGCCTGTGTCCCTACCCAGTTTGCTGTTTGGCCTGAGGAATCCCAGCACTGGAGCTTACAGATGTTAAGCAGGGCAAGGTCTTGATGCCAGAATGTCTCCAGAGCCCCAAGGGTGGGCTGCCGTGGCCCCCTCTTTCTCCTGAAGACCGTCTGAGATCAGCAGGTTGGTCTGGCCCAGGCTCCTGTCAGATGATTGCTTTTACCCTTGGTCCTGTTGGGTGTATGATTTTGTGTGCATCCTTTTAAGAGTTCCCCCTGGAGAAGGAAATGGCAACCCACTCCAGTATTCTTGCCTGGAAAATCCCATGGACGGAGGAGCCTTACGGGCTACAGTCAATGGGATCACAAAGAGTCGGACACAACTGAGCGACTTCACTACACTTCACTCTAAGAGTGATGTCTCTGTTTTCCCCAGTCTTGTGGAGCTCCTGCAGTCAAGCCCTGCTGGCCTTCAAAGCCAAATCCTCTGGGGGCTCTTTTTCCTGGTGCTGGACCCCTGAGCTGCAGGGGCTGACATGGGGCTCAGAACTCTCACTCCTCCTGTGGGAGAACCTCTGTTATATAATTAGTCTCCAGTTTGTGGGTCACCCACCTGGGAGGTATGGGATTTGATTATATTGCAAGTCTGTCCCTCTTAATGGTCTTGATGTGGTTACTTCTTTATGTCTGTAGTTGTAGATTTTTTTTTTTTTAATCTGGTAGATTTCACTCATTTTCAGTGATAATTGTTCTGCATATTGTTGTGATTTTGGTGTGCACGTGTGATGAGGTGAGCTCAATATCTTTCTACTCCACCATCTTGGCCGTTTTCCCCAACCCAGTGTTTTAATTGGGCAAAAGACTTGAACAGATGCTTCCTGTATGGAGTACTGCAGCAACCAACCAGTTCCCACTATGTAGATGATCCATCACCTCTAGAAGTTGGAATAATGACCATATTATTGGTTTAATATTAAAGGATATAACTCAGAAACAGCCAGATGGGAAAGATGCATAGAACAAGGTACAGGGAAAGGGCACAGAGCTTCCGTGCCTCTCCACGTGTGCGATTCTCCCCAGGTCCCCACCAGTCCAGAAGCTCTCCAGACTCTCTTGGCTGCTGCAGTTTCTGATGAGAACTCTGCTGTACTCTTAGTTTTCTTCCTCTGTATGTGGTGTGTCTTTTTTCTGAGACTGCCGTCAAGATTTTCTCTTCATTTTTGCTGTTATCGGTTTAAATGCAGTGTATGTATCAGGGTGGTTTTTTTTTTTTTTTTTAATTCTACTTGGAGTTTTCTGAACTTCTTGGATATGTGGTGAGGTGTCCTTTTTTTTGTTTGTTTTTTGTTAATTGTTATTTTAAAATGCACTTCAGCCAGTGTCTTCATATATTTATTTTGATTGATTTGATACTGACCCACAGCCCATAGATGCTGTGTTTTCTTTTTCTCTGTGTGTTTTAACTTGGGTAGTGTCTGTTGAGATCTGATTTTCTGCTTCTTTTCTCAACTTGTATTTCACGTACTAATCAGCCCATGGAAATTATCCTTTGTCTCTAATGTTATGATCTTGTGGAGTGTTCACCTTGGGCACATGTGACTAGTATTCGGCAGTGAATCTGATGAGAATGCTATGTAGATTTTTTTCGGATTTTCTTCTTGTAGCTCCTTCTTGGGTGTCCTGCTGTAAATTCTTTCCTCTTTCTTGTTCCAGCAAGATTGTGGTGCTCTGCCTGTGTTCTCCCTCCTTGGGCCTGGGAAGCTTTCTCTTGAAGGCAACAAGCTGAATCTATGATAGCTTCGTTTCATTTGTCTGCTTTCCTCAGAGATCTCAGTACTGTGTTGCTTAGTGTCCAGTGTCTAAAAGCAGTTGGTTTATTTATTCTCCCTGCTGCCCAAGCCCCGCCGCCACCCTGCAACCCCCCGACCGCCAGCCAGTTCCTAAGTGTGCATAGTAAGAGGGTAAGTCTGCTTCATTTAAATTTTGACCTCAAGTCCAGAGTGAACTAATCGTGTTTCACCTTGTTCATTAACCAGCGCAGGGCTCCTCTTTTGCTTTGTTTCACTTTGTCATGTTCTTTGATTCTAGTTTTTCCTTCATTTATTCTTTGGCAAATTTGAAAATTGGATTGTAGATAATGGCATTAAAAAAAAATTCTTGGAGGTAGCTGTCATTTCACACGGATATGTCAACAGAGAAAATGCCTGCCTCAACAGATTAGAATTTGGTGAATTAGACATGTTTAGCAACATTCCTAAAGCTGGAGTCAGATGCAGATGATCTGACTGAATGTAAACTTGGCTTACAGTCCCAGAAACAACAGCTTTTAGTTCCATTATGAATTCTCCTAGTAAATGATACTTCACCACAGAAAGTATTATGTGGAAAAATCTGGAAATCAGTGACTTAGTCAACAAGTGATTCAGAAAAGTTAAACCCTGAAGAATGAGAATTTGTTGGAAAACATAATTATAAGTGTGTGTATGTGTTTTCCACAAGAGTGATGTATGATAAAACTTAAATCTAAAAGAGCTTTTTTAGAAAAGGTAAAATTCCTAACTGATAAAGAAGTGTTTAGTTTAATTAGCAGAGTTGTTTCTTTTTTAGTTGCGTGTAATGGTACGTTTTACTATTGATGTCCTTTTTAGATTCTATTGAATAAGGTATTATATTCCTCTCCCTACTTTTTCTTATTTTCCTAACCTCTTCTCTTGGTTTTCTATTGTAATTTATATGTGTTTTTGATTATATGTGTACCTGTGAACCGATACATGTGAAACATATTTTTAGTGTTTTAATTTTATGTGAATCCTATTGTGTCACAGATCTTATTTTCATTTCTGTTTTCACTTGACAAAATATCCAGTCATGGTGCTCCCTGACTAGAATCTATACTATATAGATGTTTTCCAGTATCTATATATATATATCTAAGCACATTTTTACTTCTCCATTCTAGTAATTTTGATCATTAAGGCTGCCTGTAGTTCCCTACTGTAAGAAGTATCCAGTTTGTTGCCAGTATCCTCAAAGGTATTCCCTATTGACAGATGTGGGTGTTTTTCTCTTAGCTGTGTATACACATATACACACATACACACACAAATGTAAACATGTATATATATATTTACATATATGTACACAAATGCTGATGTGTATATTTTTATGTTGGGTTCAGTTCAGTTCAGTCGCTCAGTCGTGTCTGTGTCTTTGCGACCCCATGAATCGCAGCACACCAGGCCTCCCTGTCCATCACCAACTCCCGAGTTCACTCAGACTCACGTCCATCGAGTCAGTGATGCCGTCCAGCCATCTCATCCTCTGTCGTCCCCTTCTCCCCCTGCCCCCAATCCCTCCCAGCATCAGGGTCTTTTCCAGTGAGTCAACTCTTCGTGTGAGGTGGCCAAAGTACTGGAGTTTCAGCTTCACCATCAGTCCTTCCAGTGAGCACCAGGGCTGATCTCCTTCAGAATGGACTGGATGTATCTCCTTGCAGTCCAAAGGACTCTCAAGAGTCTTCTCCAACACCACAATTCAAAAGCATCAATTCTTCGGTGCTCAGCTTTCTTCACAGTCCAACTCTAACATCCATACATGACCACTAGAAAAACCATAGCCTTGACTAGATGAACCTTTGTTGGCAAAGTAATGTCTCTGCTTTTCAATATGCTATCTAAGTTGGTCATAACTTTCCTTCCAAAGAGTAAGCGTCTTTTAATTTCATGCCTGCAGTCACCATCTGCAGTGATTTTGGAGCCCAAAAAATTAAAGTCTGACACTGTTTCCACTTTTTCCCCATCTCTTTCCCATGAAGTGATGGGACCAGATGCCATGATCTTCGTTTTCTGAACATTGAGCTTTAAGCCAACTTTTTCACTCTCCTCTTTCACTTTCATCAAGAGGCTTTTGAGTTCCTCTTCACTTTCTGCCATAAGGGTGGTGTCATCTGCATATCTGAGGTTATTGATATTTCTCCCGGCAATCTTGATTCCAGCTTGTGCTTCTTCCAGCCCAGCGTTTCTCATGATGTACTCTGCATAGCAGTTAAATAAGCAGGATGACAATATACAGCCTTGACGTACTCCTTTTCCTATTGGGAACCAGTCTGTTGTTCCATGTCCAGTTCTAACTGTTGCTTCCTGACCTGCATATAGGTTTCTCAAGAGGCAGGTCAGGTGGTTTGGAATTCCCATCTCTTTCAGAATTTTCCACAGTTTATTGTGGAAAGTCAAAGGCAAAGTCAAAGGCTTTGGCATAGTCAATAAAGCAGAAATATATGTTTTTCTGGAACTCTCTTGCTTTTTCGATGATCCAGCGAATGTTGGCAATTTGATCTCTGGTTTCTCTGCCTTTTCTAAAATCAGCTTGAACATTTGGAAGTTCACGGTTCATGTATTGCTGAAGCCTGGCTTGGAGAATTTTGAGCTTTGCTTTACTAGCGTGTGAGATGAGTGCAACTGTGCGGTAGTTTGAGCATTCTTTGGCATTGCCTTTCTTTGGCATTGGAATGAAAACTGACCTTTTCCATTCCTGTGGCCACTGCTGACTTTTCCAAACTTGCTGACATATTGAGTGCAGCACTTTCACAGCATCATCTTTCATAATTTGAAATAGCTCACCTGGAATTCCATCACCTCCACTAGCTTTGTTTGTGGTGATGCTTTCTAAGGCCCACTTGACTTCACATTCCGGGATGTCTGGCTGTAGGCCAGTGATCACACAATCGTGATTCTCTGGGTCGTGAAGATCTTTTTTGTACAGTTGTTCTGTGTATTCTTGCCACCTCTTCTTAATATCTTCTGCTTCTGTTAGGTCCTTACCATTTCTGTCCTTTATCGACCCCATCTTTGCATGAAATGTTCCCTTGGTATCGCTGATTTTCTTGAAGACATCTCTAGTCTTTCCCATTCTGTTGTTTTCCTCTATTTCTTTGCATTCATCACTGAGGAAGGCTTTCTTATCTCTCCTTGCTATTCTTTGGAACTCTGCATTCAGGTGGGAATATCTTTCCTTTTCTCCTTTGCTTTTCGCTTTTCTTCTTTTCACAGCTATTTGTAAGGGCTCCCCAGACAGCCATTTTGCTTTTTTTGCATTTCTTTTCCATGGGGATGGTCTTAATCCCTGTCTCCTGTACAATGTCACAAACCTCTGTCCATAGTTCATCAGGCACTCTATCTTTCAGATCTAGTCCCTTAAATCTATTTCTCACTTCCACTGAATAATCATAAGGGATTTGATTTAGGTCATACCTGAATGGTCTAGTGGTTTTCCCCACTTTCTTCAATTTAAGTCTGAATTTGGCAATAAGGAGTTCATGATCTGAGCCAGTCAGCTCCTTGTCTTGTTTTTGCTGACCATATAGAGCTTCTCCATCTTTGGCTGCAAAGAATAAAATCAGTCTGATTTAGGTGTTGACCATCTGGTGATGTCCATGTATAGAGTCTTCTCTTGTGTTGTTGGAAGAGGGTGTTTGCTACGATCAGTACATTCTCTTGGCAAAACTCTATTAGTCTTTGCCCTGCTTCGTTCCGTATTCCAAGGCCAAATTTGCCTGTTACTCCAGGTGTTTCTTGACTTCCTCCTTTTGCATTCTAGTCCCCTATAATGAAAAGGACATCTTTTTTGGGTGTTAATTCTAAAAGATCTTGTAGGTCTTCATAGAACCATTCAACGTCAGCTTCTTCAGCGTTACTGGTTGGGGCATAGGTTTGGATTACTGTGATATTGAATGGTTTGCCTTGGAAACAAACAGAGATCATTCTGTCGTTTTTGAGATTGCATCCAAGTACTGCATTTTACCTATGTACAAATTACAGGAGTGGGATTACTGGGTAATAAGTATATGAAAATTCAATGTAGGTTGCTTTGCCAGATGTTTCTTCATGAAAATTCTTGTTTTTCCATATCCTCCCTAATATACTTGGTATTCTAATTTTCTAATGATTTAATGGAGGTAATGTTATTTTATCATCTTAATTTGCATATTTTGATTACTACTGAGTCAGAACATCTTTCTATATACTTGAAAAGTAGTGTGTCTTCCCTTCTTGTGAACTAGGAATTGATATCCTTTCCCATTTTTTCTGTTGGAATTTCTGTCTTGATTTACAAGAATTGCTGGTTTATGGTGGTGCAGGAGGCATGAGTGGTCACAGCAGTGGCTTTAATCCATTTGTGATTTCTTCCTTGTTTTTGATGTTGCCACTGTGTCAGATGTCCATTAAAAGTTTGAGATGGTCCCTAAACATTTTGGGGGGTCTGTATAAAAATTTGGGGGCGCATGAAGTTTCAGATATCGGTATAGTGTTTAGCTTGTCTGCCAGTTCATATACTTTCTGTGTTTGTACTTACGCTTAGGTCTTCCAGCTCATTGTCTTTGGAGGCTCTTGATAGGCAGAGTGGAAGGAGTTCTATGCTGTTTGTTTACAGTTTTCCCCAAAACCTACCCTTAGTACGTTTTTGCCCATTGAAATTGGGAAGAGCTGAGAGTTGGGAATTCCCTGGCAGTCCAGTGGTTAGGACTCTATGCTTCCATTGCAGGAGCCACAGTTTTGCTCTCTGGTCAGGGAACTAAGATCCCGCTTGCCACATAGCATGACCAGGAGAAAAGAAAAAAAAAATTGGGGAAAAGAAACAAAAAGAAAAATCAAAGAAAGAAAAAAGGAGAAAAGAAAAGGTATGACTTAGTGACCAGAGAAATCAAGGAGTAAGTGGTAGTTGTGAGAAAGGGTAGAACACAAGTGATTTGAAGATTCCAGGCTTAGGGGCTGAAGTAGACCTGAAGAGATCTGTATACACAAAGGAAGATTTGCGGGCTGAAGTAGACCTGAAGAGATCTGTATACACAAAGGAAGATTTGCTCTTCAAAATCAGCCTATAATGCTTTGACTCAGCCTTTTCTAAGATTAAGAGAATTACTTGCAACTCTTCCTTTTTCTTACTCATAAAACTATATATAGTCCACTCAAGAAAGATAATTTTCACTCTTTTTGGAGTTTGAATGCTAAGAGATGGGCTTAGAAAACTGGAAGATTACAAAGTAGAATATGATTCATAATAGGTAATCATAATAGGTTTGAAGTATTCAAAATTTTGAAATTTCAGGACTTTCCTTGTGGTACAGTGGGTAAGTGTCAGCCTCCCAATGCCGGAGACATGGGTTTGATCCCTAGTCCAGGAAGATTCCGCATACTGTGGAGCTGCTGGGCCTGCCTGTCACAACTGCCGAGCCTGCACTCCAGAGCCTGTGCTCTGCAAGAAGAGAAGCCACCACAATGAGAAGTCTGTGTGCAGCCATGAAGACCCAAATTAATTAATTAAAAAATGTTGAAAATTTGAAAGCTATATACTGTTCATATACAGTTGAGTAAATATGTCTATCTGTAAAAAAAAAACAAAAACAAACATTGGCCTTAAGATACCTGCTTGAGCACCCAGTGACCAGCTGTACCAGTGTAAAATAAAATTTGTCTATCCCGGATCTGCTCTTCAGCATCCTTCAGTCACAGACTGGGATCACAGAGCACCCTGGGCAGCTCATCCATGTGTCCTCAGGAGGGACTCCCACCCCTCTTCCTTCTTCATCAGACGGAGCAAGATAGACTTCGTTCCAAAAGAAGAACTACCGAATCCCCACATTTAAAAGATTTCTCCTTCTTCTGAGTCTGGAACAGTAAAGACTTGACAAATCCAGTGCAGTCTTTGCCAGGATACTATAGGTGATGAAATGCCGAGCTTGTGTGACATTGAGACTTTATAACTTACTTCAAATCTCACATTCTATGATGGTACTTATGCCCAGGAAACTTTGCTTGAAGGGAGTGGAAGAATTTTCATTTGCAGTTTAATTGTCATGTATCATCAGTAAGGACTGGATTTGTATACCAGTGACAGAAAACTCAATAAATACTGGCTTGAGCAAATGAGGATTTGCTTTTCTCATGTAATGTGAAGTCCAGAGAGAGACAATTCATGGCTGATGCAACTGCTGAAGAATGTTACCAAGGAACTCATATCCTGTGTTCTTAGCCTATAGTTGTTGTCTTTATGATCACAAGGTGGCTGTTGTATCTCTGGAGACTTCATGGAGTTTTTGGAAGGAAGAATGGGGAAGGATAAAGGGAAATTGCTTTTTGTAAGGCTTTGCATATTTTTGATAGACTGTATCCTCTCAAGAGATTGATAACCACCTTTCCTTGGCCAGAACATGTGGCATAGTTGGCGTGACTTGATATTTAACTTATCGTATGTGAAAGTAGTATAGAATAGTGGTTGAGAACATGCACTTGAGTTTGAAAATTTGGCTAGCTCTGTGACTTTTAACATCACTTGTGTTGATTTCCTTATCTATAAAGGATTGAGTTAATATATGTCATTATTTAAGTGGACATGCATAGCTTGTGTTAAGTATTAGTTATCATTAGCATCTTCACCACCTGGAAGAGTTATTGAAATTGTAACTGTAAATTTATCACTCAGGAAATTAGTTTTCTTTGAAATAGAAAATAGAAGAGCATTTAGATGAGTAGGTGTTGTCTCTGGTACCAGGGATGATCGAAAAGATGGTAGAACTTAATTACTTTTGTGATTGCACCACACTGAAAAAAGTTACGGGCAAGTTAAAATATTGGGGTCAGTTAAATTATTCATTTCATTCATGTTAGAACTTGATGGCCCACAGATTATTATTTTACCAGCAATCCACTGAAGTTCATTCAGCCCAATAGAAATTTCATCTCTCATCAGTAAAAAATTTGAAGACTTACCTGTGTACTGAAATATGATTTTGTTGATACTGTTATGACTTTTTCCAATTTGTAATTAGTCTAATTAAAAAATGTATTAATTATTTTTCTATTTGTTTTTAGCCCCATCTGCTTTGATATGATCGAGGAAGCATACATGACGAAGTGTGGTCACAGCTTTTGGTAAGATGATTTTATTTAGTGAAATTGTCTTCTGGCAGTTTTTAACTTGTGTGTAAATGTAGCCAGTGAGAAGTTGCATTTTTATAGTTGCTGTTGGTTATTTTGAATCATATTTCCTTGACTGATATGACTTTATAGGTTTGACGTCTCAAGGCAAATGTGGTTAATGGTGTAGTTTCTGTGAAATACTTTGATTTACCATGAAATCAAATATGAAATTATAATTAATAAACTTCTGGGTTTATTAATTGTTTAAAGAGCTTTGACTGCTGTTTTAGGAAACTGGAGGGTGCTGGGTATCAGAATGAAGCATGAAATACCTTTAACTCACTCCTGGGGGTCAAATGTGAGGGTCGTTAAAGCAGGCTAGCAGGTCATTGAAAAAGGATATTAGAGGATTAAAAATTTCTGGTCCTTTAACACTACTCAGTGCTGTCTTTAGGTTATATGTCACATAAATTTGTGTATTTTGAAAGCATTTCAGTTGTGATGAAATACACATATCGTAAAATGTACCATCTTAGTCATTTTTAAGTGAGTAATGTTGAGTGTTGTTCACATTGTTGTGCAGTCAGTCTCCAGAATGTTTTCATCTTGTAAAACAGAAACTGTCCTTATTAAACAAGTCCCCATATCCCTCTTCCCCAACCTCTGCTAGTCACCATTCTACTTGCTGTGACTTTTGACTACCCTGGATACCTCATATAAGTAAATCAACCAGTATCTGTTTTTTGTGACTGTCTCATTTCACTCAGCATAGTGTGCTCCGGTTTCATCCATGTTGTAGCGTGTGTCACAGTTTCCTTCCTTTCTGAGGCTGAATGACATTTAATTGCATGTACAGTTGGCCCTACATATCTGCAGGTTCAGCATCTGTGGGTTCAACCAACTAGGGCTCAGAAGTATTTGAAAAAAAATTCCAGAAAATTCTAAAAAGAGAAACTTGAATTTGCAGCTCATTGGCAACTATTTCCATAGTATTTACATCATATTAGATATTATAAGTGGTCTAGAGATGCTTTAAAGTATACAGGAGGATGTGCAGTAAGCTATATGCTAATACTGTACTATTTTGTATAAGGGACTTGAGCATTCTTGGATTTTGGATCCTTGGAGGCCCTGGAAGCAATTCCCTGTGGATACCAAGGGATGACCGCATGTATCACACTTTGTGCGTTCATCTCTCTGTGGACACTGGCGTTGCTTTCATCTGTTGAAACTACGGTTAATAATGCTGCTTTGAACACTGATGTATAACTAGCTTTTTGAAATCCTGCTTTCAGTTCTTTCAAGTGTTTACCTGGAAGTAAAATTACTGGATCATGTGGTGAATCTGTGTTTAATCTTCTGTGGAACCGCCATACTGTTTTTCCTGCCTGCAGTACAATTTTGCATCCCCTCAACAGTGCACAAGGGTTCCAGTTTGTCCGTGTCCTCTCCAGTACTTGTTATTTCTGGTTTGATTCTTTTTTTTTTTTTTTTAAATAATGGTCATCCTAATGAGTATGTAATTTCTGTATGTTTAATTCCTTTAGTTTATTTATTTATCTGTTTGATTCAAGATGATATATTCTACTTCCAACCAACTCCCTAAATTATTTACACTGTTTATTTAATATTTCTGTTGTGTTATACCCAACAGGCATACCTGCTTCTTTAACAACTCAGTAGCAATCGTTTTGCTCCCAGTTGTAGCAAGCAAAAATGTCTGCAGCCATTGCCAGATATCCCTTGCTGCTGCTGCTAAGTTGCTTCAGTCGTGTCCGACTCTGTGCGACCCCACAGACGGCAGCCCACCAGGCTTCCTGTCCCTGGGATTCTCCAGGCAAGAACACTGGAGTGGGTTGCCATTTCCTTCTCCAATGCATGAAAGTGAAAAGCGAAAGTGAAGTCGTTCAGTCATGTCTGACTCTAGCGACCCCATGGACTGCAGCCTACCAGGCTCCTCAGTCCATGGGATATTCCAGGCAAGAGTACTGGAGTAGGGTGCCATTGCCTTCTCCAGATATCCCTTAGGAGACAAAATTGCCCTTAGTTGAGCATCCTGATGTAAAGCTGAAAGAGCACGGTCTTGAAGTTGATGGACCAGGAATCTAGTTCTGGGTTCTGGGTCTAAAATTTACCTTTGTCAAGTCATTCAGCCTATCTTCTGCTGCTGCTCTCCAACTCTCAACCCCCATTGTCTTCGTGTCTTGTCACCTCTTCTTCTTTCACAGATTTGAAAGGAAAGTGTGAAAACAGATTGTAAGGTGAGGTTTTCATTTTTCCTAACTGCCCTTCTCTAACTTATAATTTACTGTGGCATTTAAAAAAAGCTTAAGAGTGTGCTAAATCAGTTCAGAGATCTTGTTTCACTGAGTTGTGAAATATAATAAATTACTGATTGACTTTATAACTAGACAGTCCTAGTCTTTTCAGTGAGTCCTGTAGTCTTCATGATATGTCTTTAGGTCATTGTTGGGAAGCCCCATTAGTTTCTTAAATACCCTTTTTTTCTTTCAAATAAAAATAAAGTTTAGATCCTTGTTACAGTTCAAGTTACTGTGTTACACTCTGATGTGATTATGTTTTAAAATACCTACCAGAGAGCAGTTTTTGGTAGGATAGAGATAATAACATTGACAGGAACCAATAAACTTGGAGTCTGACAATCCCACCCCCAGGCTTGATAAACTATGAAATATTTTGTGGTGGTGGTGGTTTAGTTGCTAGGTCATGTCCACCTCTTGCAACACCATGGACAGAGGAGCCTAGCAGGCTACAGTCCATGGGATTCTCCAGGCAAGAATACTAGAGTGGGTTACCATTTTCTTCTCCAGGGGATCTTCCCAACCCAGAGATTGAACCTGGGTATCCTGCATTGTAGGCAGATTCTTTACCAACTGAGCTACAAGGGAAGCCCCTAAATATTTTGAACTTTTGTTTAAAGCAAAAGCTCATAATTATTTACCTTATCTATTATGTGAGGCCTATGGAACTTTAGTCATGAACAGTAGCCTGTTATATCAACTCTTTGCTAACTTGAACCCTGGGGCTGGTAACCTGGAGTCAAGTTGTATGCCAACTGAAGGCTCAATCCAGAGTATTAACACTAAATCAAATTGAGTCACATTAACTGTTTATCCCTGGTCCCACTTATAAATGATAAGTCTTTCCTAGTAACACGTTGGAGACCATAAAGCAGGAAGTTCTTTCTCTTTATTCATTGCCACTTCACAGTGAACCTGCTATTAATGTTAGCTATAGTCTAACTTAAACTCAGTGATATCATTTTAAAAAACTGGCTTCTGTATGGTATAGAGATAAGGCTTGTTCTTTCTTTCCCTCTTGCTGTCTCCAGGTTGTCCCCTGTCCCCTGCTTCTCTGACCTCATGTATACCAGTGGCTGATTTACTATTTTGCTTTATTACAAATTAGTTATAATTAATAGGGTCCCTCAGTGTTGTCATCACAGCATACCTGTGATCAAGCCTGAGGGTCAGTTTGTCTGTTGGGACTTTTGACTAATCGACCATTTTGTACTTTACTAGTACCAGGTTGTTATATACAAGCGCTGGTACTAATCTGTTCTTTCTGTACCCCCTTTTTTTGAGAATTTTCTAATTACTCAGTTTTCTTTATCTGTTTATCCCTGTTGATTCAGACAGAAAAATCTATTATATTTTGTAGGTAGGTAAGTACTTAATAGGAGAAACAGAACAACTATATACATCTGTGGAGAAATGGTCATTCTTTGTGACCAGATCTACACTTGTTAGGGAACACAGGTGACCATTTATGTCAGCACACTGTGGTACTAAGTCTTTTTTAAGAGTTGCAGTGTGAGTAGCTATTGAAAACTTCTCAGGTGGACCCCAAATATATATATCCTTCTTATCTCTTTATGCTCACCTATTTCGATTGCTAGTTTAGGTACTTGCTCTTCTTTTGGAATCCACAACACTGCATTTGGACTTGTGTTGGTCAGGTAGATAGATGAATGAGAATGAATCAGAGTCACTGTGATAGGGCTTCTCAGGCAATGCTAGTGGTAAAGACCCTGCCTGCCAGTGCAGTAGATACCAGTCGCAGGTTCAGCCTCTGGGTTGGGAAGATTCCCAGGAGGAGGGCATGGCTACCCACTCCAGTATTCTTGCCTGGAGAATCCCCATGATCAGAGAAGCCCAGCACCTACAGTCCATAGGGTTGCAAAGAGTTGAACACGACTGAAGCGACTTAGCATGAATGCGTGCAAACTTTCTTGAAGTATTTTATATGACCCGGAAGGCAACAGAAGTATGTCTCTTTTTTGTTTATATCTGTTTTTTCATGTATTCAGCATTTATTGAGTTCCAACTCTTCAGTGGGATATTAGGCTAGATATTGAGGGTAGAGAGATAAATGAAACAAATCTCTGCTTTTAATTAGCAAATAGAGCTGCTGAGACATATACACAGATTAAGTACAGAATAAGACAGTTACTATTTCTCAAACTAGAGAGGAACTACCTGAGGTGGTAGTCAGGTAGTAGATGTTATAAAATGAAATTGATTCATTTTGTTATCACTCCGCTTTTGTATGGTGGGATGTAATTTGATACATTTAAATTTTACAGTTTAGATGGGTATTATCAAATACAGTGCAGAAAAGTCATTTGAGCTTCTGTTTCTGGTTGTGTCCTAGACTTCTTTCTTTTCCTTCTGGGAGAGGATGGTATGGTAATAAGCTTAATAACAAGAGATATGATTTGGGGGTTGAAGAAAGGAGAGGAGAATATTCTACTGGATTCAGGAATAATTTGTATATTGACAAACTCTCTAAATTTGTATATTGACAAACTCTCTTTATTGATAAACTAAATAAACAATTTAGTTTATTCTCATCATTTTATTTGCTCATTTTCCAACTAGCATTTCTTTTCAAAAGCTATTTGCTATAACCCCTAATGTCCTTCTTCTGCTTATCTGTTAGCCCCTGTCTCCCACCTTTAATAACCTTCTCAGATTCTCTCCTTCTTGACTTGCTTTATTTGAACATGCAGGTGTCTTTTATTTCCTCATGGTCACACAGAGTGGCCTGTGGGATCTTAGTTCCCCAACCAGGGATCTAACCTGGGACATAGCAGTAAAGTGCAGAGTTCTTAATCACTGGACCTCCAGGGAATTCCCTGCAGTTTTGTTATTTTTTTGGTAAGGATTAAATCTTGTCATGTGGGCAAGTATTCCGGTAATATTAATTCATTTCCTTTTCCCCTAAGCAGACTATAAATGTTTCCATGTTGGAACTTTTAATCTATTGTATTTGCATATCTTCTTTATGCTTTTCCCTTGCAATAAAAATAAAAACAATTTAACATTAAAATGAAAAAAATACTATTTCTTTCATTGAAACTTCCATGTAGGAATTTTTTTCCTGTATGGAATCTATCTTGTGGTAATATGGTGTTCCTAGCCTGGTCATAGTTGCAAGGAGGGTGATGATATTGTTTCTGGAACACTGTGCAAGGCATTTGTTCAGTGTGTGAGTACCTATTAAATGCCAGAGACCACCGTTACAGTGATTCTCTGTCACATCCTCCTCTTTTGCTTGTCTTCCAGTAACACATGTGAGGTGAGAAAGTAGATAATAACGAGAACAGAGCGACCTGATAGTTGTAGGTTTTTGTTTTGATAAGGTGGAAGAAAGTAGGCAGACACAAAAATCTCCTTCAGTTTATGAAGGTGAAGTCAATTTATAGCAACTTGGACCCAGAATAAAACAGGTACTGTCAGTGGATAGCCAACAGGGACCTACCATACAGCAGAGGGAACTCTGCTTAATGTTATATAACAACCCAAATGGGAAAAGAATTTGAAGAAGAGTAGATACATATATATGTGTAATTGAATTACTTTGTTGTTCACCAGAAACTAACACAATAGTGTTAATCAACTATACTCCAACGTAAAATAAAATGTTAAAAAAAAGAGATATTGTCTTTTTTTTAGGAATCATCTTTATACATAAATCACTCTAATAAAAATTTAGAAGTAACTTTTTTTCCTGATTATTAGGAGCAGTACATGTTTACTATAGAAACTTGTAGACACTGCCAAAGAAAAAGTTTCCCATAATTATATGACCCAGGGGCACATACTGTTAACATTATGGTGAATGTCTTTTTTGATTTATTTTAAATGTACACATTTAAATGCACACAGTTTTGGTGTGGAGTCTTCAGGATTTTTTTTTTAACAGAGTATCATGTCATCTGCATACAATTATAGTTTTACCTCTTCCTTTACTTTTACCTTTTATTTCTTTTTCTTGTCTGATTGCTATGACCAAAACTACTAGAACTAATGAATGAATTCAGCAAAGTAGCAGGGTAGAAGATCAGTATGCAGGAATCTGTTGTGTTTCTTTACACTAACAATGAAATGTCAGAAAGAGAAAGTAAAAACAAGACAATCCCATTTAAAATTGCATTAAAGAAATTAAAATACCTAGGAATAAACTTAACCAAACTGCAGTCCATGGGGTCATAGAGAGTCGGACATGACTGAACAGCAACAACAAAGGATAATGAAAGATCTGTATGCTGAGAATGATAAAACATTGATAAAGGAAAGATGATACAAAGAAGTGGAAAGGTATTCCCGGCTTTTGGATTGGAAGAATTAATACTGTTAAAATGGCCACACTGCCCAAAGCAATCTACATATTTAATGTGATCCCTATCAAATTATCCATGGCATTTTTCACAGAGCTAGGACAGATAATCCTAAAATTTATATGGAACCATAAAGACCTAGACTTGCCAAAGCAATTCTGAGGAAAAATAGCAAAGCTGGAAGCATAACCCTCCCAGGCTTTGGACAGTACTACAAAGTTACAGTAATCAAAACAGCATGGTGTTGGCAAGCAATTCTGAGGAAAAATAGCAAAGCTGGAAGCATAACCCTCCCAGGCTTTGGACAGTACTACAAAGTTACGGTAATCAAAACAGCATGGTGTTGGCATAAAAACAGATGCATGGATCAATGGAACAGCATAGAGAGCCCAGAAATAAACCCACATGCATATGGTCAATTAATCCCAACAAAGGAAGCAAGAATATACAATGGAGAAAAGACAGTCTCTTCAGCAGGTGGTGTTGGGAAAGCTGGACAGCTGCATATAAATCTATGAAATTAGAACACTCGCTTATACCATACACAAAAATAAACTCAAAATGACTTACAAACTTAAATATAAGAGATGGTACCATAAAAGTTGTAGAGGAAAGCATAGGCAAACATTCTTTGACATAAGTTACACCAATGTTATCTTAGTTCAGTCTACCAAGGCAAAAGATAAAAAAATAAAAGCAAACATAAATAGATGGGACCTAATCAAACATGCTTTTGCACAGCAAAGGAAACCATAAACAAAATGAAAAAATAACATACAGACTGGGAGAAAATATTTGCAAATGATGTGACCAGCAAGGGCTTAACTTCCAAAATAAACAGGTAGGTCATGAATCTCAGTGTAAAACAAACAAACAAACAAAAAAACAAAAACAGCCCAATTAAAAAATGGGCAGAATACCTGAATAAACATTTCTCCAGAGAAGACATACAGAGGGCCATCAATTGGGTGATAAAATGCTCCACATTGCTAATTCGTAGAGAAATGAAAATCAGAACTACAGTAAGTATCATCTCACATTGGTCAGAATGGCCATCATCAAAAAGTCTACAAATACGTAATTGCTGGAGAGGGTGTGGAGAAAAAGGAACCCTCCTACATTATTGGTAGAAAGGTAAATGGGTGCGGCCCTTGTGGAAAGCAGTCTGGAGATTCCTGAAAACACTAAAAACAGAGTTACCACATGACCCTACAATCATACTTCTAGGCACATATCCTGAGAAAATGCTACTTCAAAAAGATACATGCACTCAAATGTGCACAGCAGCACTATTTACAGTAGCTAAGACAGGGAAGCACCCGAAATATCCATCAACCAATGATAAGTGGATAAAGAAGATGTGGTATGTATTCAGTGGAATATTACTCAGCCATTAAAAGTAAAGCATTGGCATTTTAGCAACATGGGTGGACCTAGAGATCATCCTACGAAGTGAAGTAAGTCAGGCAGAGGAAGACAAATACCACTTAGAAGCAGAATCTAGAAAAATAACACAACTTATTTATAAGACAGAAACAGGCTGACAGACCTAGAAAACAACTTAGGGTTACCAAAAGGGAAAAGGGCTGGGAGGGATAAATTGAGTGTGGGATTAATAGATACACAGCATTGTATATGAAATAGGCAACAAGGATTTACCATTGTTTAGTTTACGGAACTATATTCAGTACCTTGTAATAACCTGTAATGGAAAAGAATCTGAAGCTGCTCGTGTGAAACTAACAAAACATTGTAAATTAACTACAATTTAATTAACAAATTTTAAAAAATGTACACATACACAATTTTTTAAAACAGTGGAATTGTATCCACTGTGTTAAAGATTATTTTTATTCAGTAACATAGTGAAAGTCGCTCAGTCATGTTAGACTCTTTGCAACACCATGGACTATATAGTCCATGGAATTCTCCAGGCCAGAATGCTAGAGTGGGTAGTGTTCCCTTCTTCGGGGGTTCTTTCCAACCCAGAAATCGAACCCAGGTCTGCTATATTGCAGACGGATTCTTTACCAGCTGAGCCACAAGGAAAGCCGAAGAATAGTGAAGTGAGTAGCCTACCCTTTTCCAGTGGATCTTCTGACCCAGGAGTCGATCTGGGGTCTCCTGCATTGCAGGTGGATTCTTTATCAACTGAGCTATCAGGGAAGCCCTAGTAATGTAATGATTATTTTCATAATATCAATCTGATATTTCTTTTCTATTTAGTTGAATGACATTTTCAAAGTTTTTATTATAAGGCAATATACAATTGTCAAAAGCCAAGCATTATAGAAAGAAATAATCTGAAAAGGGAAAAATTATCATAATCTTATTTCTCTAGCTAGGCCTATAATAGTTATTATTTTTCATGGCTTATAGTTACATATTATGATATGAATTTTATTGGCTCTATACATTGGATTGATGTTTACAAATTTATGTAGTCAATTTCCTAATGTTTTGGTTGCTTCTAACTTATTTTGCTGTTTACAAATAACTTTGAATTGAACATTTTTATACTTATATATATTTGCTTATTTCCTAAAGATAAATTCCAGGAAGTAATATCACTGCATCAAAGAGGTTTCACAGCCTTAAGAATTTTCCATACAATTTGTCTTCTAGAAAGTTATGGTAGTTAAATTTCCTGCAATAGCATATGAAGGTATTCATTTGTACATGTACTCCTAACTCTGATAGCCTTTTGTTTATTTTTCTATTCTGATTGGTAAAAGGAAGTATATAATTTTAAATCACTTTATCATCCTAGTGAAGATGGTATTTCCTATGCTTATTGACTAATTTTTGGTTTGTTGATTTTTCTGTTCTTCTCTGATTTTCTTTTTATTTGAATGAGCTCTTGTTATATTAAGGCTATCAGCACTCCAAGAACACAGTTTGTTTGCTTAACTAAATTGTAGGCTTTTGTTTTTCTTCCTATTGTTATGTACCGTTTAAATTGCATAAACTTACATTTTAAATTTTATATCCTGTAGGCTTGTTACTTGAGTTTATTTTTAAATAACTTTCATATACTATTATCTAATAAATGTCCTATGTACTTTTTTTATGATACAGAAGTATAAGCTGTAATAAAGTTGATAACTGCTAGATTACTTATGTTGAAAATGAGGAATAGAAAACTAATAGGCATTATTTTGTGACCAGTTTGCTAATTAGTCACTGATTTAATGAAGCCTATTTTATTTTTTCTTTGTTAATAGCTACAAGTGTATTCATCAGAGTTTGGAGGATAATAATAGATGTCCCAAGTGTAACTATGTTGTGGATAATATTGACCATCTGTATCCTAATTTCTTGGGTGAGTCTTTGGAATGATTTTTAATTTTTAAAAATATTCAGTCCACAAAAGGTTGTGCTAGCACTAATTTATTTAGAGAGCATAACTTAGAGTTAAGCATGTCTCTCTGTCCTAGTCACCAGAGTCCTTTCCCCTGTCTTCCTTGGGTTATGACATTGATTCTGTACTATATATACCATATATCATATTATATCTGTTTCATTAAAAAAACATTGGTACAATTCTTAGGTTCTTACACTGATAGCTAGGTAGAATGTGAGGCTGTAGGAGAATACCAGAGTCTCAGATCCCTGTCTCTGTATCTTGTTGTGCATTCTTGTTTCTGTTTTGGGGCAGCAGCAGTGGAGGGAAAAGTTAATGGAGAATGGCAAGGGGGGAAAAAGTTGGGTATGAGCACTCCTGGATGAGAGAACAAGAGGTTATGGCCTGAGGGGCAACTGAAAAGTAAAGCTGGGAAAAGCAAGACGTGAATATGGAACATTTAAGGGAGGAATGGTGACTGGAAAAGACAGATACAAATAGGGAACCTTAAGGTAAATGGTAAGTAGTTGGGAATAATACCTAGTCAGAGACCAGTTATGAAAAATCTAGAAATTCTGCTTGTTGAAAAGCCTTAGGTAGTGTGGAAAGTCTTCAGCTTGAGTTTTTGTGAATGAAGATTAATTTTCAGGTGTGGATCGGCAGGAAGTAGGGCACTATTGGTTATGTATATCAGAGAGGATAATTCTTTCTAAAGTGTAACATACTTGGAGGTAAGGATATATAGATTCTGACCTCCCTGTGCTTCAGTTGCACTTTGATTTGTTTGGTGTTTTATAATACTAAATCATGACATGGAACCTGTTTAGCCATGGCTTTCCTTTTTTATTTCTGTTCTAAAATTCCATTGACTTCAACCCTTTCTTCTCTTTCATTCTTCATTGCACTCCAATGTCTTTTCATAAAGGAAAATAAATCATTGGATGATTGCATAGCAGAAAGGAACCCTGAAGAAAATATTTTGATGATTTTCTGTTGAAATACCAAGCTCTTCTAGATAGATAAAATCTTATAACAAACTAGGAGAATGAACTTAGGAAAAGAAGAAATACTAATTGATATGATGCTCTGTGGGACTGGACTTCATGAGCTGAGTTAGGGAAACTGAAGTCCTGCAAAGCAGACGCCTTTGTCCTTGAACTTATGAACATGGATTGATGCTAGTTTGTGAGTTTTAGAATCACTTCTCTTTGAATTCTTATAACTTCAGAAAGCTACTCCTTCTTTTGGAATGGTTAAGTACAGCAAGGAAATCAGTGATCTTAAGATTTTGGTATTTACCAAAAATTTCAGGCAGTATTCCTTAATGAAACTATAAGTTAGAAATTCTCTTACGTAAATTTCTAAATAGAGTGAGAATACCATACAGAAGGAGTGTGAAAATATTAACACTAAGATGTAATTTCATAGTTTATATATTCTCAAATGTATACATTCAGTGAATAGTGAAGTCATAATTACTGTTTTCCTTAGCTAGACATTATCTTCATTATGATCTAGTTTTTAATCTTCTCTTTATATGGGTAAAGAATTTTGGTTTTAGGTAATTTAAGCATTAAGTATTTTATGCCCAGATTTGAAGTCTTGGATATAATGCAGCTTCCATATGAGTATTTATGTCAGCCGTAGAAATAACATGTCATCCTGATACATTTATTCTGTTTCACTGCCTGTCACCCTTTCCAGTCTTTACCTTTATACAGTGACAGTCAAATCCTTAGGTTCCTGTGCACTCAGGAAGCTACTGAGATCTGTTTCTGAAAGTGATATATCACTTGTTTTTTCTGTACTGAAAAAAACACAATTTATTCCCATTGATTTAGTTTGAGATTACATGATTTGTATAATGCCTGTAGTTCTTCGCTGGACTAGAAAAATGTTGAGCCTTCTAAAAGTAATATGAGATTTCTTCTTGAGCATTGTAAAATAAGTGTAAGTTATATGATTCTGAAGTATTCTAATATTTTTATTGATAGATAAGGATCCTTCGCTTTTAATGCTTTGCATTTACTTGAGTCATGGCTAGAGGGCTAGAGGGCTACACATTTTCAAAAAGATCTTCAAACCTTTTTGCTTGGATGACACATAAAAATTCTGAAAAATGATGTACTTCCCGCATTGATGCCATATTTAAATTAGCATCCAAATTTTTTCTTTGTAAGTTTTAGTGCTTGTAAAGAATATAGTTTAAAAAGTATTATAAATATGGTTATTTAAAAATAAGCTTTTATCTCTTTTTAAAATGTATCTAGTGGAAACTGAATAGTATAGTGATTTGATACTTACCATAGTTTCAAAAAAACAATGAGAAATTTTGTATTTTGTCCCTTTGAACTTCTGCTTAAGAGAAGTGGGCAGTTATGGGCACAAATTGAAAATTGCCCACATAATTTTGTCATTATGTATTTTTGGGACTTCCCTGGCAGTTCCCTGGTTAAGACTCCATGCTTCCAATGCAGGGGGCACAGGTTCAATCATTGGTTGGGAAATTAGGATCCCACATGCTGCGCAAAGTGGCCAAAAAAATACACACACACACATATACACACATGCTTGAAATTCTTACTGATTTATCTGTCGTACTTTTCTGTAACAGAAAATAGAAATTACAGACTTTGAAGATTCTTTTGAACTTTTGAGTGTGGTTTTCCTGATTTGTAATTATTTGACATGCATTTGATCAAATAAATATCTACAAATTTTGTAAAATATTAGACAAAAATTTATTGAAAGTGCTTAATGTGTGATGATGTTCTTCTCAATCAGTTCCATTGCCACTGATAGTTATTACTAGGACAGGGATTCCGTTTCATGTATATTTTCTTAATTTATTTAGGATCATCACAGTTTTTTAAAAAAATTGGGATATAATTGACATATAACATTGTGTAAGTTTAAGACTTTTCCTTTTTATTTTGAAAAGGGTAAGTCATGAGAAACTCGGCTTATGTAAATACTCTGATGGGGATGGAAGGAACTTTGTTCCAGCACTGTCACTTATTTCTTTGACCTCCTTCTGAATTACATGCTTCAAAAACAGAAGCACTCATTTAGTAAAAAAAACAAAATTTTTTTTACCTGCCATAATCATGAACAAATCCACTTCTTTCTTCACTTTTAATGAGAGCAAAGAATTGGAAGTCATACACTCCAAACACAAGCGGATTTGGTTTTCTGGTCTTTAGACTCATGCATTTTTTTGTCAAGACAGGTATTTCGATTTTTTCCTTGCATGCCCTGAGCCCTACACTACAGTTCCTCCTTTTTCTTCTTCCTCTATCTTTCTTCTTTCCTTCCCCCTTCCCCCAAAAGGGGCATAACTCTCACTTTTTGCCTTTCTATCCTCTTTGCTCTTTAGTTCAGGTCAGTTGCTCAGTTGTGTCCTGGCTCTTTGTGACCCCATGGACTGTAGCATGCCAGGTTTCCCTGTCCATCACCAGCTCCTGGAGTTTGCTCAAACTCATGTCCATCGAGTCAGTGATGCCATCCAACCATCTCATCCTCTGTCATCCCCTTCTCCTCCTGCCTTCAATCTTTCCCAGCATCAGGGGGTTTTCCAGTGAGTTAGTTCTTCGCATCAGGTGGCCAAAGTATTGGAGCTTCAACTTCAGCATTAGTCCTTCTGATGAATATTCAGGACCGATTTCCTTTAGGATGGACTGGTTTGATCTCCTTGCAGTCCAAGGGACTCTCAAGAGTCTTCTCCAGCACCACAGTTCAAAAGCATCAATTCTTTGGCACTCAGCCTTCTTTATGGTCCAACTCTCACATCCATCCATGACTACTGGAAAAACCATACCTTTGACTAGATGGACCTTTGTTGGCAAAGTAACGTCTCTGATTTTTAATATTCTGTCTAGGTTTGTCATAGCTTTTCTTCCAAGGAGCAAGCGTCTTTTAATTTCATGGCTGTGGTCACCATCTGCAGTGATTTTGGAGCCCAGGAAAATACAGTCTGTCACTGTTTCCATTGTTTCCCCATCTATTTGCCATGAGGTGATAGGGCCAGATGCCATGGTCTTCATTTTTGAATGTTGAGTTTTAAGCCAGCTTTTTTACTCTCCTCTTTCACTTTCATCAAGAAGCTTCTTCCTCTCACATGTAGGGAGTTCTGGGGACCCTTCCCCTTACCAGGCTGCTCTTTGTCCCAGTGTGTTCAGGAATGGGGACCTGTTAGGTCCCCTGTTTAGCCTGAAGCTGTTCCAGGCCACCAGCGAGGACTGGGAAGCAGTGTTGAAGCTTGTGACTGAGAACATGAAATTACAGAGCGGGCCTGTGGGCAAGTGAGTCTGGGGATTGCGGGAACTGGGCTGTCTTTCACTCCTGTTGCTGGGAGGCTCATGCAGGGCCAGGGGGTGTGTCTCCTCCAACCTCTGCAGTGGCTCTCCTGCACTCCTACGAGGGCTTACTCCAGCTCTCCTTGTCCTTCCATGATGCGTGATCCACCTCCAGCACCCCTCTGCCCCTACCACCGCCCCCCCCCCCACCAGCAATCTGTTTTCTAGTGTTCTCTGTGGATAAAATTTGTAAATTGAATGGTCTTACCTCTCTAATGAATGACCTTCTTACTCTTTAATGTAAAAGACAACATACATGCAAAATTTAAAATCTCTGCTTTAAAAAAGTCACCAACACATGTAATGTCTTTACTACTGCCAAGTACTTTTCCAGGCACTTGATACATTCTCAGTCCTATGACACAGGTAGTAGTTGTCATCTGCATTCTTTCCGTGGGGGAACTAAGGCACAGAGAAGGCAAGTAACTTGTGTAAAGTTCAACAGCCCCAGTAAACGGTGGAATTGGGATTCGGTCCTGACTCAATTACGTGCTTTTACTTTGCTATCTTGCCTCTAAAATGACAGTTGCTAGAATGAAATCTTTAGCAGTAGAAAGGCGTTTTGTTTGTTTGTTTTTGGCTGTGCTGTCCTTGTGATGGAGTGTGGGCTCTTCATTGCAACATGTAGTCTTTTCTGGTTGTGGCATGTGGGCTCAATTGCCCCATGGCATGTGGGAACTTAGCTCCCTGACCAAGGATCAAACCTGTGTCCCCTGCACTGCACAGTGGACTCTTAACTACTGGACTACCAAGGACGTCTGAGAAAGGCATTATTTGTTCTTAGTACTATGGTTATTATAAGGATCCAGAGAATTACAATTAAGGGTTTGGAACATTCATGGCCAGTGTTAAATGAGATTTCTTGAGATTTTACCCTTCTACTCCCTCCCACCCCCACCCTACCCCATTTTGGGGGCACACCATGTGGCTTGGTGGACATTGGTTCCCTGACTAGGGATTGAGTGCAGACCCATGGCAGTGGGTCCTAACCACTGGATCACCAGGGAGTTTCTCACACACCCTTATTTGAATTCTTTTCCACTTCTTTTCCTGTGTAGTGAGTCTCTGTGTGCTTATTATTGTCCAGTTCTAATGTTACCTTCTTTGTGGAAGTCTACTCGTTAACATTTTAATAACTCCTTGTCCTGTGTTCTTTTTAAATCCACATCAGTGATGGTCCTGATGGTCATATCATAACTGATGCATTGTATGGGTTTGTCTGCTTGTTCTTAGTTGCTTGTGTCTCTAAGTCTTACTTAGGTTGAGTCTTATCTTTAAACCTTTGTTTCTAGTGTGGGCCTGGTATCTGATTTTTTAGAAAATATTTTTAGTAAATTGTGGTATGGTGGGAAGTATTAGATAGGTTTATATCCTAGCTTTGTCTGGTATTATATGTCACCATGAGTAACTGTCTTGTGCTCTTTCTAGTATTTCCTCATCTCTAGAATGCAAAGAATAACCCATAGGATAATGTCTATAAATTAAAGACTAGTACATTAAACTAGCTTAGTGCTAGTTGCTCTTTTCTTTTATCAGTTTTTTTTTTTTTTAATCAGTTGTGTGTTAAAGATGAAAAATCTATTAAAAGTGGCTGGAACATCAAGGGAAATGTATTGATTTACACAGAAAGAATCTCTAGATTGAGTTAATTTGACATCTCAGTGGTATGATCAGTTCCTTCCGTCTTTCCGGCCTGCCTTCCCCAGCGGTGTGTTGGGCCTTTGGCTAGCTCCCCTCACGAGAGGTGCAGGGTGGCTCAGCGTGATTCCAGGTACCATCCCTAGACGAAGGCGGACAGAGAACTCGTTCAAGCCTTCTCTTCTGAAAGACAGCATACCCTTATTGGGCAAAACGAGGTCTCAGTAGTTAACCATTTTGTCAGTCACTGTCAAGAGGATATGACTAGATGGATTTAGGTTAAGTCAAGCATCATTCTGTAGGGCCAGGGAGGGATCTAGCCTCTCTGAAAGTATATGACAGTTGGCATTCTGACATTTGGGAGAAAATAATATTCTTATTATTCTTTATTTATTATTTTTATTTATTTGTATTAATTTTTTGACCACACTGAGCTCTGTGTGGAATCTTAGTTCCCCAATCGGGGATCAGGCTGGCGCCCCCTGCGGGGAAAGTGCGGAGTTTTAACCACCGGAGGGCCAGGGAAGCCCTCATGTTCTTATTTTTTTAAAAAGGGTTAGAATGGCTTTTAGATAGAAAAGTCACAAGCAAAAAGAACAACAAATGAAAACCTTTAGTGCCTCCCTCATAGAATCTGCCAGTTACCCTGTAGAGTGTGGAATGGTCTCTTAGAGTCAAGAACTGTTTCCAAATGCTATAGTGTCATCACTGACACATGTAAGAGAAAGTACATATTCTGAAGAATTTTCCTTCTGCAGTAATAGTAATGGTAATAATAGTGGAAGTTGTAGTAGTAGCTGTGGCAAAACTGTTAATTTCAAAAAAAAAAAAAGCATATTCTGCTTAGCATTTTTTTTTCCTGAGATTTGAGACTTTTTAAAGTTAAATAGAATCCATTTAAATAGAAGTTAGATGGATAAATATAAATAATAAAAATACAGATTATTTGTGCTTTTTGTTTTGTTTTTGTTTTCAGTGAATGAGCTCATTCTCAAACAGAAGCAAAGATTTGAGGAAAAGAGGTTCAAATTGGACCACTCAGTGAGTAGCACCGTATGTTTCAACTCTTTTATTACTATTTTTAATACATTTCATTTTGCTTTGTTCATTGGTTTAATACTAATTGGGTATGCAAGCTTAGCATATTACTGCTTTTTCTTAAAGGAGATCTAGGATTATCCTATTCAATAAACAGCTTTCTTTGGTCTGAATTGTCTAGAATTTACCCTTTTGAAAGGTCTGGTGGGGTAATACTGAGTCAGTTGGCTTGTAACACATTGCATTTAAAGAATTATATGGCAGGATGAAACTATGGGTGGTCATTTGAGAAAATTCTCAATTTAAGAGGATTAACCCCAAATTACTGAAGCAAATGAACTTAAATTATTACCTTACCAAATACAAAGTGGAAAAGATGGTTAGACAGGTAATTAAAATCTGGGCACTTGTTTTGAAGGGAATTATACCTTTGGAGAAGATGACTTGACGTATCTTGAATGTGCCTTTCATGTTATTTAAATGTATTTAAGGGAGAAATAGTGATTAAATTATAATTAGAAGGCATTGGGGAGCCACTAGCTGGGAAGGAATAGGTTGGAACATTATAGTTTATTTTTGATATGTAGTAAACATTAGAAAATAGCAAGCATTTGTTTTTGACTCTCTAAAACAGTTTTGTTAAGTTGGGTTTCTTCTTTGTTTTTAGAATGGCCACAGGTGGCAAATATTTCAGGATTTGTTGGGAACTGACCAAGATAACCTTGATTTGGCCAATGTCAACCTCATGCTGGAGTTACTAGTGCAGAAGAAGAAACAACTGGAAGCAGTAAGTGGCCCCTGAACTTGAAAATTTTTGTTTTAAAAAGATATAAAAATATTTAAAATAATAGGGTAGTGTTAGTCAGTCCAGTTTTATTCAGTAGGAGTTATCTGTAAACTATCACTTATATCCCTTTTTCAATTGAAAGAAAGAACAAATTCTTATAATACAACTTACTTGCAGTGTCCAGTTTTTATTAACAAAAGCTGAGTGTTCAGATCATGAGAAAGTACAGCTTCATTTTAACAGGGAACAATTATTATTGATCTTTTTTCTTCTAATGAATCTTCACCTCTTCACATGTGGGATTTGGAGGAGAAAATAGGGATTATTTTAATTTACATAAAATCCTTCCAGTGGGTGTGGGTTAACAGTAGCAGTCAGTAGTCGATGGCTTAGCTAAGGGCATTTAGAAAGATGGGAACTGAAACAAAATTATGTCCTGTTTTCATGTAATGGAATCTAAATAAGTGAAAAGTTACATTTATTTCAGGTAAATAAAGGTAAAACATATAAAATGAGAATTTGTATGTATTAATTAGGAATTGAGTATGCTCCATTTGAATAAAGACTGTATACATTAATATAAGCAGATAGCCACCCTTAACTACTTTGAACACAAAGGGGATATAAATGGACAGAATAAGGGAGTGAGAAGCTCACACACATAAAAAGGAAGAGCTTAACAAGCAAGCGTTAGGAACATTGGAACCATCACTTCTTTGGTGAATATAAGGAAATGAAATCAGGCATTTGAATGTTGTCAGGAGAGTTTCTGTTTTACTTCTCATGACTGTTTCTTTGGGACAGGTTTGATTTTCTTTTATTGGATTTTTATCCCATGGGAGATAATGTGGTTACCTGTACTTGTGAATTTATGTTTTTTGATAAAAGAAGAAAAAGAGCCTCTCAACTTGATTTTTAAGAAATTCTGTGGATTGATTCTGATTAACATAGCTTAGATCTGGATGAAACTGAGTAGAATGGGAATCTCTTAGTGGAAGAAAGGAGTAGTTGAGGTTGAGCCGACTAAAACGAGGCTCCCTGTTGTGTCTTTTTTCATGGTGGGAGTTTCTCCGGTGGTTTTTTTCTGTGGGGGCGGGGAGAGTGGGATGGCTTTATCTTTTATTTGCTTTTCTTTCTTTCAGATTTGTTGAGATGTAACTGATATATCATTGCTCATTGCTTAGTTGTTCAGTTGTGTCTGATTCTTTGGGACCCCATGGACTGTAGCCTGTCAGGCTCCTTTGTCCATGGGATTTTATAGGTGAGAAATACCAGAGTGGGTTGCCATTCCTGTCTTCAGGGGATCTTCCCTACCCAGAGGTTGAACCCGTGTCTCTTGTGTCTCCTGCATTGGCAGGAGGATTCTTTACCACTGGTGCCACCTGGGAAGCCAAAATTGATGTATAGCACTGCATAAGTTTAAGGTGTATAGCATAATGACTTGACACACATATATTGTAAAATGATTATCACAATAAATTTAGTTAACATCATCTCATATAGATAAAAGAAAAGGTTTTTTTTTTTTTCATGATGAGAGCTTTTTTAGGATTTACTTGCTTAGCAACTTTCAGATATACCATCCACTACTGTTAACTATTGGAGAAGGCAATGGCACCCCACTCCAGTACTCTAGCCTGGAAAATCCCATGGATAGAGGAGCCTGGTAGGCTGTAGTCCATGGGGTCGCTAAGAGTCAGACACGACTGAGCGACTTCCCTTTCACTTTTCACTTTCATGCATTGGAGAAGGAAATGGCAGCCCACTCCAGTGTTCTTGCCTGGAGAATCCCAGGGACGGGGAAACCTGGTGGGCTTCCACCTATGGGGTCCCGCAACTGAAGCGACTTAGCAGCAGCAGTGTTAGCTATAGTTATCTTGTTATACATTGTATCCTTGTTACTTATCTTAAAATTTTAAGTTTGTACTTTTTTGTTTGTTTTTTCCCTTTTTATTTTTTTAAAACTATTTTTATTGGAGTATAGTTGCTTTATAATGTTGTATTCGTTTCTGCTGTACAGCAAAATGAATCAGCTACACATATTCATATAACCCCTCCCTTTTGGACTTCATTCCCATTCCGGTCACCATAGCGCATTAAGTAGAGTTGCCTGTACTATACAGTACATTCTCACAGTTATTTGTTTTATTTATTTAAACATTTTTAATATAATTTCATTTATCTGCTTTTGGCTGTGCTGGGTCTTCATTGCTGCCCAGGCTTTTCTCTAGTTGTGATGAGTGGGGCCTTGCAGTGAGAGGGCTTCTCATTGTGATGGCTTCTCTCGTGGAGCATGGACTGTGGGGCACACGGACTTTAGAAGTCACGGTTCCTGGACTCCGGAGCACAGGCTCAATAGTTGTGGCCAAGTTGCTCTGCAGCATGTGGGATCCTCCTGGATCAGGGATCAAACCCATGTCTCCTGCATTGGTTGATGGATTCTTTATCTCTAAGCCATTAAGGAAGTTCTAGTTACGTGTTTTAAACATAGTATCAATAGTGTATATGTGTCAATTCCATTCTCCCAATTTCTCCCCCTCTCCCTTCACCCTTGGTATCCATATATTTGTTCCCTACATCTATGTCTTTATTTCTGCTTTGCAAATAAGATCATCTATACTATTTTTCCAGATTCCATGTATATGTTTTAATATTCGATATTTGCTTTTCTCTTTCTGACTTAAACTTCACTTTGTATGACATCCTAGGTCCATCCATGTCTCCACAAATGACTCCATCTTGTTCCTTTTTGTGGCCGGGTAATATTCCATTGTGTGTATTATCACCTCTTCTTTATCCATTGCTCTGTTAGTGGACATTTAGGTTGTGGAAATTGTACTTTTTGACCTTTATTCAATTTCCCCTGTTCCCTGCTTTTGGTAACCACACATCTGATCTTTTTCTGTAAGCTTGGTGTTTTTTGTGTGTTCTTTTAAGATTCATATGTATGTGAGATCATATGGTGCTTGTCTCTCTTTCTGACTTATTTCATTATACTGCTCATGAGGTCTATCCATGTTGTCACAAATGGCAGAATTACCTTCCTTTTTGTGGCTGAATAGCATTTTGTTATATGTACATATACCATCCTTGTGGCTCAGCTGATGAAGAATCTGCCTGTAATGCAGGAGATCTGGTTTCAATCCCTGGATTGGGAAGATCCCCTGGAAAAGGGAAGGGCTACCCACTCCAGTATTCTGGCCTGGAGAATTCCATGGACTGTATAGTTCATGGGGTCTCAGAGAGTCTAACACGACTGAGCGACCTTCACTTTCACACCACATCTTTATCCAGTCATGCGCTGATGGACACTTAGGTTATCAACATATCCTGGCAGTTATAAGTAATGCTGCATTGGACATGACAGTGTAGGTGTTTCTCTGACATAGTGGTTTAATTTCCTTTGGATATATACCCAGAAGTGGGATTGTTGGATCACGTGATAGTTTCATTCTTAATTTTTTTGAGGAACCTCCATTCTGTTTTCCATAGTGGCTATACCAGTTTACTTTCCTACCAGCAGGGCACAAGGGTTCCTTTTTCTCCACATCCTCACCCGCATGTGTTCTTTCTTGTCCTTCTGACGGTGACCATTCTGACTAGTGTGAAGTGACGTCTTCTTGTGGTTTTGACCTGTATTTCCCTAATGATTTGTGATGTTGAACGCCTTTTCATATACTTGTTGATTATTTGAATATCTTCTTTGGAAAATCCCTTGCCCATTTAAAAATTTTATTATTTGGGTTTTTTTTTTTAATTGCTATTGAATTATATTAATTCTTTATGTACAGTATTTTTTATATTAACCTCTTATCAGATATATGATCTGTAAGTATTTTCACCCATTCTCTTGGTTGCCTTTTCATTTTGTTGACCATGTCTTTGGTTTGCAGAAGCTTGTACATTTGATATAGTTGTACTTGTTTTTTGTTTTGTTGCTTTTGCTTTAGGTGTCATATCCCAGAAATTGTTGCCAAAACTCTTCTGTGCTTTTTAACATAGTTTTCTATTAGCATCTACTGTGTGCTAGATGCTGTGTTAAAGGTAGTGGAAAAGACAGAATTCTGCTCTGTATGTTGTGTTGAGGGGAACAGGGCACAATAGCTGAGGAGATAAACTAAATTAATAAATATTTTCACATAGTGGTAAATGATATAAAAATACTTTTTAATGATAGACTGAATATATATAGTTATCTTGCCCCCTTAATGTCATTAAAATGACAGTAAAGTGATTTTTAAAAGGCAAAAGAATGGGAGAAGAGACAGTATACTTTTTTAAGCTATAAAGTAGATGGATGAAAAGTGATAGATTAGATCTGAGAAAATTGAGCCGGCGGTAGGGAATTGGTAGGAACCAACCCTATTTAGATTATGGAAAAAAGGCCTTCCTTGGGTTTGGGAGCACGAAATACCTCATAGAGTAAAGGTTGGAAGCAGAGTAATTTGTTCAGAATCTGACTAAGGAGCAATTGGAATCTCTGATCCCTTCGTGTATAATTATAGCCATTGACCTAAGAGAACACTAGAAGTTACAGGCACATTTAAGGGTGTGTGGGGGCTTCTGTACTGAAGATAGACAAGTTTCATACTGAATGTGAGAACTGTTAACCTTATTCCCCATTTGACTTGTCAGTATTAATCTTTGTGTTCTTTCGTCTCTTAGAACTGAAGAAATACTGGTATCTTAGTTTTAGAACTCAGATCTTTTTGAAGAGGGAGGCAGTTCAGAAACAAAGGTATCATAGGTATTACAGCATTTTTACATTATTGTTTTCTTGTTTTACTTTGCATTCTAACAATCACAGAAAACTAACCAAACTGATCACATGGATCACAGCCTTGTCTAACTCAGTAAAACTGTGAGCTTTGCCGTGTAGGGCCACCCAAGATGGACAGGTCATGGTGGAGAGGTCTGACAAAATGTGGTCCCCTGGAGAAGGGAATGACAAACCACTTCAGTATTCTTGCCTTGAGAACCCCATGAACAGTAGGAAAAGGTGAAAAGGTATGATACTGAAAGATGAACTTCCCAGGTCGGTAGGTGCTCAATATGCTACTGGAGAAGAGTGGAGAAATAGTTCCAGAAGGAATGAAGAGACGAAGCCAAAGCAAAAACAACTCCCACCTATAGATGTGACTGGTCATAGAAGTAAAGTCCAGTGCTATAAAGAATAATATTTGCATAGGAACCTAGAATGTTAGGTCCATGAATCAAGGTAAAAGCAAAGTGGTTAAACAGGAGATGGCAAGAGTGAACATCGACATTTTAGGAATCTGTGAACTAAAATGGACCGGAATGGGGGAATTTAATTCAGATGACCTTTATATCTACTACTGTGGGCAAGAATTCCTTAGAAGAAATGGAGTAGCTCTCATAGTCAACAAAAGAGTCCAAAATGTAGTACTTGGGTGCAATCTCAAAAATGACAGAATGATCTCTATTTGTTTCCAAGGCAAACTATTCAATAGCACAGTAACCAAGTCTTTGCCCCAACCACTAATGCTGAAGAATCTGAGGTTGAATGGTTCTATGAAGACCTACATGACCTTCTAGAACTAACACCAAAAAAAACATGTCTTTTTCATTATAGGGGATTAGAATGCAGAAGTAGGAAGTCAAGAGATACCAAGATTAACAGGCAAGTTTGACCTCAGTATACAAGATGAAGCAGGGCAAAGGCTAATACAGTTTTGCCAAGAGAACGCACTGGTCATAGCAAACACCCTCTTCCAATAACACAAGAGACGACTCTACACACAGACATCACCATATGGTCAATACCAAAATCAGATTGATTATATTCTTTGCAGCCAAAATTGGAGAAGCTCTATACAGTCAGCAAAAACAAGACTAGGAGCTGACTGTGGCTCAGATCATGAACTCCTTGTTGCCAATTCAGACTTAAATTGAAGAAAGTGGGAAAACCACTAGGCCATTCAGGTATGACCTAAATCAGATGCCTTATGATTATACAGTGGAAGTGGCGAATAGATTAAAGGTATTAAATCTGATGGAGTGCCTGAAGAACTATGGATGGAGTTCTGTGATTTGTATAGGAGGTGGTGATCAAAACCATCTCCAAGAAAAATAAACGCAGAAAGGCAGACTTGTCTGAGGAGGCCTTACAAATAGCTGAGAAAAGAAGAGAAGCAAAAGGCAAAGGAGAAAAGGAAAGCTATGTTTATCTGAATGCAGAGTTCCAAAGAAGGGCATGGAGAGATAAGAAAGCCTTCCTCAGTGATCAGTGCAAAGAAATAGAGGAAAACAATAGAACACGAAAGACTAGAGATCTCTTCAAGAAAATTAGAGATACCAAGGGAACATTTCATGCAAAGATGGGCTCAGTAAAGGACAGAAATGGTAGGGACCTAACAGAAGCAGAAGATATTAAGCAGAGGTGGCAAGAATATACAGAAGAACTATACAAACGCAGCCACTGTGCTTGTGTGCTGTCACACAAAAAGGATCTTAATGACCCATATAACTATGATGGTGTGATCACTCACTAGAGCCAGATATCCTGGAGTGTGAAGTCAAATGGACCTTAGGAAGCATCACTACAAACAAAGCTAGTGGAGGTGATGGAATTCCACTTGAGCTATTTCAAATCCTAAAAGATGATGCTGTGAAAATGCTGCACCCAATATGCCAGCAAATTTGAAAAGCTCAACAGTGGCCCCAGGACTGGAAAAGGTCAGTTTTCATTTCAATCCCAAGGCAGTGCCAAAGCATGTTCGAACTACTGCACAATTGCAATAATCTCCATATGCCAGCAAATTAATGCTCAAAATTCTCCAAGCTGGGCTTAACAGTACATGAACTGAGAACTTGCAGATGTTCAAGCTGGATTTAGAAACGGCAAAGAAACCAGAGATCAAATTGCCAACATCCGTTGGATCATAGAAAAGCAAGAGAATTCCAGAAAAACATCTACTTCTTTACTGACTATGCCAAAGCCTTTGACTATGTGGATCATGACAATCTGTGGAACACTCTTAAAGAGATGGGAATACCAGACCATCTTACCTACCTCCTGAGAAATCTGTATGCAGGTCAAGAAACAACAGTAGAACCAGACATGGAACAACAAACTGTTTCCAAATTGGGAAAGGAGTACGTCAAGGCTGTTTCATCACCCTGCTTATTTAACTTACACGCAGAGTACATCATGTGAAATGCCGGGCTGGATGAACCACAAGCTGGAATCAAGATTGCTGGGAGAAATATCAATAACCTCAGATATGCAGATGATACCACTGTTATTGTAGAAAGTGAAGAGGAACTGAAGAGCCTCTTGATGAAAGTGAAAGAGGAGAGTGAAAAAGCTGGCTTAAAACTCATTCAGAGAACTAAGATCATGGCATCCAGTCCCATCACGTCCTGGTAGATAGATGGGGAAATAATGAAAACAGTGAGATTTTATTTTCTTGGGCTCCAAAATCACTGCAAACGGTGTCTGCAGGTATGAAATTAAAAGACACTTGCTCATTTAAGAGAGAAGAAAAGCTATGACCAGCCTCGAGAGCATATTAAAAAGCATAGACATTGCTTTATCGACAAAGGTCTGTGTAGTCAAAGCTATGGTTTTTCCAGTAGTCATGTATGAATGTGAGAGTTGGACCATAAAGAAAGCTGAGTGCCAAAGAATTGATGCTTTTGAATTGTGGTGCTGGAGAAGACTTTTGAGTCCCTTGGACAGCAAGGAGATCAAACCAGTCAATCCTAAAGGAAATCAATCCTGAATATTCATTGGAAGGACTGATGGTGATAGTAAATTTCCCATACTTTGGCCACCTGATGCGAAGAAGTGCCTCCTTAGGAAAGACCCTGTTGCTAGGAAAGATGTGAAGGCAGGAGGAGAAGGGGATGACAGAGGATGAGATGGTTGGATAGCATCACCGACTCAATGGACATGAGTTTAAGCAAGCTCCGGGAGTTGGTGATGGGCAGGAAAGCCTGGGATGCTGTAGTCCATGGTGTCGCAGAGAATCGGACACAACTCAGCAACTGAACTGAAACTTGATGAATGTTTCCAACATACAGAAAAATGCAGTAAATAATGCAACTTTTAACTTATCCTTTTTTAGTTTTAATAAATAGTAACACTTTTTATTAGATCTGCCTTTTGAGAATTACGTTTTTTTTTTTTTAATACTTAACACCCTCTCTTCTCATTCTGTTCTCCCAGAGTAATCACCATATGAAGTTTGCAAGGATCCTTCTGAAGTGTGTATAACCCTTTTTTAATAAAATATATACTTGTATCTACAATCATATATAGTGTTGTTTGTATGATTTAGAAGTTTCAGACTGTGTTTATCCTTTGACATATGCCTTTTTTGTTTACTTTTTGAGGTTTCCACTGATGAATATAGATCTAGTTTGTTTAACTTCTCTATAGTTATCCATTGCATGAACATTTCTATTCCCCTGTTGATGGACATTTAAGTTATTCTGTATTTATGATTGTCAGCAATGCATTGAGTGTTGTTATTCATGTCTTCTTGTGCTCATATATAAATACTAAAGTGATTTCAGAAGTGTAATTGCTATTCATAGGGTTTACATGTACATTTTAACTGTATTAAATGTTGCCGAATTGCTCTTCTGTGAGTTTGTACCATATCAACCTTTGATACTGTTTTTTAGTTTCTGCTGGTTTGATAGTTGCCAAATGCTTGTGTGTGTGTGTGTGTGTGTGTTCTGTTGTTTTGTATATTTTGTATTTCTTTAATTACTAGTGAGGACAGTTTCTTCATTTGTTTGACTGTCTTGGTTTCTTATTTGAATTGCTTATTCATAGCCTATACCAGTTTTTCTAATAGATTGTCTTTTTTTATTGATTTGTAAGAAGTGTGTGTGTGTGTTTTGAATATTGCTACTTTGTCAAATGGTATTTTGATAATTGAATTTCATTTGAATTGTATCATGGTCAGACAGTGGTTTATATGATTTTAGATTTAGTATTTTTTATGATTTTATTTTGCCTTGTTGACTTTTATTTGTCAGATATAACATTTTGTTTGGTTTCTTAGTGATTGCTTTTGGGTTTTTAAGATAATTATACATTATATTACATTACATTATGTTGTACCTTTAAGTAATATTATCTGACTTCATTGGTAGTATAAGAACCTTACACCAATATACTTAAATTTCTTCTCTCTCAGCCTTTGTACTGTTTTTGTCAATTGTTTTACTTCTGTGTATGTCATAACTCCCTAATAAATTTATTAATTTGAATAGTAAATTATACTCTATGGATATATTTTAAAAGTTCTATATATGCCCATATATTGATCATTTCAGGTGTACTTCATTCTTTTGTTTTCCATTCACTTCACTCTTTCATTCATTCTTTTGAATTCCATCAGTAACTTTTCCTTCTGCCTGGAAGACAGCCTTTATTCTTTCTTTAGTGTAGATCTGCTGGTGATAAATTCTTTCACCATTTATATCTGAGAATGTCTTTATTTATCCTTTGTATCTGAAAGGGACTTCCAAATAAGTATAGAATTATAGATTTAATATTTTTCTTTCAGTATTTTAGGGATGTTGTTCCATCATCCAGTGTCTTGCATTGTTTCAGATGAGAAGTCTTAATCCTCGAAATGAACTGTATTTCTCTCAGTGTATGCTCTTTTTATAGTTTTAAGTATTTTGACTTTGGTATATACCTTAGTATAGTTTTTTTTTTTTTACCTTCATGTTTCTTCTTCTTGAGGTTCTTTGAGATTCTTGGATGGTGATATAGTTTCCACCAGATTTGGAAAAATTTCAGTTATTATTTCTTCAAATACTTTTCTGTCACCTTTTCTACTTTGGGAACTCCCATTACGCATCTCTTAGGCTGACTGAAGTTGTGTCACAGCTCATGGCTAAAGAGCTCTGCTTGCTTATGTTTTATATTTTACCCCATCTCGTTCATCTTGTATAGTTTCTATTTCTGTTGTCAAGTTCACTGCTTTTTTCTATATTCCATTGTCTCTCCTTATGCTTTGTCCTAACTTGTAGGACTTTTTTATGACTGTGTTTCCTTATTCTATTATTTGTGACATTGTTGTTTCTGTTTTAAGTGATGGATTCCACCCTCCTCCCTCTACCCCACCCCCTGCCTTATTTTGGGCAGCATTTCCTTATTTGCATGCTTACTAATTTTGTGATTGGATGCCAGAAATTGTACATTTTACCATGTTTAATATTGTTAATTTTGTATTCCTTTACACATTCCTAAGCTTTGTTCTGGCATGTAGTTAAGTATTTTCAAAATAGCTTGATTCTCTTAAAGCTTGTGTTTTAAGTTCTGTTAGGGAGAACTATCGGAGAAGGCAATGGCACCCCACTCCAGTACTCTTGCCTGGAAAATCCCATGGACGGAGGAGCCTGGTGGGCTGCAGTCCATGGGGTCGCTGAGGGTTGGACACGACTGAGCGACTTCACTTTCACTTTTCACTTTCATGCATTGGAGAAGGAAATGGCAACCCACTCCAGTGTTCTTGCCTGGAGAATCCCAGGGACAGGGGAGCCTGGTGGGCCCGCCGTCTATGGGGTCACACAGAGTCGGACATGACTGAAGTGACTTAGTAGTAGTAGTAGTAGGGAGACCTATAATAGATTTTTGTCTAGCTAATTTTGCCTCACTGCGAGGCAGTCTTTTTCAGAGTATTCCTCCTGATGCCTGTGTATTTCGAGGTTTTTTCCACCTAGCTCCTGGGATAATGTATTATTTCTGGTCCTTTGTCTGAAATGCTTCCATTCATATAACTAGCCTGATGTTTTGTTGTTTGAAATAGGAATTCTTATCTTTCTCACTGCATTTTAGGCCTGTAAGTTCAATTCGCTTGCTTTTGGTCCATTGAAATTTATTGGGATTTTATTATAGCTCAGTATAAGGTCTATGTTTTGTTAAATGTTCACCTTCATTTAAAAACAGTGTGTTACCTGTTGTGCTTTGTGAATGTAGCGTTTGTTAATATTCAGTTCAGTTCAGTCGCTCAGTCGTGTCTGACTCTTTGCGACCCCATGAACCGCAGCATGCCAGGTCTCCCTGTCCATCACCAACTCCTGGAGTTTACCCAAACTCATGTCCATTGAGTTGGTGATTCCATCTAGCCATCTCATCCTCTGTCATCCCCTTCTGCCTTCAGTCTTTCCCAACATCAGGGTCTTTTCAAATGAGTCAGTTCTTCGCATCAGGTGGCCAAAGTATTGGAGTTTCAGCTTCAACATCAGTCCCTCCAATGAACACCCAGGACTGATCTCCTTTAGGATGGACTGGTTGGATCTCTTTCCAGTCCAAGGCACTCTCAAGACTCTTTTCCAACACCACAGTTTGAAAGCGTCAATTCTTCTGTGCTCAGCTTTCTTTATAGTCCAACTCTCACGTCCATACATGACTACTGGAAAAACCATAGCCTTGACTAGACAGACCTTTGTTGACAAAGTAATGTCTCTGCTTTTTAATATGCTGTCTAGGTTGGTCATAACTTTGCTTCTAAGGAGTAAGCGTCTTTTAATTTCATGGCTGCAATCACCATCTGCAGTGATTTTGGAGCTCCAAAAAATAAAGTCAGCCACTGTTTCCACTGTTTCCCATCTGTTTGCCATGAAGTGATGGAGCCAGATGCCATGATCTTAGTTTTCTGAATGTTGAGCTTTAAGCCAGCTTTTTCACTCTCCTCTTTCACTTTCACCAAGAGGCTCTTTAGTTCTTCTTCACTTTCTGCTATAACGATGGTGTCATCTGCACATCTCAAGTTTTTGATATTTCTCCTGGCAGTCTTGATTCCAGTTTGTGCTTCATGCAACCCAGTGTTTCTCTTGATGTACTGTGCATATAAGTTAAATAAACAGGATGACAGTATACAGCCTTGAAATACTCCTTTTCCTATTTGGAGCCAGTCTGTTGTTCCATGTCCAGTTCTAACTATTGCTTCCTGACCTGCATACAGGTTTCTTGAGAGGCAGGTCAGGTGGTCTGGTATTCCCATCTCTTGAAGAATGTTCCACAGTTTATTGTGATCCACACAGTTGAAGGCTTTGGTATAGTTAATAAAGCAGAAATAGATGTTTTTCTGGAACTCTCTTGCTGTTTTAATGATCCAGCAGATGTTGGCAATTTGATCTCTGGTTCCTCTGCCTTTTCTAAAACCAGCTTGAACATCTGGAAGTTCATGGTTCACGTACTGCTGAAGCCTGGCTTGGAGAATTTTGAGCATTACTTTACGGGTATATGAGATGAGTGCAATTGTGCGGTAGTTTGAGCATTCTTTGGCATTGCCTTTCTTTGGGATTGGAATGAAAACTGACCTTTTCCAGTCCTGTGGCCACTGCTGAGTTTTCCAAATTTGCTGGCATATTGAGTGCAGAACCTTGACATCATCATCTTTTAGGATTTGAAATAGCTCACCTGGAATTCCATCACCTCCACTAGCTTTGTTCGTAGTGATGCTTTCTAAGGCCCACTTGACTTCCCATTCCTGGATGTCTGGCTCTAGGTGAGTGATCACACCATCGTGATTATCTGGGTTGTGAAGGTTTTTTTTATATAGTTCTTCTATGTATTCTTGCCACCTCTTCTTAGTATCTTCTGCTTCTGTTAGGTCCACACTATTTCTGTCCTTTATTGAGCCCATCTTTGCATGAAATGTTCCCTTGGTATCCCTAATTTTCTTGAAGAGATCTCTAGTCTTTCGTGTTCTATTATTTTCTTCTATTTTTTTGTATTGATCGCTGAAGAAGGCTTTCTAATCTCTCTTTGCTATTCTTTGGAACTCTTATTCAGATATTTATTTTTTCCTTGCTGCATTGGTTATTGATGTGTGCTAAGTCATTTCAGTCGTGTCCAACTCTGCAACCCTGTGGACTGTAGCCCACTAGGCTCCTCTGTCGGTGGGATTCTCCAGGCAATAATACTGGAGTGGGTTGCCAGGGATTTTTTAGAAGTATTTTTGATTATTTATTTTTCATTGGTTTCTATGATTCTTGGATCATGTATTTTGAAGCTCATTATTAGGTACATACATGTTTAGGATTGTGATGTTTTCTGGATGTATCATCTCCTTTGTTACTATGGATTGTATACATTTAATGCTGGAAATACACCTTGTTCTGAAGTCTGTTTTTATATTTTCTTATGTTATTGATAATATAGCTTAAGTAGTTTAGTTATGACTAGCATTTCTGTGATATATTCTTCTGTATCTTTGTACCTCTGTTTTATTGTTGCCTTAATGTTTTAAAAATGTGTCTCTTCAGATGTATAGAACAGTCTTTTGGACTCTTGGGAGAGGACGAGGGTGGCATGATTTGGGAGAATGGCATTGAAACATGTATATTATCATATGTGAAACTAATCACCAGTCCAGGATTGATGCATGATACAGGGTGCTCGGGGCTGGTGCACTGGGATGAACCAGATGGATGGGATGGGGAGGGACGTGGGAGGGGGGTTCAGGATGGGGAACACAGGTACACTCATGGCGGATTCATGTTAATGTATGCGAAACCAATACAATATTGTAAAGTAATTAGCCTCCAATTAAAATAAATTTGTATTCTAAAAAAGCTTTTTATATAGTAAAAAAATACAAAAATAAAAGTGTGTCTCTTTACTGTATGTAGTTGAATTATTTAACTTATATGCAGAGTACATCATGAGAAATGCTGAGCTGGAAGAAGCACAAGCTGGAATCAAGATTGCCAGGAGAAATATCAATAACCTCAGATATGCAGATGACACCACCCTTATGGCAGAAAGTGAAGAGGAACTAAAAAGCCTCTTGATGAAAATGAAAGAGGAGAGTGAAAAAGTTGGCTTAAAGCTCAACATTCAGAAAACTAAGATCATGGCATCCGGTCCCATCACTTCATGGGAAAGAGATGGGGAAACAGTGGAAACAGTGTCAGACTTTATTTTTTGGAGCTCCAAAATCACTGCAGATGGTGACTGCAGCCATCAAATTAAAAGACGCCTACTCCTTGGAAGGAAAGTTATGACCAACCTAGATAGCATATTGAAAAGCAGAGACATTATTTTGCCAACAAAGGTCCGTCTAAGTCACGGCTATGGTTTTTCCAGTGGTCATGTATGGATATGAGAGTTGGACTGTGAAGAAAGCTGAGCACCGAAGAATTGATGCTTTTCAACTGTGGTGTTGGAGAAGACTCTTGAGAGTCCCTTGGACTGCAAGGAGATCCAGCCAGTCCATTCTGAAGGAGATCAACCCTGGGATTTCTTTGGAAGGACTGAAACTCCAGTACTTTGGCCACCTCATGCGAAGAGTTGACTCACTGGAAAAGAGTCTGATGCTGGGAGGGATTGGGGGCAGGAGGAGAAGGGGACGACAGAGGATGAGATGGATGCATGGCATCACCGACTCGATGGACGTGAGTTTGAGTGAACTCCGGGAGTTGGTGATGGACAGGGAGGCCTGGCATGCTGCGATTCATGGGGTCGCAAAGAGTCGGACACGACTGAGCGACTGAACTGAATAAGCTCATTAATTCAAGTGTTTAAGTTCATTTAAATGTGATATGATCATTGGTGTGGCTAGGTTTGAGCTCACCACATTTGTATTTTTCTGGTTTTCCATATTTTCCTTATTTCCTGTTTCTTCTTTCTTGCTTTCTTTAGAGAGCATTGTGTTTCCAGGATTTCATTTTAGCATATTATCCTCTCTGCTTTTTGCATGTTGCTTACAATTATTATATTTCTAGTGGTTTCTCTAAAGATTATAGAATTCCTCTTTTACTTTTCACAATCAACCTTGAATTTATAGTATAACAGTTCCAGGACATTGTTATTCAAATCAACATTAAATACACGGTTGATGTTTAAGCAATGCAGTAAGTAGACATGCTGACCCCTGTGAATTTGAAAATCTGAATCTAACTTTATAATCTGCCCACCACATCCATAGTTCACCATCTGTGCATTCAGCCAACTGTGGATCATGTGGTACTATAGTTTGTATTTATTGAAAAAATGCTGTGCATAAATGGACCCGTGTAGTTCTAACCTGTGTTGTTTAAGGGTCAACTATAGGTCATTTTCTGGAAAATATAAGATCTCATAGTATTTCAATTTACCAAGCTCCTGCCTTTTGTGATTCAAATTATAAATGTTATAAACTCCACCTATGTTTGCTTTGAAAAGTCACTAGTCTTTTGAAGATATGTTGCAAAAAAGGATAGAAAAGGACCCTTTTGAACCAATATATTTACCCTTTGAGATGTCTTTATTTTCTCTTGTAAACCTGAGGTTCCGTCTGAGTCATTTTCCTTTTGTCTGTATGATTTCTTTTCTGTTTCTTGTAGAGCTGATAGGTTTGATCTTCATAGAAGTCTAGTTTTTTGTTTTTCTTTTAGCACCTTATTGATATATTTTCATTTTCTGTTTGCTTCTTTGATTCTGATGAAGTTTTCAGTCATTCTTACTGTTCTTCCCCTTAAGATAGTGTATCCTTTTTAGCTGCTCTTAAGATGTTCTTTTTGACATTGGTTTTCAATAGTTTGACTATGGTATTCCTTGGTTTCATTTAAAAAATATTTATTCTGGTTGTGTTTCACAGAACAAGAGGATCTGTTTGTTGAACATGTGAACATTATTCAGCCCTGTACTCTCTGCTTTTCCTTAGGGTTTCAATTATATGTTTTATTTTTCATATTATCCCACATTTTTCTGGTGCTGCTTTTTTTTTTTTTTTTTGACCTGTCTGAATTCGTTACTTCTTTCGTCTGCTCTGTCCATCTGTTCCTAACTTTATCTGAAGTTATTTTGTTTTAATTTTTTTTATTTCAGACTGTATTCTTCATTTCTTTGCACTTTGATTTTTCAGTTATTTTCTAATTGTCTGTTTTTTTACTCATGTCCATTTTTCTTTTCTTTAATAATATATTAAATAATATAAAAATATTAAATAATATTAAAGAATAATATATTCTTTTAGCCTGTTTATGTCTCTTGACTTTCCTACTTCTTTTCATGTCTTGTAATTTTAAAATTATGTCTTAGATGTTCTATATTCCAGAGCAGTATATATAGACTAAACTGGTTAATACTTTCTTCCTGAATGGTCTTGTCTTTTCATTTGTCAGGAAGCAAGGATAAGAGGTTGACGTCTTTGGTCTGATCAGGAATTTAGCTGAGTTGGAGCTCACTTGTTGCTTGAGCTAGTTTCAGTTCATTCAGAGTGAAGTGGGGAATTCCTGCCTGTCAGTGGTTAGGACTCTGCTTTCACTGCCAAGGGGCTGAGTAGTCCCTGGTCTGGGCACTAAGATCCTGCAAGCCAAACTGGCCATGCTTTTTTGTAGTATGTATGATACCTCAGTGATGCTTCAAATTTTGACTGGCTAGTAAGGGCTACCTCTAGTTGTGGTCTGAGGGCTTCTCATTATGGTGACTTTTCTTGTCACGGTGATGGGCTCTATTGTGTGTGGGCTAAATAGTTGTGGCTCAGTAGCTGTGATGCTCAGGCTTAGTGGCTCCATGGCATGTGGGATCTTCCTGGACCAGGAATTGAACCTGTGTCTCTGGCATTGGCAGGAGGATTCTTTACCACTGAGTGACTAGGGAAGCCTGTAATGGCTTGCTTTTAAAAATACCAATTAGCAAGTAGGAAACTGACAAAATAGAAATGAGACTAACTTAAATGGATGAATAAAGTTGCTTCATACTGATTATGCTGTGGTGTTAAAGAAGACTTTGAATTCAAAGTTGTATTTTAAAAGAACAATTATAATTTTCTATTATAGGAATCACATGCAGCCCAACTACAGATCCTTATGGAATTCCTCAAGGTTGCAAGAAGAAATAAGAGAGAGGTATATTATTTTGTGTGTTTTACATAATGTTTCTTTACTGTTATTGATTCTTGACATTTTTGTCCCCATTTTTGTGAAAGCACATCAGGCTTAAAATTTTATTTAAATATTTGAAAGCATTTGAGTTTTCAGGAGTTGTGTTTGTTTTTTTTTTAAGCTTTGTTATTTAACTTCTTTTACCTTTGCAACTTGATATGTTAAAAATCCCTTTTTAGACATGAGTTAAAACATTTTCTGTAGATTTGAAAATAATGACATTACCTCACAGCTATAAAGAATAGCTACAAAGAATGAAAGTTAGGCTCAAATGACAGTTAGGCTCAAACTTTTACCCTTAAAAGAAAACATAGGAGTTACAGTTTTCCTATGATTAAAATGCATGCTGGAGAGGAAAAACAAGTAAAAATATAGCTACCTATTTAGAACTTGGAAAGTGTAAGCCATGCAGGATAACTAAAAAATAACTTTTTATTAGCAATTTTAGAACCATAGTATGCTAACTAAGCATTTTAACATGTCAAAGTCATTTCATAATAGTACGAAATATGGGAAAACCAAAGACAAAATCCTATATTCTCAGTAGCATGCTAAAATAACTTTGAAAATGGTTTTATATTTAAATTCCTAACTGACTCAAATCTTACATTTTTACTTTCAGTTGTCTAATTAGGTCATTTTCACTCAAAAAAATATAACCATGTATTTTAGGCTTCAGGCAGTCTTTATTATTTTTTGAAAATAAAAAGATGAGAACTTATTTTGATAACTGTGCATTGCCAGAACTTTATATTATCTTAGTTCGATATTTCCACTTCTTTTTGACTATTCATGATGTCTATTTTTAGCTTTTTTTTTTACTTTGTTCAGATTGGATTTTTCCACATTATGCTTCTCTTTATAGCTAAATGTTGTTCACATGGTTTATGATTGTATTTTCCTTTAACTTTTGCTGAAGTAGTAGTTGTGATTTTAATATGTTTTAATATCTATTAAAATTATTTTCATTGTGAATTCAAGATTTATATATACTTAAAGACTTTTAATTTATTTTTTTGGTGGGTACTTTATCTTCAACTTCAATTTGTTTAAGAATCACCTGAAGATCTTCTTAGAATCCAAGTTCTGATGAAGAGGGTGTGTGTTGGAAGCCTAAAAATCTGCATTTCTAGCGAGCTCCAGATGATGATGCTCTTGGTCCTTGAACCATAGTTTAAGTAATAAAGTTGAACATTTTATGACATATGGAAGCAAAATGATTAATTCAGTACCCAGCCATCATTGCTATAGCAAATTCTTTGGAAAAGTGATAGTTTTTTCTATTTCATATATACTTTCTGCCCTCCTAAAACAACATCAGATTGTTTTGCAGTAGTTTTATGTGGTTCTTTTTATATTAGACTTTGAACTCATTGAATGAAATTAAGACATAGGAAATTACTTGATAATGAATCAGTTAAGTGAACAGTCCAAACATAAGGATAAAGTGAAAGTGAAGTCGCTCAGTCGTGTCCGACTCTTAGCGACTCCATGGACTGTAGCCTACCAGGCTCCTCCATCCGTGGGATTCTCCAGGCAAGAGTACTGGAGTGGAGTGCCATTGCATAAGGATAACTGGGGATTAAATGAAATGGCCGATTATTATCTATGATCTGAATTATTAAGGTTTTCTTTTCTCTCTGAGATTTTTTACACTTCTCTAGAGTGTCTTGATGCTTGCAACATATTTAGATTTGAAATTGTTTCAGGCAAGAAGGATATAGCATATAACTATAAAATAATACAGATTGACCAGAAGGTCAGTTACTGCTTTTGATTTTTTTCCCTCAAGATTAGTTTGCAGACTCTGGAAATTAGCTTTGTGATTTTATGCAGAACTTCCAATAGGGCAGTTGAATCTGCTTTTCAGAGTTAACATACTTACTTGTTCAGGTGTCACATCTTGCTTTTAGAATTGTAGATTTAATTTAAAAAAATTTTTTTTCTATTGACTCTCTTTTGAGTATTAAGAGAAGGGAATATGCAAGGCACAGAGTAGGCATTTTCATTAATTATTTATTTCTGTGTAACAAGTTACCCTCAAAATGAATGGCTTAAAAACAGCAAACATTTACTATCTAGTGTCAAGAATCCTGGTGTAGAATAACTGAGTGCCTTGGCTCAGGGTTTCTCACCAAGTGAAGCAATCCAGGTGTTGGCCAGGGTAGCAGTTATCTTAAGGTTCTATGGGGATAGGAATGCATCCAAATTAACTCATTGGCTGTTGGGAAGAGATACCAAATTCTTACCACATGGGCTTCTCCATAGGATAACTTACTCCCTGGCAGCTGACTTCCTCAGAGTGAGAAAGCCAGCAGTCACATGCTTTCTGTAGCTTAATCTTGAAAGTTACATCTCAAGAAATGTTTTGTTTTTTCTATTAGAAGCAAATTTTTGGGTCTAGCCCACACAAATAGGGAATTACACAGGTTATGGATTCTGAGGTAGGACTCTTTGGAGGCTGTCTTAGAGCCAGCCTGCCACAGCACTCAACAAATATATGTTTTTAAATGAACATGCTATTCTTTCTTCAAAGTTAGATTGAACAAGAGGGCTCCAGTTTCTATGTAAAAACCAGTCTCCTTGGCGCAAATTTGTACCAGCATTTGAACAATTTGCCTTACATTTCATTCAATTTAATTTTAAAATATACTTTTGGTCATTTGTAGTACCTTTTTAATTCCTTGTAATAGGACAGTTTTGAGGGACCTTGGTTTCCTTTTGGTTTTGTTTGAAGTTTTATTTTGAATATAAATATATTGCATTTTAATATTTTTATACGAAATAAAGCATAGAAAAGTTTGTAAAACAAATTACAGTTTAAAGATTCATAGCGCGATCATCCATGTAACCACCATCCTGATCCAGTGATAGATTTTTGCTAGGACTCGTAAAACTCTCTGCCTACCCTTTCCAGATGATAGTCTTTTCCCTTGCCTTTAGGTAGTCAGTATTCTGACGTCTCTGTTTTTCTTTATTGTTTTAAAGTCTAAGTATTTTTAATTTATAAGTCTCTTCTTTTGAATTAATATAAATGCACTTCTGCCTTATGTAATGTTTTGTTCTTCTCTTTGGCTCAGTGTTAAGATTCATCCCTAGTGTTGTATATGGCTATAATTGATTCCCTTTTGTTGTTGTATAGTATTCTATTAATTGAATACACACCATTTTTGTTATTGTAAACAATGTTACTATCTTATATATATATCTTATCAAGGTATATATTAGAATGTATATCTCAATGCTTCATATGTAGAAATGAAATTATTAAGTCATAGGGTATGTACATCTTCAAATTTAGTAGATAATGCCAAACAATGCCTGAGTGGTTGAATTGGTTACTCTTCCTGCAGGAATTGTAGGAATGTTCCTGTTGTACTATATTCTTGCCAGTACTTGTTATCAGTAGACTTTTTCCAGTTTAGCTCATCTTGGGATATGTATTGGTATCTCTTTGTGGTTTTAAGTTGCATTTCCCTGATGGATAATGAGGTTGAGTACTCAGTACTATAAATTGGCCATTTGGATTTTTGTGTATGTATGAAGTACTTGGTTTAAGCTTTGTGCATCTTTTCTATTTCATTGATTTTCCTTCTGGTTTGCTTATATATTCTAGATAAAAGTTCTTTGTTCTATCTATCTATCTACTTATCTATAGCAGATCTTTCTCCCCCTCTAATTGGGCTGCTTTTTTCATTGTGTTAATGATGTTATTTGATGAAGAGAAGTTTCTGTCTATAGTGGAGTCAAATTTATTAGTCTTGCCTGTTATAATTAGTGCCTTTTCTATTAGGTAAAGAATTCTTCTCCACCTGAAGTCTGCTTGAATCTTTTATTTTTTTTTTCCATACATATATCTATAATCTACTTGGGAATTTTTCATATGAATATCCAGATGTCTAAGCATCCTTGATTAAAAAATTCATCCTTTTCCCATTGCTTTGAAATACCACGTCTCTCATACATCATGTGTCCATACATACATGGGTCTATTTCCAGGATCTCTCTTGCTCCACTGGTCTGTTTGTCTGTCTTTCTGGCAATACCACATTGTATTAAATACTAGAACTTTGAAGTAAGTTACTATTCTTTTTTAGGAAAGTTGCAGCTATTCATGGCTCTTTGTATTTCTCTATAAATTTTAAAACCAGCTGATACATTTCCATGGTATACCTGCTGTGATTTTTATTGGGATTACTTTGACTCCATAGATCAATTTTGGAGGCTCTCTTTACAATACTGAGCCCTCTAGCCGTTGAACATGGTATTTCTCTCTGTATATATAGTTCCTTAAAAATGGCCTCCAAAATTTTGATATTTTTCAGGATATTATTCTTACATATCTATTTTAGAGTTGTCCTTAGGTCTTCAATCGTTTTTATGCTACTCTAAGTGATGTCTGTGTCTTTAATTTCAGTTTCTTACTATTTATTGCTGGCATATAGAAATGCAATTGATTTTGACACATACTTTTTTTTTGTATCCAGCAACTTTGTTAAACTCATTGATTCTAATAATTTATTTGTAGATTATTTTGTATTTTCTTTGCACACATCATCATCTGCAAATAATAACAGTTTAGTTTCTTTCTTTATGATCCTTATATCCTTTATTTATTTTTCTTGTCTTACTCTGCTGGCTAGGATATCCGGTACAGTGATGAATAGAAGTGGTGATAGCGGGGCATCCTAGTCTTGGTGCTGATCTCAAAGTGAAAGCTTTCGACGTGTCACCATTAGGTATGATGTTTTCTGTAGGTTTTTGGTAGGTATTTTTTTAATCATTCAAGGAGCTAAGTTCTATTCCCAGTTTCCTAAGAGAATTTTTTTTATAATTATAAGTGGGGGTTGAATATTCTCCAAAATTTTTGTGCAGTTGAGATGATATAATTTTTTTTCATTATATTAAAATGGATCATTATTTGTTTAACATTAAAAACTCTATCAGCTTTGCACCTAGGGTGACCAGCTGTCCTGATTTGCCCAGGAGTGTTCTAGTTTTATCACTGAATGTTCTGTATTCTAGATAAGTAGGACAGTTGTTTGCCCTCTTTGGCTCCCTTATTGCATCTATATTCACTAATAAGGTGGTTCTTTAACTTTTTATACACTGATCTTGTCCGGTTTTGTTATAAAGTTGGTTTTATCAAATTGGTTGGAGAATGTTTCCTCTTTTTCTGTTTTCTGGAAGAATTTGTATAATCTAGGATGAATATCTTTGCTGAATATTTAAAGATTTTGCTGGAAAAGCTATATGGACCTGTTGTTTGCAGAAACTTTGTTGATTCATTTACTGCTTATTCAGATTTTTGTTTTAGATATCATTTTTGACATGTTATATTTTTTCTAAGAGTTGTCTGTTTCTTCTGAGTTTTCAAATTTTTTAGTATTAGATTGGTCTTAATACTAAGCTTTTAATATGCTAGAGTTTTTAGTGATGTCTTTCATTCCTGACTCTGCTCATTGGTGCTGTACATTTTTCTGTTTGTTTGTTTTGATCAGGTCATGTCAGGGATTCAGGGATGTATCACTTTTATGAGTTTTATCCAGGAACCAGCTTTTTCGCTTTGTTTATGTTCTCTATTTTATTTTTGTTTTCCATTTTCTTAATTACCCTCCTTAGAATTACATTGTCCATCCTTCTACTTCTTTTGGTTTTATTTTGTTGTTTCTCTTCTAATTTGTTAACTTGGATATACATATTAGTAGGCAGACTTTATTTTTAATAATAGACACATTTCAGGCCATAGTTCTTTTAGTTGCATCTAATAATTTTGGTATGGCATTTTGTTTGTTATTCCTTAGTTCAATGTAGTCTCTAATTTTCGTTATACTTTTTCTTAGGCATGTGGGTTATTTATAGATAAACTTGTTACTTGGGTATTGGGATTCTTTCATTTAAAAAGAGGTTACTTATTTTATTTTTGATTGTGTTGGGTCTTCATTGCTGCCTGTGGGCTTTCTCTAGTTGTGTCAAGTGGGGGCTACTCTTGGTTGCTGTGCACAGGCTTCTCATTGTGGTGGCTGCTCTTGTTGCTGAGCACAGGTTCTAGGCACACAGGCTTCAGTAATTGTGGCTCATGGGCTCTAGAGAGCAGGCTCTGTAGTTATAGTACATGGACTTAATTGCCCCGTGGCATGTGGAATCTTCCTGGACCAGGGATCAAACCCACATCCCCTGCATTTGGAGGTGGATTCTTATCTACTGTACTACCAATGGAGACCTTTTTTTTAAAAAAATTATGGATTTCTGTTATAATTGCATTGTTATCAGAAAATAATTTGGTTTTTATAGTATGATATTTGCACTGTCACATGTTAGTTCATTAAATTTTGAAATATTTGTGCTTGTAAAGAATGTGTTTCCTGCAGTTGCAGTGTGGTAAGAACGTTTTGCATCCTGTTGAATCTTTGGTTCTTTGTTGTATCACTAACTTATTTGAGGTGAATTTCTTGTATACAGCAGAGGTTTTTCATTCACCCTGCCGGACTCAGTCTTATAATTTTGTATTTAAACCATTTACATTTAATGTAAAAGAGTTTAAGCCTGCCATTTTATTATGTTGTTGTTTCTTTTCTCTTTTGATTTTTTGTTATTATGTTTTTTCTTTAGGAGTTACTTCATTGTATTTCTATTTTTTTAAAGACATTTTTTAGAGCAGTTTTAAGTTCACAGAAGAATTGAAAAGATGGTACAGAGATTTTCCATATACCTCATAGTAATACACATTTAAATTTCCTCATTGTTTTTTTTATGACTTGAAAGCTCATTTCTTCTTAGGACTGAATATTATTCCATTGTCTTTATGAACCACTGTTTATCCATTCATCTGAAGGACATCTTGGTTGTTTCAAGTATTGTTAATTATGACTAAAACTGCTATCAATGTGTTTTTTTGGAATTGAAGTTTTCAACTCGCTTGGGTATATACCAAGGAGTGTGATTACTGGCTTCTATAAGAATATGTATAATTTTTAAAGAAACTGCCAAACTGCCTTTCAGAGTGGCTGTACAATTTTTCATTCCTACCAAGAATAAATGAGAGTTCTTGTTGCTACACATCTTTTTCAGCTTTTGGTGTTGTCAGTGTTCTGGATGTTGGCTATTCTAATTAGTATACAGTGCTTTTTTTTTTAAATTTATTGTTAGTGCTTTTTTGTTTATATATATATAGTATTATTAATCTTACTGCTTTTTTTTTAAACCAGCTTTTCTTTTTTCTGGAAGTTTATCAGTATTCTTTTGTTCAGTTTTGAATATTTCAGATAATTGACGAGGTCTTGGCAACTGTAATTTACTAATTAGCTCTAAAAAACAAAATTAAGATACTGAATTTAATACTTCAGCATGTTTTTATTCAATCATGCTGCTGCTGCTGCTGCTAAGTTGCTTTAGTCATGTCCAACTCTGTGCGACCCCATAGACAGGCAGCCTACCAGGCTCCCCCGTCCCTGGGATTCTCCAGGCAAGCACATTGGAGTAGGTTGCCATTTCCTTCTCCAGTGCATGAAAGTGAAAAGTGAAAGTGAAGTCGCTCAGTCGTGTCTGACTCTTCGCGACCCCATGGACTGCAGCCTACCAGGCTCCTCCGTCCATGGGATTTTCCAGGCAGGAGTACTTATTCAGTCATAGTGAAGGTCAAATAAATGAGTGCCAATGATACCTAACTGCACCAAAGCTAATGTCAATTAAAGGGGGTTCTATTTTTGAATTCTTTTATGTTTTAGTCTTAAGGGATTCAGAGACTTCTGTTCTTCCCTTTTCAAATTTTTAAATAATTTCTTTGGGTTGTAATACAGTATACTGTATTGAGAGTGCTTGCTATTGATGACTTGGACTGTGCTCTCAAGTAGCATTTCTCCATCTTCTGTATTTATTATTATTATTATTTTTAGTACCCCCAAAAGTCACTATAATGTTAAGGCAGATTTGATCCAGAAATTTGTCAGTTTTCATTCCCGTTTGTGGTCTGTTTTCATTTAGATAATGACAGTTCAGCTTTATGAACTTTCTTCATGTGTTTCCAAAACATTCTTGGTCTCTGCTTTATGCTTTTATTCTAGATTCTGCCTCTCTGGTTTATGAAACACATTTGCAGAGTGAATTTAGCCTAGTTGTTCCTTTTGCTTTTTAAAACAGTTATCCTTTATCTTCTATTTCCTCATACTATAATGTCTTATATTGATGCCTGAAAGGACAACACTTGTTTCCTTTATTCATTACCTCTCTCCATATTTCTGGCCACCAAATGTGTAGGTGATTTTTTACACCAGCTAGTTCTCCAGTTCTCTGTAGATAAAGCAGAGTGTCCTGGAAATCAATTCAGGTCAATTCTATCTAGCACTGTTTACTTGGAGTTGGCCCCAGATTCCACTGGTTGAGGACTCAGTCCCATAAGACTGAGCTGCCCCTTCAGATTATAATTGCATGTCCAAGAAGTCACTTGTATATTTAACCTACTGGCTATAAATTGGCGGTTCCCATGTCCCCCTCCAAGAATGTGATAATTTGCTAAAATGGGTCACATAACAGGAAAATAGTTTACTTACTGCATCATCAGTTTATTGTAAAAGGATAGAACTGAGATATGTGGGAAGGGGCATGGAGCGTCCATACCCTCTCCAGGTGTGCCGTTCTCCCAGCATCCTCATATACTCCCCAACCTACATGTTCACCAACCCAGAAGCTCTTCCCTAGACTGAATTCCATGAGGCCAAGGGCTACAGTTTTCTAAATCCCGTTCTTCACAGTACTTAGCAAAATGTTTAAGATTGGTCAATATTTGAGTTAATATATTATCAACTGTCTATATATTGCCTCAGAAGAAAACATGCTTAAAAATCTGTTTATCCCTACTAGTTATCAGGTAAAATAAAGGTAAATAATAAGGTCCTATTTTCAAGTAGTAGTGTTATAACATAGTAGTTAACGGCATGAATTGTGGAGCTGCCTTGATTTCAACTCCAGTTCTGCTGTGTACTTACTGCGATCTTGGGCAAGTCACTTAATCTTTCTGTGATTTATTTTCCTGTATAATACTTCCTGTTGCACACCTAGCAATAAGTATTATATAAATATATTCATTATCATTATTTTATATTCTAAAAACTGGCTCAGGGGTTTTCCCTGAAAGTTCAGTGGTTAAGACTCAGCTCCCAACACAGGGGAACATGGGTTTGATTCCTGTTTGGGGAACTGAGATCCTGCATGCTGCACAAAAAATAAATGGCCAAAAAATAAAATTGGCCTCAATATATTTGGCTTAGATTAAGACAGCCACATATATATAATAATTATAGAAATTTAAATCTGATAGTGTTTCTGGAAAGCAGTTTTGTTTCATGTAGTGAAGAGTTGCTATTTCTCTTGATCAAATGATTTCATTTTAATAATCTCAATAAAATTTGGAATGCAGACTCATAATCTAAAATGCAGACTCATGGTTCAGAATTACTTACGATTGTCAAGTATATCATTAAATATAATAATTAAAATGTTTGCATTTTAAAGGCATGGAGAAAAGTTATGGTGCAATAGGCAAAATGTCAAAGATGAGGCATAATCTTAAATATGTTTTAAAAAATGCATAAGAGGGTAACTTGTGATTGCTTTTGGGTGGTAGAATTTAATCTTCAAGACTTATTTTTATTTTAAAAATGAGGTTAACAACTGACATGCTGATATTAATTGCTGACAGTTAAATGAGGTGATTTGAAAGTTCTTTGGATATCTGTTTTTATTAAATCATATTGTTATTGTTCATCTTTAATATTTTTATTATAAAGCCAATTATTCTATTAAACAAAGAACGATTTTCTTAAATATTAAGTCTTTACATTTACTTTTTAACATAGGAACTTGCATAAAAACTGCTTTTTTTTTTTTTAAACATAAAAACTGCTTTTTATCTGCAGTTTTTCACCCCTACAGTTTACCATTAGTGCACAATTTCCTAAAAATCATATTCCAAATGTAAAATTACTTTATGATTGTGGTGATGCCAGTGTGGTTTGGTTTAGGCTTTTTTTTTTTTTCCCCCTCTCTAATCTACAGCAACTGGAGCAGATTCAGAAGGAGTTAAGTGTTTTGGAAGAGGATATCAAAAGAGTGGAAGTAAGATCAAGAATTTCTTACATCTCGAGTAGCTTTTCAATTTCATGAAAATTTTGCTTTTCCTTTAAATTGCTGCATTAAGTTAATGGGATTGGTCTCCGCTACATAGAAAGTAACAGGCATAATTTCTGCAATAATTTATTAGGAGCCCTTTTCCTCTGAGTTAATGATCAAAAGTTAGAGTTTAAGCAGTTAGTAAACAAAGCTACTTTTCTTAATGTTTGCAAAGAATATTTTCAAAGTAGAGACTGATATATCCTGTTTTTCTATACTTTGGTGAGTTGAACAGTAATGATCCAGTTGCCATTCAGTCACTCAGTCGTGTCCAGCTCTTTGTCACCCCATGGACTACAGCACACCAGGCTTCCCTGTCCTTCACCATCTCCCAAAGCTTGCCCAGACTCATATGTATTGAGTTGGTGATACCATCCAACCATCTTGTCCTTTGTCTTCTGCTTCTCCTCCTGCTTTCAATCTTTCCCAGCATCAGGGTCTTTTCCAGTGAATCGGCTCTTTGTATCAGGTGGCCGAAGTATTGGAGTTTTAGCGTCAGCATCAGTCCCTCCAGTGAGTATTCAGGATTGATTTCCTTAGGATTGAGTGGTTTGATCCCCTTGCAGTCCAAGGGACTCTCAAGAGTCTTCTCCAACACCACAGTTCAAAAGCATCAATTCTTCAGTGCTTAGCCTTCTTTATGGTCCAACTCTCACATTAGTACATGACTGCTAGAGAAACCGTAACTTTGACTAATGCCAAAGAAGGTGAAGTAGAACAATTCTGTGAAGACCTACAAGACTTTATAGAACTTTATAGAACCCGAAAAAGATGTCCTTTTCGTCATAGGGGACTGGAATGAAAAGCAGGAAATCAAGAGATACCTGGAGTAACAGGCAAGTTTCACCTTGTAGTACAAAATGAAGAACTTGTAGTACAAAATGAAGCAGGGCAAAGGCTAACAGAGTTTTGCCAAAAGAATGCACTTGTCATAGCAAACACCCTTTTCCAACAACACGAGAATACTCTACACATGGACATCACCAGATGGTCAACACCGAAATCAGATTGATTATATTCTTTGCAGCCAAAAATGGAGAAGCTCTATACAGTCAGCAGAAACAAGACTGGGTACTGACTGTGGCTCAGATCACAAACTCCTTATTGCAAAATTCATACTTAAACTGAAGAAAGCAGGGAAAACCATTAGACCATTCAGGTATGACCTAAATCAAATCTCTTACAATTATACAGTGGAAGTAATGAATATATTCAATGGATTAGATCTGACAGAGTGCCTGAAGAACTGTGGACGGAATTTCATAATATTGTACATGAGGTGGTAATCAAAACCATCCTCAAGAAAAAGAAATGCAGAAAGGCAAAATGGTTTTCTGGCGAGGTCTTACAAATAGCTGAGAAAAGAGAAGCGAAAGGCAAGGGAGAAAAGGAAAGATACACCCATCTGCATGCAGAGTTCCAAAGAATAGCAAGGAGAGATAAGAAACCCTTCCTAAGTGATCAATGCAAAGAAATAGAGGAAAACAGTAGAATGGGAAAGACTAGAGATCTCTTCAAGAAAATTAGAGACACTGAGGGAACATTTCATGCAAAGATGGGCTCAATAAAGGACAGAAATAGTAGGGACCTAACAGAAGCAGAAGCCATTAAGAAAAGGCAGCAAGAATACACAGAAGAACTATACAAAAAGGATCTTAATGACCCGGATAACCACAATGGATCACTCACCTAGACCTAGACATCTCAGAGTGTGAAGTCAAGTGGGCCTTAGGAAGTATCACTACAAAGCTAGTGGAGATGATGAATTCCAGCTGAGCTATTTCAAATCCTGAAAGATGATGCTGTGAAAATGCTACACTCAATATGTCAACAAATTTGGAAAACTCAGCAGGGGCCACAAAACTGGAAAAGTTCAGTTTTCATTCCAGTCCCCGGGAAGAGCAATGCCAATGAACGTTCAGACTACTATACAGTGGCCCTCATTTCACATGCTAGCAAAGGAATGCTCAAAATTCTCCAAGCTAGGCTACAACAGTACGTGAACCAAGAACTTCCAGATGTTCAAGCTGGATTTAGAAAAGGCAGAGGAACCAGAGATCAAATTACCAACATGCATTGGATTATAGCAAAAGGAAGAGAATTCCAGAAAAACATCTCCTTCTGTTTCATTGACTACTCTAAAGCCTTTGTGTGGATCACGAAAAACTGTGGAAAATTCTTCGAGATGGGAATACCAGACCACCTTACCTGCCTCCTGCGAAACCTCTATGCAGGTCAAGACAGAACAATTAGAACTGGACATGGAACAATGGACTGGTTTAAAATTGGGAAAGGAGTACGTCAAGGCTGCATATTATCACCCTGCTTATTTAACTTATGTGTAGAGTACATCATGCGAAATGCTGGGCTGGATGAAGCACAAGCTGGAATCAAGATTGCCAGGAGAAATATCAATGACCTCAGATAGGCAGATGACAGCACCTTTATGGCAGAAAGCAAAGAGGAACTAAAGAACCTCTTGATGAAGGTGAAATAGAGTGAAAAAGCTGGTTTAAAACTCAGCTCAAAAAACGAAGATCATGCTATCTAGTCCCATCACTTCATGGCAAATAGATGGAGAAAAAATGGAAACAGTGACAGATTTTATTTACTTGGGCTCCAAACTCTCTGCAGATGGTGATTGCAGCCATGAAATGAAAAGATGCTTGCTCCTGGAAGAAAAGCTATGACTAACCCAGGTTCAATCCCTGGGTTGGGAAGATCCTCTGCAGAAGGGAATGGCAATCCCCTCCACTCTTCTTGCTTAGAGGGCTACAGTTTGTGGGGTTGCCAAGAGTTGGACATGACTGATTGACTAACACACACCTAGACAGCGTATTAAAAAGCAGAGTCATTCCTTTGCCAACAAAGGTCTGTTTAGTCAGTTGCCATACTTAATATTTATCAGTAGGTTCTCACCTAGATTAAAAATGATTAGCTAGTTCACTGTTCACATAATGTACAGTGTGTCTCATTAAAAATATTTACATTTGTCTTTTTCTGCATTTGATGGCTTCATTAGTAATGAATAATATTTATTAAAGAATTTCTAGTTCTTTAAGTATGTATGTCATGAAAAAGACTTGTCTCGTAAGTTTCAGATATCCTTGCTTTTGTACTCTATGGAGAGGAAACCTTGAGAAATTTGGATGTTGAGACAAAAAGGAACTGATAAAACCTGGGATTGGAAAGAAATAAATAGCTCCTTTTGACTTATACATCGTCTCTTTGGAGTGGCTATAACTCTAATAATTGTGCTTCCAGGAAATGAGCGGCTTATATTCTCCTGTCAGTGAGGATAGCACAGTGCCTCAATTTGAAGCTCCTTCTCCATCACACAGGTACAAAGCTTGAAACCTGTAATTGCTTTGGATTTATATTATAAAGTGCAGATATGGTATTAGTCCTTGGTAGCCTTTTCCATGTAATGAACACAACTCCTGAGAAATTACTTTTGGTCATGATGTAGAAATGAGATTCAGATGGCCCATCTATTTCCTTTATGCTTTAAATTTCATGCCAGGGATAGTTAGTAGAATATTATAATACTGTGAATTCAGTAATGAATTAATAGTTTGGTGGATTTCTCAAAATAATGGTAGCTTTGAATAATATTGTGAATTAAAATCAGATGACATTGAAAATCTATAATTTGAGAAAATGAAATGGTAATATTAGGGAAAAGTTAGTTAAACTAATACCTTTGTCTTTGCCACTGTTCCTGTTGAATTAGGTAGATCTGTTTGTTTAGACATCTCTGCTAGTTTCTTTATAACTCCCCATTATTAATTTAATTAAGTCTTCCCTTCTGTATTCTCTATAGAGCAGGAATTACGTATATCTTGCTCATGACTGTTTCCCTAGATTTTAAGTAGTGGTAGTGACTGGCCTCCTTCAGTATGTTTTTGTAAAATATGGTAAATGTCTATGGTCTCTATGTAAATTTAAAGTTCTATTTATGAAATATCTACTGCCTAACATTTGAATTTGAATTTTTTTGTTGTGTTCAGAGCAAGAGAAATTTTACGTGTTTTTAATCCACTGCTAATCCATTCACGATTGTGGTCCAACAGAAGCTTTTTAGACAGATAGTTTTAGGATAACACATGGATTTTCAAGCAGTCCAGTGACAGTACAGGAGATAACACTAACTTCACGGCCGGTGCCAGATCAGGAAAGCCATTTTACATCTAGTTTGGGGTGATAATGGGGAAGGGACACAAGGAATATTCTAGTAAAATAACATTCCTGGTGTGTTTAATATATTTCATGAACTGTTTTATAGAGAATCCGCATGAGTGCTGAGTGATTCTGGGGTCACTTTACCTGTGTAATTCAGTTTGTTTTTGTCCATATTTTATTTTCTTTACACTTGGGAATGATTCAGTTTAGCTTAGCATTCACTTCCTGACATACGTGGGATCTGTGTAAAAGGAATATTTATTATAGTGCATCCAGGCAAATAAAAGTTGTCACATCACAATGTCTTCTCTAATAAACTGATAATTCTCATTATCATATCACTCTCTGTCTATGACTATGTCTATGACTAAGTCTGTCACTTTATTTCTATATAAATATCACTTTATTTCTTTCTATCTGTTGTGGCCAGGTCTTTGTTACCATCTGAGCTATGAGGGAAGCCCCTGGTCTTTGTTAATCTCTCACTGATCTTTGTTAATCTCTCACTGGTGACATTTAATAACATATTAACAATATAGTATTATGTTCATTTAACTGGCTTTTTAAAATTTAATGCCTCTGATGCACTGGGCACTGTTTTAAGTGTTGAATGTAGCTGGAAAGTCCCTCCCTTTATGGAACTTCCCTTTGGGTGTGTGTGTGTCTGTGTGTGTGTGGAGGTTGAGGGAGATGCTAAATAAGAAAAACTAAAATATAATATTTGTACATGACATATAAGTAGTATCCTAGGAAGGAAGTTAGACGTATTAGAAAGCTGACACATGAATGAAGTGAAGAGAAGAGATAATAAAAAGTCACGGGGTAGTTTTGAGTAGGGTCTGTTTTAGATTATAAAATACTTATGGGGTTCACATGTAGAGGACAGAGACTAGACTTTCTGTCTCTCCCAATCCCCTGCAATTGGAAGCTAGGAGGAATGTTAGGAATATTGCAAGAATCCGTAAAGAGGAAATGGTGGACTTTTTATTGGATTTTATAGGATTTTATTGGTGGAAGAGAAGAGAAGTGGTTGTATTATAAAGTGGCCAGTCCCATGAGAGATGTAGGAATTCATGATGTCTGTGAAAACTTTGTTGAATTACTAAAATCGTATGGAACACTATTGTCAGATGATGTGGTCAGTTAGACTGGTTCACAGTTAAAGATGGAAAAACAGGCAAACATGATTTTCTTCAAAAGAGTGTTTTGATTTTTTCTTAAAATACATTCTTTATCACAAGATTTGAGAGAGACACTTGGGAAAACGATGGTAGCTTTGAATATTCTTGGGAAATGACCCTTAAGATGTGGAATTAAACATGGGAAGAATGTTATGCTATCAATATTGAAGTTTGTTTTATTTTTAAGAAATAGTATACAATTGAAATATAATCCCCCCCAATAATTATTATCATCATTATATAAATGCCAGATTTTGTTCTTATTCCTCATTGTAATGTTTTGGTCTCTTTTTAAGAGGTTTACTTTAAAAAAGAGTTTTTGTGGATTCATTCATTTTTTGTGGATTCAGGGTAAATCCCTTACATTGATTTTGGGTTTATGGTGAGGGTTATGTATTTAATGTAAAGAGAAACAGAAGACATATAAGTATTGATGTTACACCTCCCTCCCCAGGAATTTGTCTTCTGTATACCTTAATTGTCATATCCTGTCTATTCTCTTCCAGCTGCCTTGTTTAGACCCCAGGTATCTCACAGAGTCATGCAATAGTCTTTTAACTGTACTCCTACAGTGTATTGTGAGGAATCGCATCATGTTACTTTCCTTAAAATCATTAAGTGACTTTCCATTGTATTTAAATTGGCTTAGATCGCTTTTGTATGGCCTTCCATAATCCCCTTTACCTTGCCTACTATTTTTGTGCTTTAGAATTGAATTTAACTCCCCAAGTGGGCTATTAGGGTAACTTTACTTATATATTATTTTTTTGCTGAGAAACTCCTCTGTTCCTCTCTTAAGTAGCTCCTCATCCTCTAGCCATCCCCAACAATCCAGCCAAGGATGAGCTTTATTCTTTTTTGATACACCAGTTCCCTTAGAAAATGAAGTGGAGGAAGGAAGTGCAAGGTAGAATTAACTACCAGTTTTTAAAAACATTTTCTATTTACTTTGTTCCTGTTCTGCACTGTGTGTGCTAGTTTGGGTAGATTTTCCGTGCTGTACTATAATGCTGTTAACACTGGGATTTTCTTACACTCCCACATTTTTATATGAGCATTTATACATAATAGAACTTAAAATAGGTTTTTGAGTAAGTGTATGTGTCACCTAGAATGTAGTTTAATTTTCATAGCTTGTGAAAACTTGATTGAAGCATGATCTTTAGTATACTTAATAAGTAAACTAATTAATCTTTAAAAAAAAAAACTCAGGCTTCATTGGGGTGAGTGAAGTTGGAGGTGAGTATGTGATTATTTCCTTAATAAAATCAGTTTAAATTTAGTAAAACTTTTAAGCCTTCATTCATTGCAAATTTTTCTTATTAGAATTAGTTCAAACCTGAAGATTGCTGCTTTTAGGGCATTTTTAGTTCTTTAGATTCTGAGGAAAGAAGTCTTCACAATTCAGAGGATAAACTATAGCTTATATTTCTTTGTTACGTGGCTCTTTGTATTAAATTATGAGTAAATTAGAGAGTGATAGGCAAGCACAGTCCTGTTTAGCTTTTGCCAAATGACATTTTTTTTTAATCCGAGAGTATGAAATATTTTAGTCAAATCTTCTTCTCAACAATGACAGTGATAATTTGGTTTAGATTAAAATATTCTTAGACTGAAAAAACCTAAAGTCTAAAGTTTAGATTTTAGTCTTCTTCAAAGCCATTTATTGCCAGTGGTTTTGCTTGTAATTTTTAAAATGCGTCTCAATGACGTGATTTCTGTCTTAGAAATAATTGTCTCATAATTGCTTCATTCTTTGTCTTTAATCAAGCAAGTATTTCAGAACTGTTGTTTATTATTCGCTAACCTCTGGTTTTAGAACTCCAAAGAACCTGGTTTAAAGATAATGTATTAGTTGAAGCTTCTCTGTTTGCTTGGAGGTGAATATATGCTTTAATATGATCCAGATAGTTACTAGAGTTAAATTTGCAGGATAACTCTTGATTTCTTGTGGTAAAATAGTAAATAAATACAAAACAAATAATAAATAAGATTTATCTAGAATCTCTGATCTTTCAAATGCTTTTGCCAGTAATAGACTTGCTATTGATCATATTTAATTCATTTTTTAAAGACACATTCGTAAGTTTAAATTGTGAATTGCTTATTTAAGTTTTCTGTAGTATAGAACAGAATAAAATTTATAGGTAAGACTTTTATATAAGACACTTTTGTTTTTATTTAACTACTTTAATTAGATATTTTTAAGACTTAAACTTTCATTTGTCTGTCATTTTTGACAAAGGTCCAGATAAATCAAAATGAAGGGAAAAGCCAGGGGTCACTTTAGAGATGCTAGAATTATTGAACTATTATTAAGAATATTCTTACATGTGTGTGTATATATATATATAGATGGATAGATACACACACACAGACATACACTTGTGGGTCAGTACCTTATGAATTTGTAAATTTCATAATTTGATTGAATAAACTGATAAAGTTCAAGGAATTTGGTATTATGTAATGGCTCCTGGACCAGGATAAGAAATTACTCTTTAACTCACACAGAACTCTATGTAGTTTTGCTTACCCCAGTGACACCCTGCCTTCTCCAGGGTCATTAAAAAAAAAATGTGTGTGTGGTGGGGAAAGGGTGGATGGTGGTTATAATGGCTCTTTGGTGTAATGAATGAAAATGATCTCATCTTCTGTATTACTGCATATTGGGTCTTTGACTGGAAGATGACCCACAACCAGAGTAGTATCAATGGTATTATTATTCACATAATAATGCTTACATTTTTGGTACTTTTTTGCAATTATTATTGGTTCAACTGCTTTTATTTTACTTGGGGTGGTAACTTTTTAAAATTTTATTTACTTTAATTTTTATTTATTTATTTTGGCTGTGCCACAGAGCTTGTGAGATATAAATAGTTCCCCAGATAGGTTCGAATCTGGGCCCTTGGCAGTGAACGCATGGATTCCTAACCACTAAATTGCCAGGGAATTCCCCAAGAAAACTTTTTATTAAAATGTAGGAGTTAAAATGTTTTTATGGTCAAGTCTAACTCAGTGCCTTACAGATTGGTCGCTAATTTATTATATATTTTAAACAACTCTTCTACATAAATCTAGAAGTTTCTTTTGTTTTAATTTTTTGTATTTCTTCTTATTTTTCCTTTTTTTCTTAAAAAAATTTTCTTTTTTTTTTTTTCTTTTACGAACCCTTGTGTTGAAGGCTGACTTTGAGCAGATCACAGCTAGGGAGCTGCTGTACTATATACGAAAGCCTGACCGAAGCAGGTCGTCTGTGGGTGGTTTAGCACCAGGTTCCCCATGAACATGCGGCGTGTGACAAGTGAGGGGGCAGCAGCTTTTCCAGCTGCATCTAAAGAGTTTTTAACGTAACATTTCCGTTTATCCAGGAGGAGAATTCTACAATATAGAAAATTCTCCATACACAGCCTGACACTATTTTCCGTATCTCCAAAGTTAGATGGTTATGAACAGATCTTAAGAAATCTCTGCTATACTTGGCGTTTATTGTTGTAATCACCAGTGATTCACATGATGTACTCTGCATATAAGTTAAATAAGCAGGGTGACAATGTACAGCCTTGATGTACTCCTTTCCTGATTTGGAACCAGTCTGTTCCATATCTAGTTCTGACTGTTCTGTCTTGATCTGCATACAGATTTTGCAGGTAAGGTGGTCTGGTATTCCCATCTCTTTCAAGAATTTTCCACAGTTTGTTGTGATTCACACAGTCAAAGGCTGTGGCGTTGTCAATAAAGCAGAAGTAGATGTTCCTCTGGAACTCTCTTGCTCTTTCTATGATCCAACACATGTTGGCAATTTGATCTCTAGTTCCTCTGCCTTTTCTAAATCCAGCTTGAACATATGAAAGTTCATGGTTCACGTACTGTTGAAGACTGGCTTGGAGGATTTTGAGCATTCCTTTGCTAGCATGTGAGATGAGTGCAATTGTGTGGTAGTTTCAACATTCTTAGGAATTGCCTTTCTTTAGGATTGGAATGAAACTGACCTTTTCCAGTCCTGTGGCCACTGCTGAGTTTTCCAAATTTGCTGGCATTGAGTGCAGCACTTTCACTGCATCATCTTTTAGGATTGGAAATAGCTCAACTGAAATTCCATCACGTCCACTAGCTTTGTCTGTAGTGATGCTTCCTAAGGACCATTAGTAGAGTAGGTATGTCAGGACTTTAAAAAAAAATCTTTGGCTTCTTGTTATAAACTAATTGCCACTGCTTAGTGAAGATACTAGCAGTTCTTTCTAATTCTGAAAGCTGAGGTGTGAATAGGACAGATTTCCATGTGCTTGAGTATCAACCAAGACTCCTGTTTGACATGTAGTTTTTTGAACCATGCCCTTGAAATCTGATCATTAGGTCTGAGGTGAGTTCCAGAATTTCAAATGCTAGCCTGGAGGATTATACTTTAAAAGGTATGGTTAGTGGGCAGTGAATATCTCTGTATTACTGATATGTTTTAAAAATCTCTAAGTAAGATATGCTTATTTTCTTTTTCATAAAAGAAATCTCTGTTGTCCAACACTGAATTTTTTTCTTTTTTTAATTTTTTTAAATTATCTTAAGCTTATTTCATCCTTGAGAAAGAGTAAAGATTTCTGTTTATTTTAGTGTCTACTTTGTTAGGTTACATATCTTTCTATAATGTCTCAAAAATGCCTCAAGTTATGTTCCTGGCTTGAGCAAACCAGAAAAGTTTAAAAATTGGAAGCAAATTGTTCTATTGGCATTCCTGATTTTACTCTGATTAGAGCCTCTTGCTGATGGCTTTTTGCCCTTTCAGGTTAGAGTCATATAGGGAACTTTGCACCCCTTTGCTTATTATGGGTTTTCCTTGATTCTGGAAGGTCACGGATGGGAGAGGCTGGGAAAACCAAAGTATACATTGTAACAGTGTCTTAGATGTAAGTATCACTGGAAGCAAGGAGAGAATTTCATGTGCTGTCCCCATGTTCTGTTTCTGCATTACCTGTCTCTCCCGTCCCCAAGTTCCAGTGTATTTTCCCATTCTCCAGATCCTCCACCCGTGAATCTTTTGTTGCTGTTTCTGGAACGCTTCCTCTACTTTCTTTGCTTTTAAAACTTTTTTCTGAGATTATTTCAGAGAACTGGGTTTTTGTAACATTAAGATTTGTGGTAACTATATCATCTGATAATTACAAATCTCTCCCCTATGAATTACAACTAAATTGTAATCTATTCCCACTCTTTGATAAGTGGTAATAGAATATAAAGAAATCAAATGCAGCACTTAGCCTAACGAACTGGGACTTCTGCTAGTTTCATTGGAGGCAGATCTGTCTTGTCAGTCTTTTTCTTTTGAGCTTATTATACTGTTTTTGAAAAATTTCCGAAGAAGTTATTTACTTTCAAAGGCAGTAATGCAGTAGATTCATACCTATTCCATCTTTCAGAAATTTTCCTTCACATTTGCTTTTTACATCCGCAGCAATAAGTTTCTCTCTGAGAAAGCTCTTGTAAGGAAAACTTTAAAGTGAATTTCCCCTTTGCTTTTCTTTTTAAACTTTAGCGATATTGTGGAATTACAGACCTTTTAAAAGGCAACATAATATTAGATTCATGCAGTCTTCCTATGCACTGTATAACTACAACTCTTTCTAACCATCTACAATTAAAAGGGAACAGAGGGTGTTGGGAAAAGTTTTTCCTGTATATCTGAAATACTCTGATAACTTCTGTTCTTTGAAGAGTAAATTGAATCTCTGTTCCCTAAAGATTATAGATGTGCATTCTGGAGCCCAGTGTTTTTTATTATCGAACTACCTTTGTGTTCCTCAAGTAAATCCAAAGCTTGTATGAGTTTTGGGGAGCCCTTTGAAGTCAGATGTCTTTCAGTATATAATGTTGTGTCTGTGCCCGTATACCTTCACCAGTTTTAGAAAGGTAACACAGTATGTATGCCATATATCACATATACTGATGGAGGAGGAATAGGCAGTTCCTTAAGCAAATTAAAATTTCCCCATTGAAACATACACGTTAACAGTGAGGTAAATGGTATGAAATGTAGTCTGATCAGGTTTTCACTTCAAAAAAGTAACACAAAGTATTTGATTTTCATAGTTCTGGGTTTTAGGAATTGAAGTTTTATGTAATCTTTTTAAGCCCAATATTTTAAAAAATCCAGACTATATATTGCTGAAAAGGCCATTGTAATCACCAGTGTTTGTTTATATAAAATCTGTTGTAAAATACCTTGTTGAAATTCTTATAAATGCCATGAATGAGTAGTAGTAGTACTGCCTATTCTAATAATCCAAGACACTGTAGAAGAAAATATCTCATGTTATTTTTCAGTTGAATTTGCAGCAAAATCAGGAAATTATTTCTGCCCTAGAGGAGACTTGTACTTGCAAAAGTTGTAACTGTCAGAGTAGTAGAGCATATGTGTATTAGGTACTGTTTTATAATTTTATGTATTATCTCATACAGCCCTCAGAATAGATGCCATATATCCTTTTCCTTTGACAAATGAGGAAATTGAATCATAGAGATGAAGCATTTGTGCTGCATCACACAGTTATAGTAGCGTAATCAGTATTCTAAAGCGGGCATCCTTACTCTAGAGCCTATAAAGCCTTGGGAGGTAAAAGAGTTTTAGAGATCATCGAGTTGATAATAAAGGTCAAAAAAGAAAATCAGTAGAAACTTACAGTTCAAAAATGACAGGGTAGTGAGTTTGCAAGAAGAGAAAACATGTTACTTCGGCAGTCTTTGGTGAGGATTCTGTAATTATACTGCCTGGGTTCAAATTTCAGCTCCACACCTTATTAGCAGTTTGACCTTAGGCAAGTTTATTGTTAACTTCTGTACACTGCAGTTTTCTCATTAGTAAAATAAGGATAATAATACCTATCTTGACTAATACAATGTAATAGTACATTTAAAGAAATGAGAGATAACACCTGACACATACTAAGCACTCAGTAGATGGTGGCACTCAGTAGATTAGTCATGTTGATTTTCTGTGATTTGTCTGAATAGTTGTATCAAATGTAGGAGTATGTGAAATTAGAAAGGAAAACTCAAAAATGAAGAGCGATTTCTAGTATCTCCTAAGGTGCCTGAAAAATTAGGGCCGTGAAAATTTGGGTTGTTAGTAAATGGGATTTACCCTTAATTTGAAATTCAGTGCATCTGTTTTAAATAACTGACAGAAGACCATTATTTTGAAGAAAGCAAGTTGTTTAGCTTTTGATCTGTTTATAATACTAGGGATTACTGCGTTGGTAGGAAGGAAATAAAATAGTAACAGACTTTGCTATTGAAAAACATTAAAAACATATTCTGTTTTAATTAATCATTATTAAAATAAGTCAGATTATGTTCATGTTACATGTTGGTCAGTATGTGTTTGTTTTGAGAAAACAGATTCAATAATTTTACCAGGAAAACTATACTGGAAAAGGAACAGGGTTTGGCTGTAGGCCCATATTGTTTACTAAATGTAGAGTTTATTTTCTTCTGTCTTAAGTTTATACTAATGAAAAAACAAATTAGTGACAGCACTTAGTCTAATTTCATACGTGTGTGCAGCTTTTTTTGTTTTTTTTATTCATTCAATTTACTAATTTAAACATTTATTTAGTTTATTTTCTTTATGTTCACCCTTAAATGATCTTAATATACTTTATTTTGCTTACATATTAAAATTCTCTATAATTTAATTAGTTGATTTTGTACCTACTGGTAATTTAAATGTGAATCCTCCGTTTTCAAAAGAAGCTGTCTAAAACTAGTTACTTAGTATTTTTGCCAAGGGTGAATCACTGTTTTCTCTTAGCTTCCTATTTATTATATGTGTATCTTACATGTGAAATTGACTTAACAGTCTATTATTTTTTATTATTTAGATTTTTAAAAATTTCTTTTTTAAATTGAAGGACAATTGATTTGCAATGCTGTGTTAATTTCAGGTGTACAGCACAGTGATTCAGTTTCTATATACACACACACACATATATACACATCATCCATACATATACATATAGACATAAATACATACATAAATGCATATACATATGCTCTTTTCCAGATTCTTTTTCCTTACAGGTTATTACAAAATACAGGGTATAGTTCCCTGTACTTATATAGTAGGTCCTTGTTGCTTATCTGTTTTATATATATAGTGTGTATATGTTAATTCCCAAACTTGTAATTTATCCCTCTGCCCCATTTCCCCTTTGGCACCATAAATTTGTTTTCTATGTCTGTGAGCCTGTTTCTGTTTTGTGTATAAGTTCATTTGTAACAGTATGTCTTTTAATTACAAAGTATATCCTTGTTTTTAGAAGCAAACAATTTTAAGTGAGAGTAGTTTTGTGACATCTGCTTGCATAACTGAATTTCCTTTGTAACTTGAATTAACAGCAGTTTAGTTTTCATATGTTTTTAGCTGAGCTCCTCCTTGTCATCAGCAAGAACATTAAATTTTTTTTTTATCATCTTATTTTCCTCATCATGAGTATTATTTCTAACCTGGTTTTAGTTTAGTTCAGTTCAGTCCTCAGCTGTGTCCAACTCTTAGTGACCCCACACACTGCAGCATGCCAGGCTTTGCTGTCTATCACCAGCTTCCAGAGCTTGCTCAAATTCATGTCCATTGAATTGGTGATGCCATCCAACCATCTCATCCTCCGTCGTCCCCTTTTCCTCCTGACGTTAGTCTTTCCCAGCATCAAGGTCTTTTCCAGTGAGTCATTTCTTTGCATCAGGTGGTCAAAGTATTGGAGCTTCAGCTTCAGCATCAGTCCTTCTTATGAATATTCAGAACTGATTTCTTTTAGGATTGACTGGTTTGATCTCCTTGCAATCCAAGGGACTCTCAAGAGTCTTCTCCAACACCATAGTTCAAAAGCATCAGTTCATCAGCATTCAGCTTTCTTTATGGCCCAACTCTCACATCCATACAAGACTATTGAAAAAACTGTAACTGATTTTACGGACATTTGTTGGCAAAGTAATGTCTCTGCTTTTTAATATGCTGTCTAGGTTTGTCATAGCTTTTCTTCCAAGGGGCAAGCATCTTTTAATTTCATGGCTGCAGTCACCATCTGCAGTGAGTTTGGAGATCAAGAAAATAAAATCTGTCACTGTTTCCATTGTTTCCCCATCTATTTGCCATGAAGTGATGGACCGGATGCCATGATCTTTGTTTTTTGAATGTTGTGTTTTAAGCCAGGTTTTTCACTCTCCTCTTTCACTTCATCAAGAGGCTCTTTAGTTCTTTGCTTTCTGCTGTAAGGGTGGTGTCATCTGCATGTCTGAGGTTATTGATATTTCTCCCGGCAATCTTGATTCCAGCTTGTGCTTCATCCAGCCCAGCGTTTCTCATGATGTACTCTGCATATAAATTAAATAAGCAAGGTGACATTATACAGCCTTGACATACTACTTTCTCAATTTGGAACCAGTCTGTTGTTCCATTTCTGGTTCTAACTGTTGCTTCTATCTAAATAAATCCTTCTCAGGATTTAGATAAGGTGGTCTGGTATTCCCATCTCTTTAAGAATTTTCCACAGGTGATCCTCACAGTCAAAGGCTTTCGTGTAGTCAATAAAGCAGAAGTAGATGTTTTTCTGGAATTCTCTTGCTTTTTCTATGTTCCAGTGGATGGTGGCAAATTGATCTCTGATTTCTCTACCTTTTCTAAATCCAGTTTGAACATCTGGAAGTTCTTGATTCAGGTACTATTGTAGCCTAGCTTCGAGAATTTTGAGCATTACTTTGCTAGCGTGTGTTCAGTTCAGTTCAGCGCTCAGTCGTGTCTGACTCTTTGCAACCCCATGAACCACAGCACGCCAGGCCTCCCTGTCCATTACCAACTCCTGGAGTTCCCTCAAACCCATGTCTATCGAGTTGGTGATGCCACCCAGCCATCTCATCCTCTGTCGTCCCCTTCTCCTCTGCCCTCAATCTTTCCTAGCATCAGGGTCTTTTCAAATGAGTCAGCTCTTCACATCAGGTTGCCAAAGTATTGGAGTTTCAGCTTCAGCATCAGTTCTTCCAGTGAACACCCAGGACTGATCTCCTTTAGAATGGACTGGTTGGATCTCCTTGCAGTCCAAGGGACTCTCAAGAGTCTTCTCCAACACCACAGTTCAAAAGCATCAGTTCTTCGGCACTCAGCTTTCTTTATAGTTTGACTCTCACATCCTTACATGACCATTGGAAAAACCATAGCCTTGACTAGACGGACCTTTGTTGGCAAAGTAATGTCTCTGCTTTTTAATATGCTATTTAGGTTGGTCATAACTTTCCTTCCAAGGAGTAAGCATCTTTTAATTTCATGGCTGCAATCACCATCTGTCTTTTAAAATCATGGCTGCAGTGATTTTGGAGCCCAGAAAAGTAAAGTCAGCCACTGTTCCACTGTTTCCCATCTATTTGCCATGAAGTGATGGGACTGGATGCCATGATCTTAGTTTTCTTAATGTTGAGCTGTAAGCCAGCTTTTTCACTCTCCTCTTTCACTTTCATCAAGAGGCTCTTTAGTTCTTTACTTTCTGCCAAAAGGGTGGTGTCATCTGCACATCTGAGGTTATTGATATTTCTCCTGGCAATCTTGATTCCACCTTGTGCTTCTTCCAGCCCAGCGTTTCTCATGATGTACTCTGCATATAAGTTAAATAAGCAGGGTGACAATATACAGCCTGGATGTACTCCTTTTCCTATTTAGAAACACTCTGTTGTTCCATGTCCAGTTCTAACTATTGCTTCCTGACCTGCATACAGATTTCTCAAGAGGCAGGTCAGGTGGTCTGGTATTCCCATGTCTTGAAGAATGTTCGACAGTTTATTGTGATCCACACAGTCAAAGGCTTTGGCATAGTCAATAAAGCAGAAATAGATGCTTTTCTGGAACTCTCTTGCTTTTTCTATGATCCAGCGGATGTTGGCAATTTGGTCTCTGGTTCCTCTGCCTTTTCTAAAACGAGCTTCAACATCTGGACGTTCATGGTTCACGTATTGCTGAAGCCTGGCTTGGAGAATTTTAAGCATTACTTTACTAGCATGTGAGATGAGTGCCATTGTGCGGTAGTTTGAGCATTCTTTGGCATTGCTTTTCTTTGGGATTAGAATGAAAACTGACCTTTTCCAGTCCTGTGGCCACTGCTGAGCTTTCCAAATTGTCTGGTATATTGAGTGCAGCACTTTCACAGCATCATCTTCCAGGATTTGAAATAGCTCAACTGGAATTCCATCACCTCCACTAGCTTTGTTCGTACTGATGCTTTCTAAGGCCCACTTGACTTCACATTCCATGATGTCTGGCTCTAGGTGAATGATCACACCATCGTGATTATCTTGGTCGTGAAGATCTTTTTTATATAGTTCTTCCGTGTATTCTTGCCATCTCTTCTTAATATCTTCTGCTTCTGTTAGGTCCATACCATTTCTGTCCTTTATCGAGCCCATCTTTGCATGAAGTGTTCCCTTGGTATCTCTAATTTTCTTGAAGAGATATCTATTCTTTCCCATTCTGTTGTTTTCCTCTATTTCTTTGCATTGATTGCTGAGGAAGGCTTTCTTATCTCTCCTTTCTATTCTTTGGAACTCTGCATTCAAATGGAGTATCTTTTCTTTTCTGCTTTGCATTTGGCTTCTCTTCTTTTCACAGCTATTTGTAAGGCCTTCTCAGACAGCCGTTTTACTTTTTTGCATTTCTTTTCCATGGGGATGGTCTTGATCCCTTTCTCCTGTACAGTGTCAGGAACCTCCATCCATAGTTCATCAGGCACTCTATCTATCAGATGTAGTCTCTTAAATCTATTTCTCACTTCCACTGTATAATCATAAGGGATTTGAAATCTTGTTGTTTTTATCACCATCTGTAGATTATGGCTAACTCAGAGATAAGAAGTAGAAGAGCACCAAAATCAAGAGGAACCAGCCCGGTCAATGCTTTCTGATATTGTCGTCTAATCACTTTTACTTTATACACACGTATACACAGACACATTTAAAAAGCAAAATTAAAGGGATTTATTTCTTCAGATTGCTTCTGTTGCAGTTGTGTATGCATTAATAAATTTTTCTTAGTGAATAAAGTTAAGATCTAATATAAATTAATATAAATATAAATTAAATTTCAAATTCTGCAATGATTGTTACCAACTTTTCACTTAAAACCTGTAATTTCAATGCTTTCTGATCAGTACTATTTTTTTTTTCACTTTACTTATTTGTTTTTGGCTGTGTTAGGTCTTCATTGCTCTGTGGGCTTTCCTCCACTTGCAGCGAGTGGGGGCTCCTCTCTAGAGTTGTGGTGCGTGGCCTTCTCATTGCATGGCTTTTCTTGTTGCGGAGCATGGGCTCTAGGGCACATGGATTTCAATAGCTGTGGCACATGGGCTCAGTCGTTGTGGTTCCTGGGCTCTAGAGCACAGGCTCAGTAGCTGTGGCACATGGACCTAGTTACTTCTTTCCTCCTGGATCAGGGATTGAACCCGTGTCTTCTGCATTTGCAGGCAGATTCTTTATCTCTGAGACACCAGGGAAACCCTGATCAGTACTAGTTTTAGACATGTATTTGAAATGTAGTGTTATTTCACTATGTACATTAAGATATCAGTATCATGTTCCAGCTTGCAATCAAAGAAGTCTGAATTACATTCCCATAAAATGAAAAAGTTCTGTTCTATCAACCTCTAAATGTGAAGCTTTATAATTTCGTTAATGTTTATACAAATAGGGGATTGGGTTTCATTAGTGGAAGGAGCACAGATTTTAAATACCTGGCATCTCCTCATTTTTAGCCGTATTAGTCCCTGTGTAGAGTATTCTGAAAATAGCATGTGATCTTGTCATATCAGTTCATGACCCTGTTCAAGGAAAGTAGGCATTGGTAATATTTCATCAGAAGAAATTAATTACCAGATCCTGTTAATTCTTTAATTTATGGTGCAGCTGCTTTGAGGGTCTTATGTGAGTCTTATAGGAATGGTTAAGAACACAACAAATTAGTGTCTATTATTATGTGTTGGAGTACTGTGAGAACAGTTCCTTCTGATTCATTAACTTTTTGAAAATTTAAGTTTGTATGTTATTGACAAATTTTATTAATAGAATAAAATTTATTGAATACCTACCATTTTTTGGCCTTGTACTGAGGAATATTAACTCAATAAATCTTACACCTCTCTCAAATATCTTGCTCACTTAATAGATGGAGAAGGTAGAGGCCAGATAATATCCATAGCTGCCCAGAGTCATTTAGCTGCTAACAGGTGAAATTCACACCCTCTCTGTACTCTTTAAGAGTACCTCTTATATTATAACCTTTGTGATTATTGGACTAAAGTGAATAATGATTTTGTGTATTTATGTAAAGAGATACACTGAAATTGGTGCTCTCAATTGCTTAAATTTCATTAAGGTGGACAAATACAGACATTTCTATAGTAGAAATAGGGAAGAATTTTTAAAAATGTAGTAGCTGTTGATCTGTCATTGTTGATGTATATGTTAATACCATTTTCAGATGTTAGTAGTCCTCAGGCTAATTTATTTAAAGATGGGAGGGGGAGAAGAGTGAAGTGAAAAGATAGACATGGTAAGGTAGAACTCTTAGGAAGAAAAGGTAGTCTGTACTTAAAAAAGGTTTACTAAGATAAGTAGGAGAATGCACAGAAAATATAATCAAATAGAAACAACCAATAGAGAAAGCAAATTATGTTTGACTAGAGCAGAGGAAATTAGAATATAGATTTTGGGTTATAAAAGAAAGATTATTGGAATTCTACCATTTTTTGTTCCATTCCTTTGATAGTTTTCTTTCACATGAGATGGTTATCATAGCATTTTAGAGCTTGAAGTGACTATAGATAGAGCTAGTTACTCCAGTCTTCTCGTTTTGCAGATAAGGAAACAGAGTGATTATAAGCTGTTTGTCCAAGGGCACATAGCTCTAGTGTCATGACACGATCTGTTCATCATAGCTTTTGATTGCATACTTGTGCTCTTTTTATAGTATTCTAAGTACTCTTTTCCTTAGAGTTCAAACAACTTAACTGAAAATGAAACAACTGTCTGAAAATGAAGTTGTAGCAAATACTTCAATTGTATATGCCTGTCTTGTGATTATTCCCTATTGACATGTTTTCAAGATGGGTATATTTAAGGTGGTGGGATGAAGGGGTAGATTGTTTATTTCCTAATTTTTTAATTTATGGAATATGTATTTGTTTGACTTATAAATTATTGACAAATATTGGATTTATATATGATATATTTTACATTTACTTTTTCTGTTGCTAAAGAGAATGTAAAAACTGAAATCACATTTTTTTTTCTTCATTTTGCAGTAGTATTATTGATTCCACAGAATACAGCCAACCTCCAGGTTTCAGTGGCAGTTCTCAGGTAAATGATGTATCTAACGATCTGTTCTAGTGGTGCCATAAATCTAATCACCTGAGTTATAAAATCACAGATGAGTCCTATCCTAGAGACAGCTGTTGGTGTGCTGTAGCATTGATTAGTGCTTGAATAGCTCTGGTGAATAATCAATCAGCTGTATATCTGCTCGTTACTGATTGAGTCAAAAAATTTTTTTTAGCATGCTAGTAACATTAGGCCTTGAGAGGAAGGAAATACTGTAAGAGCAAATTATGAGTAATCAGGACATTGTTTCTCTCGGAGATAAAGTTATAATTTATTGATGAATTGCCTGTTATTATGTTGAAACATGAAGCTTTTTTCTGGGAGGTAAACTACAGGCTTTATTAAAATCGACTCTGGCCTCTCCTTTTCTTTAATTAATTGTATGATTATTTTGATTTTTACTCTCTTCATCTAGGACTTGGGGATGCTGGTATTTGTCAAGTCTAATTTTGAGGCCAGACTGTGTTTTTTTTAAATTTTCACTTTGAAATAACTTCAGACTTAGAGAAAAGTTATGAGAATGTTAAAAATAATTCCTTTACATTCTGTATGCAGGTAATCTAGGTGTTCACATTTGATCATATTTGCTTTATCATTCTCATTCTCTCTTTTACATATATGCACATAAAATTTTTCCTTTGGATTGTTTAAGAAGGTACAGACATAATGTTCCTTTATGTACTTCAATTTGTGTTTCCTTAAAAACAAAAATATTGTCCTGTGTAATCACAAGATAATTTTAAAATTCAAGAAGTTAATGTTGGTATGCTTTATATAATTTCTATATCTTATTCAGATTTTACAAACTGTTCTTACAATTATCCTTTACCTCCTTTTTTTCATAACAGGAAATAATAAGGCAATTTTTGTATATTCATTTATGTGATAGTGCAGTTATTTTTATCAAAGTGGAAAGAAAATCTTTCATATCATACAGCTTTTATTTGTGTTTTTCTTTTCCAACTGCTTAGATGACTGCCTCTATGACTGTTATGATTAGATTGCATAACGCCTCTACATATCCCGTGTTATCTTCATTTGCGTGCTTAGATTTGGCAAGTTCATAGATTTGTTTGTATCTCTTCCTGAAGAGCCACAAATGCACTAGATCTAGGTGTTTTTGTCAGACGTAATGAGATATATCAGGAGAAAATTTTTTTTTAAGTTTTATTTATTTTATTTTTTGACTGTGGTGGATCTTTGTTGCTGCATACAGGCTTTCTCTAGTCATGATGAGCAGGGGCTACTCTTCGTTGTGGTGTATGGGCTTCTCATTCTCTCTCTCTTATTTTAATATTTATTTATTTGGCTGTGTCGGGTCTTCTTTGTGTCATGTGGAGTCTTCTGTTGTGGTGCACGGATTTTCTAGTTGCAGTTGTGGTGCACGGATTTTCTAGTTGCAGTACACAGACTTAGTTGCCAACTGGCCTGTGGGTTCTTAGTTCCCCGACCAGGGAGCAAACTCCTGTCTCCTGTGGTGCACAGATTTCTCTAGTTGCAGTGCATGGACTTAGTTGCCCTGTGGCCTATGGGCTCTTAGTTCCCCAACCAAGGATGGAACCCATGTCCCCTGCATTGCAAGAATTCTTAATCACCGGACCACCAGGGAAGTCCCTCAGGAGAAATTTTTAAGAATTGAATGGAAACATTTTTAAGAACTTGAAGAGGGAAAGCAGAATCTGGAAATAGGCTTGGCACTCATAGCTAGGCCTTGGTGTTCTCCTTTCAAATGTAATCTCACAGAACATCCGCATCGGACACAGTCACTCTGGGCCTAGGAAGAAATGAAACAAAAATCAAGATCAGTTCATAAACTTAACTGAGCACATTTGAAAAAGTCACTATGCCAAATACGTAAAATACCAAACACACCCGTGTCCTGACTAATGCACGCAGTTGCTGCATCTCTACTAGTTACGGCCTTAATCTCACTGTAGTTTTCTGTTTGCCCAGGTACGATTCATTAAGATACCCCATCACAGGATTTTCCCCCTTCTTGACAGTATCCAATCCAGAGCATAGCCTTACTTCCTTGAACCCTCCCCCAAATCACTTAACATGAGCCTGTATCCTATAAGTAGTACATAACATCTTCCTACCTTAACCCATAGTATGCTGTATTCTTCATTGCAATGAGCAGTAATAAAACTTATTCAGCTACAGGTGTATTCCTATTGGTCTTTGGTTGCAGGGCTTTCACAAATTCTACATAGAGGAACAAGGAAAGCCTTTTTCCTATTGTCATTTATAGGACGTTGATTTGGAATTTCTAGCAAATTCCATGAGTTAGAAATTATAGAAACTGAACCTAGGTGGGAAAAAAAAACATTCAGAATAGTGTTTTTGTCTGTGTGTGGGTTTTTTGTTTTTGTTTTTCATTTTTTAGTTTTTACTCTTTGCATGTAATAAAGGAGACTTAGTTTGAGATGGTACAATAAGCCTGTGGTCTCTCCAACCTCCACCCACTAGAAATCCCATTGACGTATAGCTGTCCTCGTACGGAAAACTTAAAAAGAATTTATAGATGATAAAAAGAATACTGAAGAAGTCTGCCTAACGTGAGTCACCATGTGCAGAGTAAAAGAGTGTTTTGGTGAAGTCGTCTGGGTCTCCCAGGAGACTCCAACCTTAGCATCTGCCGGAGGAGGGGGAAGTTGTTGAGGAAAACCTGCTAGGGCTTCTGGGACAGAACTAATATGACATATTGTGCGGAAGTCCTTACCCTTCGTTTCTAGGAATACTCTTTATAAAACACAGACTTAAAACAAATTGACATAAAAATAATTGAAAACAAAGGAGTAGATGAGGATAAGCCTGGCAAATGCAAGAATGGTAAGGAAGATGACAAAAACAACGGCAAAGTAAAGTACAGATCAAAATAGAACTCAAGGGAAAAATCATTAGAAGACAGATACATGTTTTCACATAATAAAACATATAATCCCACAAGCTAGTAGTAATTTGTGTGACATAAATAAAGGATTGATATTTATATAAAGCAAAACTTTATTAGAAATTTTAAAAAATTGATTAAAACTTTAACATGGTAGGAGATTTTAAAGTATACTCATCCCTCAGTATCTATGAGGGATTGGTTCCAAGAGCTGTGGCAGATGCCAGGGTCCAAAGATGCTCAGGTTCCTTACATGAATTGTGGTATAATTGCATAAAACCTCTGCAGCACATCCTCCTGTATACTTTGTCATCTTTATGATTATTTATAATAACTAGTATAACATAAATGCTATGTAAAAAAATTTAAATACAATGTGAATACTATGTAAATAGTTGCCAGTGCAGCTGCAAATTCATTTTGCATTTTGGAATTTTCCAGAATTTCTTCCTTTGGTGGGGGTGGATATTTTCTGTGTTTGATTAAATTTGTATTTATAGAACCTGTGGATATGGAAGGCCTACTGTATAGTTCACTCCTGCTGCTAAGTCACTTCAGTTGTATCCGACTCTGTGCGACCCCACAGACGGCAGCTCACCAGGCTCCCCCGTCCCTGGGATTCTCCAGGCAAGAACACTGGAGTGGGTTGCCATTTCCTTCTCCAGTGCATGAAAGTGAAAAGTGACAGTGAAGTCGCTCAGTCGTGTCCAACTCTTAGCGACCCCATGGACTGCAGCCCGCCAGGCTCCTCCATCCATGGGATTTTCTAGGCCAAAGTACTGGAGTGGGGTGCCATTGCCTTCTCCGACTGTATAGCTCAAGAAATAATTAAAGTAGTAATATTGGTATTTAGGAACATTTATTTTCTACCTACTATGCATTGCATGTACATTGCTCAATGTGCTTTACAAGCATTAACTACTTTAATTCTTAGGACTTGAGATACGTACTATTATTATTATTTTCTATTTTACTAAGGAGGAAACTAGGGCAAAGAAGTTAAGCAGAAGTTAAGATATTCTAACCCAGGCATTATGGCTTCAGGACCTGTGCTTTTAAATATTAACTTATAAAGCCAACAGTTTTGGCTTTTTTTCCCCAGTACTTTCTATTTACCAGACACTATGATGGGCTCGGGTTATTGAATAAAAACAAGGCAGACAAAAATTACTGCTATAACCCAGCTTTCAGTCTGCTGCTGCTAAGTCACTTCAGTCGTGTCCAACTCTGTGCAACCCCATAAACGGCAGCCCACCAGGCTCCACCGTCCCTGGGATTTTCCAGGCAAGAACACTGAAGTGGGTTGCCATTTCCTTCTCCAGTGCGTGAAAGTGAAAAATGAAAAGTGAAAGTGAAGTCGCTCAGTCGTGTCCAACTCTTAGCGACTCCATGGACCGCAGCCTACCAGGCTTCTCCGTCCATGGGATTTTCCAGGCAAGAGTACTGGAGTGGTTGCCATTGCCTTCTCCAGCTTTCAGTCTAGTTGGAGGTATACTAATAGTAATAAAGACAGATTATCTTTGGCAAAGAGGAGGTAAGGGAGCAAGCTATGTGAATATCTCTGGGCAGATCTAAGCTGAGTGAAAGAAAGTACATAAGCTGTGCGCTAGAAGCCTGCCTGACATAGCCCAGATATCTGTTATGACTGGAGAGGAATGAGCAAGGGGGAGAAAAATAGAAATGAGGTAAGAAATGTAAATAACAGAGGTCACTTAGTGTGTAACTTTCTTAGTCATTATAAAGACTCTGGATTTTTATTCTTTGGTTGAATGAGTCAAACTTAGCTTAATGGGTACTTGCCTTACTTTATACTTTGTATCAAGGGATATACATATTATTAGTAATCTTGGAGCACTGAGAAAACTGGATTGATTCTAAAACAAGATAAATTACACCATCTACATTGTCAGAATCAGAACCTCGAGTAAACAGCTACTTTGACAATCTGGAAGAGAGTAACCAGACTCCTCTGAATACCTTTGTGTCAAAGAGTATACAAATGTTGCTACAAACAACTTAAAAAACTCCTGCTTTGAAAATGTTATATGTCAAAATTTGTGAAATTTTGGTCAGAAGTATCCTAAAAATTATATTAGTAAATGGATTCATTTTTAGATGAGAATAAAACAAAATGAACCAGGCATTGAACTCAAGAAACTGGGAAAAACTTAAGATGGTAAATGTAGAGAGATTAAAAAAGGAAGATTATATATAAGATGTTTCAATATATAATTGAAATGGACTGTTATAGTATTGAGTAGATTAAAAAACTTGGTGCTGGTACATACTAATAAAAATAGAACTCTTAATAAATTGAACAATTTGAATAGACCAGTAACCATAATTGGTTGTGATTCCAATTAAAAAAAAAACAAACCTCAAGAATATTTTTTAAGGGTTTGTAGAGAGTGTGACCAACTGACTTTAAATGGTTATTTGTAGAATGAATGCTTCAGAAGTATATTACAAGGGCATTTACCCAACAGGTTATTTTAATGTATTCTAACACTGCTCTAACAAATGGGGCACAATAAAAATTTTAAATCTAACTGAAAGGTAATTAAGAGTTTACCCTATGGTGAAGGTGGTTATGCAGATCAGTGGTAAAAGGGAAGATTAAGTAAATGTTGCGATACCCAGGAAACCATTTGCTGGAAATTGGCTTTCTATTTTATCTTTTACTGTAAGAGTTCAGATCAGCTAAATAATGATTTAGATAATGATAGAACTGTTGAAATTAAGAAAGAGACAGTATATAAGAAAGTACCACAAACAAAATTTTATACCCAGACTGGGAAAGGTATTATCAGTTTGATAGGCAAATGGTTTAATTGCTTCAAAATAAATAAGGTTTCTTATACCAATTCCATGTTTTTGATGAAAGCACCAGCAGGCAAAAAGTAGATGAAGAACATGGGGAAAAAGATAAATCCAAATGGCCCACTCACATGTAAAATAATACTCTACTGTGTGATTTGGTAGTGACAAACATAGAAATTTCTTATAAGAAATGATTCAAAGTACTATCTAAAAGTTATATACCAATATTATTTATACAAGCAAAAATTCTGGAAAAATAAATATGCCCAGTCATAGTAGAACAGCTTCAGAGACTGGTACAGCTGTTGAGTATACTATTTTGCTACTCTTAAAAATAATGTTTATAGTTGAAATGGAATTGATAAAAAGTTAATATAATGTAGGTGAAGCCAGAAGTAATTATTTTATACCCCTGAATTTTTATAATTGCCTGTTTTTGTCTTAGAGTCTTTATATAACAATGGCACCCCACTCCAGTACTCTTGCCTGAAAATCCCATGGACGGAGGAGCCTAGTAGGCTGCAGTCCATGAGGTCACTGGGAGTCGGACACAACTGAGCGACTTCACTTTCCCTTTTCACTTTCATGCATTGGAGAAGGCAGTGGCAACCCACTCCAGTGTTCTTGCCTGGAGAATCCCAGGGACGGGGGAGCCTAGTGGGCTGCCGTCTATGGGGTCGCACAGAGTCGGACACGACTGAAGTGACTTAGCAGCAGCAGCAGCAGTACAATTAGTAAAAAATCAGGAAGTTAATGTTAATATAATATGATTATCTGAGACAATGTATTTAAATTTCAGCGGGTTTGCCACTGATATTCTTTTATAACAAAAGGAAAATTTTCTTTGTCCAGAGTGAATCCAGAATCACTGGTTATATTTAGTTGTCATGTTTCTTTAATCTCCTCTAAATTGTTTTAGTTCCTCAGTTGTACATGAGGTTGACATTTTTGAAGTGTCAGTTATTAATTTTGTAGACCATTCCTCAGTATGATTTTGTCTGATATTTCGTTGTAACTGGATTCTGATTACCCATTTTTATCACAAATGCTACAGCCCCCAGTGTGGTATCCTTTGTTAGTCTGTCACATCTGGATATGGTGTATCTGCTCAATTTTGGTGATGTTACCTCTGATCATTTGATTAAGGTGGTGCCTGCCAGATTTGTTTGCTATAAATTTATCATTTTTCTCCCATATGAGCATTTATTAATGAATTTTACTTGAAATAATAATAAATTTTTTTGCCCAAATGATAATTTTTCATTTCTTTTCTACATTAATTTTTAAATTTTTTATTGAAGTTTAATTTACAGTGTTTTTGTTTCAAGTGTATAGCAAAATGATTCATATATATGTATATATATATTTGTATTATAGGTTATTTTGAATATTTTGAGCATAGTTCCTTGTGCTATACAGTATGTCCTTGTAGTTTGCCTTTTTTATGTACAGTAATGTGTATATGATAGTCCCGAACTTTTAATTTATCCGCCCCCCCACATCTATGCTGTCCTCTTTGGTAACTGTAAGTTTGCTTTCTAGTCTGGGATCTGTTTCTCTTTTGTAAATATGTTCATTTGTGCCATTTTTTAAATTCCATATGTAAGTGATGTCATATGATATTTTTCTTTCTCTAATTTACTTAAAATAATCTCTTGATCCGTCCATGTTGCTTCAAATTGCATTATTTCATTTTTTTTAATGCCTGAGTAATAATTCCTCATTTACTAGTTAGGATTTCCATTCTAAGAGAGATCTTTCCTTCTGTCTCTTTGTTTATATGGTTATGGAATCATGGATTTAAAAGTTTTTCTGTTAATCATTTTGAAGCTCAGTCTGTTCCCTGTTTGGCTAGTTGGAATTCCCCCAAGCTGATCTTCAAGTTCTTATCATTTTTTAAGTACCTTCTTACATTCTTAGATAATAAGATGTACCAGTATCATCTTGTACTTATCTTGCCCAAGTTCTGTAATCAGCCATGTATCCAAGAAGTCCTGTTTTCTTTTAATGGAGAATGATACTTCAAAACAGAGACCTGGGTTTTAAGTATGCTCATTGCTCGTAGAGTGTCATTGCTTGTAGGCCTTCTTGGTCGACAGAGCTAGGAAGCACGCTTATCTGTATATATAACATATTATATATTTATTAATTACATGTTAATCACCTTAAGTGTTTGATGAAAGGACTCACAGGAATCAAGGAGTTTATACTTGTGGAACTTGATTATAGGCAGTGGATACAGTACAACCAAGCAGAAGAAGGGCACTCATTGAAAAGGATGTGGAGATTTCAGGCAGTCTTCTTTGTCCTGGTACCACTGAGTCACAGAGGAACTGCTTTGTCTCCAGGTTCAGAATGACTACTTGCTTACATTCTCAAGCACCTTAGTAATGGGAAGTGCAGATTTGGCTTATAGTCAGATCTCTTATTTTAAGCTAGTCCCATGGGCAGTGCATTCTAGTTATGTGACCAATTATTAACTCACAGACTTCACTGAAATAGGTGAATCATAAATTCAATTATTATTACTAAACAATACTGACAGAGTGATGCAATCTCTTTCCAAACAACTCTCAGGCCTGTGGTTATGGAATACCATTTATCTTTATTTCAATACATTTTGCAGTGTAGGTTAAGAGTCAGTAGCTCTGTAAATAACCATGTGGGCAACCCAGACCAACTGAGATTACTCTCTACTATTCAGTTGATGAACATCATGTATATAATCATCTATGTATGTAACATATCTGTGTTTCTGTATCTGTCATAAAAGCTATGGATTCATGCTCATGACCTCCCATTACAGTTTACTATCACAGGGTTCATTGTAGCTTTAGTGAACCTTTCCATATCTTTAATTCCCTATTCTGACAGAAACCTAGTTCTCATATCAAAATATACATTTTACTTATTGTCATAGTCTTATTAGTGTGTGTGTATATATATATGCACATAAACTAGTATGGAAATTACTAAGAAAGCAGATCTACTAACTAGTGGTGAATATTTATTTAAATTCCTTTATATCTTTAGTCTGAGAATACAGTTACAAAAATTCAGTGTGTTCAAAAATTACTTGGATTTGATTTGTTAATTTTTCATCAGTATTAGCTGTAATATTTCTTTGAAATACAGTTGAGTTCATTTGCTTCCGTTTGTGTGCCATCACCAACCCTTACCTTTATTACATAGAAACTTTTTCTGAAAATATGAAATATTAACCTGATTTTGAAGGTCAGAGCTTTACAGAAAGTCATATTCAATAAATACCACCCCTCTAACCTTTCTACCAATTTCCGTATCCTTTATCTTTTCCCACTACGTTGTTTCTTACCCTTTGTTGGTAACCAGTATATCATGATACATATGCATATTCTTATTTCTTTTTTACACAAAGGGTGGGTTTCCTAGTGATTCTCTTCTGTGCTTTGCTCTTTTATTTAACAGTTTATCATGAAGACAAATCTATAGAAGTGCATAGAATTCTTCCTTATTTTTATAGCTGCATAGGATTATTTAATCAATTTGTTAAAGAGAGATAGTTTACATTATTTTGTAATTACAAAGTAGTGCTGCAGTGATTAATTTGTACATACATATTTTCATATCATTGGATGTAGTATCTTCAGGGTAAATTCCTAGATGTGGGATTTCTGGGTCAAAGACGGATGAATGGATGGGTGGATGGATAGATAGATGGACAGACAGAGAGATTGATATTGCCAAATCATCTCCCTCCCCCAAAGGATTGTACCAGTTTGCACTTTCCCCAGCAGTATATATGAATGTGTCTGCTCTCCTAGAATCTTTCTCAGAGCTTCTCTAATAGAATGAGTTTTCTTAAAAATTTTGCTAATCTGTCAAGAGAGAAATATATCTCAGAATACTTTCCCCAGCAGTAGATGAATGTGTCTGCTCTCCTAGAATCTTTCTCAGAGCTTCTCTAATAGAATGAGTTTTACTTTAAAAATTTTGCTTATCTGTCAAGAGAGAAATGTATCTCAGAATAGTTTTGTGTTTCTGTAATTATGAGTTAGATTGAACAAATATCATATGACTGCTGGTATATTAATATACTTATTAGTAGATTATGTATTCATATTTCTGGCCTATTTTTTTCTATAAAGTTTTTTATTTGTTTTGTTCAGTTTTTAAGACTTGGTAGTTCGTATATGAGGAAAATTAGCACTTTATCTGTGATAAATGTTGCCTATATTTTCTTCTGTTTTTGTTTAAACTGTTCAAAATTTCTAAATCATTATTTAAAGTTAGCAATCTTTTGTTGCCTCTGGGTTTTGAGTCATAGTTCTAAAAGTCTACCTCTAACTAGGATGTAGAGAAATTTATCCACATTTTCTTGTTTCATTTCATTTATTACGTTTGGACTCTTGTTCTCTTTGGAGTTTATTCTGGTATATGTTTTGAGGTGTGGACCTAATTTTATCTTTATCCAAATGTCTAGTTAGTTGTCCTAGCTCACTTTTTATTTATTTATTTATTTATTTTTATTTTCGGCTGCACTGGGTCTCTGTTGCTGCCCGTGGGCTTTCTCTAGTTGTGGCAACCAGGGGCTACACTGTTGCAGCACATGGGCTCAGTATTCGCCTCTGGAGCATGGCCTCAACAGCTGTGGGGCACAGGCTTAGTTGCTCTAGGCATGTGGAATCTTCCTGGACAAGAGATTGAACCTGTGTCCCCAGCATTGGCAGGTAGATTCTTATCCACTGTACCACAAGGGAAGTCCCCTGTGCTCTTAAAAAGTCTTTCTTTGATCAAGTGTTTTGAGATGCAGCCTTTCTTATATCAAAAATTCTGTGTGTATATGGATTTATTTCTGGTCTTTCTCTTCTGTCTACTGACATATTTCTCTTTCATCTTTCACTGTCACCTCTTTATGTTTTAATGTCTGATAGAAATTAATTCCCCCAACCCCCTAGCTTCTCTTTTTCAGTGTTTTACAGAAATTCTTTCCTGTTTTGTTTCTTCACATGAACTTTAGTATCAGTTTTTATAGCTGCATAAAAAAGCTTCTTGGTATCTTTATTCAAACTGCCTTTAACTCATAAATTGCCTTATGGAGAACTGATATGTTGATGATATTGAGTTGAGTCTAGGTTTTATTTACTTCTGTGTAAGTTTATTCCTAAGTTTTTTTTACAGTTGTAAAGATTTTTAAATTTCAAGGTAATTGTAGATTCACATGCAGTTTTAAAAAAATAATTCAGAGATAGCGCATGAGAATACCCTGGTGGTACAGTGGTTAGGACTCTGTGCTCGCATTGATGGGGGCTTGGGTTCAATTCCTGGTCAGGGAACTAAGATCTCAAAAGCTAGGTGGTAAAGTCAGAACAAAACAAGCATAAACAAACAAAATCAGAGAGCCTATTTGCCCAGTAACCCTAGTGATAACACCTTAATAATAATGAACTTTCTAGTCCATGAATATCTTTCCATTTATTTTGGTCTTTTAAAAATTTCTCTTGGCAGTGTTTGTGTTTGTAATATAGAGGTCTTCCATGCTTCTGTTAAATTAATTTCTAATTCTTTTTTGATGCTATTATTGATCCAGTTTTAAAATTTTCTACTTTGTTGTGAATATATAAACATATGATTGATTTTTGTATGTTAACCTTATTTCTTATTATCTTGCTAAATTTTTGAAAACATTTTCATTTATTTATTTTTGGCTGCACTGGGTCTTCTGGGCTTTCCCACTGGGCTTTCTCTTGTTGAGGCAAGTGGGGGCCATTCTTTAGTTGCGGCGCATGGGTTTCTTACTGTGATGGCTTCTCTTGTTGCAGAGCTTGGGCTCTAGGGTGCACAGGCTTAGTTGCTCCCTGGCCCGTGGAACCTTCCTGGATCAGGGATCAAATTCATGTCCCCTGCACTGACAGGTAGATTCTTAACCACTGGACCACCAGGGAAGTCCTTGCTAAACTTACTAATTCTAGTTGTTTTGTAGATTCTTATGAAATTCTGTGTAAAATCATGTGATCAGCAAAACTATTTTTGCCTTTTCTAATCTTTTTGTGTTCTCTTCTCTTTTCCTTCCCTCACTTCTTCTCCCCTCCTCTCCTTCTCCCTTCTTATCCTTTCCTTCCCGTCTCTTCTCTCTTTTTCCTTTTACCCTCCCTTTCCCAATACTTCAACTTATATGTTAGCTCTACATTTTGGTAGATGCCCTTGAGGAAGTATCCTTCTATTCCTAATTTTTTGAGAAATTATAACATGTATAGGTGTTGAATTTTGTCTTTCCTGCATCTCTTGGAATTATTATATGGTTATTTTCCTTTATTTTGGCCATTTGGTGAATTGCATTGATTGATTTTCAAATATGAAAACAACCCTGCATTCTTGGACTAAACTCCATTTAGTCATGATGAGTTACTTTTTTTACATGTTTTGGGAATTGATTTGCTATTTTGCTGTAGATGCTTGTTTTCATGAAGGTTCTTATTCCCCTTCTTTTTTCCTTCCCTTCCTCCAGTATCCTCATTGGGTGTGGGTATTACAGTTATGCTGGCCTCATGAAACAAATGGGGAGGTGTTTTCTGAAAGGTTTGTGCAAGATTGATGTTATATCTTCCATGAATATTTGGTAGGATTTTCAAATAAAAGTATCCGGGCCCTCTCTTTAGAGTTATATGCTGGGTTTTGGTGTACTTATTCTGTCTTATTCTTAAATCCCATAAATGAGATATTATAGCTGATGTATACAAACAGTATTTGAAATCACTTGCTTGGTTACTGTATCCTTGCTTCTCTTTCATTCTGTGTCTCCAGTCTTCTAGTTTGTTTTACTGAACTTTTCAATTATAAAATTTCAGACATTTTTAAAGAAATGGCTTATTGATGATAATCCTTGCTTTCATTCAGATGAAAAAGCATTTTGCTCAGCATTCTGTTGTTGTAGGATAGTTTTGTTGGATGTGAATTTTAGTTTGAGGTTATTTTCTTTCAACTTTTTAAGTATAACCAAAGCTTAGGATGTTCTAGCTGCTGTTACTGTTTTTGAGAAGTGTTTTGCGTCTTTGATTGTTCCTATTAAGTGAATTATCTTTTCTGTTTTTGTGATTTTAAAATCTTTCTCTCTTGGACAGAAACACAGTTTTGCTTTAGTATATGTAATTGTGGATTTCTTTTTATTTTTCCTTGATAGGAATAATTTCCCTGTCTATATTCATGTATGTTTTCAGTTTTGGAAAATTGTCAACATTAGCTCTTCAAATATGTGTTCTTCTGTCTGTTACTCTCTTCTGGGTCTCTGGGTGCCCATGTTTAAACCTTATTATTCTTTCATGTTTCTTTTCTTTCAAGTTTTTCTGTCTTCCTGACTTTTATCCTTCATTTTGGGTAATTATTTTAGATTTGTCTTCCAGTTTTCAAATTCTCTTTTTATTTTCCAGATCTAGTATTTGCCCTTTCGTTCATATTTGTCCTCAGACTGTCCTCTTCTTTCCCCCTTTCTACATTGTTCTGTGTTGTTTACCTTTACTTCTCTGAGTTTGGCTTCCTGTTTGGTTGTTAATCTTTTAGTAAAATAGCCTTTTTTTCTTGTGATCCAAACACTGCTTTAAAATGTACTTCTTCTTTAAAAAAAAGTATTTATTTTTAGTTGGAGGACAATAGCCATCTACTTGTAGCAGGAGTTCACTCTAGATAAGTGTCTTGTTCATGGTAGTAACTTAGTATTTCTTAATACATTAGCAGTTGTTTTATTCTTATTGGTTAACTTGTATCATCCAAAGATCTCAGTATGTAGCTTATTTCTGTCTCTTAATGTGCCGCACACATAATTGATAGAAACCATTTGTAGAAGAGTTTTCATACCCTTTTAGTTAACATAGTGCTGGGATATATATTTAGGATTATAGACTTTAATAGAGTTCATATGCTAGTATATTTCAGATTTGCTTTTGTTGTCTAAATATATATACAAGATTTAGTTATTTTGGTTTTCTAATGTATATATCAAACTATTTAGTATATACATGTTGACTATCCCTTAACCTAATAATAAATACTAATTTAAATATCTATTCTATATAATTAAGCACTATTCCTATTACTCAAAATATATAGGGCTGCACTATAATTCTGAAAAGTAATTAGTTTCCTTTTGGTAATTGTTTCCTAACAGTTGATGCATATTCAAATTCTTAAAATTCTAAGTTTGGCATTTATAATGGATTCTATCTTCATTAATTTGGAGAGTTGAAAGATGCTTCTCATTTTATTCTTGTAAAATGGGCCTATTTTCCTTTTAAAATAAGAATTCGAAAATATGGTCTTAGGAACTACAGGATTTTGCCATTTGTAATTATTTTAATGTGAACTTTTGAAATTAAATATTCAAGCATCTAGATATTCTCCGCAGAAAAAATAGTATGCTTCGTTCCAGAATTACACGTGTCTTTTTCTTGTTATCACCTTAGACAAAGAAACAGCCCTGGTATAACAGCACATTAGCATCAAGACGAAAACGACTCACTGCTCATTTTGAAGACTTAGAGCAATGTTACTTTTCTACAAGGATGTCTCGTATCTCAGGTACATATTCAAGAATTCTTAAAATATCTCAAGTTCATGTTTCATGTCCATGTCTAGCTTCTTATGCTGGATTTATGAAAAGTTCTATTCATAAAGCAAAACTGTCTATTTTCAACATAGTCTAGCACAGCATTTTGGAGGTTCTTAGACATCTTGGATTACTTTGCTCTTCTATAACTATTTTTGTTCTCTTTCTCTATTTGGGAATTTTTAATCTGTATATACTTAGCTGTATAAAGTTAAAAACAAATCAGCCATGAATATGTAGCTAGCAAAAATAAATTCCATTCAGTTGCCTTCTATTTTTCAATGTTTGTTAAGTTCTAAGCACTATCATCTGTGCTAAGAATAAAAAGATGAAAGAACTTGTTTTACTGTCCAGGAGTATTATAAATTTATTGAAGGGAAGCAACAGGTAATTTGCTAATAGCCTAATAGGTTATTTACCTAATGCTACATGGTCTTATATAAATATGCCAAGGGCATTAAGGGAATAGAGAAGAATAATTGACTAATATAACTGGAGGTGAAAAAGCCATGCCAAGTTGAAAATGGGGAAATGTAAGAGAAAGATTCCTGTAGGGATTTCAGAGAAGTTGTATTTCATCAAAGCTAGTATTAATTAACTAAAAAAGGATAATAGAAACATATTCAAAGTAGAGGAAATAACTTATGCGCAGATTTGTATACAGTAGGATAGAATAGTTTTACTGCTGTAGGATAGTTTTGTGCCCTTTTTGTTAGTTCTCTGATCTTTAGCCTTTCTTGGTGTCTCTGCTCACCATTGAGGAGGGGACATTTATACCAACCCTGCACAATTTTTGTCTTTTTTTTTTTTTTTTTTTTATGATGCACATAAAATATAGTGCTTTGTATAAGATTCTCAATTAGTTGATGTTATTTTTAATACACCTGCTCAAAATGAGCATTACCAAGGAAAGAAATGTATGATATTTTATTAATTGTTAAAAATTTGGCCTTGAATTTCTCTTGAATAAGCATGGTTGTATTATAATCTACACATTATAGAGAGAGAACCTTTGGACACATTTGCCTCAGGTTTAGAGGTGGACAAAAGCAAAATATATAGATTCAACATGGCGTTTTTCCTGTGAAGACTAGAAGAAAGCCAAGCTTTGTTTATAAGTGTGTTTGAAATTCATAGTCAGTAGTCAATAGTTTTCATTCAGATGGAAAGTTTTCTGTGTATTGTCTGAGAATTAAGCCTCTTATTAAACTTCTGTAATAATCTATAAACTATAGTATGAAGCTGTAAATTTGAAAGTGGTCTGAGACCTACATTCTGGCTGGCAGAGGGTACATGTTAAGCCTTCCAGATTTTATTTGTTGGTATGATGTTGAAATACAACCACAGGTAAATGGCAGACATTAAAAAGAGAGAGATAGTAAAGAGAGATTGGAAAAGGCTAGTGATTCATAATTTTAAGTAACTATAACATAGGCATGCTATGGGATAGTAAAGGTAATCACAAACTAATTTATTTTGGCGATATAGCTTTATAGGAAGATAGACTAGTAAGTTAAAATCAGGAGGAAGATTAATTTAGTTTTATACTTAATAGATATGGTTGTATTGTACTCCACACATGGTTGTCTTAGTTTTTAGGAATCTCGAATTTAACTTATCAAATTTGTACACTGATGACACATATTGCTGAATATGAAGTTTCTCCTAGTTTTCTTGGCTGTGAAGAAGACCTTGAAACTTCTTTGTAATGGGTACCTAAGAGTTTGATTGTCCTTTTGTCTATGTTCAACTGAGAACCCACTCCCCATCCCCGCTTCTATTTTCATCTATGAAAATGAGAGATAACTAAGAAATTAATATCTTGAATTCTTAATTGTAATTGGAAAAGAAGCTAAATTATGAAGCATTAGAAGACAGAAAAGAGACACTGAATACACTTTTACAGAATAATCTGTAATTAGAATAGGAGAGGTGATTTGCCAGAAGATATATATGGATGTTGATCAAAAACCAACCAAGCAAACAGAATCCTACCTTTTCACAACCAGATAAGTGAAATCTATGCTTTCAGATACTGAAATAATTGTTTTTTTAAATTTAAATTTATTTATTTTAATTGGAGGCTAATTACTTTACAGTATTGTATTGGTTTTGCCATACATCAACATGAATCCACCATGGGTGTACACGTGTTCCCCATTCTGAACCCACTCTCCCACCTCCCTCCCCATACCATCCCTCTTGGTCATCCCAGTGGACCAGCCCCAAGCATCCTGTATCCTGCATTGAACCATCTTTTTCTAAGGTAGCTGAACTTCTGGCCATCATACCCAATAGTTTAACACCAACTTTCAACAGAAGTTATAAAAAAAAAATTTAAAAACAATTATTTCAATATAATTGGTATGATGGCCAGAAGTTCAGCTACCTTAGAAAAAGATTATAATCTTCTACAGAATATACATTTTTGAATGCTTGTGGATTTTATGTACTTAGAGATTGATGTCAAAAGGTTGAAAGAATAGATTAACATTAAACCAAATTTTAAATGGATATCTAAAGTAACTGTCTTTTTAGTATTATATTAAGTAGCTCACAGTAATAGGGTTGTCTTAATTTAGAAATGGAGAAGGCAGTGGCACCCCACTCCAGTACTCTTGCCTGGAAAATCCCATGGACAGAGGAGCCTGGTAGGCTGCAGTCCATGGGGTCACGAAGAGTCGGACACGACTGAGCGACTTCACTTTCACTTTTCCCTTTCACGCATTGGAGAAGGAAATGGCAACCCACTCCAGAGCTCTTTCCTGGAGAATCCCAGGTACGGGGGAGCCTGGTGGGCTGCCGTCTGTGGGGTCACACAGAGTTGGACACAACTGAAGCGACTTAGCAGCAGCAATTTAGAAAAAGAACCAGTTAGCTATTGTATCCAAACTACTTTGTAGTACAGTTGATATCTTCCCCCCCTGCCGTTTTTTCCCTGTAATAACCTATGTTTTATTTATAATTTGTTGAACTTCCTGAGAATAATTTTTGTCAACTAAGAGCTTCAGCCCAATAACATTTTGATATTGCATGCTAATTAGGTTTGTTCCTTTTACTTTTCCCAGAATGGAAACACTACAAAATTGAACCCTTTTAATGTAGGTCATTAGATGACTGTGTTAAGTTAGCTTTTAAATCTTTAACATTTAAAATATTGCAGACAGAAGCTTAGTTTCCTCAATTATTTTCCTTTATAATAATTGTTAGATAAATTTCTTCATGTCAAGAATTTAAGATAACTGGAAATCTCCAGATAAATAAATTCTTAATTATATATCACATAGTATAGTAAAAGTAAAATAATTCTTTTCGCTTAATGATACTTACAGTGTAATTTCTTTTAGCCTACTGTTATTTTCAGAGAACATTTGAGAAGGAAAATCACAAAACTTTAAAAGATTGTGTGTGTGTTTATGTATGTATATGAGCTAAGAATAAGGAGGAAGTTATGAAAAAAAACATTGTTGTAACAGGCTTATTTCAAGTTTCCATATAGGAGGCTAACTAACGTAATTGTGTGCTTTACTTTTCTTTCTTTGGGAAGGAAAATGCAAGTCCAAACTTTAATCAATTTTAGAAAACAATGTTCTTTATTTATGCTTTTTCGTTGTAGGCCTGTTTCTACATTGGAGAGTAGATTAGCTCTCTTCATTAGAAGAGTAGATTAGATCTTTCATAACCTGACTTTGTGATTTAAATTCTACGTCATTTAATTATGAATAGCTTACTGAAATGGATTTTACTCAAAGTATTTGTAGAGTTCTGTTGGATGGAATTACTGTTTTCCATGTTCCACCAAGATATTTGCATGAACCTATTTTAAATTTGACTTTGAAAATTAAGGATTAATACGTTGCAGTTTTACTCCCATCCCATAATTGGTTTTGAAACACTTCAATGTATTATGTGAACAAATACTTCATTTGCTTTTTATTTAAAAATTCATTTTTTAATCTAAATTGTGTTTTGACTAGTAAACAGGAGCATGATAATGTATCCCTGTAAATATGTTCCTTCAAACTAACAAAACTCTCACTTTCTCCATTGATAAGGGATTTTATTTTAATAAATAATTTAACCTTTCTTGATCATAGGTACTTTTTTTCCTTTGTTTTGCAAGAAATGATTGCTTAAAAAAGAAAGAGAATTCATAGTATGGTCTTATTGGTGTTCAAAGAGACAGTGTCTTTCAAGAACCACTAAGAAATTTTTATGAAAACTGAAAGATCAGCTAATTAATTTGTGTACATTCAGTTCAGTTCAGTTCAGTCGCTCAGTCGTGTCCAACTCTTTGCGACCCCATGAATTGCAGCACGCCAGGCCTCCCTCACCAACTCCCGGAGTCCACCCAAACTCATGTCCATCGAGTCGGTGATGCCATCCAGCCATCTCATCCTCTGTCGTCCCCTTTTCCTCCTGCCCCCAATCCCTCCCAGCATCAGGTTCTTTTCCAATGAGTCAACTTTTTGAATGAGGTGGCCAAAGTATTGGAGTTTCAGCTTCAGCATCAGTCCTTCCAGTGAACACCCAGGACTGTTCTCCTTTAGGATGGACTTGTTGGATCTCCTTGCAGTTCAAGGGACTCTCAAGAGTCTTCTCCAACACTACAGTTCAAAAGCATCAATTCTTCGGTGCTCAGCCTTCCTCAAGGTCCAACTCTCACATCCATACATGACCACTGGAAAAACCATAGCCTTGACTAGACGGACCTTTGTTGGCAAAGTAATGTCCCTGCTTTTTAATACATTAGTCCTCTCTAAATATGAGTTGTTGTTTATATTTAGAATATAATTGTTAATCTGTGGTTATTGCTCTTTGACTTACGTTGCAGTTCTATTTGTTTATTTTGTTTTCTTCATATAGATGACAGTCGAACTGCAAGCCAGTTGGATGAATTTCAGGAATGCTTGTCCAAGTTCACTCGATATAATTCAGTACGACCTTTGGCTACATTGTCATATGCTAGTGATCTCTATAATGGTTCCAGCATAGTTTCTAGGTAAGTATTGGGCAGCACTCTGTATTATTTTCTTTTGCAGAAGTATCTAGAATTTAATTGAATTTGAGAAGCAGTAGTGTTATGGTTAAGAGCCTATGTTCTGAAATCCAGGTTGCCTGCCAATTTTTCTCTCTGTGGTCTTTGGCGATTTCTGAATCTCTTTAGTCCTTGATTTATCTGTAAAATGGAATGTTTGTTAGTATCCACCTCATAGGGCTGCAGTTTGTTTTCTTATAATTCTTTTGTCTGGTTTTGATAACAAGGTATATTCTTATATATTATAAGCCTATAATTATTATATAAAAATTCTTATATTCTTAAGATATAAGAATTAAGATAAATACAAGGATATAAGAACTCTTAAATTCTTATAAGAATATAGTTCTTATAGTCTTATAATATTATAATTTATCTTATAATTCTTATATAAGCTTATATCCTTATAAGAATATATAAGAATATACATATGTATATATATATATTTCTATTTTTCAGTTTTTTAGAAAAATTTGTAAAGAATTAGTATTATTTCTTCTTTACATATTTGGTGCAGTTCTCCATTGAAGCTGTCTTGGTCTAGAGTTTTCTATGAGGGAAGATTTTTAAATACAAATCTAATTTTTAAAAGAGATTTAAGGCTAATCAAGTTATCCATTTCTTTTGGATTGAACATTAGTTTGTGCCTTTCAAGAAATTTGTCCATTTCATCTAGGTTGTTTAGTTTATTGGCATACTAGTATTCATAGTATTCTTTATTATCCTTTTAATATCTTTATATTCCATAGTGATTTTCCTTTTTTCATCCTTGGTTTTAGAAATTTGTTTCTTTTTTTTTTCCAACCTAATAGTCAGGCTTAGCAATTTTTATCTTCTCAAAGAACCAGCTTCTGGTTTATTGATACTCTCTATTTTTCTGTTCTCTATTTCATTGATTTTCTACTCTTAACTTTATTATTTCCCATTTTCTTCTTTCTTTATGTGTACTTTGCTCTTATCTTTCTAGTCTCTTAAGGTAGATACTAAAGTGACTGAGTTGAAACATTTCTTCTTTTCTAATATAATTTGTATTGTAAATTTCCCTCTAAGCATTGTATTAAGTACATCCCACAATATTTTGTGTGGTATCTTTTCTTTTTTCCCCAAATTCTTTTATTCTGGGGAAATACACAGGACATAAAATTTACCATCTTAACAAGTGAACTGTTCACTGGTATTAAATACATTCATAATACTGTGCACCTATCATCACTGTCTATCTCCTTGACACTTGACATCTTATAAAACTGAAACTCAGTACCCATTAAACAAATAACTCATTGTTTTTTCTTGCCCCCCAGTCCTGGTAAGCACCATTCTGCTTTCTTTGTCTGTGATTTTGATTACTTCAGGTATCTCATATAAGTGGAATGGTGCAATACATTTCTTTTTGTGACTGGCTTATTTCATTTAGGGTGATGTCATCAGTGTACATCCATCTTACAGAATTCCCTTTTTATAGATGAATATTGTTCTGTTGTATGTGTATGTGTGTGTGTGTGTGTGTATATATATATATATATATATACACCACACATTTATCTGTCTGTCAATGAATGCTTGTGTTGCTTCCATGTTTCAGCTACTGTGAAGATGCTACTATGAACATGGGTGTAAAAATATCTCTTTGAGACCTTGCATGCAGTTCTTTTGTGCATATACTCAGAAATGGAATTGCTGGATCACATGGTAGTTTTATTTTTAATTTTTCGAAGAACTGCCGTACTATTTTCTACTGGGGCTATACCACTTAGCTCCACATTCTTGCTAGGACTTGTTTTCTGTTTTTTTGATCATAGCTATTTATTGAGTTTGAGATTAGATTTAATTTGAATTCCCTGATGATTAGTGATGGTCTTTTCATATGCCTACTAGTCATTCTTGCCTGGAAAATCCCGCAGACAGAGGAGCCTGGTAGGCTACAGTCCATGGGGCTGCAAAGAGTCAGATACAACTGAGCAACTTCACTTAACACTTTTCACTTTCACTAGTCATTTGTATATCTTCTTCGAGGAAATGTCTGTTCAAGTGCTTCTTCCATTTTTGAATTGAATTTGTTTTTTTGTTGTTGAGTTTCAGGAATTTCTGATACATTCTGAATTTTTAGAGGATAATTGCTTTCCAGTGTTGTATTGGTTTCTGCTGTAGAGCAGCACAAATCAGTCTAATCTGAATATTAATCCTTTCTCAGATTTGTAAATATTTTCTCTCATTCTGTGAGTTGCCTTTTTACTCTGTTGATATTGTCTGTTGATACACATAATTTTAAAAATTTTACAGTCTTATTTGTCATATTTTTTCTTTTGTGTTGCTTGTGCCTGTGGTGGCATACAAGAAATCATTGCCAATCTAAAGTTGTAAAGAGAATTTTATGGTTTTAGATTTCAGTTTTTGATCCATTTTGAGTTAATTTTTATATATAGTTTTAAGGAAGGATCTAAATTCATTCTTTTGCATGTGAATATCTAGTTTTCTCAGGATCATATGTTGAAAAAATTGTCCTTTCTCCATTGAATGGGCTTGGTACTCTTGTCAAAAATCCTTTGATCATATATGCAAAGGTTTATTTCTATATTCTCTCTTCTGTTCCACTAGTGCATATCTCTGTTTTGATCTATGTTTTTTGACTCCTATAGACTTGCAGTAAGTTTTGATATCAGGAAGTGTGAGTTCTCTAGCTACTTCAGGTCCTTTGGAAATCCATGTGAATTTTAGGATGGGTTTTTATATATCTGTAAAAAATGTTATTGGGATTTTGATAGGAATTGCATTAAATCTGAACATCACTTTGGGTAGTACTGACATCATAACAATATTCAACCTTCCTATCCATGAACATGGGATGTGTTTTCATTTATATCTTTTTTCGTTTCTTTCAGCAATGTTTAGTAGTACTGTTGTACAGTCATCACCTTTGTTAATTGCTAAATATTTTTTTGTTGCTGGTGTTTTTCTTATTAGATTGTTCATTGTAATTGTATCAAAGATATGATATTTTTTATTTTTACTCAGTTCAAAACACATTTGAATTTCAAACTTGATTTTATTTTGACTCATGGATTATTGAGACTTACTCAGTTCAGTTCAGTTCAGTCGCTCAGTCGTGTCCGACTCTTTGCGACTCCATGAACTACAGCACACCAGGCCTCCCTGTCTATCACCAACTCCTGAAGTTCACTCAAACTCACATCAATCAAGTCGGTGATACCATCCAGCCATCTCATCCTCTGTCGTCCCCTTCTCCTCCTGCCCCCAATCCCTCCCAGCATCAGAGTCTTTTCCAATGAGTCAACTCTTCGCATGAGGTGGCCAAAGTACTAGAGTTTCAGCTTTAGCATCATTCTTTCCAAAGAACACCCAGGGCTGATCTCCTTTAGAATGGACTTGTTGGATCTCCTTGCAGTCCAAGGGACTCTCAAGAGTCTTCTCCAACACCACAGTTCAAAAGCATCAATTCTTCGGCGCTCAGCTTTCTTCACAGTCCAACTCTCGCATCCATACATGACCACAGGAAAAACCATAGCCTTGACTAGACGGACCTTTGTTGGCAAAGTAATGTCTCTGCTTTTCAATATAGGTTGGTCATAACTTTCCTTCCAAGGAGTAAGCATCTTTTGATTTCATGGCTGCAGTCATCATCTGCAGTGATTTTGGAACCCAAAAAAATAAAGTCTGACACTGTTTCCCCATCTATTACCCATGAAGTGATGGGACCAGATGCCATGATTTTCGTTTTCTGAATGTTGAGCTTTAAGCCAACTTTTTCACTCCCCTCTTTCACTGTCATCAAGAGGTTTTTCAGCTCCTCTTCACTTTCTGCCATAAGGGTGGTGAGACTTAATAGTTTTCAAATATTGGGTTTTTCTAGTTATCTTTTTGTTATTATATTATTTTTGTTGTCATCATCTTGATGACCATTCTTTAAATTTTTTTCAGCAAAATTTTCTAATATACATAAGATGGGAGAGAATGGAATCCTTTGTAACAGTCACCTCCCAGACTCATCAGTGATCCAAATTTTGCTCTACCTTCTTTGTTTATACTCTTTATTCTTACTCTCTTGGCTTAAGTATTTTGAAGCAAATGCCAGGTATCTTGTCATTTCAACAATACAGTCCTAAGAATATCTGTGTCTTAAAATATGGACATTATATAACTACAGGGCTGTATTTCATCTAACACAATTAGCAGTAGCCCCTTGGAAGTATCAAATTGCTAGTGTATGTTCAAATTTTCTTCATAGAATAGACAAGACTTAAAAAAGATATTTTTGATTCAGTTCAGGAATTTGATAAGTTTTAACTTTTTAGAAATTAGTAAAACTACATGTGCTTTTTCATTTACATGACTCAGATTTTTATTTATGTAATGAATATTCATCTTGAAATTCAGGCCAATAGCTAAAAAGATGATTACATTAAATCTTACTGTATTCAAGCTTGTTTAACTTGGTAACAAATAAGACAAAAATCATACATTTATTTATTTTTCTATAGGTTGAAAATAGAAGCATTCCTTTTCATGCCCTGGAATGATTAAAGTTTAAAAATGTAGAAGTTTGTGGGTTTTGCTTAACTAATTAATTAAAATAGTAATTAACCTATTTAACAAAAATTCATTGACCACCTAGTATAGGCGAGGCTAGGCATATAGCCATGAACAGGTCAGCTTTGATGCTTGGATTCAGAACTCTCAGTTTTATTTCAGTGCTTTTATACAATAAATCATATTGACCTGTTGTGTATACATTTACCTATAATTATATGGCTCTACCCAACTGAAATGTAATGCAGGTTAGAAATCTGTTGTAATATTGATTAGTGTCCCAGACCATCGTGAATTCATCCTGAATTATATTTTCTTCTCCATTTAAAAATGAACAAAAAACCAAAAACAAAATAAAAATTTCCTTCTTAACTTCATATTACAAAAGCAGCATTTCTAGTTAGAAAATGTAGGATTGGTTATTCACTTCTGCATGCATGCATGCTAAATCGCTTCGGTTGTGTCCAACTCTTTGTGACCTTATGGATTATATAGCCCGTCAGGCTTCTCTGTCCATGGGATTCTCCAGGCAAGAATGCTGGAGTGGGTTGCCATGCCTTCCTCCAGTGCATCTTGGGCATCTTCCCGACCCCGGGATTGAACCTGCATAGGTATTCAAAAAAGAATAAAAGCTGTTCTTTCCTGAAAGCCATTTTAGCTTGATTTAATGTAATTCTGTTTTTTAAAAAATAAGTAAACCTTGATCATAGAAAGACACTTACATAGAATGCTGTGTTTTCTGAGGCAGACATTTACATAGGAAAATTTAAGATTTCAGTTTGGAAATATCTCACTAAAAGTGAGATTAGTTGTATCAGAATATTTCAATCAAAATATTTCAAGCAAAAAGCTTAAAGCTGCTTTTGTTTCATCTTGCATGTAAATGTCCATTTTTTTCTCATATTTACATTGAATTAATTTTCTGAAGGAAAAATTTCCAATTTCAAAAGTGCATAAGGCAGAACTGATAAATACTATAAAACAATCCGTACAAGAAACATACAATCCATACAAAGAAACATACAATCCATAGTATCAAGGGGTTTTGAAACTTTCACAACACTGGTAGTTTTTGTTTTTTTCTAGTTTCTCACATTCAAACACATCATTGATAAGATTCATTCTGATAACAGATTCATTTTAAAAGCTTTCAGTTCCTTGCTAATTAGGACATTTAATTTCTTTGGGAAAGAGAGGTGAGACATGTTAGAGATGACGAATAATGTTAATTTGGTACATTAATTCATTGCATTACAGAAGAAATTATTCTTTCTGTGAAATTACATGAAATGCGTCCAGTGTTTGGTCATTTATTGCAGTGAAAATCTCACTGAGAATAAAAGCTGAACCAAAACTTTTGCTTTTAAAATTTGTCCTCCTTTGCTTATGGATCACATTGGGTTATTTAAAGTAACACCAAAAAAATAAATAAATAAATAAAGTAACACCATGTTCATTAGTCCAGAAGGTGGCAGCATTTGTTTACTTTGACAATATCTCAACTATTAGACAATGGACAAGGTATGGAAATTAGTGACTTATAAGTGAAGTTCATTCTCATGAATACTAGATAGTCCTCGGTTACCATCAACAGTTAATATAAAGGACAGAGAACTTTTCTGACACACAGCAATAATGGTACATTTTGCATTTTTTCTTAAATTAGGTATTCAGCGGCCCCGAGAGGAAATGCTTTGATGCTGCATTGTTTAAACTTACTGAATACTTGGTGGCAGTGGCTCTTTGTTGAATTCGTGGTTTGAATTATGCATACCTAGATTGTTTTGGTTAAAATTGTTATATTCTCCATCTGTAGTTTAGAGATTATTTTAACATTTTTGTTTATATTTTCTCAAATTCTTGAAATAGAATTACATGAGGCATTAGTAAATTCATAAGAAAATGGTTATATATCGTGGCATTTTTTTGTTGCTGGCGATGTAGTGTTTGATTACTTTTCTTCAGACACCATTATAGTATTTTACATGACATTGTAAGTGTTTCACTAATTCTTTTAATCTTTATATCAGCCCTCTGTAGTAAGGCATTGTCATTAATCTCATTCTACACTGGAGGAATTGAGATAGAAATTTCCTAACTTGTCCAAGGTCAACACAGTGCTACGAAATGACGGAACTAAGATTTGAACTAAGACGTTCGGGGCCCTTGGTTCTGCTGTTCTAGTGTCCCTTCAAGATCTGCTGAAACCTTGGGCAAGTTTCTGAAAGCGCTTTACTTTTGAGACAGCCAAAAGAAGTAGTTCTTGTGAGCTTCTGATACTTTGTATCCCAATTACATCTAACTTGGCTTTAATAATGAAAATTTATTATTAATTTAATGTAGATATGATGTTCCAATGTCACTTTTGCCCTAGTTTGAAAATATTCAAATTAAATACTTATTTTTTTTGTAGTAGCCGGTTATAAGGATTGCTTTAACTTCTGTTTTTAATGACAGTCAGTGCTGATCCAGATTTAAGATACCTTTTAATATATTCTTTATTGCAGAATACTGTGAGTTTTAAATTTGTGCTTAAAAATAGGTTGTCTCCAGGTAATTAGTGACTTGTTTCCTGGGGAAGAAGTATGATTTTTAGGGCTGCTTATGCATTCCTCTGTTTTTCAGACCATATTTCTGTTACTGTCTTAAGAGTTAGTGGGCCATCTGGGGTTGGTGAGAAATGAGAGGAGTGGAAATGCAGAGCAAAGGATTTTTTTTTTTTCCCCTTCAGAATTTGGCCCGGGACCAGTTTTTTGAAGCAGTAATTTAAAACATTGTATTCTAGGCTAGAAGCTTCATCAGGGAAGGGATCTTATCTGCCTTATTCCCTGCTGCATCTCCATGTCTGGCACATGGTAGGTACTCATTAGTAAATAGTTGTTGAATGAATGCATGCATGAATGGAAAACTGTCTGCAGGCCCTAGAAGGGCTCAGAGCAGGCAAGGATCCAGCCGTTGTCAACCTTCACCTGCTTTTATATATTTGCTTGCTGATAAGTATTCCTTTGAATAAAGTATCTCTAGGCTAAAAAAGAAGTCTTTAAATCACCAATGACACTTGACAGAAAAATAAGTTAATGTTAACAACTTAAAATAGAGACATCCAAGCTTGTCAGCAAGTGTTAATGAGTTTTAGTTCTGTGATAATTCAAGACACAGTCTAAAGACGAAATAAGGAACAGTCTACATTTAAGCTTTAGAAATTGCTACATACCCTCCCTACCCCATAAGCCTCTGTCCTAACTTTTTCCTCTTCATCTCAATTCCTCTTGGTTTTCCTGTTTATTTTCTTTTGCCCTTGCTTAGGCTGAGGCTTGTCAATAGTACAGTGAAGCAATACACTCAAATCATTTTATGCTTATTACCATAAAGTATTGATTAGGCTAGCATTTGAGATTTTAATAGGCTAGTGAAACTTTGTCACTAATCAACAAAAAGCCAGCAACAAAGAATCCTACCTTCTATTCATGATAAAATTACTTACCTGGAAAAGACTAGATAGAGTTTGTTAAACTAATGACTGTTTTCAAATTATCAAAGTAGATAAGGAATTAGAATGATTCTGTTTGGTACCAAGAGACAAAAGTAGGACTAATGGCCAGAAAGTGAAAGTGAAAGGGTTAGTCATTCGGTCCTGACTCTTTGCGACCCAGTGCGCTATAACCCACTGGAAGCCACATTTTAGTCATTTTAATATTAATACAGGGAAGATTTGCTCTTCTGAATTTTTTAAAAACTAAGCTCTAGGTTTTTTTTTTTTTAATCTAGAAAATTTTTCTACAATCCTTAGATCAGTCATACATATTTATCTGTATTTTTTATGGTATTGTTTTTGTTTTACTTTTAATTGTATGTATTTATAATGAATACTGTCATGTTGAGAGTACAGATAAGAGTGATATACAACATAGTGGCAAACTTATAAGCAAATATATAGAATAAAGTGTAGTAAATGCTAGGAAAGCTTTACTGGGTACAGTATGGAGAATGGACTTGAAAGAAGCAAGAGTAGGAAGTAGGGAGATCTAATATGTAGATAGTTGTTGAAATTGGCCAGGCATAGTACATGATGCTTGCTTATGTGGGTGAGGTCAGTGAGGCTTGGGTGAAGAAGTGTTTTAAAAATATGTGGGCCCTAGGGTAGACAGAACTTGATGATTGATGGATGATGTTGTCTTTGAAGCAGAGGATGATAACTTCCAGGTTTTAGGCTTCAGTAGCTGGGCAGAAAAATTTGGGTGCATTTACAGAGACAGGGATCCTGGAAGAAGGGTAGGTTTAAAGGTAATGAGGCACATGGGATCTTATGCTTAGGCTCTATTATACAGAGACGAGATCTGTGAATATGGGGATTTGTACAGTTGGTAATTGTGGTTGTAAACTCATAGAGCTCCAACATTTAAAGCTCAGGTAGACGAAGAGGAACCAGTAAAGCAGATCAAGGAGGTTTTTAGGTGAAAACAAAAACTAAGAGAGGTTATTGCCATGCAAACTAATGAATGAGGAACGGTGAGATAATTTGTAGGATTAGATCATGTGCAGGATTGCATCCAAAGCAAAGTGAGACTTTGCCTTCATTTAAAGGGAGGACACTTCCTCCATAATAGTAGGGAAAGAAGAGAATGGGTTCAAAGACAGGTATGCTTGTGTATTTAGTGACAAGGAGAGAAAGAGAGTTCTTCTCTTAAGAGTTTATATTTTTTCCATGTCATCTCAGAGTGACACATTGAAAGGGTGGTTAGCGTATATGTTTGGCTGTAAAAGAAAAAGATATTATATGACTAAAATGATTAAATTTATGGACCATGGAACTTAAAAGGCATACTGAGGGAAATAAAGATAGGCAAGGTGTTGAGAAAGAGGCAAAGTGGTGGAATCAGCTGTATGGAGGCTGAAAATAAAGGATTGTGAGAATAGACAGCAAGTCAGGGAGTGTTGGTATGGAGATTGTGGTTGAGAATTATTTGCATTTTTGGCAGGAAATTCTTTTTCATCTCTGTGCTCGTAACACTGGGTAATTTGCCTGATATCTAATGGGCTGTCCTGTTTGTTGACCCAATCGTAGAATAAACTAAAATGCAAGGTAAAAAGTAAATAATAAATGCTTGTAGGAATCTGATAAAATGCTAAAGATGAAGTTCACTTTAGGCTGAACTTCAGGTTCCTGAAGGTATTGGAGGTGGTTCTTTTAATTTTTTTCTTCTGAATTTCTGTAGATTATTCTTTCTCTACTTGGTCTTTAAGATAGGAAGTGACATTAATATACTTCTATTTTCTTCACTGTGTTCAAAATCCCCTCTTTTGTAATGTGTTGCTGCAGTCTGCGATGGAAATGGTAATTGTTGAAGTCTGGTTGTCATTGTACTTGCTTAAGTTTGGGGGAAAATAAAGCTTGGTTTGCAGCTTCTCCAGATAGGTTCAGTGATAGCAGCAAGAAGTGATAGCTACCTAGCTTGACAAGGGGAAGAAACGATGAAACTGCAAATAGGAGCTAAAAAGTAAAGCAGGTTGTTTTCTATTTAATATGAGGTTACGTGGTTTGCCATATGAGAGATCACTGAGGTGTAATAGAATGTGGTAGCTAATGTCATCAGGGCTGTTCACCTTATTATGCTCAGTGTGTTCATATAAAGATAGTAAGGAGTATATTATATTTGATAGATTGTATTCATAAAGGATCAAAAGTTGGTTCTAAAATTTATTTAACTAATGTTTATTGGGCACGTACTCTGACTTAGAGCAATAGACTGATATGTCCAGATAATACTATTCTGTTATCTTTTAAAAATAATTTTAAATATACATACTGCCATTTGCATAAGTGTAATATGAAATTTCATATTTCTTTGTAATGGCTTTAAAAATTTTAGTTTCAAGCTTTGATTTTATTGATTTTATTTATATAAAAGAAGATGTTATGAATAAGAAAAATACGGACTTTTATGCTTAGTACAGGAATCAGCCAACTATGACCCATGGGACTCACATTTGGTCCTTCACCTATTTTCTTTTTTAACTTTTTATTTTGTATTGGGGAATAGCCAATTAACAATACTGTGATAATTTTAGGTGAACATCAAAGGGACTCAGCCATATATACATGTATCCATTCTTCTGCAAACTCCCCTTCCATCCATTCTGCCTCATAACGTCGGGGAGAGTTTCCTTTCACAGTTTCTGTAGAAACTTCAATGGGAAGTTTCCTTCCCATGGCAAGGCAAAGGTCCTTGTAGGTAGGTCCTTGTTGGTTATCCATTTTAGATATAGCAGTGGCCATCATCTATTTTTGAATGACCCAGGAACTAAGCATGGTGTTTATATTTTTAATTGGTTGAAAAAAACAAAAGGAAAATAATAACATAGTGATGTACAGTAACATGACGTAGAATAATGACATAAAAATTATATGACATTTAAATTCAGTGTCCATAAGTAGGTTTAATTGGAACACAGTCTTGCTCATTCCTTTCCATATTGTCTCTGGCTGATTTTGAACTGCAGCAGCAGAGTTGAGTAGTTTGAAGAGAGACCCACACAGCTTCTCTGACCCTTTTACAGAACAGTTTTGCTGACTCTTGAACTAGTGGGTTTGCTTAGGCTCTAAAGATGTACTACTCCACTTTATTAAAGCTCTGTCATCTTTTGGGGGCCTTAGTGTCTATGAAAGAAAAGGGGGTTTGTGTCAGATTTTCTGATCTCCTAGGGGTGACTGGCTGACTATTTTATATGCTTCATCGTTACTTAACCTAAATGACCTATCACTCAGCCTGTAAGCACTCCATCATTGTTGAGTGATAACTATAGTTTTTCAGTTCAGTTCAGTTCAGTTCAGTCGCTCAGTTGTGTCCGACTCTTTGCGACCCCATGACCCACAGCACACCAGGCCTCCCTGTCCATCACCAACTCCCGGAGTCCACCCAAACCCACGTCCATCGAGTCGGTGATGCCATCCAACCATCTCATTCTCTGATGTCCCCTTCTCCTCCCGCCTTCAATCTTTCCCAGCATCAGGGTCTTTTCAAATGAGTTAGCGCTTCGCATCAGGTGGCCAAAGTATTGGAGCTTCAGCTTCAACATCAGCCCTTCCAATGAACACCCAGGACTGATCTCCTTTAGAATGGACTGGTTGGATCTCCCTGCAGTCCAAGGGACTCTCAAGAGTCTTCTCCAACACCACAGTTCAAAAGCATCAATTCTTCGGTGCTCAGCTTTGTTTATAGTCCAACTCTCACATCCATACATGACCACTGGAAAGACCATAGCCTTGGCTAGACGGACCTTTATTGGCAAAGTAATGTCTCTGCTTTTTAATATGCTATCTAGGTTGGTCATAATTTTCCTTCCAAGGAGTAAGCATCTTTTAATTTCATTGCTGCAGTTGCCATCTGCAGTGATTTTGGAGCCCAGAAAAATAAAACCAGCCACTGTTTCCACTGTTTCCCCATCTATCTGCCATGAAGTGATCGGACCGGATGCCATGATCTTAGTTTTCTGAATGTTGAGCTTTAAGCCAACTTCTTCACTCTCCTCTTTCAGTTTCATCAAGAGGCTTTTTAGTTCCTCTTCACTTTCTGCCACAAGGGTGGTGTCATCTGCATATCTGAGGTTATTGATATTTCTCCCAGCGATCTTGATTCTGGCTTGTGCTTCTTCCAGCCCAGCATTTCTCATGATGTACTCTGCATATAAGTTAAATAAGCAGGGTGACAATATACAGCCTTGATGTACTCCTTTTCCTATTTGGAACCTGTCTGTTCCATATCCAGTTCTAACTGTTGCTTCCTCACCGGTTTTTAGTAGTCTTGTAATAACCAATTCTAACTGGTTCAGCAGCAGGTTTCCTGTTTGTGTCTTTTAAAAATGATTTATTGAGTGGAGCTGGAAAATGCCCTGAAATAAGACCCAGGCCTGCGCTCTGACTAGCTGTATCACACTCGGCTTTACACGGCTGCTTTCCCAGTGCTGGTAGTAGTTGTCTCTCTCTCCCCCTTTCCTCTCGCACATGCATAGGTAATTTTTGTTGATAGCACTTGAAGTTATAAAACATTGTTCTTTGATCCATCCTTGAGAGGACTAAATTTGTTGTTCTATTATTTACATAATTTAAGTTTAATATATGTAGGATCACAAACTGGGTAGTTTTAAAAATCACCTTTGTTGAAGTACAATTTACAATAAAGTGTTTAATTTTGGCAGTTGTATAAACCACAATCTAAATAGAGAACATTTCAAAAAAAATAAATAATAGAGAACATTTCAAAAGATTTTATTTACTGCCACTTTGCTTTTAATTCTCCAGACTCCTGTCCCAGGCCACTGGCTATCTGCTTTCTGTCATCATAGAGTAGTTTAGTCATTCTGGAGTTTATTATAAATAGAACCATGCAGAATGTACTCCTTTGTGTCTAGCTTGTTTAGCTCAGCATGTTTTGAGATTCATCCATGTTTTCTGCATCAGTTGTTAGTTAGTTAATTATTTAGCAGTATTCCATTTAATGAATATTCCACAGTTGGTTTATCCTTCATGTGTTGATGGACATCTGAGTTCTTTCTAATTTTTGACTATTATGAATAAAGCTCCTATGAATATTCACATACTAGTTATTTGGATATCATTTTCATATTTATTTCTCTGGGGTAAATACCTGGGATTGAAATTGCTGGGTTGTATGATTAGTTTGTGCTTAACATTTTAAGAAACTGCCAAACTATTTTCCAAAGTGATTGAGTTATTTTAACATTCCAGTCAGCAGTGTAGGAAAGTTCCATTTGTCTCAAACCCTCAATAACTCTTGGCATTGTCAGTCTTTTGATTTGTGGATATATAGATATTTGCTTGTTTTATTATGTGTTTCCCTTGTGACTAATGCTTTTTAATGTGCATATTGACCATTTTGTGTATCTTTTATGAAGCACCTATTCAAATTTTTTGCCCATTTTTTAAAAATCAGCCTTTACTATCACTGAGTAGTGAGAATTTTTTATGTACTAGGAATATGTCTTGGTAGTATTTTCTCCCAGTCTGTGATTTGCCTTTTAATTAATGCTGTCTTTCAAATAACATAAGTATTTAATTTTTATGAATTCTAGTTAGTTTTTTTAAATGATTTAGGCTCTTTCCTTTAGAAATGTTTGCCTGTCCCAAAGTATGAAGATTTTTATCCCCTGTTTTCTTCTATAATTTTAATAGTTTTAGCTTTTATGTATAAATCTGTAATCCATTTCAAGTTAATTTTTGTTTAGATTTTGAAGTAAAAGTTAAAATCAGTTTTTCCCCCAGTATGGATATCCACTTATTCCAAGCATTATTTGTTTAAAAGGTGAACCTTTCCCATTGGCTTCTGTCTTTAGAACCAATTGAGCAAGTATGTATAAATGTGCTTCTTGACTCTCTGTTCTGTTGTGTTAATCTGTATGTCTGCTCTTTGACTGGTTCTACACTCTTCTTGATTATTTTTTGTAGTTTCATAATAAGCCTTCAAATCAGGTAATGTAAATCCTACAACTTTGATACACTTTTTCATAGTTGTTTGTTATTCTAAATTCTTTGCATTTCTATAAAAATTTTAGAACAAGAACTCTCTCTCTTTTTCTTCCCTCTCCCCGACCCCCCAACATTCTGTGCGTGGCTCCTCTATCCATATAATTGTCCAGGCAGTAATACTGGAGTGGGTAGCCATTCCTTTCTCCAGGGGATCTTCCTAACCCAAGGATTGAACCCAGGTCTCCCACATTGCAGGCAGATTCTTTACCATCTGAGCCACCAGGGAAGCACCCCGTTTCCCAAACAGTTCTCAACATCAGAACCAACTGGCAAAAATACCCAAATAGCATGAGCACTCACAAACAGTATTCAGCTGCACTCAGAACCCATTGGCAAAATGCCCATATAACACTAGCCACTCACAAATGGGAAAGTTGCCTATATGCACACCGGTGGACTTACCCAGTCTTGGAGCTCATCGGTTCGTCCCAAATGCAAGTTTCCATCCCGCCAAGAAAAAGCGTTAAGTTGGCAGCCAGTGCTGAGCAGGGGAGAAACAGGAAGGATCCTCAGATGGTTTTGGCAGCTGCTAGGAATGTCCCCAAATCCCCTGCCTGCAGCTAGCTAGCCATAAGCAGCAGGCTAATACACTATCATAGCCACAGCTCTCCTTTGGAAGACCTGGAAAATTCCATGGACAGAGGAGCCTGGTAGGCTGCAGTCCATGAGGTCGCTAAGAGTTGGACACGACTGAGCGTCTTAGTTGTGGATTGGAGATGGAAATGGCAACCCACTCCAGTATTCTTGCCTGGAGAATCCCAGGGACAGAGGAGCCTGGTAGGAGGCTGTCTATGGGGTCGAACAGAGTTGGACACGACTGAAGTGATTTAGCAGCAGCAGTAGGAATGTCCCCAGATCCCCTGCCTACAGCTAGCTAGCCATAAGCAGCAGGCTAATACACTATCATAGCCACAGCTCTCTCCTGGAAGACCCAGGAGAGCCAGCCAGGAGACCCAGCAGTGGCCAGCCCCATGTTGGGTGCCGAATCTGTTACCAAAAGGTATGCATGGGAGGTCCACCTGCTTGCTGCTCAGAAGCTAATAAGCAGGCCAGGTTGGGGGAAAGGAAGGTTTGCTTTATTTTCAGATGCTGGCAACTGAGGGGGAGGGTGGTGGACATCTGTCCAAAGGCAGGCTGACTCCCCCCACCTCCCTTTAATTGAAAGGATTAATCTAATAAAAGTCACATTTTCTTTAATTGAAAGGATTAATCTAATAAAAGTCACATTTCATAAACATTTTCTCTTAGTTTTTTCTCAGTAGTTTTGTCCACTTGTTTCTGTAAGAAATAGGTAGATTTCTGATTTATTGAAGTCTATCTGGCTAACTTGTTTTGGGAACATACTTTCATATATTTTATATGTGAAAATTTTCCTAGATTATACATTTTCACTTTAGATTACCCGTCTGTAGTGTTGAAGGCAATGGCGCCCCACTCCAATACTCTTTCTTGCCTGGAGAATCTCATGGACAGAGGAGCCTGGTGGGCTGCAGTCCATGGGGTTGCAAAGAGTCAGACATGACTGATCGACTTCACTTTCACTTTTCACTTTCATGCATTGGAGAAGGAAATGGCAACCCACTCCAGTGTTCTTGCCTGGAGAATCCCAGGGACGGTGGGGCCTGGTGGGCTGCCGTCTATGGGGTTGCACAGAGTCGGACATGACTGAAGCGACTTAGCAGTAGCAGCAGCAGTATTGAATAGTTTCTTTGTATGATACTTGTGTTGTTTTCTGATGAAGCATCACAGCATTAATAAAATTAATGATTTAATATTGTATTCTTATTGGTTGCTTGTAAATGCTACCTGAGGATACTAAACAGTTAGATGTATCTTCTACTTCAATTTCAAAAGTAAAGAATTGAAACTTTTTCTTTGCCTATGGTTCCCTCCACTTTCCTAAATACAGACACATTCCAAAGAGGACACAGTATCATAGTAACTTTTGGAACAAAAAGATATTTCGCTTTTTAACTCTTGGTTTTTTTTCTCTAGTAGATGTTTTTATACTATCTTTCTGTTAATCTTTGTTTCAGAAGTTATTCTTAGTTTTCCAAAGTTCTCTAATAAACACCATCTATTATAAGATATTGTTATATTGTACATAGAAAGGTGTTTTAAGATAGATGAAGAATCTATAACTAAGTTAATTTAAGTGAGTATAAGTTATAACTTGCTATAGACTTAAATGAGAAAAATTTAATAATTGGTACATTGATCTTAAAGGGCCTCCAGTTGTGTCTTTAATTTTAAATACTTTGAATAGAAAGGTATTTTTGTGTTCATTCATGTCAGACTCTTTGCAACCCCATGGACTGTAACCTGCCAGGCTCCTCTGTCCATGGAATTTTCTAGGCAGGAATACTGGAGTGAGTTGCCATTTCCTACTCTAGGGAATGACCCAGGAATCAAACTGGGTTTGATCGAATCTCCTGACCCAGGAATCAAACTTGCATCTCCTTCATTAGCAGGCAGATTCTCTACAACTGTGCCACCTGGGAAGCCCAGAAAGATGTTATCACAGTGTGAAACACTTGGCATTCACACAAGTGTTACAGAATATATGTCAGATAGTATACATATTTGTCCTAGCTATTCTGTGATAGCCAGAGGGAACAGAAAAAGAAAAAATTTTAAAGTAGTTGTTTTAAAGCAACATCTTATAGCTTTGTGGAATTAAAACCCAAAAAGGCCGGTTAATATAAATAATCATACAAATATACACACAGAATTTAAATGTGGCTTCACTTTAGTGCCTGTAGAATCAAGTTTATCCATTCATTCAAGACAAGGGTCAGTAAATTAAGACCTGCAAGCCAGTTCTGACTCATTGTCTAATTTTGTACACCAAAAAGCTAAGAATAGTCTTTATATTTTTAAAAAGAAAATATAAAAAATATAAATAAATAATATTGAAAAAATATAAAGAATAACATTTTATGACAAAAATTATATGAAATTCAAAGTTCAGCATCCACAAATAAACTTCAACTGAACATTGATGCTATTTTGAAGTAAAAGTAATAGTTATTACAACCTATATACACATTAAAAAATTATAGTGCCCTAGCTGTAATATGAGAGAGATAAAAGGAAAATAATTTTAAATGTAATGTATATTTAGTATGTAAATTATTTGATATGGCTGCATTAGATGATATAATGAAGTAGTCAGATACTTGAACCTACTTATAATGAATAAGTAGAGCAGTCAGAAATGCCATGGCTAGTTTGTCTTTATATGTATAATGAGATTCATTTCTATGCTCAGATAATTATTTGTAGGTTTTTTACTTGCACAGAAATGAGTGGTAAAAATATCTTTGAATGTATAAAGTAAATTTTAAGATAATCAATGTAATCAATAGACTAGGAAGAAGAAAGGCAAAAGCAATTTTGTTCTTTGCTCAGATTAGAGACTTAATGAGTTCAGTCGCTTAGTCGTGTCCAACTCTTTGTGATCCAATGAACTGCAGCACGCCAGGCCTCCCTGTCCATCACCAACTCCCGGAGTTCACACAAACTCAGATCCATCGAGTTGGTGATGCCATCCAGCCATCTCATCCTCTGTCGTCCCCTTCTCTTCCTGCCCCTAATCCCTCCCAGCATCAGAGTCTTTTCCAATGAGTTAACTCTTCACATGAGGTGGTTGAAGTATTGGAGTTTCAGCTTTAGCATAAGTCCTTCCAAAGAACACCCAGGACTAATCTCCTTTAGAATGGACTGGTTGAATCTCCTTGCAGTCCAAGGGACCCTCAAGAGTCTTCACCAACACCACAGTTCAAAAGCATCAATTCTTTGGCACTCAGCCCTCTTTATAGTCCAATTCTCACATCCATACATGACCACTGGAAAAACCGTAGCCTTGACTAGATGGACCTTTGTTGGCAAAGTAATGTCTCTGCTTTTGAATATGCTATCTAGGTTGGTCATAACTTTCCTTCCAAGGAGTAAGCGTCTTTTAATTTCATGGCTGCAATCACCATCTGCTGTGATTTTGGAGCCCCAAAAAATAAAGTCTGACACTGTTTCCACTGTTTCCCCATCTATTTCCCATGAAGTGATGAGACCAGATGCCATGATTTTCGTTTTCTGAATGTTGAGCTTTAAGCCAACCTTTTCACTCTCCTCTTTCACTTTCATCAAGAGGCTCTTTAGTTCCTCTTCACTTTCTGCCATAAGGGTGGTGTCATCTGCATATCTGAGGTTATTGATATTTCTCCCGGCAATCTTGATTCCAGCTTGTGCTTCTTCCAGACCAGTGTTTCTCATGATGTACTCTACATATAAGTTAAATAAGCAGGGTGACAATATACAGCCTTGATGTACTCCTTTCCCAGTTTGGAACCAGTCTGTTGTTCCATGTCCAGTTCTAACTGTTGCTTCCTGACCTGCATATAGGTTTCTCAAGAGGCAGGTCAGGTGGTCTGGTATTCCCATCTCTTTCAGAATTTTCCGCAGTTTATTGTGATCCACACAGTCAAAGGCTTTGGCATAGTCAATAAAGCAGAAATAGATGTTTTTCTGGAACTCTCTTCCTTTCCCATGATCCAGTGGATGTTGGCAATTTGATCTCTGGTTCCTCTGCCTTTTCTAAAACCAGCTTGAATATCTGAAAGTTCACAGTTCACGTATTGCTGAAGCCTGGCTTGGAGGATTTTGAGCGTTACTTTACTAGCATGTGAGATGAGTGCAATTGTGTGGTAGTTTGAACATTCTTTGGCATTGCCTTTCTTTGGAGTTGGAATGAAAACTGACCTTTTGCAGTCCTGTGGCCACTGCTGAGTTTTCCAAATGTGCTGCAATATTGGGTGCAGCACTTTCACAACATCATCTTTCAGGATTTGGAATAGCTCAACTGGAATTCCATCACCTTCACTAGCTTTGTTTGTAGTGATGCTTTCCAAGGCCCACTTGACTTCACATTCCAGGATGTCTGGCTCTAGGTGAGTGATCACACCATCGTGATTATCTGGGTCGTGAAGATCTTTTTTGTACAGTTCTTCTGTGTATTCTTGTCGCCTCTTCTTAATATCTTCTGCTTCTGTTAGGTCCATACCATTTCTGTCCTTTATCGAGCCCATCTTTGCATGAAATGTTCCCTTGGTATCTCTAATTCTCTTGAAGAGATCTCTAGTCTTTCCCATTCTGTTGTTTTCCTCTAGAGACTTAATAGATGCATTCAATCCTTTATTTCTTTCTATGGTAACTCTTCAAGTCATAAAAATAGACACTAGACAGAAATACTACAGTTCTCATTTATGAAACTAGCACATAGAAAGCAGAAAGAAATCAAATAGTGAAAAACATTTTTAATTAAAAATGCAGTTAAAAATACATACCACAACATAAAAGAGAATTGAAAGCAAATGTGTCCTTGATAAATAACTGTAAATAGGCTAAACCTCCCATCAAAAGGGAGATATTTTCACATTAGATCACAGTATGAAGCATAAATTTGTTCTGTATATAAGAGTTCTAAAAACTTGGAGCTGTAAATGTTGAAAATAAGGTTTAATTCAGGCTAGATGCATTAAATTTCATTTTCTCTTCATATTTCCTCCTGCCCTGGCACTTCATAATGATGAGGGTTCAGTCCATGATGACGTTTAAGTAGTTATCAATATCATTATACATTGGAAAATTCCTTAGTTAGCTGTAAGACAAAATAAAAACACAAGTTGTATGAGACTTTAAATTAGATCAGATCTCAGTTCATGACAGACTTCATCAAGAGGCTCTTTAGTTCCTCTTCATTTTCTGCACTTCTAATAAATGTGGGAAAGAGATTATTAAATAAATGGGTTTCCTTAGTAATGATGTAGAAAAATACAAATTTACATTTCTTCTCATGGTTTTAAATAAATTCCAGGTGGGATGAATATTTAAATAAAAAGAAAAGAAACTGATAACATATTAGAAGAAAGTATAGGATATAAGTTCTGTAAATCCTATGAAAGCAAAATAGAGAGGGAGATAATTCAGGGAAGTAAGGGATAGAGAGTAGAAAGCTTCCATTTGGAAAATATTCGGCCACTTCAGGATCAGAGGCTTGTCAGGTGCACTGCCTCTGACGTGGGAGTAGGTTTGGAATTTCCTAGTTTTACCTGAGGCCAGTGTAACCAAAACAAGGGAGAAGGAGAGGAAATCACTTACACTGTTTTATATTCACTTTGCCTTTTTCATGAGACCAAATCAGAAGCCATTAAAGAATTTTGATCCAAAGGAATGGTGATTTGACCTGTTTGCAAACAGACTGTACGGGCCCAATATGGAAGCAGGGGAGCCAGTAAGGAGCCTGTTTGATAATATAGACATGGGATAATGGTAGCTTGGATGAGAGTGGTGGCAGTGAGCTAGTGAAAAGTGGTTACAGTCTATATGTATTTTGAAGGTTGAGCTGAAAGAGTTGACGTTAAAGTTAATTAAAAGAGAAACGAGGTTAGTAAATAAGATGAGGGAAGTGCTTGATAGGGGATTCAGAAACTCAGTTTAGTATGAATTAAGATGCCTGTTAGATTAAAATTGAGCTGTCAAATAGGCATGAGCCAGTAGTACAGAGGGATCTGATACGTGAGATAACATTTGGTAATCATTAGTGTATAGATTAAAACCTAAAGATTAGATGAGATTCCCAAAGAAGTCCATGGAGATTCAAAGGAGATGAGGGGCCAGAACTGAACTAGGGGATACGAGTATGAAAGTGGACACAGGAGGAGGGATGAACAGTGTATGCTAAGATGGAGCTGCTAGTGAGGTCGGAGAAAAATAAAGTGTTGAGGAGGAGGGAGTGATCATTTAAGTCAGCTCTTGGTGGTTTTTTTTTTTTTTTTTTAATTTATTTTTAATCAGAAGATAATTGCTTTACAATGCTGTGTTGGTTTCTGCTGTACACCAGCATGGATCAGCTCTAAGTATATGTATGTCCTCTTCCCTGTGAGCCTCCCTCATGAGCCTTCCTCCCACCCCGCCATCCTATATCTGTAGGTCATCACAGAGCACTGAGCTGTGTTCCCTGTGCTATACAACTGCTTCCTGCTAGCTATCTGTTTTACACATAGTAGTGTATACATGGGAGAAGGCAGTGGCACCCCACTCTTGTACTCTCGCCTGGAAAATCCCATGGACAGAGGAGCCTGTTAGGCTGCAGTCCATGCAGTCACAAAGAGTCGGACACGACTGAGCGACTTCACACTCACTTTTCACTTTCATGCATTGGAGAAGGAAATGGCAACCCACTCCAGTGTTCTTGCCTGGAGAATCCCAGGGATGGCGGAGCCTGGTGGGCTGCCATCTATGGGGTTGCACAGAGTCGGACACGACTGAAGGGACTTAGCAGCAGCAGCAGCAGCAGCAGCTGTGTATATGTATGTCAATGCTGTTCTGCCAATTTGTACCCTCCCCCTTGCCTCACTGTGTCCATAAGTCCGTTCTCTATGTCTGCATCTGTATTCCTGCCCTGGAAACAGGTTCATCAGTACCATTTTTCTAGATTCTGTGTGTGTGTGTGTGTGTGTGTGTGTGTGTACACATGCACAAGCACGTAAGTACTCAATTGTGTCCCATTCTTTTCAACCCCCATGGACTGTGGCCCACCATGCTCCTCTGTCCATGGGGTTTTCCAGGCAAGAATACTGGATTGGGTTGCAATTCTCTTCTCCAGGGGATCTTGCCAACCCAGGGATCAAACCCAAGTCTCTTGGGTGAGCTGCATAGTGCACCTGGGAAACCCAGATTCCATATGTGCTTGTTAATATATAATATCTGTTTTTCTCTTTCTGACTTAGTTCACTGTGTATATCAGGCTCTAGGTTTAGCTATCTCCGTTCAACTAACTCAAATTTGTTCCTTTTAATGGCTGAGTAATATTCCATTGTATATATGTACCACAACTTCTTTATCCATTCATCTGTTAATAGACATCCAGATTACTTCCATGTCCTGACTATTGTAAATGGTACTGCAGTGAACATTGGTGTACATCTGTCTTTTTGCATTATGGTTCTCTTAGGGTATATGCTCAGTAGTGGGATTGCTGCATGATATGGTAGTTTTATTCCTAGTTTTTTAAGGAATCTCCATACTGTTCTCCATAGAGGCTGTATCAGTTTACAGTCCCACCAACAGTGCAAGAGAGTTCCCTTTTCTCCACATCCCCTCCAGCATTTATTGTATAGATTTTTTCATGATGTCCATTCTGACTGGTGTAAGGTGATACCTCATTGTAGTTTCGATTTGCATTTCTCTAATAATAAGCAATGTTGAGCATCTTTTCATGTGTTTGTTGGCCATCTATATGTCTTCTTTGGAAAAAAAGTGTTTGTTTAGGTCTTCCACCCATTTTTTGATTGGGTTGTTTGTTTTGCTGATATTGAGCTATATGAGCTTAAACCAGCTCTTGTTGATATTTGGGTAAGATAAAAATTCAGATTTAGTGGACAGCAGGTCATTGTTGACCTTAGTACAGCATTTTCAGTGGTGAAGGTGAAAGCTTGATTCCATTGGGTTAAAGAGAAAGGGAGGAGAGGAATTAGGAATTGATGTGTTTGGACCACTTTTTTGGTGAAGTTCTGTGATCAGAATGGAAAGGAATAGCATGATAGCTAAAACAGAATTAGGGTTCTAAGAGGTGTTTTGTTTTGTTTGTGTTTCACTTAAAGGAAGAAAACGTTGAAATTGAAAGGCTCGTGGAAAAGATCCAGGAGAATGGAAGAAATGAATGATATAGGAGAGCAGTGGAGGTCAATCTAGGAAGCAGTCCTAGAGTAGGCAAGCAAAGCTGGGATCCAGTGTACAAGTAGACCTGTTGGATCCATCTAGGGGTGTGGATCCTTCACTCAGTGACCAGAGAGGTGGCACAGTATATCAAAGTATGTGGGTATATGCTGGTAAGTGGAGGATGTGATGGTGGTAGCCATTGTAAGTTACCTGCTTCTTCTTTGTGTGTGTGTGTGTATGATAAACTGTAGAGAGCAAAATAATCTGCTGAGAGTTATTAAGAGGAAAGAGATATGGGAAGTTTGAGAAGAATAGAGAAATTATGTACCTTTTTTTTAAAGCAAATAGTGTGGGACAAATTTTTAGCAAATTTTATGGGACCGGGAATATTTATCATAAACTTGAGCAGTGTGAGAGCTCCACTTGAGGATAGTGGTCATAATCAGAACATTTTTTTTTCTCTAGCCATGTTCAGCCATGCCATTTCAAGTGTAGAGTGAGTAGAGAGTTAGATTAACTCGAGTTTTACCAAGGAAGTTAGGTATAAGGAAAAAGAGATGTAAAAATGTTAAAGGAGTAGAGTTATATGTGAGGGCATCTTAATTATTCACTGTGTAACCTATGGTGGGTAAAGGAAAAGGGAATATACAAGGCAGGGGAGGGACAGTGGTGAATTTTTAGATTCCTCATGGGCCTGAAGGCCTGAAGGATTGTTGCTAACAGTGAGTTAGCTGGAGCGAATGGAAGTGGTTGTCAGAAAGCAATATGTCAGAAAGTGAAAATGCAGTTATGGAGAAATGACATTATTGGTAATGAAAAAGCATAATCATGGTTGTGTGAGGTGGAGGTGAGCACAATAAAAGATCTTTGGAGAAAGGAAAGTCCAACTGATAGACCAGGATATTAGAATCTGTGGGATTGTTGAAATTATTAAGAATTATGACAAGGGTAGATTTGGAGAGAGTGATATTGAGCTAAAAGTTAAAATTTCCAAGAACTCATGGACTGGTAGAAGGAGTAATAAGGAGCAGTATTATGTGATAAAAGTTAACAGGATGTTTTGACCTGGGAGGCTTTAGGGAGGAGGAAGAATACCTGGGGAAGTTGTGCATAGCAAGGAGGACTCTGACTTTCTATCTAAGTGTGTTTTAATGTGGAACGTGAGAGGACCTCAGAGGAATCAGCATTTTCAGAGAAGAGCTGGGTTTTAGTTAGATTTAGAAGATAATGAAACATTTGGAGACAAAATTATTAGTGGTGTTGATCTGGATGGAGAGAGGTTTAGCTTTATTTAACTATATTAACAAGGTATGATTTTTGACATAGCCCTTCATAATCCAGGTATATTTAGGGATATTCTGGCATATGTGAAAAATGACATGCATAGAAAGGTATTTATTTCATTGTAGTATTGTTGTTAACAGTAGAAAAAAAAAAACTAGAAAGTAAGTGTTCCTCATTAGACTTATTAAATAATTTATGATATACCCATATGTTGGAATTCTGTACAACCACTGAGAAAAAAATGAGGTATCCCTAATATGTACTGATATAGCATGATTGACAAGATACTATTATATCATCCCATGTGTTTAAAAAAAAAAAAAAAAGACCGTGAATACCCACATGTTTGTTCACGTCTAGTAGGATGCACGACCTGTAACTATTGATTGTCTCTAGGGAGGCCAGTCAGGTGCTTATTTGGTAAAATTGGGGGGGAGACTTGCTTTTGTCTGTACAGTTTTTGAACCACTGCCTATATACGTAGTTTTAAAAAGTAAAATAAGTTTTAAGAAAAGCTTCAAGCCAGATTGTGACAAACCTTTCTTAATGGTTGAAGTTTGAATTTTATATGGTAGTAAGTGTTGGCGTGCTACAGTTCATGGCAGCACAAAGAGTCAGAAATGACTTAGCCACTGAACAACAACATCAACAACAAAGTAATGATAATTATGTGAACAGAGCTGTGTTTTTGGAAATTTTCCCTAATAGCCATCCTTCAAATGGATTAGAAAAGATAAAAGTCAGGACTGGCGGACTTGTAAGGAGGCTGTTGCAGTAGCCCAGGTTTGTATTAATGCACATTTCTCAAATGTGTTTTGGTTCAACATCCTGGTTTTCCATCAGCTTGGTCAATGTTCAGCAGATAGCAGGCACACCCATACGAATATTCTCATATGGATGAGAATATCCAAGCATCGTACATTTTCTCCCAGTGAGTCTTAGTAATCATTGACTCTTGAATTCCTGTGTTGTGTTTTGTTCCTATTGTTTGGCATTTGCTTATTTTAGTAATAAATGACCTTGCCCACTAATTATAAACCCTGCCAGGCTACTTTTTTCTCTCTCTGTTTGAATTGTTGTACAGGATGAATTATGATGTTATTACTACTACTGTCATATGTATGCCATGAGATACCATTTTTATGTTATGATTGTTGTTTATTTTGCCTTTGTATGTGTTTCTTATAGACTAACCCTTCTGTTCTCATTAAAATAAGACTTCTGCATAGTGATTGAGAGCACAGACTCTGAAACTTGATGACTTGGAATTTTCCAGTAAACCTTGAGCAAATTACTTAACATTAGTATACCTCGGTTTCTTTATCTATGCAGTGGAGATTTGAAGATTAAATATATTTAATGTAAAGTGCTTAAAACAATGCTTGACACATAGTGAGTGTTTAGTATGTTATGGAAGTTTTTGCCAATACTGTTGATCGAGTTGAAAATAAGTCACAGTTGAATATCTTCAGTTATCATTTACTTATCCTTTTTGTATTATGTAAAGCTCTACTCTTCTGTTTTCATTTTTTAAAAAAGGCCATTTCTGAGCCTTTCTTTGTTTCCTTGAAATTATAGCAGCCCCTGTCTCCTGGGGCAAACTAACATGGTAATGAATTGGACCTTTAACAATTTTGTTTACTTTACATTTTCTTTTGATAAATTGGATTCTGTTGTTCAGGGATGTTAATCCACCTTGTTCACTAATACATTTTATAATTACAAAAAAAATATGACAGACAGTGGGAACCCTGACAAAATTCCCCTCTTGAGATACTGTTGTGTTGACGTTGCTCTGTGCTACTCTGAGCTAGATGTGTGCATTAATCAGGTGTCCTGTGTGGTCTGTTGCCTTGATGCTTCATCACTTGACTGATGGCCCTTTTGACAAAGAATATAGCCAGTTTCAAACAGCTGAGTTTCATTTTACAGCTGCTTAAATAAATCACTTTTAAAAAACAGTTGAAACGTTCGAAGTGTGAAAGAAAAATGCAGTTTATTTTCATGTAAGTCCCCATTCAGATAATTTTTCAATGTTTATTTTTTAAATTTAAAAAATTCTGTGAAACTGATTAACTTTCATAAACTACTTGTTTTCTTACTGGTGATAGTGGATAGCAGAAATGAATTTTGTATCACAAGACTTCTTGCAGTTCTTTTTTGAATTTAATTGCACCGTCAAATGTGTTTTAATTTGTTTACCTTTTATTTTGTTTTTATTTCAGCCTAACTAGTCATTGTTTAGTACTTTTGTTTGTTTTATCAGATTTCAAAAATTAAGGCAGCTGAAATATTGTATTGTGAAATGAGAGACCATCTATTTTGAATTAGCTCTGAAAAGCTCTCTGTCTGAAAACTACATTATTCTTTTGAGTTATTCCATGATTGGTTTCTAGAGTCTGACTTTGTTTGTCTTTGGGAACAGATATGATTAAATCTGTTTGAAATTGGGAACAAATGACTCATGTTTGGAACTACTTAAATTCTGAGTCTTAATTATGTGAAAGTGCTTGCATTTTTTTTTTAAGGTAGCTGTTTTTCTTCCTTTCCCTTTTAATCAGAAATAATGCTATTCTTTATATTTTTTGATCAGTATTTCTATTAAAATCTTGTTTTTAAACTAGAGGCTCTATATCTTAGAATATTAAAATAAAGATACTATCTAGGTCCTTGTTATACTAATGTATTAAGAAGAAAACATAACCAGAATGTAAGAAAACAATAGCAGTAAAGTCAAAACAAAAAGTTAATAATGAGATGAAACTTTTATTAACAAAAAGTTAACAACTTTTATACAAAACAAAATGTATAAGAGTTAATAATGATCTGATATAGATAAAAAATAACCTTTGTTGAAAAAAGAGAGCTGGGTCGAATAACAGGGTAGCAGCAGAGGAAATAGATTTAATTACTTGTTTATATCATCAAATCCATTCTTTTGACAGTATTTTAATTTATGTGCCAGTTTTCTTCCTGTAGTGTCTTTAATAAGTTAGTGTTTAAACTTTTTTATATTAAAAACAAATAGTTCTGGAAGTAGTGTGTTAACTTTTACTAGTACAACCTTTGGAATATTTTTGATTTACTAGCCATGTGTTTTTGTAGATGAAGAAAAAATATTTAGAGATAATATAACTGGTTTTCCCTTGACTTCTCAGCCATAACAAAATTTCCTAAGTTAAGGACAGAATTTCAGTTCCAATAACTCTGTCCTTTACCAGACACAGTAATATTTCTTCTTCAGTGGTGTGAGGTTGTGAGTATAAATTGAGTTGGGATAGATGAATAGTGGCCATCGATACAGTTATATTGCATTAGGGTCCACAGGGCAGATAACATTAGCTGAGACAGCAGTTAGGTTGAAATGGTTGTGCAAGTCAGTTTATTGCTTTGCTACACAGTCATACTGTACTGAAGGGAATGTTTGCTGAATTTTGCAATGAAAGTGAAGTCCCTCAGTCGTGCCCGACTCTTTGCGACCCCATGGACAGTAGCCTGCACCAAGCTCCTCCGTCCATGGGGTTTTCCAGGCAAGAGTATTGGAGTGGGTTGCCATTTCCTTCTCCAGGGAATCTTCCCGACCCAGGGATCGAACCCAGGTCTCCTGCATTGTAGACAGACGCTTTACCGTCTGAGCCGCAATAGTCAATGACATTTCATGAAATGTCTTTAAAAATTGCATAAAATTGAGCAAGGATTTAAAGTTGTAATGAAAAGTGAGCATCTCAACATGTATTTTTATGGGAACTATTCTTGATGTGTACTTATTTTCCTTATTCATTGTCAGCTTAGCAAAGCTTCTTACTATATTATTAATTAACCATATACTTTTTGGTAAAAAGATGTCACAGTTAATCTATAAAGAAAAATATGTCATGTAGTTATTTGTATGCCCTTGGTGAATGCTTAAAATATGCGGAGCACTACCATATCATTTTAGCAACTTATAAGATGCTTTGGGCAAGTTACTCAACTCCAGTCCTTAGTTTTCTCATATATAAAATGTGGATAGATTAATACCTATTTCATAGGGTTATTATGAGAATTTAAGGAGTTAGTTTGTGTAGTGATTATAGTGAGTGAGTGATCAATGAATATTATCTATTATTGGTATTATTATGTAATTAGTTAAAGATCAATAATTCTTATGTATTCTCTAACTTTATGACTGAGCTTCTAGAAAGGATATTTAACTCTTTGAGAAATAATGTGTGTGATGATTCATTTTACTCTTAATTCCATTAGGTTACTTAACATTCTTGTCGATTATATAATAACTTTTTCAGGACTCCAAGTTATGGTCTTTAAAGATGAATAAAACCTTGTGTTGTGCTTTGGAGTTACTTATTTTGAAACTTGTATAAAAAGTCAGTAAGAGAGGTGAATTCTCTTAAGTAACTTGAAAAGAAGGAAAAATTTTTACTTAAGTTTTCCTCTGTTTGTTTGTGGTTCATAAGTCAGAGATTGGAAGGTGAGAAATGATTGGAGGAAACATAATGATTATTTAATGATTCCATTCATATGTATATTTTATCCTTTATTGTTATACCTTCTTAGTTGTGTCATAATTCAGCTTGTGTACTCATTAATTTATTAAAACAACATTAAATATTGTGAAATTCTGTCATCTACACAGAATGGTAGATAGAGAAAAAGCTAAAATTAAGGAAAAGGCTTATTGACTCTTCTCTTTTGATGTATTTTTAATATACCAAACCATTAAATCTTCCCTCACTACTTTTACAGTGTAGCTTGTTAGCCTTGACAGTTTGGTATGTTGTAATATGGTTACTAAAGATGAATTGAAAATCATGTCAAGTTTCTACGAACCAAAAAACCATCTGTGGTTCAGAATTGTATAGCTATGCAGTTCTCCGCCACTCTTAATTTTACATGTCTTGATAATGACTTAATCTCCATAAGTCTAATACAGTTTGAAGGCATTTCAAGTAGATCTAGTATCATTGTAGATAGAATCACTTTAGAAATTGGGAAGGAAAAAACCAAATTTGAAATGTTTTCATCGTAACATCACAAGGATAGGTAAATAGTCTTACTGACCCAAGTATGTACTTCGTTCCTTAGTATTGAATTTGACCGGGATTGTGACTACTTTGCAATTGCTGGAGTTACAAAGAAGATCAAAGTCTATGAGTATGGCACGGTCATTCAGGATGCGGTGGATATTCATTACCCTGAAAATGAAATGACCTGCAATTCCAAAATCAGGTATTTACATTATTTACTTGGCATAATGTAGTGTGTATGTAGCAGTATCTGTGATTAGTTTGTTTGTTATTTTTACCTTTTCATGTGACATCTTATTCGTTCGAGATAAACATTATTAATTATATATAGAAGATACATCAGAATATCTTTTTTATAGATATTGATCACTTTTTCCCTGTGGGGGTTAGTAGTTTTTCTATTTTTCTATTTGCCAAATGAAAATCTTCTTTCATTCAATCAAATAAATGTCTCTACTGTAGATGATGTTTCATGGATTACTATATGCCCAGTGAATAGTATCTCAAAGTCTGGAATTTTTCCTCTAGCATGCACATATCTCTAACTATTATAATTGTTTATAATTTTAAGAATTCTTTTCACAAGAATGGTATGTGTCTTTTTGTGAGGGCATAATGTTTAAGTTTCATGTATTAAGGGTTAGAGTTTATAGCGAGTGCTTTTTAAACCTGGAGTACTGTTCAAACTGCAGAAACTAGACCCAACTTCTGATCTGCCCCCACAAAATCTAAAAGGAATGCTAGAATCTTCATGTTTAAAACAAACTTCCTAAGCTATTTTCATAGGCACTGGCTTCAAAGGGAGTGACATCAAGAAACTAATAGTAAATTTGTTTAAAACTTCGAACATTTTCTAGTCATTCTTATCCCTTTTTTATTTGGATGAATGACACATAATATATATGGTCACTTTAATAATGTTAATAATATAGCAAGTACTGTAGTCTTTATTTGTATAACTTTCTTTTCTGTTTCCTAATTCATATAAAAATGGTAGACTGATATAACTGGTGCTCATCATTGAGAATGTATAATGGTTATCTACTTAGTTTATATACTTTATTCCTAAGTGAAAAGAATGCAGCATGAGTGAGACATAATTTTATTGAATTCTTCAGTGGCAGGCATTATCATAAGTTCTGTGTCTTATGCAGACCATCATTACCCTGTTTTATACACAAGAAAGCTGAAGCACAGAAAGGGTTCATTAACTTGTTGATGGTTGTACAGCTCGTCTCTGGAGTAGCCAAGATTCAAACAGAATCTTGCTCTTAACCGTATCATGCTACTAATTTGTAAAATAGAGGCTCTAATAGTAATACCTATTTCATAGGATTATACTTAAATCCACATGATGCACTCAGCACAATACTTGACCCATATCAAGAATTCATAATAAATGTTACCATAATGAAAATATGGATTAGAGGGTTTACCTTGTCTGTCTTGACAGATATAAAGCAATGTGGTAGTATTTTATGCACCTTGGAATAAAGAGAAGGAAACTGTTCAAATCTGGAAACAATGGACTTGGGGCTGAAAGGGTCAATATGTAAGCTTCCCTGAAACCCATTTGGAGCACACCAGTTGTGAAAGTGAACTGAATTACCCAAAGCCACAACTAGTAAGTTGCAGATCTGGAATTTAAGCTCAGGTCTGACTAAATCCAAGGCTCTTGACTGTTCCATGTAATTTCTCCCAGAAATTCTAATAAGTACATCTAAAGTTGCAAATAAACTCTTCAAAGCCTAAAATGTAGCACGAGTACAGCTAGAAGACAGCAAAAAGGCTTTGTGTTCATGTGCTTGGAAATCACCTAGGCCAGCTGCTTTGCTTTCTAAGTGACTTTTTCCTTTAATATACATTAGCTTTACTGTATGTGTGATGCACATATATATCTAACCAAAAGCATATATTTTTAGATGTTGCATTCTCAATGTTGGAACATTTGAGAATAGCCGAAACCATAAGTGTTAGAAGTTTAATTCTGTTAAATGCATTTTATTGAAATTTGAGTCATACACTTACATTAGTCAACATTTGTCTGTAAACACAGAGACTCAATTCAGACTAGTTTACTGGCTTGTATGATCTGACACAACTGGATGTAGGGGCCTGAAGGGTCTGATTTGGTCTCTGCCGTGACATGTGTGCCCCCCTGGCCTCTGTTATCTCCACCTACCGTATCGACACGTGTATTCTTCATGTGTCAAGGATGGCCAGTAGCAACTTTAGGCACACCATATCTGTCTTCTAACTGGTGATGAGAGTGAAGAGTGGTTATGGTTTGTAACTGGGTAGTTTCAATTGAAAAATCTGGGAATTATTTGATGCCTTCTTCCTTGATGGATTGTGGGCAGAATAATTATTGTGAACTCATGTAGACCATTTTGAAAGGGTTCTAATCTTTCTGACCACATCCAAATTCTTTGTATCCATTGCTGTTTATTTTTATGTAAAATAAGGCTTAACTTAATATCCCTTTCTTTCAGCTGTATCAGTTGGAGTAGTTATCATAAGAATCTATTAGCCAGCAGTGATTATGAAGGCACCGTCATTCTATGGGATGGATTCACAGGACAGAGGTCAAAGGTCTATCAGGTAAATAAGAATACTACTTACCTGTTGTTGTTGTTACTGTTCAGTCGCTCAGTTGTATCCAACTCTTTGCAATCCCATGGACTGCAGCACACCAGATTCCCTGTCCATCACTATCTCCAGAGTTTGTTCAAAGTCATGTCCATTGAGTCGATGATGACATCCAACAATCTTATCCTCTGTCATCCTGTTTTCCTTCTGCCCTCAATCTTTCCCAACATCAGGGTCTTTTCCAGTGACTCTTTGCATCAGGTGGCCAAAATATTGGAGCTTGTTGCAAGAATCACATTTGTACTTTTTAATAATTATAGAGCTTCATGCATTTTATAATTACAAATTTAAAATCATTATTTAGCATTTCCTCAGTTCCTCAGTTCAGCTGCTCTTTGCGACCCCATGGACTGCAGCACGCCAGGCTTCCCTGTCTGTCACCAACTCCCAGAGCTTGCTCAAACTCATGTCCATCTAGTCAGGAATGCTATCCAACATCTACCTATGTAATTCCAGTAATGCTTTTCTGATGCATCTCTTCAGACTCTTTGCAGTAGGATATATCAAATAAATTTCCAAAAGTGGTAATTATATAAATGTATATTTAAAAAGTTTATGAGCTACTTTGCATCTCCTTTATTTTCATAGCCAGTTCTTTTTCCCTCCCACCATAGTGATAAATTGGTATCAACTATGTTTATTTATTTTGCTTTATTTAAGATCTATATTCTGAGACTACTTTGTCTTCCTTCTACATCTAGGAGCATGAGAAGAGATGTTGGAGTGTTGACTTTAATTTGATGGATCCTAAACTCTTGGCTTCAGGTTCTGATGATGCAAAAGGTACTATTTGGGTCTCCTCCCCTGACTTAATTCCTTTTAAAACCTAACAGAAATACAGATATTTATTGAAACCCATAGTGATCCTTTGCAATTACTGATTATTCTAAAAATAGTCTAATAAGCACAAAAACCTATGTTTCTTGGAGTGAAAGAAAAATGAATATTTTACATCTTCATTATAATAATTTTTTCTGAATTCATGCCACACTGTGATGTATTTATAACCAGTTCCTTTATATATACTGTGAAGTGAACTTTTTCGTTGAAATATTTAGACATCACTGCATTCTGAATTGTATTAAATTCTGAGTGTATACCAAAATCTTTTAATGAAGTTCATCATGTTTCAAGGCAGAAATTCTATATTTCTTTCTGCCATTTAATTGATCTTTCTATTTTTGTGTATGTATGTGTGTGTATATCTGTCTTTACTGTTCATTCTTTTCTGTTATTGTCTTGTTTTGGCCTGTTTCTTCTCAAGATTAGATTTATAAAGCCCTGGTAACAGATTTCTTTTATCTTGGCCCTTTCCTTCTTTTCAATATGTAACTTGCAGACTAGTGAATACATAGGCAGGGGTAGTTCTAGCATTGAAAACTTTATTTCACAATGATTGTTGTTTTTGTTGTTCAGTCTCTCAGTTGTGTCCGACTCTTTGTGACCCCTTGGACTGTGGCACACCAGGCTTCCCTGTGCTTCATCATCTCCTGGAGTTTGCCCAAACTCATGTCCATTGGGTTGGTGATGCCATCCAACCATCTCATTCACAGTTGTCCCCTTCTCCTCCTGCCTTCAATCTTTCCCAGTATCAGGGTCTTTTCTAATGAGTCTGCTCTTCACATCATGTGGCCCAAGTATTGGAGCTTCAGCTTCAGCATGAGTCCTTCCATTGAACATTCAGGACTCATTGCCTTTAGGATTGACTGGTTTGATCTTGCAGCCCAACAGACTCTCAGGAGTCTTTTTCAACACCACATTTCAAAAGCATCAATTCTTCAGCTCTGCTTTCTTTATGGTCCAACTCTCACATCCATAAACTACTACTGGAAAAACCATAGCTTTTACTAGACAGACCTTTGTTGGCAAAGTAATATCTCTGCTTTTTAATATGCTGTCTAAGTTTGTCATAGCTTTTCTTCTAGGGAGCAAGGGTCTTTTAATTTCATGGCTGAAGTCACCATCTGCAGTGATTTTGGGGTCCAAGAAAATAAAAATCTGTCACTGTTTGCATTGTTTACCCATCTATGACTGGATGCCATGATCTTTGTTTTAGGAGTGTTGAGTTTTAAGTCAGCTTTTTCACTCTCTTGTTTCACCTTCATTAAGAGACTCTTTAGTTCCTCTTCACTTTCTGCCATAAGGATGGTGTCACCTGCATATCTGAGCTTATTGGTATTTCTCCCCGCAATCTTGATTCCAGCTTGTGCTTCATCAAACCCAGCATTTCACATGATGTACTCTGCATGTAAGTTAAATAAGCAGGGTGACAGTCTACAGCCTTGACGTACTCCTTTCCCAGTTTGGAACCAATCCTTTGTTCTATGTCCGGTTTTAACTGTTGCTTCTTGACCTGCATACAGGTTTCTCAGAAGGCAGATGAGATGGTCTGGTATTCCCATCTGTTTAAGAATTTTCCATGGTTTGTTCTGATCTACACAGTCAAAGGCTTTAGCATAGTCAGTGAAGCAGAAGTAGATGTTTTTCTGCAATTCTCTTGCTTTTTCTATGATCCAGCAGTGTTGGCAATTTGATCTCTGGTTCCTCTGCCCTTTCTAAATCCAGCTTGAACATTTCAGAATTCTCAGTTCAGGTACTATTGAAGCCTAGCATGGAAAATTTTGAGCATTACTTTTGCTAGCATGTGAAATGAGTGCAATTGTGCAGTAGTTTGAATGATAGAGCTGTCCTATTCTGTAAAAGAGAAATGATGTGACTGGACTGCCCTTCAGAAAGTTTTGGATCAAAGAGAGGTAACAAGTTGTTTATCCACAGTATATATGGATTGTAACATTTTCCTTCATGATTGCTGTAAGAAATTATCTTTGAATTTCTAAAATAGAGCATTGTGTTATAATTGATTTTTTTTTTTTAATGTTGTAATACAGAGCTTCACTAATCAATGTTAAATACTTTTTAAAAATAATGTAATGGGGTAGCCTTTATTGAGAGTACTGTGTTTTTGTACTGAAGATTAATATTTGTTCAAAGGTGGTGACTGGCTAGTTTCCTCAGGAAAATATAAGTAATTTTAGCAGAACAATTTTAATTAGGAAGAGATTTTTTTAAATTACTTATTGATTTTAAATTGTTTTAAAATACACATATAATTAACCATTTTAAGTATACTATTCAGTGGCATTAATTATCTTCAATTTGTCTTCATCATTGTCAATCTGTAGAACTTTTTTCATGTTGCAAACCTGAAACTCTGTTTCAGAAACTGTTTCTGTTTTACTGAAGCAGTAACTCCTCCTTCCCCCTTCACCAGCTCCTGGCAGTCTCCCTTCTCCTTTCCGTCTCTGTGAAATTTACTAGCACTCTTCAGTGTCGTATGTGAGCATTTGTCCTTTGTGACTGTTGTATTTTACTCAGCATAATGTCTTCTAGAATTTTCCATGTTGTAGCTTATGTTAGAATTTCCATCTTTAATAAGACTGAAAAATAATCTATTGTATAGATATATCACATTTTGTTTCATTTGTTGATTGGTGGATGGATCTTGGGTTGCTTCCACTTTTGGGGTATTATAAATAACGTTGCTATGAATATGAATGGCAAAATATCTCTTCATATCCCTGTATTAAGTTCTTCTGGGCATATTCTCAGAAATGAAATTACTGGGTCATATGATATATATACTTAATTTTTTAGAAACTGCCATTCTGTTTCCCAAAATGGCTGCACCATTTTATATCCCCACCAACAGCACCCAACTATTTCTGTTTCTCCACTTCCTTGCCAATACCTGTTCTTTCCCCTCTTTTTTAAAAATGATTTTAACGGATGTGAAGTGGTACTTTATTGTGGTTTTGTTTCGCTTTCATTTCTTCAATGATAGTGATGTCAAGCATTTTTTCATGTGCTTATTGGCTATTTGTATGTCTTCTGAGAAAGTGAAAGTGAAGTCGTGTCCGACTCTTTGCGACCCCATGGACTGCAGCCTGCCAGGCTCCTCTGTCCATGGGATTTTCCAGGCAACAATACTGGAGTGGGCTGCCATTTCCTTCTCCAGGGGATCTTCCCAACCCAGGGATCGAACCTGGGTCTCCCACATTGTAGGCAGATGCTTTTACCATCTGAGCCACCAGGGAAGAAAAGTTTATTGAAGCCCTGTGCCCATTTTGATTGTATTTTTTTCTCACTGCTATTGAATTTCAAGCATACTCTCAGTATCTTAGATATTAATTCCTTATCAGATATATTATTTGTTGATAGTGTGCTCTGATCTACACAGCTTTTTCATATTGATGAAATGCAGATTGCCTATTTTTTCTTTTATTGCCTATGCTTTTCGCATCATGTTCAAAAGGCACTGCTGAATCCAATGCAATAAAGCTTTTTCTTTAATGGTTTTATAGTTTTAGCTCTGACATTTGTGGCCTTGATCCATTTGGGGTTAACTTTTGTATAAGGTATAAAGTAATGGTCTGACTTCATTTTTTACGTGCTAATATCCAGTCTTCCCAACACCACTTGTTGAAAAGATTATCCTTTCCCCATTGAAAGATCTTAGCACCTTTGTTAAAAATCATTTGATCATATCTGTGAGGGTTTATTTTTGAACTTTCTTCTCTTCCATTGTTTGTCTTTCTGCCACTGCCACACTGTTTTGATTACTGTAGCTTTGTGTTGAAGTTGGGAAGTGAGTCTTCCATTATTTTTTCTTCTTTTTCAAGATTGTTTTGGCTCTTTTAGGCCTACTGAGATTCCATATGAATTTTAGAATGTGTTTTATTCTATTTCTGCAAAAAACTTCATTGAGATTTTGTTAAGGATTACCTTGAGGCTTGTCAGTTTAGTCTTTTTAAATGAGCTTTTGGTTTCATTGATTTTCTCTATTGACTTTCTGATTTAGCTTACTGATTTTTCTTCAGATTTGTATTACTTCTCTTCTGCTTACTTTGGATTTAATTTGCTCTTCTTTTTCTAGTTCCCTTAATTGGAAGATTATTGATTTTAGATCATTTTTCTTGCTAATATATGCATTCAGTGCTATAGATTTTCCTCTGAGTGATGCATCCCACAGATTTCTTTTTTAAATTATATTTTCATTCTCATTTAGTTCAAAATATTCTTAATTTTTGCTTTAGGTTTCTTATTTGACTTATGTATTACTTAGAAGTATGTTGTTTGATCTCCAAATATAATCCGTTGTAGTCTGAGCAATACATGGTTTCTTGTGTGTGTGTGTGTGTGTGTGTGTGAAGGTGTTTTATGGCCCAGAGTGTGATCTGTCTTAATGAATTATCCATGTGAGTTTGGGAAGAATGTGTATCCTACTGTTGTTAAAGTAATATGTAGATATCAGTTATATCCAGTTTGATTTATTATTGAGTTCAACTACATTCTTATGATTTTCTGCTTCCTGGATCTGTCCATTTCTGATACAGGAGTATGACACTTTTTTGATTCTACATTGATCTTTGTATTTCTTCTTTACTGTACTGCATTGTCTTGCTTTGTAGCTTAAGTCTTGGAATCATTTAGTGTGAGCCCTTCATCTTTATTCTTGAAAATTATTTTAACTCTTCAGTTTCTGTTTTTCCACAAACATTTTAGGATCAAGTTACTAGTATCTATAGAAAATTCTGCTGGGATATTGATTGAGATAGTACTGACTTTAAAAGCTTCTCAGATGGCTCAGTGGTAAAGAATCCACCAGACAATGCAGGAGACACAGGTTCAATCCCTGGATCGGGAAGATTCCCTGGAAGAGGAAATGGCAACCCACTCCAGTATTCTTGCCTGGAAAATCCCATGGACAGAGGAGACTGACAGGCTGCAGTCCATGAGATTGTAAAGAGTCGGACATGCCTGAGCAACTGAGCACACACACATAACCAATTAACAATGTTGTGATAGTTTCAGGTGTACAGCAAAGGGACTCAGTCATACATATACGTGTATCCATTCTTCCCCTAACTCCTCTCCATTCAGGCGGTCACATAACATTGAGCAGAGTTCCATATGCTATACTGTAGGCCCTTATTGGTTATCCATTTCAAATATAGCAGTATGTACATGTCCATCCCAAACTCCCTAAGTTTCCCTTCCTCCCAGCAACCATAAGTTCATTCTCTAAGTCTGTGAGTCTCTTTCTGTTTCCCACATAAAATTTTAAAATCATGGAATTCTTAAGTGAAAGATAAAATAAGAACTGCTTCTAGGTACTTTAAGTGACATTTGTGTATATATCATATATACAATGTGATATATATATATATATGCACACACACACGTATATATATATATCATACATGTGAAAATGTGTGTGTGAAGTTCTCAGAAGTTAGATAGGTTGGAAGATAAGCCATCTAGTTTCCCTGCTCATACATGTACACAACTTAAAGAATGCTAAAACAAATATACACGTGTTTCCAGACTACTTTTTTTTTTTTAACCTGTCTTGTATGCTTTAGTTAATAGATCATATTTTCTCTCATTATATATTATCTATGTGGTTTTCTGACTTTGAAACTAAGCTCTGTTGGCTTAAATATACTGTTTTATTGAACATTATTCATTTAGTTTGAATATTTTTGATCCTACTAAATCAAAATACTTAGATTACCATGAAAAGACAGCTGTAGCAGGAAGTTTGTAGAAGTATTGGCTAATGTATTGTTTATTTTCGTTTTTATTGTTACTTATTCTTAGTGAAGCTATGGTCTACCAACCTGGATAACTCAGTGGCAAGCATTGAGGCGAAGGCTAATGTGTGCTGTGTTAAATTCAGTCCTTCTTCTAGATACCATTTGGCTTTCGGCTGTGCAGGTAAGAAATGAAAGATTTGTCTTCTTTTGGTGTCAGTTTTCATGACTAACTTTATTTATTTATTTTTTTAATTTGATTTTATTTTTAAACTTTACAATATTGTATTAGTTTTGCCTTTCTTTGTAGGTTTAAACTTTGTTTTCATTATTGCACTCTAAATTAGAAGTATGTAGTATACCATTTTTACTCATTAATTGCTGTGCTTTAATTTTAGCATTGCATCTCCCATGTTTAATACATAAAGATGTGTTTGTTGATTATTTTTGTTCCTCTAAGTCTTTGCATACCTGGATTTATGCTTGTTTACAAATTTAGGTCATAATGATGCTTAAAATATTGTATAGACACAGGAAACCTTTTGTTTTTAAATGAAAGGAAACCTACTATAAAACCTTGAACAGTTATTGAGTGCCTACTGTGTACAAAGCACCCATCTAGGGACAGTGAATAAGATAGATTAAATCTTATATTGTGGAGTACATGCTAACATAGTAAGTACTAAAAAAAAGTCATACCAAAGAATTTTTTGTTAAAAGTATTTTTCTTAACTAGGATGACCAAATGTCTGCGTTTGCCTGGGGAAGTCCTAGTTTATATTTGTCTTACCATTATAATAACTGTTAGGCCCTTCTTTCATTCTCAAAACTGTTCTGGGTTGAATGGTTAATTATGTGATCACTCTACTCTTAATTCCTTTGTCTTCTTATCTGATTTCCTACCTTGAGTGTTTACTGAAACAGTGAACACTTGTATTTTTTTTTTTTTTTTAAATTTGGAAAATCTGTGTATTTTCTTAGATAATAGGGTGCTAAGATTGAGCAAATAAGAATACAGAAACATCCAGTTAAGTTTAATTTCAGATTAAACAGCAAATACTTTTTAGTAAAACTATATCCCATGCAATATTGGAACATGCTGATCTAAAAATGTTACTATTTACATGAAATTCAAATTTAACTAGGCATCTTGTAGTTTTGTTTGGCAGCTCTATTAATAAATCATGTTAGCATTTTGTGATAAATTGATAAACTCCAATTTATCAATACTATTGAGGAATTGGTGAGATTCTGTGAACACTTGTATTTTAACTTTTGCTTTGCTAAATCTCCTTGATTCTTGATTCATTTTTTTTTTTTATTGATAATCTCGGTTAAAAAAATAAACATAATCTAGCACAATATCACGGAGAAGGCAATGGCACCCCACTCCAGTACTCTTGCCTGGAAAATCCCATGGACGGAGGAGCCTGGTAGGCTGCAGTCCATGGAGTCGCTACAGTCGGACACGACTGAGAGACTTTACTTTCACTTTTCACTTTCATGCATCGGAGAAGGAAATGGAAACCCACTCCAGTGTTCTTGCCTGGAGAATCCCAAGGACGGGGAAGCCTGGTGGGCTGCCGTCTGTGGGGTCACACAGAGTCGGACACGACTGAAGCAACTTAGCAGCAGCACAATATCATGAACACAGTAATTACTTTTTTAAAAGGTAAATTTAAATCTTAATTTGTCATTACATCTTTTCCTTATTCCAACTTACTGTGTATTTCACTTGGATACTAACATACTTTCATAGTTAAATTCCAGGAGAACATGTATATGTGGGTAGAATTCCTTTTCATTAGCAGATACCTTTTCCCCCCAGTATGCTGCTCTTTTCCATTGGGAACTAGTATTCTCTATTTAAATCCTTCTTTTTCACTGACTAGAAATGTTACTTTGGGCAAGTTGATTAAATTCTCTCCCCAAGTTCCTTATCCTTAAAATAGAGATACATCTTTTGGGACTCTTATGAGGATTATGAAAGGAAGATGCTATTTGTAAAGCTCTTAGAATATGATGCTCAATAATTGCTAAGGTATTTTCATTAATTAATACTTATCAGTCATTTAGATAAAGTAGTTTTTTGAGTTTTTTAATGTTATAAACACACTATTAGTCATCATTTTTAATAGAAAAATGATGATCATATTTATAATCAATATAAAATATGTACAAATGCCAGACATGAACATCTTTAAAATTTCTCCTTCCTGGAAAGGATCTACTTTAAAAATGCCTCAACTGTCTGGCAGGCAGTTTTGTCCTCACTGTGTTAAATTATCATGGATTTCTTAGTTAATTTTTACATTTCCATGTAAGCTTTAAGATTTATATTTTTCCAGTTCTAGAAAAATTCTTCTGGTATTCTCATCTGAATTACCCTATATTTATTAGTTAATTTTGGAACCAGTGGTATTAAGATAGTTCATCTTACTATAGTTACATGGGATATCTTTTTGTTTGTTTGGATTATTTTCTATCTTTCAAAGAGATTTTTAGTTTTAGTTTTTTTTGCTTAGGTTTTAGGTCTTTCTGGTTAATTTTTTTCTGTTTCTATAATTTTGTTGTTATTTTTTTCCATTCCTTTAACTACTGTTTGCTGAGAGTAAAAAACAAAAAACTGTTGATATTTGAATATTTGTATTATATCTAGGCATTGTTCTTATTAAATCTGGTAACTTTTTATTACCAGATAGCCTTTGGGCTATCTGTTTATATTTGGTAGTAGCCAAAAATGATGATTGTATTTTTTTCTTTTGTAATGATTTTTTACATTCTCTTTTGTTAAAAGGCATGTTATATGATACAATTATAGGTACTTTTCCCATGTATTTCCTTTAGTTGAATCAGCTTTAGTGGTTTTCTGTTCATGATATCCCCTTTTGAAGAATAGTTTTGTGGGTTTTTAAAAGTTTTTTGGCCTTGCTACATGCCTTGCAGGATCTTACTTCCCTGAGCAGGAATTGAACCCAGGCCTTTGACAGTAGAAGTGCAGAGTCCTAACCATTGGACTGCCAGGGAATTCCCTGAAGAATAGCATTCATTAAATTCAAATCATTTATTTAACTGTTTCTTAGTTAAGAGCAAATTCAGTATATTATCAGGTGCCTTTTCAGCATCATGTTATATAATCATATGGTTTAATTTGTTGAGATATGCTTATACATTTTCTGATACCTTATTTGTGTTTCTAGAGTAAACCTAAAATTTAGGTTTAGCATTAATGTGGAATTCTTTTGATAAATTGCTAGACTTTTTGGCTTATATTTTTAATACCTGTAAACATAAATTGGTCTATAATCCTCTGTCTCCTTTTTAACCATTTTTAACATCTGTATTTTATAACTTTCAGTATGTAAGTCTTGAACTTCTTTTGTTAAATTTACTCCTAAATGTTTTACTACTGAATGGCATTGTTGTCTTAATTTTATTTTTGGATTGTTTGTTGCGAGGCTTCAGAAATACAATCAGTTTTTTGCATATTGATTTTGCATCCTGTAATCTTGGTACTCATGTTTTGTTTTGTTTTTTCATAGTTTTAAGGTGAATTTCTTGAGATTTTCTATATTTAGGATTGTATCATCTGTGAATAAGAATAATTTTAATTCTTCTTTTACTATGTTAATGCTTTTTTGCTTTATTGTATGAATTAAAAGCTCTTATATAATACTGAATGAAACTGGCAGAAAGGATTTCTTTATCTTGGGGGAAAGTATTCATTCACAATGAAGTGTGATGTTAGCTGTGAGTTTTTGTAGATACCCTTTATCAGGTTAAGTTTCCTTCTATTCCTAGTTGTGAAAAGTATGTATTATTATATTATTAGATATTGTCTAAGGTTTTTCTACCTATATTGAGATGATCTTGTGATTTATGTTATTTATTATAATAATATGAGGTGGGGGGGGTGTTGTTTTTTATGTTATTTATTATAATAATATGAAGTGGGGGAGTTGTTGTTTTAATGTTAAAGCAACTTTCCATTCCTGGGAAAAATCCGTCTTGATCACATTGTGAAATTCTTTTTACTTGTTGCTGGATTTAGTTTGCTAAAGTACTATTGGCCTCATAGAATGACTTGGAAATTGTTTCCTCATTTGCTTACTGAATGAGTTTGTTAAGGATTATTATTATTTCTTCTTTAAATACTTGGCAGAGTGTATCAGTGAAACCCTCTGGACTTGGACTTTTCTTTGTGGAAAAATTTTATATTACCTAGTTCAGTTTCTTTACTTTTTATAAGTCTATTCAGATTGTCTATTTCTTCTTGAAGTTCTTTTTGGTAGTCATTGCCTTTCTAGGAACTTGTAAATTTAATTTTTCTAATTAGTGGGCGTAAAGTTGTTCATAACATTCTCTTGTGATCTAATTCCTTTAAATTTCCTCTTCCTTTAGTGTTCTGTAGTTTCAGTTGTAATATTCCTTCTTTCATTCTTGATTGGTCATTTCTGTCTTCTGTCTTTTTTCTTCTTCGTTGTTCTAGCTAAATATTTGTTACCTTCTTCAAAGTGCATGTATGTGTGTGTGTTTATGTTGGGTTGTGTGTGGTGGGTGGTGCTTCAGGGGCCAGAACACCACACATTCCCACTGTTTTTAATGTTCTTATGCAAATTTGATTATTAGAAGAGTTGGAGATATGCAAACTGAACCTTCTAGAATGACTCTTAACTCACTCTCAGTATACGTAAGCTAGGAGAACTGTTCTTTCTTTCTTGGCCATTGGAACTGTTGTGATCAACGTTTGTTGAGATCGAGAATGTGATGCCATGGCTGTAACCAAAGGATCAAAAATTCACTGTAATTGCCACAGAGCCGCAGACTCTGTAGCAGACACTGTAATTGCCACAGTATTGCATCTGTTCCAGAGAACATCCACATCTTTACAGTGATGCTTGCAACAGATATTTCCAACGCAGAATGACCACAGAATTCCAACCTTTCAAATCATACATAAGTGCATCCCATTGTGAAATCTGATTCACATCTAGAAGCATAGCTACATGAGAATCTGGGCAATATAGTTTTTACTTTCCATCTTCCATTGGCTGTAAATTCTATAAGGTGCTGGGAACGGATACTAAATGTCATCTGCCCCATCCTTCATAATGCTGAATAGTTGATGTGAGTTAAGGACTTACTTTTCCTGGCTTTGAAATAGGGGTTAGAATCAATGCCTTTAATCATAGTAAAAAAAAAACAAAAACAAACTATTACTGGAAGACAGTGACTGATACTGAATCATCTTCATTTAGAATTGAAATATTTCTTAGAATGCAGGCTATTACCTAGATGTTTCTCCTTAAACTATAAAACATCAGCCTCTCTTCAGCTGTACCATTTATTTTGCCCCTGAGAGACTTAGAGAATCATTATCATGAGGTTGCTTATTAAATATCATTTGTGATGATGAATTCGACGTTGGGAACGGGCTGTACATTTTTAAACATTGCTTTTGAAGTTATGATAATACATAATTAGTATGTGAACTCCCCACCAATTACAGATTGACTCCTGGTTGAAAGGGCACTGTGGATCCTACTTGGGTAATGATGCCTAATGCTAATTCTAAGCTTTTTAGATCTTATATTTCCATTTGATAACGAGTTCATCTCTCTCTTTGTGCTCATCATTTTGCTCTTTCACCTTTTAACATAATATAAAAAGATGGCTTTTGGGGGGCATTGATTGGTTGGTTAGTTTTTTTTTTCTTTTTTTTTTTTACTAGAACTTAGAGCATGAAAAATTTCTTAAGGTGGACTAAATGTTTGCAAGTACTTCTTTTAAAATATTGAATTCTAGGTCATGGTCCCCTTGAAAAAAGTAGACTACAGAGTTTTAAACTATATTTTTTGTATTAAATATTGAGAAAAAGGCTTTAGATTTTATTTTAAACCATTTAAAATCTGTTTTTAAGCCCTGAGATTTTCTGAAGCATTTGCCAGAGGAGAGAACACAATTTTTGACATAAGGGTAAAGGCATTTATTAGTTGTCTTTTTACTAGATTACTACATGGTGTTTTCTTATTGAGTAGAAAAAGGAAAACTATTTTTCCTCCGGTTCATCCTCTCTAAAGCCAGTTTGAGAGAGCACTGTTACCCTAAAGTAAATAGAACTCTTAACACTCTGTGGTTTTAATAGAATGGTAGACCTGCTTGCTTACTACTAACTTGAAGCATTTTGCAAATTTTAAAGCTGTAATTATGATAACAGGTAGGAAATTTGGGTACTCCTGAGTAATACTCTTTAAAGTTGTGTCGTCCCCTACCCCAAGAAATTACTGGTATTAATGTAAGTCAAAGGTAAAATTCATATTATTCTGATTCAAGAGTGATATTTATACTCATAAACATATTCACTGGGAAAGAGTAATGTTTCTAGAACAAATAGCAATTCTGAAATATTCTAGTTAAACTGTGTTTTCAACAGACTTTTCAGTTTTGGTTGCTGTAAACAATGTTACTGTCAGCAAACTAAACACTTCATACATATAAACATGCACCATTTGTTTCCCCATTTTCAGTATTTTCTAATTTTTGTGATTTGGACAAAATAACAAAAAGGTTATTTTTTCTTTTGAAGACTAAGAGTCTGTGTTTTATTTTATATAGTGGTTGCCAGTGGGAATGTCTTTTCCTTCACATTTAAATAAATTAAGTGTCTGAATATTTACTTAATCTTAATTAGCATCACAGCATTCATAAACATGTGTTTCAGTTATTTATACTATGTCAAGGACATTTTGTTTTCAAGTTTCTAAGTAATTTCTGTGAATGCAAATGGAAGTAGCATGCATTAACACCAATATTCAAGAACAAACTGTTATTTTGTCATAAAATCTACCTTTGATAGTCTAGAATTTAAGAGCAACTTTGAGGCACCTAGTAAATCTTTCACCTATTTATATCTGTCTTGCCTTCCAGCCTGTAAGTGGCATTTAGCTAGGTTTTTATTAAAAATACACTTCACAAGAAATTTTATATTCACATTAAATGCAGAAATATTTTAAAGTCAGGCATTTATTATTCAGCTGTTACTAATATAATGCACATGATCATTCATTTTTTGAAACTAATTGAGCAATCACTGCAAACACTGAGAAGTATGAAATGTTTGGTGGATAAATTTGGCTGCAGCAAAATTAAAAACTTCTATTTACCAAATAATACCTAAAACATAATTTCTTTAAAAGTTATTAATTGGGAGAAGATATTTAGAACACATATAAGTGATAAAATCTTCATGTCTATATTACATGAAAAACTCTTCAAATAAATAAGGAAATAATAAATATATCCTACAGCTTTACTTCTCAAAGCATAAACATTAGCATCACCTAGGAGCTTGTAAGAAATGCAAATTCTAACACCCTGACCTACACCTACTGAATCAGTTTCCAGAGGTAGACACAGGAAACAGCTATTTTAACAGGCTCCCCATATAATTTTTATTCACATTGAAGTTTGAGAAACCTCACCCCAGGGAAACATGTATTTAATTAATGTACATAGTTGTATTGTTTGCATATTCACATTGTAGAACATTTTCAGCACTGAAAATGAAGGAACTGCATCTCCATGAAATGATGCGGATGAATAATGAGCATAAATGTTGAATGAAAGAGTGTCAGAAAAACACACTGCAGTTCTATTTATGAGCATGCAAAACAGACTGCACTGTTTAGGAATATGTACATTGACCATAGGAAATGTGAGCAGACCATTAAAAAAGGGAGTTCAATTCAGTCGCTCAGTCATGTCCGACTCTTTGCAACCCCATGGACTGCAGCACTCCAGGCTTCCCTGTCCATTACCAACTCCCAGAGCTTACTCAAACTCATGTGCATTGAATTGGTGAGGCCATTCCAACCACCGCATCCTCTGTTATCCCCTTTTCCTCCTTCCTTCAATTTTCCCCAGCATCAGGGTCTTTTCAGATGAGTCAGTTCTTCACATCAGGTGACCAAAGTATTGGAGTTTCAACTTCAGCATCAGTACTTCCAATGAATATTAAGGACTGACTTTCTTTAGGATGGACTAGTTGGATCTCCTTGCAGTCCAAGGGACTCTCAAGAGTCTTCTCCAACAACACAATTCAAAAGCATCAGTTCTTCAGCACTCAGCTTTCTTTACAGTTCAATTCTCACATCCATCCATGACTACTGGAAAAACCATAGCTTTGACTAGATGGACTTTTGTTGGCAAAGTAATGTCTCTGCTTTTTAATATGCTGTCTAGGTCTGTCATAGCTTTTCTTCCAAGGAGCAAGGGTCTTTTAATTTCATGGCTGCAGTCACCATCTGCAGTGATTTTGGAGCCCCCCAAAATGAAGTTTCTGTTTCCATTATTTCCCCATCTGTGAAGTGATGGGACCAGATGCCATGATCGTAGTTTCCTGAATCTTGAGTGTTAAGCCAACTTTTTCACTCTTCTCTTTCACTTTCATTAAGAGGCTCTTTAATTCAGCCATAAGGGTGGTATCATCTGTATATCTGATGTTATTGATATTTCTCCCAGCAGTCTTGATTCCAGCTTGTGCCTCATCCAACCTGGCATATCGCATGATGTACTCTGCATACAAGTTAAATAAGCAGGGTGACAATATACAGCCTTGACATACTCCTTTCCCGATTTGGAACCTGTCTGTTGTTCCATGTCCGGTTCTGTCTGTTGCTTCTTGACCGGCATACAGATTTCTCAGGAGGCAGGTAAGGTGGTCTGGTATTCCCATCTCTTGAACAATTTTCCATAGTTTGTTGTAATCCACACAGTCAAAGGCTTTGGCATAGTCCATAAAGCAGAAGTAGATGTTTTTCTGAAACTCTCTTGCTTTTTCAATGATCCAGCAGATGTTGGCAATTTGATCTCTGATTCCTCTGCCTTTTCTAAACCCAGCTTGAACATCTCTAACTTCACAGTTCAGGTACTGTTGAAGCCTGGCTTGGAGAATTTTGAGCATTACTTTGCTAGCATGTGAGATGAGTGCAATTGTGCAATAGTTTGAACATTCTTTTGCATTGCCATTCTTTGGGGTTGGAATGAAAACTGACCGTTTCCAGTCCTGTGGCCACTGCTGAGTTTTCCAAATTTGTTGGCATATTGAGTGCAGCACTTTCACAGCATCATATTTCGGGATTTGAAATAGCTCACCTGGAATTCCATCAGCTCCACTAGCTTTGTGGGCTTCCTAAAGCCCACTTGACTTCACATTCTGAGATATCTGGCTCTAGGTGAGTGATCACAGCATCGTGGTTATCTGGGTCATGAAGATCTTTTTTGTATAGTTCTTCTGTGTATTTTTACCACCTCTTAATATCTTCTGCTTCTGTTAGGTCCATACCATTTCTGTCATTAATTGTGCCCATCTTTGCATGAAACGTTCCTTTAGTATCTAATTTTCTTGAAGAGATCTCTAGTCTTTCCCATTCTATCGTTTTCCTCTATTTCTTTGCACTGATCACTGAGAAAGGCTTTCTTATCTCTCCTTGCTATTCTTTGGAACTCTGCATTCAACTACATGTATCTTTCCTTTTCTCCTTTGCCTTTAGCTTCTCCTCTTTTCTCAGCTATTTGTAAGGCCTCGTCAGACAACTATTTTCCCTTTTTACAGTTCTTTTTCTTGGGGATTGTCTTAATCACTGCCTCTTGTACAATGTCATGAACCTCCATCCATAGTTCTTCAGGCACTCTATTAGATCTAATCCCTTGAATCTATTTGTCACTTCCACTGTATAATCCTAAGGGATTTGATTTAGTCATACCTGAATGGTCTAGTGGTTTTCCCTACTTTCTTCAATTTCAGTCTGAATTTGACAATAAGGAGTTCATGATCTGAGCCACAGTCAGCTCCCAGTCTTGTTTTTGCTAGCTGTATAGATCTTCTCCACCTTTGGCTGCAAAGAATATAATCAGTCTGATTTCAGATTGACCATCTGGTGATGTCCACGTGTAGAGTCTTCTTTTGTGTTATTGGAAGAGGATGTTTGCTGTCATGACCAGTGCGTTCTCTTGGTAAAACTCTGTTAGCCTTTGACCTGCTTCGTTTTGTACTTCAAGGCCAAATTTACCTGTTACTGTCTTGACTAGAAAGACCTGGTTCAATCCCTGGGTCCGAAAAATCTCCTGGAGAAGGGAATGGCAGCCCACTCCAGTATTCTTACCTGGAGAATCCCATGGATAGAGGAGCCTTGCAGACTATAGTCCATGGAGTCACAAGAGTCGGACATGACTTAGTGACTAAACCGCCATCAAAGACATGATCATTTATGTTTAAGGGAATTGTTAGAATAAGCTTAATGCAAGAATGGGGCTTCCCAGGTGGCTCAATGGTAAACAATCTGTCTGCCAAGAAGGAGACACAGGTTTCATCCCTGAGTTGGGTAGATCCCCTGGAGAAGGAAGTAGCAACTCACTTCAATAATCTTGCCTGGGAAATCCCATGTACAAAGAAGCCTGGTGGGCTACAGTTCATGGCGTTGCAAAGGGTCAGACACAACTTAGTGACTAAACAGCAACAATTCCAGATTAAATATGAGTATCATTGTTTATTCAAATATTCACTCAATAAGAAAGATTTTTACTTCCTGTTATTTGTGATTTACTTAATGGGTTCCAGAAAGTGTGTTTTCCTGAAGTTGTTGTTTGTTTGTTTTTTTTAAGTTATTTCTGAATAGGGCTTACTGTTGCAGATTATTGTAAATCTGTCAAATGAAATACTTTAAATATTTTTGAAATACTTACATTAAAAGTTGAAATCATTTTTCTGAACTTGAACATTTATTTGGTGTTTTTACATTTTGTTTGTAAGGTTAGTTTTTTTAGATATACTAAATACAGTAGAGTAATGAATCATGTAATTTACATATTATTTCTTTAGTGGGAAAATTTGGATAAGTATTGGAGAAGAGGCTATATTACAAAAGACTGCTCTAGACAATAAAATTTAGCTAGTAGTATCTTAGTTCCAGATATCATTAGACAGAGACCATGGTTAACATATTATCTTAAAGGACATAATTGAATTACATAAAATGTGATTGTTCTTTTTTCCCCCTAGAGATCTTAGTTTGAAACATATATAGGTTGCCATGTCAGTATTACAAGCCATGAGCTCCAAAGTTTCACTAAGCTAGCTTTCTTTCTGTTTAGTGATTATTATTTCATCTTTTTGTGACCATTCAACATATGAATGTGTAGTGCTTGTACCTCTTAATATTTCAAGTGTTATTTCTTCCTCTAGTGGTTCTGAATTACTCTTAAGCTGTATAAACTGTGTTTTAAACTCTACGAATTTTACATTAAAAGCAGAGCCAATTAAATTGGCCTGTTTAAATATTAAGCTATTGTTAATGCTGAAAGATTTGTTTCAGATTTTAATATTTATATTAAATTGCATTATTGGTCTTAGCTCTTTACTCCTCTGTGTACTTATGTGCTTTGATATGAAACAGTTTTTTCCCACTGTCAGAACCAACCCCACCCTGACCTTGAACTTGTCCATGAGACTTGCTTTGGCTCCAGTTATGTTAGATATAAAATTGACAGAAAGTTTGAAATGCACTTTCCCAGTTGGGCTTGCTTACTTTTGCCCCTTTGCCATCACCAGGAAGAGAACATGATCAACCAGCTGCTGGTCCCAGTGAGAGGAGGAAAGCCACTTGGAGTGGCGCTGATTTGCCCCAGCCAAATCATTCAACCTTCAGCCTCATAAAGAAGTGCTACTGAAATTAGCCAACACTAAGCTGTCTCTCAGATCTGTGAAAATAAATGATGGCTCTAAGCTATTAAATTTTAGAATAGTTTGTTATACCACAATTTTGTGGTAATGACTAATTAATGCTCTGTTCTTAGAAATTTTATGATACTGAGTGAATAAAGGCTACATAATTATCAAGGCTCTAATCATCTTCTGTTTATGAAAGAATTGTTAATTATTGAGTGTCAATGTACGTTAGCTAATTATATTACCTTCACTGGCTTCCCCTTGTGTGAAATCACAGGGGAAATTTTACATAAAAATACTCTACTACCTTTGTGTGTATGCTTTATAATCTTCACATGTGAAAATGCATACTTAAATACATGACATGTAATCTGAAGCAAAGGTCTCCAAACTGAAGTAAGAAAACCCTGATGGAACACTGGAGGTATTCAGGGTTTATGTAGAAGGCATTCAGAATTTATGTAGATCCTCAAAGTTCATATATAAGTTGGTATGCCTGGCAGTGAAGCCTAAGATACCATGCCAGTGCCTCCTTGTCTTCTTCAGCTTCTATAATAGCTTTTTTCTGTTTTACAGAAGAAAGGCATACTCATTATTATGAGTCTTAAGATGATACATTTTGCCAGGTTGTAAAAACCTCAGGATTACCTAACAAAGAACTCTTTTTTCCTAAATGTTACTGAGTAACTTGCTGTCATCCTTTGTCTTAAAAATATTTCTGTTAAGAGTGAAACATTGTGTTAGAAAAAGTATATTTTGTACTTTGTTTTAGTTCTTTTACTTTAGATATTTCTTGAAACAGTGAAAGTGTGTGAAATTTATTTTTTTCTTTAAAGGACTTCTTTCTTCAGTTTTGTCAAAAAGTGTATACATTGTTCCTTATTTTCAAGTTCCATGGGAGCAAATCAAAGTAGCCATTAGCACTAAGTATTGATGTAGATCTTCTTACTTCAGTTGGATAATAAACAGATACAATTAATACTGGTCAGTGGTCCATTATCTGCAATTTGAAAATCTTGGAAGTTCTGAATACCAAAAATTCATTTCATTTGATGGCATGATTAGATATCTGCTTATCTTTATATATCCCACTTCGTGTAATTGTTCACAAGTTTTCCAGTAGAAACATGAATGTATTTGGTTACAGAGTGCAGACACAACCCTTATTTGGAGTGTTTCATATTTCCTTTCAAAAAGTGAAAAGTTTAGAATTATGAAGCTTATCTGTCCCAAGTGCTTGGGATAAGGTATTGTATTTCTGCACATTGGTTTGATGTTGTTAAAACCATTTTATTACTTTGCAAAAATTGTGATTTGTAAAATACTCTCAATTACTAGGTAACAAGGTAGATGATTGTAGTTCCTCGTGTTAAATAAAAAATTAAGGCACAGTCCAATCAAGATGTCAAATCATTAAAAATATTTTTAACAATAGGTGACTGTGATTTGGGGCACAGACATGGGATTTAAAAAATTGAATGACATTACTATGACATTTTCCATCTTTTATGACTGTATCTGTATAAATTTATAAATGAAACTATAGGAATAAAATTAATACCAACAATAAAAATGGAATTCTAAGAGTAGGTAAACTCATTTGTAGTTACCAAGACAAAAAGCAGAGGGAGAGGCTGTGCTACAACCGTCTTACGAAGACATGTATTTCTAATAAAATATTGTGTGCTGTGTGCTTAGTTACTCAGTCGTGTGCAATTCTTTTGTGAACCCATGGACTGTAGCCCACGAGGCTCCTCAGTCCGTGGAATTTTCCAGGCAAGAAAACTGGAGCAGGTTGCCATTTCCCACTCCTGGGGATCTTTCCAAACCAGGGACCCAACCCACATGTCTTGTGTCGCCTGCATTAGCAGGTTTCTTACCACTGTGCCACCTGGGAAGCCCTGATAAAATACTACTTTTGTTTAATAATTATCAAAATTTATTGTTTTTTATCAATTGTTTACTGATAACTTTAATCGTAACTCAAGTGGAAAAAATGTCTTACAATTAGAGCATTTTGGTCACAGAAAATTAATGTTTGTATTGTGTACATTTTTCTTTTTCAAAGGAGAGAATGCTAAGTAAGACAGTCTAAAAAGACAGTATAAAATCGACTGGATACATTTTATTTTGCAAAGGAAATGAAACAAAATTCAAAGAAAAGATTACACAAAGTTTTCCATTATTAAATAATAATTTATGTGTATTTTTAATGGGTGATGTTCAACATCAAACTATTGTGATGTTTAGATTTCATTAGATATACTTAATTCATATTTTAAAATGTTATTATTTAAATATGTTGTAGACGGCAGCTCTTGAAAGTTTATGATGAAAAATTTTAGACTTTGATTTTAAAATTTATGAGGCTATAGTTTTCAGTATTCATTTAGGAAACATAGAAGTCTACTTGGTTAGTTAATTTGGGGACAGATATAGGTAGATAGTTGTAGTCAGCAAAGAATCAATGAGTAGCTATTACTCATAGCTATTACCTGTCAAAAAACAGGTGCTAAATGCTTTAAAATTGTTAGATTGAAAAGTGAAATGGAAGTCACTCAGTTGTGTCCAACTCTTTGTGACCCCATGCACTGTAGCCCGCCAGGCTCCTCACTCCATGGAATTCTCCTGGCAAGAATCTTCCCAACCCAGGGATCAAACCCAGGTCTCCTGCATTGCAGGCAGATTCTTTCCACTCTGAACCACCAGTGAATCTAACTTTGGTTAGTCTTTAAATGAGTTATCACACAACGTTAAATGAAAAGAACATTTGTAGTTATTAAGAAATATGTATTTTTATGATATAAATGAAGAAGTTTTAGTAAGATGTGGGTTTTTTCATAAGTTCACACATGAGTGTGAAAAGAACACTGCCATTATAGAACTGTCTGTGGTTGTAGTTCAGAATCAGAGAAAATTTTTTCTTGCCTATAGATGTGTTGCCTCTTGCTTGTTCATGTTCTCTAGTGCTCTCTCTCAGCTGCCCTTCCTTCTCTTCCTTCCTTTTCTCTCCCTCTCTTTTGTTTCCTTCTCTCCTTCCTCTGTCTTCTTCCCCTCCATCTTTCCCTTTTCCGTTCTGCCCTTCTTCCCTGATCTTTCACTCTTGTGATTCTCCTTTCCTCTCTCCTCCCTTACCAGCCTCCGTTTCTTCTATCAGTGCCCTTCTTCTTCTCCCCTGCGTCCTGTTCCTCTTCCTTCTCCTGTTTTCCTCTAGTCTTATGTGTTATGCCCCCTTTACCAGTGGCTCTCAAGCCCGTGCTTGAGTCTCTTACATATACATTTCCTGATTTCCTTTCATTGCCACCAGTTCATTCTTCAATTCTTGTTATCTCTTTGTTTTACAGTTCTTCTGCCATGCCAGAAAAATTGAGTAAATGCCTTTTTCAGACTACTAATCAAGCAGAAATCTGAGATTTTGCTGACAAAATAATAAATTATTTGTCTTCTATCAGCTTAGAATTGACTTCCCTATGTTTATTCCTTTTATGAGTCATTTTGTCAGACTTTATTTCTAACTGGGTATATAGTGATACTTATGTCACAGAGACAACTGATTGTGAGACCAGGATTGCCAATATATTAAATTATATTAATTTTTTATTAAATATATTAAATTGTTCTACATATTAAAATTTTCTAGCCAAGATACTTATAGATGCTACTGCAAAGTGAATAAGGAAAGACTGAGCTGTTACTCTGGTAGGCTGGTGTGAATGAGAAGAAACACTACACCAGGCCAGGTCAGTGTAGTTTTCTTACAAGTGTGCAAGAATGTGTGCTCTATAGATGTGATGAGGAAATGTTGTCAAAACATAGCACTTTGGCTTAGTTTATAGAAAGCTACCGAAAAAAATGTTACCTTCATCTTAAAAGCAAAAAACACTTTATGAGAAACAAAATTATAACTTTTCCTGATCCCCTCAGAGAGCTGAGGTCACAAGGCAGGGGAACACTTATTTTTAAAATAACTTTGTATTTGTTACCATCTATAAAATAAAAAATTAAAGTAAAATAAAAAATAATCCTAAAATTCAGGAAATCACAGAAAGGTAGACAAGTAAGTAAGTTATATAATATGTTGTAAAAAAAATAGTAATAAAATAGTGTTTTTAAAAATCTGAAATGTATCAGTCTTTTTTAAAAAGCTGAAGCATTATTTACGTCTGGGCCCTATTATAGACCTACTGAATTGGACTCTTAAGAGAGGAGACCAAGCATTTGCATTTCAGAATTGCTCCTCAGATTGTTTTCATGTGTACCCCTCTGACTTCTCCTGGGACAGGAATAACTATTCTTGCTAAAAGTATTTACTGGTTACTGAATTGGTGAAACAAGAATATGGAAATGCAGATAAAGGCTAAATAATGAAGATATTTTATATGTCATAGAAATCTTTGTTTGATGAACTTCATTGCATTAAAGTATTGTCTTTGTTTTAATATCGTTTAGCAAAACATAAGGACCAAATCTGTCTAGTAAAATAGAAAAGCCAAATTGTTTTTTCTTATGAACTAGTATTTTTAATGAACTATTATTATTGAGATATTATGATTCATTATGACTCTTTAAAAACAGCATCAGTTCAGTTGCTCAGTCGTGTCCAACTCTTTGCGACCCCATGAATCGCAGCACGCCAGGCCTCCCTGTCCATCACCAACTCCTGGAGTTCACTCAAACTCACATCCATTGAGTTGGTGATGCCATCTAGCCATCTCATCCTCTGTCGTCCCCTTCTCCTCCTGCCCCCAACCCCTCCCAGCATCAGGGTCTTTTCCAATGAGTCAACTCTTTGCATAAGGTGGCCAAAGTACTGGAGTTTCAGCTTCAGCATCATTCCTTCCAAAGAAATCCTAGGGCTGATCTCCTTCAGAATGGACTGGTTGGATCTCCTTGCAGTCCAAGGGACTCTCAAGAGTCTTCTCCAACACCACAGTTCAAAAGCATCAATTCTTCGGCACTCAGCCTTCTTCACAGTCCATCTCTCACATCCATACATGACCACAGGAAAAACCATAGCCTTGACTAGACGGACTTTTGTTGGCAAATGTCTCTGCTTTTGAATATGCTATCTAGGTTGGTCATAACTTTCCTTCCAAGGAGTAAGTGTCTTTTAATTTCATGGCTGCAGTCACCATCTGCAATGATTTTGGAGCCCAAAAACATAAAGTCTGACACTGTTTCCACTGTTTCCCCATCTATTTCCCATGAAGTGATGGGACCGGATGCCATGATCTTCGTTTTCTGAATGTTGAGCTTTAAGCCAACTTTTTCACTCTCCACTTTCACTTTCATCAAGAGACTTCTTAGTTCCTCTTCACTTTCTGCCATAAGGGTGGTGCCATCTGCATATCTGCGGTTATTGATATTTCTCCTGGCAAATCTTGATTCCAGCTTGTGCTTCTTCCAGCCCAGCGTGTGATAGACTAGATAAACCGAAAATCCTCTGTCAGTGAACATTTATATTTTAGCTAAACACTACTTTAGGTAAAATATATAAAATACTCTTTTAGATACATAGCTTACAGAGTATTGAAATAGTGAAGGGTCACAAACAAAGCAGAATATAAAAACCAGAGAATTAGACATGTGAGCTGAAGTTCTGTTCCCTGCTGGTGATGGGAAGTTGCTGGCCTCAGTAATCCAGGGCTCTGGATGTTGAAGAGTTAGTAGGGAGGGAACAGATGGTGTGGACCTGGGAACTGTGTACCTAGAGTGTTGTAATTGCTTATTTGCAAGGTGACAGTTCTGGAAACTTCATCTTAGCCTGGGCTCTGAGTGGTGTAGAGGATTTGACTCTGAGAATTCTAACCACTGCCTTCATGGTATGGGATGCTTCTTCTTCCTACCCCATCACAGAGAAATAAACAAAAGAAGAGAATTATATCAAGAATTGAATAAAATGTAAGGAATGAAATCCTGTGAGCAAAGAGATTCATATATGTGGGTAAATCTTAGCTAGTATTGAGTCTATAAAACAACAATAATAGAAAAATAAGACTGCTGCTAAGTTGCTTCAGTCGTGACCCCATAGACGGCAGCCCATCAGGCCCCCCCGTCCCTGGGATTCTCCAGGCAACAACACTGGAGCGGGTTGCCATTTCCTTCTCCAGTGCATGAAAGTGAAAAGGGAAAGTGAAGTCGCTCAGTCGTGTCCGACTCTTCGCAACCCCATGGACTGCAGCCCACCAGGCTCCTCCGTCCATGGGATTTTCCAGGCAAGAGTACTGGAGTGGGGTGCCATTGCCTTCTCCGAAGTTAACATCTATTGTTGTTGTTGTTGTTTAGTCACTAAGTTATGTCCAACTCTTTGCAACCCCATGGACTGTAGCCTGCCAGGCTCCTCTGTCCATGGGATTTCCCAGGCAAGAGTACTGGAGTGGGGTGCCATTTTTGGGGATTTTTTAAAGGTGGAAGTAAAAATTTGGACAATTAAAATGTAACCTAGGTTTTGGAGGAGTATTCATGAAATGGAAACAATGTAAGGTTTTTATATAGTCTGTATAACTATTAATTAACTTTGTCCTTAAAGTCATGCCTGCATTCTCAAATTTTAAATCATTAAAGAATAGAAGTAGAAACTCTACTTTCAAACCTACAATAAGAGAGAAAACTCAGTTTGTAATGGCAACCCACTCCAGTATTCTTGCCTGGAGAATCCCAAGGACAGAGGAGCCTAGTGGGCTGCCGTCTATGGGGTCGCACAGAGTCGGACACAACTGAAGCGACTTAGCAGCAGCAGCTACAAGGCAGGAAATGAAGAACCACAGAAAACGCCAGGATAAAAAAAGTAAAAAACTAAATAATGATGAGAGTTAATCCAAACATTTGACTAATCTGATCACAGTAAATTTAAACAGATTGAATTTACCATTTGAAAAACCAAATCCCCTGATTGGGTTATTTTACTAAAAATTTAAAAATGATCAGCTAAATGCTGTATGTATAAGAACCCTGTCTAAGCTTTTTTGGTTCTTTCCTACTATCACTAATTTAGACAACTATTTTCTAGATATTTGAAATAAATCAGTAGATTTATTTACAATCTTTACTTGTCCATATGGTTTATTTTTACTTTGGCTTTATTGCCTTTCTAGTAATGAAAATAGTTTAAAGTATCCCCAGTGTTTATTAGTTATTACTTAAGCATTGTTTACATTGATTCCTTAAAGCAAAAGTGTTTGAAAAGAGATTGAAGTAAAGCAGATCAGTGAAGATGGAAGCAAATTCATTCTCAAAGAATAAACACATATTTTTGCAGGTGTTTATTTGCCTGTGTGTAAACTTAGCAATCTAGGAAATAGATTACTACTCCATTTTATTTCTCTTGTGGCAATGCTGATTTTGTATTTCTAAAGCCATTAAGATTTGCAGAGCATTGCCTCTGAATTTATATTTATGATTGAATAATTTTATAAAAGTTTAATGTAAAAAAAGTCACCTACTAAGTTGAAGAGGAAAACAGATCCTTGAATTTCCCTGGTGATTAACACACAGTTTATTGCACAGGAACTGATTCCAAAGCAGGTAAACTGTGAAACCAGGAAATTTTGCTAGCATTTTGTGCTTATTTAGTATTTTATAAGCCACTGAATATTCTAGATTGTGTGTTGTGCCATATTACAGTAGTATGATAATAAAACTATATATTCCACAAGTAATTTGTTGTGTATACTTTCAAGTGAATTCAAATACCAGAAACAAATTTTAAAACTTTTCTATATTTGATACAAATTTGTTTGTTTTCAATGATAAAACTTAACAGTGTTATCATTGTTTAGCCGCTAATATCTATGCATAGAACATGTACTAGGTCCTATTACTGAGTATGAAAATTTAAACACTATTTTCCCTATTTCCAGTCTGAGAAACACTTTTAAGGGAAAGAGTTTAAGGAAAACACATTTCTCCCACCAGAGGTAATTAAAACCAACAAGTCATGTTGTTGTTGTTATTCAGTTGCTTGGTCCTGTCTGACTTTGCAGCCCCATGGACTCCAGGGTGCTGGGGTCCTGCCCTACACTATCTCCTGGGGTTTGCTCAGACTCACATCCATTGATTCAGTGATGCCATCCAACCATCTCTTCCTCTGTCATCCCCTTCTCCTCCTACCCTCGATCTTTCCCAGCATTGGGGTCTTTTCCAGTGAGTCAGCTCTTCACATCAGGTGGCCAAAATATTAGAGCTTCAGCTTCAGTACCAGTCCTTCCAATTAATATTTAGGGTTGATTTCCTTTAAGATTAACTGGTTTGATCTCCTTGCAGTCTAAGGGTCTCTCAAGAGTCTTCTCCAGCACCACAGTTAGAAAACATCAGTTCTTTGGTGCTCAGCCTTCTTTATGGTCTAACTGTCACATCCATATCTGACTACCGGAAAAACCATAGCTTTGACTATGTGGACCTCTGTTGGCAAAGTGATGTCTCTACTTTTTAATATACTGTCTAGTTTTGTCATAGCTTTCCTTCCAACGAGCAAGTGCCTTTTAGTTTCATGGCTGCAGTCATCATTCACAGTGAAGCCATAGTTCCCCCAGGTCCCCTCCCATCCAGGCTGCCACATAACATTGAGCAGAGTTCCCTGTGCTATTCAGTAGGTCCTTGTTACTCATTTTCAATATAGCAGTGTATCCATGTCCATCCCAAACTCCCTAACTATCCCATCTCCGCGTTATTCCCCCCAGCAATCATAAGTCTCTAAGTCTGTGAGTCTGTTTTATAAGTAAGTTCGCTGTGAAAGTGCTGCACTCAATATGCCAGCAAATTTGGAAAACTCAGCAGTGGCCACAGGACTGGAAAAGGGCAGTTTTCATTCCAATGCCAAAGAAAGGCAATGCCAAAGAATGCTCAAACTACCGCACAATTGCACTCATCTCACACGCTAGTAAAGTAACGCTCAAAATTCTCCAAGCCAGGCTTCAGCAATATTGAACCGTGAACTTCTGATGTTCAAGCTGGTTTTAGAAAAGGCAGAGGAACCAGAGATCAAGTTTCCAACATTCACTGGATCATGGAAAAAGCAAGAGAGTTCCAGAAAAGCATCTATTTCTGCTTTCTTGACTATGCCAAAGCTTTTGACTGTGTGGATCACAATAAACTGTGGAAAATTCTGAAAGAAATGGGAATACCAGACCACCTGACCTGCCTCTTGAGAACTTTGTATGCAGGTCAGGAAGCAACCGTTAGAACTGGACATGGAACAACAGACTGGTTCCAAATAGGAAAAGGAGTTCGTCAAGACTGTATATTGTCACCCTGTTTATTTAACTTACATGCAGAGTACCTCATGAGAAATGCTGGACTGGAAGAAACACAAGCTGGAATCAAGATTGCCGGGAGAAATATCAATAACCTCAGATATGCAGATGACACCACCCTTATGGCAGAAAGTGAAGAGGAACTAAAAAGCCTCTTGATGAAAGTGAAAGTGGAGAGTGAAAAAGTTGGCTTAAAGCTCAACATTCAGAAAACGAAGATCATGGCATCCAGTCCCATCACTTCATGGGAAATAGATGGGGAAACAGTGGAAACAGTGTTAGACTTTTATTTTTCTGGGCTCCAAAATCACTACAGATGGTGACTGCAACCATGAAATTAAAAGACGCTTACTCCTTGGAAGGAAAGCTATGACCAACCTAGATAGCATATTAAAAAGCAGAGACATTACTTTGCCAACAAAGCTTCGTCTAGTCAAGGCTATGGTTTTTCCTGTGGTCATGTATGGATATGAGAGTTGGACTGTGAAGAAGGCTGAACGCCGAAGAATTGATGCTTTTGAACTGTGGTGTTGGAGAAGACTCTTGAGAGTCCCTTGGACTGCAAGGAGATCCAAGCAGTCCATTCTGAAGGAGATCAGCCCTGGGATTTCTTTGGAAGGAATGATGCTAAAGCTGGAACTCCAGTACTTTGGCCACCTCATGCAAAGAGTTGACTCATTGGAAAAGACTCTGATGGTGGGAGGGATTGGGGGCAGGAGGAGAAGGGGACGACAGAGGATGAGATGGCTGGATGGCGTCACTGACTCGATGGACGTGAGTCTGGGTGAACTCCGGGAGTTGGTGATGGACAGAGAGGCCTGGTGTGCTGCGATTCATGGGGTCGCAAAGAGTCGGACATGACTGAGTGACTGATCTGATCTGATCTGATCATTTGTATCATTTCTTTTTAGATTCCACATATAAAGGATGTCATAGAATTCTTCTCCTTCTCTGACTGGACCTCACTCAGTATGACAGTCTCTAGGTCCATCCATATTGCTGAATTGGCATTATTTCATTCTTTTTAATGGCTTGAGGAATATTCCATTGTGTATTTGTACCACATCTTCTTTATCCATTTCTCTGAAATGTCTAGTTTTTGAGAAAAAAGTTTATGATATATACCAAGAAGCAGGAAAAATTCAATCGATAAAAACTATCCCATATGTTGCTGCTGCTGCTGCTGCTGCTAAGTCACTTCAGTCGTGTCCGACTCTGTGCGACCCCCATAGACGGCAGCCCACCAGGCTCCTCTGTCCCTGGGATTCTCCAAGCAAGAACACTGGAGTGGGTTGCCATTTCCTTCTCCAATGCGTGAAAGTGAAGTCGCTCAGTCATGTCTGACTCTTAGGGACCCCATGGACTGCAGCCTACCAAGCTCCTCCGTCCATGGGATTTTCCAGGCAAGAGTACTGGAGTGGGTTGCCGTTGCCTTCTCCATTCCATATGTTGGGCTTACTAGATAGAGACTAGTCAGCTTTTATAGATAATATTCAATGAATTAAACCATAATTAAGGAGTTAAGGGGAAATATGACAAATATATCTTTTCAAATAGTATTAAAAATAGAAATAAAAATCAAATCAGAACTCTGTAGTTGAAAAGTGTAGTAACTGAAAAGAAGAAATAACTGGAGGGACTCATGAGCAAATTTGAGCTGGCAAAAGAATCAGTGAACTCAAAAGGCAGATCAATAGTGATTATTCAGTCTAAGTAACAGGGAGAAAAAAGAATGAAGAGAAAAATGAATGAAGCGTCGGAAACCTGTGAGACACTATCGGACATACCAGTACATACAGTGCAGACTCACAGAGGGTAAGGTGAGAGAGAAGAGCCAGGAAAAATTTGAGGAAAGAATAGCCTAGATCTTTCCCAATTGTTTAATAAACATCACTTTACACATCCAGGAAGCTCAACGAACTCAAATTAAAATAAACTCAAAATGGAAAAGACCAGGAACTACCAAAACAATTTTGAGAAGGAATAAGGTTTGAGGACTTTTTCTTCCCTATTTCAGAATTATAAAGCTCTATTTATTAAGACATTGTTGTACTAGCAGAAGATTAGATATGCATGGATCAATTGATTAAGAATTAAGAATCCAGAAACAAATCCTTATTTATAGTCCATTCATTTTCAGTAAAGGTGCCAAGCAATTCATTGGGGAAAAAGTAGTCTGTCTCAAATGATACTGGGACAACTGGATTCATATCCATCCACATGCAAAAATATTTACTAAGGCCTTTACTTCACACCATACACAGAAATTAACTTAAAATTGATCACAGACTTAAATGTAAGAACCAAAACAATAAAACTTAGGGAAAAAAAATAGAAAAATCTTTAAGAACTTGGGTTAGTCAGTTTTTATATTTACAATACCGAGTGTTCTATAAAAAAAGTTAAAATGAACCTTATAAAGTTAAAAACTTATCAAAGTACAAAAGCTTCTGTACTTATCTGAAAAGATAAGCAACAGAATGGTTGAAAATATTTGCAAAACGCATTTCCGATGTGTATACAAGAGTTTCAAAGAACTCAATAATGGGATTGGAACTGTCATGTGTTGGTGGGAGTGTGAAATGATATCCTGCAGTTTGTCAGTTTCTCAGAGTTAAACACAAGATTGTAACATGATACAGAGTTTGCACTTTTCAGGTATTTGCATAAGACCTAAATAAATGTCTATACAAAGATTTGAATGTGAGTGTTTAATAGCAACATTATTCACAATAATCAAAAAATTGAAACAAATATCCATAAACTGGTGAGTGGGTGGACAAGATGTGGTATATCCACACAGTGGATACTATTTAGCAACAGAAAAGAATGAACTGCTAACACAGTTAAACCTGTGGATGGACTGTAGAAACATTAGGTAAAGAAGCCATCCATACATAAAAGTTACATATAGTATGATTCCATTTGTATAAAAGTTTTCAGAAAAAGGCAAATTTATAGAGGTAAAATATAGCAGTTGCCTAGGGTAGTGGGTGGTAAATATGCGTGAGGGGTCTTATTGGAATGAAGAAAATGTTCTAAAACTGATTTATGATGATGCTTGCACCACTGGGTAAAGTTAATAAAAATCATTGAACCATGTATTTGCAGTGAGTAGATTTTTACGATATGGAAAATGTATCTCAAGAAAGTATATTTTAAAAAGCAAATGTGGGAAGCAAAATTGTATTGCATTTTGTTTAACTTGAAGCCCAAAATGTTTACATTACTTTTCTAAAGCCATCAGAACGTAAGGATACATTAAAATTTTTCCAGTGTTTTGGAACTCTTAATACTATTTCTGGGGCCAGGATCTCAAGAAATATCAGTGGGACTCCCTTTCACACTCACATTGGCATATGTGTATACACTGTTTTGTACTAACCGTATTCTCCTAGCTGCGAAACAAAACTTACTCTATTTGCTTATCTTTGAAAATGAGTCGTTACCCTTAGTTTTCTGAGTATTATAGGTTGGATATTGTTTCTGAAACATTGATGAAATACCCTCAAAAATAACCCTCAAAGTTAAAATTAGCTTTGCTTTCCATTTCTTCATTTACTGCATTTTTTTCTTCTTTTCTGTTTGTTTTTCTTTTAGATCACTGTGTTCACTACTATGATCTTCGTAACACTAAACAGCCAATCATGGTATTCAAAGGACACCGAAAAGCTGTCTCTTACGCGAAGTTTGTGAGTGGTGAGGAAATCGTCTCTGCGTGAGTATTACTCTTTTCAGAAATTGAGTTTAACATGTCATCGTGTACTGGTTTGTAATGTCACCATGGGTTTTCTGAAGAGTAACACTGTGGTATATGTACTTTTTCTTAAAATAGTAGAATTTTATAACTTATTTAATTAAAATACATGTGTATTTTCATCTGTATTGCTCTCTTTTATATGTTATTTGTGAAGAAAATCCAGATGATGCTATATTTTTTAAAGTTGCCCCCTTAAACATTTGAACTTCAGATTGAATTTCAGCCCCTGCTCCTTAAAAAACAGAGAAACAACAGTTGCTACAATATAATAATGAGAAGAGTTTCATTTACTAAAGAGCACTGTATGTTTTTATATATTTGTATTGTGGCACAGTAGTATAATTTGGGGTTTAAAGCAATATTTGATTGAATATTGTTTTAAACTTGGAATCAGTATTTTATGATTCCATGTTACTTGATCTCCCTATGATTTCATGGTGAAATACTTGGGATCTCCCACCACATCTGTCTCCATACTGGTTGCTCTAGATAAGAACTTGGTAATTTGAGTTGATTTAACAAGGTAATTTGATTGTTATTTAAAAAAAAGAAAAAAGGGAAAAAAGAAAATGAGAGCTGAATTTCTAAGGGGAGTTAACAGAAAATTAGTTCACAAATGTATATTAAAATGATGACCAGTCAAAAAGTCTCCTTCTTTAGAAGTAATAATGGGCAGTAAATAACGAAAACTTTATTCAGATTCAAATATGAACGATACATGGCAAAAATGTTCTTTCTTAAATTTCAGACTTATAAGTGTTGAATCAGTTAGTTTGATTTCAACTAGTTGAAGTAAGAAGTGAAGTGTTAGTTGCTCAGTTGTGTGCAGCTCTTTGCAACCCAAAGGGCCATAGCCCCCCAGGCTCCTCTGTCTGATTTTCCAGGCAAGCGAAAATACTGGAGTGGGTAGCCATTTCCTTCTCCAGGGGATCTTCCCTACCCAGGGATTGAACCCAGGTCTCTTCATTGCAGGCAGATTGGCAGATTCTTTACTGTCTGAGCCACCAGGGAAGCCAGGAAGTTGAAGTATATGTATGCTTAACTGTATAAATTCGAAATCTTAGTCGACCTTTTTTAATGTAGATTTGTGGTATATATATTCACCAGTCTTTTTTCCTTTTTGGTGTTTATAAATCATGATGATTTTCCTCTTGAACATATTTGGTGTTTAAAAGTATGTGAGACAAGTTTACCCACAAGTATATTTGGAAATATGAAAAAAGTAATATTAAAACAATCCTACGCATACATGTTGCTGCAGCCTCTGAATTCTTTGACTAGCAGAAAAAAAAATTTAAAACAACATAAATGTCAGAAATTCCCTGGCGGTCCAGTGGTTATAGCTCTGCAGTTCCACTGCCAGGGTCCAGGTTCGAACGCTGGTCGGGGAACTACGCAAGCTGCATGGCATGGCCAAAAAACCCCCAAAACCAAAAAACAGCATAAATGTCTGAGAATAAATCTATGTTGAAAAATAATGAGAAGCAATAGAGTTTTGGAAATTTGGAATGTGGCCTGTGAAATAAGAGTTTCAATCTTGGCTCTACTATTTACTAGCAGTGTTACCTTAAAAATATTCTTAACCTTCAATATCTGTTCCCTCACCTCTGAAATGGAACTGAGAATACTACTTATATGCTGTGATTCTTTGAATAAAACATTGTATGTCAAACATTTAGCATGGTGCCCTAGTCTGTGACTGTTAGAGAAAAGATGATTTATTATATAGTCATTAATAGAGAAATGTGTTTATTTCACACAAAATGTAAAACAAATTGTTGGATGAGGAAGAAGCACTTTGCAAAAATAATGTGCTGTATGATTCAATTTTTATAATAAAAAGTCAGGAGTATTGAGTATTTTATTCAAATCCTCAGACTGTCTTTGCATGATAGGATTAGTGTTGATTTTTATATTCAATTATTTTTTGATTAACAGCTGCATTTGCATAATAGTAAGGTAAACTGTATAGACCAAACACTCATAGTATTCCTTGCCTGTAGGTACAACTCAGCTGTGAAGATAGTTTATATTTAATGTACTAATATAATTGAACAGTTGAAAAAATAAATCAACTGAAATTGGGAACACAACTCCCAATAGAGCTTTCTTATTGTTTGATGGTGGTCATATGGTGTTATTGATGGCTAATGGTTATACTTCCTACGTGCCCAGGGACTATTGAAAGCATTTAAATAAATTAATGTAATTTTTTTTCAATCTCTTCTAGGATTCGTCTAATCATGTAAAATAGGAAAAACTATATTTCATATTTAACTGATGAAAATATTGAGGCAAAAGAGTTTGTATTAACTTTCCTAAGGTCAAAAGCAAATAATAGCATACTGAGCATTCTGACTCAGACAATCTGGCTCCAGAGTCTGCATTCCCTACCACCAAACTGGATTGCCTCTGATTAGTAGTAGTGATGCGTTTCATGTCATGAAATCTTAGAGGTGTTCTAACTTCTTGTGTTTCTCTCAGTTCAACAGACAGCCAGCTAAAGCTGTGGAATGTAGGGAAGCCATACTGCCTACGCTCCTTCAAGGGCCATATCAATGAAAAAAACTTCGTAGGCCTTGCTTCCAATGGAGATTATATAGCTTGTGGTAAGTGAAACTACTTTCTCCTGGAACTTTTAAATAGGTATCTTTCACCAAAATTGCATTCAGTGGAATAGATGACATACCAACTCAGGAAATGATCTGTACATTCAGAAGGTAGCCTGCTGAATTTTCTTTGGATTAGAAAAGCATTAGTCCTTCTCTCCATCACTGAGCACAAGCCCCAACCATGTGAAACAGCATAAGATTGTTAACTGTATTATAAGAAGACATTTCTGCTGATATCTTAATTTTGGAGACAGTTGTGTTCTTAAGTCTGATGTTCATTTCCCCCTGTATAATGTTCCCTTCAATAAACAGTCTGTTTGGGTAGTCTCGATCTGTTATTCTAGGACTCTCATTGTTGATAATCTGTACAAATTTAAATTATAAATATGAAAATCAAATTTGGTACTGTTGAAGTGCTTTAATACATTTGATTCCTGAGTATATGAACTTCCGTTAGTATTTTTAAATGATTTGGCCTTTATTCAGTAAAATTAACTATCTCTACATATATATACGTGAACTATGAACTTCCAGATGTTCAAGCTGGTTTTAGAAAAGGCAGAGGAACCAGAGATCAAATTGCCAACATCTGCTGGATCATGGAAAAAGCAAGAGAGTTCCAGAAAAACATCTATTTCTGCTTTATTGACTATGCCAAAGCCTTTGACTGTGTGGATCACAATAAACTGTGGAACATTCTTCAAGAGATGGGAATACCAGACCACCTAACCTGCCTGTTGAGAAACCTATATGCAGGTCATGAAGCAACAGTTAGAACTGGATATGGAACAACAGACTGGTTCCAAATAGGAAAAGGAGTACGTCAAGGCTGTATATTGTCACCCTGCTTATTTAACTTATACGCAAAGTACATCACGAGAAACTCTGGGCTGGAAAAAGCACAAGCTGGAATCAAGATTGCCGGGAGAAATATCAATAACCACAGATATGCAGATAACACCACCCTTATGGCAGAAAGTGAAAAGGAACTAAAAAGCCTCTTGATGAAAGTGAAAGTGGAGAGTGAAAAAGTTGGCTTAAAGGTCAACATTCAGAAAACGAAGATCATGGCATCTGGTCTTAGCACTTCATGGCAAATAGATGGGGAAGTAGTGGAAACAGTGCCAGACTTTATTTTTTGGGGCTCCAAAATCACTGCAGATGGTGACTGCAGCCATGAAATTAAAAGACACTTACTCCTTGGAAGGAAAGTTATGACCAACCTAGATAGCATGTTGAAAAACAGAGACATTACTTTGCCAACAAAGGTCCATCTAGTCAAGGCTACGGTTTTTCCAGTGGTCATGTATGGATGTGAGAGCTGGACTGTGAAGAAAGCTGAGCACCGAAAAATTGATGCTTTTGAACTGTGGTGTTGGAGAAGACTCTTGAGAGTCCCTTGGAATGCAAGGAGATCCAACCAGTCCATTCTGAAGGAGATCATTGGAAGGACTGATGCTAAAGCTGAAACTCTAATACATTGGCCACCTCATGTGAAGAGTTGACTCATTGGAAAAGACCCTGATGCTGGGAGGGATTGGGGGCAGGAGGAGAAGGGGACGACAGAGGATGAGATGACTGGATGGCATCACCGACTTGGTGGACATGAGTTTGAGTAAACTCCAGGAGATGGTGATGGACAGGGAGGCCTGGCGTGCTGCGATTCATGGAGTCGTGAAGAGTCGAACATGACTGAGTGACTGAACTGAACATGTGTATGAACCTAAACCTTGTCAAAGCAAATCTCTTACTTTGACAGATTGTTCAAACTATAGGTTTGTAGACCACTTAGCTTTTGTTAGGAAATGGGAAATGAGTTTTGTAGATTATTAAAATCTGTGTTTATAAGTGCTACAACTTTTTTTTCCCCCTCTAGGCAGAAATCTTTTTAAATGTACTTTAAGATTATACTGTAATAACAAATTTCTGGTTCTTCTCTGCTGCTGCTGTGAAGTCACTTAAGTCGTGTCCTCTGCTAAAAATGATTTTTATATCAATATTGTTAAATCATTTGACAATGATAATGTCTTTAGGTTAGGAAAATATACATTTTTTTCCTAGGAATCCTTTTTTCACATGATTCCCAAGAAGTCCTGTGCTCTGGTCTTTCATATTTTACTATAAAAGATTATTAGTCTCTGAACTTAAATGTTGAGTAATAGTTAACTTATGAATATGAAGTCCTAATACTAAGTTCTTCCATTCTAAACAAAAAAAGATATTTTAAAATAATTATTGGATTTTTTTGTTTTAGGAAGTGAGAACAACTCTCTTTACCTGTACTATAAAGGACTTTCTAAGACTTTGCTAACTTTTAAGTTCGACACAGTCAAAAGTGTTCTGGACAAAGACCGAAAGGAAGATGACACAAATGAATTTGTTAGTGCTGTGTGCTGGAGGGCACTTCCAGATGGGGTGAGTTTTTGTATCCGTTTTTCCACCTTGGTGTCTCATATGATGCACTGTGTTTATATATACACAGGTGAGCCTTGTAAGTTTAAGATATAAATTGTTGCATATATTTTCTTTTTTGCTTAGTATTACATCACCAAAGGAAATAGACATTTTAGAAAGTAGTAATTGAATTGTCACTAAAGGAACAGTAATTGAAATGTTACATCATGCTGACATGATGTCTCTCCTGTGTACCCATAGCATCATATGCATACCTCTGTTACATCATTATCAGATTATCTCTGTATCTCTCCTACAGGACTGGAAATTTATCCAGGAAACATACTGTGTCTCATTTCCCTTTTTAATCACTTGCAGTATAGGCTAAATAAACATTCAGCTGAACCTGGTATTATATTTGGAGGAAAAAGTTTGATGTGGATAAAGGAGAGTGGCCTATATGCATACCTAGTTAAGTACTATTTCAGGGCAGAATTTCTCTATACAAAATACATTTATATGAGAATATTTCAACACATTTGATTTCTAAACAAAGTTTTATTTCCAGGTTGCCCAAAAAAGTTTCCTCAAACTTATCATTCAGTTATGCATTTTAAAGTACAAGCTTTCTCCTAAGTTATATGAAGAAGTGATTGTTTTTATTATCTTGATTTTGTAAATGTTAGTCATCTGTTAATGTCTCTTTTTTTTAAATAACTTTTTAGGTATTTACTTAGTTTTATTTTTAACAAAAAAAAATTCTACTTGATAGGTACTTTAAGACTTCTGAGTTCTTATACAGTTTAAATAGATGTATTCAGGCTATCTTGTTTAAAGTTCTGTTACTCAGCTTCAGTTTTGGTAGTGGCAGACAAGATGATTTGGAGTATGTATTTCCTCAAGATGATTTGGAGTATATACTTCCTCTGAGTATAACTAGAAAGTTAGATGAAGTATATGTATTTTAAAACCAAAACCTATTTTAAGTCATTGGAAAATGAACAAGATAGAAAAGAATTAGCAGTCTAGGAATGTGAGCCTGGCTTTTGAATATTCTTTCTCCGCTGGGCACGTTTGCCAGTTTTGGTGGAATGTCTGAGAATACTTATGGTAGCTTCATGGGATCACAAGGAATGCAGTCTAGTGCTCGCCACCATATGGGTGAACTCACTTTGGTCTTGGTACCCAAAGGGCTCTAGTCTAGAGTAAACCAGTCGAAGATAAGCCCCCCTGACTCTATTTCAGGTCACATCAATCCTGAGTAAATTGAGGTTATCATGGATTTCTAGGGTTCACAGGATGTAAAATGAAATCCTCTATGCAAGAAGGCCTTCAAAAGAAGATCACCTAAGAATTTTGTTCTTTTTCAAAATTGCAAATGTAATAACTAGGCACAATAAAATGTAAACAGACATAGGAAAGGCAAGATGACATGAATAAATTTAGTGTAAAAATTGGACAATAGAAACAAAATCACAGCAACTCTGGGTATTATCAGACATAGCCTGGAAATAACCATACTGACAAAATGAAAGGCAAGGTTGAAAATTTCAATTGGGAAATAAAAAGTAGTTTTAAAATGAAAATTCTAGAACTAAGAAAATATAATTACCAAAATTAGGAACTTAGTGAATGGGTTGAGTGGAAGATGAGGCACAGTTGAAAAGAGAAGTAATGAACTTGTAGTATAGTTAGAAGAAAATATACAAAAGTAAGCATGGAGAGACAAAAAATGATGAAAAAAGGAGGTGGAAGTTGAAGTAAGAAAGTTGACGCTCAGTCACGTTGGACTCTGTGACCTCATTGACTGCAGCCTGCTAGGCTCCTGCCCATGGAATTTTCCAGACAAGAATACTGGAGTGGGTTGCCGTTTCCTCCTCCAGGGGATCTTCCCCACCCAGAATTCAAACCCACATCTCTTGCACCTCCTACATTGACAGGTGGACTATTTACCACTGTGCTACTTGGGAAGCCCCAAAGCAGATATTAGAAAGGATTATTGTTGATAAAGCTTTACATCATTGATGAAAGACATTAAGGCAGAGATTCAGTAAACTTTCATACCCCAGAGAATAAATGACTTGAAACCTACATTGTGAGTAGAGATTTAATATCAGATCTGGACCCTGAACATACATAGACCTACATGAAAATCTGACCTTGGGTCCACCTTCTCATAGCACTTTGCTGTGGAAATAAGCTGTATTGAGACAAATAGGGAATGTTATGTGTTAGGAGCTAGTTATCTCTTAATTTTACTCTGAAACCTCATCTGTTACATTGCTTCTGAACTGAGAGAACTGTGAGTTGACATACTGGCCTTACATCTGTGCAGTGTGAACAATATAAGACTGGCAGGAAACCAAGGCACCTCTCTTGCTGAAGTGAACCACCTGCATCTCAGCTGTCCTTGGCAATTGTGCTCACTTTCTGTGGTTTGGGGAGAGATCCAAGAAGCTATGCATGGTTTTGAAGATGCTGTGCATACTGAATATCCTATCTTATATCCTTTTATAAAGCTAACGAAGTGCTAGATTTAAAACTAATTGTGTCTGCTCCTGTGACCCTTGCTGGTGGTGGGACACATCATTAAAACTGCTGAAAAAATACAATGGGAGATTCTTAAAAGAAAGCAAAGAAAAGCTGTCTTCAAAGAAAGGGTAATTGGACTGACAACATCTCAATGAAACAATAGAAATCAAAAGATAATGGAGCCAGATCTAAAGTGTGTAAAGGAAAAATACCTGCCAATCTAGCATTCTGTATCCAGTAAATGAAGACTTTTTTAGATAAATAAGATGAAGCATTTGCCACCAGTAGAAAATTTTCTACACTAAAGAAAATCTTAAAGGATATTCTTAAGACAGAAGGGAAAAAAAATGCAGAAGATGGAAGGTCATAGTTGCAGAAACGAATGGGAAGCAATAGAAATGGTAAATATGCAGTAAATCTAAAGCAATGATGTCTGTTGGACATAATACACACATAGAATTAAGTACTTGACAATAATAAGTCAGAAGAATAAATGTGGTTAAACTGTCTCAAGCCCTTGCTTTGTCAAGGAAGGTGGCAAAAGAACTAATTAATATTAGACAGAAAGGGTGCATATTATAGTTCATAGGATAACCTCCAAAGTAGGTTCTTAAAGTCCACTTTTTCTTCTAGGCTTATAATATTTGCTTTTTAATTCCTTCCATTTAAAGTCAGAAAATGTCTAAAATTGTTTATTTTCATCTGAGGGACAGTACTTTGTCCTTTCTCTTTTTCTATCTTCCTAATACCTTCCCTGTGTCTAAAAGTTGGAGAAGGCAATGGCACCCCACTCCAGTACTCTTGCCTGGAAAATCCCATGGATCGGGGAGCCTGGAGGGCTGCAGTCCATGGGGTCGCTGAGGGTCGGACACGACTGAGCGACTTCACTTTCACTTTTCACTTTCATGCATTGGAGAAGGAAATGGCAACCCACTCCAGTGTTCTTGCCTGGAGAATCCCAGGGACAGGGGAGCCTGGTGGGCTGCCGTCTATGGGGTCACGCAGAATCGGACACGACTGAAGTGACTTAGCATGTCTAAAAGCACGTCAGAGTCTTCTGTCCTTTGTTCTTCTGTTAGTGGCTTTAGCATTTCTACTGTTAGAGTGCCACAACCTCTTGTACCACATTAAATTTTCAAGAGTTTTAAGATAAGTTTGAACTGTATCAAAAATACTTTTTTCTTTTTTTTAGAAGAAGAATTTTTTTATTATACAACATAGGTCCTCTCTAGGACACTTAGAAATGGTAATATTTATTCTATACTAATAAAGAATGCAGAAGTCTTCATTTTATATTTTGTTTTTACTTTATTATTTTAATTCATTTGAAGATATTTTAATTAAACTTTAGTAATTTAGAATTATTGACATATGAATATTCTGTTATTGCCAGATTCTTAGGATTTTAACCCCCAAGAGTTAATCTTATTTGTATTGCCTATTTCAGTATTAATGTCGTGATTTTTTTTAAAGGAGGGAATTTGTATGAAATAACTGCTTGGACTACCACTTACCACTCTACTTTTATTTAGACTTTGAAATTTAATTTCCCCATTGGTTGGTTTTTAAATATAAATGAAGTGAGCTTGATCATATGTTTAACTTGCTGTAATAAAAAAAAATTACTATCCATTTATTTGAAAAAACAATTGTAAAGTCTAAAACTGTGTACTTGAATGTAGTATATCCATATATGATTGAACATCTGAATACATTCCATTGAATAATTACACAATCTATGAAATAGTGTGGTTTGCTTTATTTCCATGTATAGCAGTCAGCTATGTACTTTTGATTATAGAGAATGGTGGGCTAGTGGACTATAATTTCATTTTGTGACTCTTCCTTGAAAAGTATCGCATAATTTATTTTAACCTCTTGTATCCCAGTGTAGTAATTTTTGCTGTCTGATACTTATTGGACAAGCCATTACCTGGATCTGTTCATGTTAGTTCTAGTTTCAGCCTTTTCTTCTAAAATATTCTATTTACTCACAATTTCTAGTAAGTATTCATATGGACTAACATAACATTTATTTCTTTGTTCCCTTCCTCCTAAAAGGCGCCACTAGGGAAGCCCAAAAGGCAGTAGTGATATGATTAGTTTAAATAATTATCCTTAAACTAATTTAGAGTTGATTCCAAAGAAAGTTCTTTTGCAGCTGAATATTAGGAGAGTGTGAAGTCAGTGAATTTCCTTGGCAAGCGCATCATCAGAGAATACTGTCACCATCTTGAAACTGTGCATAGGTTTTGATTTTTGTTTTCTTCCCCAAATAGTTACAGTAGCTTATTATTGAAAGAAACCGTTAGTAATGAATACATGTATATTTTAGAGAATTTAGAATAACAACAAAAAGAGAAAATATCTGTTATCACTTTATCCAGAAATAACTAATATGGGCATTTTAATATAATTAACATGTAATTTTTTCCATTCATAGGAACTTTTTCCCCCAATAGCAGTGAATATTTTATATATTATCATGTATTCTTTACCTTTTGCCTTTGTCATGAACAGTTCCCAAATCTAAATATATTTTGAAAAGAGAGTTTTCAGTGGTTCCATATTATTCTAAGGATTTACCATAACTGGTATACTATTGTTTTGCTGAAGATACTTTACTTTTTACTACTGTGAATAATGCTTCTGAATATTTTTTAGTAAATCTTTAAATTTCTAATTAATTCTTTAGGAGCGAACTTTAGGGATTTATTAATTTGAAGGAAATGAATAGCTTTAAGGCTTTTGATTAAAATTAGTAGATTGCCTTATAGTACCGTCAGTTTCGTTTGGTCTTACACAGAGAAAGTCCAGGTGTTGCGTTTGACCATACCCATAAAACATGGACTGTAATGCCAGTATCTTTGCCAGTTAGAAAATAATCTTCTTAGTAAAAGAATGTTTATTAGTTGTTTCCATAAACAGTTTTCTAAAACATTAGCTTTTGATTTTTTACAAATTTCACGTTTATGTACTGAAAAGTTTTCTTTTTTTTTTTAAGAAATTCTTGCTTGAACAGGAAATTCAATACAACTGAGATATTTTATAATTATAGTCCTGTGGCAATTTGATGTTAGTAATTTATATCTATTCCATTATCCTCTACATCCCACATCTACCTTAAAACTAATGCTATAGAGTGAAAGTAAATTTGGAATGATAGTCTTATTCTTTATTTCTGTTGTATCTTTTTTTTATCATCACTGCTTTATTCAGACACTGAAAGTTAGGTAAAGGAGACTATATATGTTCTATATCTGTGGATCAATTCTGTGGCATATCTCTTATCTGAAACAATTGGTATGAAATATAAATTGTTTCAAATTTATGTTGAATATAATTTAACAAAAGGCAAATTATTTTCTGTTAAATAATCGTATCTGTGTAAAGGGACACTATATTTTTGTTGACCTTGGCAGACCTTGAGTCCGCGGTGACTCCTGCTGAGGCTGTACGTCATATATAATTATCTAGTCTTGAGTCACCAGTTATAAATAGATATCTACTAATGAAAGACAAAGCTTGTAAAGGATACTTAAAGACTCTCATAGGTCTTCAAAAGTGACAAATGTATGTATATACTATATCCTCAGAAAAAGCTTTAGTTAGTTATTGAAGGGTTATTAAGGGTGGATTTTCCTCTTGCAGCTTAAAACACCAGGAGTCATATTGAAAGTTTTTATAACTCAGTAGTAAAGGATGTCAGACTAATGATATCCCTAATTTCCCTTCCTGAAACCAAGTCCAGCAAGACTTGGCATGGAAATTTGTTAACAGTGTTAATCACCCATACTATGCAAAGTTATAACTATATTAGGAAGAGGCGTCTTTTTTTAGTTATATAATAAAATATATTCTTACTTCTTACAAATAAAACTTTATATAATGAGACATTTATTATAAAATGTTTTTAACTGAAACTTTGTGTTCTTATGGAAATCTTTTCTTTACCTAAATCTGTCATAATTGCTCTCCATTAAAATATTTCCTGAATGAATAAATACACTGCTTTGTACTATTATTTGTGTTCATGTCTCCTGTCCCCTGCTAGTCTGTAACGTTTTTGGAAACAAACATAGTGTACAGAACAAGGGCAAAGACCATGGAGTCAACGACTAAGGTTCAAATCAGATTTTCCACTTACTAGATCTTTGACCTTGCTCAAGTGCCTTAATTCATTGTGCTTCAATTTCTTCATCTTTAAAGTGCTAATGATAATAATGACTACCTTTACACTTAAATTGAAAAAAGTGAGGAAAACCACTAGACCATTCAGGTATGACTTAAATCAAATCCCTTATAATTACATAGCGGAAGTGAGAAATAGATTTAAGGGACTTGATCTGATAGAGTGCCTGATGAACTATGGACAGAGGTTCGTGACATTGTACAGGAGACAGGGATCAAGACCATCCCCAAGAAAAAGAAATGCAAAAAGGCAAAATCGCTGTCTGAGGAGGCCTTAGAAATAGCTGTGAAAAGAAGAGAAGCAAAAAGCAAAGGAGAAAAAGAAGAATATACCCATTTGAATGCAGAGTTCCAAAGAACAGCAAGGAGAGATAAGAAAGCCTTCCTCAGCAATCAATGCAAAGAAATAGAGAAAACAACAGAATGGGGAAAGACTAGAGATCTCTTCAAGAAAATTAGAGATACCAAGGGAACATTTCGTGCAAAGATGGGCTCAATAAAGGACAGAAATGGTATGGACCTAACAGAAGCAGAAGATATTAAGAAGAGGTGGCAAGAATACACAGAAGAACTGTACAAAAAAGATCTTCACAACCCAGATAATAACGATGGTGTGATCACTCATCTAGAGCAAGACATCCTGGAATGTGAAGTCAAGTGGGCCTTAGGAAACATCACTACGAACAAAGCTAGTGGAGGTGATGGAATTCCAGTTGAGCTATTTCAAATCCTGAAAGATGATGCTGTGAAAGTGCTGCACTTAATATGCCAGCAAATGTGGAAAACTCAGCAGTGGCCATAGGACAGGAAAAGGTCAGTTTTCATTCCAATCCCAAAGAAAGGCAATGCCAAAGAATGCTCAAACTACCACACAATTGCACTCATCTCACATGCTAGTAAAGTAATGCTCAAAATTCCCCAAGCCAGGCTTCAGCAAGACATGAACTGTGAACTTCCAGATGTTCAAGCTGGTTTTAGAAAAGGCGGAGGAACTAGAGATCAAATTGCCAACATCTGCTGGATCATTGAAAAAGGAAGAGAGTTCCAGAAAAACATCTATTTCTGCTTGATTGACTATGCCAAAGGCTTTGACTGTGTGGATCACAATAAACTGTGAAACATTCTTCAAGAGATGGGAATCCCAGACCACCTGACCTGCCTCTTGAGAAACCTATATGCAGGTCAGGAAGCAACAGTTAGAACTGGACATGGAACAACAGACTGGTTCCAAATAGGAAAAGGAGTATGTCAAGGCTATATATTGTCACCCTGCTTATTTAACTTATATGCAGAGTACATCATGTGAAATGCTGGTCTGGAAGAAGCACAAGCTGGAATCAAGTGTTCTTGGAGAAATTTCAGTAACCTCAGATATGTAGATAACACCACCCTTATGGCAGAAAGTGAAGAGGAACTAAAAAGCCTCTTGATGAAAGTGAAAGAGGAGAGTGAAAAAGTTGGCTTAAAGCTCAACATTCAGAAAACTAAGATCATGGCATCTGGTCCCATCACTGCATGGCAGATAGATGGGGAAACAGTGGAAACAGTGGCTGACTTTATTTTCCTAGGCTCCAAAATCACTGCAGATGGTGACTGCAACCATGAAATTAAAAGATGCTTACTCCTTGTGGTAAAGTTATGACCAACCTGTACAGCATATTAAAAAGCAGAGACATTACCTTGTCAACAAAGATCTGTCTAGACAAGGCTATGGTTTTTCCAGTGGTCATGTATGGATGTGAGAATTGGACTATAAAGAGGGCTGAGCGCCGAAGAATTGATGCTTTTGAACTGTGGTGTTGGAGAAGACTCTTGAGAATCCCTTGGACTGCAAGGAGACCCAACCAGTCCATCCTAAAGGAGACCAGTCCTGTGTATTCATTGGAAGGACTGATGTTGAAGCTGAAACTCCAATACTTTGGCCACCTGATGCAAAGAGCTGACTCATTTGAAAAGACCCTGATGCTGGAAAGATTAAGGGCAGGAAGAGAAGGGGACAACTGAGAATGAGATGGTTGGATGGTATCACCGACTCAATGGACATCGGTTTGGGTAAGCTCTGGGAGTTGGTGATGGACAGGGAGGCCTGGTGTGCTGTAGTTGATGAGATCGCAAAGAGTCAGATATGACTGAACGACTGAACTGAACTCAACTAGGGTCATTATAATGTTAAAATAAGTTAATGTATATAAAGGGTTTTAAATAGTGCAAATTATATGAATGTTTGCTAGTAGTAGCTTTTGTTTTCTAAAATATCACTAACATGTCCATTGACGGATGAATGGATGAAGTTGTGGTACATATGTGCAATGAAATATTACTTAGCCATAAAAAGGAATTTACCTGATTCAGTTCTAGTGAGGTGGATGAATCTAGAGCCTGTTATACAAAGTGAAGTGAGTCAGAAAAACAAATATCATTTATTAAGGCATATATGTGGAGTCTAGAAAAATGGTACTGGTGAACCCATTCACAGGGCTGGAATAGAGAGAGAGAAGGGACTTGTGGACACAGGAGGGGAGGGAGAGGGTGGAGCCAACCGAGAGAGTAGCACTGACGTATATTCACTCGCGTGTGTAAAGTAGCTAGCTAGTAGAAAGTTGCTGTATAGCACATAAGCTCAGCTTGAGAGTGTCCTGTGATAACCTAGAGGGGAGGGATGGGATGAGGGGCAGAGTGAGAGGGAGGCTTAAGAGGAAGAGGATATATGTATACTTATGGCTGATTCCTGTTGATGTATAGCAGAAGCCAGCACAACATTGTAAAGCAGTTATCCTCCAATTAAATTTTTTTTAAACCACTAGCACTGAACAGATGGTGTGCACATAATGTATAATTAATATATAATTTTTGTAATGAATGATACAGTTCTTCAGCCTTGTCCTTTCACTTGTTTGTTGCATAATTAATTAAATACTGTTTTTTGAAACCAAGGAGATACTGGAGTAAAGGGGAGAGATATTTCTAATACTTAAAACTCAATGGTAGTATGAAGACTGTATCAGTTTAAGAAAAATAGTTTTCTCGACATTAACATTTTGGATACCTATATAATTATTTCATAGTTACCATGTTGTCCTTGGGATATAATCTCCAGGCTCTTGCACATTTTCAAAAACAATGAAAACATTAGAGTGCGTGCAGCTATGGAGGAATTGGTATTTATTATTCGTCCTTCCCTTTCTCCACTGCATTTGTAGTGTTTCACAACTCAGTCTTCTCTAAAAAAGCCTTACATAATATATCTATTTTCCAGTTTATATATGCTTTTATCCAAGAGATAGGCATTCCCTCTCCGATTTAGTAAACACTATGTATAGAGCACCAAATTCCACTAAACTTGGGAAGCTAAAGCATGTATGAAAAGCCAGTCTATGTCCATTAAAATGCAGAAGGCATCTATGATAAAAATTTATTTATCACAGTGATTCTCAGACCTGACTGATCATCAGAATCACCTTGGAATCTTTTCAAAAAATGTATGTAACAGAACAGCTCTCCTCTTAGACCCCTGAGTCTGTACCTTGGGGGAGGTGGGAAAGAGAGTAAAGATTCGTATTCTGGAAAGTTCCCCAGGTCTCTATAGAAAATTATATGAACAGTCAGGTTTGGAAACAGATGATGTATGTTACCACTGAAGGTTTGTATGCATAGTAACCAGGAGGCATTAATGGTTCTCAAGCATCTGTTAAAGAGGGAATAATTATAATTATGAATACCTGATGTCTGTTAGATTTTGCTACTTCTTATGCTTCTCACGAAGAAACACTCAAAAGAATAAGATGTGGTCTTTTTTCTTTTATTCAATTTTAAAAAGCTACCTTTAATATATATTGATTTCCCAACTTTACAAACTATTTCTCATCCTAAATTCTTCAATGAACACTGAGAAGACAACATGGGATCTTTCTTTTCTTTCTTCTTTCCTTTCTTCATCTCTGTTTCTTTCCTTCCGTTTTATCTTTCCTTTCTTCTTCCTTCTAGCCGGATGGTTTATAACACTTTAAAATTTTTTCCTGACTGGAAGAGGGCCAATCTGAATGATCCTTGTCTGTCTTGGGCATGGAAGGAAAGGAGATTCTGAGCAGGGACCCTGCCTTCCAGGAAGACTGTGGCTTCCGTCTCTCCTAAGTGCCCAACTCATCCCTTAGTGTTCAGACTAGATTTGGGTGGGAAAGTAGAAAATAGAGACCAGAAGGCTGTGGAAAATGGAAGCAAACCTGTAGTTTATTTCTTCTCTAAATTATATTAAGTGTCAGTATTCCTTAACCTTAGTGTCCACTACTGTATGGACAGTTTCTATGAAAACATTTGTTGCATTAGGTATTTCATGATGAAAATGTAATGAAATCAACAAAATAATGTGGTGGGTCTCTATGGTGATATTTTAAATATTTTATTTTCCTTTTTATATGTACTGTAATGGAATTTGACCTATATTAGAATGATTCTTATAATTTCTTTTTCTCATTAAATGCTTCTTTAAAAATAGTGGTTTTCCTTCTAAAATATGCCAGTTTTGAAGAGTAGAATCACACAGATTTTTAAGCGACTTGATTATGGGTTTTGTTTTGCTTTTTTAAAAGAAATTTATTAATGTTAATTTGAGAGTGCATTCTGAATGATGCTGTTAGCCTAGTAATAATTTTCATTATTACCCCACCATGTTTTAAAGTGTCAAAAATATTTTAAGATGGGAAAAAATTTAACTTGGGTTTCTGAATGTTTATCTTTTATTTCCTATAAATTTTTATAACACTAGTAGAAGGAAAGAGAGTGAATGTTGGATAGCATTTCCTTGACTTAAACATTTTTAACAAATACTGCTTGAATTGGTTTAATATGCTGAAGTGTAGACAGTATAAAAAAAAGATTATTCTTTTCTAACTGAATAAAAATATATTTAACAATTACTTAAAGCAGTGTTAACCAAAGACAGCAACTGTTTGAGAGAAAGTGTTTCCTGCAGTTTATCCGAGGAAAAGATATGTGATTTTATATCTTACTTCCACAGTCCCACGTTAATTTCCATTGTTCTTGGAATAGTCTTCCATACTGATGTGATCCTTGTGGAGGTTTGTGCCTTCCATATCTCTTACTCTATTATATCTTAAATCCCATTTTATGCAACATTTCTTCCAAGTAAAGCTATCAGAAGTTGACATTGGCTAGTCCCAGGATGGTAGAAAAATAATTAACTGCTGAACATAGGAATAATTTGATTATGTAGAAAAGTCATTCATTATAATTGCTGTAAAGAAGCCGTGTAATTTTGTGCCTGTTTATACTAGTCTTTTTTTTTTTTTAACTGTATATAAGAAGATCAGCTTTGATGAAAATAGATTTTTTGTTTGAACTGTGATAGCCAAGCCAAAAATGAAGACAAGGCAGAAAATAAATCATTTGTTTTTAATGACAGAGTATGTACATATTGTTGAGAATTGAATAGGTAGTTAGTTATGTTTGTATTTGTCTTCAAGATCTTTGATTCTAATGAAAATAGGAAGCTTTAGGGATAGATTTTGTATAGAAAGTCAATCTGACTTTAAGTATCTCAATTAAAAAAGATGATTTAGTATCTGAATCGGTAGTGGCAATGGAATCATCTGTTTGAAATTAGTTTCTAATAAAAGTCTCAGTATAAATTTAGCCAAGGGCAGGAATTTTAAAAGTGTGAGTAAAATATTTAGGCTATCCAGAAATTGTGACATTACCTGATCTTAACAGTTAGGGACTTTCTAATTATTTAGTCTCATATATTGAGTTTTTCTAAAATTTTGCCAGATTTCTTATATGTAGCTGACAGGTATGAAGACATGCCAATTTGGCATTCTACTTATGAATTGCTGTAGAAATTCCGATAATATAGGCTATTGCTATGATTTACTATATCATAGAAAATGTTGGATCAATTTTTAAGTTTTATTAAGCACAGTTCTATTCTTTGGCATTTTGTAAATTTAAAATCAAATTTATTCACATATAAAGTTTTAACCATTAAAACTGGAGTCTTACAAATGTAAAATAAGTTTCGGTATGTAATCTCAGCACAAATATGATCTCATTTTCTTTTCAGTGCATCTTGAATCCATCATCCATTTCTACTCCTACTACTCTTCCACTTATCACTAGTTCAAGTTTTCATCATTCCCTGCAATTAGCTCTCAGTAGTACCTGTGCTGCTTGAAATCCTTCAGTAGTGTCCCAGTGGTTATAAAATAAAATCTAAGCTTGATGTGATGTCTAACAACACCCTCCTTCTTCAGACTTCCCACCTACCTTTCCAGTATGGTCACCTACCACTTGCATAGGCATATTTTATACTTCAGCAACACCAAATTGCTTATAAATCCTCCAACACTTCTGATGGGTTTTTACGTTTATTTCTCTGCATTTAACCTTTGTGCCTTTGACCTTGCAGTTCACTGAGCCCAGTTATTCTTTCATATACCTCTTTTTATTCCATCTTATAATGTCATTAGACTGGAGGTCCTTTTACTAAAGTGCTGGGTTTTGTAATCACAAAAGTAGTGGAGTGATAACTGCCTAGCCCTACCTTTTGCCCATTGGTGAAATGATTTATATCATATTTAATATCCTTCAGGCTTTTTGAACATTTGATGACAGAGAGCTTATGATTCACAAGGAAGTCTATTATATTTTTCCTTAACTCAAAATCTTACCAAGTTGACTTTGGTAAAACTTGGTAAAAGAGCAACTTTGGTAAAAGAACAGCTCTTTTTTCCCCATCACCTCATAAACAGTAAATATCTCTAAGTGTGTAATGTTCAAGAACTTGTGGCTCTGCTTATAGCAAAGATCAGCATTTTCTGTATTAATTTTCGTTGTGCTAACTTGCTCTTTACTTCCGACTTACTTGAATCCTCTGGGGGTATAATGTTACTTGAATTTGTAGACAGTTCAAAACTGCTGATTTCATGTGCTACTTACACTTTCATGAACTAGTTTAAAATATGGGAATAGGAGACTGAAAAGAGAAGAATAAGGCAATTACTAGTATACATAAACTACACTAGTATTTTACATATTCAGTTTCCCATTACATTTTACTTATTTTAAATTCTTATAGATTTCCACTTGTGAAGTGAACTTAAAACTAACTAAATTTCTGTGAGCCACTAGTGTAATTCAAATACCAGTATGGAATATATCTTTCAACCAAATAAATGTATATAATATGGGTAAAAAATATTACCAATAACCTTTACATGTATAATCATTCTTATTGAACTCAAAAGCTTCCATAGGTTAAAAAAGTCTTGTCCTGTTTATCTTGGTATTACGTTGGCCTTACACTCAGTAAATGAAAAGAGACAGACAAACAAGTAAATCTTTCCTCTCTACTCCCCTCTCCCCAGCCCCCTGACCAAAAATAGAAAGATGCAGATTTCTTCTTTCTCTTGAGTTCAACATGTATAGACAGTTTCTAGTATCTGTACTAGTGTTTTTCAAGGTATGGTCTACTGATCATCTACTTCAGAATTACTAATAACCTGGTGTATGTATTTAACATGCAAATTTCTAAACCCCAGACTTATTAAGCCAGAATTTGAGGGAGAGAGACCCAGGAACCTCCATTACTTGCTGTTGTTTTTTCTTATGGAATGCATAATTCTCTTTCATTTTATTAAAAAAAACCTAGAATTATAGGGAGAAACATTTTTCATTCCCTCTTTTAATCAGTCTTGTTCTCACCTGTGGAAATTTATAGAGCTCCAACAGTGTTCTCATCTGGGAAAGGGGGAAAAAGTGTTTTTAAAGTGTTTCTGACAGTGGCCACCAGATACCTCTTGTTCATCTCCCAGGAGTAAGTAGGTACATCTCACACCCTTCCAAGAGCCACATTAGGAGGCCTTCTGGGATTCCTTTGGAAGTTGGTTACTTCAGAAACTATAAAGACCAACTGTGAGGGAAGCATTGGGTATTGAGGTTCTAGTTGATCTCTCACTGCAAAAATAAAGGCTACAACATTCTTGTATTGCTTGTGGTAAATCAGAGTCTTAAAGTTGGAGTCAAAGATCTGACTCCCAAAGGCATCCTTATGTTTAATCAGCCTGGTTTGACTCGGTGTTTACCAATTTATTATGAAGGATACAACTCAGGAACAGCCAAATGGGAAAAAGGCATAGGGAAAGGCATAGGCCGGAGTGGTGGGGCAAGGGGCTTCCTCCATACCCTCTCTGGGCAAGCCTCTGAGTGCTGTGAGATACCAAGTTTTGAGCTTTGTTTCTCTTTGTTTATTTTCCTTGTAAGTATTTGTTGAATTTCACAAATTAAATTGTGTCTAATCTTTTTTGTTCCAATTATTCATCAAAGAAAAGCTGTCTTTTGGTGTCATATATTTGTCTCATTCATTTGTGCATTTAGTCTCCTCATTCCTGTTTCTTCTCACTCCCCCCCACCACCCCCACCATAGATTACTTCTGATCCCATTGTATCTTTATAATCATTTCTCTATTTTAATTCAGATGGAGTTAAACATTGCTTGTTACCTTTAATTAACCCAGAAAAGTTTCTTTCAAACTCAGTATTTGTGTGTAACTCAGCTTGTATATTTGGCCATCATTAAAAATTAGAGGAAAATTTGATAAATATATTATCTGAACATGTTCATTTTTTTAATCTTTTTCACTTCAAATACCTTTATCTAATTTAAAGATTATATTTTACCCTCACTATTAGATATGATCCTTAAAAAAAAAATCCGATTCTAATTATAGAAAAAATATAGTAGAGGAACTGATTCAAAGGTAGCTCAAAACCAAATTTAGTAGTAATTAGTTAGGAAGTCAGCCTTTAAAATAGTATAGAGGAATGGTAGACATAGTTTTTAATTGTTACTCCTCTTTCTGCTCCTTTAATGACTCTTATTTCCTCAAGTGTTTGATCTTAGGCATCCTATCTAAACTGTTATTTGTGTTCAAGGTTTTCAAGAATCTAGGATAATTCTGTTTGTCCAACCTTATTTCTGTTGTTGTTTTTGTTTTGTTTGCTTGTTTTGTAGCACAAAGCATCTATTGGGAAGGTTTCTTCATTGTCCCAGACTATTTCCATTTTTACCTCTAGACTTGTGCTGATGCTGTTCCTTAAGTGTCTATATTGCCTTGTCTTCTATATTGCCTCTGCCATTTGTCTAAATCCTTTCATCCTGTCCCAGCTCCAAACCCTGTTTTTCTATCCCTCTCCTACCCATTTCATCTCCCTGGTTTCTGGTTTCTGTGATGGTCCATACTGAAGGCACTGTTCAGTTCAGTTCAGTTCAGTCACTCAGTCGTGTCCAACTCTTTGTGACCCCATGAACCGCAGCACACCAGGCCTCCCTGTCCATCACTAACTCCCGGAGTCTACCCAGACCCGTGTCCATCGAGTCGGTGATGCCATCCAACCATCTCATCCTCTGTCGTCTCCTTCTTCTCCTGCCCTCAATCTTTCCCAACATCAGGGCCTTTTCCAATGAGTCAGCTCTTCTCATCAGGTGGCCAAAGTATTGGAGTTTCCACTTCAACATCAGTCCTTCCAATGAATACCCAGGACTGGTCTCCTTTAGGATGGACTGGTTGGGTCTCCTTGCAGTCCAAGGGACTCTCAAGAGTCTTCTCCAACACCACAGTTCAAAAGCATCTATTCTTCGGCGCTCAGCTTTCTTTATAGTCCAACTCTCAAATCCATACATGACCACTGGAAAAACCATAGCCTTAACTAGACGGACCTTTGCTGGCAAAGTAATGTCTCTGCTTTTAATATGCTGTCCAGGTTGGTCATAACTTTCCTTCCAAGGAGTAAGCATCTTTCAATTTCATGGCTGCAGTCACCATCTGTAGTGATTTTGGAGCCCCCAAAATAAAGTCTGACACTGTTTCCACTGTATCCCCATCTATTTGCCATGAACTGATGGGACCGGATGCCATGATCTTCGTTTTCTGAATGTTGAGCTTTAAGCCAACTTTCTCACTCTCCTCTTTCACCAAGAGGCTCTTTAGTTCTTCTTCACTTTCTGCCATAAAGGTGGTGTCACTGTACCAGTGAAAAAGTATATTTTTCTCCAAGGTTGTATTTCGTTAGTGTTGCCTTAGTTATATTTCTTGCTTCTAGTTTGAGAGCAAAAAGTATCAACACCAGCAACTGCCATGATAAAAGCTACTTCATTTTCTGGGGAAGTTATAGTTAAGGTAAAATTTAGTCTTAATCTGAAAAGCCTGCATTATGTTTTTAATCAGTTTTATAAGATCATAAATCTGATGCTGAAAATAATACAGTAATATACTCATATTTGAGAAAACTGCCCTTTAATTGTAAAGAAATTTAGGTTACAGTGTCTTTTTCTGTTTTCTTGGGCACACTGCACACAGCATATGGGATCTTAGTTCCCTGACCAGGGATTGAACCCTTGGCCCCTGCATTTGAAGTTCAGAGTCTTAACCACTGGACCACCTGAGAAGTCCCAGTTATAGTGTTTCAATGAGAATAACTACCACTTATTTTTTTGGTGCCTGAAATATGCAAGTTCTTTTTTGGTTAGATACGTTGCTGTGTTTTCTTTGAATCATCATAAAAATTCTCTGAAATTCTTAAGATTATCTGTTTTATACTTGAAGAAATTGAGTTTCTAGGAGGATTGACCAGTACTATGGCAGAACCAAAATGCAGGTCTAGTTCTCCTTGTCTTAAATTAACTGCTGTTTCTACTTCGTTACATGGTATCCCTAAAATAATACAGAACTCTTGAAACAGCTTTGCCAGAGTACCCTGGAGGAATTTATCCAATAGCACCGTTAGAAATGAACAGTTCCATACTCGGAAGCCCTCCTTTATGTTAATCAGCAATAAAGAGTCATTTTTCCCTGTCAGATATGCCACTGTAAGCACATTGTTCTCAGACTTTATTCAGAAGAGCTGTCTCAAGAGGTATTGATACGTGAGAGAAGTTGTCTGGTGTGGCTTGCTTGGCGAGAAGGGAGAAGACTTTGGAAAGCATTTGGAATGAAGGAAGGGTGGTGAAAATGATGTGATATTTTTGTGTATCTCAATTCTCTCTCCCTTGTACGTGTTTTTTATACCTTTTCTTGCTGAGTAAGGGTCATTTTGAGCTTCTGTGCTAAGTGTACCTTCTTAATTGTTCTTTTTCTGTTCTCTGAATCATGGTTGTTTGTTCTATAACTCATTTGAATGTATTGAAGTGTATTTAAATGAGGATTTGATGCAGTTGGAAGTTGGTATAGAAAAGGCTGGATAACAAAACGCTTCTTAATAATGAAACACAGTAAAAATGGAACCTGCAGCAACCAACCATGTGGACAAATGAAAGAATGCCTTTTGTCTACAAATTGCAGTGATCCTACATTAACATGGAGGTCTCTGTCTGGCTTAGGACAGCTGGCTAAGTCTGATCGTTCCCCTCCATACAGCCTTTAAAACCAGCACTCCTGAGTACTGCTTTCCTGGCCATTTTGTTTACTATCTCTGCTAATTAAGTGTACTAGATTATTAATAGACTGCCAGGTGAGATTACTTCTGCATCCGTCTTAACCAGTGATTGAGGTATATTACAGTTTTTAAAAATAGATTCTTTTTTGTTTGATTAAGGAAACCACAACCAGGAAGTAGAATGAACACAGAAATGTGATTTTTCTGAGGGACCACATCGGCTTAACTAATCCAGGGTTATCAGTAAAGGTCAGTCAATATTTTGGATATGAAGAAGCTATTCAGAGTTAGCTTCCATGCATCATTAAGAATTGATTGTCATTAAGAAAGTGATTTTTCCAAAATATAGTTTATGTAATCTTGTAAGTCTATAACTAAATTTCAGGAATGACTGTTTCATGGAAAAGCTTGCTACTATTAGCTTAGTACTAAATTTGAAATCTAAATTTTTAGTACTAAATTTTTCATTGTGTGTGTTCTGCAGTAAGTTGTGGGGAGGGGTATGGTAACAGGGGAAAGAACTGTGGTGGCATTTCTAATACATTGAGGTGTGGTGTATAGCACCAGGGTATGCAAGCCACTGCTGGGTTTATTTGTAACTAATTGTGTGAGAATCCTTGTTTGTGGTTCTGAAATCCCAAATCTGTTATTCTGACTGATTCTTGTATCAGACCGTTATTGAATAAGTAGTCTTATTTTTCTAGGCTCTTTAGAAGTCCTTGGTCTACAGTGTAATGAACCATTTCATGGTTTTTTACTCACTTATTTTTGCTCTGTTTCTTTGCATGATAAATTCAAATCTAGATTCAAGACCCTTCACTAAAATAGTCTGTAACTAAGAATCATGAACACAAATATTATTCAGATCTAATTCGAAAGGGAAAAGAATGCCTTTTGACTGACCCTGTCTAAACATATGTTTACACATATATTTGAGAGGTATCCCCACCACTCTTTATTTACTTTCTAGGACATCTCAGCCAAGGCCGTTGTGTATGCGTGTGAGTGTGTGTATGTCACATCTTCTTCATTCATTCATCTCTTGATGGACACTTAGGTTGCTTCCATATCTTGACTATTGTCAATAATGCTGCAGTGAACATGGCGGGGGGGGGTGGTCATATGTGTTTTTTTTGTCCTTCAGGAATATACTTAGAAGTGGAATTGCTAAATCATATGGTAATTAAATTGTTAAATTTTTTTTGAGGAACCTCTGTACTGTTTTCCATAGTAGCTGGACCAATTTACATCCCCATCAACTGTGTAGAATTGCCATCTACACAGTTGGCATCTATCACATCCTTGCCAACAATTGTTATTTGTTCTGCACTGGCTCTTACTTGTGGCAAGTGGGATCTAGTTCCCTGACCAGGATTGAACATGGGTCCCCTGTATTGGAAGAACAGAATCTTAGCCATTGGCCCACCAGGGAAGTCCTGTTATTTGCTCTCTTTTTAATAATAGCTATTCTGATAGGTATGAGGTGATATTTCACTGTGATTTTTATTTTTAGTTTCTTGATGACTAGTGTTTATATCTTTTTATGTGTCTGTTTGCCATTTTTATGCCATCTTTGGAAAAATGTAATATCAAGTATGCTGCCCATTTCTTAATCAGGTTTGGTATTTTTTTCAATGTTGAGTTATATAATATAAAGATTAGGTCTTAACAGAAAGCAAGTAAGTTGAAGGTAGGGAGGATATACGATAATCTGGTGACTCTGGTATAGGTGGTTAGGTGATTCCTCCCTGATGTGTTTGTGTTTCTATCTATACACACATATTTTTCCAAACAGACTTGAGACATGACTTTTTACTACTTGGAAATTTGAGTAATTTCTTACTGTATTAAGTTAGACTTTCAAAATGGTAAAACATCTTAAAAGAAGCCCTACCAAGAAATTATACTACTAGACCAATATATATATGTGTGCATGGCCATATTCCCAGAGAGAGAAGCATATTATACCAAATGATGTTTAAAGAATGCTAATTTTCTTGTTTGGTAGAGACAGATTCCAGTGGTAAAAATTTAGTGAGCTACTATTTTGTATTTATATTCATGATCACCTTAGGCTCTTTTATCATTAGATAAAATTTGAATTTCATACACACTTATGTCTGATGCTACTCTCACTGTGATTAATGCTACTTTTTCTTAAATCTAATCATGAAGTATAGGAGATATCTAGCACCTAGAATACCATTTCTTTGCCCTAAAAATATCTGGTACACCTTGTCTTAGAATGATAGTAAAGAATTTTCAACATTAATGGATATTTTCATTATTTATTTAGGAAACTCATTTATAAAGCTTAAGAATTTTAGATTTGAAAATGTAATAAGCCAACCAATGTAGAAGTTCTTTCAATTAGCAGTGTAATTCATTTCCTCCTGCTAGGTAAATTAGTTGTAAGAGTAGGTATTTGACTGAATCAAAAAAAGTTAAAGTGTGATGAAGGTAACATATTAAAGCAATAACCCTTTATTCTGTTAATCATACATTATGACTATATTTTTCTGTTCATAATAGTCCTTATAGTTTGGGATTAAAAAGGGACCCAGTATCATCCTACGCAAGGGTACCAGTGCGGGGGAAAGAGAGGATTTGTGTTTAACTGAGTAGTCTTGAAAGCATTCCCTATGATAGATAAACTCTAATCTCCAAGATCTTAAATTGGGTTGGCGGGGTGGCTATTAGCCTGGCACAGCCACTGCATATACTGACTATGGTATACTTCCTTCTGCCTTATTTTTGTGGCCAAGTCCTTCTCTCAGATGGTATTTTACTTGAAATTTTGTATATTATTAAAAAATATATAAATAAATATAAAATATATAATAATTTTATATAGTATTATACTTGAAATCATACTTATGGTTAGGAATCTAGGCATATGAGATTTGAGGTGTAATATCCATATATAATGTCTGAGAGCTGAGGTTCTCCCATACATATCAAATGCTCACCTAAGACCCCTTTCTCCTTCTAAGTTAATAGATTCAAGTCACGGCCAGTCATGTAATAAACTTAACAAAGCAATATGCCTAAAACCAAAAATTAACATATTCTATCAGTCTCCACGTATTGATTCATGGCTTCGCTATTTCATAATTGTGTGTATGGCTTTGAACAAGTTATTAAGTGTCTTTAAGACCATGTTTTATTCTTTTTAAATTGAAGATAAAATATTATCTCTTATCTTCCTCTGTGGAAGGTATGTGGATTAAGTGAAATATATAGTCCTTAGCACAGTAACTGGCCTGTAGTTCTCAACAATTAGTTATGTGATGATGATAGAATTTTTTTTTCATTGTCTCTATAAGATAGTAAAATGAGAAAGTGAGACAGTTGTAAAATGAGAACTTTAGAGTCTAAGAAAACAAATTTTATTAATTGTCTGTCTTGAAAATACAGTTCTAACAATTAATTCACTCAGTTTTAGATCCTTCATAGAATGCAGGGAAGGCTGACTGTTAACATTTTCATTTAAAGAGCAGGACCTCTTATTGATAGATTGTGTTTTTGTATTCATTCTCTCAGACATATTTACATATTTTTTACTAAGTCATTTCTGAAAAACCACATGCTGAAAGGAAGGTCAGGGTCAAAAGAAACTGGTTTACCAATGGCACTTATTTAAAAACCACTGGAGATCATCTTGGAGCCAGTGTTTGCCTGTATTTGTGTGGGCTCTCACATGCTACCCACATGCAGCATAGACAAAAGTCTATATTAAGGTAAGTGATCACTCTGGGCAAATTGGGAGACTGTCTTGATGAATCAGATCCAAACAAAAGTGAAATGGATATAACTCCAAAATCCAAAAGCAACAGAAACTTGATAAAAGAGAACCTCTATAAATGGGTTTTAATGGAAGAATGATTGTGCCTGTCAGGAAATCCACTACAGCTCAATAAGACAAAGCAATGAAATGTTAGCACTTTGAGTATTTTCTCTCTCTGTATATAAATCAGAGGCTACCATAGGAAAGTATATAACTGCCTTGGGATGATATGAAGGAAATATAAAAGAGTGCAAAAATTGGAGAATTGAATAATACCACTTAACAGAACATTGATGGGAGAGAGCCTCCTCAGAATCTCTGCATATCATCATATTTGCATTTCATCTCACGGGAAAGGAAGGGGATGTTCATAAGGCAACTGTGGGTCATGCTTAAACAGAAAAACTGAAAGGGCAAATTCATTTGAAAGTATTTTTCTATTAAACCCACTTATAGAGGTTCTCTTTTATCGAGTTTCTATTGTTTTGGGATCTCAGAGTTATATCCATTTCACTTTTGTTTGGATCTGATTCATCGAGAGTCTTGCAGTTTACCCAGAGTGATCATTTACCTTAACGTGAGATACTCGTCCATACTGCACATGGGCTGTAGGATCCTGAAGGAAAACCAAATTCAGCCACACAGAGTCCATGAACTCCTACCTGAGGACAAAAGCCATTTTAATTTTTTTTTTTTTTTTTAATTTATTTTGGCTGCACCTACAGCATGTGGGTTCTCAGTTCCCTGACCAGGGAAAGCCATTTTAATTTTCAAGATGCATTTTGAATAGGATGTTACCCACCCTCTCACCCCACCTCAAAGAAAGAAAAAAAATGAGGCAAAAGCCCCTAACTTTTATTTCTGTGTTTATAAGCTTGGTATGAAAAGAACCTAAAGTGTGAGTGGTCTTTTATTTGCCGTGACACTGCAGTCATACTCGAAATTAACACTCTTTGAGCAACAAGCAAACAAGATAAAAAGCAGAGGCATTACTTTGCCAACAAAGGTCCGTCTTGTCAAAGCTATGGTTTTTCCAGTGGTCATGGATGGATGTAAGAGTTGGACTATAAAGAAAGCTGAGCACCAAAGAATTGATGCTTTTGAACTGTGGTGTTGGAGATGACTCTTGAGAGTCCCTTGAACAGCAAGGAGATCCAACCAGTCTGTCCTAAAGGAAATCAGTTCTAAATATTCATTGGAAGGACTGATGCTGAAGCTGAAACTCCAATATTTTGGCCACCTGATGCGAAGAACTGACTCACTGGAAAAGACCTGATGCTGGGAAAGATTGAAGGCGGGGGGAGAAGGGGATGACAGAGGATGAGATGGTTGGATGGCATCACTGACTCAATGGACATGAGTTTGAGTAAGCTCTGGGAGTTGGTGATGGACAGGGAAGCCTGGCGTGCTGCAGTCCAAGGGTTCGCAAAGAGTTGGACATGACTGAGCGACTGAACTGAACTGAAAAAAGATATCTCTGTTTATAAAAAAGAAAACACCAAATAAGACACAAGCCTCTGTGGAAAGAATATTAAGGAATTGACAGATAAAATGAAGATTGTAATGTAGCAGATTGTTTTTATTGTTTTGTGGTTGTTTAAAGCCTAACTATCTCAAATTTTTATATACTTATTTCTTTGTATATATAGTTAATATTTGTCTTTAAAGATATATATTTGTGTATATATATATATATATATATATCTTTAAGGTAGACTATTAAATTCAGCCATCCTCCCCACTATTGTGTGTCCCCTAGGGAACTGTATTTGCAGGTACTGTACGTTGTACATAGTGATTTATCTTTGTCATTATGTCAGGTTCTTATCTGAAGGACTGAAATGAATGTTCAGTTTTAACTTAGTGAACACTGCAGTAAGAAAATTCAGTGTGTGTAGGACAGACCACTTACATTACTTGTTGCTGGTGACCTCAAGGGCAGCTCTTGTTTTGGAGGACAGATGTGATTAGTATTTCAGTGCACTTCACACTTGCTGTGTCACTAATAGTGTTCTAACGAGACTCAATTTTAAGGATCCCATGTCTGGGCATTTTTCGCCCCTAGAAAAGATCTTTGAGGAACTTTCTTTCCTTAGTTTTACAACACAGACCATAAAGTTGTTTGTGGGGAGAAAATGTTTCTGAAATTTTTAGATCCTTAATTTGGCAAGGTTGTGCTTTTAATTTAAACATCTAAAGGGTGAGTGGCAGTGTGTGTCATTTCTAACTTCTGTCTTAGGGTAGTGTTGTGATTAAGATTACTGGAATATGGTTGCTAGGTTTCCTTCCTTGAGACTGTAAATATTAGCTGCAAAGATTTGTTGGTTGGTTGGTTTAGTCACTAAGTTGTATCCAACTCTTGTGACCTCATAGACTGCCTGCCAGGCTCCTCTGTCCATGGGATTCTCTAGGCAAGAATACGGGAGTGAGTTGCCATTTCCTTCTCCAGGGGATCTTCCCAACCCAGGAATTGAACCAGGGTCTCCTGCATTGTAGGCATATTCTTTACCAACTGAGCTGTGAAGGAAGCCCCAAAGCTTTGGGTTGGGAGGGGGCGGTTACTAACTTTTTATGCCTCAGTTTCCTCTTCTATGAAATCAGAATATGGTATCTTCTACATAATATTTAGGAATAAAATTAGAAAATACATAGAAAGTATTGAGATAAGTGGGAAACTCAAGGTAAATGATTAATCAATAAATAATAAGTGTTCTGTCATCTTCAATATGGTATACATTAATTGACATAGCTAGACAACTATTTGTTTTTCATTGATCAGATATTAATTTTGCAGCATGCAAAACATATTCTCTGCATTTAAATGATTTATAACCTAGTAAACACAAAATATTTATAAACAAATAACTGTGGTATAAGCTTGAATGAAAGACATCCTTAAAAAAGAATTATCCCAGGAAATATTGGCCCTGGAGGGGAGAGATTACTTCTAATAGGGAGAATTTTAAAAGACTTTATGAGAATATTGGCTTCTGTGCTGGTCTTCATAAATACTAAAAGAGTTTCAGAAAGCTTAAGGCAGTGGAAAGACCATACCTGGACAGAAGACTGTAAACCAGCATCTGGTTACTACCACCCAGGCATTATACAGTAAGTTTTATCTGAATTCAAAATCATCACTAGAAATCTTTTTAAGTTACATACTTTTGAGGTCTGTCTGATGTCTGTTTAAAGTGAAATTGAGGTTCAGAGAGGTTAACTGATTTACCCAAGACAACACAACCAAATAAGGAGAAATAGAGTTGGAAATTGAACCCAGGTCTACCTGACTCCAAAATGCATATTCTTTCTGCTACACTGCCTTCTGTGTAGTTAGAGGAAAGTGTGAACAAAGATGTTGATGAGGGAAACTGTAATGCAAGTGTGGAACACTTTTAATAGAGTGGTACACGTAAAAAGGTGGGTGGTGGTTATGGTTTAGTCTCTAAATCGTATCTGACTCTTGCGACTCCATGGACTATAACCCTTCAGTCTCCTCTGTCCATGGAATTAGAAACTCTTTTGGGGAATGAGGCCAGAGAGGTACCAGAGTATACAGTCTAGAATAATCCAAGGAAAAGAAGTTTGGGCTCTATTCTGTAGGAATTAGTAAGCTCCTAAAGCCCAGTGTACCAGGAGATGAGCTTATCCCATGAGAATATTTTTGTAGCAGTGTATAGAATGCATTATAATGAGAGGAGATTAGAAGTAGAGAGTTCAGTTAGATTATTAAATAATTTAATCAGTATTTTTCTATATTTCCTTTTAAAAATGATAAAGTTGCCCTCACATATTATAAGCTTGTTTATTTAAAGGTATTTCAATATAATTCACTTCAAAAAAATCTTTAGAGCTGTTTTGAAGATACAGTTATTATCTCCCACCTAAAGATGATAAATGGATAGTGATAGATGACTATAAATGGCATGAAAATAATAAACATTATGGTGAAGCCACTTTCTGAAAGTGGGATAATGGACATTTATTCTCTCTATGGAAGCAATTTGGTGAGGTCCCCTGTCACCTAGGAGATAAGGAAAAACTTTTTCCAGAAGCTTCTGTCAAAATGAAGTTCTAGAAGCTGAGTTAGCTCCAGGGACTTTTGCAAAGGTTTTGAACATTAGGTAGAGCTGTTTCTGAGGTCACCAGTACCGTTGTTGTTCAATCGCTAAGTTGGGTCCAACTCTATGTAACCCCAGGACAGGAGAAGGGGATGACAAAGGATGAGACAGTTGGATGGCCTCACCAACTCAACAGACATGAGTTTGCTCATTTTCGTGTGCATTAAGTAAGTGATGCTATCTAACCGTCTCATCCTCTGCTCCCTCCTTCTCCTTTTGCCTCCAAACTTCCCAGCCTCAGGGTCTGTTCCAGTGAATCGGCTCTTCACATCAAGTGGTCAAAGTATTAGAACTTCAGCAACAGTCCTTCCAGTGAATATTCAGGATTGATTTCCTTTGGGATTGACTGGTTTGATCTCCTTTCAAGCCCAAGGGACTCTCAAGAGTCTTCTCCAGCACCACAATTCGAAAGCATCAATTTTTTGGTGCTCAGCCTTCTTTGCAGTCCAATTCTCGCATCCATACATGACAACTGATAAAACCATAGCTTTGAGTATACAGACCTTTGTGGGCAAAGTGATGTCTCTGCTTTTAAATACACTGTCTAGGTTTGTCATAGCTTTCTTTTTTTTTTTTTTAAACTTTATTTTATTTTTAAACTTTACATAATTGTATTAGTTTTGCGAAATATCAAAATGAATCCACCACAGGTATACATGTGTTCCCCATCCTGAACCCTCCTGCCTCCTCCCTCCCCATACCATCCCTCTGGGTCGTCCCAGTGCACTAGCCCCAAGCATCCAGTATCGTGTATTGAACCTGGACTGGCAACTCGTTTCTTACATAATATTTTACATGTTTCAATGTCATTCTCCCAAATCTTCCCACCCTCTCCCTCTCCCACAGAGTCCATAAGACTGTTCTATACATCAGTGTCTCTTTTGCTGTCTTGTACACCGGGTTATTGTTACCATCTTTCTAAATTCCATATATATGTGTTAGTATACTGTATTTATGTTTTTCCTTCTGGCTTACTTCGCTTTGTATAATAGGCTCCAGTTTCATCCACCTCATTAGAACTGATTCAAATGTATTCTTTTGAATGGCTGAGTAATACTCCATTGTGTATATGTACCACAGCTTTCTTATCCATTCATCTGCTGATGGACATCTAGGTTGCTTCCATGTCCTGGCTATTATAAACAGTGCTGCGATGAACATTGGGGTACACGTGTCTCTTTCCCTTCTGGTTTCCTCAGTGTGTATGCCCAGCAGTGGGCTTGCTGGATCATAAGGCAGTTCTATTTCCAGTTTTTAAGGAATCTCCACACTGTTCTCCGTAGTGGCTGGACTAGTTTGCATTGGAGCAGGTGTCTTTTCATTTCATGACTGCAGTCACCGTCCGCAGTGATTTTTGGAGCCCAAGAAAATAAAATCTTGCACTGCTTGCACTTTTCCACTTCTGTTTGCCATGAAGTGATGGGACCCGATGCCATGATCTTAGTTTTCTGAGTATTAAGCTTCAAGCCAGCTTTTTCACTCTGCTCTTTCACCCTCATCAAGAGGCTGTTAGTTCCTCTTCACTCTCTGCCTTTAGAGTGATATCATCTGCATATCTAAGGTTGTTGGTATTTCTCCCAGCCATCTTGATTCCAGCTTGTGATTCATCCAGAATGGCATTTTGTATGATGTACTCTGCATATAAGTTAAATAAGCAGGGTGACAGCATACAGCCTTGTTGTACTCCTTTCCCAATCTTTGGGACCCCATGGACTGTAGCCCACCAGGCTCCCCTGTCCATGGGATTTTCCAGGCAAGAATCCTGGAGTAGATTGCCATTTCCTCCTCCACGGAATCTTCCTGACCCAGAGATCAAACCCAAGTCTTCTGCTTTGGCAGGCAGATTCGTTACCACTGAGCCACCTGAGAAGCAAGAATTCACCAATACCATCTAATGCCCAAATCTAATAACATACTATTAAACAATTTATTCATTTTCTCATGATTTTGGACACTTCTGACTTTTCTATTTGGGAAAAAAAACCTTGCTCACTTAGAAACAGTTCCTTATAGGATGTATACTATATGCCAGATACATTAAGTGTCTCTGTTCATAAAGACAACTCACTTAGCTCAGTTTTCTTCCCACCCCATCCGTCCCCTTCCTTTTTCCTTCCTTTAGCTCTGTGAGCTCAGTTTTCATTAGCTTAGTTTTATTTGATATTTGAAGAGACTGAGAGTCAGAGAGGTTGGTAACTTGTCCAGGATGACATAGTTTGGAAATGTTAGAGCTTTGAATTCAAGTGTTTCCGACCACAATGACTGTTTATTTCACTCTGCGACTTTCACTCTATGTAGCATAATTTGCCTGCATATTTTGTCAATTTGATTTTAGAGATAGAGATTTAGGTCCATTTCACTCAGAAGGCCAATTACTAACATGTCCCAGAACTCAGAAGTGAATTCTGTGGAGGTGCTTCATTTTGTAAGAGAAGCTGAAAGACCTCTCTGAGGTGATCAGGGGACTTAAAATTGAGTATAAAATGCAGTTTGTCACTTTTACAAACGTGAGATCCCAAATTGGGGGTAGAGTTGTTTGATATCCTGAAATCAAACAAGAAAAGAATCAGCTGATAGAAAACTCACATTTCCTTACATCTTAAGAAAGCTTTGCCATACAATGGAAATTCACAGTAATGGTGCTAATTTATCTGGAAAGATTTCACATCTAATCATTTCCAATCATAGTAATTGCTCCAGGAACTCAGAACAGAGAGGTGGGAGACACTCACTTTTCCTCTCGATTCTTACCACACATTCTACCTATTCAACTAAACTAATTTCTTATTTTAAGAGAGAATCAACAGTGCCTAAAGAATAGCACATTATTGTTCCCATTTCTCAATCCAGCAGACTCGCTAGACTCTCTTATCAATTTTAATTATGCACTTCTTCATGTTACAGATTTTTTTATGTATACAACAATATGATCCACAAGTAAAGAAAGTTTAATCTACCTTCCCAATTTTGATACCTTGGTACATTTTGTTCATTTAGACTTATTCCAATGGCCAGGTACTTTAGTAGAATATTAAATAGAGGTTTTGATATATGGCATCCTTATCCTGTTACTTGCCAGGAGGAAAACTTGATTATGTCACTATTATATATGATTTCTACTTTAGGATTTTTGTAGATACCCTTATGAAGAAGTTTCATTTTCAGTTGTCAAGTTTTCTTGTCACTAATGAGTGCTAAAGTGTATTATTGCTTTCTTTTGTACCTATTGATGTAATATTTCTTTTTGAAATATTGATGTAACAGGTAACATTTTTTTTTCCTACTGTTAAACCAATCTTTTGTTGTTGGAATAAGCCCAACTTGTTCAAGATATAGTATCCTTATATCAATATATTGTTAAAATTGACTTCTGCTATTTTGTTTAGCATTTTTCCATCTATTTTCATGAATAACATAGGCTTATAATTTTTCTTTCTTGCATCGTACTTGTCAAATTTTGATTTCATAGTTATATTAGCTTCATAATACAAGTTAAGGAATGTTCCTTCCTATGGAAAAAAATGTGTAAGATTGGAATTGCTCTTTCTTGAATATTTGATTGAACGTGTAGGTGAAATCATATGAGCCTGAGGTAGAAAAAATTTTTGACAGTTGATTCAGTTTCTTTTTTTTCTTTTAATGTAATGCCTGTTTTACATTACAGGATGATTCATGTTTTCTATTTCTTCTTGGTCAAGTTTTAATAGGAACTTTTCCACTTGGTTTATATATTTGATTTGTTAATATAAAATCTTCTATTTTTTCTGCAAAATTATTATTCTGAGCGAAGGAGAAATCAGTTTAACATGCTTAACATTTGGAGACTAAATAAGGAAAGGGATATATTCTGATTTTGTTTAATAGGGACCTATGTCTTCGGGTTAAAAAGAAATTGTTTGTCATCCTGTGTACCAAGACTTGCACATAAATCCATCCTTATGTTATGGGAGTATCTCTCCATGAACATGGTATCTCTGTCAGTTTATTTAGGTGTTCCTTAATATCTCTCAGTGTTAGTTTATAATTTTCAACATGTAGATCTTACATATATTTTAGTTGTCTCTAAGCAGTTATTATAAGTGATATTTTTAGAAAAATCCCTTTGCTAAGTATTCATTGCTGGTTTATAGAAATAAATTTTAATATAATGACCTTGGAGCTGATAGCCCTACTAGGTCAAAATATTGTTCTAGCAGCTGTTTTAAAGATTTTTAAAGACTTTCTACATAGGCAGCCATGTCATTTACAAATAAAGACAGCTCTACTTCTTTATTTCTGATCTGTATGCTTTTCCTTTCTTTTCTTTGACTGTTGCCCATTGGGTAGGACCTCTGATGCAGGGTTAGATGCAAGTGATGATAGCAAGCATCCTGCCCTTGCTCCCAGTCTGAGAATTAGTTCAACATTTCACCATTAAGTATGACATTAGCTGGAAGATTTTCATAGGTATTCCTTATCACCTTGAGGAATTCTTTTCTATTCTTAATTTTCTAAGAGTTTTTATTATGAATATGTATTGAATTCTGTTGAATGCATTTTCCATGTCTGTTGTAATTATATGATTTTTCTCTTCTGTTAAAAATGTTAATTACATTCATTGTCTTAAAAAAAATATTTAAGCCTCCTAGAATATCTGGATTAAAACCACTTGGGCATGGTGTATTATTCTTTTTATACATGACTGAATTCTCTTTACTGGAATTTTTAAAGAGTTTTTAACATCTATTTATAAAGATAATCGGTCTGTAATTTTTTAATAATATCTTTTGCTTTGTTTGACTCAAACTGAATTTGGAAGTGTTCCTTCCTCCTCTGTTTTCTGACTTGGTCTTCTGTCATATTTTGGAATTGAATTGTCTTTCATGTAATTCATTTATTTTATTGTGTGTCAACTTTATTAGCATTAAGTTTTTTCTACTCATACTGTCTTTTTCTTTAAATATCGGTAGGATATCCAGTGATATCCCCTCATTCCAGATATTATTACCTTACCCTTTCTCTCCTTTTGGAGAAATTTTTCAATTTTATTTCCAGAACTTTTGTTTTTAATAATTTTTGCCCATTTTTGTCTTTTTATTTTATTTGGTTTCTGCTTTTTATTACTACCATATTTATACTTCTGTTGTATGTAATTTGCTTTTTTCCTAGCTTCTTAAGCCAAAAGCTGTTACATCATTTATATTAAACTTTCTGCTTTACCAATACAAGGATAAAGAGATATAATTCTATGTAAGCACTGTTTTAGGTGTATTTGTTATTGTTTGGTCGCTAAGTCAAGAATACTGGAGCGAGTTGCTGTTTCCTTCTCCAGGGGATCTTCCTGATCCAGGGATTGAACCTGCGTTTCCTGCACTGTGGGCAGGTTCTTTACCACTGAGCCACCAGGGAAGCCCTTAAGTGTATTACACAAATTTTAACATATTGTTTTCTCAGTATCTTTCAGTATATTGCTTCTTATTTCCTTGTGATTTCTTTTTTGATCCCTATGTCATATAAGAGTGTTTAAAAATCTCCAAATATTCCAGGTGTCTCTTGTTACTGATTTCTGCTTTAGGTCTGTTTGGTCAGAGTCCACACTTACATGGTTTCATTCTTTTAAATGAGCTGAGATATGTTTAATAGTCTGGGCTCATGGTCTGTCTTGGTATATACTTTTTAGGTAGCTTAAGAATGTGTATTTTTACCATTTAAGATTTTATGTAAATATTAATTTGTTCAATTTGTTTCTGATAGTATTATTCAAGTCTTTTATATATTTTTTTTATTTTCCATCTCCTTGCTCTTTGAATTATTGACAGATGAGTGTTGAAATCTGCACACGCCAGTGTGGAGCTACCCGTTTCAATTTGGTTCTATCCGTTTTTGCTTCATATGTCTTGAAGCTGCGTTTTATTTATATGTCATATTGAGGGTTTTTTTAATGGACTCTTATTTAATTATAGAATGTTTCTCTAATTCCTGGTCATATTCGTGTCCTGAAGTCTACTTTCTATGCGTTTTTTGCTTGGTTGTTTTTTTTCCCTCTCCTTTTGGCTGTGCATTGTGACTTGCAGGATCTTAGTTCCCTGACCAGGGGTTGAACGTGGGCCATGGCAATGAAAGCACTGAATTCTAACCGCTGAACCACCAGGAAATTCCCAGAAGTCTACTTCTGATATTAGTAGAACCATCCCGACTTTCTTATGATTAATGTTTACATGGTATATTTTTTCTCTTTTTAAAAATATCTGTTTTTCTTTAAAGTGTGTTTCTTGTGGGCAACATAAACTCGCTCTTTTATCAAGTCTTATCATCTCTGCCTTTTAATTGTAGTATTTAAACCATCTGCATTTACTTGCCAGTCTAGTTAGGTATTGTCTACCATCTTGCTATTTGTTGTCTGTTTGGCCTATCTGTTCTTTGTGCCCATGTTTCTCATTTTTTAATTGAATATTTTATAATTCATTTTATCTCCTTTAGAAGTTTATTAGCTGTACTGTTTCTTTTCCTTTTCTAGTGGTTTCTCTAAGGTTTACAATATTCATGTTTAACTTATCGCAATCTGTCATCAGATATACCACTTATATTACAGAAAACCATTCCAGTGTACTTCTGTTTTTTACCCCTTTTATCCTGTGTACTTTTGCTGACATGTTGCTTCTATTTTTAATAGCATAATATATTGTTATTATTTATGCTTTAATTGGTGATTATCTGTTAAAATTAAAAAACAAGAAAGCAAACATCTTTTATGTTTATCACATATCGATCATTTCTAGCACTCTCCATCATTTTGTTTAGATTTAAGGTTTCATGTTTTATAAGAACTTCCTGAAACAGTTTTTACAGTGCATCTATGCTGCTCCCTTAGCTTTAGTTGTTGTCAAAATATCTTTCTTTTTATATAATATTTCTAGGTTGATAGGTTTTTTCCTCATCCTCTTAAAAAAGCTATGTCTTATTGGCTTAAATTACCTCTGATGACAGTTGGTGCCCTTGTTCTTCTATATGTAATTGTTAACATAAAACAGCTATTTCTCCAGCAAAAATGAGTTTTTCAGGATCATCAAAGAATTGCAATTTAGCGTCTGCAGCTATGTTGAGTCATGTGCAAGTGTCCAGCAAAATGGAGAGGAGAACTCTTGGAGAGGGGAGAGGAAGCTGAGAGAGCTGCAGTAGACAAGAGTCCATGACTTTTTCTTAGCTGAGTTGTGCCTGTCTCTCATTGGCTGAGCTCTTACCAGGGAAGAAGAGGGTGTCTTCCTGTGGCTTTGCTGTCGTCATTCTTTTTTTTTTTTAATTTATTTTTTTATTGAAGGATAATTGCTGTACAGAATTTTGTTGTTTTCTGCCAAACATCAACATGAATCAGCCATAGGTATACATATGTCCCCACCTTTCGAACCTCCCTCCCATCTCCCACCCCATCCCACCCCTCTGGATGATACAGAGCCCCTGTTTGAGTTTCCTGAGCCATACAGCAAATTCCCGTTGGCTGTCTATTTTACATATGGTAATGTAAGTTTCCATGTTACTCTTTTCATACATCTCACCCTTTCCTCCCCTCTCCTGATGTCCATAAGTCTATTCTCTATGTCTGTTTCTTCATTCAGTTCAGTTCAGTTCAGTCAGTCGTGTCTGACTCTTTCCGACCCCATAAATTGAAGCACGCTAGGCCTCCCTGTCCATCACTAACTCCCAGAGTTCACTCAAACTCATGTCCATCGAGTCAGTGATGCCATCCAGTCATCTCATCCTCTGTCGTCCCCTTCTCCTCCTGCCCCCAATCCCTCCCAGCATCAGAGTCTTTTCCAATGAGTCAACTCTTCGCATGAGGTGGCCAAAGTATTGGAGTTTCAGCTTTAGCATCAGTCCTTCCAATGAACCCCCAGGACTGATCTCCTTCAGAATGGACTGGTTGGATCTCCTTGCAGTCCAAGGGACTCTCAAGAGTCTTCTCCAACACCACAGTTCAAAAGCATCAATTCTTCGGCGCCCAGCTTTCTTCACAGTCCAACTCTCACATCCATACATGACCACAGGAAAAACCATAGCCTTGACTAGACGGACCTTTGTTGGCAAAGTAATATAATATCTCTGCTTTTGAATATGCTATCTAGGTTGGTCATAACTTTCCTTCCAAGGATTAAGTGTCTTTTAATTTCATGGCTGCAGTTACCATCTGCAGTGATTTTGGAGCCCTCAAAAATAAAGTCTGTTTATTTATTTTCACTGTTTCCCCATCTATTTGCCATGAAGTGATGGGACCGGATGCCATGATCTTTGTTTTCTGAATGTTGAGCTTTAAGCCAACTTCTTCCCTCTCCTCTTTCACTTTCATCAAGAGGCTTTTTAGTTCCTCTTCACTTTCTGCCATAACAGTGGTGTCATCTGCATATCTGAGGTTATTGATATTTCTCCCGGCAATCTTGATTCCAGCTTGTGCTTCTTCCAGCCCAGTGTTTCTCATGATGTCCTCTGCATATAAGTTAAATAAGCAGGGTGACCATATACAGCCTTGACATACTCCTTTTCCTATTTGCAACCACTCTGTTGTTCCATGTCTGTTCTAACTGTTGCTTCCTGACCTGCATACAGATTTCTCAAGAGGCAGGTCAGGTGGTCTTGTATTCCCATCTCTTTCAGAATTTTGCACAGTTTATTGTGACCCACACAGTTTCTTCATTGCTGTCCTGTAAATAAATTCTTCAGTACCATTTTTCTAGAGTCTGTATATTTTCATTAGAATACAGTATTTATCTTTCTCATTCTGACTCACTTCACTCTGTATAATAGGTCCTAGGTTCATCCACCTCATCAGAACTGACTCAAATGCATTCCCTTTTATGGCTAAGTAATATTCCATTGTGTATATGTACCACAATTTCTTTATCCATTCATCTGTCGATGGACATCTAGGTTGCTTCCATGTTCTAGCTTTTGTAAATAGTGCTGCAGTGAACAATGGGATACGTGTGTCTTTTTCAATTTTGGTTTCCTTGGGATATATGCCTAGGAGTGGGATTGCTGGGCCTTATGGTGGCTTTATTCCTAGTTTTTTTTAAGGAATCGCCGTACCATCTTCCACAGTAGCTGTATCAATTTACATTCCTAGCAACAGTGCAAGAGTGTTCCCTTTTCTCCACACCATCTCCAGCATTTATTGTTTGTAAACTTTTTATTAATGGCCATTCTGACCAGTGTCCATTCTTATGGAAACACAAAAGACCCTGAATAGCCAAAGCAGTCTTGAAAAAGAAGAATGGAGCTGGAGGAATCAACCTTCCTGACTTCAGATTTTACTACAAAGCTACAGTCATCAAGACGTGGTACTGGCACAAAAACAGAAATATAGACCAGTGGAACAAGATAGAAAGCCCAGAAATAAACCCATGCACTTATGGGTACCTTATTTTTGACAAAGGAGGCAAGAATATACAATGGAGCAAAGACAGCCTCTTCAATAAATGGTGCTGGGAAAACTGGACAGCTACATATAAAAGAATGAAATTAGACCCCTTCCTAACACTATACACAAAGATAAACTAGAAATGGATTTAAGACCTGAATGTAAGACCAGAAACTATAAAACTCTTTGAGGAAAACATAGGCAGAACACTTGATGACATAAATCAAAGCAAGACCCTCTATGACCCACCTCCTAGAGTAATGGAAATAAAAACAAAGTAAACAGGTGGGACCTGATTAAACTTAAATGCTTTTTCACAGCAAAGGAAACTATAAACAAGGTGAAAATACAGCCTTCAGAATGGGAGAAAATAACAGCAAATGAAACAACTGACAGAGGATTAGTTTCCAGTATATACAAGCAGCTCATACAACTCAATGCCAGAAAAAGAAACAACCCAATCAAAAAGTGGGAAAAAGACCTAAACAGACATTTCTCCAAAGAAGACATACAGATGGCTAACAAACACATGAGAAGATGCTCAACATTGCTCATTATTAGAGAAATGCAAATCAAAACTACGATGAGCTGTCACACCTCACACGAGTCAGAATGCTGTCATCATTTTAATATGAGGAAGAGGCTCCAAGGGATCTGTGTGAATCTTGATAGGATGTGGACACTCCCCTTTCTGATCTCTCTGCTGCTGCTACTGCTGCTAAGTCACTTCAGTCGTGTCTGACTCTGTGCGACCCCATGGACTGCAGCCCACCAGGCCCCTCCGTCCATGGGATTTTCCAGGCAAGAGTACTGGAGTGGGGTGCCATTGCCTTCTCCTACTCTGTTTATTTTATACAACATGTCCTTTTTTTCCTCTGGCAGTTTTCAAGATTTTCTTACTCATTTTTAGTAGTTTATGATGTATCTTAATATATTAGTGTTGTGCCTTTTTCTACTTGAATATTAAGCTTCCAAGATTATGGGTTTTCACATTTGGAAAAATTTTGGTTTTATATCATCATATACCTTTTCGGTCCCTTCTCCTTTGTTTGAAATTCCAATTACACATTTATTAGATTGCATATTGTCCTATGGTTTACGTAAATACTAATATTTTTTTCTTTCTTTCCAGCCTTTGTGTCAGTTTTGATTCTTTTTTCCTGTGTTGCCACATTTATTGTTACTTTAATCTTCACTGTCTTATCTATTGTTATGCCCATCCAATTAATTTTTCATTTCAGATACTATCCTTTTCAAGTGAAGAAATTCCATTTGATTTTTATATTATATCTTTCATTTCTTTTCTCATTAAGACCATTGTTTCCTTTAAATATTTGAATATAATTATACTTACTTTAAAGTCTTCATTTGTTACTTCTATTATATTTTCATTTCTACATCTGGTTCTACTCATTGAAATTTTTTCCTGACTATTTTTGCCTCTGAAATGCTATATATTGTGAATGCTTTATTGTTGAGTGTCTAGATTTTGTTTAATTCTTTTAAGAGTATTGAAGTTTGTTTTGACCGAAAGTTGAGTTTTTGGAGACAAAGTTGATTCTTTTGACACTTGGTTTTTAAACTTTATTAGGATAACGGAGAAGGCAGTGGCACCCACTCCAGTACCCTTGCCTGGAAAATCCCATGGACGGAGGAGCCTGGTAGGCTGCAGTCCGTGGGGTCGCTAAGAGTCAGACACGACTGAGCGACTTCACTTTCACTTTCATGCATTGGAGAAGGAAATGGCAACCCACTCCAGTGTTCTTGCCTGGAGAATCCCAGGGACAGGGGGAGCCTGGTGGGCTGCCGTCTATGGGGTCGCACAGAGTCAGACACGACTGAAGCGACTTAGCAGCAGCAGCAGGATAACTAAAGTAGCAGTTAGCAAAACTCTTTCTTAAAGGACCACATCACAAAGATTCTAGCCTTTACAGGCCATATGGTCTCTGTTGCACTTCCTCAATTCTGCTACTGTAGTGCCAGAACAGCTATAGACAGTACTTACCTACAGTCCTTGGTATTCACAGGGGACTGCTTCCAAGACCTCCAACAGATACCAAAATCCATAGACACTCAAGTCTTTGTATAAAATGGCATAGTATTTACATGTAATCTAGCACGTCCTCCTGTATACTTTGTCATCTCTGTATCATTTATAGTATCTAATTCAATGTAAATGCTTTGTAAATACTTGTAAATCAAATGATGCCACAAATAGCAAATTCAGTTTAGCATTTTGGATCTATCTAGATTTTTTTTCCCAAAAATATTTCTGATCCACTGTTGGTTAAATCCTCAGATGTGGAACCAGAGTCAACTGTAAACTGATGCCTACGGCTGGGTTCTACTAAAAGTGAAGCTTAAAACGCAGGCACTTTGGGCTGGATTTAGTCCATAGGGTCAGTTTGCTAATCCCTGGTCTAGAGGAACATTTGTTTTAAGGCTAGGTTAGCCCTACTGATAAGGCCTGACCCTCTGAGGACTCTATTAAGTGGGGGCATTGAATGTTGTCTTCACTCTGGTTTGTCTAAACTCCGACATCTAACCCTGTGTGAATTCTAGCATATTCTCAGTAGTTGTACTTTCGCTTTCCATTGTTATTTTTCTGGCTTTGTGTAGTTTCACCCTGTGAGCACACAGTGCTCACATTCTGATGTACAATCAAGGGCACCCAATACAGATTCCTGGAACTGTACTTTTAAGTAGCTTTCTCCTCTGTGGTACTGTGCCCTACAAATTCCAGCTGTTCACAGATACCCCATGCTTACACCTCTGTCTCCTCACCGTACTCTGCTGTGGTCTTCTGAGATTCCTCTCTGTTCTATTTGGATCCCCCTCCCTTGCTCTGTGTCCAGAAATGGCCTCCAGGCAGAAAGCTGAGGTGACTGGAGGATGACCTTTTTCGTTTTTCCTCTTGTAATCACAGTCCTGTTCTGCCTGTTGTCCAGTGCTGTCTTTTATATTTTGTTCAGTTTTCTGCCTGTTTAAGGTAGAAGGCTGTTACCAGCCAGAAATAGAAGTTTCTTAATCACATATTTATATATCTAGTAAGCAACTTCACATTTAAAATCAATTATGACTATCTCTAGGACTATATCCTCCAGTTTCAAGCTAAATAAGTAATTGTCAATTCTCAATTGCTCAGGATTTTAATGTAGTAGCTAGTAACTCTTTCGTAGGCAAGCTGGCAAAGAAGAAACAGTTCCAGTGGATGCTAGTTTTGTTGCAGTGTAAGTTACTGTGGTATCTATCTCCGGCTTTCTCAGTAAGTTGGTATATGCTTATGTATTTGTCTTCTACTTTTGTAAAAGACTTGCTGCTGATTTTTCCATTGTCTTTTTTAATCTCTTTATCTTAAGAAGAAAATAGTAGAAGCGTTATTATCTTAACCTTGAGGAAGTCTTTATAGGAAAACTGCCAGTTTTTAAGAGGGAGAAAATAATGAGAACTACTGACTGGCATTTTTATTTTATTTAGCGAGTAAAAACAATACATTGAGCCAGAACTTATTTATTTACATTAGCGCTCTGGTAGGCTACAGCCAAGAATTACTAGTCATTCAAAATGCAAACAAGAATTACTCAGAAGCTAAGTAATAACCTTGTACTTATCACCTCTGTACCTCTACGCTGAAGTAAAATACCTGGTTTTATTTTTCTTTTGCATGTAAAAATTCATTTATCTTAAGCTATTATCTGCCTTTCTAAAAGACAGTTTACTCCTGCTGCTGCTGCTAAGTCGCTTCAGTCGTGTCTGACTCTGTGCGACCCGAGACAGCAGCCCACCAGGCTACCCGTCCCTGGGATTCTCCAGGCAAGAATACTGGAGTGGGTTGCCATTTCCTTCTCCAATGCATGAAAGTGAAAAGTGAAAGTGAAGTCGCTCAGTCGTGTCCGACTCCTAGCGACCCCATGGACTACAGCCTACCAGGCTCCTCTGTCCATGGGATTTGCCAGGCAAGAGTACTGGAGTGGGTTGCCATTGCCTTCTCCGCAGTTTAATCCTAAATCCCTTTTTAATACATTTGTTTGCTTTGGAGGGAGGGGCATACTGAGAAGTGAACCTATTATTTTTCTTTTATTTTTTGTCATGTTTAATAGTTTTGAGTGTTTCTAAAAGTTCTTAGGACTCAGTTACCTATATACTAGTCCTGAAAGACAGTTGCAACTGGGCAGTCACTCTCTGTGTTAGCTTATTTGTAAATGAGATATTTCATCTGTCTCCACAGGAAAAAGTGTTTCAAGTTAACTTTCTTATATTGAGCATACAATTTCATACTGTATGGTAATATACCATGTTTTTTCAGAGGTTCTTCCAGCCTTTGAAGAATTACAAATTTATGTTGTATAATTAATAATCTCTGTAATTGGCGGAGGTGGATTTCCCTCAGGATGAGTCTTCATCTCCACCAGGTTTTTCTACTTTCTTCTGTATTGAAAGATGACTCGAACCAAAATGGCAGAAAGAGAGGTAGCTTTGGGCCATAAATTTTTCATTATCCTGATGTTATGAGCAATTCTTGGTGACTGCCGCATCTAGCTTTAAGCAGCTTGTTTAAAGTTCTTGCTAGGAAGAAATCACATTATACTACAGTGCCTCTTTTTGTTGTTTTCTGCTGCACATACAGAAATTCCGCCTTTTGAGAAGCTCACAGTGACTTATTGTATTCCCTAAAGATGCCTAAAACTCACTCCAACCAATTTCTGAACTTAGTTACTAAAAGAGTAGATAAATAAGAGGGATTTGGGAATACCCCCTATCGCAACCACCGCCCCCCATATGGATGTATTAACTCTGTGCACGTTCAGTCCCAGTGATAGCCGATAATTCCCCAAAGTGGATATTGAAATAATTCTGATAGTGAATGCTATTTTCCTATGTTACTGTTTTCAAGAATATATGTGCTGTTCAGTTCAGTTCAGTCACTCAGTCATGTCTGACTCTTTGTCACCCCATGGACTGCAGCACGCCAGGCTTCCCTGTCCATCACCAACTCCTAGAGCTTGCTCAAACTCATGTCCATTGATTTGGTGATGCCATTCAACCACCTCATTCTCTGTTGTCCTCTTCTCTTCCTGTTTTCAATCTTTCCCAGCCTCAGGGTCTTTTCCAATGAGTCAGTTCTTCGCATCAGGTGACTAAATGATTGGAGCTTCAGCATCAGTCCTTCCAATGAATACTCAGGACTGATTTCCTTTAGGATTGACTGGTTGGATCTCCTTGCAGTCCAAGGGACTCTCAAGAGTCTTCTCCAACACCACAGTTCAAAAGCATCAATTCTTCAGCACTCGGCTTTCTTTATGGTCCAACTCTTATGTGCTGATTTAAGGGAAATGCTCAGCTAGGAAATAAGCCCAAGCTCCAGTCCTTTGGCCACCTGATGTGAAGAGCCAATTCATTGGAAAAGACCCTGATGCTGAGAAAGATTGAGGGCAGGAGGAGAAGGGGGTGACAGAGGATGAGATGGTTAGATAGCATCACCGACTCAGTGGACATGAATTTGAGCAAACTCCAGGAGGTAATGAAGGACAGGGAAGCCTGGCATGCAGCAGTCCATGGGGTCATAAAGAGTCAGACACCACTTAGCAATTGAACAACAGGGAAGAAAAGGTTTTTCATTACTCTCTTAGGGTCCTAAACTGGGTCTGTAAATGCTGACAGACAAGTTAACAGGGGGAAAGCATATAGATTTATTTAATATGTTTTACATGACATGAAAGCCTCCATAAGGAAATGAAGACCCAGGGAAGTAGACCTGTGTATTCTCTGCTGTGTTTTTTTGAAGAGTGAGGGGTCATGAAGCAATGTGATAGGTTAGGGAGTATGAGGTAATTGTACTCAGGAGTAGTAAGCCGCAGGAAACTCTGATTGTTCTTAGCATTCCTTTGTTGTTGGAGATAAGGATGTTCCTTTCCTTGGTATAGGGAGGACACTTCCCACATGAGAATTTTGTTTTAGGGGAGAAGGGAAGGAGGTGTGGAAGTGCAGAGTAGCCTTCCTGCTTCTGCCATTTTCTTGAAATCCTTTAGCTTGAAATATCCAATATGCCAATGTGCCATATTTGAGGGTTCTGTGTTCCAAACCCTGTCATCAGCAATGCCCGTGCCCACTTGCAGAAAAAGCATGGCTTCAGTCCTTCCTTTTTATGTCTTATTTGTTTATTTTTGGCTGTGCTGGGTCTTCACCGCTGCTCGGGCCTTCTCTAGTTACGGCAGTGGGGACTACGCTCTGGTGGTCGTGCCGTGGCTTCTCATTGCCGTGGCTCCTCTTGTTGTGGAACGCAGGCCCTAGGTGCACAGAGTGCAGGAGTGGCAGCATGTGGGCTCAGGAGTTGTGGCTCATGGGCTTAGTTGCTCCGAGGTATGTGAAATCTTCCTGGACCGGGCATTGAACCCACGTCCCCTGCACTGGCAGGCAGATTCCTATCCAAGGGAAGTCCTCTCTATTCCTTCCTGATACTGCTGACCATTGATGCTGTCACCACTGACTGCATCCAAGAAATAGTCTGATCCCCAAATTTGGGATTAGCGGAAGAGATGATTTTTTTCCTCCTATACCAGTAGCAACCAGGTGAACAGTTTTCAAAGGTAACTTTACTTGCAAGCCAGGAGAAAGTTAAATGATAGAAATAGAGATGTTGGTAGAGCACAGATGCTTTGCATCAAAGAAACTAAGGTTTAACTCAAGATTGGTTGCAGTAACTTTCCCAGAATACAAATCAAAAGTGTTCTTTCTTTTCATCACTTTCTGATGAAACCTGTAGGATATTCAGGCAGATCCCATCCTTCAGTGACGTTTGACCACTTTATCTGTTTCTGAGAGCTATTATTTGGACTTGGACTTCACATCAGTCAAATGGTCTCTATGGCAGTTTTGAATCTGTTTACTTCCTTCTGACTGCCTGCTCTGAAAAACAAAAAGACCTGTATACACTCCAAAGCTCAAAGCCTATTAGACTCTTTACAACAGAAGGCATGTCCCAGCTCTTCCTACTCAGTGAGATTCTCTCTGGTAAACCCAGTCGTGTCTATTTCCTTTTCCATCCTTTCTGCTTTCCAGAGAAATAGTTTTTTCTTAAGGCTTAGAATATTTAAACAATATGTTGCCACATGCATTCTGTTTGAAGCAATCACCAAGGTTTTTAAAATGCATATAGTGAGTGATAGAATAGTTGAAAAGAAAGACAGCCATCTGTCTCCAGATGAATATTCACATTCTGTTTTATTTTGTTTTCCTAATAGCAAATAGCTGTACATAGAGATGTATACCAATTACTGGTTTCTTAAGGATAAAATGAATGAAGGGGAAGTTGTCTATGAAAAGAATCGTGTACTTTGTTTTTCTCAAGTTATTATTTGTGCTTTGTTTCAGTCTTTGTTTCTCTTGGCTTTCCTCCTAGTGACAGTCTGTTTCTCTTTTATTTTTCTTTACATTTGAAAGTTTCCTATGCTGCTTCCAACTGTATTTTTTTTTTTATTAAATCTAATCCTCACAATATGGGATTTTGATTTTATAATTCATAGTTAAAAACATGTTAAAGTTGGTTCTCCAGTTTAGATTGTATTGGTGTCTTTGGGTATAGTGAAAGAAAGAAGGATGAAGAGGAAATTATTCTCCTGGGCTGCCCTGCAGGAAATCTTCTCTGTACTCTAAAAGTTCTTGTTCTTTTCCAGGAGTCCAATGTGCTGATTGCTGCTAACAGTCAGGGTACAATTAAGGTAAGCTATTTTATACATCTCCATTTTTAGGCTATAGCAGACTGTAACTATAACATGGAAATATAGAGTTGTACTAAGCCTTAGAGAGCATGCCAAATCATGAGTCTGTCTGCTTGGAAATGGCTTTGATTGAAGGGGAAAAGAATAGGTAGCTTGCAACTTTGGAGAAGATGATAGTACTTGTTAGATGTTATACAAATGCTGAAGGGCCTGAAAGGCGGTCAGAATGACAACCAGATGAAGACTACTAAGCACTCACCATGGGCCGCTCACTGTTCAGCTTCCGTTATCCCAGTGCAGCTATCCCGCTGGATATTCAGGGGACAGGATCCAGGATACAGCAACAGATGCTTAGACACTTGGCAAATGTTAAAATGTCTTTAACTCTTATTGTATTCTTCTCTTCCTCGAGTTTTTCTCCCTTTTCTATCTTGACAAGTAGATTTTTCCTCAATTGCTAGGGGAAGAAAAGGAATTCTTCTTTTCTGTTGAAAGTTGATTGATCATGTGATCATGCCATTGGTATAATCTGAAAACTTTGATTTAGCCTCTTCACGTTTAGTCTCTTCACTCACGTCTCATTCCCAAATTCAGATACAGTATTCCACATACTTTTCTTGGTAGTTAGGGGCTCAAGGAAATAAAAAAGTTTATCTAGTTGCACCATTGGATGCTCAGCACGTAGGCCCAGTACATTGGATAAATAAACCCTGAGCTAAGCAGCGAGCTTTTAAACAAAACGTCGTCTTGGAGAAGGGTTTTTACTACATGGGTTTGACTAGCACTTAGTCTGTGGGTACCAGTTCTTTCCACATAATCTCTGCTGATATAGAAGTATCCAAATGCATTTTTTTAAATAAGATGTATCTATTTCCCTGCCACTTAACATTAATTTTGCCATGGCTTCCTTCCACTCACCCTGAGTGGAGAATGACCCAGTAATCAAGAGAGCAAATCCAAGCCTCACACACTGTCCTGCAGAGATGAAAGGAGCAAACGCAAAGCAGGACAGCACCATCAGCTGGTCAAATGAATGTACATGGCATACTTCTTTTATGTATCTGCTTTCTTTTATTTGGGAAGCCTTATTAGAGAGTCATGGACAAAAGCCAGTGCTATGTTATGGAAGCCTCATACAAGATGGTAGAAGATCTTAGACTCTCCATTTTAAGTGATTCTATAGTCTCTCAGTTTCTCTTTATTCTCATGGCAAGGCTTGTATTGAAAAAGCTGTACTTTATTCTTCTACATGTTTGGCCTTTGAGGCAATTGGGATCGCTAATGTATCTACAGAAAGCTCAAAGCTACATACATACTTATAGAATCTCAGTGATAAATCTAAGATTTCTGTTCAGCAGCCCTGACCTCTTATGTAAAGTAACGTGCTTGCCAAATGTAAAGACATTAGGGAAACACAGGTATAACTCAAGCCTTAGCACAGCAGGCTATAAGTTGCTCCTTTAATTCTTAGCCACCTAGAATTACAGTCTCTACCTAACATGATCCTTTTTGACAGTACTCATAATTGTCTTCACATTCAGTGTCCTTTCACAGTCATTTCTTCTACTCTTTTTATAACTGATCATTGCTTTTTCTTATTTTTAGTTTTAGCAATATCACAATTTTTTTTTGTATGATAAGGTGCTACTCTAATAGCTGACAAAATATCTTGACACCCAGACAGTTGACTAGAAAATAAAAGAAGCAATAGGGAAAGATTAAATTTTAGGTCTTGAATACCTTGATCATTTTGAGATACTTGTTAATGCAAGAAATAGATTAAAATTCTAAACAGTAATAGTTAAATTTTTTCTTATGATTGTGGAAAGATACCAACATAATATTCCAAAAACATCATATTCACGCTGTGCATCAGTCAGTCATTTATCTTTATTTTTTATGTAGTTTATCTCAAAGGCACCCTAGCTAACTGTAGAGATAACTAACCTGAAAGAGTTCATGCAGCTATCAGATTGAAAGTAAGAATGGATTAATGTCTAACCCCTTCAAATTGTTTGGCATTTTAGCAATTGGGAAACCATTACTGGGTTTGGTTCTTTATTTACAATTTAATAAAGACTGATTAAACTTTTTCTATATTGTAAAACTGTTTTTTTATACTGATTCTTTTTTCTCCCTATTAGGTGCTAGAGTTGGTATGAAGGGTTTGCTCAAGTTAAATTGTACTAGATCCTGCTGAAATACATCTGCAGCCGACAATAAGAGAAGACAGATCCTGCAGTGTCTCTCCCCAAAGTCACCATGGGTTTTGGATTTGTTTTGAGTATTTTTTTCCCCCTGTTTTTCCTCCTTTTGACCTTCGGGACATTGGGAATACCCAGTGAACTCTCCACCATCAATGTAACTCTACGGACTTTGCTGCTGTTGGTGGTATGCTTATCTAATTTTTGTGATAGGGAAACAAATTCTTTTGAATAAAAATAAATAACAAAAAAATAATAAAAGTTTATTGAGCCACAGCTGAGCTGGGAAACTTTTTGTCAAATGTGGCAAAAGATAATTTTGTCTTTTTAAGAAGCATAGCACACCTGAATTACAATATACTGGTGAATAATTTGTAAGATCCATATTTCCTACCTCTTTGGAATTATGCATATCAACATAAATGTAAAGCATATGGATTCTTTTCAGTAAATTTAATGTTTACAATCAATGGGGACATTATTAACTTCACCTTATGAAGTTTTGTCTTCATCCTCTGACCAGTTGTATCATCAGCAAGTAGTATATTCCTCAGTTCCTCTGGATCTGGCCAAGGGTCTACCACGTTGACCTATTGAGGCCACATTCAGACAGAAAGGGGATATCAGTCTGTGACAGCTGTCTCTGTCTTTGCCTTTGAAGTGTCACCCATAAGGCCTTAAAGTGAAAGTGAAAGTCACTCAGTCATGTCTGACTCTTTGCAACCCCATGGACTATACAGTCAATGGAATTCTCCAGGCCAGAATACCGGAGTGGGTAGCCATTCTCTTGTCCAGGGTATCTTCTCAACTCAGAGATCAAACCCAGGTCTCCCACATTTCAGGCAGATTCTTTACAAGCTGAGCCACCAAGGAAGCCCAAGAATACTGGAGTGGATAGCCTATTCCTTCTCCAGCGGATCTTCCCGACCCAGGAAGCAAATGAACCAGGATCTCCTGCATTGCAGGCAGATTCTTTACCAGCTGAGCTACCAGGGAAGCCCTAAATAAGTACTAATGCAGACAAACCAACTTATTTTATAAAGTCATGGCTATAAAGTAGTCATAGGTATTAGTACCCTTATGGGGTGATCGACTTGGATCAAAGCTCAGCAAACCTTTTTTCAATAAAGGGCCAGATAGTAAATATTTTAGGCTTTGCAGGTCATATGGTCTCTGCCACAGCTACACAGCTCTGCCACTGTGGCTGAAAAGCAGCCACAGACCATATATAAATAAGTGGGCATAGCTGTGCAATAGGCGGAAGCCCACAGACCATCATTTGCCAGCCTCTCACTTAGAAGAAAAGAAATTGAAGCTCTATTTCCCAAATGTTCAAGCCATATAATCTCTTAGACTGTCTGGTTAATTTTGCACATTAATTTCAGTTTGTAAAAGGGAAAAAGAGTAGCAGGTTAAGCAAAAGTAAAAAAAAAAAAAACAGAAGCTTTCTATTTGAGGTACTTTAAGTCTGAACACGTTTTAGATAAAGATAATCAGAATTATATACCACATGTATTTTATAGAAATAGACACCTGGAATAGTTCAGTATAAATAAGTAGTTGATAAAGGTGATCAGACTATTCCATGTATCCCTCTATTTAAAATTATTGAAACTACTACAGGTCCACATTTTATTATCTGAAACCCTTGGGCCAAATGTGTTTTGGGATTTAGAACTTTTTGACTTTTAGGAAAGCAATAGAGTGGTGGTGGTGGTTTAGTCACTAAGTTGTGTCCGACTCTTGAAACCCCATGGACTGTAGCCCGCCAGGCTCCTCTGTCCATGGGATTTCCCAGGCAAAAATACTGGAGTGGGTTGCCATTTCCTTCTCCTGGGCATCTTCCTGACCCAGGGATTGAACTTGAGTCTCCTGCATCTCGGTGGATTCATTACTGCTGAGCCACTAGAGAAGCCCTAGAGTACATATATTATGTATTATATAACACCCTCTGACAGAGTCTGAAGGTTTTTAAACACATTAATATTTCTGCAGCAAAATGTATCAATGTTCATGTTATGTGAGATTAATAAAGACTAAAAATAGTCTTGATCGGTTCAGGTCAGTTTTTACTGCCAAATGAGTAAGCCTGAAACCTAAGTGAAATTTTTCAGTTTTTAAAGCTTCAAGACAATTTTGTCTTAACTAACAACTTCTGGGAGTTAAAAACCTGATAAATTTTTAGACGCAATTCTGAGAGGAAGGATCATTGTCATTCAAAAGTTACACCTGTTATCAACCAGAACAATGTTGGTTGGGATTCTTTTCTGAGATTAATGAATGACCTTTTGCAAAAATAGAGAAAGAAGATTCACGTGTAGATTCTTCACTTAAAGAACTTTCCTCAATCACATATGTCCAGAAAGTCATCATAGTAGGAAGCAGAGAGTTAATGCCTCTTTGAATGCATTTAAATAGAAGCAGGCTATTAAGATTTTTATTTGGTCTGACTATTAAGCTGTCAGCATTATAAGATTATGTTAATTTCCATACATTTGGAAAATTGCAGTAGGGTACCATTAGTTATCCAAGGAACTCAGTTCTTTAATAACTTATTAAGAAGGTGGTTTTCTTTAAATTTGTATTTAACTCTTTCTTGTAAATAGGAAACATTTTAAAATTTGAATTAGTCTCTGCAGGATGTCAGAATCAAACAAATATTACTATTTCTCAGAAAAATAACATCAGTTAATTAAAGCTCAAAGATGATGTACATTTTTAACACCAGAAAAGCTTCTAACTCGAGAAGAATATGAGTTTTTATGTTTTAATCTAGTCTTTATTTCAATGTGTTTGTGAGGGTTTCTTAGACAAGTTGCCTTTGTTCTTAGGTACACAACTCATGCACAAGAAACATTAAGGATTGAAAAACTTTGAAAAGTTCTTATAAGAAGATTGAGCTAGTAGACATCAAAAAATTTATGGGCCCATGCCATGACCTTAGAAAGATAAGCGTAGCTAGACCATTACTAGTTAAGGAAGAATGAGTGTGGAATGTCTGCAGAGACAAAGGAGCCCAAAAAGTGTGGAACCTTCTAGGGCATGTGTAAAATTTTGAATTTTGTTATAAAAGCAGTTAAGTGGTTATGTTAAATGGAATGACGTGATCTCATTTATGGTAAATGGGTAGATGGAGGCATGAGTGCATTTAGGAAAGGTGATCTGTCAAGAGTTAATGGTGGCTTGGACTAGAGTGGTAGCATGATCCAACCTAAAAATCTGTTTCATCTTATAAGAGTTCATCTTATTCCTATATCTTGGAAGATTCTTGATTAATTTTAAAGTCATTTTCTCATAAGTACGGACAACGAGTGCAGCTCAGCACATTTTTTTCCTTCAGTGACCATGCAGTCCTCACCCAGCAGTCAGTCTCTTGGGAACTTTGTGACTGAAATTCCTGTGTCCTGTTTTGGGAACACCACTTGTCTAAGCTAAGCAGAACTAGAAGCTGCCTAGCTTTGGTTCTAAATAGAAAGGTAATTGGTCATTACCCTTAATGTAATTGTGCACGTATAACTGAAATTAATAGTCAGGAAAAGTCTTACTTAGAAATGAGACATGAGGAAGTGCTAACTTAGATCCCAAGCTTATTGCGTTACATGACTGACTTTGACACTTGTAATAGTAGCACTTTGTAGCTCCTACCAGAACAGTTAATAACCAACTCCTGTATGGCTTCTGGTTAACATATTAGGTACCCTGGATTCTTGGACTAAAGAGAAAACCATTAGTGATCATTCTAGAAATATTTGTTGAGTTCCTTCTTTGTACGAGCGAGGCATTATGTATTGATACTGTATACTAGATGTGTTAAATAAATAAGATGTAATCCCTGAGACTTCCCTGGTGGTCCAGTGGTTAAGAGGCCCCCTTGCAATGCAAGGGGCATTGGTTCAATCCCTGGTCCAGGAAGATCCCACATACCGCAGAGCAGCTGTGCCCATGTGCCGTAACTACAGAAGCCCGGCCTCTTCACAGCCTGTGCTCCCAAGGATGAGAAGCCACCACAGGGGGCAGCCCTCAACAAAGAGTAGCCCCTGCTCACCACAGCTGGAGAACATCTGTACACAGCAGCGAAGCCACAAATGAGAGAAAAAGAATCCACCTGCTAATGCAGGGGACATGGGTTCTCTCCTTAGTCCCACTTGCTGAGGACTAACTGAGCCCGTGTGCCACAGCTGCTGAAACCTGCACACTCTGGAGCTTGCGCTCCATAACAAGGGGAGCCACCAAAGTGAGAAGCCAGAGCACCACTGGTCGAGAGTAGGCCCCGCTCACCACAGCTAGAGAAAAGCCTTTGGGCAGCAACACAGTCCCAGCACAGCCATAAATAAAGTGAGAAGCCAGAGCACCACTGGTCGAGAGTAGGCCCCGCTCACCACAGCTAGAGAAAAGCCTTTGGGCAGCAACACAGTCCTAGCACAGCCATAAATAAGTAAATAAAATTTTAAAAAGATGTAATCCCTACCTCAAAAAGTTTATCATCCACTGGGAGAAACAGATAAGTAAAAATATGTAAGTACCCTAGTAGCCGTAAATTTTAGATGTACTGGAAAATACATTTAGGGATTAAGGATCAGGGTAGGGGTTATATCAGGAATTTTTTTCATCTCAGCTGAAGACTAAACATTCAAGGCCAAGGGAAGCAAAGAAAACGGCTCGAGTAGTTTCTAGTAGCCAAAATTGGAACAATTTGAGCAACAAAATAAATTAGTGTTGGAATATAGATTATAACTCAAAATTTAAGTATCTTTGAGTCCATGCTTATATAAATAATTGAAGAAATGAAAAGTTTCCCATGCAGAATTCAACATTATATAGCTATTCAACCCTCAAGGAGATGAAACATAATTCCCTGCTCCTTAAGTATGGGCTGTGTGTAGTGACTTCCTTCCAAAGAGTCCAATGTGGAAAGAGAGAGAAAAAAAAAAAATTACAGTGGAGAAACCTGGCAAGTAACTACCTCAGCCAAGTGATCCGGGTCAACATCAAAAGTTATGTCTTGTTGATACTATGTATCCTGGATATGACATAATAAAAATGACACTTTAACTCTGTGATCTTCCTCGAAATTCATAAATCCAGTCTGAATGATAAAAATATATTAATCCCTATTGAATGGCATTCTACTAAACTATCAGTATTCCTCAAAACTGTCAAGGTCATCAAAACAAGGAAAATGGGAAGCTCACAGCCTAAGGAGACATGACTGAATGTAATGTGATGTCCTGAACAGGATCCTGAAACAAAAAAGGATGTTACATAAAAGCTAAGGAAATCTAAACAAAGTATGGGCTTTAGTTGTGTTAATTCATTAATTGTAAAAAATGTATCATGCTAATGTAAGATGTTAATCATAGGGCAATTGAGTATAGGCTATATGAAGAACTCTTCACAATTTTTCTGTAAATGTAAAAGTACTGTTCTAAGGTAAGTTTGTCAAAAACAAAAGCTATGAAGATAGTTTCAAAATGAAATGCAAGACAGCAGTGTGGTTTAAAGCTGGAGGAGCATATGATAAACCACAGTGATCTGTCACAGCTACCACGGGAATGAAAACAAAAATGGTGGCAAACGTGGCATTTAGAGGAGATCTAAGTGAAGTCTCAACTTCATCACTAACAACTGTAGAGTTTTGCAAAAGTAGACATCTACACTCCATATTTATCTCTAGATTCTACTTACTGAGAGTAATACGCTCATCTCTGATAATAGATTATAGTATGGAAAGTCCATTGTCATTCTTGTGACTTAGTCACTAAGATATCTGAGTGCCTACAATCATCTGTTTCTTCTTTTCGTCTGAGATCACTGCAGCTTCTCGATATGAGAATGAAGAAATCTTCCCATTTGTTTGTGGTTTTAATGTCTTCCTGTTTCTCTGTGAGTCATTTGTCCTTGACCAGTTTTCAAATCAAACTCCCTAGTGCCCAAGTTCTGAAGGAGGTCTTGCATTGGAACTGGGTAGGGAGGCTCATGAATTCTACGTTAAAATTCCAGACAATGGTAGTAGTCTGGGTTAATCAACTATTGTATAGTATATTTTGCAATCTCTCTGAAAGTGAGTTTACGGATTTTCCTACTTTTGCCCTACTGTCAGTACTAATCTGTGACCAGAGGTTTAGGAGCTTTCTGGAGAAAAACATATAAAAATAGTCTTCAGGATTTTCCAGAGGAAGAACCAAGGCAAACACAATTAATTACTTGTATAAAGATTTACCTTTAGTTTTATACACCTGAAAGAATCCATTCTATTCCAGAATCTGTTTGTAAGTGAGCTTCAGTGAAATTGCAACCTAATAGCAACTCAGTTTGGACTGCCCCGGTGCCTCAGTGGTAAAGAATCCACCTGCAATGCAGGAAACGTGGGTTCAGTCCCTGGGGGGGCAAGATCCTCTGGAAGAGGAAATGGCAACCCACTCCAGTATTCTTGCCTGGAAAATTCCATGAAAAGAGAGCCTACAGTCTCTGGGGTCACAGAAGAGTCGGACAAGGCTGAGCACATAAGCAATAACTCAGTTTACTCTGGGGTTTGGTATCCTCAGCTAGTGGTCCATTAATGGATATGGGCTATTGCTCAAAAGAGATGAGTAAGGTCCGATGGCCACTCTATTCATTCAACAAAAATTGAAGTCCCTTTTATGAGGTAGTCTCTTCCATGCTAGGGGTGAGCAGAATTCTTTTCTGTAAAGGGTCAGATTATAAATAATTTAGGCTTTGTGGGCCGTATTGTCTCTGTCATGACTTCACTCTGCCATTTTAGCATGTGAAGGCAGCCTCAGACAAAGTGTAAACAAGTGAGTGTGCCTGGTGTTAATGAAACTTTATGCATGGACACTGAGATGTGACTCTTTGCCTGCACCGGGTAGGTATTGTTTGTGGCATCCAGGATCTGTCTCCCTTGAGGAACATGGTGTCTTCGATGCAGCATGCGGGATCTTTAATTGCAGATGCATACTCTTAGTTGCGGCATGTGGGATCTAGTTCCCTGACCAAGGATCGAACCCAGGCCCCCTGCATTGGGAGCATGGACTCTTAGCCATTGGACCACCAGGGAAGTGGTGGTCCTGAATTTAATTTAACTATCAAGTGTCAACAATATTTTTCAAAATTATTTTCCAAGCATTTTGAAATGTAGTAACCATGTGTTGTTCATGAGCCATCCAAAATTCCACCAGCTGAATTTGGCCTGCAGGCCCAGATTTGGTGACCTGTGTTCTAAAGTGCCACCAAACAGCAGTGACAGAGAAAAAGGAAAACCGTGAAAAATCCAATCAATCTGGAGCTTGCATTCAAGAGGATAAAAGTATTTCTTCGGTAATGGGATTCTCTTGCCATAATGGTGTGTCTCTAGCGCAGGAACCCGGGACGCGGTTTTGGAGGGCACACAACATGACTAAAGCTTTTTGTTGCTGTATTGATGGCAGTTCCACAGGAGTGCACACAAGTAGTGTGCATGCACCTTGGTATTGCATTTGCACAGAACCAAGGGACACTCTTCTCCGTCAAAGCTCAATAAACAGTAAGACACTTTAGACATTTACTGTTGGAATGGAATATGAAGATCTCTATGCCTTGAACTATGCCTTGAACCCAGAGAAGGCAATGGCACCCCACTCCAGCACTCTTGCCTGGAAAATCCCATGGACGGAGGACCCTGGTGGGCTGCAGTCCATGGGATCGCTAAGAGTCAGACACGACTGAGCGACTTCACTTTCACTTTTCACTTTCATGCATTGGAGAAGGAAATGGCAACCCACTCCAGTGTTCTTGCCTGGAGAATCCCAGGGACAGAGGAGCCTGGTGGGCTGCCGACGATGGAGTCATACAGAGTCGGACACGACTGAAGTGACTTAGCAGCAGCAGCAGCAGCATGCCTTGAACAGAGAGGGCTGAGAGGCCTAGGGTTGAGATTATTTTCACTGAATACTCTGAAAGATTTTTGCAGAAGGCAGCCTGTTTTCTGTGTGAAAGCCAAGGGTATTTTGCAAAGCTGGCTCTCCCGCCCCTTTCCTTTCCTTTCTGGGGCTTTCATTCCTGTGCTATTGAAATTTCTTTTCTGAATATAAAAGCTTTGCCAGCTCATAGCACTTTCATGGAGAATTGGAACCTGACAGATATTTTCTGGGAATGACTGAGTCTCTTAGAAGAATTCAGTTTCAAAGGTTAAATTTTGAAAAATGCAACAAAATGACTTTTTTCCTAAATTAAGCAAATTAACCACTGTTAAATGCCAGCCCAGTTAGCAAGCACTTTATATTTTTTCAATATTTTTCATGTTTAAAAAGCAAATTCTGACCACTGTTGTACTATAAGAAAGAGTCCTCATTTCCACTGTTTGAATTCTCTTTGACCAGTCCCAGGAGAAACTTCTCATGAGCTCTGTGGTTCTCTTGGGAAGGGCACCCTGCTATTCTTAGAAATGGGATGTGGTATTCCTGTGTTTCTGAATTGCAAAGCTTTGCAGTTTCAATAACATATCTTCTCTGGAAAGGCCTCTGGCACTTTTGGAAATTAAAAAGCATTCCTTGTATACAGGGTAATATTAGCATATGCATATTAAAATTATAGTTACTTTTCAGTTTCTTTCCATTATGAAGAATAATGAAGTATAAATTATAAAAATTGCCATCAGACACAGAAGAATGTAATAGCCAAAGTTGATTAGCTGTTCTGGAAGCTTCAGTATGTCTATATAATGGCTTTATCCCTGTACTTTCTGAACATGACGTCTACTTCTGAGATGACCTGCCAAAAGTCCACCATCGTATCTGCCCTGAAAAGTTAGGCAAGTGCCCACAGGGAAATTTCTGAAATGTCCCTTTTCCTACTACATGCCCAGTGCATTCTCTCCTTAGAGAAGATTTAGAGTAGGATTTAGGTGACTACAGGCTACAAACTTGGAACACCTTTGCTGGGGTCTTGCTCTGCACAGGCAACCAGAGGGAAGGAGGGGGAATCGTGACCACAGGCAAGAGAAGAGATTGGTTATCGTGGAGAAGAGTGATATCCGTGGTGCCGCAAGTGGAGGCCAAAGATGTTCCCCCAGGTTTCTTTTCCCTGGAAGTGTTCTTACTTCCTAGCATCTAGACACCCTTTCTGGTCATAACAAATCTTTAGGACAGGAGAGGAATGTCTCTGTCTCTCCCTCTCCTCACCTCTCCCTGGTATATGAGGGTAAGCAGTCTAGTGACACCAAGTATTTTTAACTATTTACTCTTGTTTCTACATTATCTGGGAATCTGCACAGAACCTTGACATTAGTTTTCACCTTCCTGAGCTGAGGGATGGGGAGGGAAGGCCATTTGAGCAGAAATCTAGCCCTTCTGACCATACAATCTCAGTACATTTCGTTAAGTAATCCCTTCTTTTTTGCTCTCAGGGTCAAAAAGCCAGCCCTCTCTCCAAAGCAACCAGTGAACTGAACACCCTATTCAGTGTTGGAATTCTTCATAGGGCACCGTGATTAGTAGTCTTGTAGTGTCTACTGAAGTACATCTAGCACTTGAGAGAGCTCAGTGTTTGCTGAAACATCCTGCCTGGATGGTTCTAATTGCTAGGTGGGTTTTTTTTCCCTGAATTGAGCTTAATTCTATCTCCGTGGAATACCCCTTACCCACCCCACTAGGCCTAGATCTTACTGCCAGGCATGCTGGAAGATACCCAGTAGTACAGGGCGTGACCCCTTCCTGGAGCCCTAGGCAGATAAGATACACACATGTGAAAATAATTTCTATGTAACAGTAATCCTGTGAAGTCAGCATTATTTTTAAAGCATATTCAGAAGGGTTAAATTATTTACTGCATGTGTTATAGTGGAAAGATAGTTAAAAGGGCAGATTAGAGTGTTAAAATGGATTGTATAGAGGATATAGCTTCCCTGGTAGCTCAGTCAGAAAGAATCTGCCAGCAGTGCAGGAGACCCAGGTTCTATCCCCAGGTTAGGAAGATCCCCTGGAGAAGGAAATGGCAACCCACTGCAGTATTCTTGCCTGGAAAATCCTATGGACAGAGGAGCCCAGTGGGCTACAGTCCATGGGGTCACAAAGAGTCAGATACAACTTAGGGACTAAACCAACCATAGAGGATATAGGATTTCAGTGACATTCTAAAAATATTGAATCATATGTCCAGTTTGCTTCTGACCAAAGAGCTGCCAAATGACATGTGTGAGAGTTATCTTCGAAGATGAGACCAGGTACACATGACTGTCAAGATAGCGAGGAATCTTCTAGTTTGATGATAAATTAATCATCTAGTGATGTTTATCTGATCATTAATGTGTAGCAGAAAGGACTTCAAACAGGCAAAATAAAACTGTACCTATCAGATTGCGGAAACACCAAAAGCCTCTAGCAACATTAGTGGGTGACCTGTCCATCAGAGGTGATCACAACTATTGGTCCTAAATGATTCAGACACTCAGCAGCCAGAAGGCAGAGGCCTGGAATCATCCTTTGGAATCATCCTTTCAGACCTGTTTCAAATCTGAAAATATGATCCTGATTCATTGACGCAGAGGGCAAGGAAAGCAGGGTGGAATACTTGTCTGCCTACTGCAGGGGCAACTACAAATTTAAAAGAAGAGGCTTAATTCTTCCTGTTGAAATTAAGGGGAAAGACTTCCTCTCCTTTTTCTTTCAGAACTTCTTTCCTTTTCAAATACATACAAATAAGTCTTCATCATGGCTAAATAAGCCTCTTACCAGCCTCACAGCTCAGGGAAGTGATATTTTTTGTTTTGTTTTTGTTTGATTGTTTTGGCTGTGCTTAGCCTTCATCACAGCAGAAAGTCATCTCTGGTAGTCGTGAGCAGGCTCCAGAGCGCTTGGGCTCAGCGGCCGAAAGGCAGGTTCTTCACCACTGGACCACCAGGGAAATCCCTAGTCTTACAACTCAGGGATGTGGGAGTCAGAGGTGCTTTCTCTTTCTCCTCCACCTGCGTCTGCTGTCTCACCCCTCTGCTCCTGCTGTCTCACTGTCTTACACTGACTCCTGGGGATGAGTAGATGATGACGATGATGACGCTGTAGCCGGTGATTCCCTCGAGGAGGGGGTTTCCCTGAGAAAGATGGGACTTTGCTAGCTGGTAATGTGTTACCTGCTGATGGAGGATGCAGAACGGTGTGCCTGCTGGACTAGCCCCGAGTCTTCTTCATGTCCTAGACCAGACTCCACCTCCTAGAGTCCCTTTTCATACACACAGCATGTAGCTAGAAAGGCTGACATGAGAAATGATCAGGATCCTAGGGTGACTGAGAACTGGGTCCTTATATGAAAGCTGCAGGGTGGACAGTGTTTGGACTAGATGCTTGGAAAGATGAACGAGAAAGGAGTTACACTGATAAATACAAATATGGGAAAAGAAACCAATGTGTCATATAATCCTGTTTCCTGTTTGAATGTGAGGAAAACCAGCCCTCCTATTCGGATCTCTAGCAAAGCTAGTGCAGCTGAAAAGCCACCCAAGCCCCTCAGGCACAAAGGGAATACTGAGTTGACCATGCCCTTCTCCCCCGTGAGTGTCATTCATCTAAAGGCTCCCACACACACACACTTCGGGAAGATCCACAGAAGTTGGCAGCAATGCTTCTCAGCATATTTTCAGTTTACAGCCCCAGGTATGCACTAGATGCTGCGGGGACTTTGGGAACCAGCAGATTTCAAGTATTTGATGGAGCAACCTCATCATGGACCAGGAAAGGATCGCCTACAGGAGGACGTTGTGCTGAGAGAGGGCGATACTCCACCACTCCCTGCAACCACAGAAGAACTGATGGCCTTAAAGACCCATGGAGAGGGTTTGTTCATGGCAGGACTGGATGCCTTTCCAATAAAGGCGAGCTGGGAAAAGTCATGGGCAGTGTATGCGGAAGACAGGGAGTTCACTGTTGATTTCTGTGCTCAGTTTGTTGAGGCTTTCTCTAACGTTATGGGAATGGACTCAGGGTCAGATCAAATCCACACTCCAGTCCTAGCAACCTTTCTCTCAGCTCTCTTGCCTATTCTCCAAACCAAGATTAAGGAGGAGGTGGCAGGATGGCAAGCACAGACTAGTGTTCAAACCTTAGCAGCTGCTATTCAGTTGGGATAATCCAGAGGACAAAGAAAAGGAGAGATTAAAGACTACTGTGTTGGCTACTTAGAACTCTTCACTAAAGGGAATAATGCCAACTCTGGCCAACCTATGAAGAGAGCAAAGGAAGACTCTGCAAAACACCAAGCCATGGAAGGACCGTGAAGAGAGATGGGAACATGAGGAGGTTGCAGAGGTGGGTGAATCAGGAAGGTCTAGCAGGAAAAAACCTTTGCTAGGAAATATTTGGCAAATGGCTCAGGATGAACAGATTGCGGGACTCTCAGAGGTGGAATGTGGGGAACCAAATATGTTGATAAATTTTATTCAGGTTAATTTGTTCTTGCCTTTTCTGGTAGAGCGGGGTGCTACTTATCATGCAGTTTCCTCAGAAATTTCTTGCTTTCCATGTGACAAAAGATAGTACAAGCTGTTGGTATTTGGGGTCAGCCTTCTTGTTCCTTTTCCTCTGTGATTCCCATACAGGCAGTTGCCCTCACTGAGGCTCACATGTGCTTTACTTTCCCTTGATTCTCCTGTAAACCTATTTGGTAGAGACCTGCTCTACCGATCGAAGGCCACTTTATTCTGTACCCTGGACGGAGTGTTCTTGGAGCTCCCTAAAATAGAAAAAAACACTTGAATTGTTTGCTATGTGCCCTCCAGAAGAAAAAGGGGATGGCTCTGCAATCTCATACCATGCTGGAAAAGCACCCCGGAACAAATTGAAGCATCACTTTGGGCCGAAGGAATTAATTTAACTCAAGATCAAGTCAGGCATGATGTAGTGACTGAACAACAACCTCGGTTGTCAGCCGAGGCCAAAAAGTGTCACAGTCTGGGAGGCAGCCAAATTTGCATGTAAAGCAGCCTGCTACGAAGAAACATAGGCAGTATGGGGGACTGCTGCTGCTGCTACTAAGTCGCTTCAGTCGTGTCTGACTCTGTGCGACCCCATAGATGGCAGCCCATCAGGTTCCGCCGTCCCTGGGATTCCCCAGGCAAGAACACTGGAATGGGTTGCCATTTCCTCCTCCAATGCATGAACGTGAAAAGTGAAAGTGAAGTCGCTCAGTCGTGTCTGACTCTTAGTGACCCCATGGACTACAGCCTTCCAGGCTCCTCCGCCCATGGGATTTTCCAGGCAAGAGTACTGGAGTAGGGTGCCATTGACTAGGTGCTATCAATGATGGATCCCAGCTTTTGCCAAATGTGCATAACCTCTGGCAGATCAATTCCATAACTCTCCAGACCCCCTCGTCTGCTCCTTAGAATCTAAGAAGTTTTGCAGTACCGAAATTGGCTGTAGCCTCTCCCTCAGCTTTGGGGATTCCAGATTTTGAAAAAAAACAAAAACAAAAACAAAAAACAAAAAAAAAACCCTCCCACTTGTTTGATGATGAACTACTACTTAGGAAAGTATTAACCCCAAACTGGGACTAGGCCATAGACCAGTAGCTTATTTCTCAGATTTTCTGGATGTTGGAGCACTGGTAATGCCTGGGTGCCTCAGAGCAGGGGCAGGGGCCACAGCCACTGTTATTGAAAAGGCCCCGTCTCTTACCTTGGGTCATCTGACGTACATGCCTGCCCATCTGCTATGGCAGCAATCTTACAAGTGCATAAGCCCAGCATGTGTCAGCGTGCCTTCAAGCCAACCATGAGCAGGCATTGATATCCAGTCCTCATACTGTGCTTGGGAGGTACAGTCTCCTAAACTACTACCCTCTTCTAAGATCCTGATCAAGTAGATGATTGTGATTATACAATAGTAATAAAAGAAGATACTAGGCCTCGATGTGATTTATCAGGTGTCTCAGATCAAAAAGCAGATTTGATAATATTTGCTGATGGGTCGTGTACCCAGAGGCCAACTTTAAGGTTTCCTATGCTGTCATTACTTCTCATGAAATCTTGGAGGCTTATGTTGTATCTAAAATTAAATTGGCACAAGCTGCTGAGTTAATGGTTACTAGAGCTGCAATTTTTGGTTCTGGACTTACAATGAAAAATATGTATTTGCAGTAAATATGTGTTTGGTGTCTGTCATGCAAAATTTTTAAAAAATAGAGGACTTTTGACTTCAATGAGAATGAAAAAAATCTCCTGTCAAATTGAAAGCTGATCTGTTAAGTGCCTTACGACTGCCAGCTCACATGTCAGCAATTCACTTTGCTGACAGAACTGCAAAAGCTGCTGTCAAAACATGGCAGAGCTTTACTTTCAAGACAACAAGAAATGTTTGTTCATTTTTTAAAAAAACTTTATTGTGGTTAAAGTCACATAATATAAAACATACTGTTTAACCATATCTAACTCTACAGTTCAGTGGCACTAAGGACATTCACATCGTCGTGCAATTCTCACCGTCATCCGTCTCCCAAATCTTTCGCCTTCCTGAACAGAAACTCTGTCCCCACCAAATACTCACTGTCCATCACCCCTCCCTACCAGCCCCCCTGTCCCGGCCCCAGGGCCTTTGGTAACTACCAGTGTACTTTCTGGCTCTGAATTTGACTATTCTAAGTACCTCACATAAGTGGAATCAAACATTATTTGTCTGCACCAAATAGGAAAAGGAGTACGTCAAGGCTGTATATGGTCACCCTGCTTATTTAACTTATATGCAGAGTACATCATGAGAAACGCTGGACTGGAAGAAACACAAGCTGGAATCAAGATTGCCAGGAGAAATATCAATAACCTCAGATATGCAGATGACACCACCCTTATGGCAGAAAGTGAAGAGGAACTAAAAAGCCTCTTGATGAAGGTGAAAGTGGAGAGTGAAAAAGTTGGCTTAAAGCTCAACATTCAGAAAACGAAGATCATGGCATCCGGTCCCACCACTTCATGGGAAATAGATGGGGAAACAGTGGAAACAGTGTCACACTTTATTTTGGGGGGCTCCAAAATCACTGCAGATGGTTACTGCAGCCATGAAATTAAAAGACACTTACTCCTTGGAAGGAAAGTTATGTCCAACCTAGATAGCATATTCAAAAGCAGAGACATCACTTTGTCAACAAAGATCTGTCTAGTCAAGGCTATGGTTTTTCCTGTGGTCATGTATGGATGTGAAAGTTGGACTGTGAAGAAGGCTGAGCACGGAAGAATTGATGCTTTTGAACTGTGGTGTTGGAGAAGACTCTTGAGAGTCCCTTGGACTGCAAGGAGATCCAACCAGACCATTCTGAAGGAGATCAGCCCTGGGATTTCTTTGGAAGGAATGATGCTACAGCTGAAACTCCAGTACTTTGGCCACCTCATGGGAAGAGTTGACTCATTGGAAAAGACTCTGATGCTGGGAGGGATTGAGGGCAGGAGGAGAAGGGGACAACAGAGGATGAGATGGCTGCATGGCATCACTGATTTGATGGACGTGAGTCTGAGTGAACTCCGGGAGTTGGTGATGGACAGGGAGGCCTGGCGTGCTGCGATTCATGGGGTCGCAGAGTCGGACATGACTGAGCGACTGAACTGAACTGAACTGAATGTATATTAGAATGCATTTTTAAGATTAACTTAATATATGTCCCATAAACAGATTATACCTTCTTTTTTTCCCCTATACTATGCATTAGTTATTTATTTTATACATAGAAGTATGTATATGTCAGTCCCAATCTCCCAGTTTATTCCACCACCCTCCCACCCCAGGTATTCATATGTTTGTTCTCTATGTCTAAATCTCTAATTCTGCTCTGCAAATAGGTTCATCTGTACCATTTTTCTAGATTCCACATAAATGCATAAATATATAATATGTGTTTTTCTCTTTCTGACTTACTTCACTCTGTATGGCAGTCTCTAGGTCCATCCATATCTCTGCAAATGGCACAATTTTGATCTTATCTATGGCTGAGTTCTATTCCATTGTATATATGTACCACATCTTCTTTATCCAGTCCTCTGTTGGTGGACAATTGGGTTGCTTCCATGTCTTGGCTATTGTAAACAGTGCTGCGATGAATACTGGGGTGCATTTATCCTTTTGGGCCATGTTTTTCTCTGGATATATGTTTAGGAGTAAGATTGCTAGGTCATATTGTAGTTCTATTTTTAGTTTTTTAAGGAACCTCCAGACTGGTCTCCATAGTGGCTGTATCAATTTACATTCCTACCAACAGTAATGCCATGCTTTGCAAAAGAAAATGGAGCATGGTAATTACCTAACCCGAACTCGTGCCTTTTGGCTTGGTTGATGCTATGTCATCAACAAAGTCAGCTGAGTAAAAGAAGAATTTAAATACACTAAGCTCATACGACACTTACCAAAAAGGCAAAATAAATTCAAAACGTGTGAAGAAGAGATGTGTTATTTGTCGACAGAATTCTTTACAGGCCATTCTGAGAGCAAGTTCAGAAAGTTCTCCCTGACCAGCTTTACCAGGAACCGGAAAGCCACTGGATATCATAGAAGTAATGTGAGGAAGGGTGGGTAGATTGTGTCTCCTTACGTTGTGTACCATGTTCTGGGGTCCTGAAGTCATCTCCTTTTCAAAAGCTGATGCCCAGGCAGTGGTAGAGGCTCTCTCACTATACTGAATCAGAGAAAGTCACTTTAGTTCTACTGTTCTCCAGAAATTACGCAAATGTTTACAGATTGCCATAAGCCCCAGTCCTCTGGGCAAGGAGAACAAGTGAATCAAACTTTGTGTGGGTGCTAAGTTGCTTCAGTCGTGTCCAACTCTTTGCGACCTTATGGACTGTAACCTGCCAAGCTCCTCTGTCCATGGGATTCTCCAGGCAAGAATACTGGAGTGGGTTGCCACGCCCTCCTCCAGGGGATCTTCCCAACCAAGGGATGGAACCCACGTCTCTTATGTCTTCTTGCATTGGCAGGCAGGTTCTTTACCACTGGTGCCACCATGCTTTGAATAAGGTTCAGCATCTGGCAGGTCAACAGTGGCCTAGAGCTTTATCACTAGTCTTGTTAGAAATTAGAATGGCCCCTACAAGCAAGCATGGATTGTCTTCTTTTGAAATTACGTTTGTCAGGCCTATGAATTGGGGTCTGAGGCCATGTCCTGTGTCCAATTTAATGGAATCCACTCATATGTTCAATAGAGAAGGAAATGGCAACCCACTCCAGTATTCTTGCCTAGAGAATCCTGTGGACAGAGGAGCCTGGTGGGCTGCTGTCCATAGGGTCGCACAGAGTTGGACACAACTAAAGCAACTTAGCAGCAGCAGCAGCATATGTTCAATACTTAAAACTGTGCTCAAGACTTGTCTTTTTCCAGAAACCTTGAGAGTTAAAGTTACAAACACCTGGAAGTATCTGCCAGATGAAGTCGACCACCCCTGTCAACTGGGAGACTTCATCTACGTCTACAGAAGAAAGATGGCTCTCACTGAGTGGGGAGGGATGCTTTCTGCTGCTGTCCAGCCATATGCCACCAAAGTGAAGGACATGCTTCCCATGTGAAGCTAGTACCATGGGAGACTGGACTGTGGGTGCTTCAAAGGACCTAACACTTAACTTTTCCAGAGGAAGCAACTGGCATTGACCTCAACTGTAAAGAAATATTCTGGAAAATGTATTACTACTCTCTCAGGCTGCCTAGCTGTCCCATTCACAGCCATGATTATTCTACTTCCTTTGAAAATCACATTTATGAGAAAACAAACAATATTGTCACCCTACTCTCTCTTTCTGTACTCCCAGTAATGGTCCCCACAACCAAATATTTCTCATCAGCTCTATATTGTGCTCTCGGGATGGATATGGGCTGGACTTTAGTCCAGCAACCCAATTATTAGCAGAATACAATTAGGACCATCTTCACTAGAGGTTTTGATGATAACAAAGTGAAAATAAGCAGTATGTACCCAGGTGCTCAAGCTCTAAATTTGACACACAAAAAATGTTAACTGCTTTGTTTAGAAAGATACTGTGGGAAAGAGGAGCATCTAATTAATAGACAAACAGAATGACTGCGAGAGACTGGTCTGATGTCACCAGGTTAACACTGGGTTATTCTGTATATGTCACACTGATTATTTAGATTCATCCTTATGTTAAATTGTAATTCTGGTAATTGCTTTGTTCCTATCTTACCATGAACTTACTGGATATTTAGACAACTGTAAGATGCCCAGAGAAAGGTAGACACCAACAAAGGAAATAACTAGAAGATTATAAGGTTATTATGTTGTAGTAACACAGGGAGGAGATTGTAAGGACAAACAGAAATTAAAATGAGACTTAAGTCTTCATGTTGAAACTAAGGGAAAAGACAGCTCCCTTTTTCTTTCAGAATTTCTTTTCTGTCCTTTTCAAATGTGTTTAAATCTTCATAATGGCTAAATAAGCCTCTTGCCAGCGTCCCAATTCAGAAATGTTTTCTCCTGGACCTGGGACTTCCTGGAAGACATTTTTTGAAACACAAACATCCAGGGAGCCAGCTCCCCCATCTCGCACTTCATGTCGGAGGGTAATAGCCTTTCATGGGCACCATGCTCCAGTTTGCAAAACTACCTTTTGTTCTAACAATATGAGAAGTTTCTTTCGCCTCTGGATCAGGTGAACACAAGTGGTCTCCCAAGTTACCAAGATAAAGTTAGGAGAAACCATGCATGACAGAGGTGTTGTCAAGTCCTCTCCCTTGAAGACTAGTGATTGATCACCTTGGGAACATGCACGTAATGGCCTGTGTCTGCTTGGCTAGATAAGGGGGAGATTCCTTTCTGTCTCTGCAGTCTCTTAGTGATTGCCTGTGATCCACATCATATTCTGGCTTCATGCTCGTTCACTCATCACAGGGGTTTCTTTCTCTACTCCCTTTGTGGAGAGGATATCTGAGTTGGTACATACTGTTTGTTTTTTCATTTTTCCTGTTGCTCTGTGTCTCTGTTGCCGTCCGTAGGCTTTGTCTAGTTGCCACAAGAAGGGGCTACTCTTCATTGCGGTGCTTGGGTTTCTCTTGGTGGTGGCCTCTCATTGCAGAGCACAGCTCTAGGCACAGGCTTCTGTAGTTGTGGCACACAGGCTCAGCAATTGTGGAGCACAGATTCAGTTGCTCCATGGCAGGTGGGATCTTCTCAGTCCAAGGATCGAACCCGTGTGCCCTGCATTGGCAGATGGATTCTTATCCACTGCACCACCAGGGAAATCCAGGGCATCTTGTTTTTAATTATACTATATTGTGTTATAATTCTATTTCTCCAACACTTGCCAAAAGCATCACCAAACGTTACTGGTGGTATCACTATATTCTTACATTTTCTTGCAGAAAAGGCGTGAATTCCACTCCAAACAGCCCTATGGTGGTGTGGCTTTAACAACCACCAACCCCACCACCTCCCAGCCTTCAGGTGACTTTAAAGCAAGGGGGTGCTGGGCTGTTGCCATTATTCTCTTTCTCTCTCTGTATGTTCAGATTCTGTTAAGCTGGACAAGAAGAGACTTGTCCAGCTACTCCCACCAGCCTTAAGTGTGAGGCATGTATCTTTCCTGCAGCAATACCAGATCCCCAAAGACTTGACAGGTGACAGGCTCCCTACGCCTCCTCTGAGCACTGCTGCAGCCCCAATGTCCTTTGCCTTCCACTAAGTTGGGTTTTCATAGAACTGTAATGGCTCCAACTGCAGTGAAACTCTGTATGTGAGTGTCCACTTCCTTTCCTCATTTAGGGACTTTTCTTCAAAGGATCAGGCTAAGGACTCTGCAGGAAAGAAAGGGTCATGACCTTAGTCATCCCCCGCTGATGATCTTTGCCCTATCCTTCCCAGTTTTTTCAAAGATACTTGCTTTCTTAGCTTTTTTTCCTTTTTTTTTTTTTTCCTTTTGGCTGCACTGCACACAGGATCTTAATTCCCCAACCAGGGATTGAACCTGTGTTCCTTGCAGTGAAAGCATGAAGTCTTAACCACTGGACCACCAGAGAATTTCCCACTGGCTTTCTCAGCTTGATTTTCAAAGCCCTCATAAAATGAACCAGCCCTACCTTTCTGCCTGATTCTACTTCCTCCCCGGCCCTGACATTTAAGCTTCTAGCACCCGGCAGTGACACATAAGGGGCATGCAGATATTTGCTGAATAAATAAAGGATTGCTAGCCTCTGTATTTACCACCCTTGAATCTCCTATTACTCAGCCTGCTCACAAGCTAAGCCCTCTATCAGGAATGCCCTGTCCCTGTGGAAACCTTCCATGACTTCCCAGTCCCCTCTCCCTGCCCCTGCCCCCTCCATCCCCACCCCCATCCCATCCACTGAGCAAACCAACCTCTGCTGCGTGCATCCCCAGTGCTCTGTGATGGGTGCCACGAGTAAGGTGTCGCTAGCCTGAATCTGTGATTTAGGTAGGCACACGTGTCCCCTCCACACGGGGAGCGTCACAAGGGCTCCACCTGCCGCTGATTTCCTCTTAAATCTCCGTCTGCCTGTGTGTAGCAGGCAATGGGGGCGTGTTTGACCTAAAGTGCGGAATCTGCCCTTTCTGCAGGAGAGGAACATGCAGAGTCCTCTGAGTCCCTCAGTATCTCCTCCTCGCACCCCTCTCTCCTCCGGCCCTGCCACAGCTATTCTTCAGACGGAGGGAAGCGAGAGACGACAGTGTCACAGCACTGAGGCACGTGTGTTTACAGGCTGGGCTTGTTTATAGACCAGAGGAGCCTGACAATTCTGCCTCCGTTTTCCTCCCTTTCGCCACACGGTGCAAGGCAGCCAAGGAGCCCTCACACCTTCGGGGTCCCCAAACAAGCAGGGAGGCTGTGGACAAACTCCACCTGTGGTGCTGACCTCTCTGGCTCTGAGTCTTGGGCACTTGAGATGCTTGTGAGGCTGCGGGGGGTCTGCAGAGCCTGAGGTTTATCTGGGGGTCGCGGGTCCATGTCACCTCACCTGGCCAGTCACCACGTCCCAGCCCTCCTGGATTCAGAACAGGACCAAGGCAATAGCAGGTGTTCCGTAAAATGTGTTGAAGAAATAGTTGCTTCCAAGATAGGTTTTTCTTGTCCAGAACTCCACCTGTCCTGTTCTCACAGGTACCTGTCCCCACCTGGTCTGTCAGCATCATCCTCTTTATGTCGTGTCCTCCTTGGGAAGTCAGAGGCGCTGCCCGTTTCCATAAAGGAAAAGATGGAAGGTGTCAGCGCCTGATTCCACCTCAGTCGGGGAGGCACCAGCTCTGAGAAACACCCGCAGTCTTCCTGCCGTTATTTCACACTGTCAGTAGAGCGCCCCCTACAGGCAGGCACTGTGTTTATAGTTTTGTTTTGTTTTCAGCCCCAGTACCTACTGTGGTCCTTGGCACATAAGACAACTTTGCGACTGGGAACCAACTCTCCTCGTACCCACACATCAAAAGACGTGTTCCTAAAAAAAAAAGAAAGAAAGAAAGAAAGATGTGTTCCTGCCAGATTGATGGAGCCCCAAAGACTCACCACTCTCTCCTCTCTCACCTGCTTGCAGCACAAATGTGGCATTCTCAGGAGGGTCCCCTCAACCAGCCACCAAAGGAACTGCTTACCCACCAACACACACACACACACACACTCCTTTCTCCTGGTTATTCTCTCAGAATGCCTTTCACCTATTGAGATTGTCAAATAAGATCTTCAAGATCAGCTAGTCCATTTCGCAGATAAAACCAGGGCAGGTTAACGTTCATTTGCCTCCAAATGACAGCTGGCTGCTGGCAGAGGAGGGAGAAGTTGAAAACCTGCCTGCCAGGAGAGTCTCCTTCCTGCACACCTTCAGACCTCCTCTTTGGCTTCTCTCAGCTTCCTGGAAAGAGAGCTGTGAAGTAGTTCACGTCTGGTGAGGGCAGTTCCTTGGACAGCCCAGTAGGATGAAGTGAGAAGCATGTGGCCTCCTCTCTCCCCAATCCTCAGCCCTCCATCTACCTAGAGGTCTCAGGACTTCCACGATGGTGACGGTGGGAGAAAGGAGGTTGGACAGCATGCTCAGGACCCAGCTGGCCACACTCTCAAGTAGCCGTCCTTTAGGCTGCAGCTTACCCTGCTCGCTGGGATTCCCTGGTGGCTCAGTGGTAAAGAATCCACCTGAAGTGCAGGAGATGCAGAGATGTGGGTTTGATCCCTGGGTCGGGAAGATCCCCTGTAGAAGGAAGTGCTACTCACTCCAAATTCTTGCCTGGGAAATCCCATGGACAGAGGAGCCTGGCAGGCTACAGTCCATGGGGTCACACAGAGTCAGGCACAACTGAAGCAAATGAGTGTGCACGCATGCATACGCTGCTCACTAACCTTTTTTCTTTTTAAGTGGTTAGAGAGAGAATTTCTGAGTTCAAGTTTGAAGTGGGAGAATTACTGACCTGATTAAAAACTAACCTCTACGTCCTTGTTCAGGTCACCAACCAAACTGTGGTTTGATTCCCCTTGAGCCAGCTGCCCACCCTGCTTCAGTCACCTGTGGTTGGGGGTGAGGGTTAGAATGGAGATGAACCATCAGTGGCCATGACTGCCCAGCGACCTGTTCCACGGGGACTGGCTTACTCTCCTTTCCTTCTTTCTGCAGAAAAGGCAGAGGGCAGACTCCAGCCCAGACCTGCCCATGTCCTCTGGGTCCTAGGCCCGCTCCTTACCATGTCTGCTCCCACCCTCCTTCCTGCCCTAGAGATGAGGAAGAGAGGCTCAGAGCACCTGCCTGGCCAGGATCTCTGTGAGTAGAGCTTGTATTCAGGACTTCAAAGCAGAGAAAGAGGCATCTGAAAGCAAAACAAAGCATAAGCCACTCCTAGCTCAGACGATTAATATTTATTTAGGTCTGGCTAAATTTGCAGTTCTCAGGGTGTCTGGGAGCAGCATAGTTTACACGCTTTGGACACAGACCCATCGTTAGGGCCATTATATCCAGGAATGCATGACTGCCTTGGAGAACCATCACTGTTTCTGGCTCTTGTTAGGAGCACAGAAGCCATACTGGGAGAGGTCCATTTCTCTCTGCATCTCGAGGCTCTCTGCTGCCCACTTCCCACCTTTCACCAGAGCCCTGAGCAGGCTCCTGGGGACTCACCTGGAGCCCCTCTGCTTGTAATTCCAGCACTTCCAATCACAGCCCTCTTGATCCACCCCTCCCCATATGCCCATGGTCTCAAATCACAGGGGACTCGGCCTCTTCCCTGGACAAAGCCTGTGACTTACAGCCTCTCCCCACATGCCCTGGAGCTCCTTCCCTCTGTCTGGCCTCGAAAATGTATCAGGCAAGAGTGGTGAACGTGACCTTATTACACAGACCAGCCCGAATGGGCTCTAATGTCTCAATATGTGTATGTCTGAACCATTTGATCATTTTTAAAACCTCATTGCTAACTTAGGTTCTGAAACCGTTTTTCATAGCTGCTCATCTGTGACACAATAGGCAAACCTGATATCTCACAACTTGTTGAGAAAGATGTGTAAAGCGTTTCTGTGTCCGGAGGACAGACAAGATGTTGCAGGGCTGCATTAAGATGTTTGAGCCTTTGGGGCTTCCCTGGCAGTCCAGTGGTTAAGAATTTTTGCTTTTACTACAGTGGGTATGGATTCAATTCCTGGTCTACGAGCTAAGATCCTGCATGCCATAAAGTGTAGCTACAAAAAATAAAAAATAAAAACTCTCTGAGCCTCTAAGATAGCCTTCCTTCCTGTATTCCTCCAGCTATACATGCATGCGTGCTAAGTTGCTTTAGTCATGTCCAACTCTTTGCGACCCTAGGGACTGTAGCCTACCAGGCTCCTCTGTCCATGGGATTCTCTAGGCAAGAATACTGGAACGGGTTGCCATGCCCTCCTCCAGGGGATCTCCCTGACCCAGGGATCGAATCTGCCTCTCTTACGTCTCCTGCACTGGCAGGTGGATTCTTTACTACTAGTACCTGGGAAGCCCGCAGCCATCTATAGGTAGCTTCTAAACAAACTAATAAATATCTATTAAAAAAAAATGTTTGAGCCCTAACATTCACATACGAGGTGCTGGTGACTAAAAGAGAATAAATACAGTGGCTGCCCTTGGGGAGTGCCCCACTGAGGGGATGTGTGGTGAGAGGTATCTCCCACCTCCGATAATAGACAATTCAAGTTAAGCGATGCTACATCTGAAAACAACAAACATCAGAAACATATTTCTATGCTAAAAATCAAACAGCTTCCTGGATTGGAGCTCTGGCTTTCCTAGATACACGTCTTGTCTTCTTTGATGGTTAATCCAGTGCTGATCTAGACTGTGGGCTTCCCAAGGGCAAGACAGGGGTGGCAATATCCCAGGTGTCTTTGCCCAGGACCTGGCATGTACCGTGTGCTTCCTACGTCTCTGTGAATAGAGCCGAACTAACTGTTCCTGGGTGATTATATTGATACTGGAGGGGAAATGGTCTGAGAAACCCCTTTCCCATCTGAAATCACTTTTTTCTCATCTCTGGAAGTACTGAGGGGACCTGAAAGAGTGGGCAGTTACAGACATGCTCACCACTCACTGGCACATTTGCTGGATTGGCACATCAAGGGATGACATGGCTGGGCTCACCACTGAGCACAATTTCTTTTTTCTTGGCTGTGCTGTGTGGCATGCAGGATCTTAGTTCCCAGACCAGCGACCAAACCCACACCTCCTGCAGTGAAGCATGGAGTCTTAACAACTGGACCACGAGGGAAGTCCCACTGAGTACAATTTGAGGCAGGACTGGATTCAATGTCTTTGTCCACCAACCTGCTTTCATAATATTTGTGGCTTTGTATCTTTGTGTCTTGAAGATTCTAGACCACTGAAGTCTCCTCCTAAACGGTCAGGCCGTTAAGCTCTTGTCGACTTACACTTTAGATAACAGTAACTTCTGCTGACTTTGGCAGAAGTAAAAGTGGCCTAGGAGAGTATGACAGATAATATAAGTTGCCTGACCTAAACCCCATTCCCAACCTATTTCCTGCCAGTGTCCTTTCCTATGGTGTAGCCATGAGGCACAATTCTAGCTAATAAGACATAGATGGAACTCTACTGTAAGGTTGCTGATCCTTTCTCCATTCTTCCTGTTGTGAATGAGAATTTGATGGTTGGTGCTTCAGCAGCTATATTGCAATCATGAGGGAATGATCAAAAGACCCTTAGAGACATTGACCCTGACTGAATGGAGCCACCTAATTAGCACCAGCAGCAATGATCTGCCTCCAGACTTCTTGTAAAGTGAGAAGAATAAATCCCTCTTTCAGTCTCTGCCTTGTGTTCTCCATTATTTTCAGCCAAAGCTCTTTGACAAATATACAGAGACACGTGGAAAGTGGGGGGCGATGGGGGGGACCACTACCATAGCCATGATTCTATAGGGACTGGAAATAGTCGTTCCTAGAGTAGTTTCTAGCTTCAGACCTGTTGGATAAAGAGCAGGATCCTGAGTGACTCAGATCCCTACTTTGAGTCATGATTTCCAGGACAGCTTGGTGTTCTGAGTGCTAGAACATAGTTCGTGCTCAAAGACAAACTGTTTATGACCCAAGTAGCACCCTATTTAACAACTGGTGTGTCACTTAGAACTTTTCTTGACTGTCTTGTAGGGAGATAGGTAGACCACAGCAAAAATTCTGAAAGACCTTCCTTTCCTCTCATAACTGATTCCCTCAGCAATCATGTGAGAATATGAATCAATATGAATCAATCTGGTTCATATTCTCATGTCCTTATCTCTCAAGGGGCAAAGGAACAGTGACCCCTGAGCGTGAGGTCCCTCTTCTCCATGTCCCAGCTGCCAGGCAGGGTTGACCTTTCTCCAAGGGAGGAAGAGAAATACTCTGTGTGGCCTGGAGCACACCTCCACTCATGATCTACAAGGAAAGGGAGCCAAGAGAGGAGAAGGGGAGGAGGGAGTGGGCTCTGCTCTTCCATTGACATCCTGAGCCCGCTCCCCACTTCGGGCCTCTATCTCCTACCCCTAAAACCTGGTGTTTAGCCAGGTTCCTGTCTGAGGGCCCTTTCTGACGTTTCAGTGTCTGGCTTTTTAGCATCTCTTTTGGCTTTTTAGCATCTCCAAAGAATCCCAAAGCCATACACGAAGTGTATCCTTGAGAAGCACAGGGCATTATCCCCGGAAACGGAGAGCGGGGAGAAGGCGGCTGAGCTGGGATCGGAGCCGGGTTGTCTGCCGCCAGCAGCTGGGCTGCTCCGCTGCATCCTGCTGCTTCTGGTTCCCAGTGGGCTCTCGCGCCCTCTTCAGGGCACCACCCTGTTTGTTGGCCTGTGAGGGAGGGAGCGAGGGGTAGAGAGGGCCGTGCCTGCACTCACTTGTTCATCCTGTCCACAGTTCTTAGGACAGGCTGGGGAAAGTGAAAGAGGTGGTATGGTGCTGGCCTTATTGCTGGACTCCGTGGAGCCAAGTCCTAGCCCCTCCACTCACTGCGTGGACTTTAGGGCAAGTTCCTTAGCGTCTCTGTGCTTCAGCCATCATCATCATCGTCATTATAAAATCGAGACACGCCTATCTGGTGGCATTCTTGTGGAATGTGACGTGGAAAAGCGTGGAGAGCAGTGTTGGGCGCTCAGTCAACCTCTCTCAGTGCCCCAGGTCCAGGGATTATCAGCGGATGTTGTCCTCCCCGCTCCGCCTGGGGGCTGGGGCTCACGGGTCCCCAGCAGCTTCTCTGGAGAGGAGGAAAGATGCTGGGCCTTCCACAGTCTCCATGAGCCACAGGACTGAGAAGTGGTCTACTCAATACGGATAAAGTGGGCTGTGTGCATCTGACAGGCCAGGGATAGGAAATCGCTTTTAAAAAACAAAACACATTTTAAAGGCCTGCCGCACAAGCCCTAATCCCTTGAAAAGAAAATGCCTGATGAAAAAGCATTTCAGAAAAGCCATAGGGTGATCCATGGGGGCCTTGTGTAAATAACCAGTTTATCTTGATTATGCTATCTAATCCAGCTCGTCACAATTCCCAGAAGACGATTTAGTAGGAAAATAACAGACAGGAAGAGGAGGACCAAGGGGGTTTCCGGGAGCCTCAGCTGCTCTCTCTGTGACAACTGAGGTCAGCAGTGCCCGGGACAGGGTCTGTAGGTTCATTCATTCATTCACTCGTTCATTCATTCATTCACTCACTCATTCATTCATTCCACAGTCATTAGGTGCTTTCGAGGTACCAGACAGGGACAAGGCAGACTGGTTTAAATCCTCACAGAGGTCACATCCTCCAGAGAGGAAACACTAAGTAAATGACAGGTGCCAATACCCTCAGTTGTACATGCCATGAGGCAGTCATTGGTGACGTTCGGGTAGATAGGCGTGGGAAGCTCCAGCTACTTAAGAGGCCAGGCTTTTCTGAGGATGATGCCTGGAGGAACCAGAGCTGAAAGAGAAGAGTGGGCTTGGGGAGACCTAGGGGAAGAGCTTTCCAGGCAGAGGAAAGGGCAGGTGCCAGGGCAGGAATGAGCCTGCCGGAGCCACTGCACAGAACCAGATGACAGGCAGATAAAATGGCTTTCCCCCAGCAGGGCAGAGCAGGAAGGACACAGAGAGGGCCCCAGCAGGCCTGGGAGCAGGGGGAGCCTTGCTGATGAGGGGGTGTGGGCAGCTCCTTGCAGACCATAGTGAGACTTGGGCTAGGTTGGTGGGAACCCTGTGGGGGAGGCAGAGGGCGGGAGGGGTCCCGGAGTCAGTGCAGTCAAGGTCAGCAAACATTTTTGGGCACCAGTCTTGGGCCATGATCTGAGCTAGAAGCAGGGCCATGAACCTCTCTGCCCTCGGCTTCTGCCTGAGTCAGCACCCATGGGGGAGGTTACTGTCTCCATCCCAGGGAAGACAGAAGTGGATGGCTGAGACCCTCTAGCTGCGTCAGTTCACATCCCTCGCTCCTTCCAAGTAGTGAGGGTGAGTCCTCCCCTCCCCGCCCCATGCCTGCAGCTCCCCTCCATCCCCCAATCCTGTTCACTCTCCCTCCTCCCTCCTCAGTCCTCCCTCTGGTCATCTGCACAGCATCCTTTCCCTCTGTATTTAATTCTCCTTAAACGTCTCTCACCCAGAAAAGCAAAGCAATAACAGAATCACTGCACTTTTAGCCTCTGTTCTATTTCCCTTCCCCCATGGGAAGAGAGGAACAGGGGAAATGTCGCCTGTCCCCTGTACGACACTCCCGCCCCCTGCAAACCTGGCCACAGGCAGCATGGGCAGCGGAACGATGTGGTCACATCTACCAGATCCCTAGCAGGCTCGCCTCCCCAGCCTCTGACCTTCTGGAAAGCTCTTCCTGACATGGCTCAGCTGCCTGCACACCCTTCCCCACCTCACCCCAACCCCACCCCTGGGGCCTCCTCACTGTATCCACATGCCCCCTAGAATACATCATAGTCTGTGATACCAGTTTCTTTCATTGCGCCGTCCACCCAGCCCTGCCATCACTGGGCAGTCCCTAGCCCTGCTCCTGGCATGCAGTAAGTGCTCAAAAAACATTCAGTACAGGGATCAGTGGAAGGCCCGCTCTCTGCTTTAGGGGCTCGCCTTTTATTGGAAGAGGCAAGCGGTACACGCACCATTATGAATAAGTGTAGAATGGCCAAGTGGTGCGGATCTTACACAGGCCTGGGGCGGGCAGGGGAGCGGCCCCAGTGCAGCAGCCCAGCCTGTTCCTGCTCTGGCAGTGACGGCCCCACGTGTCTGCGAAGCCGCCAGTTGGTGGCAGTGCACCAAACGTTCCCCGGGACAGACAGCGCCGGCAGCTGGTTAATGCTCCGTCAGTATTCTGAATGTAGATGGAGCTGTGTTTGTATGATAAATACACGACTCGACACTTCTATGTGACACCCGAGAAGGGACCTGCCTGATGGCACAGCCCATCTGGCAGCTCCAGCATCAGCAAACGCACTCGTGCTAGCTTCTTCTCCGCGCCCCTTTTTATCCAAAATAAAATCCGTGTGACAGGCTGCGGAGCTACGTTCACATTCCAGATCAGCCTAGCTTTGCTCTTCCTAGCTGTGTCATCTTAATTCTCTGAGCCTCGGGGCCCCTCACCTGTAGAAGGACGTGTAGCAATAGCATTTCCCATATCAGCTTGGTGTGAGCATGAAATGAATTAATAGGGGTAATTAATACAGGTCTGCACTGACAGCAGTGCCCAGCCCATAGAAAGACCTAGAAAGCACCACGTGTTAGCTGTGACTGTGCTTTCTCCACTCTGTGATGTGGGGCATTTGTGATTCTCCCTGTACATGTGTGAACACTCCTTACAGGGTCTGAAAAACCCAACCTGATGGTTTCCCAGGGGCCGTGGATTAGAGATGGGTGCCCCTGGGGGGCAGGGCTGCCAGATGGAGCGAGTAAACATGCAGGGTACGTAGTTAGATTTTAATTTCAGACAAGTGGCAACTAATTTTTTAGTACACATATGTCCATGCAATATTTGGGATATATTTGTACTGAAAAAGCAGCACAGAGGGCAGGGTTTTCTCAGGGCCTTGCTCTCTGAACCTGATGGCCTGTGGTGACACCCAAGTGGAGGAAGAGACAGGAGTGTAAAACCTCATGGCCCATCCCGGAGTCTAATGGCCTGATGTCCTCTCATGGCCTCAGGCCTTGGCCAGGATGCCTCACTGTGTCCCCTCAGTGCTCTGATGGATTCCTTGACTGACTGACAAATGATGCAGTGAGCTGAGGCTTGTGGGTGTGATTTGGGGGGCCTTGGAAGGCTCTTCCCAGGTGATGCTAGTGGTAAAGAACCTGCCTGGTAATGCAGGAGGCATAAGAGATGGAGGTTCGACCCCTCTGTCTTCGATCTTTGATCTTTGATCCCAGGGATGATCCCTTGGAGGAGGAAGTGGCAACCCACTCCAGTATTCTTACCTAGAGAACTCCATGGACAGAGGAGTCTGGTGGGCTATGGCCATAGAGTCGCAAAGAGTCAGACTTGACTGAAGTGACTTAGGATGGAAAGCTGTATTCCCCAACTTTTCCAGCTCACGTTTCCCTGGAGATCTGCAGACTTTCTACCAGAGGACCAGTCTTTCTGTCCCTAGGAGCCTCCTTCAAAGTGAAGCAGCACTGGAGGGTGGCCCTGCACACGCCTACCAAGCCACAATCAGCCAGCACCACATAGGCAGGTTCTGTGAGCCTCGAGGGGTGTAGCTAGCTGAGGAGGGTGGGGGGAGCTTTCAGGGATCTGGGTCAGAGATTTAAGTCCAGACCCTCCAGCCTCATGGATGTAAACCCCAGCTCCACTCACTGGTAATTCTTCCTCTTTTCCCATCTCCCGTTTCAGCCTGGCAGCCTCCAAAGTTGCTGCACGCCCGATTCAAGACTAAACATGAGCTTATGCCAAATACCATGCAGGGCGCTGGGGGAGGGGAGGGATAGGGGCTCCCCTCGAATGGCCCAGGGCAGCATGAGGAGCTGGGGACTATTTGGTTAAAGAAAACTGGGAACATAACAAGAGCTTAGAGGAGCTTTCTGGCTTCTTCTGGAAGGTTCCTGGACCCTGAGAATGATGTGGGCCTGGAGGGAGCATATGGGCAGGGAAATGGGTGTTTCAGTAGTAAACAGCACAGACAGCTCAACCACAACGACCATGGCTACTGACTGCTCTGTACCTGGCCTGGTTTTCCATGCCTTACAGATACTAATTCACTGTCTCCTCACAGCAGCTTCTTCTGCTCCCACGAGGAAGCTGAGGAGGGGGCTGTCCCACTTAGGAACCACCAGAAGGTCTTTTCTGAAGCCTCAGCTTGTGCGCGATCCTGGGCGAGATGAGCAGCTTCTATGGTGACTGAGGGTAAATTTATTCAAGCTGGAGGAAATGGAGACTTGAACGTCATTCTATTTAAGAAAAGAAAAAAAAGTCGTGTTCTGTTCGTCAGCTGAAATTCCAATCTCTGTGTACATTCATCATGATTATGCGTTTTTGACTCCTGCTTGGTCTGGGTCTGATCTGCCACGGCAAGTGCTAGGAGGGAGAATTCTGGAGCCTCAGGATTGCTTCTTCCACCCTCCCCAGAAAGGGTTGCTGGAAGGGGTTCTCCACCAGAGCATCCTGGGTGGGAGAGGGGGGAGAAGGGGGTGGTGCTGGTGTAGGGAGAGGGGAGCAGCTGCTCACAGGCAAGCACCCAGGTGGCTCTAGTGGTAAAAAATCCACCCGCCAGTGCAGGAGACACAGAAGACACGGGTTCGATTCCTAGGTCAGGAAGATCCCCTGCAGGGGGAAATGACAACCTACTCCAGTTTTCCTGCCTGGAAAATCCCATGGATAGAGGAGCCTAGGGGGCTATAGTCCATGGGCTCGCATAGAGTCAGACAGAACTGAGCCCACACACACATACCCAGCAGAGTCCAGGGCCTAACGCTGCTTCTCCCCAAAAGGGCTCTGAGCACCGGGTCCTCAAGGCCACTAGGGGCGACGTCAGCCTGCGGTTCCCAGGGCCAGCCTCGCTCCCTGCCTGAGAATCCCAAGGGGATTTTTTTAGAACATACAGATTCTGATACAAGGCTGGAGGGAGATTCTCAATCACTGGGCCTGGGGCAGAGCTCCAGGAATCTGTTTTCCAACCTCACTCCTTATTGATTCTGATGAGCCAGAGATCCAGGCCTGCCTCCTGCCAGCTCCTTCCAGTCCTCCCCAGTCCCAGCCCTCTGACTGCAGGTTATCCATCCATTGCTTCATGGGAGGTTCTGAATACTCGAAAGTTCCTTCTTGGCCTCCTTTTGACACCCCACATATCTTCCCCCACCCTGATCCCGACTTTTGAGGGCCAGGCTGCGCTGCCTTCTAGCACCTTTTCCCCTGACAACTCTTTACCTGGGAGGACCAATGCGGGTCACCGCCTCCCGCAGGCACTCCCAGACTACCACTTGGGGGATCTGTTCACTGGACATATTTCTTTCCATCCCTGTAAAATACACCTGCAGCCAAACGGGAGCCTTGCCCTCCAAAGGGTCTGGTCAAGAGAAGTGGCAGAAATCCCTGTACAGACATCACCCTTCCGATGAGGCCCCTTTAAAGTTGAAAAGCTAATAAAACTTTTTTTCCTAGATGAAATGTCCTATTGATCACAACTGCTGTATCAGTTGCCTAAGATGTCAACAGCACCATGGAAGTCTGGGAAATGATCATGTTGACTTAAAACTGCCCCATACGATAGCACATATCAACCCTTAGTGAAGCCTTAAAAAAAAAAGGGGGTGGGGAGTTGAAAAACAGCTTAAAGGAGGCAAACACAGCATCTGCTGTATTAACTCAGAATAGTCCTAGCCTCTCTCACACTCGCTAATTCCACAGTTGCTTTTTTTTTACCTTAACATTTTATTTAATTGCAACCACTGTGTATGTACTGCTTTATGATTCTGCCATTTTCATAAAGTACCATTTTCTTACATCTCTGCAGAGTCTTCCTAATTATCATTACAGTGACCACACAGCACAGCATCTTTTAGCCTGAGTTCAAATCCCTGCCTTAGCCAGCCTGCTGTGGGTGCCTGCAGGCCACCGCTCCTGTCCTATTCCCTGATCACATCTCCATGTGACTGACCCTTATATCTCGTCCCTTGTTCTGTCTTCTGGCACCTGTGCTCTTAACCATACTTCATCCCTGCCTCTTGGGGCAGAGACAGGGTGTCATAGCCTTTATGACACTGTCCATGGGGGACCCCAAGAACAGCTGTTTGAGATGTTACCTTTGCCAACAACCACCACTGCTCATGGAGCAAGGCTACCATGAGTCATCCAGGGGCTGGGCACCTGGTTTACGTTATTGCAGGGAATTCTCAAGACAACCATGCGATAGCCACACATAGCTCTACTTTACAGATGAGAAAAGTGGAGCCCAGAAAGGTTCAGCAAGTTATCCACGATGACACAGCCATTACAAGACAGAGCAGGGCTTGAAATGCAGGTTTGATCACTTCTAAGTTTATGCCTCTGCCAGTGCTCTACGGAGCATGTTCCAGGAGACGTGATCTGGCTCACTGGATATTTGAGCACTTGTGAAAATGAACCTCAGTAAAACAGAGCTGCAGCAGACCTTGCTGACTTTGTACCTCTCCCTTCCAGGCTTAGAGACGTGTGTTTTTCCTCTTATGGTGTGTGAAAGACATTCCTCTCAACCCACCGTACAGATGGAACTGTTGAGGCACAGACACAGGAAGCTGATAGACCAGAGAGGAGTTGAAGACCAGCACTCAGACCCCACAGGCCCAGAGAACAGGTGGAAGGTCAAGGTGAGCATGGGGTCATTGGGGAGAGGATGCCGACGGTGGGCAGGCCTGTCTGCGGTTCAGCCCCTGGGCACTCTAGGCACCAGAGTCAAATTGTCCTCTTCCTGCCCTGTGTCAGGAATGCCCTCCACTTGGGCTGCGCCCCACCCATCACCGACCCCTCTGCAGGCCCAGCTCACACAGCCCTCCGCCCCGTCTTCTCCTGACCCAACCCACCCACAGCAATCACACGCTCCTCTGAACTCCTCTGCAATTATAATTTCAATAATTCATTTGGCAATTAATCATATCCTGCCTTGCAACATCTCTTCTATCCCGTGTTGAGCTGTTATTTAGAAGCGCAATTGTTTAAGTTCCCATGAGCAGCATATGCTGCCTTGCTAATCTAGTCGGGCTTTTTGGTTGTTTATTTCCCGGCAGTCAATCAAACCAGGAGGAGACGCTGGAGACCCACACTGAGGGGGTGAGCTGGGATCCTCACTGAGAGGGCGATGGAGGCACAGAGTCAGGACACTCCTGATAGCAGCTTCTGAGAGAGCTAGACAGCCCCTTGTGCCCCTCAGTCTCCTCCCCTCCGGATGCCTCTGTTACGAAACAGTCTCGGGAATTTTCTATGCTCTTACAGTCTCCTGGACTGCGTTACATTTCCTCTGGGCAGGCTCCATTCATTTTCTTCTCACTGAGACTGTGAAACGTGATGTGACGGACTCTGAAAGTAGGGAAAAGAGTCCCAGCCTGGGGTCTGGGTTCTGCCTCTCCTGTCTGGAAGCCTGGAGACTTACTTCACTTCTCTCCGCCTCAGTTTCTTCATCTCTATGATGGTCTGAAAGTGCCTATCTCATGCTCTTGTTACGAGAATACTGAAACAAACCCACTAGCACTCTGTGCCTTCTAAGAGCCTTACGAACACAGCCCCTTTCATCTTCACAGTAACGCTTATGAAGTGGATTCTGTTATTGTTTCCATTTTACACAAAGACGTTCAGTGTAAGGGGGCAGAAGGAGCATAGCAGGGGCGCTTAGCAAGCTTAACACAGCGGAGGCCTAGCAAGAATAACGGTGCAGGATGTGTTTCCATGCCTGTGGGTGTCTGGGTGTTGGCGGGGAAGAGATATTTGGAAGGAGCAGTGGATGGCAGCAGGGACTGGGTGAGGGGTGATGTCTGAATGCTCCTTAGCAGTTTCCAGGTTCCAGGTCTGGTATATGTAGTAAAGGGTGACAGTGGGGAATGTCCCAGGCTTTATCAGACTCCAAGATCAATGCATTTGCTTGAGATAAGCTTGACCAGGGACGAGAGGAGCAATCCGAAGTTGGGTCACAATGTTCCAGGGAGAGTGAAATGAGAGACAGGTGGCCAGAGACCGTTTTTTCCACACGTATCCCTTTTGAAACCCAGAGCCTCCTACAGACAAGGCCCGGAAGGGCCACTGTCACAGTATTCGTGGCAAGAAGGGCGTTCCTGCAGCCTAATCAGGTGTCAGAGTTGCACGGGATAGAAGGTCATCTGCGGCCTTTTCAGATACCCTCACAGCACTCAGACCAGCCTGTCACCTCCTTCCCCCTCTGCCCTCCATGGCCCCCAGGATTGGAAATGCCCTGTTTCCCCTTCCCCAAATGCAGCCACCTAACCAGGCCAGCAGATAGGAACTGCAACGATGTGCCAGGGGCTGGACAGGGGCAGACGGGACCTTGAAGAGGAAAAGAAGGGGTTAAAAAGAGAGAGAGGACTTGAAAGGAGAAGGAGGGGCCCTGGAGGAGCCTCTCTCCTGCCCCAGGAGATGGATAGCCAAGTGAGATGCCCAGGGAATCAGGACCAGCTAAGACCTGGAAACAGCTGATGAACTAGGAAAGATACCCGACCCCAACACCTTCAGGATCCAGCATAGTAGCCTGTGATTACATGTAGCTCCTAGCTAACTCAGTCCTTGGAATGTGGTTTTAGAATTGATTATGTGTTTTAAGTGTAAAATATATGCCAGATTTCAAAGATTTGGTATGAAACAAAGTACCGTATTTCATCATTACTTTTATATTATATGTAGCAATTTAAGTTGCAGCACTATGCTAAGTCACTGTAGTCTTGTCTGACTCTTTGTGACCCTATGGACTGTAGCTCTCCAGGCTCCTGTAGCCACGGGATTCTCCAGACAAGAATACGGGAGTGAGTTGCCATTTCCTCCTCCAAGGGATCTTCCTTACCCAGGGACTGAACCCATGTCTCTTACGTCTCCTGCATTAGCAAGCAAGTTCTCTACCATTAGCACCACCTTTATTTATAGAGGTAAATAAAATATATTGTTAAAATTGCTTTCACTTCTTTTCATTATTTATCTTTTTACTGGAAAGTGCATAAGTGGCTCACAGGATAGTTTTGTTGGACACTGCTGCTCAGACCCTGTGGCCCCTGGGAGGCTGACTGGCTGAGGGGAAGGTGTGCTGTTATAGACTTTATCCCATCTCTCTGCCCCTTGAGCAAGGTCACAGGAATTAAAGGACTGCATGGAGCCTGGCCTTGACCTATAGGGAGAGAACAATGAGTGGGTGGATGGGCGGAAGCAAGGAAAATGGGTCCAAAAAAACACATTTCTGGTTCTCCAATCCGTCTGGTTGCCATCTACAAAATCTAAACACTGTTCCGGAAGTTAACAGGTTAAAGAGATGGAAAAACCCAGCAGCTTGTTTCTTAGTCAGGGTGACGTTGAAGCATCTTAAATGAGTCTCTGTAAGAAAATCATCAAAATAAACACACAGCCTAGGGGCCCTGGGTGATTAGGAAGCATCTTAACTGGAAGGCAGGCGCTGGAGAAAGCCAGGAAGAGGAGTCTGGAGAGAAGAGGAGAGGCGTCTCTTTAGAGTCCCTTGCCTCTTGTGATCCTGAGAGGACAGTGACGGCGGATGTTATTGCTTGATGTGTGATGACTGATCAGTCATGGGAGAGGAACACTGAGGATTCAGGGAGTAACATGCCCAGGGTCAAGAGTCAAGACCTCCAAGAAGATGAGTTATTTTCTAGCCCTCTGACCGGCTGTGTGAGCTCAGGAAACTTGCTGGACTGGACTGTGTGTCCCCCCAACTCTACATGCTTCGGTGAAGACCGGAGGACGCAATGAATGGGAACAGAGACTATCCACTCCCAAATGTGTTTCTCTGGCCTTGCTATCTAACAGGCATCTTTTAAACACATATTTATTTTTATTTATTTATTTGGCTGTGCCAGATCTTAGTTGCGGCATGCAAACTCTTAGTTGCAGCATGTGAGATCTAGCTCCCTTGGCCAGGGTTTGAGCCTGGGTCCCCTGCATTGGGATCACGGACTTTTAGACACTGCACCACCAGAGAAGTCCCAGGCATGTGAAACTTAACATAATGTACCCAAAATTAAACCCTGAGGGTCGCCTCCAAACCTGTTCCCACTTTCTAGTTGCTGAAGCCAGGTCTCTGGAATTCTCACCCCCTTGCTGACCCACTAACAAATCCTACTGGCCCCTACCTTCAAAATACACTCAGAAGCAACCACTGCTGCCACCGTGGTCTGAGCTGCCCGGGCAGTCCTCCCTAGGATCCTGGTGTAGTTTCCCGGTTCACCTCTCGGCTCCTAGCCTCGCGTCCTTGCATCCATAGTCCGCACAGCAGCGGGATGTTCAAACACGTCAGATCCTGAATCTCCCATAGTCCACACAGCAGTGGGGTGTTCAAAACACATCAGATCCTGAACCTCCTCGGATGACCCCACGGCCCCCATTGCCCTCAGATAATGGCCAGGCCCTCAGCTACAGTCCAGTCCCCCAGCACGTCCTCACCTCACCTCCTACCCCTTGGCCTGTCTCCCCTCAGACACTCTCTCCGCCATTACTCCTGAAACACCCCACTTCCGGCTTCAAGCGTGCTGGTCACTCTTCCTGCATTGCTCTGTCCCCAGACACCTGCACCACTTGAGTGTTCACCGCCTTCAAGTCATACTTAGACTTTCACACAAACTCCAGTCCCAGGACTCCCAGCCTCTCCGTCTGCTTTACTTTTCCTCAGAACACTGGACACTTCCCAAACCATATATAACTTCTTTCTTTCCTTTCCATCCAACTCCTGCCCCACCCAACATTGGTTAAAAATTTCTTTTTTTTACCCCCTGCCATATCCCTGATTTTTAGAACAGTGTCCAGATGTGGTAGGCTCTCAGAAAAAGCTGGATGAATGAGTGACTGAGCCCCTCCCTCACCCCAGCCGGGCCGGGGAGGGGGGTGGTGTAGTGTGTGTGAGTGTTCGAGGGGGTGGTGTGTGTGTGTGTTTGTGAAGGGGCGATAAGTATACCCTGCAGCACAGGGAGGGAGGCCCCTGCTACAGGGAAGACACAGCCTGCTGCTTCTGAAACCCTGAGCCTTCCATCTCATCCTCCCCTTCCAGCACAGTCAGTTCGAAATCAGTAAAACAGCATCTCTGTCTTGCTCTCTGTAAGAGCCCTGTTGCTTTGGGCAAACCCTGCAAAGGAGGCCTCTCTCCAGGCTGGGCAGCTCTGCACCCTTGGTGGAGGCTGGAGATTTGAGAGACCAGGGCGTTTTCCTAGTTCGGTTGGAGCTCAGAGAGGAGATGTCTGTGCCCCAGGGCAGGGGCATCCCCCTGAGGGTAGGGGCGGCCTGAGCTGCCGGGTCTGAGTGGGAGGGCTCTTGAGAGGGTGGCCTGGGGGAGGAAGCTGAGGCCGGCTGCAATAGGGGCCTCCTGGGATACTCAGGGAGACAGGTGTGGGGAGGCAGGACAGGGCATGATGTCTCCCCAGACAGGTTAGGTGGCAATAAATTGGGACCATCTGTGCCGTTGTTCGACATTCTGAGAAAAGCCCGATTCCCAGAACAAAGGGAACAGCTCTTTAGAGAGAGGAGAGAGAGAAACACAAACACGGCAGCAAACAACCTATACACACACACACCCCCCTCATCTAATCATAAAAACATATTCCAAACAGGCTCCAGAGCTATCTTTGGAAGGGATGTTGGAAATATATATATATATATACACACACAGATACATACACACATCCCTGAAATGTTAACTGTCAGCTCTCAGGAAATGGCTCTGCTTGAACAGACTTCCCCGGACCTTCATTTCATGACTGTTGAAAACAGAATTTTTATAAGGCGAAGCCAAACAGAACAGGTGACAATTGTTCTTGAAGACTTTTTTTTTTTTTTTTTTTAAACACCAGCCACATTTCTCTCATGCCCAAAGCCACCATGGCTCTTCTGGAAGCTCAAAGGCATTCTTCTCATTACTAGGGATGAGGGGGAGGAGGAGGGGGAGGCAATTGTGGGGACGGGTCCAATGTCAGGTGCTGTAGAAGAGTGTAGACCTGTAGAGCAGTGACTGAAAGTCCTGGTTCCTACAGGGCAGGCAAACTCTTCCCTAACTTTCTTGAGCCTCAGCCTTCTCATCTGTGTAATGGGAATGATGCCCAGGGCTAAGATGAGGCTTTGAGAAGCAGTGGGTGTAAAGGGGCCATGAGTCATCAGATCCTTGAGAAGGACTTTGGTGTGAGGATCTTTTGCTTCCTAAACTTGGAGGCAACACGAGGAGGCTTTGCAGTCAGAGGTTTTTCTGGCTCAAATTTTTGACAAAAAAAAAAAAAAAGGTAGGCTTGGAGGCAGGTAAGGAAAAAGAGTGGAAGGGAATGGGGGGCTTTCCTGGAGGTCCAATGGTTAAGAATCCACCTTGCAATTCAGGGGATGCAGGTTTGATCCCTGTTCAGGGAACTAAAGTCCTGCACGCTGCGGGGCAGCTAAGCCCTCACACCACAGCTATAGTGTCTGTGCGCTGAAATGAAAGATCCCATATGATGCAACAAGATCCGGTGTGCCTCAGCTAATACCCAACACAGCCAAGTAAATAAATAAATATTAAAAAAAGAAAGAGAGGAGGGGAATGAAATGAAGGAGTTTTGGGGCTGATGACAGGAAAACAATGGGACCAGAACAAACGTGTGTTTAGAGCGTGATGCTTTATTAAACCTCACTTGAGCGCCCAACCTCCCTGTAGAGAGACTGACAGCCTTTCCCCATAGTCCACAGAGGCAAGCCAAGGCTCAGAGCTGAAATACCTTGTCCAGAAATACGAAGGTGGGATTTGATTCAAACCTGTCTCCCACATCTGAACTGAAAGGTCATCAGCACACCTGGATTCTAACCCCTCCTCACTCACTCACTGCTGTATGTCCTCAGGTATATCGCCTCAGGTCTCTGAGCTTTCCTCCCTACACCTGTAAAATGAGGGGAGTGGGCTAGAGGACCCCTGTAAGGCTTTACAATGAGGACTGTGCTACTGTCATGATACTCACTGTCTGACCCTGTGGAAAGATTATGACTCCCCCCTGCTGAGGCAGCCTTGACCATGTGACTTGCTTTAACCTATGAAATATATATTTATATATATTATTGTATTTTTTAATTGAAGGATAATTGCTTTACAGAATTTTGTTGTTTTCTGTTAAACATCAACGTGAATCAGCCATGGGTAAACCCTTGTCCCCTCCCTCCTGAACCTCCCTCCCATCTCCCTCCCTATCCCACCCCTCTAGATTGTTACAGAGCCACTATTTGAGTTCCCTGAGTCATACAGAAAATTCCCATTGACTATCTATTTTACATACGGTAATGTAAGTTGCCATGTTACTCTCTCCATACATCTCATCCTCTCCTCCCCTCTCTCCTGTGTCCATAAGTCTGTTCTCGTTGTCTGTTTCTCCATTGTTGCCCTGCAGATAAGTTCATTGGTGCTATCTTTCTAGATTCCATATATATGGATTAGTATACGATATTCCTCTTTCTCTTTCTTACTTACTTCACTCTGTGTAATAGGCTTTAGGTTCACCCACCTCATCAGAACTGACTCAAATGCATTCCTTTTTATGGCTGAGTAATATTCCATTGTGCATATATACCACTGCTTCTTTATCCAGTCATCTGTCAGTGGGCATCTAGGTTGTTTCCATGTTCTAGCTATTGTAAATAGTGCTGTAATGAACATTGGGGTACATGTGTCTTTTTCAATTTTGGTTTCCTTAAGGTACTTGCCTAGGAATGGGATTGCTGGGTCATATTGTAGTTTTATTCTTAATTTTTAAAGGAATCTCTATATGGTCTTCCACAGTGACAATTTACATTTCCACTAACAGTACAAGAGGGTTCCCTTTTCTCCACACCCTCTCCAGCATTTATTGTTTGTAATAAATAAATAAAATAATAAATGTATTTACGTAATAAACAAATAGATAAAAGACTTTTTGATGATGGCTATCCTGACTGGTGTGAGGTGATACCTCATTGTAGTTTTGATTTTCAGTTCCTCTAATAATGACCGATGTTGAGCCTCTTTTCATGTGTTTGTTAGCCATCTGTAAGGCCATGAAATATTAATGGAAGTCACGGTGACCAGGTCAAAGCAGAAGCCTGGAGAGCCATTGCACATGGCATCAGTGCTTCTTTCTTGGCCCGGTGGGGCTGCTCTGCATCAGCCCTGGTCCTGGCAGGGAGAGGGTGTGGAGCTGAGCTCTGCAGACCCACCAGGAACATGAGTGTGCACACGGAAGAACTCCCGGCTGCTCGAGCCACTGAGGTCTGGGGCCGTTTGTCACCATTGCTGGACTTAGCTTAACTACAGTGATTACACGAGGAAAGCAGGAGGAAAGGGAGGCCAGTGGCCTGGGGACTGACTGACTCTGACGTTGCTTGAGAAAACTTGGGAGCCATGGAGGGAAGGGAAGTGCCTAGGGCTTCCTCTGGGATGTAAATGGCTCACTCAGTCACCTGAACTCCCACTGATCTCCCAGAACAGGGTGTCCAAAGACTGTGGGACAGACAGAGAGCGCTGAGGGTGGGAAGGGACGCCACATCCCAGGATCAATGGAGCAATATAGTAAGAGGGTGTGAGGTCAGCAAACACAGAAAAGAGATGAGAGAGCACTTAGGAGGATGTTGCAAAATATTTCTCTTATTTCTAAGAGGAAACAGTATTTTGAAGGTAGGGGGAACTTAGCTTGTTTAGGACTGTTCTCTTGTTTGACAGGTGAGAAGACTGAAGACCTAGGGGACTGGATGGCTTGTCCCAGGTCACACTGTGTGAGTGGCTATCGGAGCTGGGACTTGGGCTGGAGTCTGATCAGTCTCGTTCTGATTGCATCTTTCTGGTTTCTCTTTAGTGATTAACAGTGAAACTTTTCCAAAGAAAGGAAATCCGTAAGTGTTAGTCTCTCAGTCGTGTCTGACTCTTTGCAACCTCATGGACTATAGCCCTCTGTCCATCGAATTCTCCAGGCAAGAATACTGGAGTGGGTTGCCATTTCCTTCTCCAGGGCATCCTCCCAATCGGGAGATTGAACCCAGGTCTTCTGTATTTCAGGCAGATTCTTTCCAAAGAAAAGGGCAAGTCATTTGATTTGAAGGACAAGGGAGGTGGGAGCTGGAAATTGGGGTCCCCCAGTCCACTGGGAAAGGGAAATTCTGGGGAGACAGATTAGGGGGATAGGCAACTGGCTCCAGCAACCAAGCACATCTAAGGTGTGGGCTTTCCAGGAGGAAAGGAGCAACTCAGTGAGCTGGTGTTGAGGGCCTGGAACCCATAGGCCTAGGGTCACCCACTTACTGTATTTCATCTCACACAGTCAGAAGATTCCCAATAATTATAGGAGTCATTTGAGGCTCAGGGAAGTTAAATAATTCACCAGGATCTCAGAGTTCATGAGTGGCAAAGCTGGGGTTTGAAACGAGGCCACTATGATCCGAAGATCCTACTGAAGAAAGGTGGTCAAAGGAGGGTGAGATAGCCCCAGCTCAGAACGGCTGTCTGAGCTTTCAGCCAGCAGCCTCCAGCTGAGAAACCCTGCAGCTCACCTGGAGGGGCTCAAACCCATGGCTGGAGCAGCCTGGACTCCTGAGTCACATTAGCCTGTGTGGCTTGATCAGAGTCTTCCCCGGCCAGGCTCCCACTTCCCATGCAGCAGCCAAGAATGAACCAAGGTCCTCGAGTGCTCTTGGCTGTGTGGAGACTTCCACAGGGACCCCTGTGGTTCCTGGGCCACCTATACATGACAGACGACTCCGGCCCTTAGATCCACCCGCACAGGCGACCTAGAAGGTAGAGACTGGCCCAGGGACGGCTTGATGGAATCTGGCTGTGGCCCAAAGGCACGTTTGTGGCTGAACATTTTTTCCCAACTAATAAACAAACAATCATTATTTTTCTCTGGCCAAATGGAAGCTGGCCTTGGCGGGCTCAGTGAGAGAGCAAAAATACTGGGTTATCGACAGACCGGGAGTGTTTAATAGGCCACAGACCAATGAGGATCTGAGATGGATGAGGGCTGTGCTATTGATTATCGGGGTCCCTCCAGCCTTTCCAGAGGGGCCCCCCATCCTGTATTCTCTCTCCTGGGCAAGACTCCAAGAGCTCCCCCAAGAGATGTAGCTGGACTGTGGGGAGGGCTGGGTCCCCTCCACCCACAACCCGCTGAGAAAGAACGAGTGCGCAGCTGTGAGAAACACGACAGACCCTCCAAAGTGCGTGACTTTAGCTCCAAATCCTGGAGACACCAGTCACAGCGCTGTTTTTCTTCTACAGTAGCACAAAAGAGCAGATCTTTCAGTAAGCTCTAAAACAGCAACCACAGAAGTGATGTCTCCCGCCCATTCTTTTCCCTTGGTAGCAGAGTCAGAGAAACTGAAGGAAACTCCCCTTTGTCTGGCTGAGCCCAGGGTTCTTGGAGTGTCCTGTTCCTGGGAGTTGGGGCAGAAGGAGGGAGGGGACCCATGCCCACCCAGGCTGCACTGTGCAGCCAGAGAGAAGGTGACAAAGCCAAAGGGAACTGGGGCGGCCCACCAGGCAGATCTAGGTCCACGTGGCCTGGGAGTTCCACCACATCCCCAAAACTGTGGGCAAACCTTTGTGCAAATGGTCCCTAGTGTTTAGGAGATTTTCAAAGGGGTGGATGCAAGCTAAGTCCCAGGATCCTGGCTGCCCCTCTGCTTTACTGAAGTGGGTGGTGGTTCCTGATAGTTTTTACAGCACAGCTGAGAAGAGGCCCCCAGCTTCTCCCGACACCCACCTCCCCCTTATCCTCCTGTTTCCCAAACACAGGATCACCTCAGGCTGAGCCAGGGAATCCTCTTAGGCCCCATCCCACCCGCCCACCAGGCCATGACCTCCAGACCTTCCGAGGGAGGAAAGCCCCGACCCCCTCATTCCTAATCTGCAGTGAAGCAGAAGGAATGATTGACCCTGTAAGGGCGGCTCCTGTGGGCCTTCATTTAGAGCCCCTGCAGGTGTCTCCCATCCGTTCTTATCCCTTAGTAGCCAGAGTCAAAGAGACTGAAGGAGACTCCCTTTATCCGGCTGAGTCCAGGGTTCTTGGAGCGTCTTTCTCCTGGGAGTTGGGGCAGAAGGAGGCAGGGGACCCGTACGTTGTTCGGTCAGAGAGCAGGCACCTCACGCCTGCTGTGGGCGGGCAGGGTCTCTGCAAGGTGGGCCACGTGGCCTGCAGGCAGTGCTTCTGGATGAGAAACCACCCAGTGGCTCTGAGGTCCCCGAGGAACCTCTGCTCTGGTCGCCGTGAGGGAAGGACTCACAGGCGGAATTTTTAAATGGCCGGGTTCCTCCTTTTGCAGGAAAGCCCTGGGTTGGACAGTGAGTGTGGGAGTCTCTGCTTCCCGAGGAAGACAGGAGCTTCCAGGTGGCATGAACGAGATGAATCGCAGTCTCCCTTCAGGCTCACCTTAGCCAGGTGCCTGCCAGGGACTAGAATCGTGTGTGTGCTGTGTCAATGGGAGGTCGGGCCATGGATGGGATGACCTCTGAAGCGTCTGTCAACACTGGCTGCTGGGCCAAGAGGTCAGGGGCAGCCGCTGGAGGGGCCCCTGGTGACAGACGATCCGGGACTGCCAAACACCTCAGGGGTGAGCGTGCGGCTGCTGTGAGAGCCAGGAAAGCCAGATGGACAAGCCCAGCCTCTTATGGGTGGAGAATCCAACCGAAGCATGAAGCGGCTCAACCTGTGCAAGACCGCCAGCTGAACTGAGCCTGGGAGAGGCGGCCAGGCTGGGCAGGGAGCCGGGAAGGCGCAGGGTTACAGGCAGCTGTGGAGGACGCTAGCCTGGGGCAGGCCTCCAGGTAGGCAAGTCAAGTGGAGGCATGAACCTTAGGAGCAGGGCAGCCTGGGCTCCCACCCCGCCCGGCCCATCACAGTTCTGGGATATTGGGCATGCTATTTCTTGAAACTTGATGTGTGGTTCAAGAAACAAAGAGTCCAGCAAATATTGTTTGATTCCACTTCTGTGAGATATCTAGACTAGTCAAATTCCTAGAGTCAGAAAGTACATTGGTAGATGCCAAGGGCCAGGAGGTTGGGATGGAGTAAGAAGGGGAGATGGGGAGTTCGTATTTAATGGGGACAGAGTTTCAGTTTAGGAAGGTGAGAAATTCGGGAGATGGATGATGGTGAGTTGCACAACCCTGTGAATATACTCAGTGCCACTGACCTGTACAGTTAAATATAGTTAAAATAGTATTTTTTAGATTAGGTGACTTTTACACAATTTAAAAGACACATAAAAAAAAAAAGAAAGAGTCCAGTCAAGGCTTCAGAATCCTTCCTGATGTCCAGCTCCTGCTCCAGGCTCTTGCCCTGATTGCTAGACTCCGCCCAGATGCTTGCCAGGTGACCTGTTCTGCTTTGCACCTGGCCTTGCTGGCAGGGGAGCTGTAGGCAGCCAACTCCCCCCGCCCCCACCAGGAACCATCACAGCTGCATCAGACCAAGATATATGCAAGCTGTACATTTAAGCTTTGGGGACCACAGTCCAAATAAAAGGATAATTAGCACATTTCTAATTGCTCTTCCCCCCTGTGAACACCAGGCCCAGGCACCAAGTGCCCGAGTTACACACACACACTCTGCACTAGATACAGCAAACAGGAGTAAGTGGAGCATCCAGATGTGTGTAAGTCATGCCGAGGAACCTGGAAAGAGCAGTGACTGAATCCAACCCACTTAACATTTCCAGGCATATCTCTCTCTGCGGTTATTGTCTTATCAAAGATTTATATCTGTCTCATAGGTATTTTTAAATCCTTGGTCTCTTGTGAGGCCTAAAGCCAAGAATTGACATTTCTTCAATGTAAATAGGAAATATTACAGAATGAGTTGAGGTCGGTTTTTTAAAAAATTGCTTTCCTGACTTTTAACCCTGCAGTCTTGCTGACAATTGAATTCTACCTGCAGTGGCTCAGGAACAAGCTTGTGATTGCTTCAGCATGACACAGGGGTTTCAAAGCAAACCATCTACTTTGCCAAAGAGTGGCTCAGGTCTGCTGGTGCCAGTCACAAAATAAACCCAGTTAGAGAAGGAAGGTCATCAGCCATGGGTATGTGGGTGACCCGGCCCCTACAGGAATCACCTTCATAACTCCCATGTCAGTCTGGCACTGGGTACTTGGAAGGCCTCTCCCGGGAAGATGAGTCTGTGATGGAAGCTGTGTCCCCATGCCAGTTTCCAGGCACAAATGAAACCCAGGGTGTCTCCAAGGTTATTCTGTGCAGTTGCATAGCATCCTTTATTGAACGGTTGCCCTGTACCATCAGAGCAAAATCCTGAGGCTCACAGCGGTGTGGAGCTGTCCTGTGAGCCCCACTAACAAGGCCAACACTGAGGTAAAGGCAGGCTTAGGCTTAGGCCACGTGCTTCTCCATCCACCTGTGACTCCAGTCCTAGGAATTAGTTCACTGGAGATATAAGACCCCACCTGTGACCACTGGAGAGCCTGGTCCATGTGCTTTTATATTTTTGGTTTTACTTTTTTTTTTTAATGAGGTATAGTTGCTTTTACAATATTGTACTAGTTTCTGCTGTACAACAAAGTGGATCAGCTATATTTATACATATATCCCCTCCCTCTTAGATCTCCCTTCCCCCATCCCACCCTTCTAGGTCATCACAGAGCACTGAGCTGAGCTCCCTGAGCTATGCAGCAGCTTCCCACTTACTATCTGTTTTACACATGGTAATGTACTGTGAAGGGCTTCCCTGGTGGCTCAGTGGTAAAGAATCTGCCTGCAATGCAGGAGACATGGAATTGATCCCTGGGTTGGAAAGATCCCCTGTAGAAGGGAATGGCAACCCACTCCAGTATCCTTGCCTGGGAAATCCCATGGACAGAGGAGCCTGGCGGACTTCGGTCCACGGGGTTACAAAGAGTCAGACATGACTTTAGCAACTTAACAACAGCAAGTGCACGTACGTCAATCCCAGTCTCCCAGTTCATCCCACCCTACTCTGTGTCCATACATCTGTTCTCTGCATCGAGTCTCTATTCCTGCTCTGCAACAGGGATCATCTGTACCATTTTTCTAGATTCCCCATACATGCGTTAATATATATCTGTCTTTCTCTTTTTGACTTCACACTGTATGACACGCTCTAGCTCCATCCACATCTCTATAAATGACCCAAATTTGCTTTTACATCTGTGTTGGGGAGCTTGGATTCTGGGATGTGGGGATGGAGAGTAGAGTGTGTGTGTGTGTGTGTGTGTGTGTGTGTGTGAGAGAGAGAGAGAGAGAGAGAGAGAGAGAGAGAGAGAGAGAGCTGGGGCTCTGGGGTAAAGAGCAGGAAGAGAGGAGAGGGGACTGAGGAAGCAGATGGAAGGGAAGAGAAGTGAGGACCACTTACCTCCCTCCTTCCCCGTCCATCTCCCTTGAGTCCCAATTCTTGACTCCTTGTCTCAGACCTCCCTCTCCCCTCCCCTCGCCTTCCCCCCTCACCTCCTCTCCGTCCCTAGCTGCTGCCCCTCCAGCCCCTGCCCAACAGCAGTTAGAAAGGTATGAAGACACATCTCTGCGGCCAGCACACAGGGGGCAGAAGTCACCTGGGATGTGCTGAGGAGGGGGCTCCCGTCTTCAAAGACATCCAGGCCTGGGAGGCCAGCTTCTAGAAACTCGCCGAGAATCTTTCAGGCTGACAAAGCAGGCAAAGTGTGATGCGTCCATGAGTGTGTTTGTGTGCATGTGTGTACAGGGGGCAAGTTAGCTCCACCGCAGACAACTTCTTGTGGGTGACCTTAAATATGGAGCCACTGGTGCATTTAAAACAAGACTCAAGTGATTAGATTAAGAAGATATGATATATACATACACAGTGGAATATTACTCAGTCTTAAAGAAGAAGGGAATTCTTCCATTTGGAGCGACTTGGATGGACTTAGAGAATATTATGCTCAGTTAAATAAGCCAGACAAAGACAAATACTGTATGATATTACTTATATGTGGAATCTAAAAAACAATACAAATGGATGTATGTGCAAAACAGAAACTCACAGACCTAGAAAACACACTTATGATTACCAAAGGGGAAGAAGAGGAGGGATAAATTAGGAGAATGGAAGTAACAGATATAAACTACTGTATATAAAGAGAAACAAGGATTTACTGCATAACACAGAAAACTATATTCAGTATCTTCTAATAACTTATAATGGAAAAGGATCTGCAAAAATACCGAATCACTTTGCTGTACACCTGAAATTAATATTGTGAACAACTATCCTTCAATAATCCACTCCACCCAAATGATGGACATTCTACCTATACACACATGTGCAAAGGTACTGGGGAGGCACCTGCAGGAGGAGACAGCTGAGGAGCTACCTTGGTTTCCTTGCTTTTCTGTGGATTCCTTCCCACTTCTCTCTTTAAAAAAAAAATTTTTTTTTTTAGTTTTTAATTTTTATTGGAGTATAGTTTTTATTGGGGCTTCCCTGATGGCTCAGATGGTAAATAATTCACCTGCAATGCAAGAGATCTGGTTCCCAGATCCAATGGGAAAGGAGATGGCTACCCACTTCAGTATTCTTGTTGCCTGGGAAATCCCACGGATAAAGGAGACCGGCGGGCTACAGTCCATGGGGTTGCAGAGTCAGATATGACTGAGTGACTAACATATCATATATATATATATGATGATTTACAATCTTGTGTTAGTTTCAGGTGTACAGCAAAATGAATCAGTTATACATATATCTACTCCTTTTTATTTTTTTATGTACTTTTATTTATTCGGTTGCACTGGGTCTTAGCTACAGCATACTGGATCTAGCTCCCTGACCAGGGACTGACCCTGGGACCCCTGCATTGGGAGTGTTTGGAGTCTTGGCCACTGGACCACCAAGGACATCCCTCCACTCTTGTTTAGATTCTTTTCCCATATCGGCCTTTACAGAGTATTAAGTAGAGTCCCTTCTCTCCTTAGGCTTCATTTCCCCAAGCCTTTCAAGTATTCGGTTTCTATTCTTCATTCAGGCAGAGGGGTTCTGAGTGATGGCTGGCTTCCTGTTTCTAGTGCTTAGCAGACTCTGAGCTCCCCGAGGGAGGCCTGAGTCTGTCCTCTCTGCATTCCTCCTGGCCTGGTGCCCTGCCCTGCTGGAGCAGAAGCTCAGAACACATTTCAGGGAGAAGGAACTTGAGCCCTCACTTGGCATCCTCTGCCCTCCCCGCCGTGTGCCCCCCGCCTTCTCGCCCCAAATCTCAGGGCCAGCCGTCTTATCTTCTGTCTTTACCTCCTTCCTTCCTGGCCATTGGGCACCAGAGAAAGCTTGTGGGCTGTGGCATGGCCCTTTGGGACACAGCGGGTGGTGGGCACCTGGTGGACATGCTCCGTGTCCAGGGCTGCTCTGCACTCTGGGCTGCTGGCTTCCAGGGCTGCTGCCAGGAGGGGCTGTTTCTGGATCGGAGAACAGAGCTGCTGAGTCCGGTTGGGTGGGTATTTATAGAGCCAGCCTTGGACAGCCAGGATGCTCACAGGCCTGGAACCTTCCCTCACCCTGAGGTTTCTAAAGATAGAGCCGTGTGGCATCTGGTATGAGACAAGGTACACTAATTCCTTGTAAGTCCACCAAGAATTTTCTAATAAATGCTGACCACTTTTCTCAATGCTGCTTCTCCCTTCTCCCCCTGCCCCTCGGCTTGGTCCTGCCGCTAGTCCCGTTCATCCGTAGATGATGGTCCGCTGTCAGGGAGACTGAGGGTTGACAGGTGTGAGTGCCTTGCTTAGGATGGTGATGCTAGCCCAGGGCTAAAATCAGCAGTAGGGGATGAAAGGGGAGGGCAACTCACATTTCTTTGTTGTTCCTTGCGAGCACTGTGCTGGGTGTTGCATGCACTATGACATCTAATCGTTGCACCATCTCTGTGCAGTAGGTGTTCTAACACCCATTTTACAAATGGAGAAATTTGTAAGGCTCAAAGTAAGGACTGCTTGAAATCGCTCTGAATTGGTGGGGTTAAGATGCACCCCACTCAGCCTAGGACCCTGGGGAGGAAGGGAGGAGAATACAGTGTCAGTTGTTTACATGTTTCAGATGTGCACTTGGAATCCTTATCCCCAAAGCTAGCGGGCTTCAAGGCTGTATTGTGTGACTGCTCTTCTCTCTCATCTTTTGCCCTAAATTGAGGACGAACCAAGCCTGGTGGAGCACAGCTTCTCGGGGTGACAGATCCTCCTCTTATCCCAGATGGGGCACTTTCAGGTATCATATAAAAAGCCCGCATCCCACTACCTGTCCATCATCATTGAAAAAAATGAGGATATAAAACAAATGGATGGATATTTGTTGAGCACCCACTTCCCTGGTGGCTCAGATGGTAAAGAATCTGCCTGCCATGAGGGAGACTGGGGTTTGATTCCTGGATTGGGAAGATCCCCTGGAGAAGGGAATGTCAACCCACTCCAGTATTCTTGCCTGGAGAATTCTGTGGACAGAGGAGCCTGGGGGGCCTACAGTCCACAGGGTCACAAAGGGTCGGACACAACTGAGTTACTAACACTTTCACTCTTTTTGCCCTGTGTGCTAGACACCATCTCTGTCCCAAGAGAACACATATTGATCCATCTGCTCCTGTTTTCCTGGCAACCCTGTGACATAACTGTTTTCTCTTTAGAGGTAGATGAAGAAATTAGGGCTTGGAGAGGTAGGGTCACTTGCTCAGTGTCCCCACAGATGGTAAGAAGCCCAGCTGGGATGCCCACCTGTGGACCATCTGCCCCAGTTAGGGTCCATTGATTTCCTGGCTCCAGCAGCATGTGGGCACGGCAGTCACATCCAGCAGAGCCAGTTTTCACTGCTTCCTGATCGACCGGTTCCTGCCTGACAGCATCGCCTGCATAGTGGGTAATGGGATTGGATGGTTAAGGTGACCCCCACTCAACTGAGCTGCAGTCTACTCGTCCCCATCCCAAGCACATGATGCCCTCCAGCTCAGGCCTGAGGGGACATCAGACTCCTTGGAGTCTGAATATGCAGCTGAGTGGCCAGGGCTGCTACCGTGGGTGGCTGGAGGCCTGCCCCTCTCCAGGCCTGGGAGCTCTTCTTGAGGCTTTGAGTGCTTGACCTCCATATGCTATCTTGGTGCTTCTGGGAAGTCAGGAGCAGGAGGCCAGGGTGGAAGGACCACCCATGAGAAAGGGAATTGGTCCTTCAGCTTCCCTGGTGAGAATGTTCTATAATCTGTGCTTTCTGAGGACCACACTCCACTTATCCTCAAGGGCCTGTCTGAGGCCCCTTTTCCTGGAAAATTCCTTCTTTCTCCCTTTCTCTTTCTCTATGTTGTGTGCGCTACATATTCTGGAACTATAAGGTCAATGAACTTTGCAGAGCAATGTCCACTCTCCCAGCCAGCTCTGGAAGTCATTCTCCATCATCCTGCAGAGTCCATCCTTCCATCCTCTGCTTGATTCTTTACCCCTCAGGGCTGCCCATTCCTTGATGAGACAGCCCTAAGCATTTTAACATTTTTCCTCTCTTTGAGTAGAAAAATATCTCTGGTGTCTGGTACTGACACCTGGCCTCTGGACTTGGTCCCTGGGCAGCCTCCAGGTTCTGGAAGAGAATTCTCAGAGACCCTCCAGGTCTTCTCTTTCCCAAACAACACCAGAACAACCTTGGCAAAGTGTGATCCGGTAGAAGCAAGAAGGAGCTAAACCTTGAAGGTGTCGTCACTCCACGTACCAACTCCAGCCTGGGCCCTGGAGCTTCTTGAGAGAAGGATCTCTTTCTATTTTTGACACTGAGCAAGATCCCATGCGACCTTTCTAGGGATAGCCCCCATGTCCCCTGCCTCTTTTCTGTAGAGGTCTTCCCTAGTTCCAAAGAGAAAATGTTTTCAGAGAAATGAGAAATTGAAGAAATAAAGGAAAACAGCCATGCAAGAGAAAATAATAATAATAATGAGTAGCCGTAACAAAAAGTCAAGGACCTTTAGTTCTTCCTCAAGGGTTCTAGATCATATCCTGATCCATATCCTTGAGTTGTTTTCCAGATACTAAAACCCTTATCAGGTGGAAGAAGTTAACTGCATGCTGACCACAAGCACACAGACCCAGACTGGTTGGAACTGAAGTTGATGATTGAGATTTCTGAAATATCACTGTGTAACCTCAAGTGTTAACTCATTTGTATCCAACTCTTTACAATCCCATGGACAGCAGCCTGCCAGGCTCCTCTGTCCATGGATTCTCCAGGCAAGTATACTGGAGTGGATTGCCATGCCCTTCTCCACGGAATCGTCTCAACCCAGGAATCGAACCCAGGTCTACTGCATTGCAGGTGGATTCTTGACCATCTGAGCCATCAGTGAAGCTGCTACCTTTAGTCAGTCAGTTCAGTCACTCAGTCATGTCCGACTCTTTGTGACCCCATGGACTGTAGCACACCAGGCTTCTCTGTCCATCATCAACTCCTGGAGCCTGCTCAAATTCATGTCCATTGAGTCAGTGATGCCATCTAACCATCTCATCTTCTGCCATCCCCTTCTCCTTCTGCCTTCAATTTTTCTCAGCATCAGAGTATTTTCCGATGAGTCAGTTCTTCGCATCAGGTGGCCAAATCAAGAACTTCAGCTTCAGCATCAGTCCTTCCAATGAGTGCTGCTGCTACTAAGTCACTTCAGTCATGTCCGACTCTGTGTGACCCCAGAAATGGCAGCCCACCAGGCTCCCCCGTCCCTGGGATTCTCCAGGCAAGAACACTGGAGTGGGTTGCCATTTCCTTCTCCAACGCATGAAAGTGAAAAGTGAAAGTGAAGTCGCTCAGTTGTGTCCGACTGTTCGAGACCCCATGGACTGCAGCCTACCAGGCTCCTCCATCCATGGGATTTTCCAGGCAAGAGTACTGGAGTGGTGTGCCATTGCCTTCTCCGCTTCCAATGAGTATGCAGGACTAATTTCCTTTAGGATTGACTGGTTTGATTTCCTTGCAGTCCAAGGGACTCTCCACGAACCAATCTGAGAATTGTGCTCTAGCTGATCTATACCCTACAATCCTCTCCCTTACACTAGAAAACCCAACACTAAAAGACAGTGATGACTTCTGGTCTTTTGAGGATAAGTGGCCCATTCTCCTTGCATGGAGCCCTGGACTTTGCTTCACTACAACCCATGTGAAGGCTTTGTTGCACATTGGGAGTGGACCCAGGGTTGATTCAATAACATTCTTATTTTTCTAAACCCCATTCCTAGAAAAAAAAGTAGGTACCCACACAATTCATTCATTAAATCGAGGGTCATTCATTTTATTCACTAGCTTGCTCATGGAAGGCTGGTCCTCAACTTCATAGCCTGTGTTTGCGGACAGCTCCATGTCACCAGCACTCAGCAAGCCTCCTCCTCAGAGAGAGACAGGGTGGGCCCAGTCACAGAGGTGACTTCCCTCCTCTGGACCTTGATTTCCTCTACATAAAATCCTGCTGTTAGACCAGATTCTTGGCAGTTCTCCCAGCTATGATATTCTCCAGTCTAGGGCTGGGACTTGCCTACTGGGCTGCCTGGAACACCATTGCTGGACTTCCGGAGTGGGGCTGGGGCCATTAAAACCCTGCCACTAGCAGGTGACTCCTAGCGCAGCTGGGAGAGTGAGCTGCTTCTTCTGCCCAGACAGCAGGCATTGGAAATTATTCAGGAATAACAAACAGGCCAGAAACATTTGCATAAGGAATCACGCAGAACAATACATGTTATTTAAACCATCTCTGGTTGGCAACAGAAGCAAAAAGCAGCTGAGACAAATCTGCAATGCAAATCAGCCTTCTCTGGAGCAGAGCCTCAGCCTGTTTTTGGGGGGGGGGGTTGGGGGTGCTGCCAGAGACAGGGAGAAAAGAAGCCTCATTGTCCCCTCCCCCTCACCCCCCAACTCTGCTTTCTCCCCCTGCCTTTCTCCCGCTCACGTACATTTTCTCATATCTCACTTTCCCTCCCTTCTTCAGAGATTAATGGAAACAATTTGTCTTCTAATGTGACTACAGCTTATGAATTCTTTGTCTCACTCTAATCTTTTAAATTATCCACATAATAAAATATGTATCCAGTGATTTCAGGTCATAATTTGATCTTCTAGGGAAAGTGGGGAGGGGGTAGGTGAGCTGAAGCGAGCGCTTCTCATAGTTTGTTCTTCTCCATTTGTCTTTATTTGTCATTCTTTTTTTTTTCTCCTGCTTACTGCTCTCTGACCCCCATACTTCCTTAGTGTGTCTTGTGTTCCACCCAGGGAGCAAGAAGGGCCACTGCAGAATCCAGGAGGGAGGTGGGAGGCAGTCCCCCCGGGTCTCTCTCTCCTCTTTCCTTCCTGACCTGGAAGAGTGGTCCCTCTCTTTATAGCAGCATGAAGATTTCTGACTCCTCAGGGGCCAGCCAGTTCTAGAAAACTAAGTCTGACTACCCAAGGGCCCCAAGGAGTCTTTAAACCCCAGATGTCCCCTGTCCCTCCGTTGAAGGAAGTGATAATTAAGAGTTCACTGTTTTGGGTGATGCGCCTCATCTGCATAGCATCAAAGGACACCTCTCTGCAAAATACACCCACCAGTCCTTCTAGGGAGTCTGGCAAGCTCACCATCAGTTCATCAGGATCCCCAGTGTTGGCTGCCCATCAAGGCCACTGGAAGAGGACTCCCGCTGTCTAGCCTGAGAGAGGTACCTCTGGAATCGCATTCACTGCTCCCCCTCAACTCCCACCCCCAGCCATGTCCTCAGCCTGCCCTCCTCAAAGCCCCACAGTGTTCTAGGTGAAAGTTGGGAAGACCAATCCTTGGGGCTCTTGTGTACAATTATACCCTTGGTGACCTGCACAGAGTTAGTTGCTGAGCAGGGGATGGGCTGGACCATGAGCCTCTGGTGGTGCCTGTCTAGAAGGGAAACCTTCTATAATTTGCATAAAAGCATCATAAGGGCAGGCTTGGCGCTGCCCTCAGCCCCATTCTAGTTTGCACACTGTGTCCTGGGCCCCATGGCTGCCTTGCCAGTGCTCGTGGCTCAGAGCATCCGTTGGGGAAGTCACTCCTTCGGCACCCACCCTCAGGCTTCGGGCTAAGGCTGCAGACTCTTGTCCACTGAGCAGGCGGTGCCCAGGCAAATACCACCCCAACATCTCCACTCTGTCTCCTTTAGTGTTTCCTTCATCTTAACCAGTACCCCGTCTATGCCCTTTGCACCATCAGTATAAACCCCTTGTGCAACAAGACAAGTAATCACCCACCTGCATCTCAGAAGAACTTGTGAAATAAGAGGTTGCTCTGCTGGTCAGGGAGGCCCATGAGCTTAGGGCTGATCGGGGAAAGAGCAGCCCAGGGAGAGGAAGGGACTCTTGTTCTCAAGGGCAGTCTGGAAGATCTGGAGCAGATGAGCTGCAGGATGGTGAGGCAGGAGGCAGATGGGCCCAGGGTGAACAGTTGGAGTGTGTCCTCTGTGGACAGACTCTCTAAGATGAAGAGGATGAGGAGCTAAGCCCTGCCTAGGTGAGCGATCACATATTTTTCACTCTTGAGGTCAAGGAGACGTTCCTGGTTGCATGTGGGAAGAAAGGCTCCTTTAAGGTCTAAAAGGGAGCAGTGTCAACCTACCCATAGGCCTCTTTGCTAGAATCCTCTTGGCTGAGAGATGTGTGCACACGCATGGGAGGACCCTGCTGCTGCTGCTGCTAAGTCGCTTCAGTCCTGTCCGACTCTGTGAGACCCCACAGCCGGCAGCCCACCAGGCTGCCCCGTCCCTGGGATTCTCCAGGCAAGAACACTGGAGTGGGTTGCCATTTCCTTCTCCCTGAGACAAACCAAATACAGACTCAGAACCAGGTAAAGCAAGATGATTGGCTCAAAGAAACCTGGAAGAAAAGTGAAAGTGATATATAGTCCATGGAATTCTCCAGGACAGAATACTGGAATGAGTGGCCTTTCCCTTCTCCAGGGGATCTTCCCAACCCAGGGATCGAACCCAGGTCTCCTGCATTGCAGGCAGATTCTTTACCAACTGAGCTATCAGGGAACAGGCCTTGTGTATATCCACATGGACATTTTTCCTCTAATAAACACTTTACTTTTTTCACTACTTTCCATCTTTCTGTGGAAATTCATTTCTACACAGCTGATGGACCAGAGCCTTGTTACTGACCACTGGCCCCTGATGGTGTAGTAGCTAGGATTCAGCGTTCTCACTGCCATGCCCTGCCTTCAGTCTCTGGCTGGGGAAGTGAAATTTTTCTTCAAGCCACTGCAGGCTGAGGCCATTGGAAATCCATAAGACCAGGGGACTACAGGAGACCACCTAGACAAAGTAGTGAGGTGACAACCAGGAGGTGAGCGGGGAACAGCTCAGGTTAAAGTCAGGCTCTCACTCTCTTATCTCCAGAAGCCAGAAAACAGAGGAGTCTTCATGGAACTCATTTGAAGGCAAAAGCTGTCCTGAAAAGCTATTTATAGTCTTTTATTTATCCCCGCTTGGCGTGAATATTCATGGGTCTCCCAGCGGAAGTATTAACGAGTCTGATTGCAGAGAGTTGGTCCAGACCTTGCAGGGATGTGAGACACCAGAGGGGATAAGCATCATGTCACCTCCTTAAAATCAGAAACCTGAATTCTGAAGCACATCAGGTCCCCTGGGCTTGGGATGAGGGGTGTGGGCCTGTGATGTATGCAAGAGCACGCTGTGGGCACGAGGCGGTGGCGCTGGGCACACAGGGACAGGGATGTGTAGGGCAGCATTTTGAAGGAGGCCTGGTTGGCCAGGGAGTGAGAGGATGGGGTGGACCACGTGGGGAGATGAAGGGTGGAGAGCAGAGCTCAGTGGATCACCAGAGAGTGGAGGCGGGAGGTCCTTCCTATTTCTTCTTGGGATGGTGATATTAGATATTTTTCTACTAGAAACTCGTAAGAAGGGGGCTGCCAGGATGGGCTGTCTCCCCTGTGAAAGCAGGCTTAGACTGTAGGAGAAGAGGCTTTGGCAGAGCTGCAAGGGTCCTGAATGTTGAATGAGAGCTCGGGATGGCTGGTCTGCATCTAGGGTGCCCTGTGCAAGCCTCTTCTTGGTCTCTCTCTGGTGCGATAGGGATGCTCCCTGAGTGAGGGTGTGAAGAAAATACATCAGAATCAGGACAGAGGAGCCCTCAGGCCCTCACTCCTTGGGGAGTCACAGAGGCTGGGGCCCTGGGCTTGCGATCAGTGGGTCTCAGTTCGGAAAACTGGGCTTTAGGCAATGGCCTTTCCAGAACCAGGACGAAACCCTTACGGAAAGCTCTCACCATCTCCCCATCCTACCTGCTCCCTCTTTAGGTGAATTCCCTCACCTGCAGTCCTAGGTAACATTCCAGCTCACACAGCCTGTGCCGTAGGAGAGCCAGGAAAAACAGGAAACACTTCAGTGGTGGCTGTGACACCTGAGGTCTGGAACCCTCGGGGCAATGGGGATTCCTCAGGGACCATTCTTTTCTCTGTTTCCCCTGAGGGACAGGTGGCACCTGGATGTCAGATGTAAAAGCCTTAATTTTTTTCCAGAGTTGGGCTGACCTCAGAGAACATTCAGCCCCGACTTTACGAGGGAGAAACTGAGGCAGAGCCAGAGAAAAGGGTTCTGGGCCGACATTCGAGTTCCTTCTCCTTCTGAATCCTGTGCCATTGCTCGTCAGCAGCCGCTCCCCCAGCCCCACCTCCTCATTTCAGACAAAAAAAAAAACAATTCCCCTTCCTGAGGACTCACACATTCTAAATATTTGGAGAGTGTTGTCATGTCACCCTGGCTGATGCTTAGCCCAGCTATTCAGCAGTGTATATTTAAAGACTTGATTTTGGGTCTGATGCAGCGTTCTCTCCTCCCTTTTCCCTTCCTCCCATCCTGGGGTGGCCCAGCTGATCTCAGACCTCCCGCTCCAGAAGCCTGGGCGGTGGGAGCGGCCAAGTGGATGGGCTGGCCTCTGGAGGAGTGTGTGTGTGTGTGTGTGTGAGAAAGAGAGAGAGTGAGTGGTTCTCAAGGTTGCTACGAACAGGGAAGAGCCTCTGCCACCTCTGAGCAGGACTGAAGCCCACGCCCTCCACTCTCAGTCTGGACACAAAGTGTGGGCAGAGACCCTTCAGGTCAGTGAGGAAGTTGAATCCAAAACTAAAGACAGTGGAGTCCAGCTCTCGTGTGAGTCTAGGCCAGCTACTCAACCTCGGAGCCTCTGTTTCCTCATCTATAAAATGGGATAACAATCTTAAAGGGAGATCAGGACTAGCATCTCCATGGTCACCCTGGCCTTGCTACTGACGGCATCTTTGGATCCCCAAAGCAGGTCAGGCCTGACAAGCAACTTAGAACAGTGGGGGAGATGATTTGAAACTGGATTTTCCATGAAAAATCTGGAATGCATAGTTTGGTTATTCTTTCCTTTGGTGAGAATAGGCACTTAATTATATGTATCAATAAATGTATTTACCATTAATTCTGCATGCTTTATTTTAGTTTATATATTATATTTTTATTTAATTCCCACAAATATTAAGGCAGGTATTATTATTGAGATTCCTATTTTACAGATGACAAAACTCAGCTCAGAAAGGTTAAGTGACTTTACCAAGGTAATCTAGTGGGCAGAACCAAGGCTAAATCATCAAGGCTTGTCTTCTTGGCTAGTTAAGGCTTATTTCATATCACCCCATTCTAAAACTGGGAAGATAAATTACCTGCATATGTACCAAATCCATTCTCTTGTAACAATTTTATGCCTTCCAGAATTGGAGTTAGAAAAGATAGTAAATAGTAGTGTATTCACACTATGGAATGCTATGTGCTGTGTGCTTAGTCTCTCAGTTGTGTCAGACTCTTTGCGACCCCACGGACTGTGGTCCTCCAGGATCCTCTGTCCGTGGGGATTATTCAGGCTAGAGTACTGGAGTGGGTTGCCATGCCCTCCTCCGGGGATCTTCCCAACCCAGGGATCAAACCCAGGTCTCCTGCATTGCAGGCAGATTCTTTACCATTTGAGCCACCAGGGAAGCCAGTGGAATACTATATATCAGTACAAATAAGCTACAACTACATGTATAAATGTGGATAAGTTTGAGGGAACATATGTTGAGAGGGAGGTGAGTTGCAGAAAAATAACCACAAAGTGTGATACCAATATGTATTTAAAAGAAAGGAGTCAGTTCCACAGAATAGTATGTGCTTATCATACAACTCAGCAAGTGCAGTCTTAGCCATTTGCATCAGAAGAATGAATACTTAAGTTTACATAGAAGTTTCTACAAAAATGCTCACAGCAGCTTTATTTGTAACATCCCTTGAAGTAACCTTCAGTAGGCGAATGGTTAAACACTATGTTATGTCCATTCAATGGAATAGTACTCAGTAATAACAAGGAACAGATTAGTGATAGATGCAACAATGTGGATGGATTTTAAGGGCATTTCATTTAGTGGGGAAACAAGGCAATCTTATATATGATTACATACAGTATAGTTCCATTTATATGATAAATGGTAAAATAATAGAAGTGGAGAAGAGATTGGTAGTTGCCAGGGGAAGAGAGAAGTTGGTTGTGACAGGTGTCCTTGTGATAGAACTGTTCTATATTTGACCATGGTTGTGGTCATGCAAATCCTCACAGGAGGGAAAACTGCATGTAACTAAATGCACACACATACACATGAATAGCTACACACACATACACACAGGTGTATGTCACACTGATGAAATCTGAACAGGGTCAGTGGGTTGTTTCAATGTCACTTAGCTGGTTGTGATATTGTGCCATAGTTTTTTAAGGTGCTACCACAGTAGGGAATGGATGAGGAGTATACAGACTCTGTCTCTATTATCTTAACCACTGCATGTGAATCCACAAGTATCTCAAAGTTAAAAAAAGAATGCAATATATAAAGACACAGGGAGATAGTAAAGACCTAATTTAGAATGGTGACAACTGAGCAGAAGGCAAGAGGGTGGGATAGGTTTACATGTGTAGTTTTCAACACACTTATTTCCTTCTTTATGTGGAGTGGCTGTTTATGACATATTTGATATTTTTCAAGTGAATTATCCCAGCATTAAAATAATAACACAATTTAAAAAATTCTCTGTGTTTAATGAACAAGAACTGAAGCAGAGTAAAAAAGGATTCAAATCCAGTTGAAAGTCTGTCTGGTCTTGTGTCTTATGTAAAGTCTTTTTTGAGTGAAAAGCTCTGGCATCTGCTATTTGGCAGACAGTATCTGCAGTAGCCCTAGAACTCTGCAATATTCACACGGTGGATCTGAACATCCCAGCCAGGTCCACGGGTAGCGTCATTTCAGCAACTGGATAAAGCTCTTGCAAACAGGTGATGCTCTTATAAGCAACGTAAATCACGGCCTGCTGCACTGTCTGGCCACCTTCTCAGAGGGCTCTTGGAGCTTAACTCGGCTTCCCCTGCTCAAGCAGGGACAGGGAGGTGGACGGGGAGTGGGCAGGGAAGAGCTGGGAAGGGAGGGAGGGTCTGGAGGGCAGGGAGGGGCTGGAGAGCAGGGGACTTCTCAGCTGGGGATTGCTGAGCAAAGCCTGGGGAAGCAATGGAGTGTTTCCCCGGGGCCCTGGGACTGGAGCTTCAAGGTTTTGTTTGGAAATTGCTAGGATTTGGTGTCTGTCAAGTGTCATTAGTGCATTGGGAACCAGGCTGGCCTTGAGAGTCAGGCTCTGTCCTTGCCTGGCTGGTTCACCGGATAAATGACTTGGGGATTGGGACTCAACAACGGTTAAATGGAAATAGCAGCAGCAGCTGCAGCCTCCCAGCTTTCCTGCTCCACGTTTGCTGTGAGTAAAATACCTCATGATCCCCCAATACTCTTTTTCTACCGGGTGACTGCTGTAGCCCAGCCAGGCCCCCCTGCCCGAGGACCCAGGCTAGAGAGCCAGGCCTAGGATCAGGGAACGCAACACACTTAGTCTAAAAATCATCCACTGGCCCTAAAAGATAAGAGACTCAAGATCTAGGTAAACCTTGAGAAAAGAAGGAAAGAAATTCAGACTGCCCTCAGTTTTGCCCACACTGCCTTCCTGGTGGCTACCCCACTTTGGTTCTCCATCAGCTGAGGGATTCAAAGCTGAGGAAAGAGCGAGTGAAAGGCTAGGAAGGCCAGCCAAGAGTTAAAGTCAGCAGGGATGTCCTAGGGTGCTGTGTGTCTGTTCTGAGGAAGGGGCGGGCCCTCAGCAGGCATACCACGCACAGTGGTGCAGGATGCGCACTGCCCAAATCCAGAAGGACTGCACACAGCGTAGTCTACAGGAACGGTGTCTCCTGGAGTTGGACAGTGCACAACCCGAGTGTGCGAGTGGACCTGGGAGGGGTCCAAAGGCAGTAACATAAAGCTAACACGTGTCAAGCAGCCACCCTGTGTCGAACACCTGGTAAGGAGTTTACGTACGTGACTTGATCCTCGTACCAACTGGACAAACAGCCGCTGCCCCATCACAGATGCAGTGGGGAAGACGTCAGGTGCTCGCTTCCTACATGAAGTGGCTCTATTTTCCATCGACTTCATGCACGAGTTTCACACGGTTTTTAAAGTGTATGTCCAGTTTTGAAAGTCTGAATTTGTGGGAATCCATGTGCATACGTGTAGCAGAGAGAGAGGCTGAGCAATCCGAGGGCGAGAGGCCTGAGTCCTCACTCTTCCTCGGCCTGCGATTCCTTCCAGCCTCTCTTTCTCTGGACCTGAGTTTCCTGTCCCCTTTCTCTGCTTTCAGAGGGCTGGGAAGCTGGGTGGGGTCGTGTCTACTGCTGGTAGCTAGGTTCCTCAGAATCAGGGTGAAAAGCCCACAGATGGTTTCGTAATCCTGGTAGTCTTCTGCAGGCTCATTTTCTCCCAGGGAGGAGAAATCTTCCAGCTGCTTCTGCTTTGACCTTTCTCTGGCGGAGGGTCTGGGAGACACCTCGTGGAGGCCACAGGGGTGTGTGGCCCAGTCTCCCTGACCACCTACGTCTTCCGGTCCAGCTGCGGTGGTGGAGCGGCTTGGTTTCCTCAGAGACCGTCGGCCTTCTGAGGGGGGTGTGATGAATCTCCTAAGTCTCAGAGGGGTTAGGCAGCTTGGCCTAGAACATCTAACTAGTACGGAGCAGTGTGTGTGTGTGTGTTAGTCGCTCAGTCGTGTCTGACTCTTTGTGACCCCATGGACTGTAGCACTCCCAGGCTCCTCTGTCCATGGGATTTCCCAGGCAAGAATACTGGAGTGGGTTGCCATTCTGTCCTCCAGGGGATCTTCCTGATCCAGGGTTGAACCTGGGTCTCCTGCACTGCAGGAAGATACTTTACCACTTGAGCCATCAGGGAAGCCCCGTACATAGCAGAGTCTGGACCAAACCTGAGTTTGACTTGGGCTAAACCCTGTGTGATGGGTTGCCTCCCTTTGAAGTCTGCAGTTTCCCAAGCTGGAAAGACAGAGGAAACTTTCGCTGTGGGTGATGACCCTATCCCGGGAGCCACCCTCTTAGGACATCAGAACCCCTCCTCCCCGGAGCCCTGACCTGCCTGCACCTGCCCTCCTATTTGTGTTCTCAGTTGCAGTATGTAGGGGAGGGCCCTGTGCCATGATATGTCACTCAGATTTGTTCAGCAGCGATTCTGCATCGGGCCTGGAGTGAGGGTTTGACTGATGGGACTTAACCCTCTCAGCAGTTCTGCAGGCAGGGGTTTTGCCAACTGCACAGATGCAGCTGGAAGATGCCAAGAATGCGCCTCCCACCTGAAGAGCCCATCAAGACTCTCACCGATGCAGTGTGTCTGACCACGTGTGAGATGGCAGGAGCTGAGAAGAGGGTGCTTCTATCAGCTATCCCCTGCAGCTTAGGAAGGTCGTGCGCATGTGCTCAGTCACTAAGTTGTGTCCGAGTCTTTGCTACCCTGTGGACTGTAGCCTGCCAGGCTCCTCTGTCCATGGGATTTCCCAGGCACAGGAAGAGTACAGGAGTGGGTTGCCATTTCCTTCTCTAGGGGATCTTCCCGACCCAGGAATGGAACCCGCATCTCCTGCATTGGCAGGTAGATTCTTTACCCATTGAGCCACCTGGGAAACCCCAGAAGGTCACAGCTCCTTAAAAATCTGCCACCCACTGGTAGCCCTACCTTATTGTCCTGGAATATAAAAGCTTGTGAGAAACTTCCAGGTTGCCACGAAACCAGAGGATCCTGGCTCTAATTAAGAGGTTCCATGCACTGGTGGACCAAGAAGCAAAGACGGGTCCCTTTCTGCATAGCAGGTCCCTGAGCTAGACAGCACTAACATGTATCTTTTTTACTTCCCATCTCCTCCATTAGCTGCATCCAAACATCAGGCTGATTCATCTCCTCTTGGTCCCAGCCCCATGTTATCTTGAATTTCAGGTGTCCCAGGACGTCTATTTCTCTTTTAAAAAATTATATATTGATTTGTTTGTTTATTTTTGGCTGTGCTGGGTCCTCTTTGCTGCACATGGGCTTTCTCTAGTTGTGGTGAGTGGGGCCTTACCAGTTGTGATGAGCTGGCTTCTCCTTGTGGTGGCTTCTCTTATTGCAGAGGATGGGCTCTAGGGGTCTCGGGCTTCAGTAGTTGAGACATGTGGGCTTAGTAGTTGTGGTACACGGGCTTAGTTGCTGCTTGGCATGTGAGATCTTCCCGGATCAGAGATAGAACTTGTGTCTCTTGCACTGGCAGATGGATTCTTTACCACTGAGCCACCAGGGAAGTCCAAGGATGTCTGTTTCTATCATTCTGTTTCCAGTGGGTTAACTTCTTCCTTGTTTTTCACGGTACTCCAGACACCGGCTGCATAGCTGCCTCTCATGTTCACAGGTGGTTCTTTCAAAGAGTTCAAAACAGATAGAAATCTGACCCCTTACCTCCTCCCTGAGAACTGGGGAGGGGCAGGGAGGAAGGGAATAGGAAGAATTTCTATTTCACAGCATTGCCTGCCAAAGAATTAATCAGTTATTTGACTCCAGATAACATGGTAATTAATAATGTAATAAGATGCAATTTACAGGCACTCATGCCTGAAGGCCTCTGGTCCCAAGGCCCTTGGTAAAAGGCAAAATTAAAAGCATCCATAATCTCAAAGAAGACAACGTGACCAGAGTTCATGGAGGCTGAAGATTACTGGGGTCCTCTGGTGCTCCACATTAGTGGACAGCAGCCCAGGCTCTCAACTTGCAGAAGAACTGCCCCCTACCCTCAGTACCCAGACTAAGCAGAATGAGAGGTCAGTCATATACACATGACTGCCAAGACCCCTCCACAGACTCACAACAGACTCCTAAGATAAACCCTCTCCTATGGGAAGAGGAAGTCCAGGAAAGTCCCAGCCAGTCCTCCCTTGGAATCCCAGGTCTGTCGTTTAATGCCTATTGACCTTGGAGGTCTCTCTGCACCTCAGTTTCCACTTTATAGTGTTGCAGTGAAGATGACTGAGAATAGCTGCCAAGCCCTTAGTTTGAATTTACAAAGTGCTTCAGTTAAGTTCAGTTTAGTCGCTCAGTCGTGTCCAACTCTTTGCGACCCCATGAATTGCAGCATGCCAGGCCTCCCTGTCCATCACCAACTCTTGGAGTTCACTCAGACTCACGTCCATCGAGTCAGTGATGCCATCCAGCCATCTCATCCTCTGTCATCCCCTTCTCCTCCTGCCCCCAATCCCTCCCAGCATCAGAGTCTTTTCCAATGAGTCAACTCTTCGCATGAGGTGGCCAAAGTTTTGGAGTTTCAGCCTCAGCATCAGTCCTTCCAATGAACACCCAGGACTGATCTCCTTTAGAATTGACTGGTTGGATCTCTTTGCAGTCCAAGGGACTCTCAAGAGTTTTCTCCAACACCACAGTTCAAAAGCATCAATTCTTCAGCACTCAGTTTTCTTCACAGTCCAACTCTCACATGCATACATGACCACTGGAACTTGCATGCATTATTTCCTGCAGTTCTTTAAGACCTCTCTGAGGTTTTACAGCAGACACTACCCGCCTGGTATCTCTGCTCATCTACTTCCCCTCCTTTAACTCCTGGGGGCCATGTGCACAGTTAAAAGACATGCCCCAGCTTTCCTTACAGCTACGGATGGTCAATGAGATGTAAGCAAAAGTTGTTGCAGGGGCTGAGGGTCCTGGGAAAACTCTTTAGGGCAGTGGTCCCCATCCTTTTTGGTACCAAGGGACCAGAAGACAGTTTTTCCATGGAATGGGATGGGTGGGGAGATGGTTTCAGGATGATTCAAGTGCAATACAAGTATTGTGCACTGTTTTTCTGTTATTGTTGCAGCAGCTCCACCTCAGATCATCAGGCATTACATCCCAGAGGTTAGGGACCCCTGCTTTAGGAGACTGACTCAGCTGGGATTATGTCCATCCCTTCTTCTTTCTAATTTCTACCTAGATTTCAGACATGATGTATGGTGCTCTGATAGCCTTCCTGGACTATGACATGAACTTGGAGTTGGAAGCCATATACCAACTATAGATGGTGATAAAGGAAGACAGAAAGAGCCTGGAGCCTCCAATAACTATGAAACTGCCATAGGACAATGGAATGTTCTCCTCTAGATTTTTGTTACATGAGAGGATTATAAACCTCTGTCTTATTTAAATCAGTGCAATGCATCTTCTCCTGGTAGGTATGCTTATCCTGTCTTTCAAAGGGGGAGACTGCTGCTGAGCAAAGTTAAGGGACTTGCTCAAAGCCACCTCTTTAAGTTGAATGGGCTACAGTCACATATCCTGAAAGAGAACGTTCCCAAATGATTTTCAGTTGGCAAAGATTCACGAACAAAACAGTGAAGAATCAGATGATGTTCTTCTTTGGCCTGAAGGTTGAAACATCTTGCTGTTTTTTGGAGCTGCCATTTCCCGAGGGCTCTTTTCATCTCCCTGGCTTTCCTTTTTACTTCTCCTTCCTCTTTGCCCTTAGTCCTTCTGCTGTTCAGCACTTCCCAAAGTCTTCTACCTACCAGTGGGAGACTGTTGGGCAACCCAGGGCCCCGGAATGAGCATGTGCAGTAGAGGACAGTGACAGCCCCTGCCTTCATGTGTCCCTTGTAGAAGGGAGGCAGAGCCAGCCCCTCCTTGGAGCTCCTTCTGGGGTTTCACAGCCCTCATTCCCCAGCGTTGCGGGCAGTAGAGGACTTGTCTTCCTGTCTTCAATCAACTTCTCCCATTTGCGTGCATGTAGAAGGAGTGGACACATAGGCATGAACTTCTTGGAAGTCCATAGGAAGTTGGCAGTAGGATGGCAGATAGCCTGGCACAGGAAAATGAACTGGGGTCAGTCAGGACCCTGGTCCTTTGTGGCAGAAAGAAGAGTAAACTTTCCTGGGAAAAATGCACCGTTTAAGACGGAAATGCCAGATTTCTCTAATATCTCTCCAAGTTATGAACAGAGTTCCCTGTGCTATACAGTAGGTCCTTGTTGCTTATCCACTTTAAATACGGCAGTGCAGTGTGTACATGTCCAGGATGGCTGAGTCCCTTCGCTGTTCTGAAACTATCACAGCGTTGTCTGTTAATCAGCTATACCCCAGTACAAAATAAAAAGTTAAAAATAATAAAAAAATGAGGCTTTGAAATGGATATGTGGTTTTTGACATCTCTGATCCATCCATGGATTTCAGAAAACTTTGCATGTTGGTCTTTGTTTGGGCAGGATGGATTCCAGAGTGCTTAGTCAGACAGGGGCAACCTAAGAGAGCCCCCAGGAGAGCAGCTGGAGTCTACAACATGCTAGGGGCAAGTCCCATTCTTGGACCTGGTCAGGATTTGAGTTGCCACGTGGCAGGGAGAGAGTGGTGGAGATGTCCTCAAGAACGGGGAACTTAGAATATAATAAAGATATTTCTTTACTTTTATACAAAGATTTCTGAAGGGAGAAAGGAGGTTCCTATTGAGTTTTTCACTCTTCTTTCAACCCCAAATCAGAGAAGCAGGGGAAAATGCTTCTTTTTCCCAGTGATTAACCGGGCAATTCAAGCCAGTAGGAACAGTAGCCGGCCCTTACAGACCACCTGCTGTGTCAGGCACCGGTGTGTTTCACATGTGTTAACTCATTTAGTAACTGTCTGTAGTAGGCTCTGTATACCCATTTAATAAAAGACAACAGTGAGGAACAGAGAAAGTTTAGTAACTTGCCCAAAGTCACAGGGAGGAGAACAATTTGTGTTCTTACCCATGACCAGCACTGCTTCTCAAAAGATGCTGAACTTTGCGGTTCTGGGAAAGCAAGGAGGCAGAATCACTTTGGTTCAATCCCTCGCTTGCTTTGTCCCTCACTAGACTGGTTTTATCATTAAGATAATTAAAATGTTAAAATCTAGTTCTTATGTAAAATGCCTGACCCCACTTATTTAATGATAATTCATTACTTTTGAATATGGTCTTGCTTTTCTTTTCCAAACAGGTGTTCATTACCCCTTCATTTGACCCTCACAATCTCCAGTGAAAGAGCAGGCTCAGATGCAATTATCCTCACTTTATATGTGAGAGAAATGAAGCCTATCATATTTCCTGAACTACTTTGAGAACATTCTCCTATGTCTCTTTCTTGCCTTTTAAACATCAAATCTTTTAAATGATTTAAACAGTATGAATCGAGTTGAGCAGCTTTCCCATACTCTTCCTTAGAATTCACATCTATTGGTATTTTAGTATCATTTCAGCCTTTTTTTCTAAGTGCAGAGCATACTCATGAATGATTTTGAAGGAGTGTACCTATGGTCATGCGGTAGTCATTGCTTGGTTTGTGCACCTCACAAACCAAGACCAAAGTTCTGCTCCATTTTAAAAATGGCACCATGATATTCTACAGCATAGATGTATTATCGCTTATTTATCCCCTCTCCTATTGGCCTAACCTAAATTGGTCATTTTGGTTAGTCCCAATTTTTATGATTATAGTAAACGCTATAATGATTATTCTTACTTATACATTTTGGTGTTCATGTGTTTTTTTGTTTGTTTGTTTGTTTAGGTCAAGATGAGTTTACAGTTTAAATAGCATAACTTAATTGCATCCAAAACCATTTTCAAATTCATCTTTAAGCTAGCCAAAAAATAGGTTATTTTAATTTTATATTGGAATATAATTGCTTTGCAATGTAGTGTTAGTTTCTGCTATAGAATGAAGTAAATCAGCTATGTATATATGCCCCCTCCATCTTGAACCTTCCTCCCAGCCCACTCCCATCCCACCCCTCTAGGTCATCACAGAGCAGCCGGCCGAGCTCCCTGCGCTGTATAACAGGCTCCCACTAGCTAACTATTTACACATGGTAGTGTATGTATGTCAACCTTATCTCCCAGTTTATCCCACCCTCCTCTTTCCCACTGTGTTCACAAGTCTACTCTACATCTACATTTTATTCCTGCCCTGAAAATGGGTTCATCTGTACCATTTTTCTAAATTCCACATACATGAATTATACGATATTTGTTCTTCTCTTTCTGACTTCACTCTGTAAGACAGACTTTTGTTCTTGTTGTTTAGTCGTGTCTGACTCTTCTGTGGCCCATGGACTGTTGCCCACCAGGCTCCTCTATCCATGGAATTTTCCAGGCAAGAATACTGGAGTGGGTTGCCCTTTCCTTCTCCAGGGGATCTTCCTGACCCAGGGATCGAACCTGTGTCTCCTGCATTGGCAGGTGGACCCTTTACTGCTGAGCCACCAGGAAAGTATGAGAGACTCTAGGTCCATCCAGAAACAGTGATTTTTAAAAACCACTTAACACTGAACATACAGGACCTCTGAGAAGGCAGCTTGACTATACCATGTGGTTTTTGTAAAATGAATTTCTAGAGGTGTAACTCTGGGTCTAATGGTATGAATATTTTAAAAATTTAAGTTCTACCAAATAATTAAATCAAAAAAGTTTTGCCAAATGACATGTTCATACAGGGTCCTAGAGTAGTCATTCTTTATTCTTTTGTCAAAGCTGAGTATTTTCAATTTTTTAAGTTTTTACTTCTCTAGTGGGTGAAAAATAATACCCTATTGTTTTAAATTGAATTTCCCCTATTACAAGGTTGAATATCCTTTTAATATACTTATTAGCCATTTGTATTTCTTCTATAAAATCTCCTTTGTATTCTCTCCCTCTTCTTCCACTGGATTTTGGCTTTTCTCTACTGATGCAAAGTAATGCTCTATCTTCTAGACATTGATTTTTTTATTGTTGCTGCATATATTGCAAGCATTTCCCCTCTAGCGTCTCTTGCTTGTCTTTAACTTTGTGATGTCTTTTGATGCAAAGATGTTTTAAAATTCTGTGTATGTATTACCTCTCAATTTTTCAAATTATGTGATGTTCCAAGCTCATAGACAAATATAAAGGATAACGTACAATCTATATACTCAACATCAGTTTTGTACTTAACATCTTGGTACATTTAAATTCCAGTCCCAAAGAAGGGCAATGCCAGAGAGTGTTCAAACAACCATACAGTTGTGCTCATTTCACACAATAACAAGGTTATGCTGAAAATCCTTTAAGTCAGCTTCAGTAGTACATGAACTGAGAACTTCCAGATATACAAGTTGGAAAAGACAGAGGAACCAGAGATCAAATTGCCAAGCTTCCTTGGATCATAGAGAAAACAAGGGAATTTCAGAAAAACATCTACTTTTGCTTCATTGACTATGCCAAACTGAGGAAAATTCTTAAAAAGATGGGAATACCAGACCACCTTACCACCCTCCTGAGAAACCTTATATGTGGTTCAAGAAGCATCAGTTAGAACCAGACATGGAACAGAGGACTTGTTCAAAATTGGGAAAGGAGTACTTGAAGGCGGTATATTGTTACCTGTTTATTTAACTTAAATGAGAGTACATCATGTGAAATGTATGATGGATGAATCATAAGTTGGAATCAACATTGCCGGGAGCAATATCAACAACTTCAGATATGCAGATGATACCACTCTAGTGGCAGAAAGAGAAGAGGAACTAAAGAGCTTCTTGATAAGAATGAAAGAGGAGAGTGAAAAAGCTGACTTAAAACTCAACATTCAAAAAACTAAGATCATGGCATTTGGTCCCATGACTTCCTGGCAAATAGAAGGGGAAAAGTGGAAACAGTGACAGATTTTATTTTCTTGGGTTTCAAAATCACTGCTAAACCTCCCTGAGCCCCACTTCTCTCATCTGTAAAGTAGAGCTATGCATGGCTAGCTCATGGTTGCCTTGAGAATTGCCTGCAATAATGGAAACGAGGTGCCCAGCCCCTGGCTGGCCCCTGGTAGCCTAGCTCCATAAGCAATGGTGGTTATTGGTAAAGGTAACACTCAAATAGCTGTCCTTGGGGGCCCCCATGGATGGGGTCATAAAGGGTGTCACATCCTATCGCTGCCCCAAGTGGCAGGGATGCAGCATGGTTAAGAGCACAAGAGCTGGAGAACAGTACAAAGGACCAGATATAAGGATTGGGCGCATGGAGACATGATCAGGGAATAGGATAGGAGCAGTGGCCTGCAAGCACCCACAGCAGGCTGGCTAAGGCGGGGATTTGAACTCAGGATAAAAGATGCTGTGCTGTGCGGTCATCGTAATGATACTTGGGAAGATTGCAGAAATGTAAGAAAATGGTACTTTATGAAAACGGCAGAATTATAAAGAGATACACACTCTCTGGTTGCAGGCTAAATAAAAATGTTAAGGTTAAAAAAAAGCAGTTGTGGAATTAGTGAGTGTGAGAGTGAGGCTAGGACTATTCTGAGTTGATACAGCAGATGCTGTGTTTGCCTCCTTTAAGCTGTTTTTCAACCTGTTTTGTTTTTTAAAGTTTAACTAAGGGTTGATATGTGCTATCAAATGCAATTTTAAAACAGCATGATCATTTCTCAGGCTTCCACAGTGCTGCTGATATCTTAGGCAACTGACACAGCAGTTGTGGGCTTCCCTGGTAGCTCAGCTGGTAAAGAATCCACCTGCAATGCAGGAGACCCCAGTTCAATTCCTGTGTCGGGGAGATCTGCTAGAGAAGGGATAGGCTACCCACTCTAGTATTCTCGGGCTTCCCTGGTAGCTCAGACTGTAAAGAATCCACCTGCAATTCAGGACACCTGGGTTTGATCCCTGGGTTGGGAAGATCCCCTGGAGGAGGACATGGCAACCCACTCCAGTATTCTTGCCTGGAGAATCTCTAAGGACCGAGGATCATGGCGGGCTGTGGAAAATTCTGAGAGATGGGAATACCAGACTATCTAAACTGCCTCCTGAGAAACCTGTATTCAGGTCAAGAAGTAACAGTTAGAACTAGACATGGAGCAGCAGACAGATTTCAAATTGGGAAAGGAGTACAACAAGGCTGTATATTGTCACCCTGCTTATTTAACTTATACACGGTGTCCATCATTCAAAGTGCTGGGCTGGATGAAGCACAAGCTGGAGTCAAGATTGCCAGGAGAAACATCAATAACCTCAGATACGCAGACAACTCCAGTTTTATGGAGGAAAGGGAAGAAGAACTAAAGAGCCTCTTGATGACAGTGAAAGAGGAGAGTGAAAAAGCTGGCTTAAAACTCAGTGTTCAAAAAACGAAGATCATGGCATCTGGTCCCATCACTTCATGGCAAATAGATGGGGCAACAGTGGAAACAGTGAGAGACTTTATTTTTGGGGGCTCCAAAATCACTGTAGATGGTGACTGCAGCCATGAAATTAAAAGATGCTTACTCCTTGGGAGGAAAGTTATGACCAACCTGGACAGCATATTAAAAAGCAGAGACATTACTTTGCCAGCAAACGTCTGTCTAGTCAAAGCTATGGTTTTTCCAGTGCTCATGTATGGATGTGAGAGTTGGACTATAAAGAAAGCTGAGTGCCTAAGAATTGATGCTTTTAAACTGTGGTGTTGACAAAGGGTCTTGAAGTTCCTTGGACTGCAAGGAGATCCAACCAGTCCATCCTAAAGGAAATCAGTTCTGAATATTCACTGGAAGGACTGATGCTGAAGCTGAAGCTCCAATGCTTTGGCCACCTGATGGGAAGAGCTGACTCATTGGAAAAGACCCCAAAGCTAGGAAAGGTTGACGACAAAAGGATAAGGGTGTAGCAGAGGATGAGGTGGTTAGATAACATCACTGACTCAATGGACATGAGTGTGAGCAAATTTGAGGAGATAGTGAAGGACAGGGAAGCCTGGCAAGCTGCAATCCATGGAGTTGCAAAGTGTCGAACATGACTTAGTGACAGAACAACAACATTTAAATATCCCCAGCATCTTGTAATTTCATTTGCAGTTTTATCCTTTTTAAAAAAGCAAAAAATAATATTTATTTTTCCAATAAATTGCAATTGCATTTACTGACATATTTTATAAATTTCTGTGCTCCTCATAGCTTCTTGTGGTCCAGATCGTCCCTTTGGGTTTACTTTATTTCTAAATGAAGTGCATCTTTGATAGTGCCTTTAGTGAGAGGCTGTGGGTGTTAAGTTCCTTTAGTATTTTTTATGGTTAGTAATGTGTCTTTATTCTGTCTGAACTCCTAAATAGTAGCTGGGGTAGAGATTGCTAGCTGCCCAGCCCACAACTTGTCTTCCTCCTTCCTTGGAAACAGAATTGGAACACATTTTATTTAGGGCTGCTGTATGCTCAGCAGAAAGCCTATATTTTCTAGACGCTCATAGCCATGAGTGACTAATTAGATGTAAGCAGCAAACACTGAGTCGGGGGAGAATGTCCTAAAGAGAGCTGCCTTAGCCAAGAGGAGCACCCTTTCATCCTTGTCCTTTTTTTGTGGAACACAGGAGCCTTCCTTGGACAATGAAGAGAGAAGCCACAAGCTTAGGAAAGTAGAGGAGAAGCTCAGGAATGGATTTGGGTTCCTTTGATATAACACAATGAAACCCTCATTTAATTTGTGTAAGCCTCTCTTTAGGTCTCTGACGCTAACAGCAAAATTCAATTTTAGGGTGATGTTTGTTTTCCTCTCAGCCTTTGAGGATGCTGTATTATTGTACTTAGCAATCTATTGTCTGGAGTCAGAGATCTGATGTTAGTCTAATTGTTCTATCTTCTTTTCTGATCCTTTTAAAGATTTCCCCATGGCCCTTATTATTTTTTTTAATGCATCTGTGGCTGGATTTATTTGTATTTATCTCACTAGATTCTTAGAATGTGCTTTCTGTTTAATGACTCATGCCTTTATCCAATTTTGGAAAGATTTTTAATAATTATCTCTTAAAATATTGAGTCTCTGTCATTCTTTTCATTCTCTCTTTTTTCTGGAGTTAGATGCATGTTAAGACTTCTCTCTCAGTTGTTCCTTCTTGTTGCTTAACTGCATTATATAGTGTGTGTGTGTGTGTGTGTGTGTTTCTGGGTGAATTCCTCAGTTCCATAATTTAGACTATGAAATTTTTATCATCTATTAAACTTGTAAAATTTACTGACATTTTTCTTCAATTTCAAGGATTTCTAATGAGTTCTCTCTTATTTTACTATTCTCACTTTATTGCTGCCTAGTTTTGCTTAATGATATCTTACTCTTTTCAATATGGAAGTTACAGTTTCACTTTTCTCTAAGAACATACTAAAGATACTGTAATTAAAAGTCTGTCCAATTATACAAAATTAATTTCATCTAAAACACTCAAACCACAAAAAACTGAGGATGTGGCAGATGCCTCCATCTATTTGAACAAAATTTAACCCAGAACATGGATATCAGACCAAATCATACAATTTATATCAACCATATGAATGACAACATTAAAAAAGAAGCAAATTCAGTATGTCAGAACAGATTGTGGTATAATATCTAAAATGCATGGCACTTTTTCTGACAAAGAAAAGAAAAGAAGATAAAACTGTGTAACAAATGGCAACAATCGTGAACAAAAAGCCTGGTCAGGGAACACCAAATTAAGCTGATACCAAGGAAATGCAATACCAAGTTCTCAGGTCCTTGATCATCCTCCAAACTATATTTTATTCCTTAATAATTTACTGGAAGACACTAGCGAAATGATGTTGACCATGTTGTTTAATCAGTTTCCTGGTTTCAAAGAAGCATCTCTGGTACTTTTGGGAGTACTTTCGGGAGGCATGACATTGCTTTAGTTGAATTTGAAGATGATAGACAGGCTGAAGCTACCAGGGATGCTTTATAGGGAAATAGGATACTATCCTATCCATGAAGATCACCTAATCAAAGAAGTAACATTTAGGATAGCTGTCTTTAAAAAAAAAAATTTTTTTTTATTTATTTGGCTGTGTTGGGTCTTAGTTGCCCGTTGCATGTGGGATCATAGTTCCCTGACCAGGGATTGAGTCCCCATTCCCTCTGTTGGCAGGCAGATTCTTAATCACTGGACCACCAGCTAAAGTCCCTAGGATAACTGTCTTTAAAATACTTGGTTTTGTTTATCAGATCAGATCAGTCACTCAGTTGTGTCTGACTCTTTGCAACCCCATGAATCGCAGCATGCCAGGCCTCCCTGTCCATCCCCAACTCCTGGAGTTCACTCAAACTCACGTCCATAGAGTCAGTGATGCCATCCAGCCATCTCATCCTCTGTCATCCCCTTCTCCTCCTGCCCCCAATCCCTCCCAGCATCAGAGTCTTTTCCAATGAGTCAACTCTTCGCATGAGGTGGCCAAAGTACTGGAGTTTCAGCTTTAGTATCATTCCTTCCAAAGAAATCCCAGGGCTGATCTCCTTCAGAATGGACTGGTTGGATCTCCTTGCAGTCCAAGGGACTCTCAAGAGTCTTCTCCAACACCACAGTTCAAAAGATCAATTCTTCGGCGCTCAGCCTTCTTCACAGTTCAACTCTCACATCCATACATGACCACAGGAAAAACCATAGCCTTGAATAGACGAACCTTTGTTGGCAAAGTAATGTCTCTGCTTTTGAATATGCTATCTAGGTTGGTCGTAACTTTCCTTCCAAGGAGTAAGTGTCTTTTAATTTCATGGCTACAGTCAGCATCTGCAGTGATTTTGGAGCCCAGAAAAACAAAGTCTGACACTGTTTACAGTTTCCCCATCTATTTCCCATGAAATAATGGGACTGGATGCCATGATCTTCGTTTTCTGAATGTTGAGCTTTAAGCCAACTTTTTCACCCTCCACTTTCACTTTCATCAAGAGGCTTTGTAGTTCTTCTTCACTTTCTGCCATAAGGGTGGTGTCATCTGCATATCTGAGGTTTTTGATATTTCTCCTGGTGTTGTTTACAGTTTCACTTTAATAACATTTGGTCAGGCCACTTTAACAGTTGGGGGGAGAGGGGAAGTGTTTGTGAAATTTTCATGAAGGATTTAAAAAAAGTACCTAGACTGTGTTTGTGAAAGTGAAAGCTGCTCAGTCACGTCTGACTCTTTGTGACCCCATGGAGTATACAGTCCATGGAATTCTCCAGGCCAGAATACTGGAGTGAGTAGCCATTCCCTTCTCCAGGGCATCTTCACAACCCAGGGACTGAACCCTGGTCTCTAGCATTGCAGGTGAATTCTTTACCAGCTGAATTGCCTTAATGAATTATGAATTGTGAAGGCCTTAATTTTGTACAATAAACTTTTATTTGTAAAAAAATAAAAAATTGTAACTATGTGTGGTGACGGATGTTAACAAGACTTACTGTTGTAATAACTTCACAATATCTACATATATCAATCTACATACTGTACTTTTGAAACTAGTACAATGCTATATGTCAATTATATCTCAATTTTTAAAAAGCTGTACCAGAGAAAGAAAAACCATAGCTAATAAAATACTATTGGAAAAATACAACTAGAAGGATAATTACTGAATACAAACATTTGCTGCTGCTGCTGCTGCTGCTGCTAAGTCGCTTCAGTCGTGTCCGACTCTGTGCGACCCCAGAGACAACAGCCCACCAGGCTTCCCCGTCCCTGGGATTCTCCAGGCAAGAACACTGGAGAGGGTTGCCATTTCACTTGCATGAAAGTGAAAAGTGAAAGTGAAGTCGCTCAGTCGTTCCCGACTCTTAGCAACCCCATGGACTACAGCCCACCAGGCTCCTCTGTCTATGGATTTTCCAGGCAAGAGTACTGGAGTGGGGTGCCAAATATAAACATCTACTTTTGCTTAAAACTATAGCTTTTTGCTGTACACACACAAAAATTATACACCTAAGCTAGGTTTGCATGAACTGGCCAGTGGTTACTATACAATCTCAGCGATATCCTCTTCACTCCAACCATATAGGCCCATATTTAGTTCCATAAACACGAGACTTGCCTACCTCAGGGTCTTTGTGCGTGCCTTTCTTTCTTCCCAGTACTTGACAAGACTGGCTTTTTTCATCCTTTATGTCTTAATTAAAAACACCAAAATGAGAGCAGTGATTATCTCTACATGGTAGAATTTGATATAATTTATTTATATTTCCTTTTTATTTATTTTACTTCATATATTATGTTTTAAAAAGGAAGAAAGACACAAATTATTTTAATCTTTAGTATGCTAGTATACATAGGAAGGAATAAAATATTGATACTACAGTTCTCCCTAATGCTATTTATTTAAAAAATGATAATTTCATCTACAGTGGATTTGTGCTGCTTATCTGGCTGACTGCATTAACTTTTTCTCTTTTTAAATTAAAGTACAGTTGCTGTATAATCATAAGGGATTTGATTTAGGTCATACCTGAATGGTCTAGTGGTTTTCCCTGCTTTCTTCAATTTCAGTCTGAATTTGGCAATAAGAAGTTCATGATCTGAGCCACAGTCAGCTCCTGGTCTTGTTTTTGCTGACTGTATAGAGCTTCTCCATCTTTGGCTGCAAAGAATATAATAAGATTTTGGTGTTGCCCGTCTGGTGATGTCCATGTGTAGAGTCTTCTCTCATGTTGTTGGAAGAGAGTGTTTGCTATGACCAGTGCGTTCTCTTGGCAAAACTCTATTAGCCTTTGCCCTGCTTCATTCCGTACTCCAAGGCCAAATTTGCCTGTTAATCCAGGTGTTCCGTGACTTCCTACTTTTGCATTCCAGTCCCCTATAATGAAAAGGACATCTTTTTTGTGTGTTAGTTCTAAAAGGTCTTGTAGGTCTTCATAGAACCATTCAACTTTAGCTTCTTCAACATTACTGGTTGGGACATAGACTTGGATTACCGTGATATTGAATGGTTTGCCTTGGAAACGAACAGAGATCATTCTGTCATTTTTGAGATTGCATCCAAGTACTGCATGTCGGACTCTTGTTGACCGTGATGGCTACTCCATTTCTTCTAAGGGATTCCTGCCCACAGTAGTAGATATAATGGTCATCTGAGTTAAATTCACCCATTCCAGTCCATTTTAGTTCGCTGATTCCTAGAATGTCGACGTTCACTCTTGCCATCTCCTGTTTGACCACTTCCAATTTGCCCTGATTCATGGACCTGACATTCCAGGTTCCTATGCAATATTGCTCTTTACAGCATCGGACCTTGCTTCTATCACCAGTCACATCCACAACTGGGTATTGTTTTTGCTTGGCTCCATCTCTTCATTCTTTATGGAGTTATTTCTCCACTGATCTCCTCTAACATATTGGGCACTTACCAACCTGGGGAGTTCCTCTTTCAGTGTCCTATCATTTTGCCTTTTCATACTGTTCATGGGGTTCTCAAGGCAAGAATACTGAAGTGGTTTGCCATTCCCTTTTCTAGTGGATCATATTCTGTCAGAATAAGTGAGAAATAGATTTAAGGGACTAGATCTTATAGACAGAGTGCCTGATGAACAATGAACAGAGGTTCGTGACATTGTACAGGAGACAGGGATCAAGACCATCCGCATGGAAAAGAAATACAAAAAAGCAAAATGGCTGTCTGAGGAGGCCTTACAAATAGCTGTGAAAAAAAGAGAAGTGAAAAGCAAAGGAGAAAAGAAAAGATATTCCCATTTGAATGCAGAGTTCCAAAGAATCGCAAGGAGAGATAAAGAAAGCCTTCCTCAGTGATCAATGCAAAGAACTAGAGGAAGACAACAGAATGGGAAAGACTAGAGATTTCTTCAAGAAAATTAGAGATACCAAGGGAACATTTCACTCAAAGACGGGCTCGATAAAGGACAGAAATGGTATGGACCTAAAAGAAGCAGAAGATATTAAGAAGAGGTGGCAAAAATACACAGAAGAACTGTACAAAACATATCTTCATGACCCAGATAATCATGATGGTGTAATCATTCACCTAGAGCCAGACATCCTGGAATGTGAAGTCAAGTGGGCCTTAGAAAGCATCACTACGAACAAAGCTACTGGAGGTGATGGAATCCCAGTTGAGCTATTTCAAATCCTGAAAGATGATGCTGTGAATGTGCTGCACTCAATATGCCAGCAAATTTGGAAAACTCAGCAGTGGCTACAGGACTGGAAAAGGTCAGTTTTCATTCCAATCCCAAAGAAAGGCAATGCCAAAGAATGCTCAAACTGCCACACAATTGCACTCATCTCACATGCTAGTAAAGTAATGCTCAAAATTCTCCAAGCCAGGCTTCAGCAATATGTGAACCGTGAACTTCCAGATGTTCAAGCTGGTTTTAGAAAGGGCAGAGGAATCAGAGATCAAATTGCCAACATCCACTGGATCATGGAAAAAGCAAGAGAGCTCCAGAAAAACATCTATTTCTGCTTTATTGATTATGCCAAAGGCTTTGACTGTGTGGATCACAATAAACTGTGGAAAATTCTGAAAGAGATGGGAATACCAGACCACCTGACCTGCCTCTCGAGAAACCTTTATGCAGGTCAGGAAGCAACAGTTAGAACTGGACATGGAACAACAGACTGGTTCCAAATAAGAAAAGGAGTACATCAAGGCTGTATATTGTCACCCTGCTTATTTAACTTATATGCAGAGTACATCATGAGAAACACTGGTCTGGAAGAAGCACAAGCTGGAATCAAGATTGCCAGGAGAAATATCAATAACCTCAGATATGCAGATGACACCACCCTTTTGTCAGAAAGTGAAGAAGAACTAAAGAGCCTCTTGGTGAAAGTGAAAGTGGAGAGTGAAAAAGTTGGCTTAAAGCTCAACATTCAGAAAACGAAGATCATGGCATCCAGTCCCATCACTTCATGGCAAATAGATGGGGAAACAGTGTCAGACTTTATTTTTCTGGGCTCCAAAATCACTGCAGATGGTGACTGCAGCCATGAAATTAAAAGACGCTTACTCCTTGGCAGGAAAGTTATGACCAACTTAGATAGCATATTGAAAAGCAGAGACATTACTTTGCCAACAAAAGTCCGTCTAGTCAAGGCTATGGTTTTTCCAGTGGTCATGTATGGATGTGAGAGTTGGACTGTGAAGAAAGCTGAGTGCAAAAGAATTGATGCTTTTGAAGTGTGGTGTTGGAGAAGACTCTTGAGAGTCCCTTGTACTGCAAGGAGATCCAACCAGTCCATCCTAAAGGAGATTAGTCCTGGGTGTTCATTGGAAAGACTGATGCTGAGGCTGAAACCGCAATACTTTGGCCACCTCATGTGAAGAGTTGACTCATTGGAAAAGACTCTGATGCTGGGAGGGATTGGGGGCAGGAGGAGAAGGGGACGACAGAGGATGAGATGGCTGGATGGCATCACCGACTCAATGCACATGAATTTGGGTGAACTCCGGGAGATGGTGATGGACAGGGAGGCCTGGAGTGCTGTGATTCATGGGGTCACAAGGAGTCAGACACGACTGAGCCACTGAACTGAACTGATAGCTGCTGTACATGTATTAGCTTTTACTTTCTTAATGTATATTGGAATTTTGGTTTGAACGTTCATTTTGAGTGGGAAGTTTTGGTTTTTTATTTTTCCTCTCTTCCTCTTAGCCTTCTTTACCCAGATGTTTTACAGTTGCCTTTATCTGACTAGAGCTGTCAGGTGAAATATAGGATGTCCCATTAAATTTGAATTTCAGATAAATAACAGATAGTTTTTTAGTGTAAGGATGTCTCAAATATTGAATCAAAAATATCATAAATTTTTTTGCTTAACTGAAATTTAAATCTAATTGGGTATGGTGCATTAAAAAAAATTATTTATTTGGCTGCACTGGGTCTTAGTTGCAGCATGTGGGATCTAGTTCCCTGACCAGGGATCCATCCTGGGCCCCCTGCATTGGGAGTGTGGAGTCTTAGTCACAGACCATCAGCAAAGTCTCTGTGCTGCTATATCTGGCAACCTTATTCCTGTCATTCTATACCCCTATCCAGAACCAGATTTTATTACCGGGATTTTGGCTACCCCCCATATGATATTTAGGTCATCAAAAATTAATAAATAAAACAAAACAGCTGCCTTTTCAGAACCACAGAGAAAATTCTTGCTACATGAGAAATGAGAATTTGCTCTTCTCTGGTGAGAACTTTCTGCTGCTTAGAACATGTAAAAGACCAGTGCTCAAGCCTCAGCCCTTCCTCAGCTCTCCTTCTCCTTCTCTCTGATGTTACCATGCTCATCACCCAGTCAATAGAACATTGTCTTGTACACAGGTCAAGATAGTTAGATGTTGTGAAACTGTGATTTACAAAGGAAAGAGAAGAGGCCGTTCCTATCCCCAAAGAGTTTACAATCTAGTTTGAAGTCAGAAAAAACACAAGGAAAAAAAATAGGAGGGAATTTTCAAAGCAGAATTAGGAGTCAGGGCTGACCAATTAGGCTGAGTCTGATACTGGGGAAAATGGATTGAGATGGTGTTCCACACAAGAAACCAGTATTTACTGGGCATCTGTCATAAGCCCCCTTGATGACTTCATTTAATTCTCATTACAGTTTTATGAAGCAGGACTGGTCATCTTGATTTGGAGGAATGACTGAGAAGGAAATTGAGGCTCAGAATAATTAGATGTCTTGCCCTGTATCACAGGATTAATCAATAGTCTTCTAATTCCACACACATTTTACTAAACCATAGACCAGTGCTGGTTAGTTAGTGCTGGGAAATGTTGCAGAGGGAGGTCAAATAATATAGGTCACATTTTAAAACAAAGTGCAAATTTATAAAAACATTGCAGCAATTTTACTCTAAAAGGACTACACTGCAACATTTTCCATCAGTTTTTTTCCTGTACTTTCTAAGAGACAGTAGATGGAGCAAAAGATATTGATCAAGGTCTTATAATAGGAAAAGAGTTCAGAACTATGACTGTTGACATTTTTGTTAGTCTGTCTTGATGTCTATCCCTAACTTCCATGAGCTATAGGGTAGCTAGACTATTTCTGCAGAGCTTATAGTAATTTGAATCGCCACACTAAATGCTGTTGTGAAATAAAGTGGATTTTTTATTTGTCTGAAGGAGACTGGCAGCATTTCTATTTAGTTTTACTACTAATTAACCTTCAATTATTTGTATAGCATGTAAGATTAACACTGCTCACATATACAAGAGAAAGCAGGTCAATGAAATGTGCACTGAAATAAACTGGATTTTGATGAATTCACTTGGAATGTGAGTTATTCTCTGAGAGAGCTGGGTGCTATAAAGTTTATATTCCTGAGTTGGGAATAACTATGTTTCATCTGAGTGGCAGAGATACAGCAACTTATTTCTGTCTCTGCAAATATGTGGCAATGGAGTTCATGCCATCACACACCACCAACCTGTAGGCAACCACAGCTCTTTTCTGCTGCTTTATCGGCCTCTCCCATAGAACAGAAGGTATAAGACAGGGAGAGTATTTGCTGTAAGTTGAGCTTGCAGGCTGCCCACAAGGAAGATGGAGATTTCACAAGTGTTCTTGATGTAGAAGATGATATTTATGTGCAGTTACTCTGAGCACTGAATTGGAGAAAGGCATAAAATGTGGTGGAAGCAAGTTGGAAAATCTTATAACTAAGTTTGTGGGCCTGAACTTTTTTCAAATATAGGAGAAATCAGAGAGGCAGAGAATACGTTCCCAGGAACCTGCCCCTCCTTCCAAAAAGCCTTGAGAAAAGCAATAGAGGGAAGTCAGCCAAGACAGTACAGACTTAAATTCTCCACCTCAGTGCTTCCCAGTATTAGCAAGTATGATTAGGAGATACAACTGAAGCTAATCATAGGACCTGATGTTTGTGTTTATAATTTTCCATTTCCCTGCACTCTTCCTCTTATGCACGCATTTATTCAGTAAGTGTTTATTGAGTGCCTACTATGTATCAGGCAGGCTACTGAGACTGTGGAGACTATGACAAGGAAACACTGATACTGTCCCCACCCTAACGAACCTTATAAATCAGCAGAAGAGGCAGACGTTAAAGCAGTCAAAAGCCACCGTGAGATTACTACCAAGAGTTCATGGTATTGTGAAGGTCTTTTCTATGTGTCAGGAACTGTTCTAAGAGCTGAGAATATGTCAGTAAACAGTAAAATCCTTCCCCCTTAAATTTTATGTCCTAGTACAGGAGATGTGAGAGTTGGACTGTGAAGAAAGCTGAGCGCCGAAGTATTGATGCTTTTGAACTGTGGTGTTGGAGAAGACTCTTGAGAGTCCCTTGGACTGCAAGGAGATCCAACTAGTCCATTCTGAAGGAGATCAGCCCTGGGATTTCTTTGGAAGGAATGATGCTAAAGCTGAAACTCCAGTACTTTGGCCACCTCGTGCGAAAAGTTGACTCATTGGAAAAGACTCTGACGCTGGGAGGGATTGGGGGCAGGAGGAGAAGGGGACGACAGAGGATGAGATGGCTGGATGGCATCACTGACTCGATGGACGTGAGTGTGAGTGAACTCCGGGAGTTGGTGATGGACAGGGAGGCCTGGTGTGCTGCAATTCATGGGGTCTCGAAGAGTCGGACACGACTGAGTGACTGAACTGAACTGAACTGAACTGAACAGGAGACAAGACAAAAGAGGACTCGTTGGAAAAGACCTTGATGCTGGGAAAGATTGAAGGCAAAAGGAGAAGAGGGCAGTGGAGGATGAGATGGTTGGGACAGCATCACCGACTCAGTGGACATGAACCTGAGCAAACTCTGGGAGACAGTGAAGGACAGGGAAGCCTGGAGCACTGCAGTCCATGGGGTTGCAAAGAGTCAGACACAACTGAGCGACTGAATAACAACAACAGGAGACTACTGAACATAAAATGTAAAAATAAACATATAATGGAAGTTCAGTGTGATGATGTGTAAGTGCCATAATAAAAACAAAGCAGAGGAAGAGGTTAGAGTGTGGCTTTAGGCAGGATGGTACTGAGGAGCCCCTCTGAAAGGATGACTCTTGAGCAGTGAAACAGAAGAGCTGACAAAGACTCCCACAGAAATCTGGAGGAAGATTGTTCCAGGTAGAGAGAGCAGCATATACAAAGGTCCTGAGGCTGGAAGGACATTGGCTGCAAATGGAAACAGACTATAGGCAGGCAGCGGTGGTGGGAGGTGGTCAGCAGGAGGCTGCACGGCAGGAGCCCCGAGGGAAATGATGGTGCTTGGGCTGGGTTGGTGGTGGGCGGGGAGGAGGCGAGATGGTGTGGGTTTAGGAATTTCCTCTATCATAAAGGGATTCCACCTGGTTAGGGAGGTGGAATCTTCTATGATTTCAGAAGAAGCAACATTTGTGCTGAGTAGAAGTAGCTGTGCTGTGCTATGCTAAGTCGCTTCAGTCGTGTCCAACTCTTTGCAACACTATAGATGGTAACCCTCCAGGATCCTCCAAACAAGGATACTGGAGTGGGTTGCCATTTCCTCAAGTGAAGATAAAAGGACAGAATATTCCAGAACATAAATATGCATACCCTGTGGGGGAGAAAGTCAAGGTTGAGGCATTGAAAGGAGATCTGGCTGCCTAGGCAAAGATGAGAGGGGAGGGGAGGCTGGAAAGATGGGCAGAACAGACCTCGTGGGACTGTGCGAGCCTCTTGCAGGACCTTGGTCTTTTTTCTAAGGGTTGTCAGAAGTCACAGGAGGAATTTCAGCAGAAGCATCCTGGTCAAATGTGTGTCTTGGAAAAGTTTCCAATTGTAGGATGAAAGAAGCTCAATTTGTTTTACTGACATTCATCCCCTGATGAAGGTTCTCCTATACCCATTTTACAGACAAGAAAACTGAGTCTCAGATAGTTGATGGCACTTGTTGGGGCCCACAACAAGATGGCTGACTCTGGGGTCCAGAGCCGCAGCCCTTTGTACCCATTTACCTTTACTCCCCTCCACAGCATCACCCCCACCCTTGGCCCAAGCACTCAGTAGTGACAATCATGGTTATTTCTGCCTGTTCCTTCTCAGACTGGGCAGCACTATCTCCCTTTCTGTCTTTTCAGGGCTTTGACTTCTTTCTCTGTACTGGAAAATTCCAAGGATGCAGGTGTGGTCTTCATTTTCCTGCCCCAATTTGTATTGGAATGAAGTTTTTTTTTTTTTTTTCATGGAGTTCAGCAGGGGCAACATACTGTTACCAACATTCAATCATTCCTGCTAACATCATCTGTCTCGCTTTCACTTTCTTTCTCCCTCAGACTTTTAGTGGACTCTGTCTATGCACCGGGCATCAGGTTTACAGAAATAATTCTTGTCCAGGTTGGAGAAAAAGCTATGAAAACCAGGTGACACAGATTAAATTGTTAATGGTGTGTGAATAAGTTGGCCAGGTATTTCTCTTGTCAGAGACCCAAGGGAAGGTTAGAGCTGTGGAGAGAGGCAGGATTGGGCCAAAAGAGGGAAAGGATGCAGGAAGAGCTTCCCCAAAAAGCTTGCAACTTGGGGACTTCCCTGTGGTCCAGTGGTTAAGAATCTTTGTTTCCTTGCAGAGGATGTGGGTTCGATCCCTAGTCAGGGAACTAAGATCCCGCATACTACACTGCAAGGTCAAAAAGTAAATAAAAGTAAATGAAATAAAAAGAAACTTGCAACTTGGCTGAAATCTAATCCAATAGGAGACACTGCATAAGAAAATCCTCTTAAAAAATGTTCTTAGTCCTTCCAGTCCCCCAGATTGTGATAACAAGGAAGATGTGGGCTGACGGAGGATGAAATTTTCAGCAGCCATGGAATAAGAGGCTCAGAAATGGGGGCCATTGCTCCTTGAGGCCAGGGAGGGGGAGAGAGCCCGAGAACACCAGATGATGGTGGGGTAGATGGGGATGTGATGCCCTCAGTCTTGCCCACGCCTGCCCCGCCAGGCACAAAGGTCAATTGCTCCTACAGGCAAGGAAGGCTGCTTGGGTGTTATTGTTTCCGGTGGCCATGGGTTGTGTTTATTTATTTACTGGTTTATTTTGCCAGTCAAACTCCAGTTTATTGACAGGACTCAGCCAGCCTCTGGTCTTTTCCACCCCAACCGACCGCAGCACAGAGAAATAATTAGTTGCTGCGGTGTCGGGAACGGATGTCCAACTGACATCTCCCCTTCACCAGAGTCAAATTCAGCGGTTTCCCAGCCTGCTGAAAATTACCAGCTTCATGCTGCCTTCCTCTCCCCGCTGCCTACCTGGTGGGGCTTTCCTTGCTCATTAAGAGCAGAGCCAACCCCTCGGGCTGACCTTGGCTTATAATGTGCTCTCCCCACCCTTTCCCCCTTTTCATCTTATATATTCTTTTCTGATGGGTGTATGAGGGGGAGAGTGAGGCTTGAGTAGGTTCTGATTCCTCCCCACTAAGAAAAGCTGGCCTCTCACTGTTTCTCAAGACCTAGGGCTCTGAGACTACAAGGGCACTGGTAGGCTTTAATTGCTTCCTATCGGTGTAGTGACCTTTGTCTCCTTGGGGGTATCCTGAGGCTTTTTTGCAGATACAGTCAGTGTGCACTTTCAAAAGCCAAGCTTCATTCTGGATACTTCTGTGTTCTGAAACCTCTAGAAAAAGCAGGGTGGGATATTGAGGGATAAGTAGGGGAATGACTGGGGCGGGGGAGATGATAGTGAACACTTGAGAATACAGAGATGTGCTAGGCTTGAACTTTAGAGACATTGTCAGTTGGGGCTGATGTAGGGGATTAATAACAGGGTTGGCAGGACATTTGTTTATTCATTCACTCTACTAACAATGGGCTTCCCTGGTGGCTCAGATGGTAAAGAATCTGCCTGCAATACAGGAGACCGGATTTCGATCCCTGGGTTGGGAAGATTCCCTGGAGAAAGCATGACAACTCACTCCAGTATTTTTGCCTGGATAATCCCATGGACAGAGGAGCCTGGTGGGCTGCAGTCCATAGGGTCCCAAAGTGTTGGACATGACTGAGCATGCATCACGTATACTAATGTTTGTGGAGCTCTTTCATGTGCCAGGCACGGAGCTAGGTCCTGGGGAGGCTGGAATGAGCTGCATGTGGTCCCTACAGCTGGCTGACTGGGAAGCCTGGGGTTCGCCTTACTAAGGAAGCTGACCTTTATTATGAAGGTGCCAGGGAGCTTCTGAACAGTTTTAAGTAGGGGAGTGATGTGATCCAACTTGCATTTTAGATCACTCTGGAGGCCAGGAGGAGGAGACATTGGGAGTGGGATACCAGAGGACACCAGAGACTTCATTAGAAAACTCTGGTAATATCCTGGTTGAGAGAGGACTAGGGTCCAGCAGAGGCTGAGGCACTAGGTATGGAGAGGGTATACGAGGTATGTTTTGAAGGTACCGTCAGTTGGACTTAAAGGTTGGGGATAAAACAAGTTTAAGCCCCTTCTCTTAAGAGAAAGTTCGAGGACCTGTGTCAGGTCCTGAAGCCTGTAAGAGCTGGCAGATCAATATACAACTTCGCTCCTTGGCTTTCCTCTGAGGATTCTTTTCACCATTTGGAAGAGGCTGTCTCTCCCTGCAGATGAAGACTCGGAGGTTGCCTCATGGTACCTAACCTCACAGAAACTCAGGACTGGAAGGTGGTCTTAAAGGTGGTCTCCTGCAACAGTTTACATAATTCCAACCCCATCTGCAATCTTCTCACTTACACCTCCTTGGCTGCCCACTCTATCATCTGAGAGCTTCCTTCTAAAACTATACCCAAATCAGTCTCCAAGCAGATTCTGCCCAATTATTGTTAGTTCCAGTTTGGAGGTCACAAAAAACAAGTAAAACAGAACACACAGCAGATTGGAAAGCTCCTAATGGACAGTGAGTTCTCCTCCCAGAACCATATCTACTTGGGAGAAGAATATGAGTGCAACCATGTGTCAAGCATCAAATAGCAGATGTTTGGAGGGTGGCTGGGTCACCTTCTAACAGCAGTCACTTGACTGAGCCACCCCTATTGCTGGGTGTGGGCTCTTGTCATCTGGGGAGTGAAGGAGACACTTTAATGAAACATTGCACACTCTAAACTCCTGGATTTCTGGATTTCACACCCAGTATCTCCCATCCTCTGCACCCTGTGATGGACAAAACAATCTACCAGGACCTTGTTTGTTCCTGTGGACTGCTCCCTCCTATTGGCGGGTGAGGGGTGAGCCCATGAGATCTGAGAGCTGCAGGGCTGTTCTCTGCATTAAAATTCTGCAACCGATCTAATTATCTGATTTATCGGCTCAGATACAAGCAGCAGTTAGGCTCCAATTCTAACTTTTAATTGGTTGTACAGTAGTGTGAGATCATGACCTCTTACTAAACTCTTCCCATTAAGCTTTCATGTTTACATAGCACCATAAATTCAGCTCATCAGTCTTCCAGAAACTTCTCCAATTTCCGCCTCTTTCTCTGGAGCCAATTATTTTCCTGTTTGTCTTGCAAGTCTGTTTGAAGCCTGACTTCCTGAACTACAAGCACAGAGCATGTGAGTCTGCTCTTCTCTCTTCCTCTTGCCCAATCTGGAGATGCTCCCAGTCTCCCCTGTGTCCCATCAATTTACTGCTGGAATCATTCTGCTGGTTTCCTCTTCTTCAAGCATCTCTCAGTCAATGAACCTTTCTCCTCCTATGACTCTCATTGCTTGGACCTTTCCTCAGCTGGGCAATGACGTATTTCAACCTTATTCAAAGGATCCTGTGTCCTACTCTCTCCTAAAGTAACCCGAACTTATTTTTAAAAATAATGTTAAAAATATTTATTTATTTGGCTGTGTCAGGTCCTAGTTTTAGCACGGGGGCTCTTTCACTGTGGTGCGTGGACTCTCTAGTTGTGGTGCCGGGCTTAAACACTGGACCACCAGCGAAGTCCCATCCAAACATTAATACAAGGTTTGCAGCAGAAATAAATAAAGCTGTAAAAGCTCAGGAAAAAACATTAATGAAACTAACATGCCCCCAGGGATCAGGAAACAGGGAAAATATGACTAGAAAAAAAAATAAAAGAAAATTTAAGGCTTAATAATAATAATTATAAATGATTATAATAAATAAATGAATAATATAGTCTCCACCTTGTGCGGAGGTGGAGACTATAGTTTCATAATAGATATAAAAAATGGAATGTTCTTAGAAATGAAAAAAATACTAGAATTGACTCTGGATGACAGAAGTGTGAGATACAGGATAAGTTGGAAAATTAAACCAAAAAATAGAATGATTAAATAAATAAGTACAACACACACACACACACACACACACACACACACAAAATAGGATTAGCTGTATAGGAAGAAGATAGGAAGATAGGAATTAGGAAAGTTTAACAAATAAGAAAAGTTTATTTGTTAAATAAACTTTAACTTAGAGTTAAATAACTCTAATAAGTTAAATAAACTTATTAGAGTTAAATAAGTTTAACTCTATAGAAGATAGGAATTAGGAAAGTTTAACAAATAAGAAAACAGTAAATAAAGACATAATAGTCGAAACTTTCCCAGGGTGTTTTAGTAAAGGAATGAACCTGTACAGAGTCCCTTTTAGGATTAATTACCAGAGAAAGATGATCAGAAAATATTACTGTATATCTTCAAAGATAAAGGATATATCAAGTACATAAAAAGGAGAGAAACAGAATAAAAGTCTCTGGGAACTTGCAACCTAAACGATAGAAGCAAAAGCAATTAGGAAGGCATCAGTTCAGTTCAGTTGCTCAGTTGTGTCTGACTCTTTGCCACCCCATGGACTGCAGCAGGCCAGGACTCCCTGTCCACCACAAACTCCTGGAGTTTACTCAGATTCAGATTCAGATTCAGATCAGTCACTCAGTCGTGTCCGACTCTTTTCGACCCCATGAATCGCAGCACGCCAGGCCTCCCTGTCCATCATCAACTCCCGGAGTTCACTCAGACTCACGTCCATCTAGTCAGTGATGCCATCCAGCCATCTCATCCTCTGTCATCCCCTTCTCCTTCTGCCCCCAATCCCTCCCAGCATCAGAGTATTTTCCAATGACTCAACCCTTCGCATGAGGTGGCCAAAGTATTGGAGTTTCAGCTTTAGCATCATTCCTTCCAAAGAAATCCCAGGGCTGATCTCCTTCAGAATGGACTGGTTGGATTTCCTTGCAGTCCAAGGGACTCTCAAGAGTCTTCTCCAACACCACAGTTCAAAAGCATCAATTCTTCGGCGCTCAGCCTTCTTCACAGTCCACTCTCACATCCATACATGACCACAGGGAAAACCATAGCCTTGACTAGACGAAACTTTGTTGGCAAAGTAATGTCTTTGCTTTTGAATATGCTATCTAGGTTGGCCATAACTTTCCTTCCAAGGAGTAAGCGTCTTTTAATTTCATGGCTGCAGTCACCATCTGCAGTGATGTTGGAGCCCAGAAGAATAAAGTCTGACACTGTTTCCACTGTTTCCCCATCTATTTCCCATGAAGTGATGGGACCGGATGCCATGATCTTTGTTTTCTGAATGTTGAGCTTTAAGCCAACTTTTTCACTCTCCTCTTTCACTTTCATCAAGAGGCTTTGTAGTTCCTCTTCACTTTCTGCCATAAGGGTGGTGTCATCTGCATATCTGAGGTTATTGATATTTCTCCCGGCAATCTTGATTCTACCTTGTGCTTCTTCCAGCCCAGCGTTTCTCATGATGTACTCTGCATATAAGTTAAATAAGCAGGGTGACAATATACAGCCTTGACGAACTCCTTTTCCTATTTGGAACCAGTCTGTTGTTCCATGTCAAGTTCTAACTGTTTACTCAAACTCCTGTCTATTGAGTCAGTGAGACCATCAAAACATCTCATCCTGTGTCATCTCCTTCTCCTCCTGCCTAAAATCTGTCTCAGCATCAGGGTCTTTTCAAATGAGTCAGCTCTTCCAATCAGGTGGCCAAAGTACTGGAGTTTCAGCTTTAGCATCATTCCTTCCAAAGAAATCACAAGGCTGATCTCCTTCAGAATGGACTGGTTGGATATCCTTGCAGTACAAGGGACTCTCAAGAGTCTTCTCCAACACCACAGTTCAAAAGCATCAATTCTTTGGCACTCAGCTTTCTTCACAGTCCAACTCTCACATCCATACATGACCACTGGAAAAACCATAGCCTTGACTAGACGGACCTTTGTTGGCAAAGTAATGTCTCTGCTTTTGAATATGCTATCTAGGTTGGTCATAACTTTCCTTCCAAGGAGTAAGCATCTTTTAATTTCATGGATGCAGTCACCATCTGCAGTGATTTTGGAGCCCAGAAAAATAAAGTCTGACACTGTTTCCCCATCTATTTGCCATGAAGTGATGTGACTGGATGCTATGATCTTAGTTTTCTGAATGTTGAGCTTTAAGCCAAATTTTCCACTCTCCACTTTCACTTTCATCAAGAGGCTCTTCAGTTCTTCTTCACTTTCTGCCATAAGGGTGGTGTCATCTGCATATCTGAGGTTATTGATATTTCTCCCGGCAATCTTGATTCCAGCTGTGCTTCTTCCAACCCAGCATTTCTCAAGATGTAGTCTGCATATAAGTTAAATAAGCAGGGTGACAATATACAGCCTTGATGTACTCCTTTTCTTATTTGGAACCAGTCTGTTGTTCCATGTCCAGTTCTAACTGTTGCTTCCTGACCTGCATAAAGGTTTCTCAAGAGGCAGGTCAGGTGGTCTGGTATTCCCATCTCTTTCAGAATGTTCCACAGTTTATTGTGATCCACACAGTCAAAGCCTTTGGCATAGTCAATAAAGCAGAAATAGATGTTTTTCTGGAACTCTTTTGCTTTTTTCATGATCCAGTGGATGCTGGTAATTTGATCTCTGGTTCCTCTGCCTTCTCTAAAACCAGCTTGACCATCAGGAAGTTCATGGTTCACATATTGCTGAAGCCTGGCTGGAAGAGTGTTGAGTACTACTTTATTAGCGTGTGAGATGAGTGCAATTGTGCGGTAGTTTGAGCATTCTTTGGCATTGCCTTTCTTTGGGATTGGAATGAAAACTGACCTTTTCCAGTCCTGTGGCCACTGCTGAGTTTTCCAAATTTGCTGGTGTATTGAGTGCAGCAATTTCACAGCATCATCTTTCAGGATTTGGAATAGCTCAACTGGAATTCCATCACCTCCACTTGCTTTGTTCGTAGTGATGCTTTCTAAGACTCACTTGACATCACATTCCAGGATGTCTGGCTCTAGGTGAGTGATCACACCATTGTGATTATCTAGGTCAAAGAGCTTTTTTGTACAGTTCTTCTGTGTATTCTTGCCACCTCTTCTTAATATCTTATGCTTCTGTTAGGTCCATACCATTCTGTCCTTTATTGAGCCCATCTTTGCATGAAATGTTCCCTTGGTATCTCTAATTTTCTTGAAGAGACATCTAGTCTTTCCCATTCTATTGTTTTCCTCTATTTCTTTGCACTGATCATTGAGGAAGGCTTTCTTATCTCTCCTTGGTATTCTTTGGAACTCTGCATTCAAATGGATATATCTTTCCTTTTCTCCTTTGCTTTTTGCTTCTCTTCTTTTCACAGCTATTTGTAAGGCTTCCTCAGACAGCCATTTTGTTTTTTGGCATTTCTTTTTCTTGGGCGTGGTCTTGATCCCTGTCTCCTGTACAGTGTCATGAACCTCCATTCATAGTTCATCAGGTACTCTATCAGACGTAGTCCCTTAAATCTATTTCTCACTTCCACTGTATAATTGTAAAAGATTTGATTTAGGTCATACCTGAATGGTCTAGTGGTTTTCCCCACTTTCTTCAATTTAAGTCAGAATTTGGCAATAAGTAGTTCATGATCTGAGCCACAGTCAGTTCCCGGTCTTGTTTTTGCAGACTGTATAGAGCTTCTCCACCTTTGGCTGCAAAGAATATAATCAATCTGATTTTGGTGTTGACCATCTGTGATGTCCATGTGTAGAGTCTTCTCTCATGTTGTTGGAAAAGGGTGTTTGCTATGACCAGTGTGTTCTCTTGGCAAAACTTTATTAGCCTTTGACCTGCATCATTCTGTACTCCAAGGCCAAGTTTGCCTGTTACTCCAGGTGTTTCTTGACTTCCTACTTTTGCATTTCAGTCCCCTATAATGAAAAGAACATATTTTTTAGGTTTTAGTTCTAAAAGATCTTATAGGTCTCCATAGAACCATTCAACTTCAGCTTCTTCAGCATTACTGATCAAGGCATGGACTTGGATTACTGTGATATTGAATGGCTTGCCTTGGAAATGAACAGAGATCATTCTGTCATTTTTGAGATTGCATCCAAATACTGCTTCGGACTCTTTTGTTGACCATGATGGCCACTCCATTTCTTCTAAGGGATTCCTGCCCACAGTAGTAGATATAATGGTCATCTGAGTTAAATTCACCCATTCCAGTCCATTTTAGTTCACTGATTCCTAAAATGTCGATGTTCACTCTTGCCATCTCCTGTTTGACCACTTCCAATTTGCCTTGATTCATGGGCCTGACATTCCAGGTTCCTATGCAATATTGCTCTTTACCGCGTCAGACCTTTCTTCCATCACCAGTCAGATCCACAGCTGGGTGTTGTTTTTGCTTGGGCTCCATCCCTTCATTCTTTCTGGAGTTATTTCTCCACTGATCTCCAGTAGCATATTGGCCACCTACCAACCTGGGGAGTTCATCTTTCAGTGTCCTATCTTTTTGCCTTTTCATACTGTTTATGGGGTTCTCAAGGCAAGAATAGTGAAGTGGTTTGCCATTCCCTTCTCCAGTGGGCCACATTTTGTGAGATTTCTCCATCATGACCTTGTCTTGGGTGGCCCTACATGGCATGGCTCATAGTTTCATTGAGTTAGAAAAGGCTGTGGTCCATGTGATTAGATTGGTTTGTTTTCTGTGATTGTGGTTTTCAGTTTGTCTACCCTCTGATGGAGAAGGATAAGAAGCTTATGGAAGCTTCCTGATGGGAGAGACTGACTGAGGGGGAAACTGGGTCTTGTTCTGATGGGCAGGGCCATGCTCAATAAATCTTTAATCCAATTTTCCTTTGATGGGTGTGTCCAATGTCAGGAGCAAGATCAGAGTAAGAAGGTAAGCACTGGAGTGGCTGTGAGGAGATACTGCATGTCCAAGCACAAAGGAGAAGCCCCAGCAAAATGGCAGGAGGGGCAAATTTGCTTTTTGATTCAAATCCCATTCCCGCCAGAGATGCTCAGAGGGCTCAAACAAACTTTGTGCACACCAGGACCCAGGGACCTCACAGAGACAGAGACAGAACTGTGTTTCAGCATCTCTTGTGGAAGTAGCGGTCAGCAGTGGACTGCTACAGGGACAGGGGCTCTGGGTGCAGCAGGCCTGGGTATGGCATAAGCCCTCTTGGAGGAGGTGTCCATTAACCCAACTATAGAGCTGCCAGAACTTGCACAGGACTGGGAAACAGACTCTTGGAGGGCACAAACAGAACCTTGTGCATCAGGACTCAGGAGAAAGGAGCAGTGACCCCACCAGAGACTGACCCCGACTAGCTTGTGAGTGTCCAGGAGTCTCCAGCAGAGGCGTGGGTCGGTGGTTGCCTGCTGCAGGGTTGGGGGCACTGAGTGTAGCAGTACATACGTGGGATCTTTTGAAGGAGGTCACCATTATCTTCATTACCTGCACCATAGTTTGGCCCCAGGTAAATAGCAGGGAGGGAACACACCTCCACCCATCAACAGAAAATAGGAAGGCATATAAGATTCTTAATTACAATCTCATATAGCTTCACTCAAAGCTACTCTTGAATGACAAGACAAGTACAGTGTGACAGTATTCTCCAAGTTAACTTACAGGTTTGATCCTATTAAATAGTGAAGATACTTCATAGAAATAAATGGAAACTACTGTAAATGATGATGCTTAACAATAAAAATAATTTGGAAAACTTTGTTCATATCTTCCATAAACATTTAATGAGCTTCTACTGTATGTCATGCTGTTTGCTAGAAACTTGCTCTTACAGGTATTTTTTATTTCACAGTGACAATTATTAAGATGCTATAGCACTGACTTAAGAACAGAATATAGGTCACTTCATTGGGCGATAACAGATTCTAGAAATAGACTCTAAAGAGGAAATATTTTAAAAATATGTGACAAGAGAAGTATAAAGAACCATGGAGAAACACATAATTGTATATTTTGTTGGGATCACTAAAAGCAACATGGAGAAAAATCCAGGTCCATAACTTATAGCCTATAGCATTGTATGTCTGAATGGATTAGAGACACAATGTTGAAAAAAAAAGAGAATAAAACAGAATCTTACCCTTCCTTACTGTGAAGGAAGCTGATTTCTTCTTTGCTTGACTCATAACATTTTCATTAATAAGGTTGACAGGTTAAGACCCATACAGATTTAAAGCTTCATAAAAAACAATGAAAAACCATATATGGAGGAAACAAATAGGAAATGGGTAACAGATAACAATGTAGAAAAAAATCTGTGGAAAAGTTTTACATTCAATGTAAACAAAGAGCCTACACCTGTCTACAAGGACAAAACCACATGTCTATTGACCCTGTAGCTGGTAAATGTAAACAAATATCAATTGCAGTTAATAAAGTAAACAAGGGAGGTGACCCATCTCATATGTAAATCATTTTAAAAAAAGAACAATAAAGCAATTGTGAGCTCCCACTTCACATTTATTAGCAAAAATAAACTAAAATAATAAAACCCAAGGCTGGTGCAGCTCTCTGCAGACAGCGGTTCTCTCCTATTATCAGAGTCAATGTTAATATTCTGGAGGACAGACCGTAAGTAACCCACATATGAGTCCATCTTTGGGCTGTGTTTCACCCTCTGAGAAAGTCAAGCTTGTTATTCATGGGAGTGTTGCCTCCCTGCTGGCTCAGACTCTGAGTTGGGAAGATCCCCTGGTGGAGGGCATGGCAACCGACTCCAGTATTCTTACCTGGAGAATCCCATGGACAGGGAAGCCTGGCGGGCTACAGTCCATGGAGTCTCAAAGAGTCGGAGATGACTGAGCGACTAACACTTTCACTTTTTTTTTCACTGCTTGTAATAGTGAAGACCAAATTCCTTACAAACTGGCAAGAGGTTAAGTGACTGGAACTTTATTAATTCAAAGAAATATTATGAAACCATTGGCCACAAATTAAAAGTTATTGAGATACATGGGAAAAGCATATACAAAAATTTTAAGAACAAAGTACAGAACATAAGATCCACTGAGCGTAACAAATTTGAAATTAGATATATTTACTGAAACCTATGGGAGAGACGCTAAGAAGTGGTGATGGTTGTGATGATAATAAGGACCAGCTTTCATTGACCCTTGTTTATGTCATCTGCAGTGGGTATGCCTTCCAGAGCCACCGTGCAAGGTTAAGTAACTTGCCCAGGGGAGTGGGGTGAGTGTGGGGGTTTCCTCAGCTAAAGGCCTGGAGAATCATCCTCACAGGGAACCTGCTCTTCTAACTCCCCCTCAGCCCTATGGTTTAGACCACATAGACTATCAGTCCTGCCCCTCTCCTTTCATATAGACAAGTCCCCAGCCCCCTTTCCCTAGAACTGTCTGTTGTCTTTACTTTCCTGTAACCCAATTTTCCAGCAAAGCCATTTCCAAAAGATTGGGCTCCAAGGCCTTCTCTTCTAACTCACTTTCACACAACCTCCTCTTTCCTGATATTTAGCACCAACCTTCTTTAAAATGATTCTAAAAGAACTCTTTATAATCAGGCTCTCTGAACCAAACGTCTCCTGGAAGGTCCTTGGCCTCTGCTTGCCTCTTGCACATTTTAATCACATTCCAATGCCAGAATAGAAGTGCTTTTGAACCCATAGACAAGGTTTCCTCACAGGAATATCATGTTTGAGGTCAGATGGCAAAGGAAGCACAAACTGGGAGGCAGCTGTCCCGCTCCAGGGTTTGGGGAGCGCCTGTCCTGCTGTGACGCACATCTGGGCCTCACACGCAAGTGTGGGAGAGACTCCATCATGAAAGCGTTCAGACGACATCAGGGGTTGAAAATGAAGGCCTTCCACCTGTTTTTATACAATCTGCGAGCTATGACAGCTTTTATGTTTCTAAATGAAAGTGAAAGTGAAAGTCGCTCAATTGTGTCCTACTCTTTGCGACCTCATGGACTATACAGTCCATGGAATTCTCCAGGCCAGAATACTGGTGTAGGTATCTGTTCCCTTCTCCAGGGGATCATCCCACCCCAGGGATTGAACCCAGGTCTCCTGCATTGCAGGCAGATTCTTTACCAGCTGAGCTACCAGGGAAGTCCATGTTTTTTAAATAGTTGGGGGAAAAAAGCAAAATGAATATGTTTTTGTCTCTGACCTGAAACTAATATGAAATTCAAATTCAGTATCCATAAATAAAGCCTAATTGTGAACATGGCCACACTCTCTCTGGGCCCATATGGTCTACATGGCCCTCAAATCCTAGGATGTTTACTCTCTGTCCATTCACAGACCTTTGCCAACTCTCAGTCTGTAGGAATGTGTGTTCTCCTTGAAGGCTGCCCCTGACCTGCCCGCTCAGCTTCTGCCTATGTAGGGCAGAAGGAGCCCGAGAGCTTGTGCCTCTGGTCTCAGCTCTCCTGTCTAAGTCTCAATGGAAAGCACTCCCATTCTCTTTCTTTGGGACCTTATGATTCAAAAGACTTCCCACCCACATAACCATGGAGTTATATACGGCATTTATTTTCTTTCTTTTTTCTTTTTCTTTTAGAATACAGGACAGCCCTTTATTGTTTTTATTTTTAATATTTATTTATTTGGCTGCCCTGGGTCTTCGTTGTGGCATATGGGGCTTCTCTAGTTGTGGTGCACGGGCTTAGTTACTCCATGTCATGGTGGATTTCAGTTTCCCGGCCAGGGATCGAACCCATATCTGTCCCCTGCATTGGAAGTCGGAATCTTAACCACTGGACCACCAGGGAAATCCTCTATATGGCATTTTTTTCTCTGTGACCTCTTTTTTTTTAAATTCTAGAGCCATGGAATGAGTCCCTGCAGAGGAAAAATAATATCTGTGACCAAATAGCCACTTACCCATGGCCCAGAGAGGGGGCTTGGATGGGGAGGTGAAGGCTGTCCTCAAAGAGCTTAGATGTTGCCTTGCTGGTAGAAGCGGAATGATTCAAACATTCCAGCTCAAGAGACACAAGCTTGATGTCCAGTGGGAGTTGAACCATGACCATCAGTGCAAGCCAGCCCATTTTCTTCATCAGAATGGTGTCCAGATTTCCCCACTGGTCTTGATGTCAAAAGCTTCACCTCTGTGCACCAGTGCTGAATTGAATCTCAGAGACAGAGTTTCGGGTGAAACATAAAAAAATAGCTTTATAGCTTTGCCAGGCAAAAGGGGACATAGCTGACTTCCACCCTCGAAAACTCTGTGTCCTCTCTTGGAAGGATTTGATGAGGCCCTCCCTGGTGGCTAAGATGATAAAGAATCTGCCTGCAATGCACGAGACCGAGTTCAATCCCTGGGTGGGGAGGATCCCTGGAGAAGGGAATGGCTACCCACTCCAGTATTCTTTCCTGATTCCAGGGACACAGGAGCCTGGTGGGCTACAGTCCATGGGGTCACAAACAGCCTTACAGGACTGAGTGACGGACACTTTCACTAAGTTTACTTTTATAGCAATAGTTCAAGGGTGAGGCTGATGACAAGATAGGATGTGTGCAGAGCACGCTCATCTCCTTTCCTGACCTTGATGATCTTCTCTGGTCCTTTTAAATCTTGGTTCAGGTGGTTTCTTGGCTGCTCCTTCCTTGACTAGGAACTATTCAAATCTGCCCTTTGGAAGTCAGGGAAGGTCATGGATGCTGGAGTCTTGCCTACAAGATATGGAGGACAAAACAGCTTTTGTGCCCAGTAGCCCACACTAGAGGAGTGTCGCCCACACCAGAGGCCATTTTTTCTTTTTTTTTTTTTACATTTAATCTTCTGTCTCCCAACCCTTTCCTTAGAACTCTCAACTTTTTCACTTAAAAAAAGAAAAAGGCCTTGCTCTCAGTCCAGAGAGTTTATCTTACAAAGATATCTCAGCAAGAGAATAGAGAAGTCCTATGATTCATTGTACTAAAGTAGATATTGTGACAAGAAAGATGTTAACATCTTAATGAAAGCCCTGAGGGGAAATTTGCATAAAACAGTCTCTTTGTTGCTTAAAAAGAGCCACTGATGCCTTATTAAAAAAAATCAAAACCCAATTTTGTTAAATATTCAGTCTGGGAATGATTTGGAGTATTTTTCTTATCTCTTGGGTGACCTTTTTTTTTTCTTGACAGATTCACAGATGCTTAAGAGGCCCCAGTCTTCCCTCAGTTCATCTTCCCTCAGGGCCCTGGCATGGGCACACTGTCTTAATCCTTCTGGAGCCCCATGCTTTCTGAAAGTTGGGAAGAACCAGAGGACAGAGACTTGGAACTCTGAAAAAATAACAAGAAATCCCTGTGCTCAAGTCTCCCTCCGTTTCCACACTTATCCATCCATTCCTTCAACTCCATTAAAAAAATCTCAATTGGATTTGGAGTCTCCTCAAATTTATTTTTCATTTTGAAATTTGTCTGATATTTTAGAAAGGTTGTTTCTTGAACACCTCCAGTGACGGAGCTCACCATGTCTTGAGGCAGGATATGCTACTTGGGGCTAGAATCTGCCTCTCACTAACCTCTCCCAAGGTCTTAGCCCTTCCTGTGGAATTAATGAATAGCCTAATCCTCTCTTCTTTGCGGCAGCTCTTTGCTTGTTTCTACAGTGATGTTCTGGTTTTCTTTTTCCCCAATCAGACAGTAACATTAAAAAGTTCCACTGAATCCCATCCCTCCAGCTGGTTTCTGGTGGCATCACAGTGTCAATAGATAATCCACAAGAGAACATCTCCATCCCTGAAAACCAGCTGATTCTCTTTCTTCTTACGCAGATACTCCTCCAAAAGGAAAGACCAAAGGAAAAGCAGGGGCCAGAAGAGTATCGCCTTAGAGTTTGAGGGAAGTCACCCCAGGGCAAAAGACCTCAGCTGCAATGGCATTTAAAAGAAGAGCTGAATTTACTCTAGGCACCTTAACTGTTCAGAGATATGGCAAGTTCTTGGGGGATTGGACTCTATAGCTCTACCTGGTGTCAGGCATGATGGGAAGTTTAGGGGAGATGCTTGTATCCTCCTGGGGATTTTGCTGAATGCCAGGAGAAGAGGAGAGCAGAGCGTCCTTGCTATGGGACAGGGACATTTTGTCAATGAGGGATCATTGGAAAGGAAGAGGAGGGGAAAGGGTACTGATCAAACCAAGTCAAGGTTACTGGCCTTTCCCAAGGTCAGGAAATGGCTCAGAAGTGGGTGGCGGGTGAGCAGAGGTTTCCTTCCTCATTCATTCACCCAGCCATATCTACCTCCCCAATCCAAAGAAGTCCATTTATCAGTCCTACACATCCAGAATGTTTTTTTAGCAGCACACCAGCAGCAACATTGGCAGCCTGACCACCTGTGGGCACCAGGAATCCTTGCTGTGTTACCTGCCTCCCCACACTATCCCAGCCCTGTGCCCTGGCCTATGGCTGCAATCATTATTCTTTTCAGAGATGTGAGTGGGGACAAGAAGCAAACAGAAACAAATGGCCAGCCCTCCTGTGGCCCAGTTTCTGAGGCAGAACATCTATATATAGCCCTTCCAGAGCAGGTTTGCTGCAGGGGCAGTCGGAGGCCCTGGCCAACCCAGACCACAGAGGAGAGATGAACTCTCAGCGGAATATTCTGGACTCCCATTTTATTTCAAACCAACAGCCAATCTCAATGCGACTTTATGAATCAGGGAAAAACCCTGTAAACTGATCCCTATGTTTTCCTCCCACCTCATAGCCCTACCTCTCTCATTGCTCACTATGTTGGGAAGAGAGTACCAGTGTGATGGCCAGAATTTATCCTTTACATTTCCTTTCCTGCTTCCTCCTTTTTACTAAACTATCATCCAGGGACACTGACAGATACACTTTGACAACTGTGGGTCTAGTGGCCTAAAGAACTTCGAGACCTAGAAGAAACTTAGTGACCATTTACTCAACCCCTGTGCTTTCTCAAATGGAACAAAAATGGAGGGTATTGAGAGCAGAGCCTCTTAGACGTTAAGAAAGACCTAGGGCACTTCAACTTTTCAAGGATCCTTTTATATTAAAATAAAATAAACAAAAACAAAAGTTGTAAAAATTGTAGAATATCTCAACTGTTTATTATATTTTATAAATTAAAGATCTTTATAGAAAAAAATCAATGCAATATAATTTAATAGTCAAAAAATCTAGAAAAATATGAATTCATCCTGCTATAAGCAGTGCTGTATGGTCACAAAAGCAAGTCTAAGGTTGAATGGTGAGCGTCTTCTTCCTTCAGTTCCATCTGCATATCTTTAGGACTGTGTGCATAACTTTGCAGCAGCAGCAGCAGCAGCAGCAGCAGCAGCATAAATTTGAGAGAACGTCAAAAGTTTAATATTAGGGCATGGTCAGTGTAGACCCCAACCAGCTCTCCTGTCCTCTTGTCTCTTCTGAGTTCTTCTGGAAACTACCTGGCCGATCTTGACCACCTCATCTTCATCAGGTTAGGAGACTTAACTTCGTGTTTTTGGCTTTCTTTGATTAAATATAGTACTAAAGGTCTGCCTGTTTAAAACACATAAAAAAAGACAAAACCTTTTATTTCATGCTGGAGCCATCAGTGAAGCAAACCTAAGGGGTCAGAGTAAAGATCCTGGCCACAGCAACCTACTGGCTGGTGGGAATCACCTCCAAGAGGTCCCCAGCGATCCTCACCTCCTACTGACCCTCCTACTTTGAGGCGGACAGTCTGTGCTACCTATGGGTATTATGGATAGGAGGAAGTATGACTGCCAAAGCTGGGTTGGTGAAGACATTGTGACTTCTGTCTTGCTTGCTCTTGGAGTCCTCATTCTGATTGAAGCCAGCCCCTGTATTCCAAGAACACTCAAGTAGCCCATGGAAATGGAAGCCCAATGGGGGATGATCTGAGGCCTCCTACAAATAACTAGCATGATGTGAGTGCACCATTTTGGAAGTGGACCCTCCAGCCCCAGTCTAGCCTGCAATTGACTGTAGCTCCACCTGACAGCTTTACAGCAACCTTGCAGGGCCTCCAGAGCAAAAATCATTGAGTGAAGCCACTTCCAGATTCCTGACATTAAAAAATTGTGTGTGAGAGTAAATATTTATGTTGTTGTAAGTCACCAAGTTTGGGAGCAATTTGTTATGCAGCAATAAATGACTAATATCATCACTTTACATACCATACATAATAAATGACTATTGGGTCACCCAGGTTACTGCCTACAGTTATTCACCACCTTCCGCTTGTCTGGTGTTGTGTCTGAAATTCTTGCACTTGAAAGTCATTCTCTTCTGGACATCAATTTTCAAGAGTGTCATCTTAAAAAGCAAAAACCTCTGAACTTGTTTTTATCTTAACCCTTAAACTGCATTGAGCTAACCTCTGAATGAACATTAATTCATAGCCTGAGAGGAAGGTGCTCCAGGGAGACAGAACTTGTGAGTAGGAGATGGGAACAAACTTTTGCTCTTGATTAGAAAATAACTGAATATAGACTCAAGTCAGACAAACTTCTTGAGTTCTTGCTTCATATACAAGCTGTGTGGTCACAGGCAAGTTATGTGACCTCGTGGGCCTTAGTTTTCCCATCTGTCCAATGGGAATGATACAAGTATTTAATTCATGGTTTGCCCTGCCCCCATCCTTTATGAAGGCAAGCATTAATAAGACATCGAAAACATTTTCTAATTCCAGAAAGTTTATGTGAAAGTTAGCTTATTGAAGTATATTCTCTAAACAGAAAAGTCAGCTTCCCAAGATGGGCTCTTTTCTTGTTTGTTAAGTGCCTTTTTGGTGCCATAAATTATTAGGAGTGGGGACATACAAATGAATAAAATAGGTTTCTTGTCCTCAAGGGGTTCACAGTACTTGGAGCTATAAATAAGAAAACAGGCAATAGCTGTAGAGTGTAAAAAGTGCTAAGCACAGGGTAATTGATTCCTTTCTTCATCAAACATTTATTGAGTGCCTTTCCCCACAAGACAATGTGCTCGATGCTATTGATACAGAAACAGTGATTAGGAAGCCCTTTGAGAAGACTGCCAGGAGGCAGTGTCGTTGAGCTTGATCATAAAGTTTGAGGAGGAGCATGTCCAGGGAAATTTAAGATTAGGGTACTACTGGTGGGGTGCATCAGGCATGGAGGTGAGCACCAACATGGTGATTTGGGGCCACTTTTCCCGTCTCAGCACCCTGTGTAATGTCAATACCATTGTGAGAAATCACCCCAAAGAATGACTAAAAAGTTTGGGGAGCCTGGCTGGCCCAGAGCACTGTATAACTGGTTTTCACTGGGTCAACAGTGTGCCTGATATCCCCAGTGGGAGTGGCTGTCAATTTCCAATTACCCAACAGTGTTGTCTCAACCCAGTCCGCCTGGTTCTGCATGGTTCTGCACCCTTGTGCACTGTGAGTGACTTTGAGAATACCAACTAACTTAAATATTAGCTCAACCAATAATTAGGTTAATTAAGATAATAATTAAAAAGATGGATTTATTGTGCAGGAAGTCATTTATGGTATACCAAGACCAATTAAAATGAAAATTAACTGTCATTTGGGGTTCCCTGTATCCCTGACCTCACTCTTGGCTCAGACTATCCATCTTTGACTGTGCTCCTTAAGGAAGCCCCTTTCCTTCATGCTCACGTCTGCTGCTCAGAGCTTACAGCTGCCAAGGCAAAGGAAAGAGAACAAGTGTCCTTCAGGGTCACAAGCCCATTTTCTGATGTAGAGAAATGTCTCATTGCCTTCAAATAAGCAAAGGAAAAGATCATCTGATTTCATTTCCTCATCAAGATGGACGATTTCCAAGTGTTGAAACTGAACTAGATGCTTAAACCCATTTCCCGGCAACATTGTTTCCCTGGGCTGATGTACCTGGCCCTGGGCGACAAGCAGATGAGCTCAATATGAAAGGGGATTTAATTTGATTTCCAGGATGATGTATCCCCCAAAGGTACAGAATCCCCTAAGGAGATAAGATGGTCTTATTATTCACTGGGTAGAGTTATCCAGACATCTCTGAGTGCAAGATGGAGCAGAAACAAGTCATATAAATGGGTACTGGAGTCTGACATCTTTGCCCAAATCAGACTCATTTTTCTGAAGGATTGCCCTTCTGGGCAAGGTAGCTGAGGATTCTGTGTCAGTCCTACTTGTGCCTTACATACCAGCCTCTTCCAGCTATCTCATCCTGGCTGACATGCGGTGCTCTAAGTCATTTCTACTTAGGATAATAAAAGTGATGACTCTTCATGCTGATGGGGAAGAAAGAATGTTAGATTGTCTCTTTCGGTTGGTTCTTGTTGTAAGCTGCATACGGCCCTTGCTGAACTCAGCCCAGCTCTGGGTCTCCATCTCAGGCTCAGACCAACTTGTCTCATACTTTTCTCTTTGTCAAAGTTCCCAGGAACTCAGCTTTCTACCATCAGCCACTCTGCTCTTGGGGTTCTTCCCCTGCTGAGGTTCGTTGTAAAGGGCATCTCAGCTTTCTCCCTCCTTTCTGCCTCCAGATGACAAATACCCAGGTCCCCTTTGCCCCAAACCATGTACTACAAATCCAGAGCCTTGGCCTTTGGTTTCCATTCTTGAGTGTATGACTCAACAAACCCCAGGATGGCTGGCTCTCTCACTACTAAATGATTCACTCACAAACAGCAGTCTCATAGCCTGTGAGGTTGAGATTTGTGCCTCTGCAAAATCACACATTTCCACATATCAGAGTTCCTTGGGTCTGCTGGTAAATGGTAGGTGATGTTAGCTTCTTGGATACCAAGGAGCTACTGAATTAGTGTCATTGAGTCCCAAAGTGTAAATGGGAAATGAGGATTTAATTAGGAATGGCTATCATTATGGTTTGCCAATGCAAAAGATAACTAGAATAAAGAGATATCAGTCTGGGGAACTTTCCCAAGTGCCTTTTCTGGCCTAGAAGTAATGCTTCATCCTTCTTTGGCATCAGCAGTGCTTCAAGTCTTCTTGTTTCCAGATTCTCATTACATTGCACTACCTGGGGTACATAGTTCTCATGTGGCTATTTTCTTTTATGGTGACTTTGAATGTGGAGCTGGAGCTACTTGGGCTTCCCTGGTGGCTCATATGGTAAAGAATATGCCTGCAATGAGGGAGACCTGTGTTCAGTTCCTGGGTCAGAAAGATCCCCTGGAAGAGGGCATGGCAACCCACTCCATTATTCTTGCCTGGAGAATACCATGAACAGAAGAATCTGGCAGGCTATGGTCCATGGGGTCACAAAGAGTTGGACATGACTGAGTGGTTAACAAAACAGCAACGCTGGTGCTACTTACTTGGGAGAACCAATCACTGGTCTATAGGAAGAAGAAGGAAATGATAATTACCAACTGAGAGATTTCTGTCCAGAAACTGACTACGTTAGACTAAATACAGGGAGATCAGACAAAATGCTGTCATAAAACCATAGGAGAGACAATGAAGGCTTGAAACAGGGGTGTAGTAGTGGGTTTGGAGAGGAGGAGATGGTTCAGAAAGGTACTTAGTAAGTCAAGTAATCAGAGCCTGGTGACTAATAAACTGGAAGAAGTAATTGAAGGAGATTTCAAAGTTTCTGAGGCAATTAAGTAAATATAGGAGACACAGGAGCTACAAGAAGAATGAAGGTGTGGTAGGGAAGTTTTAAAAAGTTTGTAGATGTGGTATGAACTGGAAGTTGAAAGAGTTCTGATTAATACTCTTTAGTTTTTGATATAAGTTTTATCTGGCCAATTTACTGAATTTCTTTTTTACTAGCTATAAAAGTTTTTCAGTTAATTCCTTTGGATTTTTTAGATAAAGAATCATATTACCCTTGGGTAATTAGAATTTAGTGTCAGGTTGGTCAGCGTTTATACTCAAATCTTCTTACTGCACTGGCAAGCGTGTAAGAATGGAAATTATTCTTATCAATCTAGTGTTGAATAAGAACATTCCTAATGAGACTGATACTGTTCTTGACTTGAGTGGGAAATCTTCAAAGGTTTACCAGTAAGTTTGATGTTTGGGTAGATTTCTGGTAGATATACTTCATATAACAAAGAAGTTTACTTACATTTCCACTTTTCAAAGATTATTTACATTAAAAAATGAGTGTGGAATATTATTAATGCCTTTTACTATCAGAATGACATGTGCTACTCTTTATTAATGCAATAATTTTCATTACTAAATTTCCAGTTTCAGCCATCTTTGTGATTTCAAATAAAGTCAACATAATCATAATTGGCACTGTGTATGAATATAATGGGTTAAATATTTTATTATTTTATTTCATTAAAATTCTATCAAAAGTCATATTTATCTATAGTTTAAGATTTCCCTTTTTTATGGGTACCATGTCTGCCTTTAGTATCATAAGTATTCTTGCTTTATGAAGTGAACTGGATGGCATCACATCTCTTTACAGCCCTTAAAGCACTCAACTGTTAAAGAAACTGTCTTTAGATTTTGTAGAATTCATCTTTAAATTGATCTGATTGTATTGATTTTCTCAGAAGGGAGATTTTTTTTTTCAACAATATTTTTCTGTTTCTTCCATGACTATTGATCTAAGCTGGGTTAACATTCTTTAAAAAAGTTTTTTTAGTAGTTTATATATTTTCTTAGCAAATAATATTTTGACCTAGACTTTCAAATTTAGTGGTAAATGTTGTACATAATAAACTGTTATAATCTTTAAAATTTCCTAAATAGCTGCAATCATATACTTAACCTCATTTATGTTTTCTTATCTTTCTTGACCATTATGTCAAAAGTTGTCTTTTTTTAAGGAACCAGAATTTATTAGGTCTATTTTAAATAATTCATTATTTTTCAATTATCTTTATTAACTCCTTCCTTCTATTAAAAATTATTTTGCTCTTTTTGAGCTTCTAGCTCTCTCATTATTTAATTTGAATTCGATTTTTCATTTAACTTTTAGCCTTAGCTCAGCAGCCTATATTTAATTTTTAAATTTCTTTTTATGTTTTATTAACTCAAGTAAAATGTACATACAGTGAAATTAAAAGATCTTTAGGGTACACTTTGATAGGTTTTGATAAATGCCTGCAGACATGTATATATAGGGAATTTCCAGCCTTCCAGTCAATTTCCACCATCCATTCCACCACTCACAACTACTGTTCTGATTCCTATTGTTTTACAATAACTTTTTCTGTTCTTAAACTTCATATAGTCAGCCAAGAGAATGTTGGAAGTTCCTTGGTCAGGACTCAGTCTTACTCATTCTGAAACTTATTCTCTGTGGTTCACAGATTTTCTTTCTGGGCCTTTGTTATAAACAGTAGCATGTGTGTTTAGCTAAGTAGTTATCTTAGCCTGCTTCCTTTCAGTAGAATTTTAAGAATCCAAAGATCCCTGTTTTCATTTTGTATTATATCTTTCTCCTTGAAGCTGGTAGTGTTTTTCTCTTGGTGTAATTCTTTTGAAAGCTTTGTACACCTCCTGGGAATCTTATTGAGGCCAACTCCATTAGACAAAAACTACTCCCACAAAAATTTTTTCAGATACACCCTTCTCTATCTTGGAAATTTGCTAAGGGACAACACCTTTAAGTTTCCTAGAAGCCCTATTACTGTTAGGCATACTCTTGAAATTTTTAAAGAATCTTTTAAAACAGGGGTCCCCAACCTCTGGGCCAGGGACTGACACCTCCTGTCAGATCAGTGGCAGCTTTAGATTAGAAATAAAGTCCACAATACGTGTAACGTGCTTGATTCATCCTGAAACCTCCCCTCTAGCCCGGGGCCGTGGGACATGTGTCTTCCACAAAATCAGTCCCTGGTGCTAAAAAGTTGGGGACTGCTGTTTTTAAAAAAGGAATGCTATGCTGAGGTAACATCTTCAATATATCTGAAGCTTTAACAAAGAATATTATAGCCATGCCCTCAGCTCATCTTTAAATTCCTGGTAATGCCCTGAACTTGATCTGTGCTTAGGATCCATTTCTTACTTTTGACATCCTTTGTTGTCTAGAGAGGCTGAGAGTTTTCAAAACCATAAATGTCCAGTTCCTTCATGTATAACAGTCTTTTCTTTAGTATATCTTTCAGTTTTTACATTTCCTATCAACACTATAGACATTTTGCCTATAAACGTCTCCAGCTAAATTATCCAATTCATTGGGTATATATATTTTTATTGTCCACATCACTGCAAATGACGGTATTGCTAAACTTTCTATCATGACAAAGATTCCCTTTCCTCCAGTTTGCAATGCTCAATGAACTATGTGAAACTGCCATGTTTATAGGTCAAAAAAAAAAAAAAAGAAAGGTTGAATGTTGGAAATTTCATATCGTTGATCTAATAGCTACCTCACTTCAGTTAGAGTTTCAAGTGGGAGGGGTTACTGACAGTTGGCTTCTATTTAGCATGCTCTCAAACTTGCCTGCAAACTGGAGTCACCATGGTGAGATTTGAAAAATCATGACACTCAGGTTCTCCTTAGAGCAATTAGATGAGACCCACTGGAAGTTTAACTCAGCTTTCAAAAGTGCCACTGATGATTCCAATTTGTGGCCAAGTTTGAGAACCATGGCTTTAGGGTAAGAATGTAGCTAGTTTTCTGGGAGAGGGCTATCTAAATGTCACTGTAGCCTTAAATTATCTGGGACAGTACCCCAGTACTCCAGCCCTACTGGTAGTTAAAACTTTAATGTTAGAGCTCCCATTTTAGAGAGCAGTATTTAAAAGTCAACTGAGATAAACTCCAGAATGAGTTGTTCTGAAAGTGAGAAATTAGAACAGCTGTTCCGTCACTCAGTGATTGATTAATTTCCCTTACTTTATCCTCTGGTGCCTGTGATTCTGAGGGTTCTCTGGAGGACTAGTGGAAAATTCACTTTTTCTTTTTAAGCTTTCCTTTTTTCACCTGTTGGATTTGTGACTTCTTCTATTTCGTGGGCTTTGTTGTCAATCTTTTCCATTTTACTTTTCAGAAGATTCTTCTGGTGTGGGCTACTAGTTGCTTCTCTCTTGACTTTCCAGTGCGGCTATGGATGTGTTTTTCTATTTCTTTTGTCATTACATGATTATGGAAGAGAAGGGAGGCAATGTTCTGTGTTCAGTCAATTAACACTTACTAAGCACTTACTAGGTGCCATCTTCTTTCCTCAGAGCCCTACATCTATCAGAGCACTAGCTTAACTTGTGAGGAAAGGTGTCATTATTTGTATTCTCAGCATTCTCCAGAGAAACAGAGCCAATAGAGAAAAGATTTATTGTAAAGAATTGGCTCAAAGGACTATGGGGGCTGACAAATCCCAAGCTTTGCCATTGGTGAGCTGGGGACCCAGCAGAATAATCCAGAACTGATGATATAGTTCTAGCCCAAGTATAAAGGCCCAAACCAAGACAGCCAAATAGCATAAGTTCCAGTCCAAAAGCCAGCAGGCTTGAGACCAGGAAGAGCCAATGTTTCAATCTGAGTTCTAAGGCAAGAAAAGTAATGTTCCAGTTCAGAGGCAGTGAGGCAGGAGGCATTCTCTCCTACTCAAGGTTGAGTCAGCCCTTTTGTTCTACTCAGGCCTTCAACCAATTGGAAGGATGCTTAGTCGCTCATTACTGTCTTGACTTTGAGACAGTATGATCTACTCTCATAGACCATAGCCCGCCAAGCTCCACTGTTTTGGGGGTTCTCCAGGCAAGAATACTGGAGTGAGTAGCCATTCCCTTCTTGAGGGAATCCTCCTGACCCAGGGATCAAACCTGGGTCTCCTGCATTGCTTGTGGATTATTTACCATCTGAGCCACCAGGGAATGAGGCCCACCCAACATTAAGGAGGGCCATTTGGTTTAGTCAGTCTACCAATTCAAATATTCAGTTCAGTTCAATTGCTCACTCGTGTCCAACTCTTTGCAACCCCATGGACTGTAGCATGCTAGGCTTCCCTGTCCATCGCCAACTCCCAGAGCTTGCTCAAATTCATGTCCATTGAGTCAGTGCTGCCATCCAACTATCTCATACTCTACTGTCCCCTTCTCCTCCTGACTTCACTCTTTCCCAGAATCAGGGCCTTTTCCAATGAGTCAGTTCTTTGCATCAGGTGGCCAAAGTATTGGAGTTTCAGCTTCAGCATCAGTCCTTCCAATGAATATTCAGGACTGATTTCCTTCAGGATTGACTGGTTTGATCTCCTTGCAGTCCAAGGGACTCTCAAGAGTCTTATCCAACACCACGGTTCAAAAGCATCAATTCTTCAATGCTCAGCTTTTCTTATAGTCCAACTCTCACATCCATACACGACTACTGGAAAAACCATAGCCTTGACTAGACGGAACTTTGTTGGCAAAGTAATGTCACTGATTTTTAATATGCTGTCTATGTTGGTCATAGCTTTTCTTCCAAGGAGCAAGCATCTATTAATTTCATGGCTGCAGTCTATTAATCTGCAGTGATTTTGGAGCCCAAGAAAATAAGTGAAGTGAAGTCGCTCGGTCATGTCCGACTCTTTGCGACCCCATGGACTGTAGCCTACCAGGGTCCTCTGTCCATGGGATTTTCCAGGCAAAAGTACTGGAGTGGGTTGCCATTTCCTTCTCCAGGGGATCTTCCTAACCTAGGGATTGAACCCTGGGTCTCCGTATTGTGGGCAGACGCTTTACTATCTGAGCCACCAGGGAAGAAAATAAAGTCTGTCACTATTTCCGTTGTTTCCCCAACTATTTGGGGAAATAATTCCCCATAATTCAATAATTCCCCATAATTCAAATGTTAATCCTGCTCAAAAATACACTCACAGAAACCCACAGCATAGTATTTGACCATAGAGCTGGGCACCCTGTGGCCCAGGCATGTAGACACATAGAATTAACCAGCACATTTTTATCTTATTTTAGAGATGAGGAAACCAAGGCACATGAGGGGTTAATTAACTCAACTCAAGCTTAAGCAGCTACTGAGAGATGGAGTTGAGATTCAAACCCAGTTATTCTGGCTCAAGAGTACATGTTCTTAACCACTACACAGATTACCCCTCTAACCGTAGAGCCTGGGCTAGGGTAGAGCAGGGAACTTGAGAAGATGTTGAATGTTTGGAATAACTGCTCTAAGTAAGGAGACAGAGAAAGTTCACTAGGGAAATGGGAAAAGATTGCTATCCACACTGAGAGCACAGGAGAGGCTGGAGAGCTGGGGCTGGTAGAGCAATGGAGCTTTCCAAATCAGAGCTTTCAAGGCTGGCCATATTTCTAGAATGTTATGGGACCAGTCTCCCTAGTGGCTGTTTTCTTTGTGGTCCCTTAAAACAGAACTACAGAGCCTTTATGCTTGACGGGTTCTATTGCCAATACTTAAGAGGTTGGAGGCATTAAAAAAGACAACACCAAAACTGTAAGAAATATCAAGATTCTGGAAACTTACAGCATTCTTCAGGGAATTATCCTGTTTTTGCCTCTTCTCTTGTGTTAGTAACTGGAAGGCCTGATAGTTCTCTGCTCTAATTTTCCGTGTATGAAGGCAGACCTCATCAAACCTTCTCTCTCCTTCAGTCCACTGAATTTTTACACCAGCAACTTAAAAATGTCAGAGGCATATTTTTTCCAGACAAAATTTTGCTCAGTATCCTAATATATAAAATATACAATGACAGCATTTTATGGGTATAAGCTTATTTAATAAATTCATACTTATACCTTTTCTTAATTATTACAAAGTCAGTCAAAAAGGACATCGAATCTATTTTGATGAACACGGAATTTGAAAATAACGATAATGGTTGATGTTTGCAGTGTTATACAAGACTCAGCATCCAATTGATTTCTGTAATCCATTTTGGATATACAGTATCAAGAAAATCCTGATTCAAACAGACAAGTAGCTTACCTTGCTATCTCAAGATTCTCTTCAATCAAACTGATCCAAAAGCATTAGGGAGGATTTGTAGGACTTTTTTGTTTCAAAGTTAAATTACCAACAACTGACAACAAACTCACTTCCTTATTGTCAATATAAAAGTCATTCAGTAGACATTCCACATTTAACAATAAATGCTTAGTCTATAAATTTTACGACAGTAATGAGACAAAAAAGTGTTCTGATTTTCTTGTTATTGCATATTAATTATGACTCAGAACAGGTTGAATAAATGTGTCTGAACCTTGTTCATAGCTATATGAAAGAGCTCAGAGAAGAACCAACCACCTAGCAGACACAAAAATCAATGTTTGTTGAATGAATGAATGACCAAACTGAACTTGCTTGATCTCTCACAGAGTACTGGATTATATATACATTTTTATTTTTACTTTTTGATTTTTCATTTGTGCATATTTGAGTTTTAAAAAGATCAGTACAGAGCTACAGACATCGTAATCAATGACTCATTGACAAGTCCTTCAAATATATCCCCAGATCTGTCAGTAGACAATTTTCTCCAAGGTCTGCATGAAAACAAGTCAATGTGACAGAACAAAGTTAACCCATTGGTTGGCTGTCCTCACTATCAAAGTTAGCACAGAGCATGTTTGAGATTGTGTTGAGTCTTATTAGCAGCTTCCCTCATAGCTCAGTTGGTAAAGAATTTGCCTGCAATGTGGGAGACCTGGGTTCGATCCCTGGGTTGGGAAGATCCCCTGAAGAAGAGAAAGGCCGCCCATTCCAGTATTCTGGCCTGGAGTATTCCATGGACTGTACAGTCCATGGGGTGGCAAAGAGTTGGCCACAACTGAGCAACTTTCACTTTCACTGAGTCTTACTAGAGTTAAAAAAATTCATATTATAAATTTGAATCAGAACATTCGTGGAACCCAAAATATGTCATTCAACTCAGGATGCCCTTGGGTTCTAAGGAGCACAGGTGGAAACCCCCCTGAAATGTGTGCAGGCCACTTGGTCCACAAAGACCCCTCTCTTCCAACATGCACAGCTCTGAAGCCAGTGAGGGCACACAAAGGGTAGTCATGAATAACCATTCAATTGCCCCCACCTTGATTTGAAGAAGTTGCCCGTAGCTATACTGAAAACATTGCTGTTTCATGACTGAATTTTTAAAATCCCTCTCTAAGTGCAAGGCACTGCTTCAGTAACTTTACATTTATTTAATCACTCATTTAGGTCTTCTGAGCTGGATGAGCGGTAAAGAATCTGCCTGTAATACAGGAGCCACAGTATCCCCAATACTCAGGATCACAATATGGTACTCAGGTTGGGAAGATCCCTTGGGGAAGGAGATGGCAACCCACTCCAGTATTCTTACCTGGAGAGTCCCATGGACGGAGAAGCCTGGTGGGCTATAGTCCATGGGGTTGCAGAGTCTGACAAGACTGAAGCGACTTAGCACACACGCACTTACTCATTTAGTTCTTGAAACAACTTTGTTTAACAGGTATTACCATTATTATTCCCATTTTAGAGCTGAAGGGGCAAAGATAGAGAAGACACATAGCTGGGCGGCGACAGAGCAGGGACTTACCCTGTATCTACCCCTGTAGACTACCTCCAAAGCCTGTCCGCAGAACCATGAGTCCACACTGACAGATGATGGGGCTTCCTGAAGGCAACTTGTTTGGCTTAAGATGAGAAATCTGTGGTTAAGACCCTATGCTTCCAATGCCAGAGGCGTGGGATTAATCCTGGGTGGGGGGTACTAAGATCCCATACACCATGTGCCAAAAAAAAAAAAAAACCCAACAACAAAAGAGGAGAAATTTGCAGCATCACATTCACTTTTACATTATTTCCTTATTTTGACTTCAGTAATAATAATGACAAGAATGCTTTAAAATATATTGGGTCTTAAATGCTTATAAATATATTTATAATGTTGGATAAATTCAGGGCTGTGTATGCCATTTCAGGACAATCAAATCTAAAAATTGATGAAGATGGCCAGCATGTCAATCTCAAATGCCAGTTCTAGTGAGATGTTATTTAAAAATTCTTCAAAGGTATCCTATTTGCTTGAAGGAAGTATTCATATTAAAGATTTTATTTAATGCAGAAATTAAATACAAACTAAATACACTATTGTGAGAGAGTAGATATGATGACTGTGTTCTTATGACAAATTTTTTTTTTTTTTTAGGATATATCTATACTTTTTTTTTTTTATTATAAAACCATTCTTTTGGCATCAACGGGTTACAGTGATAGCAAAATACTGTGAGTGTGGCATTGCAGCTCTAATGTGAGAATTGAATTCCCTGCTTTCTGACCAGAATTTGTTACCGCTTATCCTTCATATACAAGTTACCTGCAATCATTAATGCTGCAAATTCTGACACGTATACTACTTAGGGAGGGGTTGACACTAAGGGATTGGAGACAACAACGATTTTTTATTTGGCTGTGTGGGGCCTTAGTTACAGCATACAAACACTTAGTTGCAGCATGTGGGATCTAGTTCCCTGACCAGGGATTGAACCTGGGCCCTTTGCATTGAGAGTTTGGAGTCTTAACCACTGGACCACTAGGGAAGTCCAAGAACTGTTTTGATGTAAACTGTTTGGAAACCTTTGTTCATACGGTGTGGCTTGAAACAATTTGGCCTTCTGATGGCACGAAGGTAAACCTGAGCATTGAGTCTCGCTATGCCACTTGTAAAATGATTCTGTGATGTGATTTCATTATTTTTAAGGTTATGGATTAACACAGAATTTAAAAAGTAATGTAGAGATTTGGGGGAAATACTGGGAACAAACATCCAGGGACAGCCCCACACCTAGATATCCTACGATTCTGGTTTGAGAAGCATGTAGTTCATACTGTTCCCTGGAGTGTTAGCTTTCTGAATGATGGACTGAACCCAGCTCAGTGGAAAGAGATGAGAAAAAGCTTCTGTATCTACGTACTCTATCTCCTTTACTGGGAGAGCAGCAACACTGAGTTTCACCCCTGGATAAGGAAGCCAGGAGGAGTGCTATGTGAGTCAGACAGGAGCTGGGAGATGAAGGCTGGCAGCATCTCCAGGGTGCATCTAACGGACCCAAATGTCAAAGGATACCATTTGCTCTGCAGCTGCACAGACGAGAAGGGTATCTTCACTCACCACCCCCAAATCAAAGAACAGATCGAGTTTCGACTTGAAGAGGCAGCATAGAGGCATCTGAACTTTATTGTATTTGCTTTTTTTAAATTAACATTTTTCTTAACTGAGCTGGAAGTGGTCCTTCTGTTTGATCACCTGGGAGGCCCTAATTAACGTGCACTCAGCACCACGCATTCCTCTGTGGCATCTCTGATTAAAGTTAGCTGCTGTTTATACCACCCCCTACCCAGTGCTTGCTCACGCCTGAGAAGTGCCCTCGGCTTCCTCAGCCTAAGGTCGGGTGCACCACTTTGAAGGCCCTGTAAGCAGAACTGAGCCAGAATGCAAGAAAAAGCCCACAGCTCCCTCCCTACCTCTTCCAGCTCCCAGGGGCCTCCTGTTGCCACTGCAGTCTGGTCCCCAGGCCCACAGATCTTCTGGCTTCAGGATTGCACTCCGCATGCCTAGCTTCTTGCCTCTGCCATCCTGTCCAGTCGCAGCTCTTCAATTTCACATCTTCCTGCCTCTGGCAGAAAACCACCACTGCGGCCGCTCTGTGGTTTCCTAAAGCACATCTTCCTTGTCTTTGGTCATGCTATCCCTCTGCTGGAACATTCCTTCCTCCTCTTTCTATTTGACCAACGTGGCTCGAAGAAGCCTACCTAGGGTCTCTCCTTCCCACTCCAAGGCTGCGTTGGTGTCTCTATTCCATGTTCCTGCAATCCCACATTCTGTTATGATCATCTTCTTAGATAGCTGTCCCTCAGCATCCAGCACAGTGCCTGGTATGTAGTAGCAAGTACCTGATATGTGTCTGTTGAATGAGTAAATGAACAAATAAATAAAAAGCTGTCTTGATCTAAGAGGCCCCACCTTCTTGGCCATATCTAGATCTCTCAAGCCAGGTATGGAGAATCCACCTTGTTCTGGTCTATTTCATAATCTCTCTATCAAGCACTCAGGTCCATTACACAGACTTACCCTCATAGGAAATATCCTGATCTATTCACCTTTGCTCTCCTATAACTAAATACATTTCAATAATGATGACTATGCTGATGAAAATAACCACAAAAATAACAATCCCATCCATTTATGTAGCATTACATATTTTAGATAGTTTAAATGTGAATTATCTTATTTAATGTTATAGGTTTTTAAATGCCTATTTAATTTGAATAAGTGGGAAGTCATTATTCTGCTTCACGGAGCAGGAATCATTTGAGATCCAGGAAGGTTAAAGTGAGTATTCCAGTTAATATTGGAAGCCATGTTTTATGGTTCCTTATTTTGGTTTTATTTCTTTTTTCTCCTTCTTTTTTCATTGTTTAAAAAATTATTTATGTTTAGTTGGTGGATAATTGCTTTACAGTTTTTGTGTTGGTTTCTTCTGTTCCACAAAACAGCAGAAATGTGTACAACGTGAATAAGCTATAAGCAAAGGAATCACACCACGCTGATGAATTGGAGATAGGTTTTTAGCATTCTGTCACCTAATGTGGGGTTTCCCTGGTTGCCCAAATGGTAAAGAATCTGCCTATAAGGCAGGAGATCTGGGTTTCCTGGGTCAGGAGGATTCCCTGAAGAAGGGAATGGCCACCCACTCTAGTATTCCTGCTGGAGAATTCCATGGACAGAGGAGCTTGGCAGACTACAGTCCATGTGGTAGCAAAGAGTTGTGAATTACTTATTTGGGTCATTTCTATGAAAGTGATTGCTGACTTTTTCAAATACAGACTACTTTAAAAATTACATGTGCATGTATTTATTCTCTTTTTCAAATTCTTTTCCCATGTGGGTTATTACAAAATATTGAGCAGCCTTCCCTGTGCTATACAGTAGGTCCTGGTTGGTTATTTATGTTAAATATAGCAGTGTGTACATGTCAATCCCAAACTCCCAATCTATTCCTCCCCCCCGTACTTCCCTCCTGGTAAGTTTGTTTTCTAAGTCTGTGAATTTGTTTCTGTTTTGTAAATAAGTTTATTTGTACCATATTTTTAGATTCTGCATATAAGTTACATCATATGATATTTGTCTTTCTCTGTCTGACTTTACTTAGTGTGATAATCTCTAGGTTCATCCATGTTGCTGCAAATGGCATTATTTCATTCTTTTTAATGGCCAAGTAATATTCCTTATATGCTCCAATCTTACAAAGATCACTTTTATCAGCTTAAAAAGTCTTTATAGTGGAAAATTTGGCACAAAACAAAGTAGAAAGAAAAATATAAGGAGATCCTATGTGTTCATTACCTAGCTTGCTAACATTTACCAAGCTGGTTTCATCTATCTGCCTGTCCTCTTGTCATTTTTTAATGTAATTAAACACCAAAACTATTATCCCAACTAACAAAATTAACAATAATCCAATAATATAACTAGTGCCCAGACTGTGTTCAAATATCCCTAGTTACCTCAAAAATTTTCTTTTCTGTTTGTTTCAGAATCCAATCAAGGTTCATACATTGCATTTGGTTGATACCTCTTTAAAACTGTACCATCTCTCCCACTTGTGTTTTTATTATGTTATTTATTTGTTGAGAAAACCAGATCATTTCTCTACTAAATATGCTAAGAGAGGAGAGAAAGTAGCATTATATCAAATGCTCAATTAAAACCATGAAAGGCAGATAGAAAGTGGAAGACAAAAATACAAAGAAAAAAATTCAACAAGGGCAACAAGTAGAAAATGGTAAAAACGTGGTAGTTATGTTAATAATCACTTTGAACATCAGTGGTCTAAATGCACAACTGAAAATCAGAAATTGTTAGAGTGGATCAAAAAGCAAGATCCCACTACATATTGTGTATAAGAAATCCACTTTATATATAATGACACATACAGATTAAAGGTAAACAGATGAAGGGACTTCCCCGGTGGTTAAGTGGCTAAGAACCTGCCTTCCAATGCAAGGGATGCAAGTTTGAATCCTGGTTGGGGAAATTAGATCCCACATGCTGCGGGGCAACTAAGCCCACAATGGCAATGGAGACGCCTTTGAATCGCGACTGAGACACAATGCAGCCAAATGAATAAATATTTAATTCAAAGTAAATGGATGAAGACAGATATATCATGCTAACATGGTTTTCTGGGGTAGAAAAAAAACAAAACTGTCAGGAAATAACTAGAACAGCAGCAAAACTCTGAAGGGTTGACCCCTGGATTTATCTCTCTCGAATAAAGATCACTGGAAGACTGCCCCAACTGGGGGCTTTACACTTTTCTGACAATCTTCAGAAAGGAGGAGACAGCATCAACCAATATTTGGGTCAAGTAGCATGCAGTGTTCCTGCAAACTTCCACCCAACATCCACAGAACAAAATCTGGATTTCCAGAGCCACACGTGATCAGGTTTTAATTTGTATTTCTTATTTTTTTTTCTTAGCACCTTATTCTTTCCTCTTAACTAATTTAAAAATCTGCTCACAGTTTAATTGTGATGCTCATAGACCCCTGTCTTCATACTGCTCTTTGCATTTTATAGTCTAATATCTGGCTCAAGATTTGCCAAAATATACAATAAAATCAACAGTTGACTTTATACTCATTTTTCTTTGGTTACCATCCATCTTTCTTCAGCACCAGCCCTTTGTAATGAATCATTTTGTTTCCTCAATCATTTTTTGACGTTTTAGATGGCAAACATCAAACATGGCCAAAGAGCTAAAAATCTAAGACTTGCTGTCATATCATACCTTGGAAGGAAATTTTCTATTTCCATGGAAACAAGACCTGGGAACTTTCTATGGGAACTGGCCTATGTAACTGAATGTTCCCAGAAACAGACATTGGAAATGGACTATGAAACATATGGGCCAGGGTACCATAAGCATTTGGGAGCTGCCTTACATTTGTAGACCCTTCCAGAAAGGCTCATGACTTAAGCCCAGTTTCTTGCTTTTCTGTTTCAAATCAACCTAATGATCTCTTTTCTATAAATCTCACTGGCTCATGCCAAATCACTCTTGTCAAGTACTGCCAAAACAAAATTCAATAATTTCATAGGGATATTTTGGCTGATTTCTGATCATTGGGAGGCTCCCAATAGCTAGGATTGGATTTGTGAGCAAAAAGCCTACAACTCACAAACCAGATGGGGATTTGTTATCCTGAAAAACTGTTGCCTGCCTTCCAATAGTCTCTGCTATCACCCAGAATTTGCATCTGCCCATCCATTTTCCTTCTTGGAAAAAGAGACATTTAGATAACTCAAAAAACTAAGCCTTGGTTTGATAGCCCAAATCGTAATCATTAAGGAAAATTCTGAACTATTTCCTTTTTTTCTTCCAGCCTCCTTATTTCATGTCTTAAATAAAGGCCCTCAAATTCTGGAAATTCATTCATTCATTGTTGAGGAAGCTGGATAATCTGCTAAAGACATAGAAGTCCTGACCCAAGAAGGCTGTAAGTTTGGACAGATGGTAATTCACAATGGAGAAGCCCCAGATATAATATTGGCCTTTCAAGGTGAAACATGGACTATTATGGGCTAAAAATGTTGTATTTAAATTTCTAGAGATTTGGGAAACAAGCATAAAAAATAGGAAAGTAGATAACTTAACTAATACATGGTTTTGTAAGCTGTTCCTTTCAGAATGGAAGTTTTTCTGTTGGACACACTCGGCTCCTCACTTAGGAATGGACTGCAAACGCTGATCGTAATTCCTTTCTTTTTACTAGTCTTGCTGCAGCACTCAAATACTGGTGTGCACTTGCCATTCCATCAAAAGACCCAACAGGTGAGCAGCCAGCAAAAAGCAGTGTATCAGTTTTCCAGCACCACCACCATAACAAATCGCCACTCATTCAGTGGGTCAAAACAAGCCAACTTTATCATGTCACTATTGTGTAGGTCAGAAGCCTGGGGTGCTCTGATTGTTTCTCCTGCTCAGTTTTCAAAAGACTGAAATCAAGGTATTGGCTGTCTGGACTCTTATTTGAGGCTTTTGGAAGAACCTGCTTCTAAGAACATTCAAGTTGTTGCCAAAATCTAATTCCTTATAGCTATAAACCAGAAGGTACCGTTTTCTTTCTAACTGTCCCTAGAGACTACCCTGAACTCCTATGGGCCTCTCTTTGGTCCTTGAACATGGGGCCCTACATCTCAGAGCCAGCATAGGCATGTCAAACCCTTCTCACATTTGTAATCTTTCTTATTTCGCCTGCTGCTGCATCTCTTCTGCTTCCAGCTGGAGAGAGTTTTTAGCTTTTTAGGGCTCTTGTGATTAGACCAGGCCCACTACATAATCCCTGATAATCTTCCTTCTTTGATATCAGTAACCTTAACTATAGTTGCAAAGCTTCCCTTGCCACATGATATAACATACAGGTTCCAGGAATTAGGGTATGGCCATGCATTGGAAAGCCATTATTCTGCCTACCAGAAACAGGAAAACCTGATACTTACAGAGGTAGAAATAGCTACAGTCAGAATTTGACATGACCATGACACCTTAAACAGCACTGCAGATCTGGGTTGATCACAACCTTAGAAGGTAATGGTTTATTTTCCACCTTAGACTGGAAAATGGCCATGAGGGATGACTAAGAATTGAGACATCCATGACCACAAGCTCACTGCAAACCGGTTTATACAGCGTGCGTGCGTGCATGCTCAGTCATGTCCGGCTGTTTGTGACCCCATAGACCATATCCTGCCAAGCTCCTCTGTCCATGGAATTTTCCAGGCAAGAATACTGGAGTGTGTTGCCATTTCCTATGCCAAGGGATTTTCCTGACCCAGGGATCGAACTCGTGTCTTCTGTGTCTCCTGCACTGGCAGGCGGATTCTTTACCACTGAGCCACCAGGGAAGCCCAATTTATGCAGCAATGGTTTTCTTATGTGCACAAACAGCTCTTTTATTATACTAATAATTTGTTCACCTAAATAAAGAACTTGCTTATCAAACAAGAGTGTGCCTACCAAGATTCACAGCAAGGCCCTATTTTTACTATGTCCACTAACTTTATTAGGTCAGGAACTCTGCCTAATTTTGTCTAAGTCATTCCCTTCAAGCATCCACCTTAAATTCTTTAAGCCTAGACCCCAAATGCTAGAAATACTCCTCTCGATTGCCCCTCTTTTGGAACGCTGCTAAGACCCTGAAAGATGGTGCTGTTCTTTCTGAAATAATAACTCTTTGTTCAACATTTTTGTCTGATGGGCCCTGAGGGGCACTTGACACCCCTGTAAACAGCCCATTTCTCCTGGATTCTTGAGAAGTGGAAGTGGGGTGGGGTTAGGTTGGGAGGAGCACACAGCAGGGACTCAGGGCTGAGCCAATATCTGGAGCTTTTGCTTGTGTCCTTGGTGAGATGGGAAGCCTGAGGGCCCATTTCTGCAAAATCGTTAAAGCGCAGCCAAAAGCGCTGCCATCCTTTGACAGCTCTGTGTCGGAATCCAACTTGTCAGCACAGCGCCATGCGCTCTAGCCCAGGGCGAGCCTTCCGTTGTCTGAGGAGAAAGCCTTTGTGTAACTGTGTCCTCCAGGTGTGTAACTGTGTCTTCCAGGCTCAGTGTTGGTGCTCAAGTCTGGCTTCTCCACAAAGCTGGGTGAGTCTGAGGGAGACAAATGAGGAAACAGTCCTGTCTTTGGCATGACAACCAGTTGCTTCCCTGGGCTGTGAGCTTGAAGCTTCCTTAGTGTTCTCAACTTTACCCCCACAGGGAGATTCAGGCAAAAGTGCAAGCCGTGAGGATTAGGGTCTTAGGACGAGACCTGAGAACTTCTTAGAAGTCTGGAGGGCATGGCTAGTTGATGGCTGATGGAACTAAGAACTTGTCTTCACTTCTGAGGACTACGGGATGGAGGTTCTTTTCCAGAATGTTCAGATCTGGGGAGCAGGGACAGATAAGGGTGTGGATGAAGGGAACAAGGATGGTTAGAAGCTTAACTTCTGTTCGTGGACTCATGACTACCCCCTAGAGAAGAAGAAATTCATTTTCCTAGTGGTTCATCACAAGGAAACCCATCTCGCTCATCTTTTGTTAGAGTGAAATTCTAGTCCCTTGTTCCAGGAGACTTGGGCTGCTGCTCTGCTCACTGGGACTGAGGTGGGGATGTGTAGCCCCTGCTTGTTGGGGCCAGTCCTGAGTGGGAGGAGCTGACAGGGTCTCCACGCCATGGCCACCACTGTGGTGGAGCCAGTCTGCCGGTGGCATTGGCTCTGAATGCCCTCTTCCTTACTCCTCCATTCCAGAATACATATCAGAAAGGAGGAAGAAAGAATGCAAAGGAAACAGAAGTCCAGAGATCTGAAGCTTCAGGGCTGGAACAGGCTGAGTTGTGTTCTTCCAAAATCCATCATTGAAGTTCTAATATCTAGAACCTCAGAATATGACTCATTTGGAAACTGGGTCTTTAAGGAGGTAATTAATGTGAAATGAAGTTTTACCCAGTGGCTCAGTGGTAAAGAATCTTCTGTGATGGATCAGATGCAGGAGACCTGGGTTTGATCCCTGAGTGGGGAAGATCCCCTGGAGAAGGGCATGGCAACCCACTCCAGTATTCTTGACTGGAGAATCTCCATGGACAGAGGAGCCTGGTGGGATACAGTCCATGGAGTCGCATGCACCAAGTCATTAAAGTGGGGCCTAATGCAGTGACTGGTATACTGATGAGAAGAGGAAATTTGTATACAGGCAAAATGACGGCTCAGAGAGTGAAGAATCCGCCTGCAATGCAGGAGATATAGGAGACGTGGTTTCAATCCCTGGATCAGGAAGATCCCCTGGAGAAGAAAATGGCAACCCACTCCAGTACTCTTGCCTGGGAAATCCCATGGACAGAGGAGCCTGGAGGGTGACAGTCCATGGGGTTGCAAAGAGTCAGACACAACCGACCAACCAAGCACTCACGTACACACAGAGAAGACCATGTGGAGATTCAGGGAGAAGATGGCCATCATATACAAGCACAAGAGAAAGGACTCAGGAGAAACCAGCCCTGTTGACACCTTGATCTCATACTTCTAGTTTCCAGAAATGTGAAGCAATAAATTTCTGTTGTTTAAGTTGCCCAGCCTGTGGTCCTTTGTTCTGGCAGCCCAAGCAGACTAATACAAGAGTTGAGGTTGTGGGGACCTGGAGGGGTTGGTGAAACTGAGGAGCATCAAGCTATCCATTACTGCTCTGTTTGTAGTCTTTTCTTTGTTATAGTAACTTTTCTTCTTTCCTGTCTCCTGCTATTTCTTCTTTTGCCACTCTCTCCTTTTTATTACCAATGTTTCTACTTTGATATTGGAGTATACGTGTTGTGGAGAAGGCAATGGCACCCCAATGCAGTACTCTTGCCTGGAAAACCCCATGGTTGGAGGAGCCTGGTAGGCTGCAGTCCATGGGGTCGCTAAGAGTTGGACATGACTGAACGACTTCACTTTCACTTTTCACTTTCATGCATCGGAGAAGGAAATGGAAACCCACTCCAGTGTTCTTGCCTGGAGAATCCCAGGGACGGGGGAGCCTGGTGGACTTCTGTCTTTGGGGTCACACAGAGTCAGACACGACTGAAGTGACTTAGCAGCAGCAGTCAGCATATATGTTGACTCAGAGATTCAGAAAACTGATCTATTATTCATGAGTCAGAGTAAATTTAAAAAAAAAAAAGGAAAGAAAGAAAAGGAAGAAATAAAGCAATAAGAGAAAGAAAGTCCAGTTCAGTTCAGTCACTCAGTCGTGTCTGACTCTTTGCAACCCCATGAATCGCAGCACGCCAGGCCTCCCTGTCCATCACCAACTCCCGGAGTTCACCCAACTTATGTCCATCGAGTCAGTGATGCCATCCAGCCATCTCATCCTCTGTCGTCCCCTTCTCCTCTTGCCCCCAATCCCTCCCAGCATCAGTCTTTTCCAATGAGTCAACTCTTCGCATGAGATGGCCAAAGTACTGGAGTTTCAGCTTCAGCATCATTCCTTCCAAAGAAATTCCAGGGCTGATCTCCTTCAGAATGCACTGGTTGGATCTTCTTGCAGTCCAAGGGACTCTCAAGAGTCTTCTCCAACACCACAGTTCAAAAGCATCAATTCTTCGGCGCTCAGCTTTCTTCACAGTCTAACTCTCACATCCATACATGACTACTGGAAAAACCATAGCCTTGACTAGAAGGACCTTTGTTGGCAAAGTAATGTCTCTGCTTTTGAATATGCTATCTAGGTTGGTCATAACTTTCCTTCCAAGGAGTGTCTTTTAATTTCATGGCTGCAATCACCCTGATGAACTATGGACGGAGGTTTGTGACATTGTACAGGAGACAGGGATCAAGACCATCCCCATGGAAAAGAAATGCAAAAAAGCAAAATGGCTGTCTGGGGAGGCCTTACAAATAGCTGTGAAAAGAAGAGAAGCCAAAAGCAAAGGAGAAAAGGAAAGATATAAGCATCTGAATGCAGAGTTCCAAAGAATAGCAAGAAGAGATAAGAAAGCCTTTCTCAGTGATCAATGGAAAGAAATAGAGGAAAACAACAGAATGGGAAAGACTAGAGATCTCTTCAAGAAAATTAGAGATACCGAGGGAAGATTACATGCAAAGATGGGCTCAATAAAGGACAGAAATGGTATGGACCTAACAGAAGAGAAAGAAAGGGAAAGGCTAAATACTACCTACAGTTAAATTTAAAATATAACATAAAGCTTCCTTTTGACTGTAACTGTGAGCCCTGGCAGAGGAATAGGGACAGGGAGAATGCATATTTATGTGCAAGAGTAGTAATTCTGAAGTGTTAACAGAACATTTTGCTGGTGGAAATCTTAAACCCATCAGATCCAACTTTCTTGCTTCTGAACTGTTGACAGGCTTCCCCTCAGATGGTCCACTGAACTTTTCTTCTCTCATCTAGCTTGGTTGGAGCTGCATTGGTGGCAAATGGTATTTGGAGGTACCAAGCCAGGTTAAAACAATAGAGACGCTCCTGTCAATCAGAGCAGTCATTCCTCTGCTAGCCCCTTTTCTCTGGACCTTCCTGTATCACTGATGTGCTTGTTTTTGGTGTATCTCAAGAGGGGCAGAAAGGGGATGAGAGGATTTGGGTTCACCCAAGTATGAGGTTCCCCCTTTACAACTTCACCAGCTGGAGCAGGAAAACAAGACGGTGTATTCAGTGGGGCCCAGAGGTCCTTCAGTTGACTCTTGCTGAGACCAACCACACCACCTCTGAGAACCCCTCCCCTGGCACAGTGGCCAAATCTGAACCATTCCAAACCAGGGCAGGCCAGCTGCAGACTGCTCATTTGAAGTCAGTCCTCACTTCTTCCGGGTCTCCCCTCAGTGTCAGCTTTCTAAGCCCACACTGACTCTATCGTATAAAGATCAACTCCTTGTCCACTTCCAGGGACTCCCTCTCCTTCTTACTTGACTTTATTCACCTGACATTTTATGTGTGTGGCATTTTCTTGGTTGTTGTTAATTTAGTGGGGGTGGATCAGGTTCCCTTACTGGAGGTAAGTTCCAAGAGGGCAGGGTCTTTGTTATATTTACTGCCATATCCCTACAACATGCCTGGGGTAGAGTAGTTAGAAATGTTTCCTGAATGAATGAAGTAACAACACTGGGATGTTTCTTCAGGTTATTATTTCAGGTAACCCTATGGGCAGGTAATCTAAGGGAATCAGAAGCCATGAAAAACCCCACTGTGGAAATCCATTTTCCCTTAGTCCACTGCAGGGGAGAAAAGGGCTTTCTTTAATTCTTTCAGGGTCCCTGGCTGGGTCTGAAAGTTAAACTAAGACAGATTAATGTGAGAAAAGTATACACATTTTAGTGAATTTTTACAGGTACATGGGAGCTGTCACAAGAAAATGAAGACCTGAATAAGTGATCAGAGTAAGAAGCTTTTATACCTTTTAGACAAAGAAACAATAAATTTGTGAAGTATTGACAAGACAGAGGGGTTTGGGTAGGGTTAGTAGGTGGTGAAGAAGTAACCAGGAAGATAAGAGTTAGTTTGGCAAGGCTTGTTTGTACAGGTTTCTCAGACCTCAATTCCCCATTTCTGGTCGTAAGAGCATCTTCCTTCCTCCTGGGACAGGGAGAGTACTTTCCATATGGGAATTTAATAATATGTTTCAGAAAAGAAGGGTTGAGTATGTGCTAGAACGACTTGAATCTGCTGTTTTCTTAAATGTTTTCAGCTTAAGATATTTAATATGCCGCTGTACATACAGATAGTGTTACTGAACCCCATTACCACTCTGTACATGACTATGCAGGTGAAATCAGGTTAATTTAGTAATAATAATCTGTGATTCTTTATTTGAAAAATCTGAAGACAATTTTTTTTAGTGTTAGTAAAACTATGTTTATTTTCATTGTTTACCCCTTGGGTCTCAGCTGCAACTTTCCTACCATTTGGGAGAATTTACCAAGTCATAGGGCTAATAAAAAGCAGCATCGAGATTGTATCCTCACCTCCCCACCAGCCAGCGCTTTTTCTGCTGTGTCAGGAGCCCAGCAGTGCTCCAATTTCTTCCCCATCCTACTCCCTGGATGATGGTGGACCCAGGGGCCTGGGCAAACCATCAGTCTGTTCTTTCGACAAAATATTTTTTTTAACCTCTACTAATGGTTCATTAATAGAAACCAGGGAGTTTCTAATTTCTAGAAACCAGGCAGCCTGGATTTTGGGGAGCAAGTCATAAAATACAAAATGAGGCATTTTGAGTTTTAATATTGGACCCCACTGAAAGAGTCTCATAGGTGGTGGGAGGTAAAACACTCAGGAGAAAGATTAATCTTGAAAATGGACAGTGGGCAGGATCCTTCAGGAAGGTGATGGATTTATGGGAACAAGTGTGCTTTCTACCTGTGAAAGTCTGAAAATCATCACCACCTTAAAAAAAAATTCCAAGGGAAATATTTTGTTTTATTTAAATATTTATTTATTTTATTTTTATTAACTTGGCTGCGTCAGGTGTGAATCACAGCATGCAGGCTTTGTTGCTACACAGTGGGTATGTGGGATCCTAGTTCTCTGGAACAGGGCTCAAACTCACATCCCCCGCATTGCACATTATCTTAACCACAGGACCATGGGACCAGGCCCAAGGGGAAGATTTTAAAAGTTATTTTGTATATCAAGTGATTTCTAGATCAGTTCAAAATAAAAGCTAAACAACTCCAGGCCCTTTTGAGAGTTACCACGCTCACCTCTTCACCACTGCTAGGGCTATCTGTACCCCTCTGCAGGGTCCGGCAGAGGAGAGCCAGCCTGCTAGGTGGGTGGTCAGATTTCCTGGCAAACAGGAGACTTATTCCACTCCCAGGCTCTATGAGGACAAGCATTCTCACAGAGACCAGAGAGGTGGGCGGGAAGCTGGAATCTTAACAAGGATTCAGGGGAGGGAGATGCTTGTTCGAACCACAGACTGGGGGGATTTAAAGATCAACACTTATGCCCCTCCCAAGGTGAGCTTAAGGCTACTGAACTGAGGGCATGGGCTGTCTGATGTGCTGGATGGGTTCAAGGTTTCAACTGCTGGAGGCTTAGAGGCTGAGCAATGAGTGATGAAGAGCTATTCAAGGGTTCAGAGCAGGAGGAACCAAGGGCTCAGGGTCTGGGAGGGAAAGCCCTGGTTTGGGATGGAGGCAGAGGGCAGGGGAGTCTCACATTTGAGGGTGGGGGCTGAAATAGCGACACCTGGACAGGGCGAGGGGGTGAGGCTATGTTAGGTGGGAAAAAAACCTTTGGATTGATTGCCTCACTGTGGTTATGCAATCTAAAAATGCACTCTTTTGAGAATGAGCTGCGTTATAAATGATTTATTTTAGGAATTGGTTATGCAGGAGTTGATCTTAGAGAGAATTAAAGTATTTCACTGAAAAGTGGTTAGTTTAATGACAATGGGTAGCCGTGTCCTCAATGAGCATTAAAAAAAAAAAAAAATCAATGGGACAGAAATGAACTATTTTCCATTCATTGATTTTGTTGCCCTTCAGAGTCACATCCACTCACTCAGTTACTTTTTACATTTTTTGGGGCTCCTCATGGGGAGTCCCATCAACATGGAGGGCACCTCAGAGACACAAGGGGCCTAGGACTTCTCCCCAGACAAGGCTCCAGTGGCTAACCAGGCAAGTGGGTATGCTGGCCAAAAGCCCGCCACTCTGCCCTTGTGAGCAGGAGCCATAGACATGGAACCACTGGCTTCTGCCCCAGCTTTGGCTTTGCTGCTGCTGCTGCTGCTGTGTCTCATTATCTCCCCTTAAGCCTCCCCTGTGCATGTTTTTTTCCCATGCCCAGGCTCTAGGTGGCCCTGGGTGGCCCTGGGTGGCTCTGGGTGGCTGTGATGGCATTGCAGTCCCTGCTTCCTGCTCTCAGCTGGTCCTCACTGTATTCCTTGGCAACCCTTCCTCTTTTAAATGCAAGCTCCCTCCACAAGTTTTACAAGTTTTTCTCATTCTTCATAACCTCCAGGTCTATTCTGTTTCTGTGGAACTTGGGCAAACCAAGACCTTGTTCTTTTTTTTTTAAAAAAAAAAAAAAAGACCTTGAAAAAAAAAAGACTTTATTTATCTTTTTGCCTCCTTACTGATGCATCTCATCTCCATGATTCAGAGACGATGAAGGCGAGGAGGTCCTGGGATGATATTGATTGCAAAAATGGCCTGAAGTCTTTTATCTGATATCTGTGCCTCTTGCAATGTGACTTTGTGGAACCGCCCCTGCTCCCCTTGAATCGGGAATGGTTTTGTGACTTGCTTGGATCTCATGCTAGTTTGAGGATGAGGCCTGAAGAACTCTCATGGGCCTCAACTCGCTCTCTCAGAATCCCTCTACTGCAGTGAGAATAAGCCCAGGAGAGCCTGCTGGAAGATGGGGAAGCAGGAAGAAGGAAAGCGAAGGTGTCCCAGCAGAGTAATCTCGGACCAGCCAAGCTCCTAGCCAACTCAGTAGCTGACCACCTGTGTCTGAGAAAACTTAGCTGATACCAGTCAGGCCTGGTCCAGAAAACAGAACTGACCAAACTACATGTAGCCCACTGATACAGATGAAACAGATGAACATTTTAAGTTACTGAGTTTTTAGATGCTTGTTATGCAGCAAGAGCTAACTGATACAGAGAAGAATTTCCTTTATGGGCCTAATCTGTTCCCAGTCTCCTCCTTTTCCATTTCTGGAAGATTCTGGCTCCTTTACTGCTCCTTTTTCCAAGAGCCTTTTCCCTACTGGCTGCCTCCTCTTTGTGTGCCTCGGGGGAGAGCACACCACACCACCTCTTCCCAACTTCTGCCTTCCTTCTGCCAGATTTTGTGAGAAGGTGGTGATTTCTTCTGATCTCTAGCAGAGTGGTCTCCCTCCTCAGTGTCTTCCTTTGAGGTTGTCCCTCAAAATGGGCCCCCAGGGGCCACTGACCAGGCCACTTTCTCTCCAGAGCACCAATCAAGGTCACTTTCAGAGTCCAGGTTTGAAGGCCTCTCTGCGGCCATTGTCTCACATCCACAGTCTCCGCTGCAAGGCCCTCTCCTGTCCTTCACCCTTCATCCTGAGTGAGGCCTTCTCTGACCACCCTCTTTCTTCCCATTTCTGTAACTGCAGACATCTCCAATTTTCCATCACATGCTTCCCTCTTGCAGTTTCATTTACTTTAGGCAAATGACTCACAAACACAATCTCAAGCCCTGGCCTTAATTTCCATCCTATAATTTTAAAGGTCTAATTAGACACTTTCACTTGGCTGTCTGGCTGTCGCTTCAGACTCAGCATTTCTGAGATGCTCTTGCTTTCTCCTTTTAAAGCTACAGCCCCTTCTATATTTGTACCACTTTCACTATCATTTTCCGTCTCAGACAAGCTGGAAGTCTTTGATTTCCGCACACAGTCTGTGTAGTCTTCGTGGATGCGCTCAGTTTTGTTTTGTCCACCATCAGCCCAGCCACCTTGCTCATTCGGAAGGTTATAATTTCTGGGCCAGCCATCATAGGGGCCATCCATCTCCTCTCTCTACATCTCATCTCTTCACCAGCATCTCACCCTGACATCCCGGCCAAATTATCCTCCTGGAACATCTGTTTCATTGTATCATCCTTCTTCTTCAAAACCTTCCATGGCACCTATTTTTCTTTCTCCACTGGATATGCCAGGACACTTCCTTGGAGAGCTATTCAGAACTAAGCTATTGGGGTTCCCCACTTGGGAGAGGGAGATGCCTAAATATGTAAGCTGCCCGGCTCCTCCTTTACACGAGGTCAGATTCTGAAGCTTTCATCCTATTAAACTAACCCTGGAATCCAAATCCCACAATGAGGGTCTCAGTGGTGACCTCTGAGCCGCAGACCTCTGCCCTCTGTGCCTCCTTCTCTGATAGTGAGGTTCCTTCATGCAGGTCCCCCATGTGTCCCACTTTGTCTGTGTTCTGGTCTAACTTCTCCCTTTCCCCATAATCTGCCTGCATGAGGGGTGGATCACCCCAGCCCTTAAGATCTAGCTCCTATTTCTTCTGGCTGCCACCGCAGGCCCTGTGGAATTGCAATGCCTGCATCAAGATGGCCCTCCTTCCCAGAATGTGTATGCTCTCATCACTGCCTCGCCCTGAGTGCCCGCCTCTACTGAATGAGCTCATTTTATGAATCGTCACGTCGTCCCGTGGCATCAGCTGCTTCTCTCTGCTTCACGTTGACCCCACTGGGAAACGCATCTATTTTCTTTGATTCATGATCTGTGAGTGTAGAACAGACTTCAATGTCGATTTGGAAGGTGCTTATTTACACGGCAGCATTCACATCTTCAAATGAAACAGTAGATATTTCCTGTTCTGAAAAGCTGGTTGGCCATCTGTCCCTCAGGCATTTTTGCAAGTTTCTTTGCCTCGCCAGGGCACCCATCATCAACCCTTACTCCAGGCTGGGCCCCTGGACCTTGAACTCTTCTCGCTCTGTTTACACAGAGGCTAATAGAAGATGCTAGAGAAGAAAGGCTTGTCCTTGGTTTATCCATATCCATCAAAGGCTCAGCAAAACAGAGAGCTTTTATTTAAACACACATACCCTCCTTGGAAAGCTGCTGTGGTTTAATTCTCCCTCCATCCTCTCACTGCCATACCTCAGTTCTTTCCCAGATTTGAAGTTTACTCTGCTCCTTCTGGGGCTTCCCTGGTGGCTCAGACAGTAAAGAATCTGCCTGCAATGTTGGAGACCTGGGTTTGATATCTGGGTCAGAATATCCCCTGGAAAAGGGAATGGCTATCCACTCCAGTATTCTTGCCTGGAGAATCCCATGGACAGAGGAGGCTGGTGGGCTACAGCTCACGGGGTCTCAAAGAGTCGAACACAACTGAGGGGCTACCACTTTCACTGATCCTTCTAGCCCCTTCCCTGCTAATCCCATTCCTGATCATTCCAGGCTGGCTGCCACTATGGTTCTGAGAATTATCTGCTGCCATCAACTGTCAGAATGTTCTTCAAGTTCAAATATTCTGTGTAGATCTGGGAATTTGGCCTCCCTAATCTGGACCTGCTCTGGGGCCCTGCATCCTTCTGAGGCAAGCTGGCTGGTGGAGGGAAGCATTCCTCCCAATCTGCAGGCAGAGCTCCCCTAGATTAGTTTCATGAAGGTTGAGAGCAATTTGGCTTCCTGCCTCTGGCACTTGACATGCTTGTATCCCTGGCAATGGGCTTAGAACATGGGCTCTCACCTCTGAGTCCCTGGCAGTGACGTCCCCAGCAAGACCCAGTGAATTAAGCTCTTTGGGGACCTGGGAACTTGGTGGACTGGCTTCTTTCAGAGTGTTCCTATGACATAAGTGTACGTCTTTGCCTTGGACTTAAAATAGCCATTTATTTGGATGATCTCATTTAAAAAATGACTGCCACAGTTTGGAAGGCAAGCTGCAGCTTTACCATTCATTGCTGACACTGTCACAGTGACAGAGAGGGAGCCAATGGGGACTGTGGTATTTTCCCTGCTTACACCAACTCCAGATCCTTGGCCTTAAAATGAACATTTCTAGCTGCTTAAATTTAGAAACTGGTGCTGGTTTTGCAAAGTTGGGGCTTACAAATTGCACAGCAGAGCATAAACTGGAAGTCTAGCTTACTAGCTGCAGGCAGATCACGGCCTCTGCACTTAACTGGGAGCCAGTGATGGGGACTCGGAGCCCTTTCTTCGTCTTCCTTGGCTCATGACTGCTGGTGGGAAGCCTAATGAATAGCAGTCGTGCACACACTTAGTCTGTTGTCTTCCCAGGCTCCCCACACTAGGAACAGGATGGAGGCCCTTTTCTCCCAGTCCCACACACGTGGATCCATATTTTGTTCCTGCTGTCTTTGTGACCCAGTTCCTGGTTGGCCACTGAGGCTCTCTCAACGTCACTGTGAAACAGTCAATGATGTCACGGGCTGTGCTTATTTTGAATGGCTTCTTAAAGTTCTGCTCCCATCCTAACACTTACACAGCTATTCTGCTGAGTGCTTAATCAGTAGGTCCAAGATATGAGCTAGAGGCCTGCTTGGAACAAAGGGACAACCCTGGTTCTTGGCTTTTTACACCGGATTGGACCTCTGTGTGCTCCACGCCAGCTCCTCCCCGTACCTGCCTCCCTTTACCCCCAGAGCAATTCAACAGAATTCAGTAAAGAACAAGAGTATACTAAGAACCCACTATGTGTCGTGGGCTGGTGCTAAAAATGTGCATCTCATTTTTGCGTTTTAAGAAATAGAGTCAGCCGTCAGAAGCACTGAACGTCAAGTCCACCAGACTCTGCCCTTCATTTCACAGCCTGGAGCACTGACAGAGTACGGTTTTGAGGGCCTGGGGCATGACTTTTTTTTCTAATTTTTATTGGAGTATAGTTGATTTACAACGCTGTGGTAGTTTCAGGTGTATCTAACTTTTCTTGAAAAATCAGAAGATCTGACAAGTAGGTCTGGAATTGAGTATAGATTTATGACCAGCACACTTCTACCACAGTCCCCACTCTGACTAGATTCTTTCTGAAGGTCCCATGACAGGCCCAGGATACCTGAGTTTCTGCATCCACCCCTCCCTCCTTTGTGACCCTTTCGTATGCATAGGGATTACTATAAATGCAACTTTGGGAATGTTTTGGAGACCTTTGTGTAGATGAGAAAACAAGCCTTGGCCACTCCAGTCCATCTCTGGTTGATCTGCACTATTTGCAGCTTGTTCCCGAGGGTAAAGGTAAAAAGCTTTATTCCACCAGACTTCACTTAGGCCACTCCCTTCTGTGACAGCATGACTTGACTTTTAGTTGAAAAATATATGTGTGCATACACACACATGCATACAACAGACACACACATTCTTTTTTTTTTCCTCAACCAAAATGAATAGAACTAGAAAGAAATTCTGCTTAATGAATAGTGGAGAGAGTCATACTGGTATGATGTCAAATTGAGTTATCACATGAGCTGGTTGTCACCTTGGAAAGCTTATAGCTTGGTCTTTGGAGGCAGAAAGATCAAGGGTCAAAGTCCAGCTTTTACCAAATTACCAGCTGGGATGCAGGGAGAGTTAATAATCCTCCCAAGTGAACACTGACCAGGTGATGACCACTGTTCAAAGCCCTGTACACAAACCATTGCATTTCATCCTCAAAACAACCAACTGGGTAGATACCACAGCACTGGTTTCCCTGGGCGGTGATGGGGATTAAAGTCTGCAATGCTAAGACCAATATAGTGCCTGCAAAACTACAGCAAACCCAGCTAGCTTTTGCACCATTAGAGTGGAACATGAGATGGGAAAACTCTGATAGTGGTCATAAGATGAGTTGCCACTGGAGCCTGGGGTTCTGGGGTCAGTTCCAAGACCCCGGAGAAGAGGGTGGGAATTGGAGGAGGAGGCTGTGCCCAGCTGGGCTCTGAGGAGGCACTCAGTGTGTACTTGGCCTGTGTCAGAAGATGCTGGCTTGGTTTATCAATCTTCTCTGACTGCCATAGCAAAATACCATGGTTGGGTGGCTCGAACAGCACACTTTTATTTTTTAACTTTTTATTTTATATTGGAGTATAGTCGGTTAACAATGTTGTGATAGTTTCAGGTGGACAGCAGAGTGATTCCATTATGTATTTTCCCATTTAGAAACAGCATACCTTTTTTTCACACTCTGGAGGTCAGAAGTTCAAGATCAAGGTACAGGCAGTGTTGGTTTCTGGTGGGATTCTCTTCCTGGCTTGCAGATGGCTGCTGTCTCACTGAGTCCTGATACCACTTTTCTTCTTTGCATCTCTTCTTATGAGGACTCCTGTCCTATTGGATCAGGCTTCCCAGGCGGCACTAGTGGTAAATAACCTGCCTGCCAATGCAGGAGACATAAGAGATGTGGGTTCGATCCCTGGGTCGGGAAGATCCCCAGGAGGAGGACATGCAATCCACTCCAGTATTCTTGCCTGGAGAATCTCATGGACAGAGGAGCCTGGCGGGCTACAGTCCATGGGGTCACAAAGAGTGGACATGACTGAAGCTACTGAGCACGTGTGAGCACACATGTAACTCCTTAAAGACCCTGTCTCCAAGCACAGTCACATGGGGCCTTAGGGTTTCAGCATACACATTTAGGGGGACACAGACATTCAGCCCATCACACCTGGTGGTGCCAGAGACAGATCAGCAGTCAGCATCTACGTGTGCTTTACCTCTTCAGACAGAAAGCAGTGGTGTACTTTCCTGGCGGTCCAGTGGTTAAAACTCTGTGCTTCCAATGCAGAAGTGCAGGTGTGATTCTGATCCCTTGTCAGGGAGCTAGATTCCACATGCCTTGTGGTACAGTAAAAAAAAAAAGTCATGGTTAAGAGTGGGAACTCTGAGGTCAGATTGCCTGGGTTTGTATCCCAGCTTCACCCCTTAATTTCTGCATAAACATGGGCATGTTTCTTAACCTCTTTGGCCTCAAGTTTCCTTATCAGTGAAAGGAGGATAGAGATATTCCAGCCTCAGTAACTAATTGTGTAAATTTTGTGAAATAAAGCATATGAAGCTATTAGTACAGAGAAGGACATGTGGTAAATAATCTGTAAATGTTTGTCAACAATCTAAACCCAAGGAGATGGGTCGTTATTTACTCAAATCTGTTTTAACTGAGTATTCGCCCAGCCCATGTAGCTGCCTGGACCCATTTTAGATGGGGTGTGTGTGTGTGTGTGTGTGTAAGGAGGAGGCGAAACAGATCAATTTAAAGGCACAGGCCCTTCCCTCAATAACCCACAGTTTTCTTAGGGCAATTTATACCCAGGAAACTATTAAAGAGGAACAAGTATATAGTTCAATGTGTAAGGCAATTTCCCTGATGTCACATCCAAGGACTTTTTAGCTCTGCCAGGCCAGGCCTGCTTGCATTTCACTGGGAAGTAAGTTCAACAGGGCACGCCTACAGTTGAAGAAATCTTGGCTTAAACTCCCATCGGGATCTTGTAACCCAAATCCTCCCTTTAAGGAGTTTTCTGACTGGAAATTTCCTTTTTCTCACTTATTGTTTTGGTATTGACTTTTGCCTGTAGCTGCATAAAGATATTTCATTTCTATTCTAAATCTATCCAGGAAAGATGCCCTACATCCTTTTCTAACTCACTTTCTTATTAGGGCCACAGAGCAGGGCTGTTAAAAATCTTTCTAGTGCACTTGGTCATTTATTTCACTTTCCTTTTTCCAGGAGTTAAAGCTCGAGTGTATTACAACCTTGGGCAGTTGTATATCTTGTTTTTGCCTCTCACTCCCCCTGCCCCCCACATATCCAGGAAGCTTACTGCCCATCCATTTTATTTCCAATTAGTTAATTAATTATTTGAGCACTTGTTGATAATCTGTAATGGGCCAGCAGGTGAGCTCAGTAGTTCAGTTGTGTTTGAATCTTTGTGACCCCATGGACTGTAGCCCACCAGGCTCCTCTGCTCATGGGATTTTTCAGGCAAGAACACCGGAGTGGGTTGCCATTTCCTCCCCCAGGCGATATCCCCATCCAGGGATCAAACCTACATCTCTTGCATTGGCAGGTGGATTATTTACCACTAGCGCCACCAGGAAAGCCTGTAATGGGCCAGGTATTGTGCTAAGAGGTGAATATGGCAGTCCTTATTCAGACTCTCATGGGAGACAGAAAAGACAACAGATACAGAAGACAGAGACTAGGGCACTTCCCTGGTGGCCCAGTGGCTAAGACTCCACACTCCCAATGTAGGAGACCCAGGCTCTGTCCTTAGACAGAGAACTATTAAAGGATCCCTACATGCCACAACTAAGACCTGGCTCAGCCTAATTAATGAATGAATTTTTAAAAGAAGAGAACGACAGGTCCTATAATGGGTGCTATGAGAAACTGTGTGTGGGGAGGAGCATCCAAATGAAACCAAGCATTCAATGAAGGCTTCCTGATGAGCTGATGCTTGAGCTGAGTTTTATGAGCAGTACTTTCATCGCCAAGAAGCAATGGCAGGAGTCATTGCAATATGAAAGTTTGGAAGCATAAGAGTTTAGATGGCGGCAGAAGACAAGCCTGAAGAGGTGGCCATGATCAGTTTTTGTTACTCATAGTAGAGAGGACATAGTTCTTATTTCTAGATGGGACAACCAAGAGGTTACCTTTGGTCACAGAGTCAGGTGTAGCAGAGCTGGCTGGAGGCTGGGGAAGTTGAGCATAAACCCGGAGCTAGAAGGGGAAGAAAAAAGGAATTCTCATTGCTTCTGCATTTCCATATTTTTCAGGATGGCCTTTCTTCCCTCCTAACTCAACTTCCTTGGCTTAGAAAAATTACCCTTTTATTCTCTTCTGAGGACTCATGACATCTATATTATTACCCCACTTCACAGATGATGATCAACAAGGTTAAGGAACTTTCAAGTAACTGTTCCTGACTCAAGTCCCTCTGTAATGCCAACCAGGACACCTGTCTTTCTGGGGTTCCTGGTCTCTCTGCTGTAATTCCAGGTCAACCGCTCACATCTCTTTCCTGCCTCCTGGAAAGATGAGCTGATTAACCCAGTGGTTGCCTGTGTGATGGAGAAATGGTGCAGGGCTTGGTGTGTGGCAGCAGTGGGCTGGAAAGCCATGGCAACCATGGAGAGGGGATCCAGGGACCCTCAGCTTCCCATGCTCCCCCGCCCTCCCACTCCTGTTTGTTGTCTTCCTGTCTCTGTGTTTATACTCCACCTCGTAATTAAGCAATCAGCTTTTTCTCAGTGATTATTCACAGTTTCAGCTGGCAAAAGTCCCTCGATCTTTGGCTCTATGCCTTCTAGTCAGAATGTCGCCCAGCGCATACACTGATTGCCTAGAAACCCCTGGCTTTGCAGCCAGCTCAAGCAAAGCACCCTCAGATGCAGCTCCCCTGTCTGGCCCAGCCAGGATGACTGTGACCTAAAGCTTTTTCACAGGAAGGCAAGCTTTGTAGATTTTGTCATGATCTGCTTGTACCCACTGGATGTGGGGGTAGGGACAGCTGTCTCCTGTTTTCATCCAGGAGGAGTTCAGCATGTAGGGCTCGCATTGGTATCTCCTTGCAGAACTCACTCTTGGGAATGAAGCACTGGAGAATATATGGTACCAACTGAGAGTAGGCCCCTGGGAGAAGACTTACTAGCCTTCTACCCAGGATATTCAGAAGACGGTTGAACACACGGTCTGCAAGTTCACAGCTGAAATTTCTCACCTGCTTACTAAGTAACTGCAAGGTGGCTTTAATAACCAGGACGTGGAAGCAACCTCAATGTCCACTGACAGATGATTGGATAAAGGAGATGTGGTGTAGCGAAATATCAGCCATAAAAAGGAATGAAATCAGGTCATTTGTAGTGATGTGGATGAACCTAGAGTCTATCATACACAGTGAAGTAAGTCAGAGAAAAACAAATATCGTTCACTAAGGCATATATGTGGAATAGAGACACAGACATAGAGAAGGGACAAAGCAGGGTGGGGTGGGGTGGGATGAACTGGGAGAGTAGCGCTCATGTACATATGCTCCAGTGTGTAATATAGAGAGCTAGTGGGAAGCTGCTGTATAACCCAGGGAGGTTGGTTCGGTGCACTGTGATGACCTAGAAGGGTGGGATGAGGCGTGGCGTGGGAAGGAGGCTTAGGAGGGAGGGGATGTATGTATCAGTTGCTCAGTCATGTCCCACTCTTTGCCACCCCATGGACTGCAGCATGGTAAGCCTCCCTGTCCATCACCAACTCCCGGAGTTTACCCAAACTCATGTCCATCGAGTCGGTGATGCCATCCAACCATCTCACCCTCTGTCGTCTCCTTCTCCTCCCGCCTTCAATCTTTCCCAGCATCAGGGTCTTTTCCAGTGAGTCAGTTCTTCTGAAGTACTGGAGCTTCAGCTTCAGCATCAGTCCTTCAATGAAGGACTGATTTCCTTTAGGATGGACTGGTCTGATCTCCTTGCAGTCCAAGGGACTCACAAGAGCCTTCTCTAACAGTACAATTCAAAAGCATTTATATATTTAGCTGATTCACTTCTTTGTACAGCAGAAACTAGTACAACATCGTAAAGCAATTATACCTCAATTAAAAAAAATATATATATAAAAGGTTTACAGTGTGACTATTTTATAGCTGTAAAAAACATTCTTTTTTCTTGGTTCTTCTCTCTCTTCTCCCTTATTTTTACATTTTATCCTCTTCTTTTGACAGTGCAGTCAGCTTCCATTTCTGAGCTTTCTCTCCCTTCCTCCTCCTTTTAATTACACTTTGACAATCCTAGGATCCTTGTGTAATCTGGCCAGGAGTTCAATTTGATTTCCTGCCGTTCCTGTGAGAGGTTACGCTATGATGAAAGAAAAGCATCAGAAACAACTGAGTTATCTTAGGACGCATTGCCTGGGCTTCTGCAAGCTCCTTGAGGGCATGTTATATTTTTTAGTACTTTTTATATTTTCTTCATCCCCTCCCGTTACTAGTATTAATATTTCAAATGTGTGCATTTAATGAAAGGGTGAACACAGAAGCAAACCAGAGCTAGGGTTTTGTGTCATTCAGAACCTGCATTTGTTGTCCCTAAGAGCACTGTCTCTAAGTCATTCTTGGGCCCCTCATCATGTCAGAGGTTTTGCTGGTTGATGAGCAAAGAAGTCAGCGATAGGAGTGTGACACCCTTCCTGTTCCACGTGTGGCTCCTCTCTGCGGCTCACACACCAGCAAAACCTGTTACCATCTTCTGCAGGGCCTCTGAGCCACCTTCAGCAAACATTTCTCCTGTATGTCAGCTGCTCCTGTCCCCTGTGGCAGAGGAGGAGGAAAAAATGTGAGTGTGGAGGGGAAAGGGGAAGGGTGGTGCGGGGGGTACAAATGAGTCAGAAGCCTTCTTAGAAGAGGACAAGGTACACGAGGTCAGAGAGAAAAGGCCCAGAAATCTACCCATTCAGTCAATATTTATTGAGGATCTACCTTTTGCCAGACATTGTGGTTAGCTCTGGGAATATAATGGGGCAAAAACAATCCTGCTGTCAAGAATTTGTCTTTTTGTTTGTTTGTTTGTTTTTTGGCCAAGCCACATGACTTTCAGGATCTTAGTTCCCCAACCAGGGGCTGAACCCAGGTCTGGGCAGTGAAAGGTCTGAGTCCTAACTGCTGAACCACCAGGGGATTCCCAAGAATGTGTCTTCTAATTTAGAGGGGAGTAACAATTTTTGATGGGTGCACAGATCATCTGGGCATCTTGCTGTGATGAGGATTCTGACTCAGTAGGTCTGAGTTGAGCCTGAGACCATGCATCTCTAACAAGCTCCAAGGTGATGCCCAGCCCGGACAGTTGGTTCATGGCCAACATGTTGAATGCCAAGGAGCAAGAGGAGAAGGCGAGTCTTGAAGGGGCTGAAAATCCTGGTGAGAGGAGGAGAGCCCAAATGGAGTCAGCAGCTAAATTGGACAGGAGAACAGTTTTGATTCAAAGGAGGGGAAAGCATTTGAGGAGTCATGGAAGCAGTAAGCAGAAATAGGTAAAAAGACAGAGAGTGAGAAGGCCAGAGATGATTCTGTACAAATCTTCCTTCCAGTCTTCCCTTCCCCTTCTCACTTCTTCTCCTGCCTCTGTGTCCAGTGAGCCCATCAGGGAGCCAGAACACATTGATGAGATGTGGGGTCCTGTGTCAGCTCTATAATCAGAAAAGTCTGTGCAATCAAGCGTGGGGTCAGTGGCTCTGTCACCTGAGCTCATTGCTGTTGACGAAGTGCATCACTGACACGGGGAAGGAGAGATCTCATCCATTTATGTCTGCGTCTGACCAGTCCTGTCTTCCTAGAGCCCTTTGCTCTTTCTCTCCCTTGCCTTCCAGGTGGACTTTCTCTGCATCTCTTGCTCTCATCAGCAAATTACACAGTTGTCACTAGAGAAGGAACAGCAGGCAGAAGGGGAAAAGGTCAAGGTTAACTGTGTCAGCAGTGAGGCACGTGGCAGCTCCAGAGGTTTCCAAAACAGCCTTCCCCTAAAGTAGAATACAGGAGGGCTGCCTTCCCTCTGCTCCTGAAATGACAGCTCTGAAGGCTGGTGGAGACGGTTTAGACAAGAGGCAGGGATTCTGCAAGGGCAGGAGGTGTCAGGTCTGTGACTGACCATGTGGTCATCGCAGGGTCTAGAAAGATCAGGGGGATTTTCATTTCTCTTGGGGGTCCTGGGCGTGTGACCCCACACAGAGGACACTCAAGGTTACTTCCTCCTCCTTCTTTTTAAAAATATTTATTTATTTATTTTTGACCGTGCTGGGTCTTCGCTGCTGCTCACGGGCTTTCACTAGCTGCGGCGAGCAGGGGCTGCTCTCTAGTTGCAGTGTGAGGGCTTCTCGTTGCGGTGGTTTCTCCTGTTTCAGAGCACGGGCTCTAGGCATTTGGGCTTCAGTAGTTGCAGCTTGAAGGCTCTAGAGCGAAGGCTCAGTAGTTGTGGCGCGTGGGTTTAGCTGCCCCGTGGCATGTGGGATCTTCTCGGATCAGGGATTGAGCTTGTGTCTCCTGTATTGGCAGGTGAATTCTTAACCGCTGGACCACCAGGGAAACCCTATTTCCTCCTTCTGATGCTGGATTTCTCCTACCTGCATTATTTGGGGGATGGTCAGGGATCCTTCGCCAGCCACAGGACTGCCGAATCCTTGTTCCCTGGTCAGGACTTGAGTTCCCTGGTGTAGGAACATGTTCCCTGGAGGGGCTGCAGTGGTTGGACACCTGGTCCTGAGCACGATCCTACTGTACGCTCTGCTCCAACTGCTGAGGTGGGGCCCCTGGTCCCAGCAGTGGCTCTCTGGGCTCAGGATCCAGATCACCACCGAGGACAGTACTCTTTAGTCCCTGCTACCGACCCCTGTCCTTCTCCTTAGGAACGCAGGGCAGGAGTCAACCTACAGATGCAGGATTCCCTCTGTCCATGAGCCAGACTCTGAGTCAGGGATCCTGGGGGCCACCGAGAAGCATGAGATTTCATCCTTACGTCAGCAACTCAGGAATATTCAGCCTGCCGGAAAAGACCAGTCAGACTCGCTAATAGACAAAATCCAACAAAATCCAATAGGCCACGAACCCTACACGGGGGTGAGCTGCCGTCAGCACTTGAGTGCCTGGGGGTGGAGCCAGCTCTGGCATGAAGGATGCAGATGACCCCTGGATCACAGTACTTCACTTCTGTCAACCAGCTGTCGGTTTAAGGCCTTCAAGCCCCTTGACGTGTAGATGAAATTGCTTTGAAAAGGCTCCTAATTCCATGGATTATTAAAGTGAAAGATTTTGCCAAGATTCTGACTAATCTCTAAAGCAGTGGATAGATAGACTTTTGGCAAAGCGAAATCTGTATCGTCCTCACTTCCTTTGCCTCTTGGATTCTATTTTCCTTGAAGGACATCTCCGTCTCTCTCCATGTTAATGCCAATGTGAAACTTGGATCATTTTAAAGTCCTTTCGCTCCAGCTTAAAAAAAAAAAATCACTCTTTCTAATTACTGTGCTTTGGGTGGGTTGTTCTACAGACCTTGGACAGTGTCACTGGGCAAAACAGACCTGCCGTTTCTAGGCTCCCTTTTTCTCCCCCAACTTTCCCACTCCCCATCTCACCCCCTGTCTCTGAGGCCTCCTAGCCCCACTTCCATCCTCAGAGCAGCCTCCCCTTCCTTAGAGTCTGATGCCATTTAATTTCCAGGTATAAGAAGAAGGACCTCATTCCTCTCTGAAGAAGGAGATCTTCCTGACCCAGGGATTGAACCAGTACCTCCTGAATTGCAGGTGGATTCCTTGGTGAGCTACCAAGGAAGCCAGAGCACTGCTACTGTATCAGAAATTTATTGCATAGAATTGGCTTGTGCAATTCCATGGGGACTGGCCACTTGAGTGAGAAATCCACAGGGTGGGCTGTCTGGTGGGCAGGCCAGAACTCTTAGACATGGGTTGGAGTTCTGGCCACAGATGGAATGTCTTCAACCAGGAAGTCCCAGGTCTGCTTTTCAGGCCTTTCAAATGATAGAATCAGGGCCACCCAGATCATCGAGGTGATCCTTCATTGCTCAAAGTTAGCTGATTGTGGACTTCAATCTCATTTACAAAATGTCTTTGCAGCAACACACAGGCTAGTGTTTGAGTGAATAACTGGATATTGTTGTCTAGCCAAGTGTGACACATAAAACCAACTGTCATATCCACAAAACTGCGAATTCCTGAAGGCAGGGGCCATGATGCCATCTCTCACTCACAGGCCTGGCATCAAGCTGCCACCAGGCAGGCACTCAGTTACTACTTGTTCAATGAATGTATCGGTGGAGGTCAGATTACAGAGCCCTAGAGGACCCTTTGAAGTAGGTTGAGTTTTATCCTAAAGGCAGTGGGGAGTCATTGCAGGACCCAGAGCAGGAATGGACGGGATGTCAAAACCTTGAGGAGAGAGCTCCTCTCTGAGAAAGAGAGGAATGAACCCTGAGGCCTGTATCCCTCATGAGTGGATTGCTCCTGCTTGGGAGACATTTCTCTCCAGTTCTTTCTAAAGGGTAGAGACTCCCCAGGGAGTGTATTCCAGACAGGCTGCTAATTTTAGTCCTCTGTCTTTTTCCAAGAGCAAAACCAAACCATGATATTTTACCCTAAAATTACACCCGGAGTTTTGAGGAGAGTGAGTTCTCCTGTGCGGCCGAGGCAGAGCAGTCCCTCTTAAATGTGAACCTGGGAGCTCCTTTCTTGTGGCTACTTCTCTGGGGATAGGGGTAGTTAGGTCATTCCCATTGGGGGCTGGTTCATGACTGGGACAAGGCGGCCGACGGGCACACAGACCCCACGTACAGAGAGGAAGTGAGCACAGAGGCCAGACCCTCTGGAGTCCTTGCCCTCAAGTCTTCTCTCCAGATGAATCAGCTGTGCTACAGTAGACTTGAAGCAAGGGCCCCCTCACATCTTTCTTTTTTAAATAAATTATCTATTTATTTTTGGCTGTGCTGTATCTTCGAAGCTGCGCGGGCTTTTCTCTCATTGTAGCAAGTGGAGGCGACTCTTTGTTGCACTGAGCGGACGTCTCACTATGGTGGCTTCTCTTTTTGCAGAGCAGGGGCTCTGGGACACGGGGGCTTCAGTAGTTGCAGCTCCCGGGCTCTAGAACACAGGCTCAATCATTGTGGGGTATGCGCTTAGATGCTCAGTGGCATGTGGGATCTGCTCAGACCAGGGCTCGAACCTGTGTCCCCCGCATTGGCAGGTGGATTCTTCACCACTGAGCTACCAGGGAAGCCCAGCTCTTCCCATCTTGATCAGAAAGCAAAGAACAAGATATCTAACTTATTGGTGTACCTCCAAGCCCCTGCACAACCTCCATGGCCTCAGAGCCTCAGGTCAAGCCCATCAGAAAGTCCCTGGCTGCTGGTGGAGAGCCAGGGAGGCTGCGGGCAGAGTCGTGTCCTGCGTGCTGCACAGAGAACTCACCTGGCCCAGGATGGAGCCAGACTGAAGGCCACCGGCAACCTTGATCACAGACAAGTGTATTTATTTCTTCTTTCAAAGCTCTGATGAGTGAGCTCTCACCTAGAAACATCATTTTGGCTTTTTTTAAGCCCAGGACTACCCCAAACTAGGCAAATTCAGTTCCAGTTAGATCAACCAGGATTTACTACACCCCTTTCATGCCTTTCCTTGTGCATACAATGATGAGTGGGCCAGATATGGTCTGCTGTCCTCAAGGAACACTGAAGAGTTGGAAAGACAGATAATACAGACCATGATGATAGAGAATGGTCCAGGCAAGGCTAAAGATGGGCCCAGGCTGCCAGGAGGCAGGCACGGAATCCACTATGGCTGGAACAGACTTTCTAGAGGTGGACTGAGTGTTGGAGGGAGAGGAAGAGTTTCCCGGTGAGGAAGAGGATGGAGTGAAGCAGAGGACAGAAAGGCATTCAAGGCAAGGGGACTAGAAATATGCAAAGTCACAGAGCTGCAAACAGCCTGGCATGAGGCAGAAAATGAGACTAGACTGATGTTGCTGGAAGGTAAAGTGTGAGCCCACATGCAAGCGTCCTGGCCTTTATCTGGGGAAGGGAGTGTCATGGTCAGACTTTGCTCACGGATACTTCTGTCTACAATGTGGACGAGTGGAAAATGGTTTAGAAGTAAGTAACACAAGAAGCAGTGAGGACTAACTCCGTTGTGTAGGTGAAAGCCAATGTGTCCTTGACCTTAGAGAAGAGAGGGCCGATTAAACAAACATTTGAGAGAAATTATCAAGCCTTAAAGATTTGGACACCATTTTGAAATATTTGATGTTTGAAATTCTTTCTTCTATCTAGCCTAAATCCTCCCCAATGTGACGTAAGCATGTTCTCTAGCATGGATATTTAATCTTCCCAGTGAGTGCTACCTCTTCACAGTTTCAGGGAAGTCTAGAGCTGAGACCCTCAATGTAACCTCCTTTCTACTCTGTTGAATCTGATGCTTGTCTCTGATTCACTAGAATGTGTCAAGCATAGCTGGTGTGGGAAACCCTGGCTTAGTGCCTCTAAGAGCCCCTGAACCCTCTCCCAATTCTCTCATCCCACACTTGGCTTCTCAGCAGAGCTCTTTGCAGTGTCAGATGAGTGTGCCTGCAGTGTCCCTTCAGAGTGAGGAGGGAGCAGGATTCCATCAGGTCGATTAGCTGCCTAAATTAGGGTGCTGAAGCCCCAGTTAGCACTTGTGTGCACGCTCAGTTGCTTCAGTCGTGTCCTACTCTTTGCAACCCTATAGACTATAGCCGGCCAGGCTCCTCTGTCCATGGAATTTTCCAGGTAAGAATATTGGAGTGGGTTGCCACTTCCTCCTTCAGGGATTCTTCCCTGCCCAGGGACTGAACTCCGTCTCTCACATCTCCTGCCTTGGCAGGCAGGTTCTTTACCACTAGTGCCACCTATTAGCATGTCTGCCAAAATCCCCATGTGCCATGCAGGTCAAAGCCTTATCCTTGGTCAGCATCTTTTGCTCATGTGTTGGGGAACTGATAATACTCTTGCTGCATGATTCTCACTGGAATTTGATGGATCCAGAATGTGCCTATAGAAGGCTAGTGTTCAGGTAGGGCAACCCACATGGTGTGGGCTGCTGGGACAATGGGCTTGATTGGACAGTTTCAATGTCATCTTCTGAACCCCTGCCCCCCTCTCTGTCCCTCTCTTGCTTGGGAGTCTCTGGAGCTGAAGGTGGGAGGTATCCAATAAAGCACCTGGACCCTCTGAGATGACCTCATCACCAGATATGTGAAGGAGGCCGAGACCACAGTGTTCAGAGCTCACTCCTCTCCACCAGGAAGGTGCCTCCCCTCTCCCCGCAGCCCCCATCCCCAAGAAGCGGAGGGCTGATGCTTACAGAGCTGCTCCCATCTGGTGCTAATTAAAGCTCTGGGCTAGTAAAGTATCTGTTCATCTTCCTGGGAGGCAAACAGTGAGATATAAAGGTAATGCTTTATGGAGGGGGCTGAGAGCTAAGCAGGCAGCCCTGGGCTACTTAATGCAGTGCCTCACAGCCAAACAGTAAGGAAATTGGGCTTCTGAGAATTTCCTGAGAAACTGAAAGCTTCTTTTTAAATAGCAAGGAGATATTCTGACAGTGGGGCGGAGACTTCTCAGATGCCATGCCTTTTTTAGGGGCATTGAGTCTCACTTCTGAAGGACCCACCCACCTCTGCATCTAGAGTTGGGGACCCTCTTTATGGGGAGCCTCGTATGGTCTTTAACTCCAGATGCTCAGCATCCCTTTGCGCACATGAAGGTGAAGGGGGTGTATTTCAGCAGGAACGAGAGGAATGCTGAGGGAACATCACAGGATACGCTTTCCTTACTCTAGAGGAGCTTTCATTGTTGTTTAGTCGCTAAGTCATGTCTGACTCTTTGTGACCTCATGGACTATAGCCCACTGGCTCCTCTGTCCATGGGATTTTTCAGGCAAGAATACTGGAGTGGGTTGCCATTCCCTTCTCCAGGGGATCTTCTTGAGCCAGGGATTGAACCCAGGTCTCCTGAACTGTAGGCGGACTCTCGCGTCTGAGCTACCATGGAAGCCTGAGGAGTGTTAGATGACTTCTAAGGATAATCTCTTTATTTCCTGTGCAGCTGTTCTCAATCATCTTTCCACTCTAGAGTATGGTGGTGATATTGAGATGTGGGAGGTAACCCTCTGGCACTGGGAAAAGAAGGATCAGTGGAGTGGGCGTGAGAGGTGGAAATGAAGACATCAGCCTGAGCTCTGCTTAACTGGACATCTGAATGCCCACCAGAGGTCATCACCACCACTGAGTCCCACCACAGTGCAATAAAAATGACCTCCAAGCACTTTCTCCCTCTCTTGTTGCATCTTTTTGTCTCATTCAAGACTCAAAATCCTGATGGAAAATACATGATAGGCTGAGTTTAAGTTAATGTCTGTGCAGGTAGTCTACAACCAAGGACTCAGCCCCTTGGCTTTCCTTGGGAGGTGGCCAGTGAAAAGGGAACTTAAACATTATCCTCTGTTATGATTTCACAAGATAAGGAAAAGGAAAGTCCACCTACGTCATTTGGGACATGCAGCAGAAAACACTAGCTAATCAACAAAATTCTTTCCTCTTATTCCTGGGCAGAATTGGACTGTGTTTTCCAGCCTCCTTTGCAGTTGGGTGCAGCCATGTGACTGAGTTCTAACCAGTGAATATGAGGGGGGAGTGATGCTATTCTGCATTTATCACTTCCAGGCATGTGCTTCTTCCTTTCCCATCTGGTGGCCACAGTGAAGGTCACCCAATGTCATCTTGAGAGCCATACATTAGAGACAGCAGATCATAAGAGGAAAGGAGCTTAGATCTCTGAATTACCTTCTGGAGGAGAGGTGCCTATAATGACTGTTAGGTGGAAAAGAAGCATGTTCATTATGTTAAGTCATTGAAGTTTTGAGGTTTCACTGTTGTAGCTGATATTACTTTAAATGAACGTAGGGTGCTATTAGGAAGAAAGATGGAAGTCAGACAGTAAAACAATTTATGCATCTCCACCTGGAAGAGAAGCAAGGTCTATAAGTGTGGTTGATTGATTGATAAGTCTATCAGTCTATAAATCTGATTGATATCAATCAGACTGTAGAAGGCCTTGAAGGCCTAGATATCCAATGATAAGCCTAAGAATTTCATGTGAAGAGTTGACTCATTGGAAAAAGACTCTGATGCTGGGAGGGATTGGGGGCAGGAGGAGAAGGGGACGACAGAGGATGAGATGGCTGGATGGCATCACCGACTCGATGGACGTGAGTTTGAGTGAACTCCGGGAGTTGGTGATGGACAGGGAGGCCTGGTGTGCTGCGATTCATGGGGTCACAAAGAGTCGGACACGACTGAGTGACTTAACTGAACTGAACTGAACTTGGGCATCATAACACCAATTGTCAGAGTGAAGCAGTGCTCTCTGAAGGTAAGGTGGCCTCCTGTAGAATGGTTGAGACAGCTTTAATTTTAAAAACATATATATATGTATATGTATATTTAAAAGACGTGCTTATTTATTTATTTTTGGCTGTTCTGGGTCTTCACTGCTATGCACGGGCTTTCTCTAGTTGTGGTGAGTGGGGCTACCGTCTCGTTGCGAAGCACAGTCTTCTCACAGCAGTGGCTTCTCTCTTTACGGAGCACAGACTCTAGGTGCAAGGGCTTCAGTACTTGCAGTTTGCAGGCTCTAGACACTGGCTCTGGCTCAGTAGTTGTGGCACATGGGGTTAGTGCAAGGCATATGGGATGTCCCAGGACCAGGGATCAAACCTATGCCCCCTGCATTAGCAAGCGGATTCTTAACCACTGGACCACCAGGGAAGCCCAGACAGCTTTTATTAACCCTCCAAGAGGTGCATGTCTTAGGCAAGCAAGAATATCAGCAATTCATTCATTTGATTTGACAACTTGGGGTTGACCCCAAGAGGGTGAAAAGGGGCCACTGGTCAGGGCCATCAAGGCGATGCTTTAGAATGTGCCAGCTCCTCAACAGCCTAGGATTCCCTATGCATATTATTTTTGCTTCTTTGATCACAGTTACAGAAAGAGGACTGGACTGGGAGTCAGGGAAACTGGGGTCAAGTCCTTGTTCTGTCACAGTGATTGTATGGCTGGAGGGAGTGTTTTCACATCTCTGAGCTGTAACATGAAGGTGCTGGGCCAGATGGATGCTCAGTGATTTTTTCCTTCCCATTCTATCATTCTGCCAAGATGGATTTCTAAACATAATGCAGAACTCTGTCCCAGGGAGGTAAATAGGCAGGCACCTGGTTCTGTGCAGTACCTCCTTGGATGCAATGATCCATGCTGCCCCAGAACTTGGGTCCCCAAACCTTCCATTTGGCGGCATTCCTGAGCTTTCCCCCTGGGCACCTGAGGAATTGCAGAAGAGGGAGGCAACTTTGTCTTAGAAGAGCTTGAATTGGATGTGAATCTCTTGACGCCTAATTGTGCCTTAATGGGTTAGGAAATGGATTGGTATTTATGAATATGCCAATTTAGGGGGTGGGGGATAATGATGTAAATAAATTCCACAAGGAAAAACCAAACCTTCTGGGTCTAATCAAGTCTGCAGGTGGCTGAGGTTTTGATTGCTGAGTTTTTTGTGCTCTAAGGCATCCTTACTGCAACTGAGCCTGTGCTTTCAGGAACGGGCACGGATGGATGGGAGAGAGCCGAGAGGCCTCTGCTGTTGAGTTAGGATGGGTACAGGAGCTGAGAAGGAATCGAAAAGTCTCCCACTTTAATGCCATCCACCTTCCCAGGTCACCACCCCTCACATCTCCCGAGACACAAGGGGCTGAAATGGTCCTGGGAGGCCCATCCTGGGACTGTGCCAGCCTGAAGCAAAGAAACTGCTGTTCTCTCAAGAGTCTTTGCCTTCTGTGTCTCCCCCCCTCCCAGCCAGTAGCAGTTTGTTCTCTCAGGGCTTCTCCCCTCAGCATTGTCTTACTGTGTTTATCCTCAGGCACTGTTGGGGTGTCTCTTCCGGCTTCTTTGTCAGTTTTAGGGTTATTCTGCCACAGGAGATTTTGCTGTGGGATTAAAGGCTAAGAATGTGTGAATCTTGGTCAGGCAGGAAGCAACCCAAGTCTAGGCTTTAAAATAATTTTCTGATTTTAGAAGTATATGTGTGTGTGTATGTACTGGGAAGCAGGGGCGTGAGAAGAGCAGTGGCAGCCGGGAGAAGCAGAGGTCAGGGAAGTGTATTCTTTCTCTAGGGCTACTGTGATAAAGTACCACAAGCTGGGTACAATAGACATGTATTCTCTCACAGTGCTGGAGGCTGGACATCCAAAATGAAGGGCTTGGCAGGGAGCGCTTTCTCTGAAGGCTGTAGGGGAGGATCCTTCTAGTCCCTTGGTGGTTGCCAGCATTCCTTGGTGTTCTTGGCTTGCAGACATGTCACACCAATCTCTGCCCCCATCTTCACATGCTGTGATGGGCCTATGTTTAATTTTCCCTCTTTTTATAAGGACTCTGCTGCTGCTGCTAAGTCGCTTCAGTCGTGTCCGACTCTGTGAGACCCCATGGACTGCAGCCTACCAGGCTCCTCCGTCCATGGGATTTTCCAGGCAACAATACTGGAGTGGGTTGCCATTGCCTTCTCCGATAAGGACTCTAGTCATTAGATTAGAGACCACCCACACTAATCCTGTAATTTCCAATCATCTTAACTTGGTTATATCTGCAAAGATCCTACTTCCAAAAAAGGCCACATTCACAGGTAGCAAGGGTCAGGATTGAAATATATTTGGGGATGGGGATACAATTCAATCCACATTCACTTAAGTAAGAAGGTGCCTACTTAAGTAGGGTTCTCACCAGTTAAATCCTTTGAATAAGGTGGAACCTAACCGGCTGATCTTTTATTTCACATAGGTGTTAATAGCAAACAATTTCCTGGTGACAGCTCTTCATATCTCTTTCCTCAAGGAGTCATTCAAAATGAACAGGAGCTAGAAAAGTCAGAGAGGAAGCTACTCTCCTGGTTGTTGTTGTTTGCTGAAGAAAATTCTCATGAGTAAGAACTGAAAGGTGAGTGGCTGGTTCTTCTATATGTCCATTTTTTCCTTCATTCTCTCTGGTGTTCCATGGCTCACTTTTGGTCATGACATTTACTCAAAAAGAATCTGGTCCCTGAAGACAAGAGCCAAGTCTCAAATTACCTGCATTTCTGAAGCACATACATAACCTAGAGCTAGATAGACACAGAGTGGATTCTCCATGCCTGTGAAAGGATAGATTTATTTTCAATTCTTTCCACTCCTGTTCCCATTGTGCCTATGGAGTCATTCTCTTCTCTCTGCCTGAAGGATAAAGGTTCTGGAGTCTTCAAACCACATCTAGGGCCTTCCTGTGCATGACCCCTGGGTCAAGGGGAGCTATGGGAGGGGATGGTTTGAATCTGGTCCCATTATTAATATGATGCTGCACTCCTCAAATGCCTCAGAAAGTATATATTTGAGGCAAAAAATAAATTTTACTTGACATATTTGAATTTGTAGCCTCAGGGTTTGTTTTTTTTTTCTTTTTTCTAAAAATTTTTATTGGCATATAGTTGATTTACAATGTCATTTTAGTTTCTGCTGTACAGCAAAGTGAATCAGTTATACATATACATATATCCACTCTTTTTGATACTCTTTCCCCATATAGGGTCATTACAGAGTAGTGAGTAAAGTTGCCTGTTCTTCAGATCTCCTGATAGCCCATCATTCATGTTGTGCTCGGTCTCTGATAGGCTGGGACCTGTGACCCTTTGCTGCAGTGCTTACACCTGGACAAACCTCTCATCTCGCAACAAAATACAAAGAAACTATATGGGGACTAAAAATAACTGCAAGCATGTGCACTTGGGGCATATTCTGGACAAAAAGATACAAAAAGAGTATAAAAACCCCACCCGATTGCTACTTCTGAAGAGCCAGGGGCAAAAAACTGAGTGTAGGGAGCAAAAAAGTGTACTGTTCATGCCCCCTGCCCTAAACACCACAAAAGGAGCGGGCAAGACACTTAAGCCACTCCTCCAGCCCTGTCCTTGAACCCTCCCCTACCCTCATCCCATATAAGAAAGCAGCTTGGCCCACCTCAAGAAGAGCAAGGAGACCTGTTACTCGTTTTCACTCTCTCCTGCTGTAGCAGAAAGTGGAAGTCGCTCAGTCACGTCCGACTCTGCGACCCCATGGACTATACAGTGGAATTCTCCAGGCCAGAATACTGGAGTGGGTAACATTTCCAGGGGATCTTCCCAACCCAGGGATCGAACCCAGGTCTCCCACATTGCAGGCAGATTCTTTACCAGCTGAGCCACAAGGGAAGCCCAAGAATACTGGAGCAGGTAGCCTATCCCTTCTCCAGGGGATCTTCCAGACCCAGGAATTGAACCGAGGTCTCCTCCATTGCGGGCACATTCTTTAGCATCTGAGCTATCAGGGAAGCTGTAGCACAGACCCCAATAAAGCCTCGCCTGAATTTCTCGTCTGGCCTCTAGTCAATTTCTATTGACTGGGGAAGGCCAGGAACCCTGGGTGGTTATCAGAATCCTCATCAGTCCTCAGTGAGTTCCAGGCAAGGACATCCCAGAAGAGGTTTGCTTTCATCCAAGGACCTGGTGTGGCCTTGAGATCATAAACGGAAGTGGGGTGGGGACTTGTAGGATATTGGAGCTTCCTCATGGGGAAAAAAGTAAATAGATAGAATCTGATACAGCCAATTTTATTCTGCTTTGGGAATGGTTTTGGCAAAGCTAGCAGGCTACCTGCACTATAAACTTTATCTTATCCCATACCATTTGGGGCATTTCTGATTTTATCAAAGCCGAGGCTGTTGTTCTTAAACAATTTCCCAAAGCAAGGAGATACATTCAGAGTAAACACATTCAGAAAGCTGTAGCAAACACATTTAGAATTCCTGGAAAAGCTGAGTGAGGAGAAGAAAAGGGAGCCACAGGGTTTCTTTTTTTGCCCTTTGCTTGGTCTTTGTTAGACCTGCCGTGTGACTCTGTCCCATTTGCTTTAGGCCCTGCCATTATGCTTTACTTTCGTTCCCACAAAAATACATTTGAGGCAAAAATTAAGTTTTAATTGGCATATTTGAATTTGTAGCCTTAGGTTTCTTTTTTATTTTCTAAAAAAATTTTTATTGGTGTATAGTTGATTCATAAATTTAGTGTTAGTTTCTGCAGCACAGCAAAGTGAATCAGTTTTGTATATATACACACACACACACTCTCTTTCATATTCTTTTCCCATATAGGTCATTACTAAGTATTTACTAGTGTTCCCTGTGCTATACACTATGTCTTTTTCAGTTATCTATTTTGCAATTTAAAAATTAATTTATCAATTAAAAATTGGGGTATACTTGCTTTACACTGTTGCGTGAGTTTCTGCTGTACAACAAAGTGAATCAGCCATAGTATACATACATCCCCTCCCTGTTGGACCTCCCTCCCCCGCCTCCATCCCAGCCCTCTAGGTCATCACAGAGCCCCAAACTGAGCTCCCTGTGCTATACAGCACTTTCCCACTAGCTAGCTATTTTACACATGGTAGTATATGTACGTCAACCCTAATCTCTCAATTCATACCCTTCCCTCTCCTTCCCCAACTGTTTCCACAAGCCCATCCTCTATGTCTGCATCTGTGTTTGCAACCTCTGTTTTATCTGAGTTTGGGCTGGTACTCAGGCCTGTTGGGATGTCCAGTAAAGCCGAGCCCTGAGGGCCCCGAGGCAGGAAGGCTGGGGACTGACACTGAGCAGAGAAAGAATGTAGACACCTGCACTAGGTTCAAGCACGGTGATCCGTCCCCAGAAAGGAGAGGCCACTTGAAAAATAGCAGTGTTCTTCCACTCAGATCACATCATTCGGCCCCCATGGTCTCACACCTGCAACTCAGGGGGATGAGGCTGCCAAGCCAGCACTGCAAACACCCAGAGTTATTTCTAGATCCTCCAAGTGGCACGAAGAGCCCAGCCTGATACTAGCCTCGGGGCTGGTGACGGCTGCTTTGGCAGAAGCTTTGCTGGCAAAGTTGGAGGCCTGCAGCGAGGTGCTGGCTCTGTAGAAAGCACCGCTAGTGACAGCGGTCATGACCTTGGCATTGTGGCTTGGCTGGGGCAGCCCTGCCTGTCAGGGTCAGTAGTGCAGCAGAGGGTGGGTCCAGTGTCAGTAGCAGCTCGTTGGCTCTCTAGTCCCAGACTGACAGATGCATCCCTCAGGATGCCAGGCATCACAGGGTGACAGAGTGGGCATCAGTGACACTGCTGGCATTTCGGGGCAACTAGAGACACCACGTCAATGAGCCAAATGTGAAGCCTAGGGAAATGGCATTGGTACATACAGCTAAGATGTTTTCTCTGAATCCGTGAGACACCATCTGGTGATGCTTGGATGGAGGATAAAGGGAACCAGAATTCCCATGAATGGAGGGGTGGAAGGGAGTGGGGTGAAGAGAGCCCTGTTTATGCCTGTGGCTGCTGTGTTACCCGTGAAGGCTGGTGGTATACTCTGCAGAACTGGAGCATTTCAGCACTCAGTTTGAGTGGACAGAGACAGGTTTCAACCAAACCAGATGCCAAGAATTTCAAATAAAATTTTTTTTTTCAAATTTATTGGGCTGTGCCAGGTCTTCACTGTGGCATGTGGGATATTTTTTAGTTGTGGCATATGAGATCTAGTTTCCTGACCAGGGATCGAACCCAGGCTGCCTGCCCTGGGAGCCCACAGTATTAGCCACTGGATCACCAGGGAAGTCCCAGAGATGCCTTTTAAAAAGGCCAAATACTTCTGAAAATATAAAGAAGGTGCAGGCTGTATATCCTTATTAAGAGGACAAGGAGCTGTGGGGCCCTTGCAAAGATAATAATGTCCTAGAAGAAGGGCTGAGCATGTCCCCTCAATTCCCAACTGGTGGCCTTATCAGAAAACAGGGGAGTTGCTTTCTCTTCACCCCAAGTCCTTGCTCTTCTCTTAACAAATTCCTTTCCTTTCACTTTCAAGGCCAAAATAGTATTGATATGATTTTCCCCCACAACTCAATTTTGTTCCACTCAGTTCAGTTCGACAAATATTTATTGAGTGAAGCAGTCTTGGGGATGCAGAAGATACACGTAGGAGCCAGACACTATTCTTGTTCCCAAGAGGTTCATAATATCTATGGGGATGGAGGTGGAATAAGACGAGTGCATTCATGTCAACCACACACACGCACACACACGGATCATTTCCCTCTCAAATGGGCTTCCCTGGTGGCTGAGACGGTAAAGGATCCACCTGTAACTTGAGTTCAATCCCTGGGTCAGGAAGATCCCCTGGAGGAGGGCATGGCAACCCACTCCAATATTCTTGCCTGGAGAATACCATGGACAGAGGGGGACCTGGTGCACTACAGTCCATGGGGGTGCAAAGAGTTGGACATGACTGAAATGCCTTAGTACACACATACACCCATGAGAAACGTACACATAGTAATGCTCAGAGCCCCTGTGTTCTCTCAGTTAAGAGTGGCAAGCTCCTGGCTTGGGGCTCTGCCTGAATTACATACGCAGTGCTCTCTTCACTTGTTTGGAGCCCTGAGCCTCTTACAACATAAGCAATTTATAAGACAAAAAATAGTTAGTGACAGATTTGGAATGTGAGCTCTTTGGAGGAGCAGACTTAAAAATCTAGCTTCAGGTTGCATATTTCGTCCACTCTCCAAGCCTCAGAACTGAGCAGACACCTGGCTTCCAGCATGTTTGAGAAATGGGTGATCCAATTGTTAGACATAGGGACTTGGGGTGGGAGAGAAACAAAAATAATTTTTTTTTCATTTTTTATAACTGTCATTTCTACTTCCATTCCCAAGGGGAGTGTCGGGAGTGTCACACTCGTGTCTCCCATCACGGGATACTGTGGCCCTGAGACAGCCCTTCCCCAAGGCACAGAGTCCCAGAGCTGGAGAAACAGAGGACGCAGTCCATCATCCTGAAGGCTCGGGGGTCCCTGTCAGCTGATCTGCCAGGAGAGCTGACGCCCCCAGCCACGCTTGCTAAGGAAGCCAGTGCTATTTCCACCCCCATCCCGCAGCCCAGCTCTGTTCAAACACCTTGTTTTCTCTCCTGGGCCCTTTTTGTACATTCTGTTTAACCTGCTCTTTCTCTGTCCCACCTGTTGACTGGCATGTTCTTTCTGCCCTGGATTTCTCACTCTACCGCCCACCCCTTTGCTTGTCTGTACTTTCTATCTAATTAGTTGCTCTTGATACCAGATAATTTGGTTTTTGATGGTAGGGCATAAGATGGATTTTAAAGATATCTTTTCACTGCTTTCTAGATTGCAGTCAAACCCTCTTAATACCACTGTTGTTTAAGGGCACTATCCCTTTCCGCCTGGCCTATGGGAACCTTGGGCCCTGACACTTCCCCACTTGTCTTCTGGGGGCGCCCTTGGGGCTGCCTGCCCCGCAGTCACTTCAGGCATTTCATCCAGAGTGCTAGGCTGCTGCCTGCTCACCTCCATGGCACGGGAAATAAGCACTGCCTCCCGCTGATGGTTTGCTCCTTCCTCAAGCTGAATTTTCTTTCCTCTTCTTATTATTAAGCTTAAGAAGAGATATGCTGGATGACTCAGGAGAATTAAAAAAAAGGTTCATGGAACCTCTTCTGGGCTTTGGTCCAGCTCCCCTTTGGAATAAAGAAAGTATATGTGTGTGGGTGGTTGGGGGTGGGGGCGGTGGGGATGTGGTGAGGGAAGGAGCCTTCTGCTTATCATTGGATGAAGTCACTTGATAAACCGAGCTGTGGTCAGACTCCATGATATGAAAACCCAGAACAAAGTATTGCTAATTAAATATGGTTTTGTTCTGAGCTGTGTTTCAGCCTCTCTATCCATCAGTATTTTGATCTATGAAATGCGGATACTAGTGCATAATGAGGTTGTTATGAAGAATGAATGAGAATATATATGTATATACATGTATATATGTATACGTATATATATATATGTATGTATGTATGTATGTATGTATGTATATGTACGCTGTGCTTAGTCAGTCATGTCTGACTCTTTGAGACCCTATGGACTGTAGCCCACCAGCTCCTCTGTCCACGGGGATTCTCCAGGCAAGAATACTGGAATGGGTTGCCATGCCCTGCTCCAGGGGATATTTCTGACCCGGGATCAAACCCAGGTCTCCCTCATTGCAGGCGGATTCTTTACCATCTGAAACACCAGGGAAGTCCAAGAATACTGGAGTGGGTTGCCATTCCCTTCTCCAGGGGATCTTCCCTACCCAGGAATCAAACCGAGGTCTCCTGCATTGCAGGCAGATTCTTCACCAGCTGAGCTACCAGGAAAGCCCACGTATATGAATACACATATATAGATATATACTTTTTTGGACTTTTTCTCTCTACATACATACATGAAAAACAGTATCTGGTAAATGCTAAACAAAAGCATTTATCATCCTGACTCTGATTGCATAGGAAATATGGCCATAGAGACATAGGTCCTCAGGTTCCGTAACTTATTTTTTGTGTGAATATAGCCCATTATTATTTGGAGAAGGCAATGGCACCCCACTCCAGTACTCTTGCCTGGAAAATCCCATGGACGGAGGAGCCTGGTAGGCTGCAGTCCATGGGGTCGCTGAGAGTCGGACACGACTGAGCGACTTCACTTTCACTTTTCACTTTCATGTATTGGAGAAGGAAATGGCAACCCACTCCAGTGTTCTTGCCTGGAGAATCCCAGGGACGGGGGAGCCTGGTGGGCTGCTGTCTATGGGGTCACACAGAGTCGGACATGACTGAAGTGACTTAGCATAGCATAGCCCATTATTTAATACTATTTTGCTATCATTTATTATCTGTATTAAACTTGTATTTTTACCACATTATTCCTTATTATCAGTTAGGTTGTATCTCAGCCCACACACTCTTCCCAGGAAGTGGGGTGGAAGGCGGCTGCCCGCATTCTTCCCAGGGTCACATGTGATGTCTATGTGTGTGCAACAAAGTGAGGGTCTGGACAGATGCAGGTAGCACGGCTCCCAGCAGGTGTGTGGGGGACACACATTGGCTGTGTGGACGTAGCACGTTCCCACACCAGGCCTCCCATCTGCCCCATGCCCCTCTGTCCTGGCAGTGGCACTCCTCCAGGACCCATCAGGGCCAGGAACCTATGAGAACTGGTCACTACTGCCATCAACACCAGTGCTCTCCTACGGGAAGTGAGGAGAGACATCTGCATCAGCAATGTTCATTTAGTTGCATCACGTTGGGTAAGTCTTCTAACTACTCTCTAGTCGGTGGGGTTGAACCAGGTGACACGTGGGCTCTGCCAGCTCAAATATTCTGTGACTCTGAGGTTCCAAAGAGCACAAACAGATTCAAAGGTCAGATGCTGAATCTGGGGACTAGTCCTTAATAATGACCCGGAGGCTATAAGCCAGGATGAAGCCCCCTGGCTGCATGAGAAGATGCACGTGGAAACTGGGGCAAGCATGTCCTCTGAGGGCTGGATGGATAGCCTGGTGTTCAGCCAGAGCCCTTGCCAGGCAGTGGACCACAAGGACCACAAAAGGGTTAATGATGACCGTCCACGGAATACAGTGACTTAGTCTCACTGGGGTATGGGGAAATGGTGTTAGATTTCCCTGAGAGATTCCTGGCCAAGGAGAGGACATGATATGACCAGATGTGTCAGGATGGCTGTGTCACTTCCCTTCTTGTCACTTCTCCCATCTGTAAAATGGAACAATGACTGGTTGGAAAGATCAGTCCTGAGGCTCTTTCCAGCTCTGACAACCTACAAGTTCATTATTTCCTTTCTTCTAGATACCTCTGGCTGGCAGCCCAGACTAAAGCTGGTCTCTGTGTAGAATTTTTTTTTTACCTACTTTCTTAACCAGCCTTTTCATTCATCTTCATTCTCTGCTACAGGATAAATGCATGCTTTTAACTACTTAGAAAACTCTTCTCCTCCGTTTTTATTCTTAAGCATTTAAATAAATGAAATCTAGTATGCAAAGTGCTTAACACAATGCCTTAGTTCATAACAATGTATTCATATGTATGTACATATGTAGATTCTCCTAATACATGTCTTCCTCTTTTTCCGCTAACCTAAATATCTGTGTCATTTAAAATATTTTTTAAAACTCAGTCTATTTAGCTTGTTCCTTGCAATCAAAAGGTCTCTTTTGAAAGCAGCTTCTACATCTACGTTCACAGCACGGTGGGTCCCAGTTGCTTCCAGGTGCCCAGGACTGGGTCCAATCCTGACAAAGGCAAGGCCCTGTCTTCAGATCTGACAAAGTTTCCAAAAGCACATGCTTTCTGGAGACGTAGCCCTGGCTCAGTTTAGGTGAAATGTGTGAAGTAGGGATGCTGATACAGGAAGGAGTGGCCTGCCTGTGAGGCCAGAGAAACTCAGAATCTGACTTTGAGCTGTTGAGTGAATGCTTTCCAATAAGATTAGTCCAAGTGAGAAAATATAACTCCATCTCAGATGGGGCTTAAGCTAGCTTCTCTGATTCTGCTGCTGCTGCTGCTGCTAAGTCGCTTCAGTTGTGTCTGACTCTGTGCGACCCCATAGACGGCAGCCCACCAGGCTCCCCTGTCCCTGGGATTCTACCCTCAAATGTGCAAAATAAAAAAATAACCCCCTCCCCAAAGATCTGGACTTCAGTTCACCCATATGAACAGTGAGAAAAGCAAGATACCATTATAGACTATTTCTGAGGCCCTTCTGGAGAAAGGAATAGCAAACCACTTCAGTATTCTTGCCTTGAGAACCCCATAAACAGTATGAAAAGGCAGAAAGATAGAACACTGAAAGTTGAACTTCCCAGGTTGGTAGGTGCCCAGTATGCTACTGGAGATCAGTGGAGAAATAACTCCAGAAAGAATGAAGAGACAGAACCAAAGCAAAAACAACACCCAGCTGTGGATGTGACTGGTGATGGAAGTAAAGTCCGATGCTATAAAGAGCAATATTGTATAGGGACCTGGAATGTTAGGTCCATGAATCAAGGCAAATTGGAAGTGGTCAAACAGGAGACAGCAAGAGTGAATGTCAACATTTTAGGAATCAGTGAACTACTAGGGGCAAGAATCCCTTAGAAGAAATGGAGTAGCCATCACAGTCAACAAAGTTGACTCTGAGGTTCCAAAGAGGTTCACATATTGTGAAGCATATTGAAAAGCAGAGACATTACTTTACCAACAAAGGTCCGTCTAGTCAAGGCTATGGTTTTTCCACTAGTCATAAAAGGATGTGAGATTTGGACCATAAACAAAGTTGAGAGTCCAGGAATTGATGCTTTTGAACCGTGGTATTGGAGAAGACTCTTGAGAGTTCCTTGGACTGCAAGGAGATTCAACTAATCCATCCTAAAGGAAATCAGTCCTGAATATGCATTGGAAGGAATGATGCTGAAGCTAAAACTCCAATACTTTGGCCACCTGATGCGAAGAACTGACTCATTGGAAAAGACCCGGATGCTGGGAAGGATTGAAGGCAGGAGGAGAGGGGGATGACAGAGGATGAGATGGTTGGATGGCATCACTGACTCAAGGGATGTGAGTTTGAGTAGGCTCCAGGAGTTGGTGATGAACAGGGAAGCCTGGTGTGCTGCAGTTAATGGGGTTGCAAAGAGTTGGGCCCAACTGAGTGACTGAATTGAACTAAGGGCCTTTCCTCCCTAAATGCTCAGACCCTTCTCTGCAGCCTCACTTTCAATCCTCAGAACACATTCTAAGGGGTGCAGAGCCCAGAGGAAAGATTATTGTTCTCATTTTTTGGAAGAGGAAATGTAGACTCAAGAAGCTATAAACAGATGGTGAAGGGGAAGGCGACTTGCCTTGGGGAGAATGGCAGGTCCCTGGGTGGACCAAGATCAGAAGTCATGCCCCGTGAGCCACCTGTGTGTGACCTACAAGGGTCTTACAGACTGACTCCTGGAAGGGGTAGAAAGACTATGAAATAAACCAGCCTGGACACAACCAGCCTGGCCCCTTTCTTCAGAAACCCCACAAAGAGAGCACACTGCCTTTGTGTTTCTTCTCACCATGGCAGCTTTTCTGCATATTAACATAAGCATCTAGAAAACGCCATGGCAGGGCAGACCCAGGGAGGGATGAGGGGGGAAAGAGTCCACCACCCCTAAGACAAGGACTTTCTCCGTCCTCCCCATCTGTATCTTGGAATCTTCTCATACTCTGGCCACTTGGAGAGAGGAAGTCAAAGAAAGCAGAGTGGGGGAGAAGGTGGGGAAACACTGAATGAACAGAACTGGAAATAGCCCAAGGTGGGGGGCGGGGGGGGGCCTGCTCCCTAAAGCAGAACGAAGAGGACAAGAGCCACTGAAAGGAGAGGTCAAAACCGATCAGCAGAGAAGAGGATGGCTCTTTACTTAAGAGTGACTGATAGATAAGAAAAATGAAAAGAAATATGGACAATGAATATGAAAGACCCTACAGAAAAACCAGGCAGGAAGTTGAAGCACCAATGGGTGCTTTCTGAAAATTGGAAAATGTCCTATTGGCAAGTCTGGTGCCTCTGGCAAAATCTGTTCCATATTTGTGGCACTTGAACTAAACTAGTGGCTGACTCTTGCTTTAAAGGGTAATAACTTCTAAGGCTCATCCAGACTGTTTCTGCCAGAGGGGCTTCGGAGACAGATGCCCTGTGGCTGAGGGATTAGCAGAAGTCCTAGCATGCCAGCCTCTGGGAGGGGCAAAAGCGGGGGGAAAGAAGGGTTGGAAGTCGGGAGATCAGATCAAAGGCTGGTTCGTGCAGTCTTTCCTTCATTGACTCCTTTGCCAAGGATTTGATGAGCTCCCTCCGTATGTCAATCACTGTTTTAGGTCCCATTACCTCACCCCGTCTTCACTATAACCCTATAGTACAAATATTATTTTCTCTACTTTACAGATGAAAAAACAGGAGCTCGGTGTACATTCCTGAAGGCAGAAAAGGGAAGGTTTAAATTTTGTTCTGCCTGATTCAAAACCTTACTGCTCGCAATAAAACATGCTACGAGGGAGTTAAATGACTAGGATATAAAATATGATCTAAAGTGGCAATATTTATTGAACACATTTGCAAGAACCAGGTACTATTCTAGGCTTTGGGGATACAATGAAGTTGGCAGAGGCCCTGCCCTCCAGGAGACTGGCAGGTATAGTAGGGTATCAGACAATAAGCAAACAGAAACATGGATTATAAAACGTCAACTGGGGGCTTCCCTGGTTGTCCAGTGGCTAAGACTCCAAGCTCCCAGTGCAGGGGGCCCAGGGTTCAATCCTGGTTAAGGAACTAGACCCTACATCTACAACCAAGAGTTTGAATGCTGTAACTAAAAATCCTGCCTGTCACAAAGACCCGGCACAGCCAAATACATAAATTATTAAAAAAACAAAAAAAGAATAGGAGGAATTTTTTAAAGTGCCAGCTGGTATTATGGGGTATGAAGCATGTAATGCTGGGAGGGGGTAGGGGAAGGAGGCAACACCACTGGCCATTTAGAGGTGGCATCAGGGAAGCGTCTCTGAGTGGCGGGCTGTGAGCTGGGAGGGGCAGGACCAGCTGGGCAGGTGGGACAGCTGTTGAGTTTCTGCCGTGCTTTCAGATGCTGCCCGGGAAACTTTCATCCATTATTTCATCTGATCAATACCTACAATACCGTGGGGAGGAAGCTGTCATTATGCCTTTTTTTTTTTTTTTTAATGAGGGAATTGAAATGTGGAGAGTTAAGTGACCAGCCAGAGGCCACACACCTTATAAGCAGTTTAGCAGAAGTAGGTCCATCTGGGCACTTCCCTCCCTGGTGGTCTAGTAGTTAAGAATCCACCTTGCAATGCAGGGAACATGAGTTCAATCCTTCATCGGGGATCTAAGATCTCACATACTGTGGAGCAACTAAGCCCATGTGTGCAACTACTGACTCTCATGCCACAGTTAGAGAATCCTGCATGATGCGACAAATCCCTACGTGCCCCCACTAATACCTGACACAACCACATAAATGAAATAAATCTTAAAAGAAAAAAAAGAAGTAGGTGTCTGACCCTAAGTCTCGGCTCTCACCTTCAGATCACAGAGGCTTCCCCATCTCAAGACAGAACCTGACAAGGCTTCCAGAACCAACCCCATAGGAGCCCATCAACATTCAACCAAGCAGGAGCCCAGGGGCAGGTGCTAAACCCGGAAAGGGTATTTGTCCCTAAAGCCAGGACCCACCAAAGCAAAGACCTCGGGGGATTTTTTTTTCTTTTATGTGTGTATTCAAAAATGTTTGCTAAATAATAGCTAGCATGATGGAGTGCTCACTGGACAGCAAGTGCTGTTCTAGTGCTTTCCATGAATTAACCCACACACCTGTATAGTCACCCTGGGATGAAGGCAGAAGGATGATCCCCGGCTTACACCTGAGAGAGTCCAATAGAGAGAGCAGAAGTGCTGGAGCAAGGATTCAAGCCCAGGCAGGCCAGGGTGGGAAGCAGCTTTCACTGTTACTTTCCACAGCCTCCAGAGCAGGGAAGGCTGCAGAGAGGGAGGTGTGAGCTGGGTCATCAGAGGTGGGAAGGTTTCAGCTGCTTCCAAGCCAGAGGAGGGTGGAGGACAACGGGGCAGAGGGAACCCGGGTGCAACAGAGCAGGCAGCGGGCATTGGGAGAAGGCAGGCCTACCCTCAGGCTGGAGCTTTCCCACCAGGTAGATGACTCAGGGAGGAAGGGGGCAGGGAACATAGGGGCCAAGGATGTGAAGTTTCTAATACGGCCAGCATGAAAGAAGATGAAACCTAAAATGAGGCTTTCGTGTTCCTATTCGGAGTCCAAAAGAAATGAATACCAGGGCTCTGAGAACAAAATGAGAGAGAGAAGTTGGTGAGGAAGGAAATCCGGGCAGCCGGTGGTGGGCTTCCCTGGTGGCTCAAGACGGCAAAGAATACGCCTGTGATGCAGGAGGCCTGGGTTTGATCCCTGGGTTGGGAAGATCCCCCAGAGAAGGGAATGGAACCCGCTCTAGTAATCCTGCCTGGAGAATCCCGTGGACAGAGGAGCCCGGTGGGCTACAGTCCATGAGGTCACAGAGCTGGACACGACTGAGTAAGTACAGTGGTGGGGAAGAGTTAGGTGATGGGCTGGGAGGTGGTTTTGACCTCAGGCTGCCCCACGAGGGCAGACACAGTGGTCCTGAAGCAAGGAAGGCACCTGCCCTGGATCCCTGAACCTGCCCCTGTCTCTAAGGGAGGGAGAGAGGCTGGCTCTCTACCATCTAATCCTTTGCTGCACTGAAAGGAGACATCTGCTCCACTCTTGCTAATTTAGTTCGGGAAGCCTGGCTCGTTCTGGGGTGTAGATAACATCCCCGCTGGCTGGCAGGCAGGCTGCTGCAGATCCCGGGGCCTAGCCGCCTCCCTCCTTGGCTGGCATTGCATCACCCAGGCAGGCGGCAGGGGGCCAGGCACCCTAGACGCAAAAGTCGAGGCATCAGGCAGGAGGGTGGGCAGGGTTCCCACCTCCCACAGGCTCGGGGCTGCAGCCTCTCAATGTTGGAGGACTCAGCTGTGCCCAGACGGGAGCCAAGGGAGTGGGAGGTGTTTGAAGAAAACGTTCCAGGCTGGTGGTCTGGCGGGTAGGACATGAGGAGGTGAGGGGAAGAGCAGATTTGTCAAGGATGGACATGGGCCTTGGCATTGCCATTCTTATTTTTTTAATTACATTTTTTAATTTAAAAAAATTTTATTGGCATATAGTTGATTTACAATGGTATATTAGCTTCAGGTGTACAACAAAGTGAAGTGGTTGTAGTGGTAAAGAACCCACCTGCCAAAGATGAAGGAGATGTAAGAGACTTGGGTTCAACCCCCCAGTTGGAAAGATTCCCTGGAGGACTGCATGGAAACCCACTCCAGTATTCTCGCCTGGGAAATCCCATGGACAGAGGAGCCTGGTGGGTCCGGAGTCCATGGGGTCACAAAGAGTTGGACACAACTGAAGCGTTTAATACATGTGTGTGTGTGTGTGTGTGTGTGTGTGTGTGTGTGTGTGTGTGTGTCCCCAGTGTATTTTAGGCTTCCCTCATAGCTCAGTTGGTAAAATATCTGCTTGAAATGCAGGAGACCTGGGTTCGATTCCTGGGTCAGGAAGATTCCCTGGAGAAGGAAGTGGCAACCCACTCTAGTATTCTTGCCTGGAGAATTCCATGGACAGAGGAGCCTGGCAGGTTACAGTCCACGGGGTTGCAAGAGTCGGACTCGACTTAGGGACTGAACCACCACCACCAATCTATTTTAGATTCCTTTCCCATATATAGGTCATTTTAGAGTGTTGAGTAGAGTTCTCTGAGTTCTACAGTAGGTCCTTATTAGATATCTATTTTAGAGATAGCAGTGTGTACCTGTCAGGGATTGCCATTCTTACCCAGGTGGGTACTCCACAAGCAGGGAAGCAGAACTCTGTGATGGATGAAGAGCTACCACCAATAATGAAGGAGGACTTGTGAGCTGGAGTTCTGGGTAGAAAATAGACTCCAGGGGCCAGTGGTTACCAGCTTCCGGAGGAGGAGACTGTGATGGAGTGGTTTTGTCTCTAAGAGAGGATCAGAAGCTAAAGAACCAACGACTGATCTCAGTCCCCTTATCATCTTCAACTAACACCTGATTTGGGTTGCTATGAGTTAAGTGTTTTATGTATCTACTAGATACCAAGCAGTTTAACCACAAGCCCTAAGACTACAAAACTTGCTCCAGGGACAAAGAAATAGAGTTGGGATTCTGTCCTCCATCTCCTGTAGATGGTCTCAGTTTAGCAACTGTCATGTTCATGCAAATAGCTCCAGATCTACATTACCAACCCAGAGTCTCGAATCTGAACTCCAGAGACATACTCCAACCACTGCCTTAACATATCCATTATGATATATACTAACATCCTCCCTAAGCTTGACATGTCCAGAACCAAATGTATCTATCAACCTCCCTTCCCCTCCACCCCTCACAAACCTGTTCATTTCCCAGAGTTTGAGGTTCTTCTACCTACAGGGATCTCCTACTCTCCTCTCCCTATGCCCTCCTATTCTGCAAGCAACTCTTCTGTTTTCTATGTATGAAATGCCTGAGTGCCATCAAGCACAGCATGGTCTGGCCAGGCTCTGTTTCCAGAACCCCCAATCTTTAAGGTCCTGATGAAAATCCACTTTCCATGTGAAGTCTCTCCTAATCCCTGCCAAGAAGGACTTCTCCCTTCTCTGGGCTCCCATAGTACTTAATCTAAACCTCTCTTTTAGTCCTTTCTGTATTCCTTGTTATTTTTCAGTCGCTTAGTTGTGTCTGACTCTTTGTGGCTCCATGGCCTATAGCATGCCAGGCTTCCCTGTCCTCCATTACCTCCTAGAATTTGCTCAAATTCATGTTCACTGAGCTGGTGTTTGCTATCTAACCATCTCATCTGCTGCTGCCTGCATTCCTGCTTTTCTCCTCTCTTTCAAACACAAGTTTCTAATGTCTCTGTGTCTATGAAATATTCCTACTTATCTATACATTTAGTAATCTCACATCCACCAGAAACAGTTCTGTCATTCTGAATTTCCTCCTTTTTCAGTACTGACTAGTGCCTTCTTGTGGCCTTCTCATTGAATAGTAATGGATCACACTTCCAGCTTCCTTATAGATGCCACCACAGTACTCAGTTACTATAAGCATCTTAGTGAAATTGTGTGTGCGCTTCCCCGGAATGACAGAAGACAACGTGGAGCTTCACAAAGAGTCCAACAGATGCACATTTAATCTGGGTTTTACACCTACTAGATATGTGTCCTTAGGTGCAGTTTCCCCATTTATAAATAGAAGGGTAACGCTTACCTTGAAAGTTTCACATGGTGCTCTCACCTCCCAGCTTGCACATGCTGTGCCTTCTGCTTAATTTCCCCTCCCTCCCCTTTGCTGAAATAACTGCTCATTCTTCAAGCCTCAGCTTAGAAGCCACATTCCTCAAGAAGTACTCCAGTTCTCAAAGATCAGGTGACTGTCTTTTTAATGTGCTTATTTATTACTCTGCATCTACCCAGGTCTCAGCACTTACTCCTCCCTCCCCGACCCCGGAACTGGATGGTCTTTCCTCTCCCTCCCCTCACTTTGAGGAACCAGAAACTCCACAAGGACAGAAACCATTCTCTGTTAACCTTCACATCCCGTCTTGGTCTTGCTCCATTCACTTTTGATCCAAAGTCAGAAAAAAGTAAGCCACGTTAGGTAAGAAATTTTGTAATTCTGAAGAAAATGTCAACAGCTTCCTGAGTTTTTATTAGCTGAGTGCATTATGACAGTTCAGGTCATCAGATTGCTGGCTGCCTCTTAGCCCTGATTTAGACACTAGGCAACGGTCTGCTTTTTGTACAGAAATAGAATAAAGTGTCCTCTAAACTGATATTGAAGCCAAACAGTTGCCAATTTTGAGATTTACAGTTAGTTTTGTATATGTGAAACTATTCAAATCACCAAGAGAATTAGTTTTCTTAGAGGATTCTCATCAGTAATAATAATTTCCAGTTTGGCATCCCTAGTTGTAAATAATTTGAAAAACTCGAGCCACATATAAAATTATTATAACAATCTAAACACTATATCATAAACAAAAATAATGAGAGCTATGTGCTATCTTCTGTTTATTTCAGATGCTGTTGCTTCTGAAGTGTATATATATTGTAAATATATTGGTAAATAACACAAGCTCTGGAGTCAGATGGCTTTCATTCCAAAACCACCCCCACTATTCACTAGCTATGTGATCTTGGAGAAGTCATTTCATCCCTTTGCACCCAGTTTCCTGGTCTGTGAGACAGCAAGAGTAGTATCTGCCTTATATGGTTATTGTAGGCATTGAATGAGCTAATACCTGTAAGGGCTTATAACAGTGCCTTGTTAAGTTAATTGTTAGTCGCTCAGTTGTTTCCGACTCTTTGTGATGTCATGAACAGTAGCCCACCAGGCTCCTCCGTCCATGGGATTTTCCAGGCAAGAGTACTGGCGTGGGTTGCCATTTCCTTCTTCAGGAGATCTTTCTGATCCAGGGATTGAACCCTGGTCTCCTGCCTTGGTGGCTCAGATGGTAAAGCATCTGCCTACAATGTGGGAGACCCGGGTTCGATCCCTGGGTTGGGAAGATCCTCTGGAGAAGGAAATGGCAACCCACTCCAGTACTCTTGCCTGGAAAATCCCATGGACGGAGGAGTGTTGTAGGCTACAGTCCATGGGGTCGCCAAGAGTCAGACACGACTGAGTGACTTCACTTTCACTTTCACTTTTCCTCCTGCCTTGCCTTACCAACTGAGCCACCAGGGAAGCCCTATAACAGTGCTAATACTGCCAAATACTCCATAAGTGCTAGCTATTATTATTTGCTAGGGGAGAATCTAACATAAGGAAGTGTTTGGATATGATACTTTTAAATTCCCTGCCAACACCGCAGTTCCGTGTCTCTGTATCATTCTAGTTCCTCAGCATTCCTATTCAGTAGGGAGGGGGCAGCATTATCCACATTTTACAAACACTAAAATTGAGCCATAAAGAAGCAAGATGTCCAGTAAGTGAGTGGCAGCATGAACCCAGGATTCAACTTTCTCAATGTAAGTACTGGGGCTCTTTCCAGAAGACAGTGAGACTGTACATTTAAAAAGGAGTATAAGACATCCCTGGGAGCCTGGGAGCAGTGGCCCCCTTGATGACTTTTCTGTGCAGTGGTTCTCCATGGATGCTTAACAAGGTCAATTCTCTCTCCATCTCTGAGTTGATCTCAGGCCATGCCTTTTCAGATATTTTCCTTACCTGCTTTCAAATAAGTCATACTAGGGCATTATAATGAGGTGCTGGCTAGATACTTTCTCTTGGTTTCCTGTATCCCCTGACTCTTTAGACACTCAATTCTCAGGAGTCCTGTGTACAGACATAGCTCAGTTGGCTGCAGACCCTCACTCTTTGGAGAGTGTCTTTCTGCTGAGTCAGGACCTTAAACTACTTGGAATCTCAAACTGATTTTCCTCAAAACATCATTCCCCAGCCACTCCCCCCAACCCATTTCACTTTTTTAAATTTCTGCAACCATGGGATTCACTGGAATCCCATGATTCATTGGAAGGACTGATGCTGAAGCTGCAGTAACTTTGGCCACCCGATGTGAAGAGCTGACTCGTTGATAGACCCTGATGCAGGGAAAGATTGAAGGCAGGAGGAGAAGGGGATGACAGCGGATGAGATGGCTGGATGGCATCACTAACTCAATGGACGTGAGTTGAGCAAACTCAGGAGATGGTGACGGACAGGGAAGACTGGTGTGCTGCAGTCCATGGGGTCGCAAAGAGTCAGCTTCGATTGAGTGACTGAATAATAACATGGGTAGAGGATCTGCAAAAGCTCCTGTCCTCCTGTCTCCCTCCACCTCCCCTTCCCTTCCTATCCGGTTGACCGAGGCAGAACCTGGCTCTACAGGACCTTGTCTGTATGAAAGCATCACCTAAGAGTTTGTGTGGGTAGAGCAAGTGTTCCTGTGTCTGAAAGAGGACTCAGATGATTTCCTTTTCTGTCCACTAGGGGGCTGCTTCGAGGGGGATGGAAACAGAGGCTTAAAAAAATATATCATGCAGCTGAAATTTCAGCAAGAGGGGAAAAGAGAGAGCGCGTGAGAGAGAGAGACAGCAAAGCAGTCCAGGCTTCCTCGTCTCTTTCACGTCAGAGGCAGGAACCGACTGTACTCGGCTGTTTGCTCAGCACGCAGAGACGGAGAAAGGGCTCAGACACGCAGTGAGAGAGAGGGGTCCTCCCTGACCCGAGGAATTACCACTAGTGGAGTAAAGCCACCTGACTTTTCCAGCTTATTTTTGGTTGCCTCCTCTTTCTCCTTCCACTCTAGCCCTGCAGCTCGGGTTTCATTTCTTTCGCGGAGCCTCCTCTGGTCCTCCTGGGAAAGGAGGAAGGGAAGAGAAGAGAAGAAGAGAGAGGTGGGCTCTCTAGGTGAGCGGCAGCAACTGCTCCAGCACATTCAAGAATTCTCTTCACAGGAAGCTCTCTAGCTCCCCTGCTGCCCACCCCCAGCCCGGGTAAGTCCAGCGCACTCGCTCCTTTCCGATTCCTCGCCAGAGTGTTTCAGCACCACGGAGAGCTATGAGATGCATTTTTGGTTCCTGGTGTCTCCCTATGTTCCTACAAGGCGTTGGCAGTAAGGTTACATCTATCTCCCTGCTGCCAGTCAAGCCGGGTTTTGGGTAGGGGAAAAAAGGGGGCAAACTAGTCTAGCCAAATTAAAGGGGGATGTGGACTCTGGTCTTCTGAGGGGGTGTGTGTGTGTGTGGTGTGTGTGTGTGTGTGTCTGAGGCTGTTGCATAAGACAGGTGAGGTCTGAGCTAAATTGCCAGCAGGTTCTTCGTGTCGGTCTCTGGGTAGGGCTGTTTATTCTTTTTCTTTTATGTAGAATAAGAGGGAGGGTTTGGGGAATTAGTTGTGCACCTTCTTTAACTCTTGCCTGCAAGCCATCCATGGAGGGAAAGTGCTACAAAGGAAGCTGGAGGGGGGTTGAGAGTGGAGCTAGAGTTAAAAGTTATGCTCCTCTGAGAGAGGTTGGAGGATGTGGTTTTTAAAATGTCAATTTCCCCGGATATCTGGGTTCTTGCTGTGAAGAGAGCCCAATCTGACCTTTTATTACTTTCTCTCCTGGTGAGAAATCCATGGCAAGTGGCAGGGGCAACAGGTGGGCATCAGGCTGGGTGGTTTGGGGGCCAGGGTCCCCTGCCTTCATGGTGATAAGGAAGTGTCAGTAGCTTGAGCTCTGCAGAGGTTGGCCCATGCAGATCAAACTATATTTGCAAGGAGGCAGGACCTGCCCTCCACTTTTCTGTCAATACTTGACTATGTATGGTTGCAAAGAGCACAAAGTCTGTTCTGCTTTGACTTCTGTCACTGAGAGACAGCCCAGGAGAAAGGTTTGTCTCCATATGTCTGGGGAAGCAGAAGCGAATCTGCTGCAGGTCCTAACTCAGGAAGGCTTGAAGTAATGTATGTCTCCCAGCACTGAAACATTCCACAAATGGAATCATCATTACTTTAGACTTCATTGCTAAGACTTTTTTTGCAAGGTACTGCTCTGCCTCCTCTGCTTTCTGCCCCTCTGAAATATGTTCAGTTAATTTCCCGAAGCTGCTTTGGCTTTGCCTTGGAGACACTATCTGCTGGTCCCTGCCCTTCAGTCTTACCCACACCTGCTTGGGTGGGGCCATTCAACAAGTGGCACCAGGGACTTCTTTCAATCATCTGAATCTCCATGGAGAGCAGCCCAAGGGAGTATTTTTAAACATATGTGGTTTCTTGTAAGAGCAAATCTTGCCTTGAATTAACCCCTATCTGTATAAAGTTCTGGTCATTTTTTTTCAAGTATGCTGAAGCAGAAGAGAGTCAGAGGTGGGGAGAGGTTTTACTCCTTCCAGTTGCCGATAAACTCTAGGGTGATGACTCTCTGTCTTGCTTTTAATTCAGTATGCTGAGTCCCTCCTCCAAGCTGAACAAAATACTCTCTGCTTCTGCTTTGAGAGGCTCCTGGGTGAAAGACATAGCCCTGAGTGAAATGGTATCATTATTTTTTTTAACTATTCTTATCATTAGATCCAGAAACCTCAGCATCTCCTTAGAATGTCTGGAAGTAGAATGCAATGAGGAAAGAGTAGTCAGAGCCTGTAAGGATAGGGAAAAAAAGATTGAAATAGACAAAGCAGAGTATCAGAAACCAACACTGACTCATTCATATTTCAACTCTCCCAACTCCCTCCATTCTCAAACTCTCCCAGCTTGAACAAGAGAGTAGATGGATTTCTGCATGACAAGTCCCTGAAGGTTCAAAAAAATTCATGCCCTTGCAGTGGACCCTATCCAAAGCCACCATTTGTTACTGAAATCACTGTACTTAGTGATCATTATTTTACTAATGACCTCAAATTCTCTCTGAAAGAAGTACTTGGTGCCGTTACTGGACCCATTTAATAAATGGGGAGACATAGGAGTTTAAAGTGCTAAGCCAGAGGGTAGCAAAAGCAGAAAGAGAACTTTGGGTCTCCTAATATCTCATCTCCTGTGAAATGCAGAAATGCTCACATGTGGCAGAGAGCAGGGATGAATTGCTTCCCAGTGGACATATTTTTCAACCAGAGCCTTTTAGTGAATTCAGTGTGGCGTGATGGCTCCTCCCTGGCAAAGAATGAGAATCGACTAGGAGTCTCAAGGTGTTGCTGGTCTTTAGTTCTCAGCCAAAAAGATGGTCATGACCCATGGCCAGAAAGGTGAGGAGTTCTCTGGACTTATTGTGAAGAGGGACCCCAGACTGGTGGACTCAAGGCTGAAATGATATCTTGCACCCGATTGCCATGCTCACCTTGCCCCAGAAATCCCAGCTGAAGGCACCCTTCCAAGATTAACGTGAGTGTCTTGGTAATGACACCACCAAAGTGTTTGATGACTTTTCTCTCCTATGAGCCTCCTCTGGGAACACCTCCACTGATTTCTCTGTGGCTCAAAATGTGGGAGGATGACTAAGAAGCAGGAGAAGTCTGGGCTCTGAGCACCTACAGAAACCTGTGGAGAGGAGTAGGGAACTGGACACAAATCCACTCCTTAATAAGACCTCCACTCCTGCAGCAGCTCTAGCTCTCACATCAGGCCAGCATTTTGGAAGGAAAGTCAGCCTATTTTCATACCCAGGCCTCATTCACTGAGCGGTAGAGACTCAACTGGGCTGTCTCTGAGATCTGGGGGGATGAGAGATATAGGAAAAGGTGGAGAGAAGGAAAAGGTTGCTACAGTCATCAGTCAGTTCAGTTCAGTTGCTCAGTCGTGTCCGACTCTTTGCGACCCCATGAATCGCAGCACACCAGGCCTCCCTGTTCATCACCAACTCCTGGAGTTCACTCAGACTCACGTCCATTGAGTCAGTGATCCCAGTCATGGGTTACCCTTTTTTACCCAGAGACCTCCACTATTACTAAAAAAAATTTTTTTAGGAATAATTCACATATAATAAAACTATCCTTGTCTTAAGTGTCAAGATTAGTGAGTCTTGATGACACCTGTGTACACCTGTTTAATCACTCCCCCAAACAGGGTACACAAAAGTTCCCTTGTTCTTCTTTCCAATCAATATTTCCCTCCTTCAACCCCATCACTTTCTTCACTTTCTGAAGTTTATCACCATAGCTTTGATTGCTACATTTTGCAGAGAAAATGTATTGCTTAGTGTTTCATATAGACACTAGACTTCTCGAGAACATTTTGGAGGTTTGATGCTACTGTTACTGGGTGGGTAACACAAAGGTGGGGGAGGAGTGTCCTCCTTGTCCAAGTTTATAGTCATGGTGTTGGAAAATCAAGGGGTGTGTGTAGCAGGCAACAATCAAGCCCAAGTAGAATACGTGGATACGTCTTTAGGAGATCTCAAAACGGGGCCAAGTGAGTCACAGAGCTGTTTACATGCTTGGTGGGAAAACATGTCCTTTGCCTTCCTCCACTCAGAGACTTCACTAAGCACCTTCTTCCCAGGCTCTGCCTGTTTTCGGTGGGCCTATATCAGAGAAGGCACCAGTCAGCTCAATTTTGAGAAGGCTTCTTCCTCAATCAGCACCCCCAGCTGAGATCCCACGGAATGGAACGTAGATTGCTAAGCCCTTGCGACATGACAAGTTAGAAGACAGTCACGATGAGGATTCCCCAAGGTCTAGGTTTGTGTGGAAACAAAAAATTTGAATGATCTCCACAACGCCAATCCCAGTAAATGATGGGGAAAGTGCAGAGACACACCTTTGCCTCATCTCAATTACAGCGATATTAATAAAGATCGGATGAGATTCCCCACCTAACTGGAGTCTCATCTTAAAAGCAGGGCCACTGAGAGGAGAAAAATGGAATTCAGGTGTTTAAGTGCTGTTTCCAACTGTGTATAAGAATCACCACATCTTTACCTAGGAATATGATTTTGGACTAGGACTATATTGACATATTTTTGAACATAGCAAGTAACCAAAAGGTCAGTTGGCAAAGGGAATTTAAGCAGTTTTGCCTCTTTCCTTTTACTCTTTTGTTTTCTTGTGATAAAGCATACATTACATAAAATGTACCACTTTAGCCATTTTGAAGTGTATAGTTCAGTGACATTAAGTACATTCACATGGTCAATGGAACCATCACCACCATCCATGTTCAGAATGTTTCCATTTTCCCAAACTGAGTCTCTGTAGTTTTAAACAACTCTCCATTCCCCCACCGCCCCAGCCCCTGGCAACCACCATTTTACTTCCCATCTCCATGAACTTGAATAACCTTGGCACCTCCTGTGTGTGAAATCACACCATATTTGTCCTTTGGTGTCTGGTTTATTTCATTTGGCGTCATGTCTTTAAGGTTCTTCCGTATTGTAGCGTGTGTCAGGATTTCATTCCCTTTCAAGGTTGAGTAATATTCCTTTGTATGCATGGCTCACATTTTGTTTATTCATCTGCTGATGGACACACTTGGGTTGCTTTGTCTCGACTTCTTTAATTTTGGCAAGTTCCTTCTACTTCCAACCAAATGGAAAAGGGAGACTCTCTGGTCATAGGTCTCAGTGGGGTTGAAATTCTTCCCTTTCCCTATGAAAACCAGGCAGGTGGCTTCCTGGAGGCAAATCAAAGAGAAGAAGTGGGGGTGATGCATTCCCCACCAACCCAATGAGCTAGGTCTGCTTCCTGTAGTCTGACCCTCATTGGTAAGTGTACAATAGACACAGTTCCAGTGAACTGATATCTTAAACTCTTCTATTCCTGCTTAGCTCGGAGAGTTACCAGGAGACAGAGAGGTCAGCCCTCACCCTTGGTGGGCACATCTCTGGGTCCCTCCTGGCTTATGCATTTTAAGGTGAGATTACATAATGAGAAATGGAGTCCTGGGGCCAGGGGCAAATAAGCCAACAGACTCATTACAGTTTTACAACCCTGGGACCTCTGTCCTTAGAGCAGGCATTGCCAAGCTCACCTCCACTTGGCTGCTATAAAAACATCTTATTCTCTGGCTGTAGACAATTCAATAAAAAGTTATTAGCAGGACCCGGGAGGAATTTATTTAATCTGGATGAATTCTCATCATACAAGAGGAAAAAGCCTGGAACATTGATCCTAGGACAGTGTCGATTCATGACAACCAATATTTGACAACAGCTTAGCAATATCTGTGGGCTGGAATTTAGTCTTTAATCTGAATCCACCCAAGAAATTCACATGCCTGGGCCCTGGTAGCTTGGATCTTTCTGTTGTCTAGTGATAATACCAGCTTACATTGACAGCGCTTGCTATGGGCTTTAGCCAAGTGCACAGTACATAGAATGCCCTTAACAAACATTTGCTTTTGTCACTGTTAATAAATGCTTTATGTCATTTAGGGTCTAAAACACGTGACATATATTAGTATGTCCATTTTACAGGTGACAAAACAGACGCATTATGACTTATGTGATTTGTTCAACTTTTTACAGCTAAGTAGTGATACAACAGGGACTTCCCTGGTGGCTCAGACAGTAAAGCGTCTGCCTACAGTGCGGGAGACCTGGGTTCGATCCCTGGGTCAGGAAGATTCTCTGGAGAAGGCAATGGCACCCCACTCCAGTACTCTTGCCTGGAAAATCCCATGGACGGAGGAGTGTAGTAGGCTACAGTCCATGGGGTCACAGAGAATCGGACATGACTGAGTGACTTCACTTCACTTCAGTGATACAACAGAAATTCAAACCCAGGTTTGAAGCCTGTGCCTTAACTGCCTTCTTTTCTTGCTTGTATCACCCATTTGGCGATTAATGATGGCTCTACTGTGATTCTTTTACGTATCTTTGGAGGAATTTTATATCTTGCATTATTATTAATCTTATATGTGAAAATCTCTGCCTAGATAACCAATCCTACGAAGGCTGGGAGAGTCCAGCACAGGGCCTGGCCCACAGGAGGGCCTAAGAAAAATGTTCTCATTTTGCTGTTGGTTCTGCTCAACCTGGGCTTCCCTGGTAGCTCAGATGGTAAAGAATCTGCTTGTAATGCAGAAGACCCAGGTTCAATCCCTGGCTGGGGACGATCCCCTGGAGAAGGAATGGCAACCCACTCCAGTATTCTTGTCTGAAGAATCCCATAGACAGAGGAGCCTGGCAAGCTATAGTCCATGGGGTGGCAAAGAGTCAGACACAACTGAGCGATTAACATTCTGCTCAACTTAAGTACAGGAGTTCCTAACTTGTTTCCCTTGTTATGATGATGATGATGATGATGGATATTATTTATGCTATGTTCTTGATGCATCAGGCATTATACCAGGCTGGGCAACAGAGTATTGCACTTGATTTTCACTATAGTAGAAGGAGCTCTCATTTACTGGAAGTAGCTAGGTAGAAGGTGCTAAGCTAGGTGTTTAATCCTTATGACAACCCAGAAGCAAGGCTTTGCAAGGAAAACCTTCTCCAGTCCAACAAAAAGGGAAAACTCTGGTCATGGTGCAACTTGAACTGAAATGGTTGCTTTTTCTTATGAAGACCACAGAGGACAGAACCAAAGCTCCTGAATTCAGAGAGGCTAAATAACTTGCCCAGGGCAGCACAGCCTGTAGGTGGCAGGGCTGTTTTTGATCTCTATCTGTCTGAAACAGAGCCCAAGTTCTTTCACTCCTCTCTGCGGTTCCCTTTCCCATCCTGGGTGCGTGTGCAGCAAGAAGCGAGACTGGGGCTTAAATTACAGGGAAGCTTGGCTTCAGATTCCCCTCTCTACCACATCCTGACCTTGTCCCTGGGCCGATGACTTACCTGTCTGAATCTGAGGTTCCTTATCAGGCTTCTTCACTGCTCCCCAAAAGCCTATAAAGATTCACACGTCTTTAAAGGGTTTTTATGAGAATCAAATGGGGACACAAGTACAACCGTGCCCAGGACAGCATCTGCATGAAGCGTGAACCAATGTGCCACTAGCCATTTCCTGCGGCCTGGGGACTGGGGACAGGACGAGGGGACTTGGCATTTTCACAAGGCTAACAATTATCTGGGCTGACCTGGATTTATATCTCCTCAAGGGCTAATGGGCTGGGCAGGCCCTTGTTTTACATCACCTTGATTTTAGGAGCATGTGTTGGCTTTTTTCTTCTCCTTTAGCACCAAAGCCTGGAAGGCTGATATTTAAAAATATCTGAAAGATGCCTCTTGCCAATTAATTCCTGGAAATTGTTCCTGGACTGAAATTAATCTGAACCTTAAAGGGGGACACTGGGTTTTGCACAGCCCCTTTGGGGTTTCTTTTCTCTGGCTTCCCCTCCCTCCGGGTTCTTCTGCCACTCTGAGTTTTATTTATGAAATGTTTTCTCTTCCTTTATAATTATGTTTTCATAAGAAGAACATAACAGCCACCTCCTGCGGGCTAGAGTAATTGTGGGGAATTTTTTGACGGTGTGCAATTTCAAAGGCTTGGGTTTATATAGATTACCTTGAATTTATCTCCATAAGCACATCAGGAGAGAAGCAGCTGCCTGCCTCCTGAATTATTGTAAACCCTGTAGCACTGCGCACCGACATCTGTGTGGATGTTCTGTTTGTCTAAATGGATTCTGTAAAGCAGATACGTTCATAAACCAGGTTTTGCCAGCCTGTCCTGCCATCTCCAGTGAACTTGTTAATACCAAGGTCAGCAGTGGGGCTCCGGTCCAGGGACAGATGTGGAGTGGTAGTCAGGTGACAGCCCCGAGGTCCTCCCCCGTCCTCCCCACAGTCCAGCCAGCTGTGAGCCAGGGGTGAGAGGGCCTCAGTGCAGACAGGGAGAGGGCAGGACCCAGGGAGGCCAGGCAGCAGAAAGGACAAGACCCGAGGACCAGATGAGAGCCCTGCACAAGGTTGGGGCATCTTCCCTCCCGGTGACCCAGGCTGTGCCTGCAGGGAGACAAAACTTATAAACCCAGCCGTAAAGTCTCGTGTTCAAAGCCGTATGCATTTATAGAGATATAAATGGAAGTTTAACGCTGGTGAGATTCTGTATAAAATCAGAAGACTTCATCTGTATCTATACTTGGGGTGCTAATGGGTTCCGGGCTCCCTGCCTCTCTCCAACCCAGTCGCGTGCACGCGCCCACGTGCTCACACGCACTTACACTCACCGCTCAGCTGCAGCGGGGAGCAGCCGGTAGGGCGGGGGAGGCCGAAGGTCTTCTGAGCATCTGCAAGTGATGGGCGCCGGCAGCGATACGTTTCCCCTCATCTCCGAGGGCTGTTTAAAAGGAAAAGAAACAAGGACTGCCAAAATCAAGCGCTTCAAACAGTCAGGAATCTGGCTTTAAATAAACAATTTGAGGGAGGTTGGGCTTTTCATCTGCTTCGGAAGCCGCCAGGTTTCTGCGGCCTCCTTGGCTCCAGATGGGATCCGGCAATGAGACTGCAGAGCCCGTGCTGACCAGCCCCCACGCCCTCTCTGGTCTCCCTCTGGCCCCTGCTGGGGGCCTGCAGAAATGCTCTGGCGAAACCCTGCCCAGCAAGGGTTTGAATTCTGGCTCTGCCACTTACTGGCTGTGTGGCCTTGGGAAAGTCACTTGACTTTTCTGAGCCTCAGTCGCCCTCACCTATGAAATGAAGTATTAATAAATAGCTTTCTACCTCTGGAAATTGCTGTGTGGGTTCAGTGAGATATCGTTTTCTAACGAAGACTCCGAATGGCCTGTAGCACTTACAGGGTCTTCAGTTAGTGGAGTTCTCTCTTGATGGCAATGTCTAAGGTGGAAGGAGGGCATTTTAAGGGTGGAGGTTAGGTCACATGGATACTTTGCCATATATTTCCCCCATGGGTTGGGGGTGCCCCCTGTGGCCTGAGACTGGCTGCTGGAGCAAGTCTATTCAGGGGACAGGCAGTGGACTTGAACCCTGCCTTCTTTTCATCTTACTACCAGCACTCCTCAGTCCTACAAGAGCCTCTGGGCAGCACCTGGGACAGCTACTCAAGGGAAGGCAGACTAACCAAACAAGATGGCTGTTATCCCCGTGGGATTGCCCCTGTGGTGAGTCCTGGCTGTATCCCCACACCTGGCTCCCTGGAAAGATCAGGGACTCAGTGCTGCCCACTTGGAGCACAGGTCCCAGGGGAGTATGTCTGGAAGGGATGCCCTTCCAGACCCGACATTCAAGAGGTCAGCCAATCATGTCAAGGGTGTGGCATCCTGTGCCCATCCTCCATCCATGGAGGGGACAAGTGGAATATTCCAGAGGAGAGGAAAGGATGCTATTGATCTGGATCTTGGTATGTAATGAGTGGGGGTGGGGAGCTGACCACGTTCTGTCAATCTCTTATTGAAAATGGTCTGAGGCTCATATTAAAATGCAAAGGAAGAGTGTGCCTTATCCTCTTCCCCTCCCCCGTTCCTTTTTCATTTGTATTTTATCAGCTTAATTTAGTGAGAGTGGAAAGCTCAGGCAGCCATCCTTGGAGACCTAGGAGGAAAAAGGAATGACATCACCCGAGAGGGCCAGGGGATTCCCTGGCAGTGTCTTCCCTCCAACTCCATAGGGGTCACCTCCCAGCTCTCTCTGCTCCACCAGTACCTCTTCACTGCAGCTGGAGTGGAGGAGACTGGACCAGTTCAGAGTTTTCTCTCTCTCTCTGCACACACACACGTCCTTCTACAGCTTCCACACTTCCCAGGCAGGTTCCTGGGGACCTTAGGCAGCTAACATTTGACAGAGTGGCCAAGGGGTCCACCTGAAATCCCTTGCCCTGCTGTGACATTGACAACCTGGGAGGAGACCCAGCTCCTGTTCCTTGAAATGTTTGCCCTTTTCCTGCTAAGTTCTAAGGTCAAATGTTGCTAAGGGGACTATTTGCCAAAGGCAAAGCTGCTAGAAAGGGTAAACAGCTCTTTCAATTTTTTGGAAGCAACTAGGTCTCCTCCCTGGAGTTAAGCTCAGCCACTGCCTGACCAAAGCCTGCCAAGTAGCAACCATGGAGTGGTTACTGGAAATCGGCTACCAGCATGTTAGGCTCTAACAGCCTGAGTTCCTAAGTCACCAGATAGAGCCAAAAATAGTTTCATGTCTATTTTTTTGTAGCATGATAATCACTAACATCTACTTTATAAACATGATTGCCAGGCAATTGATCTAAGTACTCCACACACAGAAACTTACTAAATCTATACAACTACCTTTTGAGGGAGGTACTATTATTGTCCCCATTTTACAGATGAAAAATTAAGGCACAAAGAGATTGTTTAAAGTGCAGAAGACACATAATAAATGCAGAGCCAAGATTCATACCCAGGAACTCTGTGTAATTAAATTACCATGTTGTGCTGAGCATCACTCAGAAACTACGCAAGTTCCTGGTGGCTAGAGAGATGCAAAGACTGGAGGAATCATAGCTCTCACAAGGTTGGGTTTGAATCACAAAGATGAGTTTAAAAATAAGATCAGATCAGTCACCATTTCTCTCGGGGGGCTTAGGCTGTCACTTCTTCCACTACCACTCCTTTGGGGATTCTTCTGTATTTTCAACAAAGCCACATCTAACTCTTTCAGGATGAGAAAAAGAATCCAGCTCCATGCAAGTGATTTTCTTAAATGGATTTTCCTTCATCCGATCTCACAAGGTGGTGTCAATTCTCATGTACCCCAAAAAGCCTCATTCACTTTGTGGTTTATCCACTTTTGTGGATTATCTGGGCCACAGTTAAAACTACCCATTCACTTGTTGGGCCACTTCTTTAACTCGAATCTGCCACCATGCAAAATAAAATTCCTGTGATGGATTCTCAAATGCTTGGTCCAGCTGGGAGGAATATGGTAGGAAAATGCAGTAAAGCTCAATTTGCTCCTACTTAGGGTTCTTGTTCAGCTGTGAGGACATAAATTGAACACTGGGGCAGCCAGGACCACACCAGAAGATTTCAAGGGATGCAGTAGTATTGGCTGAGGAGCCAAAGGGGAAGTTCAGTGTAGCTTAAGCCTACCCTGCTGTGAGGTCAGAGATGGAGACAGTGGCAGAAATATCAGCCAAAGGAGCAAGAGGGCTGTGCAGTGCCTTAGAACCGACCCTCGATGTTCCTGACACAGTGGGCCCACCAAGCCAAGAGACAGGTTTATCCAGGGTAGGGGACTGGAACCACCCAGGAGACCTGGGCACCCCAATGCAGGCTTGGTTAGAGGTGTATTTAGTTCTTGCATTGGGGCTGAGAGGCGCAACTCAGGGGAAATGCGAACCCCAGCCTCTGAATGAGTTATTCAGGGATGAGAATCCATCCCAAGCTTGAGCCAACCACCCATAGGCAGGAGGACACAGAGTCAGGGAGAAATTGTATCAGTTCTGAAGACAGTGGACTTGAGCTTTGATCCTGGTTCTGCCCAGCTCTACAACTCTTGGTGAGCTCACTTAACCTTCCTGAATCTCTGTTTCCCTGACTCTAAGATGAGGAACATGGTAGCTTTTAACATTTTGTGAAAATTGAGAAAGGTAGTATCCATGGGGAGAAGCAATGGTACCCCCACTCCCAGTACTCTTGCTGGAAAGGAGCCTGATAGGCTGCAGTCCATTGGTCGCTAAAGACGGACACGACTGAGCGACTTCCCTTTCACTTTTCACTTTCATCATTGAAGAAGGAAATGGCAACCCACTCCAGTGTTCTTGCTTGGAGAATCCCAGGGACGGGGAAGCCTGGTGGGCTGATGCTATGGGGTCGCACCAGCGTTAGGACCGAGCATGACTGAAGCGAACTTAGCAGCAGCAGCAGCAGCAGTATTCTATGGGGTTTTCTAGGCACTTAATAGTCAATGAATGTTGATTCCCTGATTGTTGGCAATAATAATCTTCTTGCATTTTTGTTGTGTTTCATAATATTCATAGTACTATTACATATGATCACGTTTGATCTGCAAAACTATGTGTGAAGGTGGGCAAAACGACACGTTAATTGCTCCCATTTTATAGACGGGGGAATTACTATAGAGTTTCTGTGGCTTGTCCAAGGCAGCATAGGTAGTAAGTCACAAAACTGAGATCAAGATCTTGCAGCTTTGGCTTATTCCATTTTATAGCCCTTATTGTTGTGCTGGGATTGGCTGATGGTGAAATCACAAAGGTTAAGAAAGATCCTCTGCCCAGAAGTCCAGAAGACAGGATCAGCTTCCTGTGGCTGCTGCAGCATATGTGGGGGATGGGGCAGAGCCCAGGGTTTCCTTTAAGGCCTCTGGCATAAGGATCTCAAGCTCTTTCATTTCCACCATATTTTTCAAAATAGCTCCCTCAGTAGATCAGTGCTGAATGCTGCAGCAGCCAAGTTTCCTATGGCCAGATAGTCTTGGCTTTCCTGTCTCCCCCAGTCAGCCATCTTGGGAACCTGAGCCACTCATCACAGCCACTATACAGGGACAGCTCCCACCTCATTCCACAAGCAGCTAAAGAACATAGAGTCTGTGTCCAGCAGACCAGGAGCCTTAAATGTAAACTCCACAGAGAAGCCCACCCTATTAATCTTATCTTTAATGGCTCTCCTTGACACTAAAAGTAAAGACAACAAAAGCAAAAATAAACAAGTGGGACTGAAACAAACTGAAAAACTTTTGCACAGAAAAGGAGACCATCCGTGAAATGAAAAGGCAACCTACGGAATGGGAGAATGTATTTGCAAACCACATAGATGATAAAAGGTTAATATGCAAAATATATGAAGAACTCACACAACTCAATAACAATAAATGTTCCAAAACCTAAATAATTAATAGATGGGCAAAGGACCTGAATAGACATTTTTTCAAAGAAGATACAAATTGGCCAAACGAGGGGCATGAAAAGGATATTCATCATCACCAATAATCAGGGAAATGCAAAATCAGAACAATGGAGAGTTTCACCTCACACCTTGCCAGAATGGCTTGTTATCAAAAGATAACATGTGTTGGGGAGGGTGTGGAGAAGAGAACCCCTGTGCCCTTGTTGCATGGGAAATGCCAAACTGGTGCAGGCTATTATCGTTCCTCAATAAAAACTAAACACTAGAAGCTACCATATGATGCCAACAATCTCATGTCTATCAAGTCGGTGAGTCGCCATCACACCATCTCATCCTCTGTCATCCGTTTGCTCTTCCTGGCCTTCAGGCTTTCTCACATCCCGGTCTTTTCGCAAACAGGTCAGTTTTTTGCATCAGGTGGCCCAATAGTATTGGAGCTTCATCGCTCAGGCATCAGTCTTCTTGAATTTCCTTTAGGGATGGACTGGTTGGATCTCCTTGCAGTGCCAGGGACTCTCAAGAGTCTTCTCCAATACCACAGTTCAAAAGCATCAATTCTTCGGTGCTCAGCTTTCTTTATGGTCCAACTCTCACATATGATCCAGCAATCCCATTTCTGGATATGTATCCAAAGGAAATGAAATTACCATCTTGAAGAGATATCTGCATTCTCATGTTCATAGCAACATTATTCACAATAACCAAGGTATTGAAACAACCTAAGTGTCCATCAGTGGATGAAAGGCTAGAGAAGATGTAGCATACATGTGTAAACAATAGAATATCATTCAGCTATAAAAAAGGGAAATCCTGTCTTTTGTGACAACATGGAACATGGAGGGCATTATGTTAAGTGAAGTAAGCCAGACAGAAAAAAATAAATATTGCATGGTATCAAGCTGAGATCATAGAAACAGAGTAGAAGGTAGATGTCAGGGACTAGGGGTATAGGGGAAATAGAGAGAGGTTAAATAGTAAATAAAATAGCTTTCCTTGTCACTCTCCCATTTTATTTTTATTTATCTCATTTATCATCAACTAATATTATATATGTGTGTGTGTATATATATATATATATGTATATGTATATATAGAACATAAACTCCCCAATAGTAAGGACTTTGTTTTATTCACAGTTGGATTTCTAAACTGGCATACTGTATTTAGTAAATTCTGGTTGGGTGAATGAATGAATGAATGAATGAATCTTCAGCCAGTATCCTCTATTTCAACAAATTGTTACTAAAGACCTACTGGAGGCATACTGTTAATGGATATGGGATTGAATGAGACATGGCTCCCTGCTTTGAGGATCTCCCAATCTATTTGTGGAGAAGGCAGTGGCACCCCACTCCAGTACTCTTGCCTGGAAAATCCCGTGGATGGAGGAGCCTGGTGGGCTGCCGTCTATGGGGTCACACAGAGTCGGACACGAGTGAAGCAACTTAGCAGCAATCTGTTTGTGGTAGAGGAGAAGCCACAAAGCCACCAAGTGGCTGCACCAGTTTTGCATTCCAACAGTCCACAAGAGTTCCCTTTTCTCCACCACCCTCAGCACTTGTTATCTTCTCTTTGATAGTGGGGCTTCTCAGGAGGTGCAGTGGGTAAAAGAATCTGGCCTACCAATGCAGGAGATGAAAGACACATGGGTTCGATCTCCGGGTCGAGAAGATTCCCAGGAAAAGGAAATAGCAACCCAATCCAGTATTCTTGTCTGGAAAATTGCATGGACAGAGGGAGCCCGGCGGGGTCCATGGGGTCCCAAAGAGTCAAACACCACTGAGCACACACATACTTTTTGATAATAGCCATTCAGACAGATGTGAGGTGATATCTCCTTGTGGTTTTGAGTTTGCATTTTCCTAATTATTGGTGATGCTGAGCATCTTTTCATGTACCTGTTGACCATCTGTATGTATTCATACAGGTAGGTAACTACCCCACAACATAAGGAAGTGTTAATGTCTAGAAACCAACTGCTTGGGGGTGGGTGAGGGGCAAGGTGACTCACATTGCTTGGTCACTCTGTTATTCAGAGAGAAAACAGTATATACAAAGACTCAGAGTCAGAAAGAAAGGGCACGTCAGAAGGTAACTGAGAAACGTGGTATAGCTGAAACACAGGATCACTGAGTCGTGGTGGTGGAGTGGTAAGAACGGTGGGAGATAATACACAAGAAGAAGATTAGCATTTGGACCTTCGTTTTAGGATACCCATGGGGAGAATTATCAACCACTTGGGTTTTTAGGTGTGGAATCCTAAGCTATGTAGCAGGATACAAGCTTGTTGCCTTTTTCATCAGGGTATTAAAAGCACAGCCTAACTGAATTTTATTTGCTATTGAGACATTCCATTATATTAAGCATATCTCCTACTGCAAGTTCTCCAAGCCAGAGAGTGATGGTGGGGTCTCAGAGGTGGGTGGGTAGGACCTGCAGAAACTCCAGATCTTTCCTCTCTGACGGAATACTGGGGGACGCTGGTTTGCTCTCATTTGAAAAAACGTGAGGCCACTTCTCAGCCACCCACACTGCTTTCTTCACTTCCTCCTGTAGAAATGACACCGCTCGGATTGGTAATACAGAGGTTAAAGGCGAGACTGCTTAGTGAGAATGAGGGATAGAGAATGAAAGAAAAGCCCTGAGACCAGAAACTTTGAATGGCTCATTCTGTTTCCTTTAACTGTGGCTTGTTTAAGAAAATGGCTCGTTCTGTTTCTTCAACTCCTTCTCATCTGGAAAGAGGATGCGGCTGGGAGGTTCGCATGCCAAGGCTCCAGTCCAGGAAAGTGCTTTCCTATTGATTTGTGTGTCAGCAATTCAAATAGGGGTATTTATGCTGCGGCTGAGCACCTAATAAAAATTTAAATTATTGTTTAAAAAAAAAAAAAAAAAAGGAAGGGAGGAAAAAACTCATCAAGGAACAACCTCATAAAGAAAGTGGAAAAAAAAAAAGCCACACACAGATTCGAGGTCCTCAGGAAGGGAGCCGGAGACTAGGATTGTGAGGTTTGCCAAGAAGTGCCTCAGACTGGTTGTATTTCTCCTTTTAAATGCCTCTCCCTCCCATCTGAACACCTTCTAGGCTCTGTAGCTCTGACCTCAGACCCTGGCTTCATCACTCATTGGCTGTGGTGCTTAGGCAAAGGACAGATGTTTCTTTCTGAGCCATCCTGTTGCATAAATAAGGGGAAGCAATGGTGTCTCAAATGATAACTCATATTCAAAACCCTTGGAGCAGAGCCTGGCACATAGTAGGTGCTCAACAAGTGTTTATATCCTAACCCCTTTCCCCCTTTGGGGGATCCCCTCCTTAATTCAGATTCTTCCTTAAAAATCATGCCCTGTAGCCTATTAAAAGCTGATGCAGCCAACCCCTTCTCACTTGAAAGACTGGGAGTCACTAAATCACACCTATGTATAAATGATTGATAATGAATTAATAAGTTAGGTGGTGGCACTAATGGAAAGCAGAAGGAAAGAAGTGAAGGAAGCTTTAATAGGAGAATGTTAGAAACCAGTTGCAAGCCTCTGTAGGGCTGTGAGGCTCCCACAGCATCCTTTAAACCATGCTTATTAGGAAAGTCCCTCTCTGGTCAACCATAAGGACAGGAGACACGCAGGTCAGGAAAGCAGAGTGTGGGTCTCTCAAACTTTAATGACAGCACCAGAGGGTTCACCTCCTCCCATGAGCATATCCTTGCCCCTCAACAGTGCTGTTAACTGCACCTTCCTCACAGTCCTGAGGTCTAGCTTCCCAATTCTGGCCATTATTCTTTCTCTTCCACTCTCGTGCTTCAGCTCCACCACTTACACAATTGCACTGACTTCTTCAAGCCCCTGGCCTTTTTCTTTTTCTTCACTCTCCATTGCTTGGCTTTACCAGGCTTTAGATTCTGTCCTCCGTCTATAGCATTAATCCCTCACAAAGCCTCTGAGGCCTTCTTGTCCTTATTCACCTGGCAGAACCCCACCTTGTTAAACTCTGGGTCATGCTTACCTCTGAACAAGTATACACTACTAGAGAGAAATAGATAGCTGTGTGGACTGTTATTGCATTACAGTTATGACCCAAGTGAGTACTGGAAACAGTCTGGCAATTCCATGACACTTCTTTAGCACCTTTACTTTCCACTCTCCAAAATCACAATTTTACCTCTCCTTTCCCCAAAGACTACCGACCCTCCCTTTTTAATTTCTTCCCCTGGATGACCTTACTTGGTGTTTTAGCAGACAGATTCTCCCTTGCCCTCCTGCTACTAACGCCACACCTTTCACTGTCGCAGAGCCCATCCTCTCTGTCTTCCCTCCTTATTCAGGGGTGCTGGGCCCCTGCTCCTCCCTAGGGCTAACCTCTCCTCTTGTGTTGTGACCTTAGACTCTCACACTTCCTAAGGACTTCATTCCTGCAGTTATCACCACTCCTTTTCCTTGATTTTCTTATTTTGGCTGTTCTGGGTCTTCAGTGTGGTGTGTGGCTTTATCATTGCAGTGGGCAGGCTTCTCATTGCCGGGGCTTCTCTTGTTGCAGAGGACAGACTCTAGAGCACTTGAGCTTCAGTAATTGGGGCACATGGGCTCCCTAGTTATGGCATGAAGGCTTAGTTTCTCCACAGCACGTGGGATCTTAGTTCCCCAGCCAGGCATAGAACCCATGTCCCCTGCATCGGAAGGCAAATTCTTAACCACTGGTCCTCCAGGGAAGTCCCTCAACACTCCTCTCTTGAATCTTCAATTTCTCCCTCACCACCTTATTTTCCTATTAATATATACATGTTCTCTGATATCTCCTGCCTTAAAATACATGAAAGCCTCTCCTGATTCTCAGTCAGTCAGTCAGTTCAGTCACTCAGTCGTGTCCGACTCTTTGCACCCCATGAATCGCAGCACGCCAGGCCTCCCTGTCCATCACCGACTCCCGGAGTTCACTCAGACTCTCCTGATTCTCCTCTCTTTCTAATTTCTACTCTATTTTCTCAGCTTTCTCAACGGCAAATCTCATGGAACGTGTCACTGTTCCCGATTCTCCCTTCCATTCTCTCTTCACCCAGTCTATCCTGACAGCTCCTTAGACACTGCTCAAGAGCAGTCTCATGTGGCCAGATCTCATGGTCATTTCTCTGCTGCCTTTGTACTTGATGTCTCAGCATCACTGGGCAGTTACCTGTTTCCTTAGACCACTACCTTCCCTTGGCTTTGGTGACATGCACTTTTTAGGTTTTCCTTCTGTCTCAGGGACCGCTACTTTCCTGGCTTCTCTTTTTACACTTTAAAACTTAGAATACTCTTGAATTCAGTCATGAGGCTAGGGAAAAGGGTCTAACTTCACCTAGGGACCACATACCACTTGTACATCAGCGACTACCAAGCCCATGCCTCTAGCTCTGAACGTCTTTCTGGAACCCAGCTTAGAGAATCCAACATTCTACCTAGCGTCTCTACTTTGATATTTAATAAAGTCTTTCAACGTAATGTGTCTGAAGAGAATTTCTGGCTCATCGATGTCCTAAACTTGCTCCTCTTTTACTGTTTCTCTTCTCGGTAGAAGGTACTATATCTACCTAGTCACTCAAGTCATTATTAATTCCTCTTTTCCTCACATACCACTCCATATCAATCAATCAGCAAGTTGGCTCTACCTTTAAGTACTTTTCAGATCCTTCCTCTACTATGAATGCCCGAGGTCTCACCTGGACCAGTGCCAAAGCCCCCAGCTGTTATCCCTGATTCCACTCTCCCCCCGGAGCCAATCTATACCTAACACTAAAGTGATCATACTTCTTAAAATAATCCAGTGATTTTCCTTTCAGTTAAAAATAAAACTCAAATGTCTTACATCATCAACAAAATCTTCCATATTTTTTTTGACCTCTGTTTCATTTCTCTCTCTACTATTCACTCTGTTACATTTGTATTGGCTTATCAAAAATGTCAATTTCAGCCCTTCAGGACTTTTGCTGCACTTGTTCCTTAGAAAGAAACATCTAATTCAGTTCTCTTATTTTATAAACAAGGAGACTCAGGACAGAGAAAGGAAATCTCATAGAAAATCAGTGGCAAAGCCAGGACCAGTCTCTTGATTGCCAGCCTGATGCTCTTCCCACTAGAGTGTGCTGGGTGATGGCTGCTGTCTGAATGCTTCCTCAGGGTCTCATCTTGTGAGCAGCAGAGACCTTCACCCTGGTAGAAACATGGATCTTGGATTTGGTTCAGTTCTGGTTGTGATTTTAAGCAGGTTGACCTTAAACACTATTGTTGGAATTATAGTCCTTGAAAGTTTCCATAGAAAGATTTTGAGGTTTTTAAACTAAGACCTCATAAATTCCAAATTTTCTGGGCAATAGATGATTCCTTGGGAAAAGAGTCATCATTTTTTGGCCCCACCATAGACTGCTCAATAGACTACCAGGCCAAGCTGTCATTAGAGTTTTGTCATTCCTTAAGCAAGTCCCTTATTATAGCTTGGCTCCTTTCTCTGCAGTCATCCTCAAGTATTTTGGTAAAGAGGATCCTCATTTCAGTCTAGTATAGATCTGTGGCCTCTTCATGCCCTTGTTTTTGCTTGGCTGTCACTCTTTACATGCCACATTGGGGCTCATTCAAGCAGATTTCCCCAGTCCCACCCCCTTCCACCTCTCTTTTGATTTGCCTATAATCAAACGTTATTTGTATATCAGATTTACTCCACTGAAAAACAGACACTGATGTGAAGAGTTTCATGTCATGCAGTCATACAAATTATTCTGAAAAAAATAAGACTTTTAAAAACGCTCAGGCTTTGTCATAATTTATGATTACATTTTTTCAGTTTCTGCTTCTCCTCTTAAATAACTGGCCTGACTTTGGGCTTTAAAAGTCTACACCTCAAATGCAGACCTTGCCTAGGCATTTGCTGACTTACCATCAACAAAAAGGGTGTTTACTTAGTCCTAGAACATATTCAGCTTCGTTTATGCCACTTTCTTTGACCACAGAGTGGGAGGAGAATTCTCCTTCCTTGTGCAAACTGCCTGAACAACAGCTTCCAACTCTTAGCTGCCTACATGCACTTTAGGAGATGGGCGGGGTTGGGGTAGCCGGGGTGTCATTTTATTTTCATGTTGAAAATTGTGGAGAATCTCTCCAGCCACATTTTTAAACTTAAAAGTATACTAAATAGCACCAATCTGAGCTTCATTCCATAGCTTTAAAGAGTCTACCAGTTACATAGCTGCTCTCTATTTCTTGGCCTTCTGCAGGATGTAACACGGAGTGGGTGACCAGACAATCTGTTTGAGTAAAGGGTAGTTGGCTGGTGTTAGTTTGGCCGTTTATTCCTTGTCTGGGCGATCTTTGAGATGTTTGTGAAGATTAGTGTTTTAGCATACCCAATAGCACTAGTAACTGTATTTTCTTCTTTCATCATGTTTACTACCATTGAAATAATGCATTTTCTGTTTAATTTACTTCCCTGTTCTGTGAAGGAAGTGCTGGAATCCCCAGGGTGGCTCCTAAATGCTCTAAGCTGTTTGTCCTCGTTGCGTTTTTTATGTACTGGGAACCCCAGAAGCTTTCTCCCATCACTCCACTTCCATTATATGACACATTCTGCACACAGAAACAACCACGGTGAAGAGTCTTCGAGGAGAGCCTGACAGATCCAGGAACTGTCCTAGGTTCTGAACATCCACCGGAGATGGTGACTCGGAGCTCATGAAACATGCATTTGAGGGGAGACAGGCAACAAATCCATCGCCAAGTTCTGTTGACTTTACTTTCTCAATATCTCTTACATCTGTCTGTTACTTTCCATCTCTAACCAGTTACTACTTTATTCAAACTAACATCATCTTTTTCTTTTATGGCTAACATGAGCCCCTCAATAATCTTCCCTCATCTTCTCTTGCCTTATTCTAATGTATTCTGTACACTTTTAGTCAGAGATTTCATCAATATGTATATCTGATCATGTCGTTCTCCCACTTAACACCTTCGAGCGCTTTCCACTGATCTTAAGACATGAACAGAAATCCTTAACAAGGCTCGGCATGGCCCCCTTCCTGCCTCTCTCTCTAGCATTGCTCTTCCTCCCTCTCTGGGCTCTAGCTACTAGACTGCTTTCAGGGTCCCCCAGGCTCTCTGGGCTCTGTTCTGTGCTATGATCTTCCCTCTCTGCCCTTCCCTTTCCTCCATCCTCTCTCTCCACATCTTCCTTTCTGTGCCTAATTTATCTCATCTGTAAATTTCAGGTCAGATGCCCCTTCCTCCAGGGAGCCAGATGACCTTGTAATGTGCTCTCATAGGAAACTCTGGATTTCTCTTTATTATTTAAAATTGTTAAGTTGTAAGACGTAACATATACACACAGGTGTACATAAAACCTGAAAGTAAAATTTAATCAATAATAATAATTGAGTAATAATTATTCAAGTTCCCTGTAACAACCTTCCAGGTGAAACAATAGAACATCACTATCCTAGAACTTCAAGGACACCCTTATATGTCTCTTTCTGATCACAAATACCACCCTCCTCCAGAAATAGCTGCTTTCACTGTTTTTCCTGACTTTATGGTCATAATTTACTTACTTTTAGCAGGTTTAGAATTTATCAGCCATCTTAGTATGCCTGACAACTATACTTAGTCCAATAAATTTTTTAAAAGGTTAAAGAATTTATTAGCTTAGAAATCTTTATCTATATTCATAATTTATATATCTAATGTCAATTTTATCAAATTTCATCAAAATATTAAAAATATCAGTTTCAGCTGAGCACATCAAGTCTATCAGTTTAGAAATACATACGTGCATATATACTGGTACATGTACATAGAATTATTTAGTTAATATCTAGTTTCCCAGCAGTTGGCAAGCTGCAGATTCACATGTAGTGTCTATTTTGTTCACCTTCTATTCCCAGAGTCTTGCCCAATCCCTGGTGCACAGTAAGTCCTCAGTAGATACTTGGAGACTAAGTGAATGGAGATGACCCCCAAGTGGACTCTGGATAAGAGCTGAGCTATTATGAGGGTCCTTATGAGGACTGCTTTTTAGAAGCAGAGCTACAAATTGAGGGTTAGGGCATCCACTGCTTATGAGGAACATGTTCAAAAGCATCCACCACTCTGCTACCAGAAACTTTAAATAAATAAGAAAGGTGACCGAGTAAGCTATCTGGGGAAGGATTATATCAGTCTGTCATTTGCACATCTATCCTATTTATTTAACTATCCATTTATTAATCATCTATCCAAGCATGTAATATTATACAAATATATACCATTAAACATACTAGAATATAGGCCATCATAGAAGAACAAAAATGGGAAAAAACATACCTGTCTCATAAGCAGGCATAAATATTAGCCTCCATCATGACCTACAGGAGTAAACCCTGTCCTCTGACCAAAAGATGGCGAGAAATAAAGTGTGTCTCAGGGATTTGATTCATGAAGGAGAAACACACGTGCGAGGATCATGGAAACACATGAATTATTCACAATTCAAACTGGCTAAGGGGGAAAAAGGGGGAGGGAATGACCAGGAACACACATCAAATACATGATACTCTCCACGGCCAGGGAGAAGCCAGGAGGGTGGCATGCAGGGAGCAAGCCTTACACGAGTGGCTGAACCCAAGAGTGGACAGAGGCAGGAAGGCAAACTTTGTCCCTCACGGTGAGCCAAAGAACACCTGGCCGGTGTGAAGGTGGCTTTTAAATCCTGGAGTGGCGGTGACTGTAAGAGAGTCTCTGGAAGTACGGGGCCAATGGCCAGCCTGGCACCCATGGTTTGAGTTTGAAAATAAATTCGCGGGTACCAGTCCCACGGCTCTCCTAATAATTACCAAGAAAGGGAAAGGCAGCCGGCTAGGTCAATAGTGGGGATATGGGGTTGGGGGGTGAGAATAGGGGTCGCAGAGCTTGGTGGAGGAGGGGGAGGGGTTTGCCCCGGCATGGAGAAGCGCTGCTTTTTCCCTTTGGCTGTGTGTTGGATTGTATGAGGTAGAAAGACAAGGCTTCGTTCCGTCAACAAAAGCAAATTCAGGGCTGCTGCTGCAAGTGGGGCAGAGTCCACCACGAGTAAGAGATCTGGAGGACAAAGTGAAGCTGAGCATCAGGAGCCCAGTAAAATGCAGGAGTGGAATGAGCAAGAAGCCAAGCTATCTTCATTCAGGAATAAGGACTACAGTTAAATTGCTTAAGGGAGAGTCAACCGAGAGGCAGCCAGGTGGTGAGTGGGCAGCTCCACCTGGTTTGAGACCTGGGTGGGGCAAACACAGCAGTCCAAGTCACTAAAGAGCACAGCTCAGTGTGTCTCAAGTATTTACTGAAGTGCTTACTATGTGCCAGGCTGGGTGCGCAAGAATAGGTTCTAGCTCTCAAGGAGCTTACACTCTCATTCAAGGAGACAGATAATAAACATGTAAAACAAATAATTATCATAAGATTATTCTAGAGACTGAAAAGTGCTATCTATGAAGACAATTGAAATAGGATCAGGTGTTAAAGACAACTGGCGTGTAGGGAGGCAGAGAGGGGCGACTGTCTCCCAAGAGGTTGACATTTGAAGTTGAGCCTTGAAGGCTGAGCAGGAGTCAGGTGTGTACATGTCCAAGAGAAGTATAAAGCAAGGGGCTCAGAATGTTGCCCAGCAAAGAAGATACATGCAACCAAGAAGACAATTCAAACTCCAGCTCCCATGCCTCCCTGAGCCCTGGTTTTCCTCAATCTGTAAACTGAGAGGGTCGGACGGGTGGATGGCCAAGTCCAACACAGTGTAGCATGGGGTCTTGGAAAGTTTCTTGGGAAATTTTCATGGAAAAGGAGAAACTTGACCTGGATCTTGAAGAAGGGGTCTGAAAGCACTAGTAAGATCATTTAAACCAGTAACAGAGTTTATAGTTTTCCAAAACCTCTATTGAGACCAAACAAGAATGTCTGCTTCCCTCTGATTGACACACTGTCCTCCTTCCTCCAGGCCATGCTCAAAGCCCACTGCTTCCAGAAGCTTTGTGGAAACTAAAATCTACCACTTCCTGCTTTCATTACAATACCTCGATTTGGCCACTTACTTCTTTATGCCTTTTGAGATCATTAATGAGCTACCAGCCTATTAATACATCTGCGTGATTCGCTGTGAGTACTCAGTCTTGTCCGATTCTTTGCAACTCTATGGATTGTAGTCCTCCAAGGCTCCTCTGTCCATGGAATTTTCCAGGCAAGAATACTGGAGTGCATTGTCATTCCTACTCTAGGAAATCTTCCCGACTCAGGATTGAATCTGTCTCTAGTGTCTCTTGTATTGGCAAGCAGATCTTTACCACTGAGTCACCTGGGAGCTCCATTTATATGCCTACTTCCTTTATTTATTTGTAAATACCTTGGCAAGGTCTGAGCCTGGAGCATAGTGTCTGGCTGGGCAAGGTGTCCCATGGGGGCTGAAAGACAATGGCTTGTGGATGGGAGATGAGTTCATCTGCCTAGGCTGCAGACTAAATGCCACAGACTGGTAGCCTAACCAATAAGAATTTATATCACAGTTCAGAGGTTGCGTGTCCAACATCAGGGGGTTGGCTGGTTTTATTTCCTGGTGAAGATTCTTTTCCTACTTATAGATGGCTATCTTCTTGCACATTGGTGGGAAGAGTGATAAAGATAGCTCTGGTCTCTTTCCTCTTACAAGACACTGATCTTATGGATCAAGACCCACCCTTATGACTACCTTGAAAAAGTATCATTCAGTTGTGTCGGACTCTTTGCAACCCCATTGACTGTAGCTCACCAGGCTCCTCTGTCCATGGACTATGACTTCACTGATCCCTAATTAACTCCATAAGGGCCCAGGCTCCAACAGAGTCAACTGGGGGCTTCAACATGAATTTGAAGATGACACAATTTGGTTCAAAACTGTAGGTGAGAAAAATTCTAGAAAAAGCCCAACTCTCCCTTTTGGGGTAGAAATGAGCAGAGTGGTCCTGGAAAGGACCTCACTTACTGGACAAGCCCTTCCTCTCCGTGTGCTATTCCCCTTGTTAGGGCTGGGGGCATTTTCAGCAGTGGTTTTGTTTGTTTTTTCCCCTATGACCTTGTAAAAATGAAAAGACCTAGGAGGAAACCACATTTGACTCCATTGGGGTCCACCATGGACCTGGTCTGAGCACTGGCTGCAGTGATAGGGAGGGTGTTGGGAGATGGGAGAGGAAGGAAAAGTCAGTCTATCTTCCAGCAGGGCTCCTGGGGCCATTCATTCCAATCACAGCTTTTCTAATGAGGGAGGCTGGGGCTTGGACATCTTTACTGCAAGGCTAGTCATTCCAGATAAGCTGCCAGGGGCCAGGCAAGAAGAACAGCAAAATTAATGAACACATTTTAAAACACTTGCTTTGTTGCAGGACTAGTCTATGTACTTTCTGTATATTACCATATTGCATCCTCATATAGGTTGCCTCATGTTGATGGGAAAACTAAGGGAGGTAAAGTAATCCATCTTCATTCTCACAGCTGGTAATGACAGCTGTGAATCTCAGATTGGAATTTTGCAGGCAAGACCCTGACCACTGTGCCATGCTGCCTTGGGTTCGGGCATCTGCTATTAAGCAGACCCTCCCATGGGAGTGTAGCCTGGTCTTTTTAGATCATACCTCAACTCCCCTGTCTACCCCTGTCTACAACTCAAGAGGTAGGCCACAGCCTGCACAGTGCTGCCCCCCTTTTCTGATGCTGGGGGTGCTGGGCAGGTGGGCTGGTGTCTGCACCACCTGCTCTCCTTTGGGCTTTTCCTCACCCAAGCTTTTGTAGGGTGAAGGCTGGAGACAAGAAGGGACTGGAGGAGAATGGAGAGAGACACACAGGGAGAGGGAGGACAGGGAAATGAGGCCACAGAAAGGCCTGGGTGACCTCAGCAACAAACAACCATGGACTCCTGTGACCTCCTTATCTGCAATTGAGCAGGTTGCAGGCCTTGATGGGAGGGGCAAATACATGTCCCTGATAGTAAAATTCAAGGAAGCCCTTGGTCAGTAATATTCTTCCTGCCTAGCACTCTGAGATGGTGATGGAAATGGAGACATGGACTCTGTTGTAGGGTGATGTTTACATCCTGAAGACACACTGGATAGACTCAGGAGACCTGAATTCTAGACCTACCTTGGCCTTGAACAACCGATGTAGCCTTGGATAAATCATAATGTTTCTGGGCTTCAGTTTAAATGAAGCAGCCAAGTGACAGATCTCTAAGTGAAAGTGAAAATGACAGTCACTCGGTCGTGTCCAACTCTTTGTGACCCCATGGACTGTAGCCCGTCAGGCTCCTCTGTCCATGGAATTCTCCAGGCAAGAATACTGGAGCGGGTTGCTGTTCCCTTCTACAGGGGATCTTCCCAACCCAGGGATTAAACCTAGGTCTCCCACATTGCAGGAGAATTCTTTAATGACTGAGCCACCAGGGAAGCCCAAGAATACTGAATACTGGAGTAGGCAGCCTATCCCTTCTCCAGGGGATCTTTCCAACTCAGGAATCGAGCCAGGGTCTCCTGCATTGCAGGTGGATTCTGAGCTACCAGGGAAGCCTGGTAGATTGTCTAACTCTTATAAGGTTCTGGGTTTGTTTGACCTTTCAAGTACTGAAATCTCAGTTTATCATCTTATGCAGGATGGGGTGAGAGTGTTATTGCACCCATCAAAGAGAGAAGAAAAGTCTCCAAGACTTTGCCAAGCTCCCAGGCCAACTCAGCTTACTAAACTGCCCAGATTTGAAAAACTGACCAGCACCGCAGGTTCCGTCTGCTCTGCCCCTTGCTTTTGCCTGTGACCTTGGCCACCTCATCCCCTATCCAAGCCTTTAGTTTCTGCACTTCAAAGGGGCAGTGGTAGTCTTTGCCACCTGCCTTACTCTCCTGGGGGTTTTATGGGATGAACAGGATAATGTTTCTAATTACTTAGGGCTCCTTGGAGTGCAAGTGCTGTGAGTCAGGATAAAGGACTCGTCTATTTTAGTTGCTTTCAGAGATTATTCATCCAGAAACAGAAATGAGCATTTAGATGAGCACAGAGGCTGGGGGACTCAGGCCAGAGAAGGCTCTAGCAGAGGGGTGGTTGGGGAGGGGCTGGGGCAGAGTTAGCCCCTTCTAACTCTTACAAGGTTCTGGGCTTGTTTGACCCCGTGAGTACTGGAATCTCAATGTATCATCTTATTCAAGATGGGGCAAGAGTGTTAATGCCCCTATCAAAGAGAGAAGAAAAGTCTCTTTTCTGGGGAGCGGGGGAGCTTGGCAGATGCCTTCTGGTCTACACAGGCAAAAAGATGCCTTTTTGACACATGACCTAAGAATCCTTGAACTTCTCCCCTGTCCCTTTTTTTTTGCTCTAAAATTCCCCAGGTTCATCTCCTCTTTTGCAAAATATATTTTAATTCATTAGGTGGCTGTCCTAGAAGAGACCAGCTGCTACACTCAGACAATAGAAACCTTTGGTACTTAAGGGACATCGTCCTCTGCCGGGTATTACAGAGGGGTGTAGAGAGGATTTCTAGGCCCTGGCTGTCCTTGGAGTGCGGGTTCTGAGAATGTTCACTGGGGACTCTGGTTTTCTTGACTATGCAGGTGACCATGAGAGGGCAGCACGCTTCATTAGCTCTGTGTACATGTGTGTGTGTGTATGTGTGTGTGTGCACGTGTGCTCACGTGCATACACATGTGCACACATGAGCACTCATGTGCACCCATGAGGCCAGCTGTATGAAGACAGTGAAACTGTGACATCCATGCTCTTGGCTTTAACACCCGACAAAAGGGACATGGTTTAAATGTCACAGCAAGGGCCTGTGACAAGGGTAGTTAGGAAAACAGATGTCTCTGTGTTTGACTACACCGTAGGAGGCGCTGGGCCCATGACCCTAAGTGTCACACTTCTTAGTGAATTGATTTTTTAATTTGGAAGTATTTTTAGGAGTAGTAAAAAATAGCCTATGATAAAAATCTTGATATACTCAGTCCTTTATTCAACATTCACTTATTAAGTAGCTAATTATTCCAAGCCACATGAGTAACATGAAGGGTAAAAATTGTTAGACTAATAATAATAATAATTAGCACTTTCATGAAATAGGTTGCCATTCTGCAGAATAGAAAACTGAGATTTTAAATAACCTATCCAAATTTAATAGCCAAAATTTTATTCAAGAGGTGTCAGAATGCAAACTTAGCTCTCCTGGCTCCAAGTCAGATTCTCCAAGGAATGGTTTCTGTCTTTCAAGGAGCTGACAATTAGATAAAGGATGCAAAGACTGCAGACCACAGCACAGGGAATACCAGGTTGTATATCATGAATAGTATGTGAGTAAATGCTGTAGGAGTTCTGGGGAGGGGTCCAGAGAAATTCCATGTAAGTTGCATTTGGACTGAGTCTCAAAAGATAGGGTTTCCATCACTGGAGGGAAAAATTGAGGTCACCTTAGGTAGGTGGAAGGGTGGGACTTAATAACAGAGGAAAGACTAGACAGGGTGGTTGTACAAAGCAAGTAGTTGAGGTTGGCCGAAGGAATGGTCCTCAACCTTGGCTCTGTATTAGAGTCACTGTAGTAGCCTTTCAAATGGCGAGCACCTGGGCCCCCCATCCATTAGTCTTTGGTCTCTTCACTAGTATTCTCTAAAAACTCCCTGGGTGATTCTATTGTGTAGCATGGATTGAGACCCACGAGCACTGGGGAAGGACTTGGGGCTTCCAAACTGGGGCTATTGCAAGCACCCAGGTTCAATATGAACAGGTTTTGAATAAAGGTGGTGACAATGGGAAAAGAATGGGATAGAGAGGGGAGAGTCCCTTGAAAGGCATTGAGTTGAGTGTCTCTGGGATTGATTGTCCAAGGGATTGTGTAAGTCATGATGGATGAGGTGGGAGCCTGGGCACCAGTCACAAGAATGATAGTTATTGGGTGGAAATTGAGATTGGCGTGGACAGAACGTGGGAGGAAGATAGTTTTACTTTGAGATTCCTCAAGTTTAAGGATACTAATTACTGAGCTATCTGATAGGAACATCTGGCTAGAGCCATGTGAGTATAAAGCTTGGGCACAGACCCAGATATGGGGCGTCTTGAGAATGCCCCTCTGTGGAAGTGATGGTTGAGATGGAGGGAGTGCACCAGCTTGGAGAGAAAGCAGAGAGAGAAGAGCAGAGGGCTCAGCTGGGAGGCAGAAGGACAGAGAGAAGCTTAGAAGCCATTCCTCAAAGGAGAACCATTCCATTTGCATGAGCCAGTGTCTGGGTGGGGCGGGGTGATGGGCAACAAAGTCATTTTTCATCGGCCTGGCTGCCTGCGACTGGAAAAATTGATCAGTTGAGTCAATAGGCTCCGTGCTCAGACTCAAAGCCCTGGCTGATGTGTGTGCAGGAAATAGGGGAGGTACAGTCCAGCTTTTTCTCATGAGAAACACAGCCTGCTCAGGTATCTGGCTCTCTTTGCCACCATAATTGGCCTCTAAGCCAGAGTAGCATGAAAGACAAATCAATTCCTGACCCACGCGGATTATGAATTCACCCATCACAAGGAAGTCCTTCATTCTGAGCTGTCCCAAAGATGAATTCCTGTTTTCCTGGGGGAGGCAATTCATCAGCCCTGCCTGTTTTAAAGGGATCCCATGAGATCAATTCTTTTTCCAGCATCATCCTATGGGAACAGCATAGTCCCTGGAAGGAATCCCGAGGATGCCCCTGAGATCCATCCTTTGAGGATAAATGAACCTTGGCAGCAAAGACTAGTCAGGAGCATGTCAGCTCTAGGGAGCTTGGGGCCAGGGAACAGGACCCTAAGTCTAGGCAGATGGTGTTTCAAGCTTCCTTTAGGGGACAACAGAGGAAGGATTCCCAGGCAGACTTCCAATCTCAGACCCTCAGATTACCTGCCTTTGGGAAGAGGTAGAAGGAAAAGAATGAAGGGAAAAAGAATTTATAGCATCTATGAGCCCCTTGTAACCTAAAAAGAGCTTGAGGAAGACTTTATGGGTGGCATGAAGTCTGACAGGCCATGGAATGGGTACTGAGAGTACTGCCCAACCTCCCCACCAGCCCTAGCCAAGCAAACACACGACCAGTGTGATTCTGAAGCAGTGTATCCTATCCTTTAATGTGGGCATCTTGTTAAGCACAACATCTGATTCAGTATTTAGGGTTTCCCTGGTGAGTTCGATGGTAAAGAATCTGCCTCCAGAGCAGGAGACCTGGGTTCAATCCCTGGGTTGGGAAGAGCCCCTGGAGAAGGGAATGGCAACCCACTCCAGAATTCTTGCCTGGAGAATTCCATGGACAGAGGAGCCTGGCAGGGGTTGTAAAGAGTTGGACTCGACTAAGCGACTAACGGTACTACTACTACAGAGTCAATACATCTAAGTGGGGCTTAAGCATCTATACTACTAACATTTTCCCAGAGGATGCTGAAGACATTGGTCCATGGGCTACACTTTGAGTAGCAAGGTCTTAGAGGAAGTTGATGGGATAAAAGACAGAGAGAGAGAAAAAGAATTGTCATTGTGTGCAACCATGTCCCCCACCAGCTCTGAACCCCACCTGCCCTTTTGGGAACTGCCTCCCTCCCCCCAGTCCCCACCAGGGAAAGGGACCTGGGAAGAGGGCAGTGGGAAGGTGGGCAGGTGGTCTAAGGAGGCTCCACCCAGGCTGAGTCACAGTCTTCAGCCTCTCGTCATCATACACCCAGTGCTTGGCCGTCTCAGTTTATTGCCTCCTGCGGCTCCCGGCTCAGGCAGAGTAATTACAGTTGAGGCCCTGATGAATTGGGGGGCAGTAATTAAAGTGCCTATTGATTTTCTACTTAGGAGTTCCCTGTAGCTGGAAACAAAAGTCGGGAGGGAAGCGAGATAAACAATCCGGGCAAGGTATTTGGAAACGGGGGACTGTTCAGGGTGCATTAGCCAGGCCTGCAGCCTCCAAGGAGGAACCGTGGACTACTCATTTATCACCAGCCCATCTACGTAGAATCTGAGAATTGATCAGCCAGTCAATATACTTCTCGTGCGTTGTGCCAGCAGAGAAGTGGGAGGAGGGGGTCTTCATCCTCATCTCTCCAAACCATGAATCTGTCTTGTTTTGCTGCTTCATTCGGCTTATTTTAATTATGAGTTGAAGCATTTGTTTCATTTATATCATCTATTTCCATCTGACAACAATAGGCTTTCTATTGCTAGAAATCTGGTTTCTGGTGGCCTCTGAGGCCAGACACCAGAAAGCTTGGGATGGGGGGAAGATGGGGAAGGAAGGTCACAGATGAAGTTCTGGGGTCCAGGACTGGAAGCTGGAAAGGGCCTGGATACAAAGAGGGTCCCGGAGGCTGACCAGCTCCAGAGGTGGGAGGAGTCTCAAAGAGAGGATCAAGCCAGACATTGGGGAAAAGAAAGTGTACGGGCAGAGGACATGGCAGAACCTAGAGAGAAGATGAGAGAAAAGGGCCATGAGAGAAAGAAAAAGAGGCATTCGATCTCTTTGCAGAATGTGCTTGCCTCAAAAAGTAAAAACTCCACTCTGTATGACAGTCTCTAGGTCCATCCATGTCTCTGCAAGTGGCATTATTTCATTCTTTTTTATGGCCAAGTAATACTCCACAGTGTACATGTACCGCATCTTTATCCATTCCTCTGTTGATGGACATTTAGGTTGCTTCCATATCCTGGATATTGTAAACAGCACTGAGGTACAGATGAAACTGTTTGCAAGGCAGAAATAGAGGCTCAGACGTAGAGAACAAATGTATGAACCCCAAGTGGGGGGAGGAAAAAGAGGAGGTGACATGAGTTGGGAGATTGAGATTGACATATATACACTCCCATGCATAAAACAGATACGAATGAGAACCTGCTGTGTGACACAGGGAACTCTATCCAGGGCTCTATGGTGACCAAAATGGGAAGGAAATACAGCCCCTCAAAAAAGAGGTGATGTGTGTATACGTATAGCTGATTCTCCTTGTTGTACAGCAGGAACTAACACAACATTGTAAAGCATATACTCCAATAACAGTTTAAAAAAAGAAAGAAAGAGAGGCCCAGAGGTCAAAGGGAGCTAAAGGGGCACATGAAGCAGAGGGGTTTTGGTGGAAATGCAGAGCACATTTAAGTATTATTTAAAGATTGCTTCAGTTATTTGGGGGCATTTAACTCTTAATTCATCTTCCTTTCACTGTGCTAATGTGAAATGTGAAAGAGAAACTAATGAGAAGAAGGCCCAACTGGCAATTTTATTTTAGTCAGCTCCGCGCGCACTCCCTTCCTCCTCTCGCGCCGGGTCCCTTGATCAGAGAAGAGATTCTTTTGTTTCTCCAAGAAACGAGAAACGTTGCTCTTTTCCCCAGCCTGTCCCTTTCCCCCGTCTTCACTGCTGCAGCTGCTTTGGCTGCTTAATGATGATGAAGTTAGATTAGGATCTGGGTTTTGAGAATGATTGAAGCTGGGTGAAGAGAAGCGTTTTAGCCTAATGCATGTTGGAATACAATTACCCATTATCCCAGTAAGGGCAGACAATGGGGTGGTGGGGAGTCGTGAGTTGTGGAGAAGTAAGTGGGCTGTTACTTGTTATGAGTTGGATTAAAAAAAATTCTATAGAAATACTGAACGGATTTATTCAGCATATTCAACCTCTTTGCACAATGTGCTTGCATTGAAAACAAAAATCTGCGAGTATGCCCAATAAATTAGCCAAAAGAGGGGGGTGGGAAGGGGGCGAGAGTCTGGTTCCTTGTGTTAAGTAGCTGCTGTGTGCAGATGGTTGTAACAGTGTGCTGCACACAGAGGCTCCAGTCCAGCCCTCGCAAAGCACAGAGGACGGTGCTAAATGTGACCACATTTATCCGACTCAAATCTCAATGGCTCTCTAGTCTGTAGAGTTAAGCTCCAAAGCCTCCCAGGGAAGACCTATCCTGGTTGATCCCAGCTGTCCCAGCATCCCCCTCCCTAACTCCTGGTATGCTGCTTCTGCATCCACCTGCCAGGTCCCAATCATCCCCCTCTGTTCCCCACTTGAGCAAGTGGCACCACCCTTCCTCCAGAAGCCCCACCAGAAGCCCACTGACATCATGGATCTTCCCCTCACATCCCCAGCTCAACAGGTTGCCCAACCTTTGTCATGCTACCTGGTCACTCTTAGACCCTCACTCCCACATCATCTTTTTTGGACTCTTGAGTTGTTGTAGTGCCCCCCAAGCCCCACTGCTCTTGTCCCATCCTGTTTTACCTTCTGTGCTATCCTCTGAGCAATGTATCCAAAATAAATATCTGACCATGTTATTCTCCATTTTTAATGGCTCCTCACTGCCTACAGAATGAAGTTCTTTCCAGCTGTGTGAGCCTAAGCCTAGGATTCCCCATCTGCAAAATGGAGATTGTCCTGTTGCCTCCCGGGGCCACTGTGAGAAGTAAAAGAGATGATGTGAATGATGTGAGCACACAGCTGGGCACATGGAAATTCCCAACAGTGGGAGGAGGAGATGGTGGTGACGGAGAGAAGAAGAGGGGCTGGTTTTCACTGTTATTATCGTGGAGGAAAGTCTTTATGATCTGGACCCCAATCTACTTTTTCAGCTTTGACTTTTCTTCCTGAACTCCAGATTTAGATGTGTGTGTGTGTGTGTGTGTGTGTGTGTAACTCCTTAGAGTCTACTCCCCAGACTCTATCCTCAGTTTTTTCTGACTTAGAAAATGACAATTCCTTCCTTCTAGTAGTTCAGAGCAAAAGCCTTGATGGCAGTCTTTCTCTCATCCTCCATATCCAGCCCATCAGTAAATCTTGTGTATATCTTCAGAGGAAAGATACTCTGCAGGAGGGCATGGCAATCCACTCCAGTATGCTTGCCTGGAGAATCCCATGGAGAGAGGAACCTGGCGGGCTACAGTGAATGGGGTTGTAAAGAGTCGGACACGACTGAAGTGACCTAGCGCACATGTGTATCTTTAGAGTCTGTCTGGAGTCCTTTCCCTCTCATCCCCTCTACCACTGACAGTCTGGTCCCAGGCACCATCTTCCTGCCTGGATGGTGGCAATGGTCTTCCGCCTAGCACTGCTGTTCTGGTCCCACCCCCTTCATGATGTATGTAGTCTCTTCCCAGCTATCAGAAGGCTGCTTTTACAACAGAAGTGGAATCATTCCTCTGCCCCGAAAGCTTCCAGTGGGGCCATTCCAAGGCACTTCTCATTGTAACTCTTCACCCCTATCTTCATCTCCTACTGCTTCTGCCCCCTGGTCCCTCTGTTCCAGCCAAACTGGTCGCCTTCCTCTTTCTCCAATGTGTCAGGCAAGCTCCCGCCTAGGGTTCTGCACTGGTCATTCCTCCTTCTGCCTGAAACACTCTTTCCCCAGATGTCCACATGCCTCATTCTCATCTCCTTCAACTCTTTGGCCCAAATGACACCTTCTCTGTGATGCCTGCTCTGGGGGCCTTATAAAAAACTTCAACCCCTTCCATCACTCTCCATCTCTCTTACTTGGTTCTCTTTTCTACACAGCACTTAACACACCTTCTAACATAGTAAACAATCTACTTAGTTACTATTTTAAAAAATCTATCTCCTTCCTTTAGGGTAAGTTCCATGAGAGCCTTGATTTTTGTCTAGTTTGTTCACTGTTTTGCTCAGCATATATAACAGTGTCTAGCACATAGTAGATGCTCAACAAATCTCGTCAAAGGACTCTTCTGCCATTCATACCATGCTCCAGCAGAAGTAGTCTATTCCAAGGAACACTCTTTCATGCACCTTGGGATCTTTGTTTATATCTGTTTCTCTAAGAGGGCAAGTTCCATTCCCCATCCAGGGCTGGCTCACACTACTATAGATCCTGACACAGGAATCGAATGCAGGTTTCCTGCCCTGCAGGCAGATTATTTACTGTCTGAGCCACCAGGGAAACCCAAATATATTGATGCATTGTTGTAAGTAACTCATGCAATTAAAGATGCAAATAGAATTTTCCTTCCTAAAGTTCCCTCCGAATGGACTAAGGCTCCATTTGTCTGAAATGGTTAGCTGGCCAGAGAGATGCTTCCCTCTCAAGGGCTGAAGGGCTTCCCCTATTCCCTCCCCACCAAGTCTACAGTTCATTTGCCTACTGATGTCACAGCAAGAGATCCTGAAGCCTGGGGGAAACCAATGTCAGAGGTAGACATCTGTCTCTGAGCCCTGAGGCATGCCCTTTTTGTTCAGGGCTGTGAATCCCTTTGTCATCCCCCATAGGATGCAAAAGATGGAAAAGTGGAGGAGAAGAAGGTTAAATGACTTATGCAAGGTCACGTACTGTGTATCACCTTTGATGGAGAGCAGAGAAAATAGACAACAGCAGCAAAGCTATGCCTGGGTCATCCGAGAGCATCGTACAGCACCCTGGGTCTCGGGAGGAAGTGATTATACCTTATTTGGCAGAGAATGGGGAAACACTGGAAACAGGAGTCCATGCCTTATGAAAATTAGTGTGGCAAAGATAAGAAGGGTAAATCAGGGACTTCCCTGGCGGTCCAGTGTTTCAGACTCCATGCTTCCACTGCAGTGAAGCCGGGTTCAATCCCTGGTCAGGTAACTAAGCTGTGAAAGCCGTGTGGCATGGCCAAAAAAAAAAAAAAAAAGAAAAGTAAACTAAAGGAAGAGAGTATGAGACCAGGTTATTGCCGTGGTTTCTGAGAAGTGGTTAGGGCCTGAAGTTGGAGTGAAGGAATGCAAAGAGGGGAGGGTGAGGGCCCTGCTCTAGCTCATGATCACTGAGAGGGCTGGGTAATCAGCGAGTCTGAGGAAGGCTATCTGGAGTGCTCTGCACTAAGGCCTCTTCATTTATCACTGCACATTCTCCCAGCAGGATCTCAGCCACTCCTATGACTTTGGCCAGCAGCCATATTGCCACAACTCTCACGTCTGTCACTTTAGCTCTGATCTGCCCCCTGGACCCATAGACATTTTGTAAGCAGCTCCCTGGGAGACCTCATAGGGACCTCGTGCTCAGCATGTGCAGGACAGAACATGCCATCTCCACCCCTTTCAGCCCTATGTCTCAGGGAAAGTTGTCCAGCCAGGATCTAGGAAGTCATCCTATGGCCTTCCCTTCCTACCTCCGTTCACTCGCCAAGTCCTGCCAGTCTATGCCATCTACCCACTTCTTTGTCTCTCCTGCCACCACTGGAGGCCTGCAACCACTCCCTCTTCACTAGACAATTGCAGTAACCACCTTCATGATCTTCCTACTCTTGACATCCTCCAATCCATTCACTCTAGTGATGTGCTATTTTTGTATTTTTTTTAAGTATCTGTTTCTTTAAAAAATTTTTTTAAATTTATTTTTGGTTGTGCTGGGTTGATGCTGTACGCAGGCTTTCTTTCGTTGTTGTGTGTGGCCTCCTCATTGCTGTGGCTTCTCTTGTTTCAGAGCACAGGCTCTAGGTGCACGGACTCATGGGCCGTAGAGCATGGGCTCAGTAGTTGTGGGGCACAAGCTCAGTTGCTCCAAGGCATCTGGAATTTTCCTGGACCTGGGATTGAACCTCTGTCCCCTGCATTGGCAGGCAGATTCTTAACCACTGGACCACCAAGGAAGTCCTTATTTATGTGTTTTTTAATATAATTTTTAATATGATCTTTGAACAAAGCAAACCTAGCCATACCCTTTTTTCCTACTAAAATGCATCAATAGTTTCCATTGTACTTAGAATAATCTGCTAGATCTTTAATATGGATTCAAGGCATCTCAACCTACCTCTATCTCTTCCTTATTTTGCATTAGAGTAAATTGCAGAGATGTTGATGTCACCCAATAACTCTTGAGCTCTCTGAAAGTGGGGGTCACGTCTGGATAGCAAACATAGGGGGAAGGTGTATTAGTCATTGTTCTCCAGAGAAATAGAACCAATAGGAGACAGATTGATGAATATTATGTTTACTGATGGTAAAGTTCCAAGTACATTTTTTTTTCAATGCTTACTGGTAAAATTATTTCATTCTACAACAAATATGTTTACTTTCCTGCCTTTAGAAACTATACTAACTACAGAAATCCAACTAAGTAACAAATAATGGATTTTCTTGAGTTTTAGGGTCATTTGGACTTTGGTCATTATGTCTGAAGCAAAGGTAGAGGATGTATCCTAGAGAGTATTTAAAAGAAATTCTTGGGACTTCTCTGACAGTCCAGTGATTGAGACTCTGCGCTTCCAATGCAGGGAGTGCAGTTTCAACCCCTGGTTGGGGAGCTAAGATCTCACATGCTTCACAGCCAAAAAACCAAAGCATAAAGCAGAAACTATTGTAACAATTTCAATAAAGACTTTAAAAATGGTCCACATTAAAAAAAAAAAGAAAGAAATTATTGATCTCTTCTTGGAGAGAGTATGTGTTGTGGATGAAGGTGAGGGAGGGGGTACCATTTTGGATGTGTTGCAAAGAAGCTGCATGGTATTGGAAAAGCAGTGGTGAGCTGACACTTGCCACACCAACATCATGGAGTAGTCATGAGAATGGAGTGAGATAACATCCTTGACAGACCCCACAGCCTGGCATGTGATGGATGCTCACTTCCTGTTCTGTGGCTAGGAACCCCCAAATGTGGGGGAAAATATGGTGATTGATCTATTGTTGTATCAGTACTGCCTGCATTAAACGTCTGCACATGTAGACCTCAACAAATCCGTCAAAGGACTCTTTGCCATTCATACCATGCTCAGCAGAAGAGTCTATCCAAGGAACACTCTTTCATGCAGCTTGGGATCTTTGTTAATCTGTTTCTGAAGAGGCAAGTTCCATTCCCCTCCAGGGTGGCTCACACTTATAGATCTGACCAGAATCAATGCAGGTTTCCTGCCCTGCAGGCAGATTTTTATGTCTGAGCCACCAGGGAAACCCCCAAATATATTGATGCATTGTTGTAAGTAACTCATGCAATTAAAGATGCAAATAGAATTTTCCTTCCTAAAGTTCCCTCCGAAATGGACTAAGCTCCATTTGTCTGAAATGGTTAGCTGGCCAGAGAGATGCTTCCCTCTCAAGGGCTGAAGGGCTTCCCCTATTCCCTCCCCACAAAGTCTACAGTTCATTTGCCTACTGATGTCACAGCAAGAGATCCTGAAGCCTGGGGGAAACCAATGTCAGAGGTAGACATCTGTCTCTGAGCCCTGAGGCATGCCCTTTTTGTTCAGGGCTGTGAATCCCTTTGTCATCCCCCATAGGATGCAAAAGATGGAAAAGTGGAGGAGAAGAAGGTTAAATGACTTATGCAAGGTCACGTACTGTGTATCACCTTTGATGGAGAGCAGAGAAAATAGACAACAGCAGCAAAGCTATGCCTGGGTCATCCGAGAGCATCGTACAGCACCCTGGGTCTCGGGAGGAAGTGATTATACCTTATTTGGCAGAGAATGGGGAAACACTGAAAACAGGAGTCCATGCCTTATGAAAATTAGTGTGGCAAAGATAAGAAGGGTAAATCAGGGACTTCCCTGGCGGTCCAGTGTTTCAGACTCCATGCTTCCACTGCAGTGAAGCCGGGTTCAATCCCTGGTCAGGTAACTAAGCTGTGAAAGCCGTGTGGCATGGCCAAAAAAAAAAAAAAAAGAAAAGTAAACTAAAGGAAGAGAGTATGAGACCAGGTTATTGCCGTGGTTTCTGAGAAGTGGTTAGGGCCTGAAGTTGGAGTGAAGGAATGCAAAGAGGGGAGGGTGAGGGCCCTGCTCTAGCTCATGATCACTGAGAGGGCTGGGTAATCAGCGAGTCTGAGGAAGGCTATCTGGAGTGCTCTGCACTAAGGCCTCTTCATTTATCACTGCACATTCTCCCAGCAGGATCTCAGCCACTCCTATGACTTTGGCCAGCAGCCATATTGCCACAACTCTCACGTCTGTCACTTTAGCTCTGATCTGCCCCCTGGACCCATAGACATTTTGTAAGCAGCTCCCTGGGAGACCTCATAGGGACCTCGTGCTCAGCATGTGCAGGACAGAACATGCCATCTCCACCCCTTTCAGCCCTATGTCTCAGGGAAAGTTGTCCAGCCAGGATCTAGGAAGTCATCCTATGGCCTTCCCTTCCTACCTCCGTTCACTCGCCAAGTCCTGCCAGTCTATGCCATCTACCCACTTCTTTGTCTCTCCTGCCACCACTGGAGGCCTGCAACCACTCCCTCTTCACTAGACAATTGCAGTAACCACCTTCATGATCTTCCTACTCTTGACATCCTCCAATCCATTCACTCTAGTGATGTGCTATTTTTGTATTTTTTTTAAGTATCTGTTTCTTTAAAAAATTTTTTTAAATTTATTTTTGGTTGTGCTGGGTTGATGCTGTACGCAGGCTTTCTTTCGTTGTTGTGTGTGGCCTCCTCATTGCTGTGGCTTCTCTTGTTTCAGAGCACAGGCTCTAGGTGCACGGACTCATGGGCCGTAGAGCATGGGCTCAGTAGTTGTGGGGCACAAGCTCAGTTGCTCCAAGGCATCTGGAATTTTCCTGGACCTGGGATTGAACCTCTGTCCCCTGCATTGGCAGGCAGATTCTTAACCACTGGACCACCAAGGAAGTCCTTATTTATGTGTTTTTTAATATAATTTTTTAATATGATCTTTGAACAAAGCAAACCTAGCCATACCCTTTTTTCCTACTAAAATGCATCAATAGTTTCCATTGTACTTAGAATAATCTGCTAGATCTTTAATATGGATTCAAGGCATCTCAACCCACCTCTATCTCTTCCTTATTTTGCATTAGAGTGAATTGCAGAGATGTTGATGTCACCCAATAACTCTTGAGCTCTCTGAAAGTGGGGGTCACGTCTGGATAGCAAACATAGGGGGAGGGTGTATTAGTCATTGTTCTCCAGAGAAATAGAACCAATAGGAGACAGATTGATGAATATTATGTTTACTGATGGTAAAGTTCCAAGTACATTTTTTTTTCAATGCTTACTGGTAAAATTATTTCGTTCTACAACGAATATGTTTACTTTCCTGCCTTTAGAAACTATACTAACTACAGAAATCCAACTAAGTAACAAATAATGGATTTTCTTGAGTTTTAGGGTCATTTGGACTTTGGTCATTATGTTTGAAGCAAAGGTGGAGGATGTATCCTAGAGAGTATTTAAAAGAAATTCTTGGGACTTCTCTGACAGTCCATTGATTAAGACTCTGCACTTCCAATGCAGGGAGTGCAGTTTCAACCCCTGGTTGGGGAGCTAAGATCTCACATGCTTCACAGCCAAAAAAACCAAAGCATAAAGCAGAAACTATTGTAACAAATTCAATAAAGATTTTAAAAATGGTTCACATTAAAAAAAAAAAAGAAATTATTGATCTCTTCTTGGAGAGAGTATGTGTTGTGGGTGAAGGTGAGGGAGGGGGTACCATTTTGGATGTGTTGCAAAGAAGCTGCATGGTATTGGAAAAGCAGTGGTGAGCTGACACTTGCCACACCAACATCATGGAGTAGTCATGAGAATGGAGTGAGATAACATCCTTGACAGACCCCACAGCCTGGCATGTGATGGATGCTCACTTCCTGTTCTGTGGCTAGGAACCCCCAAATGTGGGGGAAAATATGGTGATAGGATCTATCCTTGCAGGATATCGATGTTCTATCGCTGCTGTTCAGTCTCTAAGTCACGTCTGACTCTTTGTGACCCCATGACTGCCGCACACCAGGCTTCCCTGTCCTTCCCTATCTCCCGAAGTCTGCTCAAACTCATGTCCGTTGTGTCAGTGATGTTTAATGAGGAGAATGTGGTTTTCTTTCTTGCTCTTAAAACCCAATGATTTGCATTTTATTCCTAAAAATTAAGAACACCACAAAATAGTTCATTAAAGGTGTTAGTTAGCCCGGGTTTTACTCTTTGCTATTTTCTCATCATTAGAACAGGGATGTGTGGCTTGTAGGGAGGAAGCCCTAGGAGGCTGATCATTACTCTTCTTGCCTACCCCAGGAGGGCGCAGGGCAGGTGCTACTGCCAGGAGACCCTGTCCTTACAGTGGGAGCAGAGTAGAGAAAAGACAGAGTTGGACTTGCCTTGAGGCCAAAGTGGTTCCCACAGTGATCCCTGGGCAGGGACCTGTGGCTATCGCTCTGCTTGAAATGGGCTTTTCATGTTGCTGACTCTTGGTAAATGGAAAATAATGTTATGCTGTGCTAACGCTTCCCCAGCATTGCTGCATTAAACAAGATGGAAAATGATGCCTAGGTTTTAAAAAAAATCAACCAAAGAAACCATGCAGGGCTCTTTGTACCTGTTCTTAGTCATTAAAAATGTGTTTCTGAAGTGCTAAATTTATAGTTAATTGCACCATTAATTCATTATTTAGCACTATTTTTTTCCTTTATAAAACACCAAACTAAAGTGAATCCAACCAATTACTTGAAGTCTTCGAGATATCACAAAAGGAATGACTTAATTTAGTAAATAATTTTAACTTAAGTAATTATTTACTGAAAGAGAGAGTTGCTGAATGCCTCAGGAGACTGCTTGCTATTGGCCTCATAATAAACCTTCCATGTAATTCTTGATTAATTACTTACACAAACAACATTTTATTTACTTTGAACAAGTTGGGTTGCAAAATGAGGTTTTAAACTATCGGTGGTCTTTTTCAGGTCTGTGAATGTGGGGGATGGGGTTCCAATTCTGCCCGCCTCTGAAGACAAGTCACCCACACTGTCCTGTATCTTAGTGTTCCTTCATACACGAGGGATTTTGTTCCATCCTGTGGTATGGACAAGGTGATCTCCTGTTTTTTGGTTTGGTTCTTGTTTGCCACATGCTTTTAGGTGTCACATACACAGCAGGCACTCAAGTGAATAAGAGATAAATGGAAATGTGTAGCAATACCTGTTGTTGTTGTTTAGTCACCAAGTCGTGTCCTATTCTTTGTGACCCCATGAACTGCAGCACGCCAGGCTTCTCTGTCCATCACTGTCTCTCTGAGTTTGCTCAAACTCATGTGTGCTGTGTCAGCGATGTCATCAGCAGCACTTACCAAAATATTCATGTCTGAGGGCTTCCCTGGTGGCCTAGTGGTTAAGACTTCATTCTCCCAATGCGGGGGTGGCAGGGATGGGGGCTGGATTCAATCCCTAGTTAAGGAACTAAGATTCAGTATTCTGCACCATATTGTCTAAAAAAATAAATAAAACAAAACCATGTCTGTCAAATACAGAATAGAAATCAATAGCATTCAGAGAATTTTTTTTAAAGGCAAGGTAACTAAAGTATTTGGGAAGTAGAAGACAAATGTCTAAATTAGCCAGTGATTTTCAACTTGTCTGGAATCACAACCTGGAATTTTGTGTGTTCCTACAATGCCCTAGAGCATGTTTATTTTTACAATTAATGTGAGCTACAAGTGTTCTATGAATTTTGTGTAAACCACAAATACCCTCAAGTATTGAAAAGTCACAACTTTTTGAGCATGTCTAGGCATTAGCTTGGAGAAGGCAATGGCACCCCACTCCAGTACTCTTGTCTGGAGAATCCCATGGACGGAGGAGCCTGGTAGGCTGAAGTCAATGGGGTCACACAGAGTCGGACACGACTGAGCGACTTCACTTTCACTTTCCACTTTCATGTATTGGAGAAGGTAATGGCAACCCACTCCAGTACTCTTGCCTGGAGAATCCCATGGACTGAGGAGCCTGGTAGGCTGCAGTCCATGGGGTCGCACAGAGTCGGACACGACTGAAGTGACTTAGCAGCAGCAGCAGCAGCAGGCATTAGCTGGAAGCCATACTAGTGAGGTGAAGCCAACAGAAACGCCTCACTACTTGTGTTTGCTTCTGAACACTGCAAGGAAGAAAGAATAGGACAGAGGCTTCATCTCTGGAATAGACAACCTTTTAACCCTGGGGACAAATAGCCACAAAAAGGATCTTAAGGATTAATCTTTGAAAACAGCGTAGCTTTACTTTAAAAAGTTTCTTGGAGGTGACCAGTCATCTTCTTGACTCATGTGAAGGACTGTGTATGTAGAAGAGGGATCAAAATTGACCTGCGTGGGCCCAGGGTTCCAGAATCTGGAGCAGTGAGTGGAAGATTCGTAGATAATGAGATCTCCACTAAAGGTAAGGATGAAGTTTCTTAGCGCACTAGGAAATGGCGTGTTCTCATGGAAACACGTTCAAGCAAGGACTGACAACTACAGTGCAACCGTGCTACTACAGAGCGAAGTCAGGCGTGGCGGGGTGATGGCGAGGTCGTCAGGGAGTGCGGGAGCTAGAGGAGCCCTCCGGTCCTTGCTGCTGCTGCTGCTAAGTTGCTTCAGTCGTGTCTGACGCTGTGCGACCCTATGGACAGCAGCCCACCAGGCTCCTCTGTCCAGGGGATTCTCTAGGCAAGAATACTGGAGTAGGTTGCCATTACCACACCCTTTAAAATGTCTTACTGCTTGTTCATGTCCTTCTTTCTTTTTTTAAACTTTTGATTTTGTACTGGGGTATAGCTGATTAACAATGTTGTGATAGTTTCAGGTGAGTAGTGGCAGGACTCAGCCATACGTACACGTGTATCCATTCTCTCCCCAACTCCCCTCCCATCCAGGCTCGCACATAGCATTGTGAGAACTCTGTGCTACACAGTAGGTCCTTGTTGCTTTCATGTCCTTCTTAATGGATGGTGCCCAGTACTGCACTCGGTTCTCCAGGTTCAGGGCACAGTATTGAGTAGGTAATGCTGCCTTTTGATTTGGACCCCAGAGTTTATGTAGAGCTTAGTCCATACTAAGTCCTTCATTGCACCCAGGCCTTAAATATGTCATTCTGATGTTTGATACTGAATTTAAAATCAACCAGATTCCTGCAATTTCCTTAACTGAGCTGCTCCAAAATTATTGACCTTGTAGAGTAGATTTTTAAAAATCATATGTTTATAGAATTATATTTTATCTCAAACTATGATGTTAGCTTCAAACTTCAAACTATGATGTCATTGGCTTGGGAGAGGGCAATGGGTAAGGTCAATGCTGATTCTGTCCCCGAAGGCAACAAATTCTCTTTCCCTTGTGCCTTCTCTAATTTCGTAAGCATGTTCCTACATTTTCATCCCAAGTTAGGACAAGGTTCGGCAAATCTTGTGAAACCTCTCTTGGGACCTTCCTCCAAGTAAAACACTTAAGACTGAAGAGTTGGAGGAAACCTTAGTGGATGTGTATTTCAACTTTTTTCTTTTGCAGATTAAAAAAATCTAGATTTGTAAAATGAAGAATCTTAGGACAATGTTGTTTGGTCAGTTACATCAACCTATATTTGTTAATATCTTGGCCATTTTTTTCACCTTATCCTTGAAACATTATTAAAAATCTTGCCAATCCTTCAAAAAGACACATACACACACACACACACACACACGTACGAATCCACACGTGTGCACTGGTTTGTTATCTGTTTTGTCTTATGTTGGCTTGGGTGGATCAACTTTTTGTTTCCAAAGGCTCACAAACCACCACTGTATCCTTCTAGAATTTAGATTGATTCTCAGTGTGGAGAATTAAAAAAAAAACAACACTGTAGATTTCTCATTAAAATGGCTTAATAATTGCTTTTAAAAATTTGGCAAATAAGTAAGCATAAATTCAATTCAGAATATGTTTTAAGCTTTGTCCTAGAATTTGGGAATCTACAATGGTTGAGGTCAAGGCTTAATTGTGCTTCTTCATATATCCCAAAGTCAATGCGCCCTTCACCAGATAGACCTTCTCTCTCCTAGTGTGTGGCCTTGGTATTAGGCTCTACTGGGGAATGGCTGGCAAAAACCTTAAAAGCTGGGAGTTAGATGGGTAGGGAATTGCTAAATCGGTAGACAAGGGTGGACCTTGTCCATCTCAAACACTGGACGAGCTCAGCACTGAATGACCAGCTTCCAACACCATCCAGCCCTCATTCCAACTGGAGGAGACTCTGGACTCTGGCTCCAGCCCCACCCTCCTTCAGCTCTTGGCATTTTTGTTTTCACCTTGTCAAGGAAATAAAATACCCTCAGGTCCCTTCACCTTCCTCCTTTTGCCCAGACACACTGCATACAGAAAATTATCCCAAAACAGAAGGGAGCTGTTGATAAGCCTGCATGGGCATCTGTGAAAGCACATATCATCTGAATGACAGGTTTGCATGTAAACAGCCGCAACTCATGAAAATAGTTTTTAATCTACTTGAAAGGCATATTCTCAGAAGGAAAACAAGTTCCCTCCAGGTGCGTGGAAGCTCTTTGAAAGAGGAGCTGCTGCAGCAAAAATACAAGCCATTATGAAATTCTGCTTTTCATGACCCCTTTCTTTTCTTCCTTTTCTGCCACCTTCCCTGCCCCTTCCCATCTGTGAATCTATCTCTGGAGGGCTTTTGACTGGAGAGAGAGGGAAACAGGGAACTAGGGGAATGAATTCTCTTCTTCCCAGCAGATCAAGGCTAAGTTCCATCAATTGGGCACTGCTTGACTTTCCACTGAATGTCGAATTTAAGACTTTCCTTCTCCAGGAGGACTGGCCTCCCCATTGCCTCTCCTTTCCAAGTCTCTCCAACTCACCCCCACCATGTCCCAGGGTTCTTGAGAGGCTCAACTTCTGTACACTGGGGCACACACACTACTTTCCTTGACTAGAGCCATCCTGTTGCGTCATGTTACAGTATAAAGACCTTTTAAATTAAATTAAACTTGTCATTGCAGTAGAATAGACATAACAGGCAATTTACTATTTTTAACATATAGCTCTGTGACATTAGTACATTCACACTGGTGTGCAACCATCATCTTTATTCACCTATACAACATTTTCATCACCCCAAACTGAAACCCTGCACCTGTTAAACAATGACTCCTTATTCCCCCCTCTCTAAATTTTAATTATATAAATAGTAGAGGAACGCACTGTTAAAATAAATACAAAAATAGTGTTTGTACTAAAAATAGTACAAATACAGTAAATCCTCTTTTGACTATCACAGCCCATGCCAATACCTCCCTTAGAGTTAATGACTACACTGACCTAAACACATTAATATAATCAAGGTTTTGTATGTAGCTTTTATACAAGTGATATATACACAAATGTCACATCATATCATAGCAATGCTATTCACAGTGATATCACTGTTCTGATACTTGCTATTTCCATTCAGCCAAACCTTGGAGATCATTCCATGTCAGTACCTGGAAACCTACTTCATTATTTTTAACAGCTACATAGTAATTAGAGTTATACCATAATTAGCCATTTCCCTATTTGTTTCCCTGGTGGCTCAGATGGTAAAGAAATCTGCCTCCAACTCAAGAGAACTGGGTTCGATCCCCGGGTCAAGAAGATCCCTTGGAGAAGGGAATGGCTATCACTCCAGTATTCTTGCTGGAGAATCCCATGGACAGAGGAGCCTGGTGGGCTACAGTCCATAGGGTCACAAAGAGTTGGGCACAAGTGGGCAACTATTTGTTTCCAGATATTGTTCATTTGCACAACTGAGCAACTGTTTCCAGATATTGTTCATTACATATAATGTTGCAGTGAACATGAGAATGAAGCAGATATTTTTGTTTCTTAAGAGCAGATCCACAGAAACAACAGCAGGATCATAGGATTTACATACCCTTACTTTTTATAGAAGCCACTGGATTGCCTTCCAAAGTGGCTGTGATCATTTATGCTCCAACCAACAATATACAGAAGTATTGGCTTCCCCACATTCTTCAACACTTGATGCCAAAAATAGATATATGTGTCAAGTGGATACTTTCTGCCAGGCATAGTTTTGAATGCTTTATGTGTGCGAAATCGTTTGATGTTTACAACAACCCAGTGAGATAGATGTTGATATTATTACCCTTTTAGAGATCCAGAGAAGCTAAGAATCTAGTCCTGGGGCACACACTGGCAAGTGGTAGAGCCTGCCTTCTGAGCCCATGCCCTTACCCATGATGTCATTTTACCTGATTGCTGCCCATCTGATAGATTAGACATGGCATCTCCTGGGTGCTTTTATTTGCACCTTCCTGATTGCTCATTTGGAGAAGGAAATGGCAGCCCACTCCAGTGTTCTTGCCTGGAGAATCCCAGAGACGGGGGAGCCTGGTGGGCTGCTGTCTATGGGGTCGCACAGAATCGGACGCGAGAGGGACTGTCTTTTCATATGTTTATTAGCCAGCTGAATTTTCTCTTTTTGTGTGTTGCCTGTTCCTATCTGTTGCTTTTTTCTATTGGGTGGTTTATTGTAGTTTAAGAAATGGTTCTGTCCGATATCTTTGGTGAAGGATTATTATTTGTACCTTAATTAAAATGATCAGAAAGCCAAGTGTTAACTGAGCCTAGACATTATCAACCTGAGTGAAAGGCAGGGTAAATGAAATTCAAACATTCCTGTAGACACTCAAGAAATTTCCATACAAACGTGAACATTCAATTATTCTTTCATTGACTAACTTTTTAAATTGCACTGTACAAAGGAAAAACACATATCACAGAAGCTTTAGTAGACATCTCATTCAAAACAAGGAGCTATTAACCTTTTTCAGTAAGTTGATCTATAATGAATGCATTACTAATTGTTTTCACCTACTTTTGCCAATGGCCCTCTACTAAAAATACAGAGACTGTCAATTAGCCAAATAAGAACCTGTCAATGTAAATATTAAAGTTGATATATTATTAGCCTTTCAGAGAGGAAATTATTCTCAGAGAATATATATTTTAATCCTCTCTTCTTTCCTTCCTTTTTCCTTTTTTTTTTTCCTTTCCTGCCTTATTTTTTTAAAAAAACTTTCCTGGAATGTCAAAATATGTTGCTCTGTACAGAGCAGATGCTAAGAATTCTGGATGTATATTTTGAATTACTATATTTGAGCAGGAAACTGTCTGTGGTAGAGAACTGAACACTTTAGGGATAACTGTGCTTTTTAAATGAGAGCAGATCCAAAGGAGTCTACATCTTTCAAGCGTGTTTTTACTCCCAAGAAGAAAGAAAAAAGCGACACCCTCATTTGGGATTGATCCAGAACAGCCCTGAAATGCAGAACATTTAACGGCTCCAGATGTTTATCTGTGTGTATTGGGCAGGTGCATCCAAATTCAAACCCGAAATCTTCCGGGACTGCGGCGCACACGCTGCCATTCATATAGGATTTTTTTTTTTTCCTGGAAGCTCTTTTTCAGTAAGCACTCTGCGTGCGCACGCACCTGCTGTGCCTAGAGGTAGGATTATAGCAAGTGTATTTCTGACCCTTTACCTCAATTCAGCATGAGCTAGCCAGACACCGCCTCCCTCTCTGTTTTCGTTTCCCGCCCCCCTCATCTACCAAGAGGCTCGGTCCAGGCTGCCCGGTCTTTTGCCAAAGATGCCCTTCTTCCAGTCTGCTGATCTGGAGGAAGGATGGTGCTCAAGGGTCCTCAAATCAGTGTTTCCAGGGACTCCCTTTCTTTAGAGTACAAAGAAAGCTGGCTGGGTGACACCCCAGAGGTGGCACGTCAGTCTGAGAATCGCCTGAGCCACTGTGCTGGCGTCAGTGGGTGGAGTAGCGCTGAGAACAGGGTCTGTGAGGCGCCTGTATTTATTCTTCTCACCGCGGGCGCCTCCTGACCTGCACCGTGGGGTCCCAGTGCCGGGCCATTTAGCGCACATGGAAGATGTAATAGCCGCAAAGGGTGATTTGGAGTCACCCCTAGTGTGTCTTCCTTTGAAAATTTCCCTGGAAGGTGAGCCGCTTGACTTGCCATTTTTAGAAGACAAAAATAATTAAGGGGTAGGAGTGTTTAATCAGGCTGTCAGTAAACAAAATTGATTTCACATCTTTTGTGTTACAGAGAGCTCACTGTGCTGCACTGTAGATTGACTGCCAGATACCTGTGTTCTGGAGCCTCTAGTCTGGCAAGTGAAGTCACAGTCTTGGAATTGGGAGACAGGCCTGAAGGTCCTGGGATCAGTGCTTCTCCTACTTTAATATGTAGAGGAGTCACTTGGGGATCCCGTGAAAGTGCAGAGTAACTCCATGGGTCTATGGGGCCCAGATTCTGCATTTTTGCCCAACAACCTCCCTCCTAAGCCCTGCACTACTGTTCTCCCACTGGTGCATGAGGAGTCCAGGCTCTCACTCCATGTTAAAATTTCTTCTTAGTTGGGAAAGCCATTAAGATAAAGTTGAAAGAATATTAGATTGAGGGTCACTGTACAAGCGTTCTAGCTTTGCCACTCACTAGTGAGTAACCTTAAGGAGACCATCTGGAGAAACCCTGCTCTAAGCTTCATTATTACTCTAACTCCAGCCTCAACTCTTCCCTCTAAAATCCCCACCTTGGGATTTCCCTGGTGGTTAAGACTCCGGGCTTCTACTTCAGGGGGCGCTGGTTGTATCCCTGGTCAGGCAACACACATGCTGGCTCCAACAGCCAAAAAAAAAAATGAATAAATCCTCAGTTCTTGTGAGTCCATCCAGTGGGGTACCTGCTAGCCAGCTGGGGACTGGGGATGCTGGACTGCTTGCAGAAAGGCTTTTCTCTAAATGTTCCCACTGTTGGTAGGAGTATTTTTGTTTTGTTTTTAATTTCTATTTTAGGAGAAACCATTTCGAAAAGTAGGCATTGGGTGAGCGCTCAAGACCAGGGTGAGAAGAAGTGTGGGTGGGGTGAGTGGATCTGGGCGGTCCATCTTCCTGGTGGAGAGAAGAACAGGGAGGGGGAGCTATCAGACAGGGATGAGGCAAGAGCACAGAGAGAGGAAGGAACAAGGGGAAAGATGGGAAAAAAGGAGCTGCAAGAGCAGAAAGTAAAAGCTTTTGGGGATTCAGGGAGATGATAACTGGAGCATGAGCCAGTGTTTTGGCAGAAGCAGAGAAGTATAGGAATAGACAGCAGAGAAAGCGCACGGATGACGTATCGGGTTTTACCAAGTGATGCGGAGTGAAAGGAACTGTAGAGGGAAAAAGAGAAATCAAAAGAGCAAACTCAGGGGCTGAAGATGGTGTTTATTTGGGCGGAAGGCCTAAGAATTCGGGCAGGGAGAGGAGGACAAAGCCTTTGAGGTGATATTTCGTAAGGGCTGAATTTTCAGGTATCAATGAGTGGGGCAGAGAATCAGGCAGGATGTGAGGAAGCCAAATGGATAGGGGAAAAAAAGGGGAGGCCCTTTGGCGGCGATGCAGAGCCTGCTGGGGTCAGAAGAGGAGCAATGAATGGGATCCAAGGAGATCTAGCTTCCACCTCAGTGGTCTGCTCTCCCCAGTGCTCTCCGAGCCCAGCTCTTGCTAGCCCCACAGTACAGCCTTCCTGAGGGCATGGAAGCTTCTCTGGAGCTGAGGCCCTTCTCTGGAAGGTCCCTATGTGTGGAGGAAACAAGGAACCTGCACTTTGCCCACATGCACTTCTTGGGAAGCTGGCAGCACCCAGATCTTAGCAAAGGCTCAAAGGTACAGGACATTGAATTAAAAAGCAGTGACTTCACTCCTGAGCTTGGTTCTGATGCTGGATTGGGGAACTATTGGTGGGAATGTGCTTCACAGAATCCGAATTATGGGCAGTGAAATTGACTGAGGGCCCCAGATGATGTGTTCTGAAATCTATGGCTGCATTAGCTGGATCCTATACTTCCCATGGACTGCTCCCAGCCAATGACTATGCTGGGGACACCAAGGCAGACCAGCTCCAGTTCCTTCAGGTCTCTGATGGGTGTCTCCAGCTAGAGGACTCCCTAAGAGCATTGCCGACTTTAAATCTTGTTCAGTTGCCCAGCTATCTAGATGCTTCCACCCAACCTGCTCTCTTTCATGGTGGTTGGACAATTCTCCCAGCCTCACCCACTTCCTTCCCCATTCCCTCTCTCGGGTGAAATTCTTCTGTGCTTAGTCCAGTGACTTCTGCTTTTCTGAGGACCCACACTAATACACAAGAAGGGACCAAGAAGGGCAGAGGAAATGAGTCAGGTTTGTATCTGTTAATGCTATAAATATCAGAAAGGGTTCTTGGGAAAGCACACAAGTGGAAGAGAAGAAGGGGAGCCCAAGACATGGGAGATATCAAGGGAGATGATTCTGGGTTACCCACTCCCATTCTTATTTCCTGGAAACTCTGATTTCTACCCCCACCCAAAATCTCCATTTTAAGGCTTCCCATCTCTGACTACCACCTCCTGACTTCCCAGCTCAGTCCCTTTTTCATCCCTACCCTAACAATTCTTCCACCTTTCCAAAACACAAAACCCATTGATCTTGCCAACTTTGTACTGTGCTCCCCCATCCTGCCCTACCCTACTCCTATCCTGCTTGGGTGCCTTTGGTCTTCATTTTGTCCATGCACGATCTTCATTGATTCCCTCCCACATCTTGTCCTCCCAGTGTCCTGGGTGGCAAATCCCTAACCTTGGTTAGATCGAACTCTTTGCCTATTCCATGTTTACATATATACAGCTGAAAATGGCTGAGAAAAAAAAAAAAAAAAAAACCCAAACCTAACCATAATGTCACTTTACATTCATGGCCACCAACTCAAGTTAGCCCTTAGCTCTGCTGGGCAATACTCCTGCATTTTCCTAGTCCATTCACTCTCCTCTCCTGCATGGCAATCTCTTAACTTCTCTTCTTGCAAAACTCCCTCCTTCCTCTTTACTGTCATCTGATTTTTCTCCTCTCACAGTCTTCTCTTTCTCAGTTTTGTCAGCTCCATTCTTCTAGTTACTGTGGCCAAACCTTGAAGTCATCCTTGATTTCTCTCTTTGTCCACATCCTCCATCAAGCTATTGGCAAACCCCATTGGTTCCACCTTCTACATGTCTCCAAACTCTAGTCTCATCTCTTTGTCTGTCTCCATCAACTTGCACTTGGATTCCTGCAGCGCCTCCTAATGGGTCTAATTCCTCCCTCCAACCTTGCCTTCCCACCCCCGGTCTATTCTTAGCACATTGAGCAGAGTGGTCAAGTTAGATCTCCTGCTGACAATCCTCCAATAACTTTCTAGCTCACTTAGAGTGAAAAAGCAAAGCTGTTACAGCAGAACGCCCTCGTGCTCTCCTCCCCAGGTCACTGACCTCATCTCTTGCTCCTGGTCCACTTTGTCCTTTCTCCTCTAGCTTCATCTGCCATGCCTCCTTGACCCTTCACTCTAACCACACTGGCCTCCTCACTCTTCCTTAGACACACCAAAAGAGTCACATCTTTGGGCTCCTTGTTCCCTCCTCTCAGAAACCCTCTCTCACTCAAACCGAATCTCTCCATTCCTTTGTGTCTGCTCTTAAGGGTCACCTTTCTGTGAGGCCTCCTTGACCACCTGTTATAGAAGGCCAAGTCCCCTCCCTCCCTCCCTGCCACCTCCACCCCCTATATCCTACGTGGTCTTTTCTTCTTATTTGGCACAGATCACCGTTGACATGGGACATGTTTTCTCGTTTGCTATCTGTCTTCCTTAACTAGAATGTAGACTCCACGAGAGTAGTTTGATTGTTTCACATGGGAGATGCTCCATGGTTGAAATAATAAATTAGTGAAAGCTGAACAAGATAAAGGGATCTAGCTGATGGGAGAAATACAAGAGGAGGGAGACTTAGACCACAAAGAAATATCTCCTAGGAAAACATTTTGATGGGGAAAGCAAGAAACATGAGGATAAAGAGTCAGATTTCATCATGGACTCCAAAGTCACGATTCTTGTTATGAGCATGAAACTGTCTTTCTAAACCTCAGTCCCCTTATCTGCAAGAAGTGAGAGGAAGAAACCTACCTCTCTGGGTTATTGTGGGCCAAGTCCCCTTGACCTACCCAAGGTGGAACTGAGGCTGACCATCAGCTATCACCTGCTTCTTGCAAAGTTAATGAAACCAGGGAAAACCTTCTTGGGTGAGGGGAAGAGTCCCCAAGGTGGAGAGGATTGCAGGATCTGAAATCACTGTAGCAGAGAATGACCTGGGAGCTGGGCTGGGCCTTTCCCTCCTCTGTTTGTAGCCAGAGGAAGGAGCCACCTTAAGGGAAACAAATGGTGATGTGTTTCTGTATTCAGAACACTGACATTGCTCCAGAAAGAAATGAGAGGAGATTATGCAGGAAGAGAATTGAGTCTGTCAGAAGCTTCAAGAAAAGGGAAAAAAAAAAAAAAAAAGATGTAGAAAGGAGCTGTTTGTTGCTCTTTGTTCAGGTTTTTATCTTGAGAGTCTGTTTATAAAAATGTTCTCTCTTGCCCAGACTCTTTTGCTCCTGCCTGGACGTTCTCCCCAGCCCCCCCCCCCCCCCTCCTTCCCTGCTCTTGTTTGAGTTAAAGCTCTTTCCTTGATTAAATAATGAATAAAAGCTCTTCCCAAGTCTGGCCTTCCTGGTGCTCCGGAGAAATTACAGATATATGTACATATATATACATGCAAAGTAGCCTGAGATAAAGAGGCTCAAGATAAATAGGTTTCTGGTGGGTTTTTTTTTTTCTTTTAAAGAAGTGTCATTCATAAAATACACTTACAAACAACACAGATACGAACTAGGGCAAAGCAGCCTAAGTGCAGCTAAATAGTTTGATTTAATAAAGCTCTTGGATTTAAAAGCATGTATTTTTATTGAAAATGATGGTATTTACTTATAAAAATGGGTTGGAACTTGCTCCTGTAGGGTCACTATATCAGTCAGGTACTGAGCTGCTCATGTTATTGTCTATACCAGGAAGGATTACCCAATTCATAACCAATGAACACTTCTCCTTGGCTTTCTTCCCCCAGGGCTCATCAATTAAGACAAATTGTGCACTGCACCATTTGCAGAGCTGCTGTATCTTTACTCTAGAAGACCTGGCCTTGCCCAGTCCACCCCCATATTACACCTCTTTAATCACGTCCCACAGCTGTAAAGAGGAGGAATGCCAACCACCCCAGCTGTCCCCACCCATGTACCTGTGGGGGCTTCTCCCCTTTATCTGCTCCAGATTTGGAAGAGAATCCTTGTTCTCTCCTCACTCATAAATAGTGACATACAGGAATGGGATTTTGAAAAGAAATTTCATAAAGATACTAAAGGAAGGCAAAAGAATTTTTAATGGCATCAAATGAATAAGCAAACAATGTATAATATCTGAGCTCTAGTTAACTCATATGTAGCTACAGGTTGACTAATTTGTTTGTAGGTTCACAGATGTTTCTGTAACTGGGACACCTAACAGAGGACAATTCTGAAATGTAAGACTTACGCGTCTGCAGATACTGGCTTACCTCCATCCATCCATCCAATAATTATTGATATGTATTGACTGAATAACTTGCATAGGACATAGAGGTAAGCAAAAATACCACCATCTCTGGCCTCATGGTGCTTGAAGTCTAGTAAAAAAAAGTGAAAGTGAAAGTGTTGGATTTAAACAGTCATGTTGGACTCTTTGTGAACCCATAAACCACCAGGCTCCTCTGTCCATGGGATTCTCCAGGCAAGAATACTGGAGTAGGTTGCCATTCCCTTCTCCAGAAGATCTTCCTGACTCAGGGATCAAACCCAGGTCTCCCACGTTGCAGACAAATTCTTTGATAGACATCAATTCAATAATCACCCCAATGAACAAATTATAATAAGAGGAAAGTGTTCTGAAAGAGAGGAATATGGTTTAATGAAAGCATATTCCTAGACTAGGAAGTCAGGAAAGTTTTCCATGAAAAATTAATGCTTGAAATGTGATCCAAAGGATTAATAGAACTCAACTAAGGAAGAATGTAGGAGTGCATTCTAGAAAAAGGGGCTTGGAAAGCATGGGAAATCTGAGACCTAGCAAGCAAGCCAGTGGGACTGAGGCTCAGAGACTAGGCAAGAGTGGTAAGAGGCAAGCCTAGTGGAAAGGAGTTCAAGTCAAGCTGTTCTTGTTGTCTACTGCTGCATAACAAATAGGGCTTCTTTGGTGGCTCAGACAGTAAAGAATCTGCCTGCAATGCAGGAGACCCAGGTTCAATCCCTGGGTCAGGAAGATCCATAACAAATGGCCCCAAAACAGCATCTGAAAACAACAAACATTTATTATCTCAGCTTCACTGGGACTGGAATTCTGGAGCAGCTTAGCTTATTGCTTCTGGTCTCTCATGAAGTCACAGTCAAGATATCACAAGCGCTGCAGTCATCAGAAAGCCTGTCTGGACTGTGGAATCTGCTTGTAAGATAGCTCATGTACATAGCTATTGGCAGAAGACCTCAGACTTCCTTGAGTGACCTCCCCATAGGTCTCCCTGAGGGTCCCCATGACATGGCAGCTGGCTTCCTGCAGAACAGTGATTCAAGAGCCAGAGAGCAAGAAGGAAGCCATGATGCCTTTTAAGTTCTAATCTGGGAAGTCACTCACTGCCACTTCCATTCTGTTCTATTTATTATAGGTGACCCACTAAATGCAGCCCATACCTAAAAGGAGGAGAATTAGGTGCTGCCTTTGGAAGGGAGATGATCAAAAATTCTGTGGCTTGTTTTAAAATCATCTATGAACCATGGAGGACTTTGCAGCCCTATTAAGATGCATTCATTTGCTAGGTCTGCCATAACAAAAGCACCACAGATTCTGTGGCTTAAACAGTAGAAATGTTTTGTCTCACAGTTTTGGAGGCTAGAAGTCTGAGATCAAGGTGTCAGCAGGGTTCACATCTTCTGAGACTTTCCTTGGCTAATAGATGGTCCTCTTCTCCCTGAGTCTTCTCCCTGGTTGGCCCTCTGCCTGTCTGGGTCCAAATTTCCTCTTGTTATAAGGACACAAGTCATATTGACTTAGGATCCACCCTAAGACCTCATTTTAACTGAAATACTTCTTTAAAGACTCTATGTCCAAAGACAGTCACGTTCTCAGGTACCAGGGGGGGTACGACTTGAGCATGTGAATTTTGCAGGAGGACACATTTCAGGTCACAACACAAGGATTTTTAAGAATAATTTATTTACTTATTCTTGGCTGTGCTGGGTCTTCATGCTGCATGGGCTTTTTTCCAGTTGCAGCGAGTAGAGGCTACTCTCTAGTTGCCATGCACGGGCTTCTCATTGCAGTGGCTTCGCTTGTTCCTGAGCGTGGGCTCTCGGGCGCACAGGCTTCAGTAGTTGGGGCAGGCGGACTCAGTAGCTGTGGCTCCCAGGCTCTAGAGCACAGGCTCAGTAGTTGTGCCACACAGGCTTAGTTGCCCTGCTGCATGTGGGATCTTCCTAGACAAGGGATTGAACCCGCATCTCCTGCATTGGCAGGCAGATTCTTTACCACTGAGCCACAAGGGAAGCTCAACACAAAGATTTTTTTTTTTATCTTTTCTTGGAGCAACAGGAAATCGTTGAAGTAACTGTAGGTGTCTGGAGGACATGGCAACCCACTCCAGTATTCTTGCCTGGAAAATTCCATGGACAGGCTTCCCAGTTGGCTCAGTGGTAAAGAATCTGCCTGCCAGTGCAGGAAATGTGGGAAATGTTTGTTTGATCCCTGGATTGGGAAGATCCCCTGGAGAAGGGAAATGAAAATCTACTCCGGTATTCTTGCCTGTATTATCTTACAGACAGAGGAGCATGACAGGCTACAGTCCATGGGGTTGCAAAGAGTTAGACATGACTGAACACCCATTGCAAATGAAGCTGTGGTGAGGGTGGAGTCTCTTTCAGATTTGCATTTAGAAATTCCTCAGGTTGCAGCATGAAGATCTGATTAGAGACAGAGTCAGGTGCAGATTGACTGGAAACCTTAAAGTGATCCAGATGAGAGGGGATGAGTTTGGGGATGAAGGTGGTGACAACAGAGACAAAGGGAGGTAGATAGATTAAAGAGATGCTTAGGAGGCAAAATTGTTAGGATTGTGGCTAGACTGACTATGAACATGAGAGCTAGAGCTAGGGAGAGTCAACAGTGATTCTTGGAGTTTTGGCTTCTACCCCTAGATGCTGGTGAAGCTATTGCTGACTTAAGAGACCATGGAAGAGGTCCAGGCTTGGAGGTGATGGTAGGAAGATTATGAGTTTGTGATGACTGTGTAGTTGAGGAACCTGGTAGTGAACCAAGAAGAAATATCCCTTGGGATGTGTGAGCTGTTTGGTTCTAAGAGTCAGAGACATCTGACTGCAAATATAAGCCTGTAAGTCATAGGCAGAGAGGTGGTATCTGAAGAAACGACATGGATGAGGCCAGACAGGACTAAAGTATGAGTGAGAAGAGAAAAGGGACTAGGACTGATCTCAAAGAACTCTGGTGCATCCAAGCACTGCATTTTTAGGTCTTATTTTTCTATTTTTCACATACCCTGAATTTGAAAGTACAGCTTAACCGTGTCTTTATGGAACTTGGTATGATACATAGGAGAAGAGGTGAAGGACCAGAGTAATTTAAATTGAATTATTCACTTTATTTGACGGTGCTGGTTCTTCACTGCTGCTTGGGCTTTTTCTAGTTGTGGTGAAGGGGGCTAGTCTCTAGCTGCAGTGTGAAAGTGAAAGTCGCTCAGGCATATCTGACTCTTTGTGACCCCATGGACTATACAGCCCATGGAATTCTCCAGGCCAGAATACTGGAATGGGTAGCCTTCCCCTTCTCCAGGGGACCTTCCCGACCCAGAAACTGAACCGGGGTCTCCTGCATTGCAGGCAGATTCTTTACAACTGAACTGTCGGGGAAGTTACTGTGTGACTCCACCTCCTATTGTGGTGACTCCTCTTGCTGTGGATGGAGCGTGGGCTCTAGGGCACATGGGCTTCAGTAGTTGTGGTGCACAGGCTCAGTTGCCCCACGGCATGAGGGTTCTTCCTGGACCAGGGATTGAACCGATGTCCCCTTCATTGCAGGGCAGATTCTTAACCACTGGACCACCAGGGAAGCCCGAGAAGAGAGCAGTTGGGATGTCCTATTACTATGATCTATTACCCAAGAATGTTTGTGCCCATCTCTCCTAGTGCTGGGCACATGGAAGGATGCCATTTTCTCCTTTTCATGCAGGTACGCATATGTGCTAAAAATGAGATGAAGTCAAAGTGTTCTTAGGTCTTCACTGTGGAAAATTTTTGAACAGTCACCTGTGGCCCACAGGTGAGGATACAGCATTTGCCTCATCCCCATCTCTCCTCTGGGTCAGGAATTACGCAGGAGGGGAGGAGTTGTGGGTGACAAGTGGAGACGGAGATCCTAGGAGACCTAAGCTGGAGAGGAAGGGAAATCAATCATGTTAGGAATGAGATTTTTCTCTTTTTCCTCAAATTAGATCTACCCTCCTTGGATAACCATATGTGTCACAGGGAAAGGTCTGTAGAAAAGGGTCTCTAGGGTAAACAGATCATGTTAAAAGAGGGTTTCTGCCAGGGGATAGAATCTGTGCTCCCAGACAAGGATGACTGATTCAATTTCGCACATGGGATTGAGCACCCTCTCTGTGTCTACTGTGTGTGTTAGGACAAGGTCTGGGTAGGAGAGGGTACTTGAGGAAAGAAGAGAGAAGTGGGAAGTGTGGCGAATTTGGCCTCAGAGGTTTCTGATGAGATAACAGAGAACAATGTTGTACAGGAGAATGTAGTATTTAGGAGAGCCCAAGCTTTGGGAGAAATGGGCTATTTCAAAGATCTGACTTGCAGCAACTCTAGCATCCCATTTACGTTACCATTTATCATGTTTATAGCTTATTTTCTGAGTCTCATCATTTGAACATTTCCTTCACAAATGCAGGGGTCTGTGTCTGTTTTGTTCAATGACATATTGCAAGCACCTAGAATGGGGCCTGCACTTAATAGGTGTTCAGTGAACATAAGTGGAACAACTGAATGAGCATTCTTTGGACTTCCGTGAAGCAGGACCGAGGTGGGTCTCCCTGCATGTGGGGATAGCACTGCAGGGCCTCACTTGTGCACAGAAGGTTGCATGATAAGTGTCTCTCTTTACCCTATTTGTCTTATTTGTCTGCATATCTTGGAGGAAAATAGGGCCTATCCTAGGGGCTTATGAAATTCATGACTATTTTCCCCATGCCTCACACTGCCCTTTTAATGAGAACATCTTCACTCCTTCACTGATGACCCCATTTAGGGCAGAATCTCATTTCCACACCTGTCTATCCCTTGGGTGACTCAACTCTCCCCTCTGTGTTCCCTCAGCTGTGCTCTTGCAAAGGAGCCTCCTTATTATTATAGCTGAAAAATTCAAAGCTTTGTTCTTCAAACGTACAAATTTCACACTCTAAGCAGATAAAAATATTGGGGGAAGGAACTTGGAGCACTCTTCAATTATACTGACCATTGCTAGGGCACATTCCATGTGCAGACATATTTGGTCCATTTAAGGTGGATGTGATAAGAGCCACATCAGAAGGGATACTGCAACCAGACTCAGTTCCCAGATGGCCCTGCTCCCTGCAGGGCCAGCCAGGGCCATGTCTAGCTGCACAGGGTCACGTTGTGAGTGCTTCTGGTAGCAGAGAGCCCAGGTTTTTTCTAGGGACTTGAATGTCCTGCCCCAGACCACGTTCACCCTCACCCCTTCCTGTAGACCCTCCTTGGTGCCCCCTGCTCTCGCATGCCTTTTCTCCAAGGTTAATTGGCATCTCAGAATAGTTTTTCTCTCTGAGCCCTTTTTCTAACACCCAGGGATACATTTCTCTCCCTTCAATGTTATTTTCACCTCTGATAATAACATTTTCAACTGTGAAGTATGTCACGGGAACCCAACTGCTTTGCCAACAAGAAGTGCAAAATTGAGCCTAATTAGAAATGAAAATTAATTATATATGAAATAATTTCTAAGGGACTGTAGAGAGGAATAGGGTAGCTGTCTCAGGGAAGCCCTCTCAGAGGAGATAAGAGTTGGATGAGGTCTTGAGAAAGGATTTGGAGCAGTTTGGGATAGCAAGGGGATAAGACCGAAAAAAAGGTTTCTGTTGGAGGACAGAGCCATAGGAAACCTGATTACTCTCCACAGCTGCAGTCTGCTTGTCTGTCAACTAAGCTATCAGATTTCCCCTGATCTGGACATTAAAACCAACATAGAGATTAATAAACCAAGTTCAGAGCTGCAAAAGGACAGGACCTCCGGAGAACTCAGTCAGGACCTGTTTGAGGCTCAGAAGCTGATTTGTAGGGTGTGAAAAGAAAGAACTGGGCATCACTTATTCAGTGAATGCAGGGACGGAAGACCGGTGATTTCACGTTAAGTAGCCTCTCTGGGCCTTGGTGGTCTCGTCTATGAAACAGGGAGAATGACAGTGTCTCCCTCTTTTCTTTGTCTTCTTCTCCTTCCCTTTTCCCTTCTTATTCTTCCTCTTCTTCTATTCCTTCTTCCCTTTCTTTTCCTCCTTCTTCTCCTTCAATCATCGTCACCACCATTATCATTATCATCATTATCATTATGATTATTCTGAAAACTTTTCATCTCTATGTTTCCTGGACATCACATCCCCCAGGTTTTTTCTTGCTTTACTGATCTTTCTTGGCTTTCTCTTCCTCTGCTCTACCTCTAAATGTTAACATGTGCCAAGGATAGTCCTGGACTTCTTCCTTATCAATATCTGTACATTCTCCAAGATGATATCTAGTTTTTTTTTTTTTATGTAGCTATTTAATTAACATCTAGAACTTTAAAATGGCCCAAACACAAACTCTTGATTTTCTTAACCCCAAGCCAATTCCTCATCCAACCCTCCCCCTTTCCATAAATAGCATCATGATTCACCAAGTCGCTCTGTTTCAGGTTGCTCCTGAAGACATTCTTGCTTCTCTCTCCCTTACGCCTCGTATGCAGTCCATCAGCCAGTCCAGTTCACCTACTCCTGAAACATATCCAGTGTGTGTTCAGGTGTCTCATTCCCTCGGTGACTCCACCCCTCCTTTAGCCACCACCACAGCAGTCTCCTAACTCCTGTTTCTCCTTTTGTTCTACTCTAAGGAGATGGCAATCCACTCCGGTATTCTTGCCTGGAGAATCCCATGGACAGAGGAGCCTGCAGGCTACAGTCCACGGGGTCGCAAGAGTCAGACACAACATAGCGACTAAACCACCACCACCAACCCTTCTCCACACAAAAGCAGAGGGAAACTTAATTACATCTGATAGAGTCTTATCACTATCAAACTTCTTATCACTAACAAACTTAAATACACATGGCTTCCTCTGGCATATAAGCCAGGAGAAGCCAGTTCTGCCTACCTCTCCCACCTCTCTCCTACTCACCTGCTGAGTTTCTTCCACACTGGTGGAAGGTCCTTCTTCCTTCCCTCAAACCCACCCTGGGATTACTAGCTGTGCCCCTGAAGGTCATGTGGCCAGCTCCTCATTTCCTTTCATGACTCATTCTGAATGTCACCTCCTCAAGAGGACTTCCAGTCACTCCATCTGAAAGTAGCCATCCAATCATTCACTCTCACATCAGCCTGTTTTAACTCTCTGCACACACTTATCACCAGGCAATATTTTCTTGTGGGTGTGTTTATTGTTTTACAATGTCCCCACACTAGAACAGAGACCTCATCTATCTTATTCGCTTCAATATCCACCTATGACAGTATCTAGCACATAGTAGGTACTCAATAATTATATATTTATTGAATTTAAAAAACACAAGGCAGTATAATTGAGTAAAAGCACATAGTGGTCGGGCCCAGATATAAGCTAAAACTTGATTCAGTGTGAACTTGTTAGCCTGCCTGCAACCCTGTTTACAGCTGTGTGACCTTGCGCTTCCTTCTCAGCCATTCTGAGCCTTGATTTGTTCATTGCTTCCATAGCAATGCCACTTACTATGATGAATTTTGAGATTATTGCATGAGATAGTGAAAGCATGTAAAATAGTATGCTTTGACCACTATATACCAACAAATACTACCTATTTTTATTAATGTTGAGCCTCTGGGTGGCAATGGAAACTGGCCCCAGGTGATGGAGAGAAGGACTTGGGAAGAGACAAGCCCTCTGGCCCAAGACTGAACAAAAGCAGAGTGAGGGAGTGAAAACTCAACCTGCAGCCTTCCTTTACTCCCCATGGCTAGCCACTCTGTTATAATGCAGCTGCTGGCAGTGCTGTTCAACTGTATATAAATATCGGTGCATTCTAATGGCATTGGATGGTGGTTGATAAAGGCAATGAGAGACAAGGTTATTGATGTCTGTCTCAGGGCCTCCATGGGACCCAAGCCAGGGTTTTAGCAAGGATCCAAAAGTTGCATCAAGCCAATTGATTCTCTATCGCCCCAGGAAGACACGTTTTCAGGGGCACCGGCAGTCTGGCAAGCAACTGCCTGCTTTAACGAAAGCACACAAACAGAACTATTTCCCAATGTGTCTCTCTCCCTGCCAGCCTGCAGGCCTCCAATCTAAAAGGTAGTTGGCGCTTGGGATTTCTACTGACAAAAACAATGGAAGAAAGACCGAGGTAGGAAAGGTATTTGGCTATGCTCCAGGTGTCCCTGGGAAACAAGGGCTCTTTGTGACAAGCTTCCCATTGAGGGGATGTACAGAAAGGCGCTGGAGTGCTGCCCGGTGTGCTCTGGGTGGACAAGCTGCTGCGTCATCTGGTGGAGGGCAAAGAGCCCCAGGAGGGAACCAGAAAAGCAGTGAACCCAGCTCAAGCCTCTGGTTGTCTCTGGGCTTTATCTCCCATCAGTAACAAGGTACCTGACATATCATGGAGACGTCCCAGACCATGCGGCCCACAGGGCCCAGAACTGTTGTTATCTGTTTGGCTGCCAGATCTCTACTTGACTGTGAGACCCCTGAGGTCAGCAACTGTGTTTCATTCATCTCTGGATCCTCAGAGCCCAGCATGGTGCCAGGCACCCACATGTCGCTGGTAGATGTTTGTTGGCTAAATGCATAGACTTTGACCATATCCTCTCTGGCTTCTGTAGAGAAGATGCAGACTTGGCCTTGTAGCATGGAGATCACTCTCTGAGGGGCAAAAAGCAAGGATGCCAGCAACATGGAGAGCACTGTCCTGTGGGCAGGGAATTTTTGGAAAAAAACTAATAGAATCCAAGGCCCAGTCCCCACCCCATTGTGATTTAACAGAACAGCAAACCCTCATGGCTGCTTCTGGATTTTTTTGAATTGAGCCAGCTTTAAGCATTGTCCGTGCCAAAGGCAAGGGCTTCCAGGCTCATCCAATGGGCTGCCATTTCCTCCCCCTTCAACTGGTCCCACCTCCCTCTACTCAGGGAACAAAACTGAACAAAACGTGGGTGAGTAAAGCAAAGGTGTTTGGGGTCTCCAATAGATTCACTCATTCTCTTATTCATTGTTCACATTCATCTACTCAACTAATCTTCCTTTAGCATCTGCTTTGCTTCAGGCCCAGGGATTTCCCAAGCAGTCCCACAAGAGGGAACAGCAAGCCTGTCATAGGTACTTAGAGAGCTTTTCCCCCAGGCCGCTCTTCCAAGGCAGGGCTGATTCTGAAGTGCTTGATCTTTGAGGCTGCAACTCCAATGGAAAGTATGGGAGCTGCAGGGGTGCTTGTCCACCCCTGCATGAGGGCTCCTCTCTGCACCAACCCAGGATGCCTGGAACCCCAGCATACCTGGAACATAGCAGAGCTTGGGATGACCTTGGCCCAAAGCATCCTGGGGTCCAGTTACTGAAATATCAAAAGGTGTGCATGTGCATGCTAAGTCGCTTCAGTCATATCTGACTCTTTGTGACCCTGTGGGCTTTAGCCTACCAGGCTGTTCTGTCCATGGGATTCTCCAGGCAAGAATACTGGAGTGGGTTGGCATGCCCTCCTCCAGGGGGTCTTCCTGGCCCAGAGATCAAACCAGGGTCTCCAGGCAGGCAGGTTCTTTATCACTAGCACTACCAGGGAAACCCATCAAAAGATGCTCATGAGAAATTGGCTTCCGCTCTCTGAGATGCCTGGTCTACCATGATGCTCACTGTGGAAGCTGGGGGAGGACAGCTCAGCACCCTGGCCCATCTAATTTAATTTATAACTTAGGTCACAGCAGCAATTAGTACGTATTGTTTACATTCCTTCTTAAAACTTTGCCCAAATCCCTGGGTGCTTGAGATGGCTAGTGTATGCACACCCGACTTGTTGAAAGGTTTGAGTCTTCTGGGGGAGGGGAATCTGTGTTGGGGCGGGGACTGACAGCAGAAGATGGGGAGGGCCAGGGAGTCCTTAGCCTGAGCCATCTGGGCTACATCTCGCCTGAAGCATGGGATTCTGACAGGGGCATCTCTCTCTCATTGTCTGTGGCTCACGTTTTCTCGGTGCGGGGAACAGGGACTTGATCAGGGATTCAGTCCTCACTGTTGGCTTCTGAAAAGAAAGGAAGGGCATGAAAGAGATGCCTGGGAAGGACGAATCTCGGCGCGTCTTGTGTCTTGTTCACCTGGGGCTTAACCATGACCTGCCAGTGTTGAGACAGATTCCGAGTTGGGGGAGGAGGCGAGCTGGAAGTTGCCTGGGAGAAAACAAGGGAAATAAAAGAAAGCAAGAGAAAGAACATGTTGATTTATTTTGGATGCTATGTTCTTCCTATTACAGCATGCTTCCTTTCCGGTGGGTGTAAGGAATTGACAAGACTAACGTAGATGAAGCTTTTGGAAAAACAAGTGTTTGTAACAAGATGATAATACAGGGATGGAGGCAGGGTGGTGGAGGCCAGAGTGGGCAGAGGGGTTCTGGAAGGACTCAGAGTTTGAATGGGGCTGCCAGAGGCAAGAGAAGGGTGTGGTGGAGAGGAGAGAGCGACCAGGGCAGGCAGGGCTGAGCACCAGTAGTCTCTGCCACCCACTCAGGGTAAAGAATCAAGAACCCTGGTGGTAGGTGAAGGCCGTGAGCTTTGTGATCTAAGATTGGCTAGGAAGTCTCTGTGTCTATACACGGTCTTTTAAATTAATGATTGTGTGTAAGTATGGGTAGTGCTTTCTATGACACTTCTTGACTGTATGATAATAGTGTTATTGGTCTTATATTTTAGATATTCCTGAGTATATTGGGAAAGCAGGAGTAATACACTGTATTCCATGAAAATAATCCCCAAAGGATTCCATGAAAGCTTAAGTGCATAAAAAAAAAATCAATTTCTAGGTTTTTTCTTCCTGTGGTAAAACACTCGTGTGTATGTGGTATGTGCATGCCTGTACGCTGTCAAAATTCAGACCCAGTCACACAGCTGGTAGTAGCCCGTTTCTCACAAAAGGGATCATATTGCTTATAATCCTACTGCCAAACAATGAGTATTTTTTAAGGCCACTTGCCTCATTCTTTCGGGTCCAAATGAAATCTCCAAGCAACACAAATGAACCACAGTGTCCAGGAAAATAGAGATAAGTCCGTTAATAGAAACAAACATTAGGTTTGTTTGAGTAAAAAGAAATCAAAGATACATGTTAGCTATTTCCTGATGAATTAATGACATGATTTAGGAGAGGAAGGTGGCTTCAGAGATGCTTGGGAACCTGGGAGAACTGAGTGGATGGCTGATATTGGGAGGAACTGATACTTAGACACACTTATGTGGTGATGCCTCCAGTCCCAGGGCATGGGCTTTTGGATTTGTTTTGTCTTCCCTGCAGAGGTCAAAAATTGAACTGGGCCAGCTACACTATCTTTTCCTGTTCTCTTCATGTCCAAGGACACCCATCTAAGAGAATATTGGCCCCGATTCAAGGTCATGGGCAGAATGAAACTCATGGGCCCCAAAGTGGTCAACTTATGAACTTAACCTTATTCCCAAAGTTGCCTTTTGTTGTTGTTCAGTCACTCAGTTGTGTCTGGCTTTTTGGGACCCCATGAACTGCAGCATGCCAGGATTCTCTGTCCTTCACCATCTCTCAGAACTTGCTCAAACTCATGTCCATTGAGTCCGTGATGCCATCCAACCGTCTTGTCATGTCACTCCCTTCTCCTCCTGCCTTCAATCTTTCTCAGCATCAGGGTCTTTTCTAATGAGTCAGCCCTTTGCATCAGGTGGCTGAAGTATTGGAACTTCAGCTTCAGCATCAGTCCTTCCAATGAATATTCAGGGTTGATTTCTTTGGGATTGACTGGTTTGATCTCCTTGCAGTCCCAGGGACTCTCAAGAGTTTTCTCAAACACCACAGCTCGAAAGCATCAAAAGCTTAGCCTTCTTTATGGTCCAAAGTTCCCTAACCAGTGGAATTAACTAGACAGAAATTGCTGGGCAAGTAGCCTTTAGTGTGACCTGTGATCAGCATTCAATAAGTATTGTTCAAATAGACGAATGAACTGTTAGGTGGAGAAGAACACTGTGGTGGAGAAAGGTCGCAGGTCAGTTATTGGATTTGTGATTTATGCATAAGAAGATGAGTGGTGATGTTTCAAGTGCTTTCCTTGATCACCTAGGAAAAAAGCAAGTTTGTAGTAGATTGAATATCAATTACCAAGGGACAGAAAGAAGAAACTTGTCAGTGAGAGCAAATTGAAGAAATTCAAGAAAAGATGAACTCCAGAATTCTAGGGGGAAAAGGATATTCAGAAATGTGGAGTCTCAGAGAGCTGATGGAGAATGAAGACTCAGATGTAATGTAACTTAGAGGGAAGGAACCAAGGCTGTTTGACACAAGAAAACAGCGGGGAAAGCCAGCAAAGGAAGGTCAACTATCTAAAATCCACAGAACCTTAATTTATGTGGGATTTGCAAAACTCCTGAGGAATCCCAGTGTGCAGTTAAGACGTGCTACATAGATAAAAGGGCTTCTGTGGTCAAAGCAGTTTTTGGAACACTGAGTTAGACAATGATGAATCCACAGACCTCAGAGCCTTTAATACGATCATGTACACTGTCAGCCTCTATAAGGAAGACACAGTGCTGGCATTTCCCAAACTTAGTTGATGATAGAACACTTTTTTCTCAGAGCATTAGACAGAGGAGGATTTCCCTGATAGCTTGGTCGGTAAAGAAACCACCTGCAAAGTGGGAGATCTGGGTTTAATCCCTGGGTTGGAAAGATCCCCTGGAGAAGGGAATGGCTACCCACTTCAGTATTCTGGCCTGGAGAATTCCATGGATGGGGTGGCAAAAGTTGGACACGTCTGAGCAACTTTCACTTTCATTTGACAGAGTGGGTATTTGAAGAACATCAGAAAATGCTGAACATGCTTCATTTATGTTGGGTCTCTTTGGACTGTGGTGTGTGTTGTGACAAGAAAAACATTAAGCTAAATGTTTAATTAAAGTTTTGGTCCTTGTCCTTGCCAATTGCTACCTGTGTGACTTTGGACGTTATGCAACCCCTCTGGGCTCCCTCATATGTCTAATGAAGATGCTCTAGATGACACTGAAGTCTTATGCCGTCTCAGGCTTTATCGTTCTAATCAGTTCCCTTTGATTATTTGGAACCATGAGTGTCTAAAGCGATGGATGGGTGAAATCCATTCATCACTTGATTGATTTTCTGTCTCCCTCCCTAAACTGTAAGTTCTGGAAAGGCAGGGTCTGCTTCTGTTTTATCCGCACTGTTGGAGCCGTAGTGCCTAACACGGGATGGAAACACAGTAGAAGTACATTTGGTTGAATGAATGAATGAGTGGCTTCATATTTTGGGAGCCCTCATGTCATGTCTATCAGAAAGGAAGATGGATTTTCAGCCTTCCTCCAATAGCAGTCAGGCTGACACACACATCCAGCAGAGAGATGCCACATGGACACTCTTCTGGATAGGGCTGGCAAGGCATCAGTATCTCTATGGACACCCTTCTGGGGTGAACATCTCTGGGTTCCTGCGTCCCACAGAGTCCAGAGGCAGGCTGTAGAAAGAGTTAGCATCTTCCTCTCCAGGAGCAGGGTGGCTTCTTCCCCACAGTCACTCTCCTGTTGGTGCAGCAGCTTGAAGCTCACAGATTGCCTTCTCACAAGACCGGAGCTGTCTGAACGTGGAGCTGATCGCTTCATTGTCAGCTTCTGCAGACTTGGTGGCTGGCAGTGAGAATCTATTTTCTCTCGCTAAATTAATCACCGTTGGAAGCTGATCTCCTGGGGTTTCCCCAAACCCACACCCATACATTCTCACACCGCTCTCACTCGGTCTGGTCTGTCCTTTCCATGCCCCCTCCTCCCTTCCCTCTTTGCCTCCCAACCCCCACACTTGCCCTCCCTCTGCAGGCATTTGGGCTGAGGGGGGAGATGGGCAGAGAGGTGCTGGCCCAGCACCCGCACCGGTCTCTGTGTGAATGTCCAGACGATGGGGTGTGACTGCCTGCCTCGTGCTGGAGGGATTTGGACAGACAAGGGCAGCTCAGCTGCTTCCACTGGCTCACCTTTGGCCAATTTAAGTGTCTTTGGGGTCTTTTCTGGAGAAGGGTGGTGGCAGCAGAGTCACTCCGTTAGGAAAATTGTTCCACTGAAAGCCACTCTGCCCTGGAGATTGTGGGGTTGGTCTCATCTGGACCGAATTTGATCAGTATTGGTAGCACATTGCCACTTATTGCCTATAAGGAGCTGGGTATTAACCTGATTTTTCTAGGACAAGACTTTATTATCTTTCTCGATTAGACCTCTGTGGGCTCCTTGCTCTCTTATGGGAATAAGCTCTGTGTGTGTGTGTGATTAGTAAGGAGATAAGGACAGAAGAGCATGGAAGCTTGTTCTCTAGCAAACCATCCGCACACTGAATGTTCACGTCCTAAAATTCGTACGTTGAATGCTAATTCCCAAGGTGATTATAGTAGGAGGTGGGGCCTTAGGGAGTTGGTTTTGTCATCAGGATAGAACTCTACTATGTGAGATTACTGCCCTTATGAAAGAGACTCCAGAGACCTCCCTCACCCCTTCTATCATGCAAAGACACAGTGAGAAAATGGTCATCCATGAATCAGGAAGCCAGCTCCCACTAGAAACTGAATCTGCCAGCACCTTGATCTTGGACTTCCCAGCCTCCAAAACTGTGCAAAGTAAATCTGTCTATAAAAGGCACCTCAACTATGGGATCCTGTTACAGCAGCCTGCAGAGACTAAGACACTTTCTTCTGGATGCTATGAGCACTATAAGAAGTCACTCAAGTGAACGGAGAAAAGGAGAAGTAGGGTCAGATCACAGGCCCATAGACCCCTGCCCACGTGGTGCCAACCACAAACCCATCCATTGTTTCTGGGAACAGGAGTTTGGAGTAGCCTGAATCTTGTTGCAAACAGAGAAACGGTGGCCTTGTTATTTTGTGGGCTTTCATAGCTCTAGCTACACAGAGAATGCTTCTTGGAGCAATAAGGTTTTAAACTTTTGGACAATTAGAAGAGGGAAACTGTATCATTGTATTACCCTCATAGAATGTGCAGGTCTCCAGAGGCGGACGGCAGCAGGCTCTACACCCCTCGTATTGCACAAGAGTTTGAAAGGATGGTTCCCTGCTACACCCCCTTCCTGCTCCCCTCAGCAGTCCCAGCAGTCTGCATGGGAGGAGAACTGCCATCCGTCTCTGGGCGAGCACCTTTCGGAAGGGTTAGCCTCTCTGCTAGAGTTCTGGGGTCACGTCTGGTTCACAGAGACACTTTCCATGGAGCCTCTCACTCCATCCTACACAGAAGATGGTGGGAATCAGGAGAGGGCAGTACTGCTTCCCAGTGAAAGTACATTTAAAGTAGAATCTGAAATTAAAGGAAATCCCCTCTCCTTAAGGACACTCGAGGTAGATTTAGATGTGGGAAGAGTGGAGGCTTCGAGCCACTCCGAGGGCGAGCATTCCTCACCTCTACGAGCCTGTGTCTTTGTCTAGAACAGGGAATTCTAATCTTCACTCTGTAGGGTCATTGTGAGGATTTACGAGCTTATGTGTAGAAGCAACTGGCCCCTGGGGAGGCTCGCAGTAAGTGATAGCTATGATTATAATATTCATAATCACAAACGAGCGTTGGCAGTAATATGTTTTAACTTTTTCGAAGTGTTTTTCTGTTTGTTGCTGCAGGCTTAATTCCAGCACCAAGAGCCTAGTTTAGCAAAGTGGGGATTTAAGATCCTGAATTCCTGCATTTCTTCCCCTTCAGGGTTAAAACCATCTTTGAGGGTCTTGTGTGATTCAGGAGCCATCTCTGGTGACCAAAACCCACTCAGTGAGCGGCACCTACTGAGAGCAAAGAGTATGCTCAGGTGTGCTGGGACCTTCGCGTTAGTGCTAGTTATGGTCAGTGAGGGAGCATGGAAGAAGGTTCCCTAACCCTGGCCCACCCTGAGCTCAGGAGAGCCAGCCTCAGGTTGAGGGCAGGGCCCTGCAGCAGAGCAAGCTTCAGTCTCTTTCACCATGCTTCTTATATCCTTGCCTTTCCTCCCAGAAAAAGTATTTCCGGTCAGTGACTCTGCCCCAGTGACTTTCCTGAATCCAGTTAGTGGAGTGTGACGTCTTTTCCAGAGGAGGTCATTTCTTAACTCTCACATCTCAATCTTAAGTCTCTTTTGTTGTTATTTAATCACTGAGTGGTGTCCGACTCTGTGACTCCATGGACTGTAGCCTGCCGGGCTCTTCTCTGTCCGTGGGATTTCCCAGGCAAGAATTCTAGAGTGGGTTGTCATTTCCTTCTCCAGGGATCTTCCTGACCCAGGGATTGAGCCTGCGTCTCCTAAGTCTCTTGCACTGGCAGGCAGATTCTTTACCACTCAGCCACCAGGGAAGCCTTCACATCATCATAGGAGGAATTTAAAAAGCCCTCATCTGGATGGCCAGAGAGAGGAGCATGCTGCCTGAGAGATGGCAGATTTCACCCAACTCCCCTTCCTGGGCTTTCTGATGGATGAGCCATGGGGTGACCTGCAGTGTTTCCTCAGGTTTCCTCACAGGTCGTGCTTTGACTGTTCCCCTGCACCTCACCCCTCCTGCTCCCTCTTACTGTACAGCCCACCAGGAGAGCTGGCTTGACCTTGGCTGTCTTTGGCTTCAGCCTCCTCTGGGTCCTGTGGCATCCCCAGCCAGCCACTCACTCACTTGCAGCTTCAGAGTCTCATTTGATACTGGCCGGTGTCTCCTTTCTCCTCTTCTTTCTTGGCTTAGATGCTGTCTGCTGGGCTGATCCATTGCTGGAAGGCATTCTTCACTCCTCAGCCCCATTGCTCACAACAAAATAAGAGATTTGTACTAAAAAAGGAGGGCTCACCTTAGCCATTGCTTCTCCCTGCCCCCATCCTTCCTGTACCCCTTTGTCTGTGCACACCCCTACTCTGTCCACAGCTGCAGCGCCCCAGCCGCACCAGAGCCCCCGGAGGTCTTGCTCTGTGCACTGCACTAAGTGCATACCGTACTATCTATGAAGCTTCAATCTTCATGACAGCCCCATGAGGAAGTCCTAACATGATCCCCATCCCAGAGAGAAGTTCAGATCAGTTCCCTAATTTGCCAAAATTCGTACCACCGGAAGCCGGTATCACCAGCATTTAGACCCAGACAGTCTTGTCCCAGGGTCCACTCAAAGCCATTTATCTACCCAAGGATGCAGACGAGACAGATAATGCTGCTATTTTGTTTTTAGGCACGCGCTGGTATTTAGTCCGCACACTCAGACTCCACGTGCACACAGTGTCCCTTTATTCCACTCCTCCTCCCACCCGGTCCTCCCTGTGCCTGCCCCCTCCCCTCCTCCGTGCTCCTTCACTGCAACTCTCTGTGTCTCAGTGTGCGCGCTGGCTATGGAAATACAAAAGGGATGGAGGCAAGGAGTCAGAGCGCTTTGCTGCAAGCTGTCTGCCTTTGTGCATTTCTCCTAATCTTCCCATCTCTGTCTCCTGTCTCGGCATGGACATTTCAGTTGACAGTCTGCCAGCATCTCTCCTCTACATCTCTGTCAATATCTCTTTCTCTCACTGCCCCTTTCCCATCTCAACACCCTCCTGCTTTCTCTGTCATGCTTCTCTTCTGTCTTCCCCTCTTGTTCATTTAGCCGTCCCATTTATTACATCAGGGCACAACTAAAAGCGTTTCTGTCCGTGTCTCTGCCTCGCCTGCTCCACCCTCTTTGCCCCCGCTGAGACTCTCAGCTGTAGACGGGAACCAGCTTCAATCCAAGCCCTGTTCCTCGCCAAAGAATCACAGCTCAGGAAGCATGGAGGCACAAGACAGGACATCTCTGTATTTCAAGAGACATCCCGGTCTCCTGGGACAAAATGACTTCTCTTGGTTTATTTATAAACTCTGGGGCTGAGGAGTGGCCTGCATTCAGATGGAGCAGCTGGCTGGCTGGCAATGGGTTTCAGTTGGGGGCCTACGTGGTTCTCGGCCAGGACTTCCTCTCAAAGCCAAGGCCAGGCTGTGTTTAGGAGGAGGCTACACAGTCCGGGGGAGTTTCATCTCCCGCTCTGTGCCCACAGGCAGGATGGTGGAGGAGCTACAGATTTAATGGAGGGGCAGTGACTGGTACCCAAATCCCCCTACACCTTGCAGGCAAGCACTGAAGCCGGAGCAAGAAACAACTCAAGCTGGAAACAGAATCCAGGCCTTGCTCCTCCCTCTGAAAAATTCTCTGCTTCTCTGCTTGTTTCCTCCCAGCCCTCATAGGGATGTCCTTCAGCCTTCCATGGAACTCATTCACAGTTACTTGCTCGACCCTGGCCCATTCCAAAGAAACTTCAGCTCTTCCAGCCTCACTCCAATCCCTCCTTTCCTCAGTACCACCCTCTACCCCCACGCAGTCCTTTGTTTTAGTCCATGTCTTGTCAATAACAGTCTGTGACATTGCCTTCAGGGCTGGGGACAGCACCTTGTGATAGAATGCTCCTATAACTGGGCATGTGGCCCAGCATAATTGGACTTGGGTATTTTTATGGTGGGACCATGTCTTCTGTTACTGTGGTCCCTCCCTCTTCCCCTGCAGTTGGCCTAGCATCCAGCACCCAGTAGATGTTCAGTGAACACAGGTAATGGTCCAGATGGCTGGCACCTGGCTGAAATTTGGAGACCTCTGGCCAGTGTCCCCGCTGACAGGTCCACCACGCTGTCCCACAGGGCAGGGAGGATGCGTGATGTCCAGCAAGCTTCAGCCCAGCCTCAGTAGTGCTGCAGCTTGGTTCCCAGACACTAGCAATGGAGGCTGGGGCTGTTTAAGCGAGACTGCCAGAAGGGCCGCCTTATTTGACCCTGACCCTTAAGGATACATTTTATCAATAGCAAAATAAACAGAATGAGCTGGAAGAATTCTCTTTTCTTGAGCACCAGATCACTGCCCACCTTACTTGAATATTCGTTGGGAACATGGACAGACACAGTCATGGGGAGAAGGGGGTCACCTAGCTACTCTGGAAACAGGAGACGGCACAGCCAGTCACCCTGGCCGACCACAGCTTTCCAGCACATTCAGGTGCTGTGTGGGTGGTCTTGTCTGAACAGTGCTTCCTAGTCTTTCTACCTTCCCAGAAGGGCAAGGCCATGGACCCGCAAGGATTTCCTCTCTGTCTCTCCAACCCAAACCACTGTGGTGTCCTACATGGTCTCCCTGTCTCTGCCAGGCCCTAGGTTGCAGGCTGATTGTGTTTAATTGCATTTATTTGATCATCAGTGCCATCTTTGCCCCCTGGATGCTGTCTTTGAGATCACCCTTTGCTCAGTGCCCTGCAGCTGCAAGCTAGCCCATTCCCAGGTGCTTCTTCCAGGACTGTCTCTGGGCTGGGAGAAGAATGGAGAAAGAGAGAAAGCAGCACGAGAGGCTTCCCCGGTGGCTCAGGGGTAAAGAATCTGCTTGCCAACGCAGTAGACATGAGTTCAAGCCCTGGTCCAGGAGGATCCCACATGTTGTGGGGCAACTAAGCCCACGGGCCACAACTACTGAAGCGTGCATGCCCTAGAGCCCATACTCCACAGCAGGAGAAGCCACCACAGTGAGAAACCCACCTGCTCAACCAGAGAGTAGCCCCCTCTTGCCACAACCAAAGAAATCTCATGCAGCAGTGAAGACCCAGTTCAGCCCAAAACAAACAAATAAATAAAATTAAGTATAAAGAAGAAAGCAGCGAAAGAGGTAGGCAGGCAGGGAGGCAAGATCATTCCAATACCACATCCCCAGAAGGGACCCCAGTGTGAACTGAAGAGTGGCAGGAAGGTGGCCAAGCCTGTAGATTGGTTTCTGTGGCTGGGAGGGCAGGAGACAGAACGGTGGTTTTCAAACCTGGCCATAAATAAGAATGACTTGGGGCCTATTTAAAAAAATACAGATGCCAGGACCCCACCTTGGGGATTTTAATTCTGTAGATCCAAGGTATAGCTTCCCTGGTGGCTGAGCAGTAAAGAATCCACCTGCAATGCAGGAGACGCAGGTTCAATCCCTGGGTTGGGAAGATCTCCTGGAGAAGGAAATGGCAACCCACTAAAGTATTCTGGCCTGGGAAACCCCAAGGACAGAGGAGCCTGGCAGGCTACAGTCCATGGGGTTGCAAAAGAGTTGCACACAACTTAGTGACTAAGCAACAACAGATTCAAGGTAAGGAAAGGAAACCTGATATTTAAAAGGTCCAAAGTCTCCCACCACCAGGTTGACCCAAGTCTGCAAGGCACAGTGGTCTACCCCAGTTCATCTCCCTGGAGAAGGGAGATGGGCATCACTTTGTTCCTCCCTCATTTCTACTTCCCTCGCCCTTAGTACTGTCCTTTCTAGAATGGCCGAGGGTAGGAAAGAAGAGATTTTATGTATCAGACTGGATTGGGGAAATAATTGAAAGAGTCACCATGATAGCTAGCAATGAATCACAGGTGCCATGAGCCAACTCTTAAGTTGTATAATTGATGCCCATTAGGAATAGCTCTTTCTTTATAATCTTCTAGAAAAGAACGAACATTTGAAGGTGCCTAATGCATTTCTCTGTGGGAAAGCATTCATTTCCGCTGGCACGTTCTGACTTCTTCCCTCCTCTTTCTCTCACTCTTGATCCTCCTTATTCTACTTAATAGAAAACACCTTTCATTTACCTTTCATTTCTGTAGCCCTTTACAGCTTTCAAACCTCTTTCCTATGTATTATTTCTCCCCAACAAGAATCCAGCGAGGCGCGCAGAGATTTTTAATTCCCAGTTAATAGATGAAGTTCAAAAACATTCAATGACTCAGGTAAGGTCGCTTTAGCAGTAAGTAGTAAATATGGATTGTGTTCTCCTTGACCGAGGCTCAGCCCGCTGCCTGGGTGCTGCCTTTTCCTGGAACTCCACCCCTTCCCTGCTGCCTTGGCTTTTCCTCCCAGGATAAAGTTGTCAGACAAACAATTGGTCAGAGGTTGTCTGCTGCACTGAAAGGCCTGTGAGCGCTGTGGTGGAAAGGTCTCCCTCGGTGCCCCAGAGCTGGGAAGGAGGGATGAGCTCTGACACACCCTCCTCCTCTCAAGGGGATGTTTCTCCTGGTGCTGCTGCAAAGAACTAAGACCATGATGGCAGAGGGCCACTCGCCTGCCCAGCTACAGAGGAATGGTGTTACCCAGGGCAGGAGCACGGTGGGACAATAGAGGCAAATCAAGAGAGAAGGACAGGGTTTCCCTGGTGGTTCAGTAGTAAAGAATCTCCTCCTTCTAAGGTAGGAGACATGGGTTTGATCCCTGGTCCAGGAAGATCCCACATGCCTCGCAGCAACTAAGCCTGTGAGCCACAACTATTGAGCTCAGGAGCTGCAGCTACTGAAGCTCAAGCACCCTAGAACCCGTTCTCTGCAACAAGAGAAGCCACCACAATGAGAATCCCTTGCACTGCGGCAAAGGGTAGCCCCCGCTCCCCACAACTAGAGAAAAGCCCGTGCGGCACAGCCAAAAATCAATCAATCAATACTTTTTAAAAAGAAAGGACAACCTTTCTTGAAATATTTATTGGTCTGCTTTTGATAATAGATCTTAATGTTTCTTTACCTTTTTTAGCAATCTGTTATAATGATTATTTGCTTTAAAAATCTTCTATTGTCACTTTGGTTAAGTATTGTTCCACAGTGACTATGATCCTATTTGACAAAATATGTTTAAATCTTTTAATAGCTTTGAAAATCTTTCTCTAATGATACCCCGTATGAAGTTTTTTTGACCTCTAGCTAACTCTGGAATGCTTCTGAGGGCCCATGAAACAACTCAAAGAGAGATATTAAACTAATTAGGCTTATTTAGTATGTTATGTTACATGGTAAATATTGTCAAATGAGTGATGATAAACCTTCTGGGGTTATACTGTACAGCTAAATGTTATTATATAAAATTATTAAAATCTGAATATTGCTAACATTAAAAGAAAGAAAGAAAGGCACCCAGAAGCCCAAGAGTGAGTAGAAAAAAACCCACAAGAGAGCCTCACTGAATGTCCTCTGGCCACATTGTGGGCACTGTCCCTCTGACTTTGCATTCCAGCTCCATATGCCTTCTGGCAGTTGATGGATCAATGCTGTTAGATTTCCATCCACATTTCAGCTCTTCTTTCTGGGTTTCCAGAAAGAAAGCAAGTGTGCTTTTTAATGAAAAAGCACAAGGTGCGGAAGTGGGAAATCGTGCCACTGGGAATCCACATGCCTAACCCTAAGGTCTGCCTCTGCTCCTTGTTACCTGAGTGACTTCAGGCATAAGTGTACACTTACTTGCAGAACCTCAGTCACCTCACCTGTAAAATAGGGACAGTGGTAGACGCCTCCCAGTGCTGTGGTGGCTGTAGTGAGATTGTGTGCAGAGGGACTGGCGCTTGATAAAGATCTAGGAGATCTGAGTCCTCCTTGGGGCTCCATCTCTAACTATTGCATAACTCCTTGTGCAGGGAAATCCCAGGTTCCTTCAGATATGAGCACTGAATAGCTCTATCTGGATGAGAGTTTCTGAGAATGGAAAATGCCATACAAATATAAGGAATGATTCATATATATAAAGAGTAGACAAGTGAAGGAGAAAGGGAGAGAGAGCTTCCTTTCACTTCTTGGTGGCTTCTTCTACTATTTATTTTTTTTTATGGCTGATGCCTCCTCTGGCCTTTCCAATTGTGATTCTCATCATCAGTGTCTTTAGAGTGCTATTAGGGGACTCATCATTGTTTCAGTCCCAAAGAGAGTGACCTGCCAGCTGTCCCACCCTCTGCATAGAGTCAGGTGTGTATGGTCTGGCCACTCACCAGGTTAGTTAGGAGCTGCCCAGGAGTCTCCATCAGCGGTCATCAAGCAGGCTGCAGCTGAGCGTGGAGGGGTGAGTTCTGCGTCCTGCCCTCCGGGGTTGATGTTTAAGAGGCTTGGCTTTCTCTCTGGAGTCAAAGGTAGTTCAGCCTAGCTCACTCTCCTTGCAGGTTTTCCGTGGGGATTAATGCAGACGACGATGCTGAGCCCTCAGTGAGATATCAAGTATGGCTAAATCACAGCTCTCTTACCCTAATCTTATCACCTGCCATTAAAGACCAGAATATGAAAGGCTCACGTTTGTAAAGTCCAGCATGGTACCTGCTGCTGTGCTGCTGCAGAGACACTGGAAATAGTTCTCCTTCCCAGCAGTTACTATGGTACCACGCACTTCGAGATGAATACCCCCACACCACCCTTGAGCATTAACCCTGACATTCAGCCTTCCTTTTACATCCGCCCACAATCGGGTGTGATGTCGACAGCATCTACGGTTTCCAGGACTCCTGTCATCCCCCGGAGTGACACCACTCACCCAGGAACCCGGCCCCCCTCCACACTCCCGTGCATGAGGCCACCTGCCAGAATGCAAGTGACAGCTGTCTAACAGCTATGGCCGGGTCTTCTCAAGGAAGCAGGCACTTAGACCTCGGGAGGATGGTGGGATGTCACTGCTCAGATAGCAGCAAGGCCCGGCAGGAGACGAGCTTCTGCTTTAGACAGGAGGGCACCCACGTGCCGGTCCTGCTCCCCCGGGTGTTTGTGGTTGTGCTGTGTTTGCACATCAGCGCTGGCGATTTCACCTGTGCCGTGTGTGTGTGTGTGTGTGTGTGTGCATCTCTGCTGTGTAGACTCACAGTGACACCTGCGTGCCTGTGCAGACAGCATGCGCGTGGGAGCATGGGTATGCTGCACATTTATGAGTGTACCAGTGTAGTTCAAAGGAGTTATGAACACAGTCTTAGTGTTCCAACTGCTATTTGCGTGACACTGGGGTTCAGGAAGGGTGAAGGGTCCATGACTCTGGGTGGGTGGTGCCAAGCTGGGCCACCCTCAATGAGGCATGTTCAGGAAGGAGGCTTGGAACACTCTGTAGTTGCCCGTACCACTTTAGGGGATCCACAGAGGTCCATTTGCTCAGGGGTTGCTAACAAGTCTGTGGTGACAAGCCAACGTGCGTAGTGGGACAGAGCAAGAAGCTGAGAAGAGGGTCCTTGTTCTTCTGGCCACTCTGGATGATGCTTCGCTTCTCCTTGGCAAACTTGATGCAATCTCCCTGTGCTGTGTATCTAGAATCCCCTCACCCAGCAGAAGGAAAAGCAGGCTCAGTAGTCCTTTTCCACCCCCGTCTCCCCACATCCTGCTCCCCATTCTCCTGTTTCCTTCTTTTCTCTCTTTCTGAGCTCCGACTGAATTAGATTAGTCACATTCTTAATTAACTGTGCTGGTAAGAGCTCTATTAGGTATTAAATGTTTGTCACAATCCAATTAAAAAATCCATCACAGTGGGACAGGTTCTCCAAGGCCCAGCAAAGCGATGCCGGGTGTCCAGGTGCTTTCCTCCCTGCTAGGGGGTAGGTAAGAGAAGCAGGACCCAGAAAGCCAGAGCGGCAGGCAGCCTCACAAGGCAGGGACAGCCACAGGAAGGGCTGCTCAGAGAGGCTGCCTGCTGTCATGCAAGGACATCACAGTCTGAGCATCCCCAGTGCGTGGAGTACTCAGCCTTAGGGTGATCAGATTTAGGGGGATCAGCCATGCCAGGTTGCATAGGACTGTCTCAAAGGGGCTGGTTGGTCACCTGATCTGCAGCATCACAGCTTCCCCTAATTTCAAGGGCAATGGGGTAAGGCCAGTGGTGTGTGTGTGTGTGTGTATGCATGACCCACGTATGGGAATTGGGTGCACTGTGATGGAGAAAGGCAAGATTGATGGCTTAAGTCTTATGGGAAGGCTTCTGGCTCAAGCATAAAGAATGGAATCTGATGGAGCTGGGGATGTGGTTTCCAGGGGTCCAGCTCTAGGCTAGAGCTGCCGTTCAGAACTATGCCATCTGTTCCATTTTAAAGAGACACACTCAGGAGGAGAGCTGTCTGGTGGTAGAAAGAAAAGAAAATGAGCCTTCATCCCTGGGTCCGCAGCCTTTCTTCCTTGACCCTTTCTCCTTTTCCTTAAATGTTCTCCAGGTGGGAGCCCTCCCTCTCCACCTTCTCCCTGGCCAGGCTGGACACACAGATCTCCCAGCTCCCTGGCCATTGAATGGAGGGCCTGTTTTAGCATCCCTTCGGTCCCACACATCACACCACCCCTCCCACTCCCTCCTGGAGCCAGGATAGAGAAGAGAGGATGCAAACAGCATTGCTAATCCACAGAGCTGGGCCCCAGGGTGACATAGTGAGAGGGGTGAGGTGCCTCTGCACTTCCCAGACTTAATCATGCCTCGTGCTTTGCAACGTCAAATCTCCTGATGCATTTTCTGGGTTTCTTGTTCTTTGGGTGCCTCTTTTGTAACTCTGTTAACCAATGACAACTATATAGTTGGTGCTTCTTATGACTAGCATGCCCAAAACAGCTTTTCGCTCTCAGTTCTTCCCAGTTCCACTCCCCATTCTTTCCATTTCCACTCCCCTCTCCTATACCAGCAGATCTTGACATTTAACCTCCTGGGAAGACCGTCTAGATTAATCCCGCCAAGGAAAAGTCTTTACTCACTCAGTTGTGAGGCCCTGTGGGGCAGGAAGCATGACTCATCTGTCTGAACGCCCTCAGCTCTGGGCCTGGAAAGGAGGTTCATAGGAGGCAATTAAAAGTGTTTGTTGACCGACTAAACGAGCAAGCTCACATTCAAGACTCTCTTCTTTATTTATTCTTCCAGGGTCTCAAATATGCTTGCCCCTCTGCTTCCGCATAAAGCAAACATTTAAACATTGGTCCAGCACCTACTCATCCTTCTGAAAGCGTCTACTGTCCCTATGAGACTCACCTTGTCTGTCTCAGCATATAAATCACACAGAGCAGGACTCCTATATGCTAAATTGTTGCCCCATGAAGTCTCTGGACAAATGGAAATCCTTGGTACTGACTCTTTATTCTTTCATTTGTTCTTTAATCATCTGTCATGTGCTAACATCCTGAGCCAGAACAAGTACAGGCTTAAAGAGAACTGGAAAGAAATGTCACATCCTGACTTTCCTTCCAAGAGCTCACAATCCGGGAATAAGACATTTGCGAGAAATAGTGAAGTAGCAAGTCAAGGCAGATTTTACTTAAGGGCTCCTGGTGGATGATGCGGGGCTTCAGGAATTCAGACAGGTGAGGGCCTCAGGGTACCAAGCCTCAGAGGATGCCTCACAGCCTGAGCTGGCTCTCAGGAGATGGGAGGCCCTGCAGGAGATATGCAGACATGGAATCAGAAGTAAGCGTGTTGATTGCAGGAAAAGAGTGGTGACTAGCCTGGTGGGAAGCAGCATTTCAGAACTGAAAGGGAATATGAATGGGAACTGATGACAATGACAAATCAAACCAAACTCTGCAGGATGCATCTGCTTCCTCCTCTGTCGCAAAGCCCCAAGCCAGCTGGGAGCCAAGGGTCACTTGGCACAGGGAGACGTTCAAAAGGTTCTCAGGTGCTACCAGCAAAAGGATTTGTGGGGTGTCTTCTGATTTGGTTAGAATCCACGTCTCTGAATTCATGGGGTTTTGGCCTGGATACCCACTGGCCTCACTGAGAAGGTGTGTAGAAACTTCCTTTTGTGGGTGAGTGACAGGCTGATAAGCCAATGGATATTAAGCGACAAAGCTTGTCCTCACTCAGGGAGAAGAGCGACACTTAGGACAGCCCCTCCTTTGACTCACAGCTCTAAAAACACAAAATCAGTTATTGAAGTCAGCACGTCTCTTTTGCTATTGCAGCACCGGTCTCTGTGCTGACTCAGAGGTCAAAGTCAGGGTGACTGCTGAGTAAGGATGCCAAACCCAGAGTCTCCTCCCTGTCCATGTCGGCCACAGGTAGATAAGGCTGGGTGGGGACGGCCACCTGCAGACCAGGTGGGCGGGGCAGGCGAGGAACATTTGTGGAGGACCTGTACTTGTGGCTCAGATGGTAAAAAAAATCCGCCTGCAATGCAAGAGACGGGGGTTTGATCCCTGGGTTGGGAAGATGTCCTGAAGAAGGAAATGGCAACCCATCCAGTATTCTTGCCTGGAGAATTCCATGGACAGAGGAGCCTGGGTGGCTACAATCTCTGGAGTCACAGAGTCGGACATGACTGAGCAACTTTGACTTTGCACTTGACACTCTACCTGAGTCATCGCATTGGGTCTTCACAACAAGTCTGCAAGGTTTTTATTATCTCTATTTTCCTAATGAGGAAATTGAAGTGGTGAGACAAGTAACTTGCCCAAGGTGACTGTGTGTGGATCTTTCCATCCATCTCTTTCTTCAGATATATACTGAGGATCCTCTAGGAGCCCTCAGCCATGCTGTATTGTACTGATGCCCTTTAGTGGAAGGTCAATATCCCCCACCACGCACAAGCAAAGGCACAGCCCTCAGGCTTCCTTGGGTGAGGAGGGCACACGATGGGGCCAGCAGATCTGGCCAGGGCTACCCCGAGTGCTTATTTTGCTACTAGGACAAGTCTAAGTTTCTGAGCCTAGTAGGATCAGAATGTGGACATGAGTTCTGCCTGCAGGGCTGCCAGGTTTAGCAAATAAAAACACAGGATCCCCAGTTAAATTTGAAGTTCAGATAGACAATGAAGAAAATTTTAGTATTAGTAAATCCCATGCAAAATTTAGGACATGTGTGCATACACAGCCGTTCAGTCATGCCTGACTCTTTGTGACCCCATGGACTGTAACCCACCAGGCTCCTCTGTTCATGGGATTCTCCAGGTGAGACTATTAGAATGGATTGCCATTTCCTATTCCAGGCGATCTTCCCGACCCAGGGATTGAACACACATCTCCTACACTGGCAGGTAGATTCTTTACCACTGAGCCACCCAGGAAGCCCATTTGGGACACATATTCTAAACAAAAATTGCTGTTTATCTGAGACTCAAATGTAACTGGATGTTCTTTTATCCAGCAATCTTACCTCCTTGCCACTTGTCATTGCCACAGTGCTGAGTGAAGGACAGAATCTCCATATTCATTCAGGAGTCCAGGCAAGGGGGCAGAAGTGCCTTGGGTAATAAACAGCCTCTGCCCACTCTGCAGGAGTCAGAGTGGTCCCATACCCCTCAGCATGGCCAGCTTTGCCACACACAAGACAGCAAATCTGTCCAGCTGTACAGTGTCAGCTCCTGGGAGGGGCTCTGTTTCTGCTTCTCATGGCTCCTGAGAACTGGGCACGGGATGATGAGGGAGCTTGGTGGACGCCTCCATCTGGATGGCCAGACGCCTCAAACTGCAGACTCAGTAGGTCCTGACCTGCCGTCTTTTCCTCACATTCGCACCTCTCACCTTGTTTCTTATAGTGGTGAATGGGTCACTGAAACTGGAAACTTCTCTCAGCCACTCTCTCTTTCTAGAAACACCCCAGTTATTCAGTAACCATGTGCTATCTCTTTCCCTTTCCACTTCTTTCCATTCTGTCCTCCTGTCCTCATTTCCAGGTCATTACCTAAGTTCCATCCATCTTCAATCTTCATCTGAATTATTTGAGTAACTTTTAATTCATTCTTTTTCCGATCCAGCTTTCATGGCACATGCTCAGGGTGATTTTTGCAAGATATAAACCTGACTGTATACTTGCCCATATTCAGATTGTCACTGGTCCCCTATTAAAATCATGTTAACACCCTTGGCTTTGTATATGAGCCTCTAATGATTTGCACCCTCTCTACATCTTTAGACCCATCCCCTTCTTCTCCCATCTTCATCCCTCTCTCCATCCATCTGAAACCATTGCACTTTCTGAACTTATCATGCTCTTTCCTGATTTTGTCGTTCAAAATTTGACTCAACTGTCATCTCCTCCAGGAAGTCTTCCCTGGTTCAGAGATTACACAGATGTTTCTCTGGGTTTCCCCAACACTCTGGGAATGCTCAGATAATCACTTATCACACTTTTGTATTTGACTGTTTACTTTTGTAGGAAGCACTGTATCTGGACATAGTAGGTGCTCAATAAACCATAACTGAATAATAAACAATTACAAGATTGAAAATTTATTTCTTTACCAACTCTCTGGGTTCACAAAATGCCAACCTAGGCTAAAACCACTTCCATTTCCCTCCATTTGTTCAGATGCAAGCCCTCTCTCACTTCTTTCTCTCCCTTCTGTATGAGATGGTAGGATCAGCTGCACATGCCAGGCTTCATGTCCTGGATTTGAGACTCTTGGACCTGGAATAGCAAGATCCTAAAGTTACGGAAATCCCCATAATAAAATAAAAGACTCTGTATGATTTCAATTCCTCTTTACTTTTTTAAACTTTTAAGGTCTTCCCTCAGTCAGTAAAAATATGCCTGCAATGCAGGAGGCCCGAGTTTGATTCCTGGGTCGGAAAGATCCTCTGGAGAAGGAAATGGCTACCACTATTCTTGCCTGGAGAATCCCATGGACAGAGGAGCCTGGCAGGCTACAATTCATGGGATTGCAAGAGTTGAGCACGACTTAGAGAGACCAAACCACCACCACATCTCCCAGGACTGCAGCTGCCAGTGCCCCTGACCATGTGGCAGGCCACTGTCAACCCACACCCCTGCCACAGACTCCCACTCACAGGTAAGTCTGGCTGAGTCTCTTGTGAGGTCACTGCTCCTTTCTCCTGGGTCCTGGTGGGCATAATAAGATAACAGACTCTGTATGATTTCAATACCTCTAGACCATTAAATTTCTGCACCCGGTCTTATGTCTCTGGGTGTGTTGCAATGTCTCCTAGTTTATAGTCTACGGGGACTTGAATAGAATTTGTATTCTACTGTTGTGTAAAAATGGAGAAATCTTAATTACATCAAACTGGTTCATAATGCTTTTTAGGTCTACTATATTCTTCTAGTTCTCTGTATATTCAGTTAATTTCTGAGAGTTTGATATTGAAACTCCAACTAAAAGTCTTAACTTATCTACTTAAAACAAGCAATTGTAATATACAGTGGGGCTTCCCTGGTGGCTCAGATGGTAAAGAATCTGCCTGCAATGTGAGAAACCTGGGTTCAATCCCTGGGCTGGGAATATACTGTGGAAGAGGGCGTGTCAACCCACTCCAGTATTCTTACCTGGAGAATCTCCATGGACAGAGCAGCCTGGTGGGCTACAGTCCATGGGGTTGCAAAGAGTCAGACACAACTGAGCAGCTAAGCACAGCATGCAGCACGTATGTCAATTTGTTCTGTACTTTCCAAGTCTCCTGTAAATGAGTTATCATATTTTTATAATTAAAAAAAAGAAATTCCCAAATGGGCTGTGACAGGTCTCAGGGATTAATGAAGTAACCAATTTTGTGCCCCTGGAGACAGGAAATATTGCTGGGGCAGAGGTCACAGTATCAATGAGCTGAACTTCTTGACCTCCATCTGGCACCTATGTAGATTTCCCTGTACTCCACACACTGTGAGTCGCCTGATGCTATTACAGTTGGCTGACTGGGCTCAGGAGAGAGGAGAGGATAAAAGAGGAGGTGGGGCTGTGGGTTGGGCTGGAGGGACCAGGAGGCACGTGAGCCGCATAATGACACGCGCACAGGAGGACCGAGGGTCCGATTCAGCCTCTGAGAGTCTCTCTCTGCCAAGTGCTGGAAGAAGACAGATGCTGGGAGAGTCCCTGCCCCTGAGTTCCTGAGTTGAGATGCTCAAACGTCAGACAGGTGAGAGCCAAAGGTATTCATTTCTGGGGGCATAAAGCCCCCAGACTCATATCTCTGTTCTAAGGGGTCCAGCCCTTCCTCCTCTTTTCCCATCCAGCACCCAGAGTTGCCTCCTGGAAACCAACTCAAAGACTCCATGTACTCAAAGACTCCACGTGGAAGACCTTGAAGAGGTTTCCTCTCCACCTTCACAGGTTATGCCCTCTGGAAACCCCAGCTCAGTTGATGTCATTAACACTCTTATAGAGACTTTTTTCAAAAACTTGACTTGAGTTTCTAGTTGATAAAAATCCAACTGGGTAATTACATGTCCTACAACAGACACACCTACTGTTTTACTTAAAAAAAAAAAAATGATGAATTGTTTTATCCCTGAACGGGAGCACAGTGTGCTCTGTGGAGGAGTGGGAAGTGATCCCTCAGTGGTTTTCACTGCATGGCTGCCCTATTTTATGTGAGTGACAGAGTGTGCATACGGAAGGCAACTTGGAGTGGAGTCAAACAAGCTCTGGAGTTTTCATTCACGTGTTCATTCAGGAAGCATGCCTAGTGCCAAACACAGCACTTGGTGATACACCTTCCCAGAGAACGTTTCCTACTCTCCATTACAGGGAAGAAGGGATTTATAGCAGAAGAAATAATAGTGGATACTGCATTTTGTCTCGCAAGTACTATACTGTTATTATCCCTTCAGCACTGGTGAGATAATTAATTATCATGTATAGCGGCCTGCTTCGAAAATATAGGGAAACTGAGGTAGAAGCTGGTGTGCTGGCTTCTGACTGAGGAGGAAGCCATGGGAATTGATGGGCAGCTCCTGTGAGGTGATGGCTCCCATGCGGGTCTCACTCAGTCCTAGGTACCACCTCCACTGTAGACACCCAACAGTCAGGGGCTCAGAAAAAGGACTTGCCATCCCTGGGAGGCAATGCTCACTGTGCCAAGGAAGCTGGGGCAGTGGAAAGACTGCAGGCTCTGGTGTAAACAGCTCTGAGTTCCAATTCCAGCCTCTGTCTTGCCATCTGTGGGAGCTTGTGTAAGTTACTTGTTTCTTTTGGCCTCCTTTGTTCTATTTTAAAAGGGAGGGATGCCGCTTGCTTTGAAGAGTCTTTGAGGTCATTAGAGAGAATGTGTGTAATGTTAGCACGGTGCTGGTCACGGGAAGTGTTCAATAAATGCAATTATCATGCTTATTACAGCTGTGTCCACTGTCAGTCCCTGACTTTTTCTGAGATGCCAGGTGGCAGCATCTGTGACTGACCGTGAGGCTTGCTTCTCCTGTTCACCCTGTCCCAGGCAGTTAAGTCACTCCTCCAGGGTGAATGGTATCCCCAGACCCAGTAGGCAAGTCTTGGCACAGCAAAAGTCCCAGCCCTCCTGGGGGTCGCGGCCCTGCAGGCAAGGATGCAGTGCTGAGATGCAGCCGTCAGCAGGAGGCAGACACTGGGGCCGAGGGTGACAGGAGACGTCTCTCCTCCAACAACTAACCTGAAATTCATCAGATCACGTAAACTGAGGTCCAGCTAAGGGTGGGCGCTCCCGCTTTCCTCCTGTGTGTCTCTCCCTCTCATTCTTCTCTGATAGGAAGCTTTACATGTCAATTTCACTTATACAAACTTCTTCAGTAGCCAGTACACAAGAGAGGTCTCCAGCCCCCATTCCTATGAAGAAGGACCCTGAATCTGGTCCAGAGAAGGCTAATTTAAAGCTATGGGTTAGGGACTTCCTGGCAGTTCTGTGGTTAAGACTCCTCCCTTCTACTGCAGGGGGCACAGGTTTGATTCCTGCTCTGAGGGAATTAAAATCTCGAAAGAATGCTGTGCTGTGTGGCCAAATAGATAAACAAATAAAGGTGTGGATTACACCACTGTCTTTCAAGTGTCAATAATAACCCCCATGGACTGTAGCCTGTCCAGCTCCTCGGTCTACGGGATTTTCCAAGCAAGACTACTGGAGTGAGTTGCCATTTCCTTCTCCAGGGGATCCTAACCCAAGGATTGAATCCGAGTCTCCTGCATTGCAGGCAAATTCTTTACCCTCTGAGCCACTTTTAGTCTTTTATGAATCACTTGGGACTCTTGTTTAAAAGGAGACTTCTGGATCCAGTATGTTCAAGGCGGAGCCTGAGATTCTGCATTTTTAATAATCTCCCTGGTGATGCTGATGATACCGACCCATGACCATACTTTGAGTGGCTGGGGGAGGGTGGACTGGGTCGATTTGGCTGACCTTCTGCTGACTGATGCTCTCTCACAAATTCCTCCAGTTTGTCTTTCCATTCCCAGTAGCGAAGGGTGGCCAGATCCCTCTGCAATACACAAAAAAGGTGTCTGGTCAAGAGTATGTGAACAGGGGGAGAGAGGCAAGCAGGCTACAGGGACAGTCAGGCAGGGGTGTCAGGGGGACAGGCGGGACCCAGAGCACTCTGCTGGAGCAGCTCTCACAGCATCTGCTCTGAACGGTCCCCTCAGCACCGTTCTCTTCTCTCTCCGCCTCATCTCCCACTTTGAGTTAGGTTTGCCTCCTCAGTGCCTCTGTACTGGAATTTTCTGTTCACTTGTACGTCTCACCAAGTAGACTGAATACTCTCAAAGGACCTTATTTAACTTTGTATTCTTAGCACATGACATAATGCTTGGCACATAGTAGGCACTTAAGAAATGTCCATGGATTAATCCTAGATGACTTATCCACATACAAGCGGGATGAGGTTCGCTGTCTGGCTCTTCATGCACTTATATTTTGTAAACTTTTAGAAAGCAATATTTGTGGGCTGGGGAATAAAGTAAAGGCTAACACATGATCCTTGCTGTCACAGAGTTTCCAGGCTCAAAGGGAGACCTGCTGTCTGTCATGAGAGGTCACAGTGCAGACCGTGCTGCGTTGTTTTGTGGGAGCCTTATCTTGGGAGAACGCAGAGGATGGAGAGGCAAGATCTGGCTTGAGGAGTGGGGAAGACGGCATGGAGAAGGTGGTGTCCAGTCTAGGCCTTGAAGGATAGGGAGGTTTTCAATGGTGAAGAAGCAGGAACAATGTGGTAAAACATGATTCAAAAGCAGGGTCCTGAAGTATCCAGGGTGGACTTCCAAAGGTGTGAGAAGTGAATATAGTAAGCCCCTAACATATGAATGAGTTCATTTCTGAAAGCAAGTTCATAAGTCCAACAGAGTTAGCCTAGGTACCCAACAAACATAATTGGCTATACATCACTGTACTGTAACAGGTTTACAATACTTTTCAAACAAATAATACGTAACAAACAAACAAAAACAAAAAATGAGAAAACAGTTTTAATCTTGCAGTACAGTACCTTGAAAAGTAGAGTAGCACAGTACAGCAGCTGGCATATAGGGGCTGGCATCACGTGAACAGACAAGAGTTACTGGCTGGAGGAGGGAGACAAAGTGGGAGATGCCAGAGCTGAAGGATCGTCAGCAATAGGAGACGGAGGGCAAGCTGCAGCTTCATTCAGGCCTGATGTTAATGGCACAGGTTCCGGTTCCCTGCTGGAATCAGATGCAGGCTCGCATCTTTGAAAGTTTGCAACTTGAAGATTCATATGTAGGGGACTTACTGTATTCTGTTAAGGGCAACCTCAGGCTCAGCCAGCCAGACCCCCATCCTGCTAGGAGTGAGGAAGCGGGATTTACTGATGACATGCTTAACAGCAAGCACCTTGATGTCCTACTTCCTGGGGACATTAGATGGAATACCAGGCAGCAGCCATGAGGCATTCTCTGGAGCCATCAGGACCAGAGGTGAGGATGGAGGGGAATGAGAAGCGTGACTGGCCTCGTGCTGTGGACCTCCTTCAGGGACCCAAGGTTGACCTAGGGCACTGGGGTTTGGAAGCTGGGAGGAGCCTAGGGGAGGAAGGGACCCTAGTTCCTTGACAGCACATCTCAAAAGCTCCTCCATACAGCTGTGCAAGACCAGCTGCCCTTGGCAGCATTCCTGGCCACTTCTGGCAGGTCCCTAGGAAAAAAGAAGCAGGAAGGCAAAGAACCAGCTTCTTTGGACTATTGGTCAGAAAGACAGATGGAATTTTTCAATGCCCCACCTTACAAGGGGCACTGCGGACAAGAATTGCCCCAGTCTACTTTGGGCAAGTCACATAGCCTCTCTGAGTCTTACTGTCCTTATCTGTAAATGGGTATGATAAATATTATCGCATGTTTATGATATATGGATGTATGAAGCTTGAGTTCAATTATCCCTGTAAAGCCTTAAGATAGGACAGGAATTCCATAGAAATTTAATATCTGACCATTTAAATTATTTTTATCCACTCCTGGTAAACCCGGTCCCAAAAGACTGGTACTTTCCCAGAGGGAGAAACAATCATTGTCAATAGTGGGGTTCTGGGAAGTGGTAGGTAGTGGTTGAACAGGAGAGTCTAAGGTTAACTATCTGGGCTTTCTTCTGCAGGCTTAGGCACCCATCTCCTGGTTCCATTGCACCATCAGGGTAATGATGACTGGGCACTTCCATTCACAACCTGCTTTCCCCCTGGTCTATAAAGTGCTTACGACAGAAAGAGGCGAAGGGAACACTTTACCTGCCCTGTCCAGTGACTGACGCAGCGCCTGGCACACAGGAGACACTCAATACATGCTTGATGAAGAAATAAACGAGTGAGATATTCTTTTTCTTTTCACCAATAGAATCATTCTCGTTGCTTCCAAACATGATGTGGTATCAAAACTCTGAGTTAACCTCATTCCCACCTGGCTGGAGAGAAGGGCGCCCTTCTGGGTTCCTTGTTCTCCAGTAGCAGTTCTCTGAAAGACCTTCCAGGACATGAACAGACAAGGTGGGGGAAGTGCCAGCTTCTTCCTCGTCTTCACACACTCCACCTGCCACCTGGATCCCAAAGAACAGCACAGCAGTCCTGGAGTTCCCCACCCAAAGACAGTGGTGTCTTACAGACAGAGGGAACCAGCTAACAGAGAGCTGAGGTTTGGGTCATAGAATTAGAACACCGGAACTCAAACTATACAGGTCAAGTGTGTGTGTGTGCGTGTGTGTGTGCGCTCAGTCATGTCCGACTCTTTGTGACCCCATGGACTATAGCCTGTTAGGCTCCTCTGTCCATGGAATTTTCCAGGCAAGAATACTGGAGTGGGTTGTAGTTTCCTACTCCAGGGGATTATCCCAACCCAAGGATCAAACCCGTGTCTTTTGCGCCTCCTGCATTGGCAGGTGGATTCTTTAACCACTGAGTCACCTGGGAAGCCTATAGAAATCAAGTCAGTTCAGTTCAGTCACTCAGTCGTGTCCAACTCTTTGCGACCCCATGAATCGCAGCACACCAGGCCTCCCTGTCCATCACCAACTCCCAGAGTTTACTCAAACTCACGTCCATCGAGTTGGTGATGCCATCCAACCATCTCATCTTCTGTCGTCCTCTTCTCCTCCTGCCCCCAATCCCTCCCAGCATCAGGGTCTTTTCCAATGAGTCAACTCTTCGCAAGAGGTGGCCAAAGTACTGGAGTTTCAGCTTTAGCATCAGTCCTTCAAATGAACACCCAGGACTGATTTCTTTTAGGATGGACTGGTTGGATCTCCTTGCAGTCCAAGGGACTCTCAAGAGTCTTCTCCAACACCACAGTTCAAAAGCATCAATTCTTCGGCGCTCAGCTTTCTTCACAGTCCAACTCTCACATCCATACATGACCACTGGAAAAACCATAGCCTTGACTAGACGGACTTTTGTTGGCAAAGTAATATCTCTGCTTTTTAATATGCTGTCTAGTTTGGTCATAACTTTCCTTCCAAGGAGTAAGTGTCTTTTAATTTCATGGCTGCAGTCACCATCTGCAGTGATTTTGGAGCCCAAAAAGATAAAGCCTGACGCTGTTTCCATTGTTTCCCCAGCCCCATGTTAACATCCTAGTGTTAAACTGAAGCCTCAGAGGGCAAATGTAGCAGCACTGGGGTTGCTTCCCAGCGTCAGGAGGAAGAACCAAGTCACAATGTTTTCTTTGTTTGAAAGCGACCTCCAGCATTTAGCAGATCAAACTGGCTAATGTTTCTGCTAGTGTGACTATTAGCTATGCCATTCACACTCTTAGGTGCAGAGGAAGTTTTATCCACCCTCTTCAAATTCTATCCTTTTAACAGTTTTGTGTTTCTGTTGAGAAGTTTCATTTACCTTCACTGAGCAAACCTGCTCAAGTATGTTATCTTTGGGCCATGGCTGAAGTATCTTCCTTCTTGTTACATTCTCTTGGTTTTGAGACTTTAGGGCTTGCCGCCTGCCAACCTCACACTCCAGCTTCTTTGCTTTCGCCTTTGCTTCCTGGTGGTCTGTACCAACCAAATGTACAAAATTATATTCTGGATGCAATAAACAGAGGACAGAGATTTAGGGTAGCCTGAATCTTTTCATTGGTTGTTCACTGCAATGTGGACACCGTCTCCTGTGCTCATTAGAATAGACAGTTTGCTGGGGGAAAATTCACTCGATTATAGGGAGCCTTGGTAATTGTAGGAAATAGAAGACTCACGAAGGCAGCAGATGGTCTTAGAAATTCTGAAGGCTTCTATTTCCTCAGAACAGCCTGCCACGGGTCAAAGGCATTCTGCCCTAACCACTTCACCTACCCCTCTCCCTACCTCCCTGTCTCAGAAATGCTCACATCAACTGTTAAATCAGCCTACTCCTGCCACTCCCGCCTTCCTCTCTTCCATCCACACTCCAACCAGTAATGTTATAGCTGCTACTGTGGGTGTTTGACAGAGAGGCCCCGCCAGCCTCCTCCTGGACATGGCACCTCCCCCTCCCTGCCCCTTTCTGATGGGAGCTCACCCCACGGGAGAGTATGACCAAGCCAGGCTCTTGTCCCAGAGCCAGCCTGGCCACCCCACACATGCTGGAAGTCTAGGTTCAGGCTTTTGCCCAGAGGCAGACTGGCTGCGATTGGTCAAGGAGAAAAACAGAAAGAATGAACTATTTAACACCTAGCTACAGAGGGACCTCTCGGCCCACGTTGTCAAATGAAATAATGCCATTTGCAGCGACATGCATGGACCTAGAGAGTCTAATACTGAGTGAAGTTGGTCAGACAGAGAAGGAGAGATACCGAATGACATTCCTCATATGCGGAATCTAAAAATAAATGATACAAACGAAGACACAAAATAGAAAGAGACTCACAGACTTAGAAAATGAACTTACAGTTGCCAGGCCGTGAGGGATATTTAGAGTTTGGGAAGGTCATGTACCCTGTGCTGTATTCAAAATGGATAACCAACAAGGACTCACAGAGGGAACTCTACTCAGTGTCACGTGGCTGCCTAGATGGGTTTGGAGGAGAACGGATACATGTGTATACATGTGGCTGAGTCCCTGCACTGCTCACCTGAAACTACCGCAACATCGTTAATCGGCTATACCCCAACACAAAACAAAGTTTAAAAAACAAAACCTTCTTCCAAATACAAGACTGACCACAGCTCCATCCTCATCCAGTGAGATTCAGTGTCGACTCACATGCCACCCACATGAGCCCACCCACTTCCTCAGAGGCCCATCCTTGGACAGTTTTAAGCAAGCATGAGTTAATCTTTACTTGGGACAGGAGTCCATCTCCATACAGACACACCTCCTGAAGTCAGCATGTCCCCTGGAATCCCACAGAAGAACAAAATCCCTCTCTCAAGGCTTACCTTCAATTATTTAGCTTGGGTACCCTTGGACTTTGAGTCTTCAGTTCCTTAGACTAAAAGCATTTTATTCTTTCAGCTGGTCCCTGTAATTCACAGTTCCCAATTTTTTGCCATCCCGGGCATTCTTTTCTGAACATACCTTTTGTCTCCTGTGCCGTTTAAGAGTGAGGTCCAGGCTTGAAAACCACAGTCCAACAGCAAATTGTGTAGAATTGTCACATCCCTTCTTTTAGCCACTATATAATGTCCAATCTAGAACCCATTCAAGCTTTTTCCTGACTCGTGTGTGTGTTTGTCGTCACATCATTGGTTTATAGTGAACTTACAGTCAGTGAAAACCTTTATGCGTTTTCTATATGCACTGCCAACAAGCCATCCCTCCCTTATCTGTATTTTTGCTGTTAATTTTTCTTTCTTACTGAGGTAATTGATTTACAGTGCTGTGTTAGTTTCTGGTATTTAGCAAAGTGATTCATATATATATACACATATATGAATATAGAAATACTTTTTCAGATTCTTTTCCATTATAGGTTATTAGAAAATATTGAATATATTTTCCTGTGCTATACAGTAAATCCTTGTTCCTTTTCTAACCTCCCTGTTCTTTCACTTGAAGAGTTTGCTTCACCTTTTCTGTATTGCTAGTAAATTATCTGTTCGGGGCAGCCTGTGCATGTGCTACAAGAGGCTTCATTAGTGGATTCCCCTCAGCCCTTGCTTCTATGGTTTTCTCTTCTCCATACTCCTTTTTGGAGCAAGCCCTAGCTATGAACTGGTCTCATTGGCACTGGAGTCTCACTTTTGATTCTCTAGGGTGAAGGAACAGGATAATGCCCTGAGTGAGGAGCCAGAGTTCAGGTAGACATAGCCTCTGTGAAGATGACTGTTTGGGCAGCCAAGGAGGCCCCTCTGACTCCTGGATTCTCTTATCTCCTTGACAAGAAGGTCCAGGCAACATGGAGCCTGTGATGTCAAAGAATAAGACTGTCATTTTCTGAGCAATAACCAAGGCCGGGATACTATGCTCATGGCTTTCCATAAGCTAAATCATTTAATCCTTTTTACAAATCAACTAGGCAAAAATTAAACCCACTTCACAGATGAGAAAAGTGAGCTTTGAAGATAGTGCTAGTCTAGCTGGGATTTGAACACAGTTCTGTCTGAAAGCAAACCTCAAACCTTAGCCATTCTACTTGGAACACTGAAAGTGTTCACTTTGTAGGTATGAGCTCTGTTCTAAGCAGCTGAGCAAGGTGAGACCCTGAGGTGTACAAGCACGCTATAAGAAGCCCATCATAGACCCTCTCGGTTCTCTCTCCCTTGCCCCCTACACCCAGACTGTGGCAAAGCTTGCAGAATTAATGGAATAAATGCATTCCTTGGATCCAGAGGACAGATAAGACATACTCTCCAACCCAATACCATTAGACATCATAGTGAGAGAAACAAGAATGGGCATTCCTGCCTGCTTCACAGGTTTGTATGAGATATGATAAATTGTATGAGACGTAGTCAGTTCATCAATCATATACTATTGACCCCCTACCAGATACTCAGCACCAAGTCAGCCCCTGAACCATGTAGCAGAAGCATCAGGTCTGCTCTGAGCCCTCCTGCAGGGCCCTAGTAGGGGGAAAAGACTTACACACCAGAAACAGAAAAAGAAAGAAATAGGACCATGAATAATCAGGAGCCAAATTCTGAGAAGTGAATGCTCAGTACTATAGGAATTAGTTCCCCAGGTTTTGTGCAATAGGTGGGACTCACAGGAGGTCCTCATGGGTGGATGGGTTATGACATGAGGCCCGCAACTGGGAGGAGAGTCTGCAGAAAGAGGGAAACAAGACATATGTAAGCGTGCTTTGGAAGCCTAAAGAGTCACGCGCGGCAAGTGCAAGGTGTTCTTAAATGTTACATAATATCATGGTTGCTGTTGTTCGGTCTCTAAGTCGTGTCCAACTCAATATCATGGTTATTCTTATCCAAATCTGGATCTCTGACAACCACCCTAATATGCATGATCCTGAGCCCACCACCCCTACTCACTCACCCGTGCTTTCTGATCCCACCCCTCTGCTTGAAACAGGCTCTCCTGCTCCTAAAACATGGAGAGAGTTGATCTCAGGAGACCAAGTTCTTCAGGACATTTACTTCCAGGGGTGGGTGGGATCGGGGCTGGGGATGGAAGCAGACACGTCTCCCTCTGGGCTTGCCAAAAGGATACTTTTTCTGCTCCTAAATTTATACACAGTGAAAGCATCCCCTCAAGACCAGAGAGTGGCTGTCGAGAAAAAAAAAAGCCTCGGCAGCAGGTGGAGTGTGGGGGTGGGAAGAGGCTGGCAGGGAAGACAGACAAGCGGGAGCAAGAGAGGGGCAAAGAGACACAGGAAAGGAGGGGTACCTGGAGGGAAGAGGGGAAGGATGGGCAGGGGAGGAAGGAACAGAAAGAACAGGTAGGTGTGTGCGTGCAGAAGGGGCAGAAATAGAGGGGGAGAAAGATAAAGTCAGAGGAAGCAGAGGTCCAGTAGTGGGAAGGGAGGGAAGACGTGTGCAGAGTGGCAGCTACCTTAATCTCTTCAAATTTTCCCTCATTGATTAGGGATTTGCAGCAAAATCCCTCTCTCTGGGAAGACATTTGCTTTACTCCTGCTCTGCTGTCAGATGAGGGAGGCCACTCTCTGGGTGGGGCTGGCTGTGCGGACAAAGCAGGATGAGGAGGAGGTCTTAGAACCCTCCTTCTCGCCCAATACACCCCAATCGACCTCAACAGGGAAGCCTCCCTTGCTGTCCTGAAAGAAAGTGCTCCTCCAGTGCCCCTACCCTGCTCCAAGCTCCCATTTCAATATCTGGTTATCTCTATAATTTCCAAAATGTAGTAGCTTGAAAGAATGACAACTTGATCAATTCTCAAGAGTCCTAGGATTGCGAATTCAGACAGGTTGGTGGGATGGCTCATGTCTGTTCCTCTTGATGTCAGAGGGCGTTGGAATGCCCGAGGAGCTTCTTCATTGGCATGCTTAGGGCTCCGATGAGGATGGCCCCTCTGGGCTGTTTTTGTTGGAACTTCATTCACACTGTTGACTCCTTCCCTGGCTCCCCTCCAGGCAGTCAGCAGGGTAGCAGGAGCTCAGGAAATGAATGCTGCAGGAATGAGCATATGACTAAAGAATGAACTGAGGGGCTTCCCTGGTGGTCCAGTGGCTAACACTTCATCTTCCAAAGCAAGGGGCGCAGGTTCAATCCCTGATCAGGGATCTAAGACCCCACATGCCTCCTGGCCAAAACACCAAAACAGAAACAATATTGTAACAAATTCAATAAAGACTTAAAAAAAAAAAAAGAATAGATTGAAAGAATGCTGACTATGTAAGGTAACACCCAGATCCAAGGGCTCTGAGCGTTGTGAGAATGCCAGCACACCCTGGCACAGGCTCTGCCAGCTGGCCTCTGACTGGGCATGAGGAGAGGAAGCCCAGTGTCTTTGGGGCAAGCCGTGGAGTGACCAGCATCAAGGCCGCTCCCGGGAGCCTGCCTCTCACACCAGGTGCCTTGCGTCACTTGGAGTCTCCTCCCCTATCTCCAGGCCTCATCTCTGGTTCTGCTTCTTCTAGAAGCCACCACTGAGTCAGCAGAGAAGGGAATGAACTCTCCCGCACTTCCATGAACTCAAGGAGCTACGTTCTTCGGCTTCTTTCTCACCTACCTCTAACTACCTTCTTGATGGCTATGATAATACTTTTTTTTTTTTTTTAAAGATCCCCGTAAATATTGAATAAACAGAAACTTGGCATTTGGTATTTAAAGTTCTTTCATAACCACTTAATCCTCCTTGATCTAAGTCTGGGAGGGATACAGGGCACTTTACTAATGGAGAGACCAAGGCACACAGAAAGGTGAAAGGATTTGCTCAAGGTTACACAACCATGAGGTCAATGACACTAAGGAGATCGATCTGTGGTGAGATACCACGTAGGCTGGCGGAGTGGGTGACCTTCCCACAGGGCTCAGGGCTGCCTCGGGAGCTGTTCCCTGTTCACGGTGCTGGCTGGGGCACTGTGGGAGCTGATTAAACAGCTCACCACCAAATGACAGACCATTGATTTGTTTCACTGTATGCCTGTCTCCCAATCATGCTTTACTCCCCAAGCTGATCAGGAGGTCTGATTCACATCTCACATGGCTCTTCATCAGAGCCCCTTGCTTGTTCAACCCCCTCATTTTGGTGATGTGGAAATTGAGTCCAGAGAGGGGACAGCACTGATTTAGAGGTACTCAGGTCCCCCACACACTATGCATTTGGGTCAGGAGTTACCAGTTTTCTAGCTTTCTCTCCTAGTAAGATGGGACTCCAGGTCTAGCTTCAAAATTTATACTTAGAAAAAAAAAAATTTAGAGTGGTGATAAAGAAAAAAAAAAAAAAAGCCTCTTTCCCAACTTAACAAACATCACTTAGATTGAGAATCCCTCACTGAACATTTGCCGGCTTCCTCTGGTCCAGCTCAGCTCACGGTGCCTGGAAAATGCATTTGCAAGCACCCAGCACAGCACCCTACGCATAGTTGGTGCTTTAGACTTGTTGCTCTTCCCTCTCTTCCTCAGTTTAGTCTGTTTCTTGAAATGGGCTCCAGGGACTGGCAGGAGTGTGAAGAAGAAATTCCGTCTCCTGTTATCGATTTTGGACTAAAGAGAATTCCCTATTTGTGAGCCTCTGCTTTCAAGGAATCACTGGAAATGTATTTATCAGAGTTGGAAGTCAGCTACGCTCACCAGGGCTGCCCCTATACTGGAGGTGGTAAGGACGCTGTACTGTATACAGAAGTCCAGATACAATGTCATACACATGAAACATATATAATAGTATAAAGTAAGGTTACTTAAAAGAACAGAAATGAAAGGAAAAGAAAAGAAAATCAGCCTGACCCAGGCAGGGTTTGAGTGATGGAAACCATTGGAGGAGGAAGGAAAAGAAAGTGGTCTGGTCAGATCCTGGCATAGGTTCCAAAAATGTCCTAACCGCTGAGACCACTTGAGAATGTTGTCTTTACCTGATGGAAGGCACCTCCCAACACAAATGGCCATTTCTAAGCCAGGTCTTTCCTGCTGGGGATTTAACAGCTGTGCTCCCAGGGGGCAGAGGTGGGTTTTACTCTGTTCTCAGCTCGGGTCACTCTGGTCCCTCCTGAAGGTCCCCACAGAGCACACAGCACCGACTGACCCACTCTCAGGGCTGTCTCCACCATAAAAGTCTGAGCTCCAGCCCCTCTCATCCTCTCGTGTCCTCAGGGAGGAGGAGGCGTGAATGGACACTGGGGGACTGGTTTCATGGCTCCTTGTCTCAGTTCCCCTTCTGGAAGGTTGGAGGCAAGTTGCATCTCCTTGCCTCGTCTTCACGACAGCTAAGAGCTGAGCCTGGAGGGGCAGAGGCAGGCTGTGGGGAGATGAGAGCCATCACCGGCCACTTTGCTGGTGAGAATGCAGTGGCCTTGGCTCCAAACCTGGAAGTGTGGGGATGCTGATTGAGAGCCGGAGCCCTGGAGCAGGGTGCCGGGGGCCTCGGACCCTGGGGGCTTGTGACGTGAGTCAGTCATCGAAGGTCAGCCATCTGCAAGCTGCGGGGACACGAGGGGAGGCAGTTGCTTGGCTGTTGCTCTGCTTCTCTCCATCCCCTCGTGATCCTGGGACCTGAGACCATGCATCTGATAAGGATGGTCCAGCCCTCTGCTTTTGAGAACCAGCCATGCTACAGGGCAGTCTCTTCTCCTTCTTCCCAAGCCCTCCATCTCTCTCATCTTCATCTTTTCTTCTTTCTTCCCCTCCCCCCCCCCCGCCGCTCCTGTATCTTCCTCCTTCTCATCGCCTTCCTCAAAGGCTCTCTCTCTCTCTGTCTCATCCTTGCATTCAGTATGTGCAGCCTCCGACAACAAACACAATACACACAAGCGCACACACACATCCTCCTTTGCAGTTACATTAATCCATAAGCTCATTCACATCCTTTCACACATGACTACATTCACGCACCACACACACAACTTCAGGCTCACAGAAGCAATCACGTACACCCTCCCTCACAAATGCCCCCACACCCACAGAGTCATATCTCCTCGCTTCCGGCTGACATGACAAACAGCTCTGCTCTGAGGGGCTGTCACTGTCGGAGGGTCAGTCACCTCTCTTCCAGTGACCCCTCCACTCCAGAGTGGGCTAACTTGCACACCTGAGTCAACTTGAGGCCCACCCAGGTGGACGTTTGAACTGAGTACCTCGGTGAATACAGGACCCTCGAACAGCGACTCCAAGTTCAGGACTAAACTGTAATCAGGAGCTGGGCTCTTGGGTGGCTGAGTTAATGGAGTTGAGAGATTTTTATTGAGAGGTCACTGGTTCAGACTCAGCTGTGGTCGGCAGGAACTGAAAAATGGTGTTATCTGACAGCTGATGGCCTTCCTGCATTAGCTGGAGAGGGGTACCTGGCCTGCCCCACCGTGCAGGCAAAGTCACCGTTGGATTGTCTGTGTGGCACCTTGGGGCTGGTGCAGGACTGGCTTGGAGCTTGGTGAGCTGATGGAGGCCTGGGAGAAATTAGAAAAAGATACACACACATGCACACTCATGCACTGTAACCTTCTTCCTCCCCTCCCCCTGTAAGAACCAATTTTTAAAAGGTGCCCTATCTGGGCAGATTCCTCACAGCTTCATGTTTTAATATGATTCTACATCTGTCTCTGGGAGTCACCCTCCTGCACAGGACACGTGGGTTGGTGCACAGCACACTGGCTGGATCCCAGCATCTTTGATCCCTGAGGCTGGCAAAATGGGCAACACAGCTTGCAGACCAATACATGGCAGCCCTGAGCCGGAACCCCCATACCATCTCTCACCTAGCCCAAAGAGCCTCATCACTGTGCTTTCCAATGACAGCTCAGAACCAGAGGGGACAAACCTCTCCTAGACTTTTCTGTTACTTTCTACTCCCAGGTGAGGACATTGGTGAGGTGGGATGCCCAGATCAGATCAGATCAGATCAGTTGCTCAGTCATGTCCGACTCTTTGTGACCCTATGAATCACAGCACACCAGGCCTCCCTGTCCATCATCAACTCCCGGAGTTCACTCAGACTCACGTCCATCGAGTCAGTGATGCCATCCAGCCATCTCATCCTCTGTCGTCCCCTTCTCCTCCTGCCCCCAATCCCTCCCAGCATCAGAGTCTTTTCCAATGAGTCAACTCTTCGCATGAGGTGGCCAAAGTAATGGAGTTTCAGCTTTAGCATCATTCCTTCCAAAGAAATCCCAGGGCTGATCTCCTTCAGAATGGACTGGTTGGATCTCCTTGCAGTCCAAGGGACTCTCAAGAGTCTTCTCCAACACCACAGTTCAAAAGCATCAATTCTTCCGCGCTCAGCCTTCTTCACAGTCCAACTCTCACATCCATACATGACCACAGGAAAAACCATAGCCTTAACTAGACGAACCTTTGTTGGCAAAGTAATGTCTCTGCTTTTGAATATGCTATCTAGGTTGGTCGTAACTTTCCTTCCAAGGAGTAAGTGTCTTTTAATTTCATGGCTGCAGTCACCATCTGCAGTGATTTTGGAGCCCAGAAAAATAAAGTCTGACACTGTTTCCACTGTTTCCCCATCTATTTCCCATGAAGTGGTGGGACTGGATGCCATGATCTTCGTTTTCTGAATGTTGAGCTTTAAGCCAACTTTTTCACTCTCCTCTTTCACTTTCATCAAGAGGCTTTTGAGTTCCTCTTCACTTTCTGCCATAAGGGTGGTGTCATCTGCATATCTGAGGTGATTGATATTTCTCCCGGCAATCTTGATTTCAATTTGTGTTTCTTCCAGTCCAGCGTTTCTCATGATGTACTCTGCATATAAGTTAAATAAACAGGGTGACAATATACAGCCTTGACGAACTCCTTTTCCTATTTGGAACCAGTCTGTTGTTCCATGTCCAGTTCTAACTGTTGCTTCTTGACCTGCGTACAGATTTCTCAAGAGGCAGATCAGGTGGTCTGGTATTCCCATCTCTTTCAAAATTTTCCACAGTTTATTGTGATCCACACAATCAAAGGCTTTGGCATAATCAATAAAGCAGAAATAGATGTTTTTCTGGAACTCTCTCGCTTTTTCCATGATCCAGCGGATGTTGGCAATTTGATCTCTGGTTCCTCTGCCTTTTCTAAAACTAGCTTGAACATCAGGAAGTTCACGGTTCACATATTGCTGAAGCCTGGCTTGGAGAATTTTGAGCATTACTTTACTAGCGTGTGAGATGAGTGCAATTGTGCGGTAGTTTGAGCATTCTTTGGCATTGCCTTTCTTAGGGATTGGAATGGGATGCCCAAGGTGTCCCTAACTCAGGGAATGACCAGAGTGATACACTCATGTAAGGTTACAGATGGCTCTGTGCTAACACCAATGGAAGGAGCAGCAGTAACAACAGTCCTCACAATAGTTAAATAGCAAAAAACCTGTCTGGATTTCCAAAGTGCTTTTGCACACATGTCCCATCCTCCTTGAGAGGAACCATAATAATGAGCAGATATCTCATAGCCTTCCCTGGCATCTTTCTGTTTTGAGGGGCAGCCTAGTGTGATAGTGAGAATGGAGTTAAAAATCAGGATGATCTGGGTTTGAATCCCAACTTTTGCTTATTACAACCTAAGTGACAGTTTAATAGCTTCTCTGAGTCTTAGTTTAATTGCAAAATGGGCACAATGCAACTTGCTTTATAGGCTTATGGGGAAAATGAAATAAAAAATTTTTGCTGCTGGGATTGGACATAAGATAAATTAATAAGAAAAATTTTGGAGCCCAGATGATGAATTTACTTACTGGAAGAAGCAGAGATATACCAGGGTGGGTCTAAAAGAGGCTGAATTGTGCTGTGATTCACTTCATGGAACATCTGTGAGGCACAGGCTGCCCATCAAGCACTGTGTCAGGCATGGGCTACAACACTGGGCAAGCTACCTTGCCTGCCCTGCAGGGTTTTAGTGATGACAATCCCAATGAACTCTAACCCAGAGCCAGTCATCAGCATCTAAACAGAGGCATGGAACCAGAGCAGGAAGAGACCACAGCCACCGGCTGGAAACTTCTGTTGGAAACGGTAGAAGAGACTGATCGAGATAAATCTTAAAAGTGTTTGACAGATGGAGACTGGATGAAAGGAAGGAGGTAGCACTGCAAGAAGAAGGTAGAACTCTGACGCAAGTACCAAATGTGGAGGAGTGAAGGAACCCTTGGGATGCAAACACCAAATCATGGCCCTCAAGTCAGTGACCTGGAAACTGTGAGGTCCTCATAAGAGACTATGTTGGAGAGGGCATAGTTCCCTCTCAAGATGACAACAAACAACAACATTCTGATTTAGTTTATATTAATATAGACCATATAGACCCCTGAATCCCCTTCTCTCCAAGACAGAGTGGGGCTCACCTTTTTCTGTATTCATGCTTTCTCTATAATATCCATTTTTATATTTATCAGTTTTAGGTACTTCTCAAACATCAAAGACTTTCTGGCGCTAAAATCAGGGTCTTGCTCCTGAATAGTTTCACTTAAAACATCTTTTACAGCTCACATCGGGGGGGAGTTGGGGACCTCAGTGCTACAAAAGGCAATAAGCTAGAAGGATTTGGGGGACTTCACAGAAAGGCTCTAAAGCAGTTAGGGAAGGTACAAAAGGAATATCTAGCTGTGTCGGGTCATCACGCCATTGTGCCTGAAGATAATAAACTTTCTGGGAATTCCCCAGCAGTCCAGTGGTTAGGACTCAGCGCTTTCATTGCTGGGACCCAAGTTCGATCCCTTTGTGGCGAAACTTAGATCTTGCAAGCTGTGCTGCATGGTCAAATTAAGACAGAAAAGAGAAAGGGAAAGAGAATAAATCTTCTGGGACAGGGAAGAGTCACACCCTTCAAGCAGTATTTCACATACTAAAGAGGAAAATATTGTCTTGTAGAGATACATGTTCTCAAGGACTCTATAATGTTAAATTCTTTCTATTAGAATGGTACTTAAACTTATACAAACATAAAACTAACTATAGATTCTCAACACTTGGAAACCTTACATAATTATAAAATAAAAATAAATTTATAAACCTATGAAAACTAAAAAGAATCCAATTTCAAATGAATCACATTGATTTGATATGATATGCTGTTGTTTTGCTCAGAATAAAGAGCAAGTCTGACTACTGTGATACAGTGCCAATTCTTCTGACTTGAAGGTATCTGTATATATTGTATAATAGCCAGTGTTTCCACACTTGTCTCTTTTTGGTTGTTGTTAAACTCAAGACACAGAAAGCCGAATTAATTACATCCATGAAGCTATAGCAAAATAGCATAACTTTTCATAGAGAGAAGTTTGTATTATTCCAATTTCTTCTTCCTTCCTCCTACCTTTTAGTCCCTTCCCATGCCCGTAATCAAGTGGGTATTTTGAATGTATGTGGTGTGTGTCCTTGTATATCTGTTTGCTTGCAAAATATATAGTTGCTTTGTGGTTTGGTTTTAATTTATGTAAATGAGACAGTATATTAAAAAGCAGAGGCATCACTTTGTGGACAAAAGTCCATATAGTCAAAGCTATGGTTTTTCCAGTAATCATGTACAGATGTGAGAGTTGGACCATAAAGAAGGCTGAGTGCTGAAGAATTGATGGCTTCAAACTGTGGTGCTGGAGAAGACTCTCAAGAGTAACAACCTTGGACAGCAAGGAGATCAAACCAGTCAATTCTAAAATCAACCCCGAGTATTCATTGGAAGGACTGATGCTGAAGCTGAAGCTCCAATCCTTTGGCCACCTGATGTAAAGAGCCAACTCATTGGAAAAGATCCTGTTGCTGAGAAAGATTGAATGCAAAAGGAGAAGGAGCCAGCAGAGGATGAGATGGTTAAATAGTATCACCGACTCAATGGACACGAGCTTGAGCAAGCTCTGGGAGATGGTGAAGGACAGGGAAGCCTGGTGTGCAGCAGTACATGGGGTTGCAAAGAGTCAGACATGACTTAGTACTTGTACAACAACAGATTGAACAATAAGCTTAGTTCCATTCCCTACTTTTTTCATTTACTGCATGTTTTTATGAACTACCCATGCTGCTGTTCAGTTCAGTTCAGTCACTCAGTTGTGTCTGACTCTTTGCAACCCCATGATTCGCAGCACACCAGGCCTCCCTGTCCATCACAAACTCCTGGAGTTCACTCAGACTCACGTCCATTGAGTCAGTGATGCCATCCAGCCATCTCATCCTCTGTCGTCCCCTTCTCCTCCTGCCCCCAATCCCTCCCAGCATCAGAGTCTTTTCCAATGAGTCAACTCTTCGCATGAGGTGGCCAAAGTAATGGAGTTTCAGCTTTAGCATCATTCCTTCCAAAGAAATCCCAGGGCTGATCTCCTTCAGAATGGACTGGTTGGATCTCCTTGCAGTCCAAGGGACTCTCAAGAGTCTTCTCCAACACCACAGTTCAAAAGCATCAATTCTTCGGCGCTCAGCTTTCTTCACAGTCCAACTCTCACATCCATACATGACCACTGGAAAAACCATAGCCTTGACTAGACGGACCTTTGTTGGCAAAGTAATGTCTCTGCTTTTGAATATGCTATCTAGGTTGGTCATAACTTTCCTTCCAAGGAGTAAGCGTCTTTTAATTTCATGGCTGCAGTCACCATCTGCAGTGATTTTGGAAATCACAGAAAAATAAAGTCTGACACTGTTTCCACTGTTTCCCCATCTATTTCCCATGAAGTGGTGGGACCGGATGCCATGATCTTCATTTTCTGAATGTTGAGCTTTAAGCCAACTTTTTCACTCTCCACTTTCACCTTCATCAAGAGGCTATTGAGTTCTTCTTCACTTTCTGCCATAAGGGTGGTGTCATCTGCATATCTGAGGTTATTGATATTTCTCCCAGCCATGCTGCTGAGTGAACTTCAAAATAGACCTTCAAACAGTACATACAGCACTGTGTTTTGTGGTTGCTACATTTTCATCAGCTTGTTGCCTAGGGAAAATACCTAGATCCCCTTTAATTTCCAGCAGCCACAAAAAAAGTTGCAGTAAATCTCATCTATTCATGGGAAAGTTCCTCTAGAGTGTATCTCTAGGAATGGGCCTAGGGGATGATAAAATACTTGTACAGAGATAATTTTAATAAGATGATTCTCTACAGTGAATGTGCCAGTTTATATCCCAGTGGGAATGTATTAGATTTCTCTTCTTACTTGTCAGTCCTTGATAGTGTCTGAATTTAATGTTTGCCAACTGATAGGTATAAAGTAATATATCATTGTTTTAATTAATACTTTTTCTAATTAACAGTGACTTAATCATCTCTTTAAATATTTCTAAGCTAGTTTGCTTTCCTCTGCTATGAATTTTCTATCTGTAACTTTTACCCACTTTTAAACTGTTTTCTTTCTTGTAGATTTGCAGGATTCTTTTATATCATAGATATTAATTTCTTATTGGTTTTATACTTTGAGACATCACCTCTGCGTCTGTGATTTATCAGTTAATTTTGTTCTATGGAATCACCATTGATTTTTAATCTTTCATTTTGATGTAGTTAAATCTATTAATTTTTTACTTTGTTATTTGTGCTTCTTAAGTGTTATTTTAAAAATGTCCCAACTCAAAGTGACAAATATATTCTTATATTTTAAAAAACATATCATTAAAGGTATGAGGCTTTTAGTATATAACCTTTATCAGATTAATAAAGTTCTTTCTTTGCTTTTTGAAAGTTATTTTAAGTCATATATAGGTTTGTACTTGATTAAATGCTTTTTCTGAGTGTATCAGAATAATAATCACTACATGAACATAGTGATTTAGAATAAATTTCCATGTTAAACTAGCTTTTATTTCCTGGGATAAATCTTACTTGACTATAATCTTTTGTATTTTAACTCACTTTTATGTTCAGGTAGGTAACATTTTATTTAGAACTTGTGTTTTTCAGTGCATAAGTAAAACAAATGATTTTTGTTCTTATTCTGTTCTTATGCAGTTCTTGTTGTCATTCACGCACTCAGTCATGTTCGACTCTTTCCAACTCCATAATCTGTAGCAAGCCAGGCTTGCCTGTCCTTCACCATCTCCCAGAGTTTGCTCAAAGTAATGTCCATCGAGTCAATGATGCCATCCAGTCATCTCATCCTTTGTCGTCTCCTTCTCCTCCCGCCTTCAATCTTTCCTGGCATCAGGGTCTTTTTCAGTGAGTCAGTTCTTCATATCAGGTGGCCAAAGGATTGGAGCTTCAGCTTCAACATCAGTCCTTTCAATGAATGTTCTGGGTTTATTTCCTTTAGGATTGATTGCTTTGATCTCCTCACAGTCCAAATTTACCCTCAAAAGTCTTCTCCAGCACCACAGTTCAAAAACATCAATTCTTTGGCACTCAGCATTCCTTATGGTCCAACTCTCACATCCGTACATGCCTATTGGAAAAACCACAGCTTTGACTATAAGGACCTTTGTCAACAAAGTGATATCTTTGCTTTTTAGTATGCTCTCTAGGCTTGTCATACTTTTCCTTCCATGGAACAAGCATATTTCAGTTTTGTGGCTGCAGTCACTGTCCACAGTAATTTTGGAGCCCAAGAAAATAAAATCTGTCACTAGACTTACAGTAATATTAGCCTTATGAAATAAGGTGGACATCTTTCTTTTTCTAGTTTTCTGGAACAATGTATATAATGTAGACATTATCTATTGCCGGACCACTTATCAGAATGCACCTATATCAATGACCTGGCCTGGGATTCTTTGGACAGATTTCTTGAATGACCTTTTCAATATCTGTGTGAAATACTGTATTTTATGTATTTTAAGGTTTATCTCTTTCAGTTTTTCAGTTTTATTGAAACATAGCTAGTTATGATATTTTTGTGTTATTTTTTAAACTATCTGTTGTGATTAAATTTTTCTCCAAAAATTATTTACTTCATTCATTCATTCATCCTGCTTGGGCAAAAAGCAGGATGAATGTTCCTCTCTGGGTTTGACCTTCCACATTCACTATTCACTCTTTCTCTCACCCCGGTGTGATTCTTCCCGCCAGAAAATGTGCTGAACAAGGCTCTTTTCCAGTGGCTTTATCTTTTGCTTTCAAGGGCCTACCCCTGGTCTTTGTGAAGATGATGCTGAGGGAGAAGTTAGTCCTGAGGAGAGGGAGGGGCGGTAGCCAAGTGGGGGAGGAGTGATTGCTGCTATGTCCCCACAGTTAGTTTCTCATCAATCTGTGTCAGTTAAGCCAGCCCTCCTTGCTGCCAAGGTAACTGCAAACAACAATTACTGTTGCAAACAACAGTGCAAACACAGGCATTGTAGTCACATTCGAGCACTTGGTTATGAAGCGACTAACATGATAATCCAGATTATGCTTCAATTGACTACCTTTTAAAGGTTAATTTCAAAGTGAAAGAGACAACATTTTGAAATTCCCTAGGGTTCTGTTGACCTAGGTTTGAAAAGCTGTCTTAAAGAATTTCCACTTGTATGTATGCTTTCCTCTACTTATTTTTAATATTCATCCTTTATCATCTTAGCACATGCTAATCTAATCATATTTTACCAGTTTGAAAAAAAGCAGGAAGGTTATCCAGGCAGAGAAGATGACACTTGCCAAAATATGGAAGCAAGAAAGGGCAGGGGTGAACATGAGGAACAGCTCATGGAGGTTTCTAGAACACAAGTGCATGAAAAGTGGGCAGCAAGGGTGGAAAACGGAGTTGTGAATGAATGAAGGGCTCCAGAGACATAGAAGATGAGGGCTATAGCAGAGTCACTGGATGGCCAGTTAGGAGCAGTATCAGGAGAATAGGGTTGGAGCTGGGAGGTCTGTCTGCATGCAACTGAGGGCTGGGTGGTAGAGAAGAGACACCTGGGGTGGAATGCTTCCTTCTGGGTGGTCATTTTTGTTTTGATCCCATCTGCCTGCTGGACTCTGCGCCAATGCTGTAGCTGCCTCCTACCTGCATGCATGTTCAGTTGTGACTGATTCTTTGTGACCCTATGGACTGTAGCCCACCAGGCTTCTCTGTCCATAGGATTCTCCAGGCAAGAACACTGGAACAGGTTGCCATTTCCTCCTCCAAGAGATCTTCCCCACCCAGGGATGGAACCCGTATCTCCTGCCTTGGTAGGCGGTTGCTTTACCACTAGCACCACATGGAAGACAATGTCTGCCCTCATGGAGCTTATGGCCTAATGGTGGGCTGGACATTGCATAAGCAAGCAGTGCAGTGAGATAATCATGACATAATCATGATTGTGACAAATAAGCTTGGAGTGCTGAGGAAGGAAGAAGCAGAGGGGTGTCATGATTCTAACTGCAGATGCAGGTCCTTTTCAAGGGTGTCAAAGAAACTGTTTTGAGAGGTGACTCTTAGCTGAGACTGGAAACAGAGAGGGAAGGCTTAGGAAAGAACTTTTGAGGTAGAAGGAACAGCAAAGCAAAAAAAATTCTGAGAGGGAGCGTTGATGGGCATGCTCAAGGGAAAGCAGGGAGGCGCAAAGAGCTGGAAAAATGTGTGTATGGTCTAGGGGTTGCTGACCATAGGGTGGGGGGTGCTCAGATTCATCTTGGCATGGTGGGGAGCCCTGGGAGGGCTTCAAGCAAGGAGGAAGACCTCTAAGCATGCTTCACACTCCTTCTGTCAATGAGGAGGATTGGAAGCCATGGGGTATGAGTAGAAGCTGGAGCCCAGTTTGCATGCTGCTGTGGTTCTCCAGGCAGGAGATGATGGGGAGAGAAGTGGGCAGACTGGGGAGGTGTTCTGGAGGTGGAGATGACAAGGATGGCCCAGCATGGGACTTGGACAGACAGGAAGGAAAGGGAGAAATCAAGGATGACTCCTGAGGCTTTAGGTTGAGCAACTGGGTAGATGAAGCAGCCTTTACCGAGATGGGAAGGTTAAGGATGGAGCAGGGTTGGGGGAAGACAGATGGGCAGAAGAACCTGCTGGTGGTAAAGAGGAGAGAATGACTTTAAGGAAGAGGAACGTTGTTTTATTATGACAGAGAAGAGAGAGTTTGCTTGCAATAGGAGGAGAAAGGACCACTGGACAAGCCAAGTTGAACAGACAAGTATGAGAGGGGAGAGCTACTGGCCAAGGGGAACACAGGGTGCTTGGACTGGGAAGTGAGCTGTGAAAGAGAAGGAATGGGAGGCTATTTGTGAGAGTGAGAACTGAAATTGTGCCCAGTCTTCTTAGGATGCCAAGCCATTTGCTGTCATGTGATGGAGTGAGAGATTGTAGAGAAGACCAATTTACTCCTTTAAGTTGTTTGAAAATGATTGGGTAACCGAGCCTACATTCCCATGATCACCTTACATCCTACTTGGTGCCACGCGGGGCTTTCTCGTTCCAGCAAAGTAGCTCAGTTTTTTCAAAGTGGAGCCTCCCATTCATTAAATATCTTTGAGTGCTTACTATAGACCAAGAACTCTGAAGGTTGGAGTATACAAACATAGCCGAGGTATTATTCCAGTTCACGACCTAGTTAGGAATGTGATAGCTGAATGAAAACTCTAAAACCAGGCAGGGGGAAAAAAAAGCTAAGTAGGAATTATAAGGAACAGCTAACAGGAAGGGAAGTTACATTTAATTCCCATGGGCAGAGGGTGGACTTGGGGAGAGGAGAAGGTCACTGGAATGTTGCCTAGAGGTGAAAGATGGGGCGAGGCATGGTAGGAGGGAGAACAAGGTGAGCAAAAGCTGACTCCACAGGCCATCCTCACTGCACACTGCTGGGGAGGGGAAACTGCCAGGGATTCAAGTGCAAAAGGCAGGAAAACCAAGTGTCCTGACTTGAAAAGAAGCTTCTTAGAAAAGAAGCCATGCAAAGGACGGATGGGGCACGATCTCTTGGGGGGCCAACTTGGGGCTTCCAGTTCCTGTCCCACGCCCCTGAGATCACACAACTTCTAGGCAAGGGTGATCTCACTGCTGAGAACAGCTGAACACTGGAGAACTCCGGTCTGTCTAGGACTTGAGGCTTTCCACAGTGCAGTGGGCACTACAGGTTGAACTGTTTTCGTTATTGTTACCATAATAATTGGCATTTCACACACTGCCTGTTATCTCCTTCTGGTATTTAGCAGCTTGGAAATGTTCTGCCGGTGATTTTTTCATCTAGGCAGAACCATTTACTCCAACTTCCCCTCCTGCCTATACTTTGCTGCTTTCTCCTAAAAGGCAGCTCACGACCACAAACTTTTTTTTTAATTTAGCACAAAATAATGGTAAGCATATTTGCGAATATTATAACAAAGAAAGGCATTATGTGGCTGAATGGAAGGCTCTTAAAGGATTAGATAAGATCCCACATTCCTAAATTTTAAATCAATCCCTCCCCGAGGAAATACACTTGAGCAATTTTGTGTGTGTGTGTGAGGAACAATTCTACTTGTTCGTAAGTTAGAAAGAGCTTTAGAAAAACACACAGACACACAATGCTCCCTTTTTTGCATATGCCAAACATTTTCACCCAGGGCAAAATCAGTTGCTATTTTAAACAAATTGATTTTTTTGGAGGATGCTGTAAAAATAATATTGCAGGCAGAGCCTGCCTGGGGCAAAACAGTGTGAACTGAGGGAAGCTTGACTTTGGTGTTTTCCTGACTCCTCTTCTCTGTTCAGAGGCTGACCTCCATCAGCACTGGTCCTATCCTGCCCGGATAGGGTTCAGATCTGTGATGGAGAGGACCTGGAGTCTGGGAAGGTGGGGTCACCCCTGGCTCATCCCCTAACCAACTACAACCTTGAGCAAGTCCCTTCCCCTCTTTGGGACATAAAATGAGGGTTTTGGATCACAAAGGATTAAAAAGTCAAATAACCCCAGGACAAAGGAGGTCGTGTAAATGGAGGAAGCAGTCCTGGCAGAAGACACTAGGAAATGGTAGAGACTGGGGCCGAGTAGAGAAAACCTGCCGTGATGTAAGGCCAAGGGCTGGCTCACTCCAGCCAATTGTTGCCATAGGTAGGCAAGCCTGGTGTTGTCAGAACCTCTCATTTTTCAAGAGAACCAAAAATATGAATTTTATGTAAGAGTTTCACATCAAACCACTCTTCAGCCCACACAAAATATATCTCCAGACCAGAAAACCATTATCCAAAAAGATACATGCACCCCAATGTTCTTTGCAGCACTATTTACAATAGTCAGGGTATGAAAGCATCCTAAAGGTCCATCAACAGAGGAATGGATAAAGAAGATGTGGTATATATATGTGTGTATATATATATATGTGGGGTGTGTGTGTATATATATACACACACATAGATATATATGTTAAATTTCTTCAGTTGTGTCTGACTCTTTGTGACCCTATGGGCTGTAGCCCACCAAGCTCCTCTGTCCATGGGATTTCCCAGGTAAGAACATTGGAATGGGTTGTCATTTCCTTCTCCAGGGAATTGTCCCAACCCAGGGATCAAACCCACATCTCTGTTGTGTCTGACTCTTGTGACCCCATGGACTATAGCCCGCCAGGTTCTTCCATCCGTGGGATTTTCCAGGCAAGAATACTGGAATGGTTTGCCATTTCCTTCTCCAGGGGATCTTCCCAACCCAGGGATCGAACCCGGCTCTCCAGCATTGAAGGCAGATTCTTTACTGCTGAGCCACAAGGGAAGCCCATCTACTTTGCTATGCATTGGCATATATATATATATATATATATATATATATATATATATATACACATACATAAAATATTATTTTATATATAATGGAATATTACTCAGCCATAAAAAATAGTACCATTTGCACCAACATGGATGGACCTAGCAATTATCACACTAAGTGAAGTAAGTCAGTCAGAGAAAAACAAATATCATATGATATCACTCATATGTGGAATCTAATTAAAAAATGATACAAATGAGCTTATTTACAAAACAGAAATAGACACATAGACATATGAAACAAACTTAGAGTTACCAAAGGGGAATGTGGAGAGGGAGGGCTAAATCAGGAGCTTGGTATTAACATAACACACTATTATATATAAAATAGATAACCAACAAGGACCTACTGTGTAGAACAGGGAGTTCTACTCAATATTCTGTTAATCTATATGAGAAAAGAATCTGAAAAAGAATGAATATATGTATATGTGTAACTGAATCACTTTGCTATATGCCTAAAATTAACATTGTAAATCAACTATACTCCAGTAAAATAAGGCAAAACAAAGCAAAAAATACATCTCCAGGCTGTATCTGGCCTGCAGTGCTAGATGTGTGATCATTGAGCTAGTAGTCTCTATCAGTGGAGATATTTCTGGCTCCGTGGGTAATTGGGAGAAAGGTTCTGCTGTTTCTACTGAGTATCTGAACTGCAACCTCTTACACTAAGAAAGCCCTGAGGGTGAGTATCCTAATGTTGGGGCTGGATGTTTTATGACGGGTCATTGGGAAGATTATTTGCAGGTCTGTGCCTGTTCCCCTAACAGATTATGCCATCTTGGCAGTTTGGTTCTCTGCCCACACATAAGACCAGCACTATTTATGTGTAAAAAGTGATCCAGTCAGTGCAATCAAGTCCACATGCAGAGTTGGCTTTTAAGTCCAGAGTAAGGTTTTAACAGAATAACTGTCTGAATCAGATGGGAGCCCCCTTAGTGGCCATGAAATGGGGAGTTCATAGAGATCTGAGTTATGAGGGGACAACTGTAGGGTGAGTCTTTGACTACATAATTGTACCCAACCTAGCATATCTTCATTTTAACTCCCTGTCCCAAACCTATTCACCATTCCATATACTGCTGAAAACTCACCTTCTTGCCTTGGCACTCGGGAATTAGGGAAAATTCAGCTCTGCCCAAGGAGCTTCTTGCAGCCTTTATTTAGTCCAGATAAGAATAATGTTAGGTTTCTTAACTTTCGTAACAATATCAACTTTGGCATATATTCATGTCTGATGTCTAAGACATAGGATTCTATTCATTCAACATTCTAGTATTTGCCAGTCTTCAGTATGAAAACGACTGCCTTTTAGTTCCAGACAAAAGCCAAGTTGAAATAACTGATAACTTTTAAATTAGATCAAAGTATACACCAGTCGTTTATTGTTTAATGTTTATTAAGCTCTCTCCCTGACTCTTGTTGGCTTGTTCAGGAAGCTGTATTCCTGGACCACATTAACTTTGTTCCCTGCAGAAATATCTTCACTGAGTCGTGTTGGTTATCATGCCCATGACTTTTATGGAAGGCCATTTTAAGAATCAGCCAAATGAAGTACATTTTCCCATTTTCTCTAAAAACTATTGCGGAAGATATTGTCCATTATGTTGCTCAATGTTCCTGACACGATGATCCACATCATAAATCCCTCTTAGAATCTAATATCAGGCAAATGTTTACTTCTCTTGGCACCATAGAATGCTTCTTCCTAAGCAATCATGAAACTGTTGGATGTTAGGACTCCCTTTCCTTTATTGCCTTGGCTGCTGGGAATCTTAAAGCCTGCATTTATGCTGGCAGCGACCATAAGTTTCCAAATTGGGCGCAGAATTATCTTACTGCTTCATTTTCTTGGTGTTGACCGATTTTTGTTTTACTTGTTTTCTGCATATATGTGTTTTATTATATGTTGATTAATGTAGTTTTGGAAGTAAGCAGTACATAACTTATTCATACATTTCATGATCACTTAAAAACATATATTATTTTATTATTGTTTCCAAATTAGTTCACTTGTATCTCTTTAATCTTCTCAGCTGGAATTGGAATTTCTTTTTTTTTTTGTACAAAATCTTTCAATTGTATTTAACACAGAGCTTCACACTCAGTTAGCACTCAATAAATACTTGCTAATTTGTTCACTTCACCCTTGACTAATGACTCATTCCCAAGCCACTGAAAGAAGGAAGAAAGCTTATATCATGTAAAGAATGAAAGTTTATTCATCAATGTGAAGTGAGAGAAAAGACAGGTTTCATACATTTTCTCCCTCCTCTGCAAATGAGTAGGGCATCTGACACAGCAACAAGTGTCTTACCCAGAGAAGGCCTGGATTCTGGTAGGGATTCCCAATGGGCAAGAGTACTTCAAGATCAGAGAATGACCTCCTACTTACATAAAGATTTCCTGGACTTCCCTGGTGGTACAGTGGTTAAGAATCTGCCTGCTAATGCAGGGAACATGGGTTGGATCCCCGGTTTGGGAAGATTCCACATGGCCCAGGGCAGCTAAACCCGTGTGCCATAACTACTGAACCTGTGCTCTGAAACAAGAGAAGCCACTGCAATGAGAAGCCCGCAAACCGCAGCTGAGAGTAGAGCCCACTCACCATAATTAGAGAAAGCCAAGTGCAGTGACGAAGACCCAGTACAGCCAAAGATAAATTAAAAAAAATAATAATAAAACAAGATTTTCCCGTATTTTGCAAACATGCATTGAGTATTTACCCTGTGCCTGGTACCATCCCAGTTGGAGGAAGGCAGAGATGAGGGGGACTAGAGATGGCTTAGTCCCTGGGGTTGCTCAGAAGAACACAGACCTCAGGGCCACAATTCACAGAATAGACCCAGAACACTGCCATTAGGATTATCTCTCTCTTGGACTCGCCTAGCTTCGTGGAACCGGGAGACAGATGCAGAGTAATGGTGACGGAGAACCAACCACACCAGTCTACTTTACAGTGAATGTCCACATGCAGCTCAGGCTCTCTCCATCTTCCAGTTGTTGGACCAGTAAGTCCAACCCTGCCGTATTTCGGACCCTTCTGCCTACAGCCATGATCTCGCTGGGCTGAGGAGAGGCACAGCTCACACCAGAGACGGAGGATTGTATGCTCACTTGGAGCTGGGGATTATGATGACGAGGCACTGATTAGATGTGCAATAAACTCACCAGCTACCTCAAAGCTAAACAGCCTGCATTGCCGAGGGAGGAACACTATTTTCTTGGGCAGTGTGTCTTTTAGTGCCCATTTACATAAATTGTTTCCTGACCCTGTGGAGTGCCATGACTGCCTAGTTGCTAACACACCCCCAAATTTGCGGTAACAATCTCTTATAACATGGATGCTATTAACTCACTAGGCAATACACATCTCTGACTTTGATTTTTTTTTTAGTAATAATATTCTCGGGAAAAAAGCAAATGATGGTCACAATTTATTTCAGAGGGTGTTGAGTCATTTAGCATACATCTGTGAAATGTTACTTAATCTTGGGTGGTCTGTGTGCATAATTATGTTTTAATTTGCACATGATTGCTGACTCTCATATCACTTAAACAATCAGGATGCATCCAACGACTGACTGTTGTCTTGTAACATTTTGTTTTCCCCTTTGGAACTATCGGAAAGAGACCATCACATCCCACAACCATCTGCAATATTGCGTGTGTACAGCTGAATATTGAATAGATATTATGAGTATTGAATTTGGCAGCACTTCTGCAGTCATATTTCGATGTATTTTTCATTGCCAACTGAAAAGAAAATGAAAAGAAGGAGGAAAATGGTTAAAGTTCCCTGGGTTCTGTGGAATTGCCCTTGCATTTTTATATCTTTCTTCTCATTCTTTGTTTTGTTTTCCCCTTTAATAATAATAATATTTTGCGTAGTACGCGTATTTCAAAAAGGTCACCCAGTCAAGTATGGTGTTCGGTCTTTACTGTAAAATGAGTGGGCTTATCAAACATTTATTTATGTATGAAAAACACTAAGGCACAGGATGCTGGTGACTTATGGTGACTAATATCATTATTACTCAGTGATAGGGGAGACCGAGAACTCTTACTGCCAAACACTTCCCACTCAGTAGCACTGCTGTCTGACTACAGGATGATGTGGTGGGACATCATTCCTGTCAAAACTTAGAGTATATCTCCAGGATGTCAAGAGTGATTATGGAATTGAATACCAAGGGCCAATATCTATCTAAAAAATAGTCTCCTTACAGGTGAAGGGCCAAAAATATGCATGTGTTTCTGTTTCTGGGTCCCTTTCTCTGATAGAGGACATTTGAACAGAGACCAAAATAAAATGAGGAAGGGAACTATGTGAACAGCTAGTAGAAGTAGAAGCTAGTAGAAGAACACTCCTGGCTGAAAGAAAAGCAAGTTTAGTATTCCTGAGATGAGAGTGAACCTGGAGGCCAGCGTAGCTGGGGTGGGGTCCCGGCCTGGAAGGTTAGTTAACTGAAATGAGATCACAAAAGGTCTTGCGGGTCATTCTGAAGTCCTTGGTTTTTCCTTTGTATGAGCTGGAAAGCCAGTAGAGGAGTAACAGGGTATGACTTGGGATTTAAAACAATCACTCCGGCTGCTAAAGAGAGAATAGATGATCATAAGGCAAAGTTGCAAACAAGGACGTCAGTTTCCAGGAGAGATGCTAGTGGCTCAGGCCCGAGTATGTGCAGTGGAGGTGGAGGAGTGATCAGGTTCTGGATGTATATTGAAGGTAAAGTTGGTAGCATTTGCTGATGGATTAGATACAGGTGTTGAGAGAAAGAAGTCAAGAAGAAAATATTTCCTTTAATAAAACTCTATGTTCCCATAGAAAGAGTAAGAGTTAAAAGAAAACAACATAAGGAGAACTGATACTTCTGTTTAGAAAAACAATATTCTAGATGCAAACTAGTAGGGGTTATGCCTAGTTCAGCCTTGTGAGTGAGTGCTTTGTTGGAAGATGGACTCAGTCATAATTGTTTGTTACCCTTCCAATCAAAGGTGGGATCCTGCTAAAATATACAAGATGACAGGGTTACACTCTAATCTCAGCTAGAGGGTTTTAATGCCCTAATTTTCCCTTCTTCCAACATTTCAGTGTGTGGGCTTTTGTGACCTGCTACCAACTAGCTCAATGACAGTTTTTGTCTCTCTGCCAGCCCCGGGGCTGAGGTACAGAGCTGGGAGTTTTCTGAGTGGTCCTTCTGTGCTAAGAGCTAGCCTGAGGCCACATGAATAATAGCTGATTCAATGTGAAGCCATCTGAAGCAGAGTTGGTCCAAGTGGCTTTGGGGGTCTTAATACAAGAACAAGAGAGAGAGAGAGAGCTTGACATAACCCCAGGAAGGGGGTTGGACCTTCTCTGGAAGTCATTGAGGAGTGTCCCTGACCAAGAGTGTCACAATTGTTACTTTTGTTAAGGACTGAGAGACCCTGTGTAGTTCATTATCCTGTCCAGTTGAACAAGAGCAGTTCTGTGAGGCATATCTTCCAGCAGGACTCTGCATAAAAGGAAGTTTGTTCTGTCTCTACCATGTCGCAAGATCTCAGCATCAGGGACCCAGGTACATTACCAAAAGGTCTGCTCTCCCTGTTTCACCAGAACCTGACTCATAGCACCCTGGCTGCAAGAGTTCTGCTTCCACGGAGAAGAGCAATTAGATGCTTGCATGCAACCTGACAAGTGACAGAGGAACCCTGGAAATCCAAGAGTCTCTTCTGAGATTCTTTGGAGATGGGGGTGGGGAAAGGAGCTTGTCACCTCTGGGGGAATGCCACTCATTTCCCCCTCATTATAGTCAGCATCTCCTCTGCAGAGCAGTTTCTGATGGTGATCATGAGACCACATGTACAGATAAGAAACCTCCGCAAAGAGATCTAATCCAAAGTCACAGCTGAGACAAGCTTTAGACGATGCAAAGGAGCCCAGACGACATTAGATTTGACATTTCCCCCTTAGTGGAAGATTTCGTCTTGGAGCCACACCAAAGTTCATCCAATACTTCATTATCCAGGCACTGATTAACTGATACCCGGCTTCCTCTGGCCCCTAAAGATGAACCTATCACGAAAATACAATTGCATTGTTTCTCACTCATTGCCTCTCGAGCATGATTAATCAGGCAGTGGATTCTCCAGGGCTTCTCTATTTCTTTTTTTGTTTTTCTCTGTCTTTGATGATTTTATAAATCAGTCTAAACTTCCTCCACCACAGGGTGAGTATGAGTCGAAAGAAGAGGTACAGCTCAATGCATAGTCCCTGTGTTTGGGAGTTAGGAGAAAGGATTTGGTGTGGCAGAAACTAAATGGCTTAAAAATGATATTGGATTCTCTTTAAGTTTTAATTATCCATGTTATCTCTGCTTTCATTATTATGGATCCCTGAACGTTACAGTAACGGCTGCACAGTTGATAACTGCAGCATGTAATCACGATGTCTGCTCTGTAATCATATTCCAGCGTGCCATTTATCAGGGACCATTAGAACTCAGAATGCTGGGGAGAAGCAGAAATAAACTAAAGACAAGCTCAGAGTGCTATCTTAAATGTCCCAGCCATTTTTCATTACCATTTTCTTAAAAACTGACTCCATGCAGACTAGGTCTCCTCTTTCTTTTGAAAGTTCAGAATCCAATCTGTAAGATCCACTATGGAACCACACTTTCACCCTCTTCAGATTGAAGTAAATCAGGTTGGTTTTTCAAGCTATACTCGATGCAGGGGGTCACAGAGTCAGACGCAACTGAGCGACTGAACAGCAACAGTGCCTGTTAGCTATGGAAGTTCCAGAAGGAGTTCATTGTTGGACAGCCTTGCCATCTTGTGATTACTTTTTCCAGACCCTGGTCTGAAGCATCAGGTGAGACCTGTTCCAAGCAAATGTGGGTTTGTCAGGGCTCATGAGGCTCAGAGTCCAGAGAGGCCACCCCAGTGAAGAGTCACACAGCACAAAGTGTTGTGGTTCCAAAAACAGAGGGCAGGGCTCCAGAAAAGACCTCGCATGAAGAAGTTTTAGAAATCAGGCAGAAGACAGCATAATTATTATGTGGGAATCCTGTCTATGGGCGACTTGTCCTGGCCTTGAAATTGGGGTTCAGGGGCAGATTTCTAGTCCTAGAAGAGGATAAGAAACAGCAAGGGAATTGGGCAGTTGGCAAAAATTAAACTGGCATTCAGTGCTGGGACCTGGAGCCTGGGCAAGAGAGCAGGAGCTCTCAGACCTAAACTGCGACTCAGCTGTTAGTGGAAGAGTTTAAATGTGCCTCTAAGTATCAGGTGCTCGTGTGCATGCTTGCGAGCTCAGTCACGTCCAGCTCTGAGCAACTCCATGTACTATAACCTGCCAGGCTCCTCTGTCCATGGGATTCTCCAGGCAAGAATACTAGAGACGGTTACAATTTCCTTCTCCAGGGGATCTTCCTGACCCAGGAATTGAACCCATGTCTGCTACATTGCAGGTGAATTCTTTACTGCTGAGCCACCTGGGAGATAAAGTACTTAGAACACAGCAATAACGTGTTAGTAATAAGGCATTTCTGGTGGCTCAGCTGGTAGAGAATTCGCCTGTAATGTGGGAGACCCCGGTTTGATTCCTGGGTGGGGAAGATCCCCTGGAGAAGGGCATGGCAACGCACTCCAGTATTCTTGCCTGGAGAATCCCCATGAACAGAGGAGCCTAGTGGGCTACAGTCCATGGGGTTGCAAAGAATCGGACACGACTGAGTGACTGAGCAGCAGCAATACATAATAAAGTATTAGTATCACAACCATTATTATTTTCATGCAACTATGCCAGGAATGCCACATCCAGAGGAGGCAGTGGTTAATAATAAGTACCTAGATTTCAGTTCAGTACTGGGCGATGGAATGCTAACCCCAGCTGGTGTGTGTGTGGCTCTTTAGCTCCTGCCTTCCCCATCTCTGTGCTGATCTAGGATTTGGAATAAGAATGATCCATCAGGTGGAGGGAACAGGAGGTCAGCTTGTGGGAAACTGGATCGATAGGTAAGAGGCAGGGCTGGCACCCATGAGGTGGACTGAGACTGGCCTAAATGGATGACTCCCAGGCAATACCATGTAATGAGCAGCTCTCAAACACAGAGCATGCTTGATTTCTGTGTGGGGAAACATAAATCTTTTTGTATCGAAATTGATTTTTTTGTTTTTCTAAAATAAACGTTCAGGGATTCAAATGTGGATAATGCTAACTCTCTTCCCAGTAATCTACAGGCCTCCGTGGACTGTAATGGTTCAAAATGAATAGATCTATTGTTTGATTGACGCTCTCCTGCAGCCTGGGTGGGCACAGCGTCACATGGGAGCAGGAACAATGGGATGATTACTGAGGACTCCTGTGGTTAATTCCGGCTCTATAGAGTTAATTCAGTCTGAAGCGCACATGATCAGTTCCATCTGTATCGGTGCAACTGGGTTTGGGGGAGTTTTTATTAAAAATTCTCAAATCAGTTCTGTACAAGAGAATTACCTCCTTACCACTCCATATCTCCTGCCAAGTACTTGATAAAATGTGTTCTACAAATGTAGATAAGAAGTCATGATAAGAAGACTCACTCCTGCTGAATATTGGAATTATCCGGCTGATGCGGCCGGCAAACGTGAAAACCGGGACAAATCTCCACTGGAGAATTTTCAAACTGTTAGAGGTCATCCTTCGTCCTGGGGCAAAGTTTGAAGGGGAAAATGAGAGACACTTCAGTTTTACCCACGTGCTGGTGAACCCAGGCTGCTCAAAATTGGATGACTTCCAAATATGTCAGGTCTAATCAAGACCTCTGAGTTGGCGCTGGCCTCTGAATCAGCCCCCTTGAGCTAGGATGGGCTTCCTGCAGGATGAACCTTCTTGCATACCTTTAGCTTCAGCAGGCAGGTGATCTCTTGTTTTCTGTGGATACGTCGTGTCAACTGAAGAATAAGGCTAGGATCCTAGCCAGCCACGCCAGCACCTTCAGAAGGGCAGAGGAATAACTGAGCAGGAAGTAGTGACTGTGCTAAGAGTAGTGACTATAGGGGATTGGCAGGGGAGCGTTCATTTGCCTTTGAGAGAGTGAGGAGGGCTGGGCAACCTAGAACAGCTGTGGCAATCTTTTCATTTATTCATTTATTTTTATTAAACTGTTTTTTTGGCCAAGCTGGGTCTTGGTTGCTGTGAGGGCTTTTCTCTAGTTGCAGTGAGCTGGGGCTACTCTGTAGTTGTGATGGGCAGGCTTCTCATTGTGGTGGCTTCTCTAGCTGTGGAGCACGGGCTCTAGGGCTCGGGGAATTCAGTAGTTGTGGCACATGAGCTTGGGAGTTGTGCTTTCCAGGCTCCAGAGCATAGGCTCAATAGTCGTGGAGCACGGGCTTGGTTGCTCTGAGGCATGTGGGATCTTCCCGGACCAGGAATCAAACCTGCGTCTCCTGCGTTGGCAGGTGGATTCTTTACCACTGGGCTACCAGAAAAGCCCAGGAACCTCTTTTTGAGTGTTTTTGTCTTGGGAATTTTTTTGGTAATAAGTACCACTCCCTGGTGACTCAGGGGTAAAGAAAGAACAGAATCTGCCTGCCAATGCAGGAGACGCAGGTTCAATCCCTGGGTTGGGTAGATCCCCTTGAGAAGGAAATGACAACCCACTCCAGTATTCTTGTCGGGGAAATCCCATGGACAGAGGAGCCTGGTGGGCTACAGTCCATGGGGTCACAGAAGACTCGAACATGACTCGGCAACTAATGAATGAATACTGAATGAATGAACAACAATAAATACTGTATAAAATTATAACCTGCCCTGAAAAAGCAGTGGTTTATCACAAGAGAAAATGTTGGACTGACTCCTGGTGCTGGAGGAGTCATTGAGCACAAGTGAGGCACTTTCCATCTCTCTGCCTCAGTTTCTACACGTGCACCTTGGAGCAGTGGAGATGGGGAGGAGCAGAGGACGTGTCAGGACCATTCTGACTCTAACAGCTCAAGTCCCTGCGTCCTGTCCCTTGTCCCATATATAAAGTCCCAACAACACCCGACTTTTCACTCCACAGAACACTTAGATTTCCTCTAATACGTTCTATTTTTCACATGCACTTGAGCCATGGAGATAAAACACTTGCCTGAGATAGACAATCATTTAGCCAAGAAAACGAAATGGGAAAGAAGATGAAGACCCATCAGCAGAACAGATGGCTCTGCACACAAGGCAGAGAGACCCACAGGTAAGACAGAGGGCAAGGCTGATGGGGAAGCAGATAAGAGGTGTTGGGAGGGTAGATGGATGGAGTGGAGGAAGGAAGCACAGCAGTGACAAGTGGAACATGGGTATCATCAGCACCGGTATCATCTTACACAGAGAGACAGTCATTCAGGGCAATCGGAACACAGGAGCATATAGCCCTGCCCTCCTCCCTGGCTTCTTCCCTGCCCCCAATTGAAACAGCAGGCGGTTTTCAAAATCAAAATGGGGCATTGCCAATCACTGAGGGTACCGTTGTTCACTGTGTCAAGTGGTTTACATCTATTAGCTATTTCATCTTCCCAGTGACCTCATGGGTTGGCCTTATTTCTATTATTATCATTATTCCAGTTCTAGGAATGGAAAAAAAAATAGGAAGCTCCACTCAGCTAGTAACTGCTGTTACTGGGCTCAATTTGTTTTTTACTTCATTGGGTCATAGCTGTGGCACACAGGCTTAGTTAGCCTGTGGTATGTGGGATCTTTGCTCCCTGGTCAGGGATTAAACCTGAGTCCCCTGAATTGGAAGGCAAATTCTTAACCACTGGGCTTCCAGGAAAATCCCCCGAACTGAGCTTGGCTGACTCTTAAGCCCATGTGCTTCTCACTGCCCCTCCTGCAACCAGCACACTTCCGGTCTATGGCATGTGAGCTCTGGTGCATTCCCCTGTCTCTCTCTCTCTTCCTTTTCTCCCCTTTTCTGAGACACAGGTCCCAGCAGATTGGAGCATAAGGAGATCTTTGCTTAACTTTTTCCTCTTCTTCTCTGCCTCCCTCCTTCCCTTTTCTGGCCGAGGGTCCCATTTATAACATAGAATGTACCAAGAAAACATCCATTCACCACTTCCCTAATTTTTCTGGCAATTGTGATTAAATCAACTCAGAGGCTGTGGGAAGCTTTGATAGTTAAATAATTTGGATAACAGAATATTTAATTAATTGCAATTACACATGCCATCTTGAAATTCATTTCTATTTTAATTTTAGCACAAACTGGATTGTACAAAACATGTTTTTTTTTTTCTTTTTTTCTACCAAAACCTGTCTGTTTCTTCCCATCTTTCTTACTATTCCTCTTAACCCTGAAGTCTTTACTTTCTTCTTTCCTTGTATTTGGAGACACAGGCAGTCAAAGGGTACCAGTCATACCCAAGTTCTGCATACAAGGGGTAATGGAAACCACAAAAGAACTTAAGTCATAATCTTGGCCTACCAGATGCATATGATCCAATGGAGGACACAATCCATAAATGCATAAAAATGTGAAGAATACAAAGGGCCCCATGGATGATAATTCCATGTCCAGTGTGCTGAAGAAGGTGGAGGTGGTTTTGAACCTCCTTTGAGATGTGTGTAGCATTTGTACAGATAGACAGAAATAGGAGCAGTAGTTCCTAGGAAGAGGAGGGTTTTGATTTATAATTTATGATTTGTATTTCTTTTCTCTTTACCCTCCTCTTCACTGATTCACTTACTCATTCACTCAACAAATGAGTGACCAGACAGTGGTCACTAAAATGTCTGTCTTGAACCCAAGGAAACTCCCTGCCATGCTCTGGGTCTTCCCATCTGAGCTCGATGGGTATAGCCCAGCCATGCCCTGCTCTCCAGGAGTCTCTGGCAGGCCCAGTGCCTCCAAGCCCCCTGCCATTCCAGCCAGGTGAGTTGTCCATTGCCAGCGGTGATTGTCATGGGCGTGTCCTCACCTGACTGAGGCAGAATCCTGCCTAAGGAATGTGGCTTAGCTTACAACTGTATAAGGACCACAAGAGGGGAAACCTACCGAGTGGGTCCCCAGGCTTTCTTCTACTCTGCTAACTGAGCATCTTCCTTGGGCTCTGATGTTCCAGGACCTTGGGAGACTCCCTGAGGTGCTTTGTCTGGAATGCTAAGACTTGACATCGTATGTTATCTGGCATGAACCTCATCTCAAAGGCAGACTCAGAATTGGCTCTGGGGCATCTATATTTTTCTGATTTCCTCTCTACATCCCCCTATCAGAAGGAATTCTGGTTTCATTCTAAACGAGGACCTGAGTGTGGTGACTATCGTTGCTTTATTTCATTTATCCATTCCTTTGTCCATAAACCATGTGTCAAGCAGCTTCTGTGTGTCAGGTACTGTGTTGGGCTTTGTGGGACATAAATGAATACATGGTTCTGTTCTCAAAGTCTTGGGAGATAAATGGAGTTTACCACATGTGAAAAAAATCACGCAACTCAGGGTAAGCTAAGTTCCACGGAAGATATGTCTAACTCAGGCTGGGGAGCAGAGCCAAGTCTTGAGATGAGTAATACATTAGTGTAAAGCAGAGAAGAGGAACTGAACATTCTAGATAGAAGGAACAGCTTGTGCAAAGGCATGGTGACAGGAGCTTGGGGAGGGGTGGGAGTTTTTTCCCTAAAAGGAGTTATATGGCCAAGAACTAGATCCAAGACTATTTGTCTCTCTGAGGAGAGGGTCATCATAACCTTGTATGGGAAAAGCAGCATGGAACAGTGACAAGTCCCAATTTAGTATTAAAAGTTCTGGATTTGTGTTGCAGACACCAGATGCTCTGGGTTTGAATTCTAGCTTCGCCATGTACCATCTGTATGCTCAAATTTCCCATCTCATTTTTGTCACTTATACAACAGACCAATCTGATCTTGCAGAGCTATTCTCGGGACTAAATGAGATAAGACGCATGGCACTAAATAGCATTTAACCAAAGTTAATATTAAAGTTACCTTTATTTTTAATAAAACCTTTGTGAACAATTAAGTGCTTCAGCACTATAAAGAACTGCATAATCTCTGCACAATCTTGCCAAATGTCAACCCTAAATTCATGGGTATCAGCATTTTTAGATTTTAGCTAGTTTTGTGGTTTGACCTTGTGTAATCCTACGGACCCTATTTCCCAAGTGAAATCAAACAATTTAATGTTGAAATAGTAATTTGTGTTAGAGTGGGGGCAACATCGATGATCATGTTGTGAGAGCCTGAATCTCCCACTTTCTCAACCCACCCAAGTGGCGGTGTCCTTCACAGTGAACTGATGAGTCTTGGAAACAGAGAAACCAGCTCTGCTCACGTCATCTATAAGGATGTGATTTGCTGAGCATTTTTGCCAAAGCTGCTCGTGCCTTGTTGCGAAGTCTGCTTTTCTTTTGTTTGCAGAGTTTATCAAGTGAAGAGGCTCCATTGATGATGAAGCTGCATGAGTATGTTTGCTAACCAGCCAGCTCTCCAAGGGCTTTGTTGAGTTCAGGTGATGTTACCCTTGGAGGTCCAGGCTGAGAAACTTTCACAAACCTGAGATTCCTCCTCACAGTATTATTTATGTCATCCCACCCCTGTTTCTTCTAGAGCAAAATTGTAACAGTGCAGATCATGTATTGATACGGTTAGCAGAGATGGGGCAGTAAAGGCCATACATGCCTCCTGGCTTTTCTAAATAGGTTTAAGCACAATTTTAAAATTTCATTTTTAATCAAAAAGCATTCTGTGCTTTTCATAATGTGTAAAACAGTGTAGAGCTATATAAAGAGAAACTTAATATCCTTCTGATCTTTCTGGTTCCACTCAGCTGAGATCATAGTTCAATGCCTGTGTCCTTCCATCTCTCTCTCTGTGTTCACTAACACACACACTCATGCACACAAACACACACACTTTTTCCTATTTGTTTTATTTGGTTAGTAGGATAATTCACTACACATAACCCTACAATTTGCCCCCAAGCTATAGCCCTATAGTTATAACTCATAGGGCTATATATACTATATATTATATTCACAGATATTTCTGGGATAGGGATTCATAATGAGGGGTTGCTGTGCAATTTGTACAGGACATCCCAGGTCCTGTTCCACAAAGACTGTACCATCAACATTTGAGAAGACCCCTTGCCCCGCTTCCTTCCTGGTCCTGGATAGTATCAGTTTTTTATTTTTTGAAAATCAGCAGAACTAGACATTCATGAAATTAATCTTCTTTCCCCCACTCTCCGCCCTCCAGGGTAGTCAGATGACCATGTCTGAGTGTCAGTAGATCATGCATAAGCCGGGTCCTGTCCTGACTCTCTTGCTTGACGAGAACTCACCCTGTTATTCACAAGCTGTTCAGCTCACCTTTGCTTTGCTGGCAGGGCTCAGCTGAGTTCTCAGGAAGAGTTAGAAGCACAAGTACATTTAGTGTGAAATAGCCCTGACAGCTCTAAAAGGTTGTGTTTTATTCATTAAAAGGAGGCCTAACAGTGAAGCTAAATACCGTGGTAGGGAAGGATTCCCTAAACACCTGAGGAGATATTTGAAACAGAGGCCAAAACTCTCTTATCTGCCAAAGCCTCTTATCTGCTGAAGATGAAAGAGAAAGAAAGAGAGGAGGAGGGAGAGAGAACTGATGAGTGTGAAATCCTGTCCTGAGCCCTTGTAGGGTTGTTATTGGACCCTCAGTGCCATAAAAATCACCTAAGTCCAGGCCTGCTAGGGCTTTTCTGGTGGCTCAGCTGATAAAGAATCTGCCTGCAGTGCAGGAGACCTGGGTTCCATCCCTGGGTTGGGAAGATCCCCTGGAGAAGGGAAAGGTTACCCACTCCAGTATTCTGGCCTGGAGAATTCCATGGACTGTATAGTCCTGGATGAGGGGGAGGCGGGGTGGTAGTCACAAAGAGTCGGACACGACTGAGCGACTTTCACTTTCCAGGCCTGCTACATGGTCAACACTTTGTAAATTGTGATGGCTGTTATTATTACTAAATAATAAAAACAACATAACATTTTCAGTTTGTGATTTGCTACTCATAGACACTTCCTCAATCAGCTACGATTTCAGGACAGTTTCTATTAAAAGGTTTTATTGATTTGTGGTTTCTAGAGACAGGCTAAGAGTCTGTCTCTCTTTTCTGCATGCCTCAACCAAAGCCTCTTTTAAGCAGAAGGGGATCTTGCCACTTGTCAGATCTGTCCTCCAAGTCCATGTTTCCTTTCACTCCTGATTATTACTATTATTATGTTTAGCCACAGAATCCCTAGTTCTTCTAGCTGAAAGACCCTTGTTCTGAGACGGGCATGCTGTTCGGCAGCCTCAGCAATGATGCCACCAGGACCCGAAGGGCTCTGTATATTCAGGGTGTCCTGGGGAATGACCCCTGGGCAGAGGTCCTATCAGAAAGTCCCACCCAGGACTTACTATGCACCTGAAGTTCATTCCAAAGAGCTGATAACTTATCTACACAGTGAGGAACCATGTGCTCAACAATTGCCATTTTTATTTTCTATACACCCTTTTAAACTTTCTATATACATATAGTGTGTACATTTCCATTCACTTACCCTACTAATAATTGCATCTGCTCTGATTTAGCTTTTAGGACCCTGCAAGAATAAAGGTGAGCTTCCAGCACTCCAAAGCTATTTTTCAGCAATCATCTGGCTCTTGCTTCTAATTTTATTTTCAACCCATAAAATGTCTTGGCTTCCCAATCTCAACACTGGCCCTTTAACCATAGTGTTGGCTTCGGCCTCTCAGTGCAGACAGTGAAGTTTTCCCAGGCCCCCAGGCTCCTGTAGCCCCTTGCTGCCCCTTAGCCCTAACCCTCTGATGCTCAGTGCCTGAGCCCAGCCTCGTGACACACTGCCATCTGTTTAGAGGAAGGAAAATTTTTCTCAGCAATAAAATGCATTGGCCAGGTCGCTCCATTTTGTCTCTGCCATCCTTCCTCCATATTTCTGCATTTCCTGTGTCCATGGACTGTTTGCCAGGGATCTTTTACTGGCACCATCATGACCTGACATCCTGTCTGCTTCTGGAAGCCCAGGGATGAGGGCTGTAAGCCTGGCATCGTTTCCAGCAGTTAGAAACTTGGAAACAACCCAGTTACCCCTGAGAATCAGTAAGAGAAACATCTTAGCCTGGGTCTATAGGACCCTTCTGGTGCCTCGGTCCAGCTGACCACACACTAAAGCTGCAGGACCACAAGATCAGCTGCTGGAGAGGGAGGAGAGGCAAAGCATCTCCGGTCTCAGAGTCCCCAAGCTGCGCGCACAGCTGGAGCCAGATGTATGCACCATGCAGGAGCTTGTGGGTGCTATCGAAAATCCAATCTGATCCACTCCAACGGGGCTATTACACTCCAGCCCTGATAGGATCACATTCACACAGCACAGGGTAAAATTAAATTTGAGAGAAAATGAGATTCCTTTTGTTTTCTGCAGAGTCCCGTAGATAAGTGTTCTCCATGACTTGACCTTGATGGCTGCAGAAGCCGTGTTGCAGGCCCAGAGGGATCTGATAGACAAATGGAATGAATTGGTGATTCCTTTGCTCACATGCTTAGCACTACCACTGGGGACAACGGCTTTCTCTTTCCATCTCCCTCTAGGCCAGATCTGGGCAAAATTGCAAAGAACTACAGAGGACATTTGTCTCTATCCCTTCTCTGTGGCTCCTCCTTCCTCCCTTGTCAAGCCCTGCTCCTCAGCGACCAAATGGCAGCTGCACGCTCCAATCCCAGGGCTCCTTTTCACTAGCTTTCAGCTAGACGTGACTGTATCAGCTCAGGTCATTCGAGCAAAAACATTAACAGTGGCATTAAAAAAAGGGTTAGCTCTTTACCTCTTCACTGTAAGTCTTTTTAAGAGGCCTTCAAGCAAGGGATATCTAAGTCACAAATTTCAAAGATCCTGACAAAATTCTAGGAACCAGTGGGAGAGGTTTCCCTCACCCCAAGTCGCAACACTTGAGCCCCCTCCTCTGGGGGGAGAGATAAGCCCTGAATGCATGCTTTCCTTTCTGAGTGTGGGCTACAGGCAAGCTGCATCAGAGGCTCCTGCGATGCTGGTAAGGTGCATATTTTCTGTCCCCTGCCCAGAGTAATTCAGAATCTCAGCCGTGGCTTTCAAGACAGTACCCTTTTAAATCTGTCATCCGTGAGATTCTGAGGCATGTGTCGAGAGTCACTGGCTGTAGAGCTGGAGGCACTTCTCCCAGTGATCTGAGTCTTTCAGTAGTAGCGGTAGTGTTAGTCACTCAGTTATGTCCAACTCTTTGCAACCCTATAGACGGTAGCCACCAGGCTCCTCCGTCCATGGGATTTCCCAAGAATACTGGAGTAGGTTGCCGTTCTCTTCTTCATGGGATCTTCCCCACCCAGGGATCAACCCCAAGTCTCCTACATTACAGGCAGATTCCTAACCATCTGAGTCAGCAGGGAAGTCCATTGGCTCTTTCAGACCATCACCTATATAATGAGTTATTTCAAGAGTGTCAGATAGCCTGCTCCTTTGGTCCTAAGAGACCTCCCATTATTCCCAGTGGCTAATATGGAAAGGGCCAGGGACTTCTTAGAAGCCTGCAGTTTCCACTCAACCAGTCTTTTGAGACTCTCTCCAAGAGTAGAAATTGAGTCTTTCCAGAGAATGTAACTAGATGTGTAAAAATGTTAGGAGAGCAGGTTAAGTTGAAATATAGGACTGATCTTATTTATAGGTGGGCAGTGCTGATGATACAATTACAATGACCATTTTTTATAATTATATTTTCATTTCATTTTATTTACTTTTTTGGCTTTGCCAGGTCTTAACTGAGGCACTGGTTTGGGGAGGGGGTGTCTTTTCTTCATTGAGGCATGCAGGATCTTTAGCTGTAGAACATGGGATCTAGCTCCCTGACCAGAGACCGAAACTGGTCCTCCTGCATTGGGAGCGTGGAGTCTCAGCCACTGGACCACCAGGGAAGTCCCTACAATGACTATTTATTTAAGGCCTATCAAGTTCTAGGCCATGTACAGACCATTCATAGTGATGTGTTTAGTCACTCAGTTATGTCTGACTCCTTGTAACTCCATGGACTGCAGCCTGCTAGGTTCCTTTGTCCATAGCAATTCTCCAGGAAAGAATACTGGAGTGGGTTGCCATGCCCTCCTCCAGGAGATCTTCCCAACCCAGGGATCGAACCCAGGTCTCCCACCTTGCGGGTGGATTCTTTACCATCTGAGCCACCAGGGAAGTCTATTCATAGTTATAACTTCATTTAATTCTCATGATGTTCTTACATAGTATTATCATGCTTTATGTCTTTCTTTTACAGATGAGGAAATTGTGGCTCAAAGTCACATACCTAGTGACTGCGCACAGTAGAATTTGAACTCAGTTCAGTTCAGTCGCTCAGTCGTGTCTGACCCTTTGTGATCCCATGGACTGCAGCACACCAGGCTTACCTGTCCATTACCAACTCCCAGAGCTTGCTCAAACTCATGTCCATCAAGTCGGTGATGCCATCCAACCATCTCATCCCCTTCTCTTCCTGTCTTCAATCTTTCCCAGCATCAGGGTCTTTTCCAGTGAGTCAGTTCTTCGCATCAGGTGAACAAAGTATTGGAGCTTCAGCTTCAGTATCAGTCCTTCCAATAAATATTCAGGACTGATTTCCTTTAGGATTGACTAGTTGGATCTCCTTGCTGTCCAAGGGACTGTCAAGAGTCTTCTCCAATACCACAGTTCAAAGGCATCAACTCAGCTCTGTCTGAATACAATAATCCTTTCTAAGCGTACACAAATGTATAGAGCCAAAGTCCTTTCTTGTACACATTCCTGTTTTGAGCTTTATGCCAAGCCTGGAAAGCAGACAGAAAGTTTTACAAGTGGGAAAGCTGGGGATTGGAGGAGTTCAATCATTCCTGGCCAGGTACTGGTAAGAAGCATGGTTGGAATTTGAACTCAGGGCATTAACTCTCCATTCAGGGTCTTTTCTTTCCTGATATTCTTCTCTGTTCTCCTGCCTCATGCATCTCAAGTTACATCAAAGAGACAGCAATACTATTGCTTTCGATTATCAAATGTGTGAGTTTCCCTGGGCTGTCATAACAAATCACCACAAACTCTGTGGCTTAAAACAACAGAATTTAATTTTCTCCCAGCTCCGGAGGCCAGAAGTCCCAGAATCAAAGCGACGGATTCTGTTTTCTCTGAAGACTCTAGAGAAGAATCCTTCCTCGGCTCCTCCAGCTTCTGTGGGCTCCGGGCCTGGCCTGGTTTGTGCTGCGTAACTCCAGGCTCTGCCTCTGCCTTCACATGGCTCTCTCCTCCTCTGAGTTTGTGTTTTCCCTTCTCATCTCTCTTACAAGGACACTTGTCATTAGATTTAGGGTCCACCTGGATAGTCCAGGATAATCTCATCTCAAGATCCTTAATTACATCTGAAAAGACACTCTTTTCTAAATAAGGTCACACTCATAGGTTTCAGGGTTTCAGACATGGACATGTTTTTTGGAGGGCCACCATTCATTCTACTACAAGTAATTAATATTCTACGGCACATGGACTCTAGGAAGCATGAATATGCTGAGCTGATTAAAAGCATATACAGTTCTTCATTTTGATTCATCTGTCAGTTTTCTTCCCAAGTGCCAAGTGAGGGCTGCCATGGAGAACAATTGAAAATATATGTATTTGTTTATTTGGCTTCGTCGTGTCTCACTTGTGTCACTTGGGAACTTTGTTGGGGGGCAGGAACTCTCTAGTTTTGGTGTGTGGGCTCTAGGGCATGCAAGCTTTGGTAGCTACGGTGAATGGACTTTGCCCCACAGCATGTGGGATCCCAGTTGCCTGACCAGGGATTGAACCCACATCCCCTGCATTGTAAGGCTGATTCTTAACCACTGGACCACTAGGGAAGTCCCTGGAGAATGATTGTTGATGAGCTTTGGGAACAGGGAAAGATTTTTTTGGCACAAAAGAGTCTTAAGGTTAGAGCAACTTGGGTAGGTGGCTCAAAAGGTCAGAGCCCAACTAGAAGGCAGAGGAGAGGTGGTGCTATCTCAGTGCTGACAGAGCAGTAGAGAGGGAGCTGGGCGTGGGCAGGATGGGCTAGCTCACTGCCATGCCCGGATTCTGGGGCCTTTCACACAGCTCTGGTTAGTGAGGTCTATGTCTGGACTGGAGGAGGATGGAATGGCGAGAAGACAAATGCCACCATCTTACTCTTGTTCCAGTTTCAGATCACAGCATCCCACAGGGGATGTCCCAGGAGTAAGGGTGATGTCAAGAAGGTAGAAACCCCCAGCAGCCTGCGCTGACCACAGAGCCAGGCTTTCTGCAGAGGGCAGACATTCAGCTGAGAGCTGTTCAGAGTCTCCTGTGACTCCTCTGACACCCACTCTGGGAAGGTGGGAAGGCTGGAAGTGGTGGAGAGCCCCTTCACAGCAGTGGGAACATTCTCTGGGGGAGTGTGGGATTGCCACTCCCTTCAGTTCCGTTCAGTTCAGTCGCTCAGTCATGTCTGACTCTTTGCAACCCCATGAACTGCAGCACGCCAGGCCTCCCTGTCCATCACCAACTCCCGGAGTTCACTCAGACTCATGTCCATCGAGTCAGTGATGCCATCCAGCCATCTCATCCTCTGTCGTCCCCTTCTCCTCCTGCCCCCAATCCCTCCCAGCATCAGAGTCTTTTCCAATGAGTCAACTTTTTGCATGAGGTGGCCAGCTTTGGAGTTTCAGCTTTAGCATCATTCCTTCCAAAGAAATCCCAGGGCTGATCTTCTTCAGAATGGACTGGTTGGATCTCCTTGCAGCCACTCCCTTGGGGAGGCTCTAATCAGAGGAACTGGTGAGCCTGGCTGGGGAGGGCAGTGCTGGGGCCTCTGGGAACTCCCTACTCTGGTCTCTTGCAAGGAATGAGGATGACCTATGGGCCAAGAAAACTTTCCCCCCTCCCCAATGAGACTGGCAGATGCAGTTAAAGCCTCCACAGAGAGCATTCCCTACCCATCTCCAGAGATGGGTCACCCTGTGTCCTCCTTTATCAGCATTTATATGTTCCCTAAAGGGAGTGAAAAAGCTGGCTTAAAGCCCAACATTAAATAAAACTAAGATCATGGATTCCGGTTCCTTCACTTCATGGCAAATGGAACAGGAAAAAAAGATTTTATTTTTGGGGGGGTCCAAAATCACTGTGGAAGGTGATTGCAACCATAAAATTAAAAGATGCTTGCTCTTTTTAGCTCCAGGAAAGCTATGACAAACAGAGACAGTTCATTAAAAAGCAGAGACATCTCTTCGCTGACAAGGGCTGTATACTCAAAGCTATGGTTTTTCCAGTAGTCATGTACGGATGTGAGAGTTGGGCCATAAAGAAGGCTGAGTGCCAAAGAATTGATGTTTTCGAACTGTGGTGCTAGAGAAGACTCTTGAGAGTCCCTTAGACAGCAAAGAGATCAAAGCCATCAACCCTAAAGGAAATCAACCCTGAATATTCATTGGAAGAACTGATGCTGAAGCTGAAACTACAATACTTTGGCTACCTGATGCAAAGAACAGACTTGTTGGAAAAGACCCATGGACTGTTGTCTGCCAGGCTCCTCTGTCCACAGAATTTTCCAGGCAAGAATACTGGAGTGGCTTGCCATTTCCTACTCCAGGAGATCTTCCTGACCCAGGGATTGAACCTGAGTCTCCTGCATTGGCAGGTGGGTTCTTTATCACTGAGCCATCAGGGAGAAGCCCCACAGTTCCTGGAGCTGGGGATAACTAGGAGACAGGAAGTGCTCAGCTGAACGCTGCTCTCCTCTTTGGGATGCTAAAGCAGGAGGCTCCACACTATGACTGTGAAATGGCACACACGTGTCTTTGAATGCTATCTCCTTTGTTATTTTCCCCATGTGCCTCTTGGTGGCTCCCCACCTCCCACCCCAGAAACCTACCCTTCAGCTTTCTGTGTGAGTTTCCTGTGGCTGAGGTCGCAAAGATCTGACCCCTGCTTATCCCACCAGCCGCTCTCCTGTCTAGGAGGGTCTCCTAAACATGAATGAGTCCTGAGGATGCCCCCTGTCCCAGTTGGGCCATACACCTGCAAACACCTGTTCCATGGCTACAGGCGAGCATTCGGCAAAGAACCGAGAGTGTGGAAAGCTTGTCTGCCTAACCTTCTCCTTCCTGACAGAGTCTCCAAGACTCATTTATTCTCCAAATATTTGTTTAGTGCTCAAAGTTCTCCACTAGGTATGTAAGCTACAGAAATGTATAGTAACAATAATTCTTAACATTTACCCAACACACATTATGTACAAAGCACTGTGCTTAGTATTTTACATGGATTATCTCACTCAATGCTCTTAACAACTTCGGGGGCTGAATAACATTATTATCCCTATTTCACGGAGAAGGAATCCAAGCCTGAAGAGACTAAATAACTTGCCCGAAGTGTTTCATCCAGGAAGTTGTGGATCTGGGATTTGAACCAGGGTGGACTCAGTCCAGGACCACACCCTTAACCTCTGGGTCATACAAATCTGTGTCTCCAAGGTGCTTATGATCTAGCAGGAAACATAGGACTACCATGACTCAGAGTATGTCAGAGTTTCTAAATGCTTAGAGAAAACATAAGGTGGATTGGATATGTTTCTTGTGCGCATGCTCAGTTGCTTTAGTTGTGTCCAACTCTTTGCTATCCCATGGACCCTAGCCCGCTGGGCTCCTCCCTCCATGGGATTTTCCCAGGCAAGAATACTGGAGTGGGTTGCCATTTCCTCCTCTGGGGATCCTCCCAACCCAGGGATCGAACCCAGGTCTCCTGCGTCTCCTGCATTGTAGGTGGATTCTTTACCACTGAGCCCGGATATAATGTGGGGAGCAACAAAAGAGAAGGGAAGTTTTGAATGAGGTCAGATTTGAACCGGATGTTGAAGAGTAGGTAATACTTATTCACAGAAGCTTATCAAACGCTCTCCATGTATCACATATTGAGTCAGTGTTTTATATCACAGCCTTATGACTATTGCTAACTCATTCACTAGATGAGGAAACTGAAAGCACAGAAACGTTGAGTATTGTTTCGGTAGATGCATCTGAGAAGAGGCTGGAGGCAATGGCCGGAGGGAGAAAACATCCCTAAATGCACAGAAGTGGGAACCTCAAGGGTGAGTTTGAGAGCAGTAGTAGCGAAGGTTGGTGTAAGTGTCAGATCCGTGAAGGGAAACAAGAAAAGTCAGATGGGGCCAGATTATGGCCAAAAGGAATTTCAAGCTGAGGGTTTGAATTTAATTCCGTAGGCCGTGAGGAGGCATTAGAAAATTTTAATCAGGAAGATTACTCTGGCAGCAGAATTCAGGCTGAAGCGAGGACAGGCACAGATGTAGACGGCGAATCCAGTAAGGAGCCTGTTAAGGTAAATCATACTCACCATTTGACCCACAATATATATTGAGTAGCTACAGTGGGCCAGAATGGAGGGTCAGCCAGTTCTCTGCCTCCTGACAGTTGACAATCAAGGACAATGGCGATGAAGGACTGAAGCAAGGCAGAGCAATGGCAGAGGGAAAAAGGTGGGTCATGACAGTATTTCATACTTAGAATAAGCAAGACACAGCAACTGAGATATTCAGACTGCTCTCAGCAGTTGGAAAAATGAATTTGCCTGTGGGTTATGGGCCAATGCCACTAGAAAGAGACTAAAAACAATTCAACTGATAAAGCAAGTTGGAGTTTAGACAGTATGTTCTTTTACTCACATTTGTGTGAGGTTGAGCTTCCGTGAAAGGGAAGCTCACACACCTGCCCACCTCGGCAAGGGGCTCTACCACAAGGGAGCACTGGACACCAGAGGCCAGTCTCGTGCGTTGCATGACGTGTGTGATCAAATTTTATGAGCACATTCTGAGCACTTAGTCTCGGAGCCATGTACTCACCCTCGCTCTCTGTCTGATCGTGCGAGTTTGGCTCATTCAGCCCCTCTGCCTACTGTGAACTTTGGGCTGCATTTCTGCTCATTGGCTGCTCTGCTGGAGGTGGGGTGGGGGAAGAGAAAGATAGCAGAACTCAGCCTCTCTCTGATGAAAGCCAGGTGGGAGGAAGAGGATGGGATGGAGTGAAGTTCCTGGGTCAACTTTTCCCCATCATTAATCCGATCTGGGTATTTTATATCCTCCGCCCAGCTCTCCCTGCCTACCCCAATTGTATCAGAGTTTAGAGAGCCCAGCTCCCATCCAGGAGAGGCTCTATAACTGTGGGATTGGTGAAGCTGAGAGTCAGTTGTCCTTCGAGTTGCAATTTCACACTCATTGCCCTGAGATTCCTAGGCTATTTGTATGCATTTACTTAGTACTCTCTTGCAAGCCAGGGGAAGGGCTCTATGCCAGAACTTACACTCTGGGGCCCTGAAATCATTGGACTTCCATGCTCATATAACCAAAGGAAGACTTATTAGCAAAGATGACTCTATCTATGTGAAATTAGGTATCACTTCATTGTTGTTGTTTGGTCACTAATTTGTGTCTGACTCTTTAGCAACCCTATGGACTATTGCCTACCAGGCTCCTCTGTCCATGGGATTTACCAGGCAAGCATACTGGAGTGGGTTGACATTTCCTTCTCCAGGGGATCTTCCCAATTCAGGGATTGAACCAGTGTCTCCTGCATCACCAGCATTGCAGGTGGATTCTTTACCACTGAACTACCAGGGAAGCCCAGAGAGCACTTTACTTTCCATTTAATTTCCCTTACTATTTAATTGGTGAGGATTTATTATTCCCATTTTTTAGATGGGCAAGTTGCAATTCAATGACTTATGCAAGACAACTGAGCTACAAGGGTAGAAATAAGTTAATGTTTTCTTATTCCAAAGCCACCGTTGTTTCCATTCTAATACACAGACTTCATGTTTGTCCTATTTTAGTGGTGATTGGCTTTGTTATTATGTTTTCTCTCAAGGCGAAGAACAGGGACATATACTGACTACCACCACTTCCCCGAGCATCACAGTCCTGGGTACTCTTCCGGGTGCAGCCCCAGCTAGATCTCAAGATCTCAAGTGGGATCCTGAGAGCAAGTCTCACAGCATCACATCTCTGGGGCTCTGTTTCCTCATCTGTAGGATGGTGGCTTTGAACTGGATCATTTCCCAAGACTCTTCAGGTTCTAAAGTGTATGCTTCCATGGTTTGCATTGGTTCATTCCTTTTAGGTCCAAAGTTAGCTGTAGGCAATACTTGTTTTCTCTCCAGTCAGGCCAGCACACAATAGACTGATGAACCCAGTTAGCTCTGCTTTAGCCAGTACATGGGTTATCTGTGACACTTTTCTGGTCTCTTGAAATTAAAAATGGTGGTGTAGTAATAGGACCTTATGATGTACTTGCTGTTCTAGACAAAGTCCTTAAAGGCCATTCCTGGGCTAGGACACTTCACAGCATTTTGTGTTCTGCAAATTGGTAAAAGCTTTACAAATACTAGATGTTCCCTTTGGACCTTTGAGCAGAAAAGGATGGTGGGAACAAGAGCAGAGGCTGCCAGTGGGGATGCTCTCATGCCTGAGCATTGTATCATCTTCCACTAGGAAGCTGGACAGCCTGAGATGGCCCAGGAGAGATGTGGAGTAGTAGTCTATGATGGAGGAGGGGGCTGAAGGAAATGGGCCCTTGGTCATGAACAGCCCCTCACAGCATCCCAGGGCAGCAAGGTCTCTTTTCATGGAGTTCACTTCTCCCTAGTTGCCAGAGAAGTTGCCCTTCCAGCCTAAGCCAGCTGGGCAACGAGGCTAGAGAGGCACAACTGTGCAATAATGATCGGCCAGATGGAAAACCAAATAGGCACATTGGTGCCCAACAGAATCCTCAGCTCTCTGAAATCAATCACCACTTGTGTGCCAGGTGCTCCCAGGCAGAAGGTGAGGGCAGTGTTTGATGAATGCCCAACACGAAACCTCAAATAGTCTTTGTACCCAGGTCAGCTGTTCCTCCACCACCTCCCCCTATCCCCCAGGCAGTAAGTCCCTGAAGGTGACAAGCAGCTTTGGGATCCTCAGTAGATAACAAAGCAGGTGCATTCAGGACAACCAGGTTGGAGGTTCCCATTTCCTGCAGAAGGCAATGACCCCGTGGCTTTCTGTGAGAGTTCTCCCCAAGTAGAGCTCCCTGGCTTGAGGAAGCTGTCCCTACAGGGTGGGCAAGAGCGAATAAATGGCTTCCTTTTAGCCAGCTGGAACCGAGACCCCTTGTGACACAGAGCTGTGGTTTAATGACATGAAACAAAAGCAGCTAAGCTAGCTGCCAATTGCATCTGGAAACCACGGTTAAAAAAAAAAAGGAGGCAAGGGGAAAAATAACCAGCCCTGCCTGGTTGATGCATAGTGTCTGCCTGGATGCCGCATTTGTATTCGTGGTTTCTCTGTAGAGGAGGAGGTGGGCTCTCATATCATTTTCAATCTCCAGGCCAGAGATATAATCGCCTGCCATTACTCCTTAATTACATGGTAACTACCAGGCCATTACTTTCTAACTCCAGTCAAATTGCAACTCACTTCTGATTAGTGGGCAATAAACATGCACAAACAGGGTCCAAGATCTATTTCCATAAAGCCTACTGCAGCTTAGGAGAAGGAATGCAAACATATGAATAGGATGACTGCGGGGAGTCTGCCCCGATAATTATTGTAAAGAACGTTTGAATGATAATGCAGAAAGTTGAGCTTTGGAGCCCAGAGTCTTGAATTCAGATTCTAACTCTTAGTCACAGGCTCTGTGATCTTTGCAAAGTGTTCATTGCTCAGTCATGTCGGTCGGACTCTTTGTGGACCATAGCCCGCCAGGTTCCTCTGTCTACGGAATTCTTGCCCAAGGCAGAGCTCCAGGGCTTGAGAAAAATTGTCCCCATATGGTGGCAGGAACAAATAAATGGCTTCCTCTTAGCCAGCTAAGACTGAGACCCCTTTCAACACAGAGGTGTGGTTTAATGACATGGAACAAAACAACTAAGCAGGCCCCCAATAGCATCCAGTTGCATCTGGAAACCATGGTAAAAACAAGAAGGCAAGGATACTGGAGTGGGTAGCCATTCCCTTCTCTAGGGGATCTTCCGCACCCATGGATAGAACCCAGGTCTCCTGCATGGCAGGCAGCTTCTTTACTGTCTGAGCCACCTGTGATCTTTGACAAGCACTAAATCTTTCTGGGTATCAATTTCCTGATCTAAGATGGGTAAAATAAGCAAAAACTACCTTGCAAAGATAAAGAAGAAAAAAGATTATATTTGTGACAAAGATCTGTGAAATTAAAAAAAAAAAAAACGTTGTGTTAATTGTTACTATTATTTCCAGGGTGAGGAACATTTTTTGATAAGGTAAGAATGTGAAGCCATTATTTTGAAACCTTCAGCTGGTGCTTCTCAGACTTTAATGTGCGTGCAAACCTTCTGGGGAATCTTGGATTCTGATGCAGCTGGTCTGGGGCGGGGTGGGGGCGGTGCTAAGATTCCTCATCCTACGAGCTCCTGAGTGGTCTTTATGCTGTTGGTCTGTGAACCACACTTTGAGTAGAAGCTCCAAGCCATCCTGAGTCAAGCAACCAGCTGTGGACCATGAAAGGGAGGGCAGAGTGATCGAACAGTTCCTGGTGGGAGCTAGCACCCACAGTGGCCTCTCTTCTTGGTGAGGCCAGTAGTGTTGTCTCAGAAAATCAGCACATGCAGGACCCCAGCACTCACACCTGACCCGGGGTCAGATCCTCAGTGTCAGGGGCCCTGCGTCTGAAAGGGTAAATCTCCATGGAGAGAGGACACCGAGAAGGTTCTGAAGGAAAGATGGCTGATGACTGGCAAAGGTGTCCCCATATCAGAAAACTCTCAGTGGATGAGATGGCATGGTGATCTTGGCCAGGGGCTCCAGAGGGACCACTCCATCCTCAGAGTCTGACCGTGCAAGTTACTCTGTAGAAGAGGAAGAGAAGGAAGGAAAGAGGGTGGAAAAGAGGAAGAGGGGAGAGATGGAGGAAGGCAATTATTTTTGGAGCAGTGGAAAGAACAGACTTTGCCTACTTCATACTTCTGTTAATGGTCAGCACCGCAAACCCCAGAATTATGGATGGTTGAAGCTGACAGCTGTCTTTGAAGTCATCTCTTTCAACATTTCATTTCAGCCCCAAGCACTAAGTGCTTCTTCCTGCTGTCGCACAGGGAGTTGGTGGTCAAGCTGGGACTAGATCCCCATTTTCCCAGTTTTCAACCCTGTCTTATTTCTCACGCTTCTCATCCCGAACAAATGAAACTTCCTTCATGGAATGACCATACACACCAAAAACGTAGAAAGAATGGCAGCTGGAGTGCAGTTGGGACCACCCAGGACCACTCCCCTCCTTGCCTCCCTGCTAAGTCTCTTCAGCTCTGAACACCACCAATTTGATTTCTGAGGGAAGGTATTGTGCTCCTTCTGGCCCCATCTTACAGAAGAGAGAAGCTGGCCATCCCTGAGCCCCACACCCTCAAAGTTCTGCTTAGATTGGTGCTGCCTTTCACATGCTTGGGCCCCTCAGAGCACTAGCATCACCTGCCAGCAGCCGGAGGTGTGGGCTCACGGAGAGGGATGAGACACAGTGCCACTTTCTCAAGGAGACATCTGTCTGTCCCTGAAGTGCTGTAGCACGTCTCTGGCAAGGCATCCGTGCCAGGTGGTGGGATGCACAGGCAGACCAGGAGAAGGAGTGATTTGGCAGTGAACTTGAGGGTGTGGTCGCAGTGAAGGACAAAGTGACCGGATAAAAGCTGCAGCTCTCAGAGAACACTTCTGAGCAGAACCCTTAGAATTCAGAAATGCCTTTCAGGATGGCATGGGGATGGACCACCTCTTCCAGGATATGGACTGGGATGCCAGCTTGGCCTGTGACTCGCCTCTGAGGAGCTCCTCATTCTATGTAGGAAGAGTCAGGGACCCTGTGGTGGAGCAGAGCACAGCAGAGCATTTCCACATCCATTGTTTAAGGAATTTTAAAAAATAACCTTAATCTATATCCTATAAAATGTGCAATAGATGAGCAAATCTAATAGAAGCTCATATTACAACATTACTTTTGAAACTCCTGGTGTTGCGCATGCAAAGTCATTAAATATCCTTTTTGCAAAGACTCTGGTGAGATCCCTAACGACTATGTAGAAGAAAATATAAATATACATAACTGTGGATATTTTAGAAGCCTAACTGAAGGGTGCATACTTTGATTGTAGTATAGACTGTAAATAAGAGTGTTTAAAGTTTCAAGTTTGTTTCTTATTTCTATTCAGCCCCACCAAACATGTCATTATGGAGAAAGCCAACTCTTTTATCTTCAAGCTCCTCTCTCTACACCAGCTTCACTGTCAACTGCTCACATAGGAAGATGCTGGTGATCAGGCAGATCAGGAAGCTGCCTGGGGTGACTCAGTAAGACAGTAAGACTCAGTTAAGAGTTGTCCTGGCCCAGAGCTCACAAACCTCTCAGTTTACAGCAGCAGTCGGGGCCTGATGTGGACCTCAGAGGTGACCCCCTCCAGGTGTGGGGTTCCTGCCTGCATTAGTGGGCAGGACTTGGTGACCTAAACACCACCAGGATGTCTCCAGGCCTGCAGACTAAGTCCAGCCTCTCCTGTCCCAGGCTCAAGATTTAAAAGCAGATATTCTGAGTAAAGGTCACTTACTGTTTAATCACCTGCCCAGGCCTGATGTCCAGGCTTGGTGCATAGGTTTCTTTGAGTGGAAGCTCATAGAGCAAACTTATCAAAGGAAGGAATGTCCCAGAATCCCCTCTCCTGTTCAGCTGGGAGATGTCAACCAGATGGAAATAGAATTTGGCTGCGGTCCATTTAGGCTCCAGGTCACACTGGCCTCATCTGGAGATGAAAGGTTCACAATTTGATAAGGTGCTCTCTTGGCCCATATTGACCCCTTCTGTCCTTTCCTTATCTCCATGAATGTAATTAAGCCATTTCCCATCCTTCTTCTCCTTCGGGGTCAGGAAGGAGACTATTTTCACTGGCTAGGTGGCAGGATCTCCAATGAGACCAGATGGCTTGTAGCAACCACCCTTCAGGCTGTCTGCTAAAGAAAGGGAGCCCCGTGGCCCCTTTCTTTGCAATACTTTTGCTCAGTTCAGTTCAGTCACTCTTTGCAACCCCATGGACGCCAGTGCTCCAGGCTTCCCTGTCCATCACCAACTCCCAGAGCTTGCTCAAACTCATGTCCATCGAGTCCGTGATGCCATTCAACCACCTGATTCTCTGTCCTCCCCTTCCTCTCCTGCCTTCAATCTTTCCCAGCATCAGAGTCTTTTCTAATGAGTCAGTTCTTCAGATACGATCAACTTTTGCTCTTTGATCAACTTTTGCTAATTCGCATCAATACACTTTTGCTCATTGCCCTGTTATCACTGCACACATAACCTGCAGTTGTGCAGGAGAAACTGCATGCTGAATACCTGTCTGTGCTCTTGCCCAGCCAGGATGAGACCAGATTTTCCTGAGTAAGCCCTCATGACAGACCTTCCTTGGTGGTTCAGTGGTAAAGAAGCCACCTGCCAAAGCAGGAGCCACAGGTTGGATCCCTCATTCGGGAAGATCCCCTGGAAAAGGGAATGGCAACCCACTCCAGTATTCTTGCCTGGAGAATCCCAAGGACAGAGGAGCCTGGTGGACCACAGTCCATGGGATTGCAAAGTCAGGCACAACTTAGCAACTAAACAATAACAACAACAGAGACTCAGCTGTCTGGAGGGGTTCACAGGAAATTGGAGGACTCAGGCCCTTGCATGATGGTACTTCCTGATTGAGCATCATGCTAGAAAAATAGCTCTGGTTTAAACAATCCCAGAGTAGAGTCCCTTCCAACAAGGTCTCACCTGACAATCCTTTTACTTGTTTCCAACTCTCATGAACATACAAGTCTAGGTATCTGAACTGAATGCCTAGACACAAATTATTGATCAATCCATTCATTTGTCAAATACAGTTTTGACTTCCAAAATGTCAGGCCCTGTGCTGGGCCCATAAAGTCTCTTGTCTCTCTTGGCTATCTTGAGAAAAGCAGTCAGCCTCACACCCCAGCAGAGAGCACTGTGCCAGGCGTGTTCACACAATGTGTATGTCTGTTGAGTAAATGATTGGAATCCAGCTCCTTCATGGGAAAAAAAAAAAAAAAAAAACATTTTAAAGGAAAACAACATATCTTCAGAAAACTAGGAAGAGTTTATATCATTTTTGCACTATCTGATTCTCTCTTACTCAGCTCTTTTCTCATCTCCTAAGTGGATTGGGACTTTAAAGATATCACAAAAAGATTAAGGGTACATTTGTCAAGGTTAGAAGGTCCTTAATTCACTTGTAAAGCAGCTGAATTATATATTTTGAAAAGTCGACTTTTTTTTCTAGTTGGAAAAAAAAAAAAAAAACCCTACCAGTGCCAGCAGTGCAAGGCTCAGAGGGGTGGAAAACCCTAACATTTAGCTCTGCCTGTGGGCCCAGGTTTTGAATAACAGAGCAAAGTTCTGATGAAAGAGGCCACTGCCTACAAACTGAATTGCCTCTGCAGTTGAGTGACGTTTCTATAAAAGTCACCAGATGTGCAAAGATAGGACGTGGAAGACAGATACTCAGATCTCAGTGCAAAACCTCGTGGATCATTGAAAAGCCTGTAGGGCTGCCTTTGCTGGAACACCCTTTAGTCCAAGGCTATGTACAAGACAATGACTGGTGGGACGGGGCCCTAAGGTGACTCTGCTCACCCAGCTTTCTGAAATCTAGTTAGGAAGGGCTAGGGGGTGTGGTCAGGGCATCCAGGCCAGAGCTCCCCCTGGTGGTGGTTTAGTCCTTAAGTTGTGTCTGACTCTGTGACCCCATGGACGGTAGGCCGCCAAGCTCCTCTGTCCACGCAAGAACACTGGAGTGGGTTGCCATTTCCGTCGCCATGGGATCCTCCTGACCCATGGATCGAACCTGGGTCTCCTGCATTGGCAGGAGGATTCTTTACCATCTGGGAAGCCCCAGAGATCCCCCTACTTCCCTCAAAAACCCACTGTGAGCCCCTTCTCCACAGTCAACATTGGGTGGGTTTACAAGCTCCTTCCTAGCAAGGATTCTGTAGCCAATGCCTAACAAGTAAAGAACTACATTATCCAGTCTGTGACCTCTAAGGAAAGAATCATCTAAAGGGCCTCAAGGAAGGTTGCATATTAGATATAAAACATGAAACAATTTCAGTTGTTACTTGTCTGTTCTTTGTCATTCTCCCCACCCCTGCCACATTGATTTAAACTCAATATACAGCAGTTTATTATTTTTTCATATCTCTATTATGGGATGAGTCATGTTGTGCTATATTACTTTATTTTGTCTGTCTCCCCTGCTCTCTGCCAGCTTCTCAGTGGCAGAGCCTGTGAGTCTCATTTCCAGTGCCCGGAACAATCCTGAGATACAGACCGTGTCCTACATATGCCTGTGTAGTCAGTGAACCAGTTAATTCATTTGTTAATGGGTCAGGGCAAAGACAAAGAAGGGAAGGGAATGGAGACCAGGATAGGTGCTTAAAGAGCAAAAAAAAAAAAAAAAATACGCCTTAGAGAAGGGCCCTGGGTGGACATCAGTCCACACCACATGAAAAAATAAAGACCAATCCCCAGACGACCACAAGGCTCTTTCTTCCCAAATGCAGGACCCAGTTAAGTTACTCTGCAACTTTTTAAGTTTAAAAGAAGAGTATAAGTGAAGAACCAAGCAAAGGGAAAGGAGGGAAGAGAAATTTTTGACAGAAATGTTAAAGGGTGACTTTAAAAAATTGAATTACAGTTGCTCTACAATAGTGTATTATTTTTGAGGTTTCCACAAAGTGATTCAGTTATACATGTATCTATATATAGTTATATAAATGTATTTCAGATTCTTCTCCATTATAGGTTATTATAAGATATTGAATATAGTTCTCTGTGCTAAACAAAAAATTATTGTTGTGTATTTATTGTGTATATATATATTCTGTTAGTCCCATTACCCCTAATTTATCTCTGCCCTCACCTTTTCCCTTTGGTAACTGTAAGTCTGTTTTCTACATCTGTGAGTCGGTTTCTGTTTTGTAAATAAAATCATTTGTATTATTTTTTAGAGTCCACATATAAGTGATATCACATGATACTTGTCTTTCTCTGACTTATTTCACTTCGTGTGATATTCTCTAGGCCCATCCATGGTGCTGTAAATGGCACTATTTCATTCCTTTCTATGGCTGATTAGTATTCCACTGTGTATGTATACCACATCTTCTTTATCCATTCACCTGTCGATGGATATGTAGGTTGCTTCTATATCTCAGCTTTTGTAAATAGTGCTGCTATGAACATTAGATTGCATGTATCTTTTTGAATAAATATTTATTTTTTTCTAGATACATGCTGAAGAGTAGGATTGCTGGATCACACGGTAGCTATATTTAAATCAGTTCTTAAAAACTGTATTTATTTGGCTGCCCCAGGTCTTAATAGGGGTACCCGGCATCTTTAGTTGTGGCATGCGGACTTTTAGTTGCAACATGTGGGATCTAGTTCCCTGACCAGGGATCGAACCCAGGCCTCCTGCATTGGGATCAGGGAGGGGTCTTAGCCTCTAGACCACCAGAGAAGTCCCCATTTTTAGTTTTTAAGGAACCTCCATACTAGGAACATTGAGCAGACAGACTAGGTGACAAAGTAGTGTAATCATATTGTCCACAAAAAGGGAAAATTCCATTGAGGCATCCAACTCATAGAAAGTATTCAGGAATCTCGTCCTTTGCCCCTCCTCCTCTCCTATTCTGCCAGACTTAGAGTGGTGAGGGTGGCATCTCCTCCAGGGCATTCAGAGGAGCTGGAGGGGATTGTCTATGAAATAGGGAAAATTTAAACTATCCTAACTGGACTTTGTTAGTAGGATTATTTCAAGGATGCAGACAGGGACTATTGAAACAGGGAGAGCGCTGTGACTGTACACCTGCAAGCACCCTAATAGCAGCAAGAAGAAGCTTTCTTTTCTTTTTTTCTTTTGACCACATGTAGCTTGTCATAGGTGAACAGGCGTGGGTGGTGGGGGAAGCAGCCTTGATTCATATCTCAGTAATCTGGAGAAGGTGGGTCTTTCTCAGGACAGGAAGGGATGCAGGCATTCCTTACGTTCACTCTTTTCCAGGATCATGGGGCTCAGGTAAAAAATCGACATTGCCCAGTGTGAGATGCTTTCTTTGCTTTTATTCCAGTTTTCAGAGACCAGGGCAGTTTTGTTATCACAGAAAGGTTTTTCCTAAGGTGGTTCAGTTCAGTTGCTCAGTTGCCTCCGACTCTTTGCAACCCCAAGGACTGCAGCACGCCAGGCTTCCTTGTCTATCACCAACTCCCAGAGCTTGCTCAAACTCATGTCCATCGAGTCAGTGATGCCATCCAACCATCTCATCCTTCGTCGTCTCCTTCTCCTCCCGCCTTCAATCTTTCCCAGCATCAGGGTCTTTTCCAATGAGTCGGTTCTTTGCATCAGGTGGCCTAAGTATTGGAGCTTCAGCTTCAACATCAGTCCTTCCAATAAATATTCAGGACTGATTTCCTAGGGTTAACTGGTTGTATCTCCTTGCAGTCCAAGGGACTCTCAAGAGTCTTCTCCAACATTACAGTTCAAAAGAGTCAATTCTTTATAGTTCAGCTTTCTTTAAGGTCCAAATTTCATATCCATACATGACTACTGGAAAATCCATAGCTTTGACTAGATGGACCTTTGTTGGCAAAGTAGTGTCTCTGCTTTTTAATATGCTGTCTAGGTTGGTCATAACTTTTCTTCCAAGGAACAAGCGTCTTTTAATTTCATGGCTGTAATCACCATCTACAGTGGTTTTAGAGCCCAAGAAAATGAAGTCTGTCACCGTTTCCATTGTTTCCCTATCTATTTGCCATGAAGTGATGGGACTGGATGTCATGATCTTAGTTTTTTGAATGTTGAGTTTTAAACCAGCTTTTTACTCTCCTCTTTCCATTTTATCACAAGGCTCTTCAGTTCCCCTTGCTTTCTGCTATAAGGTGGTGTCATCTGCATATCTCAGATTATTGATATCTCTCCCTGCAACCTTGATTCCAGCTTGTGCTTCATTTAACCCAGCATTTTGCATGATGTACTCTGAATATAAGTTAAAAAGGCAGGGTGACATTATACAGCCTTGATGTACTCCTTTCCTGCTTTGGAACCAGTCTGTTGTTCCATGTCCAGTTCTAACTGTTGCTTCCTGATCTGCATACAGGTTTCTCAAGAGGCAGGTCAGGTGGTTAGGTGGTCAGGTGGTTAGAATTCTGAAAATTCTCTTTCAGAATTTTCCACAATTTATTGTGATCCACACAGTCAAAGGTTTTGGTGTTGTCAATAAAGCAGAAGTAGGTATTTTCCCGGAATTCTCGCTTTTTCTATGATCCAACAGATATTGGCAATTTGATCTCAGGTTCCTCTGCCTTTTCTAAATATAGGTTCAACATCTGGAAGTTCCTGGTTCACGTACTGTTGAAGCCTTGCTTGGAGAATTTTGAGCATCACTTGTCTAGTGTGTGAGATGAGTGCAATTATGCTGTAGTTTGACCAATGACAGAGACTGTCTTTAAGTCTGCAAAGCAAAAGCCAAATCCAAGAGTTTGGGGACATCTTCAGGATGTCCCCTGAGGATGATACCTTGGATGATGCTACAACTATAGCCTAAGGTGGTTGGCTATACTAGTTGTCTGGAGTCAAGCTTCTGCTTAGGTTCAAAACTATTTAGGTCTCAATCTCCAGCATCTAATTACATATTAATATATGTACCCAAATTACACATGTTTCCATTAGCAGAACTATCCCTGTCATGGGATAATCCCTCAAACTCTCAGTTGAGTGACTTTTAATAAGATCATTTAAATTTCTTTTACTGTATCTCTGTTGCTATCAAAGAAACCTTCTGATTAGGATTTGGTTTCTCCTGTCATTTGACTGTGGAGAGAATGCACTAATCATGTGGCATCTAGTGCTTTGGTTGTATAACATTACCTCTCGTTGTAATGTAATCATTTGGCTTTCTGATTTTAACTCTGTCTCACATGTAATCTCAGTTGCCAGCCCCCAGGACCCAGTGTCACTTGACCAATGACAGAGACCGTCTCTAAGCCTGCAAAGTAAAAGCCAAAGCCAAGAGTGTGGGAACATCTGCAGGATGTCCTCTAAGGATGACACCTTGGGTCATACTCCAACTATGTCCATCTACCACTTTCTAAAACCCTCAGATCTCTTCAACCAAAGGCAACTGATAGATCTATCCCCCAGATCAGCTGGACCACAGCAGCCACTGAAAAAGAGGAAACGTGGACCCCACTCCCAAAGGGATTTCTTCCCCTTCTTGTTGTTGATTTATTATTACCTTTTATTCTCATTCCCCACTCCCATTCTCTTATCGCTTAGCCTATGATTCCAACATGTTTGATGTGGTTGTTGGTGGTGGTATAGTCTCTAAGTCATGTTTGACTCTTTCAAACCTGTAGACAGTAGCCTGCCAGGCTCCTCCGTCTATGGAATTCTCCAGTCAAGAATACTGGAGTGGGTAACCATTCCCTTCTGCAGGGGCTCTTCCTGACCCAGGGATCAAACCTGGATCTCCTGTACTGCAGTCAGACTATTTACTGTCTGAGCCACCAGGGAAGCTCACAGGTTAAACTGATGCCTCATTATTTTATTTTGCCCATTTCTGATTACTAATGTGTTTGAGCAGCTCTTATGTTATTAGGCTTTGGAGTTTAGTCTTTTTATCTTCTATTCTGATCCTTTGCCCATTTTTCTGTTAGATTATCTGCCTTTTTGCTGTTGATTTATAGGCACTCCTTATACATTCTATATATCAGTTTGTTGCCAACTTTTGATATTACAAATATTTCCTTCCAATATCATCTGTCAAATTTATCCACATTGTCCATAAATCCTTAGTTTTCAATCAAATTCAACTTTTTTTACATTATGCTTTAGGCTTTTGAAGTTTCATTTAAGCAGTCTCTCCCCACCCCAAGGTCACAAAGTGATTCTCTTGCATCTTCTTCTACTAACCTTCTGTCAATCACAGCATTTGCTTCTTTAATCTGTGCACATTGTGCTATGTGTGTGATGCTCACTTAAAGGAACCCGGTTGTGTTTTTCTCCAGAAAGATATCTGCAGCAAATGTCTGAGTTAAATAAGTTCCTGAAATTGGCTGGTTTTTCAGCACCATCTTCTAAGCAATCTATCATCTCCCCACTGATCTCTAGTGTCATCTTTATCATACAGTACATTTCCATAGCACTGTGTACTCTCAGAAAGTTTACTGATTAGATTCACTTGTAAGAGAGTAATAAGACTTCAGAAGATTTCTTGAAAATAGGAATGACAAAGGCTTCTAAAACTTCAGAGTGAGCTGTTATCTAAGGGAAAGCTTGTGCAGACAGCAAAGCTCCTTGGCACTTCCCAGGGAGGCATCGTGGCTGGGATGAGGGCTTCTGCCGTCTTTTCTCTGACTATAGAGCTGACTGAGCTCTACAGCAATCAGTTTTAGTTAATTGGCTGCTGCTGCTGCTAAGTCACTTCAGTTGTGTCCGACTCTGTGCGACTCCAGAGATGGCAGCCCACCAGGCTCCCCCATCCCTGGGATTCTCCAGGCAAGAACACTGGAGTGGGTTGCCATTTCCTTCTCCAATGCATGAAAGTGAGAGGTGAAAGTGAAGTCGCTCAGTCATGTCTGAATCTTAGTGAGCCCATGGACTGCAGCCTACCAGGCTCTTCCGTCCATAGGATTTGCCAGGCACGAGTACTGGAGTGGGGTGCCATTGCCTTCTCCATAATTGGCTGCAGTGTGTTTGAAATGTTCACAATCCCTCTAAGTATAATACCTCACTTACCTTAGGAAAATCTCACAAAATTGTTAATTAGTACTATTTCAATTTTACAGATGAGAAAAGAGGGTTGCAAAGAGGTTAACTTATGCCTGTCTGCCTAGCAGATACAAGTCCTGGAGTTCAGTTTGAACCTTAACTCCATCACTGATGACCCTTCCATGTTATACTGTTCTTCACATCAATTCCTGTTCTTTCAGACAATGTCTCCTGAGTTCTGTAAGAATTGTAAGACAGTGTGCTTGGTGCCAAAAGATTCATCTGATGAGAATTCTGTCCACAAGAAACATTCAGTCTAGTCCAGAAGATAACATGTGTCCATAACAAGTACAATACAGTTTGGAAAAGAAGTGGTGCCTTAGGGGACCACTGAGTTCTATAGTTGCTCAGAATTTGCAGGGATGTTTCCAATCCTCCCTCTTCCACTTTTTTTTAAAAGAAGTACCCATCTCACTTCAGCGTGGTACAGTTACTGTCTTTGGTTGGAATTTCAAGAATACTAGTCATGCTTGTATTGGGGGAAATTGCTCAGGTACGCCTTTGTGAAATTGAAATTATAAAACTAGATAGCATAAAAGTACTTATATGTTGCTGTGTGTTGTAAGAACCAGTCTTAATGCATCACATATGTGATTACTAATCATTTTTCTTCCCCTTTATAGCACAAACAACGATTTGAGTTCTAAACTTACTTAAAAAAGCAAAAGTACTTATCCCATTAGACTTCCATGCATCTTGTAGTTACAGAAAGTTTGGATGTTAACTATCAGATTGAATAAATACTTAGCAAAACTGTAGTGACAGAGAGTCATTCTAGGCTTTTAGGAATTAAAGATGATTTTGCAAGAAATGTCCCTCTAACTGGAACCATTGCAAGTCTGGTACTTCCCCTACCACCTAAAGCCTCTCATCTCAACGATTCTCCATCATTGGCCAAAGGAAAGTTTACTTATAGGTCGGCAATATAGGAGATGTAGAAAGGACGGGACAGGAAGGAAAAGGATAGGTAGATATTTTATTAACAGAATAAACTCTACTAACTTTTCAGTTTTGAAAAGTGTCATTGGGTAGTACCCTAGAGGCAGAAGCCAGGAAGAGTATTCATGTGAAAGTAGTTAAGGGAAAGCTAGTGCGTGAGAGAGAAAAGCAGGACTGGGGAAGGATGAAGCCAAGCAAAAGTGATGTTCCAGGCACAGTGTTGGGCTCAGCCTGATCCTGCAGGGAAGCTCTGGTGTGTGCAGACATCTCAGAGTCTGTTCAGACTTGAGTCAATGTTGCTGGAGCTTCCACCCTCCAACATAAACCAGGCATTGTCTAAGGGCCAGAGGGATATGCGGTGATGAAAGTGAACTCCGGGGTAGCTCCAGTGGTCCAAGGGCCATCCTCAGAAGAGGACTGAGCACTGAGAAGTGAAGGCTCGCAGCGGAGCCCAGGCAAAAAGCATCTATACTGCTGCTATGAACAAGGGTCTGCAACATGCCTCTAAGTCAAGTTCAGAAATTCTGCCAGCTTGTCGCCATTCCCAGGGCACCTAGGAGGCCCCTCAGTTTGCAGAAGAGAAAGCTGAGGCATAGATAAGTTAAAGTACTTGCCCAAAGAATTTCAATTTGGGGGCTTCTAAATTCAAGTCCAGGTTTCTTTCAAGTGCATCTCACCACCTGGCTTCCTTGTGATGATCACAGCCCTTTGAGCTTGAAGGAACACGTGCCAACATAGTAGATCAGATTTTTCATTTTATATACACCATTCTCTGCCTAGCCTCTGCCTTCTTCTAAGCTCAACATCCATCCTTGCAGGCCCCTGCTGGCCCACGGAGCCCTGCTTGGCAGCCCAGTAGAAAACAGACTATTCCCTTGACAGAGGACCCAGCAGTCCTCTGGAAGACTTATCTGCATAGTTAAGGAAACCTTGGCGCCTGAAGAAGGCACTCAGAAGATGACAGGTCTGAATAGTCTGACAAATTTTTATTGCCCCCAAATCTCCAGTCCTGTAAGTCATGAAATAAATCTCTGCCTGCATCAAATAAATTATTGTCTGTTTAAAAACGAAAGACTGGAGGAAGCAAAGAACTCACAATCTGCTTCTGCCTCTTCTTCCCCTCAGCTCAATATCAGAGCTCTGGGTAACTCTTCCTAACACCAGATCTTTCCTGCCAGCCCTCCTGATAGACATCTGGACCAGACAGTGGAGAGCAGTCAAGGGGTTAAGTCTACTTTTGAAAAATGGTGAAGATAGCCAGGCAGGGAGGAAAGAACTGCTGAAAGATGAGAAAGCTGTCATGCTTGCTGGTTGGGCACATGAAGTGACCAGCAATTCCTTAGAGCATGAAAGATTTATCAGCAAAATGAAAAGAAATAGTCAGTTGGCCCGATAATCTTAGAAGAAGGAAAGAGAGAAAAATAATGCAAGTGACTAAAGGGACAGGGAAGGAAATTTTAAGAATAAAATAGGGATGTTTTCTTTGATCTCCCATGACACCATCTGTGCTTCCTTCATCCTTGTATTAAGCAGACTGAATTATCATTGCCCACTTGCTTGTCTGTCTCCCTGGCCTCAGTGCCATCTTCCTGATGATAAGGACTCTGTCTTTTTTGTTCACCCTTGATGTATGCCAGGCCCAGCAAAATGTCTAGTACATAATATGTTCTTTCTATATTTCTTGAATGACTAAGAACTAAATGAAGGATCTGGTGTTTTTTGAAGGGTCACTATTGACCTAAGCACAGTTCTAGACACTTGACCTCCTTGACTCATCTAAATCTTTCAGCCCTGAGATAGATATTATCATAGGCATTTTGCAGATAAGAATGTGGAAATTCAGAGAGGTTAAATAACTTTCCTGAGGCCAGACAGCTAATAAATGGAAGAACTGGGATTCAGGGCAAGGACTATGTGACTCTGAAGTTGACGATGTTTGTTGGATTTACTATTTATGTCCAGACAGTTCTTTAGGATGTGAGGTCTGGCTGTTCCATCTGAGAATGAGCGGTTATCCTCCTCCCTGTTCGCCCTCTGTTTTGTCATTCTCCCCTTCGCCTACACTTCCTCCTTTTGGTACACCAGAGAAAGAAAAGAGGCGAAATCCAAGCCAACCCATTAATTACACCTTGTCAGCCTCTTCCCTCTGGATGTTTCATTTGAGTATGTTTCTTCTCCCCTCTAGCTGCACACTCCTTTGGGGGGAAGAAGCCACGTCTCATAGGTCTCTGGCTGCTCCTCCTCTAGGCACTTGTAGGTATGATGTGGGTTAAAGGTGGCCACGTCCACCTGGTTGGTGTCACAGAAGAAGGTGACAAAATGAGGGTGACAGGGACTTAGGGGAGCAGGGTTGTGGTACATAAACAGGAAGTGCCTGGGAACTGCCTTTGAAAGCCCCACTGAAAGTAGAATCCATCTATCAGGGTGCACAAAGCAGACTAGTTCTCAAAGGGCGGACAGGACTTAAAGGGAGAGGAGAGAAGAGGATGCATAAATACAGGTTCTCAAAAAAATTGGAGCCCAGTGGAGTCAGCCAGTCTGTCTCTAACACCCTGTCCCCTCCAGGCAGCCAGATAGCATCGGGCATGGAAGCGTGGTTTTTTGTTGTTGTTGTTACTTCCCTGCCTTCCGCCTGTGATCCTGAGTGACCTTTTCCAGCCTGAGACTTCCTGACTGTAATAGGGGTGCCAGGCTCCAACCCAGAGCTCCTGGGAACCCTCTGTCAGGACTCTGTTGTAACTGTGACCTCACAGGGCAACTCACGAGGGAAGAGAACTCCTGTGAAGATCAAGAAGTGCTGGATTAAGTTTATGACTAGAGAACCACTCCTGAACACTGGCTGGCTTGAAGGGCAATCCATCTCAGCCGGGCTGCGGGTGTGGAGCATGATTAATGCAGCTGGTTAGTGGTCTGGCCCTCCCCGGTCCACCTCCTCCTCTGGATGTTGTTTGAAGAATTCATTAGGAGAAGGCAGCAGGGAAGGCGGAAGGGGAGTTGCACCATTCTAATCTCCTCTCCCCTGCCCAGTTTGGCTTCTGCAACCAAGACAGTCAAGGTTGATCAGGGTTCCCTAGGTCCTCAAGGTGGGAGCAAGAGATGATCAGTGCTCTGTGTATCATCCTCCAAACCACACAGCAAGGTTTGGAATATGCTCCTTTAATCTGTTTACATAAGAATAAAAGGGGGCTTGGTCCTCTGTGCTGACCCTGCTGGAATCTTCTCTGGCTGTCTGTCCCCTGAAGGAATCTATAGTCTAGACGCAGACACCAGAATAGATAACTTGAGTTATGAGTGCTTGGGGGCTTCTCAGGTCGTGCTAGTGATAAGAACCTGCTTGCAGGACATGCAAGAGACGTGGGTTCCATCCCTGGGTTGGAAAGATCCCCTGGAGGAAGGCATGGCAACCCACTCCAGTATTCTTGCCTGGAGAACACCATGGACAGAGAAGCCTGGTGGGCCACAGTCCATGGAATCACACAGAGTTGGGCACAACTGAAGTGACTTGGCACACATGCATGTACAGTGCGTGAGTGTGGGGCACGGAATGCAGTGGGAGGCCAGATGAGCAGCTCATACCAAAGGTGAAGAGGTAGACGCTGGGTTGGTTAGAGGGTTCCCCATACCTTGGCACTCACGGATGCTGAGTCCAGAGTGGTCCACACAGACGTCCCAGCCATTTTAACCCCTGTCATGCGGGCTACGTCCGCAAATGGCTGTCACTTAATCATTAGACTCACTCTTCATCACCCCTGTGATTTTTAGTCTGAATTCTTCCAAGCATCATTTTTCGAATTCTGTAAAGATCTAATACTTTTTGCCCCTCCTGGTGTCAATGTAATCATGGCTCCAGGGTCTGCTGAAAAGCGGTAGGAGTGACCAACCCTCTCTCACATTGGATAAGCTCTTTGTTAATGATTAGGGCATCTTTTAAAGTTTTTATAAATTCTTGCTGACCCCTTGGGAGTGGGAGTGACTGGGCTTGAAGTGAACTCATTTCATTGATTTCTCGGGCCAGCTAACTTGACACCAAGCACCGAGGCAGGAGCCCAGTTATCTCGATGCTTTATGTACAGGAAGCAAGGAAGGCTAGAAAAAGATCTCTGTCACTGGAGCAAGAAGATTTATCCTTTAGTGCTAGGTCTCTAGCGTAGAGCCGGTGGATCTTGGGTAAATCACTTTTGTTACCTACTGCACTAAAACAGACAGACAACACACATTTAGTGACACCTACTTCTATTACTGCACTATTTCTTGTTCCCTCGGAGCCAGGGCACATAATTTTTGCCATTTCTTTATTTCATTATTTATGTATATATTTATTTCTCCCACAATTCCAGGAAGGATTTGAGAAAGCTTACTAGAGAAAAAAAAAGAAAAAGGAAGAAGAGGTTGAATAAAAATACATGACAGGGAAAATTAGTACTCTGAAATACGTGTCATAGGTTCCATGTATAAGAAAAAGGCTGTATGTTGATCTCAGAGCTTGCTGTGGTCAAATGAAGTCATAGAACCTGAAAAGGGAAAGCATCCCAACTGGTCTGTAAAAACCGCTTAGCAATTTCTCCTGCTTCTGAGAACTAACAGATCTTTTTCTTCAATCCTAATAAAAGAACACTGGGAGACATAGTAGCTGACATCCTCAACGTCTTCATAAAAGTGAAGACACCGGTAATTTCTTCAGGCTGTTACTTGTGTTATTCTTCAGTGTTAAAGAATGACTTAGGGTCAGCAGGGAATTCAGTAAAAGATACCCTGTAAGTCAGGAATCAAAACAGCATGCTAAGGACTTCCCTGGCAGTCCAGTGGTTAAGACTTTGCCTTCCCATGTAGGGGGCATGTGTTAGATCCCTGGTCAGGGAGCTAAGGTGCCACATGCCTCATGGCCAAAAAAAAAAAAAAGAAAAAAGAAATATAAAATAAATAAATAAAAACAGAAGCAGTATTGTAACATATTCAATGAAGAGTTTAAAACATGGTCCACGTCAAAGAAAAAAATCTTTATAAAACAGTTTGGTACAAGTATGCATCACACTGCTTTAGGTGTAACCTGTTGATAAATTTAAGATTATTTAGACTAGTTTTTCTCACAGTGTAACCCTGTGGCATCAGTATATCACCTGAGAACTTATTAGACACACAAATTTTTGAGGTTCTTCCAGAATCAGAAACTGAATCAGAAACTCTAAGGCTGGGGCCAGGGAATCCAGGTTTTAACAAACCTTTATGCAATTTGAGGACCAGTGACACAGAACAAGAGTGGACTGCATGACCTTCTCACAACTGTAGGAACACTTTTTTTTTTTTTTTTTTTGCCTCTGATCCATTGATTAGTGTTGGGCAGCAAGTAGTTTGAGGATACACATTTTTGGCAAGAGCCCAAAGAGCACATATTTATGTTATCAATTAAAACTAGATTCATGGACTTCCCTGGTGGCACAGTGGGTAAGAATCCACTTCCAATGCAGGGGACACAGGTTCGATTCCTGGTCCCAGAAGTTCCCACATGCCATGGAACATGAAGCCCGTGTGCCACAACTGAGCCCAAGCTCTAGAGCCCGCAAGACGCAACTACTGAATACCACATGCCCTAGAGCCCATGCTGTGCAACAAGAGAAGCCACCGCAATGAGATGCCAGAGAGCTCAACAAAGGGTAGCCCCCGCTTACCACAAATGGAGAAAGTCCGCACAGCGATGAAGACCCTGCCGGCCGAATATAAATAAATAATAAATTCATTTACAAATAAAAGCAGATCCATAAACTTTCAAAAGCACTCAAAGGGAAATCTGGTTGACTTCCTCCCTCTTTTCCATGCTGAGTCTCCCCAGAGGTCCTCTGACCTCCCTGCTCTGTACAGAGAGGTATCAGAAGAAGCCAGTGGCGGGGGCAGTGGGATGATGGAGGTGGGGTGGATGTTGCCTTCAAAGATGCCCTTGCGATGCTGTGTGCATTTCTTTCTGGCTTCTTTTAAATTGTTTTTATCTGTGTCGCATGCCTATTTCTTCTTTCTTCCCCACTGTCCCTCCGAGCTCTAAATTTCTATGATTAGTCCATTAGATAAGAGTAGAATAAAAAAGAGCCCTAAAGCTGAAAGGGATTATAGAGATAATGTAATACAACCTCCTCATGTTGCAGATCAGAAGCGAGTCGTGAGCACGAACAATTTCCCGGTGTGCATTGCTTTGCTCAATACCTGGCACATAACATTCTTGGTGACTCTTAGTTGACTCTACTAAGTCATGTTTCATAATTTTCACATGCCTTGTAGCATTTTCTCCCCACTAACACTTGTTAAGTATTATCATACCCATTTTGGGATGAAGAATCAAGGGTTTGAGCAGTTGGATGCTTATTAAAATTTCATCGCTTGTAATATTACACATCCAGGCTGGAATCCAGGACACTTCACTTTTGACATTTTAGTCTTTTCCTTCCACCATGTGCCATCTCCCCATAGGGCCCAGAATGGTGCTGGGGCACCAATGGTGCCCTCTCCTCTATAAAGGTATCTAGACATGTATCAAACCAAATGGCTCACTTCTATGTAATACAGGCCATGGCCAATGCCAGTTAACTCCAGGAGACAAAGGCAAGGCCAAGGGCTGGCTTCTTCAGGACTCAAGATAGCTTCCTCACACCTGTGCCTCTGAGTCGGGGCTGGTGGTGTGACCTCACCAAAACTCCACCTGCGGCAGACCTAATTCAGGGAGAGGTGGTTGTTACCAGACTTCTCTGAAAGGTGTAGCTACTGGACTATCCAAATCAGCTGGACACAAATGAAGATAAAGGATAAAAAGGCATTTTCACATTTTTATGTTTCTACATTTGTGGCCATATTTCTGCACACATACAAATATGGGTAAATATGAAGGGACTGCATGTCATTTCTCATCAAGGCAAAGTGACGTGATCTCCTCAGCAAAATAAATCTAACCAAATGCTACATTAGGTAGAAGAAATAGGAAGGCAATATGTCAGACTGAAGAAGTACAAGAAACTGTGTCATCCAAGACCATAAACACAGACTCAGAGGTTTCCTTAGCCTAAGTTTTTAATTCACTACCTGCACCTGAGTGAAATGGTTTTCTTTGAGGAGGCGGAGGTAGGGTTCAGGTTAGCATTTCCCATGACCTTCCCAAAGGTCACAAGGCTGCTGATAGCCCACAGGGTACCTTGGTGAAAAATAAGAAAAGGCCGTCCTTTGTTCAGTCAGACTTAGCCCTAACTTGGGAGTGTGGCTTGGAGAATGGTGCATGGAATGAACTCCAATTCTTACTCACTGGTCAGCTGGCCACTCTCTTGCTCAGGGCACAACCAAGGCAACTATACAGGGCCGCCCTGTCTTCATGAGCAAGACATGGCCCCTGTCTTTACAGCTGTGGGGCCATCCAATCCAATGAGGTTAGCATTTGGGGTACAGCTCACATGGGGCGTTAACAGCAACTTTGCTTTCTGCTAAACCAAACCACCTTTAAATCAAATAGATATTGGTAGCCAAGAGTGATGTATGATAGCGTGTTTGCTGAATTATCAACTTCCTCCAACTCCCTTGTTTTAAGATGTGTTCAGTCACTCAGTCATGCCCAACTCTTTGCATTCCCATGGACTGTAGCCCGCCAGGGTTCTTTGTACGTGGGATTTTTCCAGGCAAGAATATTGTAGTGGGTTGCCATTTCCTTCTCCATTGTAAGATATCTTATTAGACAAATCCAGAGTGATATTAATAACATTAATGATACTACCAAAGCTAGCTAACATATATTTAATGCTTACCAAATGCCAGGCATTAGTCTAAATACCGCATGTATTAACTCATGTAATCCTCATAACACCTCTATAAGGTAGTTATTATTATCAGCCTTTAGTAGTAAAGCTGTGATTCCTACCCAACTCCAGCTCCAGAGTCTGTGCTATTAAGCCCTGAGATGCTTGTGTAAAATGCTAGAGACGTAAAGGAGGCCAGGGTAGGCAGGTATGCAGCCAAACCAAAGTCCTACTCTCTCAACTGGCTAACCCTCACCCTCCTGGAGAAGCATCCTAATCACCCAGCCTGGGCTTCCCAGGTGGCGCTAGTGGTAAAGAACCCATCTGTCAATGCAAGAGATAAAAGAGACAAGAGTTCGATCCCTGGGTCAGGAGATGTCTTGGAGAAATGCATGGCAACCCACTCCAGGATTCTTGCCTGGAGAATCCCATGGACAGAGGAGCCTGGCAGGCTACGGTTGACAGGGTTGCAAAGAATTGGATACAACTTAAGCGACTTAGCACACACCCAGGCTGGGTCAACCTCTCCAGGCTAAAGGGGTGCTTCTTTCACAAGTACCATCTTCTCACCATAAATTCAGATCTCCCTTGCTACCTGGGAAGAGCATTTCCTGGTTTCAAGTAAGATGGAAAACAGTTGTGAGACCCACACAGGATGGCAGAGAACCTGCCAACAGGGACTTTGAGGAAGCCTGGGTTGTCTGCAGACCCCTCCTCAATCTCCCCACCAGGGTCCCATCCTGGTTCCCGTGAAGAGCCAGCCACAGGCCTCTAGACATGGCCATCATCACCTGCACTTGCCCCTACCAGCACACAGGTGGCGAGGTCCCGTTACCACTAAAGCACAACACTGGGCCAGCCAGCCGTGGGCTGAGACCCCTATTAATCCATCTCTTAGCCGCTCAGCCTCACAGATGAATTACAGGCCCCCAAGTTTTCACATTTCTCCATAATGCTCTAATGGCCTGCTTCTGTTGCCATGGCAATACTGACACAGCTCCACGGAGCCCTCTAAGGACCTGAGGTGAAAGCAAAAGGGACATGTTTGCCTCGGCGGGTCTGGCCATGTTGGCTTTGCTGTGATGGGCTGGTCTAAGGCTGTGCAAATCCCCGGGGCTCCAGCTGGCCAAATTGAGCCTCTTCCTGTTGTCTGATGCACCTGCTACCAGGCTGTAGTGCATGGCCTGGGGAGCGGCTGCTCCCCCACTTCCTGCTCCATGATCCCCTGGTCCTCTCTCATCTCCAGGGGAAGAGAGGGTTCCCTCCAGGTCAAGAAAAGGGTCCTAGGGTGGAATCTGGAGGCTGGTCCTGTCTCCCTACTTCCTAATGTGTCACCTTAGGGAAGGCCTTTGTGTGTGTGTTCAGTCGCGTCAGTCATGTCTGACTCTTTGCCACCCCATGGACGGTAGCCTGTCAGGCTCTTCTGTCCATGGGATTCTCCAGGCAAGAATACTAGAGTGGGTAGCCATTCCCTTCTCCAGGGAATCTTCTCGACCTAGGGACTGAACCTGTGTCTCCTGCGTCTCCTACTTTGCAGGTAGATTCTTTACCCACTGAGCCACCTGGGAAATCCAGGGAAGGCATTTAGGTCCTCTAGAGCTGGGTGTGTAGAGAGCATTGGGTCTGAAGAAGCGTCTCCTTTCTGCCCAACAGCACTTCCTGTGCTGCGTGTCTGCCTTCCTGGAACTTCCAGTTCATTAATACATTCCAGAAAATGTGAAGTTTTGAGGACCTTGGGATTTTACAGAGTGACAGTGATTCACACACACCACTGAGCAGTTGGTTTCCTGGATTAATGTAGTCTTATTAGGGCCTTGACTGCTTGAATATCTTCCTTAGGGTGAATGATACACTGTATTGAAATCCAATGTCATATGGGTCATATGAAACCCATATCTGTCTTTGTACAACTGACCTAGTAACAAAATGCAGTCTATGCTTCTTTTAAAATGTATCTTTATTCATTTAACCTATATTATTAGACTCTCATGATTCTTTAAAATTTCAGTTCTAACAGCCACCATGCCCTGTTTCCAGCATATATTTTATTATGCTCATGCCCAAGGCTTTGAAGACAAAGAAAACATGCTTCCTAAAAACCATAACTGTATTTCATTAGCATGAATGCATGCAGTGCTTAATATAACCTTTATTTGTGTCCCATGAAAAATAGCAGCTTAATTCCGCTGAATTGATTTGTTCTTATTTTTTCAATGATATAACTGATGATGTGATCTTGACCAAGTAATTTAACCTGTTTGGCTTTTGGTTTTGATAGATGTTCTACCTGTTTGCAGAGCAGGAATAAAGATACAGATGTAGAAAATATACTTGTGGACACAGGGAGAAGGGGCGAGCGGGATGAATTGAGAGTATCATTGACATATTGTAAACTAGCTAGTGGAAAACTGCTGTAAAGCATAGGGAGCTCAGTTCAGTGCTCTGTGGTGACCTAGATGGGTGGGATGGAGGCAGGGGGTAGGCCCAAGAGGAAGGGGATATATGTATACATATAGCTGATTCACTTTGTTGTACAGCAGAAACTAACACAGCATTTTAAAGCAACTATACTGCAATATACAGAATAGTTTAAAATAATAATTAAATTGAACTGTAGTAAGGCACTGAACTTCATTAATACATTAAATGAGATTCAATGTATTGGTTGTATTGGTTTCTGTTGTACAACAATGTGAATCAGCTAAGTCATGTCAGACTCTTTGCAACTCCGTGAACTATAGCCCACCAGGTTCCTCTGTCCAGATGGATAAATGTGAGATCCAGAAGAGATGACCAAAGATTATCGGTTCCTTGAGAATTCCTTGAGAAGATGAGTATGAAGACACTGGTGAGCCCAATGTCCTGTTTGGTTTTAACTAAATCTTCTTTCTCTTCTCTAGTGAGGACACTTAGAGTGGAAATGAGGATTCTGAGTCTAGAAGAATAATGCTACTGCAGAAGAGTCAGTAGTTTGCATTCTTATTAAATTTTTCCTCCCATCCACTGCCATCTGCTGTCCTTTAGGTCCAGGCCAGTTGCTCATTGCTAATTTATGGGACTGGTCCAGTTAACTACCCTCCTTCCCGGGTAGCACTAGTGGTAAAGAACCCACCTGCCAATGCAGGAGACATTAAAGACGTGGGTTCAATCCCTGGGTTGGGAAGATCCCCTGGAGAAGGACATGGCAACCCCTCTCCAGTATTCTTTCCTGGAGAATTCCAAGGACAGAGGAGCCTGGCAGACTACAGTCCATGGGGTTACAAAGAGTCGGACATGACTGAAGCTACTTGGCACTATAGCACTTCCCAGCTTACCAGGTGGCTCAGCATCTGCCTGCAGTGCAGAGAACTGGGTTTGATCCTTGGTTTGGGAAGATCCCCTGGAGAAGGAAATGGCAACTCACTCCAGTATTCTTGCCTGGGAAATCCCATGGACAGAGGAACCTGGAGGGCTACAGTTCATGGGGTTGCAAAGGGTCGGGCATGATGTAGCTGATTCATATTGTTGTACAGCAAAAACCAATACAACACTGTAAAGCAATTATCCTCTAATTAAAAACAAATTAAAAAAAATAAAATAAAATCACCACCAGGTATAGATATTCTACTAGTGGTGGCGCTAGTGGTAAAGAACCTGCCTGCCAATGCAGGAGACATAAGAGACTCAAGTTTGATCCCCGGGTCAGGAAGATCCACTGGAGCATAGCAACCCACTCCAGTATTCTTGCCTGAAGAATCCCATGGACAGAGGAGCCTGGTGGGCCACAGTCCATGGGGTCACGAAGTCAGACACAACTGAAGAGACTTAGTACACACGCTCCTTTGAAAATGGGCCCCAGTGTCTCAAAAGTAAAGGACAATCTCTGAAGATTCAGCTCTTGGGTACAATTTGAACTTGAGCACAACCAAGTGCAGCTGGATGTCTTGAGACTAACGTGGCATTCATGCATTCAGTAATACTTGCTGAATGCCTCCTCTGTCCACTGTGTCCCCAGTTTCCAGATGGGAGGACCCAGACATGGTTTCCCTGTGTGTGAGGCTCTGGAAGCCGTGCAAGGACACGTGGGGAACGGAGTCCCTCCTGACGGCCCCCAGGAAACAGTGTTCCTCACATGAGGCCCCATCAGCATTCTGCAGACCAGGGCTTTATTTCCAGCCTGGTGGGGACTGGACCTGGGGTTATGGGAGGAGGCTCATCTCACCTCTTCCCCCACCTCCTACCCACCACCGAGGGAACCTTGTACCTCAGGGATAATCTCTCTTGTCATTACCTGCCTCACAGGGAGGTTGAGAGGATTTAATGAGATAATGTTTATAAAGCTTTTTGAGCTCCTCAGAAGAATGAATGGTGCTATATAAATGCAAAACGTCATTATTACAGTGATCACAGAAGCATTCACTCTAGTTAAAGGCAAGGGGGGAGGAACTGATTCCCTTATAATCTCCTATTTTCTGCCAACTGATAACACTGCTGAAATATGTGTCCCTTTTCCAACTGAAATTCTCTACCTTTATAATCCGCTCAAAGGTGAAATGTTTGGGGAAAATTTTAGAAATTTCTCTTTAGTCTCTTTGAGAAGGGAGAACATTAAATAAGCACACTTCGCCTGCTTACAAAAGAGCTGTTTTGACCAAAATCATTCAAAAAGGCTGAGCTTTATGACTTCAAATTTAGCTGGTCCTTAGTCCCCACTGAGATAAATGGAGCAGTGTTAAATCTGAAAGGGGAAAAATTGGTTTGGCAAGGTTCTAATGTTTGAAGCTGCCATTCAAGGGTTGCTGAACAGAGGCTGATTTTTCCATATAATGAAATTGTTTCTTTCTAGAGAAATTATTCCAGTGATTTTCCCACACTGGAAAATGAGGCTTGTTATTTTGACAATAATTCATTCTTCCAATTTAGAAAGATCATTGATTTTCACAAGACTCTTAAAGTACTTTTTCTTACGTAGAAGCAGTCCCTGAGTAGCAGAGAGACCACTGTAGGTAAATACAATGTAGGTGCACACTGTAGGTATCTCGAACTGAAACGATTCTGAGGGCCAGGCAGAAAGGGAGGGAAGTAGGTCAGGAATCATGACAACCCATTGTGGCCTCTGGAGAGGAGGGGAAACTTTTTCCTTCTACAGGCTGATGCCGAATCTCAACCTCTGTGTGCTAGTGCTGAATGGAATCTCAGAGACAGAGTGTTGGGTGGAAGTATTCGAATAGATTTATTGCTTTGGCGGGTTTCCCAGGTGGCACTAGTGGTAAAGAACCTGCCTATCAATGCAGGAGACATAAGAGATGGGTTCGATCCCTGGGTTGGGAAGATCCCCTGGAGGAGGAAATGGCACCCACTCCGGTATCTTTACCTACAGAATCCCCATGGACAGAGGAACTTAGTGTGTTACTTCCATGGGGTCACAAAGAGTCTGAAGTGGCTTAGCATGCACACAGGTTGCTTTGCCAGACAAAGGGGGACACAGCAGCTTTTTGCCTCTGAAAAACTGTGTCCCAACCTGAGAGGATTTAATGAGGAGTTTAGTAGCAATTAAACTGTTTAATAGGAGGTTCCTCCGTATGGCTCAGACGTTAAAGTGTCTGTGCCTACAATGTGGGAGACCCAGGTTCGATCCCTGGGTCAGGAAGATCCTCTGTAGAAGGATATGGCAACCCACTCCAGTATTCTTGCCTGGAAAATCCGATGGACAGAGGAGCGTGGTAGGCAACATTCCATGGGGTCACAAAGAGTCTGACATGACTGAGAAACTTCACTTCACTTTAACAGCAACAGTTCAAGGGTGGGGTTGCTGAGAGGATTAGGTTGAGTGGAGAACCTGCACTCCTTTCATCTGGTCTCAGGTAATCTGATGAGTTTCTGTGGTTCCTTTAATCTGGCCCCAAGTGATCTTCTGGAAGAACTTCTCTGGTTCCTTTAATCTGGAATGAAGAATGCTGACATTTTCCATTTGTTGGGGGTTTTAGTTCTGTCACGCGAGGGTATGTTCCCCAGTTCTTTGTCTTGTCACAACAAAGATTTGGAGTGACGGACATTAAAGCCCTCAGCGCGTCACAGCTCTTGGGTCTTGGACAAACCGTGCTACAGCTCTTAAGCAAATCAGTGTTACAGCTCTATTTTATTTAGAAGATAGGGGAGGGAGGGAGGGAAGGAGGGAGAGAGAGAGACAGGGAGAGAGAGAGAGAAAAGAGCACGCGCACGCAGAAGAGAGTCCCCAAGAAAGCGCTTTGGCTCCTCCTTTTATATGTTTTTTCCTCCACCTGGTCCTGCCCTATGTAAATTGGGCTTAGCCAGGAGTGCTGTTTGTTCTGTTTGTTCTGCCTGAAGTCTTCACTCTGGTCCTCGGACCTTCCTTGTCTTTTAGCCACCACCATTTTGGACTCCTTTTCCCTATTCTACCTACCTAACATTCCCCCCTCAAGAGATGGGAGGCCCAATTCTTTGGGAATAGGGGCATCGTGGTCTTTCTGGCTACTTCCTGCTGAACTGGGGTGGCAAGGTGTATTGGGCCTCCCCCTCTTGCTAGTCTCAATCCTCAGAGTCCTTATAGCGGTGTCCAAGGGTGTGTGATATTTTCCGTGGTCAGCTGTAGTTTTATATCTTTGTTGAACTGGCACTGCATGTTGTAGCTGGTTGACCTGGGCAGAGACAAAACAGATTAGACAATTGACAGTACATGGAATAATCATAGGCATCATCAATTTAGCATAACGAGGACTAGTAGGGACATTGGTAAATTTTAAATTCACATCGCCAGGATGGCTCAAGTCCCTCCTTGTTCAGGGATCAGAAGATCTATCTCCTGTCTGTTTTGGAGTACAGTCTCTGTCAAGCTGTGTTGGCTCCTTAGAGTTATCCTGAGAAATCTTATCCCCAGAAACCAGATTTTGGGGGTGTTCATTAGAATGACACTCATTGGTAGTTCTGAATAGGTATCTGAGATCTCCCAGGGGCTCACAGGTGTATTGAGTGTCCTCTTTTGTTTTCTTCCATGGCTTGACTCATGAGTAGTGAATCCAGGAGTCATGTCCTGATACCTTGACTGCTGTGGGGGTAGAAAGTATTACAGGGTAGGGGCCCTTCCATGTGGGCTGGAGTTGAGCCTTTGGGGACCCATCTTTCCAGACTAATTAGGACTTGAGTCCCTGGAGAGTGGTGACTCTTTAGAATCTTTTGGGTCCTGGTTCATACCCCACAAGCGTATATCCTGTTGGAATTGCCCAATGGCCATGGTATAAGACTGGAGGGTCTGAATCTCTGGATCTAGGAAGAGGTCATTGACATAAACAAAAGGTCTCCCATATAGCATCTCATAAGGACTAAGACCAACCTGTTCCTTAGGGGAATGCGGGTGTGGAGGAGAGCTATTGGTAAAGCCTCCTTCCATCCCAGGGAGGTCTCCTGGGTTATCTTTTTTATCACTGATTTTAAGAATTGATTGGCTCTTTCTACTTTTCCTGAAGATTGAGGCCTCCAGGCACAATGGAGATAATAAGTAATGCCCAATGCTCTCGGGACTCTTTGGGTGACCTTAGAAATAAATGATGTCCCATTGTCACTTTGTAATGACCTGGGCAGCCTCGGCCTTCTCGGTCCGGGTGGGAAAGCCTTCAATCCATCTTGTGAATGTATCTATCATAACTAATAGGTATTTATACCCTTGAGAAACTGGCATCTGGGTGAAGTCCATCTGCCAGTCCTCTCCTGGGTAGGCCCCATGTCATTGGATGGGCTGGGCCAGCTGGGGTCTTCGAGCTCCTTGAGGGTTGTTTAATTGGCAAGTGGGACAAGAGGAGACCACCTGTCTTATAGTTGTTTGGAGGCCTGTTCCTCTGAAGGACCTTTCTAGTAATCTTTGGAGGGCCTTTTCTCCTAAATGAGTAGTGGCATGTAAGGAGTTCACCAACTTCCATTGGAGGTTTCCAGGCAGAAAAAGGAGTCCCTCCTTTTGGAACCACCCCATATGATCTTCTTGAAAGCCCTGGCTCTTAGCTTTAAGAGTCTCACCTTCAGTATATGAAGGAGTTTCTGGCAAATTAGTCTGTGGAACAAAGGTGGCAGGCCCTATTAGGTCATGGTTCTGTAATGCTGCTCTCCTAGCTGCCTGATCAGCTGCTTGGCTTTTTGGTGTCCTTTACAGTGGGAGACTGAAACCTCAGTGGGCAGGTGGACTGCTTCCAAGAGTCGAAGAATCTGATCACCATATTTGATTGGGGACCCTCAGGTGGTCAAGTGGTCCCTTTCTTTCCAAACAGCCGCATGTGCATGTAGCACCAGAAAGGCATACTTAGAGTCAGTGTAAATGGCTATTCTTTTTCCTTTTCCCAGCTCTAAAGCTCGAGTCAGGGCTACGAGCTCAGCTAATTGGGCTGAAGTACCTGGTGGCAGAGGCTTAGCCTCTATGGTCTCAAAATTGGAGACTACTGCATACCCGGCTCTTCTTTTTCCATCCAAGACAAAGCTGCTCCCATCAGTGTACCAGATTTCCTCAGGATTGGTCAGAGGATCTTCTGACAATCCCTCTTGGGGTTTTGTCCAGTGGTCCAAGTTTCTAGACAAGAGTGAAAGGGGAGACAGCACTCGGGGGTAGGGAGGAGGGTGGCTGGGTTAAGAACCTCACAAGGAGATATAGTAAGGCCTGGATTTTCCATCAGCATTACTTGATATCTGAGGATTCTTTGATCAGACATCCATAAATGGCCTCTCCCATTTGAGTTGTTTTACTTGGTGGCTGGTAAAAATAGTTAGTTTGCCCCCAAAGGAGAATTTTAAAGCACCTTCTATCATGATTGCAATAGCTACAAGATTTCGAAGGCAGGGGGGCCAACCTCGGGAAGTTGGATTGAGCCTCTTGGATAAGTAAGCTACAGGCTGGGGCTCAGATCCCAACCTTTGAGTTAACACTCCCAAGGCTATTCCCTCTCTTTCATGGACATAAAGTTGGAATGCTTTTTCTGGGTCTGGCAACCTCAAGGCAGGTGCCTGAGTTAAGGCCTGTTTTAGTGTCGCCTCTGCCTCCTTTTAAGGAGTTCCCCACATCAGTGGGATTTAATCGTCTTGTCCCTTTAAGCTTTCGTATAAGGGCTGGGCAATTAGACCATAGTTGGGTATCCAGATTCTACAATAACCAGTTAGCCCCAGGAAAGCTCGCAATTGTTTTCATGTCGTGGGGGAGGGCAACTGGAGAATTCCTTGTACCCGATCAGAGGACAGCCTCCTGGACCCATGTGTAATCTGAACTCCCAGGTAAGTGACCTTTGTCTTGACCATCTGTGCCTTAGCATGGGAGACTTTGTATCCCCTTTCTGCCAAGAAGTTTAGAACCTGAATTGCATGTTGTTGGGCACTTTTCTCATCTGGAGAGCAGATTAATAGGTCATCTACGTATTGTAATATTTTCCCATTAGGTCCCAGATCCAGATCTAGGAGATCCCGGCTAAGGGCCTATCCAAACATGTGGGGGCTATCTCTGAACCCCTGAGGTAATACTGTCCAAGTCATCTGTTGGTGTTTTTCTCCTGGGGTCTCCCACTCAAAGGCAAAAAGGTATTGGGATTCTTTAGCCAGTGGTATGCAAAAAAATGCATCTTTGAGATCCAAGACTGTAAACCATTTGGCACTGGGTGGGATTTCTCCCAAGATTACATAGGGATTGGGTACTGTGGGATGGAGGGGGACTACAGCTTCATTTATGATCCGGAGATCTTGAACCATTCGCCAGGTTCCATCTTTTTTCTTTACTGAGAGGATTGGGGTGTTACATGGCGAACTGGTGGGGACCAATAGCCCACAAGCAAGGAATTTATTTATTAAAGGCTGTAGTCCCTCCCGAGCCTCTCTTTTGAGAGGATATTGTTTCTGGTTAGGAAACCGAGTGGGATCTCAGAGGACAATGATGACTGGTTCAGCTTGGTGGGCTCATCCAGGAATCCCGTGGTCCCACACCTGGGGGTTAATTTTGTCTTCCCATAGTTTTTGGTCCCTCTCTATTGGAGGTGTAATGGGTTCTTCAGTAGTAACCAGGAGCTGTAGAGCTCTAGGGGCTGAAGAACTTCCCATCACAAGGGTGGTCCCCAGTTTAGTGAGTATATCTCTTCCCAGTAAGGGGGTAGGACACTCAGGGACCACCAGAAACTGGTGGGAAAATATTTGTCCATCCCAGCAACAAAGAAGTGCTCGGGTGAATCTTTTAGTAGTTGCTTTTCCTGTAGCACCCAAAATGGTACAGGTTTGGGAGGAGAAGGCTCTGGAGTAGGAGATCAAGACAGAGTAGGTAGCCCCTGTGTCAACCAAGAAATTCTCGGACCTACCTGCCACATCCAGTTGCACCCTTGGCTCCAGCCCCGTGATGGTTATCTGTGACAGGTGGGCTGGCTAGAGTGGGCTGCTTCAGTCCTCTTGAACCATCGTGAGGGTAGGCTTGGCACTTGACCTTGAGGCTCTTGGGTCCCGAGGGCAGAGTGACGCCCAATGTCCCAGTTGATGGCATTTGTTCTAGGACAATGTTCTAGGACATTTGTCACGGTTTAGACACTCTTTGGCCCAATGCCCCGCCTGTCTACAGATCAGGCATCTGTCTTGTGCCTTGTCCCTCAAGGACTCGGGGTTTGCCATAGGGCTTCTCTGGAGGGCAGCCAGCATCTGGGCATGCCTTGTCTCTTTCTTTCTCTCCTTCTCCTGGGTCTTGGCCTCCTTCTCCTGTTCTCTGTTATAAAAGGTATTGGTGGCTGTCTGGACCATCTCATCTAAAGAGGCAGCAGGGTCCTGCTGTTGTAGCTGCTGTAACTTAATTCTGATATCTGATGCACATTGGGACAGGAATTTGTCCTTTAAAATCACCCATCCCTCGTAAGAGTCTAAGTCCAGGTTGGTAAACTTTTGGAGTGCCTCTTTTAGCCTTTCCAGAAAGGCAATGGGGTTCTCATTGGGCTCCTGAGTTATTGCTGAGACTGGGCACAGTCCCACAAGTAATAGGCTTCTTTATGTGTCCATGGGTGGACTTCCTTAGGGGTGAGTCTTTCTGAAGCTTATCCTACCCAGAACTGTTGCAACCTGAGAACCAGGCGTCCCCGGGTCAGGGTGCAGATCCCCAGGCAGGCTGAGGCGTGACAGCCTCCTAGAGATCTAACTCCCGGGCAGGTCGAGGCATGACGGCCTCCTGAGGATTGGGTCCCTGGGCAGGTCGAAGTGTGACGACCTTCTGGGACCCCTGGGACTAAAGGATCCCCGAACAGGTTGAGGCGTGACAACCTTTTGAAGACCGATCCCTAGACAGGTCAAGGTGTGATGACATCCTGGGACCCCCCGGACTGGAGTTTGGGCGTCCCCAAGATCTCCAGTGTGACCAATGCTGGGTAGAATTAAGAGATTTGTAACTTATTGCTACTTTGCCCACTGTGGACAGGAATAGATACGATATAAGTTCATCTTACCCACAACTGTTGCAACCTGAGAACCAGGTGTCCCCAGGTCAGGGTGCAGATCCCCAGGCAGACTGAGGTGTGACAGCCTCCTAGAGATCAAATCCCCGGGCAGGTCGAGGCGTGACGGCCTCCTGAGGATTGGGTCCCTGGGCAGGTCGAGGCGTGATGATCTCCTGGGACCCCTGGGACTAGAGGATCCCTGAACAGGTTGAGGCATGACAACCTTTCAAAGACCGATCCCTAGGCAGGTCAAGGTGTGATGACCTCCTGGGACCCCCCGGACTGGAGTTTGGGCGTCCCCAAGATCTCCAGTGTGATCAGTACTGGGTAGAATTAAGAGATTTGACGGGAATAGATATGATGTAAGTTTATCCTACCCAGAACTATTGCAACCTGAGAGCCAGGCGTCCCCGGGTCAGGGTGCAGATCCCGAGGCAGGCTGAGGCGTGACAGCCTCCCAGAGATCGAATCCCCGGGCAGGTTGAGGCGTGACAACCTTTCGAAGACTGATCCCTAGGCAGGTCAAGGAGTGATGACCTCCTGGGACCCCCCGGACTGGAGTTTGGGCGTCCCCAAGATCTCCAGTGTGATCAGTATTGGGTAGGATTAGGGGGTTGGATATTATAGAGTATTTCCCTCCCAAGGCCAGCTATTTTCTGGTTGTCTCTCCAGAAGATTATAGAGGCAGTCTTGTGGATCTGGATGGGGCTCAGGAAAAGAGCATGAAACAGGAGGGAAGGGGGCAGAGCACAACCTTTGAAAGAATGACATAGCACAAGAGTATAATGTAAACCAATTAAAATCAATTGGGTCCAAGATTGACAAGTCAAATTCAAGTAAACCTTAATCCCCAATCTATAAGCCAACAGACACAGCCAGAGGTGGCAAGACAGCTCCAAGGCACAAGGTCAGAAGAGGGAGAAGTGGGTGGTTCCCCAACAGTTGGGATGTTCCTCTCACTCATTAGCATATGAATTCCATCCCCTCACAAAACCTATCCAGGCCTAATTCCAGGGTGGCAGCCCTTGCCCTCGGCAATGGTTCACACTCTGAAGGGTGGCTTCTCTCTGGATCCTAACAAATCTACCTCTTATCGCTTTGTCTCTCAATGAATTTTTGCAATGAGACATCAGAGCCTGAGTTTCATTAGTTTTGGCTGGGCTTGAGTCCCAGGAGAGGGCTGAAGGACAGGAGGAAAAAGCAGTGGGAAAAACATGCCAAGGAATCCCCTTCATAGCCCACTGGAAGATTTGCTAAATATCTGACGGGTGCTCACAGTTTCATTGGTCTGATCTTTGGCACAGAGAAGAGAAAGGACAGAAGAACCTCCACCGGCTTGTGTAACAGCTACTGGGGCTCAGCAGATAGTGCCTTTGGGACATACTGAGGAGCAGCCTCTCCAGAGTCCCTCAGTTGTGCCCCTGCCGCCCGCCTGTTTGCGGGAGGTTCGAGGAAACAAGAAACGAGAGATTGTAAAGGTCCCTCCAGCCATAGGAGCGAGGACCTCTTACCTTAACTGGAGGTCTTCTGGAATCTGAGACTGGGCCGCGTGAGCTTTCTGCTGAGTTCATTTTTCGCTGTCCCAGTTTCCAGCATCATGGGCCTTCCCTTGCCCTGGATTTCTTTGCCTTCCGCTTCTAGCGCGGGAGCTTCCCTGAGTGCTCCTGCTGTGCTTGGCCTCTTCCACGCAGAGGTTGTTTCAGCCAGGTTATATCTGAGTCACGGCACCATAGATGTCACACGAGTGTTATGTTCCCCGGTTCTTTGTCTCATCACAACAAAGATTTGGAGCAATGGACATTAAAGTCCTTGGCGCATCACAGCTCTCGGGTCTTGGACAAACCGTGCTACAGCTCTTAGGCAAATCAGTGTTACAGCTCTATTTTATTTAGAAGATAGCAGGAGAGAGAGTGTGTGAGAGAGAGAGAGAAAAGAGTGCACGCACCCGGGAGAGAGAGTCCATGAGAAAGCACTTTGGCTCCCCCTTTTATATGTTTTTTCCTCCACCTGGGCCTGCGCTGTGCAAATTGGGCTTAGCCAGGAGTGCTGTTTGTTCTGCCTGAAGTCTTCACTCTGGTCCTCGGACCTTCCTTGTCTTTTAGCCACTGCCATTTTGGACTCCTTTTCCCTATTCTACCTAACAGTTCTACAAAGAGCTCACAGATATTTGTACCCTTTGAGGCAGAACCAAGGCCATGCCCCAAGGCTGCACTATCCTTTCCTGACTGTCTCTCCTTTGCCTCTGCATCTGCTCCTTCCCCTGATTAGCAAGGGTTGGAATCAGCTCTTTGAAACTCAGGGGAGGTCATGGAGGTTGAAGTCTGTTCCCCTCAAACTAGAAACAGAGGACAAGGAAAGGCTTTTGTTGCCAGGAGGCCCACAGGATCCTATTTCAGGGTGGGGGCACTGCTTGGTTTTACCTCCTAGGTTCTTGGCTGGGGCCTGTAAATTAGACTCACAAAAGACGGATTAACAAGACAAAAGTCTATTAATAGTGCATATATAGGTGGCTCAGAGGTTAAAGCGGCTGCCTCTAATGCGGGAGACCTGGGTTCAATCCCTGGGTCGGGAAGATCCCCTGGAGAAGGAAATGGCAACTCACTCCAGTATTCTTGCCTGGAGAATCCCATGGATGGAGGAGCCTGGTGGGCTACAGTCCACGGGGTCACAAAGAGTCGGACACGACTGAGCGACTTCACTTTCACTTTATGGGAGGACTCACTGATGAAAGGACTTCCCTGGTGGCTCAGATGGTAAAGAATCTACCTCCAATTTGGGAGACCTAGGTTCACAGAGTCGGACATGACTGAAGCGACTTAGCAGCAGCAGCAGGTTCCATCTCTAGGTGGGGAAGATCCCCTGGAGAAGGAAATGGCAACCTCCTCCAGTATTCTTGCCTGAAGAATTCCATGGACAGAGGAGCCTGGTGGGCTACAATCCATGGAATCACAGTCAGACACAACGATGCTACCAACACTTTCACTTTCACTGATGAGAAACTCAAAAAAGTGGCTAAAACTTCAGGTTTATATAGCATCTGAAAGAAGAACAATAATTTTTTAGAGAAATGACAACACCACAAAAAAAAAGGAAAAAAAAAGATTTAGGTTTTTCAGGGCAGCAAACTGTGGGAAGCTAAACGTATGGAGGAAACTTACGGAAGATAGGGCTTCCCAGGTGGTGCCTTTGGTATAGAATCTGTCTGCCAATGCAGGAGATGCAACAGACGCAGGTTTGATCCCTAGGTCGGGATGATCCCCTGGAGTAGGAAATGGTGTCTCCCCAGGTGTCTCCTCACTCTAGTATTCTTGCCTGGAAAATCCCATGGGCACAACTGAGCACATTAGGAGAAAACGTTGAGAGGAGGAAATGGAAGATAAGGTTTGGTTAGTAAGCTGTTTTCGTAGACTCCTTCTTGGTGCCACCTAGTCTGATGATGACATCTAGTCTCTAGCGATAAGGTTGCTCCCTCCTTCCTGGTGGGGGAAGTGAGGGAGATGGAGACACCTTTACAAGGGGGACTTCTGTTCTGCCTTCAGGCTGGCGGGGGAAGGCAGTGAGCGCCTCCTGTGTCTTTTTCTTAAGCACGTTCAGCTCAGAACAGTCCTTATGTCTGAGTGGCATATTTTGGTGCAGTATACTCTAAACCCCTTCACCTCCATGTTGGGGAGTGGTAGGAAGTAGAGAGGGGTCACCAGGAACTGGAGAATCTGCCAGAGCAATCTGTCAGTCTTCAGCTCCAGCTACCACTTGTGCGGCACAAAAACATAATTCTTCCAGTTTTTCAAGGGAAGCCAAAAATCAATAATTCTATATACCATCTCCCAATTTTAAATGTTATTCACAAATTCTTTTTTTTAACACTGTGTAGCCAAACCAGATATCTGGCCCATGGGATATTATTTTCAACCTTATATTTAAACTAATGTGAATTTTCTGATGCAACTATAGTGGAGGAAAATATGTTTTCTTTCTCTATGAGACCAATAGAGTCTTCCAATAGCAGAAGACTCGTAGAATCCTGACAGCTTCCCCTTCTCCATCTTGGTGCTCCCTGTCCTCCATCACATTTTGTTTAATTTCTTTCTCTGTGCCTCGGTCTCCTCATTTATAACATCAGCATAATAATCCCATGTGCATCATAGGGATGCTGTGAGTAATAAATGAGAGAATGTATATGAAATGTTAGCTCACTGGCATTCAACCACCATTATCATTGGTTCATTTTGTAACTAGCTAGACTATGACCTGGGAATCAAGTACACTGCCCTTCCTTCCTTAACAAATGCTGTCACCATTGCCTAATTCACCTCAGTCCAATTCAACCCAATAATATTTCATGCCTACCGTGGACTTAAAAAATATGGCACAGGTTTTTGAAAGCCAGCACTCTTGGGTGTTGGAAAATGGGAAATAATAACAAAGTCAACTGAATTCATGCAAAATATTTCAATTTTACCCTTACAGTCAGCTTCTAAAAGAAACCTGGGAAGTTCAGCTTCTCCAGCCATCTATTTCTTTCCAGAATATAATCTTTGATGCTAAACTCCTATGGAGTGGGAAGCATGAGATAGAGGAGAAATTTCTGAAATGAGGTTAAATCTGGATTTCAGTTTAGGTATACGCTTGGGAATGTGAAAGATTCCTTCTGTATTTGCTTTCAAATCTCATTTATAAAATGAACAAGTTAGCCTGAACAAACTCAGCTTTATTTTTCTGAGTCTTCATTTTCTCTTTCTATCTTCTTCCACCTAACAGGTTTTGTATCAATACTAGGTAATCCAAATATCTATTGTTGATAATAGTTCTTATCCTGAGAGAGTTTGTATCTCACTTAGAAAGATAATATTATATACCTGAATCAGATAACAATGAAATTAAAAGACGCTTGCTCCTTGGAAGAAAAGCTATGACCAACCTAGGCAGCATATTAAAAAGCAGAGACATTACTTTGCCAACAAAGGTCCATCTAGTCAAACCTATGGTTCTTCCAGTAATTATGTATGGATATGAGAGTTGGACCATAAAGAAAGCTGAGTGCCAAAGAATTGATGCTTCTGAACTGTGGTGTTGGAGAAGACTCTTGAGAGTCCCTTGGACTGCAAGTAGATCAAACCAGTCAATCCTAAAGGAAATCAGTCCTGAATATTCATTGGAAGGACTGATACTGAAACTGAATCTCCAGTACTTTGGCCACCTGACGCAAAGAACTGACTCACTGGAAAAGACCATGATGCTGGGAAAGATTGAAGGCAGGAGGATGAGATGGTTGGATGACATCACCAACTCGATGGACATGAGTTTGAGCATGCTCCTGGAGTTGGTGATGGACAGGGAAGCGTGGCGTGTTGCAGTCCATGGGATCACAGAGAGTCAGACATGACTGAGCAACTGAACTGAATTGAACTGAAACAGATAACAGTACATGATAGTATGATTAAATAAGAATATGTGGAACAAAGAAATGCTTTAGGAGAAAAGGAATCATAAATTAGACCAGTAATAAAGGAATAATAAGGGAAAGACTGAAGAATGGGTGGGTTTCTGATGATCAAGAGAGAAGGGGGGAAGAGAGAGGGAATTCCAAGAGGAAATAATAGCAAGAGCAAAGGCTAAAAGGTGAAAAGAGTATTTCTAAATGTCCAGGAAGCCTCTGGACATTTTTGATTTTGGACATCTGATTTTTCTCTACAGATCGATATTTAAAATCAGAGGAATGACACAAAAAATCAAAGAGGCATACTTTCTACAAGCCCCAGAATAATATTTCCTATCACCACCAGGAAGACTCTAGAAAATTACATTATTTAATTGACACACTCAGCTTTTCCCTGTCCCTTTAGAAAGTGAGACATGGGGCTCAAGAACTCTGGGAAGATTCAAAAAAATTCACATCAGACTTCCCTGGTGGTGCAGTGGATGAGATGCAGGGACACTGGTTTGATCCCGGGTCCAGGAAGATCTTACATGCTGCGGAGCAACTAAGCCTGCCACAACTGCTAAGCCCGTGCACTAGTGTCCGTGAGCTTCAACTACTGAAGCCAGAATGCACGCCTAGAGCCTGTGCTCCCCAAGAAGAGAGGGCGCCCCAGTGAGAAGCCCTCACACTGCAAGGAAGTATAAGCCACATTCACCACAACTAGAGAAAGTCTGTGCAAAAGCAATGAAGACCCAGGGTAGCAAAAAATAAATAATACATATAAATTTAAAAGTTCATATCCGGAAACAGGAACCTCCTAACAGATGCTGAGGCAACACGGATGGGAGATATGTGAACAAACATATACCTCTTTTATGCTGGGCCCTCCCCCAAATCTACCATGTGACTTACTGAGTAAATAATTACTACAGAAATAAAGTTTAATAAAAGAAATTCAGCACCACTGCCAGCCCCAAGTTCTGGAGTCATCCGTATGCTGTCTGTACTTCATCTTTCTGGGAGGACTCTTGGTGCTGGGTAGAGGGTGGGGGTGGGGGGGGCGGGGGGGGGGGACTCAGAGACATTTCTCTAGCACAGAGGAAACAAAGGATTGTGAGCCCTACTTGCCATGCAGAAGATGTCCACACACATGTCCTCTGTGCAGACAGAGGAAGAGGAGATGGAGTCCAAGGAAGTCCCTGGGCTTCCCATGGACCGGACCCATGAAACAGGCTCTTTGAAAATGTAATTTTATTGATTTCCATTCAGCCAGTAAAGGAAGCTTGTGATGATAAGGGAATTGAGAACAGATCAAACAATGCTAGTTCCTAAAACTTGTAGCTTTTGAAATTTGAGCTGACAGAGGCGCAGAATTTCTTCCATTAGTCTCCATTTCCATGGCAGTTACTTGCCCATAAAGCCACTTGGTAGATCTCAGGAGGTCCTGGCATGAGAAAGGTCTCTCTCTTCTCAAGATTGCTGCCTTACCATCAGACTGCCACCTTTAATTCTCTCCTGTAGAGAAATTCTGCCCCTTCTGATATTCTTTAGAAGAGGTTCAATAGGGGGAATCAAAGGAGAACCCGCAGTTGGAGAGGTACAATGTATAAATGCGTCCTTTTTGCCGTGGCCAAGGAGAACACTGATACATCTTTCAGCACCATATGTAGGTAGATACTGGCTAAACAGCAGCCAGAAGTTCCCAGAAGAAGAAACAATGGCCTCCAACTCTGCCCCCCCCCAACCCGCACAAGAATTGTTTGTTTGGCCATTAATGTGGAACAGATAGAAGAGAAGGAAAATGTTGGGCTTTTAAAATCACTCTCAGCCAGAAAAGAACCGGAAATTCCCGACCCCCCCCCCACCCCCCCAATCTTAGAGACAAAGCACAAGAGAAAAAAAAGGCTGGATTCTCTTCAGGATCTAGCCCCAAGCTGTGTGACCTTGAGGGAGTCACTTAACCTTGGTAACTTCAATTGCCTTATCTGTAACACAGGTGATGCTCTCGACTGAGTGATGGTTAATAGCCAAGTGAAACGGGGATGTAAAGGGAAAAGTGATTGACCCTCAGGAAAGTGCTGCCCAGATGAGAGATGAGTGAGCACGAAGACCACCTGACATAGCCCCAGCAGGAAAGGGAGAGAGCCATCAGCTCTTCCAGCCCTGCATCCCTCAGGTTGTCCACATGGAGGGTCATCCAGGGGGTGCCATTAACAATCATGCCAGCAACAGACATATAGTGGCACTGCCCCCAGAAAACTGAGATAATGGAGCTTCTTAGCTGTCTACCACTATGAACTGGGAGGACTTGAGTCAGGGAGGTACCCTGTGCCCTGGAGGAGAGTCCAACCAAAGTTAGGGTTTGGACCAGAGCTGAGCCAAGAGTATATCTGCAAGCTGAGGCCTTATCTTGTATGTAGACATCTGGAAGGATGAGCAGCTCCTTCCTGCTCCAGCCTCGTTCCTGAGCTCATCATTCTAGCAGAAGTTAGAAAACCCTGAAGCAGAGATACTCTCTTTCTCACTTTTTTGCTCATCATCTCTTTTCCTGGGAGACAGAGCCCTGTGCTTCTGAGTCTCCTCTCTCAACCAAATCTCCATACTGATGATGGATATTGCATGGCCCAGACTCTGAGGGTCTACAGCGGAAGCATTTGTAAAGAGTCTCTGCCTTCAAGTGGCAAACAATGGGGGCCAGGAATTAGAAAGGTTGGAGTTGAGGGCACTTGTGGACATCAGTGGCCAGGGAATTTGAAATAGCTGTGTACTGTACATTCACACACAACAGCACGTGGTGTGTGCTTAGGGGCTCTCACATAGATGTCAGAGGACAGAGCAGTTCATGGGCACCGAAGGAGTTGTTGGGTGCCCTGGAGAAGGCAAGACTGCCACAGAATCTTGCATGAGTGAGGCCTGGGGAGGTGCAGAAGGCAGGTGCACAGGGCACCCCAGCAGAGCAAAGGCCTGGAGGCCAGCTGCAGCTCTGGGGCTTGCACACTGGTCAGCGTGAAGGAAGTAAAGGTCATTTCCCTCTTCTCCTACTCAGTATCTGCCTTGTTTATTCAAACATATCTCCCTTTTGTGTACTGTAATAAATTGAGGGGAAAAAAAGAAAAATATTTCCCTAGATAATTCTCCCTATTGTCATACTGACTGATTTTCTATTTTTGTTTTGCCTTTTTTTTTTTTTTTTTTTAAGAGAAGAGAAGGCTTATTGTATAGTCACCTATTAGTAGATTACATTTACTCCTGGTCTGGGAGAACAGTAAGGGATTTTATGTCCACCCTGGCATGGGGAATCTGAGGGAGGGTGTGTGTTCCCTTCGTTTTCCCTGGGTGGAATGCATGGTTACTGAGTCCAGTTTGCCTCCAAGTGGGTTATGTGGTTCTGGATTTCAGTTTTTAAATCTGAAAAATAGAAGAGTCTAAAAAGGCTTTAATGTCATTCCTGGTATTCAGGGTCTGTGATTCCATCATTCCATTCATTCATTTGTCATTCTTTCACCATTCAACAGATATCTTCTAAGCACATACTGCATGCCCAGCTTTGGAATTACAAGCATGAACAAGTCATAGTTCATTCACACACTTTAGAAAAGATAGCCGATAAAAAATACAGCTGCAGATGCTGGGGGGTGGGGGGTGGGAAATAAAAACTGCTCTGGGAAGCAAAGCAAAGATGTTGCAGTCACAGTTTATCAGAGGCTCAGCAGCCAGGGGTCAGTGCATGGCCATAGAGTGACCAAAGCGTGACAAGGACTCTGAACAAGCATGTCTGCAGAAGACGAAGCTTCAGCAGGTTTCAAGGTCAGAATCCACAGCTAAGGGTGTGGAGTAAGATACCAAGGATGTAAATGTAAGATACCAAGAACCAGACACTAGACCTTGGAAACGACATGAAATTTTAGTTACCATTTCCCGGGGTATGATGATATGGGAGAAGGCAGTTGGCAGAGGCCCAGCCATTGGAACTCAGGCATACAAGGGCAATTCTGTGTGGAGGAATAACTTGGTACCACCTCCAGGCAGTTGGATTAGAGCAGCTTCAAACCTTCCCACCTCAGCTGGACCTGATCTTAGAGCCTGAGAGTAGGATTCAGTCTACACATGGAGGACAAATACCTCCATCAGGGATGGTAAAGCGGTATAGAAACTGAGGGGTAGCAGCTAAGAAGAGAGATATAAAACCAAATGTGAGAATACTATGACAATAATAATAATAACCTCTGAGCTAAAGTGATTGAGTACTTATAATGGGCTGAGAACTTGCTAATGAATTTACATGAATTATCTCTTGTAAATCTTACTCCAACTCTATAGATAGATATGATTATCCCCATTTTGCAAGTGAGGGAACAGAGCCTTCAAGAGGTTGGATAGCTTGTCCTGACCCAATCAGGCTCACCTATGCTAGGCTGCAGTAACAAAAATCTCCCAAGTCTCAGTAACTTAGAAGAACAGGAGTTTATTTCTCATTCATGTGGAAGGCAGATCAGGGGGATCTCTGCTTTTCCTGGTCATTTAGATTCCCAAGCTAAATCTGTATTGACATATTCTTCCTCAATTATTATACAGCAGGAAAAATGGTGAATTTTGCACTAGGTTTTAACCACCCCTCTCCCAAGCTTCCACTCAAACTCATGGCTAAAGTGAGGCACATGGCTATACTTGATTCCAAAGAGGGTGTGTGTGTGCTAAGTCCATTTGATCGTGTCCAACTCTTTGCAACCTTGTGGACTGTAGCCCGCCTGTCTCCTCTGACTATGGGATTCTCCAGGCAAGAATACTGGAGTGGGTTGCCATGCCCTCCTCCAGGGGATCTTCCCGACCCTGGGATTGAACTCACGTCTTACGTCTCCTGCATTGGCAGATTGGTTCTTTACTTTACAATATTGTATTGGTTTTGCCATACATCAACATGAATCCGCCACGGATGTACACGTGTTCCCAATCCTGAACCCCCCTCCCACCTCCCTCCCCATACCATCCCTCTGGGTCATCCCAGTGCACCAGCCCCAAGCTTCCTGCATCCTGCATCGAACCTGGACTGGCGATTCGTTTCTTATATGATATTATACATGTTTCGATGCCATTCTCCCAAATCATTCCCCCCCTCTCTCTCCCACAGAGTCCAAAAGACTGTTCTATATATCTGTGTCTCTTTTGCTGTCTCGCATACAGGGTTATCATAACCATCTTTCTAAATTCCATATATATGCATTAGTATACTGTATTGGTCTTTTTCTTTCTGGCTTACTTCACTCTGTATAATCGGCTCCAGTTTCATCCACCTCATTAGAACTGATTCAAATGTATTCTTTTTAATGGCTGAGTAATACCCCATTGTGTATATGTACTGCAGCTTTCTTATCCATTCATCTGCTGATGGACATCTAGGTTGCTTCCATGTCCTGGCTATTGTAGACAGTGCTGCAATGAACATTGGGGTACACGTGTCTCTTTCAATTCTGGTTTCCTCCGTGTGTATGCCCAGCAGTGGGATTGCTGGGTCAGGTTCTTTAGCACTAGCGAAACCTGGGAAGCCCCCAAAAGAGGAAGAGAAATGCAATTCCACACTGTGCCCAGTTAGAGAATGGGGATATTTATCAACAGCCCAATTGGGCCACCCAGTATGTGGGGAAACCAAGTTGCCTGTGCCTGTGATCTGTACTCACTTTATTCCTGAGAAAGTCACCCAGCTGGGGACTGTTGCCCCCTTCATGTCCTATCCCACATTATCCTTGCAGAGTTCCTTGCCTTCTCTTTCCAGTGCCTGAGTTAGGAGACAGACACTGAGTGATTGATGGCTCCCAGCAATAGTCAGGAGAGATTATCTAACAGCATGTGCTGAAGGAGTCATGGCTGGGAGCCTGCTCATAATAGCAATTGAAGCACTAGTTTCTGCAGGACTTGGATTGCCAGGGTCTCAAGGGTTTATTAATCCCACAGCAGTCCTGGGAGGGGTTCACTGCTGCTGTTATTTATACCTTTTGCAGTGCTCATCCAGCAAGGGGAGTCAGCTGGGATTATGTTCCAGGGACACAGAGCTCTGGCTGCCTTCCAAACCAGGGCTATGGAGGGTGCTTCCTTCTCAGCCAGAAGGCTCCTAGGCTGCATTCACAAAGAAGAATGAATGGAAGCTGTTCAGTCAGAGAGGTGCAGACAGAGCATCACGACAGAGAGGAGATAGCTGGGAAGATGTGAAGTCTTGGCACTTGGCTAAACCCCTCAGTTCTAAACTGAAGGGCCACTTCCTCTGTGTCCTCCCTAGTCCAGAGTGACTGACTGCACCTTCCTGGAAGCCCCTGTCTTCTTGCAGTCTGTCCCTGCACCCCTTATTAATTACCTGCTTTTATTGTTTCTTTTTCCTTATGACGTGTTCTGTCTGCTGTAATTAAAGTGAGTTCCTCAGAGCTCACACTATAACAAAGATCATAATGCTTTGTGGGGTTCTCAGAGCACCAAGCACATGCCAAGGATTCAGTCAGTGTTTGCAGCCCCTGGCTCCTGCCTACCCATCCAAGTTCCCCTTCTACCATGCTGTCATCCCAAGCTTTTGCTTTGCACTCCTGCCAGTTGGAATGAATGGCTCATCTTGCCACCGCACTCCTCTTTGCCTGAGCACACGATTTCTTCACCCTTTCTTGATGCCAACTATCCATCCCAACAAGGAGGATTCCTCCCTTCTTTGTGCCAACACTGTCTCTTGCACATATTTCCATTACAGAAATAATTATATTTCAATTACGTGTTTCCCTGTCTATCTTCCCCACTAGGCTGAGAACTCCTTGAAAATACATACAGATCTTATTTATTTTTTTGTATTCTTTGCTTTTACAAAGCCTGGACAGGAAGAATTACCAGGAGGCACTTGCCTGGGGCACAAAATTTAAGAGGGTACCAAACAAATGCAATAATCAAAATAGATACTATTTAATGTAATGTTTTTAAAAATCAAAATTAATGCAGAAGAATCCAAGATAAACAAAACATCAAAATTTTAAATAAAAATGAGTTCTGTAACAGTGCCACGCTGTTTACTGGAGCCTGAGGCAGAAGGGAAAAATTTTTAAAAATATTTATTTTGTTTTTATTTAAAATTTTGATATTTTGTTCATCTGATTTTTAGCACTAATTTTTTGCATCAATTTTACATTAATGTTTATTCTTAGAAATATTGTCTAGAACTGATAGGTGCTCTATAACTATGTACTGAATGAGGGAGTCAGTAAGTGATTGATTATGTGAGTGAATGGCTTGAAAGACTTTACGACTGAACCTCCAACTATCCAACATTTTGTTTTTCTGTTTTTTTTTTTTTAATTTTTATTGAAGTATAGTTCATTTACAATGCTATGTTAGTTTCAAAGTGAAAGTGCAAGTCCCTCAGTCGTGTCTGACTCTGCGACTCCACGGATAGTCCATGGAAATTTCCAGTTCGGAATTCTGGAGTGGGTATCCTTTCCCTTCTTCAGGGGATCTTCCAAAACAAGGGCTTGAATCCAGGTGTCCCGCATTGCAGGCAGATTCTTTACCACTTGAGCCACCAGGGAAGCCCAAGAATACTGGAGTGGGTAGCCCATCCATTCTCCAGTGGATCTTTCCCACCCAGGAATTGAACCAGGGTCTCCTGCATTGCAGATAGATCCTTTACCAGCTGAACTACCAAGGAGGCCCGTTAGTTTCAAATGTACAGCAAAGTGAATCAGTTATACATATACATATACCCACTCTTTTTTAGAATATTTTCCCATATAAGTCAAGGCAGAGCACTGAGTAGAGCTCCTTGTGTTATACAGTAGGTCCTTTTAGTTATCTGCTTTATATACAGTACTGTGTATGTGTCAATCCCAATCTCCTAGTTTATTAGTATTTGCTTTTAGAATTACCCCTGTGTCCTCCCCAATTCCCTTTTCATTCTGTTACTTGCCTTTTGGTGTAAGTTCTCTAAATCCTTTTCCAAATTTAGAGAAAGGAAAGAAAAGAAATACAACATCCAAATTTAAGTCAGTTATATGTGCTTTACTCCGTTAGTTGAAGCACCCTTGTGATGGGACCAAGATTGGAGATCGCATCTGCATGGGCCAGGGGCTCGCTTGGGTGCAGTGACGGTGCCGCCTTCCCCCACCCCAGTCCAATCTGGTCGCTATGCAAATAGAAAGCCTTGGTTTCTGGGGCACTGAGTAAGAAGCCAGCTACTTGACTAAATCCATCTCCACCACCAGCCACACAGAATGGGCAGCCCTAGGGAAAAGATTGACTTTTTAGTTGAAATGAGTTCTTGAGTCTTTTATGCATCATTGTTGTTATAGACAAATGCCAAAGAATGGGTCAGACAGCCTGGTCTGGAGACATTCTCATCCGCAGTTAAAGGCATTAGTGTAGGCAAGTGGAACAGACCCCAGGTCCAAGAATGAAGAGCTTAAGTTTGGGTCCAGCTCTGCTCTCATTTTCTCAGGGTATGACCCTGACCAAGTCACAGTCACTCTGAGCTTCAGTTTATTCGTGTGTAAAAAGAGAGGATTGATATGGCTTTCAACCCCTGTACTATGGAGGCCTGGGGTTTCCCTGATGGCTCAGATGGTAACGACTCTGCTTGCAATGTGGGAGACCTGGGTTCTCTACCGGCGTCAGGAAGATCCCCTGGAGAAGGTAATGCTAACCCACTCCAGTATTTTTGACTGGAGAATTCCATGGACAGAAGCTACGGTCCATGGGTTTGCAAAGAGTCAGACACAACTGAGCGACTAACACACTCACGCTGTGGAGCCCCAGGGCTGTGAGCAGGTTTCTTGGCAGCCACTGAGAGAGACTGAGACAGCCACCCCACTTCACGCAGAGAGCTCCACCTTTGTCATTTATTAGAGTCCCATGTAGAATTTTTTTTTTAAAGAAGGTGAGGGGTTCCAATATCTTAAAAAATGATATAAGGACTCCCCTGGTGGTCCAGTGGTTAAGGAGCCTATTATACAGAGTGAAGTAAGCCAGAAGGAAAAACATCAATACAGTATACTAACGCATATATATGGAATTTAGAAAGATGGTAACAATAACCTGGTGTACGAGACAGCAAAAGAGACACTGATGTATAGAACAGTCTTATGGACTCTGTGGGAGAGGGAGAGGGTGGGAAGATTTGGGAGAGTGACATTGAAACATGTAGAATATCATGTAAGAAACGAGTTGCCAGTCCAGGTTCGATGCGCGATACTGGATGCTTGGGGCTGGTGCACTGGAACGACCCAGAGGGATGGTGTGGGGAGGGAGGAGGGAGGAGGGTTCAGGATGGGGAACACATGTATGCCTGTGGCGGATTCATTTTGATATTTGGCAAAACTAATACAATTATGTAAAGTTTAAAAATAAAATTAAAAAAAATTGGAGTATAGATAAGAATAAAATGCAACTAGACAAAAATAAATAAATAAAATAAAATAAAAAATTGGAGATATAAGAATCCACCTTCCAATGCAGGGGACACAGGTTCCATTCCTGGTTGGTGAACTAAAATCTCACACGCCTTGCGGCAACTAAGCCTACACACCACAACTACTGAGCCTGAGTGCCTCAACGATGATCCTTCATGCTCTTGTGCCTGCATGCCACAACTATTCCTGATGCAGCCAAAAATCAATAAATAATGTTAAAAATGAAGCAAAGCCTTGGACTGGGTGATTCCACCGGCTGTACCATGTAATTCTCTCCCCACAACTTTCAGGAGTACTGAGTCTGCTTCAGCTGTGTCTGAGAACACTTAAGCCCATGGAATAGGAAGACTCAAGTGTTGCACAAAACATGGTGTCTTGATATTTTCACCCTTTCACTTTACAAACTTCTTTGTCCTACGAAATCACTCAAAATTCATTATAGCTATTGCCACAAAGTGTTGATAGAGGCCATTAAGAAGCAGACCGCTTATTCAACACTTGAATCCCCTTCTCTCCATCCCCATTAAGCGGTCATGCAATGTCTTGAATTCCCACAGTGACTGTGAACTCACTGTCTGTGGTCATATCTGACTTGAACCCCTGATTCATAGAGCTTCATCTCTTGGGGTCATGCAAGACAGGCACAATCCCTCTTCACAGAAAAACCCTTCAGATAATAGAAGAGACTGACTGTTGGCTCCTCACTGTCTTTGATTAGTCAGGCTAATCATTGCACCATTGAGCTTCTTTCTTTATGATATAGGTTTAATTCCTTTCCCCAGGCCAGTGGTCCTCCCATTTGTGTTTCTGCTCTTAGAGGAGATGCACCAGGATGGACTGCAACATCCCACTCTGCTAATCAGAGTAAGGAGAGTTAACAGTTTTCTTTTTTCAGTCCAGTGCTTTTCAACCCTCTTGTACAATAGAATCAACATGGGCAGCTTTTGAAAAAACATTGCTTTCCAGGCTTCATCCCTGCACAATTAAATCAGAAACTCTGGGGTTGGGCTCTTGGCTCAGTTCAGTTCAGTCACTCAGTTGTGTCTGACTCTTTGCGACTCCATGGACTGCAGCACACCAGGCTTCCTTGTCCATCACCAACTCCTGGAGCTTACTCAAACTCGTGTCCATCAAGTTGGTGAAGCCATTCAAACGTCTCCTTCTCTGTCATCCCCTTCTCTTCCTGCCTTCTATCTTTCCCAGCATCAGGGTCTTTTCCAATGAGTCAGTTCTTTGCATCAGGTGGCCAAAGTATTGGAGTTTCAGCTTCAGTATCAGTCCTTCCAATGAATATTCAGGACTAAAGATTTCCTTTAGGATTGACAAGTTGGATCTCCTTGCAGTCCAAGGGACTCTCAAGAGTATTCTCCAACACCACATTTCAAAAGTATCATTTTTTTCATCGTTCAACTTTCTTTATGGTCCAATTCTCACATCCATACATGACCACTGGAAAAACCATAGCTTTGACTAGATGGATCTTTGTTGACAAAGTAATGTCTCTGCTTTTCAATATGCTGTCTAGGTTGGTCATAGCTTTTCTTCCAAGGAGCAAGTATCTTTTAATTTCATGGCTGAAATCACCATCTGCAGTGATTTTGGAGCCAAAAAAATAAAGTCTCTCACTATTTCCATTGTTTCCCATCTATTTGCCATGAAGTGATGCGACTGGATGTCATGATCTTAGTTTTCTGAATGTTGAGTTTTAAGCCAACTTTTTCACTCTCTTCTTTTTTTTATTTTTAATTTTTATTGGAATATAGTTGCTGTACAATGTTCTGTTAGTCTCTACGGTATAGCAAAATGAATTGGCTGTACGTATACATGTATCTCCTCCCTTTCACTTTTAAGATGTTCTTTAGTTCTTCTTCTCTTTCTGCCATAAGGATGGTATTATCTGCATATCTGAGGTTACTGATATTTCTCCCGGCAATCTTGATTCCAGCTTGTGTTTCATGCAGCCTGGCATTTCGCATGATGTACTCTGCTTGTAAGCTAAATAAGCAAGGTGACAATATATAGCCTTGACATTCTCCTTTCCCGATTTGGAACCAGTCTGTGGTTCCATGTCCAGTTCTAACTGTTGCTTCTTGACCTGCATACAGATTTCTCAGGAGGCAGGTAAGGTGGTGGTATCCCCATCTCTTTAATAATTTTCCACTGTTTGTTGTGATGCATGCAGTTAAAGGCTTTGGTATAGTCAATAAAGCAGAAATAGATGTTTTTCTGGAACTCTCTTGCTTTTTTTGATGATCCAATGAATGACGACAATTTGATCTCTGGCTCCTCTGCTCTTGACTCAAACACTTTTTTTTTTTTAATGTCCAAATGGGGACTTCCCTGGTGGCCCAGTGTTTAAAGAATCTGCCTTGCAATTCAGAGGATACAGGTTCAATCCATGATCAGGGAACTAACATCCCTGCTTGTATCTCAGAGTAAATAGGCAGGTGAACCACAATTAGAGAGTCAATGTGCTGCTGCAAAGATCTTGTGTGCTGCAACTAAGACCGTATGCAGCCAAAGTTAATTTTAAAGGCTATAGCTTGTAGAATAATAATACGTAATGCAAGTACTGAAACATTAAAAAAGAATGTTCAAGTAATTCTTTTCTGTGTCTAGAATTAAGAACCACTGCTTTTGACACTCAGTACGGATAGCCTTGATGTTTGCGCTGATTGGTAAGTGATCTATTGGAAGGCACTGTACATATCATTGGGAACTGAATTTGAGGGAAGAGGTAGAAAGAACTAATGTTTGAGGATCTTTCATACACGTGCTTCCCTGGTAGCTCAGATGGTAAAGAATCCGCCTGTGATGTTCGAGACTTGGGTTTGAACCCTGGGTTGGGAAGATTCCCTGGAGGAGGGCATGGCAACCCACTCCAGTATTCTTTCTTGGAGAATCCCCATGGACAGAGGAGCCCGGTGGGCTATAGTCTTCGGGGGTCATAGAAAGTTGGACACGACTGAGTGACTAAGCACAGAGCACACACTCAAGTACTGAGATAGACCTTTAAGTACATTATTCCTTAATCTTCATCTTCGAGTCAGGTGTTTTTGCCCCAGTTTTACAAAGTAGAAAACTGAGGATCAGTAAGACTTACCAATTCACTCAAAGTCACTCAGCTAGACAGTGGCCAAACTGAGACTCCAACCCAGATCTGTTTGAGCCCACCTTCCTTTTATCATGTCACTTTGCTTTCCTCCATTCAATTAATTTAACAATTCTTTATGAAGAATCAGGACCTACCATAGACTAGACCTGTTCTAGGCCAGCAACTGTTGTAAGCTGGAGTTTTTGTGGTAATCTGCCAAGCTGTGCTAGGACACAGAACATTTTCTCTCCTTATTCAATGATTTGTTTATGGGTATGTTTTCTTGAAGGAAAAATCATGTTGGTGTAATGTAGGCTTTGTAGAGAAATAAGTCTTTGGTATTTGGTTGTAAAATAAATGTCAGAATAAAATGTTTGAGAAAATAAAGAGCTGTATATGAAATCACTACCTACGGAGCAATAGAATACTGATGGACCGTTGCTGACATTTCATTATTTAAGGTAACTTTGGTACCCAAGGAAGGTGCTGCTGTACCCCAGAGGCTGCTGTTCCCTGGGGTAGGACTGTCTGCCAGGAGTGACCCAAGAGCTGCTTCACATTGTTTTAGTCACAAAGTTTATCCCAGACTTTAAAGACCATGGAATTCAGTTGAGTGACAGACTAGTGACCAGAGGCTCTGTAACTCTTTTCACCAAAATTTCTGAAACATACTCTAATGAAGATGTTGGTTACTTTTTTCACTTTAGATTGACTCTGTAGGGACATTTGTGGGGGCTATTTATAGGCTGAAGGGACTTGCCTGGGAAGAATGAAGAACGTGTTCCAGACAGAAGGAGATAGAAGAAATGAAAGTGAAATGGAGAACAGAGAAGTAATAAGACAGAGGTGTGTATGGAGCCCCAACAACTCGAGAGGGGATCCCCCAACCCCCAGCCCCCAGCCATAAACGCCCTCTTGCCCAATAGACGTCTCTTTCCCAGGGTGAAATCAACCTGTCCTTCAGATGCTAGCCAAGAAAGCCCCTTGTCTCTGCCTACCTAAGACTGACTGGGTCCCTATCCCTCCCTTGTCTTCCCAGTTTTGTCCTTACTCTTCCTGGGACACACAGTGGTCTCCTCTTTCAGATCTAATATGTTAAGAGGTTCAGTGAAGAATAACTTCTTACTTTTGACCTCCAGTCATGTTACAGGTATACCCAGGCTTTTACACATGTGTGCATGCTAAGTTGCTTCAGTAGTGTCTGACTCTTTGTGACCCCGTGGACTGTAGCCTATCAGACTCTTCTGTCCATGAAATTCTCCAGGCAAGAATACTAGAATGGGTAGCCGTCCCCTCCTCCAGGAGACCTTCCGGACCCAGGGATAGAACCCGGGTCTCCTGCATTGCAGGCAGATTCTTTACCACCTGAGCCACCAGGGAAGCATTAACCCACCTCAGCACTTACAGCATCAAGGCTTTCAGAAGCCTGAACAGCCTAGCCTGTTCAGCCATTTGTGGCAAAACTATTCTTTGTGTGCCTTGATATTGACTGTGTTAGAATACACTATTCTAGATTGCTTCATAAGTAACAGGAAAGGAGGGAGGAAGGGAGGGAGGGAGAAAGAAGGAAGGAAGAGAGGGAGGGAGGGGATACAGGCAACCCAAGATACTCAAAAACCATCTTTAACAGATCATTTTGCAAGTAGTTTCTCTATAGGTAAGAGGTTATAATAGAGGACATTTATGGTCTCGCGTGTCTTTTGAGCCAGACTGACCTGGTGGGAAGGACATGCGCTTTGGAATCAGAAAGATATAAGTTTGAATCCCAGCTCTGGACACAATCTATAAGATCTTGCTCAAGTTCTTTAATTTCTCTCCACTTTAGCTTTCTCATTCATAGAGTGGGAATAATAACAGTTTTGTTTCTATGCTATTATGAGAACTAATGAAGCAATATCTTTGCAATATTCTTGGCCTTCAGTAGACATGCAATATTTTTCCTAAGATTTTAAAAAATGTGGTTTCAGAACCATTTGAGAAACAACTTTTGTGGCAATGATAGTTCACATGGCTTAGTGCTTAGGTTTAAGTCGGTGAATTCAAATCCTGGTTCTATATTTAGTAGTTATATGACCTCAGGCAAATGACTTAACCCTCCCTCAGCTTCTGGGCTTCTGTTTTTTTAATCTGTAAAATGTGGATAACGGCACCTATCTCACCATTTTTTGTTCAGGGGATTACAGAGCAAAAAGTCCACAAAACATGCCTGCACATCATAAAAACTCATGTTTCTTTTTGCTCTTATCAATATTACCCAGTGGAAGGTGGCTGAAGGTAGCCAGGAAACTGATGACATGGGCAGATGCGCCTGGAGCCAGACTGGGACTGCAATTGTGCAAAGAAAGTGACATTGCTCAGGCATGTCTGACTCTTTGCAACCCCATGGACTGTAGCTCACCAGGCTCCTCCGTCCATGGGATTTTCCAGGCAAGAGTACTGGAGTGGGCTGCCGTTTCCTTCTCCAGGGGATCTTCCTGATCCAGGGATTGAACCCAGTCTCCTGCATTGCAGACAGAAGCTTTTCCGTCTGAGCCACCAGGGAAGAAATACCAAAACATCTACAACTGGAGCCTTGGTCTGACACCAGGGCAGAAGATGAAGGAAGGTTCACTTGTAGTTAATATATATTCAACGGCACTAATTAGCACAGCCCCAAACCCTCAAATAAATTAAGCAAGTCTTTTAAAAATGAGGCTGTAGACTAGTAAGAATGCTGAGAATTTCCTTTTATTATTATTGTCCTAACTGTTATAAGGCTTCCACAGTGGCTCTTGGTAAAGAACCCACCTGCCAATGCAGGAAATGAGGGTTCAATCCCTGGATCAGGAGGATCCCCTGGAGAAGGAAACTGCAACCCACTCCAGTATTCCTGCCTAGGAAATCACATGGACAGAGGAGCCTGGGGGCTACAGTCCATGGAGTTGCAAAAGAGTAGGACATGACTTATCAACTAAACAGCAACAATTGTTCTAAGAGTGAAAATGTTGATATAGTCTTAGGTTGTCTGTGAACCAGACGACCCCAGGTCCCTGTGTCCAGATAAGATCAGTTCAGTTCAGTGGCTCAGTCATGTCCAACTCTTTGCGACCCCGTGGACTGCAGCACATCAGACTTCCCTGTCCATCATCAACTCCCTGAGCTTACTCAAGCTCATGTCCATTGAGTCAGTGATGCCATCCAGCCAACTCATCCTCTGTGGTGCCCTTCTCCTTCTGCCTTCAATCTTTCCCAGCATCAGGGTCTTTTCCAATGAGTCAGCTCTTCCCATCAGATGGCCAAAGTATTGGAGTTTCAGCTTTAACGTCAGTCCTTCCAATGAACACCCAGGATTGATCCCCATTTGGATGGACTGGTTGGATCTCCTTGCAGTCCAAGGGACTCTCAAGAGTCTTCTCCAACACCACAGTTCAGAAGCATCAATTCTTCCGTACTCAGCTTTCTTTGTAGTCTAGCTCTCACATCCATACATGACCACTGGAAAAACCATAGCCTTGACTAGACAGACCTTTGTTGGCAAAGTAACATCTCTGCTTTTTAATATGCTGTTTAGGTTGGTCATAACTTTTCTTCCAAGGAGTAAGTAGCTTTTAATTTCATGGCTGCAGTCACCATCTGCAGTGATTTTGGAGCCCCCCAAAATAAAGTAACTCACTGTTTCTATTGTTCCTGCATCTATTCGCCATGAAGTAATGGGACCAGATGCCATGATCTTAGTTTTCTGAATGTTGACTTTTAAGCCAATTTTTTCACTCTCCTCTTTCACTTTCATCAAGAGGCTCTTTAGTTCCTCTTCATTTTCTGCCATAAGGGTGGTGTCATCTGCATATCTGATGTTATGATATTTCTCCTGGCAATCTTGATCCCAGCTTGTGTTTCATCCAACCCAGCATTTTTCATGATGTACTCTGCATCTAAGTTAAATAAGCAGGGTGATAATATACAGCCTTGACATACTCCTTTCCCAATTTGGAACCAGTCTCTTGTTCCATGTCCAATTCTAACTGTTGCTTCTTGACCTGCATACAGATTTCTCAAGAGGCAGGTTAGGTGATCTGATATTCCCATCTCTTGAAGATTTTTCCATTGTGATCCACACAGTCAAAGGCTTTGGCATAGTCAATAAAGCAGAAATAGATGTTTTTCTGGAACTCTCTCACTTTTTCCATGATCCAGTGAATGTTGGTAATTTGATCTCTGGTTCCTCTGGTTTTTCTAAATCCAGCTTGAACATCTGGAAGTTCACAGTTCACATACTGTTGAAGCCTGGCTTGGAGAATTTTGAACATTACTTTGCTAGCGTGTGACCTGAGTGCAATTGTGCAGTAGTTTGAGCATTCTTTGGCATTGCCTTTCTTTGGGATTGGAATGAAAACTGACCTTTTCCAGTCCTGTGGCCACTGCTGAGTTTTCCAGATTTGCTGGCATATTGAGTGCAGCACTTTCACAGCATCATCTTTTAGGATTTGAAATAGCTCAACTGGAGTTCCTAAACCTCCACTAGCTTTGTTCCTAAAGATGCTTCCTAAGGTCCACTTGACTTCACATTTCAGGATGACTGGCTCTAGGTGATTGGTCACACAATAGTGATTATCTAGGCCATGAAAATCTTTTTTGGATAGTTCTTCTGTGTATTCTTCCCACTTCTTAATATCTTTTGCTTCTGTTAGGTCCTTACCATTTCTGTCCTTTATTGTGCCTATCTTTTCATGAAATGTTCCCTTGGTATCTCTAGTTTTCTTGAAGACATCTCTAGTCTTTCCCATCCTGTTGTTTTCCTCTATTTCTTTGCATTGATCACAGAGGAAGGCTTTCTTATCTCTCCTATTATTCTTTGGAACTCTGCATTCAAATGAGTATATCTTTCCTTTTCTCCTTTGCCTTTAACTTCTCTTCTTTTCACAGCTATTTGTAAGGCCTTTCCAGACAGCCATTTTGCTTTTTTGCATTTCTTTTCCACAGGGATGGTTTGATCCCTGTCTCCTGCACAATGTCATGAACTTCCATCCATAGTTCTTCAGGCACTCTGTCTATCAGATCTAATCCCTAGAATCTATTTGTCACTTCTACTGTATAATCATAAGGGATTTGATTTAGGTCATACCTGAATGGTCTGGTGATTTTCCCTAATTTCTTCAATTTAAGTCTGAATTTGGCAATAAGGAGTTCATGATCTGAGCCACAGTCAGCTCCTGGTCTTGTTTTTGCTGACTGTATAGAGCTTCTCCATCTTTGGCTGCAAAGAATATAATCAATCTGATTTTGATATTGACCATCTGGTGATGTCCATGTGTAGAATCTTCTCTTGTGTTGTTGCCTGTTACTCCAGGTATTTCTTGACTTCCTACTTTTGCATTCCAGTCCCCCATAATGAAAAGGACATGTTTTTTGGGTGTTAGTTCTAGGAAGTCTTATAGGTCTTCATAGAATGGTTAAACATCAGCTTCTTCTGCATTACTAGTCAGGGTATAGACTTGGATTACTGTGATATTTAATGGTTTGCCTTGGAAATGAACACAGATCATTCTGTTATTTTTGAGATTTTACCCAAGTACTGCATTTTGAACTCTTTGTTCATTATGACGGCTACTCCATTTCTTCTAAGGGATTCTTGCCCACAGTGGTAGATATAATGGTGATCTGAGTTAAATTCACCCATTCCAGTCCATTTTAGTTCGCTGATTCCTAAAATGTTGAATACTGGAGTAGGTTGCCCTTCTCTTCTGGAGTAGGTTGCCATTCTCTTCTTCAGGGGATCTTCCCAACCCAGGGTGTGAACCTGGTTCTCCCGCATTGCAGGCAGATTCTTTGCCATCCGAACCATCAGAGACACCCTGTCAGATAAGACAGCAAGTATCTTTTGGGGTGTGAGGGTAAGACAGCAAGCATTTACTGTTGGAAAGGAAATGGCAATCCACTACAGCATTCTTGCCTGGGGAATCCCAAGGCCCAAGGAGCATGGTGGGCTACAGTCCACGTGGTCGCAAAGAGTCAGACACGCTGAGCGACTAAGCACACACACATTTACTATTGTAACTTTCTGGGTTTTTTGAGTCTGCTGTGTGGCAGACACTTTCCATACATCATGCATTCAAACTTTGCAAGCCATCTGTATTCATTTTCTAGGGCTGCTGTAACAAAGTATCAAAACCTGGATGGCTTACAGCAACAGTTCTGGAAGTCAGAAGTTCATAACCAGGGTGTCAGCAGGCCCATGTGCTCCCTAACATCTCTAGGGGAGAGTCTTCCTTGCCTCTTTTAGATTCTGGTTGTTGTTGTCAGAGATGTCCCTCCCCACTTTCTGGATCTGCAACAGGTCCTCTCTATGGCAGCACAGGTACAGACCGAGGACACCCTGAAATGTTGTGGGAATGAGTGGGAAGGAATAGATGGGTAGAGGGCTTTTTTCCATCAGGGTTTGCTTGTTCCTCCTGATCAATGAACATTAGCTTCCATCTCTTCTGTGTGTTCTTAGCTGACCATCCTCCACCACCATCCAGTTCATACAATCTCCTTGTGTCCTGACCAACAAGGCTCCATTGGTCCCCTTCTCACCCTCCTCAGGGTGCCCTAGACTACTGGGTATGGGCAGGGGTGGGGATTTTGTGTGGTCTTGGCATTAGGGGAGGCACTTATGGCCCAGGGTCTCTCCTCTACTTATCATTGTGCTCCTCTTGGAACATGTCTGTTATTGCTCTGGGCTGGCTCAGTGGGGGCCCCTCTTCAGCCAGCTTGGGCCCCCACCTCCAGGCTCAGGACTTTCTCAGGTTTCTTTGTGGCTCAGCTCCTGCCTGGGCTCTCTTGCTCCTGCAGGCTCTAGCAGGTCCTGGCTTTTTGAAGCCACCTTCCGAGTCCCACTCAGGCATGTGGGATCTCCTCCTTGCCCTATGGGAGCCACCTGAGTCTCTCAGAGCAGGTGGTGGGTTGGGGAAGACCTCTCCATATCCAGACGTATCCTGCTATCCCTTCCATCTACACAATCCACCCCCATGATGGTGTGAGCCTCTGTGTCCAGTGGTTTAAGAAGCAAGCATTGAAGAAAGGGAGAATGCTTGTACAGCCCAAGAGTGGCTCTTGTCTAACACTCAGGAATGAGTTGTCCAAGGAGACACATGCTGACAAAGCAAGAGACTTTATTGGAAAGGGGTGCTGGTGGAGAGCAGCAGGGTAAGGAAACCCAGGAGAACTGCTCTGCCATGTGGCTCACAGTCTCATGTTTCATGGTAATAGGGTTTGTTTCTGGCTTGTCTCTGGCCAATCATTTGACTCAGGGTCCTTCCCAGTGGCACACACATCACTCAGTCAAGATGGATTCCAGTGAGGATTCTGGGAGGTTGGTAGGACATATGGACTCGTGCTTGCTCTCCCCCTTTGAACTTTCCTGAATTTTTCCAGTTCGTGGTAGCCTGTTAGTTTCTCATTACTTACCAGGACCTCCTATTCTTAAGACAGTTCATGAAAGTGTCTGCTGTCTTGTCTGGTTAGCGAGGGTGGTGTTTCAGTTGGTGTTCAACGCTTCCCCTAACAGAAGCGTGGTAAAGCCCTCTGCCTACTATGTGGGGTTCCCTACTACCCTGTCTCCCAGAGTTTCAGCTTCAAGGTAAACCATGGAGCATAGCTCACTCCAGCTCATTCATGCTGGAACTTTTTATACTTTTCTTTTTCTTAAGTACCAATCCTTCCTGCCCACAGACTGAAAAAAGATCTTCTCTCACCTCTCTGTGATGGGAAAACTGCCTCTACCACTTTACACATTCCCTCCTTCTCTGGACTGTGGCATAAATTCTTTTCACTTGACAATCAAAGCTAGACATTTGATATTAAAACAACAGTGTAAAACTGTCACAATGAGTTCCGACTCCTACAATAGCAAGCCTAGGCTTCCAAGAATGCAAGGCTAAACAATCCAAGTCCTGGTTCTCAGGTGGTTCCAGGGTGTCGAGGGGCAATTGGCTTCAGCCTCATGGTCTAGTTTAAAAGGTAAAAGAGTTGTAACATAGAAAGGAATGACCTATCAAGGAAAATCCACTAGCTGACATTTTAGAACACTGCCCTACTTTTGTTTTAGCGTCAAGATTGTGCAGCCGAGAAGAGCATACGTTTTCTGGCACCTCTCAGAATTTGTGAGTTCAGCTGGTTGACCTATCCTTTTAATGAGTCTGAGATTCTAGCCTGTAGGAGTTGATTGGGTTTGCTCTAGTCCAGGGCCAGAGATAATCTCTCTCTCATTCTGACTCTTCACAGTCCAAACACATGCTGTCAGTCCCCCAAAAGTGGATGTAGATGGATTAGTACAAGATTGTCCATGGCTACTATTTGATGGAATATAGTGACTTGTCACTGAGACCTGCCACTATACATCTGCCATCCATGCTATAAACCTGACCATCTTGTCCAGTCTCTGTCATTTTGCAAATGTAGAACTGGAACTCTAGAAAGGTAAGAAAAATTGCCCCAAGGATTCCAAAACTTTGTTGGAGTGAAGGGAAGATGAGGAGACCTGTGTGCAGATGAGCTCTGTGGAGATACAAACTCATGCAATTTCTTTCCTCCATCTCATGCTGCCATGAGGTTTCCTTACTCTTCCCAACTTGCAGATTGTTTTTCAATGATAAATATCCATTTTGGAGGTGGAGGTGGACAAGTGCAAATGCTTGACCCTGAGAAGCCCCCATCCATCTGCCAGTGGCCACTGATGACAGAACTTCTGATGAGCTGGAATCTTGGTTTCTTTGCCAAAAGACTTCAGCCGGCTTGCCAAGGAAGGATCAGTTCTCTGCTCAGATGAAGCCAATCTGGGGGCGTGGAGATTACAGTGGAAGATGCTCCTGATGCATCCACGGCCCCTCATCTAGAGGAGGAGGCCCTGGACAGACATAGACAGATGGTGAACCAGGGGTCCTCATCTCCAGTCTTCAGTCACCGCCACCGCAGTAGGCAGCTGGCTCTGCAAAACCTGACTCAATCACAACACCATGCAGACATTTCCATGGATTTTTAAAAAGCAGCTGTCAGCTCAAGCTTGCCTCACTGAGCTTTCAGTCCTGGTGGCTAGACTGGCAGGGTTCCGACATGGAAACCCTGGAAGGAAAACAGAGTTACCGTCAATCATAACTGTGCCTCTTTTAGCTGGATTTTCATTTTCAGAGCAAAGACCTCCTTAGGACTTGGAACTCTCCATTCTTCTTTCTGTAAGAACATACGCAGAGCTCCCTACCTCACCATGGAAAGACAGTAGTGAGAATGTAAAAGCAATTGGAGCAAAGAGATCCATGTGCCATAAAACGATGGGGTGCTGGGACAATGTGAGCGAGATCTCCTTGTTATGATATCCAAACATACATGCCACACACGCACAGAGCACTCCCCTCCTCCCCTTATGCAAACAAGATCAGGCGAAAATAAACTTCCTAGATAGTCTTGAAAGTAAAAAAGAAACTCACAAAAGGGCTTCTTCAAAAGAGGGTAAAAAGAGACCCACAGCTTTCCGTTGCTGAAAGTCCTGGGAGGAGGGAATATTTATTCCATGCATGCAGGGTGATTATAATGTAATAAGACTGCTATTCTTGTGTGGCTCGTTAGCTAGCCTTAAAGATAATTCTAAGAGAAGTTCAAAGGATATTTTGAGCTGTGGGAGAATCAGTGAAGGCATTACTTTGAATGACAGCCCTCCCTTGGAGCTCTGGAAAAGTTAATCACATTTCATATGCAAATATATAACCCCCCACCACACACACAGGTGTAGGGTTGGGCTTCCTTCTTTTATTCAGTGCATTTCTGAGTGGGTTACCTTGGGTGCAGCACTGTGCCAGGTGCTGAGGGGCAAACAGAAAAGGTAGGCCTAGCTCTTCTACACACACTCTCCTTGGGGAGAAGTTAGGTCACACAGAATGAAATGTTTAACTGCCATGGCACGACAGAATTGTCAAAATTAATTGATCACATCTCCAATGAAAGCATTAACTGTCTTGCTTCAGCTGCTAGAAACACCACCCCACGCTTCCTCCCCAGAAGCTCATCCCTGAACCAATGTCTAAATGACAAGTGGGTGGAGTTCTTGGGGTCAACTCTGAGTGGAAGCCTGGACAGTGGGATCTTGGTTTCTACTTTTGTTAGTGAAAAGTGAAAGTGAAAGCCACTCAATCGTGTCCAATGCTTTGCAACCCCATGGACTGTAGCCTGCCAGGCTCCTCTGTCCATGGAATTCTCCAGGCCAGTATACTGAAGTGGGTAGCCATTCCCTTCTCCAAGGTTAGGGAACCATTACAAAAACCACCCACCTTGGCCAGGTGATGATACCCGCTTGCCTGAGTTATCTCACAACAGGAGGTCCCAATAAAGAACAAAGTGCTGCTGTCAAAAGCTAACCAGGAAAATTCGGGAGAGCCTGAAAGGAGGGAGGAGATGACCAGCCTCCAAAATCCTTCTTACAGGGATCCATCTTGGCTGAGAGAGGCACACACCACCAAGAAGGACCTTGAGTGAGAATGATTGGCCAGAGACAACCTGGAAATGAAACGCATCACCATAAAACCCAAGACTGCCACTCACATGACAGTTTTCCCGGTTTCCTTTACCCCCCTGCTCTCTGCCCAGGCACCCCTCCACAATGAAGTCTCTTGCTTTGTCAGTATACATGTCTTCTCGGATAATTCACTTCCAAGTGTTAAACAAGAGCCCATTCTCAGGCCCTGGAAGGGGTCCCCCTTCCTGGAACAGTTGTCCTTTCCTTTCCTTAGGTTGTTGTCAGTATCTTTAACAGATTTCTGATGTCTGAGTTGCCATGGGGACAAATATCCTCTTAAAACACTGAAGTGACTTCATGGGGGGTGGGGGGAGGGCGGGGAGGAAAGGAATGGAAAATTAAAAGGCAGGGCATGCAGGGGGATAAGAATACAAGTTGAACAACCCAAGGAGAAAGGACTGTTGGGAAGAAGAGGACTTGGAGGCTCCTGTTGGCAAGAAGGAAGCGTGAGTGGCATTTCCTCTGACCCTCACCTCTCTATTTTGAGGTGGATCCCTGCAGTGGCCTCTCTGTCCCCTCCCCCATGTCTCCCCTGTCATTTTATCCAACACCACCCAAAACTCTGACTTTGTTTCTACTCCCTCAAGATCTTCCCTGGATTTTCACTGATGCTGGAGGAAGTCCAAATTCCTTACTCGGACAACTCATCAATCCAAGCCACATTCCCACCATTCTTTCCCAGAATCCTTTGCTTCTGCCACATTGAACTACCTGTCATTGCCCAAACACACAGGGTGTTTTCTAGCTCAGACTTCTCCCTCTGCCTGGAATGCCTTCTCCCCTCCTTGCCATCTTGAACCTACACATCCTTTAGGCCACCTTCAAAGCTCATCAGCTCATTTAGAAGTGTCCCTGCCTGCCTTTGAATCCTCATCATTCCTGCTGCCTGAAGCACTCCGTAGTCCTCATCTGATGTCTTGTGTTAGAGAATGATGGCCCTATGGTTAATGTATCTTAAATCCAGGACAGGGGAATGGAAGGGAGGGAAGGAGGGAGGAAGGAAGAAAAGAAAGAAGGGAGGGAGGAAAGATTCCTTTCATCCTTTGACTGGAATAAACAGGACTTATGATGGAGAAGGCAATGGCACCCCACTCTAGTACTCTTGCCTGGAAAATCCCATGGACGGAGAAGACTGATAGGCTGTGATCCATTGGGTCGCTAAGAGTCGGACACAACTGAGCGACTTCACTTTCACTTTTCACTTTCATGCATTGGAGAAGGAAATGGCAACCCACTCCAGTGTTCTTGCCTGGAGAATCCCAGGGACAGCGGAGCCTGGTGGGCTGCCGTGTATGGGGTCGCACAGAGTCGGACACGACTGAAGCAACTTAGCAGCAACAGCAGCAGCATGATGGGAAATGGGCTTTCCTGGTGGCTCAGTGGTAAAGAATCCACCAGCCAATGCAGGAGATGCGGGTTTGAGCCTGGGTTGGGAAGATCCCCTTGGAGAGGGAAATGGTAACCCACTCCAGTATTCTTGCCTGGGAAATCCCATGGACAGAGGAGCCTGGTGGGCTACAGTCTGTGGGGTCACAAAAAGAGTCGGACATGACAGTGATTAGATAACTACAGCATCATAATGGGAAATGTACAGGGTTCCGAGTCAGTTATTTTCGCTTATTTGAGAGATTTACGTGGACCGAGCTCATGGTGGTGGTGAGGGGGCTGCTCCTTGACACTTGGTCATCCTACTTGGTAAAGGCAAAGGCTACCTGACCTTAGGGTGAGCTGAGCCAGAGCCTCAGGTGTCAGCAGCGGTTCCTGGCAGAAGAGGAAGAGGGGGGACCTGCCCAGACAGACCCCAACTCTCCTGAGAGGGGATCCCCACCACCTGGCTCAAGAACAGAGCCCTCAGAAGCCCTTTCTCCTTGCAGCCAGTCACAGGCTGACACACCAATGGCCAGGCAGGCTCTCATTTAAATTCCCCTCAATCATAAGTGCAGAAAAGGTGACAAAATCCCAATAGAATTTTCGTTGGTTTTAATTCCAATTCAGCTCCAGGGATCTCCTCATTAAGCTGTATCACTGAAACCCTTAGGGGCCAGAGCCAGATTTCGCAAACCCAGGTGGAACTGGGGGCCAGGGTCTCCCTCCTCACTCCCACCACGATACCACACTTCCTCTTTTCATTCATCCGCTGCCCCACGGTGAGCGTTCATCTCTTTTCTTCCTGCCATTCTGTGGCATCTGTCTAGTAATGCTTCCCGTCTATCTGCCCATGTCATTTTCAAATTCTATCTGTTGTGCTATTTACTCTGTGTATATTTCCTGTCTCTTCTGTTTTCTGGCTTCTTTTCATCCATAGCATCTATCCTGTTGATATTCTGATCTATTTATATTCCCTTGTGGTGCTCAAGCTCCCCACTCCTTTTTAATCTCTTTCATCAATCTTGTTTACCTTCTCCATTACCCCTTCATCTTGCTATTACCTAGTTATCTATTTAGTTAAGTGGCCCCGGCCCCTTGCTCTCTGTCTCAGCTTTTACCTGAATCCACTCCAGGCACTCAGTCAATGCTGCCGGCACCACTCCCACTCTGACTTCCTGCACTTGACAAGGGAGCCCAATGCAGCTCTCCTCTGGGGCCAGACTAGTGCAGCCAGGCTCCCACATGTGCCCATGAGGTCCTCTCCGACAGAGATGAGGTATACAGAGCATCCAGCCCGTGGCCGCCCTGAGATAGGTGCTCATTCCTCACTTGCTTTTACAACTTTTCAAGGCGATTTCCCTTCATATTAGGTGAGGAAGCTGAGGCTCAGGGAGGTAAAGCCACTTGCTCAAGGTCACACAGTTAATATGTGGAATATTGACAACCTACCCTTAGTTATCTGCATGAGCAATGGCGTGGATAATCTTCCCCTACAGAAAAATGGAGACCTCATTTCTAACAGGCTCTGGAATATTGAGTTTGGGGTGGCAGATTTCCCTCCTGGTGCAGTTCTGCTGTGGCTGATAGTCAAAGTACAGTGCAGGAAAGGCCAACTGATGGAACGGGACTATGCTGCAGAGTCCCCACAGGAGTGACAATGTAAAGGCGGCACTGTCCTCTGTAATGGAGAAAGCCAGTGTCTTGGCTGCCACCCCCGTCCCCAGACCCTCACTCCCAACCCCTCGTCCCTGCCCGATAAGCCATTTCTGCTCCCCACTCACCCATACTGACCAAGGGTTTTGTGGAGTGGTGTCAGATGCCTAGTGGAAACCAAAGGAAAGCCACCCCAGCTTCCAGGATGGTCTGGGGTACACGATGGAGAGAGTAACCAATTGCTCCCAGAGAGTTAAGCAATAGGAACATCCCTGAAATAGAGCCACCTGGGGATAAGATGGAAACAAGTGAAGCCTCAAGCCTCTTGCTCAAGAAAAAAGAAGTGACTTGACTCCCAGTCGGGTGAAGTCCTAAAATAGGAATTCCAAGTTCAAAGAAAAGCAACAACCAAACAGAATCCCCACTCCCCACCACCATCCCCCAACCCTCTCTCGTTCAGCTCAGTTCAGTTCAGTCACTCAGTCCAACTCTTTGCAACCCCACGAACTGCTGCATGCCAGGCCTCCCTGTCCACCACCAACTCCTGGAGTTTACTCAAACTCATGTCCATTGAGTCCGTGATGCCATCCAACTGAAAGGTTGTTGTTGAATCACGCAAAGACTTCGGGATTCTTGGCCCCGGGAGGAGAAGAATTCAATCTGGGGCCAGAGACGAGGCTTGATCACTCAGAGCTTTTGTGTAATAAAGTTTTATTAAAGTATAAAGGAGATAGAGAAAGCTTCTGACATAGGCATCAGAAGGGGGCAGAAGAGTACCCCCCTGCTAGTCTTCAGCTGGATGCTATATAATCACTAGCAGTCTGTTAATGAAAGAAAGGAATGTCTTAAAATTCAGAATGGCACCAGGCCCCTCACCCATAAGATATATTTTGGGATAATCTTGACACCAAATGGTTTATCCTGGACCATAAAATGATTAACTTGAATCTTGAAGAAGGGCAGACCACGACACAAATAGTTTCATTTACATAGATTAGGGGAACAATATCTGAGTATAACATACTGGTTTGTCAAATAGGTTCTGAGCCGTGAGGCAGAACCGACTTGAAGACAGAGTTTGGGGGTAAATGCATAGCATATTAGCACAGCTTAAGACAAACATTTCCATAAGAAAAAGGCATTGGTTATCTCTAGGTTTGAGAATAGTTAACTTCTGCAAAACAGGTGTCATTATGGCAACACAGTATTTTAAGAGAAACCGCCTTTTAAATTTGTGTAGAGAAGGAAAAAATATCACTAGTTTGTTTCCTCCTGCCGCTTAAGAGAGATAAAAATGTCTGACACTTGCAGGCTATTTCCTCCATTTGGAGATCCCTGGCCTTCCTGCTTGTTACCCTCTCACAACCACCGCATCCTCTGTGGTCCCCTTCTCCTCCCGCCTTCAATCTTTCCCAGCATCAGGGTCTTTTCCAATGAGTCAGTTCTTTGCATCAGGTGGCCAAAGTATTGGAGTTTCAGCTTCAACATCAGTCCTTCCAATGAACACCCAGGACTGATCTTTAGGATGGACTGGTTGGATCTCCTTGCAGTCCAAGGGACTCTCAAGAGTCTTCTCCAACACCACAGTTCAAAAGCACCAATTCTTCAGCCCTCAGCTTTCTTTATAGTCCAACTTATCACATCCATACATGACTATTGGAAAAACCATAGCCTTGACTAGACAGACCTTTGTTGGCAAAGTAATATCTCTGCTTTTTAATATGCTGTCTAGGTTGGGCATAACTTTTCTTCCAAGGAGTAAGCGTCTTTTAATTTCATGGCTGCAGTCACCAACTGCAGTGATCTTGGAGCCAGGCGAACTGTAGGGAACATTATTAAACTCCATCAAGGCAGCTGCCTCGAATTCTTTCCTGGGTCCTTCTTGCCTCTAAAGTCAACCCATACTCCCTAGTCTACCTCTTGTGTAAGCAAAAGTGGTATCTGAGCCACTCAAAAGCCATTAAAGAGGCGAGGTTGGTGGAAAGGAGTTTGCTTTTCAGATGCTGGCAACGAGGGGCAGGTGTCTAAAAGCTGACTCCTTCCCACTGACAATCAGTGGGCAAAATCTTTTATAGATGGAAGGAGAGGGCACAGTCAGCTCTGACAGTCATCTTGAAATTGGTCATGTGGTGGCTTGACCAACACCATCTTGATCATTTCAATCTTCAGTACCATAGTTGGTTTGCTTCCATTTCCTTAAGACTGGTTCTTGGAATTGTGGCAGTTTATGTCATGGCTACAGTCTGTTCATCACATAGTTAACTTCTTCCACCTGGTGGGGGTTTCAGCATCTACAAGACAGCTCACAGGATAAGGCTCAGAATATTATCTATAGCCCATGAAGAGATACTAAAGGTCCTTAACTTTGCTTACTGACAAAACCACTATTATTTAATCTTGTTGAACAGCTTCTCTTTGCTTCCATATTTTCTCACTTCTCTGATTAAACAATTCTTTGGCTAACATTTTTCACAGACAAAAGGCAAGCTAAGGGAAAGGGGAGGAAGGAACTTAGGCTCCTGCTCTGTTTCACTTATACTTTATCTACTCCTACCTCTCTGCGTGTAGTTTCCTGCCTGCCACGTTAGCAGAACACAAGGTCCTCACCTGAGATGTTTAGTGTGGGGAAATGAATTGAGACCCCTAGGAGGCGTGCTTGAGAAAGGACGGGTGGCCTCTTCTTTAGCTAATTACTAAGTTTTGAAATAACTGGCCCTTAAGGATTTTATAGCATCCAGTGGTGGAGAACATGCAAACTGATCACCGTATCTACAGTAGAGAGGTGTTGAGCACTAAAATAAAGGTGAGGGAATGTGTTAGTTGCTCAGTCTTGTCCAGCTCTTTGCAACCCCATGGACTGTAACCCCCTAGGCTCCTCTGTCCATGGAATTCTCCAGGCAAGCATACTAGATGGGTTTGCCATTCCCTTCTCCAGGGGGTCTTTCTGACCCAGGGGTCAAACCCAGGTGTCTTGCTTAGGCAGGTGGATTCTTGACCAACTGAACCACCAGGGAAGCCCCAAATGAAGGTAATTAGTGTGAACTGGGAGCACAGAGGAAGGGGAGACATTCTGATATGGTGAATTGAGGAAGTCTTCATGGAAGAGGTGGCATTTAAGCTGAGTCTTGAAAGAATTCATGCAGATATTTTAAGTGGAAAGATTCCAATTAGCAAGGAGCAGGAAAATTCATGGAGTGTTTACAAGCATGGGGTGATCAGGTGGGGTGTTGATGGAGGTCAAGAGAAAATGATGCTTTTCTATAAAGATCTGGCTGCTTGTGGACTGCAAATCCTGTGGGGTAGTGGCCATGCTTCTGTAGCTCTGTGTCTGGCACGGTCACGTCTGATGCTCAAGAGGTATCTCTAGTCATGGGTGGTGTGATGCCAATGGCGATGGTGTGTGTCACCGTGACGCTGTCTAGGGACTCAAGCCACTGTCACTTCGAGGCTGGGGGTCAGAAACCAGAGTTTGGGAAAGCTGAGTTTGTTTCTCCCTGCTCTTCCTCCCTCCCCCATTCCTCCTCCAGCTCTCTCCATCTGACTTTGCTTCTTTTGCTGGAAAAACAGGTGGGAAGTTGCCAAGCTGACTGGGACCCCCTGCCCAGAGTGATAGACCCTGTCACAGGAAAGTAATTTCTTCTTAAACTTCTTTCCGGTGAAACCCCGCTGCTGCACACAGCAGGCTGTGCCGTGCCAGCACTACCATCCTGCCACCGCAGTGCCTGGGAATAAAGGAAAAAGCTTAGCATTAAATTTCATGTAAATCAGACTTTATTTGCTCTGGTGACAGGTTATTACCTTCAGCAGGGAACGGAGGGGGAAAAAATGGCTGTTGGCTGAAGACACAGGTCCCCAGATGAGGATGTTTCCAATAGCAGCCTACAGCTGTGCCAGCCAGTGTCACCTGCCCTTTCCCCCACCTCCTTCCTCCATCCCCGCAGCTTCCATGGGCTTTTCCACCAGCATCTGCCCTCTCCCAGCTGGTCCCAGCTAGCAGCACTGTCTCTGGTGCTACGCTTTCTCACAGCTTGCATGGGGGCATCTTCTAGACCAACTGTGCCCAAGCATGGCTTAGCCCTCTGGTGCACTGTGGCATGGACCCTCTCATACCCAGAACCCTCTATGTGCTTCTGTTCTCCTTGCTGAATTTAATTTATCCTTCAAGCTCAACTTAAGCCCAAAACCCCCATAAAGTCTTTCCTCGCCTGCCAGCCAGAGGCACTCTCTCTCCTTTGAGTTTTGTTCATCCTGCACCTTTGTCCCATCACCCAGCCTAGCCTGATTTGTACACTCCAACCAGCTACCAACACACTGATTGAAAATCAACCATGTGGTCTATACTGTGCAGGGCCCTGTGGGGCCGCTGGACACAGAGACTTTCCATGTCCCTCATTTCTTTGATTACAGGAAACAGCTTTCATTCAGCCTCCATGAACTTCCCTGAGTTCCAATGGGCAGTCAAGCTGTGGTTAATTAGGGAAGGGAGGGGATGTGAGACCAGGGAGAAACAGTTAAGAGCAGCCTTGGGGCAAGGTCCAGCTTCCCCATCAGTGGATACACACAACAATATCTTTGAGATATTTTCCATATTTCCCACCTGAAACCCCCTCCAGGTGGGATAAACTTATGGTATGCTCTCCACAAGTGCGTAGACCCCAGAACAGTTAAGCCTGAAAGTTGATGATGTTGCTTCCTACTTACCTCACCAGCACATCAGAAGAATGTCTGTGAGCTGATCACACCCTCTTTTACTATATACTTTGTCACTCTCTTCCCCAGATTGGGACACTTGGTTTTGAGGGCATTAGCCCACTATCTCCCCCGTTGCCTGGCAAAGCAATAAAGCTACTCTTTTCTACTTCACTCAAGATGCTGTCTCTGAAATTTGATTCGGCACCAGTGCACAGAGAAGCTGAATTTTTGGCATCATGCTCCCAGTGATGGTTGGCTTCTGCTGTGGAGTCTTCTATGAGCCAGGCCCCTGTCTCATGGGTCACAGTCTCTACCCTCCGCCTGCTCACCACCTCCTTGAGGAGCGAAGTTATGCACATGAAGAAATCAACCATCACTCTAAGCACAGAGTAGATTCTCAATCAATGTGTTGGTTGCTAAGAGGCAAGTATCAACCAGGATAGGCTACATTATGCTAAAGCAACAAAGGACCCCCAAATCTCAGTGACTCAAAGCAACAGAAGTTTCTTTCTAGTTCGTGTTGCATGTCCACTATGGTCAGCTAGCAGATATGCTCATTGAAGTCACTCAGTGATCCAGAATGGTAATAGCAGCTGCCATTGAAACTTGAACCTTGATCACTGCCCAGGAGCATCTTACATTTGGCAAGGAAATAAAGCTCTCTTTTGAAGGTGACCCAGACTGTCTCTGCTCACAAGTCACATGGCCCCACGAAACACAAAGGGGCCGGAAACTGTGGTCCTGCCATGTGTCCAGAAGGCAGAGAGCTAGAAATACTTGGTGACTCGCTCCAGTGCCTTCTCTAAAGGGCTTAGCTACTAAATTTCATGGGGAGTGAGTTGTGTCTGATCTATCCAACACTAAACCCCTGGTGGCTGGCATGGTGCTTGGTACCTGATAGAGACTCAATAAATACTTACGTTGATGGAGAGCATTGGCTCTCACCCTTTATCTCAATCCAGAGTTGAGCTTTGTGCTTTATTGGCCTTGAATCTGCCTTCTGGGCCTCTAGACCCCAAGCCGTCAGGAGGGGCAGCTTTGTAGGCCTTACACACAAGAGGTAGTGTTGCTTGGACAATCTTCTCTGCACCATAGGAGAGGCAGGGAGGGCAGGGCACCGTTACCTGTTTAGACTGTTCTTTCTTTCTTCCTTCCTTTCTTCCTTTTTTCTCTTGCAGTATAATTGCTTTACAATGTTGTATTTGTTTCTGCTGTAAAACAACGTGAACCTGCTCTGTGTATACATATACCCCCTCCCTCTTAGATCTTCCTCCCCTCATCCCACCCCTCTAGGTCATCACACAGTGCTGAGCCGAGCTCCCTGGGCTGTACACTGGCTTCCCACTGAGACTGTTCTTTATTAATTGGCAAGCAGATACTTTTTGAAATGTGTGTATAAAGGTCTGTGTGTGTGTATGAATAACAGGTTAACACCGAAGGGGAAGAAGGCAGGTTGTAGCTCCATATTTTATCACTGCATATCTCCCACCAGTAGTTAATCAACTTTGTGTTTGACACAGTACTTGGTGGTGGGGCTCCGGGGAGACAGAACCTCTGAAGGGCGGGTGTCATCCTTCCTTTGGCAGCACTGTCTGTTTCACTCATACTCACATCTTTTCTTCCATTTTATCCTCGTTTTCCTCCCCTCTCTTCTGTTTTCTCCTCTGCTTTGATTGTCTTCCTCCTTTCTTCAAAATCTCAAAGGCAGATGAGAAAAGAGGATGGGGAGAAGACCAGCCTTGGGTCAGGCATATGAGCACAGGACTGGGGTCTGACTGCAAACTGATCGGCATTCGAGGCCCCGGTCATGGTCTGAACGTCCCTGTCACAGTCGCAGTTTTAGATATGCTTGATTAGATGTGGGAGCCGTGGCAGAGAAAGTCGGGAGCAGAAGTCATTTGAGGTCCTCTCTCCACCCCTCTCCCCACCATCCCTCCTCCTCCTCCTCAAGGGCTAAGATGAAACACAATTGAGATCATGTCCAGGGAAAGCCCCCCTTAGCCATCTGTCTCCCAACTAGGGGAGGGGCAGGAGCCTAGGGTCTTGCACTGATCATGTCCAAGCTTGTCTGGGCTTTTCCAGCATCTCTGATGGGGGACTGGGGTTCAGAGAAGGCAAAGCCGGTCCAGCAGTTGGCTGCCTCCACAGCCTCCAGCGCTGGTCGTCTGCCAAGCTCACCATCTGTAGCCTCCGGCCGGTGGTAAGCATCGCCAGCTCCTGCATCAGCCCCCGCCCCCAATCCCCCACCCCCAGCCTGTGCTGGGAATCTGCCAGCACCCAACTGCATCATACAATCAGATAAGCTTTGCCAGGTTTATGGCTGGTAATTTATGGCCTTCTTTAGCAACATCTATCACGCTGTAGAGTTGTTAATCCCAGAGTCTTTGCCCACTTTGCAGAAAATAGCTTGCAATTCCTTACAATGTAGCATTTGCTAACTCACCTGTCTGGCTGTCAGGCTGGGTGGGTGAGACAAGCTACTCTTTAGTAACTTCTTTCCATCTTACTTTGCTTAGGGGAGCCAGGCTTTCTCCCTCCAGAAAATAACAGCAAGGATCTTCATTACTCCACTACTGCTCTGCTCTCCTCTGTTACTGCTCCAGCTCTGTACCTAACATGCTCACTCTCTGGAAGGCATTGGGGATGCTGATGGTGGGGTGGGCTTACAGTCCCAGCAAAACCAGAACCTTGCACTGCTATACAAGAGAGAGTGGGTCCCAGGCAACATGGACTTAATCCTCCTCATTCAATGTCACTGAGGGACTGGAGGGAGTGTGTCCCAAGGGTGCATGTACACACTTATACACAAGTACAGGGGGTAGGAAATACTTCTGTCGTCAATCCTGGCTTAGACACGCTAATGAAACAATCAGTCTGGACCATTGAAAATCTCCAACAAAGGCAAACACAATGCCACATAAATGCGTTTGGCTCCAGGATGAATCACATGGTATCTTACAGCCAACGCTTTTAAGTTTAGCTATTTCAGCATTAAAATTAAGTCTCCTGTTCTTAAGGTATATATATCCTCCCACCCGCTCCTTGCCTGGTAAAAGAGGAGGTGCTTGAGAAATTCTAAATTATGTGCGGAAGTGCAGGTGTGGTGAAAGGATATGGACTGTGATCATAAGGCATCTATATATGGATGAATCTAAAAACTTGTTTCATGTGCTGGCTGGAGAAAGATGGGGTGAGACATGCTGGAAAAGAATATGCCAAATGATAAAAAGGTGAACTTCAGATATTGGGAGAGATATACAGACTCACACACATACACATACGTACATACAATTACCTACACATATTCCCTGATGGCTCAGCGGTAAAGAATCCACCTGCAATGCAAGAGTCGCAGGAGGTGCAGGTTCGATCCCTGAGTCAGAAAGATCCCCTGGAGGAGGGCACAGCAACCCACTCCGGTATTCTTGCCTGGAGAATCCCATGGACAGAGGAGCCTGGTGGGCTACAGTCCATAGGGTTGCAAAGAAGCAACTTAGCATGCACACTCATGCTATATTTATTGTATATGATTTGTACATATTATACACATATCTCGATTTCTTACTTTTCCATATTTTATAAATTTCTTACAATGGGCATGCTGCTTTATACTTGGAATAAACACAAACATCACAAATAAATGACAATGTTCATTTTGATTGACCTATTGATTGTTACGACTCACATCAAAGTTATTCATCCCTCTCCTGTACACTCCTAGGACCAAGAGAAGATCAGGAGGAGCATTACCTTCCCATTTCTTTCCCTTGGATCCATTCTCTACAGTACCCCGAACCTATTCTGGTTTCATATTCTATTTTCTGACAGTAAATATAGGAAGGAACTCTTGATTACTGAATAATTTATTTTCTGATTCAAATGCCATATTCTTTATGGTATACTTTGATTAGCTCCGGGGACTTGAGCAATGCTTGTTGACTAACAGAATGAATGAAGTGACAGAGGCTGCTGTTCATTTGGAACAAGCCAACCGAGGCAATATGGGCTTCCCAGGCAGCACTAGTGGTAAAGATTGCCTGCCAGTGTAGGAGACATAAGAGATATGGGTTTGATTCCTGGGTCAGGAAGACCCCCTGAAGGAGGGCATGGCAACTCCCTCCAGTATTCTTGTCTGGAGAATCCCATGGACAGAGGAGTCTGGCAGGCTGCTATCTATGGGACTGCAAAAAGTTGGACACAACTGAAGCAACTTTGCCTGCACACAGGCAACTGAGGCAGTATGTTCACACTGAGGTCATTTTGCTGTTCTAGTACAAGCTCATTAGCCTCAGTGTCGGGGGTAGCAGTGGCCACAGGATGTGCCGTGTCCAGTCAGGGTGGGGATAGTGTGGATACAGTACACGTGGCAGACAGCGAGGGCATTTTCCGTATTAGGGCTGCATGCTCAGCAAGATCTCCCACCCAATTCACAGCTCACCTCAGGGCATTCATTTGCAGGTTTTGTTTGTTTTTAATCAGAAATATTCAGTGGAAGGCATGGATGTTCCAGCAGATACCATAAGCAGTGTACTGCTATCTCTTGGACTCCCATATTGTGTCAGGGTTATCTTTGATGATGCGTCTTCTGCTTGATGCTTTTCTTTGCAACTTGGCCTCTGAAGACATTCAGGTAAAGTGATGTTGACTTTAGACTTCCTGATTTTAGGGATGGGGAGAGGAATTGTTATACATAAGTCTCTAGAGCTTAGTCCTTTCTGTGCAGTCAGCTGCAAGATAGAATGAAGTCAGCATGTCTGCCATACCCTAAACACACACACACACACTGACCCTCCTCTAATGTCCTGTATGAAGCCCAGCACTTTCTTCTTTCTCCTCCCACCCCAGCTGCCCTCAATCATCATTTTAATCACGGTTTGAGGATGATGAGGAAAGTTGTATAGACAACCAAAACCCTCAGTCTGAAATTGAGGTGACTTTGCAAAGTTCATCCCAGGCCTCTGGAGACTCACAAAGATCACAGATCAGGAGTTTGGTCTTCTCCACACCAAAGGGTCAGAGCTGAAAGAAGATGAATTTAAGGGCTAGTAGAGTGTATGTGCAGATCTATATGAAATTCAGGGAATTTCTAAGATTCTTATTTTTAGTACTTGCAGAAGAGCCTCTTGATCCATCACTGAGCGTGAGGCTGGGGTGGGTAGGATGCATAAAGTCGTAGCTGCCCCCACCTTGACACTCACTAACCACAGACTCACACTCATGTTCATTGTCTATGGCTATTAAGGTGGGCTGGTGGAGGGCACATGGATGACAGAGGAAATTACAATTCTGGGTCCCAGGTTTAATAACCCAGTGAGCTTGGGAAAACCATGTACCCTTCCTGTGCCTCAATGTCTATCTCCTACAAACCTGTCTGCCTAATAAAAATCGAATGAGTAGGTATGTGTGAAAGTGTTTTGCAAACTGTAAAGTTCTTTACAAATGCAAAACAGACTTAGAATAAGTACATAATAAGTACTTGTTGAATGAACAAGTAAATGACACTCAGTCAGGGTGTGCTATTAATTTTGATGACATAATGATATCACTAGCAAGTATTTTATCGATTGATGACAGGTCTTTGAGTACTGGTCAAAACGGAACTGCAAAAACCACGAATTTCATCAATGAGTGATATATAGCTTTATACTGGTTTTCTTTGTTTCATTTGTCTCTGTCTTGTCCCTGCAATTATACAGTAAGCTGCTTGAATGCAGAGATCTGGTCACATGTAGTTTGCCCAGCACCAGCGAGGTGTGATGGCTGACATTGGTGATACAGGGGGCTTGAATCTTTCTGGGACTGGATTTGGGATGCTGTGAGCATGCACATTTATGGGACAACTATCTGCTGGATAGACCAGAGAGTGGGGAGAGGCAGAGCTAGCTGGGGGGTATTCTTGCAGACCTCTGTAGTCTTCATCTCTCATATCAATACAGTGTGCAAGGAATTAAATAAGAGAAAAAAGAGATGTTATCTACAAGTCAAATTAAGCTGCAATTTTTTTTCTTTTTTAAAATTGTTTTAGGTTGCACCCTACAACATGTGGGGTCTTTGTTCCCTGACCAGGGATCAAATCCGTGCCCTGCATTGGGAGCATGGAGTCCTAACCACTTGTCCACCAGGAAAGCCCCTAAGCTGCAATTTTCTCTAAGCCTTCTGGGTGATGTTTCACTATCTCCTGAGAGGACTAAGTGTCTGGCCCTGACTTCTCTTCTCCCCCTTCTAAGTGCTGTGCGTTCTCTCCTTCCTGGCCAGCTAAGAGCCCTTCATTGGGCAGTCCTTGGCCTGGAATTAGAAGAAAAATACCGAGATGGGGGGAAAAGCCTTTTACTAAAAAAAAAAAAAAAAAGTAACTGAGCAGCTAGGGCAAGAGAGAGAACCTTTAAAAGGAACTTTTACTTAGTCCCAGGATCAAAATGAAGGCAAGCCCTTTCTTCTCTGTGAGGCCAGCCCTGAGGAAAGTGGAATCGCCCTCCCTCGTTTCATTACAGAGAGGCCTTTATGGCTTCTTTCAAGAGCCTCAAGTTCCCAGGAAGAGTGTTGCCACGAACTCCATCCCCTACGCGCTGCTCTTCTCTGCATTGTGCTTCTCAGTGGAAATGGATCGAAAATGCGGTTAACTTAGTAGGGGCTCTGGCAATTGATCCAGGACCAGGCAGGAAGCAGAGGGCTGGATACATCAGATAACCAGTTCCAGACGCTCAGATGGTGAAAATCAAAGCCAAAGGACCAATGAGAAAGGAAGGCATATTTAAGTACATGAACCAGAGACAAACGGCATAAATAAGGCTGATGGATGATGGAGAGAGATAGGAACTGTTTCAAACCCCAGCCCCTTCAGTAACATGAAGGCATTAGCTCTGTGGGAAAGATGGGAGCTATTAAAAGGATGAATTGATTGCTGAGCAAGACCCACCAAGCTAGTTCCATAGACCCAAAGCTCTTCAGACAATTATACAAAATAGGTAGAAACTAGCTATTAACAAGGAAAAGAAAACCTGAAGTCAGGCTTGTTTGTTTAAAGAGAGAGCAATAGTGATTCATCATCATACTAAATAAATTCATCATCACGGCTAGATAAACATTTACAAACTGAGGGTAACAGTATGTGCAACAGAATCTATAAATCATCCTTGAGAAGGCATCTCTCTCTGTAGCTGGACTTTGGTGGGACTTGGCTCTGGGCCACTGAGCCTTGACCTCAAAAGCACAGGTCAGGTGTGGAGTCTTAGGTCACCTCCAGTTAGTTCACACAAGTTTAGGATAGGCTCATGTTATTGTAATGGAGAAGGAAATGGCAACCCACTCCAGTATTCTTGTCTGGAGAATCCCATGGACAGAGGAGTCTTATGGGCTACAGTCCATGGGGTCACAAAGAGTCGGACACGACTGAGCAACTAAGGATGCATGCTTGCCTCTTATTGTAAATATATCTGCTAACTTGTTATCATCCCTGGTTTAGGGCATATGGACAAAATACTCACATTTCATTTCAATTATTATTTTTAGTTAAATCATAGGAATACAAGAACTATGGGACTGAAAACAACCCAACAAGAATACCTACCCCGTTTCATTTAGATGAAAGAATCGAAGGGCCCTCAAAAGATCAGCTGGAAGGGCCCTCGTTCCACTGTTATTTATAATGGGGGCAAAGGAGTCCCTGAGCCAGAGGTGTTCATGCAAGGCACACGGGGATCTAGGTCCCAGGAAATGAAGGAACCACCCTTCCTTCATGAGATCACACTTTCCACCCCTTTGACGGAAGAGCTCTCGGTATGATGTAAACATCACACAGGTGTGTTTCCACAAGGCTGTTGTAGACCCTGGTTGAAGCTGGCCGATTCTTCAAGCATTGTTTCTCCTTGCTGTGCTCTGAGGTGCTTTTTCGATACATAGGCCCCGACAGCTCTGAGGAATGGCACAATATCCCTTGTAGGTAAATGATGGGGAGAGCTCCCGGGTGAGGGTTACAGCCCTGCGTGACCTCCTGAGAGGCAAGTTCCTGTCTACGGGCACTTTGACTGTGCACATCAGCCAGCAGTCCAGTCATCACTGAGTTGCTCATATGGTGAATTATCCAATAGATAATTATTTCATCCTAGGACACCTTTCCCATTCTACAACACACATGTAAGTCTCTTCTTTCCTCTGAAGGAATTTCAACTTAATATTGTTCTAAACATAATTAAACATCATTACACGCACAATTGCTGGGAGATCTGTGGTTTTACATTTTTCACATTATTTGTTGGACAGGAAAAGTAGCAGGATATATGTGGCTATCTTAAAGATCTTGAAAGATCTTAAAAGAATGCAGCTCTGGCTGAGAGAAACAGGACAGAAAATAAAAACTTATGTAATGGTTGTGTGGGAAAGAAAATAAGACCATGGGTGCTGATGGCAGACAAGATGTACCACATTTCAAATAGGGACTGTAGTTGCAAATATGATTTCACGGTGTGATGCATGATGTCTCCTTTCGTATTTTTATTCTCTAAAAATACTTTGAAAAATGGCCATTTTAGAGACCACAGTTATCAGAGTTGTTTTCTCCTTGTGGACAACAAAAATATTTCGATTTATGATATTCAAGCAGGAAAAGGATTATGGAGGAATAGCATAGACAGTAGGTGCAGTGTTGGTTTGGGGGAATCGGATCATGAGAACACTCCCTTCAAACGCCTGCATCAGGCCATTTACATGGAGCCTTAATGTCATTCAGAGACCCCAAAGGGACAGGAGGAGTCCTGTCCCTGGAGAGAAGTCTGGAGGAGGAGGGCCGTAGAGCATGAACCCCTTCTGGCTGAACTGTCTTTCTTATTGGAAATCCCAGGTAATCAGCAGAATAGAGCATGTTGTTTGGGGGCCTATGGCTCCAAAGTCTAAGAGCAGATTCCCTCATTCAGAATCCATGGGATGCCCATCACAGAGGCCCTACTGTGTGCCAGACACTGCTCATCTAATTAGAGCCACCCAGACACGGTGTTTTGAGTGCCACCTGCCTTCACCACCCACCTGAGTCTCTGGTTAATAAGCAACAAAATGGATTTACTGGGATTTTATCTCCTTTTTATTTCCCCTGTCACCTCCATGTTGGGGTTGTTAATAAACTACATCATAGGGTAAAAGGCTGGCAGCCGAGGGGGGGGGGAGAAGGAAAATGCAAGTGCCGAGCTAATGAATTAATTGGATTTTGATGTACTCAGAGTCCATAATGAACTCTCGATTATTCAGGGAGATGATCCCAACCTAATATAGTCTTCTTTATTTTCTTCTTGCTCTGCTTGATGCTGAGTAATTTGGAACTTGTATCAAACAACAAGGATTCTTGGAGGATAAAAAACAAAACAACCAACCATGCTCTAATTTTATTTCATTTTCAAAGCCTATTCAAGATTCTCCTTGTCAACCATCTGTGATTAAAATGCATCCTTTTTGAGGACCAAGATTGAGTTTATAGTCATATCTTTTCTGCCTTCTGACCCTGCTCAACAATTTCTTATGCATTTTTTCATGTCAACATATACAATTCGTTCCAATGATTTAACAGTATTCCATTGTAACTATTACTCAGGCACTAAAAAGAATGAAATAATGCCATTTGCAGCAAGATGGATGGACCTAGAGATTGTCATACTGAGTGAGGTAAGTTAGAGGAGAAATACCTATGGTATTCCTTATGTGCAGAATCTAAAAAGAGACGGTACCAGTGAACCTCTTTACAAAACAGAAACAGACTTAGAGAATGAACTTATGGTTGCTGAGGGGAAGGATGGGGAAATCGACATGTACAAACTGCTATATCTTAAATGGATAAGCATTTAAAAGAAGAAGGGAAGGTCTGGGTGCTCTCACAAAGCCATCTGGATTTGCAGGTGTGATACAGAGCAGCAAAGCAGTATTCCATTGTATGTGGCACCATCATCTACTTAACTGGACTCTATAAACACTTAGATTATTTTTATTTTTCAGTATCTCTACCAAAGCTTTATAAATAAACCTTGTGCATTTTAAAAATTGCTTTACAAAGGTAAAATCCTGGAAGAAAAGGCTGGGTCAAGGGGATGTGTGCTTTGACACATGATACCAAATTACACTCCAGAAACATTGTACAAGCAGCACATGAGAGTTTTTATTCCCTCACTCAGTGGTTCCGGGGAGAAAATTTTCCAGTGTCACATAACAGGGAAAAACTACTTCATGGAGTTGCATTACCATTCAGTGCCTTTACCCTTTGTGACTGCTGACCGAGTTCGAGCCCTTTCAAATCCAATACTGTGTATTTATAAAGATCAGTCTACCGTTTTCATCTTCCACTGGTGTGTCTGACCTTGGTTGCAGACTCACCATTTCCACCTCTACTGGGGAAAGGAAAACTAACAAGTCAAGAGAGTTCCAGAAAAATGTAAGAGGTCCCAGCTCCTTAGAAAGGCAGGGACCTCAGAAACACAATGTCTGGTTTCACAGCATCACCCTGTTTCTTCCTGCTTGTGAAAAAGAAAAGAAATGAAAACTTTTGTGATTCCTTTAAGGTCCAGAATTCTTTATGAGCTGAACCACCTAAAACAAGGGCTCTCAAAATAGAAAAGTGATCTCAGCTTTTAGCCTAGGCTCTTACATCGTAATTCTGGTTTTATGGCAGTCCCCTGGGCATTTCTGCCTTCTGGCTGGTCATTACTAGATTGAGATCAAGAGAAGACAGATTTTGAAATGAAGTTAGTGATGAGGGAAAGGGCAAAGTTGCAGGTGTAGAGCTGAAGAGGCAAAATGCCACACGGGGAATCAAGAGAGAAAGAAGAGAAGGATGGGGGCCGTGGGGAAGAAGGGGAGAGATGGGTGCTCTCACAAAGCCATCTGGACTTACAGGTGTGATGCAGAGCAGCATGGATGCAGGAGGGCTCAGACCACAGGGATATTTGGGAGTGACCTCAATCTCATCCTGTTTCCCCTCTCAAAGTGTTAGTTGCTCAGTCGCGTCTGACTCTTTGCGACCCCGTGGACTATAGCCTGTAAGGCTCTTCTGTCCATAGGATTCTCCAGGTAAGAATCCTGGAGTGGGTTGCCATTCCCTTCTCCAGGGGATCTTCCCAACCCAGGGATCAACCTAGGTCTCCCTTACTGCAGGCAGGTTCTTTACCGTCTGAGCCACAAACCACCCCAAATAAACATTCAGTCTCAGTTTTGTTCCCTAAACCTCTCCTTCAAGCCTAACTGCAACGTTAAGCCCCTCCTACACAGAAATTCTAGAGCTGTTACCAGTGGTATCTAAAATCACCAGCAAAATATCCAACCAAGAAAAAATTCCTTTTAAATATTCTGGGCCTCTAGGTACCATTTAATATATTAATTATGCAATTTACTGATTAAGCGAATTAATAAAGAACCACTACTCTAGAGATTTTTGAGATTTTCTAAAGCTCTTGAAAATGACGTTTCTCTTTACTCCTGTCAAGCACAGAACAGCTCAAGAAAGTCTAACAGCTGAATGCTGATGGGAAAGCCCCTGGTCTCCCGGGTTTGAATCCAGGGATGCCCTTCTCAGCCAGCCAGCCACCCACCCCCTCCTGCAGTGGGAAGATGAGCCATGAGCCGGGAGGCAGGGCAGGAGGGAGACAAAGGGTCTCTGATGGGGAAGTCATAGGTACCTTTCAAATGCCTTGAGGAAGTCAGGACCTCAGTGAGCAGTCAGATTCCTGCTCCATCCCTTATTATTTACAGGTCTTCTTGCGGTTCCTTTAAAGATAATAACCGTACTTTTGCTACATGTGTGCTCATTGTTATGTCTGACTCTTGGTGACCCTGTGGATCATAGCCTGCTAGGCTACTCTGTCTGTGGGATTTTCCTGGCAAGAATACTGGAGTGGGTTGCTGTGCCCTCCTCCAGTGGCTCTTCTAGACCTAGGGATCCAACCCATCTCTCCTGCATCTCCTGCACTGGCAGGCAGGTTCTTTACCAGCTGAGCCACTGGGGAAGCTGTGCTTTTGCTAATCTTTGTCTAAATCAACAACTGGTTCTTTAGTTAGAAAGGTTTATGTGACTCTGGTCTAAAGAATGAGTATTTGGTGCACACCTGCCTCTAAAGTGACAGAAGAAAGCAGATGAGCCCAGTTCTTTCAGAAGGTTTTGTGGACCTTGGATGACATGAGACTTAAAGAAAACCCTTTGCTGCAATACACAGATGTAAGAGAAACACTCTACAGCCTGGTCAACACATCAGAAAGGGTCCCCTTGCTCTTGATTATTAGAAAACAAGCGATCCTTTCCTGTGAGTGGGCAGGGCAGAGTTCTTGTGGACGGTGCCGGAGCCTTGGCTCCTCTTTCTCACACATTCAGGCAGCAAAGCATCCTCCTAGCAGAAGCCTGCATGTTGTTTCCTGCCAAAACCAAGCAATGAATCTGGAAATTGGGCCAACAGGGCTTAGTATATATGTCAACACTGTGCAGAGCTTTGTAAAGCTGCCCTCCTTTCACTGATGGATTCTCTCTTCATTGGGAACTGGAAGCTCTCAAAATGGGGTCAGAGGAGGCTGACAAAGGGAGAAATGGACATGTAGCCCCTTTTACCATCAAGGTTAATAACTGGTATGTCTACAATATCCTTTGGTGAGCTACTTGAGGAGCCTTAAACAGATATTAGATAAGGCCTGAAGTACTTACTAAAGGATCCGCTAATATGTTAAGAGTTGGGGGACCTTGGTTAGAAAGCAGTGCAAGTGATTTTGGGGTCCCAAGAGGTTTGGGGGCCAACTCAAAAAATTTTTTAATCCCAGCTTATGTTCATCCATGCCTTTTAACTGGTTTTCCCCATTCCATCTTTCTTTTCCTGGTGTGGCCAGTCGAAAAAGAGCAAGTCCCTGTCCTTCAGTGAATTCTATGAAAACATACTTTAAAGGAGGGGAAAGGGGAAGCCATGTTGGATGTATATGAGGCTCATGGACAATGAAACAGGCTCTCACAAGGAAAATTCACAGACACCCAGGACAACCCTTCGTGCTCTAATACAGTGCCTTGTTGGGCTGATGCTCTGTGGGGCAGTGGGATCTATCATGCTCCCTGATTTGGCCTGTCCATTTGGTCAAACAATGAATTCTATCGACCTCTTTGTGGAACTTGGCCAGACATTTGATTGAATTAACCAACCTGAGTGGCTGTCTTTTTAAGTAGACACAACCAACGCCTCAGGCTACCATTAGACATTTTACTTCTGGTGTTTAGGGCCTGGCAGAGAAAAAAGCAATATTGACTCTTCACAATAACAACTAAAAACTGGCAGATTCACATCACCAGCCAAATTCGTCCAGCCCCCGGCAGCCAGTGTACACCAAGAAGGATACTCCCCAGCCACAGCACCCATTGAGTCCAGGTGGCTCTCCTTTGGCTGTGCTATTCTGCAGCATCTTCTCTCTTCTTCTCTGCAGGATCCACCAGGGACTTGTATTTCTGCAAGAATCCTTGGGTGTGTTGTGTGTTCTCTTCTGCTTAGTCATTCAGCCATAACCTTTCCATTTAGAATCCTGCCCTGCTGATGGTTCAACTCCCTAGTTCAATATTTTACATTTATCTCTATTGAATTCTAGTTGCCTTCTGTTACAAGAGGCACTTAAATTATCTGAGCCTCACTCCACAGGCTCAGGCTCCAAGTCCAGGACAAATCTGTTTAGCACTTAGGGTTCACTGGCTATATGAGGGGCCTGGGCATATAAATGTGTCTAAATGGGGCATGCTTTAATGATGGTGAAGGCAGTCATCTTGGGTGGGAGCCTGGTAGCCACTGAATTTATAAAATCTCCATCAGGCTTCCTCCGTACTAAGGGGAAATGGACTAGAGATATTATTTAGAGAAATAGAAATAACAATATAGCCTTTGAGTAAAAGAACAGCTAGCATATTGCAAGTACCTACTGGATATGAGCACTGCTAGACATACAAAATATAATGCCGCCTTTTCTTTATCCAAGAGATTTACAGTGTACTATGTCATTAGCTCTCTGGTTGCCCTCCCACTGTTGATGGCAGGAAGTCGTAAGAGTTTTCTCACATTTCAGCGTTTGAAGAGTGGCTCAGGAGAGCAAAAGAACTTCCAGTATGCTAGGCATAGCATGCAACTCAGCTGGTCTATTCTCATTTTCCTGCCAATGGATCACTTGCACAATGGATCACAGTCATTGAAAAACAGAAAAAACAGACACTTAGGATGAGGGTCTCCAGAGTGAGGTTACTCTAAACTGTGCCATTCTGCAAGCCAAGCCATCATAAAAAAATCCCAGGTTTAACATGGGAGGAAATGAAAAACAGACAGTTTCAACCAGTTCCCCCCTACCCACCCGCAACACACACACATTTTGGAATTCAGGTTTTGTCATCTTTCTAAGGTCTGAATGCAGCGATTTGATGGCTTCTATGGTTTCCCCGTCTAGGATCCAGTAAGTATCTTTAGTCTCATGCTGCTAAGTTGTGTCAGTCATGTCTGATTCTGTGCAACCCCATAAATCGTAGCCCACCAGGCTCCCCCGTCCCTGGGATTCTCCAGGCAAGAACATTGGAGTGGATTGCCATTTCCTTCTCCCCTTTAGTCCCATAAAACCCTGCAAATCATAGGACCGAAATGCTGAAGGAAGCTGGAAAGTCCTTTGCATCTGTGAGTTCAGTTTCCTTCTATTCTCTGGAACATCCTGCCTCCCCAAAGATGAAGGGAATAGAAGAGAAGAAGCAGAAACAAACCACAGGAAATGGAGCTGGCATGGAAGGAGATTTTTGCTAAGGTGATGATTTCACTGCTTTGTGCTTGTCTGTGGACCTCATTCTTCCTCTCCAGAAGTGGACAAGCGACAGCATTGTTTCTGAGGAAAGAAGAGGAAAATGAAGTGGTACCCTGAAGTAGCAGTGAGGCTGCCCAGAAAGCTCTTCGATTAACTCATTTATTAAAAGATCATGTATAAAAGATGAAAGGAGAAAAACAAGCCAAGGACAAATACAGAAGAGTATCACAAACCTGTAGGAAAAGTGCCAGGAAGACTAAAGCTCAGAATGAGCAGAGGCTTCAGAAAAATGCCAGAGACAACACAAAAGCTTTTAGCAGCTATGCTCAGAATTAAAAAGACAGGCTCACTGCTTGAGGAACTTTGTGCAAGGTTAAAGACGAGAAAAGAAAAGAGAACCACTGAAGTATTTTGTTTCTTTACCAAAAAGACAAGATCTTTCAGTAGAAGAGAATAGAATCAATATTGTTAAAATGATCCTGAGACTCACACTGAACAAACAAAAAGTAAGCAGTCACTTGGAGGCTTTAAAAGTTTCCAAACCTGACATACTTCACACCCAGGATTTTGAAGAAACTTTTAGAAATGTTCATAAAAACTACAATTTAAAAATGATTAAGGGGAGAAACCAGAAAATTAGAGATGAGAAAAATCTGGATTTTCATAGAAGAATGTGGGTTCCAGTTTGTATAGTCTGGGGAATTTGATACTGATTACCATAGAAATTCTAAGATCATTTGCCATTCAAATCTTCCATGAGGTCTCAGATGGGAGGTAGAAATTACTGGAAGCTAGCATGAGAACAAAGCATGTTAAGTAGAGTCCTGTTTCCAGATGGTGGTTGTTGTTTAATTGTGAAGTCGTATCTGACTCTTTTGTGACCCCATGGACCATAGCCCACCAGGATCCTCTGTCCATGGGATTTTTCTGGTAAGAATACCAGAGTGGGTTGCCATTTCCTTCTTCAATTTCCAAATGGTAAGGTAACATTAGTCAGATCAATACTGTAGATAGAGCAAGGTCCTAGACAACATTTGCCTTGATACTCTTGTGGATTGAATGGAAAATTGAGGACAGCATAATATTTTTAGCTATCATCCTGGTGAGTTGGCCAACCATACGTAAGATCGGATTATATCAATATTGTGAAAACATCTTGTAGTATGTTGAAGGTTTTCATCTTTGGCTCTATTGTATCTATTTTATCAAGACTTAGATAAAGATGCAGAAAGCTTGCTTATCAAGTTTATAGACAAAATAGCAGAACCAGGACTCAAACTATCTCTATACAGTGTGCTGCTGCTGCTGCTAAGTTGCTTCAGTTGTGTCCAACTCTGTGTGACCCCATAGATGGCAGCCCACCAGGCTCCCCTGTCCCTGGGATTCTCCAGGCAAGAATACTGGAGTGGGTTGCCATTTCCTTCTCCAATGCATGAAAGTGAAAAATGAAAGTGAAGCTGCTCAGTTGTGTCTGACTCTTAGCGACCCCATGGACTGTAGCCCACCAGCCTCCTCCATCCATGGGATTTTCCAGGTAAAAGTACTGGAGTGGGGTGCCATTGCCTTCTCTGCTATACATTCTAGGAATGGCTAAAACTAACAAAGAGAAATTCAATAGGGATAGAATTAAAATCCTGTAATTAGGCTTAAAGAAGAGAAAGCCTTCGTCAGTGATCAATGCAAAGAAATAGAGGAAAACAACAAAATGGGAAAGACTAGAGATCTCTTCAAGAAAAGCAGAGATATCAAGGGAACATTTCATGCAAAGATGGGCTCAATAAAGAAAAGAAATGGTATGGACCTAACAGAAACAGAGCTATTAAGAAGAGGTGGCAGGAATACACAGAAGAACTATACAAAAAAGATCTTCATGACCAAGATAATCACGATGGTGTGATCACTCACCTAGAGCCAGACATGCTGGAATATGAAGTCAAGTGGGCTTAGAAAGGATCACTATGAACAAAACTAGTGGAGGTGATGGAATTCCAGTTGAGCTATTTCAAATCCTGAAAGATGATGCTGTGAAAGTGCTGCGCTCAATATGTCAGCAAATCTGGAAAACTCAGCAGTGGCCACAGGACTGGAAAAGGTCAGTTTTCATTCCAATCCCAAAGAAAGGCAATGCCAAAGAATGCTCAAACTACCGCACAATTGCACTCATCTCACATGCTAGCAAAGTAATGCTCAAAATTCTCCAAGCCAGGCTTCAGCAATATGTGAACCATGAACTTCCAGATGTTCAAGCTGGTTTTAGAAAAGGCAGAGGAACCAGAGATCAAATAGCCAACATCTGCTGGATCATCGAAAAAGCAAGAGAGTTCCAGAAAAGCATTTATTTCTGCTTTATTGACTATGCCAAAGCCTTTGACTGTGTGGATCACAATAAACTGTGGAAAAACCTTCAAGAGATGGGAATACCAGACCACCTGACCTGCCTCTTGAGAAACCTGTATGCAGGTCAGGAAGCAACAGTTAGAACTGGACATGGAACAACAGACTGGTTCCAAATAGGAAAAGGAGTACGTCAGGCTGTATATTGTCACCCTGCTTATTTAACTTATATGCAGAGTACATCATGAGAAACACTGGGCTGGAAGAAGCACAAGCTGGAATCAAGATTGCCGGGAGAAATATCAATAACCTCAGATAGGCAGATGACACCACCCTTATGGCAGAAAGTGAAGAGGAACTCAAAAGCCTCTTGATGAAAGTGAAAGAGGTGAGTGAAAAAGTTGGCTTAAAGCTCAACATTCAGAAAATGAAGATCATGGCATCTGGTCCCATCACTTCATGGGAAATAGATGGGGAACCAGTGGAAACAGTGTCAGACTTTATTTTTCTGTGCTCCAAAATCACTACAGATGGTGACTGCAGCCATGAAGTTAAAAGACGCTTACTCCTTGGAAGGAAAGTTATGACCAACCTAGACAGCATATTCAAAAGCAGAGACATTACTTTGCCAACAAAGGTCCGTCTAGTCAAGGCTATGGTTTTTCCTGTAGTCATGTATGGATGTGAGAGTTGGACTGTGAAGAAAGCTGAGCGCCAAAGAATTGATGCTTTTGAACTGTGGTGTTGGAGAAGACTCTTGAGAGTCCCTTGGACTGCAAGGAGATCCAACCAGTCCATTCTGAAGGAGATCAGCCCTGGGATTTCTTTGGAAGGAATGATGCTAAAGCTGAAACTCCAGTACTTTGGCCACCTCATGCGAAGAGTTGACTCATTGGAAAAGACTGTGATGCTGGGAGGGATTGGGGGCAGGAGGAGAAGGAGATGACAGACGATGAGATGGCTGAATGGCATCACTGACTTGATGGACGTGAGTCTGAGTGAACTCTGGGAGTTGGTGATGGACAGGGAGGCCTGGCGTGCTGCAGTTCATGGGGTCGCAAAGAGTTGGACACAACTGAGTGACTGAACTGAACTGAATTAGGCTTAAAATAAACATTGGCTGTACAGTTACAAATGGGGATACTTGATTTGAAAGTAATTCTTATGGAAAAAAAAATACTTAGGGATTACTGTCTAACTATAAAATATCAATAGCAAGTTACAGTATATAAAGCTTATGAAATGTTTCCTGCAATCTCAGATCCCTGGTAGAGGTATTCTGTCCAAGATGAAGGAGGCAAATGTCCCATTGTACTGGAGAAGTGTTCCTAACAAACCAGAGCATCTCCAGGAAGGGCACACATACAACGGTGAGGCATCTCAAAACCTTACTATGAGAGTCACTTGTGATAGCTGGTGGAACTAAAGATATTCCTAGATATACCTAGAAATGTTCTTGCATCTGTACACAAAAAGACATATTATGAGAACTTTCCTAACAGAATTGATCATGATGGCTAAAAATAGAAATAACCTAACTGTCCATCAACAGGAGAATGGCTAAAGAAAAAATGCTGCATTCATAAATCTCACAAACATAATCAGAATGGGAAAAGGAAGTTAAATAAGAATTCCTATAGAATTAGAGCCTTTATTTACATTTTGAAATGTGCACAACAGTGCTATTTATCGTTCAATGATACAGACATATGAAATAAAACAATAAAGAAATACATGGCAGTGAGGACTACAAAATCCAGAATAGTGCTTACTTCTCAGTGAAAAGGGAGGGCAAGGAGGTAGTGGGAAAACAAGAGCCTTACTTCCATTCATACTATTTCATTTTTAAACTGGATATTGATTAAAGGCTCTACATTAATTTTTAAAGAATTTTTTTGATGTGGACTATTTTTAAAGTCTTTACTGAATTTTTTACAATATTGTTTTTATTTAGTGATTTTTGGGTTTTTTGGTCATGAGACATGTGAAATCTTAGCTCCCCAACCAACGATCAAACCTGCACCCCCTGCATTGGAGGGCAACCAATGCAACTTGGACCACCCCCTGGACTGCCAGGAAAGTCCTGGGTCTATAATATTTTAATTTTTATCCCATTTCTATCACTAAAACATTCAAAATATATTTTATTTATTTTTAAAAATTTACTTAGGTGAAATTCACATAACATAAAATTAACCAGTTTAAAGTCAACAAGTCAGGGGAATTTAGAACATTTACAATGTCATGCTATTGTTGCATTCCAGTGTGCTAAGTCGGGTAAGTCGTGTCTGACTCTTTGCAACCCTATGGACAGTAGCCTGCCAGTCTTCTCTGTCCATGGAATACTCCAGGCAAGAATACTGGAGTGGGCTGCCATGCCCTCCTCCATCTTTCTGACCCAGGGATTGAACCTGTGTCTCCTCATTGGCAGGCAGATTCCTTTCCACTGAGCCCCTGGGGAAGCCCCAGGGTTGCCTTTATTTATTTCCAAAATATTTCCATCCCTCCAAATAAAACTCCATATCCATTAAGCAATGTCTGCCCATTTCCCACTGAAAGTTTTTTCTGGTTTTTTTTTTTTTTGGATAGGGAGAACTTAAAAAAAAATATAGTCTCTGTTTTTCAGAGACATTTTAGGTTCATAACAAAATTAAAAGGAAGGAACAGAAGTTTCCCATATGCCCCTGCCCTCATGTATGCATTGTCTCTCTCACCATTATCCCTCATCAGAGTAGTGGATTTGTTACAATGATTAAAAAACATTGAAACATCACTATTGCCATAGTTTACAGGAGGGTTCATTCATGGTTTTGTACATCCTAGGGGCTCAGACAGATGTATAATGACTTATGTCCATCATGATAGTATCATACAGGGTAGTTTCACTGCCCTAAAATTTCTCTGAGCTCCAGTATTCATTCCTATTCATAATACATTTTAAAGAGTGTGCTTAAAAAAAAAAAAACTCCATAGAAAGACAAGGGATACATGATGACAATCTTTAACTATCTTAAATTTTTTCCTGGAGAAGAGAAATCCAATTTCTGTCTTGTAAAGCTCCCAAGAGATCAATGAAGTGGCTATCAGAAGAAGGAAGTGTTTGGTTTAGCATAAGTAAGAGATTTCTAAGAAGATTGAAGTAGTAAACCACAGTGGTTCAGAATATGGACTTTGAGTTAGATAGACTTAGGTTAAAGTCTGTTTGATGCTTATGAGTCTTGAGAAAACTGCTTGATTTCTCTGGGTTTTCATTTCCTAATATTTATAAAGTAGATAATAGTGTTGACAATCATTATTAGGAATAATTTAAGTAACGTATATAGATAAGAGCATACTAAAAAGCACAAAATTAGTGCTGCATATATAAAAAAATAATTATGAAAAATAAAGAACTGTCCATAGATAGAATGATTATCTGGTAAGACACTGAGATTCCCTGGTGTATCAGAGTTCAGGTTAGGGGGCTGGATGATGAACTGTCCAAGTGCTGGAGAGGGGGACTTATCCAGGGAGGCTACAGGAAATGCTCCTTATTGTCCTTCTCACACACTGTTGCGTCTAAAAAGTCTTTGTTTCAAAGGGGAGTCATATTAGTAGGTGCTTCTAAGAGAAAAGTGTCTTATATATATATTTTTATTCCTGTGAGTAGTATTCTAGCTTAGAACAACACACTTAACATCTAATAGTTTCTGTGGTTCATGATTAGCTGGATCCCCTACCAACGGTCTGATCTGAGAGGTGCAATCAAGTTGCTGACCAAGGCTGTGGTCTCTTCTCAAGGCTTGATCTGTTCCCAATCTCACATACTTATTAGTAGAATTCAGCCCCTTCTAGACTTTGGATAGAGGCCTCAATTTCTCTACAGCATCTTGCTGAAAGTCATCCTCAGTTTCTGGTGATTGTTGGGAGCTCCTGGGATTGCTGGGGACCCATCCTCAACTCTTTGTCACACAAGCCTACCCAACACAGCAGCTTGCTCCAACGAAACTAGTAAGGGAAGGAGTCTGCCAACAAGAAGATTCTACAGTCTCATGTAACATCATCATGGAAGTGACAGCCCATCATTTCCGGCATGTTCTGTTAGTTAGAAATGCATCACATATCCTGCCCATGGCAAAAGTGAGGGGATTACACAAGGGTGTGACTTTGTGAGGCAAGGATAACTGAGGGTCGTTTTGGAGTCTTTCTGCCATAGGCAGGGAACTAAGTGAGGAAACGAGAGTACCAGTGCCTCCCTCTGAAGGCAGACACCAACGTGTGAGCACAGGAAAGGCTGAACAAGATCAAGAAAGAACAAGAGGGAGATAGTCAGGAAAGCTGATGGGCTAAACAGCCAGCAAAGCAGAACTCAGGAGGGGAGTGTATGTGAGGATCCCCAGGCTGATATAGCTAGCATTTTGGCCAAGCAAAACAAATACTGTGGTGAGGACAGGTTGTGCCTGGAAGTCTTGCCAGAAAAGGCCTGGTTTCCACAGAACATAGACAGTTTTTGTGTTTAGGTACAAGGTAGATTTATAAAAAAAGAAAAGATGTGTGCTAAAATTCAGCTTGGTTCTCTACCAGGCAGGATATCAGTTCTTTGTTCGCTGGTGTCCACTTCATCCTCCTTGGGAATTAGTTATTCTGTGCTTTGCTATCTGTGACTAAAAAGGCTGCCTGCCACCAATCTGGGTGTGTTCAGCTTTGTGCTATAGATCACTGGCCCTCTGAAGAGGAGGCAGAAAAGAAGCAAAGGGCAAGGAGCTGATGATAAAGCCCCAGGATGGTGGCTACATTGGCCAGGGAACCTACCTGAAAGATGGCCCTGGATCTCATCACATGCCAGCAAGGGAAGTCTATTTGCAAAGGGACCCAGAAACTCCAGATGCAGTCTTGATTAATAAAGCCTATAGCGTGGTGACTGTGGTGGTCTTAGATACAATGCTAGGGTTGAAAGGAACCTAGAATCCTCCCATTCAAGGCTCGAAGCAGAGATGACTTGGCTCAGCTATTACAGACTTTTCATAGTTTTATGCCTCTGGTTTTCTGGGTAAGTGTAAAGCAAAGGGACTTTTAATCTCTGGCATGTGAGAGTCTGTTATGAGTTGGGTTCCAGGCCAAACGGCTTTGACAATATATTTCCCAGGCAACCGGCCCATAGTGTCCTTCAGTGATCCTTCCCTGAGATGAGCTGATTTTTGCATCCTGTGAAGGTCTCCATCTCTGGTCAAAACCTGAGGAGATGGCTTTTCCTGCTCTGTAGGTGTCAGTGAGTCAGCACGACTGTATCTGTGAGTCAGACCAGCGTAGGTGAGCCATGTGTTCACCCAACACCCTGGAATAGAGGGGCAGCGGGAGGCACCAAAGCCTTTATAAAACACCTAAAGTTCTTCCAGGCGTGGACTTGGTCTAGGAGACTTCATCATAGAACAAGAAAATGTGCTTTTGAAGGGGTAATAGGAGTTGCTCATCAGCTTCTCAATCAAAACCTGCAAGAACTTGACAAATTCAAATACCTGAGATTTCTCCCTTTCTAGGTGCCTTGTTAGGGAAAAGAGGGGCAAAGGGAAAGGAAAGGGGGACCTTGAATATCTCCTCTGAGCCAGGCACTGTGTGAGCTTCCCTCTGTATGTTGTCACATTTGACATCTGTTGTATCCTCTGTTTTGTGGCTCCTTTGAACTTGCAGCACCTAGTGTGAATTCCTACTAGGAATTCAATAATAGTTGATCAATTAAAGAAATTAAATCACTATAAGGAGGTGGATGGAGCACTAGCTTCAGAGTAAGAGGACCTGTGTGCCCAGCTGCTGTGTGACCTTGGGCTAACCTTTCACTCTAAGCCTACAAAATGAGAAGTTTGAAAAAGGTATCCATGAGGCCCAACTAATGCCAAGTCCCTGTGGCCTAATGATTTGACTGGCACAGAATGGAAGGATATTGGATTTCACAGTGAAGGGAAAGAACCAACACAAAGAGGCATCCTGCTCATTAGCTCAGCTTCCCCAGATATGAGCTTGCTCAGGGTGGGGCTGGAGACATACAGAGCCAGGAGGCTGTCTTCAGCGCGGCCTGCAGACCCCATGGGCCATGCCCACAACCTTAGCTATCCCAAAAGTGCACAGCACAAGCTCTCGGCAAGCACAGTTCAGCCTGAAGAAACAAAGGAACTAACTATGGGAGAAATAATTATGACCAAACTAGACAGCGTATTAAAAAGCAGAGATATTACTTTGTCAACAAAGGTCCGTCTAGTCAAGGCTATGGTTTTTCCAGTGGTCATGTATGGATATGAAAGTTGGACTATAAAGAAAGCCCAGCGCAAAAGAATCGATGCTTTGAACTGTGGTGTTGGAGAAGATTCTTGAGAGTCCCTTGGTCTGCAAGGAGATCCAACCAGTCCATCCTAAAGGAGATCAGTCCTGGGTGTTCACTGGAAGGACTGATATTGAAGCTGAAACTCCAATACTTTGGCCACCTGATGTGAACAGCTGACTCATTGGAAAAGACCCTGATGCTGGGAAAGATTGAGGGCAGGAGGAGAAGGGGACAACAGAGGGTGAGATGGTTTGATGGCATCACCAACTCAATGGACATGGGTTTGGGTGGACTCTGGGAGTTGGTGATGGATACGGAGGCCTGGTGTGCTGCAGTTCATGGGGTCACAAAGAGTCGGACACCACTGAGCAACTGAACTGAGCTGAACTGAATTATGAAACTGTCTGAAAAAATTACAATTTCCAAACAACGCCCCTTGGTACGTGTCATTGCCTTGAAATACGCACACACACATACACAAACACACACACATACATATAAACAACTACAAGAGCTCTTTACATGAACTCTGATGAGCACCAGCCTCAAAATATGCCTTGGTTTTCAGTTCAGTTCACTCAGTCGTGTCCGACTCTTTGTGACCCCATGAACCGCAGCACGCCAGGCCTCCCTGTCCATCACCAACTCCAGGAGTTCACCCAACTCATGTCCATTGAGTCAGTGATGCTATCCAACCATCTCATCCTCTGTTGTCCCCTTCTCCTCCTGCCTTCAATCTTTTCCAGCATCAGGGTCTTTTCAAATGAGTCAGCTCTTTGCATCAGGTGGCCAAAGTACTGGAGTTTCAGCTTCAATATCAGTCCTTCCAGTGAACACCCAGGACTGATCTCCTTTAGGATGGACTGGTTGGATCTCCTTGCAGACCAAGGGACTCTCAAGAGTCTTCTCCAACACCACAGTTCAAAAGCATCGATTCTTTTGCACTCGGCTTTCTTTATAGTCCAACTCTCACATCTTTACATGACTACTGGAAAAACAATAGCCTTGACTAGACAGACCTTTGTTGACAAAGTAATGTCTCTGCTTTTTAATATACTGTCTAGGTTGGTCATAACTTTCCTTCCAAGGAGTAAGCGTCTTTTAATTTCATGGCTGGAGTCACCATCTGCAGTGATTTTGGAGCCCAAAACAGTAAAGTCAGCCACTGTTTCTACTGTTTCCCCATCTATTTGCCATGAAGTAATAGAACTGGATGCCATGATCTTAGTTTTCTGAATGTTGAGCTTTAAGCCAACTTTTTCACTCTCCTCTCACTTTCATCAAGAGGCTCTTTAGTTCTTCTTCACTTTCTGCATAAGGGTGGTGTCATCTGCATATCTGAGGTTATTGATATTACTCCCAGCAACCTTGATTCCAGCTTGTGCTTCTTCCAGCCCAGCATTCTCATGATGTACTCTGCATAAGTAAGCAAGGTGACAATATACAGCCTTGATGTACTCCTTTTCATATTTGGAACCAGTCTGTTATTCCATGCTCAGTTCTAACTATTGCTTCCTAACTTGCATACAGGTTTCTCAAGAGGCAGGTCAGATGGTCTGGTATTCCCATCTCTTGAAGATTTTTCCACAGTTTGTTGTGATCCACACAATAAAAGGCTTTGGCATAGTCAATAACGCAGAAATAGATGTTTTTCTGGAACTCTCTTGCTTTTTCGGTGATCCAGAACATGTTGGCAATTTGATATCTGGTTCTTCTGCCTTTTCTAAAACCAGCTTGAACACCTGGAAGTTCACAGTTCATGTACTGTTGAAGCCTGGCTTGGAGAATTTTGAGCATTACTTTGCTAGCATGTGAGATGAGTACAATTGTGCAGTAGTTTGAGCATTTTTTGGCATTGCTTTTCTTTGGGATTGAAATGAAAACTGACCTTTACCAGTCCTGTGGCCACTGCTGAGTTTTCTAGATTTGCTGACATATTGAGTGCAGTACTTTCACAGCATCATCTTTTAGTATTTGAAATAGTTCAACTGGAATTCCATCACCTCCACTAGCTTTGTCCGTAGTGATGCTTCTTAAGGCCCACTTAACTTCACATTTCAGGATGTCCGGCTCCAGGTGAGTGATCACACCATCATGATCATCCAGGTCACAGAGACCCTTTTTGTACAGTTGCTCTGTGTATTCTTGCCACCTCCTCCTAATATCTTCTGCTTCTGTTAGGTCCATGCCATCTCTGCCCTTTATTGAGCCCATCCTTGCATGAAATATTCCCTTGGTATTTCTAATTTTCTTGAAGAAATCTCTAGTCTTTACCATTCTATTGTTTTCCTCTATTTCTTTGCACTGATCACTGAGGAAGGCTTTCTTATCTCTCCTTGCTGTTCTTGGGAACTCTGCATTCAGATGCTTATGTCTTTCCTTTTCTCCTTTGCTTTTCACTTCTCTTCTTTTCACAGCTATTTGTAAGGCCTCCTCAGACAACCATTTTGCCTTTTTGATTTCTTTTTCTTGGGGATGGTCTTGATCCTTGTCTTCTGTACATTGTCATGAACTTCATTCCATAGTTCATCAGGCACTCTGTCATATCTAGTCCCTTAAATCTATTTCTCCCTTCCACTGTATAATTATAAGGGATTTGATTTAGGTCATACTTGAATGGTCTAGTGGATTTCCCTACCTTCTTCAATTTCAGTCTGATTTTGGCAGTAAGGAGTTCATGATCTGAGCCACAGTCAGCTCCCGGTCTTGTTTTTGCTGACTGTATAGAGCTTCTCCATCTTTGGCTGCAAAGAATATAATCAATCTGATTTCGGTGTTGGCCACCTGGTGATGTCCATGTGTAGAGTCTTCTCTTGTGTTGTTGGAAGAGGGTGTTTGCTGTGACCAGTGTGTTCTGTTGGCAAAACTCTATTAGCCTTTGCCCTGCTTCATTTTGTACTCCAAGCCAAATTTGCCTGTTACTCTAGGTATTTCTTGACTTCCTACTTTTGCATTCCAGTCCCCTATAATGAAAAGGACATCTTTGTTTAGTGTTAGTTCTAAAAGGTCTTGTAGGTCTTCATAGAACCGTTCAACTTCAGCTTCTTTAGCATTACTGGTTGGGGCATAGACTTGGATTACTGTGATATTGAATGGTTTGCCTTGGAAACGAACAGAGATCATTCTGTCATTTTTGAGACTGCATCCAAGTACTGCATTTCAGACTTTTTTGTTGACTGTGATGGTTACTCCATTTCTTCTAAGGGATTCCTGCCCACAGTCATAGATATAATGGTCATCTGAGTTAAATTCACCCATTCCAGTCCATCTTAGTTCGCTGATTCCTAGAATGTCGATGTTCACTCTTGCCATCTCCTGTTTGACCACTTCCAGTTTGCCTTGATTCATGGACCTGACATTCCAGGTTCCTATGCAATATTGCTCTTTACAGTGTCAGACCTTGCTTCTATCACCAGTCACTTCCACAACTGGGTGTTGTTTTTGCTTTGGCGCCATCCCTTCATTCTTTCTGGAGTTATTTCAGTATTCTTGCCTTGAGAACCCCATGTACAGCATAAAAAGGCAAAAAGATAGGACACTGAAAGATGAACTCCCCCATCGAAAGGTGCCCATATCTACTGGAGATCAGTGGAGAAATAACTCCAGAAAGAATGAAGGAATGAACCAAAGCAAAAACAACATCCAGTTGTCGATGTGACTCGTGATAGAAGCAAGGTCCAATGCTGTAAAGAGCCTTGGTTTTAAAAAGTCATAAATGCAGAGAGAATATTTTCCTTTAGCTTTCGAGATGCAGAGCACCTTTTTGTTAACCCCTTAGGAGTACATAGCAGTACATGTTTGTGCCCACATCCACAAACCCAGAATTTGGACCCATTTTGAATACCATCTCTAAAATGGAAATTACAGCACTGTTAGTTTTCTGGGCTCAGCCGACAAAACTAGATTTTGTCCAGCAATGCAGTTTCAACCTACTGTCTCTACTAAGCAAGAGCAAAAGCTAACGTAGGGCAAACATATGCAACGGGCATTTGTAGAGTCTTGCAAATGCCAAGTTCCTGGGTGTTTGACCAGAGAGGAAATGTGCCCATCTTCAGCCATCCAGCATTCTGTCCATTGAGATCCCTCATTTTGTGGGATGCCCAGGGTTTAAGATGGGGCATTTTTTCTGCCCACAGAATGACAGCATTTCCATTAGTGCATGTGGATCCTGTTTCTTTCTCTTCTCTTTTTTTTTTTTTAACTTATTTCCTTATTTTATTTTTGGCTGTGCTGGGTCTTTGTTGCTGCACAGTCTTTCTCCAGTTGCAGCGAGTTGGGGGCTACTTTTGAGTTTGCTGCATGGGCTTCTCACTGCAGTGGCTTCTCTTGTTGCAGATCACAGGCTCTAGGGTGCTTGGGATTCAGTAGTTGCAGCACACAGGCTCAGTAGTTGTGGCTCAGGGGCTTAGCTGCTCCGGTCCATGTGGAATCTTCCCAGACCAGGGATTGACTCTGTGTCCTCTGACTTGGCGGGCAGATTTTCATCCACTGTGCCATGAAGTCCAGATTCTGTTTCTTTTTGAAATGGGTTAATGTTCCTGTTTGTACATGAGTGTGTGTGTGTATGTGTGTGTATGCATGTGAGCAAGTATGTGTAGATGCATGCATACCACAGACTGTGCATGTGTGTTTATAGACATGTATGTTTGTGTGCGTCCACACACACATGCACCAAGGTGCTGAAATTATTTAAAATAGTCAAGTCAGCTAATGGAGTCAGTCTTAAACCCACTCTGTGTTATTGTTGTATTTTTCTTTCTCTCTGAATCAAAAATGCTGCAGAAGTGAGGAATTGCTCTTGTCTTAATTACCACAGAAATCTTGCTAATTAGAAACAAGGGAAGAAGTGTTAGGGATTTGCCTCAGAATCAAAGACAGCATTATTTTCTGATGGATATTAAAAGACTTGCAAAAGAGGCTAAGATGATGTGGTAGATAGAGTTGTGAAGTATGTCTAGGGCCCCAGTGGTAAAAACGGCTGGAAGGGGAAATTAAATATCTGGGAGGAAAATGCTCTCAGATGTTGGAATTACGCCTGCAGCCATAACACTGGAAGCTGTGATCCTATCTACCTCAAACACAAAACAGGATCAAGAGATCTCCAAGGAATCTGAGGGCAGAAAAAGTATTGGTGGCTTAAACAGGCACCTCTTCAACTACCTTATCATAACTCAGCTGACATTGATAGTGGGCAGAGACATGCAAATCTTTCTTCTACCCCTGCCACTTTCTCTCTCTCATTTTTTTCACCATTTCTTTAGCCTCGAACTGCGTGCGTGCTTGAGAAATAAATCAAAAGACTGAAAGACCATCTTTTGAGGTCTAATCCATATGTCAAGACCACTGTGTTTGTGGAAAGCTGAACCTTTAGATGAGCAGAGTGTGGAGGAGATAACATGTGATGAGCTGGGTGCCTTGTGGTTTTCATCAGATGAACTCCAGGTTTAATCCAGATTCCAAGGCTGGGACAGGCTCTCCTGGCTACCTTTAACCATGAAGGTAGTATGATGACGATCATGATGTATCTAGTCACTCTCAGTGTTTCAGATGTTTCGATTCCCAAAGCCAAGAATTAAATCTGGAGGCAAAAAGAAAGGAGCAGGGCAATTGAAGATCCAAGCAATTGAATAAGAGCAACTCAGGGGGCTTCCCTGGTGGTCTAGTGATTAAGAATCCACCTGCCAGTGCAGGGGACATGGGTTTAGTCGTTGGTCTGGGAAGATCCCAAAAGCCCTGAAGCAACTAACCCCGTGCACAGCAACTACTGATCCTGTGCTCCAGAGCCTTAGAGCACAACTACTGAAATCTGTACACCTAGAGCCCGTGCTCTGCAACGAGAGAAGCCACAGCAATGAGAAGCCTACACACCCCAATGAAGAGTAGCCCCCGTTCACTGCAACTAGAGAAAGCCCACATGCAGCAATGGAGCCCCAGCACAGCCAAAAATAAATAAAAAAGAAATCTTTAAAAAAGAAAAACAAACAAAAAATGAGCAACTCAGGAATGGGAAGGAAAAAATTAGGAACTGGCATGGTGGAAAGACAGGGAAAGTAAAGAATAGAATGACTCAACGTCCCTAAATTAGGAGTCCGAAGACAGACAAAGGACCAGAGATAGATAATGACTTATTCCAAAATTATGCTATATTTCCCCTTGCTTTAGATGAATGGCTTCAGCAGGGCTGCAGAGAAAGCTGCTTTCGAATCTAGGCTGTGTGACCATGGAAAGTCACCCAACGTCTCTGAATTTCAGTTCCCTTGCCTGTATACTGTTCCCTGCCCTGACTACCTCACGAGATTGCTACTAGGATCAAGCAAAGGTATAGGTGTGCCGTGGCTTTGTAGACTCAACAACACTGTATTGTTAATAGGCATGGTTATATTTCAGTCTCAACACTAGACAGATAGACTTTGTCATTCAAAACTCAGGTTTGTACAGGAATATATCCTCATATACAAAAACCTGGTTTTCAAGCCAGGTTAAAGTTATCAGAAATAATCCTTTTCCACCTCTCACCCCAATCATGGCATAAAAGAATATTTGTATTGCCCAGGTACTATGTAAGCTAAAAGAGGTTTTCTATGGGCTTTTGCTTGCTGACACAGAGCTTAAAAACTCAAACAATACTATGAGACTTATCACAAAAAAAGCAATTTCTTGGCTACTTCGTCCCAACACTGGGGCTCTTCTTCAGAGGAAACTACTTTTAGCCATTTATTTTTGTATTTACCTCAATAAATTTAGACCACACATTTAGAGCACTATTTCTTGGGACTATTTTTTATTTGAAATTTTAGAAATCATATATTGATTTACTCTCATGGAAGTTAAGGATTTAGCTCTTGTACAGCCCTGGCCCCATTCCACCTACTATATACGCACACAAACATGTCCTCAACCCATCCTTCCAATGTAGTTTATCACAATTGTTGTTTAGTATTTACATTATTTTGCATATGTAATCACATATCACAATCACTAAAATCACAATATTTAGTATTTACATTATTTTGCCTTTGTAAATATTATTCACAACACAGCTGGTGTAAGTATAGGATTATCACAGCCAATCTCTTGCACATCTTAGTTGTCCATTGAGTTCAACTTTTCATCTTTGTGACTAATTACAATTCTTAGCAAACTCTTTGACAGATCCATAAGACATAAAACAGACAGGCACATCAAATGTGGTGTCATTTCTATGTTTTCCTGGGAGGTACTCCTTCTAGAGGCTTCAGTCTTCTTGCCCTATTGACTGGTGGCCTCCAGCTCTTCAACAGACTGGTCCTCATGGATCTTCCTTCACTTGGATCTTAGGAATTCCTTTTTACTCACTTCTCTGTAAGATCCTCTGTTTCCTGCACCCAATGCAATATCTTCTGCTTTTTTGACTTACTCCTTTGTTTTGTGGCATATGTCTTTTACTACTTTCCTAAGAAACAGTGCATCAGAGATAAATTGAGACTGAAAATTTAGATGTATGAAAATGCATTTGTTCTTCCCTCATACTTGGTTGGCAATTTGACTTGGTATAAAATTTTGGGTTGAGAATGATTTTTACCCTGAAATTCTGAAGAAACAACTCCATTGTCTTTTAGAATCTGGTTTTGCTCTTAGAAAGCTGATGCCATTCTGATTTCTGATATCTTGCATGTCACTTGCCTTTTTATCTCTAAATTCTTTTAAAAGAGATATTAAGATCTCCTTCTCCCTGGTGTGAAATTTTACGACAGCATGCCTTGATGTGGTCCTTATTTTCCTTTGCTGTACTAAGCACTTAATAAGTCCTTTCAATCTGTAAAGTTATGTCTTTCAAAAGAAGAAATGTTTCTTATATACTTCCATAGTAATTTTCATTCCTCTATTTTCCTTGTTCTCTCTTTGCCTGACTCCTGTCAGTTAGAAGTTGTACATCCAGGAATGAATCACCTAATTTTCTTATATTTTCTTTCCTAGTTTCTATCATTTCAGTTCAGTCACTCAGTTGTCTCTGACTCTTTGTGACCCCATGAACCTCAGCACACCAGGCCTCCCTGTCCATCACCAACTCCCGGAGTTCACCCAAACTCATGTCCATTGAGTCGGTGATACCATCCAACCATCTCATCCTCTGTCATCCCCTTCTCCTCCTGACCTCAATCTTTTGCAGCATCAGGGTCTTTTCAAATGAGTTAGCTCTTTGTATAACGTGGCCAAAGTATTGGAGTTTCAGCTTCAACATCAGTCCTTTCAGTGAACACAAAGGACTGATCTCCTTTAGGATGAAATGGTTGGATCTCCTTGCAGTCCAAGGGACTCTCAAAAGTCTTCTCCAACATCACAATTCAAAAGCATCAATTCTTCAGTGCTCAGCTTTCTTTATAGTCCAACTCTCACATCCATACATGACCACTGGAGAAACCATAGCCTTGACTAGACAGACCTTTGTTGACAAAGTAATGTCTCTGTTTTTTAATATGCTGTCTAGGTTGGTCATAACTTTCCTTCCAAGGAGTAAGCATCTTTTAATTTCATGGCTGCTGTCATCATCTGCAGTGATTTTGGAGCCCCACAAAATAAAGTTAGCCACTGTTTCCCCATCTATTTGCCATTAAGTGATGGGACTGGATGCCATGATCTTCATTTTCTGAATGTTGAGCTTTAATCCAACTTTTTGGGTACTATTGTCTGGGAGATTGCCTCACTTTTTAACCTTCTACATATTCTTTTGATTTTTAAATTATTTTCTGTTTTCTTAATCTTCAATATGCGTGAGTATTTTTTCTTATTTTCTGAATGTCTCTTTGTAAATAGGATATTATCTTGTTGCTTCATGGTTGAAATATTGTTTCATCAGGTTTTTTTCTTTTTGTTCCTTGCATTTTCTATTCCATTTGAATCTCTATTTCTTGTTTTTATCTTTTCTATACTCGAGTCTTTTCTCAAATGTCTGCTAATTCTTTTTCGTCTATTCATATCTGAAATACAAATGAGCCACTAGAAACCTAATTAGATGTTATAAGCATCCACATATGTATGTGCACATATACTGTGGGAGGGGTGCCTATATGACTATGGACTAATTAGAGCAGTCAGTTAGTCTGAGTCACTTAATTAAGAGACATTTCATTCCTCCAGGAACATGTTTCCTGTCTCCTTTTCAGCGGCTGAGAGTAATACATGCTTAAGTGATACAGGGAAAGAACTAGGGAGTAGGGACAGTCTTACGGTTCAGTATATGAATCTTAATACCTTCACTTTCATCTGCTATCAGTTGTGACTAGTGTCAAGTTCACAGCCTACATGGTTCAGTGTCTGCAGAAATTAAACCTCTTGCCTTCGATAGAGTTGAAAGTAGGAGAGCTGTCTGATTGGTGGGGGAGGAGAGAGAATCTGGGGATGTCTGTCAGCTCCTTATGTGGGCTCTCACCCAGTCTTCATGTTTGCTGTGCTTCTTGTACTTCAGTCTTCAAAGACACCTGTATATCTACTTTCAGAGTCCTTCCTGAGTTCCAAATCAGATTCCGACTTTTGGGCTTCCTCTTCTGCAGGTATTAATACTTTCTCTGCTCTTCTAAATTGGTGACCTAAGTCCACCTGCTTCTGGCCTTTCACAACTTGCTTGCCACTTCCTTGCTCTAAGTGCCCCCTGCTGCTGCTGCTGCTGCTGCTGCTGCTAAGTGGCTTCAGTCGACCCCGTGGACTGCAGCCTACCAGGCTCCTCCGTCCATGGGATTTTCCAGGCAAGAGTACTGGAGTGGGTTGCCATTGCCTTCTCCAAGTGCCCCGTTGATGGGTTTAAATCTTTATTCCTTTAAGAGAGTGTATTAGTTTTCCATTGTTACATAATGAACTACCACAAATGTAGCTGCTAAAAACAACACAAATTTATTATCTCACAGTTTTTGTGTCTCAGGTATTCAACATATTTTGGCTGAGTCTTTGGTCCAGGATCCCATAATGCTGAAATAGCAATGTTGGACAGCTTCATCCTCATCTGGAACCTTGACCAGGAAAAGACCCACTTCCAAGTAGTATGAGGTTGTTGGCAGAATTTATCTCTTTGCCATTGCAGGTCTGAGGTCTGCATTGTTTCTCTGGCTGTTGACGAGTCTCAGGTCCTTGCCATGGGACCTCCTCCAATGCAGCAGTAGGGAATCTCACTTGCATTGAATTCCTCTTGTGTTTCAAATCTCTCTGCCTTCCCTTTTTGTAATCAGCTCCCCCACCCACCCACTTCCACCCTCAAAGCCTTTAAATGGCTCATGTTCTCAGGACAGGCTCATCTAGACAATTTCCCTATCATAAGTTCAACTGTTCCATATAACATACCTAGAAACAAGAGTAAAATCTCATGTGCACAGTCCCAGAAATCAGGCAAGGCATATATACCAGGGATTGGAAATCTTGGGAGCCATATTAGAATTCTGCCTACTGTGGTGAGACTTTTTAGGAGGGAACAGAAATAATTATGTACGTTTTTTATTATGTAAGTTTAATTAGAAGTCTTGTATGTCTCCATTAACACATTGTTACTGTATAAAGGCTAATATCCATGTTCTAGAGCCAACAGCAGACTTGACCCCTAGCTTTTCACATGTGAATGGTGCCCTCTTGAGTTATGGCTCAGGAAGAGTGAGCCTTTCTCCTTTCATCCGAATGAACGAGCCTCATGTGCCTAGGAACCCAAAGCTGACTCTGAGTGGACTCCCACCCTCCATTTCAAAGTGAAGCTAATCAGGACCCTGGAAGGCAGCCTAAGAGCTGTGGTTCTGATCTATCCTCAGTGGTCCAGATATGCACACTAGGATGAGGGTGCTGTTCTGACACGTGCTTCGCTGTGCCCCAGGAGTACCCAACTGCATGAAGATATTACCAATGAGAGGTTGGCACCTTGGCACAGGGAAGAGGTGATTTTTCCTGGCCTGGTAGATCCCATGGTAGTTGTTGTATTCAGTGATGAATCACTGATTTCTAGAAACCTTGACTAGAAGTGGAAGGAGGAGATAAATGTGAGTGGGGGTGTTGCTGTGAACATTTCAGCAGATAAATGACCAGTCATGACTAAAAGATGGTTTTACATTTTCTGAGTGTAATCAAGTGAGATGTAACCAATATTCTGTAGTTCATTAGCCTCATGTCTCCTAACCTTCACTGTCAGGCACTCCCTCATGAAGAGGCTCACCTCTCATCTCACTTTTTCTTTTTTTTCCCCTTAATTTTAGCTTAGAGTGAAATTGGTGGGAGAGCCCCTGGCAGGTAACCAGCAGGGAGAAGGGGCCCAAAAAGGATGAAAAGGTCACACACAATTTGATCTTAGACTAAAGGGAAAGAAGAGAGAAAGTGAGGAAGCAGAAATAGATAGAGCGATTGACAAGGTGAAAAATAGTCTGATTTCAGTATCTTCCTGACGTGCTGCATTTCTCATTATAGCCAACTGGGCATCAGCAAGCCAGGAAGATGTGTGCAATGTTTGGAGGAAATTTACAGAGATGCTTCCCTTGCTGCTACTGAACGTAGTGACAGCAAGACAGACCTTGCTCTCTACCCATTCAGCCAGGCTTCATTCCTAGCAAGGGTCTCTGGGCTTCCCTTTCAGAAAATCTACATTCTCTACCTTCATGTGGAAGGGAGGGGTAGAGAGACACGGCTCTGAGACTATAACCCACAGAGGATATGAGATGGCACCCTGCAAAAAGGCTGAGTCCCTTCCTTGGTTGTGCCTGGTCTACCATGGAGATCAATGCTGAGAACCTGGCCTGTGGTGCCTGGCGTGGTGCCCCTCGGGTGGTAGAGGTTTAGTGGCTACAGATGGGAAAGTCTCTCTGTCTCAAGTCTTTGCCCCTCAGATTGACCTTTCAAATAGCTACTCTCAGATTTCTAAAACCCCAGTCTAACCATGTTGGATTCCCTACTTAAAAATCCGTTGTTGTTGATGTTTAAGTCTTTGTGACCCCATGGACTGTAGCCTTCCCAGGCTTTTCTGTCCTTGGGATTACCCAGGCAAGAATACTGGAGTGGGTTGTCATTTCCTTCTCCAAGGGATCTTCCCAACCCAGGAATCAAATACGTGTCTTCTGCTAAAAAACTCTTGGTGGACTTCAGTTATCTACAGAGCCAAGCCCAAAGCCAGATTTCTTAGCAGTATAGTCAATGCTCTTTACATGTTTCAATAGTGTCATCTGTAGCTGCCGCACTCCACACATATGTATGCACTTTAACCCCACTGAACTGCCCCTTTCCCTGAACTCACTCTGTCCTGTCCCACTTTGGGGCTTCTGCATATCCTCTGTTCTTTCTACCTAGAGCACACTCCCCTTCTGTATCTATTTGTCCAAAGAGGCTGTTAATTGTCCTTAAAGTACCAGCCCCAATTTCACTTTCTCTGAAGTTCTTACCACTGATTTGTACTTCATCTTTTCCACTTCAAGGGACACAAGGATCAGGAGAGTTAATTAAGAAGCTAACCATTTAATTAAGGAGAAGTAAACCCTCATGACCTGTTGGTAGAAGTGTAAATTGATACAGCCACTTTAGAAAACAGTATGGAGGTTCTTTCAAAAACTGAAACTAGACCTAGCATCTGACCCAGTAATCCTATTACTGGGCATACACCCAGAGGAAACCATAATTCAAAAAGATGCATGCTCCCCAGTGTTCACTGCAGCACTGTTTACCTTCGCCAAGACATGAAAGCAACGTAAATTTCCATCCACAGGAAGGGATAAAGTGGTACATATGTACAGTGGAATATTACTCAGCCATAAAAAGGAATGGAATGGGTCAATTTTAGAAACGTGGATGGACCTAGGAAGTCTCATGCAGAGTGAAGTAAGTCAGAAAGGGAAAAACAAATATTGTATTTAATGCCTATATGTGGAATCTAGAAAAATGCATGCGTGCTGCTAAGTCACTTCAGTCATGTTTGACTCTTTGTGACCCCATGGACTATAGCCCACCAGTCTCCTCTGTCCATGGGGATTCTGCAGACAAGAATACTGGGGTGAGTTGCCATTCTGTTCTTCAGGGGATCTTCTGAAACCAGGGATTGAACCTGGTTCTCTTGCATTGCAGGCAGCTCCTTTACTGTCTGAGTCACCAGGGAAGCCCCAAAATATGATATAGATTATCTTATTTGCAAATCAGAAATAGAGACATAGTGAGCAAATATATGGATACCAAGGGGGAAACAGGTAGGTGGAAGGAATTGGGAGATCGGCTTGGCACATGTACACCATTGATACTATGTATAAACATAACTAATGAGAATACACTGTATAGCGCAAGGAACTCTTCTTAATGCACTGGGGTGACCTGAATGGAAAGGAAGTCCAAAAGGGAGAGGATGTGTGTATATGCAGGGCTGATTCATTTTGCTGTACAGCAGAAACTAACACAACATTATAAAGAAACTATACTCCAATAAAAATTCATTAAAATGTAATAAACAATTTTAAAGGAGAAGTAAAGATTATGTAGGCTCAAAGTTGCAGGTGAGGGGTTGGCAGAATTGTGGACTCCCTCAAAGATGATGAAACCCACATGAAAAAAATTCAGGGACAGGTGACTTTAACATGATTCCTGTGGAAAGTGTCAGTCTGTTGGAGAGGATGCCGGGTAGAAGACACTGGTATCAGAGATGCTCAAATGGGCTGTATGAGGTGCTCCAGGGTCAGCACTCTGCAAAGCAGATTTGTAGAAGGCAGGTTGACTTACCTGGGAGACAGAAGTCTCCTGGCACACGTAAGACAGCTAATATTTGTGGTGTGCCTATTTGGATAGTAGTTGCTCTTAAAAAGAATCAGGGATGAACTAGGAAGACAAAGTACAGTGCAATGGAAGGAAGGGAGAGAAGGGCAAACTTTGCAGAGCAGAGCCAGTTTCCCATGTCACTGCAGGTCAATTTCACTGATTTGGGAAACATGCCATGACTTGAAATGAACCCCTGCCCATTTGCCCACACTGCCATCTTGGGAAATTCACTTGCTTCCCTGTGCGCACTTACCGAGGAAAGACTCCAGACTTCCCAAGAGTCCAGAGGAATCCTCTCCAGTTCAGAGCATCCGCCACACACTGAGGTGACACAGCGTGACCTGACAACTCACAACACATCCTGCCAACTCCATAGTGATGAAAGGCCACTCACACTTTGAAATGCCTCCTAAAAGGCCCGCTGAGCTGGGGTACTTAGATGTGGGGTACCGTTTTAGATTTCTCCAACTTTGAACTCTGAAAGCAACACTGCCCTTGTGGCCTTTATGCCTTTAGTCCAGGTTGGAGGGGAGTTCCACATTCCATTAGCCAGCCATGCCCTGATATTCACAAAGAGCCCACTAAAGGACGGGTATCCTTAGGATGAGAGATGACTAGCAATTCTGCTTCCTGCTTGATGGAGTCTGTGCCCAGGGATTCTGTCCCTCATAGCCTGCTCTTCTTTAGCTTTTTGCACACATCACACTGAGCCTCACCCCAGAGTCAGAGAAACCTCTAATGTCTGTCCTTCCATTATCTGGGGGAGTTCCTTGGAGAAAGGACTATGTCTTCCTTTTGGAAACCCCAGCCCAAAACAGAGCTTGGCACATAGTACTGAGTGCACCACAAAAGAGAACTTGGCTTCCTCTCCTTCTCTTGACGCTTCTGCTCTTCTTTTACCTAATTTTCCCTCTTCTTTTTCATCTTTTCTCACAACCCAATCACAGTCAGGCTGGCAGAGCCTGTAAAAAGACCAGGCTGGTACCCCCACTCAACTGGTGCCCATAACTTTCCAATTCTACTCTCTGAGAAACCAGAGTTTTCTCCTTTTCAGCCCCTCTCCTGTATATGTCTCTGCCGTATCCCTCATTCACGATATATATGGCCCTCTCTGGCACATCATCTTCCCAGCAGAGCTTACAGCTTAAAATCCTTCTGTTCCTCCATGAGAGACGATACAGCATGGGGGTTAAGGACCCTCCCTCCTGGAGATGGATGGCCTTAGTTTGAACCCTGGCTCTGCCACTTTATTAGCTATGCTAACTGCAGTGAGTTAATAAAAATCTTCATGCCTCAGTTTACTCAACTATATAATGGGAATGATAATAACACTACCTCCCTCATAGAGTTGCCTTGCAGATTAATACATACAAGACATTCAAAACTGTGCTGAGCACTTGGTGAGCACCATCTAAGTGTTTGTTATTATTGTTTTTAATACTATGGGGTAGTCACAGATACATATATTTTTAGGCATATAGCCTTAATACAGTTGCCCATCAGTATCCATGACTCGGGGGAAGGAGGGTTGTTTCAGAACCTCAATTCCATTATATAAAATGCCCTGGTGTTTGAATATATCCTAAGTACACCCTCCCATACACTTTATATAATCTCTAGACTACTTATTTGCTGCTGCTGCTGCTAAGTCACTTCAGTTGTGTCCGACTCTGTGCGACCCACCAGGCTCCCCTGTCCCTGGGATTCTCCAGGCAAGAACACTGGAGTGGGTTGTCCTTTCCTTCTCCAATGCGTGAAAGTGAAAAGTGAAAGTGAAGTCACTCAGTCGTGTCCGACTCTTAGCGACCCCATGGACTGCAGCCTACCAGGCTCCTCTGTCCATGGGATTTTCCAGGCTAGAGTACTAGAGTGGGTTGCCATTGCCTTCTCCGACTACTTATTTAATACAATGTAAATGCTTTGTAAGTAGTTGCTGATGAGCAGCAAATTCAATTTTTCTTTGGGGAACATCTGGAATTTTTTTCCTAAATAATTTTGACCTGCAGTTGGTTGAATACTCAGACGCAGAACCTGTGTATCCAGACGGCTGGCTATACTTACATCCTCAATCTCTCCATTTCCAGCAAATCTTCCTCCTCAGTCTGCAAACAGTTTCAAATCCCCTCTATCCTAAATAAAACTCTCCTCCCACTCTGTCTCTACCTTAAGCTGTTTCTCTCTCTCTTTCCTTCCCTTTAGTCAACATCATTAACTGAGTAATCTACACTTAGAATCTTCACCTCCTCACCTCCCGTTCAGGGATCAATCCATAGCCATCTGGCTTCAGCTCCTGCCACACCACTAACAGTGTTCTCACCAAGATCACCCATAACCTCCCTCTTGCTATTTCTAATTACCTCTCTGTCACTTTTGACCATCTTGACCACTCACTTTTTCTTGAAGTGTTTCTTTCATTTCTGAGACACTCTTCTTTTCTGGTTTTAACAGTCAGCTTTTGCTATGTTACACTAAGGTAATAATGCCCAAATCTCAGTAGTTTACACTCATAAATGTCTCCTTTCTGCTCACAGCCTGCAGCAGCTGAGGGTTGAATGTAACCCTGCTCTTGTTTATTCTTCCTTCGGGGGTCCAGGTGGAGGGAACAGACAAACCACATAGTGACTCCTAAATCCTCTGCTTGGATGTTGTGTGCCTCACCTTTCCTCATGTGCCATTGGCCAAAGCGAGTCATGTGGCCCAAGCCTGATATCAAGAAATCAAAGGAGTCCACTCTTCCCACTTGAAATGAGCAGGGCCAATGATCTTCTGGACTTCCATGGTGATTCAGTGGTTAAAAAGTCTGCCCGCAATGTGGAAGACCTGGGTTCGATCCCTGAGTTGGGAAGATCCCCTGGAGTAGGAAATGGCAATCCAGTCCAGTGTTATTGCCTCGTTGCTGCCTTTGTGTTAAATATGGTCTCTCAGGCAGTTTCCCTAGCATGAATCTGATTGTTCTAACCTCAGAGAATTCCTTAGCAAACCTCCCCTTCTCAGAGCCTGTCTCTCCATCTAACAAGGCTCCTCTGCAGGTGGACCCCCTGGTCTCCAGCTTTCCACGGAGAAACGCCCCCTCTGGCCAGTTTAGGCACTCCTGAGACTTTCCGGGAGCCTCCACACCTGGATTACATTGTCATTCTTCCTGTCTCCGGTGTTTCCTCACTGCTGCCTGTGCATCCCCACCAAGACTAGCTAAGAACTTTGCAGGACCCAATGCAAAATGAATATGTGGGATTCCTTGTCCCAACGTGATTAAGGAATTCACAATGGTGACAGCATAGCAGTAAGTCAAGCACTGGTGCCTTCTAAGCACTCACATGGTTCTCATGTTCAGGAAGCTGGACTTCAGCAATACATCCCAGTCCAAGCAGAAGTCACATGTCAGAGGTCAAGGTAGGAACATACCAATTCTTTAGGAAAATGAATTAGCAAGGGTGAAGAGAGAATGCATTTTTGCCTGCATGAGGACAAAAGCATTAGACATAATCTGGTAAGATAAATTAATTCTGAATAAGGCCTTTAATTAATGCAGTTGAAAAAGGGCATTTTAAAAATCGTGTATGTGTGTGTGTGTGATTAATATATATGATGATTTGGTTAAGTAAAGGGTTTGGCCCAATGCCATGTAGAAGTTATTTTAAAAGTAAGAATAAGCTATCTCATTAGAAGCACTTTGTAATTATGAAGAAATTGCTTGTCATTGTTTGCATCAATTCAGGAGATGTAGAGTGATGTTAATTCCTTGGCTTTGGGGTGTGAGCACTGAGTGCCTTTATCTTAGTCGACAAAAAATTAATCAGTCCATCTAAGGAAGAAATGGGAAATTTTATTTGAGCCAAATTTAAGGATTACAACCCTGAAAGAAAGAGCATCTCAGAAAACTGTTCTTCTCATTAGAAGTCAAAGCACAGTTATATAAATCTTTTTTGAGACAGGACTGTACATCAAATGACGTATTACTGACAGTCTACATGATCCAGATTTAAGGGTCATCATGGTAGGTTACGTGACCCCATACAAGATCAAGAAGGAATGTTATCTTGAAGGAGTTGTCTTCTTGATGCTAGGAGAATGCTGCTGTTTATGATTGAGCAGGTTTTCCTGCTCATGGGGGTGGTTGGATCAATGCATCCTGCAGATACACAATGCACAGCGTGGGGAGAGAGCAGACCAAAGGGCAGAGAAAGTTTTCTTGTCTCACCATAAAATATGAATTTTATTTCACACCTTCTACTAGGGCTCTGCCAGAGATGACAGACGGACAGGCAATAGGCCTGGTGGGCTTTGAGAACTCATTCATTTGTTCAACTGTTTACTCAACTAAACATCTGTTAGGACCCTTTTCTTGTCCATGACTTAGGTACAGAGGTTTCCCCAATACAAGGACCTGCATACTAAGTCGCTTCAGTCATGTCTAACTCTTTGCGACCCTATGGACTGTATCCTGCCAGACTTTTCTGTCCATGGGATTCCCCAGGGGAGAACACTGGAGTGGGTTGCCGTGCCTTCCTCCAGGGGATCTTCATGACCCAGGGACCAAATCCACATCCCCTATGTCTCCTACATTGGTAGGCGGGTTCTTTACCGCTAGCGCCACCTGGGAAACAGGGGATTAGCTTTGGAGACTGACAGCTAGCCGCATCAAATATCACACAGCAGCCTTCTCTGCACTCACTGTAAACTTACAGTGAAATAAAGCTTACACTTCCAAATAAAATAATAGCAGGGATGGGGCATAGTGTCCTTGTGGGAGGAAGGGAAGGCCTGGGTTGGGAGTTGGAGGAGTTTTTTCATCTCTTTCAGTCTTTCTCTTCCCTCTTTTCTCCAACCTAATGCTATTAATGCAAACAAGCAGGCTCCCTGTTTCTGGGATTTGCTCCAGGTGAACATCACGCTACTGCCAGCTCTCACAGTCCTGCACTAGAGCTGGGAGACCCTTCCAGCAAACCTTGCATGTGTAGACCATCTTCCCATTTATTTCATTTTGATCCTCACAAAAGTAATAGGTTGAACCTTATGAAATTGCCCTTTCCGTGGGTTAAATACAGCCAGCTATTGGCAATTTCATATGGTTCAGTTTCACAGCACACGCTATGGTCTAATCATCTCCATTTCCTCAGTAGCCAAACCAGAAGATCAGAGAGATTTTACCGACCTCACAGAGCCAGGTGTGGGGTTTGTGAACTCACACTCAGATTCCTGCTCTTTCTCCACGTTTGGTGCCACTTTGGTGTAAATAGCAAATCAGCCTTAGGCAGCAACACACAGGTTGGAAGTCTTGAGTTAATGTGCTTTAACTGTGTGTGTGTGTGTGTTTTTTTTTTCAGATTCAGTAATGGTTCGTTGTACAAACTCATTCATTTTTAATCAGTTGACTGTAATGATTTGTTACAAATGATCTTTAATTCTCAGCTGCGGTTAATCAGTACTGAAAAGCACTTTTCCTGTTATTTTATTTGGATAGGACTCTTAGTGAAATACTTGCCTGCCACTACTTAATCACTTGTTTGTTTTCCCTCTGCATGCAGTTTCTAGCAGCATACAGCAGTGTTTAACATGGGCATTTCCCCTTTACTTAGTGAATCGAGCTCTCCAAGCTGTAGGTGCAGGGAGCTACAGCTGTAGGTGTAGGGACCTCTGAGGGTTCACACTGTGGTTTGATGCTAACTGATCCTCCTCTGCACACCAAGCACAAAGCCAGGTGCTGAGAACATGCCAACTTATATGTAAAGATTATTATGTGCGTTCATGGTATAGGGGAGAGGAGATGGATGGAATGTTACCTAAACCATCCCTGGAGTGTCGGGAGGTCTTCCTGGAGGAGATGATCCAGGAAGATAACTATTAACCATGCAGGTGGACGAATAGATGCAAAGGCCCAGAGAGTGAGAGCTTGGAAATTGGGAGAGTGCAAGTAGTCGAGCTTGGTTGGAGGACAGGGAGCAGGCAGGGGAGGGTGGTAACAAGAGTAGAGGTCAGGGCGGGATCAGATCATGAAACACCTTGCTGCTGCTGCTGCTGCTGCTGCTAAGTCACTTCAGTCGTGTCCAATTCTGTGCGACCCCATAGAAGGCAACCTACCAGGCTCCGCCATCCCTGGGATTCTCCAGGCAAGAACACTGGAGTGAGTTGCCATTTCCTTCTCCAATGAATGAAAGTGAAAAGTGACAGTGAAGTCGCTCAGTTGTGTCCGACTCTTCGTGACCACATGGACTGCAGCCTACCAGGCTCCTCCGTCCATGGGATTTTCCAGGCAAGAGTACTGGAGTGGGGTGCCATTGCCTTCTCCGTGAAACACCCTGGGCATACCTTAAACCTTGAAAAGTTTAACAAGGGAAAAAACCTGGGTAGTTTTACTTTAGAAACATCCTGGGGCTTCCCAGGTGGCTCTAGTGGTAAAGAACCCACCTGCCACTACAGGAAATCTAAGAGATGTGGGTTCAATCCCTGGGTTGAGAAGATCCCCTGGAGGAGGGCAGGGGATCTTCAGTATTCTTGCCTGGAGAATTCTATGGACAGAGGAGGCTGGTGGGCTACAGTCCACGGGGTCACAAAGAGTCAGACGTGACTGAAAGGACTTAGCATGCATGCAGAAACATCCTAAGAACAGAATGAAGAATGGATTGGAAGCAGGCTGAGAGCAGTGGCAGGAAACCAAATCATGATGAAGAAAGGGTGAAGGGGAGGGGAGAAAGTGTTGGAGGAAGAGGATGGAGAAGGAGGAGGAGAGGAGAAGAGGAAGGAGGGAAAAAATGCAAATGATGCTAGGACCCTGGGCAAAGTGAGTAGCTATGGGGACGGGGAGAAACAGTGGATCGAAGTGATTGCTGGACCAGAACGAAGATGTGGTAAAGAAAGGTACAGAAGATGAATTTCCAGTTTCGCATTTTCAGGGCTAGGCTGAGGCACTTGCTTGTCATCCAAAGAGACTAAACGCTGTGACTCCACGCTGGTGCCATTGGCAGGCAGGATCAGCTATCCCAGCAGACAGTGCTAAGAGCTAGGCTCTGTTCTGAGCCATCAGCTCTCTTGAGGCCAGTACGACCTGATTTGGGTAATTTGACAGTGATCTGGACCACTGTAAGAAACTGAACATCTTTTACCCCTAGATTCTGGCATCACCATTCAAAGATTTCAGTCAACCCCTGGAGCTGAATGATTCTAAAAGATTACCATTCCCATTAATTTTGTCCAAGTGTTGGAGAACTGCTGCTGCTGCTGCTGCTGCTGCTGCTGCTGCTGCTAAGTCGCTTCCGTCATGTCTGACTCTGTGCAACGCCATAGACAGCAGCCCACCAGGCTCTGCCATCCCTGGATTCTACAGGCAAGAACACTGAAGTGGGTTGCCCTTTCCTTCTCCAGTACATGAAAGTGTAAAGTGAAAGTGAAGTCACTCAGTGGTGTCGGACTCTTCGTGACCCCATGGACTGTAGCCCACCAGGCTCCTCCGTCCATGGGATTTTCCAGAGTACTGGAGTGGGGTGCCATTGCCTTCTCCAATTAGAGAACTACTGGTGAAAAAAAAAAACCACCCACCTTGGCCAGGCATGATGATAATCGCTTGTCTGAGTTGCCTCACAATAGGAGGGAAGTACCAATAAAGAATGTGGTACTTTCACCAAAAACAAACCGGGAGAATTTGGGAGGGCCCAAAAGGAGTGAGGACGTGCCAGTCCATTGTAGGACTAAAACGAACCCAGCAGAATTTGGAAGGGGCCAAAAGGAGGAAGGAGGAGAGACAATATGTCCTGCCAACCTCCCAGAAACCCTTGCACTGGACTCCATCTTGGCTGAGAGATGCACATGCCAACAGGAAGGTCTCCGAGTCAGAATGATTGACCAGAGACAACCTGGAAACTAAGCCCATCACCGTAAAACGTGAGGCTGTGAGCGACATGGCAGAGCAGTCCTCTGGTTTCCAGTAACCTACTACTCTCCACCCCTTCCTAATAAAAGCTCTGGCTTTGTCACCACGTGTGTCTCCTCAGACAATGCGTTTCCGAGGGTCAGACAAGAGCCCACTCTCAGACCCTGGAAGGGGTCCTCCTTCCTGCAATACAGGGATGTGATTCATGATGCCTCAGAAGGGCAACCCCTGTGCAGGGAGAGGCGAAGACCACCTGAGATTTCTTCCACAGACTGTCTGGAATGGCCCCCACCTTCTGCATGAGTAAGGCCACACGGAGCCTCTGTTATCAAGGTGGCACTGCTCAGTGTGATGAGGAGGAGGCCTAGATGATGAGGAAATTGCCATGGCAATAATGTGCTCTGACCACAAAAGCAAAAAACAAAAACCAAGCAGGTCCTGCTCCTTCCCCACTCTGTGTAAGAGATCCATTCACCAGATGGTGCCTCCTTTGCTGTCCTTTTTATCAAAGCACAGAAAGTGCAAAGTAGATGTCATTTCTGTCCTTTGTCTCTGCCTTTGATGGCCTTGACATACTCCTGTTATCCTTTTAATGTCCTCTGTGGTAATCTTTGGGCTTCCCTGGTGGCTCAGGTGGTAAAGAATCTGCATGCAGTGCAGGAGACCTGGGTTCAATCCCTGGGTTGGGAAGATCCCCTGGAGGAGGGCATGGCAACCCATTCCAATATTCTTGCCTGGAGAATCCCCATTGTCAGAGGAGCCTGGCAGGCTACAGTTCATGGAGTCGCAAAGAGTCGGACGTGACTGACAACTAAGTACCCGGCACGCATGGCAATCTTTAGGTCTTTCTTCTGTTGGTGTCCTGGACCATACTATAATGTGAGTGACTTATGCTCTCATTTGAAGTGCTGATATCTCTGAGGAAGAGCAAATCATAACACAATGGTATCAATCTAGTGGTGGAAATCTGAGTTTGGGAAATAGGGAGGGTTTTGTGAAGACTTCCCAATCATATTTAATAAACAACTGCCCAGCCTAAGGATGGGCCTTTTTGGCTCTGACACATTCTGAAAGAACTGTGAGGTTTCTATAAGACTTCAGTGGTGTGAGTTTGAGAGGACCTGTGTTTCTCTTCAGCCTCACTCTGAGGAAATGGATCTCACGCAAAGATTTAGGAGGCACCGGGTCTCCAAACGACTGGTTCTCCGTTTCCAGAAAGGGATGCTCTTTCCCATTTCTGAGGCTTGGTGCTCCCATCTTCATCTGATTCCTCTTGGCTGTGAGCCTCCTCTGACTTGGTGCTTGCGGTACCTGGGTGCTTTGCTCCGGTGCATGCCTCCTTTAGACTCCAGACACGGAAGCCCTGTGGGAATATCTCTTTATATGCACGAGTGTGTCTCCCCCATGGACTGTGAGCCCCTTTCTGGAAAGCAGGAACCATTTCTTATTCAGTGACTTTTAATTCTGGCAGATAATAAATGATCAGTAATTCCTTTTTTTTCTTTTCACAAAGCAGGGTGCAAGATGAGTACAATGTGGAAAGCTAAATGGGATTTTGTTTGGGAACATCTCCCTCGCGTTCTTAAAGCTAGACCATCATATTCCTAGGCCCTCCTTTGGGAGATGAGATGAAAAAGCCACTCTTTGTGCCTTCAAGGATCTCAGTGTCAGTTCGAACATAGATGTTAGTGGCTGACAATGATGAAAACATTCCTTTCTCTTAGCCCATGAAAATGGCCTTGCCTTGAAAAACACAACTTGGGATGGGCCAGCTCTGATGAAGCTGAAATCTGAGGGTTCGAGGAGGCTCCCAAGACTTTGCCTCAGGCTTTTGAGTATAAGTCCAACATCTCAGAGATCGGTAACCTCCCTGCTGGCCCAGAGAAACTGGGTTAACCAGAAGTGGTCCTGCCTATGCTTTCCTGCTTCCTATCCCTTCTATCTCAGGGATTTTTGGAACTGTGTGTCTGGTGGTCACAGTGCTGGGTGGAGGGCATGCCAACTTAGGGTGCATGGAGGCTGGGGGTGCAGAGAGGCTGGGGGTGCATGGAGGCTGGGGTTGCACGGAGGCTGCAGTACCATGGACAGTCTCACCCAAAGAAGAATCCACTAATCCAAAATGGTAGCAGTGTGCTCCAACTAGACAATGACCTTTGGTTGTACCAGGATAGAATTTTATGTTTTGAAGACTCAGATGCCAATGAAAGGAAAGAAACCTTCATTTTCCAGGGCTTCCCTTGTAGCTCAGTTGGTAAAGAGTCTGCCTGCAGTACAGGAGATCTGGGTTCAATCCCTGGGTTAGGAAGATTCCCTGGAGAAGGAAATGGCAACCCACTCCAGTATTCTTGCCTGAAGAATCCCATGGACAGAGGAGCCTGGCAGGCTACAGTCCATGGGGTCGCAAAGGGTTGGACATGACTTAGAGACTAAACCACCACCACCTCATGTTAACCCACCATTAAGATTCCTCTATACTGGTTTAAACCACGTTACCTCTACAGGTCATGCTAAGGTGGAGATTCTATGCAAGCTACAAGGGACAGTGGCCTAGTCATCACACACATTGCTCCAATTCTATAGCCCTCTTTCCAGTTCCCACAGGACCAGCATCTGAGCACGGCAAGATTGGACACTCCTGCCCCATGTGGCCCCATGGGTCCCATTTGCATTGTTCTGGCCTTGTACCCACCTCCTGGGTTGTTTCTGCATGTGCTAAGCTGTTGACCTCTGGCTTTGCCTCCCCTATTTTGCTCTGGCACAGATTTCTTAAATATTCTACTTCTCCAGATTGTGACCTTGGACAGTTTCACCCCTTGCCCCAGCCAAAACGATTATCCCACCCCAAATGACAATGATGTCTTTACCAGATTTACACTGACCCTTGGTTTAATCCACTTCCTGTCTGACTGGGTGATTCCCCAGCTGCTCCCCTGCCCAGTACACAGGCTGTAGCAGCTGGCCCTTGTCCACTGAGATGCCTGACTGAGTCCCTGCCCTGGGAGAGAGACTTGGGTACCAGCTGTGTCTTCTACTCAGAGTCTGAGTCTGTGCCCTCCTCACTCGTGTTGGCTGATGGGGAAGCCTCTGGGGTTTGGCTTGCAGCCCAACCAGACCTAGAGGAGAGCCCTTCATCAAATGCCTGTGAAATTGATCTTTTATAGCTCTAGCAACCAATCCCCCTTAACTGCAGATCCAAGGGAGATGATGGTATCGACCAAATTAAAACTGAACACGTACAGAGAAGACAGGGATTCCTGGGCTGGATGTGAAGATGTGTCCCTGGGGTCAGGTCCTTTGAGAGGAAACTGGTGATCTTTGAGGATGACCTGAGAGCTGCCCGCCATCAGAAAAAATACACTCAGCCTCTGGCCCTGAGTGTTCGGCCTTTGCCTGCCAAGCACCAGCATAGCCAGTTACCTGTCCCACAGGAGCCATTTAGAGGAGAGAAGAAATATTCACCTCTTTTCATACCCAGGCTAGGCAGTGCTATCTATCAGGTGAAGAAAGGGCCAGGGCTCCCCTTAGATCTAAAACTTTCTCTTTCCTTTATTGACCCCATTTTTGGTTTCTTTTGTGGAGGAGAGCACATGTCTTAAGACAGGAAATTACCCTGGTGATTGATGTCTAGAAAATGCAATTAGGTCCTAGTTAAGCATTCTCCAAGGGGCACCCTTCCAGTGTGGCATTCCAAGTTTGGTGATCACTTAATGACCATGCATTTGGGTCCTCCGGGTAATGAAGCATTTGTCTCTGTCAGGCTTTGAGCAACGGAACTTCCAGTGCCCTTATGATGCAGAAGAGGTGGGGATGGAAGGTAGAGCAGGGAAGAAGCAGAGCATATGCTGGATAGGGGACCTCAGAACAAGAACAGCCAGCTTGGCCAAGGACGTGCCATGGTTATGGGCTTCCCTGGCAGCTCCATGGTAAAGAATCCACCTGCCAAGGTAGAAGATGTGAGTTTTATCCCTGGGTCAGGAAGATCCCCTGGAGAAGGAAATGGCAACCCACTCCAGTATTCTTGCCTGGGAAATCCCATGGACAGAGGAACCTGGTTGGTTACAGTACATGGGGTCACAGAAGAGTCAGACACAACTTAGCAACTAAACAACAACTACCGAGTGAGGTTGCAACATGAGTTGAGGGGCACCGGTTGCCTTCAATGGCTGTAATTCTATAATATTTGTATTTGCTAATCAATTCACTGCTTGGAATTTTTTTTTTTTCTTTCAATTTTTCGACCAGGAGGGCCCCCTACAGTGGAAGTACAGAGTCTTAATCACTGGAACACCAGAGAAGTCCCTGGAATATTATTCTTTAATTCCATTACCCTGGGGACTTTGGAGGAATAAATAAAGTGACCCTGCCCCTGCCCTTGAGGTATTTGCACTGTAGTAGGGAAGATCAAACACACCTTATCAACCTTCCAGGCAACAAATTTCCATTTGGCTCGGGTGTGGGGGGAAGGGCACACAAACACAGGAGGTAGTGCATTCAATATGGACCCACTGGGGCAACTGAGGCAAGGTAAAGACGGTCAGGTACATCCTGCTTTTCTGAACTCAAATCGGCTCTGCCACTTAAAAGCTGAGAGACCTTAAGCAAGTCAGTTACCTCTTAATTTCGCAATTTCCTGTCTGTAAAATGGGTATCATAGGCTTTTAGGGAAAATTCAGTAGGCAATGCACAGAAAGCCCTAGGCCTGGACCCCGGTGATCTCAATGCAAGCCAGTTTCCCAGTTCTGCTTCTAAGCCTGGGCTAATTAACATCTTTTTTATTTTCTATTTTTTGGTCATAGACCTCCTTGGCAGTCTGGTGATGCATATGAACTCCTTCTCAGAATTATGGTCTAACTGTAGAAGATAAAATACATAGGATTATGGAGGAAACTGCATTTTTATTGAAATGCGGTTATCAAAATACTAAAAAACAAATTTGCTGTATGGTAATATATGTGCGTCTTTATTAACACGGTAAATAACAAGATCTGCTGGCAAGTCAAATAACTATTGTAATTTTGAAGTAGTAATAAGCCTAAACAATATTTCAACATATCTGCAACAACTGTAATGAGATACAAAAAAGTCTGTGATTTCTATTGGTGACAAAACTACAGTTACTGTTAGTACTGCTGTGACTGGTTGCCTACATTCAAAATTAGAGGAATCGTTACATTTTTGTTAGCAGTTGGTGGAAATAAAGAGGTAATTTCTTTCCATCTAAGTTACATGGACTCTCTGTGGACCCCAGGCTAAGAACCATTGCTGTAACACTTGATCAAGTAAGTTATATGCATACTTTCTAAAATTTTAAAATAACATTGATTTTCTCATTACCAAAGAAAAACATAACCGTAGTTGAAAAGTTAAGAAATATAGATAAAATGCTAAAAGACAGAGGACATTTAAAAATATGACCCAGAGATCAAAATATGCTAATACTTGATGTAGTAGTTCGACTTTTTTTGTTTTTTTCCAAATTAGTTAATTATTTTATTTTGGCTGCAGTGGGTCTTGGTTGTGGCACACAGAAGCTTCGTTGAAGAGCCTGGGCTTCTCTATTTGTGGTGCGTGGGCTCAGTGCTTGAGATGCCCAGGCTTAGTTGCCCCAAGACATGTGGAATCTCAGCTCCCCAATCACTGATCAAACCCGCATCCCCTATATTGAAAGGTGGATTCTCAACCACTGGACCACCAGGAAAGTCCCAGTAATTTGACTTTCAAGACAGTGGAACTCATTGCTAATCCATGTTTCGAGAGCTGAATCTGCCCCACCTAGAGTTACTAGACTGCTATTTCACTCAGTCTAATAACTGAAAGGTCAGTAAAGAAACAACCCAAAGCATCACAGTTGCAGTCCAGAAACTATATGAAGCCCAGTGATGGCAAAGGAGCCCTTGATCTCTGCAGCACAATCACCCAAAGATAGAGCAACGTATCAAGAAACAGAGCTGGGGGCCCTGGGAGCTAAAAGGACATGCTAGAACCTTCCAGCCCCACTCAGAGGAGCTGTCCCACTGATCTCAGATCTCTTGTTAGACCTGATGAATTATCTCACGTCAGAACCGTGAATTGTAATGGAAATTACCCACTTGATGAAGGATACCAACCGACTCTACTCAAAAGCTGCCAGATGTTCAGATCAGATCCCTGACACATGCAGGCAGAGCTCAAGGGCTCAACCAAACAGCTTATTGAGAAATAATGATAATGAGATGGCACTGAATCTAGGAGATATTACACAATCCACAGAAACACACACATGTGGCCAGAGAAGGATGTTCTGTCGCCTCAGATGATGCCCTGTAGCAATGCCGCCCAGCTCTCTCTGGGGTGAAAGAATAGCCTGACACACGTCCAGCTGTCCCAGGTTAACCCTAGAAGACTGAAGCCTTGGAATGGCTTGCCTAGACTTGGTGAAAACTATACCCATGGAGAATCAACCATGTGTGGGGTCAGAACACAGAGGAAGCCAGGCCTTAGCTTACTTTTTCCAAGGTCCCCCAGAGAACTCAGCCCCATGAGCCCTCCAAGCAGTGACCAGTTTCTGGTTGCCCGACTTGCCAGCCCTCCTATGTGACCATGAGGTTGTGACAGCATCACCAAATTAGGGTCTTGCAGTCCCTCTTAGGTGGAGCCTTTGGGACCCTGGGGTCAATATCTCTAGAGGTTCTCTTAGAAAAGCATCTCTCTTCTCTTCTCCAGCTCAGTCCTTAGACCAGCGTCCTTTTCTGACTTTCAAACAGAGACCTTCCCTACGGGAGGAGAGGAGGGTCTTAACGAAAGGCTACCTGCATAGTTTTGAGAATGCGATTGTGTGCTTCCCTGCAGGGACCCTGCAACCCTGAGGGGGCACACCCTCCTTCCTCTAAGCCTAGTTAAAGATCACAGCCCAAGATAACAGGCCAGCAAAGCTCCTGAGTGCAAGGCACTGCCAAATTTCAAAATGTTCTTAATAAAACAATGTGGAAAGGGCAGCTTGTTCATTTCGATTCTCCACTGGGTCATTCAATTAAACCTGAAATTCTGGGGAAACTTGAACCACCCTGACCATATTTTCCATTAGTAATAATGATAAAAGATAATTATGGAGCCTGTCTGTCAGATATTCCAGACACCCGCACCTCCACTTAATTAATTGCTAATTAAGATATGAAAGAACTGCAGTGTCTCTCATACATCCTGACTTTATGAAACCTCAGCAAATCTTCCTCCGGGAAGAAGAAACCTCCAGCCCCTTCTTTGGTTTGGAAACCATGGATGCAAGGGGGTTGGGGGCGAGACGGCTGACTCTGAGATGGAATCATTTAATCACATCGTTCAGGTGGTACATGAGAGCCCTGGGAGAGAGGATAAGGGGGAAAGCAAGAATGAGAATAAGTTTTGAATTCCTCCAAGCTCAGCCCTTGACACATATTATCTATGTTAATCCTCACAGCGGGGAATATCATTATTCCCATTTTACAGATCAGAAAAAGTGTGCTTAGAGGGATTATACACATATCTTTTCCAAAAGTGTGGAGCAGGTGAGAGCTAGAATTTAAGCTGAATTTCATGCCCTTTCATTTGTTGTTCTGTGGAGATACAAGACATACAAAAAAATTGTAATGCTTTAAAAAAAAAATGTATGTATTTATTTTTGGCTGTGCTGGGTCTTTGTTGCTGTGAGCGGACTTTCTCTAGTTGCAGAGAGCAGGGCTCTTTGCTGTAGTAAGCTGACTTCTCATTGGCGTGGCTTCTCTTGCTGCAGAGAACGGGCTCAAGGGCTTCAGTAGAGTTGTGGCACGTGGATTCAGTCGTTGTAGCAAATGGAGTTAGTTGCCCCGAGGCATGTGCAGTCTTCCCAGACCAGGGACCAAACCCATATCTTCTGCATTGGCAGGTGCATTCCTAACCACTGTACCACCAGGGAAGTCCTAAGAAACAGAATTGTTTGCTTCCTGGTCTTTACCATAATGAAGGCAAAAGGCATTTGTGGTTGCTAATCTTCAGGATGGCCCCCAATTAATCCTTGCTTTCTAGCATTCATAACCCATGTGTTGTCTCCTCCCACATTAAATAGGGCTGATCCATGTAAATAGTGGGATGTTGCAGAAATGCTAATAAGGCAGGTCATCAAAGACCCTGCTCCTCCCACTTGGCTTTCTCTCGGGTAGCTTGGTCTGGGGGAAGCTAGCCACCATGTTGTGAGGATACTCAAGCAGCCCAGCAGATGCTTCAGTAGGGAGGCCTTCTGCAACAACCAGATCACATATGTGAACCATCTTAGAATCCAGTCCTCTAGCCCCAGCGAGTCTTCAGATGACTACAGCCCTGGTCAACATCCTAAAGGAAGCTTCATGAAGACTCTGGGCCAGAACAAGCCAGATAAATCACTTCTGAGTTCCTGATCCACTGAAACCAAAAGATAGTAAATGTTTATTGTTTTTCAGCCACTGAATTTGGGGTAATTTGTTATGCAGTAATAGACAATGAATTAAGCATGCATGAACTTTTCACATCTCACTGAATTTGCCATTAACAATGGGCCAGAAAAGTCCTTCTAAGAAATATTCACATTTGTATGCCTGAATGTAAGAGCCCCAAATTATAGTCATTCAAGGTGCCTTCTGTTAGGGGACCTTGTGAGTTTAAGAGTTAAATATAGTTCAGATTGCCAATGGGCTTCTTGGTGGCTCAGCAGTAAAGAGTCTACCTTCAATACCAGAGATGTGGGTTCGATCCTTGGGTTGGGAGGATCCCCTCCTAGAAGGCATGGCAACCCACTCCATTATTCTTACCTGGAGAAGCCCATGGACAGAGGAGCCTGGCAATCCACGGTCCATGAAGCCGCAAAAAGTCGGACTCAACTGAAGTGACTTAGCACACACACAGATCACCATTAGTTGCCCAAATTTCCCATTTTCTCATTAAAATGACTAAGAACAGTTTGTTGGTCTGTCATAATCTGATCCATTTTCAGCAACTGACTGTTGTGAGAATTGAGAAAAGACATGAACTAACAATGCTTTAGCATATTGGACAGTCTGTCTAGAGCTGATCAGCATCCTTGTAATTTCGTGGCTATTCCTGGAACATCTCCAGCAATCTGCAATAAACAAACCAAAACCATTCAAGTAAGAGGGTTTATGCTGAATATCAAAATGGACTTTTGGGGATTTCCCTGGTCGTCCAGTGGTTAAGACTCCAGTGCAGGGGGTCCTGGTTCAATCCCTGGTCAGGGAACTAGATCCCACATGCTGCAACTAAGACCCGGCACAGTCAAACAAATAAATAAATAAAACAAAATGGACTTTTGCTGTGAAGTCTGAAACCTCTGCAGGTTTTGGAACTCTGTCTCACCTGGCTTGGTGATATCTTCCTTCTGCCCGTGATTCACCTCTGCCAAAAGGGGAAAAACATGGGGCTTTGGGAAAAGTCTGTGATTGGGGTCAACAGGGTCTCCTAGCTGCACTCTCTGGACTGTCTGGCCCACAGGTCCTGACTGTACCATCAGGGGCTGGAGCCCACGAGATAAAGTCAAAGCCTAGCTTCTTGGGTTCCTGGACTCACATTGAGTGTCAGAGGGGTCAGAATTTGAGGAGGAAAATTCTATATAATGCACAGTTTGGGACATATTTCATAGGAAAAATTTGTTGTTGTTTTTTCAAAGATGAGCTGTTACAAGTTGACCTCAGAGAATGGCTGTGGGAGAAATGCTGGGTGCTAAGAGGGTAAGTGCAGGTGAATGATGGGCAGAGAGAATGGGCAAGAAGAACACATCAGTTTGCTGAAGTGGCTGTCCCCATGGCCACCGTGCTCCCAGTGCAGTGCTCCCAGCACGGGCAGGTCATCGTGCTCTTTTGTCTTCCATGCGTCTCCTGTGGTTCCACCACCTCTGTCCTCAGGCCTTCTTGGAAGTGTGTAGACAAAGGAACTGGGACCATGAACCCTGTGCTGGATAATTGTCTCTGTTCACAGCTTTGTCTCTGCAACCTGTGAGCACAGGAATGATGGTCCACGTGGCGACACGCCAGCATGTATTTCTGTTATAAGAATCCTTTTTCTTATCACCAGTTATATGAAAATCTACTCCAAAGTAAGGTCTTTGTTCGATCTCTTCAGGGCTGTACCACTCGTCAATCAAATTAAATGGATCTATTTGTGAGGTCATATATAATTCCATCAAAGGAGCCAATATGTTAGGCTCACTAGAGCTTCTTCAACAGAGCAGGTTTTGACACGACTTCAGGAAGATCAGTACTCACTGGCTGGAATTCAATGTGGCCATTGCTCAGCCCACAGTTTAAAACATTTTTTTTTAAGTGCCATTTTTTAAAAGGAAAAGAACATGGGACTAGAACATAGGAGCCCCACCTTCTAGTTCTAATTCTCCAGATAACTCTGTGTGATTAGTGCCTGTCTCCATAAGTGAACTCTCCTTTGTTGTAACCGACAGTTCTGGGTCTCTGTCCCCGATGGGCAGGACCTTTTTGAGAGCAGAGGATCTGTCCCCTTATATCTCCAGGGCCTGGTGCAGGCCCAGGCATTCAGAAGGCTCCGTTTTTTTTTGTTTTTGTTTTTTTTAAATTTAGTTTTGGCTGCTCTGGGTCTTAGTTGCTGCTCTTCGTTGCAGTGCAAAGGCATCTCATCGCAATGGCTTCTCTTGCTTTGAAGCGTGGGCTGTAGGTGCGTGGGCTTCAGTACTCATGATTACTAAAGCACATGAGCTTAGTAACCCTGAGGCATGTGGGATCTTTCTGGACTAGGGATCAAACCCATGTACCCTGCACTGGCAGGAAGATTCTTAACCACTGGACCACCGGGGAAGTTCCCAGAAGGCTCTTAATAAATAGTTGCTGCCAATGACCAAAACACCACATCAGCCCATCTGTCCCTATTCACACATGTGTACATGTGGTTACACACATGAAGAAAAGCACAAAAGTCTACATTCCACGCTGTCAGCCTAGGGGGTGAGGTAGTATGGACAGTGGGGGAAGAAAAAGAGGTGGAGAGAGGTAAAGAACTGAGGGAAAAACTAAGGGGACTGCACTAAAAAGCTAGATGTAGACTAAGAACTTTTTGTAGAAGTACCTATAAAGTGAAGTGGAGTCGCTCAGTCGTGTCTGACTCTTTACGACTCCATGGACTGTAGCCTACCAGGCTCCTCCGTCCATGGGATTTTCAAGGCAAGAGTATTAGAATGGGTTGCCATTTCCTTCTCCCAGGGATCCTCCTGACCCAGGGATCAAACCCAGGTCTCCTGAGTTGTAGGCAGATACTTTTACTGTCTGAGCCACCAGGGACCTATATGTGTGCATAAATGAGGGGGGAACTGATGATCTTCTTAAGTCAAAACAAGTTGCAGAGTATTTCAGTTAAAAACTATAAACAAAAGCATCCCATCTGTCTGTATGAATATGCATAATTGCGATTAAATAAGCACAGGGAAGATGTATATTGTGGGTGCTGCGAGGCATCACCCAGCTGAAACACTCAGCCCAGCAGCTGATGGGAGCCTTGGCTGCTGACGGCTCACAGCTGAGTTCCTCTCCAGCCGTGACCTCCGCCAAAGGGAGCTGCTCCGCCCAAGGTTGTGCCTGCCCTCTCCCTGGGAGCCGTCCCCCTCCAAAGACCCGTTGGGCCCAAAGGCCTGTTCCTTCTCAATACAGGACAGCTCCAGAGGTCCCTCTGGCCAATTCGACCTCCTGTGCTCCCCATAAGAGTTGCCCCGATAAAACTGCAGAGTGTTTATCCTGTCTCAGCCTGTTTTCTGGAAACTGGACTAATGACAGTGCGGAAGGATATGTGCTAGTCTATTAAAAGCTTACATCAAGAAATGGTGCCATTTGTAGCCACACGGGTGGACCTAGAGAGGACCATACTAAGTGAAGTAAGTCAGACAAAGACAGATATCATATGATATCACTTATTCGTGGAATCTAAAGCGATGATACAAATGCACTTATTTACAAAACAGAAACTGGCTCACAGACATAGAAAACAAACATGGTTATCAAAGGGGAAAAATGAGGGAGAGATAGACTTGGAATTTGGGATTAATAGATACATACTACTATATATAAAGTAGATAAAAAACAATGACCTACTTTTAGCACAGGGAACTATATTTAATATCATGTAATAACCTGTAATGAAAAATAATCTGAAAGATATATATCTATATATATACACACATATATGTATAATTGAATTACTTTGCTATACACCTGAAACATGGTAAGTCAAATGAACTTCAATAGAAGATGGGAATTTGCTGTGTGGCTCAGGAAACTCAAACAGGGGCTCTGTATCAACCTAGAGGGGTGGGATGGGGAGGGAGATGGGAAGGAGGTTCAAAAGGGAGGGGATATATGTATACCTATGGCTGATTCATGTTGAGATTTGGCAGAAAACAACAAAATTCTGTAAAGCAATTATCCTTTAATTAAAAAATAAATTTTTTTAAAAAGAAAAAACTTAAAAAAAATAAAATAATATGTTACATTAGGGGGCTGAAGCTAGGGGTAAATTATTAACTTTCTCTGTATACATCTTTATATGGATTCACTTATTACAATGAGCAATTACCATCTTCATAATTTTAAGAATCACAAATAAAGATATTTAAAATACAATAAACAAATATATGTGAGTTGTATGAATGAATTGCCTGTATCTAGTCGAGAAATAATAATATTGATAAAATGGAAGCTGAATTGAAGATATCAAGGTAAATGAAGCAGACTGAAGAGGATTTCGCCAACACTTATCATGACTTTTGACACAGTTGGTTCAAAAGAGACTGTATTCCTTCTGAGAGTGACATCACCACCTCACAGATAGGATGAGAAATAAAGAGTCAAAGGGTAGAAGTAAAAAGGAGAGAGAGTTTAATTCCATGGAAGCAGAGATTTTTTTAACATCAGAGCTATCTGCCAATGAAATAGCCTGCACATATGGGACAGTTCAGTCACTCAGTCATGTTTGACTCTTTGCGATTCTGTGAACCACAGCACACCAGGCCTCCCTGTACATCACCAACTCCCAGAGTTTACCCAAACTCATGTCCATTGAATTGGTGATGCCATCCAACCATCTCATTCTCTGTCATCCCCTTCTTCTCCTGCCCTCAATCTTTCCCAACATCAGGGTCTTTTCAAATGAGTCAGCTCTTCGCATCAGGTGGCCAAAGTATTGGAGTTTCAGCTTCAACATCAGTCCTTCCAATGAACACCTAGGACTGATCTCCTTTAGGATTTAGAACAGTCACTGTCCAAATTACCCTGTCCTAAGGATCTGCAATGCTTCCATTTGGTGAGCAGCTAATTTGAATCAGAGGAAGAAAAGTACCTGGTATTCATGTCACCTCCAAGAGTTCCCCACCCTGGGCACTGGTGATCTCTTGATGACCACTATTTTTCCCAGTGATGCAGCTCAGAATCCATCCCAGCTCCACTCTCCAGGCAGCCACTTCCCTGCTGATATTCTGGAGGATTCTCCAGAGATGAAACCTTTCTGGCCTTCCAGAGCTAAATGATCTTTCCTCCAATTCTAAAGCTTCACGGGGTCATCCAGAGAAGGTTCATTCATTCAGGAGCAACTTGGATGAGCAAGCCTACACCTTAGTCAAAGGTCTGCTCCTTCCTCCCCCAGTGCTACTTGATTTTTAATTAGTCTCTGCTGTTGCTGCTGCTAAGTCACTTCAGTCGTGTTGGACTCTGTACGACCCCATAGACGGCAGCCCACCAGGCTCCCCATCCCTGAGATTCTCCAGGCAAGAACACTGGAGTGGGTTGCCATTTCCTTCTCCAATGCATGAAAGTGAAAAGTGAAAGTGAAGTCGCTCAGTCATGTCCGACTCCTAGCGACCCCATGGACTGCAGAAGTAGTCTCTTTAAGTGCCTGTAAATGAAATCCTGGAAGCTCAGTGTCCATTTTGGAGAAGGCTCAGAAGGGTTTTGTGGGAAGCATGTCCTTGAAGGCATAATCATCTGGCTATGGACTGTGGCTACAAGACCTTCTAGAACTAACACCCAAAAAAGATGTCCTTTTCTTAATAGAGGACTGGAATGCAAAAGTAGGAAGTCAAGAATTACCTGGAGTAATAGGCAAATTTGGCCTTGGAGTGCGGAATGAAGCAGGACTAAGGCTAATAGAGTTTTGCCAAGAGAACGCACTGGTCATAGCAAACACCCTCTTCCAACCATGTATAGAGAAGACTCTACACATGGACATCACCAGATGGTCAATACTGAAATCAGATTGATAATATTCTTTGCAGCGAAAGATGGAAAGGCTCTATACAGTCAGCAAAAACAAGACTAGGAGCTGAATGTGGCTCAGATCATGAACTTCTTATTACCAAAACCAGGCTGAAATTGAAGAAAGTAGGGAAAACCACTAGACCATTCAGGTATGACCTAAATCAAATCCCTTATGATTAAACAGTGGAAGTGAGAAATAGATTTAAGGGACTAGATCTGATAGACAGAGTGCCTGATGAACTATGGATGAAGGTTCCTGACGTTGTACAGGAGGCAGGGATCAAGACCATCCCCAAGAAAAAGAAATGCAAAAAAGCAAAATGGCTGTCTGAGGAGGCCTTACAAATAGCTGTGAAAGGAAGAGAAGCGAAAAGCAAAGGAGAAAAGGAAAGATATAAACATGTGAATGCAGAGTTTGAAAGAATAGCAAGGAGAGGTAAGAAAGCCTTCCTCAGCAATCAGTGCAAAGAAATAGAGAAAAACAATAGAATGGGAAAGACTAGAGATCTCTTCAAGAAAATTAGAGATACCAAGGGAACATTTCATGCAAAGATGAGCTTGTTAAAGGACAGAAATGGTATGGACCTAACAGAAGCAGAAAATATTAAGAAGAGGTGGCAAGAATACACAGAAGAATTATACAAAAAATATTTCATGACTCAGATAACCATGATGGTGTGATCACTCACCTAGAGCTAGACATCCTGGAATGCAAAGTCAAGTGGGTCTTAGGAAGCATCACTATGAACAAAGCTAGTAGATGTGATGGAATTCCAGTTGAGCTATTACAAATCCTGAAAGACGATGCTGTGAAAGTGCTGCACTCAATATGCCATCAAATTTGGAAAACTCAGTGGTGGCCACAGGAAAAGATTAGTTTTCATTTCAATTCCAAAGAAAGGCAATGCCAAAGAATGCTCAAACTACCACACAATTGCACTCATTTCACACACTAGCAAAGTAATGCTAAAATTCTGCAAGCTAGGCTTCAACAGTACATGAACCATGAGCTTCCAGATGTTCAAGCTGGATTTAGAAAAGGCAGAAGAACCAGAGATCAAATTGCCAACATCCCTCAGATCATCAAAAAAGCAAGAGAATTCCAGAAAAACATCTAATTCTGCTTCATTGACTATGCCAAAGCCTTTGACTGTGTGGATCACAACAAACTGTGACAAATTCTTGAAGAGATGGTAATACCAGACCACCTGACCTGCCTCTTGAGAAACCTATATGCAGGTCAGGAAGCAACAGTTAGAACTGGACATGGAACAACAGACTGGTTCCAAATTGGGAAAGGATTATGTCAAGGCTGTATATTGTCACCCTGCTTATTTAACTTCTATGCGGGGTACATAAGTATATGCAGAGAAACACTGGACTGGATGAAGCACAAGCTGGAATCAAGATTGCTGTGAGAAACATCAGTAACCTCAGATATGCAGATGACACCACCCTAAAAATTGGCTTAAAACTCAACATTTAGAAAACGAAGATCATGGCATCCAGTCCCATAACTTCATGGCAAATAGGTGGGGAAACAATAGGAACAGTGACAGACTTTATTTTTGGGGCTCCAAAATCACTGCAGATAGTGACAGCAGCCATGAAATTAAAAGACGCTTGCTCCTTGGAAGGAAAGTTATGACCAACCTAGGTAGCATATTAAAAAGCAGAGACATTACTTTGCCGACAAAGGTCCACCTAGTCGAAGCTACGGTTTTTCCAGTAGTCATGCACGGATGTGAGAGTTGGACTATAAAGAAAGCTGAGTGCTGAAGAATTGATGCTTTTGAACTGTGGTGTTGGAGGAGACTCTTGAGAGTCCCTTGGACTGCAAGGAGATCCAACCAGTCCATCCTAAAGGAAATCAGTCCTGAATATTCATTGGAAGGACTGATGCTGAAGCTGAAACTCCAATACTTTGGCTACCTCATGTGAAGAGTTGACTCACTGGAAAAGACCCTGATGCTGGGAAAGATTGAGGGTGGGCGGAGAAGGGGATGACAGAGGATGAGATTGCTGGATGGCATCACTGACTCAATGAACATGAGTTTGAGTGAACTCCGGGAGTTGGCAATGGACAGGGAAGCCTGGCGTGCTGCCGTCCATAGGATCACAAAGAGCCGGACGTGACTGAGCAAATGAACTGAACTGACAGACTGCGGGATGATGCTGGGACTGTGTAGGGGGCAGGGAGTGACTGGTCTAAGTTTTGCAGAGGGAATCTGTTTATTTTTTTAATTAAATTTAAAAAATTTTTTGACTGTGCAATACAACTTGTGGGACTTTAATTCTCCAACCAAGAATTGAACCCAGGCCCCTGGCAGTGAGAGCACAGTCTTAACCACTGGACCCCTAGGGAATTCCCCCAACCCTGTTGAAAGAAACTGACAAATTGCTGACACAGAAGCTTCCCACTTGCAAGAGGTGTTGCTGCTCTATTGGTTGTGGTTCCAGCCTGAGAAAATGGCTGTTATGCATTCATTTCCTTAAAGAGTACTTATTGAAAGTGTGTGCTAGCTTTGTGATAGGGACAGAGAATTTGCCCTTGAGGATTTGAGAGTTCAGAGTGAGAACAACACAAATTAATGATGGGTGACTTCTGTGAGCTAGCAAGACGCTGAGTGTCCTGGACTTGAAGAACATGAGAGGGGCTCCGGCTTAGGGGGGATGAGAGGTTTTCTAGAGGAAGTGTCAAACATTTGTCATAATCAGATCATCTAAGTATGTAACCACAGCCACCTTTAAAGATCTCAGAAGGGATTTGCTAAATAAAACACATCAGATCAGACTCTTTGTGACCCCATGAATCGCAGCACGCCAGGCCTCCCTATCCATCACCAACTCCCAGAGTTCACTGAGACTCACATCCATCGAGTCAGTGATGCCATCCAGCCATCTCATCCTCTGTTGTCCCCTTCTCCTCCTGCCCCCAATCCCTCCCAGCTTCAGAGTCTTTTCCAATGAGTCAACTCTTCGCATGAGGTGGCCAAAGTACTGGAGTTTCAGCTTTAGCATCATTCCTTCCAAAGAAGTCCCAGGGCTGATCTCCTTCAGAATGGACTGGTTGGATCTCCTTGCAGTGCAAGGGACTCTCAAGAGTCTTCTCCAATACCACAGTTCAAAAGCATCAATTCTTCAGTGCTCAGCCTTCTTCACAGTCCAACTCTCACATCCATACATGACCACAGGAAAAACCATAGCCTGGATTAGAGGGACCTTTGTTGGCAAAGTAATGTCTCTGCTTTTGAATGTGCTATCTAGGTTGGTCATAACTTTCCTTCCAAGGAGTAAGCGTCTTTTAATTTCATGGCTGCAGTCACCATCTGCAGTGATTTTGGAGTCCAGAAAAATAAAGTCTGACACTGTTTCCCCATCTATTTGCCATGAACTGGTGGGACCGGATGCCATGATCTTCGTTTTCTGAATGTTCAGCTTTAAGCCAACATTTTCACTCTCCACTTTCACTTTCATCAAGAGGCTTTTGAGTTCCTCTTCACTTTCTGCCATAAGGGTGGTGTCATCTGCATATCTGAGGTTATTGATATTTCTCCCAGCAGTCTTGATTCCAGCTTGTGCTTCTTCCAGTCGAGCGTTTCTCATGATGTACTCTGCATATAAGTTACATAAGCAGGGTGACAATATACAGCCTTGACGAACTCCTTTTCCTATTTGGAACCAGTCTGTTGTTCCATGTCCAGTTCTTACTGTTGCTTCCTGACCTGTATACAGATTTCTCAAGAGGCAGATCAGGTGGTCTGGTATTCCCATCTCTTTCAGAATTTTCCACAGTTTCTGGTGATCCACACAGTCAAAGGCTTTGGCATAGTCAATAAAGCAGAGGTAGATGTTTTTCTGGAACTCTCTTGCTTTTTCCATGATCCAGTGGATGTTGGCAATTTGGTCTCTGGTTCCTCTGCCTTTTCTAAAACCAGCTTGAACATCAGGAAGTTCACGGTTCACATATTGCTGAAGCCTGGCTTGGAGAATTTTGAGCATTACTTTACTAGCGTGTGAGATGAGTACAATTGTGTGGTAGTTTGAGCTGGATATATAATCCTTCTGTAGAATTTTGACCTTAAATATTCGCTACTTCCTTGCAAAGCTCTGAGATTGAATGAAAGAAAACTAATGAAAAAAAAAAAAAGAAAGAAAACTAATGATGTAAAGCGAACTCTCTGAAGAGGAAAAAAATAACAATAAATAAGTTTTCTTTAGAAACCCACATTATACCTCCAAGTTTTTTGAAATGGAGATGTGGCAGTTGAGATGGAAAGGGAAACACAAATTCCTTATTTTAAAGCCATAAACATATTTCTTCCTTCCCCGTCTCTGTTTCAGGTGGCCGTATCATCATTACTGCACAGGCCAGGTCTCTTTGGGCATTAGGATTAAAGAACGTGTGGAAAAGAGAAAACACCGAGGACGCCATCACTAAAGGTACCGTTTTCTGTGAACCTTTAACCATCCATCATTGCAATGGCCAGTCTGAGGCTTTCAGTTGTGACTGCGTATGTGTATTCCCGGGATTTGAGACTCTTTGTCACTGCAACAACAGCCTCAGGGACAGACTCCCTGCCATGAGGTGGTCAAGAGCACCAGCTCCCCTGGGCTTTATGCTACCTCAGAAAAAGCTGGAGAAACTGGGCACCAAGGTTCTGACATCTTATAAAATATTTCAGAAATGCATTTCAAACATAGTTGGTCATAAAAGTGTGCGACTGCACACAGCCCCTCCAAGAGGCTAGACTTGCTCCCCAACCTAGCCATGCATACTCTAAGCCTGCAGGAATCAGTGCTAAATTATTCACCAGCCTGACTCTAAAATTTTGGAGTTCCAAAACCTCTAATAAAGTATTATGAAAGAATATCCATCTCTTTATCTCTATCCATAACTATTTATATAGCTTAGAGGAAAAATCTGTCGTTTTATTTCTTTTAATTTAAAAGCTTTCCTAATTCCTTTTTCATACCACATATATATGTCTAAAGAATTTTCAGGTTGAAATAATAACCTCTAAAAAATGGTCCATGGGAGAAGGCTCTCAGGATTCACAGAGTTGACAGGCACGATGAATATTTCGCTCCTTTAATAACTTTTCTTGGCACTCAGACTTGGTACTCCGAACTGGGAACTTTTCAAAGAGGGGTGGCTGTTTTTTTTTTTTTATTATACAAAACAATGACAATATACCCACTTGCCTTCTCTTCTCTATTCGTTCACAAAACTGCTAAGGTTTGTTCAGGAAAAACTCATTTCATTCCTCAGATTCATGATGCTCTCATTATCTATCATGGGACTCTACAGTGGCAAGACACATCTTTTATGAAGCCCTGCATTAGAATTAACCCAGCATATCCTCAGTGACATCTTGCCTTATTAGGGCACACTTGACCACAAAGTACCTCAGGCCATTTAAAACACCTTTGGATGTACAAACTCACAAGAGACATCATTGCACTAAGCGGGCTATCAGCCGTTCACACTTAAGAGTGAACTGGTTAATTTGATGCTCTTAGGCTAACGGCTGGTTGAGATCAAGTTCTCTGCAACTAAGCAGAGCTGGAATAGGTGGACCATCTGGACAGCAAAGAGGGGCAACTATTAAGATGAAGACTTTAAAAATTACCAGCTCTCTATTTGGAGACAGTTTTTGTATAGAACATTTGACAAACTATTTGCAATTAAAGATTAAACTCTCCCAACCCCCATCCTCTGTCAAAGAAAATTGCTTAAATCAAAATAGGTGGTCTCTGAACTGACTTCTGAATAACGTGGCTTCAGTAGAATCTGGGATGGTGTCCTCCTCTAAATCGATGTTGAATAAATTTTGAAAGAATATTGGTTTAAAGGTGAGACAAATTATGAGCTTGGCAAGAACAGGCACATATTTTCATTCATTCCTGATATCTGATGATGATATCTGATGGAAGGGTTGGAGGGGTGAAAGAGGGAGCCCAGGATCTTACCAGCTTGAATGAGACTCTGTGGGGGATCTGAGAAGCCTGTGTGCAGGATTGTGGGAGAGGGAACGGAGACAAACATCCTGTCTGGAGGCAGCCTTACTGCAGCAAGGAGAACTCTACGAAATCAGAGAATATTCAGGAAAAGCAAGGATAAGACTGAAGTTTAAAGCAGGGCCTGGGGATGATTCCTGTAATAGTGTGATTTATAACAAGAAATATTAATATATATTTGGTTTTCATGCCACTTCTGGCACAAAACTCCTAAAACTTTCCCAGGCTCTAAGAGTGAAATACGTGTTTCTTGGTTTCAGTCACACTCGAGTTTGTTAAAAGAGGTGATTTTTGGAAATCTTCTAAGGATGGGGGCTGGTTGCCAGGGCAACCAATCATGTGATTAGAGGGTTGGAACTTTCAGTCCCACCCTGCACAACCTCTGGGGAGGGGAGAGGAGAGGGACTGGAGACTGAGTTCAGTCACCAATGGCCAATGATTCAGTCAAGCCTGTGTAAAGAAGCCTCCATAAAAACCCACCAGGAGCAGGTCTGGGATCTTCTGGGTTGGTGAACTAGGATGCTTCCATGTGCCACCATGCTGGGGAAGAAGCTCCTTTGAAACTCTTTGTTCAGAACCTCCCCTGTGTATCCCTTCATCTGGCTGTTGATGCATTTGTATCCTTCAATATCCTTCATAATAAACCAGTAATCTAGTGAGTCAAGTGGTTTCCCAAGTTCCATGAGTCATTCTAATAGCAAGTTAATAGAACCGGAGGAGAATGTGTGGGAATCTCCAATTTGTAGCAGTAGGTCAGAAGCACAGATGACAACCTGGATTTGTGATTAGCATCTGAAGTGGAGGGTAGTCCTGTGGAACTGAGCCCTCATGCTGTGGACTCTGATGCTCTCTCTGAATAGATGGAGTGGGAATTGAGTTGAATAGAAGGACACCCAGCTGGTGTCACAGAGAACTCCTTCGTGTATGGGGGTGGGGAGAGAAACCACACATCACAATTGGTGTCAGAATCAGAACTGTAATCCCAAACTACATCAGAGCCATAAACATGCAGGGTTAAACCCAGTTTCTCCCAGGTTCAGGGAGAGTCAAGCCACAGCTGGGTGTGAGGGCCAACTAAGTGCAATGGTTCCAGGCAGAGGAGTTGGATCCTACTGGACCCTGAGGGTGGGACTTCTCAGAAGTCTACGGGAAGCAGTATCCAGAGGTAGTTCTCAGAAGACCGGCTGCTCTGTTGATTAAATCTGAAAGCGGTCTCCTGACACAGAGGCCAGTCTCTCTCTGCCAAGACTTGTTACATGTATTTGAGTTTTAAAATATTTATTTATGCATTTATTTGGCTGAATCGGGTCTTAGTCGCAGCACGCAGAATTTTTGTTGCGGCACCCAGGCTTCTCCCTAGTTGTGGTGTGTGGGCTCAGTGGTACCCAAGGGCTTAGTTGCCCCCATATGGGCGTGTGGGATCTTAGTTCCCTGAACAGGGATCGAACCTGAGTCCCCTGCATTGGATTTCTTAACCACTGGACCACCAGGGAAGTCCCCCATTTATACGACTGACCTCACAGGAGAGCATGGATTGTCCAGATTAGCCCCCTCCCCCATATACTTCCAAATAGCTGCTCACCAGCATGGTTTGGTGTTGGAATTGCTGAAGTTACCAAGCAGGAAGGTCAGCTGGAACAGAGGTGCCTTCACCAGGCTGATGAGAACTGTCTTACTCAGCCTACGGCTGCCCCACCTTCATTCCCCATGCATTTGAAAGAAGCTTATTTTAAAAGCTGATTAGATGAGCCCTTAATAACATTAGAATTTAAATGGCCCCAGATAGGCTTTCAGCTTCTCACCAAATTGAGATAAATGTGATATTTGGGGAACTGAGCTTCCAGCTTCATGACGGCTCCCGACCGCAGTCGGGATTTGAAGAACCACATTCTCCCCTGTTTTCTGGCAAACTGATCCTGGGTTGTGAGGCTAATCTGGACAATCCATGCTCTTCTGTGAGGTCAGCTGTATAAATGGGGGACTTCCCTGGTGGTCCAGTGGTTAAGAAACCCGCCTTCCAATTCAGGGGACTCAGGTTCAATCCCTGTCCAGGGAACTAAGATCCCACATGCCCACATGCATCTGTGAGGTTTCTTTCATCTCTAAAAGTCTAGGATTCTGTGTGCAGATGCATGTCCATGATTGTGCATTTTCAAGGAAAGGAGAGTTAGGGACTTGTGCTGTGATTAGTCTGACTCTGTGTGACCCTATGGACCGTAGCCCGCCAGGCTCCTCTGTCTGTGGGGATTCTCCAGGCCAGAATACTAGAGTGAGTTGCCATGCCCTCTTCCATGGGATCTTTGATAGCTTCCAATTCCAGGTAACAAATCTTTATTGAGGAAATACTATTTGGCCATTTAATTCAATACTGATGTTAATACCTGACTTTCTGCTGAGACCAACATAAAATGGTCAGAGGTATAAATATTTCATCTTGGTTCTCATGTCCGGCACCCCCCGTAACTCTCTTAGGTGGGTTTAGCTCTGGGAAGGATATGATTGCCTTCCAATTTAACACTCTTTTGTAAGTTTTAGAAAAAGTTAAAAACGGAATGGGAGCGGGTGAAGTGGGAAACCAACCCAAGGTGAACAGGAACAGATGGCTCTGTGTTGAAATAATTGTATTCTTTTTTTTTTTTTAAAAAATATTTATTTATTTAGGTGGTTGTGCAGGGTCTTAACTGCAGCACTTGGGATCTTTTTCTTTCTTTCTTTCTTTTTAGTTGTGGCATGCAGGATCTTTAGCTGCGACGTGTTAGCTCTTAGTTCCCTGAGCAGGGACCAAACCCTGGGCCCCCTGCACTGGGAGATTGGAGTCCCTGCCATTGGCCCACTAGGGAAGTCCTGAGATAAATGTATTTTACAAACAGATAAACAACAACTGAGTTGTCTTCTCCCACTCATCTTTCCCCAACCAAACCAGACCCATGGGTGGCCTTAGGATAAAAGCTGGAGGCTCTTAAAATCACAGCTTGCACTTTTAATAGAGGTAGTCAACCCAGAAGTGCCTGAATGTAAGCTTCCTTCTGTTCGTATGGCCTTTCTAAAGAAGCCAAACCTTGAGCTTAAACCTTGCATTTGCATTCCAGTGGGAAAAAACCTTCTTCCATGTTTCCCTGAGGGCTTCCCTGGTGGTGCTAGTGGTAAAGAATCCACCTGCCAATGCAGGACACATAAGAGATGTGGGTTTGATCCCTGAGTTGGGAAGATCCCCTGGAGGAGAGCATGGCAACCCACTCCAGTATTCTTGGTTGGAGAATTCCATGGACAGAGGAGCCTGGTGGGCTATATAGTTCATGGGGTTGCAAAGAGTTGGACATGACTGAAGCAACTTAGCACAGACACACATATTTCCCAAGTGAAGCTAAGAATTTCAAAGGGCCAGCTAAGAGTGGATGCAAGAACCTGTGCCCAGCCACAGCCGTGGGTTCACCCACTTCTCCAGCTCAGGTCCTAAGAATCCCAAACTCACCCAGCCTTTAGGGGCCATGAGGGAGTTTCAGGAGGAAAAGATCTGTAATCCATGTAAACTGTGGCTTGAATGGATTCAAACAGAAACTACAGTTTGAACACAAATGGCTGCTCCAACTGCCTCATCAAAATGCAGATGAAGAGGAGCAGCTAAGTAGAGCTCCAGGCATGTATTTCTCTCTAAACCTTGGATCAACCTCATGCAGGACAGAGCTCACCTGGGCTTCCATGCTCTCTACCTAGGAGAGGGCAGAGTGTCATGTCAGAGGAGTCACCACTGAGCCTCCACTTCAGTCCTGCTCCAGAGCAAACTAAGCACCCCATCCAATGCTGATAAACTTTCATAAAGAGCATAGTATCTAAAAGGCCACTGTTCATTAACGTACTTTGAATACTTGTGTTTTCTCTCAAAGTCTTGCAGTTTACTTGGGCAAAATGTACTGATGTTGGGTGTGTCCACTGGCTGTTTACCCTCCAGCTCACCTCTCCTTTTGCTAAGGGTCCTGTTGTTGTTCAGCTGCTGAGTCATGTCCAGTTCTTTGCAACCTCATGGACTGTACCACGCCAGGTTTCTCTATCCTTCACCATCTCCCGGAGTTTGCTCGAACTCATGTCCATCATATCAGTGATGCCATCCAAACATCTCATCTTCTGCTGCCCCCTTGTCTTCTTGCTCTCAATCTTTCCCAGCACCAGGGTCTTTTCCAACGAGTCAGCTCTTCTCATCACATGGCCAAAATATTGGAACATCAGCTTCAGCATCAGTCCGTCCAATGAATATTCAGAGTTGATATCCTTTAGGACTGACCGGTTTGATCTCCTTACTGTCCAGGGGGACTCTCAAGAGTCTTCTTCAGCAACACAGTTCAAAAGCATCAATTCTTCGGTGCTTAGTCTTCTTTATGGTCCAACTCTCACATCCATACATGTGGACCCATGTTAATCCTGGGGCCACATGAAAAGAGCATCACTTGCTTTTGCTCCTCTCCTTCCTAGAAGGCCTCTGCAGGTCATCCTCCCTGACTTGCTTTGTCCTGTGTCTCTGGACAGAGAGTGTCCTTGCTCCTTGCCAAGGCTAACTCTTCCATGGAACCCTTAGTCCCCTTCCACCACCTCCTCCAGAGCCTTCATCCAGTCATTGCCTCAATCATATCAATCATATTCCCTCTCACTTTCTGCCAGTTCTTCCCCTTCTGCTTATAAACCAGACTTGGTCTGCAGTCAAACCAGCAAACAAACAAACAAAGGCAGCTCTTCCTTGATTCCACGATTATCTTTTTCTTTTATCCCAGACTCTGTGAAAAAAATGTTCTACCTTCACATCTCACCATACTGTCACTCTTTAATCTCATGGAAACTGGTGCATCCTACCCACCCATGCAACAGATTCAAGTGAATTCAGTAAATGAGCATGGAGCACATACTATGTGCCACACCCAGTCTGCATCCTGACCACAAGAAGGACACACTCTTACAAGGCAGGCAAACAGGCTAACCCTCCCTGCCAAATTACAAAGTGTGTAAAAGTGCTGGGTACCACAGTCAGGCGGGATGGGAATCATCAGCCAGGTCTTGGGGGCAGGGAGTGGAAAAGAGCGTGCCATAGGAGCTCTCTAGACAAATGAGGAGTCCAGGCAGGGAGAAGAGAAAATGAGAAAAGTGGGGGACCGTCCGGATAGAAGGAGTACTATGGGCAAGGTCACTGAAGCCACTGAGGCAGCGCGACAGGTAGACAGCAGCCAGACACGCTCTGTGTGGAGGCTACAGAGCGTGACAGACACTTAGTCTTAGATGTGCGATCCTGAGAAACTGTCACCCTTTCTTGTGGACCATGCTGGGGTGGAAGCCAGGGAGTGACGTAGACTCAGACTGCCCTTTAGGAAGATCACTGGAAGCAGCAATTAGAAGGGGAAAATCAGACATGAAGCTGCTCTCATCATCCAGAGAAGCAGGAGAGAGACCTGAACTTAAAGAGCGGCTCTGGGGATGGAGGAGAGATGCTAGCACAAGGTCCTCCGTCCTCCACGAATCCCATTTTGGATCCACCCAAACAGATGTTCGCTCTTCCTGCTTAAAACCCTCAGGGCACCTACTGTGCTTTTCTTATTGTCCTCACTCAACTTCTGCTACAGTCATCCGTGTATTTCTCTGCTTTTCCTTTTCAAATTGTGCCTTTGTCTCCCCTTCCTCAAATTACACTACCTTGCCCAGAATAACTGCTGAAGAAAAGGTTATTTAGTTTAATTGAATTTTCAAGAGCTTCAAACCATGAATAATTGAGGAATCAGCCATGTATAAGTGCCCATCATTTACATAATTGTATAAACAAGCTGATAATTTTTTTTCCTCATTATTTTTATTATCCCAGAATGCCCACTGTCTTCTTCGTTCTCTGGATTTTTAGGGATATAGTAAACAAGTGTTCTCTAACACACATGTGGCAGAGGTGCCACTCGGCCCTCACCTCCCCAGGCAAGGGAAGCAGTTGAAAGGAGGGAACAGATGATTGCACTGATTGAGTATCAAAGCCATGAACAAATATGGTGAAATATGCCATCTGAAGAGACAGAGAATTGCAGAGCACACTGCATGAAGGGACCTGCACAGAATCCCGAAGGTCAATGAGTAGATACGAATTGATTAAGCAAAGTACTTACTGAGATTGCTTTCCAACATACTGATGAGAATTGATCCTAAGCAGGACCCATATTTATAGTGAAAACATTTATGTAAAGTTACCCTTTGGTATGTCATCAAAGCACATTTAAATGGTTCAGATTTCTCCCCAAATGAAAGCATCAACAGTACTGTTAACAGCTATGTTGTAGGAAGTTAACCAGCACTTAGGATTTTGTGATTGAATTTTTTATGTGTGGATCTGATTGGCCCCATAGCAGCTTTTGCTGGGGCAACTTTTTATAACCCAGAGATTAGCTCCTCTTTCTTGCCATCTCACATCAAACCAAAGGATTCAGACTGGCCCAGAGTTAGTGCTATCAGGTATGGTATCCAGATGGTCACCCAGTAAATTCCTGGCTCCTAGGAGGGCTTCCCTAGTGACTCAGCAGTAAAGAATATGCCTGCAATGCAGGAGACATGAGTTCGATTCCAAGGTCAGGAAGATCCCCTGGAGGAGGGCATGGCAACCTACTCCAGTATTCTGGCTTGGAGAATCCCATGGACAGAGGAGCCTGGTGGGTTATGGTCCACGAGGGTCACAAAGAGTTGGACACGACTGAAGCTACTGAGCACAGAGCACACACAGCTCCTAGGAAACTAGGAATCAGAAATCTCCCAAACCTGGATATATCCAACATACTTACACAGTGGTGCAAGCACCACCAGCCTGGGGCACTTAGGCAGTTGGGAAAAACAGAAGTGAAATGCGGTGGCTAAGAGGACAAGCCAGGAAGATAAGGAAAAAAGAGAAAGGGTCAGAAGACCCAGTTAGTGATTTTTTACTGAGTAATCTGTGTGTGTGTGTCAAGTATAAAAATATGCATAAGGGCCACACAAAAGCACCTATACTGGTTCCCACCCTCCAGCTCTTTGGGATTGAGTCAGGAGGACAGTTCTAAACTCAGAAAACCAGTGAAACACCAAGGCACAGCAATATAAGCAAGTGCTAAATAGAACACCCTGGCATCGACTGTATTAGTTACTGAGAACCAAGAGAGAATGAGTGTCACAGCACTCAGGCAAGTGGGGATGGCCAAAGAAGACCTCATGGAAGAGGTAGCGGGCTTTGGGCTGTCTTTTTAAGCAAATTTTACTTTTATTTTTTTTTGGCTGTTACTGGGTTTTCTTTGCTGTGTGTGGGCTCATACAGCTCACTATCAGAAAAAACAAACAGCCCAATCAAAAAATGAGCAGAAGACCTCAACAGACATTTCTCCAAAGAAGACATACAGATGGCTGATAAACACATGGAAAACTGCTCAACATCACTCATTGTTAGAGAAATCCAAATCAAAACTACAATGAGGTATCACCTCACAGAAGTCCCCATGGCCATCACCAAAATATCTACCAACAATAAATGCCCGAGAGGGTGTGGAGAAAAGAGAGCCCTCTTGCACTGTTGGTGGGAATGCAAACTGGGCTTTTCTCTAATTGCAGTGAATGTAAGCTACTCTCCAGCTGTGGTGCTTGGGCTTCTCATTATGGTGCTTCTCCAGCTGCACAGCGCAGGCCCTGGGGCACAAGCTCAGTAGTTGAGGCTCATAGGATTAGTTGTCCCAAGTCATGTGGAATCTTCTTGGACCAGGGAGTGAACCCACATCCCCTGCATTGGCAAGTGGATTCTTATCCACTGTACCACCAGGAAGTCCTTAAGTTTAGTCTTAAGTAAAGGTGGTTCAAAGCCAGGAGTCAGAATAAACGTGACTCCTTGGACTAGGGAAAAAAGTCAGACCAAGAGAAGAGGGAAAAAGAGAACAGGAGAAGTGAAAGTTGCTGCTGATGGTGACGGCAGAGCTATCACAGCTGCTTCACATCTCTCTGGGTACCTGCGCCAACCTTTGGATTGCCTTGGCCAAAGACCAATGATTTAGAGGCAGAACACGTTTCTGTAATCCCAGACGTCTCTATAGAATTGGACTAGAGCCAGCCAATTTTTGTTGTCTCTGTAATCACAAAGTGAAGCATCTTTTTCCCTGTGTTTGCTTGAGAGGAATGTTGTTTACACAGAAAGCCTCTCACACTTCAGACTGATCCTTGACAACTGAATTCTCACATTACTAACAATAGGGTGTAAAGAACCCACCGAACTTCATGAGAGACAAGATGGCTTCATTAGCTGAATGTTCCAGTAGGCTCTGAGAAATAAAGAGCTTGGTAAATTAAGTATAATTTATTGGATGCATTTCAAGTGGGTTTGAGAGAGAGAGCAGAAATTGCCCACAAAATTTATTTTAACTGGCACTGTGAAATCTCCTTGCCGTGAAAATCACTCTCCAACCCTACCTTCACCCCATCTCAGATTTTAAGAATATAAAATGAAATATAAAATCCTCAGTTCTGCCATGTGTCTGAAATTCTACCATCTAAGATATAGTCTTAAGGCACAGCATTTCTCAAATGTCCCTTCTGAAAGGCATGTGTCCCAAGGCATGTGTTCTATCTAAAAGTCACTAAAGGAGGGAAGTACAGAGCAGAGAAGGAGAAATGATGGTGGAAGAAGATGAAAAAATAATTTTAGAACACAGGGCCCTGCTAGGAAAGGCAGGATTGAGGAGGGTATCCCATGCAAGCAGCAGATGGTCTGGCTAGCTGATGAGCAGAGGAGGGGTAGAGAATCGAGCCAGAAGGAGAGAGACAGAGAGAAAATCATGATGGAACAAAGCTAGAAGCAAACTTTGTCTCCTTCGTGGTGTGGCCTGGAGAAGCCCATGCTAATTAGAGAGTTCCCACGCAAAAGACGGGTGCATCCAGGTACCATCTGTGAACTCTCACCATTGCTTAGGAGATTAAAGAGGAGAGAGACAGACAGGAGGACAAGACTAGCAGGCAGGGCGGCTTGGGAGGCCATGTAGCTGAACCTATGTGTGTGCAGCTAAGTCTAGTTCAGCCACAGCAAAACCGCAACAAGTCTTTCATTAAGCACAGAGAAGAAAATGCCTAGAGATCACTCCACTTGCAGAACAACTGTGGCCGTGGGCCAAGGGAGTGCCACGCTCCCCAGACGAGTCAGCAGATAACAGAAAAGCTGGGAAATGATTGAAGAACCATGATGCTGAAACTCTGCACGGACTCTGATGATCTGGTACCAGAAACACAGACACATCAAATGTTCGGTATAGGAATTCAGAGATTATTGTAGTCTAACCTTCTTCTGGCGAGGAGAAAATGGAGCCCTGAGAAGAATTAAGATTTATGAAGTGCTTTCTATCTGCTAAGTGCTGTTTTGATTACTTTCTAGGCATTAACTCATTTACTCCTAATAAATAGGTATTGTTAGTAACAGCCAGTAATAATAGGCATTGTTGTTGCTATTTATGCTGAGTTGCTCAGTTGTATCCAACTCTTGGTGACACCATGGGCTGCAGCATGCCAGGCTTCCCTGTCCTTCATAATCTCCTGGAGTTTGCTCAGACTCATGTCCATTGAGCTGATGATACCATCCAACCATCTCATCCTCTGTCGCCCCCTTCTCCTCCTGCCCTCAATCTTGTCCAGCATCGAGGACTTTTCCAGTGAGTCGGCTCTTGGCATCACGCGGCCAAAGTATTGGAGCTTCAGCTTCAGCATCAGTCCTTCCAATGAGTATTCAGGGTTGATTTCCTTTAAGATTGACTGGTTTGATCTCCTTGCTGTCCAAGGGACTATCAAGAATCTTCTCCAGCACCACAGTTCTTGTGGTATTGTTAGTAACTCCATTCTACAAATAAGGAAATTGAGCTACAGGAAAGCTAAATTAAGTTACCCAGGGTCAAACAATAGGGCTTCCCTGGTGGCTAGGACGGTAAAGAATCTGCCTGCAGTGCGGGAGACATGTGTTTGATCCCTGGGTCGGGAAAATCCCCTGGAGAAGGAAATGGCAACCCACTCCAGTATTCTTGCCTGGAGAATTCCATGGACAGCCAGGCTATAGTCCATGGGGTCCCAGAGTCGGACACCACTGAGAGACTAACACACACACAAGGTCAAACAACTTAGTAAGTGGCAGACTAGGGGTTTGAACCCAGGGAGTCTGAATCCAGAGTTCCTCACATAAGCACTACCCTGAAAGATGTGTCTGAAATCACACAGCAAGACACCAGGAAGGAAAAGCCACCTTCTGTCATTCAAACCTTGGCACATTCAGGCAAGACTGTAAGCATAGCTTGTGCAGTGATGGATGACTACTGGGGAGACAGGCTGCACAGACTCGGTAATTTCTTGAGGGGCTGAGGGCTGTTCTAGAAGGGGCATAGGGCACCGTGGTGGAGTGACCTATCTCTCCACGATCAAGAAGAGGTAATGGAGTTGTAATGGAGCTACTGCCATTGAAGCCATGATAATTACTGAGATAATGGCCAGATCTGGAAGAGCAAATGTAGTTGTTCTCAAAGAGGAGGAGCTTGAGGTAATGAAACCATAAGGAGTGTATTGATGAGGTTTTGATAGTGATCAATGTGACAGCAATAGACTCTGGGTGTAAAGATAAAAGAAGAGCCATTCGATCAACCACGCTCTCTTGAATGCTACCTCTGACCAGCTGCTGTGTGCTCCGGAAAGGAAATGAGGTCTAGTCCACTGTGAGCTTACCATTGAATGGATAAAACAAAAGTAAACAACTTGACCGCCCCCAAATACACACACTGGGATATCAGAAATGCAATATGCCTGGCTGGTTATGTTAATAGTGCCTTGAATTACTTTGAAGAAGAAATTGGTAGTTAGGATCCGTGGAGTCAGAGAGGCAACTACAGTCTACAGCCCTACCACCCTGAATGTGCCGGATCTCATCTGATCTCAGAAGCTAAGCAGGGTCAGGCCTGGTTAGTACTTTGATGGGAGAGAAGCAATGTAACTGAGGGCTGAACAGATGAGATGTTGGTGTCTCTTTCAGAGGAGGATTATTACCATTTGGCAGTTCCCAAAAGAGAAATGAGGATGGAGCTGTGAGCTGTAAATAAGAGGGACAAAGGCACTAGTGAGATCGCCATGGAAAAGGAGCAGATCTTTTGTGTTTAACATTATCACAGGCGATCTGATGGAGGAAAGGAAGGGGCTTCTAACATTTGTGGAGATGTTGGAGTGTCTAGTATGTAATAGCTTTTTCAAAGGTGGCCAGGGTCTTGCATTGCAGAAGGGTGGCGAAAGACATGGAAATTGTTATGGGGACAATTATGATTGTAACCGAGGTAATAATAAAGATAATGGACCTGTAATTGAAAAGCTGGTGGCTGTAAAGGAGAAGGTGAGGGCAACCGAAATGTGGAGGGGGTGATAAGGCAGGTAATGGTGGTGATGGGAAAGGTAATGGAGTTATAATGTAGATGATGCTAAAAGGTAATGGAGTTGTAATGAGGTGATGACTACAGAGTGGGGAGGGGGAGAAGATGATCATCTTAATGGAAGCAAGAGGGACAATGTGAAACAGGTGAGAATTGTATGCAGCGCATTCATCACGGCAGCTGGTGGGAGCTGTGGGTGACCAGGGACGTAATGAACAGCTACACCCAAAGTTCTCATTACAGTAGGAGTTCTAATGGGCCCTGGAATAGGATAATGATGTTAATGGAAAAAATGATGATGGCCAGGAAAATCAGGAGCCTTGTGATGGTATTTTAAATGATCTATTTAGTGAGAGAGACCAGAGGAGGAAGCAGGGTGGGACTCAGGGTGGCCCAGGGTACACGTACATACCTGTATGTCCCTAGACTGAGGTTACTGAGGGCTATTCACTAGAATGTCCCTGTGGGTTATTTGGCTTTAGTGCAGCTGCTCCTGCTTGTACAAGGCATTTGTCGTGTGTGTGAAGCAAGTTCAGGATGAACAGATATGGCTGCAGCAACAATTCCAGCTTACAATCTAAATTTTGTTCTTAAATTAGGCATGCCAGCACCCTAGCTCTGATATAGTAGTTCCATGAGCAGATGTGTAAACAAAATGTCTGGGAAACGCATGAGTTTGCAGCAGAAGTGAATTTATACAGAGGATTACTTATTTCTTTTTTACATTTGTAGCCATGGATGCTGCTTCCAAGTGGGGAAGTGGGAAATTAATCCTCTGAGCTCACTGTTTAACTTTAGGGACCTTTAGTCGGGAAGAGAGTCTAAAGTCACTTGTACTGATGTTCTGATCAGGAAGGTCCTGACATGGGCTCTGCGAAGGAACCTGGGAACTGGCCAGAGGCCTCCCAATGCTGCTATTATTTCCGCATCAAGCAGCCTTGAGATGTACGCAGAGTGCAGACAGTGTACCTGAAAACAAACAGATGGTCCCAGACCCATTAAGGATTAGGGGACCTGGCCAAGATGTGGAGCCCCTGAGCAGAGCAGAGACAGACACGTGGACTCATCGTCTATACAAGGAAACCCACAGACACGGGTCTCTCTGCTCTGCCTCTGGTACCCACTTGACTCAGCCCAGGATCTCACCAGAAGTAGAAGTCCCACAGGTCCCTGAATAGACCTCTGCTCTCTAGAATATTCTCTGTTCATGAAATGCGTCCTCTTATGACATCCCTGCCCCCACCAGTCAGCTTAGCAAAGTGACTCCAAGGGTCCCAAGGTAGAGGCCAACAGGGCAGGTCTCTGAAGGGCTTTGGGTGGAAGCTGAACCCCCTTCCCAGGCCTTGCCCAGTTCTCTGCTCTGACCCAGAGCCTGCACACGCAGAACTGCAGTGGGGTTCCCTCCAAGGAACCGTGGGTATGGAGGCACGCAGGGTGCAAGTCTGGGCTCTAGTGGCCAGGGCTGCGGGGCCAGGGTGAACTTCCTTCAGCCCAGAAGGTCAGAAGGGAGGCGGTGGGGGGGTGGGGGCAGAAGGAAAGGGGAGGGACCACCTCTCAGACCAACTACATCCAAACCACTGGGAATCTCCTACAGCCTCATGGGGAATGGACTTCTGTTGGCGAGGGGTGGAGCCAGTGAATCTGTACTGTAGAAACTCCCCAGAAAGTCTCCCATGTGTCTGGTGTAGGCACCCTTAGTGTCAGCCAACCGACCTTATATGGAGAAGGTTAGGTCAGAGGTGGGGAAAGCTTATTTCATGAGTGGAGACCAAACCATTCTTTTCAGTACACTTGTCCTAACAGTGGGATTTGAGTAGCACTTAGAAGCCTTTTCTTCTCAATAGAAAATTATCCTTCACCTGCCTGCCCCTCTACCTGCACATGTACCTGTCTCTCAATGAGCAGTCACATAAGTGACTTATGAGTGTCCCAGGAGAGGACTCCTAGAATGGCAGTCTGGTGACGGGCAGCATTGAGCCACCGAAACCCAATTTCCTCTAGAATAGAAGGCATAAAGCAGGGTTTCCCTGATGTGTCAGACGGTAAACAATCTGCCTGCAATGCAGGAGATGTGGGTTCAATCCCTGGGCTGGGAAGATTCCCCTGGAGAAGGGAATGGCCACCCACTCCAGTATTCTTGCTTGGAGAATTCTACAGACAGAGAAGCCTGGTGGATTATCGTCCAAAGAGTTGTATATGACTGAGAGACTAACACTTTCACTTTCACTTCAGAAGGAATAAAGCAGCACAGGAACTGAAGTATTTGTGAGGGAAGCAGAAGGAAGGAGAAAGGAAAATGTCCAGAAAAGATGTTTCTATGGGAATAAGTGTGATCTAGGGATGAGGGTTGGCACCACCGTGCTGTCTTTTGAAGGTCTGCCCTCACCGGCCCTCGGTAGACCATCCCAGGATTCTCTGGGATTAAAAAGCATCAATACCATGAAAATATTCAACTTATATTTGGAGAAGGACAAATTATTTCTGTCCTTAAATGGCATGTAAATTGTGTGTGTATACTTGTCTTCACTAAACCTACATTAGAAAGTGGTATAACGAGTAAACAATGACTGATAAAGAACATGCGCTTTTTCCCCAATTGCTGAACAAAACGAAATGATATTTCACAGTAGTCCATCTCCTCCTTCTTCCTGTTTGGCTCTTAAAGAGACCAGTAACTCTTAAAGTTACTGAAAGATCCTAGTACAAAGGCCACAGTTCACTTGAGAAGAAAACCTCAGGTCCTGTTAGCACCACCTTGCCTGACTGTCTCAGAAACCGAGAGCATCATCCCAACTCCCCTTAGGGGAGTTAGTGGAGTTTCCCCTCTACTAAGGCTTCCCTGATAGCTCAGCTGGTAAAGAATCCACATGCAATGCAGGAGACCCTGGTTTGATTCCTGGGTTGGAAGATCCACTGGAGAAGGGATAGGCTACCCACTCCAGTATTCTTGGGCTTCCCTTGTGGCTCAGCTGATAAAGAATCCACCTGCAATGCGGGAGACCTGGGTTTGATCCCTGGGTTAGGAAGATCCCCTGGAGAAGGGAAAGGCTACCCACTCCAGTATTCTGGCCTGGAGAATCCAATGAACTGTATAGTCCATGGGGTTGCAAACAGTTGGACACAACTGAGCGACTTTCACTTTCACCACTACTAGATCAACTTGGGAATAACCCAAGCAGTAGGATTGAGGCTGAGTTGGAATATGAGTTCCTGAGCCCCACGTGGGTCTTCTCCACACTTCTCTCTCTCTCTCCCTTATCCACTTTCCTAGGGCTGCTGATCTACCACCTGAGGATTGCCTCCATCCTCCTTAAGCCTCACCTCCATACCCCCTCATATTGCCATTTGTCAGCTGCTAATCATTCATTAACCTCCCAGAAGCCAGGACCTCGCCTTTGTTTGAAAAGGTGGTTCACTGGGTCCCCCTTTAATAAAATTACAACTTCAGGACACAAATCATTTATATCAAATACAACCCCATGGCTTCCTCTTATGTTAATCATTTCAGGCAGGTGCGATTAGGTAATTCAATCACTGGGCTACAGAAAATTGCCAGTGAATTAACGAGGAATGAACTCAAATTCTGAATAAGAGATTTTCTGAATAAATGGCTCTGAATGAAAAACCAGGAGCCAAGCCTATAATCACAGCAGATGACAACAATACAAAACTGCATATTAAATGCAGTCCTAGCCTCCATCTATTCTCAGTCCACAAACTCTTTTGGAGCCAGGAGAACATGTTGCGGCCACCACCAACAGCCTTCCACGTTTGCTGCTTTCCTAATATTTCCTTAACATTTTTTCAGGTGAACTGAATAAATTCTGAATTTATGAAATGCTGTCACGCAACTTAAAATCAACCTTAGTTTTTCCCCAAAGCTAGTCTGTTCTTCAAAAGAGCATCTTTCATAGACAACAAACCAGTGGTGGCCAAGTCGGGAGAGAAGAGCGGGGAAAGGCAATATAGAGGTAGGGGATTAAGAGGTACAAACTTCTAGGTAGAAAGTAAGGTTCAAGGTTATATTGTGCAACACGGGGAATATAGCCCATATTTTATAATGATAAATGGAGTATAAACTTTAAAACTGTGTATCAATATATTGTCATCCTGTAACACATAATATCGTACAGCAACTATTGTTGTTGTTTAGTCACTAAGTTGTGTGACTCTTTTGCAACCTCACCAGGCTCCTCTCTCCATGGGATTTTCCAAGCAAGAATACTGGAGTGGGTTGCTATTTCCTTCTCCTGAGGATCTTCCTGACTGAGGGATTGAATGTGCGTCTTCTGCACTGCAGGCAGATTCTTTACCCCTGAGCCACCAGGGAAGCCCGCAGCAACCACATTTCGATTTAAAAAATGAAAAGAAAAAGAGCATCTTTGTCCATAGCCCCATTCAGATGTTAAGCTCATCTTCTCTGGCTTCCTCCCGTCCCATCTGCATCTAGCCTCCGTCCCCTCCAGGACACTCTCCTCAGAGCTGCCAGGCGCTCTTCCCTAAATGCAAATCTGACTACGTCATATTCCTGCGTCTCATCCTCCACTCATTTTCACCATCCTCCTCTTCTCAGCACGTTACATGAGACTTCATAACCAGGCCCCTGGCTATCTTTCCAGCTCTTCTCCTGTTGTTCCCTATAGGAACACATCCTGAATTCCAGCACCCAAGTTCTCACCGCTTCTGAAAGTTCTATGCCCTTTCATAGCACCATGCTGTTTCTCCCATCAGAGTATCTCCTCCAACCTAATCCTCACCTTTTACAATTTATCTTGAGTGGTGCCACCTCCTCAGTCCTTCTCTGGTCCAGTCCCAGACTAAGTTAAGTGCCCTTCCCCCATGTTTCCTTAGCACCCGGGAGCACAGCTTGATGAACATGGCATCACAATAATAGTTGAAAGCACAAGTCTGTCTCTCCAACTAGACCTACATCGTGACTCCATAGTATTTAACCTTGCATTTTCAAGGCGGGGCATATGGTAGATATAGAATAAATATTTGGTGAATGAATGGACCAGTGATAAAATAAATGACTTCATGGCTGAACAAATGAATAAACCCAATGACACGATTTATACGAGTTCTAGAAGCCACACTTCCATTTACCAACTCTGGGCAGAAGTGTTTGAAAAGTTTATTTTTGTAATCTGAAATTCAGTCAGTGAAGATTTGGCCCAGAACAAGTGAGTTTCCCTACAGCGAGTGATCCCATCACAACTTCTTCATCCTCCCACTCTTCAGTAAATACCTGAAAAAAAGAGACTCCACGGCGTGGGTAGGACGCCTCCCTGTGGCAGGACAGCACCGTCGGGACGAACCTCGTGGTGACCCACGCCGCCTTCTCTGGGCCCAGGCTTCCAGCCCCCACAGGAAATCTCCTGGCTCTGCACTCTGCGTTTGCTTTCACAGAGCTGTGGTCGCCTGGCATTTATCAAGCTGTGCTTCATCAGAGATTTAATCAGGTTTGAGTTTTTAACATCGTGCTCGTCATGCTCACTTAACTTAAAATCAAGCCTGTTCAGAGCATTAGTCAGTCCTATTCACTCAGTCTGGTAGTTTTGGCATTTAAAAGTTTAGAATTTGTCATCAAGGGACATGTATATATATTTTTTTTAACAAGCATCTCTTATAAACCTCTCAGGCTGGTTCCCTGGTTGGAATACCTCAGCCTTAGGGATGAGACTGCCATGAAGGAACTATCTGTGCATTCGTTTCCTATGGATGCCATGATGAATGACAGCAGACTTGGAAGCTTAAAACAGTACGTTTATTATCTTATGGTTCTGTTGGTCAGAAGTCTGACATGCGTTTTATTGGGCTAAAATCAAAGAGGCAGCAGAGTTGTATTCCTTTTGGAAGTTTGAGCAGAGAATCTGTTTCCTTGTTTTTTCCACCTCCTAGAGGCTGCCCACACCCCTTGGTTCATGCTCCCTCCCTCCATCTTATAAGGCAGCCATAGCTGGTAGAGTCCTTCTCATATCATATCCCTCTGGCCTCCTCTTCAGGTTCCCTCTTCCAGTTTTACAGACCCTCATGATAATACTAGGCTCATCTCACAAGTCCAGGATAATCTCCCTATTTTAAGGACAGTTCATCAGCAACCTTCCCTTCATCTGTAACCTTAATTTCCCTTTGCTATATAAAGTAACATATACTCAGGTTCCAAGGATTCAGGCATGATATCTTTGGAGGTTGGGGGGCGGGGAGGGTTGTCATACTGCCTGCTACATTTGTATGGCTCTGGGCCTCCGGAAATTATCCTTTATATAATTGTGTGGATCCAGTGTGAACTTCCCACCAAGAGCATTGGTGTCACCTGAAAGCTTGTTAGAAATGCAGACTCACAAGCCCTATCCTAAGACCTTCAGAAAAATAATCTACATTTTTCACCAACTCCCAGGGGAATATATAGCTTATCTATACTGAGAGGCATCACTCCAGAAGTTCCCCATGAGGCCGAGAGAGGCACTTGGACTTGGGGTTGGACAGACAGTTGGTTTTATCTGGAACCATGTATGTAATTATAGAGGAATCTTGAGGATCCCATTAAAAACTCCCCTTCCCTGTTAGATAGAGCTCTGAATGAACAGACACATAAGACATAAAAGTGGGGCCAGATGGGAGCCAAAACAGCACATTGGTAAGCCAGAATCTGGTCATAGAGTTTTATCTGCAGATAGAGCATTGAATCTCATAATGATGAGGAGAATTTCCCACCCCATCACGGCTGCATTAGACTGGGGAGGGTCTCCCTCACCACAGCCCCTGTTGCAGGGGCAGAGCTTATGTAGGAGGATCTTCAGCAAGGAGCAGGCATCTGAGAGCACATGCTCTCTGCAGGCAGGCCAGCACCCCAAAACAAGAAAAAGCAAGAAGCTGGGCTACACATGTCTGTTTTCTCCTTCTAAACACTCAGCATCCAGCTAGGTCACCAGTGAGTAAGGGGCTAGGGATTAGACAGAAGTGTTCCAGCCAGTAGAGCTGCCCCCACATGGAAGGAAACATTAGAAGAGGGACTCAATATTCCCCATAATAAATAATGCCTATGTCACAGGGTCATGGTGAGGAAAGTGCTATAGCATATGTGGTACAACACAGTTCAGTTACAAGGAGCATCATGTTATCCCACAGTTTCACAACCTGGTAACCCATCAGAATGGCATAATAGTCTGTTATAAAGTGTAGATTCCTGGATCTCACCCTAGAGGACAAGATTCAATGGGTATAATGTGGGGCTTGGGAGTCACAAACCTGGAATCCTCACAGCACATAAGTAAGAGAAGCTTTCAGTCACTTAGGCAGGACTCTACCTAAACCAGAGAGAATAAGTGTAGGCAAGACCCCTTTGGTTATGGGTTACAGAAACCAACTTGAGCTGGCTTACCCAGAAGAGGGAATGTGTCTCAGGACCATGGTGTCTTATTGAACTCAAGAGAAAAAGGCCCAGGAACTAGACACCTTCAGGCACCTGTTAGTGCTTTCTTTTCCTTCCTCATTTCTGCTTCTCTCTGTGACAAATGGCATCTTCTCTCTGTGTTTGCAAGTATGTATCAGGCGAGCAGAAGACAGACTCCCCACAACTCCTGAAAGTCCTTTGTCCCTGGACACTGCAGACCAATTGGCTCTCTTTTAGTCCCAGTGATAAATCCCTAGGAGAGAGAATCTGACTGACTCAAGTCAGGTCAGCTACCCCCACTGGGTACAGCAGCTTGAAGTCATAGGGCTCATCTCTCCATTTTTGTAGGGATACTGTGGAGGGAGGACAATTCTCAGACAGAAGAAGTCATTGCAAGCTTCGTAGATACACAGTAGAATCTACAGAAAGCTGCTATCCCATATCTTTTTTTTTTTTTTTTGGTAGTCCCTCAATAATCCCTCCCTCAAATACTGGGTTAGCCAAAAGGTTTGTTCACTTTTTCCATAAGATCTTTCAGGAAAAACCTGAACAAACCTTTTGGTCAGCCCAATAAAAAAATAGAAAACCTTTTTGATTTGGGTGTCTGATAATTTTTTTAACAATATTTTGAATTTATATTTAGAGTCAACCTCACGGAAATATCAGATCAGATCAGATCAGATCAGTCGCTCAGTCGTGTCCGACTCTTTGCGACCCCATGAATCGCAGCACGCCAGGCCTCCCTGTCCATCACCAACTCCCGGAGTTCACTCAAACTCACGTCCATCGAGTCAGTGATGCCATCCAGCCATCTCATCCTCTGTCATCCCCTTCTCTTCCTGCCCCCAATCCCTCCCAGCATCACAGTCTTTTCCAATGAGTCAACTCTTCGCATGAGGTGGCCAAAGTACTGGAGTTTCAGCTTTAGCATCATTCCTTCCAAAGAAATCCCAGGGCTGATCTCCTTCAGAATGGACAGGTGGATCTCCTTGCAGTCCAAGGGACTCTCAAGAGTCTTCTCCAACACCACAGTTCAAAAGCATCAATTCTTCCGCACTCAGCCTTCTTCACAGTCCAACTCTCACATCCATACATGACCACAGGAAAAACCATAGCCTTGACTAGATGAACCTTTGCTGACAAAGTAATGTCTCTGCTTTTGAATATGCTATCTAGGTTGGTCATAATTTTCCTTCCAAGGAGTAAGCGTCTTTTAATTTCATGGCTGCAGTCACCATCTGTAGTGATTTTGGAGCCCAGAAAAATAAAGTCTGACACTGTTTCCACTGTTTCCCCATCTATTTCCCATGAAGTGATGGGACCAGATGCCGTGATCTTTGTTTTCTGAATGTTGAGCTTTAAGCCAACTTTTTCACTCCCCACTTTCACTTTCATCAAGAGGCTTTCATCAAGTTCCTCTTCACTTTCTGCCATAAGGGTGATGTCATCTGCATATCTGAGGTTATTGATATTTCTCCCAGCAATCTTGATTCCAGCTTGTGTTTCTTTCAGTCCAGCATTTCTCATGATGTACTCTGTGTATAAGTTAAATAAACAGGGTGACAATATACAGCCAGTACTAGTGAAATCCACCAGGGCTTCCTTGGTGGCTCAGATGATAAAGAATCTCTGCCTGCAATGCAAGAGACCCAGGTTTGATCCCTGGGTTGGGAAGATCCCCTGGAGAAGGGAATGGCTACCCACCCCAGTATTCTTGCCTGGAGAATTCATGGACAGAGGAGCCTGGTGGGCTACAGTCCATGGGGTTACAAAGAGTCAGACATGACTGAGTGACTAACATGTTCACTTCCAATGAAATCCTCAGGATGATGACTCCCCTCTTACTGGAAATGGTCAGAGATCTTAACTCCTTTGGAGAGGATGCTTCTCATTCTAAGTGAGTGCACTTCCCCAGATAGTTCAGAGCCCTTCCTCAAGCTCCCTTCTTGTGAAGAGGGTTCTTCTCCCAGAAGACCTTTTCTAGGAGGGACTTCCAGATCCACTTATGTTGTCATTATTGCCTATGAACATGTCTACCTACCAGACCACAAAATCTTCAGTGTTATGATTTCATCTTCTTTATCCTCTATCTGTAGAGTCTATTACAGTGCCTGGCTCAGAGTGACTACTCAATATGTCTTTATTGACTTTAGGAATGAATGAGAGTCATCATTCTTCAAAGAGTAATATAAAAATATCATGCTTAAAGAGATAGCAACATATGCCAGGAAATGATGCCAGGAGACACCTCCAAAAGTCAGGTTTGCTGTGCTCTTCTGGGAGGAGAGTTCATGATCACATCAATGGGAGTTGTGAGGAAGGAAAGGGAAACTGTCAGAGAACTGTGTGAGAAGCAGGCCCAGGAGTCAGGGCTGGTGGCCCCATGGCTCACAAGATAAGTTTTCCCCCAGGCCTCCTTTCCCTTAGGAGAAAGGCACCTTCTTTTCCTTCTAAGGGCATGGCTTTCCTTCTCTGTGTCAGTCCATTCAAATCCATACCCTTCACTCCAAGATGTGCTTGAGTCATGAGAACAAGAAGTGTTACTTCTCAGAAGTGCCACCTGGCAGTTGTAGGGTCATCACAGGGGGGAGGGCGTAGGTACCCCTCATGAATGTTTACTTTAATTGCAGTTTAAAAAATTCTTAGACTTCAGATTCATCATTCTGCCATGAAATCCATATTACAAGCTTCAAATATCTATATCATGACAGTGTAGTTTATTTAAAAAATGTATTTTCCTACATGTTCTAACTTCTAAAGTAATTTAAAAAAATAGCTTTGGCACGACATACATGAAAACACGATGTAATGAAATGGCATTTTATGAATTTAAATTGAAGCAAATATTTGTCATACTTTATTTAAATTAATTTTCTCTGCGTGCTCTGTTTTGATAGCAGGCGAGCTTTGCCACATTATATGTCAACTGTACTGGGCTCTGAGACTTGCTGGTGAAGAAACAGAAGTTGTGGGATCCAAGGGGACCCAATTCTAAGGGTCCCACAGGCCCACACTCTGGTTCCACTGGCACTAAAAATTGGCTGGGTTTGGGTAGAAAGTTGTTTTAACAAAAGTCTCATATTCACTCTTTCATTTTTTTAAAGACTCACTTATTTATTTTATGTTTTGGCTGTGGTGGGCCTTTGTTGCTGTGTGTGGGCTTCTCTAGCTGTGGCGAGCGGGGGCTACTCCTTGTCGCAGTGCACTGGCTTCTCACTGCGGTGGCTTCTCTTGTTGTAGAGCATAGACTCTAGGCACACAGGCTTCAGTAGTTGTGGCACTTGGGCTTATTTGCTCAGCAGCATGCGAGATCTTCCCAGACCAGGGATCAAACCAGCATCCCCCGCATTGCAAGGCAGATTCTTAACCACTGGACCACCGGGGAAGCCTACATATTTGCTCTTGCAAAGCAAGGGTGAGATATTCACCTCTACCCTGGTGACATTTTTGCCATAGAAAGTTACTTTTAGTAATCCTAAATCAGTCTCAATGTTCATTCTATATAAATTCTAAGCTGAACAATTTTTTGAGTGCATTGTAAACACCATCCCTTCCTAAACTTTCTAGAAAATTGGTCTTCTAGTTCTCGGATGCTAATACTAACAGTTCAGGGGGGAAACTAAGTCATAGATAATGTTTATTAAGTTACTATCTGGCCATTGATGAAAAGCGTGCCAACCCCTAGATTTATAGAATAAATGACTTGGAATGACCAAATAATATGGGTTTTAATTTGGAGTCCTAGATATTAAACCAATTTCCTCTTTTTACAGCTTCCTGGATCAGTAATTTGTAGATCCAATTAAGAGTTTCCCATCAGTTTATAGTTATAGAAACTGTATGTGACTACAGTTATTGCTTGCTTTCTATGACCACTAACCTAGCACAATGACCTCTATGCCAGAATGGGGATTTGGTGATGTGGATGACCACCATGGGCAGGTAAAAGTTATCACAGGACAGATGTTGTGAACAGGTTATGGATCATGACCAAAAATAATAATATCTGACTTGCATGTATGGATGGTAACTTGTATCTTTTTAGTTTTGTGACAAAGGTCTTCAGAGTTGTTAGGATAAAGTGCATTTTGGAGATGAGGATACAATTTATAGATAAAATAAAGAAAGTGGACTTAGGGGAGAAAAGCTAAACACATTTTCAAAAGAAATTTCACACATACATGCATACACATCATAGAGCCTGTGTCCCCTATTTGGAAAGCTTTAATTCCATTCATAGGAAAAATTAGAAAATTAAAAAATGCAGTATAAGATGGGCCCTGATCCAGGGATCTCTACATTGATCCAGAGTTTTTTCAAGCCAACATTAGACATTGAATTATTTGCTCTTTGAGGTTACTGTTGGGCCAAGTCATTGAATCAACTGGAAAAGATCCCTTTCTAAAAGCTTGCCCTCTGTGCCCACCATTTTCTTACTCCCAAAGTCAGTCAGCAGAGGTGAGGCAGTGTGGAGGTACCATGAACAGGCTTTTGAAAATGAGAGTGATGGGGGCAGAAGTTCTTTAAGTGCCTAGGAAACTGTGAAATAACAAAAAGGAGATAAGAGCCAACAAAATCAAGAGGTAGGAGAAAAACTGAAAGCAAAAGAATACAGTGGATTACATTTTTCTCAAAGATAACCTGGGAACAGGCTTTATCGTCCAAAGACCATTTCCTCTTCCATCCAGGAATTTAAAAAGTGAAAAGGATCATTTCTACAGCAAAGTTCAGCTTAAGTAAACTTACGGGGTAATTGAAAAAAGCTTTCAGGTGTTTGGTTAACTTTTTTAATTTTTTTTTTTTTTACTGTTGTCAAATAAAAACTGTACTAGTAGAAGGAAAAATCATAGTTCCTATGCAGGGTCAAAGAAAACTAGATGTCAGGGAACAGAAACAACTGCTCCAACAAGTAATGGCTCCTGCCTTTCCAACAGAAAACAAGAAAAGCTCTATGAAGTTAGTTCAATAAATACTCTGTGAAAAATGTCTAGTTACTTTAAAAGATACAGTCCCTACCTTTAAAGAATCTGTAATCTACTTCTGGACTGACTCATGTCATTAGGAAACAATATAAGATGATTTCTCCTCAAGGACTCACCAAAATGATGCTGTAGGACTTAGAAGGGAGAGATACGAGAGAGCAGTTTGGAACACATTAAGTGAGTGAAGTCGCTCAGTCATGTCCGACTCTTTGCAATCTCATGGACTGTACTCTACCAGGCTTCTCTGTCCATGGGATTTTCCAGGAACACATAAACAGTGCTAATTATCTATTGCTGATAACAGGTTACCCCAAATGTAGGGACTGAACACAGAATCGTTTATTGTCTCATAGTTGCTGAGGGTCTGGAATCTGGAATCAGCTTAGTTTCTTGGTTTACATTCAGGGTCTCTTGTGAGGTTGCAATTGAGCTTTCAGCTTTGGCACAGTCAGCTCAAGGTCTCACTGGAGGACATGCTTCTGTTTACCACGTGGTCATCGGAAGTCATGTGGGCCTCTCCACGGGGTGCTTTCCAACGTGGCAGCTGGCTCTGCCAGAGCTAGCAATATGAGAGACAGAGCAAGAGAGAAAGAGAGAGAAAGCCCCAAGACAAAAGCCACAGACTTTTTATGACCTAACCTTGGAGCCGACACACCATCACTACTGCCATATTCTGTTTGCTACAAGTGGGTCAAGAAATCCAGTGCGTATTCCAGGGGAGGGAATTACCCAAGGGTGTGAACACCAGGAGGTGGCGTCACAGGTGGCTACCCAAAGGCTTTCCACTACAGTAAGCCAAGGTGTTGAACTCTAGAAGGGTTTCAATAAACTACAACTAGAGGGCCTGTCACAAACTTTTGTAAATAAAGTTTTAGGCAATGGCACCCCACTCCAGTACTCTTGCCTGGAAAATCCCATGGATGGAGGAGCCTGGTAGGCTGCAGTCATGGGATCGCTAAGAGTCGGATATGACTGAGCGACTTCACTTTCATTTTTCCCTTTCATGCACTGGAGAAGGAAATGGCAACCCACTCCAGTGTTCTTGCCTGGAGAATCCCAGGGATGGGGAAGCCCGGTGGGCTGCCGTCTATGGGGTCGCACAGAGTCGGACATGACTGAAGTGACTTAGCAGTAGCATTGGCCCACAACATACCCATTTGTTTACCTATGGTCTCTGGCTGCGTTTGTGCCACCAATTGCAGAGTTGAATCGTTGGGACAAAGACCCTATAGTCTGCAGGCTTAGAGTATTCACTGTCTGAACCTTTACAGAAAAGTTCTGCTGAGCCCTACTCTAAATGAGTACTTCTCAAAATGCATGTGCGTATGAATCATCACAGGGCTTCCCTAGTGGTTCAGGTGGTAAAGAATCTGCCTGCAATGCAGGATACCTGGGTTCAGTCCGTGGGTTGGGAAGATCTCCTGGAGAAGGGCATGGCAACCCATTCTAGTATTCTTGCCTGGAGAATTCCGTGGATAGAGGAGTCTGGCGGGCTATAGTCTATGGGGTCACAAAGAGCTGGACACGACTGAGTGACTGATATACACATGAATCATCGGAAGATCTTGTTAAAATGTGGTTTCTGATTCAAAATGTGGTTTCTGAGTGGGGCTTGGGGCTCTGCATTTCTAACAAGCTCCCAAGTGATGCTGATGCTAACCACAGAGCACACTTTGAATAGCAAAGCTTATGAACCTTGAGAGATGAGAAGGTTTTGGGTAGGTGTGGAGGACCTTCCAACTAGGGGGAAATGGCATGAGAAAAGATGAGAAAGGAAAAAGCCATGGCTTTGGGGATAAGAATAAGATCAGGCTAGGACTGGAAAAGGTCAGTTTTCATTCCAATCCCAAAGAAAGGCAATTCCAAAGAATGCTCAAACTACTGCACAATTGCACTCATCTCACAGGCTAGTAAAGTAATGTTCAAAATTCTCCAAGCCAGACTTCAGTAATATGTGAACTGTGAACTTCATGATGTTCAAGCTGGTTTTAGAAAAGGCAGAGGAACCAGAGATCAAATTGCCAACATCCGCTGGATCATAGAAAAAGCAAGAGAAGTCCAGAAAAACATCTATTTCTGCTTTATTGACTATGCCAAAGCCTTTGACTGTGTGGATCACAATAAACTGTGGAAAATTCTGAAAGAGATGGGAATCCCAGACCACTTGATCTGCCTCTTGAGAAATCTGTATGCAGGTCAGGAAGCAACAGTTAGAACTGGACATGGAACAACAGACTGGTTCCAAATAGGAAAAGGAGTTAGTCAAGGCTGTATATTGTCACCCTGTTTATTTAACTTATATGCAGAGTACATCATGAGAAACACTGGACTGGAAGAAACACAAACTGGAATCAAGATTGCCGGGATAAATATCAATAACCTCAGATATGCAGATGACACCACCCTTATGGCAGAAAGTGAAGAGGAACTCAAAAGCCTCTTGATGAAAGTGAAAGTGGAGAGTGTAAAAGTTGGCTTAAAGCTCAACATTCAGAAAACGAAGACCATGGCATCTGGTCCCACCACTTCATGGCAAATAGATGGGGAAACAGTGGAAACAGTGTCAGACTTTATTTTTCTGGCTCCAAAATCACTACAGATGGTGACTGCAGCCATGAAATTAAAAGATGCTTACTCCTTGGAAGGAAAATTATGACCAACCTAGATAGCATATTCAAAAGCAGAGACATTACTTTGTCAGCAAAGGTTCATCTAGTCAAGGCTATGGTTTTTCCTGTGGTCATGTATGGATGTGAGAGTTGGACTGTGAAGAAGGCTGAGTGCGGAAGAATTGATGCTTTTGAACTGTGGTGTTGGAGAAGACTCTTGAGAGTCCCTTGGACTGCAAGGAGATCCAACCAGTCCATTCTGAAGGAGATCAGCCCTGGGATTTCTTTGGAAGGAATGATGCTAAAGCTGAAACTCCAGTTCTTTGGCCACCTCATGCGAAGGGTTGACTCATTGGAAAAGACTGTGATGCTGGGAGGGATTGGGGGCAGGAAGAGAAGGGGACGACAGAGGATGAGATGGCTGGATGGCATCGCTGAGTTGATGGACATGAGTCTCAGTGAACTCCGGGAGTTGGTGATGGACAGGGAGGCCTGGCATGCTGTGATTCATGGGGTCGCAAAGAGTTGGACACGACTGAGCGACTGATCTGAAATGATCTGATCTGGAACACAGCCATATATTTCCTGTGAAGAGAATGTATAGAGAGCAACACTTAGCCTTGAGGCAGTGGAGAAAATATAGTTTTAGCTCATCTTATTTCAAGATACAGAATCTTTTATTTAAAATAAAGGATCAGACTATAATCGTTTATCCAACAAGTATACCAGAATTGAAAAAGAAATCTACATGGACATTTGTTCAGCACCCACTTTGCATCACTGATATGCTAAGTGCTGGGGATACAAAATGAATACATGGTCCCTCCTTATCACTCAGGCTGATGATGGAGAGACAGGCAGACACATTAGAGGTGACACACTGTGATATGTATTTTAATAGAGGTACGGACCTAGTACTACAGGAGAACAAAGGCCAGGAATTGGGTCTTGAAGGATGTGTAGGAGTTCATTATGCTGGATAGGTGGAGAAAACATTTGAGACTAAGGAACAGTATAGAGGCAAGAAAGGGCGTGGGCCAGGTAGAAGTTGTACAGGCCTGAGGCATGGGATGTGTATAAGTGAGGGGAAAAAGGGGTCCAAAAGAGAAAAGGTAGGGGCCAGACATGAGGCTGGACAGACAGGCAGAGAAAGACTGCCAGTGACCTCAGATTCTGTAAGAAGTTACTCTCAGAAGATACTCTCAGATTCCATTAGGTGCTGATATACGATAACTCACCTAGCCTTCCTGGCACATAGCAGTGCTCAGATACCACCAGTTGTGGTTCCATTTTAGAAAGTCTGGTGGCAATGTGGAGGACTTCATATCTTAGAAAACAGAAAGGGTGAGGATCACCTTTCATCTGGCCTGCAGGTGAGTTAATTTTCAGAATCCTTGAAAGCAGGATTCCCAGGCAACCCACTGAAGCTCCTGTGACACTTGGACACATGGACATCAGCCTTAGCATGTCCATCCTCACTGGCTTGCGTTCCCACACACCGGCCCTACCCTCTCTCACTAGGGCACCCCTGCCACTGCAGAGGAGGCCACTGCTCAGCTCACGTGGCTGTCCTTGTCCACGAAGCCCTGGTGAGGTCTTTGCAGCCACAGAGTAGTGGATCTACATGGAGACTTTACATTTATCCCATTCAGACTTGGCTCCAACCCCATTAGTACCATGAGGGTCCTATGGGCTACACATACCCCATCTTGCGACACATATACCCCCGATGTGCTGTGATGGTTTGCTGACTTGTCTGTCTCTTTCTCAGACAGGTCCACCTGTCCTTAAGCTTTCCAAGGTCAGAGACTGTGTCTCATTCTCTACTGCACCTATGGCACCTAACCCGTCCTGGGCAGAGTGGGCAATTGGAAGATCTGCATCAAATAAGCAAGTGAATGACAGTGAGGCTGATGATATTTCCTAGCTCATTGATTGTTGTGAGGATTGCATTGGTTCGCCAGGGCTGCCGTAACAAGTGACCACACCTTGGGTGACTCGAACAAAAGAACTCTATTTTCTCACACTTTGGAAAGCTGGAGGCCCAAGATCAAGGTGTTGGCAGGCTGGTGTCCTCAGAGGCCTCTCTCCTTGGCTTGCAGATGGCCACATTCTCACTGTCTCCTACAGTCTTCTCTATGTCCACATGCACTCCTGGTGTCTCTGTGTGCATCCTTATCTCCTTTCTTTATAAGGACACCAGTCAGATTGGATTAGAATCCGCCCCAGTGTCTTCATTTTAACTTAGCTTTTTCATGGCCAATTCTCCAAATACAGTCACATTCTGAGGCACTGGGGCTTAGGGCTTCAACCTACAAATTTGAAGGTGAGGACACAATTCAGTCCATTCAGGATTAAATGAGCTAATACGAGTATTTAGAATGTTTCCTAGAATAGAATGCCACTGAAGTGCTCAGGGTCACCATCCATGGTTTGGAAGGAACATGGAGAAAACTAAGTGTTGGTTTCTGAACCAATCTTACAGATGGACACTCTAGACTCAGCTCCTTTTTAAAAAGTTTTTGGAGTTTTGAGGCTTATTCAGAAAGTCAGAAAAAGTTTCATCACTCAGTATCCCTGCGTAGGACCATCCTTCCAGGGAAGCCTGGCTTCAGTAAGCACAGCCTCCATCCCATCTTACCAGGAGCTGGTTATCTCACCCATCGTTTACAGGACACATTTCGCCTGTTGTTTCTTAACATGCTCTCCACAACAATCCTATTAGGCAGAAATTGGAATTTTTACAGATGGGAAAAACTGGGTCCAGAGAAGTTAAGTAACTCACCTAAACTCACACAGCCTATTAATGGCAGAGCCCGATTCAAACCCAGGCATTTTCACCACAGCACACTGCCCACCCTGGTGTGGGTGTCACCTTTACTGTATCTAAATTTCTGTGGCAGCCCAAGAATGCCCTGACACCTCTTTGCATTTGGGACCACTCAGCTGCCTGTCAGTCAGTCCCTCCTCTTGCCTGGAGACACTAGATGTAACACAGCAGGCAAGACTTCTGGAGGGGGAGACTCCTCTGTGACAGGGAGCAAGGATCCAGCCCATCAGCCAAAGGTGCAGAGGCAGAGAGGGAATGTGAGTTGCGGTGGGGATGGCAGAACAGTGGGGGCGGGCTGGCGGTGACGCTGGTATTAGTCAGCTGGGGCCTCTGAAACAGAACACCACACTCTGCGTGGCTTCAACGCAGAGATTCATCTTCTCACTGTCCTGCAGGCTGGAGCTCCAAGACCAAGATGTCAGCGGGGTCGAGTCTTTCTGAGGCGTCTGAGGAAAGGGTCTGCTCCAGGCCTCTCTCCTCAGCTTACGGACAGCCGTTTTCTCCCTGGGTCTCCATACTGTCTTCCTTTGTACACGTCTGTGTTCGAACATCTTCTTCTTCTAAGGACACCAGCCATATTGGATTAGAGTCCAGCTCCTGACCTCATTTTAATTTCCTCATTTGACTTCTCCAGCGGCTCAGCAGTAAAGAATCTGCCTGCAATGCAGGAGATGCGGGTTTGATCCCTGAGTTGGGAAGATCCCCTGGAGAAGGACATGGCCACCCACTCCAGTATTCTTGCCTGAAGAATTCCATGGACAGAGGAGCCTGGCTGGCAATAGTCCATGGGGTTGCAAAGAGTTGGACATGACTGAAGTGACTGAGCATGCACCCTGACCTCATTTGAATTTGGTCATTTCTTTGACGATCTTATCTCCAATGACAGTCACATTCTGAGGCGGTGGGCTGTGAACTTCAATGCACCCCCTCCATATGAATTCTTGGAAGGACACAGGTCAGCCCCACAACCCTGACAGCTTCAGAGAAGCTTAAAAACTCCCCTGACAGAACCTTCTCCTTTCTAAGGATTGGGAGTCCCCAGGTCTGGCTCACTTGACCTGGCTGGGGGGAGTAGGGCCTGACCCACAGGACCTGGGGGTGCACTGTCTGCATCCATGCTGTACTCTCCAGATCTTGAATAGACTTGCAGACCAGTAGCCAAGGCCAGAGCCGGTGCTCAAACTCAGAGTGAGGCATGAGTGAGCACTGGAGTCACAGCAGAGGGGCCAGCAGGTAGGATCAGGATCAGGTGGCAGCTGTATGCGGTGTTGATTCTGATGAGCTGTGTTCACAGCAGACCTGAGCTGTATCCTCTTGGTTGGACAAGTTATCCACTCCCTTGAAGCCTCAGTGCCTGCATCTATAAAACAGGTATCAGCAGCACCTACTTTAGTGAGGAAGAGATAAAGAGGCGATGCATGTACAGTATCTAGCACAGGGCCTGTTAAAGGGCCAGTTATGCAGCACTGGTCAAATGGAAAGTGACAGCCATAATCACAATAATAATAATATGAGATGTTAAAGGCACCTGTTGAATCACCAACCCAAGGGAGATTTTTCACCCCAGCAAGAGACCCCCTTCAAACCCCAAAGTCTTCCAGGACCAGCCTCACCCTGGGCAAAGCAAGCATGAATGTTTAAAGAGTTTCTGGGCATCAGCCTTCTCAGTACATGCTACCTCTGGCCCATCACAGCATTGGCCATTAGGGCTACACCTTAGGATAAGGCTCTTTTGAAACTAGAAGCCCCTTGTCAATTTGGCACTCTGACACACCATCCAGAAGGGCACTCTGCATGGGCCCGATTCTACCTGGTTCCGATTTCCAATAAGCCTTTCATCATGCATGAACTATAGCAAATGGCAGGCATCGCTAAAAATTTCTGCCTCCTCCTTCCTTCTCGTCTCCTCCCTCCTCTTAGGATCTGTTACAGGAATTTTATTCCCCTTAATTTACTCTCTGCAAATTGCTCAGCTTGAAGACTGTTATTCCAGGGCTCTGTGAACGGAGCGTCATGAGACCTCGGCCCACTCGCTCTGCACGCTTGCGGGTGTTCCACTGTGGGAGAGCTGCCCTTGCAGGAGGGAAGCCAGGGCACGCCTGCCCCAGGCCCACGCGTACCCCGTGAGACACATGGCGCGGCTCCTTGACTGTAGAGAGATTTACAGTTTCCAGAACACAGTCATCCCTGTCAGCTCATTTACATAAATACCACAGAAGAAGACAGAATACCTTTCATCTGTACAGCTCTTTTTCCATTTACCAAGTGCTCTCATATATATTACCTAATTTATAGATAATATATGATAATATAATGCTCTAGGAATATATTGACTCCTTCCATATGAACAGAGCTATTACAATCCATTACAGAGAAAGAGCATGGGTGGGCCAGTTCCTTACACATTGAGTGCTGTAGGCATAGGCCCTGTATTTGGTTGGGATCTGTCCTTGTGGCCCGTACTGTTGGAAAGCAGCCTGCTGATGCCCCTTGAGCTATCTCTTCTCCTCTTGGAGAGCCATCCATTTCTTCAGCCATGGACCCAGTGTCTCTGTCCAGGGCTCTGGTCTCCCAGTCATCCTGAGCAAAATGACTGAGCCTGCTCCTAAGGGCCCCGTGTTCACTCATGCACAGCTGTGGAAGGGCACCCTGCTCTCTCTAACCCTCTCAGGCAGTCACTCTACCCCATGGATGAGTGGGATGACTCATCCAGTAAGTAGGTCCAGTAGGTCCAATGCATCCTGAGCCTCAGTAATCTTCATCAAGGGTATCTTTGATCATGTCTTCCATTCCCCTCTTTTACCCTTTGCCACCTTCAACTCTTCAAAGTCTTTGCCAGCACTTGTTATCTCCTGTCTTTTTGGTAATAGCCATCCTAAGAGATGTGAGGTGATACTTCATGGTTTCGATTTGTGTTTCGCTGATGATCGGTGATGCAGAACGCCTGTTGTGCTGTCATCTGTGGCTTTGGGCTTCCCTGGTAGCTCAGCTGATAAAGAATCTGGCTGCAATGCAGGAGACCCTGGTTCGACTCCTGGGTCAGGAGGATTCCCTGGAGAAAGGATAGGCTACCCACTCCAGTATTCTTGGGCTTCCCTGGTGGCTCAAATGGTAAAGAATCCACCTTAAATGTGAGAGACCTGGGTTTGATCCCTGGGTCAGGAAGATCCCTTGGAGAAGGGCATGGCAACCCACTCCAGTATTCTTGCCTGGGGAATCCCCATGAACAGAGGAGCCTGGCAGGCTATATAGTCCATGGGGTTACAAAGAATTGGACACAACTGAGAGACTAAGCACAGCACAGCACATCCGTGGCTTTAGATTAGTCTTCCCAAAAAAGTCTCTGAACCAGAGAGTAAACTGACTGGGAGTAAGGGCAGGGGAGTTGCATGGGGAAGGTTCACCAGGGAGAGCTCTTGGGAAGTAGATCTATCAGGGGGTGAGGAAGGTAGGCTTGAGCAGTGGGAGCAGGTGACTGACAGTGTGGTTCTAACTGAGACTTCCAATCAAGCCTCCTGGGAGCTCTAGAGCTGGGGTGATCCCTGAGAGTTGTCCCAAGTTGAGGCCAGGCCTTTCTCTCCCTGATAACAGGATCCCTCGGGTATGGAAGTTCCCTGGGGGCCAGGGCAATTCTCAGTGAGGGATACAGGTGTGAGCCTTCAGCAACCAATACTCCCAGTGTGGGAGTTCAATGTGTCTGCCCTGAAGAAGGATATCTGAACAGGGTATCCCAGAATTCCCTATACCAGCAGTTCCCAGTGTGCATTGCACCAGAGGATGGGGAGGCTGAAGGCTACTTTGGAACCCTGCCTAGTACACTGGAACACAAGCCATCTCCAGCCTGCCTGGCCCTGCTTTTCTTCCTTGCCCATCAGGACTGGACAACTATTTCTTCGCCAAGACCTCATTTAACTAGCAGCACGACTGCTAAAAGGGGAAAGCCAGGTAAGGGGCTAGAGAGCCTTCTGCCCCATGCCTCTTCTGTCCAACCCCTTTGAACAAGGCGACTCCCTTTCTGCGCCATGGTCTTAATCAGGCTTTTCTAGGCCATGCTGTCTTCCTTGCCCTGCTGTCTCCCTGCATGGAACCCTCTTTTTCTAATTTATTTTCAGCCCTGAAGCTGATCTCAGAGGCAGCATCTGGTTCTGGTTTTAAAACAAACTCTGGCAGAGAAGCATAGAAGTCAAATGCATGCTTGTCCCCAAGGTCACCTGGCAACAGCACGGGCTTGGTTCTCTCCTGCCTCCTCCCAGAATCCTTTGTTGCCAATACACAACTTCAATTCACCTGGGCCTATTACAGGTTCCCGGGCTTATGGAATCTACAGCTAGGTCAGGGCCACTGGGCTTCGGAGGCCCTCTAAACCCCAGATCAACTCAGAAATTCTACATCCATCTCAAGAAAACAGAAACAGAAAAGGAGAATGTGACTTGTGAGGCTTGAGCTCTACTTTTCAGCTTTCTCCCTGGCAAGTGAAGAACCTGCCTGCAACTCCTCGGGCTCAATATTCCATGTCCAGAAACCCAAGTGACTGGTGTGTCTCAAAAACTAAACTGCAACCCCCTCCCCAATCCTCCAGGAAGTATTGACTCCTTCATGTGGCCCCAGTGTTGAGAACTCAGCCTTTGAGCTCCACCAGGGCTGTTGTTCTGATTCTGCTGTTGTTCCCATTGGGTTCAAGTCTCAGTAAGATTGAGGCTATCATGGAGCAAACATCATCACCATGTGGGGGGCAGGAGAGAAATGTGCTGAGTCATTTGTGCAGTCAAACCTCTCTGCAGATGGTAGAAAAGGTTCTGGTTGCCTCATGGTGACCATGACCATCGGTATTATGTATTTTCTGTGATGTTTTCACTTTCAACCATTCTTTTGTGTTGTACCATAATTGTATTTGTCAAACCAATGCAACCTTAGTTCTAAAAATATGGTCACAGGGACTTCTCTGGTGGTCTAGTGGCTAAGACTCCATGCTCCCATGGCAGGAGGCCCAGGTTTGATCCCTGATCGGGGAACTAGATTCTACATGCCACAACTAAGAATTCACATGCCATAACTAAAAAATAAAAAAAATGTTCCCACATGCTGCAACTAAGACCTGGTACAGCCAAAAATCAATACCTACTTTAAAAAAAAAAAAAAATATGGTCACAATAGCTTTGTAGTGGAAGTGGGAGGTGGGAAGTAACATAGGCATGCTTACAAAAAGATGTGGGTTCCTCCTTCACCCTAACTCCACATCTTTATCCCCCCACTTCCAAGGACTCTGAGAGCACATTAACCAGGACACTGAAGCCATGTGATGCATGCAGGAAGAGGAAACACTTGGAGTAACCAACTGTGGGGGAGAGGGATTAGTTGACTAGCTCATTTCTCCCCAGAAGAGCTTAGCATGGAGGAAGCCCCTCAGGGCACAGGCCACGGGGATGTGAGGGAAGCTAACCATGCCAGCTGAGACTAGGGCACTGGGCTTGAGGGCTCCCAGAAGGGAGTGTGTGAAGGGAGGCAAACTGGGGCATCGAATACAAAACAGACCAGGTTTTAATATCAGCTAGGGGAACAGAGGAAACACAGGAGACAGGCCAGGGGTCAGGGAGACGATGGGTCAGCATCACCCTTCAGCTTCCATGGTCCCGGCAGGAATAGCACGCCTCCACCAACCTGCATTTGACAAGTGTAGCTCTCAAAGCTATGCCAGGCCCCTATTAACCACTCCAAAATGTCAGTTATTGTTACCGTAATTATTGTTACTACTCATGAGACATGCTTTTCTTTGTTATTTTTAATTGGAGGGGAGGACAGTGTCATTCCCCATTTCTACTCCAGTGAAATCATTTTTCTGCCTCTATTGTATATATTTGGAAAGGAAAAATCAGCCCCCCAAAATGAAACAAAAATACAGAAATGAAACCTGTGCTTGGAGAGATTCGACACAGTTCAAACCTCCAAGGAGCCGGAGTCCTAGGCATGGGCCAGCGGAATGCTGGCTTTGTTTCTGGTTTGTGTTTCCTCTGCTGTTGTTTTTCTTCTCAGTTATGATCAAATGATCTTGTTGTATAAAGTGTGGCTCAAATAGAGCAGTGGAAGGTTGGGCAAACAGATTTTAATGCTGTAATCAAATGCAACCTATGGCCACGTTCTTATAGCCCATATTATTCATAGATGCTGCTGCTATGAATTATAGGTGCTACATGGTCACCACCAGATAGGCAGTGAACTTAGATTACTACTCAGAGGATGACTTGAATGTAGCTGGCATTTCAGTCCCTTCCTCCCGCACTCTGCTGGCCCACCAGCATCTATACACCCCCTCTATGGTGATTTCTCTGAGATCATCTCCCCTCTCTGCCTAGATGCAAATGAGGGCATGCAACTTCTCTGCCTTAATGAGGGAGAAAAACTTAAGAAGGACTGAATAGGATACATAAGTCAGGGTGACATGAGCTGCTGAAACAGACACCCCACAATAGAAGTCTATTTCATACTCTTAGCAGCCAGTTCCTCATCAGGGGAAAGTTTTCCTCCTTGGGTGACTGAGGATCCTTCATCTCACCACTCCATCATCCTTTGGTCCTCAGGGTTCTCTGGACCCAGAGAGAGAAGACGAGGGGAAGACACACCTACACACCCTCTTAGGTCTAGAAGCAACAGACGTGACTCAGGCTCATATCCCGTCATTGAGAACTCATCACGGGTGAGGGAGAAGGAAAGGCAGCTGCTCCTCACAAGGGTTGTGTATGTTTTTGGTGGGTAGTTGGCATCTCTGTTGGGCTTCCCAGGTGGTGCTAGTGGTAAAGAACCTCCTCCCAATGCAAGAGGCATAAGAGATTCGGGTTCAATCCCTGGGCCAGGAAGATCCCCTGGAGGAGGGCATGGCAACCCACTCTAGTATTCTTGCCTGGAGAATCCCCATGGACAGAGAAGCCTGGGGATCCAGAGACCATAGGGTCACAAAGAGTCGGACACAGCTGAAGCGACTTATGATGCATGCATATGATGCATGCATCTCTGTTACAAAGCATTTGGCAGGACTCAAGTGGGATCCGTCTGATTTAAGCACTAGTGATTATTCCCTAACACAAGCACTGAAGATTCAGAGGGATGAGCTAATGGTACTGACCAGGAACTCGGGCAGAGAACACACGTGAGCTCCAGAAGCATGTATTCTCACTCTTACATAAAGAGGAAGTCTATTTCTCCATAAGACGCGCCCCCCCGCCACCCCCTTCAGCAGCAGCACCCTGAGGAAGCCGGATCCAGCTTCAGAATCTCAGTCCATGCCTATTTGATCGTTCTTTACATCAAAACCTTGCTAAGCAGATATTGGTTTATCCAAGAGAACGCACAATTGGAAGCAATTGTTCCCCAGCTAACTGGATACCCTGTCATGCTCCAGTGGAAACATCAGATTATCTAAACTAGTTAATTCAAAATCCATTCTTCCTGGTTCCTTGCCTTTCAAATTAATGACATTCACTGAAATTGATGGTGAGAGAGAGGGTGAGCTGGCAAGTGGAGGAGTCCATGGTTCCAGGAGTTAGTGCCTTCAGTTCTCACAGGCCCAAAATGAGGCGAGGCAGAGGGAGAGGAGATGGAGGGCTGGCTGTCAAATGTGTGGCCTGAAAATTTGATTTTAACCACTATATTTTCCCCTGAAGTTCTATTGAAAGGAACCAAGGAGGAAAAGGAGAAAGCCTAGGCAATGTGTAATTAGGGTCACAATTAAGAAGTCGAGGGAGGGAAGTCCTTCTGGTGGACTTGACTCTATTAGAGTTTCCCACCTAAAACCCTGAACTTGATCAAGCTTGACCTGAAGTCCAAGAGCTCTGTGAGGCAGCAGATGCTGTGGTTCCATTGCTTACCAGTGGGATAAATGCAGGCACTTTACTTAGCCCCTCTGTGCCTCAGTTTCCTTACATTTTAATGTCAGTAGCTACCTGAAGGGATGTGGTGAGGATTAAATACATTACCCTTTATAAGATGTTTAGAGTGGCACCTAGAACACAGTAAGCCCTGCGCAGATGTGAATAAAATTTAAAAGCTCAGTGAAAAGCTCTGTTCCCCTCTTAAATAGGAGACCTTGAGCCCATTCATTTAAACCCTGAACCTCCGTTTCTTGTTGGTAAAATGAGGCTCGTTTCATGGCCTCACAAAAGCATCTCACAGGTGGCGAGATTAGCTGAGATGGCACTGTGGATGTGCTTGACGGGCGCCTGGCACAGAACTGGCAGTTAATAAATGCTAAGTGCTACCTCGGGCTGAGTGTTTAAAGTATTCCCAGGTCCCAGCAAGTCAGAAAATGAGAGACGTCGGTAAACAGTGCCAGGGAAGCTCCCGTTGCATACGGCAGCCCCGAGTCACCGAGAAAAGTGTGTGCCAGCCAGCACTTTAATTTTTCCTGATTTCACAGAATAAGGAGCCATGTGCACGCTGAGCTCCCACCCAGGTTATTAGAGAGACATACGCAGCACATCCACACAGATTGGCAGGGTGGGAAAACAAGGAGAAGTGAGGGAATACCTAGTGAAAGGTATTTAAACAAGTGAGATGGATCTGGCTCCAGCAGACTCAGTGGCAAATAGACCAGAGAATTAAAACAGCACAGAGACATAGGAATCTGTGAGTCAGGCACTTAGAAAATAAGAGTGATGAGCCTTTCTAGTTTAATAAGAGGAAAATACACAAGAACGTGAAGTTCTCCATGCAGAAAAACAATGAAAGGACTTCCTGAAATCAATTCCCAAATGCCTCGAGAGGGTAGGATGTTAGACACCAGCCAGCATCCTATCAATCAACCCTCCACTCTCCCCGAAGTATAATCCAGTGTCTCTCTGCGGTACATCGATGGGATCCGGGGAAGTGACATAGGTAATACTCAGGGACTGTAGCAAGATTTCTTAATTCTGCTCCTTTTCCTGAATGTGTTTTACAAAGGCAGTTTAGGTGTGTGAGGATTAACATCACTACTACGTAAAATGCCTGAAGCTGGACCCGGGTCGCGGTCGGCATAATGGCGTACACGCTATTGTGCTTGTTCATGCTCGCGCTCAGTCGCGTTCAACTCATTGCAACCCCATGGACTGTAGCCCACCAGGCTCTTCTGTCCACGGAATTTTCCAGGCAAGAATAGTGGAATGGGTTGCCATTTCCTCCTCCAGGGAATCTTCCTGACCCAGGGATCATCTCCTGCGTCTCCTGCATTGGCAGGTGGTTTCTTTACCACTGCACCACCTGGAGACCCACATTTTGATCATTACATGGTCTCTATATTTGAGTTCAGTTAGCCAGCATGTAGAGGTCATGGAGTGTGTCATGGGGGTGGCAGCAGACCGGTCCTGATTCAGTGTTGAGGAGCATCCTCAGTGACTCCATAGTTTTATGTTCTCTATATTTTACTTACAATGAGTCTAAGCTCCTGGATAGCAGGAATCATCTTTCACATATTTGTGGCCTAAGAATAACTTCACTCATTCACTCAATAAATATCTCAACAGCACTTAGCGATGAGCCAGGCACTGTGCAGGCTCTATATTTAAAAATATGAGTATGATGGGATCTTTGCCCTTGAGAAGCTCATAGTCCAGCCAGAAAGGCAGACAAAAGACACATATTCAGTAATGTTTTGTGTGTGCTGAGGGGTTAAACAGAAGGTAGGTTCAGAAGCACTAAATAATGAGATTACCTTGACCTGTATAAAGACTGATGAAAGGAAGTTTGCTTGTATGATCGTTTTCTTGAAATCAAATGTCCTTATATGTGTGTGAGAGATGGGGGTGGTGGTCGAGAGAGAAGGAAGAGGAGGAGTAGGAGGGGGAGCAGAGGAAGAATGGGAGGAGTGATTGATAAACTGGGAAACTGCAGGCCATTCAGGAATTTGCTAGCCTTTGCTTCAGCAATGCAGAGCTTTTCTTCAACTGGCTGATACAGGTAATGGGTCTGTAATGGACTTAATGTGTCTTCTCAAAATTTATATATTGAAGCACCAGCCTCCAATGCAATGACATTAGATGGGGCCTTTGGGATATGACCAGGGTTAGACGAGGTCATGGGGATGGGGTCCTCATGATGGGATTAGTGCCCTTATGAGAAGAGATACTAGACAGGCATGTGTACCACACTCCCTTCCCTGTTCACACAGAGAAGTCACATGCACACATATCAAGCAGGCAGCCATCTACAACTCAAAGAGAGAGCTCTCACCAGAAACCAACCAGACTGGAACCTTGATCTTGAACCTCCAGCACTGGGAGAAAATCAATTTCTGTTATTTAAGCCACTGAGTCTGTGATATTTGGTTCTGGCAGCACAGGCTGACTGCTACAAAGGATGAGTGCCATTCCTGGGTGCATGGAAAAGAGTAGACTCTGGGAACAGGGAGAATGTTGTTCTCTCTTCAGGCGGTCAGCATTGTCGAGAGTCCTTCTCTAGAGTCACACATCATAGGCACTTTTCCCAGCGAGGAGTGTGGAAAGTGTACAGAGGACTCAGCCAAGAGCCACTGAGAACTGACGATTAAGAACAGTGCTGAGTCTGCAGGGCGTAGAGCTATTTGGAAGAAAATAGTCCCCATTGGCTCCCCATTTCCTATAGGATGAGATCTCAACATGTGATATAATGTTGAGATATTTATAATCTGGCCCCACTCCATCTCCAGCTTGACAACCACTCTTACACATAATCAATAGACCCCAGCTATATTGAGTCATTCGTGGGGCCCCAAGTTATACCATGGGAATCCAGAGGCACATGGTTAAAAGCCAGCCTGCCCGCACTCAAATCCAAGTTCAGACACTTACTAGTGCGATTCTTAGCCAAGTCATTTATCCTGTGCCTCAATTCTTCCCTTTATAAAATGGGGATAATAATAGTACGAACCAAATAGAGCAGCCATGTGCAATAATTACATTAACGTCTGGAAAGTGTTTCAAAGAGTACTTTGTATTTGGTAAGTGCTGGATAAGTATTGCATCTTATGAAATGTTATTTCCACTCAAATATCACTTAGAACGTCATCTGTTCTCGGCAATGTTGTCACTCCCTCCTCTGCGTTCCAATAGCTCTCTGACCAGACTAATTAGCATAGTACATGCTGTAGTTGTCTCTCTCTGCACTGGTCTGTGAATTGTCAAGGGCAGGCAGGGAAGACGACTCATCTTCCCCCCAGCCTGGCCCAGTGTGTGTCACCAAGCAGGCAATCCATAAACAGACACTGCAGAGATGAGCAAATGCACGCAAGGGTTCAGAAGAAAGGAAGGGTGCAAGGACGCATGTAGCCGTGCCCGCAGAAATGATTGTGACCTAAGAGTGTCAAAGCCATGAAGATACGCACCTGGAGCCTCATGTCCCACTGGTTTTTAGTCCTCCAAAGTAGGAGGATTTAGATACATTACAAGCAGGAACTTGCTGAAATGTTTAGACACTGGGAACAGTGTGTCCAATCCTCTAATAATTTATCCTTTAGAAAGAGGCTAGGTTTCCCTCTGTCTGAAGCCACTGAGGCATTGTCCAGACCCATTAGGATACCGTGGCTTCAATAGCAAAGGTAGAGCAGATACATGGCGTGTAATCCTTAACAGCAGAGACCAAATGGATCACCAGCAGGTGTGTAAAGAGCCCCAGGACTTGTTAGCATTCAGTACAGAGCCAGACAGATAAATACAAAGGTGATAAACAGGCGCCAGGAGACCAGTGTCAGATACAGGCTTGTTCTGCAGGTCTGGGGATGGGTGGCAGCCAGCCGTTGCTCAGCGGCAATGATGCCCTATCCAAAGTGTTCTTCCCAGGCCCACAGGCCAGAAAGCTCCACCGTCTGTCCTCCCCCAGAGCCAATGCAAAATCCACACTTTTCCACTGGGGTCGACCTTTTCTGACCACCCTGCTCCAGCAGTTCCAGCACCCAGTTCCCTCCACCCAGTTCCAGCAACACTGTCCAGCCAGCTGAGGATGAGGAATTAGCTCCCACCCCAGATTAACATTCAAGCAGAGGCCCCGTGATGAATATTTTAACATAGTGTTTACTGTTTACCCGCATGAATGGAAAGAACTCGCATCTGCCAGTGCCACCTGGGCCAGAGAACTGCGGCCCAAACAAGCAAGCGCCTCCCCTGGGGGAGAGTCCAGCTGCGGATGGATGGAGGGAGGAGGGGCGGGCTGGAGGGAGGGGTGGAGGAGAAGGAATTAGGAAGGGGAGGCCCAGACCCAGAGGAAGGAGGGAGGAAGAGTCAGGAAGAGCGCCTGGGGACCAAGAGAAACTGAGGTTAGCGGGCAAACCTCCCAGAAGAGAGGCTGTAGGTCCCCTGGGCTGGACTGAACATCATCCTGTCAGGATGGAGAAACAGACAGCATGTGTCTGACTCTAGCATGCGGAGCCGGTTTCAGAGGAGTGGGTGTCTCCTGCAAGTTGGTGCAGCTATTTGTGGCCACGCAGCCATATGGACCCCTCGGAGGACAACATGATCTCAGCTCCTGCCAGGCACTGGCCCCCCGCCCCCCATGGCTTGGTCCCCAGGCCCGCCCGACACCAGGGCTTCAACCCCAAGCCTGTCTTCTTAAGTAGACAGGAGGGAGGGCAGCCCTGGAACCCGACTGGGAGCTGACAATGGGATAAGGGTCATCCACAAGGTTAGTTCAGAGTATTTGTGACTTTGGAAGGCTCAGAAAGGGGGCTGTCCTGGCTGAAAGGGTAGCCATCACTTCTTCTGTTAAGACTGTAAAAGTCAGCCATGGCCTTCACCTGGTGAGGACAGAGCCAGCTGATCAGAGGGGCCAGGCCTCCTCGGATGCCTGAATCACACAGGCTCACCCTTCCAGGCGCCTGCCTCTTGAATAAGCAGGCTGCTGGCTGGCTGGGGAAGCCTTCCCCAGAAAAGGAACACTCCTCCTAATACAGCCTTGGTTTTCTGTTTACTCTGTCACGTGTGTCTTTCACCTTTCTCCTCTTCTTAGGTTACACCTTAGAGATCAGGGTTGGATCTTTGACTGAATGTAGCTCCAATACACATTAATTTCTACCAGCCCTTTTACTGGTCATATTTGTAGGCCCTAAGGAGCCCCAAGCTCCCTTCCTTGGAGATACTGGCAAGTCTGGGGGGACGGAGGGAGGGCACAGCCACCGGGATGAGGATGAGGCTCCTGCTTTCTATGGGGGGTGGGTGTTGCTGGTGGAGAATAACATGTCAAGTTCATTCTCCCTCTCTCCGTCCATTGTCACTTTCTTCTCCATCTCAGCCTCTCTCTTGTCCTCCTGTCCTCCTTGCTCTGGGAGTGACCATCAACCCACCCCTGCTGCTCCAACGGCCTATGTCCATTCCTGCACTCCAACAGTCATCTGCTCCCTGAACTTCATAAAAAGCCTCATAATATGAATTGGACTTCTGAGGGCCCATATGTAGGAACAGATTTTGTTTTTTAACTTTTTATTACAGAAAATTTTTTAAATTCATAAAAATAAAAAGAGTTGTCAAAATAAAGAGCTCTATGTACCAATCACTCAGCTATAAAAATCACCAACTCTCCACCTCTCTTGTTCCATCCATAACCCTCACTCCCCACACCCCCACACCCACGTGGGATTTTTTTTTTTTTTAAAGAAATTCTAATCGTTCATGTAATTTCATCCATAAATCTTCATGGGAGTAGTTGGACTCAACCGCTAACCCTCCAGACTGTGTCAAGCCTCAGAAAGCAGCTCAGGCCTTGGCACATGCCTGCCTTTGAGGATGGAGATCCTGTGACCCAGCTCAGTGTTTTAGCATGGGTATTTCATGCTCTAGGCCAGATGATCCATCTCAGAAAGCCGTTGTTAGAAACAAATCAGTGCCCCAACTCATGGACAGTTTTGTCTAAGGCCTTGGGCGATTTCTTGTCTTCGTTCCCAGAAGAAATCATTTTGTAAGCAAGTCACTTATCAGAAAACACACCTGCATGCCAGATGCACACAGCTGTGTGTGAGCAAATGCCGATCCATCTGCAGAGCCATCTAAACGAGGGAGACAGGCAATCTGATCATCAAATGACTCTTGTTAAGTGATGGTACCACATGCAGTATTCAACAGCAACAGACAAAACAAACCTGGGCTTTCTCCAGAGACTAACCCCTCAAATAATACCCTCCCGACCCCCAATTTGATTAAATCTGTTCACTGAGCAAGGAAACCAACTTGGTTCTGAAAATGGTTACTGGGAGGCCTGAATTTGGACCCATCATATGATTGCCATCAATGGCCGTTGGCCCACAGTGAGTGACCTTTTTCTGTGCAACTTTTAAGTAATCTGTGGAACCAGCAATGAAAAAGTTTACGGCTAAAAACCTGGACCTGGGAATTTAGAAATAGAAATAATTACATCAATGTTTATGCCATAGTATGAAATCTATTATTTAAACTCAGGAGGTCTGGATGCTTCCTCTAACTTATATGATCCTGAAGCAATTACTTCACCACTCTGGGATTCTGATTTCTCATTTGTGGATGAGAGTACATTATCATAGTTCAGTCTCCCTCACTGGTAAGTAGGCAAAGAATTCAGGAGATGAAATGCTAGAATAGCGTTGTGAAAAGAATAAGAAATAAATTAATATTTGAATGTATTATGTTTATAAGGAACTCATATTCAGACTGAAAGTGTGTAGTTCTTTTGGTTAAAGTTAGAAAATATATATTCAACTTTTTGAATTTCAACTTTTTATAAAACACAAGTGATGATAGATATAAAGCTCTTGGAGAAATAGAATGATCAGACTCTGAATGGTGAGCATTGTTAAAAAGCAAATATTGCCAAGCACAGAGGCCACTCACCCATGATCAATGGTCTCATATGAATGTTCACAACATCAAATAATTAATGTTACTCTGAGCTTCTGTGCATTCAGGTCTCCCAGGGAGATGAGACTACAGGGACGATGAGGTTACCTGGTCTCCCCAAGAAGGTACTATCTCTCCTCCATCTTCTCTGTGTGTGTGTGTATGTATGTGCTCAGTCACTCAGTCATGTCTGACTCTTTTGCAACCCGATGGACTGTAGCCTGCCGGCTCCTCTGTCCATGGAATTTTCCAGACAAGAATAACTGGAGCAGGTTGTCATTTCCTCTTCCAGGGGATCTTACCAACCCAAGGATCGAACCTGTGTCTCATACATTGACAGGCAAATTCTTTACCACTGCACCACTTGGGAAGCCCCTGTGCTGTGCTGTGCTTAGTCGGTCAATGGTGTCCGACTCTTTGCAACCCCATGGACCATAGCCCACCAGGCTTCTCTGTCCATGGGGATTCTCCAGGCAATAACATTGGAGTGGGTTGCCACCCCCTCCTCCAGGGGATCTTCCAAACCTAGTGACCGAACCCATGTCTTCTGCATTGTAGGCAGATTCTTTACCATCTGAGCCACTAGGGAAGCCCTTACTTCCATCTTGCTGTTGCTAAGTTGCTTCAGTCGTGTCTGACTCCATGCTACCCCATAGACGGCAGCCCACCAGGCTCCCCCGTCCCTGGGATTCTCCAGGCAAGAACACTGGAGTGGGTTGCCATTTCCTTCTCCAATGCATGAAAGTGAAAAGTGAAAGGGAAGTCGCTCAGTCATGTCCGACTCTAGCGACCCCATGGACTGCAGCCTACCAGGCTCCTCAGTCCATGGGATTTTCTAAGCAAAAATACTGGAGTGGGGTGCCATTGACTTCCATCTTAGCCCCTCCAAAATAAGTGCCAAGATACCGTTCAGCTCCACTCAGCAAACATGATTTACATGAAGCTGGGACAAGAATACTCTGCACAAACTCTGAAGGGGACTAGACATCCCCAACTTTTCCCCAGCAAGGAAGGCAGCTGTGACCCCCATGTGATCTCCATCTGTGGGGTGCAATAGGCCTCTTTATGTGGGATGGCAGACTCCCTGGGGACCACATGCACCACTGAGAAGTAGACCTGGCCTTTGTGAGGAAGGCAGAAGGGAAGGACATTGAGCCGGAATTCAGGTGAATCTGGGCTGTTTCTGGCTCATCCTGCGTATCCTTGGATCACTCAGCTTTTCTGGGGTGGCTCCATTTGCCCATAGATTCAGGATAACCATATCACCTCCTTTCATCCTTATTGTGTTGACAGGGATCTAAAATGTGTGTGAATAACATTTTTAAAAGTGTTGATACTCAAAGGAATGATATAATTACATAGAAAATTCACATATGTAAAGCCTCATTCCTAACAAACTTGTGCTCACTAGAAGGGGAGGGGGATTGAATAAAATAGGTAAAGGGGATTAAAGGGCACACATTTCCCAGTTATAAAATAAGTACATTGCAGGGATGTAATGTACAGCACAAGAAATATAGTCAATGAAAAGATAAAGTAAATGTGTGTGAAAATGGCAACAAATAAATGCATAAGTTGCTCAGGGAATTGAAGTTCTAGGGCTGTGACATATTCACTACTGCATACCGTGACTTTTGTCTGACCATCCCTGGAAAACTTTCAAATCACTTGCAGGTTCAAATCCCTTCAACTCTCAACATTCTTTTGTGCTCAGATTCCTATTCCTTTACCCCCAAATTTCCATCCTTTCTGGGTGTTCCTTGGAGAGCAAGCACCCTTCCCTCCCCAACTACCCTACACAACCCTTACCCCATCCATCCTTCTGGGACCAGCAAATAATCTTTGCTTCTCGTCTCCCGTCCCTCACGCGATCTGTCAGGTTTTCGTGGTGGTAGGAGGATCCTGGGAGTTTCATCTTCTCACATTTCCGTGAGTGGCATCTGCACTGGACCATGCTCAAACTTTGGTGGCAGCTGGGGATGGATAACGAGTGCTCTCACCCAAGTGACTTTCTTGGAGAGAGTTGCCCAGAAAGCCTGTAAAGCTGGACCCAGTAACAAATCTGCCCAACTTTACAGGGTCTCTGAGGATGCTCTGCCCAGCTCACCTTAAATCAATTTCCCAGTCCAGCAGAAAAACCAGGCAGGATTGTATTGAATCTATTCCCCTCCATTGCCCTTCACTGCATTCCCAAATCACATCTGGCTTCTAGCACTTTCTTCCAACCAGCATTTAATCCTCAGCAGTGATCATTTTAAGAAATTTAATTTCCTTCTCCACTCTTCTCTCCCCACCCAACTTTGCCCATAAAAAAAAAAAAGCAGTTCTGGGAACTTTCACATTCTGACATCATATAAAATCTTTTGTTCTGCAGATACTCCTCCTCAATGCCTAATCCATCTCCCAGACCACTCGCGGTGATGCGCTGTGTGTTCACAGAGTCTATAGATCTCTCATTTGCTGGCTGCTTCTTACAACAGCCTGGAAGTTCAGCCTTTTAAAAATCAATCTGACTCTCTGCTTTCCTGCACCCCCACCTCATGATTTGCACAGAAGGGCAGTCTCCTGAAGATATTATTAACTCTTATTTTCGGAACTGCCCCCAGTCCTGCAGGAAAGCACCAGCTCAATGCCCTCAGCTAAGACCCTCACAGGAATATTCACAGCCATCCACACACCCAACTCCACCCTCTCTGCACAGAGCAATTTTGGAAATTTGGGTGGTCAGCTCAAAATCCCCAATACCACCAGAAAACCTTAACTAGAACACTGTGACTCTACAGATCATCAGGAGAAATAATGTTTATGATAATAACTCAAATTACAATTAAAATTTGTATTAAATAAAGGTCACTTTTTTTTTTTTTTGGAACCTCATCGTATATCAGGTATGGCGCTAAGTACGTACCTGCATTATAATCCCCCCAAAACCTTCTGCAGTAGGTACTATTATTATTCCCATTTTTCAGAGGAAGTTGAGGCAAGAGGTAGTGAGCCATTTGCTCAAGATCACACAACCAGAAATTGATGAACTTGGGTTTATGCTTAGGTTGCCTGATGCCAAAGGCCATGCATGTCTCCACTGCATGACACTGCTTTCCTGAGACCAATTTGAAGTAGCTAAAGCAAAGGAGAGTCTTTCTTATAAGCACCCCAAGGGTGGCTGGTGGAACCCAAGAATGCAAATTGGGCCTCAGGAGCAACTGGGGCCAAGGACTTAAAGATCATCAGTGTGCCTGGGAGTGTGTGTGGTCATTCCTGACTCTCTGCTTCCTCTCCCAGGTCACATGCCAGGTAATGTGGCTACCATCACACATGAGAACTTCAGATTGATCACAGTCACTCTTCCCAGCTTCAAAAATGCTTTGGGGAAGGAATGACTGGCAGGGGAGGATCACAGGAAACCATAGCAGCTCCCTCAGTAGCCACGTGAGTAGATGGAGGGCAAGGGGAAGAGGAAGGAAGGAAGCTAGTCAGTTCCACAGGGAAAAGGATGCTGGGAAGATCTTCAACTGGATGAGTCTTACAGTGGCCTTGAGTAAGTTAAAGCACCTTTTGAACCCTGGGTACATCATCAAAAGGATGGGGATGACAGCATATTCCCCCGAGAGCTGTTGTGAGGACAAAAGAAGACGTTGTATGTAAAACGCTTGGCTTGGTGCCTGGGACATGGTCAATACCCAATAAATATTAGCTATTACTATTATTAACTCTGAGCCATTGCAAACTCACAGTGCGGGCTCAGTTTTACTCCTTATAAATAAACATTATTGTACTAAATCTCTTGGCACACAAGATGCTCATCACCAGTACTTTTTCCATTTTGGAAAAGTGGGAAAACAGCTGAAGGCAGAGATATGAGGTCCCCCCAAAGAATCTGTTCTAGGGTCACAAAGGATCTGGCAGGTGCGACAGGAAAGCTGGGAGTAAGAATCTTTAAATGTGTCTTCGCTGAGCCTCAAAAATGGTAAAAGAATCCGCCTGCAATGCAGGAAACCCAGGTTCTATCCCTGGGTTGGGAAGATCCCCTGGAGCAGGGCATGGCAACCCACTCTAATATTTTTGCCTGGAGAATTCCATGTGCAGAGGAGCCTGGCAGGCTACAGTCCATGGAGTCGCAAAGAGTCGGACACAACCGAGCCACTAACACTTTCACTTTCTCTGAGTCTACACCCTCATATATTTCATGGCAGACGAAAGATTTGAGTGCCCTGAAACTGGATGTGAGTTCTGCATTTCTGCCTGCCCTTCCTCATTTCCAAAGTTCCAGTCTCCTTGGTCTGCCATTCAGCCTCCCTGGAGCTGGCAAAGTGGATGAGGCCACAAAGGTCTGGGAGCCCTTGGCTATGGAGGAAGGAAAATGGGTTCCTTGCTACCTCTGTCTTAGAGGTAAGGCTCTTACAAAGCCGTTTGCAGTTTGGGACTCTTCCATGCAGTCAAGACCTCTCTCTCATGCCTGCTCCCCTCCTCCTCCCCAGACTCCGTGAGTCCATCATTAGAGAATATTTTCTTGGTTGGCAGGTTAGGGCTGAAGAAGGGAATCAAATGAAGGAGGGAATCAGACAGTCAGAGCCCGAAATGCCACATGCATCAGTCTAATTTATTCAGACAAGTTTTCATCTGGGTATTTTCTATACTATCAAACTCTGTATCCTTCAGTGAAGACATTTGTCTTAGCTGAATAAAAACTCTTAATGGTTTAATAAAAAGCACTTAACTCAGTTTTCCTAGTTTTATGAGTGCCTCGAGGTCCTTCAGGAGAGCAAACATCTTTGCCGGGATCATTGAGGGAAACAATTATTTTTCTGCATTCTGATAGATTATTTTGTGGAAGGAACAGTTCCAGATGCTCATCATATGCTCCCAGATTCTCTGAAGCTCCATCCAAGGACAAGGTATGCTCAGTGATGGAGCCAGTGGTGGTCCTCCTTCCTTCCACAGCTGACCTGCCAGTCCCTTCAAAGACATCTTCCCCTTCTTTATTCCTTTCTTTGCTGAAATAGCATCTGTACCATTATCATCACCAATTTGTTCTGCTCAGAATAAATGGAGAAAAGAGTCTGGAGGTCAGTTAGAACCAAGTGCCAGGAGCAGAAGCCAAACAGGAAATTGGGTTAGTAGAAATTTCATGAGGATGAGAACTACTGGGGAAGCAAAGGAGGACTCAGTGGAAATAAACAGGCAAGGGTCAGAGAGGGAGAGAGAGAGGAAAGCAGAGTAGGCAAGGGGTATGTGGGCTGCAGAGGCAGAGAGTGGGGAGGACAAAGGAGGGGACAGATCGAATACAGAAGCCAAGGTCAAGTGAAGGACTGGAGCACCACACCTGAGCACAGGACACAGGAACACACACGGTGCCCCCAGGACTCCTAGAAGAGAAACTGGCAAGAGCCAATGCCAGGAAGAAGGGAGCAAGAAGGTGGAAGACCGTGGGAGACAGCAAAAGCAGTGAATGCAGAGATTAGAGGTGGTTAGAATGAAGGGATTCACGGGAGCACAGAGATGGTTTCCTGTTTTTTTGACTGCATGGTTTGTGGGATCTTAAGACCCCACCCCCCACCCAGAGATTAAACCCAGGCCCTCCCCAGAGTGAGCAGAGCCCTAATCAGGGAATTCCTCTGAGATAGCTTTAATTTTGCCAATAAGTATATAAAGTGTGTATCACAATAAACTATGGAAAATTCTGAAAGAGATGGGAATATGAGACCACCTGACCTGCCTCTTGAGAAACCTATATGCAGGTCAGGAAGCAACAGTTAGAACTGGACGTGGAACAACAGACTGGTTCCAAATAGGAAAAGGCTGTATATTGTCATCCTGCTTACTTAACTTATATGCAGAATACATCATGAGAAATGCTGGGCTGGAAGAAGCACAAGCTGGAATCAAGATTGCCGGGAGAATACCAATAACCTCAGATATGCAGATGACACCACCCTTATGGCAGAAAGTGAAGAGGAACTCAAAAGCCTCTTGAAAAAGTGCAAGTGGAGAGTGAAAAAGTTGGCTTAAAGCTCAACATTCAGAAAACGAAGATCATGGCATCTGGTCCAACCAGTTCATGGCAAATAGATGGGGAAACAGTGGAAACAGTGCCAGACTTTATTTTTCTGGGCTCCAAAATCACTGCAGGTGGTGACTGCAGCCATGAAATTAAAAGACGCTTACTCCTTGGAAGGAAAGTTATGACCAATCTAGATAGCATATTCAAAAGCAGAGACATTACTTTGCCAACAAAGGTCTGTCTAGTCAAGGCTATGGTTTTTCCTGTGGTCACGTATGGATGTGAGAGTTGGACTGTGAAGAAAGCTGAGTGCTGAAGAATTGATGCTTTTGAACTCTGGTTTTGGAGAAGACTCTTGAGAGTCCCTTGGACTGCAAGGAGATCCAACCAGTCCATTCTAAAGGAGATCAGTCCTCGGTGTTCTTTGGAAGGAATGATGCTAAAGCTGAAACTCCAGTACTTTGGCCCCCTCATGTGAAGAGTTGACTCATTGGAAAAGACTCTGATGCTGGGAGGGATTGGGGGCAGGAGGAAAAGGGGACGACAGATGGCTGGATGGCATCACCAACTCGATGGACGTGAGTTTGAGTGAACTCCGGGAGTTGGTGATGGACAGGGAGGCCTGGCATGCTGCAGTTCATGGGGTCACAAAGAGTCGGACACGACTGAGTGACTGAACTGAACTGAACTGATATAAAATAAATGGGGGCTTCCTTGGTGGCTCAAATGGTAAAGGATCTGCCTGCAATGCAGGAGACCCAGGTTCCATCCCTGGGTCAAGGGATGATCCCCCGAAGAAGGGAATGTTTACCCACTCCAGGATTCTTACCTGGAGAATCCCATGGACGGAGGAACTTGGTGGGCTACAGTCCATGGGGTCGCAAAGAGTCGGACACGACTGAGCGACTAACACTTTCACACTATATAAGTTAAAGGCTCAGAGAGGTTATGACAGTTTATCCGTGCATTCATTCACTCATTAGGTCACTGAACAGTATTTGTTAAGCACCTTCTATGTGGCTGTTCTGTGCTGGGCACTAGGGACACCATGTTGAACCGAACAAGGTCCTTGCTCTCTAGGAGCTCACAGTCCGTGGGGGCATGTGGACAAGTGAACCAACAAGGGCGGCCTCGGGGGATGAGAGTTACAACATTCAGGGGTCATGGGAGCCAGCACAAGAGGCTCGTGACAGCCTTATGGACCAGGTAGGGTAATGCAAGCCCAGAGGCTGGCCACCAAGAGCCTCCAGCTTCAGAGGGGTTCAGTGACAGAGCCTGAACTGGGGGCCCAAGCTCCTGGTTTCCAGCCCCCTGCATCCAGCTGCTTCTGGGTCTGATTTCACCTCCATCAAACTCCCACATTCTGACAACTCATCTCTAAGCTAAGTGCAGAGGTTCAAAGCCAATAGCAGCCTCCTTTCATATGTATTAGGAAATCCTTCAGTGGCTCAATAGTCCCTTCAGGATCAAATCCAAACTCCTAGCATCCAGGCCTCCATTCCCTCCTCCATCTGGCCTGTTTATGCTCCATCTCTCTTATTCCCACTGTGTTCCGGCCTCAGTGAAGTACCTGAAGTTGCGTGAATGGGCCTTCATTCTTTTACAGATAAGCCTCCTTTTCCTGGGGCTTGTTCCCTGTATTTGCCCAGCCCCCAACCTTACTGTGCTTGACCTCATATTGAACTCATCCCAAGACTCAGCCCAGGTTCTTCCCCCTCTTAAAGATCACTGGCCCTCTAACTTTCCCTCTAAGCAGTGTGACCAGGTGTCCCCTCCCTTAGGCTCCCACTGCAGCTTTCTGGTGGAACTGACCACAATGTTTTAATCATCTCTTGACATGTCTGTCTCCTCTGGGAGACGGCAAGGCAGGGATGGTAGCCTGCTCATTCATCTTTACTACTGGTACCTGGCATAGATTCTTACCTACACAAAATCTGGTAGAGCTGGGGATCTGACTTGAAAGAAATTTGGGGAGCTGACTTGAAAGAAGTCCCCAGTGAAATGAGCTGCAAATGGCCCCTAATTCAGTTTGGAATGATTGGTCAACCTTTCCTCTCACTTGAGACAAGTTTTCATCTGCAAAACAGAACTTTGGGGTGCCCCATGGGAGACCGTTCATTAACTGAGGTCTCCATCTGGTGAGACCTTGTGTGAGGGCACCAACATGGCCTGGGGAAAGTGCAGGATTGAATTTCAGCTCTTGATGCTAACTTCTCATTTTAGAGAATCCTAGAGGAGTTTCAGTGGGTTTGGCTCCTATAATCAATCATGAAGGGAAAAGAGAGCTCTGAACTTCTTCATTTATTGCGTTGTTCTTACTGGTTAATTCATTCATACATTCAACTAATTATTATAAAACATAGGGCCCTAGGTCGCAAAGGTCCCCTGGAGAAGGGAATGGCCACCCACTCCCGCATACTTGCCTGGGAAATTCCATGGACAGAGGAGCCAGGCAGGCTACAGTCTGTGGGGTTGCAAAAGACTTGGACACGACTGAGTGACTAAACAACAACAACAGGGCTAGATATTTACCTTCTGAGCATATCCTCTTGGTATGTTTATTTTGATATGCTCAGGATACAGACTGTTACTGTTCTGCACTGAGTAAACTTTAATCAGTTATTTCCTCATTAGATTACAGTAGCATATAAGCTTATGGTTCATGCAATTCATTTTATCTTTTTAAATTTAATAAGACACAAGTTGGATGGTCATTAAGGGTCTCCTGTTGTGCATGCAGAACTGAAAATAAACATGGATAAAATTAACTCTGGTTCATTATGTTCAGCAAGAAAAGTGTTATCCCTTGCAGTCATCATAGTAAGGGCCGCAAAGGCAAAGTCAGGAAGAGGTAGTTCCATTTCCTTCCCCTTCCTGTGTCCATGCGACATAAATAACATGACAGTTAAAGTAGTGAAGCTGGTCATCCTAGTAGCTGATTTGGATCAGCACAGTGCAGTCTAGTGGACTTCAGTCATTCACTCTTTTAGAATCTAACGATGAATGAAAACTGTTTCTGCCTTTAAAGAATTCATAGGGTCATACCTGGAAAACGACAGTGAACTTACCACTAGATATTGGTACATCTAGTGGGCAGGGCTGTGGCTGGGGAGGCAGAGCTTATCAGGGAGGCCCTGCAGAGGAGGTGACCCCTGGGCATTATTCCGATGGCTCTGGTACAGAGGAATCCCAACCGCCACTCACAATAGGGGCCTTCCCTGATGCCTTAGACAGTAAAGAATCTGCCTACAATGCAGGAGACCCAGGTTCGATCCCTGAATTGGGAAGATCCCCTGGAAAAGGGAATGGCTACCCACTCCAGTATTCTAACCTGGAGAATTCCATGGACAGAGGAGTCTGGTGGGGTCTACAGTCCATGGCGTCGCAAAGAGTCAGACACAACTGAGCAACTAACACATACTCCAACAGGACACACTGGGTCAAGGCTTTCTGCACAGAAGAATATGTCTGTTCCTAGAGAAAAGTTCTGGGTCCACAAGATTCCCCAGACTCCTATCTGGGTTACCAGAGTGAACTAGAGAGTCATCTGGAAAATCGGCTTCTGGTAGTGCTCCAATCGGAATGATACACCAAAAACCAGAAAGTAATATTTAGCCAGTGGTCCATCCCCAACCATCATCCTCTTCCCCAGAGCCACCCACAAGAGAAAAGTCTGATAGGATAGGTATTTTCTCTGATCATCCTAGTGGGGCTGTGTCTCAGGGGGACACCCTAACAGCATGGGTCACCCTAGGGCTGGGGAAGGGCCTTACCTTCTCTCCAAGAAACAGAACAATCCCTTGTTCATACCTAAAATCCATCTGACGAAGGGCTTAGTGAGGGAAGGGAGCACCTTAAAATTCATCTGAGATTCTTATCCCCAGAATCATTTAGGGTACCAGAATTTTTCATGCCTGGGGCTTTCCCTTCAATGATTAGTACCAGCACAGATGTTGGAAAAATGTTAACAGTGGCCTCTACTGTCCAGACCTAGTATTACCACATACTTAAATCTTGTCTAGGTATTTTCATTCATTCATTCATTTGTTCACTCATTCATTCATCCAGTCATTTTTCAGTAAACACTTATTGAATGTACTATATGTTAAGCCAGTAAGACAATGTGACTCAAAGGGTGCAAGAATGAATGCCCCCCTCTCCTTTCCCTAACGTAGAATTTTCTCTCACTGGTCCAGATGCGGAGCCAGAGATTTACAAATTCCTCTACCCTTGGTATTTAGGCATCATACTCCACTGTGACAATGCAGTAGGTTTTCTGTTTAAGGTAACATATTACTCCTTGGTAGTCATTAACACTTTAGCAGAAATTAGGTTATTCTATCAGAAAGAATACTTGAGGTGAATAAATACCAATATGTGTGGATTAATAAAAGAATGAGAAGTGGTCTAGGATACGCGACTAGAGTAGTGAAATGATACTCAAAAGGTTTGAAAAAGAGAATTGAAGACATTAGGCATCTTGAGAAAAGAGGGAAGTCAGAGAAAAGTAGCGTAACTAATGCCTTTGGGGGACGAGTTCTCCGTTCAAATCCTCTCTCATTTACTAGCTTTGGATTTCAGGTGGCCTTTTCAATTTGTTTTTGTTTTCATTGTTTGAGCTTTTGTTCTTGTTGTCATTGGTTTGTCTTTTTTTCTTTTTTGCTGCACTGCAGAGCTTGTAGGATCTCAGTTCCCCAACCAGGGATTGAACCCAGATCACAGCAGTGAAATCCTGGAGTCCTAACCACTAGGCCACCAGGGAACTCCCCTCTGGTGGGCTTCTTAACCTCTCTACACCTCCCTCCCAATTCCTCACATAACAGTGGTAGGAATTAAGTTGTTTTCATGTAAAGTACTTAGCACAGTGCCAAGCACTGAATAAGTGTTCAGTAAACATTTATCATTATGACTAGAGGGGAGGAAGGAGGAGGCTGTGGAGGCAGAGGGGACAAACTACTACTCACAGAGTGACTAAGTCCAGCCCTTCCCTCTGCCCATCACCTTCTCTGGGCAGATCTCTTTCAGTGAGCAGCCCTGGGTGAGTCTCAGCATCTGACCTCACCGCTGGACAGGGCTCCAAGGATCATCAGCCCAGAGACTGGCAGAAGGAGCCCTGGGGTTGCTCTCAGGCCCGCAGCTGCCGTGAGTAGGCTGAGGAAAAGGCTTGGTGGAGACGCTATGGAACTTTGCACACATGTGCAGACGGGTCTCTGTGGCCAGGGCTGGCCTGTCCCCCTCTGCCCCTTCTCCTACTTGGCTAGTGTCACTACTCATCAATGACCCTTCTGAGCAACATGAACACAGGAGCCACTTCCTGGAGGTCTCAAAGGCCTTAACTTTTTTCTAAAATCAGATTTGAAGTAGATTTGTCCATGGTTATGCATCTTCCAAAATTAGCATGCCTCATTAGCTTGGCTCAGAAGTAACAGGAAAATGCAGCTATCCACAGCAGCTGGGAGGGTTTTCAAAGGAACCAACTGGCCACAAAGCATAACAGAAGGATGCCATGAGGTCCTTTAAAATCCACATCTCAGATCCGGGGCTCAGATCTTGATGAGGCAGTAAGCCATGAGGAGCCAAGGCCTGTTGTTATTTTAGTCTGGCATTAAGGATGGTATATGGGGTGAAACTGAACACCAACCTCAGGACTCTGGCTGCCATGTCCAACCAACAGACCCATGTATGACAGGAGCCGATGGGCCCACAGAGAGCTTAGAGAAATTAGAGGGCTGAGCCTGAGGTTACCAGATCACCAGGATTAAAAGTTTTATGGAGGGACTTCCCTGGTGGTACAGTGGATAAGAATTCTCCTGCCAATGCAGGGGACATGGGTTTGATCCCTGTTCTGGGAAGCTTCCACATACCATGGAGCAGCTAAGCCATGCACCCAACTATTGAGTCCGTAGGCCACAACTCCTGAAGCCTGCATGCTCTAGGGCCTGGGAGCCGCAGCTACTAAGCCCACATGTTGCAATTACTGAAGTCCATGCGCCTAGAGCCAGTGCTCTGCAACAAGAGAAGCCACGGCAATGAGAAGCCTGTGCACTGCAACGAAGAGCAGCCCCAACTCGCTGCAACTAGAGGAAGCCTTCGTATAGCATCAAAGACCCAGCACAGCCAAAAATAAATAAATTCATTAATTTTTCAAAAGTTTTAGGGAGAAGAAGATGAGCGTTTTACCGACTTGAAGAGTCCCCACCTGAGTAGCCTAATCACTGGACTTAGAAGAGATTGAAACAAAATGGGTTCCACCTTGGGGATACTGACTTGTTAGTAGAGGGGGAACTTCTTCAGTGGGTATTCCCTGGAGGGGCCTTCTGCATATATTCCAGTCCAGTGCTAGAAAAATAGTGGCCCCGAATTTGTCAAGAAAACCAAAGAGTTATCCAGTCAACCCTCCATATCTCTGGGTTCTGAGTCCAAGGGTGACCTGGAACCAACTCCCCTCCTATACCAATGAATGACTGTACCATCCATGGAGAGGGGGGTCCTTTCTACTGCAAACAGGGGCGGTTGGGCAGCCAGTTGGTGAATCAGAGAGTCAACATGGGGTGAACTCTTGCCAGTGGTTGATTGTCTGGAGTTTGAATCCCTGCTCTACAGTGTGTATAATCTTGAACAATTTTTTAAAACTCTTTTGAATCTTAATTTTCTCACCTGTCAAATGAGGATCATAATGTCAAGTTACAATTAAGATAGAATGAAATAACATTCATAAAAGGCTTGGCACAAGATAAATGCTCGAAGGGTAAGGCTAATATAACCCATATGCCCTAGGATTTACCAGCCTGTAACCATAGTGTAGAGTCCTATTTCCTTTTAATGCCTGCATTTGTACAGTATGAGCCCCAGTGGCCTAATTGCCAACAGTCATAAGGAGAATTTAACAAGAGGAAACTGACAGCTTAAGCACAATTTCTGGAGAAACAAGAGCAGGTCCTACTATAGGGAGGTGGCCACATAACCCTGTACAAATACAATCCCTCGATGTCCTTTTCCCCAGTGGAGTGGAGGGCACTTCGAGCTGCGTGCTGATCTCCCTCCACCCTTTCTTACGTCATCTGCTCTGGTGGCTCCTTGAAGGAAAAGTGCAGATAGTAGGGTTTTCTGTTTGTTTGCTGTCTGTTTGATGGAGGGTAGATAGGTGTTCCCGAAGGATGCTGGTCTGGATAGAATTAATTCACAGATACCAAGATGAGCCCCAGGGTTAGCTCTACTCCACCTCTGGAGCCACACCAGAAAGGGATTCTAGTGCTTACAAAGTGCAGAAGCAGATGGACAGACATCAAGCACAGAGACATCAAGAGACTTGCACAAGGTGTGACCAGGAATCAGTGTTTGCAGGGGACCCCACTTCTGCTCACTGTTGCACTCTGCATTCTTTCTAAATTCACATAGCCAGATCCTGCCTGCTCCATTCCCCATCCTTCTCTTCCTCTCATCCACTCATACACATGTCGCTCCATGTGGGCAAAACATGTACACATCTTGAAAGCTGGTACAAGTTTTCTCACCCGAAACTGTGTAGGACTGTGTGTATAAATTAAACTGGGAGTTTCCAATTATCCGCTCCAAAGAGAATTGCCGATGAAGTGAAAAGTCCAAGAGAGCAATTACACATAACCCCAAATGGTTTATTTTTCATGTGAGCATGAAAGTTTTTTTCTCTTTGCAACACATTTCTCTATTGCGCCTTGCTCTCACTAATATTCAAATGAATCTGCATTCTTTGAGCACCCAGCCAGTGACAGCAGAGGCAGCGGGCCACCCAGAAGCATGCTGGGTGGCAGAAGAAGCCAGTTGGAGATTAAACACTTGTTCTGCAGAGATCTGCACTTAAATGGCCCATCCCCACCACTGCAGATGGCCAAGGGACACACAGGAAGAGGGAGAGAAACAGGAGAGGGGACAGATAATTTCTGAAGGTTCTTTCCAACTCCGTGTTGGTGTAAGAACTCACTGTGTGTGCTAGGTGTGTGTGCCACAGTGAACTCAACCTTCGCCTAATCTTCCTGCAAATACTTCTGTCTCTTTCTCTAGATCCTCTAAGCCCCAGCTAGCCTTTTCCAACTCCCAAGCCAGCAGCATCTTTCTGGGTCTTGTATTTGTATGATTTCCAGTATGCTGGGCTTGTCTGTTTTCATTAGATGCTGCTCGCCACAGGGCAGGAAGCCGGGTCCCCACGCTTCGGAGATGCACTGAGAATGTCCGGCACTTTATAAACAATACAAACAGACACGAAATTGGTTAATGCCTGAGATAAGCAGTTGACACAAAAATCCCCATGTAGATGGCATTGCAATGAGAGGTAAAAGCACAACCCTCCACGTGGGGTTGTGGGAAGCGAGCTCTTCAAAAAGATAAATGTTACAATCCAGAAAATTTCATCAGCCAAAATATTCTAAGCAGGTTCCTCTGAGTATGTGTGGAACATATGAAAATGGCATATCCCCTTTTACGCCGGAGCTAGAAAAGAAAATGTTATTAGTGGGAATGACATATGTGAGCTTCACTGTGAATAAATATACAGTGTCTATATATATATATTATATGCAAAATAATAACACCTCAAATCTATATGGTGTTTTTCTTCCCAGGAACTAAAAGTGATCCATGGTTATTATTATCTCATTTATCCTTGCAGTTTTTTTTTTCACTTATATTTTCCTAGCATATTACCAAAATATAGACACATTTAAGAGTCAGTTCTTTGGCTCTCCTTTCCCACGCAGGCCTACCTTTCCATTACACTCTTAAAATGTACTTAGGGGAAGAAGTGCTAACCCCATTATGGGATCTGGCAGTTTATTCATCAGCCTAGAGATTGGGTGCCCCCTTAGCGCTATGAGTCTCAGGTCCTGCGTTTGCTTCCCCCAAACCCCATCCTGAGCTTCCATGCAGTTCCAGCTCCCCAGGGTCACCATCTGGGGTCCAAGGAGAATATTAGATGATAGGCTTCTATTACTCTGAGTTGCACACCAAGTTGTTATTATCTGCTAATGCATTTGCAAAAATTACTTAGTAGATTCATTAATCCACTTTCCAGTGAACCCAGAAAGGATTGTTAAGTAGAGACCACTGTTTTTTTCCTTGAGAGATGTGCCCTTGGGGAACTAGAGAGGGGATGTGGAGTGCATTGTTTCAGCCATCTCCAAAGAGGGGAGGCCCAAAGGGCCTCAGAGGCAGGCCTTGGGACACAGGGGACTGTGGATCCAGGGAACAGGGAACACCCAAACCACTGTTAAGCAGTTCTACCCAAAGCAAAACCTAATATGTACAGTGTTCTGAGCTAGAAAATCCTTTTGACGTTCATCATCATCTCCTCTGGGCGGTTTTCTAAGTCAGACTATTGTAGAGAGGTATAAACTGATGGCTCAGAGAGACGGTGGTTTTCATGAGGTCTCCCTGTCTTGTCATCATGGCATATGCAAGCTTCATTCTAAGACCTGGGAGATAGTCCTATGGTCACCAAGGATCTCTCCTGTTGTTTCAGGTGTCCCAAGATGGAGTGGAGTGAGACCAGGACCGCAGGTATAGGTGTGTCGATAGATTTGTGGCCTTTAGGATGGCAACCAACATGACATTCCTTTCACTTGCCCACTTGGGCTACATGGGGTCTTCCTGTCCGGCTCTCTTTTATCACCGTAGAGCTTTACTCTTTACTCTTCTGACTCTAATGCCTCGCCCCCTTCACTGCAGAGCTGGCTTGCTTCTTAAAATGCCATTTTATTCAATATCATAGGACTGTCGAAGTTTTGAGATGCAGCCAGATACTCTGGAAGAAATGCCAGATGATTTCAAATTCCTAATTACTTCTTGAATTCTCCTCCTGATATTTATTTATTGATACTAAATACACTGGAAAGAAACAATTTTTCTTTTCTTATCCAGGATAAGAGCAGGATGATTCAGGAGCTCTGGATTCTATTTGGACAGTAATCAGGGGCACTTTTCCGAAGGAGGCCATCTGCACTTGGAAGGATGAACATAATTCAATAGATATTGGGGCGGGGGAGGAAAAGGGTATTCCAGGGCACATAGAATACACAGGGCAGAGCATGTGCCAAGGCACAGAAGCATTAACCCAGAACCATGTATTCCTAGGACAGTAAGTATTCTGCATTTGTGTAGCATAAACGGTGAGTAACAGGAGATATGCTGATGCTGAAGCTGAAACTCCAATACTCTGGCCACCTGATGTGAAGAACTGACTCATTGGGAAATACCCTGATGCTGGGAAAGATTGAAGGCAGGAGGAGAAGGGGACAACAGAGGATGAGATTGTTGGACAGCATCACCAACTCAATGGACATGAGTTTGAGCAAGCTCCGGGAGTTGGTGATGGACAGGGAAGCCTGGTGTGCTGCAGTCCGTAGGGTCGCAAAGAGCTGGACATGACTGAGCAACTGAACTGAACAGGAAATAAAGCCAGAGGAGTATACCAAAGATCATACCAGAGAAGACCCTTTTTGTGCCAAAGAGCTTGATTTTATCCCTCTCACCCCTGAAAAGGTAGTATATCCACAATAGTTAACATCACTTCCTTCAGTTCCTTAACCAACTCATACCAGCCTCCCCATACCTTCTCCCCAAGCCCTTAGGTGATGGAGATAAGCAGATAAAGATATAAAAGGTGCCATGATTTTTTTAAACTTCTGCTTTGGCAGAATAAAGAGTCCCTGGTGGCTCAGATGGTAAAAGCATCTGCTTGCAATGTGGGAGACCTGAGTTCAATCCCTGGGTTGGGAAGATCCCCTGGAGAAGCAAATGGCAACACCCTTCAGTACTCTTGCCTAGAAAATTCCATGGATGGAGGAACCTCGTAGGCCATAGCCCTTGGGGCCACAAAGAGTTGGACATGACTGAGTGACTTCATTTTCACTTTCGGCAGAATAGTGGAAGGGAAATGGGAGGAGAAGATGGTTCGGGCAAGGAAAGTTGATAGAAGAGGTTAGGGGGAGTCTACTAATAGATGTGTCAGTGAGAACTTGAAGGAAAGTGGAGAGGGGAATGGAGATGAGGGGTTTGGGGACTCTGAGGCTGCAGATGGGATTTGGTGACTTGGAGATAAAGAGCTCACACCCCCGGGCATCCTGTTATGAGAGTGACTGTTGTATGGACCTTCTCAAGTTGTGCCCAAATCACTCACTCACTTAACAAAGATGGCACACTGTCCAGGTGACTGGCATTGCTCTAAGCATGTTAAAAAGTATTAACTAATTCCATCCTCCGAGAATCCCAGGGACGGGGGAGCCTGGTGAGCTGCCATGTCTGGGGTCGCACAGAGTCGGACACGACTGAAGCGACTTGCAGCAGCAGCAGCAGCCCATGAGGTAGGAACCACTGTTACTCTCACTTCACAGACAGAAAAGTCGAAGCGTGGAGCAGTCACGTAGCTGGTGTGTGGTGGAGATGTGGTCTCAGTGTCTTGCTTCTAGCACCTCTGCTGTGCCCTCTCTCAGTAATTCTATAATGTTCAATAAATATTGAACACCTGTCTACCCCTGTATATCTGAAACTCTTTACCCGCTATTGTAAGCACACTACCCTTGTGCTGCTTGCTCTAAGTGTATTCTTTTTCACCAGGGGCAGCCTCACAGGCATTCAGAGACAGAGATTGACACTACTACTGAAACCATCATTCTGTGGTTTCCAGAAGTTTCCAGATGTTCCCATTGACACTCCAGGGAATACCTGGCTCTGGGCTATCCTCTCACGTCCTTGGATCACTTTCTTCTTCTGAAGAATAAACTCATAGCCCAGTGCTCCAGTCCCAAGCTGTGGGTCTTATATTAGTTGCTACAGCTGCCATAATAAAATATCATGAACTGGGCAGCTCAAACAGCAGAAATCTATTTTCTCCCAGTGTGGAGTCTGGAAGCCCAAGGTTAAGGGGCCAGAAGGCTTGGGTTCCTCTGAGCCTCTCTCCTTGGCTTGTAGATGGTGACCTTCTTGCTGTTGCTTCATGTAGTCTTTTCTCTGCCCCGGTAGCTCTGTGTCCTAATCTCTTCTTTCAAGGACACTAGCCACATTGAATAAGTGCACGTATATCAGTCTCATTTTAACTTGATCACCCCTTTAATGATCTTTTCTCTAAACATGGTCATATTCTGAAGTTCTAGGGGTTAGGACTTCATACGAATTTTGGATGGAAACAACATAGCCCATAATATGACTCTCCTCCCCATCACCTCTGGCTGCCTGGCCCACAGCTCAATGTCCTCCCAAAGACACATCTTTGGAAAGACATCATATTATAGATGGCTATAATACATAGGTGGCTCATATTATAGAGCCACCTCCCTGATGGCTCAGATGGTAAAGAATCTGCCTGCAATGCAGGAGACCTAGGTTTGGTCCCTGGATCAGGAAGATCCACAGAGAGGGGAATGGCTACCCACTCCAGTGTTCTTGCCTGAAGGGTCTCATTGACAGAACAGCCTGGTGAGTTACAGTCCATGGGGTCACAACAGTCAGACACGACTGAGCAACTAACATTTTCACTTTCATATTATAGAAATAAAGTGAATTAAGTTAAAATGTATGCATGTAACATGGATCGTTCCAGAAGCAGGGAATTTTTTGTGTCTGTGATTCCTAAAATGACATCCCTTTCCCTCCTTCCCACAGAGTGGCTGGTGCTCTGACAGCTCAAGGGGAGGCAGTGGTGATAAAAGCACAGAGGCTAGCCATGAATCTTCTCATTTTAATGCACTTCATTAAAACCAGCATTTTATTACAAAGACCTGCCAAAGTGAATATTAGACAGAAATGCATGTTAAGCTGCCATTGATCTTTCTGGGTAGATTGTACATTAAAGAGTGTACTTTCTCAGTCTGTTAGCTGCTCATACATAAAAGGGAAGCAAGAATAAAGGTAAAGTGCTTCAGCCTTATCCTTCCAGCGTCACTATGGCTACCCAGTGGGGTCGAGTGGGCAGAATCAGGCGAGGAGTAGGAGACAACCCAAATCTCGTTTCCAAAGCTTTTTAGACATATGGGACATGGCCGTCTGCTCTGCCCACCCAACTGGCTGTACCCCAGGCTTGGGAGGTCACTGCTGGTTTACTAGATTCTCTTTCCAACCTGGAGCTTCTGATCCCCAGGAGAGGTCTGAGTTGTTTCATGTTTTAGAAACAATAGTTTGGCTGGAGGCATGTCCAAAATCATGTTTCTTTCTTCATCAAGGGGACAGTGTAATTCGAGATGAGGGCCAGGGGCACCTTTGAGGTCTGCTAGTGATTAACGAGTGTGTGCACACATGTTTGTGTTACCTTATTGACGTGGACAGAAACCAGATGTTTAAAGAAAAGAGGAGGAAAATGTGTTTGGCAGCTGGGAAAGAAGTGTTAGGAAGAAATCATATGTCTTGGGTTTACTAGACCCAGAGATGGAGTTAGTACTTGTCTGCAGAGTTGGATAATCCTTACTATGACTTCTGTCTGCTAAAATATAATAATTCAAGAGGAGTGAGTGGGGCTTACTTAGGAGCTAAGAGCTAATACTGCCAGAAAAATAACTTCTTCCAGGACCACCACTTATTTTAAAACAGTCACCTCTCTTATCACTCTTCTATCTCCCACCCAACTCCAGACCCTCCCACCCGTACTTCTTATACCCTGGCTTAACCTGTACCTGGGTATAACTCTCAAAATCTAGAGGTTCTTAATCTTCAGCATGAAGATGGTCTGTGACATGGACTCCAGGGGTGTCCATCAGGTACTGGTTTAGAAGAGCAGATGACAGCATGACTCATCATTGGTTTAACTGATGGTGGTAAAGGTTAGAAGAGTCAAGAGAGACTCAAGTGACCCAAAAGGACACAAACAACCAGATACTCACTTCCTCTAAAACACCATCCCTTCCCAACTTAACAGCTCTACCAATCCTTGCAAATCAACACACAGCCCAGATTATTAATACTGCAACAGGCACAGACTGACACGATCACTGGTTCTGTCCAGGATCACAAATAAAGATGTTGACAAGCTGGGATGCAACAAGTACAGAGACAAGAGGGGAAGGACATGAGTGAATTTATTACTCAGACCGATGTGTCAGCTTCCGTCTTATGATGACTCGTAAGACATTCCTTGTGTTTCACTAATTGCACTGCACTTATTGCTCTTCTCTCTGCAGTGTCTGATTCAGATGTTCATGAGCTATGAGATTCCTGGTCTTGACAGTGCACACTGGCTTCCGCCCCTCAACCCCACCCCAGTGGTCCATCCATCCCACCACCACATGGAAACTGCTCAAGTTGCTAGTGCCATCTAGTTACCTGCATTTCTTCATTTTATCTGACTTGCCACTTGTTTGGTAGCATTGACCTCTTGCTCAAAGATTTGGCGCATCCCCACCTAGCGCCAGCCCTGTGCCAAGTGTTCAGCTGCCAGTGATGCTGGACAACCTCACCAAAGGGCTAATGAAAAAGCAAGTGAGTAAACAGTTACAAAGTACAGAGATACAGGCTGTGTTCAAAGGGGACTAGGAATACTGGGGTGGAGGGGAGCCTAAAGGAGGCGCGTTTCTTCTCTCCGAGAGCTGAGCCTTGACTTTAGGTTGATTCTCTTTGGGGAGATTCATCACTGTGACTCTGCTCTCTCTACAGACATCCTCCTCTGCCAGCCCGTTCCATGTTGAGGCTCCCCCTGCTTCATCTTCTGTCTTCTTTTCTTTTCACCCTGCTCCTTTTCTTCGAATGATCCAATCCATTCCCATTCCCAAGGAGGCAGCTATCATGTTTACGCTGGTGAGTCTTAAATCTGAATCTTTCTCCTGAGCTCTAGATCCACATAGCAGCTGCTTATTTGATTTCTACGTAGATGATCCCTAAAATGCAACCTTTCCAAATCTGAACTCATTCTCTGTACACCCACCTCTCCATATTCTACTCTTGTTACAATTCCTTTTCACAGTCAATTATTCCACACCATCATCCCAGATAGAAGTCTCACAGGCATCCTTGCCTCTTCCCCGCCTGCCCCACCCCAGCCTAGGGGTTGTCACTGCACATTTGCCCTCTGAAGGGGCTCATGTTATTGCCCTTTATGTCCTGCTCGTTTGCCCTGTGTGATGCCCTCAACATGTTCTACCTGGATCACGACAGTTGTCTCTAGGCTGGTCTCCACATTTTCATCCTTGGTGTCTCTACACTCCAGTTTATGCAGCATACTGAAATTTGTCCAAAGCCCAGGTCTGCCATTCTTAAAACTGTCAGATCCCACTTCTAGAGTCACGCCGCTGGAGGCCCCTGAGCCTGCCCTCCAGGCACTCTCACAATCTAGAATTTCTTCACTCTCTCAGCTCCTGCTCCCTCTCTTACCAATGTAAGCCCCAGTCCAGCTGGAAGAGGCCTTGCAACCCTCCTCATCCCCATCATTCAGCCTCCTCTATGTCTTTATGTGTTTTTCCTGTCAACGGGGAAGCCCCAGCCCCCATGCCAACCTCAACCCCTGACTTGGTACATTTCTACTCATCCTTTAGGGTCCATCTCAAAACTCTCTTGCTCTCTGAACTTCCTCTGACTCAACCACACATAGTCAATTGCCCTTTGAGCTGTGTTCTCTTGGCAGTGAGCCCTCCTGTAAGGACCACGAACTCCTCAGTGGCGGAGACCATGCCTTCTTTGCTGCAGAAGACCCAGAACATCTAGCAGAAAGCCAGGGTATATCCACCATCCTGCCCTCTGTGGCCGCACACTTGCTGGTCATCTCCAACCAGCAGCCCCATAGGTCCATCCAACTCAACAAGTCTGAAACCCAGCTCAGTGATTTCTTCACCATCTGCTCCTCTTTCTGAATTCTCTCTCAGTTGGTAGCAATCTCCAAACCAAAGACCACTGTGACTCTTTCCTCAAGCCTGTTTTCTGCCCATTTTACCTCCTAAAAATGTCTCGTTTCTGCCCTCTGCCCATCCCCAACTCCAACTCCAACACTCCATTTCTGACCTTCAGTGACTATCAACTTTATTGGCTGCAGCAAGAACCTCCCAATCAGCCACTCTGCCCCAGTCACCCCAGGCCAGGCTGCACAGACTGCCAGATTCACAGTCCCCTCCTTGATGACAGCGCTTCAATGGTTACCTTTCATCACTCAAAAAAAGTCCACCTGCTCAGTATGGACCCTCCAGAGTCACCTGCTTCTGTCCCTGACTACACCTCATGCTCTGGCCACACTGAAGCCCTAAATGAACCATGCCATTCCCACCACCATGCCTTGGCCCCTGCTCACCCTCTGCCCAGAATGCCCCTTTCCTTGGCTGTTCCTGCTCATACTTAAGACCAAAGCCGGCACCTGTCTCAGATTTCCCCCCACATCCTCACATTGGATTAATTTCACCTCCTCCATATTTTCATACTTCTTTCTGCATGTCATTCATTGCACCTACCACAATATCCCACACTCCTTGGAGTCACCAGCCATGTTGTGCAGGTTAGGAACTCAACAAATGTGGCATAAATGAGAATATTTTGCCAAAGGAATGTCTAAAGGTAAAGGAAAGGACTGCTGTTAGAAGCCAGATACTCTGTGTGCAGTATCTAAAGGAAGTCTCACATGAACTCCACTTGGCAAGTATTTTGCCTCCATCTGTATACCATCGAGGAAGCTTAAGTTCAGAGAGGGTAAGCAACTTGCCCAGAGACGACCATGAGAGATTCCAACCCACACCTACTCCTCTGTAACCATGCCCTTCCCTCCACACTGTGCAAGCTCCATTACTTGACCCGCAACTGCAAGCTCTCTCTCCTTCAGAAGGTGTTCGGGAAGGAAAGTAGGGGCCCAACTTCCTGGAGATCAAGATACTGCTCCTGCTACACTACCTACCTCCTCCTTGAGCTCTGATGTCTGCAGGCGCAGAGCCGTGCACAAGCTTCCTCGCTGCCATATCATATTGCAAGCTTCTATCTAATTTGCTGTTCCCTCTCTCCCTAAGGACACATTTACGTTACTACTTTAAAGGCAAGCTTCTCTCTATGAAGCAAGCATGAATCCATTTTTCACTGGAACTCACATTATGGGAAATGCAGTGCTTTATATATTAACGAGTAATTTTCTTGGCCCTATGCAGTTCAAAATTCAATAAATGTCGTTTAAGCCCAATTTTCCCACTTGTAGGTCAGAAAGCAGCCTCATGGGGGTGGGGAGAAAGTTCCCACATATTTCCTGGCTCTCCTCCCTGCCCTTACCATCCATCATGCCCACAGATAGTGGTATGCTCAGAATGGCCATCGCTACCGGCCAGCATGACAGCCACAGTTACAAGCACTGTGGGTCAAGGGGGCCGCAAGGCCGCCATGTCATTTTTCCCCCTGCCTCCAAAGCTCGTGGCTGTCCCTTGATATCTGCCTGTGGACAAGACCTTCAAGCTTCTCCCCAGTGGCCTGAAACTCCACCCCTGGAAAGGTCATCCCTCTGAGGTAAACATTGCCCAGTTCTTCTGTTCTCTTTTAGAATGGAAATGCTCCATGAAGTCATTTACACCTTCACTTCATGGAGTTCATGGTTTCATTTTGTGAACCAGTTCATTCTGCAGTTTGACCTTGGGTTTGAAAGCATTATGGATGAAGCAGGAAGGGGCAGAGACAAAGTACTCTGCCTCTGTGGCTCTTCCAAGATGGAGCCTCTCTAGCTGGGAGGCGGAGGGTTGGAGCCCCGCTCTGGGGGAGCATGGACATCACCCTTGGGCAGAACATATTTGCCCAGCTATGAGCACAGGACGCCTGGCACACTTAGGAATATGGGTCCAGGTCTGCTCTCTGCATCGAATAATAATTCAGTAAAATCTCAATTAAAACCAAAGTCATAAATCACATTTAATGTTGCCCGGATGGGTCGAATCTAATATGGCAGGCCTATTAATCATCTTCCAGGCCCTGGAATTCCAGCCTCCTTCTTCTGAGGATTCAGGGGTTAGGACCTATTTCTCCCACCCCAGAGACCAAAGGCCAAGGAGTTTGGGTACTGTGCCCTGTCCCCAGTGTGGGTCTTGGCAGCTTGTATATGGCCGGGGAACCCAGTATGGAAGGATAGCTGAGACCCCTAACCCAGCTTTTTGTCTGCTGAGTGTGGACCATTTGGGTGGGATGGTGACATGTAGATACAGTTGTAGGAGCTAAATGGGCACTCTGTCATATTGAACAAGTTATCCAAGGGCCAGACAATGACTGTTGTTACAACAAGCGGTGGGCACCAGTCATCTGGGATAAGAAACAAGATTTCCTGACACAGCAGATCAAAGATGGGAGCCCCACACAAGAAGCTGGGAGATGCCCTGCCTAGCTCAGGAAGACATGGTTGTGGTGGCAGGGCCTTGTCACTGGGCAGATCTTCAGGAGAGGACTCACATCCCTGTAGTCCAAGCCTGGAAAGATGAGGTCAGGAGTGTACTTCCTGGGAGATTGAGGAACTGTGAAAGGAATCTAGCTGAGACAGCAGCCAGGTGACCAGCTGGGTTCCATGGGAGTCTTTTCTGAGGCCTCAAAACTCAGAGAGCCAAGCTGGCATCCACTAGGAGAGCCAAGGCTGAAGAATCACCTTTGAATGGCTTAATGAGCTTTGAAGCCAGAGACTGGTATTTGATTATTAGCTGTGTGTCCCTGAGCTAGGTTCTTCACCTCTCTGAACCTCAATTTCCCAATCTATCGCATAAGGTTTAAAGAATTTAACTCCCAGGATTTTTTTTTTTTTTTTATGATTAAAGGGCATGCTGCTGCTGCTAAGTCACATCAGTCGTGTCCAACTCTGTGTGACCCCATAGACAGCAGCCCACCAGGCTCCCATCCCTGGGATTCTCTAGGCAAGAATACTGGAGAGGGTTGCAATTTCCTTCTCCAGGGCATGAAAGTGAAAAGTGAAGGTGAAGTAGTTCAGCCGTGTCCGACTCTTCATGATCCCGTGGACTGTAGCCTACCAGGCTCCTCCGTCCATGGGATTTGCCAGGCGAGAGTACTGGAGTGGGGTGCCAAGGTCCAATATGATGCCATAGGTGACAAGTAAGGGCTTAAGTAATAAAAATGCTGTAATGGTGGAAAGGCCACTTCCACACAGCATGTTTAAGAGACCAGGGGCAGAGCTGAGGTCAAGGTTGCAGAGGCAGAGTCCAAGTTGGTGAAACAGGAGTATGAAAAGGTGGGGACCAAGATAGAGTTGTCTTAAGCCACCCCACAGCCAGCAGGTCTGCTTATTGGGAGGCCTCAAGGGATCAGCAGTGGAGAGATGTGAGCAACCAGTTCAGGGGGGCAGTGCCCGCTCCAGAGGTTGGTCTGGGCCATGAACATGGCTGCTTCAGAGCAAGTACAAGGTGCAGCTCTTGGCTGCTTCTTTACTTCTTCATCCCTGCTTCTTTCTTTAAATATCTATTTCTGTGTCCCCTACTATGTGCCAGGCATTGGAAGCTTGAGCCTAGGACCTCACACAGAGCTGAACCTACAGGGGTACATAGACCAGCAACTAGACTATACCCACACCGAGGGGAAAGCCAGTGCGGTCTAAGTTTTTTAAAAAGCTCTTTTAAAAAATCACATAAGGGCACTGAGCTGATGTGTAATCAATATGCTTTGAAATCTACTTAAGCATTTGTCATCAAGTCTCATTTTATTACACTGACTTATACAAAATAACAGCTGGCATTTATCCAGTACTTAGAGCTTCACTGGTGGCTCACAGGGTAAAGAATCTGCCTGCAATGCTAGAGACCCGTGTTTGATCCCTAGGTCAAGAAGAGACCCTGGAGAAGGGAATGGCAACCCACTCCAGTATTCTTGGTGAGAAATCCCATAAATAAAGGAGCCTGGAGGACTACAGTTGATGGGGTGGCAAAGAGTCAGACTAACCAAATAAAAAAATTTTTTATGACACGCCTGCTAAAAAGTTTAGACGGATTATTTATTTTAAACACCCTGATCTAGGAGCTTCAGCAGGACTACTAGCCCTCTTTTATAGATCAGGAAATAGAGGCTAAAAGAAGGAAAAAAACTGGCCCAGGGTCTTACAGTAAGAGAGGAGGAAAGCTGGGATTTCCATTAAGGCCAGCTCGTTTTTGAACAGTCATACGTCATAGTATCCCGGAGAAGGCAATGGCACCCCACTCCAGTATTCTTGCCTGGAGAATCCCAGGGACAGAGGAGCCTAGTGGGCTGCCGTCTCTGGGGTCGCACAGAGTCGGACATGACTGAAGCGACTTAGCAGCAGCAGCAGCAGCCTGTCATAGTATCCACCGTCCAAGGCCAAGAGGGCCCTTGCTCATTCCTCCAGGATATCTGACTGCCACCTGGCGTGTGGGCCTGCAATGCATTGATGTCTCTCCTATCGGTCTGTGGAAGACTAGAAACAAATGGTCAAGGGGCTTCCCTGGTGGCTCAGGTAAAGCCTGTCAATGCAGGAGACATGGGTTTGATCCCTGGTCCGGGAAGATCCCACATGGTGTGGAGCAGCAACTAAGCCCATGCACCAAAACTATTAAGCCTGTGGTCTAAAGCCTGGGAGCCAAAACTACTGAGACCACGTGCCCCAATTACTAAAGCCCGTGGGCCCTAGAGCCCATGCTCTGAAACAAGAGAAGCCACAGCAATGAGAAGCCCCCGCACTGCAACCGGAGAGTAGCCCCCGCTCACCACAACTAGAGTCCCCACTACAGCCAAAAATAAATAAATAATTATTTTTAAAGAAGAAACAAAAGGTCTAATCTGCATACTGGCTTTCCAGGTCTGGCCAGACTCAGGTCCCACCTGGGTAGGAGCAGGGCAAATCCAGTGCCTTGAAGGCTAACAGCCCTCTGCCCTCTCCCTGCTTCAGGAGAGGCAGAGCCCTCTAGGAGGCAAAGCCCACTCTCCAGCAGCAACCTGGTGGCTAGGTTTCTCAAACCCTGTATCTGAATAATTGTCCTCATTTTTAGTGCCCTGTCTATACTATTTAAACAGGGAAATTTATAAAAGTCAATTGATAGGGTAGAAGACAATGAAAAAATAAATGATATCTAGCACAATGAGCATTTTCTAGCCTCTCTGAATGTAAGATGACAGTGGAAAGTCTCAAAAGGGCTGCTTTCTTGCTTTAGAAAATGACCTTAGCTCACATGAACTGTTGTTCCCATGTATCCTTTCAGTTTGTAACATTTGCTCAGCCCATTGATGGGGAATGATCCAGTGTACAATCCAGAAATTTCCCAGGTGCTTGAATGCCTGCATTCTGGGTGCTATTATGTCTGAAGTGTGTGGCTTTCCCAGCAACTCCTGACCTTCTCATTGCTTGTCCCTGGTTCTCCGTGTTCCCTGGTTCTCCGTGTCTAGTCCCTTTGGCTAACCTCTCATCTTCCTTGATACTGGCAATGTCTTCCAGCTCGGTACCATCTATAGTCTTTATTAATGGGAGTCTTGCTCTTTTTCAGGATTGCTTACATTTTGTTAAATACTTGAAATCTGGATATTGGATTTCTGAAGTCTTAGGGCTCCTTGGCAAAGGTTAACCCACATCTGTTTAACCTGGTGAGCAAAACGGATTTGCCCCTCACTCCAAAGTGCTGAGTTCAATGCAGTTGGGATTTGTCTTATTATTAAATAATTCTTTTCTTTGATTATTCCCTTTTGAGCTCAAGGCTTTCTATCAAGCACTGGGGAGAGCAGATTTGTGGCTTAGATCTTGTGAAGGGAGATCAAGAGACCAGTTATTCAGAGTGAAGAGGCCTATGTGATAGCTACACATCCTTTCCTTCAGTGTACCTGTGCTTCAGATTCACGAGCCCTCAGGCAAGTCAGACCAGAGAAGAAGGGAATGTCATTCCTTGGAAGCCCTCTGCTTTGTATACTCCTGGATTATGTTACCAACTCCACTGGGAAGTATATATTCTATGGGTATCTACCTCGCAGCCTTCTCTCATTTATTCGTTGTGCTCATGCAAAGTCACTTCAGTCTGATTTCTTGCAACCCTATGGACCATAGCCCTCCAGGCTCCTCTATCCGTGGGATTCTCCAGGCAAGAATACTGGAGTGGGTTGCCATTTCCTACTCCAGGGCGTCTTCCCAACCCAGAGATCAAAATCACGTCTTTTAAGTCTCCTGCATTGGCAGAGGGCTTCTTTACAACTAGTGCCTCCTGGGAAGGCCTTTCTTCTTTGTAAGCATCATCCTAATTTCATTCAAGTGTCTGATAACAATCAGTTTAGGATTGTTCCTTCTCTAACCCCCCGGAGAGGAGAGTGGGTCTTGATCAACGAAGGTAATTCAGTTCTTCCTTGCAAGGAACTGTCATGTAAATGGGCACATGCACAATTCTGGCCAATGAACTGTGAGACAGCTTTAAAGGATTTTTCTCACTTTAAAACAGAGGTACAAGAATGGGAATGTCCCTCTTACCCACTTCCAAACTTTGGACGTTTCTGGGTAAGGATGTGATAACTGGAGCTGAGGCAACTATTTTGAGATCAAGAGGAGTCTAGCCTGCCAACAAAAGCCAACATGATGGGAACATCAGTGCAAGAAAGCAGAAATAACCTAATTCCTTGATGATAAATTGAGCTACTAAGTAAGCTGGCTTTGCTCATGCTTTGGCTTTGGACAAGTGTATACACTGAAAGGATGGTAAAAGAGGAAAGACTAGGGGTGCTGACTAGAGCTCACATAATGGAGTTTCTGAAATAGAAGCAGGAAAGGGCTGAAATCTTTGGGAAACATAGCGGAATTAGAAGCTCCTGTTGAAACCTTCAAGCAGGTGATATAAGTGAATTTAAGGAAGCCCTACCTAAAGGCTGCCTGCTCCCTCCAGGACTCTTGCTTTGGACTCTAGGCTCTTTAAAGATGAAAACAGATACAAAATCTTTTAAGGCAGAGCTTCTTCACTGTGATTCACAGAAAACTTGCCCTTCTGCTCTGGCCCCTGACTTCTAGAAAGTTATATTGTTGGCCTGTTTCCACCTCTAATAAAAGTACAGTAATACAATTCTACATTTTTACAGAAACAGTTTCTAAAATGGTCTATCACTCTGTCAAAAGAATGAAAACTGTCTTGTTGGCAAAGTTCATTATTCACACGTACACACAACCCTACCCCTCCAGGGTGCAAATTTTTGCCCCTCTCCTACCTTTCAACCACTGTGCACATTCTTTGACCAGTTATCCTTGTCTTGCTGGCCGTTGTTATTGTTTGAGGTGGTGGAGGCGTGTTGTTATTCTCAGTAGGGGTGGTGCTATTTACACAGATTCTCAAGCTCATCATGTCAGTGTGAATTAACTACGTTTTAAGAGACGTTCCCCTACTTAATCATCATTACAATTGCAGAACCCGTTCCCAGTGAACCCAAATATTGAGACTGCTTGTTTTACTGCAGAATCCAAATACACAAAATTAGTAAGATCAGCTTTTAGAGTGTCGGCCACTGCCAAATAAGAACTCGGGAGAATGTCTGTGTATATTATTAAACTGTGCATAATGATGGTGTGTGTCTAGAAACTGACGTCCCTGGACGAGTACATCTTTATCTTGCAAGCCGTGACAGCCCGTTTGAACCAAAGAGCACTTTTTTTGATTTTTCTTCTTCCTCATTTATCAAAATGTTCTCAGTGCAAACATAGAGTGAGGGAACCGACCCTTTGATGCATTTCAGCCTCACAATTTCCTTCACTGTTTGCTTTGCTTCTGCGTTTTCATTTTTATTGGCTTCAAAACAAACCTGTCTTATTTGGGATCATTCACATACACCAAATTAAGGACATTTCTACCTTGATGTGTCCGGTTAACCCATGTAACTTAATCCAGGTTAGCTAAGGAATCAAAGAGCTGGATATTCTGGGGCTACCTGTTATGTATCAGGTCCTGGGAGAGGTACTTCCCTTAAGATCTCACTTAATTCTCAAAACAACTCTGCATTATAGATATCAATACCCTACATTTCAAATATAGAAGCCAAGCCTCTGAGAACTGGAAAAGTGGCTGACCAAGTTCATGAGGCTATTGAAGGGGAAGAGTCTGGTGTCAAACTTATGCCCATCCCAATCCCAAAGCATCACTCTGCCTATGACCCCCTCCCTGCAAAGATGGAGGAGGAAACATAAGGCAAAGTTGAGGACAAGACCCAGGGCACAAGGAAGGGAAAAGCAAAAGAACTGCAGAAATAAGTGACCATGTGAAGGAAACCATTAAGAATTCATGGGAGTGGAAGGAAACAGTCTCACTGGAAAAAGAGAAACCTAAAAACTGACAGGAAAAAAAAGTATGAGCAGAAGCAGCAAAATCTTGAAAATAAGAAGATTTCCCAAGAGATGTTGCAGAAAGAAATCAAAGCAAAAGATGGGAAGAAAGAAGCATTATAGGGGGAAACATGGTAGATGTAGAGAGTTTGTTTCCTGCTATTTCATGCAAAGTCACTTGTAGGTTACTTGAGTGGAAAATCGAGAAAAGAACCTTTGAGGAAAAACAAGTCAGCTCTGACATTAATGTTATCTAATCTTTGTGGAAAGGAAACTAATATTTAAAATTTTAGGCACTCTTTCACCTCTCAGAGTTATTTCTTAAATGTAAAGGTGAGCCAGGGGAGGGAAAACATTTTCTTGGGAGCAAAAGTTGTCCCTCCTGGGAGGTAAATTACATCTTCTTGAACACTGAGCATTATAAATCTTAGTCCCAGCAAATTGCAGCCACCAACTGCTACAAACCCCGGCCAGAGGTCAGTAAAAGAAGCCGTGGATCATGATTCTACAGAATTGCAGACCCCTGCAGGGTGCGAACTATTTCTGGGGCTCCTGGGGTGCTCCACCCATCCATCTGGGGTTGGGAAGAGTGATTCTTGAGGTTTTGAGTGATTTCTCACTGAAGGGAAGGGAAATAAGCTGAATAGTAGAAAGCCTGCCCTACTGGGAACGCTCCTGTGGCTTCAGCTGTGAAATCATGTGTTTCACACATGTGAGTGCATGTGTGTGTGTGTGTGTGTGTGTGTGTGCGCGCCTGCACATGTGTATACATCTAAGTGTGTATGTGTGTGCACACGCACCCAAGCGTGCACATGTGTGGTGTGTGTGTGTACCTGCACATGTGTATACATCTGAGTGTGTATGTGTGTGCACATATATGGTGTGTGTGTATGTGTGTCCTTTGTGCACACAAGGCATGTGTGTATGCAGTTATGCGTGTGCACCTGAGCACGTATATACACATGCACACATGTGCCACACGTGTGCTCCCCCCACATACACACATACAAAGCACAGTAAAGTCACTGCAGAAATGACTCTAGAGAGAAAACCTTGAGTAATAAAATCACTGAGCTTAGAGTCAGAAAACCTAACTCGGAGAATATTTTGAGTAATTCTCCTCTTACCTGCTTTGCCACCATGAACAAGTTACCGAACCCAATCCTAGGCACGGGGGAGCCTAGTGGGCTGCTGTCTATGGGGTTGCACAGAGTCGGACATGACTGAAGCGACTTAACAGCAGCAGCAGCCTTAGTTTCTTCATCATAAAATGGGAGTAATAATTCCTGCCCCACTGTTGTGAGGACCAAATGAGATAAGATATGTGAGGATACTTTGTAAGGCAAAACACATCATGAAAACATGGATTCTAACTTGTTTAGAGGCAAAATGGAAGATAATATAATGATGATCAAATGACTAATTTTTCACCTTGAGTCCGGTGTTTGTCTCCTGGAAATCCAAGGGCTGGCAGAATTGGGGACTTTTTCAATATCCCAGTGCGTCTTCTGTCTTGGTAGGAGCAAGGCCCCCACCCACCCCAGCCTCCAGGGAAGTCCACAGGGAAAGCTCGGCTGTGTGTCTCCGCAGCCTCGCCAGCACCCAGTGTGTCTCTTGGATGCTAACAGAAAGAAGCTCACAGAAGGCAGCAGAGCAAAACTCTCAAGATACTTATCTCCCTGTCCACCTGGATCCTGGATCCTTTCCACCTTGGTGGCATGTATCACCTCCTTGCCGCCACTTCCCAGGAGCCCAGGGGAAGAATTCTCCATCTGTCTCCTGCTTCTTCTCCTACATCTCCACTGAGAGGCGAAGATGCCTTGCCCCTGGCTCAAGGGAAAAAGCCAGATTAACCTTTCTGACACCACAGCAAATGTTAACAGTCTGCCCTGCCTTTCATAATGCCAATCCAGACACCAGTCATTCACTGTCTGTTAGAAATACAGAGAATATATGTCAAAACTCACCCGCACATGCTGAATCGGAAAAGAGCAGTTATTACTGCAAACTCTGTATGCATTATTTATCAAATGAGCTCTCTGCAGCAGGAATACAATTCATTTCAACTCTCGCTCTCTCTTGTTCTTTCATTTCAATAGGAGATGAAAGAAACCATTTATAGAATCTTTCTGGGCATTACTCATGCAGCAGTATCCCCGACTAGGGTTTGAAGTCAGACCTGTCTATTGCCTGAAGGGGGTGGGCTGCTTCAAGTGGGAAGGAAACTCTTCCTGTCTGCCAGGCTTTCTCAGGCTCCCCTCTCCATGGCCGCCACCATCTCCCCACCTCCTGGAACTGTGAACAACTGGATCTCTCTTCAGCTCTCCAGGCACACTTGGAGGAGTTACTCTTAGCTCGGTTCAGAGTAAGGCAAGTAACTTTTCGGTGCATTTGCTTTGTAACATCAGCTTTACCAAATGATAGCGAGGTGGAAAGTTCTGTCTGGGGCCAGGATCAGTCCCTCCCTTGTCTCATATGAGGGAACAGAAGACAAAACCTCTCACTCCATTTAGACCGATGTGAACCTTTAGTGAAGTCCCCTCATTTTCCTAATCTCTTGGCTCGGAGTTGGGCGGTTCGCCTGGTGGGGTGGTGGTGGTAAGAATGGCAGTAGTGATAGGGGAAGCAATGATGGAGGTGGTGGAGATGATGGTGGAGGTGATAACATTGGTGACGGTGGTGGTGGTCATGGGGATGGTGTGGTGCTGTTTACGTGATGCAGGTGATGAGGGTGGTGGTGGCAGAGCGGATGATAATAGTCGAGGGATACGCAGAGGTGACGATAATCACGACAATGGGTTAGGTGGCGGTGGCGGTGGCAGTCTGGGGATTATGGTAGAGTGTGATGATATAATCTCCATATTTAAAAGAATTTTCATTAAGAAACAGGATACTTCATTTGAAAGAGTTTGCTCCTGTTTCAAGTATCCATAACACCCCTTCTCTGAATCCTGTCCAATTTCGTGTAGCTCAGAGTAGAAACGGCAAAATGAAACCTTCATTTCTTAGAGAACCAACTGCCTTTTGTTGCCCAAAGTACTTTCTTGTCTTTGGGATGAGGGGTCCTGACCGTCTTCTCTCCTAAAAGCCAAACCCTGCTTGGTGTAGAGCCCAGCTCCCCTCAGCTCCACATATCCAGCCCACAGTGACTCTGCTCCTCAAACCTTACTTCTCTGGCTTAGCTCACTTATTGCCTTTATTATTTATTTGACCTTGTGTATATGTCTGTCCACCTCAACCAGATTGTGAACTTCCTCGAAGATGGGGTATGACTTGTGTTTCTTAAATCCCATACCTTTTAAGTAGACATACGTTGAACAAATGAATGAATGAGTGAATGAAGGTTTTATCATTTTCCCCACCAAATACATAGCACAATGGTGCATACAACAGTCAAGAAATTAATTTGAGCATAAGGATCTTTTCTGCCTTTGCAAGAAAGAGGAAATTTAATTACTACTATTACTACTGCAATAGTAGATAGCATGCTGAGCATTATACCAGGCTCTGTGTTAAGCTTTCCACACACATTATCTCCTTTAATCTTCACAGTGAGCATATGGAGTGGGTACTATTTCCCCATTTTACAGAAGGGAAACTGAGGAACAGGGAGTTTCAATAATTTACACTAAAACTTTAAAAGTCCTAGCTTTGGGTTTCAACAGACCTAGGTTCAAATAAGAACTCTTTCATTTAACAGTTAAATGACTTTTCTTGCAATACATATAATATATATTTAATAGATGTGATAACGTATGTACTATGTAGTTAATATGATACTATCATAAGTTTCACACACACACACCTTTGCTCAGGGCCCAAAACAAAGTAGGTGTTCAATCTGTGGTCTCTCTTTTTCTTTCCTTCCTTTATCTTTCAGCTTCAGGTCTTATAGTTTTCAAGTGATGAAATCAGGGGTTCAACTTTATCTACGGTTATACATCAACTACATATAAGCCCATGCTCTCATGTATCATATGATCAGCCTCAAAAATGAGCTTTCTCTGGGCACTGAAGGTGACTCATGGGGGATCTCCAAGGGTGATGACGCCACCTGATCAAATCAGTGAAAAGTCAGTCAGGTCAGTTGGATGGGCCGTCTCAGGGGTCTAGCGCCTGTCTTACAAAGTCAATGTCTTTGTAAGACATTGTAAGTCAATGACCCGGGATCCCATTAACATCTTATTATACTGCCAGGAACACTGTCTATGGAGACGGAGCCCCTCTCAATTCAACCAGTTGGTACCGTGGGGCAGCTTCCACGGGGAGTCAGCCCGTCCAGGCCTCCTGACCCACACTCCCAGCAGCCCACGTGCAGCAGCTCTGGGGACATATCTCTCTTGTGCTGCTTTACCCAAGTGTTAAAAATTAATTTAACTCTGATTGCACTGACAGGGGAAAAGTTAATAGAAGTTTTATTTTTAATATATGAGGAACCTTAACAGGATTTAAACTTAATGCCTCAGAAATGGGAAGAACTGCTGACAATTTATCTACCAGAATCTGCAGACTTTCATGGGGAGCTAGAGAAATAGAGGAAATTCTATTCCAGCAGCTAGAGACAGGATTGAAATACCCCCACAGCAACTGGGAGAAATCCCAATGGTCCGCCAACCCAAGACATTGACTCATAAATTGCTCAGATCCTCAGTTTCCCCTTATTACCCTGACCTTCAGCTTTCTTTACTATCCAGAAAAAAATATCATTTCAATTTTTTTTGAGTTGTAATAGAGTTTTTCACTTAGAAACATAGAATTTTAGAGCTGATTTCTCCCAGCTATAATAATTTATGATACTAAGAGATGTGGAGGGAAACTTTATAACAGAAAATCGTGCTGAATGTGGGCCATACATTTTGTTTTAGATGTGGCTCTTGGCTAGTTTTCAAAAGCTATTAACTTTAAAAAAAACATCTCTCATGCAAAACATTCTTCAGTATCCTCAAATCAAATAGCCTGAATTATCCGTGGTTAGACTGTATTTCTTTAAGGAGACCAGTCAACTGCTTTTGCTTAGGAAATCTTTTCCTGGATATTTATCATGTGTCTACTAAGTGTCAGGTATTGTTCTAGACATTTAGGGGTGCAGGAGCAGATGAAACAGCCAGATAACCTTGGCTTTCTGGAACTTGCATTCTGATGAGGGAAGACAAAAATGCTAACAAAATAAATATTGTTATATAGGCTTCCCTGGTGGCTCAGATGATAAAGAGTCTGCCTGCAATCTGCCTGCAGGACACCTGGGTTTGATCCCTGGGTCAGGAAGATCCCCTGGAGGAGGGCATGGCAACCCACTCCAGTATCCTTGCCTAGAGAATCCCATGAACAGGGGAGCCTGATGGGCTACAGTCTATAGGGTTGCAAAGAGTTGGACATGATTGAGTGACTAACACTTTCACTTTTCATGGTATATTAGAAAGTGATGAGTGCTATGTAATAAAGCAAGGAAGACAAAAAGGCTATCGAGAGAGTCCGTTTTCAATAGGGTAGGCAGGGACAGGCCTTTTAAGAGGTGACATTTGAGCAAAGGTTTGAAGTGGGAGAATGAGCCATGTAGCCATCCAGAGGAAGAAGAGCATTGTAGGCAGAGACCAGGAGATGCAGTGAGGCTGAGGCTGGAATTTTTCCTGTGCATTTGAGGATCATTAGGAAAGCTAGCATGGCTGGCCTGGGGTGAGCAGCAGGGCTAGAGAAGTAGGCAGGGTGACTACATATCCCAATTTCCTGGAACAGTCTTGAATTCTACCTGTTGTCCTGGAAGAATTACTATTTTTTATGATTACTTTTTGTTTGGGAGGATAATTGCTTTACAATGTTGTGTTAGTTTCTACTGTATAAGAAAGTGAGTCAGCTATATGTATGCACATATCCCTCCCTTCCTGAGCCTTCCTCCCACCCTCTGCCTTGGCAGAATTATTAATAATGTCCCTGTTCCTTCTCAAAGTGCCCCAGTTTAGATGATAAATCAGATGGTCACTCTCCTTATGGGCAACCATTAGGACTTCGATCCAAATAGAACCCAAGGCAGGTGGTAAAGGGACAGAACCTGACTTACATCGCCAAGGACTCACTGGCTGTTTGGAGCAGGCCAATGATGGGCAGAAAAGGGAATAACCTCTCTTCTTAGAACGTCCCTCTCACACTTAGTCTGGTCGGTGAGCCTCAAACAACCAGCCTGTCGTTCTAGACTGACTGCAATGTCTCCTCCTTCTGAAGTTATCCCCGACACAGCCCCAAGGCCCCCTCACAAAGTTAAATAGCTCCTTGATTGCTTTTTCTGCGCTTTGTTTTCATACCTATTACAATGTTTACACAGCCTATTTAGTTATTAGTTGATTTTTATTGCTAAAGAGTGAGGATCTTTCATTTGAAAAGGGAAACATATTTATTGGGGCCCTTGTGCTACGTGTGTGTTAGTCGCTCAGTCGTGTCTGACTCTGCTGCCCCATGGGGTGTAGCCCACCAGGCTCCTTCGTCCACAGGATTTTCCAGGCAAGAATACTAGAATGGGTTGCCATTCCCTTCTCCAGGGGATCTTCCTGACCCAGGGATTGAACCCGGTTCTCCTGCATTGCAGGTAGACTTTACCATCTGAGACACCAGGGAAGCCCTTCATGGGAAGCTCTGGGAAGCACCCTCTTGCTATGATCTGTGGATGTTTCTGTCCCTGCTAGAGTTTATGTGTTGAATCATAACCCCCAAGGTGATGGCTTTAGAGGGTGGGGTCTTTGAGAGGTGATGAGGTCATGAAATGGGATTAGTGCTCTTATAAAAGAAGACCCCCCCAAAAAAGGAACCCCATAGAGCTTCCTAGCCCCTTCCATCACAGGAAGATGTAACTAGAAATCTGGTACCTGGAAGAAGGCCTTCAGCTGACCATGCCATCAGCCTGACCTCAGACTTCTAGTCTCCAGAACTGAGGAATAAATAAGCCACCCAGGCCCATGGTGTTTTGTTACACATCCTAAATGGACTAGGGCACTAAGGTAGGGCACTGACTTTGTACACTTTCTTTATTTTCCATTTAAAGAAGACAGTAATCCTCAGGGATGTAGAACAGCTCTGGTTTTCTACCTAACCAACTATCCCAAACCTAGGGCTACAAAATAACAGCCATTTCATTATGCCCATGGATTCTGTGGGCCAGGAACTGGCACAAAGCATAGTGGGCACCGCCAGCCTCTGATTAGAGTCGAATGGTCAGAGGCTAGAAGAGCCAGGGCTGGACGATCCATCTGCCAGATGGTTTTATCACTTGCTTGTCTGGCCCAGGCTCTGGGGTGACTCACAGGCTGGACTGGCTACTTACGGTCTCTCTGGGATGGTGGCTTATATGGTGGCTCAGTGTTCTGGAGAACGGGGAGAAGGCTTCCTGGCCTTTATGACCTAGGCTCAGGCCTCACATAGCATCACTCCCACCATATCCTATTCACAGTCTGACCAGATTCAAGGGGAGGAGCCACAGACCCTACCTCTCAATGTGCTGCTGTGCTGTGCTCAGTCACCCACTCATGTCCAACTCTTTGCAGCTCCATAGACTGTAGCCCACCAGGCTCCTCTGCCCATGGGATTCTCCAGGCAAGAATACTGGAGCGGGTTGCCATTTCCTACTCTACGGGATCTTCCTGACCCAGGGATTGAACCCACATCTCTTGTGTCTCCTGCCTTGGCAAGAGGGTTGTTTACCACAGAGCCACCTGGAAAGCCCACCTCTCAATAAGCACTCTAAAAGAATTTGTAGCCATGCTGTGTTTTTTTGTGTTTATAAGCATTTTATTCAGTTCATTATAGTGGGCAAGTTCCCAGCTAAATGCACAGATAAATATGAAGTATTCCTGGGTTAACAGAGCAGCCAGCGGGTTACACGGGACTGAGCATGGAGGCCAAGGAGAGGGCACTGAGGTTTCAGAGTCAGACCCGGCCAGAGACCTGAGTCCAGGGTGAGCCAGCATCTCGACGCTGACAGCTGCTCCATTCTCCCAGATGGGCACACTACAGGCCTGTCTTCAACTTCACACCATTTCACTGATGTCAGGGGGACAGATATTAAAGAAAGAGAACCCAGGTCCTGATGCACCTTAACTGCTGTTGCTTTGTAAGTCACAAACTAGCCTGTGAACACGACTTTTAGAATATTCTGGTAACGGTGAGCCACAGGGTGGTAAGACTTCTTTCTCCCTCAGTGCCTCCTTGACTGTTTTCATTCCTACCTGAATCCCTGATGGCCAAAGTCTCATGCACACAACAAAGGTCCCTCAAATGACAACAGCTATTCCCAAAGTTGTAGTCAGGATTTCCCTGGCAGCTTAGATGGTAAAGAATCTGCCTGCAATGCAGGAGACCTGGGTTCAGTCTCTGGGCTGGAAGATCCCCTGGAGAAGGAAATGACTACCCACTCCAGTATTCTTGCCTGGGAAATCCCACAGACAGAGGAACCTTGGGGGTTATAGTCCATGGGATCACAAAGAATTGGACACAACTGAGCAACTAACACACATTCCCAAAGCAACATCTTATATAGACAGTCTATGACATCAAAGAAAGAAACTGTCTCTGGTTAGCTATCCTCTGTGAAGGGAGTTATCCACCCTGACCAACACCTAATTGAAAGCATAATTTAGAAGACAGATTTAGGAAGTGGACTATGGATCAAAATAAGAAACAAACTCCAAAAAGCTATCATCTATGGGGACTCAGCCATGTTTTACAACTGCCATGGTTCCGATGGTGCAGATGAAGGAACCAAGACTCAGAGTGAGGCCTACTTGTTCAATATCACATAACTAAAGCACCATGGAGCTGGTACTCCAAGTGCGCTGTCTGTCTGCAAAGCACATGTTCTTTCCACAATACCAGATGCCCATGGTGGGGAAAAGAGAACGTCTCAGTGCTGTCCATCTGTGCTTGGCATAGTTGGACACATTATGAATGAATGAATGCTGCATGACCAGCTGCTTCTGAGTGTTTTCTGACCTCTCCTTGCAATCCCAAGGAATGGCTTTACCACTGGGAGTTCAGTCCCCATGGCAAGAGATATGGAAGACACTCAGGGGTGCGGGGAGAGATTTCGGGTAGAACTCTGTCTACTAAAACCCTTTTAACAGAAAGAAATGTTCTTGTACTCCCATACCCAGCCCCAACAGACAGATTGCTAGACTCATTTAGAAGATGCAGGAACTGTGCAACGGTCTGGTAGCTTCAGTAGTTAACAGGCCTCAGCTCACCTTCCTCTCCCTGTAAGGATAACAGGAGCCTGAGAGCAGGGAGTCAGGGTCCATCTCTAAGAATCTGACTCTGCGCACTCCTCCCTGACCTTTTCATAAAGGTGAAACATGGCTATAATGAAAGTGCTTTCACCCTTGATTCAAAACTGCAGATCGAAGACCTGAGCTCACATCCTGGCTCTGCCGTGTATTGGCCACGTGTCCCAGGAGAGCTTGCCTCCCTTCTCTGGGCCCTGCCTTTGTTGGCTGGTACTTAATGGTCTATGACTTGATTTCTGCCCCTCACACCTAACTTCCTGAAGTGCAGCAATGGGCTATAAGTTTCTCTCTTTCCAGCCCTCAGGCTGGTCCATCGTCAAGTCTGACTCAACTTAATTTCCAAGCTACTCCACTGATCACCTAGGTAAAGAGTTACTTGGAATTTCTGTCCTATTTTTTGCCCCTTTTTTCTAAGTCTGAAGTTACCTTCCTCCTTTTTTTTTTTCCCTCCATTCCTTCCAAAATATCCACTTCCATCCATATCACCATCATCTGGGTTGTTACATTTGCCTCAGCTATTATTTATTGTTTGTTTTCTGCTTCAATGCTTGTGCAAGCCCGGTGGTCTTTATTTGGGTTTTGTTTGTTCTTTTTTGTCTTTTTCTTAATTTTAATAAGACATGCATAATGTAACATCTATCATTTAAACTGTTACCTTGTGTACAATTCAGTAATATGAAGGACATTCACATTGTCGTGTAACCATCACCAGCATCCATCCCCAGAAATTTTTCATCAAATTGAAACTCTCTACCCATTGAACAATGACTACCCATCCTCCCCTCCACGCCAGCCTCTGGGGACCACCATTCTACTTTCTGTCTCTGAATCTGAGCTCTCTGGGACCATAGGTATCTCTCTCCAGGCCCCTCACGTAAATGAAACCATATGGTGTCTGTCCTTTGTGTCTGGCTTATTTCCTGTGGCAGTGTCTTCAAGGTTTATGCATCCTGTTACATGTGGAACTCCTTTCCTTTTAACGCTGAATGATATTCCACTGCATGGATAGGCCATACTTTGTTTATTTACTCATTAGTAGATGGACATGTGAGTTGTTTCCCTCCTTTTGGCTATTGAGACTAATGTTGCTATAAAGGCTGGCGGAGAGGATCATCTTTTTCAAAACACAAATCAGTTCCTGTCACTCTCCACTCCCTTCAAGTTCTCCAAAGCTTTATGCTAAGAATGAAATCCAAACTTCTTTTCTTTGTCCACTATTTCCTGTAAGTTCACCCCCTGTTCTCTCTTCTCCGAGCTCACCAGGCTCCAGTCGTAAGTCTTCTTCTTTTTTTTAAAACTTTTTGGCCACGCCATACAGCATGGGGGATCTTCCTTACCAGGGATCGAACCTGTGCCCTCTGCATTGGAGGCACGGAGTCTTAACCACTGGACTGCCAGGGAAGTCCTGTACCAGCCTTCTGTTCAGTTCATTTCTGAACCTCAGCAAGCCTGTCCTCATGTGGCCCTTTGCACATGTTCTTCCCCCTACATGGAACGCTTCCCCCAGACTCAAGAGAGGCCAGCTCCTTCTTTTCATTCAGGCCTTCCTCTTCCTTGGGCAGGTGAGTTGCAGTAGCCCAGTGCCCATCCAGTCACCAGGCCCTGCTTCTAGCTTGTTTGCTCCCAAACAGTTGCACCCTGACACCACATAACATCCTGCCTTCTCCCCACTCTAGACCATAGAGCAGGCTGTCTCACTCACTGCTGAACCCCAGAGCCCAGACAGGGCCTGGCACACAGAGAGTACTCCTTTTTTGTGGAATGAATATACCCAAAAGTCGGATCTGACAGTGCTTCATGGAAGTATAGGGGTACAGAGGAGTCACAGGACTCTGAACAGTGCTGACAGAAGGAGGACTTGGGGCACACAATGCTGGTTCCTGTTACATCCCACCTCTGCTGCGAACTCTTCCTTCAGGGGCTGCTTTGGCTGCCTCCAAGTGGGAGCCCTGGTCAGACGAGCATATGGCATGGCAGGGCACACTTGGCACAGTAAACCCCGGGCACATGTCCACTCCTCGGAGGTGACAGGGGAAATCTGGCTGGGTCCGGCCAGTGCCATTCTTCATAGGCGTGCCCCTACGTCACCGTACCACCTAATATAGACAAGGAGAGACCCATTAGTCTGTGTCTCCTCAACGTTAGACTGCTAAGTCATTTTTCAGGCTTGGCTTGCTTCCTCTTCCATCACTAAGAGCTACAGTCCTGCCAAGCCAGGAACAGATAGCTCTACCTGCTGCTGAGATAGGTGGCTCCGTCAAGGGTGCAGAGGCTGCCAGCCACCATCCTGCGCTTGGTGGGTCCCACACAGCTGCTCTTAGGAGCTATCAGAGGCTCCCATCCTTGGGTGGTGGGGGCTACAGCCGGATGGCCTATCCTAGCACTGCAGGGATAATGTCTGCCACTGGAGAGACGACATAACCAAGACCTGCTAGAAGGATGTTGCGTGGGAACTCAGACACAGGCTGGAAGCTTGGAGGCCTGGCTCCCAGATCCACCTATTTTACTAACTAGGTGGCGTTGACAAGTCTTTGAACTAACCCCTTTGGGCCCCAGTTCCACAAAGTGCAAAAGCAAATAATTGAGCCAGATGGTCTACAGGGCCATGGACATTGTAAGCCAGGTGCAGCAAGAAGCTGCAGAGAGATGTGACGACGTCTCTCTGGGACATCTCTCGATGGGAGGGCGTGACCAAATGCTGCTTGTATCCTCTTCACATTCTGCCTTGCCCCAGCTCACAGTCTACTTCAGGACTCTAAGCCAAGGCTGAATTTATCTTTGAGGAAAAGAAGAGCAGGAAAATAAATTACTCCCCTGCCCCTGAAAATGATCAGCTAAAAATCGACAGAATGCCAGTTGATGAAAACAGCTTTCTCATTATTATGAGGATGCAACTGGCTGTGCTTTCAGATCTCCATGCTGCAGACGGTTTCTTGGTACCCCTTGGATTTCCACAGGTCCCTTTGAGGGGGAACCCCTGGCCTTGACTACTCTGTACCATGCAATCTGCCTGGTCAGGGTCCACGTTTCTGTGAAGGGTAGGCTTCATTCATTCATTTATTCATTCATCAAACAAAAGTGTCTTGAGCACTTACTTTGTGCCAGGCACTCTAGATATAGAGATGCAGGATAAGGTCCTTGTTCTCCAGGAGCTCCCCATTCAGAGAGGCAAGTAAACAGCACGAACAAGCCACAGCACTCAGATGTGATAAGTGCTGTGGAGAAGAGAAGCACAAGCTGCTATAGGAGCCCAGAGCGGAGAACTTAACCCAGAGTTGGGAGGAGTACTCTGCTATCAGGGAGGTCTCCCTGGAGGAGGTGACACCTGAGCTTATCTTGGAAGATTCTACCTAAATGTTTCTATTTTTGTCTTGCTAAAGGTTAAAAGCAGCTCAAAGTTGCAAGGGACTGTGGAGTGACAGTGGTACCAGGGGGCTTGGGAAGAGGAGTTGAGGGTCTGATGGAGGGACAGAGAGAGGGATGATGAAGACTCGCTTGGTCATAAATCTTTAATGACACGAAGTGACAAGGTTGGGAGATAGGTTTTCTCCCTGGCAAGGTGGAGGGTTCCATCAATGGAGTGTTTGAGATTATTCCAGGAGTTGCAGTAGATGGACAAGAGAGTAAGAGAGCTGGACTTGCCAATAGAGAGGTCTATGTGACAGGTCAGGAATCAGATGGAGAGAAGGAAGGAGCACCAGGAGGGGGCAGGCCCAGGAGAAAATGGGGGCATGAGGGACCAGTGAGTCAGCATGGGAGGGCAAACCAGTGTTGCAGAAGCAAAGCACGAGTGTGCTGAAGGTAGGCAATGAGACTGCAGTGAAGCTGACCTGTGTCGGGCAGAAACGTGAAGGCTCTCTGGGCTATAAAAGAAGGAAGCCTTGAGGAGGGAGGCTTCCAAATCTCTGATGAAAAGTGGCAGAGTTTCCATGGGCCCCAGAACTCAAAGGCCCCTTTTCTATGTGTGCAGATGAGAGAGAATCCCTCCAAATTCAGCCCAGGTCAGTGGAGACCCAATCTCCTCTGAGACATTAGTAAATCCTCAGCATTTGCTTAGAGTGCCATCTTTTTTGTCTATTCTTCACCTTAATCTTCACAAATGCCATGTCAGGACAGATGGCATCCACAAGTATCTGATCTCCAGGGCCTTTCATTTAACAACTGGCCCAGCACAAAATGTAAATGTCTCCTAACTGGCCTGCACAACCACTCAATATTTTCAAGAATCTAGCATTTGCAGAGGAGCAAAGAAGGGGAAGTGGGGAGAAGTGATGTCCCTTAAGACATCCTGCAGGACCAGCCCGCTCCTGAGGTATTGGGGATGTGCAAGCGCCCTGGACATTGCTGTGGCCATGTGTGTGTCCGTGTGTGTGTGCACGCATGCCTTTGTGTGTGCGTGCCTGCATGTGTGTGTGCTTCTGTATGTGTGCATGTGCCTGTGCATTGTGTGTGCAGGTGTGTGGCTGAATGTGCTCCCATGTGTGAGAAGGCAGTAGCAGGGCTCCCTGGGGAACTGGTGGTTCCACCAGCCAGGTCTGCGGCAGTCTAGAGGTGCCATGCAGTCAGGCTGCCTGGGAGGCAGCAGTTGCCACAGTGTTTCCTACTTCAAGTGGTCTCTACTCTTTCAGAAAAAAAAAAAAAAACAACCCACCCAGGGTCCACCTTGGCCTCAGGGGCAGACAAGGTAGTGCAGTGGGCCATTGACACCAGAATGGGAAGCCAGCAAGACCCCCCCAAAGCCCCTTAGAGCAGGATGTGGGAGATAAAGGTAGAGCCTCTGTGCCAGGACTCAGGAGCCTACCTGGGGCGGGGAAGCCAGGTGTGGTTCACTGGAGCTCCTATGTGGCTCCAAACCACCCCATTCATACCTTGGGGAAAGCGATGCAGGCATCTGCTGTCTTTTCCCAATGGGAAGTAATTAGCAGCTGATAGTATCAGCAATAATAATAATAGATGACATTAATTGAGCCCTTCCTATGCCTTACTACCAGCCAGTGTGTTGAAAGTTCTCATGGATTAGCTTGATAACTCCTCATAACAACTTTAAGAGAGAGGTACATAATTGGTCCCACGTTATGTGTGTTGAAATAAAATTTGGTGATGTTAACTAAGAAATTTTCCCTTGTTGAGCACGACATACCTCCCTCCCCATGTGAAGTCAAAGCCTTCATTGCCTCAGAAGCTATGTCTTGCCCACAAATATTGGGGATGAATACAAAAATCAAAAACAAAAAGCAACCAATGAATAGCAACAATAACAACAGGAAAAAAAAAAAAAACAGAGAAAACACAGAAATTGATTGTGTCTCCAAATAAGCATTATAAGAGTCACATCAGAGACCATGGTCTTGAAGTCCCAGGGGTTTTGATGGACAAAAGAACTGGGGCTTTTTGATTTGGTGTTTCATAGAGAAGATATTTTCTACATTCCAGAACTTTGACTTTGATTATGAAGAGTCAGAGTAGGGAGGGACTGGATACTAAAAGTGTCCGCCAACAACAGGGACTGGGGAGAAGGCAGATGATGAATGGTTTAAGAACTACACCTTCTCCAGACCCAGTCAAAAAAAGAAAAAAAAAAAAAAAGGAGCAAGAATAAAAATAAAAGGAGGGGGAGATATGGAAGGGGGAGGAGGGAGTAGAAGAGGACAATCTACAGAGAAGCAGGGGAAGACCAGAAAGGAGAGGAGCCAGGTTCACTGTTGGTATGGGTCTCCTAGAGAAGCCAGGACTCTCTCTTCCCCACCCTCTCAGCACCTCTCTGGACCCCCTCCATGCCACCACTACCTCCAGAAGATGCAAGAAACTTGAGCCAAGTGTTTCCTGGGTTTACATTGCAGGGAGCAGCAGAGGGAGGCTCTGAGTCTCTGGGACAGGCACACACGCACAGCACACAGACACATGGCAGATGTCGGGGGCACCCACACACCTTGAGTGCCTGGGTGGGGGGTGGTCCTGCAGGATGTCTTAGGGGCTGTCATTTCTCTCCTTCCCCTGGCTCAATGTGATGGCCAGGTCTCTTGTTCTGGGCACCAAGACCCAGCAAGTGTTTTTTCTTTCTATACTTTTTTATTGGATAAATAATTCAAGATAATGTAACCTGAATAACCTTTCCATGGCAAAAAAGAAAATACAGATGAGCAAAAGGAAAAAGTTAAAATCCTGCCATCCAGAGATGGCCACTATTAATAACTGGTGTGTATGCACATGTCTATATATAGATCTATACAAATTAGGTATATTTTTATAGCAAAATAGTTTCCAGTTGGTGAAGGGATAGGCTACCCACTCCAATATTCTTGGGCTTCCCTGGGGTTCAGCTGGTAAAGAATCCGCTTGGAATGTGGGAGACCTGGGTTCAATCCCTGGGTCGGGAAGATCCCCTGGAGAAGGGAATGGCTACCCACTCTAGTATTCTGGCCTGGAGAATTCCATGAACTATATAGTCCATGGAGTCACAAAGAGTCAGACATGACTGAGCAACTTTCACTTCCTTTTCACTTTACAATTAGATTGAGAAGGACTATAGCCATAAGTTACACTATGTCACAAGTAATTACAAAGCTAACATTAATTCAGGAATTTCTGTATAGTCCCAGAAAAATAAAGGAAAATTCATAGCCACCTTGTGACTGGAAGAATGTGCCTTGGGGTAAAGAAGGGATGAAGCCCAGCTTCTGACCCAAGGATGTCATGTAGACCAGGCCAGACTGTGAGCTCTGGTTCTGATGCTGCGGTGGGGTGCCAATGTCAGGCCCAGGAGAGCCGAGATGTCATCCTCTCCCTGCTGCTTGCAGACCCAAGACTTTGTTCATTTCCAAGTATTGCAGTGCCTTTTGCAAAATGCCCTGAGTTAGAAACCCTCCTCTCAGGATCAGAGAGCTCTGCCTTGGGTAGCAGGAGGGGCACCTTGATCCCTAAGACAGTGAGAGCCACAACTCTTTAGACCCGCACAAGCTTGAGATCAACAACCCACTACAGTCTTAGAGACCCATGTGAAAAGATTTAGAAAGCCAGACACACAGGAACCATGTGTTCCCCATAATGGTTCAGATGAAATTATATTGTCCAGAACATTTTAAAAGCAGGCAGCTTATTTCAAACAGGGGCACACAGAGGCGACTGATGTACGCTGTGAAAACTCAATAAAGGAGAACATCTAATGAAAACAGATAAAATGGAGCACTGCAATCACAGGTCATGCATGAATTATTAACCTTGGGGAGGTTTCAATCAGTCCTGAGAACTATGGATTGTGTCTCTGGTATACAATTTGGAAGATATTGGTTCTCCACTTCATAAGAGAGAGCTTGAAGCAGGAAATGTAGCTATTTCTTCTTTAAATATATACTGTAATTACTGGTCCACAGTGACTAAATGTTATTATCCATCCGTTGGTTGTTCAGAGACCTGTAATGAGTAAACCTCAGGAGGTTCATGCCACCTTCTATAGCACAGAGAGTGGGTCATATCTGCCCCAGTAAAGTATTGAGAATTTGTTATTGAAAGTGTTTACAAAGACCAAGAAATGAAAACAGCCTTAAATGGGTTTAAAACATCTGCTCAAAATCTTTTGATGAGTTCTCATTGAAATCAGAAGAGAATGTAGACTCTTTTGTTGGGTTTATAAGGCCTCCCGTGGTCTGGTTGAATTGGCTCCCCAACTCTGGGTCGTGTCCATCACTTCCTGACTAACCACATCAGGTATCTTCTGCTTCAGGAATCTTTGAAGGTGCTAAGTTCTTTTCCAACTCAGGACCTTTGCACATGCTTTCCCTCCCCCTGAGTCATTTGTCTCCACCCCCACACTCTCTGCCTGACTTTCTCTCATTCTACAAGTTCCAATTTAACTATCACCTCCTTGGGATTGCTGGGTCATAAGACAAATCCATGTTTAAATGTATAAGAAACTGCCAAACTGTTTTTCAAGTTGGTTGTACCATCCTCCCTTCCAACCAGCACTGTATCAGAGTTCAGCTGTTCCATGTATCATTGTGATCACTGGTTACTGTTGGGTTTTAAATTTTCAGCCTTTGTAATAGGCTCTCTTGCAATATCATTTGTATTTTACTAATGATATTGAACACCTTTTTATATGATTATAAGCTATTTGCATATCTTCTTTTTTTAACTTTATATTTTATACTGGCACATAGTTGATTAACAATGTTGTGTTGGTTTCAGGTCTACAACAAAGCGATTCAGTTATTCATATACATGTGTCTATTCTTTTTCAAATTCTTTTCCCAATTAGGTTGTTACATAATATTAAGCAGAGTTCCCTGTGCTGCACAGTAGGGGTGACGTGTCTGTTAGAATCTTTTGTCAATTAAAAAAATTAGGTTTTTTTGCTAAAAAAAAGGGTGGGGGGGAAAAGGGGGGGTGGAGAGAAATATATCACCTTTTCAGCAAGGTGTTCCCTAAATGTCTTTTCTCAAGTAGTTTCTGCTTGCCCAACAATATTCATCTCAGCACCCTGTTGATGTCCTCCAGGTCACTGTTCATAATTTAGAATCATTTGGTTGTGGGTTTATGCGCCAGGCCTCTGTCTCTCCCAGGGGACAGAGTGGCAGAGATTGTGTCTGTATTATTTACCACTGTAATCCTAGCAACAAGAATACTATCTTCCATGCACTTAATGACTGAATGAACAGATGGGTGGGTTAACCATGCAATTTGTTGCTGTCCGTTATTTTTTGGATATAATGTATAAAAGGGTGTATTTGAGTCGGGACCTATGACACAGTGACAGGGATGAGGGGCCGGGAAGCTCTGCCCACAGACCAACAGGGGAGGCACATGGGGGGACCAGCTGCACTTCCTGTTCCCCCACTGCACCTGTCTATGTGGGCCCCTCTTTTGGCATGCACCCAAATTCCCTTCTGCCCATTGTTAGCTCCTCTAAGCCCATTAAGTTCACTTCCTCCTTTAAAAATGTCCTAGGTTCCTTGGCCGGAATATCAAGAGATTCCTTAAAAACCTTCTTCATGTTACAGGGCTCCTTCCTCTCCCTCTAACAACCACGGCCCTCTCAATTCGCCATTTAACTGTGTTCTGTCTCTATCAGGCACCTTGGCTTTGCATGCTGGTTGTGATTCTCCTATCAGATTGTGAGTATTTCGAGCAGAGTCTGTGATTCTGGTGCCTCTCTGTACTGATTTAGTGGACACAGACCCCATCCCTACCCCTGCCAAGTTCATGGCCAGATGAATCCCAGTTGCTCTCCCATGGGCTTGTCGTTTCATGACTCCTTCTGCCTCACGCTGCGATTCAGCTATCCAATGCAGATGCTTTGAAGAGGCCCTTCCCTCAAAACATCAAACCCCAAACAGAACATTTGTCAGGATGGTAAAATCTCCCAAGGGTTTTGGAAGCTACAAAGAAGGAAATCATATTTCAGTTCCTGGAGCAATCAATCTCAGAACCCATCTTTTTGCATTCCCTTCTGCTCGAGTCCTTCCCGACTACTCCATCCAGACTCTGTCCTCCCTTCTTTTAATTCCTGTCTCTCCTTCCTCGCCACCCCCCACCCCACTTTCTTGGAGCCAAAACAATTCTCCTTGACTCTGGCAGAGAAATGTGGTGATTGTGCATGGAATCTGAATGTGTATGTATTAGGGGTGTCTCAGCCTCCACTCCAGGCTCAAGGAGGCAAAGCCTTTTTAAAATGTCTTCCCTCAGCTTATGATTTTGCCTCAACATCCTCCATCGTCTCTTTCAACGTGCTGAGCACTTCGTCAGTGAGAGTAAACACTTGCTGAGCATTGACTGGAGGCCCTGGTTGACCTGGGAATCCTGGGGGTAAGGTATAAATATCATGGACCCTTGACGGTGATAGAACATTCTAAGCTAGCATTCATGACCTTGATGCCCCTAGTGTGTGGAGTGAGAGTTCCCTTCTCCAAAACTAGAAGGGCAGTGTCACCCAGAGCCAGGAAACCCATAGTTCAGATTAAAATAAGATGGCAATAACGTGACACACAAATATCCAGTTGTAAATGTGGAAGGGACTTAATCAGGCAAAAGGGCAGAGCTTTTCTACGGCAGCATAATGTTAAGGCATTTTATTACTGTGGCAATTGGCAAAAAAGTCAAATGACTTTATGAGGCTTTTTCTAAATTACCTTTATTAATGCATGTAATATTTTTGAATGATTATGCTACAGAGTAAATGCTGCATTGAGCTACAAGTTGCCGGAAGGAATGTGTTGTAAATATACATGGGTGAATATGTTACTATCTTTACAACTCATTTCCCACTTCCTTCAGCCTTCTGAAACCAAAGGATCACTGAGTACTTGGAAAGGTATGGGTATTTTACAACAAAGTATACAGTGTAAATTTGTTGATCCTGGAATTAAACCAATTGTCAGAGTGTGAGAATGTATTTGGGAGGTTTTTTTTTTTTTTTTAAGGACTTCTTTTTCCCAGATCCCCTGCATCTTTCTGTTATGTTGACATTTACTTTTGAAAGCTTCTTTGGGCTGATTTGAATAAATGTGGTTTGGGGCAGTTGAGAGGACTTTTCATATTTATTGTAGTTTAACACTTGGAAACAGAAGAGCTAATGGCTGAGTTATGTCTGGAAGCAGGTGGGTGAAAGCTTTTGTGTCTTCTCTCAGTTCCTTCGGTATGTGTCTCTCTTGATAGGCGACGATACATTGAGTTATGGTCCAGGGATTCCAAATGCAATCTCTCTTCACTTCTGGAGTCATCTCTGAGACCACCCTCTCACTTTGAATGTGCTAATGATCCAGCCAATATAATTTCGGAGTTTGGGATTCAAAATCAATGTTTCAACCCAGCTCTCTCCCATCTGACAGCCTCTCATCAGGCGTGACCCCTGAGCTAGTCTATCTTCATTCACCTTCATCTTGTTTCTGCTTAAGTCTCCTGTCACTTCTGTGGTTCTCAGTCAAGCTGATGTGAGTCCTCCTGTCCTAATTTATGATGCTAGCTGCTTGCTATTCACAGTGAATTCTATGAACTGGTTGGAGAAGGTGGTGGGGGGGTTAACAAGAGAAAAATAAGATGCAAAAAAAGGTAGGTCAGTGAGGCAAATGAAAAGTTACCCCACGGCTTTACCTCATAGATTCCTCCAGAGCTCCCACTCTGGAGAGCAAAGACATGCTACCTCTCTGTCGGCTGAAGTCACAGCATCCCTGAGGAACCACCGTCAGCAACAGATGTCAGGCTGTGCCCCTCTGTTCCCACCTTAGTTAGTTCTGGACTGGGAAGGTTTCCAAATGCAAAGCATGTCACATTTAGACATAACTTTTCAATTCTGTTCTTTTAGTCATTCACACTCCCTTTCCTCACTTATCTAACCCCCACCTTGGTTTTTCAATTCTTTTTAAAAGAGCTTCTTTATATTCTTCTTTGGCAGGATGATAGTGTGTTGGGAGTATCTGGACCAAGTCACTAAGAAGTAGCTGGCTGGCAATCATCAGCTAGGATGGGAGGCCAGGTCCTCCCCCAGCCAGGGTTAGGGCTGGTGGATGAGATGTAGTGATTTGCGTGTGTATGTGTGTGTGTGTGTGCGCTCAGTCATGTCTGACTCTTTGCAACCCCATGGACTGTGGTTTGCCAGGCTCCTCTGTCCATGGAATTTTCCAGGCAAGAATACTGGAGTGGGTTCTCACTTCCTCCTCCAGGGCATCTTTCTGACCCAGGGATCAAATCTGCGTCTCTCGCATCTCCTGAATCAGCAGGTGGATTCTTTACCACTGCGTCACCTGGGAAGCCCTCTAGTATAGCTCAAAGGGCTACCTCAAGGCTCCTTTCTCCCACCATAGCTCCTCTGCTAGCCTTCCCATAATCTTTTGAAAGTCAGTGTATTTCTACAGCTGGCAGAATGTTGCTCATGTCCCTTACAAGGAAGAACAATGATCTAAGATGGGTTTATCTAATACATTGTAATTGATAATATCTGTTTGAATTGGTTTAAGTTTGTATTGTAACATAAATGTAACATATATATATTTATATATAGTAGATGAATATGCACGCTAATTTTTTTATCACAAAGCATTTTTTTCTCCCATAGTATTCTATCTTCTCATCTTGTACTAATACAGCAAGAGTTCTGAGCAAACAACACAAATCTAGAGTGATGTTTCATTTCCTAAACAAGCAGAAAATGCCAAGCCACTGGATGAGGTTAATTAATCCACCATGTGGTAATACCAACCATGTGCCAGGCAGCATGTTCATTGCTGGGGACCCAGAAGTGAATAAGACACATGCCCTTACCTTCATTCTCAGCTGATGACCTGGCTTCTCACTTTGAGAAATGGAAGCAATCAGAAGAGAAATTCTATCCACTCCCACTTTCCCATTTGCCAACCCACTTGGCTTTTACTCTGCCTTCCCTTCAGTGACTAGGCTCTTATTTAAGCTACCCCTCTCCATTTGAATAGTGGCTCAGATGGTAAAGCGTCTGCCTACAATGCGGAGACTGGGCTCAATCCCTGGGTCAGGAAGACCTCCTGGAGAAGGAAATGGCAATCCACTCCAGTATCCTTGCCTGGAAAATCCCGTGGATGAACGAGCCTGGTAGGCTACAATCCATGTGGTCGAAAAGAGTCAGACACGACCGAGAAACTTCACTTTTACTCTCCATTTGAATACTGGATCCCAACCTCTCTTGACCACTTAAGGACACCTACTCACTGAACATCCTCTCTATTCTGCATCACCTATTTTCCTTTGCTCTAAAGTCACTTATGACTTCCACATTCCCAAATCCAATGGTCAATTCTCAGTCCTCATCTTAGTGGACTGATTCACTGCTTCTAATACAATTAAATCCTCTCTCCTCCTTGAAATACTGTCTTCTGTTGGTATTGATGAATCCACTCTCTCTTGATTCTCTTCATGACTCAGTAGGTGCTCCATTCTCATTCATCTATTCTGGTTCCTCATATAAGTTAATTCTTGGAATCCTTCTGTCCTCCTCCTACACTCACTCCATCCATTTCCATGAAAGTTATTCACCAATAACTTTCAAAAAATATATCTCTAGCCCAACATCTTCCTTGAATCATAGATCCTTATGTCCAACTTCCTCCTCAATATGACCTCTTGGAGTTCTAATAGTTACCATAAACTTTATTCATCCCCATTTGAAACCTCTGTGCTCAAAAACCTGGTCCTCCCTGGTCTTTCCCATCTTGTTAATTGCATTGCCTTTCTTCTATTTGCTTAGACCAAAGATCTTGGTGTTATCTTTCATTCTTTATTTCTCTCACCTACCATAGTCAATCCATCAGCAAACTTCATCATTTCCTCCTTCATAATGTCACATAAGTCACATCATGTCACACCTCTGCTCATAAACCTCCAATGGTTCCCCATCCTACTCAGAAAAATAACTGCAGTCCTAATCAAGGCTTCCAAGGCCCTGCATAATGGACACTGCCTTCAGCGCCTCTGACTTTACCTCACGTCACCCTTCCTCTCACATGCCTTCGTACTATTCTCGGAAAATCTCAAATATAATCCAACCTCAGGGCCTTTGCACTTGCTGGTCTCTCTGACTAGAATGTTTCTCCTCTAGATATCTGCATGGCTTGTTCTCCCACTTCCTCCAAGTCTCGGCTTAAATATTTCTCATCAGAGGTGTCCTTAGACCCCCAAGCATCACTTTGCTAGCCATGTTTATTCTGTTTGAGCTTTCTTTATGGCACTCATCTACTTGCTATATTCTGTTTATATGCCTATTATCTCTCTTCCACCACTAAGCTGTAAGTTCCTTGGTAGCTATTTTGTTCATTGCAATATCCTTATTACTTAAAATATACTAGATACTCAATAAATACATATTAGTGAACAGAATTAAAAGCTTGGTCCTTGGCCTTGCTTCCTAGGTGGAACTAGTGGTAAAGAATCCACCTGCCAAAGCAGGAGACATAGGAGACAAGAGTTCAATCTCTGGATTGGGAAGATCCCCTGGAGGATGAAATGGCAACCCACTCCAGTATTCTTGACTGGAGAATACCATGGACAGAGGAACCTGGCAAGCTATAGTCCATAGGATCGCACAGAGTTGGACATGACTGAAGTGACTTAGCACACACACACACACACACCGTGCCCTTAAAGAGCTCATAGTCCAGCAGAACAGACAGAGATATAAAAATTCACTCACAGGCAATGTAGAAAGACAATGACAGAAAACTCTGGAAGCAAAAATGAGATACAATTACTACTCCAAATTGAGAAAGATTATAGAAAACTTCTTGGACGAGGTGATAATCAGAATCTTAAAATTAAGGAGGAGTCAGCTAGGTGAGATGCATTGGTGGAGAGAGAGAGAGCAAGGAATAGGGAGAACTGTCAAGAGGTTTTAAGCAGAGGGTCAGTTGGAGCAAATTCAGAGAATTCAGAAAATGTGCTGCAAGCCAGTCTGATGTGTGACTCTTTGCAACCCCATCGACTGTAGCCTACCAGTCTCCTTTGTCCATTGGATCCCCAGGAAAGAATACTGGAGTGGGTAACCATTTCCTTCTCCGGGGTGCATGTTAGTACATGTTCGGAACCAGAATAGTAGAAACACATTCCTAAGCATAAACCAAGAAACCAGGATTGGTTAGAGATGAGGCTGAAGACCTAAAGAGAGTCATATCATGAAGCACTTCAAAGCCAAGTTAATAAGCTTGGGACGTAGATGACAGGGAGATATTTCAAGGTTATATGCAAAGGTATATGGTGCTATTCACTCAGGAACTCAATAAAATTCTTTGGAATTAATATAGGCAATGTGCCAACTGTTGGGCAAATGGTTCCGCAGCCACAGTTACGGCCCAGCAGGGAGGTCAGTGGGCAGCTATAGTGCATGGAGGAGTGGAGTACAATCCAAGTTGGATCACCTCCCAGGCAGGATGGAGGATGGGTGGGAGGGAGACACACAGGAAGCAGTGAAAGATCAGCTGGAGGACTCATATTCCAATTTAGGCATGAGATGATAAATTATTGAGCCCAGGGAAGGAACAGTGTTCCCAGAGACGGCCGACACCCATATGTCGTGATCATAAAAGGTAGAGCTTATCCAGAGTCTTCACTCCTCTCCCAGGGCTTCATGTCACACCTGCTCTCTGGAAATGGATGTGTGCTACCCTCGCAGGCTGCCAGAACCTTCCTGGGAACCCAGCATGTAGATAAATCTTGAAAATTCAATCTGGTTGCATCCTGGGAGTTTCACATGCTGATTCTCTAGGACCACACACTGAGACACTTTGCAAGAAAATTTAACAGAAAACAGATGGCAAATGTCGTGGGGCCTCACACAACAGAGAAGGCAAGGGAGTAAACCAGGAAACAAAGCGCTAGGACCAGAGTTCCTAGAGCAGACAAGGAAGTGGTCACCTCCCCTCTGCCCCTTGGCTGGGAGGGATGGGAGGGGCACTGGCCTACTGCGGGAGCAACCCCGGCCCCTGTGACCCAGTGGATGGGCTGGCGCTTAGACTGATGGGTGAATTGTCCCACATCTCTTCCTTCTGTTCCTTCACTCTGAATATTCTTTGAGCTCATTACAACAGCTCAGAATGAACACTCTAAATTTAGATCCAAACTATTTCATGTTTCCAAGGGAACTGTAAATTACTTTGTGAATGTATATACAACACAGCCAGCAAAACCTGCTTGATGAAGCCCTCTCTTACATTCAGTGTCTTATGGCACCTCATAAATTGTTGCCCTGTCCGGGATCTTGGACAGCTGACAGCCTCAGACAGATTGCCTTTGCTTCTCCATGAGACATTTCTCTAGGACACTATGCCGTGGGTACAAGGGACTCAAGCCTTCAGCTGCTGCAGCTCCACACTCCACACTCCTTGAAGTTCTACATTGTGCCTATGAAGGCTTTGTTGGATGGAGCACTGAGCCAGGGATACTCCGTTCCCTGTGATGAGTCATCTAATGCGAGGATGACCAGACTGCTCCTCAAAGCCTCCTGTCCTACCTGATAGTGAAGACAGAGGGCCAATGACCCAGGAAGGGATAGTGGAGTATGGGAAACAGTTTTGGGTGAGGTTAGTGGATCATTTAGGATTGATTTCAGCTGTAGGAGAGAGACTGGAAATAACAATGACTTAAACAACTTAAAAATGTATTTCTCTCTCAAATGTAAAAAGTCCAGAGACATTCAGTCCAAGGCTGGTATAGTAGATGCACAGTGCCATCATGAACCCAGACTCCTTATATCTTTTCTCTACTCTTCTTATTGTGTAGATTCTATCCTCAAGTTCATTGCATGGTCCAAAATGATTTCAGGAGCTCCAGCCATTATGTCCATGCTCCAATCAATGGGAGGAGGAATGTAAAAGGGCAAGAAGGCTGCAGCTCTCAGTGGGTCAGCTTCCTGTGGGCAACTTTCCCAGAATCCCCCACATAACACTCTGCTTACGTCTCACTACCCTACCTGCTTACCTGGCCACTCTAGCAGGAAAGACTGGGAAATGTAGTCTTTTGGTTGGATGCAATGTGGCCCCATATAACACCATGTTTTTCACTAAAAGAGGGTAATGAAAACTGGGTGGAGTCCAGCAGTCTCGGTGGCAGTTAGGCTGTAATCACATGAGGAAGAGAGGACCCTGCTGCTGCTGCTAAGTCGCGTCAGTCGTGTCCAACTCTGTGCAACCCCATAGACAGCAGCCCACCAGGCTCCCCCGTCCCTGGGATTCTCCAGGCAAGAACACTGGAGTGGGTTGCCATTTCCTTCTCCAATGCATGAAAGTGAAGTCATTCAGTCGTGTCCAACTCTTAGCAACCCCATGGACTGCAGCCCACCAGGCTCCTCCATCCATGGGATTTTCCAGGCAAGAGTACTGGAGTTGGGTGCCATTGCCTTCTCCAAATAATTATATGAGAACATGTCTATTTTCTCAGCTCCATGTGCTGAGACACACACTTTAAATTTTTTTCCAAAGAACTAGTTAATATGAAAAACTTCCTTGGAAAGGGTTCAGGTTCCATTTTTTTCTCCCAACTAATTCATTCCTCCCTACATGTCCATTTGGTACAGCCCCCAAGTGAAAAGGCAGTTTTGAGGATGTCCGAGGCTGAATGTCATGCAGATGATTATGCAAAAATGCAGGCTGCTCCCCAGACTCTGTGGGGAGCTGTGAAAGATTCCATTCCTGGAATAGGTACTCATATGAGGAAAGGCAGATGATGAGGTCAAATATCTCCCCCAGTTCATTCCTACAAATGAACCTGCAAAACAAGATGCCCACATTGGGCCCAAGAGAGACTCCAAAATACTTGGAGTAGCACCAAAGCAAAACTTTCCTTCTCTTCATTGAAAAAAAATGTGTTTTACTCCAAAGTACGAAAGAACTCATTATTGCAGTAAAAATTTCCTTTAATAATGAGATCTCACTGGGTCCTCTTCTCTGTTGCTTTTGTTGCTGTTTAGTCACTAAGTTGTGTCCAACCCGTCAGGACCCCATAAACTGTAGCCTGCCAGGTTCCTCTTCCATGGTATTTCATAGTAGATAAACAACTCTCATGTAAGAGGCTTCCTTGGCGACTCAGATCGTAAAGAATTTGCCTGCAATGCGGGAGACCCAGGCTCAGTCCCACGTTGGGAAGATTTCCTGGAGGAGGGCATGGCAACCCATTCCAGTATTCTTGCCTGGAGAATCCCCACGGACAGAGGAGCCTGGGGGCTCACAGTCTGCGGGGTTGTAGAGTCAGACATGACTGAGTGACTAACACTTTCACTTTCATGACTACCATGACTTTGGTTGTTCGTTAACTTCCTCAGCCTCTGTTCAGAGCCAACTTTAAACAAAGTTGGCTGAAAAGTTCGTGTCTCAGTAGAATTAGTTGTTTGACCCACATATCAAGGGTTTTAGCAATGTTTGTGTTGCTGAGGTGTTGAAGAACTGCTACTTTCCTCATCACCAAATGATGACTGACTCAGGGCTAGAAAGCAGGTTTTATCTCACATGCAGTTTCCACCCTTCTTGTAGAGTTGCATGAAGGGCTGAGTTGAGAAAGTTGGCAGGAGAGAGCTTCATGGTCATTAGCAATGTCTCCATGAGGGGAGATGGCAGAAGTAATGACATACATGGCACTTATTTGCTGAGCCTGTGTGCCAGGCTCTTGGATGACCAACCTGTGCCTTCATGAAAATGAAACTACAATGGAGAGGACCCCATTCCTCCAGTGACAACATCTCTCTCAACCAGCAATATCATACAGCAGTCTCATTCCACATTCTACAACATAGCTACATCCTACCAAGTTTCTCCAGTTCCAACCTGTGCTCTAAGTCCTTGAGATGCATTTTACGAAGAGTATCCCTGTATATCTGACATTTGGGAAATGCTGCATGCTAAATATAGCTAACGTTTTCATTGAGGAGTTCTCGAGCATTCATCATGTCAGAAATTTTGCTCTAACAGCTTTGCATGTATCAGTTAAGTTAATCCTCACAGTGACCTTCTCATGATGCCCATTCTACAGATGAGGAAAACTGAGGCAAGAGAGGTCATACAACAAGAGGAGCCAAATTTCCATCTGGCAATCCAAATCTAGAATACATTCTTTTAACCATTACATCATGCTGCCTCCAATTTCTATATCTATCTTTATAATGTGTATCTTTACACATGTACTGTAAATCTATACCTATCTTCATGACTCACAAATCACATTAGCATATTAAAGGCTCTTAAAATTTCTTCTGTAAAGAAGTCTATTTAACTCTGTTTAATTAAGCGATTTCTAAAGTAATCTGACACAAGAAGCCCCCAACAGATACATTTCCCCCCTCTTTGCTTAGCCTGCCTGAGCCTTGGTTTGCTCATATATCAAATGGAGCTGATAATAATGATTTCAGTTTCCAGGGTGGCTGTGAAAATTAAATCAGATGGTGTAGTTGTGAGCGTTCATCTTAAAGGCTGATATCAACGTCAGCTGGAGATGCTGTCATCACCAACAATAATTAACTTCGTTGGATCTGAAGCCCAGTCTTCCAGCTTACACCGGATCTCTTGGCCAGGTCTTCACCCCAGTCATGCCCGGAGTAGGAAATGCTGGTCAATAGCAGACTTATAGGGAGGAAAAAACCCCCAGTACAGAAAGAGTTCAAAGAAAGGCCATTAGGGACAAAGCAGGGGAAATCCCTAAGCAAATCACCCTCTGGCTCAGAGGAAAACAGCCCCCCACCAAAATCACTTAGATGTTGAGACCTTGGTTTACAGTCGATACACAGTAACTGTTCAATGACAGTTTGGTGAATTCAGCCAACTTCTACATCTTAAGGTTTACTTAGGAGGTAGAATAATGTTCCCCTTACCATTCTCCTTGAATGTTCCCCCAAAGCTACAGAAAAGATAGGCTTTCTAACAACAAATCCAGATACCAACTCCAAGTCCATTTTGCTCTAACGTATCTCTTGGTGCTGGAGCAGAGGTGCCAAGAAAATGCAGCCTCAGCAAGATAAACGTATTGCCAGGATCACACACATCTGTAGAAACACCAGGATAAGCACTTGATTCTTCCTCCCTGAAGTATCCTCTAAACTTGGCCAAAAGGGGAGTCACCGGCCCCATATGACTCCTTATTGAGCACTTGTTGAGATGTGCCTAGTCCAATCTGAGACGTGCTGTGAGTGTAAAATACCTATAGATTTCAAAAGCTTGGTATAAAAAAGGAAAATAGCTCATTCATCATTTTTAATACTGATTACATGTTGAAATCATAATATTTTAGCTATATAAACATATTATTAAAATTAATTTCACCTGTTTATCTTTGCCTTTTTAGTGTGGCTAACTAGAAAATTTTAAATTACATACAACCCTTGCATTAGTGACTTGCCCTATACCATTATTGGACGGTGCTGCTGTAAAGCAGTAATTTCAAAATTGTGGGTTGTGATGTATTAATAGAGCATGAAACCAGTTTAGTGGGTTACAACCTATTCTTCCTTAATGAAGAAGGATAGAATATATATTCTATAATAGAGTAGATGGAAACATAGTCAAAATAGAAGTATTGTTTTGTGAAATTTGGTTTCAGTTCTATACATATATAGGATTTACATATGATGTATTGAGTTACAAGGTTAGAAATATTTTTTTTACTGCCAATAGAGTAAAAAAGTGTTTCAACACCCCTTTTCTGAATTGCCCATGATGAGACAGTACTTCCTCGGGTCAGAATGTTCCAGTATAAAAACAAAGGCTATACAATTTGTATCCAACCAGGGAGATTCAGAGATGAGTCAGGTCAGTGCTACGGCTTTTAAGTTCTGCACATGGGAACCTGGCAGCCTCTCTTGATGCTGTTGTAAAGCTAGAGAAGGGCACCTACACTGTTCTTTAACCATCTCTGTGAGTCATGTAAGTATACAGAGCCCTGAGGAGAAAGCAGCTAAGTGCTGCCCGGCGACTCCAAGGGTTCCTGGGGTCCAGGCAGATGAAGGCAGGAGGCAAACAGGGCCCCGAGGAGCAGGAAGCAATGCCCACTCAAAGGCGAATTAGACCTCGTGTTACTAATTTATCCAGCGAGGTCTGCTCTTTCCTTCAGCCCATCCCTGCATGATGGGGGAGGTTTCCTCTCCAGGCTAGTCAGGGAATCCAAAACACAAAGACCTCTTCCCTCCAGGTAAATAAATCAGAAAATGCAGCCCCCTGCACTTTCCAGAGGCTGGGCCTCGGTCATCTCAGCCGGCTCCCTAGGCAGCACTTTCTGGGGGGTCAAAGACCAGCATCAGGTTGATTGAAGACCCCACAACAGCTCAGTGATGAGCTGTGGTTGGAACAACCTCATTGGTGGCCGACACTGGGGTCCACCCCGGGGCTGTCCTGACCTCACCCCAGTGCTGCAAAGCCACAGAACCTTTGTAAGCTGTAGCTCCTTGCATCATAACAGCTGCTTGACCCCAGCTCCGCTCCAAGAGTCAGAGGGGTCCTGTGTTCCCAGGCCCCAGTCCAAGGGGGTGCTGATGAAAAGCTTATCTGCAAATTCACAGGCAGTGGCTGTGGGCAATGTATAAGCAGAAAGGATGCAGACACATCTAGCTGCTACTATCTGCTCTTTATCCTGCCCAGTGATTGTCACCAAAGGCTATTCTCATAGCCAATCAGGACCCTGCTTCCAGAACTGACATCACAGGTTTCAGTAAAGCACCCGAAGCTGTCTCTGAGCACACTTCTGTCTTGGCTAGCAGCTTCTGTCTTCCGCTCAAACTTGGCCACTGGCCCTTCCTAGCTCCCTCCAATAGTGGGAGTGGTGCAGGGTGGCATGTGGGAACCCAAGGACTTCATGACTTCACCCCCACCCATCGTGCCTGCTCTGTGCTCCCAGCGTGCCCACCCCTGCTGAAACTTTTCCAGGGCTTCAGGTCCACCTCCCGTGAGCTCTACTGTTCAGATTGAGCAGAAATCAGTGTTGGGAGTGGGCTGACCCTGATCTTTCTCAAGACTCTCAAAGAGACCTTGTTCATCACTCTAATCAGGACCAAAATGCAATGTCCCTCACAACAGCCACGCATTCAGACACACACATGTTAATGAGAAGTGTGCAGAGGAAGCTAGTCACCCCATCAACACTTGCCCAGTCTCCCAGTAGACAGAGAAACGTGCTCTGTGCCGGGGAGGAGGAAAAAACACAGTAGTTGCGCCCTGGATGGGATCTGCTCAGTCCCCCCACTACCTGGCCATGCCTGGCACCTGCCTTACCTGCATGACCCTGCAGCTTGGCAGCTGATATGGACCCTGGTCAGCCTTAGACCTACCTTCTTGGCCTGCCTGAACTGTCAGCAGGGGGTGCATCCCTAAAGATAGCAAGCCCAAGACATATATTGGCTTAAAGTGTCTATTCAAATAGTACGCAATTTCAATTATATAAATACATGCAGAGAAAAAAATTAGGGAAAAATATTCTAAAAATACTAGTGACTTTTACTGGGTGGAGTTATTAAAAATTCAACCTTATTATCTGTTCTGATTAGTTTATAATGAATATGCAATTTCCTTTTAATCAGAAAAAAATTTTCTTTAGTACAGACTCGTTGCTTAGCTTTAGGCCATCAGTGTGGGTATTGTAACTCCCAAGGCTTATGGTGTCTAGCTGGCATATACCCCACTCTAGCCCTGTGACACCTAGAATTTGTAACCTAGTTCTGTTGATGCATCTCCTCTCCTTTAGTTTCTGATTCTAGTGGCTTTGATCCAACTCTGTGACTTTCAGTTGACCCTAACTATGTCCTGGATACACCATCTTGTCTACCCCAGGCTTTTCCATCTCAAGACAGCCCCACCTTGGCTTCGGCCCCCAAAGTTGGCCTCCCAGGCCTCCTGTCTGGTTGCTGTAACCGGGTGAATAGCTTCTGACCTCTGGTGTCCCTCTGGTTTCTTAAAGTCCAGTTTCAGGGATGAAATTTAGCCCAGGAATAGCCATGGAATCATCCAGGAATCCTTATAATTCCTAGGCAATTGAGTTCTCTTTTTACATCCTAATTAAGCCCACTCTGGAGAGCAGACCGTTCCCTGGAGGTTGTTGATCATCTTCATGAAGTGATGGTCCTTCTCTATACTTGTGGGTCAAGAAGATGCACCATGCATGCTGCCAGGGGATTTATCACTCGCTGCCATCTGAGCATCCTCAGTTCCACTCAATCCAGCAATGACTAATTGAGCACCTGGGGAGGACCCACTATCCTGCTGGTGCCCCTTCTAAATGCTGGGGCTGAGGGACAACTGAGGATGAAACACAATTCCATGGCTGTAGGTCAATAATGAATCTCTGGTCCGTGCAGAAATGGAGACTGGGTGCTTTTTTATTTGTTGTATGTTATTGATGCTAACAGCTTCCCACTGTTTACTTCAGAGTTGATACAATACTTCTCTAACCCAGGACACAATTTTTTTAAAATTGAAGTATAGTTGAGTTACAATGTTGTGTTAATTTCTGCTGTGTAGCAAAGTGAGTCAGATATATTCTTTTGTGATTCACATACATTCTTTTTCATATTCTTTCCATTATGGTTTATCACAGGATATTGAATATAATTTCCTGTGCTATATAGTAGGACCTGGTTATTTATCCCTTATATATATATAATAGTTTGCATCTGCTAATGCCTAACTCCCAATCCATCCCTCCCCTGCTTCTCTTCCCCCTTGGCAGCCACAGGTGTGTTCTCTATGTGGCACACAATTCTTGCGTGTGTGCTAAGTCACTTCAGTTGTATCCGACTCTTTGCAACCCTATGAACTGTAGCCCACCAGACTCCTCTGTCCATGGGGTTTTCCAGGCAAGAATCCTGGAGTGGGTTGCCATTCCCTTCTCCAGGGGATCTTCCTGACCCAGGGATTAAACCCACATCTCCTGTGGCTCCTGCATTGCAGGTGGATTCTTTACCACTGAGCCACCGGGGAGGCCAGCACACAATTCTTAAACCCCTCTAAAAAGTTGAGAGCTCTACCTAGAAGATTCGTTTGGACATAGCAGTATTTCCACATAGACTTGATTCTTACTATAAATAATTCCCACTTAACAGATAAGAACACTGAGACTGAGAGCAGCCACATGGCTTGCTCAAGCTCAGAAAGCCAGTAAATGAAAATGCAGGAAAGTCAGAAAGATGTTGTCTTCAAGGCAGCTTCCCCCCCACTTAGGCCATGACCCCTCTCTAAAAGCTCCCTAAGGTGGCCCTCTGGAGAGGACGGTCTATGATCCGACTCACAGCCGACAACCTTCATCAAGTCCAGTGGCAAAGAAGGCCACACAGCACTCCTTCACTTCTGAGAAGAGTCAAGTAACTCCACGAGAAGCTGTTAGGGCCTGAGTAATCAGAGAAACCAGGCTTTCAGTGAAGACGGACAAGTGGCAGGTAAAGACAGTTAGGGGGTGTGAATGGTCTGACAGGCACCAAGGTCAAGAAGAAGAAACAATGTGACAGGCAGCAGTAATCAAAATAAGTGTGAGGGAAGCCCTACAGTCCTGGAGCTATCAGCGAGGGAGCCTGGAAGGGGAGGGCAGCACATTTATTACCTGAACAATAAACTGCTGATGGCCAGCAGCAAACGTGTCCTTGGCCCCCTCGGGGTCATCTCACACACTCCCAGTAGCAGTTCTTCTGGCTGACACTGCAGAGAGGAACATGTTAGAAACTTTGGCAGTAGGAAAAACCAGATTGTAGGGACATGCAGACACCTGAGTGGGTAAGAATGGCTGGAACCGCATCATGTGTTTGTGTATATAGGTATTTAGAGAGAGAGAGAGAGAGAGAGAATCTACTAGACTCCAGGAATCATGCTATATGCTGGGACCAAAGAGAACTAGTTTATAGACCTGCCCTCCAACCCTCTGTTGGCTGGGGGCAAGGAGTGGAGGGGAGGGAGGGGAACAACTTTGCAGGTAACTATTGTGATAGGTATAATAAGTTCTGCTTGAGCTCAGAAAGGGAGATTAATTGTCACAAATTCCCTCTCACGCAAAAGCTTCCAGACCCACTGGATACATCCCTCGACAAAAAAAAAAAAAAAAAAAATTGAATCTTGGTGCCTTTTTTTAAATGCTTTGTGGTTTTCGACAAGTCACTTTAAACTCTCTCTGACTCAGTTTCCTCATCTGTAAAATGGGGACAATCATGGTAGTTTGTATGGTTGGTGTGAGGGTTAAGGGAGTTAATATGTAATGCCCTTGCGTGAATACCTGGCATATGTCTGAAATATGTAGGTGCCAGTTAGAGAAAGCCCTCTCTTTCTTTTCATAACAGTTCTGCCCATGTATCACAGTGCAGTTGAAGGCACACATCCTGGGTTGATGTTGTGCATTTATATGTGAAGGTGAGGGTAGTGAGGATTTTCCCTTCCTAACCAAAAGCAGCTGGTTTGGACAAACCCAGCCACCAGTCCCACATCCTCGGTCTTCAAAGAAAAGTCCAGAAAGGCAATAAATATCCATCATTGATTTAAATACTGTGGACCCATCGTGCTGATCAAACGTTTGGAAAAGTCCAGAAAGACAATACCTATCAATGATTTAAATACTGTGGACTCATCGTGTTGATCAAAAGTTTGGATCATTCTAGACACATTTATGAGTCTAGACTAATGAAAATATAATATTACAGAATGGTAGAAAGGCATGCCAATGCCTACTTCATCATTATCTTCACACACAGGAATAAAGCATAGAAAATCCTCAGAGCTGGCTTAGGAAACAGTGCGCCAATGCTGGGCTTCCCATTGAATCAGGCTGGCGCTTGGCTCAGCAGGGGGATCTCCTTCACAATGATTTCCCTGCAGGAAGCCTGTGTGATAATGCAAAGTAGGATCAAAGGGGTAGGTTTTTCCCATCACAAACTCCAGAGAATGGATCCACTTTTGAGTTGTCACTAAGGAATCTAAGAGCCTCTCATGGTATAGTCCTCCAGCCCTCAAGTAGGAGAGTTGTTGAGTAAATCCAGAGAGAAACAGGTTTCCTCTGCCCCAACCATTGTGGGCTCCTCCACTCATTCTCTTCTCACCCTTGGCTGCCAGGCCCTCCCCGCCGCCCCAGCCATGCAGCCAAAAATCAATGACAACCCACCTCCCACCCCAAGACCCCTACTCAAGGCAACTGCTCACTACAGCACCTATAAATGGACAAAGAGTTGAAAAGGTATAAGGCTGGAACTACTTTTTAACTCAGAGAATATATTCTCTCTGAGGAATAAATAAACCCGTGACTTTATTATTATTATTAATTAGCCTGCCAAAGCAGGAGATGCAGGAGACATGGGTCCTATCCCTGGGTCGGAAAGATCCCCTGGAGGAGGGCATGGCAACCCACTCCAGTGTTCTTGCCTGGAAAATCCCCATGGACAAAGGAGCCTGGCAGGCCACGGTGTCGCAAAGAGTCGGACACGACTGAGTGACTGAGCACGCATGCACGCAACATCACTATACTTTTCCAGTTTCCCCATCAGGAAAACAAACCCAAGAAGATGGGAGTCAAATTTCTTTTCACACTGTAAAGTTGTCAGAGGTAAATTTGTCAAGTTTTCCTCAGAAAACATAATTTCTTAATATCAGCCTTATGGCATGTTATTCATAGGAATAAGCATTAGTTTTCTCATCTGTAACATGGGACAGCATACCCACCTTACATACTTATAAAATTCATAGAGCGATCAACTGAAAACATAGTTTGATGCTTATGAAAGCATCTTGAAAACTGTAATGAGCTCCACAGATGCCAGGTGTTCCATTCTGACTCATTTTAGTGCTTTTCAACAGAGGAAAGGTAGAAAGATCAGTGTGAGAAAAAAAAATGTTGAAACCTTTTACAGGCAATGAATCTTATTCTCTGCTACAGTATGAAACCACACTGAACCATGTCCACTGTTAGGTTAGTTGAAGGCTGTTGTTAAAATGAAAATGTCACTGTTATTTATGGTTTAAGGCCTACGTGCTTCCAAATAGGTTTCTAGAAGGTATTAATTTATTGCCAACACTGTATCTTGTATTACTTTGGCATTTGACTACTGAGGGAATGAGGCGCAGAGGACAGGTAAGTTTTAAGCAGGTTTGGAGCCAGGAGGAAATGCCTGGGGTAAATAGCCCTTCCCAGGAAGGCAGGACTCTGTGGGGACCTGGAGAGACAAGCATCAGATAACCACAGGTCACTCAGTGAGGACACTATACCCAGACCATCTGGGATTAGTAGAAGCTGAACTCTTAGCCTCCTTAAGTCCCCAAAGAGGTGAGTGAACTTGGCAAAGAGGTTACCAGGACCTGGAAAGAGAGTCAGTCCCACAGAGAAGGTCACCTTGAGAGACCCAATGCCCTTCAGCTGAGGGACATGGTCAGCGGGTGACTTCCCGAAATGGCAATCCACTCCAGTATTCTTGCCTGGAGAATCCCATGGACAGAGGAGCCTGGCAGGCTATAGTCCATAGGGTCACAAAGAATCAGACACGACTGAAGTGACTTAGGACGCATGCACGCACGCCCTCCCAGGGAGGAAGTCAGGACCGCACTTCCTGCACCCCTGGCTTTAGTGGAGGCTCCCTACTGGGGAGCCCCTTTAGCTGAACGGGAAGCTCTATAGGAAAAAAGATCAGATCCAGGAAGAGAACAGTGGAGAGATGGTCTGGAGGGGCAAACGAGAGAACGCCAGAATTATGTGTGCAGAAGAGGAAGGCAGGCCCAGGCATGTGCACAGAGGCTGGGGGGAAAGGGAAGTTGCTCTGGGGAAGGAGAACTCCCATTAAAGAGAAAGGGACACCATGCACAAATTATTTCTGTCATCAACCCCAGCCCACCAGGGACATTCTGCATCTTCTTATGAGATTTTTCTGTACCTTAAGTGGATCATACATGGACTTTGTTGCCGTTGTTTAGTCGATAAGTTCTGTCTGACTCTTTTTGTGACCCTATGGATGGTAGCCTGCCAGGCTCCTCTGTCCATGGGATTTCCCTGGCAAGAATACTAGAGTGGGTTGCCGTTTCCTTCTGCAGGGGATCTTCCAGACCCAGAGATCGAATCAGTGTCTCCTGCATTGGTAAGTGGATTCTTTACCACTGAGCCACCAGGGAAGTCCATACACAGACTTTGGGAACCCATAAAACTGTGTTTTGCTTACCAAAGCCTGGCTACACTCAGAGCCAACTCCATGCCATCTGCATTCTTAATTTGTCAGAAAGGCAGCTGCTTGGAGCTAAATGCTCAATTCTTATCTTTATTCAAATTGAAAACATTTTAAAAGTCCAATATCTTGCAATGCATATCCTGGATTTAGCAGTTAATAAAACAACGTGTGAATTCCATTGGAGCCCCCTTTTAACTGTAATGAACAAAGATGATGCAGTCTAACTTAATGGAGAGCAAAATGCATTTTGTCAAGACAGAGAATGAGAGAAAAGGAATTTAAGAAATTATGTACCCTGAAAAACCACTCTCTAAAGTAATGAGCAAGGCTAATCCGGGCCTTACCAACTAAATAGCTGCAAAATAAGATAAACGACAAGCCAAAAAAAAAAATCTTTTTTGAGTTTTTCAGATTAGAATTCATCTCTGGAGCCAACTGCAACAGAAGAGGTGAAAGGATTTCTTTAATCATGTCATGCACTGCTTAAAAAACACTGAGGCTCAACCAGCCTACAGAATACAGAGGAAATATCCTAAGATGCCAATCCAGGCTCTGTGACATCTTCTTAGTCCCCTCAACTCTGAACATACACAAGCACTCCCTATACCACCACCCTAGGAACTATGCCCTCTTCTGCCCTTGCCCCTGGCTTATGCTTTCAAAATCTTTCTAATTCTTCAAGATCCAGCTAAAAGGATGCCTTTTCCATTGAGATTTCTCTAGTCTTTCAGTTGAAATGGTTCCTTCTGCTGGGCTCCCAGAAGTATTTCTTCATATCTCAGATATGGTGCTTATTATGGTTTGCTATTTATTCTTGTTATATAAATACCTTCATCCTAGTTACACAGGGAATTACCTGAAGTTTCTCTAACTCACCCCTGATGTCTTGGATGAAACCTAGCCCAGTTTCTGGCATGCAATCAGTGTGCAACTGAATTTAATTAAGTAGGTTGTGCTCCATATACTAGTACCCTCAGAGTTTCCTCGAATTTCAGTTAGAAAATGTTATTTCATGCACTAGAAGACAGAATTCACCTGTGTGTAGTCTTTGGGTCAGAATGGTGCTTTTTCATGGTCGAAAATATATAATTTGCACACTAAAAGTAAGTAACTCCTTCAGACCTCTAGAGCTAAACTTTAATAAGCTGCCATCTTCAACACACATGTCATCTGGATAAATTAATGGATATCTAAGCTTTAAGCAATATTCAGTTCCTGATAGAAGGATCAGTTCCAGTGTAGTTATGTCATATAATTGGAAACAGCATGATTTGATATTTGAATCTGTCATTAGGTATTTTTTGAGGAGATGAATTATCTGGTCTTTTTGGATGTGGGTGAGTATAACTTCTCCAAGTAACTACTCCTAAGATCTGCTTGTTTCTAAGTGGTTTCAACGTCCAAGCATTAAAACAAATAACTCTTACATTTATAATTATAATTCTTACAAACAAGTCATGACACTTCACTTCAGTCTCTCAGTCGTGTCCAACTCTTTGCAACCCTATGGACTGCAGCAGACCGAGGTTCCTGTCCATCACCAACTCTCAGACCTTGCTCAAACTCATGTCCATCGAGTCAGTGATGCCATCCAACCATCTCATCTTCTGTCGTCCACCTATCCTCCTGCCTTCAATCTATCCCAGCATCAGGGTCTTTTCAAATGAGTCAGCTCTTTGCATCAGGTGGCAAGTATTGCAGTTTCAGCTTCAGCATCAGTCCTTCTGATGAATATTCAGGACTTATTTCCTTTAGGATTTACTGGTTGGATCTCCTTGCAGTGCAAGGGACTCTCAAGAGTCTTCTCCAATACCACATTCAAAAACATCAATTCGTTGACGCTCAGCTTTCTTTATAGTCCAACTCTCACATCCATACATGACTACTGGAAAAATCATAGCTTTGACTAGATGGACCTTTGTTGGCAAAGTAATGTCTCTGCTTTTGAATATGCTGTCTAAGTTGGTCATAGCTTTTCTTCCAAGGAGCAAGCATCTTTTAATTTCATGGCTGAAGTCACTATTTGCAGTGATTTTGGAGCCCCCCAAAATAAAGTCTGTCACTGTTTCCACTGTTTCCCTATCTATTTGCCATGAAGTGATGGGACTGGATGCCATGATCTTAGTTTTCTGAATGTTGAGTTTTAAGCCAACTTTTTCACTCTCCTCTTTCACTTTCATTAAGAGGCTCTTTAGTTCTTCTTTGTTTTCTGTCATAAGGGTGGTGTAATCTGCGTATCTGAGGTTACTGATATTTCTCCCGGCATTCTTGACACTTAACAGCATCTAAACAAACAACCCAATCAACAAATGGGCAGAAGACCTAAACAGACGTTTCTCCAAAGAAGACATACAGATGGCCAAGAGGCACACGAACAGATGTTCGACACGACTAATTATTGAAGGAATGCAAATCAAAACTACAATGAGATATCAGCTCACATCAGCCAGAATGGCTAGTGTCAAGAAATTCACAAACAATAAATGCCGGAGAAGGTGTGAAGAGAAGGGAACCATCCAACACTGTTGGTGGGAATGTAAATTGGTACAGCTACGACGGAGAACAGTATGGAGGTTCCTTAAAAACTAAATATAGAGTTACCATGTGATCCAGCAATTCCACTCCTGGGCATATATCCAGAGAAAAACATGATCTGAAAGGAAACAGGCACCCCAATGTTCATTGCAGCACTGTTTACAATAGCCAAGACATGGAAGCAACCTAAATGCCCATCAACAGAGGAATGGATAAAGAAGATGTGGTACATATATACAATGGAATATTACTCGGCCATTAAAAAGAAAGAAATAATACCATTTGCAGCAACATGGTTGGCCCTAGAGACTGTCATATTGAGTGAAGTAAGTCAGACAGAGAAGAAAAATATTGCATGACATCCCTTATATGTGGAATCTAAAAAGAAATGATACAAATGAACTTACAAAAGAGTAAAAGAGACTCACAGACTTAGAGGACGAACTTATGGTTGCCGGGGAGGAAGGCTGGGAAGAAGGGGTAGTGAGGGAGTTTTGGATGGATGTGCCCACACAGCTATATTTAAAATGGATAACCAATAAGGATCCACAGTATAGCACATGGAACTCTGCTCAGTGTTATATGGCAGCCTGGATGGGAGGGGAGTTCATGGGAGAAAGGATACACGTATATATGTGGCTAAATCCCTTCACTGTTCACCTGTGAAACTATCACAACATTGTTAATTGGCTATACCCTAATACAAAATAAAACGTTTAATAGGGGGGGAAAAAAGATGTTCTGAGCACACGTTCATAAATTAGCCTGGCCCTGAATTGACCACCTGAATATCTGGCCCTGGAAGCACTACTGAGACAGGGGACATGTGCACTCCCTCATTCTCAGGCACACACAGAACATGGAAGGATTATTGTCATATGTTTTCAAAATATAGTTTTAATTGATTTTAAACCTTCCTGCAGACTGAAGATAGTCCCTTCAGAGGTAGAACTTCCTTGCATTTAGCCTTGAGACTTCAATCAACTCTGCTTGTGCTGTGCACTTTGCTCCCTTCCCCACTCACTCCCCACAACTCATCCACTTTCCAACACCACCCTTCTGTGCAGCCTGGGCCACTGCCTCTCCCACACTGTGAGGAGCATATATTAAACTGTAAGTGACCAACAGTACCAGTGAACAGCCTTGCCTTGTTCTTCAGTTTCACATGTATAAGCCTAGTCTTCTCAACTAGATTATAAACCCCATGAGGCCAGAGACCACTTTTTATATTCTAAACCAATTTCTCCATCTGTTTTAAGGGGTATCTTGGGCAAGAAAAAAAAAGTATCGGTTTGGGCTGCAGTCTGAGTGGTCATCTTTCTTAGACGAGACTTTGCGTTGCAGTTTTATTAAATGGAAAGAAGAGAAAGATGAAAAGCAGGATGATGACTGTTCAAGAAGAATAATTGATCAGCAAATGGTGACATGCTGTTCTCCCAGCTCGAGAAACACAAATGAAAAATAGATATTAATGATAGCAAAAGGTCAGGCTCTTGGAAGAATTTCCAAACCAAAATGGTGGAGATTAATTGGGAATTCATTATTTATATCCTACCTATTTCCAAAGGACAAAGGTGGCTGGTGGAGGGAGGCTGTGGCATCTATGACTGAACTGAGAGTCTGGAAATGTGACTCAGCATTTAACTCGGCTCTAACTCATTGTGTGTAACTGGGCAAATCACTCCCATACTTTGAGCTGGTCTATAAAACTGGAATAATCCTATTGCTTGTCTTGAGGATTAAATGGGACACTATTTTACATATATAAATATACACACACACACACACACACACACACATACACACACATGCTCAGTTGTGTCTGACTCTTTGCTACTCCATGGACTGTAGCCCACCAGGCTCCTCTGTCCATGGGATTTTCCAGGTAAGAATACTGGAGTGGGTTGCCATTTCCTTCTCCAGGGGATCTTCCTGACCCAGGGATCAAACCCTCAACCCCTGCATCTCCTGCATTAGCAGGTGGATTCTTTACCACTGAGCCACATGGGAAGCCATTTGTATATAGATGTGTGTGTGTGTATACACCTGTGCATGCATGCTGAGTCACTTCAGTCATGTCTGACTCCTTGTGATCCTATGGACTGTAGCCCATCAGGCTCCTCTGTCTGTGGAATTTTCCAGGCAAGAATACTGGAGTGGGTTGCCTTGCCCTTCTCCATATGTGTGTGTGTGTGTGTGTGAATATATATATGTATGTATGTATGTAGTTGAATGTCCTACAGATGCTTAGAATTCTCTGAGATCCATAAAAATTGAATAAATTTTCACCTAAATGGGATCTCTATTTACCAAAAATCATGGGAAAACCTGGAAGGCATACCATCAGCCTTGCTGCTGCTAAGTCGCTTCAGTCGTGTCTGACCCTGTGCGACCCCATAGACGGCAGCCCACCAGGCTCCGCCGTCCCTGGGATTCTCCAGGCAAGAACACTGGAGTGGGTTGCCATTTCCTTCTCCAATGCATGAAAGTGAAAAGTGAAAGTGAAGTCGCTCAGTCATTTCTGACTCTTAGCGACCCCATGGTCTGCAGCCTACCAGGCTCCTCCATCCATGGGATTCTCCAGGCAAGAGTACTGGAGTGGGGTGCCATTGCCTTCTCCACCATCAGCGAATGTGAGGCCATCCTGGTTTGAATCCCTGCTTTACAATGCAAGGGGCAAGGCTGGGCAAGTTTTACCCCTGGGGGAGCCCCTGTTTCCTTTTGGGAGCAGCTGACCAGGGGCTCCCCCAGGGGTAAAACTCGCCCAGCCTTGCCCCTTGCATTGTAAAGCAGGGATTCAAACCAGGATGGCCTCACATTCGCTTCCGGTTGGTGGACTTTGTCACTATCTTCCTGGATATTCAGGATCCCATTTTCCAGATGAAGAAGGAACCACTGTGAGAGGCCAGGTCACTTGGAATGATCACAGATGGTACAAGACAGAGCTGAGGACAAGACTAGAAGCCAGATTTCTCAATCCAGCAGTGCAGTTTCTCTATCCCCCAGGGACGCACATACACAAATATGCTAGACTGACCATTTGTGCCAGAAAACGAATGTGGCTGTATCACATTCTGAACCAAGGACCCATCCTGCAGACCCCTCAAGGGGGTCCATCAGGGAAAGTGGTTCAGGAGCTGGGGTGGGGTGGCCAGTGCTGGTGGGAGACGACACCCACGCCTGGCCTTGCACCTGTCCTTCCTGACAGCTCTGGGCCAGCCACAGAGTCCTGTCTGTGGGGAATTTCCTGCCCTCAGGTTCTTTTCAGAAAGCTGACAAGCCCAGTAAAGGCCCGGTGCTGATGGAGACGAGCGGGCCCGGTCCTCCCAGCAGCCCTGACGCTTCCTCCACTGACACAATGGGGCCGGCTGTAATCACATTACACCCTCGTCTTTCATAATTACCCTCTTCCTCCAAGTGACAGAGCATCCCAAAGGCAGGCAGGAAACTATTTTTAAACTAATTCTAACTAACTAAAAAAAAAAAAAAGAGCACAAAAAAGACTGTCATTTTTTCACAGATATGGTTCTGGTTTATAAATTACTCCCAGGGACAGCATGGAGACTAACATTGGAGGAAGCTAGAAAATCTAAACAGAGCACTGGCCGCCAATCCCCAGAAGATCACTTCTCCTTACCTGCCCAACAACCTACACACTCCTATTTTTTCTGAAGTTTCTCAACCTGAGTTTGTCCCTTTCACTTCCTCTGTGGTTCTAGAAGGAAATAAAAATGAAAAAACTCAAAGGCATAGCTTCCACGTGAGTGACTTGTGGCTTTTTCTCTCCCTCGTCATCACCTCCTCCACCTTCCTCCCACCCTACATCCCACCTTCTTGAGACCAGTTTCTCCTCTGAGCCTGAGTAAAGGTGATGGCTCCTGGAATATTTTTCTATAACAGTAGCAAAGTTCTTCAATGTGAAGAAGTAAAGCCAGGAGAAGGCATTGGAGGAGGCCAAGGGAAAGAAAAGCTACTTAAGAAAAATTTTAGCTAGGGTAAGAGTTAGCCAAGCCCGAGTGACCCAAGCTCTCCTTACATGCCACCCAGAGAGGAGGGCACACCCCAGTAACATGGTATCCCCTGGGCCTAGAGGACCATCCAGGACCATATCACCTCTTACACATGACCCAGAAACACCTCCGGTGCTCCATGATAATTATACTGATAAGGAGGCTGGAGTGGAGGAAATAAATCAATGGCATCACATGGATTTCTTGGGTGTGGAGCTATTGAATAGCTGCAATACTCGCTTGCACTCTCATTTGGGGAGTCCTTAGCTACCTGTCTTGCTTACAAGTGTTAGTGCATCTTCGAACCCCAAATGTATTATCTTGTCCCTCAGGTTGACATTTTCTCCCGCTACCTGTAGAACTCTCTCTGCTTCTCTCTCCAGCTTGGCACTCTGCTATTTTGTCTTCCCCATCTTCTCTGCTTTCCACCTCTTCCCCTCCCCGCCACTCCCACCACTTCATCCTCTGACTGGTTTTGCTTGTATCCTGGAGTCTTACAGCTGTAGTGGGATGACTCACCTGAGAGATAGGAAGAGAGTGAGGGAGCCCCTGAGGGGCTCTGCTGGTCGCCTCCAGTCTCCTCAGCTGCTTGTGGTGACAGAGATTCTGCATCTAGCTTAGAGGTACAGCCACCACCTCACACCAAAGCCAGACCACAGGTCTTAGAGCAGGCAGAACCCCTCTAAATGAGACCAACACATGGAACGTGGCATTCTTGGATACACCACAGGATTAGACCAGGCCTTCCTCGTAGGAAGTTAGTTGCAAAAATCTGCCCAGCAGCATCGCTAAGGAGTGCTATGGAAAGAGACCACGTGAAGAACAGTCAACATTCCTTGTGCTCCAGAGGAAACGGAGATGAAGGTAGAGAAGGAAGCCAGAAAGGGAAGCTTTCAGGGACACAAGAAAGGAAAGCCACTTTGAAATAATTATTAAGTGAAATGAGCTTGGCAAAACTTAGGGCACATTTATTAAGTAAGCTTTATATAAGCATAAGATTCATTCCCCTCCCACCTCCAGCAGGCTTCAGAAGAAATGAGAAAAAGTGAAGCTTCCCATTCCATCCATCCCACCCCCTCTCTCTGCCTGCCCTCAGAAAGCATTCTCAGTCAAATGCAAATAGGAAGAGGAATGCAAGAGGTCAAATGCAAGAGGAAGCAGAGAGGTCCTCAGGGTAGTTAACAATAGCTTGTGACTGAGCGGGCTGGGGACCAGCCAGAGAGAGCTCAGAGAAGTGAGTAAAGCGAGAGGGGGCCAGGGCAAGCCCTGGGTTTCTGTAACTGATGGCTGGTGGGAACTGTCCTGGGAAAGGGTGAGTGCAAAAAATGTCTCCCGACCCCTCTAGGATCAAGGTTTACTGGCTTAGCTAGCAGTGCTCTTGATTCTTTGAGACAGTACGGAGGCTGGGCCCTTTTAAATAAAGAGCCAGCAGACAAGCTTTCCCTCCAGGGGGAGAAGCTAAGGCAATTTCTGGGGGTAGTAGCCTGGACTGGGTGGAGAAAACATTAAGCGAAAAGTCATCGCTGTCAGTAAGTCCTAAATCTGATCCTGGGAGAAGAGAGTGTTGATTTGTAAGAGCTCTCAGTCTTTTCATGAGAGTGCTATGCGGCTGCTAATTAAAGCTGCCTGAAAGAAACAGCAGCTAAGAGTACAAACCATGGTCAGCAAGATCTGGGTTCAGCCTTGGCTCCTGTGCTCATTAGCTGTGAAATCTTGGTCACATTCTTTGGCCTTTCCTGAAGCTCATTTTCCTCATCTCCAATAATGGAACTTGAAAGAGGACCTACCACCATGCTGAAATCAACACAGCGCCCTGCTCTGCAACCCGTTTAGAGCGGGTCTGATGATGGGTGCCCCCTTTGGATTGGTTGTTGCCTGAGCCATGGGCTCTGTGCTCAGTTTGCACTGTAGCCTGCCAGGCTCCTCTGCCCATGGAATTTTCCAGGCAAGATTACTGGAGTGTGTTGCTATTTCCTACTCCAGGGGATCTTCCTGACCCAGGGATCAAGCCCTCATCTTTTGCATCTCCTGAATTGGCAGGTGGATTCTTTACCACTAGCACCACTTGGGAAGCCTGAGCCATGCCAGTTGCTAAATAACTCCTAAATGTCACCCCTCTTAGCATATAGGGTTGTTGTAAGGAATGAATGACATAATATAAGGAAAATGATTAAGTTGGTGCCTGGTAAATGCTCAGTTCATTACTGGTATGTATTATGGGTTGAAATGTGTCCCACAAATAAGATAATGTTGCAGTTCTGACCCCAGTACCTCAGAATGTGACCTTAGCTGGAAGTAGGGTCATTGGGGATGTAATTAGTTAGGATGAGGTTATACTGGAGTGATGAGTCCCTAATCCAAGATGACTGATATCCTTGAAAGAAGATGGCCCCATGACGACACAGAGATGCAGGCAGACAGCAAAGTGAGGATGGAGGCAGAGACTGGAGTGATGTATCTACTCACTGAGGAATGCCAAGCACTGCCCGCCATCACCAGAAGCTAGGAGAGAGGCATGAAATAGACTTTCCCTCGGAGCCTCAGAGGGGACTAACCCTGATGACATCTTCATTCTGGCCTTCTAGTCTCCAGAACTGTGAGAGAACGAAGTTCTATGGCTTCAGGCTACCAAGTTTGTGGTGATTTGTTATGACAGCTAAGAAACTAACACAGTATTATCATGGGTAGACTCCTCAAAGGATGATAAGACCATGAATTCATAAAACATCAGGAAACAGAAGTCTTTAACATTCATTTTAGTCCAATCGCTCATGTGATGCTTGAAAGCTCATCTTCAGCATTCTCACTGAGCAGTCTTGGGGCTTGTATTAGAACACCTCCAGTGACCAGGGACTCACTCCCTCTCCTGAAAACCCAATAGCTCAAGTATTAGAAAAATTGTTCTTTACATGGAGCCCAAATCTTTTTCCTGTAGATTCTCCCATCTGGGGGAAGTTACCTCCGTTGGACCTTTTGCTTTGTAAAAGCCCAATGCTGAAGCATTGAACAGCCCTTCAGATATTTGCGTTTCTTGAATAAGTCATATTTGTGCACTTATCAGTTTCGGCAAATGCAATTTCTTTTGTCTATAATGAATTTCTGTCTTCCCCACCTAAAGAGTCAGCTATTAAATTCCAGTTCCACATTATCATCTGAGAGACCAAGTTATGCTGTAAGGAAAAGTCATACCAAAATCTGTGCTTCAAAAACCAAAGGTTTATTTCTCTCTTATGCACTGAATATCCACTGTGCCCAGCCAGGACACCCTTTATCATCGTCATTCAGATGGAGAAAGCAGTCACCATCTTGAACATTGCCAGGCATCATCAATGCAAAGAAGAAAGCTCTAGAGGGTAGCGGTCAGTCGCTTAGTCATGTCCAACTCTTTGCCATGATTCCATGGACTATAGCTGACCAGGCTCCTCTGTTCATGTGATTTCCCAGGCAAGAATACTGGAGTGGGTTGTCATTTCCTTCTCCAGGGGATCTTCATGACCCAGAGATTGAACCCAAGTCTCTTGTGTCTCCTACACTCACAGGTGGATTCTTCACCACAGAGCCACCTGGGAAGCCACCGGTCAGCAATTAATGACCCCCTGCCAAAGAAGTGACCCCCGTGAGCTCCTCTCACAACCATTGGCCAGTACTAGTGACATGGCCTCACCTTACCAACAGGGGCCGGGAAAACACAGGCCTGGAAGGATTAGTCCTACCACGTGTCTGGAAAGGCAGGCCAGAAGTACTTGGCAACTGTCGCTGCCTGTCACCCACCACCCTCTGCTCAGCTTCCCCCTGCGCCCCAGGCAGAGTTGCTGTGTCACCTCCAGCCTTCTCAGGGGCATTTTGTGTGTTTGTTGGTCATGATAATGATCACACTGCCTTGGCATTATATTTTCTTGTCTTTCCATCTCTTTCACAAGGCCAGTTGTTTCTCAAAGATAGGGACTAGGTCATCAGAACACTGGTATGTAAATGCATTTGAGAACAACGACCATATATATCCCCACAGTAAGAGCCCAGGTCCTTGCGATGGTTCACAAGGCCTTCTCTGATCTGGCCCCGACTCCTTCTCTGACCCCACCCCCCTGCTGCTCGCTCATTCATTGGCCTCCAGTTTCACTGTCACTCAAACTCACCAGGCCAGCTCCTGCATCAGAGCCCTCATCCTTGATATTCCCTTTGCCTGGAACGCTCTTCCTCAGCCGTCTGCTAAGCTCATTACTCGCTTCCTTCAGGTCTCTGCTGAGCAGTCACCTCCTGGGACCAGCCTTCCCTGGCCAGGCGCTATAAGATATCCATGTGGCTCTACTGCCCTGGTGCCTCCTCTGCCTTCTTCTCTCTTCTTTTCCTCCACTGCAGTTACCACTTGCTGACATAGCACAGTGTCATGATGAATGTTACATCATCATGTATTAAAGTATCATATAATATGTACTGTATCATATATTACATATGATACACAATATAACTGTGGGTATTTATGTGTTGTTTGCCCTCCCCCTACCACTCCTTCCCCCTACACACACACTTAAATATAACTTCTGTGAATAAAGAACCAGTGCAATAGTAGGTCCTCAATAAATATCTGTCAAAGGAATGAATGATAAAAGAACAATATCTCCGGAGCTATCACTTCCCTGGACAAGAATGCTAAACTCCTCCCTCTCCTATGACAGGAATTTGAGTACCTTCAGCAACCTCACCTCATGCGAAGAGTTGACTCATTAGAAAAGACTCTGATGCTGGGAGGGATTGGGGGCAGGAGGAGAAGGGGACGACAGAGGATGAGATGGCTGGATGGCATCACTGACTCGATGGACGTGAGTCTGGGTGAACTCCGGGAGTTGGTGATGGACAGGGAGGCCTGGCGTGCTGCGATTCATGGGGTCGCAAAGAGTCGGACACGACTGAGCGACTGAACTAAACTGAACTGAGCAACCTCACCACCCAGAAGTCATCAACAGTGAGTGCAGGACAGAACAAAACAGCCCCCTGCTCGGCCTAGTCTGGGCTTCCCAGGAGGCTAAGTGGTAAAGAATCTACCTGCCAAGCAGGAGATGCAAGTTCGATCCCTGGGTTGGGAAGATCCCTTGGGGAAGGAAATGGCAACCCACTCCAGTATTCTTACCTGGAAAATCCCATGAACAAAGGAGCCTGGTGGGCTATAGTCCATAGAGTGGCAAAAGAGTCAGACACAACCTAATGACTAAACAACAACAGCCTAGTCCATCTGTGCTTGCTCACTGGACTCTTTGCAACCCTTTGACTGCAGCCTGCCGGGCTCCTCTGTCCTTGGGATTTTCAGGCAAGAATCCCAGAGTGGGTTGCCACTTTCCTCCTCCAGGGGATCTTCCTGACCAGGGATAGAACCGGGTTCTTGTGTCTCCCGTGTCTCCTGCACTGCAAGCAAATTCTTTACCCACTTAGGCATCAAGAAAGTCCCATAGTCTGTATTGCAATTAATGAAGCCTGACTGTATAAATCAACTATACCTCAATAAGTAAGTAAATAAATATATACACAAATAAATAAATAAAGCCTGAGTCTAAATAAGGTTTTGGAAGTAACAAAAAATCACACTGTTGACTAATTCATAGTCAGTTTGGTTATTGACGAAAGTCTTGCGTTTTTCACAGTTAAAGCTATACTTTTCTCTCTACATATAATTTTGTAGCTGTTGCTTTAGACTTAGGTGTGGCACCTAATGTTTTTCCCTTTTAATTTTCCTGTCACTGATCTTCCTTTTCATTTCTTTCACTTACTTATTGAGTGTCTGCTCTGTGCAAAAAGCTATGTTAAGTGCTATGGGTGTTACATGATAATTACAATTCTTAGGAAAAAAAGCTATTCAGCTATATCAACATGGATCAGACAATCCAACTCTAGTTTAGCAAATGAGGTAGCTAAGACTCTTAGCCTTAAGTGTAAATGTAAGTGTAAATGTAAGTTAAATTACTTTTATCAGAAGCTTTCAATGATATAAGGGCAGATGCCACTCCAAGGATGCAATGCCTAGAGCATCTGAAAATGGGAAGCCTAGTAATGCCTCAGATAGAAGGGCTTGGAAAGAGCTTTGAGTCATGAGGGCAGTTTGGTTCAGACATGTCACTCCATCTATCCTTAAGGTTAACTCACCTCATCTGATGTAACCAGGGGATAGCCACCTCTCCCATCATTCCAGGAACCTCACACTTCTTTGAACCAGGGCATGGTAAGGTTGAACTTTCTGCTGTCAAATGATGGAGGGGATTTCTCACATGTTCCAGTGATTTCAAGGGAGTCCTTGGATAGGGGAAGAACCGGGCAGTCTGGCTCTAGAGTCTGGAATGGTAATAGCTCTACTCTGCTCTGCTTCCTCTTCATATTGGAAATGAAGATTTTAGTCTAATATGTAACATAGAAAATGTAATATTGGAAATGGTTTTCATAATTGTCACTAATATAGATTACTCTTAATAAAATCAACCCTCAGAAATTGTCCAGTTGAACCGAAATTGAAGAGAATAGTGAATAACTTGAGGATAATGCAAAGATATCAAGTGACTTGGAGAATGATTCAGCCTTTTCTCACCGGGCATTTACTCACTAATTCACCTGTTTATCCATCCATCCATGTATCCACCCACTTATTCATTCAACAACCATGGCATTAAGCACTTTTGCTGTCTTACACACATATTAAATACTGTGGATAAAATGTGCGCTGTGTGCTCACTCAGTCATGTGACCCCATGGACTGCAGCCTGCCAGGCTCCTTTCTCCATGGGATTCTCCAGGCAAGAGTACTGGAGTGGATTACCATTTCCTTCTCCAGGAGATCTTCCTGACCCAGGGATCAAACCACGTCTCCTGTGTCTCCTGCATTGGCAGATGGATTTTTTATCCACTGAGTCACCTGGGAAGTCTATGGATAAGATGTGGTCTGACCTAAATTGACTAAGCAGTTTGGGTCCAGTGGGAGGAGGTAGGAGGTGGGGCTGGCAGGGGCAGAAGCAAAGGAAACTCATGGTCTAGTGTGGTAAATGCTCTCAGAGAGGGTTTCTAAGGAGGTGGGGATGAACTTAGCCGGTGCTGGGGATGCTCCTTAGCTTCCTAATGGAACAGGAATAAAAAGGTGAGAGCAGAATGCTTCATGGAGGAAGAAACTGGCTCTAGTCCTAGCAAAACTTTCTAATCTCAATGTTCTCGGGAAGATCCCAGAACTAACACAATTTCCATCAGAGACTAGAGAAAACTGAACATTCTTTTCAGGAAAAGCACTGGAGCATAGCCATTAAGAACACAGGTTTTGGAGTCAGATCTGCATTCAAATCTTAAGCTTTCTAGGCAGAATTCACTCCATTACAAGATGGAGACAATCATAACATTCAATTATAAGGTTGTTTTGAGGGTCCAGTAAGATCCCACGTGAGGTGCACAGCACAGTCTGTACGCAGTATACATTCAGTTGATGTTAGCTGTCATTCATTGCCTTTTTCCCAAACTCATATATATACTTTCACTCTGCTCCTTTGTCCTTAATCTTCTTAGCTCTAACGTTACCTTTAGAACCGAAGTCTGTAAGCCTCTTTTCTCTGTTACACAGGGAGTACAAAAGAAATATAATTTCTGTAAAACTGATTTGCATTGTAGTAAATTTATCATGCTTCCTGGTTCTTGGTGACTAGGTAACCAGCAGAGGAGCTAATTCATTATTTTAGCAATTCAAACAGGACCTCGGAAGAAAGGCACCCTGTGGTCACGAAGCACTGGGACTGTACTAATGAGAAGATTAAAAAAAAGTTCAGCTTACACAGTTCCAGATAATCACAAATGTACCCAAGGATTATTAACAACCACAATTACCTGGAACAAGATTATCTGCCTGCTTGGTTATTCTAAAGTCAACTTGTATTTGAGTTTACAAGTTATTTTGAAGTGGCTGGCGGGGCCCCATCCTAATACACATCTGGGGAAATATGAGGGTATGCCTGTCTTCATGGTACCCAGCATCCTAATTCTCACCCAGAAGTGAAATGAAGCTCTGAGTTCTCCTAACCACAGAGCCCCTGTCTCGAGTCCTTGCAGGTCCTCTTTGTTGGAACCACCTGCCCAATGAGGGGCCAGACTCATACGTTCTAGATAAACCTTTTGGAAAATCAAAATGCCTTACTGCAGAAGCAGCGTCCATTCTCAGGGATTTCTCTAGAAGACAAAAGGCCCTGGGCTTTCATGACCCTGGTAGTCACTTCCCAAACATCCCCTTAAAAAGCTTCACTGCTATCCTTTAGTTTTGTGGGACTGTGCACTGCACTGTGCCCAGGGGCAGGTCTCAGAGGCCATCTCGTTCATCCCCTGGTTTCTCTTGCATATTCCATGCTTTCTGCTGCAGGCTAGTCTTGAACCCGGAGCTCTACTGAGAGGATGGGGGCAGACAGGGAGACAGTGGTCTTGAAGAACGTGCTCATTGGCATCAACCTGATCCTTCTGGGCTCCTTGCTCGAGCCCTCGGAGTGTCAGCTGGAGGTCACCATGGGAAGGGTCCAGAGACCAGCGGTGGAGGAGGAAGGAGGCGCTGCCAGCTACAACGCATCTGGCAAGGAGCAGCCGGTGGTCTTCAACCACGTGTACAACATCAACGTGCCCCTGGATAGCCTCTGCTCCTCAGGGCTGGAGGCCTCGGCCGAGCATGAGGTGAGCACCGAAGACGAGGTGCTGACGGAGTACACGGGCCAGACCTCAGACCACGAGAGCCAGGTCACCTTCACGCACAGGATCAACCTCCCCAAGAAGGCCTGCCCGTGTGCCAGCTCGGCCCAGGTGCTACAGGAGCTGCTGAGCCGAATTGAGATGCTGGAGAGGGAGGTGTCTGTGCTGCGGGACCAATGTACCAGCAACTGCTGCCCAGAGAGTGCGGCCACAGGTAGAGTTCTGGAGCTTACAGCCAGTCTCCGCAGGGGAGGGAGGGCACTGAGCAGATGGGGAGAGGGAATCTGGGTGATTACACCAGTGCCTGAGAAATCTGGCACCTCTTCACACAGAGGGGAAAAAAAAAAGTGCCCTGGTCTGCAGCTGTCTGTTAATATGCCTCTAAGATCTAAGTATGGTCCTTCCCCAGGGGATTCGGCATAGGGACTCTCTACAGTGCTTAGCCAGTCTGAAATACATTAACCTAATTTGGGGGGGATGAGTCAGGGAATGGTACATCGGTTCAGCTCAGCAACTGCTGTGGCAAGCAGGGAATTTGATGTCTGTCTTCATTCATCTTTGGTTTTCACAGGCTGTTGAATTGATATCTATCCATGTTAACTGGAGGGACTAGAGAATGCAGGCGCTCTGTTCACTCCATCTCAGCCTTTCTCCAGTCTGAGAAAATTACAGTCATTAAAACCTCAGACGACCTGGCCCCATCTTCTCTGGCAAGCTGGAAGTTTCAGCCCCTGCCCCCTCCACCAAAACACGGGGCTGTGCATGCATGTGCGTGCACACGCACTCACAGAGCTTCTTACAAGCCTCTCCCCAATCCAATCCGGAACTTGGATATCTAGCCTCACCCACATCCTAACTACTAACACTTATGAATGACTCTTGACCTCTCTGGGAGAAGTCAGCTCATCTTCAGGGCCAGACTTCCTGACTTCATGTCCTATCTCTGCTATTTGCTAGCCTGTGACTTGAACAAGTTGCTTAACCCATGCGTTCCTTTTCCCCTCGACAGACTAGAACAACAAGGAGCTATTAAATATAAAAACCTCCACTCAGATGAAAGCCCGGCCTCTGGTAGGCACTTCATATTCAGTAGTTATTATCAGCAGATCCCCATGAGCAGAAAGTGTGTTCCCTTTTGTGCCCAGCTTCTCTCACCCAAAACAGTACCTTCTACCCATTTGATTCAGTCTGTAATGAGAAAAGGACTGTGTCTTACTATCTTGGGTTCAAGCTCTTACCTCTCTAGGGTCTAATATCTCAAGCCTTGCCCAAGGATGAAAGAGGTGTCAGGAATTGCATTTTAATAGGGAGAAATGGCCCACATGTCCAGAGAGATGTCCAACACATTCATTCTGAGACACCAAGACTGGGGGTAGTCTTTGAGAAGAGAAATATTTCTTGGGTTTTCTCACCTCTTCCTCCTTATAACCAAAACTATAAACAATCTGAAACTGAGGACAAAGTCCAGGTGTTCAAACTCTCCTTCCTCAGTGAGTTCACTTTTTCAGTGGAGTTGGGAAATACAGGAAAGACACAGGTGTCCATGGACATGGGTCTTCAATGCCTGGGAAGCTGGTGGCTTCTGTAAGTGGGCTTTTTTTTTTTTTTTTTTTTTAACCAGCTTCCCACCAGGTTCCCTGGGAAGATGTGAAAAGATCTATAAGGAAGATCTATGTTAACCAATGTCAGTATAGTATCCTTTCAGGCCATGGGGGGAGGGGGTGCATGAAGTGGCAAAATTAAACAAGGACATAACTTACTTGACTTCCTATCCCCAAGGCCAAGTGCCGAGAAGGATGCCAAGCAAGTACTGCTATGGTGTTCGTTTAATAAGTTTGTTTGATTCATGCTGGACAGATAAATTAACCACTCTAGTTATTGCATGATAAAGCCTAGGGCCGGAGATACACGTAGAATCCTAAAAAGATCACAGCAAACAGTCACCAAATGAGACAAATTCTGGGAAACCTTTTAAGTGACCCTGGAGCTGAGCTGTGAAGGATGAGCAGTTAGTTAGATGGTGGGAAGGAGAGGAATAGGAAGCATCTGCAGCACTTTTGATCTTGACCTGCCTCACAGGCCTGATTCTCAGCCTCCATCCCCTCGGTCCCCTTCAGTCCCCAGTGCCAGCACCTGGGCATGTTGGTCAGGGACTGCTCCCAGGCTCTGAGAACCTCCTTGATCTGCTCAGGGTAGAGAACGGACGAGCCTGAGGATCGGCACCCTCTAGGGACAGCCCTTCAACCCAGTTGAGGTGTGGCTTGCCCTGTGGCCAGAAGACCCTGCAGGACTGAACCCAAATCACCCTCCCTGGGCCTTTGCCTGATAATATGCTTGGCTTGGGCTCCTCCCTCCCTGGTCTCCCCTTCTCCCCAACCAGTTTTTTCCTGGGAGCACCTCCCAATTAGTCTCTAGGGAATCCAAGCCAAGACACACTGCAGGTGAGCTCCTAAAGGACAAGGGACCCGATCTCACTCATCCTTACCCTCAACACTATGCCAGACATACACAACCCACATTAGGTAAAAAGATTCATGAAGCTGTTGACATGCCAAGCCAGCTTGAGCTTCTCTCTCAGCAACACAAATTTGGTCAGTGAGCAAGCTGAGGTCTTGGCCTGCCCCCCTCCCCGTACCCCACTGCCAGGAGGTTTCACAGCTGCCCTTTGACCTTCTCCTTGGCCATTCCAGGACAACTGGACTATATCCCTCACTGCAGTGGCCATGGCAACTTTAGCCTGGAGTCCTGTGGCTGCATCTGCGATCAAGGCTGGTTTGGCAAGAACTGCTCGGAGCCCTACTGCCCCCTGGGCTGCTCCAGTCGGGGCGTGTGTGTGGACGGCCAGTGCGTCTGTGACAGCGAGTACAGCGGGGACGACTGCTCAGAACTCCGGTGCCCAACCGACTGCAGCTCCCGGGGGCTGTGCGTGGACGGGGAATGCGTCTGCGAAGAGGCCTACACGGGCGAGGACTGCAGCGAGCTGAGGTGCCCCGGGGACTGTTCAGGGAAGGGGATCTGTGCCAACGGTACCTGCCTGTGCCAGGAAGGCTACGTCGGTGAGGACTGCGGCCAGCGGCGGTGTCCAAATGCCTGCAGCGGCCGAGGACACTGCCAGGAGGGGCTGTGCCTCTGTGAAGAGGGCTTCCAGGGCCCTGACTGCTCAGCAGGTAGGGAGGGGGGCTCCGCGGGGCCGTTGGCAAGGGCGGTCCAGCCAGCTAGTAGGAGGCGGGAAGAGATATAGGAGGGAAAGTGAATTTAGGCCAAAGAATTGCCAAATGGGTCGTGCTCCTCTGCTTTCCGAGAGAGGTGATGTCTTGAGTCGATCACAGTTGACAACATGGGTTGAAGGGGAGAAGAGTGGAAACCAGAAAAGGTCAAGTTTGGGATGAAAGCTGAATCTTACCCCGAGGCTGGAACAAAGTCAATGGTAATAATGGAGACAGCATTTCACTGTCCTTAAGATGGAAGAAAGCGAAGAGTCAAGGGACCCCTTAGGCAAGGGACCCCTCTCTAACTCAGCGGACTTCCCAGAGCTCCACCCACTCTGAAATATTCCCCTTTCCTGTTGCCATATTCTGAGGACACTCCTTTCACAATGCTAGTTTATGAGATGGGGCATAGTCTGTGATAATCAGACTCACTGGGCACTCTGGTTATTTTGGGAGCTTCCATATGGCCAAGTTATTAATTTATGAAATGATCTAGAATCCACATGGATGAAAGTATTTACAGGCGAGGAATTATGTGTAAACAGGAATAAATTTCTAAAGCCCTCCATTAAGCAAGAACTCACAGTCTAACTAAAACGCTATGATTCAGTTTGTTCCAAAGGACATATAACAAACTGGAATCAACCCCACATGTGTCTACATCATGAAACCAACACAAGGGTGATGTCCCAAAAGGAGGCCCCAAGTCCATCAGTGAGAACATACCAATATTTTATTGGAGATCATTTTCTTTTGCCTAAAATCAGATTATTTTTCATTATCTCTCTGTGACTGCTCGTCATCTTCTAAATCAGTGACTGTCTCTGATAAATTTGTATTTTAAACAATACAGATTGAGTGATTGATCTTCATCCTTCTCATTCATAGTACAATCTGTAACAGTTGGCTCAGAGGGCTCATTGGGAAGATTTAAAATAAAAAAATAACAAGAAACAAACATTATTAAATCTTCTGATGAGTTGATTCTAGGAATTTTTCTGATCAGATTTCTGACCTCAGTTTAAGGGGGAGATTCTGGGAGGCCAGGTCTTTTATTCTTGAGCATCAGCAGTGATTCCCACCTACGTACCAGAGCAGTCAGACAAGTCTTCTGCACCTGCAACTTAAATTTCTTTTGAAAGATGAATGCAACAAGGTAAAGAAAAAAAAAACAATTCACTGCTTAGGAAAAAAAATGTTTCTCCATTTTTCCCATAGTCAATGGTTTCATGCAGCCTCATACTTTTGTTTACTGAATATCTTTCTGAAAATATAGTCATTATACCAATTGTTCAGAAGGAAAATTCAAGCAGAAATTAAGCTGCATCATTTACAAACCCAAGGTCACTATTAATTGCTGGAAAGGGGACACTGAAGCATGATCCCAGCTCTCACTCACAGGACAAGGCTCTATGAGGCCCCATCAGAGGACGCTAAGTGTTCTTCTGGGCCCTTCTTTATGTGTGGCTGCTGTATAGTTCACATTCTTCTTAATAAAACTTGTCTCTGTTGGGTTGTACATACCTGTCATGTTCTTCCTGACCCTCCTTTTCCACCGGGATGGGTTCATTTGCAAATGGAACCTTAATCGGATCCAGAGTACAAACTGAGCTGGAGATGACCCTTCTGGTCACGTGGGGAAGACTCAGCAGCTGCTAGCGTAACTACAACTAGGCTGAACTCAATCCATGAGCCACATGTTACCTCCAACACGTTACCTCTGTGCCATTTGATTGCGGAAGACTTTTAGACAACCAGATAAATTACTTTATAGGTTCCCAAAGCACGTGAGGAGGGACAGTTGCATAATTTCCATCTGTTTCTATAGCAACCATGGAGCCACCACTCATTGCTGGAGGTGCTGCTCTCAATGCTTGTCTTTTAAACCAAATGCCATGGGTCTCTTCCAGAGAAGTATCTAGGTCATTATCTAAAGTGCTACTTCACCTGCTCTTGGTGAGAAGGCTCCAGGAGAGGGGCTGTTTACCGGCTGTTTGACATTTCTGGCCAGATGCGCACAAGCCAGTATTACTATTCGTCTCACCAACAGCAGGAAGGGGAGGAGAGAGGAGAGTGGGGAAGGTGAAACCGAGGAGAGCCATAACACACTTCCTGACTTTCCTTTCTCTCTGGCAAGGGCATGGAGAATGGAGGCCCATTGTGCGGACTTCATTCTGAGATCCCTTAGTCTGCTAGAGCTTGAATGCAATTGAATAGAGTTGACAAGACCACTCTACTTGACTCCCAGCCTTGATCTTTCTCACAGTGGGCCATGAGACCAGATCTCAACCTTTCTGCCTCTACTCTCTGGCCGGGTAAAGATAATAGAACAACAACAAAAAGAATATGAACACTTAAACCAGGTCTTAGAAAGAAGCTACTCGGGGCTTCTCATTTTACAAATTGAAAAAGCAGCAGTCCTGGGAGACAGAAAGATTTTTCCAGAGCCAGACAGCTAATTAATGGCAGAACAAGAATAAGAACTCTGGTCTCCTACCAACTTCTAGCACTCTTGAATCCTCCCTAGGATGCTAAGTAGAGTGGAATTGGAAAATAAAAATGGTAAAAGCCACATGCATAAAGAAATAGTCTTTTGATATGAAAGCTGAGCTCTGTCAGGTGATAAAAAAAATATTAAGTGTTGGAGACAGGATAGGGGTGCTTGTTCAACCATTTGTCCACATGTGCCCCCAGTGAAGGAGGTTAGTGTGGGAGGAGGCCAGTGAACTGGTCACAAGTCCCTGTGAAGAAGCAGGGTGAAAGAAACACCAGAGTTGGGGCTTGAAACAATCTAGAAAGCCATTCCTTGGACTTTGGTCAGACATGCAGAGATTCATCACCATCAGCCTCTGTGTTGGCCAGCACTGCAGCCAGTCCCAACTTTGGCACCCAACCTCACTCACTCCTCTGAGCAAGACACTTCATGGAACTAATTCCAACTGCTCTCACCACATATATGCAAAATTGATGCCAGATCTAAAAAGTAAACAGCATGGCATCTTTGCAGATAAGCAACTCCAGTTCCTCAAGCTACAGTTAATTCTTTTTAACTGCCTGCTCATCCATAAGTTTCCAAGTTGGAGCCCCAAATAAAGCAAGACTAAAAATACTTTGTGTGGTTTTCCTTTGGTCCAATGGTTAAGAATCTGCCTGCCAATGCAGGGGATACAGGTGAGATCCCTGCTCTGGGAAGATTCCATATGCCATGGGGCAACTAAGCCAGTGTGCCACAACTACTGAAGCCCATGTGCCCAGGGCCCATGCTCTGCAACAAGGGAAGCCACCGCAATGAGAAGCCTGCCCACTGCAACAAAGAGAAGCCCCCGTCCACAGCAACTAGAGAAAGCCTTCATGCAGCAAAGAAGAACCAGTGCAGCCAAAAATAAATAAATAAAAGAATATTTTGCATCAGCCCCACTAAATTCCTTGAATCAAGGCATACGGCTCTTTTATAGTTTGCTTTCTAGTTCAATATCATTTAATTTTATAAGAATTATTGACACCCAGTGTATACAGCATCTGCTAAATTATAGGGTGAGTGTTGATGGTCTCTTCTGCTGAGCCACTGCTCTCAAGAATGCTTCTTCCACCATGGACATTATTGCTTCTTTCTCATCAGACATGAAGGTTGTTTTTCCCACCACCCAGGCTCAGGTCTCAAGATTAAAAATTTGCCAAGCTAAGTTGTCAAGATGAGAAAATCCTTCTGCAGCCTTTTTAACTTTAAAATCCTCAAATGTGCTGTTTGGATCATTTTCTATTGTCATGATTAGCTTTATTTTCTGGAGAAAGGAACAAAAAATGAATTCACCGACTTGTTCTGAATGCCTAAGAATTGTTGGTGACGGAATTTGGAATGGCCATTTCTGTCACTATGACAGGAGGAGTCCCACATTGGAAACTTGGAATTAATGTGTTGAATCACAAAAGGCAGGCACTAGAGAATCCTTCTTAAAAGAGGTTTCTGACCACTAGGATAAGCACCAGTCTGGAATTTCCATCCTAAAAGACAGTCTGAATTATTTGCTGATGTAGTTTATTTCTGAGGCTCTGTACAAATGAAAGAAAGCATTTGGCACAATCCATAACCCATCCTACAAATTGTAGGGGGAAGAACATCCAGGGTAGAAAAGTGTAGACTGAATGTAGAAGACCTTCGCTTGATGATCAGTTCAGCTATGACCCAACTCCCTTACTTTGGGCAAGTCCTTTTGCCGGGGTCTGTTTCTGCATTTGTAAAGTTGAAATAATTATATCTTCCCAATCTACCTCATAAAGCTGCTATTAAAAGATTTTTTTTAAAAAATTCTAGTTAGATGGTGCTTCATAGACCAAGATGCTATGCAAATGTAAGTTGTATTGCACACTGACTTAGAGTTCCTAAAATCATTGCACCTGGGTTCAAATCCTAGCTTCTGTATTCGATTGTGTGACCCAGTTTTCTTCTCTGTAAAACAGGGGTAAAAATAATACTGATCCCATAGTGTTGGTGAGAGGATGAGATGAGAAAATCCATGTCAGAATGTTTAGCCTAGTGCTTGGTGCATAATAAATAATTAATATAATCATGCAAAATACTGTTGGTTCTATATATCAACTGTTCCTTCTTTGGTCCAAGAGTCATTCGGTATACATTATACAGGCTAACCCAAAGATCTTAGTGGAATTCATAGCTCAATCATGTCAGAGTTAGAAACAATACAAGCTTACAAGCTATTTGAAACTTTATTTAAATTTCGTTTACATACATCTAACTATATAAATTGTTAAAAATAATGTTAATTTTGTTTGTTTGTTTTGGTCAACATATGACTTCTTAAATCACAAGAAGTTCTGCTATCTAGACTGTTTCAAACCATGAATAGTTCCTGAAGCAAATGCCCAGTACTGCAAATATATGTTCCTAATGCCCATCATATGAGTCTTCATTTCTGCCTCTGATGAGGATTTGAGGTTGAGCAGCATAGAGAGCAGGCACTTTCCACTCACATGGCCCCGTGACTAGCAGTCCTCAGTCCTCTGCTTGTGTAAAGGGAAAAGAGTGAGAATTCTCAGAAAATTCAACACCAATGACAACACTTAAGCTAAACAAAGCCTCCACTACACATAACTTTATAAGTTAATTATGACTACTTAAATACTGGCCTGATCTTTGATTTCATCTACAGGCAGGTCCAATTACAGGCACACTGGTATTAACTTCCTAATTGGTCTTTAAGTTTCAGTTGTTTAATACCCCCACTACCACTGAATCTTCACTTCCCCAGGGAACCATACATGAAGGCTATTGAATAGTCTTTGAGAAGTAGAACAGGAATGCTCCTTTGTCATCATCCCCTATGTCAAGGTTAATAAAAATTTGTGTAACACAAGTTACATTTCCAGAGTAATCTGATAACAATTATGTATTAAACTACCAAAAATATTAGCTAACATATGCTGTTAAATATCTAACAACTAGCTCTCTGAGGGAAAAAATAACAAGCTCCACTTTGTAGCATTTGCCAGCTCCCATGGTATAAATACTCCCACCATAGCCAGTTTCAAAGTACCAGCATAAAGTCACTAAATGTTGAGCTGGGAACAGCTGTGCACTAGAATACAATCAAATAGTACTGGGTTGGCGAAAAAATTCATTTGGGTTGTCCACCCAGTTCATGGAAAACCCGAACGAAATTTTTGGCCAAATATTTCTTCCCCAGTGGCTCAGTGGTAAAGAACCCGCCTATAATGCAGAAGACATGGGTTCGATCCCTGGGTTAGGAAGATCTCCTGGAGGAGGAAACAGCAACCTGTTCCAGTATTGTTGCCTGGAAGTCCCATGGGCAGAGGAGCCTGGTTGGCTACAGTCTATGGGATCGCAAAAAGTCGGACACGACTTAGCAACTGAGCACGCATGCACTATTTCTACCAAAGAGATACAACACAGGTGAATTGCCTTAAGGGCACAGATAATAGTATAATGCAGCGAAGTCGTTTGCCAGTGATGAGTCTGGAGTATTTATTACTTTTGTTCTTAAGGTAATTATCTAATTCTAAGTTTAGACAATTTCATGTTTCACAATGACTATTTTAAAATGTCTTGCAAAATTTGACAACTAACTTTTCCAAGCCAGTAGGAGCAGGCTCCAGCCCACTACTAACTCAGGGCCCTGTAGAGATGAGAGTACTGAGCACAGAAAAGACAAGAACCTGCCTGCCAAGGGACTTCCTGATCACTCCAAGTCAGTGGGCTGAGAGCACACAGACAGGGCACGTGGGGTGAGAGGTGAGGAAGTTGAGTCCAGCGTGGGGAAGGCAGACCTCTGAGCTCATGCTATCTGTGTATTGCCTCCTGGTAGTTGCCCCTCCAGAGGACTTGCGAGTGGCTGGTATCAGCGACAGGTCCATTGAGCTGGAATGGGACGGGCCGATGGCAGTGACGGAATATGTGATCTCTTACCAGCCGACGGCCCTGGGGGGCCTCCAGCTCCAGCAGCGGGTGCCTGGAGATTGGAGTGGCGTCACCATCTCAGAGCTGGAGCCAGGTCTCACCTACAACATCAGCGTCTACGCTGTCATTAGCAACATCCTCAGCCTTCCCATCACTGCCAAGGTGGCCACCCGTACGTACCATTTCCCCCTCCTGCTTCATTTTTCTTTTCTCCTACATGAGATCATGGGCATTCATGATGGTAGTGTCTTTTCTTAATTCTTCAGGGATGCCTGCAGTTATCATTGCTCTCAAGGGGAAGGGCTTCCAATGTGACCCACTTAGGAAAGGGCACATCATTAAAAAGACACTTCCAAAAGAGCAGAGTTTCCACAGCCCAGACAGCCCCTATCTATTATAGAGCCAAAAGGACAAAAAGTACTGTAATTGTTGAGTTTTGACTTGTTATAAGCTTGAGTCTGATTAGAAGTCAAGGAAAGTATGAGACTTACACAGACTTTGAATCTAGTTAGAGATTCAAAACCAGCAGATACGAAATAGGACATATAATAAGCAAGTGCTAAATGGTATATCACAGATGGCGAGTGTATAGCACAGTGGGAAAAAAAATCTTATTTAAAACCACAACTGAAAACACCCACTTCTCCTCAGAGAGAGGTGGCATTATGTCTTTGTAATCTTTTGTTTAGTAAAATACCCTGATGGTCCATTTCGATTATAAACATTGAATCTCTAAAGCATCATTTAGGAAGAGTCAATGGGCAAAAGAGAGACACAGAGCATGCTAAACCCTTTTCTATGAGAAATGGAAGTTTCTCTTTTTTATTTATAACAGAGGAACTGCTATAGGTATGTATCTATATTTTGCATGCTTATTTAAGAACAGAAACATTTTAAAAGATTGCATATCAACTATTAACATTAGTTACATCAAAGAGCAGAATAAGAAGAGATAGGAAAGGGCTTTTATTTAGTTTTCTTTATATACTTCGGAATTCTTCAATTGTCTTTCCAACCCCACTTCTCCAGCTCTCAAATGCCAGCTGGGCATTGTACAATTCAATTCAACTCAATATCTATCCACCTGGAGTTAGCATCAGATCCAACAAGCTAAAAATCTCAGTCTCTCAGGGCTGCTTCCACATCGGTTTTCAGCCACAGGTCCCAGGTTGTCACGGGTCCTCTGAATAGCCAGCTCTACATTTAAGGGGTTCCCACAACCCCTCCTTAATTTGGTAATTCCTTAGAACTCACAGAGCTCAAGAAAGCACTTTGCTCTCTATAACCAATTTCTTAGAAAGGATGCAAGTCAAGAACAGCCAAATGGAAGATATACATAGGGCAAAGTATGGTGTGTAGGGTTTCCATGTTCTCTCTGCACAGTAACTCTCAGTAACTCCACGTGTTCACCAACCCAGGAGCTCTCAGAACCCCATTGCTTAGGGCCTTTATGGAGGTTTCATTATGCAGGCATGATTGGTAAAACCCCTAGCCATTGGTGATTAACTCATGTCAGCCCCTTTCCCCTCACTGGAGGTTGGGGGCAGAAGTTCCAAACCTCTCCCTAAATCACTCTTGGGTTTTTCTTCAAACCAGCTATCTAGGAGGCCCGGGCTACCAGGTATCTCATAATCATACAAAAGATACTCTTTTCCCTCTGGGGATTCCTAGGGTTTTAGGAGCTGTTGTGTTAGGACAAAGACCAAATACTTTTTTTTTATTACATCACAGAGATTTTAGTAGTGGCAGGAAACCAGAACAAGATGTGACCATGAAATATCAGCCCCTGGGTTGGTAAATGAGACTTATCACCAAATATGGGATGAGTGATCCAAGTCCATTTGGTGTAGGTCTCAAATGACAAGATGGTATTTGGGTAACAAATGCCAAGAAAGTTCAGAATAAGAAGAGGTTGAAGTAGGAAGGTGGTGTTGATGGTTGGAGAAGGCAATGGCAACCCACTCCAGTACTCTAGCCTGGAAAATCCCATGGACGGAGGAGCCTGGTAGGCTGCAGTCCATGGGGTCGCTAAGAGTCAGGCACGACTGACCGACTTCACTTTCACTTTTCACTTTCATGCATTGGAGAAGGAAATGGCAACCCACTCCAGTGTTCTTGCCTGGAGAATCCCAGGGATGGGGGAGCCTGGTGGGCTGCCGTCTATGGGGTCGCACAGAGTCGGACACAACTGACGTGACTTAGCAGCAGCAGCAGCAGCAGCTCATGGTTAAGAACCCGCCTGTCAATGCAGAAGACATAAGAGATGGGGGCTGGGTCCCTGGGTCAGGAAGATCCCCTGGAGGAGCTCATGGCAACCCACTCCAGTATTCTTGCCTGGGAAATCCCATGATCGGAGAATCCTGGAGGGCTACAGTCCATAGGGTCGAAAAGAGTCAGACGCGACTGAAGCGACTGAGCACACACGCGCCAAGGAGAAAGAGTTGGCTTGGTAGGCTTCGTGGAGGCCAGGGTCTTGAGTTGTGCTGCAAGCATAGGGCAGGCAGAGGGGAAAGGATTTAAGAAGTCATTTTGTCCCCTTGCTTCTCAGGTGACAAAGATCCTGTTAGAATATTGGACTCCCCCCTCTGAATGCTGACTTTTTTAAAATATGCCTATAATTATCTCTGTTTATATCTGACCTTTTTTTTTTTTTCTTCTTCAATTCCTCTGGTGCCTGAGAACCAGTTTAAAATATCTGCAGTGATCGCGTAGAGAGGCAGGTCACCATCTGCTGCTTTCCCCACCTTGCTCTGGGATGAGTCACCACAGCGAGAGCCTGGCCCGACTCCCAGGCCTCTCTGCTCTGATCCGCGTGCACCACGCGCCGTGGTGAGGTTTCCATCTCCCGTGGCGTTTATTCTGCCGATTCAGGGCATCCCCTCGGGCAAGCTCCCAGGTGACAAGGACAGAATCATGTAAACTCACCTGATGCACCTTCAAGTGGGTTCAGGAGCTGCCCTGCCTTTCACCAAGAAGGAAGCTTCCAAACAGGAAGGAGGAGAATCTGTCCATCTTCCAATGGGAGGGTCCCAGGAGAGGTGCAGCTAAAAATGGGATCAGGCTCCCTGGAGAAGTGAGAAAAGTCGTGCCGTCGTATTTCAGGGCTGGTAATTGGAACTCCATTAGGACCAGTCTACTTCCACCTGTGTGCGCATGTGTGTGTTTGGGGGCGGGAGGGGTGGGAGGGTGTGGGGAGTGGAAAGCCAGGGAATCAGGAGAGGAACTAAAAACAAGATTGAGGTGAAGGTGAGTGAGGGAGAGAGGGAAGAGAGAACCAAGCAAAAGCTGGAGAAAGAAAAGCAGGAACTCGTGGAGCGAAAGCAGAAACTCCAGTATCTGTTACTGTCCCTTATTTACACCCTTGCTTGGCTTGGCTACACATTTTGCTATACAAAATGGAAATTTCAGGCCATCCTAGAGGTGGCGATTTGAGCTAAACAAGATATTCTTAGTGCACAGTATGAGATGGAGAAAAGCGTTCCAGTCTCTGTTCTTAAGTTGGCTTGCTAATTCTCTCTGTGCCCCCTTCTCCCGGGTGTGAGAAGGAACAGTGACATTAACCTTCACACCGCCTCTTGGAAACCCTTAAAGCCTCCAAAGATGGCCTTTGGTTTCTCTGAAAAAGGCATTATGTTAAATGCCAAGACTCAACACCTTAGTAAGGACAGGGAAGTGTGACTTTTGGATTTTAACATCAACCTATTATGGAACAGAAAGCATAAAAAGTACTTCTTAGGTGTTCATTAGGGTTACTCCTCTATTTGCTCACACTGAGCGCCGACACCACAGTGCCTGGGCCCACCCCTTGCCTGGAATCCAGCGCGTCTGTAATGAGGTTGGGATAGCCCATCACACGCCACGGCATCCATGGCGTGGAGGGAGCCCAGGTACTGCTCTCTGCCCCTGCCAGGGCTAGCCATGACACTATCACCCACATTGCTGTGTTCCAGATCTCTCCACGCCTCAAGGGCTCCGATTCAAGACGATCACAGAGACCACCGTGGAGGTGCAGTGGGAGCCCTTCTCATTCTCCTTCGATGGGTGGGAGATCAGCTTCATTCCAAAGGTAACCCCCACCTGTCAGATGGCCAAACAGCCTGATGTGGCATACCCACACCCTCGACTTAGGATTGGGGCAGCAAAAAAGCCACCCTCCCCCCACACACACACACAATCTCTGTCTCTCTCTCCATGCCATTAAGGACACAAGGGGGCACTTGGCGGGCTACAGAACATTTCTTTCACAAAGGCGTGGTAATGACTGATTAACAAGAATGGCCCCAAGCCTGGTACCCAGGCCTTGGATGACAGGAGAATGAGGGAGCAGCCATGGCCCAGCTCTCTGCTCAAAAAGCTTTACATTTTTAGCAAGCTGCAACTTCAGTGAGTCTGAAAACCTAGACTTTCAAAAAGTTGGGGCTTCTCTCTAGGACACAAGAAAAGCTAAAGCCAATCAGTCTCATAGTCAACCCACAGCTTCATTCTGTGCAGGCAGAGGCCCCAGAAGTCAGCCTACGTGGTTTCAGGCTCTGAAAGTCAGAGATGTAACACAAAAACACCATGCATAACCTAGTCATTGAGAAAAATGTTCCTTAAACATTTTGAGCTGAAAAGGATCTTAAGATTTCTTTCCATTCATCAAAGTGGTATTTTATTTTATTAATCTGAAAATTAACGTATCTAAGTTGCCAGAGGTGCCTGACTAGTTCTAATTTTCTAGGAGTTATTAATGCGACTGATGTTTTCCCTAGCTATATCACTCATGAGGGCATATATATATATATATATATACATACATACATATACATAAAATGTTTAATCACATTCCTTTCCTTTGTCTTCATCTTTCAATATCAAAGGGCATTTTTTCAAATCATTCATCAGACTTAATGACAGATGACACATTTTTGGCTCATAAGACTGTGATTTTACCATTCCTTTTACTTCAAAATTCTTAGAGGCATGGATTGTTGAAACTACAAAAGACTTTCAGATTCACAGAGAATGACCCTTCATTTTACATCTAGTTTGTTTAGTTTATAGAGAATAAGACTCAGTGAACTTAAACGATATCAGACAGCTGGTTGGTGGCAGGCTTAAAACAAGAACCTGATCTCCACTTCTTATTCCAGGGCTCTGTCCTCTGAACTGGACAGATACCTCTTTCTCTTGTGGGGATATAGTCATGACATGCCAGGCGAACTACATCTAAGCAGATATTCTATATATGTAGTTTCTTATATGTTTTATCTGCATTAAAATGGCCAAAGAAGTATGGTGGGCAATTGGATTCCTGCCGCTCTGCTGCTCAGGCAAGACAAAACAATGCCAGGATTGCCTGTTTTACATCTAATATGTAAATTCCAAATGAGAGTGGGGCTAGCCAGGGCTTACCTAGGTCAAATATACAGCCACATACAATAACTGTATGCTCTGTAGGTTGTGGCTAGTGGGAGGCACTTGTCACATTGATTTATAAGAGTATGGATATAAAATACATATAGGGCACTCCAGGTGACATGAACAGAGACCAAAGATTATAAGAAAAGGACTGTGCCACAAAAAATAGCCCTCTTGTCACCTCCACTTCCAGAGACACAAAGAGAAAACGTATAAGAACAGGCCAACAGACAGACAGGTGGGCAGAGAGACGCTAAACCCTGGACTCGACGTCATGTTGATCTTTTTCGCTTCCTCTTTCACCAGTGTGTCTCTTTCTTCTCTCCTTTGTATTATTCTTTGTTCTACCCTTTTCCTCTTCTTTGTACTCCATGGTTGTATCACTGGTTCCTAACTCATCTGGGTAAAAGGGAAACAAGACAATGACAGATGTGCAGCCAGGGTAACACTATGAGAAACTCCAGACACAGCAAAATAATAGCTCCAGCTCATTAAAAAACTCGGAACATCTCAGTTTGAAATATGTTGTCATGTACATAAAGATGTTTACACACATACACACACAACTAGACTCTTCTAAATAGCCAAAGGCATGCTCACCATGATAAATGCCAAAAAAAAAAAAAAAAAAAATCTGATAGGTGGTAAGTATCAAACATTTCATTTTTGGCAAAAATGTCTACATCACCTCATGACTAATTTTTATTGGCAAACTCAGTAGAAGCAGGGGAAGCCAAAGAAATGTTCTTGAAAATTGGTTCTCCCTTTGCCAAATCCTCATAGAGTGGTGGCATTCTTCTTGAGCCTGCTGGGAGCCATTCCTGGCCCCAGACACTCAGCTGTCAGCCTAGAGGGCAGAGAAGCATTTCTCATCTTTAACTCACAATCAGGGTCCCATCCTTTCCCCTCCTATTGATTTCCTCTTCTGGTTTCTCTGCTTCTCCCTTCCTTCCACCAGAACAATGAAGGAGGGGTGATTGCCCAGCTCCCCAGTGACGTCACATCCTTCAACCAGACAGGACTAAAGCCTGGGGAGGAATACATTGTCAATGTGGTGGCTTTGAAAGAGCAAGCCCGGAGCCCCCCTACCTCGGCCAGCGTCTCCACTGGTGAGTGCCTCCAACCTTTCTCCCTCTGACAACCCAAGGTTCACTCAGGAAGAACTGCAGACTCAATCAAGAGAGACAAAGGGATGCTAGGACTTCTCCCACAGCTGAAATTAATTTTGGTGCCTGGAGATGGAGCTTATTCCACTAGATGCTTAGGTGAACATCTTCCTTATTCTTGCAAACCCAGAAACCCAGGAGAGTATTCTATGAGAAATTCTTTGTTCAGATCTCCAGTGTGTCTGTATTCTGATCTTACTCATTAAGAGACTTCATTTGTCAGTCCCTAATATCTTGAGCTTTGGAACCAACAAGAGCTAATACACTCTTGCTTATTGTGAGGCGTGCAGAAAGTCCTAAGACGCTTCCCAAACCTCGATCCATTTGACAATGATGAACGATAATACCTTCTTCAAAGAAATGACATGAGGATTAAATCAGATAAAGCACACAAAGTGATTAGCACTGAGTTGATGACAGTGTGTATACATTCACTCAGAGAACACCTTTCGAAGTGACAGAGCCGGAGGAAACACATCATTCCAAACCAGTAAGTGTGGGTTGGGTCACTGTTCAAGGTGACAACTTAAGTAGATTATTATTTCATCTCCACAGTTCCTCTCATGCAAGATCATTATATTTCTATGTTTGAGTCATTAACTGTATCACATTTTGCTTTATTGTTTCCTTAGCTAAAAAAGGATGTTCAACCTCAGAGCTGTAAATTAACAAATATAATGTGTGTGTGCGCCCTCAACCAAGGATTTCTCAAAAGTTATAAATAGCTTCTGGTATCACTTTTGGTTCTCATTTTGTTGATGGAGGAGCTGAGACTCAAAGGTTAAGCAACACTCCCTGTAACAGAGACTGAGTTAGGCGAATATTGGGAGAGCTTTATTTTTTTATAAACAGAAACTGACACCTAAGAAAACCAGTCATGAGTCCAGGGCGAAGGCCAGGTTGGCCAGAAAAGGGAACCACAACACTATATAATGAGCCCATGTTTATGGATTAGTGATTCATACTTTGTTAACTGGATCCAAACTAAACAGCCTCAGGTGCTGAGGTTTGTGCTCAGTCAAGAAAACATTGGTTTAAAACTATTGTGGCACCAGATTATGCTTCATTAGAGCCCCAGGGTTCCGTGACAGCTCCTCAAGGCAAGGAGGAAGTAGAGATCCCGGCCTCTTATTACTCCCACTCCCATGTCCCTCCCACCTTCCCACCAAGGCAGTTAGTTCCCCTTTCATCTCTTTTATATTTTGTACAATCATTTAAGATTTTCTTCTTTTAAAAAAAGAATATGACCCCTCCTCCTCCCCAAAAGGCTTTAAACCCACTGTACTAATCCAAATATGTTTTAGAAAAAACTACAGCCATAAAACTAAACGTGCTCTGTAGGACTCTCTCCAGTGGCCAGAGTTATCCCCCAGTTTTGCTTCCCAAGGTTGTACTGGACCCTTAAGAGTTGGTTAGGTAATTGTTCATTCTCCTCTTCTGATTTGGAATGTTTCAGGTCCCTAAATCATTTCTGAGATTTGATACCAAGAAAGTATTAGCAGAAAACAAAAAGCTAGAAGAAGATGGTACATAAAAGCGCAGAGAAGAACATTACAGACATAGGATGCCTTTCTTCCAAAACACTGACACGCTTAGAAGAGACAGACTCTGCTTTAGGCTTCTACTTACACCACATTTTGACAAAATTGGCAGTCTTTTTTTTTTAATTTGGAATTTTCTTAAGATTAAAATGAAAAGCTCCTGATCTTGTCATCTGTGGTAAAGCCAGGCCAATTTTTTTTTCCAATTAGGAAAAAAATGTCCTAGTTCATATTTTGAGATTGTGTACAGAATCACAAAGAAATGGAGAGAAAAATATTTATTCCAGTTTACCTTTTGAGGAGGATGTGTGTTTGTTTAAAAATTAGAGCCTAAATTGAAAGCAAACTGATACCTTCTTGACCGGAATGGGACATGGCTACCCAGTGGCCAACTGAAGGGCCGAATCCAAGGGTGGGTGCGGAAAAGACCGTTGGCTCCCAGCCCCATCTGCTATTTTTAAGAAACCATTGTTTAATTAATTCCTTCTGCTAAGGTCTGATCCACACCAACCCTCTCCTGCAAAGCTCTGAGTCCTTGTCAGGCACGCAAGCTGGCTTCTTCCAGTCGGGCCATTTTGGGAATTCAAATTACAAGACCTCCTGCAGCCAGAGGCCTTGGCGCTTGCTTCACAATGACACTCTAATACAAGCAAGCATTATGACTAGGATTGGGGGATTTAAAGAGCTGATGGAAAAAGCCTGACATGGTCATTAGAGTTTTTGTGACTTTTTTTTTTTCCCAAGAAGCTCCAGTTTATTGAAATGCTTCCTTTTCTTTCTTATGACTGTTGAGAATCATCTCTTTATTTCATTTACTCAGCACCCATGTACTGAGTGTCTACTATGTTTCAAGTATTATGCTTATTCAGCTGCTCGGAGAACATCTCCCCCATCTCATTATTAAATTAAATGAAATTTAAAAGCCCAAATTATCTAAAACCATGAAATACAGCATGAAGGAAAGAAAACATCTGGATGTATTCTGTTAGATCTCATTATTACTCCAAATATGAAAACCAGAACATTTTAACTCCAAACCAGGTGGCACCAAAACCAAATGATCTGGTGATTTTTATTTTGGCTGGTGCCAGACCCCAAATCCAAAGCTGTTTAATAGAGAACAGGACTAGGCTAGACCCACAAAGAGAGGGTGGGGTGCCCAGGGAAAGGCCAACTCAGAAAGACTGAGAGGCTCAAAGTCAGGCTGAGACAGTCCTGAGGGGGACACCATCCTGGAGACAATCGAGACTGTGATCTGGTGAGGATTGTTTAAAAAAAAAAAAACACAATCTTAGTCAAGACACTCTGGTAATATGGAAGAAAAATGGTCATAAAGTAGCTGAAGCAAAAAAGAGAATTTACTGGAAGGACACAGAGTATCTCATGGAACCCCAGGGCCTGAAATGCATCTGAGTCTCACAGAAGACTTGAACCAGGAAATGGAAAGTCAAGAATCAAGTTATTCTCTATATCTTTCTAGAAGTGCCACACGGCCACTCATTTCTGCTTCTCTCTCTTCGTTTGCTCCTAAAATTCTGCACCCAGGTCCAGTGTGTATGTGTTTGGGGGAGGGATCTCCCACACCAAGCAATTCTGTTTCCCAGCTACGTATCCTACCATTCAACTCAGTTCTGACACCATCTACCATCTGAGAGCATCAGACTCCGCAGGTTGAAGGCTCCTTTAAGACCATCCTCCACTTCAGAGGCCAAAACAAACCCAGGTGTTGTCACCTGTCCTTCTGACTGACCGGCTACAGATTACAGGTTCTACGACTCCCTCTCTGGGTTTCAGCAATTTGCTAGAGCAGCTCACTGAACTCGGGAAACCCATGTTCTCACCAAATTACTGGTTTATCACAAAGGATATTTAAGGACACAAATCAACAGCCATATGAAGAGATACACAGTAGAGGTCCTGAACAAAGGAGCCTCTGCCCCCATGGAACTGGGGTCCTGTCATAGCGGTACATGGAAGCATTCTGGTTCCCTAAACTGGGAGCTCTCTGAACCCAATCCTTTTGGGGTTTTATGGAAGTTTCATTACTTGAGCACGAGTGGTGGACTGACCAGATGTCATGAGTGAGACTGCAAGTTCCAACCCTCTAATCACCTAGCTGGGTCCCTTGACAACAGGCTTCCAAACTCGATTCATTAACATAACAAGAGACAGACAACTTTTTTACAGAGAGGAAAAGGAAATTGGTGGTGTTTTTTGTTTTTTTAAATGGGGAAAGCTTGATCATGTTTCTTTCTTTCTTTTTTTTTTTTAATTGGAGGATAATTGCTTTATAATGTAGTGCTGGTTTCTGCCATACAAAAACGGGAATCAGTCATAACTATGTATATATCCCGTCCCTCTTGCGCCTCCCTCCTAGCCCCTCTAGGTCATCACAGAGCACCAGCCTGGGCTCCCTGTGTGATACAGCAGCCTCCCAGTGGCTATCTGTTTTACACATGGTAGTGTATATATGTCAATGCTAGCCTCTCAATTTGTCCCACCCTCTCATCCCCCGCTTTGTCCACAAGTCCATTCAACAAGAGACAACTTTACCACTTTGATCACTTAGAAAATATCAAGGGTTTTAGGAGCTCTGTGCCAAGAAGGGAAGTCCAAATAGGTATTTACTATAAATCACATTTTTCCCTTTGCCCTCTTCCCTCCCCCTTCCTTTCTGTCTCTCCCTCCCTCCTTTTCCTCTTTATCTCTCTCTCTCTTTCCCTCTCTCTCCCTCTCTGCTCCATCCAGATCAGATGTTTTCTATTTATGTGTGAGGATGGTAGAGAATGCCCACCCTAGTCCTGGCTCACCAACTAATCAGAGAGCCAGAGCCTGTGGTTCCAGTTCCTAATCCTTGAAGAATATTAATATTAACATTAATCAGCCCCAGCTAGAAGGGTGTCATCCGTAATAAATAAAAACATGGAAGCCAAGTCAGCTCTTTCTAGAAGATAATGAGTAATTAAAAGAGGGCATGTTAGCCATGTAGACATGCCATGAGGAATTGAGAACACCATTTTCTACTCTACTCACTAAGGCCTTTCTAGTTCCCTTCTACATTCTCTCACCTTGCCCCACCTCCACCATCATTTAATTCAATATGAACAGGACCCTAGATGGATATCAGAACCATTGATAGTGGGCCCCCTAGGAAATCAACCAGTTTTTTCTAGATAAGGCCATTGCACAGTGGTTTCCCCTGGCTGCTCGGTGCCGGGGCCAGGACTTGTGAGGGATACGTGCTGAATATCTGGAAGCCCGGAAGGACTGGGTGTGATGCAGTGCCCTCTGGCTCAGGAATATGCAAGAACCAGTGGGGAAAAAATAGCTCACAAGAGGCTGTTCCAAGATTGATATCTTTTTTTTTTTTTCAACAGAAGAGCAAGTTTCCCCAGAAGGCATATTTCATATACACAAATACAAATGTCTGTTGGGTTTTTGAGCATCTTAGCAACTGGTTGACTGAGCTGTTGGTATGGCTGAGCAGGGACACCTTTTGGATATTCATGATGCCCTCACTGGCAACCAAGTTGGAAGTCTCAGATGTTTAGACAGGATGCTAATTCATAGATCTTTCCTTGGGGCTCAAAGAAGGTGAAGGCTGGACAGCTGGGCACACACAAGAAGCACGGTTCTCTGTCCTTTGTCTCATAAGCTCCTGACAGAGCAGGGCTAGCCCTCTCAAGCCATTAAGTGCCCTTCCTCCACCCAAACTGGGAAGTGCCAGTCCTGAAAAAAATCACAGCCTCAGGGGACCTGAGATCCAGTGTCCATTCACCCATTTCCAAACCATGTGTCCTCAGGAAAGAGTCCATCTCACTGTCTCATTATCCCCATCTGTAAAATGGGATAACAATACACATCCTCTCTCTAACAGACCAGGCTAATGTAAGGAGGAAAGGAAAGGAAAGCGCTTACTAAAGTCCAAGGCTCACTTCTCAAACTTTTTTTTTTTCTATCGGCTCTTCCTCATTTAGTCATTGATGGGCCCACGCATATCCTAGTTCGAGATGTCTCCGACACCGTGGCCTTCGTGGAGTGGACCCCACCTCGAGCCAAAGTCGATTTCATTCTCTTGAAGTACGGCCTGGTGGGCGGGGAAGGTGGGAAGACCACCTTCCGGCTGCAGCCTCCGCTGAGCCAGTACTCGGTACAGGCCCTGCGGCCGGGCTCCCGATACGAGGTGTGGGTCAGCGCGGTCCGCGGAACCAACGAGAGCGAGGCCACCGCCACCCAGTTCACAACAGGTGAGGCTGCGAGCGGGGGCGGGCCTGGGGAGGGGAGAGGGCGCGGCGCCAGCGGGTATCGTCTGGGCAGGGGGCATCCAGGGAGAGAGATGGTGTGTGCGCCTGCATCCACAAATATCCCGTGCACTGCCAGAGGGAAGCGAGAGGTTTCCGGGCCTCCCGGTGCGGTTGCATCACAGAATGGAGGAGCGCCGGCCACCTGTGGAGGGGAGAGCTGGGTACCTGTCTTGCTTCTGCTGCCAGCCAGGTCTGTGACCTGACATAACTCTTCCCCTCCGGTCTCACATCTTTCCTTTATAAAATGAAACGTTTGTCCTGAAGTCATTGACACATCCCCATTGCTAACCCAAAGGGCAATTTTGTGAGAGTTCAGTGACCCTTCCTGGCAACACTTCATTGCTATTTGCTGGAAACAGTGGTAATGATTCCATAGATCCACAGCGACTTTACCAGCACCATGGCGCACCTTGGAGTTGGGCAAAGCCCATCCGTGTCGAAGCAGGCCTTCTGCCTGAGAATGTTTTACTCATCCTTGTGAGCACTTGCAAGAGGGCTAACATAGACCTGGCTCCCACGGAGGGCAGGCTGAATGAAGCCCATGTCAATGCCTCCTCCCCAGCTGGGATGACCGGCCACCCACTTCCCAAGGCAGTCAGGACTTTTAAAGAGCCTTGGGAAAAGCCAGACCTCATGACCTGCTCCCTGGTTCTCTTGGAGCCCATCCGGCTAGCAAACTAGTGGACAAGTAGGTCAGTCACAAGCAGATGCAGGCTCGCCAGTGCTCTTCCTGGGTCAGCGGGTGCTGAGATCCAAGAGTGAGTCTCTATCTAATCCAGACTCCGTGTCTCTGCCTATCTGCCCTCTGGAGGTCACAGGTCAAGGAATGTCTCTGCCAGCTCCCAAGGTGACACAGCAGTCAAAGGGAACTGCAGGCATCTGTAAGATCTAAGAACCAGCATCTTCCATCAGAATGAAGTAGGAGAATCACTAATCAAAGCATCCCACATTAAGTGGTGGCCTACGAGCCTGTTACAGGATGGGGCAAGTCAGCCAAAGGGCTTCAGGGAGGCTCCATTACCCTCTGCTTGTGTTTAAAATCAGCTGATAAATATAGCAAAGAGTAAGACAGATGGAGGCCAAAATATCCCCTAGATTAGAACAGGTAGCTTAGTGTTAGAATCGAATGGGCTTGCCAACTGATGGCCCCTGTGAGTCTGGGCAAGACTCCCATGTCATAGAAGCTGGGGGCTACTGAGGTTAGGGCTTATAGCACAGAGGAACAAGCAGAGGCTGATCCCCATGGTCAGAGGGCTCCCTTGAGAGGGGAACCAGAATGGTTGTGCCTAGTCTCACTACAAAAATTACCATTGAGGTGAGTCCATCTTCCCCATGGAAGAAAAAGGCTGAGAATCTCATAACAGCTTTCCCTCCACCCCAAAGGAAACATTGGGTTAGGGAGAAGATTTCCCTATTGAAGAGACCAAGTGTGAACACTGAGGAAATGGAGAAGACAGTTGATTCTGAAAGAGACCCTCTCAGGCTTTCTCTCCTGTCCCTGTGCTAGACTCTAGCCCAGCCTGGGGTCCCTGGTCTGATTTTCTACTAAACACATGTTGGGTTCCCCTGTGACTGTGTATCTTTAGAACAAAGGAACTACATTCTGCCCATTTCTCTTGCCTTCTTTTACCTCACTCAGCCAAAGCTGCTCGGAGCCTCACACAAGGTCCCTTCCTGGTGAATTCAAGGTCAGTCCTGCCCACCCCCAACCTTAGCACCCACAGCAGGACCTGCTCAGGTGGTGGGACCTCCTGAGAGCCACAAGTCCTGCATTCTTTTTCAATTTCAAGATAGTTTTTGTGTGAAAAGTGGTTTCTTTGTGGCTGTGCTCAGATAAGCAGTTTGAAGAGGCTGAAAAGGAGACGAGAGCTTTCAGGCGGAAGCACGAAAAGGGAATTCTTGATGTTTAGGTTGACAAGATGGAAGCAGGACTGGCTGGTGGCCCAGGAAAATTTCAATCAAGACAATTGCATTCTGCCTCCTAGAAGCCCCCACTCCCCACCATGAGTTTCCGTTCTTGGCGTGATTCTCTGTTTCTGGTTGCTTCGTGCATGGGCAGCTGTTAGGTGCCTGCTTCCTGCACGCAGCAGCAGCCTGTACCTGCAACCTGCCCTGCTCTGCTCGAGGGGGTGGGGGGTGAGGGGTGAGGGGGCCATGGGGGCAGGGAGCTGTGGACAGACTTGCTCACCAGCTCTCAAGGTCCGGAGTTGACAGGTGCTGTGCTGAATGATGAGAAGGTGCCTGGACCCTCACAGCAGGGCCTTCAGTCATTTTAGAACTCCGCTTAAATTCAAATTAGCCAAAGTGCTTTTCCAGGTGATGGCTTCAACACTAGGAGCGCACTAATTGCACAGGCAATTAAAACAGAGATTTGCTTCCCGAGTGGTGAGCAGGGTATCTGCCTGGGTCTTATTGCCGCTCAGAAAAAGGAGGGCATTGATGGAAGCCCACCAAAGCCAGTGGTTAGAGAGAAAGGGTCCAGGAAGACCCGGAGGCCAGTCTCACAAACTTCGCCACTCTCCGTACGTAGCTCTGGTTGCAGTTGCCCTCATAGGGGAATTCCTAGGACTCTCCTGGTTAATTTTTTTTTTTTTTATGTGAACCATTTTAAATTTTTTATTGAATTCCCAGAAGGCTCAGCAGATAAAGGATCTGCCTGCAACACAAGAGACGCAGATTTGATCCCTGGGTCAGGAAGATCCTCTGGAGAAGGAAATGGCAACCCACTCCAGTATTGTTGCCTGGGAAAACCCCATGGACAGAGGAGGCTGGCGGGCTACAGCCCAAAGGGTCTCAAAGAGTCAGACACGACTAAGTGAGAAGGCGCATTGCAATATTGCTTCTGTTTTATGTTTTGGTGTTTTGGCCACAAGACATGTACTTAGCTTCCAGATCAGGGATCGACCCCTGTATTGGAAGGGGAAGTCTTAACCCTTGGACCACCAGGGAAGCTCCTCTTCTGGTAGATTCTCCTTCACAGCCCTCAGAAGGGAGCCAACACCTTGATCTCAGACTTCCAGTTTGTGAGACAATGTTTCTGTTGTGTAAGCCCAACCAGTCTGTGGCCCTTGGCTGCAGCAGTCCTGGAAACTCATTTAAAGGCCCCACAACAGTTGGAGCTCCCACCTGCTGGGCAGGGAGTATGCTCTGGGATTCCCCAGGAAATGCCTCTGCAAGTTCAACCCTGATGGTGCTTGTCAGCCAGCCAGGACCAGCTGCCCTCAGTCAAAGCTGTTGTTCTTCCTGCACCCCCTCACTCTGAGCATCTTCACAGTCCCCAGCCAGAATATTTAACAAGACTTTCTCGAGGGTTTTGAAGGAGGAGACAAGACAGAGAATGGACAGTATTTGTTTCTCCTGTGTTTAAAGAACACCTAGAGGTGCCAAGCACTGTCCTAAGTAGTAAGGCTGCAGAATAAACATGATAGACAAGATACCAGTTCATGTGAGTTGTATTCCAGTGAGGGGAACTGGACAAGGAAAAAAGAAAGGAACATATGACTATATGGGACCGTCTCAATTACGAGGACCATGCTAAAAAATGAAATTAATGATACAGAGGGAGTAGTCAGAAAGGTCTCTCTGAGGGGCTGAGGTTTGAATCAAGACCTAAGTGACCTCATGGGGGCTTCCCAGGTGGCTCGGTGGTAAAGAATCTGCCTGACAGACTCGGCTTCAATCCCCTGGAGGAAGAAATGGCAACCCACTCCGGTATTCTTGCCTGGGAAATCCCATAGACAGAGGAGCCTGGTGGGTTATAGTCCATGGGGTTGCCAAAGAATCAGACATGACTTAGTGACTAAACACCAACAGCAAAGTGACCTCAGCCATGTGAGGGTCTGGGAAGAGCATTCTCTGCAAAAGAAGCAGTCAGTGCAGAGCCCAGAGGTGAGAATAAGCTTGAATGAGTCAGGAGTAGGAAAAAGGCAGTGCAGCTGGAGCACAATGAATAAGGGAAGAATGAGATGCCACCGGAGAAGCAGGCAGGGCCAGACCATGCCGAGCCCTGTGGGCCACCTTGAAGTTCAGTTCAGTCACTCAGTCGTGTCCAGCTTTTTGCGACCCCGTGGACTACAGCATGCCAGGCTTCCCTGTCCATCACCAACTAATGATGGGCTACCATTAGGAGCTTGAAATAGGAAGCAATGGAAAATTTTCAGGCGAAGTGCTTGATTTAATTTATGTTTCAAGTTGAGAGTCCACAGTCCCAGCCCCTCCCCAGGGCCTCCACTGGGCATCTGATTTTGCCTTGCTCCTGGCTTGCTGGTGTGTTGTAGAGACTAGCCCAGCTCCCACTTGCCAGGGGGCCCTTCAGCTGGCCCTCCTGGAGGTCAGGCTCCAAGACCTAGAGGGAGCAAATCATTTCACTCCAGCCTAGTCCTAAGACACCTGCCTTACCCAGTTCTCATTCCCAGGATTGATCTCTTTGGGGATCACTGACATTGGAAATGTCCGGTCCCTTCAGAAGAAACACTGCTGCCTGTCCACAGGGCATAGACCCTAAGGCCCCAAAATGCAGAAAAGAAAACCATAGTTTACCATTTCCAAAAAAACTACAGTCTACCATTTCCAAGGTCTTTAGTTGTGAAGAGCAGTAGGTAAATAGGAGACTCAACCTGGACCCTAAGTGATTTTTTTTTTTTTTTGCTCCAGTTCCATTCAGAACACACCCCCAAGCCCCACCCAGTCGTTTGCCAGCCTCTCTTCCCCCACACCCCTCCCCATTGCCAGAAAGATTGAGGGATGTGAGATTTAGAGACCTGTAGTCCAGAGCATTCCTCCCACATGCCCCTCTACTTAAGCTCCTCTCACCATACAATTGCTGGAGAAATTACACACACAGCTCGTGCAGAATGCACGGTTTCCCGCATGCCAAACCCACACTGAGTAAGGAAACATTTCTCAGAAAAATAAGCTGCAGAGGCATAAATCTGCTAAGAGATTCACCCAATTTACATCCCTAAACAGAACACTTCTCACTCTGCAGCAGCTGCGCTCAGACTGATTCACAACATCCCATCTTCCGAAAGAACAATCGGTGGAGACTTGCCTGGCATTTACAAAGTAAAACAGTCCACTTGAGGTTTTCCCAGAACAAATGGCTGGTCCACTCCAAAGTTAAATTCAAGTCTCAAAGTCAAGACCTATTTAGAACTTTTTAAGTGGCAGTTTGTCAAGACAGCACCTTTTTACCCTGTAAGTTGTTTTATGTTGTTTCTGCCCAAATAAGCCTGCCAGAATGACCAGTCCTGGGAGAGAGAACCAGCCCCCCACAGTTGAGGGAGAGACCCCAATGCCAGAGGTCTTTTCATTACTGTGGAGTTCTTGGAACTCCAAGGAGCAGGCATGGGGGTGCCAGGTTGTTAGACCTCAGGGAGAATTGTGGAAGCACCAGTAAGTCAACCCAGGGTTTAGACACCTAATTTTGTACCAGTCCCCAAACTGTACACTTCCACATGCATTGTCTCATCTTTACAACTAGAAAAGCAGTATTCTTAGCCCATCTTACAGATGTAACCATCAAGGCCCAGCCAGAAGAAGGCTTGCCTATGGCCCCATTACATTTAGAATTAGAAGTGGAGGTCAAACTGAGACCTGACTCCAGAGCTGACTGATTTCCACTATATCACATCCCGTCTCTCTGTACAAACCTTTCAGCATGTCTATGCAAGTAAATCCAAGGGAAGACATCTTATACTTCAAAATCTTGCAACCAATCCTCTGTTTTGCTGCTTGGTGATCAAATTTGAAATTACACTCTTTCATCTCAATTGAGTGCCATCTCTGATTTCCTCCTTCCGGGAATTCCCTTAGTCTCAGGCTTAAGATACTAACTAGTTCATTTTTCAATTTCTAGAACACCACTAGAACTTCTGAATGGGAATGGGGAATGTGTAAAGTGTATTGATGTCTAACTACCAAATAAAACTCTCCAGCCTGCCCATGGAATCTGTCATGGCCAACCTGGCAGACCAAAAGCTAAGGGGCAACCCCTGGGGTTCACTCAAACAAAAGGCAGAGGGTGAGATGTGGGCTGTCACTGCAAAGCCTATTCAAGTTCAAGATGCATGGCAAATGCACATTATCCTGTGTGATGTTGGTGATGTCTTTTTTTTTTTAAGAGATTGATGCCCCCAAGAACCTGCGGGTTGGTTCCCGCACAGCAACCAGCCTTGAGCTCGAGTGGGACAACAGTGAAGCAGAGGTTCAGGAGTACAAGGTTGAGTACAGCACCTTGGCGGGCGAGCAGTACCATGAGCTGCTGGTCCCCAAAACCATCGGACCAACCAGCAGAGCCACACTCACCGGTGAGTAAGCCCTGGCTCCTGGGGGCACGGCAGTTCCTGAGCTCCTCCCAGCCCTCTTCCCAGCGCTGCATGCCCACATCCAACCGTTGCCAAATCCCTCTGATATAATCCACCAAGTACCTATGGCATGTATCTACTGTTCTCCATCGCACTGCCATCCCCTGGTGTAAGCTACTATCACTTCTTGTCTCCACCACTGCAATAACCCCCCATTCTCTCCTGGCCCCTCCACTGTCCTCTTCACTCCATCGGTGATCTTTTCAAAGAACATTTCTAACTATGCCATCCTATTGTGCATCCATTTCAAGGACTTCAATTGCTTTTGTGATAAACTCCAAACCCTCCCATGGCCTTGGTTTCCCTACCATCTTCTCCAGTCTTTTCCATCTCCCGTATCTCCTGGTGCTCCCAGTGTTCCAGGCCCACAGGCCTACTTTTTTTAGTTCCTCAAACACTCTCCTGCCCCAGGGCTTGGCACATGCCATTCCCTCTGCTTATCAGGCTCTCTCCCCCCACAACTCGCTTCACCTCATGATGGCAGCTTCCCTTCCAGCTCTCAGTTCACCTGTCACTTCTCTGGAACCCTGGCTGGTTCCTAGGTGAGGTCAGGTCATCCTGCCTGGCAATGTCATCTTGCTGATGACCCCTCACCTCACAGCACTTCTCAAGTTATCCTTGTGCGCTTGTGGGTATGATTATTGGGTTGTTGATCTCCAGCTTAGACTGAAGCTCTGTGAAAGGGGGCTCATGTCTGGTTTTGATCACCATGATTCCCCAGCATCTAGCACAACATCTAGCACTTCCTAGGTCCTGGATAAGTGGTGAATGAATGGATAAATGCATGCATGAATGAATGAGAACAACTGCACACAAGCTACAAGAAGCCAGTGATAAGCTGATAAATTAAGAGCCTGGTCATGCCTTCTGCACCCTGTAAAGCGTGTGAGTGAGGAGTTGTTGAAAGGTCTTAAATAGATGATGCAGTGCAGATCTGTACAGCTACAGTGGAGATCAGACAGGAGGCGGGCAAGGTCAGAGGCAGACAGTGGTCAGGAGGCTGTTTGGAGTCAGGGAGAGATAATGGTGGAGTGAACTAACACGATGCTCCAGGTCACCATGGTGCTTGTCTGGGGAGCATTCTGTGTCCCCATGTGGATGTGGAGCCCAGCTAGTGCTCTTCCTGGGCCTTAGACACACCCATCCAGGAAAACCTACCTCTAGGCTTTGCTGAAAGGTAGATGGCTGGAAATGGGGGTACAGTTTTTAGATGGAGACTGTACAAAACAGCTATGGACCAGAGGCCGGTGGTGTGCTGACAGAGACTTTGTTTATCCTGTGTCTTGGCTTCTCGCAAAAGCATTTGTCATCTCGATAGACCAGGGATCCACAGCAAAGACTGCGTAGAGTAAACAAGGGCAGGATAATCAAAGCTGTTTTCCTCCTGAACTGAAATCCCAGACTGCCTTGCCAAATGAGGCTAGTTAAAGTAAATATAATAAATGCTTTTTCCAGACAGACGTACTCCTGAAAACACAGAAAAGAGATGGAAAGATATGCTGACCAAGCAGGTTAATGGGGGTGAATTAAACATAGCAGGAACAGACCAGCTGGCATAGGGCCTTTCCAGAGAGCTGGAGACATTCACAAAAATTAAGCTAAACAAAAAAACCTGCAATGATACAAGAGGGAACTGGTTCTAGGCACAGCGTATCCCTGCCCAGAGCCGCAGGCTGCTTTGGCAATTACCAGCTTTACAAAGATGATGGCTTGATGTTCGGATGGAGGATACGCTATAAAATCATGGGATATAGAGAAGAATTCACTCACATCCTAGTTATTATTTCCCATTAGTGGAAAAAAAGAAGATTCTACATTCATTGGTCATCTGTTATCCCAGGGAGCTTCACATAGTTTTAGCTTATTTCATCTTCACAACAACAAGACTCACGAGGGACATGAGAACGAAAATATTGCCTGCCATATCAGTCAACTAAGGTGCCATCAGCCATCGCATTACAGCCGCCCCAGTCATCATCCCCATTTTACAGATAAGGAAACTGAGGCTCAGAGAGTTTGGAAACTTGCCCGTGTCCCCAAAACTACCAAGGGAGCCATGAAAGGCAGTTGTGAAGCCTAGTCAAAAGCTCCCATCCATTTCACAGCTGCTCTTACTAAAGAAGCGACAGCAAAGGAAGGGTCAAATTTTAAATGTTGCAGACTTCCAAGGAATGGGAAGATTATTATCGAGGAGTGAACTCAGAGATATTGGTTTTTTTATTTGAGTTGGGCTTATGAAATAAAACTATACATATATATTACATATAATTATCCCAGGGAGCTCACTGCTGGGAAGATTTATAAAGGCAAATAGCCTTATGTGATTTAAAAAGGGATTATAGGCATGTAAGGAAATCAAGTATGTCTGTACTTGCTGAGATGCCGATTACAAGGATCACTGGCGCTCTTACTGTGGTGTCTAGGGAAAGAGAAGGAAGGACCCTGCTGGAGGCAAGGCAAAAAGAGGGAGAAGTTTGATCCCAGCTCTTAATAGTTGTGTTTTCTCCCTCACTGTCCTACCTGGATGCTAAAAAGGAGAGTTTTTCAGCTCCCAAGACTTGTTTTGGGATTTTTTTGTTGTTGTTCTTGTTCAATTTGTTTGTTTTGGGTTCCCAGCAAGTTATTTGCTTGTATATATAAAACAGGACTCTGGGCACGGTGGGAAGGACAATTCCAGGCTCATCTGAAGCAATTCCTTCCTGGCCAGAAAGCGCAGGAAGGACTAGAAACTTCAGCTCTGCCTATCCCCACCCTCCCTATCCCTTAGTCAAAAACAACTGCAACCATAACAGAAGGTACCATCTCTCCTGCCCCATTTTATTTGAATGCTCAGTCCCATGGGACACGTTAAGAGCCAAGACTCTAAACTCTGTGTGTGTGTTAGTTGCACAGTCATATCCAACTCTTCGCAACCCATGGACTGTAGCCCACCAGGCTCCTCTGTCCATGGGATTCTCCAGCCAAGAATATTGGAGTGGGTAGCCATTCCCTTCTCCAGTGGATCTTCCCAACCCAGGGATTGAACCCAGGTCTCCTACATTACAGGCAAATTCTTTCCCATCTAAGCCACCAGGGAAGTCCTAAGACTCTACATCTAGGCTCAACTACATCCTGTGTGGTTTGGAGCCATTGATATGACCTTTCTAAGCTTCTGTTTCATCATATGTAAAAGGGGAATGTTGCCACCTGCCTCATAGCATTTGATGGGGCTTTAGTGAGATCATGAACTTAATGAATTTAAGGCCATTCTTCTAACATAGCAAAGTACTCAATACTCAGATGATGACAATGATGATGATGAATAAGGACACAGAGGAGGAGGTCTATGAGCTAAGAGATGGTTTGAATTGACACCCTGTATAAGTACGGCACAGAGCAGATTCCCAGCTTCTCAAAGTGGGGTGTGTGGGGGGACCTGTGGCAATGGGCAGAATCCTCTCCACCTAGATCTATAGAATCAGAGTCTGCATTTTAAAAGCTCCTTGGGGATCTGTGTGCACATTAATGGGCAAGAAGCACCAAGTTTGAGCATGGCTTCTTCTTTTTTTTTTTAGATTACCAAATTTTCATCACTGCCTTTTTATGTTTTATTAATTTTTATTGGAGTATAGTTGCTTTATAATGTTGTGTTACTTTCTACTGTATAGCAAAGTGAACCAGCTTTATGTAAAGGAATGGATAAAGAATATGTGGTGCATATAACAATGGACTATTACTCAGCCATAAAAAGGAATACCTAGAGCATGGCTTTTGAAATCGCCCACTTAGGCTTGAGACCAACTTCATTGATGTGTGTCTTTGGCAAATTGCTTCAATTTCTGTGTTTCTGCTTCCTGGCCCGAAGGACATCAGGTCTACCTCACAGGTTGTTTTGAGGATTCAATGAAATCATATTTATTTATGTATCTGAGCACTGGCACATAACAAACATTCAGTAGTAATTTAACCTTTTATAGTTTTTAATCCCTACAAAGCTCAGCCTGGGTCCCTTGCAACCTGGCCTCTGCCAGGCACAAGTTCACACGCCCTTTATTCTCAGAGTTAGGTGACTCCAAGTCCCTCAAGTTCTATGGCACCTGTACTGGATATTCTTTGCAGAAGCCCTGGTCTCTGCAGCCACCTCGTACCCCTTTACTGTGGAACACAGGCCCTTCCTGACCCCAGGGCTCAAAGTCACACAGAGACCTCACAGCACCTCCCCACCCCACCCCACCTCCCCCATCATATAACCGCCTCCCCCCACCCCCACTTTGCAATGCAGAGGCCAGGCTGGGGCACAGAATACCAAAACTTTCTTCTCCATTGGTCTCTACAGGCGATGCCCAGGAGTATGGATTTGTTTCTCAGCGACAGACTCCATGACTACAATGATTTTTCTCTCTGCTCTGGTAGCTTCTATATCTTTAATGATAAGTCTTTTTTTGTAGGCTCAGCCTCTCAGCCTGGGGGCTTCCCAGGTGGCACTAGTGATAAAGAACCCGCCTGCCAGTGCAGGAGACATAAGAAATGGGGGTTCGATCCCTGGGTTGGGAAGACCCCCTGGAGGAGGGCATGGCAACCCACTCTAGTATTCTTGCCTAGAGAATCCCATGGACAGAGGAGCCTGGCAGGCTACAGTCCAAGGGGTCGCAAAGAGTCAAACACACCTGAGGCTACTTAGCACTCACGCACTCAGCCTGGGCCACGTCTGCTTGGCCTGTGTTCCATACCTGGAGTCCCAAAGGGGTCCCTGAGTGTTATATAGGCTCACCACTCACTGACTTCCCTCTAGGTTAGATCTGGCAGCAGGTACCAGGGACTGGCACCACCACTGTTTTCTGTAAAGCAGTGACAAACCATAAACCATACAGAAAACTCCTAGTGGAGGGAGAGTGGGAGGAAGTGAGGAAGTGGGGGTGGGGAAGGAAGGAGATCCTCATTGTTTGAATGGACTTTGTTTAAAAAAACAAAACAACAACAATAAAACCCTGCCTGAGATCGATGCAGATTATATGCAGATTATAAACACTGCTCTGGCCTGTGTCTGAGGGGACTCTATACCCTGCGCTCTGAAGAGCCTGTGGCTGCAGTGTTCTGTGGACAGGGGAAGGGGGTGTCTTCAGCCATGAAGAGTCTTGCCTGGTCGCCCTCAGGAACAGGAGCCCACATTTGAGGACCCCTGTGGTCAGGAGAAGGGCGAAAGGAGCTGGCCCGTAGGGCCAAGTGAGCCCTAGGCTGTAACCCAGCTCTGGGGACCTGGCTGTCACCTCGTCTCCATGGGGCAGCCCCTGAACACCTCTTGATGGCACCTCCTCACCAGCTGCCTCTGCATGGCAACCACCTGGATCTCCAGTCCACAAGCTGCTAATCAGAAAAATCATCCACAGGGTTAGGAAATCCAGGGGCTTAGAGATTCCTACAGACCTCATGGTGTAACACCAGACCGCAAGAAAACAAAGACCTGCAGCCAGCCACACACGACATCCTCACACACTCACACACATACAAACACACCAGTACAGGGCTGATGTCTACAAGCATGCCCCAGTCAGCCCTACGAGTTGCCGCCCTCCAGGCTTCTGGTGGCTGGGGAAAGAAAAGCGAGGCCTCGACCAGAGCCCACTTTGTTTCCTTGGGGCCCCAGTGGAGGTCTCGTGGTGAGAAGAAGGGCTCCTAGAGGTGCTTGTCCACAGGAGGACTTTCCACGGAGAAACCCAAGACCCCCTTAAAGGAGTCCAGCTGGCAAATCAGTGCCGATGGAGGCACTTGATGTTCACTTCATCCTGTCTGCACTCCCTGACATGCCAGGGCACAGGCCCCAGACCCAGCGCCAGACCTTCAACACCCTGCAGGCTCTTCTGGGGAGGAGGAGCTGGGCAATGGGCCTGGGGCCGGGGCCAGATGGTGCTCAACCTACTTTGGGCGAAGTCACAGTGACCCCAAGTGGTCACTTTGGTAAGGCACCCTCTGAGCATGGCTCCAACTCCCAGGGGCTGCAGAGACCCAAACAGAAGAAAGGACAGAAAGAGCGGAGGCTTCCACGCGGTCCTCACAGCTGGCGCCTCCGGGCCTCTGCTCCCTATTTGCACTAAGGGGCTGATACGAGGGGACCAGGAGTCAAGCCAGGTGGGAATTTTTCTGTTTCTGCTTTGACTTCTTCAGCAGGGAATGCTTGTTTACAGCAAAGACCCACAGGTGGGATGTTCTTGTAGGACAGAGGGTGATGACCCATGTTCCTCATTAATCCCACTGGCAACAAAAAAGCTGTATATGAGAACAGTCCTTGGTGATGATTTTCTGTTTCAAACATAAGTTTGTAGGACCAGTCCCTTCCTTAAGTCAGCATGGAGTCTTCTCTTGATGCTTGAACATCATCCACACCCTCAAATCAGGGAGGTGTCCTCCAAAGCCTTTCTCATTCAGGGAACCCTGGAGAAGCATCTACCATTCCCCTCAACAAGATCAGAAGGGGGAAGCCTGAGAGGTTAGGCCCAGAACAGCAAAAAGTAGATTGTTGCCTACCTGGCATGATTTCAGGGGTTCCCAGAAGATCCTCTGTCTCCAAATATCCCCCCATCCGTGAAACCATCTATGAAATCCCCTGCTGGAGATTTCCCTGTGAGAAGCCCTATATTGGGTCCTTGGTTTTCATGAATTCTTTTACCAGATACACATTTGCCTGTGTTATTCCCTCAGCCTGCAATGCCCTTTCCCCAACCAAATATCACCTGATCATTCAAACTCAGCTCAGATATTCTCTCATAGAAGTCTTCCCAGCATCACTGTTGCCCCTCCCATGCTGCTTCTACGCATTATACCTTTTTTCACTATACTACATACTGAATTAAAATATTAAAAAAAAAATCAAGTCGCTTGACACAAAGACCTAAGAGTATAGTAAGGAGACTAACAAGAAAACTAACAATAACAACATAGCAGCATGGTTGTTAGGAAAACTAAGAGAGTAACTGCGAACTCCCTGGGGAGGGTCCCTGGTTTGCCCCTCCCTTTAAAGGCAGATGTCTTTCTTTTCCTTTAAAGGTTTTGATTTTTAACATTTATTTACTTTTTACTGCACTGGGTCTTTGTTGCTGTGTGCAGGCTTTCTCTCGTTGCAGTGAGGGGGCTACTCTCGAGCTGCAGCACGCAGGCTTCCCACTGTGGTGGCTTCTCTTGGTGGGAGCACCTGCTCTAGGTGCGTGGGCTTCAGTAGTTGTGGCACACGGGCTTAGTGGTGCTATTTCAGTAGTTGTGGTACCCGGGGCATGTTGGATCTTCCCGGGTCAGGGATCAAACCCGCATCCCCTGTATTGGCAGGCGGATTCCTAACCACTGGACCACCAGGGAAGTCCAAAGGCAGACATCTTTTAATGCACTCAGTTCAGTTCAGTCCCTCAGTCATGTCAGACTCTTTGCGACCTCATGGACTGCAGCACACCAGGCTACCCTGTCCATCACCAACTCCCAGAGCTTACTCAGACTCATGTCTGTCCATAGAGTCGGTGATGCCATCCAACCATCTCATCCTTTGTCGTCCCCTTCTCCTCCTGCCCCCAATCTTTCCCAGCATCCGGGTCTTTTCAAATGAGTCAGTTCTTCACATCAGGCGGCCAAAGTATTGCAGTTTCAACTTCAGCATCAGTCCTTCCAATGAATATTCAGGACTGATTTCCTTTAGGATGGACTGGTTGGATCTCCTTGCAGTGCAAAGGCTCTCAAGAGTCTTCTCCAACACCACAGTTCAGAAGCATCAATTCTTAGGCACTCAGCTTTCTTTATAGTCCAACTCTCACATCCATACATGACTACTGGAAAAACCATAGCTTTGACTAGACAGACGTTTGTTGGCAAAGTAATGTCTCTGCTTTTTAATATGCTGTCTAGGTTGATGATAGCTTTTCCTCCAAGAAGCAAGCATCTTTTAATTTCATGGTTGCAGTCACCATCTGCAGTGACTTTGGAGCCCAAAAAAATAGTCTCTCACTGTTTCCATTGTTTCCCCATCTATTTGCCATGAAGTGATGGGACCAGATGCCATGATCTTAGTTTTCTGAATGTTGAGCTTTAAGCCAACTTTTTCACTCTCCTCTTTCATCAAGAGGCTCTTTAGTTCTTCTTCACTTTCTGCCATAAGGGTGGTGTCATCTGCATATCTGAGGTTATTGATATTTCTCCTGGCAATCTTGATTCCAGCTTGTGCTTCATCCAGCCCAGCATATCTCATGATGTACTCTGCATATAAATTAAATAAGCAGAGTGACAATATACAGCCTTGACGTACTCCTTTCCCGATTTGGAACCAGTCTGTTGTACCATGTCCAGTTCTAACTGTTGCTCCTTGACCTACATACAGATTTCTCAGGAGGCAGGTCAGGTGGTCTAGTATTCCCATCTCTTTAAGAATTTTCCATAGTTTGTTGTGACCCACACAGTCAAAGGCTTTGGCATAGTCACTAAAGCAGAAATAGATGTTTTTCTGGTATTCTCTTGCTTTTTTGATGATCTAACTGATGTTGTCAATTTGATCTCTGGTTCCTCTGCCTTTTCTAAATCCAATTTAAACATCTGGAAGTTCACAGTTCACGTACTGTTGAAGCCTGGCTTGGAGAATTTTGAGCATTACTTTGCTAGCGTGTGAGATAAGTGCAATTGTGTGGTAGTTTGAGCATTCTTTGGCATTGCCTTTCTTTAAGATTGGAATGAAAATTGACCTTTTCCTGTGGCCACTGCTGAGTTTTCCAAATTTGCTGGCATAATGAGTGCAGCACTTTCACAGCATCATCTTTTAGGATTTGAAATAGCTCAACTGGAATTCCATCACCTCCATTAGCTTTGTTTGTAGTGATGCTTCAGCGAACTAAATCCCCAACCCCAGTTTGGTAGGCTTGAACTTCACAGATATTCTGGAGATGAACCCAGGGATTTAGAGATGGAAAGGTTCCATATTTCTGAATGCCCATGTGAACCTAACCAAGCCTGCAGACCCCAGGAGTCTTATTCATGCTTTTGCTGGCAAGACACAGCAATCTCAGTTTCTTGGGCCTCCTTCTCCCACTACTTTCCTGCCAGCAGCAGGAAGCATGAAGAACAGGCCTCCTAGACAGAGGGAAGTGAGTCATCCTGCCTTTATCACCCACCCACGGTCCTTGCAGTGCAGGTGAGAATCTGCTCATTGAGCTAGTTGGGCTCATTGAGCTCACAATTAGAGCTAGTTGCTCTCTGGCTCTAATTAATCTCTTCCTGTTCACCATGTCCCATCCTGCCCACTGGAGAATTCCATATCTCCACCCCTCAACCTTTCCTAATCTTGGCTAGCTTTCAAGATTCAATTCAAGTCCCTTCTCTAGAAAAGTCTTCTCTGGCTACTCCAGCCCAGCCCATGCTGATTTCATCCCCACTCTGAAATTGTTTTCTTAGTTAGCTTCCCATGGAGTGGTACCAAATCACCTTCAAATTCCAATTTGCTTACTCCATTTTCCTCTCCCAGCCTGTAAGACTCTTAGGGACCATGCAGTGATGTATCAGAAAGAACAATGAACCTGGATTCCAAACCCTGTTTCATTGCGTATTACCATTGTGACCTTGGTTTGAGAAATGGACTTCTCCAGTCCTCTGTTTACCCATAAGTAATGCCCTCCCAGCAGAGTGGAAAATAAGATATCGTGTATGAATCTCTAAGAAACTAGTCAATCAATAATGGACCTCTTGGCTACCAGGCACTCAAAGTTCTCTTGATTTTTATCCCTCCTTTATTCCCTCTCTTTCTTTTTTATTATTCTTGTAGATTACCCAGTGCCTGCAGCTCAGTACTTGGTATATTCTTGTTATTCAGTCACTAAGTCATATCCAACTCTTTGAGACCCCATGGACTGCAGTGCACCAGGCTTCTCTGTCCTTTACTATCTCCTGGAGTTTGCTTAAACTCATTGAGTTAAACTCTGTTGAGTCCATGATGCCATCCAACCATTTCATCCTCTGTCCTCCCCTTCTTCTCTCCTTCAACCTTTCCCAGCATCAGGGTCTTTTCCAATGAGTCAGCTCTTTGCATCAGGTGACCAAAGTATTGGAGCTTCAGGTTCGGCATCAGTCCTTCCAGTGATATATTCAAGGTATATATGGGTGCTCAATAAGTAATGAATATCCTTTTCAGTACAGATTTCTTTGTATCTCTTTAAGGACAAGGGTGATTCCATTCAGCTCACCCTTGTATCAAGTACACAACCCTGTGCCCAGCACAAAGGAGACCATCAGTCATGTTTGCTGAGTGCATGAACTGTGTGCTTTGAGTGTTCAAAGAAGAATGGATATGCAGGGAAAGAGTTGAGGGAAGTGTCATCCCCTGAGTTGAACCAATGAAGTTCTATAAGAGATGGAAGAGTGGTGGTTTCCCATGGGATGAATTTTCTGAGCTAGTGTTAAAAAGAGAGCAGAGCCATTCATATGCTACTACTTGCAGGAGTTGGACAGAAAGATAAAGGGAGCATTGATAGACAGCAATGGGGTCTTTAAAAAGTGAGAAATCCCTAGGAGTCTTCCAAGTGCTGATATATAAGTGTACCTGCTATGCCTTGGGTATGCATTTCCTTTTCCAGCAGAAAGTGTATTTTACCTGCTGGCAAAGAGCAACAATTCACTTGCAGCACAGGAAGAAAGCTGCTGAAAATCAAAGAAAAGCAGCAGGCAGGAACCTATAAGCGAGTCCCATTTCCCCATCCCCTAGACAGAAAGCTTGGAAAAAGAGCACTTTAAATTCTACTCTACACTTTTCTGGGAGAAGATGATTCCGTTGTAAATTATTGAACATTTCATTTAAGCTTCATAAATAAGAAACTCAGATGAAAACGGTACATGTTGGATCCGTTTGGCAACATATAATTTCTGTCTTCCTTCCTCAATCTGTCACCCTTCATCTACGTCGGAAAATTTCTACTTCATTATAGGCAATTGAAGGTCTCAATCAGTTGTCTGAGAGTAGTTTATGTCCCAAAGGTAATCTAATTTCTCCAGCCAAGTATGTACCTGGGACTTGCGAACATACTGGTGGAGATAAATATGTGCTTTGAACAGATCTGGGGGTGTTGCAATAGCCCAACTCAATCCAGTGACAGGTACCAGCCCAGCCAGGGGCCAGCTCCTTGCTGACACCTGGACTCCCTAAATCCCTGGTTTCATCAGTGGGCTAAGCTTCAGCAAACTGACAACAGGTGTGCCAAGGACCAACCTGTATCTGTCTGGGGCACACCAAAAAATGACTCCAAATTCTGGAATAGTTCTCTGAGCCAGGTAATAATGCTATGGGCTACTCTTACGATGCACCAGGTACTGTGCTTTCTCTACATTGGCTCATTTAATCTCCAGGACCCTCTGAGATAGACACTATTACTCTTACCATTTTACAGAGAATAAAGCTCAAAGATATGAAGGAATCAGAGTTACACACGTATGTTTGGTCGGCGCAAAAGTATTGAGGTTTTGCACTGTTGGACTTTGCCATTCAATACTGGAATACATTCTTAAATAAATGTGGTTATGTTATACATCATTTTAATGCGTATTTCTCACTTTAGGTTTTTTGCTAATGACATTACTTGCTGTGTATTTTATATGTATTTTAGACTATGGAAGTGATATTAGACAAAAATCAAATTTGAGTGATTTTCTTATTTGAGTTCAAAACGGGTTGTAAAGCAACAGAGATAACTTCCAAATCAACAACCCATTTGGCTCAGGAACTGCTAATGAACGTACAGTGCAGTGGTGGTTCAAGAAGTTTTGCAAAAAAGATGAGAGCCTTGAAGATGAGGAGCATAGTGGCTGGCCATCAGAAGTTGACAGCAATTGAGAGCAATCATCAAAGCTGACCCTCTTACAACTATGTGAGAAGTTGCTGGAGAACTCAACATCGACCATTTTATGGTCGTTCAACATTTGAAACAAACTGAAAAGGTGAAAAAGTTCAATAAGTGGATGCCTTGTGAGCTGACCAAAAGTTAAAAAAAAAATGTCATTTGGAAGTGTCATCTTCTCTTATTCTGTGCAACAAGAAACCATTACTTGATCGGATTGTGATGTGTGATGAAAAGTGGATTTTATATGACAACTGACAATGACCAGCTCAGTGGTTGGACTAAGCAGTTCTAAAGCACTTCCCAGAGCAAAACTTGAAAGCACCAATGAAAGGTCATGGCCACTGTTTGGTAGTCTACTGCCCGTCTGATCCACTACAGTGGGATTCAATTCTGAATCCCAGGGAAACCATTACATCTGAGAAGTATGCTCAGCAAATCAATGAGATGCACCAAAAACTACAATGCCTGCAGCTGGCACTGGTCAACAGAAAGTGCCCAGTTCTTCTCCACAACAATGCCCAACCGCAGGCCACACAACCAACGCTTCAAAAGTTGGACAAATTGGGCTACAAAGTTTTGCCTCATCCACCATATTCATGTCACTACTTGCCAACCATCTACCACTTCTTCAAGCATGTGGACAACTTTTTTCAGGGAAAACACTTCCACAACCACCAGGAGACAGAAAATGCTTTCCAAGAGTTTGTTAAATCCCGAAGCATGGATTTTTACACTATAGGAATAAGCAAGCTTATTTTCATTGGCAAAACTGTGTTAATTGTAATGGTTCCTATTTTGATTAATCAAGATGTGTTTGAAATGAGTTACAGTGATTTAAAATTTACAGTCCAAAACCCCCACAATTACATTTGAACCAACCTAATAGAAAGTGGCAGAACCTAAATATTAATGTCCAGCAGACCTCAAAGTTCACCTCCACCACTGTTGACACTTTATTTTTTTTAGTATTTGTTCATTTTTTATGTTTGACTGAGCCAGGTCTCAGTTGTAGCATGCAGGATCTCTGCTGCTTCACGTGGGATCTTCTGTCGGCAGTGCGCAGGCTCTGGAGTGTGTGGGCTCAGTAGCTGTGACTCACAGGCTTAGTTCCCCATTGACATGTGGAATCTTAGTTCCCCAACCAGGGATCGAACCCACATCTCCTGCATTGGAAGGCAATTCTTAACCAATGGACCACTAAGGAAGTCCCAATGTTGACACTTTAGAGAAAGAAAGAACTAAAGGTAAGGAACTGACTGGAGCGGGTTTGAGAAGAGGAAGAAAGGGGCTGATTCTAACACTTTCTGACCTGAGAGCCTGGTCAGTAAGGCCTGGTAGGTTCTGCCTTACCTGGGCATGGAGGGGCTCACTGCACAGGCTGTACTAAAATGACACTGAGGAGGCAGTGCAGAACCCTCTGGCTCCCACACATCATTCACCTTCCTGAAACCAAGCCCTTGTTAAGGAAGGGTTGCTTGATGCATTTCCTGTCAAAATCGTCCCTCTTCCTTCAAGGCTCCTGGGAGATCACAACTGCTCTGGGGAGGGGAGGAACTGAAGGGAAGAGTAAGGCATTCAGTCCTAAAAGCCCTGACCCCTGAGGCCAGAAGCCAAGGGTCATCTCCAGCTGGTTGCAGACTTACTCTTTGGCTTGTGTGTGCGCTTAGTCGCTCAGTCATGTCCGACTCTTTTGTGACCCTTTGGACTGTAGCCCGCCAGGCTCCTCTGACCATGGGATTCTCCAGGCAAGAAGACTGAAGTGGGTTGCCATGGCCTCCTCCAGAGGATCTTCCCGACCCAGGGACTGACCCCAGGTCTCCCACATTACAGACAGATTCTTTACCACCTGAGCCACCAGGGAAGTCTGAAATGTTTGTGTCCCTGCCACATTCCAGTGTGATGGTATTAGAAGAAGGAGCCTTTGAGAGATGACTAGGTCATGAGGGTAGAGTCCTCACGAATGGGACTAGTGATCTCGTAAAAGAGACCTCAGAGAGTTTTCTTGGTTTTTTGCTGTATGAGAACACAGTGAGAAGATGGTCTATGAACCAGGAAGCAGGAGCTCACCAGACATCAAATCTGCTGGTGCCTTGATCTTGAACTTCTTAGCCTCCATAACTGTGAGAAACACATGTTTGTTGTTTGAGTCACCAGCCCATTGCAGCCTAAGCAGACGAAGACACCATGGGCCAACAGAGATGGAGACTGGAGTGCTGCAGCTGGAAGCCAAGGCATACCACCAAGCATTCCCAGCAGCTACTAAGCATTCCCAGCAGCTACTGGAAGTTAGGAAGAGCCAAGAATACTCCCTGTTTAAAGCCTTTGGAAGGAGCATGGGTCTACCCACACCTTGATTTTGGCCCTCTAGACACCAGAACTGGGAGAGAATACATTTCTGTTGTTTTAAGCCACCAAGTTTGTGATCCTTTGTCGTGGCAGCCACCCAGGTCTCCCACATTGCAGGCAGATTCTTTACTGACTGAGCCACCAGGGAAGCCCAAAATGTTTGTGTCCCCCCAGAATTCATCTATTGTAATCTTCATTCCAGCGTGATGATATTAGGAGATGGAGCCTTTGGGAGATGACTAGGTCATGAGGGGAACTAATGCAGATGGGGAAAAGACTCCCCATCTCACATTCCTCATGAGGTTGTGGTAAAGGTCAAAACACAGTCAGATCACCAGAGCACTGAGGAACCTAAATGGGAAGGAAATCCAAAAAAGATGGAATATATGTACATGTATAGCTGATTCACTTTGCTGTACACAAAAACTAATACAACACTGTAAAGCAACTGTATTCCTATAAAAAAATTTTTTTTTCAAAAAACAGGTAGTTTGAAAAGAACAAGTGTTATTATATAAATGCAGAACAGCATGATCATCAATCTTGGTTCTAGTTGAGCCTACACAAAGAGATACCCAAAAGGATTCAGACTGACAACAAGGGACCCACAGATGATGATTTGATCTTGTTGTATTTTTTTTACAATTTCAGTCTTAATTAATGAGGGTGAGTTTGATGCTAGTTTGGTGCTAGAATAAAGGCCCCCAAAGATGTCTGCATTGTAATCCCTGGAATGTGTGACTATGTCGTCTTACACTGACAAAAGGAAGTTATAGATGTAATTAGGTTAAGAATCTTAAGATGGGAAGACTATCCCATGCTAATCAAGACCAGTGTAATCTCAAGGATCCTTTTTAAAAGGATTCAGAGAGATCAGAGTAGAAGATGGAATCATGGAAGAAGAGCTCAGAGAAAAAAACAGATTTGAAAAAATGTTATACCTCTGACTTTCAAGATGGATTATGAGACCACAAGCCAAGGGATGCCGGCGACCTGTAGAAGCTAGAAATGGTAAAGAAATAAATTCTTTCCTAGAGTCTCCAGAAAGAATACTGCCCTGCCAAACTCCTGAACTGTAAAATAATAGATGTATTGTTTTGAACCACTAAACTGTGGTAATTTGCTGCAACATAAATAGGAAAGTAATATATCTGTCAAACTGGTTGAACTGAAAATGAATGTGGGTAAGAGGATAGGGAGACACCCCAGATAATTCTAGATATTCTAGGAGATCCCCAGTGATCCTTTGTATTGAACCCTAAAGAATTTCCCTTGATAGTTGGGAAGTTTTTTTCCATTTTCTCCAGCTCCCTAGGGTCCCCCAGAAGTCATCCTCACATTGAAGTGCCCTTGGTAGCTACTACAGGGCACTACATCCCCTTACATTAAAGACCCTACAGCCTTGAGCTCAGTGAGACAGTGCATCTACAGTTGCTCCCCAGAAAGGATGCAGACATATGGCATCCATACGGCCTCAGTCCCTGTCTATAATAGGTGCAGCTTGTTCTTCATCCACAACGTTCAACAAATGCTTTACAGGCTTATGTCCATACGGTCCTCAATTACACACTTCCCCAATGCAGTGTAAGCAAGAAATCTCACCAGTTGTAGCCAACCTGAGACTCTAAGTGCCTCAAGAAGACTTCCACAGCAGAGCACAGTTCTGAATGTCACTGACCAGGATAGCACCACTGCCCTCCCAAGGAGACCGGCAGCAAAAAGGAAGCTCTACACTGACCAGTTCATCCTCTTGACTTGGTGTGGATTTCCTATGTGGTGAAATTAGGATTTCCTAATAGGTAAAATGAGGAAATGGTAACCCACTCCAGTATCCTTGCCCAGAAAATTGTATGGACAGAGGATCCTGGCAAGCTAAGTCCATGGGGTCACAAGGAGTCAGACATGACTGTGCGCACATGCAATGCAAATGGATAAAATTAGGAGGGAATTAAACACGAGATCTGAACAGGATCTTAAGGTCATTTGCTCCACCCCATCCCAATTCAGCCTTCCCCATCCCTGACATACGTGGGATAACATTTGTTTCTGCATCTACCAACAGATCTGGTGCCTGGCACTGAGTATGGAATTGGAATATCTGCCATCATGAACTCACAGCAAAGCGTACCAGCCACCATGAATGCCAGGACTGGTGAGTAGGAAGACTGGTGTGGAAAGAGACCAGGACACTCTGACCTGAGGGCCATCGAGGACTGGTCAGATGGCAATTCCCCCTAGCGAACAGGTCCCTGGGTGAGGATTATTGGCCTAGGAACACCGTCTACCTGTAGCTCTTTGATTCCCTGTGCCTACCCTCTGGCATCTGACATGCAGGATGGAGTCCCACCCTCTCTGCACACTTGGCACCCAATGGTCTGAAGGGCTGCCCACTGCTATGCAGAGCAGAGGTGTAAAACCCCATAAAAGCCAGTGTTGTAGCAAGTCATATTTCCTTCTAAATCATCTCACAGCAGGCAGAATGTGATACTTCTCACCCCATAGGACAGAACCTTCAGAAAGGCCACAGGCTGAAGGTCTAGACTTCGAAACAATCCATTTGAGCTTGGAGAAAGGAGAAGTCCACTGAGATTCTTGCTATTCTGGATCCAACAATTTTGGTTTCAAATCCCAGGCAAATTCCAAAGTCACTTTAGTAACTGGTAGCAGCCTGGGCTGGGCTGGTCTGAACCAATCCCTGTCCCAAGGTTGTCGAGCATAGACAACCTCTCTAGAGAACCTCAAGACATGGGTCCCCAGGAGTCCTCAGATCTTATTGCCTACACACCTGTGGCCAGGTCGGTCAGAATGGCAGCAGGAACAGAGGTAGTCAGGGTTGCCAGGAGCAGCATATCTGTACTTGCTTGTGACACCTGTTTTGCCCTGGTTGGCTTACTGAGAATGGCTGGGAGAAAATGGAGAGCTTAAAAATCAGCAGCCAGCTTTGTCCCACAGGTGAGTGTCTTGAGTTACTTATGCCTTCCTGCAGATTATTCATCTATATGCCAAGCCCCTAGACATCTTTCAAAGGGAAGGTGCTTAACAAAGTGTGAGATTAGTGTCAACAATGACAAGCCAATCTTCATGGTCAGCAGACCTGCTGATAGCTTAGAAATCCACTGGGGGCCTAATTCTAATAAATAGTGGCCTCGTGTGGAACTTACATAAAATAGGCTGGTTATTTTGATCCACAGAACTCGACAGTCCTCGAGACCTCATGGTGACAGCCTCCTCGGAAACCTCCATCTCCCTCATCTGGACCAAGGCCAGCGGCCCCATTGACCACTACCGAATTACCTTTACCCCGTCCTCTGGGATCGCCTCTGAAGTCACTGTGCCCAAGGACAGGACCTCGTATACACTGACAGATCTAGAGCCCGGGGCAGAGTACATCATTTCAATCACAGCTGAGAGGGGCCGGCAGCAGAGCCTGGAGTCCACTGTGGATGCCTTCACAGGTACCCGGGTAGCAGAAATCTCAGCTGGGTTCAGGGATCAGTGGATCTTAGGATGAGAAGATCATCTAGGCCACCCACTCTTCCAAGACCCCGTTGCCTCTAGAGAAAGGAAGAATTCTAGAGAAAGGTAGAGAAAGAAGAGACAGAGAATAAATTAATAAATACCTCAAGAAAGAATGTGTATGTGTGTGCTTAGTCACTCAGTTGTGTCTGACTCTTTACAAACCCATGAATTGTAGCCCAACAGGCTCCTCTGTTCATGAAATTTTACAGGCAAAAATATTGGAGTTGGCTGCCATTTCCTACCCCAGGGGATCTTTCCAACCCAAGGACTGAACCTGTATCTCCTGTGTGTCTCCTGCATTGGCAGGCAGACTCTTTACCATTGAGTCATCTGGGAAGCCTAAGAGAGAATGGCTGGAGGCGAAGGGGAGAGATGAACAAGGCTACCTGCATGCCTGAAATTATGTCCGGTTTCCTATAGGCTGGTCAGAGTAGTTAATTCTGTTCATTTTCTGCCTTCACTAAGTCAGTGGGCATTCAGAGGATCCATGGGATCGTGTTCAATTCCTTCCAGGATATAAGTTTTAAATCCTCCATCAGTATTATGAATAATTCACACGAGGTGATGCTGTTTTTATGCTGCTGAGGGCATTCATTTTACAGTATCTGGCTTGGAGAAAGGAGAGTGGATGAGATAGCAGCGTGGTGGTTAACAAGTGCAGGTGTAAGTCCTTACTAGCAGGGAAAGCAGACCTCTTTGGTCAGATATCTCCTTTACCCCAGTGGTCCCACCACTTTATGTGGATTCCAGAACCATTCATTTCCTCTGTTTTCAGGCTTCCGCCCCATCTCCCATTTGCACTTTTCTCACGTGACCTCCTCCAGCGTGAACATCACCTGGAGTGACCCATCCCCTCCGGCAGACAGACTCATTCTCAACTACAGCCCACGGGATGAAGAGGAAGAAATGATGGAGGTCTCCCTGGATGCCACCAAGAGGCATGCTGTCCTGATGGGCCTGCAGCCAGCCACCGAGTACATTGTGAATCTGGTGGCAGTCCATGGCACAGTGAGCTCTGAGCCCATCGTGGGCTCCATCACCACAGGTGGGGCTGGAGGACTTGGCAGCAGGTGATAATGGGGATTCCCATGGTAACCTTTATGAAATTTACAAAGAGAAACACCCAAGGAGTAGGGGACCACCTTGTTTATCCAGAGAGGGTCTATGAGTTGTTCTTAAACAGTCACCTCTTCCAGGGCTGCACAAAATGTATAAGATAGGAAGCTTCCACTTAGAAGATAAGATGGACTTGATGTCTTAAGGAGGCCAGGGCTTTAATGCATTGATCCAGAGGTCCTCCTTCTATCAACTTAGAAGAAAACTCTGGAGAGAGCTAGTGTCCAAGAGGAGACCCTTCTACAGTGAGGAGACATCTGTTCCTCTTCTGGAGAGCTATCTCTTGACTGCCCAGTCAGTTCAATTTGTGAATGATGTTTCCCCAGAATCATATGAGACTGGCATGCAACCATATAGGGACCTGGTACTCTGAGAATCAGGTTGATCTGCATGTTGTCTGAAAAACACAGCTACTCTGAGATGCACTGAATCACTTGCATCTCATCTTTCTTACATACAGTCACAAATATGAGTGTGATGTGGGTGAGGACGTCTGTTTGGGTGATTTCTTATATACTTACAAGAAATGAAGAAGTGGATTAAACACTCAGCTGGTTTTGGCCCTGTAACCTGCCAGTACTAAAAAAAAAAAAAAAAATAGAGCATACAGTATAAATAAAAAAACAGTTTAGGAAAGTGGATTTGTTCTGGACTTGTACTCTGAAATCCCTGTACAGTCAATAGCAATTTTTCCAAATTGACCAAAGGTGGTTGATACAAAAAAGAGAGAGAGAGAGAGAGAGTTGGGTTTGTTCAAAAGAAGCTGCCCCAAAGAAAATGACCATTACTCCTAGTTCAAAACAAAACAACAAACTTGAAGGATATTTTCCCGTTGGCCTTCAGATAGGTAAGAGTCGCTACAGAGGCATAGACCTTGACAGCTTGATTTCATGTTGTTAAAATACTCTCTAGGTGCATGGCTCTGGCCATATCTATGAGGTTTCAAGTGAAACTTCAGCCTGATCATGGTTTTAAGGTTTCCTTAGTATAAAGTGTAAGGTCTTGATTGCCTCTGGAACACCAATAGCTCTTGGTCCACATAAAACCAAAAATAGGAAATTGTTTCTCATATTATGCTTTCTGTCTTTTCCCCACGACCACCTGGATCCTTGTAGGAATTGATCCTCCCAAAGACATCACAATTAGCAATGTGACCAAGGACTCAGTTATGGTCTCCTGGAGCCCTCCTGTTGCATCTTTTGATTACTACCGAGTATCCTATCGGCCAACACAAGGTAATAAAGTTACTTGATTTCTCAAAGATGAATAGAATTTGGAACTGGATGAAGACTATTATGGCAGAACTAGCATATCCCAGGGGATATCACCCCCCTGCCTGTAATTTCCTCCTCTCTGTAGCACGCTGCATCAGAATGAGAGTGGGTAATGAGGAGTAGCCAAGGAACCCAGAACATACCAGCTCCTCCCACAAAAGGCTTGATTATATTCACACAGGAAGCAGGCCCTTTACAGGTAGAGTGAACCATGATAATCAGTCACCACTATCCAGACAGCGTAGTGAGAAACAAAGAACTCTAAAAGAATCTGCCAAGAGCCAAGGTCACATGCACTTTTCTGAGAGAATTAAAGTGAAAGTGAAGTAGCTCAATCGTGTCTTACTCTTTGCAGCCCCCGTGGACTGTATGTAGCCTACCAGGCTCCTCCGTCCATGGGATTCTCCAGGCAAGGATACTGGAGTGGGTTGCCATTTCCTTCTCCAGGGATCTTCCCGACCCAGGGATCAAACCCATGTCTCCCACATTGCAGGCAGACGCTTTACCGTCTTAGCCACCAGGGAAGTTGCAAAGAGTTGGACACGACTGATAGAATTAAAGTCCAAGACTAAAACCCCTGGGGGATGCCTGAAGATACCACAGAGTCATATGGAGAAAACTACAGTGATGGTGGTCCTGTTACTGCTGCTCCATCCAAGTTATGAGTCAGAAGAAACAGGGCCAGACCTCACTTGCATCCTGCCAGCTCTTGCTGCTGCATGTGGAATTATTAAGGAAGTAGAGGGTACGCTTACTTCCAGTGAGCTGGGGGCATAATTTTCCAGACTACCGGATCTCTGGGCTGCATGGGCCGGTCTGCAGCCATGCTTTCTATACTACTTGAAGACCAGCTTGTTAGAAAACCACCTAATAAATAGTCCCCCCCCCAACACTTTGTTCCTGGGATCCTATACAGTATGGGAGTGGGATCAGCATGCAAGGTATCTTCAAAGTCCAACATTCCCAGCCCCCTCTCTCCCAACTGGGTGCTGACCCTTGTGCTCATCTATCGAGGCTGCATGACAAGGTGCCATTGGGAGATCCTGTATCATGAGCTGCATTGATGTGAGATCCATGGAACTTGACCTGTGGCTTCTGCTCTTCCTTAGTGGGACGACTGGACAGCTCAGTGGTGCCCAACACGGTGACAGAATTCACCATCACCAAGCTGTACCCAGCTACGGAATATGAAATCAGCCTCAACAGTGTGCGGGGCAGGGAGGAGAGTGAGCGGATCTGCACTCTTGTGCACACAGGTGGGCACGCCTCCCCATGGGGGGACAAGGTGGGACCCCAGCTGAGGACCTGGGACCAACAGAAGTTATCCTGGCTAACTCAGAGGACACTGGTTCTGGGTTGGGGATGGGAGGTTGCCCTCCAGGTTGTTCCTTGGACTCACAATTTGAAGCAGTTTGCAAAGTTCCTCCCTTAGAGCTCCTCTGTAACACTAGGAGTTTAGAGAGTCACCCTCTAAGAGTCTTACTGGTTTAGGTCAGACATTTTCATGGCATTTCCAATATGAAAAGTAACCCTCCAAAGACTCATGACAGAAGTGAATTCCAGAACAGACATGTGATTCATCCCATCTAATTTTTTAAAAGACTCTGACAGGGAAACTTTACCTTAGAGAAAAAACAAAAGGGGTCTGTTATTCCAGTAACGACCCTTAGAATCATGAAACCCCTCATTCTACATGACCAGAACCACCAAGTAACTGCATTTGCTTTTGCTTTATCATCCAGGGAGGAGGAAGGAGGTGCTTTTCTCTGGAAAAAATGATGGGCTTGAGAACAGGGCTCTGACAGCCCCTACCCTGCTCTTCTTTTCTGACTCCTCAGCCAGCTCATCATGCAGAACTAGACAGGTTTTCCACAGAAAACATGAGAGGGAACAGTGAAAGCTTTCGGTTCCAACCCCAGACGCAACTATCAGTGACAATATAGTTCCTGTATATTGAAGCATATATTCAGGAGTGCACTGACCCAGCACAAAAGAAGACATCCAGCTTGCCTCATTAAGAGAACACCTGCATTTCCTGAGGCTGTTTACTTCCCTCATGGAATGAACGGTACTTCATGAATGAGAGCAACTTGGAATTCCTCACTGCTCTTGTAGATTCGCTCACCAGCCCAGAAGGAGCATCTCTAAGGCCATGGCCAAAGAAATATTCCTTCAGAAACTCAAAAAATTATTCACCTGAGGACATCACAGGATGTTCCCATCTTCCCTACTGCCCTTCCATGCCTGTGACTACATATAGCACAGCCATATTTTTGGTTCAATCTTACCCTTCCTATCAAGATGTCTATGACCATTAAAGTATCAACACATGTTGACCTGAAGGGATGCCCAGTGAGTATAAAGAAGCCCTCCTCGTCCATTTCTCTAAGTCTTAGAAATTCACATTAAAGAAATTAGGGTTTTTCTCAGTGAGGACAATAAAATGGACTTCACGAGCCTCCAAACCCAAAAGTATAAGAGAACAACTTAGGTCAAAAACTCACTCCTTGGGTTCTTGGTCATAAGCTGCTGCTGCTAAGTTGCTTCAGTCGTGTCCGACTCTGTGCGACCCCTTTTAGACGGCAGCCCACTAGGCTCCCCCGTCCCTGGGATTCTCCAGGCAGGAGTGGTTTGCCATTTCCTTCTCCAATGCATGAAAGTGAAAAGTGAAAGTGAAGTCACTCAGTTTTGTCTGACTCCTTGCAACCCCATGGACTGCAGCCTACCAGGCTCCTCCATCCATGGGATTCTCTAGGCAAGAGTACTGGAGTGGGTTGCCATTTCCTTCTCCATTGGTCATAAGCAAGTATCTCTAAAGCATATATTCAATAATGCACCGACCCAGCTTCCCTCCTTCAAGTTCAGGCAGAGCTATTTGGGCAACTCCCAACAACTAGATTACTCACAGAAAAGTTTTATTTTGTTCTTTTGCTGTTGCTGTTGCTTTAGTGTGAGGTCTATGATTTTATAACTTTTGACAATGATTACTCCTCAAGGTCTCCTGGTAGGTCTCAGAGAGGTCAAGCTAAATGTAATCTCTTAAGATTTTTCTTCTTTATTTCTTTTTGGAAGGTTGCATTTGAAGACCTTGTTCAAGGCATAGATTATAGACACAATTCAGATGTTAAAATTGTAAATGGTTGTTTCTTTGAAATAAAGGACATAGACAAGCAATAAGAGCCTTCAGTTAGAGAAGAGGGAGAGATCAATAGTATATCTGGGTCCCCAAAATTAAATTACATGACACATAGGTTGAGCTGATACCTAAACTACTGTAATAACCTGCATTTCTAAGATAAATCCCAACTTTATGAAAGAGAGGTACAGTAAGGAAATGAGGCAGGGAACAGGAGCAGTAAAGAATCCACCTGCAGTTTAAGAGATGAGGGTTCAATCCCTGGGTCGGAAAGGTCCCTTGGAGAAGGAAATGACCACCCACTCCAATATTCTTGCCTGGAGAATCCCATGGACAGAGGAGTCTGGTGGGCTACAGTCCATAGTGTCGCAAAGAATCAGACACCACCGAAGCAACTAAATCACATGGGCGAGAGAGAATAAGAATATGGTGCTATGATGAACAAACTCTGTTCCTCAACAGGCACTCCTGGCTTTAAGCCTGGACCAAGTCCCTTGACTCTCTATGCCAAAAAAGAGCCCAGGACTCAGTACAGAGTCAGCCTTGTGAGTAGCAAAGCAAGCATTCAATGAGCAGATATGACTTTAAAGCCAACCTGAGTCCCATTCCTCATTCCACAAGTATTTACTGAGCAACGTCTAAGTTCTAGGTGCTGGGGTTACTCCCTGACTTCAGGGAACTCCCACCACACTTCCTGCAGTTCATCAACAGAGACTGTTTCACATGGCATGCCCCTTCTATCAACATTTATGCAAGTAAAAAGAGCCTGGGAAGCATATTAGCTCATCAGCTACAAAAATATAACAGTTTTGATATGTTCTTAAGTTTCTCTATCTAGGTTTAAATGTCTAAAGCACAAGAGTCATACCTTGTGCTCCCCCATAACACCCGACTGCTCTGCACAGAAGAAGTTAATGAATCGATATTTTAAAAGATCTGAGAGTAATTAAGGGAGTGCTGCGTGCTTGAGAGGAAGGAGAAATGGGAGAAGAGGAAGGGGCTGATGGAATCAGAAGGGGAGAAAGAAAAGAGGTCTTCACTCACTCCATTATTTTGTGTCACACAGCAGCCGACATGCATTCTAGGTGAAACCACAGGAGACAGTTCTCTCCTCTTCCATCCTGCAGTTCCTCTTACCTCTCCCTGGTATTTTCCCATGTTGTTTCAGCCATGGACAATCCTGCTGACCTGACTGCTACCAACATCACCCCAACCGAAGCCCTGCTGCAGTGGAAGGCGCCCATGAGCGAAGTAGAGAACTATGTCATTGTTCTCACCCACTTTGCAGGTGGGTGTCTGCAGGTCACTGCATTAGGCAGGTGGGAATGGTGGGGATTGGGGCTGAAGACCAGTATGAAAATTTTTTTTTAAAAATCTTTTTAATCTGAAAGAAAATTAGAAATTTCCCTGCTTTAATTTCACCATAAAGCCCTCAAGATAGCCCCCAAACTCTGTGAACTGTATCAACTATGGGAGTTGAGAAAGTTAAATCTAAAAAGTACAAAAAGGGCATGTAACCAATACAGAAACAGAAGTAGCACTTGAAAGACAAAACTCAGAACTTGCCCCAGAATGCTATGGGCAAGAAAGCTGACTTTTCTAGATATTTTACGAAGTGAGGAAAACACTAAAGGACCATCCATGATAACAGGTGACAGAGGATTCAGAACTACTAAATTCTTCTGTCGCTTTGATCTTCTCTACCGATATCTAACCCCAAAGGTTGAGCCAACATGAGACCTTGAGTTTTAATGTCTTCTTTGCCATACTTACTCACCTTAATGCTATTTGAAGTTGAATAGAGAAGCCCAAAGCAGAATGCTTTTGAGTAGTTCAAGTGTCTAGGCCTAGGAAATTATTTATCTGCCTAAATTATACATGTGCTCACAGAACATCGTGGGTTATAGGCAGGAATCCAGAGAACAAAGATACCAGAAGACAGAAGGCAGGCAGATGTCTTGATTTTCAAAAATGACAGATTAAGTTAATTCTGTAAGCTGCAAAGTAAACTGATTGTCAAAGCTTGGGAAAGAAACCAAAACAGACTATTAAATAAGTTGGAAAGGAATTAATGATTACTACATACCAGCACAGGTTCACAAAGTATGAGTTTTGCCCAAACCACTTTTTGCCCCCCTTTTTTTCACTAGAAAATCTGCTAGCACATCAGTATCTCGGCAAGGCATTAGAAGGCCCACCTCCCATTTAGATGGAAAACTGCATGATGGATCACATTTGGAGTTACATAGCTGGCTGAATGACTGACCCTCCCCAGAGAATGAACATCATTACTGTGGATACATCCTAACCCTGCTATGTGCATGCGCAAGCCACGTCAACCCTACCACCCCTCCCTACACATTATGACCCTGCATTTCTAAATTCTCACCTGCCTTCTCAAGCCAACATGCACTTGCACATGTTCTTTCCTGTACCAGGAAACTCTTTCCCCACTTATCTACCTACTAAACTCATCCTTTAAGTCTCAGTTCCAACACAATCTCCTAGATCAAAGCTCTCATTATTCCCTTAAGGCAGTCAGGTGCACCTGCTCACGGATATGAAGCACAGAGTTCCACCTAGCAATTTCCATTCATTCAACAGCTACTTTTGCTTTTCCTCCAAAGTGCCATGCACTCTCTGAGACTACAATGATTCAAAGCAAAACATGAGTTCTTATCTTTGAAGAATTCGCTTCTAGTAAAGATGCAGACAAGTATGTGGGCAAATACATGATGTGAGCAAATACAAAACACCAGTCTGCCACACCTGATGGGCCACTATGATTTGGAGTGAGGGTGTGGAGGGGAAGAAAGAAGGCAGATCTTAGATCTGAGAAAAAGAGACAAAGAAAAAGAGAATAGGAGAAAGACGTGAATTCCAAGAAAAAGAGCAGCCTGTGGTGCATTTAGAGAGAAGCTTGGAGAGTCTCAGGAACTGCCATAGATGTGGCTGGAGCACTAACTGTTGGCACCATGTGGTAAAGGAGGATATTAAAAAGATAGAGCCATTATATGAGCTCTTTCAAAAGGCTAGTTTATATTTTAACTTGTTTGCATGCTTTTCTGTGTCATTAGACCACAAAAAATGGAAACTTCAGCCCTGCCATTGTTTGGAGAAGTGCCCAGTAAACTCTATTAAATGCTGAATGACTCAGAAGTATTCTCAAGACACAATAAGAGGCTTGGCCTTGATCTAATGAACAGTTTTATCAACAGCTTGAATGAATATAGAAAAGATATGAATACAAAATTTATGTTTCAAACAAAACTGTGATCATTAGAATCCAAATTCAGATATATTTTAGTAAACTGAAACGGTAGCCCCACACTTAGTCAACAAGGAAAAATGCAGTAGAAATGAATGCAAATCCCTTCCCATGGGTGCAAAAAATCAACTACACAAGGTAAGGTTGGGAGGGGGTAATAAACATGATCTTTGATGATTTTTAATCTCAACCTATGATAACAATATCCTCAGATCAGATCAGTCGCTCAGTCATGTCCGACTCTTTGCGACCCCATGAATCGCAGCACGCCAGGCCTCCCTGTCCATCACCAACTCCCAGAGTTCACTCAGACTCACGTCCATCGAGTCAGTGATGCCACCCAGTCATCTCATCCTCTGGCATCCCCTTCTCCTCCTACCCCCAATCCCTCCCAGCATCAGAGTCTTTTCCAATGAGTCAACTCTTCGCATGAGGTGGCCAAAGTAATGGAGTTTCAGCTTTAGCATCATTCCTTCCAAAGAAATCCCAGGGCTGAGCTCCTTCAGAATGGACTGGTTGGATCTCCTTGCAGTCCAAGAGACTCTCAAGAGTCTTCTCCAACACCACAGTTCAAAAGCATCAATTCTTCGGCGCTCAGCCTTCTTCACAGTCCAACTCTCACATCCATACATGACCACAGGAAAAACCATATTCTTGACTAGACGAACCTTTGTTGGCAAAGTAATGTCTCTGCTTTTGAATATGCTATCTAGGTTGGTCATAACTTTACTTCCAAGGAGTAAGCGTCTTTTAATTTCATGGCTGCAGTCACCATCTGTAGTGATTTTGGAGCCCAGAAAAATAAAGTCTGACACTGTTTCCACTGTTTCCCCATCTATTTCCCATGAAGTGGTGGGACCAGATGCCATGGTCTTCGTTTTCTGAATGTTGAGCTTTAAGCCAACTTTTTCACTCTCCACTTTCACTTTCATCAAGAGGCTTTTTAGTTTCTCTTCACTTTCTGCCATAAGGGTGCTGTCATCTGCATATCTGAGGTTATTGATATTTCTCGCAGCGATCTTGATTCCAGTTTGTGTTTCTTCCAGTCCAGCGTTTCTCATGATGTACTCTGCATATAAGTTAAATAAACAGGGTGACAATATACAGCCTTAACGAGCTCCTTTTCCTATTTGGAACCAGTCTGTTGTTCCATGTCCGGTTCTAAGTGTTGCTTCCTGACCTGCATACAAATTTCTCAAGAGGCAGATCAGGCGGTCTGGTATTCCCATCTCTTTCAGAATTTTCCACCCTAGGACCAGGATTAATATACATACTTGGCACAAATAAAAGCAGAGTCTTACCCTGTTTCTTTCGTTGTCAGCTCATCTCAATTATCATTCTCGATTCTCTTCTGAGTTTTGCATTTCAGCAGGGACACTGATAAACCATTCCTTGTTTAGAGAAAGGTGGCCAGGAATGTGACAGTTTTAGAATCATCTCATAAGATCCTCTGGAGAAGGCAATGGCAACGCACTCCAGTATTCTTGCCTGGAAAATCCCACAGACGGAGGAGCCTGGCAGGCTACAGTCCATGGGGTCGCAAAGAGTTGGACATGACTAAGAGACTTCACTTTCTTTCACTTTCATACATGTAATGGGGGTTGGGCTGAATGCTCTTAGTCTAGAGGAGAGAAAACCTGATTAGGAAGAGTGAAGGGCAGGAAGGGGTCATGAAACAACAGATTTGGTTTATTCTAACTCCAGAGACCCACGTAGATGTTATATGAAAGACTATTTGGCCTCCAAATAATCTCTCAATTATGATGAAAAATAAGATGAGAGGGGAGCTTTGTATGGAATATAATGCCAAGTTAAATAACCTCTAGAGGACTTTTTCCAAAATACTCTAATAGTGCATTTTTTTTTTAAGGAGTATCGTTGGACTGGATAAGTCTTTCCTAAGTTGAATAGTCTTGTTCAATCCTTATCCATATCCATCTGATTTTAGTTGCTGGAGAGACCATCCTGGTTGATGGAGACAGTGAAGAATTCCAGCTTGTTGACCTGCTTCCTAGGACCCACTACACGGTCACCATGTATGCCACCAGCGGGCCTCTCACCAGTGGTACCGTCAGTACCAACTTCTCTACCCGTGAGTACTCGAGTGGTCAGCTCCATGTCAATATCCCGGGAGGCCTTTATGGATCCTGAAAATGATCAGTTTCCAAGGGCTAGACTAGATTAGACTCTATAGGTTTTGGACAATGCAGTTACGAGGTATTATTTTAGTTAACTGCAGCCCAAACGCCAGTGAAAGTGGGCTGCAACTCTCTTCCTGAGTCTGGCTGAGAGCAGTAGAACCAGGTCAAGAGAGGCTGGTATTGGGAATGCATCTGGCCCATTAAAGTCTGATGGATACTAAAGGGCTTAATATCTGGGAGAGAATTGCCAGGTGCAGTCATGGCCAGGAGAATAGTAGACAAAAGTATACTTGTGGGAATGATGTAAATTCAAGAGTGAACTCACAGACGTGCAGGATTAACAAGGTCATGATTTCAGATTGGACGATGCCACATCCAGGCCCAGAGGACCAGGTGAGGGAAGAGGGAATAGCTTCAGGGATGATCGTGACGCTGAATGATTACTTTCTGCCCAGGAGTGTCCTTTATGCTCCTGTCCAAGCGAGAACTGGGGTCACCATGTGAGCAGCCCAGAGATCCCATAGGTGGACAAATTGGTCCACATGCCTGGCATCAAAGACGGAGGAGCTGGAGGGGTGCCCACTCCTCACATTTTCTCTTCTTTGCAGTCCTGGATGCCCCTGCAAATCTGACAGCTAGTGAAGTCACCAGACAAAGCGCCCTGATCTCCTGGCAGCCTCCCAGAGCAGAGATTGAAAACTACATCTTGACCTACAAATCCACTGATGGAAGCCGCAAGGTGAGATTTTTCTGGAAGCAACCCACAGAGAGTAAGCTAGGTTTGCCGTTACGGATACATAGCAGGCTGTTGAGGAAAGAGCACTCACCTGCAAGCCAGACATTTGTGTTAGTCTTGCCTCTACTCTTACTCTCTGTGCAAGTTGAGGCAAAACACTCAACCTCTCTGAGTCTCAGTTTCTTCTCTAGGTAATAGGGGCATCTACCCTGCAACTTCACTTGGTTGTGGTTGATGCTGCCAATACCAGCTTCCAAGCCAATTAATAAGTACACGGTATTGGAATGAATTTTCGGTAACAGGGCCATGCAAACATGAGCTGGATACCACATTCGACAGTCTCATGTGCCTCTCGATAAGCACGATAAAGGCTCGATCTATACAGCCCACAGCAAAGACATCACAAATTTCTGTTTTAGGTGGTCAGTTGAAACAGGCTACGTATAGCACTGGTTGTCAAATGTTTGTTAACAGTGGAATCCTTTTTTTTTTTTTACAATGTGAAATCTTATACAGAAACCAAATATACAGAATAGGTTTCAGTAGAGCTAGTCTGCAGGTGTGGAAGAGGGAGGCCTAAGTTCCTCCTTCGTCACACCTCCAGGAGACCCCGTGTGATCTGAAAACCACAGAGTTCAATAACCCACAGCTAAGCTTGTCCAATGTTCATCCATGGGAGGGGAGCTGGCCTCAGTCCCACATAGGACATGTTCTCTCTGCTTATTGGAACATCTTCTCCTTACGTGATGTGGGATGAGAGAATAAAAATGGTCACTGTAATACTGACCACAGGGTCTGGACTTCCCCTTCCCTGCTCTCCTCCATGGTGAGCCCTCTGCTCACCAACCTCCACTTCCCTCCCCTGGTTCATCCTGCAGGAGCTGATTGTGGATGCAGAGGACACGTGGATCCGACTGGAAGGTCTGTCGGAGAGCACAGACTACACGGTGCTCCTGCAGGCAGCCCAGGACACGGAGCGGAGCAGCATCACCTCCACTGCCTTTGTCACAGGTGAGAGAGGTACCTCCACCCTGCCATCTCCTCCTCCCCTGCATGGCATTTGGCTCCTCAGCAGCCTCTGCTGAGACTTGGCCAGGGAGGAGCCCACCAGAGAAGCTCAATTGCCTCTTCTTGCAAAGAAAAATAATTATTTTCCCCTACTCCTGCCTTCCCCAACTGCCATGGCCCTGTCAGGAACCTTTCACTACCAAGGCAACCATAGGAACCAGCAACACAAATTCCTGGTCCTCCTGCACCAACTAAGTGCACCAAGTAAGAGAGCAGGCTCCTGTGCAGATTTTCTGCAAGGGCTTTTCCAGCACGGTTTGTCCTTCCCTCCTTCCTGCCTCTGCTGCCTGTAAAAGTCCCACAAATAAAGCCCCAGTATGAAGTCTGCAGTTCTCCATCCACAAAGCACTTCTGCATTTCTATGGTCTCAACCCATTCTTTTACAACAACTGGTGAGAAGGGTGTTATTATCCCCATTCACCTCAGATGATGAAACTTAGGTGCCTGGAAATCAAATGACTTACATGGTAGTAAGTTCTGGGTCAGAACTTGAACCAAGGTCTTCCACTTCTAAATCCAGCATTCCTTCTGCCTTCCTTCATCTAAGTATTGGGTTGGTCATAAAGTTTCTTCAGGTTTTTCCATCTAATTGTACAGAAAAACCCAAATGAACTTTTTGGCTAACCCAATATCAGAAGAAGATACTGGAAATACCCTTAAAGGGTGAAAAGTGAAGTGAAATTGTTAGTCATTCAGTCATGTCTGACTCTTTGCGACCCCGTGGACTGCAGTCTACACACTCCTCTGTCCATGGAATTCTCCAGGCAGGAAGACTGGAGTGGGTTGCCATTCCCTTCTCCAGGGGATCGTCCTGATCCAGGGATAGAACCTGAGTCTCCTGCATCGCAGGCAGAATCGTTACTGTCTGAGTCACCAGGGAACCCCACCTTAAGGGGTAAGGTTGGTCTAATGTGTACAACAGGAAATAAACTAACACCTGATATTTGAGGGCTGTTTGACAGGCACTGTTACAACAGTATTATGTATTCTAACTTAATCCCCATGGCAGTCTATGAGGTATGTTCTAGTATCCTTATTTACAGATATGGAAACGGGGCCAAAGAGAGATGAGGTAACTCACCCAAGACCCCATAGCTCTCAGGTAGGACAGCTGGATTGACCCCAGGCGTGCTAGCTCTGTGGTCTGTGTTAACAACCCTTCCCGCCACTTTCCATGGTGCCTCTCTGCCATCTGTAACGTGGTGCTGCCCTGTCCAGACTGTATCCTCTCCCCACCCCATATTTAGAGGAGGGTGGCTGTACACCATGTGGGGCAAGTGTACTGTTAGTTGCTCAGTCGTGTCCAACTCTTTGCAAACCCATGGACGGTAGCCCACCAGGCTCCTCTGTCCACGGGATTCTCCAGGCAAGAATACTGGAGTGGGTTGCCATTTGCTTCTCCAGGGGATCTTGCTGACCCAGGGATCAAAACCATAGCTCTTGCAGCTCCTGCATTGGCAGACTGATTCTTTATCATCTGAGCCAGCAGGGCAAGTGAAGCCATGTTCATTATCTGTAGACACACTTCTGTTGTCATCTCAGAGCACCAGGGTGACTGGATTCCTGTCCACCCCCAGAGCCCATCCTCCTATCACTGGAGAGAGGTGACAGAAAGTCACTCATCTACCCAGGTGCCTCCCCCACTGCTGCTGCTGCTGCTGCTGCTGCTGCTGCTGCTAAGTCGCTTCAGTTGTGTCCGACTCTGTGCTACCCCATAGACGGCAGCCCACAAGGCTCCCCCGTCTCTGGGATTCTCCAGGCAAGAACACAGGAGTGGGTTGCCATTTCCTTCTCCAATGCATGAAAGTGAAAAATGAAAGTGAAGTCACTCAGTCGTGTCTGACTCGTAGTGACCCCATGGACTGCAGCCTACCAGGCTCCTCCCGTGGGATTTTCCAGGCACGTGTACTAGAGTGGGTTACCATTGCCTTCTCCGCCTCCCCCACTGCTGCTGCTGCTGCTGCTAAGTCGCTTCAGTCGTGTCCGACTCTGTGCGACCCCATAGACAAAGCAGGGCACTGGCTCAAATACACCCAAATGTCACTAGTGATTCCGTACAGTAGTGAAATTATGACTGAGTCTCCCTTTTCCTTCCTTTTTATACTTTTCAATATCTTTCAAAGTGTTGACAATGAGCATGATAATCAGAAAAACGATTTTTAATTAAAACATAAAAATAAACTTTGGTCACTCAATGAAGACATGTATCCAAGACGGGTCTTTGACAAGTAGAATTTGGAGGACACTTGATCTCTTTTATAGGGCTGAAGTCAAGTAAGCTCAAGCTCCATGACTTTCTAGAGGTGTCTTACCTCAGAACCGAGGTGTCACCATCTTTCTCAAGCCCTTCCCTGCACATTTCACAGGTTAATTAAAAGGTCCTCCAGGGTTTCCCTTCTCAAGCCACCACCCAAGACCCAGGGATTGGAGCTTTTCACTGAATTAAAATTTTCCTTCCCCTAAAAAGGACACAGATGACAGAAACATAAACAAAGCCCCTGATCTGCATATTTATTAGGTCTAAACTACTCATTTCGTTCCCCAAATGCATGGGTTTCACTGCTTGCTCAGTGTAGTATGAGCTTTCAATTCCCATCCTAGTAACACCACAGCTAGTGGTGGTGGGCAGGATGACAATATGCCTGGGGTTTCTGCAGTATCTTGCAGCTGTGCCTTGCTCCATATCCGCCTGGATTGTAACAGCATGCCAGATTCCGAGCCCTCCGCTGGCCTCTGTTAGATGAAGTCACCCCCAAAGGGTGTGCAATAGTTTGAGTCTAGAATCCCAAATCCAGCTGGGGGCCCAGTAAGGTCCAGTAAACAGAGGGTTGACAATTTGTGGAAATCTGGGAGCCCAGGGTAGTGGCTTTGTTCCGTGGACAGCACAGGGGGACCATCAAGATGTATTTAGGTGTTTGTTCTTTTTGTGAGACTTCAGTTGACACTGAGCCCCCACAGCATGACCAGTAACCCCCTTGAAAAGGAGAGCACTGAAGAGCCCACTTGCCTGTAACAGCAGTGTGATTACTACCCAAGTTGTTCCATGCAGTTTGGGGAACCAGAGACGGACTTACCACTACAACTACAGTGGTTCATGGCAAAGAGGGGTCTATGTCTAGAAGTTTTCACAGAGTTTCCCTGGAAAGCTCAAATTTAAATCTCAATCACTGATGCATCCCAAACCCACTGAAATGACCAGTGGCATAGTGACAATCCAGGGACAGAAGCAATGCACGAGACATCACCTCGCACAAAGCTGGGCACATCGCAGACGTAATAAATGGGGGTTGAGAGGAGCAGTTAAACCCCAGGTGCAGAGCCTGGGAAGAGGGGTTTCTGATGAGAAGCTGTAGGGGAGAAGATTTTTAATACCCTTTACCGGGACAGCCCATGCAAAGAAGGACTGCATACAGAGTACGATGCACGTGTCTCTCTGATTGCAGGCTCTTTCTGCCACCTCACATGCAGATTTCCTCAAATGAATTACACAGAGCTTACACAGTCATTTGCATGTCAATACTTTTTTTAAGATTCAAAGCAACTGACACAGTAAATTTTATTGTTTACATAACAACAGGCTCTGAACAAAATGCAGACACAAAGGACACAGTGACCATAAAGGTTTGATAATATTTTTAATTAATTTTTATTGGAGTGCAATTGATTTACAATGTTGTGTTAGTTTCCGCAAAGCAAATCATTTATACATATACATATACCTACTCTTAGATTCTTTTCCCGTAGAGGTCATGACAGAATATTGAGTAGAGTTCCCTGTGCTATTATTGTTAGTTCTTATTAGTTATCAAATGGCAACCCACTCCAGTATTCTAACCCACTCCAGTGTTCTTGCCTGGGAAACCCCATGGACAGAGGAGCCTGGTGGGCTACAGTCCATAGGATTGCAAAGAGTCAGACACAACTGAGTGACTAACACACGTAGTGTGTATATGTCAATCCCAATCTCCAAATTCATCCCTCCCCTTCTCTCCCCCTTGTTAACCATAAGTTTGTTTTCTATATCTGTGACTCTATTTCTGTTTTGTAAATATGTTCATTGGTACCATTTTTTTGGATTCCACATATAAGCGATATCATGTGATATTTGTCTTTGTCTGAGTTACTTCACTCAACATGACAATCTCTAGCCCATCCATGTCACTGCAAATGGCATTATTTTGTTCTTTTTTATGGCTTAATAATATTCCATTCGAGGTAGATATATGTCTCCCACACCTTCTTTCTCCATTCCTCCATTGATGGACATTTAGGTTGCTTCCATGCCTGGCTATTGTAAACAGTGCTGCAATGGACACTGGGGTACATGAAATGGGACCTAATTAAACTTAAAGGCTTTTGCACAGAAAAATAAACCATAAATAAAATGAAAAGACAACCCACAGAATGGGAGAAAATATTTGTAAATGAAGCAACCAACAAGGGATTAATCTCCAAAATATACAAACAGCTCATGCAGCTTATTATATTTTTTAAAAAAATCCAATCAAGAAATGGGCAGAAGATCTAAATAGACATTTCTCCAAAGAAGATATACAGATGGCCAAAAGGCACATAAAAAGATGCTCAACATCACTACTTATCAGAGAAGTGCAAATCAAATCAAAACTATAATGAGGTATCACCTCACATGGTCAGAATGGCAATCATCAAAAAATACAAGCAATAAATGCTGAAGAGGGTGTCGGGGAAAAGGAACCTTTCCTCCTGGAGAAAACTATAATTTGAAAATATGCATGTCAGTATTAATGAGTCCTCATTGCCTGTTCCATGCCCTCTCCCTTCTCCTAAATCCCTCACCAAAAAAGCAAATTTTCTTAGAGATGAAGAGAATACAAGTGTATGACCTTCCTGAGTGTAGGGGTGCAGATGTTATCAAGAAGAGGACTGGAGTTTACTTCACAGATGACATGAGCTAGACTCCTGAGGAAGAGTCTGGGGGAGAAAAAGAGGCCTCCAAAGATCCCCTGGAGAAGGGAACAGCTAACCACTCCAGTATTCTGGCCTGGAGAATTCCATGGAATGTATAGTCCATGGGGTCGCAAAGAGTCAGACATGACTGACTTTCACTTTCACTGGGCACCTGGGCATCCAGGTGTTTCTCATCCCAGAAGTTCCCTGTCTGCCCTGGATATCTCCTGACATCCCCTGAGAGTGGGCTTCCTCAGGGAAAAGTGGTTGGAGCAGCAGTGCCTCGGGCCTGATTCTGCAATTCTCTGAGTTCCCCACCCTCTGCCGACACTCAGCACATTCTAATCCATCCTTTCCCTGCCCCTCCCTCAGGACCAGAGCATACTCCCCTCACGCCCTTGAAGCCACATGCAGCACTCTGCAAGCTCCATCTGCTGCTGCTGCTGCTGCTAAGTCGCTTCAGTCGTGTCCAACTCAGTGCGACCCCAGAGATGGCAGCCCACCAGGCTCCCCCGTCCCTGGGATTCTCCAAGCAAGAACACTGGAGTGGGTTGCCATTTCCTTCTTCGATGCATGAAAGTGAAAAAGTGAAAGTGAAGTCGCTTAGTCGTGTCCTACTCTTAGTGACCCCATGGACTGCAGCCTACCAGACTCCTCCGTCCATGGGATTTTCCATCTGCAGCATCCTTTAAAAAAGAGAGAGAGAAAGAGAGAGGAGAGAAAGAAACAAAAACAAAGAGCAGAGTTATCTTCACTTACTCAAAAGATTGAAGGGCTGCCCTCCTGAACCCCATGAATCACTCCTGCTGAGCAAGAGATCTGAGGAACACCAGGGATGATGGACTTAGAAGCTAATTTCATTCTAGTAACCGACACCCTTTCTGACTTCACTAACAGTACCTGAACTTCCACTTAGCAGTATCCTATTCTTAGACTGATCTCAGCTGATTGTTCTAAGTGTTTTTTATGTCATGTCTTTGGAGAAGGCAATGGCACCCCACTCCAGTACTCTTGCCTAGAAAATCCCACGGATGGAGGAGCCTGGTGGGCTGCAGTCCATGGGGTCACTACGAGTCAGACACGACTGAGTGACTTCACTTTCACTTTTCACTTTCATGCATTGGAGAAGGAAATGGCAACCCACTCCAGTGTTCTTGCCTGGAGAATCCCAGGGATGGGGGAGCCTGGTGGGCTGCCGTCTATGGGGTCACACAGAGTTGGACACGACTTAAGCGACTTAGCAGCAGCAGCATCATGTCATGTCTTAAGGAACAAAAGAGTCTAAGGCTGCACCCCAGAGTGGCCTCCATCCACTGACAAACCCTCATCTTATCCTGGGTGGGCCAAGCAAAGAGAACTCATTACATGCAGATGCCAATTTAATGGTTTAGGAAAAAGTTGAGATGTTAAAAAAATAATACGAGAGAGGAAAAAAGAAAAGAACTGGCTCCCACAAAACCTCAAAAAATTCCTTTGATCAAGATGTCTCTTCTCATTGCATTCCTGCTATATAATATAAGCCCATTTCATTGTTTCCATCATGTTAATAGCTTCCTGTCCTCTTGTCTCTGGTGTTTGCACAAGACTCTGGGGGGAATTAAATGCAAGTAGTATGGAAGAGAAAAAAAAATATGGATACATTATTTATAATTTACTGTCGCCTGAAATTTCATCCAAGGTCTACTTGTCTTTTAGAGACATGAATATAAATGAGGAAACAAATTTTCCCCACAGAGCAACAGGGACTTGGTGAAATGATCTTCTGAGAAGCAGATTTCATTGTCTATTTTAATACTATAAGAAGCAAACATGGTGCTCACTAAAGCTTGTCCTCGGAGACAGTGAACACTATAAAATAGGTTGTCTTGACCTTGAGGTTAAGCGAAGACAATCATTTTCGGAGGCACCCAGAGATAGGTAATGAGAAGTTTTCTTTATTGCCTTTGCTCCGTCCCTGCTCTCCCAGCAGCCAGAGTGAGCTGCTCTCTGGGGCTTTTCAAGAAAACTCCTAGAGTGTGATCTAACATGAGCTTCATTTTCTGAGGTTGTGAAAATTAATGAAGGTGGGCAAACCCTGGGTTCTGGGACAACAGACCGTGGGTCATGCAAGTCCACGTCGTTATCAGTGGGGAAGGAGAGCATGACCACTATTGATTGCAGTCTATTCCTATCTATGCCATATTTCCCCACACCTAAGTAGGACACTGAAGGGGCTTCTCTCCTCTCCACTACTTAGAAACAGCTTGACTTCTTGCTGCTGAAATGAGCAGACCCCTAAAAGGAGAGGCCCACATTCTCCTTTCTTTGGGACCTGCATTTGAGGAAGGTGGTAGGGCTCTAAACATCCCATCTGAACAAGCCATTCCCATGCCTGCCCACCATGGGAGATGGATGGGTGTCAGATGAGAGGTCTGAATTAATCATACCACTTGGTTTATCACATATGACCAGTGTCAGTCTCCAACAAGGTCCCTCTCTGTTTATTCATTTATTTCTGTTTACCTCCCATCTTTTCTTCCACCTTCCATATGCAGCCATTTTGATGTGCTAAATTTGTAAACTTTTGTTGTGTTTTTTTAAATGTATTTTTGAAAAGTTGCCTTAAGTATACTTTAAGTGTATGTAAATGTTATTAGATTGCATAACTCATTCCCTATTCTATTTTTTGCTCAGCACCATTTTTAAGATCCATCTATGTTGTTATAATGGCTTCCCTGGTGGCTCAGACATCTGGTAAAGAATCTGCCTGCAATGCAGGAGACCCTGGTTCAATTCCTGGGTCGGGAAGATCCCCTGGAGAAGGAAATGGCAACCCACTCCAGTAGTCTTGCCTGGAGAATTCCATGGACAGAGGAGCCTGCCGGGCTACAGTCCATGGGGTCACAGAGAGTTGGACATGACTAACCCTGGTCTTGCACACACTGTTATACATGTATAAAATCATTTGCTTCCAACCATTGTAAAATATTGCACGGTGTGCACACATCACGTTTTATGTCTTCATTTTCCTGAAGATGAACATCACTTTGTCTCCGGTATCTCTCCACCATAAATGATACTATAGTAAATACCTCATCAGTTCAGTTCAGTCACTCAGTCATGTCCGACTCTTTGCAACCCCATGAACGGCAGCACACCAGGCCTCCTTGTCCATCACCAACTCCTGGAGTTTACCCAAACTCATGTCTGTTGAGTCGGTGATGCCATCCAACCATCTCATCCTCTGTCATCCCCTTCTCCTCCTGCCCTCAATCTTTCCCAGCATCAGGGTCTTTTCCAATGAGTCAGCTCTTCGCATGAGGTGGCCAAAGTATTACAGTTTCAGCTTCAACATCAGTCCTTCCAATGAACACCCAGGACTGATCTCCTTTAGGATGGACTGGTTGGATCTCCTTGCACTCCAAGGGACTCTCAAGAGTCTCCTCCAACACCACAGTTCAAAAACATTAATTCTTCGGTGCTCAGCTTTCTTTATAGTCCAACTCTCACATCCATACATAACTACTGGAAAAACCATAGCCTTGACTAGACAGAACTTTGTTGACAAAGTAATGTCTCTGCTTTTTAATATCCTGTCTAGGTTGGTCATAACTTTCCTTCCAAGGAGTAAATGTCTTCTAATTTCATGGCTGCAATCACCATTTGCAGTAATTTTGGAGCTCAAAAACATAAAGTCAGCCACTGTTTCCACTGTTTCCCCATCTATTTGCCATAAAGTGATGGGACCAGATGCCATGATCTTAGTTTTCTTTTTTTGTTGTTGTTTTGGGTTTTTTTTTAATTTTTTAATATAAATTTATTTATTTTAATTAGAGGTTAATTACTTTACAATATTGTATTGGTTTTGCCATACATCAACATGAATCTGCCACAGGTGTACATGTGTTCCCCATCCCAAACTCCCCTCCCACCACCCTTCCCATACCATCCCTCTGGGTCATCCCAGTGCACCAGCCCCAAGCATCCAGTATCCTGCATCAAACCTGGACTGGCGATTCGTTTCATATATGATATTATACATGTTTCAATGCCATTCTCCCTAATCATCCCACCCTCTCCCTCTCCCACAGAGTCTGAAAGACTGTTCTATACATCTGTATCTCTTTTGCTGTCTCGCTTACAGGGTTATCATTACCATCTTTCTAAATTCTTAGTTTTCTGAATGTTGAGCTTTAAGCCAACTTTTTCACTCTCCTCTTTCACTTTCATCAAGAGGCTTTTTAGTTCCTCTTCACTTTCTGCCATAAGGGTGGTGTCATCTGCATATCTGAGGTTATTGATATTTCTCCCAGCAATCTTGATTCCAGCTTGTGCTTCTTCTAGCCCAGTGTTTCTCATGAAGTACTCTGCATATAAGTTAAATAAGCAGGGTGACAATGTACAGCCTTGATGTACTCCTTTTCCTATTTGGAACTAGTCAGTTATTCCATATTCAGTTCTAAATGTTGCTTCCTGACCTGCATACGAGTTTCTCAAGAGGCAGGTCAGGTGATCTGGGATTCCCATCTCTTTCAGAATTTTCCACAGTTTATTGTGATCCACACAGTCAAAGGCTTTGGCATAGTCAATAAAGCAGAAATAGATGTTTCACATGTCCACATATAAATCACTGAGGCAATACCTTTGGGATATATGTATCCAGAAGAGAATTGTTGGGTCTTAGGGAATGTGTTTATATGGTTTAACTAAGTACTGCTCTCCTGAATGGTTGTACTGGTCTACACAGCCTCCAACAGTGCACAAAGGATCCTATTTCCTAATGATATACATCATTCCTAATTACTTGACATGATCCAGCTTTGTAATTCTTGACAGTCTAATAGGCGTGATTGATATCTCACTGTTCTAGTTGAATTTCATTAAATAATGTTTGTTTTTTTAAATGTCTCTTCAAATGCTTGTTAGATTTTTGAGTTTCCTTTTATTGTAAATTATCTGTTCATATAGTTTGTCTGTCTTTCCATCGGGTTCCTGTGCTTGTTAAGTATTAGCTATATTTATCTGAACTTTGGAAGTCTTTCTTTAAAAAATCTCACCCTGCCTGTAGAACACAAATATATTTTTCTACATGTTCTTCTATTAACTTTCTGGATGTATTGTTATATCTAGTCTTAATTTTATTTACAGTATAAGGTAGGGATGGGTTTCCCAGGTGGCTCAGTGGTAAAGAATCTACCTGCCAATGTAGAAGATGCAGGTTCAATCCCTGTGTTGGGAAGATTTCCTGGAGAAGGAAATGGCAACCCACTCCAGTATTCTAGCCTGTGAAATCCTATGGACAGTGGAGCCTCGGGGGCTACAGTCCATGTGGTTGCAAAAGAAGTCGACACAACTGAGCAACTAAACAATAACAACAAATTAGGTAGGGACACAGTGAGCCAATTTCCCCAGCATCTTTTACTGAATAATCCATCTTTTACTGAATAATCCATCTTTTACTGAATAACCCCTCTTTTACTGAATAACCAATTGATTCGTGGTGCTATATTGTTTATTAAGTCCCATATATACATGGATTTGTCTCTGAACTCTGAACTCCCTATTCTATTCCATGCTCTATTGATCTGTTCTTTTCCAAACACTACATTGTGTTTTTTTAACCACCCCTGCCACCATATTTAATGTTTTTGACATCATTCTTCTTTGTGTATCCCTTAACTACTTATTGTGGATATAGCTGATTTTACTGCTGTTGTCTTTTAAACTCCCTACCAGCTTTATAATTGGTTGATCTACTATCTTTACTGCACATTTGCCTCAATGCAAGTGTTCCTTTTGTAATTTTCATGTTTCTAATAATAGTCTTTTCTGCTTGAAGAAGTCTCTTTACCGTTTCCTCTAATGCCAATTTAGTGGTGCTGAACCCTTTTAGCATTTTTGTCTGTAAAATTCTTTCTCTCTCCTTCAAATTGGAAAGGTAGGCTTTCTGGGTGGAGTATGGTTGTAGGTTCTTTCCTTTTATCACTTTGAATATATCATGCTATTCCCTCCAGCCTGCAAAGCTTCTGCTAAAAAGTCAGTGAAAAGTCTTATGGGAGTCCCCTTGTATGAAACTAGTTGCTTTTTTTCTTGCTGCTTTTAAGATTCTTTTTTAATTAATTAATCTATTTAATTTTGGCTGTGCTGGGTCTTTGTTGCTGTGTCAGGCTTTCTCTAGTTGCAGGGGGCAGAGGCTACTTTATGTTACACTGTGAGGGGCTTCTCATAGCAGTGACTTCTCTTGTTATGGAGCTTGGGTTCTAGGCACTCAGACTTCAACATGGGCTTAGTTGCCCCTCGGTTCAGTTCAGTCACTCAGTCGTGTCCGAATCTTTGTGACCCCATGGACTGCAGCACGCCAGGCCTCCCTATCCATCACCAACTCCCAGAGCTTGCTCAAACTTAGGTCCCTCAAGTCAGTGATGTCATCCAACCATCTCATCCTCTGTCATACCCTTCTCCTCCTGCCTTCAATCTTTCCCAGCATCAGGGTCTTTTCAAATGAGTCAGTTCTTTGCATCAGGTGGGCAAAGTACTGGAGCTTCAGCTTCAGCATCAGTCCTTCCAATGAATATTCAGGACTGATATCCTTTAGGATGGACTGGTTTGATCTCCTTGCTATTCAAGGGACTCTCAAGAGTCTTCTCCACCTGTTATACAGAGTGAAGTAAGTCAGAAAGGAAAATACCAATATAGTATATTAACACATATATATGGAATTTAGAAAGATGGTAATGATGACCCTATATGCGAGACAGCAAAAGAGACACAGATATAAAGAACAGACTTTTGAATTCTATGGGAGAAGGCAAGAGTGGGATGATTTGAGAGAATAGCATTGAAACATGTATATTAGCATATGTGAAATAGATCGCCAGTCCAGGTTCGATGCATGAGACAGGGTGCTCAGGGCTGGTGCACTGGGATGACCCTGAGGGATGGGATAGGGAGGGAGGTGGAAGGGAGGATCAGGATGGGGAACATGTGTACACCCATGGCTGATTCATGTGAATGTATGGCAAAAACCACTACAACATTGTAAAGTAATTAGCCTCCAATTAAAATAAATTTAAAAAAAGAAAAAAGTCTTCTCCAACACCACGGTGCAAAAGCATCCATTCTTCGGCACTCAGCTTTCTTTATCTTCCTGGACCAGGGATTAAACCCATGTCCCCTGCAATGGCAGGTGGATTCTTAATCACTGGACCACCAAGGAAGTCCTTTAAGACTCTTTACCTTTAATTTTTGCCATTTTAATCATAAAGCATCTTGACACGGACCTCTGGATGCCTCTTGTTTGGGACTCTGCTTCCTGGACATGGAAGTCTGTTTCCTTTCCCAGGTTACGGAAAGTTTCAGCTATTATTTCTTCAAACGAGTTCTTTGCCCTCTTTTCTCTCTCTTCTCCTTCTGGGACCCCAATAATGGGAAGCTAGTACACTTGATGTTGTTCAAGAGGTCTCTTAAACTATCCTCAAGTTTCAAGTCTTTTTTTTTTTTTTTTCCTTTTTTCTGTTCAGTTTGGGTAATTTCCAGTCTGTCTTCCAGTTCTCTGATCTATTCCTCTGTATCATCTAATCCACTGTTGACTTCTCTTAATGTAGTTTTTTTTAACAAGTTATTGTTTTCTTTAGCTCTGTTTGGTTCTTCTTTGTATTTTCCAACTCTTTGTTAAACTCCTCTCTGTGTTCATTCATTCTCTTCCTGAGTTCATCAGGCATCCTTATGACTGTTACCTTGAACTCTATTGGATAGATTGCTTATCTCCACTTTGTTTAGTTCTTTTGAAGTTTTGTCTTATTTCTTCATTGGAACATATTCGTATGTCTTCTCATTCTGTCTCATTCTCTTTTTATTTCTGTGTATTGAGTAGGTCAGTTATGTTTCCTCATCTCAGATTAGTAGCCTTATGTAGGAACATCCTATGGAGCCGAGCAGTACACTTGCCTCTGCTCACAGAGGAATATACTCTAGGAGTGTTCCCTGTGTGGGCTCTGTGGGTCCTTCTGTTGTAAGGGGACTGACTCTTGTGGGTATGCTGGCAGGTGGCGCTGGCCCCTGGCCTGGTTGGCTGCCAGGCTCTGAGCCAAGTGGCAGCTGCTGGCCCATGATGGACAGTGCCAGATTCTGACAAGGCTAGCTGTGTGGTCCAGGGGGTCTGAGGCTGATGCTGGATGAGTGGGTAAATGCTTTGTGCTAATAGGATAGAGAAAGGATTTCAAAATAGCACTTGCCAGTACCAGTGTCCTTGTGGTAGGACAGACTCCCGAAAATCACTGTCACCAGCATCTGTGTCCCCAGGGGGCATCCCAGTTACCTTCTGCCTCTTTGAGGGGCTCTCCAAGATAAGCAAGTGGGTCTGACCCGGGCTTCTTTCAAATTATCTCCTCTGCACTGGAACTCACTTACCACTATTTCCCACATCCCAGACTCTGGCCTCAACAAGGGTGGTCAGGAAAGACCTCTCTTTGACCTGAGCCATTTGAGCCAGGACTTGAATGATGAGAATGAATCACACAGAAGAGCATTCCAAGCCTAGAGAAGAGTAATTACTACACCTCGAGGGAGGAATAAGTTTGGCATATTCAGATTAAAAGAAAGCCAGTGGAAAGAGGGAAGGATACAAGGCAGAGGCAGAGCATGCAGGAATTTATAGGATGTGTTAAGGATTTTAGATTTTATTCTAATTGCAAGAAGCCATTACAATCAGAGCCACTGATTGGAGAAGCTTTTGGAAGGTCTCAGCAAGTGAGAGAAAGGATGAGATAGTATCACTTTTATATTATAAAAAAATTACCCTGGTTAAAATATAGAGAATAGATGCAAGTGGGGCCAGGATGGCAGGAAGAGACTAGGTAGGAGGCCTTTCCTTGCGATATTAAATCAAAAGCCACAGAGAAGGTCCAGGCTGGAAGCTGCCTGTCTATGATCAATTAATCTGCCATAGAATGGGATCTCCTCATATTAGTAAATCTAAGGAATAGTAAATTATGTCAGAACATTTCTTTGCTGTTAGGGTGCCTTTAGTTGATCTTCAAAGGGAAGATTTAGAAGCCTGTTGTTAGCCCTTGGTAGGTAGAAGGCAAGTGGTCTTCAGAGCTTAAAGACCTTCCTCAGAAACTCTGCTTAAGATAAAGCCATCCAAGCTGTTGACTGCACAGTTAATTCTATGCTCCCATTGGCTCCTTGAAGGCTCTTGTTACCTCTCTACCTTGATTCCTACTGCCACCTCCCAAATGAGGTCTCACCTCCACTCTCACCCCCATCTAATTCATTCTCCACACTACAGGGAAAATGCTATTTTAAAAACTTGAGCTTAAAGTCCATTAATGAGCTCTTCATCTTATTTCCTTTAGGAGAAGGTCCAACTCCTTAAATGTCATGATCCAGTCCCTCTTATTTCCCCAAGTCTTTCTTTCACCCACTCAATCCAGCTCTTTCTCTTGTTTCCTGGCTGAAACCTGCAGTTTCCCAGATAGACCACATTTTGCACAGACCTAGAATATTCCTCTTCCATCAATTTGTGACTAATTTCTACTTTGATTCCTAAAATAAGAAGCACTTTCTGATTAGCACTTGCTAACCCCTGTCCCATACTCCAGCACTCACCCTACCCTCACCAGCCACAGGATTCACTACATGTGCACTTCATGTTTTGATAGCTCCTTGTTCAGTTCAGCTCAGTCATTCAGTCATGTTCAACTCTTCGTGACCCCCATGGACTGCAGAATGCCAGGCGTCCCTGTCCATCACCAACTCCCAGAGCCTACTCAAACTCTTGTCCATTGAGTCGGTGATACCATCCAACCATCTCACCCTCTGTCATACCCTTCTCCTCCTGCCTTCAATCTTTCCCAGCATCAGAGTCTTTTCAAATGAGTCAGTTCTTCGCATCAGGTGGCCAAAGTACTGGAGCTTCAGCTTCAGCATCAGTCCTTCCAATGAATATTCAGGACTGATATCCTTTAGGATAGATTGGTTTGATCTCCTTGCAGTGCAAGGGACTCTCAAGAATCTTCTCCAACACCACAGTTCAAAAGCATCAATTCTTCGGTGCTCAGCCTTCTTTATGGTCCAACTCTCATACCCATGCATGACCACTGGAAAAGCCATAGCCCTGACTTAGATGGACCTCTGTCAGCAAAGTAATGTCTTTGCTTTTTAATACACTGTCTAGGTTGGTCATAGCTTTTCTTCCAAGGAGCAAGCATCTTTTAATTTCATGGCTACAGTCATCATCTGCAGTGATTTTGGAGCCCAAGAAAATAAAGTCAGCCAATCTTTCCACTGTTTCCCCATCTGTTTGCCATGAAGTGAGGGGACCGTATGCCATGATCTTAGTTTTCTGGATGTTGATTTTTAAGCCAGCTTTTTCACTCTCCTCTTTCATTTTCATCACTTTCCTCTTTGCTTTCTGCCATAAGGGTGGTGTCATCTGCATATCTGAGGTTGTTATTTCTCCTGGAATCTTGATTCCAGCTTGTGCTTTATCCAGTCCAGCATTTTGCATGATGTACTCTGCATATAGGTTAAATAAACAAGATGACAATATACAGCTTTAACATACTCCTGTTTATCTCTTCTCCAGAGTACTCAGAACTTGGGGTTATATTTGTTTTTTTTCTCCCACCAGAGTGTGAGCAACCTGAAAAATAAGACTGTGTCTTTTGCTTCCCTATATTTCAATCTCCTATCCCAATATTTAGAACCCAATAGACACTTCCTATATGTTTGCTGAATGAATACACAAAAGAATAAACACATAAATCAGTTGGAAGATACTGTGAAGGAGGCCAAGGTGGTAGGTTTGACAGCCCATGTGGGCTAAACAGATAACTTTTCCCTGTCCACAGCCTCAGACTGGTTCCCCAAACTTTGCTACCCACAAACCCACTTCTGAGAAAAAAGTGTAAGGGTGGGTGGCCAGAGGTGGTCTCACCTGTGCTAATATGAAACGGCACCTTTTGTCTGCAGTTGCAGAGACTTTCTGAGGTTGTTCTCAGAGATAAATACTGATATCATAGTTCAGTTCTGATGCTAAGGCCATTAGATTGGGCAGACACTCTCCAAAGCCGTTAACTCTGACCATTTTAAAGACCACTTCAATAACACAAAGCAAGTAAGGGACAGAGCAGGGACAGGGTCTCTCCCCTCACTCCCAGCCTACTGGGGGCACTCTGTTTGCACTGCTTATCACAGAGCTCACTTCCCTCTACTCAGCATTCAGCCTCCAGATGCCCAACAGAAACCAATTTCTGAGCCATTCTTCCAGTGAATGACCCGATCCTGTTGATCTCCCAATTACATCTAGAAACACTTAGCCGTAAGACATTTCAGTGTACTGATCGCTTGGCATTGCTTTCCTCTCAACTTGGTAATCACAACAGCCTGTGCTTTTAAAAAAAAAAAGAAAGAAAGAAAATGGAAAAAAAAAAAGCCTCTTTGTCAGGCCAGGTCCTAGTAATTGTATCGAAGGGGAAAAGAAGGAAAGCCTTTCAGTTTGGTCTTCATCCTAAAATTTCTGCCTTGGAAAAACTACTGTGATGATCTACGTTAGGATTAAAGGTGAGTTTTTGGTATTTTAGATGTATAACATCCAGAGACCTAAGGATGCCCCCAAAATGCCCTGATCATCTCCTAAAAACATATGAAGCCACAGTGTACACGCAATGAACAAAGCACATTGGGAACCAGTGTATTATATATTATTAACTAAACCAGGGCCCAATAACCCCACAGGAGAATTTAATGGTAAAAACTGGGACACAAGGCTTAAACTCAAGGATAATTAGAGTCTCTTATCCCTCTCCCTCAATCTACACATCTTGGGACCAGCCTACTCAAGACATGCCCACTGGGAAAGAGAGAGAGAAGGAAAGAGAAAATGGGAAAGAAAAGAAGGAAAGAGGGGAGGTGTTTATCCACTCTGCCATGTGGATCTCAACAGAGAAAGCAGATCATTGCACCCCTTAGAGCGCAGTATAGCTAACCAATTCTACCTCTGGACTCTTTAAGAAGAGGAGAACATACTAGAGGAACTGTGGAGTTCAAATCCAGCTGGTCTTCAGGCTCATCTGAAGAGCTTTGGTTTAATACTGATTCCTGACACCCAGCCCCCTCCCCCCACCCCTGCCCCAGCATTCTGATTAAGCAGATCTGCTGCAAAACCCAGGGAACTCAATTTTAATAGTCTCTGATTTGGGAACAATTAATGAGTCTGCTTCCTCTCCACAGCTGAAAAGGAATAATAATTTGATCATGGACTGGTGGCGGGAGGTAAAACTTTGACAGTCTTGAAAGCTGGAGTAGGGTGAAGAGGAGTGGTTTCATAGTAAATGTCTCCTTCAAGCTCCCAAGATGTGAATATTGCTGCCCCAGATAGTCTGTACAAGCAAAATGCTTTTGATTCTTTCCATTAATGCTACAGACTAAATTATAGTAAGTGGAATCTCTAAGCCACCTGGTGGACTTGCCGTTTGTCAAAGGTAAGGCAAGTGCATCCGGCAACTATGCATCAGCCCTGCACATGTTTGATGAGCGCCTCCACTAACCAGTCCAATGTGGGGGCCCAGAAGGAGGAGACCATGCCCCTTCCTCTCCCAGGGTGCAGTCTGGAACCTTCATCCCATCCAAACTTATACAGTCCTTGAAAGTAAAAGTGAAAGTCACTCAGTCATGTCTGATTCTTTGCAACTCCGTGGACTATACAGCCCATGGAGTTTTCCAGGCCAGAATACTGGATTGGGTAGCCTTTCCTCTCTCCAGGGGATCTTCCCAGCTCAGGGATCAAACCCAGGCCTCCCACATTACAGGTGGATTCTTTACCAGCTGAGCCACAAGGGAAGCCCAAGAATATTGGAGTGGGTAGCCTATCCCTTCTCCAGGGGATCTTCCTGACCCAGGACACTCCTTAGGCCCACTTTTTCTTAATTTGATTTTATCCCTGTTTTCTGACTTTATAAAAATGCATCCCTTTTTTATATGACAGCCTTTAGATATGTAAAAGCTTCTCTCCTCCAGAACAAGTTATCTCATTGTCCTATATTTGTTTTTGGTAGTTCTACCTTTAAAACAACTAATATCTTTGAGCCTTTTGAAAGGATATAAACAGAAATATTAAATAATCAACATTATCAATGTGAAGGAGCCTATATATGATCATTTATTTGTCTGTTCTAAAGTTTGGCCTGGAGTTATATGTGTATTGGGAAGAAATGCGGGGTTCTGGCCCCTTTAAGGAACTGAGGCAGATTCAGGGGAAAGGGTTATTAGTGCATAAGGCAGAAGTGAGCTGAAGACAAGCATGTTTTATGTTGATCTAAAATGAGAAACTCAAGCAGTGAGAAAATAAAGGAAAAAGGAAGGCAGACAAGCCAGTTGCTCTAAAGACCAGCTAGAGAATATCCTGGAAGCCAGGAAATAATCACTGTGCTCCCAAGGTGGCAAGGGGGGGGGGGAGGTGCTTACTCACACTTGTCCCTGAAATGTAACTGGACCCTCTAGGAACAGGTGGGATCAGGTACTCTAACGAGCTCTTGGACAGGCTGGAGATGCAAGTTGAGAGCTTTTCTATAGCTATCAAGGAAATACATTTTGGAGGGTTAAGATATTTAATGTGAACAAAGAACTTTGAGCTAACTTTAATCTTTGGGGCCTTATATGCTTATAAGATAAATATTTGTTGTGGTTTAGTTTCTAAGTCACATACGACTCTTGCGACCCCATGGACTGTAGCCCACCAGGTTCTTCTGTCCGTGGGATTTCCCAGACAAGAATACTGGAGTGGGTTGCCATTCCCTTTCTCCAGGGGATCTTCCCCGCCAGGGACTGAACCTGGGTCTCCTGCTTGGCAGGCAGATTCTTTACCACTGTGCCACCTGGGAGACCTATATGATGTTCGTTAATCATTTGCTGTCTGAATAGATGTAGATCCAGTTAACTGTATCATAGGTTATAGTCCCCATTTTAGTAGTGTAAGGAGCACTTGACCTGGAGTCTGAAAACCTAAGTTCAAATGAACGGAGGAAGTCACGTGATCTTTCTGAGCTAGTTTCCTTCTCTGTAAAATAAGTCTTCAACCTATAACAATGTCTTCCTCTCATGTTTCTTGCAAGAATTACATGGAAATAAATGCACACTTGGTAAAGTACTAGTTCTATAGGACTATTTTGTATTCCCTGGCGGAACATGCCTGAAGCAGGTGGTGGCTTGTTCCACACTACCTTAAATGGAAGGGAACCTAATCCGTGGTGTGGCAGCACGCTGCACAGTCCTTATGCAGGAGGAGTTAACACATCTCCAATAGGGGTCTTGCATAAAGCCTACCAAACCACCAGAAGCTCTTACTAGCACAGATGCGTCGTTGAGGTTGCTATGTTACCTCCCTTGTCTGGCATTGTGCTGCTGCTTGCTCCGGCCCACTGGGTGATTCTTCAAGTGGCCCTCTGTTGTACCTGCAGTGCACCGGTTCTGCCACTAGGGGCCGCTATAGGTTCCCATGAGGTCCCTACCTCACCTCTCTTCATGATTCTGCTACAGTTCGCAGGATGCAGAACCACAGCAGCGCACCACCCTTTCCATTGAACCCAGAGATCATATATTTACAGGGTACCCAAGGCACTTTTCCTCCCGTGGAAAGCTCTGCCTTTAACTAGCTCCCATAAGCTCCTGCAGTCCAGTAAAGCTCCTCCCTCGGGACCTCTGCTTTCTGGCTTGCCTGTTGAGCATTAAAATCTGCCCTGAAGCCAAGCTCTTCAAGACACATGATTTAAGCTTCTCTTTCAGCTAATTAGATATTGTTCTACAAATTGGGCTGTTCTCTCTGAAAGATGAGCAGCAATTTATTTCCTCTGCCCTCTCCTTAAACTTAACTGAACTGTAAAACATGGCCATTTGATTGTTTAGTCCAATCAGGAAATTATTTTGCATGAGAAATAGATATCCATCTTCTTGCTAATACTAAGCCTGTTTGGGGCATTACTTATGGGTTGCTGTGAAAATGGTGGACGGCTATGCTTAAATCCCTCTCATTCTTTTGAGATGTGGGCTCTGCGGTGATTTATTGTGGCCCATGTATCTGTAATCATCACCTAAGTAACCCATCACTCTCTGTATTAACATACTTTCACCCTTGCTAGAGGAATATTTTTATTATCCTCATCTTTCTGATGAGAAGACGGATGCCAGGAAGTCAGGCTATTTGCCTAAGCTAAACAAGTGGGGGAGTGGGGGAGTCACACAGTGAACCCAGCTTTTTGGTCTTCAGATCCCATAAAGCTGTATACTGTCTGATAAACCCAACATCAGTTGAAGATTCACTGAGGATTCCTTATCGCTCTTGATGAAGTACTGTCAGATTCTCTAAAATGTTTTACAGTCCAAGGGGCTCTCATGCATAGTGGGAGGTCCCTACCCCACTATGGAAACTGCCTCTTTTCCTGTGCAGGGGGCCGGGTCTTCCCTCATCCTCAAGACTGTGCCCAGCATTTGATGAACGGAGACACTCTGAGCGGGGTTTACACCATCTTCCTCAACGGAGAACTAAGCCAGAAGTTACAGGTGTACTGCGACATGACCACCGATGGGGGTGGTTGGATTGTAAGTATCTATGGCTGTTCTCCAGGCACGCCAGCGACCTTGGTGCCTCCATCCACCTGGCTCGGCACCCATCCATCCATACTTCACCATCCTTTGGCCATTTTTTCATCCACTCTCCCCACCCCTCCACCCTCACCCCACAGGTCCACTCTATAACTCTGCATCGTCCTCAGGGCCCTTGTTCAGCAGCCCTATCACAGGTTTGAACAGGCAGAGGAAGGAATAAGAATATGAGGCTGTAGTGGTCCAGCCAAGAAAGGGGGACCCAGGAAAATGGCTCCTTCTGGGGGGATAGTTCATGCAGGAGGGTGCCAGGAAAAGAGAGAAGTAGCTCAGAGAGGCCCAGGGGTCTTCCCTGCTGAAAACTGCATCTATGATAAGGAGTAGAGGAGGTGAGTCCCTCGCAGGAGGAGGGAAGTCTCTATGGGGAAGTGATCAGTATCTTTCTGTTGGAGAATCACATATGGCGGAGCAGTTAAGGTGCAGAAAGTGGATCGCCACCTCTATGTACAAAGGCCACCCCTGTCTCCATCCTCTCCTGGCCTTTCCGGTTCTTCCCCAATAGTCTTCAGGGAGCAGAAGTGGTAGGGAAAAGAGAGACTCCATTTCCTATCACGCTCCTCCCATGTCCAATAGGGCAGTACAGAGAGAAGAGAATGGGCAGCCTGGCGAATGGCCTCACACATCACTGCAGGCCACTATGCAGGTGGGGGAGTTCTGGCAGCCTGGCCCGAAAGCAGCCCAGCATTAGCTGAGTCAGTTGCAGATGGAAACCCTACCCCTTCACCCCACTTCCTCCTGAGGATCCCACTTCCAGCAGCAACACACCATGCTGGATTTTTCACAGTGCCAAATGGATAGTTGTTGAATGGAGTCAAACTCTTGGGAGATGTCTTCTTTTATGTTTCTGACATATATGTGCCTTCTTCTTAAAGCATAATCGGAAGTTGAAGTCGAGGCTGATGTATTGGAGGTTAAATGAAATTAGCACTTAAACAGCTCAGAAAGTGAATGATACACACTTGCTTTGCCTGAAACAAGATGATGACGTTACTGGCTGATCTGAAATGGGTCCCATTCTTTTGGTGAAAAATGCTTTCTGCTGCATGCCACGGTGTGAAAAGATGAATTTGAGAGCCTAGCCTATTTCCCTTGACTATCGGGGGTTTGATATGTATCCTGAATCCTTTCTACATGGCAGGGGTGCAAATTAGTGTCAACATCACACCCCAGCCTATTCATCAAGGGCCCCTGGGCTTCAGAGAAGGGCTCCGAGCGTCTCCTGCCATGACCGCTGTGCACATACCGAGCTCTACTGCAGTGGTGCTTACCTGAGTGTCTCTGTCACTGCAGATATAAAACTCTGGTGCAGTAGTTTGACTCATTTTTTTTTCATTTGTCCCCCTCTCTCTTCACAGGTATTCCAGAGGCGGCAGAATGGCCAAACTGATTTTTTCCGGAAATGGGCTGAGTACCGTGTTGGCTTTGGGAACCTGGAGGATGAGTTTTGGCTGGGTAACGCCTCCTTTTTTGTTTCCCTTGGAATGCTACTCCGGCTTTTTGTCCGTCTCTCTCTGTTCTGTGTCCATCTGGGATTATCAGAAACCCTGGGTCTGTTGAGAAGTTGACAGCTCGTGAATTGCTTTCAGTACCTCTTGCTCTGTTTGGCTCCACTATTGATCTGTTTTTATCTTGTGGTGGTGTTTTCCTCTTTGCTCTGTCTCTTCCCATCCTCATTAATAGTCTCTTATGCTGATGGGTCTTGACGTGAGGCAACTTTTACAAAGGGAGTGAGCTGCCTGGTGGGGGAAGGGGGCAGGGGGAGCAATAGGCTGGCGGGTCATCTCTCAGAAGCCAGGCATCAGCCAGCCAGCCTGCAGGCCAGGAGGAAAATGAGACAGTCGCTCAGACCTTGTTCCTTGGAGGAATATTATTACCTGACTTGGGATGGAAAAGGAAAAAATGAAAATGACATTAGAGGTGACCGGCAATTTCCTAGAGGTCTAACACAAGCGGGAGGTGTAGATTGAGAACCGAACTGATGTGAGAAGGTAAACAGAACCCGACCCAGGCAGATGGCAGAGGAGCCAGTTCCAGAAAGCAGTACATTTATTATTCCCTGCATCTCCCTGTTAGATTTTCACAGTGATCATGAAGGGAGGCCAAGGAAAGGCAATAATTGTCTTCTATATCTGTGGTCTCCTCTCTATCTCCCGCTCAGCCTCACCATCCTTCTCTTGGATGTTCCTATCAGAACCCCGTAACTGGCCTTCCTGCCTCCTGGATCAACCATTGTCTACATGGCCACTAGAACTATCTCCCTCATGGCAAAATCTGAGCAATGGCTAGCCCCATTTGTAGAACTTTTAAATGGGTCCCCGTCACCCGCACCTTAGCTATGGTACAAGGCCCTCCTCTTGGGCCTGCTCCCCACCACCAAGAGCCCCATTCCCCTTCCCTGCACCCTCCAACTGACACCAAACTCCAAATATTTTCTTATTGAAGTATAGTTGATTGGCAGTGTTTCAAGTATAGTTGCATATTGGCATAGTTGATTGGCATAGTTTCAAGTATGTATAACTGCAAAATGATGCAGTTATACATACACACATAAATACATATATCCTTTTTCAGATTCTTTTCCATTATCAGTTATTATAAGATATTGAATATAGTTCCCTGTGCTATATACAGTAAGTCCTATTGTTTATCTATTGGGTTGGTCAAAATGTTTTTTCGGATTTTTGTGGAAGGTAGTATGGAAAAACCCAAACAAACTTTTGAGCCAATACAGTGTTTGTATATAGTAATGTATATCTGTTAACTCCCAATTCCCAATTCATCCCTCCCTTTCCCCAGACTCCAAAGCCTTAGAATCACTGTTTCCTTTGCAAGGGACCTCTGCCTATCAACTCTCCCCACCCCCATACACCTTGCTGTGCTTCGCTGCATATTCAAAGCCTCAGCTCACCTCCTCTTCCCCAGTAGGACCTGTCCTAACCATTTTTCTCTAATTTTGCCTGCAGGAGCAGTCTCTCTCTTTTGTGGCCGAAATCAGGGTCTGTTTTCCTTTCTGTTTCTCTTGACTATACTATGTAAACTTCTTTCAGGCCTGGGACCTAACCATATTCATTTTCAACCTCATTACCTGTCACAGTGGCTGAGGATAGTAGGTACCTAAAGTGTAGATACCAATCAATCACTCAATTGATAAGAATTTACTGAATGCCTACTAGATGCCCAGATCTGTATTTGCTGATGAATGTAATAAAAATAGAAGGTAAAAAAGGAAAGAGAAGTGAATAGGAAAGTATCCTTGCCTTCTAAGAGTTTGCAGTCAGCTTGGGAGGTAAGTGTAAAGCACAGAAATCGATGTGCCCACAGCAGACAGTGCTCATGCTTCCCCAGCCTCAGCCACTGGACGCCACAGTCACTTCTGGGAAACATCTGAACTGTCGCACGCTTCAATTTTCTATATATCACTTTTTTAAAAAATTATTTATTTGGCTGTGCTGGGTCCCAGGTGTGGCGCATGGGATCCTTAGTTGTAGCATGTGGGATCCAGTTTCCTGGCGAGGGACTGAACCCTGGCCCCTTGCATTGGAAGCTTGGGGTCTGGACTACTGGACCGCCAGGAAAGTCCCTATGTATCACTTTTAATAAATGAAATCTATTCTTTCGTGAAAGAAACGTCACAGCATTGCCAAAAACAGAAAGCGAGTCATCATGTGCCATAAATAAAAGGGAATCTTAAAAATAAATGCAATGAAAACAGCAAAAATACTAAATGCCAGTTGTTGCTGGTGCTGGTGGTGTTAAAAATGGAGATTAGAAAGTGTTGAGTGTTAAACCACAAAGTTTTTGTTGTTGCTGCTGTTCAGCCGCTAAGTCGTGTTTGACTCTTCGAAACTTCATGAACTGCAGCACGCCAGGCTCCCCTGTCCTTCACTATCTCCTGGAGTCTGCTCAAGTTCATGTCCATCGAGTTGATGATGCCATCCAACCATCTCATCCTCTGTCATCCCCTTCTCCTCCTGCCTTCCATCTTTCCCAGCATCAAGGTCTTTTCCACTGAGTCAGCTCTTCACATCAGGTGGCCAAAGTATTGGAGCTTCAGCTTCAATATCAGTCCTTCCAATGAATACACACAGAGTACTAGATCCAGACTGAGAGGAACAGTTAGAATCAGGATTAAGGCTTCCCCTCCATCTACGGAGAAAGAGACAGAATTTGGAAATACCTTTCTCCCTACACATTTAAAGTTATTTAGTCCTTACTCCAAAAATGGCTTCCTGGGTGGTTCAGTGGTAAAGAATCCACCTGCCAATGCACGGGGTTCAGGAGACACGGATTCGATCCCTAGATCAGGCAAATCCCCTGGAGGAGGAAATGGCAACCCACCCCAGTATTCTTTCCAGGAATATCCCACGGACAGAGGAACCTGGTGGGCTATAGTCCATGGGGTCACAAAGAGTCAGACATGACTAAGCACATTCCCCAATTATTTCTCGTATCATCAGAGATGCCCTCTCACACTCAGAAACACTGTACTCATCTATGAGCTAGGCCACAGATATTCAGAGAAGGAAGAGTCAGCTTCCTGCAGAAGGCATTGAGAGATGAGTAAAAAGGATGAAGGAGGGAGGGGGATAAGAAAAGAGGGAAGGCAGGGATCCCATTGACATGAGCACACGGGAAAATGAAAAACCATCCAACTAGAGCAAAGATGCAGCTCAGGGAAAGAAGGAAATGAGGTGAGGTGGGTTGAACAAATGTTACAGTCCCTCAAGTGAGGAAGGGAAGCTTTGACTTAATGCCATACGTAATAGGGAGCCAGGGAGGGCTCTTAAGTAGAAGCACAGCCTGGTAGCAGTACTCAGGTGAGGGGTAATACTCTGACCACGGTTTACGTTGTCAGCTGGGTTCCCTAGAAGCAAAGTCTGACACTGGGATTCTTGTTCAAGCCATTTATTGGGCAAGTGCTCTCAGAAGTGGGTGGGGAAAACAGGATAGAGCAGGGAGGAGTTTAACAGTGTGATCTTGGTGGGAGATTAGCATCGGTCTGATCCCCAGGAAGCTCTGGAGCATGAACTGCTCCTCAGAGTTGATCCCCAGTGGGGCAAGGGGGCTGGAATTTGGGACTACCCACCCCCTACATCAGGCATTGATGGGGCTCTGCCCCAAGGCATGGGGGAGGGAGAGGGTAATTTCCAGAGTGAAGCAACTCCTGTTTGGGTAATAAACCTGTGAGTTGTTAGCAGCTGAGGTTATGTCCACTGACCAGTTAAAGGGCATCTGGGTAGGGCACCACCAGGATCCACCACATCACAAGCCAAGTGTAGGGTACCAGTAACCCAGTAAACGGCAAATAGCAAAGTTATATAACATATAATATATAATTAACATAAGGCTTTAACTCTCAAACAGGACAGGGAAACAGAAAGATCCAGGTGACCCTCCATCAGCCATATCACCTCTCTGGACTTCAGCCACGTTTTCAACAAAACAAAGAGACTAGCCTAAGTAATCTCTAAATTCCCTTCCATCTGCAATATTTGCAGTTCTAAATCATGGTGTACTCTGATAGATATCAAATGTCACAGCAAAGCAGGAGGACCCCAGTTCAGCAAGCAGGTAGAAATCAGGAGGACTCCAAGATCACCAGCAATGTGGGGGTGGGGGCGGTTCAAAGTCTGGGCAGGGAGGTCAGAATCAGAAAGATCCAGAGCACAGCCAGCCAGAGCAAAGAGACAAGAAAATATGAGAAAATACCACCAAGAAGGATCTGGGCTCTGCCTAACTCTGGACTTCTGGGGTTTGCACCTATTAGATCAAAGGCTAGGAAGCTTAGAGGCCAAGGAGACAGTGGTGGGAGGGCCAAGAGGGTGGGCCGGGGGGTGAGGGTACATGACTGACCAGATAGATGAGTGCAGAGGTGGCAGTGCAAAGATATAACAGGTAGATCCGAGAGACAGGAGCTGGCGTCAGGAGACAGGGGACAATATTCTCTGACCCAGTTATGGGAGCCTCAGGAGGGCTGAGGCAGAGAACAGGAAAGGCAGTGTAATTAAAGGTGGATGGAACCCCCTCCCAGGCTATTGGGTAGGATGTCCAGATCCTCTGGACCCTGAGGGTCCACTCTGAGTTCCCCTGATCAATGCTCCTACCTCCTGCTTCCTATCACTCACACCAAAGGAGTCACACCATGATGGTGCTCATCATTTTCAACCCACACTGTGGTTTGGAGTGGGAGGTGGAGGGGAGGCAGGGGGCAGGCCTAGGCCAGGAATCCTATGGCTCAGAGCTTGTCAGTTACTGGGTCAGTACTTGATGGCAGGACCCTTGAGCTGATCTGCAGTGGGAACTCACCAGCAGAACTTGGTGGCTTTTTTGTAGGAGGAAATCTGGGGTCTGTTAAGGTCTGATTGGACTTCCCTGGTGGCTCAGTGGTAAGGAATCCGCCTGCCAGTGCAGGAGAGACGCAGGTTCAATCTTGGGGTCGGGAAGATCCCCTGGAGTAGAAAATGGCAACCCATTCCAGTATTCTTGCCTGGGAAATCCCGTGGACAGAGGAACCTGGTGGGCTACAGTCCATGGGGTCACAGAGTCAGACATGACCTAGCAACTCAACAACAACAACAAGGGTCTGTTAGATAACCAGCTGGGAAGGTCTAAAAGCTAAAGCAACCCAGTATTCCTCCTCTTTCCCAGAACATCTGTTTTGAGGCCATAGTCGCATTCTGCCACCCATGTCCGAAGCCACTGCAGCCAGGCTCACTGCTTTCTTGCCTCTTCTTCACAGGGCTGGACAACATACACAGGATCACGTCCCAGGGCCGCTACGAGCTGCGCGTGGACATGCGTGATGGGCAGGAGACCGCCTTTGCCTCCTATGACAGGTTCTCTGTTGAGGACAACAGAAGCCTGTACAAACTCCGCCTAGGAGGTTACAACGGCACCGCAGGTACCCTGGCCCCCAAGAAGCCCCCGATGGTGGTGGACGTGCAGTAGGGCCCACACTCCAGGCCGAGCTGCACTGGGCAGTGACAGCAGCACCCACAGAGCTGGTGAAGTCCCTGCTGGCCAAGGAGGAGGGTGGAGGGCTGGAAGCGCTGGCTCTGGTCCAGGCTGCCCCCCACCTGGGTTGAAACAGTCCCCTGGAGGAGGGCATGACAACGCACTCCAGTATTCATGCCTGGAGCATCCCATGGACAGAGGAACCTGGCGGGTTACAGTCCATAAGGTTTCTAAGAGTCAGACATGACTGAAGGGACTTTGGCACGCATGCAAGCTCCTCACCACTCAGGTGACCTGCAATCACTTTCTCAAGGACTTCAGTTTCCTCATCTGGAAAATCTTAATAACGATGCCTGCCCTAGTTCGCAGAGGAGACAGAAAAAATAATGTGATAAATAGAGTGAAAGTGCTTTTTGAAGTTAAAAAAAAGTACCATGCGAGGGTGAAGGATTATTTTTCTTGTCTAGATTAGTCAATATGGGCTCTCATCCAGTGAAAGCATAATCATCTATTGTCTGGATAGAAATCTCCCCTGCAATGACAGCTAGGAAAATCATCTTTGAACTAATGAAAATAAGACAGATGCCCCCATTCTGAGCTGGCCCTCCTCTAACAGCAGTCTTCATCACACCTCCATCAGGGAACAAACAACATCTCTACATGTCCCCCCACAGGCCACATGTCTTTTCAGTCCTCCACAAGAACCCATACAGGCACGTTTTCTGTAGATTTTATGACACTTCCACTGAATACAACAAGCGTCTCTATAAGCTCTGTTGCATTAAGAGTTTTATCAGGATATCGTATCCCAGTCTGATTCTTAGGCTCTGCCAATCTATTTCCTAGGTTCCCTTCCAGTACATATCCTAAAACCTGTTTTGCCAAATATTCCACTATTTGGTATATGGAGTTATTGGTCCTTTCATTAACTCCAATTATATGGCTAAATGCGAGGGTATAAATTTAGCAGCATGTTCAAGGCTCTTGGAGTTAAGACCATCAAAGTGTTGCCTCTCCAATGACTGCATCTGCTCAGCCGTTTCTCTGCTCAGCCAGGTGTCTTTTCTCCAAAGAGAAGACATGCTTTCCCTTGTTGTTCACATGAGAGATCATGCCCCATGGCAATCAGACCTGCCCGAAGTGCCCCAATAAAAGATCCAATTTACCCACACTTTGGATGTAAAATAGTCGTTTGAAATGGAGTGTATTACACAAAATGTCAGACCAAACCATTTCAGAAATAACCTGATACCAACCACTCCCTAAGATTAGAATCGTGCCTGCAGAAATCCGTCCTTATTTCTCCCACAGAAAGACAAGCAAGCCCTCCCACTTCCTCACCTGACCGAGCCCCCTCCCTCCTCCTCAGTGGCCCCAGGCTGTGCTCTTGCCTGTTGAACTTGGGCCCAACCTCCGCAGCCTCTGTGTAGCTCTGTCTCACTGCTGGACCCCGTGAAGGTCGTAGCTGTTGGACTGAGCTCTACTCTCATGATTCAGAGGCAAGTCCCACCAACAGTTTTGCCAATCATCAAAAATGAATTGCAGTCTGACCTCGTAGGTCAAATATTCAGTTCATCTTCTTCAAACGATGAGAAGCTAGGCTTATGTAGGCCCCTTCTCTGGACAACTTCACACAATGGTGGTTCTTTCCAGACTGGAAGGTCTCCAGGGAGGAGGAGCCGTCCTGTCTCTGGCATTTACTATTGCCCAAGTCCCCTGGCCTTTATCTTGCATGTTGCTCATCTTTATTGGCCCCACTAGAACAGTGGCCTCTGTGGCCTTCAATGCCAAGTTTGGTCCCTTCTCCCATCTCCATTGTTCTCGAGCCTGCAAAAATCCAATTCTCTAACCAGGACTCTTAATTGAATTGGAGCTGAACATTACAAGTAAAATTATGGCGAAAAGGTTGTTGAGCAACCTCTAAAAGTTCATCGTGTGAATTGTGAGGACTCATAAGGAGCATAAGGCATGACCTCTGCAAGAACTAAACTTTTATCTGAAAAAGAAACAGTTTGGAAGCAACTCACCACAAAATGAAGGGTACTCACTTCCAGTTTAATGTGCGTTTGGAGAAGGGGGTCTTAGAGGTTGAAGAAGGCTTCATGAAAGCAGCAGCATTTGGCTGGGATCCCAGGGGGAAAGAAACATTCCAGGGAAAGAAAATCCTGGGGGAAAATCACAGAAGGAGCAGTTAGTGTGGAGGGAGGGCAAGTGCAGAGGACCTGGCTGCCCAGGACAAGGTGTGAGTTCAGAAAGAATAGAAAGGAAGCAGGTGGAGTAGGGTGGAGTCAGACCCTGAAGGGCCTTAAGGCCAAGGGGACAGAGGAGTTCTGTCTTAATACGGTGGGCAGTGGGGAGCCATGGTGGGTCCTGAGTGACATAGTGGATGTGGAGTTTTAGGAAGATCCGAGTGTCAGCCTTAAATAGGATAAAGCAAACCTGAGTGAAGACCAGAGACCAGCTGGAGCTGCTGCATTAATCTTGGTAGGAGGTCACAAGGGCCTTGGCTGATCTTAGGAGTTAAGAGAAAAGCATAAATCCAAACAGCAGTTTGAGAGAGAAAAACCAAGACTTAGATAATAGATGGACTGAACGTATGAGGTGGATTTATGAACTAGGAACGGGATCTAGGGAGGAGACAAAGACCAACATCAGGATCATATGTGAGACAGCAGCAGGCAACATCCGAAGTGGAAGCAGGAGGGAATAGTTCCCAGGGAGGGCAGCTTCTAGGTTAGAGAGATAAGCAGAAGATGAGAATATAGAAACGTGGGTAGAGACAAAATAGGGGACTGATGGTAAAAAAAGAGTCTCTAGAAAGTAGGATTAAGCCAGGATTTTTTAAGACACAGGGATTGAGTATGAGTTAGGGTGAGAAGAGATGAAAATGCTAAAATATCAATATATATCTATCTCTATCTGTATCTATATGAAAAAAGGAAAAAAAGTAAGAACTCTTTCTGCCTTCTCCAGGACCTGGAAGAGATGAGAAAGAATGAGTTGTAGGTCGGTGGGATTAGCTCTGGGTGGAGATAAAGCCTGGTTTGTTTAGAGAGGGAGATAAAAACGATGGCATAGAAATAATAACATATGGACTTAGGGACCAAGCTGGCCTGAATGGACCAGGCTTCCCTATAAAAGAAAGACCATCCTCCTAAGAATTAAATTGTGACCAGAAGCACTTGGAGGCATTGAGTGGCCACTGTGAGTGTGGACTCAGGAAGCCACAGGATCAGAGCCATGAGTTTCCCCGGCTTAAAGTGGCCTCGGAAACATCTTAAACAACACTCATTCAATAGCATGAGCCCCTTCACAACATCTCTAACCACAAGTTCTGCCAGAGGCCAGAGGTTTGGCCAATAGTTATAAATTAATTACGATTTAATACCTTACTTAAATACTCAGTTCATATGTGTGGCCTGCACAATATGCCAACAAGAAAACCCCCAGCTTCTAAAAATAGAGATATCCCCATATTTCCAAGTAGTCTATCCCATTTATCAATAGCTCTAACTTCACAGTCTCTACCTACTGATCTTCATTCTTCTCCAAAGAGTGTTTGGTGGAGTTCTGTTTGTTTACTAAATAACCCATCAAATATTTGGAGTCAGTGATCTAGAACCTTGTCTCCCCTTACAAGTCTGCTTTTCCCCAAGATACAGCCCTGGTTTTCCCAATCACTTCTCCTCTAATATGATTAGGATTTTCTTATCATCTTGCTTCCTACAGACAGAAACTCTAGTTAGGTAATGTCCTTCTTCACATGTGGACCCAAGTTCTGAACGAGCAGATATTGACATGACCAAGGCCTGATGAGCCATGGGGAAAGCCAGGCTGCACAGTGGTGACCCGGATTACCCAGGGCAACATGACTCATCACTGTCTCCTCTGAGACACAAGGAGCCATCCATGCCTGTGTCCCAGTGCTGGCCTGGAGGAAACAGTCAAGGGTGGAGAGGGGGAGCTGAGTGAACACATTCTGAGCAGAAGGTCAAGGGAATGAGGAACTGAGTTGGAGAGAGCAGCACAATGTAGGGGACCCCAGGAGTACGTGGAGAAAGAGCTCAGTGTAGCCAGGCCGAAGCTGAATAGACACAGAGAGGTAAGTGGAAGGTCTCTGAAGCAGAAGCCAGGTTTGTTGGGCCTGGGTCAAATGTCCAGAACGTTGAGACGAAAGAATGACAAATTGGACAGCTTCAAGCATGTGTTTTTTTCCCAGGGGACTCTCTCAGCTACCATCAGGGCCGCCCATTCTCCACGGAGGACAGAGACAATGACATAGCAGTTACCAACTGTGCCATGTCGTACAAGGGGGCTTGGTGGTATAAGAACTGCCACCGGACCAACCTCAACGGGAAATACGGCGAGTCCAGGCACAGTCAGGTGGGTGAAACTCTGCTGCTGCATAGATGAGCCAGAGCCGTGCAGCCCACGTGCCTTAGCTTCATGTTCTAAGCGCACAGGTGGGCCTTGCATTTCCTTTTTAAAAAGATACACTCAGAGTGTTGAGAACGGATTATTATAAAGAGGAAAATAATGCAGACACTGAGATAAGAACAGGACAGAGTCAAAGCCAGAGGAAGAAAAGGGGAACACACCCGGATCCGGGAGCTAGAACTCACCCAGAGAAACCTTGATGACCAGTCAAGTCCCATTTCATTTCCTCCTCTAGGATATCCCGTGAAGAGCTTATCAAGTTCAGGGACAGCTTCATCCAAAGAAGGTTCGGCTTGGCTTCATCCAAAGAAGTATCCTAGGAAGGGAGAGAGCAGAAATAGCAGTGTAAAAGAGACCATGTCTCCCCATTGGAGACTACACATCCATCAGCTGGGCCGGGCGATTGGGTGACCAACTGGGACCTCTCTGGTTTTAGCACAGGAAAGGCCAGCAGCCAGGGGCACCCCTTAGTCCTGGGCAAACCAAGATGGTTGGTCACGTGATAGATGGAAACCACTTAACACTCCCATCAGGAGTGAGCAGTCAAACACAGTTACGCTCTTCAAAATGCTTCTATACTGTTGGGAATCTGAAATTCAAATTTACTGGTGCATGCAAATCCTGAAAGCCCAAACCAGAAAGCCAGTGATAAGGAAAGACCTGCTACACATTCCTATTATAGGCCCAGACCACAAGCATGCCTAAAGAGAAAAGCTAGGAAAAAAAAAAAAAAAATCTCTGTTTTTTTGGCCCCTTTTTTGGGGGGAGGGAACTCAGCCACAAAGCTTCAAGTTAATGGAAAAGGGCTAAATGTTCATCTTGGATTCCCCGCTCTCAGCACCCTCTTTCTTTTCAGGCTGGGAGTTCGCTTGAGTGGGGAAAGGTGATCTGACATGCTCATCTTTCTCCTTCCCAGGGGATCAACTGGTACCACTGGAAAGGCCACGAGTTCTCCATCCCCTTCGTGGAGATGAAGATGCGCCCATACAGCCACCGTCTCGTGGCGGGGAGAAAACGGCGGTCCTTGCAGTTCTAAGCAATGGGCGGCTGCGAGCCAACTGACCTTTTCTGTCATTTGTTTGTACTTTATAATATGAAACAAGGGGTGGGGGACATAGTAATGTGCTTTGCAACATGTTAAGAGTGTTTGAAGGAAGCGGGATGTAGCAGGAATCAGTTGAGAATCAGCAGCTCATGGTTTCTGCTGCCCCCGTGCCTGCCCTTCAGTCTCCATGCTCCCTCCTACCCAGCCATCCTTAACCATCCCCTTTTTTCCCACCAAGGAGGAACAGTGAGACATTTTCTTAAAAGACCAACTCAAAACCAGATCGTGGAGTCAGATCGGTGACAGGCATGTGCCTTCTTTCCTGCCCTCCTTCTGAGATACCCTTAACTTCCAGGAACCGAGCTCTGGTCACTGCCTTCGGTGGCCGGGTTCTCACACCAGCCCCGAGAAGAGAGAGAGAAGCTCCAGCAAGAGAGCTTTGCCAACAAGTCCCCTTAAAAGGAAACAGATTAACCTCATCCTGTCCCAGCAACCCAAGTCCTTTGTAATGGGCCAAAGATTCTCATCAAACATTCTTAGTCTTACCAGCCAAGTGTCCTCTGTCACCTCCTATTTTCCAGCCAACCCATCCTTTGCCCACTTCCATCCTACCTTAAGATCCCCTGTGGCCTCACAAGCCCAGCCACTGTTTTGGAGTCTAGTTCCCAAGGTGTTGCTTGCACCTGGCCTGGGCTGCACAGCAGCCGTGTGCCTGAGGGTCATAAATCCCTGCCCCCTCCCTCAGGTCAACTTTCTTTGAAGCTGGAAGAGGGAGAGAGCTATGGTTCACAGCACTTTGGGGTCAGACACTGAGGGGAAAGACAGAAGCAGCAGATCTGGGCTCCCCTCGGAACCTGCCATTGAGATCACAGGTGCCCTGGGGAGCATAGATCCCACCCAGCTGCATTTTCTCTATTTCTGCTCCTATTTGTCATGATTCTTTTTCCCTGAATTGCAAACTAAAGCCTCAGTTCTGAGGCTCTCATTTCAGCCAGGGTCTCCTTAAGGCAAGTGGCTTAATAAGAGTCAGGAGAAGTTATATGACCAGCCAGCCATTCCCCTGACTGATAATCTCTGGGAAGAGGTGGAATTTCAGGGTTTGGGTTTCAGTTTTCTCCTCTTTCTTTTGGTCCAGTGAGAAACAGGAATGACCCCCTTAATGAGGTGAGCTCACGAGAAGCCTTTCTCCATCTTCTTTTATTATTCTGCCTTTGAGAGGAAAAATGAAAAGTGCCAGAGGAAATTACATCTAAAAATCCAAAGGTGAATAGGGGAGAAGTATAGGCCTACCTCCCGTTTTATGAGATGTGCTCTCTTCGCTAGCATGATTTGATTTTTACACCCAAGAGAGCTGGAGGCTCTAAAGCCATGACCCTTCAACTTCTCCAGCCAAATGTCAGCTACAAACATTCCTGTGGGGTCTGCCAAAATTCATGCCCATCTCCCCAGCCACTTGTTTCCTCCTCTCTCTCTTTCCTTAAGGCCTCAGGTTTGGGTTTTTTTCTTTGTAATATCCACCTTTAGTCAAACTGAGGCATCCTGGGCCTTTCCTAGCCAATCACTGGACGAGCCTGAGAGCTGGCAGTTTTCTAAAGGAAACATGCCCAATGTAACTGAGCTCTATTAAGCAGGGAAGGACAGTCCGTCAGGCTGGCAACCACGTTTCTGATGTAACGAGTATGGAGTCAGCTGCCCCTTGCCCTCTCCCTTCAGTAGATCTTCAAGGTCTTGCTCACTGCCCGCTGCCATGGTGTGCGTGTGACTGTCAGACCAGTGGCGGAAATGGATGTGACATTCCCATTTCTCAGTTCCCCATGGGCTTCAAAAAACTAGGGGGAAGGAAGAAGAAACAGAAACAAGTCTTTCAAGAAACCCGTTAATTAAGATTTAGCTAGAGAGTGGGAGCCCAGTGAACAGCAGGAAGCTTGTTGGATGAGGAACCTGGGGTCTCAGGGGTGGGCCCAGCTCTGCCGCGTTTTGGCGCTATGACTTCGGGAAGGTTGTTTCACCTCTTGGGGTTTCAGTTTCCTCATCTGGTTGGATGAGACTAGAATGGCTTCTAACTTCCCTTTCGGTTCTGACGGTCAGTAAGGCTAGTCTCTGATCTGAACATGGAAACTGGCATTGGTGAGCGAGCAGAACTAAGTAATGAAAATTCACTAGAAGCCCTGCTTTATGAAAGACAGAGAAAAAGAAAAGCTGATTCTGGAGTCATCAGTAAACATATACACATGTACATAGACACACACACACACACGAAAACATTGCAGAGAAGACTGTGCCAAGGAAGTGGCTGGACTCATTTTATCCATAAAAGCAGAACCGGGGTCCTGGGTGGTACGAATACAGCCCACCTCATCAAGGGAACTGAGACGGGAATGTTGTCAATTCAGGTGAAAGCCAAGAAACATCAGTGGGAATCAAAATCTGTCTTCTACTGGAACCATTTTACCCTGTGGAACATTTTTATAAATAATATCAGCAGCATTGCCTAGATTCCTGTTAAAGAATTTCAAAGCAAAGAAAGGAACTTCAAACACTAGCTCACCTAACTTCCTAAAAAAAGGATTTATAGATTCCTTTTATTAGGTAGAGTGATTTTCTCACAAGTCACCATTTTTAAGAGACACTGTACCTCAATATCTCCCCAAGGCCCATGGTCAACTGGACTCAAAGCATCATAACATGACTCATGGATTCCTGCTTATCCTGTTCCTCCAAGCACCTGTGCTCTTTCCAAAGATGGATCCAGGAAACAATAGTCGCAAAGAGCTCACCCTCACACACCACAGTTACATTCAAGGGACTCAGAAGAAATAGAGGTGGACTCTGCTCAGAAGCAGTTTAACAGCAGACACATCAGGATATGTGCTTATAGAAAAAGAAAAGAAAACACCCTACCGATGACCTCAATAGGCTCACCGCCTAGACCCGAGACCCGAACAGTTTCTTCTTCTTGCATCTCCCCATCAGATAACTTCGAACGCAGTAAACACTTTCTCCAGGTTTATTTCTGGAAGGTGAAGGGGCAGAGGTAGCGAAGAGATGACAAATTTGTGGAAAACTCCTGCCGGCCTTGAGACTTCCTTGTGGCTCTGCTGGTAAAGAATCCACCTGCAATGCAGGAGACCTGGGTTTGATCCCTGGGTTGGGAAGATCCCCTGGAGAAGGAAAAGGCTCCCCACTCCAATATTCTGGCCTGGAGAATTCCATGGACTGTATAGTAAGTACTGCTGCTGCTGTACTTCACTTCAGTCTTGTCCAACTCTACAACCTCATAGACGGCAGCCCACCAGGCTCCCCCATCCCTGGGATTCTCCAGGCAAGAACACTGGAGTGGGTTGCCATTTCCTTCTCCAATGCGTGAAAGTGAAGTCTCTCAGTCGTGTCTGACTCTTAGCTACCCCATGGACTTCAGCCCACCGGGCTCCTCCGTCCATGGGATTTTCCAGGCAAGAGTACATGGGGTCGCAAAAAGTCAGAAACCAGTGAGCAACTTTCACTTTCAACTGGAGGCGGGAAACTTGCTAAGCATGACCACAAGGTGGCGTTGACACCTCCCAGTCACTTTCTGATGATGGGGTTGAGGACACAGTGCCTCCAGGTTTTCAGAACTCATACCAGACCAGGACCCAGGAAAACTAGCTGACTGATCTGTAAAAGAAACAACAAAAATGGTAGCAAGAAAATGCAAAGCAAAATCCCAGTAATAGTTTAATCCACCCTACCCTTCATCTACCAGATCCCCACTCCACTACTCATGGAGTATGTAAGACACCCAGCACCTATGCCCTCCCACCTGGGAAGCCAGCAGCTCTCTGCACAGTGAAGCTGTTATTTCAAAGACAAATGTGAAGAACCAAGGTTGCCAATGAGTTCAGTGCCAAACCAAGCAATCTTTAATCACATTTATACTTTCAAAATCCAGTCCCAGAACCGAGCCATAGATTAAGGGACAACAGGTCATTATGGAATCTTCTCAAAGAGCCCTTTTAAAAGCACCATTTGAGAGCGGGTTTATGACTTCCTCTTTGTCCTCTCTTCTGGAGGATAAATGGGATCTGTGAGAACAGTGGGTACAACAAGCTGAGGGGGTTGAAATAGACTAGCTAGTGGCTTGGATTTGCAAATACTCCTGGGGCATGCAAACATTTTTCTTTTTCTTTTTTTACCATCCACTCAGAACTTCAGGGAAGGTGGAACCACTTACTCAGGATATGTGCTTTTCTATGATTTGCTTTCTTATCACCAGACTCCTATTCAATCTAATCCCTTACTTCCATTTCTTTCCCTCCAAGGGGGACACGAGGGCATCCCAGGTGGCTCAGTGGTAAGGAATCTGCCTGCCAGTGCAGGAGACGTGGGTTTGATCCCTGGGTTGGGAAGATCCACTGGAGGAGGAAATGGCAACCCACTCCAGTATTCTTGCCTGGGAAATTCCATGGACAGAGGAGCCTAGTGGGCTTCTGGGAAGAGCCAATTCATTGGAAAAGACCCTGATGCTGGGAAAGATTGAGGGCAGGAGGAGATGGGGGCGACAGAGGATGAGCTGGTTGGATGGCATCATTGACTCAATGGACATGAGTCTGAGCAAACTCTGGGAGATAGTGAAGGAAGGGGAAACCTGGCTTGCTGTAGTCCATGGGGTTGCAAAGAGTCGGACATGGCTGAGTGACTGAACAGCAACAAAAGGGAGAACTATATTTGCATCTCACTGTCCATTCTTAAAACATTGATAAGGAACCTCAGAAAGATTCACACTTCAGTTTCAATAATCCCAAGAGGGTGGGGTAATCTGCTTTCACTTGTCTCAAACTTGCCACAGCTGTAAGAAGAGCCTTGGGACCCCAGAGGCCTGTAGAGAATCTGGGAAGTTTAGGAGTCTTGCTTCTTGCACAAATCTCCAGATACCGAGAGCTGCTGATTCAGCCTCCCTGGGTGGCATGTTTTCCTCCCAGTAACAGTGACAGAGACGTTCTTTGCTCTAAGGACGAGTTATGGGGCCAGCTGCCTCACTGCCGCACTGCCTCTAGCCTTCCTCTGGTTCTACCTCAGGGTCCCTTGGCCAAGACCCTGAAGATCTGTGACTAAATGCGTCCCTAAACCTTTGTTGCTCCTACCACCAACCCCACACAGATGGGACAAAGTTTTCCTCAGCAATTCTGGGGCATTCTGTCACTACCAGGCCAAATGAGCACCCACAGGCTAAAGGAAAACTCTTAAAAACAAATAAGGAAAAAACTCCAGGAAAATGGGTGTGCTGGTATAGGCCCAATATGAAAGAATGGCTCGAGTTCGTCCTAACTGTATGCAGGCTGGATTTACTGGTCTACTCTGGACGCATCAAGCTTTGAGAAACAACTGGGAAGGAAAAATTAAATGCAAAACACAAAATAACATAAAAAAGAAGCTGATGGGTCATTGGAGACTAAAAGCAAGCTTTTTACAGATGGCCCCACAGTAAGAATAGCAAATAAACAAACAAACAAAACAGAGACCCGAGTGAGGAGGCCTGGAAAAGGGACCAGCATTAGTCCTTTGAGTCCTGGCCCCCACCAGAGCTCCCATCAGTTCACCCGCTTCACAAGAGGAGGAGCGAAGGCACCAGAGGTCTTCACACCACAGAAATGAGAAGCAAAGCGGCTTTCTTTGCTTGCTCCACCTGTCTGCCTGGACCTTGCTTTTTCTTCACAGCAGCCACAAACCCGATTTGCCATCCCCAGCATTTCTGATTAATTTTTCAAGGTCACCCCTTGCCTGAAGCATGACTTCATTGCACCTGCAGCACTTCATTGTCCAAATGTCCTTGGCAAACCTCGCCATCTTTGGACAGAGTTGCACTTCCTCCCCACCGGAAATTCTTGCTCCTTCCCCAAGCTTAATAAGGCTACGGCAGAGCATCCAAAGATCACAGCTCCTGTTCCTCAGAAAAACCCCTGTCTGCTGTTTATTTCCTAAAACAGCTCCTCATTGTCGGCAGTGAGGCTGGGCTGGTGCTAAATTTCCAATTCATTTAACCCTTCTGGTCTCACAGGTCCCACTCTCCCAGGTACTCGCATTGGCTCGTTGGCACCAGGGTTCATGGGAGGCGGTGCAGACACCCCAGGAGGCCTGGAACACCGAAGCCTTGAGAGAGGGTTTGGATCCAGATGCATGGCCAGGAGGCGAATGCATGGATGATCACATTGTTTTCTTCCCATCACTGGTTTGGCAGCCCCCAGGAAGACCCTGTGTTGTTCAGTAATGTGCTCAACACAGCTTCCAAACAGCAAGTGTTGGGAACCTTCAGAGCTGGAAGGGTCTTTGAAGCTCATCTAAGCCATTCCTCTCATTTCATTTTCCAGGAAACTGAGGCCCAGAGAGGTTAGGCAACTTGCCCAAGTTCACACAGCTAATTAGTAACAGAGGTGAGATTAGATCTGGCATAGGCTCTTAAACTTTTCTCTCCCCAAATGAAGACTAAGAGAAACGGTATTGGTTATAAACATTTTATTTTCCAGATACTGTGTTAGAAGCTTGACATCTATTACTTTGTTAAATTTTCACCACATCTTGACTCAAGTTTAATCATCTTACAGATGAGTGAATAGAAGAACAGGAAGATTAAGTAACACGCACAAAGTCACACAGCTGCCAAGGAGAACCATAACGGGAAGCTCTCTAATTCTAAAGTCCATGCTTTTGCGGCTTCATGAGGCTGCTGCCCTTTATATTTATTTAGCCATGTGGCCATCATCTTGGATTTGCTAATGTCCTCACAAAGGGGCAACTTCCTCTCTCCTCTCTGTCTTTTAAGAAAAGGGAATTCTTGCTTTTTTTTTTTTTTTTTTTGCCACTACTCCAGGGGACCTTCAACCTCACCATCAGAAGTTAAGAAACATCCCGGCAACTTTTTCCTTTTTTCCTTTTTTTTTAAATTTGGGAAATGAAGGAGAGGGTCACAGTGGGTTGGGAGGAGAAGATAAGAACCAGAACACAAACACTGGTTCGCCCACCCCACTCCTTGGACAATATGAAGCCTCTGTCTCAGCCAACATTAGAAGAGGGGGCAATTCCAGGGTCATTTTTCTCAAACTGAGGCAGGAGACAAAGCCAGGATTGAGAAGGGGGATACCCCAGAATAAGCATGGCACGTGCTCCTAGAGTGTCAGCTTTACTCTTGAATTTGGGAGAGGAAGGACTGTATTATTCATGTATTCAAACCAATGCAGTTGGTATCAAATGCAGAAATGCTGAAAATGTTTAGGCTAAAGCCTGTAAGTTAAACACTGATTTGGGCTCCCTCCTTCCAAACTCTCAGGGTTACTAGGACCTTCATGGTTCCTTGCAGGGACAAATCAGTGAAAATTTTTGAGGAATGAGGCTAGAAAAAGGCAGGAGACAAATTACTTTTGTTTATTCCCTGATTTCTTTACCCGTCTCCCTACCTGCTTTCCCCTCCCAGTGGGCAGAGGGGCTCAGAGGACTGTGGCTATAATCTCAGCTCTCTTGGCTACTTTGGGGGATTTACAGGGAAATCAGTACTTGGCAACTTGTATTTTTCACTGCCTGGCCCGAACTCCAGACATGAGCCCCTTTCTCTTATTTGAACAACATTCATATGTAAGGAATAGATGTCCTGGGAGAGATCTCTGCATCCTGGTCCTCTCCCATGTTGGGGCTGCTTGGGCAGCAGTGACCTCTCTGTGTTAGACGCAGCAGACATCATGGCTTACAAAAAATGTCAGCCAGGGAAGTGCTGCCCTGCCAACCCTCTGTCCCCACCCGTGCCCTCTCTGTTGCTGAACTCACACCACGGCCACACAGAGCAAGGCTTAGAATCCATACGAGCTACCGTTAACACACAGACTTCCCTTTCCTATCATTCCAACCTCAAAGACACTCCAGGCCCTAGGAATTCCCAGCTACCCTAAGCAAGTCACCGTGATCTTGAAGGAGCTGTTACCTGGGGCTCGGCAGCTGGAACCCACCCCAGTGGTCTCTAGACTGTTGTTCTGAGAAATCACAAACACCAAATCCTCCAGTCCCTCCAAATTTGAGTTTGTTGTTTTAACCTTTAACAGCCTTTTCAGGTAAAAAATAACAAAGATCGATTTACTCACTTTGTAGCTACACTGTGCCTGGAAAAGCATTTACTTAAAGACTAGAAAGACTAGATGGAAGAAAGGAAAAAAACAAGAACACATGGAGTACATACTCCTCAGGTGTTAAGTGAGCTAAAATAAAAATAAATACAGACAGAGGAAGGGAGAGGACAAACCAACTTCCCCCATCCTTCCATGGCACTGTAGCTCAAAGACTGGAATCTCTGCTTGTTAACCATTGTTAACTAGTATTTTTAGTCCTGGTTGCTTTTAGCCTCTGTATAGTTCCTTTTTTAAAACACATTTTCTATACGTTAATAAAAGATCCTGAAGGAATGACATGCTTTTGTGGAGTCCTGTGGGGAATCCTGGAGACGCATCTTTCTTCCCAGGAGGCTGGCTTTGCCTCTGCCCAGGCCCCATCCCCCACCCCTCAGGCTCACCCATCACTTTCACCAAAGCATCTTCCCAGAATCACCGTTTTGGGTGGTGGAAGGGTTGCTAGACCCAGTTCCATCGTGTGTGGGTTGGGGGGTGCTCCCCCACACCAACAAATGATTCTCCAACACTGTGAGTACAGGTGCCTTCCCTGGTGGGCCAGTGGTTAGGATGTCAGGCTTCCACTGCCGGGCTCCAAGGTTCGATCCCTGGTCAGGGAACTAAGATCCTGCAGATTGCTTGGTGTGGGAAAAAAGAGAGTCAGGTAAAGGGCTCAGTCTCACAGGACCACCCTCCACTTCAGACCCCAGTCACAAGCCCAGATTGCTACCCGTGCTTCTGACCAATGGGCTCCAAACTGGAGGTTCCGGTGACTGATTTGCCAGCATAGCTCACAGAATTCAGAGAATCATTTTCCTCAGTGGATCATTGGTCTGTCATAACAGGCTATATCTCAGGATATATCCTGAGGCTATATATATATATCCTCAGGAACAGTTCCACCTGTTCATCAACCTGGAAGCTCTCTGAACCCTGTCCTTATAGGTTTTTATCAGGTATTATGTGATTGATTAAATCATTGGCCATTTGGTGATTGTTCCAACCTCCAGTCTCTCTCTCTTCCTTCCCTGGAGGTCAGGGGGTGGGGCTGAAAGTTCTAACAGTCTAATCAGGTGGTTGGTTCTCCTAGCAACTAGCCCCCATCCTTGCTGCTGCTGCTGCGTCGCTTCAGTCGTGTCCAACTCTATGTGACCCCATAGACGGCAGCCCACCAGGCTCCCCCGTCCCTGGGATTCTCCAGGCAAGAACACTGGAGTGGGTTGCCATTTCCTTCTCCAATGCATGAAAGTGAAACGTGAAAGTGAAGTCACTCAGTCGTGTCTGACTCTTCGAGACCCCATGGACTGCAGCCTACCAGACTCCTCCACCCATGGGACTTTTGAGGCAAGAGTACTGGAGTAGGTTGCCATTGCCTTCTCCGAGCCCCCATCCTTAGGTGCTTCCAAAAGTCACCTCATTCACCTAACCAGACAACTTTATCACTTCTCAACTTTCAGGAAATCCCAAGGGTTTGGGGAATGGTAAGCAGGACAGATGGATGGAGACAAATATATATTTATTATAAACCACAGTAACATAGCCAGGCTGATCTCACGCTCAGTGCCTTGCTACTGCATCTGTGTCCCTTGCCTCCTGTTTCCCCATTCTCTCATCATGTCCTCGTTATTTCTATCCTCTCCTTCTTCTCTCCACCTCCTTCTCCTCCTCTCTTCTTTCTTCATCTTTCTCTCTCTTCCTTCTGCATCTCCCACTCTCTCTGAATTCTCCATCTCACCTTTTGTGTTTACCATCAGGAAAGGTCACTGCTGGGTGACAGCCTCTGCTGGATGCCCCAGCATCACCCAGACTGGTCCTGTCTATGATTTTGAGTTCTTGATCAGCCACAAAGACTGACTCATTGTCCAGTTCCTCCAAGCCTGGAGTGCCCAGTGGTAGCCAGATCGCCGAGGCTCTAGTGCCATCTATGGGCACCAATGGAGAATGTCTAACAGGCACAGCCTGCCAAGCTGCCTACCTTAGGCTCAGTCAGTCTCCAGCTCCTGCTTCTCAGACTTGTCACCTAGAATAACATTTTCCCTTTCTCTCCCTTGAGAACAGACCCGGTGCCCAGGGTCAGATCAATTCTAATATCCAGGTAACATTAGGTGAGACCTGGCGGAGCAACAGGGCTTCCCCTGGTGGCTCTGTGGTAAAGAATCCTCCTGCCAATGCAGGAGATGTGGGTCTGATCCCTGGGTGGGGAAGATCCCCTGGAGAAGGCAACCCACTCCAGTATTCTTGCCTGGGAAATCACATAGACAGACTGCCTGGCTGCAGTCCATGGGGTCGAAAAAGAGCTGGACGCGACTTAGCAACTAAACCACAACAAGACAAGTAACAGCCCCAGGAGCAGGGTCATGATGAAAACTTCCATCCAGTTCAGTTCTGCAGGCACGCAGAGCCAGGAAATACAGAGAGGACTGTGACAGCGTGTAGGTGCCATAAACCCAGATAGGTTCCTCCCCAGCTGGACAGGGAAGGGGCATGGAGGGAACTGCCCCAGGGAGGTCTACCTGGAGGGCTGGGTCTCAGGACAACAGGAACTCGCCAAAGGAAAGACAAGGAGGGAGCAGTTAGAAGGAGAGTCTGAGGGCATGAAACAGCGCAACCTGTGTGAACAGGACCAAGAGTAGTGAGCAGTCACGTTGGCCTAGCTCCCTGGGGCTCTGGGCAGGGGTGTGGCGACAGAGTTGCTCACAGGGACAGACAGAGCACTGTGAGATCCCAAGGCCAACAGGCAGAGGCTTTTCTCCACATCTCCATATTAAAAGGGAGACACAGAGTGGACGTTAAAAGGGGGACAGATTCCCAGCCTTGGAAATAATAATAATTTTTTTTTAAATGTTTATTTCTCCTAGCCTTTTCCAGGTACCAGCAGGCCTGTCCTCAACCCTGGGGCCATGTGAGAAACAGGAACAAAATCCCAGCTTCCAGTCACATGACAATTTGCCCTGGATGGTGGCAACCCACTCCAGTATTCTTGCCTGGGAAATTCCATTGGCAGAAGGGGTCCCAAAGAGTTAGGCACGACTGAGCACAGATGCAGGAAGGCAGACACCCTACAGAGAGGACAGAGCACTTTTCTTAGCCTTTCCCTGTGCCTCATTTCCTAAAAATCAGATTTCTGTAATATCAGACAAGAGAGGCCCCTTTTTAAATAAGCCACATTTCTGGATCCTATTTTAAATAAGCCACTCCCCAAACCCATATGTCAGAATTATGTTACCAGAGGAGGGATCTTTATAGTATTTGGATAAAACCCATCCATGAAATCTCATTCTGAATGTTATCTGGGAAAAAGAGACCAAAGAGATATAGGGATAAAGGGATACAGTGGAAATCAAAGGCATCTCAAGAATTTGTATTTATTCCTGAAGAGGCTGAATGCAAAGCTATGTTCTAGCTTAAATGAGCATAATTCACTGATTGCTTAAGACCTCTGGGTACATTGACAACCATCTGAACACAGATTTAATCACTGCTGTGTTGTGGGAATGAAGAACTGCCACGGGTGAAATTTAAAAGTGGGTTATTAAGCAAGAGAAATGTTGGCAACATTAGTAATCGGTGCAATTACCAAAAACATGACCTAAAGCCAGTAGCATCTTCTCCCCGCTAATGATCCCAGCAGTGATCTCTTTGCCAGGCAGCAGTAAGGCACATCAGGGTGGAGTAAGAGCCCAAGGGGTCCGTATCTCACCTCACGTGTGAAATGTACAAGAGTCTCCATTGCCCAGGATTTCAGTTCAGTTCAGTTCAGTTCAGTCGCTCAGTCATGTCCGACTCTTTGCCACCCCATTAACTGTAGCACTCCAGGCCTCCCTGACCATCACCAACTCCTGGAGTTTACCCAAACTCATGTCCATTGAGTCACTGAAGGCATCTAACCATCTCATCCTCTGTTGTCCCCTTCTCCTCCTGCCTTCAATCTTTCCCAACATCAGGGTCTTTTCAAATGAGTCAGCTCTTCGCATCAGGTGGCCAAAATATTGCAGTTTCAGCTTTGACATCAGTCCTTCCAATGAACACCCAGGACTGATTTCCTTTAGGATGGACTGATTGGATCTCCTTGCAGTTCAAGGGACTCTCAAGAGTCTTCTCCAACACCACAGTTCAAAAGCATCAATTCTTCGGTGCTCAGCTTTCTTTATAGTCCAACTCTCACATCCATACATGACTACTGGAAAAACCATAGCCTTGACTAGACGGACCTTTGTTGACAAAGTAATATCTCTGCTTTTTAATATGTCTAGGTTGGTCACAACTTTCCTTTCAAGGAGTAAGCGTCTTTTAATTTCATGGCTCTGCAGTGATTTTGGAGCCCCCAAAAATAAAGTCAGCCACTGTTTCCACTGTTTCCCCATCTATTTGCCATGAAGTGATGGGACCGGATGCCATGATGTTAGTTTTCTGAATGTTGAGCTTTAAGCCAACTTTTTCACTCTCCTCTTTCACTTTCATCAAGAGGCTTTTTAGTTCCTCTTCACTTTCTGCCATAAGGGTGGTGTCATCTGCATATCTGAGGTTATTGATATTTCTCCCAGCAATCTTGATTCCAGCTTGTGCTTCTTCCAGCCCAGCATTTTTCATGATGTACTCTGCATATAAGTTAAATAAGCAGGGTGACAGTATACAGCCTTGACGTACTCCTTTTCCTATTTGAAACCAGTCTGTTGTTCCATGTCCAGTTCTAACTGTTGCTTCCTTACCTGCATACAGGTTTCTCAAGAGGCAGGGCAGATGGTCTGGTATTCCCGTCTGTTTCAGAATTTTCCACAGTTTATTGTGATCCACACAGTCAAAGGCTTTGGCATAGTCAATAAAGCAGAAATAGATGTTTTTCTGGAACTCTCTTGTTTTTTTGATGATCCAGCGAATGTTGGCAATTTGATCTCTGGTTCCTCTGTCTTTTCTAAAACCAGCTTGAACATCTGGAAGTTCGCTGTTCGCATATTGCTGAAGCCTGGCTTGGAGAATTTTGAGGATTACTTTGCTAGCGTGTGAGACGAGTGCAATTGTGCGGTAGTTTGAGCATTCTTTGGCATTGCCTTTCTTTGGGATTGGAATGAAAACTGTGGCCACTGCTGAGTTTTCCAAATTTGCTGACACAGCACCTGCTATGGACCAGACCTGGCCCTGGACGTGCAGAGATTAAAGGGCTGCCTCCCACCGGCAGAACTTTAGCTTCTTTTTGCCTCTTTCTATTTCCATCCACTGATACCAAACTCCCTATTCCCCAATTAATATTCCATACATATGTGAGTAAAGAGCCTCGCTTCAAAACTTTTAAAGTTAAATAGAGCAAGTTTTCCAAATTTGTGTTTATGTGTTCATGAGGAACTGGAAAGAGATGTACAATAAAAGAATTCAATCAGCTAGGATAAGGGTTGTCCTTTCAATATCGACAGTTGGTTTCTTTGGTCTGCTTTTTTAACTCAGACACATTTAAAACACTTCAGGCACTAAGAAATGTGGCAATCAGGGAAATACTTGAATCCAAAAAGCTAACAGAACCTTCTCAAATGACTGATTCCTATACAATCTTTCTTGGGAGGCAGGGGGTCGGGGGGATGGCATCAGAAGATGTTGTTCTGGTGCTTTGGGATGTGGATGGCCTTTAATGCCTTACATAAGAATTGCTATGCCCAGAGATGACCACTAAACACACATTCATAGCTTGTGTAAAAGCTTTGGGTCTGCTCTTCCTGACAAACAATAAGCCCTTTAGAGGTTTCTGGGAAATGAGTATAAATTACAAGAAATGCAGTGGCAATTATGAAAATTCAATATGCTAGCTGTACAGGAAATTTAAAGATCCAAGGAAAACAGAGAGAACTCTGAGGGAATGCGTAAATTACCTCTGGGTGCAAGCAATACCTGGTGTGATTTGTGACCCACACTCACTTTTTATGACTTTTCTGCCCCACAAACATAAAACCCACAGAGTAATAACCAAAACTCGTATTTACAACCAAAGCTACCCTGAAACAATGAGCAGCAATGACAGCCTGGATTGCTTTTAAAGGCAACTCAGCTGACTTACTGACTTAAATGAGAGAAGGATCACCAGGGAGGTCAAGGTGCAACCACCTGCCCTCCCCCTCCCCCAACCCCACCCTGTACCCTTTAGAGACTCTGAGACATTTATGTAAATCTACTTTTCACCATTTCTGTCCTCCACCCAAGAAATGATTGAATTTTAACTGAGTTTGAATTACCATGCTTGCTAGAGGCCAGGGTGTCAATACAGCAGTACGATGGACATTTTGGTAAGATAATTCTTTGTTGCGGGAAACTGTCTTACACATTGTAGAATATTTAGCAGTGTCACTGGTCTCTACTCACCAAACTCCAGTGGGATCACCCCCTCACCAGTCAAAAATACCTGCAGACATTGCCAAATGCCCCCTAAGGAGCAAAATAACAACCACCGTCTAAGGAGACATCACTAAAGAAGACGACTTCAATACCAACCTCACTGAAGCAACCTTTTCAGAAGCTTCAGCCGGTCCCTGTCAGTCCAAAAGACAAAAGAGTCGCCCAAACTGAACGCTGCTGTAGCTTTTCTATTGAATTTCTTTTTATATAATTTATAAAAGTTTGAAAAGAATCTATCTGTGCTTTTTTTAGTTTCATTTTGTTGGAATTACTCTGGGTACTTTTGCGATATAAGATTAGATTCCAAGGCAGAAAGTAGAATTTATCAGATGGTGCTTACTGAAAATGAGAGTTTGACTTACAAATGGTTCCATTTGTCATGGCTCTCCAGGAATCAATTAAGTCTCAAACCTAGGGTCACTGGGAAATTAGACCTTTGGCTCTGTTGCTTCATCTGATGGACAATAATAAATGGTATCGATTGTCTAAGATCCCTAGATACTGCACAATTTCATATGTCCTGAAGGTTGCTCAAGAAAAGAGAAATCAAGGGAGAGTTGGGTAACAAAGACTGGAGCCAGAAAACTCTACTTAGGTCCAGGATTCTGATCCAATAAGCAAGGAGAACCAACATCAGTGCCTGTGTTCCCCAGGAGAAAGTGCACATCCAAGTTACTTGCCTAAGAGGGTCCTCTGTGATGCTGGGGAAAGCAACAAGCTAACCAGACCCCCAACCAGGGAGAACTTTTTAATTGGGTCACAAAAATAGAAATGGAGCAAAACGGGAAAATAGATAGCTGTCCGTGAAAGAAATCTACTGCAACACGTGACAGAGAAGCACACCTACCATTAAACCCCTTTCCCCAGCTCACCCGCCCAAACAAGCTCTTCCACAACAGGAAGGGGGATGCAGGGAGAGATGCCATTTTTCAGAGGAGTCACCAGGCTGATTTTTCTTTCCTAGTGTCCCAGCCATGCCTGTGGGGCCACTTGGCCTAGTTTTGTCCTTAGAAAAATACATTACCATAGTAGATCATCTGTAAAGTTATGTTACCTGTAAAGGTTATTTGGGATCAGGGGAGGATCCACATGCCAGTGTGACGGACAGCTCTCTTGGTCAGATGGGACAGGTCTGGTTCAGTCTCTCAAAAAATTCTGATGAGATCCCTTTCCTGTAGGGATGTGCACAGTCACAGAGCTCACAGCAAGGGAGAAAAATGTGGGATTCACAACTTGGTGCCATAAGAGATGTGGTGCTTTCCATCACGGTCTTTTCCACCACAGAATTTTCTTCCAGATCAATGAGAGCCGACCCTCTCTGATTGGGGTCTGGCTTTATCAGATTTCCAGACCATTTGTTTCTCTTCCAAGACTAAACCCCTCGGAAGAGTCAGTCCTCCAGTTTGGTGGACTGGAGAGGGTGTATTTTCTTTCCAAAGGCTTGGGTGGGGGGGATTGGGAAAGTACCAGAGAGAAGAGTATTCCCCTCATCTGTGAGCTCCTTGGGGGATGAGGCTGGGTTTTCCATTTCTATTCCTAAAATTCAACCCAGCCCTCTGTAGGGACTCAATACAGAATTGATGTAAACTGAATCAAATTAATCCTATTTCACATCTACAAAAGAGATTCAGTAAACAACATTAATTACGCTAAAGTTCAAATAGAGCTCTAAAATAGCACACTCTGAGACTTATTTGAGGAAGAGAGGAAAGAATCCTGGATATTTGGTCAGAGGTATATGTAATGGAACCATTTCTACCACTTACTGGTAACACTCCCCAGGGTAAGTCCTTTTGCCTCTCTGAAGCTTAACGTCTTCACCTCTAAAATGGGAACAAGAGTAGCCATACTTCCTACTTCACAGACTACCGTGAGAGGCAGACATTAAAATGCGCAGAAAATGTTTTCAAGTAAGTGTTCTCACTACTGCAAATGTGCTAACCTGCTGAAGGTATAAAAATGTTGAAAATCATGCTTAAACCGCAACTACCTTCCCAGCAGTGTTATGAGCTAAAATTTCACCAACCTAGTTCCCTAAAGCAACTTACTGCCTTAAAAAATGCCCTGGGCAAAATAAGAGCCTCAGCTTGCTATCATGGGTCAGCCAATGGCTACCTGAGAACAGGAGGGGGCAAAAAGATGAGAAGCCAGAGAACAAGGAACAGGGGACACAAGAGTGGAACAAAGCAGGCCCAGCGGAGGTCTGCCCACCAGTGACTCTTTTGGTGAAGAGAGGTGAAGGGGAACAGGCAGTGTTGAAAGCCAATCCAATATGGTCCAGAGCTACTGTCTAAGGACAGCCTGGTTCCAGCTCATCCCCCAACCAGACCCTTCCCTGGGACACTGAATCAGGACCAGAGAGACCCTGGCAGCCACCAGAGACTCTTAACAGCCCTCTTTCAGATTCGTGGATGAGATCCTCCCTTAGATCTGTATTTATCAAAACTCCTCACAGACCACACCTGGTTGTGGTTGAAGTCTGCTGGGCTCAGGCTTTAGGCCCCCAAAGGGCATGCTTCACCAGCACAGATGACAACTTCTACTGTGAGGGCTCCCATCTGGCTTCTGAGAAACTGTGGGCTTCAGTTATGTTAAGTGCAGCATCTGGGGCTATAGCCCAGATGCTCAAGGGACAGAGAGCCCAAACACTGCCATCAGCCCTCTTATATTCTCCCGATATGAGGCTCAGATCCTTACCCTCACTTCTACATGAATATGAAACACGTTGGAAGAATATTCATTTGAAAGGGCCATTGTTCTGGATGCCCATGTCTCAACCCAGGCTTGCCCTCCAACTTTGCTAAGCCCCACATAAGAGTGTCTTTTTCTGCTCCTCAGTGTGTATGTGCTCAGTCGCTCAGTTGTGTCTGACTCTGAGACTCCATGGATTGTAGCCCACCAAGCTCCTTTGTGCATGGGATTCTCCAGGGAAGAATGCTGGAGTGGTTGCCATTCCCTTCTCCAGGGGATTTTCCCGACCCAGCAATGGAATCTGTGTCTCTTGCATTGGCAGGCAGATTCTTTACCACTGAGCCACCTGGGAAGCCCTTCTGCTCCTCAGAATGGACCCCAAACTTCCTACTGACAGAAGCCTGGTCTCTCAGAGAAGGCCCTGATCCCACTCCAGAGCTGAGCACTCATCTGTCCCCCTCCAGCTATGACATTGGGACCATAGCTTTGCACAACCCAGCTCTGATTCTGCCTGGTGCTACAGGGGGCAAAAGGCTCATAGCCACCTTCAGAGCTATTCATCTGTCCCGGGTCCTGACCTAAGAAAAGAAGAGGAACAGAAATTATCACCTTCACATGAGTCCTCAGCTCCCACTTACACCCAGGGGCATAGACAAATTTGCGGTTCATCGAGCCAGTGTTTTCACTCTGGTAGTGTCACATGGACTGGACAGATGTGCTGGGCACTAGAGCCCCTCTGGTGCTGTTTTCCCCCGTCAAGGCATGGTAAAAGTGTGACATGAAAGTGTTAGTCATTCAGTCATGTCCAGCTCTTTGCAACCCCATGGACTGTAGCCTGCCAGGCTCCTCTGTCTATTGGGATTCTCCAGGCAAGAATACTGGAGTGGGTTGCCTTTCCCTTCTCCAGGGGATCTTCCTGACCCAGGGATCGAACCCAGGTTTCCAACATTGCAGGCAGATTCTTTACCATCTGAGCCAGCAGGGAAGCCTCATCAAGGCACAGTACTGAATACTGAAAGCAAGAGCGTTTCTCCCTGCACAAAGAGCCCGCTGCCAAAAAGGCGCCACAGGGCAGGGAGGAAGACGTCCTTCAATATAACTTCTCATCTGAGCCCCTCAAGTATTCCTGACCTAGAGAATCCATTCACTCATTTTTCATTTGTTTGTACATTCATTCATTCACTCACTCAACAAAGAGTCACTGAACACCCCCTGTCTGTCCTCACTGTGCAAAGAACTGATAGAAAGCCAGGGCCACTCGAGCGCAGATGGATGGTGAGTGGGTAATACAGAAGCACCCATGAAGGAGGGCAGGACCTCATCAGACAGGGCCTTGCTAGACACATGTGAATTCTGACCCAATTTAAGAGTAGTGGGAAGCCACGAGATGAGTGAGCAGATTCTAAAAAGGAGCGAGATGATTATACATGCATTTAAAAGAGTTGACTCTGGCTCTCATACAAATGACTAGGGGATGCACAAGATGTGGCTGGGGGGGCAAGTCAGGAGTGGTTCAGATGAGAAATCAAGTGGTTTTAGCAGAGTTGGGGAGATAAGCATAGTCAAGAGATGTTTAGGGTGTAAATCGACAGAACTCGAACATGTGGATGAGCAACACTGTGGTCACAAGATGGCCTGTAAGATTCTCGGTCGCATGACTCTATGGACAGTGGCCATGCAGGAAGTCGCAGGCACTAGGTAAGAACCAAAGGCAGGAAACTCCATTTCACATGTCAGATAGAGGCACTCTGAGATATCCAAGTAAGAGGGCAGTTGCACGTACAGGTCTGAAGTTAAAGGAAGGGCATGAGTCAGAGACACCTGGGGATCACATACAGAGTGAGTTTCATGGACATGTGACCTGGACAGTCACACAAGGCCCCACACTTAGAAGAGCTCCACTGGTCTAATGTTCTGCAGCTATTATCTTGAAATTCTGAATAAAGTGATCCACATTTTTATTTTTCAGAAAGTCCAGTAAATTGTAGAGCTGGTCCTGAACACATATGATATCAAGAAGGATACTGAGAATAACTGAAGCTGCAGACATGGATTCGTTTTGTTCATCGCACAAATATATGGAGAACTTGGTGTGTTTCAGGCATTGGTCTATGCACTGGGGATATAGCAGAGAACAAAAGAGACAAAAATATCTGCCCTCATGGACTTTATATCATGGTGAAAATGAAAGTGTTAGTCATTCAGTTGTGTCCGACTCTTTGCCACCCCATGGACTGTAGCCTGCCAGGCTCCTCTGTCTATTGGGATTCTCCAGATAAGAATGCTGGAGTGGGTTGCCATATCCTCCTCCAGGGGATCTTCCTGACCCAGGGATGGAACTCATGTCTCTTATGCCTCCTGCATTGGCAGATGGGTTCTTAACCACGAGCACCACCTGGGAAGCCCAGCCCTGGCCTCTACCACCAGATACCAGCTGCACACACATGCACACGCACCCGAGTTTTGACAAACAAAACTGTCCCCTGGGGGAAAAATCATGCCCTGCCCTTTGAAAACCACCCCTCTGAGGACAGGGCACAGTGGTTCAGGCCTAAGCCAAGCAAGAAAATCCTAACCCAGCCCACAGTTAGTGGTTCAAGGTGAACAAAGTCCCAAATTAGTTCCAGAAAATTGAGACAAACATTTTTTAGCAGGTTCCAAGAATAAAACTCCCACTGCCTCTAAATTTTGGGGTTTATGGGTGAAACACTTAGAACCAGTGTATCCTATTTCTTTTCATGAAAAATGTCAGGTTCAAAATGAACCTAACACCACATGAGGCTAAACAGAGATGCTGAAAGAAACTGGGTTCTGATTACATAGTTAAGCTTCAGAATCCAGTCTGACCTAGATTTGTGAAAACATCCTCTTTTTTTGTTTCAGACAGTTTCAGTTGGGTTTTCTGTTATTTGATACTAAAAGAATCTTAACCTATAAAATACAGTAAGTAGGTTCATGATATGTAGGCCCCAGGAAATTTTTGACTCAGTCTAAAGAATACCTACCAATAACTTCCAGTTTTGAAAAAACAAATTAAGAGAAGTTGACATTGCCTCTTTCCAACCTTGACCTTCACCACAACCATCCTCAAAGTCATGTCAGTTGCATACTTAAATGGATAATGTCAAAAGAGTTCCATCAGATATCCCCCATCAACATATCCTCGATTCCTAGCTCATCCAGAATGGTCCCAAGATACCCTATATATATAGAAGAAAGGAAAAGTTAACCAGAAATTAAATTCTAGATGTTTGTTGTTGTTTAGTAGCTCGGTCATCTCCAACTAATCACTACCCCATGGATTGAAGCATGCCAGGCTTTCCTATGTCTTCTGGAGTTTGCTCAAACCCAAGTCCATTGAGTCGGTGATACCATTCAACCATCTCATCCTCTGCCACCCCTTCTCCTTTCGCCTTCAATCTTTCCCACAGTCAGGGTTTTTTCCAATGAGTCGATTCTTTGCATCAGGTATTGGAGTACTGGAGCTTCAGCTTCATCATTAGTCCTTCCAATGAATATTCAGGGTTGATTTCCTTTAGGATTGACTGGTTTAATCTCCTTGCTGTCCAAGGGACTCTCAAGAGTCTTCTCCAGCACCACGGTTCATAAGCATTAATTCTTTGGCACTCAGCCTTCTCTGTGGTCCAACTCTCACATCCACACATGACTACTGGAAAAGCCATAACTTTGACTATATGAACCTTCTTAGGCAAAGTGATGTCTCAGCTTTTTAATATACTATCTAGACATTTATATTATTGTTTTGTGATGACACTGGGAAATTAACCCAGCTAGCGCAGCTGTTGTCAAAAACTGTAGTCCACAGGGTCCATTTTCAGGGTACCCTAAAAATCCAAACACCTTTATAAGAATAATAAGATAAAATTTACCTTTTTCATTACATTGACATTTGCATCAATCATGGTAAAACTTCAGGCACCTCAGGACAAATCAAAGCAATGGCAACTAACTAGACACATAGCAGTATTTTTAACTAGCACTAAAAAAAAAGTCATTTTCCCTTAAGAATGTCCTTGATGAAAAAAATAAAAATTATTAATTTTATTGCATCTTGATCTTCAGTGCATGTCTTTTTAATTCTGTGTGGCTAAATGGGGAGAATTCTTAAAGGACTTTTGTGGCATACCCAAGTACAATAATTATCTCAAAGAGAAGAATTTATGCAATTGTTTGAGTCACCAGCTGAACCAGTTGGTTTTTTTATTTTCATGGAATGCCATTCTTACTTGAAAGAACAACTGACAGACTAACTACAGATTTTCAGACTTTGGTAGAACTTTTCTTAAAAATGAGCCAAGTGAGCCTGTCATTTTGAGGAAAACAATTGACAGTATTTGCAGCTAGTGATAAAAAATTGAGCTCTCAAGAGAAAATTAGAATTTTGAAAAACTTGTATCCACCATGCTAAGCTTGACAGCTTCAAGAATCTTAAGAAAATTGCTGTTGAGATCGGTAGTGATGTTTAAAGATGTGATTGTTTGATTTTGTGTAACAGAATACATCAAATTTGAAATATCTACATAACTCATTGAATGGTTTTTCTATTATAGTTATGTTTTCTATGTCATTTTCCTATTGATCTTAGAAGTTATTTTTATGTATTCTAGATAGAAAGCATTTGTCAGTTATGTGTGTACTTCAAATATCTTTTTTCACTCAGTTGCTTGTTTTTCCACCCTTTTATGGTGTCTTTGATAAAGAGAGTTTCTGATTTCAATGTAATCGGGTTTATCAATCTTTCCCTTAGTGGTCAGGGTTTGTTGGTCTTGTTTTTTGAGACATGAATATATTCTCTTGTGGTATTTGTGGTTTTATCTTTTACATTTAGCTTTTTAACCTACCTAGAATTTTTTATTAGGTAGAATTATATGAAGTTGCCTTATTTGACTGTTTTGGGCCTGTAAGATAATAGTTTTCTATAGCTCAACACAATGTATGATATGGGCAGGGACATATTTTCATTTTTTTCCATATGAATAAAAATCTTCCCAGTACTGTGTATTTAAAAATCTATCCTTGCCCACTGATCTTCAATGCCACCTTTCTTTTTTACTATCCCAGACCCAATACCACATCATCTCAATTATTCTGGCTTTAAAATAACTTGATATCTGTAGAGCAAGACCTCTTACCTTATTCCTTTTCTTCAATAGAGTTTGACTATTCCTGTCTTTTTTAACTTCCAAATAAATTTTAGAATCAGTTTGTTAATTTCCACCAAAAAAATGTGGTATTTTTCTTGACATTATATTGATCCTACACATTAATTTGGAAAAACAGGCCTCCTCACAGGTTGAATCATCTCATCAGTGAACACAGAATATCTCTCAATTTACCGTGTCTTCTTTAATGTCTCTCAGGATTATAATTTTCTTCTAAGAGGTCTTACACATCTGTCACTAGATTTCCTGCCAGCTACATTTTGGCTTTGAGATTTGATTTCACTGTATTTACAAGCTAATGTTGGCCTATTATTGTTTCACGAATGCTGGCAGAAGACAGGAGACTCCTGCAGAAAAGAAAACTCTTATTACTCCCAGTAAGAAGCACATGCATTGGTTTTCCTTGATTCGAGTCCCACAAAGGAGCCCAGATGTACCGAATCTGTCCACGTAGTGGGTTTGCTTTATGGGTAAGGATCACTGAGCATGAGAAACCGATTATTTTATTGCGAGCAATAAGCAAGCTTGCTCTTTGTCCCAGAGGAAGACATTATTTCATCCCTCAAGAACTCTCAGTGCCAAAACAACCTTACGATCTGAGTCATGTAAGAGTTGTCAGGACCATGAGCTCTTGACATATCCAATAAAACATGCAGGCATATGAAAGACTCCTGGAGGAGGATCTCCCAACAGTATTTCCCAGAACCTTGTAAAAATGTCAAGCTTTTTTGTCTGTTGCTGATACAGAGAAATATCATTGAATTTTTCACATTAATTTATTATCTAATAATCTTGGCAGTTTAGGTGCTAAGTCATGGCTGAATCTTGCGCCCTCATGGACTGTAGCCCACCAGACTCCTCTGTCCACAGGATTCTCCAGGCAAGAATATGGGAATGGGTTGCCATTTCCTTCTCAAGGGGATCATCCCGACCCAGGAATCAAACCTGGATCTCCTGCATTGCAGGTAGATTCTTTACCAACTGAGCAATAAGGGAAGCCCTCTAATAATCTTAATAAATTCATTAATTCTAATAACTTCTCCTTGGATGTTATAGGAGTTTATAAATAAAGTGATATTTTGAGTAATGAAATGTTTCTTTTGATTCAAACTTTGCATCTTTTATTCTTTTTTTCCCTGCTTTATTTCACTGGCTAAACTAGAGTAATGCTGAGGCAACAGATGACGGTACTCTTATTCTTTAGCTCAAAGACAAAGCTTTTGATGTTTCACCATTTTAGATCATGCTTTCTCTAGTTCTCTTCCCCTACTTCTGCCAAAACCCTTTATTAAATTAAAAAATTCCTTTCTATTTCCAAGTTTCTGAGCAATTATAATAAATGGACCACATTTTTCTGTATCTATAAAATTATTGCATGATTTCCCTCCATTCATCTAGTAATATTAAAACAAATTTAATTTTCTAATGTTAAAACCTTGTTTTATTGAGATAAACTTGACTTTGTCATTTTTATACACTGTTAAATTTGATTGGCCTTTCTTTATGCTTATGTTGGCATTTGAAGTATAAACTCTCAAAGTACTGCTTTAACCTCATTGCACACATTTTAATTGGCAGTATTTTTTATTATCATTCCATTTAAAGTAATCTGTAATTTCTCTAAACACTTCTTCTTTGAACTGATTATTTAGCAGTGTGCATTCCAATTCTAAACATACTTTTTAAATTACCATTTTATCATTGATTCCTTCCTAATTGGATTGAGCTGAGAATACCCAATCTATGTTATTCAGCCTTTTAAAATTTGTTAGGTTTTGCTTTATGGCTCAGCATACAGAAAAACTTTGGAAATATTCTGTGAATTTTGAAAAAAATGCGTTTCCCAGTCAAGTCAATTATACATATCCATTAAATCAAGGTTTTTTTCATCATGTTGGTCAAATATTCTATATTCCTACTGATGTTTTTTATCTACTTGTTCAATAATTACTGAGAAAAGAGTATTAAAATGACCCATTGTGACTGTAGATTTTCTTTTCTCCTTGTAGTTATCATTACTTGGCTAGAGATCTAGAAGTTTTGTTACTAAGGTACATATGATTTTAAATTATATCCTTTTGGAGAATTTAACTTTTTATTGAAGTGGTCCTCCCTGTCACTAGAAAAAATTTGGCCTTAACGTCTATATTTTCTGATCTTAAAATAATTGCACTTGGGGACTTTCCTGGTGGTCCAGTGGTTAAGAACCCACCTTCCAACGCAGATGGTGAAGGTTTGATCTCTGGTCGGGGAACTGAGATCCCACATGCCACAGAGCAACTAAGCCTGCGTGCTCTAGAGCCCACACACGCACCACAACCGGAGAGCCTGCACACTGCAATTACCGAGTCCACTGGCTCTAGAGCCTGTGCTCTGCACCTAGAGAAAGCCTATGCAGCACTCTGAAGACCGAGCACAGCCGGAAATAAATAAATCTGGGGAAAAAGTAATTGCACCAGCTTCCTTTTGGTTAGATTTTTTCTGATACATCTTTTTTCACTTATTTTTTTCTGTGCACTCTTTCTGCATCTTGTTATATGTTTCTTTTATTAATAGCACATAGTTAATTTTGTATTTCACCAAATCAGATCATCTTTCTTTCTCTTAACTGTGGCATTTATTCCTTTTTGTTATTGATAGACTTTATTTTTAAGAACAGTTTTAGATTTATAGAAAAATTGCAAAGATTCTTTAGAGAGTTTTCATATTTCCCACATCCAATTTCCCCTACTGTTAACGTTTTTACATTCATACAGGACACTTGCTCTACTTGATGAACCAATATTGATACATCATTATTAACTGACATGTTTTGGAGAGGAATACCATAGAGATAAAGTGCCATTTTCATCACGTCAGATCAAGTGTACATGCTATCAACATGTATTATCACTGTTGATATTGACCTTGATCACTTGACTGAGATCATTTTTATTAGGTTTCTCTATTGTAAAGTTAGTCTTCCCCACCCCCACCCCCCATACTCTAGTCTTTGGAAGGAAGTCACCATGTGCCACCCATGCTTAAGGAGTAGAAACTCATGTGTCACCTCCTTGAGCGCAGACTATGCATGTAATATACTTGAAATGTTTCCGCAGAGGAGAAATCTCTCTTTCTACTCCATTTATTTATTTATATCAATACAGACTCATGGATATTTGTTTCTAGTTTGGCATATAAACCAATATGACTTTATTTCTTGCTTGAATTGCTCCAGCTTTGGCCACTGGGGACTCTTTGGGTTGACTCAATGGCCCCTTTGATCTACCTACATCAGTATGAGGTGTCTGTTTGCTTGTCCATTTCTTTTTTAGCATTTCCTTTCTTTATGGCACTGTAAGATGTCCATGGCTGATCTTGTGTATTTCATGCCCCAGCCATTTCTCCAAGGGGTCTGGTTCCTTTTATCAGATTAACAGCATTACAAACCAAATCTGGGCACTAGGTATGCTCACTACTACTGAGGTGTCACTTCTTTTAAGCCCTTTCAGCTGATAAAACAAAGAAATACACCATATATGGGTGTATATCAACCGGTATTAATGGTATGTCACCAGCTGTTTTTATATTAGGTTAGAAATGAGTTCTTTTTCGTGTCTCCAACTCATTACCAAGTGAATGATTCTAGCCTCGTCCCTAAGCTTACCGGTAAATTCCCATTCCAACAGTGAGAAACTAGGCTCCTACCATCTGCTGTCATTTACTTAATTCTTCAATTCCAGCATGCACATAGAGCAGTATCGGAATTTCTAACATGTATCTCCATGGGAAGCAACTTTATCAACTAAAACACAATGCTTATGTTCAGTTGCTTTTGCCTTATAGATTGCACTCATTTCCAAAGTGACCTAGGTCAGCACATTTTCCAGTGTCTCGTCTGTGTGTGCTAAGTTACTTCTGACTCTGCAATCCCATGGACTGTAACCCGCCTGTCTCCTCTGTCCTTGGGATTCTCTGGCCAAGAATGCTGGAGTGGGTTGCCATTTCCTCCTCCAAGGGATCTCCCCATCCCAAGAATTGATCCCAGGTCTCCCGCACTGTGGGAAGATTCTTTACCATCTGATCCACCAGAGAAGCCCTCCATCCTGTTCAATGAAATCTTTTTAAATACCCCTGTGATATAGATTCTATTGCCATAGTTTGGATTCTTTCCTGGGATCCCCCAGACTCCTAAATAATTTTTTTTTAATTTGCATGCATTGAAGTTCAGTTCTTATGTTATTAAGTTCTACGGTTTTGGATAAATGCACAAGGTTATTTATCCACCATTTCAGTGTCATACAGATAGTTTTACTTACCTAAAAAATTCTCTGGGCTTCACCTATTCCCTCACTCTCCTCCTAATCCCTTGGCAACCACTGATCTTTTTACTGGTTTCAAGAGTTCTACCTTTTTCAAAAGTCATATAGTTCAGTTCAGTTCAGTTGCTCAGTTGTGTCCAACTCTTTGCGACCCCATGGGCTGCAGCACCCCAGGCCTCCCTGTCCATCACCAACTCCTGGAGTTTACCCAAACTCATGTCCATTGAATTGGTGATGCCATCCAACCATCTCATGGTCTGTCACCCCCTTCTCCTGCCCTCAATCTTTCCCAGCATTCAGGGTCTTTTCCAATGAGTCAGCTCTTTGCATTGGGTGGCCAAAGTATTGGAGTTTCAGCTTCAACATCATTCCTTCCAGTGAACACCCAGGACTGATCTCCTTTAGGTTAGGTTGGTTGGACCTCCTTGCAGTCCAAGGGACTCTCAAGAGTCTTCTCCAACACCACAGTTCAAAAGCATCAATTGTTCAGTGCTCAGCTTTCTTTATAGTCCAATTCTCACATCCATACATGACGACTGGAAAAACCATACCTTTGACCAGATGGACCTTTGTTGGCAAAGTAATGTCTCTGCTTTTGAATATGCTGTCTAGGTTGGTCATAACTTTCCTTCCATGGAGTAAGCACCTTTTAATTTCATGGCTGCAGTCACCATCTGCAGTGATTTTGGAGCCCCCCAAAAAAAAGTTAGCCACTGCTGCTGCTAAGTCGCTTCAGTTGTGTCCAACTCTGTGCGACCCACCCCATAGTCGTGTCCAACTCTGGCAGCCCACCAGGTTCCTCTGTCCCTGAGATTCTTCAGGCAAGAACACTGGAATGGGTTGCCATTTCCTTCTCCAATGCATGCATGCATGCATGCTAAGTCGCTTCAGTCGTGTTCGACTCTGTGCGACCCTATAGACGGCAGCACACCAGGCTTCTCTGTCCACAGGATTCTCCAGGCAAGAATACTGGTGTGGGTTGCCATTTTCTTCTCCAAAAGTTAGCCACTGTTTCCACTGTTTCCCCATCTATTTGCCATGAAGTGATAGGACAAGATGCCATGATCTTCGTTTTCTGAATGTTGAGCTTTAAGCCAACTTTTTCACTCTCCTCTTTACTTTCATCAAGAGCCTTTTTAGTTCTTCTTCACTTTCTGCCATAAGGGTGGTGTCATCTGCATATCTGAGGTGATTGATATTTCTCCCAGCAATCTTGATTGCAGCTTGTGCTTCATCCAAACCAGCATTTCTCATGATGTACTCTGCATATAAGTTAAATAAGCAGGGTGTCATATACTTAGAATCATACAGTATGTAGCCTTTTAAGACTGAGTTCTTTTATGTAGCAGTGTGCATTTAGAGTTTTCTGTCTTTTGTGACTTTATAGCTCATTTATTTTTATTACTAAATATTAATAATATTCTATTGCATGGATGTACCATATGTACATTTTATACATTCACCTGCTGAGGCACATTTCCGTTGCTTTCACTGTTGGGTAATAGACAAAAGTTTTTAACTCAATTGGTGAATACATAGGAATGTGACTGCTATAATATGGTAAATATTTAACTTCTTTAGAAACTGCCCAACTGTCTTCCAAATTGGCTGTACCATTTTCATTCCCAGCAGTTAATGAGAGCTCCTGTTCCTCTGCATCTTAGCTAGTATATGATATTGTCAATTTCTTTGGATTTGGTCATTTTAATTGATATATGTGGTTATATCTCATTGTTGCTCTAATTTGAAATCCCCTAAAACATACTTTGCTCAAAATTCTCCAAGCTAGGCTTCAGCAATATGTGAACAGTGAACTTCCAGATGTTCAAGCTGATTTTAGAAAAGACAGAGGAACCAGAGATCAAACTGCCAACATCTGCTGGATAATTGAAAAAGCAAGAGAGTCCCAGAAAAAAAACATCTACTTTTGCTTTATTGACTATGCCAAAGCCTTTGACTGTGTTGATCACAATAAACTGTGGAAAATTCTGAAACAGACGGGAATACCAGACCACCTGACCTGCCTCTTGAGAAACCCAAATGCAGGTGAGGAAGCAACAGTTAGAACTGGACATGGTACAACAGGCTGGTTCCAAATAGGAAAAGGAGTACATCAAGGCTGTATATTGCCACCCTGCTTATTTAACTTATATGTAGAGTACATCATAAGAAACGCAGGGCTAGAAAAAGCACAAGCTGGAATCAAGATTGCTGGGAGAAATATCAATAACCTCAGATATGCAGATGATACCACCCTTATGGCAGAAAGTGAAGAGGAACTAAAGAGCCTCTTGATGAAAGTGAAAGAGGAGAGTGAAAAAGTTGGCTTAAAGCTCAACATTCAGAAAACGAAGATCATGGAATCTGGTCCCATCACTTCATGGCAAATAGATGGGGAAACAATGGAAACAGTGTCAGACTTTATTTTTTTGGGCTCCAAAATCACTGCAGATGGTGACTGCAGCCATGAAATTAAAAGACACTTACCCCTTGAAAGGAAAGTTATGATCAACTTAGACAGCATATTAAAAAGCAGAGACATTACTTTGCCAACAAAGGTCCATCTAGTCAAGGCTATGGTTTTTCCAGTGGTCATGTATGGATGTGAGAGTTGGACTATAAAGAAAGCTGAGCACCGAAGAATTGATGCTTTTGAACTGTGGTGTTGGAGAAGACTCTTGAGAGTCCCTTGGACTGCAAGGAGATCCAACCAGTACACTCTAAAGGAAATCAGTCCTGGGTGTTCATTGGAAGGAATGATGGTAAAGCTGAAACTACAATACTTTGGCCACCTCGTGTGAAGAGTTGTCTCATTGGAAAAGACTTTGAGGCTGGGAGGGATTGGGGGCAGGAGGAGAAGGGGACGACAGAGGATGATATGGCTGGATGGCATCACCGACTCGATGGACATGAGTTTGAGTGAACTCCAGGAGTTGGTGATGGACAGGGAGGCCTGGTGTGCTGCGATTCATGGGGTCGCATAGTCGGACACGACTGAGCAACTGAACTGAACTGAACTGAATGACAAAATATTGAGGATCTTTTTCAAATGCTTATTCGCCAACTAAATTCATTGTTTAGGTATCCATTCAGATCTTTTGCCTATTTTTTAACTTATTTTTCTTATCATTGAATTTTAAGTGTTCTTTGTATATTTTCACTTATTCCTTTTATATTTAATGAGATTACTGATATATTTCTGTATGCACTCCACTTTATTTTGTGCTTTCTGCATGTTGTATTATGTTTCTCCCCTAACTCTCATCAAAGTCTAAATTTAAACAGTATCTTTACTCTTCATCTAGACAATACAAATATTTTATAACACCTTAATACCATTTATCATCCTCTAGATTTACCGTTTCAATTAAAGTAGTTTGCTGCTGCTGAGTCACTTTAGTCGTGTCCGACTCTGTGCGAACCCACAGAGGGCAGCCCACCGGGATGCCCCGTCCCTGGGATTCTCCAGGCAAGAACACTGGAGTGGGTTGTCATTTCCTTCTCCAATACATGAAAGTGAAAAGTGAAAGTGAAGTCGCTCAGTCATGTCCGACCCTCAGCGACCCCATGGACTGCAGCCTTCCAGGCTCCTCCATCCATGGGATTTTCCAGGCAAGAGTACTGGAGTGGGGTGCCATACTTTCATCATATTTAAAAAAGTAAAACCCCACACAAGATGTTATTGGTATTGTTTATGAGGATTTAAATTTACCCATGTATTTACCATCCTTTCACTCTTCATTTCTTCTTTGACTGTAAGCCTTCCATCTGGGATTGCTTTCTTTTTGCATGCAGTTCATCCTTTAGAATTTCCTTTTGAGTGGTTCCCCTGGAAGCAAGTTTTCTTGGTTTTGGGTTTTTTAATTTTATTCTTATCCTTGAAATATATTTTCTCTGGGTACAGAATTCCAGGTTAGTGTGTTTTTTTTGTTTTTTTTTTTCCTCAGCACCCTGAAGATCTGATTCTGGGTTTCTATTATTTCTTCTGAAAAACTCAACTTTCTGTTGTTCTTTAAAGGTAACATATATTTTACCTTCTGGTAAATGTACCCTCTTCAGATTTCTCTTTGTTGTTCATGTCCTGAAGTTTCACTGTGATGTGCCCAGATGCACATTTATTTTTTCTCTTCCTAGGATTTGTGAGAATTGTTGAATCTGTGTATTTTCATCTTTTTTTGTGTGTGTGATACCTTTAAATAGAGTTTATTTCATAAAAATATTGAATCACTGTGTTGTACACCCCAAAACAAATACAGGAATGTAAATCAACTGCACTTCAGTTTAAAAATATAGTTGATGTCCTTAACAGTTATCAAAAATTCCCAGCTCCTCTCTCTCTGAACATTTTCCCCGTCCCATTCTCAGCACTCCTCTGAACGCCAATTAGCATTTTTGGTAGTTCTTTACATTTTGTGCTCTAAGTCTCTGGAGATCTCTGGCACATTTTCCATCTTGTGTGTCTCTACATTCTAAATAACTTATCTGACCTATCTTCTAGTTCACCCATTCTCTCTTCACCTCCATCTAATTTTATGTTAAACTCATTCATTGGTTTTCAATTTGTATTATTATAATTTTCATTTCAATAAATCATATCTGGCTTTTCTTCAAATCTGCATTAAATTAATTACACAAGAAGTTCATGACACTGAGGTGGCTTTAATGACATGGCAGCCTATGGAATCAAACCAAAATCTAAACCTGTAAAAAGCCTCAAGGTTCTGAAATCAAAACACTAAGAACAACCTGTCACAAACAGCCAGTTAGGCTTTAAGCTGTAGTCAATCAAATAATTTTCTTTTTTTTTTCCCCACTTTCTCTGTAGAAGTCTTTTTCCTACTCCTCTTGGCAGAATGCTCCTAACCATTTCCAGTTTGGCACTGCCTTATTTGAGTAGATTTTTGCTTAAATAAATCACTTAAATTCATAATATGCCTCAATTTAGATTTTAACATCTGCTTAGACCCTCATTAGTTTTGTGTTTTCTACAGACATTTTAAACGTGTCTTTTAATTCTTTAAGTAAGATAATCATTTATTTTGGATCACGAGATTGATAATTGCAGTATCTGATGTCTATGCAATCTCAAAAATGACAGAATGATCTCTGTTCATTTCCAAGGCAAACCATTCAATATCACAGTAATCCCCATCTATGCCCCAACCAGTAATGCTGAAGAAGCTGAAGTTGAACAGTTCTATGAAGACCTACAAGACCTTCTAGAACTAACACCCCCAAAAAATGTCCTCTTCATTATAAGGGACTGGAACGCAAAAGTAGGAAGTCAAGAGCTACCTGGAGTAACAGGCAGATTTGGCCTTGGAGTACAAAATGAAGCATGTCAAAGGCTAACAGAGTTTTGCCAAGAGAACACACTGGTCATAGCAAACACCCTCTTCCAACAACAAGAGAAGACTCTACACATGGACATCACCAGATGGTCAATACTAAAATCAGACTGATTATATTCTTTGCAGCTAAAGATGGAGAAGCTCTATACAGGCAGCAAAAACAAGACTGGGAGCTGATTGTGGCTCAGATCATGAACTCCTTATTGCCAAATTCAGACTGAAATTGAAGAAAGTAGGGAAAACCACCAGACCATTCAGGTATGACCTAAATCAAATCCCTTATGATTATACAGTAGACGTGAGAAATAGATTCAAGGTATTAGATCTGACAGACAGAGTGCCTGAAGAACTATGGACAGAGGTTGCTGACATTGTACAGGAGGTAGTGATCAAGACCATCCCCAAGAAAAAGAAATTTAGGCCTCTGGTGAGGCCTTACAAATAGCTGTGAAAAGAAGCAAAGCTGAAGGCAAAGGAGAAAAGAAAAGATATATCCATTTGTATGCAGAGTTCCAAAGAATAGTAAGGAGAGATAAGAAAGCCTTCCTCAGTGATCAATGCAAAGAAATAAAGGAAAACAATAGAATGGGAAAGACTAGAGATCTCTTCAAGAAAATTAGAGATAACAAGGGAACAGTTTATACAAAGATGAGCACAATAAAGGACAGAAATGGTATGGGCCTAACAAAGGCAGAAGGTATTAAGAAGAGGTGGCAAGAATACACAGAAAAACTATACAAAACAGATCTTCATGACCCAGATAACCATGATGGTGTGGTCACTCATCTAGACTCAGACATCCTGGAATGTGAAGTCAAGTGGGCCTTAGGAAGCATCACCAAGAACAAAGCTAGTGGAGGTGATGGAATTCCAGTTGAACTATTTCAAATCCTAAAAGATGATGCCGTGAAAGTGCTGCAGTAAATATGCCAGCAAATCTAGAAAACTCAGCAGTGGCCACAGGACTGAAAAAGGTCAGTTTTCATTCCAATCCCAAAGAAAGGCAATGCCAAAGAATGCTCAAACTATTGCACAATTGCACTCATGTCACACGCTAGCAAAATAATGCTCAAAATTCTCCAAGCCAGGCTTCAACAGTACGTGAACCGTGAACTTCCAGGTGTTCAAGCTGGTTTTAGAAAAGGCAGAGGAACCAGAGATCAAATTGCCAACATCTGCTGGATCATAGAAAAAGCAAGAGAGTCCCAGAAAAAAAACATCTACTTTTGCTTTATTGACTACGTCAAAGCCTTTGACTGTGTGGATCACAACAAACTGTGGAAAATTCTTCAAGAGATAGGAATACCAGACCACCTGACCTGCCTCTTGAGAAATCTGTATGCAGGTCAGGAAGCAACAGTTAGAACTGGACATGGAACAACAGGCTGGTTCCAAATCGGGAAAGGAGTACATCAAGGCTGTATATTGTCACCCTGCTTATTTAATTTATATGCAGAGTACATCATAAGAAATGCTGGGCTGGAAGAAGCACAAGCTGAAATCAAGATTGCTGGGAGAAATATCAATAACCTCAGATATGCAGATGACACCACCCTTATGACAGAAAGTGAAGAGGAACTAAAAAGCCTCTTGATGAAAGTGAAAGAGGAGAGTGAAAAAGTTGGCTTAAAGCTCAACATTCAGAAAACTAAGATCATGGCATCTTGTCCCATCACTTCATGGCAAATAGATGGGGAAACAATGGAAACAGTGACAGATTTTATTTTTGGGGGTTCCAAAATCACTGCAGATGGTGACTGCAGCCATGAAATTAAAAGACACTTACTCCTTGGAAGGAAAGTTATGACCAACCTAGATAGCATATTCAAAAGCAGAGACATTACTTTGCCAACAAAAGTCCGTCTGGTCAAAGCTATAGTTTTTCCAGTGGTCATGTATGGATGTGAGAGTTGGACTATAAAGAAAGCTGAGCGCCGAAGAATTGATGCTTTTGAACTGTGGTGTTGGACAAGACTCTTGAGGGTCCCTTGGACTGCAAGAAGATCCAACCAGTCCATCCTAAAGGAAATCAGTCCTGAATATTCATTGGAAGAACCGATGCTGAAGCTGAAACTCCAATACTTTGCCCACCTGATGCAAAGAACCGACTCATTGGAAAAGACCCTGATACTGGGAAAGATTGAAGGCGGGAGAAGATGACAACTGTGGATGAGATGGTTGGATGGCATCACCAACTTGATGGACATGAGTTTGAGCAAGCTCCAGGAGTTGATGATGGACAGGGAAGCCTGGCGTGTTGAAGTCTATGGGGTGGCAAAGAGTCGGACATGACTGAGTGACTGAACTGACTGACTAATGTCTATACAGATCTATTTCTTCTGTTCACATATTTAGTAATTATTCATTGTTAGCTGCTCCTTTTCCTTTGTGGAGGGAGGAGAATTCTTGAGGTCTTGGATGGAAGCAGTTTCCCTCAGAGAGGCTTTGTGCTTATTTTTACCAGATGGTTGGGGCATTGCCATTCTGGAAATATCTTAAAATCTGACGTGAAGTTTTTCTTACCACCTGGGTCATATGAATTTGATTTACATGTCCACACAAATGTCAGCTTAATTTTTTAATCATCAGGAAGAATTGTTAATATTATTATTACTACTATGAGGTCTTCCTGGGTGGCTCAGTGGTAAAGAATCTGCTTGCAATGCAGGAGACACAGGTTTTTTTCCCTGGGTTGGGAAGATCCCCTGGAGAAGGAAATGGCAACCCGCTCCAGTATTTTGCCTGGGAAATCCCAGGGACAGAGAAGACTGGAAGGCTACAGTCCATAGGCCATGGGGTTGCAAGAGTCAGACGTGACTTAGGAACTAAACTCCATTGTTCCACCACCATAACTACTATTACCTGCTTTGTCTGATGCTTAGGCATGTTACCTTGAAATTTCCTGTGTGTGGAAGGGGCATAGCTGGGTTTCATTCTGGCTCACACTGACACTTAGCATGTGACCCATTGGGGTTCCAGGATTGGGAACAGTCACTGGAGTTTGCTTTCTCCCTGCTCCCTACTCTCTCTCTCTTTCTCTCTCTCTCTTTCTCTTTCTCTGTCTCTGTCTCTCTCCCTCTCTCTCACACACACACGCATACCAGGCACTTGTCCTAAAAAACTGAAAGTTGAAGCACAAGTTCATTAGGTTCAGCAACAGCCCTCGGGGTAAAAACTTTGCTTACTTCTCTAGCTTCCTGCCTTCCCTTAGATGTTGGATGGATAAATCCTTGCTGATATATTTTACCAGTTCTTCAATGCTTTTAAGAAGATTTTAAAAATATACATTAACTAACATTTTTCATAGTTATTAGCAGGAAGATTGTTCCAGATACCTAGTCATTATATTACCAGAAGCAGAGCTATATATTTTCTAAATGTGCAGGTCTATAGCAAGGAAATAATTCAGAGTGAATTCCTACTAAACAGGACAATGTGGAGATCTGTACCTTGACAATTTTTCAAAGGGAACTTAGAGAAATATGATGATAATTGCCTTTTTTAATAATATATACCAAACTAGATGTTTCAGGCTAGTGGGGATTAGAGGTTCAACCTCTGTCTGTGGATCCAGCAGAACTAGCTCTTCTATGAGGAGACAGATTTCATTAATTCTACAAATATTTATAGTGCAACTAATCTACATCCTGAGGATACAGAAGTGAAAAAACCAAGTCTCCACCCTCATTGAATATAAATTCAAATGGAGATTCATGCCTGTGCCTTTCTCAGCACCATGTTCTAACCAGCAGAGTTATATAGCACAGTTGAGATAGAGCTATCAGTGAGTGTCATATTTCCTGGGGCCAGCTCAGCAGGTGTAAAAAAATAATAAAGTGAAAAGAAGGGTTTTTTTCCCCTTTTTTCTTAAACAGCCATTGCTGCATGGATGAGCCATTATTTTTCTTTCCTCTGAGTTCAGTTTTCTTAAATCTCAGCCCTTTCCACAGTGAGCATAATTGGGAGCAACAAGGATACACTGAGTCATTTGCATGACAAACCCTGCTGCAGTCAGTCCGTTGCACTTGGAGTTTCTTCCTTTGAGGAAAATCAGATTTTCTTTTGTCCTTTATAGTCTATGTCAAGTCACTGAGCCAGGTCTCACCCTTAGGTCTGGGGAGTGAATGGGAAGTTGGATATGCAGTTTAGTGAGTTGGAAATGCCCAAATAAAGCCAGTTTATTTCAGGATTAGACGGTCTTCACCCTAATTTCAAGTGCTGACAAACTGATTCTACCAGAATACACATGAGCAGACATTAAGTCACAAGATACGGTCTGCAAGCTAGAGGAGGCGGTTCCCATCTTTTAATGTGCTGCATGATCTCAGGTTCATACTTAGAGACCCCAGAGACAAAAGGAGAGAAGCTTCTTCCATGCAAAGTCTTGCCCTCCAAGCCTCTATGATACAATTTAGAAGAAAGCAGGGCACAAAATTACCCTGTGACTACCTCTGTGTGTATCACTTGCATGTGAGGAAAAAGCACAGGGCAGCATTTTGCAGCATATATTCCTCAAGACCCTTGCAGTGTTACAGGGAGTGGGAAATATACTTGTCTGTCTCTTTCTTGAATCACCTGTAACTGTACTTGCATATTCTGAGGAGTTACACATTGAAGTAAAGAGAACTGTATTATCCAAACATATTCCAAATTTCCAAAATCATTTGATGAAAACTTTTTTTTCCTGCCTATCTAGTGTTCCATGGAAACACTCTGGGAACGTGTCCCGAGGAGAATTTAGGTATCATCATGGTTGTGTTAAAGTGACAGGATTAAGGTGTCTTTTCTTCATCTTTTCAAATCTTCTGTCCTCTAAATTTTGTTTTGTTTTTTAAAAAGAGCCTCAAACTAAACAGTAAAAAATTTCTGATCAACTGTTCACTACAGCTGAAGTGTTACTTTGTTAAAACGTTTATTCCTTTGTGTGACATGCTAGATTTCCATGGCATCACTGATGCAATGCACTTGAGTTTGAGTAGGCTCCAGGAGTTGGTGATGAACAGGGAAGCCCGGTGTGCTGCAGTCCATGGGGTAACAAAGAGTCAGACACGACAGAGTGACTGAACTGAACTGAGCTAATCATTTCTACTGTAAATATTTATGTATATAAGCCAGGTTTCAGCGCTCTAAACTTAAGGACTTCCCTGGTGGCTTAGAGGGTAAAGCATCTGCCTGCAATGCAGGAGACCCAGGTTCAATCCCTGGGTCGGGAAGATCCCCTGGAGAAGGAAATGGCAACCCACTCCAGTATTCTTGCCTGGAGAATCCCATGGAGGGAAGAGTCTGGTGGGCTATAGTCCATGGGGCTGCAAAGAGTCAGACACGACTGAGTGACTTCACTTTAACTTTTAACTTAACATAAACTATATCATAATAAACTATTTTTGCCTCAAAAAAAATAAATTTTGTTTATTTGCTTGTTTGGGTGTCAAGGTTCATAGTTGCAAGCTGGATGATTGAAGCAGAAAGGGAATAATGATACTGAAAAAATACTGAATTCACCTGAAACCATCATAGCATTGTTAATCAGCTATATCCAAATACAAAATAAAATGTTTAAAAACAAAAAAGGCATTGAGTTGCCCATGGAGGCTCCAGGAGGATCAGAATCAGACTTAAATGTCACCCATTCCAGAAAAGCACCCAAAATTCTCTTGCAGAACTGATCCTGTGAAGACTTAATTGTTGCTTCTCCTGGACACAGACCAATTGCTTCTTCCACTGACAACCCTGATCCTGGACACTGGTGTCTGGGCTAAAACTGTTACCACCATGGACTCTGGAAACTGGATCTAGCTTCCACTAGCACCATTAGCCTCGCCAAGATGATGTCTACACAGCCAACGGTCTTTTGGATTCATAGCTTCCAAGTCAAAGTCCACCCTGGGTGAATCCGACTCATGAATTGTTAGCCATATGACCGTGGTCTGTTCCTCCTGCTGCTGCTAAGTTGCTTCAGTTGTGTCCAACTCTGTGCGACCCCATAGACGGCAGCCCACCAGGCTCCCCCGTCCCTGGGATTCTCCAGGCAAGAACACTGAAGTGGGTTGCCACTGCCTTCTCCAAAGCATAAAAGTGAAAAGTGAAAGTGAAGCTGCTCAGTCGTGTCTGACTCGTGGCGACCCCATGGACAGCAGCCTACCAGGCTCCTCCATCCATGGGATTTTCCACGCAAGAGTACTGGAGTGGGGTGCCATTGCCTTCTCCAGAGCATGGTCTAGCTATAAGGAAAGCTGGAATGGTGAGTACCTGGCTTCTACAGAGTGCAAGACTTTGTGCTCTGTCCAGGTAGAGAATGTCTCAAAGCTAAAGTGGGGAGGGAGGGTGGGTAGGAAGCCAAAATTAATGACAAACGGCCTCTCCTCCCAAGTGGTTCCATCCCCTACACCTCTCTTGCTTCACATTCAATTATACTTTGTTCTCCCATCTTCTCACAATCTACACTTACCATCCCCTCTGCTGCTGCTGCTGCTGCTGCTGCTAAGTCACTTCAGTCATGTCTGACTCTGTGTGACCCCATAGACGGCAGCCCACCAGGCTCCCCTGTCCCTGGGATTCTCCAGGCAAGAACACCGGAGTGGGTTGCCATTGCCTTCTCCAATGCATGAAAGTAAAAAGTGAAAGTGAAGTCTCTCAGTCATGTCCTACTCTTTACGACCCCGTGGACTGCAGCCCAGCAGGCTCCTCCGTCCATGGGATTCTCCAGGCAAGAGTACTGGAGTGGGGTGCCATTGCTTTCTCCAACCATCCCCTCTACATATTACAAATTTTACAGCAAGATGAAGAGTATCAGAGACTTATCCACAAACAGCTGAGACTGCAGCAAGCTATAAGAGCATGTTATTTAAAGAGCCAAACTCACTCACACCTATGGAGCTTCTGGCAATGACTCAGGTTTGAATGTTCCAACCCAAACCTCTCATGTATTTTTGCATGTCCACCTCATCACCCCAGCTCCAAGTAGCCCTTCAACACTTCTCTGTACAGCTTGTATTTTTAAAGAAAATTCTATTGGTTTCCACAATACTGAAATGAAAATGTATCCCTTCTCCTACCCTTCCCCTAACTGGGAAATGCACTCAGCTGGTCAGCTCAGTGTGGTGAAGTTAAGCTATGTCTTCCCTAAGAAGTTCTTGAGAGACCTGAGCATTTTTAAGGAAATTTTCAACTTCCAGGAAATATTCAATGACCCTAAAACAGCTGCCCAAGAACAGCCCTGGTATTCTGGGAGTCCAACAGTAAAACAAAGGGAAAACGGAGGTTAGTGGTGGAATGAGCCTGGGATTTGGAAAAGCAAAGTATGATATGAAACCTGACACCAGGCAGAAGCCAAACCCCTCCTAGATGAACTGTCCACTCAGGGAAAACATGGGCTGTGGGGCAAAGAAAGACAACATCACTGAGGTTCAGTAGCTCTGCTGTCCAAAACTCTTCTGAAAGAGCTAGTCAGAAGAGAAAGAGCATCTCCTAACTGACCAGAGGAAGAAGAGTTCCAGAGGCCAATAGGCCATCTGGCTGTATACACGACATCAAACCAGTCAATCCTAATGGAAATCAGTCCTGAATATTCATTGGAAGGACTGACGCTGAAGCTGAAACTCCAATACTTTGGCCACCTGATGCGAAGAACTGACTCATTGGAAAAGACCCTGATGCTGGGAAAGATTGAAGGCAGGAGGAGAAGGGACGATAAAGGATGAGATGATTGGGTGGCATCACCGACTCGATGGACATGAGTTTGAGTAAGCTCTGGGAATTGGTAATGGACAGGGAAGCCTGGCGTGCTGTAGTCCATGGGGTTGTAAAGAGTCAGACATGACTGAGTGACTGAACTGATCTCGTACCAGTCCTATTTGGGTGCACAAACATTCCTTTTCTGCTATTGTAATCTTAAGAGCACAATCCATATCCACTCTCTGGTTTTATCTCTGTAACTCCAAGGATAATGGTAAATATTGGTAGGGAGGGAGAGAGGGAGAGAAGGAGAGAAGAAGGGAGGGAGAGAGGGAGGAAGTAAGGAAGAGAGTGCTGGGAGCCAGCGTGAGGCAAAAGTCATGAGGAAGGAGGCTCAGCATATGCAAAGGCGGGATCGAGCCTCAGGAGTTCCCCTGGAAATTCTCGAGCATCTACCCCCAAAACCAGAGTCTGCCTACTTTCTGCTTTGTGCTCTCACCTACACCTCTGACTTTACGGGGGGCTGTCCCCCACTACCTCTCTCTGAAAAAAAAAAAGAATTAACTTACAGCTCCAGTTAATAATTCCTGGGTGTGATAGTGTTTCAACCTACAAACTCCTTTGGAAGTCCTCTAGCCTGCCTGAATAGGTTTTTCCGGCCACATGTGATTGCTCAGAGCCTCCCACTATGAAAGGCATGAGATGTTCTAAACTGTCTAAATACAGATTCCTTTGAGCAGTTAAAAGATTGATTAGAAATTGTATTGGTCAAGGGTTTTTCACTTGTTGGGCCAATGTTTGCTGCTAAGTTTCCATATCCCTTACCTGTTGTGTCCCTGGCAGTGTATTGATTAATATAATTGGTGTAAGTAGTAGCTTTAATGTTTGTAACCTTGGACCCTTGAGTTAATTCTTTTTCTTGTTATAGCCCACCACACCTTTGCCCTGTAGGAATCCAACTTTATCTAACGCTTTTGGAGGGTGGCTCCTGACTAATCACCTTTAGAGAAAAATGTTTTCTGAAGAAAGGGTCTTAAAATGTTAACAGGCCTCCAGGCCAGAAGATGATGCAAATCACCTAAACTTTTGCATATGATAAGTTTGCAGAAAGAAAGCCTGGCTTACTGCATGACTCTACCCCTTCCCCCATTATCCTCTATGCATAATTTAAGGTACAAAAACTACTTTGGAAAATAAAGTGCGGGCCTTGTTCACCAAAACTTGGTCTCCCCATGTTGTTCTTTCTCTCACCTTCTGGCTGAATTATTCAGCCTCTTTTCTCCACTGAATTTCCTCACTGAGCTATCCTTATTTAACCACTCTTTATATCCTTAATTAACGTTTGATTAAGCAATTGTTTCCTGATCCTCGCCGACGCTGTCCCCGCTTCGAATTCCCTGGATCCACCGGGGCTGGACCCCGGCAAGAGAGAGAGGGTGGGGGGATATTGGAGCAGAAATGCTAAACCACCAGAGATTTCAGTGACACACTGACAAACCCATTCATATTACAGGAAAATTTATACCTTTCCAGTTGAAGAGTTCTTGGCTCATGCTGGGAAATTACTTGAAGGACAAGGTAATTCAACACACTCTTCCCCTGGTCAGTTTCAGTACTTCCTCCCATTTAAGGTTTCACATTTTAAAAACATAAAAATATCTAAAGAGTGCGATAACAGGATTGGGCAGGGCCCATGAATCCCTAGAAATATTCTCACAAAGTCATTGTAGAAACCCAATGTTGTGTGTCTAAGTGGTCTCCAGGGTGAACATATAGCTCCCTCCTAGGGGATATGACTTGGAGCATGAATGGAGTTTTAGCTTGGGTTAGAGATGGGCATTAAGAAATAACTAGTTTCCACTGACTGATTCCTAGGCTCCAAGCACACTGCAATCTGGCTTCTGAACATCACCTACTCTAATAAAACTGCTCCAACTAAGGTCACTGACAACTTCCTTATGGGTAAAATCAACAGCCCCCTCATAACCCTTATTTTACTTAATCTTTCCACAACTTTTATCACCTCCCATGTACCTGATTCTTCAAATCTCTTATTTTTTTAGTTTCTGAATTTCTTCTTATTTCCATTCTAGTTCCTCTTTCTTAGTTTCCTAGCAGCCATCTCTTGCCCTGTCCATCCTGAACCTGTTAATGTCCTCTAGTGGTAATCTTGGTCCTTTGCCAATTTAATCTACTTTTCTCGCAAGGACTCCAAACTCTCATTTCCCACCATACCTCCCAGCCCTTCTCAGTTGACTTCTGTAAGGGCATGAAGCTCTCGTGCATCCATTGTATATAATTAATTAACTTCTATGTATCTAGAATGGGAGTAGGTAACAACCATCCTGGATGAGAACTGAGAAAACAGTTACTCAAATCATATCCTGTCAGGCTTACATAGTTATAATAATGTAATAATAATTTTAAATAAATATTTGAACATTTAAATAAATATTAAATAATAATATTTAATATTACATTAAATAATGTAATAATAATAATGATGATGAATAATAATGCTATTCAGCTTTACTGAAGCTGGATAGCATTGGACTCCTAGAGCCAGCTGCTTAGGAGACAGCTCCACGTGGCTGTTTCACAGATACCACATGTCAATAACAAATCTGTTGCCTTCTCTCATAATTCCTCTTCTGTGTTTCTTAGTTTGATGAAGACCACCACTATATTACTGCTTCCTGATTTTTCTATCTTTAGACATAATCCATTAACTACTATGCAAGATAAAGATGAGATGTTCTCTCTCACACACACTCCTGTTCCCAACATACACTTTCCATCCATCTTACTTACAATTTAGAATTTTTGTAGGATATTCTATTTATATTATTATAACTATGTAAACACATTTAATAACTGAGCCATATAATATGCTCTAATGACCTTTCCTTTCCTGAACAATTTTCTGTTTTCCCTGGAAATAATTGTGGTCTTTTGCTTGTTTGTTTATTCACTTAGATTTCTGTAAACAAAACCTTAATTCTTTTTTTCATGTAATCATCACTAATTCATCTCCAAACTCTTGTCCAATTATATAAACATCCTTGATGTATTAGGCCTCTTATCAATTTTACTTCCTTAAATAAACTGCCTATAGATAAACTTCATTGTTGATATCTCACCAGGCTCCCTGTGGAAGCCCTTATGTCAGTGTCTTTAGATCATTTTTCTTGAGTTGGTCATATTTCCAGAGAAGGCTCTTTTCATCTCTTTCTTGAAGGATAAAGATGTGGTTTTCAAAATTCTGAGAGCCTGGTAAAAGCTGAAGACTGAGGATGTCTCAATCTCAGTATGTCAACTTTTACTAACTCACTGTATTTTCAATATGAAATTCCCATACTTGATTCAATGTGGTGTCCATTTTATTCTCTAAAGAGAACAACTCTCTAGTCTTCTGTCAGAGTGGAAGTGGGAAGTCATTTTCTTATATAGACAGGGAGATGATGTGGGGGGTCTAACTCTTTAAAGTAAATTGAACCACTTCTCCTCATTTTCTATCCTCCTTTACTTCTACTTCCAGAGTGTCTGTTACCTTTGATTCCTGAGACTTTGGGGGACAATCTCTGATTCAGATTGGCTTCCTATTTATTCATAGTTGTCCCCACTGCTTACTTAACACTGCTGCTGCTGCTGCTGCTGCTAAGTTGCTTCAGTCGTGTCCGACTCTGTGCGACCCCATAGATGGCAGCCCACCAGGCTCCCCCTTCCCTGGGATTCTCCAGGCAAGAACACCGAGTGGGTTGCCATTTCCTTCTCCAATGCATGAAAGTGAAAAGTGAAAGTGAAGTCGCTCAGTCGTGTCCGACTCGTAGCAACCCCATGGACAGCAGCCTACCAGGCTCCTCCATCCATGGGATTTTCCAGGCAAGAGTACTGGAGTGGGGTGCCATTGCCTTCTCCGTACTTAACACTAGGGTTCCACTTTCTCTAGTATGTTGATCAATTACCACTCTTCCATCTATTATCTAGCTTCTAAAGTTTTGTTACGCTTGTGTTTTCCCTGTTTGTTTTCCCTGTTGTTTTATGGTTTACATATTTATAAAAATCCCATTGTCATCTTTTAAAACATCTTTTAATTTTGTCAGAGGGAAATATAATATATCTGTTCAATTTACCTTCCTTAAATAAAAGCCCCTAGCCTTTTAATTATACCTCTTGCTGCTCTTCCAAAGCCACTCTACTTGTAGTTCTTCAAATGTGCTTTTTCTCTCACACATACACATACACATACACATATTTTCATGTTACTCTCCCTGTTAGATTAGCTTTCTGACTCTCCCTTCCCCTACCTCTGCCAAGGAACTCCTGTTCATCCTTCACTAGGAGCTCTCACCTCCACCAGCACACTTCTCAGACACTTTCCTGTGACCCTATAGCTCCCTGGATATCTGCTCACCACAGCATTTATCTTCCTGGATAATATCTGCTTATTTACTTTTCCATTCTTACCCACTGGACTTTAAAGACATACTAATGGGTCTCTCACAAGGCCTTCTTCCTCCAGGGATACCTCTGGCAAAAGAACATTTCTTTTAACTAAGTGGAAAATGAGAGACTATATGAGACGCTTCCCTAAGGCAGGGTTCCAGACCAGGAGTTTCAGTGCAAACCATGAAAAATATTATTATTATTATTATTATAAAAGTCTCTCTCCTAGATTAGTTCTCAAAGTTAGACAAGAAATTAACTGCCCTCAAAATTATGCATACTGCTTTTTAGTCAAAGCACTTTAGCATTCATCAATTAATTATAGTAATTTACTATCATTAGCTAGCTAATTAAATTTGAAACTGAACCTCCAGAGGAGAAACACCAATTTGGAAATACCACTCCAGGCAGATGTCCATAGGCTTAACTCCTAATTTCTTGACCTTCCATGAAAAATAGTGGGTTCTGGGCTGGAACTGGGCCAAGCAACCATCCCATGGGTTACTCCTCCTCATTACAAGCATCCAAGCCTAGTTCCTCTCCTCTCCAGAGTTTCAATAGCAAACATTTCTGAAAGTGTCCCCCCAGGTGACATACTCATCAGAATCACATTACTATTTTCAAACAGAAACAAAAGGTCATCTCCAACATAAATACACACAAAATGCAGAGCTTCTCTGGCCCTTACTCTTGTTAAAAAAAAAAAAAGGAGAATAAAATGACTAAAGCTATAAACCAAGCCGCTCTTTCAGTGTTTGAGGACTGCTTAAAAATGATTTTGTTGGTATGCTGATAAAATGGACAACCTAGAAGAAATGGACAAATTCTGAGAAAGGTACAATCTCCCAAGCCTGAAATAGGAAGAAACAGAAAATTTACCAAAAATGAAATTAAACCAGTAATTTTAAAACTCCCAACAAACAAAAGTCCAGGACCAGGTGGCTTCACAGGTGGGTTCTACCAAACATTTAGAGAAGAGGTAACACCTCCTTCTGAAACTATTCAAAAAAAATTGCAGAGGAAGGAAAACTTCCAAACTCACTCTGCAAGGCCACCATGACTCTGATACCAAAAGCAGACAAAGATATCACACAAGAAAGAAAATTACAGGCCAATATCACCAATGATATCAACAATATTACCAATGGGCTCCCCTGGTGGCTCAATGGTAAAGAATCCGCCTGTCAATATTTGTCAATAACAAATGTCAACGAGGATGTGGAGAAAAAGGAATCCTAGTACACTCTTGCTGCTGCTGCTGCTAAGTCACATCAGTCGTGTCCGATTCTGTGCGACCCCATAGATGGAAGCCCACCAGGCTCCCCCGTCCCTGGGATTCTCCTGACAAGAACACTGGAGTGGAATTGATACAGATTGTGTTGAAAACAATATGAAAGTTTCTCAAAAAATTAAAAACAGAACTACCATATGACCCAGCAATTCCACTCCTGGGTATATATCTGAAGAAAATAAAAAACACCAATTCTAGAAGATACACATACCCGTGTTCATAGCAGCATTACTTACTATATATATATATATATATATATATATATATATATATATACATACACACACACACTCAATGGAATCCTACTCAGCCATAAAAAGAACAAAATGTTGCCATTCGTAGCACATAGATGGACTTGGAGGACATTATGCTAAGTAAAATAAGTCATTCAAAGAAAGTCAAATACCATATGATGTCACTTATATTTGGAATCTTAGAAACCACAACAAACTAGTAAATACAATGTAAACGACAAACTAGTGGTTACCCCCGGGGAGAGGGAAGAGAGGAGGGGCAAAAAAGGGGTAGAGGAGTAAGAGGCACAAACCATTAGGTACAAAATAAACTACAAGGATATACTGTACAACACAGGGAATATAGCCAATATTTTATAACTATAAATAAAGTATAACCTTTCAAAATTGTGAATCACCATATTGTGAAACTTTTATAATACTGTACAGTAACTAATATGAAATTAAAATAAACATAGTAAATCACCAAAAAAGTGATTTTGTTGGGGCAGAGATTTGGGGGAGGGTGGAAACAATGGAATGGAAGAAGGCAAACTTCTACTTGGGTAACTAGTGTTCTTATAATACAAAACAGAATCCCAGATTTATTTCTCTTCCATACATAAGAGACATGACCTTTCACTTGAAATTTGTGGAGCTTTTCACTTCTTAATGAGAAGGAAAGTGAAGAGAAAAATTACCTGGTGTGTGTTGTAGCCCCACATATGCATTGAAATCACTGGAAACATGCTCATGGAGCATTCGTCCCAAAGCAGTCTGATAAGCATCCATTTGCTAACCCTGAGATGTAACCTCCTAATCCATTAAGGCCCCTACCCCTAACAGGAACAGCTTGGCTTTTTCCCCTTAAGAGAAGGGAAGAAAAGGAAAGTACAAATATCTCAGGATGCAGTGATTTTTCTAAAAAGAGCGAAACACTTCTACGCATTCTCATTGCAGATTGCTTATGATGGAGTCTGATTATGATGCTGTTATTATTTACATCACATAACATTAATAAAGATGACAGCAATAATAACAGCAACAAGTTTCAGGTGCTTTCACAGTTTACATTACAACTTGTGAAATACCTGAGAAATATTTTATTATCTCCATTTTTACATGGAATTAGGCTCTTGTAGAGAAAGTGATTGTGCATGGCCACAAAGCTAGTTGGTGACACAGCTGAAATTCCAACTGTGGTCAGTTCAGTTCAGTTCAGTTGCTCAGTTGTGTCTGACTCTTTGCAACCCCATGGAATGCAGCACACCAGGCCTCCCTGTCCATCACCATCTCCCAGAGTTTACCCAAACTCATGCCCATTCAGTCGGTGATGCCATCCAATCATCTCATCCTCTGTCGTCCCCTTCTTCTCCCACCTTCAATCTTTCCCAGCATCAGAGTCTTTTCCAATGAGCCAGTTCTTCACATCAGGTGGCCAAAGTATTAGTTTCAGCTTCAGCATCAGTCCTTCCAATGAATATTCAAGACTGATTTCCTTTAGGATGGACTGGTTGGATCTCCTTGCAGTCCAAGAGACTCTCAAGAGTCTTCTCCCCCACCACAGTTCAAAAGCATCAATTCTTCAGCACCCAGCTTTCTTTATAGTCCAACTCTCACATCCATACATGACTACTGGAAAAACCATAGCTTTGACCAGACGGATCTTTGCTGGCAAAATAATGTCTCTGCTTTTGAATATGCTGTCTAGGTTGGTCATAACTTTTCTTCCAAGGAGCAAGAGTTTTTTTTTTTCATGGCTGCAGTCACCATGTGCACTGATTTTTGGAGCCCATAAAAATGAAGTCTGTCACTGTTTCCATTGTTTTCCCATCTGGTCATTTGATGACAATTGTTACAGAATTACTCCATTCTCTCCATATGCATTAAAGTGCTTATAGCTGAAAATAAAAGAAATCTCAGCTAAAAATCCAAAAAAAGGGCAATTGATTCAGTGCTTCAGTGATATCAAGAACCCAGATTTTTCCACTTTTCTTCTTTACTATCTCTATTAGGTCAAATGTCTTCCCCTCATGGTTTTAAAATGCTACCACAATCCTAGGCATCACCTGTTTAGACAAAATCCAGACACAGAAAAATGACTATCTCTATTACATGTCCCTTTTTAAAAAGCAGAGGCAACTGCCCTTCACACTTCATTGGTCATAATTTCATCATATGCCCTATCTTAACTTGCCTATCACTTGCCAAGTGGCACCATCTTGATTGGCTTACCAGTCAAGATTCAGTGCAGTAAGGCTAGGAAAGTGCCCAGTCTCTGCTGAACAAAATGGATTCTCAGAGAAAAGTAAATAAAATTTGTCAGCAAAGAAGAACAGAAGAATGCTCTGGGGTTGAGACCAGGTGTCACTCCATCAATATAGCAGACCGTTTTCTAAAACATCCTGCTATCAAATACTGAAACAAAACATCTGGTAATTTTCTAACTATAATTGATATATAAGGCTACCAGAGTATGTTGCTAAGTCACTTCAGTTGTGTCTGACTCTGTATGATCCCATAGACAGCAGCCCACCAGGCTCCTCCGTCCCTGGGATTCTCCAGGCAAGAATACTGAAGTGGGTTGCCATTTCCTTCTCCAGTGCATTAAAGTGAAAAGTGAAAGGGAAGCCACTCAGTCATGTCCAACTCTTCTCGACCCCATGGACTGCAGCCTACCAGACTCCTCTGTCCGTGGCATTTTCCAGGCAAGAGTACTGGAGTGGGGTGCCATCGCCTTCTCCGACCAGAGTATGAGAGAAATGTCAAAGTCCAGTATGATTAAATATGTGTGGTGCTAGACATACAACACTGTAGAGGGAACTCCACTAACTGGAAGTAAAGATACCTGAGTTCTATGAACTAGTGGATGGTTGTAACGTTTCTAATATTGACTTCTTTCTTTGTCATACTAGTTAACAATGGGAGAAAGCGATGGCACTGCACTCCAGTATTCTTGCCTGGAAAATCCCACGGACGGAGGAGACTGGTGGGCTACAGTCCATGGGGTCACTAAGAGTTGGATACGACTGAGCGGCTTCACTTTCATCTTTCACTTTCATGCATTGGAAAAGGAAATGGCAACATACTTCAGTGTTCTTGCCTGGAGAATCCCAGGGACAGGGGAGCCTGGTGGGCTGCTGTCTATGGGGTCGCACAGAGTCAGACACGACTGAAGCGACTTAGCAGCAGCAGCAGCAGCAATTAACAATGCCTGCCTCTATCTACTTCTTGGAATTTTTCTTACTATAAATGGCTTACTAAATCATTATTGCCATTAAGCTGAAGTCATTTTCCAATGAATAAATACAATAGGGAAGATTTCTGGTTTTGAAGGCATGTTGAGCATTCCTCTTGCTGGGTCCTCCCCATGACTTCCCTCTCCTCCCCAGGTCTCAAACAAACCTGAAACATGTTTTGTGAGTCCTCCCCTCCTGGTGCCTGACCCTGAGCCGCGGACCATGATGTCTGTCAGCCAGCATCTGGGGGTATTTTCAGAATTCACTGTAACGCACACATTGAACCCACTGTCTGTCTTTTCATCTCAGTGAACCTATTGGATGAGGAAGTGGGTGTCAGGGATCACAGTGATCCCAGTGAAGCTGAGGAGACTCAGAGGGAACTAACAGTGATTTGACCACTTTTGTTTCTTTGCAACATGAGAGCTGTTTCATCAAGCACTTTTACCTCTCACAAGATTCTTGGCTACCTTTCTCCAGGGCTCTTTCTCTCTCTGGTCACGTCTTTCAGACTGGGATTCATTCTCTGATTATAACTTGGCTGTGTCTCTCTTACTCACCGAGTCAAACTTCACTGCTAGGTTCATCCTAATGGTATGCCCACATCATTCAATTTGTTCTTATTGACTACATTGGTTCTGGTTTACCTTCGCTCCTATAATTCAGAAAGCTTTTAGCTAATTGCCTGTGAGAGAGCATATCATAAAGCCATCTCCAATTGAACTGGAAGAGACATGGCGATCATCTTGCTACTCAAAGCGTGGTCTGCAGATTAGCAACACTGGCTGCTAGAGGCTTTTTAGAAATGCAGGCTCTCAGGCCAGCCCTAGACCTACTGAACCAGAGTCCACATTAAACAAGATTCTTGGGTGATTCATATGCATATCAAAGTTTGAGAAGTGCTGATTTAAATCAACCACCTCATTTCACAATGAAGTCAAGTGACTTCTCTAAGGTCTCATGGCAAATTAGTAACTGAGTTGGATTGGATCTCCAGTCTTTTAATTACTAAAACTACCACACTACCCTTAAATGCTACTGTTTCATTTTCATACTTGGTTCAACCAGCTTTCATTTTCATATAGGATGGTAGACATAAAAATATATCAGTATTTGGGTTACAAATTCACTTCTGTTACCTACTACTATGTATTATTTTGACAACATAGCTTCATTGTATTCTGCAGCCTTCTTATTTTTCATCCCTTGATGTAATTAATTCACCAGGACTTTCTCTGGTCCAAATAATGACATGAATAGAGCTTCTCTTTAGGATCTTTTATTCACCTCTTCCTTTTTCTCCCCCTTTTACGACTCCATCAGCTGAATTTGCAAACTAGTCTCTCTAACTAATAATATTTTATTTAAAATTCCTCTACCTATATTTATTTTTTATTTATTTATTTTATTCCTGTACTTTTATTTATTGTGTTTGACTCTTTGCAACCCCATGGACTGTAGCCTGCCAGGCTCCTCTGTCATGGAATTCTCCTGGCAAGAATACTGAAGTGTGTTGCCATTTCCTACTCCAGGGAATCTTCCCAATCCAGGGATCGAACCTGGGTCTCCTGCACTGCAGGCAGATTCTTTACCTTCTGAGCCACCAGGAAAGTCCTAACATACCTATATTTATAAATACAGACAATCTAAACTTTTTGTTTTAATTTAGTTCTCAGTGAAGATCTGGAGATTAAAATTATGATTGCTTCATAAAATGAACTGGGAAGCTTGATCAATTATTTTAAAATCTGTGGATCTCCTAAATGAAGAATTTTGTGGGTCACACTCTGTGGTTCCTCTATATTTTGAACACTTTTTACAAGATCATCCTATTTGAAGGATCATAACTAACTAAAACCAAAAACAAAATAATTTTTTTAGATGAAATATACCTCTATGTTTGCATCTTTCTGGTATCTTTTGAGCAGGCTGAGGATAAGATGGAAGAACGGAGAAGGGGGAATATGCCCTCAGATTTCCCACTCCATCCCTCACTGTCTCCTACCCTGAAATATAAGAGAAAATCTCATGTATCCACAATCCATGTTTGTCTTTCAATACCTGCATCCATGAAATGTCCATTAGCATCCTTCCAATTTCTTTTATTTTGTATCAAGTAGCTAAAGAAATGCAGCCTAAGAGTCCTAGGTTCCATTGCAGGACATTCTTGGTGTTCTTTTTTCTTTTTTTTCCATTTCAGTGCCCTCAAAATAGAGAAGGAGCATTTGGACAGCTCACAGTCACACTCAGGCCTTCTGACGAGGCGTATGTTAGCAGGCATGGGAGCATCTATGGGGCACTCTGAGGCCCTCCCTGATCTGGTCATGATTCATGTTTCTACAGCATATGACAAGAGGAAGAACAGAGCCTGCCACTTATTAGCAAGTGTCCCTGCTGTCCTTGTCCTCACACGCTGTATTTCTCAGTTTAGAATTGTCTCGTAACCTCAGGACCAGCCTGCATTTAGAATTTCCTGGGTACCAAACAAAAAAACTATAATTTTATCACTACTGCCCCTGCCCCTCAGTTTTCTTTGAGCAATCTTTGTGATTGGAAGAAGCTAAGGAATATACAGGAAGTCTGAAGAACCTTAAAACTTAGTGCTCAAAGACAAATGTTTCCCTCTCTTGATTAATAGGTCAAGTAAGCAATTGCTTCTGTAATGTGGTCTGAAGACATTAATCAACAAAAGGTCTGCCTACCTCGTACATTTTCCCCTCTCTGGCCTGAAATTCTGCTACTAATTTTGCTGATGGGAGGGAAATTAGTTTCCCTTTCTTGTTGCAGGGAGGGAAAGAACACAGACAGTGCATCCAAATTCACATCTCCCTCAGTTTGCCCAGGACTAACTTTGCTCTAAAATTTTCACTAATGTTCAGGTGGGTGGAGGGCCGGGCGGGTCCCAAGTGGATATCGGGGGCTGTAGGGAGGAGGATGGTTGTGGAAGAGTAGGAGACACAGAGAGACAAACATTTCTAAACTAGAAGATACTCCTCCTAACTCAATACTCTATAAAATCCAGGAAGAAGAAAGGTTTGCAGTGCCTCTCACCCTCCTCCAGCTCCAAGAATTTCCTCTCTTGACAAGGAATTTCCTCTCTTCCCACCCAGCAACTGAGTAGGAGAATAAGGAGGTATAAAAAAAAAAAAAAAAAAAGGAAAGAAAATTAGCAACCAATATGTTCTGAGGTAACCTGTACATTGATTTATTTATTTCTGTATTATTTATGTATATGTTAATTTTATGCAAGTAATTCCAGAAATGTAAGTTGGTTTTACTGTTTCCAGCATGTAGATCCGTGGAGAAACCCTCCTATTACTCAAACACCAAAGCAGCGACAAAACAACTTGAGAATTACAATAGGATGTAAAATGCAGGAACAGTGACAAGGTGGTCCCAGGGGTATCTGCAGGCACAGTTGTCAGTTCACTCTTCATGTTCTGAATTGAAGCTACAGAGAGGCCCAGGATCCAGAAGACTAACTCCTTAGAGAATATGTTTACTCATCCCTTCATTCATTCAACAAATACTAAGCAATCTGTAGTATAAGCTAGAAATACCTACTAGGGGCTGGTCATGGCCACGCAGGTATTAAAACACTGCTCTTGTCGGTCAAAAAACTGAAAATCACAACATGATGTGGTGAGCTGTAGTGGTGGGCTTCCCAGTAGCTCAGTGGTAAAGAATCCACCAGCCAGTGCAGGAGACCTGGGTTCTTCCATCCCTTTATCAAAAAGATTTTCTGGAGGAGGAAATGGTAACCTGCTCCAGAAGGGGGCGACAGAGGATGAAATGGTTTCATAGCCTCCCGACTAAATAGACATGAGTTTGAGCAAACTCTGAGTGAAGGACAGGGAAGCCTGGTGTGCCGCAGTCCATGGGGTCGCAGAGTCTGACACGACTGAACAACTAAGCGCGCGCACACACACACACACACACACACTGTAATGGTAGAGATGGCAGTCTTCGGATAGAATAAAGAAATGGCATTCAACTTAGAGAAGGTGGTGTGGGTGTGTTTGTGTGTGTGTGTGCGCGCGTGTTCAGGAGTAACATGCCATGCCTAGGGAACAGAAACAACTTATTGTTGAGGAGGACACCAGCAAATAAGCCTGGAGAAGCCAGCAGGGGTCGCTCACGAACAGTGCGTGCTATGTTAAGGAATGTGCACTTCATCCTGTAAATAAAAACTGGGGAACCACGGACAGAATTCAGTCAAGGGCATATTATCGTCAAACTTAATTATAAAGTCCAATCATCTGCCAGGTCTGGAAGATGAGTTGGGGGAGGTAAACAATGGCTGTAGGAAGAGCAATTAGGAATCACTGCTGTGATTAGGAGAGAGTCGGGAAGCGGCTGGGGGATGGGACAGGAAGAGAACTCTATGGGAGGCAAAGCCACATGTGGAGGGAGATTGAATGAGAAGCAAAGAAAGGAAGATGTTCAGGATGGCCCTAAAATGTCTTACTTAAGTGACTAGTATAATAAATGGTCGGGCCACCAATCTAGCTAAAGAACATAGGAGGAAGTTTGGTAAGAAAGATGATGACTTCAGCACAGCCGTGTTAGGTTTAATGGGTCTAAGTACCATCCCAGTGTAGGCTTCCAGCAAGTCAATTCAACAGAAGGATCTGAAAGTCAGGTAAGAAGTCTGAGATTTAGGAATTATCAGCAGCAAGGTGATAGTGTAAACCATAAAATGGGTGCACTGACTCTGAGAACTATGTAAAATGAAAAGGGAGCTGAACTAGCGATGAAACCTATAAGGAACACTGAAATACAAAGGGCAAGAAGAGAGAGGAGTGTCCATCCACAGGAGATCTAGAGGAAGTGTCACAAAGAAGAACCAGAAGAGTGAGACTACATGAAAGCCAAAAGAGGGAAGAAATTCAAAAGCCTACATCAAATGCAATAGAAGTACAGCAAAACACAAGATCTTAAACATCTCATTGGATATAGTGGTTAAGAGGCCACTGGTCATTTTCAGTTCAGTCGCTCAGTCGTGTCCGACTCTGTGACCCCATGGACTGCAGCATGCCAGGCTTCTCTGTGCATCACCAACTCCCAGAGTTTACTCAAACTCATGTCCATTGAGTCGATGATGCCATCTAACCAACTCATCCTCTGTCGTCCCCTTTTACTCTTACCTTCGATCTTTCCCAGCATCAGGGTCTTTTCCAGTGAGTCAGTTCTTTGCATCAGGTGGCCAAAGTATTGGAGTTTCAGCTTCAGCATCAGTCCTTTCAGTGAATATTCAGGACTGATTTCCTTTAAGATGGACTGGTTGGATCTCTTTGCTGTCCAAGGGACTTTCAAGAGTCTTCTCCCCTACCACAGTTCAAAAGCATCAATTCTTCAGCACTCAGCTTTCTTTTGAAGAAGGCAATGGCACCCCACTCCAGTACTCTTGCCTGGAAAATCCCATGGACGGAGGAGCCTGGTAGGCTGCTGTCCATGGGGTCGCTACGAGTCGGACATGACTGAGCGACTTCACTTTCACTTTTCACTTTCATGCACTGGAGAAGGAAATGGCAACCCACTCCAGTGTTCTTGCCTGGAGAATCCCAGAGATGGGGGAGCCTGGTGGGCTGCCGTCTCTGGTGTCGCACAGAGTCAGACACGACTGAAGCAACTTAGCAGCAGCAGCTTTCTTTATAGTCCAACTCTTACATCCATACATTACTACCGGAAAAACCATAGCTTTAAATAGACAGACCTTTGTCAGCAAAGTAATGTCTCTGCTTTTGAATACACTGCCTAAGTTGGTCATAACTTTTCTTCCAAGGAGTATGTATCTTTTAATTTCATGGCAGCAGTCACCATCTGCAGTGATGTTGGAACCAAAAAAATAAATAAATAAAGTCTCTCACTGTTCCCATTGTTTCCCCATCTATTTGCCATGAAGATGGGACCAGAGGCCATGATCTTAGTTTTCTGAAAGTTGAGTTTTAAGTCAACCTTTTCACTCTCCTCTTTTACTTTTGTCAAGAGGCTCTTTAGTTCTTTGTTTTCTGCCATAATGGTGATATTATCTGCATATCTGAGGTTATTGATATTTCTCCCAACAATCTTGATTCCAGCTTGCGCTTCATCCAGCCCAGTGTTTCTCATGATGCAGGGTGACAATATACAGCCTTGACATACTCCTTTCCTGATTTGGAACCCATCTGTTGTTCTATGTCCAGTTCTAATTGTTGCTTCTTGACCTGCACACAGATTTCTCAGGAGGTAGGTCAGGTGGTCTGGTATTCCCATCTCTTTCAGAATTTTCCACAGTTTATTGTGATCCACATGGTCAAAGGCTTTAGCATAGTCAATAAAGCAGATGCTTTTCTGGAACTCTCTTGCTTTTTTGATAATCCAGTGGATGTTGGCAATTTGATCTCTGGTTCCTCTGCCTTTTCTAAATCCAGCTTGAACATCTGAAAGTTCACAGTTCACATACTGTTGAAGCCTGGCTTGGACAATTTTGAGCATTACTTTGCTAGCTGTGAGATGAGTGCCATTGTGCGGTAGTTTGAGCATTCTTTGGCATTGCCTTTCTTTGGGATTGGAATGAAAACTGACCTTTGCCAGTCCTCTGGCCACTGCTGAGTTTTCCAAATTTGCTGGCATATTGAGTGCAGCACTTTCACAGCATCATCTTTTAGGATTTGAAATAGTTCAATCATTTTAACTTGATCATTTTAATGAAATGATGGAAGTTGAAAGATGTTAAAAAAAAGGGGGGGAGGGGACATGAAGAAGTAGAGACAAAATCCAGCCTACCCTAAAGAGTTTGCATGAGTAAGGAAGAAGAGGTTGTTGAGAGCAAGAAGATGTGGATTCAAAAGAAGCTTCTGATATCAGAAGTAACTTGAGCAAGTTGATAGAGAGAAGTAGAAGAGACAGGATGGAGGGGGATGAATGATGTGATGAAGTCCCAGAAAAGGCAGGAAGCAACAGAATTAAGAGCACAAGTGAAGGAATTAACCTTGAAATGTGAGGTAAAAGTCAGGAGAAGTGCAACTATTTTCCTGGGAGGTTGCAGCATGGAATATCGAAGGATGAGCAGCCTCTGTGAGTGGGGATTGCAGAGGAAGTTGAGATTTTGAGGAGATCCCGGGTGTCAGTTAAGACAAGAAGGTTGAGGACTTTTCTGAAACCTCTTTAGGGACATAGAATAGTGTATGTTAACAGCAGGAAGGGAGTTAAACACACTCAGAGAATTCTCCAGTCCTTGGTAGGGGTAGAAAGTAGTCTGGCTTAAACTTAGGGGACGTGGCAATAAGTCTAAGAGTATTCCATCTAATGAAGAAAGATTTCAGTGTGACCGTGACTTCTATTAACACATCCTATAAAACATTAACAGTATCATTACTAATGCAAGAAAACCTTCTCATGCCAGAGTAAATAAAAAATAAAGGTGTGAGCTTAGATACTAGACAAGGTGGCTCTGAACAGGAATTTATGTTTCTGCTAAGCTGGTTTCTGCTCACTCACACTCTGTCTTTTTTCATTTACATTTCTGGGTTATTTTCCCATTATGGTCACTTATTTACCTGACAGATGATAGAAGGTCAGTTAAGGATGGAGTAAGATTAGCATATAAACAAGATTTTAAAATAGCTGGAACAGAGAAGGATTTTAGAGCCTGCTAATCACTGGAGACTTGACCTCAAGTGAAAGTGTACTTGGGCAGTCCTCAGCCAGCCCTAAGAATGCCCTGCCTTGCCTCTGGTGACCTAGAGTGAGTCACCATTCAACTTAGCTATAAGCTGCCACTGTGTCTTTAATTTAGCTCTAGAATTCTAAAAAAAAAAAAAAAAAAGTCACAAATATACAGTACTTGAAGGAAAGGCTGAATGGTGTAAAACTGAAGACCTTAGACTTAGACCTGGGTATGAATGGCAGTTGTCAGGCCAAGCTTTATTTCCCTTAGCAAGTTACTAGAATGCCGTGTAAGAGAAGTCACCAATGAAGGGAAGTCATCTGTGGGTCGAGTTCTTTATGTACATAACCAGAATATCCCCAACTCTACGAGCTTCCTGGCTCAGCTTCCCCCAGTGTAACAATCTGAGCTTCTACCTAGCCATACTAAGTTAGAGAAATCTAGTTATCTTTTCCAGAATTTCCCAGGTGGAGGCAACTCTTCAGACTCCTGTTATCCGCTCATTTCTTGGCCTCTTTCACCATCCACCTCCTGAGATGCTGTCCTCTCTCCTTTTCCAGTGTTGAGTGGACATGGCCCCTTCTCCTTAGGCCTCCACACAGCACTGACAGAAAGCTTTTCCCGAAAGTCTGTGTTCATGGAGGCAGTCACCGATCGGAGAGCAGACTGAAGTGAAATATCACACATCAGGCCAGACAGCCTCTCTTGCTAACCCTCCACGCGTCTGTGATCTCAGTCTCCCCTTGTGAGCCTTCCCTTATCTCTTTCCTCTGCATTCCAGGGCCGGGAAACAGACATGTTCTCTTGTGTTATTACACAGGGTATTTCCGGGTCCCCTTGGTGCTCTGCCTCACTCCCCTGTACATTGCCTTCAACAACCACAGAGGGCTCTTTATGTGAGCTTCCGCCCTGGGCTCTACTCCCAAACAACACAAAGAATCATCAAAGCTTTGAAATAGCAATTTTTCTTGCATGAGCACCAGATCACACATCTGGTCTAAGATCACTGTTCCATAAGTAGAAAGGAAAGGAAAAGAAAAGCTGTTCTCTCTGTGTCCTTACAAATGCCTGGATCCTGGAGTTCTGGGATTCTATTTTCCTGGGATACATGTGTCACTTTAAATCCCCACAGCAATGTTCTAAGACATGTATTATCATCCTCGTTTCACAGATGAGGAAGTTTAAGCTGAGGGAATTGAAATGATTTGCCCAGGGTTCCAAAGCTAGTAAGTAACAGAGTCACAATTAGAATGCAGTGCTGGGACTGCTGCTCCCTCCAAATAGCTGGAGGCCACCATGCTGTGAGGAAGCCCAGGCAGCCACACGAAGAGCAGGATCAAGAAACCAGGCATGTGAGTGAAGCCTTCGAAGTCTTTCCAGCCCATGTTAGATATCAGCTGGCTACAGACAAGTGAATGACCCCAGCCAGTGTCACATTGGACAAAATTATCTGGTTAAAACCTATGCAAATTTCTTACCAAGCCCTGTTTTTAAATCCAAAAAGTTAGAGCCCTTCAGGAGGCTCCACTAAGCAAGGTAGGTCACCCAGAAACCAGACTGGGGACGAATTGGGAGAGTGGGATCGACATATATACACTCCTATGTATAAAATAGATGACTAATGAGACTGCTGTACAGCACAAGGAACTAACTCTGCTCAGTGCTCCATGGTGATCTAAATGGGAAGGAGATGCAGAAAAACAAGGGATATATACCCTCATGCCGGGAGAGATTGAGGGCAGGAAGAAAAGGGGGCGACAAAGGATATGGTTGGATGGCACCATCGACGCAACAGACATGAGTTTGAGCATATTCCGGGAAACAATGAAGGATGGGGAAGCCAGGCATGCTGCAGTCCATGGGATCACAAAGAGTCAGACATGACTGAGCAACTAGCAAAATAACTCTATATAGATACACACACAGACGCACGCACGTATAGCTGATTCACTTTGCTATATAGCAGAAACTGACACAGCAGTGTAAAGCAACTCTATTCCAAAATCAAAATAAGAAAAGAAAGAAACAAGACTTCTTTCTCACAGACTAATTTCTCCTAAAGAGTCTGCCTGTGCAGTTGGCAAAGAATAACTTAGCCCTGTTAGGACCAGAACACCCAAAGGTAGAGCAGATTCTGCTAAGCACAGACCCAAATCAGTTTTTAATTTCAGGAAAGAAATATAAGTATATTTCTGTCTACCATTTCATTGCTCATGTCTGTGTCTGTAAATGTGCATCCCTGGGCTTAGCATCCTCCATGCAGACAAACCATTTCACTACTTATGTTCTATCTCCATAAATCTCATCTTCCCACCCTAGAGCCATTCTGTTGCTTTGAGCCTCCCTGCGCTCAAAGAACTAGTTTCTGGGCATTTGTAAAACACATGTCCATGAAGCATCTCTTGTGTGCCAAGTGCTGTTCTAGGGCCAATGGATTCCATACAGAAAGGGCAGACATGGGACTGCCTGCTCTGAAGGAACTTTGGCTAGGAAACCAGGCAAGAAATAAGAAAACAAATCAGTAAGATAGAAAAATGAGGGCTTCATAGTAAGAATTATGAAGAAAAACCACATGAGATCCAGAGATGGAGCAGGATGAAGGGAGGTGGGGTGTGGTAGGGAGCAGTGTCTATTTTTAAAGACCTCTCTGAAAAAGAGACTTTTGAGCAAAGACTTGAATGAATCAAGGGAGGGGGCTGAATGGAGAAACAGAGGAAGAATGTTCCAGGAGGAACAGAAAGCACATGTAAAGGTCCTGAGGAAGAAAGAGGTTAGGGCTATTCACGGTAGAGCGAAAAGGCACTGTGGCTGGAGAGGAGGGGGAGGGGAGGCTGGGCAGGTGCACGGGGGTCACGGGGTGGAGCCTTCACACCAAAGTGGAGAGAGTGGATGTTCCAGCATGCTGTGGGAAGGTGCTGGGGGACTGCGAGCAGCACACTCCGGCCTGCCACGTGAGAAACAGACTCTAGAGGGGACCACGTGGAAGCAGAGAGACGGGTTGAGAGATGACCACACCTGTCTAGAAGAGCAGTGAGAGTAGCTCGAACTTGAGTGGGAGGACGTGATAAGACATGGGATGTGATTTGAAGGTAGAGTGTCTCAATTACACACACATAATTATTATGCAGATCCAGTTCCTCAGCTCTGAGATTTGGAAGCATTTTCATTTTTTTAAACTGATGATTAAAAATGCTGAGCTGGGTACTCCATCAGTTCAGTTCAGTTGCTCAGTCATGTGTGACTGTTTGTGAACCCACGGACTGCAGCACGCCAGGCTTTCCTGTCCATCAACAACTCCCGGAGTTTACTCAAACTCATGTCCATTGAGTCGGTGGTGCCATCCAACCATCTCATCCTCTGTCGTCCCCTTCTCCTCCTGCCTTCAATCTTTCCCAGCATCAGGGTCTTTTCCAATGAGTCAGCTCTTCCCATCAGGTGGCTAAAGTATTGGAGTTTCAGCTTCAGCATCAGTCCTTCCAAAGAATATTCAGGACTGATTTCCTTTAGGATGGACTGGTTGGATCTCCTTGCTGTCCAAGGAACTCTCAAGAGTCTTCTCCAACACCACAGTTCAAAAGCATCAGTTCTTCGGCATTCAACTTTCTTTATAGTCCAACTCTCACCTCCATACATGACTACTGGAAAAACCATAGCTTTGACTAGATGGACCTTTGTCAGTAAAGTAATGTCTCTGCTTTTGAAAATGCTGTCTAGGTTGGTCATAGCTTTTCTTCCAAGGAGTGTCTTTTAATTTCATGGCAGCAGTCACCATCTGCAGTGATTTTGGAGCCACAAAACATAAAGTCTCTCACTGTTTCCACTGTTTCCCCATCTATCTGCCATGAACTGATGGGACCTGATGCCATGATCTTAGTTTTCTGAATGTTGAGTTTTAAGCCACATTTTTCACTCCTCCTCTTTCACTTTCATCAAAAGGCTCTTTAGTTCTTCCTCACTTTCTGCCATAGAGTGGTGTCCTCTGCATATCTGAGGTTACTGATATTTCTCCCGGCAATCTTGATTCCAGCTTGTGCTTCATCCGGCCCAGAATTTTGTGTGATGTACTCTGCATATAAGTTAAAGAAGCAGGGTGACAATATACAACCTTGACATACTCCTTTCCCAATTTGGAACCAATTTGTTGTTCCATGTCCAGTTCTAATTGTTGCTTCTTAACCTGCATACAGATTTCTCAAGAGGTAGGTCAGGTGGTCTGGTATTCCCATCTCTTTCAGAATTTTCTGCAGTGTATTGTGATCCACACAGTCAAAGGCTTTAGCATAGTCAATAAAGCAGAAGTAGATATTTTTCTGGACCTCTCCTGTTTTGTTTTGTTTTTTTGATGATCCAGCAGATGTTGGCAATTTGATCTCTGGTTCCTCTGCCTTTTCTAAGTCCAGCTTCAACATCTGGAAGTTCATGGTTCACGTACTATTGAACCCTGGCTTGGAGAATTTTGAGCATTACTTTGCTAGTGTGTGAGACGAGTGCAGTTGTGTGGTAGTTTGAACTCCATCAGGGTACTCCATCAGTGCCCCCTGATGTAGGAGGGTTGCCACAGCTATTGGACAGCTCTCAGGTGGGAGATGAGTGGATTTAATAAAATTGGGTCCCAAAGGAAAGCTTCATGTAACCATGTGCCAGGGTTGCCTGTTGGTTCTCTGTCTAGGCAGCCAGATCAAACAACAATCATACAGATATCCACTGAGTTTTTCATATTTGCCATCTTGAAGGAAATCTGAGTTTTGTGACATGTTCCTTGGAGAACAAAGTAATTACATTTTTTGAAGCCTGATCAATATTCCTTGGTAGGTAGAACTAGCTTCTGGGCAGAGAAGGATCAATTTGCCTAAGGAACCCCAGGATCTTCTAAGAAGGAAGTAACCTGGACCCCTACATGTTTCCTTCAAGATTTAAAATTAGGAGGAAAATTGGTAGCCCTCACCATGTTTTATTGGCAGGAGGAGATTCCAAAGGTCCCCAAAACAGGAAGGGCAAAGATGCCACGCTGGGGTCTCTGGCTCACCCCAGGAGCCTGAGGTTCATGGGGCTTGGCCAGTTCTGGGAGAACAGGGGCTGAGCACAAGTGAGTCCTCACACTGCAGTTCTAGGGCCCATGGCTTAGAGAGCTGTGACTTCAGAGCCCAAGCATGAGGCTCCTCAGTGAAATGGTAGTGATAAGAGTCTACATCTGTGAAGACATCACAGAGCTATAAATGGTTGTTAACAGTGGAGCCACACAGCAGCGAGAAAAACAAGCTGCACAGGAGCAATCAGACACCACCTCATCATCTCCCGGTGTTTGAAGGTATCTCTGGATCCCTTTGGACTGAATGAGCCCTTGGTCTTCACGGTCGGTGGGAGAGGGAGGGGCCTTAAGATGAGTTCCGGCACTTCCGGAATATAAGGACAGATAAGGACCCTAGTGATTAGCTGGGGAAATCAAGAGAACCACATGTTCGAGAACGGATACATACACGGTATAGTGCATGGTACACCATATATGTGGTAAGATAACTCCATATAAAGAGAGAATAGACTGCCATACATCATAAAAATGTGGCACCAGCTACCTTTACTGTTGAAGAAATGGGTCATTTTATTTATCAATTTGCTTGTCTTTATATTTCCTACAATGAACATGCATCACTTTTTTTCCAAAAAATAAAAAAGTAAATTGAAGAAAATTCACATCCCTCACCAGATCTCTTACCCCGCCAGCAAGTGCCCCTGTGGGTGACCCTGGGAACCCACAACCACAGACAACTTCTGGGTGCTCTTGTGGCTCCTGTGATGGTAATAGGTGGTGATTCCTAGGCCGGTGAGTAGCCAGGGCCTGCCAACCCCACAGCAGGCATCCCAACCAGCCTGACTTCTGAGTTGAAGTGTTTCCCCTGCCCAGGACAGGACAGTGGCGGGACCCACCTCCACGTCCTGTTATTGATCAGGACTCCCACAACTGTTCAGGGGGCCCCATGAGGTGACCACTCAGGGATGTCAGGCGGGGATTCCCACACAAGTTCCCTGGTGCCACATGTGTTCTTTAACGAGAGAGTTTCACTTCAGGTACCAGGCATCACACCCACAGAGCAACAAATAGAACCTCTCCTGTGAATTTGCATGCCGCAGCCTATCCTCCTGGGGTCACTTCACTGCCACAGACATTTATATATTACCTTCATGTGGTCAGAGCTCTGAGCTGCAGGCTGAGGGGGACAAAGATGAGAAGCCTGACTCTGTGCTTCCAAAGAACCTCCAGCCCAGAGGGAGGCAAGAGACACAGAAGAGCCTCTGACCCAGGAAGAATGTCCTGTGAAAACAGAGACCCACGGGTCAGCACGTGATTGACTTCCTCCCACAGCAGGCAAACCTATTTCTGGCATCAGGTCCTGCTTCAACAGGCTCAGATGCGTCCCCTCGCACCCATTGCCATCACCTCTGCGATGGTTCTGCCCTCTCCAGCTCCCACCAAGACTCGCACACCAGCTGCAGAACATCTTTCAATCCAAATGCACTGCCAGGATTTTTCTAAAGTCCCCTCTCTCCTTTAAAGTATTCAACAGCCTCCTATGACCTCCTACGACCTTCTGTATGAAGTCTTATCTCTAGCATTTGGTGCCTTTACTAACATAACCTATCTTTCCTTTTTCTCCCTGCCCTCTAGCCCCTAGCAACCCCCTACAGTCACCTCCCACCCTCTCCCCCACCCCAGCCCACACACATATACATCCAGAATACTCCAACAAGACCAGACTTAGCAACATTCCTCAAATACATCACAGCCTAGAAGATCCTTTGCCTTGATCTCTGCTTGTCAAAAGTCTGTTTATTCTTCAGGGTACAATTTAAACGTCTCCTTTTCTGCAGAGTCTGCTTCAGACCTGAGTCAGAATTAATCCTACCTTGAACCATAATAGTAATTTGCCTATATCTTCTTAATTGCACGCATATTATGCTTTGCCACTCTCCGCTTAACCTTGAGCTCCTAGAAAACAAACATTACATGTCATTCCCTTTGTGTCTCCCAAAATACAGGACCTAGCAGACACTCGACACTTGTTTGCTACTTACTGAATCAAGATGAAAATCATTCTTATGCTTTTCAATACACACACACACAAAATTAAGAAGTGTCATGGTTCAGGCGTTGGTTTCGCAGATGTCAGATGGTTTTCTTTTTGTTTAGTCATAGAGTTGTTTGGCCAAGTCTTTTGCAACCTCATGGACTGCAGCCTGCCAGGCTCCTCTGTCCCTGGGATCTCCCAGGCAAGAATACTGGAGAGGGTCAGGATTTCCTTCTCCAGGGGATCTTCCCGACCCAGGGATCAAAACTGCGTCTTCTACATTGCAGGCAGATTCTTTACCACTGAGCCACCTGGGAAACCCACGTGTACGCTTACACACACACTACTGATTTCAGAGTGCCCCTAGAGAACCTCCGCTAATACAGCAATCAGCTCTGGACAGGCTGGAAAACTAAGCAACTCTTGCTAGTACAGAAGGCCTGGCCCCAGTGGATATGGCATGTCTATTCAAGTATAATTATTCATACAGGAACACTTTTTTCCAAGCCTTAATATTTCTTCCACATGGAGGGACAGCTGACCCTCAATCCACCATGCCTCACTCAGCTGGTTGGTGAGTTAAATGGAAAAACCACCTTCTTTGTCTTCTTCCCATTCCTCTCTACCTTTTCACGCTCTAAGTCTTACCTGAAAAAATGTCCAGCTGCGACTATGGCAGGGTAGCTAAGTCTGTCCAACTCTGCCCTTGTTAGCAGGGTCAGTTGATTCTCATTATAAGCGGCATCTTCCAACTTAGCCTCTATCAGTAATAAAGAAAAAAAATTTTCTCCATTCTTACTCTTTTGTTTCCTGTTTAGAACCCTTAGCAGTGAAGAGGCCCCCAGGCAATACTCATATCTTGACTTAGCTTCTGAAGTGTCTACACAAGGAACAGCCCACCCTGGGCCCTTGGATATCTCCTAAGGACCCTGGAGTGGCCTTGAGCTTGGGAGTCCAACCCCTCTTGGCACTTAAGAGGATTATTACACTTGCTTCTAACTGTGGGAAGCTGTGAGAAGCAAATCAGAACATGCATGTGAAACTTTCTGTGAAGTCTATCCCAGTACTTAAATGCAAGGTGGAATTATTTCTGTAGCTGTTGTCATCCTGTTGATGTAAAATCCCAGGGGCCCACCGTGCCAAGTTCCACTGACTGTTTGCTGGCGCCCTGAGGGGCTGTCTTACACGTATTCTGCCAACATTTGGACCAGCTGCCTTGTGGCTCTGGTGAAGCACTTCCCATAGCATCCTCCACGTCCCACCAGACATCAGTGCCCAATGGCAAGATATGGACGAGCGCATTTCCCCTCCCCCCTACATAGGGTAACCAGTTTCTCAGACTCCTGAAGCAGGACGCCCCTGCCCAGGGTCTTGTGGTGTTTACAAGACCTCTGCATGTCTTCTTGCAGCCAGTTCCCTCTCCCCTAGGGTAGCCCTGTCCCAGGGCTTGGACAGGTTTGCGTGACAGAGCTGGGTTCACTTCATCACTTCACTCCTTAGAAACCCAGTACCCTGTTACCAGACCAAGATGGCAGTGCTTGGTCCCAGCTTCCACAGGCCAAGGAACCTTCTGGGAGGCTCCTGAGCCCCCGACTAGATCACTGGACCAATTTCCCAGAGATGCCCAAACATGTCTAAATTCCAGGGGTGGATGCAGTACACCCTTTATGATAATTCGTGACTGATATGACCAGGCCTCAGGTCTCCCTACGGCAGTTATACAGGTGCCCTTGAGAGCATCCTCCTAATCTCATGCCTATTTCCTGGTCAAGCCACTTTCAAACCCAGCCTCTGGGTTCCCCTCCAATCCTTGCTTCTCTCTCTCTCCCCAACGCCCCTCCCTCTTTCTCTCTCCCGCTCCCTCCCTTCCTCTCTCCATGTCTCCTTCACTTGTCCAAGTAGAAGGGGTGAGATAAGAAGGGTGAGCTGTGGTGAAGGCACAAACAAGAATAAGCCTGGGGATATTTTCCCTCCGCTGCTCAAGCAGATTGTGTGTTTTATATTTTGCCAGCCCTCACCTCAGAGAGAGACAGAGTTGGGAATTTTTGCCCTGTGCTATGTACGCTCACCTCCATCGGGAAGCAGGCAACATTCCAGCACAGGGGCGACCCCACACCCATGCTAAGTTCTGCAGCCTTAACTCCCAGGTGGTCTGGGATTTCTGTGGATGGAACCAGAAGGGTGGAGAGCATGTGACATGGATGGTGCACCTGCCCCTTTAAATGGTGAGAGAGAAATGCTGCTTCCTGGAGGGTAACAGCAATACCACCTCCAGCAGCTGGCTCCCCTTGGTGGAACATTCTTCCACACTAAGTCTCATCCTGTCCTCCAGCCTCAAGCCAGCTGGTTTCCTTCTCTGCAGGTCATTCTCTAGGGAGGGTTGAGGGACAGGGAGATTGGGCAGGAGAAGGGTGTTTACAGCATGAAAAGGTTCAGGAAGGGTTTTCCTCTCTTCCAAAAAAGGACTGAGCCAGAAGAGCAGAGGGATTCCCCTTCGCAAGCCAGTGGTGTTGAAGAAACAGGCAAAGGATGCTATAAATTTAGCACTGATTGTCCCACATCTAGACGGTAAGAGGTCTCTGACACCTTAACCACACATGCGGCAAACGCTGTGATTGCAAATTCCTAGGGAACACAGTTGGGGAGCAACTCACTCTGTGTGGGGGTGCAGGGGCTGAAACCAAGACACATATCTGGGAGATGCTGTCAAAGGATGACAAGAAGGCACCCAAGAACCTCCAAAGGACCCCTAGGATGAGGAGCCTGTGCTAGTGTGAAGCTGGGAGTTAAATTTGTCCCCTAAATCCTTCCCACCTGCCTTCCCCACTTTGGCAAAAACAAAATATCAAGGAATAGAGAGGAGTATTGGTCCACAAACTTGATTGTTCGGGAAATGTCATATGGATTTGTATTTTGAATTTGACTCAGAGTCCTCTACCCTCCAGTCTAGTGGGAAATTCAACCCAGTCATTCCCATATCTTAAGGCTATGCAAAGGACCCAAGGGATGTTTTTGAGCTCAAAATATTGGTGAGGCGCCTCCAGTGCACACTGGTGACTGCACTGTACCTCCCCTTGAAATCTAACCTCCTTGTGACTTTCCTGCAGCTTTAGATGGGGACTGTGGGGGACTGCAAGCCCATTCCCCCTGGAGCCAGGGTCTTGCCCACCTAGGAGTACCACCCCCTTCAAAATCTTGCCAGCTTCCCATCAGGGAGAGAAGTAGGGGTTCTCCCTCTTTGAGAGGCTCTCTGACCCTCCTATCCCTCCCTTAACAGAGAAAAGGAATCTCTCCTCTCTCACCTTTTTGCCCTTGAAGGTCCTAGTCTTCCCAGATCCTCCCTCCAAGAAAACCTGGATAGAATCTGTGTGAGTTGAAGGCAGTCACCTCAAGCTGCTAGCTGGTAGGACAAATAATCCTGCAGATACAAGTTAAATCTTGGACAAGACAGTTGAGAATCCAGCTTCTGGGGAGACTGCATTCTATTTTATGTTGAAGACATAGAAACAGGCTTGAGGAGGGCAAGTAACCATGTGCAGAGCAGGGGTAAAAAGGATCCTTGCAGGCAATGCCAGGGACCAGGAAGAAAATATACCAAGGGGGTAGGAGGAAGAGTAAGAGTACTCTGGAGACTGAGAGGTCAGGGAAGTTTCTCCATGAACGTGTCCTCCTGTGGGCTGAGGCCTGAAAGACGAGGAGTGCAGCACATGGAGAGTGATGGAAGAGCCTGCCAGGTGGGAAGACACCAAACACAAGACCCAAAGTTGGGTACACATTTGACTCTTAGGAATAACATATAAAAAGCCAGTGGGACAGTTGAGCTGACTTCAGAGTTGGGGTTAGGGACTCAAATTCAGGAGAAGAAGGACTGTCAAGAGGAAAAGCTTTTGCAAAGGAGATAAGTGAGTCCTGGAACACCGTAGCAGGCTGGAGTCCAAAGAGGGAGGTGGTGATGAGGGAGCCTCCAAATATGAAGAAGCATGACCATGGACTCTAGAAGCACTGATGATTGACCTTGAGCATTAAGCTTCCCTTTTCTGGGTTATAATTTTCTTGTGGCAGCATCAGGTCCTTTGGAAAATTCTATCAAATAGCTATAGCTTTCAATGAGCTGTTTCAGAGCAATCAAGTCCAGGCTGTGTTCTTGTTTGGGGGCCTAGATCACAGGGAGCACTATAGATGTGGTTGCAACAAGCCCAAGGTAATGAACAGGGCAAGCTGAAGTCAAACAGAGCTGGGAGAAGCCTGGATTACTTGAGGGATGTGTGGGGAACTCCTTGACTAGGGGAAAGGACAGAATTACTGAAACATGCAGGGTGGGGACTCAGACCATAACAGCTGATATTAACAGTGGTGATGGCTGATGGCCAGAAAATCTCTTAAAAGAGAAGTAGAACTGAACGGATGGATGAGGTTTAGATCATACTTAGAAGAACTGATTTGGATCTCCAAAACAAAATGCAAAGCCTTCTCTCAAGAACTTCCTTGGTTAAAGTATCTCAAAGCTGCAACAATTAAGTTTCTGGAAGCACTTACCAGAACAGCAGTGTGTCGCCTCTTCCACTTGGCTGTATTGCCCCTCCTCAGGCATCACCAGTTGGAGAAGGAAATGGCAACCCACTCCAGTGTTCTTGCCTGGAGAATCCCACGGACGGGGGAGACTGGTGGGCTGTTGTCTATGGGGTCGCACAGAGTCAGACACGACTGAAGCGACTTAGCACCAGCAGCAGCAGGCATCACCAGAAGGAGGAACCTCACGTGGCCAAGCTTGCTTAGAGGACCTGACAAATCTCCTGACACAATGCCAAGAGTGAGATGGGAGAGCTGGGTAGAGAACTCCGCTCACATAAAGGCCAAGAAAGGCCTGGCATAAGTAGAGGGATGGGCAGGATGACTTTCCAATAAGCCTGGTGCTGCTGCTGCTGCTTAGTAACTCAATTGTGTCCAACTCTGTGACCCCATGGACTGTAGCCCACCAGGCTCCTCTGTCCATGGGGATTCTCCAGGCAAGAATACTGGAGTGGGTAGTCGTGCCCTCCTCCTGGGGATCTTTCCAACTCAGGGATCGAACTCAGATCTCCCACATTGCAGGCAAATTCTTTACCATCTGAGCCACCAAGGAAGCCTTCCAATAAGTCTATTGTAATTTGATTAATTCATTCAATAGAATTGGGAGGCATCGGCAATTTCTGTCCTCACAGGGTTTATATTCTAGCTGGTGAAAAGGTAACAAATAATAAAAGCATAATAAATACTTCAGTCATATGGTATGGTGGAGAGAGAGAAATGCTTTAGAAAGGAAATGTGGAAGAAGGGAAGGGAGGTCGGGAGTCCTGGGAAGAGGGCTTGTGGCGCTTTTAATACTGTGGTGCAAATGTGGTGACATTAAGTGGAACATGAAAGAGGTGAGGGAGGAGAAACTTTCAAGCAGAGGGGACAGACAGCGCAAAGGGCCTAACGTGGGAGTGTGGCTGATGCCTGCAAGAACAGCCAAGCATGGCTGGGCCATCGAGAGAGAGCACAGAGTAAAGGGATGAACAGGGCCTGTCCTGTGGGGCCTTATAAGCCACTGCTAGAACTTGGGACCCACCAATGGCACCCCACTCCAGTACTCTTGCCTGGAAAATCCCATGGACGGAGGAGCCTGGTAGGGTACAGTCCATGGGGTTGCTAAGAGTCAGACACAACTGAGCGACTTCACTTTCACTTTTCACTTTCATGCATTGGAGAAGGCAATGGCAACCCACTCCAGTGTTCTTGCCTGGAGAATCCCAGGGATCGCAGGGCCTGGTGGGCTGCCGTCTGTGGAGTCACATGGAGTCGGAAACGACTGAAGCGACTTAGCAGCAGAAGCTGCAATAGAAACCACGATAAGCTGCACGATAGCAGGGCTACATATTTTCATCCCTGCCTCCCCATCACCTGACACATTACCTGTATCCAGCAAATACTTGTTGAATGAATCACTGCCTGTAAAATGAGCCCTTTATGATGTCCCAGTGCGTGGGCCAGTGCTGAATCATCAACATGGCCCCCACTTCCTCTCTCCCACACCTCCACACCCCTCTCCAGGCCTGCAAGCACCCCTGATGCAATTTCAGGCAGTATCACCACCACCCAAAGGTGCGGCCTCACCCACCCTAAAAGAAGACATACTGCGTCTCCAGAGACCACATTATCTGAAATTCTTAGAGGAAAGGGCTGGGAATGCAGGTCGCTGTGAGCAAATGAAACAAATCAGCCCCTAGTCAGCCTTACCTCCAGGCCCTGCTTCCCTGACTCTCCCTTTTATGGCATCCACGCAGCCTGCCCCTTCCCCCTTCCTGCCCCCTCTCCCCGCCAGGCCCCAGAGTCCATTCACTGAGCATGGAAGATTTCCTCAGGAAGGAATTCCTGTGCAGAGTCAATTAGAACACAAGGCACACTAATCAGCAAGGGAGGTGGGTGAACTCATTTTCTTTTCTGAGATGGTACCAGTCAGCATATCAGATTTTTTTCCCAGAGCCTGAAGTGTCAGTCAACAACTGAACAAAAAGAGGGGGTGATCACAGCCCCTCCCCGGCTCCTCCCCTGCCCCAAGGTCCTGTGAGAGACCAGGCCAGCAGGCCAGCAGGCTCCTGTAGGACCTCTCCTCCAGAAAAGAGGAGAGTGACACCCCTGGGCCCCTCACCCCTGGGAACTAGATATAACTGAGCTGGGAAGCTTGTAACGAAGCTCTGCCAATGCTTTGCAAATGATAAGCGCCCACCAGCACTGTGCTTTGACTCTCAGAGCTGTGGTAATCCCTCCCTCCCCAGATGAACTCAAAGACTCCTCGCACTTTCCCTCAGTCCCTTCCTCCTTCTCAGGCACCTGCCAGCCTCAGGAGACTAAGAAGGCCCGCACCTGCCAGCCCTGCAGGAAACCCCATTGCACCTGTGAACCCAGGATCAGGGAACAGACAATGTGAATCTAAAGATGCTCTATTAACAGAAACATAACCTCTCCAAATAGATGTTACTGAAAGGTCAAGGGGGTTACTATGCTTCTTAAAATATAGATCTATTTGGTTCAAACCCCCATTTTATATCCTAGGGGGAAAAAAATCTACTGCCTGCCTTGAGATTTCTGCAAATTGCAAGGGAACCTATATCCTTCTCTCACCTCTGGCTCCAATTTCCTGCCCTTACTGAATTCTCATTTTCTGCTCTCCATAATTCTGCACTTTTTTCTCCCAACCCTGTCCTCTCACCCAAAAGCAATCATTTTTACAAGCATCAGACGTTAACTGAATGTTTATTGATGGTTTGTAGGTCATGAGGAATGGGTTACATTTTCTCACCACACAGCAAACGACCTAACATCTGATACCAGCTGTCCCATTTCTTGAACATCCTCTAGGGATTTCTCACAGGCCATGCCTGAATGTGAATCGCCTTGGCTCCCTCTCTCCCTCGCTCCCCCAGGGATTCCCCAACTCCCGGCTCAGAGAACTGGAGTTCCCTCCCCTGCTTCTCATCCAAAGCCAGTCTAGGTGTGCCATGGAAGCAAAACCACTGGACTCTTCTAGCAGGGCCAGCTTCAGAAGACACTTGCTTTAAATGGTGCTTTTGCTCTGTTTTGCCAATGAAATTGTAATTCATAAGGAAGCAAAAGAAATTTCTTCCATTTCATTCTGCAAGCTCACTCCATTATTTGTAGCGTTTGCGGCTGGCTATTTTTTGGTCTGAGAGCTTCCAGTTCCATTCATGGCTGAAGAAATAGACTTACTTCCTTGGATCTTGCACCCCTCCCCCTCCTTACTTCCACCCCTTCCCCCACCCTAAACAGCATCAGCACTCTGTAAATTGTATAAATGATGTTTTGACTTTACCGGTTGCCTTTGCCATCAAGTGGTCTAAATCAAAAGGCTTAACCTGGGGTCTAGGAACCCCTTAGGAAGCTAGGCAGAAGTTCAGAACATCCACGAATCCCTAGAACTATATGCCTTTTTCTGAAGAGAGGCTTTATAACTTTAATAAGATATTCCCCCCAAAGGTTTTAGCCATTTATCAGGTACCTAGAGAGCAGAGCTCTGTAGCAACAATGCAGCCTCAGATGATAAGCAAGCCTTAAACCAGGTCACTATTTAATTGGAAGTTTGGGAAAGAGAATAAATCATTATTTTTTTTTAAAGTAACTTTTCCTAAATAGCTGCTATGAGAGTTGTAAAAAAAAAAAATCAACAGGAGTTAAGAGCAGGGAAAATGAAAATACAAATTCTTATTTTTTACAGAGAATTTTTGTAAATGTGATTCAATAAGCTAGTGCCTAACAGCTAATGCCTTTTCAGAGACACCGATAAAGTGATTCTGAAATGCAGACACTTACTCCTGCATTTCACATTCTGAAGAGTCTGGTTTTATAATCTTAAAATATTAACCATAAAAACAAAGATGAATCAGATACATAGATTTATTGTATTCACTGGAGAACAACTTAGCACAGATAAAACAACTGCAACAAATGAACCCAAAGTTAAGGATGGATGGAAGCCTAGAGCCAATTAAAGCAAAACAGGAAAGAGATTTAAGTCTGAAAATTGAAGATAAGGGCTGGCAATTATCCCACCATCTAACCAAACATACAACTGCTACGGTTCTGGATGACTTGATGTATTTTTAATTATCATATCAAGTGTGTGACTCTAGTTAGAAAAAAATGAAATTGACTGTAAAAAAAAAAAAAGAAAGAAACCTTCATCTCTTTCCCCCATAATTCAGAAAGAGAAACATCATGTCTGCCCACATAGTGTCTCTACATGTAGACAGAGCTGCGCAGTGCCATTAAAATTATATCATAAATTATAGAGAAAGAATGCTCACCATCTCCTGATCTGTGTTTACCTCATATTAATACTCAAATGAATGTGGAAATGTTTAGTTTTGTCTCATTTACATTGTTAATAGTCTTACACTAGATTATGAGGAGACAGATGAGAAAAAAGATGTCTAGAATGTGGCAAATGGTTTAAAAGTCTTAGCTGAACTTGCCCTGTGGAAGACAATATTATACTTAAGCTCCAGGCAAGAGGGCCCCTGGCCTGGACTTAAGTGTTAGAAGGGCTCCCGTATCTCACAGTTCTTCCCAGGTAGCGCTAGTGATAAAGAACCTGCCTGCCAATGCAGGAGACGTAAGAGACATGGGTTCAATTCGTGGGTTGGGAAGGTCACCTTGAGGAGGGCACGTCAACCCACTCCAGTAGCCATGCCTGGAAAATCCTATGGACAGAGAAGCCTGGTGGGCTATGGTCCACAGGGTCACAAAGAGTTGGACACCACTGAAGCAACTTAGCATGCATGCACATATCTCACAGCAGACGTAAACACACACACACAGAGATGATCATGTGAACAGTTCTGTCACTTGGCATCTGGTGCTCAGAGGTGGTGCAGAGTGACCCACAATCCCAAAGATCCACTCTTGCTTCCAGCGCCCTTCATGGCCCTAGAGAATACTTCACATCTCCTGCCCATGTCCTCAAAACAGAAGGCGGCTGGGTCTGGATGCCACAAATGTCTGTAGGTTTTGTCCTGCAGATATTGAACCATAGGGAGGATTCAAGCGACAGAAGCACTGAAGTATAAGAGAAGAGACAGATTAGCTTGTCAAACTCTTCCTCTTGGCATAAACGAGATACTTCTTGCATACCAAATGATTGTTTCCTAGCAAGTGCCAGGTGTCTGCTTTCTTCTGTCTCTTTGTATTCTAATTTAAGGTTCCAGAAGTAATCACAAATGATCACAGTATTTGCAACAGATGCAGGTAGCAGCTGAGGAACATTATGCAATATTAAACAAACCATATCACCCTTAAATTTGTGTATATGGTTGAAGCATGGTATCAGCATTTTTACTGGTAACTAGAAGAATGCTGAATGCTAAACTGTAAATGGTTTTGTTTTCATACAAACACTTTAAAATATTTAATTAAAGTTCAAGAAAAATCATATTACATTTCAGGTTTATTTAAAATACAGTCAATACTTTTTCAAGGAAGATTGAGTAGATGTATTTAGATACAGCTATTTCTTTCTCTAAAAATCCTGGACATTATACATAAAAAAAGAGATAAGTCTCTGAAACAAAGAGAAGAAGGCAGACTGACAAGAGACTTCAGAACCCAAGGAATGGCAGAGTGATGAGTTCCTGGGTTTTCTTTTTGCCTCGTGCATCCCAGACTTAAAGCTGAACAACCCAGCAGCCTAGAAACACTGACAGACACACAAAACAAGCCCCAACGAAAGCCTTCTCTCTCTAGACAAAGAAATAGGACAAGGGCAGCCTAGCAGACAGAAACAACTATATACTATACTTTTTAGACTATAACAACTCTACTCCAGCCAAACCCCATAGAAAACATCTGTGGCCCCATTCCCACCCTTGCCACCCACAGCAAATTTCAAGTGGGAGCCTAGACATCCCCGCGTGCATAAGACTGTAATTAGGTGCTTCAACACCCTCAGTGGTATCAGGGAAGGTCATGTAGGGTGGCCAGACTTTCATCCTCACCACTGGTAATGAGCTCCCCCCAGGCCACGGTTCAGTGGAGAACACACTGACAGCTCGAACTTGTACCCCATGAAGCCATAACGAAGAGCCTCTGTCCCTCAATCCCCTCTCCGGTTCTGTCAGAGGCAGCCTACTGGAGAGTCAGGACTTTCACCAATGGCCAGTGGCAGCAAGGTCACTCTAAATGCAGAGTCAGTGGAGACCACGTGGGGAACTGGAACTCTCACCTCCACCCGAGCAACTCCCTCGGGGTCAGCTGTCAAGTGGATAACTTGGGGTCAGACCCTCGGGGTCAGAACAAGTGGATAACTTGGATGTCTGCTTCTATTTTGCAGTGATGGAGCAATGCCTCCCCTTCTCCTGACAGAGAGGTACAAAAAAATTAATGTGCGTGTGTGCTCAGTCACTCAATTGTGTCCCACTCTTTGTGACCCCATCGACTGTGGCCCGCCAGTCACCTCTCCATCCATGGGATCGTCCAGGCAAGAATACTGGAGTGGGATGCCATTTCTTCCTCCATGGGACCTTTCCAACTCAGGGACTGAACCCTCATCTCCTGCATTGGCAGGTGGATTCTTTACCACTGTGCCACCTGGGAAATCCACAACAAAATAAATAAATAAAAACAATGTCAATTAAAAATCACTTTTCATACCAACAACCAGAAAAATCTCAAACTGAACGGGAAAAGACAATTAATAGATGCCAACATTGAGATAAAAAAGACGTTAGAATAATCTGACAAAGATTTTAAAGCAGCCATGTTAAAAGTGCTTCAATGAACAATTAAGAACATGCATGAAACAAAGAAAAAACATAGTTTCAGCAAAGAAGTAGAAAGTGCCAACAAAGATATAAAAGAGAACCAAATGGAAACTAGAACTAAAAAACAATAACCAAAATAAACGCTCAGTGGATGGACTCAACAGTGAGCTGAATGATAGAACAATAGGCATGGCTCAATCCGAACAACAGGGAAAATAGATTGGAAAAAAAATTAATGGTGGACTCCCCTTGGCAGAAGAATCCACCTGCCAGTGCAGGGCACATGGGTTTGATCCCTGGTCTGGGAAGATTCCACATGCCTTGGAGCAACTAAGCCCATGCACCACAACTATAGAAGCCCTAGAGCCTGAGAAGTCAAGCAATGAAGCCTGTGCACCACAAGGAAAAGTAGCCCCTGCTCACCACGACTAGAGAAAGCCGACAAGCAGCCACCCAAAGTAAAAAACAAAGTAAAAATAAATTAATTTAAAAAATTTTTAATTATACAAATTGTAATTAAAAAATTAATGGTGACTCAGAGACTTATGGAACCATAACAAGAGTTCTAATATTCACATTAAGGCAGTTGTAAAAGAGAGAGAAGGTGGAGCTGAAGAAATACTCAAAGACATAACAGCTGAAAACCTCCCAAATTTGACAAGAGATATATATAGGTTAAAGAAGCTTAGCAAACCCCACAGTACTCTTGCCTGGAAAATCCCATGGACGGAGGAGCCTGGTAGGCTGTGGTCCATGGGGTCGCTAAGAGTCGGGAACGACTGAGCGACTTCACTTTCCCTTTTCACTTTCATGCTTTGGAGGAGGAAATGGCAACCCACTCCAGTGTTCTTGCCTGGAGAATCCCAGGGACAGGGGAGCCTGGTGGGCTGCCGTCTGTGGGGTCACACAGAGTCGGACACGACTGAAGCGAAGTAGCAGCAACAGCATCAGCAAACCCCAAACAGGTTATACACAAAGAAATCCATGCTCAGATGTATCATAATTAAACTTCTGAAAATCAAGACAAAGAGAAAAAAACTTGAAAAAGTCATGGAAAGACACCTTGCCTATAGGAGAAAAACAATTTGAATGACAGTGGATTTCTCTTTAGAAACCAGAGAGGTCAGAAGAATTTTTTCTCAAGTAAAAATATTTTACAATATTTTTCAAGTGCTGAAAGAAAAGAGTTGTAAACCCAGAATTATACCTAGCAAAAATTTTATCTAGGAATAAAGGAGAAATCAAGATATTTTCAAATGAAGGAAAACCAAGATGATTTGTCACCAGAAGACCTACCCTAAGAGACTAGCTAGAGGAAGTTTTCTAAATAGAAAAGGAAAAATAAAAGAAAAGAGGGAAAAAAAGAAATATGTATGCAAAAATATAGGTACATACAATAGGCTTTCTCTTCTTGAGTTTCTAAATTATTTTTAATGGTTGAAGCAAAAATGACAACACTTTCTGATATGATTCTAAGTATATGTAGAGGAAAATTAAAGACTATTATATAATAAATGGGGAAGTAATGGGATTTAAGGGAGGTAAAGCTTTTATTATTTCACTCAAGCTGGTAAATTCATAATACCAATAGACTGTGATAAGATATATATATATATATATATATATATATATATGCTACTGCTGCTGCTGCTGCTAAGTCGGGTCAGTCGTGTTCGACTCTGTGCGACCCCATAGACGGCAGCCCACCAGGCTCCCCCGTCCCTGGGATTCTCCAGGCAAGAACACTGGAGTGGGTTGCCATTTCCTTCTCCAATGCATGAAAGTGGAAAGAGAAAGTGAAGTCGCTCAGTCGTGTCCAACCCCTAGCGACCCCATGGACTGCAGCCTACCAGGCTCCTCCGTCCATGGGATTTTCCAGGCAAGAGTACTGGAGTGGGGTGCCATTGCCTTCTCCAATATCTATCTATATCTATATATATCTATACACACACACACACACACACAAGTAAATAAAACTTTTATTATGTAATTCCCAGAACAACTATTTAAATAGCTATACAAAGAAATACACTCAAAAATACTATAAACCAAACGCAATTCTAAAGACTATTTAAGTAACCCACAGGAAGACAAGAAAAATAAAACAGAAATGAAAAAAAATGAGAAGAATAAGGGGAAAAGGAAATGGCATATTTCAACCTCATCAATAATTACATTAAATGTGAAATCGAAAGTCGCTCAGCTGTGTTCGACTCTTTGCGACCCCATTCCAGTTCATGGAATTCTCCAAGCCAGAATACTGGAGAGGGTAGCCTTTCCCTTCTCCAGGGGATCTTCCTAACCCAGGGATTGAACCCAGGTCTCCCACATCAGGCAATTCTTTACCAGCTGAGCCACAAGGAAGCCTATATTAAATATATATGATCAAAATACATCAATTAAAAGACAGTATTGGGAGAGTGGATTAAAAAACATGACCCAAAGATATATTGTCTATAAGAAATTCACTTTAAACATGACAGTATAAGCAGGATAAAAGTAAAAGGGTAGAAAGAGATATATAATGCAAACATTAATAAAAGGGAAGCAGGAATGACTATATTAATATTAGATAAAGTAGATTCCAAAGCAAGAAAATTACCAGACCCAGAGGGAGATGTTCTATAACAGGGGAAGGGTCAATCCACCAAGAAGACATAGTAATTCTAAATGTGTATGCACCAAACAATGGGGCTGCAAAATATGTGAAGACAAAACAGATAGAATTGAAAGAAGAAATAGATAAATCTACAAGTATAGTTGGAGACTTTACACTGCCCTCAATGATTGTTAGAATAACCAGACATAAAGTCACCAAAGATACAGAGGAATCCATCATCAACCAACAGTAATAATCAACATTTATAGGATATTCCACTTAACAACAGCAGAATACATATTCCTTTCAATTGCCCACAAAACATATACCAGGAAACACCATAGACTGGGCCATAAAACATATCTCAACAAATGTAAAATAATTTAAATTATGCAGTATATGTTTTGGGAACTCAAACTGAAAATCAATAACAGAACAATAACAGGAATATCTCCAAACTCTTGGACACTTAAACAACACACTTCTAAATAATCCATGGTTAAAGAAGTCTGAAGGAAATTTTTTAAACTTATCAGAAAGGAAGAAAATAAAAATATAACATATCAAAATTTGTGAAACATGGGTAAATCAGGATTGAGAGGTAAATTTATAACACTAAATGCATATGTTAGAAATGAGAAGTCTCAAATAAATAATCCAAGCTCCCAAATAATCAAGAACCTAGAAAATGAAAAGCAAACCCAAAGTAAAAAGAAAGAAATAACAATGATACAAACAGAAATCAATGAAACTGATAACATAGAAAAATCAATGAAACAAAAAATAGAATCTTTGAAAAGACAAAATTGGCAATACCATATCAAGACTGACAAAAAGGGGAAGAGAGAGAGAAAGAAGGACAGAGAGGACATGAATTACCAATATTGGGAATGGTATTGCTATAAACAGTGGGTATTGCTATAACCTCTGCAGATCTTAAAAGGAATATAAGTGAATACTACAAACAACCCTACAGACCTACATTTGACAAATGGATAATGAAAAATAAAAACAAAAACTTGAAAAATTTTGAAGTTCTCTTTGAAAAATTTTGAAATTTCACTTGCAAAATAAAAACTACCACAATTCACCCAATATTAAATAGGTTATTTAAATAACCACATAACTATTAAGGAAGTTGGGTTTTTAACTTAAAAACTCCCCAAAGAGAAATCTCTAGGACCATATGGTTTCACTGGGGAATTCTATCAAATATTTAATGAAGAATTAACACCAATTCTACACAATCTCTTCCAGAAAATAGAAGAGGGAACTTTCCCCCACTTATTTTATGCAACTAGTATTACTTGATACCAAAACCAGACAAAAACAGTACCTAAAAAGAAAGCTATAGACCAATATCCCTTGTGAATTTAGACACAAAAATACTTAACAAAATATTAACAAGTAGAATTCACCCATATGAAAAAAGAATTATATACCATGACACAAGCGGGGTTTATTTCAGGGATGCAAAGCTGGTTCAGTACTTGAAAAGCAATTGTAATCCACTAGTCTACAAATCAAATAAAGAAAATCACATGGTTATATTAACTGGTGCTGAAAAAAATTTTGACAAAATTCAGTATTCATTCATGAAACAAAGTCTCAGAAAAATAGGAATAGAAGGAACTATCCCAATGTGATAAAAAGAATCTATAAAAACCTACAGCTAACATTATACTCAGTGGTGAAACTCTAAATGGTTTTCCCCTAAGATCTAAAACAAGGCAAGGATGTCTTCCCTCACCACTCTTACTCAACATAGGGCCACAATTTTTAGCCAGTGCAATAATGCAAAGGAAATAAAAGGTATACAGATGAGAAAACATTAAAATATGAAACAAAATTGTCCCTATTTCTAGATGACATGTATGTTAACCAAGAAATTCCAGATGTACAAGCTGGATTTAGAAAAGACAAAGGAACCAAAGATCAAATTACCTACATTTATTGGGTCATAGAGAAAGCAAGGGGATTCCAGAAAAAAAAATCTTTTTCTGTTTCATTGACTACACTAAAGCCTTTGACTATGTGGATGACAATAAACTGGAAAATTCTTAAAGAGATGGGAATACCAGACCACCTTACCTGCCTCCTGTGAAACCTGTATGCTGGTTAAGAAGCAACCGTTAGAACCAGACATGGAACAACAGACTGGTTCCAAATTGGGAAAGGAGTATGTCAAGGCTATATATTGTCACCCTGCTTATTTAACTTATATGGAGAGAACATCATGACAAATGCCAAACTGGATGAATCACAAGCTGGAATCAAGGCTGCTGGGAGAAACATTAATAACCTCAGATACGCAGATGACACCACCCTTATGGCAGAAAGTGAAAAGGAACTAAAGAACCTTTTGATGAAAGTGAAAGAGGAGAATGAAAAAGCTGGCTTAAAACTCAACATTCAAACAACTAAGATCATGGCATCCCATCCCATCACTTCATGACAAATAGAAGGGGGAACAATGGAAACAGTGATAGATTTTATTTTCTTGGGCCCCAAAATCACTGTAGATGGTGATTGCAGCCATGAAATTAAATGAGACTTGCTGCTTGGAAGGGAAGCTATGACAAACTTACACAATGTTTTAAGAAGCAGACACATCACTTTGCTGACAAAAGTCCGTAGAGTCAAAACTCCTAGAACAAATAAGTGAATTTAGAAAGGTTACAGGATTTAAGATAAATGTGCAAAAACCCATTGTTTTTATATAGACTAGCACTAAATGCATTTGGAGAAGGAAATGGCAACCCACTCCAGTGTTCTTGCCAGGAGAATCCCAGGGACGGGGGAGCCTGGTGGGCTGCTGTCTATGGGGTCGCACAGAGTTGGACACAACTGAAGCAACTTAGCAGCAGCAGCACTAAATGCATAGCCATCTTAATTAAAAATACAAAACTGTTTACAATCAACATAGAAAACAAATGGGTGCAAACCTAACGAAACATGTACAGGACTTGTATGCTGAAAACTACACAATGCTAATTAAGAAAATCAAAGAAGATCTAAATAAACATATCATGTTCATGGATTAGAAGACTCAAACTAATAAAGATGTCAATTCTCCCCAAATTGTTACACAGGTTTAACACAATTTCTGTCAGTATATGGGCAAGACTTTTTATAGATATGAAGATTCTTCTAAAATTTATTTAGAAAGGTAAAACAACTTGAATAGCTAAAGATACTTTTTTGGGGAGGTGTACGGTGGTGCAGCACTGGGTCTTAGCTGTGGCATGTGGGATCTCCAGGGCTTCCTGCATTGGGAGAATGGAGTCTTAACCACTGGACCACAAGTGAAGTCCCACTAAAACCATTTTGAAATAAAGGATTAAAGTAGAAGGAACCAATCTACTCTATTCCAAGACTTATGATGTAGCTACAATTACTAAGACTGTGACACCAGTGGAGAGATAGACTCTCAGATCGATGGATAGGATAGAGAACCCAGATACAGGCCCACACAAGTATGCCCAACTGATTTCAGGACAAATATGCAAAAGCAATTCAACAGAGGAATTTTTCAATAAAGGATGCTGACATAATTGGTTTGTTATTGCTGTTGTTCAGTCACTCAGTTGTGTCCAACTCTTTGTGGCCCCATAGACTGCAGCAAGCCAGACTTCCCTGTCCTTCACCATCTCATGCTCAAACTCATGTCCATTGAGTCAGTGATGCCATCCAACCATCTCCTCCTCTGTCATCCCTTCTTCTCCTGCCTTCAACCTTCCCCAGGATCGGGGTCTTTTCTAATGAGTTGGCTCTTTGCATCAGGTGCCCAAAGTATTGGAGCTTCAGCTTCAGCATCAGTCCTTCCAATGAATATTTAGGACTGGTTTCCTTTAGGATTGACTGGTTTGATCTCCCCCCAGTCCAAGAGACTCTCAAGAGTCTTCTCCAACACCACAGCTCAAAAGGATCAACTCTTCAGTGTTCAGCCCTCTTTATGGTCTCCATAGGCAAAAAAAAAGGAAATTTGACCTAAATTTTACATCTCAAGTTTAACTCCAAATGGATCATAAACTTAAATGTAAAATACAAAACTATAAACTTATAGAAAAATTGGAGAAAATCTTTAGAATCTAGTGCTAGGCAAAGAATTTTTAGACTTGACATCAAAAGCACCACTCAAAATAGGAAAAAATGATAAATTTCCAGGGATTAATAAGTGAGCAGGAGAGAGAAGTGTGTGGCTATAAAAGGGCAACATGAGGGATTCTTGTGGTGGTAGAAATGTTCTTTATCTTAGCTATCAATTTCAATACCCTGGTTGTGAAAATGTGTTCTAGTTTTATAAGATAATATCATTGGAGAAACCAGGTAAAGGATATGTGGAGTCTCTGTATTATTTCTTATGTGAATCTATAATTATCTAAAAATTAAAAATTCTATTCATTTGCAATAATTTTTTTCATTTTACTGTATAATTATAAATGCTTTATAACATCTTTAGTAATACACATGAAAAATAATGTCAAATTTTCACTTTCTAATATTTCAGTTCAGTTGCTCAGTCATGTCCAACTCTTTACGACCCCATGAACTGCAGCACACCAGGCTTCCCTGTCCTTCATCAACTCCTCGAGCTTATTCAAACTCACATCCATCAAGTTGGTGATACCATCCAACCATCTCATCCTCTGTCATTGTCTTTTCCTCTTGTCTTCAATCTTTTCCAGCATCAGGGTCTTTTCCAATGACTCAGTTCTTCGAATCAGGCGGCCAAAGTATTACAGTTTCAGCTTCAGCATCATTCCTTCCAATGAATATTCAGGACTGATTTCCTTAGGATGGGCTGATTGGATCTCCTTGCAGTCCAAGGGACTCTCAAAAGTCTTCTCCAAGACCACAGTTCAAAAGCATCAGTTCTTTGGCACTCAGCTTTCTTTATAGTCCAACTCTCACATCCATACATGACTACTGAAAAAACCATAGCTTTGACTAGAGGACCTTTGTCAGCAAAGTAATATCTCTAATATTTACTTCCATTTATAACATTGATAAAAATATACTCAAATGCCATTTTGATGATGTCATTCCCTTGTTTAAAAAGCTTTCCATGGTTTTCCAAAGGCCTATCGTATAAAAACACTTTAGGTTGATAATTGAAAATGTTCACTGCAGCACTAGTACAGTAGCCAGGACGTGGAAGCAACCTAGATGTCTGTCGACAAAACAAATATTGTATATTAACACATACATGTGGAATCTAGAAAAATGGTACAGGTGAACCTATTTGCAGAGCAGGAATAGAGATGCAGATGTCGAGAATAGTCAAGTGGACATGATGGGGGGAAAGGGGTTGGGATAAACTGGGAGATTAGGACTGACATATATACACCACCATGTACAAGATAGCTAGCTAGTGGGAACCAGCTGTATAGCACAGGGAGTTCGGTTTGATACTCTGTGGTAACTATAGGCACGAGATGGGGGAGTAGCGGAAGGGGCTAAGACGGAGGGGATATATGTATGTACATTGTACAGCAGAAACTAACACAACATTGTAAGGCCACTCTACCCCAATTTAAAAAAATATGTTTGTGGAACAGCTGACTATCCAGCTCACATGACTCCTGCTTTCTTGGGGCTTTTTGTCCTCCTTTTTTCTCATCCTTCCCCCCCCCACCCCCCCATCGCCCAACGCCCAAATAATTCATTCCTTATTCTCCTAAAGTCCCTTAGACTTCTGTTCACAGGACAGTGTGCATGCTTGCCTGAGAGTGCCTCAAGGTTGGGGATGGTACATTTTTCACACATGCTTTAGACACATCAGAGTTCATGTTGATTGATAAACAAGGCGTTCAACCTATGGACTGAACAAATGAATGAATGACCTTGAAATACCTTGTAAATTATACAACGTAGGTTACTTTTTAGCTTCACTCCAGGACCTTTTACAAAGAGAGAGAGAGAAGAACAGAAAAATATACAAAACCTATAACTTAGGAGGAAGAGCCCTGTGTAGCAGCAGCACACACAGGGAAGAACGAATACGTGGTTGGAATCATGAACATCACTGTACAGCTTTTATTAATAAGTTTAGTGTCAGGTCCTTTGAATTGTTCTTTAGTACCAATGGGAGAAGGAACGGTGAGAAATCAACGCGTCATTTCCAGCTACTCAGAGAAGAATCCCAGTGTAAGTCTTATCTGTCACGAAGAGACACAAAGACACATCAAATCATCAAACAGCACATTTCAGCTTTATGCACAGCCCCAGCCTGAAGGAATTTACAATCCACTTTCCATTGTAGTCATTCCAAACACTTGCCTTTAAAGCAGTTTAATGTAGTAAGGAAATAATGCACAGGAAGGAGCAAGGGTTGTTGCTTCAAATAGGCCTGAGTTCAAGCCTAGCTTGACCCTTTGTTAGTTATAGGAGTCTGTCACCTAATTTGTTTCCATGGCTGTAAAATGCAATATCAGACCACTTAGCCACATGGCAGGAATGAGAATTAAATAAGATATTATATGTAAATTGTGGATCACAATGCCTGGCACACAGTAGGCCAATAAATTATGACCATTTCTCTCCCCATCAAAGGCACCAATCTCTGGATTATGAATTTCAAAATACCTTCAGGTGAAGTATTTTTTCTCATTTAAACTGTATTAAAAACTAAAGTTATAACGCCAAGAGAATACCCAAGAAAAGTATGATACGTGTAAAAAATGTTACATTAGAAACCCTGCAGGGCTCTCAGTCAATACTTGTTGACTGGCAAATGCATTGTCAGATCATAAAAATCACAGAGATGGAAAGAGATAACAGCATAAAAAGGTAATTTGGAATCAGCACAGGATAATGACTATACTTCAATAAGTATTTTATTTTTATAAGCTACAGTAAAGGAAACTGGAAATCGTTCAGGAAAAAAATCAGGTTTTCTTTTACAGCCACAAGTTTATATGAATACCGAGAGGCAGAGTACCCAAAATGCTGGCATCTCATTGGCAAAATTGCTAAACTGGAAGCAAAAATATTTCACATATTTAGGCGGGTGTGTGTGTATTCACAACTGTGGCTACCTTCTTCTACATGACCCAGGGAGCAGGAGACCTAAACATCATACACACCCATGACTGAAGCACCGATTCAAACAAACACTTCCTGGAACATCATCATCTCAAAGACATGGTTTATATAACAAATGTTTATTGAGTTTTACTGCATTCCTGGTACCATGCTGGGCTCAGGGACACTAAGATGACGGATCCAGATTCCTGTCCTCAAGAGCAGGGGTAGGCATAAAGTGAAGTCGCTCAGTCGTGTCTGACTCTTTGCTACCCCATGGACTATAGCCTACCAGGCTCCTCTGTCCATGGGATTTTCCAGGCAAGAGTACTGGAGTGGATTGCCATTTCCTTCTCCAGGGGATCTTCCCAACCCAGGGATCGAACCCAGGTCTCCCACACTGTAGACAGACACTTTACTGTCTGAACCACGAGTGGAGAGTGACTGGCTATACTTGGGGTATATACAAGGACACATGGAGGCACAAAGAAAGCAGTGGTCCATTTAACCTGCAGGATTAAAGAACTATTCCTCAGAGGTGGTAACAACTGAGCTAGACCTTAAAAGATAATATGCTTTTCATGCCAACTGATGGTAAAGGCAAGCAGAGCAGGGAAACCCCTGGATGAAGGTCCAAAGACTAAAGATGCAAGTGAACTCAGGGAATTGCAACAGTTTCCTGAGAATTGGGACTTTTATAAGTCATACATAGTGTACATATATATACTATCTCACATGCATAGTATATACATATCTTCCTATCCTTGTGAAATTGGCAGCAAATAATTATTCCAATTTTGTTGATACAGGTACCATGAATTTACACTCCCTATGCCATGAATTCATCAGTCTGCCTAACATTTTTAAACTAAACATGTGGAGGTTGTTAAATGGCCCTCAGTCACCTATGCCTTACTCCTCATAGGTTGCTAAATTTATATGAGATAGGCCACCCACAGTGATGAAGATTCTGGAGGAATGCAAAGGAAGAGAGACTGAAGGATCGAGGGACACAGCTTCCCAGCATGGGGATCTCAATGGCCCAAGAAAATAACCCAACATCCTGGAGAAATCAACATTCTCGAATTGTCAAAAATATGCTAGAACTGTGAGTAGTACATGAATCAGTCCTGTACATTGTGAAACCTAAGCCTTAGGTTATTTTGCAATATAAAAATAAAAAGTTTGCCATCAAGAAAAAAATTTTTGAAGACAAGATGTGCCAATTTGTGGAGAGACTCTTGGCACCCTAGGGTTTTGAACCATTACAGATCATCTTATTTAGGCTACAGAAAGAGCTGCTATGTCCACAGCAGGCATCACTAAGTGATCTCAGTATGTTTTCCCACTGAACCTGAGATAAGGGGAGGTTGAAGCATCCCTTGTACTGTTAAAAATAGTGCTTTTAGGCACCATCAAAATGGCTCTATGCTTGCATTAAAATTGTCACTTCAAAATGTTATCTACCTAATTTTGTGTCCCAGGTCTGCTACAGAAGGGTTATGTCTCCTTTCCAAAGGTCACATAATTTTTTTAAGTTTCTAATCCCTCCCTTGCAAAATGAAGATCTGGATCAAATAACCTCCAAAGTCCTATTCTGACAGTTCACAATTCTGACTTCTCTTTTTACCACATCCAGTTATCCCAAGCCACTATCTATACTAATAACCACTTGTCCTGGACAGCAGAAGTCTAACCCCTAGTCCCAAAGGCACGCAGGTGAATCCTTGACCCAAACAGCACAGATCATATGAAATGCCCCATGGGACCATCTGATCAGTGTTTTTGCCCCTCGTTTTGGGCAAATGTGCACCAGAAGTAAATCAGTAAGAAAATGATTGCTGTCCCTAGAGCAGTGACTTGAAAATCAATATTTGCCTTGTCCTCTGTGGTTTCATTTCCTGCCCGGAAACAGAGCTGGGTGCTGCAGATGAGGCCTGAGATGACAAACACTTCTGATATAGGTTCTGAGTTCAGCATGGCTTCCTTTGCTGAGATCTTGCTAAACACTAGAGAAACTTTTTTTTGGTGGGATCAGGCAGAAAGCACAATTTGGATGGACTTCACTCTGTATTTCCTACTTCTGGATGAAATTAGGTGGCGTGCCACCTTCCAAAGGGCTTTCCAGCCTGAAGGAACCCTCAAAGTAGGTAGAGAAAGAGGAGGCACACAGGGGTGCCAGCAGCCAGTAGGCAACAGGTGTGAGAAATGCAGCTGCACTGGGCACCCAGCCAGGAGGACCACAGAGTTGCCCCAGGAAGAGCCTGCCCCTCAGCTCAGCAACACTGGGTACAGCCTTCTACTGGGGCAGTGAGCTCTGTCTGCATATTTATAAGAACACATAGGCAGTGTTTCAAAGCCTGAATTATAAAGCCAGAGACCTGGGTTCAAGTTCCATCCCTGCCCTTTACCACTTCTCCAAGCCTCAGCTTCCTCATCCTTAACATGATGCTAACAGTAGAATCTAATCATAGAGATCATTGTGAGCATTAAATAAAACAAGGAACAGAAAGCAATAAGTAGTCACTAGTTTGCAGTGCTTTGCTGAGTTCTCCTTGTGTGCTCAGTCCCTCAGTCATGTCTGACTCTTTGGATGATAGCCCACCAGGCTCCTCTGTTCACAGGATTTTTCAGGAAAGAATATTGGAGTCGGTTGTCATTTCTTCCTCCAGGGGATCTTAATAACTCAAGGATCAAACCCGTGTCTCCTGTGTCTCCTGCATTGCTGGGGGATTCTTTACCCTCTGAGCCATCGGGGAAGCTACAGCTGTACTTGAGCCTGAGGCAAAAGGAAAAATCAGTACTACTGAGCCCGTCTTTTTTAAAATCTTGATATTTTATGTTGGGCATTAATTTTTCACATTTTTTAATTTTTTTAAATATTGCATTAAATAATTATTTATCTTGACTATTGAGGGACCTTTGGGAGGTATACCTTAACTCTTGCCACTCAACTAAGAACTCAGTAAATGTGGTTTAACCACCATCATACGATGACTGCACATCACAATTTAGCACTTAATTACCTAATTTCTTGTACTAGTCATTGCTCTAGGTGCTTATGTCCTGTTTCCCAACTAATTTGTGCACTTATTAAGGGCACAAATTATGACCTATGTCTTTTATTCCTAAAACTGATGCATCATAAGAGATTCAAGTAAGTGCACATCCAGTGATTACTTATAGCCCAAGGTAGACAATTTCCATCTCCACTGTCCTCTAATTGTTTCACGTGTTTAAAGGTTTCTGTCTCGTGATCCTTGAGGCCAGAGATGGCATCTGGCATTTATTCTATGTGCCATGTCTGGTGCAAAGGTGGGGGACAGACAACTGGCAGAGGCCTCTGAGTTCATCTGATCCCACCCGCTCACTTTACAAAGAAATTATTTGCTGCCCAAAGAAGTTTAATGGGGTAGCCAAGCCACTCTGTGATGGTGCTGGGGTGGAAACTCGGGTCTGCTAGACTGCTTTTACTCTGGTGCTCTGTTAATTTTCTTTTAACCTCTCCATGCCCACTGTATCAAGCACAGAACTCTACAAGTAGGAAAAATTCAATCAGTAATGTAGATGATTGATTTCTGGAACTTGAACAATCGTCTTTGCTTAAACAGGGAGTAGGGAGGGAGTCATTGCCTGGAAAAATGTCTGTGTATTTACCAGCTATCCACATCTCCTGGCTCAGTGTGGCAAGGTGGTTATGAGAACACTGGATTTGGAGTTAGAAAGATCTGTGTCCTGGGTTCACTACTTCCTAGCCATGTGACCTTGGATGAAATTAAGTTTAACTGAATTTTCCTCATCCAAAATGTAAACTTAATAATGGTAATTACCACATAGAATTGTGGGAAATTACACAAAACAGAAGCATGCAATGAGTATGGCAGACTGCCTAACACATAGTAAATGCTCAACAAATATTAGCAATTATGACTATTCTAAAAGTAAAGCCCTAAGAGTTAGGTGGGCCATAAGGGGAGATGGATAGAGTCATATGTGCATTCATGCGTGCACACTCAGTCACTCAGTTGTGTCTGACTCTTTGCAACCCCATGAACTGTAGCCCACCAGGCTCCTCTGTCCTTGGAATTCTCCAGGCAAGACACTGGAAAGTGAAAGTGAAAGTCATTCAGTTGTGTCTGACTCTTTGTGCCCCTATGGACTGTATCCAGGCAGCCTCCTCTGTCCATGGGATTCTTCAGCCAAGAATACTAGAGTAGATTGCCATTCCCTTTTCCAGAGGATCTTCCCAATCCAGGATCGAACCTGGGTCTCCTACATTGCAGGCAAATTCTTTACCTTCTGAGCCACTACAAGACTACCAGAAGCGGGTTGCTATTTCCTTCTCCAGGGGATCATCCCGATGTAGGGATTTAACCCATGTCTCCTGCAGCTCCTGCATTGGCAGTGGGATTCTTTACCACTGAGCCACCTGAGAAGCCCTAGAGTTATATGGATGGTAATATACCCACATCTTTATATAATAATGGATAAAGACTGAGAATAGGGAGCTAAATGATCAATTAAGCACTGAGAATCTTGCAAAAGACTAGAGCTATCTTCAAGAAAATTAGAGATACCAAGGGAACATTTCATGCAAAGATGGGCACAATAAAGGACAGAACTGGTATGGACCTAACAGAAGCAGAAGATATTAAGAAGAGATGGCAAGAAGACACAGAACTATACAAAAAAGATCTTACTGTCCCAGATGACCACGATGGTGTGATCACTCACCTAGAGCCAGACATCCCAGAGTGTGAAGTCAAGTGGGCCTTAGGAAGCATCACTATGAATAAAGCTAGTGGAGGTGATAGAATTCCAGCTGAGCTATTTCAAATCCTAAAAGATGATGCTGTGAAAGTGTTGCACTCAATATACCAGCAAATATGGAAAACTAAGCAATGGCCATGGACTGGAAAAGATCAGTTTTCATTCCAATACCAAAGAAGGGCAATACCAAAGAATGTTCGAACTACCACACAATTGCACTCATCTCACATGCTAGAAAATTAATGCTCAAAATTCTCCAAGCCAGGCTTTAACAGTACTTGAACCGAGAACTTCCTGATGTTCAAGCTGGTTTTAGAAAAGGCAGAAGGACCAGGTTCAAACTGCCAACATCTGTTGGATCATAGAAAAAGCAAGAGAGTTCCAGAAAACACTTACTTCTGCTTCATTGATTATGCTAAAGCCTTGATTGTGTGGATCACAACAAACTGTGGAAAACTCTTCAAGAGATGGGGAATACCAGACACCTTACCTGCCTCCTGCCAAACTTGTATGCAGGTCAAGAAGCAACAGTTAGAACCAGACATGGAACAACAGACTGGTTCCAAATTAGGAAAGGAGTATGTCAAGACTGTATATTGTCACTCTGCTTATTTAACATATGCAGAGTACATCATGTGAAATGCCAGGCTGGATGAAGCACAAGACGGAATCAACATTGCTGGGAGAAATATCAATAACCTCAGATATGCAGATGACACCACCCTTATGGCAGAAAGTGAAGAGGAACTAAAGAGCCTCTTGATAAAAGTGAAAGAGGAGAGTGAAAAAGCTGGCTTAAAAATCAACACTCAAAAAACGAAGATCATGGCATCTGGTCCCATCACTTCATGGCAAATAAATGGGTAAACAATGGAAACAGTGATGGACTTTATTTTCTGGGGCTCCAAAATCACTGCAAATGGTGACTGCAGCCATGAAATTAGAAGATGCTTGCTCCTTGGAAGAAAAGCTATGACCAACCTAGACAGCATATTCAAAAGCAGAGACATTACTTTGCCAACAAAGGTCCGTCTGGTCAAAGCTATGGTTTTTCCAGTAATCATGTATGAATATGAGAGTTGGACCATAAAGGAGGCTGAGTGATGAAGAACTGATGCTTTGGAACAATGGTATTGGAGAAGACTCTTGAGAGTCCCTTGGACTGCAAAGAGATCAAACCAGTCACTCCTAAAAGAAATCAATCCTGAATATTCATTAGAAGGACTGATGCTGAAACTGAACTCCAATACTTTGGCCACCTGACATGAAGAACTGACTCATTAGAAAAGACCCTGATGCTAGGAAAGATTGAGGACACAAGGAGAAGGGGATGACAGAGGACAAGATGGATGGATGGCATCACCAACTCAATGGACATGAATTTGAGCAAGCTCCGGGAATTGGTGATGGACAGGGAAGCCTGGTTCGCTGCAGTCCATGGGGTCTCAAAGAGTTGGACACAACTGAGCGACTGAATAACAACAATAATAATATACCCACATCTTTATATAACACTGGATAAAGACTGGGAATAGGAAGCTAAATTATCCATTAAGCCTTTACAATTATACTATATCTATCCCATGAAGCCTTATAAATAACTCTGATATCCAACCTCTTCTGTGAGATCTCAGTTCCACATAACTGTGACAGGGACCCCACAAGTACACACACACTAGTAGCTTAACTCCTGAAATCTCACAGATTTCCAAAAGCAATAGGAGACTGGCCCAGCAGACCACATCCTGTCATAGAGTCAAGAGTGCCTAACTATAATCCCACTTTTAGCTCCATTTCAACAGAAAACAAACTATATTAGCAAGGACGCCCAATCGGTAAGCTGAAGCCCAGACAAATATAATACGACACTCCATGACTTGGAATGTTGCCAGCATAAGCCTGACACTATGAACAATGGATGGAGTAACCCAGGGAAACCAACTGCATAATCCAGTTCACACCATACCCTCATCTACTTTTGTTCTTTTTGCCCTCTGCACAAAGCAGGACTCCGAAGCCAAATTCATATGACTCCACAGGAAGATGTGAGGTAGAGGTCTGTGTGAAAAGTTATACTATTTTTTAGTACTTAGAACTTGGGGGAAAGAAACAGACTTAGATATCCCAAATCTCCAATCAAAGACTCCAGTATTTTGCATTTTTGGAGCATCTTTAAACCAAAATCCTGAAACCACTTCTGCTTGTTTGATATTAGCATCTCAGAGAAGCAGCCAAGAGTTCGTTGAAGCACTTTAAAGAGCACTTAATGTTCAAATCCCTTCTGAATTTTGAAAAATGAGGGAAAACACAAAATCATTTTTAATCCTATGTCAAACACTCTACTGGCAATCTGAAAGTTCTGTTAAAATTCAAGGTTTCCCAAAATCAATGTGGTATCCTAAATTAGATCCAAAAACAGAAAAAAAAAATGGGGTGGGGGGAACATTAGTGGGTGTATTGGTGAAATTCAAAGAGTCTATAGTTCAATTATTAATATTGAATTGGCCAAAAAGTTTCTTTAGGTTTTTCCAAAAGCTGTTGCAGAAAAACTTGAATGAACTTTGTGGCCAACCCATTTAATAACATACTAATGCTAATTTCTAAATGTACCACAGTTACATTAGATACCAGCACTAGGGAAAACTGAATGAAAGATATATAAGATCTCTGTATTTTCTTTGTAACTTGCCTATAAATCTAAAACTATTCCAGAATTCATTCAAAAAGTTATTTTTGAATTAGCAAAAAATAGTAAGTCAAGATTTCTTTCCCAAAGAAACTTTGGTGAGTGAGAGATATGCGGATTCCTATTCCCTCTCCCCAGCGAAAAGTATATTAAAAGGGAAAAAATCTCCAGACTTTTCCTAGAGATTAACCAAAAGATGGTGGCCAACTCTGTGTCTGCTCCAGATAACATGTTGGAAGGCAAGGGGAACTGGGAGCACAAGAATGTGGGCTGTCCAGTCTGTGAAATGGAGATCATGACCTCTCTTTCAAGCATCCCCATGGGGAATTAAGCACGCAAAGGATGTAGAGCACTCTGCACATATCAGGAGCTGCATGGAAGTGTCATTTTCCTTTGCACCTTCTCAGGACATCCTCACTGGCAACTCCTGTCAGTCTCTAGGGGTGGAAGGATTGCTCCTGTATCTTGGTAGGAGGGCTCCCCATGTTCTTGGCCTTGGAAAGCCTGCTCAGTGGCTTGGCACCTGGACAGTGAGCTGTGGTGTCTCAGCCCCACCTCTACAAGCACTTGTACTCTGCTGAGCTCCTAATAAAACTCTCTGGAGGCAGCTCTGTCCCTGCACTACTTTTTAAAGAACAGCCCATCCATCATTGTGGGGGGATACGGAGACAGAAAAACCTACCACTTTCTTAACTAATTTACTTTTTCGGTAAGAGTGAGAAGGGAATAAATGAGTCATGAGCTGAAACTGGGGGGCTCAACCTTGCCCCATAGAGTGGCACTGTGCAAGCCACAAGGTGGGTCATTTCTAGAGCAGCCTATGCTGCTCTTGGCTTGGCCCAACTTTTAGTATGTCTGCACTGACTCACTGTCTTTTGCTTCAAGGAAACTCAAATTAACTAGACTTTGTCATTGTGCGACACTGTAGAATCCACCCATTCTTCCTGGTATTGTCTGATCTTACAGTTAGAGACTATTTGGTGAAAGTCCCAAGTTTTACATCCTATGTCCATAGGTTGTGAATTTTCTTGAGTAATCTCTATTCCAAATATTCTGCCTTATGGATCCTAGAAAACATCCAAACGTCCCGGAAACTGAAAACGTCTTAGGATGTCTTCTCTCCCCGGCAGCCTCATCTCCCTACAGGTAACCACATGCTCTGCCAGCCCATCAGCTTTCTTCAGAAGAGGTCAAGGGACTTTCCTGGTGGTCCAGTGATTAAGAATCTGCCTCCCAATGCAAGGATCGTGGGTTTAAACCCTGGTTGGAGAACTAGGATCCCACATGTCATGGAGCAACTAAGCCTGTGTGGGGCAACTACTGAGCCAGAACACTCTGGGCCCCACAAGTACAGTCTGCACGCTGCAACAAAGATCCCACATGACACAGGAAGATCTCAGGCACCACAACTAAGGCCCCTCTTGTCATGTCCCACTCTTTGCAACCCATGGACTGCAGCCCCCCAGGCTCCTCTGTCCATGGGATTTCCCAGGCAAGAATACTGGAGTGGGTAGCCTTTCCCTTCTCAAGGGGATCTTCCCAACCCAGGGATCAAACCCAGATCTCCCACACGGCAGGCAGACTGTTTACCACAGAGCCACCAGGAAGCCCTCACAACTAAGGCTGGAGGCAGCCAAATAAATGAATAGATATTTTTAACAAAGAAGTGGCCAAGGTACCCATCAGGTATGTGGGTACCATCAAGGACAATTCTCATGCTTTTTGGCCACTCAGTATCTGAATCCCCTTCGTTGGGTGTGTCCCTTTCCCTGTGAGGCAGAACTGTTCTCCCCTCTATGGAGCTGGCGATGATAGGTATTTGCTGACTGGCCTCCTGTGCAACAGAAGGGCTAGCCTTGAACTAGACTCTACCAAATGAACCTAGTCCAGATGCCAAATTGGAAACTAGTCATACGAAAGAGCAGGGATCACACAGAATCCCATCTGCTGTGGGGACAGCTCATCCAGCTTACTCACATAGCAGTGGCAGCAGACCCAGGACAGTTTCCAGCACCCGCTGTTAGTTGTGGCAGGGGACAGTGGCAGTGTCTGGGCTGAGAAGAAGCTGCCATGGGTCTTCACCAGACCAGTTCTTCAACACAACTGGGCTGTTTTCCCTGGCCTAGGAGCCCCAGGGGCTGGCCCTCTGACCTTTCGGAAAATTCTATGAACCAGAGTCTACTTCACAGGTCAGCAATCTATAGTCACAAGGGCCCCAGGCTCAGCTTACTGACCCTGGGTTTAGTTAAATGGTCAGCTTCCCACCTTCTGATCCTTCAAATTTTTCACCAAGAGGCCTCACATTTTCATTTTGCACTGGATCCTACAAATTATATAGCTGAGCCTGCCGTGAGCTGGCTAATAAGCTTAGGGCTTCTGGTGCCATGGAGCCCTTTGGAGGTCTGATGAAGCCTATGAGGTATATAAAGAATGTTTTGAACTGTACACAATGAAATACACGGGAAGCCACCTATATTAAAATATAGTTTAAATATTTTTTGTAAAACAAAAATATGATAGCATAATAAGTGTGAATTTCATTTGCACATTAAATAAATCTAATGGCAAGTCTAATAACTGCTGTTGCCCAGAGTAGTATGAGCATAAATAATATTCTGGAATGCCAGCAAAAACTGAAATGTGACTTGAACATACCTATGAATTCTAAAGGTGATAAAGTCACAGATATCTGATTTGTTATCTATATTTATAACTGAGGGAAATGCTAAGTTCAGTGAGAGAATTTTTTAAAGTGAGGGCTTCCTGGTGGCTCAGTGGTAAAGAGTCCCCCTGCAATGTGGGAGACCTGGGTTTGATCCCTGGGTCGGGAAGATCTCCTGGAGAAGGGAATGGCGACCCACTCCAGTATTCTTGCCTGGGAAATCCTATGGACAGAGGAGCCTGGGGGACTACAGTCCATGGGGTCACAAAGAGTCAAACATGACTGAGCAACTAAACCTTTGACTTTTGATATAAGTCGCAGACACCTTATTTTTTCATTACAATTTAATTAATTAAAATTTAATATAAATAAATTCCTTTTCTGGTTCAGTCAGCCAAAGCTGTTGCTTTGTTGCTTACAAAGAGAAGCCTGTAGGATACAGGGACCTGATGTGACCCAGGCCCCAGGGCGAGTGCTGAGCATGCCAGGCTTCTTCACAGAAAACAAGCAAACACAACAGTCAGAGTGGCCCCAAGGCAGTCAAAGGCGTATCCAACACCGTTCAGCCTCAAGTGTTAGGATCTTAGATGGGAAAGTGCCAATGATGACAGTCCAGGATGCTGGACTCTTACAAGCCCTGGGCATGTTACAAATTGGACATGTTAAACAAATCCTACATGTGTGGTATAAACCAAGGTATCTAGAGGCCTGAGCACATGGAGATCCCTTCCAGGTAGGAAGGTCAACTTCTAATAACTAATAATGGTTCTACCACCTGAGAAGGGAGATAAGATACGTGACAATATAAACACTGCTCCGAAGCCCAGAGCAAGTTAACAGAACACTGAAGAATCCCCTCCCTCAATTTCCCAAACCCTAATTCAGAACCCTTTCTTCTAGGCAATTGTTTTTGCTGTTGTTTAGTCACTAAGTTGTGTCTGACCTTTTGTGACCCCATGGACTGTAGCCCACCAGTCCCCTCTGTCCATGGGATTCTCCAGGCAAGATTACCAGAGTGGGTTGCCATTTCCTTCTCCAGGGGATCTTCCTGACCCAGGGATCAAACCCAAGTCTTCTGCATTGGCAGCCGGATTCTTTACCACTGAGCCACCTGGAAAGCCCTCTAGTCAAATTACCTCTCAGATATTTCAACATGAGTTTGTTTTTTGCAGATCTCCTAGGAAATATGATCAAAACATACCTTCCCAGGTACTGTTTTCTTGTTGCCCTTCCACTCTTCCTTTTGCGGGGAGGAGACTCAAAAGCTCCTCAATACAAGGGAATATCTATCCTTTCAGCACACTTGAAAAACCCCCATTTATTTAGAAAGTAGAAAACAATCCATTCTCAGATATCTTTGATTTTCCAAAGTTATTTTCTATCCATTGTTACACTTGATCTCTGGGTACATATCACTATCCCTGTTTTACAGATGAGGAAACCAAGGGTCAGAGAGGCTGTGATTCGCTTAAGGTCACAGGGCAAGGAAGAACATTCAGGTTTCTTGCCTCTTAGCCCAGTGTCCTTTCCCCTGCCCATAACCCTCCTCTGAGCAGATCATAACAGAAAGGGAGGAGGTCTCTGAAAGGGAAGTACAATCATGCAGATCATCCAAAAAAAATCAAGACACCCACACCCCAAATTCTGGACAGCAGGTGTTAGGAAAAGAGAGGCTTGAAAAAGAAAACAGATCACCTCCTCCTCTGACCTCAGACAGGCTCTGAGCCCCCAACATAGGACAGAATTCCCTTGGCCAGTGACCAGCACACAGAGGCCTTCCCATTCCTGCCTGGGATTCAGGCTCCTAACAACAGCAACAGCAGGAAAAGGGCTTCATGAACATGAAAATAAACAAACTTTCTATTTTTAGCTGGCTGCAGCTGTGAGAGCTTCATTATTTGCTCTTTAGCTGCAGCCTTCTGAGGGAGGAGAGGCAAGGGGGGAGGGGTTGGGGATGAGGACATCTAGGGACAGTCATGCTGGAAGCCAAATTTTCCACTGAAGCTAATTACACACAGGCCGAAGAACCCATGTCCAGCCTGGAAGTCTGTGGAGTCTGCAGGTCTGGAAAACTGGAGAGCGACAGCCAGGAAGCCAGAACATGACTGGGCTCTCTCCGGACCATATATAGAAATAAATAATCTTTTTGCCTACATGGTTTTTAGAGCTACTAGAAATGGTGTCACCAAGTGATACCATGAGAGGAGTGGAAGATAAGCTAGCAAGAAGAGACCTTTCTGGGTTTCCCAGGTGGCTCAGTGGTAAAGAATCTGCCTGCCAATGCAGGAGACGCGGGTTTGATTCCTGGGTCAGGAAGATCCCCTGGAGAAGGAAACAGCAACCCACTCCAATATTCTTGCCTGAGAAATCCCATGGATAGAGGAGCCTGGTAGGCTACAATCCATGGGGACGCAAAAGAGTCAGACACGACTTAGTGACTAAACAACCAGAGACCTTTCTCCCCTTCACTTAGACTCCAGTGGGAACCTGTGTGAATCTCACAGAAACTTGGATCCAGCATCTTCCAGGTTTAAACACACTGGGGTCCAGAATTCCCAATAAACGTGTAATGTTTTCTCCTGCCCAGCCCTCGCTGAGAGAAGCAATATCGGGAGCCTGAGAAAGAACAATGCTAATGTTGAAGGTGGGGAGTAAAAGGAGCTGTGGGTCCTCTTCTCTGTTTGCCTGGCACAGGATTGGATGTTATGAGGAGGGAGTTCCAAGCCACCAGAGAGGAGGGACCTCTCCTTATAAATGTCACAGTGGCTTTAGGAAAAGCATGCACCTGTGACTTCAGAATCACCTCCTTAGCCATACCATACCTGAGCCCATGGCATCTTGAATTATGTTCTTTTCCCCTCTTGTCATAGCCCTTTTCTTTTTTATATGTAATTTTATTTATTTCTTCTTGGCTGCACTGGGTCTTCGTGGCAGACTTTTCTCTAGTTGCAAAGAGCAGGGGCAACTCTGTAGTTGCGGTGCGTGGGCTTCCCATTGCAGTGGTTTCTCTTGTTGTGGAGCACGGGCTCTAGGCTGTGCAGGCTTCATTCAGTAGTTGCAGTTCCCCGGCTCTAGAGCACAGGCTCAATAGTTGTGGCACATGGGTTTAGTTGCTCTGTGGCATGTAGGATCTTCCCAGGTCAGGGATCAAACCTGCATTGGCAGGGGGACTCTCCACCACTGAGCCACCAGGGAAGCCCTCGTGGCCCTTTGCCTGCACGGTCCCAACTATATGTTCAGTCTTTGTGAGGATACAGAATTGCAGACCCTGAAGCATACTGAGGAAGGAAAGAATGCAATGCTTTGGGTACTTACAAGGAACACAGTAGGAACACAGAGGAGTGGCTTCTACCTCATTTCTGGAGAGTTAAGATCTTTTCAGAGAATATGGTGGCACCCAAACAATAGAGATTAGGTAAATGGAAGAGTTTCTCCTCAAATACCCCCCATGAAAGTTGTTGTTTAGTCATTAAATTGTGTCCAACTCTTTTGCAACCCCATGGACTGTAGCCCAACAGGTTCCTTTCTGTCCATGGGATTTCCCAGGCAAGAATACTGGAGTAGCAGCAAAAGAGACACAGATGTAAAGAACAGATTTTTGGACTGTGGGAGAAGGTGAGGGTGGGATGATATGAGAGAATAGCATTAAAACATGTATATTACCATATGTGAAATAGATGACCAGTGCAAATTCGATGCATGAAGCAGGGCACCCAAAGCTGGTGCTCTGGGACAACCCAGAGGAATGGAGTGGAGAGGGAGGTGGAGGGGGGTTCAGAATGGTGGGACACATGTATACCCATGGTTGATTCATGCCAGTGTATGGCAAAACCACCACAATATTGTAAAATAGTTAGCCTCCAGTTAAATTAAATTAAATTAAAAAAAAAAAGAATACCAGAGTGAATTGCCATTTCCTTCTCCAGGGGATCTTCCCAACCCAGGAATTGAACCTGCATCTCCTGTGTTGGCAAGCAAGTTCTTTACCACTGAGCCACCAGGGAAGCCCCCTCCCCTCCCATAAAAGCATGGCTCTCAAATAATAAGACGGTAAGAGGACACAGCAGGACTAAAATATAAAAGAACTTAACCCCACCATCTCAAAAATAGTCAGTTTCTACCTACCAATAACATTTATCATTTTACCCAACCCAGGGATATTACATTACTGAGCAAACCAAATTACAAGAAAAATAGACAGTATCATAATCTATTTGACTGTGAATTTCGACAGCTAACAATGTAAGTCCTGGAATCTTGGGACTGGAAGAGATCATGTGGGCTACTGAACCCTCTCACCAGCTATAACAATCCCTTCTACAGTATCTCTGCCAGGTTGTCACCCAGCCTCTGCTCCAATTGCTTCAATAATGGAGAGGTCTCCAAGGATCAAGACAACCAGTTACTTTATTTCAAAGGCAGGAGTTAGAGTGCATAGAGGCCTCCTACCAGGCTGAAGTTAAGTCTCCCAGCATTTCCACCCTCTAATAAATCACAAAAGGTCACCAGATTAACTTTGAGAGCAGTCAGTTCATTGTTCAAAATCTGCAGTGATTCCAACAACTGATATACAAATTCTAATCTCCATCTAAAAGACTGGAAGAATCTATATCAAAATGTAATATTGGTTATATTTGGTCACCAGGTTTATGGATGATACTTTGTTTTTCTCCTTCATACTTTTGAGTCTTTCCCTACTTTTCAGAGATAGAGAGAGATTAGGAAAGGATAATCAAATAAATAATGTTACTTACAAAAAAGCTCTACAATGTTTATTCCTTCATGTTGTACCCAATTTAGCTCCCTTTCACTCTTTCTCCATCTTTAAATTCTTCTGCACTGCCTAGATTCTGGCCAACCCACCTCTATCATAAAGGTTTCCTTGACTGCTCCAGCCCTTACTAGCTTAAAGTTGAGCACTTTATTATAAGCAGTTTTCTACTATCTGTTAATTATAGCATGGGTCAGTTCTACATTAGATGTAAATTCCTTCAGGACCGTATTATGGTGCCTACCTAGCACAATGCAGAGGTTACTGCAGATTCTCCATCAATATTTGCTAGTAGATGGATGGATGAATGAAATTCCATTGGGTGTATTTATTAGTGCAGTTGGTTAAAGCATAGTTTGAATAGTTAGAACACAGCTCTAATAAATAAGTTTTGAATACCATCTGATCCTATGCTTTTCAAACTAGGGTGCCCACAACCCTGGAGGAATATGGAAAAGTATGTCAAGTGTATAAATTAAAAAGTGTTAAATAGTATCTTCCTGTTGTTGCTGTGTCCAGCTCTTTGCTACTCCAAAGACAGCATCACTCCAGGCTTCTCTGTCCTTCACTGTTTCCCAGGGTTCACTCAAGTTCACGTCCACAGAGTTGGTGATGCCATCCAACCATCTCATCCTCTGCTGCCCTCTTCTCCTTTTGCCTTCAATCTTTCCCAGCATCAGGGTCTCTTCCAATGAGTCAGCTCTTTGTATCAGGCAGCCAAAGTATTAGCACTTGAGCTTCAGCACCAGTCATGTCTTCCTAAAACAGAAATATTCCCCTTTGGAGGAATACTCTGGTGGGAAAGTATGAGACGCACTTTTGTAGCCCATGTTTTTTTAAGTGCAAGAATTCCCTCTAAGGCTGATATTCAGATACTGTTTGAGTTCATCCATTTAGACTTTTCTTCTAGATATTTTCAGATACCTGTTTGTTTATACCCCACCAAGAGATGTTCCTGAATGAAGGTATCATTCATCTTGCAGACAACAGGATAGGTGTTCTGGTCTAGGAGCCAGAACACCTTGGTTCTGGCCCAGTTGTGCAGCCATTGTGGGCAACCAGCCTCTTGAAGCCCCAGCCTCTCATCTACTCTGACCTTCTAACAAACGTTCAGTTCAGTTCAGTTCAGTCTCTCAGTCGTGTCTGACTCTTTGCGACCCCATGAATCACAGCACGCCAGGCCTCCCTGTCCATCACCAGCTCCCGGAATTCACTCAGACTCACGTGCATCGAGTCAGTGATGCCATCCAGCCATCTCATCCTCTGTCGTCCCTTCTCCTCCTGCCCCCAATCCCTCCCAGCATCAGAGTCTTTTCCAATGAGTCAACTCTTCGCATGAGGTGGCCAAAGTACTGGAGTTTCAGCTTTAGCATCATTCCTTCCAAAGAAATCCCAGGGCTGATCTCCTTCAGAATGGACTGGTTGGATCTCCTTGCAGTCCAAGGGACTCTCAAGAGTCTTCTCCAACACCACAGTTCAAAAGCATCAATTCTTTCGGCACTCAGCCATCTTCACAGTCCAACTCTCACACCCATACATGACCACAGGAAAGTTAAATAATACATTTGAAATGTCTTTGTAAACTGAAATTTACATGTAAGCTTCCGGTATTATTGTTTTTGTCTTTATCATCCCAGAATCAGTTAACTTGACTGTGTCCCAGGAGACAGGTTTTCTTCCCAAATCTGTCCAGTTAAACTAAGGAGAGTAGCCGCAGAGCTCTGAATTGAGCAGTTTCTAGGTGGAAACCTGACTCTAGTGTAAGCTCCACCAGACTAGACTCTCATTCGTTTTTATATATCTCAGGTTTTCCACAGTACTGGGAGAGAATGAATGCTTAATGAATGCTGAATAAATGTGTTTCTATTATTTGGAATTTCTGCCTTCCATCATTTACCTGATCTCTGACAACATTAAAACTTTTCCAAACCTCAGCCCCCTTAACTATAGACAGGTAGAACAGTACCTCAAAAGGACTGAAAATTTAAAAGCGATACACATCGGTTGCCTGGCTCATAGGGAGCAGTAAGTCAAAGGCAGTTAAAACAGAAGGAGAGGGTGAGTGTATTTCTGCAACTTAGCAGATGAAGGCTAAATTATTATTTTATGATTTTTGTCAGCCCTTCCTTTTACCTGTTATGAAAGAGCCAGACCAGGGAAAGGAAGTTTGTTTGCAGCAATGTTGTTCTGAGTCACTGAACTAGTTAAGGAAGCAAATTTCAAAGGCACAGTTACTTTGTGGACCCTCGGGGCAAAAGGAATAAACAATTCTAGTCTTCACAGAAACTTCTTCCAAAATGAATATGCTTGGGAACGGGGAGCTGGGGTTTCCTAGCTGACAAAGTGACAAGAAATGCTTTACCTCGGCCATGGAAATGCTGTGTGAAACCCCCACGGTGGACTCACTCAATAAATTGACCAGTAACCGAGAGCAGGAGACAAGGGGAGCCACAGGGAGAAGCAAAATGAGAGCTCTGTGGGGCTTTCCTTCTACCCTAAGATCTGCCAGACAAATGGAATCCCAAGGCCTTTTGTTTATGTGAGCATTAAGCCAATGATGAATCCCAAGGAAGAACACTCCAGAGATGGCGCTGGGGAAACAGCATTCAAGACACCAAGCCTGGAGGCAGAAGCTGAAAATGAAAACTGAGCCCCTGCATGCCCCAGAGGTATAAACAAACAGACTTCCAAGCCAGCACCACCTGCTTGCCAGCCTCACTGCTGGAAGCGGGGGCTCCATCTCTAGGACTTACAGGAGGGCTCGAGAAAGCACAGCACACATGGAGCAGACAGACACAGGTGTGAGGGGAGACCTGGGGATTGCCAGAGGAGACATTTAAGAGCTTCCTCAACTTCCCCCAATGCCCAGGTTTAGAGCTACAGTCATAAAAGTAATATTTTTTCCTCCTGGCATCCAAGATACAGCACTGAAGACGCTCTGGATGCTGTGTGGAAAAGCGCTCCCCAGAAAAGTATTTTGTCACTGCTCTTTTTAGAGGAGCTTTCATAATTAGAGTAATTTATGTCAGAATTAGACAGTTTAGGGAATGGAAATCTAATTGCAAGAGATAAATATAATAACCGATATGAAAACAGGCTCTCAAAATCTGCTTAGAAATCCAAAGCCAAAATGAAAAAGCATTGCATTTAAAAAAAGGCTACAAGGGGTGGGCTGGAGTGAGGGGTTGGCGGAGGCGGGGCAAGGAAATACTTTCTCAGAATGATTATAATTTAGCTGGAAAACTCGCTGTTTTTAGGATAACCTGCTAAAACTGAACATGCATGAGACTAAAAATAAAAGAAAGCATCTGCATCACATACTTGGCTAAGGTAAAAAGAATGAGGTTTTGCTACCTTCATGAGGCAAAGGCCACGGAGACTGTAGAATTGAGCATGTCCATTGGCTCACATCCAGGCCAGGGCTCCTGTCCACAAAGACCCCATGTTCAGGGCCTGTTAGGCCACCCTGAACTCTCGACCACATGGAGTCAGTATCGGCTTCTTCCAGCACTCCTTTAGGGCTCTGCCATTCACAGGTCTGTTCCAAATCCCTCTGGAATACATTTATGTTGTCAGCCTGTACCACCTCTGGGAGATAATCCATCCCATAAATTCATGACCTGCTGCATAGTGTAGTATTTCTGCCGACTTGTCCTGAACTTGCCTCCCTCGTGGTTCCACAGTGCTGCTGAGTTTCAGGATCTGGTGAACACGTCTGTGCTCATCCGACCCGCACCATTTATAGGCTGACCATTTCCCCCAACAGCCTGCATCTTGTCAATCACATTTCTGACTTCCAATGGGTGCCTTAGGGAATCCAGGCTGCTGATCCGGTACTTTCTGTAGCCTGGGTATGCTTTGAGATCCTTGCCCAAGAGTTGCAGGCACAAATATAGCCCAGGTTAAGGTGAGAGTAAGATAATGTCCTCAGTTTAATATTTTCCTTCCCTGAAAAATGGACTTCCCTTGTGGCTCAGTTGGTAAAGACTCTGCCTACAGTGTGGGAGACCTGGGTTTGTATCCCTGTGTGGGGAAGATCTCCTGAAGAAGGGAAAGGCTACCCACTCCAGTTTTCTGGCCTGGAGAATTCCATGGACTAGTCCATGGTGTCGCGGTCGGACATGACTAAGCAATTTCACTTTCACTTTCTTTCACTTTCCCTGAAGAACAGGCCCATTTGGGGGCAGCACTGTCCTGGGTGCAAACACATTATATTTGACATGGCTTCTGGACTCAAGAGAGTTTGCAAACTGAAAGAACAGTGTCTGCAGGCAGCATAAGGTGGGTAGTTTCAGGCCAGTAGTGCAAGTCAACCATCTGATCCAGGGCATCATCAAGAAAGAAAAGCAAGTGTGGCAAACCTGGCCTTCACACAGACTATGGTTCTGTACTAAATACCACCCCCCACCCCCAAAGCCCTCCCACCTTGATTTTCACAACCCTCTGAGAGAGGCAACAATTTCTGTCCCCAACATAATGATATGAAACCAGAGCTTAGCAGGTGCTAGAGTTAGCATGGGGTAGTCACTCAAATCTCCAGTCTGTTCACAAATCAGCTTAGTTTGGCTTCTTTTTTTTTTTTTTAATTAGATGTTAAGGCTATGCCAAAGCCTTTGACTGTGTAGATCACAATAAACGTTGGAAAATTCTGAAAGAGATGGGAATACCAGACTACCTGACCTGCCTCTTGAGAAATCTGTATGCAGGTCAGGAAGCAACAGTTAGAACTGGACATGGAACAACATACTGGTTCCAAATAGGAAAAGGAGTACGTCAAGGCTGTATATTGTCACCCTACTTATTTAATTTATATGCAGAGTACATCATGAGAAACGCTGGGCTGGAAGAAGCACAAGCTGGAATAAAGATTGCCGGGAGAAATATCAATAACCTCAGGTATGCAGATGACACCACCCTTATGGCAGAAAGTGAAGAGGAACTAAAAAGCCTCTTGATGCAAGTGAAAGTAGAGAGTAAAAAAGTTGGCTTAAAGCTCAACATTCAGAAAACTAAGATCATGGCATCTGGTCCCATCACTTTATGGGAAATAGATGGGGAACCAGTGGAAACCAGTGTCAGACTTTATTTTTCTGGGCTCCAAAGTCACTGCAGATGGTGACTGCAGCCATGAAATTAAAAGATGCTTACTCCTTGGAAGGAAAGTTATAACCAATCTAGATAGCATATTCAAAAGCAGAGACATTACTTTGCCAACAAAGGTTCATCTAGTCAAGGCTATGGTTTTTCCAGTAGTCATGTATGGATGTGAGAGTTGGACTGTGAAGAAAGCTGAGCACTGAAGAATTGATGCTTTTGAACTGTGGTGTTGGAGAAGACTCTTGAGCGACCCTTGGACTGCCAGGAGATCCAACCAGTCCATTCTAAAGGAGATCAGTCCTGGGTGTTCTTTGGAAGGAATGATGCTAAAGCTGAAACTCCAATACTTTGGCCACTTCATGCAAAGAGTTGACTCATTGGAAAGGACTCTGATGCTGGGAGGGATTGGGGGCAGGAGGAGAAAGGGACGACAGAGGATGAGATGGCTGGATGGCATCACCGACTCGATGGACGTGAGTTTGAGTGACCTCCGGGAGTTGGTGATGGAGAGGGAGGCCCAGCGTGCTGCAGTTTATGGGGTCTCAAAGAGTTGGACACAACTGAGCGACTGAACTGAACTGAACTGAAGGCTCTGTTCCACTCCATTTGGAGTCAATAAACTGTGGAAAATTCTGAAAGAGATGGGAATACCAGACCACCTGACCTGCCTCTTGAGAAATTTGTATGCAGGTCAGGAAGCAACAGTTAGAACTGGACATGGAACAACAGACTGGTTCCAAATAGGAAAAGGAGTACGTCAAGGCTGTATATTGTCACCCTGCTTATTTAACTTATACGCAGAGTACATCATGAGAAATGCTGGACTGGAAGAAACACAAGCTGGAATCAAGATTGCCGGGAGAAATATCAATAACCTCAGATATGCAGATGACAGCACCCTTATGGCAGAAAGTGAAGAGAAACTAAAAAGCCTCTTGATGAAAGTGAAAGTGGAGAGTGAAAAAGTTGGCTTAAAGCTCAACATTCAGAAAACGAAGATCATGGCATCCGGTCCCCTCACTTCATGGCAAATAGATGGGGAACCAGTGGAAACCAGTGTCAGACTTTATTTTGGGGGGCTCCAAAATCACTGCAGATGGTGACTGCAGCCATGAAATTAAAAGACGCTTACTCCTTGGAAGGAAAGTTATAACCAACCTAAATAGCATTTTCAAAAGCAGAGACATTACTTTGCCAACAAATGTTCATCTAGTCAAGGCTATGGTTTTTCCAGTAGTCATGTATGGATGTGAGAGTTAGACTGTGAAGAAGGCTGAGCGCCAAAGAATTGATGCTTTTGAACTGTGGTGTTGGAGAAGACTCTTGAGAGTCCCTTGGACTGCAAGGAGATCCAACCAGTCCATTCTGAAGGAGATCAGCCCTGGGATTTCTTTGGAAGGAATGATGCTAAAGCTGAAACTCCAGTACTTTGGCCACCTCATGTGAAGAGTTGACTCATTGGAAAAGACTCTGATGCTGGGAGGGATTGGGGGCAGGAGGAGAAGAGGATGCCAGAGGATGAGATGGCTGGATGGCATCACTGACTCGATGGACGTGAGTCTGGGTGAACTCTGGGAGTTGGTGATGGACAGGGAGGCCTGGCATGCTGCAATTCATCGGGTCACAAAGAGTCGGACACGACTGAGCGACTGAACTGAACTGAACTGAACCTCTTGACCACTCTCAAATATCTTTACTAAAAACATGAAAAATAATGAGGATTAAGAAAAATGTAACAGCACCGTGGTGGCTTGTGGCCATCTATGAGGTCTCAGACCTGGGATTTCACTGCTAAGTGAATAAAGCAGTAGGTAGTGCTCTAACCTGCTGTTTTGTAAGGACTGCGTCATCCACCCAGAGTGAGAACATCCTGGTCAGTCGCCCACTCCTTCACTTCTACCATAATTGCATCTTCCTCATAATGCCAGTCCCTCCACAGACTTGGAAGACTTGCAAAATACCGTGAGCAAATCTGCCTTTTTGCCCACTGCTTTCTCTGCCACAGAAGAGACGGCAGAGAAAGCAGTCTCACTTATCGAGACATTACAGAGATACAACTTACGGATTTGTGTAAGTGGCTTCAGTCGTGTCTGACTCTATGCCCACCAGACTCCTCTGTCCATGGGATTCTCCAGGCAAGAACACTGGAGTTGGTTGCCATGCCCTCCTCCAGGGGATCTTCCTGACACAGGGATCGAACCCACGTCTCTTATGTCTCCTGCCCTGGCAGGTGTGTTCTTTTACCACTAGCGCCACCTGAGAAGTGCACCTTATGGTTAGGCCTGGGATTTTCTTTCCACCATTGATAGCCATGACCATAAAGCCCTAGGCTCAAGTCAATTGCCTCACTTTCTCTTCTTTAGTTGCTTTCTGTCCTCTCCTCTAAAAGCAACCCTAAAAATGGTCATGTAGGCCAGAACAAATGTGTAACATTGCTCCAGCTTTCCAGGAAAGCATCTTCTGTACTCCCTCCTCAATAGACTTCATTCCAGGCCTGAATGTGACCCTTGCTCACATGTGGGATTCCTTCACAGAAGGGGCTTTCCTCCTCTACTTGATGATATAGTAGGAAAAGGATAGCTGGAGGGACTGGGAACAGACTCTAATCTGGGTTCCACCACTTATGAGTTATCTGACTGTGCAGAAGTTACTGAGCTACTTTGAACCTCAGATTCTCATCTGTAAAATGGGGATGATACTACATCTCACAACTATGTTGCGAAAGGCTGAGTGATACGCTATGTGCCAAGCTCCTGGCACACTGCCATGTCCTTAGCATGAAAGGAAACCTCCATTCCCAAATCCTCAGGCCAGCACTCAAGGCCTCATTCCACCCCTGCCCCGTCCCCATCCCTTGCTCAGGGCTCTGTTAGACTCTGGCTTTCAGCTCAAGAGTGTCAGAGGAACCAGTTCTATTAATACATAGGTAGACAGCTGTAACTCAGTGAGGTTACAGAGTGTTTCCCATCTTGGTTAGCACATCTGCTAAGAGAAGCTCTTCATCCTGACCCTTCTAAGCAATCTCTCCAGCCCAATCGTCCAATCTCTGCTGGCCCTACCTGACCACCTGTTAGCCCACCTGGAACCCACCTTCCCCCTCTTCTTGTTCAAATCCAGACTGAGTTTTCTCCACCCAAGTTTCTGGCACGGAGGTCTTATCTAATTTCCTTCCACTGGAGGAAAACTTTTCTTTCTCTCTCTTTCCTTAATGATCCTTGGCAGTTCTGATGGGAGTGCTGGGTTTTCTCTTTGGTCTTTCAACTCAGAGCCATTTGGTTTCTCCAGCGCTGACAGAAACAGATCTCTCATTCCTCCGTGGAAACAGCTGGCAGCACTAGTCATTTTTAACACCCACCCGCAGAGGCCAAAGGACACCAGCACTCAAGCACAGGAGGTGGAGGGCGAGACACGGCTCAGCACCTGGCCCCTGGGCAGCTGGCAGAAAGAGTCAAGAGGGCAGCATCTCAGGTCCATGACATGGAAGGACCCTTGGACACTCCAGGGCCAGGCTTCTCACACACACAGCACCTGGAAACACTGAGCTCCCTGCCCTGAGTCATCAGAAACTTTGGGTCTGGAGTCCTTCCCACATGGTGGGCAGCTCTCTCATTTCCTAGCTTCCCAGGGGCTGGACACCTGACCCACTAGATCCAAATAAAGAGTGGATGCAGGGCAATACTAAGGAGGAGAGGGGAAGCAACTCTGAGACCTCTGTGAAGGCATTTCCCCTCCATCTCTGCTTCTGACAGCTCCTGCTGGAACACACACTGTTTCTTACGGCCGTGCAAAGCCTTCTCCAAGGTGTTGCGTGTACCCCACCAAACACAGCGCTGACCAGGGGCCGTGTGGTCACTGGACTCCGTCCAGTGAAGGCACTAGAACCTTCACCCAGTGTGCCCCATGGGCTCCCTCTCCTGCACCTCCCACCCTCTCTCCAAGAAGGCTGCTCCATTAGGAAGGGCTGGGCTGTTTTCACTTAAGCCCACTTTCCCTCCCAAATAGGTCTCAGGTCTCTGGGAACTTTGTTCCGTCCCTGAAAGCCACTGAGGGACTGGTTGGTTCCGCAGGCAGGCAGGGGAGCGGCTGTGTCCCGCAGGAGGCGTGTTCCGGGACGGCCGGGGCACCGACACGTAAGGGCGGGGCGGGGACGGGGGTAGCCGGCGGGAAGCCCTGGCAGGAGGGCACGTCCGGGCCCGTGTGCGCCCAAGTCCAAGGGCACCAGTCCTCCGCGGGCCCGGGCCCGGGGTGGAGGGTGTGGGCCGAGCCCAAGACGCGCGAGGGGTAGCGAGTCTGATTCAGGAAGTCAAGACTCTGACATCAGGGACAGGGCGACGGAGTGGAGTGAAACCTCAAAAATGCGAAGCGTCCGCCCACGGGAGGGCAGGGGACACAGAGGGCGCCTTTCTCGCCACCGGCGGCAGGTACGCGCGGCGCAGGGCGGCCCCCGCTGACCCTCCCCTCCGGGCCAGGACCGCGCGGGACCGGCAGGGGCTTCCGAGGAGACACCCGGGACCTCGGCCGCCTTCGCTGGGGCGGCACCCGGCGGATCCCCGGGCGACCGCGCCTGCAAGAAGCCCTCTGGTGGGACTCAAAGGTGAGTCTCAAGAGTTTGTGTGGTTGTTGTCTCGGTGTGTGTGTGTTTAAATACTTTTTAAGTTGCCTTCCGTTGGCAAGGGGACTTCCTACTCCTTGCCTCTAGAAGGATGTCCAACCCCAGAGATCAGTGACATTTGAAGATCGTTTCCAAACAGCTTCTTGCCCCTCACTTCCAGGGTTCCCCCACGCCCGCTTTGCAAGGATTCTCAGCAGTCTTACATCTGCTTCTGGGCTGAGTCCACATGGGTTCCTAGCCGCGTCTGGGGTGGAGTTCTCAGACTAGTTGACAACAGCTGCCAGCAGAAGCGGCTTGAAAGGGACAGAGGGATATTCAGTTTGCCACAGAAGAAGTCAAGACCTGAGACCCTCCAAAAAGCATCCCTGGCTCACAGGTTTCTAAATTGTTCTAGGCGAAGCCGAATTTTCAAGGGGTCTAAGAAACTGGCCACAAGGAAAATACGGCCTGGAGCCAGGGCTGGAATGGGAGCCTTTCTGCTATTTCCTGAGCCTCAGGGGATTTGCTGTGACCCAGACTGCTACCTAACTTCTCTGCCTCTCTCAAGGGTCCCGGTTCTACTCCCCTCCCCACCCTTGAATGAGGACACAATGAGACCTGGTTCCCTAGTGTTTTGAAGAACTTCACAGGAATACATTATGTAATAGAGTTAAATAAACTATAGACATTAACTTGTGGGAACACCAGTCTTGCCCAACCGAAAGGGAAACTGAAGCAGACAAGCACGGCTTTAATTTCTCAGAGAACACTGGCAGTCCACTTGCTGCAAGAATTCTGTTGAATGAGGAAGGGTGGTACCCTTAAGCGTCTGAGAAGCACTTTTCTCCCAAAGCTGTTGCATTTTATTCACTCAGCTCAAGTGCGTAAGAACCTGAAGGTAATCTGAAGGGACCCTCATTCTGAAGTCCTGCTGGGTAAGGGAAGAGCCTTGATTTATATGGAGCAGGATTTGAAGACAGCACTGATGCTAGGCTGTTCCTAACCTCGGTTCTAATGGTTTCCAAGTTCCACCTACAGAATTCAGCAAAGATGTCACCATCAACCTCCTGGTCTGATGTGTCTACCTGTTGCCCAGTGCTGGGCTGGGGAGGCAGATGTATTGAAAAATCTGATCAAGTCTTTCATTTTATCTGAGATTCTGGCTCCCCATCCCCAGTCCAGATATAATTTTAGGAAAGAAATGCATTGAAAACCAAATGTTTCTCCAGCCTTCAAACTTTGTTAATATTTAACCCATGGAATGGGCTTCCCTGGTGGCTCATGCATGTGTGTGTGTGTGTGTGTGCTAAGTCGCTTCAGTAGTATTTGACTCTTTGCAACCCCATGGACTGTAGCCCACCAGGCTCCTGGAGTGGGTTGCCATTTCCTACTGCAGGGGATCTTCCTGACCCAGGGATTGAACTTGCATCTCTCATGCCTCCTGCATTAGCAGGTGGGTTCTTTACCACTAGCACCACTTGGGAAGCCCCTCCCTGGTGGATCAGTTGTAAAGAATGCACTTGCCAATGCAGGAGACATGGGTTCAATACCTGGGTCAGAAAGATCCCCTGGAGAAGGAAATGGCAACCCACCCCAGTATTCTCACCTGGGAAATCCCATGGACAGAGGAGCCCGGCAGGCTACAGTCCATGGGGTCAAAAAAGAGTTGGACATGACTTAGAGACTAAACAACAATAAACCTGTGGAGTAGAGAAAGGATGTTTTCCACCCTCTCCCCTGAATACTAACCCCAAGAGAATAATGAACATGCAACAAGCTGACTTACTGATTTCATCAAAGAGAGATGTACACCCATCCCATCCATTCATTCAGAGTTACTGTGCTCACTGCATGTAGGCCATATGCCAGGGCCTGGGAGTCCAAAGATAATGGTACAGTTTTTGCATCTGAGGACATGTTGCTGCTGCTGCTAAATCGCTTCAGTCGTGCCCAACTCTGTGCGACCCCATAGACGGCAGCCCACCAGGCTCCCCCGTCCCTGGGATTCTCCAGGCAAGAACACTGGAGTGGGTTGCCATTGCCTTCTCCAATGCAAAGTGAAAGTGAAGTCGCTCAGTCGTGTCCGACTCTTAGCGACCCCATGGACTGCAGCCCACCAGGCTCCTCCGTCCATGGGATTTTCCAGGCAAGAGTACTGGAGTGGGTTGCCATTGCCTTCTCCAATGCAAAGTGAAAGTGAAGTCACTCAGTCGTGTCCGACTCTTAGCGACCCCATGGACTGCAGCCCACCAGGCTCCTCCGTCCATGGGATTTTCCAGGCAAGAGTACTGAAGTGGGTTGCCATTGCCTTCTCCATCTGAGGACATGAAATTTGGTAAATGAGACAGAGAAACAAAATATAGTTACCCCCGGTGGTACAGTGGATAAGAATCCGCCTGACAATGCAGGGAACACGGGTTTGATCTCTGGTCTGGGAAGATTCCATATGCCATGGGGCAGCTAAGCCTATGTGCCACAACCACTGAGCCTGTGCTCTAGGGCGCAAGAGTCCCAACAAGAGAAACCACCACAGCAAGAAGCTGGCACACTGCAACTAGACAGTACCCCCACTTTCTGTCACTAGGAAAGCCCTCACCCAGCAACAGAGAGCCGGGGCAGCCAAAAATAATAAACAATAAAGTTTAAATAAAAAGAATAGTATCCATCATCATAGCCATAGCTATGGGATACTGAAACAATGCAAAGGGGGAGTGAATAACTCCCCCAGGGGTTACCTGCAGAAGTGATGGATGAGCAGGTGTTGAAAATGATTAGGCATTCCCAGGAAAAGGGTATTCCAGACAGAGGAAAGAGTATCTGCAAACTCAGTGGTAGGTTGGGGGAGCTGCAGGTAATGCAGGTTACACTACTATGCAAGGAATGATGAGCTCTTTCCTGTGGCAGTGGGAATTCGTTTTTTAAACAGGGAAAGAGTATGGTCAGATCTGTGTTTGGAGAGAGAACTAATGGCCGGATGGAAGCCAGGTTGGAGAGATAAGGAACAGAAATAAGGAGGACCTCAGCTACGAGAATGGCAGAGGGAACTGAGAAAAGGGGCATGGACTTTTGGTGGTTTAGGAAGTAGAGTCCTAAAATGTTGGTGAGAACCCTGGGTTAACAACACACAGGTGGTGAGGATGCATTTAACCAACAAGCAATCCGCAGGAATCACTCCCCGACATGAGAAGTGAATACTTTAGTTGAATTGTAAGATCTGCAGGAGATCTCCCCAGAACTCATACCCCAAGTCAAGGCATGGCACTTGTGTGGGAGAGTCCTACCTTCATTAAAACAAGAAGGACAACTTTCTCAGATGAATTCTAAACCTCTGTAGAGTGGTCCTTTAGGTCTGGCTGCCAATGCCCAGATCAGGATTTTATGTGAGCTGGTACAGAAGGGAAAAAACACCTTGAACTTGGAACTGAACAGACATGAGTTCAATTCTTGCCTTGACCACTTATTAGCTGCCCTTGCACAAGTCTTTGAATATCTCAGCTTCATTTCCTTTACATTTAAATTGGGGATAATTATGTCTCACCAGGGCAATAGTTAGGATCAGAATCAAATTGAAAAAGAAAGTACATTTAATGTGCTATATAAATTGTTGGTTCTATAAAAATGTAAGGGGCTTTTATTATTATTACTAATCTTTCCCCTTGAAGTCACCAAATCAGATGGGCTGTGTAGGTGTAGGATTTGGGCAGTATCATAGGCCCAATATTTGAAGGCCATAATTATAGAAGTCTCCTTCCATCAGAGCAGTGATGGGTATCTGCTTCTCTTTTTACTCCTTACCTAACGTGATCAAAGATCAAAGAAGTGAATGGTCTCCTAAAGCGAATGCAGGTTGTACATGGACCAAGAGCTCCTAGAAGCTCATAGGGCTAAAGCAGCCAGGATTCCACTTACTAAGGCACAGACCAACCCCATTTGCAGCTGAGGCCACCCAAAAGAGACACTTTTTTTTTCTGTAATCCTCATCAGTGTGCTAGGTGAACCAGCAGTAGCCCTGAATCCGAGCATTTTCAATGGCTTAGATGTCTCTGTGGTTTTCCTGTCTCCCAGCCAGAGAAGCCTGACATATTCCAACCTAGTGAAGCTCAAGTTTTATGCCAACATTAGAACTTTAAAATAAACAGACTTCTTATAGGGGCTGGTTGTTGAATGAAGAAAAGGAAGTAACCATAGACTCAGAGACTTCAAATGAAAAACACTTTAGAGATGAGCCAGCCCCTCCCCCTCACTTCACAGATGAGCAAACTAAGGTTCAAGAGAGGGAAGTGTGTGCTGGGGTCAACAGCTGGCTAATGGGGGAACCAGCATCCAAGTCCTCGAACAGTGAACACTCTCTGGGGTTTCTATCACCTGGGCCTCTGTGCCTCACACATGGGGGCACAGGCAGGCACTCAGGCTGGCAGAGGGGAGAAGTGGAAAGATTGTACTTAAAGGCTGCATCCTCCCCACAGTGGCCCCTGGGAGTAACCCTGGGGATAACCAGGAGCAGCCCCTCCTTTAAGGGGCTTCTCAGGTGGTGCTAGTGGTAAAGAAGCCACCTGCCGATGCAGGTTAGACATAAGAGATTCAAGTTCAATCCCTGGGTCAGGAAGATCCCCTGGAGGAGAGCATGGCACCCCACTCCAGTATTCTTGCCTGGGTCTCACAGAGTTGGACACAACTGAAGCGACCTAGTATACATACACACACACTCCTCCTTTACAGCAGTCTCTCTACCACACCCCAGTCTTCTGTTTCATCAGTGTCAAGCCTCAAACTGTTCTTAAGAATTCCCAGAGATTCCCTCAAGAAGGGATACAGTACTGGGTGCCTTAATGAACTAAAATCTGGTTTGTTTGGGTTTTTTGTTTTTTTCTTAATCTATTTTTTTAAATTAGAGGATAACTGCTTTGCGATGTTGTGTTGGTTTCTGCCATACAACAATGCGAATCAGCCAAAAGTATCTATCCCCTCCTTCTTGAGCCTCTGTCCCACCCACCCCCGTCCCATCCCTCTAGGTCCCAGGTTGAGCTCCCTGTGTTACATAGCAGTTTCCTGTATCTGTTTTACACATGGGAGTGTATATATGTCAGCTTTACTCTCAGTGCATCCCACCTTCTCCTCCCCCACTGTGTCCACAAGTCTCTGTGTCTGCATCTCGATTCCTGCCCTGCAAATAGGTTCATCAGTACCATTTTTCTAGATTCCACATTTATGCCTTAATAGACGATATTTGTTTTTCTCTTTCTGACTTACTTCACTCTGTATAACAGACTCTAAGTTCATCCACCTCAATTCAACTGACTCACATTCACTCCTTTTTATGGCTGCGTAATATTCCATTGTATATATGTACCACAACTTCATTATCCCTTCCTCTGTTGATGCATATCTAGGTTGCTTCCATGTCCTGGCTATTGTATATAGTGCTACAATAAACATTGGGGTACATATGTCTTTTTGAATTATTAAACCTATTTATTAGTGTTTCATGAAACTTGTCATGAAGACTATTTCCAGACCAGACCATTTTTGGGTCATCATTACACGTCAAAATGATAGTCAACTCACTGTTCAGTGGAAAGGCTGTAAGTGAATCACAGGAACTCATGAGACTCATCACAGGCACAGAAGAGACAAAACAGTGGAAGGAAAATCTGCAGCACAGTTTTGGATAGACAGTCCCCAGGGATACCGAGCAGCTCAGGTTTCCGACGTGTCCCCAGCATCAGCCCGAGCCATCTGAGCAGAGCACCACCTGGGGACGTGAGTGGGAGACCAGGCAAGGGTAGCTGAGCTCCCAAACAAACTCCACCCAAACACAGGATTCCTTTCTGAGGGTAACTCCCAAGGGACTGTGGTAGCGTCCGACCCGAATCCCAGCCCTGGGAAGAGGCTTCCTCCCACGCTTGTAAGCAAACTGCTCCATGGAATTTGTTGCTAAGAAATGAAAGGAAACCTAATCACAGCCATGTTTCTTGATCAGAACTGAAGATTTGTAAGTCATTGCAGACTCTCAACTGTCTTTCTCTTTTTAACAAAGAGCAAGCCTTGCTCTCAGACTGTCTATAACTCATTCCTCTTGGGATGTTTTTCAGTAGACTTTTATTCTTCTTAAATACAACCCTGATTTCAAGCTGGATAAGCTTAAGGAAAGCCCATCTACAACTTGGTTTAGTTTTCCAGGCAAGTTAGAAAAGACAATTGGCAGGAGAGAGGGGAAAAATATAATAGCAATAAGGATGTAAAATCGCTCAGTTGTGTCCAGTTCTTTGTGACCCCATGGACTATACAGTTCATGGAATTCTCCAGGCCAGAATACTGGAGTGGGGAGCCTTTCCCTTCTCCAGGGGACCTTCCCAGCCCAGAGATTGAACTCAGGAATCCTGCATTGCAGGCAGATTTTTTACCAGCTGAGCCACCAGGGAAGTCCTCAGCAATAAGGATAGTTGGACATAATAATATTAATACTTTCAGTCTTCTATTGTCAAAAGTTGGGGGTACATAGGTTTAGAGATGGGTGTGGAGGCAAGGGTTTAGAGCAGAGAATTAGGCAGGGGAGACTGGGACATTCAATTAGCTTTAGTGTCATGGGAGCAGAATGGCATGCAGTGCACATGCTGGGTCTTAACCTAAATGAGATGTGACTGTGGCCACCTTAAATAAGAGGAAAGCTGCACACGAGCCAGGAGCCTCTGAGATCCTGGGGCTGTGTCCTTTCAAAATTTCTGATCCTAAGTCCCTCTGCAGATCCACCAAAGGGACAAAGCACCAGCTTTCAAAAGCCCCTCTGCTGTAAAGTCTCCATAGCAGTCCAGGGCTCCAGGGAGCCTCTCAGGCACACTGGCCCAATCCCCCAGGAGCTGGGGTCACAGTGACTTTCCCAGAGATCAGGGACAGGGAGTAAACACATGTCCATCCAACTTTTCTTGCTCTCACAGATCTGCAGTGTGCACACTAGGCTCTCCATGGCTATTGGTTGAATCGTGGTGCTAAGACTTTGAGACATACAAAAGTGACAGCCGCTGCTCCCTCCCCCCACCCCCACCAGGCTGCTCTACCAGCACATCAAGCATATCATGGTTGTTTATGTTCTGCTGGAGAGAAGCAGGGGGGGTGGAAGAGAACACACCACTGTCAGGGCCAGCCCTGCAGATGCACCTCATCTGTCAGGCTCCTTTCTGATTCTTGACTGATGGCTCCCACCTTCACCTCCCTCACTCCACCTTCCAGTCCTGACCTGAAACATCCCCTCCTGCCCAAGGCCCACAGTCTGCCAAGCGGCAGTTGCCAGAGCAGTGACAGCCATGGCCTAGATGAAAACCTCCAGACTCATTACATGAGTGACCCACCCTATCCCATAATGAGACTTCCCAGGGAGAGGGGAACACACAGGCACAGCGTACCACCCAGACATGACCTGCTTGCTCAGAGTGCTCCTGGTTTCCAGAAGAGAAACTCAGAGCCTTCCCTGCAGGATGTTTGGCCTGACGCCTTCTCTGGCTCAAGAGAAAAGCAATGATGTGCCGGGTGCCTTAGGACACTCGCTGCTGTCCAACTACTGTGTTTGTGCAGTTTTGCAGGGAAATATTATTGACCCCTCTGAGGAAAGAGCTGATTTTTACTGTGTCTTCAGTGGATAGATGGCACAGGTTTCCACAGCAGGGTGTGGAAAGAATATCTCATGTTCAGGTAGAAATACTGCATTTCCCCCACCCTCTCTGGGACAAGAGGAAGGGACACAGTCACAGGGCATGTGACACATGGGGAAGAAGGTCTGATGCTCCTGACTGACATTTTCCAGGAATAAGTCTTCAGATGTTTTTAAAAAATAAATTATTCTTTCAAGAAGGAATACTTGAACCACTGAGGTATGTGGTCATTCGGTATTTGGTACTGGAGGGAATGAATACATACACACCAAAAAGATAATCAAATCAACAATGTTATACTTCTTAAACCTTAATAATAGAAACTATACCATTGTTTTCCATTTATCATCTATCAGCTTTCAAGAAATTTTGTATTATCTCCTCCCATTTTTTTATGGAAGTGAAATTCACATTACAGAAAATCATTTTAATGTGAACAATTCAGTGGCGTTTAGTACATTCACAAAAGGGATTGATTGAAAGTTTTAGTTGCTCAGTCATGTCTGACTCTTGTGATTCCATGGACTGTAGCCCAGCAGGCTCGTCTGTCCATGGAATTTTCCTGGCAAGAATACTAGAGTGGGTAGCCATTTCCTTCTCCAGGGGATCTTCCTGACCCAGGGATTGAACCTGGGTCTCTTGCATTGTTGGAGGATTCTTTACCATCTGAGCTACAAGGGAAGCCCATAGTACATTCACAATGTTGTATTAATAGCATCACCACCTCTAGTTCCAAAATATTTTTGTCATTGCAAAATAAACCCCAGACCCATTAAGCAGTTACCCCTTATTGCTCCCTCTTCCCAGCTCCTGGCAATCTGCATTTATGGATTTATCTGTTCTGATAGTTCCTATAAATGTATGCCCTTTTGTGTCTGGCTTCTTTCATTTAGCTTAATGTTTTCAAGGTTCATTCACGTTTTAGCCTTTCCTGGTGCTTCATGCTCTTTGTGGCTGAATAATTATTCATTCTGTGTATTTACTATAATTTGTTTAACTGTTCATCTGTGATAAACGCTTGGGTTGTTTCTACCTTTTGGCTATTGTGAATAGTGCTGTTATGAACATGTAAGTACAAGGATTTGTTTGAGTACCTATTTTCAATTGTTCTGGGTAGATACCTAGGAGTAGAATTTTTAGATCATTGGGTAACTCTATGTGTAACTTTTTGAGGAACCATCAAACTGTTTTCTCTAACATTTTAATCAGCAGATGTAAATTCACTTCCTTTCTTGAGGATAAGAGGCATATGAAGTGGCATGCTTTCCCACACCTGGTCCCTTGTTTGTTGCCTTTGATCTTATGCTTTAAGGAAAGATATTAAACTCTGCTTCTTGTTGTCCTAGAGATGCAGAGTTATTTGGATGCTTGAGATAGAAAATATTTGGGGGACTTCCCTGGTGGTGCAGTGATTAAGAATCCACCTGCCAATACAGGAGACATAGATTCGATTCCAAGTCCAGGAAGATTCCACGTGCCGCAGAGCAACTAAGCCTGTGCACCACGACTACTGAACCCATGCTCTAGAGCCCATGAGCTGCCGCTACTGAGCCCACACGCCACAGCTACTGAAGCCTGTGCGCCTAGAACCTGTGCTCTGCAACAAGAGAAACCGCTGCGATGAGAAGCCTGTGTACCACAGCTAGAGGATAGCCCCCACTCTCTGCAACTAGAGAAAGCCTGCATGCAGCAACGAAAGCCCAGCACAGTCAAAAAATAAATAAATTATAAAAAAAGAAAATATTTGGGTAAACTACAAATCCTTCTTGGTACGGTTAAGCAGTAAGCAAAAGGTAACACCAGCAGCACTTCTGGAGGACTGTTTATGTGCCAGGCATTGCATTAAGAAAGTCATATCCTTGCTCTCACTTAATCCTCATAGTCCAACTATAATACCTATTTGACATAGGAGGAAAACTGAGGCCTCTACCAAGAGTTAAGTTCTCTTCCTCTGGCTCCAGAGTGTTATTGATAAGCCTCTCCTACAAAGAAACTGCAACTGCCACCAATGATGAATCAGAAGCTGTTCTGTTACGGTCCGCTTTGGCAGATGGATAAAGACGCAGTTATAATACAGTGTGACCAGTGCTATGACAGGTGTGACAATAGGGAGGAAATACACTTAGCCCAGCTCTTAGGTGACAGACTTACCAGAGGAGACAAAATCTAAGTTCCTGTTATTATTTCATTTATAAGTAAATGAGCTTTTGTGCCACTTGGTGAGGCTGGACCCTCCCCCATCCTCCTTTGGCACCACCAGTTCATCATTCCTTGTGCCCAGTGTCTGGCACACAGTAGCTGCTCATTACACACAGGTTAATAAACATATGTGCTTCTGCAGATGGAACTTCCAGGCCCTGTCATGCTGCTGCAGGACTGCAATGCCTGAGACTCCACTCATTTGCTTTCTTGAAACAGCTGTGGGGGCTTCCCAGGTGGCTCAGTGATAAAGAATCCACCTGCCCATGCAGAAGACATGGGTTCCACCCCCAGTATGGAAAGATTCCACATTCTGCAGAGCAACTAAGCCTGTGCACCACAACTTCTGAGCCTGTGCTCCATGACACGAGAAGCCACCACAAGAAGTCCACACACCACAACCACAGAGTAGACCCCACTCGCCACAACTAGAGAACAGGCTGAGCAGCAGCGAAGACCCAGCCAAAAATAAATAAAGAAATAAGCAGCTGTGGCCCAGGTACGAGGGAAAGGAGATGAGGAGAGGTCTAGAACAGCTTTCTTTGTTCTCTCGGTCTGAAAACATCAGGAGACAAGAGAAGGTGGGGAGCAGGGTGGGGAGAGGGGCAAGGCTGTGAAGACATCTCCCCGTGCCCAGGTGAGGAGTCTGTAGAGGTGCCTGGGATCCTGGAACAGACACGGAATGAACTGCTAAACCACTTTCTGAAACTCAAAGTTCTCCGCTTCATCTCAGGGTTGAGTTATTGCATCAAGACTTCCAAACTCATGGCTATCTCATATCTGAGGCAGTTCACCTCGGCCTACAGGGACAAGCAGCAGCAGCCTGGTGGAAAGATCTCTACTCTCCCCGGTGGGTAATCCCTGCTCCTCTTTCCCAGGGGTTTTCAGTGAGATTCGGCCCTCACCTACCTTCCCTGGTTCACATTCAGCCCCTCTCTTACAAAAGGAGAGTTGTAAAAACTCTTGGGAGCCCTGCTGGCCTTGCTTTAGAAGGCAGAAGCTGTCCCAGCCTGGCTCTGGTTGCATTTTATTTATTTATTTACCCTGGGCCACGCTGGGTCCTCTTTGGTATATGGGCTTTCTCTTGTTGTGGTGAGAAGAGGCAATTCATTGAAGAAGAGAAGAAGAGAAGTGCGCAGACTTCTCATTGCTGTGGCTTCTTTCGTTGTGGAGCCTGGGCTCCAGGTGCACAGCCTTCAGTAGTTGCAGCTCACAGGCTCTAGAGCACGGGCTCAGTAGTTGTGATGCATGGGCTTAGTTGCCCCAGACCAGATCTTCCCAGACTAGGGATCGATCCTGTGTCCTCTGCACTGGCAGGAAGATTTCTTAACCACTGGACCACCAGGAAATCCCTCTGGCTTCATTTTTTTTTTCATACACATTTCTTTAAAGTCTTTGTGTGCGTCAAACACTTTCCTGGAGGCTGTGGGGGAATTTAAAAACCAAAACCAGGCACAGGTCCCACCTGCAGGGACCCTCTGCCTATTCCTAGGAAGCTGCCCAGCTCAGCCCAGCCCAGCCGCAGTCATGCCCCCTCATCTAGAGGTGGAAGAAACAGCCTCCCCCAACCCTGGGAATTAGAGCCTGTCCTGGGATCTCTGCTTGCAGGTGCCACCGTTTCCTTGCCCACCACCCAGGCTCTGGACTGTGCCACTCGCAGCATCCCCAACATCTGCTTCACCCCTGCTTGGCTGGCTCTTCAGGCTCAACTTAGCTAAGGTCTTCTTGTTCTTCACAGCCTCAACTTAGCTAAGTCATAAGCTGCTACTCTGGGTTCCTCCCCAACTGTGAAAGCAAGGTCTTCTTGTTCTGCACAGGCCCCAGTCCTGGTCCTCCACTGCTGCAGCCCTACTGTGTTATAGCACCTTGACCTGGCCCTGCCGAGGCCACTCCAAAGCTCATGGAGATATGAGGGTTCAGGTTCCCAGGGATGACTGTGGGCACCCTGACCTGGAGGAGGTAACATACAGCCTCACACAGACACTCTCAGCTCTCCCAAACCCATAACCATTCAGTTGGTTCACTAACCATTCGACAAGCATTTATTGAGCATCTACCATGTACCAACACTGAACTAGGCATGGGGGATTCCTAGAGGAAAAACCTCTCAAATAGTCTACATCAAGTGGAAAAGTGGATATGAACAGCATCTGTACCACAAGTATACAATAGGAAGACTACGTAAGTATCCACAGTATCTTACATTCATTGTCAGGGAGGTAGGTAGGAGAGGGACAGCAATGTTCAACTGTGATGATCTCTATGTAACTGTGATTCCAGAAAAAGTCCCCAGGTCACTAAATTCTCCTTTTTCTTGCCCTGTCTGCTGAGGGCTGTTCAGTACACATAGGTCAGAGTTTGCTCTAGTTTTATAGGCCAAAGCATTCCTCATGGGCTGTGCCCAGGACACCCAAAGGCATCTTGCCATACTACACACGGGAGTCATCAATCACTGTGGTCCCTTCTGCATCCTTGAACTCCCCACTGCTGGATTACAGCAGGGGTCACAAGCTCAACACCCACGGGGCCTGACAGATAAAACTAACATTTATGGAATGTGGGCCAGGCGCTGCTTTAGCCACATGACAAAGATGATTCAACTCATCTGATTTCCATAACAATTCAATGGCAGAGGGTCTATTCTGATTATTCTTTTATATCTGAGGGACAGAGGGGTAGAGGGACTTTCCTAGGTCAGACAGCTAGTGAATGGAGGAGGGCAAACAGCCTTTGACCCAAGCTGGTCCACCTGAGAGAGTAACACAGGTAGTGTGGGAATCCCTACAGGACTCGCTGGAAGTTGTGTCTCAACCGACCTCTCTTCACTGACCACATCTACCTCACAGGCTTCCAGCTTGCAGCCTATGATCTCAGGTTGCCCTTCTTACACAAAAAACTCATTTGGTTTCCACCAACCTTGGGCTAAATGTTAATAGTACTGTTACATGGGTAGGCTAACTGAGTGAGTGAGTGTGTGTGTGTGTGTGTGTGTGTGTGTTTGTGTATGAAAGAGTTGTTGTTGTTGTTTAACTGCTCAGTTGTGTCTGACTCTTCGACTCCATGGGCTGTAGCCTGCCAGGCTCCTCTGTCCATGGGATTTCCCAGCAAGAATACTGGAATGGGTTGCCATTTGGAGCAATCTCTTTGGTCTTAGGCCAGCTGGACCTGACTTTGGTTACCCTCATGGCCCCAGATTGGAATTTGGGATTATCTACACATTTAAGAATATACAAAGAAATAAAGCATGTTTGGAGTTGAGAGGGAAGGAGGCAGAAAACTGACTAGCCACTCAGATTTTCTCACGCAATAATCTGCTTTCATGGTTAAACATGAAAAACAACCCCTGGGCAGGTCCTTGGCCCAGTGCATCATCTTGTTACCCCTGCTCTGTCCTTGGACATTCAAGTCAGAATAAGGAAGGAGGTGAAGAGGGAGAGCAAGTCTCCCAGTAGCATCTCTTCTCCTCAGGCCACAGCTTTAGGAACCCTCACCTTGGGCCAAGCTGTTGCCTGGAATGCCATGGATTAGAGCAGCTGGCTGGGAGAGTGAGCTGTTTGTTGCCATGGTAACAGTGGCAGATTCAAACTCTCCAGATCTGGGCCCGATGCCTGGGCCACCTTGATTGGCTTCTTTCTTTGAGCCAGCTGTGCTTTCTTGAACAGCCTGGAATCCCTTCATTCTCATCCTCACTGCATTTAATCATCCCATTCTCCCGGCAGGTGCCATTTCAAATCCTACCCTCCTCGAAGCCTTGCCTAGATTCCCTCATTGGAATGAACAGCTTCCTTCGTGCTGCTCCCATAACCATGTGCTTGCGTTTCCCTTGGGACGTTTAACTAGTCATGCTTCACTGTTCCCCTGTGCTCATCCATTTCCCAGGCAAAAAATAAATTCCTTGATTCACACTCTGTGTCTTTAGTTTGGAATCCCTTACCCAGGAGGTTGGCAGCAAGTTTCACGTCTTGTTAGGCAGATTAGCTGGGAGAGCCTTAGAAAAAAGAAGCTCCTTGTGTGCACAGTAGGTTCTCAACGGATGTGAACTGTATTGAACTGTGGGCCATAGAGAGGGGAAAGGGCAGTTCCCTGGCCTCGTTGGACTCAATTGTGTCGACTACCCAGGCTCAGGGAAGGAAGTAAAAAGCCAGCCAAAGGAGTTCCTCTTTCTGAGGAAAAAAAACAGGGAGAACTTTTTGCAGTAATACCAGTGAGGCACTGAGACGCTGAATGTAACACACACTTTCGCTACTCCGTTGACTTGGCGTCTGAGAATTACCAAATGCAATGTTAGCAATTCCTGACAGCAAAATGTGTCAGGAACACAGCCAACTGGGGCTTTCCAAAAGCATGGCGATAGCCTCACTCTCGTGCGATTTATAATATTCAATATGGCATCCTGTGAGGCAAAGGCCCATATCCATTTGAGGCCAGCGATCTTTGGAAGTCAGGTCTCACTGCTGTCATTTCTGCTTTTTGGCACTGACAGCCTCACTGGAGATCCAAAAGTAGCCAGTCACCAAAAAAGGCCTGCAGAGTGTGCCTGCAGTCTGGAATGCCCCCGGCTATCTGGCATCTGAGCCCAGGTTGAATGAATTCTCCAAACCCCAAATACTGAAATTCCAATCGGTAGATTTTTTTTTTTTTATTTTCCTGAGTATCTTCTGTGTGGCCACAATGCTGGGTGCGAACCCAGAAACCAGCGAATGAGCCCTAGATATTTAGGGGCAGAAGAACTGCCATGTCTGCCACGATTGGCTGTGAGACCTTGGGCAACTCATTGAATTTCAGTGAACTTCAGTTTCCTCATCTAGAAATATGGTCATTCTCTAATTCAACAAATATTTTCCAAGAACAAAACAGGTACAAATATTTTCCAAGAACATGTCCCATCAAATATTTTTCCAAGAACAGAACAGGTGAGAATACATTCTGTCTAGAAAGGAAACAAGTTTCACATCTTGTTAGGTGATTAAATAAACAGTGACTCTAAAGTGGGTTGTGGGCTGTGGTGACAGTACAGGGACAGTGACAGGGTACAGGACAGGGGCTCTAATGAGGTCGTGGGAGGTTTCCTAAGGGGCTGCTGTTTCAGCTGAGACTAAACACGTAGGGACCCGGAGACTGGGGAGTACTGGTTGAGGTGGGATTGGGGGAGAGTTGGGGGGATTTGAGATAAAGACACTTTCATGAGGCCCCAAAGCAGGAAGGCCCACATATCTCAGGGAGTCTGAGAAATGGAAGGTTTTATAAACTGGAAGAGTGACTGGTTGCCATCGTGGGTTCCTCTCCTGTAGCTTTTTGGGAGTTAATACAGTAAGGAGAGTATCACGCTGGGAAATGGAAAAACCAGAGCCTGGTCTGCCCTTGGTCACTGACCAGCTTTGCAATTTTAAACCAATTTTGAACACCCATTTCTGTTCTTTAGTTTATTCATCTGTGAAATAGGGCAAGAAATCCCATCCCTTCTCACATTACAGTGGATTTAATGAAGAAATGTTTGCAGAAGAGAAGTTGTTAAAAAATTAAAATAAGTTATAAGTGCAGGGTCTATGCTAGGACTTTCCCCAGTCATAAATAAATTCAAACCCACTCAGGCATCAGTTTTAAGACTGGAGAAGTGATTGCACCACGGTTTTTCCCCCCTCCCCTCTGCCTCCCTTCCCAAGGGATCAGGAAATAAATCACAGTTTCTTTCTGATTGGTTTGGTGATATTTCATTTCAGTTCATAATCGGATATTGTCTAAGGGAGAAAGTACGCTATTAATAAAAGTTATTTTTTTAATTGTAATATTTGTGATTACCAAGCCTGGCTGGTTAGGGCAGACTGCCCATGAGCCCAGGGTGGCCCTTAATCCTGCTGTGGCCAAGGCATACTTTGAATTACCGGAGGGATCAGGTGAGAGAATGAAACATTGACATTGCTACGTCTCTCCTGCTCACCAACATTCAGGGCTTTCCTGTTACACCAAACCTCTGCTGAGCCTTCCAAGCCCCCTGAAATCTCACCCACCTTTCTCAAGAGGTTTCTTCACTGCCTTCCCAGTCCCAAACTCTGCACGTGCTGGCCTCAGTACCCCAGCTCTTGCTTTCCCATCCCATCCAGCTCAGCCTAGCTTCCCTTCTCTCACTCGAATGTCCAATCCTCAATGTGATTACACCCAGTACAGGGGCCCTACACAACCTCCATCTCCTCCAGGCTGCCTCTTCCTTAAAACCTAAGCCAACAACCATCACTCTCCCTTCTAACTGTGCATGCATTTTGGCACTTTCTGATATTTATCTTAGACTTTAATTGCTTGTATTATTTTTGAAAATTAAACATTATCAGTTTATCAAGACTCTCATGTATATATAACTTGACTTGCACAACAACACTGGATGGTGAGTGGGGTCAGTGGAGTTATTATCTTCCCGTCTGAGAGATGGGGAACCTAAGGCTTGGGATTCAGGGACCTGCACTGTCGCCTGGCACGACTTACCATGTTCTAAGTTTCATTAAGAAATTCTCCTAACTTTGCTCATTGTTATGTGGCAGCAGGGATGGGACGGGAGTTTGGGAGAGAATAGATGCATGTGTATGTATGTCTGAGTCGCTGTGCTATTCACCCGAAACTATCACAACTGTTAATTGGCTATACCCCAATACAAAATTAAAAGTTAAAAAAAAAAAAAGAAATCCTAGGCTGTGAACCAGATCATACACTTCTCTTTTCCCCCTCAGCACCATGCTGATCACACAGCAGATACTTAACTAACATTTCTTGGAATGAAACCCATATGCAACTACCAGAAAAATAATTGGAATGGCATATTTCACTGATGCAAATCATCACTATTAGTACTATTAGCCTCCTCATAGATAAAGAACAGGATGTTTGCCGAATTATTTTTATTTTAGTGACCCAGTAAACAACTTTAGGGAGGCTCTCGAATGTTCTATACAAACCTCCCCACCCCCACCCCCGCCCCCGGCAGGCAGTCAGAGGGCAGCCACCCCTGCAGTTTCTGCTCCTGCTCACACCAAGCAGCCTGGCCCCACCGACTCTTGCCTCTTGCAAAGGATGGAATGTGTTTATCAGAACCTGCCCGGCAGGGTGGACATGCTTGACCAGCCCTTGGAAATCTGGGGTCATTTGGGCACACGGAGGATCCATGCTACCTAGCACCGCAGCACTGGCACCTCGAGGGGAAAGAGGAGCCTCACTGGTTGGGGTGGGGTCGGGGTGGGGTCCACCCATGCATCCATTCGGGGTTGGAGGCAGGAAGACCTCCCAGCATGGCAGCCAGTTCTCCAAGAACTTCAGGCCACTGTGACTACCTGGCAGAACTGAGGGGTGACGGCTGCTGCCCTGTCCCTACATCAGCCTGGAGTAACACCAGTCGTGACTCTTAAGAACAGCCTAGGTGCACATTCATTTGCCCTGCTGCTCTGACACAAGGACCCAGGCAAGTGCCCACTTCCAGGCGGTGGTTGACTTTGGAAAGTGCCTGCGTACAGTCAGGCCTTCAGAACTGTGCCAGCAGCCTGCCTCCCCCCAGCCCCGTGCCCAGTGCCCTTCTGCAGAGGTGGACCATGCCATCACTTTCTTGTGTCTCTTCCCAGATTTCCCCCATTTGGGAGAAAAAGAAATCGAGGCCCCAAGCGACTGAATGAGCTTCCTGAGGACACACATTAAGTCACAGGTAAGAGTTTAAACTGGCTTCTCATACCACCATGAACTTCCCCTATGTTCCCAAGCTATCTTTTAGCCAAGAATTCAGCTTGTATGAAAATCTACAAGAGTATAAACAAATAAAACCATATATTATTCAAAGCCAGGCCTAGGGGTCTAGAGCCTCATAGACTGTCCACAGAGGAGCAGAGCAGAGCACTCACTTCAAGGGCACTCCCAGGCCCTTCTCTGGCTGCTCCAAGCCAACTCCCATCTCTGGGACCCTCTCCTGCCTTCCAGCCAGCAGGAGAAGGACTACACGTCCTGACCGTTTTGCCCTATCAAAATGTTCCCACCCGATGTCTTATTTCTTCAAGATACTGATACTTTGAGGGTTGGGCTGATAAAATATACATACATACATAGGACTGCTAAGGAAAGATAAAGCTTAAGGCTGGTGTAGAACCTGCTGGGAGAGAAGGTCAGAGTTCCCTGGCCTCTCCCACCATCTCCCCCACCTCCCATTGGCCCCATATGCTTTCCAGAGTGTCTTCCATAATACTTTGAGGTCTCCAGGCAAGGATGGAGCAGAAGTGGTGGATAGGGAGGATGGGGTAGGGCTGAGGGAAGAGTGTGTGTGTGTTTGTGTGTACTCTTTAGTATCTGTGAGGAACTCCCCTACCCTCACAATCCCCAGCTTAAGCAATTTCTTCCATCCGTACTCCCAAATCACTCATGGGCAAAGCCTGCAGCCTCCATGGGTCATTTCAAGGGTGGAGAAGAAAAGATATTAATATGGGCTGGGGGGGCAAAGGCAGGCACACTGAGGGTATCAGGGATAAAGCAAAGCCAGTGGCAGTTCCAGAATTCCTCTAGAACAGGACTTAGGGGTAGCAATCTATTTGCACAGAAACACCTAAAACAGCATTTGATAAGACTGAGAAAATGTCACCTATATCAAAGAAAGAGGGTATTGAGGCAAAAAAGGGGGTGTTACTTGCCTGGCTGGGTGCTCCATCAATGTCTTAGCACATTCGTATATATCTTGTACGTTCACCAACAGTTATTTATCAAAACCGTTAAAATACATCTATATCCACACTCGATGTTGGGGGTACAGATGTAAATGCGTACAGACAGGAAGTGAAGATTCATCCACCAGTAACATCGACTCCTCCGCCCTACCCACCCTCTGCGGCCCAAAGTCTGATGAACCTGAACTGTTTCCACACCGCATTCCACAGGGCTGAGTTATGACTGGAATGAGAATACTTCTGCTCACTCCCTCTATGACTTGGCCTTTACATTTTAAGCCTTAATATTACAGTAAGGTAGCGTTCAGCTTTTAATTGCCCTGAACTTTTGTTAACATTAAATGAAGGGAGAAAATGGAAAGGAAATAAAATTGTATCTGTATTGCTTCTGAGTCGCATAATTGTATATTTTTGCCACCCCATTAGTTTTCGACTATTCCAGCTTATAAACCTCTCCCCCGCCACCACTGAGGAAAATAAATAAGTCCGTCATTCAGCTATTGCTGCAAAGTTTGCCAAACTCTGAGTTCTCTAATATTAAAGGGAGTGATGCAACTTTAAATTCAGAGTCTATTTTTTAATTACCACCTGTGGGAGACCCTGAATCACACAAGTGCTTGGCTGTCTTCTTGCTTTTTCTAAAAACATACCTTCCCTCTAAGCAGATATGACGTTAAACTTCAGTTACTGGAGTCAGGCACAGACTGTGTCCCCTTTATTTGGGGACCAGAGAACGCACTGCCCCTCCCCAACCGCTTCTAAATCCAAGATGACCTCAGAGCCTCAGCTCACACTTTCCAAAAATAAAACTGTACTTCGGCACTTTACCACACCCACCAAAATTGGCTCCAAAATTTTTTACCCAATAGTTTGGAAGAGTGAAAATAAGAACAGTATAACCCAGGTATGTCACTGTAACCATGGCTACAGGTTTTATTAGCACTAATACCAGGATGTGGTCAGATTGGATATATACAGACGGCAAACACAAGCCTGAGTGGTGTCAGTGTGTGCCCATAAATTCTCCAAATTGGAAACGTGGCCCTTAATGACTATGATTCATAAAGGACCTGGGGTGAGGATGGAGGGGGGGTGAGGATGGAGGGAGGGTGAGGGGGTTTTGGGAGGAGATTTAGGGTGGAGGGCTGCATCAGGAAGGGAAGTCAGGGTTCCAATTTTTGCTGTAATTCAGCTTTTGAATACAATCCTCTAACATGCCCCTACCTTGCATTTAGACTGCAGTTTTTGCAGTGTTCTTTGACGTACCTTGTCTATTGTTCACAAGTCTTGACAGATATCTGAGATGGCTAATAGCTGCAGTTCTCAAATGGAAAAGGGGCTCAGAAAGCTTAACTGATTTGCCCAACGTCAGAAGCTTGGAGGATAAGTGAACCCAGAACTAGAACTGGTTCCTCTTAATATTCTTTCCACTGCACCCCTCTGTCAACCTTTTATGTTCTGCTTGGGACATTTGGATATGTATTCATTCCTCTTGCAAACATCCCTCATCCTTATCATTTGTTTAATTAGCCAGAAACCAAGATCAATCCATCAAATTGGAGGTTGACAGCTGGAAAGTAAGGCTTGCCTTTTGTCATCTCTTTTGCAAGCCCCCTGCCTGGCTTCCGGCTACACAGATGATAGCACGAAGAACAGGCAGTGTAGTCCCTGTTCTGGAGGGAGTGTGTGGTCTAATATGCCTCCAGGGACCAGGTAGGTGTCAGGACTGGGTGAAGCCGGCAGGGTGGGGACTGGGGTCCAGTTTAGGGGAACATCAGTCCTTCTAATGCTCCAGCAGATATGGGAGGTTAGTGTAGCCCAATTTTAGGACTCACTAAAGAATGAGAATTGTATATGAAATCAGAGGGGGAAAAAATAAAATGAAATAGAAGTGTCTAAGGGTTGGTTATAGCTCCTGGGCTGTCAGTGAGCACTCTAAGGAGTTTTATGCCTTTAGGTCCCCAGCAGCCACTGTCACGTGTGACATGTTACACTTCTCTTATATTTCTGGTCCTATTAAAATGTGAGCCCCTTAGGGTCACAGGAGATGTCTTAGTTCATCAAGGGTGTGTCCACAGAGTGTGGCACACATGCCAGGCTTTCAAATGCTTGACAGGTGAATGACCGGTGAATACCCCTTCATCCTAGAACAGAGGGTCCAGAGACTGAAGTCATCCGGAGAATGGCAGTTCTAGAGCATAACATTTACAGCAGGGTCTTCTGCACTTCAGTAGCTCCATTATTGTTGTTCAGTTGCTCAGTCACGTCCAGCTCTTTGTGACCCCATGAACTACAAGTTTTGTCCGTTCACAGGAAAAGAGATCAAACTGTACACCAGACTCCCTTGTCCTTCACCGTCTCCTGGAGTTTGCTCAAACTCATGTCCACTGAGTCTGTGATGCTATCCAACCATCTCATCCTCTGTTGCCCCCGTCCCTCTCACCCTCAGTTTTTCCCAGCATCAGGGTCTTTTCCAGTGAGCTCTTCCCATCAGGGGGCCAAAGTACTGGAACCCCAGCTTCAGCATCAGTGCTTCCAATGACTATTCAGGGTTGATTACCTTTAGGGTCAACTGGTTTGATCTCCTTAAAGTCCAAGGGACTCTCAAGAGTCTACTCCAGCACCACAGTTCAAAAGCATCAATTCTTCGGCGATCAGCCTTCTTTATGGTCCAGCTGTCACATCCATACATGACTACATGTCGTCTGGCTGACATGGAGTGGTTGGAGGGCATGTCCCTGTTAGTCAGGGCCTGACAAAACGTGCTCCACTGGAGAAGGGTATTGCAAACCACTTCCGTGTTATTGCCTCAAGAACCCTATGAACACAGTGAAAAGTAGCTCCATGGCCTTGGGCAAATTACTTAGTCTCTGATAGCCTCAGTTTCCTTATCTGTATAATGGGGATTTAAAAGACTCACCTCCTGCATTCTTGAATGAGGTCATGTCTGTTGAGCCTTGATTACACACACAGAGTTGGGCACTTAGTAAGAGCACAACCAATGGTGGCTTTTGGATTCAACAGATCATTCCCTGTTCCTGTGAAAGGTGATAAGACATTATGCCAACCCTCTGTTTTTGAGGCTTTGGCCTCTGAGGTCTCTGTTAAAAGAGGATAGTCAAAGGAAAACAAGTGAGCATTCTAGCTGAAATGAAGAGGAGAAAGTTGATAGCGATGGACAAGACAAGGTAGCCCTAAGAAACTAGATCCTGGATATCAGGAGGGCTGAAAGAGGGGCGGCAGCTGAGAATGAATGGAAATAAAATTAATGAGAGAGCAGGGGAAAGGCAAATGAGTCTGCCTTGATTCCTAGGATCAGCTGATTAACTTCTTAAACCAGTTCACAGTAAAAGTGAACAAACTCTGCAAAAACTCTATGAATTCTGTAATGAATGGCTGTTTTTACCTTTCACACAATGAGTAGTATAATAAATAGAGCGCTATATGGTTTTCAAGGCAATTTTAAGGCACCCACTGTGTGAAGTGTACTTAGGCAACATGCTTTACACACATTATCTTTATACATATCGTTCATTCACTCACTCATTCATTCATTCATTCATTCATCCATTCAACAAATACTTCCAGCCCACTGTCTGCCAGGCACTCTGGGGGGTATAAGGAATAAAACAATGTAGTACAGTGGAAAAAAACACCTCGCCTTCTGAGAAATGTGCTAATAGCTAATATCTGTGTTTACAGAAGAGAACACTAAACTCAAAGCGCTTAAGTGGATGTTGCCCAGACTCCAAGCCGGTGTTAGTGAAGGAGGCAAAAGTCCTGACTGCGTTGTTTTTTGGTTGAGAAGAAAACCCAAGTTTCCTTGATGAGCTAGGGACATAAATACGAGGAAGTTTGTAACTTGCTAACAGGCTGGGGATATTGTATTCAATCACATTTAGCACTGTTGGAATTTTCAGAGTATCAGAGAGACACGATTTTTAGTGTTTATTCCTAAGAGTGACTGAAAACGACTAATTATTGTCAGAGTCCATGACATGCAGCCTTGGGAGACAATGTAATTAGGGAAAGGGAGAGAGAGGGAGAAAGAGTAAAGGAGAATAAAGTGGCTAGAGATTTTAGGCCATCCATAACAGAAAGTCAAAGAAAGCCCAGGTGAAAACCCTTTTAAACTCTTTTCATTGTCCTTAAATTATTCTCTAATTCTTTTCCACACATCATCTTTGAGTAGAGAGAAGGTCTTTTTCCTCTGCTGTATTTCCTAGCATAGCTTAATTAATACTTGATTGATTGAAAGATCGACTCATTTGAACCTGGAGTGAAATGGAGCTTTTTAATTTTCTTTTCTGCTGAACCTGAAATAGAGCATATAGTAATTAGGGAAGGATCCCTTGTTATCAGAAAGTCACAGCCACGATGAGCAATTTGTAACAGACCAAAAGGAAGGTAGATGATTATTTGGGACCTGATAAAGCATACTCCCCACTCCCTACTGCTTTCAGTGATATGGGAGTTTCTTGATCATTATTTCCTCCTTAAAAGAGTTTCTTGGCTAGGGATCTGTCTGGACAGTGGGCTAAATGGTGGGTAATTGTCACCAGAGTCTGACCACAGATGTGACTGATGGCCTCTTTTCTATGCCTTTCATTACCCCGGCTCTCTCCTCCAAAACCCGGATTGACTAGTTTACAATTTTTTCAAGATCTCTTGAGTTAATCAGCATTTCATTCATTCATTCATTCATTCAGGGACATATTCAACTCTGGGCATCTAAACAGCATAAAACAGGCAAGGCCCCAGTTCTCACTGAACTCATTTAGCAGAGCAGGCAGACAGTCCATAAATGCATACGCCACAGTGACAAGAGCACTGCATGTGAATGGGAAATTTCAGAGTAGGAAGAACTACCAGGGCTGTAAGACAGGATGGTGTCGTAGAGACTCACTGGGGGCTTGGCTTCTCGGATGACTTGGTTAACCAAGGCTTCCTGTTGAGCTAATATCTGAGGTTACAGTAAGTAGAAATGACTTTGTGTGGAGCTCTGCATGTTATGAAGCTGTTGATCATGCCAAGATCTCAGAGAAAATGGACTGAAGGGATTAACAAGGTCCTGCAGGGTGGACAACTCTGAAGTAGGTGTGTCCAGGGCATGGTGAGTGAGGAGGAGAGTACAAGACAAGATTAGAGACGGAGGCAGGGCTAGCTGATGGAGGCATGTCTGGGGTACGGCAAGGAGTTGATTTGACTCCACAGGCATTGGGAAGCTGTGGTGGGTGGGGGCAACGTGATCTGGCTCATGTGGGGAGAACAGGCCATAAACAAGGAAGAGTAGAACCAGAGAGAATAGTTAGGAAGCTGAACAGTAATCCAGGTGAGGGGTGATGACAACCTAGCCGCGACATGGAAAGAAGTGGACACATGTGGGATATGTTTTAGAGAGAGAAGACATGGGAGTGCTGAGGGGTGGGAGGGCTGTGAAGTCAGGGGGCGTACATGAGTCTCCTGGGGCTACTGTGATGAAGCACCGCAGGCTGGGCACTTTAAACAACCCAAGTGGGTTGCCTCACGGTTCTGGGGGCTAGAAATCTGAGATCACGGTGTTGGGAGGGTTGGGTCCTTCTGGAAGCCATGAAGAGAGGATCTGTTCCAGGCCCCTGTCCTCGGCTTGTCAATGGCCATCTTCTCTCGGCGTCTCTTCATGGTCTTCCTCTGTGCAAGTCCACCTTTATTTATATCCAATTTCCCCTTTTCATAAGGAAACCAGTCATATTGGATTATAGACCCACTTTACTCCAGTATGACTCATCTTAACTAATTTATTGATACATCTGCAAAAATGCTGTGTCCAATTAAGGTCATATTTTGGGATAGTGGTTAGCTCTTCAACATAGACATATACTATATATGTGTGTGTGTGTGTGTGTGTGTGTGTGTGTGTGTGTGTGTGTGTATGTGTATAATTCTTTGTGCTGTTCTGCCTTTTAATTTTTCAAAGAAAACAAATAATTACAATAGAGTCAGACAAGGGCTGTGATGGTGGGTTATTGGCTCCAGGAGAGCTCAGAAGAGAAAGAAATGGGTTTGGGGAAGTTTTCGGGCAGAGGCCTGACAGTTACAGATCTCCCAGTGGAGTCTGGAAGGACAAGGAGTCCCCCTTTGAATGCACCAAGGGGAGAGGTGAGAAGCCACTCCAGGCAGGTGGAACAGAGCATGTGGCAGTGCGAGAGAGCAGGATGCTTGGGAGAACCTGAGGGAATGTGGCAATGGAGGCAGTGGGGGAGACGAGGCTGGGGTGGGAGCAGGAACCACCAGCTCACAAGCACTTTGTTCCCCTTGCTAAGGAGTCAGGATGATCGTGCCAGTGACAAAGAGCCAAAGGTGGGCTGAGCGGGGGAGCATGACCCCATTCTAATTTTAGGAGAGGAACTGAAGAAAGGAAAAACTAGAGACCAGTCTGAGGGCTCGGACAAATGCAGTGGCAAGGCGGGTGAAGAGGAGGGTGCCTCTGCTCCTCTGGATCCTTTGTCTGCTCCGCCACCCTCTGCCTTCTATGCTCATGCCGCCAGAACTCCCTGGTCACCTTTGGTGCTCCCAGGCTCCAACTCCCTCCTAGACTGTGCCAAGCTCTCCCCCATGTCCGGGCCTTCACCCTGCTGTTCCCACCTGTGCACCTCAGCTCAAAGTCACCTCCTCAGAGGCCATGCTGACTGTGTCCTTTACAGCATCAATAGCATCTCTTGGTTTCCGTGTTTGTGTACCTGTTTACCATCCACCTTCTCCCTGCGGAAAACAAGTCGCTTTACCATACCTGCATCATTCCTGACTACATCCACACGCAGTGCCTAGGGCAGCGTTGACATGCACTGTCATGCAGAAGGAAGAAGGAATGCAGAAGGAAGAAGCAGGGGGGCGGCAACAGAAAGACAGTCTGGTTTGGGGGCAGGATAGAGGCTTATGTTGAACAGAGGAGCCTATTGGGCTGCTGTCTATGGGGTCGCAGAGTCGGACACGACTTAAGTGATTTAGCAGCAGCGGCAGCAGCAGCAGAGGCTTATGTCACCCTCTGCCCAGGGATATGAGGTCCCCAGAGATGGTATCCCCATCCTCATATTCTGTATTTTAATTCTGAATTGGTTGCTTTGAAAAAGAATGATGAATGGAATGGAGTTAAGAGCCCCCTTACTACAGGAAAACTAGGGGAAGGAGGAAAAAAATGCCTTTTAAAGGACAGCTAAAGAATCGTGGCACCCAGGCAAGTAGAGATTGGGTAGGAGGCTCACACACTCCCCCATGAAAGGGTAGCTTTCAAATAATAACACAGTAAGAGGACATAACGGGCCTTCCCTGGTGGCTTGGTGGTAAAGAATCCACCTGCCAATGCAGGAGATATGGGTTTGATCTCTGGGTCGGGAAGATCCTCTAGAGAAGGAAATGGCAACCCACTCCAGTATTCTTGCCTGGAGAATCCCAGGGACAGAGAAGCCTGGTGGGCTATAGTCCCTGATGTTGCAAAGGAGTCAAACACAACTTAGTGACTAAACAACAATAGCAACAAAGAATCAAAGTCATGGCTCCAGAACCATCCCAAGCTCTAAAAAGGCAAACAAAATGAGCATCCGCTGAGGAGTCAGGGGTGTTTCTTCGGCTGGCCTATTCATCTGGGTCAGATAATAAGGGCACATGTGTCTGTTGCCAGGCGTGGTACCAAGAGGTTTTACCTTTACTGACTCACTTGTTTTCACAACAGCCTATTATTATCAGCTTCATTTTACTATGAAGAAAGTGAGCCGCAGAGAGAGAAGCTGAGTAACCTGCCCAATGGGATAAACAGTGGGTAGCAGTCAGGATTCGAACCGAGGCTATTTGGTCCAGTAACCTGCACTCTGGAGCACTTAGCTAAACCCCTCTTGGGTGGAAGCTGCACTACAAGAGACCTGTTAAATGGATCACATATTTGTTATAATCATTACCAATGTTAGCTTTTTGTCACCTGTATGAGTCAGGATGGGTTAATTGCTATGTCAAATAATTCTTAAATCTCAGTGGCTTCCCCCTACAAAGGTTTCTTTCTCTTCCACTGTTCGCTGTAGTCAGCAAGGTGATCCGCTAGCAGCCACTCAGGAACATCTCCTACCTCTGCTGTCCCAGGGGCCCTGGAGTCCTTCCCTGGGCCCTGTGAGTTGGCCATCCAGTGAGCAAGCAGAGAGAGAACGTGAAGGACCTCAAGAGAGACTTTAGGACCCAGGTCCCACTTCTTGTCCAGAACTCAGTCACATCCCCAGAGGTATCAGAGGGCTAAGAGGCACAGGCTGTCCTGAGCCCAGGATGAGGACATAGTGTACATCTTGTCAACTGCTGTCTCAGTCTTACCTGCAAGGACTTCTATACGAGATACCTGACTGGGGTGGGGGAGATGCTGGGAGTCAGAAGACATTGGTTCTGGTCCTGATCTCACCAACTGTCAACTGTCTGACCTCCAGCAAGACACAGCCTCTTCTGGTCCCAGATTCCTCATCACTAAAGTGAAGGAACTCAACCACATGATCCGTCTCTGGATTCTTCCAACTCAGAATGTCTGTCTGACAAAGCATCAATTCATTATTTTTAATAACCATAGTGCCTTAATCATTTCTGTATTGATGACCTATTTGTGCTTTTGTTCAAAATTGCAACCATAATTATAACATTGATTTTGAAGGAAAATACTATCAATTTTCCTCTAATACTCAATATCCAGTTCCACACCATATATGCATACTCTGCAGGATGGAGGAAGAGGCTCCAACCTGGACTAGTTACTTAAAACAATTAATTAAATTGGAGGAAATACAGATCTCTATTTCATCATGCCTTGAGCCAGGTTTAAGTCATAAAGTCACATTCCACTAGCAGATTATTTTCTGGGATCTGACACTTTTTGTACAAAACAGTACTTACATCTATTAGAGGGCATCTGAGCATGCCAGGTTAGCAAGGTGAGAACCGTGAAGAAAATATATACCCAGAGCGGCAGAGTTAATAACTGCTGACTGAGGTTCCAGCCGTGCCCTCGCTGCCAGAGAGCCTTGGTTTCTGAAATGTGTGATACTGTCATAACCAAAGGGATTCTACAAAGGATTGCAGGGTGGATCTGAGAGCTGGGCAAGGTTTGGGCAGGCAGGGTACAGAGCCCTAGGGCTGAATAAGATCCTTTATACCCCCAGGAGAGATGGTGGGAGGCTTAGAGCCTGTTGGATGGGATTACTATTTTAGGGAAAAAAACATATATATATATATATAGCAGAGTTGGACACCAGAGAGGAGACTAGGGTTAGAAGACGAGGAGCAGAGCACAGCCCAGAGACAGTCCTCATGTCCCTCGGCCTGACAGTTCCGCTACTGCGTCGGCTGAAGAACGCCCAAGTCAGGCCACGTCCCACCTGCCATCACCACCCTCAGCCTCATCCAGGTGCCATTTTCCCGCACCAGTTATAATCATCTCCTCCTGCTCCCATTCTCGGCAATCTGTTCTCTCACCCCTTGACAGTGTTCTTTATAAAACACAGGTCAAGCCTATTCCCTCCTTGCTTGAAACTCCATGGCCCTTTCGCACACACCAGCCATTGATGTGGCTTAGCCAGCCCAACGGGTGCAGGGCCACCTGCCTCAAGGGCTTCCTGTCCCCCCACCACCCTCCACACACCCTGCTGCTACACCCAGCCACACTGTCCTTTCAGGGCCTTTTCAGGGAAAGCAACGGGTCCAATTGTTCATCTGCAAAAACAAAGCACAGTGAACACATTATGTCCTGTGTTTCCAGACTTTGGGGAGAGGGGACACTTTATCGAGTGTTAACAATTGAACTCATTGCTTGAAATTTAGAGGCACTTCATCTGAAAAGGTATTGGAGAGTTGAAGATAAACACACCACATATATTACTTGAAAGTGCTTTAGATAAGTTTAGTCTAAGTTTTGAGACTTCTCAGACACCTTGACCACATGATTGTTGTGGTTTTCTTGTCATTCAGACCTTAGCAAAGCCATCCTTGCCCAGCGCCTGCCCCAGCCTCCCTGATGGGCATCACTCATTTTCTCAGCATCCCAGACTTCCCCTTTGTAGCACTTTCTATGTTACACTTACACACCAGTCTTCAGGCTTCTTTGCTTCCCACATTGGACTTTGAGCATGAGAGGGACAAGGACTGATCCTGCCTATTTCCTGGATACCCAGGACTCAACCCACTTCCTGGCATGCAGTAGGTGCTGCCTAAGTAGTCACAGAAGGGATGAGTAGATGCCATCCTGATTGTCATTTCCTTTGCATCTCTTTCCCTTAACCCCTCCAGGCCAGCAGGCTTACTCCTTCCCCAGTGCTTCTCTCATGCCCTTAACACAGAGCTTGACCACAGGACTCATCACCTTGTGCTTCTGCTATTTCTGTCTCTCCTCCTTACCAGACAGGAAGGAGCTCAGGGTCTGAGTGCACAGGGTCAGACACAGTGGGTGTTCTGTGAATGTCTATTGCATTGAACTATGATCTCAAAAATCACTAAGGACGGTGACTGCAGCCAGGAAATTAAAAGACGCTTGGTCCTTGGAAGAAAAGCTATGACCAACCTAGACAGCATATTCAAAAGCAGACATCACTTTACCAACAAAGGTCAGTCTAGTCAAAGCTATGGCTTTTCCAGTAGTCATGTATGGATGTGAGAGTTGGACTATAAAGAAAACTGAGCACCGAAGAATTGATGCTTTTGAACTGTGGTGTTGGAGAAGACTCTTGAGAGTCTCTTGGACTGCAAGGAGATCCAACCAGTCCATCCTAAAGGATATCAACCCTGAATGTTCATTGGAAGGACGGATGCTGAAGCTGAAACTCCAATACTTTAGCCACCTGATGGGAAGAGCTGATTCACTGGAAAAGACCCTGATGCTGGGAAAGATTGAGGGCAAGAGGAGAAGGCAGCAACAGAGGATAAGATGGTTGGATGGCATCACTAACTCAATGGACATAAGCAAACTCAGGGAGAGAGTGAAGGACAGGGAAGCCTGGCGTGCTGCAGTCCATGGGGTCGCAAAGAGTCGAACATGACTTGGCGAATGAACAACAACAATGATCTTCAGGAAAGCAGCTCTGGCCCAGATGCCCTGACTACACAAGAGCAAGAAGTGACCCCCAAGGAGGCTGCCCGCAGCAGGCCTCAGTGCTGCTGCATATGGAGGTGAATGTCTTCCCCACCTCTCCTCGCCCATGATCCATCCATTCTCTCATTCAGCACATGGCTCCTGAGCGTATAGAAAAGGGTCATCACCTCAGCCTGCTCATTCAGCAGTTTTTGAACCTGATAACTGTCCATAAACACTTGGGTTGTTTGTTACAAACATAAATTTCTGGGCGTTTCCTAGACCTACTGAATCAAAATCTCCAGGAGTGTAATTCAGGCACTTGAATCTTTAACCCCCTTGGTGACCCTCAGGCAGCCAGTGTGGCCAGAGTCAGAGGCCGGAGAGGAGACTAGGGCTGCCCTCCTGAGATCCTGCCATCGCCTGAGATCCATCGGTGAGGAGATAACGCAAGCACAGTGATCACCGCAACACAAGGTACGGGCTCAATGGAACAAGTGAAGAAAGGCCCAAGGCAGGGTCTCTGTCCCTTTGGCCCCAGGTTACAATGATGAGATGGCCCCCACACATACTCAGGAGTCTACAGCTGCAGCAGAGGAATCTTTTAAGGTTCTGAGAGAGGCCTGACCCTCCTGCTTCACCCTACCCGTTATAAGAAGGCCAGATTTAAACCATATGGAAAGCACTCTGGAGAAGGTCTCAGGGATTTCAGTTGGCTGCCATTATGATCCTTATTATTAACATTTCTAGAAAGCATTTGCTACCCAACAGACCCCATTCTCCAGCTTTACGTGTATTATTTCACCTAATAGAAATAACAAGAGGTTGGTGCAAAGGAGAATGCCCTGCCCCTTTCTTGGGGAGTTCCAGAAGAAACAGCAGTCTGTGGGCTAGCCTTGGACATGACTCTGGAGCAGCTCTTGGATGTCAGGGATGGACCAGTCATCCCTGTGGCAGGAGCCATCCCTGTCCATTTCCAGGGGTTCCGAAGTCTGGAGAGAGGCTGGGGGCTACAGGGGACTAGGTGCTCTCTCCAGGCCTCGTTTTATGAGCTCAAGAGTCCTCCAGACACTATCAGATGTTCCCCAATGACCCTTCTCCATTCCTGTTGCTGAAAGCCAGAGTCTGAATTACAGCCTCAGAACTGCTGACCAGCCCTAAGCAGGGAGGTCACTGTGATGCCCTTTTCATTTGAATGGAGTAGGGGTCCATGGTTCTTTGGCCATTAAGATTAGGCTAGAGGTGAGAGATGGGGAAGAAAAGCTCAAGGCTAGAATTAGTCAATTGTTATCTGGAGTTCACTCACTACTTTGTAGATTATGTTTCATAGTGTTGTACAGTTTACAAAATGCATTAAACACATTGAGCTCTTAATCTTCACAACCTCATTACAAGGGAAGCTTATTAACTGCATTTTGTAGCTAGCGTTTGGTAACTGGCCAAGGTCACAAGAGTTAACCCAGGACTCAAACCCCCAGGTCTTCTGGCTCCAGGACCTCTGTTCGCCATCAATACCTCACATGCAGGCAGACAGAAGTTTGTGGGAAGAATGAATGAATGACTCTCTCTCAGCTAAATACTAAGGAGGACATAGAGAGGAATACTACTTGGTTTCAGGAAAACTGAAAGAAACTTCTCCCCTCTTCTGTCTCCTCACACCCACCCCCACAACCACAATCAAGGTTGGTTAGCACCTATTGTCCATTTTACGAGAAGAGATGAATTTTTTTCAGTGTCAGCAACACTTGAGAGCTGACAAAAGGATGGGGTCTCCCAGAGGGCATTTCTAGGCCGAAGTGTGGCTCCTTTTGCAAAAAACATTCCACAGAAGCTCTGACTTTTTTAATTCATACCACCAAGGAGATATTTGATTGTTTCCTGGAAATGCTAATAATGCAAAGCTCATAAATACTAATGAAATGCTATAGATTAGCAGAGCTCAGCAAGTAACCTGGGGGGTGGGGGTTGCCTAGAAGAGAATTCTTAGATTAAAAAATATAAAGAATACCTTTTAATCGAATTTTCCCCAGACAGGGTTCCCAAGTGTTAATGAATATTCTCTTTGGCCATATGGAGAGTAGACTCAAATAAGTACCTTTAGGAATCTAGAAGCTAATTATTGACTTAGCTTTTGCTTGAAAAGAAATCTGTTTATTCACATGGCTATTTTAGGTGCCATGGGATGGATGAGTTTGAGCCAAAGTTGGGAGGGGTGGGAGGGCCTGGAATGTTGAAATAAAGACATAATTCAAAGGCATGCTTTTATTTCATCCAACTAAGCAACCTAAGCTGGAATTTGCTTCTTCTTCTTGTCTATTGACATGATCCGTTGATGATACTAAGTCCCGTGAAATGTAGGAGGCTCCATGATATCAAAAACTATATCTTTGTCATTCATTCCTGAATCTTCAATACCAAACACAGTTTGTGGTACATATCAGGTGTTCAATAAATATTTGCTAAATGACTGAAGTGCTCTCTTAAAACATCTTCCAGAGCTTTCCAGACCCTCTTATCTTTCCCTGAAGGGAAGCTCTGATCACAACATCTTCCTATTATGTGCTCAGTCATGTCTGACTCTTTGTGACCCCAAGGGCTGTAGCCCACCAGGGCTCTGACCATGGGATTCTCCAAGCAAGAATACTGGAGTGGGTTGCCATTTCCTTCTCTGGGGTTCTTCCCAACCCAGAGATCGAACTGGTATCTCTTGCATCTCCTAAAATTGGCAGGAGGACTCTTTACCACTGGCATCACCTGGGAAGCCCATTATAGAGCCCCTCCCCGCAAAGAAACACACCCTGTGAAGGTCATCTCTAACCTGGCCACAGCCTACGGTCCTTCACTCTCCCACCCTGAGCTCCAGGCTCATCAGAAGGTCCCCTGTTCTCCTGCTGATGTTCTAGAAGTTTCTCTGCCTGGGATCTTTGACATATTTTTCACACGTCTGTCAAGAGCCTACTAGTCTCTCAAGGTCAAGTGGCTCTACTTTCATGAATACTGCCTTACTGTTCTCCAGGAGCTCCACGACCTTCTCTCTCTGGCTGAACCCAGAGTGGGCCCTGATTCACATATGCTCCCCACAGAGACCAGCAGGACCCCGGCACAAGAAAGCTTGTCAGTAAATGTGGTCTGCTGCTATCTAATTTGAATCATAGAAATCAGTCCAAGGAGCCTTTGGTTCTCAAAACTGTATGTGTAGGAAGGATCGGCTTAGAGAAAGGCACCCAAAGCCTTCCTACAACAGAACAGAAAAATCCCTCTGGGTCAAAAAAAACAGGACCATATAAGACTGAGGTCAAAGCAAAGATTATGGCAAAGGGAGGAGAATCCAGAGGAGAGTGAGGGGTGTTAGAAGGAACAGGCGCCGGGCTGGCCCCTCTGAGGGGTCTGGGGAGACCAAGTGTGGTTTTCCTCTGTAAAGAACCTGTGCACTTGATGGTGTACAGGCAAGTCCGTGGCATGTGATATTTCAGACACTGGAGGGGCTCAGGCTCCAGCGAGGACACATAACTTTTCAGGATGCTCATCTTTGTTGCACATTGAGTTTAAGTTCAGATGCCAGTATGCTTTCTATAAACCTCCCCTTGGGCAGGACTGGATTTATATTGTATGTGTCTTCATGCATTTTTGAGGTATCTGACAATGGGAAATAAATTTCTTTGTAGTCTCTTTCTACAGCAGACTGGGATAAATGTTGACTGGGATAAATGTTTCAGTTGATCTAGGGGATGGCAGAGGATTCTATAAACCCTGGGCTACTTGCCAAAAATGGGTTAATTCCACATGAAGAAATCGGAGGCCCAGAGCCATGCTATGAATGGCTCAGCCCTTGGGGATCTGGAGCCAAGCTTCCCAGAATCCTCAGGGCCAGCTCTGCTACTCACACACTGTGTGACCTGTGCCTGCATCTCTTTGGCTGTAGGATGGGAGGAATAACTGTACCTCCTGCATAAGCCTGTGATAAAGTCCAAGAGAGTCAACAGGCGCAAGGTGCTTAGAACAGTGCCCGGCATGTAATAAGTGCCATCTTTTAAAAAATAATTTTATTTCTTTAATATGTATTTATTTACTCAGCTGCATCAGGTCTTACTGCATTATGTGGGATCTTTCGTTGTGGTGCGTGGACTCCAGAACGCGTGGACTCTGAAGCACATGGGCTTAGTTGCCCTGCAGCATATAATATGTTAAGGTTCCCAGACCAGGGATCAAACCCATGTCCTCTGCATTGCAAGATGGATTCTTAACCACTGGACCACCAGGGGAGTCCCATGAGTGCCACCGTATAACATGATGTCAGGCTCCTTGGGCCCAATGGCACAGAAGCAGGTGCCAATTTATACAACCGCATAAGCTGTATAAGTAATGTTATGAGGGGGTGGGGCCACATGCCTGCAGACCAGGATAGAGATCCTGGGTGGGGCCTGGATGGACACATGGGCACTGGGACACCAAGAGTGCGTGTTATCCAAGGAATGAGACCTCCAAGCACAGCTGCTGGGACACCGTGTGTAACACACCCCCCAGATGCATAACACATGCACTTATGCTCCAGTGCAGGACAACCCAGTGAAGCCTGAATTTCAGGATGACTCTGGACCTAGGTCCCCCCTGGTGCGTCCCTCCACTCACAATGCACCATCCTGTTGCTCACTTAAAAGATATAATTCACATGAAGGTGGCTTAGAAAAATATCAAGTAAAATATAAAGTAATGTTACCATCCTTAGTTTTTCTGCTTGCCCGGCAGCCTTGGAGAGTGCTGGACCCATTGTTCAGAGGTCTGGGTGTTCATCACAGCTTTGTGTGTGATGAGAAGCACACATGTGCTTGTGTGTCACCTCACAGACAGGTCACCCCACCACTCTGGGCCTCAGCTTCTGCATCTTGAAGTGAGACAGCTGGTCAGGATGATTTCTAAGCTCTCCAGCCTGAAAATCAATGACTTTAAGATCTTTGGCTCCTGAACAATGTTTAATGCCAAGAGGTCTCTTAAATTCCTTTGACTCATGCCTGTCCTCCAAGTCTTGTTTAGACCCAAGAACCTGTGGATTCCAGAACTGAAGGCGCCTCTAAGATCTTACACTTGTGAGCTGAGGCCTGAGATACATGTGGAGAGTTGGAGAAGTACCATAGGAAGAGGGACCACTCTAGAGAAGCAACCAGAACTGCCCAGCTGCAAGCTTGGCCTCAGGATAGGAGGAGGGAGGCAGCCAGGGACCGCCTCCCAGTTTCTAGGCACCATCACTGATCAGCCTGCAAAACTCTTTTTACTGCAAAGAGAGGAACAGGCAGGGAAGGAGACTTGGGAATATTTAAAGGTAGAAACAGAAAGACCTGGTTTCTCACCCACAGCACAATGAGTCTTTGCCAGGTCTGAAAGTGGAATGTAAAGAGGGAGGAGACATGGGACCAGGAAGAAAGCATGAAGGGACCGTGAGAAAAGCAGGAGTGAAACAGGATGAGGACTGATGACCTCTTAGCCTGGGGAGGTCCAGGGCCCCCATGACAGCCAGCAACTCTTGGACATTCTATCTTGTGCTTAAGCTTTCATTAGTGTTAAAAATGACAAGTTGTGTTCATGGAAGGTCAGATATGGAGCTGTCCTGTGGGGAGTATGTGTTCATCATTTATCAGGTAGGCTGAAATGAAGAAAGGTGGAGAACTACTCCTGTAGAGGGTCTGGAGAGCCAAACCTGTAACCAGAACAGTGTGGAATGCACACACTGATTTATCTAACCACCGTGGAGCACTGCCTGCATGCCAGGTCTGACATCTTATTGACTGTCATATCCTAAGCCCTGTATAGTGTGTACATAGTGAGAATTAGTTAATAACATAACTGACTAAATGCATGCATTTATCTTGTTTATTGAGGCTCAATACAATTTCAGTGAACTCTGTAACTCTTTGATTTCCTCCCATTTCCTGAGCCTAAAATCAATGATGTTATTAAAAATTATAGACCGTCCCCACGGCGCCTCTCTTAAATGATCCGCTGTTTTCTCTTTAGGTGCTATCTGTGGCCTGCCCAAACCCAGAGCTGGAAGAGGGCTAAGTTCCAAGTGGGCAAGCCTGCCTCCTCTCACGTCCCGCCCTTGCGGGTGGGCTAAGGGGCTCCTCTGGCCCAGCCTAGCCAGGCACCATGGAGAAGATCAGCATGTTCTTCAGTGCCGTCTGGGATGTCATCTCCACCAAACACCAGGAGGGCCTCTTCAACAGCATCTGTCTAGGCATCCTCCTGGGGCTGCCCCTCCTGGTGATCATCACCTTCCTCTTCATCTGCTGCCACTGCTGCTGGAACCGGCCGGGTGACAATGGCCGACAGCCGGAGCAAAACAAGGGGAAGAAGAAGAAGAAAAAGAAGAAGCAGGCTGAAGAAGACCTCTGGATCTCTGCCCAGCCCAAGCTTCTCCAGATGGAAAAGAGGCCATCCCTGCCTGTCTAGCTAGGCAGGGGGCAGAGGTGTCCTGCCTTGGGAGCTCAGCTGCCTTCTAACCACACCCAATGTGGGAAGCAGAAACCCCTGCAGTGACGCGCTCATGTTCACAGAGGAACTACCCAACCAAGAAGCAAACCTCAGACTGAGTGTCCCCCGGGGCAGGCCTTCCCGGGAAGCACGTGGACAAGTCTTGGGCGCTTTCTCAGCATCTATGTGTCCAATAGCAATGCTCTTTACTGCAGACTCAGGCATGCCTTCCACCCATCTCTGGCACATTCCATATGCAAAAGCACAAGGAACATTTATCCATACTTCTTGACATATCTCCCAAATGCACACATGCACAACACCACAGGTACCCAAGCAAGTATATTCTGTTCATCAAATGGTCACTGAATGTCTACTTTGAGCAAGGCCCTAAACGAGAGAGTTCATTGTCTGCTCTTGGAAAAACATCTCATAGGAAGGCATGGCAGATCCAGGCCCACATGCACAATTATATAACAAGAGAAGCCTATGTGCTGTCAATGCCATATACCACTCAGGGTAGAGATGAATGCTCTCCTGTTCCTGTCCCTACATAGCCTTTTACTGGAAATCTTCATAGCTGGACATTCCAGCCATCTGGAATACCCCCATTCCTGTATATTGATAAAGACACACCAAGTTCCCGTGCTTCTGGCCTCTCACCTGGGAGGAAAAGTTGAAAAATCAAAAGCTATTGTCTTACAACTCATCACCACTGATGGGTGTTTAATGGTATCCAAGACTTCTCTTTGAGATGCTACCCCCAGCAAGCTCCCTCCTCCAAGCAAGAACAAATGGCTTCTGGCCATCTTCATGGCCAGGTTTATGCCGTCCACTTCAGTGGACTGCCATTGTGTACCTGTGCAATGTATGTTTCACAGATGGAAACAGATGCTACCCCTGAGCTAGGGATCTCCTATGAATCCAGAGGTTTTCAGTGGGGAAGGAATTAAGACAATCACTGGTACAGTCTCACAGAAGGCACACTGGAAACAATTACATAAAGTTATCATGGAGGCATGGCATGTTGCAGACAGGGTGCAGAAGTTACAGAGTTTAAATGAAAGTAGGATGAAGCTATATAGAGATTTATTAATATTTATCTTGAAGCTCAGGCTAGTGCCTTGCACACAGTCGGTACTCACAACTGTCTGTGGATGCTGTCAGATATGTGATGTTATTAAGGGTAAACTTGTAATACCTCACCAAGTCCCCAAGTGACCTTCTCTTCCAAGTGAGCCCATTAATTGCTGCAACAGGTTGAAGTTGGGTATTGAATTCTGAAGGAGGAGGGTGCATGCAGGGCCAAGGTTTGGGTTGACAAGTGTGCCCTGAGATCCATAAGGACATGTAAGCTGGGTCTGCAGTTAGTTGAGCAGAGCGTCTCCCCACATTCTGGGCCCAGTTTGGGAGGCTGAATTAGTCCACTCACAGGGTGAACTGGGTGGTATTTTGATTGTCTTGTGACCACAGCACAAAGATGGATAATTCCCCACGTGGGAGCAGGTTGTGCTCATTTGCCAATCTGCAGGGTAGCTCTCTTGAAATATTTTCCGACTGAAGCTGTTCTAAATGGTGGTGAAATTGCAATTTCATTAATAATGTAGCTAAGCTATGATATTTATAGAAGCAAAAGCTCAATTCTCTAACATTGTTTCACGGAAAATGTCCTGTTTGCTCACTTGAGGCAGCTGGTAGTCACTCGCCTTTCAGGTAAAGTCCAGATCTAGTCCTATGGAGGCGAGGTGCCTGCTGGCGACTGCTGCACTGAGATCTTCTAACGGAACACCCTGTGAAGCATATTGCAGGCCTGCTTTTATTTTCAAACCGGCCCTGTTCCCCCTTCTTGCCCTAAGTGGGCCTAAATACCCCAGGCACTCAGGCCTCTCTGGCATAAACCTCTTTGACCAGCGAAAGAAGTACCCTCTGATGCTCTGTCCCCTTGTCCTGGAGCACCTGGCCATCCCCTTCACCTCCCAGAATGACTTCTCATCTCCCCACACCTCCCACAGCCCAGCAGGCTGAGTTGCTTCTTCTGTCTCCAACTCTCAGCCCCCCCTCAAATGGATGACTTGGGGGAGACGTAGAGGCTGACGGCTGAGACTGGTGTCAGACACAATCTAGGAGTGCTGATCTCTGGGATCACGGAATCACAAAAGTACCATAGTTGCCATGGCAACCAGCTGCTAGTCTGAATTAAGACAGCAGTCCGTTGTCATCACCCAGGACAAGGCCTCTATCTCCAGGTGCCGTGCCCCACCATCTCCTATCTGAATGTATCTGTTCCACCTCCAGGTGTGAACACCCAGAAACACGCTTCTTGGTTGCTTCCATAACCCAGGTTTGGAGAACCAAATGCTTGAAAGAGGCTCCTCTCTTATCCCATCCAGCCTCCTCAACAGCCTTCACTGGAGCACCCAGAATAGTGTCCAGTGAGTGAGAGGCCCTCAGGCTTTGCTGAATAAGTGTGTGTGTCAAAGAAACAAAAAGCAATTATTGGATTCCACTGCCTTTTCTTCCCACTTTATTGTCATCCTCCTCTCCCGTTTTCTTCTCCTATTCCCCTCTCTCTGTCTCTAGGCAGCACCCTGGCTCCATCCCTCTCCATCTTCATTTCTCCTTCCCACCCTCTGTCCCAGAACTATCACAGGCAGCCAGGAGTCCTTTAGGACTGGAGCCTGCCTGGCCCATCTTGTGGGGGTGGGGTTAGGCTAACAGAGGACAAAAGGGATGGCAAGGAAGAGGCCTCCCAGACCAGCCCAGGCTTGGGGAGGAGCCCCCAGGCCCAGGACTTCTGAACAATCAGAAGAGATCTTTCTCCCAATTGCTCAGTGGATTCGCTTTGGGGTTTTGGGGGGGCGGTGGGAGGAGGGGAAGATATAGAGAAAGGGCAGTCACCTTTTCAAGAAGAATATAAATGGTCCATGTTGTATAGCATCTGTCAGTATTTTTCTTCCTGGAAAATTTAAATGCACCAAGAGAAGATTTTATTTAAATAAAATACTTTGAAACTAAAAAGCCATGTGTAACCTCCTTATTATGGAAATCAGTTAATTATTTTCTTGACATTAGAGACTACCCTCTCCCAGAGTTCACCCAGAATGATGGATGGGGCTACTCCCTCTGGGACACCAAAGGCCCAGCCATCCCTGGGCACTATCTTCCCCCTACCAGCAGAGTCAGAGGTCCGAGGAGCAGGGGTGAACTCACACCCCATTGCCTGCAGAGCAGACACCTTGGAGACTAGACACCCTCAGAGATGCCAGATGCAGAAAAACACACTCATGTTCCTTGGCAACACTTAGAGAACATTCCCATCGATGAGGTCAATCAATGTCCTCTTAAAGGAAAAGGGGGAAAATAGAAAAAACTAAGTAAAAATAGACTTCTGAGTTAAATCTGGTGCTGGGAAGAGGAGAGATCAAAAGTCTCTATAGTAGCAGCAAGGGAGGTAGATAGGTAGGTATCTATAGACAGATAAATAGATCATAGTAGGTAGACTTTATACATAAAGAGATAGACAGACATGTGTATGAATGAATAAATGTGTATCTTTTTTTCGAGTTGGCCGTAGCCTTGCATTGGTTAAGAAATGCAATGAGGACTTCCCTGGTGGTACAGTGGATAAGAATCCACCTGCCAATGCAAGGGACACAAGTTCGATCCCTGGTCCAGGAAGATTCCACATGCCAAGAAGCAACTAAGACCATGCACCATAACTACTGAGCCCGTGTACTACCACTACTGAAGCCCACATGCCTAGAGCCCGTGCTCCATGGCAAGAGAAGCCACCACAATGAGGAGACTGTGCACCAAACTAGCGTAGCCCTTGCTTGCTCTCCATAACTAGAGAAAGCTGGTGTACAGCTACAAAGACCCAGTGCAACAAAAAATTAATGCATACGATGTGATTAACATTTTAAAAATGTAATGAGTTAAATGTTCCTGAGTCCTCCCTTGATGATGCTAAGCCGTCATTAGAGCAAAAACCATCTAGAGGAGCATTGTCCAACAGAACTAGGAATAATGGAAATGTCCACTCCCTGCCCAATATAGTACCATTAGCAGTATACATGGAGAAGGCGATGGCACCCCACTCCAGTACTCTTGCCTGGAAAATCCCATGGATGGAAGAGCCTAGTAGGCTGCAGTCCATGGGGTCGCTAAGAGTCAGACAAGACTGAGTGACTTCACTTTCACTTTTCACTTTCATGCATTGGAGAAGGAAATGGCAACCCACTCCAGTGTTCTTGTCTGGAGAATCCCAGAGATGGGGGAGCCTGGTGGGCTGCCATCTATGGGGTCGCACAGAGTCAGACATGACTGAAGTGACTTGGCAGCGGTATACAGCTATTTAAATTAATTAAAATTAAATAAAGCTAAAGGTCCAGTAGCTGACTTACATCAGCTGCATTTCAGTTGGTCAACAGCTGCACACAGCTGGTGGCCACCATCCTGGAGAATGTGGGCCTAAAAGCTTGTAGGGGGAGCAGTCAGACACACTAGCAAAACACCATGCTAACTGCACTTCAAGGGCCAGGGCGGGCCTGCACTTCATCTTCCCCACGGCAGGAAGATGATATCCCTATGAAAAGTGAAAGTGTTAGTCACTCAGTCATATCCAACTCTTTGTGGCCCGTGGACTATAGCCTGCCAGGCTCCTCTGCCCATGGGAATTTGTTGTTGTTCAGTCACTCAGTTGTGTCCAACTCTTTGTGATTTTAAAATCATGGGATTTTACAGGCAAGAATACTGGAGTGGGGAGCCATTCCCTTCTCCAGGGGATCTTCCCAACCCAGGGATCAAACCCAGGTCTCCCACATTACAGGTAGATTCTTTACCATCTGAGCCACCAGAGAAGATACTCCTCTAGTTGCAGGCTATTCTTGGGTTTCCTTCCTTATCACACATATTCTACGACCAACTGAGGACAGAGACCTTTCACTCAGCTCTCTGTTCTTCCCTCCAGGACTTCCAAAACTTTCCACCCTCATGGAGGAAATGTTGCCCAGACCGCATCTGGGGGAGGAGGCACTGCTGCACAGCTGGGTGGATGCCAGAGCTCAATATCATCAGCTCCACCTGTCCAGGCTCAGCCCTGACGTTTGGGATATGAAAGGACATGTGCACAATGCTGTAAGCATTCTCAGCTCACCAGAATGCTCTCCACCGGCCCCTTGCCCTCTGCCCTTAGTACAATTCCTAAATTCAAAGTCATGGGATTACAAAACTGAAAAGAAGAATGCCTTTATCACCACTTGCAGTCTCTGCCAGAGGTTCAAAGGAAACTTTTGAAATACCTGTGACATTTCATGCAGTAAGGGCTATGTATGCAACTATCTATTAATAACTCCCTCTGGAGGCTATTTGTTCCATTTACATTTTTGACTCTAGTATGTGCCAAGCACACCAGGTGGCCACAATATAAAGGCATTTAGAGGGGCTCACAGCCTGGCTGTGGGAACAGACGAGACAAGAGACCATTCTAGTACAGTTGGTCACTGCTTTCTAAGAGGGAAGTTTCAAAGCTCATGTCAAGTCAGGTTGGGGGCAGGGGTCACCCTGAAGCTATCACCTGGAAGAGAGCTAGCTGCAGAGGAGGAAACAGGAAAAAGAGGGTACTGTTTACATCACCTGAAGCCTGAAGGCTTAGCCTGGCGAGGACCACTGTCAGTGTGGGAGGTGAGGACTGGGTTGTCCTGATTCCAAGGCTAACTCCAGCTCCCACAATTGTGTGATGTACATGCCAGACTTAATCTCTGAGTAGAATTAATGCCAGTCAGTATCTATATCAGAGGGATGAGAGGATTAAATGAGATAATGCATACAAACCGTTTAGCGCAGAGCCTAGCTTATTGTAAGTGCTCAGTAAATGTTCCTTATTATTAAGGACAGAAGGAAGATCATGAGAGACTTGTGTCCTAGAAGTCAAAGGAAAAGAGACGTTCAAGAAGAAAGCCAGAGTCCGTGGAATTAAATGGTACAGACAGGTCAAAGGAGATAGGAATTGAAAATAATGGACTTTTTCTGTTCCCGTTGGTGTAATAAGTCCCCTCGTTTCACCACATACTGCACTACTTACAGTACTATCAATACTCCTTGAATTAAGGGCTCCCAACTTATAGGACGTGACCGGTGAACTTCTTACGTAGATATCCTTCCCTGTGTCAAGCCCCTCTGCCCACAACTAAGCCACCCTGGGGTGACAGCGCCCCTGGTGGCCAGATCAGGAGAGAGTTTGTGTCAACGCGTTTTTCACCTTACAACGGTGCTTCTCTAGCTGGTGGGCTGCCGTCTCTGGGGTCGCACAGAGTCAGACACGACTGAAGCAACTTAGCAGCAGCAGCAGCGGTGCTTCTCTTAGAACATCAGTCCAGCTATGTCGCTGATCCTCAGATGAAATGTGCTAAAAATTCACTGGGTTTCATGGGACAATCACAATGTCACACTCATTTGCCAGATAAGGGATTTTCACAATCTTAATTGCTGTTACAAACTTATTTCCGTGAAGTCTTTCAGACTTTACATCACTGCCTAGGAAAGCTTCCCTAACCACTCAAGTCTTCCCCATCACAACAAGATCAGACTACATACACTCTTCCTACATCCCCAGCTCTCCATTCCATTCTCACCTATATTAGAGTTAGTCTTTATGAGGCCAGAATTGTAACTCATTCACCATGTATCTCCAATACCTAGCGTGGAGCCTTAGTGCATACTAGACACTACATAAATGCACTGATTAAGGGAAAAAAGAAAAAGAATCACTTGGTTTTTTGTTTGTTTGTTTGTTTGTTTTTATAAGTGCAGATCCCCACTTCCTCTTTGCCCTTCCACTGGATTTGTTACATCTTGGACCAGAGCAGACAACCTGCTCTTCTAACAAGCACACTAGGTAGATGACAGTGGTCTCTGAACCATACCTTGAGAAATATTGTCTAGATATTCAGAAACCAAAATCATCCTATAGTCAAACAAGTTTTCAAAGTGCTACATACCATGTCTTCCCTGTCTTTCTTGGAATCTGCAAGTATCATATTAAAAGCTCTAATGGGTACTGGAATAAAGAAATGGGTGTGACTCTGCTGGACTCGGAGTTTTCTCAAGCTTATTTGACCATGAAACCTCATCTTTTAGCACATCTGGAGGAGCAAGGGTTCCAAGGAACACCATTTGGGAAATGCTGCTCTGGGGGTGTGCATACCCCCATGCTTCATCCGCTGGTCTTCTACTGCTAACACCTCAATTCATAACATCCCCAAGGAAACCTTTTGTGAAATGTAGACACAGTCTCCTTTTCTTTTCTTTTACTTAACCTTTCTTTCTCACTCTGCCCTTTCTCTTTCTTCCATCTGTGAGCAAGCCATAATAATCCTATTGGTGCCTATTCATAGCAAATATACCTTAGTGTTGGCTAGAGATACACCTTTATAAAAGAACCCGCCTGCCAATGCAGAAGACAAAAGAGATGCAAGTTCGACCCTGGGTCAGGAAGATCCTCTGGACGAGGAAATGGCAACCCACTCCAGCATTCTTGCCTGGAGAATCCCATGAACAGAGGAGCCTGACACACTACAGTTCATGGGGTTGCAAATAGTCGGACATGACTGAAGCAACTTGGCACATACCTTTATCAGGAGGAAAAAAAAAAATTCCAAAATTTTGAGTGAAATTATGGAGACTGAAGATGCAAGGCCTCTATCCTACCAGAGTGCTTTCTACCTCATAAAGGCACTTCCATCATCACCTCATGTGACTTTTGCAGCAACTGACGTTGTGAGTAAATTATTCCCATTTTATAAAAGATGAAAGTGAGACCCAACGTGAGCAACTTGCCCAAACCAAAACCCTCAGACTTCTGCCCTAGAGCCCCTGGGGAACACAGGGCAATGAGATCCACTCCACTGATCTGGGCTCCTAAGAGACTGTTAACTAGCAACAGCACCCCCTATAGGTCAAAAACTCCAATAACAACTCCAGTAAAGGGCTCTGCCCACAAGTCTTCAGACATTCTGTAATGTCTCCTTCAGGTGGTCCACCGTGCATTGTGAGCCCTGAGAGTTCTGCCTTTTTTTTTTTTTTTTGTCATCCAAGTGCCTGACTTAAGCTTGGATTGCAGAAGCACCCACTTCAAAGACCACTATGCAAGATAAACACACTGCAAACACACACAACTAGACGAAGACCTGGGCCGCCTCCCCCAACTGTGGCGCCTTTGTTTTCGAGATCCTGGGTGATTTCAGTGATTGACTATTTGGGCCACTTGATTTTTTTTTTTTTCTTTTCCTGCACTTTAAATTCACCAGGAAACACTGATCCCTCAAAATCCTAGGCCCCCACCATGGACCCCAATAAAAGCAGAACCCTAAGCTCACTCTCTCTTGAGCTGTTTTCTCTCTCCCCGACAACCTCACTATGCAGCCCCAGGTATGTAGTGTAATTGCCAGGCCTTGTAAGAAATAAACCTTCATTTTTTTCAAAGTTTCCTAATAGTTATTGCTGAAGGGTGTCTTAAGATAAGAATCACAAAAGCCAGTCCAACCAAAACATTGGTTATTGATAGGTTGAGACCAGCACAGAACACACAGCCAGCCTCATTGGCCTCCTTATCCTTCTCTCATCAAACCTAATTTTCTTCACTTGCCAAAATAAGTAATTGTTTCATTCATTTTTTTTTTTCCTTTTTAAATTGCAATACTACAATACCTTTGTTTTCTACTTCGGTCATTAAAAGTGCACTGCAATCTGCATTATAGAATGGACAGGCTTTTCTGAGCTAACCTGAGAACCTAACTCCTTTGTATACCATTGGAATTAGATCTCAACCCGTTTCCCATGTCCCCCGTAGAAACTAACACAAGGCCTATTGGGAAGTGGATTCAGCTGTGCTTTAGAACTGCCTAAAACCCCTTCCAGGGGCGCCCCTCCATCCCCTTGCCGGACCACCAGCCCAGTAGACCAGGTTGGGGGAGGCAGTCCCCAGCTCACCAGGCAATCTCTTCCAAAGGGCTCCAGGGGCTTCTAACATGCAACTAGGGCTGAGAACAGCTGCTAAGATGAAAAAGGGGGTGGTAGTGGATTACAGTTTCTCAGTTACCTGTTTTGCGCGGCAACACTGCCCGTGCAACCACCAAGCCATGCTGGATGGTGAGTCGTACCCACAGGCTGACTCTCCAGATGAAGGAAGAAACGTGAGGACCCGCAGAACTTCCCTCGCTATAGGAGAGGAAAGGAGTTTTGAGGCTAGAGGTTCCCGGTAGGACCACACTGCCATCTGCTGGCCTGGCCGGGAACAGCGCGCCCCTGAGCCGGGCCGCGGGCTCCAAACGTATTGATTGATCTGCACTCTTTATTGACAGAAACCTCCCTATCCTCTCCGCTGCCCCGGTGAAGGGCTTAAGGGTATGACTTGGAAATATTTTTAGCGGAAGACTTTCTCCTGTAAATGGCTACGTTTCGCCGAGATTATTTCATTATTTATACTTGCTTTTCCACTCCCATGCTGTAGCCCCACCCGGGACACTCCATCCCGACCACAGCCTCCCTCTCCTCAGACAACACACCTGGTCTTTTCCTTCAGGGCATCCCTTTGATCATAATACCTTGGGTCATTTTTTTTTTTCTTTTTCCCTAGCTCCTTCAGCGTTTTCTGGCTTTAATGATCCTTGAATCCCTAAGAATTCCAAATTAAAAAGCAGATTTTTTTTTTTTTTTTGGTCACACGGCTTGTGAAATCAACGAAGGATTGAACCCAGGTCCTCAGCAATGACGCGCAGAGCCCTAACCACTGGACCGCCAGGGAATTCCCCAAAGCAGAACTCTAGACATCATGCGACAAACCGAAACGTGGGGACCCTCTTCCCAGAGGAAGCTACTGTCAAGAACAACTAGTTTTAAACTCTGCCATGAAAGGAGCCGTCCCCTCATTTACCACCCAGCCCCCTCAAATCCTGTTAACCCTTCCTTCTATTAATATTACTGATCTGTGCTCTGCTGTTTCCCACCATTTCTGCCTCAGGCCAAGGAAGTCAGTGCCTGCGTGCTTAGTCGCTGCAGTCATGTCCGACTCTCTGCGACTCCATGGACTATAACCCACCAGGCTCCTCTGAACATGGGGATTCTCCAGGCAAGAATACTGGAGTGGGCTGCCATGCCCTTTTCTAGGGGATCTTCTCAACTCAGGGATCGAAACTGCATCTCTTTTGTCTCCTGCATTGCAGGCGGATTCTTTACCACTGAGCCCCGCAAGAAGCCCATACCCATTGCCTATTGCAATAACCCTTCACTGTCTGTGAATCTCTACTTCCTTCCATGCCTCCCTCCATTCTCTATGCTGTCACCAGACTGATGCTTCCAAAACGTAAGTTTCACTACAAGTGTCAGTCCAAGGTTTAAACACCCTCAGTGTTCTCCACTGCCCCTCCCAAACTTTTTCATCTTAGCTGTGGTTCTCAGCCCCAGATGCATGTCAGAAGCCCCTGAAGCTTTAGAAAGCACAGCTGCACAGGACTTAGCTGAGACCCATAGAAGCGGCATCTCTGGGGGTGAAGTAGGGTCTGGTTATGTGACAGCTCCAGCTGATTCTGATGATCAGTGACAGCTGGGACCACGGTGCCAGCTGAGACCACCATGCTCACATGGCTGAGATCAGTTCCTGCCTGTCTCTCCAGCATGGCTCCCCACCAACCACTCCTCACCCCACCAAGAAACCATCTTCCTCCCTGAAACACACCACACTCTGTCCATTCTCACTTTCGCCATCAGGTAACCTCATCCCAAGGTGCCCTGCCTGCCCCCAGCCTTTCGCCTGTCCCTGGAGAATCCAGATTTGTTCTTCCAGACGTGATGCTGACACCACAGCTGCAACACTTCCTGGGGCACCCCGCTCTGCTCACAGCACTCTGTCCATCTCAATGCGCACTGGGCGTCCCCATAGCTGTGTCCACCACATCGCAGGCAGGGGCTGTGTTCTGCTTATCACTCAGGGCTTGGCTAGCATCTCCCATGGAACAGGAAACCACTCAAGAGACTTTATCAACTGTTTGTGATACTCTGTCCTCACTTCTACCCTAGTGCCTGGCTATGCTGCATGTCCCTTCTATGACAGCTTTTGTTTCTTGCTGTTCTTCAGTTGCTCAGTCATGTCCAACTCTTTGTGACCCCATGGACTGCAGCATGCCAAGCTCCCTGTCCTGCACTATCTCCCTGAGTTTGCTCCAACTCATGTCCCCTGAGTCGATGATGCCATCCAACCGTTCATCCTCTGTCACCCCCTTCTCCTGCTTTCCATTTTGCCCAGCATCAGGGTCTTTTCCAAAGAGTCAGCTCTTCGCATCAAGTGGCCAAAATATTACAGTTTCAGCTTCAGCATCAGTCCTTCCAATGAATATTCAGGGTTGGTTTCTTTTAGGATTATTTTATTTGGTTTGTCCTAACCAGTAGGAATTGTCCCTGAAGCTTCAAAATGCTGGTGGCTCATAATCTGACTCTAAGAAAAGTGTCTGACCCTCGGAAACGCAGGTCTACCCAGAAATCTATTCTGGGGCCTATATTCAGCTGCCAGAGCAGGAGCTCCCGGAGTTGGTCACGTTAAAATGAGGTTAGGCACAGAGGTTTAGGTCTGGAATGTTCTCCTTCGTCAGGCAAACATCCTTTGAAAATGAGCTCCCTGGCCCTACCCCCACCGACTTCCTTCTCTGCCCCGGTGGAATCCTTGAGGAGTCAACTGAGGTTTTCTCTGCCCTGTCCTTTCAGGGCAGCAAGAACCCTACAGGTGAAAGAATGCAAGAAACCACTCCAGTTTCCCACAAGTTCTCTGGCTACCATGTCAGACGCCTCCTGAGCAAACAGCCCATCAGCGAGTGGCCCCCTTCGCCGGAGCTACTAAGACAGCAGTCACCCGTTCATCAGCAGCCCCAGCCCAGACCTGCAGAGTCAGAAGGGCTGGAGCACAGCAGTCCTCTTCCCCAGGCACATCTGAGAAGCCTGATTCAATTTGGGAAGACCACCCACCAGGCACTCCACCCCCCCACTCTGAATCATCCCAGGATTTGATCCACTTTGCAAAGGTGGCTTTCCTTTTCTAAAAAGGCTGCACCCACTGGGGTGTGCACAGGGCTCCTGCGTCAGCGAGGTGGAGACTCTACCTGCAAACAGATGAGAGGCCTCAGGACTGAGAGGCTGCACAAAGGGACCTTTAAAACCGACAAGGAAATTAGCTCTTGCTCTGGCCCTAAGGAAGCTGGATCAGGACTAAAGATATCTAGTCAGTTTCTACAAATATCTGCTCCTCAGAGAGGCTTATGGAGCCCCCCAGTACTGCCACCAATCTCCACCTCCATCTCTTGATCCTACTGTAATTTTCTTTCATGGCACTTATCACTTCTGGAAATTGTATGGATATCTGTTGTCTATTAATTATCAGCCTCCACCGATAGAATATCAGCACAAGGACAGGAATCTTGCATTTGGTTCACTTCTAGAGCAGTAGGACTTAGAGTAGACCAGCATGTAATAGGGAGTAATCAGTATTTGTTGAATGAATGAAGGAATGAATGCATGACAGCACACACACTCCAGCAGAGCAAGAACTGGCTCGCTCCGCTCTGTGAGCTCACCTCACGCTGCCTGGTAAGCAGGCAGAGCCTTAAAGTCTCCTTGAATCAATGAACAAGGTGCAAGCTTGTTTTTAAACTATGAGCCCCAACACCTACACAATACTTCATCCAGACTGCCCTTTATCAGGCTGAGCAGTTGCCAGGCTATTGCTCAGTGCGTGTGTAAAAGGAGCCAAGGGGATGCTGAACATTTTAAAGGTTGACAAACATTATTCCAAAAGTATGGCTTCGCATTTGGCCAGAGGTTAAAACCTGGAGAACCCGAGGTAATAAAGGACTCCCAATCCTGAAGGAGGGTTGCAGCTTGTAGGGTATTTGTCTTCCTCCTCACTCACTCACTCCTCCTGGTTCCAAATACCATTATTTACCATCACAGCAGTAAGAGGTCACGGCCAACCAAATTCCATTATAACGCTCAAATTGTACCTTTGCTTGCACTTAGGTTAAATTTAGAATTCAAGTGCACTTATGTGGGGAAAATAACACACAGCATATTTTTTTAAATCAGTGGTTTATTTAATTTTTTTTTCTTGAATAGGAATTTGACTTTTTTCAATGGTTACTGACTTTGCTACACAAAAACCTTCCAGAGTGATAGGAAAATAAGACAAAATTATCTGACCTTGTGTCATAATAATATGCCAAGTGTCCATTCAGACAATAAGCATCTGGTACTGAGCACTTTCAGAAAACCCAGGGTTCCAACAGAATAGGCGGTAGGGGAGAGGAGGGAAGGCAGAGGACTTGATGTTATGAAGGAGTGACAAAGAAGAGTCTTTGGGAGGACCCAATTACCAAGAGAGTCAAACTATTTAAGGTTGAAATAAGTGAGAATTTATTCACAACATATGTGGATCTACAAAAGTGATTATGCAGATGGCTGGTAGGGAGCACTTCAGAATAGCAGTAATATAGCTGGGGTTTCCAGCATGCCGGATACCAGTCAGAACTTAGCAAAATTCAACTCTCTCTCTGTCTCTTCTAGTTCCCTTGAATAACATCGGCAATTTTTTTTAAAAGGGGAAGATTTATGCCTTTGTCCCCCCAAATCCAGGGATAATGGAAGGTAAGTTTCAGGCTATCAGCCCCTTGTCATCAAAGTGAAACCCCTCTTTGGTGCTTCTTTTTAGACAGAAGATTTGTATTAGTAGAACTATGTGTATATACATATATATACACACACACACCAATTTTGAGATTTCCAATTAGTGGAGTACTAGATGATTCTTCACTTTTTTTTTCCCCCTAACCCCATATATTTGTTACTGAAGACAGAACAGAAAACCTTACAGCTTCAGTGCTGTCTCTCCCATACACACTGTGCAGCTACTTTTGTATGGATTTTCAGGGCCCCAATATACGTGGGCAAAATGCAGGTGACAGGGAAGTAAGCTGCATGACTGAGAGCTTGGTGACATGCTTTGTCCTGCAGGTTATCCAGCCATCTCAGAAGCCAGGGCTATGAGCATTCTTCAAACTTCCATCAGCCAGTCATCACTACCCACCCCACCTGACGCTTACACGGATGTCCCCAACCCTGGGCTGGTCTCCTTTTGTGCTGTATGTAGACAAAGGGACCGTCAGAACGTTCTCGAATTTTCTCCCAGCATTCGCTTCTTTCTGCTCAGGACATGCTCCCCGCTGTAGCCGTGAGGTCGGATCTTCAACTCCACAAAAGGAATGGAGAATTCATGTCCCTTCCATGGCTCCCAGTTCACCCCCTATGTTAAATAAATAAATAAGCCAACAAATAAACAAGCCAAGGAGAAGAGGCACTTGGGAGAGTGGAGTGGGTTACGGCACCAAAGAGTGCTTCTCTACCGGGGAAAGCACTCCCTCTCTACTCTGTTGTTCTTTAGTCACTCAGTCGTGTCCAAGGCTTTCACAAGCCCATGGACTGCAGTCCACCAGGCCCCTCTCTCCACAGGATTTCCCAGGCAAGGATACTGGAGTGGGTTGCCATCTCCTTCTCCAGGGGATCTTCCCCACCCAGGGATCGAACCCAAGACTCCTGCATTGGCAAGTGGGTTCTTCACCACTGTGCCACCTGTGAAGCCCACACCTCTCTGCACAAGGGACAGAAAAGGAGACTGGGATACTTATAACGGAAGTGAGAGAGGGATCTGGGAGTGTGTGCCCTCTGCTGGGCAGCTGAGGTTAGACAGGCTGAGGACTGGGAAGCCCCCTGGGGTTGGAGGCTGGGGGTGTAAGCCCAGGAGGCAGGTGAAGCCAGAGCAGCTGCAAAGACAACACGGGGTCAACCTGGCCAGCAGTGATTAAATTCAGAGTGATTTGCTTCACTCTTTTCCTTTACAAAAAATTAAAGACAAAAATAAACATATTAATTGGCCAATTGTGTAAAATCATTCTCAATTTACACTGTACAGATATTAGCTCTGGGGTAACGAATAGCCTGCTGAAAACTAAATTTCGCATTATGACTTTTGACTGGTGAGCACAATAATATTTAATTCACTTAATAACCTTGCAACCTGGCCAATAAAGAGCCCAAGTGACCAATTTTATGTATTTTAATTTGTGAGGTAAATAATAAACAAGAAGCTAAATGCTGTGCAGACTGTGAAAAGCACATTAACCAGATGAATGTCTTTTATTAGCAAATATGGGGATGGTTTAGGGCACGCTGGCTGCTCATTTCAAATATCTGATCTCTGATCACAGCTTCCCTCAGTCCACATGCAGCCTCCAGGATTCATGGGCCCACCCTCCTTGGCTCCCCTAAGTGCAAACTTCTTCTTCCCTTTGAAAAATCATGTAAAGATGGGGAGTCCCTACTGTCTGGTTAGGACCAATGGAAATAGAATGTACCTGGACTTTAGATGTATTAATATTTACAGTCATATTGGTATAAGGTGAGTTCTGGGGAGAGGTAGCTTCCTGAAGGCTAGGATCAAGATCCAGGGTAGGAAATTAGAAGCCCAAGGAGGGGAAATTTCATAAAGTGGGATGGATTAATGATGAGTAGGAACAAAGATGCAATTTTCAAGAAGCTGTGAGGGAGCAAGCAGGAGATGCCTAGTTGCTGGCGAGGAGTCAAGATGATGTTCTCGGGGCATGAGAGTCTGAGAAATCACTGGTAGGAAAGTTTTAGAGCAAGGGAGGGGTGAGGAGCCTGTGTTCACACTCCTGAAGTGGAGAAACCGGTTTAGCACAACGCTCTGAGCAGACTTTGGGTGGCTCTAGGGTGAAGTGGATCCAAGGGTGTTTGTGTACGCTAAGTCACTTCAGTCGTTTCCAACTCTATGTGACCCTATGGGTCTTACCTAAAGCAGAAAACTGTGTTCCCCATGATCAAAGGACAGAGAAAAATAGCTCTGGTTTAACTGGAAGAAGGACTTCCCTGGTGAGTCAGATGGTAAAGAATCTACCTGCAATGCAGGAGATCCAGGTTTGACTCCTGGGTCAGGAAGATCCCTTGGAGAAGGGAATGGCTACCCACTCCAGTACTCTGGCATGGAGGATTCCATGGACAGAGGAACCTGGGATCACAGAGTCAGACACGACCGAGTGACTAACACTTTAAATTTTCACTTTTAACTGGAAGAACAACTGGATAGAATTCTGATGTGTCTGTTATGGATAAAATGTTTGTGTCCCCTCCCAACCCCCCAAAATGTATACAATGAAGCCCTAACCACCAGTGTGATGGTATTCGCAAGTGATGGTATTCACAAGTGGAGCCTTCGGGAGGTAACTAGGGTTAGATGATGTCACCCATGGTAGGATCAGTGCTCTTACGAGAAGAGGACAGATCAGAGCTCACTCGCGAGCTCGCTCTCCGCCTCTACTGTGTGAGGACGCAGTGAAAAGGCGGCCATCCACAAGCCAGAAAGACCTCCCATCAGAAACTGAATCTGCTGGGAACTTGGACTTTGCATCCCCCAGAACCATGAGAAATGAATGCCTGCTGTTTAAGCCCCCTAGTCTCTACTATTTTCTTACAGCAGTTCAAGCTAACGAAGAGAGTGTCCACATGTGAATTTGTAAAGCAGGATGATGTGTGATGCATACCATCTCTGTTAAGCAGTGGGCGGCCTGAGTCCTGCCCGACACTGAGGAAGGGCGCAGCACTGGTGGGAATGCAGAGAGCGGGGGGCCGCAGCAGGTGGGCAGGAAGGACCTAGACCACAAGGCCACGGAGCCTGGAGAAGGAGCCGCACTGCTCTGACTGTTGGCCTCCGAAGGAGAGGGGCAGCACACCAGCTGGAGGGTGTCACTCCAGAAACAGAATATGGGTGGAGCTAGTGGTGAAGAACCTGCCTGCCAATGCAGGAGATGAAAGAAATGCGGGTTTGATCCCTGGGTTAGGAAGATCTCCTGGAGAAGAAAATAGCAACCCACTCCAGTATTCTTGCCTGGAGAATTTCATGGACAGAGGAGCCTGGTGGGCTGCAGTCCCCGGGGGTCGCAAAGCGTCGGACACAACTGAGTGACTAACACTTTCACTGGGACAAAAAAGATGTTCACCTGTCACCTACCTCACTGTGCTTGGTCTCCCCGTATCTGCCATTGGGGTTGGCCAAGTGGCAGTTCTTGTACCACCAGCCGCCGTGATGCGTCAGGGCACAGTTGCTGAGGGCGATGTCGTTGTCTCGGTCAAAGGTTGTAAACTTCCATCCGTTGTGGTAAGTGAGTGCGTCCCCTGCGGGCAAGCAGAGGTGACAGAGGTGGGTGGGATCCTCCTCTGGCCTGAGAGAGGACCCGGCAGGAAAACCTCCGGGCACAAAAATGCCAGGGGTGCAGTTGGTTATGCCACAAGGAGTCACGCTTTTCTCAAAATCGCCAAGATGAGCACACAATACGAATGAACAGGTTCTCTTTCCTCGCTTGTCACCCAGACTTCAGGCCTGTTTTTCCAATAGCTTGAATAGCTTTTCCACTTAGAGGCTTCACAGTAAAATATCCAAACATCCAGAACCGAACTCCTCGACATTCCTCATAGTACCAGACTGACCTCACACAACTGACCCCTGTCCCATGCCGCTGTCTCTGCTTCAGTATCCCCTCAGGGGCCCAGACTGGACACTCCTGAGCCACCTTTGACAATCCTATTGCCCGCCTCCCCCATCAATGATTCAGCCCTTCCTTCTGCAGATCACTCCAATACACCCCTGTCCCCCACGGCTGCCACCCTAGGGTCTTCTCACCTCTCCAGGCCTGTGTCAACACAACAGGCTTCCCAGTTCTTCCGAAGCTTAATAAGTATCCTTTTTCATCATCTCAGATCTACTTCCTCCCACAAGGAGTGAATTACTCCTCCTGGCTTTGCAGGCTTGTACCTTGGCTGTACCTTCTGTACAACCTCATAGCCTGCTGTCCCCAAAGGCACTGAATATGTAGGGTGGATGAGTCCATCGTCCATGCCTCTGCTTATCTGCTTCTCTCTACCCTTCGTCAGTCCAAGTCCTCACCATTCCTCGAAGCCCAGCGCAATCCCACTCCTGAGGAAGAGTCTCCTTCCTAATCCTCCCACGTGCTCTCTTAACACACACACCTGAACTTCTAGAGCCCTTCTGGGCACACAGGTACAATTAAGTGCTCATTGCAAACTGTCTAGAAACCTGCCTTAATTACTTGACTTGTGTTTCACTATTTCCCCATCACATTTGTCATTCTTTTACACGTTTACTTTTTAATTCAGCTCATAAACGGCAATAAGGGCTCATATAAATCCCAAGCTTAGTCAAGTCCGTTCCTGTGATAACAATACTTCCATTTAATCTGATTTCCAAGTTATGGATCACCTCCACATGTACATTCTCATCTGATGCTCCTGACAAGCCTGAGGGGTGGGTTAGGCAGCTCTTAGTCCCATGAGGAAGGAAACTCACAGAGTTTGTTCTAGGGACTTGCCACAGTCACTCAGTCCACTGGCAGCAGAGCCAGGACTCAAAGCTGCGACCCGAGACCCCAAGCCCAGGGTTCTTTCTGAGCCACCAATGCACCTGCGGTTTCCTTACTTCAACAGCAGGCTTTGATTATGCCAACAGGAATGAGCTCTCTCTGACCATCTACAACAATGGTTCTCAAAGTTCAGTCCCTGGGCCAGCAGCATCTGTATCACCTGGGAACTGGTTAGAAATTCATGTTCTCAGGCCCACCCCAGTCCTACAGAACCAGAAACTCCAGGGCGGTACCCTGCAGTCTGTGCTTTGACAAGCCCTTCAGACGCCAGCTGAAGCTTGAGAACTTTTGTCCTGCAACCTCATTCATTTACTCAGGAAACATCAGCCTGCCACGGCCCAGGCTCTGGGAATGCCAACAGCGGTCCTTGCTCTCAGTTGCGGGTGGCTGCGGTAGATACATAAAGAGTTGACAAAACGGTGTAAAGGGAAGGTCCAAGTTTGTCTTTCTCATTTGGGAGCTCAGACGGTGGCCCTTTCATGTCCACCGTGTTGTTTAGTCGCTAAGTCGTGTCCAGCTCTTTTGCAACCTGACGGACAATATATAGCCTGCCAGGCTCCTCTGTCCATGGGATTCTCCAGGCAAGAGTATTGGAATGGGTTGCCATTTCCTCCTCCAGGGGATCCTCCCAACCCAGGGATTGAACCCATGTCTCTTGCACTGGTAGGTGGATTCCAGTAGGCCACCCGGGTAGCCCTCATGTCCACCTTTGTTGTTCAGTCACTCAGTCGTGTCCAACACTTTGTGACCACATGGACTGCAGCACATCAGGCTTCCTGTCCATCACCATCTCCCGGAGCTTGTGCAAACTAGTGTCCATTGAGTCGGTGATGCCATCCAACCATTTCACTCTGTTGTCCCTTCCTCCTCCTCCCTTCAATCTTTCCCAGCATCAGGGTCTTTTCTGAGACACAGCAAAACCTCTTCCCCCGTTAATTTTCTCCAATGAAAGAAGAGCAAACTGTGCCTTCATTCACAGGCATTTCTTCATCTCCTTAGATTTTCCACAGATAGTTCCCTATAGTTCAAAATACCACACAATGGCTCCCTTAGTAACACTTTTAACGAGCACAGTTTACCTAACTTGCAAGTAAGTTCCAAGAGCTGTTTTCTAAGCACCTGTGCAGAGACTGTTTCTGAAAGATCTCCTTGTGGCTATCTAACCTTGGGCGCTGGGATAAAGAAAGGTGAAGCAGGTTGTGGCCTGAGTGGCCCCTACCCCCAATCCATGATGGATTACCTACCTTCTGGCTTCAGAGATTGAAGCCACACTAATGTTCCAAATGTAGATAGTGAGTGCTCCCATAAATTAAAAACTAACTTTTCTTTGGTCATCAGGCCCTGGCTAAGACAGTGTTCTGATGTATTAAGCTTATCTCCCCAAGGAAAATAAAGCAGAAAAGTCAATGGTGGTTCTCTGGGAGTTTTAGGAGAAAACATTGATGAGAGATAAGTGCCCCACTTCTAATGTAATGGCCTTGGGTGGGAGGAGTCAGTGGCAAGCCTGTAAGAGGTCTGAACCCAAGCCCAGGTGGGGCTGCTGAGATGGTCAGCACCCAGCTCATCAAAATATCTCTTGGGGCAGAGGGGTGGCCAGGGGGGTCCCTACTGGGCCCAGTGGTTAAGAATCCGCCTGCCATTGCAAGGGACACAGGTCCGATCCATGGTCCGGAAAGCCCCGACATGCTGCAGGGCAACCAAGCCCATGGGCCACAACTACTGAGCCCGTGATCCAGAACCCATGCTCTGCAACTACTGAAGCCCTAGAGCCCATGCTCCACAATGAGAGGGGCCACCGCAATGAGAAGCCTGTGTGCTGCAACTAAAGAGTAGCCCCCGCTCGCCACAACTAGAGAAAGCCCATGCACAGCAGTGAAGACCCAGTACAGCCAAAATAAATAAAAATAAACAAATATTTAAAATATAAATATATATAAAAACCACTCTGGAACCAACTCTTCTCCTCTCGTACTTCCTGAGATAGGAAAGATGAGCCGGCAGCTAAGCCGTCTCGGGCCAGAAGCTGTTAGCATCACATCCCCTGTGAATGACACGCAGGCGCAGGATCACGTGTCTGGACCTTGAGCATCTTCCACTCGGAGACCAAGAATAGGCTGATGAAAGTGTGATTTGTGTCACCTCCAGCTTTCCCTTTTGTTCATGTGTCAACAATGTTTTCCTTCTTTAAATGCCAGTACTTAAAAAATTCACTTCAAAGCCAGGAAGGCACTGGCATTTGGGGTGGAACAATTTTTCCCTGTGGGTATCTGGCAACCCTGGCCCCAGCCCACTGAATGCTGGCTGAGTTCCTCGTCACATTTCTAAGTGTCCGTAGAGGGTGAACCATCCCTTCTTGAGCAGCTCTAAGTCTCTGAAATCAGCTGTAAGTGGCTAGTTAGCCCACAGAAATCCTTCTGCACCACCCTGAATGTCTGCCTATTTATGTTTTCAATATAATCTCCAAATTAATGAACAGCGGCATCCTGAAGGTAGAGCTCATAGAATGTCCTACCTGTCTCACTCCAAGAATCAGAAAGTCAATTGATCTGGCATTACCTTGCTGGAGTTTCCTTCAAGGAGAATAATGTGCTGGATTTTTTTAAAATTAATTTTTATTGGGGTATAGCTGCTTTACAATGTTGTTTTAGTTTCAACTGTACAGCAAAGTGAATCAGCAACACATAGGCTTCAGTCATGTCCGAATCTTTGAAACCCTGTGGACTGTAGCCTGCCAGGCTCCTCTGTCCATGGGATTCTCCAGGCAAGAATACTGGTGGGTTGCCATGTCCTTCTCCAGGGGATCTTCCTGACCCAGGGATCGAACCCGTGTCTCTTATGCCTCCTGCACTGGCAGGCAGGCTCTTTACCACCAGCGCCTCCTGGGAAGCCCTATTTAGCACAATAGCTGCTTTACAAGGTTGTGTTAGTTTCTCCTCTCCAGCAAAGTGAATCAGCTACACATACACATATATCTGAGTAGGGTTCCCTGAGCTATACAGCAGGTTCTCCTTAGTTATCTATTTTATACATAGTATCAACAGTGTGGATATGTTGATTCCAATCTCCCAGTTCATCCCTCCCCTCCCTCCTGCTTTGGTGTCCATATATCTGTTCTCTACATCTGGGTCTCTGTCTCTACTTTGCAGCTTCTTGATTTGACTTCAGTAGAAGCAAAAGTTGAGGGTCGACCTGGACAGTCTGAGTAGGGATAGTCTAAAACCTCACTTACCCACCAGAGCTGTACATCTCTAGTTCCAAAAAGAGTAAGAACAGGGTTAAAGGCTGGGGGGAGCTGGCCCATGCCTGGAGATGCAAAATGTTCGCTTTCTACCGGAATGCCCTGTCCTCTAAGGAGAGCTGGCCCATGCCTGGAGATGCAAAATGTTCGCTTTCTACCGGAATGCCCTGTCCTCTAAGGAGAGCTGGCCCATGCCTGGAGATGCAAAATGTTCGCTTTCTACCGGAATGCCCTGTCCTCTAAGGAGAGCTGGCCCATGCCTGGAGATGCAAAATGTTCGCTTTCTACCGGAACGCCATGTCCTCTAAGGAGAGCTGGCCCATGCCTGGAGATGCAAAATGTTCGCTTTCTACCGGAATGCCCTGTCCTCTAAGGAGAGCTGGCCCATGCCTGGAGATGCAAATGTTCGCTTTCTACCGGAATGCCCTGTCCTCTAAGGAGAGCTGGCCCGTGCCTGGAGATAGCAAATGTTCGCTTTCTACCGGAATGCCCTGTCCTCTAAGGAGAGCTGGCCCATGCCTGGAGATAGCAAATGTTTGCTTTCTACCGGAATGCCATGTCCTCTAAGGAGAGCTGGCCCATGCCTGGAGATAGCAAAATGTTCGCTTTCTACCGGAATGCCCTGTCCTCTAAGGAGAGCTGGCCCATGCCTGGAGATAGCAAATGTTCGCTTTCTACCGGAATGCCATGTCCTCTAAGGAGAGCTGGCCCATGCCTGGAGATAGCAAATGTTCGCTTTCTACCGGAATGCCCTGTCCTCTAAGGAGAGCTGGCCCATGCCTGGAGATAGCAAATGTTCGCTTTCTACCGGAATGCCCTGTCCTCTAAGGAGAGCTGGCCCATGCCTGGAGATGCAAAATGTTCGCTTTCTACCGGAATGCCCTGTCCTCTAAGGAGAGCTGGCCCATGCCTGGAGATGCAAATGTTCGCTTTCTACCGGAATGCCCTGTCCTCTAAGGAGAGCTGGCCCATGCCTGGAGATGCAAAATGTTCGCTTTCTACCGGAACGCCATGTCCTCTAAGGAGAGCTGGCCCATGCCTGGAGATGCAAAATGTTCGCTTTCTACCGGAATGCCCTGTCCTCTAAGGAGAGCTGGCCCATGCCTGGAGATGCAAATGTTCGCTTTCTACCGGAATGCCCTGTCCTCTAAGGAGAGCTGGCCCATGCCTGGAGATAGCAAATGTTCGCTTTCTACCGGAATGCCATGTCCTCTAAGGAGAGCTGGCCCATGCCTGGAGATAGCAAATGTTCGCTTTCTACCGGAATGCCATGTCCTCTAAGGAGAGCTGGCCCATGCCTGGAGATAGCAAATGTTTGCTTTCTACCGGAATGCCATGTCCTCTAAGGAGAGCTGGCCCATGCCTGGAGATAGCAAAATGTTCGCTTTCTACCGGAATGCCCTGTCCTCTAAGGAGAGCTGGCCCATGCCTGGAGATAGCAAATGTTCGCTTTCTACCGGAATGCCATGTCCTCTAAGGAGAGCTGGCCCATGCCTGGAGATAGCAAATGTTCGCTTTCTACCGGAATGCCCTGTCCTCTAAGGAGAGCTGGCCCATGCCTGGAGATAGCAAATGTTCGCTTTCTACCGGAATGCCATGTCCTCTAACCAGTACCTCATCATCTAGGACATAAGCAGCCAGAAGCTTGCTAAATTTCAAAATCCTCCTTGGGGACCAATCAGCACATATAAGGAAAGCTCAAACTCCACTAACCCCACCACTATAATTCAGAATTTAAGAGTAAGAATGATAGCACACAGGGGAAGATTAGACCGCTGCCTAAATGCTGCATGAATTCTGAGTCTCTCAAGGCTTCCTATTAAAAAATACATCCTCCACTGACCAGCACTTGTTGGCCTGCACAACCTTAGAATGGGAATTAGCCCCTAATCGCAGTTAAAATGCAAATACAGTCCCCGGGAGGAGAATCACAGTAATTCACAAAGATGTTGACTCCTTTTCACTCATTTTCCCATTAGCATCAGGTCATTTACTGGATTAGGATAGACCTCAGAGAAGGGACATTTGAATACTAGAGGGAGGGGGACGAGGTAGCCTGGGAGGGCAGGCTTGAGCGAGGTCCCCAGTGGAAGGCCCATGAGGGGAGTGGCTTCAGGGAGGGACGTGGGCACAAGTGCCAAAGGGAACCAGCCCAACCCATATCTTATCTGGAGAAGGTGCCATGGGTGGAGTCTCTGAAGACTGGGCTTTTTCAGCCCGAAAAAGGAAAGCTGACTGATCACTGTGGTCAGGACTGAACAGGGAACTGGGAAGAAAAGGGATGGCCAGATATTTAACCATGTGGGCTGAGCTAGAACAGGAGGAGGCCGGGTCTGATGAAATAAAGCTCATATTTTCTGGCAAGATACAGGGCCCATCTGGGCCTCGTTCTTCCCCTTTAGTGTGTACCACGCATCTGTGTTAACCAGACCTCTTTAGGAAATGATACTCCCTCTTAATATCCTCAAGGAGCCACCATGAATCATGACCTGTGATCCAATACTTTGTATGCGGTGTAGATCTGGACTTTGTAAACTGTCAATGATACATCATTTGACAGACTTATAATCCTCTATCTCAAAAACTCATCTAACTGTGCTCTGACCTCTAACAGGAGAGACAGTCCTCTGAGTTTTCTGAAAGACTGCCACCCGGGTTATAATCCTCGGGTTGGCTGGAATAAAACTTCCATGTCTTTCTTGTTTTTCATTGACAGGTCTAAGAGAGACTGCAGTGTGCACACCCCTTCCCCTCTGGCTGGAATGCAATCTGATCAGCTACAGTTGGTGGAAGAGGGTGAGAGGCAGTGCACTCACTCTTACAAAAGGGTGTCTTGTAATCCCTCTCATTCGATTAATATCCTTAGACTGAACTAAATACCCATCTGTGTTTCCCAATTGTATTTTAACTGGCTTTTTTCTATGCCTGACTTCCACGTTTTTTATATCAACCCTGAATATTCACTGGAAGGACTGATGCTGAAGCTGAAGCTTTGGCCACCTGATGCGAAAAGCCAACCCATTGGAAAAGACCCTGATGCTGGGAAAGATTGAGGTCAGGAGAAGAAGGGGATGACACAAGATGAGAGGTTGGATGGCATCATCAACTCAGTAGACATGAGTTTGAGCAAACTCTGGGAGATAGTAAAGGACAGGGAAGCCTGGTGTGACACAGTCACTGGGGTCCCAAAGAGTTGGACACGACTGAGCGACTAACACACACACACACACACACACACACACTCCTACATAGCCCCAACAAAGTCAAAAACACGCTATGTCAAACACTAGACTTACTTGCTAGGGTTTAAAGACGATAAATATAGGTTTAAAGTATAGTATTAAAACAATAACCACACCTTGCATCTTAAAGAAAATGCTCAGTGTCATAATTTCAGTATTTCATCAGCTGCTTAATTTTGTTCTTTTCCTTTCACGACTTAACACACCACCAACTGGCTTAAATCCAGTGAGACGCTAATTGCAGCTACCGTTCCCCTCCTTTCAGCCGAACTGTGAATTTCTGTGTTGTCATAGTTGTGTGGAGTTAATGAGACCTAGACTTCTTATTGTGTGAATCAGCACTTTCATTCTTCTGTCTTTATTTATGGCAAAGTACCACAATCAATTTAAATAACACACACACACAGGCACCGCTGTGCAAGAGTGGCAGCCACACTGCTGAAGCCTAATAAGAGGTGGGCAGACACCGTGAAATCTCTCAGAATGTGGGTTCATCAGCTAATGTACAGCAGCCTGAATTGGAGCAGTAGAAGAGGAAGAATTTTACTGGTAGGGGATCAGTGTGTAACATACAGAAGTTCTGATTTTATGGTCAAAGATTGCTTTGATGATTCTGTTTAACCCCCTACAGGGAGCAGGACCTCAGCTGTTCAATGAGGACAATTCACCTTTGTAAAACAATATTCCGTCCCCCAAGTCTACAGCAGGTGGCCGACCCAGCCTCAAGACGCACCAGGCAGGAGACCCCAGCAGGAAGGACACATTTTGTCTTACCTGCCGTGCCTCTGTATTTCCCGACTGTGAGCCTGTACCGCTCCTTGCTGGAGGCCACCTGGAAGGAGTCGTACACGGCATAGGCAGATTCGTTGGCAGTCTGTAAGTCCACTCTCACCTCATAGCGGGTGGGCGTGCCCATGGTGAGGTTGTGTAGCTTGTCAAGTCCTAAGAACAAGGAACAGAATTCTGGTAACCAACTACCCTGTGTGTGTGAGCACCCACCGTTTGCATCGGAGACTTTCAGTCCCCCAAAGGTGCCTTGGCCTTTTCCTCCTGTGATAATGGGAGGGTTTTCCCTATTCCTTCTCTTCTGGGGGAGGGGGTGCCTGTTTTCTCAACCCATTATGTCTTTGGCACAGTCATGCTTCTGAGTGTGGAAACCGTGCCCTCTGGGAGGGAGCGGGGGTGGAGGGTAGGTAATCATGGGATGAATCTACCCCCACTGACTCCTTCTCTCTCAAGCAGGAGCATTCCTACTTATCATCCACTTATCTCACCAAGCGGGAGAGGAGATCAACCACTGACTCCAAGGTCACTGATGGGATTTTTGAACCAAGCAAACCACAAAACTCATCTACTCTATCAGATGCTGCAAATCAACGTGATGAGTTTCTAATTCTTCATTTCCCAATTGATGCTTCTGGCTATTTCATTCTCCACGAACATCTGCTCCAGAAAAGAGCAGAAGGAAAAGGGAGAAAACAATGCCACAGTGACTGGCATTCCTCACAGAATTCCAGGGAACCTGTGTGACTTCCCAGGGAGAGCCCAGAATCCCAATCAATCAATAACTGCTCTCCTCCTGTGGCTTCTGAGAAGTTCAGGCTGCAGGGAGATTGTATGGGGCTAGATGCAGGAGAAAGCCCACGTGTGGCAGTCCCACCCTCCCACACACTCAGTGCACACGAGAACCTTCCCAGTGACCTGGCCCCACCAACACCCTGGTGGGCAGCTTCCTCAGTGCCCCCGTCACCTGGAGCCCTTCCTGAATGTGGGGAGCTCCCTCAAGATGCCTGATCAGCTTCTTAGGGAGGAATCTCCCCTCCACACCCCAGCCTTCAGGAATGCTCAAAGATCATACCAAGCCAGAACTCCTTCATGGGGTCGCCGAAGCCTTCCACGTAGGTCCGCCAGCGCTTGAAGAAATCCAGCTGCCCGGTGTTCCTCCTCTGGAAGACCTGAAAAGGGAGACTGGTGTTTCTCTCTGACACACGTGGACAGACGTGGCTGAATGAGAGAGGACAGCATGGCACGCTGGGGGCTGCCCTGAAGATGGACAGAAGTGGCCAGGAGGTGAAACTGACGGGGGTGGTGATGGACCGAAGTGGAACCAAGAGAGAGGAGGACGTCAAGACTGCCTTTTGAGTTCTGGGCTCCCAGTGCTGATGGGAATTCACTCTGTCGATTGCTGAGAAAGGGGCTCTGAGACAGGACAGTTTCCATGGGGGCAACTTCGCTCATTTGGGGACCTAGAGAGTGTGAGTGGCTTCTGAGGTATCCTGGTGAATGAAGGTGCCATAGGAGCTGCTGAATGTAAGGGCCAGAGCTCTCAGGAGAGGGCCAGGCTGGACTTAGAAGGTGAGCACGTGTCTGAGATAGTGCTGGCACTCACCAAGTCCAATTTCACTCTCCTCTCCTCCAGGACACAAAGAGACTTTTTGTTTTAGCCTTTCTTGCAGTTAAGTTGGAACCGTGTGACTTGTTCCAGCTACAGGACTAAAAGCGGGGGCACAGGGTGTGGGGTGGGGGTCTCCCCACTCTCCCCCATTGCCCCAGGCCATGGTGCCATGGTGAAGGCCACATGTCAAGAGGGCAGAACCATGAGCTGGAATCAGCCTGAATCCCTGAGTCACCACTTAGTAGTGACTTTGCACACGTCAGAAAAAAAGCCTTTTATGGGTTAAATCACTGGAATTAGGTGTTAGTTTGCTACTACGGCTTAGCCCATTCCATCCTAACATGGAAAGCCATCAGGACACAGAGAGGGAGATGAAGCCATTGGAAGGATGAGATAAAAAACAGGACTGAAAGGAGCAAGTGGCCTAGAATGAAGCCTTGTGGATCCCAAGATATAAGAGCCACACACCACAGGATGAGCTCATGGAGGAGAACGAGGAGCAGCTGGTGATATGAAGGACAACCGGGAAAATGTGGAATCAGAAAGGCCACCAGAGGAAAGTGTGCCCGACAGTGTCACATGCTGGTGAGAAGTCAGGGAGCGTGATGCCCAAACTGCCCACAGACTCTGGTGACACGGAAGCACCGGTGACTTGAGTGAAGGCTGTGCTAGTGAGTGATGAGGGCAGAAAGCCAACCAGTTTCAGCTGAAGAGTGAGTGAGAAGGGACAACACAGAGACACAGTTGGGGCTGTTTCATGCGAGTATGGGCTGCTTTCTTTTCAAAAATCCCTCCATCTGGGGAAGGGAGGCAGTGCTGGTCAGAATCACTCAATTCTTTTTTATGAAGTAAATCTAAAAAGCATCTAAAGGCTAAAGACACCTATGTATGCTTTTGCACTTCTAATTCCTCCTGGCCTTGGCAGCCAAGCTAGACGCCACCCTAGCTAACCCCACACAGGAGTCTGGAACTCCCTAGGAATGGAGTGGCATCTTCCTCTCCACCTTCTGTCCTTTGCGCTCCTTCAAGAGCAGAAGCCCCAACACAAAATCCAGTCCCCCTCTTTTCTACCATGTGCCTTGAAGTCAACCACTTCATCTGGAATTTGATGAGGTAGACCTCCTAATATTTGAGCATTCTTGATACATTTTTCTCTGGGAAGACACAGGGACGGAGGAGAGAGCAGGTTGCCCACAACAGTGCCCAGAGCTCACCGCCAACTCCTGAAGCATCAGTCCCTGTCTGCTGGCCTGGGGGGCACTGAATGAAGGGTGGGGGTCCTGGCAGGGGGTTGGTGACTCAGTCATTTCTGTTCCTGAGCATCAGTCGACTTGTTGTCCAACAGGGTTGGAAGCGGGAAGGAGGTGTCTGCCCCTAGAGGTGCTAGGAGGACTCGTGAGACAGGGTGTGTGAAGGGTAGAGAGCTGCGAGCAGAACTTAGGGATGCTCACGGTGAACAACTGCACTAACACTCACTAACACTGTTGTTCCCTCTCCCCTCTTCTTATGTGTCCATCTTGTAGAGACACCACCTTCCTTCCCTGGCTTCCTTGATTTCTCTTTTCACTCACTGATCTATGTAACAAGTGCTCGTTGAGCATTTTTAAAGGCTGACTCCAGGGCAAGAATATACAATGCCATTTTACAGATGAGAAAGTGTAGAAAATCAAATAGAGTCACACAGCCAACTATTCAGTGGCTGATGCAAAGATAAAAGACTGCCTCATCTCTCCCTGAGGAAGTCTGAAAACACCAGCTATGTGGAGTCTACTGTTTAAAGAGCATGCCTTAAGATTCTGGGGCTGTTCATTTCCTATTATGGCACCTGGGACTCCTGGATCATGAACAATGAAATCCTAGGGCATCACTATTTGGTTCCATACACACTGCACCAAATTCTATTCCCACTAATGTAGTTAGTTCCCGTGTAAGGTCAGGCTCAAATCTGATCCCACTCTCCTAGGACAGAGGCTTTACAAAGGCATTTGGTCTCTATCGCCAATCAATGAACATAGTGCCAAAGTATTTTTTTGTTTGTTTATTTGTTTATTTTACTAATGCTTCAGTGTGGCTAGAGAAATTGGAAAAAAAAAAAAAAAGGTTCTGATGCTCTTTGCATCACTATAGACCCAGCTCTACACTTACTAGCTGTCTCCTTGGGCAAGTCAGTTAGCCTTGACTAGCCTCACTTCTCTAAACTATGAGATCAAGATGTTAATAGCTTATTTGTCATTATCTTAAATCAAGGCTTCAGCATGGTCATGAATCATGATAAATCATAAAGGCCAGAGTCTGGCTCATACAGATATAATGAGTGATTATTATATCTCAGTAAATGTGTTAGCTTGCATTTTATAATGTCAGATTTCAAATGAACTGACCCACAGGGATCATTTGTACATCTTGATAAGGCAGCCTTAATTGACTCACTGAGAATCTAGTCCATTCCCTTCTATGAGGTGAAAATACCTTATAATGAACTATTTGGGATAACAGAAACCCCTTGCCAAATAAATCTCAAAGGAGAAAAAAATCTTTGTCTGATTCTAACAACAGAGCTTTGTTGTACTCTAGAACTTTCAGTCCTAAATGACTAAATCAGGAGGAAAAAATGAAAATCTCACTTAGATGCCTGTGGAAAGAGCCTCTCATGTAGTTCTTAGGACTTGCAAGATGGGAAACAGAAATGGAAATATTTGAGACACTTAAGCGTTCCTTAATAGTCTCCATTCCAGCTTCCCACCCGTAGCCTCAGTTACCTCAGGGCAGAGTTCTGGCTAACCCAAGTTAATCAAATTGTGTTCTTGCTGCCTGAGTGGAGAAGAATTTCCTTAAAAGGATTTGAGAAGCTCAGTTTATAAGGATAATATACTATGATCATCTTTCAGTGACAGAAGACTTTTGAACACCCCAAAACATGGAAATTGCCAGTAAAAGATTCAGTGGAGAGGTTTGCAGGACTCCACATATTTTCTGGAGTGTAGTGGCTTCGAGGAGAACCCTATAGAGTCTCAGTTCATGTAGTATCTTCAGGAACCTGGGTGAGAAAACAAGACTAGGGAGGGGATGGGGCACTGGCATTGGTGGGAACCCAGAGTTATTTCTGGAACTGACCTCTGTGTTCTGGCAAAGGTCACTTGTGTGGGCAAGATGTAAAAGGCAAGCTCCTTGAGGTCAGGGATTTTTGTCTATTTGGTCCACTGCTGGTTCCTAAGTATATAGAACAGTACGTGACACATAGTAGGCACTCAATAAATATTAGTGGAAAAGAATCATGGATACTCCCAGGCAGACAGACTAGCAACAGGTCTCTTTCAAAAAATTGTCCCAGACACACATCTCTTTGCCTGGGTGAGGCTGGCTTTCAAGAAGGCCACATCAACAGGGACTTCCTTGGAGGTCCATTGGTCAGGATACTGCACTTCCAAAGCCAGAAGCATGGGGTCCATCCCTTATTGGGGAACTAAGATCCCATATGCCATGCAGCACACCACCGTCCACCCCCGAAAGCAAACAAAGAAACAACAAAAAGACCACACTGGACAGTACAGACATCCTGCCAATGGGTGACTACAGGGACAAAGGCAGGGAACTGGCTTCAAGCTTGAAGGGACAGAAGCGCAGAGGTACAGTGGTGCTGAGGAGAACAGCAGGTGCAGCCCTATGAGTCTAGTCAGGTAGATGGCCTCCATGTGACACTCGGTTCTATTATTTTTACAAATCAATCAAGAATGTCCCCCATCTGATCCATTTCTGCCTTTGGGCCATCAGATGCAGCTGTGTGGATAATAAGTTTTCCTCTTTGCTGCTTATCAGATGGTATCATTTTATCTGTGGCTGCTCGAGTGTCTTTGGTTCCACAGGCCCTGAACGAATGTGTAAAGGAATATAGTCTGAGCTCTATGAGATCATGCTTTCTCCTTCCCACAGCAAGTGGTGGAAGCACAGTGGGTCAGGCTGCAGGCTGGTTTGGAGCAGTGAGAGCCTCTCACTGTTCAGGCACAGGGAGAAGGTGGTAAGGAGAAGTGGAAAGATCAGATTGAAAGTCTCAAAAGCAGCTCATCATATAATTGGATCAGCAGATGCAATCAAAGAAGGTACCATGCGGTTTAATGGCCCACAGAAAATAAAACCTCCACACAGATGTGAGATGATCAGAACATTGCAAGTTTCCCTCTTTCAGGGTTTAGCCTTTCGTATCAAAGTTCCAAAGGCCCTGCTTCTGTACTGTGGAGCCAGGATGCAGAGCTTGGACAACAGGCTCCAAAATTCAGAGGACTGAGCCCCCAAAGAGGCCGTGTGTTTCCATCTTGGGTGACCTGAGATGACCCACTGGGAAAACCAGTGACCCAGGAGGCTGGAGTCCTAGAATCTGGTCCCAACTTTGTTATTAACTCATGTGACCGACTCAGTAGACATGAGTTTGAGCAAACTCCAGAGGATGGTGAAGGACAGGGAAGCCTGGCATGCTGTAATCCATGGGGTCACAAAGAGTCGGACATGACTGATCAACTGAATGACATGTGACTTGGTCAGAGCACTTCTCCTTTTGGGCTTCAATCTACCCATCTATAAAGTATGAGCAATAATCTCTCTCATTCTATAGCTTATATGTGAAGGTCATGTTTATGAGTGTGCTTTGCAGAGAGTAAAATGTAGGCAACTGATGTAAAGAGGCCATTAGTATTAATAGATGGTGATAAACCCACAAGCCTTCCCAAACATCAGCCTGAATGTAATCAAGCCTGCTCTATCCCAGGAATCAAGTACCTCAGGCTCTGTTCTTACAGTTCTCTGTTCTCTGAAAATAGCTGCAAGGTACCAAAGCGTCTCTCTCCCATGGATGAAGAAGAAATAGAGCTGCCCAGGGCTCTGTGTGACTCACAATCCAGCCGCCTCCATCTGTGTCCATGTCACAGTACACCTGCAGGGACCGGCTGGCATCCCCATGCAGGTAGATGGTGTAGAGGCCACTGGCGGCGTTACTGTTCTGCTGAACTTGACTGCAGTCCGAAGGGTGTGGAAAACGGGCACCAACTGGAACCAAGCAGAAGGACAGCATTGTTAGGAGAAAGGCATGGGAGGAGGGGAGTGGGGCTAGTCCCGTATTTTAAGATCATTTATTTTGTTTAGAAATTATTTTGGAACCTCCTACTATTTTGTATCTTCCAACTCTTCACTCACATCTTATTTTTCTCACTCACCCTGCTCTCATCAAACCCCTCAAATGTACTAGTGTGTGCTAAATTACTTCAGTGTCCAATTCTGTGACCCTATGCACCGCAAGCTGCCAGGCTCCTCTGTCTGTGGGATTCCCCAGGCAAGAATACTGGAGTGGGTTGGCCATGTCCTCCTCCAGTAGATCTTTCCAACCCAGAGACTGAACTCACATCTCTTACGTCTCCTGCATTGGCAGGGGGGTTCTTTACCACTGGTGCCACCAAATAAGGTCAAGTTCATATCACTTCCTCCTCTGACCAAAGCCCCACCTCTTCCCCTCCACCAGACAATACTCCACTTCACTCCCTTCCTTCATCTCTTTACCATGGGATGGATTTCTTCTGAATTCATAACCCCACTTCCATTTCCCCTTGTCTAGAGAAATCCAGAGCCCTGTCGCCACTCGCTCTTCCTTGGACACATTTTCTGGCTTGTCCCATGCTTGTCCTGCACTGCAGTCTAATTCAGAGTGCATGAGGTCACATTACCTGTGGAAAGGTTTGTAGATACACTCCTGCTCCGGCGATCACCCTTAAAGGCAACCAAGGAGACAGGCAGGGTGACACCCTGCTCAAGGCCTTGCAACTCAAACCTCTGGTCCCCTCTTCCAAGCTGCACCTCCTAGCAAACAAAGAAGACAGCAGACATTCACTCATCACCCGCAGCACCTTGGTGTCAACAGCACTCCCTGGTGCTAATGACAGAAGCTCCTTGGGAGGGCAGAGTTTTGTCTTTTTGAGAGCTCAGTAGTAACCCAGAATCCCAGTAGGTTCCAGCCGCTTCTCTTTAGGGCTGTGCCATGGAGATTCAGCACTTCTGGGAGGTCTAGCTGGGAACCAGCACCTCAAACTGCCACCAGGGCAGCAACCTCAAGGGGAGTACACATGAGGTCTCCTGCCCTCCAGATACAAGCTGGGGCACCAACAACAGCCACTACGGGCAGCAACAGGCTAGCAACACCAAGCTGAGAAAGTAATGGGCAAGGTGAAGCTGGCCACTGATCTCTGAGGCAGGGAGATAGCTGGGTTTTCAATAACCTTTCTCCCTAGGCTTATAGTGGCAGCTTTACCACTGAGATAATGAATATATCAAGGTGCCCTTCCTTTTTTCCTTCCTCCCTTTTTTCTTTCAAGGAAAGAGAATAATAACTTTCCACTGGGACAAGTCACAAAAATATGCTGGCTTTCTAATTCCAGGTGAGAGGTATAACTCTTGAAATAAGGTTAATCAAATTCATTGAATAAATATTTATTGAACACCAACCATGTGCTAAGTTCCAAACACTTCAGACACAAGGCGAGGCAAAGCAGACAAAAATTCCTTGTCCTCGTGGAGCTAACATTTACTGGGGAAGTAACACGGGACAGATGTGTGGCCAGCAGATATGTGACAGGCAGCTAGGAAGGAGCAGGCACGAAGGTTAGTCCCATAAAATGAGACCACACGTACACTGTTCACAAATGACCACGTTTAGCATTCTCCCTTGCATACAGCAAGTGATCAGTAGGGATCAACACGTTCATAAGAAGGTTGCCATGGACCAGCTATTGGTCGGCCCCAGTGAGTTGCTGTACATGGAGGCTGGGGCAGAAGAGAAAAGGCAAGTGTCTGGTACCTTGACAGTGCCGTCTGGGAACTGGTAGGTCAGAATATAGCCATCGATCTCGGCAGAGGGGGGTGTCCAGGTCAATACCCCACCGGACTGGGTTACAGCAGAAGGATGAAGGTTTTGGGGAGGGTCAATGTCTGTATATAAAACATCAAGTAATTATTATTACTAAGGTAATGAGAAGAGGTAATTTTTGAGATTTCCGCTTATATTCTCTACCTACACACTCCCATTTTCTTCTTCCTATCAAGCAAGTAGCAGGCTCCATTCCTCTTTGCCATAAGGTCTTTAGGATCTATTTTTCTAAAAGTATAAACCCATGGAGGACAAGAGGGTTAAGGGGTGAGTTTCAGAGGGAGTGAACCTGGGCTCCCACTTCCCCAGCAGATCTGCAGAGAGTGGTGGTGGTGATGGTTTAGTCACTCAGTCATGTCTGACTCTTGTGACCCCATAAACTGTAGCCCACCAGGCACCTCTGTCCATGGGATGGGATTCTCCAGGCAAGAATACTGGAGTGGGTTGCCATTTCCTTCTCCAGGGGTTCTTCCTGACACAGGGATCAAGCCCAGGTCTCCTGTACTGCAGGCAGATACTTTACTAACTGAGCCACCAGGGAAGCCGCAGAGAGTGGTGAGTATGAGCAACTTCGGTCAGCAAAGTCCTGGAGATGGCAGGGCTCCCAAAGTGGCAAGGAAGAACGAAGACCCAATGCTAAGACCCATATATATATATATATATGATGTGGTAAATGGCACTCTGAGTTTGGGAGTAGCAGAGGCAAACAGATCTGAAAGGCCCCTGCATACAGAAACCAGGGGCACTCAGTAAAAACACCTGCCCAGAAAGATGACCGAAAAACCAGATGGGACCCCATGCCTGGCCTTGGAAAATCACCTGAGACTTCACTCTCAGCCCTGAGGGAGGAGCATGACTCTAAATTTACTGAGATTTCCAACTAACAAACAGAACGGGAACTTATAATAGAAATTAAGTTGGTACAGAAATATAAAGCTCTGTGTCTTAGGTAACTAAGCGTGCAGCCTTAGAGGCATACCCCGTACAAAATGGGGAAGCAGGGGAGATGCTTGTACAAAGGAGGAGACAAAGGGAGACAGGGCAGTGGAGATGGAGGAAAAGCAGAGATGTCTTCTCATCCCCATGCACTTCTGCACTCAAACACCAGAGGGAAAGCGTGAAGACTACATCTCAGCAAAAATTCTAGTCAACACCACAGTAATTGGTCAGACAGCTCACTTTTTTTTAAGCAAACAAGATATGAATGGAAATTTCCATTTTGAAAAATCATTATCATAGAGGGTGATTTTAATTTAGAAGTTTCCAAAAAAGATGTCTCCAGGCTATTTTCTACCCAGTAGCATTTCAGCTGAGAACTGAAATGCAGTATTTTAATAGAAATCACGCAGCTGTTGTTTCGAATTAGGATGTTTTGACAAATTTTGAGTTTCTGTAATATCAGCGTGGTGTGGCTTTCTAAAGCATAACATCTGGTCTGGATTTTATTCCATCCATCACGCGGGAAAACTGAATTTCCTGGTTTCAAAATCAAAGGAAAACCTTAACTATGGAAATATCTTGAGCTGGCTTCTGCCACCCCTTTGCCCACCCATCCCCAGGTTATGAACCTGAGATGTCTGTCTTAGTTATTTCTACATTTCTATGAAGTAGAAAGATGAAATATTTTTGTCTTTAAAAATGGGGAAGGGGCTTCTCTGGTGATTCGGTGGTTAAGACTCTGAGCTTCCACTACAAGGGGTGCAGGTTTGATCCCTGGTCAGGGAACTAAGATCTCACACACTGCACAGCGCAGCCAAAAAAAAAATTTTTTTAATGGGGAAAGTGAAACAAAGAGAAGATAAAGAAGAAAGAGAGAGAGAGGAATGGAGGAGAAAGGAAGAGGGAGGGAGACTGGGGGTTGGGGTTGGGGGAGATGGGGGATGGAGGAAGGGAGGGGGAGAAGGAAGGAGGAAGATGTTGGTTACCCCAGGAGAGAAGTCCTGGGTATCAGGGAGCCTTGGATGTGGGAGAGTTTTCTTTCTACACACCTTTGTTTAGTTTGAAAATTTTCACTATAAGCGTGTATTACTTTTTTACTAAAAACGTCCATTAACTGTAACTGATAAAAATAATGAATACATTCAAGGCACCTCTCGTTCCAGTGGCCACACATGGTAATACTGTGGCCGCACAGGGGATGGCCAGGCTCTGCCCAGGCTGTCCAAAGAGACCCAAGGACGTCAGGGTGGGCTGCGTGATCCTGTCAGGCCCCTGGGAGGCCTCATCACGCACACAAAATACAGGCAGTCCAGGCCCCTTTGGTGGCCAACTGGAGAGGGACAGTGAGAGAAGGAAGATGCTCCACCACTGCCTCCAGCGTGGAGATGGAGGCAAAAAGGGCTCCTTGCCTCCCTCTTCCCCAAACTGGAGCGGAGGCCCAGCCAGGTCCTCAGGTCAGGACGGAGAGCCCGGGAGCTGGGCTGGGTGAAGAGGGGTGTGAGGGAGGCCCCCTTCCACACAGGCTCCTTCACACCACTCCCTTCCTAAACTGTCTGTCAAGGCATTACCTCGGAAGGGTGAAAAGGGAAGCACTCTGAAGAACGCCCTCAGGGGCAGCACTGTGTTCCCTGCTCCCCTCCTCAGACTAGATGTGGAGGAAGGCAATCTCCTGTTGGGTGTGAAGGGCTCGTGTCCCCCACCCCTCACAGTACCTGTCGGGGCCTTGGTGTCGGCCTTCCTGCTCTCCCGGTCCCCCTTCTGCGCCCACACGTGGACCGTGTACTCCACGCCCGGCCTCAGGCCTGTCAGGACGGTGCTGCTCTGCTCCTTCCCCACCGGAACCTCCCTGGTGTCTCCATCAGCAGAGGTGTAGCGCACCAGGTACCTGTCGATGACGGCCTGCACCGGGGCCCAGGAGACGGTGGCCGTGTTCTCCGTCACCTGCTCGGTCATCAGGTTCTGGGGGCTGTCAATTTCTTTTTAAAAAGGAAATGCTGAATTTTAGGGCTAAAGGAACACATCACCATTCATGTTACTTTTATTAACAATACAATTCCACTGAAAGCATTTTTCCAGGGGAAACAAACCACTGGAAAAATGTTATATTAAAACTGAAAGGAATTTGATCTTCTCCAAGTTTATCGACATGGAAATTTTTTGTCCTTCTAGTTCCCTTAAAAATTTTTTTAAAAATCTCCTGAGCAACAAGACAAGCGACCCAAATGGCAGCTGAAGGGACCTCTTTTGCTATCTCCATGGTATATAGCTATTTTGTTTCACAGAATTTGAGAGCTGAGAAGTTACATCTTTCAAACTTCTTCCCTTTCATAAAAGGGGAGGAGAAGGGAGATCTAGAGAAATGAAAAGACTTGTCCAAGATCCTGCTGTTTTTTTGCATTAAAACTTGGACTCTGGGGACTTCCCTGGTGGTCCAGTGGTTGAGACTTTATGTTGCCAATTCAGGGGGCGTGGGTTTGATCCCTGGTCAGGGAGCTGGGATCCCACATGCTGTGTGGCCTGGCCTAAAGTAAACAAACAAAGAAACAACAACAACAAAAAAAAAACTAGATAAAAACCTAGACACTCTTCCTCCTGAATTTTGAGACCTTTCACCTTCTCAAGGACTTTGCTCCCTTTCATCTGCCCTCTCTCACCTGTGCCATCAGTCTCTCCCCATCTCCCGTCATTCCCAGACAAACAAGCTCTAGGCTCTCCCGTCCCTCTGCTCCCCTTAACCGACAGACTTCTCAGGAGAACCTGCCTGTATACCCCACCTCCTGTTCACTCCTCAGCTCAGTGAAGTTTAGCATTTTCTACAGCACATCACTATAACTGCTAGTCTAGGTCACCAACAACCTCATCTTGCCAAATTCAATGGACACCTGTCATCCTCACCTTGCTCGACCTTTGAGCAACATTGGGTAGAGCTGAGCCACTACCCCTGTCTCAAAACACTCTCAGCCCTTGGCTTTCATGACTATACACTCCACTGGGTTTCTCTTAACTGCCTCCTCCTCTCTGATTTCCATCAGCAATCTGAAAATGTAGGGGAACCTGAGGTGCCGTCTCTTCCTCTCTGTCTACAGGTGATCTCCACCATGTCCGCAGCTTTATTAATATTCTAATCATTTACTTAGGGCTGTGTCAGGTCTTAGTCACAGCATGTTGGATCTTCGTTGAAGCATGCAGGATCTTTTGTTGTGGCACATGGGCTTCTCTCTAGGTGTGGCACGTGGGCTTTCTAGTTGAGGTGCTCAGTAGCTGTCCCCCAGCATATGAAATCTCAATTCCCTGACTGGGGATCGAACCTGCATCCCCTGCATTGGAAGGTGGATTCTCAACCCTGGACCAACAGGGAAGACCCTCCATAGCTTTAAACACCAGCCAGATGCTCACAGCTCCCCAGTGCCTATCAATTCTGAGCCCCTGTGTTTCTAGCAATTCTGAGTCCCTGACTTGTATCTACAAGAGCATATCCACCACAGCACCTTGCATGTATTAAACATTCAATAAATACTTGTGGAATCAATAAATAAGTCTCTCAATTAAGCAAGAAATCCCATGAGTACCTCAAGCTTAAGCATTAAGTCTTAATGTTTCTCCTCAAATCTGTTTATCGCTCAGAAGATGCCCCAATTGTCCATGTTGCTCAAGTCGGAAACAGATGTCATACTTGGTTCCTCACTTTCTTCCTGCTCCACATCTCATCCATCAACAAACACTGTCATTGATGCGTCCAAAATACACGCCCTGATGTCCTCTTTTCTCATCCCTATTGCCACCACACTTGTCCATCTCTCCCTACCAACTTGACAAATCTTCCCCCTCTACTCCTGTCATCTCTCCCATTTATCCTCCTCACTGTGGCCTGAATGACCTTACCTCATTCCATTCTTCTCCTAATAGATATAGCATGCTCCCTCTTTGAGGTACTGGGTGGTCCTATATGACCTGACCTTTCCCCCTGCCCCCATCATCTCATGCCACTTTCTCTCCCCGCCTCTATGCTCCAGCCACACCAGCCTCCTTTCAAGTTCTTCAACCATCTCGTGCTATTCCAAATCAGGGCCACACACTTGTTCTTCCCTCTGCCCAAGATGGCTAGTTTTCCCCAACCCCCTTCTGCCCTTCCTCTACAAGCACGCTGTCCAAGAGATCTCTCTGCAATGATGGGAATAGTGTAGAATCTATATGTTAGTCACACGTGGCTACTGACCATTGGAAGTGTGGCTAGTGCAACTGAGGAAATCATTTTTAAATTCAGTTCAGTTCAGTTCAATCGCTCAGTCGTGTCCGACTCTTTGCGACCCCATGGACTGCAGCACGCCAGGCTTCCCTGTCCATCACCAACTCCTGGACCCTGCTCAAACTCATGTCCATTGAATCAGTGATGCCATCCAACCATCTCATCCTCTGTCGTCCCACCTTCAATCTTCTCCTCCCACCTTCAATCTTTCCCAGCATCAGGGTCTTTTCCAACGAGTCAGTTCTTCGCATCAGGTGGCCAAAGTATTGGATATTCAGCTTCAACATCAGTCCTTCCAATGAATATTCAGGACTGACTTCCTTTAGGATTGACTGGTTTGATCTCTTTGCAGTCCAAGGGACTCTCAAGAGTCTTCTCCAACACCACAGTTCAAAACCAATTCTTCAGTGCTCAGCTTTCTTTATGGTCCAATCTCACATCCATACATGACTACTGGAAAAACCATAGCTTTGACTAGATGGACCTTTGTCAGTGAAGTAATGACTGCTTTTTAATATGCTGTCTAGGTTGGTCATAGCTTTTCTTTCAAGGAGAAAGTAATTTTTAAATTACTGTTAGTTAAAAATTTAATTAGCCACATGTTGCTAGTGGCCACTGTATTGGATGGGACAGTATAACAGAACTGTAAGCTGGACACATGGCCATCAAGCTAAAGACTCCATTTCCCAGTTCCCCTTGTGGTGAGGGACACTGTGTCTTCGGTCTAGCCGGGGGAATGTGAGGAGTGACATGTGCAGTGCAGGCATCTCTTCCCTTTCCCACGCCCCTTTCCACTGCCTGGAGTGAGGATGGGTAATGACCATGTATTGGATTGGCCAAGAAGTTCATTTGGGTTTTTCTGGGAAAACTCCCTATGAATGGCTGAGCAACAATATGGAAGGAGCTTGGGTCTCCTGAACCATGGAGCTATCATATCAGCCTTGGCCCCTTATGCTCTGACCATTCCACAAGAGAGAAATAAATTTCTTTCTTGTTTAAGCCACTGTTATTTGGGTGTTTCTGTCAATGTGCATCTTTTTTTTAATTTATTTTTAATTGGAGGATAATTGCTTCACAATGTTGTATTGGTTTCTGCAGTACATCAACATGAATCAGCCATAGGTATACATATACTCTCTCCCTCTTGAACCTCCCTACCTCTTCCCATCCCATCCCACCCCTCTAGGTTGTCACAGAGTACCAGGTTGAGCTTTCTGTGTTATCTACTACTCCCCCATTTCATCCCTGCCCTGTTATTATCTACACATATACCATGGTCATCCCCTTCACAAAACTTATAATTTATAGTTAAAAATGCATTTGCTTGTTGACTATCTGTCTTTCCCACTGGACTTCAAGACAGTAGGAATCATATTTATTTTGTTTACTGCTATATCCCAGGCCTGGCACTTACAAAATGTTCATTAAAATTTAGCTGCATGTTGAAATGAACACTGACCTTCAACTGCCAAAAGTTACCTTTGTTCCTTTAATCTAAACACCACCTATTAAGTAAAAAATAAAATCAAATAGCTTGCTACACAACAGTACTTTAATGCAGTGGTTTCAAGAATTTTATATTGGCTCTATCTTATTCCCGATAATTTCCTATAGCTGAGAAGCATTGTCATTAAAAACACAGGCTTTGGAAAATAGTTTTAACACATTCATGGGATTGCTCAGTACTGGGCCCATTATTATGCTTTGTTCTTTCTTTAGGTGAATGGAGCTTGTTGTTTTGTTTTGTTTTTTTTACTATAAACTCCTAATATAATCCACAGTCCCTGAGGACATGGGCCACAAAAGCAGCAGTGCCGTAATTCAGCAGCAGTAGATCGGCCCACAGTGAAAAACCCTAGTTTGCTTTTCTTGTCCCTCATGTTACCTGTCGGGGCCTTGGTGTCGGCCTTCCTGCTCTCCCGGTCCCCCTTCTGGGCCCACACGTGGACCGTGTACTCCACGCCCGGCCTCAGGCCCGTCAGGACGGTGCTGCTCTGCTCCTTCCCCACCGGAACCTCCCTGGTGTCTCCATCAGCAGAGGTGTAGCGCACCAGGTACCTGTCGATGACGGCCTGCACCGGGTCCCAGGAGACAGTGGCCGTGTTCTCTGTCACCTGCTTGGTCACCAGGTTTTGGGGGCTGTCAATGTCTGAAAAGAAAACAACAATCAATTTGGAGAAAATCACAGCCACCTTGCTTGGGGTGACACCCTTTCATGTTTCGTGGGATTTCCATCTTGCGTGCTCTAACTGCATCATGGACATATGTGTTCTGTCCCCATAAAGACTTTGACTCCTCAAGGAGAAAGCACAGTAGACCAAAACCCGAGTGTCTGTACTATTACCTCTACCAAGAGTTTAGCAAGACAAATTTCTTTCTTCATTCATTAGGCATATGTCAAATGCCCACTATATACAAGGCGTGGGACTAGACAGTTTGCAGGGTTCCGTTGAAGAAGACATGGTCTCTGCTCAGTTCAGTTCAGTCCAGTCGCTCCGTCGTGTCTGACTCTTTGCGACCCCACGAACCGCAGCAAGCCAGGCCTCCCTGTCTATCACCAACTCCCAGAGTCCACCCAAACCCATGTCCATTGAGTCGGTGATGCCATCCAACCATCTCATCCTCTGTCATCCCCTTCTCCTCCTGCCCTCAATCTTTCCCAGCATCAGGGTCTTTCCAAATGAGTCAGCTCTTTGCATCAGGTGGCCAAAGTATTGGACTTTCAGCTTCAACATCAGTCCTTCCAATGAACACCCAGGGCTGATCTCCTTTAGTATGGACTGGTTGGATCTCCTTACAGTCCAAGGGACTCTCAAGAGTCTTCTCCAACACCGCAGTAGCTAAAAATTTTGTTTCTAGTATCATGTCAACAAAGACTTCTCAGTTCATACAAGATGATTCTACCAGCCAGATGCCAATATAAGCTCCCAGAGGAAGAGGGCTATGTTCTACTCCCCTTGGGGTTCCCACTGCCTAGGAGGGAGTAGGGCCCATGGAAAATGCTCAACATATGTTGTTAAATGATTCGGCAAAATTAAAATCCAGTTTTAATATGCTTTAGCAGATCTTAGATTCACTTGTAATGCTGGTTTGCTGGCTAAATCACAGTACAGAAATATAATCATACATCTCTTTCACAATAAGATGAGAATATAACCTAGAAGTTACACCTGAAAATAACACAATATTATAAATCAACTATAAAAAGTTCAGACATAAACCCATGCACGTGCATGTGTGTGCTAAGTCACTTCAGCCATGTCTGACTCTTTGTGACCCCATGGACTGTAGCCTGCCAGGCTACTCTGCCCATGGGATCCTCCAGGCAAGAATACTGGAGTGGGTTGCCTTGCCATCCTCCAGGGGGTCTTCCTGACCCAGGGGTCGAACCTGCAGCTCCTGCATTGCAGGTGGATTCTTTACCACTGAGCCACCAGGGAAGCCAGAACATAACATAGAAATTATCCTTATCCTCAAATATCTCATTATAGTAAAGCAAACCACATACAACTACTCACTTTGGTAGATGTAAAGTCTACTTTTTGAAGTTGAGTTTTGAACACATTACAGTTAATATTCATGGCATTTGATTTTCATTTTCTGTTTCCAATCACAAACTCAACAGGAGAGCCTCAATACTGAACAGAAGACTCACACACTCGGAAGGAGCACTGGCAGGACCTGACCATCAGTCACAGCAGACTTGCAGCTTGGAGGCTGCCAGGTGGCCCTGACTTGTAAAGAAACCAGTTAAATGGAAATGAGAGATGGAACATGCAGTACATTATGATGGAACACCATCCTGCCCTTCCATAAATCATCAGCTTTGCCAGTTTTCAGTTCAGGAAACCAAAACTAGATGCGGCATAGCCTTAGCATGACAGGCCTTACATTCCCAAAGAACAGTGCTCTGTTACCTGTCGGGGCCTTGGTGTCGGCCTTCCTGCTCTCCCGGTCCCCATTCTGGGCCCACACGTGGACCGTGTACTCCACGCCCGGCCTCAGGCCTGTCAGGATGGTGCTGCTCTGCTCCTTCCCCACCGGAACCTCCCCGGTGTCTCCGTCAGCAGAGGTGTAGCGCACCAGGTACCTGTCGATGACGGCCTGCACCGGGTCCCAGGAGATGGTGGCCGTGTTCTCCGTCACCTGCTCGGTCACCAGGTTTTTGGGGCTGTCGATGTCTAAAAGGTAAAGTACACTATTAGCAAGCACCAGAGACTGAGACCATGTTCCTTGGGGTGAGGCAGTCTCCATTCTTACGGATTTCCTGCCTCCTGTGTGGATTTTTAGTTGTTTCATGGATGTAGGTCTTCTCACCACAGCTGGACTCTTGGATCCTCAAGCAGGTGGCACAGGACAGCAGAATGGGCACCGGATCCAGAGTCAGAAGAGCTCCATTCCAATCCCAGCCCAGGAGGCAGAGGGGAGGACCACCAGGAGGAGCTACGGGCTGGAGCCAGCAGACCTGGGCTCTAAGTCCAGCTCGATCATCAGCCAGCAGCGGCCCTGCACAACTCTGCCACCCCTGGCTGGGTCTCCATCCTCATTTGTAAAATGTGGGCCTTGCCAAATAGATTTTAAGGTACCATAATATTCCATGAATATTCCATGAATCATCAGCTAACTTTGTGACTTGTCGAAATCATTCACGTCTCTGTATTTGAGGTTTCTCAGCTGTAAAATGGGGATATTGATTCCTGCTCTACCCATCTCAATGAATTCCTCTGAGTACCAATGAAATGAAGAATATAATTCTCATTCATTGCTGGTAGGAATGTAAAATAGTGCCACTCCTCTGGAAACAATTTGGCAGCTCCTCAAACAGTTAAACATAGAGTTACCATATGACCCAGGAATTCCACTCCTAGGTATATAGCCAAAAGAATGGAAAACATATGCCCACACAAAAATTCGTTCATAAACGCTCACAGCATCATTATTCACCATAGCCCCAAAGTGGAAACAACCCAAATGCTCATCAACTGACAAACGGATAAACAGAATGAATTAGATCCATGTAATGAAATATTGGAGAAGGAAATGGCAACGCACTCCAGTGTTCTTGCCTGGAGAATCCCAGGGATGGCAGAGCCTGGTGGGCTGCCATCTATGGGGTCGCACAGAGTCGGACACGACTGAAGTGACTTAGCAGAAGCAATGAAATATTATTCAGCAATAAAATGTATGGACACAAGCTACAACATGGGTGAACCTTGAAAATATTATGCTTAGTGAATGAAGTCAGCCACAAAGGGCCACATATTCTATGAATCTATTTATATGAAATGTCCAGAATAAGGAACTCTCTACAGACAGAAAGTATGTAGCTTCCTAAGGCTGGAGGAAGCAGTGCTGGGGAACAACTGCTAATGTCTGGGGTTTGTTTTAAGAGTGATGAAAATATTCTGAATTAGACAGTGGTGATGGCTGCTCCATTCTGTATATACTAAAAACCACTGAATCACACACACTATAAAAAGGTGGACTTTATAGTATGTAAATTATAACTCAATAAGTCTGTTCTTAAAAAATGAGAAACAGAGATGAAAGAGCTTTAAAAATTATGAACTGTTACTATTTAAAAGTGCAACCTTAGGATCCTCAGAATGGAGTACACAGCAATCAAAAGAGAATTTCTCCACTAAGAAAGCCATAAGACTTCCTTGTTCCGAAGAGATTGCAGCGCAAGTCATTTTCCTAAGGTACTTACCTCACAGATCCTAACATGTGGCTTATTTCTTTCCTTTCAAGAAGAAATGTTTAATGATTGATCACAAAGTAAATTCACAGTTGGAGGGACAGTGGATAGATAAAACCAATTACCATTTATCTTTGCAAGATCAAAGTATGAGGCCAAATGTGAGCCCCTTATTTTGATGTAATGTGTAAAAAGGAAATGAGGGATGGTATGTGGTTTGGCAGAAGTCTACCCTCCTGGTCTTCCAGAAATCATCAATTCTGCCACTGTCAGTTCAGGAACACAAAACTTGACCAGCCATTGACTTTAGCATGTCAGGGGTTCCATTTCTAAACAGCAATGCTCCCTTACCTGTCGGGGCCTTGGTGTCAGCCTTCCTGCTCTCCCGGTCCCCCTTCTGCGCCCACACGTGGACCGTGTACTCCACGCCCGGCCTCAGGCCTGTCAGGACGGTGCTGCTCTGCTCCTTCCCCACCGGAACCTCCCCGGAGTCTCCGTCAGCAGAGGTGTAGCGCACCAGGTACCTGTCGATGACAGCCTGCACCGGGGCCCAGGAGACGGTGGCCGTGTTCTCTGTCACCTGCTCAGTCACCAGGTTCTGGGGGCTGTCGATGTCTGAAAGGAAGATGCTGATCAATAAACACTATTCACAGAGTGAAATCTTGTGGCCACGTTGCTTGGGGTGGGGTAGTTTCCTGTTCTCATAATTTTCCTATCTCATATGTCAGGTTTCAGCTGTTTCATGGACATAGATCTCTTTATACATCCAGACTTGAGGATTTTCAAGGAGGAAGCACAGAACAGCAGAATGAGCAGTAGACCCGGAGTCAGGAGAGCCGTGGCCCTGGACAACCCAGCTGTCTCCAGCTGGGCCTCAGTTTCTTGATCTGTAAATCTTGCCTTCAGGTTGTATGGTCTCAGGTACCTCTGAGCCCTACTGGTCCATGCATGCATCTAATCTCATAAATTATTAACTTGCTTTGTGACCCTGGGCAATTCACTTCACTTCTCTGCATCTGTAAAACGGGGGTGTTCAATAGTTATTGTACATCTCTCCAGGGTAGCTCTGAAAACCAGGACCAACAAACATCATGTAGAAAGGGGTCTTGACTATAATATGGTTATCAGTGTTTATAGGAAAAAAAGGCATAGGGAGATAACATGAGTACATATTCTGTAGAGTTGAGTATCATAGGACTTAATAACATGTCCTTTATAACAGTTTCTGGCACAGAGTGCATGTCCAGTGACCACAAGCTATTTTAAATGATAGCAGTTTGTTGATATTTTACAAATGTACAAGATTATATTTCTCCATACTGCACATAGATAATGTATTCAAAAATGTATTCACCAAGAGAATAAGAGCACTTCTCTGTTCCACATACAGGCATACCTAGTTTTATTGTGCTTCTCTCTATTGTGCATCACAGATATTACACTTTTCACAAATCAAAAGTCTGTGGCAATCCTGCACACAGCAAGTTATTGGCACCATTTTCCATTTGCCAACAACATTTGCTCACTCTATGTCTTTGTGCCACATTTTGGTAATGCTCATAATATTTCAAACTTTTTCATTCTTATTATATTGGTTTTGGTGATCTGTGGCAAGTGATCTTCAATGGTACTACAATTTGCTGAAGGTTCACATAATGATGAGCATTTTTAGCAAAAAAGTATTTTTAATTAAAGTATATACATTTTTTAGGCATTATGCTATTTACATTTCATAGACTACAACGCATTGTAAATTTAACTTTTATATGCACTGGCAAACAAGAAATTCATGTGACTTTCTTTATTGTGATGTTCACTTTATTGCAGTAATGTGGAAACAAACACAATATTTTGGAGATATGCCTATAGTTGATTGCAAAAGCCATTACCCAAGGTCTTATCATAGACTTACAATCATATGTTCAAGTGGGACCATCCTTATCTTGGCTTAGGCCTGACCCCAAGAAAATAAGTATCTACATTCCAACCTGAGGGCCCAAAGCCAAGGTGGGTGCAACAGTTTTGTGGCCTTTGATTGATCAACCAACTACAGACTATGAATGAGGTTGGAGAGCACAAAGAGGTGGGACTTAGAGAGTGGATTTCTTTGAAAAGAGTTACACGGAGAGTCCCATGGGTGAGGGCCAAGCCTCGAGTAAACAGTTGCAATAGGATCCCTTGCTGACCTGCACAGGTATACTCTAGAGCAAAAGTTCTCAACCAGGGGTGATCTCAGTTCAGTGTGGGATAGGGAGGCTCCTGGCCCCAAATGGGTAGAGGTCAGAGATGCTCCTAAACATGCTACAGTGTACAAGACAGACCCCTGCAACAAAGAATTATCAACAGTGCTCAGGATGAGAAAACATGACCAAAGCTTAGGGAACACCATGCGCTGGTGTCTGACCTGTGCATAAAATATCTGAGGTGTGAAAAAACTGCTGGTTGCCTTGCTGCAGAGAAAGGAGACACTGCAACGTTGGGAAAAAAAAAAAAAAAAACATATATCTGGCTGCGTGGACAAAGGGTGCATGTGCGTTCCACATGGCCAGATGTGGACCAAGGCAAGGATAGCCCACCTGGGGTTACTTTAGAAGCTGTTGAAGGGAATCATCCAGAAGGGTGAAGAGATCCCACCCACAAGATCACTCCAGTGAAAGAGTTGAGGGAAGAGGACAGATGAGCTGTCTCTGAAGAACCAAGGAAGTGTTCCATGAAGGAAAAGTTGTTTTTAATCCTTGTTGGGCACCATTGGCAGACTCAAGCCAGCTGTGACTGTTACTGTCAAGTGAGATCCCTCACCTCTCCTCCTGCTGACCCCTGAACTCCCACACACAAAACATTAATGGGTCAGAAAGTCTAGCTAGCACTCTGGAAGAACAGTGCTTGAAGAACAGAAGAGAAATATGAGAGAAGCCAAGCACAACCCCTTCCGTGGCAGGCAGTCCACCCACGAATGGCCCAAGCTGATGAAGAAGAGCAGGTTTAACTTTCAAATATGTACAATTACTTGGATGTATATATCTTAATTACTAAAATGAAACATATTGGGGGTTTAAAGTGACTTAGACATTTGCTTATTCTGAACCAATAAAACACCATCATTTCTACCAAAAATGTTCATCCAAAGGGCAGAAACAAAAATAAGCACTGTGGAAAGGCTTTAAACTGGTGAGGAAGGAAGAAATTTGGTTTTGGATCAGCCCATCCCTCAGCATGGTCATTACTTGTGCTTTCTTTATATTTATTCCTTATGAAGGGGAAGGTTTTCGGTGTAAACAACAAAGCAGGTGCACAGACAGACAAATGACCATGAGCAGGAACGTCAGTGTTGAAAGCCTAAACTTTGGTCTTTAACCAAACAGGACAAGCTACACATTCTAAGAGAAGCCACGCCATGGAAGAAAGGGGTACACAATTTCCTATGCGAGGATACCAGCCTGCTCATCCTTAAGCCTCTCTTTCTGCTAAGGTGAGAGAAGGAAAACCAACCTAGACAGACCATGAGCTTAGCAGTGACACAGTGACAATATGTGCTCCATTACCTGTCGGGGCCTTGGTGTCGGCCTTCCTGCTCTCCCGGTCCCCCTTCTGCGCCCACACGTGGACCGTGTACTCCACGCCCGGCCTCAGGCCCGTCAGGACGGTGCTGCTCTGCTCCTTCCCCACCGGAACCTCCCTGGTGTCTCCATCAGCAGAGGTGTAGCTCACTAGGTACCTGTCGATGCCGGCCTGCACCGGGGCCCAGGAGACGGTGGCCGTGTTCTCCGTCACCTGCTCGGTCACCAGGTTCTGGGGGCTGTCGATTTCTTTAAGAAAACATTTGGGAAAGACTAAGCCTTGAAGCAACATAAGAGATACCCATCACCCCATCACAGAGATTTTTATCTCCTAGAGCCCTCTTAGCACAAGACAATGGCTTTCCCATCCCAGATTCCCTGGTGGGAGTCAAGGGAGAAAGTAACCCCTGGTTCTCCACATCAAAGGACTCCTCATTATAAAGCTGACATACTTCCTTAGCTTCCAACTCCCTAAAATGTGGGAGGAACAATGTCTTCTTTAGCAACATTATGGCACATCAAAACAATCCATCAAGTACCTGGCATGATTTTGGGGTATCTAATTTACCATTCTATCAGGGGCTACTTCCCAAGCAATCGTTATAGAAGTACTATCATAATCATTGCAATGACCAGATCCTATCAGTATCTTGACTGAGTCTGCTAAAAACACAGCCACTGCACAGCTTTCCTTCTGTCTTCTAGTCGGCTGAGTGGCTCCATGAGTAGCTGTCACCGTCAGGAAGGGCAGCACGATGAGATCACCACTAGAACTCACCATCTCCTTTGAGCTTTCAGTCTCTGCTTTGCAAAGTCTCTCAACTCAAGACACATCTTTTGTCACCATGCACACCCAAATCCACACCCTCAAACTTCAATCCCCATTGACCATCTTTCTCTTGTTACCTGTCGGGGCCTTGGTGTCAGCCTTCCTGCTCTCCCGGTCCCCCTTCTGCGCCCACACATGGACCGTGTACTCCACACCCGGCCTCAGGCCCGTCAGGACGGTGCTGCTCTGCTCCTTCCCCACCGGAACCTCCCTGGTGTCTCCGTCAGCAGAGATGTAGCGCACCAGGTACCTGTCGATGACGGCCTGCACCGGGTCCCAGGAGACGGTGGCCGTGTTCTCCGTCACCTGCTCTGTCACCAGGTTCTGAGGGCTGTCAATTTCTTTAAGAGATAAAAAAGTGTACCATTTGCCAACTCACTAATTTGTGAAAGGCCAGCACACAAACAACCAAAATGATGACCTCAACAAATTTCAGAGTGTGTTATATGCCAATAGTTGGGATAACTTATGGGTTTAATTAAGCAAGTGGTCTGAAATTTCCAAGAATGAGCCATTTGCATTTAATGAAAAGTAAGGTTTACAGACAAAGCCTATATTGAGTCTCAACTCTATAAACTTTTCTCTACAAGTTGCCTTTGAATAAAAAGAATTTGTCTTCATATACACATTTCTCCATTACCCTGGATTTACATAATGTACTCTTTTAGTTCCTGACTCCTTATACTGGAAAGCAGTTACACTTCAATAAATCTTTGCATCAGATCTAATATTTTCTTTTGGAAAAAAAATATCCAATAAGTAGAAGCTGTCAGTTCTTTCCATATAAAACATTATGTCTGAGGCCAGAGAACTTGGAGACTTTTAAAGTATTTGATGTCTAGGTGGATAAAAATAATCCTACTTGTCTGAGTTTCTATGCAGTTGAAACCTGGGTTCCACTATATCCTGGTTGCCAACTTAGAACAAACTATACAACTTAAGTCTTGGTCTCCTTGTCTCTACAAAGAAGGAAATATCAGTACCTACCTCTGTTTATGATGAATGGTAAATGAGATATTGCATAGTAAATCTTAAATATGAGCTCTTTGCTATTACGAATGTCACTTAAGGTATGAAATATCACTTTGTCCTCAAAACGTAAACCCTTAAAAGGTCAATAACCTAAGGAATCAGGTGTAATGATTAGCATGCCTTTACTCTCCTGTTTCAAAAACCACCTCTTTGAAAGGATGAGCTTTCTATGACAACAGCTTTATTTCAGACCTCTACACCATAACTTGCCAGTGTGGCCAGGCCAGCTCGGTGGGATACACAGACAAGGGAGAACATGCCAGAAGGAGCACAGGAGCTGGAATGTACCACCAACAGCTGACATGAAAGGACAGTTTATCCTGGGATTCGGAGCTGGCTTCTCCGTCCCAGCTTCATCTTTCCACACTCCACCCCTCTCACTCACCCACCCACCATAAATACCACTAAAGATAACATTACCAAGATAAGCTGATGTTAAGCCATGAAAACCAGCCTGTCATATTCCCACACCTTGGCTGTCCAGCCGCTCAGTCGTGTCTGGCTCTTTGCGACCCCATGGGTTGCAGCACGCCAGGCCTCCCTGTCCTTCTTTGCATGGGCTGCTCCCACTGCCAACAGCCGCCCATCCTTCTAGACTCTTCAGGCGTCACCTCCGCCTGTGGGCTGCCATGACCGCTCTCACCCCTACCTTTTTTCAGACTCCCATAGTTCCAGGGTTATGCTAACACAACGTAAGTCACTGCACTTTATCTTTTTCACTTGTCTTCTCCTCCCAGAGGACTGTGAGCAACGTATGAGCGCAAACCGTGTCTTCTACCTCTGTACCCCCAGAGCCCGGCTCCGTGCCTGACACCCCCGGCAGCACCGCACCAGTAGCTCCTCTAATCCGTGGTACTTATTCACACCGCCCTCATCTGTGAGCAGGGAAACCTCTTCTTTATTACAACTTTCGCTGTCTTAAAAAGGTTGACCCAGGGACTTCCCGGGTGGTCCGGTGGTTAAGAATCCACCTGCCAATGCAGGGGACATGGGTTCAGCCCTTGGTCCGGGAAGCTCCCACATGCTACAGGGAAACGAAGCCTGTGCACCACAACGACTTGAGCCCACGAGCCGAGAGCCTGTGCTGCTCAACCAGAGAGGCCACCTCAACGAAGAGCCCGTGCACCACAGCTAGAGCAGCCCCACTAGCGCCTCTCGCCACAACTAGGGAAAACCCGTGCACAGCAACGAAGATCCAGCACTGTCAACATAAATAATAAACAAATGTTTTCTTAAAAGGTTGACCCACGTGTTCTATTCACAACACCCAAAATCTTGGTAAATGGAAGGCCACGTGTAATATAACCCGGGATCTGGTAATCTACGGTCCGTCCATCAGCCAAATCTGACCCACTGCCTGATTACATAAATCAAGTGTTATTAGAACACAGTCATGCCAGTTCATTTACATACTGTCTATGGCTGTTTTCTCATTTCAGTGGCAGAGTGGAGTAGACCACCAGAGACTGTGTGGTCCCCAAAGCTGAAAATATTTACTCTCTGGCCTTCTGTAGAAGGTTTTCTGACCCTGACTTTAAACAAATCTAGATCTCACCACCCTTACTGCCAACTGCCTCTTCCCCTGGAGGAGACAAAGACCACGTGGCCTCAGGAGGCTCTGGACCATGAAATGCTTCCAGGTCAAATGCGGATTAACATTTCTGTGCACTGAATGTTTGTGTCTTTTCAAAATGTATATGTCGAAGATCTAACCCCTCATTTGATGGTATTTGGAGGAGGGACCCTTGGGAGGGAATGAGCTTTAGATGAGATCATAAGGATGGGGCTCCCATGGTGGGATTAATGTCTCTCTGAGAAAAAGAGGAGACCAGAACCTCCTCCTCTCCAGCACGTAAAGAAGAAGGAAGCATCTGTAAGTCGAGAAGAGGGCCTTCACCAATAAATGAATCAACTGGCATCCAGATCATGGGAATTTCCAGGCTCCAGAACTGCAGGAAATAAGGTTCTGTTGTTTAAGCCAACCAGCCCATGGTGTTTTGCTATAGCAGCCCAAGCAAGAAATAAGCACAACTATGATTTATGTAGCACTCTCTATGTCAGGTAGGGGCTTCCCTTGTAGCTCAGTTGGTAAAGAATCTGCCTGCAATGCAGGAGACCTGGGTTCAATTCCTAGGTCAGGAGAAGGAAATGGCAACCCATTCCATTATTCTTGCCTGGAGAATCCCATGGACAGAAGAGCCTGGAGGGCTACAGTCCATGCAGTCCCAGAGTTGGATACAACTTAGCAACTAAACCACCACCACCTCTATGTCAGGTACTTACATGGATTAATTCATGTAATCCTCACACTAACCCAGTGATGTAGAGTTACGTGCCCCATCTAATAGACAAGAATCTGAGGAACAGAAGTGAAATAAGTTACCCCAAATCTCTCGGCTAATAAATGGTAGAGCTGAGATTAAAACTTGGACAGTCAAGCTTCTGAAACCGTATTGCTAATTGATTATCAGCTTTTCTGAGCATCTTGACACTAAGAGACTGTCCAAAACAGAAGTCTATCAATAGGTGAATACTTTTCTAGGATTCCTGTCACGTGTGTGGGACGTCGTGGATTCCAGGATTAGGCTTTCTGAATTCAAAGTTGGTGCCAGAGGAGGGTTTAAGCAGAAGGAATGTCTGGGATATACATTCCCATGCAGCCTCAGAACACCTGCAGGCCCCAGCCAAGCAGAATGATGGGATGGAGTGAGGGAGCCCTTACAGTTTCGGAAAGCATAAAGTTAGAATTGGTACACTTGGTAAATGTTGACTCAGGAGGCAAACCATTTTCATGGTCTGAAAGACAGCTCCAGATTACACACACAGTGCCTGTGCCATCACTGCAAGCTGAGATAAGCATTCAAATTCACTGTCAGCCAAATGTTTTGAGTTTTCACATCCAAAAAAAAATGAAAATTAGAAAGTGTTCCTCTGCTCTGAGGGAGTCGCATGTGGAATTTCAACCCACGTAAGTATGACCTTCTGATTCAAATTAAAAGGATGACCTCTTTTGCTTGAGGTTAAAAAGGGGAAAAATTCATAATTAAGAAATTTAAAATTGCTTTGGCAACCCCCTGCCCCTGCAAACAAAAGAGCTGGTGCTAGGTGGGATTCGGTCTCCTAATTCAAGAATCAATCTTCTCCCTGCCGTGAGGAAGTCTGTTTATTTAGAGATGGGAGAGAATAAGAATGAGAGACGACTCCCCTTCTCCTGTTACCTGTGAGGGCCGTGGTGTCCACCTTCTTGCTCCCCTGGTTGCCCCTCTCAGCCCACACGTAGACTTCATAGGCCTCCCCCGGCCTCAGGCCTGTCAGGACAGTGCTGTTCTGCTCCCTGGGCACCGCCGTGTCCTTGGTCTCCCCGTCAGCGGAGATGTAGCGCACCATGTACTTATCGATGACCGCCCGAACTGGGTCCCAGGAGACCGCCACTGTGTCTTCAGTCACTCGGTCGGTGACCACATTGGTTGGACTATCAATTTCTTCATAAACATAACACAAGAAAGAAAAATTAGAGAAGACCTTTGGCTGGTCAAGGTTACAAATGTTTCAAGATTGCATTCTTCTGGATGACCTGGTTCCATAGTCTGTGCAATGCAAGACTCTCTGTCATCTATGACAGGGAACAACTGGCCTCTGCTTGAACCCTAAGCTGAGAAAAGTCTTCCTGATGGATGTCCATTTTCAGACCACTGAACACATTAGAGAAAGCTCTTCCAAGTGTGTCCACTTGAAGTGGCTGCTCCTTCAAGGATGTCTACCCTTGGTGGGCATGGAGAATACATCTAATTCCTCTTCTCAGAGACCATTCAGCAGGTGGATGGTCTCTTCCTATACTGTGCTGTACTTAGTCACTCAGTCATATCCGACTCTTTGTGACCCCATAGACTGTAGCCCGCCAGGCTCCTCTGTCCATGGGGATTCTCCAGGCAAGAATACTGGAGTGGGTTGCCATGCCCTCCTCCAGGGGATCTTCCCAACTCAGGGTCTCCAGCATTGTAGGTGGATTCTTCACCATCTGAGTCACCAGGGAGGCCTGGTCTCTTCCTACTTCTCCCCTAATCAAAACAGCTTCACCTCTCTAATTTATGCACTTGTAAATTAAAATCTATTATATTGTATTATAAACTTATATTACCAACTTCCCACTTAGTTTCTAGAATTGGCATTTACATCTAGACGTGTTCTTGTCTTTCCCTTTTCATAGAAAAATTCCCAGAACTCAGTCCATTCATTCAACAATTCACTGAGCATCCATTCCATGCCATGGAGTGTAATGGCTCTCAGGAATCACCAATTAACAGGACAGTCAAAAATCCCTCTTCATGTAGACTTCATATTCTAGAAGGACTAACCCAGAACAAAATGTCACAGACACGTTACCCCTCAATAACAGCCTCAGCCCAGAGCCTCAGAAAATCCCAGTTACCCCAGGGGTTTTCAACCTTTGTCAACCAAGGACACCTACTAAGTACCACCACCAGAGGGTCTACTTCAGAAGGTCTGAGATATGCCCTGACATCTCTATTTAAAAAACAGATACACAAAACTGCACAGGTGATTCTGATGTCCATCAAAGTTTGAGGATCTCCACATTAAACCACATCTTCCCAATTTTTGCATATCATACATGTCCTGGACCCACCATTTATCCTCATTATATTTTATCTTGCAGATTCCATTTATAATGTAGTCTTTCATCCAAGATGCCCACTTTCCTTTCCAGGTTCTTACCATTTGCAAACTTAATAAGTGATTCATCTGAGTGCACCCATCAAGGTCACTGATAAAGATGCTTGCCCCAAGACCCCGCCTTACATATAGACTGGTATCCTTCTGGGTGAAGACACACAGAAAGGAAATCTGAGCATTTTTCTTCTTCCTCATCCTGCTCTAGTTCTCTTGGCCAAGGATTTTCCAGCAGAGAAGTTACAACTTTACATAGCTATGTTCTCTGACACCAGTGCACTTTTCTTGAGCACAGTGGCTGTGTTTTGTGTGCAAGGAAATGAAATACGTCCTATCACCTCAGACAGTGCATATTTTGGTTAATAAATCAACTGCCATTTATTAACCACACACTAAGTGCCAGGTGCTTTTAATTCATGACTTTATCAGACCTCATAGTAACAACATAAGGCATTCACCAGGTCCTCCATGTACTAGTTTGCAAAATTAATAATGGTTACCATTTTGAGATCACTAATTATATGCAAGACTCAGAGAGATTAGATAAATTGCCCAAACTACACAGACAGTAAATGGTAGATCCTGATTCCTTCTTTAAACAATCATTGAGTGTCTACTTGGAGCCAGAGACTCAGCAGTGGTATGAGTTAAATTGTGTCCCCTTACCAAAAAGATAAATCTAAGTACTAAACCCCAGCACCTCAAAATGTGACTTCATTTGGAGGTCTAGAGATATAGGGTTAAAATGAGGTCTTTATGGTGGTGGAACCGATCCTTACAAAAGGGGGAAATTTGGACACAGACACATTCAAATGGAAGACAAGATGAAGACACTCAAGGAGGAGACAGGCATGTGAACAGGCACCCCAGTGTTCACTGCAGCATTGTTCACAAGAGCCAAGACACGGAAGCAGCCTAAAGGTCCATCAACGGAGGAACGGGTAGAGAAGATATATATTAGTATGTATCCATATACACACACACAATGGAACACTACTCAGCCAGTAAAAAGAATGAAATAATGCTATTTGCAGCAACATGGCTGAACCTAAAGAATGACTTCTCAGTAAGTCAGAGAAAGAGAAACATCATATGATATCCCTTATATAATGGAATCCTAAAAAGCCATGATACAAATGAACTTATTTACAAAACAAAAACAGATTCCCAGACTTAGAGAGCAAACTTACGGTTGCCAGAGGGAAGGATGGGGGGAAGGGATAGTTAGGGAGTTTGGGATGGACATGTACACACGGCTATATTTAAAATGGATAACCAACAAGGACCTACTGTATAGCACAGGGAACTCTGCTCAATGTTATGTGGCAGCCTGAATGGGAAGAGAGTTCGGGGGAGAATGGATACATGTATGTGTACGGCTGAGTCCCCCTGTTGTCCACCTGAAACTATCACAATATTGTTGATAGACTGTACTCCAATACAAACAAAAAAGTTAAAAAAAACAAAACAAAACACAAAGATTGCCAACAAACCCCAGAGGCTGGAAGGGACAAGAAAGGATCCTCCCCTTGAGCTGTCGGAGAAAATGTGGCCCTGCTGACACCTTGATTTCAGACTTCCAGCCTCCACAACCAAGAGACACTCAATTTGTTTTAAGCCACTCAGGTTTTGGTACTTGGTTATAGCAGCCCTGGGAAACTAATATAAGCAATGAAGAGAATAAAGACCCTCAACCAGGGAGCTTACATTCTCTTGGAAGAGCCAAACAATAAACAAGTGGGGATAGTGTTAGGAAGCCCAATAGGGCAAGGTAAAGGAATTACAAAGTGAGAGAAGAAAGACACTTGGGATTTTAGAAGGAAGGCCAGTGAGAAGGTAACATCTGAGCAAAGAGCAAAGTGGAATGAGGCATCGGGCCATGGACAATCTGGGAGACCTCACTTCAGGCAAAGATAGCAGCGAGTTCAAAGGCCCTGCTCCATGTATTCGGGGAACAGCAGTAGGCCAGGGCATCAGGACAGAGTAGGTGAGGGGGTTGAGTGGCTGAAAGTGAGGCTAAGGAGGCAAGGGGATGCCTTTGAAAGTCATTGTAACAACTTGGCTTTTGCACAGAATGAGATTAGAAGCTTCTGGGGGTGGCAGAGGCGGGCGGTGGCTCACAGAATAGTATGATCTGACATGTTATAAAAGGACCCCTCTGGCTGCTGGAGAGAGTACAGACTATCGCAGGTCAAGAGCGGAGTCCCCTAGGAGGCCGCTACAACAGTTAATGTGTGAGATGACAGGAACATGGACAATTGTGGCAGATGAAAGAGGACTGGGGAGACTGCAAAGACAGAGCTGCCAGAGTCTGCTCGGGAATTTGACATGACTATAATGACTTGTTGGTTTGGGTCTTGAGCAATTTGCAGAAAGTGGCGACATTTACAGAGATGGGGAGATCTTTGGTACTGGTATTACAACAAATGCTAAAGGAACTTCTTCTAGGCAGGAAACACAAGAAAGGAGGAGATATGAGGGAGGGTAGAGTCTCCAGAAGAGGCTGAGGAGAGGAATAGGACCAAAGGTTTGCTTTTGGACTTATTAACTGGTAACTGGTAGAGTCAAGATTTGAATCCAGTCCCATCTACCTAAGACTACAAATTTCCACCTTATACCACTACCATTGGCCTCTTCTTCTTTGTTTAGTATTTATTTGTTTAGCTGCATCCAGCCTTAGTTGTAGCACACAGGAACTTCATTGTGTTACGCGGCATTTCAGGCAGACTCTCTAGTTGTGGCACGGGTTCAATCGTTGCACATGCAGGCTTAGTTGCTCCGAGGCAAGTGAAGTCTTAGTTCCCCCACCAGGGATTGAACCCATGTCCCTGGCATTGCAAGACCGATTCTTAACTGCTGGACCACCAGGGAAAGGCCCCCATCAGCCTCTTCTTACAGAACTATGACTACTACTAAGAATGCAAAAAAAGTGTAAGCGTTAGTCGCTCAGTCGTGTCCAACTCTTTACAACCCCATGGACCATAGCCCACCAGGCTCCTCTGTCCATGGGATTCTCCAGGCAAGAATACTGGAGTGGGTTGCCATTCCCTTCTCCAGGGGATCTTTCCAACCCAGGGATCAAACCTGGGTGTCCCATACTGCAGGCAGATTCTTTACCATCTGAGCCACCAGGGAAGCCCACTGCTAAAATGATAATAATCAGTTGCAAATAAAATAAAATATGATCTGAAAATTTCTTGTGACCTGAAATCCAGCAGCACTGGTGGATTGGAACTTGGAGGGGCAACTAGAAAGAGGACATGGTCCCAGGCTGTCACCTCTGGGAGACTGGGGCTGGGTGTATCTCACACCCACTGGCAAAGTGGGTCTCTTGGGATGAAAGGGCAGTGCGTTCAGAACACAGACACCAGAAGAGCCTAGTCCTGGGCCTCCGGAGGCTCAAGCAGGCTCTACGAGGATGCTCAGGAGAAAGTGTGTACCCTGAGGGACAGGGCTCCCTCCTCACCCCATTACCCCTTTCTGTGCAAAGCATGATTCTGCACATTCAGGGAGGATATGAAGAGAGCCTCCAATGGTGATATGTCACTTTGGGGAAATCAGTGCTAAACTGGGAGTGGGGACACTTTGACTGGCAAAGTGAGGATGGGGAACACCCAGAGAGTCCTGCCTCTTGAAGTCCCTGGCCCCCACCCTCTCCCACATCTGTACAACCCCCAGGCCTCTCACCACCTCCCCCTGCCCCAGATCAGTACTTGTCACTATGGCTGCCAGGACCCTCAGCCCAGGCCCACGGCATTGTAGGGTGAGGGCTGCCTGAGTGTGCAGCCCTGTCAAGATCCATCAAATCCACATGGCTAGATGGAGGAAGCCTTATGTTTTTATAATCAAGTTTGATAGAATAATATATGAAAAGCACCTGGCATGTAGTATGTGGTCCATCAATGGCACCTGGCTTTTTCAACACTATAGTTTTACAGGTCATTCGCAAAAAGTGAGCTTATGTAACACACCTCTTCTTAGAGAAGAAAAAGCACATAAGGAATGAGCATGAGACAAAGGGCCACCTATAGGATTACACACCAATTTAGCTCTGTGGCAGCCACTACAATACTCTAATATCTGGGAAACAGAGATCAGAAAGATTAGAGAATGACCCTCAAAGAAGAAACTGAATGTTTCCATATATCCCCTCGTTTTTGGATTTCCTTTCTATCTAGACAACCACAGAGCATCAAGGAGGTTCTTGCTAGTTTACTATTTTATACATAGTTGTGTATATTATATATGTCAACCCCAATCTCCCAATTCATCCCACCTCCTCTTTCCCTGCTTGGCGTCCATACACTTTTTCTCAACGACTGTGTCTCTATTTCTGCTTTGCAAATAGGTTCATCTGTACCATTTTGCATATATATAACTGATTCACTTTGCTATACAGCAGAAACTCATACAACATTGTAAAGCAACTATACTCTGATAAAATGTTTTTAACATAAACAGTAATGAGGGCAGGCTTGCCTTTACATATAATAAAATTATGATAAGTCCAAAAAAAAAAAAAAAAGAAAGATGAAGGAAATCTTCTTCTAAAAAAACAGAAAGAAAAAGAAACTGAATATTGTCTTTCCATCACTGCCTGTGCATTAAGGACAGTCCTAAACAGACGTGTTAGACTGCATCTGTCCCACTTGGGTGAACAGGGCTAAGCTACCACCAAGGATTATGGGAACCGATCCAGGGAAGTACAGATTTCTGGCACAAGGCCTGATTTTGACACACAGCCCTGAGGCTCCTCCTCCTCCCCACAACAGTCCCAGCACCCCCAGGAACAGAGAAGAACCAGGAAAAAGCCATCTCGGCTATGAACAGTGAGAAGGTAGGAGGCAAAATAGAATCATAGCATGTCAGAGTTACAGAGACCTCACTCAGAGAGGACATGTGACTTCTCCAAACTCATAAAGTCAATGAGAGGCCGGGCTAGCCTGGAACTCGGGACTCCCCGCCCCCTTTCTCTCAACTCCCTAAAAACAGCAACAACAACGTGTTTAAGAGGCTCTTCAATGAGCTGCTCCTCTCCTTGATAAATTTCAGGATGGGAATCGGATGCCAAGATACAGATGTAGGAGGAAAGCCTCAGTGATAGGACCCCCCGCAATGCACTACATCACTGGAAGGAGCCAGCTTACCAGGACCAAGACCTCCCTCTCTGCCAAGAATGAATATGGGGGTCATAAACAGTCTTTTCCATGGAACAAAGCCTTTTAGTAGCCTGCTGCAGCTGGCCAAATCTGAGATGAATCACAGCCGTGGCTCAACTGGGAGATGGGCCCTCCTGCCCTGGCCCCAGCTTCCTCCTCAGGCTGCAATCTCCCACCTGCCAGACACTAGCAGCCCTGGTGGGAACTTTCTCGGGGCCATGGGAGGTGAGGGACATCTAAGACAAGAGTTATGAGGCTTGATAGGAGAGATTCACTTTTGAGTGCATGTATTAGGTGGCGCCAATGGTAAAGAACCTGCCTGCCAGTCCAGGAAACATTAGAGATGCGGGTTCGATTCCTAGGTCGAGAAGATCCCCTGGAGGAGGGCATGGCAACCCATTCCAGTATTCTTGCCTGGAGAACCCCATGGACAGAGGAGCTTGGCAGGCTGTGGTCCACAGGGTCGCAAAGAGTCAGACACGACTGAAGTGACTTAGCACACACACACTCAAATAAAGGTGAGCCCCATTTCAGAGAGATCTACAAAACTGGGGATACAGAAAAGGCTAGTGAGGAGTTCTAGCACGTAAGGACAGGTTTTTCTGCTTTATGACAAGATTCCCCCACACGGTTGGGTAGGGTTACAGCTGTCCTGGGTTTATGCGGACACCCTCAACAGCACAGGTCCACACTCCAACCCATGGCCACAGGCTTAGGGACAGCCTTCTCCATTCACAACAGCCACATGTGAGCCACCTAGCTGGCATGTGGAAAATGGCATAGTCAGGGCCTAAAATCTATGGAGACATGGGCTTGAGGGCAGGGACGGGGACAGGGCCTACACTACTGTTCTGAAGGTGAGTTCACTGAAGAGAGATGTATAGTACCTCTTTAGTAGAGCTATAGTAGCTATGTTTTCTCAGGTCTCCTCCACTGCTGTTCATTGTGGCAATAAAATTATTCAAAAGATCATATGTAGAGAATGTGCTCACAGAGATCAATCCATCTTCCTGCTGTCCTCGTCTAACTTTGCTTCTGGAAAGCAACTCTAAACTCAAATGTCATTCACTACTTTACTCTGAATCTCCTAAACTTTGTAGGCCTCAACAGTCTCATCTGTAAAATGGGAATAACAATGCTTGCAATGTTAGTAGAAGGACGAAAGATAATGTTCATGAAGCCCCTCGGTACCTAGAACACAGTGGGGCCTCAAAGGCTAGAGATTCTCATTATTTTTCAGCTACAAGGTGTAGGTGTGAGGTGGCTGTGAGAGACAGGAGTTCTGAATGATACGGGAGCTCATCTTGCAACAAAAAGGAGCTAGAGAAGGAAAGTTTTAGGGGCTGGGCCATTTCAAATGAAGCACTGTGTTTGGGAAGCAATGACAAGTGAAAAGGATAGTAAGAGTTGCCAAAACTTATTTCAGAGCATAGTCTCAGGGGAAAAGTTCTGAGAAAATTGTTAACAAGTGAATACGCTAGACCGTATGTTCTAATGTGCCTGGGAACACGTGAGATTATGAAAAAGCAAGGGGTCCTTTGTTTCAGACTCACTATGGAAAGGCATGAATTACAGATGTTATTACAAAATCATAAACATAAAAAAGTAAGAGAAGGAATTTGAAACTCATGCAGTCCAACTTTCTATGTTACAGATGGAGCATCACCTCTCCTGGTCTGAGGGGCCTGCCTCTCTGGTCATCTGATGTGATGCAGTTGTGAGGGTCTGATGGGGAAGTTTGGGAACACTTCTCCCTGGAGACACTGGCCTGGCTGATGTGTGCTTCTCCAGAAGCTAACCTGGTCCTGAGGTTTTTAGAAGTGCTTTTCAGTGCACTTTGAGCATATTAACAGGGTAAGATTTTTCAGTCAACACTTTCTCTTCCATGGTCTGAGTTCCGCTGAGTGATTCGTTAAATGAAAAATATCTGAACTGTGCCAGCTCCACCCTGTACATGCATATGCCATTCTTATATTCCAGTGTGTTTTTCCATCGCACGGAATGCAAAACATCTGGAGAAAAGAGAGATTCTTCCCCTCCCTCTTAAATTAACTAACAGTCTAGCCAGATGTGAGAGTGTTTCCTGACCTTAGAAATTATTGTGTCTTTTTTGGTCATGTTAATAAGGCACATAATAAAAATTTATTTGCAATCCAATAAAATATCCCATCCTGCTTTTAGAATATAATAAGCAATAAAAATATTTCTTGAACACTCATGTTCTAGCTAGGATAATACACTTGAAAGTTTAATTGGCAATTCAAGGCCATTTGTAATTAAATGCTCTAGAAATTCAAGGGCAAAAATGGTTGCCATTTAACATGGTCCTAGAAGGCCTCAGTGGAGTGGCCAGTGTAGGGGCTGACCCTGGAGGGATGTGTGATGTTACTGCTGTGAGCCCTTGAAGGGCAGGGACCAGGGCTCGTCATCTATATATCTAAAGGAACCATGTCTCTAGGACCCAATGATACTTGGCAATTAATGCTCGTTGAACTGACTTAATTGACAGCTAGAGATAACAGTAGAGAATTTTCCAGGCAGGGGTAACAACATGAACAAACCCACGAGGTAGAGAAGTCTTCTGTGTTAGGGAACCCCAAGAAGAGTCCAGTTGCAGGAAAGCTTCCTGGTGGGAAATTCTGGGCACGACAATGGCCCAGGTTGGATGAGCCCACAAAAGCCAAGATAAAAGGACTCTATCTTACCCAAGACAATGAGAAGTCACAGAATTTTTTTAGTCAGGGAGTAAAGAGTATGAAAATTAACCAGAAATTCCCTGGTGGCTCAGACGATAGAGAATCTGCCTGCAGTGCCGGAGACCCAGGTTCAATCTCTGGGTCATGAAGATCCCTTGGAGAAGGGAAGGACAACCCACTCCAGTATTCATGTCTGGAGAATTCCACGGACAGAGGAGCCTGGTGGGCTACAGTCCATGGGGTCACAAAAGACACGACTGAATGACAGAAACTTTCAATTTCACAATGAACAGGGAAATAAATGTAGGTGCCCTTTTAGTTTTGCATTCACCAAAGTGGACATCCGGGGTTCCAGACCCAGCCCTGTCACTTCCAAGCTGGGCAATCTTAAGCTTAATTTCTCTAAGCCTCAGCTGTCTCATATGTGACTTAGAAATAATAATAAGACCTACCACACAGGATCATAATCAGAACTAAATGAGATAATTCATGAGCAGTGCACAGTTAGTGTAATGCCTGGGGCATGGTAAGCTCTCAATTAATTCACAGCTAAAGAAAAAGCCTCTAGAAGCAAGGAAAATCCTGCCATTTTCCAGCTCACTGATGGTGATTCACTAGTCCACCGTTCATGCAGGCTGTACAGTATACACTGTATGGTGAAAAATTAATGTATATTTTATTCTTTATGATTGCCCAACTATATAATTCTTTCACATCCCAGCTATGCAATCTGTTAGGCAACTGAAACAGTGAATTCAATTCTTGCACCATCTCACTCTTATTCTCACCACCCCAACCAGCTACTGCCAGGACTGAATTGAAAAGAACTACAAAACTTTTCAAGAAAGTCTCCAATTCAAATATCCCTTCTTTGCCGGCTCCAAGGATTAGCCTTTACCCAGCGGCATCAAGCTCACAGCCTCCCAACGTGACTTGGCAGGAGCACAGAGTGTTTGCACGAGGCTCACAATTCAATACGGGCTCAAGCACTGTCTAAAAACTAAAAATTACATAGGACATCTTGCATATAAAACTACCATGATTTCAAATTCTTTTCTGATTAATAAATTACAAACTTACTGTCAAATATTACTGATTCAGAGCAACATTTGTCATCATATATTTTCTTAATCCACAGATGCTAAATCTATTGCTACTCCCCTGCGAAAGTCTTTAATATCTCTTGACATTTTAAAGCAAACTCCCTGAGTGTGTTTGTCATGAAAAAACACCGAAATGACAAGCAAAAAGTTATAAATCACCTGTCTTGGGTACTGTGGAGCCGTGTGCCTAAGTCCAAGATAATAAATGCCTTGGAAAGAAGTCAGTGATTGAAGCTATTAAAATAAGCAGAAAGGTGTTGGAAACAGCCTATCCCCTTGACTCCAAGAGCCAGGTGGAGATTTTCAACAGCAAGAAAAATGTGAGATAGAAGAAGTTTGCTTCCCCTCTCCTGCCCCGCGCCCCTCCGCCAGAAATGTCAGTACACAGAGAGACTGGCTGTCTCTATACACAGAAGTACAGAGTTTTTATCCAAAGAGGAGTCAGCCAAGAATATAGCAGAATGAGAGCACAGGATGCATTCACAGTGCCTCCACGCAGTTCTTACCTGTCCTGCCATTCAGAAGAATCGGCTTGCCCTCGAGGTCTCCCCTCATGGGGATGACTGTGATCTTATATTCCGTCCCCGGCTGCAGACCTGGAAACAAGCAGCCAGTGCCGGGTTGAGAACGGGCTCTGGACCCTGGAGCCCCGGCACTGCTCTTCCGGGGATTCGGCAGAGCGAAGGGTGAGGCTGTGCGTCTCCCCTCAAGACTACAATCTACCTAAGGCAGCTAAAGAGCTGCAGGTCCAGTGGAACATGAGGCATCACTGAGGAGCTTACGGGCCAGATGGATGAGATGAATCTGATGAGGCTCTGGTTTCTTCCTTGGGGCCATTAAGCACACATTTCCCAACTGTATTTATAGCCCAAATGTTTTTCTGCTCCCGACAATCATTTTCCCTCAAAAGTTTCTTTCCTTCCTATTGTAATAATTCACTTAACTTCTTCCTCTTTATTTTCTTTTTGTCTTCACTCTACTTGGCCTTTTCTGTTTCTTTTTTGTTCTTAATTTTTGTTGTTTCTCTGTAGCCACCACCTGAATGCTTGTTCCTTGTGGCACAAAAATTCAGACTTTGGTGACAAAATGCAGGCAAATGGTAGCATGTATGAGGCACAAAACATTGAGAACCCCAAGATGACCTCTCAAGACAGAAATCAGAGGGTGGAGGGCAGGACAAAGCCCCAGAGGAGGACGTACCAAGGAGCTGGTAAACCTCAGGGCCCCTCACTTGCACCAGCCCCTTCCAAGGCCATGTGCGCGGGCATTCATGCTTATGTGTTACTTTTCTTAAAGAGGGTCCTGAAAACTGTGCAAGCCTCAGGTGCCACAAAACATTACCCAGCCCTGCGTGGCCCCGTTGTGTTTGCAGCCATCTGATTTCCAGTCTTCCAGTATTTGCTCAGTCACCTGGGATGAGGAATGCCCTACTCCTGGCCGCCTAGCTCAACTCCTTCCACATATGATGCTGAACAAACCAAGTTCAACCAATTTCTCAATGTCTCTCTCTCTCCCACACCACACACACACACACACACACACACACACACACACACACACACACTCCATTCTTCCAAAAAGAAAGCCTGTCTGCCAACAAATCCCCTCTGAGACACAGAGGCTTCCAAGGGGTTAGCTGACTTGGAAGAACATTTCAGATGTGTAATCTGCGACCCGGGTGCTCCAAGATCCTGGAGTCAGCCCTGGGATGCTGGAGCAGAGTCTTCAGGCCCCTCAGAGTGGGCTCACCTCTGTGAGCTCCTGGAGTCAGGGTTCAGGTGATTCTCGAGGCCTCAGAATCCTCTGTGCACAGCGCTGCAGCTGCTGGTCCCCACTGCTCACACCGTCCCCACCTCAGCATCCACACCAAGCATCTCACATCCCCAGTGCTGGCTCTTACCCGTGATGTCGTATCGGCTCTTGGGGTCACCGCTCTTGGGCACGGTGACCTCGGCCACCTCCTGCCCTGTCAGGGGGCCATACTGCAACTTGTAGTAGTCCACCTCGGTCAGGGGGTTCTCCCATTCCACGTCAAGGGAGTTCTCCGTCTCATCCGTCACCCAGGCAGTGCCAGGCACAGCAAGATCTAGTGCAGGGGTCAGGGAGGGCAAGAGAAAGTGGTGAAGACCAGGGCCCCCCGTCTGTAACAGGCCGTTGGCTACCAGGTCAGCTCCCATTCTTGACACTCTGAATGGAGGCTGCAGCCCCAGGACATGTCCTTAAAATGTGTTCTAGAACTTCCAAAGCAGCACATAACTGTTGGTTTTCACACTGTCTATGGAGGACAGACTTTCTTCCAGGAAAACTTCTTCCCTATCCTAGCCCATCAGATGCCAAGCAACCCTCCCCGTCCACATTGCCATGGCCAAGCCCCGAACCTCAACTCCGAGGCCAGCCGTCAATATTCTCGGCGTTGGGGGCAGTCACACTGCTCTGAACCAAACATTCACTCTTTAGCTCTTCAGAGATGCAGCCCCTTGAGAGACAAGACCCTCAAGGCCATGTAGAGTTTGGGAAATATATTTCAAATTTCTTGGAATGCAACACTGGTAATACAACCAGCTCCTTCCTTGTCTCCCAAATTACAGTTGCTTCCCCTTCCTCAAATTCTCCTGTAAGATTTACCCCTAGGCAAAACTGTAAAGTAGCAGAATTTTAGCTTGGTCCTTTGAAGGATTCTTCCTGCACCTTCTACCAAATTTTAGCACCTCTCCCAGATACCTGATATCCTCAGCAGCTCTACCTATTGATCCCGTGAAGGAAGAAAGTAACTGTGCATAGTTCTTCATGCCCTGCTGGCTCAGTCAGTAAAGAATCCACCTGCAATGCAGGAGTTCAGTTGTTAAGTTGTGTCTGACTCTTTGCAACTCCATGGATATAGCCCATCAGGCTCCTCTGTCCATGGGATTTTCCAGGCAAGAATACAGAGTGGATGGCCATTTCCTTCTCCAGTGCAATGCAGGAGACTGGAGTTCAATCCCTGGGTTGGGAAGATCCCCTGGAGAAGGAAATAGGACACCCACTCCAGTATTCTTGCCTGGGAAATTCCATGGACAGAGGAGCTAAGCAGGTTACAGTCCATGGGGTTGCAAGAGTTGGACACGACTGAGGAACTAAACCATACTACTGCCACACGAAGTATTAATGGCTAAATGTTCACCCATCCACTCAAAAGAAAATGAAAATATGATGCCTGTTACCAAGGAACGGATTGCTGGTGTGGCTCTGTGGGAAGGACTTTTGGGTGCTGGTGTTGGAGAGGGGTCTGGGGTCTCTGGGAGTGCTTTGAATTCCAATGGCCACCTCCCAGGCCAGTGTCAGCTGGCCTGAAGTTTGGAACAGGAAAGCCAAGCCCTAGACTCTCAGCCTCACCCCCCTCCTCACCTCCTATGCCTTGGTTCTGAAGGTGTTCCCAGCAGGCTGACTGACCCTTTGTCAAGGACACAGAACAGAGAATTTGTGCATCAGTCAAGGGGCGAAATCTCAAGGCCTGTGGCTCTAAGTGTTTCTGAATCTCTCTGTTATGGATAAAGAGCTTCACGGAGCCTTTTCCCTGAAGCACTCCCTCTCAAGCTCTGCCTTTCACCTGCCAGCCTCCAGGTTCTTCCCTCAAAGATGGCAATTCTTTGAGGGAACAACAGGTCAAGAGGTGAATAATGAAAAGACCCAAGGGTTACAGAAGGGGCACCACGTGGCTCACAAGTGAAAAAGCAGGAACTTCATGAAAGAGCGCAAGGTGAGCATGGGGATAAGTGTCTCTCAGGCTGAGGTTCCCCAGAGGAACAAACCAGAAAGGGTTTCACTTGAATTGGATTAGACGACTTTGCAGGATTAGTCGTCTTTGCAGGAGTTTACAAGTCCCCAGGGCAAGAGACCAGGAGGGGTTGCTAAGACTTTCAGAACTGTCAGAGCAGATGTCTCTGCTCTTCACTGAGAGACTGTGGGCACAGTCCTGGCTGAAGACAGGGGCAGTCAGACAAAAACAGAAAGAGAAAAGCAGCCCAACAGCAGGGGGCTGGCTTGACTCTCACAGGTGGGCCTCTGTGTTCTCCCATTGAACATACACAATTTCACAGGGACTTCCCTGGTGGTTCAGTGGGTAAAACTGTGCTCCCAATGCAGGGGCCCAGGTTCCATCCCTTGTCAGGAAACTAGATCCCACATGCATGCCACAACCAAGACTGGGAGCAGCCTAAATAAATAAAATCAAGTTCACAGGACATCAGCAGCAGACAAATTAAGATGAAACAAGACCATTCCAAGATCACGTCCACACATAGGCAAAACATGAACATTGTCCAAATCACAAAAATGACTAAACACCCTCCCTTCTGACTAATATGAGTGACTATTCCCCCTCCCTTTTTTTAAACCAATGACAGCTTTAGTCTCCCTCTAGTCTGCCCTCTTTCTAGATAAGATTCACTAAGATATCAATCACAGGATTATCCCCAGTTCATGACAATATGCAATCGAAAGTAAATCCCTGCTTCCCTAACCCTTCTCTCAGATCACCGAATACAAGCCCAAATCCTACCCCAGACCCCTCAAACGCTGTCTTCCTGAGACACCCACGGTCCCTCGTTGTGTGCACTTCTGTGAGGCAACAGTCAATAAACCCAACTTGTTCAACTACAGGGCTGTTCTGAGAGGTCTTTGGCTAGAGGGCATTGACGACGGCAATCACAAACTGTCCTCCCAAAGAGGATAAGTCCTTCACGCTCTTTCAAACACTGAGCTACCCCTACCCTTTTCTATTCTTACCACCAAAATGGACAGGCAGCCAGATATTTCTGCAAAGACACTGCATTCCAAAGGCCCATCCACCTGGATCTCCCTGGACTTTCCTTGAGAGTTTAGGGAAAAATAGAGGCAGCTCATTTTATCACACCTAGAACAGTGCCTTTTTGTTTTTTTCAAGTCATTCAGTCATGTCCAACTCTTTGCAACCCCATGGACTATGGACCCTAGACTTCATGGAATTCTCCAGGCCAGAATACTGGAGTGGGTAGCCTTTCCCTTCTCCAGGGGATCTTCCCAAACCAGGGATCAAACCCAGGTCTCCCACATTGCAGGCAGATTCTTTACCAGTTGAGCCACAAGGGAAGCCCAGGACAGTGCCTGGCAATGTTCAAGTAAATGTTCAATAAAGTATGCTGATAAAAGGAATGAATTTGAACCCTTGAAGATCTAGGCTGTCTCAGGTACTTTCATAGGAATGAATAATTTCTAAAGAATAAGCAGTGATGCTTGTCCTTACAAACATCTTGGTAGCATTTAGTGGTGCCCTAGAGATTCTGTCCCTCCAGATCCATCTGCCTTCCTGTTCTGTATCCCAGATTATGACCTCTATGAAATGTATTAGCTGGGTTCCCTGGCCCTCTGATTTCTGGTCATGTGCAGTAAGTGAGAGTCACCAGAAGACCAGAGGGCAGACAGAGAGTTTGGGCAACTGTTCTCCTTCACTGCCTCCTGATGAGGACACAGTGGACTACCTGTGTTCCTCTACCAAAGGCACTTCAACAGGCAGCCATCTCCTAAAGCTCTTTCTGGGTTCCAGTACCAACTTCCATCCCCTGTCCCTTCAGACTGGGGTGGATCCCCACTGACGCTAGTCCTGGAGTATTTCATCATCCAAACCCTACCTATACCTTTATAAATAACCTCTTCACTAAACTTTCTAAGCTGCCCCATTTGTTCCCTCTCTTTCCTGCTAAGATGAATCTAACTGATACAGGTGGCCTCAGCAGACCCCCAATCATACGAACTTGACCTTGTTCAGAGGCTCAGTGAGGGCATGAGGATGCAGGTGTCCTCCATGGCTGCTTGTACGTGGGTGCCAGGGTAAGCAGAGAAGACTCTTGAGAGTCCCTTGGACAGCAAGGAGATCAGACCAGTCAATCCTAAAGGAAATCAATCCTGAATATTCGTTGGAAGGGCTGATGCTGAAGCTGAAGCTCCATTACTCTGGCCACCTGATATGAAAAGCTGACTCACTGGAAAAGACCCTGATGCTGGGGAAGATTGAGGGCAGGAGGAGAAGAGGATGGCAGAGGATGAGATGGTTGGATGGCATCATCAAGTCAAGGGACATGAACTTGAGCAAACTCTGGTAGATGGTGAAGGACAGGGAAGCCTGGTGTGCTGCAGTCCATGGGGTTGCTAAGAGTCAGACTCAACTGAGCAACTGATGAATAACAATCTCAGGAAATGGAGAAGAGCCTGTAATTCCCAATCCAGCAGGCTCCATCACTGGCTTGGAGGAGCAGCGCGAGGGGAATAAGAATGGAGACTTTTCTTCAGAACCTAGGATTGCAGCAGCTGTGTTTTACAAACTCCAAACCAGAGTAATGGCCTGAGTAGTAGAAGGGTACTTGTGGGGACAATGGAAGAAGATGTATAGAGCAGGACCTCTCCTGGGAAACCTGGCTGCTTCCTCACCTGTGGTGGCCAGTAAATGCTGTGGGCTGCTGGAAATGTCTTTCTTCACGTTGCGCAGGGTCACAATGTACTTGGTTCCAGGCAGCAAACCAAGGATCTCGTAGCGGTGCTGCTCCTTGGGCACTTTGATCTGCTTCACAGAGAGCTCCTTCCCCAGTGGGTAGTAGCTGAGGAGGTAGTGGTCCACCTGGCTGGAGGGCTCCCAGCTCACCAGCAGGGAATCCTCCGTGCTCTTGAGCAGCTGCAGTCCCTGGGGGGCGACCACTGCACACAGAACAGGAACAGGGGTGGAGACAGTGAGGGAACAGGGGTGGGGATCCATAGCCAAAACATATTCCTTGAGCACCTACTTTATATTGGGTTGGCCAAATCATAGTACCTGGACAAACCCAAATGAACTTTATGGCCAATCCACTGCTTAACACTATGAAGGTGGGTGTGGAGGATACACAGCCTGGGTAAGGCACCATGGTGGACCCCCAGAAGTTACTATCTAGTTAGAAGTTAATATTGACCGCTTATGTTGCCAGTGATGCTCCAAGTTTTAGTTCAAAACCATTCAACCTATGCCTTTAGCAGAAGTTAACATTAATCTTTAAACAGTCCAGAGATGAGAAAGAAAGGTACAAAAAAAAAAAAGAGAGAGAGAAAGAGAGGGAGAGAGAACCAGCTGGGACCAAGATGGTGAATATGACCTCCAACAGACCCTGAGTCTCACTCTACCCTGAATTTCTATAGTGGCATATTAAAGGACATGCCTACCAGCAGCCTTGACTGGGACATTAGGAGTCAAAAAAATGATAAAAAGAGAGTGGCACCCCACTCCTTTGAAAAATCACTGTTCCTTCTCAGGTAGACTAATGTACACAGCTCGCCATCATTAACTTCACTCCTCCTTCCTTTGTTTTTACTCTTCAAAATTAAATCTCTCTTGCTAGGTGGGCCAGAATTTGACCTGTGCACTTAGTTCCCACTTCTCCATTCTTTGACCGCTGAATAAAGCTTGTGCTGTAGGGATCTCAGCTTAAGTTTTGTTATTGGCAGCTAGAACTGCAACCCTCCCCCAGCCAGGCAGAGATCCTCAGCAGGGCCAGGGCCGGAGCAGGGTCTACAAGACTTCATTCAGTAACACCTACACACACACACATACTAGATCACCTAAGACTCCTGCTGCTGCTGCTGCTAAGTCGCTTCAGTTGTGTCCGACTCTGTGCGACCCCAGAGACGGCAGCCCACCAGGCTCCTCTGTCCATGGGATTCTCCAGACAAGAACACTGGAGTGGGTTGCCATTTCCTCCTCCAATGCATGAAAGTGAAAAGTCAAAGTGAAGTCGCTCAGTCGTGTCTGACTCTTAGCAACCCCATGGACTGCAGCCTACCAGGCTCCTCCGTCCATGGGATTTTCCAGGCAAGAGTACTGGAGTGGGTTGCCATTGCCTTCTCCCCATGGGATTCTGGAGTAGACTAAATAAAGGTGGGGTGCCCTACTTAGGACAAAATGTAAACTATGGTTAAAGGGTGCCTGGACCATGGGGGCCGGGTCAGAAGAGAGGCAGGCCCAGGCGCATCTCCACTCTCACCCTGGGCGCAGTCGAGGCCGGTGAAGCCCTCCTCGCAGTAACACTCGCCCGTGTCACAGAAGCCGTGGCCGCTGCAGTCGCCGGGGCAGCGCCGCTCGCTGCAGTCCTCCGATATGAAATCCTCATGGCACTGGCAGATGCCACGCACGCATTCGCCGTGCCCGCTGCAGTTCTCAGGGCAGGCGGGGTAGGCACAGTCGGCGCCCACGTAGGGCGGCTCACACACGCAGCGGCCATCCACGCAGCGCCCGTGGCCACTGCAGGCACCGGGACAGGCGAGCCGCTCGCAGTCGGCGCCCTCCCAGCCATGCTCGCAGTGGCAGCTGCACGTGTCCAGGGAAAAGGTCCCGTGGCCACTGCAGTGGCGGCTTAGACCTACCCAAGAGAGAGGGAAACAGTCAGCGGGGCCTGGAGGGCTTGTGAATGGGGAATTTCCATCCCTGGGGACCCTGAGAGCAGACGATTTCAGAATTCTGCATGACTCCTTCTGTAGAGGAAGGTAGGGTCTATAAGGGAAGACTAGGAGCCTGCCCTTTCCACCATGGGCCAGACTTGAACCTGCGAAATCTATACTTTATGCCTGAAAAGTCACAGGTACCACCCTAGCCCTTCCCTTTCCATCCCAAGCACTCCTGTGACTTCACTTGGTTCCCCCACCACCAACCCATAAAAGAGGCTAATTATTTAGTACTTTTCTATGAAAGCGCCTTAAACGCTCCAACCTAGGTATCAGTGGGCCAGGTTATACTAAGGGGCAGAGCTCCTGGGGTGGGCAGGAGAGAGTTAGGCTGGGTGGGAGTTTGTCTTCATTGGAGGAGCTGGACCTAGCAAGTCTGAGTCCTTAGGAAATGAGCTGAAGTTGAAGCCTGAAAGGTGGATCTGCAGAAGCTATAAAACAGCCCGGTCTCATTATGGGGATAACAGATGGGAGAAGGGTTAACCAGGCTCCCTTCTCTAATCCCAGACAGCAAGAGGCAGTTGGAGGGTGGGCCAGTCCTCCTGGTCTGCTCACCAGCCCCAGCTCCTGATTCCCAGAACATCCTCTTTCCTTCGTAAAAACTTTTGACGTTTGGTCAAAAGTTTGAAATTGCTCAGGGACAATTCTATGCTCTTTTATTGCCATTTTATTCGCCCGCAGCGTCCTCCGTGTCTAGTTCTGCGTCTGGCCTATAGGAGGCGCTCTTAATGGTAGCAATTTCTTCCAGCATTAAAATGTATGCCAAAGTATCACTGATTATTATTCTTTGGAAAATAATATGAGCAGTTTATGTTGAAAAAAAAATGTGATGGAAGTGCTCACTATTTGTAAAGTCAAATTGTAGTACTTCATTACTAACGAACAGTTTGCTGAATAATGGGCCAAGAAATCTTCTGTACATCATCTATAGTTCTCAGAACTAGACTAGCTGATAGAACTCTCCTCAACGGACAGTTGAGGAAATGAGGAATTTGCCCAAAGTCACACAGTGAAGAATGGCAGGACTGAGATTTGAACCCAATCCTGTCTAGCTCCAAGCCGTCAGTCTTCTTTCCTCGTCAACCTGTGGCTTTCCCTTATAAAGGGAAATAGAGGTTGGATCCACAGGTAAACCGGCGCCCAGAAGCAGTCTCTTCTGAAAGCACTGACCCAACAGTCCAGACTCACTTTAAGAGTTGCTGGTCCCTCCCTGCTCAGGCTTGAAGATAACCCTAGAGCTAGTACCAGATAACATCCCCCTTAGAGAAAACCCAGAGTGAGAGGCAGGGTGCTCACGAGCCTGGTAGAACACCTGAGGTGCTCATTCAGAGTTTGTTGAATGGATACCAGGTGGTGCGCTCACCCGCGGCTCCCGGGCAGCAGCGCTGGGCGCTGCACCGCTCCTTCACCTCCGCCATCTCCTCCTCCAGCTTCTTCACCCGGGCCAGGAGGTCCCGCACGCTGCCTGCCAGCTCACAGTCCTTCTGTGGCGTTTGCAGGCGGATGTTGTGCCTGAAGACGATATTCTGTTCCTCGGTCTCCTCTGGGGCCAGGAGCGAGGTTCCATCACCACGAAGGGGCTGGGGGTCAGCCTCCACCTGGACCAAGGCAGACTTGGGCACGTCGATCTTGTAGGTGTGGCTGACAGTAACCTGTTGCTCCTTCTCGCTGCATCCAGAAGACTCGAGAGTGGCTGGGGCCGAGGTCACCAAGAGCACAGAGCCCAGCAGGAGCACCAGGGGGAAGCAGAACCTCCCCTGGAGACCCATCCTTGGGGAGACGGGGAACTGATGCTCCTGGAAGCCTGCATCCAGAAGAACATGCAAAAGAAAGCCAGGGACATCTGCTGATGGAAATTGGCCTTTTTAATGGATTCTCAGGGTCCACGGGAAGCTGAGAAACCAGCAAAAAAAATTCATCCTTTATCTCCTGACGGCTCGAATTAGATTATTTTTTTGTTCCTCCTTCATACATTGCACATTCCTGCCTCCTGCTTTGCTGACACTGTTCCTACTCCCTGGGAGGCCCTCCTCTTCATTTCTAATTCTGTATTTCACCTGCACTTTAATAATAACAAGAACAACTTCTTGAAGTCAGGGCATACTTTGTGCCAAGCTTTGCTCACCCTAATCTATCCTGACAACACTAACAATTGTAGCTGTATGTGGAACACAAGTTGTGTACCAGACACTATTCTAAACATTCTACATTTATTATTTCATTCAGTCGTCACAACAACCCTTCATGGAATATATGGTTATCCCCATTTTAGAGATAGGAAAACTGAGGCCCAGCTACCTCAAATGACTTGCCCACAGGCACACATGGCTGAGAGTGGCAGAATGTGAACCCGAGAAATCAGACACCAGAGTCCATTCTGATACCGAGACATCGTGCTGCCTCGTGAAGATGAGGAGGCAGAGGCTCAGGGGATAGTGTTGACCTGGGTACCACGGCCAGAAAGGGCAGAACCTGTTCTCAGCCACTCAGGCGAGTGTCCCACTCACCACCTCTGCCCACAAGTGAGCAAAAGAGCAGAATTTCTAATCAAAAATAACTTCTCCACAAAGTCTTCTCTCACACCCCCTCCCTCACCTCAGCTGGAAATTAGCTCTCCTTCTGCAGAACATTCAGAGCAGGGTATGTGTCCCTCTGAGCATCTCTTAGCAGTGATTCTTGTCTTGTAATTACTCTTGGATGCAACCTGTATCCACACAAGCCTAAGCCTTTTAAGGCCAGGACCCAGAGCCAAGTCCTCTCAGGGACCGCCCCCAAGACAGGAGCACAGAGCCCCATGCTGAGGGGTTCAGTCAGCCTCCAACTCCTCTGATGCTCAGGTGATTAGTAAGTCAAGCCACCTGGACCAGAGCTGGCTGTTAGGTTCCACCTCTGCCGCCCACAGAAGGTGTAGACCTCTGGCACCATCTGTGTGCAGGACGACCCCATCTCTCCTGGGACCCCTGGCCCCCATCTGGGATGGCACATTCTTGATCACTAACAAGCCGAGTCAGGGCAGATGCCAAGGACCTGGTTTATACCTCACATTGACTCACAGGTGCTCACCAACCAGTACATCTCTCAGTCAAGCTGTCATCCAGAAACCAGTCTGCAGAGCTGCCTCCTGACAATGGACTCCTGTGACCAACTCAAGACTCACAAGCATTTGTACTAGAGACAGGAGAAGTCAGGAAGCCTAGTCCTTTCCCGGTGGCTATGTCCCAGGCAAACTCAGGGTCTGCCTCTCTGTGTGCGAGGCAGCTCCTATGTACTGAAAGGACAAATGGAGTGGGTCCTAGGTGTCTATCCCTGCGAGTTCAGTTCAGTTCAGTCGCTCAGTCACGTCTGACTCTTTGCGACCCTATGGACTGCAGCACGCCAGACTTCCCTGTCCATCACCAACTGAGTGTTAGCCTCCTCAGTTGTCAAGTGGGAATAACAGTGGCTGCTGGACTGCATTGTATGTGGAAGGCACTTAGCACCATGCCAGGCACATGTGTGCATGCTCGGGCACTTCAGCTGTGTCTGACTCTCCGTGACCCTACTGAGAGAGCCGATTCCTAGGTAGGCTGATAAGAAGTCTGGGGGTCCCCAAGGAGGAGAAAGGGGTCTGGAGTTCTCGAGGAGGAGAAAAGGACAAACTTTTTTCTTTAAGCGAAGAACTGATGATTCCACAACAAAATAATTCATCTTGCTCAAGGATATGTTTTTCCTTAAATTCTGTATATAACAATGTATCCTGCTTGAGGACATGTGTCTCCTTCTTGAGAACCTTCTGGCTAATCCTGTCATCTTAAAATGTATATTGTGGGAGTGGATCTAATAAGACCTTTACAACCTTGAGACATTCTTTTGATTTATTGTAATAACCAGTTAAAAAGTATATAGCTCACTTGCTAAGACTAGCAAGTGGGACAGTCTCCATCCCCCTTCTGATGTCTATGTCAGAAGCTTTCTCTGTCCCTTGTTATACTTTAATAAAACTCTACTACACAAAAGGTCTTGTGTGATCAAGCCCGGTCCCTGGTCCCGAAGCTAAATCTTCTTCAGAGATCATGAATCCGACATCATTCACCATAAGCTATCACTATGGACTATAGTCCACCAGGCTCCCCTGTCCATAGGGTTTCCCAGGCAAGAATACTGGAGTGGGTTGTCATTCCCTCCTCCAGGGGATCTTCTAGACCTAGAGACGGAACCCACATCTCCTCGGTAGCAGGGGGATTCTTTACCCCATGAGACACCTGAAAGCCCTGCCAAGCACATAGTAAGGCCTCAATAATTATTTTGAGGTTTTATTTTTAATCAGCTACTCAGTATGACTTCCTTTTTTCTCTTATCTCTTTTATTGGGAAGGGTGATATTGAAAAGAATGTACAACATAAATTGAATAGTTGGAGAAGGGGACAACAGAGGATGAGATGGCTGGATGGCATCACTGACTCAATGGATGTGAGTCTGAATGAACTCCGGGAGTTGGTGATGGACAGGGAGGCCTGGCGTGCTGCGATTCAGGGGGTCGCAAAGAGTCAGACACGACTGAGTGACTGAACTGAACTGAACTGAACTGAATGAACTGTTATGGGCTTCCCAGTGGCTCAGTGGTAAAGAATCCACCTGCCAATGCAGGAGACACAGGTTTGATCCCTGGGTTGGGAAGATCTCCTGGAGGAGGAAATGGCAACCCACTCCAGTATTCTTGCCTGGAGAATACTATGGACAGAGGAGCCTGACAGGCTACAGTCCTTGTGGTTGCAAAGAGTCAGACATGAGTTAGCGACTGAACACACACACAATGAACTGTTTTAAAGGCAACAGTCGTGGAACCACCATCCAAATTAAGAACTAGAATACCGTGGACCTGGAAGATATTATGCTTAGTGAAATGTCAAACAGAGAAAAATAAATACTCTATGTCTTCACTAATATGTGGAATCTTAAAAATAAATGAATAAATAAAAGAGAAACAGACTCACAGATAGAGAAAATTAGTGGTTATCAAAGAGGAATGAGGTGGGAGAGAGGCAAATGAAGTGAAGTGGATTAAGAGGTACATACTACTAGGTATAAAATAAATGTTACAAGGATATAATGTACAGCAGAGGAAATATAGTCACTATTTTATAACTTCATATGAGGTGTAACTGATGAAATATAAAATTACTACACGTACACCTGAAACTACTGTAATATTGTTGTCGATTAAAAATTTTTTAAAAAGAACTAGAATACTGCTAATGAAAGTGTTAGTCACTCAGTCGTCTCCAACTCTTTATAACCCCATGGACTGTAGCCTGCCAGGCTCCTCTGTCCATGGGATTCTCCAGGCAAGAATACTGGAGTGGGTTGCCATTTCCTTCTCCAGGGGATCTTCCTGATCCAGGGATCAAACCCAGGTCTCCCACATTGCAGGCAGATTCTTTGCTGTCTGAGCCACCAGGGAAGCCCTGAGCCACTAGGGAAGCTGCTAGAATCCTAGAAACCCCCATGTGTCCTCATCTGATACTGCCTCTCCTCCACATCAATAGTTGAAATCAGAGGAACACGATCAAAAGAATTGACCTGGGCAGACTACTTCTGGGCAGAAAAAAAGGAAATTCCCTAGTCATTAAGCCAAATTCTAATACTGTATAAAATCTTTAATTCTTAATAGTCACCATTTATTTCGTATCAGAAAGTGGAGGAAATAAATGCTGAAGGACCCTGGCAGAATTGTTATTTAAAAAATAAGAACATTACAACAGTAAATGTTATTTGTCAAGTTGCTGCTACGTGCAAGGCATTGACCAGATGCATTAATCCTCATGTAAGATTGATGTTATTCTCCTTACCCTGAGTGAAGAACCAGGTGTTGAAAGTAAGCTCACTTACCAGGAGCTGCTCAACCAGTAGGCAAACAGACAGGATTCTCATTTAGGTGTATCTGATTGCAAGCCTGTGCTTGTTCTTCATTGATGTGACATTCTGATACAAATAACGGATGAGTTCAGTATATATCATTTCTATGCAATCCCCTCCTTTGAACAAATGTCCTATATGTTGTACCCAAAGATTGTGCCACCATTGTGAACTAACCAGAACAGCCCCAAAGGAAAGCTCTTCTTCATGTTACCCCTTTGCCACACTCACTCCATCTTGGCTCTTTCTATTAATATTATCCAAAGCATGTATTATTGATAATAGTAATAGCACACCTCTTCTGATCACTTATTACATTCCAGGAACTGGACCCAACAGCTTGCAGAGGTAATGGAATGGTCAGTAAGACATTTCTTGTCATCAGCTGATTTAGACAGTTGGTTAATAAGTCCCCAAACATTTTAGAGAACGCTGTACAACTGGAGAGTTTCTGGGGGTGGAGAATTTGGGGTGAATAAGAGATGAATACAGTACCTGCCCCTTGCCTGGAGGAATTCAGAGATGGGAGTTTTCTTGGAACGGGCTGCATAGCAGACATTAGAGGGAAGCCACAGTGGGAGGGCTTGCACCCCAGAGTTTGGGGAGACAAGGTATGTAAGTCCTTCCACAGGTGAAGTTCATGCCACAAAAATGACGCATCTGGGGCCAGAGTTGAGATGCACCCGCCACAGCTCACTCCAGGGGGCGAACTACCAGAGGAGGTGCTCAGAGGGTAGAATGGGGACGGTCTGAAGAAAAGAGGGGGCAGGTGGAACCAGCTCTGGGAGCAGCTGCCTTAACAAGGCGTCTGATAACCAGAGGGAACTATAACAGCCCTTGCTTAACGAAATGCCTTTTCCCTTCTCTTCTGACCCCCGACCCTGCCTCAGTGAGCAATGTGCTAGTTGGAGTTGGGGAGATGGAAGAAGGAAAGCAACTTACCAGGCCAAATGTGACCCCCCCGCTCCCACCCGCTCACTCATCTTTGGATTCCAACATCACCCTAAACTGAGTGAAAAGAAAAGCTGCAGCTTGGGTGGGAGACCGAGACTCTGACATGGGAATGGACCTGCCTTTCACAAAAGGGGTTCTCTTCCAAACCCCAAAATGACCAACAGAGCTCTGGAATCTGCTGGAGATCTTTGTCAGAAGATGGAGAAGGTGAGGAGCACCAGTAGAGTGATTTGGAAGGTAGGTGTAGGATAAAAATGACCGTATTTCATCGTTACTGTCTTCCAAAGTTCAGCTGAGTGATAAATCAGTCACACACACATTCTCTGCTTACTTCCCTAGGATGGAAACTGAGGCTCAGAGCCAACAAGCAGTGTGCCCCCTGATTGTGCAAGGAAACTGCAAGATCGTAGACTGGAACCCAGGAGCACAGTGTCCACTAACTGAGCCATTAACTTCTGGGCGCTCTGCCATCACCAGTTACCACACAGATGGATCTGAAAAAGCACTTTCTAGGTACAGGCTGCACACCAGTTTCCACTGTCAAATCTCCGCTTCCCAGGCAAAAATAGAGCTAAAAAGGCAGGCTTCGGACCTCTCTGCCCATTGCTGTTATCCAACTACCCCTCTACCCCCAGCCCATGGCTTGCTATTCTCCAAAATATAAATGGAGTGCAGATGGTTTTCTGAAGAAGTTCTGAACAAACGCAAAAAAATCCATGGACTCTTGTCATAAACCTCAGCAGGACTGGGCATAGCCCACCCAGTCTCTCCATGTTTGTCTTTGAAGCCTGGAATAGGGGAAATCCCAGAAGCCCTTGTAGGAGTGTTCACTGTCACCCATCCCTCCAAGTTGTAACAAGATGTCCTTGCTAATTACAGCCTCTTGGATGCCACATGTTGAGGTCAGATTTTCCTGCTGCTGCTGCTGCTAAGTCACTTCAGTTGTGTCCGACTCTGTGTGACCCCATGGACTGCAGCCCACCAGGCCCCTCCATCCATGGGATTTTCCAGGCAAGAGTACTGGAGTGGGTTGCCATTGCCGTTTCAGCAGATTTTCCTAGGCAGGGGTATTTCTTGAAAGATGATGAGAATGGCGGAGTCCTCAACCTAGCTCTTCTGTCAAGGGTAATGGGCGGGAGGAGATGCCTTCTGGCTCTCTCTCCGACACGTGGCAGGGGGCTCAGGGGAAGAAGGGGATGACTTCACCCACTCTTTTATGAACGGTGACCACAGACAGAGCTCTGTGAGGACAGGGAGGAGACAGCGAGGGCAGTACACGTCACCCGGAAAAATGCAGGGCAAGTTTCTGAATGGGGATGATTATCCTATGGGGAACAGTTTTCCGTGGAGAGAAGAGTAACTGCTGTAGGAATATATCGGCAAAGGCTGTAGGAGCGCCGGGAAAACGCACGCAGGAAACCAGGCGTCCTCGAGGATCAGTTTCATTGACTGACGTGCATTCGGTGCATGCTAAGTCACTTCAGTCATGTCTTTGCAAATCTATGGACTGTCGCCCACCAGGCTCCTCTGTCCATGGGGATTCTCCAGGCAAGAATACTGGAGTGGCTCCAGGGGAAATCTGTCCCAACCCAAGGATCGAACCCGAATCTCTTGCATCTCCTGCATTGGCAGGAGGTTTGTTACCACTAGTGCCAGCTGGGAAGCCCCTCATTGACTGAACCTTTATTTAATTCTGACTTCAGGAGGGGCGGTGGGTGATGGGGAGAAATAGGAGCCGTGTGCATTAAAACTCAGGACAAATGCTGCCTCCTATTGCTGTTCTGAGAAAGGCTCTTTGAGGTGTATTCTACTGATGATGAACTGGATGGATGTTCCCCCTAGTTCAGCCCTGAGGCTGAACTGATGTCACTGGGCTCTACATTTGTGCTTTATTTCATTCTCTTTTGGCAGCCACATCTACCCCTGTGGCTTTCATTTCCAACTAAACACTGAGAGCTCCCCGATCTATATGTGAGTTCCTACCTGAGACATCCCTGTAAGCTCAGGGATGACAGTGGCCGTGACTGTTGAATTTCTCCATATTCACAGCCTTAAACCACAGTCCTGGCCAAAGTAATATTTTGTGTAAATAAGAATAGCCACTGGGTTTCTGCTGGTGTGTTTTTGCTTGTGTGTTTATTAGATGATGTGTACTGTGTCACATGCTTAATAATGAGACAGGATTCTCATTTAATCCTCAAAATCCTGGTAGTCAATTGATGTCATTCTTTGTTACAGGTGCTCAGAGAGGTTAAGTAAGTTGCCTAAGGACACACAGCTAATAAGAAGCAAGTGTATTAGTTGCTCAGTCGTGTCTGACTCTTTAGCGACACCGTGGACTGAAGTCCACCAGGCTCCTCTGTCCATGGGATTTCCCAGGCAAGAAGACTGGAGTGGGTTGCCATTTCCTTCTCCAGGGGATCTTCCCAACCCAGAAATTGAACCCAGGTCTCCTGCATTGTAGGTGGATTCTTTACCATCTGAGCTAAGGAATATATCCCAAGCTGGGATCAAGACCAGGTCTGTCCACTCCCCATATCCTTGTTCTTCATTTCTCTGCTATAATTATTGCATCAAATGGAAAAAATCCAATAAGATTACTACATGTGAAAAAGAGACCAAATGTCCGCCTTCCTGAAATGTTTCAGAGAGGGATTCTCCAAAATAAAGGAAGCCCAAGGCATACCGAGTGCTCAGTTAAACACAAACTTTTTCTGAGCAGTACCAAAGATAAACCCCTAGAAAGAGAAATTATTGTTTGTCCCATAAAGAGGTTAAATTCTGGTCAGTTATCTTGAGAGGCTGGAAAGCTCTCTTCCTAGGAGACACAAAGCACACCAAGACGTCTGTCTGTAGGGGTAATTATCAACCAAGTCTTTGGCCAGAGGAGAAGGATGGACTGTAATCCCAGATAGTCCTCTCCAATCCTAGGGCTGGTGGTCTTTATGTCACTTCATTTTCTCCAAAGAAGGGCAGGAATAAAATATACTACTTAGATCAAAGAGAGTAGTGGCCAATTTCTTAGCTACCATTACAGATCTATTTAAATTTAGGGCTTTCTCTGGTTCCCTTATTACCTCATCTTGCCCTTACAGTTAACCACAGCAAATAAGAGCACTGCTTTGGGTTTTAGAAAAGCTGTATTATCTTGGATTTCAGGGTGGAATCACTTCAAAAGATATTCTGTCCCCAAATGAAAGGGTGAACATCACTGAGCTAGGAAGGAAAGTGAAGGAGGTGGGTAGCTAGGGATGTCGCGATGTCACAAAAGTTCCCTGGAAAATTTACTCCTCTCCCAAACTCCCTCTGGCATATTCACCAGTGATCTGTTAACTCAGGGTCTTTTAACTCTAAAGACCCTGAGTGACTCGAGGGTCTTTTAAGTCAAACATTCAGTCTAGGAGAACAAGTTCTCATGCAACTGAGTACTTGCCGTGGCTCAACTCACCCTGGCCTGGAAACCTTACGTAAGGAGTTTCACCTTTGTATCTTTTTCTCCTGCAGGTTGCAAACACCTATGATACACAAGGCCTTCCCTGGTGGCTCAGTCGTAAAGAATTCTCCTGCCAAAGCAGGAGACGTGGGTTCACTTCCTGGGTCAGGAAGATCCCCTAGAGAAGAAAATGACAAGACACTTCAGTATTCTTGCCTGGGAAATCCCATGGACAGAGGAGCCTGGTGGGCTGAGATCCATGGGGTTGCAAAAGAGTCAGACACGACTTAGTGACTAAACAACAACAAATGATGCCCAAGGTCGTACTGTTTCCATCTGGGTCACTCTTTAGACAAACCAAGTGTATATGAGCACTTTCATTTCTAGTCTTTGTGATGTTGAACTCTGCACAGCCATTCTCCATAGGACATGAGTCAGCAAGTTGTGAGTGAGGATGAAAAATTGATTTTATGTGATAAGGCTTAATACGGTCACATTTCAGACCTCAGTTCCCTCAACTCAACCACTCTGCTAGTTCAGTGGAATACACCCAGTGAGTGGCCAAGAAATCCTTGTGAAGACCTCACACTGCCATGCAATACCCCTTCTCACAAAGAACTCTATCAAGTCTGCCTATGTGCCATAGGCTGGAAAAGATAAAGGATGGCATTCCTGACCCAGCCTCAGCACTCAATCACTTTTTCTTAGATTGCTCGTGTGATTATTTTGTTCTATCAACTGAATCTCTCTTTAACATTTTTTTTTTACTTGATTGCATCAGGTCTTAGGGCACTCAGGATATTCATTACATCATAAATCTTTCACTGCAGTGCATAGGCTCAGGAGTTGTGGCACACAGACTTAGTTGCCCCAAGGCATGTGGAATCTTAGTTCCCTAACCAGGGATTGAAGCTAGGTCTTGCGCGTTACAAGGCAGATTCTTAAACTCTGAACCACCAGGGAAGTCTCTATCAACTGAATCTTAATCCACCCTGCAAAGACTCACATGGGTGATGAGAAAGTGGCTACCATTTTCTAAGCACTTATTATGTGCCAGCCTCTATACTAAGAATGTTTAGAAGCTCCAACAAAGATATTTGTTTATCCCCCAGGAACGTCACACACACAAAAAAAGACCTTCATTTTGCTTTCAAGGGAACGCACAGGCTCATGCATGAGGAGAAGACAAAATGGGCACAAGGGCAAAAATTCAGAGACCTCGAACCACATCAAACCAAACACCCAGGCTCCAGAATGACTAAATATTACCTTATACAAAATTAACCTTATTCCCTATGGCCCTGAGGGGCGTCTGATGAGAAACTATACTTGCAGCTGAATGATAAGGAAGAGAGACACGTCATGAAAAAGTTGCAATTCCTTTCTTTAGTTTAGCATGTGGTTTTCCACATATTGAAATAACTTGAAAGCTCCAGCCTTCTATCAAAGAGGAGAGGCCTTTCCTTGTTAATTTCCAAGGATTTGCACTGCTCTACCCACACTCACTGGATCTCTCTTTGAGACCAACAGCACATATTCAGATGGTGGCTGGTTGTCATTAACAGTGAGTCTACTGTGCTGAAACCCAGAAAAGCCCCTGAAATCTCAGATCTGAGATCTCAGCTTCATCGGCTCGCATTCTGGTGACTCCAGATACTGCTACAGACCCTCAACCATGATCTCATGTCTGTATCCAGACCTTATAGGAGCCAAGGCTCTGGAATGAGCACTGGGTGGACAAGAGTTTCCACTGGGTCTGGGCACGATTTCCTCTGGCATCTTCTTGGGAACAGACCTCAGTCTACCCTTCATTTCAAACCACAGATGAGGACTGGGATGGAAACCAGAAGCCACAAGATGATTTCAAGTCATGCTGTCCTATTTTCTCTTTTCCAGGAGTCAACTACAGCCCACAAACTTGGGGACATAGCAGGATTCAGAATTGCATGAAAGAATGTCAGGTGGTTTTTTCCCTCCTCCCTGGGAAAATAATACTGATGCTAGTACTCTTTATTCCTTCCTAAGTTCCTTCTCCCAACACTCTCGCCTTGATTCTGAGTCTCCAACAAATGTCCAAATGCCAACAAACACTGAGTTTTTTCCATGTAGTCTCTGTGCTCAGCCAGCCACCAATCTATAGTCTTGGCTGAGCAGGTGTCACCCGATACCTTAGTAATACTTCAGCTTCTCCAAGAACCAGTGGACTTTGGGCACTGTGGTTAACCTATGTCCAGATTTGGGCAGTTTCTCATTTTTATGTTAGGACTTGTTCTTTTCTTAATGCTTATATAGGCAACTCAGTTTTGTGCTTTTAAGTGTTTGTTCTCACTCATTCTTTCTCTCTCCTTCTCCTAGCTCTCTCCCAAACATAAAAATAGATAAATAGATATGTAAATGAAAACATCTCCCAAAACTAACCCACAACATTATTCCTTGAACAGTTTCAAAATGTTTCCTTTGTGGCATTATGGGTAATAGCATTAAGATTTTGAGAAAAGACATTGTCCTCTTACAATAAGAATCAAAACTGATCAAATTAAATATTTGAATAAACTTCAAAGCTCTTCAGGTTCATTCACAAACATCATCTTTATTGGAATATACAAAATTCAGAAAAGAAAAAAGTTATAATAGTTTCCTGATCACAACTAAAATGAAAGCTCCATTTTAGAATTTTTAAAAGTGAAATATAGCAGATAAATTACAAAAACAGAGAAGTCTTTGACATTGTAAAGCCAACAAAAAAATAGAGATGAGAACCTGCTAGACTTAAAAGAAACATTAATATAAAAATCTATTATTCCATGTGGAAATTTCCCTACAATACAGACTGTATCTGGCCAGGTAAGAAGATTGTGCTTAGCTCAGTTGGGGAATCAAGTATACCATTGGTTAGGAACATGTTACTCAGGTCCTGGGAAATATTATTAGGAAATAGTATTTCCTAATTGGAAATAAATATCACCTCATGGAGTTGACAGGAGACCAATTACTCTGCCTGGATATTCAGGATCGGGAAGTGAAGCCCATGAATTCATTCGCACCTGGCCACCATCCTCCCCCTACAGGTAGAATCTTCAGAGATTGGTGCTCTTACCTTGGATGCTGTGGGGTACCACTTCCAATACTTCTGCTACCTGGAAGCCGGGCCTCTGGGGCTGCAGACCTTGGTGCTCGTTCTTTAATTCCCTCAGCTGTCCTCTCTGGGTTTAAATCCCATCCAGGCCAGGGGAGGAGCCAAGAGGGACTCTTGGGTGTTCCCTTCTCTTCCCAGCAAAAACTCAGTTAAGAGATAATGAACAAGTCTTTCTTATTCTAACCAGGAAAGGAAAAAATATATACAAAATTTCCCCTCTTTGTTTTTACTTCAGTTACACAGCAGCTAAAAATACTGGAGGCTGTTTCCATTTAAGTAGGTCCAGAATAAGGTTATTAAAAGAGTTTGCATGTCTCCTGGCCAAGAGCGGGGTCTCAGGGTTTGAAAGTGCATTCAGCGAGTCTCTCTTTTTTTGCTGTTTCAGGCACACTGGGATTTATTGCCTACCATTTTTAAAATAGGAGAAGACCTCAAGCATAGAAAGAAACAAGTGGAGACCTCAGGGACAGAACCTCTGTGACTCCCTCCCCCTCTCCCTCCATCGACTCACAGCTGGGAGTGGTGGGTTTCTGAGGACACCTGAGAGCAATAGCAGACCCAGAGGGTCCACTTCCCAGCCCATTCTGACCCCCAGCCCTTCCCAGAGGCCTCCCGCTCACCAGCACTGAAAAGCCCCATCACCAGGAAGGCACAGTGGTGCCCTTTCATCTACCCTTCCCCTTTTGCCATCGGATGGCCAGGCCTTTACTCTTTCTATGAACCAGCTGTTCCAATAGGTCACAGCCCTACCCTCCACCCCTCTCCTGCCCTGCTTGAGGTGGATTCTGGAGCACATATCTACAACATAATGGAATGAGCCCACATGTTTTAGTTCAGCTCCATAGTCATCAAATGTTGTTGGAGAGAGAGCAGGAGAAGGAAGAGGACAGAAGAGATGTGGGATCAGGGAGCTGCTCCCAGAAGTGTGAAGGTGCGCCCAGAGCCAGACTGAGTGTATCTGAAGCTTGTGTCTGCTACTGGCAGATGAACTTTGACTTAACCTCTTCCTGCCTCTGCTTATTTATCTCTAAACAAGAATAATGTGATTATGGTGAAGAGTAAATGAGTTGATACATGTAAAGAATTTTGACTAATCCCAGGGATACAATGGTGGTTCAATAACTGTTGGCTTCAGGGGAGGGAGGAAGGGATAAATTAGGAATTTGTGATTAACAGATACAGGCAACTATTTATAAAATAGATAAACAACAAGGACCTACTACATAGCACAGGAACTGTATTCAAAATCTTGTAATGACCCTGTAATGGAAAAGAACCTGAAAAACAATGTGTGTGTGTGTGTGTGTGTGTGTGTGTGTGTATTTTTGACTAGCCTGAAGAGGGAGGGAAAAACAATCAAAGGAGAGGAGTCAGGTCCCACATGGGATCCACGCTGCACAAAGAGAAGGAAACTGTCACAAGATGTAAGACATAGAGCAATGGAGTTCAGAGAAAGCAAGAATCCAGAACCAGACCTAAGACCCTAACCACAAGCCATAAGCACTTTCACCCTGTCCATGACAGGATGGACAGAATCAGTCATGGGAACAGGGGCGGGGTTTCCCACAGATTGTCAGATGGAGGTTGGAGCTGATTTTATTTAACTCTCTAAGAAAGGTGACTTCCATTGCCATTCATGTTACAGGATTTCTTCTCAGTAGCCCTCATTTTGAGATCCATAGTGCTGGTTGACTTCTCTATGTGTTTATGCAGAGGCTCATTAATTTCAATAAGAGCTCCTGGAGAATAAGGACTTAGTTTTCTTCTTTTCCCCTCACTACCTATGGCATTGCCAAGTACATAATGCATTACTTTAAATTTTCCAGCATGACAGATTTATTCCTTGAGATGCCCAAGGACAAAGCAAATTCCCCAAACCTATCCAGGCCTAATGAATGGTGGAAGGCACTGTTTTGTCTGCCTCCCCAACCCCCTTGCCCTTCCTCTTGCCCATGAGAACCCCAATTTTACTTAAATAGCCACTTGCCTTCTCCTGATTTTGGGCTTCAGGGGTGTATAGGCCCATTCCATGCTCGAGGAAGCGGGTTCTGATTTATCTAAACTAACCAGGGTAATTCCACAGTCCTTACTACTGACTGGTTCAGACAAGAACATGCAATGCTTTAGGGATCAGTGAGTTGTAAGGAGAGGCTACTGATGAGGCTTCAGGGAAAGGTCCTAACTAAAAAAAAAAATAAATGACTCAGAGAGGAGACAAACATTGTCCCATCTTTATATAAAGGCTGAGACTGTGTCAGATACCTTGCAACCAAATGTAGGGAGTCTTAGCCAAAGACAAAGAAAATCTTTCAGAGATGGCCAAGCAGAAAGATAGCAGGAATCTGGGTTTTTTAATGACATTGCTAAGCTGCTGAATTAATTGCCCCTCAAGTTTTTCTTTAGGCTCCCAGGTGGTTCAGTGGGTAAAGAACCCACCTGCCAATGCAAGAGATGCAAGAGACACTGGTTCAGTCCCTGAGTCAGGAAGATCCTCTGGAGAAGGAAACGGCAACCCACTCCAGTATTCTTGCCTGGAAAATCCCATGGACAGAGAAGCCTGGGGGGCTATAGTCCGTGGGGTTGCAAAGAGCCAGATGCAACTTAGCACACAAGTTTTCTACTTCAGCACTTTCTTGAGTCAGGATTTTGCTTCTTAGAACTGAGAGCGTTCCACGGGATTCTACATTTCTCTGTTAATTTATTGATAGAAAAGTGATTTATTGACATCCCACTAAGAACATAAAGAGAGAGAGATAGAAAACCCTAGGAAGAAATCATCACAGCCAGGGATGGGCCATAACTTACAGACAAGTAAATCAGTTTCCAAAGCTTTCTGTTCCTTGAGCAGCACTGCATGGCCTTCAGGTTGGGACTCCATGGTAGATTTTAAATTCTTTTTTTTTTTTTTTTTAATATTTTTAAATCTTTATTGGGACTTTTCTTGTGGTTCAGCTGGTAAAGAATCTGCCTACAATGTTTGATCCCTGGGTTGGGAAGATCTCCTGGAGAAGGGAAAGGCTACCCACTCCAGTATTCTGGCTTGGAGAATTCTATGGACCGTATAGACCATGGAGTCGCAAAGAGTCAAATGTGATTGGGTGACTTTCAATTCACACCATATATTTAAATTTATGGACCACAGCCTTGTCTAACTCAATGAAATTATGAGCCATGCCTTGTAGGGCCTCCCAAGACAGACAGGTCATGGTGGAGAGTTCTGACAAACTGTGGCCCACTGGAGAAGAGAATGGCAAACCATTCCAGTATTCCTGCCTTGAGAACCCCATGAACTGTATGAAATGGCAAAAAGATAGGACACTGAAAGATGAACTCCCCAGGTCAGTAGGTAACCAGTATGCTATTGGAGATCAGTGAAGAACTAACTCCAGAAAGAATAGACAGAGTCAAAGCAAAAACAACACCCAGTTGTGGATGTGACTGGTGATGGAAGAAAAGTCTGATGCTGTAAAGAGCAATATTGCATAGGAACCTGGAAGGTTAGGTCCATGAATCAAGGCAAACTGGAAGTGGTCAAACAGGAAATGGCAAGAGTGAACATCGACATTTTAGGAATCGGTGAACTAAAATGGACTCGAACGGGTGAATTTAACTCAGATGACCACTATATTTACTACTGCAGGCAAGAATCCCTTAGAAGAAATGGAGTAGCCATCATGGTCAACGAAAGAGTCCAATACACATATTTGGATGCAATCTCAAAACATAACAGAATGATCTCTGTTCGTTTCCAAGGCAAACCATTCAATATCACAGTAATCCAAGTTTACGCCCTGATCAGTAATACTGAAGAAGCTGACGCTGAACGGTTCTATGAAGATCTACAAGACCTTCTAGAACAAACACCCAAAAAAGATGTCCTTTTCATTATAGGAGACTAGAATGCAAAAGTAGGAAGTCAAGAGATACCTGGAGTAACAGGCAAATTTGGCCTTGGCGTACACAATGAAGCAGGGCAAAGGCTAATAGAGTTTTGCCAAGAGAAAGCACTGGTCATGGCAAACATCCTCTTCCAACACAAGAGAAGACTCTACACATGGACATCACCAGATTGTCATTACCAAAATCAGATTTATTTTATTCTTTGCAGCCAAAGATGGAGAAGCTCTATACAGTCAGCAAATACAAGACCAGGGGGTGACTGTGGCTCAGATCATGAACTCCTTATTGCTAAGTTCAGACTTAAATAGAAGAAAGTAGGGAAAACCACTAGACCACTCAGGTATGACCTAAATCAAATTCCTTATGATTATACAGAGAAAGTGACAAATTGATTCAGTGGATTAGATCTTATAGACAGAGTGCCTGAAGAACTATGGACAGAGGTTCATGACATTGTACAGGAGGCAGGGATCAAGACCATTCACAGGAAAAAGAAATGCAAAAAGGCAGAATGGTTTTCTGAGGAGGCCTTACAAATAGCTGACAAAAGAAGAGACGCTAAAGGCAAGGAGAAAAGGAAAGATACACTCATTTGAATGCAGAGTTCCAAAGAATAACAAGGAGAGATAAGAAAGCCTTCCTCAATGATCAGTGCAAAGAAATAGAGGAAAACAATAGAATGGGAAAGACTAGAGATCTCTCAAGAAAATTAGAGATACCAAGGGAACATTTCATGCAAAGATGGGCACAATAAAGGACAGAAATGGTATGGACCTAACATAAGCAGAAGACATTAGAAGAGGTGGCAAGAATACACAGAACTACACAAAAAATATCTTCATGACCCAATAGCCACAATGGTGTGATCACTTACCTAGAGCCAGACATCCTGGAATGTGAAGTCAAGGGGGCCTTAGGAACCATCACTATGAACAAAGCTATTGGAGGTGATGGAATTCCAGTTGAATTTTTTGAATTTTTGAATTCCAGTTGAATTCCAGTTGAGTTTTTCAAATCCTAAGAGATGATGCTGTGAAAGTGCTACACTCAATATGCCAGCAAATACACTCGGCAGTAACCACAGGACTGGAAAAGTCAGTTTTCATTCCAATCCCAAAGAAGGGCACTGCCAAAGAATGTTCAAACTACCATACAATTGCCCTCATCTCACAAGCTAGCAAAGTAATGCTAAAAATCTCCAAGCCAGGCTTCAACAGTACGTGAACCATGAACTTCCAGATGTTCAAGCTAGATTTAGGAAAGGCAGAGGAACCAGAGATCAAATTGCCAACATCTGCTGGATCATCAAAAAAGCAAGAAAGTTCCAGAAAAACATCTATTTCTGCTTTATTGACTATGTCAAAGCCTTTGACTGTGCGGATCACAATAAACTGTGGAAAATTCTGAAAGAGATGGGAATACCAGACCACCTGATCTGCCTCTTGAGAAATCTGTATGCAGGTCAGGAAGCAACAGTTAGAACTGGACATGGAACAATAGACTGGTTCCAAATCGGGAAAGGAGTATGTCAAGGCTATACATATTGTCACCCTGCTTATTTAACTTATATGCAGAGAACATCATGAAAAATGCTGGGCTGGATGAAGCACAAGCTGGAATCAAGATTGCCGGGAGAAATATCAATAACCTCAGATATGCAGATGACACCACCTTTGCGGCAGAAAGCGAAAAAGAGCTAAAGAGCCTCTTGATAAAAGTGAAAGAGGAGAGTGAAAAAGTTGGCTTAAAACTCAACATTCAGAAAACTAAGATCATGGCAACCAGTCCCATCACTTCATGGCAAATAGATGGGGAAATAATGGAAACAGTGACAGAGTTTATTTTTTTAAACTCCAAAATCACTGAAGATGGTGACTGTAACCATGAAATTAAAAGACGCTTGCTCCTTGGAAGAAAAGCTATGACCAACCTAGACAGCATATTAAAAAGCAGAGACATGAGAAATAAAGGAAAAAAAAATAAAATAAAAAGCAGAGACATTAATTTGCCAACAAAAGTCTGTCTAGTCAAAGCAATAGTTTTTCCAGTGGTCATGTATGGGATGTGAGAGTTGGACTATAAATAAAGTTGAGTGCCAAAGAATTGATGTTTTTGAACTGTGGTATTGGAGAAGACTTTATAGAGTCCCTTGGATTGCATGGAGATCAAACCAGTCAATCCTAAAGGAAATCAGTCCTAAATAATCATTGGAAGGACTGATGCTAAAACTGAAACTCCAATACTTTGGCCACCTGATGCGAAGAACTGACTCATTGGAAAAGACCCTGATGCTGGGAAAGATTGAAGGCAGGAGGAGAAGGGGACGACAGAGGATGAGATGGTTAGATGGCATCACCAACTCAATGGACATGAGTTTGAGTAAGCTCTGGGAGTCGGTGATAGATAGGGAAGCCTGGCGTGCTGCAGTCCATGGGGTCGCAAAGATTGGCACACTCAGACACGACTGAGAGACTGAACTGAACTGAATCTTTATTGAATTTGTTACAGTATTGCTTCCATTTTATGTTTTGATTTTTGGGCCCAAGGCATGTGGAATCTTAGTTCTCTGACCAGGGATTGTACCCAAACCCCTTGCATTGAAAGGCAAAGTCTTAACCACTGGACCACCAGGGAAGTCCCTAAATGGCCATAGATTCTTTGCAGCTTCTCCCTGCAAGGGACTGAATTTATGTCCCCACTACTTGAACCCGACTTACCTTTGTGATTTCCTTTGCCTGAAAGATTGAGGCTAAGTGTCACTATGAACCTGAGCTTGAGCCTCAAGTGGCCTTGAAGCTTCTACTCTCACCATCTTGGAAAACAAATGCCTTCCAATGAAGAAGGAGCACAGGAAAAAGAGGCCTCTCCAGCCTCGCTGAAGCCGCAGACATTTGAATGAGCCCAGCCAATACTATGTGAGCCATCCTGGCCCCAGTCTACTCCAAACTGCCAACCCACAGAATTATGAACAAATAAGTCATTATTTAAAGTCACTGTATTTTGGAGAGGTTTGCTATGCAACAATGGAAAAATCATATGGAGCCTATACCCAAACTAGGGGAATAGTTTAACTCGAAACTAATTTCAACCCATTATTCTGTCCAAATAAATGTAACCCATCCCAGAACAACCTGGAAAAAGAAAAGTTGCTTGTTCAAATGGTGGTTCAACCAACATGTTATTATATCATCTTCTTTTATTTGAGAAAGATGTAGGAAAAAGCATTCCAACTGTGGTCATATCCAATTTTATTTGTCCTAAGAAATCACCCAAAACACAGAACACCAGTGTGCTGGCTATGGAGGAACCCAAATCACTTGTGTCTAGTTTGGAGACCTGGAGCTGGCTTTAGCTGGTCTGGGTCTGGTTTGAGCTGGTTGAAAGATATGTCTTAGTATCTTTAATTAGGATTCTGCTGAATCTAAAGGAACTAAAACACAAACTGAACAGACCTCCACTGCCAAGATCTCGTCTCCGCTCACTTGCTCGCTGTGTCTTTGCTCTATTTTTATCTATTCTATACCCACAGGAGGAGAAGGCAATGGCACCCCACTCCAGTACTCTTGCCTGGAAAATCCCATGGATGGAGGAGCCTGGAAGGCTGCAGTCCACGGGGTCGCTGAAGGTTGGACATGACTGAGTGACTTCACTTTCACTTTTCACTTTCCTGCATTGGAGAAGGCAATGGCACCCCACTCCAGTGTTCTTGCCTGGAGAATCCCATGGGCGGAGGAGCCTGGTGGGCTGCCGTCTATGGGGTTGCGCAGAGTCGGACACGACTGAATCGACTTAGCAGCAGCAGCAGCACCATGCCCACAGGGACCCATTCCCTTCGTGGTAGACTCTGATTTCAAATTCTAATAGTGTTTACGGGGATATGGAATCTTTGATTTTTAAATGCACAGGTGCTTGCAAAATAAACAGAATATGGCATTCAGCAAACAGGAGGGTTTATTACTCCCTTCAAGGCAATGGGAGACCTTGGTTCTTCTTTCATCAATATTTTCTTCTCTGGGTCAATATTCTGTGATATCTATCTCAGTAGAAGTCGATATCTTCTTATTAATTTCTTTTCGCTTTAACATTTGTAATGAGCTGATGACCTGAAATGTGTGGGGTCAGAAGGCTAGATTTGTAGCTGCTGCTGCTGCTGCTGCTAAATTGCTTCAGTCATGTCCGACTTGTAGCAAGGGACCTGGAACCTTGAAGGGGATGGCAGTTTGGTCTTTATGAGGCTCTTTATGCATCCCTTGCCCACAGATCACTGTTTTGTAGATATCATTATTATTTTCATTATAAACATAACATAATTATAGACTAACTAGAACATGCATAAAAATGTAAAGAAGAAAATTAACTGTAATTTAATTACTGTAATTTCCACAACCAGAGATAACAACTGATTTTTTTTCTACAGATGTATACATATATGAAGAAACGTCCATATCCGCACCTATGGATAAAAAAGATTAAACAAGATTACATTATATATTTTTTGCTCAATTTTATATAGTAAATTTTTTCCCAATTTTTTAATGCACTTTCAAGGACCTGCTTTTTATGCTGCATAGTATTCTAATATGTGCATCTAATACACGGGGGAAAGGACTGATTACAAAGGGAAACAAAGGCATTGGGGACAGTAATGAAAATGTTCTATACCTTGGCTGTCAAAGGACTACATAGATTTGTCAGTATTCATTGAATCATATTCTTTAAAAGGATCAATTTTAATGTATATTAATTGTATCTCAATAAATCCAAGGGAGGGGAAAGAATTAGCTAAAGAACCACCTCAAAATATGAAGCAGTTCTGCTCAGATCTTTGTCTACTGTTTAATTTCTGTCTTGACAGCACATGGGAATAACCAGGGAGTTTTTAATAAAATAAAATGCCAGAGGTGTTGGGAAGGGAAACCAGAGACTCTGATTTAACTGGCCATGGGTTGGGCCAATGAATTAGATTTTCTGAAAGTTCCAATGGTGACTCTAAAATATGCAGCCAAGGTTGAGAACCACTGGTCAACATAAGAATTCATTTGGACCAAAGAGGCAGAAGGAGATAAAATGGAATGTATACATTTCAGAATCATAAAATAATTTTAGAAATTTCCATGTTTATTAGTCCACTGATGTTTTGGTCTGATTTTACCCCCCCACACACCAAGGCCTGAGGTAGTCCTATAAATATTCTTATTGTGATGTAACTCAAATACTATAGAATTTGTTCTTTTAAAATATACAATTCAGTGGTTCTTAGCGTATTCATCAGATTGTGTAACCATTAACAGTATTTACTTTGAGAACATTTTCTTCAACCTAAAAACAAACCCCCAGTAGTCACTTCTCATTTCTCCTTCGCCAAGCCTGTGGCAGCCACTAATCTACCAGCAGTCTCACTGATCTCATCTATTCTAGACATTTAAAATAAATGAAATCCTACAGTATATGAACTTCGTGACTGATTTCTTTCACTTACCATGGTGTTTTTAACGTTCATATAGAGTGCATCAGTACTTCATTCCTTTTCCTGGCCAAATAATATTCCATCGTATGGATATACTACATTTTATCCATTCATCCATTGATGGAAACTTGAGTCATGTCCACTTTTTGCCTATAATGAATGTTACTACTAGGAACATTTGTGCACAGGTTTTTATGCAGATACATGTTTTCATTTCTCTTGATATTCACCTAGGTATGGAATTGATTTCTGGGCCATATGGTAACTTTATTATGTTTAACTTTTTGAGGAACTGTCAAATGATTTCCAAAGTGGCTACACCATTTTACTTTCCCACTAGCTGTGTCTAAGAGTTCCAATTTCTTCGTGTCCTCTCCAACACTTGTTTGTTGTCTGTCTTTCTTAATTAGAGTCATCCCAGTGTGTGTGATGACTGGTGCATGAGTGGTTCAGTGGTAGAATTCTCACCTGCCATGTGGGAGGCCCAGATTCAACTCCCAGTCCATGCAGCCACAGCATCCCCTTTGGAGCTTCCCTGGTAGCTAAGCTGGTAAAGAATCCGCCTGCAATGCAGGAGATCTGGGTTTTATCCCTGGATTGGGAAGATCACCTGGAGAATGGAATGGCCACCCACTCCAGTATTCTGGCCTGGAGAATTTCATGGACTGTATAGTCAATGGGGTCGCAAAGAGTCAAACATGACTGAGCGACTTTTACTTTCAGTGTGTGTGAGGCAATATCTTGAGGTTTTGATTTGCATTTTATCAATAATTAATAATGTTGAGCATTTTTTTTATCTGCTTATTGGCCACTTGTATATCTTCTTTGGAGAAATGTCTATTCAAATCCTTTGCCCATCTTTAAATTGAATTATTCATTTTTTATTGTTGTATTGAAAGGGTTCATTATATATTCTGGACATTAGACCCTTAATAAATAAATGATTTGCAAATATTTTCTTCCATTCTTTGGATTGTCTTTTCACTTTCTTGATGGTGTACTTTGAAGCACAAAAATTTTAATTTTGATGAAGTCAAATTTATTCTTTTTTTCTTTCGTTGCTGATGCTTTAGGTATCATATATAAGAAACCATTGACTAATCTCAGATCATGAGATTTACAAGTTTTCATCTAAGTTTTTTATAGCTTAGGCTCTTATATCTAGGTCAATGATCCATTTTGAGTTAACTTTAGTATATGTCAGGAGGTAGGGGTCCAACTTTATTCTTTTGCATGCATCCAGTTGTCTTAACACCATTTTATTAGAAAGATTTTTTTTCCCTGAATAAATTGTCTTGGTACTCATATTAAAAAATCATAGTCATGTATTTTTTGAGTTTTACCTCTGCTCACCTGGAAGAAATGTATGTTTATTCTGTCAGTTGATTAGAAGCTCTCAGTCCAGTTGTTCACATCCACAGGTCACTGGGCCCAGTGTCTAATAGTTGTGACTTTCAAGTGCCAGTTCCCACTGGGTCCTTAACAAATACTTTTTGATAAACTGATCTTAAGGTTAATCCATTGCATAAACAGAGCATAATTTGTTTATGATTGAGTTGATTGGTCTGATTCAAGTGGCTCTCTCCAATCAGCCAGAAGGACCAAACTTACCTGTAAAAGTCAACAGGCTTAGATTTGGAGCGGTGAAAGAATCTTTGGGATGATGGGTGCCTCTCAAGTGGGACTACGATTTTGTCTCTTCCTCTCTCCTGTGTGACTCATGGTTAAATCCTGATTTATTCTAAGCTAATCATAGTGATTTTCAGTCTCTATGAAATAGGTTGATTTAGGAAAAAAATTTTGATCTACTTCTGTCAAATGGGGCTTCTGGAAAATTTTTTATGTATGAAAAGACTGGGTCCTTCTCCTTCCCATGGCTCTGGGCACACTTGCCTGGAATATGGCAGCCATCTTATAACTATGAGGGAGCTAAATGGGACAAAGTATGACAGAGCAGAACTGTGAGAGGAATCTGAGTCCTTAATGACATTTCTTGAAGCCTGAGCCCACCTGGGAGCTTTCCTACCTTGGGACTTCTCTTGATCTGAGACAATATATTTCTTCGTTGTTTGAAGCAATTGGGCCAGGGTGCTTTGTTACTTGTATTCAGATCATTCTAACTAATACAGACCTCCTGACTTTTTACAGAAAATGCCCTTAAACTGCAAAACTTTAAGGGGACTGTAAAACTGAGCACAGTGACCCAGGGACCTGACATTCTCCAAGGGGAGTTCCCAAACTCAGCCTCATCTGAGCTTCCTTGAGATCTACAAGGAGACCTACTCTCTAGGCTGACGATGATGGAAAAATTATGGTACACAGGTTGAACTTCATCCAAGGACTGAGCCCCTGGCTTCCTCAGGGAGGGCAGCTCATCTCTACTGCTTTACTGAAAAAAGAATAGAATTTTGGTATTAATGTATTTAATATATCCTTATCCTCTAAAACTGTTGGTTATAAAGGAAGTGGGCTTCCCTGGTGGCTCTATGGTAAATAACCTGCCTGCCAATGCAGGAGACGTGTGTTCCATCCCTGGTTCGGGGAGATCCCATGGACAGAGGATGCTGACGGGCTACAGTTCATGGGGTTGCAAAAGAGAAGGACATGAAGGAGAGGCTAAACAACAACAACAGAGGGAATGCTTTTACATTCTAAGTGGAATAATAAAATCTCAACATCTTTGGATCAGGAGGGAGACAGGAGAAGCCATACATACAGAATCTCCTCCCTGATAGTAGTCCTTCTCCAGCCAGGGCTGCTCTCCACCCTAATAGGATGGAAATTTCAGTTGTATATTGAAACCAGCATGTATGCGATTTTGAGAGCTTCCTAACTCTTCCCAGGTCCACACTCAGTGACATCACATTGGTGGCTTAAAAATCACTGAGTATTTATAGCATGGAAATCAGCAAGGAGCTTTCTCTTTCTGGAGAACCAAGTGTTCAGTGTTACCAGCATACCACTGGAAATTCCTCTCTCTGTCCTCCTGGGGCTTGAATGCTCCTTTATACGACCAAGGTATCGTAATATCTCCCAAACTTCATGACTATAAATCAAAGAAGAGAAAGACCCCACTGTCCCTCCCTGAAGATGACTAACTGCTGAAATATGATAGGAAAATTCAATCAGTTGCTCTACAAACTGAGTCATAGCCTCCTATCTCAAATTTTCCTTCTAAGGCCAGGCTGTTCAGACTTCCGTTTTACGGTTTTTGTTTTTATTTTTAACGCAACTTTGATTCTCCCTAATCACCTAATTGCCAGCATTTTCATTTATGTTTTTTTTTTAATTGCTGTTCTCTCAGAGTGTAGGATTACAGCAAGGCTGCTGTGTGGTAGCTATTCCATTGCAAGCAAGGGCAAAGCCACAGCTAATGATAAGGTCTTACTGTGGAACTGCTGAGGTCACCCATTTAAGCCCATCTGTGGTCTCTGGGAGATGAGTCTATGCATAGCTCCCTGGTGACTGAGGGTACCTCTGTAGACTTATCCCTCTGGCCACCTCTCCTCCCATCTCCTTCCATCTCTGTTATCCCATATCCATCCCCATCCAGGCTCTATAAGGCTCTTCTTTCTCCCACTCTCTTCCCAATTACAGGTTTGGGAAAGTGGACAAAATTCATTGTCAACACAAGTCATCCCCACTGGAACCTAAAGTTGAAGATAATTTGTTTTGAATTATGGGATATTTCAGATATACAGAAAGGTATAGAGTATTATGTGTGTTAGTCAGTCAGTAGTGTCTGACTCTTTGCAACCCCATGGACTGTAGCCCGCTATGGTCCTCTGTCCATGGAATTCTCCAGGCAAGAATATTGGAGTGGGTTGCTATTCCTTTCTCCAGAAGAATATTGTAAGCACTCTTAAACTTCTACCCAGCTTATGAAATAAAGCTATATAAACACTGTTAAAGTGTCTGCATGTGCCTCTCTGATTATATTGCCCTATCTCCAAGAGAGAAACATCTTCCTGAAATTGAGACAATTATTCCAGTTGCCTATCTTTATACTTTTACTATACATGTCTATATGTAAGCCTAAAAACAGTATACAAAATTGGTTTGTGTGCTTCTAAGCTTTATGCAAATGGTATCATATATATTGTATGTCTCTTTCTGAAACTTGCTTTATATCTATTAATATTATGCTTTTATCCATGTTTGTATTAATTTTTTTATTTTTCCTGTGCCACACGTCTTGTAGGACCTCAGTTCCCCAACCAGGGATTGAACCTGGCCATGACAATGAGAGCATGGAATCCTAACCACTAGGCTGTCAGGGACTCTCTGTATTATTTTTCTATTGCTATGTAGCATACTACCCCAAATGCAATAGCTTAAAAGAGCACTCATTATCTCATGGTTTCTATGGACCCAGAGTCCAGACATAGCTTAACTGGGTCCTCTGCTCAGGGTTTCATGAGGTTGCAATCAAGGTGTTGACTATGCTGCATTCTCATCTGAAGGCCTGACTGGGGAAGAATCTGCTTCTAAGCTCATTCTGTTTTTGGCATAATTCTTTTCCTTGAGTTCGTGTGGTTGAGAGCACTGGATTTTTTAGAGAACATCCACTTCCCTGCCGTGTGGCCCTCTCCCTAGGCAGGTCACCTTATAGCAGCTGGCTTCTTTGCAAGGTCAGTAAATCTCTTACTCTAGTCTGCTAAAATGGAATTATATAATGTATAGGATTGCTCTTGTTGATTTTGCCATAGTGCATTGATTAGAATCAAGGTACAGGTTCTGCCTGCATTCCAGGGGAGGGGGCTACACAAAGATGTGGATACCAGTACATGGGGATTATTGGGATCTTGTCTGCCTAGGGTCGATCTGCCACAATGTTGATACATGTCACTCTGGTCCACTTATTTCTGTTGTTACCTGCATTGTATGAATACACCACAAAAATCTACCCATTTTGCTGTTAATGATTAGGTGATTAGGGTAATTCCAATTACTTGAAGTTATAAATAATGCTATGCTTAATAATCCTTACAGGTCTTTTCTATACATGGGAAAAAGTTTTAGACCCTGAAGCACACATCTTCAACTTTACTAAATATGGCTAAATTATTCTCTGGAGTAGTTATACCTATTTCTATTCTACCCAGGAGTATATGACTCTCCTACTCTTGAAATAGAATTACTTTACTTTTTTACATTATGGGCAACCTGGCATGAGTGAAACAGTGTCGGCTGGACCTATTTATTATTTTCCTAATCAATAGTAAGGTTGAGTATTTTTTTCCTTTTTTTTCAGTTATTGTTTGTTTCTGCTTCTGGGAACTGTCCTGGATTTTGTGTATTTTCTTATTGATTTGTAGTCCTTTATGTATCCTAGATCTTAATTCTTGTCATTATTGCACTAACACTATTTTCTTCCTATTTGTGCTTCTCTTTTAACTATTTTTCCTGTTATTTTTCTGTGCAGAAGTTTTTCATTTTAATTTGTTCAAATTTATCAGCCTTTCCCTTTATGATTTGTTGTTTTAATGACTTATTTAAGAACTATTTCTCTATCTTTAGGTAAATAGATAGGCACCTATATTTTCCTATAAAGGTATCAAAGTTTTGCTTAACACATTTAGATTTCTATAGTAGTATACCCAGAATTTATGTTTTAGTATACCCAGGGTAAAAGAAAGCATCCAATTTTAGTTTCTTTTTCTATGTAGATACCTAGTTGTTTTAACATCATTTATTTAATAGGCCATGTTAGCCCCTCTAATATGCTATGTCATCTCTAATTTATTATGGTTTCATAGACGGACCTTTGTTGGCAAAGTAATGTCTCTGCTTTTGAATATGCTATCTAGGTTGGTCATAACTTTCCTTCCAAGGAGTAAGTGTCTTTTAATTTCATGGCTGCAGTCACCATCTGTAGTGATTTTGGAGCCCAAAAAGATAAAGTCTGACACTGGTTTCCACTGGTTCCCCATCTATTTGCCATGAAGTGATGGGACCGGATGCCATGATCTTTGTTTTCTGAATGTTGAGCTTTAAGCCAACTTTTTCACTCTCCGCTTTCACTTTCATCAAGAGGCTTTTGAGTTCCTCTTCACTTTCTGCCATAAGGGTGGTGTCATCTGTATATCTGAGGTGATTAATATTTCTCCTGGCAATCTTGATTCCAGCTTGTGCTTCTTCCAGCCCAGTGTTTCTCATGATGTACTCTGCATATAAGTTAAATAAGCAGGGTGACAATATACAGCCTTGACGTACTCCTTTTCCTATTTGGAACCAGTCTGTTTTTCCATGTCCAATTCTAACTGTTGCTTCCTGACCTGCATACAGATTTCTCAAGAGGCAGATCAGGTGGTCTGGTATTCCCATCTCTTTCAGAATTTTCCACAGTTTATTGTGATCCACACAGTCAAAGGCTTTGGCATGGTCAATAAAGCAGAAACAAATGTTTTTCTGGAACTCTCTTGCTTTTTCCATGATCCAGCGGATGTTGGCAATTTGATCTCTGGTTCCTCTGCCTTTTCTAAAACCAGTTTGAACATCTGGAAGTTCACGTTTCACGTATTGCTGAAGCCTGACTTGGAGAATTTTGAGCATTACTTTACGTGTGTGTGTCTAGTCAAGGCTATGGTTTTTCCTGTGGTCATGTATGGATGTGAGAGTTGGACTGTGAAGAAGGCTGAGCACTGAAGAATTGATGCTTTTGAACTGTGGTGTTGGAGAAGACTCTTGAGAGTCCCTTGGACTGCAAGGAGATCCAACCAGTCCATTCTAAAGGAGATCAGCCCTGGGACTTCTTTGGAAGGAATGATGCTAAAGCTGAAACTCCAGTACTTTGGCCACCTCATGCAAAGAGTTGACTCATTGGAAAAGACTCTGATGCTGGGAGGGATTGGGAGCAGGAGGAGAAGGAAATGACAGAGGATGAGATGGCTGGATGGCATCACTGACTTGATGGATGTGAGTCTGAGTGAACTCCGGGAGTTGGTGATGGACAGGGAGGCCTGGCCTGCTGCGATTCATGGGGTTGCAAAGAGTCGGACACGACTGAGTGACTGAACTGAACTGAACTGAACTGATGTGTGTGGGTTTGCTTCTCAGTTCTCTATTCTGTTTCCTTGATTTGTTTATTCCTATACCAGTATTCCCTGCCTTGATCATTATAATTTTATGTTTTATTTTCCAATCAGGCATCTACCCTACCATCTCATTCTTCTCTTCAAAAAAAAAAAAATTTAGTCTATATAAGACCTTTGTTGTTTTATATACACTTAGATTCAGAAGGTCAAGTTCCATTAAAAGGCTTGCTGGGATTTGATTGGGGTAGTCTTCAATTTGTAGACTGATTTAAAGAAAGTTATAAGCTAAAAATTTTCCTTTTAAATTTTATATGTTGAAGTGTTTACACCCAGTACCTCCAATGTGTATTTGGAGATAGATTATTTAAAGAGGTAAAGTTAAATACAGGTAGACCCTAACCCAATATGACTGGTGTCCTTCTAAGAAGAGGAGATTATGACACAGACATCATGACCAGATGAAGACACAGAGAAAAAATGACCATCTGCAAGCCAAGGAGAGATGTCTCAGAAGAAACCAAACCTGTTGACAACTTGATCTGTTCTAGTCTCCAGAACTATGAAAAAAAAAAAAATTCTCTGTTGTTTAAGCCACCCAGTCTATGGTGTTGTTATGGTAACCCTAACAAACTAATGCAGGGAATTTTGAAAGAATCACAACCCTGAGTTTTCCTGTCTTCAGAGATAAGCCCTCTCACCATTTATCTGGATCTTCCTTAAGAAAGTTTTACAATTTTCTCCATAGTGATCTTAAAGATCTTTTATTAGATTTACTCTAAGGTACTTCATATTTTTTTTTCATTCTCTTTTAATTCCAGTAGTTTTTCCATAGATTTTTACAGGTTTTATGTAAATATTCATATCATGTATTAATAAACAGTGATAAACTGTTTCCTTCTTTCCTACCCTTATAATTTTTGATATGACGGAACAGAATAAATAAACTTCTTTCCTACCCTTATAATTTTTGATATGACGGAACAGAAGCACTGAAAGCTGGTGTCCTTGTGTTGCTTTTGATCTTCAAGTTATTACTTCTCCAATTGCAAGGATGCACTGAACATTTTTATGAAGGAGTTTTGCTACCTGACATCCTGTAACACAAGCTTGATAAATCCCTCTCCTGCCCCCTCTTTCTCTAGCCTCTTCTCACTCTTCTTCCTTCAGTACAACCTATCTGTTCTGAGCTTTGTGTCTTAAAAATAAAGTGAAGTCATGTGGAGATTCACATGAGATGCTGATGGCTGATTATCGATCAGATGGCACATTCACATTTTAAGACAGAAGTCTAGGTCTGAGGAACAAATGTGACTGTTGGGGCCCGAGTGTTCATCTTCTCAGACCTTGACAGTCATGGGAAACACAGCCCCCTTTACAGCTTCCTTTAAAAAATACCACTTCTCAGGCTTCCCTGGTGGTACAGTGGATAGGAACCCACCTGCCAATGCAGAGGACATGGGTCTGATCCCTGATCCAGGAAGATTCCACAAGCCTCGGAGCAACTGAGCCCATATGCCACAACTGCTGAAGCCCACACCCTTGAGCCCGTGCTCCCCAACAAGAGAAGCCACAGGAATGAGAAGCTTGTGCACTGCAACCAAGAGAAGCCCCAGCTGGCCGCAACTAGAGAAAGCCCATGAAGCAATGAAGACCCAGTGCAACCCAAAATAAAATAATTAAATAAGTAATTTAAAAAAAAATACCACTTCTCTCTGGGCATCCAGATTCATACTAACTCAGATAAAACCAGGAGAAATTCCAAAGGATGGGGACTTGATGTTTCCCCTATTTGAATCAAACTACCCAGGTTCACACTCCACTTGCTTAAATGGTCTTGGGCAAAGCACTTCCTCTCTCCTGCCCCAATTGTCTGACTTCTCAGATGGGAATCACAGTGGCACTTCATCACGCTTCCCTAGTAAGTCACTTTGGTGGTGTCCGACTCTGTGCAACCCCATGGACTGCAGCCTGCCAGGCTCCTCCGTTCATGGGATTCTCCAGGCAAGAATACTCGAGTGGATTGCCATGCCCTCCTCCAGGGGATCTTCCCAACCCAGGATCAAACCTGCATCTATTATGTCTAACCTGAACTGACAGGTGGGTTTTTTACCATTAGCACCACCTGGAAAATCCCTAGCACTTTCTCACAATGGGTGTTGGAGGGTGGGATAAATTAATCATTGATATAACTTATTGGGAACAGTGCCTAGCATATAGTAAACACTCAATAAACATTAGCTAAGCCAAGGGGACAGCCACCTTTGCACTGCCATTCATTTGCTTAGTGGGTTTGTTTTTTGTTTTTTTTTTCTTTTTCTTTTTCCATAAAAATCTCAAAATACGGTGTTTAAGTGTTACCCAATCCCCTGTGTTCCACCCTGTGGCATGGCACAGAACACAGCTCTAGTTCACTTGTTAAAGTTTATCCAACCCTGCCTGGTAGCAACTGTATTACTACTCTCCTTGCCTTTTCTTCTACTATTTAGGTTTGAATGCCACTGGCTTTCAAACTAGCCTTCCACAATGAATGAAATACTAAGCAAGAAGAAAGCAGTCCAGGAAGGACCAAACCAAACCTGACCATAGAGATGCTGGCTCACTGGCAGAACTCTGGACAGAGCCGGTTTGCAGCCACATCTCCAAGAAACTCTAGTGCTATACTGGGGGTTAGCAGGGCTGGTAAGCTTGATGACATTCATGCCAGGGTCACAGGGAGTGGGGGTGGGAATAGTGAGTGACAGGCCTCATTTCTTTTCAGTAATGCCCATTGATCAAAGAAAATGTCACATACTGAGATATAGGGAAGTCATTCTGGCTTATACATGAGTTAACTTGAAGTTTACACTAACTAAAACAGCCTGTTTGTGGCCTATGAAACATACATATGCCTTAATTACTAAAGAAAAGGGTACACTGACCAGGAGTAAAGATTGTCTGCTAGAAATCCAGATGAAATGCCCCTCTTCCTGATGCTGCTCCTCCTTCAGTGATAAGACATTCCTCACAGGCACCAAGGCCATACTGTACGTTCTGGCATGTTTTTCTGAAATCTTGAAGAAATGTATCCTTGGCTTTAATATTCTTAGCCCTGCCAAGACATAAAGCTGTGCTGAATGGGGAGGGAGGTGGGAGAGGGGTTCAGGATGGAGAACACATGTATACCCATGGCTGATTCATGTCAATGTATGGCAAAATCCACTACAATATTGTAAAGTAATTAGCCTCCAATTAAAATTAATTAATTAATTAAAAAAAAACAGCTGTGCTGAAAACTCTGCTTCTCCAGAGCATACTTCTCAGAGTAATCTGAGAAACTGGCCTTTGGGCTGGTCCTTAGTTTGGTTCAAATGAAATTCTTTTTCTATTCTTACTACTGACTGCTTATTGATTATTTTTGTCGACACCATTAAGCAGTTAGATTGCTAGACTGTAGGTTCAGGAAGGGCAAACAGCTGCTGCTCTAGCGCCATGCCTGGTACACACAGGCACTTAACAGATAGACACAAGCTGGTTTAAATTTTCCCCTGCGTGCACCCCACAGTTAGGCCTAATGCAGGCCCTAGACATGCAATAGATAGTTAATAAATATTGGTGGGTACTTCCCGCAGTCGCAATGTGCTACAATGCGAGGTGTTCACCTCGGGGAGCTGAGTCATCTGTCTTATAACACATTTCTGTCATATGTTTAACGTGTGCATATGTTTAAGTGCAGTGTGTGTTAGTCACTCAGTCATGTCCGACTCTTTGTGACTCCAGGAACTACAGCCCACCAGGCTCTTCTGTCCATGGAATTTCCCAGGCAAGAATACTGGAGTGGTTGCCATTTTCTTCTCTGATGTCTAAGCACACACCCTCAATTAGTTGCTATAAAGGAGAAAGTTAAATCACTAAACAAATGCAACTGTGTCCACTAAATAAGATGTTTTGCATACGACAATGAAGGATCAGGTGTTACTGTCATTCTCAGCGGTAGCCAGCATGTACTGAGGAACTAAGCCAGGTCCCACACTGAGCAGGTTAGGAGAAGAAAAAGGGGCACCGTACTGTGACTCACAGGGGAGTTCATTGAGGCTTTGGTCAGAAAAACAGAAGCCCAAACACAGAAGGTGAGGGGAAGGGGCAAAAGAGTAAAGGCCAGCTCTCACATTTGCTTCCATCCTTGAGAAAATCAGGAGCTTACAGGACCTTGGGAAACCACCACTGATGATCCCAGTTGCCTCCAGTACCCAGGGAGGTACTCCAGTAGCAAATTTTCAGGATGGATATCACTCAGCCACTGGGAAATGTTCAGGGGGAGCACCACTGCTTTCACACAGGAAGCAAAAAGGTGCTTCCACAGTCAGAGAAGCAATTAAAAACACATCTGCCTCGCTTTCTCATGCCTGATCTCAGAGGAATGCCTCTCACTGGTGAAATCCAATCAGAAACAATGGAAGTAAAGGACTCTGGGGAGTGTGGTTCTCAGGCTTCCAACCCCTGAGATAAGGTGGAGTATAGAAGGGGTGAAATGATGCTGAGTTGTCACACATCTGCCTCACTTTCTCATGTCTGACCTCAGAGTAATGCCTCTCATTGGTGAAATCCAACCAGAAACAATGGAAGTAAAGGACTCTGGAGAGTGCGGTTCTCAGGCTTCCAACCCCTGAGATAAGGGTGGAGTATAGAAGGGGTGAAATGATGCTGAGTTGTCAACAACTTTGCCATGAAACTCTTCTAAGGTAAATCAGAGGCAGTTAACCTGTGCTAAGGACCTAAGATACTCCAATACTTTGGCCACCTGATGCAAACAGCTGACTCATTGGAAAAGACCCTGATGCTGGGAAACATTGAAGGCAAAAGGAGAAGAGGGTGGTAGAGAATGAGATGGTTGGATACCATCACCGACTCAATGGGATATGAACTTGGGCAAACTCTGGGAGACAGTGAGAGACAGGGAAGCCTGGTGTGTTTCAGCCCATGGGGTCACAAAGAGTCAGACACTGCTTAGCGACAACTGAACAACACAACAACAAGGACCTGGGGAGCAACACCATCTGTGCTTACAGGCACGCTTTGTCATTAAGAGGTACAAACTGCTATGTATACAATAAATAAGCTACAAGGATTATTATACAATGCAGAGAATATAGGCAAGACTTTAGAATAATCGTAAGTGGAGCTTAATCTACAAAAATTTTGAATCCCTGTTCTATACACCTGAAACTAATATAATATTCTAATATATAAGGAGGTAAATCAACGATAACTCAATACAAATGATGAATTTTTGGAAAAAAGATAAGGATTGATCTTTGAAGAAGGCTTTGGATAGAGTCAAACCCCAGGACAAGACAATGATAAATTTTTGAAAAAAAAGATAAGGACCTTTGAAGAAGGCTTTGGATAGAGTCAAACCCCAAGACAAGACTTCATCAAACAGGTAATGAAAAAAGAGGAAGAGAATGTGGAGGTGAGGAGGCATATTTTTATTTACTCACTGACTCATGCATTTAGTCATCCACTCAGCAAATATTTATTATAAGCATTGGGCTAGGCCCTTGAGCTTCCAGACAGCGAGGAGCCACTGATTGTTCCTAAGACAGGAAATAATATGATGAGGTTTTTAGTGTAAGATCATCCTGAAAACGCGTATATGCAAAGACACAATTGAAAGGAAATGCACTGCAGTGTAATCACTGCTCATCTTTGGGTGCTGAGTTTGTGAATAAACATTATTTTCTTTTCTAAATCTTTCGGTATTTTCCAAATATCTCACAATAAGTGTGTACAACTTTTTTATCAGAAAAAATATTTAGAGAAAGAAGATAGAGATCAAGCTGGTAACAATGTGGAAGAAATGCATCACACACTTGTCATCTGATGTTTTTCTCATTAGGATACACTTCCTTTGCACTTGCTTTCTTTTTCTTCATCTGCTTGCTGCCTCATCACTCCTTAGTTTTCAGTTGAAACTGTTTTTCACTGAAAAGACTTGCCTGGCCCCTAAGGCTAGGTTAGGTGTGCATGTTTGACATTCTCAGCCCCTGGGAGTGTCTCCCACCACTGGATATAGCTACACGTGAGGGCCTGATGTTCATCTTTCTCACCAGACTGTAAACCCCATAGGGCATGCATCATACTCACCTTGTCCACAGCTGCTTCCCAAGCACACTGGTCACTCCATAAATGTTACTGGAATGATCAGCTCTATCTATAAAGGATGTAAGACTGGAGACAGGCAGATTAGTAGGAGGTGATTGTGATAATCGACAAGGATAAACAGTGCCTAAACTAAAGAGAGAGAGAGTGATGAAGAGGAAGAAGAGAAGAACTAGCCCGTGATGCTGTTAAAGTGTCAAATCTGGAGAACCTAATGACTTCCTTTTGGATTCATTCAACAAGAAGCAATAGTTGGGAGACTATTTTGGAGGTAGGATTTATAAGGCTCACTGATCAATTAAATGTGAGTATGATGGAAAGAGAACTACCAAGAAGGTCTCAAGAGTTCTGGTCTTGAGCAGTTGGATGTATGATGATACAGTTTCCTGATATGGAAAGGGCATTTGTTGGGGGAAGCATCAAAAGTTCCAATTTTGGATGAAAAGTAAGGATAGGGAAGATGGAGGGGGAATTGCTTATCTTAGCTAGGGAATTATTCTCTTAGGCAGGAGATACAGAAGGTGAATCAAGCTTGTGGAGAAATGTTAATTAGGTTTTGGATATGTTGAGTTTGAGGTGTTCATTGAGATATCCAAGCTATCTAATGAAATTATAGGGGTCTAGAATTTATGAGCAGATGCTAGACAAAGACAGACATGCAGACTTAGTGGTGATAGTTGAACCCATCAGGTAAATGAGAACAGGCATACAGTGAGAAGGGCAGAAAAACACCAACATCAAAACCCGGGAGAAACTGATATTTACAGAGGAAGAGATGCCCTAAGAGGAGATTGAAAGAGATTCAGAGGAGTAAGAATATTAGATTACATGAAACAAGGAGTGCCATTTTGATCAAAGCAAGAGTTCAGACAAAGAAGTAATACACTGGCGTGGTACGTAGGGGCCAGATTTTGGAGGTCCCTGAATACTAGGCAAAGAAGTTGACTCTTCATCCAGAACCTTCATGATCAGTGGTGATGACAATGTATATGTTCTGGCTGTACCTTACTGAGCCTCCTAGCCCTGCAGGGAAACTGAGAAATAGTGGTGGGTCAAGGGTCCAAAATCTTGATCCATACAGTCAACCTGGAGATAGAAAGTAGAGAGTGGCCCATTAACAATATGCTGCTACTGCTGCTAAGTCACTTCAGTCGTGTCCGACTCTGTGTGACCCCATAGACAGCAGCCCACCAGGCTCCCCCGTTCCTGGGATTCTCCAGGCAAGAACACGAGTGGGTTGCCATTTCCTTCTCCAATGCATGAAAGTGAAAAGTGAAAGTGAAGTCGCTCAGTTGTGTCCGACTCTTAGCGACCCCATGGACTGCAGCCTACCAGGCTCCTCCATCCATGGGATTTTCCAGGCAAGAGTACTGGAGTGGGGTGCCATTCTCATCATTCTTATCAAAGTCTATGTCATCTAACTCAAGTCACCACTGACTTGAATAAGCTGAAGAGTAAAACCCAGACTTCCAAAAACCATCATTATTTTTGTTTGGTTCTTATAGCCAGGCCCTCAGCAAAGATGAAGGACAAAAAATATCCCCCAGGAATTCTTCTGGTCTAGCCAACTCCAAAACCAACCACAGCTCATCCAATAGCTTCTGTGATGAACCTCTTTGGCGCCACATGGGCCATGTGTTAGTTTATGTTCCAGAAAGAGCCATTAGACAAGTGCAGAAAAATGTCTGTCCTCATTTCCATTATAATGTTCCAGAAGAAGAAGAAGATGGCCTGAGGCAAGGGGAAGACAGGCACCAGGACTCTTCTAAACCCTGGCAGCTGTACCTTCTACCATACCACTGCAGCTTGGGGAGAGGTTGAAAGCTAAGCTTCAAAAACAATCACAAACTAAGGATCTGATTAAACATAACCAAAGAGGGAGAGGGAGGTGAGCTGCATCTTTGCAAAAGGCACTGGGGTGCATGGTGAGCCTGTGAACCTGAATGTTCAGGAAGGCTCCTGGGTGGATGCCTTGGGGGGCAGCGTGTATTAGGGAGCATGCATGTTACAGGAGGATGCACCTCTCTGTGTGGACTGGAAAAATACACAGCAATTCAGACCAAAGGAAAGAGTACCGATGATCGTTAGTAACTGGCAGTGTGTTTGTGAATGTCTGCAGGAGACTGAACTTGACATAAACACTTCCCAGACACACACTGTGCGGTTGCTTTCAGAAAGCACCAAGGTTCCAGCCTCTGACAGAAGCCAGAGGCTGCAGACACTTGACTGGAAGATGAGCTGGACAGGACTGATGCCCTTGGGGAAATGGGCTGGCCCTGAGAACTCTGTGCTCCAGAGCCTGGTTGGGGAGAATAGGGAAGAAAGAGCAAGGCAAACTCAGTTGAATGGGAGGTTTTTTGATCCAGTCTTTTGATCAACTCTCCCTCCAGTCCCCAGTTTCACGTCTAGGGGAAGGGGAGTGAAAAGGCAGAGAAATCTTTTAAGGAGAGAGGCCATCTCTGAAGGATACAAAAGCCAGAGTCTAAATAGCTGATGTACTGAAGCACAAGGAGCTTGTGGCTGATCCCTCTAAGTGTCCTCAAGATGTGCCCTGTGGAGGCAAAATAAATAGAGTAAAAATAAGCAAATGGGACCTAATCCAACTAGAAACTCTGCACAGCAAAGGAAACCATCAACAAAACAAAGATGGGAGAAAATATTTTCAAACAATGCGACCAACAAGGGGTTAATATCCAAACTATGCATACAGCTCATACAACTCAACAGCAAAAGACAACCCAATAAAAACACAGGCAGAAGACCTAAACAGACATTCCTCTAAGGAAGACGTGCAGATGGCCAAGAGGCACACGAAAAGATGTAAAAGGTGTTCCACAATGCTAATTATTAGAGAAATGCAAATCAAAACTGCAATGAGATATCATCTCACACCAGTCAGAATGGCCATCATCAAAAAGCTTACAAACGATAAATGCTGGAGAGGGTGTGGAGAAAGGGGACCCCTCCCACACTGTTGGTGAGAATGTAAATTGGTGCAGCCACCATGGAAAACAGTAAGGAGGTTCCCATACTAAATCTAAAATCTAAAAATTTCCATACTAATGAGCTAAAAAACAGAGCCACCTCATGATCCAGCAATCCCACTCCTGGATATATATCCCAAAAAAGAAAATGAATTCAAACAAATACATGCACCCCAAAGTTCTGCTGCTGCTGCTGCTAAGTCACTTCAGTCGTGTCCAACTCTGTGCGACCCCATAGACGGCAGCCCACCAGGCTCCCCCGTCCCTGGGATTCTCCAGGCAAGAACACTGGAGTGGGTTGCCATTTCCTTCTCCAATGCATGAAAGTGAAAAGGGAAAGTGAAGTCGCTCAGTCATGTCAGACCCTCAGCCACCCCATGGACTGTGCAGCCTTCCAGGCTCCTCCATCCATGGGATTTTCCAGGCAAGAGTACTGGAGTGGGGTGCCATTGCCTTCTCCGCCCCAAAGTTCATAGCAGTACTATTTATAACAGCCAAGACATGGAAACAACCCAAGCCCCATCATCAATAGATGATTGGCTTAAGAAGACGTGGTATATATATAGAATATTGTGAAATATAATAGTGGAATCTTGCTCAGTCACAAAAAGAAAGAAACATTGCCATTTGCGGCAACATGGATGGAGCTAGAGATTTTATACTTAGGGAAGTAAGTTGGACAAAGACCAAATAATATGTGATATCACTTATATGTGGAATCTAAAAATAACGTAAATGAAAACTACTATACACAAAATAGATAAGCAACAAGGATTTACTGTAGTGTAAGATATTGAACTATATTCAGTTTCTTGCAATAACCTATAATGCAATATAATCTGAAAAAAAATCTGTAATTGAATCACTTTGTTGTATACCTGAAACTAACACAATATTGTAGATCAACCATACTTCCATTTTTAAAAAATTGAAAAGATGTGCCTTGTTGGAGAAGACAGGCCCCTCCTTACTCTTGGTTTAGTGGAAGTGAAAAAGTAAAAGTATTAGTCATTGAATCATGTCTGACTCTTTGCGACCCCACGGACCATAGCCTGCCAGACTCCTATCCATGGAATTCTCCAGGGAAGAATACTGGAGCGGGTAGCCATTTCCTTCTCCAGGGATCTTCCCAACCAAGGACTTAACCCCAGTCTCCAGCATTGCAGGCATCCTTTACAATCTGAGCCACCAGGGAAGCTCTGGGCTCAGTAGTGAGGCCCAATGTGTCCAGTGAAATTGAAGAGGCAAAAAAGCCAGACGGAAAATCACAGATAAAGAGGAACCAAGAAGGGATCGAGAATAATAATTGGGCCTAAAAGTGAGATCTAGGACTAAGGGTATGATGTCAAAGCCGGGGTAAAAGAGAAAGATACATACCAAAGAGACAGTCTCTGCTAGTTCTACCCAGTCCTGTCCCGTCCAGCAGACACACAGAGCACCACGCATCCTAAGGTTCTTGCACTCACAGAGCTCACAGTATTCCAGACAAACAGGCTCCTAAAGGTCTGCTAACATGGTGAATGTTACAGGTCCAGGGTGCTAGGAACCCACAGAGGAGCGGCCCTAATCCTGTCTGGGGTCCCTGGCAAAGCCTTCTGAAGAAGACAAGTATAGGTGCTTTGAATGCAGAAATAACATTGTGTGCACACATGCGTGCGTGTGTTCCCACATGTGCACACACGTACATGTGCATAATCCATATTCCCCAAGGTCCTGCAGAGCATTTTGCATATGACTGATAATAAAAAGGTTGTTGTGTGAACACAAGGATTAGTTACTTTTTATATTTGTATCTTTCTAACTATTCCTTTGCTTTCTTCTTTTTCTTTGCCTTTGCTGGCATTGCCCAGAGAGTTTCATTTTGAGGTAAGGTCCAATAACTGGATGTCAATCAGATACAGAAACTGCTATCTTATGATATAAGGCAATATTGGAGGGGAAGATACCGTGGCCAATGGTAAGAAGGGAAATCATCATTATCATAATCATCATAGAGCATTTACTGAACACAAAGGTCCAGATGCTATTTTAAGGGCTTTAAGTATGAAGTGTGCTGAATCGTTTCATTTTCAATAACCCAAAGAGGTGGGTATTGTTAGAAGTGAGGACTTCAGTCGACACACAGAGAGGTCACATAACCTGGGGAAGGTCCCAAAGACAGTAGATGGTGGAGTCAGTGCCATCCGGTTCCAAGCCTGAAGCTTCTACTGCATCCCACCCTCAGGACCAAAACCTAAAAGCAAAAGAATCTTGAGCTTGCCCCAGTGTACAGGCCAGAGTTGCCTAATTATTTGAAAAACTTTTAAAGCTATATAATATCCACCAGTTCCTCTTCCCTACTTCCTTCTGTTTCCCTGTAGAAATTAGAAGGTCCTAAATTCAAGAAACTTTATAGATTATCACTTTTCTCCAGGCTTTTATTCCAGTGGTAAAAATAACAATAAGCCACAGAAAACAAGATAATATTAGAATCGCAAAGCACATCATTCTCTCAATCAGATGATAGTGATGAGCCAAAGGCCTACTGCCTTCTGGCAGTAGATGCTCAGCAGGGCCTGGGGACCAGGATATAGGACCACCAGGATAGGACTGGCTTTCCTGCCCTCAGGTCAGTGTTCATGCTTCGGTGTCACCATCTGAAAAACGGAGCTGATGATCGCTGGGACTCATTAGAGCACTACAAGATGGAAAAAATTCATGTCTCTATCTGAGAAGTCTGAATCTCCTCAGAGAAAACAATTATCTCCAAGATTAATTAATCTAAATATGACAGTGACTAGTTGGTGCTAATCCTCTTTAATTGTTCCTCAGTATTAAAATGAACATTAAAACCCAACCTATTACAACAGAGGGGTGAAGGAAAACTAAACGAAGCAAAAAGAAGAAAGAGAATCCTGTAAAAGGCTTCTGTCACAACTGCATTCTACAGTGACGTGGCCATGTGTGCGGGCCTGTCCTTCCATCGTCATTACATCAGCTTTTCCTACTGGGTTGTCACTCCCCTTCATGCTACAAATGCCCCTCCTCTTCCAGAAGCAGACCCTGTGGTTACTGGAAGTATGAGGCTGAGGTTTTGTACTGAATCCCAGATCACATCAGAACAGGAGACACTCGGCCTGAATCATTCCTCAAAGACAGACTTCAAATATATGAGAGGACAAGTCTATTCTCTGCTGATTAACAAAGTCTGTAAGGATATACCGAATATAACCTGAACTCTATTCATTCAAATATTTATTGAATGCATACTATGTGCCAGGGACTGTTCTAGAAGATGGGGACATAGAATTGAACAAAACAGACTCATCACCATCACTGGCCTCTGGAGTGTACATTTCTAGAGGGAAGGACAGACTAGCTCTCCCTGTAGTAGAAGGGAATCCATATTAATGAAGTACTACCCTGTGGTTCTATGAAAGAAGTAAATGAACGGATGGCAGTTTATGTTCTTCATGTGGGCTTCCCTGGGAGTTCAGATGGTAAAGAATCTGCCTATAAGGCAGGAGACCTGAGTGCAATCCCTGGGTCAGGAAGATTCCCTGGAGAAGGGAATGGCAACCCACTCTAGTGTTCTTGCCTGGAGAATTCCACCGACAGAGGAGCCTGGCAGGCTACAATCCATGGGGTCACAAAGTGTTGGACACGACTGAACAAATAAGCACACACGTGTTCTTCATGTGTTTTTTAGGGAATATACACCACATCTCCCAGGTGGCTTGTAGCTTCCCTGGTGGCTCAGAGGTAAAGAACCCGCCTGTAATACAGGAACCACAGGAGACGCAGATTCAATCCTTGGGTTGGGAAGATTCAGTGGAGGAGGAAATGACAACACACTCTGTATGCTTGCCTGGAAAATCACATGGACAGAGAAGCCTGGGCTACAGTCCATGGGGTCGCAAAGAGTCGAACACCACTGAAGTGACTAAGCGTGCACACTGCATTTCTCAGTGCTATGTAGGATACTACTGGCCCTACAGCTTGAATCCTGTGGAGGTGTAGGAATTTAGGTAATTACCATTGTACTTTTTTCCCTCTCTTCTCTTTCCTGAGCAGAGAAATCAGGGATGCTTCATCACCATGAATGATACATAAGAAAGAGAAAAACAAAACCCTAAGTGAAACCCTGAAAGCAGATGTCCAGCAAGCCAAACTCAATCCAGTAAATTTTGTATTTAGTAGTGGGCTTCCCTGGTAGCTCTCTTGTGATTTCCCTTGTGGTTCAGGGCTTCCCTTGTGGCTCAGCTGGTAAAGAATCCACCTGCAATGAGGGAGACCTGGGTTTGATCCCTGGGTTGGGAAGAGCCCTTGGAGGAGGGCATGACAACCCACTCCAGCATTCATGCCTGGAGAATCCCCATGGACAGAGGAGCCTGGCCAGGCTACAGTCCATGGGGTCACAAAGTCAGGCACGACTGAGCCACTAAGCACAGCACATATGTTAATCCCGATCTCCCAATTTATCCCTCCCCTCGCCTTTTCCCCCTGGTCATGGTCCTCTTGATCATCAAGCTGATTCTGTTGCTCACTCCCGCCTCTCCAGCTGTGGGGGTGCCTCCTTCTCCTCCTCCCAGAGGGAAGTCTACACTTACACTATGAGGTTTTGGATCCAACTCAGGGACTTCCAAGATGCTATCTGTCTAGCTGCTTGTGGCCCCAGCTAAAGCAAAATGTTCCGTGTGGTTTCAGGGACAAGGTCACACCCGTTTTCTTTTGCAATGTTCTTAGTAGAGTTTGAGTTGGGGGAATAAACAGCTGATAGGAAAGCAGCTTCTTTTTTTCACATTGTTTCCTCTTTTTCTTTTTTTTCCCCTTCTTCTCTTCCTAGGTTTTCTACATTTCAAATCCAAATGAAAAGGCAAAATACTAGCAACCTAGCTGAAATACACTGCTCTTAGTAGCTATAGGGACAAAAATACCAAAGAATCAGAAGTTACTGAGATTTCAAGGGTAGAAAACCTCTGCAAATCACAGGGCAAGTCCTGTTGATACCAGCAACAAGGCAGAGGTCCTGTTTTTTGGAGAAGATGCATGGTATGACCCTGCAGACCACCCAGCAGTCCCAGAGTGGAAGTGTGTGTTGTGTCCTCACGTCCCTGGTCTGTGCTGAGGCCTGCGAAGAAGCAAGAGGAGAGCAGGCACTTTACAACCCTGTAAAGTACACTTTACATGTCTGTCCAACAGCCCTCTCCATGGCTTTCTCCCAGAAACCCATAATCCTCAAGTTTTTCCCCACCCCCTACCTCCAGGCTAACATGGTCAGACTAAGAAAAATGTTCCTGGATATGCTTGTCTTCTGCTGAGTTTATCAGTTGTCAGGCAAACTGGGTGAATTAAAACTTTGTCCTGATTTATTTTAGAAATGGAAATTACAAAACAGAAACAGATTCACAGACACACAAAACAAACTTATGGTTACCAAATGGGAAGGGGAGAGATAAATTAGAAGTTTGGGATTAACAGATATACACTACTATATGCAGAATAGGTTAAAAAAAAAACAACAACAAGGTCCTACTGTATAGCACAGAAATTATATTGAATATCTTGTAGTAGCCTATAATGGAAAAGAATCTGAAAAGAATACATATAACTGGAATATATATGCATATATATATTCAGTCCATGGCTACAGCCCATGGGGCCACACAGTCGGACATGACTGAGTGACTTTCACATTCACTTTCTTTCTTTCATGTGGGATCTAGAAAAAATAGTATTGATGAACCTATTTATAGGAAGAAATGGAGATGCAGACGCAGAGAAAAGACTTATGTACACAGTGGGGGACAGAGAGAGTAGGATGAATTGAGAAAGTAGCATCGACGTATTCACCCTAGCATGTGTAAAACAGATAACTTGTGGGAAGCTTCTGTATAACACAGGGAGCCCAGCCTTGTACTCTGGGACGACCTGGAAAGGAGGGAAGGGAGAGGGAAGGGAGGCTTATGAGGGAGGGAATATAAGTAATTATGACTGATTTGTATTGTGTACGGCAGAAACCAACACAACTCTGTAAAGCAATTATCTCCCAATTAAAAAAAAAAATTGACATAGGAACCAGACTGTGGACGTGGATGGAGGAGAAGAAGAAAAGGGTGAGACGAAATGGAGAGAAGAGCATGGAAGCAGATACACTATTATATGTAAAATAGATAGCCAATGGAAATGTGTTGCCTGACTTAGGGAACTCAAACCAGGGCTCTGTAACAACCTAGAGGGATGGGAAGGGGTGGGAGCTGGAAGGGAGGTTCAGGAGGGAAGGGCATATGTATATCTGTGGCTAATTCATGTTGATGTATGGCAGAAACCAAAGCAATATTGTAAAGCAATTATCCTTCAATTAAAAATAATTTTTTAAAAAAAAGTGATTTTTAAAAAGTCATGAAAAAAATTTAAAAGTAGAGGAAAATAATATAAATTAATAATTGTATTAATTATATTAATAATATACATAGTATATTTAGGTATTATAGATATTTATAGTATTTGCATTTTTCATGTATATATACACACACATATATATATATAGACAGCTGGGGGAAATATGGCAACCAAGTACGTTACTGAAAGAGTTGTATATGAGTATATCAGTCCCACCCTCCCTAACCTTGACTTTACACCATGAGAAATTCTAGTAAATATGTGTTTACCTTTGGATATCTCTTTAGAAATTCAGAATGGGTGAATATTGCGCGCACATATTATGAGTCGCTCCTAATGGAGTCAGATAGCAAAAGAGGAGCTTGGAAATGAGGCTGGAAAGAGCATTAGCAGTAGACCCGCTGCAGTGGCATCTTGACAAAGTTGGTGTGTGTGGTGGGTTGAATAGTGTCCTCACCCCCCGATCCCCAATATTCATGTGAATCCACAACCCAGAATATAACTGTATTTGAAAATAGGGTCTTTGCAGATGTTATTAAGGTAAGACTGAGACGAGATCATCCGAATGGCAAACATTCAAATGAAAATGTTCTTATAAGAGGCAGAAAAGAATGCAAAGACAGAGCGAGGAGGGCCAGGGGGAGTCAGGAGCGGAGGTTGGAATAATGATGCCACAAGCCAAGGAAGGCCAGGAGCTACCAGAAGCTGGAAGAGGAAGCAGCCTCCCCTACAGTCTTCGGAGGGAGTGGGACCCCCTGACATTTGATTTTGGACTTCTGGCCTCCAGACCCTGGGAGAATAAGTTTCTACTGTTTCAAGTCACCCAGTCTGGGGCAATTTGTTCTGGCAGCCACAGGAAATGAATACAATGAGGGAAAGTAAACCAGGTCCTTAGAATGGGGAATTAGCTTGAGAGAAAGAGGTAGGTAGCTAAAATAGAAAGAGGACTTGGCAGCAGTTTCCTCTGCACACAGATACGAAGGCCATGACTGGGATTATGAATCCTGGGAGCTGGACGGACGGATTGGCAGTGAGTGACCTGCTGAGCTGTGCCTCACTGGTTAAATGAGATTATCCGGAACCATTCCTTCTCAAGCACCAACTTACTTGACATCTCTGGATCATAGCAGAATTAAAGGAAAGCAGTAGAGCTGCGAGCCAGGCAGCCAGGCTTGGCAAAACGAGGGGCCCAGAATCAGGTCATCGCTTCTTTAGGCAGTGCCAACTTGTACACCGTACCTAGCCTGCTGGCAGAACAAGAGAGGTGAAAAATCAGCAATTCCAAGTCTCTAGTATCAGGAAGATACGGAAAATGAGACTCAGAAAATGAGCATCTCCTTGGAACTGCTTGGGAAGAGAATGTAACACGTTTTTATGAGTTGGGGATGATATCCGCCGCCACTGATTTAAAATGTGCAAGATATTAATCACATCACCTTCATTTAGAGACCTGTCTTTATGATTAATGTAAAAATAAAAAGGATACATTTACCTCCTCTCAGAACGTGGTTGATACACAAGATCTCAAGTTCTACAAACGCAACTTTTCCTATCTCCCTAGCAAAGTTCCAGCAGTGGTTTTGGCCTGGTGAAAAAGTACTTTCAGTCTCCTCCACTGGGGTGGCTTAGCCAAAAACCTTTTCGCGGGATTGTGTTGACATATGACAGATACAGTGCTAACCCCAGTAACTTGAAATATCTTTCCCCACCCACCCATCTTGTCATCTGCTCCTTACCTCCTTAGATGACAGAAACTATGGTGTTGTTGGTGTTCAATTAAGCACTTAGTGAACTAAATTGAACTGGGTGGAAAGGCTGCCTAAAATACAATCTTTTTGAGAAAGGGCCACCAAGGGGAACGTTGGAAAGGGGATTATCCATTGCGGTTAGAGGTGCCTGGAGGGAAGGAAAGGGCGCTGCTGCAGAGGGCTGGACTTTATTTTATAAGAGAAAGCAAGCTACCAAAATGAGTCGTAATATGTGAGAGAGTTTACTCTGGCAGCAGAAAAGCATGGAGGTTTTGGGGGGAAATGTCGACTGAAAAATACAATCATGATCTGAAAGTAGAGAATTATTTGGTGGGAATGTTTAGGACTCCAAGGCCAGAAGACAACATATCAGTAGCTCTGAGAAATCTGCTCCAAGGAGGCAGGAGGGGAAGTCAGGCTATATACAAGTCTGCAACACAGGCAATAGGCAATCTGAATATAAAGATCAGATACCAAGTTAAGGACTTTAGCATTCTGTGTATTGGAAGATGCAAGCTTCTGGGCTCCGTGAATTCATTCCCTTCATATGCACCTCAGCTATCTGGAGCCAATCCTGTTTCTCTGTTCACCTTAAGGAGTGGCCCAATTGGCAGATGGCTGCTTCTTGCATTCCCCCAACTCCTCAGCAATCACCATGGGTGTGGCAGTTGGCAGTGGCAGTGGCAGATCCACTGGATCTCAGTTTTGGGAGCCCTTATTCACTTTCAGAGACCAGAAATCGATGATGGCTGTGACATTTCTTGTTTATTGATATGGCAGGAGCTATTTTCATTTCACCAAAAGGAGATTGGTTAAGTTTTTTTTTTTTTTAAATGAGGCAAAAAGACCAGTTACGAATCCACTTACCAGTTCAGGTGGAAATAAAGAGGATCTGACCAAGAGGAGCAGGAGTAGGAAAGGAGAAAATAAAAGGATGATTAGCAGCAGAATGACTGCCAGTAGTTTCCTGGCAGTCCAGTGGTTAAGACTCAGCACTTCCATTGCAAGGGGTGTGGGTTCAATCCCTAGTCGGGGGACTTAAGATCCCACATGCCACACAGTGAGGCAAAAAAAAAAAAAAAATTTTAATTAAATAATAAATAAAAATGAAAAAAGTAGAATCAACAAGATTTGAATGATCTGTTGGATGGGATATTTTTGTCTTAGCCTGAATTCCCCCTACTCCTCCACCACCTGCAAAAGCAGATTCTTCGATAGAGGTTTATGTGCAAGTAGTTAGTTTGCCAGCAACCCTGGTGAGCAGGAGTGAGGATGGTGATCAAGAAAGACGGAAAAGGCAGCACAGAGATGCATTACCACGTTGCTGAAAGGACTTCCCTATTGCTTATGCCTTCCAGGAGTCCCACGAAGCATGTTATTCACAGTCTTCCATCATCTGTTGGTTCAGGGTGTCCCACGGGCATCTACTGTCCTGCAGTTGGTGGCCATGCACGCGTGAGAGCTGAGCTATCCCCCGGTTCCTCCAGTGTCCCATGTCAACCTCAGAGACGTCCCAGGCCAAGAGGTGAGAGGTGCCCGAGGTAAGCCCGCGTGAGGTACTGTCTCACTGCTCCTGAGCTCCACTTTACATTTCACTGAGGTTAACTGCAGCTTTTTCCTCCTTTCGAACAACGGGCCCTACATTTTTATTTTGCACTGAGCCCTACAAATCATGTGGCCTGTCCAGTTGTTGAGTCCTACAAAAGAGGAAAGTGTTAGTCGCTCAGTCGTGTCCGACTCTTTGCAACTCCATGGACGGTAGCCCACCAGGCTCCTCTGTCCATGGAATTCTCCAGGCAAGCATACTGGAATGGGTAGCCATTCCCTTCTCCAAGGGATCTTGGAGGCAAAACAAAACAAAAGAGGCAAACTCAATTGCAAACACAGGTCCTACCTGATGATAGACAACATGTCATCATTGTATTTGGAGAACAGGTGTGTGTGTGTGTGTGTGTGTGTTTCCAGTTTGCTGGCAGTGAATGTGTTTGTGTGTGTGCGCGCACCGCACGCATTTCCAGTTTGCTGGCAGACCTTGGCGCTCCAATGTGCTACTACTGCCACCTTGTGTTCAATCCCCATGCATAGCATGCAGCTCCAGCAGGCAGAGCTGCAAGCGCCTGCTTAGAGAAGTGCTCAGGCCATTGCACTCCACAGCCAAGCTGGTAGGCCAGTAGGACTACTACTCAGCTGGTGGTATTTAATAAAGTTAGACTATCCATACACACCATATCAGAGCCTGGGTTGAAAATGGTTGTGTGTGTATGTATGTCTGTGTGTGCCTTTCTCCCTCCAACCTCCAACACTGTCTTTTCTTTCACTCCCACTTTCTTTCTCTTTGTTGCTCCTCTTGCCCTTCCCTATATACAGACCACTGAAAGCCCAAGAAGTCTGGTTCCTTGACATATCCAGCTTTCCCTGGCCCTGGAGGCCGCTCTAGGAGAGCATCGTGAATGGGAAAGCACAGCGGGGGTGAAGCGGGCAGAGTGTTCAGGTCCTAGGAAGTTGCTGAGTCAGCCTGAGCCAGATAAGGTCGCTAGGCACGGGCATAAACCAAGGTCAATGTTCTGATTCTGCAACTCCCAAGGCTACAGTCAAGTTAAGCCTGTTATTTATCAATTACAAAACAATAAAAAGGAATACTTGGGGCTTCCTTGGTTGCTCGGTGGTAAAGAATCTGCCTGCCAATGAAGGAGCTCCCTGGGTTGGAAGATCCCCTGGAGAAGGAAATGGCAACCTACTCCAGTATTCTTGCCTGGGAAATCCCACTGAACAGAGGAGCCTGACAGGCTACAGTCCATGGGGACACAAAGAGTCAGATACGACTTAGCAACTAAACAACAACAAAAAGAATCATTAAATAATCCTTGCCCCCCCTCAAAAAAAAAGAAAGGCAAAGGAAATGATCAGCCCCATATTAGGTATAGACTAAATGCCAAAGGAACAACTTATTTGATGGTAGACACTAAGGAGTCAGAGAAATGAAGGCCAAAGGGGCAGTGAATGACTGAATGACTGGAACTAAATAGGAAGGAGTAGGGCAGGAAGAGGGGAGTGAAAAAGTTGGCTTAAAGCTCAACAGTCAGAAAACTAAGATCATGGCATCTGGTCCCATCACTTCATGGCAAATAGATGGGGAACCAGTGGAAACAGTGTCAGACTTTATTTTGGGGGGCTCCAAAATCAAGGCAGATGGTGACTGCAGCCATGAAATTGAAAGATGCTTACTCCTTGGAAGGAAAGTTATGACCAACCTAAATAGCTATTGAAAAGCAGAGACATTACTTTGCCAACAAAGGTCTGTCTAGTCAAGGCTATGGTTTTTCCAGTGGTCATGTATGGATGTGAGAGTTGGACTGTGAAGAAAACTGAGCACCGAAGAATTGATGCTTTTGAACTGTGGTGTTGGAGAAGACTCTTGAGAGTCCCTTGGACTGCAAGGAGATCCAACCAGTCCATTCTAAAGGAGACCAGTCCTGGGATTTCTTTGGAAGGAATGATGCTAAAGCTGAAACTCCAGTACTTTGGCCACCTCATGCGAAGAGTTGACTCATTGGAAAAGACTCTGATGCTGGGAGGGATTAGGGGCAGGAGGAGAAGAGGATGACAGAGGATGAGATGGCTGGATGGCTTCACTGACTTGATGGACGTGAGTTTGAGTGAACTCTGGGAGTTGGTGATGGACCATCAGCCCTGGGATTTCTTTGGAAGGAATGATGCTAAAGCTGAAACTCCAGTACTTTGGCCACCTCATGTGAAGAGTTGACTCATTGGAAAAGACTCTGATGCTGGGAGGGATTGGGGGTAGGAGGAGAAGGGGACAACAGAGGATGAGATGGCTGGATGGCATCACTGACTTGATGGACGTGAGTTTGAGTGAACTCTGGGAGTTGGTGATGGACAGGGAGGCCTGGCCTGCTGCGATTCATGGGGTCGCAAAGAGTGGGACACGACTGAGCGACTGAACTGAACTGAACTGAGGGCATCCCTGGATTCTTACTGTGCCTGTCCCCAAGGGTTAGCACAGGCTATCCCCTAATTGGGACCATATCATGGCCTTTCCCTCTGAGAAACACATTTTTCAAATATTTTGGGTGAAATAATAGACGCATAAAAAACAAGGACAGGTTGACATTTTTAAATCAACATTTTGTGTACATCATAAGGAAACTGAAAAAAATTTTCGAACATAAATGTAACCAGTAATCTGGCCACTCACCTATTAGTATTCAAGTGTACTTCCTTCTTCACCTTTCTTCTATATACATGTAATTTGTGTATCTAACCTATAAACATTCCTATATCTTTAAATATACATTTAAAATTTTGGAACCCATCAGATTTTTTTTAACACTAGAATTATAACATGTTATTTCTTAGTTCATTTAACTCTCCCCCTACTGCTAGACTTTTAAGTTATTTATTTGTCCATATTATAAATAATCCCAGGGTATGTGTCCTTGTATATAAATTTTAGAGTTACTCAGTATTTCTTTGGGATAGATTCCTAAAAATGGTATAACTGGGTCAATAGATAACAACTTGGAATAGGCTCTTGCTAAATTATTTTGTAGAGAAGTTATACCAATTTATATTTCTACCTCTAGGATATGAAATTCCCCATTTCCCCACACGGATAACAACACTGAACTTTTTTTTAACCCTTGTTAATTTGCAAGATTGAATTGTCATCATTTTAATTTGCATTCTCTTAGAAACTAATGAGGATGGATACTTCTTATTAGACATTTGGAGAATTATCTACTGAGATAATTCTCAGTTTAAAAATATGTTCACCTGTCTTTTTTTCTATTTTAAGGCTTTGTTAGCATTTAACTCTTTATCTAAAATTTATTTTGATAAATGGTAAGTGGTAAAGATATAATTAAAAGTTTTTCCCAGTTGTTGTTTAACAGTTTTTCCAGTATCACTCATTCAGTGATTTTTATGCTTCCTTTAATATATAACAAATTGTAATTACACTGGGGTTTCTTTCTGACCTATCTAAGCTAGTTTATTTACCGGTCTGTTGATTTTTTTTATCAGTATCACACTAGTTTAATCACTATGGCTTTATAATATATGGCATTTTAACATCTGATAGAGCAAGACTATTCATTATTTTTCCTCTTTGAAAATTTCATAGCTTTCTATCTCTTTCCAATCCCACTTGTTCTTTTATATAAATTTTAGTATTATTTTAAGAAAATTTGCATTGAGGGCTTGGGTTGAAATGCCATAAAGTCTATACTTTAACCAACTGATAAGGTTATAAGTAAGGATTCCAAGACAGTACTCCAGGCTTTGTCCTGAACTGTTACTTCCCCATTGTTGAGTGAGGATTACAGTCATAGACCCTGGCCTGGGACTAGCTCCATGAGCTCAGCAAGTCGTCTAACCTCTCTGTGCCTCAATTTCATCATACATACAATGATTCTTGTTATTTTATAGAATCAAACAGCAGCTAATACAGTCTCTCACAAACAAACCTCAAAACATTTAACAATTAAATTTTAAACTTTTTACTCCAAAAGTAATTTTTTTAACTTTTTTTAATTTAAATTTATTTATTTTAATTGGAGGCTAATTACTTTACAATATTGTATTGGTTTAGCCATACATCAACATGAATCCACCACGGGTATACACGTGCTCCCCATCCTGAACCCCTCTCCTACCTCCCTCCCCGTACCATCCCTCTGGGTCATCCCAGTGCACCAGCCCCAAGCATCCTGTATCCTGCATCGAACCTGGACTGGCAACTTGTTTCTTATATGATATTATACATGTTTCAATGCCATTCTCCCAAATCATCCCCCCTCCCTCTCCCACAGAGTCCAAAAGACTGTTCTATACATCTGTGTCTCCAAAAGTAATTTTTAAGTCTTTTCTAAAGGAAAGACTATATGGAAAAAAACAAAGGCAATAAAAGTGGCAACAGTGGGTATCTTCAACTACATCTAAATCTATCATGCTGAATTGCGTCAGACAGGGTTTTTTTTTTTTTATGTCATCCTACCTCACACACATACACCATAGTACGTGATAGACATTTAATACACGTTTGTTGAATGAATGCTATGAAAAGAAGCAAAATAAAAAGCAAAGGAGAAAAGGAAAGATACACTCATTTGAATGCAGAGTTCCAAAGAACAGCAAGGAGAGATGAGAGCCTTCTTCAGTGATCAGTGCAAAGAAATAGAGGAAAACAATAGAATGGGAAAGACTAGAGATCTCTTCAAGAAAATTAGAGATACCAAAGGAACATTTCATGCAAAGATGGGCTCAATAAAGGACAGAAATGGTATAGATCTAATGGAAGCAGAAAATACTAAGAAGTGGCAAGAATACACAGAAGAACTGTACAAAAAAGATCTTCGTGACCCAGATAATCACGATGGTATGATCATTCACCTAGAGCCAGACATCCTGAAATGTGAAGTCAAGAGGGCCTTAGGAAGCATCACAATGAACAAAGCTAGTGGAGGTGATGGAATTCCAGTTGAGCTATTTCAATTCCTAAAAGATGATGCTGTGGAAGTGCTACACTCAATATGCCAGCAAATTTGGAAAACTCAGCAGTGGTCACAGGATTGGAAAAGGTCAGTTTTCATTCCAATCCCAAAGAAAGGCAATGCCAAAGAATGTTCAAATTCTTTTTGAATGTTTATTTTGAATGTTCAAAATACCGCACAATTGGACTCATCTCACATGCTAGTAAAGTAATGCTCAAATTTCTCCAAGCCAGGCTTCAGCAATACGTGAACCGTGAACTTCCAGATGTTCAAGCTGGATTTATGAAAGGCAGAGGATCAAATTGCCAGAGATCAAATTGCCAACATCCACTGGATCATGGAAAAAGCAAGAGAGTTCCAGAAAAACATCTATTTCTGCTTTATTGACTATGCCAAAGCCTTTGACTGTATGGATCACAACAAACTGAGGAAAAGTCTTCAAGAGATGGGAATACCAGACCCCCTGACCTGCCTCTTGAGAAATCTGTATGCAGGTCAGGAAGCAACAGTTAGAACTGGACATGGAACAACAGACTGGTTCCAAATAGGAAAAGGAGTACATCAAGGCTGTATATTGTCACCCTGCTTATTTAACTTACATGCAGAGTACATCATGAGAAACGCTGGGCTGGAAGAAGCACAAGCTGGAATCAAGACTGCCAAGAGAAATCTCAATAACCTCAGATATGCAGATGACACCACCCTTATGGCAGAAAGTGAAGAACTAAAGAGCCTCTTGATGAAAATGAAAGAGGAGAGTGAACAAGTTGGCTTAAAGCTCAACATTCAGAAAACTAAGATCATAGCATCTGGTCCCATCACTTCATGGCAAATAGATGGGGAACCAGTGGAAACAGTGTCAGACTTTATTTTGGGGGGCTCCAAAATAACTGCAGATGGTGACAGCAGCCATGAAATTAAAAGACGCTAGCTCCTTGGAAGAAAAGCTATGACCAACCTAGACAGCATATTCAAAAGCAGAGACATTACTTGGCCAACAAAGGTCCATCTAAGTCAAAGCCATGGGTTTTTCCAGTAGTCATGTATGGATGTGAGAGTTGGACTGTAAAGAAAGCTGAGCACCGAAGAATTGATGCTTTTGAACTGTGATTTTGGAGAAGACTCTTGAGAGTCCCTTGGACTGCAAGGAGATCCAGCCAGTCCATCCTAAAGGAGATCAGTCCTGGGTGTTCATTGGAAGGACTGATGCCGAAGCTGAAACTCCAATACTTTGGCAACCTGATGTGAAGAACTGACTCATTTGAAAAGACCCTGATTCTGGGAAAGATTGAAGGCAGGAGGAGAAGGGGACGACAGAGGGTGAGATGGTTGGATGGCATCACCGACTCAGTGGACATGAGTTTGAGTAAACTCTGGGAGTTAGTGATGAACAGGGAGTCCTGGCATGCTGCAGTTCATGGGGTTACAAAGATCAGACACAACTGAGCAACTGAACTGAACTGAACTGAAGGAATAAATGAATGAATGATGATGGTTCTCCTGATCTTAGAATTCCAGAACCGTAAGGTCAACAGCCTTCCCCACTTTTTGTCCAATAGCCAGGGAGCATAGCTTTAATCTCTTCTAAATAAAAAGAGGCTAATAACACAGTAATACTATTTAAGATATCATTCAGTTCAGTTCAGTTCAGTCGCTCAGTCATGTCTGACTCTTTGCCACCCCATGGACTGCAGCATGCCAGGCCTCCCTGTCCATCTATTACATCTATTTACAGCTATTTGTAAGGCCTCTTTAGACAACCATTTTGCCTTTTGCATTTCTTTTCCTTGGGGATGGTCTTGATCACTGCCTCGTGTACAATGTCATGAACCTCTGTCTATAGTTCTTCAGGCACTCTATAAATCTAATCCCTTGAATCTATTTCTCACTTCCACTATATAATCATAGGGATTTGATTTAGGTCATACCTGAATAGTCTAGTGATTTTCCCTACTTTCTTCAATTTCAGTCTGAATTTGACAATAAGGAGTTCATGATTTGAGCCACAGTCAGCTCCCAATCTTGTTTTTGCTGACTGTATACAGCTTCTCCATCTTTGGCTGCAAAGAATATAATCAATCTGATTTCAGTGTTGACCATCTGGTGATGTCCATGTGTACAGTCTTCTCTTGTGTTGTTGGAAGAGGGTGTTTGTTATGACCAGTACGTTCTCTTGGCAAAACTCTATTAGCTTTTGCCCTGCTTAATTTTGTACTCCAAGGCCAAATTTGCCTGTTACTCCAGGTGTTTCTTGACTTCCTACCTTTGCATTCCAGTCCTCTATGATGAAAGGGACATCTTTTTTGGGTGTTAGTTCTAGAAGGTCTTGTAGGTCTTCATAGAACCGTTCAACTTCAGCTTCTTCAGCATTACTGGTCGGGGCATATATTTGGATTACTGTGATATTGAATGGTTTGCCTTGGAAACGAACAGAGATCATTCTGTCATTTTTGAGACTGCATCCAAGTACTGCATTTCAGACTCTCTTGTTGTCTGTGAGGGCTACTCCATTTCTTCTAAGGGATTCTTGCCCACAGTAGTAGATATAATGGTCATCTGAGTCAAATTCACCCATTCCCGTCCATTTTAGTTCACTAATTCCTACAACATCAATGTTCACTCTTGCCATTTCCTGTTTGACCACTTCCAATTTGCCTTGATTCACAGATGTAACATTCCAGGTTCCTATGCAATATCGCTCTTTACAGCATTGGACTTTTTTCTATCTCCAGTCACATCCACAGCTGGGTATTGTTTTCACTTTGGCTCCATCTCTTCATTTTTTCTGGAGTTATTTTCTACTGATCTCCAGTAGCATATTGAGCACCTACCAACCTGGGGAGTTCATCTTTCAGTGTCCTATCTTTTTGCTTTTTCATACTGTTCATGGGGTTCTCAAGGCAAGAATACTGAAGTGGTTTGCCATTTCCTTCTCTAGTGGACCACATTTTGTTAGAACTCTCCACCATGACCCATCGGTCTTGGGTGGCCCTACATGGCATGGCTCATATTTAAGATAACATAAATACATACATATCTACAGAGGCATTCACAATAGCCAAAAAGTGGAAGCAAAGTCAGTGACTATCAACAGATGAACAGAGAAACAATATGCTGTAACATCCATACAATGGAGTATTATTCAGTCATAAAAACTGAGGAAGTATTGAAGCATGCTGCAACAGGGATGAACCTTGAAGATATTAAGAAGCCAGACACAAAAGAACAGGTGTATGATTCCACTTATGTAAGGTACATAGAGTAGTCAAACTTACAGAGACAGAAAGCAGAATGGTGGTTGCCAGAGTCTAGGGTGCAGGGGTAATGGGAAGTTACTGATTAATGGGGAAAGAGCTTTGGTCTGGGAAGATAAAAATATTCTGAAGATCTACAGCGATGATGTTTGTACAACAATGTGAATGTACTTAATGCCATTGAACTGTACACATAAAAATAGTTAAGATGGTAAATTTTATGCTATGTATATTTTACCACAATTTTTAAAAAAGTTACAAAGCTGTTTAAAGATGCTGTCAGAACGAATTTTACAGAAAGAAAGCAAAAGACTGCTGCATATAAAGTTGACTCGCCTATTTTGTTAGCTGATCGTGTTACTATTTTGGCAACATCACTGAGTCCAAGTTCATACTGCTCACCAGACAACAGGCCAATAAATCAAGAGATAAGTTACTGGGACAAGGAACAGCGACCTTATTCAGAAAGTTGGCAGATGGAGAAGATGGAAACTAGCGCCCCAAAGAACTATCTTCCTGAAGTTACAATTTAGGCTTCTTTTGTACTAAAACAGGAGGGGGTTGTCCTGGCTCCAGCCAGATTCCAGAGTGGATGTGTTGATTTCTTCCTTCCTTCAGTCATTCACAGAGGGGCCAGGTCAGGACGTTTCCTGTGAACTAAATAAAGCTTTTTTTCTTAAACTTAATTCTCATTATCTGAAAGACAGGGTTCCCAGAAATGTGCCTGTGTGCTTAGTTATGCAGTCCTGTCCAACTCTGTGCAATCCCATGGACTGTAGCCTGCCAGGCTCCTCTGTCCATGGGATATTTTTTCCAGGCAAGAATACTGGAGTGGGTTGCATTTCCTCCCCCAGGGCATCTTCCCAACCCAAGGATGGAACACAAATCTCCTGCATTGGCAGGCAGGTTATTTACAGCTAAGCCATCAAGAAAGTTTCACAGAAATGTGCCATTATGTATAATTTAAGCTTATAGGTAGCATCCCTTTGGTGATTAACTTGTAATAGAATACAAAGGTTCTTCCATATTACAATTGCAGGAGATAACCCTCAGCTGTAGGGAGAGAAAAGAAAGCTTATCAAATGCACTAGAGTTAGGACTAGATGCCTGCTTGACATTGGTCCAGGAATTCTCTGATTCTACCCTAACAGGAGCTCATGCTGGTCTTTCCTGCCAGCTGGCCTCAGTCAAGCCCTCCCCAGATCATAAGCCATGTTCCAAAAATCTTGAACCTCTAAAGAAAGGAGTCTGCACTCAACTTCCCTTTCCAGAAGACTCCTGTCCAATAATGTAGAGGTAAATGGCACACAGGGACAGAGATTCATAAATCAACACATCTATTAATATACTAGCTTTGACAAGCTAACATATACTCCCTGATACTCGTCTAGGAGGACAGCAGGTGGGTGGTACTTGCCTTGCTTGCTATACAAAGGAGCCCCACAAAAGGTTCATTCCAGACCCAAGGACTTTTGTTATAAACATGAACTTAAAGTTCCTTGTACTACAGACTGAAAACAGCAATTTTAACAAAATGGCAAAGCTCCGTGCTACCCATCCCCCTGCTCCGGGGAGGGGGATGTTTTAAGTGCTTTTCACCTAAAGTTCTAATACACAATATACATATTTTAAAATATATATTTTAAGTCCTAGACATATACATGACTACAGCATTGCCATTACCAACATGATTATAAGACCATTATAGCTGAGAGAAAAGAGAGATCTGCAAAATTTACACGAGGGACGAAGAAAGAAGAACTGGACAGAGAAAAACTGGCCTTAACTGTGGGCTTCTAGCAAGGAGCATCCTAAACTAATGGAGGATACAGGAGAAGCAGGTTGAGCGAGAATTTAGAGAAAGAGACATTGGTGACAATGAACAGATAGGTAAGAAAGGGTGGAAGAAAAGGAGGTGAATGAGGACAAAGGTAATTTAAGAGGGTGTGTAAACTGCTCAAGAAGGGAGGAAACAGGTGAAGAGCGTCGCAATCCACTATCAGTATCACAGCTAAGCTTCCAGATTGTTATTTTGCCCAAATTCCGTTGAATACCGCGAGAACGCTAATCCAATTAATTATCCCCTTCTTCCCGAACGCTAAAGACCCGCCCCCTGCGGCCCAGGTCCCGCCCCTCGTGTCCTCGCTGTCTGCGGCAGTGTTAATAAAGTTGCAGCGGTTTGACATTTGCGGTCAACAAGATGGCTACTTCCATGCTCGGATCTCTGCTGCGGATCGTCCGACAGGTCTGGCCCGCGCCGTTATACCCTCCTCCCCTTCTCTGAACTTCCAAACCCAGAGGTCCTCCACTGTTCTGCCACCAGGAGCGCCCAGTGCAGACCTGTTCCAGGGTTCTCTCTCTCTCCACTTCCTTCTCCTACTTGATTCCGGGGAGGGCCGAGCTGCAAATGTAAATTGGGTTATTTGTAAACTTAGAGCTGACTGGCGTTGAAAGCCTGCAGACGGACTCCACTTTACGAGTGTAGGTGGAGACAGAAGGTGTCTGAAGAATGAGGCCCCCCAAACCTCCCAAAGGTTAAAAGAAAGCCGAGCAAAGGAGACTTGAACAGAGGGAGGGAGGTGGTGGCCTGGAAGCACTCCAGGAGCAGCGAGTGGGGAACTCTGGTTAAAGTCAATTAAAAGAGGGCTGAGAATTGCTTGTTTGGTTTGCGTGCGTGCCTGCTCAGTCGCTTCCGACTCTTTGCGACCCCGTACACTAGCCCTCCGGACTCCTCTGTCCATTGGATTCTCCAGGCAAGAATACTGGAGTGGGTTGCCGCGCCCTCCTCCAGGAGACCTTCCCGACCCGGGAATCAAACTGGCGTCTCTTGGGACTCCTTCATTGGCAGGCGGATTCTTTACCACTGCGGCACCTGATAGCCCCTCTGTTGGATTTAGCAACGTGGAAATTGTTGGAACCTGCAGCATAGCAGTTTCGATGGTGTGGTGGGGGTGAAAGTATTAGAGACAGAATGGGAGGAAAGAAATACATTCTGTCTTTCCTGCAAACTACAGACTACACACATAGACGAACCTTTGAAGATGTTTTGCTGCAAAAAGGAACAAAAAATTGGGTCAATAGCTGAAGAGGAGGTGGGTTAAGAGTGGGTGTTTTGTGGTATTTTTTATTTTTAGCGTGACAGAAGTCAGTGCGTGTTTCTGTGTCAAAGGGAAAGATTCTGTAGAGGGGGGAAAATAGATAATGTAGGAGAGGGAAGAATTGCTGAAGCTGTAGCTTGTGTAGGCAAGAGGTGATGAGTTTAGTATTAGATTATTTGGTCTTCAGAACATGAACAGTTACTCCGTAATGGCGTTGTCCAATAGAAATAAAATACCAACCACATTTGTAACTTACAGTTTTCGAGTAGCCACATTTAAAAAAGTAATTAGCAGATGAAATTAATTTTATTAAAATATTTTAAATATGTTTATCAAAAATGTTGTATTTCAACATGTAATCTATAAATGTGATGTGTGAGATCTTGCATTCTTTTTTTAATGCTAAATCTTCAAAATCAGGTTTGTATTTTACACTTAAGAGTACATCTTAGTTTGGATTCTAAATTTTTCACGATTAAGATGGAAAGTGTAGTCCTATCAAAACTAAAACTTTTTAGTGTTTGCCTTGCTTAAGTTTAGATTTTTTCATTAATTAAAATCAAATAAAATTTAGAATTGCATTCTTCTAGTTACTTTTCAAGGGCTCACTAGTCATGTGTGGTTAGTGGCTACTGTATTAGAGCAGATCTTTAATAGTAGGAGGGAATGTAGTTTATATGATTGCAGATGCTTTTTAAATTTATTTTGTTGAAGTCTAGTTGATTTACAATGTTATGTTAATTTATTAACATAAGTGATTCAGTTGCACATATTTTTTCATATTCTTTTCCATTATGGTTTATTACAGGATATTGAATTTAGTTCCCTGTGCTATACAGTAGGACCTTGTTGTTTTTTCATTCTATATACAATAGTTTGCATCTGCCAATCCCAAAGGCCTTATCCAGCCCTTCCCCATGCCCCCTCCCCCTTGGCAACCACAAGTCTATTCTATATATCTGATTATAGATGCTTTTGATTTCATAATTGAAGAGAAAGTGAAGTCATCAGCTAAACATGGGGATGTGGGAGCAGGTGTCAGGGATTTAAAGAAAGAAGAGATGGTGTAAAATAGTCAAAGTACATCAGAAGAATAGTGGCAAGGATTAGAGCCAATAAGGTGAAGTGAAAGAGGGATCAGGGAGTGGAGGGTGTATGAAAGACAGTATTGTGTTTACAGACCATGGAATTCAGGTGGCTCAGACTGTAAAGAATCCGTGTGCATTGTGGGAGACCTGAGTTTGATCCCTGGGTCGGGAAGATCCCCTGGAGGAGGGCATGGCAACCCATTCCAGTATTCTTGCCTGGAGAATCCCCATGGACAGAGCAGCCTGGCGGGCTACAGTCCATGGGGTGGCAAAGAGTCGGACACGACTGAGCGACTAAGGACACAAGCAGGAGATAGGAATTCGAAGCTGAGAGGTGAAAAGCTGGTAGGAGCAACGGATTAAAAGTTCCAGAGGGGCTGTTATTAGGCTGTTAGAAGAAACATGCTGGAAAGAAGTGATAGAGTATGAGATACACACAGTTGGATAATAGACAACTTTCACCTCCTGGGAATAAAAGAGGTCCAGCATGGGAAGTAAATAGGGAAAGAGGAGTGGAGGACAAAATGCCTGGAGGAAGAGAGTTCGAGGAATGGAGAGATCGGGGTGTGATTTCACTTGTGTTGAGATCACCAGGAATTAAGACAGAAGGAGTGACAGCCAGGATTGACAGTGAAAAATGAAAGGGAATGGTGGGGGCTGTGGTAGATGACTGCAGTGGTGGAAGTGTAACCCCTTGGCACAAGAGTCACAGCTTCCTCTCAGGAAGGAGGGACAGTCTGCAAGCTGCAGTAAAGAGCAAGAAAGCTTCCTCCCAGTCATGGGAGAAAAAGAGCTATAGGGGAAAGTATTGAGCAAGTATCTGGAGGAGTTGTTAAGAGAAGTCGAGGATTTAGAAGATACTGATGATGGTAGACCATGAGTTGAAGAAAGGCCAATGGAATAGTTTTAGGTGAAGAGGGGTGAGAGAGAGGGGTAGGTTAGGATATGTACAGGACAGAATAGAAGCAATCTTAACATGTAAAGCACTGTTATAAACTGGCAAGAAAATACAGCATAATAGAAATGTGGGCAAAGGACATAAACTATTACAGAAGAAATTAAGAGACCAGTAAATGTTTATTTTAAAAGTGTATTGCCTTTATAGTCATAAAAAAAAAAGTTGTACAGAAAGAATAAAAAGTTCCTTGTTTCTTCTTAAATAAATAGAAACGTGTTAGGAGATGATAGAACACTGATTAGGGATAGTCTGGAAAAGAAGGGGAAAATATTTCATTTTGGTTTCTAATTCTCTTTTGCTTTTAGTTTCATAGGTAACAGCAGACACTGCACTGCCCCTTCAGGTGAATTGTTTCTTTCAGCTGGAATGACCTCCTTGAACCTTACCACTCTAATCTTGTCCATTTCCTCATTTGGTTTGGAAAAACTTCACCTTCTCTGCCTTCCCCCGCTTCCTAACTGTATCAGAATTCTGTCAGTCCTTCCAAGCCTTGCCTGAGCCCTCTTTCCATGACGCTTATTTCCAGCCACTGTGACCATGGTACTCATTTGACTCAGTCATGAATGAAATTTCAATATCGATTTGATACATGCTATCTTGTTTCTAAAAGATGATTTTAGAGTTGTATTTCCCCTTGAGACTTTGAGCATTGAAGGCAGTTTATCTTTTGTTGACAGGTTGAAAAAAGGTTATCTTTCTAGTCTAGTAGTCTCATTTTCAGCTTTATGTTCTGTATCATGCTGTACATGTGTTTTTTCTAAAACAGCAGTTATAAGAAGCCATCATCATCTTCCATAGCTGTAATTTAATGAACATATAATATCTGCTCTGGTTTGGGAAAGACTTGAGTTCCTAACGGCCTGCACTCTGAGTGTACTGTTAGAACTGTTGGCTATCACCACGTAAACACGCGACAACGAGGACCCTCTGTCTTGTTACTGGACAACTCACGCTAAGAAATGGGTTTTGAGTGACAATTGCAAAGTACCCATTGACCCAGCAGTTCTGCTTCCAGGACTTTACCCTGCTGATATATATAAACACATATGAAATGATTTACATAAGACATTTTTCATTGTAGCATTGTTTATAATGATAACTGGTCAGGTATGGTCTAGTTGTCCACCAGTAGGTCTCAGGATAATAAATCATGATGCATCTGTGGGGAGGAAAAGAGTTCTCAGCTGGAGCCCTTGTGTCAATAGCAAGAGAAAAGCATACAAATTTGTAAGTTTTACCCAACACAGGAGTTTTCATAAGGGAAGAAGAACCAAAGGAGTTAAACCTAAGTGGGTTTTGTGCTAGGGTTAATGAAGCCTGGTAAGTCATGGAAAAATGTGGTAAGACTAAAGGCATGAGCTATGTATAGAAAACTAAAGGAAACTTAGCATGGCCAGTTATTTAGATTCTTCTCAGTGTTCCTCAGGCTCCAGAGATAAGCATGCTTCTTTTATGCCCTGGGTATACGGAGGGACCCTCTCATGTGAGCGTCTTATGACCTGTTTCAGGGGAAGGTCAGAAAGTCCTTCTTGCACCTGCTGTTTCTCAGATTCCTTTTGCTTGAAATAAACAGTATGCCAGAGAAGCCCTATTTTGAGATAGTATCTCCTGAACCTGGTCACTTCCATATAGTGGAATATTATGCAACCTAAAACAATGTGGAAGCTTTTAAACATGGATATAGAAAGAGCTCTAAAATCTATTGTTAAATGTGAAAAAAACGGGTAGGAGAAGAAACATGGAAGAGGGAGTACGTACGTGTATTTTATAGGCAAAAATCTCTGGAAGGCTACAGAAAAGAAATTAGTAACTGGGTACCTCTGGGGTGGGGGTATGGTCACTGGGCAGATAAGCGACGAGGTGGGAGGATGAATCCGCTTTGTGTCTTTTTTTATTTTTTTTATTGAACTGTAGTTGATTTACAGTATGCTTATATTTGGTGCTGTGTGTGTGTCCTTAATTCTTTTCCATTATAGGTTATTACAAGATACTGAATATAGTTGCCTGTTCAGTTCAGTTCAGTCGCTCAGTCATGTCCGACTCTTTGCGACCCCATGAACTGCAGCAGGCCAGGCCTTCTTGTCCATCACCAACTCCCGGAGTTCACTCAGACTCATGTCCATCGAGTCAGTGATGCCATCCAGCCATCTCATCTTCTGTTGTCCCCTTCTCCTCTGTTGTCCCCTTCTCCTCCTGCCCCCAATCCCTCCCAGCATCAAAGTCGTTTCCAGTGAGTCAACTCTTGGTATAAGGTGGCCAAAGTACTGGAGTTTCAGCTTTAGCATCATTCCTTCCAAAGAAATCCCAGGACTGATCCCTTCAGAATGGACTGGTTGGATCTCCTTGCAGTCCAAGGGACTCTCAAGAGTCTTCTCCAACACCACAGTTCAAAAGCATCAATTCTTCGGCGTTCAGCCTTCTTCACAGTCCAATTCTCACATCCATATGTGACCACAGGAAAAACCATAGCCTTGACTAGACGGACCTTTGTTGGCAAAGTAATGTCTCTGCTTTTGAATATGCTATCTAGGTTGGTCATAACTTCCCTTCCAAGGAGTAAGCGTCTTTTAATTTCATGCCTGCAGTCACCATCTGCAGTAATTTTGGAGCCCCCCAAAAATAAAGTCTGACACTGTTTCCACTGTTTCCCCATCTATTTCCCATGAAGTGATGGGACCAGATGCCATGATCTTCGTTTTCTCAATGTTGAGCTTTAAGCCAACTTTTTCACTCTCCACTTGCACTTTCATCAAGGGGTTTTTTATTTCCTCTTCACTTTCTGCCATAAGGGTGCTGTCATCTGCATATCTGAGGTTATTGATATTTCTCCCGGCAATCTTGATTCCAGCTTGTGTTTCTTCCAGTCCAGCGTTTCTCTTGATGTACTCTGCATATAAGTTAAATAAGCAGGGTGACAATATACAGCCTTGACGTACTCCTTTTCCTATTTGGAACCAGTCTGTTGTTCCATGTCCAGTTCTAACTGTTGCTTCCTGACCTGCATACAGATTTCTCAAGAGGCAGGTCAGGTGGTCTGGTATTCCCATCTCTTTCAGAATTTTCCACAGTTTATTGTGATCCACACAGTCAAAGTTTTTGGCATAGTCAATAAAGCAGAAATAGATGTTTTTCTGGAACTCTCTTGCTTTTTCCATGATCCAGCGGATGTTGGCAATTTGATCTCTGGTTCCTCTGCCTTTTCTAAAACCAGCTTGAACATCAGGAAGTTCACGGTTCACGTATTGCTGAAGCCTGGCTTGGATAATTTTGAGCATTACTTTACTAGCATGTGAGATGAGTGCACTTGTGCAGTAGTTTGAGCATTCTTTGGCATTGCCTTTCTTTGGGATTGGAATGAAAGCAAAGACCACAGGACTGGAAAAGGTCAGTTGAGTTTTCCAAATTTGCTGGCATATTGAGTGCAGCACTTTCACAGCATCATCTTTCAGGATTTGAAATAGCTCAACTGGAATTCCATCACCTCCACTAGCTTTGTTCGTAGTGATGCTTTCTAAGGCCCACTTGACTTCACATTCCAGGATGTCTGGCTCTAGGTCAGTGATCACACCATCATGATTATCTGGGTCGTGAAGATCTTATTTGTACAGTTCTTCTATGTATTCTTGCCACCTCTTCTTGATATCTTCTGCTTCTGTTAGGTCCGTACCTTTTCTGTCCTTTATTGAGCCCATCTTTGCATGAAATGTTCCGTTGGTATCTCTAATTTTCTTGAAGAGATCTCTAGTCTTTCCCATTCTATTGTTTTTCTCTATTTCTTTGCATTGATCTCTGAAGAAGGCTTTCTTATCTCTTCTTGCTATTCTTTGGAACTCTCCATTCAGATGCTTATATCTTTCCTTTTCTCCTTTGCTTTTTGCTTCTCTTCTTTTCACAGCTATTTGTAAAGCCTCCTCAGACAGCCATTTTGCTTTTTTGCATTTCTTTTCCATGGGGATGGTCTTGAGCCCTGTCTCCTGTACAGTGTCACGAACCTCATTCCATAGTTCATCAGGCACTCTTATCTGTCATATCTAGGCCCTTAAATCTATTTCTCACTTCCACTGTATAATCATAAGGGATTTGATTTAGGTCATACCTGAATGGTCTAGTGGTTTTCCCTACTTTCTTCAATTTAAGTCTGAATTTGGCAAGAAGGAGTTCATGATCTGAGCCACAGTCAACTCCTGGTCTTGTTTTTGTTGACTGTATAGAGCTTCTCCATCTTTGGCTGCAAAGAATATAATCAGTCTGATTTCGGTGTTGACCATCTGGTGATGTCCATGTGTAGAGTCTTCTCTTGTGTTGTTGGAAGAGGGTGCTTGTTATGACCAGTGCATTTTCTTGGCAAAACTCTATTAGTCTTTGCCCTGCTTCATTCCGTATTCCAAAGCCAAATTTGCCTGTTACTCCAGGTGTTTCTTGACTTCCTACTTTTGCATTCCAGTCCCCTAGAATGAAAAGGACATCTTTTTTGGGTGTTGGTTCTAAAAGGTCTTGCAGGTCTTCATAGAACCGTTCAACTTCAGCTTCTTCAGCCTTGAATGGTTTGCCTTGGAAACGAACAGAGATCATTCTGTCATTTTTGAGATTGCATCCAAGTACTGCATTTCGGACTCTTTTGTTGACCATGAGGGCTACTCCATTTCTTCTGAGGGATTCCTACCCGCATTAGTAGATATAATGGTCATCTGAGTTAAATTCACCCATTCCAGTCCATTTCAGTTCGCTGATTCCTAGAATGTCGACATTCACTCTTGCCATCTCTTGTTTGACCACTTCCAATTTGCTTTGATTCATGGACCTGACATTCCAGGTTCCTATGCAATATTGCTCTTTACAGCATCGGACCTTGCTTCTATCACCAGTCACATCCACAGCTGGGTATTCTTTTGGCTTTGGCTCCATCCCTTCATTCTTTCTGGAGTTATTTCTCCACTGATCTCCAGTAGCATATTGGGCACCTACTGACCTGGGGAGTTCCTCTTTCAGTATCCTATCATTTTGCCTTTTCATACTGTTCATGGGGTTCTCAAGGCAAGAATACTGAAGTGGTTTGCCATTCCCTTCTCCAGTGGACCACATTCTGTCAGATCTCTCCACCATGACCTGCCCGTCTTGGGTCGCCCCACGGGCATGGCTTAGTTTCATTGAGTTAGACAAGGCTGTGGTCCTAGTGTGATTAGATTGACTAGTTTTCTGTGAGTATGGTTTCAGTGTATCTGCCCTCTGATGCACTCTTGCAACACCTACCATCTTACTTGGGTTTCTCTTACCTTGGGCATGGGGTATCTCTTCACGGCTGCTCCAGCAAAGCTCAGCTGCTGCTCCTTACCTTGGATGAGGGGTATCTCCTCACCGCCGCCCTTCCTGACCTTCAACGTGGGATAGCTTCTCTAGGCCGTCCTGCGCCTGCGCAGCCACCATTCCTTGGGCGTCGGGTTGGTCCTCCAGGCCGCTGACCTTGGCCTCGGGCGTGAGGTTGGTCCTTCCAGCTGCCGCCCCTGGCCTCAGACGGGGTAGCTCTTCCCGGCTGCTGCCCCTTGCCTCGGGTGTGGGGGCGTGGGGTCGCTCCTCTCAGCCGCCGCCCCTGACCTCGGATGCGGGGGTAGCTCCTCCCGGCCGCCGCCCCTAATTCTTATTGTTTATTTTATACATGCTAATGTGTATCTGTTAATCCCACACTCTCCAATTTATCTCTTCTTCCCCCCTTCCACTCTGATGATCGTAAGTTTGTTTTCTATATCTGTGAGTCCATTTCTATTTTGTAAATAAGTTCATTTGTATCATTTTTTAAAAATTCCATTTATGTGATATCATGAGTCTTTGATTTGCTTCCCTTAATATAATCTCTAGATCCATCCATGTTGCTGCAAATGGCCTTGTTTCATTTTTTATGGCTGAGTAATATTCCATGGTGTGTGTATATACCCCACATCTTTATTATACATCTGTGATTGACACTTAGGTTGTGTCCATATCCTGGCTATTGTAAATAGTGCGGCAGTGAACACTGGGGTGGATGTATCTTTCTGAATTAGGGTTTTCTTCAGGTATATGCCCTGGAGTGGAATTGCTGGATCGTATTGCTGGTAATTCTGTTTTTAGATTTTTAAGGAAACTTCATGCTGTTCTCCATAGTGGCTGTACCAGTTTACATTCTGACCCAGCAGTATAGGATGGTTTCCTTTTCTCCACATTCTCGCCAGCATTTACTATTTGTAGGCTTCTTGATGATGGCCATCCTGACTGGTATCAGGTGATAACTGATTGTAGTTTTGATTTGCATTTCTCTGATAATTAATCACGTTGAGCTTCTTTTTGTGTGCTTTTTGGCCATCTGCATGTCTTCTTTGGAGAAATGTACATTTAGATCTTTTGCCCATTTTTTAGTTGGGTTGTTAGTTTTCATGTTAGGGAGCTGCATGTGCTGTTTGTGTATTTTGGAAATCAAGCCCTTGTCAGTAACATCACTTGTGAATGTTTTCTCCCAGTCCATGAGTTGTCTTTTCATTTTGTTTATAGGTTTCCTTTGTTGTGCAAAACTTTATAAGTTTGACTTGGTTCCATTTGTTTAGTTTTGTTTTTATTTCCATTATTCTAGGAGATGGGTCCAAAAACATATTGCTGCAATTTATGTCAAAGACTGTTCTGCCTATGTTTTCTTCTAGGAAAATGTAGCAGTGCACTTTTCCCAGGACCATTTCCTGGATAGATTGTCTTTTCTCCATTGTATATTCTTTGTTGTAGATGAATTCACCCTAGTGCAGGGATTTATTGCTGGACTTGCTGTCCTGTTCTGCTAATCTGTTTTTGTTCCAGGACCATATTCTGTTGATTACTGTAGCTTTGCAGTATTGTCAGCAGCCAAGGAGCCTGATTTCCTCTATCTCCATTTTTCTTTCTTAAGATTACTTTGGCTATTCTGTCTTTTATAATTCCATACAAATAAAAAAAAAAATTTTAGTTTGTAAAAAATACCACTCATAATTTGATAGGGGTTGCATTGAGTCTATAGATTGCCTGGGGTAGTATTGGTGATTTTCAAAATAAAATTGGTAATTTTCACAATATTGATTCTTCCAATCCAAGAACATGGTATATATTTCCATGTGTTGTGCCTTGTTTCATCAGGGTCTTACAGTTTTTGGAGTACGGGTTTTTGCCTCTTTTGGTAGGTTTTATTGTTGTTGCTAAGTTGTGTCCAACCCTTTTGAGATCCCATGGACTGTAGCCCACCAGGCTCCTCTGTCCATGGGATTTCCCAGGCAAGAATACTGGAGTGGGATGCCGTTTCCTTCTCCAGAGGATCTTCCTGATGGTGGAATTGAACCCATGTCTCCTGCATTGGCAGGTAGGTTCTTTACCACCGAGTCACCAGGGAAGCACTCGGTAGATTTGAAGTGAACTGAAAGTGGCTCAGTTGTGTCCGACTCTTCGTGACCCCATGAACTATACAGTCCGTGGACTTCTCCAGGCCAGAATACTGGAGTGGGTAGCCTGTCCCTTCTCCAGGGCATCTTCCAAACCCAGGGATCGAACCCAGGTCTCTCACATTGCAGGCAGAGTCTTTACTATCTGAGCCACAAGGGTGGCATTTTATTCTTTTTGATGCAATGATAAATGGGGTTGTTTTCTTAATTCTCCTCCAGATTTTTTGTAGTTAGTGTAGAGAAATGCAACAGATTTCTGTGTATTAATTTTCTATCCTGCAGCTTTATCTAGTTCATTGAGCCATAGTAGCTTTCTAGTGGCATCTTTATCATTTTCTATATATAATACCTAGGTTGGTCATAACTTTCCTTCCAAGGAGTAAGCGTCTTTTAATTTCATGGCTGCAGTCACCATCTGCAGTGATTTTAGAGCCCCCCAAAATAAAGTCTGACACTGTTTCCACTGGTTCCCCATCTATTTCCCATGAAGTGATGGGACCAGATGCCATGATCTTCGTTTTCTGAATGTTGAGCTTTAAGCCAACTTTTTCACTCTCCTCTTTCACTTTCATCAAGAGGCTTTTTAGTTCCTCTTCACTTTCTGCCATAAGGGTGCTGTCATCTGCATATCTGAGGTGATTGATATTTCTCCCGGCAATCTTGATTCCAGCTTGTGCTTCTTGCAAGCCCAGCGTTTCTCATGATGTACTCTGCACATACGTTAAATAAGCAGGGTGACAACATACAGCCTTGATGTACTCCTTTTCCTATTTGGAACCAGTCTGTTGTTCCATGTCCAGTTCTAACTGTTGCTTCCTGACCTGCATACAGATTTCTCAAGAGGCAGGTCAGGTGGTCTGGTATTCCCATCTCTTTCAGAATTTTCCACAGTTTATTGTGATCCACACAGTCAAAGGCTTTGGCATAGTCAATAAAGCAGAAATAGATGTTTTTCTGGAACTCTCTTGCTTTTTCCATGATCCCGCAGATATTGGCAATTTGGTCTCTGGTTCCTCTGCCTTTTCTAAAACTAGCTTGAACATCAGGAAGTTCACGGTTCACGTATTGCTGAAGCCTGGCTTGGAGAATTTGAGCATTACTTTACTAGCCTGTGAGATATCCTTCATTTTGGTTATTGCATTCTTTAATTCTGTTTCATTGTTCTTTGTATTTTCTAATTCTTTTTTGAAAGCTTATAATTTCTTGCTCTCTGCATCTGTGCTCCTGCCAAGTCCTTTGATCGTCTTTACAGTCATTACTCTGAAGTGTTTCTTGGGTAGACTGCCTACCTCCACATCACTTAGTTTTTCTCACGAGGTTTTATCTTGTTCCTTCACCTTATATATATTTCTCTGTCACCTCATTTTATCTCAAGTGCTGTTTGTATTTTATGTATGTGGTAGGTTGGTTACGCTTCTCGACTTTAGAGAAGTGTTCCTCTGTGGGAGACATCCTTTTGCATCCCAGCAGTGTCCACCCACCAAGGGCCAGGGGCCAGGTAGTCCCAGGGTAGTGTCTGGCCTGAATTTGCAGATTATTGTGTGGGTTGCGGAACAGTGGTTTTCTCTCTTTGAGAGGCTGGTCACTGTCCCCTGGTGGGTGGAGTTGGGTTTTGATCCTCTGGCAAACCCTGGGTCTGACTCTCCTTCACTTATTCCTTGTCTCTTTTAGGTGGTTCCTTCATCAGCTTCAGGCCAAGCTCGAAGTTACTATGTCGACTGGAGAATGTTGCGTGATGTAAAGAGAAGAAAAATGGCCTACGAGTATGCAGATGAGAGGCTACGGATCAATTCTCTCAGGAAGAATACTATTCTTCCAAAACACCTTCAGGTTAGCTAATTAAGATGAGTATCTGCCAGAAAATCGTTAACTCAAATCACTTCATACTGTTGAAACTTAGTATACTTTGTGGAGACTAGAATCTCGTTTTCTTGGTCAACATAAACAAATACCATTGAAACTTTTGATTAGTTTCAAATAAAAAAATTATTCATTCTTAACTAGCCTTTCAACCATTTCATTAGGTGATACTTAGAAAGTACTGAGGCATGGTGACCACACAGAAATTGGAGTTATTTGACCTATAGTGTCTCTCCAGTTCATCCCAGTCTTTCAGCGTGCCCAGCACATGACCTACACTATTCCTTATCCAAGGCCATCCCTAAGCCTGCTTCTGAATTTCTTTACCCATGAGGTGGCCTTCCATATAGGTTTGACTTCTTGTCATACTCTTTCTCTTGAAAAAGAGAATGTCAGCTCAGGCTTCCTGAAGCATAAGTCCTGTGCCTAACTGTTAGCTAAAATACCTGCATTCAAGAGTCTTATCAGAGTCTATAACTCATACTCAAGGCCATTAAACTTATCAAAAGCTTAGAGTAAAAATTATTTCATTCATATAAATTTGGAGAATAATATACAGGTTTTTCATTATCATGGATTCTTTTTAAATCTTATCTAAATTCAGCCAGATAAGCAGAAAACTTAGAAAACTCAGCAGTGGCCACAGCACTGGAAAAGGTCAGTTTTCATTCAAATCCCAAAGAAAGGCAATGCCAAAGAATGCTCAAACTTCTGCACAATTGCACTCATCTCACATGCTAGTAAAGTAATACTCAAAATTATCCAAGCCAGGCTTCAGCAATACGTGAACCGTGAACTTCCTGATGTTCAAGCTAGTTTTAGAAAAGGCAGAGGAACAAGAGATCAAATTGCCAACATCTGCTGGATCATGGAAAAAGCAAAAGAGTTCCAGAAAAACATCTATTTCTGCTTTATTGACTATGCCAAAGCCTTTGACTGTGTGGATAACAATAAACTGTGGAAAATTCTAAAAGAGATGGGAATACCAGACCCCCTGACCTGCCTCTTGAGAAATCTGTATGCAGGTCAGGAAGCAACAGTTAGAACTGGACATGGAACAACAGACTGGTTCCAAATAGGAAAAGGAGTACATCAAGGCTGTATATTGTCACCCTGCTTATTTAACTTATATGCAGAGTACATCATGAGAAACACTGGGCTGGAATAAACACAAGCTGGAATCAAGATTGCCAGGAGAAATATCAATCACCTCAGATATGCAGATGACACCACCCTTATGGCAGAAAGTGAAGAGGAACTAAAAAGCCTCTTGATGAAAGTGAAAGAGGAGAGTGAAAAAGTTGGCTTAAAGCTCAACATTCAGAAAATGAAGATCATGGCATCTGGTCCCATCACTTCATGGGAAATAGGTGGGGAAACAGTGGAAACAGTGTCAGACTTTATTTTGGGGGGCTCTAAAATCACTGCAGATGGTGACTGCAGGCATGAAATTAAAAGACACTTACTCCTTGGAAGGGAAGGTATGACCAACCTAGATAGCATATTCAAAAGCAGAGACATTACTTTGCCAACAAAGGTCCGTCTAGTCAAGGCTATGGTTTTTCCTGAGGTCATGTATGGATGTGAGAGTTGGACTGTGAAGAAAGCTGAGTGCCGAAGAATTGATGCTTTTGAACTGTGGTGTTGGAGAAGACTTGAGAGTCCCTTGGACTGCAAGGAGATCCAACCAGTCCATTCTGAAGGAGATCAACCCTGGGATTTCTTTGGAAGGAATAATGCTAAAGCTGAAACTCCAGTACTTTGGCCACCTCATGTGAAGAGTTGACTCATTGGAAAAGACTGATGCTGGGAGGGATTGGGTGCAGGAGGAGAAGGGGACGACAGAGGATGAGATGGCTGAATGGCATCACTGACTTGATGGACATGAGTCTGAGTGAACTCCGGGAGTTGGTGATGGACAGGAAGGCCTGGCGTGCTGCAATTCATGGGGTTGCAAAGAGTCGGAAACAACGAGCAACTGAACTGAACTGAAGCAGAGAACGGAGTGCCTTGGACCACTCTGTTATAGCTTTTATTGTAATGACATTAAGCTACTTGCCTATATTTAGGCAGTAATAAGAAGTGGCTCCTGAGAAACAAAGCTTAAGATGTTAGGGAGGACAAATTTATGAAGACCTCCATGAAGAGTCTCTGGTTTGAGAACCATCAGTAGCTGTGCAGAGCTTCTCTTAATCCTTGGAACTTACATGGCTCTTTCTTGCCTGCCAACTAGCTTACAAGGTGAATTTCTGTCCCAGTGCTAATGAATTTATAGGCTCTCACAGAATGCTCTTTTGTTTCATTTTCCCTTTGCCTAGTTTCCTCATTTGTACACTGCCTTAAACCTTTTATGTTCATATATACGTAAACAATTTGTAGCTGTTCTTCATGTTCCGTCTCCATAAAACTTTACTTCATTTTACCAGCCCAATCATTTCTCCTGTTCAGTTCCTTTTGTAGCTCTTACTATTTACCATTCATTGACTTAATCATGTTTCATATAATTTTATCATTCTTTCTTTTTTTTTTTAAAGTATATCACTTCATTTATTTTCGTCTTTGATTTTTCTCCGTCAGTGTTTTGTAATTTGTATTTGTCAGTATTTCTTAATAGCAACATATGTGTGAGCTTCTGGAGGTCAGGAACTACTCTTAATGTTTAATAATTAATATAAACTTGTTTAATAATTAATATAAAAGTGAAAGTGAAGTCACTCAGTCATGTCCAGCTCTTTGTGACCCCATAGACTGCAGTCCACCAGACTCCTCTGTCCATGGGGATTCTCCAGGCAAGAATGCTGGAGTGGGTTCCCACGCCCTTCTCCAATGGATCTTCCCCACCCATGCATCAAACCCAGGTCTCATGCATTGTAGGTGGATTCTTTACCTGCTCTGAGCTACCAGGGAAGCCCAATATAAACTGAGCGGATTTCATATACATTTTCTCATTTATGTGTTTTTAATATGTTAGAGTAATTATTTTGCTTCCATCATAGTTTAGTAAGGGTCTAATCCCACACAAACACATGCACAATACACATACATTTAAGCACATACATAAGAATAAATCTGTCCTGACAAAACCTTAGTGCTAGCTACTGCAGTAATCTATGTTTTCCCCCCGAACCGTTTTTGCCCTTACCATATTTATTTCCTTACATTGCAAATGATGTTTTAAAAATGTAAATCTCACCTGATCACTTGTCTTTGCATCTCCAGCAGTCAGAATCTTTACTGTTGATGTCAAGGCTCTGTGTGCGCCTATGCTTCCTCCTCTTCATCTTCATGTCAAACATTTCCTTCTACTTGGCCTTCTGAGGTTTCACACATGCATACTTCAAAAATGTTATGGGAAATAACCTAATACCTCAAGGGACTAGAAAAACAGATAAGCCCAAAATTAGCAGAATCCAAGATTGGAACAGAAATAAATGAAAATAGAAACCAGGAAAACAGTAAAGATATGTGAAACTAAGAGCTGATTTTTTGGAAAAGATAAAATTGATGAGCGTTTAGCTAGACTAACATAGTAAAAGAGAAGATTCAAATAAAATCAGCAACAAAAGAGGAAATATTACAACTGATACCAAAGAAATACAGAGAATCATAACGAATTGATAAGAACAACTGTAGGCCAACAAACTGGCTAACCTAGAAGAAATGGATAAATTCCTAGAAACATAAAACCTATGAAGACTGAATTATGAATAAATAGAAAATCTGAAGTGACCAATGATGAGTAAGGAGATTGAATCAGTAATCAGAAAAAAGTGCAGGACCATATGCCTTCATGAATAAATTCTACCAGTCATTTAAAGAGCAACTAGTGCCAATTCCGGAGAAGGCAATGGCACCCCACTCCAGTACTCTTGCCTGGAAAATCCCATGGACAGAGGAGCCTGGTAGGCTGCAGTCCATGGGGTCACAGAGAGTTGGACTCGACTTAGCGACTTCACTTTCACTTTTCACTTTCATGCATTGGAGAAGGAAATGGCAACCCACTCCAGTGTTCTTGCCTGGAGAATCCCAGGGACGGGGGAGCCTGGTGGGCTGCCGTCTATGGGGTTGCACACAGTCGGACACGACTGAAGCGACTTAGCAGCAGCAGCAGCAGTGCCAATTCTTCTCAAACTCTTCCAAAAAATTGAGTAAGAGGGAAACAAACACTCCCAAAGTCATTTTATGAGGCCAGCATTGCCCTGATAGCAAAGCCAGATAAGGGCACTACAAAGAAAGAAAACTACAGGTCAGTATCCCTAATGAATAGAGATGGAAAAATTCCCTGTAAAATACCAGCAAACCAAATTCAGCAGCACATTAAAAGAAACATTTACAATAATCAAGATACAAATAAGTAAGATATTCCATGTTCATAGGTTGGAAGAATTAATATTTTTAAAATGCCCATACTACACAAAGCCATCTATAGAGTCTGTGCAATTCTTATAAAAATTCCAATAGCATTTTTTTCACAGAAATAGAAAAAAATAATCCTAAAATTTGTATGGAACTACAAAAGGCCGTCAAAGAGTCAAGCAATCCTGAGAAAGAAGAACAAAGTTGGAGGCATCACATTTCCTGATTTACAAAGCTATAATATTCAAAACAGTATGGTAGTGGCATAAAAACAGACACATATACCAGTGGAACAGAAATGAGAACCTGGAAATAAATCCACAGATAAGTGGTCAACAAGTATTTGACAAGGGAGCCAAAATACTCAGTGGGTGTTGTGGATAGCTTCTCTGTTAGTGGTGTTGGAGAAACTGGATACTCAGATGCGGAAGAGTAGAATCGGTCCCCTATCTTAACACCACTTACAGAAACTCAAAACGGCTTAGACTTAAAAGACAGAACTGAAAGTGTGAAACTGCTGGAAGAAAACAAGGGGTACACGTTCCTTGACATTGATCTTTGCAGTGATTTTCTGTTTAGTTGTGACACCAAAGGCGCAAGCGACAAAGAAAAGCAAGTGGACTACAGCGCACTGAAAGCAACAACATGAAAAGGCAGCCTACACAATGAGAGAGAATATTTGCAAGCCATGTGCCTGATAAAGAGTTTAATATCCCCGAAATATAAGGAAGTCATACAACTCAATAGCACCCCCCCAAAAAAAGTGATTAAAAAATAGCAGAGAACCTGAATAGACATTTTTCCAAAAGAGACACAAGTGACCAACAGGTACATGAAAAGATGCTCAACTAATCAGGGAAATGCAAACAAAAACTACAAAGAGCTATCACCTCACACCTGTCAGAATGGCTACTGTCCAAAAGATGAGATAAGTGTTGGTGAAGATGTGGAGAAAAGAACCCTGTGCACTGCTGGTGGGAATGTAAATTGGTACAACCACTGTGGAAAATAGTTTGGAGGCTCTTCAAAATATTAACGATTAGAACTACCATGTATGATCCAGCAATTCCATTTCTGAGTATAAACCTGAAGGAAATGAAGTCACTAGATAGAAATGAAGAGAGAGCTGCATCCCCGTGTTCACTCCAGTATTATCCACAGTAGCCAGGGCATGGATGCAGCCTGACTGTCCATCAGCGGGTGAACGAGCCACTCCAGGAATGTGATTTGCACGCACAGAGCAGCACAGAGTACGGTAGTGTGATACTGCATGTGTGCTCAGTCATGTTGACTTTGCGACCCCACGGACTGTAGCCCACCAGGCTCCTCTGTCCATGGGATTCTCCAGCAAGAGTACTGGAGCGGTTTGCCATGCCCTCCTAGGGATCTTCCCTACCCAGGGATTGAACCTGGGACTCCCACATGGCAGGCAGGTTCTTTACCACCTGAGCCACCTGAGAAGCCCAGAGTATGATACTCTTTAGCCATTAAAAAGAGAAATCTTGCCCTTTGCAATAACACAGATGTACCTTGAGGGCATTATGCTAAGTGAAGTAAGTCAGAAAAACAAATACTGTATGATCTCACTTATATTTAGAGTCTGAAAAACCAAATCATAGAAAAAGTAGAATGGCAGTTACCAGACCCTGGGGATTAGGGGAAATGGGGAGGTGCTGGCTAAAGGGTACAAACTTCCAGTTATAAGGTGAATAAGTTCTGGGGTTAAGTAAGTACAGCATGTGGACCATAGTTAGCAGTACTGTATTACATATTTGAAAGTTGCTTAAAGAGTAAATCTTCATGTTCTCTCACACACAGGGTAATTATGTGAGGTGATGGAGGTGTTAACCTTATTGTGGTAATTATTTTTCACAGTATATACATGTATCACAACATCACATTGTACATCTTAAACTTACACAGTGTTATATATCGATTTTCTCAGTGAAGCTGGGAAAATCATTTGGGGAGACAACAGAAATGCATTCATGTATTTTCCAAAAGAGAAATGAGAACGTTAGCCAGGAGCTCAGTGACCGAAAGGAAGGAGAGGGAAGTCTTGGGTACTGATACTGTTTCTTAGTCTAGTTGCTGGTTACACAGCTGTTTTCTATTGGTGAAAGCTTTTTGAGCTTTACACTTAGTTTGTGGATTCTTGGTTATGTTCGTTAGGTTTCAATTTAATTTTGAAAAATTACATTGCAAGTATGTCAAACAATTCTGTCATGTTTCTTTCTGGCCTGTTTGTTTCTACTCAGTAAAATTCATCATGGTATCCAGGGCTCTTTTGCCAAACTTGGCTGCATTAATGAATCTAGCCTTTTGTGTTCTCCTCGTCTGAGCATTGACTCATCATCTAGAATAAATAAAGGCGTGTGATCCGTGTAAATAACATTGTGACTTCCCTTAGGAGGTGGCTGATGAAGAAATTGCTGCCCTTCCCCGGGATAGCTGCCCCGTTAGAATCAGAAATCGATGTGTCATGACGTCCCGTCCACGAGGCGTAAAGAGGCGCTGGAGGCTCAGCCGTATTGTCTTCCGTCACTTAGCTGATCATGGGCAACTGTCTGGGATCCAGCGAGCAATATGGTGATCAGCTCCAGAACCTACTGACCTTGCAGGAAAACCATTTAGGCAAGAAGAGACTTTTCTAATAGATAAAAATCTGATTTTTATTTGAGTGTTCTGTCAGTGAATAATATTTTTCTAAACATATTGTTCCCAAGCATAGTGCAAACAGTAATAAAAAAAAAAAAAGAAGTTTGTGAAAATATGTTCTGTATGGTTGTCTTTTCCTTCAAGTTTAATCTTTTAGCAACATGTAAGTGTTCGAATTTTTTTAAAGAGCATTACTTCATCCAGCGGTATTGTTTTACTGTTCCTCCAGCTCGTTGACATGTAGCTCATCTGTGGCAATTTTTAATCCTGGGCTGGCTACCCAGATCTGCACAGCTCACTTTACTTTTAGTTGATTGTAAAGACAGTACATTGGAAGGTAAATGTGATGTTCTGGATTATCTAACTAATGCTCAACCTCTGTGTGATGGCTCAGCCAAAAGAGAATCACTACTTGTTTTCGTGCTCCATCTTCAAGAGCCCTTAGAACAAAATGTGCCTCTTTAAGGCCTCAAAACCTATCCCAGGAGGAAAAGTCCTGCTGGAATGGTATGTATTTGCTGTATTCATATTTATTTCATCTGTAACAGAAATGAATAAAGGGAGAAAAAGTTGTCTTTTGCTGTAACTCAGCCCAGTGTTAAAATATCCATGGGGTAGTACAGAAGCACCTACCTAACATCCGTCTAGAAGATGTTCCTGGAGCTGACACCTGAACTTAAATCAGGAGGCAAGGGATGAGATTGTCTGCAAAGAAAACAGTGAAAGCAAAGGCATCAAACAGTGAAACTGCGGTCACTTCAACATATCAGAGCTAAGAAGCACACAACAAAGGCTGTATCAAGGAAGGCATCGCATGTGAGGAGCTAAGACTTAAATACCAGCTGTCAGAGTTTTAAGCAAAGGAATGACAGCTGTGTGGTGGTGGGTGGCCATGAAAGGGAAAGACTACAAGCAAGATAGACAGCTAGGAGGATATCTTAATTGTTCAGGATGACAAGGGCCTGAACTAAGGTAGTAGAATTAGCAAAGTAGAAAAGGAGACAACTTTTTTATTTGGCTGCACCCTCTTCCAATAACACAAGACTCTACACATGGACATCACCAGATGGTTGATACCAAAATCAGATTGATTATATTCTTTGCAGCCAAAGATGTTCTATACAGTCAACAAAAACAAGACCTGGAGCTGACTGTGGCTCAGATCATGAACTCCTTACTGCCAAATTCAGACTTAAATTGAAGAAAGTAGGGGAGACCACTAGACCATTCAGGTATGACCTAAATCAAATCTCTTATGATTATACAGTGGAAGTGAGAAATAGATTTAGGGGATTAGGTGCCTGTTAGAGTGCCTGAAGAACCACTGGAAGGAGGTTTGTGACACTACAGGAGAATGAAGAACGTCCCCAAGAAAAAGAAATGCAAAAAGGCAAAATGGTTGTCTGACGAGGCTTACAAATAGCTGAGAAAAGAAGAAACTTGAAAGGCAAAGGAGAAAAGGAAAGATATACCCATTTGAATGCAGAGTTCCAAAGAATAGCAAGGAGAGATGAGAAAGCCTTCCTCAGTTATCAGTGCAAAGAAATAGAGGAAAACAACAGAATGGGAAAGACTAGAGATCTCTTCAAGAAAATTAGAGATACCAAGGGAACATTTCATGCAAAGATGGGCTCGATAAAGGACAGAAATGGTATGGATCTAACAGAAGCAGAAGATATTAAGAAGAGGTGGCAAGAATACACAGAAGAACTATACAAAAAAAGATCTTTGATGACCCAGATAACCATGATGGTGTGATCACTCACCTAGAGCCACTCACCTAGATCCTGGAATGCTAAGTCAAGTGGGCCTTAGGAACCATCACTATGAACAAAGCTAGTGGAAGTGATGGAATTCCAGTTGAGCTAGTTCAAATCCTAAAAGATGATGCTGTGAAAAGTGCTGCACTCAATACGCCAGCAAATTTGGAAAACTCAGCAGTGGCCACAGGACTGGAAAAGGTCAGTTTTCATTCCAATCCCAAAGAAGGTCAATGCCAAAGAATGTTCAAACTACCGCAAAACTGCACTCATCTCACACGCTAGCAAAGTAATGCTCAAAATTCTCCAAGCCAGGCTTCAACAGTATGTGAACTGTGAATTTCCAGATGTTCAAGCTGGATTTAGGAAAGGCAGAGTAACCGCAGATCAAATTGCCAACATCCAGTGCATCACTGAAAAGGCAAGAGAATTTCAGAAAAACATCAAATTATGCTTTATTGATTACACCAAAGCCTTTGTAGATCACAACAAACTGGAAAATTCCTAAAGAGATGGGAATACTAGACCACCTTATCTGCCTCCTGAGAAATCTGTATGCAGGTCAAGAAGCAACAGTTAGAACTGGACATGGGACAACAGACTGGTTCCAAATTGGGAAAAGAGTACGTCAAGGCTGTATATTGTCACCCTGCTTATTTAACTTACATACAGAATATATCATGTGAAATGGCTGGGCTGGATGAAGCACAAGCTGGAATCAAGATTGCTGGGAGACATATCATTCACCTCAGATACGCAGATGACACCACCCTTATGGCAGAAAGTGAAGAGGAACTGAAGAGCTTCTTGATGAAAGTGAAAGAGGAGGGTGCAAAAGCTGGCTTAAAACTCAACATTAAAAACTATTATCGTGGCATCCAGTCCTATCACTTCAAGTAAATAGATGGGGAACGATGGAAACAGTGACAGACTATTTTGGGGAGCTCCAAAATCACTGCAGATGATGACTGCAGCCATTAAAAGACGCTTGCTCCTTGGAAGAAAAGCTATGACCAACCTAGACAGAGACATAACTTTGCCAACAAAGGTCCATCTAGTCAAGGCTATGGTTTTTCCAGTAGTCATGTATGGATGTGAGAGTTGGACAAAAAGAAAGCTGAGCACCAAAGAATTGATGTATTTGAACTGTGGCTTTGGAGAAGACTCTTGCGAGTCCCTTCGACTGCAAGAAGATCAAACCATTAATCCTAAAGGAAATCAGTTTGAATGTTCATTGGAAGGACTGATGTTGAAGCTGAAACTCCAGTACTTGGGCCACCTGATGCGAAGAACTGAGTCACTGGAAAAGACCTTGATGCTGGGAAAGACCGAAGGCAGGAGAAGGGGACGACAGAGGATGAGATGGTTGGATGGCATCACCAACTTGATGGACACGGATTTGAGCAAGCTCTGGGAGTTGATGCTGGTCAGGGAAGCCTGGAGTGCTGCAGTCCATGGGGTTGCAAAGAGCTGGACATGACTGAGTGACTTTACTGATTACAGATCATAAGGAGACCATGAAAGCTGCTGACTTCTGGCATATCACTGATAACCTACCTTTTCCTTTGAATCAGGTTCAAGTACTGTTAACATTTTTTTTTTTTTGCCATCTCTACTCCTCCCTTTTTTCTTCATGTAATTCATTTGTTGGAGGAGCCAGGTTATTGGTCCTATAGAATGTCAACATTTGGCTGTTTGCTTCTTTATGTGTCCTTTAACTTAGTCTATTCCTATAAAGTGGTATTTACATCCAGTAGCTTGACCAGATTCAGGTTTAATATTTTAGGAATGGATCAGAAGGCTCATATCTGGTTGTCCAACTTTTGCTCTACAGTCACTTATCTGTAGAGCAAACTCTCATTCCTTTGCTTAAAACTGGTATTTAAGTGTTAGCTCCTTCACGTATGTGATGCCTTCCTTGATAGGCCTTTGTTGTGTGCTTCTTAGTTCTGATACTTGAAGTGGCCACAGTTTCACTGTTTGATGCCTTTGCTTCCACTATTCTCTTGGCCGGCAGTCTCATCCCTTGCCTCCTGATTTAAGTTCAGTGGATTTGGGAGGGGCAGCGTCACCCCTGCATTTGAAGGGGTGTCATTAATGATTTTAGCATTTCACTGATGGTTGTTACCCTGACCTCTGTTTCAATTAATGGTGATTTTCTAAATTCCCTTATTTTTCTGCATCAGCTGTCATTTTTCTGTAAGGAACTTAATTTATTTTCCTGAAATAAGTCTGGATTTACATGCAACTGTTCAGCTTTCCCACCACCAACTGCAGAAGAGGCTTTTTCTCCATTATAGTCTTGCCTCCTTTATCGAAGATTACTGACCACAGGTTTGTGGGTTTATTTTTGGACTTTCTGTTCCCTTCCACTGATCCATGTCTGTTTTTGTGCCAACACCATACTATTTTGCCTAGTGTAGCTTTGTAGTACTGTCTGAAGTCTAGGAGGGTTATGCCTCCAGCTTTGTTTTTCCTCCTAAGGATTGCATTGATAGTTCTGGATCTTCTGTGGTTCTATATAAGTTTTAGGATTACTTGTTCTAGTTCTGTGAAAAATGTCATGGGTACATTGATTGCATTAAACCTGTAGACTGCTTTGGGTAGTATGGCCATTTTAACTAGTTCTTCTAATCCAACAACATGGCATGTTTTTTTCTTTGAACCTCCTTCTGTATCCTTTATCAGTGTTTATTATAGTTTTCAGCATGTATTTCACCTTCTTGATTAGATTCATTCCTGAAGTCAAAGTCACTCAGTCCTGTCCGACTCTGCAATCCCAAGGTCTATACAGTCCATGGAATTCTCTAGGCCAGAATACTGCCTTCACCAGGCAATCTTCCCAACCTGGGATCAAACCCATGTCTCTTGCATTGAGGGCTCTTTACCAGCTGAGCCACCAAGTTCATTCCTAAGGTATTTTGTTTTGATCATGATTTACTTGAAATGTAGTTGACTTATTCAATAATGTTTCAGGTGTACCACAGTGATTCAGCTATACATACACGTATCGGTTATTTTTTCAGATTCTTTTCCCTTATAGGTTTTTATAAAATACTGTACAATTCCCTTCGCTTGGGCTAGGAAGTGCAGAGGTGGCATGACCCTCCGTGCTGATCTCTTTCTGCCCTGCCTGCCACAAGCTGGGTGTTGCACCCCACGTTTGCACCTGAGGCTTTCTTTCCCAGCTGACCTTTCAGCTGGTGAAGGATCCCAGGGTGAGGAAACTGGTCAGTTTTGTCCTACCCAGCTACATGGTGATATCTCTTGCCACTTTGGTTCTATGAGATTTGTCACCAGTGTTCAGTGGGCATTTGGTGAGAATTATTCTTTAGGTGGGTGTATTTTTGCTGTATTTGTATGAGGTGAGTTCCACATATTTTTCTTCTGCCATCTTGATCCATCCCCAGGTTTTTAGGTTTTAAATTCTTAAATTGTAGGTGGTCAAAACAATGGGAAAAGGTACATTCACAGGATTGCTCCCATCCCATCTCTTTTCTTTCCCTATTGGTGGCCATTTTTATTAGTTTAGAGTTTTTTCTTCCATTGTCTATTTATATGCAAATATATATATATATATATATATATATATATATATTTTACATATTCACATTTCTCACCCTGGCCGACACTAAGGTAGGTTTAACAGAAACAAGGTTCTGCACTTTGCTTTTCCACTTACTGTCTCCTGGTTGATCACTGTGTATCAGTATATGGAAACCATCTTCATTTTTTGGTGACTATCATCAGTACTTTCTGTGTAGATGTTTCAAAGTACTAGTTCACTCACTCATTCCCCTATGAGTTGACATTTGGGTGTCTCCAATCTTGTGTATACCTCAGTATCACTCCAAATTTTTGCCAGTGTTATCTCTGGGAAAGAGCCTAGTAGAATTGTGAGAGGATAAATACATATATAATTCTGGTAAATACTACCAAGTATTCCTCTATACAAGTTTTAAGCTTCTCAACCTTTTTAATCCATTACCATATATATATTGCCCCATACCGTAACAGTCAGTACATTTTAGACTGTTTTAAAATTATTTCTCTTCTGAACAAGGTACTTTTGTATGTTAAAGGTCACTTTACATTCCTTTTTCTAAGAAACTGTTAATAATTTTAGAATTCTTTCAATGTTTTTGGTTATTGTGGGGGGTTGTGCATCTTGCTCTTGTCACTTTAGGAGGAATAATAACCTTTAAATAAACAATACCCCTAAAAACCTGACATTTCTAACATACTCTTGGACAGAATAGCTTTACTAACTTTTCTGAGCATAAAATACATGGATGTGCACATTTATTATTGCTCTAGGGTTACTGTTTTTATAAGCCATCTATCTGATCCATAGCAAAAATCCTTATTAGTACCATACAAATGTGTTTGTCTGTTATGTTTAGATTTAGTTCTAATTTATTCATAAATATATTTAAGCCTAGAGAAAAATATTTGTGATTAGGCCATTGTGATACATGCTATGTGAATTACTTAAGCTGTGGGAGTAAAGCAATCAACCTCTGTAACAACCTTAAAACACAGGTACAAATTTGCATTTCATGTAAAAATTCAGGCTTTATTTTTATTCTTACACTGGCGGGAGCTGATGTTAGGAACTGAAAGGCAAGCATGAACTTTGTTTTCTACCTCTGAGCTGAACAATACACACGATGCGGCATTTTCATTAGGCAAGATTCGCTTTTTTACATTTCACACCAGAATACAACGTTACTCTTCTTGAATAAAATGGCCTGGTTACTAAAGAAACCATCCATGGAGGAAGTGTTTAATAAGCGTATTTTATTTAAATAAATCCTCCAGCAGGAAATGGAGAATTCACTGCCTTTACTTAGAAGGCGGCTGTGTAAGTAGTTATATGTCAGATTTATTTGTGCAGCTCAGCAACATTTCCTTATTGGAAACATCATTTTTCCACATCTCAGTTCCCAAAAGACTTTAAAGTCTCAGAAGTCTGTATCTCCTTTGGCTTGCTTCTCTCTTGATTCCACCCAGGCTTTATTAATGGTTCGCTTCATATCATCATCTCCATCTTCATAAATTTTCTTTAGAACATTCATTAATCCCTCACTAGGATCTGTTTCAGTGTCATAGGAGGGCTTTCTATTAAAAAAAAATACACAATAAATAGTGAAGGAATATATATATAACAGTTTATACCTTATGATTACTAAGTACAGAGAGACTAATTAGGCTGTAGGAAGTACACGTGTTAAGAGCCAGACAGTATCCTAAAAGAAAGAATCAAAACATGCATGAATTTATCTAAGACAATATACACCCACAGCTAGCTCATCAAAGAATGTCATCAAAAATGGTAAGGGGTTGTTATCTTGGGACCCTGGCATTTCCTGGAGTTTTAGCAGAAAAGGTAAGTAAATAATCATTTACCTTTCTGAACTGTTTTAATGTTTTAAAACCATGTTTCCTCATGTATTATAAAAATTTCATTGAGAAAAAATAAACATACATTATAACACATAGACACATACTGAAGCACATATATATTTTAATTAGAAAAGCCTTCCTCTTAAGACTGAAATACAAGAGTCTTGGGCTTGGTGGTATAAAAGCACACTTCTAGTTTAATCAGTGTGCAAACTGGGCCCGTTAACTTTTCCACTCACCTCATTAAGTGCCAGATTCTTGGGATATAGTAACAGTAAGACAGGTTCCTATATTCAAGTGACCCATTCTAGACTTAAAAGCAATTCCACAGATAATGCCTAACCTTAGCCAACCACAACCCAAATGCCCAGTGGCTATGGGAAGGGGGAATAAGAGATGTTGATGGCTAATTGACACAATGTAGTACATTACCACTGCAGGAGAACAGAGGAATGTTTGACCTAGAATGGAAGCAGCTCTGAATAAAAATGTTTTTCAGAATAGCCATTACTAAGTAAGATAAAAATATTCTCTTTTTCACTCTGTACCAGTGATGGTGGTGGTGGTTTAGTCGCTCAGTCGTGTCTAACTCTTGCGACCCCATGGACTATAGCCCACCAGGCTCCTTTGTCCATGGAATTTTCCAAGCAAGAATACTGGAGTGGATTGCCATTTCCTTCTCCAGGGGATCTTCCCGACCCAGGGATCGAACCCAGGTCTCCTGCATTGCAGGCAGATTCTTTACCGACTGAGCTATGAGGGAAGCCCACCAGTGATAGTGAAATTCTAATTATATAGCAGAAACTTGTGGAACTCAAAAACTGTATATGGGCATCTGGGCTACTCTGTAGCTACTGAAATGCAGTCTCCCAGGAACGAGCAGTTACCTGTATAGAAGCACCACAGCCCGGGGTTAAGAACTGGCAAAAACAACCAACCACAAGTACAAAGACCTCCTTAAGAAGCAACCTGCTAGACACATGCCCCCTTCTGGTGCCCTCTGACAAGCTGGAAGCAAGACATGGGCTGGTCAGTCAGAGGACATAAGGTAAGTGGTCAAATTATAGACTATAATACAAATGCAATACAAAATTACAGACTACTATCAATGAAAATCTATAATCCCAGTAAAAAATACATTATAATCCTCAAATGAGAACAGACTCACTCCTTCTCTTTGCATTCTTTTTCAACCTGAGTCAGGTAGTCCCACCGCGTGTTTTCTGCTTTCTTTCTACATAAGATCAGAACTGTATCTGTCTTGACCTAGGAAAAAAGTAGAAAACAGGTACAACTTAGAACACATGGTGATAAGCATGAATATTTAGAATATAATTATTTATTCAATTACTTGAGTTACTGTTATATACAGGACCTGTTTAGGTATTAGTAATAGTTTTATAAATAGGCTGGAGTCTGAAGACTTATGGAGAAATGAAATCATATACAAGTAAAACTGGAATACCTTCAAATACTAGGTGCTATCAAAAGAGGGTATTAATGGGACTGGGGGAGATTAAAGAGGATATTAATGGGGACTAGGGAAGGAACTTCACTCGGAAAGCCTTTCTGAGGTGAAATTTGAGCCGTGGCCCAAGATCCAGCAAAAGAGGGCCTTCCAGGCAGTTGACATGGCAAGGAGAAAGGCTGCAAGAAGGGATGATTTTGGTTATTTGAAAATAAGGAGGAATGCTGGATTTTGATGACTGAAGGACAGAGTAATATGGTAAGAGCAGTCAGAGTCATGCAGAAAACCATGTCAGGCAGTATTGGTTAAGGAGTTTGGAAGGTGAATATGCAAAAAGAGCAAGAACACATAACCCTTTCAACAAACATTCATATGACTCTAGGAGTTCTTTGAGTACTACCTTCAGCTATGCCATTAGTGGACAAAGAAAGGAGCAGGGAGTCATAAGCTAATCACTGAACTATATTCTAATGTTACCTTTCAGCTGCTTCATTAACTATGTAAACACAGCAGAATGGCGCGTCTATATACCAGAGGCATTAAACTTTATTTAAATTAGGTAGAGATTATATGAATCAGTGAAAAATATTTTCAAAGACACTTTATTTCAATTTTGTGAAACAGATTTTATTCCCATTGTACAAATGAGAAAACTGAGGTACAAAGTGATGAAGTGAGCTGCCAAAGGTCACAGCAAGTGATAAACCTGGCATTAAAACCCAAGTCTCATTCTAACTATTTTCTGTTTGTTCAATACCCTCCTGATTCTAATGCAGTATTCTTATAATCTACTTTTCTAGAGCAGGAGCTGGCAAACTTTTTCTGTAAAGAGCTACTAGATAAGTTTAACATTTCAGGCTTTGTGGGCCACACGGTATACTGTAGCTGCTTAAACTTGCCATTGTAGCACAAAAGCAGCCACAGACAACATGTACACAGGTGAGCATGGTATGTCCAAATAAAACTTTATTTAAAAAACAAGCAGCAGGATAAGTTAATTCCAGTTCATCTTCATTTCATAAGATTTCACAGTATTATGACCAAAAACGTAAACTTACCTTTTTTGAACTGCCTTCCACAGAGATGGGTTTCAAGAGATTATTCACAATCATGGAGTAACTCTTCCCATTTAGGTTCTTTACCAAAAGATCAAATGACCTACAACACAATAGTAAGTACATTATCCTTCTAGTTCTCTAAAAGGTGATAATCAGTTCCTGTGGAAAAAAAAGCCACAGTTCTATTTTAGGATGTGCATTTGGCCATCTCAGAGCAGAAGACTCAACTTTTAAAGCGGATGTAAAGGATAATTAATACTCAAGCAGAATTTTAGAAACTGCAAAGGAAAGGACCCATTATAAAGCAATCTTCTCCACTGTGAGAACTCACCTCTCTGTGAAATTCACCTGCACACTCTCAGCAGGCACTTGATGAACTCCGGGTAAGGTAATGTAGATTTTCACAAACTTATCTGACTGGTCCCATCCTGGTAACAATAACAACAGAAAACAACAGAAGTAAAGCCTGATACTATCTCTAGAACAGCAAATGCATATAGTTCATAAAAAAAATTCAGTTAATTATCTAATTCCATAATCATACCCACTTCTCTAAGCAGTTCAACAAATGCAATCCTAGCTTCCTCAATCCCTTTCCCTGATAAAGCAGAATATAAATTTAGAGTCAAATTCATCCAAATACACCAAATTTGACTAACAACATCTAATAAATGTTACTTCAGTATATATTATCAAACTATTTAGTCTCTAACCTAGAGGGTTTACAGAAAACACACAAACATCATATAAAAAGCATATTACATAACAAAACATTTTTATTTATTTATTGTGTACTATATATATGACATTTTCTTACCTGGTCCAGTATAATAGAAATGTAGTGTTAAAAAAAAAAAAAATGTGCTAGAGGGTTCTGGAGAATTTAATTTAGTTTGTTCCCATTCATTCAACCCATCCTCCCCACCGATAAGTTTCTCCCTAAACACAAACCTAGATTCCTAGTTAAGATGCCACAGCCCTACCACCTTCAGGCCAGTTTTCTATAGTCAAAGAAGTACTTAGCATATTTCCTACAGTACTGCAGCACATCACTTAAACACAGCACTTAAAACTGCTTTTTGCTATGACAATACTCTAAACACATGATGACCTTCATATCTCTCTTTATGTCCTTTGCTCATACAATTCTCTTTTCTTCACAAGTGCTGAACGCACCTTTTAAACTGAGATGTTTCTTCTAATTCTCCCTGACTCTTACCTTCCAGCAGAGTTATTTTATCAGCTATAGTCTCATAATACTTTATAAAGCTTTATTCGGTTAAGCAAGTATTTATTAAGTACTTACTATGTGTTAGATATTGAGAGTACAAAGAAAAAAAGATTATCCCTGCCTTCATGAGAGCTCATTACTCAGACTTCAAGCTGTACTGCTTCCAAAATAAAAGTCTACAGTCAACTGAGGAAAAATGGTATTATGACACTGTTATGGTACCAGGTGTGTATGTCCCAACCACACCATGAGCGGGGACTGGGTCTTGCTCACTGTTTTGTATTCACAAGTCCAAGTACAATACAAGATATTAGATGCTCAGAAATGTTTTTTGAATTTAACTGGATTCCCTTCCTCAGTTAATATGGGTGGTGGTTTGGCAAAGTGAAATAGGAAACAGGAAGGCAAAAAGCTGTCCATATATATGAAACTAGCCCTCATCTAAAAACCTACAAACAACAAATGCTGGAGAAGGTATGGAGCAAAGGGAACCCTCCTCCACTGTTGGTGGGAATGTAAATTGGTGTAGTCGCAGCGGAGAGCAGTCTGGAGGTTCCTTAAGAAAGTAAAGACAGAATTACTGTACGATCCAGCAGTCTCGCTTCTGGGCACATACTCAGAGAAAACCATAATTCAAAAGACACATGCGTCCCAATGTTCACTGATGCACTATTTATAACAGCCAGGACAGGGAAGGAACCTAGATGTCCATCTAGAGGAATGAATAAAGAAGATGTGGTACATACATACAATGCAATATTACTCAGCATAAAAACGAATGAAACTGTACCATTTGCAGAGATGTGAATGGACCTAGAGATTGTCTTAGAGTGAAGTGAGTCAGAAAGAGAAAAACGGTATAGGTGAACTTATCTGCAAAGTAAAAATAAGACACACACAGAGAGAACACACACAGATACCAAGGGGGAATGGGGTGGCGGTGGTGGGCTGGACTGGACTTACATATATACACTACTGTGTATAAAACAGGTATAAGAACTGACTACATGGTACAGGGAACTCGACTCAGTGCTCTGTGGTGACCTAAATGGGAAGGAAATCCAAAACAGGGGGGACGTAAGTATACCCATAGCCGATTCACTTTGTTGTACAACAGAAACTAATACAACATTGTAAAGCAACTATACTCCAGTAAAAAAGATATCTATGAAAATTCAGCAAATCCAAAAAAAAAGTGTATATACACATACACACAAGAAAAAAATTTAAATACATAGCAAGCTAACATATATCAATATATCACTATTACCAATGAGTTGGAAATACTGAATGCTTACAATTTGTGGTAAAATAAACAAGTATTGATTAATGCTTTTCCACTTTAGTTTAAAAATGTTAATTGTACATGTGTTTTTTTGGGACATGCATTATATCCCTTATAAAATATTGTATTCTAAACAGTATTACGGTTATTACTAGAATATCTCTGAATAGTAGAATTACTATTATTTTCTCCTTCATGTTTTTTTTTCTATTATCCAAATTTTCTTTGATAAACATATATAGATACAAAGCTGAGTCCACATATACTGAATATATTTCAGAATAGGTTCCTTTTTAATCTCTTAAAAACCATCTTATTAAATAAGAGCTGACAGGTCCTCTATTTCGAATGACCAAAAACACTCACTCAGAACTTTTCAAAAATGATTTTGTTAGTCACTACTGAAGAACAGGCCTCCTCAGAGGCAGAAAGAGCTGGATGTGATGTGAGGGACAAGTCATACCATAATTACTGATTTTCACTGTATATCCTGTTGTAATAGGAGCAACCACAGCAGCTGGCTTCTCATTTTCTGTAAGTTCTGCTTTCCTCTGTGATTTCTGCTGCATCTTATTCTTCATTTCTGTCTCAATCTTGGATTTTTCAGCTGTCAGGGCATCACGTACTCTTTTCCTAGTGGCTTTTTCCAACAGCACCTTCACCTCTTCTAGATCTTTCTGGAGCTGTGTTAAAATAAAAGATAAATTAGATACGATAAAAAAGATAGTCTGATATTGTGCATATTGATCATTTCAACTTACTGAACTAAGAGCTAAGAATAAGAGGGTCACTTAAATTGTCTAGGATTGGTAGCAACTAGGAGTCTTTCCTCCAGCCTACTGAATTGTAAATAACTCAAGGTCCCTTTCTTTTAAAAAGGAAAACTTGGAATTAACAATAGGTAATCAAGCCAGATTTTTCCAGTTTGGTAGACTGTTTGCTATCTGCCTTTGTTTTAAAAATTGTATTTACAAGATACTTTTGTGATTTATAAGTATTTCCTGATAAGATGAATAAATTCAACAAAAAGGGATTCATGGATTTCACTGTAACATGCAATCCTGTCATCAGACACTAGGAATTTTTAAAATATTAAAATAAATGAGTACATGATAAGCATGGTGAAATGATACAGCTACTCGACTGAGGTAATCCTCTACATTCCATCAATGATTGGTCCTCAATGATCTTCCCACCTCAAATAGTATAAATAAAAAAGCTTACTATTTTAAGACAAAAGATAAAAAAAGACAAATTTCTTCTAATAAGTTGTCTGATTCTAAAGCTCCTGGTTAATTTTACCATCAGAAGTCTGGGACTGGGTTGCACAGTAGGGGGAAAACCTGGGCAAACAATCCACCACACTCCTGATCACTGCGAATGCCACCTGTTCCTTCTTCTCACGCCAACACATGGCCGATTTCTATTTCTTTCTAGAGAGAGACCAAGACACTATTAAAAAATTAATGGGCTTAAAAACTTTTTCCCACTTATCTTCTGACCTACTGCAAACGCATGAGATCTTTATAAACAAGGGATTCATTTTTGTTAAAATGACTTTACATTCTCACTTGATACTAGCAATTTGACAGGAAGACTGACATTATAGCCAGAGATCATGTAAGGTTCAATATAAAAATATTTAAATGCTTGGTAACTTGGTATAATACCCAAAGAACAGCTTTAAAGTGTTTATGAGTCTTAGAAAATGCAAAGACTTTCTGCATTTTCCGTATAGATGCCTTTTACCCCAGGTCTTTTATCTCATTTCACTCAGATGCGCTTGTCTCACCTATCTGTAACTGCGAACTTGGTATAAAAAGTCCAACTGTGCCCAGTCTCCTGTACAAATTCTATCACCGCCTCCCAAAATTCATGTTACTAAGACAAAAATTGCAAGCTCATCTTTTAAGCATAGTACCAAGTTCCTTTTAGTTCAAATCAATCTTTTCCGTTATCATGGTTTTAAAAATTCACATCATAATAAAAAGATGACAAAAAAATTAAAATGCACAATGAGTATATTCTGAGTAAGGACTTAACAAATGAAAATGTATAGTCTAAACAAGAGGTTTTACTTCTTGACTGAAATAGAAATCCTTTTTCTAGGAGAAAAAGAAACAGACAATTATGCAAGAGATCCCTAAGCCCTCTCTACAGCCAAACTCTATAGTACTACAAAAATAAGATATCCACTCAAAGTCTGAAGCAACTTACAGCAAGCCTGTTTAAGGTAATTCCTCAGTTCTCTGTTATTTGCAGAGATATGACCAGTAAAATTGATCCCTTGGGACTTTTCCTGTACACATACCTTAGATACAGCATTTTAATTTGTCTAGGTATTCATTTGTTTTCCTTATGCAAAATCACATCTCCCTTTTATCCCTATTCATAAACATACTTTTTTTATTTCCAAATTCTTCACTAGGAAGCATTAAAACCAAAGTGCCTTGAAACAGGCAAAGGACTTGTAGACATTTCTCCAAAGATATACAAATGGCCACCAAGCGCAGGAAAGGATGCTTAACATCATTAAGTAAACATATTAAATCTACCTCACATCCACTAGGATGACTAACAACAAAATCCAGCAAACAACAAGTGTTGTTGAGGACGTGCAGAAATTGAAACCTCCACACACTGTTTGTGGCAATGTAAAATGATGCACTTCGGAAAGGAGTTCAGCAGTTTCTTAGTTACCATACGACCCTACAATTCCACTCCCAGATATATACCTAGAGATTTGAAAACCATATATCCACATATAAAGGTGTACACAAGTATTCAGGGCAACACTGTTCTAGGGGCCCGAAGAGTGAAAATCATCCAAGTGTCTATCAACTTATGAATAAAGAAAATGTGGTATATCCAAACAAAAGAATACTCTTCAGCCATATAAAGAAATACATGCTTCACCAAGGAATGAACTTGAAAACATTATGCTAAGTAAAAGAAGCCAAAAAGCAAAACGGTCATATATTGTAACATTCCACTTTTATGAAATGCTCAGAACAGGCAAATCCATAGAGACACAACTAGACTGGTGGGGCTGGCGGGAGGAGTAATGGGAAGTGTCTGCTTAATGGCTGCTTGACAGATTTCTCTGAGAGTTGAAAAATTATACAGTGCTGATGACAGCACAACACTGAAAATACTAAAAAGCACTGCACTGTACACTCGAAAATGGTTAAAACCTGTGACTTTCATCTCAAACAAAACCAAAAATCCAAACTGTCCCTAAATTGTATACACTGCAATTAGAAAGCTCCCTACCTTGAAGATGACTAGTGCAGAACTATCCATATGTAGGACTGTAAAGCCACTTCTTTATGGACTATAAAGAAGGCTGAGCACTGAGGAACTGTTGCTTTCCAATGGTGGTGTTGGAGAAGAAAATCTTCACAGTCCCTTGCACTGCAAGATCAGTCAATCCTAAAGAAAATCAATCCTGAACATTCATTGGAACGACTGAAGCTGAAGCTCCAATACTTTGGCCAACCTGATGTGAAGACTGACTCATTGGAAAAGACCCTGATGCTGGGAAAGACTGAGGGTAAAAAAGGGGACAACAGAAGACGAGATCGTTGGATGGCATCACTGACTCGATGGATATGAGTCTGAGCAAGCTCCAGGAGCTGGTGAGGGACAGGGGAGCCTGGCATGCTGCAGTCCATGGGGTCGCGAAGAGTCGGACAGGACTGAGCGACTGAAACACAAAAAAGCCACTTCAGAGACTCTTTCCTCAGGGCACATGGTACCATCAGGCCTATATTTAACACATAACAAACTTGTGGCAAGTTATCTAGAATAACACACACATGCGCGTTTTCTTCATTTAAAGCAAATTTTCAGATTCAATAAAGTCAATTGTGAGATTTCCCAGTCTTGCTCATATTAACCATTAGATTTCCAAAGAACAAATCTAGCCAGGGGATACTCAACACTTTACTGTGAATAACAGTATTGACATCTTAAGTCAGAAAAAGAGCAAATCAAGTTTATGATTCCCGTTCTGCAACTGCGCAGTCTCCAAAAATACTGCCTTTGTTCAGTTTACAGGGCTTAAAAGAGAAAAAGCTATTTACCACTACTAAGTTACAACTAACTTTTCAATTTATTTTTTGAAAACGCCTATAGCAGACTGCTGTTTTCAACATTTAGAACTCTTGGTCTTTACGACTCTATGAAATGGATACTACTGTGGCCCACAGAAGCACCATAATTTGTCCAAAGTCCGTGCAGAGAAAACATGACTAAGAGATTTAAGTGCTAGGACCGAGAATTTCCCATTTCCAACCGCCCTCTACCATAGAACAACAGTTTTTGCAATCAGCTGTAATTTAACGAAGCTTCACGTCCTCAGGCTCGTGTTAACCCGAGCGGAGGAGCCTGAGGATAACGTGAAGGTGACCAGCCCTCAGGTCCACCACCGCACCTACCTGCCACCTGGAACCACATCTCCCGCTCACCCACACCGAGCCGTGGAGGCGTCGGAAAGCAACTTTCCGGGGGGAAGCGGAGGCCCCGAGGCCCGCAGCGGCCGGGTCGGCACCGAGGCCGCTGCAGTTGGGCGGATGGGAGGCTAGGCGGCAAGGGCGGGAATCCGAGGACGCAGGCTGGCGGCCTGACTGGCAGGTGCCGCCACCGGCCGAAGGGCAGCTCGGCACGGGAAACGGGCGGGAGACGGAGCGGAAAGCTCCAGCAAGGCCGAGCGAGGAAGATGGGGCCGAACTCCTTACCTCTTCCAAAGCTGAAGACATGATCGGGCTGCGTCAGGCAAGGCCCGGGCTGCAGCGGCGTAGGACGGAGAACGTGAAACGCGGCACCGAGCGCTCTCACCGCGAGCGCAGACAACACCGGCACGAGTAGCGGCGGACACAGCCAGCGAGCACACCTGACCCTGCGCGAGATCTCGGCCCGCCTCCCGCACGCGGCGCCTCTGGAACCTTCGCGAGTCCTTCGCCACCGCCCAGCCAGCCTCAAACACCGCCTACCGGGCTCGGCTCCTCCTCGCCCCTCCTGGCCCCGCCCCAGCCATCTCGTCTCTTAGCAACACTCAACTCTCGCGATCAAACCGGCAGTTCGAGAAGAGTAACACCTCCACCTCCCAGCCCGGGAACTCTACGGAGTATACTTTGACCCCGTTTGTCCCGCCCGCGCAGTCGCAGCTCGGAACTGCTGCCTTCCGTACGGTAATAACCATAACCCAACCCCGGAAATCTGTGGGGTCCAAACCGGAAGTTGACAGAGTCGGTTGTTTCCGTGCGCTCTAGGTTCCGGGGCCATCGAGGCGGCCATCTTGTGTAACACTAATTTGTGAACTTCTACGAGGCCAGGAAAAAAAGGGGGAGAAAAGGAAACCTATTTATATTAATGTGAGAGGGAACGAGAACGTTAACTGCAGAGTCCTGAAGGGAATAATTTTAATTTTCACTACGTTCTGGCGCTCTGGAGACGGCACGACTTAGTGTGTACCACGTGGTTACGTCATCACGGACCGCGAGAGGAGGTGGAGTTGCATTGGCCACGTGACCGGACCCGTTAGCGCGGCGGGGCAAGTAATACAGCTGCACCTGGAGACGTCACGATTTAGCGTGTACGACGTGGTGACGTCACTACGGACCAGGAGAGGAGGAGGGGTTGCACGTGACCCGGACCCGCGTCGCGGCTCGGGTAGTAAGCGTAGTAATATATGGTTATCTCCGTGGGCCCAGGGGTTGCGGCCCCGCGACCCACTCCAGTATTCTTGCCTGTAAAACCCCGTGCACAGAGGAGCTTGACGGGCTGTAATAGTTCATGGGGTTGCAAAGAGTCGGACGTGACTGAGCGACTCTCTTTTTTGCCCCCTTCCCTCCGTACACCGTGGAAGCACTTCCCGTGGAGTCCTCACCGACCATTCTGCGAATCTCTAGTTGTCACCCAGGTTTGGAGTCGGTTTAAGTGAGCCGGTAGACCATAGATATCGACTTAGCGACTGAACAACATCGACCTTAGAAAATATGAGCCAAGCTTTCCTGGGGATGCGTTCTGCTCCTGTTCTAGCTCCCGTTATCTGGCTTCCTAAGACCCTTAAGAAACCCTCTTTTCAGATTATTATAGCTCTTGGCAGCCCGTCGAAAACATAAACAATAACCCCTGAGAAGTCAAATAGCCCGCATTCGGCTTTATAACGTCGTCCGAGGTAGAGATTAGAATCTGCAAGTCAAAGGAGGAAAAGGAGTATTAAAAAGCAGGCGGACCATTATGGTCAAGAATGTGAAGGGCAGTACAAAAACAAATGACAGGTATGCACAACGTGCACGAATTTCCAACCTGATGTTAAAGGAAAAGACGCCAGGAGGAAGTCCTATCGTTTGGTTCCCTTTAAACGAAGTCTAAAACTGCGAGACATTAAAAATCGGACTAGTCTTTCCTTAAGCAGGAGAGACAATGACAGAAAGGAACCACGAGGGGGCTTTTGCGGTTCAAACAGTATTTTGTTTTCTTGCTGTGGATGCTGGTTACAGATGTGTTCACTTTGTAGAAATTTCACTGAACTGTAATTTGCGTTTTCTTTTGTATGTTCTAGTGATCTGTAGCCCGCCAGGCTCCCCTGACCGTGGAATTCTCCACGCGAGAATACTGGAGTAGATTGCTATTCCCTTCTCCGGGGATCTTCCCGGCCCAGGGATGGAACCCCAGAATCGCCTGCATTGCAGGCAGATTCTTTACTGTTTGATCCACTAGGGAAGCGATATAGTTAACTAAAAGGTATATTTAAGTAGGTCCAGGAGGGAATTTTCCCTGGTTGATAGAAACACTGATACATGCCATTGTCAGAATTCATAGAACTAACTCCTAAGATCTGTGGGTTTGTTGGGGTTTTTTTGTTTTTGTTTTTGTTCTTTTTTTTGTTTTTTTTAGTTATATCTCAAGTTTTTTTGTTTTGTTTTGTTTTAATGCGTCTAGGGAATTCCCTAATGCCCAATAGTTAGGACTTGTCTTTAACTGCTGGACCTGGGTTCAATCCCTGATCGGGCAACTAAGATCCCACAAGCCCTTCAGCACAGCCAAAACAAAAAAGTCTAACTGGAAACCTGGAATTCTTTAGGTACTTAATTAAATAGGAATAAATATCCCATTTCACTGTGTGAGAAATTGACCTAACCCAATGATTTTTAAATTTGCTCGATTATGCAGCTGGGGCAAATTCTCCCACCAGATAGCCTAAGGTCACAGTTTTAAATACCACCAATTACCAGTGACTCAGACATCACTGCTCAGTTCCACCACTCCTCTGAGCTCCAGGCTCTGCCTCTGCTTGGATGTCTGATAAGCACGTCAAATTCAGCTTGTCTGAAAAACAAAACAACCGAAAAACAACAACATACCTCCGGATTTCTCATCCTCACACCCCAGATCAGCTTTTCCAGTTATTCTCCAGCTCTGTGAATGGTCACCTCATTCTCTTTGTGGCTCAGGCCAAGGAGTCATACTTGAGCCTTCAATTTCAGTCCTACATCCCATGCTCTGCCAAGTCTTGGTGGCTTTATCTTCGAAGTATGTTGAAAATAAAACCACTTCTCACGATGTCCACTGCTACCACCCAAGGCCAAGGCGTGAGTACTTTGTCTGGACTGTTAGCCACTTAGCTGGTTTCTCTGCTTCCCCACTGTGCCTTTACAGTTAGTTTTCCAGAGTAGCCAAGGTAATCTTTTCAAATGAATAAAGTCCACACTCCTTACACAACCTAGACTGTTCTGCATGACCTTAAATCTCACTGTTGAGTTCCTTTATCCAGGGGAACTCATCTCTCACCAGCTCCCCTCTCCCTGATTAAAAACACTGGCATTTTGGTCACTCCTGAATCCACTGAGTTTGTTCTCACTTCCAGGTCTGTGCTCTGCGCTTGCTTTCAGTCTGGAATGGTTTTCCTCCAGATCATCACAGAGCTTTTTCTCTCTTCCTTTTCTGCCAGCACATAAAACACCTCAGAATTTCCCATTTTTAAGAGTCAACAGAAATTCAGTGCTGCTTCTCTCCAGTTGTATAATTGCCCTTCATGTATCATGTAGAAGCAAACTGCCTCCTCGCATTGCTGCCATCAGGAGTAATTGGGTACACTTCAGTTCAGTCGCTCAGTCGTGTCTGACTCTTTGCGACCCCATGAATCACAGCACGCCAGGCCTCCGTCCATCACCAACTCCCGGAGTTCACCCAGACTCAAGTCCATCGAGTCAGTGATGCCATCCAGCCATCTCATCCTCTGTCATCCCCTTCTCCTCCTGCCCCCAATCCCTCCCAGCATCACAGTCTTTTCCAATGAGTCAGTTCTTCGCATGAGGTGGCCAAAGTACTGGAGTTTCAGCTTCAGCATCATTCCTTCCAAAGAAATCCCAGGGCTGATCTCCTTCAGAATGGACTGGTTGGATCTCCTTGAAGTCCAGGGGACTCTCAAGAGTCTTCTCCAACACCACAGTTCAAAAGCATCAATTCTTCGGCGTTCAGCCTTCTTTACAGTCCAACTCTCACATCCATATATGACCACTGGAAAAAACCATAGCCTTGACTAGATGGACCTTTGTTGGCAAAGTAATATCTCTGCTTTTGAATATGCTATCTAGGTTGGTCATAACTTTCCTTCCAAGGAGTAAGCATCTTTTAATTTCATGGCTGCAGTCACCATCTGCAGTGATTTTGGAGCCCAGAAAAATAAAGTCTGACACTGTTTCCAGTGTTTCCCCACCTATTTCCCATGAAGTGATGGGACCAGATGCCATGATCTTCGTTTTCTGAATGTTGAGCTTCAAGCCAACTTTTTCACTCTCCACTTTCACTTTCATCAAGAGGCTTTTGAGTTCCTCTTCACTTTCTGCCATAAGGGTGGTGTCATCTGCATATCTGAGGTGATTGATATTTCTCCTGGCAATCTTGATTCCAGCTTGTGTTTCTTCCAGTCCAGCGTTTCTCATGATGTAATCTGCATATAAGTTAAATAAGCAGGGTGACAATATACAGCCTTGACGTACTCCTTTTCCTATTTGGAACCAGTCTGTTGTTCCATGTCCAGTTCTAACTGTTGCTTCCTGACCTGCATACAGATTTCTCAAGAGGCAGATCAGGTGGTCTGGTATTCCCATCCCTTTTAGAATTTTCCACAGTTTATTGTGATCCACACAGTCAAAGGCTTTGGCATAGTCAATAAAGCAGAAATAGATGCTTTTCTGGAACTCTCTTGCTTTTTCCATGGTCCAGCGGATGTTGGCAATTTGATCTCTGGTTCCTCTGCCTTTTCTAAAACCAGCTTGAACATCAGGAAGTTCACGGTTAACATATTGCTGAAGCCTGGCTTGGAGAATTTTGAGCATTACTTTAGTAGCGTGTGAGATGAGTGCAATTGAGAGGCAGTTTGAGCATTCTTTGGCATTGCCTTTCTTTGGGATTGGAATGAAAACTGACTTTTTCCAGTCCTGTAGCCACTGCTGAGTTTTCCAAATTTGCTGTCATATTAAGTGCAGCACTTTCACAGCATCATCTTTCAGGATTTGAAATAGCTCAACTGGAATTCCATCACCTCCACTAGCTTTGTTCGTAGTGATGCTTTCTAAGGCCCACTTGACTTCACATTCCAGGATGTCCGGCTCTAGGTCAATGATCGCACCATGGTGATTATCTGGGTCGTGAAGATCTTTTTTGTACAGTTCTTCTGTATATTCTTGCCACCTCTTCTTGTATGTTCTGCTTCTGTTAGGTCCATACCATTTCTGTCCTTTATCGAGCCCATCTTTGCATGAAATGTTCCCTTGGTATCTCTAATTTTCTTGAAAAGATCTCTAGTCTTTCCCATTCTGTTGTTTCCCTCTATTTCTTTGCATTAATTGCTGAAGAAGGCTTTCTTATCTCTTCTTGCAATTCTTTGGAACTCTGCATTCATATGCTTGTATCTTTCCTTTTCTCCTTTGTTTTTTGCTTCTCTTCTTTTCACAGCTATTTGTAAGGCCTCCCCAGCCATTTTGCCTTTTTGCATTTCTTTTCCATGGGGATGATCTTGATCCCTGTCTCCTGTACAATGTCTCGAACCTCATTCCATAGTTCATCAGGCACTCTATCTATCAGATCTAGGCCCTTAAATCTATTTCTCACTTCCACTGTATAATCATAAGGGATTTGGTTTAGGTCATACCTGAATGGTACTGCTGCTGCTGCTGCTAAGTCACTTCAGTTGTGTCTGACTCTGTGCGACCCCATAGATGGCAGCCCACCAGGCTCCCCCATCCCTGGGATTCTCTAGGCAAGAACACTGGAGTGGGTTGCCATTTCCTTCTCCAATGCATGAAAGTGAAAAGTGAAAGTGAAGTCGCTCAGTCATGTCCGACTCTTAGCGACCCCATGGACTGCAGCCTACCAGGCTCCTCTGTCCATGGGATTTTCCAGGCAAGAGTACTGGAGTGGGGTGCCATTGAGATCCCAAATCAAGGGGAAGAAAGTGAACGTTGTGTCCTGAGATAAAGCCAGACTATCATCAATGACACACACATCAGGGTCACGGTGTCCAGTTCTAGTCCCTCAAATAAATGAAACTCGGGAACCTGAGCCTTTCCTCTAAAATTAGACTCCCTAAAATCAAACACTTTGTATCTGATTTTTGCTATGCTGATGTCTAAAAATATGGATAGTATGAGAACCATGAACAAACTAATTATAGACTCTATGTTTGGAAATTGTGTAGTTTCTTTCTATAAATTCTTGTAGTTTCTATCTGGCAAGCTTGTTCTTCTAAAGCCTGAACTTCCTCACAAACTTTCTTTGCAAGTAAACTTTCAAAAGCTTAGATTCTGGACTTCCCTAGTGGCACAGCAGTTAGGACTTTGCCTTCCAATGCAGGGGGTGCAGGTTCAGTCCCTGGTAGGGGGAATAAGATCCCAGGCCTCACAGCCAAAAAATCAAAACATAAAACAAAAGCAGTTTTGTAACAGATTCAATAAAGACTTTAAAAATGGTCCACATCAAAAAAAATCTTAAAAGATTTTGCTGAGTGTCCCTTTGACAGCGCGCCAAAGTTTTGTTAAAAGCATTAATTTCAAAAAGGTGAAATTGATTCTCATGCAAGTAAAAAATGAATATTAACAAATATTTTATACAACTCATTGCATAAAGCAGTGAGGGAACCAGAGCCTTGTTAAAACTGCCAAAAAGTGCATTTGCAGCGCTAAGTATTTATAGACAATTTAACAATGGAATATTAGTGTAGGGTTGCAAAGTTAGACACAAATTACTTACTGTCCTACAGAGTAGTAAAACTATATTTAACTTTTGGAGTCATCTATTCCACTGGAAAGAAAATGGGATTTGTGTCCCTCCTGGACAAAACCTACAGGTTAACAGGTAACTTCTAGGACCTTTAATCAATAATGAACAGCGAGTTCCACTTACTTTTCATGACAGGACCATTCATGACCTTGTAACTGCCAAGTTCAGTAGATATTTTCTAGATAATTTGACAGTTTTACTTTTTATGTAAAATTTCTCATTGTTTTCATTGCTACATGGGCCAAACAAAAGATGTCTGTAGTCTGGGTTCAGGACACAAAACTAATTTTACAATCTCTGATTAATATTTTTTTAATACATGCTGAATTCTAAGAGGAGCTGACTAATCTGGCTTTCATTTGGCTCTAGGAACACCCAAAACAAAATGCAAATTAGAACCCAGTGCAAATCACAATTCTCTGTACCCTGCCTCCACTTCAGGAGAGCCTATGGAGTTTTCAAAGTTCTGCATGAATTACGTGATGTCACCCACTGGGTTGTACTCTGAAAGACGAGCAGCAGCCACCTAATCCAATAGTAGCCAATCAGATTGTTGCAAGATTTTGAATTGGGACACTGAGATGCCAGCCCATCTCTGCCGGTCACTTGAAGACAGGGCATATAAACTTGGAGATTACACACTTTGAAGCAGGGGGTGCCTCTTTTCAGAGACAGCAGCAGCAGTAGCACCAAAGCATCACCTGTCAAGCAGAAGAGTGATTATGAGAACAATTGCTCACATTCCTAATGGCATTCCAGCCCCTGGTCCCTGTGCCTCTTCAGGCCCAAAACTTTGGCCTTTGGTATTATGAGCTAAATATACTTTCCCCCTTTTAATTAACTACCTTATTATTATTAGGCTAGCTTGAGAGAGTTTCTTACTTGCAACCAAGGAATCTCTATAGAGAGGCATACAGGGCACTTGGCTGTGCCTGCTGTACAGGATATCATTTTGCAGGGCAAACTCCTATTTCTCCTTGCTACAGTGACTAGAGTCTAGTATCAGATAAGAAGCTTTTCACCAACACCAGGTTCAGATGATTCAGAATAAAGTCAACTAGAAAAAAAATCAAAAAGACATAGATTGATTTTAGAACAAATGTTTATTACTGCTTAATGGGGCCAAAGGGGCAACACAAAGCATTGAGAACATCACTGGCTCACAAAAACAGTCACCTTGCTACCTTCTCGGTTGCATTTGTTTATTTCACAAGGCTTCATTCACACATGAAAACAAGATATTAATCCAATTCAAGTTCATAACAATTATAAAAGTAAACATTTGTTGGGACAATGTACAATAAATTGCACTTTTCTTAACAAGCATTACATTTACATTTATAGAGTGTACTATACATAATACATGGAATAATGGAAACATCTAATTGGTCAGTGTTGATAGAGGAGAGAGGCTGCTCACCAATTTCTTTCGTAGTCAATTAGCACTGTTTGAGCTAATCAACTCTTTTATTCTGGAACCTGTTTACATTGGAGAAGCCATGGGCAAAATCATAGAATTTGTAAAAACAGATAGCATAGAATTTCTACTACCTCCTCAGCAAGGGAAAGGTAGGAGTTGAAAGAAATGAAGTGAGGCTGACTGAGAAACTTTCTTTCTTATTTGAACTAAGGATCCATACATTATGCAGAATACCAAAAATAGAGAAACTGATGCAAAGGCTATTACGATCTTGGATTCTGGGACCAATTCCAGACTTTATTCTTGTGCTTTCATGACACCAGAGTCTTGATGAATTTATGTCCTTATCATTCAGTTCCCTATATTTTATTCCATATATAATATATAGTTATTAAAAGTTACATTTCAACAGAAGAGATTTTACATGTTAATTTATTGCCAATGAAAAAGGAAAGTAACTTAAAATGTTCACTTTCTACTCAATGATTCTTTTTTTTTAAAGTTTCCAGAATACCACTAACAAAAAACCAGGGGTGGAGGCAGGGAGAGTGGGACACGTTGATGAAGATGTTTTTATAGCAGGGAGCAAACACACTTGTAGATAAGCTCGACATGTAGTCTTTTCGATGGAAGCTAAGACAGGAATGTCTGACAGCTGCCTATAGTTGCTAAGCTACTCACGAATATCCACTTTTCTCCTTACAACTCAAGATGATCATCTCCTATCGAGGTGCAGCCCACATGCAAGTTTTCATGTTGGTAGCTCTTGAAAGATAAGAAAATCCCTAAGGGCTCTGCCTGTGTTACATGGAAGCCACGACGAGACAGGAAGATGTTCTGGAGCAGTTCCAGTTCAGTGTGACCATCAGCATGGCAACTAGAGGGCAAGAGTTTTGTATCTGGTGGTAGGAAACACAGGCCACTGAGCTGGGTCTGGCCTTCTGTATCTGATCACCGTGTGCATATTCAGTTGGATGGTACCAGGGTATACCAAAGAGGCAGGGATAAGCCATATAAAGTTATACCAATCACTAATCACACACACACACAAATCTCACAGCATTCAAATCAAACAATAGTTCATGCTCTCGTTTACCTATACTTGAACAAGAGAAGAAGAATTTTTTTTTTAAGAGTAAGTTATACAACAGAATCATCTTACTCAGTATTAAAGTGTTCTGTGCCAGAAAGATAAAACATTTCACTTTTTAAAAGCGTCTTTTTCCCTAATACGATCATGAAATTGGACAACCACCTTACCAGAATAATTAGTAGACTGATCTCAACTAAAGAAAAAGAAAACTCAATCCCTTACGTTAGTTACATATGTGATTCTTATCCTCAGAAATGAATCCGTTTCTTTAAGGACCTTTCATCTCTTGTGCCCTACATTGTGTATTCTCTTGTTTCTCTCACTTCAGCTAGGAAATGAAGCCACTCGTTATCAACTGGAAAGTATTTTAGGAAAATGGAGTAAGGGTTTGAGAAACATAAATATTAATACATAGTATAAGAGGATGAAAGTTTTGAAAACAATGAAACCAGATAAATACTATTAAATATCCCAAAATCAGTACAAAGATTACTTTTCTACTTTATTATGGAAATTTAAGAAAGCCAATGAAAAACAAACCACGAACTTAATATTTGGGAGAGGGAAAGAGAATTATTGGTTGCATGGAAGGATAGGCCATAGGCCTACGTGACATTCCTATTAGTGTTTCTGATAGGCACTCATACACAGTAATGGAGAATTTCTTTGCATTAAATTATATGTAACTAAATATAACCAAATTGTGCCATGGCTCAGGATGTGGGAAGCTAGAAAACATATGCACTGCAAAATTCAACTTGGTTTCTTTCAGCTCTAAGGAATGTGTTAAAGATTCTCAAGATATAAAAGCTAATGAGTGAATTATCAAATTGAACTTCATTCTCTGATATTGAAGAATTTAATGAAAGGAGAACTCTTCACTTTTCAGAATGCTGCAAATGTTGGATTTTTGGAGGAATGTTTTATACAATGTATCCAAGGAAAAGATGAAAAACACTAAAATATTTGAAGTTTTCCTGGATATTTGAGCTGGTCAACCTCTTTCTAAAACCAAAAGAAGAGTATGAATTCTCAAATATACTTCAAGTTAAGATAAATTAAAACTGCTACTACTGCTAAGTCATGTCAGTCGTGTCTGACTCTGTGCGACCCCAGAGACGGCAGCCCACCAGGCTCCCCCATCCCTAGGATTCTCCAGGCAAGCACACTGGAGTGGGTTGCCATTTCCTTCTCCAATGCATGAGAGTGAAAAGTGAAAGTGAAGTCGCTCAGTCGTGCAGTCGTGTCCAACCCTCAGCGACCCCATGGACTGCAGCCTACCAGGCTCCTCCGTCCATGGGATCCTTCAGGCAAGAGTACTGGAGTGGGGTGCCATTGCCTTCTCCGAAATTAAAACTAGCAGATACTTAATGCTGGAATGCATGAGTTTTTAAACAATATATGGTGAAAGGCATGTGGTCTGGGATAGTGCTATTGTAACATTGTATGAATAATATATACCAACTTTTGCATTTTCTTTCTTTCTGTATTTGCTATTGCTACTCACCCAAAGGCATTGTAGTGAGAGACAGTTTAGACTATGATACTAATACACACACCCAAGTATGATGTGGAACTGGAGGAGGAAAAAAAATCTATAGATGGCCATTATAATCTGTTAAAATGCAACCGATTAAATGTTTACAATGTTTGTACCTGGTGATTTTGTTTAAAGAAACAAATGTTAGGGAGTATAAAGCTGAGCCAGGTCTGCAGGTAAGAAGTGAGCCTGGAGCTAGTTCTCTCTCAACTACCATTTAAGGAAAATTATGCAATTTAGGCATTCAGTGAAATGTAAAAAGAGCTCTGTACAGTAGAATTATGAGATTCACAAAACACAAAAGAACATCCTTAATTTAGCTAGCCATCTGATAAGGCAACTTGTACAAGGCTTCTTGGGATCAAAGCATAAAGTACCAGGAAAGCTAACAAATTTTACTAAATGATTTACAAAAACAAGTACCAAGATGCAATTTTCTAGCCATTATATTTTACAAAAAAATATTAACTTTTCTAAACCACCATAAATGGAATGTTAAAGTCAACACAGATACTCAGAATGCTGAGTTATTTTCCTTTGGGGTGAAAGGAAAACTATGATGAAAGATGTCAGGACAAAAAAAAAAGGGAATTCTGTAGGGAAAGTATTATTTGATGAGTGTAATGAAGGACAGCAAACAACCACATCAATTTTATAGGCTATAGATGACAGAAGAACACTTACCGATGAGGGGAACTTCACTTTTTAGAGCTTAATGATTATTTTAGAGGAGAGGATCCACCGTGAGCAACCTGTAGTGCATGCTCCTGGACTTGAGATGGCTCTTACATGATTTTTACTTCCAAGAGTGTGTCACTTTTAACTGAAACATATGGCGCAGATGAGAGTCACTCTGCCACTACAGGGTTTAAGATCCTCTGCAAAGAATATGTTCGACAGTGAAGCCAAGGATGAGCATCAATAAATGTTACTGTACATAGACGACAGTAGTTTGGTTGACGTAAAAGGACCGAAGGCCTCCAAAACAGCTTAAAAAATGGGAAAATTGGTTTTTCCCTTACCAAAGGATTTCCTGCAAAGACTATTTATAAAGACATGTTAAATATAATTGAAAAAAAATATTTCCATCAACTTTTACACAATAGCTTTGCCTTTCCATGAGATAAGTATTTCTATAAAGGTTTTATATGCAGTCAAAAATGTTACAAATGCATTTGCATCTCTTCATCTAGGGGTACCAAGGGCACATTTTTAGGAAGCTACAGAACTCAGAAAAAGGGGCCTAGTATTAAATTAAGGTGATATGAAGCTGACCTCTATTTCCCATTTCATAACTTTAACAAAGTTACAGTATATTAGTGTTTCCTTCGCAAAGTATATGTCAACATTAAACGAATACTCTGTCCCTGGTTCTACATTCCATTCTAAGCACAGTAACTGTTCCTGGGCCTTTCAGGCTTCTCTGGTAAAGGTCTCCTAAAGATGAAACTCGTAATATCCACTTATGACTTCACATTTGCCAGAAGGCACAACTGTATGCTTGTTTAGGAACTCGCGATTCTCCTGTGGGATTCTGAAAAGGACCTGTTAGAAGACCAGGACCAAAGTGATTTATTTTATCCTGCATTTATAAAAACTCAGTTCTTTTTTATCTAGTGTGTGTTCTCAATAGCCTATCTTATTCCATGGTTCTTGGCACTTAATTTCCAGATGTACCCCACAGAAAATAAAAATAAACTATTTCTCTTTGGGAACTGTCCAACCCCAGATCTGCTCTTTCCTTCAGATAGGATTATCGCTGTCCAGGGAATCACTTTCAGGAGGAAACCTGACAGTGGTCGTGGCTGGCCCCACAGTGTGCTTTATCTGAAGAAGTCCTGGAAAGTTATGAGGTTTAGGTTTCAATCTTTTTTTTTTTGCTGTGACAAATATCTTCCTATCAATTCAACCTTGGAATAAAAGACATCTCCATTTTCATGTAAGATAAAAATAATTATGAATAATTCTAAATAAAAAGCATTTAGCTCTGAATTACTTGTTTCCAACCAGATATCAGGCATATAAAATAATGTGTAATAATACTATGATGGATCGGAACACGGACTTCTATGAAGCACGAACACAGGTATTCAACATAAATCAGGTTAGTTTAAATAACATCCCTTTGAAAAGTGTCATACGAGAAAGATTGAGAGCTACTGAAAGATCCTGGCTTGCTTTCTGGCCTCCCTCCCTTCCTTTCAAAGGGACACCAGGACTCTTCCTGGGTTTCCGTCGCTTTGATCGTTGTGCTCCTGTGTTCGGGTGAGGCTGGAACTATGTGCTCTCCTTGGGGGGCTGGGTGGCCTGTGGCGGCTGCAGCGGCTGCGTGCCCGTGGCCGTTTTGATAGAGTTCAGGGTTTTGCTAAACCAAGAGTTTTTTGCAGCTTGGATTTCATTCATAAGGGCTCCTCTCTGATGTTCAAGTTCCTAATTAAAGAAAGAAAGTCATCTGAGTTATAGAAATGTTTTCTCTCTGCCAAAATTAAAATCAGAGTGCAGCTTTTTGGAATCCACATGGCCGTAGTTTTCTTCCTACACACCCAGGTGAGATTTAGTTGGCTTCTGAATGCAGGAAAAAAAAATGTAGAGCTAAAAGAGTTACCACTAAAACGCAGAATCTGTGCTTTCTCTGATCAGTGACAGGAAACCTCATTTTACCCTTTCCTCCCCCTTGCAATTTAGGTCGAATTTAGGCTGCAACCTGAGAGAAGATGTTTAAAACCACAGGTAAACATAAGCATATGGATGGAAAGAAGTTCTACTGATAGTGTAAGCATGAATGAGGTCTGGGTCCCAACACACAGCCTGTGGCCCTGAGAATGTACAAGGTCTGGTGCAGAAAGTTCAGGATCATTAGTGTAGTGCAGTGGATGCCATGGCAGGACGCAGTGAGGGTGAAGATCACTGATGGAAGGAAATGGTCCATCAGAAGCCAGGACTGTTTTCCTAATTCTGATATCCTCCAAAGTGGAATGAGATTATGGGGAAAGGGACTTGGCAAAATCAGGTAAAGATGAAAAGGGACTCCAAAGAAAAGAATAGCTGTTGGCCAACGTTCAACTGTTAGGGCAAGGAGAGCAGGAGGGGTTTGGCTTTTCATCTCTAAGCATCAGCTAAGTGACCAAGTTCAATGAGAAAGGACCATGGCAAAAAAAATCTCAGGGAAAACTAAAAAGGCATATGCTTAAGTTCCCATAAGATGTGTGTGTGTGTGAAATTTAATTATTAAAAATTTAAAATTATGTGTTTATTTTTGTTTAGTTTTGTTTTGCTCAGTTGTGTCCGACTCTGCAACACAACTCTTTGCAACCCCACAGACGGCAGCATGCCAGGCTTCCCTTTCCTTCACTATCTCCTAGAGTTTGCTCAAACTCATATCCATTAAGTTGGTGATGCCATCCAACCATTTCATCCTCTGTCGTCCCCTTCTCCTCCTGCCCTCAATCTTTCCCAGCATCAGGGTCTTTTCCAATGAGTTGGCTCTTTGCATCAGGTGGCCAAAGTATTAGAGCTTCAGTTTTAGCATCAGTCCTTCCAATGAATATTCAGGGCTGATTTCCTTTAGGATTGACTGGTTTATATCAGTGTTTAAAAGTGACGTAAAATACAACTCATTAGTGGGCAGAAAATGTATTCATCATATATGGTATAACATTCCATGATTCTGAGCTTTAATACTAGAATATCTTGGACCACTAACTTTTATTTTTTTCTTATTGGTCTTTTACCAAATCACCAACCTGGATTTTACACTTGGCCTCCACCAGCTGCAGTTTGGTTTGTGCCAATTCCAGCTCCATCTCCCTCAGTTGCTTCTTAAGAGAGTCCTTCTCATCATCCGATTCAATGCCCTGGTCCTCTCTGCTTACGGCCGCTGCTTTCAAAGCACCCTCCTTGCTGAAAATGTCACTGCAGTGTTTACATGCCATCATTTTACCCTGAAATACCCAAAAGAGATAACCAGTATTCAACTGTGCTTCATAGCATAGATCATGTTCTGAGACACTGTGATATGATTTTTCTTTGGGCACTGCTTCTGGTCATCAAATGAAGGCCCATTTATGAAAGTATTTTTCTTGGGCTGTGACCAAAATGGTTATAATCAGCACAAACCCCAACTATTGAAGATAGGTGCTACTTTTTCTTAAAGTAACTATAGAAAAACTCTGGAGATAGGAAGTGTTATAGCATTTTCTTGTATGTGTTCTAGAAATTTTATTCTACCATTATCCTAACTGGATGCCAAGCCCATGGCATACAGTCTACATGCATTAATTACCTCATTTAACCCTAGAGCTACCATATGATTGAGAAAGGCAATGCCAAAGAATGCTCAAACTACTGCACAATTGCACTCATCTCACACGCTAGTAAAGTAATGCTCAAAATTCTCCAAGCCAGGCTTCAGCAATATGTGAACCGTGAACTTCCTGATGTTCAAGCTGGTTTTAGAAAAGGCAGAGGAACCAGAGATCAAATTGCCAACATCCGCTGGATCATGGAAAAAGCAAGAGAGTTCCAGAAAAGCATCTATTTCTGCTTTATTGACTATGCCAAAGCCTTTGACTGTGTGGATCACAATAAACTGTGGAAAATTCTTCAAGAGATGGGAATACCAGACCACCTGATCTGCCTCTTGAGAAATTTGTATGCAGGTCAGGAAGCAATAGTTAGAACTGGACACGGAACAACAGACTAGTTCCAAATAGGAAAAGGAGTTCGTCAAGGCTGTATATTATCACCCTGCTTATTTAACTTATATGCAGAGTACATCATGAAAAATGCTGGGCTGGAAGAAACACAAGCTGGAATCAAGATTGCCAGGAGAAATATCAATAACCTCAGATATGCAGATGACACCACCCTTATGGCAGAAAGTGAAGAGGAACTCAAAAGCCTCTTGATGAAAGTGAAAATGGAGAGTGAAAAAGTTGGCTTAAAGCTCAACATTCAGAAAATGAAGATCATGGCATCCGGTCGCATCACTTCATGGGAAATAGATGGGGAAACAGTGGAAACAGTGTCAGACTTTATTTTTCTGGGCTCCAAAATCACTGTAGATGATGACTGCAGCCATGAAATTAAAAGACGCTTACTCCTTGGAAGAAAAGTTATGACCAACCTAGACAGCATATTCAAAAGCAGAGACATTACTTTGCCAACAAAGGTCCGTCTAGTCAAGGCTTGGTTTTTCCTGTGGTCATGTATGGATGTGAGAGTTGGACTGTGAAGAAGGCTGAGCTCCAAAGAATTGATGCTTTTGAACTGTGGTGTTGGAGAAGACTCTTGAGAGTCCCTTGGACTGCAAGGAGATCCAACCAGTCCATTCTGAAGGAGATCAGCCCTGGGATTTCTTTGGAAGGAATGATGCTAAAGCTGAAACTCCAGTACTTTGGCCACCTCATGCAAAGAGTTGACTCATTGGAAAAGACTGTGATGCTGGGAGGGATTGGGGGCAGGAGGAGAAGGGGATGACAGAGGATGAGGTGGCTGGATGGCATCACTGACTCGATGGACGTGAGTCTGAGTGAACTCCGGGAGTTGGTGATGGACAGGGAGGCCTGGTGTGCTGCAATTCATGGGGTCGCAAAGAGTCGGACATGACCGAGCGACTAATCTGATCTAATCTGATCTGACCATATGATTAGGTACTATTATCATCCCCATTTACAAATGAAGACGCTTAAAGAGTACAAGTAAATTTGCCTACTTAGACAAGGAAGGTCATTATGAGTAACCTAGGTCTCCCCTAGCAACAAACAAGTATTGGGCTGGCCAAAAAGTTCGTTTGGGTTATTCCATAAGATGGTATAGAAGTACCCAAATGAATTTTTTGGCCAACTCAAGATATGTCCTTTTGTTCAACTTTAAGGAAAGATGGTCGTTATTGTTCAAGATGATAAAAGTCACTAGGTTATATGCCTGGACTGTCAATCAAGCAGAGAGCACTGAACAATAGCAACAATAGATCTGCTGTTTTCTTAAAATATCTTCAAAAAATTTAAGAGATCAGGGATATTATAGAATATTTTTATTTTGATGCCCTACTGTTACAAGCTCAGGATGTCCCTAACCATAACCATGCTCCTCTCTTTACACACACACACACATACACACACACACACACAAAGCAACCGTGCTCACACTTGTGTCACCGTGCATGACCCCACCATGTAGGCCTAAAGGCTTTGGTGTCATCTTTTCATTAGCTGCTTCTTCATTCCACTGGTCATTAAATTCTTTCTCTGGTATGTCCAAGCATGTCTCCCAGGCCCAAAGCCCCAAAAGTCACCTTCCCAGAGCAAGGTTCAGATTTTTCAGTTCTCATGTCTCAGATTTTCAGGTTATAATTTATAAAATATGTATTCACTGAGTATTTACTGCGTGCCAAGTTCTAGACTAAGCACTTTATATACATCATCTTATTTAATCTTCAAAATGACCTTACGAGGTAGGTAATATCTCTAGTTTACAGAACACAAAATAAAGCTGTGCTTAGTCACTGAGTCATGGCCGACTCTTTGCTACCACATGGACTGTAGCCCACCACGCTCCTCTGTCCATGGGGATTCTCCAGGCAAGAGTACTGGAGTGGGTTGCCATGCTGTCCTCCAGGGGATCTTCCTAACCAGGGATCAAACGCATATCTCCCACATTGCAGGTGGATTCTTTACTGTCTGAGCCGAGGTTAAATAACTTGTCAAGTTGTTAAATGATATGCAAAAGTGTCTAGAATGCATTTACTTACTAGTACTGTATAAACCTGAATATATTCAAATTGAATTGCATCAGGTTTCTGTAACACTGGTCCCAAGAGTGGGCTGTGCCGACGCTGCTGCTTAAAGAATACCAATCCACTTAATTTACTCCTGGTTCTGTAGAGTAAGCTATTGCTTTTTTCAAACAGAAAAGAAACACAAGGAGTTCTACCACGAGGGGGCGGCATATAAATAAATCTGACTGTGACTCCATAGACTGTAGCCCACCAGGCTCCTCTGTCCATGGAATTCTCTAGGCAAGAATCCTGAAGTGGGTTGTCATTCCCTTCCCCAAGGGAATCTTCCTGATCCAGGGATTAGAACTCGGGTCTCCTGCATTGCAGGCAGATTCTTTACTGTTTGAGCCACCAGGGGATCCCTATAAATGCTACAGATTTCCTTTACATCTCTAAAACACTGGTGGAAAAATCCACCTCCAGCTGAGTTCTATATTGCCCATGGCGTCTGCTGTTTTAAGAGATTAATGGGATGATCCTCCTGGGCTGCACACTGAAGTCACATCAATCCAGGCACAGTTGGGATGCGGGCTTCTGAGGGTTCCCAGGTTGCCAACATGCAAGAAAGCTCAGGGGCCTCGTGTGCCAAGGCTGAAATCTAACCTCTTTTCCTGTTACCTGTCTCTGACAGCCCACAAGGTTTATGGGCTTTCATCTGGCCCACATCCCAGTCCAGAGACGAATCCTATTCTCCATAATTCCTAAATCCTTTGTAACAAAGGTGGGGTGGGGGCTGTATTTACAGGCTGTCCTGCCTGTGGTGTGTCATCATATACTGGGATCAAGTACTCACTTAAGATGACATGAATTGGGAAGACACTGTATGACAGAACTGTTTCATTCTTTCTCACCTTTACCACTTCCAGCTCCTCCTTGCTGGCTGCTTGCTGTTTCTCCAGTCGGGTACTCAACTGGGAACAGATCTAAGAGAAAGAAAAGAGCTGCTTTATTAGAAAGTACAACGACTCATGTAGCATGTGCACATAGCTGTTCATTTACCCATATATCACTCCAGCATCTCTGACACTAGATGAAATTTTGCAAATTTGCCAGTCATTCCCACAATGAGCCGCAGAAAGCCTAAGCCTGTTCTGTATATAAGCACATTTCTATCTCAGTCAGTAGAAAAAACACAGGGGATAAGTTTGATTTATGTCTGTCACTAGCTTTTGTGACTGGTTCCAGAGAATTCCTGTCCTCACTTTGGAATCAATCTGTAGAATCTTGCTGACTGTCTACTTTGGCCAAGGTACTATTCTAGGAATCTGATGAAAATAATTCTGAACCAGAAATGTCTCCTGTCTGCTACAACACAAAGAGTTTCTGTTTTCAATCACAAGTTTCTTTAGGAAGTGGCAGAGTGAATTTTTTAAAAGTTAAAGTGACCAGAAAATAATAGAGACTTAAAACTTTAAACAAGAGGTTTGGCAACACAGAATAAAATGAAATGCCTGGAAGTCTAGCTCTATGACTTCCTAGCATGGTGTCCTTGGGTATATTCACTCATCTTTCTAAGCCTCAGTTTCTTCATGACTGAAAAGTACTGTGTTGTGATAATCACTGGGAAAGAAAATTTACATAAAGGTTTAATATAGGGCCATTAAAAAACATCTCATTATTCTGAAACAAGGTGCTAACAAGTACAGGGAACAGAGAAAAAGTGCTTTTAAAGTCCCCCAAATTGTGTGTGTGCATGTGTGTGTGTGTGTGTACACTGATATATCTCTCTCTCTGTCTCTCTCTCTCTCTGTGCTCAGTGTCTCAGTCATGTCTGACTCTTTGGGGCCCCATGGACTATAACCTGCCAGGCTCCTCTGTCCATGGAATTTTCCAGGCAAGAATACTGGAGTGGGTTCCTCCTCCAGGATATCTGCCCAATCCAGGGACTGAACCTATGTCTCTTGCATCTCCTGCATTGCCAGGCGGATTCTTTACCACTGTGCCACCTAGGAAGCCCTATATATACTATATATATACACCTATAAAACTGGAAGGTCAAGTATTACTAAGCCTGAGTGAAGTAAGAATCTTTTTATTTTGGAAAAAAAATGGAATAAAACATTTAGGGTATGTCAAATTTTCAAGTGCAATTTGGACTAAAAACATAAAAGGTCCACCTCTATTATCAAAACAGACACTTAAATAATCCCAGGCTATAGTTTCAGAGATCAGAACTTACTGATTTCAGTCTCCAGTTTCTCCAGATCCAGGCCTGGAAACAATAGGCAGGACTGTACTGGCTGATGTTAAAAGGAAGTGATCTCTATAGCAATTCTGGCAAACCATAAACCATTTTAAATAAGCCCAAACCTTCTGAAATATAGCCAACAGGTAGCCAATTCCAACTACAGAATGCATTTGGATTATATGTATAATTATTTTCAAAGAGATGGGCCTGTTGCTTGAAGTGTTTGCCAGATAATATTCAAGAATCATCCCGAGGACTGCTCTTTGAAAAGTGCTGCATATGGAGGCCACCTATGGCCTAATGTGATGGAAAAAATGCACCTGCAGTGATGACAAGCACGTGGTCTTTGACGTTCCTCGTACTGCTTAACGTCTAACCAGCCCTCCTCCTGGCTATCCAAATTCAGAATGTCCTTATTAACTCTCTTGTATTTCTTGTTTCTCCTTTCCACTGCTATCTACTGTAGCTCAGGACCCTGTTTTGTCTCCGTTAGCCTCTGCTGTTGGCCTCTGGCTGCTCTGTGTCTTTCTCTGCCTGTGCATCTCTCCACTTGCTTCCACAGTTCTCCCTGGGACCGAGTAGGGCCAGATCCATGCTCCCAGTCATGCCACCGTCCTGCTACAAACAGAATGAAATACAAACTCCTCAGCCTGTCTCTGAAGACGTTCCCTGAACTCGGCCCCAACTCATCTTTGCTTTTCTTGCCTGTACTTGAAACTCTTGCTAAACAAAACTGTGGCTAACCAACCTCCCATGCCTTTGCACATGCTTTTCCAACCTTTCCAGACTTTCCTTCTCCATCTCCAGATGCCTGAACCTCACCTTACCTTTGAAGCACAACTCAAATCACTTCCTTCTCCAGGAAGGGATTCCTTATCTCTCATACATAATTCCCTCTCCTCTTAATTATGGCCAAGTTTTACCTATTACAAGATCAGCTTCCAGAGAAGAGAAACTGAATCAATTTCTCTTTTATTCCTCCAAAGTATCAAGCCTCACATGCAGCAGGCATTAAATAAACATATATTGATTATATATATGTATAGATAAATAAGCATATAGATATAAACAGATTATAAAACAGAGTAAGATAGCTCTGAGGCCTTAGTTCTAAGCAATCTTCCAAGAAAGGGGGGAATCCTTGTGGAAAGATATTCATAATAACAAATGAACTAGTTTTCCTCCAAAAGCTTGAACAATATGACTGCCGTTCTTATTTATATATCAACAGCAACAAAGCATACTCAGTGCGTTAAGTGATTCTTTCTAGTTGGAAACATTAAGGGAGGTTTGTTTTCTTTGTGTTTTTCTGCACTTCCACGAGGGACATACATTTTATTTACAAGCAAAAAACCACTTTTAAAAAAAGTAAGACTTAGACTTCTAGCTTCTTTGTGAAACAGGAGACCCTAAGGAAATTTCTGGATAAGTAGGTGGCATATGGTGCCTTAATAATTTGGGAAAGCTGGAACAGTCGAGTCAGGGTCTTGTGACAATAAGCGGATTCCTGGCTGTGCCCCAGCCTAACCAGCAGGGACCACTGGAGCTGGAATGGAGGCTTTCTGAGACCCTGTCTGGTGATGAGATCAGAAACGTCCTCAAGGAGAATAGCCCCTGCCTCCACCCCCCACCCCCGCCCATTAAAAGATCATTTTAAGGTTCACAAGAGGTTTCCTGCTAGGCACTAGCCCCTGTTGGATAAAGACACACAGGCATATGCAGAAAAGAGCTCCCGTGTTCTCTACGGTGACAGCAAAGGACGCACGGATCTCCTAGCTGCACAAACGCTAAATTCTAGTGCTTGGCAAATGTGATCTACTGGAAATTAGCTTCTGAGTAAGGCAGAGGCAGGATCCCAATGGTAATAAGATTTCTCATTCCTCTAAATCTATCAAACATTGAAAACAACCAACAGATTGTTTTGCTCAATTAAACTTCCCATGTTATCAGCAAGCATGTCTAACCACTGTCTGTTTCAGAGGGGAAAATGAGCCAACAAATATAATCCGTGCAGTGCAGCAACTGTTCTGGAAACTCTAAAAACAAACAAACAAAATTTCCTCAAAGAAAAAAGTGAAACAAATACTTCTACAGTGATGAAGCCCACAGGGGTACATTACCTGTTTATACTCGGCAATGATAGCTGTAGTCTTCTTGATTTCATATTCCGCCTTCTCTAGCTGTTTCCTGAAGACTTCTTTTAGCTATAAAGAGTAAGAATGAGAAACATCAAGACTCAATCAAAATCTTTACACATTTCCACCAATATCCATATTCGAGTGTAATATGGATATTGACTTGCCTGATTCCCAGTCAACAGCAAGGTAAACAACTGTCGAATAAGGGTCTGTTCAGAAGCTATCTTTATCCTCATGAGTCTAAAACAAAAAACATCACGGCAAACACTGCATGTACTCTCGATGCTCTGTCAGAGACTACTGAAAAAACATTTTAGCCTTCTTTCTCATCTCATATTGACTCTGTTGTTACCTCTCTGGAGGTAGAAACAAGAGGCTTTTGGGACTGGAGTCAAAAAATGGAGGTGTGGACTAAAGAAACACTGACTTTAGAAGTTAAAGTGACATACGAGGCAGTACTTGTTACAGTCACAGAAATACTGAATTATGAATGCTGAACCTAAAACCACAGTTATTTCTGTAGCTTGGCAGCTCAAGAAGAAGGTTAGAGCAATGAAAAGGCTTAGATGTCACCAGATAAAAGGGAAAGAATTCAATTCTCCCAAGATGACCAAACGAAAACCAACCCTGGTTACTCTGCAAGTACACAATCAGAAAACAGCGGATGAATTCTGCTTTGCAGCATCCCAAAATATGAACAGAGGATACTTGGTACTTCCAAATCCACAAGTTATTGCAATTGATAGCTGAACTTCTCATTAGAGGACCTGGGAGTTTCTTCATATTTGCTACATTCTAAAATTTTAAGAGCATTTGTAGGTTATACTGATTCAAACTTATTTGTTTTTATTGGTCTCCGTTCTTTATCTTCCATAATTCAAGGACATCAACCATGCCCTTTGTCCCTTCTGCCATAAGGTTCCACTGACTCAGGGTCAACTTAGGTAGCTGAGAGGCTTTGAGTAATTCCCTCAGTTTCTCTAAGTTGTAGTTAACTCATTTGACAAATGAGAATGATCTCACTTGGGAACCATAGTTAAAATAAGACACACACACACACACAAAAGGAAAATCATGGATTAAATTCCTTTGTTAATAGCTTTATTCTTTACCTAAAGTACTGAAGTAGGCCCTCAAAAAGCAGGAAATCAAGAAAAGAGTAAAACCCATCAAAATGCCAAGATCAAACCAATAATCAGCCCCTGAATATTTTTGATTACGTTAAAAAAAAAATTCCTGGTCCACCGTAATTGCCAAAACATTTCATTATTTAGGGGAAAAAAATGGAAATCATGGAATACTTTTTATAAATTCCGGAAGATGCTAAATAACACATCCCTTCATTAGTAACTTTACTGGAACTTTTCCTGGTTGCTTGGAAGGAGGTCTTTGAAATGCTTTGTGTTCTGTTTTATATTTATTATTATTATTGATGTCTCCGAATGAAACTCATTAAAATAATTGAGCTAATCGTGCCTGGCTGGGACAGACAGAGATGGAGACCACTGGTGAAACAGCCTGCTCTTCCTTACGGAAGCTGGAAGCTCTGACTCCAGCTGTCACCTGTCACCTCTGGGGCTCCTGGGCAATGGCGTGTCTTCCAGCTGATCATCCTCACCACCTGAAGTTAGAAGGGAGCTAACTTCAAGGCTGATTCCCAAGGGTTTCTTTCTATTCCCTCAGAGAATATGATTTGAGAGTTCTGCCAGGAACAGAAATGTTGGTGTTCCTTCTTCAAAGTCATCAATCCAGAAAATGAAGCAAGACTGATGGAGGCAAATCTCAGCAGAGATCTCTGTAGGCATCTGGCTTAATGATCCTCATAAATGACTTCAGAGAAGTCAGTCATCTTGGAGATGTCACACGAAATTTACAAGTTCTTAAACTTGGAGAAGACTTAACACTCTTGCTAGACATCTCAGTGAAGGCAAATTCCTGAAAGCTGTTCCAGGGTGGAAATGCTGCCACCTCTCCTAACACCCTTCAGGAGAAATGACTCAGTGCTACTCACATGTACCGCTTCAGCACCAGCCTTGATTTAGAACAAATTTAACTTTACTTCATATTTAACTGATGCTGGGAAAGATTGAAGGCAGGAGGAGAAGGGGATGACAAAAGGATGAGATGGCTGGATGGCATCACCGACTCAATGGACACGATTTTGAGCAAGCTCTGGGAGATAGTGAGGGACAGGGAAGCCTGGTGTGCTATAGTCCATGGGGTCGCAAAGAGTCAGATGCAACTGAGCAACTGACCAACAACAACTTTACTTCCTGTTTATAGTATTAATCAAGTCCAAGAACCAATGCACCTGCGTAAAGACTAGTTACCCCCCCCCCCCCTCCACCCATGCCTGTTACCTGAGCCGTCTCTTCCTCCTGCTTCCTCTTCTCTTCTTCGGTCTCCACCAGCCTCTGTTTGGTCAAGAGAAGCTCCTTATTCAGCACGTCTGCCTTGTCTTCTGCCTGCAAACCAGAGCGCATTAGTCATGAAGAAGGTGAAGAAAGCATGTATATACTTTCTGGGACAACATCCCCAGAATCCTTTCTTCCCTTCTGGCTCACCCAGGGGTGGAGGGTCGGGGTGGTTGCTTTCAATGAATGCCAACTAGGTACTGCATGCTCGGCACACATTATCTCTAATCCTCATAGCAAAAATTATTTTCCAGGTAATGATAGCAAGCTTTGAAGAGATCAAAAAACTGGACTGGGACACACATCTAAGATCAGAGTCACAATCTGAATTCAGATGTGAAAGGCATGGAAGGCTATGCTCCTTCTAAGTGCTTCTTCTGCATTTCCAGCAGCCATAACAGCACAGACTCTGAGGCTGTGGTAGGACAGGGTGAAGGGCTGGAGCCTCCCTGGGAAGCTTCTACCTGGTGATGTGTGGGGCAGAGCCAGAGAGGAGGAGCAGACAGGCTGATCTGTGAAGCACAGTCAGGTGAGAAAGTTTAAAGATCAGTGGAGGGAACCTTGCCCACCAGGCTACTCACAAAGCAGTGAGTACAGTTAAGGACAAATGAAGACCAAAAACCCATAACAGGGACAGCCCAGAGGCAAACTGAAGTAAGGACCAGGAATTCAGGCACACAAGACCGTATTTCCAGGACAGCCAAGAAAACTCAGAGAGAGTGCTCTGCTCTTAATTTGGATACAGAGCCAAAATTCACTGTGAAAGCACTGTGTGTGTACATTTAACTTAGCTAACGTGTGTCTGCCTGGTTTACACATTAGGGCCCTTACTTCACCCTCACCTCAGCTTCAAGCTCACTTCTGCAGCACAGGGCGGCCTGAGCCCCGTCCCACTCAGCCCATCCAAATCGGTTCCCCACCCTCATCTGAACTCATATTTCCCCTGGTAGCACTTGCACGATCTACAGTGACAAACTGTGTGTGTGATGTGCGTGCCTTGCCCACTTGGCTGCAAGCTCTAGGAGGCAGGAGCCCTCTTTCCTGTGCTCATCACTACACCGCCAGCACCAAGCCCAGGACCAGAACAGAGCTCATGCTCCGTAAGTGTTTATTGAGTGAATGGACGTGGTTCTCTGAGTTATCGGAGAAGCAGACTTGGGGGAGGGGGCCACAGGATGAGTTCAGCAGAGAAAACTACAGGCACTGAAGACAGGCAGCTCTTTGAAGCAGCCATCCCTGGCTGACAGCAGCAAAACGCTAAGTCACTGTGAGAACTGGCCGGGTGGCCCTCTGTCTGTGTTTCGCCGTGTCTCCCACGTGTCCAGATGGCCGGGCCAGCACAGTCTGCTGGGTCCTGGCAGAGAAACTACCTTTCAGCTTCTCGGTTCTGTCTTCCAGTTCCTGATGTCCTCACAGCCCAGTGCTCATAGCTGTTTTCAGATGACTTGGAACTGCCGGGTAGTTAAAGTGAAAAATTCCCTTCTGAGGACTGAAATTTGTTCTGATACATTCATTAGATTTCAGGAAGAAAATCTACATGGCAAAAAACACATCCTAAAAGTAGAGGTGGGCCTCAAAAAAAGCAACGTGTATACTGCAAGTTAAGTTTTAATAAATTGTAAGATATTAGATGATTTTTTTAACTTTTTTTTTTCCACTGAGCCACCTGGGAAGCCCTATTAGATGATTGATACTGACTATGGACACTTAAAACAGAGAATTCTAGAGCTGCAAACCAGATGACAAGTTACCCACAAAGTAACGACGACAGAGGATGAGATGGTTAGATGGCATCACCAACTCGATGGACATGAGTTTGAGTCAACTCCGGGAGTTGGTAACGCACAGGGAGGCCTGGTGTGCTGTAGTTCATGGGGTTGCAGAACGGACACGACCTGAGCAACTGATCTGAACTGAATTGATGACATATAAATGAGAGAGACAGGCACTTGATCTGTGATTACAACATGAATCAACTTCTCAGAAGGCTCCGCTCTAACATTAGGCATGGGGCTCTTTCAGAAATGATTTCTCAAAGGACTGACCAAGGCAACTGTTTAGTTGAAAACAGAACAAAAGAATGTGTCGCTTGTGACATGCAGCGTTTGGTTCAACACGAACTCCCTGTGGTCAGAACGGACCTGGGCCCAGTCTGCGTTGGGAAAGCACTGGTTGTGTCTCTGATTTTTGTTCCTCGGGAACAGAAAGAACAGGAAGGGCCTGAAAGCAGATAACCAAAACTGAACTGGAGATGTATCTTTTTTTCATTTCTGATCGCTGAGAAGTCCTTACTGAAGGGGTCCAGAGGGTCGGGGGCAAGTTGTCAAGAAAGAAGGCTCTGTCAGAGAGAAACATAAAGAGCTGCTGGTGCCCAGGGAGCCTGAGTTCAGTTCAGTTCAGTTCCTCAGTCGTGTCCGACCAACGCTTCTCGACCCCATGAATCGCAGCACGCCAGGCCTCCCTGTCCATCACCAACTCCCGGAGTTCACTCAGACTCACGTCCATCAAGTCAGTGATGCCATCCAGCCATCTCATCCTCTTTCATCCCCTTCTCCTCCTGCCCCCAATCCCTCCCAGCATCAGAGTCTTTTCCAAAGAGTCAACTCTTCGCATGAGGTGGCCAAGTACTGGAGTTTCAGCTTTAGCATCATTCCTCCCAAAGAAATCCCAGGGCTGATCTTCAGAATGGACTGGTTGGATCTCCTTGCAGTCGAAGGGACTCTCAAGAGTCTTCTCCAACACCACAGTTCAAAAGCATCAATTCTTCAGAGCTCAGCCTTCTTCACAGTCCAACTCTCACATCCATACTCCACAGGAAAAACCATAGCTTTGACTAGACGGACCTTTGTTGGCAAAGTAATGTCTCTGCTTTTGAATATGCTATCTAGGTGGGTCATAACTTTCCTTACAAGGAGTAAGCGTCTTTTAATTTCATGGCTGCAGTCACCATCTGCAGTGATTTTGGAGCCCCCAAAAATAAAGTCTGACACTGTTTCCATTATTTCCCCATCTATTTCCCATGAAGTGATGGGACCAGATGCCATGATCTTCGTTTTCTGAATGTTGAGTTTTGCCAATGTTCTGCTATCTGAATTAAGAGATTTGATTTTGATTAAGCTGGGAATGAAAAAGTACTGGGCAAACTGGGTAAAGGCAGGCAAAGGCTCAAGCTAATGCCTTTCCTCAAAGTCTGGAGGGGCCAGGTGCCTAAATTGCAGCGACAGCTTTTCAATATAAACCCCACTGGGGCAGAAACTGCAGGATCAGATTTTAGGAGGAGATAGCAAGTTTTGAATTAGCAATTCAATGACATAGCAATTTGATTCTTTCATCTAGATAATAAGCTTCAAAAGGCAGAGGGGCCAGGTCTTAACTACTGTTTTAAAAAGAGAATGACAGGCATGAGAGGGGGAAATAAAGAGAAGGAATAAATGAAGGAATCTTTTCTTTTGGGACTGATCTAGTAGCTCCATGAGATACTTAGGTACTCAATAATTAATTATTTCAGGAGGACCCTAGCAACTTTTCCAGACTATTCTACAAAATGAATTTTTGGGGGGTGGAGAAATAATTTTTTAAATAATATATTTTTCTGATCATTAACATTATAAGGCATATTATTACTTAACCAAGGGTAAAAATATTAGTCGTGCCCAACTCTTTGCAACCCCATGGGCTGTAGCCTGCCAGTCTTCTTTGTCCATGAGATTGTCCAAACAAGAATATTGGACTGGGTTGCCATTTCCTTCTCCAGGGGATGGATCTTCCTGACCCAGGGATTGAACCTGGGTCTCCCACATTACAGGCAGATTCTTTACTGTCTGAGCCACCAGGGAAGCCTCTAACCCAAGGTACTTAAGTAATTTAAGGTCTTAGAAAAGATAAATAATTGAAAAAAGTATAAAAATGAATATAAAAATTAGACTTACTCTTATCACCCAGAGATATCTAACAGCAACATTTTTTAGAGTTTTCAAATATTAATTTGTTCTTTATTTTTATTTTTGGGTGCCTTGGGTCTTCATTGCTGCACTTAGGCTTGTTGCAATGAAAAGGGAAAAAAGAAGAATGAGTCTTACTTTTCTTTCCTGAGAACAAAGAAGATGGAGAGAACAGTGAGCAGGCCTAATCACTGCTAGTTTTTATTTTAACGGGTCCGAATTTGTAGCCTATAACTAAGCTTGCTTTTCTGCCCCCTGGCTCTGCAGGAGCTGCTTTCTGCACCTACTATCCTTTAACTCTATGCTAATTACATCCTGTATCTGGTGCTCACCTTTACCGCACTCTCTTTGCAGAGCACTCCGGGTCGTTTTCTCTCTTTTTGCATTATAAAAGAAGGCTACAGTACAATACACAAAAGACAATGGAGTCAACTACTAGGCTATGGGACTGCCAGACCCAATTAACAGGCTGAGGCTAGTCTGCAACTGTTTTTGAAACAATGCAAGAGGAAGAATACAAGATCTTTACACTTTTGTTCCTCATCACCGACCCCTGAGGGCAAGCCCTCATCCGTAGAATCCTCCAGATCCCTCACAGGCTTCCCTAGTGGCTCAGATGGCAAAGAATCCACCTGCAATGCGAGAGACCTGGGTTCCACTGACCTGGGTTCAATCCCTGGGTTGGGAAGGTCCCCTGGAGGAGGGCATGGCAACCCACTCCAGTATTCTTGCCTGGAGAATCCCCAACAACAGAGGAGCCTGGCAGGCTACTCCATGTGGTCGCAGAGTCGGACAAGACTGAGTGACTAAGCACAGCACAGATTCCTCATGGAAGTGGGGCACAATTTTTGAGGCATGTGCCTGCTGTCTCCCCCTTCCACCAGCTGAGGATTAAATTCACCTTTCTAGTTCCCCCAGACTCTTGTCTCTGATTTTTTATTAGGCCTCAGTAGTCAGAGAAAGCCAAGATTTTTGGTGGCATCAGGCTTCTCTCTAGTTGTGGGGAACGGGGAGGCTACTCTTCTTTGCAGTGCACGGGCTTCTCATTGTGGTAGCTTCTCTTATTGCACAGGGCTCTAGCTGTGAGGGCTTCAATTGTCACAGCACATGGGCTCAGCAGTTGCGGCTTGTGGGCCCCTATAGCACAGGTTCAGCGGTTGTGACACACAGGCATGTGGAATTTTCCTGTGTTTTCAAGTCTGTGTTCCCTGAATTGGCATGTGGATTCTTATCCACTGAGCCACCAGGTAAGTTCCTCTGGTAGCAACATTTTGATGTATTTCTATTTCCCTGTCGGCCTTTTTCCTGTCACAAGGTAGATTCCAGCCTCCTTTCCTTTCCTTTCCTCCAGGTTGGCCCTAGGCCAGCGTATATCCCTTGCAATTTAGATGTAAACATTATACACAGATAAATTTACTCTTTTAAAAATATTATATCATTATCTTCTCATTGTTTTTAAAAATTATTCCAAAAATATATTTTACAGATGTGCCTTCATCCTTTCTTTCTATTGGACATATACTTCATTTCACTTTTTCATTCTTGTAAGTAACACTGCAGTAAACAACTTTGCTTTTATATATTTTCACGTAAGTCTCTGTTTTTATAGGATAGCTTTCCAAGTAATGGTAGATATGCCAGTTGCCTCATTTATAAAATGGAAGATTACCTGCCTAACAAGTCATTAGGAAAATTAAATGAGATGATGCTTATAAATTGCTAAATAAAGTGCTTGGTGCATAGTAGGAACTCAGTAAATATTTAACTTTATTATTATTTTACTTTTTAAAGGCTCAGTCAGTCAGTTCAGTCGCTCAGTCGTGTCCGACTCTTTGCTGTCCCTCAACATATAGTGATACATTTCCCATAAAACTTTCAGTTTACAACTCTAACTTGTTTCATTGCATCCCTATAAAGTCTAACTACTTAAAACTTTTTTTTCTTTTAGATTTATTGAGATAGAGGTGACATACAGTGCTGTGTAAGTTTAAGGTATATTAAAAAATGACCTGAATTACATACATCGTGGAATGATTACCACAACAGATTTAGTGTAAACTTTTTCATTCAGCTAGCCATCTTAAGAAAACTATTTAATGGATAGAATATTCAAAATGGCAGAATCAAGTGTCGGTCAAGGTCATTTGCAAAGTTAATATGGAGCCAAAAATTTCCTTATAGTGCTGAGTCACCACAATGGTCTTACTTATGATAGGAGCAAAATAGTCAAGGTCATGCTGGGTCAATGGCCCTGTTGAATGGGACCCTTCTGCCTTCTCTGGTTCTTACTCTTAGTCACACATTTTTCATTTCACCTCTGACAGCTTGCAGATGAGCTGGCTGATGCAGTTTGTGGTCCAAAAGGCAATCCCCACCCCTCACAGGGCTGCTGCTTCTACCTTCTACATCCTGTCCCAAGCAGCACAGTTTCTGTTTTATTTTGAAACTCCAGTTAGTGCTGACTCCTTCAGCTTCCTCCTCTCCACTTTCAGCACTTTTCTTAACAGTGGTTTTTATCTCCCATCCTACTGTGGTCAATCCTAAAGGAAACAAACCCTGAATATTCACTGGAAGGACTGATGCTAGAGCTGAGGTTCCAATAATTTGGCCACCTGATTCAAAGAGCTGACTCACTGGAAAAGACTCTAAGGCTGGCAAAGACTGAAGGCAGGAAGAGAAGGGGGCAGCAGGAAATGACATGGTTAGATAGCATCACTGACCCAATGGACATGTGTTTGAGCAAACTCCAGGAGATGGTGAAGGACAGGGAGGCCTGGTGCACGGCAGTCCATGGGGTCACAAAGAGTTGGACACGACTTAGTGACTGAACAATAACAACAACATGAACACCAACAACTTACTGTGGTTAAAACTTCTAAGCTGCAAAATTAGCTGTTTATATGGGAAAAGGAGTTGTGGCAGGGACCATTTTCAAACATTAAAAAAAAACCTTCCATTTTAAATATCCAATCACATTTTATTATTAATGGATTTGTATTTTAAATATTGCCAATGCATAGTTAGAGCACAGGTAAAGTCTCTTTTTTTTTTTTTTAAAGCAAATTCAGCCATTCTAAGTTTCAACTTCTTGACCCCACTGGGAATAATCACATTTTAAAAGTTAGAAAATAGTATGATGATTTAAAACTGTGCAAGATTCCTTCTATATTGCCAATTATTTCAAAAGACACTAGCAATGGAAAAACAAGAAGTCCTAAAGCTATGAGTACTGTTGGAAAGGATGAGGAAGTTAAGAATTTAAGGGTTTCCTAGCAACAGCTAATGTTTATTGAACACATACTACTGTAGTGCTTTCCTTCATTTATTTCTCACATCTTTCCTATGAGGGAAACACTTTTTGAAACCTACAGGCAGGTTAAGGATGGCCCTGGGTCATGTGATTAGTGAGTGGTGATGCCAGGACTGACACCCAGGCAGTCCTGGCTCTCTGCCCCTAGGATGCCTGTCAGACCACCAATACACATATCTCAACGTACATGGTTCATATAAAATCCTCATGTTTACTGCAGATGAGAAATCTTGGAGCAAAAAGTATAGTAACTATAAACGTTAGAGTGGCATTAATATACTCCTGGTGACTGAAAGTCTCAGGTAATGATGCTGTAAGTCCTTGGCTTAGGAAAAGAAGAGATGAAGACGGCATCCCTGCTGGCTCGGTGATGAAAAATCCACCTGCCAATGCAAGAGATGTGGGTTCAATCCCTGGGTCAGGAAGATCCCCCAGAGAAGGAAATGGCAACTCACTCTGGTATTCCTGCCTGGGAAATGCCATGGACCAAAGAGCCTGGCAGGCTATAGTCCATGGGGTTGTGAAAGAGTCAGACACCACTTAGTGACTAAAACAACTAGAGATTAAGAGGAGAGACACCAGAAAAGCTTAGAGCTTTTTTCTTTTTTTTTAAGTATCTTACACATGCTGTTTGAAAATGACCAAAACCCTAAAGGCTTGTGTTTTTACCATCTCCAAGGAGTATAACAGTCCCCTCCCACCTGCCACTCTCTTGCATGCCACCCACCCATTCTCCCATCAAGCAGCTGACTCAGCATCAAGCACAGAGCAAGCCCTGGTGGGACTGCTCTGAGAGCAACTTGGTCCTTGCCCTGAAGGTCACCACAGTCTTATTTCTACCTAGTGAAACCAGGCTTACTTGATCCAAGTCATTCCGCAGAGCAATCTTGCTGGTTACTAGTTCATGAGCAAGGTCATCATTCTCTTGTTCCAACCTCATGCTGGCCTCCTGTAGTCTCCGGTTCTCCCTCTGCAGAAAAAGAGCGACAGCCAGAGGTGGGCATTAGTGCCTGGACATACTATCGACACCAATAGAACTGGTGAGGAAAGACAAGCGACAAAAACAACAAAGTGAACTTTTGAAAGTGTCAGAAGGAGAAGGCGCGAGTGGCACAGGAAGGCAGGACTGCTGTCTGGGAAACAACGGTGGGTTAAGCGAGCGGTGCAGCTGCAGAACTCTACCCAGTGAAACTTACAACCCCTTCAGCCCCCCAGACAGGGCTTCATCATAAAAACCATGCCACGAAAAGCAAACTTTCCAAAGCCACCCCCAATCCTGTGAGATTTTCAGAGACCCAGAACACAGACACAGGCAAGTCTTCGCTGGAAACATGCATAATAATCCCACCCTGGACCATAAAGGAAACGGCAAGACAGTAGGGATGAAATTGGGTAAACCACTAGGCCTTTCTCTGAAATGTTTTTTCCCTTTCAGTGTTTAAATTAATTGAGTATATTTAAGATACACAGTTTGGTCTGTTTTGCTATCAACTGATATTTTCATTCTTTTTGGATATGAATGCATTTACTTTTATGAAGGCCAATTTCTTTGTTGGTATAAGCAACAGTCCTTATGATAATGTCTCAAAGTTTGTTTTGCTTTAAAAAAAAAAAAATTCAAATTAAAAGATTCTGGGTAAAATAAATGGCTGAGTTGGTTTTTTCTCCCTTGAACTCCCAGAAAAAAAATGTGAAACAGCTATATGATGAAAGAAGCAAGTCACTCATCCTTATGAAGCATGGACTCCCCTTAACCAGTCATTATATACTGTGTACATTCACTCTATTTTTCCAAGAGCAATTTAGTGTCCTCCATTTTAAAGTATCAAAAGTGCTGTCTTTGCTATTGTTAGCAGTTACAGATGATTCAAAAGAGAGCTGACAGGAAAGACATCAATGTGATGAGACCTTCCTGTTTTTCAGATTTACACTCCTAACAGCATTTTCTGCAAGCGCGGCAAAAACTCAAGACAAAGCGGTGTTGCACACCAGAAGACGAAGCTCCGCCCTGGAAGGCAGCGTATCAGCCTGGAATGGGGGGCAGAGGGACAGAGGAGAGGGAGGGGCAGGGGGTGAGTTTTATCTTCTATAGAACAACCTGGACTTGAAAATGAGAAAACCTAATTTTTTTCTTTTTGTTTTTTAGAAACGGGCTAAGAAACAGACGGTAAGGACAAAGCCTGAGACTCTTCATGGAGGCAGACGATCCAAAAACAGGGCCAGCAGAGAAGCCAAAGAACAAACTTGCACTTTGACTACACTCAGTCAACAGGGCCCATTTCTGTCTTTTCCTTTGGAAAACATAGCCTGGGATAGCTGGGAACAGTCAAAACATTTTTTAAAAAGAGCTACTGAGAAAGAAAAAACAATCCCAATACAGTGTTAACACATAAGTAAAAAATATAGAATGACAGGAGAAATGTGTATGCTATCTTTGTAGGTATTAATGTGTTGTTTAGTCGCTAAGTGCTGTCTGACTCTTTTGTGACCCCCATGGACTGTAGCCTGCCAGGCTCTCTGTCCTTAGGATTTCCCAGCAAGAATACTGGAGTGGGTTGCCATTTCCTTCTCCAGGGGATCCTCCCAACCCAGGGATCGAACCCGCTTCTCCTGCATTGGCAGGTGGAGTCTCTACCACTGAGCCACTGGGGTAGCCTGTATGCTATCTTACGGGGAAAAAATTAGACAAGTAACTAGAAAATCCCATTTTTATAACAACTCAAATAATATTAACTGTGGATAGTGGATTATTTTATTGTTGTCTTTTTTTGTTAATGTTTCCAAGTTGTCTACAATAAATTTATAATACATGTGTTTAAAAAGTTGTTAAAAAATAAAAAGTAATTCAGAATATCAATTTCATTGGAGAGGATAAAATGCCAAAACAAGAACTTTTTAAAAGTTTACTCCTAATAGAAGCATGTGAAACTGTAACGGATGCTTCTCTGTGACCAAGGTACAATGGAAGCCCTCAAAACTGCCACCTTTCCAGGAACTCTTCCCCAAGATATATTCCTGAAAAGATAGTACATATTTGTAGGGGAAAATTATACCCATCAAATACTGTATGTGTCTGCACTTGAATCTTTCAATCTGTGCTGAAGTCATCCAAATTCTAGCAGGGGACAGAGATTAGCCTTTCATTCTGATCTATCAAACTATGACCCCCAGTACTTACATACTGGGTGGAAACTTAGATTAAAAAAAATATGGTTCAGAAACTTTTCCAATAAATTCCCTCCTTGTCAGGAAGAAGCAGCAATATCTAGCACAATTGCATCAGAACATATTTCACAAGGCATACTGCTTCAGGCCAGGAAGAGATTTTTCTCATTTCTTGATAAATCCCTTCAAAAGAGACCATGGTAAGATGACTTGAATACCTATTCCCAAGTGTCCTGTTTCTCCTGAAGTTGAACCTGGAGGTCTCCAAGGCACAGAGCTCCCTCGACTATTTATTTAAAGCATTCATTTGGCACAAGTGGCAATGCTGCAGCTACCAGTTTTTCACATTGCAGTGTCAGAGGCTTAGAACCAAGTTAAAATAACCTCCAGGTGAGGGGTTCCCTCATAGTTCAGTTGGTAAAGAATCTGCCTGCAATGCAGGAGACCCCGGTTCGATTCCTGGGGTGGGAAGATCCACTGGAGGAGGGATAGGTTACCCATTCCAGTATTCCGGGCTTCCCTTGTGACTCATCTGGTAAAGAATCCACCTGCAATGTGGGAGACCTGGGTTCAATCCCTGGGTTGGGAAGATCCCTTGAAGAAGGGAAAGGTACTCACTCCAGTATTCTGTTCTGGAGAATTCTATGAACTATAGTCCAGAGGGTCACAAAGAGTCAGATACGACTGAGCAACTTTCACTTCACTTGAAAGGCATACAATACAATACTAGTGGACACACACTTTGTTCAAAGGACTTAAAAAACACACCAGGTAGCTACTTCACTATTGATTAGAGATAAATGTCTGATGGGTTATGTCATATAAGAAAGAGGTATGAACACAGTTGAAACTTGACCGGTCATTTCCTCTTACCATGGTTGTCACACTCGAACCTTTGACACAGTGCTCAGGGGGTGGGATGCTAAGGGGAAGATCTGGGAGAAATTATGGGTGTCTGAGGGTCTGTTAGGCTTCCCAGGTGGCTCAGTGGTAAAGAACCTGCCTGCCAAAGCAGGAGATGTGTGCTCGATCCCTGGGTCAGGAAGATACCCTGGAGGAGGAAATGGTAACCCACTCCAGTAGTGTTGCCTGGATAATCCCATGGACAGAGGAACGTGGTGGGCTATGTGGCTCCTGGGGTTGCAAAGAGTCGGACACGACTGAGCACGCACGCACGAGGGTCCCTAAAAAGCCAAATAGCCTAGGGGGCAAGCCTACTGGCTTTTGCTCTAGCAAGAAGCTTCAGTTCAGTGTCTGCAAAGCAAGCAGCACGGTGGGGAGTGTGGACTCCTGCTCTGCACTCACAGACACGTGGGGAAGCAAGCTCTGGGGCCAAAAATGCAGTATCGTCCTCCGAAGTATGAACCTGGGGTGGTCAGATGGAGATTTTCCATGAAGAGGAACCTGCCCACACTTACCATGGGTTAAAGACGACATGACTTGGCTGTCTCTTCCAGCCTTTCTGAGGAGTCAGAACTGTTTTTAGAACTGACTGATTCAAGAAACAGTTTGCCTTTATACTAAAGAAGATAGGGTTAGCTTTGAGAAAGGTAGTAATGTTGCCTGGTTCATTCTGAAATGTTGGCAAGGGCGTCCACCAGAAGTGGACTGGAAGTGGCCCCCTAACCTCAGCCAGGGCAGAAATGCTCACACGCCACACGTCTGCCCAAGCAGATGTGCTGACCGCTCAGAGCCCATAGACAACACAGGCAAATTGCTTCCCTTGCCTTTTGGAAAAGACTACAGGAGATAATGCTTACATAACCCTACAAATTCACATCACACTCTTGGAAACCTCCTCCATGTCACACAATTAACAACATTTGCACAAAAAGCAGAGAGCAACTTTTCTCCTTAGTTTCGTCCCCTCCTCCATAGGAGATGTGTAGCCAGGAAAGTTGGATTAGTATCTTGGGGGAGGAGGATACTGCATTTTTCGGAGAGACAGACGCTGATGTTACAGACACACACAGACAAAAAAACTTACCTCCTCAAAAGTCACAGACCAACTATCGTTTTCAATCATAGGTACAAAGACAATTGAAAAAAAAAAAAGAATATCCAATGAAATTGCACACCTACTAATACAATTAGGAAATGGTGATAACAAAAAACAGACACTTGGTAATGCTATTTTGCTCTGTTGTTTTTCCTTAGAGTGTCATTTACTCTGTGCTCTCTCCAGGACAGCTAACGTTTGATGGAAGAAATGATACTTGAGGCAGCCAATGGCAGCGAAGAGTGATACACTAAACTCCTCCCTCTCCACACTGCTATTTGCAGTCCGAGTGACTGATGCAAACGCTGTCCGTGGAACTATTTGCAACTAGGGTGTGAGTTGTTTACACTGTGTTGTTAAGAACTGGGTGGAAGGAACTTCCTTCAATCATAAAGCCAGAAACCTTGCAAAATATTTCATCTTCAGGCATGACAAAGCCAGCAACCTTGCAAAATATTTCATCTTCAGGCAACAGAATTATATTGTTGGGCAGGGAAATGCAGAAGAAAAACGGAGGTCCCAGGTCTCCTTGGTGTCTGGGGATTGGAGTTTGGGTGAAGCAGTATAAGGAATGGTGAAAGTGATTTTTTCCCAAGATGAGAAACCAGAGAAATGTGAACCGGCAATCAGAAGAAAATAAACTCAGCCTTAAAGGAAAAAATGATGGAGAAGGAGGCGGCTTTATAAACGCTAGCTCAGTATTTTGGGTGTGCTATCTGCTGCTATAATGAATTGTTGGCACATGATTTTAAAGACATTCCAGGGTCCAGAGAAAATGTTTCCCTAAAAGACCCAGGGCAATTTTATTAGCAACAACACACTCAACTCTCACCTTTCTTCTTCTGGGTGCCTCTTTCAAAAACCTTGATAGTCATCAAATTCAAATTTCATCCAACAGTTTTTTGACATTCAAAGACAAATGCCTACAGACAATAATGTTTAAATGTCTACATTGTAGATGAGATTTGAGAAAGCAAATCTGGATATCTGAAATCATTTCATGCTCTTCCTTCACCCAACACAGCCAGTTTTATCTTTCTGGTGGAAATTTAAACAATTTTAAATGTCAAACTAAAGAGAAAATCTTGTCAGTAGTAACTAACTGGCAGTTGGCAAACCAGACTGAATTTCTTTTAGCATTTAAGAACCATCTTAGATTATACTCTAGCACAGGGTCAGCAAACTTTTAATGTAAATGCCCAAACAGTAAATATTTTAGGCTCTGTAGGCCATATGGTCTTTGTTGCGGCTACTCAACTCTGCCATTGTTGTGTAAAAACAGTGATAGATAATAAGCATGCGGCTGTGTTCCAATTAAACTTTATTTACAAAAACAGGCAGTGGGCCATATTTGGCCCACAGGCCATATGGTTTATAAATCTCTCTACTACTCTAGCGTATAAATCAAATTTTTGAAAAGCAAATGGGTTACAGATGATGTAGAAACAGGAGTGTGATGTAATTTTCCAGTCATCCTCCTTTAACAAGAAACAAGATGTACTAAAAATTGAAGAAAAATTTTGGAGCATTAATTCTAAAACCATTGGTAAACATACTGAAAGATTCTTAATACGCATAACCTTTATGTCTCCCCTGAGTGTTAAGTATAACTCAATCAGCAGACAAGGTGATTGAGTTTCAATCATCAGAAAGCATCAGAAACCACCTGCTCCTTCTTAGTAAGTGGCTCCAGAAGCATCAAGAGAGCTCAGGCTTGCCTTCTCCACCATCCTACAGCAGTGAGTGCATGAGTTAGCCAAGAGCAAAGAGGGAAAGAGTGGCAGCATCCGAGGTTTAGAATTAAGTTGTCACAGATAGAAACCCTCCTCTTGACTATCACTGTTCATTAAAAGCATGTGATTTCATAACAAATATTTCCAAAAGCCAGTAACATCTCTGTGATGTGAAAAATAATAAAGTATGTTTATTTTCACTGGATGAAAAACATTTTTCAAAGATGGATTCACTTCTCTTGACTTCTATGAGTAAGGAAGGGTCCAATACGAAAACAAAACAAAACGAAACGGGGCGGGGGTGAGGATCTTTTTTTTCCAGATATGATTAGCATTATTTAAACTTTAGCATAATTTAAAAACAAAATACGATCACTGTTGTAAATTATTTCCTCAGATATGTAAGGATAGCAAATAATACAAGTACAAATTAAGTTTTATTTAGAAAACCTTGTTTGTACTATTTATAATTAAACAGCTTAATTTTAAATTACATGCAGGGACAACTGCTCTACAGAAATTAGTATGAGCAAGTAAAACCTTCTGTGAAATTACAGGAATCATTTTCTTTCTGTTTGAATTACATTTTAGTTTAAGAAAAAAAAGTACTATGTCTAACCTCAAGAAAGAAGTTAAACATTCTAAATTTAATTATACTGAATATAGATAAGATCCTTCAATTAGAAACTACATATTTATAATACTGTCTCCCAAACCCAAGAGAGTTTTAAACATTCCTGGTTCTTTCTAGGATTTGCCCAACTAGAATAGGTAATAATATAACCTTCATTACACTTTGGGAAATTCACTGAATTTAATTAATTAGCTGTGCTTTTTGAAGGCTTAACTCACATTTGTACAACTAGTTCTTTCTTTAATTAAACAAGAAAAGCATATCATCTTCTAAAGACAGATGAAGGCTATAGTTCTCTAAAATTGCCATTAATGATTACATCATTAGAAAACTAACTTCCCCCAAATGAAAACAGTTCATCATCTTAAAATAAAAAATAATACTTTAACTTCTGAAATTGATAACCACTATTAGGTGCTTGGCTACTAATTTTTTAAAATGACTAAAACAGCTGCACATATCCATGAATGTTTGTTTTCTGGGGATTTATACAAAGATGAAAGTATACATGATGTATTTCTACAGACAACTCTTTATCTTGTATTTCACTTAATCCAAAATTTATAAATATGCAAACCAAATCATCAGAGCAAATAAAAATCACTGCACAAATCTGGCCAGGTCAAAGTTAAGATGGATAATAAAAGAGGCTTATAATAAATACTTTGCATTCTTCTTCCAATAAAGTTTCCTTTCTGTATCTTGGAATCTAGTCATGAAGATAAAATAGAAAAAGTACACCAGAGGCTGTAAGCAGTCATTATAGAGCTCACTGAGTTTCAAATACAAACTTATTTCAAGATCAGGTAGCACAGGCACTGTGCATATATATGCATTACCTATTTATAGGTTTTATCTATGTGCATACATATATGTATATAAACATACACACACACATATAAAGATGAATCCATCATCCACTTTTGTTGGCTGGCCTTTCCCTTATAAATATGAGTACATATAGGATCTATAGTTATTGATTAACTCTAATTCTGACAGGAGGTCTCCCTCCTTTAAGTATGGTTTCTGCACAGGTACCTCTGGTATGACTGAGGCTTATGAAAAAACACGGTAGGCAGATGTTAATTCTCTTGGGACATTTAGCTTGGCGGGGTTTTCTTGTGTGTGGGGGGGGATATAATTCACATATCAAAAATTCACCTTTCTAAAATGTACAATTCAGTGGTTTTTCTACATTCTCAAAGTTGTACAACTGTCACCATTATCAAATTCCAGAACATTTGCATTGTGCTTAGGGTTCCAAAATTTAAATTTATACCGACGCCATTTCATCAAGTGTTAGGTACAGGTAAGTATCCTGACATAACCTCAAGAGTAGATATTTTCATATGTCATAAAAATAAACACAAAACACATGTTTAGATAGACACAGCAAGAATGTGAGTGCTGAGAGTTATCTCTACATTGTTGGATCTTTAAATCCATGTCTGGTTTCCCTGAAACAGCTCTTTTAGTACCCCACCATGCCCAAGAGAAACAGTATTAAGCTGAAAAAAATCTCTTGGAATATCATAAGGTATGACATTTCTGGGTCTTTTTTTTAAATCGACACAACCTTCTTAATTCTCTTGAATTAAGCTAGGGGGCAAGCTAGGGGGCAAGCAAGGCATTTTAAACACTATAGATCGTAACTGCTGAGGAGGGACTGTTAGTGAACTGTGTAAGTTCTGACTCAATGCCTTCAAAGATCTTCCCCAAGTTATTCTTGAGAATTTTCATATCTAGGTTCCCAGTCCCTGGACATGAACAGTGAATTATAAAGTGCTTATACCCAGGGCATAAATCTTACTCTTGACAGGATTAAATTTATAAGATGCTAAAATGTATTTTCTAAGATACTTTCCTAAGTTAATGAATACAACTGTAATTTGCTTCTTAAACTAGATATTGACTATCTGAAAGAACAAATCTCCTGATGGGTTAAAACCATGCGCTCAATTGTCACCTTGAAAATGTAATTATAATGTGATAACTTTACCAAGTTTATCTCCAGTACAAATTTTTAGACATTATTAAAAGGGTATAGGAATATTAGCTGAATGATGCATTAGCAAGCTATTACAATAATACAAAAATAGCTATAGAGGATATCTTATATACATAAATAGAGCATTTAAGCCAAAAAGTAGTACCTGTGTTCAAAACAAACGCCAAAAAAAAAAGTTTAATTCTACTTTGATTCCTCAGTAAAAATTGTACACATCAATAGTATATGTATGATAGTCACTTTAAAAAAAATAATAATACACATTGTACTATTCACTTATACGTACCTGCTTTGACACAAAAAGGATATAAGAAACAATAACAAGTTCAGTTCCAGACTGAATTTGAACACAATTTTAGTCTTTTCATTCCCCTGTCTTCTATTTAAAGCACGCTTCCCAGACTTCACTCAGAATGATGGCAGCAATAAGAAAATCAGAATGATGCAAGCAGCAGGAGAGTTTCATTTTGGATTCTTAAAAATATTTTTTAATTACTACTTCAAAGCTTTCTACAGCAGCATGCTACATAAGCTACATTAAAATTGGTTTTATTGAGGGGTAGAAATTAGCTTCCAACTATGAGTACTTTATATGGTAACAGTTCTGCATAGCAGTGGGATTCTACTGTCAGCCAGTTTTATAAACAAAGGGAAAACATACAGATGTTAGATTATTAGGTTAACAATACTTGGGAGAATTAGGAGAAAGATAAGTGAGGGACTGGTGGGGCAGAAACAAATTAAGGGGATAGTATTCTAGCAATAATTGGGTAATTAGAGGCAGCAGGCCTAATAAGGCTAATAACAACCATTTCACTGAACAACTTTGTGCTAGGTACTTTGCATACAACGTACCTCATCTTCACAACAATCCTTCAAGGAAACGTGTATACTACACATTTTACAGATGGGGAAGAGGTCCAATAATCAGTCTAAGATGCTGAACAGTGGCATGGGGGTTAAAATCCCCAACTTGGACTCCAAATCCTGTCTCATTTTTCAGAAATTCAGGTTTTGAATTCAGATCTGACTACAGAATCCATACACGCCTTCCACCACTCCCTTATGTCAACGTTCCATGCTGTTCAGTTCAGCAACAGAAACAAGATAGACTGCATGACTGCAGTGGCCTGTGTCCAGCTCTCTGACTACATAAAAGCAACTCTAGTTACAGAAGTGGAAGTCATCTCACAGTGAGTGGCTTAATTAATGATGTCATCACTGTACTTTTTGGGGCAAGTTGTTTCAGCATCGCTGGGACTCAGGTGTATGAATGCAGTATTCTCTTGTCCTAATGTACTGATGTGGAGAGGGAATCATTATATGTCTGTAGGAATCTGAAGAATCAAAACATGCTGAAGAGAGACACTAATATTTCAGTCAGAAAAAAGTAAGGGTGGGGTCAGTATTTCCCCAACACTGCTTTATGGAAACTGTTGCTAATTACCATTGAGGACATCTTTATAACCAGCCCAATTTTTTAAAAATACTGCAACTAGCTGGGATATTAAACTGAATCATTTTGATTTTGGAACTGCACTCTGTAAAATGTCACTGTTTTTTATAAACTTGTTCGTGGAAATAAATGTTGCGACAAACACCATGACTGTACTCAATATACCTTTGTGGTTTTTATTCTTTACTTTTGAATGAGTTTGTGTCTTTAACATTGGCTCCAGACAGGGGTGAGTCTGAAACGTTATCGGGCCAGTCTTGGAACAGTTCGCCTTCTAACAGTCTTTGTGGATGTACCGTGCACAGCTAAAACCATACTTTGCCATTTTTCTTTTTTCTCATTTTTGAAAGTAGTTGATAGCCACTTTCTCTCTTTTCTTTTTCCCTTTCTTTCAGCTTCTTATGAAGACTCCCAGTATAAATGCAACAGGTGAAGTCACCTACAAATATACAAACTGAAAGAAAAGAAATATTATGTTTGGCTACTCAGGAGTCTCCTGAGATGAAAACATACCTGGACATTGAGCAAAGTCACAGTTAACATCAATCAAGAAGGAATAGAGGGAACGAATGTCCCCCAGTTTTTGTGGCTCTAGGGGAAAGAGGATATTGGCTCAAACAGGTGCCCTGTGTCTCCCATACCTTGTATCTATCCATTGGGTCTTCCTGCTGCAGCTGACTCTCTCGCATTGTCTGATATTCTTTCTCATATTTCTTTAGCTTCTTGGTTGGTACCTGCAGGGTTGAGAGGAAAACCATGTTAGAAAAAAATCATTTAGGAAACCATTTTCTGATGTATTTCCCAACGAAGTCTCTGGCTTTCTAAAGGAGGACACCTGACTCGATGTAGGGTGGAAATCTAGACCCCCTGGTGGCTCACGATGTGTAAAGAATCTGCCTGTAATTCGGGAGACCTGGGTTCGACCCCTGGGTTGGAAAGATCCCTTGGAGAAGGGAATGGCTACCCACTTCAGTGTTCCTGCCTGGAGGATTCCATGGACAGAGGAGCCTGGCAGGCTACAGTCCAAAGAGCTGGACATGACTGAGTGACTAACACTTTCACTTTTAAAGTTTTTCTGTAAAGGTCCACATAGTGTATATTTTAGGCTATGTGGGCCATACGGTCTAGGGTACAACTCCACTGTTGTTGCTACACAAAAACTGCAGATAGGTGATATGTAAACAATAGGTGATATGAGTGTGGTCATGTTCCAACAAAACTTTATTTACCAAAAGAAGTTGTAGTTGGTCCTTGTCGGTTCCACAGCACTGCTGACATAGCATCCCTTTTTCTTGTTAATGTATTTAACAGTGCTATTACTTCTGTTAACTGCTTTTCTTAAAGTAAAATTCATTCTTCTGCCATGTTAAAGATCATAATTATTATTTTATAAAAAGACTGAGCAACAAAGAAAAATTTTTAATGGAACCTACATACTGGAGAGAAAGCAGATTCGAGAACTGGTAGGCAAACGATTTCTATTTCATAACGGTTGTCAAGAGAATTAAATGACATAAAGTATCTAAAGTAATGCCTGGTTCATGGGATTTTTAAAAACAGTGTTTCTAGAAAATATTATAAAAATTAATCCATTAGAATCTGTCATATGTTTTATATAATAGACTAAGTCTACTTTTAGGTTATTCTTGATCAATCAAAACTTACAGAATTCCTTTAAACATCAAAATCTCCCCTTAATGTTTAGGTCCTAACATGAAGCTAAACTTTTAAAATGAAAACAAGTGTGTTACTTGGCTAAATTCTTGGGGACTGAGTGAAGGCAAAGACCATGTGTTGATGCTCCTCAGCCTCCATCACGACATCTACCCAAGTAATTGGCCCCTAGGAGGCCCTCAACAGATTGCTTTTTGTCACGTTCAAAACCTGGCATTGAGAAAACATGTAAGTATGTGTATGAGAGGGTGAAAGAGAGGATGGAAAGCAGCAGAAGGAAAATAAAATAAACTTATGGTATCCTGGGATAAGGATTGTTTCAGTTCTCTAGTATTTGGCCAGAGAATTTGTCAAATAAAAAGCAAAGACACTAAGTTATTCTAATTACTTTGTTCTTCCCATCCAGGCACATTGTGAGTGCTGGAATTATCTGCTTTTCATCACAACTGGGAAGTTTCACACAGTCCAAGCCCATTGGGTAGTGCAAATCATTCAACAATATGACGACAATATTCATTTGGCTGACAGGGACTGCCTACCCAGGAAGACAAGAAAGGGCGCTTTCAAGCATGTTCACTGAATTGCAAAACCATTACTGAATACTGGCATAAGAAACTCTGATCTTTACTACTCCATCTCCAGAGACCTTCAACAAAACACTGTGACCAACGTGAGTGCAAGGCAGAAAAATGCCACCTGCCAACAGTATGGCCTTAAGATCACTGAAAAACAATGAGGAAAATATAAATGATCATGTACTAACAAAACAGCAACAACATTATTTTTCTTGACTTTGAGAGGGACAATTTTATCCAGTTTTCTTTTCTCTGTACTTATCATAAACTCTGAAAACCAAAAACAGATTCTCAAGATGAAGTGGCAAATCACTGGAACTGCAGTTGCCTGAAGCTGGGGAGAAAAAGGAAGAAGTCCCAGCGTTTTAAGCAGTGAGAGGGGTTTCCCCGGTATCCCTAGGAGGCGGGGTCAAGGGGAGAAGTGAAAGGATTTGTGAGGAGGAGGGAGCCTACTCCAGCAGCCACTTACCCACAAGATGAGAAGGAAGTATTATACAATATGTAAATATTTTTGTGTAGCTGAATACTGGTACCACTGGGTACCAGGTTGAACATCAGTCTTGCATGCGTGCTAAGTGGCTTCAGTCATGTCTGTCTTGTACCCTACGGACTGTAGCCCGCCAGGTCCCTCTGTTCATGGGGATTCTCCAGGCAAAAATACTGGAGTGGGTTGGTTGCTATGCCCTCCTCCAGGGGATCTTCCCAACCCAAGGATCCAACCCACGTCTCTTTCATCTTCTGCACTAGCAGGTGGGTTCTTTACCACTAATGCCACCTGGGAAGCCCAGGAACATCAGTCTTAGGAGGGAGCATTTCTACATGGTTCTGAAATGGATTCATTCACCAGTAAGTCAATTACATAGTATAACCTTGTCTCTAGAGAATTTCTTCTAAAACTGTATTTTTTCAATTGAAACTATTTATGACTGAGGGTTTTTTGTTAACATGTAAAAGAGTGTCCTTTTAAAAGTCAATCTTGTTACTTATGTTAAGAGGTTCATTTCAAAGTGAAATATTTTAAAAATGCATTAAACACCCCTCAGTAAGCTAATCCTTTCCCATCTGGCTCAGATTCTAGGATGTTTGGCTTCATCTTGTTCAGGAAAATAAAGCAGGTTCCCAGAACAATATGTTGCTAGGAAACCTTCCAGGCTTATTTATCTTGTGTTGTGGGGTGATATTGAGCATCCACCTGTGATTGGCACAAAGTAAAAGGGAGAAAAAGGTGGAGGAGGAAGGAGAGCTGATATGAAACTCCTGTCGTTTATGAGATAATCAAAGAAAATAGACAGTTGTGGTTTTAAAAACTGACAAAATTGATTTTATTTTAGGGAACGTAATATTAAAAAACCTCTTCAGTAAGTAGTTTTAATTAAAAAAACAGAAAGTCATTAAGAATTATTAAAATTTAAACAACCTACTATCTCAAGAGTAGTATAGGTATCTTTTCCCTTAAGTTACATAAATTTAATGTAATTGTGCACTTGAACAATGAGATTTAAAGTATAGGGAAGCGTGTGTGTAGGTTATATGCAAATACTATGTGATTTTGTGTAAGGGACTTGAGTATTCATGGAGTTTGGTATCTATGGGGGGTCCTGGGACTAATTCTCCACGGATACTGAGGAATGACTGTAATTACTAATTTGCTTTACTCTTTCTCAAGGTTAATCAAGCTGGCCTCAGTAGGAGATACAGAAGGCGAAGAATGAATAAGAATACAGTAGTTCCCTCTCATCCACACCGGTTGTCAGACTGCAGACAGGACCAAACTCTACATACACTCTATATTTTCCTATACATAGAAACAGTAACAATAATAATTATAGAACAATCATCACATGCTGTAATAAAAGGGTTACTTGGACACAAGCACTGTGAGACCAGACTGCTGACTTGATAACCGAGGTGGCTATTAAGTGACTCCTGGTGGGAACACAGTGTGGCTACGCTGGGCAAGGGGATGATCCACATCCTGGGAGGACTGCAGCAGGACAGTGGATCCTAATCAGAACAGCTCAGAATTTAAAACTCACGAATTTTTCACTTGTTCATTTCTGGAATTTTCCATTTAGTATTTTAGGATTGCCTGAGAAGGTGATGGCACCCCACTCCAGTACTCTTGCCTAGGAAAAAACCCCATGGACGGAGGAGCCTGGTGGGCTGCAGTCCATGGGGTTGCCAAGAGTCGGACACGACTGAGCAACTTGACTTTCACTTTTCACTTTCATGCATTGGAGAAGGAAATGGCAACCCACTCCAGTGTTCTTGCCTGGAGAATCCCAGGGACAGGGGAGCCTGGTGGGCTGCCGTCTATGGCGTCGCAGAGAGTCGGACACGACTGAAGCGACTTAGCAGCAGCAGCAGGATTGCAGCTGACTAGGGTAACTGAAATCTTGGAGCAACTACTGTATGTTCAACATTCTCCACTTTCCATGCTCTCTCTCCTTTTCATTTAAAGCACTGATTTCCTGTTTTTACATAACTCTGATAGAAAACATACATATGTATATACAAGTTTTTTTTGTATATCAATTAATTTTAGGTGAATTTGTCTTAATAATCTTTACTTCAGTAATCATGCCCATCTAGGTTATCACCTCACTTCATATTTTTATTACATTATTTTGAATACCTCTATCCCTGGGATTTCCCAGGCAAGAATACTGGAATGGGTTGCCATTTTTTTCTCCAGGGGATCTTCCTGACCCAAGGATAGAACATGCATTTCTTGCATTGCAGGCAGATTCTTTACCACTGGGCCACCCAGGAAGGCCTTTGATCAGTAGTAATCAGCATTAAGAAAAACATGAAATGCCTTCATGCCAGAGAATTTCCTTATAGTTTTAGAGATATAATTTAGAAAACTCTATATTAGAAAACTATATTTAAGCCTCCCAACAATTAAGATAAACTAAAAAAAAATTATTTTACAAATAAAATCCAAGTAATACTTGGAGAGTATTTGCCCAAGAGAGGTAACTTGCCCAACATCACATAGCTGGTAAATGGAGTCAGAAATGGGATCCTGGCAGTCTGCCTGCAAACTCTGTCCTCTTTGACCACTTAGATCTACTGCCTGGGACCAGATGACTGAGGCAAAGCTTCTTGAGAAGTTGACAGTCTAGACATAGTGCTAATTATGTGTCTAATTACATATAGCTCCGTAAGTCCAACAGCAGATGTTCATAAAGGTACAAGGGTGATCAGGAAGAAATTTGCTGGGGTAGGGGGAGAGCACCTCAATAAGGATTTTTCATTATGACTGGTTTATGTAAACTTCCTTGCCCAATCAAACATTCCTGTACTTCCCTTTGCTAATTTTTAACAAGGGGCCACTCACTTGTAAGAGGCATTTATTTTTGGCTTGATGAATCTGCTTCTTTATTTCAAAAGTAAATACAAAACTATTTACTAATCTATACAAATGCTGGCAAAGTAAATCACTATGTTTTAAAAAGGCTGATAAGATCCAGTCAATATTTTCCTGACTGTCAGAGGTCTGAGCGCCTAAAAAATTAACAGGCCAAAGGTATTAACTATTATGTACTACTGCTCTTACTTCAGATAATTTCTTAAACTAAACATCAATGATTCTAATTTAATATATTAATCACTGGATAGAGAAAAACATACAAAAAGTAGTATAGCACCACATTTCTTGGTTATGGGGGGCTGGTGCTCAGACTGAGAATTTTTAATTGAGTCACTTCCATCAAGATCTGTGAACAGAAAGTGGATCAGTGGCAACCAAAACCCTAATAGTAAGTTTGCAGAAACCTAAAGGACTTAGAATGAAATAACTGGGAAGAAATCAAGAGAGGACATCTGAGAAGAGGGAGCATGTCCTTTAGGCTTCACTTCACCCTCCTCATGGTGTTCAGCAAAAGAAGCTACCCTGACTCTTTTTGAGTTTTTAGTACTAAGAGGAGGGAAACAGTTAATTTCCTCACCTTCCCCCCCCACCAGGGTACTTGGAGAAGACTCTTGAGAGTCCCTTGGACTGCAAGGAGATCAACCAGTCCATTCTAAAGGAGATCAGTCCTGAGTGTTCTTTGGAAGGAATGATGCTAAAGCTGAAACTCCAGTACTTTGGCCACCTCATGTGAAGAGTTGACTCATTGGAAAAGATTCTGATGCTGGGAAAGACTGAAGGCAGGAGAAGGGGACGACAGAGGATGAGATGGTTGGATGGCACCATTGACTCAACGGACACGAGTTTGAGCAAGCTCTGGGAGATGGTGAGGGACAGGGAAGCTTGGCGTGCTGCAGTCCACCAGGTCGCAAAGAGTCGGACACAATCGAGTGACTGAACAACAACTGGGGGAAACCTTCAGAGAACTTAAGAGCCTATAAATGATTATTCACTGCATTCATTTTTATTGAGGTATAACTGACACATGACATGCTATCATTTTCAAGATGTACAATTTGATATCTGTACACGCTGCAAAATGATCACCAAATTCAGTCTAGTTAACATCCGTCTCTACTGTTACTCTCACTTCATCTTGTGATGAGAACTTTTAAGATGTACTCTCTCAGTAGCTTTCAAATATGCTATACAGTATTAACCATGGACACCATGCTGTACGTTACATCCCTGGGACTTATTTATTTACAGCTGGAAGTTTGTACCTTTTGACCCCCTTGCACCCATTCCACCCACCCCCACCACCACCCCAGCCCCGAGCCTCTGGTAACATTAGCTGTACTCCAATACTTAAGGAAATACAGTGATTTAAGGGGTGAGGCCAAGAAACGTATTCATCTCCTGGAGTAATTCTAACGTAACTCCCAATGTTTATAGACATCAAATTACTCGACACACTTTTCCTGAATTCACACATGGTCGACAATGCTGCACTTTCATTTCGTCAGGCGTGCTCAGCTTCCCCAATTACTCAAGCCTAATGGTGCACACTCCTGTGACAGGCTCCTGTTCTCACTCATGAATAATTGTATGATGTGAGTCACTTTCCGGCATTTGTGGCTTACTCCTGAATGTAGTGTGCTCATCAGAGTATCTATGAAAGCTTCTGAAATATTGATTTCTACTTTCTTTATCATGTTCTAATATAATCTGTCTGGCCCCAGAGCTGTAGTAACTCTAAGAGACACAGCATTTTATAGAAACTGCTTATCTGTTCATTTCTAATTTCTCATCTCCAGGTCTATAAATAATCTATGTACTATTTATATGGAACTTCTTGGCACTTCTGCTCTAGAGCTTTCCTATCAATAAATAATACCTGGAGGTAATTTCTTTATTATTCATGTTCTGACAACTTCCAAATTTACAGTGCCCAGCCCAAGACTTCTACTGAGCTCAATCTACATAACCCACTGTGAATTTCATGTATTTTGGATGTTTCATATTTGAGATGTTTTCAATCAGGAGACACAACCCATCCCCTACACCCCAACTTGCTCTTCCATGGTTCACCCTCAACAAGATGCACGGGCCAGAAACCCAGCAGTCACATTTGGGCTGGGTTTATTATGTCCATTCAGTAAGTTGAGCAGACTGAGAAAGACTAAGTGACACGCAGAGGGACCAAAGTAATCACCAACCCCAAGGTAAGGTGCCTTTCTGACACCAAAGGTAAAGCCTTCATTGCAGTATGTTATATGTCTGTCATCCACTCAGCACACAAGGCTCTCAAACCCAAGAGCCTTGCTAAGCTTTATCAGTCACCTGCTGCAGCTAGCTGAGTGAAGCAGCTGCAGGATGATGGAGATGCTCTATTTTAACAGCTGACTGGGAGATAGTGAACCTAGGATATGTGCCATCTTAACCAGCACAAAGCAGGAACTATAAACACCTTCACACAGACACACAGAAGTCGCTCAGTCGTGTCCAACTCTTTGCAACCCCATGGATTGTAGCCCACCAGGCTCCTCGGTCCATGGGATTTTCCAGGCATGAATACTGGAGTGGGTTGCAGTTTCCTTCTCCAGGGGATCTTCCTGACCCAGGGATCGAACCCAGGTCTCCCGCATTGTAGGTAGACGCTTTACCATCTGAGCTACCAGGGAAGCCCATCAAAAACACAGAAGAGTAGTAATAAGTTTCAAAAGGATGTCAGTTGAGATCTTTTATAGATGAAATCTACTTTCTAGAAGTAGACTATATGCACAGCTGGAGACAAGAGGCTGCAAAATAAAGGTCCAACTGGAAAATATCTGGGGTACCCAATTAGATCCAGTTATTCTGCATCTGTGGATTTAAAATGATCATCATCCACGGTGGAACAGATGTGTTCCTCGTTGCTTAGAAAATCCACAGCTAGCTTGATTGAGGCTACGGACATGTGTTGGAGTTGGTTCTTGAGATTCTGCAAGTTCAATCCTTCAGGTCTTGGGCAAGCCTTGATCAAATTCAGCACCTGGTTCTGGGCCACCGTGAGGCTATTTGCTGGTATGAAGTTATTCCCACCGAAGTTCCCAGCTTCACCCATTCCTGGATTGCTGATAGGCGCTCTCCCTGTGAAGGCTGGCTGTTCGACTTTGCTCAGCATCATGTGTGCATTGACTACTTCCAGAATATGTGTGGTGAACTCATTCATATCCTCCAGGGGCATGATCTTAAAGGCTACCAGGCTTTTCTTGTTCTGGAAAGATCTCAGATGACCAGCCACTTCCACATATGTTTCTGGAGGGACCACAGTGTTTTCACCACTGCGTCATCTGTGTCAACCCACTGGCGAACATCCACGGGTGCAGCTGTCATGTCATCTATCTTGTAAACAATGTTGGTTGCAGCCTTCTCTGCATTTCTGATAATCCCCACAATAGTGACCTGTGAAATCTCAACATTTTCAATTCTGAATACCTCATCAGCCAGAGTAGCAGAAAGCAGCTGAGATATGGTACAGGGTACAATGTGCTGACCTCGAGCTCTGGATTTCTTTTCAGCCTGGGAAGCTGTCGGAGATCCAAAGCCCTCAGGGGACTGTGTGTAGCCGCCTTCAGAAAACTATAAACACGTTCACCCTGAACTTTCTGGGCAAGCTAGGAAAAAAGGGAAGGTCAAACAGACCCGGAGGTGACTGAGCCGGGAGTTTCACTCTGAGAGAAGCCTGCTTAAAATTCCATAAAGTCTCAAGAGGGGACAGATTGAAATGATATATTTTCCTCCTCTCCCAGCCTTCTGAAAAAAGCACTGAGGCATAAACAACTCAAGAGATTTACAGCTTAAACCAAATTACCTTAAGGTATTGGAATCAGTCAGAGCTTAGATGGAACAGTTTTTGAGGCCTACAGCTTCAATGAGAATGCCCTTCTCTATATACTGTTCTCATATTTGTTTCTTTCTGTTCCCCCTGCTGCATGTACAGATTTGTCAAACAAAAAAAAAGACAGGTTCTTTTTTTCACCCACATGCAACAGTTGCAACAGGGTTACAACCATTCCTATTAGTTTTTAAGTCTTTTTCTAAGATTTTTTTTGTATGTGAAGGAGAAAAAAGACATTTAGCCTATTTTTCTTTAAAGCAACACAAATCCTTATCTCACTATATTGGTTAACTTCAATTTTAGACTGAATTATAGAAATTCTATTTTCTCTTAGATTTTGGAGAGAAATATATCACTGAAAATGTTTATTGTAGCATTTGAAAAATAACTGAATGCTACCCAGTGCTAAAAATTAAGACTGTAAGGTAGTATGTAATATACTAAATCTGGTCACATGTGGAATGGTATTGGTCTGATTCCAGGGAGCAGATTAACCAGCTGTAGTCCCCAAACTGGGCCACAGAAAGCTGATACAGCTATGCATTCAGAGTGAGCTAATTAAGCTTATTTAAAACTAGACAATGAGACAGGAGGGGAAGAATGGTAGCAGAGCTATGTAGGACACTGTTCTTTACCACCACCAAATGCTACGTTCACTGGAATAGTGCTGGCCTTTGCACTGCAGATGCTGAGAAACCCGAAGCGGTATTTTTATGTCAGTTGCCATTGGCAATTAGGTCAGAAGTAAATATACATTCTTGCTGAAAATATTCACTGTAGGCAGGAAGCTATAGATATTTATGCTACACAAAATTTAATTCAAGACTAATATGCTGGGACCTGCCTGTCGGTCCAGTGGTTAAGACTGCCTTCCAATGCAGGGGCATGGCTTCCTGATCCTACAGCTAAGATCCCACATGCCTCGGGGCCAAAAAAATCAAAACATAAAACTGAAGCAATACTGTAACAAATTCAACAAAGACTTTAAAAAACGGTCCTCATTAAACACACACACACACACACACACACACACATGCCAAACAGCAGTTGTATAAAACAGGCTGAGTATGTCTGTCTTCAGATTCACCTTTACCGTACCCTACTATCTGAAAAGGAAAGCAGTGGGAAAGCGAGAGAAATTGAGAACCTTTACTGTAGTCACCTACCTTAAAGGTAGTCCCTGGAAGGAAGGAAGTCAAACTGGCTAGAAATCATCAGCAGGAGTATTCAATGCATGATAACTGCACTGCCATTTTTTTTTCTTTCTGAATTTATTTTTTTATTGAAGGATAATTGCTTTACAGAATTTTGTTGTTTTCTGTCAAACCTCAACATGAGTCAGCCATAGGTATACATATACCCCTCCCTCTTGAACCTCCCTCCCATCTTGCACTGCCATTTTATATACCAAGTGTTTAACATGGGAAGAAAAACTCATCCCTCCTTTGCATTTTTAAAAACCTCCCATTTGCTCCTTCACTCCACAGATAGATACTGATAAACTACCGTGTTGCAGGCAAAGCCAGCCAAGAACAAATGCTCAGTGCGGCCCCTCCAGGTGCTCAGTCTGGTGGGGAGGAAGTCTTCAAAGAAATGACCACACAACTGAAATAAACAGCGCACTTACATAAGGTGAGCACTGTTAAGTTAAGGTTGGGGGATAAAAGTGGACAGGGTTCTAAATTTTGATTGCTTCTCTGTGCAATGACAACAAAGCTGAAGAGAAGTGAAGAGTTAAGTCAGGGACTTCCCTGGTGGTCCAGTGATTAATAATCTGCTTGCCAATGCACGGAACACGGGTTGAAGTCCTGGTCTGCGATGCTCCCACATGCCCGTGCCATGGAGCAGCTAAGCCCTTGCGCCCCAACTACTGAAGCCTCGCACCCTAGAGCCCCTGCTCACCAACAAGAGAAACCAGCACAGTGAGAAGCCTGAGCACCACAACTAGAGTAGCCCCTGCTTGGAGCAACTAGAGAAGCCCTGCATCCAGTGGAGCCATAAATAAATAATACAATTAAAAAAAAGTTAAGTCAGCCAGTGAAGAGTAGGGAGGGAGAGTGCTCCCAGCAGAGGGAATGATGGGCATAGGATGGCAAAGAGCATGCTCAGCTACATAATTTGCCAGGACCAACACAAAATAAAAATCAAGGCCGCCTGTTCAAAAAGTGAGAATTTCAAGGTGAGAGTAGAGCATTAAACCAAACGCAGTCGTGCAGGGCACATGCCCATGAAGCCAGCTGGAGGGACTGAAGGCCCGCTGGAGCACAGTGAGGAGAGAAATGGCTAGCTGAGGCTGAAGAGGTATGCGAGGTCCGCGGGCACCAGCCCAAGGTACAGGGCCTCCAGGGACCAACCTCACAGACCAACCTACTGCTGTTTCCTGCACAGCTCCACAAAGAGTTACTGAAGAGCCGTTGTGTAAGTCAGACTATTATGTAAGCACTCTTCTGGGTGCTAAGAGGAAGACAAAGAAGACAGTCTTTGCTTCTAAGCAGCTTACAAATAATTGCATAATTTAGGGTAGAATGTGGAAAGTTCCACAAGAGACTATAAGCACCAATTTGTGGGAGACTCAAGGCATGAAGATCACTCATTTGAGGCACAATGTGTAAACACAGACAGAAGGACTTCAAATGGACTGAAATTAGCATTCCTCTGCCTTTAGAGCAAAGATTGGGCTGTATCACTTCCTTATATGCCAGGCACTCTACATGTATTAATTTATTTTCGCCTCACATCTGTGAGGTAGGTGCTATTAATTTCCCTCACTTTACAGAGGAGGAAACAGAGAGTCAGGAAGGTTAAATAACTTGCCAGAGGTCACAGAGCTAGCCAGGTGGCTATTCATTCTAATCAGGGCAGTCTGGATCTGAAGTCCTGGCTTTGAACTAGTATATGATGTTATCATTTTACAAACATCTTATTTTGCTGTTTTATATTTATATGTTATTCTTATGCCTTTTTAATTTCTTTTCCCTGGTCTTCTGTTGTCACTTTAACCTTTTTATATACTTGATTAGCTATATACACTGCCTCAAATTGGCTAAGAGATAAAAAACAAGAAAAAGTAATTTTTCTAAAGATTTTTCCAACTATAGCTTCTAGAGCCAGAGTTGGCAGAAACAGCAACTGGATGGGAACTTCTCTGGTGGTTTAGTGACTGGGACTCTGCACTCCCAATTCAGGGTGCCTGGTTCAATCCCTGGTCAGGGAACTAGACTGCATATGCCACAACCAAGACCCAGCACAGCCAAATAAATGAAATAAATAACATTAAAAAAAAAAAAAAAAGAAACAGAAACAGATACATTTAGGTGTGGATTTCTGAAGATGATACAGACAATGCTACCTTCCTCTACTACTGATGACAGTTCCAATGTATCTTTGTACTGATGGGACAACCAGAGCTGATACAGTTACAGACAAGGACAATTACTACTGACTCCTTGAGGACTCTAAATCTGAATTCATGGAACTCTGAGAACTCACACATTGGCTCTCAGTGGCCCCATGACCCAAAGTTAGTTCTGTTCCTCATAGAATTGGGAAGTGTGTGTATGTGCTCATTCATTCAACAAATATCTACTGTGTACAAGGCACTATGCCAGATACTACATGGGATACAAAGACAGCTATGACACAATCCTCTCATCAAGAAACTTAGAATAAAAAAAGAAACACAATAATCTACAGAATTTGATTAATGCCGTAATTTAAATTTGAGACTCCCGCTATTGCAATTTAAAGGAGGATATTTTCACAAATCTACAAGGAAATTTAGGACAAACTTTAAAATGGAGCGAGTATGTAAGAAGGCATTGTCCTCGGGGAGGTTTTGCTATTGACCACCTAAAAGCATTGGGCTTCCCTGGTGGCTCAGATGGTAAAGAATCTGCCTATAAGGCAGGAGACCTGGGTTTAATCCCTGGGTCAGGAAGATCCCCTGGAGAAGGGAATGGCAACCCACTCTAGTATTCTTGCCTGGAGAATTCCATGGACAGAGGATCCTGGTGGGCTATGGTCCATGGTGTCTCAAAAAGCAAGACACAACTGAGTGACTAACACTTTCACTTTTCTTTTCTATAAGTGTCAGGATTTTTCTTTTTATCTTCATCAGCATTTTTCTTTTCTTTCTTTTTGGTAGGCATCAATAGCCTCCAAGGACTGGAGATAATCACGGCCATAAGTCTTTTCCCTACTACCTTTCTACCAAGCAGGAAGCATCAGTTGTTAGGTGGTAGTCAACAAGCCCAGCATGTTCAGCTGCAGGTGCCATCCTGCAGGTGTTAAGACTGCTAGCTTGCCAGAATCTTACATGCAATCTATATAAGGCCAGAGGGGCCTACATATAGTATTTCTAGCCAATTCAATGAAAAATTATTTGACATCCTTTATGCTAATTAGAAAACCCTCTGCTGCTGCTGTTGGTAAGTTGCTTCAGTCGTGTCCGACTCTGTGTGACCCCATAGACGGTGGCTCACCAGGCTCCGCCATTCCTGGGATTTTCCAGGCAAGAACACTAGAGTGGGTTGCCATTTCCTTCTCCGATGCATGAAAGTGAAGTCGCTCAGTTGTGTCTGACTCTTCGTGACCTCATGGACTGCAGCCTACCAGGCTCCTCTGTCCACGGGATTTTCCAGGCAAGCGTACTGGAGTAGGTTGCCATTGTCTTCTCCGAGAAAACCCTCTAGTGTAGATTTAAATATAAGTAAGTTGAATTTATAGTAGTTATTTCCTGATTGGCATTTTTCTAATGCCAACTAACTACCATTCCCATATCTGCAGCTACTGCTAAGTTGCTTCAGTCGTGTCCGACTCTGTGTGACCCCATAGACGGCAGCCCACTAGGCTCCTCTGTCCCTGGGATTCTCCAGGCAAGAATACTGGAGTGGGTTGCCATTTCCTTCTCCATTTCCATATCAGGGTGCTTCAAATATTAATCAAGTCCAAGGTATAGACTAAAACTAACACATATCACACTGTGTAGCCTGTAGTGTCTTCATTTAAATTGTAGAGTCTAACAGTAGGGTAGGACTGTAAGAGCTATAGAGAGGGGTAAGATTAAGGAGGAAACAGCTCACTGCGGTTTATTTCTCTCCTCATCCCATAAAGGAAGCAGAAAGAAAGTGCTGTAAGCAAAAGGCATGGAGCTAAAAACATAGGCCTACTAATTGTGCCACGCAGTTATGTTTGTCTGAGTGAGGACCTAGGAGCCTGGTGTATGGCGCCTGCAGAGCAGGCTGGAAAGAATACCCCGGAGCCAGGTCATTAGAAGATCTAGGTCATTGCCAAATTGATGAAAGTGTGAATTATTTTGGTAGTTGCTAGTTGTGTGACCATATTTTCTGAACTAAACACTGGGCACATGGGCTTAGCAGATGTTTGTAACCATTCTGAATATGAGAAGCAATCTGGAGTACGAAAGAACATAGAATACTGAATTTTTTAATTGTTTTGGTAGCTTATAGGACTTAGAAGGTAGAATATTTGACATCAGAACTACCTTAAAAAAAAAAAAAAGTCTGGTCCCAGAAATGATAAGAAGTCAGTAAGGTTTTAAGACACAGAAAGATCATAACTGTGCTAGTAAGAATGTTCACTGGAAATGGTGTCTACGCTAAACTAGAAAGGGGGATAAAGAAAGGAGGAAGGTGACAACTGAAAAAATACTTATAAAGTTATGAAAACAGCTCAGGAGGAAAGGCCTTTGTTAGATGGCGGCAGTACAGGACTTGCCTGGCGGTCCAATGGTTAGGATTTCACGCTTTCACTGAAGAGGGCCTGGGTTTGATCCCTGGTTGAGGAGCTAAGATCCTACAAGCTGCATGGTGCACCCATAAAATTAATAAATTAAAAAATAATAAATTACAAAAAAATAAAAGGAGACAGTAGAAATACAAAGGAAGGACCATTAAAACCAATAATAGAGAGGCCTTTAAAGCAAGTCTTCCTTGCTCATTTTGGTCAGGCCAAGAGAACCCTTCCCTCCTAAAACTTCTTTCAAACTAGTCTATACAACTTATTTAACAATCACATATGGCTATAATTAGTTTTTCCTGGGCATGAATTTTCTTAATCCAATTAGGATGCCTTATGGTAAAAACAAACAAACAAACAACTGCTTTATTTAAACTTGGTATCTCCTGCTTTAATTGAAACAAAAAGCTGAATACTCAGTAGATGCTTAATGCAGATTTGTCAGGTTAAGCACATTCTTCATGTCTCAGGGTTCACAAGGACCGTGTTAAGTAGTCAAAATATTGGAATAAAAAAAGAGATAAAGACTGTGCCTATATATTTTCCTTGAGTATGGGTATTATAGGAGACACAATGACAGATAGCTGATAAGTAGAAAGATACAGAAATTCACTTAACATAGGATATTTCTGTTACCTAAATGAGAAGACTGTGATAACCAATTAAAAATGGCAGTTTTCCTTGATATGTTTGACAGAGCCAATAATTAGCTCTGCTCTGTGGGGCAATTTCTAAAGTAGTGCATAAGAATGAGACTATTTGAGGAAACTTTTTATGCTATGCAATTAGATGCTGTTTCATAAACTGAAATTCATTTCTGTAATCTTGGGGGGAAAGACATTAGTAAAAACATCATGCATACTAAATGCTTAATATAGGCAGGACAGATATATATGTATATCTGACAGTATGTCTAAGACAATTCTCACTTTGAATAAAGCTAATATCAAACTAACTTTCTAAAAGTTAACTAAAAGAAATCATTTTAAATGGGAAAATAGATCAAATAAGAATATGTTTGCAAGTAGGCTTGGCTGCACAGGTGGAAGAAAGGTTAAGATTAGTTTTGTATATGCCTGTTTAAGGTCCATCCACTGTTGTTTACACATGAACAATTGCTCTCCAAAGCTTGGGGTGGAGTGGCACTTACGCCCTCATTTCCATGGAAATTGTGAGGAGGCAAGAAAAATAATGTATGGGGAAATGTGTAAGTCAGCCCTCACTTCCCTTCCACCCATCCAGCCCTCCTCATTTCCATGGGAACAGGAGTTGAAAGACCTCCAGCAGCTGAAAGTTAAAGCTCACTCATAGACTGCAGCTGTTTGAATGTCAGCTGAGCACTGCAAATGACAGTTTATAGCAGCTGTTAAATTTTTTAAATGATGTTTTCCCTAATAAATTCCTCACTATAATAATTTACAAGGGGGAAACTGACTATATAACTAGCATGAGGAAGAACACTCAAAGGGATGTTTTGAGGCTTAGTCTGTTGCTGTCTTTCATAATTCTAATATCATATATCATTTTAAAACAAATGACTGAAATAGGAAAGGCAGTGAAATGAAGAGTGTATTCATCAAGTCACTGGGATGTCACAAACTTCTTCCAAATGGTGGACGTGGAAAAGTGTGGAACAACTAATTACACTCAGGGAGGAGAGAGAAAAGGAGGAGGAGAGAGAAAAGGACAAGGAGAGGAGGGATCTAATTTAACTTTAAAAAATGTTTAATTATATTTTATTACACAAAATTATGTGAAGATTGTCAGCTACACATAGAGATGGAACCCTGAGTCCAATGATGTTGGTGAGAGATCTTGACTTAGGCATTTGCAAAGAATTCTATAAATAAACAGTACTGTATTCAAATCTCTTTGGTTGGAGTTCAAATGGAGAGGTATACCCATATATTCATACGTGTGTGTGTGTATGTATGTGTGTATATATATATTTGCTACTGTGATTGGAAAGGACAAACCAGAACTTGCTAAAAAGACTGCCCAATTCCTCTCTACTTTTAAGGGCTTTCAGTTCAGTCGCTCAGTCACGTCTGACTCTTTGCGACCCCATGAATTGCAGCACGCCAGGCCTCCCTGTCCATCGCCAACTCCCGGAGTTCACTCAAACTCACGTCCATCGAGTTGGTGATGCCATCCAGCCATCTGTCGTCCCCTTCTCCTCCTGCCCCCAATCCCTCCCAGCATCACAGTCTTTTCCAATGAGTCAACTCTTCACATGAGGGGGCCAAAGTACTGGGGTTTCAGCTTTAGCATCATTCCTTCCAAAGAACACCGAGGACTGATCTCCTTTAGAATGGACTGGTTGGATCTCCTTGCAGTCCAAGGGACTCTCAAGAGTCTTCTCCAACACCACAGTTCAAAAGCATCAATTCTTCAGCACTCAGCTTTCTTCATAGTCCAACTCTCACATCCATACACGACCACAGGAAAAACCATAGCCTTGACTAGATGGACCTTTGTTGGCAAAGTAATGTCTCTGCTTTTGAATATGCTATCTAGATTGGTCATAACTTTCCTTCCAAGGAGTAAGCGTCTTTTAATTTCATGGCTGCAATCACCATCTGCCGTGATTTTGGAGCCCCCAAAAATAAAGTCTGACACTGTTTTCACTGTTTCCCCATCTATTTGCCATGAAGTGATGGGACCAGATGCCATGATCTTAGTTTTCTGAATGTTGAGCTTTAAGCCAACTTTTTCACTCTAAGTGACTTATAGATAAAAATCTATGTTATAAGCTTTTAGCTCAAGGGGAAATAGCTTCTTCAATTCAGATTATTTCAGATTAATGAACACAATCTTTTAAAATATATGTGAAGGCTGACAAAGGAAAAAAAATTCTTTTTGTTTTATATGTCAGTGACTCAATTTTATCTCTGAGGTACCTTTTCACTCTTTGTTCCCCATTGTTCCCTATAACTTGGCTTCTACTCACAAATGCCTCAGGCAAATACAAAATCTGAACACTGTCTAATACAATTCAACAGAATAGTGTCAAGAGCATTAGCCAGCAAGGTAAGTGGGAATATTATAATAGACCTTTGGGGCCTACATGGGCTTCTTATTTTTACCATAATCTTCATGGTGATAGTTCCAAAAACAGGATATAAGAATAAACTATAGCAGAGTTCCAAGTTAAGATAACCAACCGGTTTTCACTGCTGATTCACATAGTCTAATTTCATTTACATCAAGAAGTACATATTGAAAACCTTCTTATCATCTAGCTCCAGGTGCTAGTAACACGAACAGTTATGAATGAGATTGAGTTTCTAACTGCCAGGTATCTATTTTTGAATGAGATATTACTATTTTAAAATTAATCTTATAAAAAAAATACATGGAGTTCTCTTTCCCCAGCCCTCATTTCTATAGATCTTGATATTCATGAGGGTTGTCCTGAGACTTTGTGAATGTTATTTATAATGTAACAGATAACATACCCTATAAAATGCAGGTTAGTAGTTGAAAAAATGAAAGTGACCCAAGGTGAATATATAAATATAGGCCCAAAGTTATTAATAAATTCTGGTAGTTCCCAATTCTGCATAAATGCTTTTTCTATTTTCATGAGCAAATTTCTATTGGCTAACATAATAGTTAAGATAGTTTTATAAAGCACTTTGATACTTATGTAAAGTATATGGTGATACAGGTTCATAGCATAGATAGGACCTACTATTAAATTTGATAAGCTAAAGCATGCTTTAACTTAATCCAAATGGCTCTTTTCTTGCTAAAAACCATAATTCCTTTGGCCTTTATGAGAAATTAAATTTCTCAAATTTCCTTTTTCAAAACTAATGATTTCTTGTGATACATTTTCAAGAGATTATTTATAAATGCAAATATGTAAGGACAAGCCAAAATTAAGCCAAAGTTCAAATTAAGTGATTTACTTCATCTCTTAGACTTTGTAAGCAGAAGTAGGTATGTGTTTATGTATCTATTGTTTTTAGTGCAAAAAAAGTCAAAGGTATTACACCTAGATATTCTTAAAACTTACTCATATGAACACAAAACAGAGAACCCAGAAATATTTACAAAATTTTTTTGAGAACAGTAGTAAAGGTCTTCCTTGAGAACAAAGAAAAATACAAATCAGAAACATCAATCACCTTTTAAGAAGCGTGTAAGTTTTAATTTAAGGGAACTTTTAATATGAATTGAAAAAATTTTTACTTCAGGTACTTTGTCATAATTATCTCTTTTTGCTGACAGAAAAGCTAAAGGATATAATATCTAGCCCAGGAATCTAAACAAAGAACAGATTCCCTGATAATCCTGTGAGGTGAAGGTCACAACACTGAATCAATCATGCTCTGTTTTCTAGTATAAATATTTTTGGTCATTCAAGGGAAAAAAGAGAGGTTTTCACAGTGATTATACCAATTTAAGTTTCCACAACAGTGCACAAGGTTTGCATGGCACACTTTTGATGACTACAGAAAACATAGCTAGTATAGGAGAGAAACAGTTCATTAATTGCACTTTCTTATATGTGACATTAAAAAAAAAATGTACCAATTCCACTGCTTTGTAACTGTTACCATTGCTGATCCCTGCTTTAACTGTTTCTGTTAGGCTTTAACAGAAAAGGTTTCTAAACCAAGAAGACAAAGAAGAGTTTAATTCTTCTACAACTTTATAATTTTCCACAAACTGTGAGTTGATCTGGATAGATACTTCAGTCTGACCCTGATGCAAGACCAGAAGTGTTCGGATGGCTCCAAAACCCTAAAAATGGTCCCCAAGCACACGTGACAACCAGGGAATCTTCATTATTCAAGAGACAACCTCAATGAAGACTGGAATACCGAGTAGAAAAATCTGTCTTCCCCAGGACAGTGGGTCTCAAATACAAGTGTGCATCAGAGTCTCCTGGAGGGCGTGTTAAAGCACACATTTCAGGGCCCTGTTCCCAGAGCCTCTGATTCATCAAGTCTGAGGCAAGCCCTGAAATTGCGCATCCCTAACAAGTTGCCAGGTGATGCTGATGGACCTAGTCTAGAGAACACACTTGGAGAACCTCTGCCCTAGTTTCTGCTAATTAGGGTACATCCTTGAGGACTCATCAGTCCACCCAATCTCCTTTTGTAGTCAACCCATGAAAACAGAGTGCAGGATGGCCTTCTGCAGGTAGACTGGGCCAAAAAAGAGTGAGGAGGGTAACCATGCAAGGGGATGACCTTGTGTGGGACATCAGAGCCCAAGAAGGGTGAGGAGGGCATTTACACAGTGAGGCAGCCTAGCGTGGGTGTGCTGCAACCCAAGGGGAAGACATCCATAAGAGAGGTACAATCTGACATGGGGAGTTAGAGCTCCAGCAGAAGGAAGGAGGCAGCCTCACAATGTGGGGGAAGCAGGGGCAGCAGAAATAACAGCCTTGTGCATACAAAGGGATTGATGGAACACGTTAAGGATCCAGGTTGCTCAATGTCAAAGAAAGTAGTTATAACAATGGAAAGAAACCCTATGTTCATAGCAGCCCTATTCACAATAGCCAAGACATGGCAACACCCTAAATGTCCAGCAACAGATGAATGGATAAGGCAGATCTGGTACATATACACAATGGAATATTACTCAACCATAAAGAGAATGAAATAATGTCATTTGCAGCAATATGGATGCAACTAGATTATCACACTAAGTGAAGTCAGTCAGAAAGAGAAATACCATTCTGCTTGTAAGTGGAATCTAAACTACGACACACATGAACCTAAAACATGACATGAATGAACACTCACAGACACAGAGAACAGACTGGAGGTGGCCAAAGGGGAGAGGGTCCAGTGGGGGATGCGGAGGGAGGCTGGACTTAGCAGATGCAAGCTGCTATACAAAGAATAAACAGCAAGGTCCTACTGTATAGCACAGAGAATTATACTCAATACACTAAGATAAACCATAATGGAAAATAATATACAACAAGAGTGTACATATATATAACTGAATCACTTTTGCTATACTGCAGAAATTAACATACTGTAAGTGAACTGTATTTCAACAAAAACATTTCATAAAAATATTAATGAAAAAAGAACTAGAATGAGCCCTGTAGTTTGGCTTCAAAGTGGAGGTAAAGGTGCAAAGTCAGAGTTTTCACGTGTGTGTGTGTGTGTGTGTGTGTGCGCGCGCGCATGTGTAGTGTGTATTTCCTAGCTCCATCTGCTCAGGGGGCCTAGAAGCAATGACACCTCCCTGGTGGTGTACCTCTATTGCAGAGATCTTGGTTTCTAAATTATCACTCTCTACTAAAGCGAACGAGGGCTTCTTAAATACATGATTTCAAGGTCAGGGCCAGGAAAGCACAAAAAGAGCCTGGAATATCTTGCTGTTCCAAAACCAAGTTTTGCTCAGAGAAAAATGGGAACATGTCACAGGACACAGACATCATCTTGGAGGAGCTCCTAATGGTCCCCAAAGGGATATTTGAGCATTAAAATGAATAGTTACAGGAACAAAATAACAGGAAATCACAAGTTCATATAGACGTGAATTAAATTAAATTATTTAAATTATGTTGATTAGGAAAGGGATATTTATAGCATTTTAAAGCCTTCTCCACAAAAACCTTATTCGTTATGTAGGAGAACAGAACCTTACATGGAGAACCTGGTAGGAACCACCATTAGTCAAATGAGCAAAGTGAGCATCACCAGTAATTGGACAAATCAAAATCGTGCCCCAGGGACATCCTTGGTTACCCAGTGGTTAAGAATCTGCCTTCCAATGCAGGGGATGCAGGTTCGATCCCTGGTCAGGGAAAAACATCTCACGTACCACCGGGCAACTGAGCCCATGTGCTGCAACTACTGAGCCCTCTGAGCCACAACTCCAGAGAAGCCTGTGTGCTGCAATGAATGATTCCACGTACTGAAAATAAAAAAGGGAAAAAAATACCATATCTAGGATAGTCTGGTCAAAATGTATACCCTAAATCTAATCGTGAGGCACCATCAGGACAAACTTGAACTGAGAGACATTCTATTGAATAACTTAGCTTGTAATCTTCAAAAGTATCAAGGTTACAAACGTCAAAGATAGACCAAACAGCTGACTGAAGGTGTCTAAAGACAGAAGCTGAACACAGTGCCTGGCTCAGAGTTTACCTTTAAAAAAATTTCTTTAATTAAGTGAATAATTTGAAATATTAAAGAAAAGGATGGACTTTGCAGACTTGTTCTGATATAATCCTACTTGGAGAAAGAGAAGTACCAGAGGATTTCTCTGGGTCCTTTACAGTTTACCAGTTCTATCTGGTTCACTATCTTCCTGCTCATCTATCACTCAGAGCACAATGAACAATAGAATTTGAGCACGGATAGCTCAGAACTGCTCTGGACAGGCAAACAACCACATACCCAAGGAACACGATCAGTCCTAAGGAAAGCTGAAGGGAAGTGAAGAAGTGAAAGCTGCTTGGTCGTGTCCAACTCCTTGCGACACCATGGACTATACAGTCCATGGAATTCTCCAGGCCAGAATACTGGAGTGGGTAGCGATTCCCTTCTTCAGGGGATCTTCCCAATCCAGGGACTGCACCCAGGTCTCCAGCATTGCAGGTGGATTCATTACCATCTGAGTCATCAGGGAAGTCCAAGGAAAGCGGCCTTATTAAAAACAGCAAGAAGCTTAAAGTCTTAATTTAACACTAAGTAGGCAAATCTCAAAAACCTACATATACCTGGACACAAAATGGGAGGCAGACAGTGTCAACAGTAGAGACCATCACATGCAGCCTTTCAGATGGTATTTCTGCCATTTGGTTGTATGCTCAACCAGGAAGTGATCAGAACCAATGTATCAACATGGGTTTTTTTATGTTAAATATTATCAAAACCTTCTGTTATAAAACAGGAGTCATTTCTGGCTTCTTACAGTGCCAGGGGACTGTTACGCAAGTAGTAAATAGACATCTAAAGTTACTACCCATTTATTTTACAACTTGAGATGGCTAGTTTACCAATTAACCAGAATCTTTAGCATATTGAGGCAAAGAGCAGTGCAGAGCTATATATGTTATATGGATACGAAAATTCCCTGCCTTCCTCCTTCCCTCTTAAAAACTCCCATTGGCTGAGATAACTAATGCTGGTTCAGTATAGCTGAGTCAAACACATGACAATAGCTGTCTTCCCTAATCTCTCTCTTTTTAAAAAAAAAATATGTCTTGCCAGGGCTGAAGCAAGCTTTGATTTAGCTCAAAGCACTGGCTTCTATTAGGCTTCAAAAGCCTCACAAAGAAAATCCCTGAAAGAGGATCAGTGAAAAAAGCATTAACTGTTTGAAGCCATAAGAAATGACTTCCCTTATTCAAAGCATTCGAAGCTAGGCTTAGAATGAGAGTATTAAAATGTCAATCTTACCATTAGCACTGGGGATTCTGAATTTTATTCTTTAAATATAATGCAAAAGACATTCCATCAGCTTTCTTCTTAAAAAGAAATGGGAAATGTTCATCACATAAGAAAACACTGAGTTTCACTGGACACATATATTCATTCCCACTACCCAGAGCCTGGTCTGGAGGAGGTACATGTATACTGTGAAGTACCCTGAAAATAAATAAAATTAGGTATTAAAAGCATCCATATTGTTTATTTTCTCTCTCTCCTTTGAGAGAGGGAACGATGAAGGTATGATTTTTCAAAATGTTTCCAGTGAAACCCAAACTGGAACAACAGCAAAACCTCACTGAAATTGAGGGTCTAAAAAAAGAACAAACTATTCCCCATTTGATAAACTGAAACTGATAAATTCCTTTACTTGGACTTCGGTGGCTTCATATTCACCTGAACTTCAAAAATGTATCATCAGATTACCATTAAATGTAGTAGGAATGCTTACCAATATTTGGTTACAGTTTTAAAGCTCTTATCTTTTAAGATGTATACTTAAATACTGATGAATGAAATAATATATCTGAAATTTTTAATACCCCAGCAAAAAAAGTTGAGGAGAAATGAAATAAAGAAAAGTGGGAGACTGATGGTTACTGAAGCTGGGTGATGATACATGAGTATTAATGGTTCTCTTCTCTCCAGTTTTGTGTGTATTTAATAATTTCCATAATACAAATTAATATATATGCAAAACAAGAAGATTCAGGCATAAAAAATAAACTTGTGCTTACCAGCGGGGAGAGGGGAAGAAGGAGGGACCAATTAGGGGTATGGGATTAAGAGACACAAACTATTATGTATGAAATATGTAACTAACAAGGATATATTGTATAGCACAAGAAATTATAGCCATTATCTTGTAATAACTTTTAATGTCATATAATCTATGAAAATACTGAATCACTATGCTGTACACCTCAAACTAAAACTATAAATCAACTATACTTCAAAAAAAACTTGTGAACAACAAAAATTTCCATAATAAAAAGATATTTTAATGCATCCATTATTAAAGCTCTTGTGTATAATTATGGCAATGACACAATGAAATTTGGTCTGGATTTAGGTCCTTTCCATTTAAAACACTGGTTTAGAAATCTAATTCTATCCTTGATGTTCTAATCACTTAAAGTTACAATGAGAGATTAAAAGAAATTTTTTTTAATACAAAAACATTTTGTATTGGGGTATAAGAAGAAGTGAAGTCGCTCAGTCATGCCTGATTCTTTGCAACCCCAAGGACTGTAGCCTACCAGGCTCCTCTGTCCATGGAGTTTTCCAGGCAAGAGTACTGGAGTGGATTGCCGTTTCCTTCTCCAGGGGATCTTCCCGACCCAGAGATTGAACCTGAGTCTTCCACATTGCAGGCGGACGCCTTACCGTCTGAGCCACACTGATTAACAATTTTGTGATAGTTTCAGGTTATAGAGATATCTAACACCTATGCATGTGTGCTCACTCAGTCGTGTCTGACTCCTTGTGACCCCAAGGACTGTAGCTCACCTGTTGCTCTGTCCATGGAATTCTCCAGGTAAGAATACTGGAATGGGTTGCCATTCCCTTCTCCAGGGAATCTTCCCAACTCAGGGATTGAACCTGGGTCTCCTGCATTGCAGGCAGATTTCTTTACTGTCTTAGCCACCAGGGAAGCCTTATTTAACATCTGTGCTATTGCTGCTGCTACTGCTAAGTTGTACAGTCGTGTCCGACTCTGTGCGACCCCATAGACGGCAGCCCACCAGGCTCCCCCGTCCCTGCGATTCTCCAGGCAAGAACACTGGAGTGGGTTGCCATTTCCTTCTCCAATTTAACAGCTGTAGCAAGCCCCAAATATAACATAGCCCATTTTCATCCACGTTTAGATATACCATGGGGCAAGCGTTTAATAAAAGTTAGACAAAAAGATTTATAAAGTAACTTTGTCCTATTTCCTAGTGCACATGTTGTAAATGACACCATTATAAATGGATTTCATTCTATTTCAAATTCTGAATCATAGTTCTTTGAGACACATTTTTTCTTATCTCCTTCTCAACATGGAAAATGAAGAAAGTAAGTACCAAGTAAATCATCACTTGACAAGTACAAAATCAAGCTCATTGAATTTTTGCTCTATCATCAGTAGGAATTTACATTTCTAATTTCTAATCTGACCAAAGTACAAAAGCTTAGTCATATTTTTCTTAACGAGTCTGAAGAACAGAATCTTTCTTCAATACTGACAGTGGGGAACAGGAAGAGAGCAGTAACTAAAAGAGGAAAGTGGCTTCTCAGACAATTTCTTCCCAGTACTCCATCCTCAATCACTTCCATTCACGCTCTTGCTCGCCAAACACAACTGTTAAAAACCCACTGAGCAGCAAACTTCCTTAACAAGGTAGGGGTCACAGTGGAAAAATGAGGAAAGTAGTAGTATAACTATGCAAAAGCACTGCTATATTTGTTTACAAGTCTGTATCCCCTACCAAACTTAGAAAAGGCAGAGGAACCAGAGATCAAATTGCCAACATCCACTGGATCATTGAAAAAGCAAGAGTTCCAAAAAAACATCTACTTTTGTTTTATTGACTACACCAAAGCCTTTGACTGTGTGGACACAACAAATTGGGAAAATTCTTAAAAGAATGGGAATACCAGACCACCATACCTGCCTCCTGAGAAATCTGATTGCAGGTCAAGAACCAAAAATTAGAATGGGACATGGAACAACAGACTGGTTCCAAATCTGGAAAAAAGTATGTCAAGTCTGTATATTGTCACCCTGCTTATTTAGTTTATATGCAGAGTACATCATGTGAAATGCCAGGGTGGATGAAGCACAAGCTGGAATCAAGATTGCCAGGAGAAATATCAATAACCTCAGATACACAGATGACACCACCCTTATGGCAGAAAGCAAAGAAGAGCTAAAGGGCCTCTTGATGAAAGTGAAAGAGGAGAGTGAAAAAACTGGCCTAAAACTCAACATTCAGAAAATTAAGATCATGGCGTCTGGTCCCATCACTTCATGGCAAATAGATGGAGAAAGAATGGAAACAGTGACAGACTTTATTTTTCTGGGCTCCAAAATCACTGCAGATGGGGACTGCAGCCATGAAATTAAAAGACGCTTGCTCCTTGGAAGAAAAGCTATGACCAACTTAGACAGCATATTCAAAAGCAGAGACATTACTTTGCCAACAAAGGTCCGTCTGGTCAAAGCTATGGTTTTTCCAAGTAGTCATGAATGGATGTGAGAGTTAGACTATAAAGAAAGCTGAACACTGAAGAATTGATGCTTTTGAACTGTGGTTTTGGAAAACACTCTTGAGAGTCCCTTGGACTGCAAAGAGATATAACCAGTCAACCCTAAAGGAAATCAGTCCTGAATATTCATTGGAAGGACTGATGCTGAAGCTAAAACTTGGATGCGAAGAACTGACTCAATTGAAAAGACCCTGATGCTGGGAAAGATTGAAGGCGGGAGGAGAAGGGAAGATGGTTGGATGGCATCACTGACTCGATGGACACGAGTTTGAGTAAGCTCCAGGAATTGGTGATGGACAGGGAAGCCCGGTGTGCTGCAGTCCATGGGGTCGCAAAGAGTTGGACGTGACTGAGCAACTGAACTGAACTGAACTGATCCCCTACCAACAAGACTGATTCTCCAGGATGGGGCTTTACTTAGTTCCAGCACTGGCACGGACCATGTACACAGCAGGTACTCAATAAATATTTATCAATCCAATGTATAAATGAATTTTTAAAAAATCTACAAAAAGGAGGGAGGGAAATTACAGAAAAAAGATTACAGAAAAAGAAAAATGGCAACAAAGTTACAAAATATTAGAGATGAAAAGAATTGATTTCAGTCAATCATTAGACAATCATTGCAAACATTTCTGGACTTCCATAAGGTTCTACTCAGGGCTCTAGGTAAATAATGAAATTAACAGCCAAAGTTGAAATATTTATAGGCTTTTTTGCTTATATCATTTTCTTTCTGTATAATCTTTCTCTTGCATCTCAATTATTGCCTGTCTGTTCCTTCGTTCCTCCATCCAATACATAAGTGAAGAAAGACCATAAAGTGACAATAGATTAACCAAGATCTGTATGGGGTACAAGTCAGGACAAGTATCACCGAGATAGGAAGTCTTGGACCTAGAAAAATAAGTGCTGAACAGCTGAACTAAGAGGAATAAACTGAGAAAGGCCCCCCAGAAGGACCGGTTCTCAGGGAATCAACCATAAGTGGGGTGTAAAGACTGGAAAAGGCCAGATCCTGAGGGACCTGGTAGGGCAGAGTAAGGAGTTCAGACTTCTAGATTCTATGAATTAGGGAATCACTGAAGGATTTTAAACAAAAGAATGCCATGCCCTAGTAGAAGTTTAGAGAATGATTAAGTGATGAGAAAGGAATGAAGAGGTGAGGACAAATGTTAAGAAGTTAAAAATGAACACAACTTGGTCACTGAGCAGATGAGAACATTGCCTACACCAACTCTGAAGTTTTTTGGCTGGATGATACCATTCTTTGGCACAGAGAAGTGAGAAGGAAGAGCTGGTTTAGAAGACAAGTGCAGTCTTATATCCTGGATTTTAAACCATGTGATCTTACTAATTATTCAAAATATTAATAGTATTAGATAAGAAATATTACTGTAATTAACAATCGATTAAAAGAGACAAATTATAACATCATCTAGATAGATGCACAAAGAAAGAACTGATAACATTAAAAAGAGAGGGAAAAAAATAGGTTCTCTACCTCACACTGCAGAAAAAAAATTAATTTGTACAGATGAACTAAATACATAAATAAGAAAAACAAATATTAGTAAATGTTTAAAATTTACATATAGAACTATCATCTCCATAAATCTATAAAATCAGTTTTTAAAAAGTTCCTGGCACACAGTTAAGTACTTAATAAATATTACCTATCTTCATCATCATCACCTAGACCTCTGAGTAAGGAAGAAATTTAAAATAAAAAGCCAAAAGCACAAATCATAAGAAAACAGAAGGAACATGCCTTACTGTGGCCTACACAGCTTAGCATTTGGCTCTCTCCCCTCTCTTTTCGTGGTCCCCTCCACTCCCCTCTTAGGTCACTATGCTTCAGTTTCTACAGTTCTCTAGTGCAGCAGGCATATTCCTGCCTCAGTCTTCTCACTGGCTGTCTCCTCTCCCTTCAACACCTTTTCTTCTATACAGCCCTGTGGATCACTCCCTTGCCACAGCCAAGGCTTTGTTCAAATGTACCTTTACAGTGAAATCCACCCCAATCTCTCCATTTAACTCTGTGCCCCCTGCCAGAGCTACTGATCTCCCCTGACCTTGCTCTACTTTTCCCGTATTACATATCATCTTATAATACACTGCATAGTTTTACTTACTGTGTTTATTACCTGTTGTTACATAAATGTAAGTTTCACATTGTCTTCTTTATTTACTATCATATTCCCAGAGTAGTACAGTGTCTGACACAACAAGTTCTCAGTAAATACTGAATGAAGATAAGTCTAACTCATTAAAATTAAAAACTTTGGTAAACTGAAACATGCCACAAAGTGCATAGATAAGAAAAAACTGAAAGATGTGTATAACAAGTATAACCCACAAAGGATTAATATATAAATACCTATATAAACCAGTAGAAAAACAGACAACCCATTAAGTAAATGAGCAAATGATATGAATAGGCAACTCAAAGAAAAAACCATTAACACATTAAAAAAGGCACCATCTCACCAGTCATCAGCAAAATAAGGAAACCACAAGGAGATATCTGTTTTTCCCCCTTTCTTCTCCTTGTCTAGCTTTAAGTGAGATATAGTTGACATAAAATATTATGTAAGTTTAAGATGTACAGAGCTATCATTTCACTCACAGATATAAATCTGGCAAAAAACTAGAAAATCTAAAGATACCAAGTGCACATGATGATGTGGGTAAACAGGAACTCAGATAATGCTGCTGGAGTGTATACTGGAATAATCACTTTTGAGAACAAGCTGGCAATACTGAAAGCTGAAGTTGTACATGTCGTACGGACTAACAACTCCATTTTGCAGTATACACCTTCAAAAAACTCTTGATCAGATATACAAAGATACATATGTACAAAAATGTCGAGGGGAAGACTTTCCTGGCAGTCCAGTGGTTAAGTCTCCGCTCTTCCACTGCAGGGGGTGTGGGTTCGGTCCCTGGTAGGGAAGTTCTACATGCTGTGGGATATGGCCATAAAAATAATGTCCAGGGGAGGATTATTTAAATAGCAGAAACTAGAAATAACTCAATGTTTATAAATAAAGGAATGTTATAGATTTATAGTCATACAACGGACTGCTAGTAGATGTGTATGTAATAAAACAGGCACATCTCAAAACCAATACTGAGTGGAAAAGCAAACTTAAAAAGGGTAGGTATAGTATAAAATCATTTACATAAAATTTAAAGACATATAAAACAAGAATACTGGGGTGGGCTGCCATGCTCTCCTCCAGGGAATCTTCCCAACCAAGGGATCGAACCCAGGTCTCCTGCATTGCAGGCAGATTCTTCACTGTCTGAGCCACTGGGGAAGCCACATAAATATAGTATTTATTATTTATGAAGAAGTGGCACAGTATAAAGTACATTGATTCTAAAGTTAGGTCTCCTGGGTTGGAATCCTGGTTCAACCACCTGGTACTGGTGTGATCTTGAGCAAATCCCTTATCTATCTGTACCTCAGTCTCATCTAAAAATGAGAACAATAACTGTATGCCAGGTATTAGGATGAAAGCAGTTAGTACAGGAGATGGATAAGGTTGTGTGTCAGTCTGGAATGCTGCAGTGCCCAAGAGTTTGGTCAAACACCAACGCAGATGCTGTTATGAAATTAACATTAACATTGAAATCAGTATACTTTGAGTGGAGCAGATTACTCTCAATGTAGGGGTCCTTGTGCAATCAGTTGAAGGCCTTAAGGGTAAAAACCCAGGTTTCTTGAAAGAAGAAACATTCTCAAGATGGAAACACAGAAATCCCGCTCAAGTTTCCAGCCTGCTGCCTGCACAATTCAAACTCAAAATGCAACATCAACTCTAGCCTCAATTTCCAGCCTGCCAGCCTGCCCTTCAGATTTAACACCTGCCAGTTTCCACATTAGTAAGACACTTCCTTAAAATAAAATGTTCTCCTGCTCTCTCTAAATGCTATTGGTCCTGCTTCTTTGTGGCACCTTGACTAAAATGAAACATGACAAGTGATTTGAATAGTTCCTGGTACATAGTAAGTGCCACATAACTACTAGCTCTTATTAAATATAACGTAGTAACAGTATCACAAAGTTAATGGAATGGATACACACTAATTTTAGGGCAGCAGAACCTCTAGAAGGGAGGACAGTGGGAAAGTAAATGAGCGTTTAACTCATTTACATTTTTACATTGTTTTATTTCTTAAAATATGGTCTCAAGTATGACAAAAAATGGCTATTTATTATTTGGGGCACAAATACATGGGTACTTATTCTATAATTCTGTTTTTGAAATATTTCTGACTCTTAAACATGGATTTGAACTGCGCAGGACCACTTACTAGCAGGCTGTTTTTTCAATAGTAAACACTATAGCACTCCATGGTCCATGTTGGTTGAATCCATGGATGCAGAATCATGGCTATGGAGGAACCACACAATAGGAGGACTGTCTGTAAGAAATACATGGATTCTCAACTGTGCAGAGTTTCAGGTGCGTCTAACCTCCGTGCTGTTCCAGGGTCAACTGTAGTTCATAATGAATAACAGTGTTTTTAACTATGCAGAAAAAGTTGAGACAAGTATAAACCCTTTATTTATAAACTTTGTCTTTAAGGGAAAGGGAGACAAAGGTGATTATCAGTACAAGGGGACCCAAGAACTTTCTGGGTTTGTTTGTTTGTTTGTTTGTTTTTACTCTGAGAAAGATAACATGTCCCAGGTTTAAAGAAAGAGTCACCAGAGGAGAAGTTGAAACTGTTATGTCAAGTGAGATTATCATGTGGTGTGAGACTCTGGGGGAGATGGGAAGGGATCAGATTGGGAGCAAGGCTGAAAGAAGTAATACTGAACAACAGCAGGAAGACAAATCTTTTCCAAAGCCTGGAGAAAATAAGCTAGGTAAGTTTGGGGTAGAAAAATGTATCTAAGCAGAATCTGCTTACCCTAAATTTTCTGGAAAGTAGGAAGCAAGGTCATTATTTATAGCCTCCCCATAAATGCCATTTCTTTCATCAAGTAATCCCTCCTGATTATGAAACGAAAGGTGCTTTTTTCCCTTTCCCAGATTTCTGTAGTATTTTGTACCTTATGAAACAGACTGGATTTAGTTGACGAGTGAAGCCCTCAGAAGCCTTAGGTGCCTCTGACTCAGGTGTGAGAACTCAGTCACGTTTGCATCTCCCAGTGGAACCATTTGACAGCGTAAGTTTTGACTAAATATTTTCTTGATGAAACTTGAGAGGTGACAAAGTCTATAATCAAACAACTGACTTCTAAATCTTTGTTCATTGTAGAATATACTCAAATGATTAACACTATTGTGTAATTTGACTATATATCATTTATGCAGACATGGTACTAAGGGTAAGACTTTGAGCCCCTGTTCACTGGGAAGGTTCTAGCAGAATTCAGCATCATGAAAATCGTGGCGATGTACTATACATTTAACATAAACCAACTCTTTAAAATCTGTCTATTCACTGTCTTTGAAAACTAGTTATCTCTTCAATAAAGGCTCCATGCCTTCAAAAAAGGCACTTCATATATTTTTAACTATTATCCAACAAACATTCACTGAATATCTACTATGTTTCACACAAACCATCAGCCTTAAAGGTTATTTCAGTTTTCTCTAATATCCAAATACCTAATAGGTAACAGTAATGACTAGCATTAACTGAGCCTTTCCTAGGTGCCATATGCTGTTATAAGCATATAACATTGTTTCATCCTATCTAATTCTCACAATTTTACAGATACACTCTATTACTGTTCATATTTTACACAACAGAAAACTGAAGTACACAGCACAGTTAAGTTGTTTGCCTAAAGGGACGCAGAAAGGATGTGAACCCAGACAGAGCCCGCACTGTAACAACTATATTGAATTCCTTTACCAGGAAACAACAAGTTTTAGTGTCTTTGAGATGTGGATAACACGCACGAGTTCTAGTTTTAGAAATAATGTTGTCATTAGATTTTTCAGCTGGAGGAGACCTCTCCAGCTGAAATCTCACAATGACCAAAAGCCTGGCCCTTATTCAGAATTATTTCTCTCCTGGTATAGGAGTAGGTCATGTTCTTAGAAGTTCGTGATGAGAAAGCAGTGCTGAGAAAAAGAGCCAGGATCTGAAGAACCTGCCAAGGAAAAAAGTAGCTTTAATAATCGGAGGGCAGAGTGCCTCAAAACAACACTTAACTACTGAAAATAACATCTGTTACCCGTACTAATGTCAATAGTTATTTCAACAGTAGAGACACCTCAATGCAGCCTCTACATCCAATTTGGACTGTGCATACTCAAACTGAAAGAAAAATGAAAATTCTCCTTATTTAAGCCACTGTTGGTTAAGGTCTGTTGGTTAACTTGTATTTTCATACAACAAATACTACAATTTCGTGACTATAATTTCTTATTTTGTAAAAGGTTTTGACCTTTTTCGCTTTCTGAACTTGTATTTAACCTATGAACATATAAAACTTTCCTTAGCTCCTGTATTATTCTTTTCAGTGATGTTTAAGTGTTACGAGGTCATTTTAAGTCCCATCATTGTCTAGACTTGATGACAAAGCAAAAAGATAAGGTCAGATATATTACTGTGAAAGCCTTAAAAATCTAGCCAAAAATAAACAAAGATCAACAGAATAGAATTGGGAGTCCAGAAACAAACGTTTACATTTACAGTCATTTGAGTTTTGACAAAGATGGGCTCAATAAAGGACAGAAATGGTATGGACCTAACAGAAGCAGAAGATATTAAGAAGAGGTGGAAAGAACACACAGAAGAACTGTACAAAAAAGATATTCACGACCCAGATAACCACAATGGTGTGATCACTGACCTAGAGCCAGACATCCTGGAATGTGAAGTCAAGGGGGCCTTAGGAAGCATCACTATGAACAAAGCTAGTGGAGGTGATGGAATTCCAGTTGAGCCATTTCAAATCCTGGAAGATGATGCTGTGAAAGTGCTGCACTCAATATGCCAGCAAATCTGGAAAACTCAGCAGTGGCCATAGGACTGGAAAAGGTCAGTTTTCATTCCAATCCCAAAGAAAGGCAATGCCAAAGAATGCTCAAACTACCGCACAATTGCACACATCTCACACACTAGTAAAGTAATGCTCAAAATTCTCCAAGTCAGGCTTCAGCAATACGTGAACCATGAACTCCCAGATGTTCAAGCTGGTTTTAGAAAAGGCAAAGGAACCAAAGATCAAATTGTCAACATCTGCTGGATCATCGAAAAAGCAAAAGAGTTCCAGAAAAGCATCTATTTCTGCTTTATTGACTATGCCAAAGCCTTTGACTGTGTGGGTCACAATAAACTGTGGAAAATTCTGAAAGAGATGGGAATACCAGACCACCTGACCTGCCTCTTTAGAAACCTATATGCAGGTCAGGAAGCAAAAGTTAGAACTGGACATTGAACAACAGACTGGTTCCAAATAGGAAAAGGAGTCCATCAAGGCTGTATACTGTCACCCTGCTCATTTAACTTATATGCAGAATACATCATGAGAAACGCTGGGCTGGAAAAAGCACAAGCTAGAATCAAGATTGCCGGGAGAAATATCAATCACCTCAGATATGCAGATTATACCACCCTTATGGCAGAAAGTGAAGAGGAACTGAAAAGCCTCTTGATGAAAGTGAAAGTGGAGAGTGAAAAAGTTGGCTTAAAGCTCAACATTCAGAAAACTAAGATTATGGCATCCAGTCCCATCACTTCATGGGAAATAGATGGGGAAACAGTGGAAACAGTGACAGACTTTATTTTGGGGGGCTCCAAAATCACTGCAGATAGTGATTGCAACCATAAAATTAAAAGATGTTTACTCCTTGGAAGGAAAGTTATGACCAACCTGGACAGCATATTGAAAAGCAGAGACATTACTTTGCCAACAAAGGTCCATCTAGTCAAGGTTATGGTTTTTCCAGTAGTCATGTATGGATGTGAGAGTTGGACTTATTATAAAGAAAGCTGAGTGCTGAAGAATTGATGCTTTTGAACTGTGGTATTGGAGGAGACTCGAGAGTCCCTTAGACTGCAGGGAGATCCAACCAGTCCATCCTAGGGGAGATCAGTCCTGGGAGTTCATTGGAAGGACTGATGTTGAAGCTGAAAGTCCAATACTTTGGCCATCTGATGCGAACAGCTGACTCATTTGAAAAGACCCCAGTGCTGGGAAAGATTGAGGGCAGGAGGAGAAGGGGACACAAGAGGATGAGATGGTTGGATGGCATCACCGACTCAATGGACATGAGTTTGGGTAAACTCCGGGAGTTGTTTGGACAGGGAGGCCTGGTGTGCTGTGGTTCATGGGGTCTCAAAAAGTCGGACACGACTGAGCAACTGAACTGAACGGAGTTTTGACAAGTTTGCTAAGGAAATGCAATAGTTTTTTCAACAAATGGTGCTGAGACAATGGATATCCCTATGTTGAAAAAAAAAAATGTACATAAACTCTTATCTCACAACATATCTCCTCGCACCCCCAAAACAAAAGAAAAATAGAAGATAGACCTAAATATGAGAGGCAAAACTAAAACATTTCAAAGAAAACCTTGGAAAAAAATCTTCTTGTTAGATTGGGCAAAGATTTTAAAGATATGACACCCAAAGCATAATCTGTAAAATAATAAAAATGGTAAATTAAAAACTCTTGCTCTTCAAAAGGCATCATTAAGGAAGCAAAAAAGAAAAGTCATAGATTGAGAGAAAATATATAAAAATCATTTATCTGATAAAGGACATACCCAGAACATATAAAGAACTCTCACAACTCAAGAAGACAAAAAAACCTAATTAAAAAATGGGCAAAATATTTGAACAGTCACTTTATCAAAGAAGAAATACAAATGGCTAATAAGGACATGCAAAGATGCTCAACATAATTAGGAAAATGTAAACAAAAACTTCCAATGAACTACTACTACACACCCACTAGAATGGTCTATAATGAAAAAAACTAACAATATTAAATGCTATTGAAGAAATGGAGAAATTAGAATCCTCAGAAACTACTGGTGGGAATGTAAAATGTTAAGAATCACTTTGCAAAACGGTTTAGCCGTTTCTTTAAAAATGAAACACAGGCTTACCATACACCTCAGCAACTGCTCTTAGGCATCCACAGAAGACAAATGAAAACACATGTTAACACAAAAAGTTGTATACGAATGTTCATAGGAACATTACTCACAGTAGCTAAAAACTGAAGCAAGTAAAAAAAGTCAACCAACTAGTACACAACTAGTTTAGCATCCAACTATGGGTAAATAAAATATGGGATACACATACAATGGAATACTATTATGCGACGAAAGGGAACAAAGCAGAGATGAACTTCAAAATCGTCAGGCTAAGTGAAAGACGCAAGGTAAAAAGCTATCAGTTGTTTAATTCCATTGATATCAAATTAACAGACTGTAAATCCATAAACATAGAAAGTACATTCCAAATTACCATGTCTGGGGATGAGATAGGGATTGACTGCAAATGATGATGAGGGTAATTTTGGGGTGACAAGAATATTCTAAAACTTGATGAGGTGACAGATGCATAAGCCTATAAATAATTACCCTTCCTGAGTTTCAACTGGGCTCCCGTCTACAGATTGTCTTTTTCAGATTCTTTTCCCATATAGATTATTACAGAATACTGAGTGGAGTTCCCTGTGCTATACAGTAGGTCCTTGTTGATTATTTTTTCTATATATAAAAGAAAAGATACATGCATATGCATAACTGAGTCACTTTGCTGTACACATGAAACTAACACAACATTGTAAATCAACTATACTTCAATATAAGATAAAAATTTTTTCTGAGAGAGAGAGCAAGCCGAGAAAAAGAAAACGATTATCTTTCCCAGCCTTTCCCACAACTTGGGAGGCCATATGACTAACTCTGACTGTAAGCAAAGGTTATGCACTCCGTTTGGTACTACTGCTCTTAAAAGGGAAGGGGTTTGTCCTCCCCTTCCTTTCTCCTTTCTCCAGGGGATCTTCCCAACCCAGGTCTCAAACCCAGCTCTCCCATATTGCAGGTGGATTCTTTACTGACTGAGCCACCAGAGAAGCCCACCCATACTGGAGTGGGTAGCCTATCCAGTCTCCAGGGCATCTTTCCGACCCAAGAACTGAACCAGGGACTCCTGCATTGCAGGTGGATTCTTTACCAGGTGAGCTACCAGGGAAGCCCTGGTAGCTTTCCTTTCTCCTATTGGCCATGAGATGGCAAAGGCTCTAACAACTCCTTAGACTCAAGAGATGGAAATAGCTTGTGAGGATGGCAGAGCTACCTACGTCCTTCTAGCCTTGGATCTCACAATCATGGACTGTATGTGAGAAAATCACTGGATTTTTAGGATACTACCATTACATTTTAGAAAATGAAGAATAAAGTTCACCACTCAACATTTGTTAACTGTGAAGTATCTTAGGCAACAGCTATCTTTATGAACTGTTTGCAGATCAGCAATAAGAACATTCTTATCTAATTACAGAAAAATGTATGCAACGAATTCTGTTTCCAACTGTAGATAAATATGGTGGGAAATCTATCCTGGACACTAGTATATATATGAAGGATATGTGTTGAAAGAACATTCCAGAAAGTCATGAAAGCTTTCTAACTTGCTTCTATCTTTTAGGTGTCAACGTTTATTTTCTAAAACAAGGAATCAGTAGTCTTTCATTTTATATAATCACTGGCATTTAAATAGGACCAAAGAAAAATCTGTCTTTTTTTTTCCCCTGTGCTGCTGCTGCTGCTGCTGCTAAGTCGCTTCAGTCGTGTCCGACTCTGTGCAACCCCATAGACAGTAGCCCACCAGGCTCCCCGGTCCCCAGGATTCCCCAGGCAAGAACACTGGAGTGGGTTGCCATTTCCTTCTCCAATGCATGAAAGTGAAAAGTGAAAGTGAAGTCGCTCAGTCATGTCTGACTCTTAGCGACCCCACGGACTGCAGCCTACCAGGCTCCTCTGTCCATGGGATTTCCAGGCAAGAGTACTGGAGTGGGGTGCCATTTCCCCTGTAGTTCTCCAATAAAACTTTAAGATAAATATTACAAAAAGAAACCTTTTGCAGACAGCTCATTCATAGAAAGAAGCTAGGTATTTTCTTACCTGCCACCTGACTTAGATGCTGACAGGTAATCAACTAGGAGAGAGCTGAAAGTGAGAGGCAGTTATTAACCCTACAGAAGTTAATAAGCTTTGTAGAATTTTCACAAGGTGAGAGTTTGGTAAACATATTTACATTATCAGGAAGATTATAACACAAAAATAGCTATGTTCTTCAGGCAAGACAGAAGCTGCCTGTTCTGACATTCCACAGGGACAAACCTTTTATTTCTAGAAACACAATGTTTACTGTTCCTATCTTACTCACATGGCAATGATGAGCATGTCAAAACCTGTGGGGGAAACAATCAAAATCCCTATAGTTATATGACTTCATCACGTGGCCCTGATAAATAAGCATGCAAAGTGGACTATGAGTGGACACCTCTACTTAGAGGCAAGGCAGAATCTGTGTCATATACAACAGAGACCTAAGAGTTCATAAATTAAACTTTCAATTATTGTGCTGTTTACTGGGTATACCAGATAACAATGCAAATGACAGCAGTAAGGAGTTGCTGCCATTAGAACGGCACATATTAATTTTCACTGTTTTCTAGGTTAAAAAACTTGAAAACATACAGGCTATAAACATCTGAGATAAATCTTACTGTTAAAGGATTTCTTTCTTGAAAATCTAGAAGAGAATGAATTCACAGTTAATTTCAACTACCTGACATGACTTATCTTTTAGACTGATACATATTTCCATAATAAACTTATCTGATTAGACACAGCTGGCACTGTCAAAAACAGATTCAGTTTGTGTCCAACTCATCTATACTTATCTACACTTTTCTTTTAAGACATTTCTAGATGTGGGTGTGTTCTTTTCTGAAGACACTGAAAATTCTTGAGATCAAAGACCACATATTTGGCTTTCACGTATTTCCTGTAATAAGGCATGGTACACACCCTTGATACTTAAAAATGCACAGCTCTAGCTTGTATAAGGATAAAACAAGTATCCAATCCTTTGGGCTACTTTTCCATGATAATGGATGTGAGCTAGTATGTTCATATGCTCTTACCTGGCCCACTTTTGTGAGAAAAATTTGAGAGGCTATTGGCAGAGAAAAGTGCTCCCCTGGTAACTCAGTTGGTAAAAAACCTGCCTGCAGTGCAGGAAACCTGGGTTTGATCCCCGAATCAGGAAGATCCCCTGGAGAAGGAAATGGCAACCCACTCCAGTATTCTTGCCTGGAAAATCCAATGGACAGAAGAGCCTGGCGGGCTACAGTCCATGGGGTCGGACACGATTGAGCAACTAAACCACTTCCACTGGCAGAGAAAAGCAGTAAAATCTATAGAACAGAACACAATCATCTGTCTCATGTGGATATGGAACATATGGCTTGTATGTCATTAACACCTGCCAGCCATGGACAATGCCATCGATCAATTTTTTATGTTTTTATTTTATCAAACAGTGAGTTTGCGAAAACATAAATGCATATTACTCAGCTCAATTTGGACTTTAAATGTTCAGAAGTAAAAGTCAAATCTTATCTATTCAACTCATTTGACTACAAAACAAAATCAGGTCTGCCAAGGGTAGGAGCCACTGTGAATAACAATTCCAGAAAGAGAGCAATAAGACGACATTCCCTAACTGACCAGGGCTTGTTGTATTATTCTGAGTCTAGTTAGCAGTAACACAGAAGCTCCAGGGAGAAAACTGGGATATCTGGACTAAAACCCATCCTAGTTCTGGAGGAGTTTAAAAATCACTATCTCCAGAGTCACCTCTATCTCCTTTCTACACCATCAAGGCAAGCACAGCCTAATACCTGGAAGCAGTAAGGATCTTTCTGTTTAATCATGTGTCTCTATATTCAGCAGTTGTAAAGAATCATAGGAGTAACAAAGGAGCTTTGATTTTTATAACAATAAGTAATCATTCAATCACATAATAGGAGTATTTGAATGAGCTATTTTCAACATCTTGAAATCTAATAAGACAGATGATGTCATTACTAAGCAGATAATATGCTCACAAAATTTACTGCTAGTCTTACAAGCACATTCTCAGATTCTGTAAGCATTAAGTTAAAAATTTCAAAACATCTTTCATAAGTAAATTGAAATCTTTTCACAGAAAGATAAAGCTTAGAGAAGGAAACAAAATAACTCCTACAAATTTTCATTCAATTTAGCTACCATGGTATTCTGCATGACTCAGTGGGTAAAGAATCTGCTTGCAATGCAGGAGACACAGGAGATGCAAGTTCAATCCCTGGGTCAGGAAGATCCCTTGGAGTAGGAAATGGCAATCCACTCCAGTATTCTTGCCTGGAAAATTCCATGGACAGAGGAGTCTGGTGGGTTACAGTCCATGGGGTCACAAAGAATTGGATATGACTGAGCAACAATCATGTATATCTACATGCGTTATTCTGCACGTATTCAACTGAACAGTCTGCACTCCTATTAAATTACATAAACACTCTCTTAAACAGGCGTTCTTATGAATTTTATGATGTTTTATGTCAAGTAAAAATATGCCAGCAAATTTGGAAAACTCAGCAGTGGCCACAGGACTGGAAAAGGTCAGTTTTCATTCCAATCCCAAAGAAAGGCAATGCCAAAGAATGCTCAAACTACCGCACAATTGCACTCATCTCACATGCTACTAAAGTAATGCTCAAAATTCTCCAAGCCAGGCTTCAGCAATATGTGAACCGTGAACTTCCAGATGTTCAAGCTGGTTTTAGAAAAGGCAGAGGAACCAGAGATCAAATTGCCAATATCCACTGGATCATGGATAAAGCAAGAGAGTTCCAGAAAAACATATATTTCTGCTTTATTGACTATGCCAAAGCCTTTGACTATGTGGATCACAATAAACTGTGGACAATTCTTCAAGAGATGGGAATACCAGACCACCTGATCTGCCTCTTGAGAAATTTGTATGCAGGTCAGGAAGCAACAGTTAGAACTGGACATGGAACAACAGACTGGTTCCAAATAGGAAAAGGAGTATGTCAAGGCTGTATATTATCACCCTGCTTATTTAACTTATATGCAGAGTACATCATGAGAAATGCTGGACTGGAAGAAACACAAGCTGTAATCAAGATTGCCAGGAGAAATATCAATAACCTCAGATATGCAGATGACATGACCCTTATGGTAGAAAGTGAAGAGGAAATAAAAAGCCTCTTGATGAAAGTGAAAGGGAGAGTGAAAAAGTTGGCTTAAAGCTCAACATTCAGAAAATGAAGATCATGGCATCTGGTACCATCACTTCATGGGAAATAGATGGGGAAACAGTGTCAGACTTTATTTTTTTGGGCTCCAAAATCACTGCAGATGGTGACTGCAGCCATGAAATTAAACGACGCTTACTCCTTGGAAGCAAAGTTATGACCAACCTAGATAGCATATTGAAAAGCAGAGACATTACTTTGCCAACAAAGGTTCGTCTAGTCAAGGCTATGGTTTTTCCTGTGGTTATGTATGGATGTGAGAGTTGGACTGTAAAGAAGGCTGAGCGCCCAAGAATTGATGCTTTTGAACTGTGGTGTTGGAGAAGACTCTTGAGAGTCCCCTGGACTTCAAGGAGATCCAACCAGTCCATTCTGAAGGAGATCAACCCTGGGATTTCTTTGGAAGGAATGATGCTAAAGCTGAAACTCCAGTACTTTGGCCACCTCATGCGAAGAGTTGACTCATTGGAAAAGACTCTGATGCTGGGAGGGACTGGGGGCAGGAGGAGAAGGGGACGACAGAGGATGAGATGGCTGGATGGCATCACTGACTCGATGGACGTGAGTCTCAGTGAACTCCGGGAGTTGGTGATGGACAGGGAGGCCTGGCGTGCTGCGATTCATGGGGTCGAAAAGAGTCAGACACGACTGAGTGACTGAACTAACTAACTAAAAATATCTTTGACACAAACCAAAAAAAGTAAGTTGCACTTCATCAACATTAAAAATTTTATGCAAAGAACATCAAGAAAGTCAAAAGACAATCTACAGAATGAGAGAAAATATTTGTGAAACATATATCTAATAAGGGTTTAATATCCAGTATACATAAAGAACTCTTACAATTCCACCAAATAATGCAGTTATTATTTTGGGGGGCTCCAAAATCACTGCAGTTGGTGACTGCAGCCATGAAATTAAAAGACGCTTACTCCTTGGAAGGAAAATTATGACCAACCTAGACAGCATATTAAAAAGCAGAGACTTTACTTGTCAACAAAGGTCCATCGAGTCAAGGCTACGGTTTTTCCAGTGGTCATGTATGGAGGTGAGAGTTGGACTGTGAAGAAAGCTGAGCACTGAAGAATTGATGCTTTTGAACTGTGGTGTTGGAGAAGACTTTTGCGCGTCCCTTGGACTGCAAGGAGATCCAGCCAGTCCATCCTAAAGGAGATCAGTCCTGGGTGTTCATTGGAAGGACTAATGCTGAAGCTGAAACTCCAATACTTTGGCTACCTGATGTGAAGAGCTGACTCATTTGAAAAGACCCTGATGCTGCGAAAGATTGAGGGCAGGAGGAGAAGAGGATGAGAGAGTATGAGATGGTTGGATGGCATCACCTTCTCAATGGACATGGAGTTTGGGTAAACTATGGGAGTTGGTGATGGACAAGGAGGCTGGGCGTGCTGCAGTCCATGGGGTCACAAAGAGTTGGACAAGACTGCGCAACTGAACTGAACTGATGCAGTTAAAAATGGGCAAAGGAGATGAGTAGACATTTCTCCAGATACATAAATGGCTAATAAGCACAAATGAAAAATGCTCAACATCATTAGTCATCATAAGGAAATGCAAATTAGAACCACAACGAGATAGCCACTTCATATCCATGAGGATGGCTAGAATAAAAAACAAAAATAAAAAGTCAGAAAAGTGTTAAGAATGTTAGTGAGGCAGTAGAGAGATTAGAACTTTCCTACACTGCCAGTGGGAATGCAAAGTCGTCCAGCCCCCATGGAAAGCACTGTGGTGATTCCTCGTAGGATAATTCTATATTTAACTTGAAAGTGAAAGTGAAAGTTGCTCAATCATGTCCAACTCTTGGTGACCCCATGGATGCCCATGGAATTCTTGAGTGGGTAGTCTTTCCCTTCTCCAGAGGATCTTCCCAACCCAGGGATGGAACCCAGGTCTCCTGCATTGCAGGTGGATTCTTTACTAGCTGAGCCACAAGGGAAGCCCAAGAATACTGGAGTGGGTAGCCTATCCCTTTTCCAACAGATCTTCTCAATCCAGGAATTGAACCAGGGCCTCCTGCATTTCAGGAGGATTCTTTACCAACTGACGCAATTCCACCCCTAGGTATATACTGAAAAGAATCAAAAACAAAGACTCAAACAGATAATTGTACACCCGTGTTCACTGTAGCATTATTCACAACAGCCAAAATAAGGGAACAATCCACATGCCCAACAACAGATGAACAGAGAAACAGAATGTGCTCGTATAGTATACACATGTAACAAGCTGTCTTCAGTTATAAAAAGGAATGAAGTTCTAATATGATACCACGTGGATGAACCGCAAAAACATTACAGTAAGTAAAATAAGCCAGACATGACGACAAACATTCTATGATTCCACTTGTATGAAATACCTAGAATAAGCATTTCACAAAGTAGATGAGAGGTGACGAGGGGTTAGAAGAAAGGAGGGCAATAGAGAAGAACTGCTTACTGGACAGAGTTTCTGTAATCAGGGTTGTTGGGGGAGGTGGGTAAAACTGCTTTGGAGATAAACAGTGATGAATATAACCAATGCCACTGAACTGTATACCAAAAAATGACATACCTAAAAATTACTTTAAAACTTCCAGCATCTCTTCAAAGTCAAGACACCTAGTAGCTTAAATTACTTTTCTTCCTTTAACAAGTATTAAATTATTCAAGTCAGTTATGTGTTCCTCAAAATATGTAATGAATTAAGATTTGAAAATAAAAGCCTTGATTGTGGACTCAAAGTTCATATAGTTTAACTTCCTAGCTGATACTGGGATGTCCTCAGTATTATCCCTAAGTGACTATATACTGTTTAAACACACATAGCACTTTACTGGAACACTTACAGGCATTCAGAAGAACTTACTAACCTTCTGGTGAAAGTTCTAATAGTTAGTTTTGTTTTTCCCATTTCTGAGTTGAAATCTGGATCTCTAGCAGCCTATACTCATTAACCATGATTCTGTCTTTTATTCCAACTTCCACACAATAGTCCTTCAGAAACCTGAAGACTATTATTGGACCTCCAATGTTCTGCTATCCCAGCAGCGGAATTTCCCTTTTGATAAGATTTCAAACCAGCCTATCCAGGAGATGGTGAGGTTCAGGGAGGCCTGGCGTGCTGTTGGCAGGATAACTGAACAACAATGACAATACCAGCCTGCACCCTTCATTCTAGCTATATTCCAAGTATTTTAGTATCACGGTATCCATCACTATTATTTCCTTCTCATTATTTTCCACATTTAAAAATTTTTCCATAATACATCTATATTACCTTTCTGATGACAAAATTCTATTTTAGGGAAAAAAAACAACCACATCAGAGGAATCATTAGAGTACTTTCTGTACTCTAAAATACTAAAATATGCTCCATAGCAAAACTTATATTTAAATCTGAAAGGAAGAAAAATAGAATCAGAGCAGAACAGACGAAAAATACTGTGTTACTTCTTCCTAGACATGATACTTTTCAGAAGATTTACATGCACATTAGAGATCTTTGATCTGAAATGGTTAACCCAAGACTCTCACTATAAAGATGAGAAAATTCAGAAGCAGAAAGGTCAAATGCATTGCCACGTTTAAATCATTAGCTTAGTGTTTCTGACAAGTGCCATAAAATTGAGATCTTCCCTGCTTAAAACCTTGAAACAGCATTCCATCGCCCTGCACATGAAGTCCAGTTTCCTTAACATGGCTATTAAAGGCCGCTCTCTTCTCTAGACTAACTTTGAGCCAATCTTTGCTTCCCTCACCCAGCACTCTCTGCTCCGTTTCTTTAAGTTTTCCTGCTCACTCCTGAAACTTAGGATACACTTGCTGCTCTTGCTGGAACACCAGACCCCTTCCCCTCATTCTCTTCAGATGGTTAAAACCTCCTTGTCCCTCAGGTCCCTCATACCCAACTTAGATCACTTCTCCCTCTGTGTTCCCGCAGAGCCTAGTCCCTCTGATTTGGACTAGATCTCCCTAAAAATTCCCTTAGGACTCAGGTCTTCCCCTCTCTTCATAAAATTCATAACGTTTTTTGATAACTGTTTAACATCTATTTTGCCTATTAGACTGTAAATCCCATGGAGGTAGGAACCCCATTTTACCTGGCTCTCTTCTGTAAGCTTAGCACTAACTCCACTAGTATTACTGGGTGCAAAGGACATAGTTAATAAAAATTTAATTTTATTAATACTAAGACTTAAGTTAGCTTTTAATAACTAAAAATATCTATAAAATGCTATTAACATGCTATACTACACACAATTCTTCTGGATTTGAATCCCACATATTACTCTTTGCCCTACTATGCTTCATGGACACACTGTTTCAGCTAGACTTTTCTGGGTCCTGAGTCTGTCAACCAAAAGACTAGCTATCCACGCTGGGCCCTCTATACATTTGATATTTTTGGCTGCCTTTGTATAATTAAGTATCCTTCATTTAAGATAATTTTTAGTATAAGCCATCTTTGTACCTGTCCAATCTTCTTCTCAAGTGCCAGTTTCTGGACTATCAAAGTTTTTTTTTTTTTTTTCCCCATTACAACAATAAGTTCACAGATGTATTTGAATAAATAGACTGAAAAGTGAGATTCAAGTAAGACGGCAGCAGTTCCACATTCAAACAATAACTTTCTTGTTAGCATATGCTTTTTCCACAGTTAGGGAAATTCAAAACAGACAAAACTATTAACTGCTTTACTTATTCATTGTAAGCATGCTTGCTACAGGAAGAACCTTTGCATGTATAGAACTCAGAGTCAAACATGGAGCTTTTAGAATTTAAGTACGCATGTTTACCTTAATATCCACATTACCCGAAAGATAGTAAATAACAACAGGGCTGATCACTGTTAGAGCAATCATTCACCTTCAAGAAATTAAAGAAACTCTAATTATAGATTTAACGTCTAACTTACCATCTTCCTTAGAAACTGTTTGGGTGTAGAAAAGTTCAGGATTCTGATAATCAAAGGGATATATAATCTCAAGATTATACAATAACATATAATAATTATAAGTATAGTATTATACTTATAATAACTAATGAGTGAGAACAAAGCATAATGCCATGTATTTTGTTTTGAATGCAAATAAAACATTTTATCTTTTTTTTTAATGCCATGCATTTTCAATAATAATTAAGAACACTGTCCCAGAGCAAGGGAGCCTGTGTTCAAATTCTGACTTTGCTACTTTCCTGCAGTGTATCCTTGAGTTATCTTCTGAACCCCTGCTTCAGCTTGACCATCTGTAAAATAAGCCTACAGTTTTGTTGTGAAGGTTAAATGACTTAAAAAAAATAATGAGTTAATTGAATTAAATAAAGTTTTAAAATAATGTGATTCTTTTTATTGAATCATTTTATCACTATTAAGATGAAACTCAGGATATATGTATACCTATGGCTGATTCATGTTGAGGTTTGACAGAAAACAAAACTCTGTAAAGCAATTATCCTTCAATTAAAAATAAATAGATAATAAAAGAAGATGAAATATAATACTACAGAACTTGTGGACCCTGAGCCTTACGTTCCTTATTATGTCAATCCCTTTCATCTTAATTTGTGAGTCTACTAATTTTCTATTCTTACTCTAAGTCTCCTAACATGAAATCAGTGCATAGTCAAGAAAGGAAATTAATTCCTTCCCCTTGTAGGGGTACTGAAGATACGTACCTTACTGTCCTATGAAAAATTCTCTAAAGCTGGGGAAGACCGAGGATCTATGCAAGCAGCTGGGCTATAGAGGTGCTTAGAAAAAGGTGGATCAGTCCAACGTCAGCAGTGCTGTGGTCACCCTGTCAAATGTCACACTTATTCTGCACAGCTGGGCCCTGGCTCCTGCAGCCAGAAGCAAGCTGAATCCTACGGGTTTGGTCTAAATAGGTCACTGGTGAGTGAAATTGTTCAGCATGAATTCATAGTCATTTTATATCATGTTCAACATATAAAAAAACTTCTATATAGTTTGAAAGCTTGAGTAGGCTGAATGCCTTCATTTCACTCCAGATGGAATTAGTACCTTTATTTTACATCGTTCTTATTTCTGTTTTCCCCTTGAAGATTGCTTAGGGGAGGCGTGGTAATTTACTGTAGGATATCAATATCACTTCAAATTTGTATACCCTTTAAATATTTTCAGTGTTCTTAATTCTGGAAAGTTCACAGGACAGTTTCTCTTATTTCTAATTAACAGAAATGAATAGTTTTCGCTCAGTTATTCCAATTATTTATTTGCCTAATTTTGTAGAATATCTACCATGTTTTGACCTGGTAGGGTTTTAAAAAACTCCTTGTGTCTTGGCAAGTTTCTGTTAACAAATGATCTCTTTTCTCCCCTGGGTCCAGTCTCAACCTTCTTGCATCAAATGCAGTGTGCTAAGTTCCATTTCCATCTAAAGAGTACTCACTTCCTGAAGAAAGTGTAGGAGAAAAAGGAACTCGTGAGTCCAGCCAACTCTGTCATGGCCATCTTGGTTAGAGACAAAATATATTCTGATGTTCTCCAGTCTTCTCTCATATCCTCTCTGCACCCTTCCATCATTGGAAAGGCTGGTCCTTGAAAACATTTCATCCAAGAGCAAGAGTCTTGAGTGCTAAGCTCTCCCTTGTTTTTCTTATCTTCTTTGAAGAGTTCAAGTCAATGACAAATTAGAGTACACATTTACAGATGACATTAATCCTTTAAACAGAAGATATATTTCCTGTCTCTTTAATAAGAAGAAAGCTCAACAGCCTACACCCAAGAGAGAAAGCAATTTGCACCTTTTAGGCAGGAGCAATAAAAATGATCATTTCACATGAAGAAGTCAAATTAATGCAAGTGTGACTGTTAGGTTAGAGGGTACTTCAGAGCTTTTGGGCTTCTAACCAAAAGTCACCTTTTAACAATTAAGCAATTTTGCTGATTGCAGCATTTATCACATACTGCATGAGTTTTACCACTATCTTGGGATATGTTGAATCCCAAAACACCAAAATTATTGTCACAATCTATCAGTTTGGAGTTCTCCAACAGATAGTTCAGTAAATGTACCTAGGACCTTCCTCCTCTTCCCCTCATAATTCTTAGGATCTAATCAAGGAGGGGAAAATTATTTGAAGGTACTTTAATGTACTTGTGAAGCACGCACTGGCAGGACACATGCATTTAAAGAGGACAACAGTGACTCGGAGATGATGTTCTCAAATCCTGTTTTCAAAGAACAGCCTGGAAAGGATCTGCCACAAACTGTTTCAATGGACCCTACAAAACGAAGACCTGGTTACTAAAACTACTAGGATTATTCCATAAGAGATCTCCTGAGTATGAACAGTGCACTCCAGCTTTCTGAAACTTAGCAGACATTTTGCATGGCTGATAATTGCTGAGATCCTAATTAGAGAAGTACCTGCCAATGAAATGTCATAAACAGGACAAACAGTACATGCAATCAGGATCTACTTAAAGGTTTGTAGTAAGGTGTTGGAGAAGACTCTTGAGAGTCCCTTGGACTGCAAGGAGATCAAACCAGTCAATCATAAAAGAAATCAGTCCTGAATATTCATTGTAAGGACTGATGCTGCAGCTCCAATACTTTGATCACCTGATGTGAAGAGCCAACTCACTAGAAAAGACCCTGATGCTGGGAAAGATTGAAGGTAGGAGGAAAAGGGGATGACAGAGGATGAGATGGTTGGATGGCACCACCTTCTCAATGGATATAAGTTTGAACAAGCTCTGGGAGAGTGAAGGACAGGGAAGCCTGGCATGCTGCAGTCCACGGGGTCGCAGAGAGTCAGAAACGACTGAGTGACTGAAAAACAACAAAGGTCCTTAAAGAAAACAAAAATGGTTCTTTGTCTCTAATAGGCACCTGTATGTTTAAGATAAGGCCTTCACTTTATACGCTTACATTAACAACTCTGCTGTAAATTATCCCTTTTTCTTTTCTTCCTTTCTGGGAGAAATCACAATCTCTTAACAAGTGGTTGTCTTTGGAGATCACTGTCTTTTCTAACCTAATACATATATTGATTCTCTTTCATTGTTTTAAGGACCACAGAAGTTCTCTGGATAGAGAGAATTTCTGAGTGGTAAAATTATTAGTAATTTCTGCCTTTTATTTTTTATTTATTTTTTTCCAAATTTTCATGTATAATCAACATTATTTTACTCATTAATGATTAAAAAAAAGACTAAGTTGTAAGATCTTTAGGGAATAGAGCTATTTGGTATGCTTCTCTTTAAATAAATGATACAAACAGCTATTCTTTCTGTAATATGTATTAATCAACTTTAGTACATCATTTTCCTACTCAAAACCTTCATCTATAGAACTAAAATATCGATCCCTTAGCATTACACACAAAACCCTCCATGACCAACACCTATTTTCTTACCACTTCCTGGCCTTCCTCTCATATTCTCATATTCTAGCTAGATCAAACAGGATAAAATTCCCAGACATGCTATTTCTCCTGTGTGCTTCTCAAAGTGCTCTTCTCTTCACCTGTAACATCTTTCTTCTCCATATAGCCACCTGAAATTTTTCCATTTTTTCTTTAGAATGTTAATCAAAAGTTTTCACCTTTAAAGGGGCACAGATATACACTGCTGGTGGGTGAAACGATACATCTTTGAAGGACAGCAATTTGGCTTATGTATCAAAATTACAAAATGCACATACTTTTCAACCCAGCAATTCCACCCCCAGGAACTGGATATATGGATATTCTAACACTTCTGTGAAATGACATACAAAAGGTTATTTACCACACCAGTTTGTAGTAGCAAAATACTGGGAACAACTCTAAACACACATACATTGGGAGCTGGTTAAACATATTACAGAATTCCATACAGTGAAATACTATGCATCTATCAACTGCATAAGAAATCCTTGATGTACTGGCATAGAAGAATTTCTAACACATATGGAAAAGCAAAGTACAGAACATGAATGGGATGCCAAAATTTCTGTAAAAAGAGAGGGGAGGAACACACACCAATTTGCCTGTATCTGCATAAAATATTTCTGAAAAAGAACACCACTGGGACAACAGGAACAATTTCACTGGACTCTATTTTATATATACTGAAATTTTAAACCATGTGATTATACTACTTATTAAAAAGGTAAAACTGTAAAAGTTTAAAAATCAAAGTGCTAAAAAGTGTTCACATCTTTCGACAGTATCTCTATTTCCCATACTGTCTTTTCCATCAACTCCTTTATTCATTCATTACAACACCGGACTGCAGATATTCTGTGCCAAGTGAAGAGAAATGAAAACAACCTGCAAGGTCCAACTCAGGGAAGCAGATAGAATATTCATTTCAGTGAGGCCCCAGGTACACGATGTGACAGGCACACCAAGGAAAGGCTCTCTTCCAGATTAGACTATTATCTCTTTGAAGATACCGTAAAGGTTAACACAGTGCACTGCCCATAGGAGGTATGCATGTTCAATGAACCACCGAATAAGCTAAAGAAATAAGCAATGCGTTATTTTTTTAGACAGTGAAAAACTAATATTTAAGTATTCAACTAGTGTTTGTGTGAAAGTCGCTCAATCGTGTCTGACTCTTTGTCACCCCATGGACTGTAGCCTGCCAGGTTTCTCTGTCCATGGAATTCCCCAAGCAAGAATACTGGAGTGGGTTGCCGTTCCCTTCTCCAGGGGATCTTTCCAACCTGGGGATTGAACCCAAGGTCTCCTGCACTGCAGGCAGATTCTTTACCATCTGAGCTACCAGGGAAACCCATTCAACTAGACTCTAAACTAATTAATTCTACAATAAATTTTATAAAAATTTAGTATGAAGGTCTAAGGAGAAAAAGATTTTGAAATAACCTTTGCTATCTTATGTGTACAGATATTTATGAAGGTATCCAATCATCTTGAGAGTCCCTTGGACTGCAAGGAGATCAAACCAGTCAATCATTAAAGAAATCAGTCCTAAATATTCCTTGGAAGGACTGATGCTGAAGCTGAAGCTCCAATACTTTGGCTACCTGATGCAAAGAACTAATTCACTGGAAAAGACCCTGATGCTGGGAAAGATTGAGGGCAGGAGAAGGGGAAGACAGAGGACGAGATGGTTGGATGGCATCATTGACTCAATGGACATGAGTTAGGGCAAGCTCCAGGAGTTGGTGATGGACAGGGAAGCCTGGTCCTGCAGTCCACGGGGTTACAAAGAGTTGGACATGACTGAGCGACTGAACTGAATCATTACAAACATTATCCACTGCAGACCATGATTACACATATGCGGTGCTTCTTTTTTCCCCCAATACTATTGATTAAATATGTACAGAGAGCATATAAAGCACCAGGCACAAGGCTGAGCTAGAGATATAGTGGTAAACAAAAACAGACATAGCCCTGTTCTCATGGAGGTTATGGGTTAGTAAGAGACTAGTCAAATAATCACATAAGTTTCACAAGTATTTTTAAGAGCAGGCTCGTTGGAAAAGACCCATAAGCTTGGAAAGATTGAGGGCAGGAGGAGAACAGGGGCGACAGAAGATGAGATGGTTGGGTGGCATCATCGACTCAATGGACGTGAATTTGAGCAAACTCTGGGAGATAGTGAAGGACAGAAAAGCCTGGCATGCTGCAATCCATGGGGTCACAAAGAGTTGGACATGACTGAGCAACTGAACAACAGAGGAGGAGAAGAGAGAAACTGCCAGGCACAGTCAAATTTCTCCGAGGCAGTCATAAGGAAAGGAAAAGTTACCTAAAGCCTTTATGTCTCAGAAAATGTAAGTTAAATGTTATGTTAGTGGGGACTTCCATGGCAGTGCTGTGGTTAAGATGCCGCATTTCCACTGTAGGGGCCATGGACTCGATCCCGTCAGGGAACTAAGATGGCACATGCAGTGCAGGGGGGCCTAAAAAAACAATTTTTTAAAAAAATGTTATGTTAGGAAATTGTGGACAGAATACAATGTCCTTGACCTTAGATGGAAAAATATCTATATTTTTCTGAACCTCTGATACTAACCTCTGAAATTAAAATTATGAATGTAGGCAATAATCTACTGTAGTATTTGTTAACATATCAAGCTCTGTACCACTTTGGGGCTTTCTCTCAGAGGTTTCCTCTGCCTAAGCCACTCTTTTTCTCCTTATTTTCCCTTGGATGGCATTCAGATCTCAAATGACACCAGTGAGGCACTCACTGATTACCCAACATAAAGCCTCCAATTAAACAATTTAATTACATTATTCCATTTCAAGTCTCTGCATAATACTTATCACTGGCTGACAAGTGTTATTATTAGCTAATATTTGTGTCTTACCTCTCCAAATAATATAAGATTTGCAATTGATATAGGTCTTTCTACTATCTACGTCACACCTAGATTCCCAGGGCCAAAAATACAGCACAGCACACAGGAGTAGATCAATGAATATTTTTTATTAAATATTAAACTGAATGCAAATATGGGTGCTAAAACAAATAAAAAACTAGAATATTATTTTTCAGTCATTGTGGACAAGCTATGATTTTACAAAACAAAAACTTTAGGTATTATATGTTTCATGTCAGTTGCTCCTAAAACACCTCCAAAAAAGATATTTTGAGTTAACTCACAAATCAACCTCACTCCAAGAATCAAGTATAGAAGATAACTTCTCAACTTCTGAAACAGGATTCAATGCAGAAGAGCTCTAACGACTGTCATAGCAACTGGTTCAATCATTTCATATTTAATAGCAAAACAACCTAAGTGAGCTTTAGAAAGTGAATTTATAAAGTTCTGCTAAATGTTAATCTCTTATTTCAAGACTGTATAAAGGAGAATCAGTTTGGAATTATATTAATCTATACACATACTTCCGGAGAAGGCAATGGCACCCCACTCCAGTACTCTTGCCTGGAAAATCCCATGGACGGAGTGGCCTGGTGGGCTGCAGTCCATGGGGTCGCTAGGAGTCGGATACGACTGAGCGACTTCACTTTATTTTTTCACTTTCATGCATTGGAGAAGGAAATGGCAACCTACTCCAGTGTTCTTGCCTGGAGAATCCCAGGGACGGGGGAGCCTGGTGGGCTGCCGTCTCTGGGGTCGCACAGAGTCGGACACGACTGAAGCGATTTAGCAGCAGCACCATACACAGACTTCCCTGGTGGCTCAGAGGTTAAAGCATCTGCCCGCAATGCAGGAGAGACCTGGGTTCGATCCCTGGCTTGGGAAGATCCCCTGGAGAAGGAAATGGCAACCCGCTCCAGTATTCTTGCCTGGAAAATCCCACAGACAGAGGAACCTGGTGGGCTACAGTCCACCAGGGGTAGCAAAGAGTCGACATGACTCAGCGACTTCACTTTCACCTTCACATACACATATACCTCTATTAGGTCCTGGGTATTCTTAAATGCTTTAATGTATTAACTTCCTATAAGGTGCCTCTAACATACTTTCAATTCACAGATGAGAGAAAGAAAACTCAGAGAGGTCAAGTAACCTGCCCCAAGTAAATGAGCTAATTGGTGAAGAAGTGGGGTTTGACCCAGACACTCTGGCTCCTGGGCTCAACTCTAGACTATGTTACCTCCCCTGTCACTCAGATTCTCTCTGAAGAATGTAGAGTTGTGATTCATGGGTAACAACTTAACTCTGCAAATGACAGAACTATAAATCTGAATGCTGTATGGCGACTATATTCTGTCAAGGGAATGAAATGAAACTTGGGGAAAGAGATAAAATAGATGCAAAGAGACAAGCTCATTAGATGGAAAGAGATAATGGAAAATGTTTGCCACTACTGGCTATGCTGAACTCCTGCTCTTGTGTTTAAAGGAATATCCCCTGGTGCCCACATGATAAATTCTGCTTCTTGTTTAAGACAGCTCAAGATTTTATTACTTGCAACTGTAAGAATCTCAGCTTATACCAAAACTGATAAACCAAATGAGGGAGGAAATGGCTTCCTTGCTAAACTGAAGTTGATGAAGTACTACCAAAATACGTTCACTGAAATAACAATCAGAATGTAAAGTATTCAGATAATAACATTAAAAAAATGGCTTTATTCTAATCAATATTTTTGTATACAGAATGAAGACTGAGAAATAACTACTAATTTCATTGTTTTCTCCATCTCTGGCACAAGGAATTGCTCTGAGTTTTTTCTTTTCAATTTGGCATGTGAGATGAAATTTATATGCCAACCTGGTAAGGAGGAAGTCATTTCAGAAAGCTCCCCCTCATCTCTCAGTTATACAACAGAGAAACTGTAGCTCCCTGAAGACCTCCCTTCTTTACCTGGCGCAGTGCTGCTATGTTGGTATGTGTCTGTTAAGAATATTATATCCAGTGCTAATCGAGTATAAACATGTGTTAGTCTGGGTAAAAAGCCTTTGTTAATGGACAAACCACCAAACAACCAAGTCTCTTACAGTGATGCTGTGATCTAGAATTTCTAAATGTGGAACACGATAAAGCCAAAATGGGCCATCTTTTCTCCATTACATGTCTTGATATCCAACTTTCCTATTCAAACTGACATAGTAACACTCTTTCCAGTTTTAATTTTATAAGGTGGAAAGTTTACATGACAGTAATTTACAATTTATCTCAGTCATTTACTCTTCTTGAATAGATCAGCTGGTGCTGCCTCCTAAGTAATTCTACTGTACTTATCCACTACAAGAACTGAGCATCGTGCCTGAGCGAATTTATTTATTTACACTGTTGCTGCCAAAATGTCAAGAAGTCCAGACTCCTGTCAATTCTTTTAACCTGCTGTAATGACCTTTAAAATTTTTTTCCATGGGCAATGTGGCGCCTGTCAATCTGTTACTGCCCATTCCTGCAATAATCGATACATCTACTCAACAGATGGTCTCACCCATATAAATCCCTCCAATTAATGCCACATTGCCTTCTCACCATCCTGAGGCTCAAACCTAAGCTCTTCTACAGCAGGGGTCCCCAGCCTCTGGGATCTAAAGCTTGATCTGAGGTGGAGCTGATGTAATAATAACAGAAATGAAGTACACAGTAAATGCAATGCACTTGAACCACTCCCAAACCATCCCCTACACCCTGTCTCATAAAACCGGTCCCTGGTGCCAGAAAGGTTGGGGACCACTGCTCTATACCATCTTCATGGCAATAGACTTCAAGTTTTCTGTAAGACTGATATCCTGATGGTGACCCCCTACCAAACAAAGCAATTCACTAGGGCAACCCAACTAGTACATTTGTCTACCCCTTGCCTTCTTCCATGGGCCTTCCTAGTGGCTCAGTGGTAAAGAATTGCCTGCCAATGCAGGAGAGGTGGGTTCAATCCAAGAGTCAGGAAGATCCCCTGGAGAAGGAAATGGTAACCCATTCCAATATTCTTGCCTGGGAAAACTCATGGACAGAGGAACCTGGCAGGCTATAGTCCACGGGGTCGCAAAGAGTCGGACACAACTTATCAACTAAACAACAACAACGCTTTCTTGCACATCCCTGTGACGCCTCATCTACTCACCATACTCAGCCTTCAGGCTTTCTTCAGGCAGTTACAAGGGGAGACGATTAGAGCTTTCACTGCTAAGTGCTTTCATTTAATCCTTGAAATAACCAAGTAATGTAATGCTACTATATCCCTCATTCAGATGCTTGGAGAAACTAAGTAATTTGCCAGTAAGCAGCAGATGTAAAACTTGAACTGGGAACCTTATAACCTTAAAGCCTCTGAAACAGTTAATCCCTTGGCCTTTGCACAAGCTGTTTTCACCCTGCTCAGAAAGACCCTACTACTTTCCACTCGCTGGCAAACACCTTATCAGCCTTAAAGCTTCAGTTAATTGCTTCCATCCCCTTTGGAATTCTGCCTCCACTGAATAACTATTCTCCACTTCATTCTATCCTATAACAGTAAATATCATCCCCATAAATATTGATTTTGCTTGTCTCTTTTACTTTATTATGAGATCTTTGGGTAAAGGATATTCTATTCATACCCAGCATATTGCAGTAATCCCAAAATGTTTACAATATTACATACTGGCTAAAGCAACGTTCCCTTTGTTATAGATTAAAAAGTTGAAATAATTCACCAGAACATAAGTTAACATTTAACCTGAAATATTCAAGCTTGACAGAGTATGCATTGGTAATTTTTACTCATGTTTAAACATTAAATCATACATTCTGAATTTAAATACATATTCAAAGCTTCCTTCTGGAATGCATAACAAATGTAATAGATGTGATCTTTTTCCTTTATTTACACTAGTCAGGTATAAAGATAATTAGAAATGGTGGACGTGGAGAGAGGAACTCCGGTGATTCCACTAGGAGACAGAAGGCCCTGACTGAGGAAAACTTTAGAGTCTCTCTCCTTCGGTTGTTATTATTCCTTGTGTGAGCACCTTGCAGTAAGAGGAAGATGAGGAAATGGGTACAATTTTGTCTCAAAATGAAAGAGTTAATTTCAGCCAATGAACAACAAGAGGAAAAGTAAGCTGTTGGATTTAAGAAAAGGCAAGAATACTGTGTCCAATGAGGCAGCTTTCTCAATGCTTCTGAGTCATTTTGATTAGACTGAATTTTCACCTTACATACCAACTTATTTATGCTGTAATTTACAAGTTCTAGGCTTTTGTTTAGCTTATCTTAGCAAATACAGTATTGATCTGCATAACCTTATGTTGTGTATGTATGAATGATCTGGATGATAAGCGAGATTATGCTTGACTTCCTTATCCTTGACTTCCTTATCCTTTTTCTTATCTGTTTTATCAAAAGGGCCTATATAAAGGGATCTGTCATTTTCTTCATTATCATTCATTTTTAAAAAATCAACAGGATGCAGCCATATATATAACAGAGTAGAAAAAAAAAAAACTGAATACATCACATGTAGCAACAGTAAGTATGATTTAGTCAAATTTTCTTTCAGTCTTGTGTGTACAATGTCATGAGATGTATTTTTCACTATGTGTCTCCATCAAAGATGTCACAAAAGCCACAGAGTTACTTATGAACAAGAAAAGATTCAGTGTCCACATGAAAACCACTGTACCTAACGGCATTACTACCATTTAAGAAATCAAGATAACTCTCATTATGAAACAAAGTCCAATTACAGAAATATATTAATTAATCCTGTACTAGGAAAGTTTCTAAATACCCTTATAATAGTCAACTTAAACTCAGGGGATTTTATATGTTAGCAAGACTATAATTTGCTTTACAGTGCTGTAATAAATCACATTGAGAAGCAATTTATTTTATACTGTGGAAAATCTGAGTATTTATCTCTTTCATACAATTTTTTAAAGGGTTCATCTCGGACAAAGAAGAAAACTCAATATGGAATCAAAAGCAAATGATAAATATTTTATCTTACCACAATTTTAGTATAACTTTCCCAGACAAACTAAAACCAAACTATCACCTCCAAAAGATGATACCAGTAAATAAACTCTTTCAAATTTCAAACCCAATAAAGAGAACTAAGAATCTCTAGAACGTTCTGTAATTAACATCCTGACATTTATACTATTTAAACGTTCAGTGTATAGAGCTATATTTTGTGTCTTTATCATGCCTCTGAGATTTTCCATGGGCTAAATCCCCTTTGGGGGAGCTGGAATTGCATCAAGGCCTAATATATATCAATATGCAGAATATGGAAGAGTGTTTCCTGGTAAGCACATCAATATTCACTCATTTATTCATTTTCTCTCTTCCTCTCTGTACGTGTATAAGCACACACCCCAGATGTCTTGAATTTATTGAGCACATGTGGCTCCCCGTGACCTGGTCACTACCTACCTCTTCTGAATCTTCTGTCTACACTGGGTTACTTTACATCTTTGTTTTTGTTCTTCTCCCCTTTAGCCTGGAAAATTCCTACACATTTTTGAAGACTCAGGTCAGATCCCTTAAAAGGACCTTGATAGGACCATTAGAAAAAAGCGAAACAGAATTCTGAATTTTTTGGATAAGTGTTCATGATGGAATATTTTTAAATTAATGGCTAAAATGAAGCTTAAAGATTATTCACAACTGTGAATTAACCTATCCTGACTTGGTACATATACATATTTATGGTTAACTAAGGATTGGCAATAATCTCCATATAATATATTTAATTATAAAAATAGAAATTATGCATATTAAACAGGAAAAGAATGTAATAGGCTGGATATTTCTTTACTAATGAACACTTTAAAAAGTATATTATGGTTTTGTATTTGTTTTGCTTTTTTGGTCTAGCTGATTCTTTTAAACTGTAGCTATAAAACATTTATGAGAGGAGAAAGTATAATGAATTCCTATGTACTACTTTCCTGTTTCAATTATCAACACCTATTCATTTAGTTTTACCCACATCACCAACCTCTCTATTGGACCACTCTGAATCTTTGCAGACATTAACTATCCTTACCTTATCTTGTTTATCATCATTAACTATCTCCATACATCCCTCTAAATCACTTTAAACACAACCAAAATATTACTTCACACACAAAATTGAGTATTTCCCAATATTACTAACTATCTAATTAGTGGTCAAATTTTCCCTGATTACCTTACAGATTTTATTATGGTGTCATCAGTACACCGAAACAAGGTCCGTATACTGCATCAAGCTGATACTACCCTTAAGTCTTTGAAAATTAACCTATGAATTCCCCTTCCACCTTTTTTTTTTTTATTACAATATATTCTTTGAAGAAATTGCCACATTGCATTAAGGTTCCTATGTCTTAGAGAATTATAGTTTCATACTAGAAAGATGGTGGTTCAATGGTAAAAGAATCCACCTGCAAACCAGGAGACACAGGAGACATGGGTTCGATCCCTGCGTAGGGAGACCCCCGGAGGAGGAAATGGCAACCCACTCCAGTATTTCTGCCTGGGAAATCCTATGGACAGAGGAGCCTGGCGGGCTATAGTCCATGGGGTCACAAGAGTCAGACACAACTTAGTGACAAACAAAAACAACTAGTAAGATAATCGTTATTATACTTGCTCATTCTGTTGCTTATGATGAGTACTACTGAATAGAAGAGGTCACTATGACAACAGTCAGGAAAGTATGTTTAAAAGATATGGATCAATGACTAAGGATGACATCTACAGAGAAGAAACAACAAACATTTGCAAGGACTTTGTTTTTCTATTACACCAGGACATGCAAACTAAGACTCTTGGAGAATGGTTTAAAAAAAAAATTACAAATTTAAATCCTAACAAAAATTATACTTATAATAGTTCCTAGTAATAATGTAAAGACTCCAAAAGTTATTTGATTTTTAGATAGCTCAGTTCTTAATGTCTCTATTATGGCCCACTGGTAAAAATGCTCCACTTCAGAAATACTCAATTATATATGTGTAAATGTAGGTATCCCTCACCTAATAACCATATATGTACATACAAGGCAAACACATGAGAGAATATTATGTTTGGCACTATAAAACTTCTTTCAACCTCACTACATAAGAAACCATTAACCTAAGTTTTACTCCTGGGATACTTGAAAAGTACTACTAAGGTATAACAGTGTTTAGTTTTATAAATAAAACCATGAAAACCTGTAGACCTTGGTGCAGCTGTAACAATGCCAACAGCAATACTTCTATTTTAATTCCCAGGAAGTTATGCCTCAACTGCTACACGAGTACAACTATCATATTAGAAAAGAAATAACAGCCCCAGAGGAATGTGCAAGGCCCCACCTACCATAGACCTGGGCTTGCTGATGGCCACCAGACTAGTGAGGAAGTCTTCGTCGTGCAGCTGGCTGAAAACATGGGCGTCATAGGCTACCATAATGGAGACTTCTTCCATCATCTTGCCAGCTGTCTTTCCACAGCAGCAGCTGCTGTCCCAGCTCCAGACCAGACTATCCAGGGGAAAATCCTATTGCAGCTTGGTGCCAGTGCACACACCCACCTGAGTTTGAGGGGGTGGAGTGTCAAAAATCCAGAGGAGGGGAAAAAAAAAAGCAGCTGCTATCATAGGCTTGTCTAGCAATTCACCCCCAGTAGAAAACTGAGCGAGGTCTCTTATCTACGGAGGAAGTATATACTATAAACACCTTCTGCATTCTTAACAGAGCAGCTGGAAAATTTAGTTTTTGGAAATCTTCTTTAAACTTCAAAAAAGTCTCCTAACTGGAAATATCCTAGAGCAAAAATGAAAAAAAGGAAACCCAAAACCACAAAAATTGATGTTATGTTCTTGATAATCAGAATTTTTTTTAAGTTTATCTTCTTACTTCAGTATTACTTATATCAAGATTTGTCTTCTTGGAGAAGATGTAGATTTTCTTACTGCTTATTTTTTTCACGTTCACAGAAAATAAATAGAGGGCAACATTTAATTTTTCAGAGTTTATCGAATTCTTGGTGTAATTAAAAATTATCTCAAGAAGTGTGAAAAACAAAAAAAGGTTCCTTTTCCCCTCTGAGTATTTCTGTTAAAAACAAAAAGTACCAAAATATAAAAATGAAACAGACTGCAATATCAGTTAATAACCATTTCCTCTTCTCCCACTAAAAAAGCAACAAATATTTTAAACAGAATTCTTGATTTTGAGAGAATTTAGTTTTCCACTGTTATTCTGAAAACAACACAAGGTTGTCATTTCTAAACTGATTATTATTCTCCCATGATAAAAGTTCTCTTTGTCTACTTTTAAGCTTAGAGATTTCTTTTAATTACCCAAATCAGCAGATAGTAATGAACTATTGGTGCCTTAGCTATGAGAAGCGTCTTTTTAAGTAAAGCTGAAGACAGTAAATGAACCTCAATGTGCCCTGATGAAAAATGTGAAAACTGTCCAAATTATCAATACAAGGTTGCCTAAATCACCAGGAAATATAATGTAGGCTAATTCCATGGGGAAAGTATTAAGCAAATAAAAAGGGAGGAGGGCAGATAAAGCTCCTCCCGAAGTTGTTTTGCCAGTATTTCTAATTAAGCTATTATCTTCTCTGCTTTTTCTAGAGTATGACAGTGCAATACTATGAGAAATATTTGTTAGAATCAGAAATCAACTGGGAATGTTTATCTTTAATCAAATACAATGTTCAGTCCTAATTACCCATAGCAGTATTATGTTATTTAGTTTGCTTGTTTTTCAGAAAACAAGACTTGGAATGAAATTTCTAGTGCCTATTTTTCCTTGTCTTTCAAAAGTATTTCCACCTAGATGAATATGATTACTTAAATAGTACCCTGTTCTATTTAAATGTGATTAGAAGAGTTTTGCAGCTACCATAGCATTCCGGATTACAAACACAGTCACACAAAACACACGTACACAAAACACACACACGCACACACACACTCTCACACACACAGAAGGGCTAAAACACCTTACTGCCAGGAAACAGAAGCAAGACTAATAGGCTTATTTAAACAGAAAATGCAATGCTTTAAATAAATCCTCAAGATTAAAACAGCTTCAAACTGTGTTTGACCCATGCTGGAGCTGGTAAAGCATTTTCACTTCATTTTTTTTTCCCCTACAAGGCAGTTGTGCCTTTTAAAGCATTATTTTTCTTAAAAATTCTTCCCACACTCAACACTGACTAACCAGGTAAAGATTAAATGATCATCAGGAGATGAGGTATTCTAAAGCGTCAGGCAGTTCATACCTTTTTAATTCCTTTTTATCTTTTCAGAAGTACTTGAAAAGATACTGTGACTCCCTTCGTGCATTCACTAGCACCAGAAAGCTTCCGATTTATCTCGCAGGACCACTTTCTAGCTGTGAAAGCAATTCCTCTGGCTTTCATATTTTCCTTGGCTCCAGTGACTCAGTGCTTCCACAATGGTATCTGAATCAGGTGCGCTGACAAAGACACCTGTTGTGGAAGGTAAAGAAACCACTTCCCATAATGCCTTATTCCCTGCTGGCAACCGCCCAGGGGCAAACAAGAATTATGACTGCATTTGAGCAGTTGCCTGTGCAGCCTGGGAGAACACATTCGGTTTAACAATAGGTAATCTTCTTGGTTAAGAACACTCATAACCAAGGAAAAAAAAAAGAAAGGACCAGGGAAAACAGTATTAAATCGTTTTAGGTACTGTGTTATAAAGTCATAAAACCGTTAAGGCATTGGGGCTATAAGAGTGCAAAACACTTTTAGAAACATAATCAAAGGCTGTAAAGACGGTTTTAAAATGACGAAAAAGCTAACCACTTCAAACAATTAAGTCCTTTTAGAGCTCCACGTGGGTTATTAGGTAAACAATTAGGTATTTTTACAAAGCTCCTGATTTATTATCTTCAAAATACTGTTCTAATTAGCCAGAGTGCCTTAGAATTATCCGTAACAGTTTGTGCCTCAATCCAAGAGGTCTTCTCCAATAGCCACGCTGCATATGCTTTCTAGAGCAAGGGTTCTGTACAGTTTTGTATGTATCCTTCATTTTCTGTCACCCTTAAATGTTCCTCCAGAGTTTACAGTCTGGGAAACAAAAATTTAAATGTCCTTTTTTCATATGGTTAAATGTATATCTGTGGTCCCCACCAAAAAAGCATACTTCTATGGCTGATTCATGTTGATGTTTGCCAGAAACCAAAATTCTGTAAAGCAATTATCCTTCAATTAAAAAAAATTTTTAGCAAACCAATGATCTATTTTTTAAAAAACTGTCTTTATCCTACCTTTTCCTCTTTTCCTAAAGATTCTTTCCTCCAGTCTCAGAAATAAACAGCTATTACCCCCCTTTCAGACTTCAGGAGTCACTGTACACAGTCATGTTTACATACAGTACTTCACTGCCTTGCAAGACATCTTTCTGACTCATCTGCCTTTCCCCAGTGAGTTGAGACCCACGGATCTCCCCGGATGGTTCCCACCTGAGCTTCTGCAGTCACTGACTTCACACCACTCAGCTCCACTGAAAGAAAGGTATGGGGTGGGGGGGATTACCTGCGATCAAGGAGTGTACTGCCGACAGCACCAGTTGCTGCTAAAATTTACCAGGAGAGGATTGTGTATTAAGTGAGCAGCAGAAAATAAAGCATTCGTGGTAACCAATATAGGAGCTCCAGTTCCAGCAGGAACGAGCTAGCTGTCTGTCCCAGGGCAAGTCACTTAACCTCCCAAGGTTTCAATTTCCTCGTGGTCATGTAAATTGAGAGGGATGGAATAGATGAGAGGTTTTCCTGTATGCTCAGTGTGCTCAGAGTCAAAAGCAGTGTGTCCTTTTCTGCTCCAGTAAATAGGCTTATTGGAGGATTTGAAGGTGAGAATACCTTTTTAATCTCTATCAGAATGAAACACAAAGGGTAACATTAATCCCAAATGTTAGGAAAGTACCCCCCACGGTTGTTATAATGTGTCCCAACAAATGCTGTCTACTTTGTACCCTAAATTGGATTTTCTAATATCAACTCTTTTGCTTTTAAAAGATTTGGTGACAGTTGCTTCACTTTTTATTAGTTACTCTTTATAGTCTTTCTATTCAGAAGCCAAACTGGCTATAAAATAATTTTCAAAAGGCTTCTAGATCTCATTAAGATAAAAAAAAAAGTATTAATAAATATCTCCAATGATTTTTGAATGCTGTTTTAAAATTTTTTTACAGATTTTACTCTGTTAGCTGATTTTGTTCCAATGGCCATTTTTCTGGGATTATTCCTATTTAACAAAAATATAACTGGGTCATACTAAATGAGTGTAAGTCTAAGAAACCATTCCTGGCCTTCAGAGAACATCTATTCTCAAGAGACAAATTTAGTAAAAGCCAAAACAAAAATCAAGAGAAGCCTGAATAAGATGTGAACATTTTTTATTTCTGTGTTCTCCCCAAATGCAGCAAAGTAAAGTAGTTTAATTATGGGAGCAGTATTTTGTTATCCACCATCAAAGCAGCAAATAAATACATTTAAAAAATGAACACACATCATTAAAAAATTATCTCACCTCACAAGAGTGGCTTTAAAGACCCTTTCTCCCATGCCTCAGGTTCTACCTGTTGAACATTCTCATCACAACAGCCATAAAATCAGGATAAGATAGAAGACAAAACCACCAGGACAAAAATATGGCCTGGAGGACAGAAAGGTCTCCTGTGCCTCCACCACGTACTGACAAAGCCTGGTAGAGACCGTTTTTTTCTTCCCCAGGGGTTCGTCTAATCATTCAGTAATATAGATTTCAGTAATATCGTCTAGTCAAGGCTATGGTTTTTTCTGTGGGCATGTATGGATGTGAGAGTTGGACTGTGAAGAAGGCTGAGCACTGAAAAATTGATGCTTTTGAACTGTGGTGTTGGAGAAGACTCTTGAGAGTCCCTTGGACTGCAAGGAGATCCAACCAGTCCATTCTGAAGGAGATCAGCCCTGGGTGTTCTTTGGAAGGAATGATGCTAAAGCTGAAACTCCAGTACTTTGGCCACCTCATGCGAAGAGTTGACTCATTGGAAAAGACTCCAATGCTGGGAGGGATTGGGAGCAGGAGGAGAAGGGAACGACAGAGGATGAGATGGCTGGATGGCATTACCAACTCGATGGACGTGGGTTTGGGTGAACTCCGGGAGTTGGTGATGGACAGGGAGGCCTGGCGTGCTGCAATTCATGGGGTCGCAAAGAGTCGGACACGACTGAGCGACTGAACTGAACTGAACTGAATATAGATTCTATGTTTATAGAATCTATAAACATCTTTATAGATTCAATTAATAATATAATAGGTTTAATTCAATATAAATATTCATGGAGTATACACAACTCAGTTTTAACGGACTGTCGCAAATGTTCATGGTATTGACACAGAGGTAAAGAACTCTAAGAAAGACAAAATTCTACCCTTTCTTAATCACAGAAAAGCAATATTCCAAGGTTTCTCTTTACATGTAGGAGTGCACATTACTAAAACCTAAGTGCTCTCAGTGGAGGAAGAAGAGATAAAATGAGAGAGAAACCATAGAAGTATCAATAGAAGAAAACTTTTTAGAAGATTTTGGATTTCAGAATAGTCCAGTAACATACTGAGTTTTACAAAGGGAAAAGAACAAGAAGTAGAAGATAAATAAAAGAAATCGTGGTTCTTTTCAAAATCATGCAAATGTAAATAAAGAAAACCATTATTCTTGTGTCAAATTCCAACCATTGAGCTCATTATCTTTCTTATCTTTGCCAGTAATTGCTAGGCAAATTCAAAACCTCAGAAAACACAGATTATTTAAAAAAAAAAAAATCCCTAGAGTTAAACTAAGAAAACAAAAACCAGTGGGACACAAATACTTGCTTAACTGTTATACTGGGTGTCTTACTTCTTCATTTGCATCTCACTGCAAAGAATGATGGTGAGGTACATTCCAGACTATGAAAGAGTGGCTACAAGTTTTAACAAGTCAGCTTTCTACCATATTTGTAACTCGAAAACCCACAGCTAACTATTAAAAACAAAACAGGTCCAACATGGAGTCCCTTATGCTAAAACCCCATGTCACCAAAGGCTGCTACAGTTTCTACTCTCCCAGAAATGAAATCTTAAACCAGGAAGCACCCGATCAGCACAAGTTAGGTGATCTGCCTGGCAGACCAGGTGACTTTCCCCTAAGGGAAAGTGATCTTGCAGTAACCACTCCACTTTTTTGTCTAGTGTAACTTTCTGGGTTCTGCTCCGTCGTGCCTATAAAAGTACAACTCCTCAGAGCGCCATTCTATCTCCTAGACTGGCTGCTTCCCATGCGTGAATTGTTGAATAAAGCCAGTGAGATCTTTAAAATTTACTCACTTGAATTTTGTTTCTTAACATATTCACTTAAATTTTACCTAACCAAAAATAATAATTTCAAGTGCTCCTAAGCATTCACTGTTGAAGCCTGGCTTGGAGATTTTGACCACTACTTTGCTAGTGCAATTACATGAGTGCAATTGTGTGGTAATTGTAGCAAAGTAGCACACTAGAAAAATAAGGCTAGCAAAGCAGCACACTAGCAAAGCAATGCTAGCAAAGTAGCACACTAGTAAAGTAATGCTCAAAATTCTCCAAGCCAGGCTTCAACAGTATGTGAACCATGAACTTCCAGATGTTCAAGCTGGATTGAGAAAAGGCTGAGGAACCAGAGATCAAATTGCCAACATCCTCTGGATCATCAAAAAAGTAAAAGAGTTCCAGAAAAACATCTGCTTTATTGACTACGCCAAAGCCTTTGACTGTGTGGATCACAACGAACTATGGAAAATTCTTAAAGAGACAGGAATACCAGACCACCTGACCTGCCTCCTGAGAAATCTGTACACAGGTCAAGAAGCAACAGTTAGAATGGGACATGGAACAACAGATTGGTTCCAAATCTGGAAAGAAGTACGTCAAGGCTGTATATTGTCACTCTGCTTATTTAACTTATATGTAGAGTACATCATGAAAAATGCTGGGCTGGAATCAAGATTGCCAGGAGAAATAACCAATAACCTCAGATATGCAGGTGACACCACACTTATAGCAGAAAGCGAAGAAGAATTAAAGAGCCTCTTGATGCAAGAGGAGAGTGAAAAAATTGGCTTAAAACTCAGCATTCAGAAAACCAAGATCATGGCATCCAGTCCCATCACTTTATGGCAAATAGATGAGGAAAACAGCAGAAACAGTGGCAGACTTTTATTCTTTGGGGCTCCAAAATCACTGCAGATGGTGATTGCAGCCATGAAATTAAAAGACACTTGCTCCTTGGAAGAAAAGCTATGACCAACCTAGACAGCATATTAAAAAACAGAGACATTTCTTTGCCAACAAAGGTCCACATAGTCAAAGCTATGGTTTTCCCAGTAATGTATGGATGTGCTGCTGCTGCTGCTAAGTCACTTCAGTCGTATCCGACTCTGTGCGACCCCATAGACGGCACCCCACCAGGCTCCCCTGTCCCTGGGATTCTCCAGGCAAGAACATTGGAGTGGGTTGCTATTTCCTTCTCCAATGCATGAAAGTAGTTGGACTATAAAGAAAGCTGAGTGCTGAAGAATTGATGCTTTTGAACTGTGGTGTTGGAGAAGACTCTTGAGAGTCCCTTGGACTGCAAGGAGATATAACCAGTCAACCCTAAAGGAAATCAGTCCTGAATATTCATTGGAAGGACTGATGCTGAAGCTGAAACTCCAATACTTTGGCCACCTGATGCGAAGAACTGACTCATTGGAAGAGACCATGATGCTGGGAAAGACTGAAGGCAGGAGGAGAAGGGGACGATGGAGGATGAGATGGTTGGATGGCATCACCAACTCGATGGACATGAGTTTGAGTAAGTTCCAGGAGTTGGTGATGGGACAGGGAAGCCTGGTGTGCTGCAGTCCATGGGGTTGCAAAGAGTTGGGCACGACTGAGTGACTGAACTGAACTGACAGCATTCACTGCTATTTGCCATTAATATCACCCTCAGTGAAGATGGTTTCAAACACAATCCAGGAATATAAGTAATGCTGCATCTTGTCTCATTTTGAGCAGAATATACAACTGAATTGTAATTACAAATACCTTCACCTTAATTTCTAAAGCATTTGAGTAACTTTTTAAAAGTTTTACTGACCACTAAATCAAACCATTCCACACGGAGTATGTTTCAGATTCCTTTTTTTCACAAGGTCAGAAGGTAGGTTTAGGGAACAATGAACTGTAAGCTCCTTTTCATTCAAGTGTTCATTTGTCTCAAGTTCTTCCTGTAGGGCTGGTGACCCAACCTGGATAACTCCCTTCCAAATAAGCCCTCAGATCCCTGTAGTAGGTCATACACTGAAGCATGAAGCCGTAGACTTGGCTAAAATTCTTCAGTTAAAACTGGAAGAATTTCATGGTATGTGAATTATATCAATAAAAATAAAAACAGCAGCATTTACAGAATGCCTACAACATGCATGAGATGGGCTTATAGATTTGTAATATAGTAAAATATAACTAGTTATAATAATGACTGGAGGAGAAGGGGACGACAGAGGACGAGATGACTGGATGGCATCACTGATCCAATGCACATGAGTTTGAGCAAGCTCTGGGAGATAGTGAAGGACAGGGAAGCCTGGTGTGCTGCAGTCCATGGGGTTGCAGAGTCAGACATGACTGAGCGACTGAACAACTTACCCTAAAATTCTGTAATAGCTAGTGTTTAACAAGTACTCACTCTGCCCTAGACACAGACTCTCATTTAATCTTCACATAAGTCAACAAACTAGGTACTACAAATATCCTTGCTTTATAGATGAAGTAACTAAAGTGTGGAGAAGTTTAGGGATTTGACTCTGTTCTCAACAGTCAGAAATGGAATTGACAGGATTCCAAAACCAGCCTGTCTGGCTGCAAAGTGCGTGCCGTGTGCTTCATGACTAAAGTAAGATAAGGGAAGTAAGCAAACATGCAGGGAGAATCAGGCCTGAGCCAGACACCATTGCTCCTTCCATGCTGGGATCTCCTTCACACTCACACACTTCAGGTCACACAATACAATGCACTGTATTTGTCAAGTCACATTAGGATTATAATAGAATTAAGTCCTTCTGCAGACAGGAAAGTCTTCGTGGGGAAAAAAATGGATTCATTTTCATAAGAAAAGTAATTTTTTTAAGAGAAAAAATAAAATTAGCCTGGTCAGAGTGGTGAACTGATATTTAGATACAGTAGGAAATAAGGTTTCAAAGGCAGTTTTGAATCAGCCTGTGGTAGGTTTCTAATCTCAGGTCAACAAATTTGGAATACAAGGTATGTAGGCCAAGGGCAGATTGTGCAGACTACAGGGTTTTTGTCTTTCTAGCCTCCACTTTTTTTTTTTTTGTCATTAGGTCATTAGAGAAAGCACAGTATAATGGTTAACACATAGACTCCAGGATTCAAAATACCCAGGTTTGATACAATACTTTGCAACATACTAGCTTTTTGACCATGAGCAAGTTCCACAGGCTGTCTCACTATTGGTCTTCTCATCCATAAAATGAGAAAATGATAATAGTACCAATGTTATGAGGAATAAGATAATGCATATAAAAGTCCTAAGCCACCATAAAGTATCTGATTAGTGACAGTTGCTATTATTATCAACATTAGTAAAAATGATGGAGAGTTCCCTGGTGGTCTAGTGGTCAGGATTCAGCACTTTCTCTGCTATGGCCTGGATTTAATCTCTAGTCAGGGAATTGAAATTCTGCAAGTCACGCCATGTGGCCAGAAAAGAAAAAAAGAGAAAAGGCTGGAGGGGTAAGATCATCTGTCAAAAACGGAGAAGATGGAATATAACCTTTAGAAATGAGGCGGGGGCTGTTCTCAGTGTATGAGGGCAGTCAGTACCTCCATTTCTATTTTTTTTGTCCAATTAAAAAATTCAGGAGGGAGAAATAAAAAGTGTCATACAACTTCAATCCTGTACCTGTTTTCCCAACACAATTAATCTTTCTAGATGTTGCTTTGTTTGAGAGTCATTTGGTAATTTACACAAATCCTTCTGTCAGAAATAATTGAAGCAGGTTAGTGGAGGTAAAAGACTGATAATGGGGTGGGAGGGGACCTCTTACAGTTAACTTCCCTCTCCAGTTTCCTGACTACAGTGCAAACAGAGCCTAATCAATTACCTTTTATTAAATTGAGCAATTGTGACAAGAACAGGGAACAAAGACAGCATTTGTTGTATAACGATATCCATCTGTTAAAACCTGATCAAGAAAACACTTACAATGGGCTATCATGTGCAAATACATAATCCTTCTTCATAATTGTATTATAATAAGATTTTCCAGCATTCATTTGTATCTTAGAGTCAAAAGAAATATCCTATGCAATAGTTTAGAGTAACAGCTTATCCACAAGCTTAGAACTGACCAATAAACCTGTAATCTACTTCGGTTCAAAGATATCAACTGAATTTGATTGGGGGTGAAGGTGGAAGGAGAGGAAAAATAACACACATTTAACAGTTGTTGTGCCAGGGGTGGGGGGGGTGCTTTAACTATTTTGTATTTCTTTTAGTTTTAACGGCAATACTATTCGACTGGTTTTATTATCCCCAATTTACAGAAGGGGAAACCACTGCCGTAAGAGTTTATTTGAGGTCTTACCAGTAGTAAATCAGAACCATGATTAAAACTGATATACATGATTGCAAAGGCTCTGGGTGTTGGGTGTTTTTTTTTCATGTTTTTTGTTTTTTCTCCACCTACAACAAGTTCTTCATAACATGAATTTAACAGAGAAGAAAAACAGTTCAACTTGGAGATCCTGAAATAGAAACTTTAAAATTTCTAAAGTGAGATTCTGTATTTCTCTTCTCTTTTGTTTTAAATGTTATATTAAATGTTTTAAAATTTTGTTTTTAATATTATATCACTGTATATTGAAAATATGAACTAAAAACTCATTGCATCTAATAACGTTTATTACTAGGCATTTGCAAATTAAAGAAAAAAAAAGACTGGAGGCAAACTACTGACAACTGCGATGTACATACTCAGAGTCTGCCACAACAACAAATACCATGTGAACTGAGACAGCACTCTTTGAACTGTCAATGGCGGTGTTTACGACGTTAAAAATTAGCTTCTTCTTTGTGTTAAGAGCAACAGTGAATTGCTTAATTGGCTGACAGTAAAATAATAAAAAGGTATTGATAATTTTTTTGATAATTTTTTAACAGTAGTCATAAGTAGCAATGCCCAAAGCATTCTAATTTTATTCATTTTGATAAGAATTTACTTTTTATATTCCATCTAAAATTTTTTCCAAAAAAGTGATCATTTCAGGCTTAAGAAGTGTTAGCAAGTATCATCATAGAGACTCTCTCTCTAAAATCATAGAGATCATAAAAATAGCTATAATCTTTATGCTTTAATTCCTCTTCAAACTAAGCAGGAAGTTAAGATGGAATATTAGGGCCTGCATAGCTGACTAAAAGTTTCATTTTCAGTCACTGATTCTAATACGACAACCACCTTCAGGCCTAAGGATATACATATTCTGCAAAACATCTTCCTTATTTTAAATGTTCACTGAGATCTAAGTAAAGCTTCATATATTTAGGTGAGGAAGGCCTAGTTTAACCAGGTTAAGTAGTTTATTAGTTAACCTGATACATAAAGAATCAGGCAAAACAAGCAACCATTAATTTATAGAATGTCTGGCTATGCATTCCTTATTGCATGCATGCTCAGTTGCTCAGCTGTGTCCGACTCTCTGTGACCCCTTGGACTTCTTCTCTCTCCAGGCTTCTCTGTCCATGGAGTTTTCCAGGCAAGAATACTGGAGTGGGTTGCCATTTCCTACTCCAGGGGATCTTTCTGACCCAGGGATCAAGTTCGCCTCTCCTGAGTCTCCTGCATTGGCCAATGTGCCATCTGGGAAGCCCACATTCCTTATTATGTTGTCCTTATTATCCTGTATTAAAATCCTCAGTGTGGAGGAAACCAGAAGGGAAAGAGACACGTGCACCCCAATGTTCATCGCAGCACTGTTTATAATAGCCAGGACATGGAAGCAACCTAGATGCCCATCAGCAGATGAATGGATAAGAAAGCTGTGGTACATATACACAATGGAGTATTACTCAGCCATTAAAAAGAATACATTTGCATCAGTTCTAATGAGATGGATGAAACTGGAACCTATTATACAGAGTGAAGTAAGCCAGAAAGAAAAACACCAATACAGTATACTAACGCATATATATGGAATTTAGAAAGATGGTAACAATAACCCTGTGTACGAGAACAGCAAAAGAGACACTGATGTATAGATCAGTCTTATGGACTCTGTGGGAGAGGGAGAGGGTGGAGAGATTTGGGAGAATGGCATTGAAACATGTATAATATCATGTATGAAACGAGTCGCCAGTCCAGGTTCGATGCACGATACTGGATGCTTGGGGCTGGTGCACTGGGACGACCCAGAGGGAGGGTATGGGGAGGGAGGAGGGAGGAGGGTTCAGGATGGGGAACACAGGTATACCTGTGGCGGATTCATTTCGATATTTGGCAAAACTAATACAATATTGTAAAGTTTTAAAAAAAAAATCCTGAGTGTGTTCTTAAATACAAATTTTAAATATTAAAATGCTATGGAATTGTTGTTTTATATTAAACTTAGCATACATTTAGGGAGAATTTTAATTGTGCAATATAATATGAGATTATGACATATTTTTAGACCAATGTTTAACTACAATTGAGATAATGGTGAAACAAAAAATTAACTAGCTGAAATTATGTTTCTAAACAAGCAAATCTGAATAAATGGTCAGACTGTAAAACTGGATACAAATCTTTTTTAATGGCTTGTGGACAACTTTAATTTATGTATATAATGTCTTTTGCTTCTTCTAATGGCCAACTAGTTCTTTGTCATTTCACTACTTGTATTTCTCTTTCAAGGAGTGCAAAAACAGGGAAAGAGGGAAAAACTCTAATTAGTGACTTTAATTGGTGGGTGTTATTTTTTATCATCTATATCAAATAGCTAGGCTATGGGAATAAGTTAAAATTAAGAGTTAAAATAAATACAAGTCTCATTTTATGTAAATTTCAGTTATCAAATGTCTATCCAATTTTCACTTTTCTATTCCCACGTATAAAGGAGAGCTGCCTAAAATAGTTTACAAGAAAACTGGTTCATAAAGCAGGCTAAATAAACTTCATGTTAAGCAAAGAGTTCTGGCATTAAACTTTATAAAGGATAAAAGAAATCGCCCATTATCTGTGCTTGGAAAAACAGAACTGAAGCATTAACAAGTGTCTACTTTTATTAACTATTTTAGTCACTATTAGTGATCTTGTAAATTTTTTTTCTTTTCCTCTGGAAAAACTGTCTTAGTAAGTAAATAATCTGGTCTTACTTACTTTTGATAACTTACTATTTACTTAGTAAATAGTAAGCTGGTCTTAAAACTAACATGTTAAGATTCAAAGAGTTTTTAAACTTCAACCATAACTTCTTATTCTCCTCACCATTCTTCTCTATCTTCGTTTTTCTCTTTGTCTATCTTTCTCTCTCATACATAGCTAAGTCGCTGTAGTCATATCCAACTCTTTGTGACCCTATGGACTACAGTCCATAGGGTCACAAAGAGTAGTCTGTAGTCTACTAGTCTGTAGACTACTAGTAGAGTCTACTAGTAGTCTGTAGTCTGTCAGGCTCTTCTGTCCCTGGGATTCTCCAGGTAAGAATACCGGAGTGACTTGCCATTTCCTTCTCCAGGGGATCTTCCTAACATAGGGATCAAACCTGCAACTCTTATGTCTCCTGAACTGGCAGGTGGCTTCTTTACCACTAGTGCCACCTGGGAAGTCCCTCTTTCATACATACCTCTCTTAAAAGATTATTTTTTTGTCCTAAACTGTTTGACTCTGGCACATATGCATCTTATTTGATATGTATTTATATCAGTGTGACCCCCCCAAGAGACTGAGCCATATCTGTGAGTGTTTGAGGGTCTCCTGCAGAGGTGTGAGTCAGCAGTAGCCTGATGAGGGGACAGGGGCACTGGCAGCAGCAGTCCTGGGAAGCATGCATTGGCATAAGTCCTCTTAGAGGTTGCCTTTAGCCCTATCAAAGAGCCTGTAGACTCCAGGAAAGGGCCGCCTTAGGCCAAACAACCAACAGGGAGGGACCACAGCCCTACCCATCAGCAGAAAACTGGATTAAATATTTACTGAGCATGGCCTGCCCACCAGAGCAAGACCCAGTTTTCCCCTTAGCCAGTCCCTTGCATCAGAAAGCTTGCATAAGCCTATTATTCTCATCCATCAGAGGACAGACAGAAGAAACAAGAACTACAATCCCACAGCCTCCAGAACTAAACCCACAATCACAGAAAGCTAACCAAAATCATCACGGGGATCACAGCCTTTGTAACTTAATGAAATAAATGAGCCATGCTCTGAGGGACCACCCAAAATGGACACGTCATGGTGGAGAATTCTGACAAAACATGGTCCACTGGAGAAGGGAACGGCAAACCACTTGAGTATTCTCGCCTCAAAAACCCATAAACAGTATAGAAAAGAAAAAAGATATGGCATCAGAAGATGACTCCCCCAAGTCAGAAAGTGTCCAATATGCTACCAGGGAAGAGCAGAGAAATAGCTCCAGAAAGAACGAAGAGGCTGGGCCAAAGCAGAAACCATGCTCACTTGTGGATGTGTCTGACGGTGAATTGGCGGTGAAAGTAAAGTCTGATGTGGTAAAGAACAATATTGCCTAGGAACCTGAAATATTAGGTCCACGAATCAAGGTAAACTGAGTGAACATTGATATTTTAGGAATCAGTGAACTAAAATGGAAGGATGCTTTCTAATTGTGGTGCAGGAGAAGACTCTTGAGAGTCCCTTGGACTGCAAGAAGTTCAAACCAGTCAATCCTAAAAGAAATCAACCCTGAATATTCATTGGCAGGACTGATGCTGAAGCTGAAGCTCCAACACTTTGGCCACCTGATGCCAAGAGCCAACTCACTGGAAAAGACCCTCACGCTGGGAAAGACTGAAGGCAAAAGGAGAAGAAGGTAGCAAAGGATGAGATGATAGGATAGCATCACTAATTCAATGGACATGACTTGAGCAAACTCCAGGAGACAGTAGAGGACTGGTGTCCTGCAGCCTATGAGGTCTCAACAGAATCAGACACAACTGAGCAACTGAGTAACAATGGCAAAGCTCTGTATGCCATAGTGGGAAGACTTAAACCTCTGACAAGTGAACATGCCAAGGCTAAGTGACGAGTTTGACAGGAGACTGAATGTGGCAGCACCACCTCCCACTCTAAGCCCTTAGCTCAGATAACTCTTCTGAGGTACTTCTGGGTCAAATAACCAAAAATAAAATCACTGTATGTAATATCAACCACTTCAACTAAATCTTTAAGCATTTCCCTCTCTTAAAACCTTAATGTACTTAATATATTAGCTTCTTAGCATTAAAAACCAATATTGTAGAATATTGTAGAATTCTATATCCAATGAATTAGAAAACATTTCTTTAGTCAGCAGTATCACTGATAGGCCATGCTATCAGAAAAGAATAACTAAAGCAAATGACGAACACAGGGTAATGTTAAGAGGTTGATGGGAGAAAAGAGACATTCATGTTAAATATACTATATGTTTTGTTTTTGTTACAAAACAGGCAACATCTATAAATTAACAATAAAAGCAGAAGTTGGAAGAAATTCAAAGTGAAACAAACCTCCTCTTGATTTTAATGATCAATAAAGTGTTAGTCACTCAGTTGTGTCAGGCTCTTTGCAGCCCCATGGACTGTAGCCCTCCAGGCTCCTCTGTCCATGGAATTTCCCAGGCAGGAATATTGGAGTAGGTTGCCAGAGGATCTTCCTGACCCAAGGATTGAACTCGGGTCTCCCATATTGCGGGCAGATTCTTTACCGTCTAAGCCACCCCAATAAAGAAATACATAAATTTAAGACAAATAAGTCTTTTAAGGCTTTACAAGATATAGGCTTATTAGTTATTCTGGTGGTTGCTAGGCAACATTCTCTTCTGTAGGGCTAAAGCACATGAAATTAGCATGTTTTCAGAAAAAAAAAAAAACTTGAACAAAAAATTAGAGAACAGCATTTGAAAAGTATAAAGGAAAACACATTAACCAGCTAATCAGGCAGTAACAGAAGTTTAGTGCTTTTTGCAATAATGGTTAAACATTTTGTTTTCCACTGGTACCAAATGAGATGCTATTTCAGCACATTAATATTTTAATTTTATTGAAACAGTAATGATTATACTGACCTCTACACTCAACAGCCTAATTATTTTGAAAATCTCAAATTAGATCAGGATATACTCTAATTACTACCACTAATGGTGATCTCTTCTTTCTCCAACAATATTTCTTCAAATTCCCAGTTTTGAGATATGTCACATGCCTGGTTACACTTAAAAAAAAAAAATGTATCTGGTTGTGACATGGCATTTTAGTAAAGCTACCACTTCATGATGCTACTTAAATTGTTAAGATCTCTGAAAATTCTGTTCTTTAACATCACCCTTTTGGAAAAACCTTTTTTTTTAAAAAAAAAAAAAGAAAAAAACAGATCTTGGCTTCCCTGGTGGCTCAGTTGGTAAAGAACCTGCCTGCCATGCGGGAGACCCAGGTTCAATCCCTGGGTGGGGAAGATCCCCTGGAAAAGGGCATGGCAACCCACTCCAGTATTCTGGCCTAGAGAATTCCATGGACAGAAGAGCCTGGAGGGGTACAGTCCATGGGGTCACAAACAGTTGGACACGACTGACTGACTAACACTTTCTTCTTTTCACTATAGCAACACAATGAGTAAAGATGAATGCTATTGAATCTATTAGGTATAATAATGGAAACTTCTTTAAAAAAGCAAAGAGGCAAATGACTGAAGGGGAAATGGCTGTAGAAATCCAACTATTGTTGGGAAAGAGAGGATAGTAAGTAGAATTCCAGTTCTATCATTTTGAGGATTCAAGGGAAATTCCCTAGCCTACCATTTTTAATATCATGCTGCAATTGTGTAAATGCTATAGGGCTGCAACTGCCAATTCCCTTATTCACAAAATCAGTTCCTCACTGAGTTTTCTTAAAGTCCACAATGAACAAACCTTGATGCAGAGGCTAGTGAGGGTCAACTTAAATGAGTCAATGAAAAGAACCTGCAAATGTGATGACTATCTTCATGGAGGGGAAGGAAGTGCCTTGTAGCTTGATTGTAATCATGACTTGTTTTGGCTCTGCAACCAAAACACCATATGAGCTTAGATACACAGCTTCTTATTTTATTTTAAAGCAACAGCATTGGACTAAATGATTGGTCAAATCCACTTTAGCTTAACAGTCCATGACTCCACTTTGAGGATACAAGACTTAGCTATGTAAGAATGATTACTCAGTCTTTAAACCTTCTCAGATGGGACCCTTAGTACCAGTTACTAGAATCTTTTAAATGCTTTCTCTTTTTGTTTTACCATAGTAATAATATTGCCTCAGACCAAAATCAAGAATCCACTGTGAAGATCTAATCTCATACAGCCTCTTTCCTTTCTTTTTTTAAAAGAAATTATTCTATTTATATTTTTTTGACCTTGCAGCATGTGGGATCTTAGATCCTCAACCAGGGATCAAATTCATGTCCCCTGCAGTAGAAGCACAGTGTCTTAACCACTGGACCACAAGGGAAGCACCTGAGATGTGACATTTTTAACAACCATTATTTTATCTTTAAGACCTACTAGAATTAAACATGAATAGACGCATCAAATTGCAGAATTCATCCTGAGTCACAGTCACATACAGAAAAGTTTCTCAACCTTGGCGTTAGTAACATTTTGAGATGGATAACTTTTTGCTGCATGGAGTTGTCCTGTTTAAGATACTTTGTACCATTACTGGCCTCTACACACTAGAAACCAGCAGCGCCCCTCCCCTAAGGCTGGGACAAATTTTCCAAACATTGCCAAATGTCCCCTGGAAGTGAAAACTGACCTGAGTTGGGAACCCTGAACACATAGTAAATTAAGAGAGGGATTATTTTTGATTGCAAATTTACTTCTAACCATCAGACTTTTGAAAATAATTTCTAGTTTCAACTCAAACGATGTTGCTTCATAAATATCGCAAAAAATAAGCCACTGATTTATACTGTGATAAATTTTCTTTCACTTTGACAAAGTCTTTGCCTCAGAGATTACAACCAGAACATTCAAATATTCTTTTTGTTTTTCATCCTTGATGGTGGTTTAGTCGTTAAGCCATGTTCAACTCTTGCGACACCATGCCAGGCTCCTCTGTCCATGGGATTCTCCAGGCAAGAATACTGGAGTGGGTTGCCATTTCCTGCTCCAGGGGATCTTCCCAACTGAGGAATCAAACCCAGGTCTCCTGCATTGCAGGCAGATTCTTTACCAACTGAGCTACGAGGGAAGCCCGCTTTTCAGTCTTGAGTTCAGTTCAGTTCAGTTCAGTCACTCAGTAGTGTCCAACTCTTTGTGACCCCATGAATCACAGCACGCCAGGCCTCCCTGTCCATCACCAACTCCCGGAGTTCACTCAAACTCATGTCCATCGAGTTGGTGATGCCATCCAGCCATCTCCTCCTCTGTCGTCTCCTTCTCCTCCTGCCCCCAATCCCTCCCAGCATCAGGGTCTTTTTCAATGAGTCAGCTCTTCGTGTGAGGTGGCCTAAAGTACTGGAGCTTCAGCTTCAGCATCAGTCCTTCCAATGAACACCCAGGACTGATCTCCTTTAGGATGGGCTGGTTGGATCTCCTTGGAGTCCTTGCTGCTGCTGCTGCTGCTAAGTTGCTTCAGTGGTGTCCGACTCTGTGCGACCCCATAGACAGCAGCCCATCAGGCTCCCCATCCCTGGGATTCTCCAGGCAAGAACACTGGGGTGGGTTGCCATTTCCTTCTCCAATGCATGAAAGTGAAAAATGAAAGTGAAGTCACTCAGTCGTGTCCGACTCGCAGTGACCCCATGGACTGTAGTCCACCAGGCTCCTCCGTCCATGGGATTTTCCAGGCAAGAGTACTGGAGTGGGGTGCCATTGCCTTCTCCTTAATGGAGTCCTTACTGAGGTATAATTGACAAAAATGTACTTAATATATACAACTTGATATTTTGATACTAAATATTCTTAAAATTGGAAAATAAAAAATCACCTGTGAGTACCTCATTGTTATAGGTACTGTTTATATACCAGTATTAATTAATTACAGGTTGAAATATATATTATTCAATGTCATCAATCAATTTTATCAAGTTGCAAAAGGGAACAGAATATTCACCCTAAAAATGCCTCTTTGGCATAATGATAATTTTAGAGTTATTAATTTTAAGAAAATAGCAGACATAGGAAAAGATCTGAAAACCAAGTAAAAGCTATCCTTTTGTAAGAGACACTTATAGTCTCTCTCTATACCAGGAAGAGAAGGATGATTCTAAATTTCTAGAAACTCTTACCACTGGAGAAGGTAAGCACTTAAGCTCTGCATAATAACCTTGTCCCTGTTTACTGTGCTTTTCCTCCCATAAATGACTGTCCTCCTAAACATTTTTTGTCTCTAGCTGGAAAAGCTATCAAAGATGGTTTCTTGGGCAATGTCGGGAAGTTGCTCTGTTTTCCTGGATATCTCCCATGTATATAGGATGTGTGCATGTTATCAAACTCCTATTTGTTTTCATCCTATGAATCTGTGTTTTATTATAGGAGGTGTCTCAACCAAGAACCTCAAAGGATAGAGGGACAATTATTGATTCCTTCCTTACAGTAGAATTAATGAATTTCAGAGACATGAGGTTCTGAATGGTTTTCAGATTCTTACGTTTCTGAAGGTGGTCAGAATATAACACCCAAAATATGCTGATGTGACTTAAGGATTATTTAAAGCTGAAGGCAACTGAAAAACAGCAGACGTAGGAGGAGCTCCTGTCCTCCCCTTATCTGCCGAAAAGAAGCGCATGTGCCTGCATGCTTAGCTGTGTTCAACTGTGACCCCATGGACTGTAGCCGCCAGACTCCTCTGTCACAGGATTTTCCTGGTAAGTATGCTGGAGTGGGTTGCCATTTCCTCCTCCAGGGGATCTTCAGGGATTAAACCCACACCTCCTGCATTGGCAGGCAACTTTTTTCCACTGTGCCACCTGGGAATCCCAAAAGCAGGACATACATTTCTCTTTTGCAAAGGAAATTTCCTTCAGTAAATGTGTCTCCTCTACAACCCTTATCTACCATGCTTTCCTCACGCATTTTCTAGTCATCTTCTCACAACTCACTTTCCTAGAAGCCCCAGTCCCCTTTTCCTGTCTTGTCACAATTTCTTGTGGGTGTACATGCTCAATTGCTCAGTCGTGTCCAACTCTCTGTGATCACATGGACTGTAGCCTACCAGGCTCCTCTGCTCACGAATTATCCTGGCAAGAATACTGGAGTGGGTTGCCATTTCCTACTCCAGGGATCTTCCCAACTAAGGGATTGAACCCACATTTCTTGTGTCTGCTGCATTCTCAAGGGGATTCTTTACCACTGTGCCATGGGAAGCCAAGTGGGCCCCAGGTCCAAATGCTTCATTGGTTTTTCACTTCTTTTCTGTGAAGTTTCCAATCATGTAAAAATATTAACATCAATGAAGAAATATACGACTTTTGTCAGTTTAATTCACAGTTCCCAAGAAACCAAACCTGAGCGGGTAGAAGAAAGGTTTTCTCCCCACCCTCATTTCCAACAAATAATTTGTTGATGTATTTATCATCAAAATGGTGACAATTTTATTTATTCATAAGTACATACCACTATGAATTCACAGAGTATTGGCACCGACTATAAATCTAGTTCCTGATTTATACATTGTTAGGGAACCCACTGACTGAAACCACAAGCCCCGGCCAGGCATGAGAGTAACCACTTGCGTGAGTTATCTTACAAAAGGAGGTCCTGGTAAGGAACACAGAAATAACAAAATGCCGACAACTAGAATAATTCAGGAAAGGCCAAAGGGAGAGAGGAGACACCAGTCCGTAAGTCCCACACCAAGCTCCCTGAATCCCCGTTGGAATCCATCTTGGCTGGGTGACGCATGCACCACCAGGAAGGACCTGAGTCACAGTGACTGATCAGAGACAACCTGGAAACTAACCCCATCACCATAATACCCGAGACTGTGACCGTGCGGCAGAGCAGTCCTCCTGGGTTCCCTCACGTGATGCTCTTGGCCTGGGCACTCCTTCCCAATGAAGTCTCTTGCTTTGTCAGTACATGTGTCTCCTCAGATAATTCATTTCTTAGTGTTAGATAAGAGCCCATTTCACGTCCTGAAAGGGGTCCCCTTCCTGCAACAAGATGGGGAAACCAAAGCCTAGGACTTAGGCAACTAAAAAAGTAAGAACAAATTACATTTTAAAAATGAGAGGAAGATCAAAGTGAGAAAGTGGTATAAGAAGGAAGAAGAAACAATGCCAAGTGGGAAAAAAGTAATTCTTTAATGGAGTGTGGCAGGGTATAGCAAACTAAGTCTGACTAACTGTAGACCTCAGCCTCTGGGATCTGTACAGAACAAGAGCTAGAGAGATGATGGATGTAGTTATAGAGGTTTGATAAGATCAGTGCTTCCTACTGAAACCTAGCAGGAGCCTGTGGGGCCCCGCCAGGTACAAATGCTTTCTGTGTTCGCTTTTTCTTGTGTGTAGGAAAAAGTTTTCAGCCTCCTAGACCTTCTCTCATTTCCAAAGGGCAGATTCAAACAGTTACTAACTAACAGTGAAGTCGCTCAGTCATGTACAACTCTGCAACCCCATGGACACATGGCTCCTCCGTCCATGGGATTTTCCAGGCAGGAATACTGGAGTGGTTTGCCATTTCCTTCTCCAGGGGATCTTCCCAACCCAGGGATCGAACCCAAGTCTCCTGCATTGCAGGCAGACACTTTACTGTATGAGCCAGCAAGAGGAATGCACAAACAAAGGAGGAGCAGTCAAGAAATAAGAGCACACTGATAAAGAAGGGTTCTGTTCCTTATCAAGGGACTGTTGCTGTGATTCAGTCACTCAGTCGTGTCTCTTTGCAACCCCATGAACTGCAGCATGCCAGGCTTCTCTGTCCTTTACTATCTCCAGGAGTTTGCTCAAACTGAAGTCCATTGAGTTGCTGATGCCATCCAACCATCTCATCTTCTGTCTCCCCCTTCTCCTCCTGCCCTTAATCTTTCCCAGCATCAGGGTCTTCAAGGGATATATATAACAATACCTTTGTGTTCTTCTGCTAGAATTAAGGCCCCCACTCAGATAGAGGATGGTAACTTCAGGCTGAGTACAAGATTCCTCCAACACCATTCTGTTACTTGATCACCAACAGATCAGAAGAAGGTCACACACTTGCAACCCTCAGCCCAAATTTTTCCTACAAAAACTTTTCCCTGAAAACCATCAGAGAGTTCAGGATTTTTTGAGCAAGAGCACTTGTTCTCTTCACTTGGCCCTGTAATAAACTTTTCGGGCTCCAAACTCTGATATTTTGGTCTGTCTGGTCTCACTGTGTGTTGGGTACAAGAACTTTTGATTGACAATACCATCAAAGGGGAAACTGCTGCTGGTGAAGATCTGTAAAATCAGGTGGATAGAGTCTCCATTCTTTTTGGTTTATACTACTTGATTAACTTGATTTGCTGCTATTAGGTGGTGTGCAGGGTTGGAGGAAGAGTGTGGTGTTTTAAACTTAAATTTGGAAAGGTTTTTTCATGTGTTTTTCCTGGGGTGTTTTAATCTAAAGGTATTTAACTTAAAAATATAATAAATAAAATAGAAAAACAAAAGCAAATCCTATAAAATGTAGTGGTGAACCTTTACCGCCTCTGTATGAGTTTTAAGTTGCATTTTATTTCATTTCTTTCTCCTATGCTGCACGTACCATGTAGCCTGCGGGGTTCCGTTCCCCGACCAGGAATAGAACCTATGCCCTCGGCAGTGAAAGCGTGGAGTCCCAGCCACTGGACTCAAGGAATTTCCTTAAGTTGTATTTTAAATTGGTCCAGGTATTCCAATATGTAATTGGTCAGTCTAATCTGAGAGCATATGGATGCGAATAGGGCTACATAATATTTTAAAGTTAAGAGGGATACCAAAAACTCAGCCTCTGTCCACCAGTGCCAAATCTAATCTTGGAGACAAAGTTTTGGGTGAAATAGAAAAGATTTATTGCTTTGCCAGGCAAAGGGGGACACAGCAGGCTCATGCCTCTAAAACTATGTGTCCCAACGGGGAGGTTTTCCTGAGAGTTTTATAGCAATGATTCCAGGGCAGAGTTGCTAATAAGTATCAGGGTGTGTGCAGGGCCTGCACTCCTTTAATCTGACCTCTCCTGATGAGCGTCTATGGCTTCTTGGATTTGGCCTCAGGTGGTCGCCTCCTTTGTGTCTTCACTCCCTCCCTTCTCTGATTAGCAACTGTTTGAATCTTCCCTTTGGGACTGAGGGAAGGTCATGGAAGCTGGAGTCTATACCTTACAAACAAGAAACAGGGGACAGAGAAAGGGTCCGTGGCCTGGAGCCCCAGAGTCTCCTGCTCAGTTTCAATAATACAAAATATCTTTTCATTTGAACTGTCCATTTATGAAAGCTATGCTCTTGTTAGTACAAACAAATAAAAATGGGTCACTGCATAAGCATCAATCAATCATGAAAAACTGACTTAATGCAAATACTAAAAGGCAGTTTACACTTTACTTTTTTAAGTGGTACTTTAGCGAAATTCAAGAGAACACACAGTTATTGTTTTTCCTACATACAGAAGACAGCGTTAAACATCTGGGGTGCCAGAAAGAAAAACTCAAGGAATTCAGGCTATTAAAATACTGTAGGAAGACAATGAAAGAAACGTTTATACACAATGAAAATCCATGGATTAATCCCTCATTTCCCATAAAAAATAAACAAATACCTTTTAATCTCATTTTGTTTAAAATGTCTTTGATTTGAGCCTTTCTTTTCACTCACTCTCAAGAGCCTGTGTCTTTCTTTACCAGGTGCAGAAAACAATGGCCACTGAAGGGGAATGGAATGCTTACTTCAAGATTCCATGAAATCACAGGTGGAATTTAGACTTGATGGTGTAAGAGCTGTACTGGGCCTCTGGGGTCCTCTAACTTAACTGCTTATGTCAAAGGCCCCCAATAAAGCTATTCAGTGGTGAAGTTAAGGTGGTAATCAGCCCTCCTGACTGTTAAGCAAGGGCACTGAAAAGTGAAAGTGAAGTCGTTCAGTTGTGTCCGACTCTCCGCGACCCCATGGACTGTGGCCTGCTAGGCTCCTCAGTCCAAGGGATTTTCCAGGCAAGAGTACTGGGAGGGAAGGGAAGTGAAGTGAAGTGAAGTTGCTCAGCTCTGTCCGACTCCTTGTGACCCCATGGACTGTAGCCTACCGGCTCCTCTGTCCATGAGCTTTTCCAGGCAAGAATACTGGAGTGGGTTGCCATTTCCTTCTCCGGGGGAACTTCCCAACGCAGGGATCGAACCTGTGTCGCCTGCATTGCAGGCAGACGCTTTCCCATCTGAGCCACAAGGGAAGCCCTAAGAGTACTGGAGTGTGTTGCCATTTCCTTCTCCAGGGGATCTTCCGGATCCAGGGATCGAACCCAGATCTCCCATATTGCAGGCAGACGCTTTCACCGCCTGAGCCCTAAAGGAAGCCAAAGCCTGTCTTGCCTTTGTTCTATGTACCGGATACACTCACTCCAGTCTTTCACAGAGCACAGCTAAACTCTAAGGGCTAAAGAAGGTGATGATAAGCTTCCTCCAGTGCCTTTCGGACTGGAGAAGCTCTAGGCCTGAACAGGGCCATCAGAATGGCCCATGGTAGCTGCCCTGTTAGACTGCTACAGATTTCCAACACTAGACCAGAAATGGATTAGTTTCTACTACTAAAACACAGGATCCAGGCTCAGCAGGAATTGACTCCCAGCACTTAATATAAACTTAGGCTTTCCTCAAAATATGATTTTAGGTAACTTCTCTTTACTGAGATTATGAGACTTTTAAAAGGGTTGGGATAAGAGAGAATAGGAAAAGGAGTACGTGAAAGCTGTATACTGTCACCCTGCTTATTTAACTTATATGCAGAGTACATTATGAGAAATGCTGAGCTGGAGGAAGACAAGCTGGAATCAAGACTGCTGGGAGAAATATCAATAACCTCAGATACGCAGATGACACCACCCTTATGGCAGAAAGTGAAGAAGAACTAAAGAGCCTCTTGATGAAAGTGAAAGAGGAGAGTGAGAAAGTTGGCTTAAACCTCAACATTCAGAAAACTAAGATCATGGCATCCGGTCCCATCACTTCATGGCAAATAGATGGGGAAACAGTGGAAACAGTGGCTGACTTTATTTTTGGGGGCTCCTAAATCACTGCAGATGGTGACTGCAGCCATGAAATTAAAAGACGCTTACTCCTTGGAAGGAAGCATATTAAACCTAGATAGCATATTAAAAAGCAGAGACATTACTTCGTCAACAAAGGTCCATCTAGTCAACGCTATGGTTTTTCCAGTGGTCATGTATGGATGTGAGAGTTGGACTATACAGAAAGCTGAGCACTGCAGAATTGATGCTTTTGAACTGTGGTGTTGGAGAAGACTTTTCGAGTCCCTTGGACTGCAAGGAGATCCAACCAGTCCATCCTAAAGGAGATCAGTCCTGGGTGTTCACTGGAAGGACTGATGTTGAAGCTGAAACTCCAATACTTTGGTCCCCTGATGCAAAGAGCTGACTCATTTGAAAAGACCCTGATGCTGGGAAAGATTGAGGGCAGGAGGAGAAGGGGACAACAGAGGATGAGATGGTTGGATGGCATCACCGACTCAATGGACATGGGTTTGGGTGGACTCCAGCAGTTGGTGATAGATAAGGAGGCCTGGCGTGCTGCGGTTCATGGGATCACAAAGAGTCAGACACAACTGAGTGACTGAACTGAACTCAAGAGAGAATATTTTAAAAAGCATTAAAAAAATTTACATTGAGTATTGCAATCAGAAGTTTTAACAGACAAGTTTTATTTCAAATTCACTGGTGAAATCTATAAATATATTGTGCATTTCCTGGTTGCTTAGGCCATTAAGGGTCTAATCTATTTCCTGAGCTGAAACTAGCTAATGGAAAAATATTTAGAATAGTAATCATCCAGTGAAATGGGCATCTGGCATCTATTTAACCAAAACATATTCTTGGTCATATTTCCTTCAGTAATTTATATGGTTTCTAACGGGATAATCCCATTTTTTACAATGAGAGGTCTTTGCTATTAAAACATGGAAAGGCTCCACCCTCTCTACCCCTAATGTTTTATGAAAAAGGGCACTCCTCTGTACAATACTCTTTAGCCTCAATACATACATAATATCAGGCTGGGAAGTGTATTGCTTGATTTCCTACCAAGCAATTCATTCCTGAAACCACTGAACAAAAAATAAAAACAAAAATGTAAGGTCAATATTATTACCATAAGAAAATTGAGATTTTTATATTTACTTGATGGAACTCTGTTAAATAAGCTTATTTTAGACCACATATATGCACTATTGCCCCAAAGCTGAGGAGGTCCAAATTACTGAAGGCAAACTATAATGTGCGGATGCTGGATTTACCATGTGCAGCTTACAATACTTCTCAAAGCCTCATTCCCACACGTTTCTTTCTCTTTTGGGGCTAGCAAATTCATCACCCATCAGCACACCTCTGACACATATTATTAGGTGGAGGGTTCAGATGGCAAACTAATTTTTTATATTTAGCGTAGTAGAAGCATTATTTGGAAGGTAACATGCCAGAGGAAAACCCTGACCTCAGGAGCAAGTCAACCAGGATTTTAGGGTGATCTGTACCATTCCTAAATGAACGTTTAGCAGAGATCATCAAGAGTCTTTGAAAACAGTCTACCAGAGCCAGGCTTGGACGTTGGAGCAAAGCTAGCCTTTGAGTTGAGACCTGGGAGTGTGGACCCCCTAAATTATGCACAATTCTGAGATCAGATTTTCCACTAGAGGGAATTTCTTTTAAATCAGTAACTGTAAAGTATGGCTTATAAAGAAGATAAAGTAGTTTGATTAGATAAAAAGATTACTGGACTTCAAGAAAAGCACTCTGTTTTCTTTCAAATTGGAGAAGGAAATGGCAACCCACTCCGGTACTCTTGCCTGGAAAATCCCATGGACGGAGGAGCCTGGTGTTCTTCTATTATGCAGGTTTTTACCTTTTCATAATTCAGACACCAGTCAGTGAGGGTTATTTTATATGTTTTGGCACTGAGCATTAATATAATTAGTGCGGCTGCTCTGAAAGCTTCCATCTACTACAGAACTAACAATAATATCGTTCTCTTCCTTTTAGAAACATCTCGTGAAAAAACAAAAATATTTAACTTCATTCCCTCATGAAAAACAAAACATTTCTGCTAAAAATGACCAATACCGTCTTTAAAGAAATTTCATTATTAAAGAAAAATAGAAACTGTTTGTTCTGTCTGCTAGGCACACCCTGTACAGTCATTAAAATCAGTTGTTTAAATTTTTCCTCCTGGGTTTCACATTTATTATAGATAAATCTTTTTATAACACATTGCCCAGAGATGTTATATTAGAGGCAGAAGCAGTCTCTGACCTCAGCACACTATTGACAAACCCCTGGAACAGGCTAGGAAAGAAAAATTGAACAACGTAACTGACCAAAAACAGATGACATTAAGACTCAGAATTAGACATCCTACCTGTTATTGAATCTGTTGATCATGCTGGGCTCTTGACACTGACTTGCTTGTGACTGTATTTTCTACTCAGAAGCTGAAGTGATGGAGACCACAGAAGCAATCTCGAATCTTCCTAAGCTCTTTAGAGACCTGAACAGATATTCTTCTCTTCTGTGGTTCTCAGAGTTGACATTTCAAGGCAAAGTTTATGAAAGTCCAATGAATTAAATATCTGATTCCCACACCACTAAACTCAAATAATTAATCGAAAGATAACTTCTAGTGTCTGGCAATTTAAAAGGTAAACAATTTTTATTCAGTCACAGGTAAAATTGCCATTAGAACAAAACTGGGTGGCGCAGCAGTAAAGAATCTGCCTGCAAAGCAGGAGACACAGGTTCGATCCCTGGATTGGGAAGATTCCCTGGAGAAGGAAATGGCAACCCACTCCAGTATTCTTGCCTGGAAAATCCCACTGACAGAGGAGCCTGGTGGGCTACAGTCCATGGGGTCGCAAAGAGTTGGACATGACTTAGGTGACAAAGCATGGCATGCATGTAGCAACTCAAGTAAGACTCTAGAAAAACTAGTCAAAAAAGCATTATAGTGTCATTGGATTGCACTTTCATGATTAGCAGTTGCTCTAATGACAAATTTAAAACCTTAAAAGCTTCTGCACATCAAAGGAAACTATTAGCAAGGTGAAAAGACAGCCTTCAGAATGGGAGAAAATAATAGCAAATGAAGCAACTGACAAACAACTAATCTCAAAAATATACAAGCAACTCCTACAGCTCAACTCCAGAAAAATAAATGACCCAATCAAAAAATGGGCCAAAGAACTAAATAGACATTTCTCCAGAGAAGACATACAGATGGCTAACAAACACATGAAAAGATGCTCAACATCACTCATTATCAGAGAAATGCAAATCAAAACCACTATGAGGTACCATCTCACACCAGTCAGAATGGCTGCGATCCAAAAGTCTACAAATAATAAATGCTGGAGAGGGTGTGGAGAAAAGGGAACCCTCTTACACTGTTGGTGGGAATGCAAACTAGTACAGCCACTATGGAGAACAGTGTGGAGATTCCTTCAAAAACTGGAAATAGAAGTGCCTTATGATCCAGCAATCCCACTGCTGGGCATACACACTGAGGAAACCAGAAGGGAAGAGACACATGTACCCCAATGTTCATCGCAGCACTGTTTATAATAGCCAGGACATGGAAGCAACCTAGATGTCCATCAGCAGATGAATGGATAAGAAAGCTGTGGTACATATACACAATGGAGTATTACTCAGCCATTAAAAAGAATACATTTGAATCAGTTCTAATGAGGTGGATGAAACTGGAGCCTATTATACAGAGTGAAGTAAGCCAGAAGGAAAAACACCAATACAGTATACTAACGCATATATATGGAATTTAGAAAGATGGTAACAATAACCCTGTGTACGAGACAGCAAAGAGACACTGATGTATAGAACAGTCTTATGGACTCTGAGGGAGAGGGAGAGGGTGGGAAGATTTGGGAGAATAGCATTGAAACATGTAAAATATCATGTATGAAACGAGATGCCAGTCCAGGTTCAATGCACGATACTGGATGCTTGGGGCTAGTGCACTGGGACGACCCAGAGGGATGGTATGGGGAGGGAGGAGGGAGGAGGGTTCAGGATGGGGAACACATGTATACCTGTGGTGGATTCATTTTGATATTTGGCAAAACTAATACAATTATGTAAAGTTTAAAAATAAAATAAAATTTAAAAAAGAGAGAGAGAGAGAGAAAAAAAAATAAATTCAGTTCAGTCAAAAAAAAAATAAAATAAAATAAAATCCAGGTCACATAAACAAAGAATTTTTAGAAAGGTAGGAGTTAATTTCCTAAAGTATCCAAGGAAAAAAATTCCAATTTCTTCACTGAAAACAGAAAAGATTATTTAAAATGGAAATGCCCCCAAAATCGCTTTCAAGACTATATAATCTGAATGGGGGGAGAGAGGAACAAGACAGCTATAAAAATTTTATTCTCTTCATTAAGATAATAAAATTATCATCCTATACACTGAGTCACTGACTAAAAAGAATAAGAAAATTGGACTTCAACACAATTAGAGAAAATAATGAAAATACAGCAGAGTATGTTTTACTTATGGCACCTCACAGGAGTCATGCAGCCCGACTCTACATGAGGTCTCTGTGCTGGGGGCTCTGAGGCTGATCTGCACGATTCCGCCACATCCACACAGGAGAAAAGATGGTCCCGCCTCTAAGTCCTCATAAAGCCCCACAGGTACGGAGGCTGTGTTTTTAATTTTTTTTTTTTATTAGAGTACAATTGCTTTACCATGTTGTGTTGGTTCCGGCTGTACAACAACATGAATCAGCTGTGTGTATACATATATCCCCTCCCTCTTGAACCTCCGTCCCACTCCCCTATCCCACCCCACTAGGTCATCGCAGAGCACCGGGCTGAGCTGCGTTCCCTACAGTAGCTTTCCACCATGCATTCTACACCTAGTGGTGTGTGTATGTCAGTGCCACGCTCTCAATCCGTCCCACCCTCTCCTGCTCCCCACCCCCCGTGTCCCCAGGCCTGTTTTCTACGTCTGTGTCTCTATTCCTGCCCTGCAAGCAGGCTCATCTGTACCATCTTTGCAGATTCCTGTATGAAGGTTTTAAAATGCAATTTTACTCTACTTGTTTTCTATTACTATATAACAAATTACCACAGACTTAGCAGCTGAAAGCAGCTTTCATTTACTATCTCACAACTCTGAAGGTCAGGACCCTGGGTGGGTTCTGCTGGGCTTTGCCTGGGGTCTCATAAGGCTAAAATCAAGATGCCTACTGGGCTGGCCTCTCATCTGGGAGCTCTGGGGAAGAATCCGCCTCCAAGCTCTTGCAGGTTGCTGGCAGAACACAGTTCCTTGTGGAACTATGGATGAGGATGGATGAGGTCCTGTTTCCTTGCCAGCTGTTGGCTGGGGGGCTGCCCTCAGCTCCTCAAAGCTGTCTGCCTCCCTTCTCCCATGGTCCCCTCCAACTTCAAAGCAGCAGTTGTGTATGGAGTCCTTCTCATAATTCCTCCCTCCCTGACTTCCCTTCTGCCATCAGCCAAAGAAAGCTCTCTGCATCTGAGGCTCGTTTGATGAGATCAGGCCCACTCAGATAAATCAGGAAAATATCCCTATTTTCTGGTCAATTGTGACATATAACATAATCTAATCAGAGAAGCCATATCTCATCACATTCTCAGGTTCCAGGAATTTGGTTGGGACATCTTTGAAGGGCATTTAAGAAATTCTGTCTAAGACTTCCCTGGTAGTCCAGTGGCTAAAACTCTGGGCTCCCAATGCAGGGGGCCCAGATTCGATCCCTGGTCAGGGAACTAGATACCACATGCCTCAACTAAGACCCAGCACAACCAAATAAATATTTTTAAAAAAGAAAGAAATTCTGTCTAGCCAAAAAATTAAGGCAAATAAAAAAAAAAAAACAAAAGCCAAAGGGTGTTGTGAACTTGTCCAATGTGAAACAAAGGTATTCTAAATTCCTCACACTTGAGTAAGAAACATTTGCAAATGGTATAAAATAATAAAAGTACACAAGAAGCAAGACATCCTTCTCATACTGTCCCTCAGTCCCAGTTCTGATCCCCAAGAACAACAACTTTTTACTGTTTTCCCAGGTCTCCTGTGAGAAATCTCCATGTTTGCTAAAGCACATGTTATCTGGGAACTCTGGTCTGATGTGGTCCTGAAAGGTTATGAGCAGTCCCTGCTACATCACCTTGGCCTCACTCAAGCTCTTCCTGAGAGGGTTGGGGCGAGGGGCAGGCGGGGGGAGTTATTCTGTGATAAATAGTCAGTTTAGATTTTCTGATGATTAATGATTTGACTAATAATCTGAGATTAGTATTGATTATTTCTGTTTTCCTAGAAAATCATTCATGCCTTCCAGGTTCTCAAGTTAATTTGTGCAGGATTGAGCAAAATATTTTCTTATAATTCTCTTATTCTTTCCTATACTTTCTTCATTATTATTTCTCATTCTATATTCTCTTCCCCACCCACATTTCAATTTTATTAGGTTAGCTAAAGATTTAGCTATTTAATTAATTTTTTTAAAAAGAACCAGCTCTTTTATTTACTAGTCTGATTAATTTTCTTCTTCATTAACTTCTATCGTTATTCTGATTTTCTGCTTTTTAATGTCTGTTTTATTGATTATTTTTCTAACTTCTTGAGTTAGACTGAATTCAGCTATTTTCTTTCTTCATTAAGATAGGTGCTTCTTTCTGAATTCTACTTTTAGCTGTTCCATAAGTTCTGACATACAGTGCTTTTCCTCCTAGATTTTCTATAATCTGTATGATTTCCTCTATGATCCAAGAGTTGTTTAAATAAAAAATTTTAACAATTTATAATTATGTTCTTAATTTCTAGTTTTATTACAGTGTGATTAGAGAATGCTATATGTATTCGTTTTGCCTTTTGAAATTCATTGATATTTTCTTTACAGTGTATTTTGTTTTTATTCAGCAGTATAAAAGGTCTGTTCTTAGCTTTTAGGACACAAAGTGACAAATATTAATAATAAAGAGTTAGTTCATTTATTATCTTTATTTGGGTTTTCATTTTCTTGTTTTTTGGGCCACCTGGTCTCACTAACCAAGAGGAGTGAATTAAAGTCTCCTACCATAGCACATATTTCTCTCCATATTTCCCACTTGCTGTTTCTGTTTTATAGATGACAGTAGTACACTGCTGTTATGAATCGTCCCTCTGTGCCTTATTTAAAGCTTTCTCCTCTAACTCTAACGTTGCCTTATGTTAAAGATGTGATCCCTACTTTTTTGTTCGTGTTTTCCCAGTAAGTTTTTGTTTCTCTCTTCAGCCTTGCCTGGGTGATTCTTCACTGAGGCCATTGCCTAGCTTCTTCTTCATGCCCAGCCAGGGCCAAGGACGCTCCTGCTGCCATCCACATGCCCTGTCCCATCAGTCTAAACTGGGCATTCCTGGATTGTCCCTCAGAGAGTTCTTTCGGTTTCTTCTGAGATTGGCAGCTGTAGGCATCTTTCTTCAACTGCGTTTATTTGTTCTTCATCACATCCTGTGGTTTGGCGATGTGTATACCTCCTCCTTCCCTTGAAGATGAGGCTCATGTTTCTTGTTTCTTCTTTTGGTTCTCCTAGTGCACTGATGCCCTGATATTCTGTCACTGAAAAACTAGAATCTAGAATTTGTTTTTGCCAGTTCTCCTCCGCTATCGTGCTCTATGTCATGCTCTCTGGTGAAAGGCTTTGCTGTCCTGTGTTCTACAGGTGTTTCTGACAACAGTATGTTCTGCTCCTTAGCCTTGTGAATGGGGAAGGTAGTTTCTTATCCAGCTTTCTGAAATTCCTCCCATGGTTTCTAGGCTATTCTACACTATCTCTACCTCTCCCAGAAGCTTCTGGAAATTCTACTCTCACTTCTAACTTACATTTCTCTCTTTGGCTTAGTTTAGTCTGCCTGAAAGTATATATATATATATTTTTTTTACCAGTCAATTCAAAGCAAATACTAAACTTTAAGACAAATCAATAGCTGGGCCATTATGTGCTCAATTTAGCGTTTCACCTACCACGTGCAAGGCCTTCTTCTAGGCATTAGAGAGGCACACTGCCGTGAATGCTTCAGAAACTCATACTTTAGTAGAAGAAAAGAAGAAATAATAATCATATTCTTACACTTTTTTGCTAATATACATTTCCACACAGTCACCTCTAAAGCCATGTTTCAGGTCATTAATGTTACCTACCTTTCTCTGGTCCCTCCCTGTATCACATCAGGGTTGCCTTTTCCTGTTCAAAGTCTGTGCCCTCTTCATTGGGCATAAAACTGCTATTGTTCTTCAGTCCTTGTCTTGGCTGTGGAGCCCAAGTAATAAAAGCTGAACCTATAGAGCAGGTGTGTCATTTAGGATCCTTTGGCTACAAGGAACAGACACTCAATCAGGTATCCCAAGTAACTGTGTGTGGCTGTATATTGTGTGTGTGTGTGTGTGTGTGTGTGTGTGTAACAGAGGAGTATGAGCGGGAATACTACTATAATGTTTCATGGGAAAATATGGAATAAAAGCATGTCACACGGCTAGGCCTCATAGTAAGTCATGGAAAGCTGCTTAAGCAGGCCTCATGAGAAGTACAGGAACACAGATTGAGAATTTCAAGTTGCTCAGGCAAGTGTGTAAGCATTTGGTTAGTTCCTTGTGTCTTTGGCAACAATAACCTACTGATCATGCTCTTTGCCTACAGATGTTAAGTAAAATCTTTGTATCTCCCCCACACACAATTAAAAAAAAAAGTTTCATGACTTAACTTTCACTTATTCATCACTCTTGCTTACTCATGGCTTCTTGCTGACTCATATCATCTCTGTCTACCTTTGTTCTAGTTAAGCATTTGACTTCTGTTCCTATCAAATAAATCTCTCGACCTCAAGTATACACTTTTCTGGCAGAGGATCTGACCAGCCTACTAGGTCACCATCATCAGTAAGGTAAAGCACTGGTGCTAGGTCTTCTAATGGATCAGCCTCCACACAGCCTGTTTTAGCATTTATTTTTTCTGATTGCTCTACGTCAAATGTAGGTGGTAAGGTCTAGCAATACAGAGCATGGCCACTTGCACGCAATGCCTAGAGCTGACATCTTCGGGAAGAGGCTACAGGTAGGAGTCCTTAGAAAAGGCCTGTGGGTATACAGATACTCCTAGCTTGGGCCTGCCTATTGCAGTAAGCTTTCCTCAGTTCTGATAATCAAAATGCTTCTTGGAAGTCATAAAGAAATGATTATTTTATAGAATTTGAGATTTTCTTTTATACTTAACTGTAATCACTACCAAGATAAGAATCCATATACTGTAACATCAAAGGCATGAGAATTTAGTCTAGCCAGCCAGAAATTCCTGGGAAAAGGGTTATATCAAGTAGTACCTACTGCTAGTAGTCCAAGGAACCGAGGTGATCAATGTACTGACTTATGTAAAGGACCCACTATAGCTCAGCGCCAGTGTGCCTAAAAGAAACGAGGACTTACTTATAATCACATTTCTGTCATCTAATACCACATAAATGAAAGCTTTTCATTTCACTTATGACAATTCAGGACTGAATTTCACTTTGCTTACAATCCCCACGAGAACAGGTTTTATCATCAGCTCATAGACTGGGAAAGAAAATGATTCCAGAAGTCAACAATGCCATATTCTAGATGAGAGGTACACCAGACTCAGAGTATAAACTGCTATGGCTTTAGAATTTCAAGCAGGGCACAGCTGTAAACTTCAGCCTGGCTTAACACCTGAGCTGACACAGTAAGTGCCTGATTGGGTACAAACATCTGTTTGCCCAAGCCTAGCCATATGCCACTAGAACTGAAGAGGAGGCAATTACCAACAGAGCCATAACGTATTCCTTAAAGCTCCTGTAGGGGCATGTGCCCAACCTGTCCCTGTACGTGCAATTTACCTGATTCTTGCAAAACTATAAACTCTGTCAATCATGTATAATCTGACTTTTTTTTTTTTTACAAATTGAAGATATATTCATAAACAAAGAGAATGCAAATTTTGATAAATTCCTTATACAAAAAAATTATCATTATGTTTTTCATAAAAATACTTTCTATGGCCAGATAGTGACCTGTATCTTAAAGGTACATTACTGATGTGGTTAAAAGGAAATTCTCTACAGTGAAAATCCATATAATGCACACCACTAGGAACACTTTTCCTATCAGCCAGATACAAACCATTCATTAGGTGTTCTTTTACTATTATGGACACGAATTATGTTGTGCAGATATTCTACAATTTTTTTCTGTATTCATCAGTTGATGGACATTTGCTTGTTTCTACTTCCAGATTTTTACAAATAATGCACATGTTCGGGGGGGAAATGCAGAACATAAATCCGATAAAGAAATTGTGTCTAAAATATAGACAGAACTCTTAAAAATGCAACAGTTTTTGTGTTTTTGTTTTTTTTTAACTTTTTTCTTTTTTTAAAAATTATTTTTTATTGGAGTACAGTTGATTTACAATGTTTGTTAACTAGCAAAGTTTCATTTGGTTTTTAACCAAGGAGTTACTAAGCACTTACAATACACCAGGTATTATGCTGGGTGATCAGAATATGGAACTGGATTTACCTCCTACCTGCCCTTGGTGGGGGGGGGGGTGCGCTTCCCTTGTGGCTCAGATGGTAAAGAATCCATCTGCAATGCAGGAGACCTGGGTTCGATCCCTGGGTTGGGAAGATCCCATGGGGAAGGGAAAGGCTCCAGTATTCTTGCCTGGAGAATTCCATGAACTGTATAGTCCATGGGGTCACAAAAAGTGGGACACAACTGAGTGATTTTCACTTCCCTAGAGGGAAGGAGTCATGAAGGTCCAGAAAAGCAAATAGACTGATAGATAAATTATGAGAAAATGATGTAAGAGAACGTCTTATCAGGCTAATCCAACAGCCAAAGATTCAGAGGGGTGTATTCTGATTTCAGCGTGTCCTATGAAACATGTACACACATTCTGATACATTTTGCATCTCTCCCTGAAGTGTTCACCATGAGAGATCCTGTGGCATCTATTATCAGAGGTATAAAGGAAGACAAGATGTTTCTCAGTTTTAACTTATGACTTTCTTGCATCCCAGTGTGTGAATCTGATTCTGTAAATACCAAATGAGGAAAAGCAGAGGTGATCATGGTCTTTATCAACTCTGTTTTGCAAAGAGGGTGCTATCAGTGGGTGGGATAAAGTGGCTACAGGAGTGTAAATCTTTGAAATGAATTACTTGGCTAGACAGAGGAGGAGTGATAATTATCTTATATGGAGAACAGGAGGCATTTATAATCTTCAGCTCCTCTCTCATACCTCAAGCTTCTCAAATTCCCTTACTCCCTATATAAACCTTCTAACATCCTAACCTTCAAACTGCCTAGTTACATATGATATCAAATATACACAGAAGAAAAATGAGAGAAAAAAAAAAAGAATGGACAAGAAATTAGGTCCTTGATGCCACCTTGAAAGAAAATCCGTTATCTTTTAACATGATGCTATGCTTAGTTGCTCAGCTGTGTCCGACTCTTGTGACTCCATGGACTGTGTAGCCTTCCAGGCTCTGCTGTCCATGAAATTTTCCAGGCAAGAATACTGAAGTGGGTTGCCATGCCCTCCTCCAGGGGATCTTCCCAAGCCAGGGATCTAACCCAGGTCTCCTGCACTGCAGGTGGATTCTTTACTGTCTGGGCCACCAAGGAAGCTAGTGGCTAAATTACAGAAACTTGGTAATTTAAAATAAAAGCAGTGTATTTTTTTGTTCATGTAGAGTTCAGTAAGCAGGAGGGTATGATTGGGGGTTTTCTGAACTATGTTATCATTTAGGAAGAGATTCTATCATCTTCAATATGTGGTTTCCAAAGGCATTTGAGTGTATCAGTTGGCAAAAGTGCAGACAGCACAGAAGCTGTATGGGAATTTTTTTTTCTTTCAAACAGCCAGAAAGAAACATAAAAATGTATATCACTCGTACTCTCATTCCTCTGCCCATGATGCCCATCCTCTGCCCAGATGACTACATGCAATTGCACAGGAGGCTGGGAAATGCAGTTCAAGCTGTATCAGCAGGAAGAAAAGAGAACAGGTTTGGTGAACAATCAGTCAATTTCTGACAGTGTCTTTCCCAAAATATTATACTTCATATGCAAATATATTCAGTTCTTGCATTTTAGGGATGGCTTATTCGAATATGAGTTCAACTATATAAACATATTTTAAGTATCTTGGAGAACAGGGAGGCAGAGGAGGAGATGGTTAGATAGCATCACCGACTCAATGACATGAGTTTGAGCAAACTCGGGGAGATAGCAGAGCACAGAGAAGCCTGGTGTGCTACAGCCCATAGGGTTGCAAAGAGTTGAACACGACTTGGCAACTGAATAACGAAGTTCTAGTATATTGAATAGTGGTGCTGTCTCCACTTGCGTTTACTTGCCAAACTTAGCATTCCTAAAACTCAACATTTCTAAAGCCAAACTCATGATCTTCCCTCTTCCTATCTCCTCCTGACTTCCTCAATTCAGAAAAAGACCTCTGGACAACCAGTTATTCAAGACAGATGCTTGGGGACAGCCTTGCATATTCTACTCACCATCTAATTCATCAGCAGGTTTACTTTCAAAATACATCCTGAACCCATCACTGTCTTCCAGTTGTCCCTAATCCAAGTCAAATCCATGTCTCATCTCATTATTATTACTGTAGTTTTTCTCTGCTTTTGCCTTTAGAAGAATTCTTTACTTTTATATTTTCTCTAATCTATTCATTCTTACATGAATCAGATAATCTCTTGAAAACTCTCCAAAAGATTTGCATTATACTTAGGATAAAATCCAAAATCCGAGCCAAAGCCTTTGAAGACAAGCAAGGATCTGGTCCTAGGTTTCATTAACAACCTCAATTGTCAGCACTTATTTTGCTCAGTCTACACCAGCTTTTTAGTTCCCTGAAAAGGTCAGGTGCCTTTTTCCATAACGGCCTTCCCACACAGCCTTTCCTCTGCCCAGAAAATGGTTGGTTGTTGTTTTTTGGTTTGTTTGTTTTTTTCTTTAATAATGAAATTCATTTTCCTTTTACCATGAAATATCTTTTCACATAGAAGAATGTGATTGATGTGTATGACCCTCACTCGCTCAAGTACCAAGGCCAAGATGGGTGATTCTCCCAACTGTCTCCCTCTGAAGAAGAGGTAAGGAGGGGATGGGCTTTTCCCTCAGACTCACCCATGACACAGAAGTCTTGGTTTGACTTTGTCTTCTGCACAAGGCCTGCTAAAGTCTAAATCTAGGCCACCAAGGATTAGCAAAGGCCCAAAGAACAAAATATAGGTTTAGAATTTACTTGTATCTCAGAATTCAGGTTTTCACAGAATTTCTGGCTCCTAAAATTCTTCCTTATTTCCCCACTCAGCCACACATTTAAAAATATACTTCAACTATTTTATCCAGAAGTTTTAGATGTTCTGTATCACAAGAGTTTATACTGACATCTAGTCCACTCTTTCGCCAGAAACAAAAGACCTTCTATAGCATACTTTACTACTCCTCTACAGCTGGTTAGCACTGTTAATCTTTTACAGCTTCAGCAGAAAATGTCACAAGTTTTCCTTGATCTGCATTCCTCAGTCTAAACTATCTTCTTACTATTTTCTCTCTTGTAACAAACTTCTCTTTCCTTTTGAAACCTTTATTACAGCGCTTGATTATACTTTATTTTGGGATTATTCCACCTGTTCCATTATCCTGTGAGCATCAGGACAGAAGTCTTGTCTGTTGTGATTATTGTTGAATAGAAAGACTAATGCAGGATTGGGACACAGAAGGTGCACAAGAAATTTAAAAATACCTATTAAGCAAAAGAATGAATAGGTGCAATTGAACACAATCAGTGAGTCAGAAGAGTCTTACATCCTGTAAGTGACCAATAAATACTGGCAACAGTAAACAACTTCTAAAATGACCACCTTCAAAAGTTATGTAGTATAAGATTAATATATAGAGCAATGATAGTCAAGCACAGACTGTGGAACCAGACTGCCTGGAGTCAGATTTCTGCTCTGTTACTTACTGACCAAGTGGCCTTTGTTAGAGGCCACTGTTTTCTGCACCTGTTTTCTGATCTGTACAATCAGATCAGTAAGCGCATTTCATGATGTTAAGGTGATGATTAAATGATAAACATGCCAGGCATCCAAGGAAGGAAGGAAGGAAGGAAGGAAGGTGTCATTGTTATGGCTTCTCTCATTTCAAACATTTCAAAGTTAATGCTAATCAATGGTTCCTTCAAAGGAAAAAAGGAAGTTACACAGAATGAGAGAGGGAAATAAGTAGGACCAGCAAGCAGTTGAAAGGTACTTGGGCTGTTGATGTTCCAGTAAGACGCAGGAGCACACAGGGACATCTGAGAGGGAGGCAGGGAGGAGCAGGCTGCGTGGGTGCCCAGTGCCAGCACGAGGATATTATCAACACGATGGTAGGGAGAGCCTGAGACAGGCCTGCCATCTCCTCGAGCCACAAGCCCATAGCAAGCACTTAGTTTATACCATCCATCCACCTACTCTCTGGGGAGGATGTCTTTGGATCTGATTTTGGGCTCAGTTAATAGAAAACAGTAGGGAACATCAGCCAATAGGCAAGATTAAGTTGCGCACTTCTTCACAGCAGCAAGTATCTCTGGGCAGTAAAGGCAAGATCTGTCTCCTGCAGCAGTTTTCCTGATAAATGCTGTACTCTGGCCGCCAATCTTTTGGTCCCCAGGGACAGGTTTTGTGGAAGACAATTTTTCCACAGATCAGAAGGGTGGGGCAGAGGAGGGAGCTGGTTTGGGGACGATTCCAGCGCATCACATTTACCGTGCACTTTACTTCTACTATTATTCCATCAGCTCCATCTCAGACCATCAGGCATTAGATCCTCGGCAGTTGGGGACACCTTCTGTACTCTACTAGCGGATCCGATTTTTCAAAAGAGAAAGTACTAGATCTTTCCCCCACTTTCTTTTGTCTTCCTTCGTTTTTTAATGGCATTTCCCTCTCAATACTGGGAATATATTACACAGTCTCTTCTCTTGTGTCCATTCCCTACTCCCCAGATCCTGGATCCATCAAAAACAAAGTCATTAGAGTTTCGATCCTGTGATGTTACACTCACTTTCACACTTTTACCCTCTTCTCTAGATAGGAAACTAGCTCTTTTTCAGTTATGCATGGTCCACCATGAAAAACTTACATGAAGATGAGTTTAACTACATCATCCATGTTAGAAGTCTGAAGTTACATCTGTTGGGATCAGATGACCACAGCCAAACCCTGAGCTCAATTAAATACGTTAGATCCAAAGAAAGAGTCCGCCATGGCAAAGCACGGAATAGCTAGGCTGGTATCTTGTGGCAAACTTTCATTTGGTTCCACCATATTTTCATTGCTCTGTGTCAGAGAAAGTATCAGATTGTCCTTTCTTTAAAATAAGGTGAACTCATCCTACCCTCGGAAAAATAATGTGAGACATTTATCTTGAAAAACCAATGTCAATAGTCAACCTTAATTTTCTCATCAAAGTATGTGAATTTAAAGGCGAGCTGCTGCTCTACTTTGGCCAAAAAAGTAGGTATTTTAGGAGATTCAGATTTGTCTCTAAATCTTTGATTGCAATATACCTGTGTGCGATTGTCTTAAGCAAATGCATTCCTCTCTTCCCAGTGACTTATGTCATCTAAACCATTCTTTCTGGTCAACATGGTGGATAGATAACACACAGTACAATGGAAATATAACCAAAATATCCTGAAAATAAAATAGAATATTTATTTCAAATCCCCTATAAATTATTGGTAGCTATGTCACAGTAAACCTGAAGAATTTTAAGTTTCCTGTGAACTTTTCTCATGTACAATAAAATTAATATCACAGACTGAATTTTCTTTGTAATCAGAGTATCTCTACTCAAGTTTCATTAACAATTCAAAAGCAACTATTACTTCCTAACAGGGAACCCAAACTGATAATGGTTTATAGAAAAAGTTTTTTTTTTTTTTTCCAATTGAAGAAGCAGTATCAGCCTATGGTAAAAGAAACTGCACCAAAGGATATAGATATAATTAAATAAAAAGTATTAATAAATGAAAGTAAATACATTAAATGGAAAGGAAGTCTCCTCTCCACATCAAACTCAGTCCTCTCATCAGAAACGAAGTTAATGTGGGGGGTGGTTGGTTTGTTTTTATGTACTGAAACACAAATTTACCCTGAGTGTGTGTAGTAGATTGTTACAAGACAGGCTCCCAATCAATCACGTCTCCTGGCATCATCTTCCCTGTGGAGGGCTCTCCATGTGCTTTGCTTTGGTCAATGTGACGCTGACAAATGTAACACAAGCAGATGCCTGAAAGGTGCTTATGCACTGGGTCTTGCCTTCCTGGAAATCTGAGACCACAATGCTGAGAAGCAGCCCAGAATGAAAAACCATGTGGAAAGGGAGACCCTACTCTGAGCTATCCCACCAGCTGAATGCTACCACATGAATGAATCCAGAGATAACAGCAGCAGAACCAGCCAGTCAACTCACAGAATTGTGGGAAATTTTGTTGTTGTAAGCCAGTAAGTTCAGGGATGACTTGCTATTCAACAATAGATCAATGCAGAGCATAAACATGCAGCTATATTTTTGATATTCCCTGACTTCAATTCATGAAGAATAAAATATAATTAATAATTATGAAATATGTTAAAAGAGCATTTTTTCATAAAAAACACAAAACATGACTATAACTTCTTATGTAAAGACGGAACAGATTAGTCTGTCATTTGGGATCTGTATTAGCAGTCTTTTGATTATACACTCTATTAAATTTGACTGTCTACCCTATTTAATTTTTTTTTTTTTTTGCCACATAGCATGTGGGATCTTAGTTCCCCAATGAGGGATCAAACCTGCACCTACCCTTTGCAGTGGAAGCTCAGTGTCTTAACCAATGAACCACCAGGGAAGTCCCACGTCGACCCTATTTCAAAAGTTTGTGGTATATACACCTCGGCTTCAGTTCTTGCAACAGTTGTTTTGACCACAGACAACCAAGAGGTTTATGCAAATAAAACTTGAAAAAACTTTTAGAATTCTAAAATTATTGACTAATAATCTGAAAACTTGCATAGTTAAATATAAGGAAGAGTATTTGGTTACCTAAGCATCAGGGAATAAAGCTGACCTTCTGTGTAGTCTATCTAAGTGTTAAAGGTATTGAAAGGTGGAAAATTCACCAATTTATATTACATGATCTCTGTAATCTATACAATATGATGGACATCCTTCTTAAAGCTGCATTCAGACCAAGAAATTTAGATACTCCACTTTTCTATAGGAAGAAACCAGGAATATTTTTCAGTGGGACACATGAGGGTTTTTCTATTTCCCAAGTATTTTCAGAGAGGATTTAAAGCCCAATATTCCTCATGTGGAATGAATAGGCTATGTTAACTGAATAAATATTTAATGAGTGACCTCTTTGATCCAGCTTTTATGCTAGGCATTGAACCAGCCCAAAGCATCTAGAGAGTAGCAAGGTAGAGAAAAACCCTTGAGGAACTCACAATGGGAGAAACGAACTCAAACCGATTACAGTAATAACGATGAACATTTTTTGTATACTAATGATGCATAGTATTTGCTAAGTTTCTTACATATATTATCCCACTTCATCCTCACAGTAATCCTATTATATAGACAATATAATCCTCATTTTACTGAAGAGATAACTGAGGTACAGGTAACACCAGATAAAATGAAATAGAGAAGCCAAGGTTTAACTCTAACCACATGGCTTCAGAAAACCACATTCTTAACTCCAACTGTGGTGCTCTAGTGGAGGAACTGCCAGAATTAAACAGCAGCCTAGGCTCCCAGAACGGGTGGTGTCAGTTCTAGGTATGAAAGGATGATAGGGGTTTGCTTGACCTCATAACTGCAAAAGGATTGGATAAATAATTTAGCCAGTGCTTCACAGATATGTTTAGCTTTATTAATTCTTCATTTTTGTTTAGTAGGTATTAGCTTTATTTCACGGAGAAGGCAATGGCACCCAACTCCAATGTTCTTGCCTGGAGAATCCCAGGGATGGTGGAGCCTGATGGGCTGCCGTCTACGGGGTCACACAGAGTCAGACACGACAGAAGCAACTTAGCAGCAGCAGCAGCTTTATTTCATAATGAGAAAACTCATACTCAAGGAAATCGAGTAACTTTCTCAGGATAGTCATTACAAGTTCCAGGTAGAAGAGACAAGATGTGACGAGGTCAGGAAAACATATGGCATATTGATGTGAAACCTGGGGATGAGTGCCAAGCTGAGAACCAGCAGTGCTCTCTGAAGTGAGGAGCGGTAAGATGAGGTTGGTTTTCCAGGCAGAAAACTGGTGGTAGTGAGTAAAAGAAACTCCAGAAACTACATGGAAAAGAAAAGTAAAAGAAACTACATGGAAACTTATATTACCATATGTAAAGCAGACAGCCAATGGGAATCTGCTGTATGACTCAGGGAACTCTAACAGGGGCTCTGTAACACCCTGGAAGGGTGGGATGGGGTGGGAGGTTCAAGACAGAGGGGACATATGTATAACTGTGGCTGACTTATGTTGATGTTTGGCAGAAACCAACAAAATTCTTTAAAGTGATTATCTTTCAATTAAAAAATAAAATGTTGAAGCCAGAGAGGCCAGTTAGTCAGTCTGAGGCAGCTACAATAGTCCAGACAAGCAATGTCAGGGGCCTATAACTACAAATTCTGAAGGTTCTAAGATCCTACCATGTCAAAAAAAACCATTTAACCCCAAAAATTTCCCTTACAAGCGTAATGTCTACAACCCTGCATGTTTAGTCGCTCAGCTGTGTCTGACTCTGTGATCCTTTGGACTGTAACCCACCAGGCTCCTCAGTCCATGGAATTCTCCAGGCAAGAATACTGGAGAAGGTTGCCATGCCCTCCTCCAGGGGATCCTCCCAATCGAGGGACTGAACCCACATCTCCTGTGTCTCCTGCACTGGAGGTGAATTCTTTACCACTAGAGCCACTTGGGAAGCCATCCTAAAATTTCATGAAATATTTTTGAATAAGGGCTTCTCCTTGGTGGCTCAGATGCTAAAGAATCTGCCTGCAATGCAGGAGACCCAGGTTCGGTCCCAGGGTCAGGCAGATCTCTTGGAGGAGGGAATGGCAACCCACTCCAGAATTCTTGCCTGGAGAATTCTGGAGACAGAGGAGCCTGGCAGGCTATATAGTCCATGGTGTCGCAAAGATTTGGACACTGCTGAGCGACTACTTCCACTTTACTTTCATTTTTGAATAAAAGGTTGTATATAAATGATTTTAGAAAATAAACTAAATCCTTTGGTCTTAAACAGTATCCAAATCATGGTGTTGCTTAAAATACTCATTCTATTACAACAGAATCGAGATTTTCTTCTATCACTAGACATTCTGCTAAGATGTAACTTATTTACTTGTACAACTCACAGCCTCTCCTTTAGGAACTGATGGGAATTGGGGGAGCTTATGGTTTGTATAAGGTATGATACTATATAGAGACAGGACTGAGCTTCCCTGGTGGCTCAGACAGTAAAGAACCCACCTGCAATGCGGGAAGATCCCCTGGAGGAGGGCATGGCAACTCACTCCAGTATTCTTCCCTGGAGAATTCCCATGGACAGATGGTAGCCTCAGAGTCGGATACAACTGAGCAACGAAGCACAGCACACAGCACAGAGATAGGAGTATACGCAAGTTAATGCATGTGGACCACACCAGAAGAGGGTACACAAGATAAATTAAGCTAACATGCATGCCAGAGGAAATTCCTTGCCAGCCAAGTGGGCTGATGACAGTGAAGAAAAATAGGATATTTTAGAAAATCTGAGAATTTAGGAGAAAATGGGAGAACTTGGGTACACTGACAAACACAGGAAACTGTCATGTGTCATCAGATGCTGGAGATACAGTTCAAGTTAAGAAGGGAACACTTTCAGAAAAATTAGCATTCTGCTGACCGTGAGAAAGACACTGCTAGGAGCTGAACTGTATGTTCTCAAAATGCACATGTTGAAGCCCTAATTCCCAGTACTGGTATCCTTGTAGTAGTACAGTAGTGGTGTTAGTTGCTCAGTCATGTCCAACTCTTTGCAACTCCATGGACTGTAGCTCACCAGATTCCTCTGTCCATGGAATTTTCCAGGCAAGAACACTGGAGTCAGTTGCCATTCCCTTCTCCAGGGCATCTTCCCGACCCAGGGATTGAACCCAGGTACACCCACATTGCGGGCAGATTCTTTAGCGTCTGAGCCACTAGGGAAGGTATCCTTGTAAGAAGAGGAGATAAGAACACAGGTAACACAGGCAGGACATGTGAGGACACAGAGAGAAGAAAGCCATCTCCAAGGTGAGGAGAGAGGCCTCAGAAGAAGCCAAACTGCCAACAACTTGATCTTGAACTTCCAGCTTCCAGAACTGTGAGAAAATAAATTTCTGCTGTTTAAGCCACACAATCTGTGGTATTTTATTATAGCAGCTCTACCAAACTACCACAGGCATGAAAGTGGGGGACAGACATGAGACCCAGAAAAAACAGTACTGTTGGTTAGGAACCAACTTAGTGAACAACTTCAGTAGGTAGTAAGAGCTAATAAAAAGTACAGTGACCCTAAGGACAAAGGATAACACAGGATTATGTAGTGCCTGGCAAGGAGAATGAATGAAACACTGCCAAGAACACACTGCTGAAAGCACTGAGCCTGTGCCAAACCGAGTGACTGAAGTTTCCCCCAACCTGAACAACTAGACGGAACACTCTGTCTCGTTCAGTTGTGACAAGTGGTATGTCGTGGTAAGTTTTACCACCTGTTCAGGTGGTTTGTATGCCAAGATTCCCTCACGTAATAATGATGATAAGAGTGATGATGGTGATGACAAAACCATTTGAATCACATATTACAGAAATTTAGGTAGAAAGTGGTACAGGCACAGAAAAGGAAGAGGCCAAACATTCCAGATGAAAGAAATCGCTTCCACAGGTGGCAGCAATAGAATGTCACCAGACCAGAGGAACTGACTATGAGAAAGGAGCGTCCCATGTAATCACAACTAGCAACTACAGAGGGCTTCCCTGGTGGCTCAGAAGGTAAAGAATCTGCCCGCAATGCGGGAGACCTGGGTTCGATCCCTGGGTTGGGCAGATCCCCTGGAGGAGGGCATGGCAACCCGCTCCAGTATTCTTGCCTGGAGAATCCCCACAGACAGAGGAGCCTGGAGGGCTATGGTCCCTGGGGTCACAAAGAGTCAGACACAACCGAGTGACTAAGCACAGCACAGCACAACAACTATATCAAGGTATATAATTTTCCCCTTAGAAGTTTGTCTGCCTTTAAGTGGAGCTTCAGAAAGCCTGACAAACAGTTGGTGATATGTGAATAACACTTAAAAAATCTCCATTATCTTTTTTGGGTTGCTATTCTCATTGATACGTTTCATTTAAAAAGAAAAGAACTTTTCACGGTTGAGCAGGGAGAGGGAGAAAAAGGTGTAATAGTAAAATAAGTAAGCTCTCCAGAGTATTATTAAATAATTAGATTTGGTCATTTCCCAGCTAAATGCTAAATGGATCCATGAGTTCATGAAACAAGAATATGAATAACTAAGTAAATATAATTATACTTTATGCACCCCAGAGGAGAGGCACTGGCGTCTGACACGGCTTTAGTTGAAGTGTTTGAAACACCCCCAAGTTCCAATGGCTCAGCTTTCCTAGCTAACCTATTTTAAACACCTAAGACATTTATAATTTATTTTTATTGCTACCTAAAAAAAAAAAAACTTAAATTATTATCAATGAGCAGCAACAGGGGCACAGAGAAGTACATTTATTTTCTTGTCTAAATCAGATCCCCAAACACAAACTGTGAAGTATACTTGAAATATAATCTCAACATGAATTCAAGTAGTTTAAAAAAAAAAATCAAAGAGGGAGACTTCCCTGGCAGTCCAGTGGTTGAGATTTCACTTTACAATGGTGAGGGGAGTGGGGTACGTGTTCCATCCCTGTTTGGGGACCTAGGATCCCACATGCCTCATGGCCAGGAAACCAAAACACAGAACAGAAGCAATACTGTAACAAATTCAACAAAGGAAAACAAAGAGATGTGCCTCTCACTGTAAATAGCTATGGGAAAGTTATTTATTACCACTCCTTCCAGAGAAGGAAGAGGGGTTCTAACTTTATTCTCCTACACAGATAAACATAAATCACAACAACTGGATAATTGGCAAAGCACTGCAGAAAGTTATATGAAATATGAAAACTCTCACTTAAGAGCATAACCATTTGTCTTACTAAGTCTTTAGAAGACTGCTGAGACTGAATTAGCTGCAGGGAAAAAGAATACTTAAAAGTTTGAGAGGAGGGAAACTTCTAGTTGAAAGAGTAGTTCTGAAATGTCCTTTTTGTTGTTAATTGTATGTGGAGAGCTCTAGGGACATTGTACCAAGTTTGAGATGCAAGTATTCTTATGATTTAGTATTTGTGTTTCTGAAAAAAGAGATGCCTACATAAAAATCAATTTTTATATCCATTTATCTTACTTTTCTTGGACTAGGACAATGAAATGATTTTTATAGATCAGTTCATCATGCAATATCCAGGTTCACCCATCAAGTTAATTTAAAAGTGTTTACATGGTTTCTCCTTAATAAACTGAAAGAGAATGAAAGGCAGAAGCAGATATGATGGTTGAATAAAATAGCGGAAGCAACGAAGGATACAAATGTATTCCAGCTGATTAGGAATGGCCAGAAGAGCAGAGATTTCTAAAGATGAAGGGCGGCTGAGGCTTGGGCATCTGGAGCTCTGGCCTGTTTTCTCTACCTGCTATGAACTGTTTCAGAGCATGGAGAACATTAATGCATGTTCTGCTCATTCCTACAATGTGTGCTTTGTGAGAGGCAGGATCAAATTTTATTAATCCTTGTTCGGAGGAAAATAAAACAATTCCCTCAATCTTAAGGCACACTGAGGGTTATCAATGTTAATAGAAGCTTCAAAGGAAAAGTGAGGCAAATGTTGTGATACCAAAACTCCTTCACTATCTATTTGTTAATGATCACATCATTGTAGCCTATAACAAAACTAACACTAATCTGGCAGAACACTATGACAGTTGAAACCGAAGAGTCCAAACTGTGGCTGTGAGTGGTCTCTACAGGAAAGGAACACGAGATATGGTTCCATAACATGAGCCCTTTCCACAATGCACATAATGGTGTGTCTTTTAGATTCATGGAGTCAAGAAAAGCCTCTGTGGGGCCTCATTGCTAATTCAGAAAAAGCTTCTATTTGGGAGATTACATTCTTGTTTATACACAGCAACAATCGCCAGAAAGAAATAGCAAACGGCATGAAGAAATTAGAGGTAAATTGCTTTTAATACAACTGTTCTTTATAGTTTTCCTCTAGTGAGAAAGTTATTTTCAAACAGTTAACTTCAAAACCATGGTTACAGATATGGAGTTCTTAGAGGGAAAAATATTAAATCTCCAGACAAATGAATTTACCTCTAGTCCATGAAAAGCATGATTTGTGAGAGGCAAGATCAAATTGTATTAACCCACTTTGGGAGAACGGATAATGGTCCATCATAGTATAATATATAGGTAACGAAGACCTTCAAGTTTTTGGAGGCAGGTAGTTACCATGGTAACATATGGTCAGTGGTGGGCCCCTCTTTAGCAGGGTTAGGAAGATGATTTTGGTGTGAAAGAGGAAGATGCTAGGGTAGGACTTTGTTTTTAGCCACTAGAGCCCTCCTCTTACTCTTATTTCCCTTACTCTTACAGTCTCTGCCCTTTTGTTTATTCCTCCTACAATGCATTTTAAATCTCTACAATTAGAGTAAAATGGTAGTGATGGTGGTAATTTTATTAGGACAGAGAGAAGCAAACTGTATGAACTAGCCATGGATGGCAAAATATTTAGCAACTGGTGTGATTTTGCTGCTACTAAGAAACCTGAGCTTTTGTTGTTCAGTAGCTCAGTCGTATCCAACTCTTAGAGACCCCATGGATTGCAGGATGCCTGACTTCCCTGTCCTTCACCATCTCCCGGAGCTTGCTCAAACTCATATCCATTGAGTCGGTGATGCCATCCAATCATCTCGTCCTCTGTCGTCCCCTTCTCCTGCCCTCAATCTTTTCCAGCATCCGGGTCTTTTCCAATGAGTCGGCTCTTCGCATCAGGTGACCAAAGTATTGGAGCTTCACCTTCAGCATCAGTCCTTCCAATGAATATTCAGGGTTGATTTCCTTTAGGATTGACTGGTTTGATCGCCTTGCAGTCCAAGGGACTCTCAAGAGTCTTCTCCAACACCACAGTTCAAAAGCATCAATTCTTCAGTGCTCGGCCTTCTTTATGGGTCCAACTCTCACATTTGTACATTACTACTGGAAAAATCATAGCCTGAGCTACCAACTGAAAATTCTGAGCACAGGTCGGTATTATCGTCTAATGTCACTAAACTGTCCTTAAAATAAAAGTGTTTTTGGCGAAAAGACGCATTTCTCTTGGGTAATCACCACTCTCTGCGTTCTTAGAGTTCAGTTCTTTGTCCCTCTCCCTCACCCCCTTGTCCTATAGTCTCTCAATCCCTATCTGTCACTCTCTCTTTCACTGGTTCTATTCCATTATCTATCATGTTAACCACTCTCCTGCTACGAGCCTTATCTCTCTGACCCCATGGCGTGCTGGTGTTAGAAGCTACCAGTCCAACAGAAATGACTGTTAATAGAAATTGTGTGCCAGTTGTTAAGTCACTGGTACCTTGAAATTGGCCATGGTGGAAGTATTCTACCTGGAAACTGGCAAAAGCTACAGATCAGAGATTCTCCCTTCACTCCTCCCTCTCATGCCCCCAAAGGTCTGACTTATTAGTGCACCACTGCCCAGGTTGCACTGCCCTTCTTTTGTCTGATGGTGGAAAACCTCAGCTGTAAGTGAAACTAATCGCTTTCTTCAGGTATACATTTGGATTGGTGGGTGTTTCTAGAGAAACTCCAAAAAACAGTTGCAGATTTTTGCCATTATGAATTCACGATCTCCAACAATTCAGCCCAAGAATTCTTTTGTGTTTTCTCAGTTAGTTCTTCCATTCTCTATAACATCTAAAAGTTTGTCTGTATTCTTTAGAGCTCTAGCTCTACTACATTCCCTTGATTCTGGATGCTGCTTAACAGAAATAAGAGAAACCTTTAAATGGAATATGAGAATTCCATTTCTTTCATCTTTCCCTTCCCTTCCCTAACCTGCACATTTGCTTTTATTCCCCATCTACTCAGTCCCTCCTGCTGTAACGGAAAAAAAGTACCTTCTTTCATCTGAGGTCTGTCTCTGTTGATATATACCGAATCTTTAGCTTTTTCTCTTGTGGACCTTTCCTTCTTATTTGAAGATGAATGGTCTGGCCCCTGGATACCAGCCGTCATCATTCCTTGAGCCATCTCCTATTTCTTAAACATACCACACTCCCACCCCACAGCGTCTGCACATTTCCTTCAGTCTGAAGTGCTTTATCATTTCAGTGCAAGAAAGCTTTACCTAATCCCCTGGGTCAAAGTCAGGTTCCTTTGCTCTCTGCTCTTCATATATCTTTATTATATCCCTTCTGAGCATTTGTCTCACTTTGTAATTGTGTATCTATTAAGGCATGATTAATTAATATCTTCTGCACAATATAAACTCCATGAGTTCTGGGAGTTTTTCTGCTTTTGTTCAACTTTGCATTCCCTGGGCCTAGCACAGTGCCTGATATGTAGTAGATACTATATGAAGACATTGATTCATTGAGGGAATTTAAAGCATTTAAAGCCATCTTCCCCATCCTCCAAAAATTCATCTCAACCTCACATTTCGTGTACTTATGCTCTGGCTTGCTGGCTGTCATCCTCTGTTTTCTCCCTAAGCTGAACTCCTTAGAAGAAGTTGTCTCATCTTCCCTTTTCCATTGACTCACCTCCCATTTATTCCTTGAATCATTGGCTGTTATACATCATCACCGCACTGAACTGCTGTCACTAAAGCACCTCTTTATCATTAACTGTTGCATGACATCCACTTCCACTCTCAGTATCTTATGTGAACTCTAAGTATCTGGTTAGTTGTTCAACTTCTTCCATCTTGAAAATATACCTTTTCCCTTAGCTTTCACACTTCACACTATTCTGAGTGTTGCTTTTCCAGTCTCACTAGCTTCTATGCCTCAGTGACTCTCTTATATGTTAATGAATCTATCCTCAACCCTTCTCTCTGCTCCTCTGAAAATTCACCAACTCCCATAGTTCAAATACTGATGACATCCAAATGCCTACTTTCAGCTCAGATCTGACTTCCACTCCATACCTGCTGCTTATTGGATAGTTTTATGTACTTGGATTTGAGATTGCGGCTATACACCACGAGCTTAGCATGTCCCACACTTAACTCATTATCCTCCATCCTTGTAGTCTGTTCTTTGCTTGCCTTCATAAAGTGATTACTACCAAGTTGCCTAAGTAAGAATCCTTAGAGTCATTACTGACTCTCCTTCTCTGCCCTAAGCTCTCATTTAATCACTAGAATCTGTTGATTCTATCTCACGAACATTTCTGGAATCTGTCCACATCTCTTTAATACTAGGCTGGTCACTTATTAACTGGATTAATGCAACCACTCTTGAATTGGTCTGTTACCAATATCTAACCTTATCCATTTTAATCCATTTTCCACACACCAGCCAGAAAAGCCTTTCTAAAACGTAAATCTGATCATTTATGTCTCCTATTTAAAACTTCAATCCGTTCCCCTCCCCCCAGGATAAAATCCAAGCTGCTTACCATTGGATTACAGGGTTACATGGCTCTGTACCAGCTGTCTGGCCCCCGCTTATCTCTCTAGTCTTCCATCTATTCCTCTCATTCCCTCCCTCCTCAAACTCTATTTTCTAACTGCATTTAGGTTTTGGACAATTCGATCTATTCTTATTACCTCTGAGCCTCTGCATATTCTCTGCATGGAACTTCCCTCCCCCTGCCTCCACGTACTCCTTGCTGTGCTGTGCTGTGCTTAGTCACTGCTGCTGCTAAGTTGCTTCAGTTGTGTCTGACTCCATGCGACCCCATAGACGGCAGTCCACCAGGCTCCCCCGTCCCTGGGATTCTCCAGGCAAGAACACTGGAGTGGGTTGCCATTTCCTTCTCCAGTGCATGAAAGTGAAAGTGAAGTGGCTCAGTCGTGTCCGACTCTTAGCGACCCCATGGACTGTAGCCCACCAGGCTCCTCCATCCATGGGATTTTCCAGGCAAGAGTACTGGAGTGGGGTGCCACTGCCTTCTCTGGTGCTTAGTCACTAGACATGTCCAACTCTTTGCGACCCCATGGACTGTAACCCACCAGGTTCCTCTGTCCATGGGACTCTCCAGGCAGGAATACTGGAGCGGGTTGCCATGCCTTCCCCAAGGGGATCTTCCCAACTCAAGGATCAAACAGAGGTCTCCTGCATTGCAGGTGGATTCTTTACCATCTAAGCCACCAGGGAAGCCCCTGATGTACTCCTTAATTCCTGCTAATCCTTAAGTCTCACCTTAACTCTTAATTCCTCTGAGAAGTCTTCCTGCATAGCTCCTGGCACATAGTAGTTATTCAGTAAATGACCTTTTCCCTCTAATCTCCTTCTTTCAGTTTAATGTCAGACTGCAGTTTTAATATCGTTCAAGTTATTTTACCAATAAAATTCAAGTAATATAGGCTATTTTACTTTTTCAAACATTTTATTTTGAAGATCTACCAAAAGAATATTTTGAACGATATGCTGAACTTCACTGCTAATGGGGTTCATCACAACTGTGGCACTTGTAACACTGTTCCAAACAAAAGTTAACTGGAGAAAAAAAGACGTGCTCCCCCACTTTTGGAGACTAATCCTCAGGAAAGGTTTTCACAGCCACAGGACTAACGTATTATAATACTCTGACTTCCGTTATATTTTATTCTTCTAATTCATCTTTTTTTTCCCATCTTTTTGTTTTTATCAGAGCAATGACCACTAAATAAACACCTCTATGTTTAAAAAAGCCTAATTTTTAATATGTCATCATCACATAAATAGTCTATTTGAAACATAAGGAGGCATGAAATATTGAATTAAGTCATATACAATGTTGAATAACTGGCAGCTTTTGACCAAATGGCGCCAATGGTAAAGAAGCCACCTGCCAGTTCAGGAGATATAGGAGACACAGGTTTGAACCTGGGTTGGGAAGATCCCCTGAAGAAGGAAATGGCAACCCATTTCAGTATTCTTGCCTAGAAGATGCCACGGAGAGAAGATCTTGGCAGGCTACAGTCCAGAGGGCTGCACAGAGTCAGATACAACTGAAGCAACTTAGCAAGCATTTGACCAAAGAAAATGGTAATTTAATCAATTTAACCTAATACAATATGTGACTAATGTTGAATAAAAGTATGCAAAAAAAAAAAAAACAAAACAGGAATTATTATAAAGGTTATATGTATATTTGGACTGCAAGGAGCTCAAACCAGTCAATCCTGAAGGAAATCAGTCCTGAATATTCACTGGAAAGACTGATGCTGAAGCTGAAGCTCCAGTACTTCGGCCACCTGATGCAAAGAACTGACTCATTGGAAAAAGACCCTAATGCTGGGAAAGACTGAAGGCAGGAGGAGAAGGGGATGACAGAGGATGAGACAGTTGGATGGCATCATCGACTCAATGGACAAGAGTTTGAGTAAGCTTTGGGCGTCGGTGATGAACAGGGATGCCTGTGGCACAGCCCATGGGGTTGCAAAGAGTCGGACACAATCAAGGGACTGAACTGATATATATATACTTGAATATATATAGGTACAGTTATAAATTCTTATGCTGTAAAGAAATATCTATTTTCTTAATATGTTTAAGATGATCCCACAACACAAAAGTTAACTTCTTTGAGTCACTGAGTTGCCTTTAAGAATCCAATAAAAGCTATATATTGTCTCACTAGGAAACACAGGATGCTTAGAAGGTTATATAAAGAAATTCAAATTTCTAGTGACTCAGAGTCCATGAAGCCAAGATCCAAGTTTAAGAAGCTCTCCACAGCAAAAATTTAAACTATAAGCTAACAACTGAATAATGATATTCAACAAAATTTGCCTTCTTGTGAAAGTGTAAGATATTCATATATTAGTAACTAAATGATTTTTCAAAGTAAAGTCTGATGGGTAAACATATTTTCTCATTTTAGCCTCGCTGGATCATAAGGAACAGAAGAAATATCAGAATGATTTAAAGTCATGTTAGTAAATTAAAAAAAAAAAAAAAACCAAAAATATTCCTGATATTTAGTATCACACAGGTTTCAGAAGAATAAAGTTATTTATCCAATCCAATGTGCTTTATCAATAAATCCTCTTATCAACACACAGAGCTCACAAGTTATTTTTTACCTATAACTGTTGCGTTTATTTTAAAACCAGTCAGTTAACTGAAATTACTGGCTACCCAGTTTCTTTGAATTAGAGGACAGATTCATTTTGAAGGGTAATTAAATGAGAACATGTCCATTCAAAGACTATATACAAAGATCATATACAAATATTATACAAATAATTAAAATTTTAAAAAATGGATTACTTTCAACAGGAATTCTTTTCTTAATCTTATACAGGTTGTGGATAAGAAATCATGAGTTCAACTTTTTTGCCTATTCCATACTGTAGCTGCCTTTTTCTTTAAATGTTCCATCTAATATGGAGCTTTGGTCTGTCCATCATTTCCTAACATTTCCAGTTGCCCGCATATGCTGCTATAAAGATGGCACGATGACTCACATCCTTACCAGACTCCCACTTTCATTATTCAGTGTAACACCTCACCCTCCACAACCTCTCACAGTTGCAGTCGATCAGAATGGGGGAAGGGGAGGAGGGAGCAGTAGTGGAACAGGCCTGAGTTCTTTTTCAAAACTGTAAGCTGCTGTGAAATCCATTTAGTGCGTTGTGACTAGCTTTTTGGTTTGGGGATTTGGAAGGAGAAGGAGAGAAGTTTAAAATGAATTAGAATATAATACAGTAGAAGAAAAAACAACAGAGTGCTTCATACATAAGGATTAAGTATCACTGCAGGTATATATGTGCGATTATGTATGAATGTTTAAGGTCTTGATATAAAGGCTATTTCAAAATGCAGGTGTTGGTTAACAATCTTAAATTTTCATGTTGGGAGATCTACCTTCTAGTCCCAGCACAAACCCTGAATACTGTACTATTTATGCCTTCCTTCTTTCAACTAAACCTCACATCCACCCTATAATCATGTTACAAATTAAAATGGTGTTCCTGTAGGTGGGCTTCCCTGGTGGCTCAGTGGTAAAAATCTGCCTGCTAAGGCAGGAGCTATGGGTTTGATCCCTAATCTGGGAAGACCCGCTGGAGAAGGAAATGGTTACCCACTTCAATATTCTTGCCTGGAAAACCCCATGGACAGAGGAGCCTGGTGGGCTACAGTCCATGGGGTTGGAAAGAGTCACATACAACAGTGACTGATCAACCAACAACCAAACAACCCTGTGGGTACTGTATCTAAGAAAAAGGTACTCTCCTTAGAAAACACAAAAAACTAACAAAATACACAAAAACAACCCTAGTATTACTTTTTAAAGAATTCTTATCTATCTGTTCATGTGCAAATAAATCACTATGGTTACACACAGCACTTTCATCCCAGGAACAATCCATTCAGGTCATATTTTGAACTTGTTTTCTGACATTTTATGTTTCAGTGTCTCTCTGATCTCATGTTTCTGGCTTGACAACTGTTAGTTTCCTCCATCCTCTGAGGAGCTTCAAAATTATACTGGGCAAAAGTCTTTCCCTGTTACATTTCATATTTTAAAATCACTTTCCTGGGTTTTTTGTTTTCAGTGATTTCCCCATCATTCTAGATTTCCCTTGAAAACATTTACCTGTACCTCTTAACTCTCTACTCTCTTACTCTTAGAAATGAATGTTTTATTTTAATAGGTCCCTACAGCATTGCCCCAGGTTATAGTACTTCCTTCTGACAGCTCGGGAACAATCATCTGGATGAAGCCTATCTTTCAAACCTACCACCCACAAAATTCAGTCACCATGACCATTGGAATATATTTTCAACATTTACAGACAAACGTGGCTTCTGCTTAGTCATCTGATCTTAGTCAAATAAAACAGTCATAAAGGGTTTAAAAGTTTGCGTTTCAGGATGAAGACTTTAGAGGTCTATCTTTCTTAATACCTTTGGAAAATGATCTCTTTGAATACAGAGTTCATTTGAAAGACAATGTAATCTTTTTCTCTTAAGTTACTTACATTCAACATTGACTTGTTATTTTTGAACAGTTAGAATCTAGTTTAAAATAACTTAAAATTCAAACACAAGTCTAATGACACCAAAAAAAAAAAAGTGTTACACTGGGCATTGTGCTAAGGGAAGTCTATGTCAAAGCACATTTTCAGTCATGTGCCTAATAAGCCAATGGCTACGCTATCTTATAATTGCTTCATCCCAAATCTGTGGAATCATTTTGGCTCCTTTTTTCCTCTCACACCCATGTCTGATACATCATGAAGTCCTGTTGGTTCTCTTTCAGAATATGTCCAGGTTCCAACCACTTCCACTCTGTGTCTCTCCCCATTATGATCACCCTGGTCAGTCCATCATTTCTCACCAGGATTACTGCAAACCCACATCTGATCTCCCTACTTCTACTCTTACCTTCCTCTTGTCTGTTTTCAACACAGTAGGCACTGTGATCCTCCAAAACCTCAGACAGATCTTATTACTCTTCCACTCAAAATTCTGTAAGGGCTCCTCACTTCATACAAAGCAAAGCCTACGCCCTTACAGCGGCCTTATGAGCTCTCGAACTTCCTCCCCTATTGCCCTTATTTTCATTCCCTTCTTTCCAGCTCTACACTGGTCTTCTTGCTGTTCCTTAACTTTACTTGGCATGAGCCAGCCTCGGGGATTTTGAATTAGCTGTTGCCTCTGCTGTAGTGCTCCTCCCCTAGACATCTCCATGACTAACTCATCTCTTTACCTTCAATGAGATCTACTCTATCTAACAACTGTAATGCTTCTTCTCCCCATCAACCCAATCTTGCTTATTTTGCCCTACTTTTTCTCTTTTCATAGCTATCACCTTCTGACATATTAAGTATATTCTTTATTATGTTCATTGGTTACTGCTGTCTGTTTCCTTCTGTAAGAATGTAAAGTCTACAAGACCTGGGATCTTTGTTCAGAAAACAAATTTATATTTTTGTCATGGTTAGGTTAAGAAGATTTCCTAGAATATGCCAAAGGTACAAGAATTTACATCAGTAAATTGGTTCCAAATTTTTTTTTTGAATGTACTATCTTGGTACTACCCTAGTGGTTAAGAATCGTTCTTCCAGTGTAGGGGATGTGGGTTCAATCCCTGGTCAGGGAACTAAGACCCCACAGGCTGCAGGGCAACTAAGCCCAGGCACTGCAACTGGAGAGCCTGCATCGCAACAAAGACCCAGCCCAGACCAAAAAACAAATATAGATTTAAAAAACCTTTAAAAATGCTATCTCACCTCGATACCACAATTCTCTAGATAGGGATTTCTATTTCAAGTTATTTATAAAATGTGTTTAGTTTTATCAGACATGTGATAAGGAGCAATATAGCCACATATATCTGTCAGGTGTGGGATGGAAATAGGCAGATCAAGACAGAGCTTTCAAAGTCCCTTAAAGAAAGGAAAGCATGGCCTAACCAGGGTGCTTTCCTTTTCTTTAACTCATAATCAAATTTATTTAGCTAGTTTTGTCAAACTCACAATCAAGCTTATTTAACTTAGTTCTGTAAAGGAACAGAAATTAGTAATATGATGGACTCTGGCGAATTACTGGATTAATTATAAATATAAAAGAAGCCCCAAAATTAATTAACATTATTATAAAACTTGATTGTATAATTTTTCTGTATTAGGAAATTATCAACTTTCTGGCTATGATCATCAACAAACACCTCTAAAACTTATTTGATTCTTTCACCTAGTTTTTTTAAGTACTATTTTTGCGCCCACATCAAAAAATAACAACTGGATTAAATAATTCACATCAAACAACAAAACAGAACAAAAACCAGAGAGAAATTAGGTGGCAGACCAAAAACCCATGGACAACATCTACCATCAGAGATGGCCACTAAGCATAGCCATGAATTTCAAAATATAAGTAGGTAGGAACAAACACCACCACCATAAGTCCTGTATACTGTACATTCATTATCTGCGTAGCAGCAGGAAGCAGAAGAAAGCAATGGGACATCTAACAGGAAACTCCTCAATAGACACAGGTATTCACTGGAAAGCATTGCACTCCAAATCAAGAACATCCACTGAAAATGAGAATGACTTTACCCAACTTAAAATCCAGTAAGAGTTAAGCACAAAAAGCCCATGCATAGACCTGATGGAGCCAGAGCCACGTAACCCCTTTCAACTCCAGAAACTGATTCACCTAGAAATCCTCCTCTGACAGATCCCCAAGCCAACAGGAAATTGGTGGGAAGGGTGCGTTTCTTGCTTGGCCCTAAATGATCTTAAAATAGATGGCAAAATCTAAATACTAAGTCTGCTGCTGTGGAAACCACTATCAGAGCAGGCTCCTCTAGAGGCCCACTTGTAAGATCAATGTTTGTCTTCTTCTTGTTACGATCCGAACCAGCCAAGGCTCACTCTAAGTCCTACTAGAAGATACAGCCACTACAGATACAGACCACCCTGACAAAAATGTCTGAGAGAGACTAGGTCAGATACCACAGCGCCTTCAACACAGTCAGAATCCAGCAACAAACAGAGGGTTTTCCATAATTTGCCACGTTACTCTGCATTCAGGTTCCACCTTTATTATCTTACCTTAATGTTGCAAGCCTGCTCCATTAGCCTTCTTGCATTTTCCTCTGCCCTGTATCTCTTTGGAAGTTGGACTCTGAAGAACTTTAAGGCGCCTTCAAAATCAGCCTGCAGAAGATCTTCCTTTGAGGTCTACAAAACAATCACCAAGAATCGTCCATTACATTTTAACCTACATTCATAACAAATACATTGCAAAAGCAATTTCTATTTTCCTAAATGTAACTTTTATTGGCCAAGATCTAGGTGAGGTCCAAAAATTTTTAGGAAGAGATTTCTAACTGCTTTATATAAGCTGAAATAAGTCACCATAAATCCTAGAAGTGACAATGGAATTAATTAACAAGCTAACATATTTAATTTACATAACCTCTAGATTAGAATGATGGATCCTGGCAAAGCTAACCACATTATGGCTCTGGGGGGAAAAAAAAAAAAAAACCGCCAGAAAAAGGAAAAAATTTGAACTCTGGGACACATCTGTGATTTTAACTTGGTGGGCATTTTAAGGATTTTTTTTATCCCCCCCAAGCTGGGAAGACACAGACAGTACAATTAAAGCACAGAAGAGTTACATAACAAACACCTAATGAGAGAATGACTTTTCAATTAATGACAATAGCAAATAAGAAATTGTTCCATATCTTAAAGACTTTTAAAAAAGTAAATGAAGCAAACCACTTAACTACTGAACTTCTTAGGAAAGCTACTTTTGCAAAATTTACTTAAGAAGTAACAACTACTTATATGCATGCACAGAAAATATATGCACGCACAGAAAAAAGACTGAAAGGAAAGAAAAGAAAATGGTGAAGAGTGAGGTTATAGTTTTTTCTTCTTCTTCTTCTTTATATTTTGCTGTATTTCCTGTGGGAAAGATCTTATAACAAGAAAGGCAATAAATGTTTTAATAAACAACTACATGTAATCATTGGCAAATACTGAGACACAAATTATGAGACTGAGGCATACTGGGTACACTGAAATAGGCCAAGTCAAAAAGAAACTAGGTGTTAAGAGTCAGCACTTAATTGTCAAAAATGACAGAAAGAAAATGATTAAAACAAAAAATTATGGTAGCTAGAAATCACAGAACTACATGCAAGTTCAAATTTTACTTTATTTAAATTCAAATATAAAACTGATTAACAACTACATTGAAAGACAGAGGAAGTCAGAGGAATTCTGCTCATAATGAGTTGTCATCACCACCACCCTGGTCTAAGCCATTGTTGTTTCTCAGCTGAGTCATTCAGTAACTTCCCAACTGGTCTCCCTCTTTCTCCCTCTCCTTACAGCAGCTAGATACTTTTTCAGATTATGCTGCTCTTCTGTGTAAAGCTCTCCAATGGTCCCTACTATGCTCAGAATAAAATCCAAACCATTACCATTACCTGCAAGACCCTTTATGATCTGGGGCCCTGCCTTCCCCTTCAACATGATGTTGAATTGCATCTCTCTTCTTGGTCTCAAGCTCCAAGAACACTAGCCTTCTTTCTGGTTTGTTTGGGTTTTTTTTTTTTTTTTGTACACACTGAGTTCATTCCTAACTGAAGGCTACTGCCTGTTATCTCTGTCTGGAATATTTTTCTCCCTCATCTTCATTATGATAATAACTTTGTGATTGAGATTTTAGCACAAATATAAGATTTGAGTTAGACCTTTTCTGAGCATTTAAATTCTTCCTCCTAGCCCATCAAGTCATTCTTCATCCAGTCGTTTTATAGTTTTTCATTTGCTTTCATCCTAAAGAAAGGGGACTTACCTGTCTTGTTCTTTACTGTATTCACAGTGGTAAGACTAATGCCTAGATTATAGGAGGTACTCAGCTAAAATTTACTGAATAACTGAATGAATCCTCCTTTCGTCTCTCTTTCACTCTCTCTATATAATTTTTTCTCCCCTTCGCTTCTCTTTTAAATAGAAACATGTAAAATAAAATATTAATTCACACAGCAGGCATTTTCACAGGGGACTAGGTTGGCCCAAGTTTAGATTCGTAAACTAGTAATCAGAACACAGAGCCAGGTTAACAGTGCCAAGGGAAAAAACAAGCTTCAGTACACCTCAGACTTATTTCCTCCCTCACAGATACTGAAAGATGGTGGCAATAAGTAGTGGAGAGAATATTTAGCAGGATAAAGTGCTATCAACTCACCTTAACTGGGAAAGGCAGTTCCTGGAAACAAATTCAGCCCAAAAGTGGGCCTCTTCAACTGAAATATCAACTGCTGAATTATTGAGAAAGCATCCACCTACCAGTTATACCAGACATACCACATCCTATTTCACCTGTAACACTGGTTCTGATGATTATCTCTTTGGTAATTGTTGGGAAAATTCAAGACAGGCTGCTTATAGAGTTTGTAGGGAAACAGGACTGGTAGCTTTCTTCATCATTCAAAACCTCTAAGCACACCTTTTCTATTGTCAGTGCAACTAACCTCTAGTTACTTACAGACAGATGACCCACAATGGTGTGGAACAGTCTATCGCCTGCAGGCAGTGTGGTCACCTAATTTTCTAATACTGCCCAAGGCCTAGTTTCAAGTCCAGCTTCTGAGATCATACAAAAGAAGAAAGATACAGCCCAACTCAAATGAAGTCTCTGGAAACCAGAATTCAGAGTTCTCTGTGACTGCCCTTTTCAAGACACCGCTGGTGTTAGTGAAGCTCCAGATTGCCTGAAAGTGTGAGTTTCTCATTTGTGTCCAACTCTTTGCAACCCCATGGACTATAGCTCGCCAGGCTACTCTGTCCATGGGATTCTCCAGGCAAGATACTGGAGAAGATACTGGTAGCCATTCCCTTCTCCAGGGGATTTTCCTGACCCAGGGATTGAACCCATGTCTCCCGCATTATAGGCAGATTCTTTATCATCTGAGCCACCAGGGAAGCTTACTTCAAGCATACCCACTATTAAAAAGTCAAAAGATTATCAGATGCAAATTAGAAAGGAGATGCAGGACTTATTTTGAGATACATATTGATTTTTATATTTCGGGGGGTATCAGATGTATTTTCACAACCCAGATAATCACAATGGTGTGATCACTCACCGAGAGCCAGACATCCTGGAATGTGAAGTCAAGTGGGCCTCAGAAAGCATCACAACGAACAAAGATAGTGGAGGTTATGGAATCCCAGTTGAGCTATGTTAAATCCTAAAAGATGATGCTGTGAAAGTGATGCACTCAATACGCCAGCAAATCTGGAAAACTCAGCAGTGGCCAGAGGACTGGAAAAGGGTCAGTTTTCATTCCAATCCCAAAGAAAGGCAATGCCAAAGAATACTCAAACTACCGCACAACTGCACTCATATCACATGCTAGTAAAGTAACGCTCAAAATTCTCCAAGCCAGGCTTCAGGAATACGTGAACTGTGAACTTCCAGATGTTCAAGCTGGTTTTAGAAAAGGCAGAGGAACCAGAGATCAAATTGCCAACATCCGCTGGATCATGGAAAGAGAGTTCCAGAAACACATCTATTTCTGCTTTATTGACTATGCCAAAGCCTTTGACTGTGTGGATCACAAGAAACTGTGGGAAATTCTGAAAGAGATGAGAATACCAGACCACCTGACCTGCCTCTTGAGAAACCTATATGCAGGTCAGGAAGCAACAGTTAGAACTGGGCATGGAACAACAGACTGGTTCCAAATAGGAAAAGGAGTACGTCAAGGCTGTATATTGTCACCCTGATTATTTAACTTATATGCAGAGTACATCATGAGAAACGCTGGGCTGGAAGAAGCACAAGCTGGAATCAAAGTTGCCAGGAGAAATATCAGTAACCTCAGATATGCAGATGACACCATTCTTATGGCAGAAAGTGAAGAGGAACTAAAGAGCCTCTTGATGAAAGTACAAGAGGAGAGTGAAAAAGTTGGCTTAAAACTCAACATTCAGAAAAGTAATATCATGGCATCTGGTCCCATCACTTCATGGCAAATAGATGGGTAAACAGTGGAAACAGTGTCAGACTTTATTTTTGGGGGCTCCAAAGTCACTCCAGATGGTGATTGCAGCCATGAATTGAAAGACGCTTACTCCTTGGAAGGAAAGTTATAATCAACCTAGATAGCATATTGAAAAGCAGAGACATTACTTTGCCAATAAAGGTCTGTCTAGTCAAGGCTATGGTTTTTCCAGTGGTCATGTATGGATGTGAAAGTTGGACTGTGAAGAAAGCTGAGTGCCAAAGAATTGATGCTTTTCAACTGTGATATTGGAGAAGACACTAGAGAGTCCCTTGGACTGCAAGGAGATCCAACCAGTCCATTCTAAAGGAGATCAGTCCTGGGTGTTCACTGGAAGGACTGATGCTAAAGCTGAAACTCCAATACTTTGGCCACCTCGTGCAAAGAGCTGACTCGTTGGAAAAGACCCTGATGCTGGGAGGGATTGGGGGCAGGAGAAGGGGACGACAGAGGATGAGATGGCATCTCATTGGATGAGATGAGATGTCGGTGATGGATGGCATCACCGACTCAATGCACATGAATCTGAGTGAATTCCGGGAGTTGGTGATGGACAGGGAGGCCTGGCGTGCTGCAATTCATGGGGTCGCAAAGGAGTCAGACACAACTGAGTGACTGAACTGAACTGATCAGAAGTATACATGGGCTTCAGTCCATGGGATTGCAAAGATTTGGACATTACCGAATGAACGAAAAACAATCTTTATTTGTTTGTCTGGCTGTGCTGGGTCTTAGCTGTGGCATGCAGCATCTTCAATCTTCATTGTGGCATGTGGCATCTTTAGCTGTGGCATGGGAGATCTAGTTCCCTAAACACCCGGGTCCCCTGCATTGGGATCATGGAGTCTGAGCCAGTGGACCACCAGCGAAGTCCCAACATGGCAACCTTTATACTTGAGTCTTTAACTTCTTTTAAGAGTTACTGAGTTGGCCAAAAGGATTGTTCGGGTTTATGGAAAAACCTGGATGAACCTTTTGACCAATCCAATATAGTGTCTCTTCAGTGAGTGATCAATCCTTGCAGCAATCAACAACAGGTAAAAATGGGAGAAAAATGTTCTCATCTGCTTTTTCCTTCTTTCCTTAAAATTAATGTTTTAAGGAAGTTTACAAATTAAAAAAAAAAAACACAACTAGGATACAGTTTGACAGCATTAGAAATCTGATCAAAATTAAACCTTAAATTGCTACTGGAGGGACAGTGGGAGCATTTGGCTATAGATGTATATCAATCCTCGGCCTGAGAGTCCTCCAGTTTCACCATGCACAGGGCCCAGAGTACCAGTACTGAAACTATAGCCAACACTGACATGTTATATAATGATCTGATAATAATTTCCCATGTCATATAAAAGAAGAAAAAAAAATCTAGGAGGACAGGAAGATTTTGAACATGAGTAAAAGCTTCTCTCCTCTTTCTCCAAATTTCACACACTTACAGAGGAGTATGAACTCTGGCTGTGTGCCACTGTTAATACCATTTTGGGAGTGTTTTTCCCACTGAAAAATTCAGTGCAAGAGTATCACATTTTCAAGTGATTAAAAAAACAAGAGAGAGAGAAGAAGGCAGGGTGGGTGGTAATGAACAGTTCTAACATTTGAGTGTTAGCTCCAGATGCTTCTATTCCAAACCTCTCACTGTTCTCCAAAGACAAATCTTTCTTTAAAGGCCTCTATCAGCAGCAAAATCTAGATTTGATTATTTTAGAGGATTATTGGGGGAAAAAATGTAGGCACAGTTCTCTTTCTCACCTTCACTATATTCACCACAAATGGCTTTTTCTTCCTTGAGGCATAGAGTCTAACAGGATTTCCGTTCCATTGAGCAAAGTTTCTGGAGGTCTGAGAATCATTTGGAAGTGTGGGCTTTAGAAGAGGACATTACTTAGCTGGTATCTAGGATACCTGAATCCCTTGCTTCGGTATTTTAATTTCACCAAAGAAACGTATGCTTGGTGGGTCTACACACAGAATCTACGTCTTGTGGTAATATCTAAAGTGGAACACTGGTACTTGATTTATTAAAGGGAAATTATTCTTTACTAAGTATACCTTTGAGGGACCATAAGCAAAAATTCCAAATGTGCTTGGTGTTCCTGTAGTTCGATGGTCCCTCTGTGCCTCAAGGAACAAAATATAAGGCTCAGAGTTCAAATCCACAACACTGTCTTGGTAAATCTTCATTTAATTTGATCTGTTTCATTAATAAAAGCAACTGGCCTCATATGAAAAAAATACTACATGGATCTTAAATGCAAAACAGGATTTGTAGTGTTCTTGCCTGGAGAATCCCAGGGACGGAGGAGCCTGGTGGGCTGCCGTCTATGGGATCGCACAGGTCGGACACGACTGAGCGACTTCACTTTCATTTTTCACTTTCATGCAATGGAGAAGGAAATGGCAACCCACTCCAGTGTTCTTGCCTGGAGAATCCCAGGGACGGGGGAGCCTCGTGGGCTGCCGTCTATGGGGTCACACAGAGTCAGACACGACTGAAGCGACTTAGCAGCAGCAGCAGCCCCTACATAGTCATATTGAAAACATGACTAAAAACCTAAACTTCAGTTCCTTCCCTCACTGGTAATGGAAAGATTACAACATTGCACGTGGCAGGATTCCTCTTAGGACCCCCCTGGGCAGATTAACCATCGATCCCATATCATTAGGCAGTCCAATAACACAAGGCTGAACAACTGGACATCCCTCTGGTATACACTAAACTTTGAATAATAACTCATTGGATAGCTGATCCCAATTCATAGCCATATTGCTCATTAAAGGGCATGTGATGTGATTTCTCAGAATGTAGAGTACCCTAATTCTATCAACAATCTTTTAAGCTGTGTAATAAAGTCAGAGATTTCCAAAGGGCCCTACAGATAACTCAGCATACACTTTTCACATAGACTGCAAGTGGCTCTATGACCTATAATGTTCGAGCCCAGAACAACATAAGGGCTGTACCTACTTGGGTACCTAATTTGGCAACCGAGCCAACTTTGTACAGTTGCAACATATAGATATCTATGAGCCCCCCACAGATGTGAACCTTGTGAAGATTACAGCTTTTACTGTTGACAATCATTCTACACTACAGGCAATTTAAAGCCATCCCTGATAAAGATGTAGGTATGAGATATATTTCCTATTATCGATTTCATGTTTCCCTTCAAAATGCTAAAAATGTAAATGCCAACGAAAGGCAGTATCAGATCTCTGTAAAGTTATCAGTGGAAGCCTGTGAGACACAAAGTTAAGCAGTCTGTAAGGATATAGAAATGCGTTAGATAAAAAACTGATTCATTAAAGAGAAGCAGATCATTTGTTGAAATATATTTTAGCACTTCTCAGTGTCAAAGCTCCTAAAATGCTTTTTATTTCACTGTTTTAAAAAAAATCCTTTTTAATAGAATCATGATTCTTCAGTTTTTTCCTTTATTAAGAAAAAAAATGTAACTCAGGGAAACAAAATTCAAGTGAGCGCTGACGACCTCACCTGGGCATTGAAACATATATTTTGAGCTCTTCTTCCTTAAATTACAAAGGAACTGTATTCCTCAAAAAATACCACCCCCTTCCCTATAATTGTATGCTGGTCACTGCATCCAACTTCACCTTGCAGTGATAAATAGACTTTCTTCAGGGTGAGAAACCCCTTACGTGCACAGCTACCTAACATGTCTGTTATGATGATATAGGAGAGATCCTATTTATTTGCAAATAGATACATTAAGACTGAGTTAATACTTGTAAAGATAAGTATAAACAAAGATGAACTATACTAGAGGGAGATATGTGTGAGAGAGAGTTAAATTCAGTCAAGTCAATCTTGTACTTCTGAAAAGACTCAAATATGACAGAACCAAATGAAGGAACAGTCTAGAATGGTATTAAACTCCATTGTTTAAAATAGACAGAGTGAAATTATTCTTGCCCAATTACCAAATAATGGTATAGGACTACTGTAGACCAATTATATTATAGAACAGTTGCTAGGTATAGTTCTCAAACTGCTAAAAAGAACCCTGCACCAGTGATTGTGGGTATTTAATTTTAACCCTTGACAGGAAGTGAGGAAGAGTGATTTTTTTTTTCTCTTCTTCAGGAAATTAATTTAAAAAAAAAAAAAACAAATCAGACTTCCCAGACTCAGCACAGACCCAACAGCCCTAAGCTGGTTCCAGATAAACAGTTCAAACATTCCAGGGGAGAAATCTGTAATTTCCTAATCAATGATTTTTAGGGAATAAAATTCCCTACTAAAACAATCAAACTGGACATCAAATAGAGAGGTTAGAAAGGAAACCACACATAGTCTAGATAAGTCAGGATAATGTCTGTTGTAAAATTTAACCCTTTGGAGACATAAATAACAGAATGCCTCCACTAAGCACTTGGGTATCCTGCTTTATTGCTGAGCCTGGCCAGCCATAAGACCTTTTTCTTTTTTGCTGCCAGAGAGATAATGCCACTGATGTGGGCTCAGAGAGGAGAGCCATATCTCCTCCAGTCAATTAAGGAGTGGCGTGGACCAGGCTCGGACAGAGCCCCAGGGCAGTGGCCACTCAGCACTTCCTTCCCGGTAGAGTGGGGAAGGAAATAGGAGACCACAAGCCTCTTCCGGGGATACAAGGAATTCTCACAGAGGGTGGCAGATTCTCTACAAATGAAGTTCAATGAAAAACAGTCTCACCGCCAGAAGCCGAGGCACAAACAGACGATGCCCCATCCCCAGAAGTTCCAGCACTCGACACGCATACTCATTCACCAGCTTGCTCCTCTCGTCGTGCATGTCCTGGGACTTTTTGACGGGAGCTGTGAGCTTAGCAGCTGGGGCTGGGCAGGGCACCCCTTCTTCCATGAGCAGTAAGTAGGTATCCAGAATGAGAAAGCGGGATCTCTTATCCACAATTTTGAGAACTGCCGTGGGAGGGGAGCCAGGCTTCGGTCTCCCCGGGAGCACGCACAAACCAGTCTGTGGTGGGAATTGCCAGCTAACGTCTCCACGAGAAAAACATTTTGGTTAAATTATCCACTGTGAGAGAGCCCCAGAGTAGACTGGAAATGAAATCAAATGCTGATCTAAATTAAAAACAACAACAACAACAAAACAAAAAATGGCAAAAGCAATCAAACGCAAGAAAATGGCCAAGAGTGATGCAGGAGAGTTCACATACATGTGTAAAAATGGACAAGATGCTTAGAAGGGTCTAGCATGAGAGAGTGTGTGAGTGTGTGCTGTGCATATGTGTGTGTGAGACGGTGTGTGTGTGTGTGTGTGTGTGTGTGAGAGAGAGAGAGAGAGAGAGAGAAAGAAGAGACAGCAGCAGCGGTAGCCAGGAAGCCAGGGCAGTTGTGAAGCTGCAAGGAGAAAAGGATGAGCTCATTGCAATCCTTGGTTCGTGACAAGCAGCGCTGCTGTTGCTGCTGCTGCTGCCTCTCGCTGTGAATCAGTAATGAAGGGGTAGGGAAGGAAGGGGAGGGAAGAGAAGGAGGTAGGTGAATGAGCATGCAGACTGTGTCTCGGGGGAGAATGCTGTAATAGGAAGCCAATGGCGAGCCGTTGGGCAGATGCACTTCCCCTCCCAGTCCACCTTCAATCAGTGTTAGGCTGACAGCTTATGCTGTTGAATCCTAAACCCACAGACAGATGAACTAGCTTCTCCCAACATGTGATGCTCACAGAAAAATCAGACAGCCTGCCGGCTAAAAGACTGACCTTTACTCACTCCTGCTTTCTCATAACGATGGATACCAGTCTGATTTTATACCACATATTTAAAGTGGGAGGCTCCAATCCTCGTTAGATCACTGAAATTTCTAACAGAGGCTTAGGGGAAGATGACAAAGTATGGACAGAAGAGCAAGGACCGAGCAGCCAAGAAATGACACACCCTCAAGTTGGAGTGTTTATGCAGTAATGACTTTTTGCAGTGCTAGGATATGCAAAAGTAACTCAGCATTTTGGGAAGGCTAGCTGCAACTAAAAGGAAGATTTTTAAAATTTTTTTTATTGAGGTATGGTTGATGTAAAATATTATATAAGTTTCAGGTGTACAACACAGTGAAAATGAAGATTTTTATAAATATACAATATGATAAAGCATAAAAACCTACATCATCATAATAAAAGCATACCTTTAAGGAACTATTAAAGTTGAGATTCTCAAAGTAGAAATAACTTTCCTAATCTAAAGACTTTGATAAACACTCAGTTAATAGTTCTAAACATTGTTTTAATACCTTCTGGTCTAGTCCTGTCTTGTAATAAGATAACTGAGAGTTATCCATAGTTTAAAATTTTACAATCTCAGTATTGCAGTTTTACATTAATTTCCTTGGTGTGAATGATCAGTTGTCGCAAAATCAAGGCAAAAGGACAAGATCCCCACTCAGTGTAGTTTCTTAACTTTATCCTAACAATTAACTAACACATACCCAGAATCTTGGTGCTAAATCTCTGGAGTTGGTCATGAATACCAGACCAGCTTCTCCATATAAAACTGTAGCATGGTACAGAGTAATGGGGCTCGGAGAGCCAGGGCAAGTTCCTTCTCAGTCTTAGTTTCTTAATCTGACAAATAAGAGTTACGGATCTCATTTATTGACATAAATCACGATCGATCGTGATTACCAAAATACATTAATTACAGAACTGAAGATTAAGGGAAATGTTGCCCTCTTTAACAGAATATTGTTTGGTTTCTTTTTCTAAAACTTCAGGAGAACATTATTTTGGTTAAACATGTAAAGTATTAATTAACAAAACATCTTAAATAAGATATGTATATATTGCTGTCAACCCTTCTATTTCTTCCAAAAATCATTTCTCAAAAAATATACAGATTATAATGTAAAATTATCAAAGCCATTAGGAAAAAAAAATATATATATATATATATATTTCAGATCGCTAAGGATTTGGAGAAAATGTCTGATAGGTTACCCAGGATGGCAGTTGGTTCAGCCAGAAGGAGGAAAGAAGGAAGAGGTTCTGGGCTTCTCATATCCCTAACTACCCCCCATCAAAACAAACAACCCCCCACCCCCACACATAAGAAACAGCTCCATTTTTATCTTCTTTACATAGTGGAGTTCTGCATGAGCTTTGTTTGAAAAGACTGTGTTACTGTGTGAAGAGCACTGCCTTAGTAACTTCACATTTAAGAGCAAGGGAATATTTTGACTTGAACAAGAAGGAAGAATTCAGTGACTCCTTAGCTTAAAGGATTTTTATTATCGACTTTTTTTTTAAAGGATAGGGGAGTTGCTCCCATGTATGTGACTTGCTTTCAAAGAACACTAGCAGAAGCATTATTTTAAATTTATATAAACCAGAAACAAAAAATTTATTATCCAAAAGAACTCTGGTAAAAAAGAAGTAAAAAAGTAATCAAAAGACTTTGGAACTCTAGGGTTTGGCTCTGATGCACACAAAAGAAATTAAGTGTAAATTAAATATTAAGTGTAATAATTAAAATATGATATTTTAATGAGCAAACCAGGTTACACTTCAAACACGTAGGTATATTTAACAAGATGCTGTGTAAAAAGCACTACAAACAGGTGGTAATATGTTTCAGTTTTCCCAATCTCTTCATCATTCTTCCCCTAATGTACCTATTATTCTTGAAGAGGGAAAAGGCGCAGTCAGCCTGGGGCTCTGGGTGACTCCTGCTGGGATGGCAGAAGTATTTATAGCGGGTCGTGTCTTGGGTCCAGGGCACACCTCCTCCAATCAGGCTGAGGAACTGGGATCACACTGGGGCCCTACCGAAGGCACAGGGGATTAGAGGAAGGAGCAGGAGGACATGGGGGCAGGTCTAGCTGACTACTCCTACCGGTCCCTGAAGCAAGATCCTGAACCAGAAGGTGCAGAACTGGCAACAGTGGTGGGTGGAGAAGGTGGAGCTCCTGGTCGGAACTAGGTCCTAGGGCTTCATTCCCCGGACAGGCCAGTAGAGAGTAAGGATGAAGATGAGGAGGGAGCTACAGCACTGAGTGACCACAACACTGCCATGGACCCAGAACATGGCAAAGTTGGTGGAAAGGGCAAAGGTGGTGATATCAAATGCCAGGTGGGAAGATGTGGTACAGAAGGCCCACCAAGCCTGGCAGGTGTCCGTTGTCTGCCAATGATCTCACTGTTTTCAGGTTGGTTGCCCCTTAATAGGCTGTTGATCAGCATCAGGTAAAGTAATTATTGTACATTATCACTTGGTAAAAAGAAAGAATGTAAATAGTGATTTCTGAAGCCCTAGAAGAGTGAGTAATTTCAGTGAGCATTTCCCCTTATGCCTCCCCAACTCCCCAAGTAAATTATTTATTGCTCATCAGATTCAGCAATAAATACAGTAAACTTTTGAAAGACAAATTTTTGAGTTATACAGTAGGCCAAAAATGAAACAAATGATAGAAAAGCAACTCTTCTGCATTAACCAGTTAATAATACATGATTTCTCATATTTCCTTATACTAGGAGATTTTTTAGAAAATTCTGCAAAGTTCAACAGCAAACTGAAGATAATATGGGAAATGTGGACAAGTCATCCTATGAGGCAGAGTGAGAGAGAGGTAAAGAGGGCCAGGCAGCGGTCCCAAAGCATCATCTAAGAACAGCGGCCTCGTGCTGGGGTGCTGGAAGCGGGTGCGTGGTGGTGCCGCCCTAATTAGAGCTCTGGGCTTGAGTGTGCTTCCTGAGCCACTCCACTGACTGTGGCCATGTGCAGGACATAAATAGATTTCCATTGTAAAATGAAAAGCATACTTGACTTAATTTATGAAACTGTAATTAAGAACGCTGAGTGCATAGTTACTTCAGGGGTTCAGATCAGATCAGATCAGTCAGTCACTCAGTCGTGTCCGACTCTTTGCGACCCCATGAATCGAAGCACGCCAGGCCTCCCTGTCCATCACCAACTCCCAGAGTTCACTCAGACTCACGTCCATCGAGTTAGTGATGCCATCCAGCCATCTCATCCTCTGTCGTCCCCTTCTCCTCCTGCCCCCAATCTCTCCCAGCATCACAGTCTTTTCCAATGAGTCAACTCTTCGCATGAGGTGGCCAAAGTACTGGAGTTTCAGCTTTAGCATCATTCCTTCCAAAGAAATCCCAGGGCTGATCTCCTTCAGAATGGACTGGTTGGATCTCCTTGAAGTCCAAAGGACTCTCAAGAGTCTTCTCCAACACCACAGTTCAAAAGCATCAATTCTTCGGCGCTCAGCCTTCTTTACAGTCCAACTCTCACATCCATACATGACCACAGGAAAAACCATAGCCTTGACTAGACAAGCCTTTGTTGGCAAAGTAATGTCTCTGCTTTTGAATATGCTATCTAGGTTGGTCATAACTTTGCTTCCAAGGAGTAAGCGTCTTTTAATTTCATGGCTGCAGTCACCATCTGCAGTGATTCTGGAGCCCAGAAAAATAAAGTCTGACACTGTTTCCACTGTTTCCCCATCTATTTCCCATGAAGTGGTGGGACCGGATGCCATGATCTTCATTTTCTGAATGTTGAGCTTTAAGCCAACTTTTGCACTCTCCACTTTCACTTTCATCAAGAGGCTTTTTAGTTCCTCTTCACTTTCTGCCATAAGGGTGGTATCATCTGCATATCTGAGGTTATTGATATTTCTCCCGGCAATCTTGATTCCAGCTTGTGTTTCTTCCAGTCCAGCGTTTCTCATGATGTACTCTGCATATAAGTTAAATAAACAGGGTGACAATATACAGCCTTGACGAACTCCTTTTCCTATTTGGAACCAGTCTGTTGTTCCATGTCCAGTTCTAACTGTTGCCTCCTGACCTGCATACAAATTTCTCGAGAAGCAGATCAGGTGTTCTGGTATTCCCATCTCTTGAAGAATTTTCCACAGTTGATTGTGATCCACACAGTCAAAGGCTTTGGCATAGTCAATAAAGCAGAAATAGATGTTTTTCTGGAACTCTCTTGCTTTTTCCATGATCCAGCAGATGTTGGCAATTTGATCTCTGGTTCCTCTGCCTTTTCTAAAACCAGCTTGAACATCAGGAAGTTCACGGTTCACATATTGCTGAAGCCTGGCTTGGAGAATTTTGAGCATTACTTTACTAGCGTGTGCGATGAGTGCAATTGTGTGGTTACAAAGGTGAAAAAAGGAAAACACTTCCCAATCTGCAGGAGGAAAACACTTCAAATGAGGGAGGCATTCAAACACAAAGGTAAAGCAGGGTAAGAGGAGGAGGAACACACTGAGTGTGGTGATCTAGTCATGTCTCCATGTCTGCAACAGATACAGACAGAAGTAGGTTTAGACTCGTGGGATTGGCCTGGATCCAAATATAAGAGCAATGAGAATTAAACAGATCTCTAAGAGCAAAGCAGGGCATTGCTTATAAATATCATCCATTAGTCACATTTACTATCTGAATGACACAAGTGAGGTACTTACTACTCTCTGGGCCTCTGTGAAAAGGAAGTATCACCTACCTAGTCAAGTCACTCTGAAACAAGCAACTCCTACAGCTCAACTCCGGAAAAATAAATGACCCAATCAAAAAATGGGCCAAAGATCTAAATAGACATTTCTCCAAAGAAGACATACAGATGGCTAACAAACACATGAAAAGATGCTCAACATCACTCATTATCAGAGAAATGCAAATCAAAACCACTATGAGGTACCATTTCACACCAGTCAGAATGGCTGTGATCCAAAAGTCTACATGCAATAAATGCTGGAGAGGGTGTGGAGAAAAGGGAACCCTCTTACACTGTTGGTGGGAATGCAAACTAGTACAGCCACTATGGAGAACAGTGTGGAGATTCCTTCAAAAACTGGAAATAGAACTGCCTTATGATCCAGCAATCCCACTGATGGGCATACACACTGAGGAAACCAGAAGGGAAAGAGACACATGTACCCCAATGTTCATCGCAGCACTGTTTATAATAGCCAGGACATGGAAGCAACCTAGATGTCCATCAGCAGATGAATGGATAAGAAAGCTATGGTACATATACACAATGGAGTATTACTCAGCCATTAAAAAGAATACATTTGAATCAGTTCTAATGAGGTGGATGAAACTGGAGCCTATTATACAGAGTGAAGTAAGCCAGAAAGAAAAACACCAATACAGTATACTAACGCATATATATGGAATTTAGAAAGATGCTAACAATAACCCTGTGTACGAGACAGCAAAAGAGACACTGATGTATAGAACAGTCTTATGGACTCTGTGGGAGAGGGAGAGGGTGGGAAGATTTGGGAGAATGGCATTGAAACATGTATAATATCATGTATGAAACGAGTTGCCAGTCCAGGTTCAATGCACGATACTGGATGCTTGGGGCTAGTGCACTGGGACGACCTAGAGGGATGGTATGGGGAGGGAGGAGGGTTCAGGATGGGGTAAACAGGTATACCTGTGGCAGATTCATTTTGTTATTTGGCAAAACTAATACAATTTGTAAAGTTTAAAAATAAAATAAAAAAAAAAGAAAGGAATTATCTCCTAGTGCTTAACACAGGGTGGGCACTAGATAACCCTAGAATTTCTTTCATTCTTTCTAGAAAGTCAAGAAAAGAGGAGGGCAAGTGTAAAATGCATCGTCTTCACCTGGGTTAGAGTCTAGAAAGACAAAAGGCTCTGGATGTTTTAACAGACAGTTACCCAAATACCAATGAGAGATGCTCCTGTAAGACCAACTGCCTCTTTAGTTGAGATTTAGATGGCGAATAATAAGTAGCGAAAGAATCCATGCTCTTCTCAACTAGGACAGGTAAAACTTCAAAAACTCAATTCTCTATTTCTTTTTTGTCTTCTAGACTACTTTTAAAAAGCTGAGGCCTCAACAGTTTGGCAAGTTCCTAAGATCCAACAAGAATGGATACTACCCACTTTAGTATTCTTGCCTGGAGAATTCCATAGACAGAGGAGCCTGGCGGTCTATAGTCCATGGGGTTGGGAAGAGTCGGACACGACTGAGTGACTAACACCTTCATGTTTTTTTTAAAAGATCCAACAAAAATAAATAATATCGAGTAGTATGGTATCTTGGAGAAGGCAATGGCACCCCGATCCAGTACTCTTGCCTGGAAAATCCCATGGACGGAGGAGCCTGGTAGGCTGCAGTCCATGGGGTCGTGAAGAGTCGGACATGACTGAGCGACTCGACTTTGACTTTTCACTTTCATGCATTGGAGAAGGAAATGGCAACCCACTCCAGTGTTCTTGCTTGGAGAATCCCAGGGACGGGGCAGCCTGGTGGGCTGCCGTCTGTGGGATCGCACAGAGTTGGACACGACTGAAGTGACTTAGCAGCAGCAGTATGGTATCTTGGAACTGTAAAAACCCCACAACTCACTCTGCCATTCAAGTCTTGGTTCTGTTTAGCACTGTTCCTTGTGCTTCTGGAGGTAGAAAGAACATCAGAGGCTGCTTCTGTCTTTATGGATTATTCAAGCTATTTGAAGAAAAGGCTAAAATGAAACATAGTGAGATCAAGTATACAACTTGGATCACAGGGAAATGAGTCTCTTTATCTTGTAGCTGGGACTCACACACTGAGGAATTAGAGTTCAAAATAAGAAAATACATAATTAACTAATATCATGGCTGGTATGGGTACTTCAGCTTACAAGATTATTGGAACTCAAAGAAGAAAAAAGATCCTTGTAAAATATTACAGACTTACCTAGTTTTCTAGGAATGTTTAGATTCTTGTGACACTTTAAGCATAGCTATCTTAAAGGAGTTTTTTTGTTTTGTTTTACTTTTTTAGTAGAAGAGAGAATTTTTCCCCACCAAAAGCAATTCAATAATGTTCTGAATAGTCATGGCAGTATCATTATTACCTTGTTACCTACTCTTGTGATCAGATTTAAGAGAAGTCATAATTTATTAATGCAAGAACTTCTACAGTCTCTTTGGGAGTTGGTCATTTTGCTCTGTTTCCTTATCTTTGTTGGCAGTTAGCTCAAAAGACTGCCTATTTGTATTACTGGACCTTTATATTTGTTTAAAAAGGACCACTTATGGTAAGTGAGAAACCTGAAACTTCCAGGCACTCAGCTGGATCATGAATTTTATAATAATACAGGATACAGGATTTTTTTCCATGCGATGTTAGTGAAAATATCTAAACACAGTCAGTTTCCTTTTCTTCAAGCTAATTATCCTTGTTGATAACTGGGTCTCCTATGAGCTGGTTTCTGGACCATTCTAGACTGTTCACAGTCCTACCTCCTGCTCCAAGGAGATGATTCCGTTGGACAGTGTTTCTCAATAAAGTATTACCCACACTAATGTACTTGATAACTCTAGAATCATGAAATAATGATTTTATGATTAACAGAATCATAAAATAATGCAATGTTTTTAGACCCTAGAAACATCAAAGTCTAACACACACATTCATCCTACTGATGAAAAGACTGAGATAGCAGGTAAGTGACTTGCTCACAATCATAAAACATGCCTGAAGGAGAGAGAGCCAGGAAGCCAGAGCCCCACTGCACTGCAGAGAACCTAGCATTTCCTGCTCTGTAACTTGCTCTCTTTCGGTAATGGAGCTCATTTAAAAAAAAAAAAAAAAAAAAAAAACCCTCTCAGAAGGAAGACTGTGCTCCACCATTTTAATGGAACTGGTCTGAAGCCTGGTCCTGCCATCTGATATGAATGAACCTAAGAGACTTAAATTTGAGTTGAGAGGAGGCTTCCAAAAGTCCACCTTGATAATAGACACTTCTAAACACACACACTTGTGATAATAAAGCACATCTGCCTTCTAGTTTTGAACTGAGAAGCACTCTCTTCTTCAATCATACAGAGAAGCTACACCCTTGGCCGCTAGGCCACAGTGTCTACATAAAAGCAGCTTTTTTGAAGCCATGTTAGTGATGAGCTTGAAAATGGAAGCTAACTTGGCTCATTCATTCCCTCCTCTGGACAGTTTGTGTGAGGCTCATCTTTATTTTCAAATTGAAGCAGAAGGCATAAATGGTAGCAGAGGTCTGATTTTTTTTTAATTAGTTATTTAATTAATTAATAGGTTGGTGCAAATGTAATTGTGGTTTTGGACCATGAATTTTAAGTCATTATAATAACCAGGCTCAAACACATCTTTATTAATCAAAATAGGTACCATTACAATCAACACATTTTTGTCAACAAGAAATAAGTTTGTTTATTCCTGTAATGTAAGATGCATCCTTCGGGATTCCATGAACTCTTGGAAAACGCCTTCTGTCTCCTGCTCTTTGTGGAAGCCTCTTCCCTGTGAAGTTGTCGATATGCTGGAGTCAGCAAGAGGTCAGACGAATATGGCGGATGAGGCAAAACTTCCTAGCTCAATCTGTTTATCTTTTGATAAACCAACCTCGTGTTGGTTGTGTGATATGCACTCGGGCATTGTCATGGAGAAGAATTGGGCCCTCTCTGTTGACCAATGCCAGCTGCAGACATTGTAGTGTTCAGTGCAACTCATTGATTTGCTGAGCACACTTCTCAGATGTAACGGTTTCGCCAGGATTCAGAAAGCTCAAGTAGATCAGATGGGCAGCACATCACCAAACAGTGACCACGACCATTTTTTGGTACAAGTTTGGCTTTAGGAAGTGCTTTGGAGCTTCTTCTCGGTTCAACCACTGAGTTGGTCCTCACTGGTTGTCGTATACAATCCACTTTTTGTCACACCTCTCAGTCTCATTGAGAAATGGTTCACTGTTGTATAGATTAAGAGAAGACAACAAAAACTATGATTTTTTTGATTTGTGGTCAGCTCATAAGGCACCCACTTATCAAGCTTTATCACCTTTTTAATTTGCTTCAAATGCAGAATGACAGCAGAATGTTTGATGCTGAGTTCTTTGGCAACTTCTTGTGTATTAATAGTTTTAAGAGGATTAGCTTCGATGATTGCTCTCAATTAATCATTGTCAACTTCTGATGGCTGGCTACTCCATCTTCAAGGCTCTCATCTCCTTTGCAAAACTTCTTAAAGCACCACTGCACTATACATTCGTTAGCAGTTTCTGGGCCAAATACATTGTTGATATTGCGAGTTGTCTCTGCTGCTTTATGACCCATTTTGAACTTAAATAAGAAAATCGCTCAAATTTGCTTTTTGTCTAATATAATTTCTATAGTCTAAAATAAATACAAAACACACAGCAAATAACAAGTCATTAGCAAAAAAAAATAAAGTGACAAATGCACGTTAAAATGATGTATAACATAACCACATTTAGTTAAGAATGTACTTCAATATCAAACGGCAAACTTCAACAGTGTAAAAGCCGTGATTACTTTTGCACCAACCTAATGATTCATTTCTGGCTGCACTGGGTCTTCGTTTCTGGCGCAGGTTTCCTCTAGTTGTGCTGAGTGGCAGCAACTCTCTAGTTGCAGAGCATTCTCACTGCATGGCTTCTCTTGTTGCAGAGCACAGACTCTACGAGTGCAGGCCTCAGTAGTTGCCTCCCGTGGGTTCAGTAGTTGTGGCTCACGGACTGTTTCTCATGGTATGTGGGATCTTCCCAGACCAGGGATGCAATACGTGTCCCCTGCATCGGCAGGCAAGTTCTTAACCACTGGATCACCAGGGAAACCCCAAAGGTCTGCTTTTAATTTTAAATAGAGATTAAAATGATGACATATTGAATCTAGACTGTTTCTTGATGATCTCAAGCTAGACCGGCATTTTACTTTTTTTCTGTGTTTTGTCATTGTTGTTGAAAATAATGAGGTGCTATATTCATCTTGATAAGTTGTGAATTGCCTCTTCCTCCTTCTCATGGTCCATCTCCAGTTTCTATTAAATTTTCTATCTCTGGAATCTTTGTGTTACATAGAATGCTAGGTGTAGTTTAACAGCTGTCACTGTGAAAAATAATATTTTCAGTGGAGGAGTTATATGGGTCAGCTCATGTATTAGCAAGTGAATTTGTTTCCACAAAATGAATATGTCAAGATGAGGACATTCAATTTTTTTTTTTTTGGAACAGCTAAGTCCATGTTCTGAAATCAAGATGCTAATAGACTATGCTAGTTCCCTCTTCCCTTCTTCCCACTCATGACTTCGAATGGATTCAGTAGAATTTCAGAAGTAGCAAGCTGGTGAGAGTGGAGGTGATTTTTTCCTTTACTTCCACTGAAGGTGACTGGCTTTCTCTCCACCTCCCTTGCATGTTCAGCCCTGTATACCTGAGTGTTGCCACAAGCTGTCTTGCAGGATGATGGTAATAAATGAACAAGTGTGTGAGGGTCTTTCCTACTTGGTGGGCTCCTTCCCCTACCTCACATACATATTTGTTTCAAGCAAATCCTAACAAAACAACTTACACATCACAAATTCTTGATAAACATTTAAGTGATTGAAAGTATAAATAATAAAAGTTATTATTATTATTATTATCATCCATTTATTTGGAGCCTATAACAGCCATGAATTGGGCTTCACAGGTGGTGCTAGTGGTAAAGAACCTGCCTGTCAATACAGGAGACATAAGAGATGCAGGTTCGATCCTTGAGCTGGGAAGATCCCCTTAGGAGGGCATGGCAACCCACTCCAGTATTCTTGCTTGCAGAATCCCATGGACTGGCAGGCTACAGTCCATATGGTTGAACAGAGTTGGACATGACTAAAGTGACTTGGCACACACACAACAGCCGTGAATTATGCCAAGGCCTTACAGTATGTATTACTGCAATTAATCTTAACAACCAAGTACACCCATTTTGGGCTTCCCTGGTGGCTCTGAAGGTAAAGAATCCACCTGCAATGTGGGAGACCTGGGTTTGATCCCTGAGTTGGGAAGATCCCCTGGAGGAGGGCATGGCAACCCTCTTCAGTATTCTTGCCTGGAGAATCCCCATGGACAGAGGAACCTGGTGGACTACAGTCCATGGGGTCACAAAGAACCGGACACAAGTGAGCGACTAAGCACACACACACCCATTTTTACAAAGGAGGCATCTGAGCTTAAAAAAGAAGTAAAGTGACTTGCTCAAGACCATGTAGCTACTAAATGGCACCTGCAACTATAATTTACACATCTGATATATAAGTATTTTAAGTCTAGTTTGAGTTATTTGAAACAAAGAAGGAGGTGGAGGCTAGATCCTACAGCCTAGTCAAGTTAGTCCAGTGGAAACTACAGGATTTTCACAGTCATAGTCACATAGAGTTACCAATGTGTCATTTTAAAAATTTTATTTATTTAATTGGAGATAAATTACTGACTAACATGTCTTGGTTCTAAAAGAAATGACAAAAACATAAACTTATGTACACTGTACCCTGGTGATCTTACCCATACCTTTTTTTTTTTTTGACTACTGGACAACCCAATCCCGAGATCAGCCCTCTCTCCAGAGCTCCCAGTTTATGTATCTCTTCTTCCTGGGCAAAGGCAGCCTCACATGCAAGTTCACCCTGGCATGTCCAAGGTCACCATTTCTTCCCCAGTGCAGGTCCTCCTCTTACATTTCCCATCCTAGTGAACAGTATCCTCATCTACCCAATCACCCTAGCAGACACCTGGGGGTCATCCTGCTGCTGCTAAGTCGCTTCAGTCGTGTCCGACTCTGTGCAACCCCAGAGACGGCAGCCCACCAGGCTCCCCTGTCCCTGGGATTTTCCAGGCAAGAACACTGGAGTGGGTTGCCATTTCCTTCTCCAATGCATGAAAGTGAAAAGTGAAAAGGAAGTCACTCAGTCGTGTCCGACTCCTAGCAACTCCATGGACTGCAGCCTACCAGGCTCCTCCATCCATGGGATTTTCCAGGCAAGAGTACTGGAGTGCGGTGCCATTGCCTTCTCTGGGGGGTCATCCTAGAGTCCTCTTTTTAACTCCACTTCTCCCACTCAACCCATCATTCAAGTCTGGTTGATTTAATCTCCTCATCATCTCTCAAAACTATCCTCTCTTCTTCATTCCCAATGCTTCTTTTTTTTTTTTTTTTTTAATTTTATTTTATTTTTAAACTTTACATAATTGTTTTAGTTTTGCCAAATATCAAAATGAATCCGCCACAGGCATACATGTGTTCCCCATCCTGAACCCTCCTCCCTCCTCCCAATGCTTCTGATTTGAGTTCAGCCTTAATATGACATGCTGGGACTTCTATAATCTGTGATACTCAAGTTACTTGAAGTCACCCTCCCTCTACACAGCAGGTAACTGCATACCTTAATATCTTTGTTCTTGCTCTCTCCTTTTCTTGAGCTGTGCTTCCCCTCTAGTTTCACTTACCTTTTCCTAATTGGTTAAAAGTCAACTCTTGTATTACCTCCGGCAGGAACCCTCCCTCGATCCTGGGGTTGGGGTGCGTGGCCTTTCTGCTTGGTCTCTTTCCAACTTTGCTATCTCTCTCATAACACTTGTAGTCTTATACTTCAATGAGCTGCTACCTTAAGTATCAAAATCAACACTTAGGGTCCTTCTCCCCTACTGAGACACTTAGAGATAGGTATCATCTATTGGCCTTCTTTTTGTCCTAAAAACTTAATAGAGGCAATTACTTAAGACACAGCGGCTATTCCATAACTATTTGTTGAAATGGTTCAGCATTCGAAATGGACAAAATATTATTATTCATGGGAGGGATAGATAAGCATTTCTCTGGATAGAGACATTGATGTTTTAATATTTCTGAGCCTTTCAATTTCCTTTGGTTGTACCACATAGCATGTGGATCTTAGTTCCTTGACCAAGGATCGAACCCATGCCCACTGCATCTGAAGAGCAGAGTCTTAACCACTGAACCACCAGGAAGTCCATCTGAGCCTTATAAAGGATTATTCCCTCTTTCTAGAATGTTTTCCTCCATTTTTTTTCTTTAAAAATTATAACAATCCTGCAAACTGTTGTCACAGAGAAAACAAAAGCTGAGATATCAGAGAGACCTGGCTTTAAAACCAGGTCCAATTAGTTGCATGACTTTAGGAAGGTTAACCTCTTTGAGTCCCACTTTCCATAGTAATACTATGAAGTTACTAATGTTTGTTTCTAGCTTGGTAAACTGGGATGCTGGTAAAAACATTAATCAATAGGGAAAGTGCTGGGGACAAAGTACGGAGGATGAAATCGGTAGTGAGGAATATGTGGCAATCCATTGGAGATGTTCCATAGGCTGGGGGAAATAGAATATGGAGCCAACGGATGGGTTTAGGAATCACTGGTAGTCATATGCAAGATGAAACAAGGGAATAAATGAAGTAAATTAGGGAGCTATGGAAGTTATGAAGAGAATCTGCCTGCAGTGCAGGAGACCCAGGTTCGATCCCTGGGTCGGGAAGATCCCCTGGAGAAGGGAATGGCTACCTACTCCAGTATTCTGGCCTGGAGAATCCCATGGACAAGGAGCCTAGTGCGCTACAGTCCACGGATTTGCAAAGAGTTGGAAACGACTGAGCAACTAACACACATGGAAATTATGAAGAACTGTTCTCACAGTATACTTGGATAGTCTTCTTAATCATCCCAGATGTGATTTAATAACTAATTGTATAATTATACTGTTAGGGAAATCTCAACCCTGCCAGACAGAAAAGTTCCAGAACTGCATTAGTTTCCCTCACCAGAATGTTCCAGCACTCAGTAGAGGAACTGCCTATAGAAGGAGCTCAGGGAACACTTACCGAGTTGATGAATGATTGAATCTCACATCACACTCACCAATGGATATTCTACTCATATGCTTTTGAAATCTGGTGACTAAAATAAATAGTATTGTGAGACTATAAGCTCCTAATAAAAATATCCCAAGGTGAGGGTAAAAACAAAAACCTTGTAAGTTCCTACTGTGGGCCAGACCTTGTATCATCTGCTTCCACGCATGACCTCACTTCATTCCCATAATATGTTGTAGAATCATCACTGCTAAAATAGAGGATTTGCTCGTGGTTTGAAAAATCAGTTTGCCCCATCTCTGCAACATCCTTGATTTCTCACTTCCCTTCTACCTTTTAAACCCAATTTATCTGTAAGTCCTGGCAGCCCTATCCACAAAACTATCTGAAATCTGTCCTCTTTTTCCATCTTAATTGTCACTACCTTGATCTAAGGCACCATCATTTCCTGACTGGGCTTGAAATAACATCTTAATTAGTCTCTTTGTTTCTGTTCTTGCCTCTTTTCAATCTACATTCCACACGCTAGAATTCCTCAATCAAAACAATGTCTTAAAACCATAAATCACATCCAATTTCTTCCTGATTAAAACTTACACTGGCTTTCCATGTTACTCAAATGCCAATGTATTTCTGTTCTTTATAGGTCTCTACTGATTCAGCCCCTGCCTAAATCCCTGACCACAACTCCATCCTCTTTACATCTTGCTCACTCACTCACTGGGCTCTAGTCACACTAGCCTCCTTTCTGTTTTGAACATATAAAGCTTTTCCTGCCTCAAGGCTTTTGCACTTGCTGTTGCCTCCAATTTACATATGGTTGGTTCCACGGCAACAGTTGACTCAAATGTTATTTTGCTCCTAGAGGATTTTTCTTACCAGATTATCTAGTGGCAGATAGTTGTAACACTTAGATTGCTCTGTATTATTTCTTTCATAACATTTATTACTATTTGAAATTGTTTATTCCTTTCTTATGTATCATCTTTCTCTGCAACTAGAAAGTACTATGGCAAAGCTCACAGGGGAGAAGAGAGAGAGCTTTTAAATTATCTTGATTGACAAGCTATTAGAAAAATATAACCATAAAATAAGGTTCTTTTCTTAGCTTCTTTCATTCATTCACTCATTTTTACTTTAGAAGATTATTATTTCACAGGGCCTTTTGAATCTCTCTTTTGTTTAGCAACCAAGAGTCAATGAAAGTGACTCTTTGACATTTATAGATTTAATATTTATTGCTTCAGCTCTCTGAACGACCCCATGAGGCCACAACATACTACCTTATGAGTTTGCTAAGGAATGAATTTAGTTACTCCCATGTAGCAGATGGTGAGTAACCTTAGCTTATAGTCTCATTCTTCTCAGTTATTATATGTTCTCAGGGCAAGATGGTTACTTTATCTCAATTTTATTAATAAACTGAATAAAAAAACATAGAGGTATTAAAAAATTAGGAAATTTAAGAGCATCTTTAAATGTATCCTTTATGAATGTCAAGTTGTCTTTTTCCCCCAAACCTATGCCTATACACATTAAAGAAAGAGATGATAGATACTCCAACTAAATTGGTCTACCTGGTTAACTACAGCAATACCATGATTAATAACAAATATTATGCCTCCAAAAAGCCTACTATTAATCTATAACCATTATAAAGACTGGCCACAGAAAAATGCAGAAACCATTTTAGACATGCAAATAGCTGAGTCACTGTGGTTTTTGGTAAAGGAGAGATTTCTATATTTAAAAACAAAGATATCATAATGGTTTTTAAAGTGTCCTGCAAGCTGTGGATAATATATGCTATATAACTGTTGACTACTTTTAGAAAGAGAAGGAAGTTGAACACAAAACAATCAGAAGTAGCCCTTAAGCCCAGTGGGGATAGAAAGGAATAAATGAACCCAAGGGCAAGGCCTGAAACAGGAAATATTCCATTCTCTGTGTGTATACCATGGTCTCAGGGTTGTGCTAGGTACTAGAAAGATGACAAAACCAGCACATAATGTGTTGTCTACCCTCAACGGCATCATAGACTTTATGGCAGAGATCTTACCTCATGAGTGGGACAATTAGGATGTCCACACGACAGCGTGTGGTAACACGCCCAGTGGGCACAGTTGAGGCAGTAGGTACATCTGAGGCTAGATTATGATGAAAATGAAATGCTAGAGAATGTGCTTATAGCGGACAACAGATAGGTGAAGATACAGTGAAGACAATTTTTAGAACAACTAATCTAGTAGCCAAGGGCAAGGGAGTTTAAGAGAGGAAGACATCAAAGGCAGACAAGTTATAAAGCTCTTGCAGAATGCCAAATGCGAGAAAATGAGAGCCTGGACTGGTGTGGTTGTCATGGAAACAGAGCCATGCTTGAATATGAGAAGCATCATGAAGAAAAAACAGCTCTTCGTTATCTTTGTGTAACTTTCCAAATACATGTAGCTTATTATGTCCTCCTTTATATAACTTGCTGATACAAAACTGTCAGAGAAAATATTCCTTACCAAGTCAGGGGAAAAGGCACACTACAGAGAAAACACCCATGATATATGAACACTGTCTCTCTTAAAAGTTGCTGACTTTGAGGTACAAAGTTGGTTAAAAGATCAATTGGTTTGGTCACTTTCTCTGAAAGTCTGATTATTAATGGAGTTCAAACCACAATATATTAAGCTGAACTAAGCAGAAGCTGATCCAGGAGCACTATTCAATTGTCTAGGGACACCCTGGTTATCACTAAATGAGCAGGAAGTGAGAATGTAAGGTCCAGTAACTAAGCTGCCTTCTCTACAAAAACAAAGAACACTTCATACGCAGCTCCTTTCCTTCACATTGAAGAACAAACATGACAGGGACGTTTCTGAAGGAATGATAGAGAGAGAAAGCAGAGACTAGCGCTGTGTCAGCATCTTGCCTAGTCTCCCTGAGGGCACCTGGAAGATACTGCGCAGTTTGCCACTTCCTTCCCATCTCCACCGTTTCAGCCTTGGTTAAAGAAGCCTTCATTATTTCTCCCCTTAACCGTGTTCTAATTAGTCTCCATATTTATTACCAATCTCTTCACATTTCAGTCTCTCTCACTGTCTCCAAAATTATCTTCCAAAATGTCCTATCCAACTCTATACCTGTTTAAGGGTACCGTCTGGCACAGGTTCAAATGTTAGCACACAACCCTAACCATAAGACATCTTTCAGACAATCTAGACCTATTCCACCATTCCAGTTACATCTGTTACTTAACACCTCATGTTCAACGTTCTCATGAAGGTTCTTCTCAAATGTATTACATGTCATGATGTTTCTGTTCCTTACGTATGCAGTTCTCTTTACCTAAAATATCACTCCTTGTCTTCTCTTGCTAATCTCTCCAAACTCAAATGTCACTTTCCCTTTCAAGTTATCTTTGTCATTACCTCCCTCCTCCACCTTTGTATCCTGTCCCATTTGTTCAGGACCATATTTGCACACTTGTCTGTCTCCTCTGCTTCCCCTGGAGATTGACTACAACATACTCAGCATTGCGTCTTCACTATCCAACAACTCCTAGTCACTGTGGTCACAGATCATTTAAGTAAATGTTGAGGAAATGAATGAATGACTGAATCTCAAATGAAGAAGTGAGCTATGAATATGTTAAAATATGAGCTTAATTTTTAAAGACATGTGTTAAACTAGAGGATGGTAGGTATGTATCTCTTTTACTGAACCTCTGTATTTGTAAGACATTGCTGCATACTAAGTTGCTTCAGTCGTATTCAACTCTGTGACAACATGGACTGCAGCCCTCCAGGCTCCTCTGTCCATGGGATTCTCCAGGCAAGAATACTTGAGTGGATTGCCATTTCCTTCTCCATTGTAAGACATTAAATTTTGTCAAAATGAAAGCAGGATTTCTAAAAGAAGAATTTAAGGATTTCTAAAAGAAGAGAGGAAAAGACATGATAAAACAGTGTAAATACCATAAGAAAGTAAATAAAACTCAGTATTCCTTAGCGCTATGCTCATGCTTATTTGGTAGTTTCTTCAGAAACAAGCTTAATTGGGGGAGGGTGGGGGCTCAGTCATTAGGCTGACTAGTTCCCTGGAGGTATATCAATGGACAAATCTACATACTTTGCAGGATGGACACAAACAGAAGTCCAGAAGTTATGTTTTTGTTTGAAGTTTAACGTGCAAAATATATTGGGAAAGGGCATGTTAAATAAAACAGTTGAAATAAATTGACTGCTAGCTTCTTTCAAGGCTCATCCTTTAAAATGGAGTCAGTTCACCCAGTTAAATGTTTGGAGATTATGTAGAAGCCTAGTAGGAGACTAGTACCCTCTCCTGCATCCTCTCCTCCCCCTTCTCCTCCACCTCTGGGCTGCCCTCCTTTACCTGTATTTCACTGGCATCCTAGCAGGTCTGTCTATTTTTGGCTTTGTACCCAGGTTCCTAGAAATCACTTTAGGCCAGCCTTACCTAATGGCCCAAGCCTGTTTCAGTTACTCCCTTCAGCTCATCTGCTCACCCCTCTACCTTTCTAGTATAATAATACCACCTCTGGGTAGATGACACACCCACTACCAATCCCACACCTGCCGGGGTCAGCCTCTCCCATTTGCTACCACAACCTACCACAAGAGGAGAAATCTCAAATTGGTGACATTGAGGTGATGTCAAAGAAAGAAAAGAAACCGGAGACAAGGTAAATACAATAAATGGAACAAGAGCACTAAAGTGAAAGAAGAACAGAATAAAAGTAGTCAAAATCTACAGTTGCTCAAAAAAAGAGAAAATACTAAAGATGCAAAGATATGCACTCTCCTTTCAATTATCAACAGAGAATGATGGCACTAATATCAAACTGAGGACTAACATACATTTGAATGTGAATTGTAATTCTACTTGAATAGCTCACTTATTAGGAAAAATCTTAGTTTAATGATTGAAGTCATTTAGAGAAGAGCTAACTCAGAAAGCACTAGGAAAGCATTTAGATTTCTTATCTGCTATTCCCAAACGTCCCACTCCCATCTAGAATACCCACAAAAAGTGTAATCCTGCCCATGATGCAAAGTGCCACCGACACAGACATGCGGAGCTCACCCAGGGAACAGTAACAAATGAACAAGCTTATTTCAAAGCGCTCCCCTCAAGTTCTTTAAAAGGCAGTTAAGTGAAGCAGGTATTTAAAAGCACTCACTTTAGCAAATGCCAACTAAAAATTGTTGCCTGCCGTCTGGTTCTACAAGAATGAAGTCACTAGCCGCTGCAGTCAATGACCTTCAACACACCCTGAAAGGAGTTCAGGGTGGAGACGGGGAATGTAGCACTCTGTGCTCTGGGGAAAACTGACAGAACAGGCCTTCAGATGGCTAGATTATTTTCAGGAGATTTTATGAGACCGATTTCTTGCATCCTCTCCTATCTAGAAAAGCACTAAAATCATTAACAGACACAGCTGTTCCTCTTGACTAGCAGTAACCTTCCTGTGACTAGCAGTAAACTTCTGCCAAAACTGTACTTGACTTTATGTACCCCCTCTTCACCGAAATCTCATATGTACTGACCTCCTCCCTCACCTCTTCGGAGTAGTTTCTCAGAGCTATCGGAGAGACTGTATCCCAGGCTACAGTTCTCATTTTGCCCCAAATAAAGCTTAATTCACAACCCTATATTGTGCTTTTCCCCCACCAGTGGACATAAGTAGGCTATAATGCAACAGTATTTCTTAAGTTATCTCTATTTAGGATTGTAATGTAAAAATAGAGGAAGGTAAATGATAACAGAGGTCAGATGTGAGCCTGACCTGCAAAACATGTAGATCTACAAAGAGTAAAAGGCTATGCTCAGACAAGTCCAAGGAGCACGAGGCTAATTTGAGTCTACTTCTGTTTAGCCAGAGTAGAGATAGGTAATGAGAACCACCCATGTGAAGAGTGTAAAAGGTTTTTAGGAATAGACCAAGGTATCTGAACTCCATTTTCAGTCTTTAGGAGTCAGTGAAGTCCTATTAAATATAGGAAAAAAGGATGTAAACAGTGTCTGAGCCTTGTACTTGACACTGCTGCTGCTAAGTTGCTTCAGTCGTGTCCGACTCTGTGCAACCCCAGAGACGGCAGCCCACCAGGCTCCCCTGTCCCTGGGATTCTCCAGGCAAGAACACTGGAGTGGGTTGCCATTTCCTTCTCCAATGCATGAGAGTGAAAAGTGAAAGTGAAGTCACTCAGTCATGTCCGACTCCTAGCGACCCCATGGACTGCAGCCTACCAGGCTCCTCCGTCCATGGGATTTTCCAGGCAGTACTTGATACTAGTAAAGTTAATTGAGGGAAATTTTAATCAGTGTGTAATTATTTAAATTAAAAATACTTAATTTGGGAAACATGAGACTTTTGTATTCAAAAGAAAGGAGTTTTTAACATATATAGTCTATGTGAAAATATCTGTATTTACTGGATAAACAATCAAATATTAAACAAAAGAAGCAAGGGTTAGTGTGGTTTCCTTCTCTCCAATGCAACACTTGAAAACAAAGCATAGATCTTTAGGGGAAAAACAAAACTACTTCAAATATTGCATTAGAGGACGTGCAATCTACTTAAATACAACAACTGCAAAAAGGATGAGGTAATCCTGTGGCCCTTTGCTGCTCTGTGCATCAATCCTGGAATGAGAATGCTTACTGAACATGCAGGAACTCAGGTACCGCTTTGGAGGATAAAAAGTAAGCTTCAGACTATCTCTAAGAAATAGACAGTCTAACTGGAGAATGCAGAACAACTACATATGAAATAGCTACATAAAAGAAAAGAGTGAATGATGCATTTTATAATTGCAGTAGATGCTCATTTCTGGAGAAGGCAATGGCACCCTACTCCAGTACTCTTGCCTGGAAAATTCCATGGACGGAGGAGCCTGGTAGGCTGCAGTCCATGGGGTCGCTAAGAGTCGGACACGACTGAGCGACTTCCCTTTCACTTTTCACTTTCATGCATTGGAGAAAAAAATGGCAACCCACCCCAGTGTTCTTGCCTGGAGAATCCCAGGGACAGGGGAGCCTGGTGGGCTGCCATCTCTGGGGTCGCACAGAGTCGGACACGACTGAAGTGACTTAGCATAGCATAGCATAGATGCTCATTTCATACAGAAAGAGTCAGGAACCATTCTTTAAAGAGGGTAGGACTTAAGCTAGAGCATAGGGGCTAGGAAGGCTCTGTATAAACAAAGCAAAGGGACATGATATGTGAAATAAAGATGGTTTCAGGATACAGTGCTAGAGTTTAGCTCAAAGACTTTCAATGAAAGAATAACAATCAGGGACACGACAGATGTGCAGGTCATTATCTATGTAAATAGCGCCCCCTGAGATTGTGTGTACATAGCTGCCTTACCCACACATGAATAATGATCAGGACAGGGGTCAGATGGGGTGGGAGGGAGGTTTAACAGAGAAGGGACTTATGTATACCTATGAATGACTCATGTTGATGTATGGCAGAAACCAACACAATATTGTAAAGCAATTATCCTCCAATCAAAAATAAACTTTACACAATGATGATAAAGATAATAATGAAAAAGCAATGTCAAGGGACTCTGAAAACATTATACAAGGTGGCTCAAGATTTAAAACTGGAACTTGAGCTAGGACAAAATTTAGGAATTATCTTCTTTGGAAACTGAATTTATGCAATTCAAAAATTCAGAAGGCCCAAAGACAAATCTATTGCTAAAAGCTGAGGAGAAAGAGGAACCCACCAAAGGAGTGAGCAGAGAAGTAAGGGTCCTGAGGGGTAGAAAACTGGGGTTAGAATCAATGGTACCCTCTCTGCAGAATGCCTTTTTTCTCCCGATCAGTCTAACTAGAGAGTTATGACTAAGCGGGAAGTAAACAATGAAATCTTCTGATCATATATTCAACCAGCTGCTTTTCTGAGCAGCTTCTCCATCTTAAGACACAAAATTGCATGCACGTGCGCTCAGTTGTGTCTGACTCTTTGCAACCCATGGACTATAGCCTGAGAGGCTTCTCTGTCCATGGAATTTTCCAGGTAAGAATACCAGAGTGGGTTGGCATTCCCTCCTCCAGGGATCGAACTTGCATCTCCTGTATTTCCTGCACTGGCAGGCAGTTTCTTTACCACTAAGCCACCAGGGAATCCCATGTTGGAATCTAGTACCCATGTGTACATGCTTCAATTTCTACAGTTATTAAAAATTTCAAGTTTCAAAATTAAACGTATTACGTAAACAGTACTCCTTAATAGATAGAGGGCTATTCAGGTGATCGCTTTCTTTGTCAATGAGCTTTGGCAGTTTGTATTTTTTGAGGAATTTGTCCATTTCATCAAGCTGTCAAATTTATTGTCATAAAGTAGTTCATAATCTTTTACAATCCTTTTTAATGTTTGTAAAATCTGCAGTGACATCATCTTTCTCATTTCTGTTTTGGTAATTTTGTCTTCTCTAGTTCTTTTCCCTGGTCAGTCTGCTGAGAAGTCTTTATTAGGTGCATAAACGTTTATCATCTTGACATGCGTTCTCTGTTTGCTCGATCTACTCTTTCCCCCTCTTCTTTTCCTGCTTATTTACTTATTTTGTCTGCACTGGGTCTTCGCTGCAGCATGTGGACTATAGAGTGCAAGGGCCCAGTAGTTGTGCTGTCCGGACTTGGTTGCCTCAGAGCACGTGGGATCTTAGTTCCCCAACCAGGGATCGAACCTGCGTCCCTTGCACTGGAAGGCAGATCCTTAACCACTGGACCACCAAGGAAGTCCTTCCTGTTTCTTTTAATTTTTTTTTGGTTCTATCTTATTTCTTTTGTTGGCTTACTAGTTGTAATTCTTTGTTTTGTTATTTTAGTAGGGTTTCCCTTGTGGCTCAGCTGGTAAAGACTCTACCCACAATGCGGGAGACATAGGTTTGATCCCTGGGTTGGGAAGATCCTCTGGAGAAGGGAACAGTTACCCACTCCAGGGGGTAATTCTGGCCTAGAAAATTCCATGGACTATCCAATGGGGTCACAAAGAGTCAGACACGACTGAGCAACTTTCACTTCACTTAGGATTTCTTTAACTTATGATATTATACACTTCACATACAGTATACATGCTGTACAATGGTCATACTACCATTTCTTCCCCTCCTGGCTTTTATTCTATTCCAGGTATCCCGTGCTTTCTGAAAGTTCACTTATAGCACTTCACTTTTATGAAAGACTCACATTAGCATCTGTTTTCACTAACTAAAGAAATCCAAAGAGGACTTTCACTTTTACAAAAAAAAAAAAAGTCAAAAAGCAAAACCAACATTAAGCATTTGTTTTGCAGCAAGCTGAGCAGTTATAGAGGCAACACACACCCCAAGGGGAGAGAGTGGCATCGCCAAAGCTCCTTATCTGGGAACTGGACTCAGCATCAAGTCACCATAGCTCTGAACTGTGTCTGTGAGCATCCGCTTCATCTCAATTACTGCACAATACAGAGTTATTCCTTTTGTTTAAACAGTGAATTATATTTTAGAGATAATTAATCAGGAAAAGGTTTTATATATTCACTCCTCAGCCAAAGGACTTCCTTTAACATTTTCAGCAATTCGTATTTGCTACTGATGAATTCATTCAGGTTTTGTCTATCTGTAAAAGTATTTTGCCTCAGTTTTTTTTTAAAATAAGTTTCCCTTTCTTGTTTATACTTTAAAGATGCTGTTCTACTACTGTCTTACTGCTAGCACTGTTTCTAAAGAGAAATCTGCTAAATACTGATCTTTGTTCTTTTGTAGATACTATGTCTTTTTTCTTTGGCAATTTAAAGATTTTCTCTTTATCACTGGTTTTGAGCAATTTGATTATGACATGCCTTGGTACATTTTTCTTCATGTTCCTTTTGCTTGGAATTTAACTGAACTTGAATGTGTAGATTTTATAGCTTCCATCAAATTTGGAAAAACATCAGGCATCATTTTTTCAAATGTTTTTCTGCCCCTTTTCCCTTGTTTCTTCTTCAGGGACCCCAATAACACACCCAGGAGGCTCTTGCAGTGTCTAACAATTCATTATTCCTTTCTTTTTAAAAATCCCATCTTCACTTTAAATTTTGCATAGTTTCAACTGTTATGTCTTTAAGTTCATTAATCTTTTCTTCTATAATATCACATCTACCATTAATCTCATTTACTATTTCTTAATTCTATTAAACATAGTAATTTTTATCTCCTGAAATTCAATTTGGGTCTATTTTTTAATATCTTCAATTTCTTTGCTTAACTTTTTGAACATATGAAACAAAGTCATAATTCCATGTTAACGTCACTGCTAATTATAACACCTGGGCACATCTTGATCAGTTGGTTTTTCTCTTCACTATGGATCCAATTCTGCTTTGGCCATATACATAAAGGTGATTCTAAGACGTTATAAAGCAACAGTTCACAACCATGGGTGATTTTGCTCCCCAGGGGACATTGGTACTGTCTGGAGACATTTTGTCTTCACTGGAGAAGTGCCACCTGTCACTCTAGAGAAAGTGGATGGAAAGGGGCCTATACACTGAACTGACCGAGTACAGTGATCTGACGCCTCAGAGTTGGAAAGTCTAGCCTGTCCCCTCAGTAGAAGGATACACAGGGTCTATAATTTTTCATAAGTATCTCTCATTAAGACTTCTCAGCCAAAATATGGAGACAGTCAAGAGGCAAAGATCAAATGAAGGATGTTGGCTTCCTACCCAAACTTGTGGTTTTAGAGCTGGCCTCCCTGAAACCATTAATAAAATGGGGTAAGATGAGGACGGACCACTGAAAACAAACAAACAAATACTACAAGACTTAAGAATTATCTTTAAAAGAAAGATTTGGGTTTTTATGAGTTTACTCATAATGAACTGACTGGAAGCAAAAATCCCAAAGCCTACAAAAATACTGAGGAGATTAACTTCCAAAAGGCTGGCCTAAATAAGACCAGCTTATTTATTTGATCACTAAAACAACTCTCAGGCTTCCAAATCTCCACGAGGAGGAGGTCACCTCTGAAAACAATCCCCAAGGAGGGTGTACTCTCGAACACTAACTTAGATGTCATCGCAGAGGACAGTGGATAATGGCACAGCTGCTGGAGATGAGAACCAGTGGGCAGCCAGATGGGCTAACCAGGAAGGCTTCTCTAACTGCTGGAGGAGGGAACCTTGGATGCTTCTGTGGACCACCGATTACAGTGTGTTTCCCATTTTCTCTTTTCAAAATGAGAGTTTTTGTTGCACATAGACTTTTCCCTATCACGTCTGCACACTGGATGTGAGATGAAAAAGATACCTCGTCACTGGACTGTGAGGAACCATCCCAGATGTGACAGACAGGACTGTGCATCACCCAGGGACCCTTGACTCTGAGCAGATAAAGTAACTGAATGGGGGCCTTTGAATGTCTCGCTTGGGAGGGAGGGGAGGGAGTGTGGGAAAAAAGGTGATCACAGACACTGAATGGCCAAAGGGCAGGCAAACTATGATTGACTTTGTTAACTGTTCTCTAGAACATTTCCCCCTTCTTCCACAGACATAATTGCTTTAACAGGACACGTGGCTGCTGTGGTACAGACTGTATTTCTTTGTTCCCTTGCAGCTCAGTGTGGCGTGGACAAACATCTTGTCATTGGAACATGAGCAAAAGTAATACATTCAAATTACTCACTATTTGCTTAAAATAAAAATTCTTCTTCTTCATTTGCTTAAAATTCCCCCTCTCTCTGAATTGGAACTTGGATATGGCACTGACATCCTAGGAGATAGTAGAGCTGTAACATTAGCTAAGTCATCTGTAGAGCTGGGTTGCCTGCCTTTCTGGGCCAGTCTTTCTCTTTTTGGACTGGTACGTATGTGTGAGAGAAATCGACTATCTTATTTAAACCACCGTATTTTTCATGGTTTCTCTTTCATGTGCTCTTCTGCTTTCTAAATAGCAGCTTAGCCTACACCCTAATTAATCAAAGTTACGTAGGCCACAAGTAAATGATTTTGTTATAAATTCATTTGGCTATGCCAAACCCAGATTTCCTTAGTCAAAGGAAAACAGCAAAGGAGAAAAAAGACCAAGACTATGAAGTTTTTGTTAAGTGTATTTCCAGTAAAGAGAGTATATTTTAACCTTTTCTCAACCTGCATAAACCAAGTATCAAATTTTTGTATGCTTCACTTGAATCTCCTCTGACTGATTCTCCTATTGTGATAATATCTATCGATTTCCACAGTGAGTCATCAACTCTGTCAGCACCTTAATGAACAAAATTAGTCTATTTCATGCTGAAAAGCAATGCCAGCAACTCTTGCAGATAAGAAGGGTCATAAAAACTTATTGGGCAGTAACATCCTCTCACAAAATCTCTTGATAGTATCTCCCTATGACCAGCCCACACACAATGATTAGTCAGAGTGAAACAGAGTTTGAGTAGGGAATTAAACAGCATCCAGGGATGGCTCTATACATCTTAATGGCCATGAAAGAAGAAATGGATAGGCTGAGTTTAGGAATCAAATATTATTCTAGCCAGTCAACAGCAGAGAATATTTTAATTTCATGACCATTCTTCTTCTTTTTTTAAAAAAAATATTTATTTGTGTGGCTGTGCTGGGTCTTTGTTGTGGCAGGCAAGCTCTCTAGTTGCGGCTAGCAGGCTTAGCTGCAGCATGTGGGATCTCAGGCCCCCGAGCAGGAATCAAACCTGCATCCCTTACACTGGAAGGTGGATTCTTAACCACTCAACAACCAAGGAAGCCCTCATGATCATTCTTGATAGCTAGTTTGTTTTCATTAGCCTAAATTCAATTATTTGTTGACATAACAATTGCTCCTAGTTTGCCTGGCTCTGTTTCTGTCCCATTCAACCAGTGACGTTTCAAAATTGGGATGACTAGATGGTGACTGCAGCCATGAAATTAAAAGACGCTTACTCCTTGGAAGGAAAGTTATGACCAACCTAGATAGCATATACAAAAGCAGAGACATTACTTTGCCAACAAAGGTTCGTCTAGTCAAGGCTATGGTTTTTCCTGTGGTCATGTATGGATGTGAGAGTTGGACTGTGAAGAAGGTTGAGCGCCGAAGAATTGATGCTTTTGAACTGTGGTGTTGGAGAAGACTCTTGAGAGTCCCTTGGACTGCAAGGAGATCCAACCAGTCCACTCTGAAGGAGATCAGCCCTGGGATTTCTTTGGAAGGAATGATGCTAAAGCTGAAACTCCAATACTTATGGCCACCTCATGCAAAGAGTTGACTCATTGGAAAAGACTCTAATGCTGGGAGGGATTGGGGGCAAGAAGAGGAGGAGACAACAGAGGGATACACAGAGGGATGAGATGGCTGGATGGCATCACTGACTCGATGGACGTGAGTCTCAGTGAACTCTGGGAGTTGGTGACGGACAGGGAGGCCTGGCATGCTGCGATTCATGGGGTTGCAAAGAGTCAGACACGACTGAGCGACTGATCTGATCTGATCTTTAAACATGCAGTTGAAGGAGTTCAAAACACACTACCCCAAAATATGGCATTTTGGAATGCTGAATACTTTAAGCTGAAGGAGTCTGAGAAAGTGGCCTTTTCCCACCCTCCCCCAGACCTTCCCCCATCTTTTTCCTCTGAAGCAGATCATAACACCCTCATGTGAGAGGTACCCTTCTACACCTGGAAGGAAAAACATCCTTATCTCCCAGAGAGAAAGATGCTGCAAAGAATTCAGACAAACAGGTCTTACAATATTTTTCTCAGTTAATCATACTTTTTCATAACTGTTCACTTTTAATGAAACCTAGCATGAAAACACTCAAGTTTAACTGGTTCTTCAGGTCTTCACTTTCTTTTGAAGGCTCCTATGTCATGTAAAATATATTAAATAAATTTGTAAGCTTTCTTCTGGTAATCTGCCTTTGTCAATTTAGTATTCAGATCCAGGCATGGATTCTATGAGGGTTGAGGAAAACTCTTCCACCCCTACTTAGTCTTCAAACAATACGGATAGAAAACTTTTTCATTCATAGTACAATGTCAACATGGATTTGAGAAATGGAAGTTGATTTTACTACAATATAATAATCCCCTGCTATGCAACGTGAAAAAGCATGGAATTTGGGGTGGGAGCTCTGGGATTGAGTATCAAATGGGAGTGATAATCTCTTCTTCACAGGGTAACTGTAAAGTGTAAAATACCTACACATCTATAGTTTAATGATTAAGAATTAATTCAATAGTTTAAGACAGGCCCAGTTCTGAGGCTGGTGTGTCATTCACCTAAAGGAATAACTTGAGCCAAGTTATTCAGTTTCTCAAAGCCTTTGTTTCTGCATCTGTAAATGAGGATATAGACTCAACAATCTTTGTAAGATCACTATTGAAATGAAAGGTTATACATTATGATAAGTGAAATAAGCCAGTTACAAGAAGACATATACTGTGTAATTCTACTTATATGGGATATCTAAAGTAGTCACATTTGTAGAGAAATAGTAGAATGGTGGCTGCTAGCTGATTGGGGCAGGGAGAAATAGGGAGTAATTAATGGGTTCAGAGTTACAACTTGGGAAGATGAGAAAGCTCTGGAAATGGACAGTAATGACGACTGCACAACAGTGTGAATATATGAACATCACTGAACTACATGCTTAGAAACAGTACAAGTGGCCAACTTTATGTTATGTATATTTTACTAGAATTTTTTAAAAAAGAAAAGAAATTGGGCTTCCTTGGTGGCTCAGTGATAAAGAATCTGCCTGCCAACTCAGGAGACACAGGTTTGATCCCTGGTCTGAAAAGATCCCACATGCCACAGAGCAAGTAGGCCCGTGCACCACAACTTCTGAACCTGTGCTCTAGAGCCTGGGAACTGCAACTACCAAGCCCACGTGCCACAGCGACTGAAGTCTGCACGCCCTGGAGCCTGTACTCTGCAATAAGTGAGGCCACTGCGATGAGAAGCCCATGTGCTACAACCAGAGTAGCTCCCACTCGGCAAAACTAGAAAAAAGCCTGTGCAGCAACGAAGACCCAGCACAGTCAAAAATAAATAAATAAAATTATTTTTTTTAAAGAAAAAAAAATTAAAGGTCATAAAGATTAGTTTAAAAGTATAGCATCAGGTATATTTTAAGTGCTTTACAAATAATAAGTGTGTAACAATTAACTTTATTATTTAGTTTTAAAGTGAATTTAAGAGTTCATCATAAATGATAAATGTATAATTAGAGAATTTCAGATGACAGTCATTAGACTTGTTAAAATATGGATCCAACATTTTATACTTGGGTGTCTGGAAACATCTGGTAAGAATAATGGAAATACAGAGGTGTATCCTGACTCATTTGAAAAGACCCTGATGCTGGGAAAGATTGAGGGCAGGAGAAGGGGACGACAGAGGATGAGATGGTTGGATGGCATCACTGACTCAATGGACATGAGTTTGGGCAGGCTCTGGGAGTTGGTGATGGACTGGGAGGCCTGGTGTGCTGCAGTTCATGGGGTCACAAAGAGTCGGACATGACTGAGTGGCTGAACTGATGCACTAAACATACGCCCTCACATTTACACATGCATACTGTGACACTTCACTGGTTTAGTACAAATGAACTGTTCACATTCAAGGGTGCTGCTAAAAGGGACTTTTAAGTAAGATTATAAACAATTTGTTGGTATTCATTCCTAATTATAATAGATTGATTATTCTTTTGCATCTAACTTTATTATATTGCTCTCAAAACTCTTGTAAGAGAGACAAACATCAACTTCAGCCAAAGAGTTAAACAACAAATGTGGTAATGATTCCTATCTATTCACTACAGAACTGAGATGACTGTGTATAGCATATATAGTGGTTGTACATGTACATACACAGATATGGGTACAGACACATTCACTTATACACACACACACACATATATATATATACATATAGCAAAGATTAGCAGTCAGCAAGACAAAATTTAGAGCCTTAGAAACAGTGTTTTCTTATCCCCTTAGCTGTAAATAAGGAAATAAAGTGTTAGAAAGATTAGATGATTTGATTAAGACCCACATTAAATGGATAGCACAAATGCAATCAAAGCCCTTCAGACCTCATCCCATGCATCACCCTCAAATGCACCAGAGCAAAGAACCTGCCTCAGCCCTTCCTCCTCATGCCTCTTTTACACGCTGCTCATGCTGCCTAAATGCTCGCCTCAAAATTCAGTCATCTTTGGAAAATCTTTCCTGGTTCCCCTGGAGCGAACACGGACCCCTGCCTTTAGGTTCCCGAAGCTCCTCTTTAAAGCCCCAGGACAAGCATGCTGAATGAGAACAGTCCATTCATCTGCCATCTTCATTAGACTTGGGACACCCTGAGGACACACACTGTCGTCTCTGGATGCTCCACCTGACCCTGGACCCGTCAGCAGTAGGCACTCACGGAATGTCCGTTGGAGAGGTGACCTAACCAAGCACCACAGCTTCTCCAAAAGGAGACAGGAAAGCTGGGACCAAGACTGCAAGTGGCAAGTTAGCTTTGGAATGAAGGCAGAGCACACGTTCGTTAAAGGCAGAAGCACAGCAGAGGATGAAGACGGAGAGAGATCCTTTTTTTAAGTAAAAGAAAAGAAGGCTTGAGTGTGCTAAAAGTACTCATAGAAGGACACTGAATTTTATTGTTCTTACTTCTGTCAAGTGAGCCCATATTTCCTAGGATACAACAAGGTCATATTAATTACTGACAACTGGGAACGCCGCACGTTTAATCAACCATCCTCCCTTCCTGGGAGTGTGGACCGTCTCCTGAGAAATAATGAGAAATCACCTCGAGAAATCTGCTGTGCTACACAATATATACATAGTTCTACACTGCACAGGAGACAGGGATCAAGACCATCCCCATGGAAAAGAAATGCAAAAAAGCAAAATGGCTGTCTGGGGAGCCCTGACAAATAGCTGTGAAAAGAAGAGAAGCGAAAAGCAAAGGAGAAAAGGAAAGATATAAGCATTTGAATGCAGAGTTCCAAGGAATAGCAAGAAGAGATAAGAAAGCCTTCCTCAGCGATCAGTGCAAAGAAACAGAGGAAAACAACAGAATGGGAAAGACTAGAGATCTCTTCAAGAAAATTAGACATACCAAGGGAACGTTTCATGCAAAGATGGGCTCGATAAAGGACAGAAATGGTATGGACCTAACAGAAGCAGAAGATCAAAGAAGAGGTGGCAAGAATACACAGAAGAACTGTACAAAAAAGATCTTCACCAAGATAATCACGATGGTGATCAGTGATGGTGTGATCACTCACCTAGAGCCAGACATCCTGGAATGTGAAGTCAAGTGGGCCTTAGAAAGCATCACTACGAACAAAGCTAGTGGAGGTCATGGAATTTCTCCATGGAATTCCAGTTGACCTATTTCAAATCCTGAAAGATGATGCTGTGAAAGTGCTGCACTCAATATGCCAGCAAATTTGGAAAACTCAGCAGTGGCCATAGGACTGGAAAAGGTCAGTTTTCATTCCAATCCCAAAAAAGGCAATGAAAAGAATGCGCAAACTACCACACAATTGCACTCATCTCACACGCTAGTAAAGTAATGCTCAAAATTCTCCAAGCCAGGCCTCAGCAATACGTGAACCGTGAACTTCCAGATGTTCAAGCTGGTTTTAGAAAAGGCAGAGGAACCAGAGATCAAATTGCCAACATCCGCTGGATCATGGAAAAAGCAAGAGAGTTCCAGAAACACATCTATTTCTGCTTTATTGACTATGCCATAGCCTTTGACTATGTGGATCACAAGAAACTGGAAAATTCTTCAAGAGATGGGAATACCAGACCACCTGACCTGCCTCTTGAGAAATCTATATGCAGGTCAGGAAGCAACAGTTAGAACTGGACATGGAACAACAGACTGGTTCCAAATAGGAAAAGGAGTACGTCAAGGCTGTATATTGTCACCCTGCTTATTTAACTTACGTGCAGAGTACACCATGAGAAACGATGGACTGGAAGAAGCACAAGCTGGAATCAAGATTTCCGGGAGAAATATCAATAACCTCAGATATGCAGAGGACACCACCCTTATGGCAGAAAGTGAAGAGGAACTAAAAAGCCTCTTGATGAGAGTGAAAGAGGAGAGTGAAAAAGTTGGCTTAAAGCTCAACATTCAGAAAACGAAGATCATGGCATCTGGTCCCATCACTTCATGGCAGATAGATGGGGAAACAGTGGAAATAGCGTCAGACTTTATTTTTCTGGGCTCCAAAATCACTGCAGATGGTGATTGCAGCCATGAAATTAAAAGACGCTTACTCCTTGGAAGGAAAGTTATGACCAACCTAGATAACATACTGAAAAGCAGAGAAATTACTTTCCCAACAAAGGTCCATCTAGTCAAGGCTATGGTTTTTCCTGTGGTCATGTATGGATGTGAGAGTTGGACTGTGAAGAAAGCTGAGGGCCGAAGGATTGATGCTTTTGAACTGTGATGTTGGAGAAGACTCTTGAGAGTCCCTTGGACTGCAAGGAGATCCAACCAGTCCATTCTAAAGGAGATGAGTCCTGGGTGTTCATTGGAAGGACTGATGCTGAAGCTGAAACTCCAATACTTAGGCCACCTCATGGAAAGAGCTGACTCATTGGAATGGGTCCTGGGTGTTCATTGGAAGGACTGATGCTGAAGCTGAAACTCCAATACTTAGGCCACCTCATGGAAAGAGCTGACTCATTGGAAAAGACCCTGATGCTGGGAGGGATTGGGGGCAGGAGGAGAAACAGATGGCAGAGGATGAGATGGTTGGATGGCATCACCGACACGATGGACGTGAGTTTGAGTGAACTCCGGGAGTTGGTGATGGACAGGGAGGCCTGGAGTGCTGCGATTCATGGAGTCACAAAGAGTCAGCCACAACTGAGTGACTGAACTGAACTGAACTGACTGATGATGATATATTTTTTCTGATATAAATCCCTCATCCATTAAATGTATTATTTATAAAACTCTAAAACTTTAAAATTCCTTGATTATCTTGTATTAGCTAGAAGCCCAAATTTGTGTTTGTTAGCAGTTTTAGCATTCACTGGATAGAATACTAAACCAATCTATCTGCAAAATGAAATACAGTACAGAAAAAATTAAAAACAAACTAAACACTCACTCAACAAATTATGTTGAAAGGGGAAACCAGTACAAAGGAACAGCAATGTCACCTAATTTCAAGTCAGTTCAGTTCTATTAGTGTTTCTATTTCAAAAGGAGCAGTGTTTTGCTGCCACCTACAGGGCAACAGGCATTCCTTCATGAAAGTTACAAAACTAACTAAAGGTGTAAAAACCATTGCAAACCCATTACTTCATATTTTCAGGTCTTTATCTTCTGATTTTGTAACCTATATAGCCGCTGCAGAAACTACAGCCTTAATTTCAGTCCTTCATTAGGTCACCAACTTCAACCTCAGAAACAGTTGTTTTTTTTAACCCAAGTTGGTAAACCAAAGACTAGAGAGAACTAAAATCCATTTTCTATTTTCAAGTTGTTTTGCTCTTCACTTCTTGTTTTCTAACCCTGTGTGGTATTCAAATATGGTCCCGCAAGGAGAGAGAGCCTCTGGAATATGAATTGATCCTTCTTTCTGGTGTCAACAGAAAGGAAAAGGGGAACTGCATTTTGAAAGGTCAAAGGAATACTTAACCAACCAGCACAGTGCTGAATAAAAACTGACCTTTTTACTTTCAAATAAACAAGGCCCTATTTTATTTTACTTTATTTATGGGTTACATCAAAGAGCTCTCGGAAACTCCCTACTTAAAAAAAATGTTTATTGGTAATTTGTGTTTCTATTTTGTAAATTTTTATTGAAATATAGTTGACTTACAATGTTGTATTAGTTTTCACGTATATAGCAAGATGATTCACTTAAGCACATATATATGTATGTATTCTTTTTAACATTCTCTTCCATTATATATTATCACAAGATATTGAGTATAGTTCCCTACAATCCACAGTAGGTCCCTGTTGTTTATCTATTTTATATATACTAGTTTTATATATAGTAGTGTGCATATTTTAATCCCAAACTCCTAATTTATCTCTGCGCCTCCCCCATTTCCCCTTTGGTAATCATAAGTTTATTTTCTACATCTGTGAGTCTATTTTTTTTTTTAACTTCACATGTAAATTCAGTTCAGTTAAGTCACTCTGTCGCGTCCAATTCTTTGAGACCCCACAGACTGCAGCATGCCACACTTTCCTGACCAGTGCCAACTCCCAAACCTTGCTCAAACTCATGTCCATCAAGTCGGTGATGCCATTCAACCATCTTATGCTCTGTCATCCCCTTCTTCTGCTTTCAATCTTTCCGAGCATAAGAGTCTTTTCAAATGAGTCACTTCTTTGCATCAGGTGACCAAAGTACTGGAGTTTCAGCTTCAGCATCAATCCTTCCAATGAATATTCAGGACTGATTTCCTTTAAGATGGACTTGTTGGATCTCCTTGCAGTCCAAGGAACTCTCAAGAGTCTTCTCCAACAACACAGTTCAAAAGCATCAATGCTTTGGTGCTCAGCTTTCTTTATAGTCCAACTCTCACATCCATACATGACTACTGGAAAAACCATAGCCTTGACTAGACGGACCTTTGTTGGCAAAGTAATGTCTCTGCTTTTTAATATGCTGCCTAGGTTGGTCACAGCTTTTCTTCCAAGGAGCAAACGTCTTTTAATTTCATGGCTGCAGTCACCATCTGGAGTGATTTTGGAGCCCAAGAAAATAAAGTCTGTCACTGTTTCCCCATCTATTTGCCATGAAGTGATAGGACTGGATTCCAAGATCTTCGTTTTCTGAATGTTGAGCTTTCACCATCCCCTTTCTCTTTCATCAAGAGGCTCTTTTTCTCTGTCCTACTTCACTTAGTATGATATCTCTAGGTCCATCCATACTGCTACAAGTGGGATTATTTTTTTCTTTTTATGGCTGAGCAATAGTCCATTATGTGTATGTGTATATACACACACACATATATTCTACATTTTCTTTATCCATTCATCTGTCAATTAATACTTAGGTTGCTTCCATGTTTGACCTCTGTAAATCTGTATAATATATTTGGCTATTTGTATAATAAATGAAATGAACATTGGGGTGCATGCATTTTTTTTTCAAATTATGGTTTTCTCCAGATACATGAACAAGGCCAAATTTTAGACTTTGGGTGTTTTCTATTAAGACTCTTTTCTTGATTTGAAGATACCAACAGTAGATGAGCTTTGCTTTATAAATTAGGTTTTATGGTTCAAGCAACAACCTTGATAATCCAACATGAATTAGCTGAAGCACAATCCACACCTCAACCCGGGTACCTCTTCTGTCTCCCTTTTAAAGGAGCTCCTATAATACACTCCAAAAACACAAGAGAAGACTCTACACATGGACATCACCAGATGGTCAACACCAAAATCAGATTGATTATATTCTTTGCAGCCAGAGATGGAGAAGCTCTACACAGTCAGCAAAAACAAGACCAGAAGCTGACTGTGGCTCAGTCATGAACTCCTTATTGCCAAATTCAGACTTAAAATGAAGAAAGTAGGGAAAACCACTAGACCACTGAGGTATGACCTAAATCAAATTCCTTATGATTATACAGTGGAAGTGAGAAACAGATTTAAAGGACTAGATCTGATAGAGTGCCTGATGAACTATGGAATGAGGTTCATGACATTGTACAGGAGACAGGGATCAAGACCATCCCCATGGAAAAGAAATGCAAAAAAGCAAAATGGCTGTCTGGGGAGCCCTGACAAATAGCTGTGAAAAGAAGAGAAGCGAAAAGCAAAGGAGAAAAGGAAAGATATAAGCATCTGAAGAAAGCCTTCCTCTGCGATCAAAGCCTTCCTCGGCCATCAATGCAAAGAAACAGAGGAAAACAATAGAATGGGAAAGACTAGAGATCTCTTCAAGAAAATTAGAGACACCAAGGGAACATTTCATGCAAAGATAGGCTCGATAAAGGACAGAAATGGAATGGACCTAAAAGAAGCAGAAGATATCAAGAAGAGGTGGCAAGAATACACAGAAGAACTGTACAAAAGAGATTTCATGACCAAGATAATCACGATGGTATGATCACTCACCTAGAGCCAGACATCCTAGAATGTGAAGTCAAGAGGGCCTTAGAAAGCATCACTATGAACAAAGCTAGTGGAGGTGATGGAATTCCAGTTGAGCTATCTGAAAGATGATGCTGTGAAAGTGCTGCACTCAATATGCCAGCAAATTTGGAAAACTCAGCAGTGGCCTCAGGACTGGAAAAGGTCAGTTTTCATTCCAATCCCAAAGAAAGGCAATGCCAAAGAATGCTCAAACTACCGCACAATTGCACTCATCTCACACGCTAGTAAAGTAATGCTCAAAATTCTCCAAGCCAGGCTTCAGCAATACATGAACCATGACCTTCCTGATGTTCAAGATGGTTTTAGAAAAGGCAGAGGGACCAGAGATCAAATTGCCAACATCTGCTGGATCATGGAAAAAGCAAGAGAGTTCCAGAAAAACATCTATTTCTGCTTTATTGACTATGCCAAAGCCTTTGACTGTGTGGGTCACAATAAACTGTGGAAAATTCTGAAAGAGATGGGAATACCAGACCACCTGATCTGCCTCTTGAGAAACCTATATGCAGGTCAGGAGGCAACAGTTAGAACTGGACATGGAACAACAGACTGGTTCCAAATAGGAAAAGGAGTCCATCAACGTTGTATATTGTCACCCTGCTTATTTAACTTACATGCAGAGTACGTCATGAGAAACGCTGGACTGGAAGAAGCACAAGCTGGAATCAAGACTGCCAAGAGAAATCTCAATAACCTCAGATATGCAGATGATACCACCCTTATGGCAGAAAGTGAAGAGGAACTAAAAAGCCTCTTGATGAGAGTGAAAGAGGAGAGTGAAAAAGTTGGCTTAAAGCTCAACATTGAGAAAACGAAGATCATGGCATCCGGTCCCACCACTTCATGGGAAATAGATGGGGAAACAGTGGAAAGTGTCAGACTTTATTTTTTTTGGCTCCAAAATCACTGCAGATGGTGATTGCAGCCATGAAATTAAAAGACGCTTACTCCTTGGAAGAAAAGTTATGACCAACCTAGACAGCGTATTCAAAAGCAGAGACATTACTTTCCCAACAAAGGTCCATCTAGTCAAGGCTATGGTTTTTCCAGTGGTCATGTATGGATGTGAATGTTGGACTATAAAGAAAGCTGAGCGCCGAAGAATTGATGCTTTTGAACTGTGGTGTTGGAGAAGACTCTTGAGAGTCCCTTGGACTGCAAGGAGATCCAACCAGTCCGTTCTAAAGGAGATCAGTCCTGGGTGTTCTTTGGAAGGAATGATGCTAAAGCTGAAACTCCAGTACTTTGGCCACCTCATGCGAAGAGTTGACTCATTGGAAAAGACCCTGATGCTGGGAGGGATTGGGGGCAGGAGGAGAAGGGGATGACAGAGGATGAGATGGCTGGATCGCATCACTGACTTGATGGACGTGAGTTTGAGTGAACTCCGGGAGTTTGTGATGGACAGGGAGGCCTGGTGTGCTGTGATTCATGGGGTTGCAAAGAGTCGGACACAACTGAGCGACTGAACTGAACTGATAATATACTCCTCAGGAACCTACCAGTAATTCTCATGGCCCCACTGAGCAGATGCTACAATCCTACAGATGGGCATTGCGATGGAGGAGCATGGAGACAAAATGGACACATTAGCAACTGCTAACAATGAAAATAAGAACCATCCATTTTCTAAGTGTGACTGTGAATGTTTCCTTTAATTGCACATGTGTTTTCTTTTCCTCTTCCTTCCTCATGTGTTTTCTTTCATCCCTCACTATCACTTTTAAATAATTTAATTTTGAATGTTTGATCACAGTATAGTAGATGCTTAGCAGCACAGAGGGGTGTCTGGGGGAGTTTTTAAAAATACTGATGCTTAGGGTTCCTTGATGTTCAAATGAAACTGTTCTGTACAACTCAGGATCAGAAAATGTTTAAAGCTTACTCTAGTTACAGGACATTCTGATATAGAGTTAAGACTGAGGATCTTTTCTCTGTACATTAATAACTCAATGTCTGGCAGGCCATGGTCCACGGGGTCGCAGAGTCGGACACAACTGAAGCCACTAAGCACACATGTACTTCTTACCCTCCTGGTTCTGGAACTGCCTGCATCAGATCTAGAGGGTAGGGGTATGGCTGAGAGGAAGAATTTGGAAATGTTCCATTTAAACAAATTACTTGGGATTTAGGTGGTTCCAAAGTACACTAATGATTAATAATCACTGAGTTCTATTGTTGTTGTTGTTTAGTCACTAAGTCGTGTCTGACTCTTTGCAACTCCATGGACTACAGCACACCAGGCCTCCTTGTCTCTCACCATCTCTAGAAGTTTACCCACATTCATGTCCATTGAATCAGTGATCTATTGCTGAAGGGACTCACAATGCTCTGATATAACTAAAATAAATTGGGATAGTCTCTTACTGAAAATTGGTGGGAAGATTTATTTTTTCTTTGAAGGAGGAGAAGGAAAAGCAAGAAAAAGAGATTTGCTTCCATACATTAAGAGGACTGTCAGACACTACTTCAAACAACTTAAGGAAAGGGACTGTGTGTTCACTGTTGTATCCATATCATTAAGCACAGTGTCTGGCTCACAGGAGGTGTTCAAAAGTCCGTTGCTGAATGAACACATAAATGAACGAATGTTGTTAGTATACAATGTGTTTTACTGGGTCCACTCCCAGAGGGAATGGTAGATGAGTTGGTAGATAATAAATGGAAGATTACAACATGACAGGTTATTACAGGTGAGAAAACAAGGATGTCCTACAATGGTATAGGAAGAGGTTATTTCAGCTGTAGAAGGATACTGGATAAGGAAGCAGGTTGAGACGCACAGGGCATGGCTTATTAGAGAGCTCCCAGCCTACTGAGAGCAGGGCAACCTGGAAGGTTTAGAAGGAGGCCAAAATATGAAATACAAAAGATTATTTCTCCTATGAAATACCAGACAGATTTCTGGAAAGACGTTTCCATGATACAAAAATCAGGCTTACTGCAGCAGGCTACTGACATGAGAGAAGTTTGGTTAAAGAAAGAGATGTTTCAGTTCAGCACGTAGATTCTGTTTGATATCCAAATCAGAATCACACAAGCTAAACTGGAAAAAAATTATCATTTTATCATTTATCAATTTATCATTCTCCCCTCACAGCATCTCAGCCTTTTCATAAGCAGTGGGTGCATGCAGCCCTCATGACAGATACCCACAGAAGGCCTGGCTCTAGTGACCACAGGAGACTGCGTTTCTAGGCCACAGGGAACATCTCCTTCCCAACACCACTCTTTCAAGACTGAGGGAGACAGCCATTTTACCTATACATACAGACAAACACAGAGAGATAGGCAAAATGAGGAGACAGAGGACTGTGTTCCAGACCAAAGAATGTGGCAAACCTCCAGAAAAAAAGACCTTAATGAAATGGAGATAAGCAAGCTACCTGATAAAGAGTTCAAAATAATGATCTTAAAGATGCTCATTGATCTTGGGAGAAGAATGGAAGAACATAGAGAGAATTCAACAAAGAAACAAAATATAAGAAATTACAGTCAACTGAAAAACACACTAAAAGGCTTCAACAGCAGAACAGATTAATAAATGTAAGCACAAATCACCACGCTAAAAGAACAATGGAAAACACCCCACAGAGCAGCAGAATAAACAAAGAATTAAAAGAGGTGAGGAAATGTTAGGCGCCTCTGGTACAAGATCAAGTGGAATAATAGTCACATGAAAAGAAAGAATAAGCCAGAAGGATTATTTGATGAAATAATGGCTGAAACCTTCTCTAATCTGGGGAAGGAAACAATCATCTAGACCCAGGAAGCCCTGAGAGTTCTAAATAGGATGAATCCAAAGAGAAACACACTGAGACTCATTATGGTCAAAATGGTAAAAGTTAAGGATAAACAGAGACTCCTAAAACCAGCATGAGAAAAGTCATTAATTACTTAAGGAAAACCCCATAAGGCCATCAGTAGAACTTTTTCATCAGAAACTTTACATGCCATAAAGAAGTGACATAACATATTAAAAATGCTGGGAAAAAAACAAACACACACACACACCAACAACCTGCCAACCAAGAATTCTCTACTGGGAAAGTTACCATTCAGAATTAAGGAGATGTATTACAAATTTTCCAGATAAGCAAAATCTAAAGGAATTCATCACCACTGAATTGGCCTTATTAGAGATGTTAAAGGGACCCCTCTAAACTTAAAAAGTGGTAATTAATAATGAGAACATATAAAATTAAAAATCAATCTAAAGGCAAATAAATACTAAAGGTAGTGGATCAGTCACTTAGGTAGCATATACGAAGGCTGAGACAAAATTATTAAATAAAATTAAAGTACAATAATTAAGATATACGTAGTAAACTAAAAGGTATAAAACGTGTCATTAAAAATATAATACGTATGGAGACTGTACATATATAGGATGTTGTATGTAAACCTCATAGTAACCACAAAGAAAAAACTTATATTATTAATAAATACACAGAAGAAAATGAGAAAGAAATCTAATACTAAAGAAAATCACCAAAAAAATCAAGGGAAAAGAGAAAGAGAAGAACAGAGAGGAGCTACAAAAATGACCCGAAAAAATTAACAAAATGACAGTAAGTCAACTGTTGTTTAGTCACTCAGTCATAGCCAACTTTTTTGCAACCCCATGGGCTGCAGCCTGCCAGGCTATTCTGTCCATGGAATTTTCCAGGCAAGTTTACTGGAGTGGGTTGCCATTTTCTCTGTCAGGGGATCTTCCCAACCCAGGGCTAGAACCCACGTCTCCATGTCTCCTGCATTGCAGGCGGATTCTTTACCAAGGGTTAGAGAGAGAATTTCTACATGTAATAATAGCATACAGATGTACTGCAGTACTTACTAAGTTATAGGCACCAATCATATATAAACTCATTAGACTCTAACAACAATCCTATGTGATGCGTGTTACTAATATCCCCATTTTAAAGACAGGGGAAATGTAAGTTACCTAAAATGTTACTATTAGTTGCTCAGTTATGTCTGACTCTTCATGACCCCATGGACTGTATAGCCTGTCAGGTTCCTCTGTCCATGGAATTCTCCAGGCAAGAATACTGGAGTGGGTTGCCATTTCCTTCTCCAGGGGATCTTGCCAACCCAGGGATTGAACCTGGTTCTCCTACATTGCATGTGTATTCTTTGCCATCTGAGCCACCAGGGACGCCAATAAGTTACCTAAGATCACTGGATAAACTGTTGAAGATGGGATCTGTTCTCAGGAGGCAGAAGAAGAGTAGCAAGAAAAGCAAGTACTATGCTAATGCTGTTTTGAGAACTATTGAGAGATCAAGTTAGATAAAAAATAGAAAAGACGTCAACTAGATTTCATTAATGACTTGATCAAAAAAGCTACAATAGCATGGTAAGGAAACATACCATAGTAAAGACCACTGAAAAGCCAATAATATAAAAGGTATATTAATAACCTTTATATAATATACACAGCCCCTCCAAGACAGGGCTCAGTCTTCTAAAATTTAACCAGAATCAACTGACTTCCCTAAAAACATTCCAGATATTTCCAAACGAAAGTACATAGCATTGGAGTCTTCAAAACTGAGGCATTTCATTTGTCTCAGTTCAGTTCAGTTCAGTTGCTCAGTCGTGTCCGACTCTTTGCGACCCCATGAATCGCAGCACACCAGGCCTCCCTGTCCATCACAAACTCCCGGAGTTCACTCAGACTCACGTCCATCGAGTCAGTGATGCCATCCAGCCATCTCATCCTCTGTCATCCCCTTCTCCTCCTGCCCCCAATCCCTCCCAGCATCACAGTCTTTTCCAATGAGTCAGCTCTTCGCTTGAGGTGGCCAAAGTACTGGAGTTTCAGCTTCAGCATCAGTCCCTCCAAAGAAATCCCAGGGCTGATCTCCTTCAGAATGGACTGGTTGGATCTCCTTGCAGTCCAAGGGACTCTCAAGAGTCTTCTCCAACACCACAGTTCAAAAGCATCAATTCTTCGGTGCTCAGCCTTCTTCACAGTCCAACTCTCACATCCATACATGACCACAGGAAAAACCATAGCCTTGACTAGACGGACCTTTGTTGGCAAAGTAACGTCTCTGCTTTTGAATATGCTATCTAGGTTGGTCATAACTTTCCTTCCAAGGAGTAAGCGTCTTTTAATTTCATGGCTGCAATCACCATCTGTAGTGATTTTGGAGCCGAAAAAAATAAAGTCTAACACTTTCCACTGTTTCCCCATCTAATTCCCATGAAGTGATGGGACCTGATGCCATGATCTTCGTTTTCTGAATGTTGAACTTTAAGCCAACTTTTTTACTCTCCACTTTCATTCTCATCAAGAGGCTTTTTAGTTACTCTTCACTTTCCACCATAAGGGTGGTGTCATCTGCATATCTGAGGTTATTGATATTTCTCCCGACAATCTTGATTCCAGCTTGTGTTTCTTCCAGTCCAGCGTTTCTCATGATGTACTCTGCATATAAGTTATATAAGCAGGGTGACAATATACAACCTTGATGGACTCCTTTTCCTATTTGGAACCAGTCTGTTGTTCCATGTCCAATTCTAACTGTTGCTGCCTGACCTGCATATAGATATCTCAAGAGGCAGATCAGGTGGTCTGGTATTCCCATCTCTTTCAGAATTTTCCACAGTTTATTGTGATACATACAGTCAAAGGCTTTGGCACAGTCAATAAAGCAGAAATAGATGTTTTTCTGGAACTCTCTTGCTTTTTCCATGATCCAGTGGATGTTGGCAATTTCAAAATTATTATAATAATTACTTTTTAAGTTGCTTTGTTTTTCTGCCTGATTTAAGGATCTATAAAGGTACGAATCTAGAAATTCTGATTTTTCAAGAGTATGGTTGCTAACAGAAAGCAGTTTTGCAATATGGATCAAAAATTAAAATGTGATTACAGTTTGACCAACAATTACATTCTTAGGAATTTATCCTAAAGATACCATATGCAAAGATGGAATTTAAGGATGTTTGTTACAGCTTTGTTTAACAGGGAAGTCTAAAAACAATTTTAATGTCCATAAAAATTAAATATAAAATTGGTTAAATAAATTATGATATATACAATAGAAAAATAAGCAGTCATTTAAAAGGCTAAGGAAGTTCTATGTGTAATAATAGCTCCTGGGTGACTGTAGTGCTTACTAAGTTAACAGGCACCAATCATATATTAACTCATTAAACCTTCACAACAATCCTATGGAATAGGTATTACTAATATTCCCATTTTAAAGATGAGGAAACTGTAATTTACCTAAGATCACGGGACAAATTGTGTAAGATGGGATTTAAACTCAACCAGTCTGACCCTGTGCTTTTAACCACTACATATGTATTATAACACAGAAGGATATTTATAATATTATATGAAAAGTCTTGTTCAACAGAATTTTTAAAAGAAAATAAATATATGTTAATCCTTTCACATTGTACTTCAAGATGTACTTACTACCTCCCCATCATCTTATCTGTAACCCTCAAACCCATATTAAAACATATTTATTTATATACACATGTATATGTATATGAGTGCATGTAGGTAGGTAATACATGCTTACATATTCAATAGACTAGAGCATGGGAGAAAGATTTTATACTAAATTTTTATTATGGTTTCCTCTAAGGTAGGGTTATAAATGGGCTTTAGCTCTGTAATGTTTCTATGCTTGTGGTCAGGGTGGAGGGAAACGTTCTGCCATTTACTTTTAATCCTTGTCAGAAAGCAAAGAATCTATTCTGATTAGAAGTTTTCTCTGGCAATATGAAGTCACTCAGATTAATTCTCACTGATCATCTCCCATCTATTATAATGTACTATGCTATGACTACTGAATGCATCATATAATCACTAAATTAGATTTTTAGGAGTATACCTAGCCTACCTAATGGATTCTGCCAACAGCCTAAATAATTTAATGATGCTACTATAAGGAATCATTGTTTTAGCTGAGTAGCTTTCTAGCCACCTGGTAGACTGTTTCTCGAAGAAGGCAATGGCACCCCACTCCAGCACTCTTGCCTGGAAAATCCCATGGACAGAGGAGCCTGGTGGGCCGCAGTCCATGGGGTCGCTAAGAGTCGGACAAGACTCAGCGACTTCACTTTCACTTTTCACTTTCATGCATTGGAGAAGGAAATGGCAACCCACTCCAGTGTTCTTGCCTGGAGAATCCCAGGGATGGGGGAGCCTGGTGGGGAGCCATCTATGGGGTCGAACAGAGTCGGACACGACTGAAGCGACTTAGCAGCAGCAGCAGCAGGAGCAGGCTGTTTCTAACCCAAAAGGAAATAGCTCCCATTCAGAAAACAGATGTTATAAATCATACTGAGCAACAGAGACATTCACCTATGTTTATGTTGTTTAAAAATGTTATTAATTCAGCTATACCTTTGCTAAGTCAAAAGATTTCAAACAATCTGGGGCCTTGGTTCTATCAATTATCAGCTGGGGGAGAGAATTATTAAATGGTTTTCTCTGATACAGTTTATGGTTCTCCTACAAATAACATCTGGATATTTAATATATGCTAATGAGATGATCTATGCTAACACTCAATGCTCAAGTGTTAGCACTGAGTGCTCAAGTAATGTTACTTACCTTTCTGATTCCCCTCATCATAAGAAATAGAGAGAAATCCCTCTGCAGCTATACTGAAAATTGGTTAGGCTAGGTTCATTAGCACTTTCCACTATCCCTAAATTTATTATTTTTATATAAACAAGTTTACATTCTTTCATCTGACAGATTAGAAGCTAAAAATTAATCACTGTCAGATGTGTTTTGGGGTATTCTTTTTCTAGGCAGGAGCAGTCAGATCAGTTAAGTATACTTAGGTACAGCCTATGTGTACTGATTCTATGTGGGGTCAGCGCCAAAATTCAAACAAGAACTCCTAAAGTAACTTTGTCAAATGAATTGTTCATATCTAAACTCAAAATGAAAAATATGAAGTACACTGTATGTACATTTTAACAGAATAAGAGATAAGGAGCAGTAGCCATGTCTTGAGTTATATAAGGCCCATGTAATGTGATGCCTTTGCTTTCATAAAAGTATTTAATGGTTAAGCAGGAAAGCTCTCCTAAAATATCAAGAGGTTCTCTGAAGCTTCAAGTTACGATCTTTGGGGAAATGTGGAAGACTTATGGGGAATCTAGTAATAAATTCTGAGTAACTTCATGAAAATAACAGTAATCACAATAATGACAGCTACCATTTATTAGGCAATACAACTTTCCATTACGTTAAGGGATTTTATGGATCCTATTATTTAGCAATCCTACAGATTAGTTTTCATTATTATCTCAAAACTCAGGGTCTGAGCACTGTGTAATTTGCCCAAGGTCATACACTAGAGCTGAAATTAGAACCAAATCTATCTGAGTCCAGTGTCTGCAATTTTAACAACTACATTTTACTAGGAAAAGGGTGAGCCTGCATCTTTTTATAAACAAGGCAATTTTCACCCTCAATAATAGAACTTCATTTTTAACCAAAGGACAAAAACCAATCAGGTTATTTTCATCAACTCTGCAGCAAATGTCTTGCTGTTACCACACTTTAAAAGTTGCATTAATATGTTGATATAAAATCCAAAGAGGTAATTATAATTGAATTCTGATATGTCATATAAATTTCTAGCTATCAGAGAAAGAACTGCAAATTGCAAGTAGCAGTTTCTTTTTTAGTCAGCATATTACAGAAGCTTTCTAATAATTCAATTATATGTTTAGCTACCTTTAGAGATGTTATTATCGTAAGAAGCATTTTAAGAAAAAAGCTGGCATCATTTTGACAGAGAACAGGTTTTAACTTTTTCTCATATCATCCAACTCGAATGAATGGAAATATTTTTATATGCTGCTGAAAAGAGTGTTATGATATCAAGATTAAATGGATTATAAGAAAATCAAACTTAAAATACACAACAACAAAAGATGGGAGGAGAGAAGAGCAGAGTTCCTCAGAGAAGTCGTTTTTTGTGTTCAAGAATCTAGAATGAGTCAAAGGTTGTAAACTGAATGATGCTCAGTTCCAAGGGCAGAGAGATACGGTAGTTTGGTTAAACATAAAAACGGACTTACCTTTAGGAGAGCCAAGGCTACATGAAAGATTATGTTCAAACCCTGAAACAGAAAAAGAGAGTCAAAATCAATAATCACATCTATCACTATTTTGTTATTTTCCCAAGACCTCCACATATCATTAATAAAATCTGATTGTTTTCATTTCCACATACAATAATAATTAAATGAGATTTTTTAAAGGTATTTTTCTTCTCTGAGAGGCTTATTATAAATTTTAGGTCCTTTTTAACTGGTGCTTACATAAAATTATTGTTTTTACAGTAAATTACTTTTCTCCAGTCTATTTCTGGTTCAAGGCCTGGAAAAATCAAGTTCCTTGATCAAAACTGCAGTGACACTGAAGTCTAAAATTATTAAGTGAAATTTCCAAGTCCTATCTGTGTTATATGGTTACACTGCCCGTCGAAAACAAAACAGAGAACAAAAGGTGTTTCTGGTAACCGAGGCAGACTATGTGAGGGGGTAAGCGTCACACTGGATTTCTACTACCTACCATGCTAATTGTTTTGTGGTTTTAGTGTTGGTTTTCAAGAAGTATTTGTACAACTAGAGGTTGTAATTAGTAGCTATCTCCTAGACTTCCTTGTCTTTTTCTTCCTGAAAACCAGAGCAACATTTCTTCAGGAATAAAAAAAATTAAACAGCTTGCTAAGAAGCCATACTGGAGCTGAATTTTGACTCTGAGTGAGATGTTGAGATATAGAAGTCAAGAGAAAGGAATCTTAAATGCTCAAGATGACAGAGGCAGAAACAAAACTGCCACAGAATATGCTGTTTCTTTGCCATGCAAGTCATCAATCAAGAGAAAAAAGACCTTTCAAATTTGAGCTGATATTTCCCATAAGTTCGTATCTTCCCATAACTATGTGGCATGCCCTCTTCAGCTTGGTCACAAGTATAATCTAAACTACCTTTTGGACATGGAATTGTACTAGATGCGCTATGCAAAGAATTCCTAATGAACCATCCTTTTACTATCTCCAAAATCAGAAGCAAGGATTAGGACTAGGACCGAACATATGATGTAATGGCAGAAGAGATGAATGATAAACACAAAATATTTGGTTGAAAGTTTTGAATGTACTGAGTTAATTCTTTAAGAAACCAAAGCAGTAAAATGCACAATCAGGCCAGGAGACAAAATCAAATTGACAAAGAGTTCATTACCACACCAAGCAATGATTCTAGACTAGTTTTGACCACCATTAGAAAAAAAAATACCAGAGAAGGCAATGACACCCCATTCCAGTATTCTTGCCTGGAAAATCCCATGGACGGAGGAGCCTGATAGGCTGCAGTCCATGGGGTCACTAAGAGTCCGACACGACTGAGCGACTTTACTTTCACTTTTCACTTCCATGCACTGGAGAAGGAAATGGCAACCCACTCCAGTGTTCTTGCCTGGAGAATCCCAGGGACAGCAGAGCCTGGTGGGCTGCCGTCTATGGGGTCACACCGAGTCGGACACGACTGAAGTGACGCAGCAGCAGCAGAAAAAATAGAGAGATAGTACTATAACAATAACAAAAATAATAATTATAAAACAACTTGGGTTACGATTAAGCAGAATTTGCTTTCCTAATCTAAATTTGGATCCTCGCCCTCTAGCTGCTGCCTACTTGTAGGCCCTGCTTCACATTCCCTCCATCTCCCACACCACAACCACTAGGCATAGTCCAACCGGAGTGCTGTGCTCATCAACCTGCCATGAAGACCAAATCCACAGTGTCTCTGATTCTTAGTTTTTTTTTTTTCAATCACTGTTACTATGTAAGCACCTCTTGTCTCTACTTCTCTAATCCCCATAAACCTCTGGCCTTCCTCCTAAGCCCGTCTCCCACCCTTCCATCTCCTTCCCAGACCCCTTCAGAGTATTCCACTCCATGTTCAGCCAACTTAGCTATGCTCTTGACCTTCCTGCCAAACATTTTCCCCACCTCCATGCTTTCACACAAAGAGTGAAATCTAGGGATCCATATAGCAACCTGTATTACGATTCTCATTTTTCAGAGTATGAACTTGATTACCTAAGTTATATATGCATTTAGTAGTTGCAGGCTAGGATCATTCTCCAAAGCCTTCCAAATGAGTAGTCTAATGGCATTTTCACCTCACAGTGTTGGTGTAAAATATATAAGTGCTTATTTGATGACCAAATGATTAAACTATACTAGGTATCTCCAAGTTTTCTGGGATTTGTTCTTTTCCATATGGACCCAACTAGACCAATTTGTAGAGTCACCATCAAATAATAGTAAGTAACATTTTCTTCAACGATCTCAAACTATTGGACAATTGAGCTATGGAACACACAAAGAAGAATTTAGGGAAAAAAGGATCTGTAAATAACCAAAACAGCTCTTGCTAACAGCAAGGAAAAAACTGATTCAAATTTTAATTTCACTTACACTTAGAATTAGTAAAGAATCTGCCTGCAATGTAGGAGACCTGGGTTTGATCTCTGGGTCAGGAAGATCCTCTGAAGAAGGAAATGGCAATCCACCCCACTATTCTTACCAAAGAATCCCATGAACAGAGGAGCCTGGCAGGCTACGGTCCATGGGGTCTCAAAGAGTCAGTATGACTAAAGCAACTAAACAACATGATTTTATTGTTTATAGGTATCAGAAGTAGCAAGCTAAAAGACAAAGTATGTGCTAGACGGGATTAGGGACATAGCCTATAGAGACAGTTACCAGAATCAAAATATTGTACTTGATAGAAGGCAAACTTTAAAAAATATATATATAGCTATCTGGGCTCATCTAATGACATCAATAGCCCTTCAAGAGCTAATATTAGTTTACTGTGATAATCTCAGAAATATTAATGAATGCTTATGTTATATTTGAAACACTGTGCTTAAGAAGAAAGCACAGTCTGTGTTTTAAATAAAAAGTAGTTTTTTTAAGTTTGGGCAGCTAAAGAGGTAACTTTCATTTATTAGAAAATTTTATACAAATAAATTATTTAACTAAGTTCATAATGTACCTGCTTATGTGAAACCCTAGATGTTATCATAAAAAATGAAGAAAAGTAAAGACTTCATAAGCTTTAAACTGAAGTAGAAAAATAAAAAAAACTGAAGTAGAATAGTGTGGCCAGACTATACAAACAAAGACACAATATTTCCATACCTCTAGATTGCTGGAAATTAGAAAAAAACATGCTATTCTGCCAAGTTCTTTATTTCACTACAAAATCTATCCTGATTTCCTAATAGAATAAAAAAGGCAACTTTAGTTAGATATTTTAAATTATCTATTTTTCTCTTTTAGATAAGACTTATTCCCATTTAGGAATATAATTAGAGGTATCATTAAATGATAGTAACTTCCATAGGCCAGCATTCAGGAAGCACAAGTAGGTTTCTTTTAAGATGACAATGTCAGTGGAAGCTTTGGTCCTCAGCCTGCTAGCCAACAATGAAGTACATTGTAAGCAACCATTCACTCTTCCAAGCCACAAAATGAACTAAATACTCCATTATTTCATTGCCCACTTACTCTTACATGGTCCAACATTTGTCTAATTAAGCTGAAATATATTAAAAAAAATTTTTTTAAGGAAAAGATGTCCTACACTTTCAAGATGCCTCCCTCTTCAGAAATATGTAATCTATAACAATTTGTTTTTCACTGAGGGGTAAATAAGTGTTCCTAATAGAATTGAAAGGGCTAAGGTATTTAAAGAATTATTAAGAGTGAAAATAACAGGTAAATACACTGTCGTGGCTACTTACCATTTATATGCAAAGTCTAACTCCAAGGGCAAGATAATAAATGAGTCAATATCCATTGACTATTTCCTACATGTAAAGATCTAAATTAATTACACCATAAACACATCCTTACTTAGTCCCACAACAACCTGAAATTCCATTTTACCCACAAAAAAATTAGATTTAGAGAAGTCAAATTATATTTCCTAAGGTCATACAGCTCTTTAGTGGATTTTAACCTATACAGTATAAGTCTAGAAGTCATACTCATAACCACTGTTAAGAGAAGATGGCTGAATGAATGAATGAATACCTTAGCTGAGTATTATTTAATGTGGCTTCTAATTCTTAAAGGATTAAAGTCATTCTTCCTATTTAAAGGCAAATGTATTTTGAGAGTACACTTGCCTTTAAATATACTTTTCTCATGAACTTTTTGAGAGTTCATGAGAAACGCTGGACTGGAAGAAGCACAAGCTGGAATCAAGATTGCCGGGAGAAATATCAATAACCTCAGATATGCAGATGACACCACCCTTATGGCAGAAAGTGAAGAGGAACTCAAAAGCCTCTTGATGAAAGTAAAAGAGAGTGAAAAAGTTGGCTTAAAGCTCAACATTCAGAAAACGAAGATCATGGCATCAGGTCCCATCACTTCATGGGAAATAGATGGGGAAACAGTGGAAACAGTGTCAGACTTTATTTTTCTGGGCTCCAAAATCACTACAGACGGTGACTGCAGCCATGAAATTAAAACACGCTTGCTCCTTGGAAGGAAAGTTATGACCAACCTAGATAGCATATTGAAAAGCAGAGACATTACTTTGCCAACAAAGGTCTGTCTAGTCAAGGCTATGGTTTTTCCTGTGGTCATGTATGGATGTGAGAGTTGGACTGTGAAGAAGGCTGAGCGCCGAAGAATTGATGCTTTTGAACTGTGGTGTTGGAGAAGACTCCTGAGAGTCCCTTGGACTGCAAGGAGATCCAACCAGTCCATTCTGAAGGAGATCAGCCCTGGGATTTCCTTGGAGGGACTGATGCTGAAGCTGAAACTCCAGTACTTTGGCCACCTCATGCAAAGAGTTGACTCATTGGAAAAGACTCCGATGCTGGGAGGGATTGGGGGCAAGAGGAGAAGGGGACGACAGAGGATGAGATGGAATCGTTGACTCAATGGACGTGAGTCTGAGTGAACTCCGGGAGTTGGTGATGGACAGGGAGGCCTGGCGTGCTGCGATTCATGGGGTTTCGAAGAGTCGGACATGACTGAGCAACTGAACTGAACTGATATTTTGAGAGTAAGGAGGAGAAAGACTAATAATAGGTGACCTCTATCAAAACCAAATTTTATTATTTGTCTCCATATTAAAAACACAAAAACCATCTGACTGCTTGCAGGACGTGAAGCAATAGAAACTCAGCTTGCTGCGAAAATAAAGGGTCACCACCTTTATCCAGTGACAACAGACTGAGCGACAACCTTCTGGGTATGAAGTAGTTCCTTAACTGCCTGGGAAGCTGCTGTATCAAAATTTAGTCACAGCCTGGAAAAATCTTCACTTTAAAGAACACCTACAAGTAATTGCCTCAAATTAAATAATTGCTCCAAAGTGCAGATCATCGTGTTCCTGGGTAGGCCAACAACTGAGCACCCACCACCGTGTATAAAGGAAGGCTGACAGCAGAGCACTCACGGAAACAAAGACACGAGTGTCTTGGCTCTGATGAGCAGGCAATCGCGGGCTCAGAGGGGCTGACAGATTGTGTGAGAAGCTGTCAAGAACCACCCTGACAGCACTGAGAACAAACACGGAGAAGGCAGTGTCAAAGAAGTGCCAAATGTGCATCAGCACTTGGGTCCTTAGGGAGCAGCATAAATGGGAAATAAACAGTATGTGGAAATGGAGATCCAAGCAACAAGGCAGTGAAAAATGATCAGACAGGTAAACGGAGCAGACTCAAGGATGAACACAACTGAAGCTGGAGAAAATGGGTGCTGCTCTTTTTGAGCCATCCAGTGTGGGACACGTCACTCCAGGAAGGGGCAACGACTCACTGAGACACCATTTAGAAAGCATATTCAATGAACTGAGCTCTTACTAAGTATTCAATAAACGCTAACAATTATTATTCAGAGAAGGCAATGGCACCCCACTGCAGTACTCTTGCCTGGAAAATCCCATGGGCGGAGGAGCCTGGTAGGCTGCAGTCCATGGGGTTGCTAAGAGTCGGACACGACTGAGCGACTTCACTTTCACTTTTCACTTTCATGCCTTGGAGGAGGAAATGGCAATCCACTCCAGTGTTCTTGCCTGGAGAATCCTAGGGATGGGGGAGCCTGGTAGGCTGCCGTCTATGGGGTCGCATCGAGTTGGACAGGACTGAAGTGACTTAGCAGCAGCAGCAGCAATTATTGTTAGGTTTGCATATTTATTGCCTGCCATATCTTACATTTTATATACTGTTTTCACTAGTTCTCTCAATACTCTAGGGCATTTATGTTACTGCCACAATTTTAGAGATAAGGAAATTGAGGACCATACACATCACACTGTTAGTAAATGGTAAAGCCGGGATTAGAATTTATGTATGTCGGACAAAAAAATGCCCATGCTTTTTTTTCACCAATTCCATCTCTATTGCAAAGCCAGTGAGATTTTGGTGAAATATCTGTTATGAATGAAAGGTGGTCATAATTCTCAGACACTTTTCCCATTGAGAGGCAGAGTCTTGGTCCTTTCCTTTTGAATCTGGTGAGACTATCTTACTGCTTTGACCAACAGAATATGATAGAAGTGAAACTATACCAATATTCTGTGCTCAGGTCTTGTAAGACACTGATTGACGGCTTCTATATCCTATTTCTTGGAGTGCCCTCTTGGAAGCCAGTCACCAAGTAAGAAGTGCCATTACACTTAGACTCCCATGCTCTAAGAGGCTGAACACAGAGGAAAGAGCATGCAGGACACATGCTGTGCACAGAAAGAGGCCAAGGAACACCCTGGTGAGTGAAGATGTCATCCTGAAAGTGAATCCTCCAGCCTCAGGTGCCCGAGCTGATGCCAAGTGGATCAGAGATGAAGCACACAGATAAAGTCTTCCCAAATCCCCTAGTTATGAAATTGTTAATAAAATAAATAGATATTCGCAATTTTTAAAAAAAACTTTCACTTTGAAATAATTTCTAACTTGGAAAAAAGTTGCAAAAATAGTGTCAAGAGTTTTCTGCTCAAACTTCACCCAGCTTCATCAAATGTTAACATCTTACAAAACCACACTACAACCACCAAAATCAAGAAAGTTGTGTTCAAATTTTTTTAAGTGTCCCACTAACAATTTTTTTGCTGGTCCAGGATCTAATCCTGATCATACATTGAATTTAGTTGTCGTGTCTCTTTAGGTTTTCTCCTGGGATAGTTTTCAGTCTTTATCTTTCACGAACTTGACTCTTGTCAAGAGTACCGGCCAGTTATTTTGTAGAATGCCCCTCAATTCGATCTGTCTGATGTTTCTTTATGATTAAACTTAGATTATGTATTCTTAGCACAAATACCCCAGATTCAATGCTGTGTCAGCCCATTTTATCAAGAAGCTACATAATATCAATAATGTCTTGCTCCAAAATCATTGTTTTAAAGTCATTCAGATTTGGCATAGTTTGTAACATCAGGTAACCAGAAAGAATCCCTTTGGCTTCTCTTTGATAAATTTCTTACTTCTGTGATATGCACTGAAATTCTTTTCTTCCCCCACAGAAAAGAGAAAGTGACAGATAATTACCACACAAATACAAAGAAGTAAATGCTGCTGCTGCTAAGTCGCTTCAGTCGTGTCCGACTCTGTGCGACCCCATAGACGGCAGCCCACCAGGCCCCGCCGTCCAGGCCCCGCCGTCCCTGGGATTCTCCAGGCAAGAACACTGGAGTGGGTTGCCATTTCCTCCTCCAACGCATGAAAGTGAAAAGTGAAAGTGAAGTCGCTTAGTCCTGTCCGATTCTTAGTGACCCCATGGACTGCAGCCCACCAGGCTCCTCTGTCCATGAGATTTTCCAGGCAAGAGTACTGGCTGCTCTTAAATATAGGTCCTATAGCAAGAACATTGTAAATGTTAGCCAAAAAAGTATTTTACTTTATTCTGTGCTTCTTGTATTATAAGTAGTTTACAAGTTCAATTTTTTTAGAATGACTAAACAATGGACTTTGATGGAGTAGTTAAGTAAAATGATGCGATGTTCTGGCTTTTGGTATGTTTCTGGTTGCCCGCTAGAGGGCAGGATTGTAGCACTGAAAACCAAAAACAGCTTTACCAAAAAAAAAAAAACTTCTGAGACTTTCATAGAAGCTTTGCATACAGATTCATTTAAGTCCTAATGTGTTAAAACTCTCATGGCTAAGTCCTCCCTTATGTCTACAACTAATTCACTAAAATAATATAAAATACGAAAAACTTGGAGGATTGTCACCCTTCCTTCCCCCAGTTTTATTAAATATTCTCCTTTTTGTTATAGAATTGTTAATTTTTTCCTAAGTCGAGTGGTGAAGAAGAGTTTGAGAAGGGGGAGGGACGAGAAGTAAATGTAACATGAATGCGTGAGTTTAGTCATGGGTGACTGTCTTTGCTTGACTTAGATCTGTTTGTTTTTAATATTCTATCTATTTACTTTAGTTCTGGCTGCCTCAGGTCTTAGTTGCAGCATTACAGGATCTTTCCTTATGGTACATGGGCTTCTCTCTCCTTGCGGCCTGCAAGCTCAGTTGCCCTGCCACACATACGATCCTAGTTTCCAGACCAGGAATAGAACCTGCATCCCCTGCATTAGAAGACAGAATCCAGTGAATTCTCAACCACTGGACCGCCAGGTAAGTCAACCAATTCCTGGACCACCAGGGATTCGTTTTTTCAGTGAACTCAACATTCAAAACACTAAGATCATGGCATCTGGTTCCATCACTTCATGGTAAATAAATGGGGAAAACAATGGAAACAGTGGCAGACTATTTTCCTGGGCTCCAAAATCAGCGTGGATGGTGACTACAGCCATGAAACTAAAAGACACTTGCTTCTTGGAGGAAAAGCTATGACAAACCTAAACAATGTACTGAAAAGCAGAGACATCACTTTGCCAACAAGATCTGTGTAGTCAAATCTATGGTTTTTTCAGCAGTCATGTATGATGTGAGAGTTGGGCCATAAATAAGGCTGAATGCCGAAGACTGATGCTTTCAAACTGGTCCTGGAGAAGACTCTTGAGAGTCCCTTGGACAGCAAGGAGATCAAACCAGTCAATCCTAAAGGAAATCAACCCTGAATATTCATTGGAAGGACTGATGCTGAAGGTGAAGCTCCAATACCTTGGCCACCTGATGGGAAGAGCTGACTCACTGGAAAAGACCCGGATGCTGGGAAAGACGGAGGGCAGGAGGAGTAGGGGACTACAGGAGGATGAGATAGTTGGATGGCATCACGGATTCAATGGACATGAGTTTAAGCAAACTCAGGGAGATAGTGAGGGACCAGGAAGCCTGGTGTGCTGTAGTCCATGGGGTCACAATGAGTCAGACGTGACTGAGCAACTGAACAACGACGACTGAAAAGTGGTATATCTACAAAGTCTGAGTCCTTAATTATGTGTGACTCTGGGAAGAACGCTTAGAAGTTAGTGACATCTGAAATAAATAAACCTTTCAAAAACAAAGCATGTAAAATAAGAGAAATAAATCAGTTTTTTGACAAGTATTCATCAAATCTGTGTGCCAGGCACTCTGAGAACTGTTTACTATATACTAGCATTTTTAAGTTTACAAGGATGGATAAGTTATCCTCTTCCAAGGATAGGAAAGAATATGAGATAAAAATGTGAACAGACAACATTGTCCCTGGGCAAAAAAAGGAGAATTATGGCTTGGAAAACATGTTGTAGTTTCTATAAAGATGCCCTATTGGCAATGAACTCTGGCAATCACCCTTTGTTCTCCTCAAATCCCCTTAAGTCATGATGAGCCTTGGATTATGTTGTCTTCTAGCTACAGTTATCTGTCAACCATCCCATGCTGCAGGGGTGTTACTGATGCCCTTCATAAGGACAAAGTATCCTCACCAATTCCTAACTACCAGCTGATCTTGATTCTTTCCTTCCTCCTATCTCCTGCTACCTTCCATAACTTCCAACTCACCCAGAAGCCAGAAAGTATATATGAATTCTATCAGAATTCTTGTACCTATACCTTCACCTTTCTTTTAAACTAAAAAAAGGTAAGAGATGAGAGGGATATAGATGTGTAAGTGATGTAGAAATTGAAACACACTGCTGAAGGTTCATTAATTCACTCAAGATCACACATAAATCATTGAAGCTAGGATTCAAGACAGACAGTCTGTCTGCAGAGAGCGTTTGAAAGGACCATGGTACACTATACACTTTCCTCAAATCTGAAGCTATTAATTTAAAGTGAGAAGATATTTTAAAAGTTAGCTGAATTAACAATGGAGATATTTAATACTGCATCTTCAGACTAAACATGGTTCCAGAAGACCAGTAGCTAAGAGATATGTGAGAGTGTATCAGTTTATTACTAAAGGTATATATTAATATACCAACCTGAGCGGCACTAAATATATGCTTCTGAGACAACAGAAAATACATATTGGCCTCTGGCACAGAGCTCCAGAAACGCTTGTAATTTCCAAAGTGATAAGAACACTGGGAGCATCTCTGTTGTACTACTTGGTCTTTGACCCCAGTTCCTGACACAGGATTCTTGAAACCTCTGTAATTTCCGGAGTGATACAAGTGTCTTTTGTTCTAGTGAAGTAACTGTGGGTGGGTTCCTGGATGGCTCCTGGATGAGGGCTGGTCACTGAAAGACCAAGCCAAGATTGGAGCTTGGAATTTCCAGGTCTACTTCACACCCTCCTAAGTAGGGAGCAGGGTTGAAAATAAAGTTAATGATCAATTAAACCTATGTTATGAATCCTCCATAAAAATCCCAGTAGTATGGGATTTGGAAAGTTCCTAGGTTGACGAAAACATCTGCTCTGGGAGAGTAATGCACCCCAACTCCATGGGGACACTGTGCTCAGGACCCACTCAGACCTTGTCTTATGCATCTCTTCAACTGGCTGTTATTTGTATCCTTTATCATACTCTTCAATAAACTGGCAAAGGTAAGTAAATGTTTTCCTGAGTTCTGTGAGCCCCTCTAGCAAATTAATTGAACTTGAGAAGGGGGTTAAGGGAGCCTCTGATGTCCAGCCAAAATGGACAGAACTGTGGGTGACCTGGGGGAGCTACTACTTGCACCTGTAATCTGAGGTAGGGTGGGAGCACAGAGTTGGGGGAGCAAGACTTTAACCTGTGGGACCTGACACTATATCCAGGTAGATGGTGTTGGGATTGAGGTAAATTGTGGGACACCCAAGTGGTGTTGCAGGGCAATGCTTGGTGTGGGAAAAAACAGCCACACATTGGGAGATTAAAAGTGTCAGAAGTGTTCCATATGAGTGTGTTAGGAGTGTGCGAGCAAAGGAAACACACAGAGAAGAAACATAGGAGATACACTTAACTGAGATTTTTTCCCTATAACAGGAGGGAAAAACGTGATTCCCTTTACAGTGCTAATCTAGGTAATCCCAGTAAGAAGCTTTAGACCTACTGCTGCTGCTGCTAAGTCGCTTCAGTCGTGTCCAACTCTGTGCGACCCCATAGACGGCAGCCCACCAGGCTCCCCGTCCCTGGGATTCTCCAGGCAAGAACACTGGAGTGGGTTGCCATTTCCTTCTCCAATGCATGAAAGTGAAAAGTGAAAGGGAAGTCGCTCAGTCATGTCCGACTCTTTGTGACCCCATGGACTTCAGCCCACCAGTCTCCTCCGTCCATGGGATTTTTCAGGCAAGAGTGCTGGAGTGGGGTGCCACTGCCTTCTCCATTAGACCTACTGGTAGACTATAAAGTCCTCTTTGATAAGGCTCTCACGGGCTGCTACCGCATCTACCATGTCAGGAGGGAATGGCACTCTGTCCCCTGCTGCTTGTTATGGGTTTCACTGGTGGTACCCAACTCCCCCTATATCCCACCCTCCTTAGTGATCTAACAGCCATGGGGAGATGAGAAATAGGTTTTTAAGATACTCCCCCATATCAGACCATGCCCTGAACCTCTGGACTTTACTGTATGGTGTTTTTCTCTACCTGGAACACTCTCCCGTCTTCTCGTAATTATTGTTCTCCTTGTTTAGGTCTGGGATTAGATGCCAATTCCTCTGGGAGGGTTTCTGGCTTTCCACTGCTAGGTTAGGCACCCCTCAATAGATCTCTTTCAAAACACCTACGCTCTCCACATCACAGCATTCAGTCTCAGATCAGATCAGATCAGTCGCTCAGTCGTGTCCGACTCTTTGCGACCCCATGAATCGCAGCACGCCAGGCCTCCCTGTCCATCACCAACTCCCGGAGTTCCCTCAGACTCACGTCCATCGAGTCAGTGATGCCATCCAGCCATCTCATCCTCTGTCGTCCCCTTCTCCTCCTGCCCCCAATCCCTCCCAGCATCAGAGTCTTTTCCAATGAGTCAATTCTTCGCATGAGGTGGCCAAAGTACTGGAGTTTCAGCTTTAGCATCATTCCTTCCAAAGAAATCCCAGGGCTGATCTCCTTTAGAATGTTGATGGGTAATCACTCATTCACCAGTCTCTATTTCCTTGTAAGTTACAAGAGGGTAGAAACCTGCCTGTCTTTACTGGTATATTTCCATCACTTAGGACCCTACCTGGAACAGAGCAGGTACTCAGAATTAGTTGAATAAATGGATGACATAAATAGGGTTGTCAGGATCAAGGAAAAATCTTTGATGAGAATTAAAATTCATGAAATGTTCTTCAAACTAATTTCTTCCTAAAATTTCTTGATATAAACTACATATTTTTTTTTTTTGGTTGCTGAGCCTCCTTTTCAGGTTATTTGAAGAGATAAACATGTTACACTCAGTTCCTCCTTAAATATTAAAAAAGTAAGCTCTTCGATAGTAACACTAAATTATAGGATGCTACTGTTCATCTTTTTCTGTCCCAGAAGGTTCACCATCTCTTTACAAATCTGAAAACTATAGTATAGTGCATCAGGAAAACAAAACCAATCACAGAGTAATCACCGTCTTCAGAGATAAGTAAGAACTGATATTTTAAGTAATTGCAACACAGAGTCATGTCAAGAAATGAAACAAAATAAGAATTGTCAGTCAAATATACTGTGGAGAGGATTAAAAAGCCTCAAGAAACTGCATGTAATTTTGCTTGATTGATGAATCCAGTGGCAAGTTGCATCTAGACTACCACACCAGGGAATGCCCTGCACAGGCGACTCTTGCCCCTCCACAGTGGAAGTCCTGAGGTCTGTGTCATGGTGGGAAACCACTAATGAGTGTATTTACCTTTGGAAATGCCCTGTACAGGTGAATCTTGCCCCTCCATAGCGGAAGTCCTGAGGTTTGTGTCATGGTGGGAAACCACTAATGAGTGTATTCATCTTTGGAGACCCTTTCTCTTTCTTCTGTCCTCACTCAGTATATGGGTAAATGTTGGTGATGCTTAAACACTAGGGACAGTAGAGGTGGAAGAGATACAGGAGCAAAGCACTGCAAAAGAGAATGAAAAGTTAAATCAGGTAAACAACTCCATGGCTGCCCACCATGTCTCTGTGGAGGTATGAGAAGAATGTTACTAATTACAGGAATTCACAAATGTTTCAAATCTCTAGATGGGGCAGCTCCATCTTCCTCTCCACTGCTGGTCTCCTATGACCGAGAGCCACTAGTAGCCTGGTCTGAATAAAGAATGTAGGGCAAACTTTAAAAACCAGGGTAATATACCCTGGAGATAGCCAAGGAACCCAAATTTCTTTCTGCTTCAGAGATAGATGTAGCTTTCTTTCTGCCAAAAACAACACAGGACTTAGAAATAAACTATATGAACCACTTTACAGAAGCCACTACATGGTAAGCTCTCATTGCTACCATCTCATAGAGGCTTTATCACAAAGAACTTCTGAGTACACTGTTTCGTTCAACTGGAACAATACCTGGTGCTATATAAGCTAATGGTAATACCTCTATTTTACAAAGGAACCTCAAACATATTAGGTGATTTATCTTAATTCACAGAATTAGAACTGGAATGGTTAAGTTTCCTTCTGATGCACTTCTTTTGTCATTAGATGAGTAGTTCTCAAGCCAGGATTTTCATTAGAATCACCTGTGCTACTTTTATGACCCACAGATGCAGGAGTTCCACCTCAGATAACAATTTCTCCAGGTTAGAACCTGCCCACTTCTATTTTTAAGAACTTGCCAAGAGTCTCTAACATGAATTCAGACTGAGAACAGAGCATTACCTAAAGTTAGCAAGATAACTACTCATTAGAATCACCTGGGGAGCTTTCCTAACGCTCCCAGGTCTAATTTTATTGATCTGAGTGGGGGTCAGGTAATTATAATATGTAGCCAAGTGTGGGAACCATAGCACAATGCCTCTAACAAGCACGTCTTAAGATGCCTTAGAGTCTGCTTATAGCTATTTCATATCATTTAAAATGTTTCTAAAGGTCACATGTGGAAAGTTCTTAGTCAACCCTGATATTAAATGTCACTGAAAATATTGTGTGCTGCATTGTAGCATTATTTAATTAAGAGATATGGAAACTAGCTGAAGATGATGGCAGAAATAGAAGCAACAAATATATCTTTAAAAAATAACACTGATATGGAGCTCAGTATAGCTTTTTAGAACTTGTGATCAAATAAATGAAGATATTAAATAATCTCTGGAATCTATTAATACCAATCATGTGTTATAAAAAACTGGAACATATTCAATTCTCTACTGAATGGTCCTTTCAAGTACATTAATGTAGGTAATAATCCACTAAGAATAGAGGGTCAATGCTTCTACAATGAGTAAATCAATACACCAGATTTTACTTGAACTATGCAAAAAAAAAAAAAAGAAAGCCTGCTCAGCGATCAATGCAAAGAAATAGAGGAAAACAACAGAATGGGAAAGACTAGAGATCTCTTCAATAAAATTAGAGATACCAAGGGAACATTTCATGCAAAGATGGGCTCGATAAAGGACAGAAATGGTAGGGAGCTAACAGAAGCAGAAGATATTAAGAAGAGGTGGCAAGAATACACAGAGGAACTGTACGAAAAACATCTTCATGAACCAGATAATCATGATAGTGTGATCACTCACCTAGAGCCAGACATCTTGGAATCTGGTCAAATGGGCCTTAGGAAGCATCACTATGAACAAAGCTAGTGGAGGTGATGGAATTCCAGTTGAGCTCTTTCAAATCCTGAAAGATGATGCTGTGAAAGTGCTGCACACAATATGCCAGCAAATTTGGAAAACTCAGCAGTGGCCTCAGGACTGGAAAAGGTCAGTTTTCATTCCAATCCCAAAGAAAGGCAGTGCTAAACAATGCTCAAACTACCACACAATTGCACTCATCTCACATGCTAGTAAAGTAATGCTTAAAATTCTCCAAGCCAGGCTTCAATAGGACATGAACCAGAAAAACATCTATTTCTGCTTTATTGTCTATGCCAAAGCCTTTGACTGTGTGGATCACAATAAACTGCAGAAAATTCTGAAAGAGATGGGAATACCAGACCATCTGATCCACCTCTTGAGAAATCTGTATGAAGGTCAGGAAGCAACAGATAGAACTGGACAAGGAACAACAGACTGGTTCCAAATAGGAAAAGGAGTATGTCAAGGCTGTATATTGTCACCCTGCTTATTTAACTTATATGCAGAGTACATCACAGAGTACATCATGAGAAACACTCGGCTGGAGGAAGCACAAGCTGGAATCAAGATTGCCGGGAGAAATATCAATCACCTCAGATATGCAGATGACACCACCCTTATGAGAGAAAGTGAAGAACTAAAGAGCCTCTTGATGAAAGTGAAAGAGGAGAGTGAAAAAGTTGGCTTAAAGCTCAACATTCAGAAAACTAAGATCATGGCATCTGGTCCCATCACTTCATGGGAAACAGATGGGGAAACAGTAGAAACAGTGTCAGACTTTATTTTTTGGGGCTACAAAATCACTGCAGATGGTGACTACAGCCATGAAATTAAAAGACGCTTACTCCTTGGAAGGAAAGTTATGACCAACCTAGATAGCATATTAAAAAGCAGAGATATTACTTTGTCAACAAAGGTCCATCTAGTCAAGGCTATGGTTTTTCCAGTGGTCATGTATGGATGTGAGAGGTGGACTATAAAGAAAGCTGAGAACAGAAGAATTGATACTTTTGAACTGTGGTGTTGGAGAAGACTCTTGAGAGTCCCTTGGACTGCAAGGAGGTCCAACCAGTCCATCCTAAAGGAAATCAGTCCTGAATATTCATTGGAAGGACTGATGCTGAAGCTGAAACTCCAATACTCTGGCCACCCGATGGGAAGAGCTGACTCATTGGAAAAGACTCTGATGCTGGGAAAGATTGAGGGCAGGAGGAGAAGGGGACAACAAAGGATGAGATGGTTGGATGGCCTCACCGACTCAATGGACATGGGTTTGGGTAGACTCCAGGAGTTGGTGATGGACAGGGAGGCCTGGTGTGCTGCGGTTCATGGGATCACAAAGAATTGGACACGACTGAGCAACTGAACTGAAGCAAAAAAACTCATGTGCTTAAAATATGAAGATAAGTTAAGTTTTATATATTTAAAAATAAATATATGGCAAATTCTAAAAAGCATACTACATTATAAAATATAAATATAATTCTATATAATATGAATTGAAACTAAAACATAATGTATAGAAAACAATGCACCAAAAACTCACAGTCTTTTGCATGGGTGAATTTTATAACGGAAACATCTGACTTTTTATTTAAATGAACGCAGAAATAAAGGAGAGATATGATGCATATCTGATAAAATGATTAATAAAAACATAAACATTAGGATCCACTGCAGGCTAATCTATATGCCCCATCTTTTGTCAGTAGAAAAATATATTAAGTGGCCACTTTGAAAATTGTTGAAAATAGTTACTGTCCAATTTCACAAATGTCTTCAGTGATTTATCTCCATGTATATATGTGTACATATTTATATACAGGTGGTATTATTCTATTTTATAGGAAACTATATACAACTGTCTATTTTTGAATCTACAGGGAAATACAATAAACTCAGTTCAGCACAATAAAAATGCCAACAGCAAAATTTTAAAGTAATAAAATTTGGCAGATTAATGGTGAAAAAAGAACAGCACATAATGAAAAACTAAGAAGAAAATTTAAATTTAGCAAGTTAATTTTGTGGAACTAGTAACAGAAAAGATTTCAGAGAAAACAAGTTATTAATATCATTTCCTTTAAAAATTCCAATGAAAGTCAACATTTGCTCATCAATTACAAATGTGCCCCAAATTTTAACATAAATATATATTATTCACTTGACCAGAAATCACATTCCTTACTAGAAGAGACAATCACATGCTTTTGAAAATAGTAGTAATTTTTTACTACAATATGAAAACTTAATCTTGAAACTAAAAATGTTTACAAAACAAAACAGAAATGACAGATTCTCAAATGTAACAAAATATTCTGATGAGCACCGATTTTCCTTGAATACTAAACAGTTAGAAGTTGGCAAAGGTCCTATTTTCTATAGCTTTATGATGTTTCCTGTCAAGCATTTTTTCCACAGCATCCTTAATAAAGTACAATTTTCCCTTTTCTACTTATCCATTCATACATCAGGGATATGTAAAATCTACAACCTCTGACCCATGAGCCATAATAATTATCCACTTTTTAGAAAGCAAAAAGTAAATGAGCTTCAGTATAACTTCAATTAAGTACTATGATTTATGTATCATACTATCATTTATGTATCATTTTTTTATTAGTGACCATGGAACAAATACTGAGGACTTCAGGTACCATGAACAATAGTCATTTGATTGCTCTAGGATATAATTCTGGAGAAGGAAATGCAACTCACTCCAGTGTTCTTGCCTGGAGAATCCCAGGGACGGGGGAGCCTGGTGGGCTGCCGTCTCTGGGGTCGCACAGAGTCGGACATGACTGAAGCGACTTAGCAGCAGCAGCAGGATATAATTCAGGTCATTCACAATTATGCCAGCTATAAAATGGATGAGGAGCTTTTTCCTTTATTAAGAACTGACCAAAAGAAAGATATATATCTAAAGGAGGCAGATAGTTGAATCACTTATACTGGAAGTTCTTTTCTAAGAAATCCTGGCCTCACGTCAAGAAATACACACGATACAAGAAATCACAGATTGACCTGCCATGGTGAGGAGGAGATATTTCCATTTAGGAAAAAACAGTAGAATTAGTTCAGTTAGTTTGGTCTGAAGATCTACTGAATGACAAAAGGACAACAAAAAAGCAAGTTAAAAGTAAGAGCTATAATAAAGCAAAGGGACCTAACTAATAAAGGACATTGCAGCAATAGGAATACAGTGAGTGTGTCAGTTGCTCAGGAGTGTCCAACTCTTTGTAACCCCATGGACTATAGCCACCCAGGCTCCTCTGTCCATGGGGTTTTCTAGGTATGCCAGGAGCCAGCATATTGCATAATGAGTGCATATTGCATATTGAGTGCAGCACTTTCCATAGCATCATCTTTCAGGATCTGGAATAGCTCAACTGGAATTCTATCACTGCCAGCGTGAGGAACTCCACCCGTGGCAAAGGTCATGAGGAAGGAGGCTCGGCATACGCAAAGGCGGGATCGAGCCTCAGGAGTCCCCCTGGAAATTCTCAAGCATCTACCCCCCAAACCAGAGTCTGCCTACTTTCTGCTTTGTGCTCTCACCTACACCTCTGACTTTACGGGGGGCTGTCCCCCACTACTTCTCTCTGAAAAAAGAGTTAGCTTACAGCTCCAGTTAATAATTCCTGGGTGTGACAGTGTTTCGACCTACAAACTCCTTTGGAAATCCTCTAGCCTGCCTGAATAGGTTTTTCCGGCCACATGTGATTGTTCAGAGCCTCCCAACTGTGAGAGGCAGGAGATGTTCTAAACTGTCTAAACACAAATTCCTTTGAGTAGTTAAAAGATTGATTAGAAATTGTATTGGTGAAGAGTTTTTCACTTATTGGGCCAATGTTTGCTGCTAAGTCTCCATACTCCTTACCTACTGTGTCGTTGGCAGTGTATTGATTGATATAATGGGTGTATAGAAATGTAAGTAGTAGCCTCAATGTTTGTAACCTTGGACCCTTGAGTTAATTCTTTTCTTGATTGAGCCCACCTCACTTTTGCCCTATAGGAATGCAGCTTTGTCCATTGCTCTTTTGGAGGCTGGTGCCTGACTTTGGAATAATCACCTTTAGAGAAAAATAAGTTTCTTAAAATGTTAACAGGCCTCCTGGCCAGAAGATGATGTAAATCACCTGAACTTTTGCATATGATAAGTTTGAAAGCCTGGCTTCGATTAGGACCAGGAACTGCTGTCCTTGCATGACTCCACCCCTTCCCCCATTATCCTCTATGCATAACTTAAGGTATAAAAACCTACTTTGGAAAATAAAGTGCGGGCCTTGTTCACCGAAACTTGGTCTCCCCATGTCACTCTCTCTCTCAAATTCTGGCTGAGTCTCCATCTGGAGCGCGGAACCTGCCGTGCTTACTAATTATGCCTGGGCTTCTAAGATCCGCCCGGGGAGGCCTCAGTGTCTCCTCTCCTTCGGGAGAACGGAAGGACGCCTGCGGCCTACGTAAGTGGTGCAAACTTCTTGTCTTGAAGTTTTATTGGTCTCCCGCGTAAACCAAGCTACTTGGCCTCTTTTCTCCACTGAATTTTCCTACTGAGCTATCCTCATTCTATTACTCTTTATATCCTTAATTAATGTTTAATTAAGCAGTTATTTCCTGATCCTCGCCGATGCCGTCTCTCCTTTGAATACCCTGGATCAGCTGGGGCTGGACCCCGGCATAAGTAAGAATATGGAGTGGCTTGCCATTTTCCTCCTCCAGGACATCTTCCTGATTCAGGGACTGAATCTGTCTCTGGTGCATCTCCTGCTTTGCAGGTGGATTTTTTACCTGCTGAGCCATCAGGGAAGCCCAAGAATACAGGAGATGTTGTAAAAGTTCTATAATTATAGGGAGAAATTCCAGAAATTAATTCTGTGAAATTCATTCCCATTTAAACACAGTAAATTACTCCTATTAAACAATCTGGAAATTCACTGTAGAATTCATTACTCCTGTAAACCGAAAGTTTCAGAGCTTAGGCAAGTGTCTCAACCTCTCTGTAAGATTCTTCAATAATAAATTGGGGAACACAGGTTAAAAATAACAAAGCGGGGGGTCTGGTAAGTTCACTTCCTGAGTGCCACCCTGGAAGACTGATTCTTAGTGTACTGATTCTTACTGGTTTTAGTGCAAGGTCTCAGTCACACAGAAAGGTAAGGACTTCTACAATTCAGTATTCAATAGGTTGAGCATGAAGATAGCTTTGACCCTAGCTCATCTCATCTTGTGTCTCATTTATAATAGATGTCCTTTGACTTTCTCTTAAGACCAAGTTTTTTTAGAAAATTAATTTATCTATTTTAATTAGGAGGCTAATTACTTTACAATATTGTAGTGGTTTTGCCATACATTGACATGAATCAGCCATGGGTATACATATGTTCCCCATCCTGAACCCCCCTCCCACCTCCCTCCCCATTCCATCCCTCAGGGTCATCCCAGTGCACCAGCCCTGAGCACCTTGTCTCATGCATCAAACCTGGACTGGCGATCTATTTCACATATGATAATATAAACATTTCAATGCTATTCTCTCAAATCATCCCACCCTCGCCTTATCCCACAGAGTCCAAAAGACTGTTCTTTACATCAGTGTCTCTTTTGCTGTCTCGCATATAGGGTCATTGTTACCATCTTTCTAAACTCCATATATATGTGTTAGTGTACTGTATTGGTGTTTTTCTTTCTGACTTACTTCACTCTGTATAATAGGCTCCAGTTTCATCCACCTCATTAGAAATGATTCAAATGTATTCTTTTTAATGGGTGAGTAATACTCCATTGTGTATATGTACCACAGCTTTCTTATCCATTCGTCTGCGGATGGACATCTAGACATCTAGGTTGGTCCATGTCCTGGCTATTATAAACAGTGCTGCGATGAACAACAGGGTACAGGTGTCTCTTTTGATTCTGGTTTCCTCGGTGTGTACGCCCAGCAGTGGAATTGCTGGGTCGTATGGCAGTTCTATTTCTAGTTTTTTAAGGAGTCTCCACACTGTTCTCCATAGTGGCTATAATAGTTTGCATTCCCACCAACAGTGTAAGAAGGTTCCCTTTTCTCCGCACCCTCTCCAGCATTTATTGTTTGTAGACTTTTTGATAGCAGCCATTCTGACTGGTGTGAGATGGTACCTCATTGTGGTTCTGATTTGCATTTCTCTGATAATAAGTGACATTGAGCATCTTTTCACGTGTTTGTTAGCCATCTGTATGTCTTCTTTGGAGAAATGTTTGTTTAGTTCTTTGGCCCATTTTTTGATTGGGTCATTTATTTTTCTGGAACTGAGCTACAGAAGCTGCTTGTATATTTTTGAGATTAATTCTTTGTCAGTTGCTTCATTTGCTATTATTTTCTCCCATTCTGAAGGCTGTCTTTTCACCTTGCTTATAGTTTCCTTTGTTGTGCAAAAGCTTTTAAGTTTAATTAGGTCCCATATGTTTATTTTTTACTTTTATTTCCATTACTCTGGGAGGTGCAGAGCAAGTTTTTATCTCCTATTGAGTTCTGGTTCTGACTTTTTACCTTTGTCTATTTTACCTTTGTTCCGAACTTTTACCTTTGTCTATTTGACCTCTGGTTCTATAATTTTTACCTGAGAACTTGTTCAATTTTCCAGACTTTTTTAGGGCAGGGACCTTATTGTTCCTAATCCCCTCTTTGGAAATGAGGTCCTGCTTCCAAATCCTACCTATTTGGGTGAGGCTTTGAAAGCTTTACTGGACCTGCTTTCCATTCTGAATACTACCCTCTCCTGAGATCTCACGGCAACCCACTCCAGTATTCTTGCCTGGAGAATCCCATGGACAGAGGAGCCTGACGGGCTATAGTCCATAGAATCACAAAGAACTGGACAGGACTGAAGCAACTGAGCATGCACCTGAGATCTCCATAGTCACACTTTGTGTTCCTACTAAGAGCTATTCCTTCTTTCAGTATACTAACACTTACCAACAACTATATTAGGAACTATAAAGAAATAAGCCACAGCTCTGCCTTTGAACACTGCATGCTCTAAGAAAGGCATGAAAATATCCCCTACCAAGCTGACCACTACAGTCTCCTTTGCAGGATTCTTCATACTTTCTCATCAAATGCTGGGTGCCATAGCTTCCGTATTTGATCCTCCTTTACTGACACTCACTCCCTAGGTGACCCCATCAAATCCTGTTTAAACACATACTATGTACTGATTACTGCTTTCTCCTTTAAACTCAAGACTCATTTATCCAACTACCTCAAGATCTCTATTTGCATGTCCGTTTGGGAATCTCTGTCATGTCTGAATCTGAACTCTCTATTTTTCCCACAAACCTGTTTCCCTCCAATCTTTGCAACCCCAGTTGTCATGCAACTGCATTCTTCCACTTGTTCAGACAAAAACCTTGAGAATTATCTTCTATTTCTCTCACAACCGCCAATCAATCAATCGGGAAATCTTATAGAATCTACATTCAATATATATCCATAATTCACCTATTTCTTACTATCTCTACTGCTCCCACTCTATCCCTAGCTACCATCCCCTCTTGGTGTGGATTAGTGCTATAGCCTTCTGGTTTCCCTATTTCTACCTGTTGGTCCTCTAGTCTATTGTTAAAACAGCAGCCACTATGTTAAAAGGGACCCTTTTAAAAGAGACATTAGATAAAATCACTGCTCAAAATCCTATTTTTTTCCCCTTAACTTTGATAGCTTCATTAATTCAGAAGTTTGGACTGACTGATTTTTCCATTTAGAACAGTACTTGGCACATCAGTTCAGTTCAGCCGCTCAGTCGTGTCCGACTCTTTGTGACCCCATGAATCACAGCACACCAGGCCTCCCTGTCCATCACCAACTCCTGGAGTTCACTCAGACTCATGTCCATCGAGTCAGTGATGCCATCCAGCCATCTCATCCTCTGTCGTCCCCTTCTCCTCCTGCCCCCAATCCATCCCAGCATCACAGTCTTTTCCAATGAGTCAATTCTTCACATGAGGTGGCCAAAGTACTAGAGTTTCAGCTTTAGCATCATTCCTTCCAAAGAAATCCCAGGGCTGATCTCCTTCAGAATGGACTGGTTGGATCTCCTTGTAGTCCAAGGGACTCTCAAGAATCTTCTCCAATATCACAATTCAAAAGCATCAATTCTTCGGTGCTTAGCCTTCTTCACAGTCCAACTCTCACATCCATACATGACCACTGGAAAAACCATAGCCTTCACTAGACGGGCCTTTGTTGGCCAAGTAATGTCTCTGCTTTTGAATATGCTATCTAGGTTGGTCATAACTTTCCTTCCAAGGAGTAAACGTCTTTTAATTTCATGGCTGCAATCACCATCTGCAGTGATCATGGAGCCCCCCAAAATAAAGTCTGACGCTTTCCACTGTTTTCCCATCTATTTCCCATGAAGTGATGGGACCAGATGCCATGATCTTAGTTTTCTGAATGTTGAGCTTTAAGCCAGCTTTTTCACTCTCCACTTTCACTTTCATCAAGAGGCTTTTTAGCTCCTCTTCACTTTCTGCCATAAGGGTGGTATCATCTGCATATCTGAGGTTATTGATATTTCTCCCGGCAGTCTTGATTCCAGCTTGTGCTTCTTCCAGCCCAGCATTTCTCATGATGTACTCTGCATATAAGTTAAATAAGCAGGATGACAATATACAGCCTTGACATACTCCTTTTCCTATTTGGAACCAGTCTGTTGTTCCATGTCCAGTTCTAACTGTTGCTTCCTGACCTGCATGCAAATTTCTCAAGAGGCAGATCAGATGGTCTGGTATTCCCATCTCCTTCAGAATTTTCCAGTTTCTTGTGATCCACACAGTCAAAGGCTTTGGCATAGTCAATAAAGCAGAAATAGATGTTTTTCTGGAACTCTCTTGCTTTATCCATGATCCAGCGGATGTTGGCAATTTGATCTCTGGTTCCTCTGCCTTTTCTAAAACCAGCCTGAACATCTGGGAGTTCACGGTTCACGTATTGCTGAAGCCTGGCTTGGAGAATTTTGAGCATTACTTTTCTAGCATGTGAGATGAGTGCAACTGTGTGGTAGTTTGAGCGTTCTTTGGCACTGCCTTTCTTTGGGATTGGAATGAAAACTGACATTTTCCAGTCCTGTGGCCACTGGTGAATTTTCCAAATTTGCTGGCATATTGAGTGCAGCACTTCCACAGCATCATCTTTCACGATTTGAAATAGCTCAACTGGAATTCCATCACCTCCACTAGCTTTGTTCGTCGCGATGCTTTCTAAGGCCCACTTGACTTCATACTCCAGGATGTCTGGCTCTAGGTGAGTGATCGCACCATCGTGAGTGACCACATAGTAGTGCTCAATAAACAGCTGTCAAATGAAGAGAACTACAGCAAGAGAGGCAGGTACATGACAACACAGAGGGAGTCGAAGGTAGAAACACGAGTTCCAGTTGCATAAACTGGGAAAGGCTTCACAAAGCAGTGGATGCTTGAGCAGATTTCGAGGAATAAACTCACACTGGTCAGGAGTTCTGAGAGGAAGACACTGAAAGCCAACAGCATGACCCCCAGGGGCTGAGAGAAACAGAGAGGCAGAGTGCACTCTGGAACTGCCTGGGATTCCAGAGGGTGGAGACGAAAAGTGTGAGGAAGCAAAGACTGAGCTGGTGGGGTGGGGCCAGGGCCAGGTGCTCCACCTGGCTGGCTCTCCCTGACTCCTGCAACTGTCCAGAACTTCGTCTTCCTTACTATCAGTTCAAGAGATACTTGAGCTTCATGAAAGACATAAAAGGCAGTAGGGTATCGGGGGTTTGAGATGGACTCTAGAGTTAGCCTTCCTAAGTCTGAATCAATCCTTCAATTCCTCCTAACTGACTAACTTAGAGAAGTGCCTTACAAACTATATCTGCCTCAGTTTCCTCATAAACAGTGACCTACCTCAGAGGGCTGTTATGAGGAGTCAATGCGAAGCACTTAGAACAATGCCTGACACACAGTTCGGCACTACATATCTGAACACATTATTATGGTAGTCTACAAGACTGGACTTCCCAGAATTTATATATGGAATTTCATTTATTCAAGATCTTAAGGAATTTGCTCCCTATTTTGATCAAAGCTGACCTATACACTTCTTGTATAACTTCTCGAAAAATTTTTTTCTCCTTTCTCCCAATCAAATTGATCATATCAAAGACTCAGTCTTAACAGGAAAAGCTTAGATCACTAGGAAATATAAATAGCTAGTACTTTAGGAGAAAGAGATCAAAGGATTAATAGACTTGAAAAATGAATAGAGAAGAGAGATGTTTATAGCTTTTGCTTCTTAGAAAATAATGAAGCTGACTAATTTAGTTTTTGAGTATTTATTCCTTAATGGCTAGTTGCAGTTTTTAAAAGTTGTGTTAATAAAAGAGCTTGGTTGCACTGATGATGTAGGGAATTTGCCGCGGTTAGGCTGCCCTCTTGCCTGTAATAGTCACTATTAGACGGTGCAGGGTCACTGGGCTGAGGCCGATCTCTGGACGTGCCTGCACTCAAGCCTTGAGATGTCAAATCTCAACCACAGGAAACAGATACTGATAATAACCAGAGAATTTGAGGAAGACGATCAGGAAGCTGAACATCCCTTCTATTGCAGTGTTTAGTGGCTTCATTGTGTGGGTCTGCTTCACATCTAACTGCTGCTCCTTTTACTATAGTATACATTTACTTCCTTTTGTTCTGTCTGCAAAGGAAATGGAAAACACCTGGTTGCAGTTTTCCATGTCACTGAGATACTTCTGAAGGCACCCTTTTCAAGTTTAGATATTCTTAATTCCTTCAATCTGTCTTCATATGTACTATTGTAAATTGTTTCACTGTTTACCTATGAACTCTCTTCAAGGCTTTTATAACATTTCCTAGTTAAAAAAAAAAAAAAATTAGGTAGTATACTGTAGCACTGGTCCAAAGAGTACAGACAGCTTTTGAAGAATTGCCTAGTATACTCAAAGTATTCAATTTAATTCCTAACCAAACTGCTTTCTCCTGCATTGAACTTGAGGATCAGCCATGGATCTTATAGCTTGTCCTGTCATACTTACACGAGTCCCCTTCTTTTTAAATAAGGGCTCTTGGCTTGAATTACCAACAGAGTATTTTCCAAGGTGAACAATCCGTGATTCTTTAAACTTTAAATACAATAGAAACACCTGATTTCTGGTTTCAAATAAAGAATAGATTGATTTCTAGAGATATGTCTGTCTTTTAAGCTCTGGGTCACTAGGATATGTAACAAAAAATACATCAATATTATCAGGGCCAACATCTGAGAACCAAGCCTCATTTACAGAATATGCCTGTAGAATCTAGCCTTTCTGAGACTGGAGGAGTTTCCAGACATCTTACAAATGTAAATGGCGGGTGAGTTTATGAATAAAAGTAAAGCTAGACAGTCAGGAAAAGCATGAAAAAGAAAAGTCTTAGGTTGCAGGTTTAAAGAGCCTCTTGATGAAAGTGAAAGAGGAGAGTGAAAAAGTTGCCTTAAAGTTCAACATTCAGAAAACTAAGATCATGGCATTCCGGTCCCCCCACTTCATGGGAAATAGATGGGGAAACAGTGGCTGACTTTATTTTTCTGGGCTCCAAAATAACTGCAGATGGTGATTGCAGCCATAAAAATAAAAGATGTTTACTCCTCGGAAAGAAAGTTATGACCAACCTAGACAGCATATTCAAAAGTACAGACATTACTTTGTCAACAAAGGTCCGTCTAGTCAAGGCTATGGTTTTTCCTGTGGTCATGTATGGATGTGAGAGGTGGCCTATAAAGAAAGCTGAGCACAGAAGAATTTATGCTTCTGAACTGTGGTGTTGGAGAAGACTCTTGAGAGTCCCTTGGACTGCAAGGAGATCCAACCAGTCCTGGGTGTTCATTGTTAGGACTGATGTTGATGCTGAAACTCCAATACTTGGGCCACCTGATGCAAAGAGCTGACTCATTTGAACAGTTGGGAAAGACTGAGGGCAGGAAGAGAAGGGGATGACAGAGGATGAGATGGTTGGATGGCATCACCGACTCGATGGACATGCTGCTGCTGCTGCTGCTAAGTCCCTTCAGTCGTGTCCAACTCTGTGCAACCCCATAGACGGAGCCTACCAGGCCCCGCCGTCCCTGGGATTCTCCAGGCAAGAACACTGGAGTGGGTTGCCATTTCCTCCTCCAATGCATGAAAGTGAAAAATGAAAGTGAAGTCGCTCAGTTGTGTCCGACTCTTAGCAACCCCATGAACTGTAGCCTACCAGGCTCCTCCGTCCATTGGATTTTCCAGGCAAGAGTAGTCCGGGAGTTGGTGATGGACAGGGAGGCCTGGCGTGCTGCGGTTCATGGGGTCACAAAGAGTCGGACACGACTGAACAACTGAACTGAACTAGTGTATAAAGTTTCAGTTTGCTTTGTTTTGTTTCCTGGATTAGTCACTGGAAAAAAAAATGTTTATCAAAACAGCATTGTAGTCTATTTCTCAAAAATGTTGAGAAAAGAAAGAGAACTAAAAAACCTGAAGAAGTTAGCAAAGTATAAAGTTCCTTTTCGAGACTAAACAATAGGACCGACTAAACTCTAAACAGAAGCACCAACTCTCTGTGACCCCTTGGATGGTGGCCCACCAGAGTCCTCTGTCCATGGGATTCTCCAGTCAAGAATACTGGAGTGGGTTGCCATGCCCTCCTCCAGGGGATCTTCCCGACCCAGGAATCAAACCTGCATCTATTATGTCTCCTGCACTGGAAGGCGGGCTCTTTACTACTAGCGCCACCTGGGAAGCCCAAACAATAGGATGAGCACTCATTTTAGAGGGATATCGGCTGCTGCTAAGTCACTTCAGTTGTGTCTGACTCTGTGTGACCCCACAGACGGCAGCCCACCAGGCTCCCCCGTCCCTGGGATTCTCCAGGCAAGAACACTGGAGTGGGCCACCATTTCCTTCTCCAATGCACGAAAGTGAAAAGTGAAAGTGAAGTCGCTCAGTCGTGTCTGACTCTTAGCGACCCCATGGACTGTAGCCTACCAGGCTCCTCCGTCCATGGGATTTTCCAGGCAGTACTGGAAAATGGGGTGCCATTGCCTTCTCCGAGAGGGATATCTACTTGTGTGCAAACAGAATGACAATGAAAATTGTCTATACAATTCCTAGCGGCCCTCATGACCTTTTAGTTGTCTCAGAGCAATGCTTGTGAGGGCAGTGAGGTGCACTAGGTAAAAGTAGAATGTCCTTAAAAAAAAGAAAGAGGTTGTTCTTAGAGACACCCTCAAGGGAGGTAGGCAAAAAGGGCAATGCTGTTTTCCACTTCCAACTGAATTTGGAAAAAACGGTTCTGCCCATTTAATTATTCTCTAGGCAATAATTTTTACATTTTAAACCAAATTCATATGTTCCAAAGCTGAATTTATTTTATGCCCACTTTCATTTCCTTTAGGACTGTGAAACTGTGCGACTGGGCTGGATGACTGCTCAGGTGTGAACAACTCTATGTTGGTACAAATAAAGCCCTTCCTGTCTATATGGACAGACACTATGATCCAGTGAACACATATGTGCACTGAGGACTCAGGTTTAAATAGAGTCAATTAGTGTGGGGCAAAGTTCAAACATCCAGAGAGAAGCACTGTGTATTCCATGCATCCCCCCAAAAGTCTTATTTCAGTCAAGTAAAAGTTATAGAATTAGAATCAGTTCTAATGAGGTGGATGAAACTGGAGCCTGTTATACAGAGTGAAGTAAGCCAGAAAGAAAACCACCAATACAGTATACTAACACATATATATGGAATTCAGAAAGATGGTAACAATAACCCTGTATACGAGACAGCAAAAGAGACACTGATGTATAGAGCAGTCTTTTGGACTCTGTGGGAGAGGGAGAGGGTGGAATGATTTGGGAGAATGGCATTGAAATGTGTATAATATCATACATGAAACAAGTCGCCAGTCCAGGTTCGATGCACGATACTGGATGCTTGGGGCTGGTGCACTGGAACGACCCAGAAGGATGGTATGGGGAGGGAGGAGGGAGGAGGGTTCAGAATGGGGAACACATGTATACCTGTGGCAGATTCATTTTGATATATGGCAAAACCAATACAATATTGTAAAGTTAAATAAAATAAAATTAAAAAAAAATAAAAGAATTTATATTCTGAGTTTTTGTAACTAATCTGGTTAGCTTTTCATTATTTCATGCTGTAAAATTTTAAAGACAATCTAAATGGGTAACAAGTTACAAATAGAAATAAAACTTGTCCTTGCATTTTGAATTAGTTCCAACCAAGTATCTGGAGGTTAGAGTGCTTAGGCAATAAATGAGTAGGTCTTGCATGTCATTCTCTAAACAGTGTTACTTCTGAGAGTGAAGAGTTAAGACATTAGTCTGCAATGTCTTCTGGAGAGACTGGATTCCTTTCCTTCCCTGCAAAGAAATGCACTTCTGATGGTTGGTACAGGAGATTAACTGTGTAAAAGAAAACACGAGAACTTTGCCAGGGGTTTCATTTGTTTGCTGCTCTCTAAAGCCTTGATACACAACATGCGCTTGGTGGAGGCAGTTCAGCATCACCTAAGAGTGAGTGAGATGTGCAGACTCTCAGGTTCTATATCCCACAACTACGAACTGGAATTTTAATTAGCAGTTAAACAGGATCACCAGGTGATTCAAATGCATAATAAAATTTGAGACCCAGTTGCTAAAGTTCCTTCCAGTTGGAGGAGCTTATGATCTTATAATAACAAAATCTGACTCCCAACAAAGGTGTCTTTAAAATAAGGTAAAAAAGAAACGCACTGAATTTGAACATAATAACATTTTAATGAAAAGAAAGGATTGTGCCAGGCATGCAAGAAGTACTGCCTCATTTAATCCTCACCAAAAACCCTAAAAGATGAATAGTATTATCTTCTTTTTACAGAGAAGAAAAAGTTGCTGAGAAGTGAAAAGCTTTGTCTGAGGCCGCACAGCCTGGGAGCAGCAGTGTCTGTCTGGGGAACCAGGTCTTTCTCCCTCCGAGTCCTAAACTGCTTCTAAACCAATTACTAGGAGAAGAATCTAGGAAAAGGTGCCAAGGGTAGTCACTTCACAAACCAAGTGAAGCTCAGTCAACCAACAAACAAAGGTTTATCGATCACTTACTCTGGATCAAGAAATGCGAAACTCTTAAAGGAAACCTAAGATGTGAGCAACAAAGCAAAATTAAGACAATGAGTATAAAATCTGTGATTCAACTAATTATTAGAGACAACCAGACTTTAAAAGTGATTTGAAATGTTAATAATAGTTATCTCATGGTTAGTAGAATTGCTGCTTTAAACTTTCTTATCTGAATTAATCAAATTCTCTAAAAAGAGACAGTTTTTATGAAGCTATGCTTCTACCAGTTTAATATGATATTTTAATAAATAATAAAATAGATTAATTAAAAATGATTTTACACAAAAATAAGCAAACAAATCACAGGCCTCAAAGTTTCAAACAGGTCATACTCTTGGATTTTTCCATTTCACTTATTTTTACATTTTTCTTCTAGACATTATATACTTACTCTGCCTTGTGATTCAAAATATAACGTACTTCCCACAAACAGCAGATGGCACCATGCATCAGTGAAAAGAATGACAAAAAAAAATGTCATAAAGGTCAAAGCTGTCAAAATTGATATCTTTTTAAAATAACTCAAATTTTCTAATTAGCTTTATAATAGTGACAGATAATTTAAGACTTCATTTTGAAGATTCACTTTAGATGAGGAAGTTACTTTTGATCCAGTTTTGCTGATGAAAACTTGGGTGAGGATACAAAAGAGGAAAGAGGTATCCTACATTAAAAAGTCTACTGCAAATCAACTTAAAAATAGAGCTCTTAATTTAAAAACTCCCAACTCAAGAAAGGTTTCTGGGAGAATAAAAATTCAAAGGGAAAATTCAAATCACTAAATTATTAAAAGAACAAATCTAATATACAATTTAAGATCATAAAATCATTACTGTATCTTCAAAAGAGATTTTAATCAATAATCTCTGGTATTGTCAACACATCACAAAGAATTACATTTTTTGCCACCAAACCACATCATAATTCTTTTCTTTGATTCCAAATGCTCCCAAGTATTGTCCCAAAACACAGTAAGAATCTGAGAGGCATGCTAAAAGCCAAACACAGAGTGTGAGTGAGTCCTTTCCTTCTTTGACCAGCAACCCAGCAAGCAAATAGACATTACTTCAGATACTATTTCATTCCTGGAAACATCAAGCACCTGGACTATATTTTTACAAAGACAGAAAACAGATTCTATAGGCACAGTTTCTGTAACAGTTATAGAATGAAAATGAAAGTTTAAAGGCAAAAATAAAAGTGATATAGAAGGTTATATATTATTGATACTTCCAATTTGTAAGACTAAATTCCACTAAATCTCTTTTTCCAAACCAAAAACTTGCAGGGGTTGGTCAAAACCAGAGGTCATGTCTTCAGAAGTTAAAAAAAAAATACCCAAGAACTCATCAGAAATTTTCCCACAATATTTTCCTTTCTCAATCTTTAAACTATGTATGTAATGCTTTGGGAAGAGGGTGATGTTTTTCATCGTCTCAGGTATTTTTCCTGAGTGAAACACAGCAGTAATACTTCTCAAGGGTTTAACTTATAAATAGTTTTGCCCTTCAATCATAAAAGTTCTTTGGATCCAAACAATGATTTTAAAAAAATGAAAATTCACTTAAAACCATGCTCTTGGCTCTAGGTAGTCATTCGTTTCTCATTCAGTTCAACCCTACTCTACCCTATCTCATCTTTTCTCATTGAGTTGTAAGAATTCATCAAGTCTTCCGATCCTTAACCATGCCCTTAACAACAACCATTCCCTCTTTTCTGTATGAATTCTGTGTGAATCCACCCGCTGCCCTTCATCTCCTCTGTTGCCACTTTCAACTAACTACCAGGTTCTATGGGCACCAGTCCCTAACCTGTCTCCCTGGTCTTCTTGTTCCCCTTCAATGCATTCACAGCAGCCACTGTTGTGGTTTAGTTGGTCACAGCCATACTCATCTCTAAAACAATTAAATCAGACCACACAATTCCATCTTATAGATCTTCACTGGCTCCTCCCTGCACTTGGAATGAAATCCCAGGTCCTCCTCGACATGGCTGCCAAGCTCTGTTATCATTTGGGCCCACCCACCTCTTGGCCAACTGCTCTCTGTGATCTACCAGTTCTGCCTTTCTTCAATTTTCTCCCACTCAAAAGCCTCCCACATGGACCTTCCCCACCCATTGCTGAGAATTCTCATGCTCATCTCTCAGATCTCAGCTCTAAATGTCACATACTCAGAGAGGTTACTCCTGAGACCCTAATCTAAAATAGGTTTAGTTATTACAGAAATCTTGAGGCAGCTTGTACTTTCCCTTTATAGCATTTCCCATTATAGCATTCATCAAAATGTGTAATCACATATGTTTTGTATCTATTTATTATTTGTCTGCTCAGTAGCCTGTTAGCTCCATGGATAGAAAAATAAATCTGTTCTATCAACCATGGTATCTGTTAGGTCTAATGCAGTGTTGGAATATATTAGAGATTCAATATTTTTAAATAAATGGATGATTGGATGAATGAATACAACATTTCCCTTTAGTGAGTATCTCTGGTCCCCTAAATGTTGAATTTACTGTTCATTGTTTTTCTAGAGACAAAAGACAAAGCTTCACTTCAAAACAACTTGGAAGCATATGCTGCCCCTGTTTTTGCTTTCCTGGCATCCTCCTAACTGCTTTAAGTACCAGTCTGTCTCACATTCATGTTTGGGATGAGAGTTGCCTACTTTTCACTCTTTTTCAATGCCTTTGAAAGCAAATTAACTCCTGAATCCATTTAGACTCTCTTATAAACCTAACCCAACTTTAAAAATATCTAGTTACCCTGTTGAAATGATGCAACACACCAATGTATTCTATGAACTCCTGTCCCCCCAAATATAAGAAAATATATCAAAAAAGGCTATAAAAATCTAATTAAAATTTTTGCATACAACATATAATGTGTTCCCTCCCCCGTTAGTCCACAACAATGTAGGACCATTAGACAATTTGGCATTACACCACATACTCATAAATGTAGGTTTACTGCAAAAGATAAAAGGTGTAAGTACTAGAGGATAAATCTGTAAAAGCCATGATCTTCAACATCAGCATTCACTCTTAATGCTGAATTCTCAATGAATATGTGTCAGTTGACATCACACAACTATTCTGGCTCTCCAAGGATTACCTTTTGAAAACATCTATTTCATCATACCATTACCCTGATTTAAAAGTTTCAGTGGCTTCCCATTTATATAACTGTGCTTCCCAAACTGCAGACACCAAATCCGAGGTAACAGTGAGTTATGTGTGAGCAAAAGAAAAGCCAAAGCAAATATGCTACATCTCTTTGGACAAACAGTTTTTACTTAAACATTTTCAGGAAAAAACATTTACATTAAAACAGTTCTGGCTCTACTGTGGAGCAAAATAAAAAATTTAAAACTGAATTTTAAATATATGATATGCAACTATACAGAAGCTTTGAGTTTGTGAAACTGTCAGACACATGATAAACAGTAAATATGTCAGAGACATCACAGACGACTTCATTCATTACACAAACAGTGACAATTATGGCCCAGCAATACTGAGCTTGAGCAGTGGACCTCCCTCCAGTTTGGATCAGGTTTTCCTTTTCTTAGGAGCTCATCCCTAATATATCACTAGTGTCGATATAATATTCGCTTGAAGCACAGGAAACTGTCAATATTCAATGCCTTTTGATTTACAAAAATGACATACACGTATGGTTCAACATAATAGAATAGTCTTCTGGTATGCAGTCACCTCAACCTGCCTCCTTAAAAAAATATCTGTTAGTTCTTTGTCTCCATCATCAATTACTATCACTGGCCTAAACCAGACTTCAGTAAATGTCGGCTTAGGATTCAATCTGAATCAATTTGTACACAAGTATAAGCAAGTATTCGATGTTCTATATTTTGAGAAAAAAAATTCCCTCTCCTTCAGGTTATGGCATAAACAACTCCTGTTTGCCATTTAATAGTACTGAAGGAGCATGACCTAAAAAGAAATGGGAAAGCCATTTACAGTCATGCTCTCACACCCTAACTGATCAGTGCATTTGTCTCAGTATGCTACTGGGCTAACATATAACAAAACCATTCTAATAAACCACTTATGTAAGTGTAGAATCTTTTAAGCTTGGTTAACTATTTCTACTATTAAACAAAGAAATAGGCTTCGTCAGAGTAAGAGTGCCTGGTGTCAACCACAAAGAACTGAGTATCAAGTCACACTTCTCTTTGTAAAAAAGAAAAAATGTTATTTGTGAATCGGACTTTTAAAAAGCTTTGAAACTTTTTAAGAAGGAGAAATTTTAGATTTTCAAAGAGATTTTTAAGTTTAGTATATATAAACATATTATTAACGATCATATATCATTTTCTGACTTTGTGAAAGTGAAAGTCTGAATAAGCCTCACAAATTGTCCACATTGAAAACAAAATGCAGACTCATTTCATTCCTTATTTGGCAACTGCTAACTTTAAAAGCTTCCATCTTACTCTCCACCTAAACCTTTATGAAATAAAATACCTGCCTATTTTTAATCATAATTTGTCCTGCTGCAGCACTGTCATGAAACAAAACTGATCCAGATATCAGTTCTGAGGAAGTTTAGCTGTTAAAATACACATCTGTTTTCTGTCAACTTGGCTTTGTTGATAGGCCCATAGTAACAGATGACCAAAATAGCCTTGAAGAAAATCAACAGAACGAGGTTCTCACCCCTAGAATCAATCTGAAAATACAGCAACCACATAAACATTGCTGGATATTTCCCTTCACCTTTGTGTTTCTCTGAATTCATTACCTTGGACTATTATTTTACTTCCTAGAATTTGCCAAAGTAATGAATTCTAAGAAATGAAAAAGTGCACTATTCTCATGCCTCTCCATCTCACTCTTTTCAACCTCCAGAAAAAGGACAGTGCCTAAACCATTCAATAGCTCCCATATGGGACAGAAGGCAGCTCTCCCATAACTCTCCACTATTGTTGCTACTGACGATTAGAATGATCAACAAGTATATAACCTTTAGCCCAAACACATTTCAATATACAAGCACATAAAAGTATTAAATGAGCATTCCTTAAACTTCAGAGAATTTTAAAATCTAGAAACATTTGTTAAATACATAAATTTCCAGGGTCATAACTTTCAAGAATCTTGAGTCTCAGATGGGGCTACAGAATTTGTGTGATTAACAACCTCTCCCCAACCCTCTTCCAAATTATTTCTTTGAGATATAATTCAAGTACCATAACATTCAGCCTTTAAAGGTGTTCAAATCAGTAGTTTTGAGTATATTCACATGATTGTACAACTATCTCAATTATCTAATTTCAGAACATTTCATTACCCTAAAAAGAAACCTTTTATACCCAATCTCTCTTCCCCCAGCTCCTGGCAACTACTAATCTACATTTTGTCTCCATGGATTTGCATATAAATGAAATCATACAATATGTGCTCATTCTGTCTGGATCCTTTAACTTAGTACATTATTTTCAAGATTTATCTAGGATGTATCAGCACATCAGGCCTTCTATGGCTGAATAACATTCTACTACATGTGTACACCGGAGAAGGAAATGGCAACCCACTCCAGTGTTCTTGCCTGGAGAATCCCAAGGACAGGGGAGCCTGGTAGGCTGCTGTCTATGGGGTCGCACAGAGTCGGACGCGACTGAAGCGACTTAGCAGCAGGACATGTGTATACCATATTTCGTTTCTTCATAATTCAGGTGTTGGACATTTGTGTTGTTTCTACTTTTTAGTTATTACGAATAATGCTGACATGACCATTAGTACACAGGGTTTTTTTTTGGGTGTGGGGGTATTTTTTTTGTAAATTTATGTTTTTAGTTCTTTTGGGTGCATATACAGAAGTTGAATTGTTGGGTAGTATGGTAACTCTATTTTTAACTTTTTGAGTAATTTCCAAACTGCTTTTCAAAGTAACTATAATACTTTACATTCTCATCAGCAATTTATGAGGGTTCCAGTGTCTTCACATCCTCACTAATGTTGGTTTTTGTCCAACTTTTTTATTATTGCTATTCTAGAGAGCATGAAGTGTGTGCTTTTAGTTTGCTTTTTCCTGGTGACTCATGATGTCAAAGCTCTCTTAATGTGCTTATTGACAATCTGCATATCTTCTTTGGGGAACTGTCTATCCAGATTCTTTCAGTTCAGTTCAGTCACTCAGTCGAGTCTGACTCTTTGCGACCCCATGGACTGCAGCACGCCAGGCCTCCCTGTCCATCACCAATTTCCGAAGTTTACCCAAACTCATGTCCATTGAGTTGGTGACACCATCCAACCATCTCATTCTCTGTCATCCCCTTCTCCTCCTGCCCTCAATCTTTCCCAGCATCAGGGTCTTTTCAAATGAGTCAGTTCTTTTCATCAGGTGGCCAAAGCATTAGAGTTTCAGTGTCAACATCAGTCCTTCCAATGAACACTCAGGACTGATCTCCTTTAGCATGGACTGGTTGGATCTTCTTGAAGTCCAAGGGACTCGCAAAAGTCTTCTCCAACACCACAGTTCAAAAGCATCAATTCTGCAGCACTCAGCTTTCTTTATGGTTCAACTTTCACATCTACACATGACTACTGTCCACTTTTAAAGTGGCTATCGCTCTTTTATTATACTTGATCTTAGCCAAATGGATGAGATGCTTGAATGGCAACACTGACTCAATGGACATGAATTTGAGCAAGCTCCGGGAGTTGGTGATGGACAGGGAAGCCTGGCGTGCTGCAGTCCATGGGGTCACAAAGAGTTGGACACAACTGAGCGACTGAACTGAACTGAACCCCTTTATTCATTAAGTTTCAAGAGTTCCTTATGTATTCCAGATACAAAGCCCTTATCAGACATGGGATTTACAAATATTCTCTCCCATTCTCTGGGTTTTTTTTCCCACTTTCTTGATAGTGTCCTTTGAAACACAAAAATTTTAAATTTTGATGAAATCTCTTGTCTTTATTCTTTTGTTGCTTGTACTTTCAATGTCATATGTAAGAAACCATTGCCTAATCCAAGGTCATGAAGATTTACAGTTAGATTTTCTTCTAAGACTTTCATAGTTTTAACTCTTACATTCAGGCCTATGATTGGTTTTTTTGAGTTAATTCTTAAAGATATATGAGGCAGGGGGTACAACTTATATATATATATATATATATATATATATATATACACACACACACACACACACATATATAGATAAATATCCAGTCATTCCAGCAACTTTGTTGGAAAGACATTATTTCCTTGTTGAATTGTCTTGGCACCCTTGTCAAAATCAACTACCCAAAAATGTATATTTGTGAACTCTCAACTTTAATCCATTAATCTATGCATCTATACTATAATTAATTAGCTAACAGACTTTCACTATTGTACTATGTCATCATGCTCTTCTGATATTAAAAAAAATTCTCACAGAACAATGAATATTTATAAAATTTCCAGGCAATGCACTATTGGACATAAACAGAAAACAACTAAACTGATTTTGGGAGAAAAATAATATCTGGGACAAGAACTGGATCATATTTCTACATAGGTGAATGCTGCTGCTAAGTTGCTTCAGTCGTGTCCGACTCTGTGCGACCCCATGGACTGCAGCCTACCAGGCTCCTCCATCCATGGTATTTTCTAGGCAAGAGTACTGGAGTGGGGTGCCATTGCCTTCTCTGAGACAGGTGAGTAGGCAGAGTTATATCTACCAAAGGTGACCTGTTTTGCAGAAGCCTGATGATTTTATGTATTTCAAGATAGGCTCACTGTCTCTGAATGTGTTTAGCACTATTAGCTTCAACCCAGTCACTTATTTTTAAGCTGTTTGTATTTCAAGTTAAAAGTTTATTATTAGACAATGAGACAATAATGTGCTTTCCTCTGCTGAACAGAAAAAAGAACACTTAGAGATTTTATCAGGACTACTGAATATCTATCATTCATCTTTTTACAAAGAGTCATATAATAATATTAATAAATATTCCTTTCAATTGATTTACAGGAAAACAGATTCTGAATACTGAGAATGCACTAATTTTTCTCGGTAGTAAAGATTCTTATGGACAAAATGGACTCTTGCCTATCTGCCAATTAGCATAAACAAGAGGACTAGTCAGAAGCACTATGCACCTACCTCACTGGGAAGGTGGAGAACAACTAGACCATGACCACTAAGTGCTGTGAGTCAGAAACAACTACCAGATAATGACACAGCCCGAGCTGCAACAGGCCAACAGGTCAACGAGTCAAACATGCAGGAAACTGTTCTGTTCAACTGAGGAAATTTTTCTGGCAGTATTTCTCACAAAGAAGGGCAAAATGGGATATATTACCAGGACATGGATAAGAAGCAAAATGTCAAGTGGACTTCTTAGAAAATAAGAGCATCTGAAAACCCTGATGAGACAACCTAAAAAGCAAGAGACCAGAATGTTCTTTTATGCTTCTTTTATAACTAATGCAATCAGCTATTACAGTAGTGGTAGCTGATTACTGTATGTCTAGATACAATTGCTCTGGGTAAATAATGTAAAAGTCAAATCATTATTTGGTTAAAAATGCCAAATAATGGATGCTGATGCTAAAGTACCTGAAAAGGGAAGACAGAGAAGAATACCAGAGTATCAGAACAAGCCATTTCATGATGAAATCCTGCTAGACCACAGAAGGAGCAACTGAGATACAAGAGCAACAGATTCTTGGACTGAGAGACTCAACTAATGTTGAGAAGTGACAGAACTCAGTCTTTAAATGAAAGTAGATAATGGGGATTTCTTATGAGAGACAAAGATGATGGTTTATTTGGACAATAATAATGAGTCTATCAAAAAAACTATTTCTAAGTTGGCCAGTCATATGATGAAGATGAAGGGCAGCAGTTTGTTTGGAGAAGGTAAGAATCGGTAGGACCAGGGATATAAAACTTTAAGAAAAGTGTGGCCCAGAATCAATTTCCAGAAAAGTCTGCCAGTATGCCATGCTCAAATCTTTGAGACTTAAAAAGGAAAGCTTAAAGTTTATCAGTAAAAACTGGGTATGAATAAAACTGAATGGTAAAGACAAGGAACTACTCTCCAAAGGAAGGTCTCATTTCCTATCTACTTCCAGTTGACATATATGACAGAATCTCTTCTCTACTGTACAATCTAAATAATTTATAAATCAGACTGTTATGAGTAATAGCAATGGAGGTCTTTAAACTTGTATTAGTTAGAAGATGCTTTCACAATCCAATTTTCAGACAATGGGAAGCATTCAAATGTTTCATATTGCTTTTCACATAATTATGAAAATAATTTACACAGACTGACATTACATGCTGCCTTTACTCAAACCCTGTTTGAAAAACTAAACCACAAAAATGATTTGGAATACTGCTACCACTTCAACTCTGAGGACCATAATTTTTAAGATTAAACTCTATATTAAAACTGCTACTCCTCATTCTAATTAAATAAATACCTATGGCTGGATAATTGAGATATTATTTTGAGATTGATAATACAGTTTTGAGAGTAAATATTTATTTAATAAATATCAAATGCCAAATTTTAAAGCGGTTAATACTAAATAATTTCAGTCCATGAAGTATATACACTCAGAAATATTTTGATTTTCCAGACCCACCAATGACCCTTCTCAGAAAATCTGCTTCCACGCAGAGTACCTGCTGAGTGCACTGTAGGTCATGTGACTTCCCCCAATGGCTACCCCATCACAGAATACTGCACAAGAGATGGACAACTAGCCTAAGGAGACACATGTATCTGACTCATGAATCTGCAGGCTGATTTGAAACATGAGCAGGACCAATTACATTATCCCTGAAGAGTGTTATCTTAAAAATATAAAGATAGTGCCAAGAGCTTAATCTTAGAGCTGAAAGGTGATGGAAGAATTTTCTGAGATGTTTTAGGCTCTGTACAAGTAAAGGTACAAACATATAGGTCAGGAAAAAAGGGAGAACATCTAATTCATAAAGAGCAAGACCTCAATACAGATGAGTGGCTGGAGTCTGTGTGTCACGTGTCCTTCCTGAGGTCTATTTGCTCATATTTTTCTGGGTTCCCTCTATATTTATAATAATTCCCTGATGACACAGTGGTAATGCTAATGCAGGAGATGTGTTTTCGATCCCTGGGTCAGGAAGATCCCCTGGAGAAGGAAATGGCAACCCACTCCAGTGCTCTTGCCTGGAAATCCCATGGACAGAGGATCCTGGTGGGCTATAGTAATGGGGTCACAAAAGCGGACTCAACTGAGCGACTAAATAACAACATTTCACTGTGTTTAAGCTACTATGTCTAAGTTTCTGTTTCTTAAAATATCTTAACTAAAAGAGAAAGGATTCCTAAATATATTAACTTATTTTTTTTCTTAAAGACTCAAAAGAAGTCTTATATTTCAGCCCATAGGATATCATAAAAATATCTACATGAGGACAGTAAAAATAATTTTCCGCATTCTTTATTCCTACTCTTTTTCAACAGATATTTCACGTGTGTCTACAAGTTAACTAGGTATACAGTAAAACACAAAAGAGACATGGCTCCTCTTTTCAGAAATGTGTAATCCAGTGACAGAAATAGGTATTTGAAAAGTAATACACAATAAATAAATAAACAACCACCAACTTACAGGGTTCCACCAGAGAAGGTAAAAGGATGCATTACTTAAGAATGAGTGATCTCAGAAAGCTTCTTAGAGGAAGAAACATTCAAACTTAGATCTGAAGGAGTGGGCACATAGATTAAGAATACATTCTAGGCAGAAGGTAAAGACTACATGAATGTTTCAACCTGAAAAGATCTTAAGTGTTTCAGAAACTAAAAGGTGGTCAGTGTTGAAGTATAGTGAATAAGGGCAAGACTGACCCAGGGATGCCACTGGGGAGAAAGGAAGGGAAGATTTCAGACCGAGTGAAATAATGTAAGTTTTATTTAGTGGGAAATCACTGAAGGGTTTTGCTTCAGTGACATGACCTGATATTAGTTTTATGAAAATTTCTTGATGCTATGGAGAATCACAGGATAAAAGAAAGTCAACTGTTAACATGAGTTAGGAGGTCAGGATATGAAACTGAGTAAAGTCAAGAAGCAACAGTTAGAACCAGCCATGGAACAATGGACTGGTTCTAAATTGGGAAAGGAGTACATCAAAGCTGTATATATTGTCACTCTGCTTTTTTAACTTATATGCATAGTATATCATGTGAAATATCAGGCTGGATGAAGAACAAGCCAGAATCAAGATTGCTTGATTCTGGGAGAAATATCAATAACCTCAAATATGCAGGTAATATCACCTTTATGGCAGAAAGTGAAGAGGAACTAAAGAGCTTCTTGATGAAGATGATAGAGGAGAGTAAAAAAGCTGACTTAAAACTGAACATTCAAAAAATGAAGATCAAACTATCTGGTCCCATCATTTCATGGCAAATAGATGGGGAAACAATGGAAACAGTGAGAGACTTTATTTTCTTGGGCTCCACAATCATTGCAGATGGTGACTGCAGCCATGAAATTAAAAGACACTTGCTCCTTGGAAGAAAGGTTATGACCAAACTAGACAGCATATTCAAAAGCAGAGACATCACTTTGCCAACAAAGGTCCATACAGTCAAAGCTGTGGTTTTTCCAGTACTCATTATGGATGTGAGAGATGGACCATAAACAAGGCTGAGCATCGAAGAAATGATGCTTTTGAACTGTGTTGTTGGAGAAGACTCTTGAGAGTCCCTTGGACTGCAAGGAGAACAAACCAGTCAATCCTAAAGGAAATCAGTCCTGAATATTCATTGGAAGGACTGATGCTGAAGTTGAAACTCCAATACTTTGGCTACCTGATGAAAAGAACAGACTTTTTAGAAAAGACCCTGATGCTGGAAAGATTGAAGGTGGGATGAGAAGGGGACGACAGAGGATGAGATGGCTGGATGGCATCACTGACTCGATGGCCACGAGTTTGAGCAAGCTCTGGGAGTTGGTGGTGGACAGGGAAGCCTGGTGTGCTGCAGTCCATGGGGTCCCAAGAGCTGGACACGACTGAGCGACTTCACTTTCACTTTTCACTTTCATGCATTGGAGAAGGAAATGGCAACCCACTCCAGTGTTCTTGCCTGGAGAATCCCAGGGACGGGGGAGCCTGGTGGGCTGCCGTCTATGAGGTTGCAGAGAGTCGGACACGACTGAAGCGACTTAGCAGCAGCAGCAGCAGCAGAGTGACTGAACAACAATTGAGTATAAAGACATATTTTCCTTTGAAAACATATCTTGAAAATCGACTTGAGAAACCAGTGAGTACAATGTTTTCCAAATAATTGTAAATTGCTCAGATATATGTATACACACACACACACACACAGAGCATACATAAAGACATACATGAGAATGATAAACACTGAATGGTCCCTCTGAAACAGGGAAAAGGGAGTGTGTGTGATCAGGAAGAGGTAATAATATACAAAGCTAGTATTATTGGTATCGTTTTATTTCTTAACCAGAGAGGTAGATACACAGGAGTTCACTGTATGTCTTAATGATTTTTGATAAGTTTTATTATTACTTTTTAATTTTTGTTTGTTTATTTGGCTGTGCTGGGTCTGAGTTGCAGCACTCAGGATCTTTAATTATGACATGTGGGATCTTTGGTTGTAGCAAGGGGGATCTAGTTCCCCGACCAAGCACTGAACCCAGGCCCCCTGCATTGGCAGCGTGGAGTCTTAGCCACTGGACTACCAGGAAGTCCTTATTATTTTTTTTAATTTTTATTTTATACTGGAATATAGTTGATTTACAATGTATTAGTTTTAGGTGTACAGCAAAGTGATTCAGTTACACATGAACCTATTCTTTTTCAGATTCTTTTCCCATACACATTAATATAGAAAAGTGACTAGACTTCCCTGTGCTATAATGTAGGTCCTGGTTGATTACCTATTTTATACATATTAGTGGGTACATGTTAATCCCAAACTCCTAATTTATCCCTCTCCCGACCACCTTTCCCCTTTGGTAACCATAAGTTTGTTTTTTATCTCTGTAAGTATGTTTTGAATATTTAATCATAAAAATAATGAAAGTGAAAAGTGAAAGTGAAGTCACTCAGTCGTGTCCAACTCTTTGCGACCCCATGGACTGTAGCCTACCAGGCTCCTCAGTCCGTGGGATTTTCCAGGCAAAAATACTGGAGTGGGTTGCCATTTCCTTCTCTGGGGATCTTCCCAACCCAGGGATCGAACCCGGGGTCTCCCGCATTATAGGCAGACGCTTTACCATCTGAACTACCAGGGAAGCCCCATAAAAATAATAGACTATGTTTATTTTATTCAATCAATCCATGTAGGTACATTTAACTTCTACAAGTGTTTCTGCAACCAAAAACAGTATAAAGTAACTTTAGTTATTCCAATTCAAGATCAACTGAAAGATTTTTATTGGGAAAAAAGTGTCACCCTACAACTTAAAGTCAGTGATCTTTGTTCTGATTATGAGAATTAAACACACAAATACTGTGGGTTACTGAACAGGTTCAAGGTATATAAAGTCTTTGTGAGTCTGATTTTACTGAAGCAAAATACCACTTCTATTTTTAGGAGTAAATACATTCTTGTATTTTAAAGTACTAGGTTTAACATCTATGTTCCCCCATTGATTATCTTTCATAATTATCCCACACTCCGTAGTTCTTATTTAAAGATTGACCTTACATATTCCCAGAGGCACAAAAACCTGCTTCTAGAACAAACACTGCAGAGGAACTGTAATCCAAGCACTTTGAGAACAAAGCATGTAGCAGTAACTTTCCCTTTCACTCCACAGCATCATCTGTCTCCAAGATGCTCCCTGGAGCATAGAGGCTGCACTATCAGCCGCCCTTTTCCTCTCCCCCCTACACCAAATGAAAACATGTAATCAATAAACTTACACCAGATGCTCCATCAGCACATCTTGTTCTCTCTACTTTTGAAAGCTGTCCAGAATTCAACCGCTTTTAACCACCCTCACTGCCGCTAATCCAGACAACTGAGACCACCACAACTGCCTCCAACTGGTCTCCCACTCCCCTCTTTGAACTCTTCCCACATCTTTTTTCAACAGGGCAACTGGTGCTCGGGATAAGACATAACCTCTCCAGTGGTTTCTCGGTCCACTAAAACCTAACTTCTCTCAAGAGTCAAAAGACCTGATTAAGGTCTGCCACATTTCTCTTCTTTCTCTTTCTCCATAGCATTTAACACCTCTGATATACTATAATTCTGCTTAGTCATCTGTTTATTGCTTGCCTCTTCCATAAAGATAACAAAATTAGTAAGGGTAAGAGTTTTATCTGTTTTTTCTTTACTGTTATATCCGTGAACTTGAATGATACCAAGAATTTAGTAGGCGTTACATAAATGTTTGTTAAATGAATGAATGAATGAATGAATATTCCTCTCAAAGTCACAGGAAGTAGAGATAGTTGTTCTGCCATTTTTTAACTGGAGGTTTCTGCCTCTTTCTGTAATGTCAAAATTAACAAAAACACAAGAAAAAGCGATAAGACAACTGATGTGAGAACCATAAAGACCCTAGAAAGTGGGAAAGACATTAGCACCCAGAAACAAGATATTAAAGAGAGTTCTTTTTCTAGTCCTGAGATTTTCTATTGATAAGTAAAACATAAAAGTAGCCTATAGAGTGTTTATTGGTTAGTCCAAGTATTTGTTTCATTTCATGACCAATTACTACTAAAATTTTCAGAAAATTTTGTTTTTGTTCTTAATTTTCCTTATATCAACTCTTTGTAATGTGCTTTAAATTCAACATGTTACTTGTTGAAGATATTAGTACTTCTGTAGTAATCATACCACAATACATAAATGTATCAAATTAACATGGTGTGATACATAGTGATACAACCTTCAATTCACTTCAGTTCAGTCCCTCAGTCCTGTCAGACTCTTTGCCCCCCTAGACTGCAGCATGCCAGGCCTCCCTGTCCATCACCAACTCCCGGAATTTACTCAAACTCATGTCCATCGAGTCAGTGATGCCAACCAACCATCTCATCCTCGGTCGTACCTTTCTCCTCCTGCCTTCAATCTTTCCCAGTATCAGGGTTCTTTCCAATGAGTCAGTTCTTTGCATCAGGTGGCCAAAGTATTGGAGTTTCAGCTTCAGCATCAGTCCTTCCAATGAATATTCAGGACTGATTTCCTTTAGGATGGACTGGCTTGACCTCCTTGCAGTCCAAGGGACCCTCAAGAGTCTTCTCTAACATCACAGTTCAAAAACATCAATTCTTCGGTGCTCAGCTTTCTTTATGGTCCAACTCTCACATCCATACATGACTACTGGAAAAAACCACAGCTTTGACTATATGGACCTTTGTTGGCAAACTACTGTCTCTGCCTTTGAATATGCTGTCTAGGTTGGTCATAACTTCCAAGGAGCAGCATCTTTTCATTTCATGGCTGCAGTCACCATTTGGAGTGATTTTGGAACTCCCCCCCCAACCCCGCAAAAAAAAGTCTCTCACTGTTCCATTGTCTCACCGTCTATTTGCCATGAAGTGATGGGACCATATGCCATGATCTTCGTTTTCTGAATGTTGAGCTTTAAGCCAAATTTTTTATTCTCCTCTTTCACTTTCATCAAGAGGCTCTTTAGTTCTTCACTTTCTGCCATAAGGGTGGTGTCATCTGCATATCTGAGGTTATTGATATTTCTTCTGGCAATCTTGATTCCAGCTTGTGCTTCATCTAGCCCAGCATTTCACATGATGTACTCTGCATATAATTAAATTAGCAGGGTGACAATATGCAGCTTTGACATACTCCTTTCCCAATTTGGAACCAGTCTGTTTTTCCATGTCCAGTTCTAACTGTTGCTTCTTGACCTGCATACAGATTTCTCAGGAGGCAGGTCAGGTGGTCTGGTATTCCTATCTCTTTCAGAATTTTCCACAGTTTGTGGTGATCCACACAGTCAAAGACTTTGATGTAGTCAATAAACCAGAAGTAGATGCTTTTCTGGAACTCTCTTGCTTTTTTGATGATCAAGAAGATGTTGGCAACTTGATCTTTAGTTCCTCTGCCTTTTCTAAAACCAGCTTAAACATCTGGAATTTCATGCTTCATGTATTATTGAAACTTGGCTTGAGGAATTTTGAGCATTACTTTGCTAGCATGTGAGATGAGTGCAATTGAGCAGCAGTTTGAGCATTCTTTGGCATTGACTTTCTTTGGGATTGGAATGAAAATTGATCTTTTCCAGTCCTGTGGCCACTAATGAGTTTTCCAAATTTGCTGGTATAGTGAGTGAAGCACTTTCACTGAATCATGTTTCAGGATTTGAAATAGCTCAACTGGAATTCTATCACCTCCACTAGCTTTATTTATAGTGATACTTCCTAAGGCCCATTTGACTTGGCATTCCAGGATGTCTGTCTCTAGGTAAGTGATCACACCATCGTGGTTATCTGAGTCATGATCTTTTTTGCATAGTTCTTCTATGTATTGTTGCCAACTCTTCTTAATATTTCTGCTTCTGTTAAATCCATACCATTTCTGTCCTTTATTGTGCTCATCTTTGCATGAAATGTTCCCTTGGTATCTCTAATTTTCTTGAAGAGATCATTCATCTTTCCCATTCTATTGTTTTCATCTATTTCTTTTCACTGATCACTCAGGAAGGCTTTCTTATCTCTCCCTGCTATTCTTTGGAACTCTGCATTCAGATGCGTGTATCTTTTCTTTTCTCCCTTGCCTTTAGCTTCTCTTCTTTTCTCAGCTATTTGTAAGGCCTCATCAGAGAGCCATTTTGCCTTTTTGCATATCTTTTTCTTGGGGATGGTCTTGATCACTGCCTCCTGTTCAATGTCACAACCCTCTGTCCACAGTTCTTCAGGCACTCTATCAGATCTAATCCCTTGAATCTATTTGTCACGTCCACTGTGTAACTGTAAGGGATTTGATTTAGGTCAAGCTTACACAATGTTTTATATACACACACACACACACACATATATGTATCAATTAAAAACTCAATGTATCACTATTTGAGGGAGGAAGGTGGAGGCAAAGAGTAAGGATATATAATGAATCTATTCTTCAGATAACAGCTTCAGAAAAATGCTTTTAAAGGGGGATTACACTTTTTGGTATTTAATCATATATCCCATACTGTCATTTTTTTTTCTCCTCATCACCCTAAGAAGAAAGGAGAGGCAGGAAAAATATCCCAATTTGAAGGGTCAATGATTTCCTTAAATTTCATGAAATACCAAGTTACTATATAAATCTGAAAGTATTTGATACTCTAAAAACTGAACTATCTGGGAAGAGTCAACTTCAAACACCAGCTGTCAGTTATCTTGTCAAGACTAAAAGAGACACTGTTTTCCTTATATCTTTTGAAAGACCATGGAAGAAAAAACACTTTTGGAAGACTAACTGAATCACCATAGTCAAAAAGAAACAGAATAAACCTTCCATTAGGGACAATGGCTAAAATTTTGGTTTTAGCAAAGAAGCACCTCCATTGTGGGGAAAACAAAGATGTTTAGAAAGGTAAGAAAGAAACAACAGCTAGTTAAAGCCCTCTTAAGAATCCCTGAAGTCAGCTAGTTACAGAATAAACGGAGAAGCAACTAAAAGGATAGTACAGGTGGATGGAGCAGAATGGAGGGCAGTACTACTAAGTGGATACTTACTACATAGCAAACAGAGTGCCAGGCACTTTATATTCATAATTGCCGTTAATCCTTAAAATAAACCCAGGAGCTAGATATTGTTAGCTTCATTTCACAAAGAAAGAAACTAATACATATATTGGTAAAGTGATATAGGAAGGATTAACTTAAAAACCAACTATCTCAATTCCAATGTTAAGCTGTCTCTTCTTCCCAGAAGAAGCGCTTCTTCTGTAATTGAATACATTGCTGAATTTTCCCCACCAGGGTAACTTCCCTCATATAAGCACAAAAGTGATTCAGGTCTTAGATCCAGCTCTTAGTTCTTATTTGTATGCAGCATTAGAGATTAAGTGAATGATTTCAACCATCAAATGAGTTTCATTTTGATTCATGCTCAAGAACACTAATCTGATCCAGGACCTGCCCACTAAAAAAAATAAAATAAAAACATAAGAAAATGAAACAAAAATCTGCACCTGTTCACAAGGAAGATTTTTTGCTGAATAAAAACAACTCAAAAAGCGATGTTTAAGATACTTTGAAAAACTGTTTGGTAACATCTACAAAAACCCTAGCTTACGTATGTCTTGACCCAGAAATTTCACTCCTAGCTGTGTACCCACTGAAGTGTATACACATGTTTATCAAAAGACAAGTTCAAGAATGTTCACAGCAACACTACTCATAATATCCCTAATCTGGAAATGACCCAAATGCCCATCAACAAGAGGATGGAAGAATAAATAAACTGTAGTATAATCACACAATGGAACAAATAAATAATGCCTAGGGGCATTATAGGATGAATCTCACAAACAATATGATGAATGAAAAAGCGAGATGAAAAAGAGTTCATACTGTATGAGTCCACTTAAACCAACTTCAAACAATTAAAACTAATCTATGGTATTGAAAGTCAAGACCACATTACTCATCAGAGGAGCAATGACTGAGTGGCAGCAAGGAGGGCTTATGAAATACAGACAATGTTCTCCTTTAATTTGGGTATGTGTTACATTAGTATGATTGCTTTGCTAAAAATCACCATGTTTTATTCTTGGTGGGTTAACAGAACAGTATTTACACTATATTAATACTTTTAGCCTTCTTCTTATCCCTCCATATAAACAGAGGTATATAATAAATATAGAAGATTTTGTTCTTAATTTTTTTTCAACTATTGGCTAAATGTCAATCTACAGAATTCTTCCATTCATCTCAATATAAGAATACGTATTTTCAACTCCAGTTTCAAATCGAGTAGCCATCCATCTTCACCAAAGAAAAGAAACTGACCCGACTTACCACATATTCAGCTTTAAGTCAATATTTTAAATAAAACCATCATTAACTAGAGTTTTTCCTAATTCCAGATTCATTGACAAAGTCTACTAAAATTCTTCCCTCTTCTGCTACTTAACTTCATGTTCTTAATCTTAAGATGAATGAAGAAATCTTTAAAAGCATTTAACTTAGGAAAATATGAAATGACAATATGCTTTCTAAGAGTAAAATTTTAAGCTCAATGTCTTTCTCATTTTGCAATAGGATCTTTGGGCAAAATACTCTGCAGAGCTGTACAGCATAAAGAACTCCAAAAGCTTAACACTTTTCCATCTGAGAATTTCCAAGCCTTCCACGTGTAACTCAATATTAATTCATAACCATCAATATTTAAATTGTTTTTTTTTAAAGAGAAAATATGACAGAAATACCTATGGATGTTTCTAATTAAGACTATGTTGCTGTTTCTTCTTTTAGAATATTTGATCCCATATGAAAGAATGGCTTTGATATAAATATTTTATTAACCACAAGAAGGAAAGGGGCAAAGAGAAAACACAGACAAGCAGGAAATAAAAGTTTATCTAAAAATTTCCTTTGTAAATTAATCCTCTGACAAAGATGAGTTAGTGGAAAGAACAAATGTCCTGAAGCATACTACAATATCATTCCCAATAAACTCTATTTTGAAAGGCTATTTTACTATGTTAAGGAATGTTATCATTTATTTCCCTGGTTTCCACAATGCTGTGTTTACAAGCAATTCCATATTTTAGAAAGCTAGGCAACCTCCTTGAACAGCTACAGAGTACACATTTAAGGGAAGAGAAAGTAACACCCCTGATGCTCTTATTAATTTTAATGAGCATCAAGATTAATTAATCATCAGTGCTGTGATTATGATTCTGAATCACAGTGGACAACTGATGAAGGCTTATAAATTTTCTTTTCTTTACCCTACCATAAATATTGCTAACTTTCTTAGTAACTGATATGAGAAATTCAGGTCTCTTCAAGATGAAACTTCCTGAGGAATTATGAAATCAGAGCTCCAATGTTAGGAATCACACCATTCAGGAAGAGACAATTTCACAAAGTCACTATTCCAGTGTTACTACTCTACCAAAACCGACTCAAGAAATCCAATTTTACTGGTATGATTAAGCATGTTAATTTCATTCTCTTTTCTATAATGAACACCATCAAACCAATCTGCTATATATTTAGATAATATCAGCAACAAAAATGAAACAATGATAGTATCTGCAAGCTCTTACTATATATAAAGATAAAACTGTTAAAATGTCATACCTCCACTATTCTATTTTTATAAATACCATGAAATACTAAACTCAGCTCAGTTGCAATAAGATATAGGCATATTTACTTAACAAAACTAACTTTTACTATCAATCTGTTTTAAGATTACAGAACTCAATGAATTTGCTTTTACTTTCAAAGAGCATTAAACTGAATTAAAAGAGCCAGAATTGTTTATTTACCACACCAATTTGGACAATCAAGCAAAGCAGAATTTTTAGCACAAATGTTTAATTTGTTTTGTGTATATTGTGATCACATCATTTTGACTCTGAATAAGGTTTTAGCTCCTAATTTTGCATTCTTCCTTTAGGCTTAATTTAAATAGGCATTTTAGAAACTAATTTGTAAGTAAAATAAATAGGAGAATTAAATGTTTCATCAACCAGGTTCTTTGGCTGTTATAATATTCTGAATTTGAGAATTTATTCTGTGACTCTCAGTGAGTCACTCAACTCTTCTATATCAAAATATATTACAAATGTTTTAAAATCTTGTGTTTATAAAATGCGCCACAACCTTTGTATATTCTGCAGCTGCCACCTAGAACCTTTGAAGAGTAAAACCCAGCTATGTTTGCATATAACGTGGTTACTGCTATAGCAGGTTTGAAAATGACAATTATGCTTTATAAAGATTATATGTTTTATCTTTTTAATCTTATTTTTATAATTAAATTTCTAGTTTCTGGGGTGATTAAAATGGTTAGAATTTTTTTAAGGAAGTTATAAAGCTTTATCTAAAAATGTAATACTGTAATACAAAACTGTCTAGATTATATTAGGCTTACATTTTTGATTACTCCAGCTTTTTACATTAAGACAGTTATATTTTTAAATATATTTATACTCTCAATAAAAAAGTTCTTATCCAGCAACTTTTCATCACTGCAAAGACTATTAAACATTTTGATGGGCTGTAGATGATACATGTGTGTGTAACATTACTTACATCTTTAAAGTATAGAATAGTGTTTTGGACTCTGTGGGAAAGGGAGAGGGTGGGGAGATTTGGGAGAATGGCATTGAAATATGTATAATATCATGTATGAAACGAGTCGCCAGTCCAGGTTGGATGCACGATACTGGATGCTTGGGGCTGGTGCACTGGGACGACCCAGAGGGATGGTATGGGGAGGGAGGAGGGAGGAGGGTTCAGGATGGGGAACACATGTATACCTGTGGCAGCTTCATTTTGATATATAGCAAAACCAATACAATATTGTAAAGTTAAATAAAAATTTAAAAAATAAAATAAAATACGTAGGCTAAAGAGGAAAAACCCACACCATTTTCCTTTTCCCACCATGTACAGAGTGACAGCAACCCATGGTGGTAATTTGCATTCCAAGCAAATATATCAGAGAAATCTTCTTTAAACAGGTTGAATAAATTGACTAGAAAAATTTAAAAAAATAAAAATGTATTTAGTTATAAAATTTAAAAAAAAATAAAGTAAATAAATACACCCACTTATGGAACTAAAAACAAATAAAAAAGAAACAATATAGATACCTAAGGAATTCGGCAAACAAATTTCTGAAATACTCTGTCTAAAAAATATGGTATAGAAGCTTTAGTTTATCACTTCTCAGTTAGCTGGCAAGAGTCTCAAATAACATATAGGAAGAGATACCTTATGACTTGAGAATTTAATTACCATAAAATTTTCATTTATATTCACTCTTGGAGTATAATTACATTACCATTAAAAATAATTCTGATTTCATTAATTTAATTTAAAAGATCCTTTATATTAGTAATGCATAATTATACAGATACAGGCTTATTGTGAATGTAATGATACAAATTTCATTACCTTATTTTACTTTGTAGAAATTATATATGCCTAATATTTTAATTTCTCACAAATAATAAAATTAAAGTAGTCTTGACTGAAAATTCAAATAGAACCTTTTGGTCAGTATTTCTGGCTTAATGTTCTTTTTTTAAGGAAAAAAGGAAATGAAGAAAACTGGAACCATTTTAAGTAGAGACTATTTTCTATTTTGGCTAAAATATGAGAGATGGGATTCACTCTACCTCAGAAAGCAGTAAGTCAATGATGTGGAAGACCATGCAGAGTGGGAACTTGGCAGTGAAAAGAGTGAGAAACCACTGGGATGCGTACATATGAGCTTCTAGGTTCAGATCAGAAAAATGGTTGTGCAGGTCCGGTAACTGCTCCTGAAAGTCAAAGTGGAAAATTGAGGGGGAGGAACACTTGAGGATGCTCTATTTTCTGCCACAGCTGTGATTTATGACGAGCTGGCTATGATGACTCTCAATTTACTACAATATTCACTGAATTTTATGTAACTACACAGAAGTGATGACAGGACATGAGAACTGGGGATGTGACCAAGGACAAGACAGACTTGTTATGAACAAATAACAAAGATCAGCTCTTGCTCACTTGACTCTTCCTGTTTCTTGGGAAACGCCTGCAATGAGAGAACACCTGCAGTCTAGTGAGTACTGTGACTGCACGGTCAAGTCACAGCATTTCTGTTCAGGGTTCACGCCTAACTAGCCAGGAAAACAATGCACCTTTTCTTTGAAGACCATTGAATATCAATGTCATTTAGGTTGTATGGTATTACTTCAGTACATTATGGTACTGAAGCCCAAAAGATAATCATACTTTTAACAATCTAGTTTCAACATATTAAGAATGATTAAGGATAGAAAATGTAGTAGTATATCATGTATGAAACGGGATGTCTCCTAAAAAGAAAAGCTTTATGCTAGGTCTTTCCCCCCCAAAGTATACAAGTAAATGCTTTTAAAAAGCATGAAAGGCAAAGTAAAAAGTATTAGCATAGCTATTCCAATAACTGAAAGACAAAGGCAAAGATACATAAAAGCTGACTTTAGTTTTCTTTTCATATACAAGATGCTTTTTGAAAAACACCCCTATGTGCCCATTAGGTATTTTTAATGGGGTATTGAAGAGTCATTAACAAACAAAAAGTGCTAACAGAAAATGCATTTGGTTTCTTCATAATACCATGAGCTAGCTATTCATTTATCAAGTGCTTTTATTTGACTCTCAAAACTCTAAAGAATAATTGATCTTTGATAAAAAATATGAACTTTTGTAAATGAAAGGTGAAACAGTGAAGAATACCAAACATTTACTTGGAAGAATTAAATTTCTGTAAAACAGCCTATTGCTCTTACTGTCCATAGATAAGCAGATTCTTCCACACGGTCTTTTCCCCCTCAGTGCCCATGTGTCGTTGGTGCTTACAGTTCTTTTTGACATCCTCCTCCCCCTTTATTTCTTCTTCACAGTTAAGCTCTTATACCTTTCTGCATTCCCTTCTCTCAATAAAGCTGTCCTTAACCTCAGGGCAAACTCTCTGCCTTCCTCCTGTTCAGTCTGACTTTGGCTTCTCTTCCCCTTTAGACAACTAGGGATCTGACAGCTCATGTCCATTAATTCCTATCAGGAGCCTCTACCGCCACATCCCACTAATCTTCCTCCCAGCCACTTTACTTCCCCCAACTATGGAATCAATTCATTTATGTATTTTCTTCACATTTCTCTTGGGTTCCCAATACTTCATACAGAGAAAGCCATATAAACATGCTTCATGGAGTCATTACAAATTTAAGATTTATTGTACAACCTCAGCTTCCCTGGTGGCTCAGACAGTAAAGTGTCTGCCTACAATATAAGAGACCCAGGTTCAATCCCTGGGTCTGGAAGATCTCCTGGAGAAGGAAATGGCAACCCACTCCAGTACTCTTGCCTTGAAAATCCCATGGATGGAGGAGCCCGGTAGGCTACAATCCATAGGGTTGCAAAGAGTCGGACACAACTGAGTGATTTCACTTTCTTTTCGTACAACCTCAGGTAAAATTTGAAAGCTACTCAGTAATTCCTTTAACAGCACCAGACAATTTTGCTCTTGCTCACAATCTATTTTATGATATATATATAAAAGAATACCTATTTCTCATACATATAATCATATAAATTATGAAATAGTAACACATTGTTTGAGATCTGGAAATTACAGAGAAAAACATTTAAAATATGTGCTTATATTACAATATTTTATGTGGTTTTTAATTTGATCAATATCTATCTCTTTAAAGTGTTCCTTACTTCTAAACCTAAATATAGTACTGGTGCTAGGAAACACTGAGAAAAATATTAAGTATTTCAGTTTTTATTATGAAAATATCATTTCTTTACAAATAATACTGGGAACCCTCTTCATTAACTTAACTCACCATATTCACGCTTAGAAGTTTCTTAATGTTGAATATTTAAATGGAAGACTTTTTTTATAAAAATAGTTTATAAACCATCAAATAATTAAATATTTTATGATATTAAGACCACTGTAGACATTGGTCAAAATCAAATCCATTTACATTTCCTGTAACTTTCCACTAGATTTTCATAAACCATTATTATTTAATTTTAGAATTTTTCTGTAACTTAACAAATCCCTTAGTGATAAAAGTTCCTAGTATTTATTTACCTGCATGAGTCTCTCCAACTGATAGAATTTGCAGTGAAGATCTTCAAAGTTGTTTTTGTAGAGGTCTCGTAAACCATAGTCATACATGATTTTCACCAAAACACAGAATGCTTGTTCTTCTGGCATCTACAGGAAAACATACACATATAGAACATGACTGAATGTGCATGTGACCAGAATGTCAGAAACATTCCCGCATGTTATTAGACCCCTGGATCAGTGGTTTAAGGTCACTTGGGAATGAAATTCTTCAGAGCCAGCATTCTGCAGAGACATAGGTAAAATATATGCTCCAAGTTTTGAGCTCCCTCATTTGAGATGAATTTCCCTCTTTTGTTAATTTTAATCATCCTTTCATTTACTCATTAAACCATCTTAAAAATAAGTAATACAGTCAGATGATATCCAAAAAATCAAAACAGTGTAAAAGTATATGAAGGTTAAAAAAAAGTCCCACTCCTCTCTATCCTTATAACCACTAACCCCTGTATCTGCCTCCCACCTCTTCTGCATAATCCCAAAATTACTCTTAATAATTTCTTGTGTATCCTGTCAATTTATTTATGCAAATAAAAGAATTGTACTTATTTTATTTTCCCTTTCCTACATAAAAGATAGCATTCTAAATACACTGCTATGTATACTTGCTTTCCGCTCTCAATAATGTTCCCAAAAGAGGGATTGCTGGGCCAAAGGATAGAAAGTTTTTATTTTTGATAGGTAGTATGATATTGTCCTCCCAGAATTTTCTTGATGTTGTTTATTTTTCTCTCTATAAAAAACATTTTTCAGCTGTTTCAGAAGCTTATGAGCTTCTTTCATTAAGATTTAAATGACAAAATTTGATATACCTTTCCAGAGATATTTTTATCTTAACAGAGAATAAAGTCTAAAATCAAAAGAACAGATCTCTAAATTATAGTATAAAGCTGAAAGAATTTAGAGAGGGACATATTCAATATTCTAGAATCTGTACCAAGCAAACAGAAAAAGTTGTCCTTACTCGAGGTTGTAGGATGTACCTATTATGTAAACATTTAGTTTAAATGTCATTTCTTTCAAAGTCTGACCTTGGCTGTTTATGGTATCTGACACATCTGTTAGACTAACTTCCTGCCTGTATAACTGAATCAAGTAGGGTTCTATTCACCCACTTAGAAATGGAACTGTTTATCGGAGTCCCGTACACAAATGGGCCACTTCTGTTTTCTACTATAAACCATGAAATATGTGAGTTAGTTAAAATCTCCTAAAGTTAAATAATTACAGTTAGCTCTTGTCATTTTGCTTCTCTAAATATTTGCGTATATCTTTTTTTATCTATGAGTTGGGGGCTTGGCTTTGACCCCAGCTGTTCAAATCAGCAGACACCTTTCAGTTTATTTGCAGTTATCTGGAAGGTAAGCACACTATATTTTCTACCCCTTTATCAATTCTGCACTGAAGCTTCAGTTGAGACTAACGTGCACATATACAGTCACAGTACTTCTCTTATTACCACATTCTAAGCCTCTTCGTCTTCTCTCAGATCTCTTCTAAAATGGCTATACAAAAAAGCTGCAAGTAAGATAACTGTAACCAGCCCTGGAGAAATTAATTCACTTAATCTCTCCTTCTTTCTGAGTGATGGTTAGTTGAATATTTTACCATCTGCTATCTCATCTTATTTCCTTGAATGTGGTACAACCATTAAAGCAAATGTTTAAATGCCCTTCAGCATCCATATATGCAATTTCTGAACATATGAGATCATGCACTGTTCTAGGCCCTGGATATAGAGGCAAAAGTAGAGTGTTGTCCCAAAGGACGAGGAAATAGGCAAGTCAACTTGAGTTTGATATAGACACAGAAGTTCTGGAGTAGGGGAGGCTGGATGTGTGGAAAGAGGAGTTAGATGCCACTACAGTTACAGTGCAAACAGAGGGATGGCTGAGTATGAGCTAGATCAGAATAAACTATTCACAAAAATGACAAGAGACGTAAATTTCTACTGTGCTTTTAGGTATGGAGCTTAAGGTCATTCTTATTCATTCATTCCATACTCATTCTCTCTTCCTCTATCCCTGAAAGCACCTCTGTCTTTTATCTCTTGGCCCCCTTTCCCCTCTCTCTCCTCCACCTTCCCCATGTAACTGTCCCTCTCACACATACATATCAACTTTGAACTTGACCCCTAAAAGAGAAATCCTTAATAACCTTTATTAAAAAAAAAAATCTGGATTTGTTGGGAGGTGGATAGCCTTGGAGTTAGTATCCTTCAGGTCTAGCTTCAGCAATACAGTCAAGGTTTTGATTTTCAGTTAGTTCATGGGTCACATGAAAGTCATAGACTAAACCTATAAAATATCAGTCCAGCTGGGGTAGAATCAATACTGACTATCTGTGAAGACTAAGGTCAGATATAATAAGCTCTTATGGAATCTCAGATACTGCCTTATCATGAAACTGACTAAAAATGAATCCCTGTGAAAACAGAAAAGGCTCGCTAACAAAATGAGTAAGAAAGTAATGGGAAATATGTATAATCCTTTGGAAAGTAGAAATTCAACTTCTCTTTATAGTTTAAAGATGAAATGGGATCTGTTTAGCATCTTCAATTAAAGCTTCCCTTGGTATTTCTCTCCCTTCAATTAATATATTCATTATTAAAGCAGAAAGTAGGGTATGCACTCAAAATTTAATAAAAATCTCAAAGATGTAAAAAATGAGAATACCTAATAATGTATAAAATATAGCTAAACAACAAATACTCATGGACATTTACACCACAGAGAAAAAAGGAAGTTCACATGTAGACTTATAATGGTATTTTGCTTTTGAAGGGTAAGACAATGCATGTTCATGAAATATATGTCAGTAAAATGTCAACAACAGGGAGTGAAGGCTGAGATGAGATTTGATGATACTGTAAAACATAAGATACATGATAAAAATATATTTTGGAAATAATAAACAATAATTACTTGTAGCCACTAGTGGCTTCATGATGGCAGGAAAAACAATAAATTAAAATTTTGCAATGTAAATAAATATTAAAAATTCTAATAATAAGTTGGGAGATAGGAACCTAGCATTAGCAATGGCTGGATTTTACCAAAACTCATCAAATATAGAAAATATAAATAAATTGGAATTGAGAAGCACATCATTACATGTCATTTCCATCAGACAAAACAGACAATAAACAGACTCAAGAGTCTAAGCAACAGTAGAATATGGCAAAATAATTATTAATTCATTTCCAGTATTTACAACTTTTCTGTTTTTAATGTTATATAATGTAAGTTTATATCATTAAATTTTCCCCAGTTTTATTGAGATGTAATTGATGTACAAGAGCGTGTAAGTTTAAGATGCACAAAATTATGGGTTTTTCTGATTTATATATTTCTACATATATATAAATGTATGTATAATTATATCCATATCACCTCACATAGATATTATTTTTGTTTTTTATTGTGAGAATTTTTGAGTTTTTTTGTGGTGAGCAATTTTCAAATATGTAATATTGTTAACTGTATTTACCATGCTGTACCTTACAGCCCGTGAACTTATTAACCTAGTGACTGGAAGTTTATACCCTTTTACCATACTCACCCATTTCTTCCATCCCTCACACCTGGCAACTACCTACCTACTCTGTTTTTGTAACTTCTCTTTTTTAAAAAAAAGTTTCTGCATGTAAGTGACAGCAAACATGTTGTTCTCTGACTGACTTATTTCACTTTGCATAAAGCCCTCAAGATTCATTCATATTGTCATAATGAAAGGATTTCCTTTTTATGGCTGAATACTGTTCTACTCTATGTGTATACCATAGTCTCTCTTATCTACCCATCACACAGTAGACACTTCAGTTCAGTTCAGTTCAGTCGCTCAGTCATGTCCGACTCTTTGCGACCCCATGAATCGCAGCACGCCAGGCCTCCCTGTCCATCACTAACTCCCGGAGTTCACTCAAACTCACGTTCCTCGAGTCGGTGATGCCATCCAGCCATCTCATCTCTGTCTCTATGTCTTCATTATTGTAACTAATGCTGCAATGAATGTGGTATGAAGGTATCTTTATGAGTTTGTTTCTTTGTTTCCTTTGGATAAATACTCAGAAGTATAATCACTGGATCACATGTTAGTTCTAGTTTTCACTTTGTGAGCAACCTCTCTTCTGTTTCCCACAGGGCCTGAACCAGTTCCCATTCTCACCCACAGGGCACAAGGGAAACATTTTCTCCATATTCGCACCAACACTTATTAACTGTTGTGTTTCTGATGATAGCTAGCACTGTGGTTTGATTTGCACTTCATTAATGATTAACATAAAGAGTCTGCCTGCAATGTGGGAGACCTGGGTTTAACCCCTGGGTTGGGAAGATCCCCTGGAGAAGGAAATGGCAATTCATTCTAGCATTCTTGCCTGGAAAAATCCCATGGACAGAGGAAGCTGGTAGGCTACAGTCCATGGGGTTGCAAAGAGTCAGACACAACTGAACAATTTTCACATACACATACGTAACGATTAATAATGTTGAGCACCTTTTCACGTACAGAATGGCCACCTGTATGTCCAGAGGAAAAGTTTTCAACCTATCACCAGTGAGTATGATGTCAGCTGTTGGCTTATCACATACAGCCTTCATTATGTTTAGGTACATGTCTTCTATATCCATTATGTTGAGAGATCTTCTCATGAACGGATGTTGAATTTTGTCAAATGCTTTCCTGCACCTATTGAAATAATCATATGATTTTTATTTTTCACTCTATTAATGTGACACATAACTTTTATGATTTCCATTTGTTGACCTATCCTTGCATCAGTTCAGTTCAGTTCAGTCGCTCAGTCGTATCCAACTCTTTGTGAACCCATGGACTGCAGCACGCCAGACCTCCCTGGCCATCACCAACTCCCAGAGTTTACTCAAACTCATGTCCATTCAGTTGGTGATGCCATCCAACCATCTCATCCTCTGCCGTCCCCTTCTCCTCTGGCCCTCAATCTTTCCCAGCATCAGGGTCTTTTCTAATGAGTCAGTTCTTCACATCAGATGGCCAAAGTACTGGAGTTTCAGCTTCAGCATCAGTCCTTCCAATGAATATTCAGGACTCATTTCCTTTAGGATGGACTAGTTGGATCTCCTTGTAGTCCAAGGGACCCTCAAGAGTCTTCTTCAACACTACAGTTCAAAGGCATCAATTCTTCAACACTCAACTTTCTTTATAGTCCAACTCTCACATCCATACATGACTACTGGAAAAACCAAGGCTTTGACTAGATGGACCTTTGTTGGCAAAGTAATGTCTCTGCTTTTTAATATGCTGTCTAGGTTGGTCATAGATTTTCTTTCAAGGAGCAAGGGTCTTTTAATTTCATGGCTGCAATCACCATCTGCAGTGATTTTGGAACCCCCAAAAATAAAGTCTGTCACTGTTTCCATTGTTTCCCCACTGATTCGCCATAAAGTGATGGGACCAGATGCCATGATTTTAGTTTCCTGAATGTTGAGTTTTAAGCCAACTGTTTCACTCTCCTCTTTCACTTTCATCAAGAGGCTCTTTAGTTCTTCACTTTCTGCCATAAGGGTGGTGTCACCTGCATATCTGAGGTTATTGATATTTCTCCCAGCAATCTTGATTCCAGCTTGTGCTTCATCCAGCCCAGCATTTCTCATGATGTATTCTGCAGTAAGTTAAATAAGCAGGGTACCAATACACAGCCTTGACATACTCCTTTCCCTATTCAGAACCAGTCTGTTTTTTCATGTCCAGTTCTAACTGCTGCTTCCTGACCTGCATACAGATTTCGCAAGACACAGGTCAGGCGGTCTGGTATTTCCATCTCTTTAAGAATTTTCCAGAGTTTGTTGTGATAGACATAGTTTAAAGCTTTGGCATGGTCAATAAAGCAGAAGTAGATGTTTTTCTGGAACTCTCTTGCTTTTTCCATGATCCCCATTTGAACATGGTATATGATCCTTTTAATGTTTTGTTCAATTCCGTTTGCTGGTATATTGTTGAGAATTTCTGAACTGTATTTATTAGGGATATTGGCTTATAGTTTTCTTGTAGTAACCTTCTCTGGTTTTGATATTAAAGTAAAACTTGCCTTCTTAAAATGAATTTGAGAGTTTTTTCTCCTCTCCAATTTTTTGGGAAGCGTTTGAGAAGGATTCGTACTAATTCTTTAAATGTTTGGTTTTAATGTTTGGTGGTATGCAGCTAAAATCATCTGGTCCTGGGGTTTTCTTTGTTGAGGAAGTTTTGATTCCTGATTCAGTCTCCTTACTTGCTGCTGATCTATTCAGACTTTCTATTCTTGAGTCTTGTGTATTGCTAGAAATTTATTCATTTTTTTCCTAGGCTATCCAATTTGTTGGTGTATTGCTTTTCAAAGTAGTCTCTTGTTATCCTTTATATTTCTGTTGTATCAGTTGTAATGTCCCCTCTTTTTTAATAATCTCATTTATTTGTGTTCCCTTGATTAATTTAGCTAAAGCTATGTAATTTTGTTTATCCTTATCTCTTTTGAACATTTTTAACTTAAAGTCTATTTTGTAGGATATAAGCATAGCTACCTCTACTTTCTTTTGGTTACCATTTGTTTAAAATACTTTAATTCTATCCCTTCACTCTCAGTCTATGTGTATCCTTAAGGCTAAAGTGAGTCTCTTTGGGCAGCATATTATTGGATCCTGCCTTTTTTTTTTTCTTTTTCCAATCAGCCACTCCATGTCTTTTGGGATAATTTATCCATTTTCATTTAAATTAATACTGATAGATAAGGATTCATTATTAACATTTTGTTAACTGTGTTTCTCTTTGTGAATTCTTTGACTCTTGCTTCTGCTCTTGCAGTCTTTCTTTGTGTTTGCTGACTCTTTGTAATAGCATGCTTTGATTCTCTTTTGTGAATCTACTGTTGGTTTTGCTTTATGGTTAATATGAGCCTTATATAAAATATAACATCCTATTTTAACTTGATAACAACTTAACTTTGAAAGCGTAAAGAAACTTCATACTTACTGTTTCTTCTCACTTCACATTTTATTGATGTCATAATTTACATCCTTTTTTAAAAATATGTGATAAAAATTACTATAGTTATGGTATTTGTTTTATACTTTTTAAAAAGAGCTGTAAGTGAATTATCTTCTACCAGTATACATTAGAGAATCTGACTCTGACTATGTATTAATCATTGTTGTTGCTCAGTCACTAAGTTATGTCCGACTCTGTGACCCCATGGACTGCAGCACGCCATACTTCCTTGTCCTTCACTATCTCCCAGAGTTTGCTCAAATTCATGTCCACTGAGTCGGTGATGCTATCTAACTATCTCATTCTCTCCCACCCTCTCCTCCTTTTGCCTTCAATCTTTCCCAGCATCAGGGTATTTTCCAGTGAGTCGGCTCTTTGTATCAGGTGGCCAAAGTATTGGAGCTTGAGCTTCAGCATCAGTCCTTTCAACGGATATTCAGGGTATTTATCATTACAAGTGAATTTTACAATTCATGTTTTTATGATGTTAAATCAGCATCCCTTTATTTCAGCTTGATGATGCCCATTAATTTTTCTGAAAGGCAGGACTAGTGATGCGGAACTCACTCCGCTTTTGTTTGTTGAGGAACACATTTATCTCTATTTCATTTACAAAGTTCAGCTTTGCCAAGCCTAGTATTCTTGGTTGATATTTTTTTCTTTCACTATGTTGAATATATCATCTCACACTTCCTTGGCCTCCAGTGTTTCTGCTGAGAGACTAAACAGACTTACAATAAGTCTGGATAAACCTCTTCTTTGGGTGGGGCTGCTGGCTGTGCACCATGGTCAAAATGGCCACTAGCTGGGCTTTGCAATCGCCTCTGGATGGGCACGGTCACAGACTGCTTGGCAGGGTGGCACCAGTGGTTAGACTGGCTGGGCTCCATAGCTTGATGGTACTGAAGGCTGGGCTTTGAGGCTGCCCAGAATGACCCTTCGGGCTTCCTGTTTATACAGTGGGACAGGCTGTGCCCAACAGTTGGGCGAGGTTGCTGACTTCGCTCTCTCTCTGAGCAGGGCTGTAAGATGCAATCGGCAGCTTGCTCTGTTTCTCTGGCCAAACTTCCTAGACGATCAGGACTGGAGCCTAAACCAGCAATTATATGGGGCCTGTGAATTTGCTTCCCTGCCTGGCCAGAGCAGTAGAACAAGCTTCATGGCCAGTATAGCTCATTGACTGGTGATCTACATCAAACAGACTGCCAACCAGTATCTCTGACCAGATGAGGTCACTGGCTTGGCTCTACACATGGACAGAGCTATGGGCTGGGAAATCTCATTGAATGCCACTGAAAGCAGTAATGTGGGCTGCAAAGACCCTCTTCTCTGTCACTATCTGATTTCTTCTGGTCAAGCCCTGCCAATTCCCCTAGTGATCTCTATTAGGTAGAGCAAAGTAGCCCTCCTAGAAAGCATCTTGCAACACTGGGGGAGCTGGATTTCCACCTTGGGTTCTCACTTTGGGATGCTGTAAGGATAAAGCTAGTGGTAAGGAACGTTCCTGCCAATTCAGGAGACACAAGAAACATAGGTTTGATCCCTAGGTGTGGAAGATCCCCTGGAGGAGGGTATGGCAACCCACTCCAGTATTCTTGCATGGAGAATTGCACGGACAGAGGAGCCTAGCAGACTACAGTCCATAAGACTGCATAGAGTCAGACACGACTGAAGCAACCTAGCATGCATGCAAGAATAAAGGAGATGTATGTGAGGGACAACATAGGCATGCGGTAGGGGACCAAGGAGGGGTCTTTCCCTCCTTGAACACAGAAACTTTGTCTTACACATCAACAACTATCATAGTGCTTTTATAGGTAGGTACACACAAGAATTAAAATGAAATGGGTAAAACTTTTTATCCAGGTAAAATTACAAAAGTAAATTTATTTTCTTTATTTTTTTTAATATGTATAATCTCATTTAACTCACTCATCAGTCTTACTATGCAGGAGATATTTACTACTCCCATTGTAGAGGTAAGGTATAAAGGTATAAAGCTAGGTTAGGTTAAGGTTAAGTCACTTCATTCGTGTCCAACTCTGTGTGACCCCATAGACGGCAGCCCACCAGGCCCCCTGTCCCTGGGATTCTCCAGGCAAGAACACTGGAGTGGGTTGCCATTTCCTTCTCCAATGCATGGAAGTGAAAAGTGAAAGTGAAGTCGCTCAGTCATGTCCGACTCTTCGCGACCCCATGGACTGCAGCCCACCAGGCTCCTCCGTCCATGGGATTTTCCAGGCAAGAGTAACCAAAACGTCTTTATAATTTGGCAGCAACTGAAAGCTACTACAGGTTTTAGAGAGTAGTTTTTTTAAAAGTTGAGAAAATAGAGGCAGAGGTCTCTTGAATAATCTGGATAAAGGTATATGAAGCTAAAAGAGATTAAATCAATAGAAAGGAAATTACTACTAAAGTGCTTTCTACTGTTAAAATGGTTTCCAGAAATATATGCTCTCACAAAGGAAGTGGCAAAATGTGTTTCTTTTCATATAAATAAGAGCACTTCTTATGTATCACTGGGAAGAATGATCCATGAAAAGAATGCCCCCTTTCTGTTCCTCACCCTTTTTATTACAAAAACAGTGAGAGCCTACAGTGTCCAGGCTCCCCTAGGAATTAAGGCACACAAGCTCAGGGTAATGTCTGGGTTGGGGTTTATTATACAGCACAACTGTGTCTTTGAAATGTTACTTTCTTTTAAGGCTGATCATATATGGCACTTGGAACATAAAATCTCTGTTATTCACTTTAGCTGATGAGATCATTTCTAACTTCGTCTTAATTCCAAAGCTCTTTGTGGCATGTAGTAATTTCTATGCCCCTACTAACTGCTGGATTCAGATGACTTAGGTTCAAATACCAATCCTAGTTGTGACCTTGGGCATGCTACCTCCCCAGGTGTCAAATTCCTCTTCTGTAAAGCAGGGATCGTGACCATCTACTTCGTTCTGAGGACTGAATGAGATCGATGTATAGCTCTTAGACCTTCCCCGATATATAAGTGACACATGAAAATTAACCACTATTATTGTGCACTCAGCCCCTTGCGAATGTAAAAACCTGCACGTGCCCTCAGGTATGCATATTTATATCCCATGATGAGCAAGAGGGGCTCCCCTTGTGGGTCAGCTGGTAAAGAATCCACCTGCAATTCGGGAGACCTAGATTCCATTCCTAGGTTGGGAAGATCCCCTGGAGAAGGAAACGGCTACTCACTCCAGTATTCTGACCTGGAGAATTCCAAGGACTGTATAGTCCATGGGGTCACAAAGAGTTGGACACGACTGAGCGACTTTCACTTTCACTCACTAAACTGCTGGGTACTGCTATAACTTTGTATCCCCCAAAGCTCTTAGCACAGAGAGCTAAATAAATCCCAAGTAGTTGATATTTATTTAAGATAATTTTAATAAAACTGAATAAATCTGCCTTTATCAATGAAGGCATGTCACTCACACAGGGCAATCAGTTGGCAACTGTGAAGGTAAAAGTCAGCAAAAATGTAGAAAAGGATCAGTGTAAAAGTCGAAGCAGATCAGATCAGATCAGATCAGTGGCTCAGTTGTGTCCAACCCTTTGCAACCCCATGAATCGCAGCACGCCAGCCCTCCCTGTCCATCACCAACTCCCAGAGTTCACCCAGACTCACGTCCATCGAGTCAGTGATGCCATCCAGCCAGCTCATCCACTGTCGTCCCCTTCTCCTCCTGCCCCCAATCCCTCCCAGCATCACAGTCTTTTCCAATGAGTCAACTCTTCTCATGAGGTGGCCAAAGTACTGGAGTTTCAGCTTCAGCATCATTCCTTCCAAAGAAATCCCAGGGCTGATCTCCTTCAGAATGGACTGGTTGGATCTCCTTGCAATCCAAGGGACTCTCAAGAGTCTTCTCCAACACCACAGTTCAAAAGCATCAATTCTTCAGTGCTCAGCCTTCTTCACAGTCCAACTCTCACATCCATACATGACCACAGGAAAAACCATAGCCTTGACTAGACGAACCTTTGTTGGCAAAGTAATGTCTCTGCTTTTGAATATGCTATCTAGGTTGGTCATAACTTTCCTCCCAAGGAGTAAGCGTCTTTTAATTTCATGGCTGCAGTCACCATCTGTAGTGATTTTGGAGCCCTGAAAAATAAAGTCTGACACTGTTTCCACTGTTTCCCCATCTATTTCCCATGAAGTGGTGGGACCAGATGCCATGATCTTCGTTTTCTGAATGTTGAGCTTTAAGCCAACTTTTTCATTCTCTACTTTCACTTTCATCAAGAGGCTTTTGAGTTCCTCTTCACTTTCTGCCATAAGGGTGATGTCATCTGCATATCTGAGGTTATTGATATTTCTCCCAGCAATCTTGATTCCAGCTTGTGTTTCTTCCAGTCCAGCGTTTCTCATGATGCACTCTGCATATAGGTTAAATAAACAGGGTGACAATATACAGCCTTGATGAACTCCTTTTCCTATTTGGAACCAGTCTGTTGTTCCATGTCCAGTTCTAACTGTTGCTTCCTGACCTGCATACAGATTTCTCAAGAGGCAGGTCAGGTGGTCTGGTATTCCCATCTCTTTCAGAATTTTCCACAGTTGATTGTGATACACACAGTCAAAAGCTTTGGCATAGTCAATAAAGCAGAAATAGATGCTTTTCTGGAACTCTCTTGCGTTTCCTATGATCCAGCGGATGTTGGCAATTTGATCTCTGGCTCCTCTGCCTTTTCTAAAACCAGCTTGAACATCAGGAAGTTCACGGTTCACATATTGCTGAAGCCTGGCTTGGAGAATTTTGAGCACTACTTTACTAGCGTGTGAGATGAGTGCAACTGTGCGGTAGTTTGAGCATTCTTTGGCATTGCCTTTCTTTGGGATTGAAATGAAAACTGACCTTTTCCAGTCCTATGGCCACTGCTGAGTTTTCCAAATTTGCTGGCATATTGAGTGCAGCACTTTCACAGCATCATCTTTCAGGATTTGGAATAGCTCAACTGGAATTCCATCACCTCCACTAGCTTTGTTCGTAGTGATGCTTTCTAAGGCCCACTTGACTTCACATTCCAGGATGTCTGGCTCTAGGTGTGATCACTGGATCACACCATCGTGATTATCTGGGTCATGAAGATCTTTTTTGTACAGTTCTTCTGTGTATTCTTGCCATCTCTTCTTAATATCTTCTGCTTCTGTTAGGTCCATACCATTTCTGTCCTTTATTGAGCTCATCTTTGCATGAAATGTTCCTTTGGTATCTCTGATTTTCTTGAAGAGATCCCTAGTCTTTCCCATTCTGTTGTTTTCCTCTATTTCTTTGCACTGATCGCTGAAGAAGGCTTTCTTATCTCTTCTTGCTATTCTTTGGAACTCTGCATTCAGATGTTTATATCTTTCCTTTTCTCCTTTGCTTTTCACTTCTCTTCTTTTCACCGCTATTTGTAAGGCCTCCCCAGACAGCCATTTTGCTTTTTTGCATTTCTTTTCTATGGGAATGGTCTTGATCCCTGTCTCCTCTACAATGTCATGAACCTCAATCCATAGTTCATCAGGCACTCTATTTATCAGATCTAGGCCCTTAAATCTATTTCTCACTTCCACTGTATAATCATAAGGGATTTGATTTAGGTCATACATGAATGGTTTAGCGGTTTTCCCTACTTTCTTTAATTTAAGTCTGAATTTGGCAAGAAGGAGTTCATGGTCTGAGCTACAGTCAGCTCCTGCTCTTGTTTTTGATGACTGTATAGAGCTTCTCCATCTTTGGCTGCAAAGAATATAATCAATCTGATTTCGGTGTTGACCATCTGGTGATGTCCATATATAGAGTCTTCTCTTGTGTTGTTAGAAGAGGGTGTTTGTTATGACCAGTGCATTTTCTTGGCAAAACTCTATTACCTTTGCCCTGCTTCATTCCATATTCCAAGGCCAAATTTGCCTGTTACTCCAGGTGTTTCTTGACTTCCTACTTTTGCATTCCAGTCCCCTATAATGAAAAGGACATCTTTTTCGGGTGTTAGTTCTAAAAGGTCTTGTAGGTCTTCATAGGACCGTTCAACTTCAGCTTCTTCAGCGTTACTGGTTGGGGCACAGACTTGGATTACTGTGATATTGAATGGTTTGCCTTGGAAATGAACAGATATCATTCTGTCGTTTTTGAGATTGCATCCAAGTACTGCATTTCGGACTCTTTTGTTGACCATGATGGCTACTCCATTTCTTCTGAGGGATTCCTGCCCGCAGTAGTAGATATAATGGTCATCTGAGTTAAATTCACCCATTCCAGTCCATTTCAGTTCGCTGATTCCTAGAATGTCGACATTCACTCTTGCCATCTCTTGTTTGACCACTTCCAATTTGCCTTGATTCATGGACCTGACATTCCAGGTTCCTATGAAATACTGCTCTTTACAGCATCGGACCTTGCTTCTATCACCAGTCACATCCACAGCTGGGTATTGTTTTTGCTTTGGCTCCATCCCTTCATTGTTTCTGGAGTTATTTCTCCATTGATCTCCAGTAGCATATTGGGCACCTTCTGACCTGGGGAGTTTCTCTTTCAGTATCCTATCATTTTGCCTTTTCATACTGTTCATGGGGTTCTCAAGGCAAGAATACTGAAGTGGTTTGCCATTCCCTTCTCCAGTGGACCACATTCTGTCAAATCTCTCCACCATGACCGCCCGTCCCAAATGTAACTATATTAGTACTGGATTTCAATATTATAGTAAATGATAAATGTAAGAAATTTTTGTATTATCTGTATTTTGTATTGGCTATTTAGCTTATGAAAGTGAAGTCGCTCAGTCATGTCCGACTCTTTATGACCCCATGGACTATAGCCTACCCGGCTTCTCAGTCCATGGGATATTCCAGGCAAGAGTACTAGAGTGGTTTGCCATTTCCTTCTCCAGAGGATCTTCCTGACCCAGTGATCAAAGCCGGGTCTCCCGCATTGTAGGCAGACACTTTATCCCCTGAGCCACCAGGGAAGCCATTTAGCTTATATCACGTTTCATTTTAAAAATCAGTCAAGATCTGAAAATCAATCTGGAGCTGCACTAGCAAACTTCATTTTACTGTAAGAGTGGGTTCCCCCACTAAGTAGCATTGGGGCATCTGTTTTTAAAAAAGCATTAAAATGACTCTTTAACTTACTGTTGTTGTCGTTTAGTTGCTAAGTTGTGTCAGACTCCTTTGCGACCCCATGAACTGCAGCCTGCTAAGCTCCTCTGTCCATAGGATTTTCCAGGCAAGAATACTGGAGTGGGTTGCCATTTCCTTCTCCAGGGAATCTTCCTGACCCAGGGATCGAACCTGCATCTCCTGCTTTGCATGTGGATCCTTTACTGCTAAGCCACCAGTGAAGCATTTAACTTATTACAGTGATTTCACTGAACTAGACAATCTAATTTATCATTGATATGTAGTTGATTTGTCTAACTTAAAATAAAAATAAATCATTGAATAATATATTTTAAAATCAGATATTAGAATTTGGAGCACAGTGTGTCTCTAGTAGTGAATACCCATCTTTGCTGTGTACAGGAGCTTTGTCATGGAAACAATATTGCTTTACTGAGGAAATGATAAGATAAATATTAAAAGCTTATATCAAAATGTTTAAGATATCACAATGTCATCCACAGCTCTATGAAATACCAAACTAAATACCTGCCTCATGTGCACAATCTGAGAATCAAGCATGACATAATCACTGTTTATTAACAAATGCTGATAATGATGTGCCATCTGTACTAATAGAGGTTATCACTGAATGGAGCCAGTCTTTAAGCTTCACTGCTTCTCTCTATGTGCTCAGTTATGTCCGACTCTCTGTGACCCCATGGACTGTACAGTCCACCAGGCTCCTCTGTCCCTGGAATTCTCCAGGCAAGAATACTGGAGTGGGTTGCCATTTCCTACTCAGAGGATCTTCCCAACCCAGGGATCCAACTCATGTCACTTGTGTCTCCTGCACTGGCAGGCGATTCTTTATCACTGTGCCACCTAGGAACTCCTGCTTCTCTCTGCGATCAACCACAAAACAAAGCGCGCTACGTATTTCAAAAGTCTTTAAGACTCACCTGAAGTGACATACATCAAGATTTTTTTGAAGTAAAATTGTATGTTGAAAATCTTAAATAACTGTTTAGGATAAAACTAAGTTTTTATTTCACATTATGTGTTTTCATGTCTTTTTGTAGTCAATCTACCTTTTTCCCATGAAGTTAATGAATATTCCACTGATTTTTTTGTTTTCTTCAACAAAGGTGAATGTTAGAGACTATTCTGACAATCATAAATTAATGAGTTTTCATTTTCTGTTTACAAGTTGAAAAGCAAATAGATGAAAACTTCTGAGTGTTTATTTTCCTTTAAATCAAATACATGCCAAATACATTTAAATTTAATGGCTATTTGTAAGTCTTAAAACATGCTGTTCCACCTATTAGTTTGCTTTGCGTGCTCGATATAAACTAGGGTCCAAAAGAAAACTGGCTGGGCAAATAATTATTAGTTTTAGAAAGAACAGCATTGTTACATTCATTCATTCATGACCCCATTAAACCTCACAAAAGTAGGTATAAGTTCCACATTTTAAATATTAGACTAGCGAGGTTCAAGGAAGTTAAGTGATTTGCCAATAACTATACATCTATTGGAGAAGGCAATGGCACCCCACTCCACTATTCTTGCCTGGAAAATCCCATGGATGGGCGAGCCTGGTGGGCTGCTGTCTATGGGGTCGCACAGAGTCAGACATGACTGAGTGCCTTCACTTTCACTTTTCACTTTCATGCATTGGAGAAGGAAATGGCCAGCCACTCCAGTGTTCTTGCCTGGAGAATCCCAGGGACAGGGGGCCTGGTAGGCTGCCGTCTATGGGGTCACACCGAGTCGGACACGACTGAATCGACTTAGCAGCAGCATACATCTATTACATAAAGTCTGGACTTAACCCCATGGCTATACTCCTTTTACGCCAGATACAAAATAAAACTACACTTGTAATGCATGGTATTCAACATTCATAGAAACCCAGGACGATGATAATATTATTTTCACTTTATATTATAAATGAAGAAACTGATTCTTCAATCTCAGGGAACTTCCCCAAGGTCATGTAACTTGAAAGGTATTAACCCACAATTTAAATTCATAGCTGTGGTTTTTATAATCCTTTGAAGGAATTCGGCTTTGAAAGGACAAAGAAATCTGAGAGAGCTAAATGGGAGGATCAAAAGAGGATTTTTTTTCTTAAGGCAAAATGCCTTGATTGTATTTACAGGACACAGGGAGAAGATGCTGAGGAATGACTCTTGAAGCACTGATGCAAAAATTAACAGAGAACAGGAAAAATCTCTTAGGTTTATAAGGAAAAGGTGATTTGGAAGTAAAGAAGGCCTTATTAAAAATAAACTCAAACTCTTATATCAAAGAATCACTGTAAGATAATGGGATATATCTGTCTAGTATTCTACCTTCCTATCATCAGATGTCAAAAGCTCCTTTCTTACAGGAACACCATTTCATTTTTCAGGAAGAGTTGATCCAGATCATTACCAGCACAGAGGTGAACTTAAGACCTAGGCCAGGCCTATCAGAACACTTGAACTTCCTGACCTCAATAACCAACTCAAGAATGGCAGACCCCCAAGGGCAGGCCAGCCAGAATCCTCCAGGGTTTTTGCTTGCTTGTTTGTTTTAAGTGCAGAAGCTATAGCAAAAGATAAACATGATGCCTTCTAAATGAAGCTGTAAAACTGAAAAGTATGAAGCCAGGCCAACTTGCAAACTGCCTACTTTGTGCCCTGCCTTTATAAGTTAAGGCAATAAACTCTAAGCACAACAGAGATACAGAGATGCAGATTTCTGATAACAAAATATGAACTCTGGAATATCAAGCATATCAAAATCATCTCTGCTCTGGACTTCCCAGTTATGTGAGCCAATACATTTCCTTTTAAATTTAAACTACTTTGAGTTCATGTTGTCACATGTAGCAGAAAGATTCCTAAATAATATCATGGCACAAATAGTTTACTTATATAAGCATATAAAGACACTAGGAAGCCTCTGTTTGGTTACCTCGGACTTTGTAGAATCTTTATGTTCAGGAAAACTAAGAAGTAGCTCTGCTTCTCATTTCTTAAGTTCATTGGTTAAATCTTACCCGAAACTTATTTGTAATTTTTAAAATCTTATATTATTTTTAAATGTAGCACACAGAAAAATACATAAAAGTTAAGATTATACTTTATAGAATAAATGATTAAGGAATATAAACAGGTTAGGAGCTAGAATACTGTTTACTCCTGAAGATCCCTACGTGTCCCCTCCCAGTCATGACTCCCAGTTTCTCCTGGAAGGTCATGATCCTGACTTTAACTGTATTGACTTCATTGGTATTATCTGTATTTTCCATCTACATAGCATCCTAAGAAAACAGAGTTTACTTTTGTCATTATTGAATTATACTAAATGGAATCATACCAAATGATACCAATAATGTGCTTTCTTACTAAACTTTATGCTTGTATGATTCATTCACAATAGCCCATGTAGTATAGGAATTTCCCAGATGGTGCTAATGATAAAGAGTCTGCCAATGTAGGAGATGTAAGAGATGCAGGTTTGATCTCTGGGTCAAAAGATCCCCCGGAGGAGGGCAGAGCAACCCACCCTGGTATTCTTGCCTGGAGAATCCCATGGGAAGAAAAGCCTGGTGGGCTACAGCCCATGGGGTCACAAAGAGTAAGACATGACTGAAGTGACTTAGCATGCATGCAGGCATGTAGTGCAAAACATTCCTTTCATTGCTGTATAGTGTCCCACGATACGAATATACCACAATTTATCCATTTTGATATCTAATTACAATTGTAATATTAGACTCTTAGACATTATAATAATGGGCATTTGAGTTGTGTGATCATTATAAACACTGATCCTGTAGTATAAACTGTAATTATGATCCTATTTTAAAACATGATTCTAGTGTAAAAGTAGTGAAAGTGTTAATTACTCTGTTGTGTCCTACTCTTTGCAACCTCATGGACTGTGTCCCGCCAGGCTCCTCTGTCCATGGAATTCTCCAGGCAAGAATACTTGAGTGGGTAGGCATTTTCTTCTCCAGGGGATCTTCCCAACCTAGGGATCAAACCCAGGTCTCCCACAATGCAGGCAGATTCTTTACCAACTAAGCCACTAGTGTACAGGTTCTTAAATTTGACTAAAGTATATATAACAGAGTGGAATTGACTGGTATGCATATCTTTATTAGATAAAGCAAACCTGGTTTCCAAAGGAGTTGTGCCTAGTTACAGTTTTTGAAAAAATGCAATACATTTAAACATTCTGGCTTACCCCCAAATAATTCTTTTTTGCAGTTGGAAAGCTTCCATACACGCTGATATTAGAGTATTTAACCTTAAAAAGGAACATAATCTTCTGAAAGTCTAAAAAAGTATATGTTTGATTAAAAAAAACTTTAAAGCTGCTTGAAAATAAATTTGTGAGAGAAATATATTGGTGTTAAAAATTATGCAAAATACTTTATATAGTATTTAGAATAAATGAATATACAAAAAGATATTATTTATTATACTAATAATATAATGATATTAGTGATAATTATTGCATATTTAAATTTAAAGGCAAACACTATAATGATTACAAGCAATCTGTGCTGTAACAGCTTTTTTGAATTATAAATGATAAATTTCTTATAATTCCATCAATGGATGTAACAGCATCTATGCGATAAACATTTAATTCTTCCAGTGCTTTACTGCAAGTTACAAAGAATATTATCAAAGCATCTGAAAATTTCCAAGCACCAGGAAAAGATATTTATTTCTTAAAACTATTCATACATGGAAAAACTTTAAAATTCTAAATTTTTGTTCTTAAACCTACTTTCATTTTGGTCTTTCTTTCCTCTTAGGCAGTGAACGTGAAATATAAATGACCATGGGAGGAAGACAGCATCCCAGAAAGAAGCCGCTTCTGACAGTGATTAATATGGAGCTGCCAAAGGCTATCTGGCAGGAAAAAGAAGCCATTGCTTATGTAACTGATAAAAAATTAGTCAGTAAGGCCCTAATAACATATCTCCCTGGAATCCAAGATAGTGTATTTGATGAATTGTTTAAGCTAGACTGTATTCTTCTACCTATTTAAACCATGGGGACAACATGAAATACAAACAAGAAAAAATTATAGTTAGCTTCTCTTATTCAAATTGGTTAATGGATATATTGGTCTGTCAATGAAATATGCTAATTAGTAGAATTACCACATATATTTTCAATAAAATTACAATCTAATCTGTTTTTCACTAACATTGATTATCAGTTTATCTTTCCTCCAGGATTCTGAAGGCATTTCTATATTTCCAGTTATTTTTATAAGCAATGACAACAACTGTGTACTTCTATTAAAGTAGAAAGTGTAGAAACTAGACTACATTTCTATTCATCTTGTGAAACACTTTGGAGGCAATTTTGTTGAATATGTTTACAATAGCTGACTTTCCATGACCCTTATAATAGAAGAGTAGATATGTAAAAAAAAAAAAAAAAAAAATCTGGGTTATTTGAGTTTCTTAGCTATTTGAATCACTCTCTTTTTTTCAGGGAGAAAATGTGTCCAAGTAAACATGAACTTACAGTTAACTAAAGTTCTGTTAAGTCTCAGAACAGATTTTCTAAAGTGATATTCTTCTCATTGAGGTTTAATAGATATAATGTGTTTCACAGGGCTACAGGTCTAAAATGCTAAACTGTGACATATTCAAAGATTACTTTGTAGAAGACAAAGCTTCACTATCTGTGGCCTGAACATCAGCTTCTCATCCGAGTGATCATGAAAGCTCCTTTTAGAAAAATGATGGTTTTGAACCTTGGTAAAACACCCATCACTGCTTACAGTCTCCAGCCCCTTGTGTAGGGACCTGACTATTCTAGATCTACTAGGTGGCATTAGTAGGTAGAATAGGGAAAAGGAGTCCAAAATGGCGGTGGCTAAAAGACAAGGAAGAGAAAAGCCCACGAAAATAAAACAAAAGAAGGTCCGAGGACCAGAGTGAGGACCTCAGGTAAAACAAACAACACTCCTGGCTGGCCCAATTTACATAGGACAGGCCAGGGAGAGATAAACATAAATAGAAGAGCCAAAGCTAGCGCGCGCTCTCTCTCTCTCTCTCCTGCGCGCTGGGGCACTCTTCTCCTCGTGTCTTTGGATCGATCTGCCCTCACACCTCAAAGATGGATTTTCCTGCTATCTTCTAAATAAAATAGAGCTGTAACACTAAGCTGTAACACTGATTTGTCTAAGAGCTATAACATGGTCCATTCGAGACCTGAGAGCTATAACACAGTCTATCTAAGACCTGAGAACTGTGACACACCGAGAGGGCTTTAATGTCCGTTACTCCAAATCTTTGTTGTGACGAGACAAAGAGCCGAGGAACATATACTCGCGTGACAGAACTAAGGGCCCAAGAATTTATGACTATAAAGTACTTGATTATCACAGGAAATCTCAAGAATGTGGTTTGCGTGTGTGGAAATGACAAAAAAAGGACAGTAAGAGAATATCAAAAGACCATAAATAGATGATAACCACAGAGAAAGAAATTGAAATCAAAGTTAGAGTGAATAATCACAATAGAACAACAGTATGTTATTTTTTTCATTAAAGTCAAATGATCAGAATTAGGACCATGAATCTACTATAATTGTTCTTCATTTTCAGAATGCAAACCGTAAAAAAAAAATCCTTTTGTTTTAAACTTGGTTCTCTTTGCTGCATCTGACATTATACAATGCTGCTTCTCTGGTGAAAATCAAGAAACTCTTCAAAGATCCCTCTTCCTCATCAGCGCTTTAAATAATTGGCATTCCTGGGTTCTATTCTGTTTTTCTTCTTCTACTTATTTTTCTGAAATGATCTGATCCACTCTCATCATTTCAGCTTTGATTTCTCCCCAGAGTCAGTCTCCAGTATACAGCTGGCTGCTGGACAGCTACTCAGATGGCCCTCAAATACCCTCCCTTTCCAAATTTAAAACTAAATTAATCATCAACTCCTAACCGTTTTTCTTCCATTCATTCTCAATGGACGTGTTTTCTACCTCAGCTCAAAATACCATAATTTACCCAGTTGCTTAAGCGATGAAACAAGACATGCTACTTTTGACTTTTCCTTTGTCAATCCATCCATGAAACCTACCAATTTTGCCTCCAGAAAAATGTTTCATTCTTTCTTTTTCTCTAAGTCTCAATATCTTTCATTTAGACTGATATTTCCTAACGGGTATCTCTGCTATTACATGCTTCTTTTCAGTTCCATCCTCTATGTGGATATACGAATATATGTAAAATGAACATCTGGTTGTCATTCCCTTGCTTCAAACTGATTGTGGCTCCTCATTAGGTACAGAACAAAGCCTCTATAAAGCCTACATTTCTTCATCTTAAGAAGTCTTTATAATTTTTTCCCTGCCCATGTGACCATTTTCATCTCACATCTCTTTCTCTCCATACACCTTCTACAGCAATGATACAGAAACTGTCATTCACTGTTCCTTTTAATATATTGTGCCCTTTGTTTTGCCATACATTTGCTCACGTAGCAATCTCTACTCCTTCTCTTATCCATCTTGTCTCCGCCCCCCAGCCTCATTTATGTCTTGGCAAAGCTACCACCTCCTCTAGAAAGTCCTTCCTGAAAACTCTCCGCTCTCCTCTTACTCTCTGCATTGCTTTCACCTAGCACACCGTAAGTCTTCTACAGTGACCATCACAAAAACAATGCAGATACAGAGAGAGAGTTAAAATAATAGGTATGTGCCTACATTACCTGTGCCCCAATTCCAGCCCATAAGGCCTTTGAGAACACAAACAATAAATTATTCATATTTGTAATCCCACGTCTTAGCCCAGTACTGACAACTGATCCTCAATAAATGTTCTGTCAAATGAAGGTGACTAAGAGGAAAGAGAATGTACAAAAATAAATCACAGAAGAGGTAAAAGACTTCCTTGTCACATTCCTTCATGATGCTCCTGGTCCTGCTCACATTTGGGCAGATACATGGACTTCCTCAATCCTAGTGGGTTCTAGTTAAAAATAACTCCAAATAGGCAATGTATTCCCTACCAGCCCGCAAAATTAATTCTATTGAGAAACTAACTTTCCTGTTCTTGACATCAGATCTCTTATTTTCTCACCAAAAGTACAGGTTTAAAAAGATATGCCATGTATAATCTCCATCAAGTAAATGGAGAATAGGAAGGGAGGGGAAAAAAAAAAGCAGAAAATAAAATGAATTTGGCAGTACCGTGCCATTTATCACATGGAAAATTACTTACATGCAGCAGCAATACAGCAGCAAGAAAAGACTGTCCTTGACAGTACCCAATGTCTTCGTCATAGACAGAGTAGGCCTAGAAAAAGATGAGAGGAAAGAAATATTATAAACATTCACAGATTTTAACCTAAGTGCTAGTTCACATCAAGCTGCCACTTGTTCTTATCCCTGGCCTGTCCACCACAATTGCACTGATCCCTCATCTTGAATGTGCAAGCCATTAGCACAGTGGAATCCTTCAAAGAGGCTGCACATTTCCTAAAGCAATTCTAGATGGCCATTATCCCCAGGTTCATCTTTAGAATCTGGAATAAAAAGATGCTCAGAGCACCTAAATTAATTTTTAAAGATCCATTATGGTTTGTGGTCAGGCAGACAAGACTATGGGAGGCAAGTGCAAAAGGTGGAGGAGGGTAGAAGGATTCTGCAGTCGATGCGGGAATTCTAATGCACTACATGGGGGAGCCCTGTAGTACAGACACCATGACCTAATAGACTCTCCCCCAAAATCACCCACTAATGCACTATATGGGGAAACCCTGTAGTACAGATATCATAACCTAATAGACTCCCCCCCAAATCACCCACTAATGCACTATATGGGGAGCCCTGTAGTACAGACACCATAACCTAATAGACTCTCCCCCAAAATCACCCACTAATGCACTATATGGGGAAACCCTGTAGTACAGATATCATAACCTAATAGACTCCCCCCAAAATCACCCACTAATGTACTATATGGGGGAGCCCTGTAGTACAGATACCATGACCTAATAAACTCTCCCCCAAAATCACCCACTAATGTACTATATGGGGGAGCCCTGTAGTACAGATACCATGACCTAATAGACTAATGTGGGGAGCGAGCTCCGCCCCTGGCAAAGGTCATGAGGAAGGAGGCTTGGCATACGCAAAGGCGGGATCAAGCCTCAGGAGTCTCCCTGGAAATTCTCGAGCAATCTACCCCCAAAACCAGAGTCTGCCTACTTTCTGCTTTGTGCTGTCACCTACACCTCTGACTTTACGGGGGGCTGTCCCCCACTACCTCTCTCTGAAAAAAGAGTTAGCTTACAGCTCCAGTTAATAATTCTTGGGTGTGACAGTGTTTCAACATACAAACTCCTTTGGAAGTCCTCTAGCCTGCCTGAATAGGTTTTTTCCGGCAACATGTGATTGTTCAGAGCCTCCCAACTGTGAGAGGCAGGAGATGTTCTAAACTGTCTAAACACAGATTCCTTTGAGTAGTTAAAAGATTGATTAGAAATTGTATTGGTGAAGGGTTTTTCACTTGTTGGGCCAATGTTTGCTGCTAAGTCTCCATATCCCTTACCTACTGTGTCCTTGGCAGTGTATTGATTGATATAATGGGTGTATAGAAATGTAAGCAGTTGCCTCAATGTTTGTAACCTTGGACCCTTGAGTTAATTCTTTTCTTGATTGAGCCCACCTCACCTTTGCCCTATAGGAATGCAACTTTCTCCAATGCTTTTTGGAGGCTGGCGCCTGACTTTAGAATAATCACCTTTAGAGAAAAATAAGTTTCTTAAAATGTTAACAGGCTTCCTGGCCAGAAGATGATGTAAATCACCTAAACTTTTGCATATGATAAGTTTGAAAGCCTGACTTCGATAAGGATCAGGAACTGCTGTCTTTGCATGCCTCTACCCCTTCCCCCATTATCCTCTATGCACAACTTAAGGTATAAAACTGCTTTGGAAAATAAAGTATCTCCTTTTGTTCACCGGAATTTGGTGTCCCCATGTCGTTCTTTCTTTCACCTTCTAGCTGAATTTTTCCTCTGAGGCAGGGAAGCTTGTCAAGCCTACTAATTTTGCCTGGGCTTCTAAGATCCGACCGGGGAGGCCTTAGTGTCTCCTCTCCTTCGGGAGAACGGGAGGACGCCTGCGGCCTTCGTAGGTGACATTAATTCCCTGCTTTGGAATTTTATTCAGTCTCTTTTCTTCAGTGAATTTTCCTACTGAGCTATCCTTATTTCAACCGCTTTTCTCCACTAAATTTCCTCACTGAGCTATCCTTATTTCAGCCTCTTTTCTTCACTGAATTTTACTGAGCTATCCTCATTCTATTACTCTTTATATCCTTAATTAACGTTTAATTAAGCAATTGTTTCCTGATCTTCGCCTACGCCGTCCCCCCCCGGGGGGTCCCCCAAAATCACCCACTAATGCACTATATGGGGGAACCTTGTAGTACAGGTATCATAACCTAATAGACTCCCCCCTCAGATCACCCTTTCTAGCCACTACATGTTCTCTGACTTTGAGGGACACATACATATCTGTTGTACATTGTTTTTCTTTTCTCATATAACCCTTTACAATATAAAAACCATTTATGATTCCAGGGTAGTACAAAGGTAGACACTGTGGGCTATAGCTACAGTTTACTGACCCCTGGTTTAGCACAACAACAAAAAAATAATTCAGGTGCTCCCCCATTTATTTTTAAAATACAAACAACCCCAATTGTGCTGTTTAAATCCTGGACATGTACCCCATTCCATGTATCCTACCTATCTGTGGTACTTCATTTTAGTGAAGGCATCTCCATTTAATGTACTTAATATAATACAATGCACTGTGATTTTATAAGTATAAAAATGCTCTCTGTCCAGGGCAATGATTATCAAAGATAAACAGGAACAGTTATCATATCTCCCATATGCCAAGGTAGTCAGAGTATAAGGACTAGAATTCTTTTTTATGATTAAAAAATCTTTATTGAAATATAGCATATATTCAATGAAATGCATACCTTTTAATTTCACAGTTCCTTAAATAAGTTGAGTCATTCATGTAATTCCATCATTATAGAATATTTATAGCATTCTAGAATGTCCCTCATGACTCTCTGAAGTCAAACCACCTCCACCCTAGGCTACCAGTGAGCTGATTTTTTTCACAATTATTAGCTTTGCATTTTAGAAGAATTTCATATAAATGGATTAATATATACTCTTTTGTGTCTGACTTCCTTCACTCAGCATAATGTTTCTGAGAGCCTTCAATGTTGTTGAAAGCATCAGTAAGTCATCCACTTTCACTACTGAGTAGTAGTCCACTGTATAAATATACCACAATTGGTCTATCCAGTCTCCCTCTGATGAACATATGGGTTTTTTCCCCCCAGACTGGGGCTAGTACAAAGTAAAACCGGTTTGTATACACAAGGCCTTTTGTGTATATAGGTTTTCATTTCCCTTGGGTAAATACCTAGGAGTGGAGGTTCAAGGTTCAAATGCTAAGTGTATGTTTAACTTTCTAAGATATTGCCAGATTATTTTGCAAAGTGATTGTTCAGTTATTGCCTCCACATCAGCAAAATATAAGAGTACTCATTGCTCACATTCTTGTCAATACTTTATATTGCCAGTCTTTTTCCTTTTATTAATTCCTGTGCTTTTGACTTAAATCTCTCTGATGGCTAATGACACAGAATGTATTATAATGTGTTTTTAGGCAACTGATATACCTTCTTTTGAGGATATCTCTTTGAGTTCTTGTTCATTTGTTTAATTCAGTTGCTTATCTTATCACTGTCGATTCATGAAAACTCTTCATACATTCTGTTGACAGAATCATTATCTGACATATGTATTACCGATATTTTCTCCCAGTGCATGGTCTGCCTTTTTATTGTTTTAATGGTGCCTTTTGAAGAACTGTTGTTATCTTTTAACCTTCTGCCAATGATGACATTACCATGCCCTCATCTAATGAGAGAAAAATTAGATCACCGAATCATTTCCTAATGAATTTTAAAGAAGCTTTTCTTCATTATAACCAGTTTCCCAAGCTTGGCCTAATTATAAAAACTGAAAGATGGATTACCATCCTTTTACTTATTTAATTTTCTTTGATTTATATAGTTTTATTTATGAGTCCTTATTTGTACTTTTATCCAGAGCTTATGGATCGGGGTGGGTTGGGGTGGGTGTGTGTGTGTGTGTAGAAGGATTACAGAGAGAAAAGAAGAGGAACAATTAACAAAGAAAGAGGGGAGAGGTTCTAATACTATCCTTATTTAGTGCATCCCTGATGGCTCTCCATTACTTCTTTTTCCATGAACAAGGAACTCTGAGATTTCTTGATAAGATATCATGTCACATATATTACCAAGGCTTCCCTTTCCCATAAAAGATAGTCTAAGCTGAGGATTCCTTAAAACTGGGGATTTCTAAAGTCAATCATGCTTCATCAGCCCTGACATAATTTTGACAAATGTTTGATCCATCTTTATATATTTAACAGTTACTGAGAAGTGTTGCTATGTACATGCACATTTGTGTTACAAGAGAAGTCCAACATAAAACAAGGGTCCAAAGTCCACCAGAGGAGGGATGAATTCATTGAGACCCCACAAACTAGTCTCTAACTGGAAAGCTGAGGATAAAAGTACATATCAGCAGTGTATCAATCTTACTTTCTAATTGTGTTATGGCTTTGGATTAGGTTAGCAACAAAAATGACTTTTCAGAGGCCACCTACTAAATCGATTTTATGATTCACAGTTTGAAAAACACAATGTTCTAGTACGTTCTTTCCCCTGGAGTTCTTCCAAGCACTCTTCGGGTTTAGTCTAAGCCTTCTCTAACTGAGCTGAACCAAATCTGTTCCCTCCATTTGAAACTTGCCTCTCTTTAGCACCATACCGCCTTGTCCCACCTCTCACTGTAACTGCTTCCCTGGCCAGATGCCTGCTCAAACTGACTTTCAGAAACAAACTGAACAGCACTACTATAATGGAGGAGGTTATTGAACCAACCTTCTGTCTCGTAACAAATTTAATCTATATACAGACAAAATGTATAAAACAACTATCTGAAAGCACTGAGCAAAAAGCAGGAGGAAGAAACTGGAGGGGAGAATAAACTTGGAAGAAGGTGATGACACTGGGTAAAATTCTCATTCTTTATGGCTTTTGTTGGAGGTCATGTGCCAGTGGTGCCACAATGGAAGGATAAAACTTGGATATTAAACTATAGACTTACTGGCTTGAAGAATAAGAGAATGACTAGGATGACTGTAACAGCTAGAAAGCAAGAGTAGAAATGCTAGGGGAAAAGTAACAGAAGAGAAGCCTTTACCACACCTAGTGTAAAAGTACAATATCCAAGACAATGTAAAACTGATACAAGTATAGACTAATAAATAAAACAGAATAAGAAGTCTAGAAGTAGAGCCACCCTCATATAGTCATTTAATGGCAACACGGTTACCAAGATAACAGTGAGGAAAGGAGAAATTTTTACATATGTAAAAATGTAAATCTATAGAAATTGTTTCAATAAATGTGCTCAAACAATTGGAATCCATATGGGGGAAATTAATGAACCTTTATCTCTAACTTTATTTCATATGAAAAAATTAATTCTAGATATAACATACTCCTAAATATAAAAGTAAAATTATAAAGCTACTCAGGGAAAAGACAGAACATCTTTGTAACTTGGTAAAGGCAAAGGTTTCTTAGCCAGGGCACAGAAGTTATTAACTATTAAAAAAATTAATGAATACAATAGACATTAGCAAAATTTAGAAAATGAAAACCAGAGACATGACTCTGCTGACAAAGGTCCATACAGTCAAGGTTATGGTCTTTCCAGTGGTCACATACGGTTGTGAGAGCTGGACCAAAAAGAAGCAGAATGCTAAAGAATTGATGCCTTTGATCTGTGGTGCTGGAGAAAACTCCTGAAAGTCCCTTGGACAGCAAGGAGATCAAACCAGTCAGTCTTAAGGGAGATCAACCCTGAATATTCACTGGAAGGACTGAAGCTGAAGCTCCAGGATTTTGGTCATCTGATGAGAACAGATGACTCATTGGAAAAGTCCCTGATGCTGGGAAAGATTAAAGGCAGAAGGAGAAGAGGGTGTCAGAGGATGAGATGGCTGGATGGCGTCACTGATGCAATCAACATGAACTTGGGCAACTTCAGGAGATGATGAGGGGCAGGGAGGCCTGGTGTGCTGCAGTCCATGGGGTTGCAAAGAGTTGGACATGACTGGGTGACTGAACAACAACAACACTGATAAAAAGATACCATTAAGAAAACAGTTAAACTACGGACTGGGAAAATATTTGCAAATGTATCTAAACAAAGTCTTGAACAGAATATATAAAGAACTCCTCTAACTTGATATCAAAAAACCCAATTTAAAAATGTACTGAAGATCTGAAAAGATACATCACAGAGAAATATCTATGAATGGTCATTGGGAACATGCCCAAGTGGAGAGGAGATGACAATGGAGGATTCTCACCTCTCCCACGAACACATCAAAAAATACACCTATATGCGGAACAGTTCTCACTGAAAACTAACTGGAGATTGGTAGAAAGACTACTGTACAACCAAGACTGTAAGAAAGACCCACACAGAATCAAGTAGGAAGGGAAGAGAAGTGATCAGACCTGTGCCCCTGGGAGCAGACTCAGAGGAAAATGGAAATTATACAGGAAAGAGATCCTCCCAGGGAGTGAATGATTTGAGCCACATACTGGTGCCCCAACCCTGGGGACCAACACAGGGAAGATGAGCCCAGTGGATAGTTGGAGGGACAACGGGACTAACAGGAGGGCTGTGTGAAGACGGGACTCCACTTGTGAGAAGCATGCGCACATTTGCTTGCTCCTGAAGCAGGACTCAGAGTGTGGTTTGTAAACTGCATGGGAGGCTGGCCAGCTTCCTGAAGACCACTCCAGTGCCTGCTCCAGTGCTTCAGAAGCCTTCTGGGCCTCAGACCACAAGCAAACTGCCACAGCCCAAGGCCTGACCTACCCCAAATGCCTAAACCAGCACCTTTAATACTCCAAGATACTTTAAAGTATTAAGATGGATTAATTAACTGGATGCAAGAGTAGATGGATCTACTACTTGCAAGAGATATCTTGTCTACTACAAGAGATCTACTTGTCTACTACAAGAGACATCAGATAAAAGAGGTAATAAAATATTAATTATAGAATCTAGGTGATAGATTTATGGATGTTCACTGTACAATTCTTTGAGCTTTTCTGTGTATTTGAAAATACTTTGTAACTTTCGGGGGGAAAATGTTGTTCCTATACTCTCTTCACTCTGATTTGGACTACAGACCACTCTTCTGGCTGGGGTCCCAAGGGAATTTTATATATTCAGTCAGCAAGTCACTATTTACTGAGTGTCTATTATATAATCAAACATTGTGCTGAGGTAGACACAAGGATGAAAATATATGGTCCATGTTCCTTAGCTCAGAATCTTATAGAAGAACTCAGCACGTACAATGAGAAAGTACACAGTGAGATGAATTCCAACCAGAGGGAAAGGGTGCGTAACCAAACCATACTGCAAGGAATGGAGATAAAGGCAAGAGAAGCATCTTAGACAAGGTGCTACTGTCTTAGTCTTATAGAAGAGGATGTGACCTGAATTGCTGCAAGCTTGGTCTCACATTCTTGAAGGAAGAATAGAGATTGTTCAGACATGCTGCATGTCAAAGGCAGACGATGTCAGACACTGTACTAAATGCTTTCCCACATTCTCAATCAATCCTCACAAAGCCTGTGAGATGACACAAGTGATATTGAGAGAAGGTAATTAACCTGGGCAAGGTCAAACAGTTAAAGCCAGGATCTGAACCCAAATCTTCTCAAATACAGAGCCTACATACATTATACCTTTATTTTATCACTGCTGGAGACTGTGTTCTCTCAGAATTCGTATTTTGAACCCCCAAAGTAATGGTTATTTCGAGGTGGAACCATTTAGAGTTGATTAGGTCCTGAGGTAGAGCTCTCATGAATGGTATTACTGTTCTCATGAAGAAGATTCAAGAGCACTCCCATACTTCTGCTACTTGTGGACACAGCAAGGAGACGGCCATCTATGAACCAGGAAGTGAGTCCTCACCAGACACTGAAAATTGCCAGCACCGTGACCAAGGCTTCCCCGCCTCAAGGACTCTGAGTAGTAAATGTTTAAGCCCCTCAGTGAGTGGTGTTCCTGTAATAGTAACAGGCTAAGACGTTCACTTAGACTGTGTGCAGAATTATTCTTCTTAGACATTTATGTGTTTGGATCCATGTAAGATAAGAGGGTCCATCTTCTGATTTGCCTTGGGGTTCAACAGACATGGAAAATCACATTGCATACTCTCAAGAAAAAAGAAAAGACGGTCTGATCAAGGACAGCTTAATATTTTTAAGTCCATAACTTCTGGGTTTAGGGAAGGAGAAGTTTTAATTTCTTTATGTAATATGCGTGTTTATTAACATACTGACTACAAGCTACAACTTAGACATGAAAACATAGATAGCTGTTAAAGCTTAATCATGTTGGTGCTAACACGTACATATAATTTAAGTTCTCCTTATTAAAATCAGTATGGTGGGGGAAGGAGAGGTTGGTAAAAATTGAGAGAGTAGCATTGGAGAAGGAAATGGCAACCCACTCCAGTGTTCTTGCCTGGAGAATCTCAGGGATGGCGGAGCCTAGTGGGCTGCCGTCTATGGGGTCGCACAGAGTCGGATACGACTGAAGTGACTTAGCAGCAGCAGCAGCACCAGCAGCATTGGAATATAGATACTACCATGCGTGAAATAGCTAGCTAGTGGGAAGTTGCTGTATAACTCAAGGAGCTCAGCCTGGTGCTCAGCGATGACCTAGAGGAATGGGATGGGGGAGTAGAGTGGGAGAGAGGCTCAAGAGAAAGGAGAGATATATATACTTATGGCTGTTTGACGCTATGGTATGGCAGAAACCAACACAACATTTTAAAGTTAATTATCCTCCAATTAAAAATAAATTATTAAAAATTAATAGAAAAAATATGGAAAATACTTGATTTTTTTTTTGCGTTGTGAGTAACTGTTATGTAGATAGAGATGCTAACTTTGAAAATAATTTTCCAAGGGTAGTAAGACTTTCTTTGTCAATCCAAAATACACAATAACCATTACTGTTCTTGAATTATTTTAAAATCCTAAAGGAAAGTTTTTAGTCTTAGAGCTAGATTGTCTAAAGCCTTATCCACAACCTGTTACTCCCCAAACACTCTCACTCACATGTCTTTATCAGATTGATACAGAAAATATAGAATGGTGTTCCTCTTTTGTCTCAGAAATGTGGAACCTACTGCACTATTTTATCAAACAATCACACTTACAGATAAAGATGAAGGAAATTCAGACTCACAGGAAGAATGAAATCATAAGATTCTCTTTAACAAAACAGAAAGGCTGCTATGTGGGCATGCAAAAAGGAATTAAACTTCTAAAACACAGTCCCATTCAGCTTCTCGATACTACTAGAGTACTGATGTAGTTGCTGACTTACTGGCTATCAATAGACAGTAGTTAAGTTTATTGGTTTTAACCATGACATGTTAAGTGTTTCTCTAAACTCTAACCTAAATATTGAATTGTCTCACAATTTAATATAGCTCTGAGAACAGGAAATATTAACTCAGATTTCCCTACTTTAATAGGAGCTTGACATTTATGTAAAGCCATTTTTCATTTATTAATATTAGATAAACTGTTAAGTCTATCACTACAATGAACTTCTGCCAACATGAGACCAAAACAAACAGATAAACAAATCAGCCTCTGAATTATTGCTCAGTAGCCCTTAAATGAGTATGCTATGGAGAAAAATCCAAATATAAAATATGTAGAATAAATTCACTTACAAACTAAAAAGAGATCTGATCTCACACAATCTGAGACAAAAAAAGAGATACCGAAGAAATACTATTTTAAGTAACGCTACAATAAGCTAAATGAAAAGAGGTCACAAAGTGACAAAATCATTAAAACACATGGTTGTCTAAAAGTAGAATAACATTTAAAGAAAAGATTACTTAATATAGCACAAGAATATAAGTGGCTTTTCAAATAATTCTTCAGCATTAATTTTTCTAACAAATAACCAGTAACATTTATTAATAACTACTATTTTTCCAGATTTTGTGTTGTGGTGCTTAGATGCTCAGTCGTATCCAACTCTTTGCAACCCCATGGACTGCAGCCTACCAGGCTCCTCTGTCCATGGGGATTCTCCAAGCAACAATACTGGAGTGGGTTGCCATGCCCTCCTCCAGGGGGTCTTCCCAACCCAGCGATTCAACCCAGGTCTCCTGCATTGCAGGCAGATTTTTTACCATCTGAGCTACCAGGGAAGCCCAAGAACACTGGAGTGGGTAGCCTATCCCTTCTCCAGGGGATCATCCCAACCCAGGAATCAAACCGGGGTCTCCTGTATTGCAGGAGGATTCTTTACCAGCTAAGCTACCTGGGATATGTAAGTAATTTATTTAACCCTTACAACAACGCTCTGAGCTAAGCACTCTTAATATCCCCATTTTATAGAAGAAAAAACTGAGGGAAAGTAAAAGTAAACAACTTGTGCAAGGTCACCCAGTTAGTAAGCAGCAGGCCAGACTCAGGCAGCTCCAGTCTACAAAGTAAGACCTGCTGCAGAGCCCAAGGCCTTAGCAACTGTCGGTATACAGTCTCTAGATCTCAGTGACTGTGACAGATGTGGTACAGTTCACGTGAGCAAAAGAAAGACCTAATGATAAAACACAAAGTTTTCTTTCTGCTATGTAATCAATGAATGTTCAGAAACAAATCACAGAGAGAGCTTTAGCTAAAGAGGAGGAATGCTACCACAAAGTTTAGGACTGTGGTTGACTCTGGTGAGGGAACACTGAATCTGAGAAGAGCACCTGGGAATATTCAAAAATATTGATAATGATATATTTCCTAAATTGTATCTACAGGGATGCTGCTTCTATTATTAATTTTTCAAAATCATAAATACAAATTATGTTTACTCATTTGAATGTATGATACATTTCATAATTTTAAAAGTTGAATATATTTTAAAATATTTCATAATTTTAAAAATTTGATAAATTTTAAAAATATGACATGTTTCATAATTTTTAAAATTTAATTCAAGTTTTAAAAAATGACTTATTACACTGAATGGAACACAGCACTGGTTTATGTTAAGATTTCAATTTGGGTGACATCTCTAGGATATAAATTTATGAAAGACACACTGAGCTGGAGTTTAATATAATGATTCAAATAGTAAAACAGACAACTAATGAAAACTGCTTTTCTCGGAGAAAACTGTACATGTATGGCTGATTCTCATTACTTACCCTAGTTATGCTCCATGAAGTTTCTTCAAACACTGAATCGAGCATATACTCAATTCCTATCCCTAGGGGATACAGTGTCTTAGGCTTCTGCAAGCCTCTGGTCACAACACTTTCAGCAACTGATCAATATACAACCTTGTGTTACATGTGTTTCTACTTAAATACACCTTTTAAAATATTTATTGACTCATTAATGGTGAAATCACAGCCAACAGCGTTTCACTCACGCCTGAATGAAGTTGATCTAACACATGTATTTCCTCCAGAGGCACATCACAGCCTTCTGATGCTTAGCAAAACAGGTCGCACTTCAGCACAACACGTGGGGAACACTTTAAACAGCAAAATCACCAACAACAAAATCACCAGAAGCACAAAAACGAAGTACTAACTACACTGAAAAAAACACACTGGTGTGTAGTATGAAAGCTGAGGCAAGAAGGCAGAGCATAACCTAGCTGCATCTGGACTCGGCAGGTCTTCACTCATCAAGCAACTCAGACATTGTGCACAGGCACATCAGTAATGACTACAAAAGCACCAAAAGTATCAACTGTGAGGTTACAAACAAATCGTAGCAAATAGGTGAATCTGAAAATATGGAATCAATGAATAACGAGGATCAACTCTGTGTATGTGCGTACTAATAAATATATTTACCCATGTCTACGTATATTCTTGAAGTTACACATCTTTTTAGACACACACATGTATAAACACACAGGCATATCCAAAATTAAGTTGAACTTGTTTATTTCTGAAGAAGTCTACAAAAAGTTAATCAATACAAAGCATTTATAATTAATAAAACCAATACTGTTATTGATTGGAATAATAAATTATTAGTTTTATGAAGGACCACAAACATTAGAACAATCGAGTAAATGAAAACTTAATGTGAATGTAGCCCCACATACAATTTGAAGTTTTAAAATTTGATTATAAATCAATATTTTATTAAAAATTTTCAGTACTCAATTTCCTGATCAAATTCCTTTTCATGCAAACCTTTAAAATATTATCACTGACATATTTTTATTTGTTTCTTTACTATTCAGTACCAGTAGTCCACAGTAATGAACCACTCATTAACCACTATTTTCTGTGAAACTCAGCATGTGTTTTACCATGAACATAATATAGCTAGGTTATCAGATTAGCTGGAATCAGAAAATTAGTCCCTAACTACAGTGACCAGGACAATAACTCTAAAATCATTGATTGCTGGGTTCAGATCAGATCAGTCGCTCAGTCATGTCCAACTCTTTGCGACCCCATGAATCGCAGCACGCCAGGCCTCCCTGTCCATCACCAACTCCCGGAGTTCACTCAGACTCATGTCCATCAAGTCAGTGATGCCATCCAGCCATCTCATCTACTGTTGTCCCCTTCTCCTCTTGCCCCCAATCCTTCCCAGCATCAGAGTCTTTTCCAATGAGTCAACCCTTCGCATGAGGTGGCCAAAGTACTGGAGTTTCAGCTTCAGCATCAGTCCCTCCAAAGAAATCCCAGGGCTGATCTCCCTCAGAATGGACTGGTTGGATCTCCTCGCAGTCCAAGGGACTCTCAAGAGTCATCTCCAACACCACAGTTCAAAAGAATCAATTCTTCGGCGCTCAGCCTTCACAGTCCAACTCTCACATCCATACATGACCACTGGAAAAACCATAGCCTTGACTAGACGGACCTTTGTTGGCAAAGTAATGTCTCTGCTTTTGAATATGCTATCTAGGTTGGTCATAACTTTCCTTCCAAGGAGCAAGCGTCTTTTAATTTCATGGCTGCAGTCACCATCTGCAGTGATTTTGGAGCCCCCCAAAATAAAGTCTGACACTGTTTCCACTGGTTCCCCATCTATTTCCCATGAAGTGATGGGACCGGATGCCATGATCTTCGTTTTCTGAATGTTGAGCTTTAAGCCAACTTTTTCACTCTCCACTTTCACCTTCATCTTCACTTTCTGCCATAAGGGTGGTGTCTGCATATCTGAGGTTATTGATATTTCTCCCGGCAATCCTGATTCCAGCTTGTGTTTCTTCCAGTCCAGCGTTTCTCATGATGTACTCTGCATATAAGTTAAATAAGCAGGGTGACAATATACAGCCTTGACGTAGTCCTTTTCCTGTTTGGAACCAGTCTGTTGTTCCATGTCCAGTTCTAACTGTTGCTTCCTGACTTGCATACAAATTTCTCAAGAGGCAGATCAGGTGGTCTGGTATTCCCATCTCTTGAAGAATTGTCCACAGTTTACTGTGATCCACACAATCAAAGGCTTTGGCATAGTCAATAAAGCAGAAATAGATGTTTTTCTGGAACTCTCTTGCTTTTTCCATGATTCAGCGGATGTCAGCAATTTGATCTCTGATTCCTCTGCCTTTTCTAAAACCAGCTTGAACATCTGCAAGTTCATGGTTCATATATTGCTAAAGCCTGGCTTGGAGAATTTTGAGCACTACTTTACTAGCGTGTGAGATGAGTGCAATTGTGTGGTAGTTTGAGCATTCTTTGGCATTGCCTTTCTTTGGGATTGGAATGAAAACTGACCTTTTCCAGTCCTGTGACCACTGCTGAGTTTTCCAAATTTGCTGGCATATTGAGTGCAGCACTTTCACAGCATCATCTTTCAGGATTTGGAATAGCTCAACTGGAATTCTATCACCTCCACTAGCTTTGTTCATAGTGATGCTTTCTAAGGCCCACTTGACTTCACATTCCAGGATGTCTGGCTCTAGGTGAGTGATCACACCATCGTGATTATCTGGGTCGTGAAGATCTTTTTTGTACAGTTCTTCTGTGTATTCTTGCCATCTCTTCTTAATATCTTCTGCTTCTGTTAGGTCCATACCATTTCTGTCCTTTATCGAGCCCATCTTTGCATGAAATGCTCCTTTGGTATCTCTGATTTTCTTGAAAAGATCTCTAGTCTTTCCCATTCTGTTGTTTTCCTCTATTTCTTTGCATTGCTGGGTTAGAAAAAGCTTAATCAGAAGTTTTCTACTAGTGGATCTGAATGCCAAATACTTCAAATTTCAGCTTTGCCATTTACCAGAATTATTTCAATTCCCTGTTTCAATTCTTTTGAGGCAACAAATATTTATTGAGCATCTACTATGTGAAAAGGTGATCTAAGCAGTGAACAAAAAGGCCAAAAATTTTTGCTGTCAAAAAATAAGCCTTCTTAGTGGAAAAATATAACAGCCTAAATAAATAAATGCCAACATAGGAACAAAGATACACACATGTATGTTTGAAATTATTAAGTGCAGTGGGAAAAAGTAAAGCAGGGAAAAGGGCTAAGTAGTGCTGGGTCAAGAGGAGATTACAATTTTAAGCCAGGTGGTTAGGGCAAGCCACACCGAGAAAGTTAACACTTGAGCAAGAAGTCTAGAGAGGTGAAACAGCAAGCCACAAAGATCTCTGGGAGAAGACTGTTCCAAGTAGAGGGGATAGCCAGTGCAAGGACTCCAGTGTGTGAGCAAAGCTGGCATGTATGGCTGGGGCAAAATGCAGGATGGAAAGAAGACTAATACATGAAATTACAGCCCTGTAAACCACTACAAAGACTTTGGTTTTTACAATGAATAGTACAGAAAGCCACTGGAAGCAGAAAGATCAGGTAAATAATTATAGCTTGGACCAGGGTATCTGCAGTGGAGATAGTGATTAAACAGTCAGGTGCTGCGTATATTCTGAAGACAGAGCCAAAAAGGCTTTCTAAAGGACAGGTATGTGGTATTGGGAAAGGAAGTCATGCACGGCCTGTTGACCTTTGCATGGCTGTAAAAGCACCATAGGCCTGGAACGTTTCCACACGTGGAAATAAGGGGCCCTCACAGCTTATGCTGAGCTTACTGTCTTGTTTGAGGGTATCTTTTCCTTTTCTAGCTTGATGTGTATTTCATTGTTCTGCTGACGTGTGTGTGTCATATGGCACCTGACCAACCCCACCATTATTATTTACAGTCTCAGTGGAGATGGAACGTGGCCCATCCCTGCAGCACAGACCATCTCCCTGCAACAGCACAGGTGGGACTCGTTCACCATAGGGGGCTGACACTCACTGCTGAAGCTTACTCTGCTCTCTCTTTTCTGTGAGAGTAATGCATTGCTCCTTCCAATGCCTGTGTGAGTCGTATCTTTCTTAGTACCCCCAACATCTACAAACCATGCAGTGGGTTGAAATCCTGGGGCTGCTGCCCCTGCTGGGTAGGGAATGGTTGCTGCTTGTTAACAAGTAGTGTAAGAGAAAGAAAGGAGAGTCAAGGATGATTCAAGGTTTCTAGCTGAGTACCTGGAGTACTACTAACCGAGACAGAAAACACTATGATGATTCTTTCTGTTTGGAATACATTTGTTTTCTGACCAGACCATTTTCAGAGCAGTGACACAGGTGAAATCCTCACTGATATAAGTTTAAGACAGAGATGGAGAAGAAGAATTGGTTACAGCAAGTGTAGACAAATCTTCTGAGGACTTTTGTGATAAAGTGGAACAGGTGTTTTCATCTATAACACAAAGGTAAATATAGAATCCATATAAGTTTATCTGAGAATTAAACAGAGTGCCCAGTACACAGTGAAGTGCTGAATAAATGATAGCAATGACAAGCTGACATCAAGAAAGATTATTATACCCTTTTCCCAAATATCTCATTTGAGCCATCTTGAGAATGAATGTGAATCTATCTGAAAGGGGTCTTACTACTAAAATTCTTATGGATTCTTAGGCTCACTGACTTCTTGAGAATGATCAGTTTTCTATAGATGCCTCCCCTCAAAAAACTCACAAGTTTGTTTAGATATGTGCTAAGTCACTTCAGTTGTGTCCGACTCTGTGCGACACCATAGACAGCAGCCCACCAGACTCCCCGTCCCTGGGATTCTCCAGGCAAGAACACTGGAATGGGTTGCCATTTCCTTCTCCAATGCATGAAAGTGAAAAGTGAAAGTGAAGTCGCTCAGTCGTGTCTGACTCTTTGCGACCCCATGGACTGCAGCCTACCAGGCTCCCCTATCCATGGGGTTTTCCAGGCAAGAGTACTGGAGTGGGGTGCCATTGCCTTCTCCAGTTTAGTTATGTAAGTTGTGCCCTTTTTTTTTCACTCTTTGAAGCCAGATATGCCAATGTAAGTCTAATATATCTTCACAAACTCTCACAAGTAAAACTCAGGAAAGACAGAAAGGATAATAAAATTCATCTGTAAAACATTATTCTACCCATTTCCTTCCTGATGCCATTAGGGAGAGAAAGATACAGAGAAGGGTAAGCTGGTATGGAATATCAGACCCTAATCAGGATTTCTGGGCTCCAAAATCACTGCAGATGGTGACTGCAGCCATGAAATTAAAAGATGCTTACTCCTTGGAAGGAAAGTTATGATCAACCTAGATAGCATGTTGAAAAGCAGAGACATTACTTTGCCAACTAAGGTCTGTCTAGTCAAGGCTATGGTTTTTCCAGTGGTCATGTATGGATGTGAGAGTTGGACTGTGAAGAAAGCTGAGCACTGAAGAATTGATGCTTTTGAACTGTGGTGTTGGAGAAGACTCTTGAGAGTCCCTTGGACTGCAAGGAGATCCAACCAGTCTATCCTAAAGGAGATCAGTCCTGGGTGTTCATTGGAAGGACTGATGCTGAGGCTGAAACTCCAATACTTTGGCCACCTCATGCGAAGAGTTGACTCACTGGAAAAGACTGTGATGCTGGGAGGGACTGGGGGCAGGAGGAGAAGGGGACGACAGAGGATGAGATGGCTGGATGGCATCACCAACTCGATGGACATGAGTTTGAGTGAACTTCGGGAGTTGGTGATGGACAGGGAGGCCTGGCATGCTGCGATTCATGAGGTTGCAAAGAGTCGGACACGACTGAGCGACTGAACTGAACTGAACCAGGATGACAACACCATCCATGTGGGGAAGTGGTGGCTGACAAGGTGAGTACATGCGGGGTGACATTCTGGCACAGGCGTTAAAGCCTGACCATGGTAAAGAGGCTCTCTGTGCAAGACAGAAGTGACAGCAGCAAGGGGCGATTGGTCACACACAGAAATGTTGATCTAAGGGATTAATATTTTAAGGATAATGGGAGCTGGGTTTCTCATTGTCAGAAAAGGGAATTACAGATGCAGGACACTAGAATTAATCCTCTGGTGTTGGACTGAAGTTGGAAGTATTTCTATGAATTCATGATTTTCAACACATATAAACCAAGATAAAAACAAATGTGGGCAGTATACATCAGCAAAAAAAAAAGAAAGGCAAAGTAAGGATCTCCAAAAATGTGCTTCTCCTTAACAACAAAAAAATGGCAGAAACTTTAAAATCAAGTTTTTCAGAGCTCTGGATATTGAACAAAGTTTTGCAGCAGCCTGAGGGACATTTATTCCTGAAAAGCAACTGAATTTTGGTAAGAGCGAGGAACTCTGTGACATTTTTAACTTGCCATAGTTCCATCCTCTGCTCCGTAGCAACATGACGACCTTGAAAACTAACAGCTTGCATTCTGCAGTGAAAACAAGCAGCCTGGCAGCCACCAGAGGGAGCAAAATGGGACTAGAGCTTCCTGTAAAGACCCACTCCCAGAAAATTATGATTATTTGACCTGTCTATTGATTCCCCAAGGAGTCTACCTGCAAGGTTCACTCAGGATGAAAGCCTGTTCCCCAGGAGCATTTGTCAAAAACAATTACAGACAAGTTAAACATGGCCAATGCTTAAGGTGATAGATGAAAGTTGGAGAAGACAAGAGACTAATCAAAAGGCTTAAAGGTAAAGCTTGGAAACAAGATGTCCATAAGGGTTATGAAAGACTCAGATATATTTCTGAGATTTTATAGGGCCATACCTATGAGTAAGGTTTTAGAGATGCCCAAAGCTTTCTGTATGCTTTAGGAAAGGCCTGAGACAGTTTTAAAACCTCGCCTCTGGCTATCCATGAGATTCTGCGCAAGTAGAAAGTCAACTGACTGACTGACTGAGTACTGAAGACACACCTAAACACACACACACAGCCCCACGGCAAAGACTGAGAAACTGATGGTTACAGGCTTTTAAGGAAATCTCTGTCTAAACACTAGCTAATCACCAAGTGGAGACTTCAGTGGCCACAAATGACAAAAAAAAAGACTTCACGGAATTAATGCATAGAAGTTACCAACCAAACTATATTAACAAACAACAATAAAAGCTGGCAAACCCATAGACACAGAAAGTTCAATGACTGTCAAGGGCTGAGAGCAGAGATGATGAGAGACTTATAATGGATACAGGATTTTTTTTTTAAATGATGGAAACGCTCTAGAATCAAATAGTGGTGATGTTTTCATAACCTCTTAAATATACTAAAAACCACTAACTTGGTTCACTTATTCAAAGGGGTGGATTTTATGGGATGTGAATTATATCTCAATAAAAACGTTTGTTTGTGTGCATACACATGCTTATGCATGTCTATGTGTATATTTATACTTCCCAGCCCTGTTCACTGTGGTGCCTTGTGAGAAATGACATCCCAAAGCAATGAATACACCTAGCAGATCTTGGTTTCTTACCATTTTTGACTAAAGAAAACAGGGCTCCTTGGAGAAATGGCTAATTGTAGAACTAGGGCAGAGAAAAAAATCTTGGGACATCTTTTTGAAGCAGAAAGAAAGGCAATGCTCTAAGAATGACAGAGTACATCTATCACTTGAAGGTCTTAAAAGTCTCCTGCTTTCTAATTAGGGACAAACTGAGCACCAAAAGAAATAATGCAAGTGAGAGAATATAATCCCCTGAATAAAAGGAAGATTCACGAGTCCAAGTGACTACAGTAAGTAATAACTAAATGGAAAGTCTGATAAGCAATGAGATATTTACATAGCTACAAATTGTGTCACACAAAACACTTATCAATTAGAAAGGCAAAAGAGTAACTTCATATCAGAGAAGCCTGGTAAACAGTATCTTATTCAAACAAGGTAACAATGGGGAAGCGCCCATACCTGTCCATACCTGTGTGCTACCTGGGAGAAAGAAGTTAGAGCAGAGAATTCCTTCTGTGCTATTTCTGCCAAAAACATATAACCTAACTCTAACCATGAGGAAAAAACAGGCAAGTGAAATTGAGGGACATTCTAAAAAATGACTGGTCTGTAATCTTCAGGTCAATAAAGTGAAGGAAAGAGTGAGAAATTGTTCTAGACAGAAGGAAATCAAGAAGGCAAGATAATCGAAGGAAAAATGTGATTGTAAACTAGATTCCTTCTCTATATAGATAATATTTAAATAATTAGTGAAACCTTAATAAAGACTGAGGCTTAAGTGGTAGCAATACAGCAGTTTTTGCTTTTCTGACTTGGATGCTGTATTCAAGTCATGTGGGAGAATATTCTTGCTTGTTAGAAAACATCCTAATGTATTTGGGAGTGACGTCGCATCATGTTGGAGAATCACTCTCAGATAGTACAGGAAAATAAAATTCTGTACCTGCAACTTTCTTCTAAGTTTGAGATTGTTTAAAAAATATAGAGAAATATGGAAATAAGCATACATATATATAAATAAATTTGACAGGATCATTTTTGCCTTGATTCTAATAATAAAAACTTGGAGCTCAAAAAAAGATTATTAAGTTTTTCCTATATGCTGATAAAAAGGGAATATCAACATAAGCTCTAAAAACAGATTCAGCGATATGAAATCATCTAAACACTGGTGACGATAAATGCAGAAGGCTACATGTCTCACAAATATTCACTCACAAAGCAATTTTCTTATCTAACATAGCTGGCAAGATTCCTAGATTTAAGTTTCCTTTTATATAACACTTTAAAAAAAAACCCTGGCAACAACTTAAAAGTGAACTGATATACCCTTTTGTTTTTAAGGAAATGTAAAGTAACTGCCATATCCTTTAAAAAAATTTTTATGTCCTTGTTATAAGAAACTACTGTGTGATTATGGTAAATTACTCGGAGGGTTTATACTCTTGATTTTTAAAAAATGGCACATAAAGGGCATCAAAAGGAGGAAGGAACTCTACAAAATAAAGAAAAGCAGCAGCCATGTTCTGAAGAAGTTTAACCTGAATAGTCGTTATGAATAAAACTGCAGAAGGAAACGGTAGAAAGAGAGAGTCAATGTACATTAAATTTTCATCTGAAATATCAGTGTGGTGACCATGAAAATGCACCTCTCAGATCTCCAACATCAGGGAACATATTGACCAAGGGTCCCAAGCGGTTGCACCAAGATCACACTTGCCATGGGCTGCTCCCAATTAATGACTGAGCACAGCAAGAACCCAAAGGCAGGCCAGCTTCTGGGAAAAGTGGGCGCTCACAGGCCACCCCAGTGGCTTTGCCAAACTTTCCTTAAAAGTGCCTCACATCCAAGACACTTCCATCTGACCCTCTTCCCTTCCTCTCTTCTTTCGGAGTCAGACTAGCATGGCTCACCCAGCTTCCTTCCCATTTTCTCTTACAAACACTTCCCCTAATACATTTTTTACACATTTAATCCTGTCTGGATGATAGGCTTCCTACAGGACATGGAATAACACAGTCAGTTGCATCAAGTCAAGAATGCTGACTCAACTACATTAACACCAGATAACCAGCACTGACTGCATCAGCAAGCAGGGACAAAGAAAAAGAAAATGTCAGAGACAGCCTCTTCCCTCCAAGACTGAACACACTGCAGAAAAGACGTAAATGAAACTAATCAGATAATGTTCAAAATATAATCCATAATAACCTAAATTGTGCAAGAGTATTTTTAATCTCTAAATCACTGTGGGTAGAAGTGGGTAGGACAAGCTTCACAAGGGAAGTGGGCAACTAAGAACTGGACAGATGGGAAGGAGGAGGAGAGCAATTCAGATTCACACCCTTCCAAGGTCTTTAAGACATGTGAGAAGAGGTCTGGCTAAGGAGGAGGCTTCAGAGTTTTAAAGACATTGCCAACTGCATAGCAATTGGTAAACAGGAAGGAAGTGCCCATAATTCTACAGCTAACTAACTCAGAAATAACTGAAGAGTTTATTACTTAGGATATTTAAGGCATCTGAATCTGGTATAGAAACACACCTCTATTGTGAGAAAAATCATAAATTCAGGAGGTACACGATTACCATTTTATTTGAAGGTTCTTAGTGTATGTCTTTGCAGGCTAGTTTTGTTTTTTCCTTTTCTAGTTTAAAAAGTAACCTTACTTTTCTCCTTTTCCTCAAAGAGTAATGTTTTCTTAAGAGAGTGACTATAATCAAACCCTTAGGATATACTCTAATCCCTGAATTCTAATTTCATACATTTTTATTATCCTCATAATCCCACCATTTCTCTTCTTTATTCTAATAATGGTGTGACGGCTTCAATTAGCCTTTCAGTTGAAAGACTACAGGCTCCACAGAAACTACAAAGCTATTTCAAGAAAAGCTCTTATGTGCTTATGCATATAAAGAAATTTAAAAAACCTCTTCAGACACTCTCAAGAGCATTACAAATCTCTCCTTCTCTTTCCAGAACTCCAGCTTCACAAACCTGACCTTTTCACTGTTACAGTTTCAGAAGAAAACTCCATATTTAAAATAACAGTATGTCTTCCCAGTTGAGCTCTGACTCATACAAAGTCTATCCTATTAATGTGTATTAAAGAGAAAAAAAATCCAAACATCCTTAATGTATGACTTTAATGATACTAACAAATATAAAAAATATTTATGCAAAAGCTAAGCATGAAGTTAACCCCCCAACCATACACACAAGTGAAACTTTTCAACTTTAGGTTGCAAAGATTTTTTTTATGTGTATGTATATGTGTAAGCATGCACCTGATGTTCTGAATAGCTACAAACATAATTGTCCTTCCATAAAAGAAGCAGAAATAGCCAATTCTTCTAAAATTTGAAATGACTGATTTAAAGGAGGGGGGAAAATTAAACAAGCTCTTACTCTGAGAGATTAAGTCTTAGCAATATGATAATCTACTATCCCCCTGTAAACAAGATCATCAGTGAGTTTCCTCCTCCTCCAGAAACTCTGAAACTAATAACTAACAATATGTCTACTGAAAAGTTTGAGGAATACATTATAAAGGTTTGATCTCTCATATTTCCTTACAGGAGCTATGTAATACCTTATAGAAGGGGAAATTTGTGGGAAAGTGCCTATAATAATACTAAGAATAGCTCAGCAGAGATTTTCTGGTAGTACACTATCAGGTACACAAAAATTAAAGGTAGGGCCAACCAAAGAGGAAGGTCTCCAGGAAATACCTCAGACTTTTAGTTAAGATCCTGGAAGATCCTAACCCACCAAGCAAAAAAAGAAAAAAAAAAAACTGGCTCAAAGGGATATGGCATACTCCATCTTCTTAACAGAGGAATACTGAATCTGCTCGGAATAAACTAACATCATCTAAAGCCTTTATACTTTTTCATACACAAGACCCAGAATTCTATTAAATATGATTGGGCAGGCAAAAAACATGAGTGAATAAATAAAAATCAAGAGAAAATAGGAATACATTCATGTAAAGTAAAAGGGAAAGTCGCTCAGTGGTGTCCGACTCTTTGTGACCCTATGGACAATAGAGTCCATGGAATTCTCCAGGCCAGAATACTGGAGTGGGTTGCCTTTCCCTTCTCCAGGGCATCTTCCCAAACCAGGGATTGAACCCAGGTCTCCCACATTGCAGTCCAATTCTTTACCAGCTGAGCCACAATACATTCATAGGTGATCAGATACTAGATTTTATCAGACTTGGACTTTAAAATAACTGTGATTAATCTGTTCAAGAAAATGAAAGGGGGAAAAAAGTAATTTAACCAAGGAACTAGAATCTACTTTAAAAAAAATCAAATGGAAATTCTAGAACTGAAAGTCCCTTGGACTGCAAGGAGATCCAACCAGTCCATTCTGAAGGAGATCAGCCCTGGGATTTCTTTGGAAGGAATGATGCTGAAGCTGAAACTCCAGTACTTTGGCCACCTCATGCGAAGAGTTGACTCATTGGAAAAGACTGATGCTGGGAGGGATTGGGGGCAGGAGGAGAAGGGGACGACAGTGGATGAGATGGCTGGATGGCATCACTGACTCGATGGACGTGAGTCTGGGTGAACTCGGGGAGTTGGTGATGGACAGGGAGGCCTGGCGTGCTGCGATTCATGGGGTCGCAAAGAGTCGGACACGACTGAGTGACTGAACTGAACTGAGAACTGAAAAATAAAACAACATTAATCAAGAATTTAATAGATTAGAGGAAGGATGATAGTAGGCTATAATGTGTTCAGAAAATGTCCTTCAAACTAGGAATCATTCAGGAAGCCCAAAGAAGGGAGATGCATTACAAGTAGTCAAAGAGGTACAAAACTGTATTGAAAGTACTATCAATTCTGTAGCAACTCATCCCTAGTCACAGTTCAGTTCAGTCGCTCAGTCATGTCTGACTCTTTGCGACCCCATAAACCGCAGCATGCCAAGCCTCCCTGTCCATCACCAACTCCCAAAGTCCACCCAAACCCATGTCCATCGAGTCGGTGATGCCATCCAACCATCTCATCCTCTGTCATCCCCTTCTCCTCCTGCCCTCAATCTTCAATCAACCCCCCCATAAATCAAGAAAACAATATAAATAATACACAATTGTATCTACTTTCACAAGAGTCAGTAACCATTTGCATTCTGTAAAAATCATGTATCAGACCACTCATCATTTTGGTATCAAAATAACTCCTGAAATGCTTTAGTTCTTACATTAAATACAACCTCATTTTTTAGAAAAATATTTGCTGCAACAGGGGTTACATTTATTTTTGTCCTTCTACAAACCATTATACTGTCCAATTATTAACCCAGATGAACAGAGGTATGATTTTTCTGTAATATGCTCAATCCCTTACTTTAATTCACAGCAGTAGCCTCTTTTATATAAATCAGTTTGCTGGAATCAGAAAATTTGAAAAAGCAACATGCCTCAAATTAAACTGCACAAGAGTCACTTCAGTCTAATCTGTTGTGAACAATGTTTTAGCTAATTACTATGACTGACTTGTATATATATATATATATATCTAGAGAGATATATATAGAAGTAAATCACTAAATGTACTACATTTCATGCGTGCATGAAACACACTCCCAAACACAGTAACAGAAAGCAAGGTAAAGATTTCAAAGTAAAATCACACCCATTTATAGTCCTGGTATTGACAAACAGAGCTGGGACCTAATATAGGAGTTATTAGTAACTGTTTGATTCCTCATTCAATATGTCCTATTTCAGAAAAAAAAATTCAAGCAAACTATAATAAGAATAATCTTATCACACCCCACGCTCTTACTGAGGAGGAAATTTAAGAAGTGATTTTCCCAAAGTCTTAAATCTGCCTACAGGAGAAGTAAGACCAGAACCGGATCTCTTTAAGTTTAGTCCTTTAAACTATGCCAAACTGTCTCCCAACTAAAACCAGATTTATATCATATGTAAATTAGAAAAGTGCTAAAGATACTTGGGGAGACCGTATCTTCTTCCTCCTCTAAAGGACACTATTTTAAAATATGTTGTTGACATAATTAATAGGAAAGAAAGGAGGGAGAGAAGGGAAAAAAAAAGGGAGGGAGAGGAGAGAGAAAAAGGAGGGGAAGGGTGTCAAAACCTTCTCGTTTCTGGAATCTTATGAATCCTATTATACTTTCAGTTCCACTTCCACACAAAATTTTATGACAACGGAAGAATCTTTGAATCTTTTCAACTTCCTCCTACTCTGAAAAAGATATTAAGAGTCAAACACTAAAATTGACAGGGCCATTAAAACATGACAGTGAGTTTTTACCAGTATTCCCTCTAATCTGACAGTTCAGATCATTCCTCATTTCATCAGAGTCACTGAAAACTTTTTAACTACAAAGTCAGACTGTATCCTTGAAACTAGAGTCGATTTCTACACTTATTCTAACTTAAGTTCTCTTAATAATTTCTCTCTCAATTTAAGAGCACAGCATATTACATTTCTAGAACAGATTTCATTGATGAGGAGTTGTCAGAAATAAATGAGGTGATATATGTGAAAGTACTCTGTAAATTTGAATTTATTATAACACCTGGAAGGTATTGTGTGAAAAAAAAAGTCTATAAATGTGTTGCTTATGTGAATACCACCATTCTTAGTGGTAAATCATTAAATGCATTTCCTTTACAATCAAGAGTGAGACAAGGATGTCTACTATCATTACCTCATTTTAACACTATAATAGAGGTTCAGGTCAGTGCAATAAGACAAAACTTATTAAGGAAAAAAAACAATAAGAATGGCTTAAGAAGCAAAACTGTCCTAATTTACAGATTATGTAACTAAATAGCTGATTTAATGCCAAGGTTTTACTAACGCTTATTCAGCTTTGTGCAAAGTATCCAGAATGGAAACTTTATTGCTGAGACTGTGAGGTATGATGTTAGATACTATTCTAGAAATAAAAATGATAGAATAGGTACATCATACTCAGTGACCTTAAAAGTCATACATGGCAGCATAGAGCTCATATGGCTCAAATTGAATACAAAAAGGAAAGGAAAGTGGATGTACAAACTTGAGAAGAATATTTAATCTAAACTATTTGTGATTATCACCACCATCACAGGTTTTCCTGCAAGAGGACTGGACTACTAAATCACAGCAGCTCAAGAGGAAAAGGAATTGTGTCAGTTACAAACTAAGTGGTCCACAAAGCAGGACCCCAACAAATTTTGGTTTCTCCAACATTTTCTCATATATTCATCTCTCCTCTCCTCCATCATCAAAGACAGTTGAAAAGTTATGTTTGGGTAATATATATTTTAGTACAATATTAAAAGCCTTAAGAAATTTTATTAACTATCTTGAATTCTGAAATGTTTTTAATATGATTTTTTTTTTTTTGGTTTTCCACATTTTCATGAAATTCAGTGTGATTTAAGCTACTTAGCAATTATAATGTATCTTAGAGCTACATTTTCATAACATTTTTTACTCAGAAAGAGTTTAAAACTGTGTAATCATATTACAAAACACACACTGATAATCTAAAATGGCTACAGAAGCTATGGGAATGTATACCAAATACTTTCTAGTGAATTCAAGGCTGGATTATTGGGTATCAACTACTTAAATGTACCAACTATTTAACTTTTATCTTTGTGTTTAGTAGTGTTTTGGATGTTTCCCCTCTAAATCTTACATAAGGAGGCAAATACTGGTTTACTACAATGGAGCAAAACTGTGAGGTAAAGGCTGCAAGCACATCGAGCCATCTGTTTCAGATATGTGAAACAAGTTTCTAGATTCAATCAGAGACAAATTGCAAGAAAAGTTACTGAATGGCTGAAAATATACTAAAGTCTAGGAGAAAAACGGTGCTCCATATACCATAAACCAGACCTTTCTAAATAACTTAAGAGACTATATAAGTTTTGATATCTTCCTGATACAAGCCAGACACTAGCTTGTAAAATTTCAAAACTGGTAGAAAAAAATCTTAATAATTACATTTCCTTTTTACAAGCATATAATGAATAAGATACATTTTTTGTGATATTTGATGGTTTGGGGCATTTTAAAGACTAGATGACATATCACCTTCCAGAAATCAGTACACTGTCAGACTTTAAGTTAGTAATATATTTCTAGCTCTAAATGATATATTCATATAAAAATAGACTTCTGATCAGTGTGTACATTTATAATCCTCCAATATGGCTACATCAAAAGAAAAGAAATGGGGGGAAAAAAAAGACAAGATAGGAGTAGGTAGAAGGCTAAATCACAAACATGCAAGAAGGATTTTAATCAAAGTGTTACATTTGCAGAACATCAATCCTACTTGATTAGCACATGTAAGCACTGCTTTTATAAGTGCCATTTTTTTAAAAAGTAAATATAAAATGATATTGATATGTGAGTGTATTTCTGCCTATCTACTTACTAATCTCTGCTACTTAATACTTAACTAAAGGCTAAATTTGATAATTCAGAAATGTGTAATCTGGCTTGAAAATTAGCCATGGTATTTGTTGTTTTTCCATATTATTACAAGATTTTTGTGTAGCTCACTATTCATTCACCATCTTTACTGGAATGGCAGCTAAGGACAAATACTGAATATACGCACCACACTTTGTAGGACATTTTAATTTGAGGATAAAGGGCAAAACTTTTTTTAATGGAAATTTTGCAATTTTGAGTCTCTAGCCTCAATTAGCATGGACAATACAAGTTAATGATATACAATGATTTGAAAAGTTATTCTGCATTTCTAACAGAACTTTGAGACATGAATAATCTGATAACTATTCTCCACTAATAAAGTCTTTTTTTTTTTTTTTTTTAATTTAAGCAAGGCCTATTTACTGAAAATCAGGAAACAGTTTTCTTCCAAGTCTACTAATAATGAGAGAGAAGAAAGATTTCAAAACAGGACATTAAAAACTGCACAAAGATGTGACAGAACTCAGAGGATATCAACAGTATCAGAGAACCTGCCAGTATCCAAAACAGGTGCCAGGCTGTTTCCTCCTTTTGCCTGCTGTCAAAAACTGCAACAACTGCCACATTATCTTGTCAGGCAGACAGAGTCGTCGAGAATCCTCTGAGCCTTCACTGCAGTAGCCTAAGAGGACCTTTCAGTGCCTTTCCTGTTAGCATCAAAGCCAAACTGAAGTCAGACGATGCCCCCTCCCTCACAAGAAGGTACAGAGCACGCAGCCCGAAAGTCACCTTCAGGACTCAGTATGGAGGATCTGGTGGTGTTAGTGTAAAGGACAAACAATGGCACAAGGCAAATAAGAAACGCAGACAGAAAGAAAATCGAAAAAACTTTAAGATGCGTTCTTAGAATATAGCCCTGAAAAATAAGTTAGAAAAAAATAAGGCAGAGGGCCCTACCTTGCAGATCTTGTAGAGAGATTCTTGGCCATCTCCTCCAGTATCTTTGAAGTAATCGTGTGCAGGAAATGTACGATGAATATCTCGAGTAATAACACTCTCCTGGGCTGAGTCCTAAAAAAACAGTAGAGTTGGTCATTAATCTAAATTTTCTTAATTATGAAAAATAGTATGCACATGTTAAAACATTTCCAACAGCACAAAAAATATTTGCCACTTCCTCCATTAAAAAAAAAGACAAAAAAACCTGCCTTCCTTCCCAGATGCCTAGTTCCATTCACCAGAGATATTATAAATACCACCGACAGTTTCTTTTGTGTCTTTCCACCCATTTATCTCTAGATGTGTGAATCCATATTTATGTGAGGGGGAGAGGAGAGAGGGAAGTTGCATACACCCACAAATAGACATAAGCTCTCTGCTCTTTTCACTTAACAGGGTAACTGATAAAATATTTTGTATTGCTACATGTAAATGTATTTCATTCTCTTTAAGAGCAACTATTAAAAAGAATGAGATACATCTGGATATAGACATACCACAATTTATTTAACATTTTCTTATCACTGATGTTTTGTATTTTTTCTATTTATATCACAAATATTATCACTAGGAATATTTCCATACATACATGTTCAAGACAGATTCCTAGAGGTGGAACTGCCAGGATACTGGATATACGCATTTCCATTTAAGGTACTTTCCCTTCAGAGTTGTTGTACCACACATAATCCAAACAATGATAGTGTCTGTGTTTCTCCACATCTGCCCCAAAACCAAATATTATCTGACTTTTTAGAGAATCTGATAGGTGAAAACTCAGACCATAGTCATTTAAAAAATACAAAATATTATCAATCTTTCCTCCCAATAGGTAAATTACCCGACTCATTTGCTTCAGAAAATAAAAAGTCCCCAAACTAGCATCCTAAGATGACATACATTTTAAATATAAATCCAGAGGCTTTTCTTTTCCAGACAGATTTAGGATCTAAAAGTTCAAAACTGAGTAAGTTCTAAGCTTTAAAAAAATTGATTAAAAAAAATGATTAATCATTCACTTGATTTTATTCTTCTCAATGTTTGTTTTATATGTTTAAATGTCAAGAAAATAGAACGAGACTATTTCTAGCAACCCCAATAATGAAAATATTCTCCACAATTAAAGAAGCATCAATGATTACTAATGCAAATTAAAAGTGTTGTTTAATATCTTGTTTCCATATTTGAACAAATCCCCTCTTTCAGTTAAAATTAAGAAAAAGAAAAAAATGTTTAATATATGAGTTACTTTAATAAATGCTATTTCTCTTTCTTTTCTAGCCGAAAAGTATATAAGGAGGAGTAGCTGAGGAGCTCTAAAGTTAAGCCAGTGCCTTCTCTTGCTGCCTTTTTCATTTCAGCTGCCATATCATGCAGGGTGGTAATTAGATCGTATATCATGTGGAGAAACAACTAAAAGTGAAACATTCCAAATCTGCCAGCAAACACCAAACATATTATAAATCAGTCCAGAGGAAATTCTGATGGCTTATAGGAATGGAATGCTAAAGACAAATAAAAATGAAACTTTCAAAAAATTACCATACCTTAAATAAAAGAATACATAGAAAGTTTACATTTATCATGGCCAATGTAGTTTCTAATGGTACAGACTATTGGGGCAAGGTGGGGATACAGAACAAGGTAAATATAAAGGCAATGTATATGGAAATGTATTACAAAATGAATGATTTATCTGGTCTGATATTGAGTCTAAGCAGGTGAATCTGGTACCGGGCAGATGAGTTTTCACTGTCCAGATTTCCTCCATCAGTGGGTTTTCTTTTCAGTAAGTCTCCACTGACAAACTCTTTGAAAAAAACAGCCAATGAAAATGTTACTCCTCCCAAGTTGAACTATTTTAGGGGCTAACATGTGTCGACTGCTTCACAGGATAACTCACTTTTCACTTTCTGAGATGCTGCGGGAAAGAAATCATTGGACTATATTCCCTAGAAACTGCCTACTCTGTTGGTATCATGCTATGTTTAAATGGTGCCAACAGTCTGATTCAGAGAAAGAGAAATTTATCAAAAATTTCTAGGATATAACTACATAATATTGTCAATTTTTTCTACGAATAGTTGAATCTTCCTTGTTTGTTTTAAAAAGTAAAGGGGCAAAATCAAATGAAAATATTGGGTTGGGCAGAAAGCTTGCTCGGAGTTTTCCATAAGATGTTATGGATAACCCATTAAAAATCATAGACTCTTCTGCACTTAATAAACTTTACCTTGCTATGATTATTTTTAAATGCTTTCTACATATGTGTTTCTAGAGTTTTCTTCCTACATATTGCTCTCAGTTGACTAAGGGAACAATTTCTGGAACTTCACTTTATAAACTAAACAAGCTATTTTTAGCTACATTATTCACTGATGCCTTTCATTTAAGTGAAGGTTAAGAAGTACACTGAAATGAAGTGAAAGTTACTCAGTCATGTCCAACTCTTTGCAACCCCAAAGGAGTTCTCCAGGCCAGAATACTGGAGTGGGTTGCCTTTCACTTCTCCAGAGGATCTTCCCAACCCAGGTCTCCCACATTGCAGGCGGATTCTGTACCAGCTGAGCTACAAGGGAAGCCCAAGAATACTGGAGTGGGTAGCCTATCCCTTCTCCAGAGAATCTTCCCAACCCAGGAATCGAACTGGGGTCCCCTGCACTGCAGGCGGATTCTTTACCAACTAAGCTATCAGGGAAGCCCTAAGAAGTACACTGCTGCTGCTGCTGCTGCTGCTGCTAAGTTGGGTCAGTCGTGTCCGACTCTGTGCGACCCCATAGACAGCAGCCCACCAGGCTCCCCCATCCCTGGGATTCTCCAGGCAAGAACACTGGAGTGGGCTGCCATTTCCTTCTCCAATGCATGAAAGTGAAAAGGGAAAGTGAAGTTGCTCAGTCGTGTCCGACTCTTCGCGACCCCATGGACTGTAGCCTACCAGGCTCCTCTGTCCATAGGAGGCTCCTCTGTCCATAGGATTTTCCAGGCAAGAATACTGGAGTGGGGTGCCATTGCCTTCTCCGAAGAAGTACACTAGACTCTGTTTACACACTATTATGAATGAAATTGCTAGAGAAAATAATAGTGTTTTCAAAGCAAAAGCTGAAGTTAATCATCTTCCAATTACCCATACTGTTAAGAATAGGAATGGTATATATTCAGGAACCCACATCTAATCCCCTGAATTTATCCACTCAATCATTAAATTATTTGAGTCAGGGAATCACTAAACCTAACATTGCAAAAGGAAGACAAAATGATTTTTCTCTTCAATATTCATCCCTTCTTTAAACTTATTCCAATTATAAGAAATACATAAAATGAACAGAGGACAAAAAAGAAGCCAAGTAACTGACCATCCAAATATCTAGAGTTAAAACTTTCATGTGAAAATCTCTCTTAAAATATGGCCAAAAACATTTTATAAGCACAACCAAAATTGATATGAGGTCATGTTCTTGGAAGGGCCCCATAAACAGTCTCAAATCCTTACAATTACTCTTAGAATGACAAGAGGGAAGAATTCACTTCCTGACAGGTGGCGAATTCACCAGTATCTAGAGACTCACAACTTTACCCACAATTTACTTCCCCGGGGATGTATGTCCCATTCCGATCTTCAGTCCAATACGGTGGCTCAGTGGCTCTGGGCCCAGTCAAACTCATTGGGTCTATTTCCGGCTACTTCACGTAACAACTATAGAAGCTCAGACAAGTTATTTAATCTCACTAAACTCAGTTTCCTCATCTTTAAAATGGGGTGGTCATACCAAATTCATGTTGTTTAGAATAAGATAATGTGTTTAAAGTGCTTAGCACACTGCCTACTATCAAGTGAACACGTTAATCTGTGTAGTTGCTAAGTTGTGTCTGACTCTTTGTGACTCCATGGACTGTAGCCTGCCAAGCTCCCTGGTTCATGGGATTCTCTAGGCAAGAATACTGGAGTGGGTTGCCATTTCCTCCTCCAAGGGATCGTCCTGACCCAGGGATCAAACCCACCATCTCCTACACTGGCAGGCAGGTTTTTTATCAGTGAGCCACCAGTGAAGTCTCCAAATCTAAGAATACTCATTAAAGAAATAAATTAAAAAAATAATAATTATTCCTCCTTCTCATTAAGGATCATGTTCAGCTGTTTAAAATTGTGGTGAATTTATTTTTAGACATCCTTCTGTATTTGTACACTTTAAATAATGAAATAAATCACTGTTTTTCTTCAGATATCATAAACACTGTGATTATGAAACCAATTTCCTTTGAGCTTTCAGCGTGATGAGGCACTAATGCATATACACCCTCTTCTAAATTTTCTATCAGGCATCTTATGTATATTATGTCTGAAATTATCCTGGTTTCTATTAGCCCATGATGAAAAGCAAAAGTGAACAATTATTTAGATAAAGTGGTGTTTAACCCAATATGCAATGCTGGGGCCACTAACGCCAGTGTGAACACTCTGGCTCCAGCTTTGCATATATTCATGGAAGAAAAAAATATACCCTGAAAGGAGACTGGCAAGCACAGAGTACAGCAGAAGCTAAATTTGCCAGAACAGTTACCGTTTTCATTCTTTACTTCAGAATTCAGCATCTGAGGATCAGCGAGGGGTTGAAGTCACGGTTAGGGACAGAACAAATGCCACCGTTTCTAATACAAGTCTCCCTGCTGGACCATCACCATCAAGAAAATCACTGGTAGGCAAAGTCCTTAAGATCATCTTCTATCCTGCCTAAGGAGGCATCAGCTTGGGCCACACATACAAGCTGACTCAGAGCAGAAACAGTAGTGAGAGGTTTGGAAGAAAGTCTTTTCTTTCTTCCTTGAACCACAATCCCCTGATACTACCACCACACAGAAATGAAATTTCTATTGAGTTTATCCTTTAAGGATTTTCTTTCATTTCCAAACTGCTAAGTCATAAAATAAAACTTATCTTTAACAATACATCAATCTCTAGTGTGATAAAATCTATGGCCTGACAAAGGATATATAATTCAACTTGTTGAAGATCAGTTTAAAACCATTGCTAAGAGGTATGATAAGTATCTCAATTAACTCTTGATCATTTTAAGTGGAGACAATTTATAGCCTGTTATCAAGAGGATTATGTAAGTTTTCTTCCGGTATATTGTATATATTCTGACATCTTTCTAATCCTCTTAATTCTTCTTTGAAGACAATCATCACTTACTTGCTTGTTGTGAGAAAGAAATGAATACAGCACTGAAGTGTCAGCAAGTATTAGGAAGACAGGTTTGGATGACCATACCTTATTATTTTTTATGGAACAATTTCTAGGCTGTCAACAACTGGAAAGGTATTCTAGTGAGGAGAGTGTTGTCACATGTGACTTTAGCACCAGATGAAGTGAAAAAGTAATGTCCTGATAAACAAACACCTTTGGCTGTACTCTGATTTGCTACATTTTTACAACTCTCGCTGCACCTTTTCTTATGAATCTCTATTGTCAAATCCAAACTAGAAGTGAATTTTCACTTTTCATTTCAACTTTTAAGTACCATGTCAACTTGTATTATTAGAGATGCCAATGTAGACCAAGCGTAGCCACAAGCAGTCAGCAGATAAATGATTCAGAGCCTAAGAAAAAAAATTGACCTTAAAACGTGCCTTCTATTCTAACTCCACAGGGATCCTCCTTTAGTTCTATGCTGGAGCTAGATCTGTGGAGAAACATCACAAACTAGTCAGCTTACATGTCCCTGAAAGCAGATGGGTTTGCAGTGGTGGCTCTGATTTATTTGCCTTGATGTTTGCCAAAATTCCAAAGAGGCAGAGATGAAAGGAGAAAACATAAAAAGTTCATTCTAGTTTCAAACATGCTACTAAAATCATGAGCTAGAAACAGTAACACAAAAAGGCTGGATCACTGTCAGCCTTCATTTCTTGAATATGGGCGGGGGGAGTCTCAGCATCAGCAGGGTAATATGGAAGCAAAGAAGTAAATGACAACTTAACCATATTGTTAGCAAGCTGCTTCCTGGGAACTGCACAAACATGCTGCCAGATGTCTCAGAATCAAAGCCTGACACAAAGGTCAAAAATATAAGCCGTATTCTGGCTTCAACTAGAAGGAAATCTCTTAGGGGGAGTAGCAACGGTGAGAACAAAGAGCAGGGGAAAGTGAGGGGACAGGAAGTACTGTCTTCATAAGACCAGTCAATATCCATAACGAATATCTTAATCTTGAAGGGACTGCAGGGAGTGCAGCAGAATTATGTGATTAGAATAAAGCATTTCTTGGGGACTAGAAGACTAAGAAGCACTGTAGCCTATGAGAACGCCTGGATTTCCCTGAAATCCTAGGGAATCCAGTCAGGTACCTCTCCAGGATGAATATCTGAGGTTACTTTTAGACTCCAAATGCATCTATGGCCATATTTGGATATGCCCTCATTCCCAGGACTGCTGACCACTCACTGTCTCAAAATAAAGGTTCAGCTGGTGTACTTGACAGTCTTGGAAACTCGTATCAATGGGCAATGATAAATTCTGCAGCTCTTGTTAAAATGAAGCACAATAACTGAACTCTGTTAGTTCAGATTGGAAAATATGCTAGTATTTTCCAAAGTTAGATTATTAAAAGTATTATTTAAATATTTAAATTATTTAAATCATTAATTATAAAATTTATCAAAACAGTCCTTTAAACTCTTTTAAGATAAATAAAAAATTTTAAGGGCCATATATTTACTAACCATTGTGTAAGAATAACTTTCATTTTTCTATAAAACTTTAAAGAATGCCTCTGATAACCAGCATTTGATAAATACGCCTATTTTCACCTAATCATTACATTTTATCATTGTATTTACCTCATACATACTGCTGCTGCTGCTGCTAAGTCGCTTCAGTCATGTCCGACTCTGTGCAACCCCATAGACGGCAGCCCAACAGGCTCCCCCGTCCCTGGGATTCTCCAGGCAAGAAAACTGGAGTGGGTTGCCATTTCCTTCTCCAATGCATGAAAGTGATAATTGAAAGTGAAGTCGCTCAGTCGTGTCCGACTCTTAGCGACCCCATGGACTGCAGCCTACCAGGCTCCTCCATCCATGGGATTTTCCAGGCAAGAGTACTGGAGTGGGGTGCCACATACATACGAGTTATTGTTGTAATAGGTTGAATATTTTAATAATTTGTAAAACATTCTATCATTCCTTCAATCATGTTAGATGTGTCTCTTTGCTTCTCAATTATTGTCTTGAATTGCCAACATAAAAATTGAATATACATTAAAAATTAAGCTTTTTATTTGCTGCATAGTTCAAATCTGTTTATGTATTCAACATCTACTTTTCTGAGTACCTACTAAGAATCAGACACTACTTTAGGAGCAGAGGATATCACTGTTAGCAAGTCAATGTCCCTCCCCTATAGAGTTTGCATTCTTTCAATACAGGAAAGACATAAAAAAACAAGTATATAATATTGTTTAGTGAAAACTACTATAAAAAATAAAACAAGATATAGTGAGGAATGGGATGGTATTTCAGGTAGAGTGGTTTTGCTTCTCTGAGTAAGAATTCAAATATTTAAAGAAAAAGCTTTGTAGGAAAGGCCCTGAGGTGGAACAGGATGCAAATACTTTTCTGAACATTCTCCAGCATGTTGCTGATCTTTATGTTTGCAGATGTCTTCAATGAATTCTTAAACATCACTCTGATACTCTCCTGGATTAACCTGGCTACCTCAGAAATTTGTTAGGATAAATGAGATTACTGTTATGAGATGTTTCAGTTAATATATTTAAATAATGTGTTCCTAGTTACATGTGTCTATATGAAAGCTTACCATTCAAATATTTATTTAACATTATGGGTGAGACATTGTATTAGGATCTACAGGATCAAAAAGGTATAAGACATAATCCATAATGTCCCTAAATTGCTAGAGGTTAAGATTTACTTGTAAAGACAAAATGGAAGGAAACATGTGCTAACAGCCAAGTAAATGATATGAGTAATGTTGGCTATAGGAATTCAGTAAAGAAAGTGATTATCAGATCATATCAGATCAGATCAGTCGCTCAGTCGTGTCCAACTCTTTGCGACCCCATGAATCGCAGCACGCCAGACCTCCCTGTCCATCACCAACTCCCGGAGTTCACTCAGACTCATGTCCATCGAGTCGGTGATGCCATCCAGCCAGCCATCTCATCCTCTGTCGTCCCCTTCTCCTCTTTCCCCCAGTCCCTCCGGGCATCAGAGTCTCTTCCAATGAAAGTGATTATAGAAGGGATCAAATGGTGAAAAGTCACCTTCTACAGGAGATGGAGACTAGGCTGAGCATTGTAGACAAGACAGTCTCAACAGAGCTGAATGATCTCAGAAGAACACAGTGACAAGTGTGGTGTGAGTAGAGGCTGCAAAGCAGGAAAGCACTTGGCATGCCCAGGAAACCTGATTCTGACTAGCGACGGAAATTTATAAAAGAGCAAGTTGAGTGGGATCTAAACTATGAAAAGTTAATCTTGAATGAAGATGTTTTAACTTAACCTTGCAAACAAGGAGTTATTTCATCTGCTATGGTCTCTGCAGTCAGTTTTGTGAACTCTTGTTTCAGCTGAGCCTCATCTGCACAACTGCTGTGTAGTGAAGACTAACCTTACCCAAAAAAATGACTGGCTTTTGCCACTGGACTCTAGGAGGTGATCTCTAGGCCCCTGTGATATCAAGTCTAACAGGAAGTCTTGGTTTGCATGTGGGCATGACCACCCAATAGCCTAGCAATGTGACTCATCATGGGGTTTTTGAAGCACAGAGTATTAGTTCTATCTATGGAGAAGCTGGAGGCTAAAGGTCAGTCATATAAACATTACATGAACAATCCCCTATAAAAACTCTGGACAAGATTCAAGTGAGCTTTACTAACTGGCAATACTCCCAGCACATGTTCACATACTGATGTCAGGAAACTACATGGTCCATGACTCCATGGGGAAAGGACAAAGGAAGCACCATGCTTGGCACTTCTCATGGAGTCTGCCCAACATCCTTCATCCCTTGGCAAGCTTTAATCTGTATCCTGTAGCTGTAATTTGATGTCACCACAGAGGAGCCGGGCAGGCTGCAGTCCACAGGGTTGCAAGGATTCAGACACGACTGAGAGACTAAGTACGTACACACATTAGTATCACAGCTTTCATGGAGTTTTGCGATTGTTTCTAGTGAATTACTGAACCTGAGGGTGATTTTGGTTAACACCTTGACACAATTAGTGTTAGAAGCAAGGGCTGTCTTGGGTAGATTATGTTCCCTCTCTTAACTTTGAAGCTGGTTAAATTCTGACAAGTAGGCCATCAACAAATAAAAGTTTTCATTGTCGTATTCTCACCAGTAAATTTTCTCTATTCAACGATACGAATCATTGCCTTCCTTTTAGTCTTTGACAACATATTATTCACAATAAAATAGTCTTCCAATACTGTGTCAATTCAGATGACTTTTCAAAAACTCACTTTTAATGTAGAACCTCAAATGCTGAAAATGTTGGTCTACGATTGACCATCTGGCCATCTGTTCACTGAGTTTCTCAAAAACCTCTAGGTAATTAGTAAAGCCCATTAAATTAAAAGTAGGTCACACAACTATGGATATGATCCTATAACTTGTATAAAGGATCATCTGGAACTTCACAGGAGAGTGAGTGTAAGTAAACAGTACATGCTAAGCTGCTTCAGTCATGTCTGATTCTTTGCAACCCCATGGACTGTAGCCTGACAGGCTCCTTTGTCCACGGGATTCTCCAAGCAAGAATAATGGAGTGAATAGGCGTTCCCTTCACCATGAGATATTCCCGACCCAGGGATCAAACCTGAGTTCTTTATGTCTCCTGCATTGGCAGGTGAGTTGTTTACCACCAACACCACCTGGGAAGCCCAAACTATAACAACAACTCTGAGTAAATGTCAATAACATGCGTATTTTTAAATTCTTTATGATCAATAAAGTTACTCTATACTGGAGTGTGGGTTTTGAAAAAGTCCATTTTTGTATCAAATCAGGTTACATAATTGCCATTTTATTCCTTTATGTAACAGTACATGCTTCCATTAACATAAGATTTTACTCAAGTAGGACTAGAAGCAATGGCACCCCACTCCAGTCCTCTTGCCTGGAAAATCCCATGGACGGAGGAGCCTGGTGGGCCGCAGTCCATGGGGTCGCTAGGAGTCGGACAAGACTCAGCGACTTCACTTTCACTTTTCACTTTCATGCACTGGAGAAGGAAATGGCAACCCACTCCAGTGTCCTTGCCTGGAGAATCCCAGGGACGGGGGAGCCTGGTGGGCTGCCGTCTATGGAGTCGCACAGAGTCGGACACAACTGAAGCTACTTAGCAGCAGCAGCAGCAGCAGCAGCAGCAGGACTAGAAGATGCACTGATTACAACAATAATAAAAATAAAATAGGAAGGGGCAAGAACAGAACAATTTGTTCCTGACAGACTATAAAACTTGTAGTTCTCAATAACAAAGGTCGCTTCAATAATTAAATATTCTAATTCAATCTAGAAAGTGTACAATAAGGTATTTTTTTTTGTTTTACATATTCTGGTTAATATAGCAACTTTCTTTTCTGATATTGTATTCATAATTCTCTGTTCAAGAGGGTCAATTTTTGTTTCTCCAACAGATTTCTCTGGACGTAGTACAATCCTTTTTGCAACATGGTACATTTGAAATCTGATTAATCCTTTTTGGAACAATGCCAAATAATGAGTAGAAACTAAAGACTTATTCTGCACTGCTTCTCTCTATATGGACTCACAGATGAGCATTACTATTCTAAGACTTGGAAGGTCTAGGTAAATATATTCCAGCTCCTTGACACAGTATATTCCTTTTTTAGTTTCTTTGCTGATTCCTCCTCTGCCTACTCCTTATCTGATGGTGTTACATCCTTAGCATTGTTCTGTGCTCACTCTCCGTGCTCTCCCTGGGAAATCACATCCATCTCTGTAACTTCAACTACCATCTGTCTTCTCTCTCCTGGATCTTTACTAAAGTAGAGGCCAAATCTTACTGGTTATCAGAATCATCTGATAATTTATTTCTGAAGCTAAATACGCAGCTTTCACCTAGATATAATCTACTAATATCTCTAAGCACTTCCAGACAATCTGTATTTTTAACAAAGATCTATCCGTCCTTGAGCTAAAGTCCGCTAACTGTTATTTGGAAACTACTGGTCTAACAGACTTACCAATCCACATCTAAAACAAGCCAAACATTCAATTCAGAATTTCCTATATTCTGATTCTCAGTGGAATGAGTTTCCATGACTGATCTGACATGGAAAGAGTTATTCTAGAAGTCTCCCCTCTTTTTCTCCCTAAATCAATTTGTCCTCCAGTCTTCCACTCTGCTTTTCTAATTAATTGGTACCCATGTCTGAATATCCCCATTTGAGTGGCACCTCAAGGTAGACAATCAGTTCTTACTTGTCTTTGTCTCCCTGGTGGCCTGAGACTTTAGTAGGTGCTTCATAAATGGGTGCTGAATGAATCATAAAAGGGAAGCAGGCACAGGAAGTATATATATATGTGTGTGTGTGTGTGTGTGTGTGTGTGTGTATGTGTGCTTTATATTGAAGGGACTCAAGTTATATAATTTTAAATCTGAGATTTCAATTCTCTTCTAACCTCATTTAGTCAAGAGCAGTGACAAAAGGAAATAATTTGCACCAAAACCAAAGATAAGGAGTCACAAACATCCAAACCAAAAATTCACAGCAAAATGCATACCAAAATGTTCTTGCTCCTACTATCAAAGGAGACACATGAAAATAATTACAGATATTATATAAAATACAAAAAATCAAAATGGATCTATCTTAAAATAGAAGTTAGAAATTCTATCACTATTGCAATTGCCAAAAATCATCATTATGAAAGCTATCTGGAGTTTTCTCACTGAGTTTTACCTCATTTTATATGAAAATTTATAAAAGATTAAAGACACATTCAAGTGCTGCATTTTTTAAAATATTAGTCTTTTTACTTTAAAAGTGAGAGGAAATGAACTACATAATTAATGTGTTCAAAACCCTGTTAGAAGCAAATTGCATTAAGTATGATGTTTTAGAAATCAGAAGTATCCTTTATAGTTAACTCTTTCTCAATAAAATAGCTTGAAGTATTAGACTGAGATCAACATTAGACAACAATCAGGAATCACTGTAACTCTGGATTAGAATATTTAATAGGTTCAGTTTCTTTATTAGTCTTAATTCAATCAAAGGAAGACACAGATCCTTTCTTCTTCGATTTTAGGATCCTTTAGAAAGACTAACACCTTCTATTCTATCTCATAAGAATATGATACTCATAAAATGAGAATTTTTTCATCTTTCAAGCTGCTTGCTATTTAAGTTCTATAACAGTAGCATGAAAGAGTAGAGAGAGAAACAGTGAAAAAGAAAGAGTGCATTGGCTGTCCTCTTTCATTGGTTGTCATCTTTTGAAACACCACCATCTCCTCTGCTTTAATCAATATATGTTTGTTTCTGATTTAAATGCTATACTGCCCACATATTTTTATGTAATTTGTTCCTAATAGATCCAAGTTGCTAAGACAGGATTTCTAAAGTCTGAATTTCTGAGAAAGATAAATATCGTATACCAATGCATATATATGGAATCTAGAAAGATGGTACTGATGAAATTTTCTGCAGGGCAGCAATCGAGACACATATATAGAGAACAGACTTATGGACTCAGTGGGTGGGGGAGGAAGGACAGGGTGAGATGGATGGAGAGAATAACATGTAAAAGTAACTTACATTACCATATGTAAAACAAATAGTCAACGGGAATTTGCTGTGTGACTCAGGGAACTCAGGGTGGGGCTCTGTGACAATCTAGAGGGCTAATGGGAAGGGAGATGGGAGGTATGTTTAAGAGGGAGGGGACATACATTACATATGGCTGATTCATGTTGATGTTTGGCAGAAACCAACAAAATTCTGTAACACGATTATCCTTCAACTGAAAAATAAACAAACTAAAAAAATAAAGTCTGAATTTCTAATGAAGGGAAAGAAAGTGCAACTTCTATAAACATTAAGAAATTGTAAAAGTAACTCCATTTATTTCTCATTTATTAAATGGACATTTGTGGAAGTTACTTCGACTTGACTCAGTGCTACGGGAGCTGAAAGGTTTCTTCCCAGGTGTTTGTCCAGCACTGCTTTTTTATTTAGGCTTAGTTCTGGCTCAGTGGCAAACAATCTGCCTGTCAATGCAGGAGGCTCAGAGATCCAGGTTTGATCCCTGGGTCCGGAAAATCCCCTGGAGGAGGAAACTCACTCCAGCTAAACAACTCACAGCAACTCACTCCAGTATTCTTGCCTAGAAAATCTCATGGACAAAGGAGCCTGATGGGCTACAGTCCATGGGGTTGCAAACAGGTGGACATGACTGAGCGACTGAGCAGAACAACAAAACTACAAATAAAAGATCTTTTATTTTCCAGAGCTTTAAGTGTTTGGTAAGTTATATACACATAATGGTTCCAATCTTGCAGGGTACTTAGGTACAATTTGTAACTAGTTCATAATATGAAAACAATATTATTCCTCGGAGAAACCAAGCATCATTTAGGTCAGGCAGAACATATTTTCTTTTCTGGCACCATCACCATAGTTCAGGATATTATCGCTTTAAGCTCAGGCTCTTTCCATGGCCTCTAAATCATCCACAAATTTTCTCTCTTTCAATCAGGCTGTGCAATACTTAGGTTAATTTGCCTAAAGCACTGCACTGTTGTTTTGTTGTCATTGTATTTCCATAGTATCACAAATATTTTACTGTTTATTTTTTGTTAATACATAGCTTTTTTTTTAAATTGAAATACAGTTGATTTGCAATATTGTATTAGTTTCAGACACAGAACAAAATGATTCATATTGGCTGTAGTCCCCTGTGCTATATAGTAGGTCTTTATTGCTTATCCATTTTATGTACTATAGTGATAAAGCACTGTTTTACTCCTAGGTAGCATTCAAATCCCGGAGAAGGCAATGGCACCCCACTCCAGTACTCTTGCCTGGAAAATCCCATGGACGGAGGAGCCTGGTAGGCTGCAGTCCATGGTGTAGCTAGGAGTCGGACATGACTGAGTGGCTTCACTTTCATTTTTCACTTTCCTGCATTGGAGAAGGAAATGGCAACCCACTCCAGTGTTCTTGCCTGGAGAATCCCAGGGACGGGGGAGCCTGGTGGGCTGCCGTCTATGGGGTCACACAGAGTTGGACACGAATGAAGTGACTTAGCAGCAGCAGCAGCATTCAAACCCATCTACAGTATGGTCCCACCTGCTGTCCTCTAATAGAAACAAATCCTTATTCTATTCCATCTGAATCACATCTCATGTCCCTAAGTTTCACTGTTCTTTCAAGTTTTAATGCTTTTGTGTACTTTCCTCTCTCTTGGATGACCCTACTTCCCACATTTTCCCCTTCTGAAATCCTGTCCATTTATAAAGGATCATATCAGACTTCTTCCCTGGTACATTCTTGATGATCCAAAATTAAAATAATACCCTCTTCCTTTATGCTCTGATAATACCAACTTCTATAGACTTAACTAAAACTTACTATGTATTGCCTTGGGGTAAGACATTTTATCTCCGCTAAGCTCCTGGCCACTAAAGATGGTCCCTTATAGTAACCCATACAGTACCCTATGCAGTAGGGGCTAAACAAAAATACCTGTGTAATAAATGATTCTATGACACAAGAAAATGGTCAACCAAAGCAAAAGGGCAGAGAATAAAGAAAGAGCTTGTATTTCTACTTAAGTAAAGGGTGGGTCATGTCCCACACTGAGCCACAAATGAAAACTAGGCTGGGGTAAATTTTCTGTGCTTGGTCACTCATATCTGCCCTGTGAAATGCTTTGAGCTCCCTGGGAACAAGAATGATAAAAAACCACCATAAGGAAGGATGTTATCTATCATCGCCAAATCCATGGTTAACATTTTTACGAACAAGAAATAGATAGTCTCATTCAAAACCCTGCTTTGTCACGGGCTACTCGGAGGTACCTCTGGAGTAAGTCATCACATTTTAGTTCATAATGCTAACTTCCTGATATACAGAAGAGAATCAAAGAAGTCTATACACAGATTTATTATGATCATCAGAAAGCACACATTTTACTTAAATCTATCTTCAACCTAGCAGAGGCTGAAATGCTTTATGAAGATAGTGTTTGCTGCAATTGCCTAAGGAGCCACTGAGCTGGCATTTCATGCTACGGCTGTGATAATGTGTTCAAGATCATAATGGTAAATAACACAGCCCTGAAACATGACGGGGATAGCAGGACCAAGACACTGTCACAAACACAGCAAATCTAAGCGCCACAGACAGGGAAAGGATTTTGATTCTTTAAACAACATAGACATAGCACTCTGACCCCGGATATCAGTCAAGAGGACACCTCTGCATTTGCCACTGGAGGAATATCTACAACTGCTAGATGTAAGGCAAGAGATGGAGATGGGATGAGGTAAATGAGGCAAAAAAAAAAGTGGTCTGGCTTTAACCTTGAAAGCAGATATCACAATACCACTATGCAATTACCCCCAGAGAGATCAAGGCCATGTGGGCAAAGGGGAGGAGCAGCAGAGAATGACACTGGAGGGGAGGAGGGCTCAACAATACTTCATGAGCAGAACTCCTGACTTGTTAGCTTTTTTATTGTATTTTACTGAGTGATTAAATAGGGCGACTAGTACAAAAACCAGTGTCATATAAAAAATGTATTTAATCCAATCTGCTCAACTATAATGTGAGCTTTAGTTGTTTTAAAATTTCATAATTCCAGAAGGGTTAGAAACTACTGTGCTCTGGCCCAGCTTTTGGGTTCCCACATACAATACAGGATGCCCAGTTCAACTGCTTGTGATTTCATATTGCATAGGGCTGACTTACTTGTTACTTGAAAACATTATTTTTATATCTGAAATTAAAATTTAACTGGGCATCCTATATTTATATTTTTGCTAATTCTGGAAGTCTTATCCAGATGACTATTGTCACAGTACTTGGCAGATCAATTTCTGAGTACTGCTCTCATATTATTCTGTTCAAGTTGCTTTTAAATACTTGGTCGAGTGAAAGTGAAAGTCGCTCAGTTGTGTCCAACTCTTTGTGACCCCATGGACTGTGTTCATGGAATTCTCCAGGCCAGAATACTGAAGTGGGTAGCCTTTCCCTTCTCCAGGGGCTCTTCCCAACCCAGGGATCATACCCAGGTCTCCCACATAGCAGGTGCATTGTTTACCAGCTGAGCCACAAAGGAAGCCCAAGAATACTGGAGCGGGTAGCCTATCCCTTCTCCAGTGGATCTTCCCGACCCAGGAAGGTACCATATTTGATAGAAACCAGTCACATTTGACTTCTCAAAAAAAGCTGTATTAAATTTACTTAAACATTGAGAAAATATTAGTTAAAAGCCACAGATATTGATATGAATAGAATTAGAAAGATCTGTTCAAAACTATAAAAGACTGAGAGGAAAATGAGGACATCTATACAACAATGGACAGACACCATTATTAGTGTGAATACCAAGCCTGTGAGGCACAGAAAAACTGAATTGATGACCTGGAAAATAAGATCAAATTAAGATATAGCGGATTGATCTGAGGTCCCTGCAGACATGAAGGCAGGGAACAGATAAAGATTCTTCTCAGTGAATAGAAGACAAAGATGCTCAGAATGTTTACTTAGTCAACATTGTCTCTACTCTGTTCAAATGCCAAATAAAACTTGATCAATTAACATCTGAAAAACGTTTCTGGTCTAAGAAGAAAATGGCTTCAAAATTAGCAGAATGACATAAGCCTGCACCTGAGTTTTTAGTACTCTACTCTGCCTTATCAAAGGACAATATATTGCCCCTGATATTTACATACCAAATATTGATATGAAGAAGTATCAGAACAACTTGAAAGGCTTGGTGGGTATGGTGGCCCGGGGACAAGCAACTTTTACATAGAACTTCAATTCAGGAAAAATGAAAATTTATGGGTTTCATATTTTAAATGATTTTTTAATTAAAATTTTAAGTACATAAATGTTAGCATCCATTTCTTAAATATTCTTTTTTCAGATAAGATAGACTTAATTTTTTTTTAATTTTATTTTTTAATTGGTACAAAATTGCTTTACAGTTTTGTGTTGTTTATGCCATACAACAATGTGAATCAGTCATAATTTTATCTCCCATCCCTCCCTTCCCTCCCCATGCTGCTGCTGCTGCTGCTGCTAAGTCGCTTCAGTCGTGTCCAACTCTGTGCGGCCCCATAGATGGCAGCCCGCCAGGCTCCCCCGTCCCTGGGATTCTCCAGGCAAGAACACTGGAGTGGGTTGCCACTGCCTTCTCCAATGCATGAAAGTGAAAAGTCAAAGTGAAGTCGCTGAGTCTTGTCTGACTCTTTGCGACCTCATGGACTGCAGCCTACCAGGCTTCTCCATCCATGGGATTTTCCATGCAGGAGTACTGGAGTGGGGTGTTCCCTCCCCATATTCCACCCCTAAAAGTCATCACAGAGCACCAGACTGGGTTCCTCGTGTTATTCAGCAACTTCCCACTATTTGAGTGTATATATATGTCAATGCTACTTTCTCAATTTGTTCTATCCTCATCTTCCGCTTCTGTGTCCACAAGTCTATTTTCTACTAGTTTCTTCAATACCAGTTTTTCTAGGTTCCATACATATGTGTTAATATATGATACTGGTTTTTAGCTTTCTGACTTACTTCATTCTGTGTAAGAGGCTTTGGGTTCATTCGCTTCACTACAATGCACCTATGCGCACCTTATCTTTGACAAAGGAGGCAAGAATACACAATGGAGAAAAGACAGCTTCTTCAATAAGTGATGCTGGAAAAACTGGATGGCTACATGTAAAAGAATGAAATTAGAACACTTCCTAACACCATACACAACGAAACTGTAAAGGATTAAGGACTTTAACATCAGAAACTATCAAGCTCTTAAAGGAAAACATAAGTAATACACTCTTTGACATAATTCACAGCAAGATTCTCTGACCTACCTCCCAGAGTAATGGAAATAAAAACAAAAATAAATGGGATCTAATACAACTTAAAAGTTTTTACACAGCAAAGGAAACTGTAAACAAGATGAAAACACAACCCCTCAAAATGGGCAAAAATAACTGCAAACCAAGTAACTGCCCAAGAATTAATTTCCAAAATATGTAAGCAGCTCATATAGCTCAGTATCAGAAAAACAGATGATCCAATCAAAAAAAAAAAAGGGCAGAAGGGGGCAGAAGACCAAAACAGACATTTATCCAAAGAAGACATACAGATGGCCAATAAACACATGAAAAGATGCTCAGCATTGCTTATTATTAGAGAAATGTAAATCAAAACTATAAAGAAGATTCACCCCACACCAGTCAGCATGGCCATCATAAAAAAAAAAAAAAAATCTAGAAAAAAAATGCTGGAGAGGGTGTAGAGAAAAAGGAACCCACCTGCACGGCTGGTGGGAATGTAAACTGATGCAGCAACTGTGGAGAAGAGTATGGAGATTCCTTTAAAAACTAGGAGTAAATCTACCATGTTAGTCACTCAGTTGTGTCTGATTCTTTGTGACCCCATGAACTATAGCCTGCCAAGCTCCTCTGTCCATGGAATTCTCCAGGCAAGAATACTGGAGTGGGTTGCCATTCCCTTCTCCAGGGGAGCTTCTCGACCCAGGGATCAAACCTGGGTCTCCTGCACTGCATTCAGATTCCTTATCATATATCCCATTACTGAGCATATACCCTGAGAAAAACCACAACTCTAAAAGACACATGTACCTCAAATTGCAGCACTATTTACAACAGTCAGAACATGGAAGCAATCTAGATGTCCACTGACAGATGAATGGATAAAGAAGTTGTGGTACATTTATACAATAGAACATTACTAAGCCACAAAAAGAAACAAATTTGAGTCAGAGGTGGATGAACCTAGAGCCTGTAATACATAGTGAAGTCAGAAAAAGAAAAATAAGTATCATATATATATGGAATATATAGGAGAACAGACTTGTGGACACAGCAGGGGAAGATATTATTGTTCAGTTGCTAAGTCACGTCCAACTCTTTGTGACTCCACAGGCTGCAGCACGCCAGGCTTCCCTGTCCTTCACTATCTCCCAGAGTTTGCTCAAACTCATTCCATTGTGTCAATGATGCCATACAATCATCCCATCCTGTCAGTCCTTCTCTTCCTACCTTTAAACTTTCCCAGCACCAGAGTCTTACCCAATGAGTCAGCTCTTTGCATGAGATGGCCAAAGTATTGGAGCTTTAGCATCAGTCCTTCCAATGGGAAGGTGAGAGCAGGACAAACTGAGAAAGTAGCATTGACGTAAATACACTATTATGTGTAAAACAGTTAGTGGGAATTTGCTAAGTAACACAGGGAGCCCAGTCTGGCCCTCTGTGATGACCTCACGAGGTGGGATTGGGGGAGCGGAGAGAGACTCAGGAGGGAAGGGATATATATTAATAAAATTATGACTGATTCATGTTGTTGTACAGCAGAAACCAACACAAAACGGAAAGCAATTTTCCACCAATTAAAAAATAATTTAAGTTTTAAAAATTTAGGTTTTAAAGCCAACTGAAAAGTATATAATCTTTGACCAGTTACTTAATATCTCTAACCTTTGTTTTCTTCAGCCTCACTACTTCTCCAACAAAACAATTATGCTAATTCTAAATTTCAGAATTTTTTTTAAGATTAGATATTATATATGCCAATCATAGTACTTGGCACATAACAGGTATTCAACTCATGGCAGATATCATTAAGTCTGAAATCCTTTTGCTTTTTTCCTATAGCATGAGGGCAGTAATTTTAGCACCTGGAAGCTGGGTAACTGCTGAAGCTTTTGGATGCTACCAGGCAACCAGATCATACCCAAAACTTCTCAGATAGAGTTACGGTGAAAAGACTGGGAGTTAGTGAAAATATGGCAATTCTTGGCATTTCTTTGTAAGCCATGGGAACTTCAAATCTCCATTTCTGAATCATGATAATGATTTGATGTTCAGTGTGGATAAGCAAGCATGCTCACTCATATACAATTCTTTGGGAACCCATGGACTATACCTTGTCAGGCTCCTCTGTTCATGGAATTTTCCAGGCAAGAATACTGGAGAGGGCTGTCATTTCCTACTCCAGAGAATCTTCCCGATGCAGGGACTGAACCCACGTCTCTTGTGTCTCCTGCATGGGCAGGCAGATTCTTTACCACTGCTCCAACTGTTCTGAAAACTTCTGCTTCCGACAGACAAACATACATCTATATATGGGGACGGTCAAAAATGTTTGACTACCACTGCCTTAGAACACACTAGGATTTCAAGGAGCCCTGATACTGTTTAATATTTATGAGACACAAATAAGCAAGAAAGAAGAGAGCATTTAACTCCTTTAAAAAGGAATTTTTAGGGCAATCATGAGACAGAGTTGCCAAATATGGGCTCTAAAACATGGATACTGGGATAAAGATATAAAAATCCTAGCTTCAATCCATATGGCTGTATTAAGATCAACTACCTTCAAACAGCTACAGAACAAAACACAGCTGGTAAGCTAGATTATATACATTCTTAACTGAGCAAGACAAGTTCATTTTTTTTTCTTAAAAAAAAAAAAAACAAACAAACACACTTGTATGTTTTCTTTTTATTTTCCTACCACACTGAACAGGCACATGGGGTTCCCTGACTAGGGACAGAACCTGTGCCCCCTGCAGTAGAAGGGCAGAGTCTTAACTACCGGACCGTCAGGGAAGTCCCCTCATTTTTTCTGAATGGCTATTTCCTTTTAAAAGCATTTGGGAACCTATATGCAAGACAGCAAAAGAGACACAGATGTAAAGAACAGTCTTTTGGACTCTGTGGGAGAAGGAGAGGGTGGGGTGACTTGAAGAGAATAGCACTGAAACATGTATATTATCATATGTGAAACAGACTGCCAGTCCAAGTTCGATGCATGAGACAGGGTGCTCAGGGCTGGAGCACTGGGATGACCCTGACGGATGGGATGGGAAGGGAGGTGGGAGGGGAGTTCAGGATGGGGAAAACATGTACACCCATGCCTGATTCATGTCAATGTATGGCAAAAACAACTACAATATTGTAAAGTAATTAGCCTCCAATTAAATAAATAATTTAAAAAAATAAAAGCATTTGGGAAATATATAACTTGATGCACTAGTGACAGGACTTTATAAATAGAATTTGATATAAATCCTTTTTGTGTAAGGAATTAGAGATTTACATAATTTGAGACTTCAAAATATCAGCTATCCTGATAGCTCAGTTAGTAAAGAATCTGCCTCCAATGCAGGAGACTTCGGTTCACTTCCTGGGGTGAGAAGATCCACTGGAGAAGGGATAGGCTACCCACTCCAGTATTCTTGGGCTTCCCTTGTGGCTCAGCTGGTAAAGAATCCACCTGCAATGCAGGAGACCTGGGTTGGGAAGATCCCTGGAGAAGGGAAAGGCTACTCACTCCAGTATTCTGGTCTGGAGAATTCCATGGACACAGTCCATAGGGGTGCAAAGAGCTGGACACAACTGATCGACTTTCATTTTTTTCACTTTCAACGTGTATAATACAGATGCTGTAGTTTGCAATGCTATTTTTGGTTATGAAAAAGAAAGACCAACAATGGATTAAAAAGACACACATAATTTTTAAACAATGATGCACCATGGGTTAGAAATGCTTAAAGGAAAAAGTTCTAGCATTAAGACAGAAAAGACTTAAGGAAACTAAGTCTCTGTAACAAACTGAACTCTATCTTATCTTCAAAGACACCCTCCTTCAAACACCTTATGGATTCTGCCCTCAACACTCCACTGAAACTGCTTAGAGGTTGAGATGACCTTTAAATTGTCAAGCACAAAGGCTATTTGTCAGTGTTCACACTGTGTGAAGTAGACAGCATTTGAGAAAGCTAAATGTTCCTTCCTTTTGTGTGTGTACGATGAGAACCGTTAAGATCTACTCTCTTAGTGATCCTTAAATGCACAATTTACTATTATTAACTATAGTTACCACGCTGTATGTTACATCTCCAGGACTTATTTATTTTATAATCCATTTCTTTTTTCTTGAACCTCCTCCCCGACAGGCTCCTGAATACCACTTATCTGATAGTCCTCTCATCTCTTTACAGTTTCTCAGCCTCTTTTGCCAGCAAAACTTCATATAACTTATATAAACTTCATATTTTCAACCTTCTTCCTTTTTAACCAACACTATCCTTTTGATTTTGTATTTACATATAAGGCCTCACCTTTAAGCCATTCATGAATGATTCTCAAATTATGTCTCCAGGCTTCAGACCTACATTTTAAATTGCCTACTGAGCATCTCCACCTGGTTGCCCTACAGGTACCTCAAACTCAGTGTGTGAAAAAACAAAGTCAGCATCTTTTCCCAAAAGTATCTCAATATCTTCGCTGCTGTTTTTCAGTTGCTCAGTGGTGCCCGACTCTCTGTGACCTAATGGGACTGCAGCACGCCAGGCTTCCCTGTCCATCATCAACTCATGGAGCTTGCTCAAACTCATGTCCATTGAGTCAGTGATGCCATCCAACCATCTCATCCTCTGTTGTCCCCTTCTCCTGCCTTCAATCTTTCCCAGCATCAGGGTCTTTTCTAATGATTTCGCTCTTCACATCAGGTGACCAAAGGACTGGATCTTCAGCTTCAGCATCAGTCTTTCCAATGAATATTCAGGATTGATTTCCTTTAGGATTGACTGGTTTGATCTCTTTGCTGTCCAAGGGACTCTCAAGAGTCTTCTCCAACACCACAGTTCAAAACCATCAATTTTTCAATGCTCAGCCTTCTTTATGGTCCAGCTCTCACGTCCATACATGACTACTGGATTTGACTTTGACTAGTCGGATCTTTGTTGGCAAAATAATGTCTCTCCTTTTTAATATGCCGTTTTTTACTTTGAGGCACTAAATATAGAGTGGTACCATTCATCACAAGGGGGACTAGCTTTGACTAGTTGGATCTTTGTTGGCAAAATAATGTCTCTCCTTTTTAATATGCCGTTGAGGTTGGTCATAGCTTTTCTTCAAAGGAGCAAGTGTTTTTTAATTTCATGGCTGTAGTCACCATCTGCAGTGATTTTGGAGCCCAGCAAAGTAAAGTCTGTCACTGTTTCCATTGTTTCCCCATCTATTTGCCATGAAGTGATGGGACCATTATTCAGCATCTTTGCCTCTCTCATATTCCCTCCCCCTTGTGATGAATGGTACCACTCTATATTAAGTGCCTCAAAGTAAAAATCTAGGAGTCCTCACAGATGTGTCCTCCCATATGACTTTCTGTCAAAACCAGTCACAAAGCCCTGTCTTTTCTTTCTCATAACTGACCCTCAAATCCATCACCATCATGTATTTCATTACTATTGCTCCTTATTTCAGTATCTTTCAGTATTACTTCAGTAACTGAGATTCCTCTTTCTAGGATATTATAACCTTCTTTCCCCTTGAAAATAATTGTTTTGAACACAATTGACTTACCAAAAAAAAAAAAAATTCACCATTTAAAACACACAATTCAATGGTGTTTAGTATATGTACAGTATACGCAATGGTGTTTAGTATATGTGATTGTCACTACAATCTAAGTTTAGAACATCTTCATATGCCCTAATTAAACCTCATGCCATTTAGCCATCACATTGTATTAGCCTCATCCCTCTTAGCACCAGGCAACTTCTGCTTTATGTTTCTATATATCAGCCTGTTCTGAACATTTCATATTAACAGAATAATACAATATGTGGTCTTTTTGTGACTGGTTTCTTTCACTTAGTATCTTCAAAGATCAACCCTGAACCATGTACCAATACTTCATTCCTTTTTACTCCTGAATAATATTCCACTGTATGGATATACTACATTCATGGATATACTATATTTTATTTATCCATCCCTTACTTTATAGACATGTGGGATGTTTCTACTTTTTGGCTATTGTAAAGAATACTGCTATGAACATTTGAGTACAAATTTTTGTGTGAACATATTCTCAGTTCTCTTGAATATATACCTAGAAGTGAAATGGCTAGGTCATATGGCAGTTCTCTACCTAACCTTTTGAGAACTGCCAATCAGTTCCAACAAAGCAGCTACACCATTTTAAAATTCCCACCAGCAGTGTATGAAGGATTCAATTTCTCCAAACTTAACTTTTGATTATAACCATCCTAATGGGTATGAGGAGAAGGCAATGGCACCCAACTCCAGTACACTTGCCTGGAAAATCCCATGGACTTAGGAGCCTGGCAGGCTGTAGTCCAGGGGGTCGTGAAGAGTCGGACATGACTGAGCGACTTCACTTTCACTTTTCACTTTCATGCATCGGAGAAGGAAATGGCAACCCACTCCATTGTTCTTGCCTGGAGAATCCCAGGGACAGGGGAGCCTGGTAGACTGCCGTCTATGGGGTTGCACGGAGTCAGACACAACTGAAGCAACTTAGCAGCAGCAGCAATGGGTATGAAGCAGTACCTCACTGTGTCTTTGACTTGCATTTCTCTTACAGTAAATGATCTGGGGTATTTTTTCACATGCTAGTTGGCCATTTGTGTGTCTTCTTTGGAGAAATAACTGATTCAAATCTTTTAGCCATTTCTCACTTTGGATGTCATTTTATGACTGAGTTCAAAGTGTTCTTTATAGATTCTGGATACTAGATCCTTCCAGGTACATGATTTGCAAATGTTTTCCTCCATTATGGGTTGCCTTTTCACCTTTTTGGTAATGTCCTTTGATGTATAAGTGTTCTGGGTGGTTTGCTTGTTTGTTTGTTTTTGATAGGTAGGTAAGGAGTAGATTTACTTAGAGAAACAGTAGATTTACTTAGAGAGAAACATACTCCACAGACAGAATGTGGACCATTTCAGCAGGAGAGAGCATCATCAAAACATGGCGTGGTTCGTTTTTACGGTCTGGGCAATTTCATAGGCTAGTGAATGGGAGTTTTATTTCAAGTATTTCCAGGGAAGAGGTGAGGATTCCAGGGACTGGGTTAGCACCCACTTTTTGATCTTTGATTGTCATAGCTGGAACTACCATGGTGCTGGTGGGTGTGTTATAAAAGTTTTAAAATTTGATAAAGTCAAATGTATCATTTTTTCTTGTTACTTGTGCTTTTAGCTTTGTATCTAAAAAACCCTTGTCAAATCAAATGTCATGAAGATCTACCCCTGTGTTTTCTCCTAAGTGTTTTATAGTTTTAACTTTTACTTTAAGATCTTTCATCTATTTTGAGGTAATTTTTAAATATAATATGAGGTGGGGTTTTATTATAATCTTTTAACCTCTCTACCAACCTTTGGTCTTGCTGCTCAAATGATTCTTCTTAAAAGAAAATGAACAATTTTTCCTGTTGCCATCAAAGTATAATTAAAATCTCTACATGGCCTTTTCATATTTTTGTAGTGATATTTAACTTTGTGAGACTAGAGTAACTGATTAAAACTACCCCCAGGATATGTGCATGTGTACACTAACACATAAAAACATACATGTACACACTCTTGTGTGTAATTTCAGAGTATTATGGCACCCTACTCCAGTACTCTTGCCTGGAAAATCCCATGGATGGAGGAGCCTGGTAGGCTGCAGTCCATGGGGTCGCTAAGAGTCGGACATGACTGAGTGACTTCACTTTCACTTTTCACTTTCATGCATTGGAGAAGGAAATGGCAACCCACTCCAGTATTCTTGGCTGGAGAATCCCAGGGACGGGGGAGCCTGGTGGGCTGCCATCTATGGGGTTGCACAGAGTCAGACATGACTGAAGCGACTTAGCATAGCATAGCAAAACACTAAAATCCATCAAAGACCGCCAGCCCAAAGAATAAAGCCTAAACCCCTTTGCACTCCTTTGGCACTCCATGCCCCCATCATCTTTCCTGACCTACCATCTAGCTTCCTTGTCTTCCAGTCTGCAAACTCTCTCTCACAGGTTAGCATTAAAAGTTCTCTTTTAATATGTCATACTACATTATCACCACATTTCTTTGCACATGCATGCTATTCTTTTCACCCAAAACATATTTCTCATCTCACAAGACTGTTTTAAATGTTAAGTATGATAACTATGCAAATGTACTGGAAGTTAGAAGACATAATGTTTGCTAAATTTGAAAACAAAAGACTTAGCATGTTGGGAAATGACTCTATATTTTATTTCCAGAAATTTGAGTGACTTAAACAATGGTGTTATATCTGTATTTCTTCTTTCAATAGTTAATATTGGAAATCCAAATATGTGTATGTATGGAAATCATACAGAACAAGACAATTTCCAGGTAACAATAATAAGCCTAAGGGAAGGTAAACTGATCACAAAACCAACTCACTGTATAAGTTCCTCTTATAAATTTTTAAGGAAGATTATACTGGTTGATGTATTCATGTGAAATAACACAGAAGAACGAACATCAGAAAATATGATGTTCTGCCTCTAGAAAAAGAAATTCAGTTAAAAAGTTACTAAATTTTCACCTAGATATGTTCACTCCACTATCAGTGATGCTTTCCAGACATCACTTTAAAATGCATCAATTTACTTAAATTTTGTTAAAGTTACCACTTCTGTGTACATATCTGAGGGAAACAAAGTCATTATCTTGAGGAGATACCTGCAACCCCATGTTTACTGCAGGATGATTTACAATAGCCAAGACATGGAAAAAACTAAGTGATCATCATTGAATGAACAGATAAAGAAAATGTGACACATGTGTGTGTGTGCCTAAACATACAATGGAATATTTTTCAGCCATAAAAAGGAGGAAATTCTGCCAGGTGCAGAAAACCATAGATGGACCTTTAGAGAATTATGCTAAGTGAAATAAGTCAGATAAAGAAAAATATTATATGATTTCACATATATGTAGAAACTTAAAAAAAAACCCTCATAGAAACAGATAATACATCTATGGTTCCTAAAGTTGGTGGGATGGGTCAAGGTGAGGAAAAGTACATACTTCCAATATTAAGATTAATAAGTTCTGGGGATGTAATATACTACAAGGATGCCATGGTTAAATACTGTACAATGTACTTGAAAGCTGGTAAGAGAATAAATAGCTCTTGAAAACTTATCACAAGAAGAAAAAATTATAATTACATGAGGTAATAGATGTTACAGTATCATGGCAATCATTTCACAATATACGAACACTTCAAATCATTACACTGTCCGCCTTAAGCTAATGTTATACACCAACTGCAGTCCAATAAAACTGGAGTGGGAGAACCTAACACCAAAGGAAAGCTATATCTTGGCAGGGCAAGAAGTGTTATGTCAGCTGAGAATCAACCCTTAAGAATCAGGACAATAGGACAACTAGTTCTAAACGCTGAAGATCTTTGAGAGGAAAAATTCAGGAAGAGAGATGTAAAATAATTAAAGAGTAACTGGGTGAATTCAAGGAGAAATAGTTATCAAAGTAAAGTATGCAAGTATTGCCATTATTACGTGGGAATAGCACGTGAAATCTGTGGAACTAAGACTAAGGGAAGGCATAAGAATAAAGAAATAACTGTAGGGAGCTGAGGAGGGCTTTTCTTAAAATTTATGAAGTAAAAGTATTAGTTGATCAGTAGCGTCCACCCCTTTGTGACCCCATGGACTATAGCCCACCAGACTCCTCTGTCATGGAATTCTCCAGGCAAGAATACTAGAGTAAGTAGTCATTCCCTTCTCCAAGGGATCTTCTTGACACAAGGATCAAATCCAGGTCTACTTGCATTGCAGGCAGATTCTTTACCATCTGAGCCACGAGAGAAGCCCCTAAAATTTGTAAATTTCTATCTTTATAGTCTTAAGGTTTACTAAAATCTCTAATGAAAAAAGTTACAGAACACTGGTATTAACATTTTTGACTCTTTCTAAAGAAATCTAACAAATAAATTAACAGATTGTGATGTTACATTTCACTGAGTTTACTATTTTGGGTCTTCCCAGGTAGCTCAGCTGCTAAAGAATCCACCTGCAATGCAAGAGATCCCAGTTTGATTCCTGGGGTCAAGAATGTGGATGTATTAATATGTATGCAATATGTATTAATCAAGCAGAAGGACAGAAAGAAATAAAATGTTGGTAATTACACGTAAGGGCATAGCTAAAGTCTAACTCTTCATCAAGGTTCAAGCAAAATCACAAATAAAGAGACTTTGCTAAATAAAATGCAAGCTCTATTTCATAAACTTCTTATTATTAAAGCACTCTTTTTTGGAAATGACAAGTACAGTAAACTCATTGATTATTCACTACAAAAAAATTAACTTTCTTTACACAAATTGCCTCAATTTGTTACCTTCTGTGTGGAAGAAAATAATGTGGTACTTCAAAAGTCCTATCGTAAGTAATTATTATTATTATAAAGACAGAATAGTTTATGCTTTTTAATATTTATTTCTGACATTTTAAAAGAAGTTTCCTAATATTACGGTTTGATTTTTAGATACAGTGGACAAAAGAAAACAGCCAAAAAGGCATATATGAGCCATGTTTTTATTTTGCCCATTTTTCTTTTTATGCTTACATATATTTCAACATACAAAAGAATGGTGTTCCCATTATTTAAGCTGTTTCCCACCAGAAAATGTTTTCTTCAGCATTTAACCAAATGTTGGAAACTGAAAAGAGAGAAACTCAATGTGATTGGTTAATTAAGATTTCAAAGAACCTGCTGCTCCCTAGAGGGGAGGCTAATTTCTCATTTATAAAGCCCATTTATAACTCTAGCTCTGAGAAATGGTCCTAATAAAACTCACAGTTAAGTAGGCCTTCAAATGCATACCAGCCATTAACATTTGGGCTGCCTGCTGCTAGCAAAATATTAATATTTGATGCTACAGCATTTTCATTTTATAAGACTACTTAGCATAAATCTGTTTCAGGGTGTTATGAAACAGCTTTATTTATGTGTTAAACAGATTAAATTCCCGTTGTAATGGTTGGTTTTTAAATGACTTGAAAATAGTTTATAGCCACAAAGAATCTATATATTTTCTGATTAGATTAATAGCTGTATTTTGTCCAATAAACACACTACTTTTAAGGCAAAAACAACTTACTGTAGGGACCTTTGAAAAAGAAGAGAGCCAGGATGATAGTAAGGGAGAAAGCCAACTGAAAGAGATAAAACCACTTTACTTTATTATAATGTTTGTAATTTACTAAGAATTTCCTATACATTCTTACTCATTTAATGGGCATAGCAATCTGGCAAGAAGCACAGATAATTACTAAACTACATTAAAAGATGAGAAAACAAAATCTCCAGAGCTCAGTTACATGGCTAGAAAATGGCAGGGCAAGATTAGAATTTAGACTTTGTGTTAAAAAGAATTTGTGCGTGCATTTGTCTAATAGTTGAGCTGTGTCTTAAAGATTCAAAAGCACAGGAGCATATGGGTGTGAGTGTGAGTGTGTGTGTTTGTCTAAACGAGGATGGGGAGAAAAGGGAGGGGATGAGAGGAGAGGGGAAGGAAGCGGGGGAGAAAGGGAAAAATCTCAGGTTAGAAGGACTCTGATGGATAAAAGCACTGACCCATTTCCTTCTTTAGACTGTAACCTCTTTGAGGGCAGGGAATGTGTCTTTGTTCACCACTTAAATCCCAAGACCTACGAGACCTACTGCACAAATAATAGAAAGTAAAAGAGAATAGTGGTAAGGACATAAAAGGAGAAAGTTTCAAGAAAGAATACTTAATATCAAATGTCACAAATCCAAATAAGAACTAAAACAAGGAGACTGAGGCTGACTCTAAAGAATACGGGTGAGGGACAGTGCTTCCCAGTGGCATGATGGAGGGAATACAGTCAAGAGGTCCGCAATTTAAATCTCCTATTTCTTCACTTGTGTGTTATTAGAGTGTAAACAAGCTGTTTTAACTATGTTTCTGGGCATAACAGACATCAAAGTGATATTCCATCAACGTTCAGAGAAGGGAGGTAGGAACAAGCCATGTACCAGATATTTTCACATTATCATATCAGTAAAAGAGAGGTAGAAACAAGCTAGGAGAATTCATCCCACCCTTCCTTTCACCTAATGAAAAAAGTCCGACTGCTTTCTTAGGTACGAATAATAAAGTATAACCCTTAGGCTATTTTCACTTGTTCGTGGTATTTAAATATTATGGGGGAAAATGACCATACATTAAACAGTACAACAGCCAATCAGCTGTTTAGAAGATTTCAACAGTTATGTGGCATTTATGCCACATAAATACCTGTAATAATAATAGTAATAATAACAACAACAACATAATGTCTTTTTCTAAGTAATAAAATTACCATACTATTTCAATATGTGACATGTTGTACATGTGGGAAAGCAAATCTGACACAATTTAAATATCAGCTATATTCTCTGAAAAATGAAACTGATGATACTTCCTTTCTGTTTAAGGCTTCAGTCTTCACATCAATAGAAGAAAAGAATTTCTTTATTCTTTGCTCCATCAAAGAATGAAAAGATAAGTCCTGAGATCTAAGAAGGTTGTTATTTTCATTAAGAACAAGATCAGTAAGAACCTTACCACATGAATCAATTAAAAAATGCATAAGAGATTTTAATCTTTCTCATCAAAACGGTACTGTGGAAAACTGGAAAGGATGATGAGTTCTAACAAGCACCATCTTGCTTTATCAAACATCAGTATCTATTTTGTACTACGTATCAGGACTTTTATGGTTATTTGCTTAAAGTCAGTTAATGAGGGTAATATCATGAGAAAAAGATTTAAATTTGTACCATTCTTAATTACAGAATAATTACAGAGAAAGCAAATTTATTACTTTCAAATTCCACTCAGTAACAGCAAGGTCCTAGGGGACCCGCTGTAATGACCAGATAAGGCTGGCTGTAATTAGCATGCTTCCTCTCTGTGTTAATCAGGATGCCCTACTACTGAAGATGGCTCAGAAACATTCTGTTCTTTTAACCATTTAAAACATTCCCTTTCTAATCTGGCTCACATTATTAGTCATAGGCAATGAAGAAAGAATTCTGGAAGCAAAAGCAAATTTCGTTTCAGGAGCTGTTTCACAATCCTTAAGGGTTTAAATTAATGAGGTCTTTACTAAGTTTGGTTTCATCGTTTGCTAAACTTTTCTCTGTAGAGCACTTATTACCCTCATATGTTTTCTTGCTGTTTGTTTGCATTCAAGAGTTTATTATGGTAAAAGAAGCAAAACAAGTTTGAGACCAACAGTGGCCACTTCTTATCATTTCTACCTATGTTTCAAAAGCAAGAAGGAAGAAAAAAATAATTGAGACAAAGTTTACCATATCACAGGGAGATGACAGATCAACTCCCTTAGGAATAAGTTTTTTAAAAGAACAGATGCCAGTACTTAGCATAAAAATTGGTACTCAGTAATTATTATATTTTTAATCCTAAGAGCAAGGATCTGTTCTTACATAACCACATTATATGATCAAAAACAGAAAACTATCAGCTACTTTGAATGGTAATATCTTCTGAATTTGAATTTCAAATGGCCCTTGACACTAGAAAATGATCTTAAAAGTTTTGCATATAGTAGGACTTTCCTGGTGATCCAGTAGTTAAGACTCCACATTTCCAATGCAGAGCAAGCGGGTTCGATCCCTGGTTGGGGAACTAAAATCCCGCATGTCACAGAGTATGGCCAGAAAAAAAAAAAAAAAAATAGAAGTTTTGGGTATACTAAATCAATCATTTTTTTAAATAATGGCAAAGTGAAATGGGCAGTGGCTTGGGATTCAAGAGTTTCTTCCTTTCTGACATTGCTTACTTAAATGGCTTTTAAAAACTCAGTTTATCTCAGGATCTCAGTTTACTTAGCCACAAAATGAAGGAATTGGCCAAAATAATTACCAAGGTTTCTCCTAGTTCCAACTTGCTCCCATTCTGTACAACGATTACTAAAAGTAGAAAACTACCATTTGTTTTACAACTCAACAGTGTGAGATCTTCAACTGATTGTTCTGCTTTAAACTTTGCTACCCAATCAGTACAGCAAGCTTCAACCAAGTGTGGCCATTCTGAGTCTTGTTTCCCTGGTGGGTCAGATGGTAAAGAATCTGCCTGTGATGTGGAAGACCAGGTTCAATCCCTGCATGGGGAAGATGCCCTGGAGAAGGAAATGGCTACCCACTCCAGTATTCTTGCCTGGAGAACCCCATGGAGACAGAGACAGCCTGGTGGGCTACAGTCCACGGGTCACAAAGAGTCGGTATGATTTAGCAATTAAACCACCACATAAGGCCTTTAAAAACTGTATGTTCTGACTTTAGTATATTTAAAACACAATGGTTAGAGGCTTTATAGAAAATTTTAAGATGCCACATAAATACAGGCTAGGTTTAACAACATCTAACATTAAGGTTTAAAAGGAAATTTCACATGTTATCTCAATCAGTCTTTTCTACAAGTTGGAGAGCTATTATATTGCCTATTTTGCAAAGGTCAAGCTCTAAGATGGCATGAGGATTGGGAGAATTCACAGTCCATGCTCTGTCCAGTTCACCATATTACCTCAAAGGCACATATAAACCTCCTAGATAGACCTCACTTTGATTTAGCAGGGTATGTGCTTTGAAATGCTTAACTGTAAACTGTTATAGTCCCCAAAGAGCAAAATCTTGTCCAAAATACAACATCAAAATTTCCTCATTTTTCAACTTGCAAGCTGTTCCTGAAAAACAATGCAGGATAACTCAAAAATTAAGTAACTAAGACTAATCTTATAAATAAAAACAAGTATTTCTGTTAGGAGCTAAAGTGGAGACATGCTGAAACAATGTAAATATAGGTGATAATTCATTTCGTTCCCTATACTGAAATTATATAATGCTTAATAAATTTGGGATATTTCAAAATTGTAATGTCCTTTTCAGACTCCACAGAATTCAAATTTAGATTGTATAAGAAGCTCTTATCAAAAGAGCTCTGGTATATATATTACTTAGAAAGACTGTAAGATCTTGAGATCCTCGAAGAAAGCATTTTATTGCCACTGATTATTAAATACAATTCTTATTCAGTGGTCTGTAAGATAAAAAGCCCTGTGTTCATTCAATCTGTTCAGAGTGAAAATAAAACTCAGCATATCCGAAAACCAGCCCAAACCTATCCAACCACTGTGATACTTCTATAAGCAATGACAACAACTGAATTATTTGCTTTAGAAAGTATTTCAAGTTGAGATTTTCTATGAACATGTAACATTGGTAACCTTTCATTAGTTCTAGTTAATACTTCAGGATTATCTATCAGCAAATGATCAACTGATACAATTCCAACATCATTTAGTAATTGTTCAAAATAAGAATCATAAAATAATAATTCTGTAGCACCTAAGAGCACATTCACTTTCTAGCAATGATTTTATAGAATTTATTTATTTTTTCACAATAACAACTACAATTGATTCTTAGCTCAAAGATAGGTATCAGTTTTCCAAAAACCATTTACAAATTGTTGCTCTTGATGATTAAACAAAATACTCTTCAATTTCTTTCCTTTTGTGGGAGGGTGCTTTCTCCAGATTACACACATTAATACAAAGGAAAGAGAAATGCAAGAAATATTATCTATAAGGAGGTAGAAGTAGAAAAGCTTTTAAGTTTCTCTAGTTGGCTGAGAGAAAACATTGCTAGATTCCTAAAACCATTTCTGGACAAATGCCTAACATGGATAAAATTGGCTTTCTGCTCTGCAACAGCAGTTAGTTTTTAACAATTCCTTACAAAATCCAGCAGACATTTGATGGTTGCCAAGGTAAAGAATACAATGAGGCAGTGTACAGAGTGGTTACAACAGGCTCCCGAGTCAGTGGTCAGGTCCAACTCCTAGCTCTTTCCTCATGATCTTTGTTAGTGAGAATTCTGTTGGCTGAAAAAAAATTATAGTAAACCCTTGACAGAAGTTTATTTATCTCTTTTATGTAAATGCTCAAAGACTGGCCGTTCAGGGCTGATGTACACGTTCTGCTTCTCAAGGCCCACAGGGTCCCAGTTCCTTCCAGCTTTCTGCTTTATCCTTCTAAGGTGCAGCTCTGGTTGGTTTAGACCTGCATCAACTGTCACATGCTTACGACAAAAGAAAGGAGGAGTAGAGAAGGGAAGGAGAAGGTGTAGATGATGCAAGCCAAGTCTCTCTTAAGAAAGTCCATCAAAATTACCCACAACAATTTTTTTCTTTTGCCACAATGGTAAACAGATGGGAAAAAAAATGGAAACAGTGGCAGATTTTATTTTCTTGGGCTCCAAAATCACTGTGGACGGTGACTGAAGCCATGAAATTTAAAGATACCTGCTATCTGGAAGAAAAGCTATGACAAAGTGTGTGTGTGTGTGTGTGTGTGTGTGCGTGTGTTTCTTGGGCTCCAAAATCACTGTGGACGGTGACTGCAGCCATGAAATTTAAAGATACCTGCTATCTGGAAGAAAAGCTATGACAAAGTGTGTGTGTGTGTGTGTGTGTGTGTGTCTCGCTCAGTTGTGTTCAACTCTGCAATCCCATGGGGTGTAGACTGCCAGGCTCCTCCGTCCATGGGATTTTCTAGTTAAGAATATTGGAGTGGGTTGCCGTTTCCTTCTCCAGCGGATCTTCCTGACCCAGGGATCAAACCCAGAGCATCTGCATTGCAGGCAGGCTCTTTACCATCTGAGCCATCAGAGAAACCTATGACAAACCTATGACAAACAGCATATTAAAAAGCAAAGACATCACTTTGTTGACAAAGGTCCATATAATCAAAGCTATGGTTTTTCCAGTAGTCATGTACAGAAGTGAGAGTTGGACCACAAAGAAGGCTGAGTGCTGAAGAACTGATGCTTTCGAACTGTGGTGCTGGAGAAGACTCTTGAGAGACTCTTGGGCAGCAAGGAGATCCAACCAGTCCCTCCTAGACGATATCAACACTGAATATTCATTGGAAGGACTGATACTGAAGTTGAAGCTCCAATACTGTGGCCACCTGATGTGAAGAGCCAACTCATTGGAAAAGGCTGATGCTGGGAAAGATTGTGGGAAGGAGGAGAAGGGAGCAACAGAGGATGAGATGGTCGGACGCATCACCAACTGAATGGACATGAGTTTGAGCAAACTCCAGGAGATAGTGAAGGACAGGGAAGCCTGGCATGCTGCAGTCCATGGGGTTGCCAAGAGTCAGACATGACTTAGTGAATGAACAAGTCACACTTAACTACAAAGGAGGTTAGAAAATGTAGGCCCCATGACTTGCTGGAGCTGTTATTACTGTGAGTAGGTGAAAACAGATATTGGGGTACTTAGCTGTCTCTACCACACTATCTTGTGATCTTAAATGCTTTATGCCACTGATGTCTCATCTTTAAAATGAAAAAGATAATAGAACCTCCTATTATAAAGTTACTGTGAATGTGAAATAGTAATAATCAACACAGAAGGGTTAGCATACTGTCTGGCACATAATCCTCAAGAAAGTAAATAATTATTTTTCTTCAGATATTTTCTTTTGCTTACTGATTTTCTTTCAATTGCTAAAAATTTTAGAAACTGTTTTATTCCCTTTAGTTTATTCATCTTTCCTGAACCCCATATTATCAACATGGAATAAACAGATTGATCCTCTCAAGTCACTGCTTTCAGCAAGGCCCCTCCTCTTTCTAATGTCCCTAATACACACACACACACACACACACACACACATTCTCTCTTTCTCAAAGAAAACTTTAGTGCATGTTACTGTCTAAATTCATGTGCAAAAAACCTCCTAAATCTATGCAATAACCTCTAAAACTCCTCTTTCCTTACCTCTTCAACACCTTTTCAACAATATCCCCACTATGATCCAATGTAGACGATACTAATGGTAACAACTACAAACCTGATAATAATCAAAAGTACTAAATTAATAGAGGCTATATCACTTTTTGAGTTTTTGTCATTGCCAGAAAATGTGCTATGGTTTCTCATGAACTCTCTCCTTTTTTAAAAATATAGTTGATTTACAATGTTATGTTAACTTCTGCCATACAGCAAAGTGATCCAGTTACATACAAACACACACACACACACACAATCTTTTAAAATATTATTTTCCATTATGGTCTATCACAGAATACTGAATATAGATTCCTATACTGAATAGGTGTCCCAGTAGGACCTTGCTGTTTATCCATCTTATATATAATAGTTTGCACTTGCTAACCTCAACCTCCCACTTCATCCTTCGCCAATCTCCCTTCCCCTTGGCAAACACAAGTCTATTCTCTATGTCTGTGCTAACTCTCTCTTTTAACCCTCATAATAATCCTGTAAGGTTATCACATTATCCCCACATTATAAATTACAACTAAAGCTTAGAAAGTTTATACCCAAAGTTACACAGTAAGTATATGACAGGGCTGTGATTTGAACAGAGGTCTTGTTGGACTTCAGAGCTGTTCATTTAACCACTGTGTGACAGGTGTCTTGCACAAACCTACCAACTGCATTCTCTGTACACACCTGAGTCATCTTAAAATTCTTCTAATCACATCCTGCAGAGTGTCATTAAGGTCTAGCACATTTCTGATCTCTTCCATGACCCCTTATCAAGTGTAATGTAAGAATAATTATAGTAATTATAATAATAAAGATAATAAACACCAAAATCACACTTATACTATTATATATGACAGCATGCAATTCTCAGCACCATATACTAACTCATTTAACCCTCACAACAACACTGTGAGTTAGACCGTAACAGTCCCCATTTTATAATGAGAAAATGAGGCTGAGACAGGCTAAACAACTTGCCCAAGTTCTCATATCTAGTAGATGTTGAAGCCAGGATTCCAACCCAGGTCCCCTGGATGCAGATCTTGTGCATTTCACCACTGAACCATACTGCCATTCATTTATCTTCTACACCTTATCTCCTGTCTGACAAATATATTCTTCCCGTAACCCTTTTTTGGCTTCCCTGGTGGATCAGATAGTAAAGAATCTGCCTTCAATGCAGTAGACCTGGGTTCAATCCCTGGATTGGAAGATTCCCTGGAGAAGGAAATGGCAAGCCACTCTAGTATTCTTGCCTAGAGAATTTCATGGACAGAGGAGCCTAGTGGGCTACAGTCCATGGGGTTACAAAGAATAGGACATGACTAAGCTGGCCTGGAAGAAGCACAAGCTGGAATCAACATTGCCGGGAGAAATATCAATAACCTCAGATATGCAGATGACACCACCCTTAAGGCAGAAAGTGAAGAGGAACTAAAAAGCCTCTTGATGAAAGTGAAAGAGGAGAGTGAAAAAGTTGGCTTAAAGCTCAACAGTCAGAAAACGAAGATCATGGCATCTGGTCCCATCACTTCATGGGAAATAGATAGGGGAAACAGTGGAAACAGTGTCAGACTTTATTTTGGGGGGCTCCAAAATCACTGCAGATGGTGATTGCAGCCATGAAATTAAAAGACACTTACTCCTTGGAAGGAAAGTTATGACCAACCTAGATGGCATATTGAAAAGCAGAGACATTACTTTGCCAACAAAGGTCCATTTAGTCAAGGCTATGGTTTTTCCAGTGGTCATGTATGGATGTGAGAGTTGGACTGTGAAGAAAGCTGAGCACCAAAGAATTGATGCTTTTGAACTGTGGTGTTGGAGAAGACTCGTGAGAGTCCCTTGGACTGCAAGGAGATCCAACCAGTCCATTCTAAGGGAGATCAGCCCTGGGTGTTCTTTGGAAGGAATGATGCTCAAGCTGAAACTCCAGTACTTTGGCCACCTCATGCGAAGAGTTGACTCATTGGAAAAGACTCTGATACTGGGAGGGATTGGGGGCAGGAGGAAAAGGGGACAGATGGCTGGATGGCATCACTGACTCAATGGACATGAGTTTGAGTGAACTCCAGGAGATGGTGATGGACAGGTAGGCCTGGCGTGCTGCGATTCATGGGGTCGCAAAGCGTCAGACACGACTGAGCAACTGAACTGAATTGAATCAACTAACGCTTTCAATTTCACAACTCTTTCTTAGATATTTAATCATATAGAGCCTTATACTATAAAACAATATAACCATTAAACATATTAAAATATCACACACAAGAGAAAATGTGGCATAGTGGAATATTATTCAGCCATAAAAAGGAATGGATTTTGATACATTCTACAACGTGGATAGACATTGAACAGTCTTATGGACTCTGTGGGAGAGGGAGAGGGTGAGAAGATCTGGGAGAATGGCATTGAAACATGTAAAATATCATGTATCAAACGAGATGCCAGTCCAGGTTCAATGCACGATACTGGATGCTTGGGGCTAGTGCACTGGGACGACCCAGAGGGATGCTATGGGGAGGGAGGAGGGAGGAGGGTTCAGGATGGGGAGCACATGTATACCTGTGATGGATTCATTTTGATATTTGGCAAAACTAATTATGTAAAGTTTAAAAATAAAATAAAATTAAAAAAATAAAAAAAAGAAATATTATGTTTTGTGAAATAAGTTAGATACAGAAAGATTCCTTTACATGAGGTACTTAGAATAGGCAAATTCACAGAGACAAGAAGTACACGAGAGGTTACCAAGGGATGGGGGCAGGGGAAAAGGAGACCTACTATTTCAAAAGTATGGAGTTTTTCTTGGGAATGATGGAAAGATTCTGAGTACAGATAGTGGTAAAGTTTATACAACACTGTGAACGGATTTAATGACAAGACAATTGTCTACTTCTGAAGGTTTAAAATGATAAATATTATGCTCTTTATATATTTTGTTTTGTATATTGTTTTTATATATTTTTATATATTATGTTTTATATATTTTATATAGTATACATATTCATATATTTGTTTTACATATTATGTTTTATGTATTTTTATATACTATGTTTTATATATTTTACCACAACAAAAAATATCCTGCACATTATTGGACAGTCACACTTCACAGACTCTTGAAGGCTGATGAACACCTTCTAGGGCCAGGAGGCACTAGGATATTTTTACATGGCTGGTTCATGTTCTTTAAAATTTGTGGCAGACAGAAGATGAAAATGTCCATTTCTATGAAACACCTGAACAGTAAATCCAAAACCAAGTCTCGCTTTCCCAATGTGATCAACAGTATTTTTAGGAAAATTTTTGTGCACACACACATACACAAACAAGGTGCTCAATGAAATTTTGCTTAATTAAATAGAATATTCAAAGCCTCTCAAAGACACAAATACACAAGTAATCTTTGCAATTATTTCATCAGGATTCAAGGGAAATTCTACAATCTCCATTTTACAAATGGGAAATACAACACATGAAGAAGAAAAGCAATACTATTTCAATAACTAGAAATCTGACACTGAGAGCTGCCTCACATTTTTAAGTTACTGAATCACACAACCTTGAAAAATGCCTCAAAACATCACCCATGATACTACACTCATCCAAGAGAGTAAATCATGGGTCCCCAGGCGTCTGAGACTGGCAGCTGCGCCGAGATCAGGCCTGAGCCCCTGAGGCAGGAGCGCCAACTCTGATCTGCTGGAGCAACAGAGAACCTCAGGGCCCAAGGAGTAAGTAAATCAGAGCAGGGTGAACACTGATTACCACCCGCAGCCTTCCTCCTCCAGCTTTCCCCCCACATGATTCAACACACCCTCTAAACTAAAAGGGGAGTATCTGAAGACCATAACTCAGGTGAGGTAACTGATTATTACCCACCCAGCAATGACCATGATGGGAAAAGAAACAAGGTAGCATCTGTCCTTTAAGAAAGTGACCTGAACCCCTTCTAATGAAGAGGCTCCAAAACCTTGTCTCAAGTGAGACAACTGGCTCTCTAGCCAAACTCTCCCCCACCTCTCATCACTCAGGCTCATCCCCTTTACCATTACTGACAAGGGCTGCTGCTGCTGCTGCTAAGTCGCGTCAGTCGTGTCCGACTCTGTGTGACCCCATAGACGGCAGCCCACCAGGCTCCCCCGTCCCTGGGATTCTCCAGGCAAGAACACTGGAGTGGGTTGCCATTTCCTTCTCCAATGCATGAAAGTGAAAAGTGAAAGTGAAGTCGCTCAGTCGTGTCTGACTCTTAGCGACCCCATGGACTGTAGCCTACCAGGCTCCTCCGTCCATGGGATTTCCCAGGCAAGAGTACTGGAGTGTGGTGCCATTGCCTTCTCCGACTGACAAGGGCAGAAACATGGAATTTCTCTTCTTGCTCTTTGTTTGACTTCTACTGAAGGTACAAGTGATTAACAACCATAGAAATACTAAAAGCTTCATACCAGAGGAAAAAGGATGCAATAAAGGCTAAAGTATACATCAACTGGACATTTAATAACTGGAAATATCACTGACATATCTTTGTATTTCTTGGAATGAATTCTAAAGGGAGTTAAGAATCCTAATTAGAAATGAAGAATTGTTAATATAATGGTATATCATAAGGTTATTCATACTTACCTATCTGAGGAACAATTTAGGATTATTTTAAATTTATGAAACAATCAAAAGGTTATATCTTATATATATGAGGAAAAGAATACCACTGAAAATCAGCCAAATCGTCACTAAAGTTTTCAAGAAGTGAATCGATCTATCAACTTCCTGAAGCATCTCATCCTCCACTCGCCCCCCACCCCCGCCACAATAGCACTTTCTGTTACGAACAACCTTTGACCAAAAGAAGTGAAAGTCACTCAATCGTGTCTGACTCCTTGAAACCCCCTGGGCTATACAGTCCATGGAATTCTCCAGGCCAGAATACCGGAGTAGGTTGCCTTTCCCTTCTCCAGGGGATGTTCCCAAACCAGGGATCAAACCCAGGTCTCCCATATTGCAGGCACATTCTTTACCAGCTGAGCTACAAGGGAAGCCCAAGAGTACTGGAGTAGGTAGCCTATCCCTTCTCCCGCAGATCTTCCAGACCCATGCCTGAATCTCAAAACAAAGCAAGTGGGACATGGGGAACAAAGGGAAACAAGGCTTAGGTAGAATTTCTTTTGAGTTGCAGCTGATGCTTAAGTTATAATGTAGTCCAGCTTTGCCTGATATTAGAGATTTATCTTCAGAAGTTATACACAGAAACATTCTAAACTGTGTCAAATCCAGACAATGAATCCTTTACAGATATTATGACAATCAACTGAATATTAACATATGCAAAAGAATTCAAGGGGGAACAGAAGGAAAGTGGAAGCCAAGAGATATTAGACAGGTCATAAGAGGAAAGCAATCAGTCAAAAAAACAAAGGCAATTAGCTAGATTCCAAGTAGTGAGAGAATCCTAAAGTGAGCTTGGTGATCATTAAAATTTACGGAAGCAAAACTCCTCCATTGGGAGGAGGTGATGTAGCGTATCCACAACATAGCTGGACACGTCCATTACACAGAGTGGAAGCAGGGAGATAATAGAGAAAGACCATGTTTCATGACATGTGTCTCAAGAGTGGAAGATATGTACTAGGTTAGACAATAACTGATTCTAGCTCTTTTATGCTTCTGTTGCCTGAGTTGGCCTCAGACACCTCATATACCCAAAACCCATTCCTCCTAATATCTTCCCACTAACCATGAATATCCCTTCACTTCATGGCACACTGCCTACATACCCTGTGACACATGCTTCTTGCCATTTCAAATACAATCATTCAACTGAAGTTATGGCAAATATCTGACACTCGGTGGGGAAAAGACTAAAGGGCTCAAAAGGATGAACGTGAGCTCAGAAATAACTTTTGGCAGGGCAGGGGAGTGGGGGGTGGTTAGAAACTTGTATGGTTTTGGGGGAAGTGGAAGACAGCTAATCCTTGCAGGAGTTCAAGGTGGCTCTACCTTTTTACCCGATCTACCACTTTTAAAACAATTTTGCCTCCTACAAGATCTAGAGAGTTCTAAACATATTAAATAAGAGATTCCTCAATAATTCCATATATATTTAACTTCTCAGAAGTTGATACTTCTAACCCAGCAAAAAGTTCCAAGACATTTTAGGTGCCTGAAATCCAACCAGAGTCTTTGGCAGGTGGAGTTCCTGGGAAGAAGAGAAGCCCAGAAGCATAACCACAGGAAATCTGGACCGTGGAAAGAAAGAGCATGAGGAAGAGATAGGGGAAGGACTTCGGGACCAGCATTTGTAAACAGCTTTCAGAACCTTTCCCACAAGAGAAAGGATTCAAAGAGACTATGGTGAGCTCTTGAATTGTCTACCCTCCTCTCCAATGGATGAATCCTAGAAAAGTAGTCTTATAGTTAAGAATATCTAAAGGATTCCAGGAACAGAGACCAGTATTGTCACCACTGAAAATGTATCATTATTCTAAAGTTCTTCCTCAGGATTGAAAATAGGAGTTATTCTTTCAGAAGTCTTTTCCATAGCAGAGTGCCAAAGAGTCTCCAGCAAAATTCACTCATCCTTCACTCAGGTACCATTTCTTCCAGGAAGCATTTCTCGATGCCCTAAGACGGGAATCATAACTTCCTCTCTATTCTCATAACATCCTCTGTAAAGTTCCAGCTAAGCATGCAATACATGAAAAAGCCAATGATACTTTATCTGCCTTCCCAGTCAGATTGTGAATGCCTCAAGGAAGAGGTTTCAGATGCATGTAATCAGTAAGTACTCAAAAAAAATATTTTTTTGAATCCATGAAAGACCATCTTTCCTCTCTGAAGACACTTTGAATTACATCTGTCTCTATTGCCCAAGGGATCTGAGACGTTTCAACTAAGCTGGAAGAGAGTAAAACACAGCAGAATAGGAGAATGTCAGCATCTAACAGAGTTGAGTGTAATGCCTACATGCTACTTTGCCAAATATGTGACTCTGAGCAGGTTACTTACCTATGCTTCACTATCCTTACCTGCAAAATGATGGTAATAATGGTAGTCATCTCACAGGCTGTTGTGGGGGTTAAACAATGAGACATGTGCAAAGTACCTGGCAGAGTGGCCAACGCATCCTAAATGATCAATAAATCTTAACTGTCATTGCCAAGCAGAAAGAGGCAGACATGTACTTAGGAGACTTGGATTCTACATCTCCTGGGATTCACTTGCTGGCCATGTCACCTAAAGTTAATAAAGCACAATCTCTGGGAGCCTCAGTTTCCACACCTGAAAAATAAAGATGAGGAAAACTACCTGCTTAACCTTGCCAACTGTGTGAATCAAATAAACTCAGATATGTGAAGCCACTATAAAAATACTACAAATAGGTAAAGTTTATATAACATGGAGCTCTGAAGTTTTTATTCTGTTTAATATATGTCTGTCTAATGAGAAGCAGGGAGAAGGCAATGGCACCCCACTCCAGTACTCTTGCCTGGAAAATCCCGTGGACCAGGAGCCTGGTAAGCTGCAGTCCATGGGGTCGCTAAGAGTCGGACACGACTGAGTGACTTTACTTGCACTTTCCACTTTCATGCATTGGAGAAGGAAATGGCAACCCACTCCAGTGTTCTTGCCTGGAGAATCCCATGGACGGAGAAGCCTGGTAGGCTGCAGTCCATGGGGTCGCACAGAGTCGGACATGACTGAAGCGACTTTGCAGCAGCAATGAGAAGCAAGCAATTCTCATCTCTGCTTTCTTCACTGAGGTAATGAATAGTGCATATGTGCACATTATTTTAAAAATGAAAATCTCTTTTCAAAAAAGCAAAACATTTGATAAATGCTCTACATGGCAAGTTATTTAGGTATAAGAGAAAAAGGATTATTTTAGAATATACTTAAAAACATGGATTCCCAAGCATTCCCTCTACCCTTTATATTTTCACAATCTTTATTAAAGTATTTACTATATTCCTGTCTATAGTAAAAAAAAAAAAGTCTCTCATCAAATTATAAGGCCCAGAGGAAAAACACTATCTTGTTTATGTCCCAAATTTGTAGCACAGTGCCTCATACTTAGAAGGCCATAATGTTTGTGGAATTCAGGACAAATACACTATGATCAATTACGAACAGCCTTTTCTCTGAATGTAAAGTACTTATTGTCTCTACAGCTCACTTGATAATTACTATGAAAACATTATGTGGCATTTCTTGGAATACTTTTAGAATATTGTGCAGATTCATGTTGCTATTAAAACAATTATAAATGTATTGTGGTCTTTTCATATACAGTAAAGCACTTGAGGGCAAGATCCAGGCCTTGTATTTTCTTTCGAATTTTATATTATTTAGTATCATCTCTCACATACAGAGAAGGCAATGGCACCCCACTCCAGTACTCTTGCCTGGAAAATCCCATGGACGGGAGAGCCTGCTAAGCTGCAGTCCATGGGGTCGCTAAGAGTCTGACATGACTGAGTGACTTCACTTTCACTTTTCACTTTCATGCATTGGAGGAGGAAATGGCAACCCACTCCAGTATTCTTGCCTGGAGAATCCCAGGGAAGGCAGGGCCTGGTGGGCTGCTGTCTATGGGGTCGCACAGAGTTGGACACGACTGAAGCGATTTAGCAGCAGCAGCAGCTCACATACAGAGGAGTTCAATAAGGAGTTGCTAGCTGATCAGTCATAGTATATATGGCAACTTGACATAATCATTATGTTCAAGGGGGAAAAAATGGGAAAAAAAATTCTTCTTGGTATTATTGACCTCCTTTTTAGTTTTCTATCTAGAAAATAAGGAAAACTCTAACTGTTAAACATTTTTCAAGAGGACTATTAAGATCATCTGTAATCACTGTTGTGCTTCAGGGCAAAATGATACTCCATAAATAGAAAATTGTATTAAAATACCCATTTCTAGGAAGCCAGGGAGGCTTGTGCCTGCGGTTCCTAAACTCTGAGGGAGACAAGGCAGAGCTTTATATGAGCTGGAATAAGCATGCCAGGCAGGGCACCGAAAATGATAAACATTTGCAAAAAGCTATTGTGGCTTTTAGACTTAATTCATTTTCTACCAGTGGCAAGACCTGGGGTGACAACATTTGTGTGGGTTTGTCTTAAAACAATTCTCTGGCTGGAATTAAACAAGTAGCCTGGCTAGATGCCAATGCAACAACTTTCCCCTATTCATCCATTTCTGTAAATTAAGCAGACCAGACCATGTACATTCTGTGTCACTGAGGATGCTGATATTAGGGAGAAGAAATAAATTAAGTAAAATTATTTGCCCTTATTTTTAAAACAACTAGTACTACACATGCATATCTTTAAACTGCAATGCTAGGTAAAGAATTTCAGAGGCTAAATATAAACTGAGTTGATTTTTGGAAACCTTTGCTATCACAGTAATAAGTATTGTGCTTATTAGATGCCAAACAGTGTTCTGCATGTTTTGCATATGTTAATTTACTTATTCCTCATATTTTTATTTCATGGATGAGAAACTGAGGCACAGAGAGGTTAAGTCACTTGTTCTAAATCCCACAGAAGAACAGAGCCAGGATTTGAGCCAAAAGAGCCTAGCTCTAAAGTTTTTGCTCTCTGAATATGCTGTATCGTATGTCCATATAGCAGCCAGCATAGATATATGCAATAACTGTTGGTTAAATTTAATTTTATACCTAATTTACATGCTTGTACAAACTGAAAAATATTTTTTCACCAAAAACTTTACATAAACCAAACAATTTTAAGTCTTAGCCTTCATGGTTCAGTACAAGGAAAAAAGCATTCTGTTAAAACACTCTAAAACACTGTGAAATAAGGAGCGTACAAATTTTTTTTCGGTAAAAGGCCAGAGTGAAAACATTTTAGGCTTGTGGCTCAAACATCTCTGTAAGAATTATTCATCTCTTCTCTGTAGCACAAAAACAGCCACAGATACTATGTAAATGATAAATTTCAAAGTGTACTGCGAAACAAGTAGAAGGCCAGATTCTGCTTAAGGGTCTTTTGTTTACTCACTCCAACTCTAAATAAAAACAATATATACATAAACAAAAGCTTTACTATGGCAAAATTAGAACAACTGAAGTACTAGAAGCACATTGCTTAAAATAATTTCTCTGGTTCAGACAGTGATTCTCACCAAGGGGTGATATTTTCCCCCCAAGAGCAATATCTAGAGACAATTGGGGCTGTCACAGGTAGGGGATTGTTACTGTCATCTAATAGGCAGAGGTCAGGGATGTTACTAAATATCCTATATTACACAGGACAGTCCCTACAACAAAGAATTATCCTATCCAAAATGCTAATAGTGCTGAGGTTGAAGAACTTTGAATTCAAGAACAATAATTTATATAAATAATCTTTTCTATCTGTCTTAAAACAGCTTTTCTATTTGGTCCTGAAATAACCCTGTAAAGAAGACAAAGTAGGCACATTTATCTGATTTTCTACAGAAGAAAACTAATATTCAGAGAAGCTAAATGATACAAATCAGTTCACAAAGCCAATTATATATCAGAGCAAAAATTCACACTCACATCCTAAAACCTGGGTTCATCCCCCTTACTTTATAGGATTTAAAGACATGCTTATAACAGATAAAAACTTGAAAAAATGCTTTTATAATTGTATTGTCAAAATATAAAGCTATTAATAAAAACACTGTATTCCATATTTTAGGTCTTGTTGAATTGGCTGCCCTCAAAAAGTCTACAAACAATAAATGCTGCAGAGGTTGTGGAGAAAAGGGAGCCCTCTTACCCTGTTGGTGGGAATGCAAACTAGTACAGCCACTATGGAGAACAGTGTGGAGATTCCTTAAAAACTGGAAATAGAACTGCCATATGACCCAGCAATCCCATTGCTGGGCATATACACCAAGGAAACCAGGACTGAAAGAGACATGTGTACCCCAGTATTCATCACAGCACTGTTTACAATAAATAGGACATGGAAGCAACCTAGATGTCCATCAGTAGATGAATGGATAAGAAAGCTGTGGTACATACACACAATGGACTGTTACTCAGCTATAAAAAAGAATGCATTTGAGTCAGTTCTAATGAGGTGGATGAAACTGGAGCCTATTATATAGAGTGAAGTAAGTCAGAAAGAAAAACACTAATACAGTATATTAATGCACATATATGGAATTTAGAAAGACGGTAACAATGACCCTATATGCAAGACAGCAGAAGAGACACAGATGTAAAGAACAGACGTTTGGACTGTCAGGAGACGGTGAGGGTGGGATGATTTGAGAGAACAGCATTGAAACATGCACATTATCATATGTGAAATAGTTCACCATTCCAAGTTTGATACATGAAACAGGGCACTCAAAGCCGGTGCACCAGAACAACCCAGAGGGATGGGATAGGGAGGGAGGTGCAAGGGGGGTTCAGGACAGGGTAACACATTCACACCTGTGGCTGATTCATGTCAATGTGTAACAGAGTACAATGTAATTGTAAAGTAATTAGCCTCCAATTAAAATAAATTAATTTTAAAAAATACCTCAGGAAATTAAAAAAAAATAAGATTCAACTCTGGGAGGTACAGTACAAAGGAAATTTAGAAATGTCAAATCAATTTTCAAAAATATCCTAGGAGAGAATCATCACAATTTACACATAACTCAGACAGCAGATTCTCCCCTCCTATTCTCTGTTGACTCATTTACAGAGTCGCCTATCAGTCCCAATATTCCTTTCAAAGCACGGTTCTTAAATTCCTTTCTTAGAACTGAATACATAGAACTACAACGAATACTATATTGAGGCACATTTTTGATGGTAATGGAAATGTACTTTAGTTTCAGTCTGCAGAATCAGGGAATATGGAAGAAACAAAGTCCAGAATATTCCCTCCACTGAAACTTAAATGGGACAACAACTGTCCTAAAATATAGCTTCCATCAAAGGGAATCGTTTTGAACACATATGACAACTCCATTCTCACAGTTCCAGAACCCCTGGTGTTTGTGGGCTTTGGCAGAATTAAGCACCCATAGGAGCCTCCCAGGTCGTACTTCTGGCTCTATCAACTCTAGCTCTCATCAAAATGATTTCACCACAACTAGAAGCAGAAAAACTGACCAGTTTAGAAAGACATGAAATACTGCTTGATTTCAAATGAAATTATTTCTTCAATCCAATTTTACCTTTTCTCTTCAATCCTACTCAACAGTACAAGAAAATGGACTCCTACCATCTTTAAACTAGAGACATATAAACTAAAAAGTAGTATTTCAATTCAGAGCCTGCTTTAAGTATATTCTTGATGCGTTATCAGCCCAGAAGAGTTTGGTCTCCAGCACAGAGGAAGACAATCTATCCTGAATTATCAAAGATGTGGAAAAGCCCCATGACAGTACAGTTATATCAGGTCTAGGTCTCTTGCACTCAGTATTAAATAATTTGAATTTGCAATTTCTGGCAATTTTTTTTAACAAAGTAAAAGTCTGATGTGTGTGTGTTTGTTTGTTTATGCCAGTATTCGATTTTCTAAGCTCTTTTTGTTGAGACATAGTGAACTTGAAATTTTTATATCAATGCTTTGCCATATATCGATAAAAGTTCTAAGACTTCTGTGTTAATGATAATACTGAGCAAGAGAAAATATAATACTTCCTTCAAAAACATATTAGAACAATCTGAGAATAAATTAAAATTTTACAATAATAAATTATAAAATGAAACTTTTGGAGTATAAAATAAATGATGAAACGTGACTTTAAAAATTTTGGCAGATTCATTTTGATATTTGGCAAAACTAATACAATTATGTAAAGTTTAAAAATAAAACAAAATTTAAAAAAATAAAATAAAAAAATAAAAATTTCAGTGAATTCTTAATTAGGTAACAAAGCATAGTTTGAAAAGATGATTAAGTGACCCATTTCTGAATGGGTTAGTCCGTCTTTCACTGTCAGCAGAGAGCTAGGCTGCCGTCTTCAGATTCCTTCCGTCGAATTCTCTGAGGGAAAAACACCTTCATTTGTTCAGAATTGGAGACTCACAATGACTGAGAAATAAAACCAAAAGAAAACACCTGCCTAGGTTATAAGTTCATAGATTCGCCTTCCCTTAATTCTGCTTTCTCAACCAACTTCATTATCGCCTCAAACAATACACCAATGGGTGGTGGTGGTTGTTTATATTCGATGAGTCGTGTCTGAATTGTACGACCCCATGAACTGTAGCCCACCAGACTTCTCTGTCCATGGGATTTCTGGGCAAGCACAGTGGTTGCCTTTCCTTCTCCAGGAGTTTATTTCCCAACACCATGGTACCACTGTAATGTTCTGCTATCAGGGATGATAAATATTAGGAAATTATGGGTAAGCAGCAGCACAGTGATTTAAGAGATATATTATGGTTTAAAACAAAACTTAAGAATAGCATCTCTAAATATAACTTGAGCATTTATTTGGAATAGAGTCCAGCTACTTCTACGAACAATTGTTTCTCCTTTGTTCAGAAAGATCAGCCTAATCAACCATGGAGGTCAACAGAATGATAGATGTCACAGACAGAATCTGTCTCTCTCTAGGGGAACTCTTAGCAAACCTTGAAAGTGAGACAAGGTTATACGAGGTAAAGAAGCAAACTGATTAAGCTATATATAGACTTGATTCGATGAAAATTTTAACTTCATCTGGCAGTAAAACTATAAAACAGCATAAGGAGTTCCCTTAGGCTGAGGCAAAACATCACAGCCTTTACAGAAAGCACCAGGGTGGCCGGCTTGCAGCTCTAGGGTGGACCTTTGGTGTGAAAAAGGAGGTCACAATGCAACTGAACAGTAGGAAGATTAACATAGATTTTTTTAAACATTATCACAGCCTCAAAGAGTGGCAGGAGTAAACTGTCCTTGACTGTCTTTACATGACGTAAATTTTTCTCTTTCAATTTTTTGGAGAAAACTCTAAGGAGAGAGAATGTTATCCTTATATCTTTCTTTAGGTGGCTGCTGCTGCTGTTGCTAAGTCGCATCAGTTGTCCGACTCTTCGCTACCCCATGGACTGCAGCCCTCCAGGCTCCTCCATCCATGGAATTTTCCAGGCAAGCATACTGGAGTGGGTTGCCATTGCCTTCTCCATTTTTAGGTGGAAGTGGTCGCAAAAGGTTGCAGTGTAACTCTTTGAACTGAGTGCTCTTTCTTCTGAGGAAGCCAGCTAAGGTTCATAGCACTGGGTCTGTTCTCTGACCCCAAATTGCTGTGGTCTATTTGCTTCCCAGGGGCCCATGATCTTTCTCAGTCAGAAAGTAGCCAGCCCTCCTGGAAGAGCAATCCTCTTTTTCCAGTGTGTATATCCTGAAGCAAAGGAGAATGAGTGAGTGAGTGAAGTCACTCAGTCATGTCTGACTCTGCGACCCCGTGGGCTGTAGCCCACCAGGCTCCTCCATCCATGGAATTTTCTAGGCAAGAGTACTGGAGTGGGTTGCCATTTCCTTCTCCAGGGGATCTTCCCGACCCAGGGATCGAACCTTGGTCTCCCACATTGCGAGCCAACGCTTTACTGTCTGAGACACCAGGGAATAGGAGAACCTAGCCCTTAAAAACTTGCACCATACTTCTACAGGGAGAAGCTTAGAATTCTGAGGCAACATCTCCAGTTCATCTGAGCTTGGCATAAAGAAAAAGGAACCATGGGGATCCTAGTTTGGGTCGACTGTCTTCATATATGACTGAGAGGGCAGTAAGATGATGTAATTCAAGTACAGCCTCTGACCTAATCTAGACAGGAACTGTTTAGCAGGACACAAGTACCTAGTTTTATACCAAGGCCATGATGGAGGTACAGGTCCCCAAAGTGGCAGACTGGAATGACGGGGGGTTGGGAATAAGGTCAGAGAAGTGAAGAGAAGAATTCCTGAAGGACAGTCTTCTGGTATACAGTGTATCACTGGTTCAGGCAAGAATTGGCATCTAAGCAAGAGATACACATGTCTATCAAATAAACAGAAGTGATAGTTGGATACAGCAGATGAATACCATGCCACCGAGCTTCAATCAAGGCATTTACAATAATTTCAGCCATTTCCAAACTGTTGGCAATTTTCAAACTAAAGATACTAGTCTGGCCATGACCCTGAAAAATTCACTAGAGAACCCCGAGCTTCAGCCTGAGCTAACTTTTCCTGAAGTCCCTAGGGAAATCATGGGCAACTCAGCATCATTTGCTATGGGCAACTGCAAAGGGTCCTGCACAAGTCATTTCCATTGACCTTTCTAGACACAACATGGATGTAATTTAGTCCCGATGCAGTATTTATGTACTTGCCAAATAATTTATGTCATTTAAGAGTGAATATACATGAGGTATGATCCTGCCTTTATGATCCTATAGCTGACTCTCAGTGATAAAGATTCCTTGATGTGCTCAATCTTTGAATGGCTAAAGAATTCAGAGACACAAAACTCCCTTTACAAAAACGCCCCTAACTCATTGGTACAAATCTCCAGACTCCTCTTTCATACCAGAAGCAATGCTACTTGTAGGTTTATAAAAATACAACTGCTGACTAGCAGAAAAGTGCTCTCAAAGCTGAGCTTACTTCATCCATCTACAAATAATTCCAAATTTCTCGAGCCCTCAGTAAAGAACTTCCTCAGGACCCAACAAAGAAACTTAACGTGCAGTGTTTCCTTTTATTTCAAACTTTTAAACCTAGTATCAAAGTTATATTCAGATTGCATTCTTATCAGGCTCTGATTCATATTTCAAGCTTTTGCCACAATCACTGCAGATGGTGACTGCAGCCATGAAATTAAAAGACGCTTACTCCTTGGAAGGAAAGCTATGACCAACCTAGACAGCATATTAAAAAGCAGAGACATTAGTTTGCCAACAAAGGTCCGTCTAGTCAAGGCTATGGTTTTTCCAGTGGTCATGTATGGATCTGAGAGTTGGACTGTGAAGAAAGCTGAGCACCGAAGAATTGATGCTTTTGAACTGTGGTGTTGGAGAACACTCTTGAGAGTCCCTTGGACTGCAAGGAGATCCAACCAGTCCATTCTAAAGGAGATCAGCCCTGGGTGTTCTTTGGAAGGAATGATGCTGAAGCTGAAACTCCAGTTCTTTGGCCACCTCATGCGAAGAGTTGACTCATTGGAAAAGACTCTGATGCTAGGAGGGACTGGGGGCAGGAGGAGAAGGGGACGACAGAGGATGAGATGGCTGGATGGCATCACCAACTTGATGGACTTGAGTTTGAGTGAACTCCAAGAGTTGGTGATGGACAGGAAGGCCTGGTGTGCTGCAATTCATGGGGTCATGACTGAGTGACTGAATTGAACTGAACTGAGCCAGTTGAAGGGTACACTAAAAAGAAGGGTACACAGTGAGGCATGAGAGAAAGAGGACCATGGGAATAGTATCCTTGGTCTCCTGTCTTTAGTCATTACTGCCCTTATTTCATCCATCCGGGATATCACTAAATTAGTACTTCTAAAAACCTCCATTTCATGTTTATTTTCTACTTTTTGCTATCACTATAATTCTATGTATGTGTGCACATGCTCAGTTGGGTCCAGCTCTTTGTGACTCCATAGACTAGAGCCTGCCAGGCTCCTCTGTCCATGGGATTTTCCAGGCAAGAATACTGAATGGACTGTCCTGCCCTTCTCCAGAGGATCTTCCCAACCCAGGGACTGAACTCACATCTCTTGTGTCTCATGTACTGGAAGGCAGATTCTTTAACCAAATGCATCACCTGGGAAGCCCCTTCTAGTTCTTCTACAATGGACATATATAAGGACATTTTTTTTTCAATCAAAAGAAAACTCTGCTTTCATTATTTCATTCTCAGAGTATAGTCTAAATGCACAGCCTTCCACCATCCAGGACCCCATGCCTCCCCATTCTGGCAATTCATTTGACCTTCTACAGTGACTCCTACACTTATTGAATGATCTACATTTCTTGAGTACAAGTCATTGTCTTACCATTCCTGCAATTTGTTCTTGCTTCTCTACCATAATGCAGTCCCTAGCCCTTCCCTTAACAAAATCATCTTCACTTTTATAGATTACATCACCTTGGACAGAGGATGAGATGGCTGGATGGCATCACCGACTCAGTGGACGTGAGTTTGAGTGAGTTTGGTAATGGACAGGGAGGCCTGGTGTGCTGCAATTCACAGGGTCACAAAGAGTCGGACACGACTGAACTGACTGACAGACTGACATCTACTATAGACCAAAAGTGAAATTTTCCTCTTTCTTAAAATGTCTCTGCAAACTGAGAGCCAACTGATAATTTACTGACATAGATTATGAGTTGTTTTCCTATGTAAATACTACTTATACCTTCACTAATCTCATTAAACATTAAAGGAACACAACTTGCATTTTTCTTCTTGGCACATAATAGATGGTCAATGAATGTTTGTTGCATGAATCCCTAAACATACTTAAAAACTTTAACATATAATTAAACCAGGTACTTGATAAACATTCAGTATTTACATGATTCTGTAGTACAAGGGCTTTTGCCATAAAGCTATTGAAGGGTATTCTACCTATATTACTAACATATTATGGAGCATTTTAAAGCTTGACGAATGTAGATATTACTCAAGGGTGAGTTAAGCAGCAATGGAAAATAGTTACAATTGAATATGAAAGATAATTTTGTACCTTGGCATAATTACAACCTTTTAAAAAAGGATCTAAATATATACTCCACTTATTTAATGTTCATATTATTACTTCCCAATGCTTAACTCTAAACAAAGAGTTCTCATATATAGAGGAAGTAAAAGGTATAAAGTAAAAGAATGCTTGCTGTTTTCTCTTTTGTCTTTAACTACAGCCAAGGGAAGCCTAACAGGACATACTGCAATGCCATAAGCCAGGCACCCTCTTGCTTCTTCTAACTGCTGGAAACCTAATTAAGGAGCAATAAGCAATTTCCTACATGCTGGCCTTGCAAACTACAAGTGTAAGCAAAATACAACACTGTGAAAAGGGTTATGCAACTATTACTGTTTATTATGACCTCAAGAGTTATTAAGCACCAAAAAGCAAAAAGAGTCATGTCGCCAAGTAAACTTAAAGACTTATTTTCTTCCTTTAAAACAGATAATATCCATGGTAAGATATATGACACCCCTACCCCCTTAAAACATTTTATTTTCAGAGAATCATCACTTCTGAGGGAAAATGTTAAATTTCTAGGAATGTACTATGCTCAAAACTGAAAAAATTATTTTCAAACAAGTACAAGGTGTCTTTTTAAAGACAGGAATCACAATGTATAAATCAAATTAAACATTTCCTCCTATGGTACATGCCATTCCATATTTGACTGCCATGTAAATGTACTGCTTTTTGAAAACCTACCATCATAAAATGTCAAGGAGTTCACGTGCAAATATTATGGGAATTTAGTACCTTGGTGATAGTGGTTCAGTTACTAAGTCATGTCCGACTCTTTTCGACCCCATGGACTGTAGCCCGCTAGGCTCCTCTGTCCATGGGATTTCCCAGGCAAGAAAAATATAGTTGGTTGCCATTTCTTTCTCCAGAAGATCTTCTCGACCTAGGGACAGAACCCAGGTCTCCAGCTTGTCAGGTGGATTATTTACTGCTGAACCACCCAAGGAAGGCATTTAATAGATTATTATAACTCAAACCAATATCAGTTTTAGCAAGTCAAAAAGATGAAGGTTTAATCTAATCATGAACATATTGCAACATTTTAGATACCTTCTTTAAAAAGGAGGAGAACTTCAGATGAAACAGACTGAATACTACAAAAAATATAGAAAAATAAAGAAAAGGTGCAAAACTATTTCAGAAAAGATAAATGGGAACCTCAATTTATAAGAGGATTTGGTTCAATTTGTAAAAGCAATTATAATTGAAAACATTAGGGATATAAATGAAGAGAACAAAATGAAACAATAAAAACCTGTTGAATTTGATTATAAATCAACTGAATTTTGAGGCTATCATTAAAAGGAGCGCTGAAATAATATTTTCATTTAAGTGACAAATTCTGCTACTTTCTATAAGGAGGAACACTAGTTGTAATTACCTGTGGTTCTATGATTCCTGTTGAGGATCTCTGTATCTAAGCAAGTGAGAAATAATGGTCTATGCCTTTTTTTTTTTCTATACTGCCTTGTCTATTTTCAGTATCAAAGTAGTATTAGCTTCAAACATGACTCAGTAGGTGTTCCCTCCACTTTCCTAGAAGAAACTGTGTAAAACTGGAATTCTTCAAGTGTTTGGTAGAATTCTCCGGTGAAACATCCAGAACTGGAGATTTCCTTTTCAGAACCTTTTAAATTACAAGTCTAATTTATTTAATGGATAAAGAGATATTCAGATTATTCCACCTTGGCTGAGTTCTCGTAGTGTGTGGTTTTCAAAGAATTGATTTTTTTCTTCTAAATTATCAATTTATGGGTATAAAGTTGTTTAAAGTATTCTCTTGCTGTGTTTTTAACGTGTGCAGGATCTGTGCTGATATCTTATTTTTCACTCCTGATATAGGCAATTTGTGTTTTATCTTTCTAAATTTGTTTTTACAGTCTTGCCAGAGGTTTATCATTAATGATCCTTTCAAGAAATCAGTTTTTTGTTTCATTAATTTTCTTTCCTTCTTTTTTTTTAACTATTTAGGTATATTTGATAAATAAGGTTTGCATATATTTAAGGTTTGTATATATTTAAGGTGTACAACTTGATGATTTAATGTGCATATACAATTCCCTGTATGTTGGCCTCGGAAACTACAATTGTTACATAATCACCACATTCAAGAAAATTAACATATTCATCTTTTCAATAGTTAGCACAATTTTCTTTTTCTATGGTGAGAACACTTAAGAGCCACCCTCTTAGCAATTTTCAATTATATAATAAAGTATTGTTAACTATAGTCACATTGCACTACATTAGGTCTCCAGAACTTACTCATCTCGCATAATTGAAACTTTATACCTGTTAACTAACATTATCAAATTTCCCACGCTTCCCAGGCCCTGGAAACCACCATTCTACTCTCTGCTTCTATGATTCTGACTATTTTAGATTTTAATTGAAATGAGATCATGCCATGTTTGTGTTTTTGCATCTGGCTTATTTCAATTATTGTAACATCCTTCAGGCTCATCTATGATATGACAAATGACAGGACTTCCTTCATATATGTATAGAGTGATGTATATATTTTAAAACTTTCTTCACTCATCTGATGGTGAAGGCTTAGGTTGTTTCTATATCTTGGCTATTATGAATAATAGTGAAATGACCTTGGGAGTACAGCTCTCTCTCCAGTTTATGATTAGATTTCCTTTGGGTATATACTTAAAGATTTCTGATCATATGGTAGTTATATTTTTACTGAAAAATCTCCGTACTTTTTCTCTAATAGCTGTACCAATTTACATTGGTAATTTACATTACAACAAACAGTGAATAAGGTTTCTTTATTCCCACATCTTTCTCATCACTTGTTTTGTCTTTCTGATAATAGCCGTTCTAAACAGTGTGAGATGATACCTCACTGTGGTTTTGATTTGCATTTTGTGAAGCTGGGGATCTTTTCATGTACCTGCTAGCCATTTGTAAGTCTTTGAGAAAAGTATCTGCTGAGGTCCTTTGCTCATCTGTAACAGATTATTTGGATTTGTTTTTTTTTTTTGCTGTTGAGCTTTATGAGTTCCTTATATAGTTTGGACATTAACCCCTTATATGGATTGCAATTATTTTCTCCAATTCGCAGGTTGCCTTTTCATTTTGTCAACTGCTTCCTTTCCTGTGTAGTTTTATACTTTGATGTAATCTAACTTGTCTATTTTGCTTCTGTTGCCTGTGCTTTTGGTGTCATATCCAAAAAAATCACTGCCTAGACCAATTTCAAGGTGCTCACCACGCCTCCCCCACCCCTCGAAGCTTTCCCCTAGGAGTTTTAACCAATTGTAAGTTGATTTTTATATATAGTGTGATATAAGAAGTCTGCCTGCCAGTGCAGGAGACACTGGTTTGATCCCTGGGTCAGGAAGATCCCCTGGAGAAGGAAATGGCAACCTACTCCAGTATTCTTGCCTGGGAAATCCATGGACACAGGATCCTGGCAAGCTACAGTTCATGGGGTCTCAAGAGTCAGACACAACTGAGTGACTAACACTTTTACATACAAGAATCCAACTCCATTTTTCTGCACGTGTATACCCATTTTTTCAACACCATTTATTGATGAGATGATCCTTTTCCAATTCTGTGTTGGCACCACTGTCAAAGACTGGTTGACCAAAAGAGTGTAAATTTTTATCTTGACTCTCTATTTTGTTCCACTGGCCTATCCACCTTTTCCTGTGCCAGTAGCATACTGTCTTGATTAAGGTAGACTTGCAATATATTTTGTAATAAGGAAGTGTGATTCCTCCGACTTTGTTACTATGTCTCAAGACTGCTTTGGCTATTCAGGGTAAGAGCTGTTGGATCCTTGATGGTAAAGGCTTCTGATGTCCTCTTATTCATTTTCTTCCCATACGGGGGAAGTACTGGCCAAAGCAATCATTCTTGGCACTGAATGCGGCATGTAGGCCTCTTTATTTCATTAGTAGGATCTGGGGCGCTTGTGCCAGTAATGGCATACATGACTGGGGCATGGAATGCACAGGGAGCAGCCAGGAGCTCAGATCCTGTAGAACAACTACAGTTCCTGAGATGAAAACACGAGCACACTCACTGACAGTGGCATCAGTGTCCAAGGTGTGGGCACGTATGGAGTTGAAGTCCAGGGCTTGGGGACACAGAATGACCACAGTGCCTGGGACTGGGGAACAGAAACGCCTGCTGCAGTGGTAGTGCTGGTGTCGAAGGTGTGGGCACGTGTTGAGCGACTGTGAAGTCAGGGTCTGGTGGGGCTAACTGGTCCTCCTCCTGGGAGAGGGTAGAGACAGCAATGGCTCATTTGTTTGTGTGGCAGGGGAGCACAGCAACATAGGACTCTGGAAGCTCTGGCAGCTGAGTTCAGGATTAAGGAAGACTGCATAGATCCTCCATGGTGAGAGCCACCAGTGTCTACAGAGGTGATGAGGATCGCTAGGGCCCTCCTGTTCTTTTCTTTGTGGGAGAAGGTCAGACCAAGGGGTTGAGGTGACACAGACAAAATGCTGTCTATGCTTTTCTAAGCAGGATTCTCAGTTTCTGCATTCTGCAGCTCCCCTGCTGTAAGCCATCATATTTTCACCAATATGCAGTTGCTTATTCATTGTTTTCATTGTTTCTGTGGAGGGGCTGAGCACTGGAACCTCCCAGTCTGCCATTTGCTGATGTCACTCTACTGTTTTCTTATTTTGAATTTCCTGGTTTCTGTTTTTATCTTTATTATTGCTTTGGATTTATTTTCTCTATTTTTTTTTTGTAATTTCTTGTGTTAGGGATTTCGATTATTGATTTGAAAACTTTCCTCATTTCTAATATAATCATTTAGGGGTACAGATTTCCCTGTCAGCACTGGTTTAGCTACCTCTGACATATTTTGATATGTTTTATTTTCATTTATACTCAATTTGAAGTATTTTTTTAAATTTCCTTTGAGACTTCCTCTTTGATCTATAAATCACTTTTCTTCCTGTTATATTTGTTATGGATTTCCACTTTCAATCTATTGTCAGAGACCATACTCTCTACGTGGAGAAGGAAATGGCAACCCACTCCAGTATTCTTGCCTAAAGAATCCCCATGGACAGAGCAGCCTGGGGGGCTACAGTCCATAGGGTTGCACAGAGTCGGACACGACCGAAGCAACTTAGCACATACTGTCTATGACTTCAATTGTTTTAAATTTATTGAGGTTCGTCTTGTGGCCAAGAATATAGTCTAACTTGGCTAATGTTCCATTTGTATTCTGCTGTTGTTGGGAAGCATGTTCTATGTGTGCCAGATAGATTCTACTGGTTGACTGTATTGTTCAGATCTTTAAATACCTGTTGATTTTCTGGATACTAGTTCTATGTGTTGCTGAGAAGGGAGTCCTGGGTCCATTTACATTTTAATATAATTTCTAGAGTGGCCACATCCAACAGACTTTGATCTTTTGTCCAATGAATATTCATTAATAAATTTTGAACAGGTATACTAAACTTTACAGTAGCAGTCACTGATTGGCTGACTTTCAGAAACCAGGGGTGACGACTGCTTTCTTACCTTTCAGATGTGCAGGTATTGGACTGAGACTGTTATTGACTGGCTGATTTGCAGAGGCATGGCCACTGGAGTGAGGCTGTCATTGATTGGCTGATTTTCACAGCATGTGCACTGATCCAGTGTTATTTCTAATTAGTGATGGTTACTTATTCATGACTTGGGACTTCGGGCAAAGAACAGTCTATTCCTTTACTGAACATAAAAACTAAATATCTTAATTCTCATTTCCCTTCAGAATAACCTACAGGAGAGACCATAAAGGAATATACAGATCTATACTTCTGCAGGTATGATTTTCAACTAGTATTGCCATATAAAAGATTTAAGTGTCAGTTATTGGGTTGGAAAAATAAAAAACATTTAACTGCTGAATTTTGATATTGTATTATAAATGCTAAATACACAATATTTAGTGCATCCTAATAAAGTCAATATAGGACACACAATACAATCATTAAATATGGGATACATGGCTATCCTAATTGTGAGAGAATGTGTGTTTCCTGATAGAGACTTTGGATTTCAGGCAGTAAGTACCATGGACATTTTTGAAATAGGACAAAAGACATGACTAGATTAATGTGCAGACAGGTCAGGAGGGAAGGGTATGTGGTCTAGAAAGCAATGACTGCTGCCTGCCTGCTAAGTTGCTTCAGTCGTGTCCGACTCTGTGCGACCCCATAGACGGCAGACCACCAGGCTCCCCAATCCCTGGGATTCTCCAGGCAAGAACACTGGAGTGGGTTGCCATTTCCTTCTCCAATGCAGGAAAGTGAAAAGTGAAAGTGAAGTCGCTCAGTTGTATCCGACTGTTAGCGACCCCATGGACTGCAGCCTACCAGGCTCCTTCATCCATGGGATTTTCCAGGCAAGAGTACTGGAGTGGGGTGCCACTGCCTTCTCCAGAAAGTAATGACTATAGGAAGGCAATTAGTTTAAATATAACAGATCCAAGTGAAATATTAAAAATGAGATCCCTCAATTATTATAAGAGTACTTCTTAAAACAAAGGTCAGGGTAGGATAGAGAAAGGGATTGTAAAGTAAAACAGAGCTTGGTCTCTGGCTAGTTTTGGTCTTAAGTGTTTCAGACTGGTATAGCACTCAATTCCTACTTAATGGCAAGGCTAATTCCTCTACACTATTTATAGGAAAAAACCCTAAGCTTCTGGAATTATTCTTGGTTTTAGGGATTCAGGAACAAGGTGGCTTGGCTTTTCAATGGTTTTGCTTCTGCAGGTTTTTCCATTTCTTGAGATCTCAAGAGCTATTACCAAAACATCGAAAGCTTTCACTTCATCTCTGCATAATTCTAAACTTTATCTGAGAACGGTGACCAAGTTTGTACAAACTTGCTTTTCTCTTCACAAGCATTCAAGGTTTGAATACCTACAGAGGACTGCATCACAATATTTAAATCCATTCTCCCCTTTGAAAGCATTCTTACTCCACAAAGTATCTCCAGCAACCATGCCAACAACCTCCAAACACCAAGAAAATGTAGAGCTTTACTTCCTATAATTATCACTATGAAGAAAATAGTCAAAACAATGCACCACCCTATGGAAATAAGGCTGCCACTTCTATCTGCTTTTGGAACTACTTGGAGCTGCTGATGCTGCTGAAGTTCCAATACTTTGGCCACCTGATGCAAAGAGCTGACTCACTGGAAAAGACCATGATGCTAGGAAAGATTGAGGGCAGGAGGAGAAGGGGGCAACAGAGGATGAGATGGCTGAATGGCATCATTGACTCAATGGACATGAGTTTGAGCAAACTCCAGGAGATAGTGAAGGACAGGGAAGCCTGGCATGCTGTGGTCCATGGGGTCACCAAGAGTAAGACATGACTGAGCAACTGAACAACAACAAATGTACACACACATAAAGTTATACATTTAAGAAAAGTGAGGTACAGTAGGCTGAGATATTAGCAAAAGCTGCTCACACAGGAGCTTTTGGCTTTACTACCATTGTAGAGCTGGTGATTGAAGAAGGAAATGGCAACCCACTCCGGTACTCTTGCCTGGAAAATTCCATGGATGGAGGAGCCTGGTAGGATACAGTCCATGGGGTCACAAGGAGTCGGACAAGACTGAGGAACATCACTTTCTTTCTTTCTATAGTTCCTTTTGGAGATGGAAATGTCAACCCACTCCAGTGTTCTTGTCTGGAGAATCCCATGGACAGAGGGGCCTGGTGGGCTGTAGTTTATGGGGTTGCAAAGAGTCGGACACAGCTAAGCAACTAACACATACACACAGACTTGGCGATAAACAGATGGATTGGGGGGCAATAACCTAGTTTTTTCCTTCACTGTTCACAGGAGAATCAAAGACAGGGGTTCATTCACTGACAAAATGGTTTCACATGTGCTAAACAACATGCTCCTATATTATTAATATTTGAGGAATCAATCACTGAATTTTAAAATCTTCATCATATAAGCACAGTATTAAGACATTTTTAACAAATCAAATTGCCAACATCAGTTGGATCATAGAAAAAGCAAGAGACTTCCAGAAAACCATCTACTTCTGCTTTATTGACTACTCCAAAGCCCAAATTTGACTATGTGGATCACAACGAACTGTGGAAAACTCTTAAAGAAATGGGAATTCCAGACCACCTTACCTGCCTCCTGAGAAACCTGTGCAGCTCAAAAAGCAACAGTAGAACCAGACATGGAACAACAGACTGGTTCCAAATTGGGAAAGGAGTGAGAGAGTCAATTCCTAGGCAGATTAATAAGAAGTTCAGGGTCCCCAAGGAGGAGAAAGGGGTCGGGGGCTCTCGAAGTGGAGATTGGGGGTCTGGAATTCTCAAGGAGGAGAAAAGGACAAACTTTTTTTCCCTCTACATTCCTTAGTCTTAGTCAATTACACAACTCAGTTTAAACTCTGTACTAGGGATTATACAACAACAATGTACTGCTGGAGGACAGTTTTTCCTTCCTGAAAACTTTCTGACTAATGATGGTATCTTAGAATGTATATTATGGAAGTGGGTCTAGAGGATCTTTCTATTGTTAAATTCTAATCTTGTTATCCTAAAATGTAAATTGTGGAAGTAGGTCTGGTAAAATTTTCACAAACTTGAGACATTCTTTTGATTCATTGTAATAACTAATTAAAAGGTATATAACTCCATTGCCAACACCGGCAAGGAGGTACTCTTTCTGCCCCCTTCTGATGTCTATATCAGAAGCTTTCTCTGTCTCTTTCATACTTTAATAAAACTTCATTACACAAAAGCTCTGAGCGATCAAGCCTCATCTCTGGCCCCGGATTGAATTCTTCTCTTCCAGAGGCCAAGAATCCTGGCATCTTTTCATGGTTCAGCAACAACCTTTCAGGAGTACATCAAGGCTGTATATTATCACCCCACTTATTTAACTTATATGCAGGAGTACATCATGCTAAACACTGGGCTGGATAAAGCACAAGCTGAATCAAGATTGCCAGGAGAAATATCAGTAATCTCAGATATGCAGACAACATCACCCTTAGGGCAAAAAGTGAAGACCTTAAGAGCCTCTTCATGAAAGTGAAAGAGGAGAGTGAAAAGTTGGCTTAAAACTCAACATTCAGAAAACTAAGATCAAGGCAACTGGCCCCATCATCCCATGGTAAATAGATGGGGAAACAATGGAAACAGTGATAGGCTTTATTTTCTTGGACTCCAAAATCACTGCAGATGGTAACTGCAGCCGTGAAATTAAAAGACGCTTACTCTTTCAAAGAAAAGCTATGACAAACCTAGACAGTGTATTAAAAAACAGAGACATTACTTTGCCAACAAAGGTCTGTCTAGTTGAAGCTATGGTTTTTCCAGTAGTCATGCATGGATGTGAGAGTTGAACTATAAAAAAAGCTGAGTACCAAAGAATTGATGCTTTTGAACTGTGGTACTGGAGAAGACTCTTGAGAGTCCCTTGGACTGCAAGGAGATCAAACCAATCAATCCTGAAGGACATCAATACTAAATATTCATTGGAAGGACTGATGCTGAAGCTGAAACTCCAATACTTTGGTCACCTGATGTGAAGAACTGACTCCTAAGAAAAGACCCTGATGCTGGGAAAGATTGAAGGCAGGAGAAGGGGATGACAGAAGATGAGATGCTTGGATGGCATCACCAACTCAAGGGACAGGAGTTTGATCAAGCTCCAGAGGTTGGTGATAGACAAGGAAGCCTGGCATGCTGCAGTTCATGGGGTCACTAAAAGCCAGACAGAACTGAGTGACTGAACTGAACTGAAATATATTTTTATAGTTGAATGGTTTTCTTTTTTCAATCTAGGTCAGTGTTGACACTTTAAACTATTTTTTAAACCTTTTGGACACTTTCTAACTAAACTTGTAAAATATCAACTAGAGATTCAGGCATTCTTTTAGTGTTATTTAAACATATGCAGCAAAAATAACAGCAAGTAGTTAGTGAATGTTAAACTTAAAAATGAGAAAGGTGACAAGGAGACAGAACATGAAGTTGTAGTAGTAATTGAGCTTTCCAACCAAGATAAATTAGCTAAGCAAAATCAGGGAACTCAAGCCACGGACTGAAATATTGGAAGATAAGTGGCATACCAATACTCCTGCAAATCTATTTGGAAGTGATGAAAGTGTATCTCAGAAACAGATGAAGAGTAGAGGTTTTACTCTTCTGAGAAACTTAAGAGAATAGCTTAATTTGTAAAAGAGAATGAGAAAATCAGGTTATTCCTATAATTATCTCTAATATTAAGCATATAACATGATACATTTATAAATAAACAAGCTCAGAGTTTCTTCAATATTTCTACTCATAGTCCTAAGAATACTGGTGAACAGGACTTTTAAACTAAGGAGTATGAAGTACTTGAACAACAGAAACTGTAATTTTACAAACAAGTACATTAAGAAGGTAAAATAATTTAATTAACATTATATGGCAAAATTTTTAAATCCTAGATTGTTTGGTTTCATTCTGTAGATAATGCTTTCCATGAATTACCTTCACCCTGAAAGATTATTCATACAGGTTCTAAAGTGAACATTTGTGACATCAACCGGGGAAATCATCCATAGTTACTTCTAAACTCTAAGCTCCCTCACAAAGTGAGCAGCGCTCATGTCAAGCTGTCAAGAAACGCTGATGAATTTAACAGGCATCAAGTCTCTTAAGAAGCTGGTGTCTCAGGACATATTTGTACAATTAAAGTTCAAGGAAAGAGCTGGAACAAAAAAAAGTGACACATTAGAACATCTCATCTAATGTTAAATGATAATTGGTGACAGGATGTCACAGAGACCTTCACAGAACCTAACCAAGACTGTAAGATCATCTTTGATTAGGCAAATTGTTTTTCCCAATGTGAAAGCAAATTTAATCTTGCTGAAAGACAACATAAATATGATCCTTTTCAAATATAATATAGTATTAGACTTCCCTGGTGGTCCAGCGGTTCAGAATCCGTCTGCCAATGGAGAGGACACGAGTTTGGTCCCTGCTCCAGGAGGATCCCACATGCCGCGGGGGCAACTAAGGCTGTGTACCACAAATATTGAGCCTGTGCTCTGGAGTCTGGTAGCTGCAGCTAGTGAGCCCACATGTTACAACTACTGAAAGCCACGCATCCTAGAGCCTCTGCTGTATAACAAGTGAAGCCACTGCAATGAGAGGTGTGAGCACTGCAACTACAGAGTAGGCCCCGCTTGCTGCAACTAGGGAAAGCCCTCATGCAGCGATGAACACCCAACAGAGCCAAAAATAAACACAAATACCCATGACTTTCATTATCCCCTACACATAAAGTCTTTAATAAAAAGAAACAAATACAGTATGCAATAAATTGATGGATCAGAGGTCAGCTTAAATACTATGACCACATATTCAAACTTTGCAGATAAATTCTCCATCTCTAAAACTGCTTAGTTTACCTGCAATTTTTGTTCTTTTAAAGTTAATCAAGCTCTATAGTATAACAAATGGTTACTTCAGAAGATGTAATGTGTATATTTATACACACACACACACACACACACAGGGGAATATTAGTCATAAAAACAAATGAAATAATGCCATTAGCAGCAACATGGATGAACCTAGTGATTATCATATTAAGTAACTCAGAGCAGACGGAGAAAGACTTACATGCGGAATCTGAACAAATTATATAAATGAACTTATTAACAAAACAGAAGATGAGACACAAACATATAAAACAAACTTATGGTTATGAAAGGGGTTTGCAGGAGTTGGAGGGAGAGAAAAATTAGGAGTTTGGAATGAATATAAACACATGACTATATACAAGATAGGCAAACAACAGGGACCCAAAGTATAGCACAGGGAACTATATTCAATATCTTGTAATGATATATAATGGGAAAAACATCTAAAAATAATATATATATATATATATATATAACTGACTCACTTTGTTGTACTCTTGAAACTTACACAATATTATAAATAACTATATGTCAAAATAAATAAATAAATCAGAAGGGAGAAAAAAAAGAAGCGTTTACTCTTTTCACCACCTCTACCACCATAACGATAATGAACACTGGCATTTCCTGAGGGCTTGCTCTGTGGCAGACACTGTGCATGGACTGACTGTTTACAATCAGTCTAGGAGGAAGCTACTTATTTCACTCTCAGCTTTTCCCACAAAGAAGCACCACTGCTAGCACAACCGAGAGCAAGGACCTGAATCCAAGTCTGTTTAATTTTAAATCACAATGTTAAAACTCAATTTTCAAAAGTGATTTAATGAACATCTACTGGCTTTTTCACTTAACTGCTTTATCTTAATCCAACAGAGGCAATTTAAGACAAAAAAATAATCAGACAAATCGGCTCAACAGTCGTTTTCCTCAATTTTTGTGAAACAATTTTAGTGACTCTAAATATTCCACCTCACCTTTACCAAAAGAGGCATCTTTAAAAGAATCAACTATGGAAAAGGATTCAGAGCAAAGTTCTTATTCCCCATATTATGGATGGCACATTACAGGAAATCAGAGATCTGATGAATTCAGATAACTGAGTAACATCCAAATTATACTACCAGCAAATGTCTAAACTTTGTTTATTCTAGAACTCCTACTTTATTTAGCGAGACTTGAGAGCTTACTGTAGAGAGTGTGTGTGTGTGCGTGTATGTGAGTGGGTGCGTGAACATCTGAGCTCCACCTTAATGCATTTATACTTAGTACATTTGCTATGTGCATTACTGTCAACCTATAGAGTAAATATTCTTAGATAAAATAAGTGTAAATAGATTGTCTTACATGTCCCCTTTCCCTCTGGGTTATACAGTACTCTCCTTCCTCATTTTGGAGATCATGGAATGAAAGAAGCAGATTTTTTTTCTGGCTTCTTATTTCACTAGAATTGACACCAGAGCCAACCTTAGAGCAGTTCAAGGGCATTTTTCCTAACACTCAGGAGGGTCAGTGGAAGATCCAATCTCATAGTAAACAAAAACGTTTTCAGGATAGGTCTAGAAAAGCCTTGTTTTCTTTATAGGTACACTTAGATTTATTCTTTTTTAACTTTAAGACTTTTTTTCTCTTTACAACAGCAACTCTTTTCTACTTAGAAGTTGTTGTTTTTTTTATGCTAAAGTAAATATTGCACAGAATGAAGCAGCCTGTGTGACTGAGATAAAGGCAGAACATCTTGTTGTTCAGTCACTCATTCTTGTCCGACTCTTTTCGACCCCATAAACGGTAGACCACTAGGCTCCTCTGTGCATAGCATTTCCTAGGCAAGAATACTGGAGTGGGTTGTCATTTCCTTCTCCTTCCCAACCCAGGGATTGAACATAAAACCAACTGACAATGTTTGTTAAAAACTGCCATACACCAAGCAATATGTTAAACATTTTACAGGTATTATTTCACCTAATTCTAAAAAAATCTAATTGGAAAAAATTAGGTAACTTCCACAAAATTATACATGAAGCACAAGAAGAACAAGAATTAAAACCCAGGCTTATCTAATGCTAAGCTACCTCAGCCTGACTGCCAACAAAGGCACACTAGGTTTGATTTTTCCATGGAAAGATCATAATAATAATAACTAACATACCCATTCCAGTATTCTTGCTTGGAAAATCCCACGGATGGAAGAGCCTGGTAGGCTACAGTCCGTGGGGTCGCAGAGAGTCAGACACGACTGAGCGACTTCACCTTACCTTACCTTAACATGTATTTACTATGTGTCAGCGTTAACTTATTCTTAAAAATGATACTCTAACTAAAAGAAGTTATTAATCTGACTTATAAATGAGGAAACCAAAGGATTAAAAAGTCAAATAACTTACCTAAGGTCACAGAAGGCTAAAAATGAATTTAAACCAAGGCATTCTACTGTCAGAGCCCAGACTCTCAACCACTACACTAAAGCAATATACTTTTCTGTGACAATTTCAGCCTGATAAAAATTTAGCAGACAAATTTACTGTGGTCTGTTATTGGTATCACATTTCAAATGAGCTTGTAACATGTACAAATGTGTACACATACATACACATGCACTATTAATGACTCTGTATTTCAACATTCAGAAACTAAGATCATGGCATCCAGTCCCATCACTTCATGGGAAACAGACGGGGAAACAGTGGAAACAGTGGCAGACTTTATATTTTTGGGCTCCAAAATCACTGCAGATGGTGATTGCAGCCATGAAATTAAAAGACACTTACTCCTTGGAAGGAAATTTATGACCAACCTAGATAGCATATTCAAAAGCAGAGACATTACTTGGCCAACAAAGGTCTGTCTAGTCAAGGCTATGGTTTTTCCAGTAGTCATGTATGGATCTGAGAGTTGGACTGTGAAGAAAGCTGAGCGCCGAAGAATTGATGCTTTTGAACTGTGGTGTTGGAGAAGACTCTTGAGAGTCCCTTGGACAACAAGGAGATCCAACCAGTCCATTCTAAAGGAGATCAGTCCTGGGTATTCTTTGAAGGAATGATGCTAAAGCTGAAACTCCAGTACTTTGGCCACCTCATGTGAAGAGTTGACTCATTGGAAAAGACTGTGATGCTGGGAGGGATTGGGGGCAGGAGGAGAAGGGGACGACAGAGGATGAGATGGCTGGATGGCATCACCGACTCGATGGATTTAAGTTTGAGTGTCCTCCGGGAGCTGGTGATGGACAGGGAGGCCTGGCGTGCTGCAATTCATGGGGTCACAAAGAGTTGGACATGACTTAGTGACTGAACTGAACTGATTTCTAGATTATTTGATATTTCAAAAAATTATCTGTAAATTGTGTGCAAAATTTTCATATTTCAAAGGCAAAATCCTCTTACTTTTTTCTGTAAATTTGACCATTTTCCTCCCAGGGAGTTCAAAGTAGTTCTTTGATAAATAACATAATTTTACAACACAGAGTGAAATATCATTACACCCACTTTGTGGGTAAAAAAAAACTAAGTCACAGAAAAATTAAATGTCAGGCTGCAATTCAAAGAGTAAACGGCAGCACTGGGAATAGAATACAAAAGTCATAGATTAGTGGTATGTCTATAAGGTTATACTTCGATAAATAATTTTATAATGCACTGAGAAATATCATTACACCCACTTTGTGGGTAAAAAATAACGAACTCATAGAAAATTCAGTGGTGAGTCTGTGAGGTCATCCTTCAGTAGACATTTGTGCGTCATACACTATAGAGGATACATGGCAGACAATATAAGGTTTGGGAAAATATAAGAAAAATCATTCTTGGCTAATAATCTTATAGAAAAAGACAGTTGTATGAAGAACCATAAGGGAAGAATAAGGCAACTACTAGTAAAAAAAACAAAAACAAACAAACAAACAAAAAACAACTCTATGACATGCACAAAGAAACCAAAACAGGAAAAATCACTCTCAGGCTGAAAGACAGGGAAAATTTTCAAAGTGACTTAGCGTTTGAACTGAATGTTCCCTGGTAGCTCAGACGGTAAAGCATCTGCCTGCAATGCAGGAGACCTGGGTTGGATCCCTGGGTCAGGAATATTCCCTGGAAAAGGAAATGGCAACCCACTCCAGTATTCTTGCCTGGAGAATTCAATGGACAGAGGAGCCTGGTAGGCTACAGTCCATGGGATCACAAAGAGTCGGACACGACTGAGCGACTTCACTTCACTTCAGTTTAAGAACAGTTAAAATATTCACACATACAGGTAGAGAAAACTGCATTCCAGATAGAAGTATTATATCATCATAAACAAAGAAATGATTTTCCCAAAGAACAGCTCAGAGGAAGCTGCACCATGGGACGTACAGAGAAGAAAACAATAAGATCTGAGAGAGGGAAAGAGAGCTTGATGCAGACTGTGCTGTTGTTTAGTCACTAAGTCCTGACCGATTTGTGACCCCTATGGACTATAGCCCATGAGGCTCCTTTGTCGATGGGATTTCCCAGGCAAGAATACTGGAGTGGGTTGCCATTTCCTTCTCCGGGGGATCTTCCTGATCCAGGGATCGAACCCTTGCTTCCTGCATTGGACAGTGTATTCCTTACCACTGAGTCACCAGGAAAGCCCTGATGCAGACTAGAGAGGGCATTTTCAAGCAGGCTAAGGAACTGAGCTTTCTTCTAAAGTAAGAAGAACAAGGAAATGACATAACAGATTGCAGGCTTCAAGGAGACTGCTCTGGCAAAAGTTTTAGAAGATTAACTAGGGATGAGAGTAACTAACTGGCTGCATACTTGTTGAAAGATATTGTGCCTGGGGTATGTGAAGTCACTGGATATTCACTGAAGGTATTTCTTAAAATGTAATTTTATTGGAAGATCTGGAGTGGTGGAAACAAGAACAACTTTTTGTGCCCCTTAAAAGTTCTTTACATATGCATTAGAACCATACTTTGCACAGTGATCATAAATAATATAGAAAAACATGTAAAACTCACATGGTGCCAGATCATTAGGGTTGTACTCTAAGACAGTACCACCCTCCTCCTCTCTACTCAATAACTAGGCTCCCTTCTCCTTCACTGGCTGTTCAAAGTTCTAAGTCACAAATATTTGGCAAACACTGTACAAGATTTTCGGAGAAGGCAATGGCACCCCACTCCAGTACTCTTGCCTGGAAAATCCCATGGATGGGGGAGCCTGGTAGGCTGCAGTTCATGGGGTCGCTAAGAGTCGGATACGACTGAGCGACTTCACTTTCACTTTCCACTTTCATGCATTAGAGAAGGAAACGGCAACCCACTCCAGTGTTCTTGCCTGGAGAATCCCATGGACAGAGAAGCCTGGTAGGCTGCAGTCCATGGGGTCGCACAGAGTCGAACACGACTGAAGCGACTTAGTAGTAGTAGTAGTAGTACAAGATTTTAATCATTTAAGTAGGAAGGTCTAAAACATGGCAGTTATGGGCAAAACTGCAAGGAGGAAATGGGTGGGGTAGTTATTAGGGGTAAGGTAATGGCTGTCATCCCTTCTTTATCCTTCTGCCCAGATTTGGTTTAGGTGTCCCTCCTACAAACTTCCACAGAACACTGCACACTGTTGGCTCAGCATTTATTATACCAAATTGACAGTTTTCCTGTTTGTGTATTCCTCACCTTAATTCATAACAAATCAGGGACTGCCGTGGGATACAGATGTATTCATAATACTTTGTACAACTTCTGGCATCTAGTAAGTATTCAGTAAATGTCTACTGACTAAATAATTATAGAAGCAACAGATGAAATCACATCATAATTATTCATATATTCCTTTCACAGAGGGAAGGAACTTGCCTATCCATTTGACTTGAGAATCCTGTCCCTTCACAAAGATTTAATCAGGCCAGAAATGAGAATGTTTTCTCAGCCGAGGTAAGGTGTGCTATGGTAGCCTGGGAGAAACCTTCAACCACCCTTCCTACTCTTTCAAAACAAATTTGAAGAGTGCTTGGCAGTAACCACTTGATTGTCCTTCTGACATTGCTAACCACCTCCCTAACCACTGCTTAGTTAGAGCAGCCACATGCACTGATGCTGTGTACAGAGTAGGAGCTCATTCGCGGAGGTTGGGAGAGTTATCCTGTGCATGTAATGTAGGGACAGCAAAGACAACCGCTGCTATATTAAAGGGCTTGCTCTGGACTTCGTGAACCATGGAGCTTTATTTGAAAGTGAATATAAATTTTACATTTACATACTTTTAACATATTAGTTTAGACGTACTGGGTTTAAAGTAATATTTCCTAATGGATTAACAGTATACCACCTGTAAATCTATTAATATTTGTATCTCCAAATAATATTATAATATTCAAAATCTAAGGGTCACAACAGGTTTATTTTCAATAGAATCTTTTAATAAAAATATTTTTAAAATACTTCAGAAAAACGCCTCAACAATAAGGGTCATAAATACTTAAAACATAGGAATGCTTTAATGAGCTTGAATTAAATTTATAAATAAACTCTGGGGAAAATGTTTCTCTTCAAGTTAAATTTTATTATCACAGGTTTTAAGATTGAGAAGGCTGCAAGAAATAACCATCCTTTCATTCCTTCCTTCCCTACTTATTTCCCTTCCCGAATCATCAGGAAAAAAAAAAAAAAACAGAAAACTTGCTGTCAATGAGGCACAGAAGACAAGCAAGACAACTTTCACAGAGCTCAGCATATGGGAAAAGGGAGGAAGCAAAGACAGAAACCTGCTCTAGTGATGTGATTAATGCTGGTGGTAGAACAAATAGGCAAAGTTGCAAGCAATCTTCTAAAAACAAATAAAAACTAAGTATGAGTGTCCCATTCAGTGCTACTAGCCTTGTCAAGAAAGCTGTCTAAGAAAGCGGTCAAGAAGAGAAGTTTACTAACTGGACTACTTAATGTGCACTTCTGAAACTAATTTTTCTTCAACATCAGGTATTTAAAATGAGGGGAAAACAAAAATATTTTCTTTGCATGTCATTGTACCAAGGCAGCATATAGTACTTTACAAAGGAAAACAGGATTCTTTGTACATCATGGTATAATATTAAAATTCTATAAGAAATACTCAGTGATGTCGTTTAGTCCCTCAGTTATGTCCGACTCTTTGTGACCCCATGGACTGCAGCACACCAGGCTTTCCTGTCCTTCAACATCTCCAGGAGCTTACTCAAACTCATATCCAATGAGTTGGTAATGTCATCCAACCATTTCATCCTCTGTCATCCTCTTCTCCTCCTGCCATCAGTCTTGATGAGCATCAGGGTCTTTCTGAGTGAGCTCTTCACATAAAGTGGTCAAAGTACTGGAGCTTCAGCTTCAGTATCTGTCTTTCCAACAAATATTCAGATTGATTTCCTTTAGGATAGACTCGTTTGATCTTGAAGTCAAAGGTGATCTCAAGAGTTTTTCTCCAATACCACAGTTCAAAACCATCAATTCTTCAGCGCTCAGGCTTGTTTAAGGTCCAACTCTCACATCCATACATGACTACTGGAAAAACCATAGCCTTGACTATATAAACCTTTGTTGCCAAAGTAATATCTCTGTTTTTTAATATGCTGTCGAGGTTGGTCATAGCTTTTCTTTGAAGGAGCAAGCATCTTTTAATTTCACAGCTGCAGTAAGCATCTGCAGTGATTTTGGAACCCCCAAAAATAGAGTCTGTCACTGTTTCCATTGTTTTTCCAAATATTTGCCATGAAATGATGGGACTTGATGCCATGATCTTAGTTTTTTAATGTTGAGTTTTAAGCCAACTGTTTCACTCTCCTCTTTCACCTTCATCAAGAGACTCTGTAGTTCCTCTTCACTTTCTGCCAAAAGAGTGCTATCATCTGCATATTTGAGGTTATTGATATTTCTCCCAGCAATCTTGATTCCAGCTTGTGCTTCATCCAGCCCGGCATTTCACATCATGTACTCTGCATATAAGTTAAATAAGCAGGATGACAATATACAGCCTTGATATACTCCTTTCCCGATTTGGAACCAGTCTGTTGTTCCATGTCCAGTTCTAACTGTTGCTTCTTGACCTGCATACAGGCTTCTCAGGAGGCAGGTAAGGTGGTCTGGTATTCAAATCTCTTTAAGAATTTTCCACAGTTTGTTGTTATCCACAGAGTCAAAGGCTTTAGCATAGTTAATGAGCAGATGTTTTTCTCAAACTCTCGCTTTTTCTATGATCCATCTAATGTTGACAATTTGATCTCTGGTTCCTCTGCCTTTTCTAAACCCATCTTAAACATTTTGAAGTTCTCGGTTCACATACTGTTGGAGCCTGGCTTGGAGGATTTTGAGCATTACTTTGCTAGTGTGTGAGATGAGTGCAATTGTGTGGTAGTTTGAACATTCTTTGGCATTGCTCTTCTTTGGGAGTGGAATGAAAACTAAACTTTTCCAGTCCTGTGGCCACTGCTGAGCTTTCCAAATTGCTGGCATGTTGAGTGCAGCACTTTAACAGCATCATCTTTTAGGATTTGAAATAGCTCAGCTGGAATTCCATCACCTCCACCAGCTTTGTTCATAGTGATGCTTCCTAAGGCCCACCTGACTTCACGCTCCAGGATGTCTGGCTCTAAGTGAGTGATCACACCATTGTGGTTATCTGGATCACACCATGATGGTGTGAGCACTCAACAATAGGAAAAGTTTAATATATACAATAAAACCCTTACCAAAAAATATTACATAAACTCCTTAAACATTACATTATGGAAAATATTTAATGTTTAATGGCATGGAAAATATATGTATAATGATTTATTAAGTGAAAGTAAAAGAGCAGATTATAAGCAGAGCAGAGCATACACAAAACATACATGATTAGTTAGAATGGTGGCCCTACTTCCCCCATGAAGAACTGAGCTTTTTCCTGAAATACAGGAAAATTAAAGAGATTTTCTATTTCTCATGTGAAACCTGTGGCTCTCCATCTCTGGTTTTGACTGTTTTCGCTCTGAACAACCAACACTTTATCAGTAGGAGAATGAAATCTTTCCATTTCATCTAACCACAGCTCTGTCTAAAAATGTGGAAATAAATGTGATACATATATGCTTTCTGATAGCTGGATTTTCATTATCCAAATGAATTTCATTAGCCATCTCCTCATGGAAATACAGCTGCCAACTTTTTTCTCTTTTATTTTCCTCATTTTTAATTGCCAGTGTTCTATAAATGGAAATCTTCTATAAAAATAGAGATCCAGTTAAAATGCTGTTTGCTTTCCTGCCCAATATCTAAGCTTACTGTCCAATGGCACATTAATAATGAAATATTAAAATTTCTTTGTAGGCACACAGATATACTTTGCAATACTCCAAAAATCTACTGATAAATAAATAGTATATAAAATAGAAGAATCTGGCTTAGAAAATTCCATAAAGAAAGGAAAAATCTAAATATCCTTGATTTAGAATCAGTAAGTTCAAGAGTTGCTCATGCTATGTAGCACTTATTAAGCACCTCTGCTGAGGAAAGGGGAGACAGCCATATAGAAATGACTGGATCCCCAAAATCTTTTACACATAATCTCAAATGGGAAAGAGGGGTGTTCCTTAGGAAGATAGGTTCTTAGAAGCAGTGTGTTCAGGGCTACAGGCTCCACTGACTCCCTAATTAGCCTTTTGTCCTCTGAGAGGAAGACATATGCCTTTACACCCACCCGAGGTTAAAGAAGGGTGATTGTTAGCACTGATATAGCTCCATGTTTCTCAAATCTTATTAAGCTACTTTGCACTTGGTTCAACCTCATAATATGAACTGTCATAGCAACTCATTCAGCTGCTTCCCACATAGAAGTTTATAGTCTATTTTTAATTGAAACTTCATCTAAGTCACAGAAGAACTGACAAAATACAAAAGCTCAGCTGGAAACGCATTTCTGAAATTATCTTTATGGTTTCTTGAGGGAGAAAGGAAAGGCAACTCTATTTCAAAGAAATTAATAAATGAGATTGTGGCCTTTTAGGTTAAAAAATCAACTTCAGAAGCAGAAAGATAATATTTCAATATCTATTTATGTTCTACAATTTAAAAATCTCCCTGCCTTTATATCTATTCCTTCTTATATCAACAAAGAAAATTATTTTAAAGTGGAAAATAAACATGTAACATCTAAGCCTTTTTTCCCTATTAAGAGAAAAATGTGAATTATTTAAAAGATCTTAGTGTACAACCATCAGAGAAGGCAATGGCAACCCACTCCAGTACTCTTGCCTAGAAACTCCCATGGATGGAGAAGCCTGGTAGGCTGCAGTCCATGGGGTTGGGAAGAGTCAGACATGACTGAGGGACTTCACTTTCACTTTCCACTTTCATGCACTGGAGAAGGAAATGGCAACCCACTCCAGCATTCTTGCCTGGAGGGGGTCGCACAGAGTTGGACACGACTGAAGCGATTTAGCAGCAGCAGCAGCAGCAGCAGCAGTATACAACCATACCAGGCAATAATTCAGATACTCTACCTTCTGGTCAAAACAAATAACAACATTCTTTGCTGAATGTTAGCAAATTTCCTTAAAGTGACTATAAAACATTTCTAATATAATACATACCTTTTCCCAAAAGATATCTATAGTTTTTCCCTCTTCTAGTCATTGACTTACTCTATTATCTAAAAGCATTTATCAGTTTGAACGAAAAGTTACCATTTGTTAACCTTATGAATGCTTGTTTTGATGAAAACTAGTTTTTTTTAAAAAGTAAAAAGGTTTACTTATTCCCATAGTCAACCTATCATTGTCAGTCATCCTAGAGATATATCACAGTTTCATAGAAGTCACATGAAAACTCTTCCTGTCTCTGTATCCCCACACCCTTTCCTCTTCTCTCCTTCTTTCTCAACCTTTGTATACATATACAGAACACACACACACACACTCTATAGAGTTGCAGAAAGTTAAGATTATTTTTGCTTTGGAGTTTTTCATTCTCAAACTGCACCTTTAAAGAAAGTGATATGAACACTGAGAAATTTCCAGGCCATATATTAAATTTGCTCTGACACTGAAATTATCCATTTGAATAAATTCTCCAAGAGCAGACCTCATCAATAATTAAAATACTGATGAAAGGATATTAGCAAAGAAGAAAAAAATGTCATGATAAAAACCTGAGGTGAAATAAGGACAAGATTTTCTACAGAAAATACACATGCACATTATTTCAGCCTTTATAAATTCCATTAATACGAGGCTATCATGTTCATTTAACAATATTCATTAACTGCCTACCACACGCAGACACTACAACAAATGAAGTATAAAAAGACGAATTTTTCAAGAATCTTTTTGATGCTTAGAAAATTATACATATTCGATTTAATTTTAAAAGATTCTCAATTTTTCTACCAAGTCCATGGCAAATTGAAATATTTTAGTTCAATGCAAACCAGAGAAGCAATTCTGAAAAATGAAAGCCTGTTGTCAGAGCACTTATCATAATCACAATGAATATTTTTTCCTCTGGAATTAATCCTTAATCATTTAGGAAATGCATGTTTCTTAAAACGAAGTACATCCCTGTAACTAGGAAAACACAGTTTTCAAGAAAGACAAAGGTTGAAGAAATTGGGAAGTGGAGGGCTACAAAATTATAACTAAGAACACCTAAGATGTTCCCACTGAACTAAACACCTCTGTTCTTCCAAAAGGATTCTGAACAGCTAACAGGCACCAAGTACATCTTCTACAGTCCTCTCATAATAGTCATTACTCAGACTAGAGACAAACTTTCTCTGGCAAATCATTTATTAACTGCCGTGTTAATCACTGTCGTATCCAACACTTACCGTCCCTATAGACTGTAGCCCCCCAGGCTTCTCTGTCCATAGGCTTCTCTGTCCATAGACTTCTCCAGGTAAGAATATCAGAGTAGGTAGCCATTTTCCTCTCCAGGGGATCTTCCCGATCCAGGGATCGAACCTGGGTCTACCTGCACTGCAGGCAGATTCTGAGCCACCAGGGAAGCCTAAGCCTACAAAGCACAGAGCAACTAGTTCTCTTAGATCCTAACAATCTGGACTTGCAAAGTTCTGGGCCTCATGGACCATTCCAAAATCCTAAGATATGTAGAGGAGATTTTCTTTAAAAAAATGACTGGGTACAATCCTGAAAAACCTAGGAATTTGTATATAAATGGGGCTCTCATAGAAATTTTGCTTGATTTTGTTTAGTTTTGACATATGTGCAACAGAGGAAAGACATGATAAACATCACATCCTATGGAGATGAAACACAAATATTAATTTAGAAAATTGAAGGTAAACTAGAATAGTGCTAACTACACAGTAGTGCTCTGAGAATGAATACCATTCTTTCATGTCAGGAAAGTGGCATTTTAAAGTTCCGAAGTCCCAAAGGTGAGAAAGCAAAATTTAAGCATAATTTCATATAATAATCATGAAAGCTTGAAGTCCAAGGATCATGACCCCATTTTTACACAAACACTTGGTCTACTGGAATACACAAAGGTAATGATCTACTAAAAGCAACGGACAAAACTAAGACATCGTAAAACCTTTGAAAGATACACACATGGACACACTTATCCAAAGAGACTAACAAAACTGAATACAATTAAATTATAAGGGATAATGAATAAGCATTTCTTTGTGTGTGTTTATGCCTAGTTCTTTTTAACATCTGAAGAACAATAAATTTTTTTAATAAATTTAGTAAAATTTATTAAACTTAACAAAATCCAATTCTGGATCCAGACTCAAGCAATGTTTAAATCCAAGTGAAAATAAAAACTCTAAAGAGGAAAAACCAAATTCATGTATATTTGAAACTTCATCACAAAGAAAGCTAGTGAACCCTCTCCTTAGAACTGTCCAACTTTAAGATCAAATACGTAATAAGAATGCCAGGATCCACGACAATGGATGGACAGACAATGTTTGGTCTATTTCCACATGAGTCACAAATGCATACTGACTTATATCCTCCAGATTATATTGATGCATATATCTTTTTCTAACAATAATGCCTGCTCTTATTGCTTTCTAATCAAAAGTTTCAAATATAATTTTAATAGGTACTATAAATTATGGAGATAATTATTTTGTGTGTATTGATTATTTTTGGTTTTATGCTCATTAATTTCATTTTTTTACTTCATTTTTTGAAACTCACAATCTAATATTTCCATTTTCTACCTATACATGGTGTGGTGATTTAGTCACTCCGTTGTGTGCGACTCTTGCGACTCCATGGGTGGTAGCCCACCAGGCTCCTCTGCCCATGGGATTCTCCACGCAAGAATACTGGAGTGGGTTTCCATTTCCTTCACCAGGGGATTGTCCCAACCCAGGGATTGAACCCAGGTCTCTTGCACTCTAGGCAGATTCTTTACTGACTGAGTCACCAGGGAAGCCCACCTGTACCTATTAATGATTAATTATTTCCTTTAATCCCTAAATGACCCAATGAAATCATAAGTTTCTTTTAAAGTATTTAAGTAACCAATTCATTCTTGCTTATTTCTCACATCAATTGTAAAAACACAATCATGGCAAAAACTCAGGAGATTTAACATACTAGCACCTCTTTTTCCCCAAAAGGATAGAGAACAGTTAGAGTCTAATAAAGAATATGCCTAATGGGGAATGAGGATGGAACAATGGTTTACAAAAGTAGATGCTTATAATAAATATGAAGCCAGAAAAAGCAGCATAATTTAGGGAACTTAGTTTTTTAAAAAAAAAGCAAAAATTAGAGTCTCCAGTTTTTTTATTCACACATATATAAGTATTTATATATTAATTATAAAGAACAATTATATATACATAAATATAAGGAATCTGAGCTTATAAATGGGCTTCCTAGATGGTGCAGAGGTAAAGAATCTGCCTGCCAATGCGGGAGAAGTAGGAGATGCAGGTTCAATCCCTGGGTCGGGAAGACTTCCTGGAAAAGGAAAAGGCAATCCACTCCAGTATTCCTGCCTGGGAAATCCCATGGACAGAGAGTATGGTGGGCCCCAGTCCATGGTGTCGCAAAAGAGTTGGACATGACTGAGCATACAGCTAGCAAATAGGAAAGGGGGAAAAATTGTACCATGGATCAAAAAAAGGCAGGCAGGGCCATCCTGCACAATGTTCAAGGAATAACAGTACTCTTTGACAGTGAACAGCCTCCTCAGAACTTTCCCAAAGATTCCTTAGGCCACCTTTATGAGCAGAGTTGGCAGATTTACCTAATTAAAAGATACCCAATTAAAGCTGAATTTCAAATAAATGGTCAATAATTTTTTAGCATATGCATGCAATGAATACTGGGGACATACACATGCTAAAAAACTATGAGTCGTTATTTGAAATTCAATTTTAACCAAAAATTCTCTATTTTATCTGGAGACTCTGGTTTGGATGCTTAGTATTTGCCATTTACTGAATCTAGTTCCTTCTGAACAAATGAAAACAGTATCAAAACTTGAAAATCCAGGATCCTAACTCCACAGAGACTAGTAGAGGATTACAGTTTAAAGGCCACAGCAGCCAAATATCTTGTTTCCTGTTTGCTAGTATGAAGAATGGAGACCTGTCACACCACCTGTGTGACCTTGGGCAAATCACTTAACTTCTCTCCACAGCTAAAGTTTCATATATTACTTCAGTTCAGTTCAGTCGCTCAGTCATGTCCGACTCTTTGTGACCCCATGAACTGTAGCACGCCAGGCCTTCCTGTCTATCACCTGTCCAACTCCCGGAGGACACCCAACACATGTCCATTGTGTCGGTGAGGCCATCCAACCATCTCATCCTCTGTTGTCCCCTTCTCCTGCCCTCAATCTTTCCCAGCATCAGGGTCTTTACAAATGAGTCAGCTCTTCGCATCAGGTAGCCAAAGTATTGGAGTTTCAGCTTCAGCATCAGTGTTTCCAATGAACACCCAGGACTGATCTCCTTTAGGATGGACTGGTTGGATCTCCTTGCAGTCCAAGGGACTCTCAAGAGTCTTCTCCAACACCACAGTTCAAAAGCATCAATTCTTGGGTGCTCAGCTTTTTTTATAGTCTGACTCTCACATCCATACATGACCACTGGAAAAACCATAGCCTTGACTAGACGGACCTTTGTTGACAAAGTAATGACTCTGCTTTTTAATATGCTGTCTAGGTTAGTCATAACCTTCCTTCCAAGGAGTAAGTGTCTTTTAATTTCATGGCTGCAATCACCATCTGCAGTGATTTTGGAGCTCCCACCAAAAATAAAGTCTGACACTGTTTCCCCATCTATTTTCCATGAAATGATGGGACTGGATCCCATGATCTTAGTTTTCTGGATATTGAGCTTTAAGCCAACTTTTTCACTCTCTTTCACTTTATCATTATTTAGTTTTAGTTTTCTAGACAGACTTTATCTTGATGTCTCTTGGAGTTTTTAAACAACAATAACTGCAGTCCATTTCACTGTATTTTTATTTTAAGATACTCTAGTCATTGCCTCCACCTTTGGATCTGAATACTTTGGAATCTTATCAAGAATCCCAAAAGTTTTATTACTGAAACAAAAACATCTTTACCCTAAATTCATCTATTTTCATCTCCTGGGATTATTATGATCTTTGGCCATGGCAGAAAAGTTTCATCCATATGGATCCCATAATATCAAATCCAAAAAATTTTCCATATTCAAAAAAATATGGTACAGTTAACTTGGGCAAGGGTAGCAAACCCCAAAACTTCAGCAAGTAAATTAATCAAATATAATCATATGTTTATTAGAAATAAAAAGAACTGCTCAGCGGGACACAAATCCTTTTCATATGTGCCTTATAATGCAATATACCAAAATTAGAAGAAAATCATTTTGAAATCATTTCAAAAATTACTTTGTCCAAGTGGATTAAGAGAATAAAAGATACAATATGGCAGACATACCTTGAAACAAACTGCAATAAAAACCACCATTCACTTTCAAATCTAATGCTTAGATTTTACTCTTTACCTTGTAATTAAAGATCTGATTTTGTGTCCTGCAATAGGACACAACACTGCAAAAGGCTAAATATTATCCACAGTTCACCAAAGTACAGCTAGTAGCTCTTAGGAAAAAAAAGTAAGGAAGTACCTGTTTATGACAAATGATTCATTTTTTATGAAACAAAATACTCAATGTGACACAAAAGTCCCTCTCTGTTGGAGAGGGAAAGGGTGGGAAGATTTGGGAGAATGGCATTGAAACATGTATAATATCATGTATGAAACGAGTTGCCAGTCCAGGTTCGATGCACGATACTGGATGCTTGGGGCTGGTGCACTGGGACGACCCAGAGGGATGGTATGGGGAGGGAGGAGGGAGGAGGGTTCAGGATGGGGAACACATGTATACCTGTGGCGGATTAATTTCGATATTTGGCAAAACTAACACAATATTGTAAAGTTTAAAAATAAAATAAAATTTAAAAAAAATAAAAATAAAAAATAACTAGCAGTGGAAAAAAAAAAAAGTCTTCACAAAGGGAAACAGATCGATGGTGATAGCCGTTTTAATAATGGCTGTTAATGTCAATTATGTGTTTACCAGGAGCCAGGCACTGTTCTTTGTGCTTTACATGTCGTAACTGTCACAACAACCCTATGAGGTAGGTGCTATTATTATTACCATTTTATAGATCTGAAACTCAGTGAGGGCAAATAACTTGTCCAAACTAGAAAGATGTAAAGCTGCAAGAAACTCAGGCAATCTGGCTTCAGACCCTGAACTCTTAAGGACTACGCTATTACAATGCAAAAGAAAACAAAACTCTATTTAAGACCAAGGACTATGCTTTACAAATTGGGATTCAAACCACTTTAATTTTCAACTGTGGGAGTTAACATATAATTTCAAGCATAGTAAGGTTTAGCGTTTAATCATATTACAAACATTTCACATGATTACTTAGTAACACGGCTAATATTTACTAGTCACCAAATGGTTGAAAGCTGTCTTAAAATGATGCATGAGTATTACTTTGAAAATGTGACAATTCAATGTGATGAATATATTAAGTAGGCATGAGCTGATGAGTGGTAGACGAAAGAGCACTGCTATACTTTAGAATTTAGATCATTAGTTTTCCAAGTGTGGTTTCCAAGTCAACAACATCAGCACTGAAGAATCCAACTCCTGGTTAAAAATTCATGTATGCTTTGTGATTGCCTTTGGGCAGATCTAGAAAATGCTTTACCAGGAAAAATGAAGAAAGTCACATTCTCAACACCAGATTTGATGCACAGCCAAAACACTGCAATGTGTTAAAGGAGTTGCACTTAAGGACTCAGGCCCCCTGGCCAATCATACTCTTTCCCTGACTTAACTCATTTTTGGCTAGTTGTTGTAATTGCTACTCCAAAACTTGGCAATTCAGGGCACTCTCTTACCAGCTCAGTTAAGCAACGGAGAAGCATCACCTAGGAACTTAATTAAAAAAAAAAAAAGGCAAAATCTTGGGCCCTATTCCAATTGAAAAAGAAATTCTGGTGGTGTAGCCCAGTATTTTGAGCTTTCATAAGCTCATCAAGCTTTGAGAATACTCTTTCAGGGAGACACCCTCCTTCCTTCCAGATATATAAATGATTCCTAGTTATTTCTTGGGGCATTTCCTAAGAGCACTTACAAGAGGAATGATCAAATTCATGGCTCAGAAACTTTTGAAAAAATAATCTAAGGTTTATCTCTTCTCCCTTTCCCCATCATCTTTCCAAAAGGCTTGTTTTAGCCTTTAAGATCCTTATTTTTATTCCTTTTATGAAATCAGATAAATTCTTTTTTTAAACTTACAGTAAACGGCAGAAGAAAACATACAGTATACCACCATTCACACAAAGTTTAAAAGCATTCAAACTGCTAAATACTATTCAGGGACAGATATAAAGACATACACAGAATGACAGATGTAAACTTCTTCTAAACAGTTAGTACCTTTAGGCAAAAAGGAAGAAAGATGACACCAGAGAGGGGGCTTCCATTACATTTGTAATACTTAACTTCTTAAGCTTGGTTGTGGATATACGGATATTTACATTATTCTCTATAGTTTTTTATGAGGTTTTAGAAACAACTCATAACATACCAACACTTGATAGAAATGATATCAAGTGGCTGTATTCCTAAATTTGCTTTTCTCGTGCCACATCATGCTTTTGGTATCCATGTTGAGGAGTCTGTCTTTCACTACTTTTTGATGCTTCACAGTGTACCATCTACATAGGACATTTCTATTATTAGTTATGTACTTACATACCCTATTCATAGCTGAATCATACAATAAACTTTCTCTTTTCTTTTTCCTTTTCCATATTGTTTCTCCCAGCCCCAGAGTTCATAGTTGTCCTATTTCTTTATTTAATTTTCTACATACCCAAAACTTCTTTCCTAATTTTATAAATCTCTTCTCAGTAGATGCAAATACTCTCAATATTTTATCAACTTTATCATCTTGAAAAAAAAAATCTCCCAGATGCTTCTGAATTCTGATTTGAATTGGCTGTTCAACAGACCTCCTATTCAGCTATCAGGTTAAAATTTTCCTTTTCCTCAACCAGAGGGTTCTCTGTACCTCTCTTTCATGGTAGATCTACTATCTGCAATATTTTACGTCTTTCTCTTTGTTTTTGCGTACTTTCATGGTGAACATTTCACAGCAGCTTGAGAAAGGACGAATGGAGACCTAGCACATCTTAAAATGTTATTAATCTGTGTTCATATTTGTTAATTTTTGCTGGGTATAGAATTCTAGGTTGGAATTATCCCTCACATATTTGAAAGTGTTGTTCCATTGCCTTCTTCCACCTTTTTATCCAATATGCTGAACATCTGGTGTTTTCTATCATTCTCGAAACTCATGAACATGTTCATGAATTCTTTATTTCCTGTTCTCTTTTTTTCTTTTAAAATTCTTTCAAAAAGTAAGATTGATCGATTGGTTGGTTGATTTTTGTTTTGGCTCTGCCCCACATCATGGCATGTGGGATCTTAGTTCCCTGACCAGAGACTGAGCCTGTACTCCTTACAGTGGAAGCATGAAATCTTTACACTGGACTGCCAGGAAAACCCTTCTCCTAGACCTCTTACTCTTCAAGTATGGACCTCTTAGACTATCTGATATTTTTCCTCTATTTTTTACAGAATTAACTTATACAAAGTACAGAAAAGCACGCAGGCCAGAAGATTTTTACATTTACATTCAAGGTATAAAATCTAGGAAGACACATTCATATTAATAACCATCCTGTACTATACCCACCTCTGATTGTTAGCCACTATTCTACCCATGACCACAGTTTTCATTATTCTTGAAATTCATATAAATAGACACATGCATTATACAGTTGTGACTGGTTTCTTTCACTCAATAATTGCACTTTCAGATTCACTCATGTTATTGTCTATGGCAAGTTTGTTACTCTTAATCCTATGACCTAATTCTACTAAACTATCTACTCTGTTTTCTACCTCTTTGTATTTATGAATATTTGCTGGGGGACTTCCTCAACTTCATTTTATAACTCTTTATACAATAATTTTTTAATTTTGCTTTTTTAAAAAAATCTCTTTGCTCATTTTAATTCCCTGAATGTTCCTACTAAGTAGGAACATATATGTGTGTGTATGACTATACTATTTTATCTATCTCTTACATCTCAAGATATTAATTTTAGTTTATTCTACTTTCATGTTTGCTCTTTTCTCTGCACATTTTCCATGTTCTCCAAGTGGTTTTTTATCTGATTGGTTTGGTCTTTTTTTTTTTTAAGTTAAATGCTTCCTTCTACTACCTAGTGATATTTAATAACAGAGCACTGGCCTCCCCAGCTCTGCAGAACAGTGCTAAAACACTCACAGAACAGTGCTAAAACACTCACATCTTTCTTGCCTCATCCATATGCTCCACGGGAGGTACTGCATGACTGGGGAGTGGTAAACAGCTGGGAGAAGAGCAGCTGAGGCTCTCAGAAGACATTAATGGGATGTAAATCATACAAATGCGTCACAGATTCTATTAGGAAAGTGGTCCATGAACCGCTGTGGATGCCTCATTGGTGGATCCCATCAATTGGTCCCCAGTTGACAGCCCCAATTTTCTCTGCACCTCAACCACACACACTCCCACCTGGACGCCAGCTCCATGTGCACAGCCCCAATGCAACAGGCTGCGAGCGTGCATGTGAAGAAAACTGGCCCACCTCTACAGGACTGGGAAAAGCCACGCAGACTCACATGGTCAGCACTGCTCTAGGGAAAGTAAGCCAACAAGAGGTTGTTAGCACCCACTACAGCTTTGTAGGGTCAAAAGAAGTTACCCAAGTTTAAGAATTCCACCAGAAGAGGGAACAAGAGTGTGAAACAGGCATATCCATAAAGAAGGTCTGATAAATATACACAAATATACATATATAAATGAATGTGATACACATGTTAAAAGAATAAAATCTAAAAACCACATGATGTCTTAATAGGTGCAGAGAAAGCACTCGAAAATTTAAACATCCTTTCATGATAAGGATGAATTTGTCATGATGAAGTTTGTTTATTTCCTCTCAACAAACTGTATATATAACTCAATATAAACAAAGGCCATATGTGACAAGTCCATAGCTAAAATCGTATCAGTAGTAAAAAGTTGAAAACTTTTCCTTTAAGATCGGGAACAAGACAAAGATATCCAATCTCTACACTACTAATACAACATAGTACTGACGTCCTAATGGACCAATTCAGCAAGAAAAAAAAAATTCAAATCAGAAAGAAGTGTCTCCATTTGCAGGTAACATGATCCTATATATATAGAAAATCCTAAAGAATTCACCAAAAGAACAGAATTATTAAACAAATTCAGTAAAGTTTCAGGATACAAAATTGATACATAAAAATCAGTTGAACGTATGCCAACAATGAACTATCTGAAAAAAAATATTTTAAGCAACCCAATTTGTCATTTCAAACCTATAAGATAGTTAGGAGATGAAAGATCTGTACACTGAAAACTATAATATATTGATGAAAGAAATTGAAAAAGACATATAACTGAAAAAATATGCTACATCCATGGATCAGAAAAATAAATATTGTTGTTAAAATGTCCATACTACTCAAAGTCATCTATAGATTCATTGCTGGTGGATTCTTTACCAGCTGAGCCACAAAGGGAAATCCCATAGACTCATTGCAATCCCTATCAAAATCCAAAACATTTTTCATAAAAATAGAAAAAAAACAAAAAAAACAAAATTTGTATTGAACCAGAGAAGACTTCAAATAGATAAGTCAATCCTAACAGCAAAAAAAAAAAAAAAAAACACACCCCAAAATAGAGGCATCACACTTCCTAATTTCAAACTATATTATGAAGCTACGGTAATTAAAACAGTGGTAATGGCATAAAAAGAGACACCCATACCAATGGAACAGAATTCAGGATCAGAAATAAACCCATGAATATACAGCCAGCTAATATTTCACAAAGGACCCTAGAATACCCAATGGGGAAAAGACGGTCCCTTCAATAAATGACACTAGCAAAAGTGCATGCCCACACACACACAAAGATGGAATTGGACCCCCATCGTACACCACTCACAAAAACTAAGTCAAAATGGACTAAAGACTTAAATGTAAGATCCGAAGTCACAAAAATCCTAGAAGAAAACAGTGGTAAAAATCCGGTGACATTGGTGTTGGCAATTTCTTTTGAATATGATACTAAAAACACAAGTAACAAAAGAAAAAAGAAAAAAGCAGGATCATATCAAACTGAAGATTTTGTACAGCAAAAAGAAGAAAAAATCAACAACATGAAAAGGCAACCTGTAGAATAAGAGAAAATATTCGCAAAATACATTTCTGATAAGAGGTTAACATCCAAAATAAGGAGCTTCAACTCAACATCAGAGAAACAGCCAACCAGGGAAGGGGAACTTAATAGACATTTTCCAAAGAAGACATACAGATGGTTAAAAAAAAAAAAAAGATCCATTTAAAAAATGGGCAGAAGGCTTGAGTAGACATTTTCCCAAAGAAGATATAAAAATGGCTAATAGGAATATGAAATAGTGCCCAATAACATTAATCCTCAGGGAAATGCAAATCAAAACCACCATCAAAATTTTAAAATGAGATATCACTTATTAGAATGGTTTTATCAAAAAGAAAAGAGATAAGTGTTGGCAAGAATGTGGAGAAAAGAGAACCATTGTATACTGTTGGTGGGACTGTAAATTGATACAGCTACTACAGAAAACAGTATGGAGGTTCCTCAAGAAAAAAAAAAGAAAAGAAAAGAAACAGAACTACCAGAAGAGCCAGCAAGTCCACTTCTGTATATGCTGAAGAAAATGAAATTGTAACCCTAAAGAAGTATCTGTATTCCTATGTTTACTGCAGTGTTACTGAAGCAATATTCACAATAACCAAGTGATGGAATCAACCTAAGTATCCACTGATGGATGAATGGATAAAGAAGACTGATACAGACACAATCCACAATGGATTATTATAGCAATCCTGTCATTTGAGACAACACGAATGGATCTTGGGGCCATTATGCTAAGTAAAATAGGTCAGAACAACAAAGACTAATACTGTATGACTTCACTTATATGTGGAAACTAAAGAAGTCTAACTCATAAAAGCAGAGTGGAATGGTGTTTGCCAGAGGCTGGGAAATGGGGAAAATGGAGATGTTAGTCAAAAGATACAAATTTCCATTTATTATAGAAAATAGGTAAGTTATAGAGAATTAATGTGCAGCATGGTGACTATAGTTACCAATATTCTATCATATACTCTAAAGTTGCTAAGAGAGAAATCTTAAATTCTTCACCATTAAAAACAAGTTAGTAGTGTGATGTAATGGAATTGGTAACTAACCTTACTGTGATAATCATGTCACAGTATATATATATGTCCATCAAATCATCACATTTTATACCTTAAACTTACATAATGCTACAGGTCAACTACAGCTCAACAAAGCTTGGGGGTGGGGAAGAGCAGGGCACTAAAGAGTTGAATGAGAGGTCAATAGGATGGATGGAGCTCGCTGACAATGGTGCTCACTGAAGAATGATCTGACTAAGCCATGTCTTTGGGGAACCCCCAAAGAATTTATATATAAGTCTTTCCTTCTTGGACTTCTTACATTCACTAGAAAAATTCTTCCAGTCTCTTGCTCTGACAATATATGTCTGATTACCTGCATCCTGTGGGCTGACAGAGAAGATTGGAAGTCTCAATATTTAACATGCAAAATTTTCATTTATTATCCCTGACTTCAATAGAGTACCCACCTGTCTTCTGCCTTCTACTGTTGTGGTGTTCGGTCCTGGTGCCTTTATTTTACCCTTTACAGAAATTCTGCCTTTAGACTCCTGCCATGTAGGACAGGCACTATAACCCAGCTATATGGTGAGGAGGACAGAATCTTGGAAACCAATTGCTTAAACAGGTTTTTAAATCAGTTCTCTTGTTTTTAACCCCATTTTAACTCCCATTTCCAGAGGTACCCAGTGTTTTCAACTCTGAGTAGTATGAATTCCTGGTATATAAATCAGTTTTCTCAGTTTTCTCCTCTGCCAACTTATAATTGCATTTTCTCAGATCTGCTAAGTTAGTTTGCACTCATGCATCTGCTTTTCATCTTTCAAATTTTGTAACTTATCTCCCATTTTCTTTGTCTTTTTGAGTTTATTTTATAAGCCCCTTTAGTTTCCTTTTAGAGGGGCTTTGGGAAGGACATGAGCTGTCATTGTATGTTTAATGTGTCAGGTCTAACCAGAAATCCTTTCAATTTTTTTTATACTACATTTCAATAATGAATAGAAAATTCACAAAGCAAGAAATTAAATTTAGACTGCAGCTATCTCTTTCCAAATCTAGCTTTCTATAAGCTCCTTCTTTCTGAGTATGACCACTGGTTATTTTATTTCAATAAAACCAATAAACTTGTACGACAAATATTTTACCATGATTTAAAATAGATAGATGTTCTGGCATAATATATAATGTGACTAAATAATGTGCTAAATTATAATACATTCAGCTAAAATATTTTTTATGATTGAATCAAATGAATTTTTTAAACCTATAATAAAGGCTCTTTATTTTCTGTGGAATATACATTGTATCTGCCACTGCTTATATTTCAGATAATCTAGGCCACCTAAATTTTAAATTCAGTAATAGGTTTTTCTAGCTTTAAACACATTATGTTCTTGATAATAAAACACTTTAAATCAGATGCCTACATAAGAAAATTCTGAAAGAGATGGGAATACCAGACCACCTGATCTGCCTCTTGAGAAACCTATATGCAGGTCAGGAAGCAACAGTTAGAACTAGACATGGAACAACAGATTGGTTCTGAATAGGGAAAGGAGTATGTCAAGGCTGTGTATTGTCACCCTGCTTATTTAACTTATATGCAGAGTACATCATGAGAAACGCTGGGCTGGAAGAAGCACAAGCTGGAATCAAGACTGCCGGGAGAAATATCAATAACCTCAGATATGCAGATGACACCACCCTTATGGCAGAAAGTGAAGAGGAACTTTTGATGAAAGTGAAACAGGAGAGTGAAAAAGTTGACTTAAAGCTAAACATTCAGAAAAATAAGATCATGGCATCTGGTCCCATCACTTCATGGGAAATAGATGGGGAAACAGTGGAAATAGTGTCAGACATTATTTTGGGGGAGCTCCAAAATCACTGCAGATGGTGACTTCAGCCATGAAATTAAAAGATGCTTACTCCTTGGAAGGAAAGTTATGACCAACCTAGAAAGCATATTCAAAAGCAGAGACATTACTTTGCCAACAAAGGTCCGTCTAGTCAACGCTATGGTTTTTCCGGTGGTCATGTATGGATGTGAGAGTTGGACTGTGAAGAAAGCTGAGCACTGAAGAACTGATGCTTTTGAACTGTGGTGTTGGGAGAAGACTCTTGAGAGTCCCTTGGACTGCAAGGAGATCCAACCAGTCCATTCTAAAGGAGATCAGCCCTGGGTGTTCATTGGAAGGACTGATGTTGAGGCTGAAACTTCAATACTTTGACCACCTCATGCGAAGAGTTGACTCATTGGAAAAGACCCTGATGCTGGGAGGAATTGGGGGCAGGAGGAGAAGGGGACAACAGAAGATGAGATGGCTGGATGGCATCACCAACTCAATGGACATGAGTTTGGGTAAACTCAGGAGTTGGTGATGGACAGGGAGGCCTGGTGTGCTGCCATTCATGGGGTCGCAAAGAGTCGAGTCGGACACAACTGAGCGACTCAACTGAACTGAACATAAGAAAACCTGTATAATTCACATATTATTTTAATTCGGAATATAAAATCTTTTTCAACAGTTTTTATCAGTTATTACTAACTGATAATGTATTTACCAGTGTCTTAAGTAATCAATCTTTAAAACAATACACAGAATAAAATGCAAAGCAGTTATTTTGTCTTTTTTCCTATGGTAGTCAAGAAATGACAGAAAATAAGACAGTCATAGTTTAAATAATATATTTGATGGTATTAGTTATCATAAACCTATTTTATTCTTAATAATTAAAATTCACTCTACATCAAGTTGCTATGGCAACATAACTTCACTGGAAAATAAATTCTTCAAGTTCTGCCATGAAGCATGCTGCCGACCTGAAGTCTTTGAAAATAGGGAGAAAACTATATAATTTTCCAGTTCATAAATGTCTAATCAATATTTAGAATTGCTTTCCAATCTATAGCAGGAGTTTTGCTCTCAGAGTCCTGGGGACTGTCTTTTATTTGGCTTTCATTTCTTTACCCCTTTAATACATGAAAACATTCCTGATAAGAACCATTGGGCTCACCTCAGGCAAATTGGCTCCAACTATAAATAGTAAAATCTGCCATCTGCCTTTCTATTCTTGTGCTGAATGCAGTGCTGGCATTGTGTTCACACTTCACTGGAGCCAGGCCTGATGCTGTATTGCCAGCAGCAACAGAAAATAATAGTGCAAGACAGAGATAATGAAGTGAAGAACAGAAATGGTACTACTATAATTAACTGCTATTTTGATATTCACCACAATAAAGCATACACAATGGTGTGGAGACACCCTAAAGCCACATTTTGCCTCAGCCTTGTAAATGAGTTTGAAACCAAACTATTGTTGGAGCCCACTGATTTTACATCACTGAAGACTAATTAAAATGTAAAGAACCTAAGTATAGTTAGCAATATATGTTTGTCAAGTTAGAGGCTCCATAGTTGACCCATGTAGTTTTTATACTAATGATACTTAATAAAGCATTTCTTTCTATAATCATGGATATTCTCCTGTTCTGTTTTAAAGAGATAAGCTCTTTAATGATGAAAAAGCCCTTTTACTGTGCCTGACCCTTCCTTACACTCAGTTCTGAGTGAGTGAGGCAAAGTTGCTCAGTCGTGTCTGACTTTTTGCAGTACTTGCGACCCCATCTCTGTGTGATTCTCACTCAGGTCAGAATACTGGAGTGGGTAGTTGTTCCCTTCTCCAGGTGATCTTCCCAATCCAGGGATCAAACCCAGGTTTCCCACGCTGCAGGCGGATTCTTCACTATCTGAGCCACCAGGCTGAAACGCTATGCAAATTTTCATTTCAACACAGCTCCCTATATTTCTTTTGGGATATTCTGAATCCTTAGCCACTGTAAGATATAGACCTTTCCTCAACCTCGCCATTACATACATTTAACCTATTTTAAAATAGAGAATGATTGTCAAAGAAGTCATTTGGATATTGTAACTGACGAGAAATGTATATAGGGCAACAGTCATATTGTATATTCCTATATTAGTAACCCTGATATTCCTGTATCATTAATTACTGAAGCCGTTAGCTTACTTACATCAACAGCAAACTCCAGGAGGCACAGAACACAGTATAAGTAGTGTCCCTAGAGCTGTGCAACATGACAGAATTAAATGTATATTTAATGCCTAAGATGAAATGAGAACAGAACAGATTGCTTTCGTTTTGTTTTGGTATGTTTTGTTTATTTGTTTTTAACTCCCCATGTGGATTTAATATACAATTAGGATTGACTATAACTGGCCTAATAATATCAATATCTGTATCAAAGTTTTTCAAGATAAAATGATTTCACCCTCTAAAAATTTTTACCTACAATCACTTCCTAGCTTTCACATTCAAAAAATCAGTAATATTCTTAACTGATTGATGCTAGCAAATATCAAATATAAAGCATAATGTTGATGCAAAAATAATATAAAAAAGTCACTTTTGGCAAAACCAATACAAAACTGTAAAGTTAAAAAATAAAATAAAATTAGTTTTAAAAAAAAGGCAATTAGAAATTACAACATAATACATGTAAGACCATAAAATATTCCTTAGGGGTGGAACACTTTGCTTCATGAGAGAAATAAATTTATTGAGATGACTGAAGTGCCACCTGGAAGTCTACTATAACCACACAGCATTTATAGTGGCTTAGCTGAATTTTTTTACTTCCTAATAAATTTAACAAAATCACTGCAGATGGTGACTGCAGCCATGAAATTAAAAGACACTTACTCCTTGGAAGGAAAGTTATGACCAACCTAGATAGCATATTCAAAAGCAGAGACATTACTTTGCCAACAAAGGTCCGTCTAGTCAAGGCTATGGTTTTTCCTGAGGTCATGTATGGATGTGAGAGTTGGACTGTGAAGAAGGCTGAGTGCCCAAGAATTGATGCTTTTGAACTGTGGTGTTGGAGAAGACTCTTGAGAGTCCCTTGGATTGCAAGGAGATCCAACCAGTGCATTCTGAAGGAGATCAGCCCTGGGATTTCTTTGGAAGGAATGATGCTAAAGCTGAAACTCCAGTACTTTGGCCACCTCATGCGAAGAGTTGACTCATTGGAAAAGACCCTGATGCTGGCAGGGATTGGGGGCAGGAAGAGAAGGGGACGACAGAGGATGAGATGGCTGCGTGGCATCACTGACTCGATGGACGTGAGTCTGGGTGAACTCCGGGAGTTGGTGATGGACAGGGAGGCCTGGCGTGCTGCGATTCATGGGGTCGCAAAGAGTTGGACACGACTGAGAGACTGAACTGAACTGAAGTTTAACAAATATAGCCCTGACTGACTGTTACCATGTATTTCTACAGTATGTATTTCTATGGGTTAAGACTCTTTAAAAAAACTTGCCTTGCTAAAAGTTGTATCAGTAGTTCCCTAGAACTGGAGGGGTATTACTTGTTCACTATAGATTGGTAATGTTTTATAGTCACTTGCCAGAAGAGAATTTATGGCTCTCTTAGAAATAAAAATGGAGGCTCAGTCCAGGTTCGATGCACGATACTGGATGCTTGCGGCTAGTGCACTGGGACGACCCAGAGGGATGGTATGGGGAGGGAGGAGGGTTCAGGATGGGGAACACATGTATACCTGTGGCGGATTCATTTTGATATTTGGCAAAACTAATACAATTATGTAAAGTTTAAAAATAAAATAAAATTTTAAAAAAAAGTTAAAAAAACAAACAAACAAAAAAAAAATGGAGGCTCTTACAGGTATTTTCAAAGACATTAAAATATCACAAGAAAGACATCAGTATTTCTTTCAAATTACTTTTAATGGGTCCTATTCAGCCAAGTCCTGCTTCTAAATCTCCCCCTATAAAACATATTTGAAATGAAGTAAATATTTCCCATGCTTAATCCAACATAAGAAAATCTATTTTAATATCATGTTAAATTTAGATTGCATTCTTATAATATAGCACTAATGATAATAATGTTATATACTTCAGTGAAATATTACCCAAATGTGCATCTGAAATCTTCATCTTAGTGAAACTGCCAGGGTCTTCAATAGGTCTCATTTTAAAATAATTCATTAGCTCCACATTTTAAAGGAATTATGAGCTAACAGTTGAATAAATAACTATATTAATAATCATCTTACAGCATCTATTATTTTTCAAAAATTACTGTTCAAATACTGGGTTCAAATCTCAGCTCTGTCCCTTACTGCTGCTACTGCTAAGTCGCTTCAGTCCTGTCCGACTCTGTGCGACCCCATAGGCAGCAGCCCACCAGGCTCCCCCGTCCCTGGGATTCTCCAGGCAAGAACACTGGAGTGGGTTGCCATTTCCTTCTCCAATGCATGAAAGTGAAAAGTGAAAGTGAAGTCACTCAGTGTGTCCTACTCTCAGTGATCCCATGGACTGCAGCCTACCAGGCTCCTCCACCCATGGGATTTTCCAGGTAAGAGTACTGGAGTGGGGTGCCATTGCCTTCTCTGCTGTCCCTTACTAGGGCTATTTAAACTTATTAAGCCTAAGTTTCATCTATGAGCATAATTATAACACTTAATTCATCCAGTTGTTTTGAGGATTCAAGAAGGCATAAAGCATTTCTCACACACACACACACACACACACACTCTCTCTCTCTCTCTCTCACATACACACTTTTCAAAACTAGAATAACTCAAGTACCTTCTAACTGATTTCAAGATTTTATCTTATTAAAGGAGCAGATAATTTTACTTTGCAAAAGTAATGGCTATTTCAGAAGAATTTGACTTGGTCTTGGTATTTGTCCATTCGTCTAGATTATCTGTAATTACAGGAACTACTTTACAGGATTATTTTGAGATAAAAATGAAAAAAATCTTCATTGGGTTTAGCACAACACCATCATTTAACCAAGTGCTCGTTGCTGGTTAGTGATTCTTTTTCTCATTGTTATTCAGTAAATATAGCTTTTATGGAATGGCTAATCATGGCCCTGTTAGTCCATCAAGTGCCTTTGTGCACATTAGGAAAAAGCACCCCTCCCCTTGGACTGGTGGGTGGCACAATGTCAAGTCAAGGTGCACCCCTGAGAAACAGGGGTGCTGAGTAACAACCTGCCTCCCAGCCAGGCTCCCTCTGCTGGTTATCAACCTTGATTAAAGTACCTAGAGGTGCGGAGGCAGAAAACACTTCCTCAACCAAATGAGTTTTAGAGCAGACGGTGAAACAAGGGAAGAAGCATTAGAAAACAAATAGAAATATTAGGAAATAAATCAAAGGAATTTATTCAAAGAGATGGCATGCACGAATGTTAAATGATAATGTACTTCATAAGCAACATTCTTTATTAGAGTAGGTGAGAACTCAGACGTAACAGAAGAAGTAAGTCATCTGCACGGGGAAGAAAGGGTTAATGGGTAAACTCTTCAAGGAACATGGAGTACCTACAATCATATAGACATAGGTGTAATGAGAAATTCAGATACTATGGGTAGAGGATGAATTGGTGTGAAGAGATGAATCAGATTTGGCTACTGGTTATAAGTCTGCATACAACTAGTCCTTTCTAGTAATACTACAAAATTTAATATATACTGGTGAGCTGATTTTCAGAAAAGGAGTATCTATAAACTGGTTCCCTGGAGCACTACATCAGCTAATTTTCACAGTGAGAACCTCAGGTCCTACAAAGGAAAGTCTGCAGAGGCTGTGTCCGGGAAACTCCACTGCATCTAGACACATGGACTTGGTTACTTTTGCAAGTGTCTCTAACGACAAAAGCTCCAGTTGGTCAAATTTGCCAAGGGTACATTGGTTTTCACTCATTTCCTTCCTGTTTGTTATTTGTATTTATCATCCTTGGCACATTCTGCCAAACACTTAACATTACTTTTACCCACTCTACTCTTCCCCAGACCATTCTGACAGTACTCTCACTGAACTCTGGAGAATAATGAGTTAACTCTCCTACTCTTCAAGTTTTCATTGATTGTTCCTTTAACAATCTGGCTTTCCTTCTCAATCTCTCTGACACAAATTATTTGTGTCACCCTTCACTCCTCAGTTCTTCTTTGCCAATTACAGACCACTGTTCTACCAACTTCTCATTTTCAACTCCTAGCCATAAACTTTTCTACCAATTCCTACTTCTATATATATTCCCACCCTAATAACCCTACTCCACAGACTTGACAGGTTTAAAGGTTGGTCTTTGTCCTATTCCCTCTGCCCAGAAGTGACCTTGAAAGTCACACTGACCACTAGCACTTCCTGAAATTCAAGTGGTCTTATTTCCACCCACTCCAAATACCTACCATTAATACTCTACTAATAGTAACTATGACCTTCTCTGTATCCCAGACTCTGAACACTATACTCAACTCTCTTCCCTCTATCTGATTCCTCACTCCTGTAAAAACTCATCTAAATCTCCCATTAATTTATCAAAACACTTTTGGTTTCACTTACCTCTCTACCCAGTTTCATTTGCAACCATTTCAAATAAGTCTTCAATAGCACCCTCTATTCCTTCTCCTCTGGAAATTCTGCTATGCAAAACTTACAAATTTCCAACCTTGAAAATTTTTTATTCCATTGTCTTTACTGTCAGTTTCTTTACTCTCATTTCCATAGATGCTAAGCACTGATTAAAAAAAAAAGTCACCAAACCATGCTTCTTGGGGCTAAAACAAATGTAAGTCTCAGTAACTGCTGTGAGGTTTTTATTATAGCTGAGTAATCCATGTTGTCATTTCTTGTGTCTACTGAAGCAAGTTCACATTTCCCATGATGGTCATTTAAAATTTCTGCTGCTGTCTTCAACTCCAAATCCCATCTTACCTACTTTTAGTCTTGGCAGATAATCTCACCTCTACTAAAAACTGCAATTCTCTCTACTTCCCTCTTCTTCACTTCATATCTCAAAATCTGTTCTATTTGCTGGATAGTTAGAAATTGTTCTTCCTGCTTGTCAGTGTAAATCCTGAACATACGACTTTTCACTCATCTCTTTCTGTCTTTCACTCGCTTCATAGATTCTTCCCCAGTAGATCAGATAAAGAAAATAACCTCAAAGGTAACATCTCCTCATCCCTTTCTTTTGTGGTTTAAGCCACAGTGGACTGTGCCTTCAAAGTGAGGGAAAGACTATAGTGGGGTATGTGGCATAATGTACTTAGATGTAGAAAGAACTCAAACTTTCCACAATTATTTTAATCTATTTTATTTATACTTATGTACATTTTATAACATATGAGTGCATACATATGTAACTCATAAATATATAAATATATGAGTGCAGTAGGATATGTATATAACTTCTAAATAAGTAAATTTACAAAAATTAAAACTGTGTGCTCAAATATCTTTTACTGCTGCTCTTATTTATTCACTCAGTCATGTCTGATTCATTGCAACCCCATGGACTGTAGCCTGCCATGTTCCTCTGTCCATGGGGATCTCCCAAGCAAAAATAATGAAGCAGGTTGCCATTTTCTCTTCCAGGGGTATTCCCAACCCAGGGATCGAACCCATGTTTCCTGCTTGGCAGGTGGATTTTTTTTTTTTTTTTAAACCAGTGAACCACCCTGGAAACCCCAGAGTACACATTTAAAAAAACTTGCAGAACAGCCAGTGGAGGGAAATACCTAAGGCCCCTCTTGTCACCCAGTCCAGAATTTAATTCCTTTCATTTCTATCTGAGCGTGGGTTTAAGAATAGAGAGAGAATCCTGGAATTTAAGCCTCCCTTTACAAAGAGAAAGAAGAAAGGACAAAAGGGTTAAGGGAAAGGAAATTTTTTACAAAAAACAACTGGAGTAAATAACTGAAAAGCATGAAGCAATCACAGCTTCATGCCATCAGCTTGGCACACACGCACGTGCTGGTGGGTGAAGAGGGCAACAGGCAGAGAGTATCAACATTTAACCTGGTGAAGAGGAGGCTCAAGCCCCTTTTAGAGGGTCCTCAAGATCTAAACTATTTTCCTGCTAATACTAAGATGCTATTTACTTTTTTCACTCTGTAAGTGTACAGTAGAGTTTTCCAGCGGCCACATGACATGTAACAAAGTGAATGCACTTCATGACCCACCTCCCAGAATATTGGAAATAAAAGCAAAAATAAACAAATGGGACCTAATTAACCTTAAAAGCTTCTGCACATCAAAGGAAACTATTAGCAAGGTGAAAAGACAGCCTTCAGAATGGGAGAAAATAATAGCAAATGAAGCAACCGACAAACAACTAATCTCAAAAATATACAAGCAACTCCTACAGTTCAACTCCAGAAAAATAAATGACCCAATCAAAAAATGGGCCAAAGATCTAAATAGACATTTCTCCAAAGAAGACATACAGATGGCTAACAAACACATGAAAAGATGCTCAACATCACTCATTATCAGAGAAATGCAAATCAAAACCACTATGAGGTACCATTTCACACCAGTCAGAATGGCTGTGATCCAAAAGTCTACAAATAATAAATGCTGGAGAGGGTGTGGAGAAAAGGGAACCCTCTTACACTGTTGGTGGGAATGCAAACTAGTACAGCCACTATGGAGAACAGTGTGGAGATTCCTTCAAAAACTGGAAATAGAACTGCCTTATGATCCAGCAATCCCACTGCTGGGCATACACACTGAGGAAACCAGAAGGGAAAGAGACACGTGTACCCCAATGTTCATCGCAGCACTGTTTATAATAGCCAGGACATGGAAGCAACCTAGATGTCCATCAGCAGATGAATGGATAAGAAAGCAGTGGTACATATACACAATGGAGTATTACTCAGCCATTAAAAAGAATACATTTGAATCAGTTCTAATGAGGTGGATGAAACTGGAGCCTATTATACAGAGCGAAGTAAGCCAGAAGGAAAAACACCAATACAGTATACTAACGCATATATATGGAATTTAGAAAGATGGTAACGATAACCCTGTATACGAGACAGCAAAAGAGACACTGACATATAGAACAGTCTTATGGACTCTGTGGGAGAGGGAGAGGGTGGGAAGATTTGGGAGAATGGCATTGAAACATGTAAAATATCATGTATGAAACGAGATGCCAGTCCAGGTTCAATGCACGATACTGGATGCTTGGGGCTGGTGCACTGGGACGACCCAGAGGGATGGTGTGGGGAGGGAGGAGGGAGGGGGGTTCAGGATGGGGAACACATGTATACCCGTGGTGGATTCATTTTGATATTTGGCAAAACTAATACAATTATGTAAAGTTTAAAAATAAAATAAAATTAATTAAAAAAAAAAAAGTGAATGCAAAGAAGAGCTGAGATCCTAAGTGTCTTACATTAGGCCAGATATTAGAGATTTTCAAAGATGTAAAACACTGTTTCTCTTTTTGCTTCAATATTTTTATGCTATAAAAATTATTTTTCATTAAAAATGCTATAACAACATATAATGAGCTTTTAAATGTTATTTTAGATAAACTATTAAAATATTTTTTAAATGTTTCAGTCTTTCATTTCTAACATGGCAAATATGAATAGCCAAGACCTATATAAACAAAAACTTTTTGTGGTCCTCTACAATTTTTTAAGTGTATAAAGCAGTCCTGACACTCAAATATTGAGAACAGCTACAAGAGACAAACAAATGAGATTCTCAAGATCTGGGTTACAAATGTGGATCCAATCAAAAATACATCAGGAAAAAACTGTGAGTAAACAGAATGAGTACCTTGTTTAAAAAAAAAAAAGAAAGAAAGAAAGAAAAGAAAAAAATTACCATCTTGCTCAAAAAATCAAGATTAACTAGTATTTAAAAAATACAAAATAAAAGAAAAATTATCTGAGGAGAAGAAGACTCACTACCAAACCTTTGAAGCGCTGGGATTGAAGGTTCTGCCTTCAACTTCTTATACAGAGGTTTTGGCCACTTACTGCATCAATTTAAACAACTGAGAGTGTAATGTTTAAACAAGCAGATATCATTATATTACATGATAAAAATCTGTAAACTCCATGGTTTATAACTTATCCTCCTCTATCTCATGGTCTTTAACTCCTGTAAGATCAGGCTTCTGGAAGGAGCTAGCTATGGCTGCTACTCCACTTTCTTTCCATTTCACATTTTCTTACAGACTGGCTTCTACCCCAGCCTAAAATTCTTAGATTTGAAAGGTGGCAAATGAACTCCACCAACAAAAAAGAGAATCTCCTCCCCTCTTTCAGCTTAAAATGTAGCAGCAATTTCATGATTTAAAAGTCAAGTAGCACAAAACAGCCTGTTTCCTCTTTTCATAAGATTCCTCTTCCGAGAATCAACTGTTTTTCCTTTAATAATAATTAGCGCTGTACTTAAATAGTCATAAGCTTATATAGCTATTTCTTGATTCATTTGTTTCAGATTTTACCTACAGTTTCCTGCTCTGGTAGCTGAAACTTCATCTTTAAATGGATATAAGCATTCACTGTTATCATTTTAAGAGTCTCTCTCTCCTTTTGATTTTCATCACACTATGCATCATCCCAAAAACACATATACAAATTCATAAAAATGTGTTAGTTTAGTTTTACAATTTTTCATATGAAGAGTGCTTAAAATATAGACTCTTACATACCTGAGTTATTTGTCCTAAATACTACTGTAGATAATTTTAAATAAGTAAAATCAATAATTTTAGATAACTTCAGTACACTATTAGGAGAAATTCCCTATCAAAATAGACAAGCTATTAAAAATTTAAAATTTTTTTACACTAGTTAAAAACATGATACCAGTAATACATCTTAGCCTATATCACATGCTTTCCTAGATGAGTGGCAACTGACAATAGCTACTAGGTTCAACGTTTATTTTTTAGTTAGAAAATGATCTACTGAATATTAAATATATTTTAAACTGGATAAAAGGAAATAATACTTAAAATATATTGAGAAATATTATTGAGGGATGATGTAGAATCATTGCTTTGTAAGTACTTAATGAATGTTAACTATCTGGGCCTTATATGAACTATTAAAATGGAAATGAAAGGATAGTTTGATTATAATATTAACATCTGTCACGACCTTCCTTTAAGGTATTTGCATGACTCTCTAGCAGTGCTATGACAGAAGTCATTCTCAAGGAGGACTGTGACTATCAGGGAGACTTAATTCCACTGCCTTAATGCCACTACACTTCCCCTCTGGCTTAGCAGTAAAGAATTTGCCTGCAGAGCAGAAGTGGGTTTGATCCTTGGGTCAGGAAGATCCCCTGGAGAAGGAAATGGCAACTCATTCCAGTATTCTTGCCTGGAAATTTTGGGTTCCAAAAGAGTCAAGCATGATTGAGCGATTCAACAATAATGTCACTATAGGTGCAGAATGTTAGCAGGATCAAGAAAACTAGTACTACACACACCTCTGACTTAAAACATAACCATCCTGAATAATATACTTTATACATGTACATGTTTAAATATTAGGAGATCAGCCCTGGGATTTCTTTGGAAGGAATGATGCTAAAGCTGAAACTCCAGTACTTTGGCCACCTCACGCGAAGAGTTGACTCATTGGAAAAGACTCTGATGCTGGCAGGGATTGGGGGCAAGAGAAGAAGGGGACGACAGAGGATGAGATGGCTGGATGGCATCACTGACTCGATGGACATGAGTCTGAGTGAACTCCGGGAGTTGGTGATGGACAGGGAGGCCTGGCATGCTGCGATTCCCGGGGTCGCAAAGAGTCAGACATGACTGAGCGACTGATCTGATCTGATCTGATTCTCTGAGCAGCACAATCTACCCTAAAGCAATGTCTTCAGCAATGTGGGCTCCAGAAAAGAGTACATTAGCGCCACTGTCACAGAGGCCTCTCCAATTCACCAGGTGAGTCATACAAAGATTCTAATTTACCTGGCTACCTCATTTTGAATTCCTGGTCTGCTACAACAGGCAAATTGAGAGAGGGTTAGAGAAAAACTGGAGGCTTACAGTGTGGTCATTATGCTCTGAACCATGATTTTTATACATGGTGTGTGTGTCAGTAGCTCAGTCGTGTCTGACTCGATGTGACCCCATGAACTGTAGCCTCCACTGTCCATGGAATTCTCCAGGCAAGAATACTGGAGTGGGTAGCCTTTCCCTTTTCCAGGGGAATTTTCTGACCCAGGGATCAAACCCAGGTCTACTACACTGTAGGCAGATGCTTTTTACCATCTAAGACACCAGGAAAGCCCTTATTTATTTATTTATATATATATAATAAGTTTCAGTTGTCCCATTTGCTTCCAAGCAAATGTTTTAGAGTATAATGTAAAATCTAGTACAGTCTTAAGCATGGACTTCTATATCTCTATTCTCTGTCTTCCACATTAGAATAAAATGGGCTAGAATATGTACTATCATACATTTCAAAAGTTACATGCAGTGGTAGTTAGAAAATACAGAACAGGTTTGCTAGAAAGCAGTAACTAGAATGGAAGAAGTGAAAGTGATACTACTACCATTACTGCTGTCTCCAAGAAAAATGCCAGCTATTAGCTATTACCACGACTAGAGTACTAGGCAAGAAATATTTGTCCCAAATGGTTAAGGTTCATCTTCTCAAGAACATACTTGTGCTATGAATAAACACATGGAGAAATCCTTTGTTCTTATTAATTAAAATTAATATTGGCTTACTGTTCATTAAAAAACATTGTAATATACTTCACAACATGATTAGTTGTGTAAATAAGCCACATGCTACTGAAAAGTCCAGGAGGAGAGAAATTAACCAGGGAACTTGATGGAGAGTCAGAACATATAATCAAATGGAAGGATGCATGCTCAGTATATCTAAAATTATTCCAGGAACCATGAAAAAAAAAAGGCATGAAATTCTAATTTTTCTTAGGTGGAAATTATGGCTTAATTTATTTTAGTTCCAGTGTTCTACATTTGTGCTTTTAAGAGCAGGCTTACTTCAACTGTACACATGTAGCATTACATGTGAGCCTCCTGGATTCTTTTATGACTAAGGAAAATTAGTCATAAACTATTTTCACTGAAAACATGCACCACTGCCTCAGTGTTTTGCTGGTAAAGAAACAGGTTTCATTCTCCTTTAATCTGTAGCTTTCTTTACATTATAACTCTGTTGACTTTGTGCTTGAAATCTATGTGGTCCCTTTTCTCTCCCATCCCTGCATACAACCAAAACCATGTGGCTGACTTTTGTGTGCTGTGTGCCTCTAAGTGATGCTCTAAGTTTTTATCCAAATAAGAATTCTACAACAGGTTAGGAATGTGGAGTCCCTGAAGTCATGATTACTAGTTAAAACTTCAAAGTTTTGACAAAACATTTTCACTAAGATTCTGCTCCTCCTTCTGCCTAAAGTTTCGGTCATTTAATAAGAAAGAAAATCTGTGGATACTGATACATGGTATTGTTTCTTTTGTGGTTTGACCATCAACCAATTTAGTGTACTTTGAAAATCAACTAATTAATCTCCTGAATTAGCATCCTAACAGAATAGTCTGTTGAGCTATGGTAAGCTTTATAATTAATACATGACAAATTTCTTTGTTCTCATGTAAACAAAACATGGCATATAGAGTCATGGGGAAACCCTGCATCCATTCAATGAGTAGTTTCACTGAAATGCAGGTGTTTCCTCTTTCAACACAAACTTGGATTGTGGGATACCTGACCTTGGGGGTAAAATTTTGTCTGTTTATACTTTGTGAAGGCAAAGGTGAGAAGAGCCACAGGAGTCCTGAGGTCTCCAAACCAAGTTTCTTTATCCAAATTCTGAAATAGCGTTTCCTAACTTTATTATGCTGTCTTGGTCAAGGATCGTTTGATTAGAAGGAACATGATCCACTTAAGTTAGCATAGGCAAAGGGAATTCACTGAAACAATATAGGACTTTTACTCAGAATCTCTGCAAATTCAGAAAAGAATAGCTAAATCCCATGAAAGGTATCTCCCAATTCCTCCTTTCATTCATTTGCCTATTCATTCAATCAATATTTATTGAGTACCTCCTATGTGCCAGGCATTGTCTTAGGAGCTGAGGACAGAACTGTGAATAAAACAGCTGCAAAGAAAATCACTGCACTCATGAAGCATACATAATGATATGAAAAGACACAGGAGTGGAAAAGAATGTAAAATATTTGAGGGAAAAACTTCATTGCGTTTGACATGTGGAAAAAGAGGTTAAAAAACTAGATTGAGATAGGTTTTGCAAGTGAGGTTGAAAATTATCATCTTAGGTTATATTTAAGATGCAGTTGGAAGGAAAGTTATGACCAACCTAGATAGCATATTCAAAAGCAGAGACATTACTTTGCCAACAAAGGTTCGTCTAGTCAAGGCTATGGTTTTTCCTGTGGTCATGTATGGATGTGAGAGTTGGACTGTGAAGAAGGCTAAGTGCCCAAGAATTGATGCTTTTGAACTGTGGTGTTGGAGAAGACTCTTGAGAGTCCCTTGGACTACAAGGAGATTCAACCAGTCCATTCTGAAGGAGATCAGCCCTGGATTTCTTTGGAAGGAATGATGCTAAAGCTGAAACTCCAGTACTTTGGCCACCTCACACAAAGAGTTGACTCACTGGAAAAGACTCTGATGCTGGCAAGGATTGGGGGCAGGAGGAGAAGGGGATGGCAGAGAATGAGATGGCTGGATGGCATCACTGACTCGATGGACGTGAGTCTGGGTGAACTCTGGGAGTTGGTGATGGACAAGGAGGCCTGGCGTGCTGCGATTCATGGGGTCGCAAAGAGTCAGACACGACTGAGCGACTGATCTGATCTGAAAAACCCTGTATGTAAGACAGCAAAAAAGACACAGATGTAAAGAACAGTCTTTTGGACTCTGGGGGAGAGGGAGAGGGTGGGATGATTTGGGAGAATGGCATTGAAACACGTAAAATATCATATAAGAAACGAATCACCAGTCCAGGTTCGATGCATGATACTGGATGCTTGGGGCTGGTGCACTGGGATGACCCGGAGGGATGGTATGGGGAGGGAGGTGGGAGTGTGGTTCAGGATTGGGAACACGTGTATACCTGTGGCATATTCATGTTGATGTATGGCAAAACCAATACAATATTGTAAAGTAATTAGCTTCCAATTAAAATAAATTAATTTAAAAAAAAACCCAGGGGAAATTTTTAAACAGGGTAATGGCATTATCAAGTGAGAGCTTAAGGAAGACCAGAGCTATGAACAGTGGATAGAATGGACTTAAGTTGGGGAGGAGGAAAGGATGTGAAAACCAATAGCAATAATTGCTACTTTCTCAGTAAGAAGATGTATGGACCTTAACCTCAGCAATGGGTAGAAAAAATAGAATGGAAGAAATAAATTAGGTGAGGTCAGTTACATAAGTAGAGTGGACATGTGTCTCACTGAATATAAAAAACTTTAAAAGTTGTCAAGCATGACTAACCATGCCATGAAGTGAGACAATGAACACTGTGTGTAGCAGAGGGTAGAGGGTTATAGAGAATAGAGAATGACTCTTGACTTTTAAGACACTTAATTTGAGATGTCACTATACTTCGAGTATAGATATCCTGGCAACATAGCTTCTGGAGTCCAGAAATATATATTTGGGGATCATTGCAATGGGTTCAAAAGTAGAAATATGAAGTACTTCAAAGGAATGGATTACAGGGGTAGGGGGTGGTGGAAAGACTGACTGAAGGATGAATGTGTTTAAGGTTTGAGAAAAAGGAGTGATAAATTCTTTGTCAGGGAGTTAAGAGCATTAAAAAATTAATGCATTCTTGTACATTACCTGAGGAAAAAGGATGAAGCAGGAGGAAGTAGGGGTTAGGGGATCATATATACCATCATATACAGAGTTGAAATATGACAAAAGAGGGGCAAGATGAATGCTCTTAATTTATATAAGCTGTTAACGTTACTGAGCCACACGCATTTCCCTCCTTCAGCAGGGATATGATATAAGGTATTATAATTTATCTTACTCTGTAGTACCCACTGGGCCAGTTTTGATTACATAGAGATTACTAGGTAGGGTTCACCATTTTGAATGCAAGGCATTAAACCTAAAATAAAGAAAGAGTATCCGAGCAAAAGGTTTTCATCATTATTCTTCAAGCTTTAATTATCTTTTTTCAACACTATCTGAGACTAGCTATTTTTACTCAGAGATTTACTAGCCAAAGATGTTCTAATTACCTTGCCTTGAATAGACTCTCCTCACCCCTATTTATATAGTGCTTTGAACATTTAAAATTTGCCAGTAGTTCTTAAAAGATGGTGTAACACTATAGCACTCCGATTTAAACACAAATGTGCTCTTTGTTCATTCCTAACGAAATGAACACAACTAAGCAGCGCATGCGTGTTACACTGAAGCAATAAAACAGGCACTGTTGTGTGTCAGTCACAGCTCTTCAGACTCATATAATGTGCTTAATAACATTATTTCTAGGGTGAGAAGGAAGTATATCTTCATATAAAAATATGTGACAATCATTTCCTTGAGAAATACTCAGACTAGATTTTTCTCACAGACACATTCCTATGAACAACTTTTCTGAGGAATGAAGCTGTAACGATTTCTCTAGCCCTCCCAGGAGAGAACATCTCCCTCAAAGAGACAGTTGGGTCAAATACACAATTGCAAATGACATGCCAATTCATCATATGTCATCGGATCTTAACCACTTTTTCTCTGGTTATGGTACCATTTAGCTAAAAAGCAATCAAGATTCTTCCGAGAACATTACAGAAAAGATGAAAAACTATATTAAGAAAATAACCTTGAGATTCAATAGCAAAGTAAAGGGCATAATTGTATTGATTCAGAGAAAAAGCAAAGGACTGTGAAACAAAAGTACATAAAAGATTTACTAAATATATAGATGGGGAAACAGTGGAAACAGTGTCAGACTTTATTTTTTGGGCTCCAAAATCACTGCAGATGGTGATTGCAGCCATGAAATGAAAAGACGCTTACTCCTTGGAAGGAAAGTTATGACCAAACTAGATAGCATATTGAAAAGCAGAGACATTACTTTGCCAACAAAGGTCCGTCTAGTCAAAGCTATGCTTTTTCCAGTAGTCATGTGTAGATGTGAGAGTTAGACTATAAAGAAAGCTGAGCACTCAAGAATTGATAATTTTGAACTGTGGAGTTGGAGAAGACTCTTGAGAGTCCCTTGGACTGCAAGGAGATCCAACCAGTCCATCCTAAAGGAAATTAGTCCTGAATATTCATTGGAAGGACTGATGTTGAAGCTGAAACTCATTACTTTGGCCACCTGATGCAAAGAACTGACTCATTGGAAAACACCCTGATGCTGGGAAGGATTGAAGGCCAGAGGAGAAGGGGACAACAGAGGATGAGATGGTTGGATGGCATCAATGACTCAATGGACATGAGTTTGAGTAAATTCCGGGAGTTGGTGATGGACAGGGAGGCCTGGCGTGCTGCAGTCCATGGGGTTTCGAAGAGTCAGACACAACTGAGTAACTGAACTGAACTGAAATATATTTCAAGGCACATTGAAAGCTCTGCAGAAAACTGTAAAAATATTTTCTGCCAGGGTGGTGAAATTTAGGGAAAAAATAGTACATAGGGGATCCTGGGCCTTGTTTTATAGGAACATATAGCTGGTGTGGTGTGGGGAAGATATGGGCTCCTCTTCCAACAGAGTGGAAAATGGCAGAGTCCTTATTGTCACTAGCAGAAATGTATAAAATGAATCAGGAAAAAGAAATGTTATTTATTCAAGATGTCATAATATTCATAAAAATTTTAATGTACTTACAACTTTAAAATTCTTTTGAAATGCAGATACAACATACTATTTCATAAGCAGTGAAAATTCATTCAAGATAGAGCATGCCTTTATTGGCATCACTATGTTGTCAAGAATACAGCTACTGAATAAAGTGTGGTTTCTGCCTTTAAAGAATCTCTAACTACACGAGCAATGGCTCCATTTGCTGAGTACAAAATATGGTATATTAAAGATACTTAACAGTAAAACAGAATTCAGAGACATCTTAGTATCTACCATTAGGTTACAGTGTTGACTCATTTGATCCAATTCAAATCCATTCACTAGACTATGGATCATCAAGGCTACTGCAACTCTTGCATATTTTTCCCCTCAAGTGCTTTTTTGTTTGTTTGTTTTGTTCTTTACTATCACCACCCCCACAAGAATGTGCTATGAGAGTAAATCAGTTTGGGTTTGGTTTTTGGTTTTCTTTTCTTCTTTGTTTCAGCTTCTTGATTCTAGCTATAGTATAAAGAAGTTGCTGCATAGAAGTTTTGAAACTACAAATAACATTAAAGTAAGATAACATTAAAGTAAGAGATGAAAATAATCTATCAGTATCAATTACCTACTACAGTTGACCCCTAAAAACAGATAATAAAAAGTGGTAGAAAAGAATGCTAGAAGGTACTCATAACTTTTGTGTTTACAGATTAATATTTCCCATGGTATGCCTTTTGTTTGGGACTTCCCTGGTGGCTCAGTAATAAAGAATCTGCCTCCCAATGCAGGAGACACGAGTTTGATCCCTGGGTCAGGAAGATACCCTGGAGAAGGAAATGGCTACCCAGTCCAGTATTCTTGCCTGGGAAAGAGGAGCCTGGCAAGCTATAGTTCATAGCGTCACAAAAGTCAGACATGACTTAGCAACTAAACAACAGTGCCTTTTGTTTAAGTATGTGAATTCAGCATATCTTTAGGAATACAATGGAAGCACCAGTATAACATGGCAACACTATTATCAACAAACATAATTCTGACCACTATGTTTTTAAACTTTTTATCAAAGCAATGAATGTACATCATTTTAAAATAGTACCCTTAGGATAAAGTGAAAATCTGCAGTGTTTTGTCCCATTTTATTCTCCTGAGGAAATCATTTTCAATTCTTTAAGCTAGTTCTTCCTATATTTACATACACACATCTAAATAGTATGTGCACCCCTCAACCAACCCCACGGCTTATAACAGCTGTTAGTGAGCGATGCAATATGCACGTGGCACTGAGATGGACCAGGCAGCTGGTCCGTTCTTTAGGAGACTTTTCTTTGGAAAAGTCAGTTTCCCCAGAGAGGAATCCTTCAATTTCCTCACTGTGTAAGCCCAGTTGCTAATATTCTGTCTGGCATTTTAGCTGCTTATATTAACTACATGAACTTTTCTATGTACCTCATTTATAAAAAGTTCACTGTATGATGAAACTTATTTGAAATTACATTTCAATAATTATGAAGAGTAGAAAATTTTGAGGCACATTTTTACCAACATAATTTTCTACTTATAATTTTCAGTTTCTGTACATGAAACACATCTTTATATCAATTAATAGTATTCAAAGGTAATCAGTGTTCCAGTGAAACAGCAGAATTTTAGATTAAGAAAAACTTAGAATATTTTCTAAACTGCTCCATTATTGCTCAAAATTAAGTTAAGAAAAAATTAATAGATATTCTAAGAATTCCAAATGGTATGCTCCTCAAAAAGGGGGCATATATAATAAATATTTTCCAAATCAATGTGTTTTTTTTGCTGCTGAAAATCTTCTTGGAAATCAGAGCAACCACATATTTTAGAAACACCTACAAAAAAGAAATTATTATGCAATAGAAATACTTTAAGTAAGTATGCTAATTGTTAGTATATAGTTGCTCTCCCCAAAGTTTTTATTTTAAATAATCAACAATAATGACTACTTACAGTTGTCACTGAATAACTAAATCTTCTCATAGTGCCTTATGTACCCATCCAAAGAGCAACTAAAAAAATTTTAATGGAGGTATATGGAGAAAAATAAGTAATAAGGTGAAAAGACCAAGCAGTTTAGAAAATGTAGAATCCCAAAAGGACACAGAAGCTTCTGTGTCTTTCCCAAAGTTGCTCTTCTAAGAAGTCAGGCATGTCCTCCATTCAATTATGGCAACAGGCTTATAGAAAACAAATTAGGAAAAAGCAACTTGGTATTTAATTTTAGCTGCAAATAAAAAATGTGACATCACAAAGATTCATCACTCCCATTTAACCACGACACCATACTGAGCAAATCTTTTATAGAAGTCCCAAGTCTTGATTAACACTGAGTTTTTTCACTGGGATTCAGAGCTACTGTACCTCCTAGCTCCTTCTCAACCAGAGACTGAACTTTGCCAAGAAACAAAACTATGGATAGTAATACCCCCATCAGAAGGTTATGGTGATCATTAAGTGACAATGCATGTGAGCTACCTGTCCCACAGGTACTTCATGCACCTTAGTTTCTCTCCTTCCTCTTTAAGTGCACTTACGGCACCTCACTTTCATAATACTTACCACCTTGTCCTGACTGTCTATCAGTTCCTTTCTCTATGAATGTTTGCATATTAGGAATTCTATATTCCTCATCTTTGTATCTGGGCATTTAGTATAGTATTCAGTACACAGTAAGGGTTCAAATGAGTCAGCCATAGTAACAGAACCCACTAATACCTGAACTGAATGGTACATAAGCATCAGGAAGTAACAGTAAAATGAACACTGTTCCACTTATAAGGAAACTTACCACAAGCTGTTTACACTGGGTAAATCACTTAACCTCTCTGGACATCATTTTCTCACTTGTAAAATAAGAGGTTTGGACTAAAAGATCCTAAAACTTCCTTCCAGCTACAAAATTTTGTAATTATATGACTGTAACTCTAAACAGTATAGAAGTTATAAGGGTCTAAAATTTTGTATTAAATATATAAACTTTAAAAAAGTTTTAGGAATACAGATTTAAAAGACAGAGAAAGCCAAGAAACTGACGGGTAATACATGTTTCAGCTTTTATTTTCTTATACTAAACAAAACTGTCACTGCTGCCCCCTACTGCTAGGAGCAGCTACCATTTACTGAGTCTCAATATGTGCCAGGCACTGTGTTAAACTCTTCATGTAAACGTTATCATTTCATCTTCACAAGAATTAGATGAAGTAATTACTGCCGTTAGAGCCAAAGACACTAAGACTCAGAGTGGTAGCCCAAAGTCACGGTGACTGGAGCTGGAACTCTCAAGCCAAAGTATGTTTGATGCCAAAACCCACAAAAGAATACATGTATCTCGGTACCTATAAGCTTTCTAATTCTATGTAAGAGCAAATAATCTCACCACTTATAATTATGTAAGTACTGACCATAAGAAAGGCTGAGCCCCAAAGAATTGATGTTTTCAAACAGTGGTGTTGGAGAAGACTCTTGAGAGTCCCTTGGACAGCAAGGAGATGAAACCAGTCAATTCTAAAGGAAATCAACCCTGAATATTCACTGGAAGATCTGATGCTCCAAAACTTTGGCCACCTGATGTAAAGAGCCAACTCACTGCAAAAGGCCCTGTTGCTGGGAAAGACTGAGGGCAAGAGGAGAAGGGGGTGCATGGCATAACTGACTCAATGGACATGAGTTTGAGCAAACTCCCAGGAGACAGTGAAGGACAGGGAAGTCTGGCGTTCTGCAGTTCATGGGGTTGCCGAGTTGGACCTGACTTTAGCGACTGAACACCAACTGACCTCATACAAATAACTAACAAAGCAATCACTCACATGGTACTCTTTCTTATACTAATATATACCTCTAGCATCCCTGAATGTTTTAAGTCATACCAACTGCGTACGCTAATTTTAAAACCTTTGATGACTATAATTATTATACGTTATTCCTTTTTAATATTGATTCCCATAAAAATATAACCAGGTGTTTTAAACTTGAGTTTCTATGTGCTGTAAGATTTCATCAAGAATATATGAACTACATTCTAATTTAAGCCATTTCCTGGATCATAATGTGGTATATGTGATAACTGATCTTGCATAAAGGAACTCATTTTTAATTTTTTCCCAGTTCTAATGTGCATGTTGTATTGTGGTATTTTGGCCTTTCATAAGATTGAAAGAAAAACAACTCTGAGTGAATAATTACAACTTATTAATTTGTAGAAAACACATTCCATTTATGAATTCCTAATACTGCCCAAAAGGAATTCAGAATATAAAGAAACACTCTTGTTGCAATAAAAATCTATAGCACATCATCAACTCATATTGACTTAGAGATTGTTCCTCGGGAAAGAGAGGCTTCTTGAAGTGATAAAATATATAGACATCAATTAAAAACATTATATCAAATTTATTTCATGGTCTGGGATTAGATAATAGAGATCAAAGAGCCAATTCTTAGTCTCTATGAGGAGAAACCAATGCTAAATAGTCACAATTAAAATTTTGTTTCTGTTAAAATGCTTATTCCTCATATCCATAGGATCAATTAATCTTGACCTACTGATCAGATTTACTAGAGTCTATACCATGATATCAGGAAATTATTAAAAGAAAGATTATAAAATATATTTGATTTAAATAAGCTCTCTTTATAAACGAATATACCCAACCAACATCATGTGACTATTACATGTGAAGTTAAAGTCACTGAGTTGTGTCTGACTCTTTGTGGCCCCATAGAGTGTAGCCACCAGGCTCTTCTGTCCATGGGATTCTCCAGGCAAGAATACGGGAGTGGGTTGCCATTCTCTTCTCCATGGGAGCTTCCCAACCCAGGAATCAAACCCAGGTCTCCCAAACTGCAAGCAGATTCTTTACCATCTGAGCTACCAGGTAAGCCCTAAAAGTACACATATTCCTATAAATAGGTTTCTATGTAAATTCATACATAACCTCACCCTTTCTTAGCTGAATCATTATACTCTCACTTGCTCAATTACCATATTTCAATACAAAACAAAGAATACAAATTAATTAGTTCAAACTAAATAAACAAAATGGGCTAAATTATGCCATCTTTTCTAAGCATGGTTTAGAACTTTTCTAAGCATGGTTTAGAACTTTAAAGGTAAGGAATAAAAATATAAAACTAGCTTTCCAAATGTGATAAGAGTAACTTATCCATAAAACTTACAGGCCCTTGAAATAAATCAAGCCTGTAAGGTAACGTGCTTTCAGGGATTTTATTTTCCCTTCTGGGATATACTGCAATGACCACTGTGTAGTTACAGCCTCTGAGACAGATATCAGAAATGAAATTAATGTATAGGCCAGAGCTGACTTCCCTGGTGGCTCAGACGGTAAAGTGTCTGTCTACAATGCGGGAGACCTGGGTTCCATCCCTGGGTCGGGAAGATCCTCTGGAGAAGGAAATGGCAATCCACTCCAGTACTACTGTCTGGAAAATCCCATGGACAGAGGAGCCTGGTAGGCTACAGTCCATGGGGTGGCCAAAGAGTCGGACACTACTGAGCGACTTCACTTTCACTAATAATGTAATGTGCAACTCTCTGACATTAATAGAGATACTCAACCAGAGATGAAGTGGCTAATTTGTTTTTTTCAGTCAAGCAAATCAACAGCCAACCTACAGAGGGTTCTTGGAATCTTTTGTTCAAATGACAAGGCTGTTGATCTTTATAAGCAGTCTTTGTCGGACTGAAAGAGAGAGAAAAAAGAGCAAGGGAGTCTGCAAGAAGCTGCCAATGACAAAAGGGCAAGAGGGGGAGGGTGCATAAAAAACAGGCTCAGAGAACCAGAAAGCAGTGCACCAGGAAGCCTCCAGGTTATAAAAGGAGGGAAAGAGAATTCATACAACACAGAGAGCCCAGAAAACCAATGGATCAAAGGGGTAGGAGGAAGGGAGCACAGGAAGACAATTTACATAATGTACAGTGGTGTTATGAAGGAAGGGCTGAAGACAAAAATGCAAGGAGTGACCCAATGCAACGTCCTTGGTTGAGGGTGAACTCTAACTTCAAATTCCACTTAGACGTTCCTTAACTTTCTTGTGTCATTCAATTACAAGTTCAACCTCTTTAAGGAATTTCCCCAACCCTCTTTTCTTTCTTGGAATGGTAGCTAGTTAAAAGGAGGAGATTGAATTGTCTTATGGCATGGTAATTCACATGCTGTATGTAGCTCAGGCAACTGACTGGCTTCCCCTTAGACATCTGCCATTCTACCTAATCACTGTGTGTCCTATGCTTGTGTCTAGTGAGATCTGGCTGATTTTTGGCTTACATCCTTGAATACTGCTATAGCCTATGGGCTTGAGACCCTCTGGTTTTGAGGTCCAGATACTCTGCAGCATCCAGGCTTTCTGTTTAAAGGCTTTGGCCAGCTGACCAGCACTCTTAGAATTTCTCTATCACTAGAGAGTCAGTTTTTTCAGGCAATCTTGCTGTTCTTAGATTCTCTCCTGAAGACAACAGATTATTCTTATCATCATCATCATCATCATCATCATATCTCCATATCTTCTACTGAGACTTTCAGCCTCTGAAAAGGTAGGTAGGGGAATGAATACACTATGGCTCTTCTCAGCCCTGGAAAAGATTTCTTCTTCTGGTCTGGCAGAAATTGCCTATTTTGTTGTTTAATCACTCAGTCGTGTCCGACTCTCTGGTGACCCCATGGACCCCACCAGGCTCCTCTGCCCATGGGATTCTCCAGACAAGAATACTGGAGTGGGATGCCATTTCCTTCTACAAATACATCATCCTAAATCCTTTATATACCATATATATGTGTATACATATATGCTTATAGCTAAATTATGTATACATTTTCAAATTTTGCTCTTTATACACTAGAGTTTCTAGAATTTAACATCGTTATTTCTCTCATAAAATCCAGAATATCCTAACTTGGTACAGATACAAAAATTAATTTAAAACTTAAAATATTGGACTTTGATCCAGTAATTATCCTAAGAATTTATCATACTGATAAACTGATATGTATGTAAAATGATATATGGTCAGAATTATTCACTGTAGCATTATTTGTAAAAGCATAAGATTAGGAATTGAACTGTCTACCAGTTGGATATGGCTACTATAGCTGGTAAGAATGAAGTAGTTTCATGCATACTAATATGGAACTGCAGCAAGAGATATCATGTGAAAAAATCTAGGTGTACAAGAGTGTAAACTATGTATCTTTTGTGTACACAAAACTGAATGGGAGAGAAACGGTGGAGGCCAATTAGGGAGAAAGTAGGGGAAAAAGATTTATATAAACTTATATCCTTTTGTACCTTTTGGATTTTGCTATTATACATGTATTTCACATTAAGAAAATAATTTATTGAAAATAAAACTCAAAGCTGAGCAAATGATTCCTTTATTTGAGGCTGCATCTACCCTCATCCTGAAATAAACAATGCATGTAAATGGTTCCATGGACTGATGGGGGAAGGCCTGGAAGGACAGGAACAAGGGAATACTTGGAACAAAGATATACTTTTAATAGCCCCAAAAGATTCTTCACATCGCCCTGGGAACTAGGCCAATTTTCACATTTCCATCCCATGAGTTTGCGACATTGAAAGTAGGTAAACTGGAATGATGACATTTCATGGCATACATTTCAGAGGGAAACCAGTTTCTACCAAACACTCACAGGGTGGAAAGACTGAGTTTCAAAGACTCGGGCAAACACTCACCACAACCTTACAACTCATGCTGGAGAGTCCCATGGGCTTCGGAGAAGTAAGCAACTTCCTCTGGCAACGCATACCTTCTAACAGTAGTTTAAAATGGCATCGTAAAAGACCAAAGATTTTGGCTGCTAGCAATTCTTTCTAATGGCCAACTTAAAATTTCAGAGGGAAATTTTAAGGGAAAACAGAGGGAAAAATTAGCTTTATTAACTTTAATCATCTAAACTGGAATTGAAACAATCGAGAGGTTAAGATTCTAAAACCTTATACAAACAAGCCCAAATCTCTACAGAATCATTTCGTATCACGCAAAAAAACCATACAATCTCTTGCAAATTATAACTACTTGGTAGAAATTATCTCAGAGGTACTTTTTCCTCCAGGAAAACAACAATAATAATACTTCAACAGAAGATTAAATGAACTGTGTCACAGTCTACCAGCCAGTTCCACAGTGCTTTAAATAGGAACAACACAGAGCGAATTTCCTTTCCTATCACATTCTTATCTTACAAGAATAGCATCCACTGGCCCAAGGGAAAAACAGTACATCAACACAAAAGCAACCCAGCTGAAGGTGGCTGTGGCTTTATCTGCAGGAGAGCATCAGCAGACATAAGTCCACTTAATTTGACCTAAACCCTTCCAAGCCTCCATCAGAGTATTATTTTCAAAAGGCAAGAAACAGATCAATGCCATTTTTTCTCTAAAAACTCTTATACACAAACAATATTCTAAATATATGCTCTTAAAAATGCTAGACTCCAGTGGGAAAAAGTCACAGAAAAATAAAATTATTTCTTAAAAAAGAATGACTAAGTGCAAAATGGTAACTTCCAAGAAATACTTAAATTCAAATATAAAGATGAAATAGGTTAGGCTTTGAGATTAAATGTCAAGTCTGAAGTCTGAATAGATTTCAATGTCATATTTAAAAATAAAAGTAGATTTTATTGCTATAGACTGCATTCTGCCTATAAAATTATTATTAAGTTTAATGTTCAGTGGGTTATGAACTTCAACAGATAAGTAAATAAACTTGAAAATGATACTTTATACACTTATTTAATCATGTGTGCTATTTTGGGCACATTTGAGATTGTTACTATATTTGTGAAAAAATGTCATTCAATAAATATGTCTTAAATACACATTATGCCAGGCTCTGGGAATTCAACAGTGAGAAGAAAAAAAAAAAAAAGACAGTCTCTGACAATGACAATGAGAAAGAATTAAATGGGTAATAATATTGCAATGAATTAAGGCTAAGTTGGAAGTACAAGATGCAGTGGGGCCGCAGAGCAGGTTCATCTGCCCAACACCTGACCAGTATGGAAGAGCAGGAGGGGTAAACAGTGGTGAAGGAATTTAGGACCCTTCCTAAAAAGTTTTCACATGTAGAGTAGGACTTTAAGGGTCACTAGGACTTATTCAAAGGGAAAGAGGAAGAAGGCTCCAATAAAGGAAAAATTATCTATATAAGAGAGGAGAGGCACAGGGTAGAGTAGGGAGGTAGAAGGCAGGGCATTTGAGAAACGGAAAGTACTTAATTCACTTCTCAGGTAAATGAATGAAAACATTCTCCTTCACTCCTCAATTCTACTTAGTCATTCATTCAATTAAAATTTACTGAACTCTGACAAAGTTAATGCATATATCAGGACCCTCAAAATGGAGGCCACCCATTGGCCCAGTCCTCATCACATGTCTAAACTTACGTCAGCCTACACGTACAGCAAACACCTCACTGTCAAGGAAATCTAACATACACTAATTGCAATCCGCCAACTCAGCTTTAGCTAACTTACCCTACCCTAGAAACTAGGACCTGCTTGCCTAATAAGGAAGTCCCTGACCTCTTGGTCAATCATGCCCTACTTCTGACTTGCCTCTTCTAATGCTCTGTAAAACTTGCTTTTGCCCCAAATCCTTCCAGAACAAAGATCTACTGTTTGTAAGACACTGTACTCTCCCGGCGCATGGATCGTTTTCCCTTCAACAAAGGACATCAAATTTATTACTAAGTTGTTTTAGTTTTGTCATTTTACAGCTTCTATTATCAGCTGCCCCATTCAAAGGGCAAGGGTCTGTTATCTTTTTCAAATTATAAAGCCCAAATAAAAGGAAATCAATACTCCATATAAGGGCTCTTTATCTTAGGATGACCTTATACACAATTCCTTTGAAAAACAATCAAAAAGTAATTATTGTCAAATTGATAAACTCTCTGAGAAGGAATTAAGTCTTCAAATAACTGTTTTACTTATTTTCCCATTTTTCTTATCCCACTGCCTCTGAATTTTCATAATATGTACATCTTACAGTTCAGTAGGTAAATCTGACACAGATCTCCCTGGGATGAAATCAAGGGCTGACAGGACTGAATTCCTGCTGGAGTCTCCAAGAGGAGAAATCTGTTTTCCTGATTTTTAAAGGGCCATTCACATCCCTTGCTTTTGGCTCTCTTCCTCCATCTTTAAATTAAGGGTTAATCAAGTCTGCATCACTCTAAATCTCTTTTCTGCCTCCCTTTTGCATTTTTAAGGACTCTTATGATTATACTGAGCCCACTAGTATAATCCAGGATAATCGCTCTGTATTTTAAAGTTAACTGATTGCAACTTTAATTTCACTTGTTATCTTAACTCTCCTTTGCCATGTAACCCAACATATTCAGAGGTTCTGGGAATTTGGAATGACTGGGGAGTCATTACTCTGCCTACCACAGCACACTCAATGAATATTTAACACAACATTGAGGAAGTTGCAGTGGTGGCCTTTATACTTCTGTGATCTTTATCTGCTAGGGTAGATTTAAAAATGTGTACACACACAAATATCACACTGTCAAGGGAAAAAATGCATCCTAAGAGTACTCTAAGTAGTAACTAGGTGACTACAGAAATGAGAAAGAACACTTTTAAAAGCTTAAGGGAGAATGAAATATAAAGTAGGTCTTAAAGCATAGGTAAGATCTATGGAACAGGTAGAGAGGAGAATGGGGGCTATTTCAGATGGTGGCTTTGTATGACTAAATAGGAGGAAGATTTTAAAAAAAAGAAAGACATATGTAACAAGTCTCAATAGGATGGAGTGAAGAGCACTCAATGGGATGCAATGGGAACGGAAAATTCCAAGGAGAGAATGGTCAAAAATTATTAAAATGTTGCAGAGATAAAGGAATGCAAAGACAGAGAAGTCACTGGAGTTTTAATTAGTGGATGATTGGTGAACTTCAAATGAGCATTCAGCCAAGTGCTGGTGGCAGGAGCCAGGTTGCAACTCTTACAGAAGTGGGCTGGTGCAAGTGTAAATGATTCTTTTGATAAACCTAGTTTCAAACAGCAAAATCTTTTTAAAAAGAAGGTTGAGAAGACAAGGTAAAAGGTTCAGTAGTACATAGTATGCCGAGAGGAAGAAATCAATGAAACTGGACATAAACCAAGCCATATGCTGTGCAGTGCTTAGTCACTCAGTTGTGTCCGACTCTTTGCGACCTCATGGACTGTAGCCTGCCAGGCCCCTCTGTCCACGGGGATTTTCCAAGCAAGCATACTGGAGTGGGTTGCCATGCCCTTCTCTCAACCCAGTGACTAAAACCAGGTCTCCTGTATTGCAGGCATATTCTTTACCATCTGAGCCACCAGGGAAGCCCATTTCATAGCTATTTTATGTCTATCTCCTTCTGATAATGTAGTCTTTTAATGCCTCTGTTTAAAAACAAAAACAAAAAAAGCCCTTAAGAATACAATTAAATATTTAATTGTGTAGCATTAAGGAACTACATTTGACTTAAAACACAAGCCTACGGCATGTTCTAAGATGACTCTGGTCTGTTTCTACATCCCCCACGAGACATGGAACAACACTAGCCCCGAAGGAATGACAAGAATAGTGGTGACCAAGATCTGTCATGCAAGAACCAGTGATCAAAAAGCAGAATGGCAGCTGAATGTGCCCTCTTCACTATGATATTTTCTCATACTCTTTCTAAATTTCCTGATGCTGCAGATAGACATTTAAAAAGTGAATTACTGAAAGCACCAGTAATAGTGAAACAAAGAAAAATTAAGAAAAAGGCAAAAAGAAAAATTTGATTCCAACAGCACAAAATACATAAAGAAAAACAATAAATATTGAAAATATTACTGGCAACTTTTCATTTTTCAGTGAAATCAACTGTATATTATACTACCTATTAACAAACATAGACAAAATCTTAGAAAATATTAAATTATAAAATGAAGAATACTATTCTTCTGAAAATGATCATCTCTGATTAATTTGCTCATTTCAATAACCTCAAAAAAGTTTAATTTGGACAGTTCTGGTTATATATCTGAGCAAAATCTCACACAACTGAAGCCTTAACTCAATAATAATATTTCCCAGATAATCTGATAAACTATTACTTTAAAAAAAAAAAAAAAAAAGCTCAGTACTGAACTCTAGGGACATAAAAAATAGGCACAATAGGGATTAATTAAATTTATGATGTCTGAATGATCTCTCTGCCTCACTTAAATGAAGTAATATTTGCTTCTTATTGCCCTGCTAGGGTTTAGAAGACACTACAAATGAGTTTTATTCATAGAAAAATTATTCATTTAAATTAATTTCTAAATATTAAACCTAATTTGTCATTGGTTCTTCTGAGGAACTTGACAACAGCAAGTCCTCTCAAAGAAACACACAGCTGCCCAGCTAAAAGACATTTCCCATCCTCTCTTGGCTTCCCAGGTGGCTCAGTGGTAAAGAATCTACCTGCCAACACAGGAGATGTGAGTTTGATCCGCGGGTCAGGAAGATTCCCTGGAGAAGAAAATGGCAACTCACTCTAGTATTCTTGCCCACAAAATCCCATGGATAGAGGAGCCTAGTGGGCTACAGACCATAGGGGATCCCAAAACAGTCAGACACAACTTAATGACTAAACAACAAAAGTGAAGCTAATCCTGATACAAGGTGCATATCCTAACAAGTCCACACACAGCATATACTCAAAAGTGTAGACCAATGCTATCTAAGAGAGTGACAGAAATATTCTGTATCTTTGCTATTCAATCAAGTAGTTGCTAGCCATGTGTGATTACTGAGAAACTGAAATGTTTTTCAACATTTAAAACTGAATTTTACATTTTACTTAATTTCAATTAATTTAAATTTAAATAGCCACATGTGGCCAATGGCTATTGTATTGGACAGCACAGCTCTAGGTATTAAAAAAACATCAAAACTGTAATTGAGGTAATTTTAAACAATATAAAACTTCTCCCTAATTTATATATAACAATATAGTAAAACTGCAAACATCATTTTAATAAGAAACATGCCTATAACTATACTTTGCTACAGTAATATATATTGTCACCCTGCTTATTTAACTGATACACAGTGTACATCATGCAAAATGCCAGGCTGGATGAGTCACAAGTGGGAATCAAGATTGCCAGGAGAAATATCAATAACCTGAGATATGCAGATGATACCATCCTAACAGCAGAAAGTGAAGAACTAAAAAGCCTCTTGATGAGGATGAAAGAGGAGAGTGAAAAAGCTGGCTTAAAACTCAACATTAGAAAACTAAGATCATGGCATCCGGTCCCCTGTCACTTCATGGCAAATAGATGGGGAAACAATGGAAACAGTGACAGACTTAATTTTCTTGGGCTCCAAAATCACTGCAGATTGTGACTGTAGCCATGAAATTATAAGATGCTTGTTTCTTGGAAGGAAAGCTATGACAAACCTAGACAGAAAGCAAAGACATCACTTTGCCAACAAAGGTCTGTATAGTTATGGTTTTTCTAGTAATCACATATGGATGTGAGCATTGGAACATCAAGAAGGCACCGAAGAATTTATGCTTTCGAACTTTGGTGCTAGAGAAGACTCTTGAGAGTCCTGTGGACAGCAAGGAGATCAAACCAGTCAATCATAAAGGAAATCAACCCTGAATATTCATTGGAAGGACTGATGCTGAAGCTGAAGCTCCAGTACTTTGGCCAACTAATGCGAAGAGCCAACTCACTGGAAAAGACCCTGATCCTGGGGAAAGACTGAAGGCAAAAAGAGAAGAGGGTGGTAGAGGATAACAAAGCATCACCAACTCAATGGACATGAGTTTGAGCAAACTCCAGGAGTTAGTGAAGGACAGGGAAGCCTGGCATGTTGTAGTTCATGGGGTCACAAAGAGTTGGACATGACTTAACGACTAAACAACAAGAGAGTAATGTTATTATGATTAACTTGAGCTATGCCTATAGAAACTTGGAATATGTTAGTTGTGAGGATGAAGACAATTTGACAATGGGTCTAAAACACACACTTTCTACTTTCGTACAAAAAAGTATCCTGAATTTCATCTTAATTTGAAATCAACTGCTCTTAAAAATGTGATAGAATTTAAATAGTTTTCACACTTCTCCATTCACATGCCTCTTAACTCAGAGCTGCTGGAATATACAAAGGACTATCTAGAAAAGTATAATGCCTTTCTATGCATTAACAACTGACCCACGTTGGAGAATATTAAAGCAAAATTTGTACTCAAATTTCAATAAAATTACTTAACATGCAATGAAAATTTTTTTGCTCTGCTTTAAAAACTAGTAGATGTTTTTCCTCCCCAATGTTAATGACCTTCTTGTCAAGAGGTACGAATGTTATGAATAGTAAAGCACAGTTCTTAGGTTATTAATAAACCAGAAAATTCACAACAGAAAGGTATCTCAAAAAGGTCATGCAGTTTATATGCTCACATTTGTCTATCTTTTTCTCCCCTTTCCCTTCAGGCAGAATTAATCTCTGTGATCTTAAAGTACTCTGTGTGATAGATCTCCTTCTCACACAGCACTTACTGTACTAGGTCATGATGGTTTTCAAAACTGCCTCTGCTCTACACCTTGAAATTCTCAAGGGCAGGAGAGACCTCGGAGGAGACTGTGGCAGTGGAACAAAGCCATCCAGAAGTGGCACAAAGGAGTTTGCTCTGTAGAGCAGAGGAGCACAAGAAGAAAAATGTAATCACGGCTCACTCATCCCACGTTTCTGTCCAAGGCTGGTCTTGGTTACAATATGCTTTATTTCAATTCATCCTGTAGTTCATTGTTGGGTACACCTCTGTTTGCTTAAGGTTTCTGAATTGCAAAATCACATGCAAATTAAGGAATAAATGAGATAATAAATTTAACCATATAATGGATTAATCTTAAATAAACCTTCAAAATATCTTTGGTTAACATTACACAGTTTGCTGATCAGAGTATTCTAAATGGCACTCACTGTTTCTGCAACCTCTGTGTAACTGCCTTTTGTTTTAAATAATCTACATAGAATCAATTAAGTATTATATAAATACCACCCACTTCCTTAAAACAGAGACTTGAACAGATGAAGAACTGATTTTAAAGTTATGAAACGATGTCATTTTTAAATATTCACTTTGAGTGACATACTTTTAAATTTTAACTGCTGCCTTAAACTAAAATTACAAATAACTCGTTAGTTATCTGAATTCCTATTTTTTGACGTGAAAACTAATTCTATATTTTATATATAGAACAGGCTAGACTTGTGACACTAGGTATATATGATAGCAATATTAGAGATATAAATGTACTCCAGACAGAGTAAATAGTCAGAATATCCAGGAGCAAAAAGAATACTGGCAACCATTCACCATCATTTAATATACCTACCCACCCACCTATTACCTCTAACCAACTATCAAATTTAAGACCCCTTCAGAGCTAAATCTAACTTCCCTGGTGGCTCAGACGGTAAAGCATCTGCCTACAATGCAGGAGGCCTGGGTTGGGAAGATCCCCTGGAGAAGGAAATGGCAACCCACTTCAGTACCCTTGCCTGGAAAATCTCATGGACAGAGGAGCCTGGTAGGCTACAGTCCAAGGGTTCACAATGAGTCGAACACGACTGAGTGACTTCACTTTCACTTTCACTTTCAGGGCTGAGTAGGGAGTAAAGAAAGCTATGATCTTCACCACTGATGTACTATAATAAATTAAGAACCTTCTCCCTGAGGTAATCAGCTAGACAGATAAACATACAAAAGCATACCACTGCTTCCTCATTAACCAAATTCTACATTGGCATTTTAAGCCCACCTTTCAGATGGGCTTTTCGTTGCATCTCTGTCTTAAAAAGCTGTCATTCCAGAAAGGTTTGAGAATTTCCACAGCATCTTCAAATTTTAAAGTACTATTTCTCAAAGTGTGGTCTTAAACTACCTGCACCAAAATCTGAGAAAGTTTGAAAATTGCAGGTTTCTGGGCTCCAAAGCCCCACCAAAATGAACTCAGAGAAGCGGAGCCCAACTTTTTGCAAACATCCTCCCACAAGATTCTGGCGCATGCTCAAGTTTGAGAACCTCTGCCTAAGAACAAGCTATTCCTGCGACACTTCGTACATGCATTAAGAAGCACTGGACATACACATATAACCTTCACTTTCAAGGTATGATCTCTAGATCAAGAGCAGTAGAAACACCAGGGAACTTGCTAGAAATGCAGGATCTCGGCCCTGTTCCAGTTCTACTGAATCAAAATTTGCTCCAGGTGAGCTCCCCAGGTGATTCATATTTACATTAAAGCCCGGGGTGTTCTTTAATAATACTGCTCTAGACAGCTGTACTGTCTAGAGCAGTATTATTCTTGAAGGCAGGTGTCCTGGGGCACTTCCCAATCAGTAAACGGCAAAGTATATTCTGGATACTATGGTAAACACCCAAAATATACTTTATAGTGAAAAGGCAATCAAAACTAAAGCCTTGCTGAAACCACTGAGGGATGATTTTGAGTATGTTTCATTGAATTTTTAAATGTCCATGATAATATCCTCTCCATTCCCTTCTACCAAGCATTTTATTAATCATGGAAGACAGAAGTCATTCAAAATACAACTGAGAACAGACAAAAGCTGAAAAGGAGAGACTGGATAAGCAGCAATGGTTTGTGGGTTTGTGAGTTGTCCTGGTCCCCAACTTCAGACCCACTTAATATATAAAGAATAAGCAAAACCTTATTCATTTAATTCAGCACATTCTAAAAGCTGTTTTCCCATGTATGGATGCATTTCTGGTTGGGATACAGTTTCTTACTGAATAAAAAGATTTGATGAAAAGAATCAGAAACAGAATGTTAAGAGACAGCTCTCTTAGAACCTTTTTTTAAACATAGTAGGCACAAATTAGAGACAGGATTAAAGTCCAGAAAGATACACTTGAAAACTAGACAGGAAAAACAAGAATTAATGTGCATATTCTAGATACATTTTGTGCTACTTGACAAAATATCATGCCGCCATAACACTACAAAGAAATGACAACTTATTTTCTTAATCACAGAAGCATATTAAGTTAGTTATAAAATTTATTGCTAGGTAAGGACAATATTACCACTCAACTATGGCAATACTATCTACATATTCAGCTTATTATAAAATGTACTATGCAGGTTTGATATAAATACTTTAAAAAGTATCTTTGGAAAAATGATCTCCGAGCACTCATTTAAGTACTTAATAATGGTAAAATTATATTTATTATAATTTGACATTTACTTTGTACTTGACTCTACATAAAACTTACTCTTTAAAAAAATCACTTATTTATTTGGCTGGTCAGGGTCTTAGCTGTAGCATGCAGGCTCTTTGCTACAGCATGTGGGATCTAGTTCCCTGGCAGGGACAGAACCTGAGCCCCTGTGTTGAGAACAAGATGTCTTAGCCACTGGACCACCAGGGAAGTCTCCAAACTTACTCTTACTGTACCCACATTACTAAGATTTTTAGGAAGTGCTCTGAAATCAGTTAGTGCTTCAGTTCAGTTCAGTTCAGTCGCTCAGTTGTGTCTAACTCTTTGCGACCCCATGAATTGCAGCATGCCAGGCCTCCCTGTCCATCACCAACTCCCGGAGTTCACTCAAACTCACGTCCATTGAGTAGGCGATGCCATCCAGCCATCTCATCCTCTGTCATCCCCTTCACCTCCTGCCCCCAATTCCTCCCAGAATCAGAGTCTTTTCCAATAAGTCAACACTTCGCATGAGGTGGCCAAAGTATTGGAGTTTCAATCTTTAGCATCATTCTTTCCAAAGAAATCCCAGGGCTGATCTGCTTCAGAATGGACTGGTTGGATCTCCTCGCAGTCCAAGGGACTCTCAAGAGTCTTCTCCAACACCACAGTTCAAAAGCATCAGTTCTTCGGCGCTCAGCCTTCTTTACAGTCCAACTCCCACATCGATACATGACCACTGGAAAAACTATAGCCTTGACTAGATGGACCTTTGTCAGCAAAGTAATGTCTCTGCTTTTGAATATGCTATCTAGGTTGGTTATAACTTTCCTTCCAAGGAGTAAGTGTCTTTTAATTTCATGACTGCAATCACCATCTGCAGTGATTTTGGAGCCCAAAAATAAAGTCTGACACTGCTTCCACTGTTTCCCCATCTATTTCCCATGAAGTGATGGAACCAGATGCCATGATCTTCATTTTCTGAATGTTGAGCTTTAAGCCAACTTTTTCACTCTCCTCTTTTACTTTCATCAAGAGGCTTTTTAGTTCCTCTTCACTTTCTGCCGTAAGGGTGGTGTTATCTGCATATCTGGGGTTATTGATATTTCTCCCAGCAATTTTGATTCCACCTTGTGCTTCTTCCAGCCCAGCGTTTCTCATGATATACTCTGCATATAAGTTAAATAAGCAGGGTGATAATATACAGCCTTGACAGACTCCTTTTCCTATCTGGAACCAGTCTGTTGTTCCATGTCCAGCTGTAATTGTTGCTTACTGACCTGCATATAGCTTTCTCAAGAGGCAGGTCAGGTGGTCTGGTATTCCCATCTCTTTCAGAATTGTCCACAGTTTATTGTGATCCACACAGTCAAAGGCTTTGGCATAGTCAATAAAGCAGAAATAGATGTTTTTCTGGAACTCTCTTGCTTTTTCCATGATCCAGCGGATGTTGGCAATTTGATCTCTGGTTCCTCTGCCTTTTCTAAAACCGGCTTGAACATCTGGAAGTTTACAGTTCACGTATTGCTGAAGCCTGGCTTGGAGAATTTTGAGCATTACTTTACTAGTGCGTGAGATGAGTGCAATTCTGTGGTAGTTTGAGCATTCTTTGGCATTGCCTTTCTTTGGGATTGGAATGAAAACTGACCCTTTCCAGTCCTGTGGCCACTGCTGAGTTTTCCAGATTTGTTGCCATATTCAGTGAAGCACTTTTTTTTTTATTATTATTTTTTTTACTTTACAATATTGTATTGGTTTTCACAGCATCATGTTTCAGGATTTGAAATAGCTCAACTGGAATTCCATCACCTCCACTAGCTTTGTTCGTAGTGATGCTTCCTAAGGACCCCCTTGACTTCACATTCCAGGATGTCTGGCTCTAGGTGAGTGATCACACCATCGTGATTATCTTGGTCGTGATGATCTTTTTTGTACAGTTCTTCTGTGTACTCTTGCCACCTCTCCTTAATATCTTCTGCTTCTGTTAGGCCCATACCATTTCTGTCCTTTATTGAGCCCATCTTTGCGTGAAATGTTCCCTTGGTATCTCTAATTTTCTTCAAGAGATCTCTAGTCTTTCCCATTCTGTTGTTTTCCCCCCATTTAAGCACTAACTGATTTCATAGCATTTGCTAAAAATTTTAGTAATGTGGGTACAATAAGAGTAAGTTTTATGTAGAGTCAAGTACAAAGTAAATGTCAAATGATAATAAAACATAGTTTTGCTATCTTCATGCATTGTGTCAGGGTCCCTGCTGTATGTTGTTGCTGTCTTGTCGCTAAGTCTTGTCTAACTCTTTGGCAACCCCAGGGACTATGGCCCGGAGGCTCCTTCTGTCCATGGGATTTCCCAGGCAAGAATACTGGAGTGGTTGCCATTTCCTTCTCCAAGGGATCTTCCTGCCCCAGAGATTGAACCTGCAGACCCGCATCTCCTGCATTACAGGCAGATTCTTTTATCACTGAGCCATCAGGGAAGCCTTAGAGAAAGAAATGTATCCAAATGTCTAGTACCTTTGCTCCATCTTAATAACTTAGAACTGAATTTGAAAACAATGTTACATGTTACAGGAAGCAAATACCAGAAAATCAAGTGAAACTGCTGTCACATATTGGTTGATCCAGAATCAACACTAAATTCCGAAGTCACATTATACCCTTTTCTACTTGCTATACTAACAATGTTTTAGTTCATTGCTCAGAAGTCCTACCTAAATGTTAGACAATGATAATTACTATATGTAAACAGCACAGCAATGCCTACAGCCAAGGAAATCACTGCACAAGATGCTTAGTAGCTCAGTGGACGTTATTTGCTTATAAACAGCATAATTTTAGCTTGTGATGCTATTTCTTCATACATTTCCAAAGTTTGACTGCTATTCATACATATAGATTAGCGGGAAAGATTTGTGAAAGAAGTCTACCTAGCAATAACTTCTGCATTTAATCTTTAATAATAATATTTTCATTACAATCATCTGGCAGAGACCACATGCACAGCTTTGGTATCTCAGCACATCCAGTTCTGCTCCTGCACCTCTGGTACTCAAACAGTACCAACTTCAGGTCCAGGAAAGATGAGACACTACCACAGACCCTGTGTTGCAGAGGATCCTCAAACCAAATCTACTGATGAACATTGGGATGCCTTCTGCCACTTGGATCTGGGGCTCATGGCTGACACAGTGTGACCCTAACCCTGAACATCTACTCTCACAAGTAATACTCCTTTAGCCCCAAGGAAACGCATCTCTCCATCTCTTATCCTTCCTCCTCAAAACATAAGGAGATTATGTCAGAATGCCCTGAAGATGTGCAGGCTACTCTGCTGCAGAAGACAGAGACAGATTTTGCTCTGGAGCTTTGGGAAGATTTGAGCGATGAAAGCACTTAGGTAAGAGAAAAGACAAATTAATTAACTTGTCAAATCCTTCCTCTCAGACATCATGAATGCAATAAATCCCTGCTTAACCACGTATCATTTCCCAAGAGTGCCAAGGGCCATTCTCTTGCTTGATGTTTTAATTTATGGTTCTGGAGGTACTTGCAAATGAGCATGGTGTTTGCAAAAGTTGCACACAGCAGCAGAAGACTATTTTACAATATTAAGAAATTCATAAATCTCTTGTGTTTGCCTTTTACATCAATAGTTTTGTACATATGAGAAGAAAAATAACCTGAAAACAGTTTTTAAACTGTTTATATTTCCTTTAATTTATATTTTTATTAACATGTATTCAAATTTTGGTGAAACAGCTGAAATATTTGGTCAGTAAATTGCTCCAAATTTTATTTAAATTTTATTAACAAAGTGAATATAACTAAAATAAAAATAGTATAGGCATAATTAACTAATTTTTAAGAGTACTCAACAGTTTTAAATTTAAATTCAGAATACTGAAGATTAGAAAATTCTTGTAGGTGAGATCTTTTCTTACACGGCAGACTGGGAGCTTTGTTGAAAAGTTTTCTTACCAAGTATCATAAATGCATAAAAAATTAGAATTAATTCTGACCTTTCCAAGGTTCTTCTGCTAAACTTTGTTGGACCCCAAGCCAGAATTCTTCCTGACATGGTGCCAGTGGTAAAGAACCCGCCTACCAATGCAGGACACATAAGAGACCTGGGTTTCATCCCTAGGTCGGGAAGAGCCCCTGGAGGAGGGCATGGCAACCCACTCCAGTATTCTTGCCTGGAGACTCCCACGGAGAGAGGAGCCTGGTGGTTACAGTCCATAGAGTTGCCCAGAGTCTAAAACAACGGAGGGGACTTAGCATGCACGCAAAGTGACTCCAAACCTAGTGCTCTTTCAGTTTCAATTAGGAAGATTTATAAAGTTCATCTTACATGGGGTATTTAGGTTTACACTTGTAATTTCTTGACCTGAAAGTAATGCATTTAGAGCAACAGACTTGATCTGCCTAGCACTTGATGTGCTAGAAGTCCTTGATTGATATCCTTTCAAATTCAAAATCTCCAAAAATAGACAGGATCATCACAGTTACCTTAAATGTCTGCCTTTAACTTCTTGATACTCAGCACTGCAAACTTTTTGTTTTTATTTCCATTATTCTAGAAGGTAGGTCAAAGAGGACCTTGCTATGATTTATGTCAAAGAGTGTACTGCTTGTTTTCCTCTAAAAGCTTTATAATTTCTGGACTTACATTTAATTTAAGCCTTAAATCCATTTTGAGTTTATTTTTTCCATGGTGTTAGGAAATTTTCTAGTTTCATTCTTTCACAAGTAGCTGTCCAGTTTTCCCAGCACCATTTATTGAGGAATCTGTCTTTTCTCCATTGTACTTTTTTGTCATACTTGAATGAAGTCAGACAAAGAAGAAGAAATATCATATGGCATCCCTAATAGGCCGAATCTAAAAAAAAATGATACAAACCAACTTATTTATAAAACAGAAACAGACTTAGAACATGAACTTATGATTAAAAGGGGGAAAGCATGGACAGAAAGAATAGTTAGGGAGTCTGGGATGGACAGGTACACACTGCTATATTTAAAATGGATAACCCACAAGGACCTACTGCATAGCACAAGGAACTCTTCTCAATGTTATGCGGCAGCCTGGATGTAAGGGGAGTTTGGGGGAGAACAGATACATGTATATATATGTCTGAGTACTTTTGCTGTCCATCTGAAACTATTACAGCATTGTTAATTTGCTAAACTTCAATATAAAGTTGAAAAAAATTGAACAAAAAATACAGTAACAATGTCCAACAAGACACACAATGACTGAAAAAGATAATCCAACCAACCATTCAACATATATAAATAGAAAAAAACGCACAATGGGAATCTCAAATAATCTAACACATTGTTATTTCAAGTGTGATCTCCATATCAGAGCACCAGCATTACCTAAGAGTTTATCAGAAATGAAGATCTCAGGTACCACCTCAGACCTGTTTATGAACCTGCAATTTAACAAGATCCCCAGGTGATTTGTGCCCACATTAAAGTTTAAACACTACTCAACTAGTAGGTGCATTTTACCTGCTTGAAAATGACAGCAACTATCATTGTAAATATTCATTAAAAGACACTCCTTGGAAGGAAAGTTATGACCAACCTAGATAGCATATTCAAAAGCAGAGACATTACTTTGCTGACAAAGGTTCGTCTAGTCAAGGCTATGGTTTTTCCTGTGGTCATGTATGGATGTGAGAGTTGGACTGTGAAGAAGGCTGAGTGCTGAAGAATTGATGCTTTTGAACTCTGGTTTTGGAGAAGACTCTTAAGAGTCCCTTGGACTGCAAGGAGATCCAACCAGTCCATTCTGAAGGAGATCAGCCCTGGGATTTCTTTGGAAGGAATGATGCTCAAGCTGAAACTCCAGTACTTTGGCTACCTCATGCGAAGAGCTGACTCATTGGAAAAGACTCTGATACTGGGAGGGATTGGGGGCAGGAGGAGAAGGGGATGACAGAGGATGAGATGGCTGGATGGCATCACTGACTCGATGGACGTGAGTCTGAGTGAACTCCGGGAGTTGGTGAGGGACAGGGAGGCCTGGCGTGCTGCGATTCATGGGGTTGCAAAGAGTTGGACACAACTGAGCGACTGATCTGATCTGATCTGATGGCAAACATGGTACTCCTAGACACTTCATGTGTTATTTCATTTACTTATAACAATATGATAGATATTATTTTCCCTGTTTTATAGATGACAGAATTAGGGGTCAGAGAGGTTAAGTAGTTGCTTCAGTTGCTTCAGTCATGTCCAACTCTTTGTGACCCCATGGACTGTAGCTTGTCAGGCTCCTCTGTCTATGGGAATCTCCAGGAAGAATACTGGAGTGGATTGCCATGCCCTCTTTCAGCAGATCTTCCTGACCCAGGAGTGGAACCCGTCTTCTATGCATTGGCAGGTTCTTTACCATTAGTGCTACCTGATGGCCATGGTCAAAAGTTAATGGTGATAGACCTCAGATAGCATCCAGGTTACTGCAGTTACACACGGCCTCTCTAACCGCTGGTCTCATGAAAAGAAGAATCACTCTTAACTGTTACTTGTCAACGTCTGAAATATTTTAAGAGGAACTAAGAAGGGAAAGGGCTTCCCAAGGTGGCTCAAGGGTAAGGAACCCCCCCCCCCCACCCACGGATACAGGAGATGCAGGTTCGATCCCTGGGTTGGGAAGATCCCCTGGATAAGGGAATGGGAACCCAATCCAGTATTCCTACCTGGAGAATCCCATGGACAGAGAAGTATGGTGGGCTACAGTCCATGGGGTCACAAAAGAGCTGGAAACAACTAAACAATAAGCAACAATGGCAACCCACTCCAGTACTCTTGCCTGGAAAATCCCATGGACGGAGGAGCCTGGAAGGCTCCATGGGGTCGTGAAGAGTCAGACATGACTGAGCAACTTCACTTTTTCACTTTCATGCATTGGAAAAGGCAATGGCAACCCACTCCAGTGTTCTTGCCTGGAGAATCCCAGGGACGGCGGAGCCTGGTGGGCTGCCGTCTATGGGGTTGCACAGAGTCGAACACAACTGACGCGACTTAGCAAAAACAATAAGAACATGGGAATAAAGCAAAGTACCGTGACATTGATATCTTTTTATCAGAGTCTTTTGGGTTTACCAAAATGTTTCTCTTATACTGAGTGTTACGGTGGGGGTTGACATTGAAGGTTTGAAAAGAATGGTAATCCAGTTGAAGAACAGAGGTAGCTCACATAAACAGAATACCCATAAGAAATTAAAATATCAACAAATGCAAAATGATACTTTACAAAATGAGTACATAATTTCCAGGAAAAGTACTGAATAAATTTATTCATTTTAATGTAACATTTATTACTTAATATATGACAGGATTACATTGGGATGTAATGAGGATCTAAAATTAATTTTTTTAAAATAGATTCTCTGAGCTTAGGGACTGTGAGGCTGACAGTATAAACATTTAAGTATAAAAGAAAAAATGATAACCATTACAAGATAAATGTATGCAAAACGTCAGAGGGACAGCTAATTCCACTCCACCATGCCCCACAAACAGGAAAATGGGGTTAGTCAAAGACTGTCTAAAGAAAGTTTGGTAAGGCCCTAAAAGAACTGGTTGATATGGATTAATTTCATGTGCATTCATTTTCTTGTCTGTAAAACAAGGGAGTTAGAGATGAGAAATCGCCAAGAACCTGTAACATTCTAGGCAGGAGCCTCAGGGGAATGGCTGACTGCAGGTCTCCTCAACCTGCTTCACATAGAGCAGCTCAGCCATCATAAGTTCTGTATACGCATCTAAAGGAGGTTTTACTGGCTTTAAAAGAAAGTTGTTGGTGGTGGTGGTTTTTAAATTTTTATTGGAGTATAGTTGATCTACAATGTTGTGTTAGTTTCAGGTGTACAGCAAAGTGAATAAGTTATAAATATACTCACTCTTGGGTTTTTTTAGATTATTTTCCCATATAGGCCATTACAGAGTACTGAGCAGAATTCCCTGTGCTATATAGCAGGTTCTTATTAGACACCTATTTTATATATAGTAGTGTGCGACTTCACTTTCAATTTTCACTTTCATGCATTGGAGAAGGAAATGGCAACCCACTCCAGTGTTCCTGTCTGGAGAATCACAGAGACGGGGGAGCCTGGTGGGCTGCCGTCTATGGGGTCGCACAGAGTCGGACACAACTGAAGTGACTTAGCAGCAGCAGCAGCAGCAGCAGCAGTGTGTATATGTCAGTCCCAATTTACCAACTTATCCCTCCCCTACCTTATCCCCTGACAACCTTTAGTCTGAATTCTACATCCAGTCTCCTGGCAGACTAGACATGCTTTGAGGTAAGCATAACATGGCATATATAATTCTACAATGCCAAGAGAAAGTTTAAAAATTTAAGACACTTTAGCACTGTGGAATTATACATGCCAAATTATGCTTACCTGAAAGCAAGTCTAGTCTGCCAGGAGACTATCTCAATTACTTGCTAAGGAGCCTCTAAAGTAAGAAATCAACCTAAGGGGGAAAAGGGCTGCAGATACTGTAAGAAGGGAAAACATCATCAAGGCGTCTTGTTCCCTGGAGGCTCTTGAGCCTATGCGAAGTTCACCTCCAAGTTCTAACTGGGATTTGTCCCCCAGTTCCAGATGGCAGATGCCATACCAAGAAAAAGAAAACAAGATGTTGTTCAAAACGTATGTTTGAGACTCTGAGAGTATAAGGTGGGAAGGCTTTGGTGGCAAGGGCGGGGCAGCGGGGAGAGAGTTGGCTTTACTAAATAACAGAGAATGTAGCCTGCTTCTGCAGAACCCCAGAGAAAGCAACACCACTTGGCATATGAGGAATTCTGCACACCAGCATGCTTCACAGAGGTCCTATGTTGTCAAGGGACAGAACTCACAGCACAAACACCAAACAGCAGTGGCCTACCAGGATGCAGAAGTGGACATCATCAAATAAGGTAGCTAGTACCAACTGGGCTCTTGAATATACAAACAATGGGGAGAATGCTGATACGGTAGAATCAGAAAAACCATGTGAATATTCCTATACCATAGTTTCTGCCCCTGTCATGGTTAAGAAACACAATTTTATGACTGGAAGGTTATAGATGAAAGAGCATGCTGAAGAAAGAAAGACACATGACTAATCAACTTTGTTTACTGCACTGATTTTTTGCAGGAAATAAATCAGTTTGTCATTTCTTTTGCAGAGATTTCAGTTCTTTGACTTAATAATATTCTGGCAGGGGTGGGGAGAGAAGGTAACAATATACTATATATGATGTGGTTAATATTTCTACCTCATAAGGAATTCTTTTGCTAACTGATAATGAAGAAAACACTCTAATAGAAATGTAGATAATGAACACAGACATTTATTATAAAGTGGGCATACCTCTTTGAACCTGTCTAGGAGAAGGCAATGGCACCCCACTCCAGTACTCTTGCCTGGAAAATCCCATCGATGGAGGAGCCTGGTGGGTTGCAGTCCATGGGGTTGCTAAGAGTTGGACACGGCTGAGCAACTTCACTTTGACTTTTCACTTTCATACACTGGAGAAGGAAATGGCAACCCACTCCAGTGTTCTTGCCTGGAGAATCCCAGGGACGGGGGAGCCTGGTGGGCTGCCGTCTATGGGGTCGCACAGAGTCGGACATGACTGAAGCCACTTAGCAGCAGTAGCAGGTATTTATTACTAAAGGTACTGTAAAGATATTCTTACTATATAAGCAGATACAACCTAAAATATTGCTCCATGCTTTGACTGTAAATACATGGCAGTATTTCTGTACTCAAAATTGTTTTTTCCTCCTAATACTTTTCAAAAGTATCCTTATAATATGTATGACCAACTGAGGACAATGATGGGTTAAAATCGGTTCCTATTATATATAAACGTTGTTAATGAAAACAGAATGACATAAATGTAATTTTCTCTGTTCTTATTACATATAAACTTTGTTAATGAAAACAGAAAGACATAAATGTAATTTTCTCTTTCTAGTTTAAAATATTACAGTACAAAAATCAGTTAACATAGCAACCCTGAGACTGCTGTCCTTAGAAGGGCCAGCTTACAAGGCTGGCCATTTGCTGGCATCTGGGAACTTGAATTTGGAGTATCAGTATACTCTAACTGATAAGTATACCTAAACTATTTGTACAGACACACATTTTATACTGAACACCTACTTTCCTTCTAGGAATCTGGAATTTCTGTACACACCCGATAAATGTCTATGTGACTCGATAAAAAACTCTGAACTTCTAGGCTCAGGTGAGCCTGTCTTGGAGAACTCAGCTGAGAGAGGACTCTTGGAAGCTCGTGCCTGGTTTCCTTCAGACTTTGTGCCTTTTCCTCTTGCTAATACGCTTGTATCCCTTTTACTATAATAAATCATAGCCATGAATGTGACTATATGCAGAATCCTGTGAGTCCTTATAGCAAATCCCCAAACTGGCAGTGGTCTTAGGAACTCTCACCATGATAACACTTCTGCCCACTGTAGGAAAAGTGGATAAATGATCCACTTGAAGACTCATCAGCAATCTCTAACCTCATCCTTTGCCCCTTATATGTGGTCAGCCACAAGGTCCTGCAGACTCTCTTTTTTTATAATATTACTTTCTTTCCATTTCCACCAGACCAATCTCCTTGATTTCTTTCCAGTTACCACTCTCCTGATCACCTCAAGCTCAGATTATGACAACAGTCTCTCTCATTATGCTCTGACTCCCCAACAAAATACTACAGATGAAGTGGCTAAAACAGCAGAAATTTATTTCTCACAGTTCTGGAGGCCAGGAAGTTCAAGATCAAGTTGCTGACCAATTTATTTCCTGTTGAGAGTTCTCTTCCTGGTCTGCAGACAGTTACCTTCTTGGAGTGCCTTCACACAGCAGACAGGAGAGCACTCTGCTATCTCTTCCTCTTCTTATAAGAGGACTAGCTGTATCATATTAGGGCCTCACCCTTATATCCTCACTTAACCTTTTACCACTTTCTCACAGGTTTATTTCTAAATATAGTCACACCGGGTGTTAATAGTTTGAACACATGGATTTGGGGTGTATGTGTGTTAAACTTTGAGAACATAACAGTCCCGTATCTGGTCTCTCTGACTTCTGTAATAAATTCTGCATTCTGCAGCCAGATTAAGCTTTCTGGGAGGACTGTAGTCACCAAGCAGGGATCTCCAACACCAATGGTATACAAAACAAGTACTTTAACCTGGTGACTTTAACCAGTCAGTATCTGACATCTGAATGGGATTTACTTTGGAAGTTAATAGAGTGGTTTGAAAGAGTATTTAGTTCTGATTTGGATATGTTCAAGCTCTTTTAAAAATATTAATTGCCTAGTGTTAAATTCTAATAAGTATCTACTTTTCTACGGTATTGTCCAATTTGCAAAATTTCTAATATATGAAGAAAGTATCATCTTCATAAACAAATTACTCCCTAATAAGTATACTTGAGTGTTTGAAAGCAAGCAGAATATTTTACCTTCCCTCCCTATTAAAGAAGGTAAACATTGTCTTAATATCAATTTTGTATCCCCAAGCCCCTCAATTTTGTATCTTCATATCGTTGTCTTACTCTTAACTTTTTAAACTGAACTAGAAAGGAATGTTAATTCTTTAAAATAACTAATATACCATCAGTGCAATAATCACATTCAAACAGAAAGGAGCTTCAGCCAAAAAAAACCAACTAAGTGCTAAGTATAACTGAATTTAAAGACAAAAAAACTACATTAAAAAGGGATACATTTTTTAAATCCTAGTGAATCCTTCTCAAAGAAATTCATGGAAAGTGGCTAAAATGTGCTTCTATTGAAACATAATCAATATCAATACATCAAGAGTTTTTTCTAAATTTCTGCAAACCACTACGCTAATAGTTACTTCAGTGGAATTATAGACGCTCAATACACAGTGTCAGCCCTCTTAACTCCTGACTAGAAAAATAAAATAAAAAGGCAAAACCCAACTTTCAGTTAACTTGGCTAGCACACAATGTCAGTGAAGTCATTGGTTTAATCTATGACAACTGGTATGCTTTGTTCCCTGAACACTACATTCTAGAATTCCCTTGAATGCAAGGGAGGGTCAGGCATTATAACACGGACATAAAACTAAAAATTTGCCTTTACTTCTGGAAAATTAATCAACACCTTTGCATATAAAAGGTAGCAGCATTACCATTTACTTTGGCAATATAACTAAGTTTACACAGATTGTGCATATGTCAATTTACTTTTTTTAACTGAGTCTTGAGGGGATTCAAAAAAAAAGTACCAAACTTAATCTGTGAAATTCAGAATCAATTCCTAGTTGATGAAAGAGAGGTAAAAGAAAAAAAAAAAGTATATCAATCCACTCTGTGAGAGAGGGTGATGCTGAGCCAGGACATTTTGGTAGGTACCTGCCAAATGCAGTAGTCATTTTGTGCAACCAGTAAGACCATGAAGGTGGGTAATGGTCATAGAGAGAACTTGATCATGCAACCACTGTCAAGAAATAATCAAACACACAAGGCATATTTGGGCAAAAGTTCTCAGTACCACTGAGAACTCTGCTCTTATAGCTGTAAAATAATCAGAGCTTATTTTTTCTTCTCAAGGCAGCTTAGTTCTATAGTACCTGGCCCTCCTGGGCTTCAGGAGGGTAAGTAAGGTCTGTTTGGCAGTGACAATCCCCAGTGAAGACAGCTGAGCCACTTCCCAGGATGCTGTCAGAAATTGGAACTGAGTAAAATTTGTTTCCTTTCAGTATTGGTCTAGTGAACAATTGTGATGTACCCATTCTGTTCCAGTCCAAAGGGTTTAGAAAACAGTGTATGTTTGGTTCCAACTCACACTGAAATAATCAGTGTCTTAAAACTGATTAGTTTGGAGCTTCAGTGGGACAGAGCATTTATGACGAGGAGTTCTTTCTGCAAAGCCTCTAAGATCTAGCCTCTCCCCAGGGCAGACACTTTCAGCAATATTTAATACAGTGATTCTCAATCTTTTGAGTGCAGAGAGAAATACTTAGTTAAAAATTCAGGTTCCAAAACAGCATATGAAAAGATGCTCAACATTGCTAATTATTAGAAAAATGCAAATCAAAACTAAAATGAGGTTATCAGCTCACAGCAGTCATCATCAAAAAGTCTATAAACAATAAAAGCTGGAGAGCTGCAGAGAAAAGGGAACGTTTCTACACCTGTGGTGGGAAGGTAAACTGGCACGATCACTATGGAGAATAGTATGGAGGTTCCTTAAAAAACGAAAAACAGAGCTACTGTATGATCTAGTAATCCTACTCCTGGGCATATACTAGGAATATATATAAATGATGAAATGTTACTCAGCCGTAAAAAAGAACGAAATATTGCCATCTGCAACAACATAGATGAACCTAGAGATTATCACATTAAGTGAAGTCAGTCAGGCAGAGAAAGATAAATATCTTAGAAAACTACAACCAGAGCTAACATATGACCTAGCAATCACCCTCCTGGGCATATACTGGAGAAACCCAAATTTGAAAAAATACACTCACCCCAAGTTCACTGCAGCACTATTTACAATAGCCAAGACATGAAAGCAACCTAAATGTCCATTAACGAAGGAATGGATGAAGACAACATGGTACATATACACGATGGAATATTACTCGGCCATGAAAAGAATGAAATAATGCCATTGCAGCAACACAGGTGGACCCAGAGATGGTCATACTGTATGAAGTCAGACAGAGAAAGACAAATATCATGTGATATTGCCTATACATGGGATCTAAAAAAAAATGGCACACATGAACTTACTTACAAAACAACCAGAGTCACACACACACACACACACACACACACACACACACACATATATATAGAAAACAAACATGGTTACCAGCAGTGGGGGGCTGGGGGAGGAAGAAGGAAGTGTAAATTGGGAGAACAGGATTGACATATGCACACTGCTATATATAAAGCAGCAGATTAAAAGGATCTACTGTATAGCACAAGGAACTCTACTCAATATTCTTTAATAACTTATATAGGAAAAGAACCTGAAAAAGAATGAATATATGTATATGTGTAAACGAATCACTATGCTGTACACCTGAAATTAACACAACATTGTAAATCAACTATATTCAATTAAAAAAAAAATCAGGTTCCAGAGACCTACATACCAAATACTCTGATGCAGTGGATCTAAGGTGGTTTCACGTTATGCTCAGTTCTAGTAAGCACTATCAGAAAATCTGATGGAAACTGTTCATAGCCTACACTTCTGCAAAATGCTAGATCAGTGATTAATTCACATCAGAAAAGACCTCATTCATTAGAAAGTAGTAAAGATATATTTGCTAGAAAGATATAGGCAACACAACTTTCTGATATTTGGTAACCAAAATAATACCCCTTATCACCAATGTATTCACATAAAATTATTTATACAAGCACATATTTGAGCCTACTATTGAGGACAATAAATCAAAGCAGCACTTATCTGACAATCAGCAATTTATGAGAGGCTCTTACACAGTTACAACTGTCATTTTTCTAATATCAGTTAAAAAGACATGAGCATAAACACACACAAGCATGTGTTTGGTACAGTTACCTCAAATACGTATGCCCTGTTCTTAGCTTTTGTATAAAGCACTTTGCTAGTAGCACCTAGAAATTCTGGGAAAACAATCACACATTCTTAGAAATGTTCAAGAAAAGCTCCAAAATGATCATCAGTATAATCTACTCAAAAGCAAAAATACTCTCATTTTTGTATAGTGCTCACTTAGAAATCCAAGATAGATTGCCTACATATACCTGTTGAACACCTATCACATGTAGGGTGCTACTCTGGGTGACAGGAATACAGTGATGAATGTGACAAAGTCCCTGTCCCCCTGGGATGGAAGGTTCTAGAAAAAGGAAACTGGAATGCTTTTTACATACATATGTCAATGTCCAGTCCTTCTCCTCTGGGTTTTTAATTTTTTTTTAGATTCTTTAATGTCCAATGTCCAATGGTAGCCTAAAAAACTAACCACTATTTGAAATTCACTGTGTAATATTTATACCAAATATATGTCAATTCCATCATATGGATCCTGTTTAGTTTTACCTCATCAATAATACCTGTTTAAACTCAAAATAGTAAGTGTATACTCTGCTATAACACTAGAAGATTATAAAACTAATGTAGAATGTGAATCCATCGTTGAATAACTATCAGGATGAATTCTCATAAAAAACTAAAGCACATTTTAAATGGATACAATTTTGTCAATTATATCTCAATAAAATTATATATCAATAAAGCTGGAGGTAAAGGGCAAATGGTTGTTAAGGGGGGAGCCCAACTTGTTCTAACTCTGTGTGATTGCAAATACAACTTTTTGTGCATTGAACTGCTTTTTTACAAAAGCTAGAGGTGAAAAGATGGTAAAACTGGGATATCAGAGCATAAGGATAATGACTATTTGCATTTTAATATTTTAAAGTAATTTTTTATGTTTAAAATCAAATTGCAAATTTAATTTTTAATTAAAAATTACAATATAATTTTTATAAATATGGCTGACAGAAAGATGAAATAAACTACTAATAGTAGCTCTGATGTACCCCCCACACACACACACATAAAAAGCAGAATTATTTAATATAAAATCAGTCTACTTATTTTTTTGGTGTATAAACTCTCTTACAGAATGTCATCATTAAGTCATTAGATAAACTGGAGCACGATGGTATCTCTCACACACAAAATAAGAATACTAAAATTTCTATTCATTTATCCTTATTCATATGTATCTTTATGTAACCTTTAGATTTAGAAACACAGAGTGAGTGAAAATGGAAAGTCGCTCCATTGTGCCCAACCCTTTGAGATCCCCTGGACTATACAGTCCATGGAATTCTCCAGGCCAGAATACTGGAGTGGGCAGCCGTTCCCTTCTCCAGGGGATATTCCCAACCCAAAGATCGAACCCTGGTCTCCCACACTGGGGACAGATTCTTTACCAGCTGAGACACCAGGGAAGCCCCAAAACACAGAAAAAACTTTTAAAATACATGCATTGTAGAGAAATATCAGAAAGGAAGACAAAAGCTGACCTTAAATGACAATCAAAATATTTCAGACACAAAAACATTAAAATAACCTCTTTATTATATACATATCCCACATTTATAACTGTGAAATAGCCAGAAAACAAAACACATGACCAAAAAAGTCTCTTCTAACTCTTAAGATTCCATGATTTTACAGTATATATAAAATGCTAACATTTTCTTATCGAGGAAAATTTGCCAACTTTAGTCATGATTCTCCTCAATTCTCTGACTTTGAAAATCTCCTCTACAGCAACCCTCCATTAGGTTCCCAAGGAGAGATGACAAACAAAAGGAAGGAATAGCAGCTTCAGGTTAACTGCTAAATAAAGGGGGAAACAGAGAGGCAGCATCTATTGGAGTTGGAAGGAAACGGTTTTGGAGTCAGACAAAACTGGATTTAAATTCTGTAGATTCTGCTACCTAATAGATATGAGATGATGTAGGCATTTAAATTTCAAGGCTTGATATACCTGCCTGTGAAACAGACTTACTAAATAGTTGAATAAAATAATATACATAAAGACATTTTCATAATGCTTGTTACAGAGTAGCTGTGTTATAAGTATTATTTCTCATCCTCAATATATTTTTTATTGAAGTGTTGATTTACAAAGTTACTTACAAGGTTATGCTCCCTGCTATAATTTTATTTTCTGTGTTTAAAAAGATGAGAACCATGGCTAAGTGAAATATCCAAACAACTTGCAATTTTAGTTTCAGCATCCCATGCCCATGTCACACTTTCAACTAGGCTTGAACAAAGAAAAATTAAGGTAGCTATTAAAAGGTCAGATTAATCTTTGAGAAATTGTGGACCAGCAGAAAGATGATGACTAGAGGAAAGACAAAGTTTAAGCTGTCAATATGAATATACAGATTTCAGATATACTAAGTTCTATGCTTCATCTAGTAAAATTCTAGGCAGCTGCTACTGCTACTAAGTCGCTTCAGTCGTGTCCGACTCTGTGCGACCCCATAGACAGCAGCCCACCAGGCTCCCCCGTCCCTGGGATTCTCCAGGCAAGAACACTGGAGTGGGTTGCCATTTCCTTCTCCAACGCATGAAAGTGAAAGAAAGTGAAGTCGCTCAGTCGTGTTCGACTCTTAGTGACCCCATGGACTGTGGCCCACCAGGGTCCCCTGTCCATGGAATTTTCCAGGCAAGAGTACTGGAGTGGGGTGCCATTGACTTCTATGGCTTATAAAATTTAAGAAACAAAGATGTTTCACTGTGTTCACCCCTGGAAAAAAAAATAGCAACAACTTAACTGTGTTTATCTTTGTGTACATGCACGTGCATTTAACTGGTTTCGATTAGGAAAACCTGAGACAGAACATATTTAATTTCTGTAGGGCTGACAACAATGATGACAGCTGCTGTTGCTAACATTTACTGGACACTCTCATATGCCAGGCATTATTACAGGTGATTTATATTCATTATTGCATGTACTCCCATGAAGCAGGTTATTAACCAAGGTTCAGAGAGGTTAGGTAACATGCCCAGTACTACACAGATAACGAGACAAAATGAAAAACTAAAACCCAGATTGGTTTGACTCTGGAATGACTGAATGACTATGCTTCGCTCTCATTAGCAAACATCTCATGAAATGACAATAAGAAGGAAAAAATGTGAATTATATCTTAACACTAGATAAAATGGGAACTAGATATTGGGCAGAGTTAAGAGACAGATACACATCTATGCTCAAAAAGTGTTAATTGAATAAAGCATTTAGAAGGAAGCTTTATAGTTAAGTTCTGTTCTTGGTATTCTGTTTACATCATGACTGTTGACTTGAAGGACAACAGAAAACGTAAGCTTTTCAATCTATAACGAGATTCAAAAATATCACATAAAACTAGAAGGAAAAACTAGTAAGATTAAATTTTACAGGGATGACTTTAAAGCCCTGCAATTTAAAGCCCTGCAATTAAGCTCAATAAATTAACTTTCCAAGTTCCGAATATGAAAAATCTGGTTGACAAACAGTTTAAAATGACAGACCTTAAAAAGTTCACTATAAACTTAGGATGACTCTGTTGTTGAAACAGCTAAGTATATCTGGGATATATCTGGTATATATATATTTTCTTAAACTGGAATTACCAATTCATTTGAAACTATAGTTGGTGAAACAAGGCATTACTGCTACGAATAAACCAATCCCTGTGCTATGCTGTGCTTAGTTGCTCAGTCATGTCTGATTCTTTGCAATCCTGCAAATGTAGCCCGCCAGGCTCCTCTGTCCAGAGGGATTCTCCAAGCAAGAATGCTGGAGTTGGTAGCCACTCCCTTCTCCAGGATCTTCCCAACCCAGGGATCAAACCCAGGTCTCCTGCATCGCAGGCAGATTTTTTACCATCTGAGCCACCTGGGAAGCTCCCAAATACTGCAGTGGGTAGCCTATCCCTTCTCCAGGGGAACTTTTCAACCCAGGAATCAAACTGGGGTCTCCTGCATTGCAGGTGGATTCTTTACCAGCTGAGCTACTTTGTTTTATTTTCTTCATGGCGTTTATTATAATCCAAAATTACCTTACAAAGTCTTAACTTGGAATACTTTTTGTTTACCTCTATTTGCACAGAAGCCCTATGAGAGAAGAGAGTTAGTCATTCCTAATCACCACCATATTCCAAATATTTCAAACCGACCTGCACCTAAGAGGTACTCAATAAATATCTATTGAATGAACAAATGAGCAAAGTGCAGGGAAATAAAGACATTTAATCTGGGAAGAGGAGGAAGATATAAGTGCAGTTATCACATATCAAAAGACCTATATCAAAAAAGAAGATCTATTTCTGTTTTCTGCAGAAAGATGAAAGTAAAAGTTTAGTCACCAGTCGTGTACGACTCTTTATGACCCCATGGACTGTAGCCTACCAGGCTCCACCGTCCATGGGATTTTCCAGACAAGCGTACTGGAGTGGGTTGCCATTTCCTTCTCCAGAGGATCTTGCCGACCCAGGGACTGAACCCGGGTCTCATAAGATTTGGGCTCATAATTAAGAAACATCTTCTAAGTCATACAGCTGTCTAACAATGGAAAGGGCAATCTTACTGGCTACAAAACAATTCCTAGGGGTAGGAGGTTGTGTCCATAAGTTATCAGTTAACTTAAATCTATGATTTAGAGTACATTAAGAATATAATAAGATGATACACGAAGACTGAAAGAAAAGTGATCTAAGTCATTACTCAGAGATGGTATCTTGAAAGACAGTATAGAAAAAAATCAGTACAAACTGGATTCTGAATGAAATGGAGAGTGAGGGAAAAGAAAAAGTTATGATAGACTTTTGTCCAATGAGCATTTACTAAATTCAGAGTTGTGAGCTGGAGGTCTAGGAAGACACTAGGAAGGTACCAATGAAATTAATAAGAAAACAAAACACAACAAAAGGAGATGGTAGTATAAGGAACCAGTTGGCAACAATGAATTCCTTTTGTAATTGTTTGGGTTTAAAATTTTATGAGAAATCCAGAATAAAAAGGGAAAATATGTGTGACAAGATAAAGGTAGAAGGCCAGATTTGGAGAGCATCATTTGAAAATATTTGTCAAAGAATTGTACTTCAAGCCCTGAGAATGGATGAGCTTTCTGCAGAAATATTCAAAGAGAGCAATAAATTAAAGAAAGGGAGAACATCAAAATTATAGCTCTGGAAGGGCCATTTTTAAAGGCCAACTAACTGTTCATTTGTCCTTGGGAGAAGGCAATGGCACCCCACTCCAGTACTCTTGCCTGGAAAATCCCATGGATGGAGGAGCCTGGTAGGCTGCAGTCCATGGGGTCGTGAAGAGTCGGACACGACTGAGAGACTTCACTTTCACTTTTCACGCATTGGAGAAGGAAATGACAACCCACTCCAGTGTTCTTGCCTGGAGAATCCCAGGGACGGGGGAGCCTGGTGGGCTGCCGTCTATGGGGTCGCACAGAGTCGGACACGACTGAAGTGACTTAGCAGAAGTTCACTTAAAAATCCCAAAGGTCATTCCATCTTTGTAAAAACCTGCACCAAAATGCATTCTTAAAAATCCCCCTGCAAAATATATTCCAAACAGTAAAGATATTTGTATTAAAATCTTTCTACATTTTAAATGTAGTTATGGAATACAAATGGTAAATTTTCTTTTAGCAAATGCTATCAAATAATTAATAATTTAAATTTCTATTTAAAATAGCAAGTATTAAATTATACTTTGATTTGCTAAACAGATAAGCAGAAGGACTTAAAACACTTTTTTCCTGAATTTGTAGTTCAACACATAAGTTTAGAAAATAACATCTTATCTTCTAACAAGTCCAAAATATCTATCTGTATTATATCAAATTAAGCACTTCTCAAATGGTGAAAAAAGGTTTCTGCATTTCAATACATGCTCCAATGTTCTAAAATAGTATCTTTCTGGATCAAATTGAGACATTATAATTAATGAAATTTAATTATAAAGATCTAGTTGTTTTTTTCCAAAATGTGATTTTTGTTGTTGTTGTTATTGTTAATTCTTTTCTCAATCTTACTTAATCATAAACAAGGTTAACATAATGATTAAAATTACAGGAAAACTAGGTTTTAAAAACTGTAGAGCATCTTTGTAATTTAGCCCCAATTGGAAGACTGGAAACTACAATATTAGTAAGTATATTGCAATTAGTAATCAGGAAGAGAAAGGAGAGGCAAATTCTTATCAAAATACTACATCACTAAACTGTTGTTTAGAAGAAATGAAAATAAGTAGTAAGGAAAGGTGTATTTCAAATAAAAGGTCTACTGCTATAAAAAATTTTTTAAAAAAAGGTCTAACCTAATCGAAGAGGCCTATATTCAGTTACTTCTATGAGCATAAAAAGAACTGAATGCCTCCCTTGGTGTATACTGTAGGAAACTGTACTCTATCGCTATCCTAAAACATTTATACTATATGTATATATGTATGTGTATGACATTTATATAAGTAAATATCAACATAACATAATGTGTAAAAAAAAGTTAATATAGCTAGCCTAAGACTACTTACCCTTTGAACAGCCTCCTTTTAAGGTTGTCCTTTGGCTAGCTTCTAGGAACATGGCAGATAAACAGTTCCCTACAATCATATAAAACTTCCCCTAAATGATAAAGAACTCATTATGCCTAGACTGTGTGTACAAATAATATGGTTTAAGTTAAATATGTTTTTCTGTGGGAGTCTGGAACTTTGGTAGGTGCAAGGAAAGAATGCCTACATGACCAGTCCTGGGTAACATCCCTGAGAGTTGAGTCTTTAATTAGTTTCATTAATAGACAACATTTTGCACATGTTGTCACAACTCACTGGAGGAATTAAGTGCATACTATGTGACTCCACTGGGAGAGGACTCTTATAACCTTCTGTCTGAGTTCCTTTGCTCATTTTGCTTTATATCCTTTTGCTAATAAACCTTAACCATGAGTACAATTTACTAAATCTTATGAGTTCTTCCAACAGAACACCAAGCCTGAGGATGATCTCAGGATCAATGATAAAGACAGTTTGAGACTCTTTGATTACTAAACATTGATTTACACATTAAAGATGCTTATCACATATGCAGATGGCAAAAGCTTAATGAATGTATTGGAAGATACAGTGAAGTATCAAAAAGGCTTGAACAACTGAGCTGATTCTAACAAAATGAAATTAAGTGAGATAAGATGGTCTAGGACTATGTTTTTAAGAAACAACACAACATATGTATACCTATGGCTAATCCATATTCATGTTGGCAGAAACCAACAAAATTCTGTAAAGCAATTGTGTGTTTTACTTGCTCAGGTGTGTCCAACTCTTTGCAACCCCATGGGATGTAGCCCACCAGGCTACTCTGTCCATGAGATACCTTCAACTAAAAAATAAATAAAATTTTTAAAAAGAGGGAGGGGAAAAAAATAACACAAGCTACTATACATGTAGGAAGAAGGAACTTATAATTAAGTAGGTATGAAAAAGACTTCAGGGTTTATTGAAAATAAATCCATATATTAATATAATATATAATTAAATTAATATATATTATATAATTAATATAAACCCATATATTAAATGGTAAGATATAACTATCAAAGATTCCTAATTTACTTCTGTGCTAAATAAAAAGCATACTGTATACAAACCAAGAGTAAATAACAGCACAACTCTCCTCTGTTACTGGTCATATCACATATAGAAAATTATATTTATCCATTTAAAGAAGAATATATTACAGCACATTCATGGCAAAGCTGGTGACGAGCTCTAAAACCATATTTTACAAGGAACAGCTCAAAACTAAAAGACGACTGGAGACAGGCACAATGGTTCTACTAACATATATACAAAGTTCTTGGGTAAAATAGAAATTTTAATTTTTTCCATATAATCACAAGGAAAAGAAATCAGGAAGACATTCATTCAAGTTGCATACAAATAAAAAAATTATCTAAAATTCAAAGCTACCCCAAAGACCATTTACCCTCCTTTAAAACACATGTTTGAAGCCTAAATGTCCACTTAATGTGGGTTTTGGAAGGAAGAATTCAATTAGGCAGATAGCTATATTAAATAAAACTTAAATAATCTTTCATTTCTTCTAAATACTCTTTTCCATAGCTGCTTCATGTATACTCTACTAGAAAGGCAGAGGGAAAGGACTTTGAAGTACTCTTCAGTCCCACTGCACCCTTAACTGAGTTGAGGAGAAAAGTGATAAGACTTCAAAATACAGTTAAGCCAAATTATTCAATTCAACTCAACAAATAAATGACGTACTAGAGAGCCCTTTACGTTCAGCTCAACAAAGAACTGAGGAGCCACCATGTACAAAGCGCTCTGAGGAACCAGGGCAGTGTAAAAGAATGGGGAGAAAAGCTGGACTTAAAAGCATTCCCTGGCTCCTTAGACATTTATACCAGGTGTCACAGCTCCAGACTGGTAAAGCCTCTCACTTGCTTACCACAGCTCCAGTCACCACTGTGGGAATATGGTTCTGAAGGTTAGAAAAATCCCAAGTATCAAAACCAGGCCTGGGGTTCTCAACCATTAACAGCTTATGTCTTAAGGTCCACCCTCAAAGACACAGGCCTCCAAGGTGTCTGCTTGAGAAAAGATCCTCCCCCACAGCTATAACAGAGGCAGAAGAATACAAGAGGGAAAATGTTCTAAGTCTTTCTCAAACTCTAATATAGGTGGCTGTGTGACACACACAACATGCTTTCCACCAAAAAAAAAAAAAAGAAAGAAAGAAAGAAAGGAAGGAAAGAATTTGAGTACCATAGTTTAAATGAGGCTCAGCAGACCCATCCCAGTTTTAAGGGTTTTAGTGTTGTTTTTCAGTGTATGGAAGATAAATACCACAAAAAACACATTAAACAAAGCAACCTCTTTCAGGGGCTCAGAGGAGATAAAGTGAAAATCAATTCTCTTAATTTACTTGTTAATGTAGAATTGCTGCTGGAAGTCTGTGGTGAAGCAGGTAGATTCATTACTATTTGAACCACCAGGGAAGCCTAAAGGTAGGCTGACAGTTGTTAGCGTGAAGGTAAACAGGCTCTCTTCTTTTAGAAAATTGTTACCATGTATAAATAATCATTTTAATAATACTAAGTATTTCTCTTTCTTAAAAATTCAAACAAAATAATACTAAAGTTTATTTATAAAATGTTCATAAAAAGTATGCAATAACATAGAAAACTGCTTAAGATATAAATAACTACATTAAAAACCCTTTACATAGAAAAAATCCTGGTCCATGGTAGAAAATGACAGGGGCGGGGGAAACAAATTAGTTTTTATATCTATGTGTTAATATTATATAGAATTATGGGTGATTTACTCTCTTTTATATCCTTTTAAATACTCCTTATATTTCCTGCTGGCTCAGACATAGTTTGCCTGCAATCCAGGAGACCCAGGTTTGATCCCTGTGTAAGGAAGATCCCCTGGAGAAAGAAATGGCAACCCATTCCAGTATTCTTGCCTAGAAAATCCCATGGACAGAAGGAAGAGCCTGGTGGGCTATACCCTATGGGGTCACAAAGAGTCGGACACAACTGAGAAACTAACACACACATATTTCCTTAAGGAATAATACTTGTTTAAAGATCAAAAATAAAAACTAAAATGAATTCTGACTGAGGATGAAAAAGGGGAATTAGCTATGTTGAAGCAATGAGAATTAGAAGAGGCAGACTATTATTCAACATAGTTTTGGAAGTCCCAGTAGGGCAATCAGAGAAGAAAAAGAAATCCAGATTGGAAAAGAAGAAATAAAACGCTGTTTGCAGACAACTTGATGCTATACATAGAAAACCTTAAAGATACCACCAGAAAATCACCAGAGTTAATCAATGAAATCTGTAAAGCGGCAGGATATAAAATTAATATACAGAAATCCCTTGTATTCCTATACACTAGCAACAAAAAATCCAAAAGAAAAATTAAGGAAACAATCCCATTCACCACTGCAACAAAAAGAGTAAAATACCTAGGAATAAACTTATCTTAGGAGACAAAAGATCTGCATGCAGAAAACTACAAGACACTGATGAAAAGAAATCAAAGATGACACAAACAGATGGACACATACATTATGTTCTTGGATCTGAAGAATTAATATTGTGAAAATGGCTATACTCCTCAAAGCAATCTACAGAGTCAATGTAATTCCTATCAAATTACCAATGGCATTTTTCACAGAACTAGAAGAAAAGTTTTACCATTTTTATGGAAACACAGAGCACCCCAAATAGCCAAAGCAATCCTGGGAATGAAAAACGGAGCTGGAGAAATCAAGACTCCCCAACTTCAGATTGTACTACAAAGCTACAATCATGAAAACAGTATGATACTGGCAGAAAAATAGAAATATAGATCAATGGAACAGGACAGAAAATCCAGAAATAAACCCATGTACCTATGGTCAACTAATCCATGACAAATGTTGGAAAGACAGCCTCTTCAACAAATGGTGCTGGCAAAACTGGACAGCTACATGTAAATAAGTGAAATTAGATCATTCTTTAACACCTGACACAAAAATAAGCTCAAAATGGATTAAAGACCTAAATGTGAGACTGGACATTAAAAAACTTTTAGAGGAAAACATAGGCAGAACACTCTCTGATATAAATCGCAGCAAGGTACTATTCACTTTGTCTCCCAGAATAATGGAAACAAAAACAAAAATAAACAAATGAGACCTAATTAAACTCAACGACACTTTTGTACTATGCTGAACACTGAACATTTCCTTCCCTTTCACTTTAATAAATTTTCAAATACCCCAAGGTATCCTCTGAGACTAAAGCATCCAAACACATAGCTATATATTTAGGTCAATTCATCTTTAAAATTGGCAACCCACTCCAGTATCCTTGCCTGGAGAATTCAATGGACTGACAGCCTGGCAGGCTACAGTTCATGGGGTTTCAAGAGTTGGACATAACTTAGCAACTAAACTGCCATCTTTTAAATGCATCAAGTTCTCTAATTCTTCAGTCTATTCCATTTTTCCTAAAATTGTTTTGCAATCTCTCCCTCAAATTCTAGAAATTAGATAGTCTGCCCCTTAGCCTGCTTCCCACAATTCAATAAATTACTCTCTGGACTTAAAAGCATCCAGGAGTATCTGCAGAACCACAATTTATGTCACATAAAACATAAACAAATATTTATTGTCCTGATTTATTGATACAAAAATGCAAACATAACCAGCTAATTCAGATTTCAATAATTTGAATTTTGCAATGACTCATCTTGAAAATCTTTTTAATGGGTACCATAAGTTAAATGATCAAAATTTTCACAAAAACCTTAAATGTTTAAAACAACAAACTTTTCAAACAATTCAGTAAAATTAAGTTATATTCAGTTGATGCATACACTAGAAACTAAGGAAACAGTTCATCTAAGGACATTTATAAGGCAATCCTGTGTTAGCCTAATTAGAGTTCCTTTAATTTTTCTATAACCACATTATTTCACTGAAAGAAAACTGAATTATACATTAACAGGGTTTTATGTAAAAATATCACTAATTCAGACTGCTCTCTCTGATTCCCTGAGTACAATTTTTTAGACTATACACAACAAAGCACTTCATAAAGCACGGTAGCCAGAAATGTCAAGACCTTTTCTATCAGTAGGTTCAGAAAAAAACATCCTATTATGACTTCAACAACACTGCAAATCCATTATAAAGAATATTTAGAACATAAAGTGAACAGCTATGACATGTTTACTTTTCAAAAGCGGATATATATATATATATATATGTGCTAGTGTTTTTGACAATTCTTCATCATTAAGGAGAAGGGGGCAACAGAGGACAAGATGGATGGATGGCATGATCAACTCAATGGATGTGAGTTTGAACAAACTCCAGGAGATAATGAAGTACAGGGAAGCCTGACGTACTGCAGTCCATGGAGTCACAAAAAGTTGGACATGATCTGGTGACTGAACAACATCATCATCATTAAGGTTATAGTTTTTAAATATATAACTGCTGCTGCTGCTGCTGCTAAGTCACTTCAGTCGTGTCCGACTCTGTGTGACCCCATAGACGGCAGCCCACCAGGCTCCCCCATCCCTGGGATTCTCCAGGCAAGAACACTGGAGTGGGTTGCCATTTCCTTCTCCAATGCATGAAAGTGAAAAGTGAAAGTGAAGTTGCTCAGTCATGTCCAACCCTCAGTGACCCCGTGGACCGCAGCCTTCCAGGCTCCTCCGTCCATAGGATTTTCCAGGCAGGAGTACTGGAGTGGGGTGCCATTGCCTTCTCTGAACACTGCTCAATTCAGTTTACATATCTCTCAATAAATTCAGCAGATGTTTTTAAACTGTTGTGTTTTTTAAAAAGATAGGTAAATTTTATGACCCTCTATGAATAAGAAATTTCTTTAAGAAATTAGCAGTGCTGAGAATACATCTCATTAAAATTTTCCATGACCTCAAAATCCCACCTTCAATATACAATTAAAACTTCATATGGAATTTTTCCTGTATTAACTAAGTCAGTCCTCATTTTCTACTCAATGAAAAAGGGTCAGATCCCTTAACGACCAGCCATCCATAAATACATTATTCAAGAACTTTATCACAGGCAAAAACGTTGCTGCACAAGGTATACGGTCAGTACTATCTTTGTCTGGCTACGTGATCTTGTGAGGGTCACTTAAAAATCTTATCTCAGATTTCTACATGTAAAATGAGATAGGGTTTACTCACAGGAGCTTTTAGAATACATTTAATTCATAATGCCAAGGGCATTATACATGTTCAAAAGCATTTTAAGCTTTCTCAAAACTTAATTTCTTAACACATATGACAGGAGAGGCAAGTACTTGTCTCCAATCTCCTCTATGCACACAGAATCATTTGAATATATCCCATATTAACATTCCCAAACTAAGACATCACTGGTAATCTCAACAAAGAATGTTACCTCAAATCCTAATAAGTTTTCTATTTAAAAAATATGTGTACCTTTAACTATAGCAAAAGTAAACACTCTGCAATGACTGCAAATTGAAAGCAGAGGGATTTTTTCTCAGCCTGTAACAGGTGCTTCCCTGGTGGCTCAGTGGTAAAGAATCTGCCTTCCAATGCAGGAGACATGGGTTTTGATCCCTGGATCAGGAAGATCCCCTGGAGAAGGTAATGGCAACCCACTCCAGTATTCTCACCTGGGATTCCCATGGACAGAGGAGTCTGGTGGGCTACAGTCCATGGGGTTGCAAAAGAGTTGAACATGATTTTTAAGCATTATAACAAATACACATATATCCACATGCACACACCTTTTTATCTTGTCCCATAAATAAATGCTACCACAAAATGTTCTGGACTTCAAAATCTATAAATGTATATCAAGGTATAGCCCTCTAATAAATTTAAATTTTTTGTTCAATTTTAAGTATTAAATCACATATAGAAACTGAGAAGATAGAGCTGATAAGTCGTGCTGATGACTGAAATAACAGAAGCCATTATAAGACCCATTTAATAATAATATATTCTAAACATAAATCTTCAAAATGTACTTTTCCACAGTTATCTCCAAGTAAATATACCTAAAAATCCAGTAATCTTTTGAGATCTTGGAGTGCAAGAAGTTAAATGCATATTTATTTGTAATTTTCCTTAAATTTGAAAATCTAATTTATGGCAAGAACATTTCACAAAAACCTACATATACATTACACAGAAGTTGTTTTCTTACAAATAAGAAATTATAATTTGCAATTGGCAAGGAATTCTAAAGACAAAATTTTGAAACTTTTTCTTGCCAAAATAATCACAATAAAAATCCAAATACAATTTAACTTGTTAAAATATTAAAACAAGAACTTTATGATTTTTTTAACCTATTGTTCACAAATTATCTTTTAACCTTGGCAAAACCTATCATTTATAGTACCAATTTTACAAATACCATTTTTAATTACAAAACCTGTGGAGGAGTTAATGAAATAATTGTGAAGAAGCTATTTATTATTATAAAATGTATACTCTAAAAATACCTATTTTAAACTTCAGACTTTATTAGGAATATAAGTAAATGTTTTAAAACTGTATGTTACACAGAGTATATGCATGAACACTTGCTCCTGTCAGGCATAACCTCAGACAAATGCACAGGTCATTTCTTGCTACAGTCTGCACTGCATTCAAAGACACATTTTGAATTTTAAAGAACAGACTATATAACTTTGTCCTTGATTTTTTTTAATGTGTGGGCCTTCCACTGAAAATAATGTCATCACTTTGAATTTATAGAGTATATTTGAGTAGTTTTAACCAGCATCAACATCATTTCCACTTGCTTAAGTAGAAAACATAAAATAAAATTGGAGTCAGATTTCTAAACTCAAAGAGAAACGTGATTTATTTTGCATAAAGGAGCATTTGGGGAAATTTCAGAATTTAAGGAAAAAATTCCATCCAATAAATTCTATCTCTATACTTTATGTTGCTTCTTGATACTTATCACCTGCATATTTTGAAATTTTACGATCTCCAAAATTAATTTGATCCCATTTATGACAGTGAAGATATTGATATCATATATGCCTTAAACACCCATCAGACATAACCATCTCCAGCTGAATTTATTACTCTGATTTTCTTCACCATAATAGGGAATCGTATGTGAAAATAAAATAAAAGTTATCATTAAAAAGTTACAGATATGATCTTTGGGGATGGGGGTGCTAAAAAACAGAATCTTGCCTATCTGCGAAATAGGCAGCTAACACATAAGCTGGACTCCACTTCCCTAATGCAAGGTCATCCTTCTGTTATTTAAAGATGTGAAAAATGCATTTTAAAATGTATTAATGGTGCATTTTTTTAAAATGGTGCATTAAAAAAATGTGGTAGGTAACAGAGATACATTTTAGATTCAGCAAATAACACTTAAAAATGATTATGCTGAAGCAAAATTATATAAAGAACATCTAATATCAAAGAAAGGCATCAAATGTCTCTGAAAATTTTACATGTAATAACAAATATTATACAAGTCAGAAACTACATAAACTCTTTAAATGAAAATTGTATTGATACAAAATTTGCTAATGTTACCTGTAAAATCAACAAATCTACTGTGAAACATCAAAATAGTTTTTAAACAGCACACTTAACAAGACAATTTTTCCAATTATAAAAGAAGTAAAGGTTCACTATAAAAATTTTTAAACAGTATTAATAAAGAAGGAAAACCTAATCACATCACTTTTAATATTTTTAAAGAATTGTTACACTATTAAATAAAGGTAAAATATTTTAAATTATAGAGCAAAACTAGCACTGGATAAAACTGCTGCCTCTAGATTTTGTTATTCATTGAAGTGTTAAGGAAATTTCCTCCCTTGCTTATTTTCTAAGAAGACTTTCCTGAGGAATAGATATTAAATTTTGTTGAATAATTTTATAGCATCTGCAGGAACAATTATGTTGCTTTTCTCCTCTGACCTATTACTAATGGACAATATTAATAAATTTACTATTAATAAGTGAAAAAAAAAACTTACGTTTATAAGAAACACTGAAAGGAGGATTATTTTTTCTCTTCAAATCATTTTTCCTCAATGTCCACACACTTGGTTGTTGATTTACAACTTTCTACACATCCTTCCTAATCTTAAAGTTTTACTCAGGGAAAGGAGCGACTGTTGGACCCTACACATCAGAACAGAGCATCAACTCAGTAACAAAGGCTCCTGTGCACTGTGACGGTCCTTCCTGGACAGAAGGATGCTATGCTCAGCACATTACACAAGCAAATTCCCCACATCTTAATTTCCTCTGCTTATCACACATTTATATCGTTTTCACATCTAATGATTACCTTCCAGGGTAGGGAGAGACAGAGGAAAGTCATTTAAGGCAACAACTTCATTTCTAATTTTATATAATAAATGATATAAAGAGAGCAACTCTACTTATAATCTTTGTTTCTTCCAGGTAATACGTTTATGACAAAATACCTTAAATTCCAAGTTAGTACACAAGGAAAACTAAAATGCAAAGACAAATGGCAAGGTACTCAACAATGCTTTCCTACTACTGCCAATCTGATGAAAGAAAAATGTTTAAGGATGTTGTTTTAAATATATAACTAATATAATTTTTGTATTTACTATATTCAATAAAGTGTTAGTCGCTCAGTCGTGCCCAACTCTTTTGCAACCCTATGGACTGTAGCCCACCAGGCTCCCTGTCAGTGTAATTCTCCAGGCAAGAATACTGCAGCAGGTTGCCATTTCCTTCTCCAGGAGATCTTTCCAACCCAGGGATCAAACTCAGATCTCCCGCATTGTAGGCAGATTCTTTACCAGCTAAGCCACCAGGGATGTAGGTTAATCTCAGAGTCATCCTGTCTCGTTTCATCGTCTGCTTGCTGGATACCTTTCATCTCCAATGATGTCTTCATGAACAACTATTTCTGGGAAAAGAGCTTTCAGAAATTAAGGAAGCTTTCTACATTTAAAAAAATCTGGTGGTTTAGTCACTAAGTCATGTCCGACTCTTGTGACCCCATCGACTGAAGCAGCCAGGTTCCTCTGTCCATGGGATTCTTCAGGCAAGAAAACTGGAGTGGGTTGCCATTTCCTTCTCCAGGGGATCTTCCCAACCCAGGAATCAAACCCAGGTCTCCTGCACTGCAGGCAGATTCTTTACCACCTGAGCTATGAGGGAAGCCTGGGTTTAGGCCAAATTCAAGTTTAACAGATTTGGCAAAAAAAAAAAAATGTCATTTTATATAACTCTAAAGTGTTATAAAATACAACTTCCTTATCAGAATCAGTAATCTTTAACTCGTGATAGCAATAAATATGGCAGCCACAAAGACAATAAAACAGCAGCTACCACAATTCGAACACTTTATCTCATTTAATCTTTAAATCCAGCCTACTAGGAAGGTACAAGTCTCTGGATCTTTCTGATCCAGATGAGAAAACTGAAGACTTGGAACATTTAGTATCTTACCTAGGGCTAAACAGCTTATGAGGGCTAGGGTTTCAGTCCAGGCTTCACAAACTCATAGGTTACAAAGCCTTATGACATTATATAACTTTAGAAACAACTCCACAGGTAACAGAACATTTAGAAATAGACTACAGCATTATTGTTTGGCTGCCATCTATAACCAAATTGGATAATTACCACAGAATACAGTATAGTGGTAAGAATGATGGTTATGCTTTCCATTCTTAAAACATATTCACCTTAAAAAGGCAGAATAGTTTCAAAATAAATATTATCTTATAACAAAACACATATTAAGTCAAAAGGAAGTTAAGTGGCTTATCCTGGCATTGCCCACAAAACTTTAAAATAAGTGAAGAATCTAAACCAAGGACTTGCCTTCTAGAGGCTTTCCTTTCAGCCTATAACAAAGCTTTCCTTCTCCACCCTTTGTCTTCAAAAAAATTACTAAAAAATTTATAGAGACTTGGAAAAGATATGCAATGAAAACTTAACAGAAATGAACAAAAGGACTATCAAGGGACTGTCATGCGCCAGGGTTTCAGTTTGATTAAAGACTAAAGCACTAAGTGTGGGCTTATCAGATTGCTATTTTAATAAAAGAGAGTTTTAAGATCAAGGAAAAAGATATCACAAGGAAAGAACTGAAGCAAAGATTTAGGTGAGGGGAAAAAAATAAAAAACTCAAACAAGCTTTGCAGGGAAAAGGTAAAGACAGAGGAACAAAATTTGAAGGCTGTGGGGGGAAAAGGCAGGGTAGCAAAATGGTTATGTGAGTGTGGACGAACCTCTACCACTGACCACTGAACCTTGGATAAATCGCTTTTCTTTGGCTTTCCCATCTTTAGTATGGGGATAAAAACAGTAGCTATCTCCAAGGGTTGCAGTGAGAATTAAAAGTTATCACATACGTAAAACTTCACTGTGCCTGGCATATAATTATTAACTAGCATGAGGAAAAGCAAAAAAGAAAAAATGCCATAAACACAGCCTCAGGTTTTCATTACAAAGGATGTATGAAGTCTTTTCTAACTATACTTACATACCAAACTAAAGGAATCAACATCTGATTCCCAAATAACACACACAATGTTGAAGTTCTATTTATATCACTCAACTTGAAAGTTAGTATTATGTTTCCTCAAACTTTATTTTCCTTAAACTGGTCTGAACTCAAAGGCACATTTCAACTTACCCAAGATGTCACTGGCAAACGGAATGAGAATCAATGTAAACAACCCAAACCACAAAAATGTGAAATAAATTTTTGATTTCCCAACAGTAACCTCTTATTCTAAATGTTTTATTAAACTGAAGCAACTGAAGCAAAGTCTGATTTTCAATATGTAGAATACCGTTTTATTCTTTATTTTAAACCTTTCTTACATGTTTAAAAATATACAGGGGTTCAGAACAACCTCAATAAAACAATGACATTTCTTTTACTAAAGGACCTCTTAAGTCAAACCACCAGTGTGCAAACATTGTTGGCTTCCAATTTGAAGAGTCATAGGCACACTTCACTATATGCATTTCATAAAATAATCAAAAATGCTGAGAATACTCAGTAGTTTGATATAAATTTTAAAATATCTGACAGGAAACTTAAGGTTAAAAAAAAAAAAAGTAAGATTTAGATGTTTTAGCACTTACACCTGCTTCACTATTAATTTCTCAAATGCCATTTTGCTACATCTAAACCCCTGACAATTTATTACACAACTCCATATAGCACACAAAAAATTAAGTTAATTTAATCTCTGAATGGGAAAATAGATCATTACAAAAGAAAATACTGACAGTTCTTACCTGTTATTTGATAATTAAGTATACTTTATTCTCAGCATCTCTAGGAATAAAGCTTGGTCTAATAGAAACACCTAATTAACAACTAACAAAAGTATTTTTCTATTAAAAGACGTTTTTATATATTTGTGTCCAATGTTGACGATTTAAGCAACAGTGATCTATATAGTGTGCTAAGAAGACATTAGGCACAGATCACATAATGTAATTTACATGTTCTTTGTTGTAAAAAATATAGTATGTGCAAATGCATTATCATACAAATTTTAGTGGACCACAACAGTAAGCTTTGCAGACCTAACATAAAAAGGCTAATATTTTACTCTTTAAAAAAAAAGGTGGAACACACCAAGTAGCTTTAAGAGCAATATCCCACTTCTGAGTGAGTCCTCTGCATTTGCATTGTGAATTATCTTAAAGAAAAACAAAGCTTAATTATAGGCCCCCCGAGAAAGGACACCACTTTGGGCACATGTATTATTTCAAAAGCAACTAAATAAAAATGTTTCCCAAACCCATTAAAAAATACTTAACACAATATCTTAAACAATATATAGAATACTTTTTTAGAAGGAATAAGCCATTCAACATTATGACTTTTATATAATAGATTCTTTCATTAGCTAAGACACTTCTGGCTTAAGGTACCAAAGGATGCAGATAAAGAAAAATGGAGGAAAAATAATAGCAGGCTGTTAGAAAGGCGGAGGGAGCATACATTTACCCAGAAGAAACAAACAAACGAAAAAACTGTTTCTTCACTGCAGAAATTTGTGCTACGGATATAAAAACACAAGCATAAGGGTTGTGTGGCAGGTAATAAAATATAATGCTTGCTATGCATCCTCCATGGAGGGACCTTTTAGGGACTGCAGATTAGTGAGTTTAGAAGTACACTTTGATGCAAAAGGTTATACGTTACCACATATAAAATATGTAGCATTTTTCTATAAAGGGCAATTTATGTAAGTAATTCCACAAACACAGAAGAGAGTGAGAGAGACAGAGAGAAAGAGAATGAGAGGCAGAGACAGAGGAGAGAGTCCAGTCAGAAAGAGAGAGAGAGACAGAACGCCAGGGGCTTCGCTCATGCCCTGTGGAAGATCTGAGGTACTTTTCCATCCTCAGAGCTTCACTTTTCCTAGTACTGCATATTTATACTCACACACCACAATTATCTCATGAGATTACCCTCTATATATATTTAGGTTTTTTTTTTTTCCGGGAAAAAGAAAAAAAAAAAAGAAACGTTTAGTCCCTTCCTCTCATAGTCAACTATTCAAGTAAATATTTCTCTAGTGGCAAATTTCCAGATGAAGCAAGGATACAATCCAAAACTACTGTCAGATTACATGTGATTTACTGTGGAGTTTTCTTCAAATGGAGCAGGAATTAGCCCGTTTCCTAGGTTTGGGGTCTCGTGCTTCCTTATCCTTGACACACATACAAGATGTACACATTGTCTCAGACAGTCTTCGGAGGCCTAGCCGGAAAACACTGTTGGAGAGGCTGTATATAACACAGTTACAAAAACTATTACTTATAGCCAGCCAGGTGGTTAGGAAGGACAGTGTTGGATTGTCCAAGACCCGGGAGCTTTCTAGAAGAAAGTAGATGATATAAGGGAGCCACAGCATGTAAAACACACTGGTTATCCGGAACAAAACCATGGCGTAGCGACGATCAGGGCTATGCCCGGCGTCTCCGGAGGCAGCCGCTTCATGGCTCGGGAATCGGGCCCTCCGGTCATTTATCTCTTTGGTGTGCTGCCGGCAAATTTTGAAAATGTGGAAGTAAGTGAAGCAGACAACCAAGGCAGCAGGGGCATAAAGTAAACAAACAATAAAGCCGGTAAAATAGGCACTGGTGAGCCAAGACGTGGCACACCATTCAAAAATGTCACCGTGGTAACCAGGTTTCCCCCAGCCAAAAAAGGAAGGCAAGAAAATTAGGCAAGAGTAGATCCAGATTAAAATAATGCAAATTCTCAGGCGACATGGGGTGACCAGTTGATTGTAGGACAGAGGCTTGGTGATGGCAAGATAGCGATCCACACTGATGCAAGCAAGACATGCCATAGAAACACTTTTCAGTACTGAGATGATATATCCAAAAACCTGGCAAGTCAGTGACTCGTGGATACCTGTGGAGTAGTGGAGAAGTGAGAGAGTAGGAACCAAGCAGCTAACTCCAACAAAAAGATCAGCATATGCCATTGTTTGAATGAAATAGCTGGTCGTATAGTGGTGTAAAAGTGGAGCACAGTGAAAAACAAAGATGACCGTTAAATTCCCAGCAATGATGAGAAATGTCAGCAAGACAATGACAATTGTCTCGAAGATGCATACATCCACCGCACTGTAGTGGCCAAATCCAAGTGGGCAGGAGTGACGTTCAGACACATTCAAAATGCCACTGCTCGTGTTCAGGATCCTCCATTCAGTCCACCTGGAATCATTCATGGCTTGGAATTAAAAGGACCTGCAGCCCTAGCTACAGCAAGCAGGTGCCCTGCCTAGCATCTGCTAAACTCTGCCCAGGAGTGTCTCAGCGTCAGCTTCGGCAGACAGTGGCAGTGCTTCTGTCACAGCTGAGCATCCCGGGGAGTACTCAAGTCTCTTCATCAGCCTCGGTGCAGCAGTAACACACCTCAGCTTTGGGGGGGGAGGAAGAGGAATAAGCTAGAAAGGAGGTGAAAAACAGGTCACCAATTAGCTTCCTCCGATGCTTTCAAACAACTTTTTGCAGACACAAGGCACTTCTAGAGAAAATGAACTTCTTAATGATATCTTGCACTATGAAAAATTAAATCTGTAAAAGGAAAAAAGCAATTGCCAAGGAAAGAAAAGCTCCTGTGGACCATTAGTTCTCTTCAGAAAGGTAGTTTCTTAGGGATCAACTAGGAAGAACGAGGAAGAAAAAAAAAGTCCTAAATAGTAACTAAATAGTCCTAAACAGGTTTCCTGTTTCATCTGTCAGGGGAAATGGATTCAAATTTTAGAACTTAATTAAAATCACAAATTTGGTTGGAAAGCTAAGAAAAAGTTCATTGGGCTAAATAGTGTCTTTAGGTTCAGTTCAGGGTTTGATACTGGTGGGTCAACTTTATGATCCATTTCTCTCTCTTTTATCTCAAAAGCTAAGAATCCCCTTCTCCAACAAGATTAATTCTAAAAGATTCATCTCTATTGGGGCACAAAGGAGCAGAAGAGAGGTAACAGACTCCAGACTGCCCTATAACTCTCATGAGAGGAAGAAAAAAGCATCCTTCCAATAAGGAAGATAATACACAATGGGTCAACACTGAAAAAATAGAAAAACAAACTTCTGAAAGTTTTAATTCTGCATGCATTTTTTAAGCATTCAGATGAAAACAGTTTTAGTCCATTACAGTTAATGATGCTACCACCAGGACTGTAATTTATATCTTTTCCTTTTCAAAAGGAAAGCAAAATCATTTTTGCTATTAATTCAGCATCAACAACTGAAAATAACCTTCATTATCTGATACGCCACCTTCCTTATAATGGAGCATGATCGTAAAATATATAGCTCAAAGTTAATTCTCACCTTTGCAACCACATCTCTCTCTCACAAATATATGTAAATATATATAAAATTTAGACAATAGAAACTTTCCTATATGCTCTGAACTTCTGACTAGAAATGCTACCATTATTTATTATTTAGGTATTTCTAGTAGGCTTTATAGTCTATATTGCTGTATCTTTTCTGTTTTCTTTAAATGATTAATACATTAAATCATTATTTCGACTAAATCTTTTCAAAGTAAAATATTACCTTGTCTGTTATATTTGCAGTTCTATAGCAGCCATATGTTAAGAAAATGTCTCTTCTATTTCTGTACTCTATTTTGAGCAAGTGCTCAATTAGTACAGGGGCCATTAGGTAGGTTATAAGATGTTCTTGTTTTAAAATACTTCTAAAGCATCGAGATGAGTTTAAATCCTAGGGTTTGAAATACTGAAAGATTGGCAGGATAGAATCCATCCAAAAGGCTTCCAAGGTCATTCTGATATCAGGTTAGCATTTGTCAAAAGTCTTTTTTAAAGTACAGGCATTTCAGAGACTCTCCTGTCAGTCTTTGTTATCATACCTTTTGAAGAAATACCATGCATTAGAAATAAAAACATTTCCTTCAGGAACAATGCAGGAGCTTAATAGAAAGCATTCTTCTCAAAGTTATTTTCTTGTGCACCATCAGGTCATCCAGGGAAGTCTTTCTTCTTTCATAATAATATCCACAGGATATTCCTCCTTGTACATTCCTAGTTTCACTTATCACAAAATAGTTTTCTTGTTACAGGAATAAAACAATGCTTCTCACCTACATTCACTCTTTATCAGCTGCTAGGCTGGGCTGCTTGATTCAGAAGTCCAATTTACTGTGATGCAGTTACCGAGATGCTGTCAGTATATTCTTCACAATCTCTCACTGCCTGCACCTGAGCCGAAGCCCTGCTCCTCCTCCTCCTCACCCTGAGCTGATGCAGAAGAACTCACCATCAGAAAGGTGACTCGGTCCTCCTGCCCCAGTCAACAGCACAGCCAATGGCCACTGCAGCTGAAACTGTCACTAGGTAACAGTTGCCAGGCACATGCAGGCTTATAGACTTAAACTCGGCAAGCTCCGATCAAGATTGACAAAAGAAGACAATGGAACTGACCGACGCTTATAACATATTAATGACATGTATGAATGTCTAGAGGTATTGTCCTTATAGCATGTGTAAAGATTATTTTCTATGAGCAGGACAGGAAAAAGACCCTAGGATGCACCTTTAAACCCTGTAGAGAAACTACCACAAGGTACTATGACACTAAAAAGTCAGCAGTAATCTAATGCTCATTGGCAGAAAAAACTTATTAATTATTAAAAATCATCTAAGTCTTCATGAACTCAAGTGACAGAGCAACTATTTTTATTCTCTAAAATATATTCTATTTTGATTAATAGAAGTTACTTTATAATCTTTCCAACCTCTGCCACACCCACACTAAACTGCTGAATCTGATGTACTTAACTGTACAAAGCATTGGAACTAATACCTCTATACTAAAATCTACTAGCTGGGCTATTTAAGGTCAAATATTACCTCAGAAAAGCAGACATTAGAAATAAACAGAATGACTGCTTAGTTCACTTTTTATCCTAATAGAAAAAAGAATTAAAGACTCAAAGAACTTTTTCATATATTTCTTGAGCTACTCATACCCAAGTAAGAGGAAAGCTAATTTATAAGCTCATTTACATAATAGATATTTAAAACCATTTCCACTTATTTTGACTTACTATAGACAAACATTCCCAACTTTAAAAATATTTCTTATAGGGTCAGCAACTTTCTTAAAAGTGATTTAGAATTAATTTATACATTATTTCAGAATTGAATCAGGAAATTTAAGATGAAAACGGATAACCAACATTTAGAGCATATTCTATGTGCCAAACATTATGCTATATGCTTTACATTTTTTTCTCAGTAAAAATACTAAATCCATATGAAGTAGATACCCATCATTATCATCTTCCAAAGGAAGAGAGTGGGTACCTAGAGAAAGTAAGTATAATTTGCTTACTAACAGTCATGAAACTAGGAAGGAAACAGGTCAAAATTGTCATTCTTAAAACCATTTTGATGAACCCCTCCCTCATTCTCTTTGTTTTCCACTTAGAGCAGCTATTAATAAAATGTCTAAGAACAATTATTTTCGGATTTAAAAAATTATTTATAAACCACAGGACCCTATTTTTTCCTTAATTTTTAACTAACTTTCAGGAAGACCATATCATTGCTAAAATCTTCATGAGGTTAGGTGAAATTAAGAAACCACATTTCTCATTACCAGAAAAATTTATAAAATAAGTTAGAATAACAATCTTAGAAAGAGTACCATACTAAGATTTGAAAGTAAATTTTGTAAATATTTTTAAATTATGAAAGTATGACAACACATTTACCAGAGACTTGGAAAATACAGAAAAAAGTCACATACAGTTCTACTCTATATTACAACTATTTTTAAGTAAATTAAATTTTTAATTGGCATTTCAATATCAAACTATCAAAAATTAACAGAAGAAATTAGAAAGCAGAAGTATATAGTAGATCTGAAAAGCAGTATGAACCTATTCAACATAATTAAGATATATACAATTTTCATACAATAGCAAGGTAAAAAAGTTCCCATTGACGATAAACCAGAAGACACCAGAACATATCTAGGGACATAAAACAAGGTGCAAAAATTTCATGGTCTAAAGGTACTGCAATTATACAAAGTCTGTTCTGTTATCTCTGTGGAATTATGTTAGAAACCAATATCAAAAGCTATTTGAAAATAACCCACGTACTTTCAAGTGCAATGTGACATTTACCAAGAGAGATCGCTGACCTAGTCACTGAAAGCCTCAAGAAGGTTAAAAGACTGAAAAAGCACAGAGGGTGATTGCAGAAGAAAGCATTTAAATGAGAAATTAATATAAAAGCTAGAAAAGTTCTATTTTACAGGGAAGCATTTTGACTTTTAGGGACACATAAAACCATGAAAAGCAAACAAGATTTGGCTTAACTAAAACTTTCTTTCACAATAATAATAAATATTCAAAATAAAAGTTATAGATGATAAATATTCATGACTGTAGACAGGTCCTACATTCCACATAAAGAGTTAAATATGAAGGTTTCTGACAAAAACACTGAGAAATAAAATATTACTAATTATTAAAGTGGCTTCATCTAAAAAAATCTTTAAAAAATCATTTTAAAAGTATACACTATACATTATTTTTCAAGTTTTGAATCATAATATTTTTAAAAAATCAGAGAAATGACCAAAATGTCACTTACAGATATTCAAATACTAGATCACTTTGACCCATTTATTTCCAACAAATAATCACTGGTAGAGACTTACATCTAAGAAAAATACAAATAATCCCTAGTTGTACATGCATTCAAAGGTATATGATAATATGGGAGGGAGAGTTCAAGGAGCAATAGATTTGACCCACCAAGCTTCCTTCTTTTCTTCTACCAACTTCAAAAAATCAGCTTCAGGAGTTCTGACAAGGTAATTTTCTTCTTTTCTGAGACTGACTCTTACTACTAGCCCCTCACTTTCTTTCCCTTCTATTCTTTTTTTCTGAACTGATTATAAGAGAAACTAATTTATAAAGTGAAGCTCTAATAACAACAGCACTAATAGCATATATTTACACAGCTCATTACATAAAGCACTCTGTTTTTATATTATGCATAATTCTCTTCATTTTAAGGGTCATTAGATGTTTTATTACTGCCATTCTTATTAGTCATTATCAACCACCCCCCTCTCCTTTCAACTTATGAATCATTATTTGGGATTACTTCAGAATTATTTCTAACAACTAAAAGTTAGAACTTCTTGAGATGATACATCACAGATGTTTAATTTTTCATTCATACCTTATATATGTTTTATATGTTCAACCTTTGTACATATAAAATTCAAATATGAATCAATATTTCATTAGACATCTAAGCAACTACTCAATCGGGGTTAAACAGCAAAAGAAGAGAGAACCATTAGCCACTGGTGGTAAACAGCATAAACAATAGGCAATGATTATCAAGGAGAAATGCAAAACCAATACTGTGGGAGGAAAAAAAAACAGAAGATAATGTAAAGTGTTTTTAAGCTTATTTTTAAAAGATACAAAAAGGTGTATGGACTCAGAATTTACTTATTTCTTCAACTATTCCTCCCCACCTATTAACTTTTCTCCACCTCACCGTCACTACCCTAAGCCAGCTAGCCATCATCGTGTGTGTGGACTACTACAGAGGCTTTCAATCTGGTCTTCCCGAGTGGTTGGTGGCCTCTTTTCAAACCACTATGGGCAAAACAGACAGAATATTCTTTTCAAAATGCAAACTAGATGGCACCATGCTCACTGAAATGCTTCAGCCATTTCATACAGCCCTTAGTATACAATTCTAACAGGTCCTACAAAATCTGATCTCTGTATACTATTCAATCTAACTTCTCTTTTCTATTGGGATTAGCTAATTAGGCTCCTAGAGAAGGAAATGGCAACCCATTCCAGTATTCTTTCCTGGAAACTCCTATAAACGGAGGAGCCTGGAGAGCCTGAGCCCATTGGGTCACAAGAGTTGGACATGACTTAGTGATTAAACCAGCAGCACCACCACAAAACTGGCCCTACCTGCCCCCTCTCCACCCTTTCCTCAACCCACACGTATTTGCTATGTTCCCTACTTGCCACAGGATATTTGTACCTGCTGCTGATTATGACATCATAGTTTTCTTTCTTTTTAGTTAATTCAGATATATATATATATATATATAATCCTAATATATAATTATATATTTTATATATATATATAAAATCCTAATATATTCAAATTAAGGGCAATATTATTCATTTATTTATTTATTAAAGTTGTTCAGTCGAGTCCGATGCTTTGCAACCCCATGGGCTATAGGGGCTTTTTTCAAACCACTGTGCTTTGAAAGAAACCATATACAGTCCATGGAATTCTCCAGGCCAGAATACTGGAGTGGGGTAGCTTATCCCTTCTCCAGTGGATCTTCCTGACCCAGGAATCGAACCAGGATCTCCTGCATTGCAGACTGATTCTTTACCAGCTGAGCTATCAGAGAAGCCCATTATTCATCTATACCTCTACCTAAATCCAATTCAATATGCATACTTAACTGCCACTTTGAAAAATCCTATCTAGTGGGAGATAATGATTATTATCATTTTAAGAATAAAAAAATGCTACAAAATATAGTATCAATGCATTTTAAATGTACTATCAAATGTAGTATCAAAGCAACTTGGTCTAAGCACCAAGAGAAAAAAAAATGAATATAAAGTGGGACATCTTAGAATCCACTGATTTTGTGATCCTTCAAGAGCAGAAAACAAGCTTATAGATCAACTTCATTTTATTATGAGGCAAGTTACTAGCTATTAAAAATATTTAAAAAATATTAGTGGTAATAGAAAAAAATTTCCTCAAACTGACAAAGACACTATATGGGAAAGATCACAGCTAACATAATGCTTAACAGTCAAAGAGTAAATGCTTTTCTTTTAAAACTGGAAACAAGGCAAAGACGTCTGCTCTCACCACATCCACGCACAATATTCTGGAAGTCTCAACCAATACAACAGGCATGACAAATAGTTTAGTGATAAAGGAAAAGAAAGACATGACTGTATATGTAAGAAAAACCCCCAAAATTCTACCCCAAAAGCCCATCAGAACTAATGAGTAAATTTTTTCAGAAACAAGGTTAATATACAAAAATCACTGCATTTCTATACACTTGGAACAGTAAATAAAATTGTAAACAATAAGCTATTTACAACAGCATCAAAACACAGAAAATATGAATAAATTTAACAAAAGACATGTGTGTCCTCTACCCTAAAAAATACGAAATGTCACTGAAAAAAAATAAAAGGTCCTAAGTAAATGGAGAGATATATAATCTGTACAAATTAGAAGACTCAATATTGTTACAAATATTAATTTTTCTCAATCCGACTCTGTGCGACCCCATAGACAGCAGCCCACCAGGCTCCCCCGTCCCTGGGATTCTCCAGGCAAGAACACTGGAGTGGGTTGCCATTTCCTTCTCCAATGTATGAAAGTGAAAAGTGAAAGTGAAGTCACTCAGTCCTGTCCGACTCTTAGCGACCCTATGGACTACAGCCTACCAGGCTCCTCCGTCCATGGGATTTTCCAGGCAAGAGTACTGGAGTGGGGTGCCATTGCCTTCTCTACTCCAATTCAAATCCAAGTAGGTTTTGGTAGAATTAAGAAGTTGATTCTAAAATTTATATATAAACACAAAGGACCTAGGACAGCAAAAACAATCTAAGGGAAGGATTAGAAAAAAATCTGGAGGACTGGCACAACCTGATTTCAAAACTTATTATAAAGCCACAATAATTAAGATTGGCATAAAGATAAGCAAACAGATGACTTAAAAGAATAGAGCCCAAAACTGTCCATACAATGAAATTCTGCAACAGGAAAAACTTTGATGAAAGAAATAGGAACATGGCTGCTGAGGGCGGGGGGGGGGGGTGGGGTGTGGGGGTGTGTGTGGGGGGGGGTGTGTGTAAGTTATAGCTGAAGAGAATGATAAAGATGACTACACTTGCTTTTTTCAAGTGCTCCCATTATGGTGCAAAGCCATCAAATTAGAGGCCTAAATTACTTGAGTGCATTTAAAGGCAATGCCAGGAAATCATATACATTGATGTTGAAAAAGAAAAACACCAGAATTCTCCGAAGCAATGTCTGAAAGAACAGAAACTGCTGGACAGAATAAGTACATTCAGCCCGTGTCTACTTTCACACTCTCTCAGTCATTATACCTGACTCACTCACTGCTCACTGTTTGTACTCACAGACACAACAGTCCAGATGCAAGTGAGACACTGAGCGAGAAAAGGCTTCTTATTAAATGCCAGTTACACAACACTCTGAGACTGCCCTAGCTAGCTGGGATCCGAGACAGCTGGCTGAGAAAGCAAGACCTTTGCGACAATCCAGTATTTGTAGTCAGTCACAAAGGAAAATGGACAAACAAAATACTAATTTATGTGCATGTTTAACTCAGTGGGGAGAACGCTCAAATATATAATTAAAATCAAATTAATTGGTCAAAAGCAGTATGCAGAGCAATAAAATACAACCATGCACAGGATGATCTTCCCTCACGTTTCTCCAAGTTATGCTATTCTTTTTAATAAACATCTATTTAGTTTGAAGACTGTGACTTAGAGAAGAAAATATAGGCTTTAGAATCAGCCAGATTTGAGTTCGCACTGGCTACAGCACTTAATAGCCGTAAGGCCTTAGCTACGTCATTTTCTTCATATATCTCAGTTTCCATATGTAAAACTGAGATAATAGTTAACTTTTTTAAAGTTGGTTATGAAAATCAGGAATTAAAGTAAACCTGAAAAAGCACATAAGGGTAGTTCATTCAATTCTCACTGATAATGAAGTTAAACATATTCTTCACTATAAACAGGCTTTTTGTTTAGTCATTTCTCCTCAAGAAACCATGCCCACAGTAACCTGCTGAGATTACAGAATTAAAAACAATACTCTCACTTTTCTCTTGAGTTGCCCTCTCTCTCAACAGTCCTTTTAAAAAAATATATTTTTAACATATACATTAAATATACATTAAAATATAATATACATTAAAAATACATTCTTAAAATATACATTATCTGAACCTCACCACACATCTTAGAAAATTCATGTAATTAGCAACACAGTAATATAAAAATTACCAAACCCTGGTCCATAAAAATCTCAGTTACAAGGATCCTGCAATTCCCAGACAAATGTTTCTTTTTTAATTTTTTAAATTTTGTTTTACTTTATATAATTTTACATTTAAATCTTTATAAGATGTATCATCCACTTATTCAGAATTCTGAACATACTTTAATTTTTGCCTAGTAGGCTGGAATCATCACTGTTAATGTCAATTAGAATACTATCTCATAACACAAATCAAAATTTGGATTCAATATACATGTATACTGAATCAAGAGAAACTAATTTTTACGAGCAATTAGGTACCTATAAGAGACTATATAAATTGTATATATGCATCCCTATATATTCTGACTCTGTTTGCACAGAAAAGAATACATAGCTCCCTATATTTTTATATATAAATACAGCAGTATTCTTCCTTCCTCTTTTAACTTGCTGTCTTTAATTTTCTAGAGGATTAAATATCAGAAACTAAGTTTATAAGAACTTTTTCCTCCAACAGTAAACAGAAGTACTGCTCTATGAATAAAGCGACATAGCTCAGGTCTGCACTGTCAATTACTTCCAGGTAAGTGAAGTGGTCCCTATTTTAATATGGCAATAGACATAATAAATACACTGAAAAACAACACAGGAAAAAAGGAAATTCCAGGCTTTCTTACAACATTCACATAAGAGCTATCAATCATTCATGTTCTTTTCTTACTTCATATAACAACAAATTTGGAAATTTAATTTTTATATCAATGAAATCCCATCAAGTATTAATACTGTCTCTCAGAATGGGCTCAATACAGTCACCTCCCTTTAATTTTTGTACAATAAAAACACAGAAGGAAAAGTTAAACCTTAAAATATTTCCGAGGAAAGTCTGTTAAAATTATATGAAAATAGAACAGCACAATTTCATTTTAAATAATGGGTTCACATTATAGGAAAGAAATGTTGATTCAAATTCATTTTTAATTGAAAGAGATTTTTCCCTTATAAAAGAAAATTGCTATTTTTTAAGATAACTTATTGTTATGGCAACTGAAGTGCTAAAAATAATAAAGAAATATCAAAGTTGTTATAGCAACTGGAATTTTAAAAAGCCATGAAGTATAAAATAATCAAACCTTTACTTGGCTTGAAATGCAACATCTATGACTCAGTTTTCAAAAGAAAATTTGAAGTACTCATGCTCTTGTCTTTACAAGTTGTCTCCGGAGTCCAAATTAAACGCACACACACACAAACTTAGGCATAATAGTTGAAGTATTTCTTATATTCCTTACATTTCTCTCACTGTTCTATACATATTAAACAATGTGGCTTTGCTAACCATACGAGTTACCAAACTTCATGAACAGCAGAAAATGATTACTAAATAAATGTGTGTTGAATTGAATTAAACTATACAGAGTTGGCTTGGAGAAGGCAATGGCACCCTACTCCAGTATTCTTGCCTGGAAAATCCCATGGATGGAGGAGCCTGGTGGGCTGCAGTCCATGGGGTTGCTAGAGTCGGACACGACTGAGCGACTTCACTTTCACTTTCACGCATTGGAGAAGGAAATGGCAAGCCACTCCAGTGTTCTTGCTTGGAGAACCCCAGGGACGGGGGAGCCTGGTGGGCTGCCGTCTCTGGGGTCGCACAGAGTTGGACATGACTGAAGCGACTTAGCAGCAGCAGCAGCAGCATACAGAGTTGGCACAAAACCTGGAGTTTCTGATTTTCTAACTCATTTCTAACCTCTAGGCTTCACTGTTCTGCTCTAGAAAACACTAAAAATGCAGGAAACTTTTACCCATTGCCAAAGTGCTTTGCCCAGATTCATCTAATTAGCTCAATTAATTTAAAAGTTTATTGAAGTCCTGTTGCATACTTGATACTACGCAAGGTTCTAGGACTTTTTTTCATAGAGTTCACAGTATAGAACAGAAGAACTAAGACAAGTTGCCACCATTGAAATGTAAAGTGCAATGACAGAATATAATGAAATTATCAAGAGAAAATTCATAAAGGTCCTCTAATCAGTGGTAGGATCCTTCAAGAAATTAAACCATGAGGTAACATAAATTTCTTGTCAGTTCCCAGAGAAGCTCAGATTAAGAAATTAAAACTGCAGATTTATATGCTTAAATCAAGACACATCTTTATTCTCATAGCTTTGTATGTTCCTTTTTGATAACTAATGACCAAGATAACAAATACAGTAACATTTGGTGCTAACTCCAGCATTTACGGACTGAAGAGAATTGGCTGCGAACAGACTTCTTGATTCCCTTGTTTTATTTGTATCAATCTGCATTTTAGTATTTTCACCCTAAAACCATCAGCTTATTTTTAAACAAGCAGTGATTTATCCTGTGAGCTACTGATGAAGACTTGAGAAGTTCAGACTTGGCTCAGTGGGAAATAGGAATATCTTAGACCTAGAAAGGGATTGTTGGTGTGACTGTGGATTAGTAAAGCCTCCTGTTACATATAATAAATGTGCACACACACACAAACATTTCCTTATCTACCTTACCCAGTAAAGAGAATGACTAGTGATGACTGGTACTATTTTGATCCTGACGCCAATACAATTCTATTGCTTTTTATTAAAAATAAATGATATGATCCCTTATATGAATGATTTGTAATAACTTGCTTTTTCTGAATCCATGTTTATTAGTATCATCCAACAAAATCTTATTTTTATAATTTTTATGAAAAAAATACAAACACTCAAAAACACCAGGAAAAAAACCTAATTTAAAGTCACAGAGTTGTATTAAGTGCTTAGATTGTATGTACAAAATAAATTATTCAACAGTTAACTTGATTTAAAAATGTAGTAAGTTATATCCACACAGTGCCTGTATTATGACTTGTATAACAGTTGTTAGACTTCTATTCATTTATGCCAAATATATAGTGTCTATGTGTATGTACACATTACACATTTTATAATATTTCTCAAACTGGAGTCCAACGAATCTTTAAGAGTTATCTTTTGGATCCCATGAGTATTCAATAATATCTTTTAATTTTCAGTTTTTACTTCCACAACAATCTTTAAGGCTTTACTAGAAGTAGATTCTGATAATCTGATGGCTATCTCATAATGAAGTATTGTTACACAATACTGGTGCCAACATTTGTCCAAGTGTTTACCACTGTTTTGGAGCCAAGTAGTTCTTAATTTGTGCAGGCTGAGAAATCAGAACATAAAGAGGTTTAATATGTAAATGATGTACCAAATAAAGGTTACATGACCTAACACCACACTGTACAAGGAAGTTTTCCAGTGGGTCAGAAGAGTGTGTTGGGAACACTGAGTCATCTGAGGGCACATGGCCCCATATGCATGCCAAACTCAAAGAAAATCTGTACTATAACTGTCAGGATCACACGCAAACTGTGACCAGCAGTTTAGTTTCAGGAAAATAACCTCATCCATAACATTAAATTAATATGGTAAGTGTGCATTTTTATTGATTTTACAGCTTGTTTCTGTTAGATTTATTATGGTCATCAGAAATAAAAGTATAAAGAGTTTATATTTAATTTTATATCACATATGGTTCATATTGAGGTAATAATGAAATGATATTTATAGTCAACACTGGTAAAAGGGGACTGTTGAGGACTTCTCTCCCCATGAAATGGTGTGGCATAGTCTTCAAAATGAATATTCTGGAAATACAATGTGATATATTTCCATCCCATATACTGTACTGTCAGCTCCTAGTCCTACACTATCATCTCATTTTTCTTTAAGCCTGGTACACAGTGCTTCAATCATATATACTCAGAACAAGTTTGTTGAAAGGATAATATTTCTGTTGATCCAGAACTCCCTACCCTCAAAGATCTCAAAATGCTTTATCAATAGACTTTATTGCTGACTTTATAAATGTATTTTATGGCTTACTGAAGATCACATTAAAAATATGATGAAAGAGAAAAAGTTCACAGAAAGGAGTGAAATGAAAACCCTCAGACCAGGGATGTATTAAGGTCATTAAGATTCTGTTGTAGCAACAAAAAATTATTTACTTGTCAATTTAATTCACCAACCAAAAAAAGGTTAAGTATATTTAGCCATCTTCTTCACTAGGTTATAAGCTCCTCTGAAAACATCTTTCACCACTGTTACTCTGAGTGGCAAGCACAGTGCCTGGCATATTACAGAAAGTGTTAGTTGCTCAGTCATGTCCGACTCTTTGCGACCCCATGGTCTGTAGCCCGCCAGGCTCCTCTGTCCATGGGATTTCCCAGGCAAGAATATTGGAGTGGGTTGCCTTTTCCTTAGGTAATAGTATTTTCTAAATAAATCAAATTAATTGATTTGCATTCCCCTCTTGCTAAATATCAACATAAAAATTATTTTATAAGTGTGGAGTCTAATCTAGCAGGTTGCAAAGAGTCCATGGGGTTGCAAAGAGTCGGACACAACTGAGTAACTAATTTTAATCTAGAACAAACGGCAGAATTCTCTTAAAATATCAGAAATTATGGTAGCTTAAACTCGTCCATATAAAGCTTTTCAAAAGAAAGCTAAAAACATTATACTGTCTCATTATCCTTGGGTCATGTTATGGGGGAATGAGGAAAATGAGAAATCAAACGAATTGACCTACATTTTCCAGCACAACTTTTTCACCAGGCAGTATCAAAGCTAAGTAGCTAAAGTGATTAGGTAGCATAGAGAACATCTCAGAATACTGAACCTCTGACAGAAATCACTTTTAAGAGAAAGAAACTGAGACAGGGAAGAATAAACCTATTATGCTGTTTTCAAGACATGACTAGGAGGAATAAATGTTGCTAAACTGGCAGAAGCTTGTAAGAAAATGTCTCTATTGAGAAGGATTTGAGATCAAAGAAAAAAATGTGATTAAAAACTGAATTAGAAGATTGAAGTAGGGATCAGCAGGGTGGTTGGGTAATTTGGGGCCCCCTAAGTAGAGCCAAGCAACAATGTTTACAAACTCCTGAGCTGAGGGATAGACTTTAAGTAAAATGAATGGCTATGTATTTATAGACATTCATTACACACACACACACATATGTATGTATGGATTTATTTATATATTTTGTTGTTTTTAGTCACAGAGTCGTGTATTTTGTTGTTTTTTAGTCACAAAGTCATGTCCAACTCTTTGAGACCTCATTGACTATAGCCTGCCAGGCTCTTCTGTCCATGAGATTTCCCAGACAAGAATACTAGAGTGGATTGCCATCTCCTTCTCTAGGGGATCTTACCAACCTGGGGATCAAACCTGAGTCTCCTGCATTGGCAGGCAGATTCTTTACCACTGAGCACACACACAGCGTGTGTGTGTGATTAAATGTCCTATTAATCTAACACTGACACCTTCACAAAGCCAGCTTCAACTCAGCAATGCTTTAGATGTTTACAGGGACAAGTGTAACAAGGTTAACCTTGAAAAGTGTAGCTGTACAACATGAACTCACATTACAAATGCTATAACCCTCTGGTTTTCCCATTCACTGTCTCTTAACTATCCCTACCTTCAGGTGCTGAAATAGCCTGATACACAAGCAGTATTAAATATAAAGATGATTTATAGAAATACAGTTATTTAAAAGTTACAGATTTTTTTGAAAAAAACGTAGTTTTATTTAAAGAAAACTACGCTTTGGATTAAAAGTAGATTCTCATAAGATTTAAACGTGCCAGTAGGGTAGAATTAACTGGGTATTTAGAAGTCAGAACACTAATCCTAAGTAATTAATAATCAACATTTACACTAGAAAAAAAGTGTTTACAGAATTTTACTCAATACCCAATATTATGAAGTTGCTTATAACAACTGAGATAAATCAACCTGATTCTTTTTTCTTTTCTCATATATATATTTTGACCATATATATTTTTTCTTTTATTAATATACTTCCTGTGCTTATGCTATTTGAATAATATCAAAACCTTGGAGTCTTTATACTCCAGTCTTTCAGTGATTGTGACAGGGAGAAAACATGATTAAGATGTATTTGTGATAGAAAAGTTTTAGAAAATTTCAGGAAACCATTTATCCAACATCTCTTGTATGTCTTTAAATTTATAAATTTAATAATCCTGTTTAAATGCTTACATATGCAAATCTTACCAAATTTTTGTACCAAAAGATGGCTGCAAAAGTGTGAAGGATTCTAGTTATAGTAATGAGTTAGAATGACATTTTCCTTAATAACTCCTTTTATAAATGTATCGCCCAAGCTGAATGTCATTATGAGACTATTTATAATTTAGAACTTTCCATCAAGATGATTTTATGCCCTGACATGACACTGAGTAGGCTGGAAACAGCTATATGCCCCAAAGGAAAATGAAATTATTGGTGTTATTTAAGAGCAAAGGTATTAAATACAAAGTATTCTTTATAGAACTTCATGAGAATGATGGTGGATAAGTGACTGCAATGTACAGTAAAATTAAACCTTTCAAGCAATAACAATTGCAATAATAAATGTTATTCCACCAATAAAGTTTCCTCCCTCTAAGGAGATGAAAGTTAATTATAAATATAATTCTAACCCTTTGAGCTTCCTAATAAACTAGATATATGGAATGGTACTACTACAATTAAGGTTTTTGCTGCACACAAAGTGGGTATTAGAAAAGTTTTGGAAAAGATAACTTACGCAGTATTTATGGAATGTCTTTACATTTATCAATTTCAACTTTGCATAAAATGAGTTTAAGTAACACAAGCAGTATCAAGAGGAAAATGTCAATTACTAGGGAACATGAGGATTAACTATATTTATGGAAAACATTGGTCTACACCCCATCATTAACATAAAACTGTGAAAAGGACAATCAGACTAAAGTGCTTGCTTCCATTTTCCTTTATTTACTTTCTTAATCTATTAAAAATAAAAAATACTAGGTTATATCTAATTTGCTCCTTATGTTTAGGGGGCTTTTCACAAGAATTCAACTCTGTGGAGAATTCTGAACACAGTATTGTGAATGCTCTTCATGTCTTAGTCAAATGCTACTGGAAATGAGAGAAGAAAGTTTTAGTTCACTTATGTACTGCATGATATAAAGGAAACCCCTTGACTTCTCCCAGTCCCAAATGCCTAACATATCTCATTTATATAAAGTGAGATACTTAACATATGAAGCATGAAAAACACTAGATCCTTTTTTAGAGTTCTTGAGAGCCTTGAAATTTTTACATCCAAACATTGCCTATTAAGAATAAGCATGGGCTAGAACACAAAGACTGTAGACATGAAAGCCAAAGAAAACTACTAATAAGAAATAACATACTACAGTATATATTGATTATACAGGTCAAATCCTATTTACAGCAAATGCCATAACAAATTCAAATGGAAAAACCTCAGCATGACAAAAAGATTCCCAATGCTGTGGCTGATAACCTAAGCATCTCAAATAATACTCAGTATGTAACAACGTTCCTTACCAACTGAAACAGAAAAAAAGAAAAAGGGTGGGGAAAGGTGGAAATTCCCCTGTTATTTGCTTACACTGACCGACAAGGATGAACTAACCATTCTGTTCTAAATGTTAAATCATAATCCTATTGTTGGCTTATTTTAATTCCACAAAAGCCTGCATTCCATTGTATACCACAATTTTAGAACAATAATAATGCCAATAAAGCACTAATTATGGGCACAGATAGGACATAAAAGTGTGCCATAAATGATAATATATATGCCAATGAAATGCAATAAAGTCTGGAATTTATTCTTGTTTTTATTTCAGAGTAACAGTAACACATTTCAGAAAGAGTGTGATTTCAAGGAGATTTTGTGTTGGTTGCTCAGTCGTGTCTGACTCTTTGCAACCACATGGACTGTAGCTTTCCAGGCTCCTCTGTCCATGGAATTTTCTAGGCAAGAATACTGGAGTGGGTTGCCATTCCCTTCTATAGTGTCTTGAATATGGTTTACATTAGTCAGCACCTTTTTCCAGAAATTTTGATCTAAGATAGTTATTCTTTATTTAAAATATGGTTGAGTACACTTGACTGAGATGACTTACATTAAAGTCTGAAAAGTATATGATAAAACATTTCTAGAAGTCAGTAAAATGTGTATTTTACCACTATCAAAAAGAGTTTAATAACTGAAGAAACACAGAAATGACATGGACTTGAGGAAATAAATGAAGGTTAAATCTGCAGTTTATTAGTTGGAGAAATCAGTCCTGAATATTCATTGGAAGGACTGATGATGAAGCTGAAACTCTAATACTTTGGCTACATGATGTGAAGAACTGACTCACTGGAAAAGACCCTGATGCTGGGAAAGATTGAAGGCAGGAGGAGAAGGGGATGACAGAGGATGAGATGGTTGGACGGCATCACCGACTTGATGGACATGAGTCTAAGTAAGCTACATGAGTTGGTGATGGACAGGGAAGTCTGGCGTGTTGCAGTCCTTGGGGTCACAAAGAGTCAGACACAACTGAGCGACTGGACTGAACAGGTTGAGAATGCAAAAGCAACAGAAGTTAAACTCTGAGGCAGTATCTCTACTTACCCAAAGGGCATGAAGTCTGAGAGGAAGACACATAGAGATTATTACTTTCACACCATAAGCACATCCTGCTCTAGGCCAATACTACTGAACACAGAAATCTTAACAATCTCTCTTTGGCAGTGGGTCAGAAAGAAAAAGATAAATCCTATATTCTAGGAAGGCCACAAAAATGTAGACACACATTTTTATTCATTCATCATACTTCTTGAAAGCCTACTATACCAATACTTTCTTTTTGAAATCCTCTGGTTTTGGTCAAATGCATCTTTTCTTATAAACTGAAGTGACTTTTCCTTTAGGAACAAGGATGCTTATTTCTCAGATTTGCCTTTGGCCTACATATCCCAAAATAATTTTTTTCCTGTTTCTGAAAAGAGAGAAAGTTTAGTTCTAAACAGATGTCACATATAAATCAAAAGTAAAATGAACACTTAGTCTGCCTTCTGTTCTTAAATTACCTACAGAAGTTGTTTCAAAATTAGACATGAGGGCTTGGCAGAAGATAGAATATAGCTTTTACAGAATAGTAGTCTATCCTAGGAAGGAAAGAGAGAGGAAAGAAAGGAAGGAGAGAGAGGAGGAAAGAAAGGAGCAAACAAAGAAAGGTATGTTCAAGACATCCAAAAAGGAACTTTAGAAAAATTATTAAATATAAATATTTATAATGCATTTAATTCCAAGGCATATTACTTAGCATTTAAATAGCCCCATTCGGAGAAGGCAATGGCACCCCACTCCAGTACTCTTGCCTGGAAAATCCCATGGGTGGAGGAGCCTGGTAGGCTGCAGTCCATGGGGTCGCTAAGAGTCAGGCATGACTGAGCGACTTCACTTTCAATTTTCACTTTCATGCACTGGAGAAGGAAATGGCAACCCACTCCAGTGTTCTTGCCTGGAGAATCCCAGGGACAGGGGAGCCTGGTGGGCTGCCGTCTCTGGGGTCGCACAGAGTTGGACATGACTGAAATGACTTAACAACAGCAGCAGCAGCAGCAAATAGCCCCGTTGGCCCAGAAGTCTTTAACGTTTTTTCACTAGTTGACTCAAAATTTAAAGTACAGGTACATAGCATTTTGGAAATACTATGCAGGTCATTCTAAGATTTTTTTTTGATGCAATTTTATTCATAGTAACTTTTCCAGAAGAGAATAAAGAAAAGTCTAAAAGAAAGGAGGAGATCTTCCCAGGTCCGAGCAGCTCTAGTACAGCCACTATGGAGAACAGTGTGGAGATTCCTTAAAAAACTGGAAATAGAACTGCCTATGATCCAGCAATCCCACTGCTGGGCATACACACTGAGGAAACCAGAAGGGAAAGAGACACGTGTACCCCAATGTTCATCGCAGCATTGTTTATAATAGCCAGGACATGGAAGCAACCTAGATGTCCATCAGCAGATGAATGGATAAGAAAGCTGTGGTACATATACACAATGGAGTATCACTCAGCCATTAAAAAGAATACATTTGAATCAGTTCTAATGAGGTGGATGAAACTGGAGCCTATTATACAGAGTGAAGTAAGCCAGAAGGAAAAACATAAATACAGTACACTAACGCATATATATGGAATTTGGAAGATGGTAACAATAACCCGGTGTACGAGATAGCAAAAAAGACACTGATGTATAGAACAGTCTTATGGACTCTGTGGGAGAGGGAGAGGGTGGGAAGATTTGGGAGAATGACATTGAAACATGTAAAATATCATGTAAGAAACGAGTTGCCAGTCCAGGTTCGATGCACGATACTGGATGCTTGGGGCTAGTGCACTGGGACGACCCAGAGGAATGGTATGCGGAGGGAGGAGGGAGGAGGGTTCAGGATGGGGAACACATGTATACCTGTGGCGGATTCATTTTGATATTTGGCAAAACTAATACAATTATGTAAAGTTTAAAAATAAAATAAAATTAAAAAATAAAAAAAAAAAGAAAGGAGGAGATAATGCCAAAATATTTGTTTTCATTATTGTCAATTTAATAAAGTGTAAGTGCTTCCCACAATGATACTATGGAGAATGATACTAAAGATATTATGGAGAAACGTTGGTGATATAAGTATATATTCTATAGGGGCCACAGTCACCTATAAGCAAAAGATGATAGTGTAGTATAGAAGAATGGACCCCAAACTTAGTGTTAGAGATCTAGGTTATAGCTTCAGATCTTATAATTATCACTATGTACTATATATCCCTACAAATAAGTTCCTGTACCTTTGATTTCTCATTTCAAAATAGAATAATACACCAATTGTTTTGCTTATCCCAGATGGTCAGCTGAAATATTGATAAAATATTTATAAAACATTGAGAAAACAATTCTAAAGTACGTTAAAATATCATTTTTTTCACTAATAATAATTAAAAGAAAATATTTTAAAGAAGATTTTACTCAGAAGAATGGATACCTGACCAACTACTTCATAACTTCCATTTGGCCTCTATTTCCACATCCATAAAGTGGGGAGAATCATTACTGGCCTAATTTAATATTATATGAGGCTTTCAATAAGGATAAAATTAGAAACAATATAAAAAAATCTTATAAACTATGAAAGGCTATTTCTATGAACTTAATGTTGATGTCACAACAAAATTCATACCTTGAAACTTGAATTTTGAAATATTAGGAAATGGGGACTTTGGGAAGTGATTATAATTATGTCCGAGAAAGCCTGCCCCTTCCACCATGTGTGCAAGAAGGTACCATCTATGAAAGTTCCCCCAGGAAATGGGCCTTCATCAGACACTGAACCTGCTGATGCCACGATTTTGGAATTCCCAGCCTCCAAACCATGAGAAAAAACTTCTATTCTTTATAAGCCACCTACCCTATGATATATATTTTGTTATAATACCCAAAAAGGACTAAGAAAGCTATGAAATAAACACAAATGATTATTCCTATTATTATTAAAGTTTCTATTCTTAAAACTTTTTTTGGAAGTTGCTCAAATATTAAGAAAAATTGACTTAAATCTTGATGTTCCTTATTAATCGGGCACAGGAAGCCTAGATACAAGGCAGAGCTCACCCAAAAGGCAGAGAAAAGACTCTAGTTTGTTACATCTACAAGTCTCCAAACTCAAAGAAATCACACAAAGCCTTTTTTTCTAAAACATGTGCTCTTAAACCAGACATCTCTACTCTCTGGTTTGCTTCAACTTTGGACAAAATCTTTATAAAATATAAAATCTTTACACTTCAGTGGCAACATCGTAAGGTAAGGTTAAGTGAATTAAAAGATTAAATTATACTCAAAATTATTAATTATCACTAATATATCATTAATATTTATATTTAAATATAATTTAATATTGTAATTATAAAAAGTATAAAATTTCTACCTAACAAACCTCAGAAGAATCACTCTTGCTTCCCTTCAAAAGTAATAAAGCTTGATACACACAGGAGCTGTACTTCTTGTACGATAGGGTGTACCTTAACAGACCAAGCATAAGTTATAGACTAAACACATCCAAAAAACAATTCACTGAGCACTGAAGAGAGAGAGTGAGTGCAGGTATACTTTGGAGAGGTAGTCAAAATCTGGAGAAAGGGAGTAACAGAGGTAAGTTCACATTTTTGTACCTTTGGCATGAGGGCAGGCCACATTCACAGCGTGATGTTGGGTGGCTGAAGTTCCAAAAGAAAGCCCACCACTTCATCTTTGTTTCCTGAGGAACCAGGGACAGTACCCAAGGTAATTACAACTGCCACAGCGTGAGGAGGGAGATAATAGGGAAAAAGAGCTAGAAAATGAGAACCCTAAATTCAGTGCATAATATCTGCCCAAGTCTCTGGGTAACCCCCAAATCAAACACACACGTGACATTCAGACTGCAACCTGGTAAGTTCAAGATAAATGGACTGAACTGAGAAATGGGCTGCTGACCACCACAGGCAAGACAGAGTTTATAGTTAAAAGTTAAATACCTGCAAAAAAAAAAAAAATCCTCTCATAACATTCACACTTTCCAGAGGACAATTCCAAAATTATCTGACAAACAAATACCAGGAAACTATGACCCATTTGCAAAGGAAAAGGCAATTAAAAGAAGAAAATTTTAAGATGATCCAAATGTTGAAATTATCAGACAAGGACTTTTCAGAGGCTGTTGTATATGTATAAATAATGTAAAATGCTTCACTTCCTAAACGTTTCTATGCACAGAAACTGTTGCCTATATGAAATAGTTATTTTGTTTATATCACAAGGTGACATTGAGTCTCATTCCTGCATGAAATTTTGTGAATAAATTCCGTTATCTTATTAAAAAATTAACATTTTTAAAATATGTCCCATGAATAAGCACAGTCTGGACATGGAGCTATCAGCAAAGGAGCCCCAGCATTAGCTAGAAAAATCCTCAGAAAATTAAATTATTCTTTAAAAGTCAAAAACATTTCTATATAACAATTATACCCTGATTATATATGTTATTCTGTTTTTTTCTCTTCACTCCAGAGTCATCATCATCTCATTTTTAGTCTGTTTTATTAATATATCTTTGAAAGGGGAAAAAAGGCTATTATAACTATGCTCACTGATAGAAAATTATACTTGTAATGAATAGAAAGAGAAGAAATTTCAATACAGAAACTGAAATATTAAAAAAAGATCCAAATGAAAATTCTAGAATATAAACACGCAATAAAAATTCACTGGATGGACTAAGAATTGAGACAAAAAATAAAAGATAAGTAAACTTTAAGAAAGGTCAACAAAAATTATCCTATCTGAAGAAGAAAGAAAAACACCTGCAAAAAAAGAAGTACAAGAATGTGGGGGCATGATACCAATTTCTGCTTTATTGACTATGCCAAAGCCTTTGACTGTGTGGATCACAATAAACTGTGGAAAATTCTTCAAGAGATGGGAATACCAGACTACCTGACCTGCCTCTTGAGAAATATGTATGCAGGTCAGGAAGCAACAGTTAGAACTGGGCATGGAACAACAGACTGGATACAAATAGGAAAAGGAGTACGTCAAGGCTGTATATTGTCACCCTGCTTATTTAACTTATATGCAGAGTACATCATGAGAAACGCTGGACTGGAAGAAACACAAGCTGGAATCAAGATTGCTGGGAGAAATCTCAGTAACCTCATATATGCAGATGACACCACCCTTATGGCAGAAAGTGAAGAGGAACTAAAAAGCCTCTTGATGAAGGTAAAAGTGGAGAGTGAAAAAGTTGGCTTAAAGCTCAACATTCAGAAAATGAAGATCATGGCATCCGGTCCCATCACTTCATGGGAAATAGATGGGGAAACAGTGGAAACAGTGTCAGACTTTATTTTTGGGGGCTCCAAAATCACTGCAGATGGTGACTGCAGCCATGAAATTAAAAGACGCTTGCTCTTTGGAAGGAAAGTTATGACCAACCTAGATAGCATATTCAAAAGCAGAGACATTACTTTGCCAACAAAGGTCTGTCTAGTCAAGGCTATGGTTTTTCCTGTGGTCATGTATGGATGTGAGAGTTGGGCTGTGAAGAAGGCTGAGCGCCGAAGAATTGATGCTTTTGAACTGTGGTGTTGGAGAAGACTCTTGAGAGTCCCCTGGACTGCAAGGAGATCCAACCAGTCCATCCTGAAGGAGATCAGCCCTGGGATTTCTTTGGAAGGCATGATGCTAAAGCTGAAACTCCAGTACTTTGGCCACCTCATGTGAAGAGTTGACTCATTGGAAAAGACTGTGATGCTGGGAGGGATTGGGGGCAGGAGGAGAAGGGGACGACAGAGGATGAGATGGCTGGATGGCATCACTGACTCGATGGACATGAGTCTGGGTGAACTCCGGGAGTTGGTGATGGACAGGGAGGCCTGGCGTGCTGCAGTCCATGGGGTCGCAAAGAGTCGGACACGACTGACTGACTGAACTGAACTGAGTAGAGGAAAGAATTGGAAAATACGAGATATTTTTTTAAATGTTCACAATTTCTCCAAATCTGATGAAAAACATAAATTTATGGATTTATGACCCAATGCAGGATTAACATGAAGAAAACCATGCCTATTATAGTCAAATTGTTGAAAACTAAAGTTAAAGAGAATTATCTTGAAAGTAGTCCAAGAAAGATAATGTATTACATACTGGGGATGTGAATGATGATTGTACGAATGATGCGAGACCAGCTATATAATTTGTGGGCTTCAGTGTAAAATGAATATTCAAGACTCATTGTTCCAAACTATTAAGGATTTCAAGCAACAGCAGAAAATGTAACCAATCACAGATCCTGTCTAAATATGGGGCCCTCTGCAGCTGCACAGGTCACATGCCTATGAAATTGACTCTGAAATGATCATTTACTTTCATCAGGAATTATGGAAGCCAAGGATGGTAAATAACATTCCTCGAATGCTGAAAGAAAAAACCGTCAACCCCAATAGTCTGTGGTTGTTGCTGCTTAGTCACTAAGTCATATCTGATTCTTTTGCGACCCCATGGACAGCAGCCCACCAGGCTACTCTGTCCATATCCAGAGACAGAATCCTTCAAGAATAAAGCCAAAATAAAGGTACTTTCAGACAGTGGAAAACTATGCTGTTACCAGCAGATATATGCCATAACAAATACTAAAGAAATTACTTCAGGTTCAAGGGAAATGAGAGCAGAGAGAAAACATGAATCTTCAAAGATGAATGAAGAACACTGAAAACAGTAATAAAAATCTGGATTTTGTTCTTTATCCTAAAAGCATCAATGGAAGTTTTTTTTAAAAGCCTTTTCTGGCCATAATATGGAAAACAGGCTGTAGGTAAGTTGGTGGGGTATGAAAAAATGGAAGTGGGAAGACCATCAAGAAAGTTACTGTTGTCATCTTGGAAAAAGATGTACCTAGGACTCTAGCAATAACAAAGATGAAGGAAGTCCATGTTTGAATCCTAAGTAGGCTCTTCCCAACTACACTGGTCTATACTTCAACAGGAAAAAAGTACAAAGTATTTTCTCAGCTGGAGATACTGGCAGAAGATAAAGCTTAGCTTAAGCTTCATTCTGTTCTGGAAGGGTCCCAGAAATATGTTCACATCATTATATGCTTTGGTAAAATCTGCAAAAAAAAGAATATTTTCCTTGAAAAGCTTCCACTCCCCCCTCCAAAAAAAAAATTATATATGTTTCACACCCAAATTCTGAATCCACATTAGATACTCTGACAAAGCTAAGCAGCATAAAACGGAGAGATGAAAGGTATATGAGAAATGAAAATCAAAAGCTATTTTAAAAATCTTCTTGGGTATTTAGCTAAAAAGTCTTGAATGATGAGAGTCAGTTAAAAAGCACTCCCACAAATTGAATTAGTAACATTCGACCTAATGGTCTCTAAATCAATAATGTAGTATGTTCAAGATACCTGTTAGTAATCAAGATTTTCTTCCGAGGAGTGATTTCTAAGGGTAATACAAATAAAGAGGCTTTGAGGGTTAATGCATTTAATATGCATCATTTCACTTTCACAGCAAAGGCACTGGTTAGGTTCTCCCAGAGGACTGTTTTGTCACAGTATCTCTCTGGCTACATAGTCACCCAATTTCAAAAAAAAAAAAAAAAACCATCCAATAACCTTAAATTCTGTGTTAAGCTACTATCTCTGTGATAGAATATTTAAAATTAATGTGGTTGGTTCTTTCACTAAAGGACTCTTCTCCCATATAACCCGAAGGAATGGGAAAGAATGGGAATGGGACTTATGTTCCCAAAAGTAAAATGTACTATGGTTTTAAATGTGATGGGTTGAGTAGCACAGAATGAAGATAAATGGAAGTAAAATTTAATTTTTGTTCAATAGGCTTAAGAGGAAAACCTAAAAGACTCCACACAATTTGAGCATTAAAGAAGAAGCCTGAATCAAAAATGAAAGTGGACAGCCAAAATCCAGGAGAGAAAAACTGTTCAAAAGAATCATCTTCTACTTCTCTGATTCTCTGACTTTCCTTTCTTCTTTCCCATCAAGTAAAAGCCAAGTATCACATGACTTGTTTGTTACATAAAGCATAAATTAAGGAAAAAATGTAAACCTTATAAGGCAACTATGTTTAACCCATTTTATGTTTCTTTACATAGTATTCTTTTGACAAGGAACTACTGTATAACTATTTTACTTTTTAAATTATACTGACTCATCTGTCCATCTGTAAACTCTTTATTAATGAAGGCTATCTATGATTATAAACAATTAACTATTTTATATTAAACAGTAAACTACATTGTGACCTTTTAATATATTTATCTTTCTTAACTACAATAAGCCAGAAATAATTACACCCATTCACTGAGCTAATAATCATTTTAAAAATACTTCAGAAACATTTTAAGGTGTTTAAGGTATTTAAGGTCTAGGACCCAGATCTTTCCTAGTCAAACTGTGGTTCATGGACAAGTACTGGTGTTGGCATCATCTGATGGGTTGTTAGAAATGACAATCACAATCCCCATCCCAGACCTATTGAACCAGAATCTGTGTTTTAACAAGAGTGACAGGTGCTCTGAATGCCCATTAAATGCAGATGTCTGTCCTAGGTAATGTTTCTGACAAAAGAAAAAAAACAAATGGTTGAAGTTAAAACTGAAAGCAAACAAACCAAAAACAGATTTTCAAGGTGTGACTCGGTGTTTAATGATTAAATCAAAACTTGCAGAGGGATATGGAATTGGCATCTTAGATTATATTCAAAGTTTATAATCTACATAGGATCCAAGTGACATAATGCTGGCATTTAGTTTCACTGACATATTTTCATGGGATGACTGAAGTGACTTAGCAAACACTCTTAGCTCAGATGGTAAAGAATCTGCCTATAATGCAGGAGACCAGGGTTTAATCCCTGGGTCAGGAAGATCCTCTAGAGAAGGGAATGCCAACCCACTCCAGTATTCTTGCCTGGTGAACCCCATGGACAGAGGAGCCTGGTGGGCTATAGTCCATGGGGTTTCAAAGAGTTGGACACGACTGAGCAACTAACACTAAACACTCTTTAAAGACTCTTTGGGGTGCCCCTGGAGCATCATATGATTCTTAACCTTTAAAATTAGCAAGATAAGACACGGGCTTCTCTTGTTTTTAAAGGATGCTTCACTGCTGCAAGCATTGTTAAAGGACTTCTCTATCTCCAAAATAAAAAGACATAATCATAACTTAATTATAACTATTCACCAATGGCACCCCACTCCAGTATCCTTGCCTGGAGAATCCCATGGATGGAGGAGCCTGGTGGGCTGCAGTCCATGGGGTTGCTAAGAGTTGGACACTACTGAGTGACTTCACTTTCACTTTTCACTTTCATGCATTGGAGAAGGAAATGGCAACCCACTCCAGTATTCTTGCCTGGAGAATCCGAGGGACGGGGGAGCCTGGTGAGCTTCCGTCTATGGGGTCACACAGAGTCAGACATGACTGAAGCGACGCAGCAGCAGCAGCAGCAGCAGCAGCAGGGTATTAATGTGCCACCAGAGGACCCTATATTCAAGAATTTTCAGTGACTTAAGACACCAACAAATTTGGTACAAACTGGATAGAATTTAACACCAAATTAACTCTCTTTAAACGGTAATAAAATTATTCTTGGGAGAGATCCACAAACAATACAAGTGGAAATAATACCTACTCCCTTGCTAAATCTAAATCTGACCTTTTACCTAAGAACAGTAAGTGACTTGCGTGCCTGATTTGGAGCAGCATCATTTTGAGTGAGGCACAGTTTTCATCCACAGCCATGTGTACACCTAGGAGGGTAGGTAGCAATACTGGCGAGCAGCCCAGAGAGCAAACAAAATGAGTTCCACATACGTGCTGTCATGCCTCAGCATTCAAAAGCTCAGCTCTGGAAAGCCGGCAAGTTGCTGCTTAGCATTTAGTCTCAGGAAGTATTTATCTATTGATGAGAACTTCGATAGGCTTATAGTTTTATCACCATATAAAGAAGAAATATTCTCTGTGTTTATATGCTCCAAGCAATGTTCAATGCAGAACATTAAGAAGAGAGTTATAAATCACAGATAAATTAAGGTAAGTCCAGTTTTTACTTCCAATTTGGACACACCTTTGACTTTGGCCTGAATAGTTAAATGTTTAGACTTCTGCATTAAGTTGTAATACTATTACTTGAAATCAATCTATTCCACAGATAAGTCACAAAGATAAATTAACAAGTGTTTCTAAATCAATTTTTAATTAATGTATTAAACACATCAGACTATTTCAAATAATGTGAACATCTGAGTAAATCAGTTATTCAAATTAACACAAATCCACCTACCTAAAGTTCAAAGAAAACCCCAAACAAAAATAAGACCACATATGAATAAAGCTATGGCTTCTGGCTTTAATACTGTTCTTGTTCAAGACACTGACTTGCTCCCATCAGACACATCACATACCATATAGGTGAGCGACCTTCTGAGGTTAATAACTTTTCTCTCTTTGTTTAAACAAACTACAGGTCTAAAAGAAATGCATCTACTTTTAAAAAGCAATTACACCTTCATTCTTGAGACTATGTTTGCCCTGGCTAAGCACACCATGAGGTTTGTAAGTATTAGATTGTGTTGTATCAGCAAACATCTGTGCAAGATTTACCATCTTGAATTACAACCAGTTTGAAATAATTGCACAGAATAAACTGAGTGCCATAAGGCTGCAATTCAAATCAACTTTACTAAAGTATGCTCTGACTCTACCATGTGCCAATGGGTGGGAATGGGAGGCTGGTAAGGATACAAGGAAGAGTAAGTTACAATTCTAGCCCTCACTAAGGGTAGCTTTCCTGCCCTTATCTTCCTAATTCTTCCAAATATCTGCCGATTTTAGAAACTAATAAACCCCTATATGTGTATTAGGACAAATATCAAAAGACAGGGAGTAAAATTAACAAAAGCAACATCAGGAAAAATGATAAAGTTCTCATTAGTAGTCCATTATCAATTATGATTTGGTAAATTAAGAAATAACTGATTAGCTGTATATAATAATCATCACAAACATAAAAAGGCCTAGGAGACAAGACATATAACACATACATAAAACACATACCTTTGTTAAGTACTTTCTTGTATACAGTAATTCTCTAAGATGACTTCAGGTAAGACAGAATGTTAAGTAACAGAAAATCCAGTATGACTTAAATAGATAAATTCACTAATTGTTGTTAGGTATTTATGTTTATTTTGATCTTGTACATTATATATATATATATATATATTTGCTTATATGTATCTATATGCAAACCCGGGGCTTCCCATATGGTTCAGTGGTAAAAGAATCCACCTGACAAGGCAGGAGTTACAGAGGACCCAGGTTCTATCCTTGGGTACGGAAGAACCCCTGGAGAAGGAAATGACAACCCACTCCAAGTATCCTTGCTTGGAGAATCCCATGGACAGAAGTGCCTGGAGGGCTACAATCCATAGAGTCGCAAAGAGTCAGGCAAGACTGGGCACATGCATATACAAACCCAAAAGTTATCTACTATGATACTTTCCATATAGCATGGTTTATTCCGGGATTTAGAAAACATGATAAGATGACAAGATTGTAAGTTAGAAAGCCTTGCAGGTCAGCCAAAATATTCTAACTCCAGAATTACTGCTATTATGTAAATCTATATCTGAAAACAAGTTCATCAAATACCAAAGTTTATTACCACAAAACAATCTGCTAGAAATTCTTAAATTACCCCTTTCCCGTAGGAGACATAAGCAGTTAAAGAACATTGCTAGAACCCAGAGAGCAAGTAGTTATAAGTCTACAGTTTCTTTCTATAAAAAGCCTGAGCAGGCAGCTGATGAGCAGTTTCCCTTTTAATTAGAGTAGTTTCCTGATTAATTAGTCCCAGAACACCTAATGTAAGACTATACTGTGCCACTGGGATGAACAATTCTCCTCACGGTACTACTAAGTATCACCTTTTCTCTAGGATCAAGCTCAACCTGTTTTCTGATCAGCTGGGAAAGGACCTTCTCTCACAAAAAGTGAGTTGGAAAAACTATAGCTACATGGAGAGGCGTTACCATCAGACCCAAAAGGGGAAGAAAAAAAAAGAACACGTAGATTATCTAGGGGAATTCCTTCACTTCCTTAAGGTTCTCAAATAACTTTATTTACTTAGAAAATCTTGATTTTCAGTAGTATGTAATAAAGATCAATTTCCTTTTTGACTGCATGATCAACTCTATAGTTGATCTAAATGAGACAGAAATTTTGTAAACATATGCAAATCATCTTTGCACATACTTGAGCTTTGAAACCCATCAAAGTAAAGATCGTGGGGTTCTCCAGGCAAGAATACTTAAGTGATTTGCCAATCCCTTTTCCAGTGACAATTTGTCAGAACTCTCCACCATGACCCAGCCAGTATGGGTGGCCCTGAACAGCATGGTTCACAGCTTCCTTGAGTTACACAAGGTTGTGATCCATCCAATCACTTTGGTTAGCTTTCTGTGATTGTGGTTTTCATTCTGGAGGCTGTGGGATTATAGTTCTACCTTCCTGATAGGAGGGACACACTGAGGAAAACTGGGTTTTGCTCTGGAGGACTGAGTTATGCTCAGTAAATCTTTAATCCAACTGTCTGCTGATGGGTGGGGCTGTGCTCCCTCCCTGTTAGTTGTTTGGCCTGTTAGTTGCTTAGTCCTAGAGTCTGCAGGCTCAATTATAGGGCTACTGGCAACCTCCAAAAAGGACTTATGCCAACATCCACCTCACAGGACTGCTGCTGCCATTGCCTGTGTCCCTTCAGCAGGCCACAGCTGACCCAGACCTCCGCAGGAGATCCTCAAACACTCACAGGCAGGTCTAGCTCAGTCTCTTGTGAGGTGACTGCTCCTTTCCTCTGGGTCCTGGTACACACAAGATTTTATCTGTGCCCTCTAAGAATCTCTGTTTCCCTCAGTCCTGTGGAAGTTCTGAAATCAAATCCCGCTGTCCTTCAAAGTTAGATTCCCTGGGTATTCCCAGTTCCTCTGTCAGATCTCCAGGTTGGGAAGTCTGATGTGGGGCCTAGAATGAGATGGGAATACCAGACCACCTTACCTGTCTCCTAAGAAACCTGTAAGCAAGACAAGCAGCAACAGTTAGAACTGGACAGAGAACAACCGACTGGTTCAAAATTGGGAAAGGTGTACATCAAGGTGGTATAACTGTCACCCTGCTTATTTAATTTATATGGAGAGTACATCATGCAAAATGCTGGGCTGCATGGTTCACAATCTAGGATCAAGACTGCCAGGACAAATATCAACAACCTCAGATATGCAGATAATACTTTAATGGCAGAAAGCTAAGAGGAACTAAAGAGCCTCTTGATGAATGTGAAAGAGGACAGTGAAAAAGCTGTCTTAACACTCAAAAAATGAAAATCAAGGCATCTGGTCTCATCACTTCATGACAAATAGATGGGAAAAAAGTGGAAATAGTGATAGATTTTATTTCTTTGGGCTCCAAAATCACTGTGGACAATGACTGTAGTCACGAAATTAAAAATCACTTGCTCCTTGGAAGAAAAGCTATGACAAATCTAGACAGTGTATTAAAAAACAGAGACATCACTGACAAAGGTCCTTCTAGTCAAAGCTGTGGTTTTTCCAGTAATCATGTATGGATGATTCTTGGACCAAAAAGAAGGCTGAGTGCCGAAGAATTGATGCTTTTGCTGTGGGGTTGGAGAAGACTCTTGAGGGTCTCTTGGACTGCAAGGAGATCCAACCAGTCAATCCTAAAGGAAATCAATCCTGAATATTCATTGGATGGACTGATGCTGAAGTAGAAGCTCCAATATTTTGGCCACCTGATGCGAAAAACTGATTCATTGGAAAAGACCCTGATGCTGGGAAAGATTGAGGGCAAGAAGAGAAGGGGGCAACAGAGGATGGGATGGTTGGATAGCATCACTGACTCAAAGGACGAGTTTGAGCAGACTCCAGGAGATAGTGAAGGACCAGGAAGCCTGGTGTGCTGCAGTCCATGGGGTCGCAAAGAGTCGGACATGACTTAACAAGTGAACAACAAAAGTAAAGATTTGAGGTCCCTAGAAAGTAAAGCAAGAGAGCCTCAGAGACTTTGATTAAATAATTTGTATGAAAAGACAGAACCTTACTTAGTGTACCTAAGTACCAACTAGAAAGAGGGTAAAAAAATTAACAAGCATTCAATTAAAAATTACTAATTATACTTTTTCAAACACGGACTGAAGGTTCAAGAGTTCAATGAAATTGCTCCTTTTCACATCATTTTTACAGGTGTCAAGGTAAAAGTTTCGTGATGCTGTCTTCAAAAAATTAGTCATCTATTAAAAGATTAAGTAGCTTTTTTAAACATGTCAGAGATCATCCTCTTAAAGGGTAGAAGTGATTGAATTATTCTGACAGTAGTAACAAGTAAAGCTCTCTCTTGTAGAAGAAAATGTGCATACCTATAATATTCCAATCCAAAAATTTTAAAGTTCTGAGCAACTTTCACCTACATGCCCTGGAGAAGGAAAAGGCTACCTACTACAGTATAGTACATGGGGCGGCAAGAGTAGACACAATTGAGCGACTTTCACTTTCACTTTTCACTCTTCTTCGCCATTCATAGGGATAAAAAAAGTTTGTATGTAAAAAACTAAAGTCTTTTGTGTGCTTAATAGAAGTATAATTGATAAATTGTGATACTAGAAAAAATAAAGATTTAACATAAAGAAAAAAGGAAACAAATAAGAATCATATTTAATTGTTATGGTATAACTATTCTTTCAAAATTGCAACATATTGAATTAATTACAATATTTAGTTTGAAACACTCTATGAAATGAATATATTAAGACAAAAGCCAGTCTGTACATTACAGCTTTAAATCTGAAAAAATTTTGCAGCATCAAGAGTATCCCCAACATGGCATTTACCTAGTATTTTCTTGAAACAGTTCAAGAAATTTCACAAAGAAACTGAATTTTTCTAAGGCTATGATAAGCTTAAATTTACTCAGTGGTTCTTCTGGGTTTTTTCCCTTTGTTTATTTTTTTCCTATTTGATGAAAAAAGGAAATAGAAACTAGGATTGAGTCTGCAGTAAGAGACATAGTCCATGTCAAATGTTCAGATCTTTGTATGCATATCAGAAATTACATATAGACTACATAATCTGGAAAGAAGTAATGATAACAAGAAAGAATAAATTAAAAAGACAACTTTTCAAGGACTAGTCTTGTGTCTGGTCCCTAAAAGCTACTCATTAAATGTGACGAAAAAAGTGAGGCTTCAATTAATCAGCTCTGATCTATAACTTGAAATGTTCTATTTAAAAAAACCCAACAGTCATAATTTCTAATCCAATTCTTTACATACAATGTCACAGCCATTAACTCCTACTTTTTTAATTCAAATCATGAAGTACTAACCTAAAGAATTTAATTCATATAGATATTCAACAAATATTTAGTAAGAACTAATGCCAGGCTCTGGGAATACAGAGAACAACAAAATGACAGCTTCTGTATGATGACACAATCTACTGTCCTGTTAGTTTAAAAATCAACTAAAAGCCATTCAAGTAAAAAGCAGCCTAATCTGAGAAATTCACTGGTAACATGAAACCCAGCAAATAAAAAACAACAAATTTTTAAAAATCCCACTTTTCAGAACTACATTATGATAGTTAAGAAAGGGAGGCAGGTAATAAAAAAGAATGAAATATACGATGGAGAGACAAAGAAATATAAAGTATAAAGAGACATAGAAAGAGAAGATGCTGAGAAGGTCATGAAGTAATCAAGCAAGAAGTTGCAAATAAAACTGTCACTAAAATACAAGCAGAAATAAATAATACGCTGGAGGAGGGGGGATCTTTGTGCCTGCCTCATGGATATCCACTTTCATTTTTTTTTTAACCTTGGCACTAATTAATAGTAAACATGTGCTGTGCTTAGTCACTCAATTGTGTCCGACTCTTTACAACCCCATGCAACCCCAGGACTCTTTGCAACCCATAGCCCACTAGGCTCCTCTGTCCATGGGGATTCTCCAGACAAGAATACTGGAGTGGGTTGCCATGCCCTCCTCCAGGGATTTTCCTAACCCAGGGATCGAACCTAGGCCTCCCTCACTGCAGGAGGATTCTTTACAGTCTGAGTCATCAGGGAAGTAAACTTATCTAAGCACAAATTTGAATGGAAAAGTAAATCAAAGCCAAAGAAAAACCCTGGAGAAACCTTATTACACTATATTATCCAATAAAATATAAATATGCTCTAGAAATATATGCAGGTAAGTCCAACACTGCTGCTGCTGCTGCTAAGTCACCTCAGTCGTGTCCAACTCTGTGCGACCCCATAGAGGGCAGCCCACCAGGCTCCCCCGTCCCTGGGATTCTCCAGGCAAGAACACTGGAGTGGGTTGCCATTTCCTTCTCCAATGCATGAAAGTGAAAAGTGAAAGTGAAGTCTCTCAGTCGTGCCCGACTCTTAGCGACCCCATGGACTGGAGCCCACCAGGCTCCTCCATCCATCGGATTTTTCAGGCAAGAGTACTGGAGTGGGGTGCCATTGCCTTCTCCGAAGTCCAACACAGTTATTATAAAACTGGGACCCAGGAATCACATTATAACCTCAGCCTCTTGAAAATTATGAGATTTAAGAAAAATATTAGTGCCTTCCTCTTATCCTTAATTCTATAGCTATAAATATAGCTTTTATGCCACTGAATCCATGCTCAGCAATAGCCCAAAAGTCTTCTCTCAAAACAGTATGCTGCTGCTGCTGCTGCTAAGTCACTTCAGTCATGTCCGACTCTGTGCAACCCCATAGACGGCAGCCCACCAGGCTCCCCTGTCCCTGGGATTCTCCAGGCAAGAACACTGGAGTGGGTTGCCATTTCCTTCTCCAATGTATGAAAGTGAAAAGTGAAAGTGAAGTCACTCAGTCGTGTCTGACTCCTAGTGACCCCATGGACTGCAGCCTACCGGGCTCCTCTGTCCATGGGATTTTCTAGGCAAGAGTACTGGAGTGGGGTGCCATCGCCTTCTCTCCTACTCTAATTCATTAGAAAATCATCTTTTCCTTTAATTTACCTCAAAACTATTTACTATGTTTAAAGAATAACAAAAACAATACTTAGTACTAGAAGTAGAACATTATCACTTAAGTACATGAAAACAATTAAGAATATATTTTTAACTTTTTATAGAAACATCGATCGATGCTGGGAGAAAATTCTGACGTCTCAGATTCACACATATCATCATAGTTTTTATACATGTGGTTGTCCATGTTGATACGATAGAAAACTAAAGATCTCAGGTAATGAGAACAAAGAAAATTTAATAAAATTTATCCCATAAATAACAAGCAAAGGTATAATTATGTATTAAGAAACCATCGCCCTTATTATGCAAAAGAAAATAAAAGGCACATTTTCTTAAAGAATCTCAATAATTCTTAAGTTTCCTTTAATATAGACCTTCCAGTATGTACATGTTCAAGTCATTTCATTACAACACAGTGGGTATTCTTTAGTGTCCTTGCTCCCCTTATTTTTTTGGTTAATAAATTTTAAAGAATTATAAATTTTCTGGAGAAGTTTGTATAAATTTTATGGCAATATCAGTAATATACCCGTACAAGCGTCTGTGACTTTTATAATACCAATGGTACAGACTCAGCAGGAGTAACCCCATTCTATCAAAAAGCTCATTTCCTACAAACAGACAAGGTGATGACAGACAACAGAACAGCTATGTAATTAAGCAATGCCCTGCCTCTCAATGAAACTAGTGTTGAATGTTATTTGACTAACATGCAGCATTGAATTTTTAAAAATTAAGCCATGTAAAGAAAAAGCAAATATCTACCTGGTTAAATGACATACAAAGTTTACTTTAGTTGGGGAAACTGAAAATAAAATGTAACTGATTCCTAATTTCACTTTTCAAATATTCACTAAATTTCATTTGATCATTAAAAAAAAACAATTTAAACATTCCCTCTTGAGACTGTCCAGTAATTATAATTACAGTACAGTCCACTAAAATAGGGTAAAATTTTTTCTTTAGCTACATGTTTTATTAAAAGCCATCTGCTACAATAATACACGGGAGAACAGAGAGAAGACAGGCTTTATTCTGAGCAGCACCAATAACCTGACAAGAATAAACACAGTGAAGCTTCATCTGTCCATACAATGCTCAAGAAAGCAGAGAACGTGCAGAATCTTAAAACAGGCCACTCTTACTGTTGTTTTTTATTTATATTCCAAAAAATATTTTTTGGCAGCAACTACCGAACTACCAACTACTTACAACTTTGCCCTTTTTACTCGCTGATAGAGGTTTAAGCATATGCTCTCTGTACTATGTCAAATTAGACTTCTTCTTTGCAAGTTTTACTGTTTTGTACTTAGCGTGTGGTATTTTTCAGTTCACTGATTTTAAAAATGAATGTGCATTACCATCCTAGCACAGTACCTGACACACAGTAGGTACTCATTTACCGAATAGATACTGTAAAATTACTTGTTCGAATTCTATTACTTCAACTCTAGGTACATCAACCAATTATGATGATTACATCAACTCTAGGTACATTAATTAAATATAAATATCCATTTTGATATGACATATTTTCTAAGGTTTTTCACTTCACATACTTATTCTAAGAAGAATAGACTTGTATTATGTTCTTTTCATTTTACCAGGGAACAAACACTGACCCATAAGTAGTGGATGTAGTTAGCCAACTGTGGTGGAAGTGAGGGAAGGAAGGAGCACACTGACTTCACTTCCTAAGGCTTCCAGGATAATCCAAGCTAAGTCACCAAAGGGCACCTGAATCATCATGTAAACTACTCCCTCCCCTATCCCACTCAGACATATTAAATTCCCATCTCAGGCATCAACTTCCCCATGAAGTCTTCCCTGACTCACCCAAGCAGAGCTGCCACTACCTCTTTCATATTCCACACACTTGGTTAAAATACCTGTTATAACCTGTATCATCATATATTTGATCTATCTGCATATAGGTCTGGCTTTCCCTAGGCCATGCTCCTCAAAGCTGTGAGCCCCTTTTGTCTACACAGGTTTAGAACTGCACAGGGTCTGGCCCATAAAAGATGCTCAATAATGAGCTACTGAATGAGTGAATTAATAAGTGAATGACACTTTATCTGCCTTGCAGTCTTGATTACATCATATAGCCATTAGGAGTGATTTTTAGAGAGTATCATTTAACTTTATTATATACTTGAATACGCATGATGACTAAATAATAATTCATATAATCATTATAAAGCCAAGTTTAAGGATTCAAACATTCCATGATATTCACTAGCCAGAAGGAAAAAAAAAAAAAGACAAATCTGATTTTTTCATACTTCTAAAAAGATTAATGCTTAATTCTATCAGCTACTGTTCACATCATATGCTCTCATGAAAACTATGTGACTGGAAGTTGACTAACACTAAAGTAGCAGTATACTATGCTATGCTAAGTCACTTCAGTCGTGTCTGACTCTGTGCGACCCCAGAGACGGCAGCCCACCAGGCTCCCCCGTCCCTGGGATTCTCCAGGCAAGAACACTGGAGTGGGTTGCCATTTCCTTCTCCAGTGCACGAAAGTGAAAAGTGAAAGTGAAGTCGCTCAGTCGTGTCCGACTCTTAGCGACCTCATGGACTGCCACCTAACAGGCTCCTCTGTCCATGGGATTTTCCAAGCAAGAGTACTGGAGTGGGGTGACATTGCCTTCTCTGAAAGTAGCGGTATACGCTGATACAAATATCCATTATTACTAATATCATACATTCATATCTTAAATACACACTATACGCCAAGCACTTTATCATTTTACTTAATTCCCACAACAATTCTAGTAGGTACTACTATTATCTGTGCTTTACAAATGATGAAGCTGAGGCTTAGAAAGTTGAGATAACTTCTCAAGATCACAAGTTAATACATGGCAGGGGTGAGACTCACATTCAGGTCAATCTAGCACTAGAATTTAAATCCTTTAAAAGAAATTGTGTGTGTGCACATATATATACAAACACTTCTTAAAGAAAAGATTCATTTGGAAAAAAGAAAATTTAAGTGAGAGAAGGAAATGGCTTATGATAACATTACTTCTGAAGGCTTATCAATTAAAAGCTTATTTTTAACAAAATATAAAGAATGAATGTTATCGATTAGATCACTTCTACAAAAAAGGAGAGAATTACAGTCCAATACTTGTTATGTTATATAAGCAGTAATCAGATTTGATAAACTATACCACACATGCCATGTAATTACAAAAATTATACATACATTTCTGTAAAGCTACATAAAATGCAGATTGCCCTAAAACACACACAATCTTCCCTATGTCAAATGGCTCATAATGTGTGAAAATGTTGTCATTTTCTTATACTCTTACCCTGTCATACTCAAGGGCTCCTAAAGCCAGCAATTAAGATTTAATTCTGGACTTCCCTGGTGGTACAATGGACAAGAATCTGCCTGCCAATGCAGGGGACACAGGTTCAATCCCTGGTCTGGGAAGATCCCACTACTGTGCAGCAACTAAGCCCATGCACCACAACTACTGAGCCTGTGAGCTGCAAGTACCAAAGCCTACACACCTAGAGCCTGAGCTCCGCCACCAGAGGAGCCACCACAGCGAGAAGCCCGTGCACCACAACGAAGAGTAGCCCCAGCTCACCACAACCAGAGAAAGCTGCACCCAGCAACAAAGATCCACTGTAACCAAAATTAAATATTCTTTTTAAAAAGATTTGATCCTAATCTTTGAAGCTCTAAATTCTTTTTGTTTCTATAAGGAGCGGCAAGGTTACAATCCTTCCATTGCCCTTTCAGATCACCTCAATATCATGAAGAATGCTAATACAAATAACAAGAAATCTCAATGATAAGCAATAAAGAAATTATACTTTCAGAAGTATGTGGTACAAGTCTGCCACTGATCCATCAACAGTGTCGGCGTCCTCAGCCTCTGGCAGAAACCCTGTAGCAGCACACAGTGATTGAAGCATCACGTCAACTTTAGGAGAGATGTGTCAATACCCACTTGAAGAGGGACGGCTTGAAGTTAGGTGATTTCGGCTTTTCTATTACTGATTCTATAAAGTACTGTTAGAAATTTTCTATCATATGGAAAGTTTATACATGTTTTTTGCTATAAACAGAATTCCTCAAATAAACTAAAATCTCATTTCCATACAATGATGAGCATAAAGTAGAGAAAAGGAGATAATACTGCTTGTATTTCTCTAACCTTTTATTACCCTTAATGATTAATGATGGGGAAAATACAAAGAGTTTTCCCTTCCAAAGCATCTTTAAAAGACAAAACATAAGAATGCCCTATCCCTTTCACGTCTATTTTAGAGTTCTCTACTGTATGGATTCACATACTAACTCTGCTGTTTAGTAACTGTGGGTCTCTCAAACTCTCTGAAGCTCACATCTCATCGATGGTAAAAATGGGAGTGCCATCATTGAAGTTGTCAGGTTTGCCTGGAAAGGGCATATGAAAGCACTAGACATAATACCCATCACACTTTCCACTGGTTCTCTCAGCAAGTATGTTTTAGCATCTGCTAAAGGGCAGTCCTAGTATTAAGGTTACAGCAGTGAGCAAATCCATTCGCAGTCCTTGCTGACCTAAAGCTGATAGTGAAGAGTGCCCTGTGGCTCATACTGAATTTCCTACAGCCTCTGACCATGGCACAACTTTTCACAACTCTGTGTCTTTGGGTATGGCATTGCCTCAGCCTAAACACACCCTCCTGTTCTTGGCCCCTGGGCAAAAGAGTTGGCTCCTCCAGTCTCCGTGCTCCCCTATCACCTTGTTCATATCTCTGTCACAGAACTTAACCATGTCATCACCATTCCTCTGCCTTCCAGACTGACTCCCCCACTGGACTGTGCATTTCTACTAGATAAGATACCAGTGTTACTCTTCACAGAGAAAACACCTGCATGTTTAATAAATTAAAGGATGAATCAGTGGCACAATTACATAAAAGTGTTACACATATTTCATTTTCCTTCTTTCTCTTTATTGCTCAGAACAATGTCCTTAATCTGCACAGATATCACGAACCCATAGTAATCTCCATATTTCCTTCTTTTCCATGCTACTCATTTAACATTGAAACATACACTGTTCTATAATTTTTCTCATCCCCTATCACTAGAGAGTGCTTACCATGTATTAGGCATGCTCTGAGTGCTTTATGTAAACTACCTTATTATCTTATTCAACCCTCCCAATTCTATACAATATGTATTATTAAGACCACTTTATAAATGAGATGAAGGATAATTAAGGAATTTGCCCAAGGTCACGAGCTAGTAACCAGCAGAGCTTGAAATCTGAACCCATGGTCTCCCTCCAGTTGTTCAGTCACTGTCGCGTCTGACTTCGTGACCCCATGGACTGCAGCACGCCAGGCTTCCCTTCCTTCGCTGTCTCCTGGAGTGCGCTCAGACTATGTCCATTGAGCTGGTGATGTCATCCAACCATCTCATCCTCCCTCCAGAGTGAGCACCATTTCCTCCCAAAGTGGAGTTATAGCTTTCACCAAGGCAAGTTGTACCTAATAGTTCCCTGATCCTGGCACTGGAGTTAACATAATTTCTCCATGATTTAGATGGATCAGCTCATCTGGCTTGTTCTGTTTGGTCCTCAGCTCCAGATTAAGGTTACCAGTTAGTCTGCAGCTCCTGTCCTGGTTCATCTTAAATCTGTCTAGAGTTTTCCATCCTTTTTAAAACTGTGGTCCCTAAAGTCTTTTTCCTATCAGTCAAAAAGGCTTGCAAAGTGCTTTTATCAACTAAAAGCACACTATGACAGCTCCCTCCCCCGAGGCAAAGGTTGATATGCTAATATGATGGAGTCACAAAATCAAGCATATTTCAGGGCTTAGTCAGGTATTACAATGTATGAAGAACAGAAAGTAAGTAATAAAGAGTAGGAATAGTATGTCTATGAAACAGGAAGTACAAGCTTGAGTGAGCAACGGATACTATTCTTTAATGTATTGTACTGATGATTACACAAAGCAGATGACAGGCTGATTCAGTCTGTTGGCTATATGCCATCTCACCTGAAAAGAAAGCTTTAGAATGTGATTTGTTTTTTCAAAGAGTGAACCAGCACACTACTACCAAAGGATGAAATGATAAACAGACTAGTTTTTCTCCTAAGAGCCCAATCACCTTTTCCTTCTTCCTTATATTATCTGATATATTTGAGAGTGATTTTAGCAAATTTATTTGTTCAAGCTGAACCAGTTCATTAACTGATCTTGAATTCTTGCCATTCCCTTAATAAGAGAGGAGAGATTAATGGGACCAAAAGAAAATACTACCAGCTTTGGACTAAATATGCAGGCACTTCTTACTGAAAATCCTCTAGGTATTCACCTTCTTTCTCCTGAGCATCTCCTAAGCTCATATGCATTCACCACCAAAGTGCATTCTTAATGTTCTTGGCTACAAGCACTTGCTGTCTGATTTCTACCCAAAAGCAAAGAGAAAGAACAATACTGTCATTATTCGTCTTATTTTTATTATGTTTGGCTATCAAGCAAGGAAGACAATGAAGTTAAATATACCACTGTACTTCCTCTCACAGAAATGTTATGACTTGAGAGCCCGAATAAAGGCACATGATCAGAGCCACACATTTCTACATTGTTTATATTAAAATGCTTTTGATAAATGGCACTGTTAATGATAGAAATATTAATAACATTAAAAATTTTATGTGGTCATTGATTTATAAACCAAAGGTGAAAATATTTATTATACTATCTTTAAATTGTACATTATTAGTCAATCTCAAATGGCAATTAGTGAACATTTGCTGTCCTAAAATAAGCTACTAAGCTTAGTTCATTATAAATTATTCCACAACAAAGCTCAATCACTGTCACTATCAATAGGCAGGTCTTGCAGAGAAAGGCAGTTGTCTACCTAGTATCGAGTCTCTCTTTCTTATTAATAAACTCGTATGTCAGTGGATGAAGAGGAGCCACAACAAACCATTTTAAAAAAACATTTCCCAGCTTTCCACGGAGATAGTCATGTAACAGAATCCCGGTCAAGGAAATTAAGTGGAAGTTGTTGTTTGGGGGTTTAAGGAAAAGCTCTTTATAAGGGTGACACACCTGGTCCAGATATGCCAACGAGTTCTAGATTCAAGGAAAGTTCAGGCTCATGGAAGGTAACCTTTAAACACTTGGAATTTCCCAAATGACAGAGGCATCTTTGTCATTCATGGTAGGACCCACCAATCACCTCTTACAATTTATGCTTACATTTTAGGTGACTCATGGAAGAACTATAGACAGTTTATTCTAAGAAGAGTACTAAGCATGGGAGCTGGCCAAGCCAGAAAGACCAACCATGAAATTAGAGGATAGGGTTGTTGAGCCAGGTGATTTCAAACCAATCTCAGTGGAGAGAAGACTAAAGACTTAGTTCAACCAAATGGTTGGCAATGATTCAATCAATCACCCATGTATGTGATTAACTATATATATAAGATTAACTATATATATAGTCAAGTGAAGTCGCTCAGTCGTGTCTGACTCTTTGTGACCCCATGGACTGTAGCCTACTGGGCTCCTCTGTCCATGGGATTTTTCAGGCAAGAATACTGGAGTGGGTTGCCATTTCCTTCTCCAGGGGATCTTCCCAACCCAGGGACTGAACCCGGATCTCCCACATTGTAGGCAGATGCTTTTACCATCTGAGCCACCCGGGAAGTCTCTAACTATATATATAAAGAAACCCCAATAAAACTTCTGGACACCAAAGCTTGCTGAAATGCCTGGGTTGGTGATGCATACTACTACAGATTGATGCTGGCAAGTTAAGGTGTCCCTGAGGACAATGTAAGCTTCCTTGGAACCCTTGCAGTTGCAGATTCTTTCCAATGTATCTCTTCTTTTGGCTGACTCTAATTTATATCTGATGTATATCTTTTTGCTATTTAAAAAAAACTTGTAATCATAAGTATAACACTTTGCTACATGACCGGGGGAGTCTATTCAGTTCAGTTCAGTAGCTCAGTCGTGTCCAACTCTTTGCAACCCCATGAATTGCAGGAGTCTATGAGGACCCCCAAATTTGTAGCCACCTAGTATGAAGTGAGAATGGCACTGGGGATCCCCAACCTTGCAGCTGATTTCAGAGATCTTGGGCAGAACTTGGCAGTATGGAGGACTACTCCTTTAACCTTAAGTTTGGATGGTTTTGTCTTTCCATTCCTCTTTACTGGACACAATACAATGCAGAGAAGTCATTTGAGACAACAAGGTGACAAGCACAGACCAAATATATTAGAGTTCAGTCAGGGACACAGAACCTGTTAAACATTTCAAAATGGATTAATGCAAGGACTTAGGTCCTTAAACACTGGAAGACCAAAAGATTGGGAACATCACTGCTAGCTTTTAGGTCTGCCACAACTACAGTCCAAAGAATCAGGAGGTTGCCACTGCTAATCAAGATAGGAAACTGCAGGGAAAAGGAACACAGAATGAAGGCGGGAGATTCATAAGGGAATGTCCAGAGCAGATGAAAATCTCACAAGTGGCAAAGGCCAGGCATCTGCCTACTACTGCCAAAGAAAAACAATATGGCTTTTTCCTCCCTCCAGTCTTCTCAGGCAGAAAGTAAACCACTGTCAGAATTCCAGAGTGAAAGGAGTCTGGGAATATTTTGTTCAATGAAAACATCTATGTCATTCTGTCTCTTGGATCTTCTTCCTGAAAACTGTATATTCAAAACCACCATGGTGCTTAGTATATGTGTATAAGTATATGCTTAGTAAAGCTTTTATCACACATAAAAACATATACTATATAGTCTGGAGTTTATAAACAACATTGTGTCAGACTATTTTCATTTTTCTCTCAAAGTTTGAAATCTTAAAAGGTATGAATTAACAAAGCCTCTTAGCGAAGAAAGGAATATGACAGTAGCTACTACCCCATAAATAGTCATTAAAAGTACACAATTTCTTACTCATAGGAAAAAGTGATTTGATGCCAAGAGTTATGGTCTCTGGACATTTTTGCTCAGATGGGTATCATTAATAAAAATGTCTGAGCATAAACTTCCAATATATGTATATTTATTATTTATGTTTATTATTCACAAGTGCTACTGAACTAATAAAAATACTATAAAGCATAGAAACAGACTATAAAAAAAGATTTTTTAAAATGAAAAATGTTTGCTTAACAAAAATACTACAAAAATACTATTCAATATAAAATATGGGTCATTTAATTTTTCTATTTTCTGTAACTTTTCTACGAAGATAAACTTTATATGACATAATATTCACCAAAGTGTACAATTCACTAGTTTTTAGTATATTCACAATGGTGAGAAACCATCACATCTAATGCCAGAATATTTCCATCATCCCAAAACGGAACCTCAAACCTGTTAGCAGTCACTCCCAATTCCTCCCCTCCTCCATACCCTGACAAACAGTAGTCTATTTTCTGTCTCTATAGACATATCGATTCTGAACATTTCATATGGACAGAATCATACACTATGACTCCTTATCTTTTAATATGTTTGTCAAGCAATTTATGAAATGACAGTTTGAAAACATTCCCAAATCAGGTTTTTGATTCATGGTTTTAATCATGGTCACATCTGGAAAACACTAACACAGAGCAGAGGCGCATCACCTGTTTCAGTCCCACCCATCAACCATTTTGATGAAATAGAGCTAGGCGATTCCTCATTTTCTCAAAGTGTTCTTAATAAATCAGAAGGCAGTGAATTTTTATATTTCTAACAATCAGTCTCAAATTTCCTGCAACTACTTGCATAAGATTTAAATGTTCTTGAAATTTATGATTCCAGATTTCAAAGAAAGAAAATGGTAAGAGTTTTTTTATAACACAGACATGCAATTTTCAATCACAAAAATCACAGTGATGTTCAAATTGCCAAAAATTTCAAACATCCGTTCCTATAACATGAATTTATTTCCCAAAGTAGTTGCTTTGTCATCCATTATTATAATTTTAGTTTTTGACTGAAGGAAAAGAGTACTGTGTTTCTCTTTTTTAGTATCTTGATATGTAGCATCCTGTGACATCAATCTTTGTAAACCATTCATCTATCCTATGAAGATTAGAACTAGATAACCTGTAAATCCACCTGACCTAATGCATGCAAACTGCAAGAAAACTGAATATTCTAAAAGTGAATACATGAGTGTGGGCACCACTGTTATTTCATTCCAAAGTGTGCAAGTCCCTTCTTCCCCCACCTCACTCCTGAACCACAAGGGATAAGTGGCCATTAGCCCCAAGGACTTAGTAAGGTACCAAAGCATAGCAAATATGAGCATAGCTTAACATCATTTTATATTTGCAAATTTAAAATTGCAAATGGAACTTTAGATATCTCTGCCCCCAACATCAATGGATTATCCTGAACATCCCACTACAGAAAATACTAATTACAAATTGTATAAAGGGTTGTTTAATATATGAATTGAGCAGTGACTGAATATACTAGGAACTCAGAAAATATCTGTGGAAGGATTGGAGGCAAAGAGGTAAGGGAGGGGAGAAGGAATTAGAGGGGCTAAAGAATTTTAAAAGCTGATGTAGCCTAAGGAATAAAGTCTTACTGAACAAAAAAAATTCCTTTATGAATAGAGATCTTCTTTTTAAAAAAAAAGTTATCATTATTTTAAAATCCATGATTTAGAGTAGATTAAGAAATTGGGAGGTAAGACCTAAGAAGAAAGCCTAGGAGCCAAGATTACGCATGTTTTAAAATCAGTTTTTAGGACATAAGCAGAGGAATTTACATTGGAACCAGAGGCTCCTGACAGGATAAGGATCTGGGCAACTATCCACATCATCTACGTGTAAGGTTACATAAGCACAAACAGTCATAATTTGAAGTTAATTTGACTTTAAAATTATACTAGAGTACAATTATACTGTGTACAACTGTATATAAATCTCACACAGTAAGAAAGATTAATTGAAAGTATTTGAAATATAAGTATATTCCAACGTAGTAAATAGTTATAACAATCACTAAAAGGAAAAAAATGAAAGCCAAGGCATTAAGTGTTCATAGATGACTACAGTCCATTGTTTATCACTATTCAACAAGTGTTCAGAACAAAAGGCAGACAAAGTCACCAAACAATGCAGTATAGCTTTTCAAAAAGTTCAAAGCATTTATGACTTATTGGAGCTATGAAAACAGGATTTACTTAATATATTGTCACATGAGAGTAACATGAAAAGAGCTCCTACCTTTGTGATAAGAAGTCGGTACCTATCCAGCATCGCTTGGTTGTCATGGCAGCCTGCTAATAATTGCCATACCTCTGCTCTCAATGCTTCAGGAACACCACTCTTCACCAGAGTGGACAATCCCTTTGGTCGTGCACCAAGGTTACTGTGCCTGAGAAAACAAGAAAATAAACCATTCATACTCCCTTCACCACTACTGATCTGCTGCTGCTATGGAAAATATATTAGTGAGTTTATATTTTTTTTAAAAAAACTGTAAGACTGAATCAGGAGGAAAATGGAAGGAAGCGGCATGAAATAATATTAGTAGTGTTTAAGTTTAGTAACGTCTTCAACTTTTTTTCTTGATTGCATCTTGCTTATTAGTGAACCACGTTATCCCACCCTCCTTCCTCTCATTTATTTTTTAAACATTCGAAGAACTTACTCATAATAATGAATGTGTTAACTGTATATTCTCAGGCCGCATTTCAAGGCATAAAAACAGCCATTTGAATCCCCTGAGATGAATGTATGGTGTGTGCGGCAAGGACTGGGGGCTAGGGATGCTGAGAGTGGATCAGAAAGGAGACCTATTAACACCTTGACTATACCTCTAAATCCTGATCCAAAGTGCTTGCAAAAGGAAGACCCTAGCCCTTTCCTACAAACCTCATAAGACCTATTCAATTCCCGAGCCACATAGACTTAGCAGCTTTACCCATGGATCACAATAAACTGTGGACAATTCTTCAAGAGATGGGAATACCAGACCACCTGATCTGCCTCTTGAGAAACCTGTATGCAGGTCAGGAAGCAATAGTTAGAACTGGACATGGAACAACAGACTGGTTCCAAATAGGAAAAGGAGTACGTCAAGGCTGTATATTGTCACCCTACTTATTTAACTTATATGAAGAGTACATCATGAGAAATGCTGGGCTGGACGAAGCACAAGCTGGAATCAGGATTGCTGGGAGAAATCCCAATAACCTCAGATATGCAGATGATACCACCCTTATGGCAGAAAGTGAAGAGGAACTAAAGAGCCTCTTGATGAAAGTGAAACAGAAGAGTGAAAAAGGTGGCTTAAAGCTCAACATTGAGAAAACGAAGATCATGGCATCTGGTCCCATCACTTCATGGGAAATAGGTGGGGTAACAGTGGAAACAGTGTCAGACTTTATTTTTTGGGGCTCCAAAATCACTGCAGATGGTGACTGCAGCCATGAAATTAAAAGACGCTTACTCCTTGGAAGGAAAGTTATGACCAACCTAGATAGCATATCAAAAGCAGAGACACTACTTTGCCAACAAAGGTCCGTCTAGTCAAGGCTATGGTTTTTCCTGTGGTCATGTATGGATGTAAGAGTTGGATTGTGAAGAAGGCTGAGTGCCCAAAAAAAGATGCTTTTGAACTGTGGTGTTGGAGAAGACTCTTGAGAGTCTCTTGGACTGCAAGATCCAACCAGTCCATTCTAAAGCAGATCAGCCCTGAGTGTTCTTTGGAAAGAATGATGCTAAAGCTGAAACTCCAGTACTTTGGCCACCTCATGCGAAGAGTTGACTCATTGGAAAAGACTCTGATGCTGGGAGGGATTGGGGGCAAAAGGAGAAGGGGATGACAGAGGATGAGATGGCTGGATGGCTTCACAGACTCAATGGATATGAGTTTGAGTGAACTCCGGGAGTTGGTGATGGACAGGGAGGCCTGGCATGCTGCGATTCATGGGGTCGCAAAGAGTTGGACACGACTGAGCGACTGAACTGAACTGAACTGAAGGGTGCTTAGAACCTGAACAAAGACAAATACATTGTCATGAAGCCAGTGATCACGTAGCAGGTATGCTACTCTGATAACCTGCCCAACTGAACCAAAACTGAATTGTAGTTCCCAGCCTATGCCTAGCTTGAACCTGGAGCTATGTTCCACACCTTTTTGTTCAGACTTTATCTCTACTTTTATTTGCTGCTCACCTTTAATCTCTTACCTAACGTAACCATCCAAACTTTAAAGATGTACTGTGGTTTGGTCTAACATCCCAGGTTTTGGCTTCAGGTTCTGAACCTGTGAAGTCATAGAAACCGTATGTCTATTTTCTGAAATTGGCCTCCTGCCTACTTTACCAACTTCTCTATCTTTACACCCTTCCAAATGCAGCCCAGACCTCAGTTTTGGCATGTCCTTCATTTGAAAATATGTTTCAAGCTTTCCCCATACTCTCATAACCCAACTATCTCAGAAAAACTGTAACAATTTCCATAACTTGAAAGTTCAAGTAAACTCATCCCATTAGTATCTATAATAAACCATCAAATTTGTGACCATTCTGCTTTCTTTCAGCCTCTTAAGGGAAAACTTTTATATTGCTGAGTTAGAGAACCTAAGCTGACCATACTGACAGGCTTGAAGCAAAACAGAGTAAAAAGAGGTAGAGCTTACACGATTTAACACGCCATGGCACCATTAAAGAACCTTAATTATGCTGCTAAGTGAAAAAAGCAGGTTTCAAAATAGCATATATGGTATTATTTTAAAAACACATTCTCTCTCTCACACTCTCTCCTTAACACATACTATTTTGAAACCTGCTTTTGACATGCATAGGGAAAAAATATGGAAGAATGAACACCAAAATATTTATGTAATGGAATTAAGAGAAAGTATTCCTTTTATTTTTCTATACTGTTTGAAACATTTACAATGATCTTGAATCCTTTTATAATCATACACACAAAAAAAAAGTCATTTCAAGTCTTTAAATTTCTCCAGTGGACTTCAATTAAAAAATAAATTAATTTGGAAAAACACCATAGCCAAATATGCTCCATAAAATACGTCAAGTAGAGGCTTCTTTGGTGACTCAGTGGTAAAAAGTCTGCCTATCAATGCAGGATACAAGGGTTAGATCCATGGTCTGGGAAGATCTCACATGCCACTGAGCAACTGAGCCCACCTGCCACAATTACTGAGCCTGTGCTCTAGAGACCATGCTCCATTACAAAAGAGGCTACAACAATGTTATATCGTAACATAACAATGTTACAATGTTATGTCCTGCACACCATAACTAGAGAGCAGCTCCCGCTCACCACAACTAGAGAAAAGCCCTTACAGCAACGAGACTTAGCACTGCTGCTAAGTCACTTCAGTCATATCCGACTCTGTGCGACCCCATAGATGGCAGCCCACCAGGCTCCCCGTCCCTGGGATTCTCCAGGCAAGAACACTGGAGTGGGTTGCCATTTCCTTCTCCAATGCATGAAAGTGAAAAGTGAAAGTGAAGTCGCTCAGTCGAGTCTGACTCCTAGCCACCCCATAGACTGCAGCCTACCAGGCCCCTCCGTCCATGGGATTTTCCAGGCAAGAGTACTGGAGTGGGGTGCCATTGCCTTCTCCGAGACTTAGCACAAACCCCACAAAAAATGAAAGAATTAAAAAAAAGAGTTGATTTAAAAAAATATGTCAGGTAGAAAGTGTATTAACTGTTCCTGATGAGACTTACACCTGAGTAAACTATATGACACATGGGTTTCCTTCCAGCTGCTTATTCTTCAATCTCCAACTGCATTTAAAATTAGCAAAAGAATGGTGCAACACAGAGAGGCAGGAGCAGTTTCATAAAAGGATCGTTTTTGTAATTTTATTATTTGAGTCTCATCACTGATGCAATGGACATGAACTCGGGCAAACTTCGGGAGATGGTAAGGGACAGGGAGGCCTTGCATGCTGCGGTCCATGGGGTTGCAAAGAGTCAGACACGTCTGGGTGACTAAACAACAACAGCAACAACATACTTTTTAATAGGAAAAACATAAATGATTTGAGGCCGAGGTGAGTTTCTGAACTCTTAGTTCAGTATAAAACTCTTAGTGTAAAATAAAACTAACTAAAAACAACAGTGTGCCAAGGGCTAAGCTCGTATCTCATGAAATTAAATGCAAAGTATGCTTAATTGTGAGTCCCATGATGAATAATAAAAGAGTAATTCAAAGTAATTAAATATACTACATGTTAAATATACTACATGTACTACATGGTTATACGTGAACCGTGAACTTCCAGATGTTAAAGCTGGTTTTAGGAAAGTCAGAGAAAGCAGAGGTCAAATTGCCGACATGTGCTGGATCATAGAAAAAACAATAGAGTTCCAGAAAAACATCTATTTCTGCTTTACTGACTATGCCAAAGCCTTTGTGTGGATCACAATAAACTATGGAAAATTCTGAAAGAGACAGGAATAACAGATCACCTGACCTGCCTCTTGAGAAACCTGTATGCAGGTCAGGAAGCAACAGTTAGAACTGGACATGGAACAACAGACTGGTTCCAAATCGGGAAAGGAGTACGTCAAGGCTGTATACTGTCACCCTGCTTATTTAACTTACATGCAGAGTCAGATCAGATCAGATCAGTCGCTCAGTTGTGTCCGACTGTTTGCGACCCCAGGAATCGCAGCACGCCAGGCCTCCTTGTCCATCACTCAGACTCACGTCTGTCGAGTCAGTGATACCCTCCAGCCATCTCATCCTCTGTCGTCCCCTTCTCCTCCTGCCCCCAATCCCTCCCAGAATCAGAGTCTTTTCCAATGAGTTAACTCTTAACATGAGGTGGCCAAAGTACTGGAGTTTCAGCTTTAGCATCATGCCTTCCAAAGAAATCCCAGGGCTGATCTCCTTCAGAATGGACTGGTTGAATCTCCTTGCAGTCCAAGGGACTCTCAAGAGTCTTCTCCAACACCACAGTTCAAAAGCATCAATTCTTCGGCGCTCAGCCTTCTTCACAGTCCAACTCTCACATCCATACATGACCACAGGAAAAACCATAGCCTTGAGTACACGAACCTTTGTTGGCAAAGTAATGTCTCTGCTTTTGAATATGCTATCTAGGTTGGTCATAACTTTCCTTCCAAGGAGTAAGCGTCTTTTAATTTCATGGCTGCAGTCACCATCTGCAGCGATTTTGGAGCCCAGAAAAATAAAGTCTGACGCTGTTTCCACTGTTTCCCCATCTATTTCCCATGAAGTGATGGGACTGGATGCCATGATCCTCGTTTTCTGAATGTTGAACTTTAAGCCAACTTTTCCACTCTCCACTTTCCCTTTCATCAAGAGGCTTTTTAGTTCCTCTTCACTTTCTGCCATAAGGGTGGTGTCATCTGCATATCTGAGGTTATTGAGATTTCTCCCAGCAATCTTGATTCCAGCTTGTGTTTCTTCCAGTCCAGCGTTTCCCATGATGTAATCTGCATATAAGTTAAATAAACAGGCTGACAATATACAGCCTTGACATACTCGTTTTCCTATTTGGAACCAGTCTGTTGTTCCATGTCCAGTTCTAACTGTTGCTTCCTGACCTGCATACAGATTTCTCAAGAGGCAGATCAGGTGGTCTGGTATTCCCATCTCTTTCAGAATTTTCCACAGTTTATTGTGATCCACACAGTCAAAGGCTTTGGCATAGTCAATAAAGCAGAAATAAATGTTTTTCTGGAACTCTCTCACTTTTTCTATGATCCAGTGGATGTTGGCAATTTGATCTCTGGTTCCTCTGCCTTTTCTAAAACCAGCTTGAACATCAGGAAGTTTACGGTTCACATATTGCTGAAGCCTGGCTTGGAGAATTTTGAGCATTACTTTACTAGCGTGTAAGATGAGTGCAATTGTGCAGTAGTTTGAGCATTCTTTGGCTTTGCCTTTCTTTGGGATTGGAATGAAAACTGCTGGAGGAAGCACAAGGTGGAATCAAGACTGCCAGGAGAAATCTCTATAACCTCAGATATGCAGACGACACCACCCTTACGGCAGAAAGTGAAGAAGAACTAAAGAGTCTCTTGATGAAAGTGAAAGAGGAGAGTGAAAAGTTGGCTTAAAGCTCAACATTCAGAAAACTAAGATCATGGCATCCGGTCCCATCACTGCATGGCAAATAGATGGGGAAACAGTGGAAACAGTGGCTGACTTTATTCTTTGGGGCTCCAAGATCACTGCAGATGGTGATTGCAGCCATGAAATTAAAAGACGCTTACTCCTTGGAAGGAAAGTTATGACCAACCTAGACAGCATATTAAAAAGCAGAGACACTACTTTGCCAACAAAGGTCTGTCTAGTCAAGGCTATGGTTTTTCCAGTAGTCATGTACGGATATGAGAGTTGGACTATAAAAAAACCTGAGCGCTGAAGAATTGATGCTTTTGAACTGTGGTGTTGGAGAAGACTCTTGAGAGTCCCCTGGATTGCAAGGAGATCCATCCAGTCCATCCTAAAGATCAGTCCTGGGTGTTCATTGGAAGGACTGATGTTGAAGCTGAAACTCCAAAACTTTGGCCACCTGATGTGAAGAACTGACTCATTTGAAAAGACCCTGATGCTGGGAAAGATTGAGGGCAGGAGGAAAAGGGGACGACAGAGGATGAGATGGCTGGATGGCATCACTGACTCAATGGACATGAGTTTGGGTGAACTCCAGGAGTTGATGATCGACAGGGAGGCCTGTGCTGCAGTCCATAGGGTCACAAAGAGTCGGACACAACTGAGTGACTGGACTGAACTGAACATGTTATACAGAGCTCAATGTCAGCTCTGTATATCTACAGCTATTAAATACCTCCCATATAAAAGAAACCTTTTTATTCAACCCCACATAACACTCCAGATGTCATATTGTCTTCCCACTTTGCACATCAAATTTCTGTAATGATGACTGTACATTATCTCTATTTCTTCCCTCATACTCATTCCTCAGCTCATTTCAGCATGGCTTCTCTCTTTTATATAAGTAATGCATGACCTCTCTCCATGCCACTAAATTCCAGAGACATTTTTCAGTCCTTCCACTGTTGACCATTTTGTTTCCTTGGCATCAGTGACAAAGCACTCTCTTTTCCCTCCTCACAAACCCAACTGCTGATTGTTCTCCTCTATTAAAGTGTTTCAAGCTGTCAATCTCTCCACTCTCCCTCAATGATCTAATTCTCTCCACTCTCTCATCTCTGGGCATTATTACCCTTCCCCACAAATTCTGAGCTCCAGAAATCAATATATTCAAATTTGAACTCATATTCTTTCTCCCTAAACCTGATCGTTTTCCAGGGTGTCCTACCTCGGTGATTGTCACCACAATTCAACCAAATTAGAAACCTAGATGTTAATGTTCACATTACTCTCTATCCCATAATTTATTACTAATTTATCAAGAAATCTAATGCATTTTATTTTCCCAACCTCTCCAAAATCCTTGCACTCCGATCTCCACTGCCACCAATTCTACTCATTCTACAACCTCTGTAATGACCTCCTAACTTCCACTCATCCTATTACATGGTAATGTATTTCCAATACAGCAGACAAAATGAAGAGGAAAACAGCTTGATTAAATATCATATTGGGTCAAATTACTCTGCATAATCAATTATATAAGATTCTGAATCTGAACTATCTCTTCTTACACAGGCATACATACACACATACACATGCAAACACACACCTTCAGGTTAATAGTCAACAGTCCCTAGTATACCTTTTACTGTAATATGATTCAACTCAACCAGTATTCTAGCTGGCCCTCGTCTAATCGGCCAGGCATAACAAAAAAGTCTTTTCTCCTCTCTTAAAAACCCAGGCACTATTTATCTTCATAGTGAAGTGAAAGTGGCTCACTTGTGTCCAACTCTTTGCAACCCCATGGACTGTAGCCTGCCAGGCTCCTCTGTCCATGGAATTCTCCAGGCAAGAATACTGGAGTGGACAGCCATTCCTTTCTACAGGGGATGTTCCCAACCCACAGATCAAATCCAGGTCTCCCGCATTGCAGACGGATTCTTTACCATCTCAGCCAACAGGGAAGCCCTAGAACACTGGAGGGGGTTGTGTCGTGTCATGTCGTGTCGTGTTGTGAAGTCGCTCAGTCATGTCCAACTCTTTGTGACCCCATGGACTGTAGCCTACCAGGCTCCTCCCTCCATGGGATTCTCCAAGCAAGAGTACTGGTATGGGTTTCCATTTCCTTCTCCAGGGAATCTTCCCAACCCAAGGATCAAACCTGGGTCTCCTGCATTCCAGGAAAATGCTTTAACCTCTGAGCCACCAGGGTAGCCTATTCCTTCTCTAGGGAATCGTCCCCACCCAGGAATTGAACCAGGGTATCCTTCATTGCAGGTTGGTTCTTCATCAGTTGAGCTAACTTACAGACTGACATTTAAAAAGAACTGGGTCGTTCATAATACAACATGATTAACAGCTTTAAATTACTGATTATTCTGGTAATGATACAGTAATTAATTATAGTGTATACAGCACCCTGTATTTAAGAGATACTGATATCAATGGATACCAAGCCAAAAGCTATAGTATATATCTATGACCAGAGAAGATCCAAAACAAAAGGACAATTTATAAAAATAGTCATTGTTTCAGTATTTCTAATAAAAATATAATTGCATACAGTCATTGCTTTAATACAATATTAACTATACCTATCAGGAGACTTAGAAGCAGGCATCTAATTACGACAAGTGTTGAACTCGGCACTAGAAGCAATATAGGTATCAAATGATTCAAAAAGTCACATATAAACCAGATGTGCTAAACAAATAGTAACTGAGAAGTTTGTAATGCATGAATGTAAGTTCCACAAGGGAAGGAGTCTCTGTCTTCTTTACTTATATATCCCAAGCACCTAGTGCAGTGCCTGTTATACACAAGGTATTCAGTAATTTTAGATAAAAGAATAGACTTATGAGACTAAATTAACATGAACAACTAATACGGCTAAGCTAAAGAATGCTTTTTTAAAAGGCAAACAGTCTCACTGATTTAACAGCATCATAAAGCAGTTACCTTCTAGTTACCTTCAAAGAGGGACCTTTTCTTGAAACTGTTCGGGCATATAAGAACTTTCTCTATTTTTAAGATTGTCTAGGAAAGAATTTCAAAGAGGAGCTACAATTTCTAACAACAACAGCAGGGAAATCAAGAAGTGAGAAGAAAAGCCATTGAATGATACTCATTGGTCACTTATGGAATTGGGGCAATTCCAATTGCCCCAACTGATAGAGAAGAAGTGGAAGTAGGTGGCTAGAAGATATGAGAATGTGAGGGCAGCAGCTTGACCCAATTTAAAAGGTCTTCCAGAAAAAGGAATAGTTAGAACTGAAACTAAAAGATGGGAAACATCAAGTGAAGTTGGGGATTTGTCCTTCCCTCATTCATGGTAAGACCTATATGTCAACCGAGGTCTCACTTTAAGTTAATCAAGATACATGAAGAAGTTTCAAGAAAAGAGATAGATTAAAGATCACTAGGAAAAGCAAGAGCACATATTTTGTTCTGATTTGTATATGCTTTCACCAGGTTTTTTCATTAGTGGAAAAAAGTTGAACATTATACTGATGTGAAAAGAAAAGAAGCTATTTATGTTCATGCTTAGCAATTTGAATTCTTCATGTTTTCCGAGTTTAGATATTTTGGGGGGTCATTTTGCTGATGTTCAGCTAGGTTGAGAGATCATGGATTAAGAACATGTTTTCCCATCTTGATAATAAGGATAGTCATGAAGAATACAACCAAAGTGCCTATTAAATCTGTACCAATTTTCTGAAAGTCTAACAAAGGCAAATGAATAGTCTGAAGGTAGTTTTATTTATATATAGTAAACCAATACTCAATTTTTATCTCAAAGTTCCCTTAGTGTTTTGGTTAGAAAATCTTCCTGTCACAAAAGTTGACTTACATCTAACTGTTCAGGGTCAGCACAGTGTTCTCCTAGTCTTTAAGAATCTCAACAACTTTGATACAATTCAAAACCAGAAACAGTCTTCCAGAAATAATTCTACCCAAATTCCTTAAATTCCTTAAATTATTTAACATGCAAGACATCAGCATTACCATTCTGAATATATTCAACACATAAAAAACCCTTGCTGCCACTTTCAGTTTGGTGTTTTCAAGTCTTTCTTTCACAAGTGTGTTAGTTGCCCAGTCATGTCCGACTCTGTGACCCCATGGACTGCAGCCTGTCAGGCCCCCCTGTCCATGGAATACTCCAAGAAAGAATACTGGAGTGAGTAGTCATTCCCTTCTTCAGGGGATCTTCCCAAATTTCTGTCACAAACATTTGCTCAATTTCTTTCTCCCTGGCCCTCTTTCTCTCCTTTTCTCTCAATCTTTGTTTGCTCACTTTTTTATGTAGTATTTCAGAACACCTTAACTCTAATCTCATATGAAGACCTCCATCACTGAATTTTTAGTCTGTTTTCCATTATCTTTTCCATAATATCTTTATTTTTTCTGATAATTTAAAATTAGTATTACTCTTCCTTTATATCTTTCTAATAACACACTTCATTATCTGAGTTCTGATTTTATCCATAAAAGTTTCACTTTATTTTAATATAGTGATCTCATTGTTTCACAGTAAGTTCAAAATACTTTCAACTATATTTTATTTAAAAGCCCCTTGATATACAGGCTGTCTCCTCATAAAAAAAATTTCCCCCCAAAGCACAAAATGAAGCACAATAGGTGCTCTACCTAACTGAACCACAAAAATATCTTCTTCTAAGTCCCTAGCTAATATTCCTAAGACTCACTGAAATGTTTTAAACCCACAAAAACATTAATGTTAAAAAAGATATGCCAAGAGCAATTTTAAAACTTTGTCAATTCTTGTGTAATAGAAATAAACTTCTCAAATGTCATCATTTTCACATAAACTGTCATGACACAACTACAATTAAGACAAGTAAAAATAAAAATACTTCAACTGTAAAAAATTCAGCAAGTTTTCTACAGGTCTAAAAACCAGTTATCTGAGTTCTTTAAAACAGTTCCCTAAGATTCTATAAACAAGTTGGTTGAAGTCCACTACAAAAAATATAATGTAGAAAGATATTTCTGAAAAAATGTACACTGAATGGTAGCTGAGGAATCCCATCACTCTACTTTAGAATTCTTACTCCATTTGGAACTCCACTTTATACATAAGGTCCATGAGTTTGGTACAGACCTCATCAACCCATGCAGTTATGTCCTAACTAGCTAATTTCTTCCAACTCCAAAATTACCTTCTAAATAATTAAAAGCATCATAAAGGCAATTTCTTTTTTTAAAAGTTATTTTCCAAGAAAATTTTTTATTAGTATTTACTTTTATTTGTTTGGCTGTGCCTGGTCTTTGCTGCGGCACTGAGAATCTCTGGTTGTGGCATGCGAACTCTTAGTTGCAGCATGCGGGATGAAGTTCCCTCACCAGGGAGTGAATCTGAGCCCCCGGATTACCAAATGGACTATCAGGCAAGTCCCCATAATAGCAACTTCACCTTTAAAATATTTGTTGGGAATTGTCTTTATTATGTTTATTGTATTTTTTTTCTACTTCCGTGTTCATTCCAAAATTTCCACTGGGTGCTAACAGAAACATTTATCCATTATGTCACAATTCTGTTTTAATGTCTTTGGAGGGACTGATGTTGAAGCTGAAACTCCAATACTTTGGCCACCTAATACAGAGAGCTGACTCATTTGAAAAGACCCTGATGCTGGGAAAAATTGAGGGCAGGAGGAGAAGGTGACGACAGAGGATGAATGGTTGGATGGCATCACCGACTCGATGGACATGAGTTTTGGTAAACTCTGGAAGTTGGTGATGGACAGGGAGGCCTGGCGTGATGCAGTTCATGGGGTCACAAAGAGTTGGACACAACTGAGCGACTGAACTGAACTGAGAAGACTGGAAAGAGTATCAATTTTCTGAGTCTATTCTGTCTCTTAGTAAACCTTCTACATGCATCCATAATAATGAATCCAGAAATCTACGTACATTATAGAAATGGGAGTCTGTCCAACTGGTTAAAAAGTCCTGCCTTTGGAGCCAGACTGCCTAGATTCAAACCCTGGCTCGGTCATTGACTTGCAGCATCATCATGCTCCTAACTGTAACTCCATCACTCAACAAGTCCCATCTCTTCCTGCCTATTCATCAGCTTCCCTTGCAATTGTGTCCTCTTCCTCTGGCATCATCAAATTTTCTCTCTCTGCAAGTCATGTCCAGCAACACACAATGTACATTCTATACTGACCATCCTAATTTCTAGAATTTCTCAAATTACCTCTCAACCCACATTCACTTACTAATATGTCCTTATTTCTTATCACCCCTTTATAGCAAAACTTCTATGAAGAGTTATCTATCCATACCTGATGATCACCTTTCCTCCTAGATATAGTCCAACCAGATTTCATTCCTCCCTCTCTATGGAGAGTGTCTTGTGTGAGTCACCAGCGACATTCAAACTGCTGGACCCAATGGAATTCTCAGGCTTCCTACAACCTGACCTTTCAGCAGCTGAGCACTTCCTTCTTGACAGACTTATTCACTTGCGTTTACCTTGACTCTCTTCCTATCCTACTGGTGTGCTTTCTGGAGCTCCTTTGCCGTATCTTTCCTCCTCATCTTTCCAACTGCCGAACACTGGAGTGGTTGAGGGCTCAGCACCTAGATGACTATCTATATTTACTCCCTAAGTTATCTCAATATAAAGATACATAAACAGTTTTTTAATTAATACAACAGATTTACAATCATGTAAATATGAAATTTTCAGTAAGAAAAATAAATTTTTACCATCTTCCTAGCAATTCTCCCCAAGAATATAGGATCTTCTCAGGACAATCCTTAGACACATCACCTGTTCCACTTGAGAGTTCATTATCACTCTCTGCAGAAGAAACACAAGAACAACAAAGATTATATTATATAGTACATTCTATTTTTATGTGTTATAAAACAAGAAGCATGACTGTTTCTAATAAAACAAATACTTCTGCTTATATTACACCACTGCAAAAATAACAGTATAAACTTCAATAATATGTATTATTTCAGTGCCAAAATAAATATTTTCAAAGCACAAAGTTTTTATTAAAATTCTTGTCCACATTTTACATGGTATGAAACTGAAAACACCTATAAACAAATATCTTTACCCAAAGGAAGTAAAATTTAAAAGCTAATGGTAACATGGTTAGAAATTCCTATTTAGTGTTCTATTCATCAGTTTAGTATTCTCAAATATTGTGTGTGTGTATTCAGTCGCTCAGTTGTGTCCTACTCTTTGAGACCCTATGGACTGAGGGCCACCAGGCTCTGCTGTCCGTGGGATTCTACAGACAAGCATACTAGAGTGGCTTGCCATTTCCTGCTCCAGGCTATCTTTCTCAACCCAGGGATCAAATCCACATCTTCAGTGTCTCCCTCATTGCAGGCAGATTCTTTACCACTGCATCACCTGGGAAGCCCTTATATTTTATTAAAATCATTTATACATTTTATATTATAGTTACTAATATTAATATTTGATGAAAAATAAATACTAAAGAATCAGACATATATATCAATATATAACACTGAGAAACATTTATGATACAAATACACAACCAGAAATCTAAAAAAAATTTTTAAGACATATTGAAAAGTACAAGTTATTTTTGACTGTCCATGGGATTCTACAGACAAGCATACTAAGGTGGGTTGCCATTTCCTGCTCTAGGGGACCTTTCTCAACCCAAAGATCAAATCCATGTCTCCAGTGTCTCCTGGAGATGAAACTTTCATCTTTTAAAATGACAACTTCATAAAACATCGCAAAATATAAAGTAATAGTTTTAGAAAGAATAAGACAGCTTGAGTTATAGTTTACAATCAGTAGTGAAAATAAGTTAACTCTAAATTCTATAAATCTTTTGAATGGTAACAGACCTGGTAGAGAAAGGAAATGTAGTGGGCACAATTCACCTACATTATACCAAAGCTTTTGACACAGTGCTACCTAAGAAAAGGCTGGAGAAGTACAGATTGAATGATAAAATAGGCTGGATAAAAATCTGTCTGGCTGATAGCAAGTACCAAGGTTTCACCAATGCTCTTACAGTGTAATAGGGATTGGCATTAAGTGAATCTCACAGGGATCTATGCTAAAAACAATATTGCTTAGCATGCGACAAATCCAGCGATCCAAGCAGAAACTCGTTCATACCAGTGGATATATTCAACACCAAAAATTAATGTGATAAATAAAGACTTATTTGGTGAGGTTTAAAAGATGTGCTTATATGCACCTGAAAAGATTTTATTACATATTTAGCAAAATATGAACAAACTATATACATACACACAAACAAATGCTTCATCATCTTTAGGACAACATCAGATCAACAAGAACGATGATGGACATTTTATTCTAAAAGCAAGTATTATTCTAGACATTGGTAATGAAGGTTAAGAGGTTATATGCTAACATCACTGCTCTAGAAATACCTCACATAGAAGTGAGAGGTTCTGTTTCTTTTAAAGCTAGAGCAAATGAAGTATTACTAAGTATTGGAGGAATACAGTAAACAGAAACAACTGAAGCCTTAAGAGTAAAATAGCCTAACATGAAAAACTATGCTTTATAGTCCTTATAATTTTTTAACTAAAATGAGGCACTTCTGAGAGTAATATGAAAATGAATAAAGGAAATCTCATTTAAAATGAAGTCAGGAAACCCTGAAGGGGCAATTCTCACACATGTATCATTCGTGGCAGCTTACAGGCACTAACAGGAAGGAAGATTTCCTCCCAACCCAGCAAGGTCAAGCTGCTAGACACCTACTGTCAGTGAAGAACCCCTGTAGCCCTCCCCAATTTCCTCCTTTTCGCTATAAAAGCAAGCCCCTCTCCTCCAATCTCCAGATACGCCTATCATTTACTGTTGTTTGCTTGTTTCAAATTGCAATTCTCTCCTATTACATAATAAACTTATTCTGCTGGTAAAATAACTGGCTGGTTTTGTTTGTTTAACATTAGCAGTGAAAAGGGACACTATTAAAAATTACACTAGAAAACAGGTTAAACTTACACTATCTCAGGCAAACAGACTTCCGGTCACCCTTCTTATTAATTAGTACCAAACATAAGCATTTATAAGCTGATATTCAATTAAGCAGGGTCCAAGATGATCCCACATTATACTCTAAGTTGCCACACAGTAAATAATAATACACCAAAGTGCCAAATTATTTGATGAAGTTGTACCTGCTAAGCTGGGAGATCAAAATCTAAGAACACAATAAAAGAAACAAGGAAACAAACACCGATGGACATCACTAACCTTGAATATTAAAAAACTCAAAAGGTACTACTGATATTGAGAATCTTTTGGACTCATTATTCTTGCTGTGAAAGGAATCCCTAAGCATGAAACAAAACCAAGATGCTTTAAGAGAGAATAAGAAATATGACTACCTATAATTTTAAAACTTCTATGAAGTAAGGTACAGTATATATTTTTTTAAAACTATATTTACGTACATATTTAGCAAAAAAAAAAAATCTAACATATGATGGACTATTTTGTGTAACATATCAAAATAAAGAGCAGTCCAACAGAAAATTGGGCCAAGGACATGAACACAGTACAGGGCAAAATACGTAAAATACAACTAGCTAAAAAAGAAAGCCCTATCTCATTAATAATTTTTCAATGCAAATTAAAACAATGAAACATATTCATCAATTAGACTGGCAGACAGTATAAAGAGTAATAATATCTGGTGCTGATAAAACAGGAAACAGGAAGGTTGATACTTAAACAAGCAATCTTTAATTTATTAAGATTCTAAAATGCATATACCATTTGGTCTAGTAACTTCACTTCTAGAAATTTATGATCCAGAAACAGATATGCAAAAAAAAAAGAATATGGAAAACTATTTTAATTGTATCATTGTTTGTGAAAATAAGAAACTGAAAACTATCAGGAATCTATCAACAGGAGTTTTATTAACTAAATTATGGTCTATCCAGTCAAAAGAATACTATCTAGCAGTTTAAAAGAATTGGTGAATCTTTATAGGCTAACATGAAAATCATCCAAAATATATTGTGATAAAAAGAAATAAAAGAGTAATCTTAAGTATGGTCTTATTTTAGTAAATATTATTCCTTATATGATTACAAAGATCTTTAAAAATAGCTGTAAGAATAGACACCAAACTATTAACAGCAATTACGTTTCAATAACTAACAGTATCTTATCACATAGTAGGCATTCAATAAATATTCAGGGAATACATCTTTCAGTTCTAAGTTTTATATTACTGTAATACTTTTATCTTTTAAAATAAGTTATGTATAACTATAAAAAGCACAGGGAAAGGATTTTAATTTTTTAAATGACCCCTGTGCTATATGAAACAAAAACCTATTTTATTATTACAAACCCCTACTGCTATGTCATAAAACCATGAATGATAACAACAATGTCTTGTCTTCTTGACACTCTCCCAAGTTATTGTGCACCAAAAAAGGAAATCAGAACTGTAAGCAACTAGATTAGCAATGGAGAACTCCAAGGAGAAGGAAAGAAAATGGGCACACTGAAGTAAAACCAGACCCGTGATGAACAATTAAGGTAGAGACAACAGAAGGCCGGGAGCCAAATATTTGGATGAAAAGTAGGATTTAGTCAAGTAAGTTAGGGGGCTTCCCCAAAGGCTCAACGGGTAAAGAATCCACATGCAATGCAAGAGACCCAGGAGATGGGGGTTTGTTCTCTGGGTTAGGAAGATCCCCTGGAGAAGGAAATGGCAATCTGCTCCAGTATTCTTGTCTGGGCAATCCCATGGACAGAGGAGCCTGGTTGGCTATCGTCCAAAGGGTCACAGAGAGTTGGACATGACTGAGTGACTGAATAAACAAACGAACAAAACAGACTCCTACAATATCTTTAAGACTTCCATGAAAACATGCCTGTTGGACTCCCTGGTGGTTCAGTGGTTTAGGAATTTGCCTGCCAATGCAAGGAACGTGGGTTCAATCCCTGCTCAAGATTCCACATGCAGTGGGGCAATTAAGCCCACACACCACCAACTACTGAACCCTGCCTGCCCTGGAACCCAACAAGAGAAGCCACCACAATGAGGAGCCAGTGCACAGCAATTAGAAAGTAGCCCTCACTCACTGTGACTAGTAAAAGTCTATGTGCAGCAATGAAGACCCAGTGCAGTCAAAAATAATAAATTTTTTAAAAACCATGCCTGTTTACATTATTTAGTCATATATTTAATATCTGTAACATTCATGTCCTTCTCTTGAAGTCCAAGCTCTGCCAGGGCTGGGATTGTATCTTATTTGCCTTTATATAGTAAACTTCAGCACATAACACTGGACTGTGGAATGAATGGAAGGATTATTTTGTTGCTGCTTTATTTTGAGAATACCTTCATACATATAAGGCAATTGGGAAGGAAAACCCTGGAGCAAGAAAGATGAGAAATCAGGCAATTTTTCTGTAAAGACAAGAAATTGCCCAGGTTTCAGAGTACTGATTGAAGAGGAGGATAATTCCTATTTTGACTGCATGGGAGGCTTTGGAGAAATATGACAATGTTAAGAGAGTTAGTTGAGGGAATTTGTAGGTAATAGTTTCATCTTCCTCTATAAAGCGTAACTTTAGGAGAGGTCTCTGACAGACTCTGCTTAACTTACACAGCAGGATTTGGTAGAGACTCTTCTTAATATGCATAATTTCACTTCCTTATCATGAACATTTTCCTCATCAATTTCAATTTCCCTGCAGTTACTGGTGTCCTTTAGAAAGCAGGACCATGAAGAGCATTTCAGATGTCACTGGATTCAGACTGTAGGACTACTACTTTCTTTAAACATCAGTGAAATGCAAATAATATCAATCAGGTAGCGTTGTAAAAATTAAATGAAAATGTATTTGAAGTGCTACACAGGGTGCCTGGCATACAACAGCACTCAAGTGTAGCTATCATTTTTATTCTTATTGTTATTGAGCCCTTAGTTGCCTACCTTCAAAGCACTTAAAAGTAACTTAAAAAGGATTTCAGGTTTGTTCTGTCTTATCCACGGATTTCTAGTATGCAGAGAGCAGAAACCAACTGTACAATGCCAAAAGAAATTATAATTGATGTAAATTTTTAGATCAAACAAAATAAATATGTATGATGCCGCAATCAAAATAATTTAGTTTCTTAACTTTGGCACCATTCCCTGCTTTGAAAAAGAATTGTGTTTCTATTAATGATGTTTTTCATCCTAATCATAAAAGGAAATTTTGAGAACTAGTGTCAACAAACATCATAAAAGGAAAAAAAGTACAGACACAGATATACAAAATACTTTTTTTCAAATAAAGTTAAAAATAAATAACAAAATTAGGGACAAATAAGCACAAAAATCTCATTTTCTTTTCTACTAAAGAATTACTCATAAAATACAAAGCTGAAAAGTATGCACAGATAAAATGTGGCTACTGAGGATTTTCAGATATTTTTCCCCTTAATTTTAGTCTTTCTTAATAAGTAATAAATATTTGTTGAAAGAAATACAGGCAATCACAGGTTGCTAAAAACTTTCTTCTAAACACACTGGGGAGAAAAATACTGAAAATTTTACTAACTGTGCAAAATGGGTAGAAACAGGTCTGTAAAAGGACACCTACCAACCTGGAGTAGTAAAAAAGTGGTTCATTTTGATTGTCTGTTGCCTGCTAAGTCACTTGGGTCATGTCCAACTTTTTGAGACCCTATGGACTGTAATCCACCAGGCTCCTCTGTCCATGGAATTCTCCAGGCAAGAATACTTGAGTGGGTCACCATCTCCTTCTCCAAGGGATATTCCCAACCCAAGAATCAAACCCACGTCTCTTTTGTCTTCTGCACTGGCATGTGGATTCTTTACCACTACTGCCACATTGATTAATTAGTTGTAAAGAATGTCATTTTGATGGCCAAACGCTATAGCCACATTTTAATGACTTTGAATATAATATAATCTCTCACTTTTCACATCACAGAGTCAGAATATACTTGTTTTACATAGAAGCTTATATGCAAATGTAAATCATTAATGTAAAAGAAAATACATTCCTTAGTTTCTGAAATGTTCTAACATTTCCCACTGTCCAAAGCAAGTTGATTTACAATAGAGAAAAGATTCAAGGTAGAGACCACAAATTGCTTGCTTCTTTCCAACTTAATTATCATCACTGTCATTCTAAATCTAATTACAAGTTTAAAATTAATAATACCTGTAGTTCTTAAGCGTAAGTGATTAATAAAAATGTATCATTATTTGCTGAAACCTGTCAACCACACTCAAGAGAACTAGGGCAACCAATACACCTGACATGAAGGACAATTAACAATGTTAAACAAACTGTTACATTTTACATTTTTCTGGGATATTAATGACTTAGAATTTATTCAGTTATGTATTTACACTTTGAATTTCAGTTCTTTGGATATGCATTTCAATTTTACTTAAATTTTCCGATTTTTAAAACTGTATGTATGTATGTATGAGTGACATACAAAAAACTGTAGATATTTAGTGTATAAAACTTAATGTATTTGTAGAGGTTAGCATAGTCCTAGAATAAGAAACTTGAGTAATGTCTATCTGAATGTATTATCTATGACCCTTTGCAAAATAAACTGAGGTGGTAAAAGAGGAAAATAGCATCTGGCAGATTTTTTAAAAAGAACATACGATTTAATAAAAAATTGTTTTAAAACACATTCAAAGAATGACTTTTTTAAGGCAGCTATTCAATTAGAGGGAAAAATTAAGCAAGAGTTAGAGATCATTAGAAACAAAGGGTAGCAAGAGAAGAAAGAATTCATCAGGCTAGGTCAAATCTAACTTATGGTAGAAAGAGAACTCACTGACATCTACCATGTGGTATACAACATACTCAAGAGTCCTCTGAGCAGACGACCCTCTTCAACCAAGAGTGTAACTGAAAGAGAAAATACTCACAAATAAATAAGAAAGGAAGGGGAAATGCCCACAAAACTAGCCAAAGAAGCAAATGAAGCAACTGACAAATAACTAATCTCAAAAATATACAAGCAACTCCTACAGCTCAACTCCAGAAAAATAAATGACCCAATCAAAAAAATGGACCAAAGAACTAAATAGACATTTCTCCAAAGAAGACATACAGATGGCTAACAAACACATGAAAAGATGCTCAACATCACTCATTATCAGAGAAATGCAAATCAAAACCACTATGAGGTACCATTTCACACCAGTCAGAATGGCTGCGATCCAAAAGTCTACAAATAATAAATGCTGGAGAGGGTGTGGAGGAAAGGGAACCCTCTTACACTGTTGGTGGGAATGCAAACTAGTACAGCCACTATGGAGAACAGTGTGGAGATTCCTTCAAAAACTGGAAATAGAACTGCCTTATGATCCAGCAATCCCACTGCTGGGCATACACACTGAGGAAACCAGAAGGGAAAGAGACACGTGTACCCCAATGTTCATCACATCACTGTTTATAATAGCCAGGACATGGAAGCAACCTAGATGTCCATCAGCAGATGAATGAATAAGAAAGCTGTGGTACATATACACAATGGAGTATTACTCAGCCATTAAAAAGAATACATTTGAATCAGTTCTAATGAGGTGGATGAAACTGGAGCCTATTATACAGAGTGAAGTAAGCCAGAAGGAAAAACACCAATACAGTATACTAACGCATATATATGGAATTTAGAAAGATAGTAACAATAACCCTGTGTACAAGACAGCAAAAGAGACACTGATGTATAGAACAGTCTTATGGACTCTGTGGGAGAGGGAGAGGGTGGAAAGATTTGGGAGAATGGCATTGAAACATGTAAAATATCATGTAAGAAACGAGTTGCCAATCCAGGTTCGATGCACGATACTGGATGCTTAGGGCTAGTGCACTGGGATGACACAGAGGGATGGTATGGGGAGGGAGGAGGGAGGAGGGTTCAGGATGGGGAACACATGTATACCTGTGGTGGATTCATTTTGATATTTGGCAAAACTAATACAATTATGTAAAGTTTAAAAATAAAATAAAATTTAAAAAAAAAAAAGAAGCCATATGAAATCAGGCAGTTGAAGTAACAGTGAAATTAGGTTCATGCCTGCAGCTGGGTTTATATATTCCGCTGAGAGACTATAATTCAGAATATAAATTCTGTTCAGTTACTGAGAAAATTAGATAACCAGACATGATGAAGACTGAATAACTATCCATCCATCTATCTGTATATATGTGTGTGTATATAAATATATATAACATATATATGTGCACACTTATAAACACATACCTGAGTGTGTACATATATACACACATGTGTCTCTCTGTGTGTATGTATGAGGAGAGGAAGAGAAGGACGGAGGGAGAAAGAGAAATGGATAAGTGTAACCAAAATAAGGAGAGGTGACAAAATCTGGAAGAAATGGTTCTCTTTAAGAGAAAGCATATTAAGTATATGAAGAGATTGCCAAGTATAGAACACAATAGGGGGAAAAGCAGAAACTGACAAAAATAGACTTGGGTTAGCTTTTAATATGGGCTTCCCTGGTGGTTCAGATGGTAAAGAATCCGCCTGCAATGCAGGAGACCTGGGTTCGATTCCTGGGTTGGGAAGATCCCCGGGAGGAGGGCACGGCAACCCACTCCAGTACAGATGATCTCATACAGACAAGGATTTTAAAATTCAAAAGTTGGAAAAAAATATTTGTGAAAACAATAGTAAATAATGGACTTTTGAGAAAAACTCAAGGTTTGGAATTTAAGTTCCATCTGTTGGGCCTGCTAACATTCTGTGTGGCCCATGATCACACATCTTCCTGTGACGTCCTGAATACTTGTCTGCCTTCCTTTCTAGACTAACTTACTCACTTTTGTCAGAAACTGTGTTACAGTCATCACTGTATTCCTCCCTATCAAAGTACTGGGTGATTTGGCTGGCAACATTTCTATAGAGACACAAAAGACCACAGACAGTCAAAGCAATATTAAGAAAGAAAATAAGACCTAGAAGAATCAGGCTCTTTGACTTCAGACTATACTACAAAGCTACAGTCATCAAAACATTATGGTGCTGGCGCAAAAACAGAAATACAAATCAATGGGACAGGATATAAAGCCCAGAAATAAACCTACACACCCATGTTCAGTTAATTCATGACAAAGGAGGCAGACTATACAATGGAGAAAGAAAAGTCTCTTCAATAAATGGTGCTGGGAAAACTGGACATCTATATATTTAAAAAATGAAATTAGAACATTCTTTAACACCATGCACAAAAATAAACTCAAAATGGTTATGAAACATAAACATAAGACCAGATACTATAAAACTCTTAAAGGAAAACATAGGCAAAATGCTCTTTGACATCATAAATTGCAGCAATATCTTTTCTGAGCCATCTCCTAGAGTAGTGGAAATAAAAACAAAAATAAATAGGAACTAGTTAAACTCAAAAGGGTTTGCACGTCAAAGGAAACCATAGACAGAATGAAAAGACAACTGACAGAATGGGAGAAAATATTTGCAAATGATGCAACCCACAAGAGACTAGTCTTCAGAATTTACAAACAGACCATGCTGCTCATTAGCAAAAAAACAAACAACCTAATCAAAAAATGGACAGAAGACCTAAGTATACATTTCTCCAAAGACAACAAATACTTTTATTTGCCTGATTTCCTATCCCTCTTCAGCTCAGTTCAGTTCAGTCACTCAGTCATATCCGACTCTTTGCAACCCCATGGAATGCAGCTTGCCAGGCCTCCCTGTCCATAGCCAACTCCCGGAGTTTACTCAAACTCATGTCCATTGAGTCAGTGATGCCATCCAACCATCTCATCCTCTGCCATCCCTTTCTCCTCCTGCCTTTAATCTTTCCCAGCATCAGGATCTTTTCAAATGAGTCAGTTCTTCGCATCAGGTGAGCAAAGTATTAGAGTTTCAGCTTCAGCATCAGTCCTTCCAATGAACACCCCGGACTGATCTCCTTTAAGATGGACTGGTTGGACTGGTTCCTCTTCGGTGTTTTCATAAATGATATCACTATCTATCCAGTTGCTCAAACTGAAAATCTACAAGTTGTTCTTTTACCCTGATCACCTACATTTAATTACCCAACCCTGTGCACACCACCTCCAATATGTTATCTCAAATCTATCTACTTCTCTCCCTTTCCAAATATAACTCTAACTAACCTCTAACATTTTGACAGATCTTACAATGAGGGTCTCACAAATGATCTTCCTGATTCTATCCATGCTCTACTAAACTCCATTCTACATGTATCCAGCTGCTGTGGCATTTTGAAATCATGAACCAAATCTTTGTCTCTCCAGCTTACAACCCTTCAAAGTCTTCAAAAAGAGAAAGCCCTCACTGTGGCTTACAGAAAGTAACATGATGTCTCCCTGGCTACCCGTCCATATCTGTTATACTACTAAGTTGCTTGTCCCCTGCCCTTTGGTCATCTGTCCTCCCTTTCACTTCTTCAAAATCATCAGGCATACTTTCATGTCTGAGACTCTGTACCACCTTCCTCCCTCCTGAAATGCCCTTTCGTATCCTCCAATGGCTGACTTTCTCTTGTCATTCAGATCTCAATTTAAATGTCACCTCCTCAGAGGAATTTTTGCTGACCACCTAATCTAAAGCAGCTACCCAAACCAATCAAACATCATTAGTTCTTTACATTTTTCTTATTTATTTATCATCTACTATCTTCTTCCCAATTAGAAGTATAAAAAATTTATCTATCCTATTATTTCAGAGGTTTTCAAGATCAACTCCAGGGTCAATGATTCCCTAGGAGGACTCACAGAAATCAGCATATAGTTACTTGCAACACATGATTTACTAGTGACAGTGAAAGGATACAAAGAAAAATCAGCAAAGGGAAAAGGCACACTGGGTGAAGTCTAGCAGAAAGGAAGCAGAAACTTTCAGGAGTCCTCTCCCAGTGGAATCCTCTCCAGGTGCTCAGTGCTTAGTCATTCAGCTGTGTCCAACTCTTTTTGACCCCATGAACTGTAGCCCGCCAGGATCCTTTGTCCATGGGGATTCTCCAGGCAAGGCTACTGGAGTGGGTTGCCATGCCCTCCTCCAGGGAATCTTCCCAACCCAGGGACTGAACCCAGGTTTCCCACATCGCAGGTGGATTCTTTACCATCTGAGCCACCAGGGAAGCACACTCAATCCCTCCAGTAATGAGCTGTGACACCATGTGTTAAACACTATCTACCAGGGAAGCCCATCAGAGACTCTGTGCCTGAAGTTTTTTCTGAGGCTGGTCATAAGTACCCTATGCTGAGCATGTACCAAAATTTCAGAAGCCAGAAGAAAAGCAGGTGTTCAGGATAAACCATACTGTAGTACAAACAATTCAGGCACAGTTAATCACTCTTCTCAGTTAGGGAATGTGGCAACCCTCCTAAAATCTAAGTTTACCAATAACAGCCAAAGGCCAACCTTGCAAACAGGCTCTTCTAAGGACAGAAGTCTAAAGTTTGTTATGTTAACTCTTTTCCTGCACATTTATCAACCCCTATATTACCAATTATAACTTCCATTAACAGATTTTAAAAACAAGAATACGTTTTCTTGTCTCTGAATCAAATATTTCTAAGAAATTCCCACTCGTTAAACAATATTTACCTAACACTTGATACATGGTAGGCATTGGGAGCTCCAAAAATAATAAAACACCATCTGCCCCTTAGGAACTCACACTCTAGAAGGTGACAGAAATTAATTTAAAAGACCATATTTATAAGAAAGCATTTTAAAAATTACTAACAGTGGTGCGTACGAAGTGCCATTAGAGCATGATGATGGAAAGACTAACACTACCTCAGTATATAACAAAATCACTTCCAGGAAAAATTAAGAGAGAGAGGAAAGGGCCTACTTCAGCTATAAGATTATCTGAAGGAGTAATACTTGAGCCTGAACAGAGATCTAAATGATAAGGAAAATGCAGCCAGCAGAAATTTTGATCAAAGTACCTTTCAAACAAAGAATAACATACACAATAACACTAAGAAAGGTCGATTAGAGAGAAAGCTTTAAACACTTAGAATATTCTAAACGTTCAATAAATGGTAGCTATTAGTATACCGTGTCCTCTTCACGCATTAAGAAACTGATGATTTTAGAGATTAGATACATGAAGCCCATACCTCTAGTACATTTGCATACCATACCATTCATATCTACTCTATTCATCTACCAAAAAAATTAATTTTAGACAGAAGTTAAAAATAGTGCAAGTAAAATGAAGCAAAAATTGATTACCTATTCATTCATTCAAATATTTACTAAGTACTCACTACATGACCAAACTTAAGAAGATGAAAAAGACATGCCTCCTAACTTTGAGGAATTTATGTTCTAGGAAAAAATAAGTACTTGGACACAGACACATGAGAGGAAAGTAGAATATGAGCTATAACAGAAACAGGAACAGAAAAGTCAGTGGTTGGAATAGGGTAGGAAACATGCCTTAGATCAGAACACTTAAGCTAAAGCAATAGGTAAATGAAAAACTAAGCCTTACCCTGCTCAAAATAAAGGGTGAGGAAGGGGGCAGCACAAATATGGAAAAAAAATTAAGGGTTACATGACTAATAGACATACATTTTCCTAAACTGTGTAACCAATTTATCGCCTAAATCTTTTACACAAAAAATACCCTGAACAAAATAAATCATTTCCAAAAAGACACTTTTAACACAACTGTAAAATATCTCTTACACCAATCTTTGATTAAATCAGAAAATACAAAATTGGCATGACGTAAAAGGCCCTCCATTATTCAACCTCTGTATTCTCTCTAATCTCATTTCCCACCCTTACAGATGAAGAATGTATATTTTATTGCATACAAAATGTGGTTTCCCATCACCTCAAGTTTTCCTCTGCTTGGAAGGGTTCCCTTATGGTAGTGTCCAAACATTTCCAGCTAAATAATAGCATTAATCAAGACTGAACTCAGAGGCATAATTTTCAAAATGTCTTCCCTGAATTTTCAGGCCAAACCAAGTTCCTTTTAGTCAGCTCACATTATGCCCTGTTCTCATCTTACGAAAGTTGGCCCACCTGATCCGTAGGATCTGCATCCATAGATGCAAACAATCATGGACCATCTGTAAGGGTACCTGAGCATCTAATGATTTTGGTATCAACAGGTAGTCCTGTAACCAATCCCTCCCAGACACCCAGGGATGACTGTACTGAATTTACTGCATTTTACTAAAATTATCTATTTATGGGTCTTTTTCTTCAACCAGACTATAAGCTCCTCAGTGGTAATAGTCACATCTTATTTTTGTGTCCACAGCAATGAGCAGAGCTGTGGGTGCCCACTAAAAGTTTATTAAACTTTTACAACTTTGATAAAAATTACCAAAAACAAATCTGAGTTATAGATGGCTTTCTAACCATTGCAACTGATCCAGGAATCACACTTGAAAAACTTTAAAAAATAAATTATTAGTTTTCTTTAGAGGGAACATCCTGAATATCAATTATCTACATTTTTCAGTCTATAGTACAGACTCTTCAAAACAGACATCATCAGCAAGTGCCAAATGTACCTGTGGTTTGCATTGTGAAGAGAAGATCAGCTGCTCTGTATACTTTTTAGGTGAATGAGCAGGAAAATGAAACTGCACTGTAGAAGTCAGAGTCTTCCATGTATTGCCACTTGGACTGAGGGCCACTGAATCTCAGAACAGGTGATTTTCCATGATCAGTGGTTTGCAATTCTTTCTACCTCTGTATCATTCATGTATGTAGCCCATTCTCATGAATTTTTTTTCAACACAGTGAATTCTCAACTTAGAACATACACTTCTAAAGTAACAAGGCACTTCTATATATTGAGAATTACTGATCTACATATATTAATTGAATTTGAAAGCATCACATAGGAACTGACAAGTTAATTCTTTTATAAGTATATTATGTGTATATTTATATTTATAATTATATTTCTTTTCCTAAAAAAAAATGTAATAAAGGCCAACATACAAAATGTGACTCACGTGAAGGTCAGTCACTTCATTAAAATCAAGCTACAAAGTCTCTGCATCTCTGCCCTTAAAATCCAGTTGATAGTCATAGTGAAAGAAATGGAAATTTGTTGCATCATTCTATGATTAAGGCATATTATTCTACTTATGCAAAACAGCACACTATTTTCAAAAAAAAGTAGTAAGAATGAAGCTCAACACTTCTTAAATTATGAAGTTTTAATCCCTTAACCATAACATGACATAAATACTCAACAGAAATCTTACTTTGGAAATGATCATAGGTACAAAGTCTTCAAGAAGTATCCAAATTCTCTTAGAATTCAACTAACTTGTCTTTATCTGAGTGTCTGTACCTTTAATATCTTGCATTTATTTTACATATCTCTTTCCATCTCTAGACTGTAAGCTCCAGGAAGACAGGAATGGATCTTAAGCATTTGATACAGCACTTAATATATGCCTAGATTATAGCAAGCTCTAAATATAACTGAATATGAGAAGGATCAATAGGGCATTGAGAGTTGAGTGACCCAGATCTCTTATAATGCCTGGAAGAAAGCTGAGCTTTCTGAAAAGTGAAAGTGCAAGTCATACACCTATGTCCGACTCTTTGTGACCCCGTGGACTATACAGTCCATGGAATCCTCCAGGCCAGAATACTGGAGTGGGTAGCCTTTCCCTTCTCCAGAGGATCTTCCCAACCTATGGATCGAAACCAGATCTACTGCATTGCAGGCAAATTCTTTACCAACTGGAGCTTTCTGAAAACTTACTGCTAAAAAATCACACTGGGCTTCCCAGGTGGCACTAGTGGTCAAGAATCCACCTGCCAGTGCAGAAGACAAAAGAGATGCGGGTTCAATCCCTGACCTGAGTTGGGAACATTCCCTGGAGAAGGAAATGGCAACCCACTCCAGTATTCCTACCTGGAGAATCCCATAGACAGAGAAGTCTGGTCCATAGGGTCCCAAAGAGTCAGATACAACTGAAGCAACTTAGGATGCAAGAAGGATGAAAGAATAGAAACTGAAAAGGAAAGATAAGCACGACAGAGCAAAGATTGAGAATGACAGAAGCAAGGAAGAGAAAACTAACACTAGAGAGTCATAAAGGTATGAGAAGAGAGATGATTAGGAGGACTATTAAGCAGGTTATAGCTGGGCAATTCTGAAGAGACATAAAAAATCTAATACCCTTATTTCTCTGATGTAAAATCTGTGGTTTTTGTAAAAAGAGAAAGGAAAAATTAAAGCTTTAATTATCTAAAGCCAAACTTCTGTTTTATTATTTAAATATTACTAAAAAAATTTTAATGTATTCAAATGGGTAACTTAGAATTTTTATTGAGTAATTTGCCTATCTCTATTTACAGTGTAATGAAAACACTAATAGTACTGTATTACATAGATCTTCTGCTGACATACACTTTACAAATATTTACTCGAATCCAAATATTCAAGGCAGGGTGAAATTTTTAACATTAAGTTTTCAGAAAGCTCAGCTTTCCTCCTGTCATTATAAGAGATCTGAGTCACTCAACTCCCAATGCCATATTCAAAGCATTAAAACACCACACCCCCTGGTGTAACAAAAGCCATAATTTCTCCAACTGAAAAATTAAGTCCTTTCTTTTCAGATACTAACTGCTGCTAAAGAAAATGGCATATGAATTAGTTCCATAAGCTTTCTACAAATAGTTAATAAACTCTCAGTCTTGTTTCACTTAAAGGAGTTAACTGTTTACAAATGCAATTATAAAGTAATCAGATCACATTCTGGTCCGGCCACTGTCACTTAATCTCAGGGTCTCAGTGCAGCACTTTCATGGCATCATCTTTCAGGATTTGAAATAGCTCAACTGGAATTCCATCACCTCCACTAGCTTTGTTCATAGTGATGCTTCCTAAGGCCCACTTGACTTCCCATTCCAGGATGTCTGGCTCTAGGTGAGTGATCACACCATCGTGATTATCTGGGTTGTGAAGATCTTTTTTGTACAGTTCTTCTGTGTATTCTTGCCACCTCTTCTTAATATCTTCTGCTTCTGTTGGGTCCTTACCATTTCTGTCCTTTACTGAGCCCATCTTTGCATGAAGTGTTCCCTTGGTATCTCTAATTTTCTTGAAGAGATCTCTAGTCTTTCCCATTCTATTGTTTTTCTTTGTTTCTTTGCATTGATCGCTCATTATTATTAGTAACTAGAAAACAGAATTAACTGCCTTGTGAATTGGTTACTCAATCTGTTTCCAAAGACCAGTCTACCTACCAAGTGTTAAGGACGTTCTACTTTGCCAACAAAGGTCTGTATAGTCAAAGTTACGGTTTTTCCAGCAGTTGTGTATGGATGTGAGAGTTGGATCATAAAGAAGCCTGAGCACCAAATAACTGATGCTTTCAAACTGTGGTGCTGGAGAAGACTCTTGAGAGTCCCTTGGACAGCAAGGAGATCAAACCAGTCAATCCTAAAGGAAATCAACCCTGCTATTCACTGAAGGACTGATGCTGAAGCTTCAATACTTTGTTCACCTGATGAGAAGAGACAACTCATTGTAAAAGACCCTGATGCTGGAGAAAAAGATTGAGGGCAGGAGAAGGGGGTGATAGCACTTGCTTTACCTGCTGTGGTGGTAACAGACCATATCAAAATGTATTTGTGTTAGATGAAGACATCCTCATCGTGCTTCAACTGACTGAAGAAATTTAAATGTTCTGGAGAATGATCTCTAGTATAATCAGGAGACACTTCAGTTTGTCAAAAGTATTAAGATACAAAGATGACGTCAGCTGAAGTGACCACAGTCCCGACAGAGTATAGACACTCAATAAACATCTGGCAGGGACAGAATCCAAAGGGAAAGCAAAAATTCTTTCCCTTCAAATAGAGTGGTTTTGATCCGTATATCCATAGTTTGATGGGATCCCAAAACAATATACACCTCTTAACAGATAAAAATGCAAAAGGAGTGGGTGTGAAAGAAGCAATAGTTTTCCATGACTCTCCCCTGATGTAACTACCACAATAATAATGCTTACTTTCTTTCCCATTTCCCTTTAGACAAATATGCAGGCACATAAACCAAACAAGATTTTGAGAATCTGACTACAGGTATTATGAAATACTAAATCTTTGACAAAAAAAAGCAGTTTATATTAGATTTAACAACCACATAGGTGCTAACAAAATTCAAATCTATTAGCCTAACAAGCATATAAGACATGCTCAACTTCATGTATAATCAGGGAAATGTAAACAAAATGAGATGCCAGTAAGAATGGCAAATATTTTAAAACCAATAATATCTCCCATTGGTGAAGGGAAGAGGTGAAGGGTGCTCAGATACACTATTGGAAGGGGAAAACATTTGCAGTCTTTCTAGAAAACAATTTAGCATTACCTATCAAAAACCAGATTGTGCTTCAGAGTATATACAAAGAAGACTATTCTTTATAACAGCTGTAATAGCAAAAAATAAAAATGGTTATTGCTTTTAGAACCTTCAAAAGAGAAATGGAAAAGTAAGTTATGCTATACCCATGCCACAAAATACTATGGAACTTTAAATAGTGAAAAACGGTTTAATGAAGTGTTCATAAGACATTGTTTAATAAAAGAAAATAGAGTTGCCAAACATGATATACACAATGTTCCTTTTAGAAACGAATACATAAACTCTTTAAATGATTTCTCTTGAGAATTAGTATTGGTGGGCAATAGGAGTCTGTTTTACATTTATTTAAAATTTTTAAATATGAAAAAGAGAGAAAAAATTTCGTGTATTTTTGTATTTGTTTTTTAAGTAATACAAAGATGATTATCTTCCCAAATCATAAATCAATGATTAGCTTTACACAGAAAATTTTTCAGTCACACTGTTAATTTATTTAAATGTCTTAAAGATTTGATTAAATAAATGATTATCTCAGTCAAAACCCATTTTAGTTGATTCATGTGTGTGGTTAAATTGAAATGACAAATATATCAATAGTATTTGCAAGGGAAAATAGAACATGCTATTATAAGTTTATCTCAAATTCACTTGGGGGTTTTTCTATTACATTTGAGTCATCATTTGTCAACAACAGTAATTATTTTAACACTACCATTTAAAATGTTATTGGTATCATATTAAGCTGAAGCCACCAGGAATAAATACTCTTATCTCCCTTAGTACGCTGGATCAAAACAACCTTTTCAAACACATGCTTGACTGAACCACTTTGGAAAATATAATTACACTAAAAATGTTACTAGAAAGATAAAGTCAGACTTATACCAAAACTGTGCTGAATTTAGCCAGTAGCACTGACCCTTCAAGTACAAAGTTCATTTAGCCACTCTATAAAGGTCAGCCCTACTATCAACAATGACATTTATAGGAATAAATTAGGGCTTCCAATTTTTTAAAAAGTACCAGTATAAACTCTATTTAGTATATGATTGCTGTGCACATAAATACGTGAGATTTATTTTATTAAAACAAAAAATCTTCAGGTCATGAGATAAGTACATACCCTGAAAAAGAAACAACAAGATAGAAATTCTGTATTAATTTAAAATTTTAGATATCAAAGATTTTCCCTCAGTTCTCAATTATTCTACGAATTAAGTATGAAAAGGAAGTCTTAATGAAGGTGAGGAATCCCATTTCAGTTAAACTTCTGTGATTTCAAAGAAAAACATCTTTCTATGTGACGTGAACTCTGAATAATATGATAAGAAACATGAGTAAGTGCTCAAATTTTCATCCAAACGATGCAGCACTAGCCTTGGTGCTGTATCGAGCAATCTGCATAATCAGATTTTATAGAACTCAATCTCCCTCTTATTTTCTAATACTTTTTACTCTCCATTCTCATCCTATTCTATAATATTTATAGAAAGTATTGATAGGGAAACTGCAAAAGTAGCATTTGGACAATCTCTCTAAGCATTATAAAATAATTTTAACATTCACCTTTCAAGAAGTTTGAGACATGAAAGCAACAATGAAGTAACACATTAGATGGCATTCAGCAGAATTTACAGGGGGTTGGGAAAAATGAATTTATCACACTGAAGTTAAAAAATGATAAAGGACAATTGTATGCTCATCTGACTGACATGAAAATAGCACTAATTAAGGAAGAACTAAGGATAAATTTCTGTGGGAATACTAGTTAATTCAAAATTAATTTTCTAACTTGTGAAATAAATATTTTAAATAAGTTAGAGGCTTCTCTGATGCCTCAGATTGTAAAGAATCTGCCTGCAATGCAGGACATCCAGGTTTGATGTCTGGATTGGGAAGATCCCCTGGAAAAGGAAATGGCTACCTACTTCAGTATTCTTCCCTGGAGAATTCCATGGACGGAGGAGCCTGGCGGGCTACAGTCCAAATAAGTTAGAAAGAAAGAAAAGTGACCATGATCACTTAATGCTTGACTGCATATTTTTACATTAAAAATGTTTCAGATAATATAAACACTGTATCTACAAAGTACTAAATGAACCAAATTTGACATGAGCATAAAAACAGAACACCAAAAGAATAAAAAAGGGACACCAAGAAAAACCAAACCTATAGAAGTTTAATAACTAAATCACAGTATTTTAAAATAAAACATTTATCTAACTAACACTTTTCTAAAAGCACACAACACAAAAAGAAAAAAAATTAACAAAAACATACCATATAAAAATCCACAACTCATATTTACTGTATTCACAATCTTATATTTTCTATAAGATTAAAAAAGTTTCATGCAATGGATTTATATACTTTTGAATAAAATGTCTAAGAATCTGATTTTCTTATCAGAGATTCTGCACTGTATTAACCTTGAAGAACAATCCTCCCTGGATCAATATAAAAAGATTTTTATGATCTTAAGATGTATTTTTTTCTATTAGATTACCCATTTATAACAGTTTGAATTAAATATATATTTCAGACATGCCAAAACAACCACAAGTACAATTGTACATTGAATATTAACCAACTGTGCAGGCACACTGAAGTTACTAAATGAGAGGATGGGTGCTTCCATCACACCTATATGATGCAAACACTAACTCTAGCAGTATTGCTTTTTTTTTCTTGCATTTTCTATTTCCTCTCAAATGTATTTTGTATTAAGAACGAAGTTAAATCATGAAATTTCTTTTGCTGTCTGTAAGGTCATTTCAAAATGCAAAAAGAAAAAAAATAATTTATCTTTTTGATACTTTCCAGTAGAAATACACTAAAACTTTACTATAACACACTGTACATAGCAGAAGTCCTATAACGGCTTATTTTGGAACACTAATAAAAAGGGCATTTATTATGTAATAAAATGTAACTAACAAAAAGGAACATCAGCTATACTGTGGCCCCATTTTTGTACACAAAAGACATTACAGTAATATTGAAACATTCCACAGTTTCAGAAATTACATAAAGTATACTTAAAACTGTTCACAAATATGCTTTGACTATTTGGATTGGCCAATTTTTCTGTAAAGGGCCAAACAGTATTTTTAACTCTCACATGCTGTTACTGTTTCCTTTTACTTTTGGGGGTGGGGGTGGTGGGACGGGGGACTGGGGGAAGTTGTTATTACAATCCTTTAAAAATCTAAGAACTATTCTTTGCCCAGAAGCCATATAAGAAAAAAATAAGTTGTGGACCAGATTTGCCAGTAGGCTACAGTTCGCCCTTTCAGAATAACTATTCATTCTTATTTGCTTCAAAATCTTAAAGCTGAAAGAATCTTTTAAATGCCCAAAACTACATTTTCCAAAGGTATTAATTTCATTAAAGAAAGCTAGCCTTGGTAAATTCAAAAAAATAGAAATCATTCCAAGCATCTTTTCTGACCACAATGCAGTAAGATTAGATCTCAATTACAGGAGAAAAACGATTAAAAATTCCAACATATGGAGGCTGAACAACACGCTGCTGAATAACCAACAAATCACAGAAGAAATCAAAAAAGAAATCAAAATTTGCATAGAAATGAATGAAAATGAAAACACAACAACCCAAAACCTGTGGGACACGGTAAAAGCAGTCCTAAGGGGAAAGTTCATAGCAATACAGGCACACCTCAAGAAACAAGAAAAAAGTCAAATAAATAACCTAACTCTACACCTAAAGCAACTAGAAAAGGAAGAAATGAAGAACCCCAGGGTTAGTAGAAGGAAAGAAATCTTAAAAATTAGAGCAGAAATAAATGCAAAAGAAACAAAAGAGACCATGGCAAAAATCAACAAAACCAAAAGCTGGTTCTTTGAAACGATAAATAAAATTGACAAACCATTAGCCAGACTCATCAAGAAACAAAGGGAGAAAAATCAAATCAATAAAATTAGAAATGAAAATGGAGAGATCACAACAGACAACACAGAAATACAAAGGATCATAAGAGACTACTATCAACAATTATATGCCAATAAAATGGACAACGTGGAAGAAATGGACAAATTCTTAGAAAAGTACAACTTTCCAAAACTCGACCAGGAAGAAATAGAAAATTTTAACAGACCCATCACAAGCATGGAAATTGAAACTGTAATCAAAAATCTTCCAGCAAACAAAAGCCCAGGTCCAGATGGCTTCACAGCTGAATTCTACCAAAAATTTAGAGAAGAGCTAACACCTATCCTGCTCAAACTCTTCCAGAAAATTGCAGAGGAAGGTAAACTTCCAAACTCATTTTATGAGGCCACCATCACCCTAATACCAAAACCTGACAAAGATCCCACAAAAAAAGAAAACTACAGGCCAATATCACTGATGAACATAGATGCAAAAATCCTTAACAAAATTCTAGCAACCAGAATCCAACAACACATTAAAAAGATCATACACCATGACCAAGTGGGCTTTATCCCAGGCATGCAAGGATTCTTCAATATCCGCAAATCAATCAATGTAATACACCACATTAACAAATTGAAAAATAAAAACCATATGATTATCTCAATAGATGCAGAGAAAGCCTTTGACAAAATTCAACATCCATTTATGATAAAAACTCTCCAGAAAGCAGGAATAGAAGGAACATACCTCAACATAATAAAAGCTATATATGACAAACCCACAGCAAACATTATCCTCAGTGGTGAAAAATTGAAAGCATTTCCTCTAAAGTCAGGAACAAGACAAGGGTGCCCACTTTCACCATTACTATTCAACATAGTTTTGGAAGTTTTTGCCACAGCAATCAGAGCAGAAAAAGAAATAAAAGGAATCCAAATTGGAAAAGAAGAAGTAAAACTCTCACTATTTGCAGATGACATGATCCTCTACATAGAAAACCCTAAAGACTCCACCAGAAAATTACTAGAGCTAATCAATGACTATAGTAAAGTTGCAGGATATAAAATCAACACACAGAAATCCCTTGCATTCCTATACACTAATAATGAGAAAACAGAGAGAGAAATTAAGGAAACAATTCCATTCACCATTGCAACGGAAAGAATAAAATACTTAGGAATATATCTACCTAAAGAAACTAAAGACCTATATATAGAAAACTATAAAACACTGGTGAAAGAAATCAAAGAGGAAACTAATAGATGGAGAAATATACCATGTTCATGGATTGGAAGAATCAATATAGTGAAAATGAGTATACTACCCAAAGCAATCTATAGATTCAATGCAATCCCTATCAAGCTACCAACAGTATTCTTCACAGAGCTAGAACAAATAATTTCACAATTTGTATGGAAAAACAAAAAACCTCGAATAGCCAAAGCGATCTTGAGAAAGAAGAATGGAACTGGAGGAATCAACCTACCTGACTTCAGGCTCTACTACAAAGCCAGTTATCAAGACAGTATGGTACTGGCACAAAGACAGAAATATAGATCAATGGAACAAAATAGAAAGCCCAGAGATAAATCCACGCACATATGGACACCTTATCTTTGACAAAGGAGGCAAGAATATACAATGGATTAAAGACAATCTCTTTAACAAGTGGTGCTGGGAAAACTGGTCAACCACTTGTAAAAGAATGAAACTAGACCACTTTCTAACACCATACACAAAAATAAACTCAAAATGGATTAAAGACCTAAACATAAGACCAGAAACTATAAAACTCCTAGAGGAGAACATAGGCAAAACACTCTCTGACATACATCACAGCAGGATCCTCTATGACCCACCTCCCAGAATATCGGAAATAAAAGCAAAAATAAACAAATGGGACCTAATTAACCTTAAAAGCTTCTGCACATCAAAGGAAACTATTAGCAAGGTGAAAAGACAGCCTTCAGAATGGGAGAAAATAATAGCAAATGAAGCAACTGACAAACAACTAATCTCAAAAATATACAAGCAACTCCTCCAGCTCAACTCCAGAAAAATAAATGACCCAATCAAAAAATGGGCCAAAGAACTAAATAGACATTTCTCCAAAGAAGACATACAGATGGCTAACAAACACATGAAAAGATGCTCAACATCACTCATTATCAGAGAAATGCAAATCAAAACCACTATGAGGTACCATTTCACACCAGTCAGAATGGCTGCGATCCAAAAGTCTACAAATAATAAATGCTGGAGAGGGTGTGGAGGAAAGGGAACCCTCTTACACTGTTGGTGGGAATGCAAACTAGTACAGCCACTATGGAGAACAGTGTGGAGATTCCTTCAAAAACTGGAAATAGAACTGCCTTATGATCCAGCAATCCCACTGCTGGGCATACACACTGAGGAAACCAGAAGGGAAAGAGACACATGTACCCCAATGTTCATCGCAGCACTGTTTATAATAGCCAGGACATGGAAACAACCTAGATGTCCATCAGCAGATGAATGGATAAGAAAGCAGTGGTACATATACACAATGGAGTATTACTCAGCCATTAAAAAGAATACATTTGAATCAGTTCTAATGAGGTGGATGAAACTGAAGCCTATTATACAGAGTGAAGTAAGCCAGAAGGAAAAACACCAATACCGTATACTAACGCATATATATGGAATTTAGAAAGATGGTAACAATAACCATGTGTACAAGACAGCAAAAATGACGCTGATGTATGGAACAGTCTTACGGAGTCTGTGGGAGAGGGAGAGGGTGGGAAGATTTGGGAGAATGGCATTGAAACATGTAAAATATCATGTATGAAATGAGATGCCAGTCCAGGTTCAATGCACGATACTGGATGCTTGGGGCTAGTGCACTGGGATGACCCAGAGGGATGGTATGGGGAGGGAGGAGGGAGGAGGGTTCAGGATGGGGAGCACATGTATACCTGTGATGAATTCATTTTGATATTTGGCAAAACTAATACAATTATGTAAAGTTTAAAAATTAAATTAAATTTAAAAAAAAAAAGAACACACACAAAAAAAAAAGAATAAGGGTATACTTACAGTAATATAAAAGACTATTTATTTTATAATTTAAATATAATATAAATCATTCCCATACACATTGAATATGTTAGAATCAGATTTTGAGCTGCCAGTTCCAAGAATCTTATCACTTAAAACAAATTGAAACACCAGATTTCAGTGAAAATCCACAAGTTAAAGATAGAATAATAAACTTTCCAGGCACAATAACATTGCAGGAAGTGAATTAAAACATATTCTTTGTTAACTGAAAGGTCAATTACTGTTCAAAACTGCATAAAAACTTTTTTGTGGGGAGGGAGTAAAAAGACATGCAGCTTAGACACATGACAATACAGTTTACTTATACTGAATGGTACAGATTTTCACTCTTTGGAGGTATTTTAAAACATAAAGATTACTGTACGATTGAGGTGAAATAAGATTAGACCTTGACAGATCTTACTCATGAAACAAACACTCTAAGTTTGTATTTTAGATTTCTAAATGAAATACAAATCACAGGGGACGAAATTAAATGCTTGAGTTCAGTTGATATGGAACCCAATCACACTCAGTCATTCCATGGTTAGATCGCAGTGTTCTCTGAAACACCACCAGTTATTTGTAAAGGAAAAGGTCAGAAATCCAAACAATACTAATAATCTTATATGAGTATTGTACTCTTGATTAGGTAAATGCAATACACACTGTGAAGTGTCACAGTATTACTTAATTCTTGCAATGATTCAAAATGTTTATTCCCACCTAAAACATAAGTAACATTAAAGGAATTTTTGTCACTCTCAGAACCAAGCTTATTGCTAAAATATCTAGGTACACACACACACACACAAACTCATACAAAACACGTGTTTTTCAACATAGGGGAATAGATTGCAAAAGCAGAAAGTCCAAGAGATACCTAGAGTACCAGGCAGGTTTGAACTTAGAGTACAAAGTGAAGCAGGGCAAAGGCTAACAGAGTTTTGCCAAGAGAATGCACTGGTCATAGCAAACACCCTCTTCCAACAACACAAAAGAAGACTCTACACATGGGCATTACCAGATGGTCAATACCAAAATCAGATTGATGATTTTCTTTTCAGCCAAACATGGAGACGCTCCATACAGTCAGCAAAAACAAGACTGGGGGCTGACTGTGGCTCAGATCAACTCCTTATTGCCAAATTAAGACTTAAATTGAAGAAAGTAGGAAAAAACCACTAGACCATTCAGGTATGAGCTAAATCAAACTCCTTACAATTACACAGTGGAAGTGACAAATTCAAGGGATTAGATCTGATAGATGAGGTGACTGAAGAGCTATGGGCAGAGGTTCATGATCAAGACCATCCCCAAGAAAAAGAAATGGTCTGAGGAGGCCTTACAAACAGCTGAGAAGAGAAGAGGAGCAAAAGGCAAGGGAGAAAAGGAAAGATATAAGCATCCGAATTCAGGGTTCCAAAGAATAGCAAGGAGATAAGAAAGCCTTCCTCAGTGATCAATGCAAAGAAATAGAGAAAAATAATAGAATGGGAAAGACTACAGATCTCTTCAAGAAAATTAGAGATACCAAGGGAACATTTCATGCAAAGATGGGCACAATAACAGACAGAAATGATATGAACCTAACAGAAGCAGAAGACATTAAGAAGAGGTGGCCAGAATAAACAGAAGAACCATACAAAAAGACTTTCATGATAACCACGACAGTGTGATCACTCACCTAGAGCCACACATCCTGGAATGTGAAGTCAAGTGGACCTTAGGAAGTGTCACTACAAACAATGCTAGTGGAGGTGATGGAATTCCAGCTGAGCTATTTCAAATCCTAAAAGATGATGCTATAAAAGTTCTGCACTCAATAGGCCAGCAAATTTGGAAAACTCAGAAGTGTCCACAGAACTGGAAAAGGTCAGTTTTCATTCCAATCCCAAAGAAAGGCAATGCCAAAAACTGTTCAGGCCAGCAAATTTGGAAAACTCAGAAGTGTCCACAGAACTGGAAAAGGTCAGTTTTCATTCCAATCCCAAAGAAAGGCAATGCCAAAAACTGTTCAAACTACCACACAATTGCACTATGCATGCTAGCAAAGTAATGCTCAAAATTCTCCAAGCCAGGTTCAACAGTACATGAACTGTGAACTTTAAGTTTCAAGCTGGATTTAGAAAACACAGATGAACCAAAGAGCAAATTGCCAACATTCGCTGGATCACAGAAAAAGCAAGAGAGTTACAGAAAAAACATCTACTTCTGATTTATTGATTACGCCAAAGCCTTTGACTGTGTGGATCACAATAAACTGTGGAAAATTCTGAAAGAGATGGGAATACCAGACCACCTGACTTGCCTCCTGAGAAATGTGCATGCAGGTCAAGAAGCAACAGTTAGAACTGGACATGGAACAACAGACTGGTTCCTAACTGGGAAAGGAGTATATCAAGGCTGTACATTGTCACCCTGCTTATCTAACATATGCAGAATACATCATGCTAAATGTTGAGCTGGATGAAGCACAAGCTGGAATCAAGATTGCTGGGAAAAATACCAATAACCTCAGATACACAGATGACACCACCCTTATATCATAAAGTGAAGAGGAACTAAGGAGCCTCTTGATGAAAGTGAAAAAGGAGAGCTGGCTTAAGTGAAAAGGCTAGCTCAACATTCAAAACACTAAGATCATGGCATCTGGTCCCATCAGTTCAGTTCAGTTCAGTTCAGTCGCTCAGTCGTGTCCGACTCTTTGCAACCCCATCAATCGCAGCACGCCAGGCCTCCCTGTCCATCACCATCTCCCGGAGTTCACTCAAACTCACGTCCATCGAGTCGGTGATGCCATCCAGCCATCTCATCCTCTGTCGTCCCCTTTTCCTCCCGCCCCCAATCCCTCCCAGCATCAGTGTCTTTTCCAATGAGTCAACTCTTCGCATGAGGTGGCCAGAGTGCTGGAGTTTCAGCTTTAGCATCATTCCTTCCAAAGAAATCCCAGGGCTGATCTCCTTTAGAATGGACTGGTTGGATCTCCTTGCAGTCCAAGGGACTCTCAAGAGTCTTCTCCAACACCACAGTTCAAAAGCATCAACTCTTCGGCACTCAGCTTTCTTCACAGTCCAACTCTCACATCCACACATGACCGCTGGAAATGGCAAATTGATGGCGAAACAATGGAAACAGTGACAGACTTTATTTTGTTGGTCTCCAAAATCACTGCAGATGGCTACTGCAGCCGTGAAATTAAAAGATGCTTGCTCCTTGGAAAAAAGCTATGACTAACCTAGACAGTATATTCAAAAGCAGAGACATCACTTGCCAGCAAAGGTCCATCTAGTCAAAGCTATGGTTTTTCCAGTAGTCATGTATGGATGTGAGAGTTGGACTATAAAGAAAGCTGAGCACTGAACAATTGATGCTTTTGAACTGTGGTGTTGGAGAAGACTCTTGAGAGGCCCTTGGACTGCAAGGAGATCAAGCCAGTAATCCTCAAGGACATTAGTCCTGATTATTCATTGCAAGGACTGCTACTGCAGTTGAAACTCCAATATTTTGGCCACCTGATGCAAAGAACGGACTCTTTGGAAAAGACCCTGATTCTTGGAAATATTGAAGGCAGGAGGAGAATGGGATGACAGAGGATGAGATGGCTGGATGGCATCACCAACTCAATGGATATGAGTTTGAGCAAGCTTCAGGAGTTGGTGATGGACAGGGAAGCATGGTGTGCTGCAGTCTATGTGGTCACAGATAGTCGGACACGACTGAGCGACAACTGAACGAAACGTCAGACCACCTTACTTGTCACCTGAAAAACCTGAACACTGGTCAAAAAGCAACAGTTAGAACCAGACATGGAACAGTGGACTAGTTCTACATTGGAAAAGGGGTATGTCAAGGCTGAATATTGTCACCCTGCTTATTTAACTTATATGCAGAGTGCATCATTCGAAATGCCAGGCTGGCTGACTCACAAGTTGGAATCAAGATTACTGGGAGAAATATCAACAACCTCAGATATGCAGATGATACTTCTGCATATTTAATATCTAATGATACCACTTGATGACAGAAAGCAAAGAGAAACTAAAGAGCCTCTAGATGAGAGTGAAAAAGTCAGCTTAAAATGCAACACTTAAAAAACGAAGATCATGGCATCCAGTCCCATCACTTTATGGAAAATAGATGGGGACAGAGTGGAAACAGTGACAGATTTTATTTTCTTGGGCTCCAAAATCAGCAAATGGTGACTGCAGCTGTGAAATTAAAATATGCTTGTTCCTTGGAAGAAAATCCATGACAAACTAGACAGAGTATTAAAAAGCAGAGACATCACTTTGCCACCAAACGTCTGTATAGTCAAAGCTATGGTTTTCCCAGTAGTCATGTAAGGATGTGAGAGTTGGACCATAAATAAGACTGAGAGCCAAAGAATTAATGTTTTCAATCTGTGATGCTGGAGAAAACTCTTGAGAGTCCCTCGGACTGTAAGGAGATGAAACCAGTCAATTCTAAAGGAAATCAATCCTGAACATTCACTGAAAGGGCTGATGCTGAAGCTGAAGCTCTAATACTTCAGCTACCTGATGTAAAGAGCTGACTCATTGAAAATGACCCTGATGTTGGGAAAGATTGAAGGCAAGAGGAGAAGCAGGCGACAGAGGATCAGAAGGTTGGATGGTATCATTGACTCAATGGACATGAGTCTGAGCATCCTCCAGGAGACAGTGGAGCACAGAGAGGCCTAGCATGCTGCGGTTCATGGGGTTGCAGAGTTGGACACAATTTGGCAACTGAACAACAACACAAATATTTCTTAAATTAATTAATGGGTGAAATTAATTAACATAAAAATATGCTCTCTTCCAGGGTGAACTAACCTAGCACTGAGCCTTTGAATATGGCAATTAAAGACAGGTGTGATGCAGTCACATTTCCCTGCCCATTATTTCTCTAAAATTGGTCATTTTCTATTTACAGGGCCAGCATCCTAGTTCAGGCTTTATGTCCTCGAATTAGACATATATATATCATAGATTCTTCACTATTCTTAACTTCATTTTCCATAATATACTGACAGCTTAATCTATCTAACTCAAACCTTCACTCAGGCCATGACCAAGCTCAAAATCCTTCTAAGACTCTCCGCTGCTTTATACAAAGTCTGTACTGTTCAATGTTTCTAGTCACTTTCTCCAAGGAAGGCCTGCTCTCAGTCTCTCTCTGACCTCACACTCACTGTCTCCTGGGCATACTGAAGATTCTGCTCATGTCTGTACTTTCCGCTTTCACATATGTCAGAATGCTACACTTCTTCCTTTCTACTCTTCCAAATCCACTCTTTCAGACTTTCCCAGGTGTGGTCATTTGAAAATGAATTAAAACTAATATTTACGGGAGACCCACTGTGTGGAACTAACTGACAAACCCACTAAGACGAATAAGAATCTGAGCTTCTCATTGGAATTTACAGTCATAAGGGGGAGAGAAGACACATGGAACTATAATTTAATATGGAATACCATAAATGACACTAAAGACGTGTAATATAGTGGAATTCTGCAGTCAGGGAACAGGAGATCACTTCTGACTGGGGACAAATACAGCAATCATGAGATAGCTGAACCCCGGTTTCAAAAGGCAGAGATGGTGAGGATGCCACATGTAATGGAAATTGCTCAATAAAAGACACTAGAGACCTACAGCAATCAATGTTCCTATAATTCATTTGGAAATTCATCACGTACTGTTTTGAAATTGTCTGGATCATTTTTTGCTTACCTAATACTGCATGTATGTATACCTTTAACAGGACCTTGTCTAACAGGAGAAATAAGATACAAACTTGAAAATAATAGGAGTAACGGTAATTATCTTGCATGGTTATGGTAATAAGTGAGGTAATGTGTATGCAAAAGTGGTGGTTATCAATATATAACAGATGCTTGAAAAAGGATAGTTTCCTTCATTTCTGGTACATAACTCTTTGTTACAGCCAGTTCTAAAATGACCACTAACATTCCTGCCTCCTGGTATAAACACCCTATATAATCCCTACCCTTGAATGTGAGTGGGACATATGAATAAGACAGATGTCATGGCTGTGGCAACGTTGTGTTACATGGCAAAGCTGAAGGGATTCTGAAGATATGAAGTCCCTAACCAATTTGGCTTTAAGTTAATCAAGGGGAGGCTACCCTAGATTCATTTAGCCCCCTAGGCTACCCTAGAGGGGCCTAACCTAATCAGGTAAACTCTTAAAAGAGACTTTGGAGGACCTCCCTGCCTGTCCAGTGGTTAGGACTCCATGTTTTTCATTGCCGAGGGCACAGGTTCAATCCCTGGTCAGGGAAGTAAGATCCTACAAGATGCACCATGTGGCCAAAAAAAAATTAAAACAAAACCAAGAACTATCATTAAAAAAAAAAATGGGGGGCCTGGGCCTTCTGCTGCTGGCCTTGAATCAAGCCCCTATGAGTATTATAACAACAATGAAATGAATTCTGCGAGCTCTGAAGAGAACCCCAAGTTTCAGATAAGACCAAAGCCCCAGCCAAAACTCTGACTGCAGCCTCAGGAGACCATGAAGACAGGACCCAGCTAATCCAGAGCCACACTTGTGATCCATGTGAGATAAAAAAAGGGTGTTACTTTAAGACACTATATTTTTGAAATAAGTTATTATGGAGCAATATAAAACTAACTAATATACTCTACTTTCTCTCAAATACCATCCCTTATCAAATGCATTTTTGATAACTTTCATTTGTTTAAACAGATTCAAGAATCAGACAACATGATGAAGCCCTTTCTTTCCTCTCTCACATATACACAGAAGTGCACACATCAATTTTATAAACATAAAAAGTACCTGAGTGGAAAATAAATAGTATCTAGCTTGCCAGTATTATTTTGTTGAAACATATTTTCTCATCTGTAAAATGAATATAATAACAGTATTGACCTTATGGGGTTGATATGAAGAATAAACAAATTAATATGTGTAGGCAATTTAAATTCTTGCTACTCAGAGTGTAGTATGACCAGGAGCAATGGCATCTGATAGAGTTTTTTTTTAAGTAAGACTTCATTTGAACAAGATCTCCAGGTAATACACACACACACTTAAAACCTGAGAAGCACTTCTTTAATCAGCACCTACCATAAGTAAGTGCAATATGATCACTGAAAGTTAAAGTCACTCAGTCATGTCTGACTCTTTGTGACACCAGTCCATGGAATTCTCCAGCATAGTCCAGAACTATATGGCAACCCACTCCAGTACTCTTGCCTGGAAAATCCCATGGGCGGAGGAGCCTGGTAGGCTGCAGTCCATGGGGTCGCTAAGAGTCAGACACGACTGAGCGACTTCACTTTCAAATTTCACTTTCCTGCATTGGAGAAGGAAATGGCAACCCACTCCAGTGTTCTTGCCTGGAGAATCCCAGGGACGGGGGAGCCTGGTGGGATGCCGTCTATGGGGTCGCAGAGAGTCGGACATGACTGAAGTGACTTAGCAGCAGCAGCAGCATACAGTCCATGGAATGCTCCAGGCCAGAATACTGGAGTGGGTAGCCTTTCCCTTCTCCAGGTGATCTTTCCAACCCAGGGATCAAACCCAGGTTTCCAACAATGCGGGCAGATTCTTTACCAGCTGAATCACAAGGGAAGCCCAAGAATACTGGAGGGGGTAGCCTATCCCTTCTCCAGCAGATCTTTCCGATCCAGGAATTGAACCAGGATCTCCTGCATTGCAAGTGGATTCTTTACCAACTGAACTATCAGGGAAACCCTCGTATGATCACTGTATTTCTTTTTTTTTTTTTTTTTTGGCTGATTTATTTTTTTCTATTTTTTTTTTTTAATTTTATTTTTAAACTTTACATAATTGTATTAGTTTTGCCAAATATCAAAATGAATCCGCCACAGGTATACATGTGTTCCCCATCCTGAACCCTCCTCCCTCCTCCCTCCCCATACCACCCCTCTTGGTCGTCCCAGTGCACTAGCCCCAAGCATCCAGTATCATGTATCGAACCTGGACTGGCAACTCGTTTCTTACATGATATTTTACATGTTTCAATGTCATTCTCCCAAATCTTCCCACCCTCTCCCTCTCCCACAGAGTCCATAAGACTGTTCCATACATCAGTGTCTCTTTTGCTGTCTCGTACACAGGGTTATTGTTACCATCTTCCTAAATTCCATATATATGCGTTAGTATACTGTATTGGTGTTTTTCTTTCTGGCTTACTTCACTCTGTATAATAGGCTCCAGTTTCATCCACCTCATTAGAACTGATTCAAATGTATTCTTTTTAATGGCTGAGTAATACTCCATTGTGTATATGTACCACTGCTTTCTTATCCATTCATCTGCTGATGGACATCTAGGTTGTTTCCATGTCCTGGCTATTATAAACAGTGCTGCGATGAACATTGGGGTACACGTGTCTCTTTCCCTTCTGGTTTCCTCAGTGTGTATGCCCAGCAGTGGGATTGCTGGATCATAAGGCAGTTCTATTTCCAGTTTTTGAAGGAATCTCCACACTGTTCTCCATAGTGGCTGTACTAGTTTGCATTCCCACCAACAGTGTAAGAGGGTTCCCTTTCCTCCACACCCTCTCCAGCATTTATTATTTGTAGACTTTTGGATCGCAGCCATTCTGACTGGTGTGAAATGGTACCTCATAGTGGTTTTGATTTGCATTTCTCTGATAATGAGTGATGTTGAGCATCTTTTCATGTGTTTGTTAGCCATCTGTATGTCTTCTTTGGAGAAATGTCTATTTAGTTCTTTGGCCCATTTTTTGATTGGGTCATTTATTTTTCTGGAGTTGAGCTGGAGGAGTTGCTTGTATATTTTTGAGATTAGTTGTTTGTCAGTTGCTTCATTTGCTATTATTTTCTCCCATTCTGAAGGCTGTCTTTTCACCTTGCTAATAGTTTCCTTTGATGTGCAGAAGCTTTTAAGGTTAATTAGGTCCCATTTGTTTATTTTTGCTTTTATTTCCAATATTCTGGGAGGTAGGTCATAGAGGATCCTGCTGTGATGTATGTCAGAGAGTGTTTTGCCTATGTTCTCCTCTAGGAGTTTTATAGTTTCTGGTCTTACGTTTAGGTCTTTAATCCATTTTGAGTTTATTTTTGTGTATGGTGTTAGAAAGTGGTCTAGTTTCATTCTTTTACAAGTGGTTGACCAGTTTTCCCAGCACCACTTGTTAAAGAGATTGTCTTTAATCCATTGTATATTCTTGCCTCCTTTGTCAAAGATAAGGTGTCCATATGTGCGTGGATTTATCTCTGGGCTTTCTATTTTGTTCCATTGATCTATATTTCTGTCTTTGTGCCAGTACCATACTGTCTTGATAACTGTGGCTTTGTAGTAGAGCCTGAAGTCAGGTAGGTTGATTCCTCCAGTTCCATTCTTCTTTCTCAAGATCGCTTTGGCTATTCGAGGTTTTTTGTTTTTCCATACAAATTGTGAAATTATTTGTTCTAGCTCTGTGAAGAATACTGTTGGTAGCTTGATAGGGATTGCGTTGAATCTATAAATTGCTTTGGGTAGTATACTCATTTTCACTATATTGATTCTTCCAATCCATGAACATGGTATATTTCTCCATCTATTAGTTTCCTCTTTGATTTCTTTCACCAGTGTTTTATAGTTTTCTATATATAGGTCTTTAGTTTCTTTAGGTAGATATATTCCTAAGTATTTTATTCTTTCCGTTGCAATGGTGAATGGAATTGTTTCCTTAATTTCTCTCTCTGTTTTCTCATTATTAGTGTATAGGAATGCAAGGGATTTCTGTGTGTTGATTTTATATCCTGCAACTTTACTATAGTCATTGATTAGCTCTAGTAATTTTCTGGTGGAGTCTTTAGGGTTTTCTATGTAGAGGATCATGTCATCTGCAAATAGTGAGAGTTTTACTTCTTCTTTTCCAATTTGGATTCCTTTTATTTCTTTTTCTGCTCTGATTGCTGTGGCAAAAACTTCCAAAACTATGTTGAATAGTAATGGTGAAAGTGGGCACCCTTGTCTTGTTCCTGACTTTAGAGGAAATGCTTTCAATTTTTCACCACTGAGGATAATGTTTGCTGTGGGTTTGTCATATATAGCTTTTATTATGTTGAGGTATGTTCCTTCTATTCCTGCTTTCTGGAGAGTTTTTATCATAAATGGATGTTGAATTTTGTCAAAGGCTTTCTCTGCATCTATTGAGATAATCATATGGTTTTTATTTTTCAATTTGTTAATGTGGTGTATTACATTGATTGATTTGCGGATATTGAAGAATCCTTGTATCCCTGGGATAAAGCCCACTTGATCATGGTGTATGATCTTTTTAATGTGTTGTTGGATTCTGATTGCTACAATTTTGTTAAGGATTTTTGCATCTATGTTCATCAGTGATATTGGCCTGTAGTTTTCTTTTTTTGTGGCATCTTTGTCAGGTTTTGATCACTGTATTTCTTAAAAAAAAAAAAACTCATTTCTTTTCTATATTCTCCATTGTATTTTCATTCAAATATAAAGAAATCTCATTTCCAAACTGATTTCTACAGTAAAAGCTGCCTATAATCTTTAATCAGACTATGAATTAAGAAATTAAAAGAAAATAAACTTCTAGTTGAGTTTGAGACTGTTTTGCTCTGCAAACAAAATGAATTATAAGTGGTATTAGCTACCAGTCACTCAGATCAAAGGGAATAATTTTAGTCTAGATAGCATTTAACCAATCTAAATACAAAACAAAAAAACGCAGATTACAGTAAAATTTAGTTTACAAGCAAGTGTGAAGCTTGCCTCATATTACTGTGAATCTGGTCTTTTACAATTACTTGGGCATGTGTCTTAAAGGAAATCACCCTGTATTTGCCATCTATTGTCTTCTTATAGTTTACCATCCATGTTATAAGGAACTAAATACAAGTCTGAGGTCAACAAACAGAAAGTCAGCTTGAAAACCAAATGAAGCAGAATCAAGTGTACCTCAAGTTTTAAAAGCAGGAACAATTCAGAACATGAAGGAGTATATAAAGGTGACAAGGTTGTTTAAAAATAATCCCTATGGCAGTTGCACTGATGGACCTAACTTTCTGCAAAGATTCCTTGCATTCAAATTAATTCCCTTTAACACACTTCATTTTTTGAACAGCATTTGAAAAATATGCAAAGATACTTTAATTCATTTTACTTTAGATCTATCCCAGGAAATTAAGAGCAATTTTAGTCCTTTAAAGTCTGCATCCCTTTTTAGTTAAATTACAAGCTAAGGTAAGACAATTTAGTGACTTGAACTTCCACTTTTGCTTTGACAGGCAAATTGCTGAAAATAATTAAATAAAAGAATACTCCAAATCCCCCCAGCAGGAAAACATTTCTATGCCACCTCCAGCTCTAACTTTTGATATCTGCGTTGACAGAAATGTCAATTAAAGAACTAATAATAAAGTGTATTGAAAATGTATGAAATGTCTCATCTATAAAAGAAACTATTACTTCCTACTCTGATTTCTGTAGCTTTTTTAATATGGGTGATGGCTAATAGATTTTCAAAAGACAAGCTGACATCTCAAACAGTGAAAACTTGTTAAGAACAGAAGTAAAAATTTTTAGGGAAAAATAGAAATCTGGTGACTTGTTCTTATTCAAACCATATATAAGAATAAGAAATTGAAAATTTTATTTATGTTTTCATTTTTCAAGTGTAATTTCAGAAATGTCACTTCTATTTTTCTAGTCTTTCTCAGTATGAAATCATCTTGAAGCAATGTAAAGAAAACATATTAATTTATTCTGTAATTTTTGTGATAAATATATTTACTTTTATTTACTCCTTCATTTATTATTATTCATGCTATTTACTCAGAAGGCAAAAATCTCACTGAGAAGGTGGTACTTATTAAAGAGGAAGGAAAGACCCATTTGGCAATCCAGGAAACAAGGTGTCCTTCCAAGGGGAACAGCAAGTGCGACAGCCCAGAGGCAGATTATAGCAGTGTCTGTGAAGGACACAGAAAGTGAAGAACTACTAAAGAGCCTATTGATGAAAGTGAAAGAGGAGAGTGAAAAAGTTGGCTTAAAGCTCAACATTCAGAAAACTAAGTTCATAGTATCCAGTCCCATCACTTCATGGAAAATAGATGGGCAAACAGTGGAAACAGTAGCTGACTTTATTTTGGGGGGCTCCAAAATCACTGCAGATGGTGTTTGCAGCCGTGAAATTAAAAGATGCTTACTCCTTGGAAGGAAAGTTATGACCAACCTAGACAGCATATTCAAAAGCAGAGACATTACTTTGTCAACAAAAGTCCGTCTAGTCAAGGCTATGGTTTTTCCAGTAGTCATGTATGGATGTGAGAGTTGGACTATAACGAAAGCTGAGCACTGAAGAATCGATGCCTTTGAACTGTGGTGTTTGAGAAGACTCCTGAGAGTCCCTTGGACTGCAAGGAGATCAAACCGGCCAATCCTAAAAGAGATCCTGGGAGTTCATTGGAAGGACTGATGTTGAAGCTGAAAAACTTCAATACTTTGGCCACCTGATGTGAAGAGCTGATTCATTTGAAAAGACCCTGATGCTGGGAAAGACTGAGGGCAGGAGGAGAAGGGGACGACAGAGGATGAGATGGTTGGATGGCATCACCGACTCAAGGGACATAAGTTTGTGTAGGCTCCCGGAGTTGGTCATGGACAGGGAGGCCTGGCGTGCTGCAGTTCACAGGGTTGGAAAGATTCGGACACGACTGAGCAACTGAACTGAACTGAACTGTGAAGGAGAGCAAAGGACAAGGGTGGAATTTGTGGGGCCGAAAGTGACAGCGAATGAGGTCAGAAAGGTTAAAATCAGAAAGTAAGATCACATACGGCTTTGTAAACCATGGTAAAGAACTTTGGCAAGCAAAATGAAAAGCCAATGGAGGATTTTTAGAAGAGAAGAAATGTAATCTGACAAATTTTAAAAGGGTGACTATGGCTAGTGCAGAACCACAGACAAAGGGGGAGTGAACAAGGGTGGAATGCAGGAGACCCGTTAGGAGGTACTGCAATAATCCAGTCCAAGAAATGATAGCACCAGAGAGAGGGTAGATTCTGCATTCTGAGATCCAGAGCCCAGGAGCTGCCACTTGCTCACAGGGGAAGCCTACAGGGAAGATGAGCCTTCGGCCATTTACTCCACCTGGAACACATTCTCTTCGTAGAACAGAGAAGAAGCAAAACCGCTGTACACGTGCAAGGCCTCGTGTCCAGCATATATCTGTGAATAGCTAGGACCCTCTCTAATCTTCCTGAGTGTGTATGCAGCCTTGCATGTATACACAGCCTCCCAGACCACCAGTGATATGCAGAACTAATGAGGCCCAGTCATTCCTTAAATCTCCTTTGGAAGGAGATTTCTTCTTTCCCAACCAGAATTACATCATTCTACATAAAACACTGGTCTTCACATTCTTTTGCCATTAAAAAAAAAATCGCTATTGTTTCCAATAATGTTCCAGAGATTTGTGCTTTTTCTACATTTGCTCCAAATCGAGTGAGTCCCTTCCAGGGGTGAAAGCAAAGCTACCAGTTTTCACAGCTCGCCCCATCCTAGCAAAACCACCATGATTATAACCAGTGGTGGGAATGAGCAGAACAGGAGATGCCTCAAGTACTAAAACACCATTCACAGTTCTCACTCAAGGCTCAGTGGTTTTTCTCCATATTTTTATACAATTTGATCACCTTCTCAAGTCCTTCACTGCCCGTTTTTTGACCATTTTATTGATATTTATGACTGCTTTTTCATAAGCAGTTTTGTCAAGCTTTTCACTCAAGCCATTCCTGCATTGAATACATTTTAAACATAATTTGCCTAAGCAACCTACTAAAAAATATCATAGAAAATATTTTTAAACATTGCTAAGTATGGAAACTGCCTATATACTAAAATCACTATTTTCTTTTGACTGTTAACATGTCTTTGTTGAAGAGCTTACTCAGGTGGCCTTAAGTAGAAAGAGTCTCTAAGCAGAGTAAACAGCATTTATAAAGACACAGGAAGCCTGCTAGGAAACTGCACCCTTAAGTGTGGGGTGGGTAACTATTTTTAGCTCTCCTTTCCCTGCTACAGATGAGCTCAAATCTCTTACACCCTAAAAATGCCCTTTTCTGGCCACATGCAACTCAATGTTTTAAGTCCAGGCTCTTTCCTCTTCTTCTCCATTGACTTTCTTGGCAAAGATAGTCTGAAAAGTATTTAAAACATCCCTTTCTCACCTCTAGTCATTCCTCAGTCCAGTATAAGAAGGCTTCTTTTCCAACTTTATTAAAATGACCCGCAGAGGTACCCAGTAGCCTCTCAGATTTACCGAATCCAATGAACAATCTTGTTCCTTACTATACTCAATCTCCTTGCTCCGTTTGTCAGTACTGCAACACCATTTTCTCCTTTTGAATCTCCACTCCTTGGTCCATTACTACCTTGTTTTAGTTCTCCTCCTACTGTTCTGATCATTTCTTCTGCAGATCTTTTAGTTGGACTTTCTCTTCCTGCATCGACCCTGAAATGTTAGTGATCTCTCAAAACTCTAATGTTAACCCACCCCTCCCACATTTTCTCTCAAAGAAATTTCAGCCAGTTATCATTGCTTCACACTGATGACCCTCAAACCTTTATCTCCAATTGTTAAAACTTCTCTCACAATATAATACCATTTCTAATCACTGAAAAATAGCTGTACTTCAATGTTCCACAGTGAGTTCAAATCCATCACTATCTGAAACTGAATGTATCATACCCCAATCCCACACCCACTCTTCCCAGGTATTCTTATCTTGTTTGCTGGCATCAACATCATCCAGTCACCTAACCTAGAAACCTAGATTTAATCTATGATTCTGTCCCTTCATTCTCTTCTTTCTGCTGCCCATGACATCCAGTTCAGCTATAAGCCTCGTTGCTTTTACCACAGGAATATTCTCACATCTCTTCTGCCCCTTGTTCCTTATATGCTGAGGCAGCCATTTTGACACACCTGCGCAGAACGAACTTTGTCAAAAGGGCTGCATCAAAAATGAATTTGGAGCCCAAGTTAGCTCTCTTGCTAAGACTAGAATATGATGGCCTTCGAATATTTCGTACAGTACTTTCAGATCCTGCCAGTGAATGTCTCCAAACATTTTGTTGATTAATAACAAGTCAAAATTGGGATCATTTAGTTTGCCATTTACTTCTAAATGTATCAGTTTTCTAATTATGTTATTTTCCATAAGTAAATGGCTCTTCCCTTACACTGCACATCTACACAACTTTCAAACCTCATGAGCCCTAAATTTTCACTGGATCAAAAAATACCCTTCCAAGACTTGAATGGCATGGAGTAATAATATGTCAGACAAAATGCATGGTAAGTCTATTAAATAGCAACTACATTGTATACCACAAAGCAGATGAATACTATGGAAGTGATATTCTGTGACTCCAAGGCTAAGATATAAAAGGCATTGCAACTTCCACCTTAGTTCCCTGGACTGCCATCTGGGGAGAGCTCACCGTTGTACCACACAGACACCCAAGCAGCACTAGTGGGAGGCCTATGTGGAGAGAAAGTGAAGTATCTTGGCCAACTGCCAGCATCATTTTGGCAGCTATTCTGAATCAGCCCCCTGGAAGCTTCCTCAAGCTTTCAGTCCCATCAATGTCATCTTCAAATAACTAAATCCCCCAAATAATATCTGACTCTCCATAATAGACATGAAGCCACAACCGACCAGACAAGCATAATTCATGACTCACAGAAACCATGAGATAATAAATGTTTTCTGAGTGAAAAAACAAACAGAACTCTACTTCCAACTACATGTAAAAATTTAAATGGTTCACAGACACATCATTAAGGGGGGGGGGGGGGGGGGGGGGAACTGACAGGGAATTCCCTGGCAGTTCAGTGGTTAGGACTCTGCACTTCTACTGCGGGCAGTCCAGGTTCAATCCCTAGTCAGAGAACTAAGGTCCCACAAGACACAGGGCACAGCAAAAAAAAAAAAGAAGAAAGAAATTGACAAATTCAACTCCACAAAAATTAATCTTTCGTTTCTCAAAAGACATTGTTCAGAAAGTGAAAAGGCAAACTACAGAGTGGAAGAAAATATCTGTAAAACACATCCAATAAAGGACCTTTGTACGTGTTAAATTGCTTCAGTCATGTCCAACTCTTGGCGACCCAACGGACTATACAGCCTGCCAGGCTCTTCTGTCCATAGGGATTTTCCAGTCAAAAATACTGGAGTAGGTTGGCATTTCCTCCTCCAGGTAAAGGACCTTTACCAGTGTATTTACAGAAAGCTTAAAAATCAACAAGAAGACAAATAACCCAATATTAGAAATGGCAACAGATTTGAATAGAATCTTGACAAGAAGGATAAACAGATGGCAAAGATGATATAAAGAAACTTTTTAATAAACCCTATCCTATAAGCAGATAATATAAAGGTTAAAAGTAAAGATCCATCATTTAGCTCTAGTTTCTATAAAAACTACTCAGCACAGAGCCAAATGAAGTATGACTCTCAAGAGGTTGGTTAGCAACTTTCAGCAGGATTCATGCAGTAAACAAAGCAGATAACTGCTAGTGTTTCAAAAAAGTGAATGGTAAATGATAAGGCAACAACAATAAACAAATCAAAACTGAATCATGTCAAGTGAGGAGTAGGACATGACATTAACCACTGAAATTCTAAAAATGCTTAGGAGAATTTGAAACTTTTCATTAAACACTTCAAACGTGCAAGACAGCAAAGTTAAGCTGTCAAATATAAATAATTGTGTAAGTTGCACTTAGGAGTACACAACCAAGGAACCAAATGGACCAAATCCTCTTCTGCATCTAGTAGAATCTAGTCTAAAAGTAGCAGAGACTATGAAGAAACACCACTCCTCCCCCTACCACTTAGAGAGAGACGCATGCACGCGCACACACACACACATCTGTGAGGATACAAGTAAAGCAGCTACGTAAGGAGAAGAAACTGAGTAAGTTTCATTTCTTACCCTCTTCTGCTTCATCCTCCTGGGGTGACAATGGGCCCCCTCCACTAGTAGGAGTGACTGGATCCTCCTTCTCAGACTCTCGCTGTAGACTCACCACCTCATATATTGCATCCCCAGCATTGGTATGGCCTTTTCCCTCAGACTGAGAAAGATATAAAAATGTGTTTAAACATTAGAAATTTGAAGGAAACACTGAAAGATGGTGTATTTCAATGGTCATTAAAAAGAGCTAAAATGAAGAAGAGCAGCAGGTCATGTTTGATCTACAGCATGTCTGAAGTTGAGAAAAATCTTTCAAGTGCAATGTTCACATTACATTCTAAATGTATGGTTCTTTTAGTATTATTTTAACCAATACAATAAAACCTATTAACCATTGGAAAAAAAAATCTCAATTTCTTTTATCAGAAAAACCTAAGACACCACAGAGTCCAGGGCAGACAGATAAGCAAGTGATGCTGGATTCTTAGGATTGACTACCTTGCTCTGAGATAAAGAGATACCAGCTATATCCATCAACTAATTCATGGAAGTAGGTAGTTTTCATCTTACAAATGGCTTACATTCTAAATGGCCTTTTTTTAAGGAGGAAAATTTCCAAGGCAATCATTAATTAACCAACTTAGCATGGCCTACAAAGTCCTAGATAAACTGAACCTTGCCTCTCTCATGAGCCTCATCTCATATTCAAAGACTGTTACAATACTATTCTTCAGCCACTCTGGCCTTGTTTCAGTTCTGAGAACTTTTTCTCCTTTCACCCGCCCAACGCCTTGGGATATCTTTTTCTCTCTGACGATACAGCTTTTCCTCCTACTCTTTGCTAACTACCATCAATATTGGATCCTTATTTCTTAATGTTACTTCTGTTGATGTTGTTCACTGGCTTTGTCGGGTCCAATTATTTGTGACCCCATGCACTGCTGCATGCCAGGCTTCCCTGTCCTTCACTATCTCCCAAAGTTTGCTCAAACTCATGTCCATTGAGTTAGTGATGCCATCCAACCGTCTCCTCCTCTGTTACCTCCTTCTCCTCCTGCCCTCAATGTTACTTCTACAAAGAATCTACATTCCCATGTTTTCAGTTCTCATCACAACTTTTCCTTCTCCCTCAATGCATTTACTATAATATAACTACACATTATATTTTTATTATATTTGTTTAATGGCTATCTCATCCACAACAGAGGAAGTATCATATGGGCAGAGATGATGTTGACTTTCAATTAGAAACAATATGGTACCTGACACATAGTAAGTATTCAAAAATATCTGTGAAATCAATGATTAGACTAATGGTAAAACATGAATTTTAAAGTCAAATAGACCTGAGTCTGAATTCATATTTCACTACAAGTTAAGAGTGTGGTCTTGGACAAAATACTTTGCTGAGGCACATTACCTCTTATCAATAAAACCAAAATAAACCATCTCATTTATTAAGGAGATTAAATATAATAATACTTAGAACATGAAATTAGAGTGACGGGAATAAATTTTTATTACTATTATTATCTCAGTTTTTACACCATTTTACTATACTCTAAAGAACATAAAATAAGAATAGTATAGGCATATATAGAGGTATAATTATCTCAAATATCTACCTGTACTGTAATTCATTTAATTACAAAAACATAACTACTTTAATTATTCATTCTTTTCAAGAATTTCTTCTGAACAATAAATCAAATTTCAGGCCCATTTTCAAGCCATTTAGCAAATAATAAAAGGTAAAAATGTCCACTGCATTAAACATGGGAGAAAAAGAAGACAGCCATGAAAAATTACATGGTTAGGTTTAAATCAAACATTTTTTGTTGTTGTTGTAATTCTACTATATTCAGGAAACAAAGATCTCAATCCCTAAAGCAACAACTAAACTAATTATATAAAGAAATACAATAAAAATGAAATACTAGAAAACAAGATGGCAGAGGAGTAGGTAGACATGGAGTATATCTCTCTCCATGGATACATCAGGAATACACCTTCAGACACAGAAGTGCATGCAGAACACCAGCTGAGAGCAGACAGGAGTAGCCGAGCAGCGGAGAAGAATATATAGAATCACGCAAAACTCGGGCGGATGGAGGAACTAGGAGGAAAAACAGGAGTGTTACAAGGACTGGACCTGCCCTTGGTGGGTGGGGGAAGTGAAGCAGGGGTCCGATCCCCACATCAAGGCAATTGTCTGAGTCAGAGGAGAAACATTTAAGGCTGAGAGTGAAACAGCTGATCTGTGGCAGCCTAAATGGAATAAGAATCAGACAGTTCTTGCTGCAGCCATACATACCCCAGACAAGGATGCAGGTCCCCTAAAAGGGGCAGCAGCTGGGAGCTGGAGCTTAGGGACTGTGGAGCAATCCCAGGGCAGGGCTGCTCTTGACTGGAGAGATGGACCAAGGGGATGTGAGGGAGGAGACTGTGGTGGGAAATGCCTGTGGAGAAAAGCCAGGAAGCCATGGAAGCAAGGCCATACTGCTGAGTCAAGCATAGGGCATGGAGTCATCACCATAGCCTCTCTCTCCCCATAGGCCACCATTAGCAGCAGAACAGTACAGAGCCTGGCCCATCAAGTGCCTGACACACCAAACTACAGGGTAGGACCCCAGCCAGGAGGGACTCTCTATATGCCTGACAAACTGAACAACAGAAAAGGACCCCAGGCACAGGAGCCCTCTAAGTGCCTGAATGGGTGGAACTACGGAGAAACACCAAAGAGGCCTTCTGATCACCAGCTACCGGAGGCTCCAAAAAAGACACTGATAGGGCCATAACTTCTGCAGCTGAGGCAGTCCGTGTCCCTGCACACTTGGCACCACCAGGGTCCCCATGACCCAAACAGCCGTGCCACCTTCACACTCAACCCTCACTGGGACACAGCTGCCACAGGCAAAAAAAAAAAAAAAGTCTTGCATCTATGCATGCGGGGGGTCTTCTGCTGTGTCCGGCTCTTTGCGACCCTGTAGACTATGGCCTGCCAGGCTTCTCTGTCAGGGGGGTTCTCCAGGCAAGAATACTGTAGTGTATTGGCCAATACTGATAGCCATACCCTTCTAGAGAACTATATTTCCTGCTGCCCTAGCCGTGAACTACCCTGATTCTGATCCTAAACAATGGAGTTGGAGAAATCAACTTTCCTGTCATCAAATTACACTACAAAGCTACAGTCATCAAGACAGTATGGTACTGGCATAAAAACAGAAATATAGACCAATGGAACAAGATAGAAAGCCCAAAAATAAACCCACGCACCTATGGGTACCTTATTTTTGACAAAGGAGGCAAGAATATACAATGGGGCAAAGACAGCCTCTTCAATAAATGGTGCTGGGAAAACTGGACAGCTACATGTAAAAGAATGAAATTAGACCACTTCCTAACACCATACACAAAGATAAACTAGAAATGGATTAAAGACCTAAATGTGAGACAAGAAACTATAAAACTCTTAGAGGAAAACATAGGAAGAATACTCAATGACATAAATCAAAGCAAGATCCTATATGACCCACCTCCTAGAGTAACGGAAATAAAAACAAAAGTAAACAAGTGGGACCTGATTAAACTTAAAAGCTTTTACATAGCAAAGGAAACTGTAAGCAAGGTTAAAAGACAACATTCAGAATGGAAGAAAATAATAACAAATGAAATAATGAAAGGGGATTAATTCTCAAAATACACAAGCAGCTTATACAACTCAATACCAGAAAAACAAACAACCCAATTAAAAAGTGGGAAAAAGACCTAAACAGACATTTCTCTAAAGAAGAAATGCGACCTTTGTTAGCCATCTGCCAACAAACACACGAAAAGATGCTCAACATTGCTCATTACGAGAGAAATGCAAATCAAAACTACAATGAGGTATCACCTCACACCAGTCAGAATGGCCATCATAAAAAAGTGTACAAATAATAAATGCTGGAGAGTGTGTGGAGAAAAGGGAATGCTCTTGCACTGTTGGTGGGAATGTAAATTGATAACAGCCACTATGGAAGACTGTATAGAGATTCCTTAAAAAACTAGGACTAAAACCACCATACAATCCAGCAATCCCACTCCTAGGCATAAACCCTGAGGAAATCAAAATTGAAAAAGGCACATGTATCTCATTGTTCACTGCAGCACTATTTACAATAGCTAGAACAGGGAAACAACCTAGAGGTCCATCAACAGATGAATGGATAAAGAAGTTGTGGTACATATACACAATGGAATACTATCCAGCCATAAAAAGGAACTCATGTGAGTCAGTTCTAATAAGTGGATGAACCTAGAGCCTATTATAGAGTGAAGTGAGTCAGAAAGAGAAAGATAAATATCAAATACTAACTCATATATATACAGAAACTAGAAAAATGGTACCAAAGAATTTATTTGCAGGGCAGCAATGGAGAAACAGATATAGAGAACAGATTTATGGACATGGGGAGAGGAGTGGAGAGGGTGAGATGTAGGGAAAGAGTAACATAGAAACTTACATTACTACATATAAAATAGATAGCCAAGGGGAATTTTCTGTATGTTTCAGGAAACTCAAACAGGGGCTCTGTATCAACCTAGAGGGGTGGGATGGGGAGGAAGATGGGAGGGAGGTTCAAAAGGGAGAGGATATATGTATACCTATAGCTGATTTATGTTGAGGTTTGACAGGAAACAACAAAATTCTGTAAAGCAATTATCCTTCAGTTAAAAAATAAATTAATTACAAGAAAAAGAAAATAGTAATCAAACATTCAAATAATCCGAAAGATGGCAGCAAAGGAGAAACAAAGAAATGTATAAAAAGAAACAAGCAGAGAATAAATATTAAAATGGTAAACTTATATGTAAACATATCAATAGTTATGCTAAACATAAATTGCCTAGATGTAACAATTGAAAAACATAATTCTCAGGTTATGTTGAAAACAAGACACAATTATAATCTGTCTACCAAAAAACCCACTTTTAATACAGTGACATAGGAAAGTTGAAAGTAAAATGAGGTTAGAATATATACCATGAAAACACCTATCAAAAGAAAGCTGGAGAGACTATATGAATAAAAGACAAAGTTGACTACCAAGCAAGAAAAAACAAATCACTAGGTATAAAGGACACTGCTGCTGCTGCTGCTGCTGCTAAGTCGCTTCAGTCGAGTCCAACTCTGTGCGGCCCCATAGACGGCAGCCCAGCAGGCTCCCTCGTCCCTGGGATTCTCCAGGCAAGAACACTGGAGTGGGTTGCCATTTCCTTCTCCAATGCATGAAAGTGAAAAGTCAAAGTGAAGTCGCTCAGTCGTGTCTGACTCTTGGCGACCCCATGGACTGCAGCCTACCCGGCTCCTCCGCCCATGGGATTTTCCAGGCAAGAGTACTGTAGTGGGGTGCCATTGCCTTCTCCCATAAAGGACACTACACTATGTTAAAAAGATCTAGTCAACAAGAATATATAAGAATCTTATAAACGTATGTAGCTAACAACAGGCTCTCAAATATATGAAGAAGAAAATTCACAGAAATGAAGAGACGGACAAATCCACATTTACAATTAGAAACATCAACACTTCTCTCACAGAAATGAAAAGAAGTATATGAAAATTTAGCAATGTTTAGAAGAACTGTACATTATCAACAATAGGATCTGATATGATATATCACTCCATTCAATAACAGAAGAATACACATTCTTTTCAAATGCACATGAAACATTCACCAAAACAAACCCTGTCCTGGGTTATAAAACAAACTTTAAGAAATCTTTTTAGACTTAATAATGTTTAGTGACCATAATATAATTAAACTGAAAATCAACACCAGAAATATGTCTGAAAAATCCCCAGATACTTGGAAATAACACACTTCTAAACACTCCATGACCCTGGACGTGGGGTAACTCCTCTTGGCCGCCGCCCTTCGGGCATGGGGTCCTTCTGGATGCCAACATCCGCTGGGTCATGGAAAAAGCTACAGAGTTCCAGAAAAACATCTATTTCTGCTTTATTGACTATGCCAAAGCCTTTGACTGTGTGGATCACAATAAACTGTGGAAAATTCTGAAAGAGATAGGAATACCAGACCACCTGAACTGTCTCTTGAGAAATCTGTATGCAGGTCAGGAAGCAACAGTTAGAACTGGTCATGGAACAACAGACTGGATCCAAATACGAAAAGGATACAGCAAGGCTGTATATTGTCACCCTGCTTATTTAACTTATATGCAGAGTACATCATGAGAAACGCTGGGCTGGAAGAAACACAAGCTAGAATCAAGATTGCCAGGAGAAATATCAATAACCTCAAATATGCAGATGACACCAACCTTATGGCAGAAAGTGAAGAGGAACTAAAAAGCCTCTTGATGAAAGTGAAAGAAGAGAGTGAAAAAGTTGGCTTAAAACTCAACATTCAGAAAACAAAGATCATGGCATCCAGTCCCATCACTTCATGGGAAATAGATGGGGTAACAGTGGAAACAGTGTTAGACTTTATTTTTTTGGGCTCCAAAATCACTGTAGATGGTGACTGCAGCCATGAAATTAAAAGACGCTTATTCCTTGGAAGGAAAGTTATGACCAACCTAGAGAGCATATTCAAAAGTAAAGACATTACTTTGCCAACAAAGGTCCGTCTAGTCAAGGCTATGGTTTTTCCAGTGGTCATGTATGGATGTGAGAGTTGGACTGTGAAGAAGGCTGAGCACCAAAGAATTGATGCTTTTGAACTGTGGTGTTGGAGAAGACTCTTGAGAATCCCTTGGGCTGCAAGGAGATCCAACCAGTCCGTTCTGAAGGAGATCAGTCCTGGGATTTCTTTGGAAGGAATGATGCTAAAGCTGAAACTCCAGTACTTTGGCCACCTCATGCGAAGAGTTGACTCATTGGAAAAGACTCTGATGCTGGGAGGGATTGGGGGCAGGAGGAGAAGGGGACGACAGAGGATGACATGGCTGGATGGCATCACTGACTCGATGGACGTGAGTCTGAGTGAACTCCGGGAGCTGGTGATGGACAGGGAGGCTTGGCGTGCTGCAATTCATGGGGTTGCAAAGAGTCGGACACGACTGAGCGACTGAATTGAACTGAAACACTCCATGGATCAAAGAGGAAAACTCAAAGTAGAAAATATTTTGAACTGAACAAAAATGAAAATACAACAAGTGAAAATTAGTGGGATACATCTAGGATTTAGAGATATAAATATATGTATTTCAAATGAGCCATCCAGAAATCAATAATCTAAACATGCACCTTAAGAAATGAGGAAAAGAAGTGCAAAATAAAGTAAACAGAAGTAAAATAATAATAATAAAGATAACAGCACAAATCAATAAAACTGAGGACACAAAAAATTTTAAATCAATGAAACCAAAAGGTAGTTTCTTTACAAAGATCAATAAATTGATAAACCTCTAGCTAAATTCATAAAACAAAGAAGATACAAATGATCAATACCAGGAACAAAAGCCTGGGTATCACTATATACTTCATGAATTCAAATCGATAATAAATACAGCAAAGAATCCTATGCATATTAACTGTACAACTTAGAAAAATGCACCAAATTTAAGCTGTACATAATAATTTGATACACTCTGTATATTGCAAAATAGCTACCACAATAACATCCTTCACATGACATAGTCTTAGTAATTTACTAAAAGATTGTATTCTTTCAGTAGAAGTATAGTTGATTCATATGTTTCACATATACAGCAAAGTGATTCAGTTTTATGCACATATGAGTGTATATACATGTATATATGTGATATATACATGTATACATATTCTTTTTCAGATTCTTTCCATTATAGGTTATTACAAAATATTGAATATAGTTCCCCATGCTATACAGTGAAGTGAAGTGAAAGTCACTCAGTTGTGTCCGACTCTTTGCAACCCCATGGACTATACAGTCCATGGAATTCTCCAGGCCAGAATACTGGAGTGGGTAGCCTTTCCCTTCTCCAGGGGATCTTCCCAACCCAGGGATCAAATCCAGGTCTCTTGCATTGTAGGCGGATTCTTTACCAGCTGAGCCACAAGGAAAGCCTGTGCTATACAGTAATTCTTTGCTTTTTATCTAATTTATATGTAGTAGCATCAGCTAATCACAAATTCCCAACTGATCCCTCCCCTAACTGATCATATTTAAATAGGTTTAAATCAACATGCATCTTCAAAAGGGAAACTTCCTCTTATGCTTTTTAACTCTAGTAACTGATAAAAGGCTTTACCTCCAAGTGAAAAGAATGTTAAGGCACCTGAAAGCAAAGAAGAGATCTGGGAGGAGGGCAAAAAATAGTTATTTTAACATTAAACCTGTTTTTAGCCCAGAGCCCAAAACAAGCCTAAAGGAGGCCTGAGCTAGGACAAGATTTAAGAAAGTGCAGCTACTTCCATCTCCAGCCTGGATCATACTCTCCTCGAGAATAAAGAAGAGATGGCTCCCTTCCTTTTAATAAGGTTCAAGCCACAGGAGCTTCTGAGAGCTATGAAGAACTCTTGTCATGCCCTAAAATCTACCCTTTTCTTCAGGCAAGCCTCCTCCCTCTAAACGATGTCAACTAAAAACACAAAACAGGATGGTGGCCTCCGGAGAACAGCTTATAAAGAAAGAAGCTTTTCTTCTCTCCTTAACAGTGATCTCCAGTCTTATCTCTTGAATATTATGACTCTGCTTCTCATTTCTCTATAACTTCCCCTTGTAGGCCAGCAAAATTTACCACCCCAAAATGTCTCTTTGGAATTTAGATTATTTAGAGTTGGAACCAATCAAGGCCCAAAAGACTCAGGAAAAAGCTTTGACCTTCCCCCTCACTGCCTAAATTTAGATAGCAGGCCTGTTCCTGGAACAGAGCTACAACAACCTGCAAAGGATATGGGCTAGGTGTGATGGGGAAACTCAGTAGGGCCTAGATTTCAGAGTCCCCTCTGTCCCATTGTCACTGTGTAGCCCAGTAAACATCTGTTTACCAAACATTTGCTTTCCCAGATCCATATGAACTACCTCTTTTTCCAAAAACACTCTGCCCAACATGCTCTTTTGTCTTCAACTGAAGATGGTATTTAAGTTGAGGGATTTGGCCATTTTGGTGAATTACTCAGTTTTCCTTGGTCTCTCCAATGTATATGCTGTGTGCTAAGTTGCTTAGTCATGTCCGACTCTTTGTAACCCTATAGACTGTAGCCCACAAGGCTCCTCTGTCCATGGGATTCTCCAAGCAAGAATACTGAGGTGGGTTGCAATGCCCTCCTCCAGAGGATCTTTACAGTGCAGGGATCAAACCCATATCTTTTATGTCTCCTGCATTGGCAGGCAAGTTCTTTACCACTAACAACACCTGGGAAGCCCTAATGTACATGTGCTACTAAACTTTTTATTTTCTTCCTTTAATCTATCTCATGTCACTTTAATTCTTATCAAGAATTACCACCTAGTCAAAAAAATGGTTTTTCCAGCAGTCAAGTATGGATGTGAGAGTTGGACTATAAAGAAAGCTGAGCGCCAAAGAATTGATGCTTTTGAACTGTGATATTGGAAAAGACTCTTGAGAGTCCCTTGGACTGCAAGGAGATCAAACCAGTCAATCCTAAAGGATATCAGACCAGAATATTCATTGAAAAGACTGATGCTGAAGCTGAAGCTCCAATACTTTGGCCACCTGATTCAAAGAGCTGACTCATTGGAAAAGACCCTGATGCTGGGAAAGACTGAAGGCAGGAGGAGAAGGGGATGACAAAGGATGAGCATCACTGACTCAATGGACATGAGTGTGAGCAAGCTTCAGGAGATGGCAAAGGACAGGGAAGACTGGAGTGGCTTCAGTCCATGGGGTCTCAAAGAGTCAGACATGACTGAGGGACTGAGCAACAACAAAGCAGAATCATAGGAGATGGTTCTTGGCATGAGTCCATCTTCTCCCCAGTTGCCAGTCTTCTTATTAAGGCAATATTTCCTTTCCCAACAATGAGTATTGGCTACTGAGAGGCAAGCAGCTAAACATGAGTTCATTAACAAGCATAAGGATTACTATTTTGAGCTAAGGGCAATCAAAACTCAGCAGATTCTTGAAAGCTCTTCTACCTCTCCCTCAATTGCCTAAATTTACATAAGAAAGGGAGAAAGCTGCTAAGAGAGATATCCTTTTACTTAAGAAACTTATCTTGTAACAGGACTACCTGTTTGTTTGTTTTGTTTTTTTAATTCCCCAAATATCTCCTCCCACTTCCTGTGAATGACCTTCCTCCTCTTTGCATTCCCAGATTCCTCCCTGTTCCCTGGATCAGGATGGAATATAAGCTTCAATTACCAGCTGCCTTTTGAGTCTTCATATCTTTCTAGGGCTCCCACAAGCACATAATTAAATTTTCCTCCTATTAATCTGTCTTATATTTTTTTACGTATTAGACCAGCCAAAGAACGTAAAAGGGAAGAAGAGAAATTTTGTTCACCCTTAAAATATTCCTTCTCTACTGTGATCACAGAACATGACTCACAAAGATCCTCAAAGGGGCTTCTTTTAATCACCACTTTCTTTCATTCTACTGCTATGGTCCCTCCCTTTTCTAAACCCCACAGAATTCTGTACATTATTTTTATCTAGTATTTATCACAACCCTCCAAGTAAAATGGCAATTTTTATACATTTTCTTATTAATACGAGGTGACACAAAGTTCCTTTGGGGATAAGGTTGTTATTTGAAATATCTTATTCTCACTGTGCCACTAGAATAGATATTATAAATTAATTTTGAATTAACTTGACTACAACAATCATGGAATTATTTGTACTAAAAATTCACTAATCCAAATGTCACAGAATTTTAGAAAAAAATTCAGTAATACTACTAACCCACATTATTAGTTTATAATAAGAAAACCAAGGCTTCCAGACATAAAGGGACACTCAATAGGTTTATTTTTTTTTTAACTATTTACTGATAAAAAGCTTTATCTGTCACATTTATTTCATATAAAAATTCAAAACATTTCATGTACCAAATCCAACATATATGATATACACTACATCTCTATACCAGAATAAGTGAGAAGAAATGGAGTAGCCATCATGGTCAACAAAAGAGTCCAAAATGCAGTACTTGGATGCAATCTCAAAAACGACAGAATGATCTCTGATCGTTTCCAAGGCAAACCATTCAATATCACAGTAATTCAAGTCTATGTCCCAACCAGTAACGCTGAAGAAGCTGAAGCTGAACGGTCCTATGAAGACCTACAAGACTTTTTAGAACTAACACCCAAAAAAGATGTCCTTTTCTCTATACGGGACTGGAATGCAAAAGTAGGAAGTCAAGAAACACCTGGAGTAACAGGCAAATTTGGCCTTGGAATACGGAATGAAGCAGGGCAAAGACTAATAGACTTTTGCCAAGAAAATGCACTGGTCATAACAAACACTCTCTTCCAACAACACAAGAGAAGACTCTATACATGGACATCACCAGACGGTCAACACCGAAATCAGATTGATTATATTCTTTGCAGCCAAAGATGGAGAAGCTCTATACAGTCAGCAAGAACAAGACCAGGAGCTGACTGTGGCTCAGACCATGAACTCCTTATTGCCAAATTCAGACTTAAATTGAAGAAAGTAGGGAAAACCACTAGACCATTCAGGTATGACCTAAATCAAATCCCTTATGATTATACAGTGGAAGTGAGAAATAGATTTAAGGGCCTAGATCTGATAGATAGAGTGCCTGATGAACTATGGAATGAGGTTCGTGACATTGTACTAGAGACAGGGATCAAGACCATTCCCATGGAAAAGAAAAGCAAAAAAGCAAGATGGCTGTCTGGTGAGGCATTACAAATAGCTGTGAAAAGAAGAGAAGCGAAAAGCCAAGGAGAAAAGGAAAGATATAAACATCTGAATGCAGAGTTCCAAAGAATAGCAAGAACAGTTAAGAAAGCCTTCTTCAGCGATGAATGCAAAGAAATAGAGGAAAACAACAGAATGGGAAAGACTAGGGATCTCTTCAAGAAAATCAGAGATACCAAAGGAACATTTCATGCAAAGATGAGCTCGATAAAGGACAGAAATGGTATGGACCTAACAGAAGCAGAAGATATTAAGAAGAGATTGCAAGAATACACAGAAGAACTGTACAAAAAAGATCTTCACGACCCAGATAATCACGATGGTGTGATCACTGACCTAGAGCCAGACATCCTAGAATGTGAAGTCAAGTAGGCCTTAGAAAGCATCACTATGAACAAAGCTAGTGGAGATGATGGAATTCCAGTTGAGCTATTCCAAAATCCTGAAAGATGATGCTGTGAAAGTGCTGCACTCAATATGCCAGCACATTTGGAAAACTCAGCAGTGGCCACAGGACTGGAAAAGGTCCGTTTTCATGCCAATCCCAAAGAAAGGCAATGCCAAAGAATGCTCAAACTACCACACAATTGCACTCATCTCACACGCTAGTAAAGTAATGCTCAAAATTCTCCAAGCCAGGCTTCAGCAATATGTGAACCGTGAACTTCCTGATGTTCAAGCTGGTTTTAGAAAAGACAGAGGAACCACAGATCAAATTGCCAACATCCGCTGGATCATCAAAAAAGCAAGAGAGTTCCAGAAAAACATCTATTTCTGCTTTATTGACTATGCCAAAGCCTTTGACTGTGTGGATCACAATAAACTGTGGAAAATTCTGAAAGAGATGGAAATACCAGAACACCTGATCTACCTCTTGAGAAATTTGTATGCAGGTCAGTAAGCAAGTTAGAACTGGACATGGAACAACAGACTGGTTCCAAATAGGAAAAGCAGTATGTCAAGGCTGTATATTGTCACCCTGCTTATTTAACTTATATGCAGAGTACATCATGAGAAATGCTGGGCTGGAAGAAACACAGACTGGAATCAAGATTGCCGGGAGAAATCTCAATAACCTCAGATATGCAGATGACACCACCCTTATGGCAGAAAGTGAAGAGGAACTAAAAAGCCTCTTGATGAAAGTGAAAGAGGAGAGTGAAAAAGTTGGCTTAAAGCTCAACATTCAGAAAACGAAGATCATGGCATCCAGTCCCACTTCATGGGAAATAGATGGGGAAACAGTGGAAATAGTGTCAGACTTTATTTTTCTGGGCTCCAAAATCACTACAGATGGTGACCGCAGCCATGAAATTAAAAGACGCTTACTCCTTGGAAGGAAAGTTATGACCAACCTAGATAGCATATTCAAAAGCAGAGACATTACTTTGCCAACAAAGGTTCGTCTAGTCAGGGCTATGGTTTTTCCAGTGGTCATGTATGGATGTGAGAGTTGGACTGTGAGGAAGGCTGAGCGCCGAAGAACTGATGCTTTTGAACTGTGGTGTTGGAGAAGACTCTTGAGAGTCCCTTGGACTGCAAGGAGATCCAACCAGTCCATTCTCAAGGAGATCAGCCCTGGGATTTCTTTGGAAGGAATGATGCTAAAGCTGAAACTCCAGTACTTTGGCCACCTCATATGAAGAGTTGACTCATTGGAAAAGACTCTGATGCTGGGAGGGATTGGGGGCAGGAGGAGAAGGGGACGACAGAGGATGAGATGGCTGGACGGCATCACTGACTCGATGGACGTGAGTTGGTGATGGACAGGTAGGCCTGGCGTACTATGATTCATGGGGTCGCAAAGAGTCAGACACGACTGAGCGACTGATCTGATCTCAATCAAATGTAAATTTCACTATGTCATTTAAGGTCAGATGCTCCAAAAACTAAACATAACTTAATTTGTCATTATTATTAAGAGTTTAAAAATCTCCATAATAATCAGCAACCCTTTTCCAGAAAGTTTGTTCATCATAATAATCAGATGTGCTTACAGAAATCTCAATTTAAATTACTTGCTGCTGCTGCTGCTAAATCGCTTCAGTCATGTCTGACTCTGTGCGACCCCATTGACGGCAGCCCACCAGGCTCCCCCATCCCTGGGATTCTCCAGGCAAGAACACTGGAGCGGGTTGCCATTTCCTTCTCCAATGCAGGAAAGTGAAAAGTGAAAGTGAAGTCGCTCAGTTGTGTCCGACTTCACGACCCCATAGACTGCAGCCCACCAGGCTCCTCCATCCATGGGATTTTCCAGGCAAGAACACTGGAGTGCGGTGCCATCACCTTCTCCGTTAAATTACTTAAACCCTACTAATTCTACAACATATGTTTTGTATTTCAAGAAATGTCAAGCTACATTAAAATATGTTGTACTGGCCTCAAAATGTTTTGCATTTCCTGAATTAACCTAATGTAAATAACATTTCTTAAGATTACCTTTAAAATGAATATAAATATTTCTTTCTTCGTTAACACAATTTTTTCTCTATAATTGCCTCCGATTGCTCTTTAGAGTTTACCATAAATCTACAAATGAAGCAAGGATTTAAGAACCATCCCCTACATGTTTTCAGTGCTGCTGACTCAGCTGATCCCTTGAAACTGAGCTCTATTTTACAATAACTTCACCTAATCAGCTATTTTTCTTGAAACTATCTTATTTATATATATTCCTAACTTATGAAATAAAAGATTACTGAATTCACTGAAGTGCTGCTTTTTCCAAGCTCCTATCTCCATATGCTTTCACACTTTTATCTCTAACATAACTTAACTTATCAATTTTTACGAAATTTTGGTACCAGCGCAAAGTAGAAAATACTTTTAAGAAGGACAACACAGCTAAGAATGTTGCACACCATTACTGGCAACAAAATCAATTATCTCCGAACACAGAAAATAATTTCAACATTTCAAACAACTAGTATTTTAAGAGCAATACCATAGTCTTAAGCGCAAGAATATTATCTATACCTTAAGAAAATATATTTGACTATGAAATAAGCAAAATTTCCTTATTTAAATATCAATTAGGTTGCTAGTTCACCATCATACCCTTGTCACATTATTCTCCAAGTGAGAAGCTTTTTGTTTTTATTAAATTTTCAACACACTAAAAGAATATAAATCTTTAGATAAAAGGATCATTTATTCCTCACTAATAGGCCACTTGATAACATGGCCTCGGTAATGTGTGATTTCTTAAACTCCACACAAATGAAAGACAAGGGAGAGGTACTAGTACTTAATGAAAAGAACCCAAGTCACGGTGCTTACCATTTTGCTTTGCTTCACAACTGGCTTATTACTTTTTAAATGCATTGCAAAAGAGTCAGTCAGTCAGTTCAGTCGCACAGTCGTGTCCGCCTCTTTGCGACCCCATGAATCGCAGCACGCCAGGCCTCCCCGTCCATCACCAACTCCAGGAGTTCACTCAGACTCACGTCCATCAAGTAAGTGATGCCATCCAGCCATCTCATCCTCTGTCGTCCCCTTCTCCTCCTGCCCCCAATCCCTCCCAGCATCAGAGTCTTTTCCAATGAGTCAACTCTTCACATGAGGTGGCCAAAGTACTGGAGTTTCAGCTTTAGCATCATTCCTTCCAAAGAAATCCCAGGGCTGATCTCCTTGAGAATGGACTGGTTGGATCTCCTTGTTGTCCAAGGGACTCTCAAGAGTCTTCTCCAACACCACAGTTCAAAAGCATCAGTTCTTCGGCACTCAGCCTTCTTCACAGTCCAACTCTCACATCCATACATGACCACTGGAAAAACAATAGCCTTGACTAGACGGACCTTTGTTGGCAAAGTAATGTCTCTGCTTTTGAATATGCTATCTAGGTTGGTCATAACTTTCCTTCCAAGGAGCAAGCGTCTTTTAATTTCATGGCTGCAGTCACCATCTGCAGTGATTTTGAAACCCCCAAAAATAAAAATAAAGTCTGACACTGTTTCCACTCGTTCCCCATTTATTTCCCATGATGTGATGGGACCAGATGCCATGATCTTCGTTTTCTGAATGTTGAGTTTTAAGCCAACTTTTCACTCTCCTCTTTCATCAAGAGACTTTTTAGTGCCTCTTTACTTTCTGCCATAAGGGTGGTGTCATCTGCATATCTGAGGTTATTGATATTTCTCCAGCAATCTTGATTCCAGCTTGTGCTTCTTCCAGTCCAGCATTTCTCATGATGTACTCTGCATATAAGTTAAATAAGCAGGGTGACAATATACAGCCTTGCCGTACTCCTTTTCCTATTTGGAACCAGTCCATTGTTCCATGTCCAGAAAAAGAGTACATATATATTTAAGGAGTCTCTCCTCTCTGGCTTACATTTTCAAAACTTAAAATCCTAATTTTTGATATCTGAAAATACTAATTTTTCAGACCTTAAAAACACTAATTTTTAAGACCTTGGTAATGGGAAAGATTGAAGGCAGGAGGAGAAGGAGACAACAAGAGGATGAGATGGTTGGATGGCATCACCAAATCAATGGACTGGAGTTTGAGCAAACTCCAGGAAATAGTGAAGGGCAGGGAAATCTGATGTGCTGCAGTTCATAGGGTCACAAAGAGTCAGACATGACTTAGTGACTGAACAACAACAAATTTTCAGAATAAATCCTTTTCAGAATAAATAAATTCAAGTTTTCAATGAAGGCCTATAATAAACAATCTATTCTCATTTCAGTACCCAGAATGAAAACCTGCTTTACTCTATTTCCTTTGAGGTAGTCTCATAGTAAGATACACTCTATAGCACAATACAAATCAAACCTGAAAGTAAATGGTAACAGCTGAATGTCTTATAGTTCTTTCTTTAAGCAAAATAGGACCAGCAGAACATAAAATTATTCAATGATTTTAACAAGTATAAAACAAACAAACAAAAAAAAAACAGTACTACAAAGGTTATATTCTGATAACCTTCTTATGAAAGAATCCTGCCAATAAACACTTTATGGATGATGGAATGCACAGCATTTATTTTTAGTAATAAGAAAAAAAAGAAAAAATAATTCATCAAATTACTTCTTAAGCAATTTATTAATGTAGCAGCAGGTGATGTCACCATAGTTTAAAGACATGAGTATCTTCAATTCATTATGAATTCTACTTTGGGGTATTTTAAAACTGTCATTTAAGAGAATTCCCTGGTGGCCCAGTAGTTGGGACCCCACACTCTTACTGTTGAGGGCCTGGGTTCAATCCCTGGCTGGGGAACTAAAATCCCACAGGCAGCGTGGTGTGGCTGAAAAAACACAAAAATAAAAGCAAACCAAAAAAAAAAAAAAAACCTGTCAGTAAAAAATCACTCTGAAATGTCACAGTAATAAGCAGATAATATTTTAAGCATTAGTACCTTCCAAAATTCTCATTTTGCTACCAGCTGCTTTGGAAGTCCTCCCATAATTAATAATTGTTTTAAAAAAAAAGAAAATACCAAGTGATGCATAATTTCTATTTTAATGAGATATAACTGATATATAACATTGTGTAATGTGTATAATGTGTTGACTTGACATATTTATATATTGCAATATGATTACCACTGTAGCATAAGCCAACACCTCACATCGTTATCATTTCTTTCCTATGGTAAGAATAATTATGATCTAATCTCTTAACAACTTTTAAAATTTATAGTACAGTACAGTCAACCCTTAGTATCTATGGAAAGACTGGATTCAGGACCTCACTGTGGACACTGAAATCTACAGATGCTCACGTACCTCAAATAAAATGATATAGTACAGGTGGCCCTGCGTATCGGCAAGTTCTGCATCCACAGATTCAACCAACCAGGAACTGAATCATGGACTAATCCAAAGACCAACTAAACATTGGTTGAATCCACCCTTGAGGAACCCATGGAAAAAGGGCCCACTAGATTGTTGACTACAATCACTAAGTTTTCTATTAGACCTCAAGAACGTTTTTCTATCTACTAATTTACAGTTTCTACATAATTTCTTAACTATAGCATTTCAGCAGAAAGAAATGAGTTCACTTTTACAGTATCTGCTATGTCATTCCTCTAAATGTTGGCAACAAAAAGTTTTTGGCACTTGCATCCATATTTTGATGAGGTATTCACTCAGCAAAATCACTAGCAGAGGGCTAGACTTCCAAATCCAGAAAAAAAAAAAAAAACAGAAAAAAAGACTGAATTTTCTAAAAAAATTAAAAAAAAATTGTTTTTTTAAATCAAATTGCCAACATCTGCTGGATCATCAAAAAAGCAAGAGAGTTCCAGAAAAACATCTATTTCTGCTTTATTCACTATACCAAAGCCTTTGACTGTGTAGATCACAATAAACTGTGGAAAATTCTAAAAGAGATGGGAATACCAGACCACCTGACCTGCCTCTTGAGAAACCTGTATGCAGGTCAGGAAGCAACAGTTAGAACTGGACATGGAACAACAGACTGGTTCCAAATAGGAAAAGGAGTACGTCAAGGCTGTATATTGTCACCCTGCTTATTTAACTTATATGCAGAGTACATCATAAGAAATGCTGGGCTGGAGGAAGCACAAGCTGGAATCAAGATTGCCAGGAGAAATATCAATAACCTCAGATATGCAGGAGAAGGAAATGGCAACCCACTCCGGTACTCTTGCCTGGGAAATCCCATGGACGGAGGAGCCTGGTAGGCTACAGTCCATGGGGTCGCGAAGAGTTAAGATACGACTGAGCGACTTCACTTTCACTGTTTCACTTTCATGCACTGGAGAAAGAAATGGCAACCCGCTCCAGTATTCTTGCCTGGAGAATCCCAGGGACGGGAGCCTGGTGGGCTGCCATCCATGGGGTCGCACAGAGTTGGACACGACTGACGTGACTTAGCAGCAACAGCAGCAGCAGATATGCAGATGACACCACCCTTATGACAGAAAGTGAAGAACTAAAGAGCCTCTTGATTGAAGTGAAAGAGTGAAAAAGCTGGCTTAAAGCTCAACAATCAGAAAACTAAGATCACGGCATTCGGTCCCATCACTTCATGGCAAACAGATAGGGAAACAGTGGAAACAGTGGCTGACTTTATTTTTCTGGGTTCCAAAATCACTGCAGATGGTGATTGCACCCATGAAATTAAAAGACGCTTACTCCTTGGAAGGAAAGTTATGACCAACCTAGATAGCATATTCAAAAGCAGAGACATTACTTTGCCAAGAAAAGTCCATCTAGTCAAGGCTATGGTTTTTCCAGTGGTCATGTATGGATGTGAGAGTTGGACTATAACAAAAGCTGAGCATCGAAGAACTGATGCTTTTGAACTGTGGTGTTGGAGAAGACTCTTGAGAGTCCCTTGGACAACAAGGAGATCCAACCAGTCCATTCTAAAGGAGATCAGTCCTGGGTGTTCACTGGAAACACTGATGCTGAAGCTGAAACTCCAATACTTTGGCCACCTGATGCAAAGAGCTAATTCATTGGAAAAGACCCTGATGCTGGGAAAGATTGAGGGCAGGAGAAGAAGGGGACAACAGAGGATGAGATGGTTGGATGGCATCACTGACTCAATGGACATGGGTTTGGGTGGACTCCAGGAGTTGGTGATGGACAGGGAAGCCTATCATGCTGCAGTTCATGGGGTCCCAAGAAGTCCGACAGGAGGACTGAACTGAAGTGAATTTTCTAAAAATTTTTACTTTGTATTTAAAGCAAAGTAAAATGTATCATAATATTTTGGATTTGTACCCAGCCTCTCTCTGTCCCCAGTTTAAGGGGGTGAAGTATGAAAACATCTTGTCTCCCACTCACTCCTCAATCAACTGCAGTCTGACTTCTGCCCCAATACTCCTCTCAAGTTGTTCAGGTTTTATAGTCTAAGATCTTTATCTCTTATCTACCAATCATATCCCAGTCTAACCTCCCTGCAGTACCTAATGCTGCAGGCCTTCTCTCCTGCTGGAAACAATCTCCCCCCTTGCTATTCCTGGCCTCACACTCGTGATTTTACCCCAAGATCTGTGCTAATCCTTCTACATTCACTTTGCTCAATCCTCTTCCTATACCAATCTTTTAAATGTCTCCTCTTTCAACATTTGGTCTTGGGGTAATTTCACCTATTCCTATTCACAATTCTCAAGCATTAACCACTTTTAAAATCTTTATTTCCCAAGTGTAGGATACAAATATCTGACTGCTTACTAAACCTAAACGTCCCTTTGAAATGTGAAATTTAGCATGTCTAAACCTCTGCTAGCTTTCCTCATGAACCTGCAAACACTTCTCCTTGAAAGTCTATGTCAATCAGAACGATCAACAACCACCCAGTCACATAGAAGTAATCCTAGGTTTTGCTTTCCCTCAACCTCGCATCAAATCAAACACCAGATCTTGATTCTTACTTCCCTAAAGTCTCTCAAATACATCTTTTCTACTACCCCACTGCAAAATACCAGGCCAGATGAATCACAAGCTGGAATCAAGATTGCCAGGAGAAATATCAACACGTCAAATATGCAGATGATACCACCTGAATGGCAGAAAGCAAAGAAGAACCAAAGAGCCTCTTGATGAAGGTGAAAGACAAAAGTGAAAAGCTGGCTTAAAACTCAACGTTCAAAAAACTAAGATCATGGTATCCAGTTCCATCATTCCATGGCAAAGAGATGGGGGGGAAATGGCAACAACAGCAGATTTTATTTTCCTAGGCTCCAAAATCACTGTGGACAGTGATTGCAGCCATGAAAAAGATGGTTGCTCCTTGGAAGAAAAGTGACAACAAACCTAGACAGCATTATTAAAACACAGAGACATCACTTTGCTGACAAAGGTCTATACAGCCAAAGCTATGGTTTTTCCAGTAGTCATATATGGATGTGAGAGGCAGACCATAAAGAAGGTTGAGCACTGAAGAACTAATGCTTTTGAACTGTGGTGCTAGAGAAGACTCTTCAAGAGTCCCTTGGACAGCAAGGAGCTCAAACTAGTCCATCCTAAAGGAAATCAACCCTGAATATTCACTGGAAGGACTGATGCTGAAGCTGAAGCTCGAGTACTTCAGTCTCCTGACGCAAAGAGCCAACTCACTGGAAAAGACCCTGATGCTGGGAAAGGCTGAGGGCAGGAGGAGAAGGGGACAACAGAGGATAGGTTGAATAGCATCACCGACTCAATGGACATGAACCTGGGCAAACTCCAGGAGATAGTGAGGGACAGGAAGGCCTGGCATGCTGCAGTCCACGGAGTCACAAAAAGGCAGACATGACTTAGTGACTGAACAATTATCCCCACTGCCATCGCCTTTCTTCAAGCATTCATCATTTCACATCTTGGCCACAACAGCCTTCCTACTTCATATGCATTGCCTCCAGTGTCAATATCCTTTTCACCGCTATCAGACTGAACTTTGCCAATTATAAACATATTATCATTCAGAGCTTAAAATTCTCCCAACTTGAGGATAAGGTACTAAGCATAGCAATGACCTACCTATTCAGAATAATTACCCACCATGCCCACTGATGCTTCAGCAATATAGCAATATCTAATCTCCTAAAGATCTTCAACATATCATGTTGCATCAGAGCTGTATGAACTCACTCAACTATTGTCTCTGACTAAAATGCCTTTCTCTGTCTTACCACAATTCAAAATCTTGACCTTTCTTCAAGAGTTAGTTATTCATTTATTGGTTAATTTATTCATTCATTTATTTTAGGCCTAAGATACAAAAGAATCTGTCCAAAAAGAATACAGACTAAATAGAAGACAAGAAGTATTAATTAATATTAATAACAATAATAGCTAACACTTATTGAGCATGTAACAGGTGATAAACACTGTGCTAATGGGCCTTACATGAATTCATATTTAATCACCATGAGAGCTGTGATATTGTATATAATAAGAAATACATATTTTGGTCTTCATCCTGGCTCCTGAAACAGCACCATAGCAATAAAGGTGAAAGATTTGTTACAATATTTGGTTTTTATCCATTTTCTGAAATAGTTCCAGGGAATCCCCTGGTGGTCCAGTGGTTAAGACTCCATGCTTCCACTGCAGAGGGCATGGGCTTGATCGCTGGTCAGAAAACTAAGATCCCACAGGCTGCAAGGTGTCACCAAAAGAAAAAAAATCTTAAACCACGAAACAGTTCCAGAGCAATAAAGGTAAAATGAGCATTTTTTGTTATTTCTAATGAGCTTCTTTCAACTACAGCTGAATTTATGTTAATGAGGTAACTTCTAGAAAGCCCCTAAGGACATGCGGGCTGGAAACAGAGCAGGTGGATGCCAGGGGAATCTATCACATTGATTTGAGGGTTGGAACTTTCAGCCCTGCTCCACCAGCCTGCAGGGAGGGGAAACGGACTGGTGCTTGAGTTAACGGCTAACAGTCAATGATTTACTCAATTGTGCCTACAGAATGAAGCATCCAAAAAACCCCTAACTTAACTGTTCAGAGAACTTCTGGGTTGGTAAACAAGTGGAGGTAGAGGGTGGTAAGACGGTATATCCCCGATACCTTGCACTATGCATCTCTGCTAGCTGGCTGTTCCAGAGTTGTATCCTTTTCTAATACCCTGGTAATCTATTAAGCAAACTGCTTTCCTGAGTTCTGTGAGTTATTCTAGCAAATCATCAAACCTGAGGGGGAGGTTGTGGGAACCTCCAAATTACAGCTGGTTGGTCAGAAACACAGGTGACAACCTGAACCTGCAGTTGGTATCTGAAGTGAGGAGGAGGGGAACAGTTTTGTGGGACTGAGCCCTTAAACTGTGAGGTCCATGCTAACTTCAGGTACTGTCATCACTGAACTGAAGGCCATCCAATTGGTTTCACGTTGGAGAATTAATTGGTATAGAAAAAACACCCACCTGTCTAGTATCAGAAATGAAGTGGTGGGAACAGTAGTAAAGGAAACAGAGTTTTCTTTACACAAATCTGAGGTGGTATAACAAAAATCCCCACTTCAGAGATGAGGAGCATCTTGCCTAAGGCTAAATATCTAGGAAATGGGGGGAAGCTGGGATTCAATCCTAGGAACCTGACTCCAATCCAAGTTGACAGGTATGATTAGTGAGTGTCACTTCTGCACTGTGCATACACTTCCACCGTTGCATGAATCATCTAGTAGGGTAATCTTTTTACCATTACATTCTTCACTCTTTAAAGACAAGAGAACATGTATTATTCATTCACTTATCCCCAACACTATCATGCTAAAGGTACTCAATAAATATTTAATAAACAAAGCACTGAAAATCATTTCTAAAATGAATAGTGGTATCTCAGCAAACTAATTTTACTTATTATGATACAGGCCTTTGACCCTCTTAGTTTAGTAACACTTCATATCAAGCATGAATGCCCTCTTGATTTCTGGATCTTGACCCCTACTAAAACCTAGCTGAAGGAGAGCATCTTATTAAACTCATTAACAATGAGGTCAATAAGACTGGTAAAAGTTACTAAGGCCTATTTCCTGGTAACAGGCAGCAAAGCTTTAAGACAGTGGAATAAGCATCCAATAGTAAAATATGGGATGTTCATTAGCAAAAAAAAGGCTTTTAGAGCAAGAGATCTTTTTGGCAAACCATTTTCAAGTGACTCCATGTAAGCAGAGTGCTCTTCTCAGATCAGCATTATACAAAAACAAGTTTCAGCAGCTAAGAGCCTGTTTTCTTAGAAAAGGAATCAGTCGCTGCACTTCCAAGGTTTCCAATGTTACAAATCCTTACATTTTCTTATAACGTCTTCATATACTATATACCTAATCTAATCAGTGATGTCAACAAAGATGATACAAAGAAAGACAAGTGAAATACAACAAAAATGATCACTGCTCATATGGAAAATTTTTCAGGAAAAAAATAATAGTTTTAGTGTTACAGCTACCATATTTTCCATTTCTCATAAACATTTCAGAAGGATAAGTTTTAGGGCAAACTGCTTAGGCTTAATTCCTGATCTATCACCTAATAACAACCCTCCTGTGCCTAACAGTTTATCTAAAAAATGGGGTTAATAAAGCTACTTACACCTCAACAGTGGCGGGCTACAGTCCAAGGGGTCACAAAGAGTCAGACACAACTGAGCAACTAACACTACACTTCATCTCAACAGAGTTGTACTGAGGAGGTACACCATGTAGGACACTCCCTTTAAATGATGGCTGCATCATTACTATTGCTCATAGTAACAGTCAGGGAAGTTGCTACTGTTCTTTCCAACAAGAATGGAGAGATCTCCTTGAATATACAGAATATGGAGCAGAAAACACAGAAAAACCTCATCATAGAAGGTAACACAGTTGACATTTATAGAATACTCCACCCAACAAATGCAGAATACATGTTCCCTAGGAATACTCTTGGAACATTCACCAAAATAGGCCATGTCTTGGATAAGTAAGTCTCAACAACTTAAAAAGATTCAAATCTCAGAGTATGTTCTCTGTTCAAAATGAAATTAAAAATCAGATTAAGAAAGATATCTAAAAATTCTGCATATATCTGGAAATTAAACAACGTATTTCCAAAGAACTCACATATCACAAAAGAAATAACATGGGAAATCAGAATATACATTTCAAATTTATGAGCACACAAAAGATCGAGTTTTTATGGGTACAGCTAAAGCAGAAGTTAGAAGGAAATTATAATCTTAAAAATTAAAAGATTTTAGGGAAAAAAGATAGTAGTAAAAAATGTTTTTCAAAATCTTCACATGAAGAAACTAAACAAGTTAAATCCAAAGAACAAAAAAAGGAAATAAAGAAGAAAACAAAAAGAATCAACAGAAGAAAAAACATAAAAACAATAGAGAAATGAATGTGCCCCAAATTTGGCTCCATGGGGAAGAATGAAAATCAATAAAATCAATATACTTCAAGGTAGGCTGATTAAAAAAAACACAAGGGAGAATATATAAATTAACAGTATCAGAAATAAAAGCAGATCATAGAGATTCTAAAGACATTAAAAATAAAAAGGGAATATTTTAAGCAATAAATTAAATATCCTTGATTAAACTGAAGATTCCTTGAAAGACAAGGATCACCAAAAAATGACTCTAGAGGAAATAAAAATAATAATAAACAGAGTAACATAGCATCTACTAAAGAAATTAAATTATACCATTGGTCAGAATCTGCCTGCAACTCAGGAGACCTGGGTTCAATTCCTGGGTCAGGAAGATCTCTTGGAGAAGGGCATGGCAACCCACTCCATTATTCTTGCCTGAAGAATTCCAGGGACATAGGAGCCTGGTGGGCTACACTCCATGGAGTCACAAAGAGTCAGACAACAACTGAGCAACTAACGCTTTCACTTTCTTTCACTTTGCAAAGTTAGAAGGGCTTCCCAAGTAGTGCAGTGGTAAAGAATCCACCTCCCAATGTAAGAGACATGGATTCGACCTGTGGGTTGGGAAGATCCCCTGGAGTAGGAAATGGCAACACATTCCAGTATTTTTGTCTGTGAAATGCCACAGACCGAGAAGCCTGGCGGGCTACAGTCCATGTGGTCAAAAAACTAACACACAATCGAGCGACCAAGTACAAAGTTAGAAATGTCTTCTTATTTTACATTAATTTAAATCAGTTTCACATTTAATGGAGCTGAGTACTACAAGTGAGTCTAATTTAATCTTTTTAATTCATATGAAATGACGTCAAATAGGTTGTTTTTTTTTTTTTTTGCCTCAAATACTACTTTTCTAATTACTAAGAAATCTTATGGTACTTATGACTTAGTCACTCAATATCAGCAATTTTAAAAAATATAAAAATAACACTTAATAATAAAAATCCACTCATATATTCTTTATTTTTAAGTAAATATAAATTCCAGTACTCTTGCAAGATAAACAAGAGTACTGGAATTTACATATTTACATAATTAGATGTATGTGTATAGCATATGAAGCCTAACTGAGCAATGATAAGTTTTTGTAATATGAAAATGGTTAAGTGGTTTCTGTATTTGTTCACTGCACTGATGCTTGCTTTCACATTACTTTTTGCATATTACAGTATATGAAGCAACAAGCATTTTTAAATTTGGGAGAGAGGGAGCACTAAATAGGATATGAGAAATTCCTATCACTCAAACAGAATATTTCATTCTGATTTCATACAATAGATACTGTTAGAATTCAAATTATTTTCCACAGTAACATTCTCCCTTCATTTACAAAAAGGGTGTTTTACATACTAACACTGCTTAAGAACTTAAGAATTTCACAGAAACCCTAATTTTGTTCATCTAATATTAAAATCACTATATGCTGCTGCTGCTGCTGCTAAGTCGCTTCAGTCGTGTCTGACTCTGTGCGACCCCATAGACGGCAGCCCACCAGGCTCCCCCGTCCCTGGGATTCTCCAGGCAAGAACACCAGAGTGGGTTGCCATTTCCTTCTCCGAAAATAATTGTATAACCTTACTAATAAGTCAAACAACACATTCATATAATATTACATAGGTAAAAAGAACTATAACAATCAGTTATTACTTGGAAACTTTTTCACTATTACTTTCTATAGATAGATTTCTGTGCTCTTTCTTTTTGGTTTTATATGCCTTTGACTGTGTGGATTACAATAAACTGTGGAAAATTCTTTAAGAGATGGGAATACCAGACCACCTGACCTGCCTCTTGAGAAACCTATATGCAGGTCAGAAAGCAATAGTTAGAACTGGACATGGAACAACAGACTGGTTCCAAATAGGAAAAGGAGTACATCAAGGCTGTATATTGTCACCCTGCTTCTTTAACTTATATGCAGAGTACATCACAAGAAACACTGGGCTGGAGGAAGCACAGGCTGGAATCAAGATTGCTGGGAGAAATATCAATAACCTCAGATCTACAGATGACACCACCCTTATGGCAGAAAGTGAAGAAGAACTAAAGAGCCTCTTGATGAAAGTGAAAGAGGAGAGTGAGAAAGTTGGCTTAAAGCTCAACATTCAGAAAACTAAGATCATGGCACCTGGTCCCATCACTTCATGGGAAATAGATGGAGAAACAGTGGAAACAGTGTCAGACTTTATTTTTGGGGGCTCCAAAATCACTGCAGATGGTGACTGCAGCCATGAAATTAAAATACGCTTACTCCATGGAAGGAAAGTTATGACCAACCTAGACAGCATATTAAAAAGCAGAGATATTACTTTGCCAACAAAGGTCTGTCTTGTCAAAGCTATGGTTTTTCCAGTGGTCATGTATGGATGTGAGAGTTGGACTATCACGAAAGCTGAGCGCCAAAGAATTGATGCTTTTGAACTGTGGTGTTGGAGAAGACTCTTGAGAGTCCCTTGGACTGCAAGGAGATCCAACCAGTCCATCCTAAAGATCAGTCCTGGGTGTTCATTGGAAAGACTGATGTTGAAGCTGAAACTCCAATATTTTGGCCACCTGATGCGAAGAGCTGACTCACTGGAAAAGACCCTGATACTGGGAAAGATTGAGGGCAGGAGAAGGGGATGACAGAGGATGAGATGGTTGCATGGCATCACCGACTCGATGGACATGGGTTTGGATGAACTCCAGGAGTTGGTGATGGACAAGGAGGCCTGGCGTGCTGCGGTTCATGGAGCGCAAAGAGTCGGACACGACCAATCAACTGAACTGAACTGAATCGTATATAAAAGAAAAGTTTTTGATGATTTAATATTTCTATTAAGTATGTTGATACTTTACAGGTACCATTATATGTTTCTAAAACAAATTTCTATATAATTTTACTAGCTGTTTTTTTCAACTGACATTAATCTTACATATTCACTGGAAGGACCGATGCTGAAGCGGAAGCTCCAATACTTTGGCCACCTGATGCAAAGAACTGACTCACTGGAAAAGACCCTGACGCTAGGAAAGATTGAAGGCAGCAGGAGAAAGGGACAACAGAGTATGAGATGATTGGATGGAAGCACCGACTGGATGGACATGAATTTTGAGAAATCTCCAGGAATTGTTGATGGACAGGAAGGCCTGGCATACTGCAGTCCACGGGGTCACAAAGAGTTGGACACAACAGAGCGACTGAACTGAATCTTACACATGCATTTTACAAATACTCTATTGTTAAGTCTAAATATCATTTGATTATCTGAAGAATTTTATTGCTTTTTACTGCTATTTAAGGAATTACACTGGCATTAAAGAAAAAATAGTAGAAAACAATATATGAAAAGAACAAAAAGATCCTACCTGTTTTAACCTCATGAAGAAAGTCTCCGTGAAAGTTTTTCTGCTGAAATACCAAAATCGCTCATTTGCAGGGTACACACGTACTACTGTCTCCAGGAGAAAGCGGACTGGCTCCACCACCTCTGTGACTACCATGTCCACTGCCACGGTCATGTATACTCGTTTATCTGCAGTAGAAATGTTCTGTGTTTTATGCTAATTTTATTACTACTTGATTGAGAAAACAAAGTTAAAGAACTTAGGTTCTTTATACTCACGTTACCCTCTATGTTTAAGTGCTTTACTGACACATAGATTGACAAAAGTAATCAAGTTTCCCAAGTACATTTCTCAATTCTCCTAATCCCATCTTAATGAAAAGACTAAATCTTCTCTGATGATTTTAATTTTTCCTTCCCAAAATCAGGCCCTTAATATAAAAAATAAAAATTTCGAATGTCTTTTACACTAAAACTATCTTTCAGGTTGCCCCCCCAACAAAACAAACAAAAAACACTAGAAACAGAAAATCACAAAAATTTGCCCTTCATTCAATAAAAAAAAGATACTAGAAATTATTAGGTTTGTTTGATGAGTTGCATGGGAAGGAATGTCAAATCAGAAGAGACATTCAACCTTCACTTCGTTCAATTTGCTTGCAAAATTTTTATTAAAATGATTCAATGTTGTATGCTTTAAGGGAAGTCTCTAGGGATTTGTTAATACCCACAATGTCCATAATATATATTTACTCTCAGGAAAATCACTGACCAAAGCTCTAATGAAATAGCTCTGTGTAATTTTCATATATATATATATATACATACTCTCTGCATACATAACGTATAAAATATTCTCTGTATATACTCCATGTATACACACAGTATATTTATACATACTATAAATATATTACAAATATACATATACTATTTATAGTATATATACACTACAAATATATGATATAGTGAAAGTCTCTCAGTTGTGTCTGACTCTTTGTGACCCCATGGACTATACAGTTCATGGAATTCTCCAGGCCAGAATACTGGAGTGGGTAGCCTTCCACTACTCCAGGGGATCTTCCCAACACAGGGATCAAACCCAGGTCTCTGACATTGTAGGCGGATTCTTTACCAGCAGAGCCTTAAGGAAAGCCTATACTCTATATATAGCATACAAAAGACTCTATATATACACTATATATATATATAAATATACTCCAGCATTCTTGCCTGCGAAATCCCATGGACAGAGAGGAGCCTGGCAGGCTATAGTACACAGGGTCGCAAAGAGTTGGACACAACTTTGCGCCTGAGCATATACTATAAATATATATATAATATATATCAGAGCCCTGGCAAGTGCTTTTTTAGACAACAAGAGTATACGCTTGTAAGTCAACGTTTCAGCTACCATTTAAAATGCTTACTTGCTACAGCCTCCTTTAAATTTTAATCTGGAATCTTCTAGGCCAGTGTCTATTGGTTTTCTTTAGTTTCACTATGATAGGCTGATGGACAACTGGGAGTTGGTGATAGACAGGGAACCCTGATGTGCTGCAGTCCATGGGGTCACAAAGAGTTGGACATAACTGAGCGACTGAACTGAACGGATGATAGGCTGATATGGACTTGATTTACCCTTTTGAAATTCATTGGGCTTTTTGAACCTGTGGTTTCATTATTCCATATAACTGCATTATTTTTAAATTATTTTAAAATTTAAAAATATATTTCATCTGCAATTGTCAGTTCTGTTAAAAGGAAAGTTCAAATAATCAAGCCTACCATTAGAAGAAACCTTCAATAATTTCTTTTTAACCATTATACAACATTTAAAATCAACTATACTTCTATTAATACAATTAAACTCAACAAAAGATGTATTACATTTGTACTAAATGCAAGCATTCTATATGCCAAGTCAAGAGAAACTGAGATTCTCTCAACACTGTATCAGGATGTTATTTTGATATAGAATTATATAGTTTAACTGAACAAATAAATTTTCAAATAAATTATTTTTAATTGACAACCAAATAGGTGTTAAAATACAAAATGAAACTGAACTGTGTTACATTAAAAACAGATAAAAACTGCTTTTATAAGTTATTGTTTGAAATTTCTGTATTTTATTCATCAAAATTATCAGCTGGCTTATTTTTCCATTTTCATGTTGATTTTCTGAATGATTAAAAGGAAGAAGTTTATAGACTGATATTCACAAGTCTGCATCCAGAAATAACAAACTGTGGGTGTAAAGATTATTTATTCCTAATATATGAAAACCTAAATTTTACATAGTCATCATTGTTTTTCTCTTTTTAGCCCTCATTTTGAAATAGCTTGATGTGTGATCAAATGCATGCAATTTATGGAAGTGGTAAATACTCCTGCTAAATGCAAGAATAATTATAATTTACTGTTCTTCATTAATATCTTTCCATATCCATATTCACTAATGCTCCTGTCTTTAACCAAAAGTCTATTGTGGATATAAAGTAAATAATATTAAACTGAAGATCAAGCAAACTGATCCAGATTTTCTCAATATAAATTATTGTGTTGAATCACAGTAAAGCATTTAGTAGAAGATTATAACTCATGAAGGGCTTCCCTGGTAGCTCAGTTGGTAAAGAATCCACCTGCAATGCAGGAGGTTCGACCCCTGGTTCAACCCCCGGATTGGGAAGATCCTCTGGAGAAAGATAAGCTACCCACTCCAGTATTCTTGGGCTTCCCTGGTGGCTCAGCTGGTAAAGAATCTGCCTGCAATGCATGAGACCTGGGTTCAATCCCTGGGTTGGGAAGATCCCCTGGAGAAGGGAATAGCTACCCACTCCAGTATTCTGGCCTGGAGAATTCCACAGACAGTATAGTCCATGGGGTCTCAAAAGAGCAGGACACAACTGAACAACTTTCACTATAACTCCATGAGATGAAACTAAATTTTAGTTTAAAGGCAGACAGTAGAGAAGAAAACAACAAAAAACCACATGGGCAATGAACAGATATCTAGATAGAGGAGGAATAAAAATAAAAACAAGGAGAAAAATGAAAAATGAGCCTATTTATCATGTATAAATTCTGTTTAACACTAAATATATTAACAAAATGAAAAAATAAAAAGCTTGAAAAAAAGTATTTGCCACAAATGAAATCTTAAATATACATTACTAAATGCCCAAAGGTCAAAAGACTGGAATAAACAATTAGTAAATTAAAAAATATAAATATATATATATATATAAGTAATCTGTAATATAAAGAAAAAAAAGTTAAAATAGATATCAAAGATATGCAAAAATTCCAGAATTTTCTTTCATCATTTTTTTCATATTCTCTCTTTTCCCCTACAAATAAAACAACGCTATTATGACACATGAAACACTAAGCCCAAATACTTTCCTAAATAATGTAATAAAATTAATCCACATATCCTTGGAGGGCTTTCTTCTGAATAGAGGAGGTTATCCCCACTGATACATAAAGTATGAAAAGAAGAATAACTCCATTTAAAATAAGTACCAGAATATTTTTTAAACATGGCAAAACAATATTGTCCATAGTGCAAATTTTATAATAAATATTGAGTAATCTTTTAGGAAAAGTCACCTTTTGGGGTTTCTTCATTAAGTGCCAGAAATATTGGTGCATTGGGGTTCCACATGCCAGTGATAACATAAGCTCTCCCATCACAGCTCTTTCCCATGGATTCCTATGACATTTCAAACAGAAATCACTGAGAATATTTACACCCCCAAAATCATCATGTTAACTTGTAAGTATATCTTACTTTAAGCAATTCAATTAATTAAATTTGAATTTACACTCAGGGCATTTATTTTCTTGGTAAATTTTTTTCACTCTACAGAAGCATTTCTTTAAATATTAAATTCTCCTGCAGCTTTCTCCAGCATTTCTATTTAGAGACACATACTCTAAGACAAAAGGTATGCCCTTACATGCTGACTCACAAAAACACAGTATTGGTATGAAGTTTTATTTAACTTTATCTTAGGCTGGTTGTCAAAATCTCACATACCCAGACATACAAGGATATATAAAGTGAGAATTACGCTAATCACAGGAAAATATTAAAATTTTTCTTCTAATGTTCTAATTTTTAACTTATTCTTAAAATAACTAATTACCTTTGTCACAATTAACACCTTTAAAGTTAATACTTTTCTATTGTCTATATGCCAGATATATGGACACTTTCTTACAATCATAAATCAACATTAGGAGACTAATACCGGTTTGTATCTATACCCAAGATTGTTAACTATCTTCCTCTACCCTTATATTTATTCTCCTTCTTCCATTCTCTCCTTCTCTTCTCTTCTTCCTCTTCACTTCCTCCACCCCTTAAGACTTTCACCAAGCCAGCTCTTGATTCTCACTAAAGCAGAAACTTCTATAGTGAAAGCAAGGCCACATGCAGTTGTGTATATGTATGTGTATGTGGTGTGGGGGAGCTTAAAGGCTGTCCCAAGGGAGAAAAGCACACAGTACACAAATATAGCATTTGCAAAAGAATATTATTATCTACAATACTTTCAATTTTCTGTACCAATTTCCTCATATTATGAATGGAGAGCGCTAAAAAGTTCAGGCTAAAAGACAAAAAAGTTTTTTTTCAGTATTTCCCACACAGAGATGCTTCTCTGAATCCTTATGAAACTATTTCAGTCAGTTGGTAATTAGTATGCACATTTTTCTAGTGTACTGGTGATAGTTCACTGACCAGACTATAAAGCAGAGGAGAAAAACACTCAAGACCATGTAAAGGAAATCCACCCAGTACCTCCAACGCACTTATATATTCATATTCATTCTCTTTCCCTGTCTCCCTCCCTTCCATGTGCCTATCCTCTCTCTCTACTGTCTAATTAGACTCCCATTCAGAGCAAGAATGAGCACCTGACCCCAAAATATCTAGTTCATTTCTGGACAAGAGCTTATGCTATGCTTGAGTCCAAAAAATGAGCTAGACCAATCAAATTCTTTCTTTCAATTAACAAACACCAAAGAAAGTGGGCAGTCAGCAGTGGGGCTGAAAGGTTTTGATACAAAAATGACAGATCACATGCAGAATGAAGTTATAACTGAATTTAAGGTAGGGGAAAATATATAAAGAACAGCAGAGTATTAGTAAACTGCTAAAGTGTTAAGCAAGAAATGGAGAAAACACAAAAAACTCCTTAAAAATAGTGAATCATGTAGTCAAAAAAACAAAGGCACATATAAAGGAGGTGAGTTGAAGGGGCAGAAAGAGTGGGGAACCTAGAGAGAAGGGCAAAGAAGAGACAGGGAGGGAGAGAAAGGGCAAGGAGGGAAAAGGCGAGGACAGGGAAAAAAGGAAAGAGGCAGGCAATGGAGGGAGGAAGGGAGGGGGAGAGAGAAGGTGGTGCAGAAAGAGAAAAGGGAGCAGAGCACCAGAGGCTGTGAGAACAGGGGCAGCTCCTAAGAAAGAGGCTCACTGAAAGAGCAAGCCCATGCGGGGCGGGGAAGCAGACAGAAAGAGACCAGACAGAGACCACTGTTCAGGTTCAGGTCTAATTTCATCAAGGTCAAGTACCTTTTTTGTTCTTCAGGTGCTCTAAGTGAATCTTTGTTCCCTGTAAGCAAAACAGCCTAACCAAATCAAACATATTTTTATTTCTCTTTAGTCTTCACAACCACAAAAATACTGTCTCATACATTAAAAGCCTTCAGTAAGTTTCTCCTCAAGTCACTTCTGTTATTGTACTTGATATTTTCTATTACATAGTCTGGCTTGCTCCCATCCCCTTATGAAGAGACTTTCACAATCTTTGCTCTAGAGTTCTTTCCCAGCTCCTCTGCAGGCCTTCCCTCCCCCAAGAAGGCTGACAAGATCAGGGACATCAGGGAAAAGACATCTGGACAACAAACACCTCTGCCCCGAAGAGGCCAGGCTGGAACCACCAGACGCCCTCCTCTTAAGAAAATAAACCAGGAAATAGAAACAGAATACGGCACTTTGCAATGGAACATAAGCTGAAGAATCACATACAAAGCCGTGAATAAACTACTGTCAAGTTATGAGTAAGCCGAAGCTATGAGGTCAAGTAGGGACAGCAGGGTAAAGCACACAGATGTTATCAGGAGAAGGAGACAACACACAAAGAAACATAAGTTCTCGCTAATCCATTCATTCCTTAAGCAAATATGAGCCTACTATGAGTTACACTCTATGCCTGTGAGTATCCAACAAAGAAAACAAGAGAATGGTCCTGACTTTACGGAGTTGACAGGCTAATGATTTCCAAACAGTAAAATCAAGTTAGTGGATTATGATCACACTTTTAAATCAAGTAGAAGAAAAAAATAACAGATTTCATCAAACATGAATTATTTCATAAATTTCACTATTTCTTAAATTTCATAATTTAAGAATTATTTCATAAAAATTTTACTACAGCTTTTTTAACATTTATAAGTGTGTTAGATTATAATGTAAATTTTATTTCTGTGAGTCCAACTACTGGTCTAGTGTCTCAATAGTTAATTATGAAGATCCACAAACTTTCTGAACTTCCCTGGTGGCTCAGACAGTAAAAGCATCTGCCTATAACGCGGGAGACGCAGGTTCAATCCCTGGGTCGGGACAATCCCCTGGAGAAGGAAATGGCAACCCACTCCAGTACTCTTGCCTGGAAAATCCCATGGACAGAGGAACCTGGTAGGCTACAGTCCGTGGGGTCGCAAAGAGTCAGACTCGACTGAGCAACTTCACTTTCTTTCACTTCTTTCACAAACTTTCTGAGGCATCTCTAGGATTATAAGTTGTGTTCCAGTTCCATGAAATCTGACTCTACTCAGTTTTCACCTCTTTTTGGTACTTTCCTGTTCAGCTTTTCCTAGGTATTGATGGTTATAAATCAAAAATTCTCATTTCCTTATTCCTACACTACAAGTATCTTCAAAACTATTCTCACTACTGGGAGAAAATTCAGAGTCCATTATCTGCACCACCCCAAAAGAACTTAATTAATTTTATTTATATGTGATTTTGTTTATATACTATGCATAATATATATAAGTAATTCGGCTGACTAAAAATATATTTTGTTTATAAATATAGCTTTCTTTTTCATGTATCCTTTATATTAAACAAAATTTATAAATGTATAGAAAAGTCTCAGCTCATCCTGCTCACTTAGCTTTCAGGGAACAAAGTATGCACTGCTCAAAAATTATTCAAGTCAAACAGAAAAGCCTCATGAATTCTGAAGTTCAATTGTACCCTTTTTCAAAGTTTGTCAGAATAAAGTGCAAGGGGAAATCTGTTTTCAAAGAGTTCACATACTTGGATATGTCATAGAAGTATTAATATCTTGCTCTAGAGGGCAGAACTAAGACACATGAGGCAAAGTTACAAGGAATATGATTTCAGGTGATTACAAAGGTGTAACCTGTAATAACCACAACTGTCCCACAGTCTTCATTATAAGGTAATGAGTTCATTTTTATTAGATGTAGTCTGGTTAAGATACCACAAAGATTAATAACATTGGGTAACAACAAATCACAACTGCTGATAATTGTACATACAAACCCTCCAACTTGATCAACTGTTTGTTGCACTGGTAAGCCCACTGCTCCCTCCAGGAGCTTCAGTGCTGACAAGCCTTTGATTTCAGTATGGACTCATTAAGGTGGAGGGATGCACTACAAGTGAGGGGGGATCAGAAGCTCACGCCAGGTCTCTACATCTCTGCCAGTGAGTCATCTTAATCTTTTAAACTCTGCAAGATCATTACTAATTAGGATCTAGGACCTGATAAGTATTTAATGTCCTTGAAACTACCTCCTCACAGAATTTTCAGGGCTCCAAAATGTTATGTCTTGCCTTAAGCAAAACCACCTGCATTACTGATATGCTGTAAAAATGGATGGAAGAGAGATGAACCAATAGCTAATCTGTTTAACCAATAGCTAAATGTAACTGGTTGTGCTTACCTTACCTACCCAAGCAATGCTTCCTCGCTATTTCTGTGGCTCACTGCACCAACTCTATGACAGCATTTAACCCAATGATATCATTACAGATTTAAAGATCTATTTCCATCACAAGATTATGAACCCAAAGATGTCAGACTTTTATAACCATACCTATAATGCCAGCACTCCACACGATATTTAGCATACAATTAGGTGCTCAAAAATGCTGAATAAACCATCCTGCTACCACTAAAAAATCAATTATCATGAAATAAAGAAAAAGTTGATATAATTTGTGATATTTAAATGACATTTGCAAAATACAGCTGAAAGGAGAACATGTAGTGCTACCTTAAAAAAAAAATCTCACTTAAGTAAAGAACTGTATACTTATACTAAAATAACTATTTCTTACAACATTTCTAAACCATGAACTGGATGTTTTCATTAACTACACTATTAACAGGTATTTGTCAAGATGGCTTGCCATTTTTACATCAAAAATCAACTCTTGAATATATATTAACCTTCAAGGGCATTCCTTAAATGAATACCACTCCCACAATAAATATACTTTGCTAATGAAAGGTAATCAAGAAGGAAAAATACAGAAAGGGAAATGCTTTAAAGAAAACAAATGCATCCATCACAATACTCAAATTAATATCAATAACACTGCATTAAAATAAATGAAAGGAATCATATCCATTTTGGATATGCCTATTATAATCATGTACTTGTTATTTTTGGCTTAAAAGGGTTTTTTCCTAAGAAGTCAAACAGATGAGTGGATGAACTTTTTCATAACACTATCCTTTTATCTGCTTTCAACTTGCATGTGATTCTTTCTACAAAATTTTTTAACTCCTAAGTTTCTCCCTCATTAGAAATTTTAAGTATGGGGTTCCAAATTAAATGACTACTATCACACAGCTGAAAGTTAGAAGTAATTTTGACAAAATGACAAGATTTCAAAATAGAATATACTTTAAGAACATAAAATAACTATCATCTATACTTGGTTAAGGTGCTAAAGATTTTCATTACCATATCCAGTAAATGCATGTCACTGTTCTTCACGTTTCGACCTGGGCTTAATAACATTCCAAAACATCTGAAAATATTGGGGGGAAAAAAAGAAGAAATGAGGTATCAAGAATATATAGAAGCCCAGTGAGCAAAAGCCTTTTAATAGTAACTATACAATCTGTCTAGCTCTATACTTACAAATAACATTTTTTAGAGAAACATCACAAATAAGAATCCATCAAGATACATAATAAAATCACACAGAAATAAATTATTTAAATTCCCAGATCTCTATTTCTGCTTCTGAAAGATTACCAATGAACAGAAACTGTGATAAAAATAGCCACAAATTGTTAACTGAAACAAAATACATACTGAGACATGAACTAATTTCTAGGTAAAAATTAGAGATTGTTTGCCTTAGAGTTATTCCAAACATACTGATCAAGATCAACTAACCTAATTAAATTAAAAGTAAGAAAACTTTAAAAAAATTTGAATTAAACACTGTACTCTCTCTTTGCATCAAGCCACGTTAATACAGGCAATCACCTGGCCCTCCACAGGCATGTTCACTGAGTAGACTATCAATACTGTATCTTCAGTTTGAAAAAAAAAAGTTATATGAAACTCATTACTAAAAAATGCTATTATACTAGTGAAGATACTATCCAGAATATAATATATTATTAAATACTTATTCTGTGCCTCCTGATACTAAGGAAGTTTTAGGAATCCAATTAACACTATCACTTTATTTGTAAAGGGTTTTCATCAACTATAAAATTCAGTTACACCTAACAGTTCTTTATATTTGTTATGGTATTATTATTTTTTCTTTACTGTTAGCAAACGTAAACTCCTCTTATACTCAAGAGGCAATGTGATCTATCCACAGTGCGCCTCTCTCTGCCAACAACGTATACCCACACTTTCTAGAATAGTTTCTATTACAGCTTTCCAAATGTTAAAAATATGCTACAGAGCATTTTATAAAAGGAGTAAAGAATATAAACAAACTAAATGTAAGATTTTTTAAATTTCAAAATAATGGCAGCTGAGCAGGCAATACTAAATCTGATCCTTGTTTTCCAAAGGTTTACTTTTCCAGTGGCAGGGTTTTTCCTTCCATAAACAAGACAGAGAGTGGTCCTATGCAAATATGAGCTTAGTAAGTGGTAAAACAATATTTACTTCCTGTAAATATTTGAGGATACCTTCTAGAAGTCATGTAAAAATGATCAAGTATATAATAAAGATACAACAAAGTCAGTAAGCTTTGAGGAAAACCTTCCAAACACACTATTGTGAGCAAAATATAATCAACTAAAATAGAGATAATTATAACCTAATACTCTTAATTTTAATATGCTTCCTATACATTGCTATGAACTTTGAACTCACATAACAAACACTGTCTATACAAATTAAATATTAATTTATCAGCTACTTCATTGTACTATTTCTAACTGTGCCTTAAATTCTTTATAACTACGGAAAACAGAGTGGAGATTCCTTTAAAAACTGAGAATAGAACTGCCACACGACCCAGCAATCCCACTGCTGGGCATACACCCTGGGAAAACCAGAATTGAAGGAGACAAGTATACTCCAATGTTCACTGAAGCACTGTTCACAACAGCTAGGACATGGAAGTAACATAGATGTCCATCAACAGACAAGTGGATAAACAAGTTGTGGTATAAATGCACAATGGAATATTCCTCAGCTATAAAAAGGAATGCATTTGAGTCAGTTCTAATGAGGTGGATGAAACTGGTGCCTATTATACAGAGTGAAGTGAGTCAGAAAGAGAAAGACAAATACTGTATGCATGTATATGGAATGGTTTTTTTCCAGTAGTCATGTGTGGATGTGAGAGTTGGACTATAAAGAAAGCTTCGCGCCAAAGAAATGATGCTTTTGAACCGTGGTGCTGGAGAAGACTCCTGAGAGTCCCTTGGACTGCAAGGACATCCAACTAGTCCATCCTAAAGGAAATCAGTCCTGAATATTCTTTGGAAGGACTGATGCTGAAGCTGAAACTCCAATACTCTGGCCACCTGATGCGACGAACTGAGTCATTGGAAAAGACCCTGATGCTGGGAGGGATTGGGGGCAGGAGGAGAAGCAGAAAACAGAGGATGAGATGGTTGGATGGCATCACTGACTCAATGGACATGAAGTTTGAGCAAGCTCCAGGAGTTGATGATACACAGAGAAGCCTGGCGTGCTGCAGTCCTTGGGGTCACAAAGTGTCAGACACGTCTGAGCGACTGAACTAACTGAACCGACGGAATTTAGAAAGACGGTAACGACAATCCTACAGGCAGGGCAGCAAAGGAGACACAGATGTAAATAACAGACTTTTACACTCAGTGGGAGAAGGCAAGGGTGGGATATTTGAGAGAATAGCATTGAAACATGTACATTACCATATGTAAAATAGATGACCAGCAAAAGTATGATGTATGAAGCAGGGCACCAAAAGCTGGTGCTCTGAGACAACCCAGAGGATGGAGTGGGGAGGGAGGAGGTAGGGGAGTTCAGGATGGGGGGACACATGCATCCCTGTGGCCAATTCATGTTGATGTATGGCAAAAACCATCACAATATTGTAAAGCAATTATCCTCCAATTAAAATAAATTAATTAATTTAAAACAATTTAGTTTCTCCAACTAAAACATCAGATCAATGCGGACAAAGACATGTCTTACGTTCTCTACATATTTTGCTTCAGCTTGCATCTCTCATGGGTGTTTTATTTCTTCTATTACAGGATTTGGGGTTGGTTTATTTATTTACTTATTTATTTTTTTATTTGGTTGTGATGGATCTTATTTGTGGCATGTGGGATCTAGTTCCCTGATGAGGGATCAAACCCAGGCCCCCTGCATTGGAAGCACAGAGTTTTACTCACTGGCCCACCAAGGAAGTCCTAATTATACTGTTTTTAAGTTACAAAGGGATTTCCTTGTAGCTCAGCTGGTAAAGAATCTGCCTTCAAAGCGGGAGACCTGGGTTCGATTCTGGGTTGGGAAGATCCCCTGGATAGGGGAAAGGCTATCTACTCCAGCATTCTGGCCCAGAGAATACCATGGACTGTATAGTCCATGGGGTCTCAAAGAGTTGGACATGACTGAGCGATCTTCACTTTCATTTAAGTTACAAAACTATCATATAGTCACTGTAAAAAGCTAAAGAATACCAAAGTGTGTAGGGAATTTCTCCTTCATCTCTAATCTCAGCCCCTTCAGGAACCAATACTAAGGGTTTAACAAGTACTGTCCCTACTTTTCTTTTGCTTGTTTTAAAAATTAAAGTTTTATACTGTTTGTCAGGATTCCCTGATAGCTCAGTTGGTAAAGAATCATCCTGCAATGCAGGAGACCCCAGTTCGATTCCTGGGTCGGGAAGAGCCCCTGGGGAAGGGATAGGATACCCACTCCAGTATCCTTGGGCTTCCCTTGTGGCTCAGCTGGTAAAGAACCCACCTGCAATGTGGGAGACCTGAGTTCTACCCTGGGTTGGGAAGATCCCCTGGAGAAAGGAAAGATACCCACCCCAGTATTCTGTCCTGAAGAACTCCATAGACTGTATAGTCCATGGGGTCGCAAAGAGTCAGACACAACTGAGCAACTTTCACTTCACTGTTTGTCAACACGAAGTGACAACAGTGTGACCTTAGTGAAAGCACCTATCCCCTTGGGCCTCTGCTTCCTCTTCTACAAAATAGGAGAAGTGCAACACATGAACTCCAAGGATTCTTCCAGCATTAAAACTGCGTAATTGTTTTCTATCAAGCTATAATAGTCATTTACAAAATTATATTTCATTAAAGCACAACATGATTCCTATGGAGACAAGCTGGGTCTATTAGGAATAACATCTCAGTAATTAGATATTATTAGTACCACAAACACCTAATGTGAATATTAAGTGCTTCACTAGGGAATTCAAAGCATTAACCCTTCTCTTATTAACTCTATAAATAATGTTTTAAGCAAACTGCTATTACACCTATTTTTTTTCAAGGAGCTCACAATCTAGTATGGGAGGAAAATAACAGACAATTACAACCTGTATGGTAAGTTCTATGATAGCTGTTAGTACAGAGCACAAAACACAGAGAAGACACATCCAACATTATTTATTGGCCCAAAATTTGAAATCAAACCTCCTGAGAATAAGATGATAGTGTTATCATATTAATAATTACCATATTATAGCAGCTGTTTATTGAATGCTTTCAGGCATTTACTATACTGTTGCATCCACATTTTAAAACCAACCGCCATATAACAAATGACAAAACTGGTTTCCAGAAAGTAGAAGTGTTTTGTTCAAACCACATAACTAGTAGGCCATGACTCTGACTCCAAAACTGCATAGTCACTTAATGTTATAATTTGTCACTTTCTGGCCTATCAGTTATTGTTGTTCAACTGCTAAGTCATGACCAATTCTTTTCAATCCCATGGACTGCAGTATGCCAGGCTCTTCTGACCTTCACAATCTCCTGGAGTTTGCTCAAATAACGTCCATTGAGTAGGGGATGCTATACAACCATTTCATCCTCTGCTGCCCCCTCTCCTTTTGCCTATCAGAAAAAAATTATAAATTCCTGGTATGATCCTGGGCATGTCACACACTTCAAAGCCTCATTTTCCACATTTCTGAAACACAAATATACCTGCTTATAGTTCCACTATGTTAATATACAGTTAAAATGAAAAAGTCTCACAGGGAAAGGACACTGCAAACTATAGCTGCTGCTGCTGCTGCTAAGTCGCTTCAGTCGTGTCCGACTCTGTGCGACTCCATAGACGGCAGCCCACCAGGCTCCGCCATCCGTGGGATTCTCCAGGCAAGAACACTGGAGTGGGTTGCCATTTCCTTCTCCACAAACTACAGAATAGTTGCCACTTATACATTATATGGAACAATGGACTGGTTCAAAATTGGGAAACGGGTACATCAAGGCTGTATATGGTCACCCTGCTTATTTAACTTATATGCATATTACAACATGGAAATATCGGGCTCAATGGATCACAAGCTGGAATCAAGATTGCCAGGTTCAGTTCCAGTTCAGCTTCTCAGTTGTGTTCGACTCTTTGTGACCCATGGACTCATGCTTCCCTGATCATCACCAATTCCAGGAGCTTGCTCAAATTCATGTCCATCGAGTCTGTGATGCCATCCAACCACCTCATCCTCTGTCGACCCCTTCTTCTCCCACCTTGAATCTTTCCCAGCATCATGGTCTTTTCCAGTGAGTCCATTCTTCACATCAGGTGGCCAAACTATTAGAGTTTCAGCTTCAGCATCAGTCCTTGCAATGAATATTCACAGCATATTTCCTATAGGATCGACTGGTTGGATTTCCTTGCAATCCAAGGGACTCTCAAGAGTCTTCTCCAACACCACAGTTCAGAAGCATCAATTTTTTAGTGCTCAGCTTTTTTTATAGTCCAATTCTCACATCCGTACATGACTACTAGAAAAACCATAGCTTTAACTAGATGGACCTTTGTTGGCAAAGCAATGTCTCTGCTTTTTAATATGTTGTCTAGGTTGTTCACAGCTTTTTTCCAAGGAGTAAGTGTCTTTTAATTTTATGGCTGCAATCACCATTTGCAGTGATTTTGGAGCCCCCCAAAATAAACTCTCTTACTGTTTCCACTGTTTCCCCATCTATTTCCCATGAAGTGATGGGACTGGATGTCATGATCTTAGTTTTCTGAATGTTGAGCTTTAAGCCAACTTTTTCACTCTCCTTTTTCACTTTCATCAAGAGGCTCCTTAATTTCTCTTCACTTTATGCCATAACAGTGGTGTCATCTGGGTATCTGAGGTTATTGATATTTCTCCCGGCAATCTTGATTCCTTCATCCAGCCCAGCATTTCTCATGATGTACTCTGCAATAAGTTAGACAAGCAGGGTGACAATATACAGCCTTGACATACTCCTTTCCCAGTTTGGAACCAGTCTGTTGTTCCATGTCCAGTTCTAACTGTTGCTTCTTGACCTGCACACAGATTTCTCAGGAGGCAGGTCAGATGGTCTGGTAATCCGATTTCTTTCAGGATTTTCCACAGTTTATTGTGATCCACACAGTCAAGGGCTTTGGCATAGTCAATAAAGCAGAAATAGATGTTTTTCTGGAACTCTCTTGCTTTTTTGATGATCCAATGGATGTTGGCAATTTGATCTCTAGTTCCTCTGCCCTTTATAAATCCAGCTTCAAGATCTGGAAATTCATGGTTCACATACTGCTGAAGACTGGCTTGGAGAATTTTCAGCATTACTTTACTAGCGTGTGAGATGAGTGCAAATGTGCAGTAATTTGAGCATTCTTTGGCATTGCCTTTCCTTGGGATTTGAATGAAAAGTGACCTTTTCTACTCCTGTGGCCACTGTTGCATTTTCCAAATTTGCTTGCATATGGAGTGCAGCATTTTCAAAGCATCATCTTTTAGGATTTGAAATAGCTCAACTGGAATTCCATCACCTCCACTAGCTTTGTTCATAGTGAAGCTTCCTAAGGCCCACTTGACTTGCCATTCCAAGATGTCTGGCTCTAGGTAAGTGATCACATCATCGTGATTATCTGGGTCGTGAAGGCCTTTTTTGTATAGTTCTTCTGTGTATTCTTGCCACTTTTTCTTAGTATCTTCTGCTTCTGTTAGGTCCATACCATTTCTGTAGACTGCCAGGAGAAATATCAATAATCTCCAATATGCAGATGACACCACCATTATGGCAGAAAGGAGGAATTAAACAGCCTCTTGATGAAAGTGAAAAAGGAGAGTGAAAAACCTGGCTTGAAAATCAACATTCGAAAAACAAAGATCAGAGCATCCAGTTCCATCACTTCACAGCAAATAGATGTGGAAACAATGGAAACAGTGACAGACTTTATTTTCTTGGGCTCCAAAAATCACTGTGGAAGGTGACTGCAGTCATGAAATTAAAAGACACTTGTTCCTTGGGAGAAAAGCAATGACAAACCTAGACAGTGTATTAAAAAGCAGTAACACCACTTTGCCTACAAAGGTCCTTATAGTCGAAGCTATGGTTTTTCCATGTATGGATGTGAGAGCTGGACAATAAAAAAGGCTGAGCATCAAAGAATTGATGCCTTCGAACTGTGGTGTTGGAGAAGACTCTTGAGAGTCCCTTGGACAGCAAAGAGATCAAACCAGTCAGTCCTAAAGGAAATCAACCCTGAATATTCATTGGAAGTGTTGAAGCTGAAGATCCAATACTTTGGCCACCTGATGTGAAAAGCTGACTCAGTGGAAAAGATCCTAACGCTGGGAAAGATTGAAGGCAGGAGGAGAAGGGGACGACAGAGGATGAGATGGTTGGATGGCATCACCAACTCAATGGACATGAGTTTGAGCAAGCTCCAAGAGATGGTGAAGGACAGGGAAGCCTTGCATGCTGCAGTCCATGCTGTCCCAGAGTCAGCCACAACTGAGCGACTAAACAATAACTGCCAGTATTATTAAGAAGTGAAGTTTGACACACTGCCCAGCCAGTCTTTTACTCGAAACAGCTTGACACAGCTTTTAATACCAAGTTAGCATCTATATGGGCTTCCTTGTTGGCTCAGTGGTAAAGAATCTGTCAATGTAGGTGACCTGGGTTCAATCCCTGGGCAGGGAAGATCCCCTGGAGAATGAAATGGCAGCTCACTCCAGTATTTTTCCCTGGGAAATCCCATGGACAGAAGGAGCCTGGTAAACTACAGTCCATGGGGTCACAAACCAGTAAGTGACTAAACCAATCAACCAAAGCATCCATAGAAACACCAAAAACTCTGCATATCTTATATGGTTTTAGGCTTAATTGATGGAGAAAAGGAGGGGAAAAAAAGGATTATATGTTAATGTCCTGCAATAGGAAACTACTTTACTTTTATAATCTATAAAAATCATAATTCTACATATCTCCATGAAGACCATGGATAAAAAGGAGGAAAAGAAAAGGAAAAGAGGCAGGGAACTGACCAGTCTTGGTTAAAGAACACTGTCTCTTACTAGACTAAACTTGTGCTATTAAAAATGAGAAAGTGACAGTATGACAGACAGAATGAACAGAACTACAACAAAGAAGAAAAGCTGAAATTAAATCATAATTTTTAGAATACACAAAAACTGCAAAAACTACATAATTTCATAAAATTGGAATCCTAGCCATCTTATAGAATTTAAAGCAAAAAAGATATTGGAAAGTCTTCTATATAAGAATTGTTGGAATTATTTTTTCCCTTATTAAAGTTATCAGGTAGAGAAAGATATACAGGCATTCCTCACTATACACAGCAGTGTGGAACCATAAAAATAACCATACAAGCTGAAACTGCATTGTGATCTTATAAACAATGGGAAACATTATGACTGTCCTGTGACCTATAAATATTTTCTAAATTTAAAAACTCTCATCAGTTACAAATATATAGGGAAATTTTTTAAAAGGTAAAACTATTATTTAGTACTTTATATTTTAAAGCACTTAGAAATATTGAACACTGAAATATTTTCTTTGGAAAAGTTACTAAGTATAGTTTAAACGGTGTTTACATGGAAAAGACCCTGATTCTGGGAAAGACTGAAGGCAAAAGGAGAAGAAGGTGGCAAAGGACGAGATGGCTGGATAGCATCACTGACTCAACGGACATGAACGTGGGCAAACTCCAAAGATGGTGAGAGACAGGGAGGCCTGGCATGCTGCAGTCCATGGGGTCACAAAGAGTCAGACACAACTTAGTGAGTGAACAACAACAAAACAGTGTTTGCTTTCTTCTCTTGTGATAAACAACATAGAATAAGCATTTTTTTCCTATGCCTTGGCGAACAGTTATACTCCATTCTAACTCTGAATGAGCTTCCAGTATTTTATCCTTTGCACTTTTACATCTCTAAGAGCTCCTTTAACATGAAGTTTTTGCTGGTTTGACTTCCCAGGACATTCATCCTTTTCATCAAACCACTTGCCTTATTTATGTTGGTAAGTTCATCTTCACTAAGCTCCTCTGGCTGTATACCTAGTGTAAACCTAGTGTCAACTTTCCCACAGTCAGCTATTTCTTCTATAACTCCACTTATGCCCTATTCAAATCCTGCCAAGTTATCTGTACGGTGCAGTGAACGCTTTGCCACACTACACAAATACAACTCACTGTTACTTCCTGTCAGGATGTGTGAATGTTTTCAATTGTATGCCTTCATTGCATATCTCTTCCAAAACTCAGCTAAGGAAATTGTATGATCTCCAGTTTCTTATAATTATCTTTTATTTCAGTGTCGCAACTAACTGCAAAACTGTGGCATGAAGACTAGCAAAACCAGGATTTTATTTTTTACCGCAGTCTTCAATCCAGCATAAAAATAAACACTCCATTTCAATCGTAAGAAGCCTTCTATTTCTAGTGAAATTTAAACTAAAAAAATGTCGAAATGCCTTTATCATGTCTTTGTTGTTTATCAGACTTTTTCAATATGCTTCATACTGTAGCTTCCTGCAGAGCTAGGTCTCATCCTATCTTCATTTTGCTGTCATCATTTTCTTTTTTTTTTTAATTTTTTATTGAAGTATAGTTGATTTACTGCAGTCACCATTTTCAAATCTTCTAAGATAACATGCAATTTCATTTTCAATATTATCATTTTTCATTGGTTTGCTGCATTCATCTTTGTTGGCTACCTCTTTCAATTATTCATTATTGTAAAATGTTACATGGGTTTATCATTGAGAGACTAAGGAGGCAAAACAACAATACACTTTGCTGTCTATGAGTGAACTAAATAACAGATACACCATAACCAATCATCAACATACTCTGAAAGAAGTGATGTTAACAGTCACTGGATAAGCATATGTAGTGACTGTGAACTGAAGAGCTAACAGCAAAGTCCACATTTTATGCAATTACTCACAATTAATATACCATGGTTAACAAAAATTTGAACCATGTGGCTGGGGGACTGGTATTCTTTAACTAAACCATGGTAACATAAATCCATGCATATTATATCTGCAGAACAAAGACTGCATGCATATACACACAGGTTGCAAATAAATATAACCAACATTTTGCCTTCTCACAGGGGTAGTTTACTCTGATTCTGCAGGCTATTCTGATTTCCGGTAATCACTCACAAAGCACCAGCAATCTCAGAAAAAAGCATGACTGTGGTAGTACTATAAGTACCACCAATACTAATAGTACTGGTATTAGCAGTAGAGCAAGCATTTATTTGTTTCAGGGACTATTTCAAACACTTAACAAGTATCACCTAATTTTATCCTTCCAACATTCTTAAGAGGTATCATTCACAATTTACAAACTAGAAACTGAAGCATAGAGAAGTTAAATAATTTGATCAAGTCACTGTAGAGCAGGGTTTCAAACCCAGATGAGGGGATTCCATAGATGTGAACCTTAAAAATCTTGCTTGCTTCAGTGCCTTCAATAACAGAAAGAGTAAGTTTCATCATTAGGAATTATACTCATCAGCAAGAGAGATTTAAAAGTTGGTTATTTTTTTCTTTTCATTCATCAGGTAGGAAATTTTATTTGTTCCCCAAAGATTTTTAGAACACTAAGACTAATTACTATGAAAAAAAAATTTTAATAGTTGCTTAGGATTGTCTTAAATCTGCTACCAGTGCAGAGAATTTAACCTATAGGAAAGTTATGAAAGAATAGATAGTATCTTTAGGTCCATTACTGAAAAAAGTGTCAATCAATAAGCTTCAAGAAGATACAACAACCTCCACACCTTCCTTGGACAATAATGTCCCATTAACTTTCATAATGGATAAAAATTTGAAATGCAGAACCATGATTCAAATATGAATACTTTTTACTAACTCTCTTCAAATTAAAAAAATGAGAAATTAGCTATAGTCAAAAATATAATATTAAAAATGATTAAAACAATTAAAATCTAAAACTTGCCTTAATCACTGCTAAAAACATTTAGTAAATCAATTATTTTGCTTTATTATTCAATAGCAGTAATATGAGAAATTTGGGTAGTGATACATTTGGGCTTTTGCATGTATCAGGTTTATACATCAAAATAATCAAAAGCCAAACTACAAATATTTTTAGAATTGAGTATAACTATAATTTTAAAACATCAAAAACAAAGAAAAATAACATTTTCTCCCTAACAAGGGCCCATTTTCTCTTTCATAAACATAAAGCAAATGAAGCTGGAGTTGAGCCAAACAACAGCAAAAAAAATTATAAATTCAATTTGATGAGAAAGTTTAAGGCATAAGCAGGTTAACATGCATGCTCAGTCACGTCCAACTCTTTGCAACCCCGTGGACCGTAGCCCACCAGTCTCCTCTGTCCATTGAATCTTCCAGGCAGTAATACTGGAGTGGGTTGTCATTTCCTTCTCCAGGGAATCTTTCTGACCCAGGGATCAAATCTGTGTCTCTTCTGTCTTCTACATTGGCAGGTGGATTCTTTTCCACTGTGCCACCTGGGAAGCCCTATAAGCAAGTTTACTTTTTAACAAAATAAAATACTAGTGATTCCACCTGGAGTTCCTGCTCCTTTTTCCTTTTCTTCTAATTATATTTCTTTTATAGACATTTTCACCTATGTCTATTCACGTATTTTTCTTTATTCCTTTCCTTGAGAGTTTTATCTTTCTTTATATAGTTGGAATTAGAGCAGATATAATTTACTGATGAATCAGATGTGCAGGGAAAGAAAAAGAAGTCAAGAATGACTCCAAGTTTTCAGCCTGAGTAACTGAAAAGATCAGACTATAAATCATAATGCTGGGGGAGACTACAGGACGGACAGGTTTGTGACTAGACTAGGGGGGGTCTAGACTTTGAGCACAGTGACTTTGAGACACCAAAGAAGTAAAGTTGCAGGATACATGAATGAGGAACATAGAGGTCTGAGACCTCAGGTGAAAGATGAAAAGTTGGAAGTTACCTATTTTACAGATATGTTTAAAGGAATGAGACTGGATGAGTTAACCTCAGGAGTGAGTGTGGTAGCAGAAAGAATAGAATCACATCATCAAGAAGGCAAAATGGATTAAAAATCTAGTGTACAAGTTGGAAATTGGCCATAGGAACATGGACATTTCATCCAGAGTAATAAGAGAAAGCAGAATCTATAATACAGAAGAGAAAGACTGGTAGACAAAGTGATGGGAATATCTAAAGTTCTATTCTTACTGCTTCTATTGTCTTAAAAGACCACTGGCCGAAAATAAACACAGTAGACGATATGATGGAGGTTTAATGAGAAGGTGTAAAATTATCTAGGAAAGAGACTTAACAGCTTGTCTAGTAAAATGAAACAGGAATGCTATCAACACTAAGGTATACCTAAGCTTATGGTCAATCAGTACATGTATATACAGTTTTGTCTTGTTTTTTCCCCAGCAGCGTTCATTTATACCACTGGTGTTGGTACAAAGGTGCAGAAAGCTGGAATTAACTAGAGCTGGGAATATGCCAGGCATGTAGGAAGATGAGAAAGAGAGTAAAGGAGTTTGTGGAAGTATATGAAGTAATAATTTGTACAGATAAATAACAGAATCTAAGTTGGGAAGGAGGTAAGTAAAAACATGAAGTGAGGGGGTAAGGGACACTAAAACAAATCTATGGGTTGATGGGACCAACCATAGACTAACAGTAACATTAATTAGAAAATTAATGGTATTAAGAAAACAGAAGTGACTTACAGCAATAAGAGGTAGTGAGTAGGATACTTAAAATTGAGATTATGAAGGGAGTACAGTTATAGGTCATGACAAATTCTAAAGAATGACCATAGGAATAGATGGTTAGAGTAGGGAGAAAGACAAGATCTTTGGACAAAGAGAGGTCAAAAAACTAAGAAGCTAAGAGGTTATTAGAATAATCATCTGCATGGATATTAAAACTTCCAAATTAAGACAAGCTTACTAATTATAGGATGAAAAGAAGTCAGGAGCTAAAATCTTCTAAGTCTGACAGGAATTCCAAGGACTTGTGGACAACCACAACAAGAGAGGTTAGCAGATGCTAAAATCTGTTAGCATGAACTTGGAAGCTGGAAGTTTTCTACAAGAAAAGAGAAACATGGTCTAAAAGAAGCAAGGGCATGCAAGAAAGATACTTCCCCACCTTCGATACAGAGATACCAAGGGGTGGCAAGAGAGGAATCTTAGGCACAAACTCCAAGAGTACTCTCCCTAGGGAGTCACACAGAGCACACACTTTCCCAGCAATGAGTTGGGACATGTGAGAAATGACACGTGTCAAATATGTGACACACTCACAGACAAGATTGTTTTTCTTAAGACTAATCATATATGCATCCTCTGCCCAAGAGCAGCAAGGGCATGCAAGAAAGATACTTCCCCACATTCAATACAGAGATTCCAAGAGGTGGCAAGAGAGGAATCAGCCATCATCCGAAAGGACTATAAGGCAAGTGGTGGACTCTGGCAAAAGCCAGGTTGTATAAAGTGAATGGAACAATCAGAAATGACATTAAGGATAAAAGGGAATTGTGCTGACAACAGATTTTAAGTTCCAGAGTATACAATGAAATCATTTAGGAAACTGAGCTAAGGTGCAGACAGGAGTCAGATGAGGGGATATGCAGAGTCATGTGGGAATCAGAATCTGAGTACTGATGGAAAACCTGGGACTTCCTACAAAGGCTGCAAGAAACCAGCGAAGAATTATTTCAGCAATGCTGAAGGTTCAGTGTAGGAAAAAGGCTCCTGGAAAGAGAACACAGCACTCAGGAGTACCCTGCTTTACTCCTTCTGGTACACAAGACAAGGAAGGGGCAGTATCACTCGAGTAACGAGGAGTTCTGAGTATTCTCTTACTATTTCTGATGGGGAGAAGAAAGGGGACCAGAACACGAATGTGGATGAGGTTCTACCTGAAGTGCATCAAGAAAAACTTATTCTGGGTGTCTGAAGACATTATCTGGTGCTAAGTTTCCAAAACTATAAACCCATGTATATTTACTATATATTATCATCAACTCTTACTGCTCCTCTGAAGACTGCTCCTCTGAAGGTGCAGAAAAGCTATTTTGTATCCTCAAAAAGAGACCTTCAATTAGGCAAAGACTCATTTTCTATAATCAGTAAAAGCCACACACACACACATGGAAATAGTTATCTTAAATGTGATTTCTGGATGAAAAACTAGTCACAACAAAATGCTCTTCTGTCAGAGTCTTCAACACCACTCAAGGTTCAATGACTTGCTACGAGGACTCACAGGACTCAGCATAGAGTTGTACTTAGGCTCAGGACATAGAATAGTGAACAAATACAAAGGAAAATTGGCAAAGGGAAAAGGCACACAGGGTGAAGTTCAGAAGAAACTAGGCACAAACTCCAAGAGTACTCTCCCTGGGGAGTCACACAGAGGACACCCTTTTCCCAGCAATGAGTTGTGACATGTGAGAAATGACACATGACACATATGTGACACGCCCACAGACAAGAGTCTGTTTTTCTCAAGACTAATCACATAGGCACCCTCTGCCTAGCATATACCAAAATTCCAGATTCCATAAGGAAAGCGGGAGCCCAGGACAAACCACATTGTTTGTACTAAGTGGCATAATAAGCCCCTAGTCTCAGTTATAAGAATGGTGGAAACCACCCCAAAGCCAGGTTTCCAATTGCCAGACAAGAACCAACCTTACTCGCAGAACTTTCAGGACAGTAGCTTCAGTCCTCCTTTGTTAACTCTTTCCTACACAGTCCTATTTTGGTATTTATATTTGAAGCCAAAAAGAAAAAAAAAAAAAATTTAACACTAAACGACATGATCTGCATGTAAAATAATTTGGATTCCTCAGAAGCTCAATTTGACTTAAAACAGCTGAATCAAGCTATATGAAGCTCTAACTAGTTATCAAAAGGATAAGAATTTTCTATGTACAGTGGGAAATAGAATAATTTACCTAAATATATAAACCTTAAAGAAAACAGGTAAAGAACAATTTAAAAAACGTGAGAAGCCAGGCTTCAAGAATATGTGAACCATGAACTTCCAGATGTTCAAGCTGGTTTTAGAAAAGGCAGAGGAACCACAGATCAAATTGCCAACATCTGCTGGAATATCAAAAAAGCAAGAAAGTTCCAGAAAAACACCTATTTCTGCTTTATTGACTATGCCAAAGCCTTTGACTATGTGGATCACAATAAACTGTGGAAAATTCTGAAAGAGATGGGAATACCAGACCACCTGATCTGCCTCTTGAGAAACCTGTATGCAGGTTAGGAAGCAACAGTTAGAACTGGACATGGAACAACAGACTGGTTCCAAATAGGAAAAGGAGTACATCAAGGCTGTATATTGTCACCCTGTTTATTTAACTTATATACAGAGTATATCGTGAGAAACGCTGGGCTAGAGGAAGCACAAGCTGGAATCAAGATTGCCAGGAGAACTATCAATAATCTCAGATATGCAGATGACACCACCCTTATGGCAGAAAGTGAAGAAAAACTAAGGAGCCTCTTGACGAAAGTGAAAGAGGAGAGTGAAAAAGTTGGCTTAAAGTTCAACATTCAGAAAACTAAGATCATGGCATCCAGTCCCATCACTTCATGGCAGATAGATGGGTAAACAGTGGAAACTGGCTGACTTTATTTTGGTGATCCAAAATCACTGCAGATGGTGATTGCAGCCATGAAATTAAGACTCTTGCTCCTTGGAAGGAAAGTTATGACCAACCTAGGTAGCATATTTAAAAGCAGAGACATTACTTTGCCAACAAAGGTCCGTCTAGTCAAGGCTATGATTTTTCCAGTGGTCATTATGGATGTGAGAGTTGGATTGTAAAGAAAGCTGAGCGCCGAAGAATTGATGCTTTTGAACTGTGGTGTTGGAGAAGACTTTTGAGAGTCCCTTGGACTGCAAGGAGATCCAACCAGTCCATCCTAAATGAGATCAGTTCTGAATGTTCATTGGAAGGACTAATGCTAAAGTTGAAACTCCAATACTTTGGCCACCTGATACGAAGAGCTGACTCATTGGAAAAGACCCTGATGCTGGGAAAGATTCAAGGCAGAAGGAAAAGGGGTCAACACAGGATAAGATGGCTGGATGGCATCACTGACTCGATGGACATGAGTTTGGGTAGGCTCCAGGAGTTGGTGATGGACAGGGAGGCCTGGTGTGCTGCAGTTCATCAGGTCACAAAAAGTCAGACACGACTAAGTGACTGAACTGAACTGAACTGAAAAAGGATGACTAAACTTAGTAAAATGTATTTAAAATAGATAAAATCAAGTTAATAATTAGAGCACAAATACAGTATTCCACACAGAAAACTTCTTTCACATTTTTTAATTATTGCCTAAACTACTAAATAAAAAGAACATTTTATGTAGTTCTTCTTCCTGCTTCCTTTCAAATAAACCAAAATCTTTCAAAAAAGAAAAACTATGTTGCCATTACAAATAAGAACAAAACATTAGTAATTAAACAATGTTTACTAAGTGATATAAAATAATTGTATCCATAGGTACAATAGCTCCCTCAGCTCTTCTCCCCAAAAAAAGTCATACAAAAGGGTCAAATAGAAAAGCATTAAGAAGACTAGCAAGAAGCCCTGCTGCCTCTTATTAGCTGTTTCTTAGCAGGCAAAATAACACACTTTAGTTCCTTCCTTTGCCAAAAAAGAGTAAATAAAAAGATAATTTTTTTGTCTTCCCTGCTGGCTCAGTGGTAAAGAATCTGCCTACCAATGCAGGAAACATGGGTTTGATCCCTCATCCAGGATGATCCCACAGACTTAGAAAACAAACTTACAGTTGTTGGGAGAAGGATGGGGAGAAGGGTTAGTTAGGGAATTGGGGATGGACATGTACACACTTCTATATTTAAAATAGATAACCTAACGTACAGTACAGGGAACTCCATTCGGTGGTATATGGCAGCCTGGATGGGAGGAGAGTTTGGAGAGAATGGATACATGTATATGTACGGCTGACTCCCTTTGCTATTCACCTAAAACTACCACAACATTGTTAATACAGCTATAACCCATTAAAAAATAAAAAGTTTTTTTTATCACAATTTGAGATAAGAAATGATTCCATTTAACTTTGACTTGAATGAACTCTGACCTGTTTGTACTGTATTTTCTAAAGGTCTGGGGTTAAATTACACGTTTTTATTTGAACAGCAAAAAAAGACTGTCAGTTAAAAAGACTATGTATAGCAACTCACTCCAGTATTCATGCCTGGGAAATCCCAGGACAGAGAAGCCTGGCGGGCTACAGTCCATGGGGTCACAAAAGAATTGGACACAACTGACTAAACAACAACACGGCATCTATTTCCTGCTGCTGCTGCTGCTAAGTCACTGCAATCGTGTCCGACTCTGTGCGACCCCATAGACGGCAGCCCACCAGGCTCCCCTGTCCCTGGGATTCTCCAGGCAAGAACACTGGAATGGGTTGCCATTTCCTTCTCCAATGTAGGAAAGTGAAAAGTGAAAGTGAAGTCGCTCAGTTGTGTCTGACCCTCAGCGATCCCATGGACTGCGGCCTTCCAGGCTCCTCCATCCATGGGATTTTCCAGGCAAGAGTACTGGAGTGAGGTAGGTGAACCATATAGTATACTATTCTTAGTATTTTCCAGTGCACTTTGTTTTCCCTGGAGCAAAATTATTTTACAGTGTTTTTATATTGGCTTAATTTTTCTATGTACTTAACAGTAATTCAAATTCAAACACTTTCTTAATTATGTAAATCTCTTTTACAAATGTTTTGGTACTGTGGGTGTTGCGTTAAATTTGTCTTCTTGAGGAAATCACTTCTGAAGACTGCTCTAAAAATGTGGGTTCACTGTTCTCTTGGCCTGGGTCCCCATTACTGTCACCCTCAGGACTCCTTCTGATTCTGTCTTGCATTGGATATTCTGAATCCTGGACCCCATGTATGTATTTATTTAATTCAAAACCTCATTTTTTGGTAGAGGACATTCTTCAGTAGTTTCCCAATAAAAGGAGTTTGGGAGATGGGAAAAAAAAAAAAAAAATACTATTAAAATTTTTTTCCCCCAGAAATGTATCAGGAACTTTATCTACCAGACTGGCTAATTTTGTTAGATACTAGTTCAATTAATTACTGTCAGTATAAGTCCAAATAGGGGAGAGAGCACAAAAATAATTTGAACAGGGAAATCTTATTAATAAAAAAAAAAATTGTATATAATAATTTTTAAAACTATCCTAAGGCTGAGGAAGAGAAACCCAAAGAAGAGCAAATCAAGAAAGAAGATCCTCTCCCTAAAGCTGGGAGTCTGATCTCACTGTAGAAGGTATGACTGTAGACCAGTGGATAACGAAGAAGCTTTATGGACTGCCCCGGCAAAGCAGGACCACAAGGTAACAGGAAACATCCTCTAGGGTGCAGGCAGCCAATGTCAGCAGGCAGGTGAACAAAGAAAATCAGGACTCCTGGAGGCAGCTCAGAGGCAGAGCCTGTGTCTGTTTCTGGAAGACCACTGAGGAAGACCTCACTGAGCCAGGACCTAGACCATGAGTTCACAGAGGGAATGCTCGAACTGTGTGCACAGCTGGAGCACAACACCACTGGATGTACCAGAATCTTGTAGCAAGAGCAGGGAGCAATCACAACACATCACAACCAAGAACACAAGTCCCTTCCTCAGGGTATCTCTGCAGCACCCTCTACTGGCATAATTTAATATTGTGTGTGTTCGTGGCTCAGTCATATCCAACTACAAATGGCAGCCCACTCCAGTGTTCTTGCCTGGAGAATCCCAGGGACGGGGGAGCCTGGTGGGCTGCCGTCTATGGGGTCGCACAGAGTCGGACACGACTGAAGTGACTTAGCATAGCATAGCATATGACCCCATGGACTGTAGACCACCAGGCATCTCTGTCCATGGGATTTTCCCTGCCAGGTTACTGAAGTGGATTGCCATTTCCTTCTCCAGGAATTTAATACTGCACTTGCTGCAAAAAATAAATGCATAAAATTGGAATAATGAAGATCAAGTGAAGAAGTGACAGTTGCTCAGTCGTGGCCAACTCTTTGCAAGTCCATGGACTGTAGCTTGCCAGGCCTCTGTCAGTGGAATTCTCTAGGCTAGAATACTGGAGTAGGTAGCCATTCCCTTCCAGATCAAGTATGAGGGTAGAATTGAAATGTGAACCGAGAACTTTCAGATGTACAAGCTGGACTTAAAAAAGGCAGAGGACCCAGAGATCAAATTGCCAACACATGCTGGATCACAGAAAAAGCGAGGGAACTAAAAAAAAAAAAAAAATCTACTTCTGCTTCACTGCCTATGCTAAAGTTTTTGACTGTGTGGATCACAATAAACTGGAAAATTCTTAAAGAGATGGGAATACCAGACCACCTTACCTGCCTCCTGAGAAACCTATATGCAGTTCAAGAAGCAACAGTTAGAACCACAGGGAACAACAGACTAGTTCAAAATTGGGAAAGGAGTACGCCAAGGTTGTATATTGTCACCCTGTTTATTTAACGGATATGCAAAGTACATCATACAAAATGCTGGGCTGGATGACTCACAAGCTGGAATCAAGATTGTCGGGGAAAACATCAACAACCTCAGATATGCAGATGATACCACTTCAATGGCAGAAAGTGAAGAGGAACTAAAGAGACTCTTGATGAAGGTGAAGAAATGAAGCTAGAAGAAGAGAGTAAAACACTGGCTTAAAACTCAACATTCAAAAAATGAAGATCATGACATCCGGTCCTATCACTTCATGGCAAGTGGAAATTGTCAAATTTCATTTTCTTGGGCTCCGAAATCAATGTGGACGGTGATTGCAGCCACAAAATTAAAAGACACTTGCTTCTTGGAAAAATAACTATGACAAACCTAGACAGTATATTAAAAACTAGATACATCACTTTGCAAAGAAAGGTCCATATAATCAGAGCTATGGTTTTTCTAGTAGTCACGTACAAATGTGAGAGTTGGACTATAAAGAAGGCTGAGGGCCAAAGAATTGATGCTATCAAACTGTGATCTTGGAGAAGACTCTTGAGAGTCCCTTGGACAGCAAGGACATCAAACCAGTCAACCCTAAAGGAAATCAACCCTGAATATTCATTGGAAAGACCAATACTGAAGCTGAAACTCAAATACTTTGGCCACCTGATGTGAACAGCAGACTCATTAGAAAAGATCCTGATGCTGGGAAGGATTGAGGGCTAGAGGAAAAGGGGGTGACAGAGGATGAGATGGCCAGATGGCATCAGTGACTCAATGGACACTGAGTTTGAGCAAACTCCAGGAGACAGTGAAGGACAGGGAAACCTGGTGTGCAGTTCATGGGGCACAGAGAGTCAAACATGACTTAGTGACTGAAGGGAGGATACAGTTAAAATATATCATCTTTTCTAATTACTTAATATCCACGTTATAAGTCAAATTTCTTTTCCTAATGTAAATCAAGAATGTAAATTGGTACAGATCCACTCAAGATAAATCTTGGTACAGATACACTCAACAATAAAAGTGGATCTTGGTACAGACAATATGGAAAACAAAATGAAGGTGGCTCAAAGAGTTAAAACTAGGTCTACTATATGATTCAGCAATTCCACTTCTGGGTATATACTCAAAGGAAATGAAAACAGGATATCAAAGAGATAAATGCACCTGTGTTTATTGCAGCATTATTCACAATAGCCATGATATGGAAACAACCTAAGTGTCCAGCAACAAATACATAAAGAGGATGTGGCATATGGGTTTCCCTGCTGGCTCATAGAAAAAGAATCCACCTGCAATGCAGGAGACTCAGGTTCGATCCCTGGTCTGTGAAGATCCCACATGACATGGAGCAACTAAGCCCAGGCACAACTATTGAGCCTGTGCTCTAGAGCCCAGAAGTTGCAGCTACTGAGCCCATGACCACAACTACGCAAGTCCACGTGACCTAGAGCCCAACAAGAAGCCACTGCAATGAAAAGCCTGCGCACTACAACTACAGAGTAGCCCCCGCTTCCTGCAACTACAGAAAAGACTGCATGGCAACGAAGATCCAGCACAGCCAAAAATAAATCAATAAATAAATTAATTCTTTTTAAAGAAAGGGTGTACAATGGAATATTATTCAACTATGAGAAAGAAGGAAATCTCACCATTTGCAACAATAAAAGTGGATCTTGAGGACATTATGCTAGTGACATAAAGCCAGATAGAGAGAGACAAAACAGCATGATATCACTTATATGAAGAATCTAAAAAAGTCAAACACGTAAAAACAGAGAGTAAACTGGTGGTTACTGGGGAGTGAGGGAATAGGAGAGATGTTGTTTCAGAGTACAAATTTGTAACCAGAGGTAAATAAGCCTTGAAGATCTAACACACCGTATAGTTAATATAGACAACACTGGTAGGAGACTAGATCTTAATCATTCCAATCACAAAGACATAACTGATAATCATGTGATGTGACAGAGGGACTAATGCTACAACTGCAATCATATTACAATATATAAACATCAAATCAACATGTTGTACATCTTAAGTTTACACAATGTTATATGTCAAAAATATTTCAATTTTCAAAAAAATTACTGCATTTGAACAATCTGGAACTCTTCTCTGCTACGACCTGGTAGCCTCTTTGTCCACAACTATCTTGATCAGTTACCTTAAGTTAAATAAAGCTAAGTAAAGGTCTTTTGCCACTGGAAAAACAAGAAATTATCATTCTATTATAGAATGACATTATGATTTACAAAAGTATTCAAAAAGAGCTCCAACAGAGATCTATAGACTGTACCAATGTCAATTTTCTAGTTTGTGTATTGTACAATAGTTACGTCAACTTCTCATTATATAGTTTTTGCATTAAGCCAGCAAGCACAAATTAAAAACTGAAACAATTTATTATCAAAACAGGCACATCTCTGAATCACTCTACAAATGATCAAACTGCCGGCTAGTAGTGATGTGTTTTATATGTGTATGTGTGTGTGTGTGTGTGTGTGTGTGTGTGTGTGTGTGTGTATACATATAAAAATGTATGTGTAATGATTGTACTCTCCCAAATTAGGATCAGATACAAGTAACCCATGGAAATTTTTTCTTCCTAGCAGTAATGGCTTATGTTGCTGCTGCTGCTGCTAAGTCGCGTCAGTCATGTCCGACTCTGTGTGACCCCATAGACGGCAGCCCACCAGGCTTCCCCGTCCCTGGGATTCTCCAAGCAAGAACACTGGAGTGGGTTGCCATTTCCTTCTCCAATGCATGAAAGTGAAAAGTGAAAGTGAAGTCGCTCAGTCGTGTCCGACTCTAGCGACCCCATGGACTACAGCCTACCAGGCTCCTCCATCCATGCGATTTTCCAGGCAAAAGTACTGGAGTGGGGTGCCATTGCCTTCTTATGTTACTCAGTACAAATGAAGCTGCATACTTACAACAAATCTAGTAATTACACTTTGCTTGCTATATGAATACTTCATTCTGACTCACACATCAAACATCAAGGCAGACCCCTGGGAACAAAGTGATCTGACAGACATAAAACCATGAAGCCAAAATCTGTCCCCAGCTAACCTTCCACAAAGTCTGAAATTACCATCATTACAACTCTACTTCTTGTTAAGGAACTGTGAAGAGGCCAGTTTTCCAAATGTGTATGGTATTACTTTCCCTGAATCATTTTATTACAAATTAAGAAGTAATACTTAGCAAAAATCAACTAGTCATAAAACAAATACAACAAAAACTGAAATTTTTCCCACTCACTTTTTGGCTATCTAGCATAACCAACGGAGAAGGAAATGGCAACCCACTCCAGTATTCTTGCCTAGAGAATCCCGTGGACAGAGGAGCCTGGTGGGCTGCTATCCATGGGGTCGTACAGAGTCAGACACAACTGAAGCGACTTAGCATGCACGCATGCATGCACTGGAGAAAAAAATGGCAACCCACTCCAGTATTCTTGCCTGGAAAATCCCAGGGACAGAGGACCCTGGTGGGCTGCCATCTATGAGGTCACACCGAGTCAGACATGACTAAAGCGACTTAGCAGCAGCAGTAGCATAACCAACAATCCATCAAAGCATCAAAGTGGGTACTATACAATAACGCTACTTATCGTGTATATAGTGTATTTCAAATACTAGACAAAGCTTTAAAATCCATATCAATTTCAGGGTATATAAGAAAATCCTCTGCAGTATTTCTACACATGGTGAGACAGAAATCCATGAAAACAGCAGCTGGAGAAGGACAGAGAAGATTGCCATCTCCACTTTGGAAACACCAGAAGAGCTTGACCTGATTGGATTTGCTTCGACATTTTAACTGGAACCTCTCAATAATTAGGCTTAGGCTGCTCATCTCACACATTTCAGATTACAATCATCTTGCTTTCACCCCTCAGCTGTTATTGTTGGTCTTCTCCTAAACAAATCAGCTTTTCTCCCAGGGCAAGGTGTCCTGGGGTTTGAAATCACTGAGCAATCACTTGAATGCCCCAGGTATACTCTCCCTTTCAAATTCCACTGGAAATACACCAAAGAATACCAATCCATTTATTTTCTAATTGGTTTAATTTTAAATTTAGCATATAAACAAAATTTAATTGGGTACAGTCTTTAAAAGTATATACTCAGAAGTTAAATGGCTTGGCTTAAACCCTGGCTCTATTAGTTTCTGGCCAACTGACTGAGTTACTTAATTTCATTAAGCTTCTGTTTCATCTTCCGAAAAAAAAAAAAATAGGGTAATAATTATAATTATCGCTCTCACATGTTGTTATGACAATTAAATTTTACAATGGCCATTACAGTAAGTCAATAAATGTTGCCTGTTAATATTTTTTTTCTTATGTCCAGTTCCTAAATAAAGCTTAATACGTAAAATCTAACATAAGTGTTTGAAAAAAGCAAAAGAACACGAACACAACAAATCTTCAAAACATGAGAACAGTTTTCACATATCCTCTGAACAAGTTAGGAGTCTATCAGGTACAACGTTCTATTACTCTCTACAAATTACAGTGAATTTAGTCAATGCTCTAACTTTATAAAATCTTTACATACTTTTTATTCACCTACTCAACAAGTGTTTAAAAAGACCAGAGTAAGAATATTTATGTGGTAGTTGATATTTGATTGTATGACCTTGAGAAAGCTATTTAACCTCTCTAGCCTCAGTCGCCCTAACTGTACAATGAAGACAATAGGATCTCCACCTCATAGGCAACATCTAGAACAGTGCTCAGCACAGAGAAAGTTCTAAGGAAGGACTAAGTAACTATAAAGCACTGGTTCCTAGCATGGTGCTAGATACTGGAGATTCAGGGATAAATTACACAGTACTTGCCTACAAGTACTTGCTTTTGAACTGTGGTGTTGAAGAAGACTCTTGAGAGTCCCTTGGACTGCAAGGAGATCCAACAAGTCTATCCTAACAGAGATCAGTCCTGGGTGTTCATTGGAAGGACTGATGTTGAAGCTGAAACTCCAATACTTTGGCCACCTGATGCAAAGAGCTAACTCATTTGAAAAACTCTGATGCTGGGAAAGATTGAGGGCAGGAGGAGAAGGGGACAACAGAGGATGAGATGGTTGGATGGCATTACCAACTCAATGGACATGGGTTTGGGTGGACTCTGGGAACTGGTGATGGACAGGGAGGCCTGGCGTGCTGCAGTTCATGGCGTCACAAAGAGTCGGACACGACTGAGCAACTAAACTGAACTGAACTTGCCTACAAAGCAGTCAAGACCAAATGGTATATACAATTATCTACACATAAGGAATCCTTGTACGTCAAGGCTATATATTGTCACCCTGCTTATTTAACTTATATGCAGAGAAACGGTGGGCTGTTAAGAAGCACAAGCTGAAATCAAGATTGCTGGGAGAAATATCAATAACCTCAGATATGCAGATGACACCACCCTTATGGCAGAAAGCAAAAAAGAACTAAAGAGCCTCTTGATGAAAAAGGAGAGTGAAAAAGTTGGCTTAAAGCTCAACATTCAGAAAACTAAGATCGTGGCATCCAGTCCCATCACTTCATGGCAGATAGATGGGGAAACAGTGGAAACAGTGACAGACTTTATTTTTCTGGGCTCCAAAATCACTGCAGATGGTGATTGCAGCCATGAAATGAAAATACACTTACTTCTTGGAAGGAAAGTTATGACCAACCTAGATAGCATATTCAAAAGCAGAGACATTACTTTGCCAACAAAGGTCTGTCTAGTCAAGGCTATGGTTTTTCCAGTAGTCATGTATGGATGTGAGAGTTGGACTATCAAGAAAGCTGAACACCAAAGAATTGATGCTTTTCAACTGCTGTGTCAGAGAAGAATCTTTAGAGTCCCTTGGACTGCAAGGAGATCCAACCAGTCCATCCTAACAGAGATCAGTCCTGGGTGTTCATTGGAAGGACTGATGTTGAAGCTGAAACTCTGATACTTTGGCCACCTGATGCGAAGGGCTGAATCATTTGAAAAGAACCTGATGCTCGGAAAGGTTGAAGGCAGGAGGAGAAGGGGATGAGAGGATGAAATGGTTGGATGGCATCACCAACTCAATGGACATTAGTTTGGGTAGACTCTGGCAGTTGGTGATGGGCAGGGAGGCCTGGCGTGCTACGTTTCACGGGGTTGTAAAGAGTCGGACATGACTGAGCGACTGAATTGAACTGAAGGAATCCTTGAACTTGAATTCACAGATAAATAAATTTTTCATAATAAAAATTAACATTTTTAAATCCCAAAATATTGCAAATTAGCATCCAGAATGGGTGATGGGTGCACTGGGGTTCAATATATTATTCTTTTACTTTTGTGTATGTTATAAATTTCACATAATGAGAAGTTGTTTTTAAAAATGATAAATCACTTTCCATCTCAGAAGGTAAGCCAAAATTATGTGATTTGAAGTATTTACCTTAACACAGATGTCTTTATACTACAAATAAACTCTGTCGACAGCAGTGCTTAAAATTCAGAGGTTAAGAATTCCCTTGACAAGACTGCCACCTACTGGATCACCTTAAATTCCACTATTAACATTTTGTGATTTAAACACAAATATAATCCAATAAAAAGCAAGGGTTTCTTTTTTTTTTTTTTTTTTAAAAAGGGAAATTCAAGTATTTAAAAAACACCCCATGTCACAGGAAGTTATGTCTGCTGTGTTAAACCAAGTATTGCTTGGGCAAGTCCCATTAGCAGAAGCAATCTCAGTCAGGTTTAGTTTGGATGTTTAGAGGTCATCTGACAGAATGTGTGAAAAAAGAAGCAAAAAAAAAAAACAAATTTGGTAATTATTGCTGAGTATATGAACACATGGTTGTTAGACATTACCATCTACATTAATTATGTTAAAATAAAAGCAATATATTAAGTAGTTATACATGGAATGAATTTTTTTTAACTATTCTACTGTTATACAAACGGGTTCATCTGGTTTAGGTAAAATTTCTAATGAAAGCAATATATATCATTCAAAAAGTGCTTCATCTCAAACAACTTAGGCAGAAGTTGAGATACTACGCTCTGGAAAAATGCCTTAAAGTTACTTAAAAAGTAGCTAAGTAATGATGAAGGCATTAATGTCAAAGATTATTGAGAAGAGCCTGAATTAAGCTGTCTTATGAATATGAGAATATGGGCAAAGGCAACATTTCTAAGTAATTATTATGTGCAATATATTTTAAATGTATGTATAAATGTTTAAGTTAACAATGAAAACATAAATAGGCATTCAACTATTTCACCTATATTCACCAAGGTTTCTATATTCAAATTAATCCATCTTGGAACTTCTCATTGGTAAAAGGAAGGACTGCTTTATATACAAGCATAGTACAGGCCTCTATAGTACAGGCATAATGTATCATTTAATCATAAAACTTCAATATTAGTAACTACTATTTGTTTAAAGTTAAATTATCCAACACCTAACACTTCTTTGCCTGTGTTATTCATATACTACAAACTGGTTAATGCCCTTTTTTATGCCAAAGAGAAATGCCTTTTTTTACACCAGAAAGGAAGTGCTCAGGGCATTTTTCAAAGACAAAGGGTTTGACTGGGCTCCTGGCAAATTCTGGGACAATTTGAGCACCTAGATAATTAAACACTAGAGTGAATCATTAACTATTTCAGAGAGGGAATTCAAGAGTGAATATCAAAAACAAACAGTAATAAATGGAAAAACAAAAAGGGAGAGGTCTGGCTTACAGGAGAAATGTCAAGGGCTGCCTAGAGAAAATGTAAAAGATGGAAAATTACCACTTTGCATTCATCATGATAAAGACTGGATCAGACAAGAATTATGAATGAAAGCTAAACCAAAGAGGAAATTTTGATTTGATGAGAAGCAAAACCAAAGAGGAAATTTTGATGAGAAGCAAGATATTTTCCTGGGTCTCCCAACAAACTGCTTACTAGTTACAAAGCGGGGGGGTGGGGGGGGGTGCGGAATTACAGTGGAGAAATCAGACATTTTGGCTGGAAATCAAAAATTACCATCACCAGAAAGGGACAGATGGTTATCAAGAGCCTCCACATGTGATACACTGTGAAGGAGAGAAATCATCTATGCAGCAATAAATTATCTACATCTAATCATGAGGAAATATTAGATAAATCCAAACTGAACAATGTCATATTAAAAAGAGTGAAAAGAGATGTATTCTTCAATAATGTCCATGTTTTAAGACAGACTGGAAATCTTTCAAAATTAAAGAAACCTAAAGACGTATGGCAGCTAAACAAAGTATCTGACCCTAATGTGAATCCCAAACTGGATGGGTGGGAAAGGACATTACTGGGTTCACTGGCAAAATCAAATAGAAGATTAGATAAAAAGTATTGTATGGAAAATAAGTTTACTGAAGATGATACATGTAATGTGGTTACATAAGAGAAAGCCCTACCCGTAGTTTTCCTGGGAAAGACACATTTCCTAATGAAGTAGATAGGGAAAAAGCATCATGGTATATACAACCTACTCTTCAATTGTTCAGAAAAACAATCATGTTTTTTGGTGTGGGGGGTGTGTGTGTGTGTGTGTCTATGAGTGTGTAGGGAAGGAAAGACTGAGACATAGACTGAGAAAATGTTTGGAAAGCAAATGGGATAAAACATTATTAGTAGGTGATTCTGAATATACATGTATTCTCTGTACTAGTTTTATTGTTTTAACTCTTCTGTAATTGAAATTTTTTCCAAATAAAAAGTTTAACACATTGCTGTATCTACTGCTAACAAAAATTAAACACAGAAATAAATATAGAAATGCATGCACACCCATGTGTATGTATGTACGGGTGTGTTTATATATTTAAAACACATATCTCTTAAAGATTCTAAAATCTCAGTAAATAAATGGACTTTTTAATAATCAAAAATGATTGAGAAGGGAAGGTGTCTGCCCTATATGTAAATAAGGAAGAGCAAGAAAAAGCCCAAATTGGATTGAAACAGTTACTACTGAAAAAATAAAGCCATTTCATGTTTATTTACCCCCATCAATTGAGATTTTCAATGAACCAGTTACATCTAACTTATTTAAGTGGGGAAAACATTATTATTGTCATTCTCACTTTTAAATGGAGAAACTGAAACATGGTGAAAAGCCACAGTCAGTAATACAGCAGAGATTCAATAGCATGTCTCTTGAAACAATAACAATGTCAATACAAGTTTTTGATAGTATGTAGGAGCAAGCTGCTTACCTTTCAATAGCTAATTCTTTGTTAGAAAGTTGCTGCACTGTAATCACAAGCTTCTTCTCTATTCCTTGTTTTAATTTGAAATAAAATTTATCTCGATCCTTAGGCACAGGACTGAAAAATGCAAAAAAGAACAGAAATGATCAATAATTAAAAACAATAAAAAGGTCATCTATTTCAAGGTTAGAATGAAACAAGAGTATTTAACAACCTTATTAAGATACATAAAACTTTCACCTTGACACAAAATAAACACAAACTTTGGTTGTATCAGTTTCAGGTGTACAGCAAGTAAGTCAGTTATACATAGACATATAGCCACTCTTTTCCTGACTCTTTTCCCATATAGGTCATTACAGAGTACTGAGTAGAGTGCCTTGTGCTTGCTATACCGTAGGTTCTAATTAGTTGTCTTTTTAACATATAGCAGTGTGTATATGCCAACCCCAATTCTCCCAATTGATTCATTTCCCCTCACTTTCCCCCTTGTAACTGTAAGTTTGTTTTAAATCAAAACTTTTTAAATTACATCATTTCAAATTTTAGTTTTTAAATTTTAACAAATTTGGGAACACGGTTTATTTAATTTTAAGACTGTTATATTTCTGGTTTAGCTGGTTATATGGTTATGAATGCTTTTAACACAGTTAAATCCAAGGCAAAACAAGTGAGAAAAAGAGCTTACTTTTAAACATCCAGAATTAGATGATTGTGACAAATCCAAGAAAATATAAATAAAAGATGAACAAAGAGGAATAGATCAGGCCAAGTTAAATTCTAACCTAGGCCAGACTGACAATTCTTAAGAATTAGTCCATTAAAACAATAAGTGTTTGTAATATAAGCTGTCTTATTTGAAAAGGAAAAATACTTTCAGTAACTTATTTGGCCTAAGTCTCAATTTCTATAACTTAAAAAAAAAAAAGATAAAATACCTACCTAATAATTATTGTCAGAAACAAAGGCAAAGTAAAGGCACTAGGTGATCAATAAGAGTGTAACTATTTCTTATTATCTGCCTATTTTTGAACTAAAGAACAACATTCCAAATATACAACAGAAGGAAATAATTAAATGATGGTCAAATCATACAAACTACTACTGACAACTATTAAAAACAATTCTAATTAAAAATATTTTAGGGACTTCCCTGGTGGTCCAGTGGTTAAAAACCCACCTTGTAATATAGGGAACACAAGTTTGATCCCTAGTCTGGGAACTAGGATCCCACATGCCATGGAGCAATTAAACCTGCACGCCACAACTAGAGAGCAGACATACAGCAACTACTGAGCCCGTAAGACAAGATCCCACATGATGCAACCAAATAAATATTTAAAAATAAATGAATAAATAAAAACATTTTAATGGAAAAATTCTTACATCATGAAGTTAAAAGTAAAAAAACTACATATATATATATGTATATATAACTGTAAAAAATACACTCTGGAGGTGGAGGGGGAGGGGTAGTAGGGATTGTACATACTATGTTTAAAATAACCAACAAGGACCTACTGTATAGCACAAGGAACATTGCTCAATATTCTGTAAAAATCTAAATGGAAAAAGAATTTGAAAAAGAAGAGAGACTTGTATACAGATAATTAGCTGTACACCTGAAACTATTACAGCATTGTTAATCAACTGTACTCCAATATAAAATATGAAGTTTAAAAAGTACACCCTAGTATCAAATATTTTTGATAAAATTGTGATAAAATAAAATTTATTTTTAATAATTTTGACAAAATAATTTTTAAATTTTTATAATATTAAAAAGTATTTTTAATAATTAAAAAGTGATTATTGCTGAAAAGACCAAAAAATTTTATTCTAATTTTCAGTATTTTAAAATATCAAGAAAATAATTTACATAAACGATCTGAAAAGCCTGACAAAAGTGAACCACACATCCACCAATGAAGTTTTTCTGTATCATCCTAAAGCTTTATAACAACAGTGTATAGTTTCTGGAACATTAGTCAATATTATATTTCAGACACAATACTAATTTTTATTTTTTCCAGATAATCTCACCTGAAGTTTCCTTTTCCATCATCTTCTTTTACCTCCAAGGAGACACTGAAGGTAAACACATCACTGTCGGGGGTAGGAATAACCGAGTCTTTAACATCAGATACTTGTCTAGAAGAACGTTTGAAAGCTGTACAGAAACTATATAAAATTCTGCTTACCTAAAAGAAAAAAAGTGGAAATAATATTAGACAAAGATTTTAACTGCATTTTGATCACCTCTAATTTTTGAATCTGTAATTTCTCAAGGTCACAATGTTCCTAATAGACAAAGTAGATATAGGGTAAGCATAAATATATATATAGAGAGAGAGAGTTTGTAACATATAGTGTGTACACACACACAGACACACACAGCTGACCCTTGAACAACACGGGTTTCAAGTGCCTCGGTCTACTCACACTTTTTCAACACTAAATGCCACAGTACTGCATGACCCATGGTGGGCTGAATCGGCAGATGTGGAACAGTGGATAAGGAGGAACCACTAATATGGAGGGCCAACTACAAATTACACATGAATTTTTGACTGGGCAGAAGGTCAGTGCCCCTAATACACTCCACCTCCCCAGCACACTGTTCAAGGGTCAACTGTAGTTTGTTTCTTTCAATCTGGCATTTAATAAACAGCATAATAAAGACATTTAAAGTCACAAACAAAGTTGCATGTACTTATAGATGTTTCTAGGACTCATAAGATACTATATTGCAAAGAATGAATCCTAAGACAATTACTAGATTGATGCTGGCATCTAAATCTTCCCGGTGAACACACACAAATGAGGTTTTAGCCCAAGTTGTCAATTTCTCCTTTCACTTCCCCTCAGCTTCAGAGGCCTAGATCCTGAGCCATACAATAAACTCTGTTCTTTGCAAAATGAAACAAAACACGGCAACGTGATTTAAAGAGCTTCCAGTGTTGTTTCCCAATGCTGTTGCTATATAAATGTGTCACAAAATGAATGAATCTGAAATGTTTTTATTTATTAGTATTAAGCCACCCTGGTGATTACTTGATATATAAATATGCATATATATATTATAAATGACTTACTCTCCTCCCCTAATATGGAGGAGCACTCTAAATCTCACGATCTTCCAGAGGTTATTATCTTCCTTGGTTCCAAAAGAAGTACCATATCATCTCAAATTTGTATTCTTGAAGCACAAAAGACCTTTGAAATCTCTCAGGTCACCCACGCATTGAACAAATAAAAACAAGATGAAATAAGAATGATTTCAACAAAAGTAACATTTTCAAAATCTCACACTGGAAGGTACTAGTAAAGAGACTTCTCTGAATATTAACAAACCCTTCACTTTGGATAAAGTGAATTCAAATTATTCTTGGTATTACTCTAAGACTATAATATTTTATAATTCACTCGAAGTAAGAGAACTCTCATTAACAGAACTTCTTAAAGTATGGAGGTCTTTCCTCAATTTTCTATTTTTGCTACATTCTTATATCCTACCTTTTCTCATACACACACTCCATCACAAACTTCAAAACTTTCAGCAGCCACACTTACACCTAAGTACTGAAAGATTATCCTAACTGCCTTTCCAGGCCCAAATCAATAGTTATCTAAATTAACTGACTTATACATTTTAACTGTATAAGAATGCTGCCTGTCATCCCAAAGTTGAGCTTCAGCAACAGCATCATATTTGTATAACACTGCTTGTAAAATGTTAATGCTATTATTATTTTATATAAAAAGTAAAATTAAAGAATAAAAACTTTATACTTCAAATTTTATACAATTAAGCCAATGATAAATCCACTCATTCATGCAACAAATATTCTTTTAGTGTCTTCTGTGTATTAAGTATTTGTTTTAAGGGGCAAGGGATACAACAATGAACGTGGAGCTTAAGTTTCAGCACAGGTTAAGTTGAATGTGCTTGGGGTGAGTGGCAAGGAATCATTAGGTAACACAAAAGCAGACATGTTCAGTCTCAACTGGATCTTTAATTCACTTAGCACAATAATTTAAGTGTTAAGGACAACAGAATCAAAGAATATGCTGGAAATAAGTCACTAAAGAATATGCCTACAAGGTAAAGTGTAAATAGGCACTTTAAACTTTTCAGTTGATTACTCCCCAGTTCCTAACTTCAAATACAATGTGAAGTCTATTATTTACTTTATATATTTTTAAGAAAACAAATTTTAAGCATATTTTTAAGAAAACATTATATGTGAAAACAGAATACCTATGATTTTTGATACATTAGTAGAGTTAAACCCCAACCATATTTATTATTCTCTCCTATAGTCATTTCGTTTTCTTTGTATCAGAGCTATCAGCAAGCCTGCCATTTGAGTCTACACCAAAAAAAGTCAAAGAACTTCGCAAATTCTAAAGCACGGGCAAGGGTCAGGAATTTCTTTTTTAAAAACCTAAGTGTATGCAGTGGAGCCAGAGTAGCAGAGAATGATGGGAGTGGAGGGAGTGGAATAAGACTACAACTTGCTGTTTTTGAAGGAAGGGCTCAACAGTACATTAACAACAATTTAATCCACTCCTGCATTTAATCCTCACTACGTCTTAGAAGTTGCTATTTCCAACAAGGTTAAAATCATTTGTGACTTCTAGAGTCTGTGAATAAGCTGGAATGATGATCCAAGAATGGGTAAGGTAGAGTGGCTTAAAAGACAATGATTATCAGTATCTATAGTTATTGGAACAAATTGGGTAACTGATCTCATCATGAAAAGAAAATTTAAGACATAATACCATGGAAAATATTCTATATGCATCACACTATTAAATACACATACACACAAAATCTAGAACAGGCATTTTCTTTGCAGATGTCAAAAGGTTTATTAACAAATAATACAGTACAATTTTTCCCCAGGAGGCAGTACCTATAGAAAGCACTGGTTAAACACAAAAGTATCTCTTGGTGTGGTAGCTGTTGTTTTTGAAGAGTTGGGGAAAAGGGCACAGGTAGATACGTGGAAAGAAGATACACCAAAATCTTAATTCTGGTGGAATTCTGAGTAACCTTTCTTTGGTATTTCAGTAGTTTCCAAATTTTCAAATATGTAGTACATGTTAACAGTCCAAGAAATACTATTAGACAAAATATTTACTTAAATAACATAGCCAATTCTTCTAAAATAAGGCCTTTTCACTAAAAATGGTGAAAGAGAATCACTTCTTTTAAAAACAAGTATCAAGAAAACGTTCACCCAAAAAATAAATGTAGAAAAATCCTATAAAATACCTATAAAATAATACCCAGAAAGGTATGTGTTATAATTTTTTAAAACTTGCTCAAATATACTACTAAAAGGAACAAAAAAAGGCATTATCAAACAAGAAATTTTTTAATAATAAAAATCAACTTATTTGAGAAAAACACTAACAACTTCCAAATTAATTTCCAAAATAAGGTATTTTGCTAAAATACCGTCTCAATAAATATATGTTTAGAAACAATATTTTCCCAAAGAATTATGGTTTCTTTTATGTAGTGGTATATCAGCAATCCCAAGAAAAACCAGAGCATTAAGAATAAAGATCTTCTTAATGATATTCTTGGTATTTATCATAAAATACAGCTGAATGCCTTTAACAGAAGATGATAACAACTTGCTTCTAAAATACAACACTGAGAACTGCTAGTAATAGTAAGTATAACATCCAAACAGAAAAATCTGTTTTGAAGGAAACAGTTACACTGACTAGTAGAAATAAATTCTTAAAAGAGTCAACTAAGACTTTTAACTGTATCTTTAAAAATAGCTTTGTATAATATATCCATAAAGATTCAACAAGAATAAGTGCCTCTATGGCTTTTTTTTACTATGCTTTCTGATATTATGCTTTGTCTGCAATTCTTCACCAGAATGTTCCCTGTACAAAGATCATCAGCATTAAGATACTTCTGGCTGGATCCCCCAACTCTTTTGCCAAAGACAATTAACATCCACTCCAGCAGAGTCTCTCGAAAGAATACCCAGGGTAACAGATCAAACAGATCCTAACACTCCTGTGGGAACCCCTAATCCTCATGTCATAGGTCCCAAAAAGCCATCACCCACACTGGGCTTCCCCTCTACCACGGCTGGTATCTGCTGCTTGTGGAATTTTATGGTGAAATAAGAGCATATCACAGTGACAAATGGTAGTGGCAGCCATGCTGCAACTTTCTGTTTAGAAGTTGTCTTCTTGCTTTTAACTGACAAACTTCTTCAAATCTCATCCAGGGACTCTGCAAACAATGGAAAACAAATTAGCGACATTGTGCATGGTACATATTTAAGCAGTAAGAACATCTGTCGTCTGTGCCAGAGCTATCTTTGCCAATTGTCTGTACCCATTAAGAGGGGCCCATATACTAAGAACTAATGTTGTCCCTTCACCATAGAACAAGAAACTTCTGGGAACCAGATAATCAGACAACCAGTAAATGCGACAAAAGCCAAGTCGTTATTTTTTGAGAGGAGAGAGGAAGATATCAGACACCTTCTATAAAAGGCATGAGTAAAACCCAAAGGTTGCTGGAATGACCAAGATATCCCTTTATAAAGCATAACTGAAAGGTAAAAATCTACATTTACTTTTTATGTAAAGTAACAGGAAAGTTGTTACTGAAAAATACGTGGGTCTTCAGAATCATATACTTCCTCTGAAAACCAGCTTTATTATCTATTCTCTTAGACTTGGGATACGGAAATGGTAACCAATTTATCACCCAAACCAGAACACTTTTGAGAATAAAATGGAGGCTTTAATAATATACTTAGACAACAGGCATAATCTATGACTGCTCCAGGCAAAGAGAAGTGTAAGATCGCTAGTCTAAATAAATACTATCTCTGTTATGGAGATGTTATGAGTATCAAGTAAGTAAGTAACATAGTGCCTGGCATAAGCCCTATGTCTATACTGGGTTATATGTATTTAGAAATGATCGCTCATAATAAAATTGAATGACTGTCAAGTATTTTTCCTCCAAACAATTTTACCACCAATGTCCCAGAATGTAACACTTTGAAAAACTTACTCAAAAAAACTAAATACATGAACATCACTTTCTCACAATCTACATGTACCAAATACCCTCGCTGCTGCGGCTGCTGCTGCTGCTAAGTCGCTTCAGTCATGTCCGACTCTGTGCGACCCCATAGACGGCAGCCCACCAGGCTCCCCATCACTGGGATTCTCCAGGCAAGAATACTGGAGTGAGTTGCCATTTCCGTCTCCAATGCATGAAAGTGAAAAGTGAAAGTGAAGTCGCTCAGTCATGTCCGACTCTAGCGACCCCATGGACTGCAGCCTACCAGGCTCCTCCGTCCATGGTATTTTCTAGGCAAAAGTACTGGAGTGGGGTGCCATTGCCTTCTCCGACCCTCTCTAGAAATATAGTATTTAATACTATACCCAAAATAGGCCGAGAATCCCCTCCACTATTTTATCCACTGCTTACCCACTGTTAAAGCTCTCAAGATGACAAATAACCCCCCACATAAACAAGTGGATGCTATAATCCAAAAAGAGAGTTTCATACCATCACAGTTATGAAAAATGCTTGCAACCAGGTGCCTTTCAATTTCTTTCCACAGCAGTGTTTCTGCCTCTCCAAGAAGCAGGTTCTCCAATTCTTCAAAGTTCATTTTTTTAATTGTTGAGTGCCAATTATCCAGAATCCACAGAGGCATGTTAAATGATGGTTGCCAACATGAAATGCCAGGATTCTACCATCTGCTTCCCCACCTCTGTAGTGGAGTTGTAAGGATCAGAAATAGACTCCCTAATTCACAAACACACATACATTCTTTCAACATATTTATATTCACTGTCTCCTATGTACCAGACACACTTGTACTCATTCACTCTATCAAACACTTGGCCAAGCAGTCAGTACATGCATATATGTATACATACTGGTATATGTATTGATATATGTATCTCTATTTATATACATATTTATGTATACACATGTTTATATATATATTTATATACACGCAACATACACACATGGATAGAACAGAACTATTTTAGATAGATTTAGAACTGCCTAAAACAAACAAAACAAATGTGAACTCCTCACATGGGCACAGCTCTGACAGAGAACTTCTATGTCTGTACATGTTTGTTTCAGTGTAAATAGAATCGATCACCAGGGCATAACAAGTGACATACTGCTCATGCTTAGTATCAGACACACAGAAATATAAATTTCTATGAGTTCCCATGTTGTGGCCAGAAATAAACTCTCAGAACTCCTGTTCATACAATGGTTTATTTACGTTTCACAGTAAAGAGAAAACAGAGTAACTGCTGCTTTTAGCATTTTCTGCTGACAACTTATATTTCCAAAAGCAAACACAACTGAGATTTGTCCATCCAAACCCAGTTATTAATGCCTCTAAAATTGCTGTATAATTACCGAAGTTCTAAAAGTGCAACTTATTTTTAATTTGAGAAGAATTCAATAGATACCAAAGAGAAAGCAATTTCCCCATGTATATACATAACAGCCATTTGACTCTGAGTCTAAAAATAAACTAACATTTAATCATTAGTGTGAGGAACTCATTGGCATCTTCAAACAGTTCTGCTGAATAGGAGCATTTGCATTTACAATTAAAACAGTTTTATAGAACAAAAGCCAGCCTCTGAACAACTGCACACAGTAAATGATCACAAGTGAAAACCGCAGAGATCTATAACACAATCTCAGTGCAATATCTAAGTGGAAGGCTCAGTAAAGAAACAGGTATTGTTATGGACATTTTTTAAAGTCACAGAGAACAACCAGGTCAAAAAAATAAAAGAGAGGCAAAAATACTCTTCCCTTCTAAGCCTGAGCAATTACCACCATGGTGGGATGGGAGGACAGCTCATCAAGTGGGATTTTTCTGTTACATATGTTAAACTCAGAGTACCACTTCAGAGCACAGAGTAACCGGATTTAAATTTCCATATTTCATTCTATGCCATCACAAATATTAACTTTCTATTTAGAAAGATACTCCAAACTTATTATGTAATATGATATATGGTCATACATACTAAATTATTTGACAGTGAAATCAAATAGTCGATTTGATTTCAACTATGCTGCTGCTGCTAAGTCACTTCAGTCGTGTCCGACTCTGTGCAACTCAAATCAAATACTGAGTCATCTCAATAGCAAATTGCTACAAAATATTATACTTACTGCTTCTTTAATTTCACAGGAGAAGACATGTATCTGGAATTCTTCAGAACCATGGGAACTCTCTGTAAACGCAAAGCAATTGCTCTCTGTTGTCCCATCATGGCCACGTGCACAGAACAATACCTTATAAATTGGAAAAGATGCTATCTCCATATTGTTGGATTGGTCTATGATTCTGCAAAACAGTTATGAGAAATGAGATTAAATATTAACTAGCAAAGAACAAAGGCAGTTTTACTAGGCCAGTAACATACAATTATCTTAAAATCACAAAAACAAACTGGTACTAATAAACTGAACTGAATAATAATCCAAGAAAACAAATTATCTTCATATTTTTATTATATACACACACACACAAATTCTTTACCTTCTTTTCACAATTACTTCACTTTTGTGTCCCATGATCCAATTCACTTCATCTCAAAGCCAAGGATACTCTGCCTGGTAAAACTAATGTCGCCTATCCCTAAATACTACACTTCTTCTGTTATAGCAAAAGAAACACCCAGAAAAAAAGGAACAAACCATCCCTGGAGAGCTCATTTCTATTTAAAGCAATATCTGTAAGTTTATCTAAGTCCCAGGTCATTCATTGTTCAACAAAGACCTCTCTTACCCTAAAAAAGGTCAGAGTGGTTCCAAAGATGAACTTAATGAAATTTAAGAGGTAAAAGGAGTTTGTGGAACTTTTCAAATATTTCTCTGACTTTCCCTGTTTGAATCCTAAGGTTGTGGATTGATCCAAAACCTCCAGACTACTTCAGGATCTCAAGTGGTAAAACTAAGGGGTACCCATTAGGAATAGAGAGGCAAATCAAAACACTAAATCTTTGTTAAGGCATGTTTGGCACTGTGAAATTCAACAGATAACAGTGAAAGGCATTTTGACACTTATAAGAGATATTATACAAACAGTCCATCTACAAAACCCTTTCCTGAAAAATCAAAGCATTTTTACCAAAATCTTGTAAATTTGTATTGCTATTATTGTGGTACTTAGTGCTTTTCCCACATTTTCAACTTCAGAGAATGAGGCAAATCAGAACAGTTTTGAAAAAGATTTAAATCAGACTTCAGAGAATAGTATAGGCCAATACTTTGGCCACCTGATGCGAAGAACTGACTCATTTGAAAAGACCCTGATGCTGGGAATGATTGAAGGTGGGAGGAGAAGGGGACGATAGAGGATGAGATGGTTGGATGGCATCACTGACTCGATGGACATGAGTTTGAGTAAATTCTGGGAGTTGGACAGGGAAGGAGATGGACAGGGAAGCCTGGTATACTGCAGTCCATGGGGTCACAAAGAGTCAGACATGACTGAGTGACTGAACTGAACTGAAGATACATTTAACCTAATTTCCTAGACTTCGTTCATTTATGGGTTCATTCAACAAATATTTACTAAAAACCTGCTATGGACCAAAACTGCTCCAGGCAATGAAGCTGCAGCAGGAAGAAATACCAATAACCTGCTTCCATGGAACTGACATTCTAGCGAGGAAGAAAAACGATAAACAAATAAATACGTAATATCAAGGCAAAGAAAAGTTCTTTGAAGGGAAAAAGGCCCAGTGAAAACAAAGAAGGATGGTTATGATAAGATCAAAGGAGGTTTATTTTGATAGTTAGATAGTTTCTTACAAAACTAATCATACTGTATGATCTAGCAATAACATTCCTTGGTATTATTCAAATGAGTTAAAACCCTGCACACAGATGTTTACAGAAGCTTTATCCATAATCACCAAAACTTGGATGCAATCGCAACATCATTCCATAGGCCAATGGATAAATAAATTGTGGTACACGCAGACAATAGCACATTATTCAGCACTAAAAAGAAACGAGCTACCAAGCCACAAAAATTCATGTAAGAAAGTTAAATGTCCCAGGTTCGATGCACGATACTGGATGCTTCGGGCTAGTGCACTGGGACGACCCAGAGGGATGGTATGGGGAGGGAGGAGGGAGGAGGGTTCAGGATGGGGAACACATGTATACCTGTGGCGGATTCATTTTGATATTTGGCAAAACTAATACAATTATGTAAAGTTTAAAAATAAAATAAAATTTAAAAAAAATAAGAAAGTTAAATGTCTATTATCTGAAAAGGCTATTTATTACATGATTTCAATTATATAATTTACTGGAAAATGCAAAAGCTATGGTGATACTAAAAAGATTAGCGGTTGCCAGGGGCTGCAGGAAGGGACAGCTGAACTGGCAGAAGGCAGGATTTTCAGGACAGTGAAAGTACTCTACATGATACTCTAATGCTGGATACATGTCATTATACATTTGTCCAAATTCACAGCATGTACACCACCCAAGAGGGAACCCTAATGTAAACTATGGACTTTCTAAAATATGTCAGTGTAGTTTCATCAACTGTAATAGATGTACCACATGGAAGAGGACGTTGATGGTGAGGGAAGTGTGTGTTTGGGGAAGATGGGGGTGCCTATCCGGGATATGGTCAATCTCTGTACTTTCTGCTCAATTTTGCTGTGAACCTAAAATCACTCTCAAAAGTAAACCTTATTAAGAAAAACAGGGAGAAAAAAAAAAGACTTCTTTCAACAAAAGGTTTCTTGAGGTGAAACTGGAGAGAAGTGAAAGAGTCACTGGAAAACCAAGGAAAGCTTGTTTGGGCAAAGTAAAGAGACCAAACAAAAGCCCCATGGGAGGACTCCTGACTGATAGGTCCTGAGGCAGGATTCATGACTACCTTTGAGAAGGGACAAAGAGGCTACTATGACAGGAAGAGAGCGAATGAATGAAGTACATGTAGTGACAGAAGCGAGAGAACAGAGAGGGTGGGAGAGACGATCAGGTCAAAGCAGATCATAAGGGCCAGACATGGTAAGAAAGAACTTCAAAAATAATCACAAGTGTGACTGGAGGACACTGATAGGCTGAATGTAGGAAAACAGTATCTGATTTACATTTAAAGAAATTCAAGGTTCAACATATAGCTGATTCATTTTGCTGTTCAGCAGAAATAAACACAACATTGCAAAGCAATTATACTCTAGTACAAATAATAAATAAAGTGTTAGTCATTCAGTCATGTCCAACTGTTTTGCAACCCCATGGACTGGAGCCTGTCAGGCTCCTCTGTCCGTGGAACTCTCTAGGCAAGAATACTCAATTGGGCAGCCATTCCTTTCTCCAGGGGATATCCTTCCAACACAGCAATCAAACGTGGGTCTCCTGCATTGCAGGCAGATTCTTTACTGTCTGAGCCACCAGTTCAGTTCAGTCGCTCAGTCGTGTCCGATTCTTTGTGACCCCAAGAATCGCAGCACGCCAGGCCTCCCTGTCCATCACCAACTCCCGGAGTTCACTCAGACTCACGTCCATCGAGTCAGTGATGCCATCCAGCCATTTCATCCTCTGGCGTCCCCTTCTCCTCCTGCCCCCAATCCCTTCCAGCATCACAGTCTTTTCCAATGAGTTAGCTCTTCGCATGAGGTGGCCAAAGTACTGGAGTTTCAGCTTCAGCATCATTCCCTCCAAAGAAATCCCAGGGCTGATCTCCTTCAGAATGGACTGGTTGGATCTCCTTGCAGTCCAAGGGACTCTCAAGAGTCTTTCCCAACACCACAGTTCAAAAGCATCAATTCTTCGGCACTCAGCCTTCTTCACAGTCCAACTCTCACAGCCATACATGACCAGAGGAAAAACCCATAGCCTTGACTAGACGGACCTTTGTTGGCAAAGTAATGTCTCTGCTTTTCAATATGCTATCTAGGTTGGTCATAACTTTCCTTCGAAGGAGTAAGCGTCTTTTAATTTCACGGCTGCAGTCACCATCTGCAGTGATTTTGGAGCCCCAAAAAATAAAGTCTGACAATGTTTCCCCTGTTTCCCCATCTATTTCCCATGAAGTGATGGGACTGGATGCCATGATCTTAGTTTTCTGAATGTTGAGCTTTAAGCCAACTTTTTCACTCTCCACTTTCACTTTCATCAAGAGGCTTTTTAGTTCCTCTTCACTTTCTGCCATAAGGGTGGTGTCATCTGCATATCTGAGGTTATTGATATTTCGCCTGGCAATCTTGATTCCAGCTTGTGTTTCTTCCAGTCCAGCGTTTCTCATGATGTACTCTGTATATAAGTTAAATAAGCAGGGTGACAATATACAGCCTTGACGTACTCCTTTTCCTATTTGGAACCAGGGGAAGCCCAAATAAAACAAATGGGTTGTATTTACATAACCACAGAGCACAACACACCACATATGCTGGCCGTAATTCTCTCCAACTAATAATGTGATGAATTCATTCCAGATACTATGCAAAACAAATAAATATAACCAGGCCAAAAAAAGAAAAAAGAAATTCAAGATTCAGATGACATTAAAAATTACTCCCAGCAAAGCATACGAGAAAAAGCCATTTTGCTTCTTTCCAGTCTGATGTAAAGAGCTTAAAATCTAGGGAATAGTTGTTTTCTGAATCACTGTTAAATGACAAGGTGAAACACAAATCATAGGTATTTTTAGTTATAGGTGCATTTATAGTATTCCAAGCAAATTTACAAATACCCCAAGCAAATAAGGAATACAGTCTAAACCTAAACATGTTTGCCTTGCACAGCTACAGAGTAAAAGTGAATTCAAAATAAGTCCAAGGCCTCATTCATGATAAAATATTATCACCACTATCCAAAAAAAACTTCATACGTGTCTAAGGGCAGTAAAAAAAGATTAGCGCTTACCTCACAGAACCTTCTGGAACATTTGGCACATACAGAGTAACAGGAAACGGGTGCTGACTGGCAGATTTCATAGTTGCCATTGCCCGTAAAGCTTCCACTTCATTACGTGGGGATGAAACCTTCATACATCCTAAATAGGTCAGTTTGTTAAATAAAACACTATCCTCTTCAGGTATTTCACTTAGAGAAGATGGTCTGGGTGTAGAAATTTCTGAGGGAAGAAAAAAAAAGAAACACCCAAAAGTTAATGTAAAACTTCCCAGTATAATTTCACCTATTGCCCAAAAACAAATGAAAAAATTGCAAATAAAATTCAGGTCTCCAACTGACAAAGAATTAATAACCAAAATATACAAGCAGTTCGTGTAGCTCAATACAAGAAAAACAACCCACCCAATCAAAATGTGGGCGAAAGACCTAAACAGACATTTCTCCAAAGGAGACATACAAATGGCTAATAAACTCATGAAAAGATGCTCAACATCACTCATTATTAGAGAAATGCAAATCAAAACCACAGTGAGGTATCCTCTCATGCCAGTCAGAATGGCCACCATCAAAAAGTCTGCAAACAATAAATGCTGGAGAGAGTGTGGAGAAAAGGGTGAGAATGGTACAGCCACTATGGAGAACAATGTGGAAAATCCTTAAAAAAACTGGGAATAGAACTGCCATACGACCTAGCAATCGCACTGCTGGGCATACACACAAGGAAACCAGAATTGAAAGAGACAGATGTACCCCGATGTTCATTGCAGCACTGTTTACAATGCTATGACATGGAAGTAACCTAGATGTCTATTAGCAGACAAACGGATAAGGAAGTTGTGATACATATACACAAAGGGATATTACTTAGCTGTTAAAAAAAAGAACACATTTGAGTCAGTTCTAATGAGGTGGATGAAACTGGAGCCTATTATACAGAGTGAAATAAGTCAGAAAGAGAAACATAAATACTGTATATTAACACAGATATATGGAATTTAGAAAGACAGTAACGACCCTATATGCAAGGCAGCGAAAGAGACACAGATGTAAAGAACAGACTTTTGGATTCTATGGGAGAATGCGGGAGTGGGATGATTTCAGAGAATAGCACTGAAACATGTATATTACCATATGTAAAACAGATGACCAGTGCAAGTTCGATGCATGAAGCAGGGCACTCAAAGCAGTGCTCTGGGACAACCCAGAGGGATGAGTGGGGAGGGAGATAGGAGGGGTGCTCAAGATGGGGGACACATGTGCACCAGTGGCTGATTAATGTCAATGTATGGCAAAAACCATCACAAAATTATAAAGTAACTGTCCTCCAATTAAAACAAATTAATTCAGTTCGGTTCAGTTCAGTCACTCAGTCGTGTCCAACTCTTTGCAACCCCATGAACCACAGCATTCCAGGCCTCCCTGTCCATCACCAACTCCTGGAGACCACCCAAACCCACGTCCATTGAGTCAGTGATGCCATCCAACTGTCTCATCCTCTGTCATCCCCTTCTCCTCTTGTACTCAATCTTTCCAAGCATCAGGATCTTTTCAAATGAGTCAGCTCTTCACATCAGGTGGCCAAAGTATTGGAGTTTCATCTTCAACATCAGTCCTTCCAATGAACACCCAGGACTGATCTCCTTTAGGATGGACTGGTTGGATCTCCTTGCAGTCCAAGGGACTTTCAAGAGTCTTCTCCAACACCAGAGTTCAAAAGCATCAATTCTGCAATAAACATTGGTGTACACATGTCTCTTTCAATTCTGGTTTCCTTGGTGTGTATGCCCAGCAGTGGGATTGCTGGGTCATATGGCAGTTCTATTTCTAGTTTTTTAAGGAATCTCCACACTGTTCTCCATAGTGGCTGTACTAGTTTGCATTCCCACCAACAGTGTAAGAGGGTTCCCTTTTCTCCACACCCTCTCCAGCATTTATTGCTTGTAGACTTCTGGATCACAGCCATTCTGACTGGCATGAAATGGTACCTCATTGTGGTTTTGATTTGCATTTCTCTGATAACGAGTGATGCTGAGCATCTTTTCATGTGTTTGTTAGCCATCTGTATGTTTGTAATAGCCAGGACATGGAAGCAACCTAGATGTCCATTAGCAGATGAATGGACAAGAAAGCTGTAGTACATATACACAATGGAGTATTACTCAGCCATTAAAAAGAATACATTTGAATCAGTTCTAATGAGGTGGATGAAACTGGAGCCTATTATACAGAGTGAAGTAAACCAGAAAGAAAAACACCAATACAGTATACTAACACATATATCGGAGAAGGCAATGGCACCCCACTCTAGTACTCTTGCCTAGAAAATCCCATGGATGGAGGAGCCTGGTAGGCTGCAGTCCATGGGGTCGCTGAGGGTCGGACATGACTGAGGGACTTCACTTTCACTTTTCACTTTCATGCATTGGAGAAGGAAATGGCAACCCACTCCAGTGTTCTTGCCTGGAGAATCCCAGGGACGGGGGAGCCTGGTGGGCTGCCATCTATGGGGTCACACAGTCGGACACGGCTGAAGTGACTTAGCAGCAGCAACGCATATATATGAAATTTAGCAAGATGGTTAATGACAACCCTGTATGAGAGACAGCAAGAGACATAGATGTATAGAACAGTCTTTTGGACTCTGTGGGAGAGGGAGGTGGGGGATGATTTGGGAGAAAGGCATTAAAACGTGTGTAATGTAAGAAACGAATCGCCAGTCCAGGTTCAATGCAGGATACAGGAAGCTTGGGACTGGTGCACTGGGATGACCCAGAGGGATGGTATGGGGAGGGAGGTGGGAGGGGGATTCAGGATGGGGAACACGTGTACACCCATGGCGGATTCACGGTGATGTATGGCAAAACCAATACAATATTGTAAAGTAAAAAAAAAAATTATAATAATAAAAAAACCCCAAAAGCATCAATTCTTCAGCACTCAGCTTTCTTTATAGTCCAACTCTCACATCCATACATGACTACTGGAAAAACCATAGCCTTGACTAGACGGACTTTTGTTGGCAAAGTAACTTCTTTGCTTTTGAATATGCTGTCTAGGTTGGTCATAACTTTTCTTCCAAGGAGTAACCGTCTTTTCATTTCATGGCTGCAATCACCACCTGCAGTGATTTTGCAACTCAAAAAGATAAAGTCAGCCACTGTTTCCACTGTTCCCCATCTATTTGCCATGAAGTGATGGGACCAGATGCCATGATCTTAGTTTTCTGAATGTTGAGCTTTAAGCCAACTTCTTCACTCTCCTCTTTCACTTTCATCAAGAGGCTCTTTAGTTCTTCTTCGCTTTCTGCCATAAAGGTTGGTGTCATCTGCATATCTGAGGTTATTGATATTTCTCCCAGCAATGTTAATTCCAGCTTGTGCTTCTTCCAGTCCAGCGTTTCTCATGATGTACTCTGCATATAAGTTAAATAAGCAGGGTGACAATATACAGCCTTGACATACTCCTTTTTCTATTTGGAACCAGTCTGTTGTTCCATGTCCAGTTCTATCTGTTGCTTCCTGACCTGCATACAGGTTCTCAAGAGGCAGGTCAGGTGGTCTGGTATTCCCATCTCTTTCAGAATTTTCTTTCTTTTTCATTTTATTGTGATCTAGTTTATTGTGATCCACACAGTCAAAGGCTTTGGCATAGTCAATAAAGCAGAAATAGATGGTTTTCTGGAACTCTCTTGCTTTTTCAATGATCCAGTGAATGTGTTCAAGTTTTTAAAAATTTAGGTCTCTCTGTGTTTTCATTTATTTTAATGTTTATCCTATATCTTTTGAGTTCTGGAATTGGCCATTTTGTACTGCAGATCTCTCAAAGTATTATCTTACTTATCTATAACTTCTTTAAAGGAAAGGGAAAAAAGTCTACACTTCGTATTTTAAAAAGTCAAAAATAACAGAGTTCAAATGATATAAAATATTGAAGAGAAAAAACTATACCAAGACAGTGTAAAAGTGCCAAAAAATAATGAAAATAACATCAAATTTATTAAGCAGCCTAATTTCCTAAGCAAAAATTAACAACGTTAAGATATTTCATCTCACACTAGTATCAACAAAAGGCAAACTCCTTATTTTGTTCGATCCTGGCTTGCTGGCTTCTACAAACTATGTAAGTATCCCAATGAAAATTTTTTCCTCAAAGTAATTATTTTGATGAATTATCCTATGACTGCTCCCCCAATTCTTTTTTTAAAAAATCCACTTTAATTCTAGCAGAGGATGCACGTAGCAAAGTCCCAACTGTGGTTAGACAGCATTCATCTGCATATATCAGCTAGTATAAAGCTTCCCCTCTGCACCCTCCCCATCCGCACCTAAAAACCCCATTCAGCTAGTCTCCAACTCTTCCCATTACCCATATCCATGCTGTACAATATTAAGCATGCCTGTCTCACCCAAACTAGATCCTTGTGGCATGCTCTAATTCTATTAGCAAGATTATACTTACAGGATATTAATATATAATTCATAAAAGCCATTCTCAACCTCCCCACCCCAGCTTTCAAATATTATACTAAACCATGCACCCTTCACCACTTTTTTTTCTATTCAAAAACTAAAGCCATTCAAAATGAAGTATTTTATCTACCATGTTCTTCAATCACTGAAGCATGTTTCTCCCTGCTTTGAATCAGTTCAGTGTAATGTATTTCAAAAGAGACAAAAAACTATAAATACAATAGAAAAAAAAAGAAAGAAAAAACTACAAATACAATTTAAGCCTGAATGTTAATATGTTACGTGTGTGTGTGCACAGAATGAATTTTGTTAACCGAGCAAGTACTTATGCAAAACAATTACACGCAAGAGCCACTGGTAAAACTATGCTTCAGTGACTGATGAACATGGTAGATTAAGTAGTTCAAATGGTCTAATTTATGTGTAACTGGAGTCCTACAAAAGAGGCAAGGTGCAGGAAAAGCTTTCTAAAGAAATAAATATTTTATAAAATATGTGAAATGCACAGATTCATGAAACCCTGTATACTCCAAATACAAAAACAATACACCAATGGATCCAAAAACGACAGATGGCAAAATCAGTAGATAAGACCTTTTAAAATACCTATTATAAATATGGTAGAGGAATTAAAGAAAAGCACCTAACAAAAGGAGAAAAATGGAAGACAGAAAAAAAAGAACCAAAAGAAATTCTAGAGCCAAAAAATGCAAGAGCTAAAATGAAGTATTCTCTTGGTGAATATAACTAATTCTAATTTGCATAAGAAAATACAAATGTTAAAGAAGTTCCTTATATTGTAAAGAACATAATAAGAATGTTAAAGAAAAATGAAACTAGAGGGAAACTGAAGAGCACCAAAAGTCATAAATATGACTTTTTTCTTATTGTTTAACTTCTTTAAAATACAACAGACTGCTGGGTATATCCATTTAGAAATCTTACAAGTTAGTATGTCTAAAATTGAATTCATTAGATGTTTATTCAACTATTCATATCTCAAATAACTCTTGAATCCATCCTACTTTTCTTTGGCTCCATACTCATTACCCAAATTACTACAGCAGTAACTTGCAGTTCTTCTTTTCTCCAATTTATTACCTATACTTCAGCCACCAAGATTTCCATAAAGATGAAAGAAAGAGGAAGGAAGGAAAGGAGGGAGAGAGGAAATAAATTAGATATACCATGCAAACAGATACACCATGTAAACACTAACTGCAAGAAAACCAGAATGGGTATATCAGTACCAGAAAAATCAGACTTCAAAACAATGAACAGTAACAGGAGAAAATCAGACATTTCACAATAACAAAAGGGTCAATTTATAAGAAAAATGTAATTTAAAAAGTGGCTATGACCCTCATACCAGAGCTTCAAAACACCTGAAGCAAAAACTAGCAGAACTGAAGACGCTCACACTGAGTCAGTCAAGCCAAAGTAACAAGTCTATTATAGCTTCTATCTAATAACTGAAAACACTGGGCAGAATATAAAAAGTTACTACCTTAGGACTGTTTTTGTTTTGTATTGTTTTGTTTTAAAGCAAATAACCATAGACAAATTGGAAAGACAAGTCTAAACCTGAAGGACTACCAGTATAGTACTGAATTTCCTTTTATATTTTTTCATCCTTTATATCTCATATTTGATCTAAGGGCAGCCCAAGTTGCAGAACTGTGCAGTGAGCAACAAAACTGTGAGAGAAATCCAATATCTGGCCAAAACAAACAGAAAAAGGAGTCCTTGTAAACCACAGAGTGTTTGGGGAGTTATACCATTTTTCTCTCTCTCTCTTTCTTCTCTCCCAGTTCTACCACAAGGCCAGCCCCAGTGATAGAGCTGCACCACTGTGTGTGAGAGTGTGTGTGTGTGTGTGTGTTGGGGGAGCATGGGGTGGGGGGTGGGGAGGACTGTGTGTGTGAGAGAGTGTGTGTGTGTGTATGTGTGTGTGTGTTGGGGGAGCATGGGGTGGGGAGGACTGTGTGTGTGTGTGTGTGTGTGTGTGTGTGTGTGTGTGTGTGTTGGGGGAGCATGGGATGGGGAGGACTGTGTGAGTGTGAGTGTGTGTGTGTGAGTGTGTGTGTGTGTGTGTGTGTGTGTGTGTGTTGGGGGAGCATGGGGTGGGGGGTGGGGAGGACTGTGTGTGTGTGTGTGTGCGTGTGTGTGTGTTGGGGGAGCATGGGGTGGGGAGGACTGGGGGAGAAAATAGAGCATCTACAACTCCAGGGAGAAGAAAGGAAACCTCTCAGTAGTTAAAATACCCAAGCAAGGGGCAAGGATCTTGTGGTTCAAAAAAGAAAAAGGAGGCCTCTGCTATTTTTTTCTTTCTTTTCTCTCACCACCCTGTCCTAAAGTTGACTCTAGTCATACAAGACCACATAACAGTACAAAGTAACAAAAATTCTAAGTAAGAAATCCATTTTTCTACTTAGGGAAAGAAGGAAAATGGGCCCCAAGAAGCCAAAGAGTATGGGGGAAACCGTGAGGAGGACAGTTGGAGTAGGCAATCCCCTAATTCTGTGTATGAACTAACATAAATCTTGGGGTTCACCACCATGCTATACATGTGTGGAACAGACCAAAGAAGCATAGCAAAGGTTTTAGAATTGACTGACTTTGGAACCAGAAAGCAAGACAGAACTTGCAGTCTGGATGCAACCAACTGGATTGCCTGCTAAAATAAAATCAACATCCTTCAGAGGATTTTTACCTGGAAACACAATCTCAAATGTAAGAATCAGAAAGTCTGGGGAAAAATTCCATTATTTAACAACAACAACAAAAAATCAAACAAAGGTGACCAACTGTCAAGGGGAAAAAGCAATCAACAGATACCAGTCCCCAAAAGATGCAGTTGCATCAGAAGCATCAGAAAAAAACTTTAAAACTGGTATTATAACCACGCTCTGTGGCATAAAGGTGAAAAAATTCAGAATGAATGAAAATATTAAAATCTGCAGCTGAGGAACAGAAAATATAAAAAGGAACAAGGTAAACTTAAAACAAGAGAGAGAGAATATCTAAAATTAAAAATTCACTGGATGGGCTCAAAAGCAAGGAGGTAACAGAACTAAGAGTCAGTAAACTGGAGCACAGATCAACAGAAATTTTCTAAACTAAAGAAGAGAGAAAAAAGATTGGGAAACAATGAAGAGTCTTAGGAATTGTAGGAAAATGTAAGAGTTTTGTTGTGTTAGGGGAAAAGACCATGCACAAAAAAAAACTTCCGAATTTCATAAAAGATGTAAATTTACAGATTCAAAAATCTCAATAAACATCAATAATGATAAATTCAAAGAAAATCATCCCCATATAATCAAACTGCTGGAAAATGAAAATATTAAAAGTAGACATAGAAAAACAGCACGTTACAAACAAGAGAACAACAAATGATTCAAATGACTCAGATTTCTCATCAGAAACTATGGAGAAAAGAAGACAGCAGAACAACATCTTTACAGTACTCAAAGAAAACAACTATTCAAAGAATACTGACTGCACCACAGAATTCCAGGGGTTAGGTACATCAGTGGAGAGAAAAGGCCTACACCCTGCCCAGGGCCCGTTTTAAGCAGATGTGTTATAACTATCGGGCTCAGACTTAAAATTGTGTGCAATTTTATTTTAAGGTTCAAGATTTCCAGAACTATTGATGATGACAAACATTTAACTTGGTACTCACTTTGTGCCACACATTTTATTAATACAAAATACTTTCTATGGATGATACAGATGGTATCATTTAAGCTTCTGAATCCCTATGAAATTGTTTCTATTTTAACTCTACTTTACAGATGAGATAACTTACCATTAGAGAAGTTGAATAACTTGCCCAAGCCACAGACAGAGCCTGGATTTCAACCCAGGTCTGAGCTCCAAATATGTCTTAATCTCTAAAAAAGGTCTAAAATAGAATGAATTAAAAGCAAAATGAAGTATATTCTGCTCTTAATTATAGAGAGTATCAGCTCTTCAAGGGAAAGAATTGTTCTATCCTTCTTCTATTCCCAGGACTTTTAACAGTCTCTAAAAGACTAAATACTCAATAATACACCAAACAAATCAATCAGTAAATAAATGAAATTTTTTAGAGTTAGTGATCCTTTCAGCAACCAAGTAATGGCAAACACACATCTCTGGACACCACCTGGATCCTATTCTATCCACAACTAAATGTATCATAACTGCAGCCACCATGTAGACAAAAACTCATGATGAGTGGAAATCCTGGGTTAAGGAGGCAAATATTTTTTAGCAAGCCAATACTTTTAGACCTAGTAAAATCACACACCACTGCAATAAGCTAATATCTTTATAAATATAAATTCAGTTTTATACAAGTCATTCTTCAATTCTATTATCCCTTCCTCAGCAGAAAGATGCAAAGAGTAACAAAGAGCATGAAAGAGAAGACTCATTATGTAACCAAACAGTATTTTAGTAAATTGCCGAAAACTAGCAAAAATTCCCTGTACAGCTGAATCCAAGTAGCCAGGATATACAATCATCAAATGACAAAAACCAAAAAGTTAACCAATAAGTTAAATTGATGATGTTTAAACAAAAGCATTTATCTATTCAATTTTATCACTGGCAAACTACATATCTTTAATACTCACTTCAGCCCATTTAAATATAGACACTTTCCAGGTAGTTCCTTACCATTCAAGTTAGGGGTTATTTTAAATTGACCACAAGAATTCTCTTAAAAACTGCAACTATGAAGAGACAGCTGAGAAGTCTCCTCTTAGTTCTTTCAGGCTACTGTATAACAAAATACCACATGGATGGCTTACAAACAGACATTTATTTCTCCCAGCTCTGGATGCTGGGAAGTCCACGACTGAGGCTCTGGCAGATGGCTGTCTCATAAGAGCTCACTTTCTAGGCAGCATCTCTTCGCTGTGTCCTCACACTGCAGGAGGCACAAGCTAGCTTGTAGCACTTTGGCCTAGATTTACATTTAGCCTACATAAACATTCAGAAATGGATCTGCTGCTGCTGCTGCTGCTAAGTCGCTTCAGTCATGTCCAACTGTGTGTGACCCCATAGACGGCAGCCCACCAGGCTCCCCCGTCCCTGGGATTCTCCAGGCAAGAACACTGGAGTGGGTTGCCATTTCCTTCTCCAATGCAGGAAAGTGAAAAGTGAAAGTGACGTCACTCAGTCATGTCCGACTCTTGGCAACCCCATCACTCAGTCGTGTCTGACTCTTCACGACCGCATGGACTGCAGCCTACCAGGCTCCTCCGCCCGTAACATTTTCCAGGCAAGAGTACTGGAGTGGGTTGCCATTGCCCTCTCTGCAGAAATGGATCACACGGCCTTAAATCAATTGGGATGCTATCTCTTCTGCAGAGTGACTTAGTGAGGAATCTGAATATAACCAAGACCAGCATGTATTGATTCATGTCATTCCCTTGACCACAACAAAATGGTTCAGTTGGTCCAATCAGAGTAAAATTCACAACTTTTTGTTCCATGGTTAAAACACCAGAGCCTCTCTCAACCACCAGGTATAAACAAATCATTTACCCTTACTTATCAATTTCTGCTGCTAACTAGCCATGACATGGAGAAGATCAAAGCTGAGTAGTTTACAAAGAAATATTACCAGAGCCCAGATCAAACCACACCTCCAGTGTCTAAACCAGTAGGAGTTGGGTTGAGGTGGGTTTGCCTTTTCCTGATCCAAAATCATTTTCACTTATAAGGCTGGTATTCCTACTATAAATTCTACTTATTCATGCATGTATTTATCATTTATTATACTGTAATAAACACTTTTACAGTATTATTACACTGATGGAGTTGATATGCTATTTTACTTAGAATTTTCACAAACTATAAATTAAAATAACTGTATTTAAATTGAATAAGAAGGCACAGCATATAAAAGAATGTGTATATTAATTATTCTTTGATACCCAAGAATTTATTCATTTGTTAAGCATTTACTGAAGATCTACTATACTCCAAGTCATTGTTCAGTCACTAAGCCATGTCCAACTCTGTGAACCCATGGACTGCAGGACACCAGGCTCCCCTGTCCTCCACCATCTCCTGGAATTTGCTCAAATTCATGCCCACTGAGTCGGTGATATTTTCCAGTCTTCTCATCCTCTGCCACCCGCTTCTCCTTCTGCCTTCAATCTTTCCCAGCATCAGGGTCTTTTCCAATGACTTGGCTCTTCACATCAGGTGGCCAAAGCATTGGAGCTTCAAAGTCTTTACAATGAACGTTCAGGGTTAATTTCCTTTAGGATCGACTGGTTTGATCTCCATGCAGTCCAAAGGACTCTCAAGAGTCTTCTCCAGCACCACAATTTGAAGCATCAATTCTTCAGAGCTCAAACTTCTCTATGGTCCAACTCTCACATCCCTACATGACTACTAGAAAAACCATAGTTTTGACTATACAGACCTTTGTTGTTAAAGTGACATCTCTGCTTTTTAATACGCTGTCTAGTTTTGTCACAGTTTCCTTCCAAGGAGCAAGCGCCTTTTAATTTCATGGTTGAAATTAATGGGTAAACTGAGTACCATAGTAAAGTGAGTACCCAGACATAGTACTAGTTCTCAAGCAACACTGAGACTGATTTTACAGGTAGAGATACAAACAGAAGCTTAAGAACCAAAGTGGGAACTCTCGACCAGAACTGTAAAGTTGGTGGCCTTGATCTTAGAAAATTAAGCTAATAAAATTTTCATCATCAGTATTTCTCTTACAGTTTCCAAGAGTTCAATACAGTACCTGTATTTGATGGATCCAAAATTAACTGAAGAGATGGCTTATTTGTTTGCCTGGCTGAAATATTTCCAAATGAATGGTCTGAAATCTCACTGGAACTTGGACAATCAACAGGAAGGCTGCTTTGCCCCTTCTCCGAATCTCTCAAAATCTCTTCCATGGCTTTTTCCAGTTGTTCATCACCATTAGAAACTATCTACAGACAAAGGAAAACAATTCCTTTCAATCATAATATGGTTCTACTACTACAAAATACTGCATTTCTAGAACATATTTAAATTTAAAAATAGTTACTGAATACCAAGAATTAGTTGTACCTAATTTCATGAGATATAACAGAAAATTCTGAGTTTAAAAAACCAAGAAACAATAGAGGACTTATTAGTTTCAGAAAAGGATTCTCCAGAAAAACCCAAGGCAGTTTCCAACTATATTTGGCCTAGGAGCTTACTTAGAGATTTTCGGGGTTTTTTTCTTTTTTTTACCTTTCAGTAACACATTCTAAAAATCAAGTAATCCTAAATTTATGTGTTTTAAAGAGAAAAATTGATAAGTTTAAATAGACAATATATAGTGTTAATATCATTTAAAAGGTCATATTTTCTGTTATCATAACATAAATATGTTTGTGATTTCTTTACAAATTTTGCTTGAGCGGCCAAGGAGTATCGGTAATTTCCTTATATTTAAGTTGGCTGACCTTTTTCTTAAAAACCAAGTGAGACACACCAAGCATAAGTAAATAAATGCCTTAAGCACATTAATGTGAAAACAGAGTTAAATGAATTTAAATAGCTATTTATTTAAGTATACATAAGAATTGATGCTTTTGAACTGTGGTGTTGCAGAAGACTCTTGAGAGTCCCTTGGACTGCAAGGAGATCCAACCAGTCCATTCTGACGGAGATCATCCCTGGAATTTCTTTGGAAGGAATGATGCTGAAGCTGAAACTCCAGCACTTTGGCCACCTCATGCGAAGAGCTAACTCATTGGAAAAGACTGTGATGCTGGGAGGGATTGGGGGCAGGAGGAGAAGGGGATGCCAGAGGATGAGATGCCTGGATGGCATCACCGACTCGATGGACGTGAGTCTGAGTGAACTCCAGGAGTTGGTGATGGACAGGGAGGCCTGGCGTGCTGCGATTCATGGGGTCACAAAGAGTCGGACACGACTGAGTGACTGATCTGATCTGATCTGATTGACTATTTTAATGAAATTATAAAACTATATATCCTCAACATAATGTAAAATGATTACTTAACCATCTAATTTTTACAAATTAGATGTAAAATTTTTTATTAGATTGATATTTTATTAGATTAACATACTAACATACCTTTGTATCATAACTAATACTAAATACAAGTCATAAATAATATACAGCATTTTAGGCTAATTCCTTTCTCCCTATATCTAGGTGGTTATACAATTCCCATAGATATATACCTGGGTTTGTTTGGTTTTATTTATAAATAAGAAAACAGTTTTCATTTGGTCAAACATCATACATATATCTGTTTGCAATAAAAAAACATATATATATCAAATACATACCTGAATTGGTACACAGCTTCAAAGAAAAGACTTTTTTTGATAACTCAAACGTTATGCTGCCTAACAAAAACGCAACATAAAAATGAAAAATAAAAAGGACCACATCTAAATAAAAACTCAATGACTAAAATTACAAAACCTATACTTAAAAAATATTCAGACAAGTGTTAATCACACAGATGAATGCTACAAGCTGACTTAAAGCATAAAAATCATAAAGCAAAGTCTCTCAAGTGAAAGTAATACATAACTACATATTTATATAAGTAATTTTTAAAACCCAGCAGCAGTGAGAGACAAAAGTATCCAGATAAATTAAACTGCTGTAAGATTTAACCATTAAGTCTAACTTGCCAATTATCCTTTCTCTTCTTTTTTCCCTCCTATTTCTTATTTCTGAATTCTAAAAGATAAACAACCAAAAATAAAAAAATTTAAAAATAACAAACCTAACAATTATGTCTCTGGATAAATCAAACATTGATTCTATTCTCAAAGTGAGTACTTAAGAAAAAACTTTGGATTGTATACACTTCCTAAGGTAAGTTGCACCTAGTTAAAAAGAATAATTTAAAATAATATCATTTGTAGAAAAGGAAAAAATACCTTCAGTTCAGGTTTTTCATCATCTTTTGTAGAAGTATCACCTCCATGCTGAGGAACCAAAACAAATTCTTCACTGTTGAGTGTAGTCACAGAATCCGATGACCCACTAACCTTCTGTAATGAAGCTCTGACCTCCATTTCAGTTCTGCAAACTTCTCTTTCCACATCCACCTGGTCAAAACCACAAAGATTAAGAAAAAAACTGGTGAATAAAAACATGAACTATTGAGTACCTGGATCAATTTTGGGGGGGGCCTTTAAACATGGTTCAGGCAAAGAATTCTGCTGGCTAGATAATCATCTCAAAACTAGGGAGTCTACCTTCTTGGACTGGGCCACATAATAAGAGATGTACCCTGAGTTTCCAGACTAAACGAACCATATTGTTCTCTGAACACCACCACAAACCTGCCCATCTCAACTAAAAGGATTTACTACTATAAGGCACTCTCTATATTTCTCTGAGAAATACTTTTTGTCCTTTTTATAAATATAGAAAACAAATAAGAAATAAGCTAGAAGTATGTACAAATTCACACACAAACAAAAATACATTCACTGGTGACTTTATAACCAAATCCAAATGTCTGCATAACTTATCTCCTCACACTAATAAGCACTGTACCTTAAAATATTTTTTATGTGTCACTTAAGTTGACAGATTAATACAGAATTCAACATTCTAAGCCATGTATCTTTTCCTTTCCAAACACAAAACCACTTATCTATAGGAAGCAGAAAATGGGGAGTTGGGGCGGGCGTGCCAAGGGGAGCAAAGCTTTATATTGCACTCATGCAGCAGTATTCAAATACTGTGTTCTATATATAGATCTCAATACTGTTTTCTATATAGATCTCTAGAAGCTCAGCTGGTAAAGAAACCACCTACAATATAGGAGACCCTGGTTTGATTCCTGAGACAGGAAGATCCGCTGGAGAAGGGATAGGCTACCCACTCCAGTATTCTTGGGTTTCCCTGGTGGCTCAGCTGGTAAAGAATCTGCCTGCAATGTGAGAGACCTGGGTTCAATCCCTGGGTTGAGAAGATCCTCTGGAGAAGGAAAAGGCTACCCACTCCAATATTCTGGCCTAGAAAAATCTATGGACTGTAAAGTCCATGGAGTCACAAAGAATCGGACACAACTGAGCAACTCACTTTCACTTCACACCATAGAAACTCAACATTCTCTACCACTTCCAGAAACCCAAATATTCACACAACTAAATGAAACTGAACATGTACACTACATAAGAGTCACTATACTCAACATTTGGGGTTACATCAGTGAATAAGGCAAACAAGATGCCTCCTCTCCTGGAGCTTACAGCTTGTGAGGAAACAAGCAAGCAAGTAAGGAAGGAAATCCCAAATCATTCAACAGGCTATGAAGAAAACACAACAGCCCTAATATAACAAAGAGGAGCTGTAAGGAGTAGTATACAGATGACTATAAGGGAGGTAGTAGGAAAAGACTCTCTGAAAGGGAAATATTTGAGCTGAAAGCAGGAAGATTTAAAAAAGGAACCTTAGGTTAAACAATCTGCTCAGCGACAAAGGGGATAATAAGACAGGGAGGTAAGACAAGTTCAGTTTAGTATAGTTGCTCAGTCATACCCAACTCTTTCCAACCCCATGGACTGCAGCACTCCAGGCTTCCCTATTCATCACCAACTCCCGAACTTTACTCAAAATTCATGTCCATCGAATTGATGATGCCTTTAATCTTTCCCGGCATCAGGGTCTTTCCCAATGACTCAATTCTTGGCATAAGGTAGCCAAAGTATTGGAGTTTCAGCTTCAACATTAGTCCTTCCAATGAATATTCAGGATTGATTTCCTTGAGGATTGACTGGTTTGATTTCCTTGCAGTCCAAAAACTCTCAAGACTCTTTTACAACACCACAGTTCAAAAGCATAAATTTTTCTGCACTCAGCTTTCTTTATAGTCCGACTCTCACATTCATACATGACTACTGGAAAAACGGTGCCTTGACTAGACGGACCTTTGTTGACAAAGTAATGTCTCTGCTTTTGAATATGCTGTCTAGGTTGGTCATAACTTTTCTTCCAAGGAGTAAGAGTCTTTTAATTTCATGGCTGCAGTCACCATCTGCAGTGATTTTGCACCCCAAAAAAATAAAGTCAGCCACTGTTTCCACTATTTCCCCATCTATTTGCCACGAAATGATGGGACTGGATGCCATCACTCTCCTCTTTCACTTTCATCAAGAGGCTCTTTAGTTCTTCTTCACTTTCTGCCATAAGGGTGGAGTCATCTGCATATCTGAGATTATTGATATTTCTCCCGGCAACCTTGATTCCAGCTTGTGCTTCCTCTAGCCCAGCGTTTCTCATGATGTACTCTGCATATAAGTTAAATAAGCAGGGTGACAATATACAGCCTTGATGTACTCCTTTTCCTATTTGGAACCAGACTGTTGTTCCATGTCCAGTTCTAACTGTTGCTTCCTGACCTGCATACAGGTTTCTCAAGAGGCAGGTCAGGTGGTCTGGTATTCCCATCTCTTTCAGAATTTTCCACAGTTTGTGGTGATCCACACAGTCAAAGGCTGTGGCGTAGTCAATAAAGCAGATTTTTTTCTGGAACTCTCTTGCTTTTGTGATGATCCAGCAGATGTTGACAACTTGATCTCTGGTCCCTCTGCCTTATCTAAAACCAGCTTGAACATCTGGAAGTTCACAGTTCACATACGGTTGAAGCCTGGCTTGGAGAATTTTGAGTATTACTTTGCTAGCATGTGAGATGAGTGCAACTGTGTGATAGTGATAGTTTGAACATTCTTTGGGATTGCCTTTCTTTGGAACTGGAATGAAAACTGACCTTTTCCAGTCCTGTGGCCACTGCTGAGTTTTCCAAATTTGCTGGCATACTGAGCGCAACGCTTTCACAGTATTATCTTTTAGGATTTGAAACAGCTCAACTGGAATTCCATCACCTCCACTAGCTTTGTTCGTAGTGATGCTTCTTAAGGTCCACTTGCCTTCGTATTCCAAGATGTCTGGCTCTAGGTGAGTGATCACACCATCATGGTTATCTGAGTCATGAAGATCTTTTTTGTATAGTTCTTTTGTGTATTCTTGCCACCTCTTCTTAATATCTTCTGCTTCTGTTAGGTCCATACCATTTCTGTCCTTTATTGAGCCCATCTTTGCATGAAATGTTCCCTTGGCACCTCTAATTTTCTTGAAGAGATCTCTAGTCTTTCCCATTTTATTGTTTTCCTCTATTTCTTTGCATTGGTCACTGAGGAAGGCTTTCTTATCTCTCCTTGATATTCTTTGGAATGCTGCATTCAAATGGGTATATCTTTCCTTTTTCCTTTGCCTTTCACTTCTCTTCTTTTCTCAGCTATTTATAAGGCCTCCTCAGGCAATCATTTTACCTTTTTGCATTTCTTTTTCTTGGGGATGGTCTTGATCCCCTGCCTCCTGTACAACATCACGGACCTCTGTCCATAGTTCTTCAGGCACTCTGTCTATCAGATCTAATCCTTTGATTCTATGTCACTTCCACTGTATAATTATAAGGGATTTGATTTAGGTCATACCTGAATGGTCTAATGGTTTTCCCTACTTTCTTCAATTTAAGTCTGAATTTAGCAATGAGTTCATGATCTGAGCCACAGTCAGCTCCCGGTCTTGTTTTTGCTCCCTGTATAGAGCTTCTCCATCTTTGGCTGCAAAGAATAAAATCATTCTGACTTTGGTATTGACCATGTGGTGATGTCCATGTGTAGAGTCTTCTCTTGTGTTGTTGGAAGAGGGTGTTTGCTATGACCAGTGCGTTTTCTTGGCATAACTCTGTTAGCCTTTGACCGGCTTCATCTTGTACTCCAAGGCCAAATTTGCCTGTTACTCCAGGTATCTCTTGACTTCCTACTTTTGCATTCCAGTCCTCTATAATGAAAAGAACATCTTTTGAGGGGGTTAGTTCTAGAAGGTCTTGTAGTCTTCATAGAACCATTCAACTTCAGCTTCTTCAGCATTACTGGCCAGGGCATAGACTTGGATTATCGTGATATTGAATGGTTTGCCTTGGAAACAAACAAGAGATCATTCTGTTCCTTTTGAGATTGCATCCAAGTACTGCATTTGGACTCTTTTGTTGACTATGATGGCTATTCCATTTCTTCTAAGGGATTCTTGCCTACAGTAGTAGATAGAATGGTCATCTGAGTTAAATTCACCCATTCCAGTCCATTTTAGTTCACTGATTCCTAAAATGTCAATGTTCACTCTTGCCATCGCCTGTTTGACCACTTCCAATTTGCCTTGATTCGTGGACCTAACATTGCAGGTTCCTATGCAATACTGCTCTTTATAACATCAGACTTTACTTCCATTACCCGTCACATCACAACTGGGTGTTGTTTTTGCTTTGGCTCCATCTCTTCATTCTTCTTGGAGTTATTTCTCCACTCTTTTCCAGTAGCATTTTGGGCACCTACCGACCTGGGGTGTTCATCTTTCAGTGTCCTATCTTCTTGCCTTTTCATACTGCTCATGGGGTTCTCAAGGCAAGAATACTGAAGTGGTTTGCCATTCCCTTCTTGAGTGGACCACGTTTTGTAAGAACTCTCCAAGATGACCCGTCCATCTTGGGTGGCCCTACATGGCATGGCTCACCATTTCACTGAGGTAGACAAGGCTGTGATCTCTGTGATTAGTTTGGTTAGTTTTCTGTGATTGTGGTTTCCATTCTGTCTGCCCTCTGATCGATCAGGACAAGAGGCTTATGGACACTTCCTGATGGGAGAGACAGATTGAGGGGGAAACTGGGTCTCGTTCTGATGGGCCATGCTCAATAAATCTTTAATCAAATTTTGTTGATGGGCAGGGCTGTGTTCCCTCCCTGTTGTTTGACCTGAGGCCAAACTACGGTGGAGGTAATGAAGATAATGGGGACCTTCTTTGAAAGGTCCCATGCAGGCACTGCTGCACTCAGTGCCCCTGACCCTGCAGCAGGCTACTGTCCACCCATGCCTCTGTCAGAGACCCCTGGACACTCACAGGCAAGTCTGGGTCAGTCTTTTGTAGGGTCACTGCTCCTCTCTCCTGGATCCTGGAGCACACAAGGTTCTGTTTGTGCCCTCCAAGAGTCTGCTTCCCCAGTCCTATGTAAGTTCTGGTGGCTCTATGATGGGGTGAATGGCAACCTCCTCCAAGAAGGCTTATGCCATACCCAGGTCGGCTGCACCCAGAGCCCCTGCCCCCGAGGCAGGCCACTGCTGACCCATAATTTCACAAGAGACACTCAAACACAATTCTGGCTCAGTCTCTGTGGAGGTCTCTGGGTCCTGGTACGCACAAGGTTTCAGCCCTCTCAGCGGACAAGCAGACCAGTGCTGAAGAATGCAGGACCTCATAACCATGGTAAGCCTGACCCATGCCAAAAATTCCCCCAGAAATGTTCTTTTTCTCTAATTAGGTTATTTTGTTCACTTCCTCATTAAAAAAAAAAAAAAAAGGCTGCAATATCTCATTTTGCCAGTAGGTGACACTAATACCATTACTCTCATCAAAAAAGGAGGAAAAAAAATTACTTTCACCTTCAAGTCACAGTTGAAAAAACTACTTCCTAACATCATTGAAAAAATCAAAGTTTCTAATAACATCGAAACGAAGAATAATTACTGCCAACTCCAAGGCCTACCTCTCATTTATTTCTGCTAGGCATGTAAACATACTTCTTTTTTAAAACCCTTCAAGCATATTCATCTGTCCTCTAAAAGGTTTTTCTCATTTTGCATATTATGTGTGTGTGCTAAGTCGCTTTAGTTGTGTCTGACTCTTTGCAACCCTATAGACTGTAACCCACTAGGTTCCCTCTGTCCATGTGATTCTCCAGGCAACAACACTGGGGCGGGCTGCCATTTCCAGGTTATCTTCCTGACCCAGGGATCGAACCCATGTCTCACGTTTCCTGCATTGGCAGGCGGGGACTTTACCACTAGCGCCCTTGCATATTATATGTTTCTGAAAATGCAGTATGTATTAGAAGCAACTTTTTACCCTTCCGGCTGCCCCATGAAAGCTTGATTGTCAAGACATTACACACTTCAGGTGTTCTTTCTATGGCCAATCCTTCAAATCCTTTTCGGTTGCCACTCTTCTACTTCACATTTAAATGCTGGAAATTCCCCAAATTCTGAGCTTTTTTCTCTGATTCTTTGCCACTCACTCTTATTGCCAAGGATTTAAATAGCATCTATATACTGAAAGTCTCCCAAATTTCTATCCCAACCCAAATGTCTCCTCTAATTCCTGATTTTGAATCCAACTCTTTGATATTTCCTTGTGGAATTCTATCAGTATCTTAAAATGTGACCCAAGTGGAATTCCTAATGTCTCCTCCAAAATTGTTTCTTATTCAGATTTCCCATTTCTGAAGAACACCACCTTCTACTAAGTTGCACAAACAAAAAATCTGGTTATCATCCTTGATTCATCTCTGCTTCTTCATTCCTCTCATTACCAAGTCATGTCAATCTCACTTTCAAAATAAATCCCACATCTATCTCTCTACATCCATTTTACAAACCTAATACAAGCCATGATCTCACCTATTATAACAGTCTCCAGCGACGTCACTTTCACTTTTCACTTTCCTGCATTGGAGAAGGAAATGGCAACCCACTCCAGTGTTCTTGCCTGGAGAATCCCAGGGACAGGGGAGCCTGGTGGGCTGCCGTCTCTGGGGTTGCACAGAGTCGGACATGACTGAAGCGACTTAGGAGCAGTAGCAACCCATCTCCTTCTTCCAGTCTTCTCCTCCCTGATCTACTAACTGAGCAGCCAAAGAAATATTTTGGAAAGCTAAGTTGGATTACATTAAAGCTCCAGACTAAAGTATTTTAACTAAAATTCAAATAAAATCCAAACTCCCTGCCATGACTTAAATGCCTGACACACCCTTGCATCTGTCACTTTTTCATTACAGCTCTTTAGTCATGGAAAGTTCCTTCCCACTTTAGGTCTTAGCACTTATCCCCTGCCTTCATATGGCTGACTCCTAAAGGTATCACCTGCCATTCATAGACTCAACAAATATTAATTTAATGAGTCCCTACTACGTGACAGAAATCGTAATGGGAACTAGAGACTAAACAGTTACTGAGATGAATGTAGGCCCAATTTTCTTAGACCTAACATTCTTACGGATGTGTTAAATAATACAGAACAAAGTAAATTAGGATCATCTATTGGAATAAGCAATGGAAAAGATGCTGAGAAGGCAGGAGGCAATATGGATTCAATCGACATTTGGATTTAATGATGATGAGCAAATCATGGAAAGAACTGGGGAGAAAGAACTTCATGTAGAAGAAATAGCAAATACTGAGTTGGACAAGAAGTTTGTTAGGATTCTTCCAGATGATATTTCGAACAATCTTCTTGGCCAATCCAATCAAAAACCAAGACGTAAGAGAAGGCTGGCATAGTTTCTAGTGGGGTCACTGCTCCTTTCTCGTGGGTCCTGGTACGCACAAGGTTTTGTCTGTGCCCTCCAGGAGTGTGTGTCCACAGATACAACTGCACTCATCTCACATGAGTAGTAGCAAAGTAATGCCCAAAATTCTCCAAGCTAGCTGTCTATGGGGTCGCACAGAGTCACACACGACTGAAGCGACTTAGCAGCAGCAGCAGGAGGCTTCAACAGTACATGAACCAAGAATTTCCAGATGTTCAAACTGGATTTAGAAAAGGCACAGGAACCAGAGATCAAATTGCCAACATCTGTTAGATCATAGAAAAAGAAAATCACACAAAAACATCTACTTCTGCTTTACTGACTACACCAAAGCCTTTGACCGTGTGGATTACAACAAACTGTGGAAAATTCTTGAAGAGATGGGAATACCAGATCACCTGACCTGCCTCCTGAGAAATCTGTATGCAGGTCAGGAAGCAACAGTTAGAACTGGACATGGAACAACAGACTGGTTCCAAACTGCGAAAGGAGTACGTCAAGGCTGTGTATTGTCACCCTGCTTATTTAACTTATGTGCAGAGTACATCATGAGAAACGCTGGGCTGGAGGAAGCACAAGCTGGAATCAAGATTGCCAGGAGAAATATCAATAACCTCAGATATAGAGATGACACCACCCTTATGGCAGAAAGTGAAGAGGAACTAAACAACCTCTTGATGAAGGTGAAAGAGGAAAGTGAAAAAGCTGGCTTAAAACTCAACATTCAGAAAACGAAGATCATGGCATCTGGTCCCATCACTTCATGGCAAACAGATGAGGAAACAATGGAAACAGTGAGAGACTTGATTTTCTTGCACTCCAAAATCACTGCAGATGGTGACTGCAACCATGAAAATTTTTATAAAAGACGCTTGCTCCTTGGGAGAAAAACAATGACAAACCTAGACAGCATATTAAAAAGAAGAGACATTACTTTGCCATCAAAGGTCCATGTAGTCAAAGCTATGGTTTTCCCAGTTGTCATGTATGATTTAAGAGTTGGACCATAAAGAAGGCTCATCAGTGAAAAATTGATGCTTTGAACTGTGGTGCTGGAGAAGACTTTTGAGAGTCCTTGGACTTCAAGGAGATCAAACCAGTTAATACGAAAAGAAATCAACCTTGAATATTCATTGGAAGGACTGATGCTAAAGCTGAAGCTCCAATACTTTGGCCACCTGATGCGAAGAACGGACTCACTGGGAAAGACCCTAAGGCTGGGAAAGATTGAAAGCAGGAGGAGAAGGGGACGACAGAGGATGAGATGGCTGGATGTCATCACCGAATCAATGGACATGAGTTTGAGCAAGCTCTGGGAGTTGGTGATGGACAGGGAAGCCTGGGCATGCTGCAGTCCGTGGGGTCACAAGAGTCAGAGATGACTGAACTGAAATGAGAGAGAGAGAAGTCGCTCATTCGTGTCTGATTCTTTGAAACCCCATGGACTGTAGCCTAACAGGCTCCTCCATCCATGGGATTTTCCAGGCAAGGGTACTGGAGTGGGTTGCCACTAAGAGAAGGCTTACTGAGAGACAGAAAGGAGGCCATGATAGCTTCAAAATAATAAGTATAGGTACGAATACAGTTGTCCCTCGGTATCCATGGAGAATTGATTCTAGGACCCACCACAGACACCTGAATCCACAGATGCTCAAGTATCGTAATTGACATTCCATATCCTCGATTTGTCATCTGTGGCTTCAACCAACCAGACTGCGTAGTATTGTAGTATTTATTGAAAAAAATCTATGTATATGTAGACTCAGACAATTCAAATGCATGTTGTTCAAAGGTCAACTATACTTGGTATGAAATGAAATATAGATAGGAAGGCAGAGTGCCTGAGGTCACCCCTGTCACAAAGGCTATCTAAATATACCCCCTTTCCAATTCCAACTGTGTCTCCCCTCAAAGGATTCTTCTTCAGTTCAGTTCAGTTGCTCAGTCATGTCCGACTCTTTGCGACCCCATGAACCGCAGTATGCCGGGCCTCCCTGTCCATCACCAACTCCCGGAGTCCACCTAAACTCAGGTCCATTGAGTTGGTGATGCTGTCCAACCAATTATCCTCTGTCATCCCATGCTCCTCCTGCCTTCAATCTTTCCCAGCATCAGGGTCTTTTCAAATGAGTCAGCTCTTTGTATCAGGTGGCCAAAGTATTGGAGGTCCTTCCAATGAACACCTGGGACTGACCTCCTTTAGGATGGACTCGTAGGATGTCCCTGCAGTCCGAGGGACTCTCAAGAGTCTTCTCCAACACCACAGTTCAAAAGCATCAATTTTTCTGCACTCAGCTTTCTTTACAGTCCAACTCTCACATCCATACATGACTACTGGAAAAACCATAGCCTTGACTAGATGAACCTTTGTTGGCAAAGTAATGTCTCTGCTTTTGAATATGCTATCTAGGTTGGTCATAACTTTCCTTCCAAGGAGTAAGCATATTTTAATTTCATGGCTGCAATCACCATCTGCAGTGATTTTGCAGCCCAAAAAAATAAAACCAGCCACTGTTTCCCCATCTATTTGCCATGAAGTGATGGAACCGGATGCCATATCTTCGTTTTCTGAATGTTGAGCTTTAAGCCAACTTTTTCACTCTCCACTTTCACTTTCATCAAGAAGCTCTTTAGTCCTTCTACACTTTCTGCCGTAACGGTGGTGTCATCTGCATATCTGAAGTTATTGATATTTCTCCCGGCTATCTTGATTCCAGCTTGTGCTTCCTCTAGCCCAGCGTTTCTCATGATGTACTCTGCATATAAGTTAAATAAACAGGGTGACAATATACAGCCTTGACGAACTCCTTTTCCTATTTGGAACCAGTCTGTTGTTCCATGTCCAGTTCTAACTGTTGCTTCCTGACCTGCATACAGGTTTCTCAAGAGGCAGATCAGGTGGTCTGGTATTCCCATCTCTTTCAGAATTGTCCACAGTTTATTGTGATCCACACAGTCAAAGGCTTTGGCATAGTCAATAAAGCAGAAATAGATGTTTTTCTGGAACTCTCTTGCTTTTTTGTTGATCCAGAGGATGTTGGCAACTTGATCTCTGGTTCCTCTGCCTTTTCTAAAACCTGCTTGAACATCTGGAAGTTCACAGTTCATGTATTGCTGAAGCCTGGCTTGGAGAATTTTGAGCATTACTTTACTAGCATGTGAGATGAGTGCAATTGTGCGGTAGTTTGAGCATTCTTTGGCATTGCCTTTCTTTGGGATTGGAATGAAAACTGACCTTTTCCAGTCCTGTGGCCACTGCTGAGTTTTCCAAATTTGCTGGCATATTGAGCGCAGCACTTTCACAGCATCATCTTCCAGGATTTGAAATAGCTCAACTGGTATTCCATCACCTCCACCAGCTTTGTTCATAGTGATGCTTCCTAAGGCCCACTTGACTTCCCATTCCAGGATGTCTGGCTCTAGGTGAGTGATCACACCATCGTGATTATCTGGGTCATGAAGATCTTTTTTGTACAGTTCTTCAGTATATTCTTGCCACCTCTTCTTAATATCTTCTGCTTCTGTTTGATCCATACCATTTCTGTCCTTTATTGAGCCCATCTTTGCATGAAATGTTCCCTTGTTATCTCTAATTTTCTTGAAGAGATCTCTAGTTTTTCCCATTCTATTGCTTTCCTCTATTTCTTTGCACTGATCGCTGAGGAAGGCTTTTTATCTCTCCTTGCTATTCTATGGAACTCTGCATTCATATGGGTATATCTTTCCTTTTCTCCTTTGCTTTTTGCTTCTCTTCTTTTCACAGCTATTTGTAAGCCCTCCTCAGACAGCCATTTTGCCTTTTTGCATTTCTTTTTCTTGGGGATAGTCTTGATCACTGTCTCCTATACAATGTCAGGAACTTCCATCCATAGTTCATCAGGCACTCTGTCTATCAGATCTAGTCCCTTAAATCTATTTCTCACTTCCACTGTATAACCATAAGGGATTTGATTTAGGTCATACCTGAATGGTCTAGTGGTTGACAGTTAAACTAACAGTTAATTCTGAATTAGCATGTAACTCAATACTAATGTGCACTGTGGTAACTTATTCAAATAAGATGTCCATTTTTAATAGAGGTTTTCTTTATCCCAAAGGAATGTCAGATATTCTGTCATGCTAACAGGAAAACTAATAGTTTACCATATGTAATTTTGTGACCTCTTCCAAACATAGCCTGGCACCTCTCATTCTACTCAAAATTAAGACAGCTCTTAATACAACCATCACAACCCTGCCTTGAAGGGTCTTAAAGATACTTTTATAAGTTTGCCAAGTACTACTACTATCTTAGTAGTGAAGGTATTACTAGTACCTTCACTACTAAAGCAGGGTGAAGGAGGAAAATTTTTAAATGGTTTAATACTCATTATTGAAACAACTAAGATCATGGCATCCGGCCCCATCACTTCATGGCAAACAGAAGGGGAAAAGGTGGAAGCAGTGACAGATTTCCTCTTCTTGGACTCTAAAATGGCAGATGGTGACTGCAGACATGAAATTAGAAGATGGCTGCTTCATGGCAGGAAAGCTATGACAAACCTAGACAGAGTGTTAAAAGCAAAGACATCACTTTGCCACAAAAAGGCCTGGATAGTCAAGGCAATGGTCTTTCCAGTAGTCATGTACAGATGTGAGAGCTGGACTATAAAGAAGGCAGAGTGCCAAAGAACTGATACTTTCAAACTGTGGTGACTCTTGAGAGTCCCTTGGAGTGCAAGGAGATCAAACCAGTCAATCTTAAGGGAAATCAATGCTGAATATACATTGGAAAGACTGATGCTGAAGCTGAAGCTCCAATACTTTGGCCACCTAATGCAAATAGCCAATTTTTTGGAAAAGACTGTGATGCTGGTAAAGACCGAAGGCAGAAGAGGGTGACAGAGGATGAGATGGTTGGATGGCGTCACTGGTTCAATGGACATGAACTTGGGCAAAATCCAAGAGATGTTGAGGGACAGGGAAGCCTGGCATGCTGCAGTCCACAGGGTCACAAAGAGTCAGACACAACTTGGCTACTGAACAACAACTAATACCTTACAGGATTGAAGACTGCTTTGAACCTCAATATAGAGACAACATGCTTATCAAATTTGCACACAAACACGATGAAAGGCAATACTTTAAAGTGCAAAGAATGAAAAGTCAATACTTAAAATATTTCCAACAGCAAGTAATAAGATTTAAACAGGGATAGGATAGTCTTTTCAATAAACAGTGTTGGGAAAATTAGATATCAAAATGCGAAAGAATGAAGTTGGACCCCAACCTCACACCATACACAAAACTCAATTCAAAATGGATTGTAGACCTAAATATAAGAACTAAAACTATAAAACTCTTAGCATAAAACAAAGGAGTAAATCTTCATGTCCTTGGATTAAGGATGGTTTCTGATACAACAGTAAAAGCATACGTGAAAGAAGAAAAAAATAGTTGAACAGTTAAAAGAATATCAGTTAAATACATTGAAATTTTAAATGCACTGAAAATGATACCATGAAAAAGTAAAATCCACAGGATGAGAAAATATTTACAATAGTTGATTATCCAGATTAAATGAGGAACTCTTACAAGTCAATAATAAAAAGACAAATAATTAAACTTCTGTTACCAGCTAAAGAGCGTGGACATTATCACCTTCTTCCCTATAAGAAGAAAAGGCTGGACAAACCAAAAAGCAAAGCTTCCTTGGATCCATTAGAAAACTGAGGTCACAGGACAAACTGCCATTTCAAATCTGGGACAAGCAAGAGAAAGACAGCAAGTAAGAGCTGCTAGAGCCATAAGCTGGAAGGAACACTTAAATGCTAATTTTGACAAACTGCCGGAAGCTAAGTATGGGACTTGAGTGTGGGAGTGGACAGTGGGTTGTGGAAGGGTGGCTTCAAATTTTTTCATATTTAGTTGGTACTTAATAATAAGTAATAATAAAGAAATTTCTAACATTCAAAAAAGAAAATGTTGAAATAACTACATTGATTTTAGACAAAGCAGACTTCAGAACTAGAAAGATTATCAGAGATAAAGAGGAGTATTATAAAATAATAAGAGGGTCAATTCTCTGAGAAAATATAACAATCTGCATTGAGTACACATGTAACAAGAGGGCATCAAATTACTTGAGGCAAAAACTGGTAGAACTTGAAAGGAGAAACAGAAAAATCTACTATTATAGTTGGATATTTCAACACCTCTATCCGAAACTGAGAGATCAAGCAGACAGAAAATTAAGCAAGAAATACACGACCTAAACAGCACTATTAGTCAACCTGATGTAATTGATGTTTATAAAATACTAATCTAAAAAGAGAAGGATGTACTTTCTTACAGGGAACATTCACCAAGGGAGACCATATTCTTGGACCATAAAACACTCCTTGGTAAATTTTTAAAAATTCAGTTCAGTTCAGTCGCTCAGTCACGTCCAACTCTTTGCGACCCCATGAATTGCAGCACGCCAGGCCTCCCTGTCCATCACCAACTCCCGGAGTTCACTCAGACTCATGTCCATCGAGTCGGTGATGTCATCCAGCCATCTTATCCTCTGTCGTCCCCTTCTCCTCCTGCCCCCAATCCCTCCCAGCATCAGGGTCTTTTCCAATGAGTCAACTCTTCGCATGAGGTGGCCAAAGTATTGGAGTTTCAGCTTTAGCATCAGTCCTTCCAATGAACACCCAGGACTGATCTCCTTTAGAATGGACTGGTTGGATCTCCTTGCAGTCCAAGGGACTCTCAAGAGTCTTCTCCAACACCACAGTTCAAAAGCATCAATTCTTCAGCAACTATACAAATATTATCAAACTCATAATATAATTAAACTAGAAATCAAGAACAGATAGCCCAGAAATTCCCAAATATTTGGAAATTAAATAACATACGCCTAAGTAACCATGAGTCAAAGACGAAACAAGGAAAGCTTTTAAATACTTTTAACTAAACAAAAATGAAGATATAACACATTAAAAGTTGTGGGATATAGTGACAGCAGTACTTAGAAATTTGTTGCACTGAATGCATACATCTAGGAAAGAAAAAACATCTAAAATCTAAAAAACATCTAAAACTTACGCTTCCTTAGAAACCTTAGGAAACTAAAAAAAAAGAGGGGGAGCATATAAAAAATAATAAACAGAAATCAATGAAATGAAGTAGAAAAGCAATACAGAAACATTTAACAATCAAAAGATGGCTCTTTAAAAAGATAAATAATATAGATTAAATTGATAAAAGGTCTAGCCAGGCTAAACAAGAAAAAGAGAATACACAAACTAGCAATATCAAAAATGAAAGAAGGTCATCACTACCAATCCCTGGATATCAACAGGATAATAAACAAATATTACCAACAATTCTATGCCCACAAATTTGGTAACTTAGATGAAATGGACCAGTTCCTTGAAAGACATAAAAGTACCAAACTTCACACCAGAAAAAATAGATAATCTGAACAGCTCTATATCTTTAAATAAATTTAACCAAAAATAATTAATAAGCTTCCAAAAGATAAAGCACTGGACATAAATGGCTTCACTGGCAATTCCAAAGATTTAAGGAAGAAACAGTATCAATTCTCCATAATCTCGTCCAGAATATAGGAGAGGAAATACCTTCTAACTTATTCTATGAGGCCAGAATTGACCTAATATTAAAAACTAACACCAGAGTACAAGACAAGAAAACTATAGATAAAATATTATAAAATCATATTCAACAACGTTTAAAAAGAATTATACCTTAGGTATGCAAGACTGGCTCAAAAATTAATCAATAAGCAAAAGTAAAATCACTATCATGAATGCAACATCCATTCATTACAAAAACTCTCAGTGAACCAGCAATTGATGGAACTGCCTCAACTTGGTAAAGAGTATCTATAAAAAAAAAACCTACAGCTAACATCATACTTAACTGTGAGAGACCGAAGAGACTGGACACTTTCCTTTAAGACTGGGAACCGTGTAATGATATCCCCTCTCTCTCACCTCTGATTAACATTAAGAAATAAAATTGTCTTTATTAACAAATTACATAACATCATAAGAAATAAAAGCTATGAAGATTGAAAAGGAAGAAATAAAACTGTCTTTATTCACAGATTACATAATTATCTATGCAGAAAATCCCAAAAATCTATCCAAACTGAGTTGAGTCCAGAAGTCACAGGATACAAGGGCAATATACAAAAGTCAATCTCTTCCCTACATACAAACAATAAAGAATTTGAATTTTTCATTTTTTAAAAAGCAATACCATTTACAATAACACCAAACAAATGAAATAATTATGTAAAAAATCTATCAAAATACCTGTAGGATCTGTTCGTAAGTAGAAACCTACAAAACACTAATGAAAGAAATTAAAGAAGATCTAAAAGATGAAAAGATACTCAATGTTCATAGATCAGAAAACTCAGTATTGCTAAGATGTTGATTCTTTCCTATTTAAATACGTAGATTCAAAAAATAACTTGTTAAGACTGAAAAAACATCTTTAGCACTCACCTATCGACACAAGGACAGGAACCATATCTAGTTTTATTTTATTCACCAACACATCCCCAGCACAGTACCTATACAAACTACAGACTCAATAAACATCTGCTTAACAAACAAGTCAATTATTTTGGATATAGCAGGCTGGACTCATGCATCAGATAGCAAGTTGTACTGAATGGATTCTAATGTCACTTAATCTTAAGATTCTCATTCTACATAAAGTGCAGAAGAATTCCATTCCAACAAGTCAATTCAAAATATAACCTACTAAGTCTACTATTATGCAGCAGAATAAACACTAAGTAAAATGTTACTTTTTCTTTATATATGGTGATTTGCTATCACATCAAATCAGAAGAAATATCAGTTGGAAAATTTTCAGTCTTTTAAATAACATGGACCTTCACTGTTCTACGAACTCAAGACTAATACATCCATTTCAACTCAGCACGTAAAACAGCAATACACAAAAGCAAAGCTGCTTTTAAAATGCATCTTGTTAAAAATAAATAAATAAATAAAATAAAATGCATTTTGTTAAAAGTCTGGCCTATTATAACCCCAAAATTATAATGCAAAACCTGACAAAGGATTTTTATATCTCTTCAGGCACAGAAGAAGGAAAACAAAAACAAAGACACCAACACTGGGAACTACAGTCTAGGCATAAACATTTTTATTTTTATTTTTAGGGCATTTTGGAGAAGGCAATGGCACCCCACTCCAGTACTCTTGCCTGGAAAATCCCATGGACAGAGGAGCCTGGTAAGCTTCAGTCCATGGGGTCGCTAAGAGTCAGACACGACTGAGCGACTTCACTTTGACTTTTCACTTTCATGCATTGGAGAAGGAAATGGCAACCCACTCCAGTGTTCTTGCCTGGAGAATCCCAGGGACGGGGGAGCCTGGTGGGCTGCCGTCTATGGGGTCGCACAGAGTCGGACACGACTGAAGTGACTTAGCAGCAGCAGCAGCAGCAGGAGGGCATTTTAATGGTATATGAGAATAAGAAAACTAAGCAGTGCTTCAGAAAGTCTACTGTTTCTTCTATCCATCTTTTTCTCCTCTGCTCTAAACCCAAAAATGTTCTATAAACTGACTGACTTAAATGACTTAAACACACATTTCCCCCACACCTATGGTAATTCCGAGCTTCCCAGGTAGCACTAATGGTAAAGAATCTACCTGCCAATACAGGAGATATAAGAGACACGAGTTCAATCTCTGGGTTGGGAAGATCCCCTGGAAGAGGAACCCATGCCAGTATTCTTGCCTGGAGAATCCCACGGACGGAGGAGTCTGGTAGGCTACAGTCAATGTGGTCGCAAAGACTTGGAAACCACTGAGCACCAGTTCAGTTCAGTTCAGTTCAGTCGCTCAGTCATGTCTGACTCTTTGCAACCCCATGAATTACAGCAGGCCAGGCTTCCCTGTCCATCACCAACTCCCGGAGTTCACTCAGACTCACGTCCATCAAGTCGGTGATGCCATCCAGCCATCTCATCCTCTGTCGTCCCCTTCTCCTTCTGCCCCCAATCCCTCCCAGCATCAGAGTCTTTTTCAATGAGTCAACTCTTCGCATGAGGTGGGCAAAGTACTGGAGTTTCAGCTTTAGCATCGTTCCTTCCAAAGAAATCCCAGGGCTGATCTCCTTCAGAACGGACTGGTTGGATCTCCTTGCAGTCCAAGGGACTCTCAAGAGTCTTCTCCAACACCACAGTTCAAAAGCATCAAGCACATAGTAATTCTAGAAATTCTATTAAGTGAAACAGCTTTTCTTACTTTAATACCATATAATTTTTGTCAAATGAGCAATATATCTATATTAACACCTCACTTGGAGACCTACAACTACAGTTTTCACAGGTACAATAAACAGTACAACATTCAGCAAAGCCTAACTGGAAGCTATCTTCTTCCCAAAATAACCAAACATATTCAGAACTATAAAATCGTGGTGTGGTACACACGGTCCAATTTCTTTCTGTGCCAAATGTGGTTGTTAGCCTACTTCTTCTTGCTTTAAGATTGAGGGCTTGTACCTATTCATTTTCAAGCGACTCTTGAACTAAAATAGGAAACTGAAAATATGAGTGTGAGTCAAAACTGGTAAGCTGGGAGATAACCAGACATGAAAATTAGAATGACTATAGTAGATCCATTAAAACAGTGGAAACAGGAAATATTCTTAACTTACAGAAAGAAAACAGACATGAATAATTTAAAACATCATTTACCAACCATAATTCCCCTGTGCTTTGAAGAATTAAGTTGGTCCTAGAAAAAACAACCATAACCTCTGTTTACTAACCAGTCCATCTGCTATTTTAGTTATCAGGCGAGGGCCACACCAACAGTGTATGTATGTGTGTCCCTGCCTCTGATTCAAGGCACAGAGGGGCCTTATTAATTCACGTCACTTTGGTGGATACCTATTTCTGTTTGTCCAGCAATACTCTCCAAATCTTTTTTTCTGAAAACAAGCTTTCCCTCTACTCAAATCACATGTATTTTATAGAAACCTCAACCCTGTGGCCAAACAGATCTAAAGGTGAACACTGAATCCAAACTAGACCAATTAACCCATCTCCCTTCCTATAAATGGAGAAGGAAATGGCACCTACTCCAGTATTCTTGCCTGGAAAATCCCATGGACAGAGGAGCCTAGTGGGCTGTAGTGCATGAGGTTGCAGAGAGTCAGACACGACTGAGAGACTTAACACTTCTTATAAATTCTTTTTGAATAAGCATGCTTAAATTGCATTTCTGTCGTATGGCATCTAATTAAGTCCTAACATAATTATATGCTAGCAATAAGATGTACAAGATATATTTCAATAGGCTGAAGATGGCCATATGGTTTCATATAGTAATATTTGTGGGAAAAGAAATATAAGTGAAGAAGAGAATCTGAAAAGCTGACAATAATTCCCAGATAAATGGTACAGTGAAAGAAATGAAAGAAAGGAAAAAAGTAAATAAAAACACTTACTTGAGATAATTCTAAGAAAAAAAGATAATACAAGTACTTATAGTCAAAGCATGATTTAAAAGGCAATAGAAGAATGTTTTATAACCAAAATAGGAAGCCATCAAAATAGGACAAAGAGGAATTTTAAATGGTTGGCACATTATGATTACTGCTATATATTTAATATTCCTATGTCATAAAAACAGACTGCAATAGAGGAAAAAAAATTTAACCTAAGAATTTATACTAGGGAGGTGAGATGTGTGGAGTGACTGAAGTAGATCAGATTACTGTTACCAAATTTTTACTTCCTCCCTATTACAGAATTGTACATTTATGCCCCTTGCCATGTTGATTCTTTAACATCCCCAATTGGAGTAAGTGAAGCAAAATATTTCCCTACCCAAGTAGGTTTGGGCTTAGCCATGTAATTTGCTTTGGTCAATGAATATCAATAAACAAAACCTGAGATTTCAAAGGTACTTGAGTTTTTTGACTTGGTTTCCTGAATTTCTGTCATTTATCGTAAGGAGAATATGTACCAGGAAATTAGTTAATCCAAAATACAACATGAAAAGACCTGAATCCAATCTATAGCCTGAAGAGTCTCCCTCACAGACTCATAGAACATGCATTAAAAACTAAATGTTTGTCATAAGCCAAATACTCCAGCATTGTTACACAGCATTACCAGAGTAATAGCTAATTTAGAGACTTACTATATTTACATTCCTTCAGCATTATTATACTATCTGCAAATACAAATCAGCTAAAGCTACCACTGCAACTAATAAGTTAATCTCCAAGACGAGACTGATATACTTCTTAAACTATTGCCTAAAAAAATCTGGTGCTCTCCATAATTTTCATTTATATTCCACTGAATTACAATGCACGTCAATAGTCTATCCTTCTAATACTAACGTTCAACCTTAAGTATACTCAGTTGTGTAAAACTTTGACCCATGCATTATATCGCTGTTTAGAAAAGCCTATTCTGCAGTATCTCTTAGGCAATAATACAAATGAAAAATATTCTGAAAATAAATACAATAAAAATTCTAATGAAGACTAACTTTAACTCTAGATTTTCCTCTTGGCTTTTCGACCACAACTATATATGCAATCTATTCAAGAATAAAGTTTATGAAGTTATATGCACTATACAGTCACTTTTTGCCTGGAAAACCAAGAATTGTCAACTAAGCAATTCAGTCAGTATTCCAGAAACTTGGCTTAAGATTAATAGCCAGCTTTATGCCCAGCAGGTAAAGATATATGGTCAAGAGGAAAAAATCCATCACATGACAGACTACACTAGGGAGTCCACTTAACTACAGTCCCCTTCCTTCGCTTGTCTAATAAAACCATCTAATACTTCATATGTTGTATGCTGCTGCACAAAAATACAAAACACAGTCAACAATCTTGAGTTCTTTCTGCCCCACTGTGTTCATGGGAAAGGCATCTATCTCACTTCTGTGAACATGCTGGTTTATCTGAAAAATAGGAGGTTTGACTAACTGACCTCGCTCTAAAAAATGTACACATCATTTATTTTCTGAATATATCTGTAGATGAAGAAGAAACAGAATATAGATGAAAAGGTTGAGGCACAGAGAAATTAAGTAACTTCTCTAAAAAGTTAGAGAGTCAGAAGTAGAATTTAGAAATCCTCTGTTAAGAAATCTATTTACTAGCAAACTACCTTTCCAAGAGTTGGAAACTATTACACTGCTGCTGCTAAGTCGCTTCAGTTGTGTCCGACTCTGTGCGACCCCAGAGATGGCAGCCCACCAGGCTCCCCCGTCCCTGGGATTTTCCAGGCAAGAACACTGGAGTGGGTTGCCATTTCCTTCTCCAATGAGTGAAAGTGAAAAGTGAAAGTGAAGTCACTCAGTCGTGTCTGACTCTTATCGACCCCATGGACTGCAGCCCACCAGTCTCCTCCGCCCATGGGATTCTCAAGGCAAGAGTACTGGAGTGGGGTGCCATTGCCTTTTATAACCCAAAGTGGGGTCCAGCTGCTCGCCATACAAAGCCAATGAAGACGTGAGGCTGGAGAAAAGAAAAGTCTGCTTTATATTGGATGCCAGCAAATAAGAAGGGATGGGGGACTCTGTCCAAAGGCAGATTAGAGCTTTTATAGGCTGAGGGAGGGGGCTACATCCAGAAAAAGCACAGTCAGAGCTGATAAGCATGTTGAAATTGGTCATCAGTGGTCTGACCAGCATCATCCTTGATTGTTTTAAGTACGAGTTCCAGGGTTGGTTTGTTTCCATTTTTTGAAGCCAGTTCTCAGAACTGTGGCAGTTTATGTCATGGCTACAGTCTGGTCATCACGTAGTTAACTTCTTCCACCTGGTGGGGGTTTCAATATCTACAACACAGCTCATAGGATATGGCTCAGAATATTATCTATAACCCCTGAGAAGGAACTAAAGGTCCTTAACTATGTTTAGTGATTATTATTATTTGGTCTCCTTTGTTTGCTTTCCTTTGTTTCTGCATGTTCTCACTTCTTTGATTAAACTTACTCTGGCTAAACTCATTCTTTGGCTAAAGACAAAAGGCAAGCAGAGAACATGAGGGGACAAAGCACATAGGATCCTGCTCTGTTTGAGTATTGCAAACATTTTCATCTTATTATCCCTTCTGCCTTCACATAATATACTCTAGAAAGTATACCAAATCCCTCAATTTGGCATAACTAGGCAGAATCTGCTGGGAGAAATCTCAATAACCTCAGATATGCAGATAACACCACCCTTATGGCAGAAAGTGAAGAAGAACTAAAAAGCCTCTTGATGAAAGTGAAAGAGGAGAGTGAAAAAGTTGGCTTAAAGCTCAACATTCAGAAAACGAAGATCATGGCATCTGGTCCCATCACTTCATGGGAAATAGATGGGGAAACAGTGGAAACAGTGTCAGACTTTATTTTTTGGGGCTCCAAAATCACTGCAGATGGTGACTGCAGCCATGAAATTAAAAGACGCTTACTCCTTGGAAGGAAAGTTATGACCAACCTAGATAGCATATTCAAAAGCAGAGACATTACTTTGCCAACAAAGGTCCGTATAGTCAAGGCTATGGTTTTTCCAGTGGTCATGTATGGATGTGGGAGTTGGACTGTGAAGAAAGCTGAGGGCTGAAGACTTGATGCTTTTGAACTGTGGTGTTGGAGAAGACTCTTGAGAGTCCCTTGGACTGCAAGGAGATCCAACCAGTCCATTGTGAAGGAGATCAGCCCTGGGATTTCTTTGGAAGGAACGATGCTAAAGCTGAAACTCCAGTACTTTGCCCACCTCATGCGAAGAGTTGACTCACTGGAAAAGACCCTGATGCTGGGAGGGATTGGGGGCAGGAGGTGAAGAGAACGACAGAGGATGAGATGGCTGGATGGCATCACCGACTTGATGGACGTGAGTCTAAGTGAACTCCGGGAGTTGGTGATGGACAGGGAGGCCTGGCGTGCTGCAATTCATAGGGTCGCAAAGAATCGGACACAACTGAGTGACTGAACTGAACTGAACTGAAGCAGAATTTGGTAACAATAAGCAGAATTAAGAGAGGAAAGTAGTGAATTAATATTTACTGTTTATTTCCCATATAACTGGCACTAAGTTAATAGAAGATATGGTCATTACCAATTTATTAGTTCTAACATGGAGAGATTCAAAGTAGCAACCAAAACTTCATGAACTGGACAACCAGACATGGTTTCTGAAGCTAAGGAGAAGAATAAGGGTTTCCCTGTTGCTCTCTTCAACTATTTGATCCATACAAGTTCAGCAGTCAGGGGAGACTCAGTAATTGCCCAAGAAGACATTGCCCAAGCATCAACACAAATCAGGAAATTAAGTAAAAAGTGTTTTCATTTTTTTTTCCCCCTATTAGAGCCCATAAGCAAAGACCTGACTTCTGTCTTGGAAGCACAGGTCCTTCTGGGTATACCAGAACACTGAGTATTTCTAAGAGGACTGACTTAACACCTTCCTGCTCATGAGAAGAAATTTAAATGTACAGCACACAAAAGCTTCTTGGCATACAGTGTGAATGTATGTTTGTATCTGTGTATGTATTTGTACATGCTTAGTTCTACAGAATTACTGATCCACATAAAAGAGCTAAAATTCATGAAAATCCCTCAGATTAGGTTTCAAGAAAAGCCATTTTTCCTTCATTTTAGAATTTCCAACAAAGGGATAATATATAATACTACTTCCTAATTTTTTCAGTAAAATGACTCAGCGGGATGCTTATGGGGAAAGTTAAGAAATGTGAAAAAAAAAAAAAAAGTTTTGAAATACTAAAAAAAAAGACATCCAAATTCTGTTGCACAAAACAAAAGTAAAATACCAAGAATAATCTGAAGAAGCTAGTATTTCCTAAATATTAAAATTCATAAGAAAACAGTTTCTATGAAATTATATGTCATGTATCTACAAAAGCAAAGGGGAAGAGGGTCTTGCTGAGTTGAAACTATAAACTAAAAACAGTTTTCACTGTTCAATGGAAAAAGAAGTCAAAATAAAAAGTGTTCTAGTACTGGTTTCTATTTGACAAGTTTTCACTCTCACAAAGCAAACAAAACCCAGTGATACATTATATCATTAGAAGAGTAAATTATTCAATGGCTTCATAACCATTTCTATTGAATATCCTACATGAAGGATGTTTTTCAAATGTTTTCTGATATTTTAAACAGGAAAAATGCGACAAAATACAAACCATCAGAAACCCAATATTTGATGGTTTCTCACCATCCTAAATCCACATATCCATCTTGGTATTTGTCATGTCTTTGAATCCTAGGTTACAAGCCACAACAGACTTGTACCTACCATACTGTAGGTAAAGAATGGAGTGTTACAGCCTCATGGTCTTCAATGCCATTCACACAGAATCCAGTTAATTTTTTAAGAACCTTTCGCTGTTGTTGCTAATGCTGAACATGTATTATTTGACAGGCATACCAAGTATCTAAGAGACATTCCAAATTCAACACATTCAAAAATCATACTTCCGAACTTTCCCCCACCAACCTTACCAAGTCATCCCACACCACCCTCCTATAGACTTTCTCATCTTGACTGATGGCAACTCCATCCTTCTAGTTACTCCAGCCAACATTAGAGTCATGATACTCCTTTTTCTCTCCTTTACAAATCAATCTTTTTCCCTCAATCGCTCCCTTTGACTTTACAACTACACTGTCAGCAAATTCCCTTGGTTCTCCCTTTAAATCACATCCAGAAATTATCCATTTCTCATTACTTCCCCTGCCACTATCCAGTTGTACCATCATCTATTATCTAGATTATTCTAAAAGCCTCCTAACTCATTTCCTTTACTTGCTCCTCTATGGTCTATTTTCAAAAGCAAGCAGAATGATCCCTTTAATGTAGTTCTTACCTGTCCTCTGAACCCTCCAATCACTCCTCCATTTCACTCATACAAAAGCCAAATAAGTTTCAATGCCATTACATGCCTGTGCTACAAACTTATGCCTCCTCATTACTTTCCTCACCTCATCTTACTTTACCTTTGTGACTTATTCCCTACAATTCTCTGCCTGGTTGCCTCAACTCCACCTAAATGAGCTCCTTATTTTCTCCTGACTGAGAGACTGAACTGACTTTCTCTCAAAAACTCTGACGTACATACTTTGATTGTTTCAAGACAGAACACTCTTCTCCCAAATGTCTGCCTGACTAACACTCTTAGTCCCCTGTTCATGGCTGTGCTGTGCTTAATCACTCAGTCATGTCTGACTCTTTGAGACACATGGACTGCAGCCCATCAGGCTCCTTTGTCCACGGGGATTCTCCAGGCAAGAATACTGGAGTGGGTTGCCATACCCTCCTCCAAGGGATCTTCCCAACTCAGGAGCTGAACCAGGGTCTCCTGCATTGCAGGTGGACTCTCTACTTTACCAGCTGAGGTAACACAGAAGCCCTATTCATAACTTTAATAACAGTTCCCCACCTGTTTCCCCATCACCAACTTCCAATACCCCTTTGTCCTACTCTTACTCTTTTCCCAGAACACTTATTTTCTAACATACAATCAATTTCACTTTTGTATTATATTTACTGATACACTAGAATGTATTAATAGCATCTTCAAAGGCAAGGATCTTTCTTTTATTCACTGATGTAGCCCAAGCACCTAGAAGAATGTCTGGCTTGTAGCAGAAAGGTAAATATTTGCTGAATAAATGAATGTCCAAGATGAAGAAACACAAAGTTCCTAAACCCAAAAAGCCCTGTAATGCCTTCCAGCCTGATCAGGACTTCATCTCTAAAGGGACATGATAAGAGCACTGCTGGTCTCTTTCACTGGGTAACTAACCAGCACACACTCTTGACATTACATAGTACTTCCAAGGGTTTATGATTTAATGAAATAACCAGAAGACAGAGTAAATTAAAATGTTAGAGACCTCCTCACCGAATTTCCCATTTATGCAACAAAAATGACAACACTTACTAGAGAGTCAGTCATATTAAGAAGCTACTGTTGATATTTTTGAGTGTCAATATGTGGAATCAATCGGAGGGAGCCTTTAGCAATACATAGTGAAATACTTATTAATTAACTGATATGATCATTGAGATTTATTTCATATAATCTGAGATAAGCACAGGGGAAACTAGATTGTGATCATTTTAAAACTGCTAAATTGGTAAAAAGTCATAGGAACACTTACATCATTTGCCCTGATTTTGCATATGTTTGGAAATTGTGAGAAAAAAGGCAAAGTAAGAATAACATGGAAAGTAGGTTTTAAAAAAACAGAAACACAAAAACAAAAGCCTATATCACCTTTAGCATCTAACACATTAGTGGCACCTAAATAATAAATGAAATAAATAAATGATGAAAGACTAAAGTATATGTCAAAACTAAACAATAGTTTCTATAAACTACCATAATGCCAAGCAGACTAAAACAAAAATTAGTCACTAAAGTTAGGCCCGGCTTCAAAGAAAAATGAGATTCAAAGTGATGGTCACAGTGACTTCAGATATGTATGGATGACTTGGACAGAATAGGAACATAATGAAAAGTCTTCATATTTTTCCAAGATAAAAGGCAGTGTACTATATTCCAAAAAGGTCATTTATATAAATGCAAACTATATTTATCAAGGACAAGAGAACATGGTTGAAATTTTATGTACCAAATAACACTGCAGCATAATTACTGCTGCTGCTGCTAAGTCGATTTAGTCGTGTCCGACTCTGTGCGACCCCAGAGAAATACAAGTATCGGTTCAGTGATTCAGACTCCACACTCCCACTGCAGTAAGCGCATGTTCAATCCCTGGTCAGGGAACTAAGATTCTGCATGCTGCAAGGCATGGTCAAAAAAAAAAAGAAAAAGAAATATAAGGACCAACTTGACTAGAAAACAAATATAGCAGGAAACAAAAATACTATCTCAATCCCAGAAAGAGCAAGTAAACAAAAAAAATTTAATCTTACAACTATTAAGGTAATATAAACTGGATATAATAAAACTCCATTCTTCAAAACATACCTTATAACACTGGCAGCAGTTCCAACAATCTCCTCAGCTGATTAAACCTACTCTAGTAAAATATTTCCTAATATCAAGATGCGAGCTACCCATCATGCTCATGTACAGATAAATGTTTATCAGTTTTTAATTCACATTCCAGTAACTGGAAATAAAGACCTAATGGATTAAGTACAAAAGGTATAAAATTTTCCCATCAGGAATAGAAACTGTTATTCATGACAGCTTACTCTGTTACTTTGCCAAAGAGTAAGATGTTACTATACGTGTTTCACATTCTAGGAATACCAGACTGTTCGCTACCACCTACATAAGAACATATATAAAAACATCAAGTACCTAAGACTGTCTAACACATGGTAAACACCAAATATGTACTAAATTAACAAAATTAAAAATCACTAAACACTTGGACCAAAAAACATATGAGAGCTACCATCACAGATTGTTTAAAATGTGAAAATGAGAATACTACATATCAAAATCTTGCTGGTTTTGTTCCACAATACCTTTACAGTAATATTATTGCACAAACAGCCACAATCTGAAAGTGTCAACTGAAAAATTATTAACACTAGTAAAAGATTTCCCAAAAAAATAACAGCTCTTAGGACACTAAATACACAAAATAGTGCAAGCTGTTATTTTGATACTTCTCTATTTTCACACATTTCACAATTTTGACACACTCAGCCTACCTTTCTTATGCTAAATTCAGTAATTTATATCCACAAGGCAAAGATTATTTCCTGTTCTCTGGTGACAAGATCTGCCCCTGAGGAAGAAGGTCAGATCTCCTCTGCAGCAGTGCCCTTCGAGTAAACCACCCCCCACACACTACCACAGACAAGCGTGTGGACCCATCGAAGACTACCTGGCCAATCAGGTATTAAGAAAGTTAGTGGGCCTCCCTCCTAACCCAGGGACCCTGAGTTTCTGGAAAGAATTTCAACTAGCTACAGGATTTTCCTCAGCCTGTTATCTAAATATTTCACACTTTCTTAGCTAAGTATAAATAGAATATATTCACCACCACCCGCCACACACAGACACATAAATCAATCATGTTCTGATTAGACATTTAATTTTTAAACATTTTCGGACATATATTCTCTGTGAAGATAGCAGATAATCAGTATTGCTTGTATTATTAAGCAAGATTGTCAGGCATAACGTATATTAATTCAATAGGTTTCTTATAGGCCAGCTGTATCTCATTTGTTGTTCAGTCGCTCAGTTGTGTCCGACTCTTTGTGATCCCATGCACTGCAGCACACCAGGCTGCCCTGTCCTTCACCATCTGCTGGAGTTTGCTCAAACTCATGTTCACTGAACCAGTGATACCATCCAACCATCTCATCTGTCATCCCCTTTTCCTCCTGCCTTCAATCACTCTATGCCAAAAAGGAGGTGGGGAGGAACCCATTCATAAGGATCAGTAAAATAAATGCCCAATATAAACTTCTTACATATACAGACCTACAAAAAATACTAGTAAACTCTACTGAAGACCCAAAAAAGAAAAAAGCCAACAAATAGAAACAATGTTTCAGGAGAGTAGAATTCAGAAAACAGACCATTAGGTAACTAACTACAGAGTGTAAAGATGCCAGTTCTCTCCAAGTTGATTTACCAGTTTGATCAAATTACATCAAAATTTTAAAAAGCAGTTCTTATGAAACTTAACAAAATAATCTACATCAAAATTTTAGAAAGAAGCTCTTGTGAAACTTAACAAAATAAGCTTTGGGATGGTGGGTAAGTGCCTGCACTCTAAAGCCAGAGACTGCCTGGGTTTGAATTCTGGTTCCTCAGCTTAATATGATCTCAAACTAAGTACTAAACCTTTCTGCATCTGAGTTTTTGTGTCTCTCAAGTCACGATGTAACACCAGCATCACTGGGTTGTTATGAGGACTGAAAGTGCCAATCAGCTCAGTTCAGTTGCTCAGTCATGTCCGACTCTTTGCGACCTCATGGACTGCAGCACAACAGGCTTCCCTGTCGTCCATCACCAACTCCTGGAGCTTGCTCTAATTCATGTCCATTGAGTCGGTGATGCCATCCAACCATCTCATCCTCTGTTGTCCCCTTCTCCTCCTGCCTTCAACCTTTCCCAGCATCAGGGTCATGTGACATTAAAAAATGGATTAAAGATTTACTGAGCATGGCCCTCATCAGAACAAGACCCAGTTTCCATCAGGAAGCTTCCATAAGCCTCTTATCCTTATCCATCAGAGGGCAGACAGAATGAAAACCACAGTCACAGAAAACTAATCAAACTGATCACATGGACCACACCCTTGTCTAACTCAATAAAACTATGAGCCATGCCATGCAGGGCCACCCAAGACAGACGGGTCATGGTGGAGGGTTCTGACAAAACGTGGTCCACTGGAGAAGGGAATGGCAAACCACTTCCATGTTTTTGCCTTGAGAACCCCATGAACAGTATGAAAAGGAAAAAGACATATAATAGGCTAGACAAATTAAGTAGATAAAGCTAAATTCTATATGTATTGATCTCTTTCTACTTGTATGAAAAATTTAAATGCACATTTGCATTGTCTAGGGAAAGTAAATGTCCTAGAAAATTATAAAGCCCTGTACAAATCTTGTTGAAATTGGTCAGATGGAAAGAGAGGTATAGCTTCTCTAGGAAGAAAACTGATCATCTCTAGTTGGTCTATGAAAAATAATGCTTATATTAAAAGTTAACTACTCATGCAGGAGGAAGGAGTGAATAATTAATGAAACAAATGTTCCATTGTCAAAAAAAAAAATTATTCAGCTTTGTGGCAAAGTCATCCAAAATGACATTGTTTTCATCTTCTCTGCTGCTAACTTGCTTCAGTCGTGTCCGACTCTGTGCGACCCCATAGATGGCAACCCACCAGGCTCCACCATCCCTGGAATTCTCCAGGCAAGAACACTGGAGCAGGTTGCCATTTTCTTCTCCAATGCATGAAAGTGAAAAGTGAAAGGGAAGCTGCTCAGTTGTGTCTGTCTCTTAGCGACCCCATGGACTGCAGCCTACCAGGCTCCTCCATCCATGGGATTTTCCAGACAAGAGTACTGGAGTAGGGTGCCTTTGCGTTCTCCACATCTTCTCTGAAATAGAATAAAAATGAAAGTGATACAGAAAGAAATATTTGAGGACTTCTTGAAACTGGTAAAAAATTTCCCTCAAGAAGATCCAGCTGTTAGAATTTAACGATGTACAAGCTGGGTCTCAAAGAGCCAGAGGAACCAGAGAACAAACTACCAACATTCATCAGATCACGGAGAAAACAAAGGAGTTTCAGAAAAACATTTACTTCTGCTTCACTGACTACGCTAAAGTCTTTGACTATGTGGATCACAACAAACTGTTGAAAATTCTTAAAGAAACGGGAATACCAGACCAACTTACCTGTTTCCTGAGAAATCTGTATGCAGGTCAAGAAGTAACAGAACCAGACATGGAACAAGTAACTGTTTCAAAATTGTAAAAGAAGTATGACAAGGCTATATGTTGTCACCCTGCTTATTTAATTTATATGTAGAGTACATCATGTAAAATGCCAGGCTGGATGAATCACAAGCTGGATTCAAGACTGCCAGGAGAAATATCAACAACCTCACACATACAGATGATACCACTGTAATGGCAGAAACTGAAAAGGAATTAAAGAACCTCTTAATGAGGGTCAAAAAGGAAAGTGAAAAAGCTGGCTTAAAACTCAACATTTAAAAAACAAAGATCATGGCATCCAGTCCCATCACTTCATGGCAAATAGAAGGGGGAAAAGTGGAAACAGGGACAGATTTTTTCTTCAAAATCACTGTGGACAGTGACTGCAGCCATGAAATTAAAAGACACTTGATATCTGGATAGAAAATTATGACAAACCTAGACAGCATATTAAAAACCAGAGACATCACTTTACCGACAAAGGCACATTTAGTCAAAGCTATGTTTTTTCCAGTAGTCATGTATGGATGTGAGAGTTGGACCAAAGAGAAGACTGAGCATTGAAGAATTGATGCTTTTGAATTTCTGGTGCTGGAGAAGACTTTTGAGAGTCCCCTGGACAGCAAGGAGATCAAAACAGTCAATCCTAAAGGAAGTCAACCCTGAATATTCATTGGAAGGACTGTTGCTGAAGCTGAAGCTCCAATATTTGGCCATCTGATGCAAAGTGCCAACTCACTGGAAAAGACTGATGCTGGGAAAGACTGAAGGCAATAGCAAAAGGAGACAGCAGAGGGTGAAATGGTTAAATAGCATCAACGCCTCAATGGACATGAATTTGAGCAAGCTATGGGAGATAATGGAGGACAGAAGAGCATGGTGTCAGACATGACTTAGCAACTGAACAACAACAGTAACTCATGTGAAAAAACCACATGATCAATCCCTCTAAACTAAAACAAAACAAAGCTTCAAAGAATTTAAAAGAAATAAACTGAAAGACAAAACAAGTTTTTCTTAAGGTAGAAAAGAAAATCATAAGTAAATTCATCAAACTGTGGGAAAAGATGTATTTCTTTAAAATATATACTCTACATGGAAACAGATAATGGTGCACAATCTTTTAAGTATACTAAAAACCACCCAACTGTACACTTTAAAATGGTAAATTACATCTCAAAAACAAAAATTTTGTGTCAAATTGACATTTACATGCAAAACCTCCCAAGATAAGGAAAATATACATAAATGACTGTTATTCATAAGAAATTTTGTGTTTTGCAAGAATCTACTATTAAGCCATAGATTTCTATAAGTTCCAAAATGTATCTTCTCAAAAAAGGGGGGAAAGAGCATAAGTATATATTTAGTCACCCTAAGAAGCCCTATGATTTGAATATCTGAACGGACATGTAAATCCTTTGTTAACATTCTCCATAAACAGTTTCTATGTGTGAGAACCTTGTGAGAGTCTGCTACAGTTTCAGTTTAGAGTAGCTGATCACTGTTTTTTTGTTTTTTTTTCCACATTAGTCACTGATGCTCAGTAAATTCTAATAGCTGGATCCTCTCTTGTGGGAAAAATGTTCAGACCTTTGCAGACCTAAGCTGAGAGCTGGGCTGCCTGATCCCACTGACAGCTACAGCTCTGTTCATACAACAAAGAATGTGACAATAAAGAAAAGACACCTGCCACTTCTGATTTAGGAGTTCTGTGTTCTGGGCAAGACAAGTTCTAGGTTGTCTACCTCAAACAGATAACTGTCACTTCTCTAAAGGCTCCAAAAGCCCAGAAACAACCCCACATAAGCAGGATTTCTCTTTTCCAGGACACACAGGGCAAAAGCCGTCTAGGGGAAGTCAGAATGGCATTTCTTTATTCTGAGCCCAAAGTGGTGTTGCTTTTACCTTTGTTCTACAAAAAAAAAAAAATAAGAGAAACCCCGAGAAATAAAATATAATATACATAATTTGTATTTCATTTCAAAATATTATAAATAAGTAAACACTAAACTGTTATTATAAAATTGTATTGTTATAGAAAAGGCATAATTGACTTCATTATAGACTAAGTATCAATTCAGAAAGCCATCAGTGTCAGGGAAAATTTTATCCAGCTGGCTCACACTGCCAACCCAAGAAAATACTACTGACCTGAATTACAGGCATCATGCCTATGATAATTACTATTCACTGAGTATCTGTGTATTTGTAATACTTCCAAAAACTCTACAAAGTACCTATTAGTCTCGTTTTATAGATATGAAAACAGGAAAAGAATATTTATTAAGTAATTTGCCCAAGGACACAGAGTTAGTATACAGTTAAGGCAAAACTCAAAACCAACTTAACCAGATCCCAAAGATTCTGCTTTTTCCACTATGAAATGATGCCTCTCAAAAGAAATATATACAGTAATAACATCTAACATTTACTGAGTGCTTATTTTGTCCTACGCACTTTACACTCCATTTCATGTAACCCCAAAAACATGAGATAGAACTAACATTAATCTATTTTTATAAATGAAGAAACAACAGGATGCTAAATGACACCCTAGGTCACAAGACTAGTACAACAGTTCAAACAGAGAGACCACATCCTTAACCACTACACACACACACACACGAATTTGCTGCCAATCATTAAGCTCATTACTTAGCAGGCACTGTGTTACATACTTTTTTCTTTCTCACAAGAACCTCCAAGAACAACTAAACAAACTCTAGATTTCTAAAAGTTCAGCAACTACTATTCCTCGACTAAAACAGCCTTTTACTTCACCATTTCAATGAATTTTAAGATGGTATGTTTAACAGAAAAAGTAACTTAAATCTAGAAGACAAATTTAGAAAGTCCTCAATACATCAACAATATCTTTACTATGTTGCCACAATTTTATCAATTGTGCAATATCCCCTCATCCTCAACTATGAATACATTCTAAATCTGCGTGATTAACTCTGCTTTTCCTTTAATTAACATAATAGTTAGAAACAAATCGTTATTATTAGCATTTTTGTCATTCTGTCGCTCAGTCCTGTCCAACTCTTTGTGACCTCATGAACTACAGCACGCTAGGCTTCCCTGTCCTTCACTATCTCCCAGAGTGTGCTCAAAATCATGTTTATTGAGTTGGTGATGTCATCCACCATCTCATCCTCTGTTGTCCCCTTCTCCTCCTTCCTTCAATCTTTCCCAGCATCAGGGTTTTTTCCAATGAGTCAGTTGTTCACATCAGGTGGCCAAATCAGTCCTTCCAACAAATATTCAGGACTGATTTCCTTTTGGATTGACTGGTTTGATCTCCTTGCAGTCCAAGGATTCTCAAGAGTCTTCTCAAACACCTCAGTTCAAAAGCATCAATTCTTCGGCACTCAGCTCTCTTTATGGTCCAACTCTCACATCATACATGACTACTGGAAAAATCATAAGCTTTGATTATACGGACCTTTCTTGACAAAGTGATATCTCTGCTTTTTAATACATGGCTAGGTTTGTCATAGCTCTTCTTCCAAGGAGCAAGCATCTTTTAATTTCATGGCTGCAGTCACCATCCACAGTGACTTTGGAGCCCAAAAAAATAAAGTCAGCCACTGTTTCCACTGTTTCCCTATCTATTTGCCATGAAGTGATGGGATCGGATGCCATGATCTTAGTTTTTTGAATGCTGAGTTTTAAACCAGCTTTTTCACCCTCCTCTTTCACTTTCATCAAGAGGCTCTTTAGTGCTTCTTCACTTTCTGCCTTAAGAATGAGGTCATCTGTGTATCTGAGGTTATTGATACTTCTCCCAGCAATCTTGATTCCAGCTTGTGCTTCATCCAGGCTGTACCTATTCATATACACCATTTCATATGATGTACTCTGCATATAAGTTAAATAAGTAGGGTGACAATCTACAGCCTTGACATACTCCTTTCCCAATTTGGAACCAGTCTGTTGTTTCATGTCCAGTTCTAACTGTTGCTTCTTGGCCTGCATACAGGTTTCTCAGGAGACTGGTAAGGGGTCTGACATTCCCATCTTTTCAAGAATCTTCCATAGTTTGTTGTGATCTACCCAGTCAAAGGCTTCAGCATAGTCAATGAAGCAGAAGTAGATATTTTTCTGGAATTTTCTATGATCCAACAGATGTTGACAACTGGATCTCTGGTTCCCCTGACTTTTCTAAAGCCAGCTTGTACATCTGGAAGTTCTCAGTTCATGTACTGTTGAAGCCTAGCTTGAAGGATTTTGAGTATGACCTTGCTAGCTCGTGAAATGAGTGCAATTGTGTGGTAGTTTGAACATTCTTTTACACTGCCCTTCTTTGGAACTGGAATGAAAACTGACATTTTTCAGTTCTGCGGCCACTGCTGGGTTTTCCAAATTTGCTGGCATACTGAGTGCAGGACTTTAAGAGCATCATCTTTTAGTATTTTAAAATAGTTCGGCTGGATTGAGTATTAGCATTTACTATTTGACTATTTTTCAGTTGCTTTGCCAGGAGTCAATTAATTAGTTAATTGGTATTAAAAAGGAATTAAGTAACTCATCTAGGAACCACACAACCAGTAAGCAATGAAAATGAGATGGAAACTCAATTCTCCTCCAAAGTACCACTCTCAAATTATTTCATACCTTAAAATCTAGGGAATTTATTACCAGAGATGTATTTAGATGAAGAAAGAGGGGGAAGGGAGAGCAATCTTATATATTCGAGAGTAGGAAAAATCTTGGAAATAAGAAACTAGTCATTCCATATCTGAATTATTTAAGAAACACTTAAATGACTAATTGGTTAACAATGAAAAAGTACAAGAACATGGAAACCAGATAAAAACTAAAAACTTCTATAAATGGTCATGTCTTTCCAATTTTGAAAAAAATGGAACAAACAGGATATGTCACAATTTCTGAAAATGATCTCCTCAAAGTGGAAGAAAAATCATTAAATACTTGCCTAAAGGTAACAAAGAATTATTTTTAATGTGCATGACATAGATTCATTAATTCAAGCATTTACCGGAAGTCCATTATATACTTAGCACTCTAAGCTGGAGGATGAATCAAACGTGTGGGCTCTTTTAGGCCCTGATACCGGCAACAACACAGAAGATCCTTGCAGCTTCTCCACTGCCACATATGCTTTGGGGATTATTTGATCTCTTTAAAAATAAACAAAAATCTCAGCACTTTCAAGTAATTCTCCCTACTCTCCAAAAATACTATTTAGACTCTTGGAGCAAACCATTTATCCAACCCACTTATGGAACTTGACAGAAAATCAAAATGAGACTATTTTGAAGCATAAGAATTAGATGGAAAGCACTACTTCCATGTAACAGGTTCACAAATGGAAGCATTCATCTACAGCAGGGGTCCCCAACCTCTGGGTTCTAATGCCTGATGATCTGAGGTGGAGGTAATAATAATAGAAATAAAGTGCACAATAAATGTAATGCGCTCAAATCATCCTGAAACCGTCCCGCACACCCCCAGGCCTTGGGAAAATTAACTTCCACAAAACCGGTCCCTGGTGCCCAAAAGGGTGAGGACTGCGGAGAGAGGAATTTAAACAGCTCCACTTAATACTGGCTCTTACAGCTGCAAGTCACAAAGCATGCAGCTTCTCTGTAAACTTAAACAAAACAAAAATTAGTCTTATCTGAATTCAAATAAGGCTTTCACAACTTCAATCATTAGGATAACAATTTTCAACTCTATACTAATTTTTACAAACATGAGATGAAACCAAAGATATAAAAGAAAAGTTCCAGTTAGTTATACTAAGCTAAATTTCAATACCAAAACCAATTCCACCAGGAAGTTATAAAATACTTTAAAGAAGTGAGTATAGTGATCTAATTGGTTCCCAAAGTCTGACTACTGTTACATTTTAAAGTCACCATCAAAACTTCATACATAAAACAGCACTCCATCTAAAAGCATGGAGCAAGTAAAAATAAATGAAGTGTTCACCCTAATTCTATCAATTAATAAGTTAAGAGTGGGTACAGATCCTCCAACATGACAGTCTCACTTACTTATTAGTTAAGTTGGGAAGATAACTCTGCTTGCCCAAAGGCATTTTTATTTTACTACATTGTTAGGAGATTTGAGTTCAGTTTAACCAACGGTATTTTCTTTTCATCTACTCAATCCAGTCACAGATGAGATAATAGAGAAATGAACAAGTATTTCTACCATAAAAAAATATATCATAGGTTATAAATACAAAATAAATATTGACTATTCCTAATAGGCCCAGACAGTGAACACATAGTCATAAACACAGTAATGGTGCTTTATTCAGGCAATCCCCTCTTGATTCCCAAAGTTTACACTTGGGAATTTAACAATTGCAAGCCAATACTCAAAGTGAGAAGTTAAAGGTCCCCCCTCCCCTTAAATTCTCCAGCTTATATTTTTAACACACAGCTAAATGTTATTTGTTATATTTTTTCCCTAAAGGTAAAAAATGAGGCAGGGATTCTCTCCTGCTTCTGAACAAAGGAATTCAGATAAAAACTCATATACCTGATATCAAAATTACCTCTAAATCAATTTCTACAAATGGGAAGCTGTTTCCAAGAAAAATCAACAAATAAACCAGAGTAGTTAACTTGACATCTGAACTTCACTTCCTTTTTTTTCCCCAAATAGCAGTGAATAACTTTCCTCCCTCTAGTCAAAGCCCATCTCAGGGCCTGAAATTTTCTGTCCGACTTTATTTTTTATTTATATGTGTTGTTTAAGTAACTTGTACCTGATATGCTAAATATCACTAGCTTTTTTTATAAGAGGACTAAGCATACAAATTCAGTAACACCTGATATGACAAACCAGAAGATGAAAGCTTAAAATATGGAAGGATGGGGTCTTTTACAACTTGTCATAGTCTTGTCAAAATACATCAAACTTCTGTAAGCCAAGAACATATTTTAGTGTGTTCTATCAAGAGAATGAGGAAAATAAACAGCTAGAGAAACACAGAAATAAAACTCACATTTGACATATCCAGAAATAAAACTCAAACACTACATCTGAAGTAAATCTTAATCTATTATGTTTTAGATATAGCTACCTAGTAATCACATATTGCACTTTGGGAGAAAAAAATTCTCAGGTTCCTCCTTGATTCACAAAAGTACAACAGTATTTCAAACTCCAGGTCACATAGAAATGAACTCAAAAGTTCATGCATGCCCTAATAATGAGTAGCCAGGGAGCAAGGCTACCTTGGCAGAGAAGACATCGAAGAGCATCACAGTAGACCAAGGTTGGCTTCTATGAAAATGATATCCTCATTTAATTGCAGTTAAAGGCATTTTCCCACATAGTAAATACTAACTTCTGGTGCCTATCTCTTCACTTTCTGGTTTCTAACCAGTAACGATTAAAAATCCCCTGGGGGGACCGCTGTCCTTTCAATTCAGATCCAATATGAAGTAGTTTCTACCTTTCAAATATGAAAAATTTAAGATTAGCATACTTCCAATGCAGAGTTAACTACTGGGGGCGGGGGCTGGGGGGTGGGTGGTGGAGGGAGAGAGGAGGATGGGAGAGAGGCAGGGAAAAGTTTAATGCAGGCAATTAAGAAAACTCAGCAAAGTCCATGTCTTAAATGGTTTTCTTCATGTATATTTTTAAAACCAAATCGGTAAACAGTAATTAGTCTGAGAAAAGCTCCTGACTTCTTCAGCCAAAGAACAACATAATTTAGTACCAGGAATCCCACCCCTTGTTACAATTTCTCACAGCATACAGACTCTATACAACTATGTTTTAACCTTATCTCATTCCACAAATACAGGGACTCTTTAACCTGTTGCTTGCTTGTATGAATGCTCAGTCATGTCTGACTTCGCGACCCCATGGACTGTAGGCCACAGGCCTCCTCTATCCACAAGACTATCCTGGCAGACTGAGTTGCCATTTCCACTTCCAGAAGATCTTCCCGACCTAGGGATCAAACGCCCTATCTCCTGACTGGTAGGCAGATTCTTTACCACTGAGCCACCTGGGAAGCCCATTTACCCTGTTGCTGCTGCTACTGTTGCTAAGCCACTTCAGTCGTGTCCGACTCTGTGCGACCCCATAGATGGCAGCCCACCAGGCTCCTCTGTCCATGGGATTCTCCAGGCAAGAACACTGGAGTGGGTTGCCATTTCCTTCTCCAGTGCATGAAAGTGAAAAGTGAAAATGAAGTCATTCAGTCGTGTCCGACTCTTAGCGACCCCATGGACTGCAGCCCACCAGGCTCCTCTGTCCATGGGATTTTCCAGGCAAGAGTACTGGAGTGGGTTGCCACTGCCTTCTCCGATTTACCCTGTTTTACATATCCAAATCTTAATGAAGTACTTTAGGATGTCCCTTAATCTGAGTATCTGAGAAAATGAATGTACAACAATAGGCCAGTCAACAAATATTTACTAAACAATAATTATGTGCAAGGCATTCATATAAAGTTTAAGGCCAGTCAATGCTTTTGGGATGTGTTGCTACACACTAATATAAATAATACCTTTCTTACAAAATATCAACATGTCTGAAATTAAAGCTCCTACTTCAAATGACACAAGACAGTTAAGATAAGCAAGTGTTCATGAATGTGTGGTTGACCCTTCCCTCAAAATGTGGAAAATATTACTGAGATTTCATTCTGACAAGAAAATGAAAACTTATACCTAGTTGTCTGTGTAATATTCAGTAAACCCTGCAGTATAAGGGTACTTCAGCATAAAAATAATAACCTTTGCTTTGATGAAATGAGTAAGCCAAAGAAGCAATATTAATCTTAAGGCATACATGTCTATTAACAGTACAATTTAGAATGTAACAAGTATCACATACTGTGTATTTAATGTGGTAGTTGTAATTTTTAAAGACTTAAACATTCAGGGTCTAGTCTGTTGAAAATAAATAACAGTTACCATTTTATTACTTTTATTTACTAAATGCTTACTATGAACCAAACAGTATTCGGCATTTTAGTTATCTTTTTGTTGTTTATGTTCACAACAGTCACTGAACTAATTGCACTCCCACCTTATAAATGAAGAAATACATTCAAATGATTAAACAATTTGTTCTAGTTAATACAGCTAATCAAACAGAGACCAGATTCAAAGCAACCAAATCAATCTCACTTTATAGCAGTGTGTCTCCTGCAAGGATGGCCCATAGGTTGGGTGCCTGATGTTGGTCTGGGAAGTGACCAAATTAAAAACATGCCTGCCTAGTTCCCTGACCAAAGTTTCCATCTGAATGAACTGTGGCTGTAGCAGGGGTCATGATTCATTGCACTGGAGGGCGGGGGAACTATTCTTCTGTTCTCTTACTTCTGTGTGGGGGCTTTCACTTCTTGCAAGGAAGAATACAATACTAGAATCCTTACTACATTTCACAATTCATCCTTACTAGTACTAAAGCTCAACAATTTTTTCCCACATTTGGGATTCCCTGGTGGCTCAGATGGTAAAGGGTCCGCCTGCAACGCAGGAGATGCGAGTTAGATCCTGGGTTGGGAAGAACCCCTGGAGAAGGAAAAGGCAACCCACTCCAATATTCTTGCCTGGGAAATCCCATGGACAGAGGAACCTGGCAGGCTACAGTCCATGAGGTCACACAGAATTGGACACAACTGAGCAACTAACCCTTTCACTTCACTCGGCTCCTCGTTTCTGTTCTCAATGAATTAAGAGCTTGGAAATGTGGAGAAGTGACTTCAACAGACCTTCCTGAAACTCCAACTGACATGTGCAGCATAGTAAGAAACAGAGGAAGTTAGAGATCAAGCAGCTGTCATTAATGAAACACACTAACATCAAGAGAACCACAGAGAGGGATATTATCATCTACAAAATAAACCAGTAACATAATTCCTTTTGATATTGAACTATAAAGTTTCACAGATAATCTATCTTTGAATATGTACTTAATTTATGAAATCTTTAGACCACTTGGTCTAATACCCTGACCACTTTGGGAAAAAACTAAGTCAACACCACCCGCTTTGTTGTTGCTATGAAACTGAACTTCTATCTTCTAATCCCAAACTTTATCGTCTGGCCCATCTTTCCCTTATTAATATACTTGCCTTCCTAGACTGTTGCTAACTCTCATGAGCCAAATCCGACCCTTTCCTCGTGTACAATGAATGCTCTTGACTCAGCTTTTCTCTGTTATTCTAGGAACACCCTTGGTTATACCCCCAAACATCTTGTAGCAATGTTCTCTATTCACTGGCTGATAAAGACCTGCCGGGCAGTAAGCAAAATGATCACGGCATACCAAGCAATTATAAGAACAGAGTAAAGGAAAAAGAAAGAAAGCAACAGGAATGCGGGAAGGAAATGAGGAAAGAGAATGCAATGCTCCATGATCTGACTGACCAATCTGTTTTTTCTCAATCAATATACATATACCCTCAGGCACAAACTGAGGCGTGCTGGGGATACACTAAGACAATGAAGGTGTCTCAGACACTGTGTCAGTCCTCTTCATTCACCCCAGTCTTCCAAAATTAATAGACCCGCAGGATTTTTTTTTCTCTTCTAAGAGTGAAATATTACTATATTTATATAATCAGTATGCAATAGAAGGCAACATTCACATGACTTCTTAATATAAAACAGAATTTAAGAAATTTCCAAGTTGCTCTGAGGTATATTCAAAGGGTAGTTGTACTCTCCTCTGTCTGTGAGGTTCTTTTCAGGTAGTTTAAGAAGCCCTATTTTATACAAATTCGGGAGGGTAAAATCCCAACAGTTTGATCTGCCTGACTAACAACCTTTCCAGAAAGAGTAGATCACTCCCTCTACAGTGTTTATACAACATTTTACATGACTTTATATTCTTACTTAAGCATTTGTCAATCACATAATAACTTATGTGTCTACCTCATCAATTACAACTAATTCCTCCTGGACAGCAACCATATGTCTCTTTGTCTTTTATTTAGAATTCCTAGGAAAATGTCAAGAACATAGTACACCACCTCACATTTGTTGGGGTAAACTTACACATTTCAAAGACCAAATAATTTCTCTCTAGCAAGATCATGTCAACACAGAATCTTTTAATATGTTAATCACATTAGACAACCCATACAAATACCTAACCCAAATCCACTTTACCACTATAATGGGATTTGAAATATTAATCCACTCACCCATAGTCAAGAAACTACATTCCATAGACTTAATATAAAAACAAAAGCTGAACACTTACTGCACACAGTTCTCTTATATAAAGTATACCCTTTAAATCAGAAAATTTCTGGTCCTGCAAAAACAAAACTATGATTAAAAACCTTTACAAATGATGACTGTCATTCTGTTCATCCCAGGACATCTTATTAAGGACAACAGATATTAAGATATAACAAATCAGAATTGCAGTGTGTTTGTTTAGCTTTAATTGCCCATGCTGGACTTCCTTCTAGTGCTATCCTTTAAACCTATTTGGTTCTCCAGAGGGCAAGTATAACTACATTATGCAGAGTCTCAAAGAAAACTTTAATTACTTCGGTGGGAAAAAAGGCTACAATGCCTATGGATCTTCCTAGGTTTTCAAAGATGATCAGAATTCTCAAGATAGTGTCAATGAAAAAGGAATGAGTAACTAATTTCAAAAAGATAAGCAACATTTTCTCCCATGTTTTAAAAAGGGTTCTATTTAATTTAGTAGAAAATTTGCATGTTCTAATATTATCATCTGAAAATTTTAATGTCATATATTTTATTAAACATGATGCATACCTGAATGTACACATTTCCATTTAAAAATATACTACAGGCTACCAATACGGTGACTAAGTGGCATTTTATTAATGCCCCTAGAGTACTGACAAAAACACAATTAATAAATATTTGATTAATTAAGTCAACAAATATTTAAGCTTCTTCTTATATCCATACAGTGTTCTAAGCATAGGCTATGACAAGTCTAACACATAAAACCCTTGCCTTTTGTAGTCTTTAGTTTTGTGAAAAGGCAGAAATTCAACGAATAAACCCACAGATCTATACTCATCAAATGCTGCAAGTAGAATGAAGGAAGAGAGTCAGGTGATATTAGTGGTGGCAGGGGTTGGGGGTAATCCCGCTTTAGACTGGAACACTAAGGATGCCTCTCTAAAAACAGGACACTTGAGATTAAGATTCCACATTCAAAGATTTGAAGAAAAGATCATTTCAGATTATGGGAGCAGCATGTGGGAAAGTTCTAAGGCAAGTTTCAGAAATTGAAGAGTCAGCCTAACTTGATCACAGAAAACCAGAGGAAGAGTAGATTTCTTAGAATCTGGTAAGGGACAAGATTGTATACAGCTCTGTACCACATTTAAGGGTTTAAGGTTTTACTCTAGGCGCACTAAAAAAATCTAAAATGAAGCATTATAGCTGAGGTGTATGCAAGAAAGACCAATATACAGAATGCCAGAAGGCCTTGGCCCTACATCAAAAGCTTGGTAAATAAAGGTACAGATAGATTTCCACTTAACATGTTAAAAGGTATTTGTGATATGTTCGCATGATTCCCTATTTTGAACAACTTTTTCAAATAATCCATCATCTACCAGACATGATCACACTCCTCCCTTTCCCTTTACACATTCACATTAGCAGAGATACAGCTGAGCAATAAAGTGGTTAACTACAAAGGAGACTAGAAGTACATGGATATGCAAAAAGATCACAAATAACAAATGTTGGTGAGGATGTGGAGAAAAGAGAACCCTTCTACACTGTTGGTGGGAAAGTAAATTGGTACAGCCACTGTGGAAAAGGGTATAGAGGTTTCTCAAGAAACTAAAAATAGAACTACCATGTGACCCAGAAATTCCACTCCTGGGTATGTATCAGAAAAAAGCAAATCACTAATCAGAAAAGATACATGCCCTCCAATGTTCATAGAAGCATTATTTACAATTGCCAAGATACAGAAACCATCTAAGTGTCCATGAATAGATGAATGGATAAAGGAGCGGTGGCATACACAATGGAGTGATACTCAGCCACAAAAAGAATGAAATGCTACCATTTGCAGCAACATGGGTGGACTTGGGGAGCACCATGCTAAGTGAAATAAGTCAGAGAAAAGACAAACACTGTATGGTATCACAAGTGGAATCCAAAGTATAAAACAAACTAGTGAATAAAAAAAAACACCCAGACACATAGATATAGAGAACAAGCTAATGGTTACCAATAGTGGAAGGAAAGAAGGGAAAGGCAAGAAAAGAGCAGTCGATTAAGAAGTATGAACTATAATGCTATGTATAAAATAAATAAGGTACACGGATACACTGCATAACATGGGGAATACAGCCATTATTCTATAATAATTATAAATGGAGTAGAACCTTTAAAAATTGTGAAACTATGTTGTACACCTGAAACATATAATTTACCTAATATTGTATATCAACTGTACCTCAAGGGAAAAAAAAGACATGGAAATGTAATGACAAATTGGGAAATCACCCTCTGCATAAATGAACTCAGTTGTTCTTCTGAAGGTTAGGGTGGAATGGGAGCAGGGCTCTATGCAGAAGATACGGACATTCTGAAACTGCTTAAATTTTAACCATATGAATCCATCACTTTTATAACAAAACATCAACTATCATTATTACATCTCTCACTAGGAAGCAGCTTAAACTGATGTAACTTCTTGCCAAAACATCACCAAGTCTTTCAGAAATCTTTTCTTCTTAATTTTAATGACAATGAAAAAGTATTAGCCATTATTTTGTGAGATTATCCTCACATCTTCATCTACCTGAAACTCAACTATGTAGAAGTTTCCTTGGGAGTTTTTACCTGCAATAGTCTATTGGATAAACGTTTTTCATTATTAAATGAAACACTTTTCATCTCTACCAAAACGAGTTTGAGCTTTACAGAGATCAACATTTAATTCTACTGAAATTTTTTTTAATTTTAAAGTAAAGGTACACTGTTTTCTACCTGTAAAAATCTGTCCTAGATAAATATCCATTAATACAAGAAAATACAATGACAAGAACACTAGATTTGCTTTCAGTGGAGGTGGTGGTGTAGTCTCTAAGTCGTGTCTGACTCTTGTGATCCCATGGATTGTAGCCCACCAAGCTCCTCTGTCCATGGGGATTCTCCAGGCAAGAATACTGGAGTGGGTTGCCATTTCCTTCTCCAGGGGATCTTTCCGACCCAGGGACCAAAACACATCTCCTGTACTGCAGGCGGATTCTTTACCACTGAGCCACCAGGGAAGCAAGGGAGATCCAGATTCTATCCAACAGTAAGGAAACAGTTCCATAAGTTATGTAGTATTATGCTGCCAAATAATTGTCACAGAAAAATATCCAAAATACACTATCTATTGCAAGCTCATTTTTTTTATTTTTAAATGTGTGTATTTAGTAAACAATGAATGAGGAGATTTCACTTTTTACTTGTACTCTTAAATATATTACAATGATTACATACTACTCAGGATTTTAAAATAAAGGTGGAAATTTTCAGGAAATAATTATTTGAATGTACAATTTAACATTTTTTAAAAATCCATTTCAATAAGTAAAACCTAAAACAAAATTCTAAATTACCCTTCAAGTACTTTAAGCACCATAGTTTTCAAAGCAAACTGCATACAATTTTATGCCTCTCAGCTGGATATTTTCTTAGTGAACAGCAGCTAGCCAGTAAGCTCTGATGTTAGAGCTAAAAGACTGTAAGGCATCTCCAGGTCTCCTTACATTTCTCAGATCACTAACAGCTGGATGGCCCAGAGCATTGACACATCCCTCCTGATGCCTCCTATTTCTACAATCACGTTTCAGTGGAGCCCATCATGAATCCTAAGCAGTCAAGAATCACTGCTTTATACAGAAAATGTCAACATGAGCAGGCCAAGATTGCCACCATAACTCCACCCCAACCTTGAACGACCTGTGGGATCAACTTCCACACCACTAAGGCTGAGCATCTTCTTAAATAAGCTGGGAATTCTTAGCATACAACTGCCAAGATGAGAAACAAAATACCCTGACGACCACAAACTGAAGAAGTAAACAAAGAGCAGTAGATCGTACTCAGGGTACTGGATCTACAAATAAATCCTGAGGAGAGTACAAGAGATTAACACTGCAGGGTTTCGTGAAACTTTTCTACTACGAGAGACTCTAGATTAGAACAGCTGCCAGGAGACTTCAGATTTTAAAATATTTTTAAGATGGAACACCACAGGCCTATCTGCTCAGCCTCAATCTACTATAACTGTGAACAGTACTTGGCATCTGGAAAGAGGAGAGGAAATAAGGGGAAGAGGTGTTACATGCAGGGAAACTTTATTTTTAACTAGATATACTTGTGTATTTATTAAACATTTTACCAAGAGAAAATGCTCATATGGTACCAACGTGATTTTTAAAATTCAATTAAGACTGAAAATATAAATATTCCTAAAAATCATACACAAGTTAGTGTAAGTAAGTTTAACAGAAGTTTTCTAGAGGGAATGTGGTAAAGAGCAGTGACTGATAACAATTATATGAAATGATGGGATAATAAATACTATGTACTAACACAAGTCAAGCCCTACTCCAAGCCCTTTTTATATTATATATATCAACTTATTTAACCATCACACATTATAACCCTTCTTTTACCAAGAAGGAACCTGAGGCACAAGAGCTTATTTTAACTTTCACAAAACCACAGTGATTAAATGATGGAAGCAGGATTTTAACAGTCTGATTCTAAGGGACTTCACTAAGAAACAGAAAGGCGTGAAAATAATAGCATAACAGGAAAATGAACAACTTCATTTAAAAAATGGGATGAAATAGATTATCTCAAAGAACTTAACAGATAGCAAATAAATACATAAAAAGATGCTCCACATCTAAGTCATCAGGGAAATGCAAACTGAAACAATAAAATACCTCTATACACCTATTAGAAGGACTGAAACCCAGAATACTGACAACACCAACTGCCGACAAGAACATGACGTAACAGAAATTCAATCATTTCCGGCAGGAATATGAAATGATGTGGTCATTCCAGAAGACAATTTGGTGGTTTCTCACAAAACTAGCCATATGATCCAGTGACCACACTCCTTGTTATTTACTCAAAGGAACCAAAAAGGTATGTCCACACAAAACCTGCACATGTATATTTGCAACAGCTTTATTTATATTTACAGAAATGTAGAAGTAACCAAGATTCCTACAATAGGTGAATTCATAAATAATCTAGACAATGGACTATTAGTAAGTGCTAAAAAGAGACAGCATATTAAAAACCAGAGACATCACTCTTCTGACAAAGGTCCATCTAGTCAAAGCTATGGTTTTTCCAGTAGACATGTACGGAGGTGAGAGTTGGACCATAAAGAAGGTTGAGCACTGAAGAATTGATGCTTTCAAACTGTGGTGTTGGAGAAGACTCTTGAGAGTCCCTTGGACTGCAAGGAGATCCAACCAGTCCATCCTAAAGGAAATCAGTCCTGAATACTCATTGGAAGGACTGATGCTAAAGCTGAAACTCCAATACTCTGGCCACCTGATGCAATGAATGGACTCACTAGAAAAAACCCTGATGCTGGGAAAGACTGAAGGCAGGAGGAGGAGGAGACACAGAGGATGAGATGGCTGGATGACATCACCGAATCAATGGACATGAGTTTGAGTAAACTCCGGGAGTTGGCGGTGGACAGGGAGGCCTGGCATGCTGCAGTCCACAGGGTCACAAAGAGTCGGACACAACTGAGTGACTGAACTGAACTGACTGATACATTGGAAGGACTGATGCTGAAGCTAAAGCTCCAATACTTTGGCCTGACACTAAGACTTGACTCATTGGAAAAGACCTCGATCCTGGGAAAGATTGAGGGCAGAAGGAGAAAGGGGCAACAGAGGATGAGATGGTTGGATGGCATCATAGACTCAATGAACATAAGTTTGAGCAAACTCTGGGAGACAGTGAAGGACAGGGAAACCTGGTATGCTGCAGTCCATTCAGACATGACCGAGTAACTGAACAACAACAATCAAGACATGGAAGTACTTCAAATTCATAATACTAAGTGAAAGAAGCCAATGTGAAAAGACTACTTACTGTAAGATTCCAACTATGCAACATTCGAGAAAATACAAAATTACTGGTGGCAGAAGAAATATAAGTGGTGGTCAGGTGGGATGGAGGATGAAAAAGCAGAACATGGGGGATTTTTAGGGCAGTAAAACTATTCTGTATGATACTATAGTGGCACATACATGTTGCTATACATGCACACTCATAAATTGTACAACACTAAAAGTTGATTCCAATGTACACTATGGACTTTGGGGATGATTATGTATCAACCTAAGTTCATCAATGGTAACAAATGTACCACTCTGATGTCTGATGCTGACAGTGAAGTAGGCTCTGCATGGAGGATACGGCAGGAGGGGTCTATGGAAACTGTACTTTCTGCTCAAATTTGCTATGAACCTAAAACTTCTCTGAAAAATCATCTATTCAAATATTTTAAAGAAATAGAAATAATAGTATCATGAGGTTAAAAGAAAAAAAATAAAGCAGGGCTGCCTGTGTAACTTGAGTCGTGTTGCCACTTTTTTCCCAAGCTTTACTTACATTTCAAATGAATAGATAATCATGGCCCTTTCTGGCCAAGCATCTTTAGGAGTTCAAAATTTCTGAGAATGCCAGGTTGTGAGTAAGGATGTTAGCTGCTCCAGGATCAGCATGTTCAAATTCACCAACTGAGTACTTCTAATAAAGTTTTCCACACATCTTTGGTATTCTTACTGTGCTACCAAATTTTAATTCCTATGACATAGCGTTTTCTCCCTCACTTGACATTGTGGACAGCTCCTATGTAATCCTTTATAAGAATTTCCATTCAAAGAGATTCTGTTCTTTTTTAACACTTTTCCCTTTGGCATTTTACAGGCTGTTAAGACTGAGGAAAGGCCCAAATCAAAAGAAAAAAAAGAGAGAACAAAGGATACATACCATCTATCACTTAAGCCAAGTTCCAACAGTACTTCTACTTATATTCCAAGGGCCTGAACTTGTTATATGACCATGCCAGCTTTCAAAAAGGGCTGGGAGATGTAGTCATTATTATCAATGAACATGAGCCCAGCTTAAGAAGATATTACTTCAGAAGAAAGGACAGACAGCTGTTGAGGAAAAATTAGCAGGCTCTGCCACATTCATGCTTACACCCTCACCACAACGGCTAACATATTCAATAAATATTTTGAAATAAAAATTTCTAATAAATTAAACTGAAAAAAACAAACATTTACAGATTCTCCTGTACAAGTCTAAATTCCTCAGTTTCAATATTCCTTCAGAAGCTAGTACCATCCTTGTTATATAAACATTTTTTAATATTTAAGAAGCAATTTAGTGTGCTCCATAAAAGAATAGGCCTTGGAATCCGGTTGTCTGAGTTTAAATCCCAACTCTGCAATTTACTAATAGTCTGACCTCAGGTGAGTAGCATAATTTCTCTGTGCCTCAGGTTTCTCATACGCAAAATGATGATGATAATAATAATACGAACCTTCTCAGGTTATTTGCATGTATGAATACATGTATTAAACTTAGATCAGGAATTGACACGTAGAAAGCACACAGTAAACAGCAAGCCACTATTACTCTCCAGCATTACGAGCCAACTAATCGTACCACGGCCTTTCCATTATCCTCCAGAGTTTATCAGATCCCAGGACATGAAGATCACTTTTACTTTGGATCTACCTTTTGAAATCAAGGCAATTGTTTCAATCTTTTGATCCTGAGACATTTAATTTTCCATAACTTTGTTTATACTATTTGACCCCAACAATAATGCCTTTCTATTTCCTCCTGTTTATCTAGTGCCTACAACCCTCATCTCAAATCTCACCTCCTCCACAAAATCTTCACTGTTTATCTAATTCTGGTTAAATAGTACGCAGAGACCATCTTCAAACACCTGCACTCTCAGCTCCTCACTCCTTGCCCCAAGATGAGTGGTGGCTAAAAGTAAAGGAAAATGGCCAGACTCTCTTCAAATATTTCAACCCAAACAACATACTACCGTGAAGTGAATGTAGTAGCAGATACGAGAATCTGTCATCTACTAAGGCAGACATTAAAGGAACTCACAAAATGCAAAACCATGCTTTCTCACTAAACTGTTTTTAGAAATACTTTCCAATAAAATGTATGTCATTTATGTCAACATGCAATGGATTTCTTACCATTATTGTTCATGAACAAATAAGCATTCTAAATTATCAATTTTGCTTCCTAATAGAATAAATATCCCCATATACACATTCAACATCTTACCTCTGGTTACTCCCTTTACCCAAAGCCCCCTTCTCTCTCATCTGGCTATACCTAGACACTACCATGCCTCCAAAACTCAGCTCAAATCATACCTCTTTCATCATCTCCTACCCCTCCTAATGCAAACAATTTCTTCCTACTTGAACTGCCAATGCACTTTATCTGAACCTCTCTCAAGATTAACACCTCTACGTGATTTATCTTCCTCGAGGGCAGATTACTATTCACCTTGTTTTTCCAGCTCAGGCTCACAGTGGGCATAAAATGAATGCTTTTGCAATGAATACTTGTAAAACTTAACAATGGTGGCAAATTGTATTTCAAAGAACAAGAAAAAAGGAAATAAAGACAAATATAAAATGACTTTTATAAACCAAGAATGGGTAGGCAAACATAACTACAGATTAAAAGAGGATCTAAGATGACACTGCATCCAACTTCTGACCTAAATTATCCCCTCAGTGTTTCTCCCAGTAAGATTTCTTAGTTATTAAGAAGAAAAAGAAATTATAGCTACCGGAGCAGAAATGGAATTTATTAAAATATATCTTCAGAAAAGCAAGGAACTGGACTTGTAAAAGGCCACACAGCCAAGGCTATGCCTGAAAGCAAGCCTCAACCTTTCCAGTGACGACACCGCTGCCGCTGGCACAGATGTGAGAGCTCGTACCGCCCACATTACCAACAGTCTAGACACTGGGTGGATGCCACACTTAGAATCAGCGCCCCTGCTGCTTCTTAAACTAGACAAGACAGTGGCTACTGCTACCAACCCTCACTGGGAGGGATCTGTTCCCAGGGTCATCTTCATATTACAAGCTTCTAGTCCAAAACTGGAGATAGGTATTTGACTGATAGAACACAGGTATGTATCCATGCCCTAGATGAAAAGGGGTCTGGGAGTAAAGCACCTAACATTTTCAGCTTCTCTAGTAAAAAGATGGCTCTGCCTCATAAATTGGGGAAATTTGCCAAATACAGGTAAGGGGTTCAAATGCTGGAAAGCAAAAAATGAGAAATATTCACTATTCATAACAACCCTTATTGATGGCATTCAAGCAACCACACTACCCTAAATTGCAACGATCAAAACCATATAATACTTACAGTGCTGTACCACTGATAACTTCTTAGTGATAAGGAAAAAAATAAACTTTTAACAGAACAACTCGATTCTGTTACCACTTTACCCAGTGATCAATCTCAGCATCACTAAGAGTAGGACAATGAGACATGTGCCTCCAGACACAACCATTATGACCCATACAGCACAAACCATAAATACCGGTGCCCAAAATGTTTTAGTTTAAATAAACCTTCTACAGATCTAGCTTTCAGCTTATAGGAAACAGGAAACAATGAAATAAGTCAGATAAATTCAAAACACGGAATATCTTACAGGACAGTTGGCTAGATGTCTGTATTGTCAAGAGAAGAAAAGGGGTAAAGTGGGGAGATGTATGTAGGTTAAAGTGTACGTGGGGAGAAGGCAATGGCACCCCACTCCAGTACTCTTGCCTGGAAAATCCCATAGATGGAGGAGCCTGGTAGGCTGCGGTCCATGGGGTCGTGAAGAGTCGGACACGACTGAGCGACTTCACTTTCACTTTTCACTTTTATGCATTGGAGAAGGAAATGTCAACCCACTCCAGTGTTCTTGCCTGGAGAATCCCAGGGACAGGGGAGCCTGGTGGGCTGCCATCTATGGGGTCGCATAGAGTCAGACACGACTGAAGCGACGTAGCAGCAGCAGCAGCAGCAAGAAATTTACAACTGAATGCAACTGCCTAGTCCTTGATTAAATCCTGCTTTGAACAAGCCAGCAGTATAAAAGACATTGTTTAGGACTGAATTGTGCCCCCTACTCCCACCACAAAAAAATTATACATATCTTGAAGCCCTAACCCCCAGTACCTCAGAATGTGACTATTTTTGGAGATAGGGCCTTTAAAAAGGTAAGTTAAAAGGAAGCCATTAGGGTGGGTCCTAATCTAATCTGACTGGTGCCCTTGTAAGCAGGAAATTCAGACACACAGGAACACCAGGGATGCACGCAGAGAGGAGAGACCACGTGAGGACACACAGAGAAGCAGCCACCTGCAAGCCAAGGAGAGATCCTCAGGAGAAATACACTGATTTTGGATTTACAGTCTCCAAACTCTGAGAAAATAAATCCTGTCCTTTAAGCCACCTAGTATGTGGTATTTGGTTATGCAGCTCTAGCAAACTAACACAAACATTTTGGGTATAACTGGCAAAATTTTAATTCAGGCTGGGTTTCTGATGATATTAAGAAATTGTTAATTTAGTTAGGTATGATAATGTGATAATGTGATTATAGTTATATAAGAAAATGTTCTTACTTTTGAGAGATACATTCAAGTAATTAGGGATAAAAATAAACCAGTTTCTGTAACTTGCAGTACTACACCCAAAAAAAGAGATTAAGCAAAAATGAGAAACATAATTTAGATTACTATGTGGATATTAAGTAAACTGTTTTCTTTCTCATGAATTTCAAATTTTCCATAGTGAAAAGTTAAAAGAAAACATACCTATACGATACTGACTGTGAAAGCTGGACCGTAAAGAAGGCAGAACACCAAAGAATTGAGGCCTTCAAACTGTGGTGCTAGAGAAGACTCCTGAAAGTCCCTTGAACAGCAAGGAAATCAAACCAGTCAATCTTAAAGGAGATCAACCCCAAATATTCACTAGAAGGACTGATGCTGAAGCGCCAGTATTTTGGTCATCTGATGCAAACAAACGACTCACTGGAAAAGTCCCTGATGCTGGGAAAGATGTAGGGCAGGAGAAGAAGATGTCAGAGGATGAGATGGCTGGCTACATCAACAATGCAATGAACAGGAACTTGGGCCAACTCTGGGAGATGTGAGGGACAGGGAGGCCTGGAGAGCTGAAATCCATGGGGTCACAAAGAGTCAGACATGACTGGGTGACTGAACAGCATGATACTGACTGAAAGGGGACAAACTGATCATACAATAGAACAGAGATTCCAGGAATAAATGCCCACAACTAAAGACTCAAATGAGGAACAAAAGTAACAGGGAAAACTGTATTCATTTCACAAATATTTATCAAGTGTATACTATGTGCCAAGCACTGTGCATACAGAGGTAAACAAGAGAGACATGGTCCTGCCCTTAAGGGGCTTATAATCTAACAGAGGAAAGACATGTAAAAACAAAGTAAATACAGTAAGCACAAACAGAAGAAAAACAAATAAAAATCTAAGATTTTCGAAACAATCACTTTTTTTTTAAAGGGAGCTCCTCAGGGTTCTATTCCGGGTCTCTTCAACTCTACCCACTTAATCTCAATTAGTACATTTCAAACCCAGACATCTTTCTCACATTTTATACCATTTGTCAAGCTGCCTACAGACATCTACAATGTCAAACTTTGAGCTCGTATTTTCTTCCCCCAAAACACTGCTCCTCCTCTAATCCCTCTTGGTAAACCTGCCCAAGAATTATGACATATATCAAACATAAATCAAACATATCAAAAGTCCCAATGATTTTGTCTCATAAAAACTTAAACCTGTCCACTCCTTTCAAGCTTCACTGCTCTCATCCTAGTTCAGTTACCTGGATTACTGTAACAATTTTCTAAATTGTCTTCCATACTCTAGCCTACTTCTCTCCAAATCAACTGTACACACCCCAGGCCAAAATAATCTCTCTAGAACAAAATCTAATGTGTGTCTCAGATGGTAAAGAATCCACCCACAGTGCAGGAGACCTGGGTTCAATCCCTGGGTTGGGAAGATCCCCTGGGGAGAGCACGACAACCCACTCCAGTATTCTGGCCTGGAGAATCCCCATGGGCATGGCGGGCTACAGTCCATGGGTTTGCAAAGAGTCAGACATGACTGAACAACTAAGCACAGCACAGCATTCTTAGAATAAAGCCTACATCTTAAATGATCCGTAAGACCCACCATTACCTGGCCCCTGCTTACCTTTACAGCCTCATGTGTTCACCACGTGCTCTCCCCGTTCCTTCAAATACACTGCTGTCCACTTCCTTCTTTCACTCTTCAGATCTGCTATGTTCTTCCCTGCTTCTGGACCTTCATATCTGCTCTCAATCTCCAGGACTCGCACATCATCTTCCCTGGCTAACTCCTACTCCTTCTGATTGTAGAATCTCTCCTCTGGCTAAGGTGCCCCTGCTCTGAGCTAGCCCTGCAGCTCAAATGGCCTATCACTATACTTATCACAGAGCACAGTAATTGCCTAACTCCTCCCTAAACTATAAATTCTATGATGGCGGGGTACCTCTGTTATTAGTACCTAGTATATCAAAGCCCTTGATTGGATACATTAACTGTATCAACAATAATTACTAAATTGATCTTCATTTTCGTATGATTTATCTTCAGTTGGAACCCAAAATTGCATCTTTTTCAATCCAAAAAGTCCTAACGTGTTATTCTGGGGGAGGATTACTTAAAATTTAGAAAACTGTCAGAACTTCTTACAAGTGCATTTTATTTTCACTTCAAATATGAAACTTAAAAGTTCCAGTTTTCAAAGCAGAGTAGTTACAATCCTATTTCAACTTCCCTCCTTATTCTCATTTCCTTGACCTCTCAAACATTATATCAATAAGTCTCTGATAAGGAAAGCACCTTCCCAGATATATGTAGAAAGATGTTTCACTGCAGAAATGCCTTTTTTTTCCTTCACCACAGCTACTGGTTTGCGGGACCTCAACCAGGGATCAAACCCAGGCCGCTGGCGGTGAAAATATGGAGTCCTAACCACTGGATCATCAGGGAAATCCAGAAATGCTGTTATTTCTAAAACTAAAAAAATGTTAACTCAACAAGTCATCCTTCTATCTAAGGTAAAAAAGCAGTATCCAGTATCATGTTTTTGTTAAGTAACATGAGTTTTTAATTACTCCTGCCAAACACTGAAGCATACTTCCTTCAAGCATCAGTCAAAAAAGTTCTGAAAAAAAATTAGACCATAAGAGTAATTTTCCTAGCTAAATAATTCTAATTTTTAACTAAATTGAAAACAATTGTTGGAATTATTTGGGAGGTAGAGTGTCCCAACATTTCTCAACAACATTCAACTATAACAAAATGTGTTACACTTAGGTTTGTCAGATAAAACATAAGGCACTCAGTTTAATGTTGAATCTCAGAAAAATAATTTTATTGTATTTGGAATATACATCCCAAATAGTGTACGTATTTTTATTTGTTAAATCTGGCAACCCTAGTTATACTACCAAATTTATCATTGCTAGCAAAATCTGATTTTACTTATGCTTTTTTCATTATAAAAGTTACACAAATTTAGGGGAAAAAAAGATCCATAATACTACTGAGCTAATACAGTTGGCATTTTAGTGCATTCCTGATATTTTTCTTATAATTTTAAATGGTTACATTCACTCTTCCTTAAAATGATAGTCTTTCTAATTATTTTTATGCTACACAATGGTTCTTGCAATAAGTGTACCATATCTTAAAGTCTCCTACTGTTGAAAATTTAAGTTGCTTCCAATAAGCCACTACTATAATATTGCTCTGAATAGTCTCCTGCAAACACCTGTTTCTTATCTTTGCCTTCTTTCTTCTGTAGTTATTTCTTCAGGATATTCTCAGAAGGAAAGCTACTGATCAGATTTATAAAACAATTATGAATAGTCTAAAAATTCTAGATACATCCTACCAAATTGCAATCCAGTAGCACTATCTGAATACGCCTGCTTTACTAATATCTAACCAGCATTACATATAACTGTTTTTGAAAAAATCTGAAATAAGTATAAAGAAGTATTCCATTTTGTTTTAGTCAGCATTTCTTTGATTACTGAGAAGATCACACATTCTTCTAACAGTTGCTTACAGGTTGTATATCCTCTAATATCAACTGTCTGCTCGTTTCCTTTACCCATTTCAAAAATGTTTTTGTTCAATATAAAACAAATTCACAAATGAAGACTAAAATAGCCCACTGTCTAAAATTATAGTCACATGCACCACAGGAAAAACTAGTTTATATCTACAATTCTAACTGCCTTCCAGAAATTACTACAAGTTACTTTTAATGTAAACTTTCATTTTATTTATATGTATATTATCTCAAAGTTCATTTCATAGAAATCATAACTCTCATAACTGAAATTAATTAAAAGAGATGACTAAAACAGAAGAACTGTACAAAAAAGATCTTCACGACCCAGATAATCACCATGGTGTGATCACTGACCTAGAGCCAGACATCCTGGAATGGGAAGTCAAGTGGGCCTTAGAAAGAATCACTACAAACAAAGCTAGTGGAGGTGATGGAATTCCAGTTGAGCTATTCCAAATCCTGAAAGATGATGCTGTGAAAGTGCTGCACTCAATATGCCAGCACATTTGGAAAACTCAGCAGTGGCCAAGGGACTGGAAAAGGTCAGTTTTCATTCCAATCCCAAAGAAAGGCAATGCCAAAGAATGCTCAAACTACCACACAATTGCACTCATATCACACGCTAGTAAAGTAATGCTCAAAATTCTCCAAGCCAGGCTTCAGCAATATGTGAACCGTGAACTTCCTGATGTTCAAGCTGGTTTTAGAAAAGGCAGAGGAACCAGAGATCAAATTGCCAACATCCGCTGGATCATCAAAAAAGCAAGAGAGTTCCAGAAAAACATCTATTTCTGCTTTATTGACTATGCCAAAGCTTTAGACTGTGTGGATCACAATAAACTGTGGAAAATTCTGAAAGAGATGGGAATACCAGACCACCTGACCTGCCTCTTGAGAAACCTGTATGCAAGTCAGGAAGCAACAGTTAGAACTGGACATGGAACATCAGACTGGTTCCAAAGAGGAAAAGGAGTACATCAAGGCTGTATATTGTCACCCTGTTTATTTAACTTATATGCAGAGTACATCATGAGAAATGCTGGACTGGAAGAAACACAAGCTGGAATCAAGATTGCTGGGAGAAATATCAATAACCTCAGATATGCAGATGACACCACCCTTATGGCAGAAAGTGAAGAGGAACTCAAAAGCCTCTTGATGAAAGTGAAAGTGGAGAGTGAAAAAGTTGGCTTAAAGCTCGACATTCAGAAAACAAAGATCACGGCATCAGGTCCCACCACTTCATGGCAAATAGATGGGGAAACAGTGGAAACAGTGTCAGACTTTATTTTTCTGGGCTCCAAAATCACTACAGATGGTGACTGCAGCCATGAAATTAAAAGACGCTTACTCCTGGGAAGGAAAGTTATGACCAACCTAGATAGCATATTCAAAAGCAGAGACATTACTTTGCCAACAAAGGTTCGTCTAGTCAAGGCTATGGTTTTTCCTGTGGTCACGTATGGATGTGAGAGTTGAACTGTGAAGAAGGCTGAGTGCCAAAGAATTGATGCTTTTGAACTGTGGTGTTGGAAGAAGACTCTTGAGAGTCCCTTGAACTGCAAGGAGATCCAACCAGTCCATTCTGAAGGAGATCAGCCCTGAGATTTCTTTGGAAGGAATGATGCTAAAGCTGAAACTCCAGTACTTTGGCCACCTCATGCGAAGAGCTGACTCATTGGAAAAGACTCTGCTGCTGGGAGGGATTGGGGGCAGGAGGAGAAGGGGACGACAGAGGATGAGATGGCTGGATGGCATCACTGACTCGATGGACGTGAGTCTCAGTGAACTCCAGGAGTTGGTGATGGACAGGGAGGCCTGGTGTGCTGCGATTCATGGGGTCGCAAAGAGTCGGACACGACTGAGCGACTGATCTGATCTGAAAATTTCCTGATATTTAGAGTAAATACCAGAAAGATCAGTTCAACTTAATACTTGGATATGCCACAGAACCTAATTTGATCAAAACAGAAATCATGTTGCAGATCTAATCTCTTTAATAATCTATATACACCAAAAAACTGAGTCTACAATCAGAGTTAACTCACCAATGCTGTCAGTAATCTTACAAATATAAATATGCACTACTGGTTTCAAGAGAAGAGTAAGAAAATAATTAAGTAGCTAAGCCCAACTTCATCAACACCATTAGAGCAGGACTCAAAGCTCACCACAAGCTAACAGCAGAAATTTTAGAAATAATCTAATTCAATCTCTTTCCTCTCCCATCCCCCACCCATTTTGCAATGGAAGAAACCAAGGCATAATGAAGTAAAATGAACTTTCAAGACAGTCATAAAGCTACTTAGGGGAAAGAATGTCTGTTTCATTCTACAGTAACAAAACTTTATTGATCGAATTATTTGAAGCTCTAGAGATAACAGAAGTGATAAAAACCAGTTAAGTCCTTCTTCTCAAAGAGCATACAAGCTACTGGAGAATGGAAGAAAGGAAGGAGGGAGTGAAGAAAGGGAGAGGGGGGAGAAAGGAAAGAAGAAAGTTTCTATGACAGGGATAAGTATTCTGCATGAAAATACATAGGGCAACGTGGCAGAGCAAGCCAAGAGCATCAAGAACCACTTCAGATTAGGTGGTTCAGGAAACACTCAAAAAAATTTTTTTAAGCAGAGATCTGAATGACAGGAAGTCAGCAACAGGAAAATCAAAGGAGAGAGCAATCTGATTAGATTCCTTTATATCCAAATATTAGTCAAGGTACAGCTGGAGGTGACAGGGAGGGTGGCAGTGCTTCTTTTGATCAAAATGTGCACCATTCTGCAGTAAAGATACTACATTTATACTAGATTTAATAATAAATACAGCACTAACTTGATGATCTGCTGCAAATGACACAAACTAAGATAAAATACTACCATAGGAAAACATCTAAATCATGATGATTTAACTTATTCTGCTTTGAAAGACACAGAATAATTAACCAACTTTTCAATTATCACATTTGAAGGTGACAAATAATTTTTTAAATTGTTAGAAGATATTAGTGAAGGAATCAGTACAAGATAATGCTAATAAAGGTTCACAAATAAGATGGAAAAATTAACATTAGTCAGAAACTTCAGTTTCCAACTTTTCTATGCAAGTTTGACACTTGCATAACAACAGCCTAAGACTTTTTTTCCAGCAAAACTATTTACCTTAAATGACCCTAGGGACATTGGGCTCAGAAAATAAGATGTTTTAGTTAATAATTCTGCTTTTTAAAAAATTAGTTATTTTTAATACATGTATGTATCATTTTCCCCATTGCAATCAATTTCCTGCAATACATGGTTTTACTTCTTTACATTCCTCCACAGCACTTAACATGACGCCTTGCAAACAACAGAGAGATGTAATGAAATGACAGATCCCAACAGGAGTAGCAGTCATATAGATCTCAACAACCTGTGGCACTAAGCGAGTAAAGGATAGGTGGGGGGAGGCAGGGTAGGGGACACTTCGTTTCTAGAAATGTCTTAACACACTATCACAGAGGAACAGCTCTATAGTCCATAAGCCTTGAATAAGTTGTGCTCAGCTCATTGAAAAATCATTCTGTAATCAAGTAAGTAGTTTAGTATTGTAAGCATTTTAATAACTAAAAAATAAACCAAACTTTTAAATTTTAAGTAAATTAAAAACCACCCAACCAGCTGATGAGGGTTTAGGCCAGACTACAGATGTTATGCTACATCTGATCCAATCAGGTTTTGCCCATCCTCCTTCACATAAAGCTACAGGCCCTTCCCACCCATCTCCCATCTGAGGTCAAGAATGCTGGTGCAAAATCTCCGCTTTCATTCCCCTGGTGATCCAGCTCTCCTTTACCCTATTTCTTGGTTTGCTGCTGTCAAACAAAGTTACTAATAAAGAAGGAATACCAAGCATTCTGGCTTGAAAAGAGAGCTAAGAATACCTACCATCTACGAAGCACCTTCTATACACCAGGCACCTATTTCTAAAATTTCAGAGTCATGAGGTATTATTATTACTTCATTATACACATATATAAACCCAGAAGTAAGGTTACTTACCCAGGGTCACACAGCTAGTAAGTTTGTCAGACAGGGTTCTTTCCTTCCAAGAAACAGATCAATAACAAGGCCAAGATGATGGCAGTAAGAGGCACAGCCACCAAGACAAGTGAACAAGGTCAGAAAGCAGCAAATTCAGAAAAAGGAATTCTACAATCTTTTCCACCTACTTAATTTTTTTACATTCAGAAGCATCTTTATTTTTTATTTTTAAATTGGAAAAAAACTGCTTTACAATGTTGTATTGGTTTCTGCCATACACCACCACAAATGAGCCATAATTATATACATATATATCACCTCCCTCTTGAGCTTCCCCCTCTTTCCCTACCCCCATCCTCCAGGTCACCACAGACAGAGCACCAGGCCCACCTACTTGAAATTCACTGCCATCACAACAATTACATGCTTGACAAGGCCTGGAGAAAGTTTTTCAGGCTGATAATGAAATTTGGAGACTACATGACTTGCTGATATCTAGCTCAAAGACTGTATTTTTTATATACTAGTTATTATTCATTTTAAGAAATTTTCATTTAATAATGATAGATCCAAATGAGCTCTAACATAGTTTACAAAACCACCTTAAAAGTACTACTGTAGTAATACTTTTAAAAGCATTTAAAAGTAAATGCCAGACACAGTAAGAAAAAAAAAGGAGGAGGAAACATTTATGAGAACTAAACAATATGCCAGAAACTGTGTTATTTATCCTCTACATTCATTAATATATTCAAGATAAATAACTCTATGTAGTACGATTATCCCCACTTTACAGATAATTTCCCCAATGCCACACACAGCCAAGATTCAAATCAAGGGGACACCAATTCAAGAGCCCTAGACAAAATAGCTTTTGTTCTCAAAATGCCTATACTGTAGTCTAAAGTAGAAACAGACAAGGTACAATGCAATGTTATTAGTATCACAACAGGGAGGAAAATAAGATGCTCCAAAAACACAGATAAGAGATATCTAACAGATTTCTAACAGTCTACAATCTCAGTGAAGGCTTTCAAGATGATAGCATCTAGACTGAGAGAGACAACTATAAGTCATCCAGAAGAGAAAGACAACCTGGTCCATACTCTCAAAAGGACTTAATACCCAAACGGTCAAGAATCCTAAGTTTGATATTTTATATAAGCAAATACCTGGAGAAGGAAATGGCAACCCACTCCAGTACTGTTGCCTGGAGAACCTATGGAAGAGGAACCTGGTGGGCTATAGTCCATGGGGTCACATAAGAGTCACACTGCTGCTGCTAAGTCCCTTCAGTTGTGTCCGACTCTGTGCGACCCCATAGACAGCAGCCCACCAGGCTCCCCTGTCCCTGGGATTCTCCAGGCAAGAACGCTGGAGTGGGTTGCCATTTCCTTCTCCAATGCATGAAAGTGAAAAGTGAAAGTGAAGTCACTCAGTCGTGTCCGACTCTTTGCAACCCCATGGATTGCAGCCCACCAGGCTCCTCTGCCCATGGGATTTTCCAGGCAAGAGTACTGGAGTGGGGTGCCATTGCCTTCTCTGAAGAGTCACACAGGACTTAGCAAATGAACAATATAAGCAAATAATTTCTAGCCAATGTTACACAGCAAAGACTGTGCTGAACTATGTCTGAAAGTAAAAGAAAGAGAAGTCTCTCGGTCGTGTCCAACTCTTTGCGACCCTGTGGACTATAGCCCGCCAGACTCCTCCATCTATGGAATTTTCCAGGCAAGAATACTGGAGTGGGTTGCCACGCCCTCCGGCAGGGGATGTTCCCAACCCAGGGATCAAACTTGGGTCTCCTGCATTGAAGGCAGACTCTTTACTGTCTGAACTATGTCTAATATTCCATAAAATATGCAGTATATGCGTCATATGGGCTTCCCCGGTGGCTCAGCAGTAAAGAATCCACCTGCAATGCAGGAGACGTGGGTTCAGTATGTGGGTTGGGAAGACCCCCTGGGGAAAGGAATGGCAACCTACTCTTGCCTGGAGAATTCCATGCACAGAGGAGCCTGGACAGAGGGGTTGCAAAAAGGGTCAGACATGACTGAGCAACTAGACAACAACAAAGATGTGTCATATATAAGAAAAAAACTAAATCTAAGGTTATTCAAAGCCCTTTGGAAATCAATCACTCAAGATAAACAATTTGATAACTGACATAAGAGTTTACTCTCTGGTTTTCACACTATTTCATACTTTAAAATCTTCCTAAGAAAAAACTTTAATGTCTTCATAAATGAACTATACAGACCATATATTTAACCTTTTCTTATAAGAGAGAACATGACAAACTTTCATTATTATTCTATATATACCAATAGAAATACAACAGATACCCAAAGCTAAATGGGTGTGCAAGGCTGTTTTCCTTTACTATCTATGGTTTGTAGAGTTGGGTTGTGTGTGTGTGTGTGTGTGTGTGTGTGTATAGTTTTTCCTATTTCTTTTTTTTTTTTTTTAGTTTTTCCTATTTCTTCCTTGCTATCAATGTCAGCAATCTGTTATTACAGTATGTATATTTATGACACCATTTCAATTCTATATTATTCTTTTTAATCTGCTACTTTAGAAACCACAGCATCATATATAAAATAAAAGTAAGTTCTCAGTGAGAGCTTTATTTTTAATTACTTACTTATAAAAAATTACATCCATTTGGGGGTTTCTGCATGTTTCAGAAAGAAGATAAGGAGCTACTGGGTCTACCCAAGTAAAGAGTTACAACTTCAAATTTTCATACCCCTAAGAGGCCTCTCTCACCTTCTTTAAATTCAACTCAGACCAGGTTACAGAACCCTCTGAAGCTTTCCTGTAAGACACATCCGACACTGCCCCCATCCTGGCTACACCCCACTGTACTTGTATGTTTCTCCAATATGACTGTCATTTTCTTAACCATCTCTTATCTCTGTTTCTCAAGCACTGAATCCTTTCCTTGCCTTACAAATGCCTGCTGAATAAAACAGTGTCAGAGAATGAAACCAACTGTATAAAGAGCCATAAAACTGTAACACCCCATACAATAAAAATGACGTTTCATACTCATAATGTTAACTTTCATTTGGAAATACAAACTTATGAAATCTAAATTTGAGGGAAATTACAAAAAAGTATTAAGTGCAAGCAAGCAACAATATACTATTAAGCTGTTTTACCCACTGCACCCTCAAAAAAATCTGTTTATCTTGTAGGGAAAAAAGCAAAATACATAAATATATTCTCTCCAGGCAACCATAATATATTTTTCCACCCTCAGTGCAAAAAAAATAAATAAATAAACTGACATTTAAAGAACAGTGATTGTTAATTATCCAAGCTAAAATAAAAACATTTGGGGGTATATCTAGCTATTTTGAGGTACAAGAATAAAATAAAAGTCACCCATTACAAACACTCAGAGATCTTGCTGTTGGAAGCATCTCTGAGATCATCTAATGTTACTTAATACTCCTCCTCACTGCAGAAAGAATTCAGGTTGCTAGAGATGATCCAATCCACTTTCTACTCAATACATCCCTACATTTCTGCCTCCACTTGCCTTTCACTCACTGATCATCTGGACCCACACAAAACATGTCTTCTGCTGTTCAGACAGCAGCCTATCAAAATCTGTTTGCTCGATTTATTTTATGGTTTGACTTATTTTAGTGATTAAAAGTAATATATGTGCTTATCTATTTCAAAGACTTCTTTGGCTTCTCAAAAAAATTCCCAGTAAAATGAAAACACCAGGCACGTTTATAGGTTTCCTGTTGTAAATCTTACCTTTTTAGGTTCTCATAATTACCCTACAAAACACTCAAGGCAAGTATCATCAACCCCATTTAAAGAAATCATCAATATAGAGTAGCAGTTGAGAGTTGCTATGAGGTAATTTAGTAGCGAAAGAGACTTGCCTCTTATGAGCTGCGTAATCATAAGTTATGACCTTCTCTAAGTCTGTTCCTTCACCTGCAAACTGGACACTGTAATAGTTCCTACCTCAGGTAGTTATTGTGAAGATTAACTAGATAATGAACATTATCTTATAGAATAACTAACCCATTCACACTCAATAATGTTAGTTTTTGTTATTATTATTATGCAAAGAGGAAAAACTGTGGCAAATCACTTATGCTCTCAGAATTTAACTGCAACACTACATCGAAAATTGAGCTCTTAGGCTCTACCTACCTTGTGTTCCACAAAACCAAAAAATGTTTTCAGTAATTTGTGGCTTAAAGCACATGTTTTTTTCCATTCACTTTGACCAACCATAATTTATAAAATCTACTATCATGCTCCTCTTCCAAATGAAATTTTCACAAGTATAAAAATTACCAAAGTTCTCTATCTAGAAAAATAAATTCTCAATGGCACATAACAATAAAGTTCCACCATGACTAGCATGTAAACATAATGAAACTTACAAGTAAAATGAGAAGCACCACATCAACTGCTAAATGAACTAGCTTCTATGAACTACTATTATTGGATTATTCTTTAAAACCTTTATCTGGTATCTTCATATGGTAGAGATTGCTATTTTATTGTTTGTGAAATCAAGTGCAAGGGGAGAAACCTGTTTCACCTATCAAAACTATTGACAGTGCCAACAAGAAATATAAAATGCACATCAAAATTTTAAAAAAATTAGAACACCCCACTGTTCATAGCAGCACTATTTATAAAAACCAAGTCATGGAAGCAACCTAAGTATCCACTGTCAGATGAATGGATAAAGAAGATGTGGTGTACATATACACAATGGAATATTACTCAGCCATAAAAAAGAATGAAATAATGCCATTTGCAGCAAAACGGATGGACCTAGTGATTATCATACTAAGTGAATTATTCCAGAGAAAGACAAATATCATATGATATCAAATATTATATGTGGAATCTAAAAAGTGATACAAATGAACTTATTTACAGAACAGAAATAGACTCACAGGCAGAGAAAACTTATGGTACCAAAGGGGAAAAAGAGGGTGGGAGGGATAAACTGAGTGTTTGGTATTAACATATACACACTACTATACAGAAAATACAGAGAAGGCAATGGTACCCCACTCCAGTACTCTTGCTTGGAAAATCCCATGGATGGAGGAGCCTGTTAGGCTGCAATCCATGGGGTCGCTAACAGTCGGACACTGAGCGACTTCACTTTCACTTTTCACTTTCATGCACTGGAGAAGGAAATGGCAGCCCACTCCAGTGTTCTTGCCTGGAGAATCCCAGGGACAGGGGAGCCTGGTGGGCTGCCATCTATGGGGTCACACAGAGTCGGACACAACTGAAGTGACTTAGCATAGCATACAGAAAATAAACAACTAGGATTTAATATATAGTACTGGGAATTATATTCAATATCTTATAATAACCTGTAATTGAAAATAATCAAAAATTATATATACATTTATATGTGTGTTCACGTCAGTTCAGTCACTCAGTCGTGTCCAACTCTTTGCAACCCCATGAACCGCAGCACGCCAGGCCTTCCTGTCCATCACCAACTCCCAGAGTCCACCCAAACCCATGTCCATTGAGTCAGTGATGCCATCCAACCATTTCACCGTCTGTCATCCCCTTCTCCTCCTGCCCTCAATCTTTCCCAGCATCAGGGTCTTTTCAAGTAAGTCAGCTCTTCATATCAGGTGGCCAAAGTATTGAAGTTTCAGCTTCAACACAGTCCTTCCAATGAACACCCAGGACTGATCTCTGTTAGGATAGACTGGTTGGATCTCCTTGCAGTCCAAAGGACTCTCAAGAGTCTTCTCCAACACCACAGTTCAAAAGCATCAATTCTTCGGCACTCAGCTTTCTTTATAGTCCAACTCTCACATCCACACATGATCACTGGAAAAACCATAGCCTTGACTAGATGGACCTTTGTTGACAAAGTAATGTCTCTGCTTTTGAATATGCTATCTTGGTTGGTCATAACTTTCCTTCCAAGGAGTAAGTGTCTTTTAATTTCATGGCTGCAATCACCATCTACAGTGATTTTGGAGCCCAGAAAAAAAATAAAGTCAGCCGCTGTTTCCACTGTCTCCCCATCCATTTGCCATGAAGTGATGGGACTGGATGCCATGATCTTAGTTTTCTGAATGTTGAGCTTTAAGCCAACTTTTTCACTCTCCTTTTTCACTTTCATCAAGAGGCTCTTTAGTTCTTCTTCACTTTCTGCCATAAGGGTGGTGTCATCTGCATATCTGAGGTTATTGATATTTCTCCCGGCAACCTTGATTCCAGCTTGTGCTTCCTCCAGCCCGTGCTTCCTCCAGCCCAGCGTTTCTCATGATATACTCTGCATATAAGTTAAATAAGCAGGGTAACAGTATACAGCCTTGATGTACTCCTTTTCCTATCTGGAACCAGTCTGATGTTCCATGTCCAGTTCTAACTGTTGCTTCCTGACTTGCATACAGGTTTCTCAAGAGGCAGGTCAGGTGGTCTGGTATTCCCATCTCTTTCAGAATTTTCCACAGTTTATTGTGATCCACACAGTCAAAGGCTTTGGCATAGTCAATAAAGCAGAAATAGATGTTTTTCTGGAACTCTCTTGCTTTTTTGATGATCCAGCGGATGTTGGCAATTTGATCTCTGGTTCCTCTGCCTTTTCTAAATCCAGCTTGAACATCTGGAAGTTCACGGTCCACATATTGCTGATGCATGGCTTGGAGAAATTTGAGCATTACTTTGCTAGCGTGTGATATGAGTGCAATTGTGTGGTAGTTTGAGCATTCTTTGGCACTGCCTTTCTTTGGGACTGGAATGAAAACTGACCTTTTCCAGTCCTGTGGCCACTGCTGAGTTTTCCAAATGTGCTGGCATATTGAGTGCAGCACTTTGACAGCATCATCTTTTAGGATTTGAAACAGCTCAACTGGAATTCCATCACCTCCACTAGCTTTATTCGTAATGATGGTTCCTAAGGCCCACTTGACTTCCCATTCCAGGATGTCTGGTCTAGGTGAGTGATCACACCATCGTGATTATCTGGGTCACGAAGATCTTTTGTGTGTGTGTGTGTGTATGTGTGTTTATATATATATACATATACACTCTGATTATATATATATATAGAATCTGATTATATATATATACACACTCTGATTATATATATAATCAGAGTGATTGTATATATAATCACTCTGCTGTACACCTGAAACCAGCATTTTTTAAATCAACTATTGTTCAATTTAAAAATTAAATAAAATAAATACAAAATTAGAGGCCTAGACTCATTACTGAAAAATTAAGCTGCCTAACTCATGCAGAAGATGAGATGGTTAGATAGCATCACCAATTTAAAGGACATGAATCTGAGCAAACTCTGAGAGATAGTGAAGGACATGGGAGCCTGGCATGCTGTAGTCCATGGGGTCACAAAAAGTTGGATATGACTTAGCAACTGAACAACAAACAAACTTATGCAAAAAAATTTTTACAGGTTCTGTAGTACTAGCAAACAGGTGGTCCAAAGATTTGAATAATAACATCTAACTTCATTTTTCCCATTAAGTTTACCAGGAAGTTTGGGTTAGTGTTAAAAGAAGATTCTAGAATATTAAGAGAGAAAAATAGATGCAGGAAAGAGGACATTAACTAAATTACAATTTAGTACCAACTTGAGAAGCAACATATTTGCATGGAAAGACTAGGACAAAGTCTTTAACATTAGTCCAAACCTGACCACTAACAGTAGGGCAAAATATGAGACAGAGATTTTAAATGAAAGAATACAGCCCATGAGGGATCTCTGTGGAAGTAAAATAATAAATGATTAAGGTCAGATGGCTATTAGCTGCTGAGACAACAAAATTACTATAAAACAACCTAAGAAACCATATCACCTGCCAGTATACGTATAGTCTCCCTTCAGAGGTTGACTTCTCACTAAACAAAGATATAATTCATCCCAAGTGTCTTATCAAGATAAATTTACTAAAGAGAAACTATTGAAGGAAATACCTAATAACCACTCTAACAAACATTCGCATTTATACAATGCTCTTAGAAATGGGGCTCAAAAATGACAAAGTACATCTTGAAGCACAGAATAAACACTCAACCTTGTTTATCAAAAACTAGCGCTACATTTCTCTTAAACCTTCAAAACTGAAAAACCACAAGTTTGTATTTTCTCTAAAAATAGTGTTTGTTATTTGCATCCCCTCTGGTGGAAGTTTGATTTTTTAGGTCCTGTAATTTTGCCTGGCTTCTCTGGTGACTCAGTGGTAAAGAATCTGCCTCCCAATGCAGGAAAACGGGTTCAATCCCTAGGTCAGGAAGATTCCCTTAGAGGAGGAAATGGCAACCCACTCCAATATTACTGCCTGGGAAATCCCATGGAAAGAAGAGCCTAGTAAGCTATACAGTCCATGGGGTCGCAAACTGCGTGTCTGAGCGCATAATACAATGTTTCCTACTGCTGATAAGGAGGGCAGAACAGAGGTGCATGTAAAACACAGGTAAGGGTGAAATTCGGAACTCCTTCACTGATACCAATGAATTCTATGCTTGACTTGTAAAATGTGCTACTTTCCTGGAAATGTGGCATACAAAGAAAAAAAAAAAACCCAATGGGTATGCATGGCTCTTTTATATTTGTGACTTAAGAGATAGTCTTCAAAGAGCCAAATCACTTACTTTTGGTCATTTACCAGGTTGACTGTATTCTCACCAAAAATTCCAACAACTGGTGGTCTATGGGGTCACACAGAGTCGGACACGACTGAAGTGACTTAGCAGCAGCAGCGGTGTTTGTTATACATACACATCAATGTGTACGTGTTTAGGAAAATGTTTGCATAGCTTAAATTAAGGACACTGTGTACCACATACACACAAAAAAACTGATGGTAGAAAATTTATTCAACTCAATTTGTAAAAACATGTTAAAAAAAAAAAAAACACCTCTGTGCTGACATGATTAGCTGCACCATTCAAGTGGTGTGAGGTATCTGAAGCATGCTGCCTCTAAACTCTTATCATGCTATTTGGGATGTGCTATCTTGTGAAGCAGTTCATGTGAAACTGCTAAAACCTACAGTAACAGGACAATATACATATCAGAACTTTAAATGAGGAAAACAGTATGGCTAGACATTCATTCATATTTATTTTGGAACCAAATCTCAACCCCAAAATTCCTTATCAACTATCCAGAAGTAGCCCAACTTATTACCAAGAAGTTGTTTTTTTTTTTTTTTTTTTAACTATAGCAACTTGATTACCAAAATTTTCCACACACTTCCAGCAGTCTGTATGTGTTACCTGGGCAACAATCTAAAAGGGTTTTTACTTTATAGAATAGGTAGGTCAAAGAGAAGTAAAGCTTCTTCAAATTGACTGTGCATCATTTTAATTAGAAGCAGTGAGTATGAAATCTTCAACAGGCAGAAAATCTTGAGAATCAGTTTCATTAACAGATACAACATACTGTCATTTATCTTCATTTCCAGCCATCTAATTCCCTTATGGAACAAAGCAAGCTCCATCCAGGACTTCAAAACATCCCCCGTCATACAGATTGTCAAAGACATAAATGCTGAAATCAAAGGAACTACTTGAGTAAAGAATCTAGCAAGTCTTCACAACTGGCTGTGGTATGAATACCCTGCTTTGCTGTCCTAAATTCTGAAAACTAGTCAGCTCAGCTGTGGATCTGTATCAACTGCCTTTCTGCCTAAGCCAAACCTGCCTCCAAATTAAGACCCAGTCATATAGAAAGCACATTTTAGAAGGTGCTTTAAAAAGTCTTTCAAAACTGCTTCCTGCTACAGCCAATCTGATGCTGTCTATTTGGCAAAACAAAAAATAATGGTATCTCCTTACAAAGAAAATGTTTTCCCTTTCTTTCCAACAGTTTTAGGATTGGTATACTCAACTTTGCTTCTCTTACACTAATAATTTTTCCCTCAGCTTTTACTCTAAGGATACTTAAGTGCTCTCTGGGTCATAGTCAAGTCAGGAGCAAAGCATACAGAGCTTACTGAACGTTAAGAAGTGAGTACCAAATGACTGCAGAGACAAAAGTGAAAGATAAGCTGAAAAACAGAAAGGAAAACTGCCATTCAAAGCTCTTCACCATTTGGTACTGACTCTTTCTTGCCTAGCTCTTTCGCTCTATACCTTTGATCACCCTGGCCCAGAAAGACCTTTCTCTATTTACTATGCGTCCTATTTCCACATGTCCAAATCCTACCCATTCTTCAAAGCATGGTTTAAATGTCACCTCTTCCCATATCCTTACAACTAAAGGTAATCCCTCCCTCCTCCCTCCTCTCTCTAACTTGTACCTCCTTATCTTTATCTCTTTACTACATATTACTTTCTGCCTTACATTATCTTCGTTTCCATATTTAATCTCCCACACAAGCATAAAGCCTCAGGGTCAAGGTTCATGCCTTATTCATCTCTGTTCAAACTGCTTAACACGTCTTACACATATTAAACTCTCTGAGTTCCATGGGTTAGGAAAAGAGATAAATCCACTAGATAGAACTTCAGATTAGGAGTCCACAGACCCCACTTTGCTAATGACTAGCTATATGACCTTGAACTTCAATTTTTTAGTGTATTCATCCACAAAGTCAAGAAGGTGGACTAAGCCAGTTTTTAACCATAGACGGTTATCCATTATCAGGCTGTAAAATCAATTTTGGCATCAAAACCCAGCATTATCTTTTTAATAAAATGAAATAAAATAGAAAATATCAAAATATGTTGTAGGCAGTGAAGTGGTACACTGTGAATGTTTAACTGGCTACCCAAAGGAGAGAGAAAAGCTCTGAACTGTAACATCTGTTGATGTCCCTGGTGTAAATACTCCCACCAAAGCCAATTTCAAGCTACACATGCACTTGGGTGGAAAGAGAGGCATAACTACTCTTACAAGTCAACTGATAAGCCAGCTCCAGCAAAGGCCTAAAATGACAAGTTTTACTTCACCAAAATTTTCTTTCAACTTCGCGTGTGTTTGTGTGTGTGTGTGTGTGTGTGTGCGTGCACGCACGTGCATGCTGAATCGGTATAAAACGTATTTCTTACTGTGAGTCACAGTCAAAACCGTTCATAAATGTTCAGCTAAACAATCTCCTAGTCCTCTTCCATGTGTACACAATGCAATAAATTGCACTCTTAGTTACATATGTAATCTCGACATCAAAATTTATATGTCTCTTCAAAAATGAGAGATGCCTACTGGCATCACCAGAAGGCAAATTACAGGAAGGGAAAATTTGGCTTAGGAAGTATTAGCAAAAGACCAAGGTTCTCAGCCTTTGTTCAGCTACAACCCAGGGCTACAACATCCTCCTATTAGTTGCAGTGGCTCATTCAGCAAAGGGTTAGGGGAGACAGGAGGAAAGGAGAAGGAAATCTTAGGAGGAAAAAAGGTCCATGTAACTGTGAATATGTGCCCTTCACCCACCCAACTAAGAACCTTGTTGTTTTTGTTCAGTTGCTCAGTTCTGTCCAACTCTGCAATCCATTGACTGTAGCCTGCCAGGCCCCTCAGTCCATGGGGTTTCCCAGGCAAGAATATTGGAATGGGTAGCCATTTCCTTCTCCAGGGGATCTTCTCTACCCAGGAATTTAACCCGCATTTCCTGCACTGCAGGCGGATTCTTTACTACTGAGCCACCAGGGAAGCCCTTGCTTAGAACCTGGGTACAAAGAAAACCAGAGCTATAAAAAGGTGAATTTCCATCCCTGATGTTTCCCTGTTAAATTCTCCAGCACAAGCCTGCATCCCTCAATAGACTTCCATTACTGAGAATCCCCTACTACTAAAATTAAGTTTTTGCCAGGGACTAGAGACATGTAGTACTTGTTGAATTTAGAATAGGCAAGGGGAAAAATAGCACAGCAAACAGTTGTTAGACTTGATATTCTAGGAAAATCAGGCTTTTATTGAAAAACATACTTTCTTATTTTCTTACTTAAGCTTACTAAACTGGGTGAGAAGTAAAGTTTACTGAATATATTTTGGGCTGTACTATGTCTATCACAACAACACAGTCTGTAACCAGATTTTTCCTGAGTGTTTATAAAGAATTGTGTTTTCTATTTTTAAGGTTATTTAGAAAACAAAGAGGCTCAGAATTTCAAGCAGGCTAATAATGTTAGCTCAAATCTAACTCCAAATCAACTGAATATATGCACAGAAGTTTCCCAGGAAAATCCCAAAAATTACACCAAAAAACACAGAAGATGAAAAATAGAAGTCAGCACGAACACAAACTGGCAATACTCAATTGTAGTATCCTATCTGTTGCATGAGTACAATATGGAAAGTAAATGAAGTAGGAAAAAGAGAATGTTGAGATACAAGTCCTGCTTAATTCCATTAACTATTCCTTATTAGGGTCCACTGCTAGGTACTTCTATCCAATTTCAAATACTGACCATCAAGTGAAAATTATTCAGTTCAGTCGCTCAGTCATGTCTGATTCTTTGAAAAGCCAAGAGTCAAGTCAAGCAATGTCTTTCTTCATGGTCACAATATTAAACTTTGCCTTTAAAACTGAGTGTTTTACCATACTCAGGCTCTAGTCAATATTTTCTTTGCCTCCACTATCTGTGGTGCCAAATGCTCATAAGACCATCTCTATAAGAGGCTGTACCAGAGACTGGAATAGCCTGGGGCTGCTGGTCATGCTCAGGTCCACTGGCTGACCTATGAATAGAAAGTAAGCGCTATACCTAGGTTTCCCTGGTGGCTCAGCAGTGAAGATCCACCTGCAATGCAGGAAACATGGGTTCGATCCCTGGGTCAGGGAGATTCCCTGAAAGAGGAAATGGCAACCCACTCCAGTATTCTTGCCTGGGAAATCCCATGGACAGAGAAGTCTACAGGGCTATAGTCCATAGGGTGGCAAAAAGTGAGACACAACTGAGTAACTGAAAACACACAAACACACATACAAGAGCTATGCACATGTAGCAACTCATTAAAACTTGTGAGACACAGCAAAAAGAAAACTCTGTGCCTGGGAATCCCATAGCCTACAGTATATCCATCCTCCAAACATCCTCTGTTCAGCCATTAAGACCCCACACCACTTCAAGACAACAGCAGGCTAGAATTCAGACCAATTTCTACACCCTCAAAACAAGAAAGTTTTGCTACTTAGCTACTACTCTCTTCAAAGCTAATCTCTCAAAGCTCCCATTCACAGTATTTTAACTTGGCACAAGAGAATTCCTTCTTTTGATTCCTCCAAAAGAATGGGTAAAAACACTTTGAGCTTCAATGCTGTATCATCTGAGTTCAAATAAATATACACTAACTGAATGAGCTCAACTTTGGGTTAAGGCAAAGAAAATTTTAAGTTTTTAGAAATCACAAATTTAAAACTGGTGAGCTGATAAAACATAAAAACTGTTTCACATACCCAATAAAATTCTGTTACTCAAGTTTTAAAACACCATAATAACCACTAAGGTGAAAAGAAAATTATCTGAATTATGAAACAATTAGCAAGGGCACAAAAATTCACAGAACATTGCAACTGTAATATATAAAAATCACCATCAAATAACTCAGGTCAAAAAAAAAAAAAGTCACACATTTACACCTTTCATGCCTTTTATGTCGGTTGGTATATTCACTATGTCCCAATAGTACTGGGACTTACTACTTTGTTTCCAGCTTCCTAGAATATAATGTAGGCTATGTAATACATTCACATATAAAGACTGACCAACTACATCACTTCTCCCCAGATGACCTGTCAATACAAAATATCAGGGCACACTTTGACCTGATTGAAGACTCCAGTCTCAGTCTCAACTAACTCCCCAACCAAACAAGCATTTAATACAATTTGAAGATAATGTATACATTAAATTCACCTGGTCTTTCTCCTTTGCAGTTTCATTGTCAGTTTCACATGGGACTCTGTTGAGATAATGAATCACAGGCCAGTTTTCCAATACTGGCAACTTGTGGACCAGTATTTTCCATGGGCAAAAATCCACTTCCAATTTTACCACAAGCAAACTTCATGTATCTTCTGCCATCATTCTACAAATGCGCAGATATTCTACTGAAGTGCAGCGGAAGCCACACACAAACACTATTATGAGAAAAGTCAGGTTTCCGTGATACGGTGTTTCCAGAATGATAAAAAGCAACTATCTCCCCAGTACATGCAAGAAAATTTAAATGTATTTTTTTAAATCCCTAAACCTTCCAGCACCAGAACTGCAGACCTTGAAATCAAGTTTCCAGTCAGCGTTGAAATCTATCAGGCAAGTGAAAGCTGTCCTTACCATCAGCAAAATAAGGTTGGTATTTCTCGTCACTTACATGAAACTCTCATTTCTACAAGTGACCACGTAAATTTCGGTACGTTTTCTAAACTGACCCTATCTAAGAAGTACAGGGACAATACACAAGCACCTGGACACACTGCCCTGGGATCAGAAACAATCCTATCGGTCCAGTTCCCTAGCACCCGAACACCTCCCCGCTGGCCAGTGGCCCCTTTCCACATGCTGACGCACTGCCCAGCCCTGCACCGCTGGCGACCAGTGCAAAGTACTAGTCCAGTCTCAGAAACTTTGACTCAGTTATCAGGACACTGAATACCCACGACCTGGACGAGGGATGTTTGGCATGGCCAGGCGGTCAACTTTGAAGCGGGGCATTCTTTACAGGTAGAGATCTGCCCAGCACGCAGCCCATCCCAGCCAGCAAAACCACAAGCATCAACAGCAGGAGCGGAGCAAAGTGCCTGGCGGAGACAGGGGGAGCGCGAGGGCGAGACGCGGTCACGAACAGATGCCTGAACGTGGGTAAGAAAATACCCTCCCCACACGCCCACCCCCACCCCCGGACGTGGGGCTGCCGGGACGGCGACCCCGGCAGCAGCCGGCGGCAGTGTCAGGAGGGCACATGTGGAGGCGAGCGCCCAAGTCACCACCCCCGCCCCCAGGTGAGGGGCGCCGACCCCGCCCGCCCGCCGACCCGCCCCGGCCGCGAGGAGCGGCCGCCCGGGAGAACTCCCGATGTCCGCGGAGCCACCGACAGTCCCGAGCCTTCCTCCCGCGGTCCTCTCGCATCCCGTCCCGGCCCGGCCCCCACAGCTACCCTCCCCAGGCGCAGCCCCGGCGCCAACACCCCCAGCCCAGCCCGCGGCCCCGGGCCGCTGGTGCGCCCGCCGGCCCCTACGAGGCCGCCCTCGTCTCACCTCCTCTCGTCTCCGCGGGAAGGGCCGGAACAACTCTGCCAGGCGCCCGCGTCGCACCCGCCGCCCAGCGTTCTGCGGCCCGGCCCGTCCCGTTCACTCTGCCGCCGCCGAAGCCCTGGCAGGGCGGAGGGAACAGGGCGGAGGGAGCGGAGAGAGGAGGGGAGGAGGACCGCCCGGCAGGAAGAGGCGAGGGAGGGGGCGGGTCGGGGAGGAGGAGGTGGTGGCGGTGGTGATGACGTGTCGGGAGCGCGCACGTCCGGGCCCCTCGGCGCGGCGTGCGCGCTCCTGACGGCGGAGGCGCCTTCTCTGCCCTGAGCGGCGGGCGCGCACGCGCGTACACGTCCGCGCCTGGCGGTGTTTGGGTTAACTTCTGTGAGTGAAGACCTGGCCCACCTAGACTGTGAAGAGTAGGGACCCGGGAAGGGGCTAGAGACGCTCGCGGTGCTTCAGAACTTCCCAGAGCTTACCCATGCCGGGAGCCCAGCCGCGCGGGTTCGCTAGGGCGACCTCAATCTCCGAGCGAGTTTGGGTTGAAGCCTTGCCCAGCGATTACTGATCTCTTAGATAATTCTTACTTTGGGGCTATTGTGTTCTTGCTCATAAATCTGGTTTACGTATATTGTCATTCTTAATGCCCAGTACTCCTCAGGGAAGTCACCTTAAAGAATTCTAACTTCTCTCGTCAGTTACTCTTTTCCGTGCCTCTTTCAAGGTGTCTTGTGGGCTTATAACGGTTCCTTCTGTGGGACTCAGGAAAGATTAAGAAAATAACCAGTGGGGATTAAACGGGAAGCACTATTATGTATTTATGAAGAAAACTTACCCTCATTTGCACCTTTTTATCCTGTGGGGTAATAAATTTGGGGGTACAAACTAGCAGAGATAAAAATAAGCCAACTCTTTCATCGACTAATACTGTACTGATCCTTAAACTGTGGATATCCTTCTTCCTAGATCTTACAGGCAAAAAAAAAAAAAAAAGACCAGGAATTTTTCTGAATTTCCTTAGCACTTTGTTTCTAAAGGTTTGTGGCACCGAATATATTCAGCTTTATCTGGGTAAATTTGTGTGATACTTTAGCCCACTAAAGAATCTTTTGAGGCTGTGCTTCATTTTTATCTTCCAACGTGCCTAGCAGAGCATCTGACTTCAGAGAAAGTACTCCATAAATGTTATTGTATAAATAAGTGAAGACATCGCAGGAGGAGTTAGATGTGTCCCATAATTTCCACTCTAAAGTGACTTCTTTAGTTTAAAATTCTCTCTCCTGCTTAAATTCTTCTGCACTCATTTCCCCACCTGGATCCAAAAGCTACCTTGAGAAATCCCTAATTTAAGTTTCTATAGATGCTAGGGGGCTTCCCTGATAGCTCGGTAAAGAATCCACCAGCAATTCGGGAGACCCTGGTTCGATTCCTGGGTCAGGAAGATCCCCTGGAGAACGGAAAGGCTACCCACTCCAGTATTCTGGCCTGGAGAATTCCATATGTGGTATAGTGGACTATACGCTGTATAGTCCATGGGGTCGCAAAGAGTCTAACAGGACCGAGGGACAGGACTGAGGGACTTTCACTGTCATAGATGCTGGGACAGACCAACAGTATTACATTTGTTTAATATTTCCCCTAGGTGCTGGGCGTCTTCCTAGGAAATCCTTTAACCTATGTATTCCAAGAGACTACCTAACTCTGAGCCTGACCCAGTAAATGCTGAACTTTTGGTATTTAATAAGGTTAAGGTCAGAATAACTCAGATCATCTGTATCTATTAATAAAGAAGCCAACAAGTATGTACTGAGCCTCTACTAAATAAAATACTAGTAAACTTACACTGGGCACAAGGATGTCAACAGATGACAATGACATGGTTTCTGCTTTCTGATATCTGCTAACTGGAAAAAAGCTTTCTGACAAAAAGGGCAACACCATGACAATTATCAGCACTCACTAAGAAACGGACCCCCCAAAAAAGGAACTAAAAGTTTTAAATCATAAGTTCAAAATAAGTTTCAGTTCAGTTCAGCTCAGTCGTGTCCGACTCTTTGCGACCCCATGAATCGCAGCACACCAGGCCTCCCTGTCCATCACCAACTCCCAGAGTTCACTCAAACTCATGTCCATCGACTCAGTGATGCCATCCAGCCATCTCATCCTCTGTCATCCCTTTCTCCTCCTGCCCCCAATCCCTCCCAGCATCAGGGTCTTTTCCAATGAGTCAACTCTTCGCATGAGGTGGCCAAAGTACTGGAGTTTCAGCTTTAGCATCATTCCTTCCAAAGAAATCCCAGGGCTGATCTCCTTCAGAATGGACTGGTTGGACCTCCTTGCATTCCAAGGGACCCTCAAGAGTCCTCTCCAACACCACAGTTCAAAAGCATCAATTCTTCAGCACTCAGCTTTCTTCACAATCCAACTCTCACTTCCGTACACGACCACTGGTAGAACCATAGCCTTGACTAGACGGACCTTTGTTGGCAAAGTAATGTCTCTGCTTTTCAATATGCTATCTAGGTTGGTCATAACTTTCCTTCCAAGGAGTAAGCATCTTTTAATTTCATGGCTGCAGTCACCATCTGCAGTGATTTTGGAGCCCCCCAAAATAAAGTCAGCCACTGTTTCCACTGTTTCCCCATCTATTTCCCATGAAGTGATGGGACCAGATGCCATGATTTTAGTTTTCTGAATGTTGAGCTTTAAGCCAACTTTTTCACTCTCCTCTTTCACTTTCATCAAGAGGCCTTTTAGTTCCTAGTGTTCCCATATTCAGTACCATAAGCCTTTGGCAGCATAAGAATGTCTACCATTGGCTGTTGCTAGTTAATTGTCCTATTAAAGTGGAGCAAAACAGCTAAGTCATTGATGTGCCAGCTTGCTACAAGGAAAAGTACTCTGTCCCATAGCCACATGTTACACCTCTTAATCACGAGGAGTCATTCTGTAAAACTGAGCTGTTCCTCACAATAGAATTTGGATAAGAGATGTCACAAGAGAACCTAGATAAGAGGTGAGTCACAAGAGAACACAGATAAGAGACAGTGAAGGTGATTTGATACAAACGCATCCTCGCTACCAGAAAAACAGTTCTAAGTATATGCCAGAGAACTAGTAACAAAGCGTTCTTCACAAAATGAGTACTGCTCACTTGTCTCCCCACTGTGGCTTTCTTAGCGTTAAACATACACCAGCAGCCCTGGTTCATAAGAGGACTGAGGCTCTCACTTTGAGGGAAGGTGTTATAAAATGTTCTAACATGATTCATAACATTAAGCCAGTGGCCTAGATCCATATCTAACCCACAGATGTATTTTGTTTAGCGTGCATGGTGCTTAAAAAGTTAGCCAAAGTTCAAAGCCAGAAGATTCCACATTCTTTTCAGCCCTCTTTTTAAAAAGTAGAAAATTTGGAAATAGTGGGATTACAGTTTCACATGGGGACAAAAAGCTACAAAACACGTACTGTCTCTTTTCCAAAGTCTCTACATTCTTTATTGTATCTCACATTGCCCTGTTTCTTCCATGTGGGTCTGCAGTTCCCAATTTTAAATATCAGAATATCGAAAACTGGGAAGAAGTTCAATGTTGAATAAAAATGGAAGAGTTTAAACTATAGTATTTAAGCAGGTGGAATTTTAAAAAAAAAGGTCTTATAATCTTCTTATAGCTTTATTTATTTATTCATTATCTTTTGGTTGCACTGGGTCTTCATTGCTGCACCCAGTCTTTCTCTAGTTGCAGTGAGCGCGAGCTACTCTTCATTTCGGTGAATGGGCTTCTCATTGCAGTGTCTTCTCTTGCTATGTAGCACAGGCTCTAGGCATATGGGCTTCAGTAGTTGCAGCACATGGGCTTTAATTGCTCCAAAGCATGTGGGGTATTTCCAGACTAGAAATCGAACCCATGTCCCCTGAATTGGCAGGTGGATTCTTATCCACTGTACCACCAGGGAAGTCGAGATGGAATATTATCTTGTTTTTATGATGAGTATTATTGGTTGATTCCCACCCACATGTGCATTTCCAGCCCTCTGCAATTATAAGGCAGCTAATGATTTGAATGGGAATAGGCCCAGTTCCAAGTGTAGACCCTGACTGAGGCACACAATCAGTCTAATCAGGTCTTCACCTGATTCTGTCAGTAATAGATGCTAACACAGATTTAAATTGGTCCAGTATAAGGAAGGCCTGGGCTTGTGTTGGGAAAAGAAAAGTGCCCTCTCACCTTTCTTTCTCTCTGTCTCTCTTTGCTGAGTGTGATGGATGAATGTGAATCCCATAGTTACTATAGCCAGTTTGCTGCCATAAGTGAAGCCAGCCTGAAGCTGACACATGACACACAAGCTTGAACCCAGAATGAAACCGACAACCTTCCTCTGCATTTAGTAACTTAGCTAAGCCAATAAATTTCCTTATCTATTTAAGAAAGTTTGAATTTGGCTTTTTGTTACTTGCAGCCAAAGCTAAATTTTCCATGCATGTTACAGAAAAAAAAGCTATAGTTGCATTATTTGACACTTCTAAGAATACACTTCCAATGGGATGAATAGGTAACAACCTACTTGATAAAATTCTACAGGGTCTTGAAAGGAACTTCACCACCACCATCCCACAAGTCTTTCCCTGACTAGGTAACCTTATCCCTTAGAATCCATCACTACATTAAAAAAAAAAAAAAAAAAACTGTGACTTCAATCCTCTGCCCTGTTTAAATCAGCTTTCACTGAGAAGAGTATCAGTAATTTTGTGTAAATGAGTTTATCATATGAGTTTGGAGCGGTTTTTTACTATTGGAAAGATAGAAAAAGAGACAATGGGAACCTGAGGAAGGGAAGACTCAACAGAGAAAGACGTGATAGAAGAGACTATATATTGTTGGGACTTATTCCCTGGTGACCCAGTGGTGGTGACCCTGGTGACTCCACACTGCCAGTGCAGAGGGCCTGCATTTGACTCCTGGTCGAGGAGCTAGATCCTACATCTAGCTGCGACCAGAAGATTCTGCAAGCCACAAGAAAAGCTTGCACATGCCACAGGTAAGATAGAATATCCCACATGCCACAACTAAGACCTGACGCAGCCAAATGAAAAAAATGTTTTTAAAAAAAGAGACCATAGATATATTGTAGAAGACAAATTTTTATATTTCACAGTTCTATGTGGAGCTGAAATTCAGATTGTGTGTGCCTGCATGCTAAGCGGCTTCAGTAGTGTCCGATTTTTGGTTACCCAATGGACAGTAGCCCTCCAGTCCCCTCTGTCCATGGGATTTTCCAAGGGTTGCCGTGCCTTCCTCCAGGGGATCTTCCTGATCCAGGGATCGAACTCACATCTCTTACATCTCCTGCATCGGCAGGTGGGTTCTTTACCACTAGCACCACCTGGGAAGCCCAAAATTCAGAATAATTCATGAGCACCATCATGTAGGTTTCGTCAGACTAATTCACGCAAGTCATACTAAGCCTACATGATGGTGCTCGTGTAAGCCTCACAATTTTGCCCCTCTGAGCTGAGTTGCTTCAGTCATGTCCAACTCTGTGAGACCCTGTGGACCGTAAACTGCAAGGCCCCTCTGTCCATGGGTTTCTCCGGCAAGACTACTGGAGTGGGTTGCTACACCCTCTCTCCAGGGTATCTTCCTGACTCAGGGATGAAATCTGTGTCTCTTACGTCTCCTGCATTGGCAGGCGGGTTCTTTACCATTAGTGCCATGTGGGAAGCCCAAGCCTATGTGATAAACCAAACCTATTAAATCACCCTTATAAGACTAAGAGCAAAATCAAACAATACGTATATAGGAATCAGAAAATTTCCTCAGCAGTAGAAAAGATAAGCAGAATCATAGATATTTCTCTGAAGAAGAATGCTGATGTACTACTTTTGTGATTCAATAAGAAATAAAAAGGACACTTACCAAAACTTTTCCCATACCTTGTGGCAGGTGTCTGAAATTCATCTTCCCCTCAGAGTCCTTTTCTTTGGTCTGAGGCAGACTTCCTCTTTCATGTATAACAAAATCACCTTGGGAGTTTATTTTTTAAATGCAGACTTCTATACTCAGCCCCAAAGAGATTCAGTAACTCTGGGACGAAGCTCAGGATTTGTTTTATTTTGACATTTTATTACAAAAATGTTTAAACACATAAAAAGTAGAATAGTATTTTGTCGTCATGTCCAAGCGTTCAGCTTGAACAATTATCACCATATGGCCAATCTTCTCTTCCCTATCCCTCATATGGATTTTACCTATTAAAAAATACAATAAATATATGTATATACTTCATTATACAGTTCTAAAAGGTAAGAAATTTTCTTCTTTTTTTTTTTTTTTGCAATCAACAAAATCCAGAATATGGGAGAATTTACGGGACAAACCACCAAGTTCCTCAACAAATGTATTGCATAAATAAAATTAGGAAGAAGAATATGTTTAAATTGCTTGAATTTTGATTTTCTTTGCTTGTTTTTAAAAGCTTCATGCATGCATGCTAAGTCACTTCAGTCATGTCTGACTCTGCGATGCTATGGACTGTAGCCCGCCAGGTTCCTCTGTCCATGGAATTCTCCAGGCAAAAATACTGGAGTGGGTTGCCAAACCCTCCTCCAGGGGATCTTCCCGACCCAGGGACTGAACCCGTGACTCATATGTCTCCTCCACTGACAGGTGGGTTCTTTGCTACTAGCACCAGCTGGGAAGCTGCTTTAAGAGCTTCATGTGGTTTAATTGCCAAAGTGAACTCTACATATGTACAATGTACAATTTGACAAGTTCCAACATATGTATACACCTGTGAAACCATCACAACAGTAAAGATAGCAAATATATTTATCACCCAAAAAAGTTTCCTTGTGCCTCTTTGTAAGTTCTCCTCCGTCCTCAGGCACCTCAGGCATTGCTGTCATTCTAGACTAGTCTGCATTTTCTAGAGTTTTCTATAAATAGGAACCACACAATATGTATTCTATTTGATGTTGCTTCTTTCCCTCAACAGAATTATTTGAGATTAATCCTCCCTATCCACGTATCAGTTCAGTCACTCAGTTGTGTAGATATCAGTAGCTGCTTTTTAGCCTTCCAGTCTCATGGCATGCTTCCAGCTCCAGTACCCATGTGAGCCTGTGGCTTCAGCTTGCTCTAATACTTCGTTTTTCTTTTCTCAAAAAATGTTATGGTAGTTGATTTACAATGTCTTGTTAGTTTCAGGTGTACAGCAAAGTGAATCTCTTACACATAGACATATATCCACTCTTTTTTAGATTCTTTTCTCATACAGGCCATTACAGAGCATTGAGTAGAGTTTAATAATCCATTTTTCTGTTTCCTTTTTTCTAGAATCTGACAATTTCCCCATTCTTGCTTTCAAAACATACTGAAATTGACAACATATTTTTTCAATTTTTTACATTATTATCTAGCATTTGTGTATTTTTAGAAAGCTGCATGTGTGTTAAGTCACTTCAGCTGTGTCCGACTCTGTGCAACCCTATGGACTGTAGCCCGCCAGGCTCCTCTGTCCGTGGGATTCTCCATGCAAGAGTAATGGCGTGGGTTGCCATGCCCTCCTCCAGGGAGTCTTCCCCACCCAGGGATCGAATCCCCTCTCTATGTCTCCTGCATTGGCAGGCAGGTTCTTTACCACTAGTACCACCAGAGAAGCCCTTTTGGAAAGGTAAGGAGTTGCAAAAGAGTCAAGATGGGACTTAGTGACTAAAACAACAAAAAAGAGTGTCTTCCTTTATCAGCTGACTTTTGACCTCACCATTTTAATATGAATTTGATTGATTTTTTAACAAAGTTTTTGAAAACTATTGAAAAAAACTCCCTTTTAGCTTCCCAGGTGGCGCTAGTGGTAAAGAACCTGCCTGCCAATGCAGGAGACGTAAGAGGCATGGGTTTGATCCCTGGGTGGGGAAGATTCCCTGGAGGAGGGCATGGCAACCCACTCCAGTATTCTTGCCTACAGAATCCCATGAACAGAGGAGCCAGGTGGTCTACAGTCCATAGGGTTGCAAAGAGTTCGACACGACTGAAGCAACGTAACACATATTGGAAAGGAATTCTTATTTTTTTAACAATGTCAAGAAACTATACAGAGCTTCCCTGGTAGTCTAGTGGTTAGGAATCTGTCTTGCAGTGCAGGGGACACGGGTTTGATCCCTGGTCTGGGAAGATGGCACATGCTGCAGAGCAACTAAGCCTAAGCACCACAACTACTGAAGCCAGCACACCTAGAGCCCAGGCCCGCAACAAGAGAAGCCCGGCTGGCTGCAACTAGAGAAAGCCCACACGCAACAACGAAGATCCGACACAGCCTAAATAAAGAAATCTTTTTTTTAAAAAAGAAGCTATACAAAGAGTGATGTGTTGATGTGGTGTCAGCCATTTTAGCAGAGTTTTTGCTCCTCAATGAATTCCCAGCACCAGGCAGGCAAACAGCTTTGGCAGTGACCCCACATTCCTTTGAAGTACTTGCCACAGGCCTAGAATTTAGATTTTGGACATATAAGATATATTTCTTAAATACATATGTTTTGCAGGAAATCAACTTCAAAAATTACAAATACTTTCATGGTAAAGGGAGGAAAATTACCACTTTCCTCTTCTGGTGGAGAGAAATCTGCCCTCTCCACCACCTCCCACCCCTCCCCCAAGACATTCACTTACTCCCTTTTCCCTCTGCCGTGTTAAAAAATAAGCTGAAAATTTGAAGCAAAAAAGATTTATGTCAAAGTTCTATAAAAGTCTATCTAACATTAAAGTAATTGAGACTTATCAAATGACACTTTTGCTTTAGAATATACTAAAAGATTCAGAGAAGGCAATGGCACCCCACTGCAGTACTCTTGCCTGGAAAATCCCATGGATGGAGGAGCCTGGTGGGCTACAGTCCATGGGGTCGCTAAAAGTCGGACACGACTGAGGGGCTTCACTTTCATTTTTCACTTTCATCCATTGGAGAAGGAAATGGCAGTCCACTCCAGTGTTCTTGCCTGGAGAATCCCATGGACAGAGAAGCCTGGTAGGCTGCAGTCCATGGGGTCGCACAGAGTTGGACACTGAAGTGACTTAGCAGCAGCAGCAGCAGCATACTAAAAGATTCCTAACACTTTCTCTAAAATTTCCCCAATTTCAGGAAGATTCTCACTTCCCTTTAATTTCCTGATTTGATGACAATAAGAACTTTTTGTGGAAGATCATTTATCTATGATATTTATACCTGTATATATTATTACTAATAATTTTAAATTTCACACCAAAATCCAGGTTTGAGGATTATTTTTCTTAAAAAGTATATCCTATGATCATATTCACAATATCTTATAAGATAACTGGTGATGACTGGATGTTCATTATGTCATTTTCTATGTCTTTCAGTATACTTAAAATTGCATAATAATTTTTAGTTAAATTCCATTATCACTTTGTGCCTTACTTTGGATACATACCTTTTAAGTTCTTTTATAGAATTAATATCGCTCTTCTGTACCCCCACAATGTCTGGTACACATTTACTTACAGCAGCTATAACACTTTCTTATCTTTGAATTTTTTCATGACTATTTATTCCACTAGATTCTACTCATGTATGGATGTGACAGTTGGACTATAAAGAAAGCTGAGCGCCAAAGAATGGATACTTTGGAACTATGGTGTTGGAAAAGACTCTTGAGAGTCCCTTGGGCAGCAAGGAGATCCAACCAGTCAACCCTAAAGAAAATCATCCCTGAATATTCATTAGAAGGACTGATGCTGAAGCTGAAATTCCAATACTTTGGCCACCTGATTCGAAGAACTGACTCATTGGAAAAGACCCTGGAAAATTGAAGGCAGGAGAAGGGGATGACAGAGGATGAGATGGTTGGATGGCATCACCGATTCAGTGGACATGAGTTTGAATAAACTCCAGGACTTGGTGATGGACAGGGAGACCTGGAGTGCTGTGATTCATGGGGTCACAAAGAGTCAGACATGACTGAGCGACTGAACTGACTGAACTGAGATTCTATCTCTTGGAAGACAAAAATCATGTCTTTTTTCACCTAGTACCTAAACATTTAGTAAATGTTTATTGTATGAAAAATTAAATAACACATTCACACATTTGTCTTAGAAATGCTTTTCTTCAGTTCATTTATACAGAATAAAACCTTGTATATTTAATCCATTATTATTTTTTTTAACTTTGGTTTTACTCACTGCAGCTGAACCTAAATCAAAATATTGCTATAATGCTTAAGTCATTTTCAGGTAATCCTCCTTCATTGATTCACATGATTTTAGAATAGAGAGTTAAAATAGTTTCATAATACTCTAATTCCTTTAAAATGGGAATTCTTTATTTAGATGCATCATACTTATGATAGCTGATACAGGAAGGCTGGATAAAAATTTCAGTAATTATTTTATCTCAATAACCATAGCTAAAATGTATGATTTAAGTACATTTGGGTTTGATATTCTTTTTACTGAAAGGACACTGAATTTTCTCCCTGTCTTAGGAAGGTTGAATTTTTTCATTCAAATTTTACATTTATTTCTTCTGTAAGGTTTGAGTATTCTATACTCATTTATCTCAGGATTCCGTTGCAGTGACTGGTGAATAAAACTAACACAGGAGTTGTATGTTTTTTTAATTTATGAATCTGGATATGCAATGCTTATTTCCTCCGAAGACCTGAACTTGCAAGTTCTGAAAGGTTTCCACTAACTGTACATGGAAAATCTGTATACTAGTTACCCTGAGATAGTATGACTTGTGAAATATAGTCAAAACATAACTATTCTCTTTGATTTTTTTCCCTCTGCCACTAAGAAGAAAATTCCAGCGTGTCTCATGACCTTTCTGCTCACTTATATTATGATCACTTTAAAATCACAAAAGTCAGCCTCAATTTGACATTTAGAAGGGAAAGCATTAGAGAAAAGAAATGTGGTCAGCTGCTTCATCTTTCCTGCTTACCTTCTTCCTATTAAGTAGTTGCTGTTCTTGACTCTCTGGGTTGGAGTACAAGGAGCAAATAGGAAACAGGGAACAGAAAGGTCTTACTGTAGTGAGATGATTTTGTATTTTCTAGGACTAGCAGCTGTTTAAAACTGATCCTCTGTCTTCAGGGATTTGCATGGTTGGTCAAACAAGCTACAACTCTGTCAACAACTCCTGACACTGGGCATATACTCTATTCTTGCTGCCACTTATCCCTCATCCTCAGATTTCTTGGACATCTACATCATTTGGTTCTTTCTGTTAAAGCCCAATTGACATTTTAGTCAGCTTTCTTGAATAGGGAGTCAAAAAGATCTCTGGACTGATTCTTTCTCCCCTGTGTAGCCCACATCTGCTCTGTGGAAAGCTTTTTGGGTCCTTCATCCTTCAAACTCTAAGAGAGTTCACTGATCCCACTGTTTGAAGCGTGTTAGTCATTCAGTTGTGTCCGACTCTTTGCACCCTCATGGACTGTAGCCCGCTAGGCTCCTCTGTCCATGGGATTTCCCAGGTAAGAATACTGGAGTGGGTTGCCATTTCCTTCTCCAGGGGGATCTTCCTGACCCAGGGATCGAACCTTGGTGTCCTGCATAGCAGGCAGATTCTTTACCGCCAGAGCTACCAGAGAAGCCAGATCCCAGTACTATTGAGTATATCCTCTCCAATAACAAAGAGCCTGCCAGGCCATCTCTTTCTGGCCATCTAGATTTTACGAGGGAGGAGTCAGACCTAAGTCCTTTATACTCCATCCTTCGTACCACTCTTCTCTGAATAATCCAGTAAGAGTCCACACTCACTAGGCTGAAGGTGAAAGGGCAAGCATCCTTTCCTCCTTCACCTTTGTGAGAGAGCCTAGGGTACACAGCATGGCTTTTTCTAAAGAAGGCCTCTTCACAAATTCAATCTTACTATCCATCATTTTGACCCTTGTGGTTTTTAAGAACTGTCTAATCAGTGGAAATTTGTTTGAAATTTCTGCTTGGTGGTCTGGTACTTTCACCCTGAAGAATCACACCTGTTGCACTGGAGTGCTTTACTCACAATTTCCTATATAACTTCCTGTTACATTTGTTATAGCTTCAGGATTCAAAAGCCATGTTTTTCACAGAATTATTTAACCAAGAGAAAACTAGCATATTTTCCAAATAATTATGCTTTAAAAAATTAAAATCCTTTATTAGAACAACAGGAATACCAGAGTAGTCATTCAGATCAGATCAGTCGCTCAGTCATGTCCGACTCTTTGCGACCCCATGAATCGCAGCACGCCAGGCCTCCCTGTCCATCACCAACTCCCGGAGTTCACTGAGACTCACGTCCATTGAGTCAGTGATGCCATCCAGCCATCTCATCCTCTGTCGTCCCCTTCTCCTCTTGCCCCCAATCCCTCCCAACATCAGAGTCTTTTCCAATGAGTCAACTCTTCGCATGAGGTGGCCAAAGTACTGGAGTTTCAGCTTTAGCATCATTCCTTCCAAAGAAATCCCAGGGCTGATCTCCTTCAGAATGGACTAGTCATTCAGTTCAAAGTAAATTTTGGTATTTTTCTCTCTGATCAGTAACTTTTATCAATAGTTTCTTTGAATTACTACATCCTCTTCCCTACTCCATCATGAATATTTTCAGAACTAAGAAACCTTCCTCTAACAAACCCTGCATTCTTCACCTCAGAGTAAAAAAAATCTTTCAGAATATACGTTTGGCTGTCCTCTTGAAAATCAAACACCTCTTTAAGAATCAAAATCTTTAAGAATCAAAATTCCTTTTAGATATATGTGTTGCTGCTTCTACATATTTTAACTTTCTCTTATCCAAAGACTTTCCTTTTCTTCTAAATGGGTAAACAGAAAGAAGAAAACATGTAGGCATGTAGTAGACTTGTTTCTCTGGCATGATTTCCTTATTACTTTTTTCTCTAACCTGAATAAAATATAACAACTTTTACTTACCCCTGAAACTCTACCTTTTGAGGATAAAAAAATTACTTCAAATTCCTCCCCTTCTTTCTTAGTCAAAGTTTTTCATATATTGACTCATCGTTTCTTATAATATTTAATGGGTTATAGTCTATTTCCATCAATATTTAATTTAATGCTCAAAATGTGCCAGGTTTGCCCATGTAGACCCTTCAGGCTAGATTCTTCAACAGACCCCCTCATTCCGGGAACACTTTGCTTTCTGGTTCACCTAGATGTTCTAAACTTATCTTGTACTATTGCTGCCCCAGGACTGGAACCAGCTACTTCTCCAAGAATCCTGGTTACTTTTGTGGGAAATGGTATTTAGAAGCCAAAATCTGGGGAATAGATGTGCTCAATTGTATTGAAATGTTTTTTCTCCCAGGCCCTTTCAGTGGACAGAGATATAGATATAGAGATACAAAAACACACCTTTAGTTCTATATTTGTTTTATATCTCTTTATATCTATCCATCTATTTATCTATGATAAATATAATTTATCTGGATATAACCACAAATTCACACAAATATTTCCAACAATAATCCGACACCACAATATTGTAGTTTTCTTTTTTTTCCATCTGATAGTGGGAAACCTGGTCCCAACTTTTTAATATATTAACTTATGTAATCAACTCCCCTATAAGTAACAGGTCTTCCAGGGTCACCCCACTCCCTTTTCTGCATAGATTTCCTCCTCACCCATTCAGGTTCTGACACGCATACCTGTCTGCTCCTACAATATAAAGCTTTCCTCATATTGCTGAACCTTTGCCTCCTCATGCATGTCCTCCTCACTTGGATCAGGCTAGGACTATCCATTCTAGGCAGTCCTCTTATAAGGCACTCTCCTTTTCCAGATGGTCCTGAAACCCTTCTCTGAGCTTCTGTGATTCTTCTCATCTCATACTTAATGCCAGCCTTACTCTGTCTTACCTAATGGCTTTGGGAAGAAGAGGAAGTAAAAGAAAGAGGCTTAGTCATATATATAGTTTGCAAAGCCACAAGACTGGTGAGATCTCTTAGAGAATGAGAATAGAGGAGAAATAAGACGTGGGGGAACTCCAACTTTGACATTTATTGTCAAAATAATGAGGAGGAACAAATAAAGCAGACTGCAAAGAAGGAGCCAGAGATGGGGGAAAACCAGGAGAGTAAAATTTCTTGGAAGCCAATGTAGAATGTGTTCCAAAATCCAAAAAGATATATTCCATGCAGTTCAGATCAGTTGCTCAGTTGTGTCCGACTCTTTGCAACCCCATGGACTGCAGCACGCCAGGCTTCCCTGTCCATCACCAACTCCTGAAGCTTGCTCAAACTCATGTTCATTGAGTCAGTGATGCCATCCAACCATCTCATCCTCTGTCATCCCCTTCTCCTCCTACCTTCAATCTTTCCTAGAATCAGGATCTTTTCCAATGAGTCAGTTCTTCACATCAGGTGGCCAAAGTATTGGAGTTTCAGCTTCAGTATCAGTCTTTCCAATGAATATTCAGGACTGATTTCCATTATGATTTCCTTTATTCAATGTACTCCATTGAATACTACTAAAAGGTGAAGCATGATGAAGAATTTATCATTGGGTTTAGTTATATGGAGAGCAAAGGTATACTTGATGAGAGTATTACCAGTGAAATGGTGAGGGAAAAAATGTAACTGGAGTAAATTCAAGATAGAATGAGAGTTAATGATATGGGACAGCACATATAAAAATTCTTTTGAGTTTTTCTGTAAACAGGAGTAGAGAAATGGGACAGTGGCTAAAGAAGATTGTGAGATTGAGAGGGCTTCTTTTATTAATTGAGATACTAAATATATTTGTATGTTGGTTGTCATGGTCTGGGTGTGAGTTGGAAAAGAATTTCCAGACATGAGACAGAATGAGAGGGAAATAAAGTTTATTAGAGTGGGAGACACTGTTAGAACAACGGGTCAACTCAAGGGAGAACCAATGTTGAACAGATGTCCTTAGTCCACTTTTATACCCAGGGTACGAGGAGTGGGCTCAGGGTCTTGCAGTTCATTTGCTGATTGGATGAGGCATGTATACTGCGTGGGGGAAGAGTAGGGCAAATACCTTCTCCCTGTGGGGTAGGAGGAGAGACAGATTATACTGTTCCATTAACAGTTACAACATGGGGGAGGGAAGGACAATAAGGGTCTGGTTTTTCTGTTCCTGCATTCCAAGACCCTCCTTGGTTTTTATCTGCTCTTTCGTCCTTGGGTCACCCCATTAGTGTTAATAATCCCATGAAGTAGTGGGGGGAGGGTAATACAGGAAACAGATGGGATCATTTTAAGAGCAAAATTCTTGAATGAGCAAAAGGAGCTAGAACCCAAAGCACAGGAGGAAAGTTTGGATTCGGACAGAAACAGGAACAGTTCGGTCTTCATAATAGGAGGGAGGGTGAAATGCAAGTAGAGGGGTGGAATTAATGGTGAGAGACTGTAAAACTTCTCTTCTGACTGATGCTTTTTACTCAGAAATAAAAAGCAAGGTCATCTGCTGAGAGGGAGAAGGGAGGAAGATGCTTGAGGGGAATGGCATCATCTGGAAGAGTGGGAGAGACAAATGACTAGAGAAATGTAAAGAATGGCTGGATAATGCTGAGAACCCACTTGAAACTTGAGGCCATAATTCTAAAGTGAGTCCAGTCAGCATGATGATTTTTTTTCTCTAACTGATCAGGTGCAGGCACTAAGTAGGTAGGGAGGCTTGGAGCTCTGCAAGCAAATACCAAAGGAGAGAAAAGAGTGTTGAGGGTGTGACTCTCACAGTATAAACCATCTCATGAAAGAGTTTAAACAATATTAGCTATATAATGTTTAAAAATGCATTTTACTAAAAATTTAAATCATTATAAAATAGTTTTCCAAATGTATATGTGTCATGATAGATAAAAATATTATCTTCTTAACTATAATTGACAGCCACTTTTGGAGATAATATTATTTGTGTGTGCAAAAGATACAAATGCTAAATAAATTCAGAAGTCAGTATTACTGCAATCATCAATATTTTCACTATACAACCATGAGCTCTGTAATAAATAGCTATTGTTTCTTATTTCAGAACTGAATGCAGTTTAGGAAATTCAGGGCTAAAACTTTTCTCTTTGCATCTAGAAAGCTATTAACTGTTTTGACTCATCTCACCTCTGTTCCGTCCTGAGGCACCAACAGTTTACATGGCTATTACTTTAGTAATTTTATTATCTCACTCCAAACAATATAAGCCAATAAGAAAATCCATTAGTATTGACTTTGTGAGAATAGTTATGTGTGTATCACAGATGGCTCCACTTTTGACATGCAGATGTGCCTTAGGCCTCAGTCCCTTTTAGAACTGGGTGGGTCAAGGTCTTTGCACAGTCATCCGTTGTATATTCTCTTACAACTATTTGAACAACTGCCTTGTGTTGGCTTAGTGGGGGGACACAGAAATTAATCGACTATGCTTTCTGCCCTCAAGAGGTTTCCTCAACAGTCTTCCAGATGAGACATACACACACATAATTCCATAAAGCAGTCTGTGATGAGTGTTATATTGTTTATATAAATTGCATCTATAGTTATACAGAGTGATTGTTCATTCCAGGAATGAACAAAGAAGTTATTAAGGAAGATGTGGAGATGTGGTATTTGAACTTGAAGATGGCAGAATTTTGAAAGACAGAGACTAGAATAAGAAGGCTTCCCTGCAAAAGCATGGGTGAGCAAAGACATGGAGATAAGGAAGCGGAAACGAGTGGAAAGAAGAACATTATTTTATTTTGGTTATTTTGTTTGCTTTAGTTTTTGTCTTTTGGGTTTTTTTGGCCACACCACATGGCATACAGGATCTCAATTCCCTGACAAGGGATTGAACCCAGGCCTCAGCTGTGAAAGTGCCAAATCCTAACCACTAGACCACTAGGGAACTCCCAAGAATAACATGTTTTAGATATCATTTGGTAGCAAGAGCAAAAATCCACTGATAAAATTTAAAGTAGAATTTGTTTAAAAAGAATTTTTCACAGATTCAAGAATGGGTACAAAGTGGATCTGGGCCAGACAAGTATATGGAACCAGGAAGAAGAAAGTTAAGAACCAAGATTAATCTTTCCTTCACTACTAGTTTTCATTGTCTATGTCTTTTCTCTTTCTCTCCACCCTGGTGAGTCAGTCTGAAGCCTCCAAGAGGTAAACATCAGAGTATGCACATAGGATCGGCTATATCCCAATACAAAAGGTTTTTAAAAAAGAAAAAAGACACACATAGGGAAAAAACCACCCCAGCTCCAAGCACTGCTGCTGCTGCTGCTGCTAAGTCGCTTCACTCGTGTCCGACTCTGTGCGGCCCCATAGATGGCAGCCTACCAGGCTCCCCCGTCCCTGGGATTCTCCAGGCAAGAACACTGGAGTGGGTTGTCATTTCCTTCTCCAATGCAGGAAACTGAAAAGTGAAAGTGAAGTCGCTCAGTCGTATCCGACTCTTAGCGACCCCATGGACTGCAGCCTACCAGGCTCCTCCATCCATGGGATTTTCCAAGCAAGAGTACTGGAGTGGGGTGCCATTGTCTTCTCTGTCTCCAAGCACTAGTCTCCAGTAATTTATCAGAGTCTCTGTGATCCATTTCCAATTTCCCAGAAGGATGAATTTGAATGACTCAGTTTGGGCCAAATAAAAGAGCATCTCTATTTTTTTAAATGCACAAGTTGGAATAAGAAGATCTGGGTGTATAATGTACAATGCAGAGAATATAGCAAATATTTTATAATAACTATAAACAGAGGAAAACCTTTAGAAATTGTGAATCACTATATTGTACACCTATAACTTTGGAGAAGGGAATAGTATCCCACTCCAGTATTCTTGCCTGGAGAATCCCAAGGACAGAGGGGCCTGGTGGGCTACAGTCCTTAGGATTACAAAGAGTTGGACACAACTGAAGCAACTGAGCATGCATGCATGCACACCTATAACTTATATGATATTGTACATCAACAATCATTTAAAAAAAATAAAGATCTGGACTTGAATCACAGATCTGATATACATTTCCTGTGATTTTCTTAAGGAATAGTTTCTCTATGTGTTGTTGCCTTGTCTGTTAAAGGAAGGTTAATAATACTTTACAGGATTATTATAAGAATTAGGCAATATAATAAATATGAAAACTCCTTGAAAATTTTAAAGTTTTATACAAAGCAAAAGTGAAAGAATTAAAGGAAGAAAAAGTAGTCCAGATTCTATAAATCAGGGTTTCTTTTAAATAGAGGAATGCATAATGAATCAGAGGAAAGAATATAGAGTCAGAGACTCTGTTAGAAAACTATATAATAAATTGGTTTGTAAAGATGTGTTACCAGTTCATGGTAGGGATGAAAGGCAGTGGTGGTAATGATACAATAGTAATAATAGTAATAGAATTAGGATAAGACTAGTATTAGAATTAGGATAGAAATGGAATTAGACAAGAAATCAGATGGAAAATAATCTTTAAACTTTACACAATGTGAGCCAATCCATGCAGATAAACTCCTCTTTTGAGTGATCTTCCAGACTGTAGATAAATCTACAAAAAAGGGAAGAGACTATGTTTCATTCAGGAATACTCTTCTGGAAAGAGAATTAGGCTCCTTGCATATAAGACTCTTAAGAAGAAAAGAAGATAGAAAAATGTTAAAATGATACTTTTGAGTCAGAATTACCTCCTGTGAGAGGGAGAATTCATCTATGAGAAATGTAAGTAGATGGCCAAGTACAATATCCCTGACTGATACCGAAAGAGTATCTTGCCTAATAATATATTCTCCACTGGTCAGGTTACAGTGGCTAACATTATTGCTTTGAATTTAAGACACTGAAGGTTTCTGTTAATATGTACATATTATCCTGAAATAATTCAGCAAGGAAAAGTGGTTCCTTATAAGATACCTGAATACTCACTGGAAGGACTGATGCTGAAACTGAAGCTCTAATACTTTGGCCACTTAATGCGAACAGCCAACTCATTGGAAAAGACCCTGACGCTGGGAAAGATTGAAGACAGAAGATGGTGACAGAGGATGAGATGGTTGGATGGCGTCATCAATTTAATGGACATGAACTTGTGCAAACTCCGGGAGATGGTGAGGGACAGGAAAGCCTGATGTGCTGCAGTCCATAGGGTCAGAAAGAGCCGGACATGACTTGGCAAGTGAACCACAACATAAGATACCAGCAGTGAAATCCACTAATAAAGGGAAGATTTTTAAGGACAAAAACTTTGTTGACAAATAGCACCTTAAGGCTAATAGTTTATCATAGTATCTGTCCTATCACCTAGAATGACCAGAAAGAAAAGCAAATTAGGACTGGAGAATTGCTGCAGAGGCAGGGGGTCATGAATGGGCTCAAGCCGAGATTGGCAACTTCTGAGAACTGTTGTACTGTCACAACTCATCTCTTCCTCTTTACCCCTGGCTGCTATGTGGAATATGAAGCAGAGCATTGGAAAAATACACCAGGAGAATTGTGTTTTAGGTTCTTCTAACAGAAAAGGGGACTAGAAAGATGGAATCATTATATTCTGAGATAGGGGAAAATTTAGGAGTACATAGGAGTGGACAGAATCAGGACTTAATTTTTGGATGCAATAAGTTCCAGGTGCCTGTTAAATAACCAAATACAGATGTCAAAGAGGCACTTAGATATACAAAGTTGGATTTATGAAACTGGAGTTCAGGAGAGAAGCCGAGATATAAATTTGGGACTGCCAGTATATAGGGACAATATTTAAAGCCATAGACTTAATTAGATCACCAAGAGAGGGAATAGAAATAGAGAAAAGAACCAAGGACCGATCCCTAGAGCAGTTCAATATTTAAAGGCTGAAGAAATAAGGATGCACTCTCAAAAGGAAACTGCAGGTGGTTAGAGAAGTAGAAGAGAAATCAGATTAAGTGTGGTGTTCAGTGAGTTTCAGTTACTCAGTCGTGTCTGACTCTTTCTGACCCCATGGAGTGCAGCACACCAAGCTTCCCTGTCCATCACCAAGCGTGTGTACGTAGAGCCAAATGAAGATAATGTTTCAAGGGTAAAGGAATCATCAGCTGGTTTTGAATGCCGCTGATAGGTCAAGAAGATAAGAACTGAGCAATTCAGTATCAGTCCTGAGTTTCAATGGAATGAAGATAAAAATTTTTGTTTGTTTGTTTGTCTGCATTTATTTATTTATATTTTGTTTGGCTGTATCAGCTCTTAGTTGCAGTGGCAGCCTCGGTAGCCCCACAGCATGTGGTATCTTAGTTCCCAGACCATAGATCTGGGAACCTACATCCCCTGCATTGCAGGAACCACCGGTGAATTAGTTGCTAAGTTGTGTCCAACTCTTGCTGTTGTAGCCTTGCATTCTGGGAAACAAACTCCCTCAGGAGGACAATGCATGCAGATAGTGGAGTGCAGTTTATTACACCAGCACGCCCAAGGCATAGTCTTCTCTTAGCCAAGGTCCCCAACCAGTTTTTGTGAAAACCTTATATACCCTAAGCGTAGGTGCCCAAACCCACCTCCCCAAATTCCCTGAAACTAGTCTAAACAAAGGAAAAAGAAAAATACAATCAAAATTAACCCGTGATTCATATGCCTTAAGCCTAGGTAGTTAACAGTAGACAATTATCAATAGGCTTGTGGTCATATCCCAATAAGCATAATAGAATGTATGATCTATTAGGTTACACAGATAATTAGGGTATTCTTTTAGGTGATGGAGAGCCCTGGGGCTCTTCCTTGCAGGGGCCTGGTTTTCCAGTTGGTATGTCATACTAGGCATACAGCTCAAAGTCCACAGTCCGGCCCAAGATGAAGTCCTGCTTTCAAGATAGAGCCTGTTCTGTTTCCTCCTTCATTGCAACCCCATGGATGGACTGTAGCCTTCCAAGCTCCTCTGTTCATGGGAATCTCCAGGCAAGAATACTAGAGTGGGTTGCCATTTCCTTCTCCAGGGGATCTCCCTGACCCAGGAATCAAACTGGGGTCTCCTGCATTGTAGGTGGATTCTTTACCAACTGAGCTACAGGGAAGCCCTAGGTAAGTATAGTGAAGTGAAGTGAAGTCAAAATCATTCAGTCGTGTCCAACTCTTTGCAACCCCATGGACTGTACAGTCCGTGGAATTCTCCAGGTCAGAATACTGGAGGGGGTAGCTTTTCCCTTCTCCAGGGGATCTTCCCAACCCAGGGATCGAACCCAGATCTCCCACATTACAGGTGGATTCTTTACCAGCTGAACCACAAGGGAAGCCCCAGGTAACTATAGGGTACTAGCCGCAGGTGGCGCTAGTGGCAAAGAGCCTACCTGACAATGCAAGAGGGGCAGGAGACACAGGTTCAGTCCCTGGAGAGCCTGATGGGCTGCAGTTCATGGAGCCTCAAAGAGTCAGACACAACAGAACCGACTTAGCACCCTCAGAATATTCACTGAACTTACTACAGTTCCCCAAATAGTCACAATTTTAACTCAATTCCTCTTATGAAGAAAAGCCTGTGCCAGGTGTTGGAGAAACAGAGATGAGTAAGATATGGGTCCTGACGTGAAAAATCATTCCCCCCACACACACAAAATAAAAACACTGCCACCAAATTCTGAATACATACTATGTCCCCAGCACTGTGTAAGGCACTTTACAAGTGCCATCTCATTTAATTATAACTATAATCCAATGTGGCAGGTATGCTTTACAATCATTTTTAAAATCAGGAAATGGAGGCACAGTCAGGTTTAATAACTTGACTGAGTCACTCGAGCACTAGTAATCAGAATAGGAACCGTGTGTGTGTGTGTGTGTGTGTGTGTGTAAGACTTAAAACAATTCTTGAACTCATGGTTTTATGGGTCAGAAGTCTGGGCTGGGCTTAAACATGTTAAGTCTTCTGGTTCAGTTTGACTCATTCACGTCTCTGCAGTCAAAAGCCCAGCAGCTCAGAGGTCCTACTTCAGACACTTAAAAAAAGCTGTCAGTTTAGGGAATAGGGGTAGTTGAGCCCGCATCATCTAGCAGACTAGACTAAACTAGTCTGTCATCCTCCCGCAGACTAGCCCGGGCTTAGCCCATGGACTATGAAGGTTATGTAAAACTGAAAGTAGAGGCAAGCCAGGTCCTTTAAGGTGAAGGCTACGAAATGGCATTCAATGTTACTTCTACCACATTGTACTGTTCACAGAAAATCATGAGGCCCACATTCAAGATGTGAGGAACTTGCTCAGTAAATATGTCCACAACATCTTGCATTTAGTAGGTGCTCACTAAATGCTTATTAAACAAATAAAAATAAAAGACTCTGCATTTCCAATGCAAGAGGTGCAGATTCAATCCTTGGTAGGGGAACTAAGATCCTACGTGACAGGCAGTGTGGCCAAAATACTAAAATAAATTTGGGTCTTTAAATAAAAAATTTTTTAATAAAATAAAAAATTCAATCTTATGCTCACCATTGCTCATTATTCAGTTCAGTTCAGTTCAGTTCAGTCGCTCAGTCGTGTCCGACTCTTTGCAACCCCATGAACCGCAGCACACCAGGCCTCCCTGTCCATCACCAACTCCTGGAGTCCACCCAAACCCATGTCCATTGTGTCAGTGATGCCATCCAACCATCTCAGCCTCTGTCGTCCCCTTCTCCTCCTGCCCTCAATCTTTCCCAGCATCAGGGTCTTTTCAAGTGAGTCAGCTCTCCACATCAGGTAGCCAAAGTATTGGAGTTTCAGCTTCAACATCAGTCCCTCCAAAGAACACCCAGGACTGATCTCCTTTAAGATGGACTGGTTGGATCTCCTTGCAGTCCAAGGGACTCTCAAGAGTCTTCTCCAACATCACAGTTCAAAAGCATCAATTCTTCAGTGCTCAGCTTTCTTTATAGTCCAATTCTCAGATCCATACATGATTACTGGAAAAACCACAGCCTTGACTAGATGGACCTTTGTTGGCAAAATAATATCTCTGCTTTTTAATATGCTGTCTAGGTTGGTTATAACTTTCCTTCCAAGGAGTAAGTGTCTTTTAATTTCATGGCTGCAGTCACCATCTGCAGTGATTTTGGAACCCAGGAAAATAAAGTCAGCCACGGTTTCCACTGTTTCCCCATCTATTTGCCATGAAGTGATGGGACCAAATGCCATGATCTTAGTTTTCTCAATGTTGAGTTTTAAGCCAACTTTTTCACTCTCCTTTTTCACTTTCATCAAGAGGCTCTTTAGTTCCTCTTCACTTTCTGCCATAAGGGTGGTGTCATCTGCATATCTGAGGTTATTGATATTTCTCCTGGCAATCTTGATTCCAGCTTGTGCTTCCTCCAGCCCAGCATTTCTCATGATGTACTCTGCATATAAGTTAAATAAGCAGGGTGACAATATACAGCCTTGATGTACCCCTTTTCCTATTTGGAACCAGTCTGTTGTTTCATGTCCAGTTCTAACTGTTGCTTCCTGACTTGTATACAGGTTTCTCAAGAGGCAGGTCAGGTGGTCTGGTATTCCCATCTCTTTCAGAATTTTTCACAATTTATTGTGATCCACACAGTCAAAGGCTTTGGCATAGTCAATAAAGTAGAAATAGATGTTTTTCTGGAACTCTCTTGCTTTTTCTATGATCCAGTGGATGTTGGCAATTTGATCTCTGGTTCCTCTGCCTTTTCTAAAACCAGCTTGAACATCTGGAAGTTCACGGTTCATATATTGCTGAAGCCTGGCTTGGAGAATTTTGAGCATTACTTTACTAGCGTGTGAGATGAATGCAATTGTGTGGTAGTTTGAACATTCTTTGGCATTACCTTTCTTTGGGATTGGAATGAAAAGTGACCTTTTCCAATACTGTGGCCACTGCTGAGTTTTCCAAATTTGCTGACATATTGAATGCAGCACTTTCACAGCATCATCTTTTAGAATTTGAAATAGCTCAACTGGAATCCCATCACCTCCACTAGCTTTGTTCATAGTGATGCTTCCTAAGGCCCACCTGACTTCACATTCCAGGATGTCTGGCTCTAGGTGAGTGGGAGTGATCACACCTTCGTGATTGTCTGGGTCAGGAAGATCTTTTTTGTACAGTTCTTCTGCGTATTCTTGCTACCTCTTCTTAATATCTTCTGCTTGCTCATTATTAGAGAAACACAAATTAAAACTACAATGAGGCATCACCTCACATTAGTCAGAATGGCCATCAAGAAAAAATCTACAAACAATAAGAGATGGAGAGACTGTGGAGAAAAGGGAACCCTCTTGCACTGTTTGTGGGAATGTAAACTGATACAGCCACTATGGACAACAGTATGGAGATTTAAAAACTAGGAGTAAAACTACCATATGACCCAACGATCCCACTACTGGGCATATACCCTGAGAAAACCATAATCCCAAAAGACACATGTACCCCAATATTCACTGAAGCACTATTTACAATAGCTAGAATATGGAAGTAACCTAGATGTCCATCGACAGATGAATGAATAAAGAAGTTGTGGTACATATATACAATTGAATGTTACTCAGTCATGAAAAGGAATGGATTTGAGTCAGTTTTAATGAGGTAGATGAAACTAGAGCCTGTTGTACAGAGTGAAGTAACTTAGAAAGGGAAAAACAAGTACTGTGTATTAACACATATATAGAATCTAGAAAAATGGTACTAATTAGCCTTTTTGCAGGGCAGGAATAGAGATGTAGACTTAAAGAACAGACTTGTGAATACAGAGGGGGAAGAAGAGGGTGGGACGAATTGAGAGAGTAGCATTGAAACGTGTACCCTACCATATATAAAATAGATAGCTGATGGGAAGTTGTTGTAGAACACAGGGAGCTCAACCTGGTGCTCCCTGACAACCTAGAGGGGTAGGATGGGGTGCGGGGTGGGAAGGAGGTTCAAGAGGAAGGGGACATATTTATACTTACGGCCAACTCATGTTGTAGTATGGCAGAAACCAACACAACACCAAATTATCCTCCAACCAAATTATCCTCCAACCAAAAATAAATTTCAATAAAAAGCAAAAAAAATTTTCAGTTTTAAAGAACACAGACTCTATTTAGTGTAATCAATTAATCATCTTTTTCTCATCTGCAGAGAACCAGAAGTCTCAACCCATCCATTCTTATCTTTGCTTTAAAGTAGCAAATGAGAGGTTAGTAAGGAGTAAGAGGCAGCACCACTTAAAGTCACAGTGAAGAATCTCAGCTGGCCCCCAAAAAACAGTTCCTCTAAAGAGATCCAGGGCATCATCAGAAGCCTTGACCAGGTACCTGGTCCAAGCCTGGCCACCTGAATTGAAAGCCCCATGCCTTGCTCTTCAATTATGGGGTAAAAAAGACGTTTAGGCCATTGTTAGGGCATGGAGACAGCCTCCTTTCACTCTTTTTCCTCCAAAATTTAATAGCTTTTTTGAGATTGAAATGACACAGAATGAATTGTACATATTTAAGTGTACAATTTGATACCTCTTGACATATGTATTTATGAAATTATTTGTGAAAATATTACCATGATCAAAATAATGAATATCCATCACCCCAAGTTTTCTCATGCCTCTTTTTAATCCCTCCCTCTTATCTCTTCCTGTCTGCTTCTGACCTGCTGCTGCTAAGTCGCTTCAGTCGTGTCCAACTCTGTGCGACCCCATAGACGGCAGCCCACCAGGCTCCCCCGTCCCTGGGATTCTCCAGGCAAGAACACTGGAGTGGGGTGCCATTTCCTTCTCCAATGCATGAAAGTGAAAAGTGAAAGTGAAGTCGCTCAGTCGTGTCGGACTCTTCTCGACCCCATGGACTGCAGCCTACCAGGCTCCTCCGCCCATGGGATTTTCCAGGCAAGAGTACTGGAGTGGGTTGCCATTGCCTTCTCCAGCTTTCTGTCCTAGGCAACCTCTAATTTACTTTCTGACTCAATATGTCAGTAAATTTGGAAAACTCAGCAGTGGCCACAGGACTGGTAAAGGTCAGTTTTCATTCCAATCCCAAAGAAGGGCAGTGCCAAATAATGTTCAACCTACCAGGCAATTGCGCTTGTTTCTCATGCTAGTAAAAGTTATGCTCAAAATCCATCAAGTTAGGCTTCAGCAGTACATGAACCAATAACTTCCAGATGAACAAGCTGGGTTTAGAAAAGGCAGAGGAAACAGAAATCAAATTGCTAACATTTGCTGGATCATAGAGAAACCAAGGGAATTCCAGAAAAACATCTACTTCTGCTTTATTCACTATGTTGCTAAAGCCTTTTATTGTGTGCATCACAGTGAAATAGATTCTTAAAAAGATGGTAATAACAGACCATCTTCCCTGTCTCCTGAGAAACTTGAATGCAGGAAAAGAAGCAACAATAGAACAACTGACTGGTTCAAAATTGGGAAAGGAGTACATCAAGGCTGTATATTGTCACCCTGTTTATTTAACTTATACGCAGAGGACATCATGCAAAATGCCAGGCTGGATAAATCACAAGCTGGAATCAGTATTTCCAGGAGAAATATTAACAACCTGAGATATGCAAAGGATACCACTCCAGAGGCAGAAATTGAAGAGGAACTAAAGAACCTCTTGAGGGGTAAAAGAGGAGAGTGAAAAGACTGGCTTAAAACTCAACATTCAAAAAACTAAAATCATGGCATCCGATCCCATCACTTCATGGCAAATAGAAGGGTAAAAGTAGAAGCAGTGACAGATTTTATTTTGTTGGGCTCCAAAATCACTGTGGATGGTGACAGCAGCCATGAAATTAAAAGATGCTTGCTACTTGGAAGGAAAGCTATGACAAACCTAGACAGTACATTAAAAAGCAGAGACATCACTTTGCTGACAAAGGTCTGTATAGTCAAAGCTATGGTTTTTCCAGTGGTCACATATGGATGTGAGATTTGGACCCTAAGGAAGGTTGGGCTCTGAAGAACTGATGCTTTTGGACTGTGATGTTGCAAAAGACTCTCAAGAGTCCATTGGACTGCAGGGAGATCAAACCAGTCAATCCTAAAGGAAATCCACCCTGAATATTCATTGGAAGGACTGATGCTGGAGCTGAAACTCCAATACGATAGCCATCTGATGTGAAGAGCTGACTTTTTGGGAAAAAACCTGATACTGGGAAAGATAGAAGATAAAAGGAGAAGGGCAGGCAGAGGATGAGATGGTTGGATAGCATCACCGACTCAATGGACATGCATCTGAGCAAACTCCAGGAGATAGTGAAGGACAAGGGAGCCTGGCATGCTGCAGTCCATGGTGTCCCAAAGAGTTGGACATGACGTAGCAACTGAACAACAACAACATAGGATTATGTTTGAAATTCACAAATTATGTTTGTAAAATACATAATTCCAAGTATAAAATACATAAAATACAAGTATTGCTTGTATTTTCTAGAATTTTTTTAAAATATAATCACACACTCTTTTTTTGTCTGGCTTCTTGCTTTCAGCATAATTATTTTGAAATTTATGTACATTGTTGTGTGCTTCCCAGGCGACTGGTGGTAAAGAGCCTGCCTGCCAATGTAGGAGACAAAAGAGAGGTGGGTTCTATCCTTGGTTCTGGAAGACCCCCTGGAGGAGAGCATGGCAACCCATTCCACTATTCTTGCCCGGAGAATCCCCATGGACTGAGAAGCCTGGAGGGCTACAGTCCATAGGGTCGCACAGAATTGGACACGACTGAAGCAACTAAGCACTCACGCACGCATATGAATACTATTCAGCCATAAAAATGATGAAATATTGCCATTTGCAGCAACATAGACGGACCTAGAAACTAACATATTAAATGCAATAAAAGTCAGTGAAAAACAAATATATTATGTATATGTGGAATCTAAAAATTAATACAAATGAACTTATTTGCAAAACAGAAACAGATTTACAGACATAGAAAACAAACTTATGGTCACGAAAAGGAAAGGGATGGAGAGATAAATTAGGAATATGAGATTAACACATAGACAGTACTATATACACAATAGATAAATAACAAGAATATACTGTCTAGCACTGGGAACTATATTCAAATCTTGTAATAGCCTATAATGGAAAAGAATATTAAAAAGTATATATATACACACATATATATATAAAACACTGTTGTACACCTGAAACATTGTAAATCAACTGTAGTTCAATTTTTTAAAAAGCAGGAGAGGAAAAAAGATGAACAAAATAGCTAAGACTGTTCTGCATTATAATTTAAATTCTAAGTTCATTGTGTGTGAGAGTTGTGTTATGTAGGAAAATCATGAAAATGTTTCTTTTCCTTCTTGTTGGTACCACTCTGGAAACTGACGTTTGTCCTTGGCAGATCAATGTGTGTTTGTGTGCCTGATTTGATGATTGTCTACTAAATCCTCAGAATAACAAGGCTCTTTCTAGATACTAGACTATGCAGCTGGACTTAGAATAGAAAGTACACCTGGAACCGCCATGCCTTTTCCATGGTATTATTCTAGACTGGTCCCATCATGGCATCTGGTCCCATCACTTCATGGGAAATAGATGGGGAAACAATGGAAATAATGACAGACTTTATTTTGGGGAGCTCCAAAATCACTGCAGATGGTGACTGAAGCCATGAAATTAAAAGACACTTGCTCCTTGGAAGAAAAGCTATGACCAACCTAGACAGCATATTAAAAAGCAGAAACATTACTTTGCTGACACAGGTCCATCTAGTCGAAGCTATGGTTTTTCCAGTAGTCAGGTATGGATGTGAGAGTTGGACTATAAAGAAAACTGATGTCAAAGTGTTGATGGTTTTGAATTGTGGTGTTGGAAAAGACTCTTGAGAGTCCCTTGGACTGCAAGGAGATCCAACCAGTCCATCCTATAAGAAATCAGTCCTGAATATTCATTGGAAGAACTGATGCTGAAGCTGAAACTCATACTTTTGCCACTTGATGCAAAGAACTGACTCATTTGAAAAGACCCTGATGCTGGGAAAGATTGAAGGTCAGAGGAGAAGGGGACAACAGAGGATGAGATGGTTGGATGGCACCACCGACTTGATGGACGTGAATTTGAGCAAGCTCTGGGAGTTGGTGATAGACAGTGAAGCCTGGTGTGCTGCAGTCCATGGGGTAGCAAAGAGTCGAACATGACTGAGTGACTGAACTGATTCTAGACTGAAATATTCAAGGTGGGGAAACATGTTGCTGGGAGATACTCAGATCCATAGACTATCAGGAGAGGAAAGGAGGTTGTGAACTATAATCTACAATTCAAACAAACCATTAGCAGCGGAAAAATGAAGAGTGTTTTCTGACTGGACAGAGAATGCCTTTCTGAGCAACAGAGTGCAGGTGGGTGAATCCATAATGGACGTGGCGCAAACCTCTTCTTACCCTTCATTTTCCTAAGTATACTAAGGAAAGTGATTCCAGTGAGTGGGCAAGGGAAATCTGAGGTTTGGGTTGTGCCCTGAAGAGGATGAATAGAGAACTCTGAGAGCACATATGAGTGACATCCAAGGAAGGAGGGCTCTGAAGGAATGCTTCCCATAGGAGAAGACATCTGAGCCGCATTTTGGATTAATAACATTTTCCATAAACTGTCTAGCAAAACCAAGTATATGTAACTTTGTTCTGTATTTTCCTAGTCTTCTGTAAATGTGTTATCACACTTCCATAACTTTAAATAGGAAAGAGAAAAAAAGAAATCTTGACGAGCAGAGTTTTTAGGAAACTGATGCATAGATAGGTGAATATATTTCCCCAGAGAAAATGAAGCATATGGTCGGGTATCTGATTTGGCAATATGACAGAATATTTGAAATTGGGACTCTCCAGTAGAAGACAGCATATGGTCACTGGAAGCACAGGGTGTAGTTTGGGAGAAGGCACTAAGGTGTGAGCCAAAGAAACGGTGAGTGACTGCACTGGGATGAAGCAAATGTCTAAAGCCATCAGCATTGACTGCAGAGAGTTAAAAATAGCACTAAATAGAAGCCAACCAAGATCCCCTGCAGAGTTTCTCACCCACTCTCCTCTCTCTGATGTGACAGATATCAACAGCCTCCAGCAACGCCCACCAGGTAGGCTTTAGAAGTGGGTGATGATAGATTTTGAGGCAACAGTGGACATGAGGGTCAGCAAAAAAACAGTGAAGTAGTTGGGAAACAGACAGCAAATCCTGCTGCAAAGATACTGATTACACCTCTCTCAACTCCCACCTGGGACAAAGGCCAGCATTGTAAATATTTTACTTAATAGTTTATATGTCCCTCAGAAGACAGGATACAAAAGATGTTCTTTCTTTTTGAAAGGGAAACAATATTTTTAACCTAAAGAGAAAATGGAGGGATGGGTGGGAGGGAGGCTTGAGGGAGGGGACATATGTATCCTTAGAGCTGATTCACATTGTTGTGCAGCAGAAGCTAACACAACATCGTAAGGCAATTGTCCTCCAATTGAAAATATATCCTATGATAAACCATAATGGAAAAGGATATTTTAAAAAGAATATATATATATATATGTACACAACCAAATCACTTTGTTGTATAACAGGAATTAATGACAATGTAAATCAACAATGCTTCAATAAAAATAAAAAGAGAAAATGGATTAGATCAATTACATTTTGGTACCACCTACTTGACTTCCTCCTCTGCAAGGCATTAACTCCTAAACACCTGTATTTAAAATAGTGTAATATTATTATGGTACTTCATGGGATAAGAGAAAATAAATTTTAAAAATCTAAGGACTTCTTGAAAAGGGAATAAAAGGGTGAAAATCAACCAGAAACCTAATTCGGGGAGGAAATAATTTGTAAAAATCAAATAGGTAGATAATGGTGACAAAGCAAATCATGACATTTCTTAGAGGGGGTGATAAATTTTCAGAATCTGAGTTTACTTCTTTGCATTTCATGACATAATGAAGTAGTTAATCTCATACATTCATGTTGAATAAAACAGGTAACTTGACAGGAGCAAACACTTTTTTAAAGTTTTTATTTTTTATTGGAATATAACTGATTAGCAATGTTGGGATAGTTTCAGGAGGTCAGCAAAGGACCTCAACCATACATTTACATGTATCTATTCTCCCCCAAATTCCCCTCCCATCCAGGCTGTCACATAATATTGAGTAGAGTTCCCTGTGCTATACAGTAGGTTCTTCCTGGTTACCCATTTTAAATATAGCAGTGTGTACATGTCCATACAAACTCCTTAACTATCCTTCCCTACAACCTTCCCCCCAGCAATCTTAAGTCCGTTCTCTAAGTCTGTGAGTCTGTGTAAGTTTATTTGTATAATTTCTTTTTAGATTCCACAGGTAAGTGATGTCATACAATATTTCTCCTTCTCTGTCTGACTTACTTCACTCAGCATGACAAACTCTAGGTCCATCCATGTTTCTGCAAATGGCATTATTTTACATTTTAATGACTGAGCAATATTCCATTGTATATATGTACCACATTTTCTTTATTCATTCCTCTGTTGATGGACATTTAGGCTGCTTCCATGTCTTGGCTATTGTAAACAGTGCCACAGTGAACATTGGGGTGCGTGTATCCTTTCAGATCATGTTTTTAAGAGCAGATAATTTTAAAAAGAAGGAAAACAAGGCCAAAAAAATACATTAAAATATTTAGCCTCACTAGTAATCAATAACAATGAGATAATGTCTTTATCAAGTTAATAAAAATTAAAAAAAAAACAATAATGCTCAGGGTTGTTGAGGGTAGAACTGTATAGTCTCACAGGTGGCTAGAGGGAGCATAAAAGGTATGACTTTTCTGGGAAGCAAAATATAAGAAAAATCTCAAAAATGAGCCGAGCATCTGATGTAGAATTTTATTTCTAATATTTATTTTGGGGAAATAAACAGAAGGGATACAGTCCATAGGGTTGCAGAGTCAGACACGACTGCAGCAACTTAGCATGAATGTTTAAGGCCAGATATAAAATTTTAATAGTATTGTTTACAAAGCTGAAAACGTCCAAGAGTTAATTAATGAATGTGATGATATTTCTATCCATTAAGTGTGCAGTCATTTAAAATTATACCTATATGCATATACCTGGGAAGAAATTCATAATGCTAATAATAAAGTAGGTTCTGAAATTGTATAGTTTGACTTCAAATTTTTTTAAATTTATAACTATAGACATGAATGCTTACCCCCAAAAAAGCCCAAAATGTTAGCAGTGACAGAATTATGGATACCTATTCTATCCTCTGATATTTTCTATTTTTCTTTAATAAAGATGTACTATTTATGTAACAATATTTTAATAATTAAAGCATAATTGATATACAATATCATTCGTTTCAGCTGTACATCATAGTAATTATAGTCATTGAAATGGTCACTGTGATAAGTCTAAAAAATGTGGAATGCTTCACAAATTTGCTTCCTTACACAGGGGCTATTCTAATCTTCTCTATATCATTCCAATTTTAGTGTAAATGTTGCCAAAGTAAGCACTATAATAACATTTTAATGACTACTTTATGAACAGAAGTATTTTCACTCAAGGTTTTCTCTCCAAAGAACGAAAAAAATCAGAATGCAGGAGTGTGAGGATGTCCAGAAGATGAAGCTGAATGAGAATTGCATGTGTTCAAGAGTCTAACTTTCAGGAAAAACAATGAAGAACTTTTATACATGCTCCAGAAATGATTAATTCAGCAAAGATTTTTTTAGGTCATCATTTTATTCTATTTTTCTGGCTTAAAAAATTCTTCATCTGGAGAACTACACTTTCATAAATTGGGGGATATAGGATGAGATGGAGTGGGGAAATTCAAATATTTTCTGTCAGCAGCTTTACTTCTGTCAGTGTTTATCTCATCACCAAGGAAAAATGGTTCACAATAGTCTTCAACCATCAGAAATATCTCAAGATTTCAAATATACAGTAAGAACCATCATACAGATGCTTTTATAGCACCTTTCAAAATGTTAACATCAAACAGCATCTGTAATAACCTTATGTTGTGTTGTTAGTCCCTCAGTCGTGTCGGACTCTGCGACCCCATGGACTGTAGCCCACTAGGCTCCTCTGTCCATGGGACTTTCCAGGCAAGAATACTGGAGTGGGTTGCCATTTCCTTCTCCAGTGGATCTTCCTGACCCAGGAATCAGGCCTGGGTATCCTGCCTCACAGGCAGATTCTTTACCACCTGGGCCACCCAGGGAAGCCCATATAAGCTATATCAAAGCAGTGTGATTCATAGGTCATCATGAAATGCAGGTTTCCAAACTATACACAAAAGTGTCTGTTTTAGCCAAGGTTCTCAGTAGCAGTAGTTAGAAACCAGTTCTCACGGATTTAAGCAGATCAATAGTGGATTAAAAGGATATTGGGTTGCTTCTGCTGCTAAGTCACTTCAGTCGTGTCCGACTCTGTGTGACCCCATAGACAGCAGCCCACCAGGCTCCCCCATCCCTGGGATTCTCCAGGCAAGAACACTGGAGTAGGTTGCCATTTCCTTCTCCAATGCATGAAAGTGAAAAGTGAAAGTGAAGTCACTCAGTCGTGTCTGACCCTCAGCGACCCCATGGACTGCAGCCTACCAGGCTCCTCCATCCATGGGATTTTCCAGGCAAGAGTACTGGAGTGGGGTGCCATTGCCTTCCCCAGGATATTGGGTTATACTTCCATAATTTTTGAAAATGATATTGAGTGCCTCACAGAATTGCTAGGAATGTTTGAAAAACTAAGCTTGAAGTCAAGCAGTAGGGATAAACCACCCACAGAACTGATCTGATGAAGGAGCTGGCTAGAATAACCAACCATCCTGGTTTTCCTGGGGTCGAATGATTTCCAGAGATTCAGAGGTTTCCATGCTAAGACTGGGTAAGAGCTATGCAAGCTGTGAGAAGAGGGTTCCCCCCGCACCCCCCGAGCCAGTGCCAGGGACATCAGGCTAGACCACACAGTCTGCCATTTGGCTACCTCTACACTGGAAATGGTAGATTGCAGTAATCTTTCCTGCCAGTAGATTAAGAGAGAGAGATGGTTGCTTGTATCTTCAGGTTTGAGTCAAAAGTACAGCAGAGATATCTGATTGAAAAGCCTGGGTCATGGGTCATATGCCTTTACCCTAGCTGCAAGGAAGGCAGAGAAAGATTATTTGACATCTTCTACTATGGGAGACATCTTTGCTTACCACCAAGGTTTACACAGTGAGGAATTCTCTAGATAGAGGAAAGCAGTGCAGGTGACCCAAATAATGACCAGTTCCCCTACAGAATCCAAATTATTAATCTTTTTAACTCTCTAACATTACTTGAGGACACTAAGGCAATCATTTGTCTTTTTTTTTTTTTTGTCGATCAATTGGCTGACTATATTGACAGGATTCTGATTGGTTACATGTTAAAGAAAACATACAATACAAAATGCAGAAAAAGTTCATTCCGTCCCTTCCCACTAACCCCCACCTTATGCAAACATAAACACTCCTAAACACTAAACCCTAAACACTCGTCATCGTGCTTTGGCCAGAACACGACTCAGAACCAAAGGTCAGGGTGACCAAGGATGAAACAGAAGGGGGCTGTGAGCAATGGGTTCATGGCTGTCACAATAATGCGAATGCTGTGAGTCTCCCACTGTGATTCAGTGGGTGAGAGAGGCACTGCAGCCTGATGACCAACAGTTGAGGGAAGAGCTGCCCCTCCCTTCTCTGGCCCCTCCGGCCTTCCCTTCCTCTCAGAACCAAGAGCACTCCAAACACAGTAAGGATATGGATGCTCCTGCTGACATTGTAGTTTCTTTGATTTAAATTAAGTTTTAAAAGTCAGACTAACAACATGTCACTGTAATACTATTACCTGATTACCTGATCACACAATATTAATTACCTGATCACACAATAGTTTATGTTTGCTAAAAATTTTATAACTATATGACAAACATAATCCTATATTTAGGTTGTAAAAAGTTTAATCCTCTGATTTTTATCCACCACAATGGATTGTTCCCTTTTCATTATTTTCTCAGGAGAAATCTTTTCTCCCTTTTGTTTTTAATATTTTTAATATGTCTAGAGAAGACAAATATTTGCCAAGGAGAAATGGATTTGAATGGAAAACTTTTATCAAGGACAAATGTTAAGAACAGTAATGGACAATGTGTCTGCGTAACTCTTTGGCCTTCACTCTTACATTTGTTGTGGTTAAGTGACTTGAGCAAAGGATTTCAAATCAGCACTTGTATACTTTTCGTAGCTGTTCATTTCTCTTGCAGAATGACCTGGAACAAACCCATTAAAATTTTTTTGTCTTATCTTCATATACTGAACTATAAAAGTGAAAATGCCCATAATAGATCAAAGATACAGTTTTTAACTGATTATAAACAACAAAACAACAGACTCAGAGCCTGGTCCTGCCTTTCATGGTGTAATTGTGCATTCTTGAGAATATCACTTAAATTCTCACATGTCAATTTCTTTGATCTATAAATGATAATAATATCTATACTATTTCAAAATATATATGAGAAAAAGATTTTTAAAAGTATAGAACAATAAGTGCAAAGTGTTATTATTGAATGACTCTTTCAGGATTTAGTGCTAAAAATGCAGAATGCTTCCTTTTATTTTATCTGGAAAATATGTCTCTGAAAATAAATTTAAAATTATAGAAGCTAATAGATAAATCCTTTCACATTTATAGTTATCTTCTGCATGGTAGATTTTTAAGTGGTAATTATTAATTCAGTTTTCTTACACTTACCGTTTCCTAAACTCCATTTTTTCAAAAGCTTTCTGAATTATATTTATAGTCTCTGAAGTCCTGGGGATGCTCTTCTGTGGTTTTTTCTTTTTTTTAACCTAAGATGTCCAAGATAAGATTGCATACAAGAGACAACCATTAATACAGGAAATAGTAGCAAATGATTCTACTTAAAATAATTGCCCCCTAATGGAAGTATAGAATGTAAACTCCATTTATACTGAGAAGAACAAATGGGGAGGAGGAGAATCTGTTGAAAGAGATTTGCTTGACAAATATACCATATCTACTTTGTGAAATTACCAAGTGCCTAAGGACTAGAAAAGTACTCACATGCCCCCAATGAAGAGGCTCCTTTGTTTCCTTGATAGCTGGCCCTTTGAACAGTGTCTGGATAATCTCACATTAACTCTCTGGAGCTGTAAATTTATAGATTAAAAATTGCTGATATAGGACAGCCATGTGATTAATCAAGATACCAGAAATATAAGCAAGCAGGCAAGAGGCATATTCTGGCAGCTTCATAACTGGGGCTTTTGGGTAGGGAAAGAATATCTCAATCCCACTCCTTTACAAAAGTCCTTTCTATATCTCAGCCTTCGCTGTCTAAACCTAAATAGAATTCCTTTCTATTTTTAATCCCCTTTCAACATAGTGAAAGCAGAATTTACACACCAGATTTTGCCTTTTATCCATCAGCACTTTAGTTGAAGACAAACTACACTGCCTGTTAATCTCAAGTGGGATAAACCCTTCTGACTTTTCTCTCACACCTACTTTAAGTGTGTTTATCACAGAAGTTTGGCTTAAGCAATTGGTTTGATTTGCAGAGCTGGTACTGCCTATTTCTCTGGGTGACCTTGGGCGAGCTCTCAGATTCTTTTCATAGAGAATGTGATATAGTTAATAAAGAACTATGTGATCTGTCTTGCTCATGATGAAAACTTTTTGTTGGTTGATTTCTTGATTGCGAGGCAGAGCTTAGATTCACAGTGCTGAAGAGAGTAGATCCTATTTGTAGAGTTAAATATTCAATTCAGGATTGTTAATACCTAAGAATATGACGGAATTTGACTTACTTCTTCATGAGGCTAAAACATGCAAAACCCTACACATTAATACGAGTAGAATGCAGGTGATACCACACTATGTCCTGAAAGAACTATAAAGATGTGTAAGAAATAATCCCTGGTCACAAGGATATCACAGCCTAGTAATGACTTGCTACAATAACTTCTGACACATTTTTAAAAGATTCAGTTCAGGGTCTTCCCTGGTGATCCAGTCACTAAGATTCCATCCTCCTACTGCAGGGACCCCAGGTTCAATCCCTGGTCAGGGAACTAGATCCCACATGCTGCAACTAAGAGTTCCCAGGCCACAGCTAAAGATCCTGCATGCTGCAACAAAGACCCGGGACAGCCAAATAAATAAATAAAAGACTCAATTTAAAATACAATTGAACACAGGCATATATATAAACATAATTCATTAAAATGCACATCTGTTTTGTGCACTGTCTGTATGACTCTTTAACAATAAAATTATCTACAGATAAAAGCAAAACAAAACAAGAATACAATTGAGACTATTCACCATGTTCAAGGCATGGTTAAAAAAATAATAATTCCTATTGCAGTGTTCTAAATAATTTTTATGAAATATGATTATCAATTAAATTTTTGTCTTTCTTTTATAAACGTCAGTAAGTTTTACAGGATATTTAAAACAGAGAAGAGTCCTAAGTCCTTCCACCTATCATTTCTCTGTTTCCAAAGACAATAACTCTCAACTCTTTGTGATTTTCTTCATATGAGCTTCCACACTGCAAATAAAACACTTGGATTGCTGGTAGCTCAGACAGTAAAGAATCAACCTGCAGTGCAAGAGATCTGGGTTTGATTCCTGGGTTGGGAAGATCGCCTGGAGAAGGAAAAGGCTACCCACTCCAATTTTCTTGCTGGGATCAGAGGAGCCTGGTGGGCTACAGCCCATGGAGTCTCAGAGTCGAATATGACTGAGTGGATTTCACTTTCACTATTGCTATACCATGTTCTTTCTGTTGTAGGGATTCTCTGTTGTTTTCATTCAGTTCAGTTCAGTCATTCGTCGTGTCTGACTCTGTGAGACCCCATGGACTGCAGCACGCCAGGCTTCCCTGTCCATCATCAACTCCTGGAGCTTGCTCAAACTCAAGTCCATCGAGTCGGTGATACCATTCAACCATCTCATCTTCTGTCATCCCCTTCTCCTCCTGCCCTCAATCTTTCCCAGCATCAGGGTCTTTTCTAATGAGTTGGCTCTTTGCATCAGGTGGCCAAAGTATTGGAGTTTCAGCTTCAACATCAGTCCTTCCAATGAATATTCAGAACTGATTTCCTTTAGGATTGACTGATTTGATCTTCTTGCAGTCCAAGGGACTCTCAAGAGTCTTCTCCAACACCACAGTTCAAAAGCATCAATTCTTCAGCACTTAGATTTCTTCATGGTCCAACTCTCACATCCATACATGACTACTGAAAAAACCATAGTTTTGACTATGTGGACTTTTGTTGGTAAAGTAATGTCTCTGCTTTTTAATATGCTGTCTAGGTTGGTCATAGCTTTTCTTCCAATAAGCAAGTGGTCTTCGAATATCATGGCTGCAGACACCATCTGCAGTGATTTTTAGAGCCCAGAAACATAAAGTGTGTCACTGTTTCCATTGTTTCCAAATCTATTTGCCATTAAGTGATAGGATCTGATGCCATGATCTTAGGTTTTTTTGAATGTTGAGTTTTAAGCCAGCTTTTTCACTCTCCTCTTTCACTTTTATCAAGAGTCTTCCCTCACTCCATCACAATTAAACAGAGACACACACAATCATGATAAGTTCCCATTCCTCATCATCCCAATATAGTGATTAGATAAATGTATACTGTTTCTATTATGATTATATATGCTTTCAGAACAGTGATCAACTAGGGCCATTTTTGCAAAATATTTTGCTTTCTCTAGAGTTGATAACTTCTATGTAAGTTTAGTTAATATTCTAATCCCTAATTCAGTCAAACAGTCAGGTACTTAAATTCATTAATGTATACTATCAGTTTCATCTTCCTAAATATTTCTATCCCCAGCCTCTGACCTACTCCAGCTCGGATTTGTTGCATAGCTATGGTCCTAAGATCTCCCTTGGCAAACACCTTGGAGAATCCTTCACTCCTGTCCTATGAAGATGTCCTGATTGAAACACAACCTTCATTAAGTTCATGAGAAAGGATATATACATGGAAAATAAGTTTTTTGAGACCTTGCATGTCTGAAAATGCCTTTTCCCCCTTCTACTTGCATACTGAGTATAGGATTCTAGGTCGGAAATAATTTTCCTTCATGATTGTGAGGCCATTTCACTGTTGCTTTCTGCTTCTAATATTGCTTCTGAAAAAGCAAAAGACATTCTGATTCTTGAGTGTTGGTATGAAACCTCTCTCCTCTTTTTTGGAAGTTTGTAGGATCCTACCTTTTTCCCAGTGAAAATCCATGGTCATGTGTCTGGGTGGGGGTCTTTTTTTTCCATCCTTGATCATATATACCCAAGTAAGATTCTTCAATCTGAAAACTCATGGCTTTCAGTTCTAGGAAATTTTTGTAAATTATCTTATTAATTCCTTTCCAATTGTTTTCTTATTTCTTTCTGTCAGGAACTCCTATTATTCAGTTGTAAGACCTCTTGGACTTGTTCTCTGGATTTTTTTTCCCTCTCTCTTATTTTCTAGCTCTTGCTCTTGCTCTTTTTGCTCTACTTTCTGAAAGATCTCCTCAATTGGATCTTCCAAGCTTTCTGTTGAGTTTTTCATGCTACCATGACTTTCATTTCAAAGAATAATTTTTGCTGTCTGAATATTGTTTTTATGTAGCATCTTGTTTCATGAATATAACATCTTCTCTTTTAAGTTTTTTTTCTCCTTGCCTAGTTGCTATCTCAACTTTTTTTTTCTTTTCCTTTTTAAATATTCATTTTTATTTTTATCTGTTTTATGATTTCTTCAACTTTATGGTATTAAATTGATTGTTTGCTCATGTCGGACACTGAAAGCTGATTGAAAGCTTTGAGCATATGTCAATTTCAAGTTTTAGTGTGAAATGATATGGTTGAGTTGTTTTTTGTTTATTGAGGAATCCCTGAAGTATTATCTTTAGCTTTATTTATGCACTGTGATCCTCAGAGAAGGATCTTCCAACTTCTTGCCTAGAAGGTCTAGGCCTGACTGCTGGTATTTTGGAGTCAACTGTCGTAAGAGTACTTGCTCAGACACTCAGTCATGCCTGATTCTTTGCAACCTTATGGACTGTAGCCCACCAGGCTCCTCTGACCATGGGATTCTCCTGGCAAGAATACTGGAGTGGGTTGCCATTTCCTCCTCTAAGGGATCTTCCCAACCCAAGGATCAAACCTGTGTCTCTTATGTCTCCTGTATTGGCAGGCAGGTTCTTTACCACTGAGCCACCTGAGAAACTAGTGAGAGGACTTAGGATTCAGCAGTCAGCATGCACTCACATTTTCCCATGCTTGGTACAGTATTCAACATTCAACTGTGACTAATGACAGTCAGACCGGAGACCTCTCTGTTTTACCCTCTCCACAGAAAAAGTCTATAGTCTTTTGTTGGGGGCAGGGAGTAGATAATCAATCAGTAGCATGGACTGAGAAATAAAATCTAGCTGTGTATTTTATTATCTTTCAACTAACATTCCTTTTAAAAAATTCCCCCTATTTTTATTTCCATTTAAAGAGATATCTAGTCTTGCTAATTCCTGGCATTTTAAGCATTTCTGCAGCACAAGTCAGTTCAGTTCTTGGCTTTCCTCCTGTTAGTTTAGTAAGCTACTTTCACTGGACTCCTCTCAGTAACCACCAATCTATACCTGTCTGCTTCATAGCAGACAAAATGTCATTAATTTTGTTTATTCTCCTGTTTTCTAGCTTGTCAGTTTATGGCCTTATATTTTTTTAAAACCTAGTTTTACTGAAGTTTCGGGAAGGAGCAAAATTAGGTGTATATGCTCCCTTTTACTGAGAAACCCCCATTTATTTTTTTACTGGCAGACTACTGAATCAAAGGAATTTAATCCAAACCAGAATCATCAGAGAGACACCATCAAAAGCTAACATAGTTCTCCTCTTGTTCCAGTAGGAGCTAATGAAGAGAAAAAAACGGCATGTCGCTCCACACAAAAAATGAAGCCCCATTAAAATATGGGTAGGGTGAAGCATCACTAATCAATGACGTATTTTCTTCTACAATATTGATTTAGGCTGTACTATTAGTTAAAAATTAATACCTGTTTTTTATTAATAAACTTCATTTTTAGAGCAGTTATAAGCTCACAGAAAAATTACACAGAAAATACAGAGTTCCCAAATACCCTTCTCTACCCCCTGACCGTTTCTCCTGTTCTTAACCTCTTGCATGAGTGGAGTACATTGTTACAATTGATGAACCGATATTGATATGCTATTAAAGTCCATGGTTTCCTCTAAGGTTCATTCTTTGTGTTGTACAGGATTTTTTTGTTTGTTTTGAAAAATGCAATGTCATGTATCCAGCACTGTAGTGTCATACAAAATAGTTTTGGTGCCATAAAATACCCTTGCATCACCTATTCAATCCTTTTTTCCCTCTCTTCAAATCACACACAACTACTGACCATTTTCCTGTCTCCGCAGTTTAGCCTTTTCAAGAATGTCATATTGTTGACATTATACAGTATGCAGCCTTTTTATACAGACTTCTTTCACTTAACAATGTGAAACAACATTTAAGGTTTTTCATATCTTTTTGTGACTTGATAGTTTATGTCTTTTTATCAATGCAAAATAATCCACTGTATGGATGTACTACAGTTTGTTTATCCACTCACCTAGCAAAGAACATCTTGGTTGCTTCCAAGTAGTAGCAGTTATGAATAAAGTTGCTATAAACATTTGTGTATATGTTTTTGTGTGGACATGAATTTTCAACATATCTGGGTACCTAGGGCAATGTTTCTGAATTAGATGGTAAGATTATGTTTACTTTTTAACAAACTGCTAGACTGTCTTCCAAAGGGGCTATACTAGTTTGTATTCCCATCAGAAATAAATGAGAGTTCCTATTGTTCCTCATCCTTGTCAGCATTTGGTGTTGACAGTATTTGGAATTTTAGCCACTCCAATGGATATGTAGTAGGAAATCACTGTTGTTTTAATTTGCGGTGCCCTGGTGACATAATGTTGAGCATCTCTTCACATATGCTTATCATATGTATATCTTCTTTGGTGAGGTGTCTGGTCAGATCTTTTGCCCATTTTTAAACTGGGTTGTGGGACTTCCCTAGCAGTCTAGTGGTTAGGGCTGCTCACTTCCACTGCAGGGGTTGTGGGTTTGAGCCCTGGTTAGGGAACTAAGATCCCACATGCCACAGGGCAACTAAGCCAGGCAATGAAGATTCTGTGTGATGCAACTAAGACCCGATGCAACTAAATAAATTAATTAATTTTTTAAAAAAGAACAAGAAGAGTGGGGAGAGGTTCCATGAGTAATTTAATCAGTCCCTGAACTAATAAAATCAGCATGCCTACAATCACACTGTGGAAATATAAAAAAGGTCATCTGAACAGTAGACTCCATATGCTCCATTGGCATGAAAACAAGACTCTCATTCCCTTTTACCACCACTCCCAAACTTCCCAGCATGACTTCTGTGGCATTAAGCAACACTTAATATCAAGGTGAGGCCTCAAGTATGCTACTTAAAAATAAATGGCTCAAGCTTGGGGCATTTTATCAAATGGAGAGGTTATGGAAGATTTATCCAGTAAATTAAATCTCTGTGAGTATGAGGTTTTTCCAAATAGAAAAGATTACTAAAAAAAAGATTACATTACTAAAGAAAACAACATCTAGACTTCCCTGGTAGTCAGTGGACAAGAATCCACCTGCCAATGTAGATTCCAACCCTGGTCCGGGAAGATCCCACATACTGTGGACAAAGCCTGTGTGTGCCCCAACTTCTGAAGCCTGCATGCCCTACAGCCTGTACTCCACAACAAGAGAAGCCACTGCAATGAGAATCCTGTCCACTGGAACTGGAGAGTAGCCCCTGCTTGCTGCAACTAGAGAAAGCCCGTGTGCAGCAATGAAGATCCAGTGTAACTAAAAATAATAAATAATTTAATTAAAAAAAATCTCATCTCAATCTGGGAGATAAATTGCATGATCATTCAGCTTACAAGGGAAGTGAAAACAGTGCTCAAGAGTTCTCCAGAAAACCCTATTCTTACTCATGTAGACTACAAGAGTCCCCATTCTTTAAAAAGGAAAGAAGAGAGAGGTCATACAATTCGATTAAACATTCATACATGCATTAATAACAGAACTTCCTGAAATCAGAGATGCTAGAGCCATTGTTGCTCAAATAGCTGTCAGAGGCATTTTAAGCTATCAAATGGCTTTTTAACTAGATTATCTCATATCTCCCTGCTCGCTTTCACCCTGCCTGGAAAGTCCCTCTGAATTTGGAAGTTTTTCTCTGGTCTTTGAGAAAATTTCCATGCTCCAAAGGGCCAAATAACCTGCTACAGGAAGATCCCTAGATATTTAGATGATCTAATAGTTTATGTTTAGAACTAGGTCACAACATTCTTTTTTCCCATTCAGGTCCTCCTTCCTGTTACTATTTTGAATATTAAATAGAGTCTTCACTGAGAGGAACTGCCTAGTTTTAAGGCAGAAAAAGTCAATCAACAATTTCTGAGCAACCTCTATGTAGGTCTTTGGGTACAAAAGCTCACAATATAGTCAAACAATAAATACATTAAATAATTGCTTTTAAAAGCCATATTACACAAATAATATTGTGGAAGTACAAAATAACCCAATGATTTATGCAGTTTAGAAATTAAGCACAAAAGGAATTAGAGAAAAGGGAGCTGAATGTCTTAAGTATTGGAAGAGCTTTGGTTAAAAGGACAGATTCTCTATGTGTGTATGTGTGTGTGTTTGTGTGTGTACTACTTTGGTAGTAAAGTAATGAGAATATCTTTGAAGTACTCAGATTAAAATAGTACCTCTCAAGTTAAATTGTAGTTATCATGTTGACATTTTGAAAAAAAAAAAGGAGTGATGAGAAGCAGAGTTGTACTATTCATAAACTCTAGCTATCATAAATCCAGCACTATTTAAAGAAACACAGGAAGGAACCATGGTAGGAAAGAGACATAAGATATTATTTTTTAAAGCAGATTAAGAAAACCGACTAGATCTTTTATAAACTAAAAAATACCATAATGGACATAAAAAACCCAAGGGAAAATTACTTAAGCTAGCTGATGATCATTTATAAAAAGAGCTTCATGACTGTGTCAAAGGATTGTTTGATAAATATAAAAGGAACGTAAATCTGAATTATTGGTTCTAGACAATAGAAATCAACTCTGGTTGATTCAAATAGAAAAAGAATTTATGGATGTTGGATAACTTACAGAATCTACTGAAGAACTGGAGAACCAGATCCTTAGGCTACCTAAACTTAAATGATGTTCATAATAATATTTCAGGACTGGCACAGGAAAGGCACCATTCCTCCTAACACAAAGCAGCATCTGCAACAACCTGTACCACCCAATACCACTAATACAAGACACTGTATCACCATAAGACATGTCTATCACTCTGCTCCAGGGAGTGGATCTTTCAGCAACTTCCCCTGAGTTCCTCACAGTCTCAGCCACCACTGCTGCTGTTACTGCTGCTGCTAAGTCGCTTCAGTCGTGTCTGACTCTGTGCAACCCCATACACGGCAGCCCACCAGGCTCCCCCGTCCCTGAGATTCTCCAGGCAAGAACACTGGAGTGGGTTGCCATTTCCTTCTCCAATGCATGAAAGTGAAAAGTGAAAGTGAAGTCGCTCAGTCATGTCCAACTCTAAGCGACCCCATGGACTACAGCCTACCAGGCTCCTCCGTCCATGGGATTTTCCAGGCAAGAGTACTGGAGTGGGGTGCCATTGCTTTCTCCACTACCACCTGCTAAATGTTTCAGGAGAGTGGCTCTGACTGGTGCTGGAAGAGCAGGTATCTGGAATAGTCAGCTTCTCTAATATAAGACAGAAACCCTGTATACTACAAGCATTAGTCATTCAGTCATGTTCAACTCTTTGCAACCCATGGACTGTAGCCCACCAGGCTCCTCTGTCCATAGGATTCTTCAGGCAAGAATACTGGAGTAGGTTGCCATTCCCTTCTCCAGGGGATCTTCCTGACCCAGAGATCGAACCCGGGTCTCCTGCATTGCAGGCAGATTCTTTACCGTCTGAACCACCAGGGAAGCCCATCCATATTACCAAAGAGCTTCAAATACTAGGCAGTCAAAAAGAAAAAAGCCAGTGTTACTGTAATTCACTCTGTAACTGCCCAATAGAAGCAAACACACTTCTTCCTATTGTTATATAACTAATTACTTCTGCTCAATAATAACTGTAACATATCCTTCAACAAATGGAAACCTGTTCTATCACCCCCAAATGGGGACATCATCAGTTGGTGCAGGGGGGTTTAACTATTATTAAAGCTGTATTGGAACACAGCCATTCCCATTTGTTACATATCATCTATAGCTGCTTTTGTTCTACAGTGTCAAATTTGAACAGTGGTAAGAGACTGTATGTCTCAGAAAGTCTAAAATATTTCCTATCAGACCATTTACAGAAAAAGTTTACCGACCATTGAATTAGTTCATTCAGCTCCAAGTCCACAGTTTCTGCGTAATATCTGCTGCTGCTGCTGCTGCTGCTCCTGCTAAGTCACTTCAGTCGTGTCCGACTCTGTGCAACCCCATAGACGGCAGCCCACCAGGCACTGCCGTCCTTGGGATTCTCCAGGCAAGAACACTGGAGTGGGTTGCCATTTCCTTCTCCAATGCATGAAAGTGACAAGTGAAAGTGAAGTCGTTCAGTTGTGTCCGACTCTTAGCGACCCCATGGACTGCAGCCCACCAGGCTCCTCCGTCCATGGGATTTTCCAGGCAAGAGTACTGGAGTGGGGTGCCATTGCCTTCTCTGGAGTAATATCTATTATTCCTTTAATCATATCATTATCCCATCACAATATTCTAACCTCCAAACTAAATTATAAAGACAAATACCAACTACAAATCCAGTATAAAATGGTGGGGAAAATAGAAAACATTTTTTTAAATCTTCAAAGATAAATTTATACTTTCTTACTTAATTCAACAATTGTTTATTGAATACTTACCATGTGTACTCTTCCATATACTGGAGTTACGGTTGTGAACAAACATTATTAGGAGTGACAAGCAATAAATATCATTTAGATAGTGATGAGAAGAAAAATAAAACGGGTGGAGGGAGGAAATATATGAAGAGGAATAGAGTTGCAATTTTAGACAGGGTAACCAAAGACATCCTTGTTGAGGAGCTGACATTGAATAAAGACCTAAAGAGATGATGAGATGAGATATGCAGGTATGTGGGGAAGATCAGTTGAGATAAGGGGAACAACATGCACTGAAGCTCTAAGGAAGAAAGCCAGTGTTGGAGAGAGTAGTAGAATATGAGATCAAAAGAGGGCAGATGACCTCAATGTTCACTGCAATACTATTTACAATAGCCAGGACATGAAAGCTACCTAGATGTCCATCGACAGATGAATGAATAAAGAAGTTGTCGTACATTTATACAAAGGAATATCACTCAGCCATAAAAAGGGATGTGTTTGAGAGTTCTAGTGAGGTGGATGAAACTAGAGTCTGTTATACAGAGTGAAGTAAGTCAGAAAGAGAAAAACCAATACCATATATTAACGCATATATATGGAATCTAGCAAGGAGATCAAACCAGTCAATCCTAAAGGAAATCAATCCTGAATTTCACTGGAAGGACTGATGCTGAAGCTGAAGCTCCAATACTTTGGCCACCTGATGAAAAGAACCAACTCATTGGAAAAGACCCTGATGCTGGGAAAGATTGAAGATAGGAGGAGAAGGGGACAACAGGAGATAAGATGGTTGGATGGCATCACTGACTCAATGGACATGAGTTTGAGCAAGCTCCAGAAGATGCTTGAGATCGCTCAAGGACAAGGAAGCCTGGCGTGCCGCAGTCCATGTGGTTGCAGCGTTGGACAAAACTGAGTGACTGAACAGGATCAATGGAATCTGAAAAAATGGTACTGATGAACCTATTTGCAGGGCAGGAATAAAGATGCAGACATAGAGAATGGACTTGTGGACACAGTTCAGGGAGGAGCAGGTGGGACGAACTGAGAGAGTAGCACTGAAACACATACACTACTGTGTCTAAAACAGATGGCCAGCGGGAATTGCTGGATAACACAGAGAGCTCAACCTGATGCTCCGTCACAACCTAGAGGGGTGGGGTGGGGTGAGGGGGTGAGAGGAAGGTTTAAGAGAGAGGGGATGTGTGTATACTTACGACTGATTCATGTTGTTGTATGACAGAAGCCAATACAACATTATAAAGCAATTATCCTCCAATTAAAAAGTAATACAAAATTTGAAAAAAAAATTTAAAAAGAAGGGGCCAGATGATGTAGTCAAAAAGTTATTATGAAAATTTTAACTCTTTCTCTGATGTGACACAGCAGAGGAGAAAATACAGATCTATACTGCAGTTCTTTTCCCTGAAAATGGTTATGAGAGCATACGAGATATCTATGAACTTAATTCTTAGATGAAGATAGCACATTCTCTTTGTCTTTAGCAAGACAGCCACCAGATAGTCATTCTTCATTCCTGAAAGATATGAATCTTTGGTGGTCTTGCCTGTATTATCTCCTACAGTCTTCCATCACCTTATACCTCTGAATATGTCAATAACAGAAGCCCCAATAGATGGTCTCCACCTATAACATTCCTCCCCCCTTTTTTGGAGCAGCAATTCCTATTTTCCCCATATCCAAAATCAGTTACCTCAATAAATCATCATAATATCCCCCTTTTCTGGGTCAATTGGACCAATGGTAAAAGTAACCTAAAATGACCAGATAAAACTATTAAATTGCTCTTGTATTCCCTGTAGAAGCATTCTTCTCTTGCTTTCTTAGGTTAATAAATAATCAACACTCAGAGCTGCAGGTACAGGAAGCGAAAACATTTGAGGAGACTATTATGCTTTCATTTAGAACACATTTATCAAGACTGGCATGGACTCTTTAAAACTATCAATGCTATAAAGTGAAAACAACGTAACTGGGGAGCCGTTCTAGACTTCAAAATGTTGAGACATGACTACTAAGTGCAATGCATGATCCTTGATTGGCTGTTGTATCAGACTTTTTTAAAAAGCTATAAAAATATTATTGGAACAATTGAGAAAATTCAAAAATAGACTGGATATATATACAAATGTGAATTATCCTGAGTGTGATATGGTTATGTACTATATGTATCATAACTGATGAATGTTGAATTATTTAGGAATGGAGCATAATGATGCCTGCAACTTACTCTCAAAGGAACAGCAACAACAACAAAAATGTGTGTGTGTGTACATTAATAGTGCAACTGAAAGAGAAATAAAGCAAATGTAGCAAAATGTTTTTTGAGAGCAAATGTAGCAAAATGTTTGGAGAAGGAAATGGCAATCCACTCCATTGTTCTTGCCTGGTCACACAGAGTCGAACACGACTGAAGCGACCTAGCAGCAGCAGCAGCAGCAGCAGCAGCAAAATGTTAACAATTAGTGAATCTAATGGAGAAGGCAATGGCACCCCACTCCAGTACTCTTGCCTGGAAAATCCCACGGATGGAGAAGTCTGGTGGGCTGCAGTCCATGGGGTCGCTAAGAGTCCGACACGACTGAGCGACTTCCCTTTCACTTTTCACTTTGATGCATTGGAGAAGGAAATGGCAACCCACTTCAGTGTTCTTGCCTGGAGAATCCCAGGGATGGCGGAGCCTGCTGGGCTGCCGTCTCTGGGGTCGCACAGAGTCACACACGACTGAGCGACTTAGCAGCAGCAGCAGCAGTGAATCTAAGTATTTATGAGATCACTCAACAAATACTTGGGTGGATGGGAAAAGAGTATCGGACATTTTGTCTACCTGATTATTGAGCGCTTCCTCTGAAATTGGCATTTTTTAGTGAGCATTCTCATGGGACATACATATTCTAATATCCTGGGCCCACTCTAAAGAAATGTGCCCTCATACTGTTTTTCTAAAACTTCTTTTAAGCCACTCTTCAATTATTTTACTTCCAAGTCTCTGCCCATTCATCAAAACTATGAGTTATTGCCCATGAATCAGTGGACATATTTACCTTATGACATCTTTTTTTTCTAGGTAAAGTGAGCCATGCAATGTCCTGCTTAAAATTTAATTGATGAGGGGTAGGAGGGGCTCTCTCTTCCATTGCCCTTCACAATCACCTCTCCATAGAGCTATAGTCTGATCCTCCTCCCTAAAACCCAGGCTCATATATCCAACTGAAGACATTGTCACCTGGATGAATAATAGCTGTCTCAAATTCAACTTGTTCAAAATTAAGCCTCTGGTCTGTCACGGCTGAAGAGAACTGTTAGCCTTCTGGTTGTAAAACCTGAATAAATGTAAGTCAGGATGGGATTTTTTTTCTTCTCAGTGAATGAATATAGAGAATTCCACATGAAGCACTAGGTATGGGTTGAGGAAAAAGCAGCAGAAAAGAAGCTATTAATGTTATTTACTACTTTGCTTGTCCATGGCCATACATATATCACTTTCACTTGATGATGGAATACTGCTGAGAACATCAGACTTTATGGTTTGGTTTATGGAGGGCTCCTCAGAATTCATAGCCCTCTGATATCTTGAGGTCAAGTACTCAGTCTCTGCAAGAGACTTGTATAAAAAAAAAAAGAAAGAAAGAGTTTCTTATCAAAAATAACGTAGTTACTTGCCAAAAAGAGTACAGTTTTTCTCCCAGATTGTAGGATGCCTCCATTTTGATTTACCTATTAGAACTTTCCAGGCTTCTCAGGTGGCTAAGTGGTAAAGAATCTGCCTGCCAATGCAGGAGATGCAAGAGATATAGGTTTTATCTCCGAGTCTGGAAGATCCCCAGGAGGAGGAAATGGCAACCCACTCCAGTATTCTTGCTTGGAGAATCCTATGAACAAAGGAGTCTGGTGGGCTACAGTCCATGGGGTCACAAAGAATTGGACACGACTGAGCAGCTAAACAACATTAGAACTTACCATCATCTCCATACAGCTCTCAGACCTGCCTTAATCATTTAGAAAAACTGAGCTTGCTTTAGATCTCTCTCAAGTCAAGAACTTTTTGTGTTAACCTGAAACTGGGTCAGAGCAGCAGGCTCATGTGACACATGTTGCCTCTAAAATCCAAGGGGGCTCACCAAGCATTGTCTCTTTCTTAGTGGTAGGTAGAGAAGCAACCTGATGTTCATTTAGAGAAAAATACCCCAACTTTTCAAGGCTAAAGTGCAAGTAGTTCTGTGCCAGTGGCTGCATTTGATTATTTTATATAGAGAGTATTCCAAAGTTTGTTAGGTGAATAATACCAGGACTTTAAAGCAAAATAAAATTATTCTCTCATTAAAAATATAGTATATAAAATATAGTAAAAACACATGTAATGCATGTCATTAAAAAATTTTTTTTTTTTTTGGCTTTATTGGGTCTTCGTTCCTTTGCGCAGGCTTTCTCTGGTTGCGCTGAGTGGGAACTACTCTTCACTGCAGTGCAAGGGGTTCTTATTGCAGTGGCTTCTCTTGGTGCAGAGCATGGGCTCTAGGTGCACAGGCTTCGGTAGATGCAGCAACGCAGGCTCAGTAGTTGTGGCACGTGGGCTTATGTGTTCCACGGCACGTGGAATCTTCCTGGACCAGGGATCGAACCCACGTCCCCTGCATTGTCAGTTGAATTCTTATTCACTATACCACGAGGGAAGTTCTACATGTTGTTTTTAAAGAAACCGCCTGTGGCTTGCTATATTGATCCTGAGTACATATTGATCCCTGGTAGATACTGAGTGCATGATCATGAGATACCTGTTTCTATCATAAACTTAATATTATCTAACTACACACAAAGTAAAGTATCAGCACATCATAATCAAATGGAAGAAACATAAACAGGACTACAGCCAAGCCGGTCTAAAGGTCACAAGGAAGTTACACATGTAGTTTTGTCACACTGCCAGCATGTTTTTTCTGACTTCACTGCCATGCCTCCTACATCCCACTTCCATGGCCTCCCACTTCTGTTTGGTTCTGATCATTTGCTTGAGGAAATGGGGCAGGAATCTAACAAGTTCATAGAAAGTGCTGTATAATATAGTAGCTCTTGCCCTAAAAGGACTTCTGTGATATTTGGTTTCATTTAGGTGAACCCTGAAGGACAGTGGCAAAGAAATATCCCCCTGTGGCAAAAACCTTAAGAATGATAACTTAGAGGATATTCTGTTCCATACAACTGAAAACATTTTATATGATATGAATTTTCCACATAGCATTGCTGCAGACAAAAGAGTCCATAGTATGACATCCATTGGATTTACAAATCTTATCTGGCATCTCATCACCCAGAAGCAGTTGGTACTGATCTTATAGAACGGTGACATGGCTATCAAAAACTCAGTTACTGAATTTGTCAAGTGGGGGATCATGCTGTATTGAGGTGTGAAGTTGACATGGTCCTACACAATGTAATAAATGCTCTAAACCTCTGATTAATATACGATACCCTAGGAATTCCCTGGAGGTCCAGTGGTTAGAACTCTGTGCTTTCACTGCCAAGGGTTCCGGTTCAATCTCTGGTTGCGAACTAAGATCCTACAAGCTGTGCAGTGTGGCCTATGTGTGTGTGTGTGTGTGTGTGTGTGTGTGTGCTTAGTTGCTCACTCGTGTCTGACTCTTTGCAACCCCATGGACTGTAGCCCACCAGGCTCCTCTGTCCATGGGGAATCTCCAGACAAGAATACTGGAGTGGGTTGCCATGCCCTCCTCCAGGGGATCTTCCCAGCCCAAGGACCAAACCCAGGTCTCCCACATTGCAGGTAGATTCTTTACCCTCTGAAACACCAGGGATGCCCACATATATTTATTTTTTCTGTCTCTAGTCTCCAGGACTGGCGACAGCAGTTTGACAGTCAGCAGGTATCAAATGTAAAGGTGTACGAGAGGATTAATCCTCTGAAGGAGAGTGTAGACTGAACAACCAGCCAAAAACCATGCCGTGGGAAATCCCACAATCAGAGGCTTGATGGAATGAGACCAGACTGATGTGCAACTGTAATAAAAATCAATGAGTCATTTCTAGTTTTAAGTAGTATTTGGCAGCTCCTGACTCAGTCTCTCCCAACTGCTGCTTAAAACACATAAAAAGACAAAGAAAAATGATAAAATTTATACCAACACAGAGCATGAAGATGGACAGGTGGCTTATTACCAAGAGGAATCACCCCAATTTATGAGGTCAATGGAGTTGAATTCAGAAAAACAGTTGGTGGCATGCCCACATTCTGCTTCATGATTAAGAGCAGATCCAATCATGTAGAAAAAGGTAGGATGTCTGAGCATCCCTCTCCCATTGTCAATTTGCTGACCCAGAAAGCCAGGATCCATACAGAGCTGCAAACTGAGCTATCAACCTTCTTTTGCCTCCAAAAATCCCAAATCATGCTTTCTGGTTATAATACTATTAGAGGCTAGCCTCTTTCTCTGTATGTCGGAAGATAGCAACTTCCAAAGTTCATCGGGGAAGGATGGGGTAGGAATGGAGAAGCAGGTAGTGGTCCACTGTGCTCTAGCAGATTTGTCTGTATGAACAAAGTCTATAGACAGAGTTCTGGTCATAATGTTTTCTGAGCTGATAGCAGATCATGAATTCCACTAGTTTGTTTCGTCAGAGAATCAGTTAGTTCCTATCCCTCAGGCAGAACATAAATAACATTAGGTTCACAGTGTCCCATTGCCATAAAGCAGAGCCGGGTAAGAAGAAACACTGGGAATGGCCCTGGCCATGGGCATACTAATCTGGGCTCTAGCTTTAGCTAAGTAATCTAAGTGAATGTCTTAGTCACTCAGTCACGTCTGACTCTTTGCGACTCCATGGACTGTAGCCTGCCAGACTCCTCTGTCCATGGAATTCTCCAGGCAAGGATACTGGAGAGGGTAGCCATTCCCTTCTCCAGGAGATCTTCCCAACCTAGGGATAGAACCCAGTTCTCCTGCATTGCAAGTGAATTCTTTACCATCTGAGACACCAGGGAAGCCCCAAAGATCTAAGAGTAGAGCCAAAGGAAATCCATACTTCCTCCTATATGAATCATATACAGTTGAGGATGAGAAAATAAAGAGTGGGAAAAACTTTCCAAACTGACTTAAGGTCTTCATAATTCCCACCAAATCTAGCACTATGAAAAGCTATCACATGCTCATGTGTTTTATTTCCTCAGGTTAGCATTCCTGGCTTTGTCTTCAGAACCTACTAGCTAAGGTCAATCTTTTTTTTTTTTAATCATTATTTATTTATTTATTTTATTGTTGGCTGTGCTGGGTCTTGGTTTCTGCCTGCAGGCTTTCTCTAGTTGCAGTGAGCAGGGGCTACTCTTTGTCATGGTGCCTGGGCTTCTCACTGTGGTGGCTTCTCTTGTTGCGAAGCACAGACTCTATAGGGGTGTGGGCTTTAGTAATTACAATTCATGGGCTTAGTTGCTCCATGGCATGTGGAGTCCTCCTGGACCAGGGATCAAACACATGTCCCCAGCACTGGCAGGCAAATTCTTATCTACTGTACTACCAGGGAAGTCCACTAAGGTCAATCTTCTCTGATAATCTTTGAAAAAGATCCAGTTCTTGGTTTACCTTCCCCTACAGATTTCACATCTCAGATTATTGTCTACTTTTCAAGGTTGCCAGGGATCGAACCTGGGTCTCCTGTACTGCAAGTGGATTTTTTTACCTCTGAGCCACCAGGGAAGCCCAAGCATTGAGTAGATTAAAACAGATTACTTCTAAGTGACCAAAAATCATGTAGTCCTCCTTCAGAGTTTCCACTGTAATAGAGTTTGGAACAAATCTGCAGTGATTCCCTCATAGCTCAGTCAGTAAAGAATCTGCCTGCAATGCAGATATGGGTTCAATTCCTGGGTTGGAAAGATCCCCTGGAGAAGGAAATGGCAACCCACTCCAGTATTCTTGCCTGGAGAATCCCATGTACAGAGGAGCCTGGCGGGCTACAGTCCATGGGGTCTCAAGAGTCGGACACGATTTAGGGACTAAACCAACACCACCACCAGCACTGTAACAGAGTTTGTAACAAATTTGCAGGGATAACATTTGAAATCCAAGCTATGGTTTAAGTATGAAGCAAGCATGAACCACTGAGTTTACGTGTGATGTTAAGAGAAGAATGAGAGGCTTCAGAATGCCATTCATGTTCATTTCTTTAAAGAAATCTTGTATATATTCAACTAAGTAAGAAAGAAAGAAAAATAGGAATTCCAAATGAGGAAGCTGTGCTGTAAAATATGGGCAGCGGAAATTAAAGCCCATTAAACATTATTCATTCATTTAATTAATAAGTATTTATTCAGCTGTTACTATGTAATAAACATTGGAAATGCAACAGTGAAAAAGACTTGTCCAGGAACTTGTGGGAAATAGAAAAAGAAAATTCAACAAATAATCACAATCATGTGTGGCAATGAAGCTGACCTCCTATTTTAGGAGTCAAAGAAGTCAAACCAGAGGTGAAATTTTAACCAAGACCTAAAAGATTGCTAAGAATTAACCAGGCAAACAAGAAGAGGGGACAGTGTTCTAGAAAAAATAAAGAACTCTTATAAGCCTTAGAAGCAATAGAGGACACTTGAAGAACAGAAACATGTTCACTTTCGAGCTCTTTGGGGGTCCAGTTAGGACTCTGCACTTTCACTGCCAAGGGTGCGGGTTCAACCCCTGGTCAGGGAACTAAGATTCCACAAGCTGCACCATACAGTATCAAAATAAAACAAAACATGTTCACTGTAGGTGGAACTTGGACACCAGGCTAGAGAAATAGTCTGGGCCTGGTGCTGGGGTCCAGCCCCGGCTGATCCAGGGAGTTCGAAGCGGGGACGGCATCGGTGAGGATCAGGATACAATAGCTTCAATTAGATATTAATTAGAGATGTAAAGAGTAATAGAATGAGGATAGCTCAGCAGGAAAATTCAGTGGAGAAAAGAGGCTGAGTAGCTTGGTTTACGCGGGAGACCAATAAAACTTCAAGACAAGAAGTTTGCACCACTTACGTAGGCCTCAGGCATCCTTCCCTTCTCCCAAAGGAGAGGAGACACTGAGGCCTCCCCGGTCGGATCTTAGAAGCCCAGGCATAATTAGTAAGCATGGCAGGTTCTGCACTCCAGGTGGAGACTCAGCCAGAGTTTGAGAGAGAGAGAGACATGGGGAGACCAGTCTTTCGAGGAACTGATCCCAATTCTTTATTTTCCATGGTCTACTTTTATACACTGAGTCACGTGGGGTCAGCAGTCCTGACTTTTATCAAAGTCAGGTGCTTCATACAAATGTATACAGAGGTCTTAGGGGTGTTACATCATCTTCTGGCCAGGGGGCCTGCTGACAATTTATGACCCTCTCCTTGTGACAGCTGTCAGTCAACCAGAACACTTATTTCTCCAGGGGTGATTATTTTTGAAACAGACGCCACCTTCTGAAGGTACCAAAAGTTACATTCCTATAGGGTGAGGGTGTAGTGGGTTTTAATTAAGGAAATAATTTACTTAGCCTAAGGTCCAATGTGATTAATATCAAAGGTTAATATTTATTTCTTCTATATATTCATTAACGTGTATAAGGGCAGGGGATGTGGAAACTTAGCAGTAAACATTGGCTCAACAAATGAAAAACCCTTCACCAATACAATTTCTAATCAGCCCATTATACTTATACTAATAATTTTCTAACTTCTCTAAAGAACCTGTTTTTAGAAGGTTTAAAGCATCTCATGCCTCTCACGGGTGGGAGGCTGTGAGCAATCACATGTGGCTGGACAAGCCTGTCAGGCAGGCTAGAGAACCTTCAGAGGAGTTTGTAGGTTGAAACACTCCTATCACGCCCAGGAGTTTTTATTAACTGGAGCTCTAAGTTAACTCCTTCTCTGAAAGAGGTGGTGGGGGACAGCCCCCCGTAAAGTCAGAGGTGTAGGTGAAAGCACAAAGTAGTAAAGTAGGCAGGCTCTGGTTATGGGGGTAGATGCTCGAGGATTTCCAGGGGGACTCCTGAGGCTCGATCCTGCCTTTGCGTATGTCGAGCCTCCTTCCTCATGACCTTTGCCACAGGCGGAGTGCCTCACGCCGGCCCCCAACAGCCTGGATAATGACTCAGTTCAGTTCAGTCGCTCAGTCATGTCCAACTCTTTGTAACCCCATAGACTGCAGTACGCCAGGACTCCCTGTCCATCATCAACTCCTGGAGTTTACTCAAACTCATATCCATTGAGTTAGTGACACTGTCCAACCATCTCATCCTCTGTTGTCCCCTTCTCCTCCTGCCCCCAATCCCTCCCAGCATCAGGGTCTTTTCCAGTGAGTCAGTTCTTTGCATCAGGTGGCCAAAGGATTGGAGTTTCAGCATCAGCATCAGTCCTCCCAATGAACATTCAGGACTGATCTCCTTTAGGATGGACTGGTTGGATCTCCTTGCAGTCCAAGGGACTCTCAAGAGTCTTCTCCAATACCACAGTTCAAAAGCATCAATTCTTCGGCGCTCAGCTTTCTTTATAGTTCAACTCTCACATCCATACAAAACTACTGGAAAAACCATAGCTTTGACTAGACAGACCTTTGTTGGCAAAGTAATGTCTCTGCTTTTGAATATGCTATCTAGGTTGGTCATAGCTTTTCTTCCAAGGAGCGTCTTTTAATTCCACGTCTGCAATCACCATCTGCAGTGATTTTGGAGCCCCCCAAAATAAAGTCTGTCACTGTTTCCACTGTTTCCCCATCTATTTGCCACGAAGTGATGGGACCAGATGCCATGGTCTTAGTTTTCTGAATGTTGAGTTTTAAGCCAACTTTTCCACTCTCCTCTTTTACTTTCATCAAGAGGCTCTTTAGTTCTTCTTCACTTTCTTCCATAAGGGCGGTGTCATTTGCATATCTGGGGTTATTGATATTTCTCCCAGCAATCTTGATTCCAGCTTGTGCTTCTTCCAGCCCAGAGTTTCTCATGATGTATTCTGCATATAAGTTAAATAAGCAGGATGACAATATACAGTCTTGACGGACTCCTTTCCCCATTTGGAACTAGTCTGCTGTTCCATGTCCAGTTCTAACTGTTGCTTCCTGACCTGCATATAGATTTCTCAGCAGGCAGGTAACGTGGTCTGGTATTCCCATCTTTTGAAGAATTTTCCACAGTTTGTTGTAATCCACAAGGTCAAAGGCTTTGGCGTAGTCAATAAAGCAGATGTTTTTCTGAAAAATCTTTTGTTCCAGATGGATTTTGGCTATTTAATCTCTGGTCCCACTGCCCTTTATAAATCCAGCTTAAACATCTGGAAGTTCATGGTTCACGTATTGCTGAAGCCTGGCTTGGAGAATTTTGAACATTACTTTGATAGCATGTGAGATGAATGTAATTGTGTGGTAGTTTGAGCATTCTTTGGCATTGCCTTTCTTTGGGGTTGGAATGAAAACTGACCTCTTTTCCAGTCCTGTGGCCACTGCTGAGTTTTCCAAACTTGCTGGCATATTGAGTGCAGCACTCTACAGCATCATCTTTTAGGATTTGAAATAGCTCAACTGGAATTCCATCACCTCCACTAGCTTTGTTCATAGTGAACAAAGTGGGCTTCCTAAAGCCCACTCGACTTCACACTCCAGGATGTCTGGCTCTAGGTGAGTGATCACATCATCATGATTATCTGGGTCGTGAAGATCTTTTATTTTATATTTCTTCCGTGTATTCTTGCCACCTCTTCTTAATATCTTCTGCTTCTGTTTGGTCCATACCATTTGTGTCCTTTATTGAGCCCATCTTTGCATGAAATGTTCCCTTGGTATCTCTAATTTTCTTGAAGAGATCTCTGGTCTTTCCCATTCTATTGTTTTCCTCTGTTTCTTTGCATTGATCACTGAGGAAGGCTTTCTTATCTCTCCTTGCTATTCTTTGGAACTCTGCATTCAAATGGGTATATCTTTCCTTTTCTCCTTTGCCTTTCACTTCTCTTCTTTTCACAGCTATTTCTAAGGCCTCCTCAGACAACCATTTTGCCTTTTTGCATTTCTTTTTCTTGGGGATGGTCTTGATCCCTGCCTCCTGTACAATGTCACGAACCTCTGTCCAAAGTTCTTCAGGCACTCTGTCTATCAGATCTAATCCCTTGAATCTATTTGTCACTTCTACTGTATAATGGTAAGGGATTTGATTTAGGGCATACCTGAGTGGTCTACTTCCCTGGTGGCTCAGAAGGTAAAGCGTCTGTCTACAATGCGGGAGACCTGGGTTCAATCCCAGGTCGGGAAGATTCCCTGGAGAATAAAATGGCAATCCACTCCAGTACTCTTGCCTGGAAAATCCCATGGATGGAGGAGCTTGGCGCAGGCTACTGTCCATGGGGTTGCAAAGAGTCGGGCACAACTGAGCGACTTCACTTTCACTTTCTTTACTTTGAGTGGTCTAGTGGTTTTCCCTACTTTCTTCAATTTAAGTCTGAATTTGATAATACAGAGTTCATGATCTGAGCCACAGTCAGCTCCCGGTCTTGTTTTTGCTGACTGTATAGAGCTTCTCCATCTTTGGATAAGCCATACCAAGAGGGTTGGCTTTTATCCCATAGGTAGGTTGAAAGATTATGGAAAAGTTTAACAGGAAAGAGATAATCAGACTTGAGAAAATCTGATTTGAGAAAATTCAGGAAAAAAAATTATCTAATGGATTGAACTATAATGCAGGTAAAGTGGGTAGATTCAGAAGATACTGACCAAGAAAAGACATTTAGGAGACAGAACTGTTAGGTAGGTAGAATAGGGAAAAGGAGTCCAAAATGGTGGTGGCTAAAAGACAAGGAAGGTCCGAGGACCAGAGTGAAGACTTCAGGCAGAACAAACAGCACTCCTGGCTAAGCCCAATTTGCATAGGGCAGGCCCAGGTGGAGGAAAAAACATATAAAAGGAGGAGCCAAAGCGCTTTCTCTCGGACTCTCTCTCCCGCGTGCATGCGCTCTTTTCTTTCTCTCTCTCTCTCCTGCTATCTTCTAAATAAAATAGAGCTGTAACACTGATTTGCCTAAGAGCTGTAGCACGGTTTGTCCAAGACCTGAGAGCTGTGACGCACCGAGGGCTTTAATGTCCGTTGCTCCACATCTTTGTTGTGACGAGACAAAGAACCGAGGAACATACACTCGCGTGACAGAACCAGTAGGATATTGTGCATGATTAGATACTGCAGAAAAGGGAGAGGAGGAATTAAGACTACTAAGTTTCTAGCAGGGGCTACAAGGAACCTACACATCATGGTGAAGACCCTATATGCCACAACTAAGACCTCACACAGCCTAATAAACAATTTTTTTTAATTTTATTAATTAATTTTTTTTGGCTGCACTGGGTCTTTCTTACTGCACACGGCCTTTCTCTAGTTGTGACAAGCAGGGGCTTCTCTCCAGTTGTGGTGCGTAGACTTCTCATTGTGGTGGCTTCCATGCTCAGCAGTTGTGCACAGGCTTAGTTGACTCCATGGCATGAGGAATCTTCCCAGACCACAGATCAAACGCATGTCCCCTGCATTGGTAGGTAGATTCTCAATCACTGGACCACCAGGGAATCCAATAAATAAATTTTTTTTTAATAAGTAGAAAAAGATTAATAAAAACATACTGACAAATGAGACAGATGATGTAATTACTAGACAAGCATATAAAAATTTATTATAACTATATTCCATGTGCTCTACAGGGTAGAGGAAATATTGAATAATAAATACAAACACAGAAAATAGTAAAAAGATACAAATTGAACTTCAGAAGATGGAAACGGCAGTAGTTTAGATGCTGCAGACGAAGGTTTTTGTGAACTTGTAGGGACAGTGATAAAAATTATCCAATACAGTTTTTCTATGTATATGTCCAGATTAAAAAAAAAAACAAAAGACGGGAAAATGAACAGAGAATAAGCTGTGAGATCATTTTAAGCAGCCTAAGATAAATGTAATTAGAATCCTTGAAGGAGATTTAACTTTAAATGTGAATAAACATCAAGAATCATCAGATATTTCAGGATAGTCTCTAACATGGAACAGACCAATAGAAATACTCCAAATGGAACTTGGAGAAAAATAGGTGATGGGGAGAAAAACAATTCCTATTTTTTTTTAATTAGCTTATTTTCAAAGATATAAAAGAGATAGCATCCATGAAATGAGATGACAAATCTATTTTTAAAAAGGATGACACAGAGAGCAACAAAATATTTTAGGAAATAGATAATATAAAAATAATTTTAAATACATAGGAGAATTGAAGATAAAATTGATGAAATCTCCCAGAAAATAAAAACAAAAACTGAAGGAAAATGAGAGATTTAAAGAGTAAGAAAATTTAAGGGTCAGTTGTGCTCTGATACCCAAATTTGGAAAGAAATGAAAAAGAATAAAGCATGTAGGAAATTATTGAAGAAATAATACAAGAACATTTCCTATAGTTGAAGGACAAATTTTAGGACTGAATGAAACTCATTGAGTACCCAGCACAATAACTGAAAAAGACCCACATCAAGGCACATCATGGTTGAATTTCAAATCTGGGATTAGGAAAAGATTATAAGAGCTCTTAGAAGGAAAACAAAGTCACATGCAAAGAGTTAAACACCAGAATATCTTCAGAATTTTCAGTAGCAACAGTTGAAGGTAGAAAACAATGAAGCAAGAACAGTATGGGGGAATATTATTTCTAACCGAGATATCCATCCCTGCGAAGCTAGTGGTCATGTGTACGGATAGAATTAAGACATTTGTGGACAAACAAGTCCACATATACCCTGCTTCTCATATACCCTTTCTCAGGAAGCTGTGAAGAACGTATCACCAAAAAGACGGAATGAACCAGATGGTACATCAAACTGGGTAACTGAAGACAGTTTAATAAAGGGACTGTTCAGAAGGGCATGGACAGGGCTTAGGGAAAGCAATAAGGTGTAGAGTAGTACTCTGGACCTAGTAACGCCTCTGGGCCTGAAAGGGCAAGGGGCAGGAGTGGTTAGTGAAACCAGAGATAAGAGACAGCGCTATCTGGTGGAGACTACCAGACAGGAGTTGTGACTTTAGACAGAGGGAAGGAGTCAGGAGAATAAATACTCCATTTTCAGTTTCCTCCCTCACATCAAATGCTGAGCCTCCAATTAGCCAAACCCTAACAAAAAAACAAAAAGAATGGCTTATCTCAGAGTTATTGCAGATTTGGCTCCAGACTACCACAATAAAGCAAGTATCACAGCAAGTCACACATACTTTTTGGTTTCCTAGGGCATATAAAAGTTATGTTTACACTATACTATAGTCTATTAAGTGAGCAATAGTTCTGTGTCTTAAAAAAAAAAGTATGTACCTTAATTTAAAAATGCTTAATTGTTAAAAAATGCTAACCATCATCTGAGCCTTCAGTGAGTCATAATTTATTTTGCTAGTGGAGGGCTTGAAATAATCTAAAAATTATGAAAATGTGATATCAAAATACCAAGTGAGTAAATGCTGTTGGAAAAATGGTGCTGATAGACTTGCTCAATGCAGGGCCGCTGTAAAACTTTAATTTGTAGAAAATGTGTTATCTGCAATGTGAAATAAAGCAAGCTATGCCTGTATATAGCAGAGTGGCAAAGGGGGGAGAGGAGTTGAGGGGGCAGAATCTAGAATATTGGATATCTAGTATAGCGGGAGATACAGGACCCAGGAAATGGGATCCAATACAGCAGCAAGGCTTCCTGGGTGGTGCAGTGATAAAGAATCTGCCTGCCAGTGCAGGAGACTCAAGAGATGTAGGTTTGATCCCTGGAGTGAGAAGATCCCCTGGCGTAGGAAATGGAAATCCATTCCAATATTTCTCAGCCATAGAAAGGAATGAAACTGGGTCATTTGCAGAGATGTGGATGGACCTAATGACCATCATACAGAATGAAATCAGAAGGATAAAAACATTGTACATTAATGCATATATGTGGAATCTAGAAAAATGCTACAGATAAACCTATTTGCAGGACAGGAATAGAGACACAGATGTAGAGAATGGACTTTTGGACAAGGTGGGGAGGAAGGAGTGGGTGGGATAAATTGGGAGATTGGGATTGATGCAAATACACTATTGTGTGTAGAATGGATAGCTAGTGGGAAGCTTCTGTATAGCACAAGGAGTTCAGCTTGTTGGTCTGTGCTAACCTGGATGGGTGGAATGGGGAGTGGAATGGGAAGGAGGTCCAAGAGAGAGGGGACATATGTGTTCATATAGCTGATTCACTTCGTTGTACAGCAGAAACTAACACAACATTGTAGAGCAACTATACAACAATTTTTAAAAAGATATAGCAGTATAGACATGTTATTTAGACATTTGAGTGTAAATACCACAACAGCCAGCTTAAAGATTTGAAAGCAGTGACTCACGGAAATGGAGGGAGGAGGGTAATCTTGGAGGAAAGACAGGTCCAGAGATCACATTTTTCATTAAAATCCTTATAATATAATTTGACTTTTTAAACTATGTACATCCTATACTGTGACAAAAATTTAGATTAAATAAAAACCCTGAAAACTGAAGATTTTTCTTTTACTAAAACAAAATTAAAATGTAGCCAACTCCTTTATATAAGTATAGCAAAATACACAAAATCTTGTTTGTCTGATCTTCTTTCACTTCTATGGTTCCAAATTTCCTCTTCTTGGTGCTCTACTCCCTCAGATTTTATTAAATGAAAATTATTTGCCACTTTCACAAAGAATAAGGAAAAACAAAAAATGGCAAGTGTAAAGAGGCTCAAAAGAATAGGAGTCTTGGGCAAGTCTTTTGGGCTAAAAATTGTTAGAACATGAGATATGAAAATGAATTCTAGAATGTGGGGATCTTCTTCAGAAATTTCCTTCCTTGAAAGAAAAAATTTTTATTAAACAAATACATTCTGGAGATGCTGTTAAGTATGGCAACAACCAGTCCTTCGGGGCATTCACTCAGCCAGTGAATTCAATATTCAAGAGAAACCTAATGCTTAAGCTAAACTATAATAAAAAAAATAATAATAATAGTAAAAGCTAACAGTAACTGAGCAGTTGCTAAGCGATAAGCATTGTGCTGAGTCCTTTATTTGCATTACATCATTTCTATCCTCACAGTCATCCTAGGAGTTAGATTTGACTATTTCTCCATTCTGCATATGGGAAAATCTTTAAAAGGATGAGTAACTAACTTATTCAAGGAAATGGCAGTCTGGATATAAACTCAGATCTGTCTTACTCAAAAGCCAAAGCTCTTATAAACTTCCAGTGTACTTCAAACAAAACCGAAACTGACAACCAGGGGAAAGGGGGAATGAGGAAAGATTAGAAATCACTCTGGCTGTCAAGCCTCAAGGTAAGCCTCTAGGAGTGGAAGAGGAAGTTACTGAGGACCAATTAAAACTGCAAAAGAATGATATTACTTTATAAAAGAATGCCACTGTAGACTGTTACATGAGAACTATTAGAATAAACCAAAATACAGGTAAATTAATTCACCAAACATTTATGGAGTGACCTCTGAATTGGTTGCTGAGCTAAGTATTGGCAATATAATTTCTTCATATATAATACAATATACTTAGAAATAAAGATTTGTTGAAGAGCCAGTACAAAATTGAAAGCCCTTTGTGATCCTAAGAACAATAAATTATCAGTCTCTTAGAAGAAATTAATTGTTATACTATGGCTGTTTCAGTAGAGGGCACTAGGCGATCAAGATGGTTTTGAACTTCAGGTGGCAAAATAGTTAATAGATGCATATTTTTAGAACTGCGTAGTCATTACAGTAAGTCCCCTACATATGAACCTTCAAGTTGCTAACTTTCAAAGATGTAAACATGTGTGCCAGTCCCTATATGCCAGCTTTTGTACTGCACTACTGTACTTTTCAAGGTACTGTACTATAAAGATTTTAAATGTTCTACATTTATGTTTATTTTTTATGTATGTATTATTTTTGCAAAAAGTGTTATAAACCTATTACAGCCTAGTACTATACAGCTGATTGTATTAGCTGGGTACCTAGGCTAACTTTGTTGGATTTAGGAACAAATAAGACTTATGAATGTACTCTCAGAACGGAATATGTGGGGACTTACTATATTTTAAAAAGCATATCAAGTCATGAACCAAAGAAAAGAGGTTTTATATATGAATATTGGTGAGATCACTAAGGTTAATATTCTAGATGCTTGCATAGTTACAAATTTCTGTAATTGAGTGATTCTGTTTATAATATGATTTTCACTACTTATTTGCAAGTGTCAGGACCACCAGGAAATGTCAGTTTAGCACCTAGTACTTATGAGAGAGATAGCTTAGGGTAGTGGAATAAACTATGGACCAGAAATCAAAAGGCTAGGGTTTGAGAGCACTTACCTACCTCCATCTCTCGCCTGCCCTCACCCCATCAGTTCTTACTTATTATATAACCTGAGGGCAAACTGTGTTATTTCAGGTTCCATACATCTAAAATATTGATAATTTTGCTCCTGTTTAGGAATGTAAAAGTGTGTTGCAAAGCGCTGTAAATATGTAAGGTAGGTACTACAAAGTGTAAAAAGTCAAGCTGTTAGAAAAAAATTCCAGAAACTAAATGCAATATACCCTTTTGATTCCAGGTCTACAGAGATTGGCTTTAGAACCTTCTGACAATAGTGTTCATCTTGTTAGTGTAGACAAAGATAAAAGTCAGAAATCTACTATCACAATTTCAGAATATTCTCTCCCCTCTTAAGATTCTGCAAGTCTCTTTTTTTTCCTCCTCAATCTTGAAAAAGTACAAGTTAAATAATGAAGGTTTGATAAGAGATCTTTTTATCATGTAATCATCTCTATCAACAGAAAAACTTCCATTAATTTGCACAGACAGATTTCCCAGTTTTGGGGGAGAAAAACACATCCATCTGTACACTTTGCACTAAACATACACATGCATACACACACCCCATTTGCATGCCTAATTAGCAGTATGGTCACTCAGCATCACTTCCAAATGCCTTGATGAGTAATGTTTCCATTAACAAATTCATAGGATATGATTATGTTCTAGTTATCTATAAGAAAACTGAGGAACAGAAAGATGAAATTATTTACTTAAAATGACATAGTGTCAATCATGGACATTCACCTTCTAATCATCCTGGAACCCCTTACTATCTTGAAAGTCCCTTGGACAGCAAGGAGATCAAACCACTCAATCCAAAAGGAAACCAACCCTAAATATTCACTAGAAGGACTGAAGCTGAGGCTCCAATACATTGGCCACCTGATGTTTAGAGCTGACTCACTGGAAAAGACCCTGATGCTGGGAAAGATTGAAGGCAGGAGAAGGGGACAATAGAAGACGAGAAGGTTGGATGGCATCACCAACTCAATGGACATGAGTTTGTGCAAATTCCAGGAGATGCTGAAGGATAGGGAAGACTTGCATACTGCAGTCCATGAGGTCGAAAAGAGTCAGACACTATTTAGCAACAGAACAACAACTGGAATCACATGGGAGTATTGAAAAATTAGCATTCTAAGTTCCATTCTGTTTATCTTATTATTCATTAGGTTATGAAATTAACAAATATATTCCGAATAGCTACTATATGCCAGGCTCTGCGGAAGGTGTCAGAGCTACAATAAGGAGGGAAAAAGAACCCAGCAGTCCCTGCACAGGAAGTTTATCATCTGACAGATGATAAACAGAGCCCCCCCAAAAAAATGTGAGGAGAAAAATTAAATAGCTGTGAGTTGTGAACATTCCATGAAGAAAGGAAATAAACACGAATTCATTACGTTAAAATAGAAACAAACAGAGGAAAATGATCTTAGAGAGAATTCAGGAAAAGTCAAGTCAGTAAAAGATGATGACATTTAAGCTGAGTCCTAAAAGTACAGGGTTTCCAGTGGCTCAGCAGTACATAATTTGCCTGCAAGGATGTGAGTTTGATCTCTGGGTCAGGAAGATCCCCTGGAGAAGGAAATGGCCGCCCACTCCAGTATTCTTGGCTGGAAAACCTCATGGACAGAGGAGCCTGGTGGGCTACAGTCTATGGGGTTGCAAAAGTCAAATATGACTCAGTGACTAAACCACCACCATCACCACCTGAAAGAGCAGCAGATTGTGAAGGCTGCAGCTCTCTTGACAGAGGCGATAATAGCACATGCAAAGACCCTGAGGAAAGATCTTGATGTGCTCCAGGAGCTGAAAGAAGACTGGGTAGTCAGAACAAGATGAGCAAGGGGAGAGTGACTTGAAAAACGAGGTTTAAGACATATGGTGGGGTCAGATCACAATGAGTTTTACTGGCCATGGAAAAGTTTGGATGTTTTTCTGAGTACAATGTACAGTCACCAGAAGGATTTTAAAGAGAGGGATGACATGAGTGGATTTGTATTTCATGAAGATCTTTTTGCTACTGTGAGAAGAATGAGTTGGAAAGGAGCAAGAGAAGCAACAGGGAACCAAAATGAGAGTAATTAAGTTATTATTTCATTTTATCATTATTATTTCATATTATTTCTCTCAGATAGATGACAAGAATTCAACAAAGATGGTGATGGATATGAAAAATTGTTCACAAACTGGAGGTGTATCAAATATACCTATTGTTCTACTGGTTATCAGTAAACTGTTTCTATGCGTAATACATAAGATAGAATCTTTTCTCTTGACAGGATGAGTTCTCTTTCAATGAAATCAAAGCTGTTATCAAGGAATGCAATCAATTTACCAAATATTAATCAAATACCTTCTAAGTGTATAGAAATAAAATTTGAGAGATTTTGCTCCTCCTCAAAATATGTACCAGCTTGGAAATCAAAAGCTCTCTGAATTAAACAATTAGAAAGTAACCTATTGCTTAATATAATACTAAATACTAAGGGCAGAAAGTAAGTTCTCAAGAAGAACAGAGGTTTTAAAAAAAATTTTTTTGGACTATCCAGGTATGTTTATAGTTCTAAAAAGGAAGATTCTTTGGGGGATTTTAAGGATATATAAAGTTTAGGTGAACCGACAAATTCAGGCAAGGAAAGGATCTGCATAAGATTATTATGGCAAATATTTTAGGAATTTCTGCTCAGCTCAAAATACTGGGTTGGCCAAAAAGTGCATTCGTTTTTTTTTCCTGTAAGGCATTACAGAAAAACTAGAACTTCTTGGCCAACTGACCCTCCCTTCACAGGAATGAGAACCTGATAACCAAGATCTACTGTGTGATTCCTATACTGTGGCAAGACTGACTAGACTTCCCTGGATGCTTGGCCCAAACCAAGTCAGGTCAATCAAATTCTCTATCTCAGACATTATAAATTGGAACTCAAAACAGGTAGGTTAGTCTTTAAGCAAGGCGGAACTGTAACATGTAACATCAGGAGCCATAAATAGGCAGAGAAGTGGGGAAAATTGATCTGCAAGACGAAGGAGCAAGAGAAAAATCCTTATTTGCTTGGTTCAAGAGTCTCTACACCCTTCCAGAGTCTCTCACTGCATTATCCTTGAATTCAGTAAGAAAATTCCTTGTCGTTAAGATAATTACCCTGTTTGCTTAACTTGCCTCAAGTTAGTTGCATAGAAGGAATTTGCCTTATCTGCTCAAAAATTCTCCAAGCCAGACTTCAGCAATATGTGAACCATGAACTTCCAAATGTTCAAGCTGGTTTTAGAAAAGGCAGAGGAGCGAGAGATCAAATTGCCAACATCTGCTGGATCATCAAAAAAGCAAGAGAGTTCCAGAAAAACATCTGTTTCTGCTTTATTGACTATGCCAAAGCCTTTGACTGTGTGGATCACAATAAACTGGAAAATTCTTCAAGAGATGGGAATACCAGACCACCTGACCTGGCTCTTGAGAAACCTATATACAGGTCAGGAAGCAACAGTTAGAACTGGACATGGAACAACAGACTGTTCCAAATAGGAAAAGGAGTATGTCAAGGCTGTATATTGTCACCCTGCTTATTTAACTTATATGCAGAGTATATCATGAGAAACACTGGGCTGGAAGAAGCACAAGCTGGAATCAAGATTGCTGGGAGAAATATCAATAACCTCAGATATGCAGATGACACCACCCTTATGACAGAAAGTGAAGAAGAACTAAAGAGCCTCTTGATAAAAGTGAAAGAGGAGAGTGAAAAAGTTGGCTTAAAACTCAACATTCAGAAAACTTAAGATCATGGCATCCGGTCCCATCACTTCATGGCAAATAAATGGGGAAACAGTGGAAACAGTGTCAGACTTTATTTTTTGGGCTACAAAATCACTGCAGATGGTGATTGCAGCCATGAAATTAAAAGACACTTACTCCTTGGAAGGAAAGTTATGACCAACCAAGATAGCATATTAAAAAGCAGAGACATTATTTGCCAACAAAGGTCCGTCTAATCAAGGCTATGGTTTTTTCAGTGGTCGTGTATGGATATGAGAGTTGGACTGTGAAGAAAGCTGAGCACTGAAGAATTGATGCTTTTGAACTATGGTGTTGGAGAAGACTCTTGAGAGTCCCTTGGACAGCAAGGAGATCCAACCAGTCCATTCTAAAGGAGATCAGCCCTGGGTGTTCATTGGAAGGACTGATGCTAAAGCTGAAACTCCAATACTTTGGCCACCTCATGCGAAGAGTTGACTCATTGAAAAAGACTCTGGTGCTGGGAGGGATTGGGGGCAGGAGGAGAAGGGGACGACAGAGGGTGAGATGGCTGGATGGCATCACCGAGTCAATGGACATGAGTTTGAGTAAACTCCGAGAGTTGGTGATGGACAGGGAGGCCTGGCGTGCTGAAATTCTTGGGGTCGCAAAGAGTCGGACACGACTGAGCAACTGAACTGAACTGAACTGAGCCCAGTACAGTCATGAAAATGTAAATGATCATGAACAGACAGGATTAACTAAAGCAGATCATTCTATACACAGAACACTGAGTAGCAATGAAAAAGGATAAGGCTAAGCACCTTCTTTAATAAGCATCGAGCTAGTGAAGTATGACAAACAGCATACCAGAAGAGCAACAATCTCTCATGGATACTATCAAAGATGCTTCACACAAAAAATGTAAACTACACTGTCAGACAAGAAAGGGAGGAATGAGCTGGGCACTCACAGACTTAGGGTAAAGTGTTTATGGAGATTAATTTGTCAAGATTCTTTAACCAGACATACTCTTTTCAACAAATAGAATTTATTGAGTCCTTACTATGTTTCATGGAATCTTCTAGATTCTAGAAATTAAATACTAAATAAGAAAGACAAATTTTCTGCCTGCCTGGAACTATTCTTACAATGGCAGGGAGTCAAGGAAGAAATAAAGAATAATTAATTAATTAATGTGGTTCATAATTTCTAAGAACTCAAAGTAAATAATTAGATAAATGTACAACTAAAGAGCCTCTTGATGAAAGTGAAAGAGGAGAGTGAAAAAGTTGGCTTAAAGCTCAACATTCAGAAAACTAAGATCATGGCATCCAGTCCCATCACTTCATGGCAAATAGATGGGGAAACAGTGAAAACAGTGGCTGACTTTATTTTTGGGGGGCTCCAAATTCACTGCAGATGGTGATTGCAGCCATGAAATTAAAAGACGTTTACTCCTTGGAAGGAAAGTTGTGACCAACCTAGACAGCATATTAAAAAGCAGAGACATTACTTTGCCAACAAAGGTCCGTCTAGTCAAGGCTATGGTTTTTCCAGTGGTCATGTATGGATGTGAGAGTTGGACTATAAAGAAAGCTGAGCACTGAAGAATTGATGCTTTTGAACTGTGGTGTTGGAAAAGACTCTTGAGAATCCCTTGGACTGCAAGGAGATCCAACCAGTCCATCCTAAAGGAGATCAGTCCTGGGTGTTCATTGGAAAGACTGATGTTGAAGCAGAAACTCCAATAGTTTGGCCACCTGATGTGAAGAGCTGATTGATTTGAAAAGACCTTGATGCTGGGAAAGATTGAGGGCAGGAGGAGAAGGGGACGACAGAGGATGAGATGGTTGGATGGCATCACCGACTCGATGGACATGAATTTAGTAAACTCCGGGAGTTGGTGATGGACTGAATTGAAGATAGAAAAGGGGCCAATGTGATTATGGTTCAGCTTCCAGGGTCCTGAGAATATGCCTGGGGTTAATTGCCCTCTCCTCTATATCCTCTGTGGGAAGAACTGCAAAGACAATGTTTATTGTGTTCATGCCGACTCAATGGACATGAGTTCGGGTAAACTCCGGGAGTTGGTGATGGACAGGGAGGCCTGGCGTGCTGCAGTTCATGGGGTCACAAAGAGTCGGACACGACTGAGTGACTGGACTGAACTGAACTGAACTTAGATGTGATCACAAAGATACTGACATATTAAAATGCTTATTTACAACATTAAAAAATTGAAAACCACCTAAATGCCCAATAATAAGGTATTAATTACATAAGTTACAGAATATCTAAGTAATGGGGAATTTTGTTTCAATTCAAAATATTTTAAAATAGTAGTAACTAATGTTCACTCAGTGCTTACTATGTGCCAAGTATTCTTCTAGTGTTGTGTATATAGTAGTTTACTTAATAAACACAGAAATCCTATTTTATTACTTCATTTTATAGGATATGAAAACTGGCACAGAGAGGCTAAGTAACATACTCAAAGTCATATAGTGAGTAAGTGGGAGAGGAAAGATTTGAACCCAGAGATGAATTTGACTATAGAGCCTGTGCTTTTAACTACAACATCTCCAGAAAAGGATTCCAACATGGGAAAATATCCGCACTATCATTTTTAGATTAAAAAGTGCAAGATATTGATATAACTTTATATATAATTGTAATCAAATTATGTATATAGTATATTTGTGCTCTAAAAAAGCATTAGAAGATATTCTAAAATATTAATAAACTACTTTCTATGAATGGTAGGCTTACACATTTTATTTCCCTCTCTGTTTTATATTTCCAACTGTTTTTCAATTAAGGGAGATTACTTATTAAGGGGGGTAAAAATTGTGCTGAGTCTTGACAAATGAAGAGAAATTAAGTAAAAATTTGCAGAAAAGTAAGTGGGAGGAAGTTTAAGGTTTGCTCTCAAAATCCCTATAGTGAATCAGAAAGCAAGGGAATCACTTACATGTTGAATCTAAAATATGACACAAATTAACTTATCCAGGAAACAGACTCACAGACAAAGAACAGACTTGTGGTTGCCAATGTGTGGGGGGCGGGGGGTTAGGGAGGAATGGATTGGGAGTTTGGTGTTAGCAGATGCAACCTATTATATAAAGAACTGATATACAACAAAGTCCTACTGTGTAGCACAGGGTATATTCAGTATCCTGTAATAAATCATAACGGAAAAAATATGAAAAAGTATACATATATATATATAGCTAAGTCACTTTGCTGTACAGCAGAAATTAATACAACACTGTAAGTCAATATACATCAATAGAATACTTTTTAAAAAAAAAAGAAAAAGCAGGCAAAAATTGAGTTTCTATAAGTTGCTTCTTCCAAGATGTTTTTCAAAAAGAGATTTGACATTTAGGGCATTTTATTTGTCATTTTCACAAAATGAAGCTGAGACCAAGATAAGAAAGGTTACATGTTCACAAAAATTAATAATGAAGCTAGAAAAAGAAGAGCCCTTCTGATACTCCAGGCTACATTGCTAACAGTATTGGGAAAAAGGCCTTTTCTAGGACTAAAAATGAGTTTTTTGGAACATCTCTGTTGGAGAATAGCATTAATATATTCAGATTGATTGTATTTGAACAGAGCCTTATAAATGTAGAATGAATGAGAATGACTAGATATCTTATCATAAACATTGTCAACCAAAAAAAAAAGCATTGTCAACCATTCATAAACTAGATAATGCTAGAGGTTAGTTTCAAATTATTTAAGGATGAGTAGTACCTGCTGCCATGGAAGTTTCTGACAATAATTTGGCAGCAGGAAATGGAGATAGTTTTATCTTAATATCTATATATTTGACCCTTACTGTTCCACATGGGAGTTAGCTGATACAGGAAGATGGTGGGCCATTTCATCTCTATTCCTGTTATGTTTCCAACCACACAATGTGCTTTTCTGAATGATATATCTAAAACCAAATGAATAAGATAAAAAAAAAAAACCTCTCTCCAGAAAGACCAAAAGTAAAGAATTAGTAGCGATATGTCTTGGAGAATATCAACATAATTTTGTGATCACTGGTCACTCAACAGGTATTTGTTAGAAGCCTATAAAGGGCAGGATAACTATGATATGAACCTCCATTGTATAGACACAGTCACTGCCCTCAAAGAGCTTGTCTCTAGTAAAGAGATAAGTAAACAAGTATTATACATGATTCAAGGCAAGCGTATTTAATGTGCTATGAGTGGTATGAACCATATTTTAAATCATCACAAAAGAGGGAAGGATTACATCTAGGCAGGTCAACTGAACTGAGTTCTAAAGAATGGTGGAAATTCAACAGACAAAGATGAGGGGTAAAGAATCCATTCTAAGCACTCCACCAGGTTCACACCTGGTGAAAACCAGGGCATATATTAATATTGATACCACAACACAGAATTCTGAATTCCAGATATATTACCAGGAATATACACCTTCAGTTCTTTCCCCCATTCAGCTCCAAGATGCTGAAAACCAGGCCAAAAATCTCCAATAAAAGGTTTTGAGATATATTTCCAGAACTATCTGAGTCATCCAAGAGGAAAGACGTAAAGATACCAGCACTGGGGTTTCCTTAACCTAGTGGCCAATGCAGCACACTCTACAGTAAACTTCACAATACACATGCTTTTCTCGTGGGCTCAGGATTACAATCAGCTCTTCAGCAGTTTCAAACAGATAAGTAAAGTTCACAGTTATCTCAGAAAAGCCTCTAACAAATATGTTAAAGTAACTGGAGGAAAAAAAGACCATGTGGAGAAAAGAATACTCTTAAAAAAAATCCTCATTAGACTCAGATAAATAATAGACAGCACTGCATCAATGAAAGAAGAACATGACACCAAATAAAAAGAGCACTGATAATAATAATACAAACAAACAAAACAAAAAAATAAAATCAGCCCTTGTAAATTAAGACTTAAACAACCCAGATGCAAATTCAATATCAGGAAGATGATGTTGTAGATAAACAAGTACAGCAAAGAGTAAAAAACTGAGATTAAAAAATGGGAAAGGGAGTGGGAAAAAGAATAAGAATACTCATCCAGATGGACCAACATCCAAATAATTCAGGTCCCAGAAAACAAGAACAGAGAAAATGAAAGGGAGGAAATAATCAATAAACATAATCAAACTGGACTGAAAGATGTGTATTTCCTGACTGAGAAACACAACACATCTACTGTGCAACACAATAGATAAAAATAAACCCATATGAAGGCACATCATGAAATTTCAGAAACCTGAAGACAATGAAACGTTCTACAAGCTTCCAAAGGTAAAAATAGGACATATAATATGAACTCAAATAATTTTGAACTTCTGTGGTGGGCAGAATTCTAACCTCAAGGTTCCCCATCACTTGTGTACATGTGTACTATGAAAATGTTTTACTATAAATACAGTGGATATTACTCTCATAATTAGGTTGTGTTATATGGGCCAGCTGACTTTAAGAAAAGCTTGAACGAATCAGAATGAAAAGGACACTTTAAAGTGATGCTGCTCTTTCTGAGAAAGGAGGTTGTCCATACGTGACTTTGAAGACAAGGAGGTCAAGTGGCAAGAAATACCTTGGGCTTCCCTGGTGGCTCAGACGGTAAAGAATCTACCTACAATGCGGGAGACTTGGGTTTGATCCTTGGATTGGGAAGATCCCCTGGAGGAGGGCATGGCAACCCACTCTAGTATTCTGGTCTGGAGAATCCCATGTTCAGAGGAGCCTGGTGGGCTACAGTCCATGGAGTTACAAAGAGTTGGACATGACTGAGTGACTGATCACAGCTGAGAGGCGTCACTGGCTGCCAGTCAACAAGGAAATACTGGTCCAAGTCTTATAAGCACAAGGAGCTGAATTCTGCCAATGTCCTGAATGAGCCTGGAGGTAATTTCAGCCTTGTGATATCCTAAGCAGGGAATTTGGTCATGCTGTGCTCAGATTTCTGATCTATAGAATTGTGAGCTAATAAATAGGTATTGCTTAAACTGCTAGATTTGTGGTCACTTGTTAACAGCAACAGAAAATGAGCACAGCTTCTTAGCAACAACAGAAGCTAGACAACAATGGAGACACACTCAATATTCTGAAGAAAAGCAATTTCTAACCTGGAATTACATACCTCACCAAACTGCCAATTAGCTCTTACAGTTAATTGTGGATATGTTCAGACATACAAGGTCTCAAAAACTTAGCTCCTATGTATTCTTTCTTAGCAAGATACTGGTACCTGCTTCATCAAAATTGGGGAAGGAGGGGAGCGGGAGTGGATAAATCAAGAAAGAATACGTGGTATACAGGTAGAGGTGTGAAAATTCCCAGGATATTGGTGCAGGAAGATCCTAAAATGACATGCACCAGACAGCTAGTCCACACTGGAGCAGTTCAGAACACTTGGAGACATTTTGCCATGAAGATTAAATCAAAAGAATGACTAGTATAGCTGAAGGAATGGAGAGGAGATTTAGATATGTGGCAGAGAGCTGGGGTTGAATTATTGATAAGTATATAGAAAACTAACTATATAACAACAGCTTCAAAAAAAGACACTGAATTCTAGGGGAAACAAAATGTTGTACAAGAATAGTTGTCATAGTTTATTACTTGGTTTAACTGTTAACAGTTTTTACATGGTCACTATAGAACACTTTACCACAGCAAAATTACAATAAGACCTAAAGTTCAAAATTAAGAAGTATTAATAGCTGTAGAATCTAAAAAGTAAAACAAACCACTGAATGTAACAAAACAGCAACAGATTCAATAGACATAGAGAACAAATTAGTGGTTACTGGCAAGGAGAGAGGAGGGGCACAATAGGGAGAGGGGATTAAGAGGTACAAATTACTATTTATGTATAAAAGAAATAAGCTACAAGGACATACTGTATAACATGGGGAATATCGCCAGTATCTTATAACTTTAAATGGAGTATAATCTCGAAGAAATTTGAATCACAATATTATACATCTGAAACTAATATAATATTGTAAACCAACTACACTTCAATTAGAAAAAGAAAAAAGGGACTTCCCTCGTGGTCCAGAGGTGAAGAATTGGCCTGCCAATGCTGGGGACATGGGTTCGATCCCTGCTCCGGGAAGATTCCACATGCTGCAGAGCAACTAAGTCCATGCACCCCAACTACTGAAGCCTGCACCCCTAGAGCCTGTGCTCTGCAACAAGAGAAGCCACGGCAGTGAGAAGCCCGTGGGCTGCAAGGAAGAGTAGGCCCCACTCACCACAACTAGAGAAAGCCCCTATGCAGCAGTAAAGACCCAGCACAGCCAAAAATAAATTAAAATTAAATTAAAAAAAAAAAAAAAGAAGAAGTAGAAAGATAGTATGCTTACAGATCTGGAATACCAAACGAATTAAAGAGTTGAAAAGTGCTGCCTCTACAGAGAAGGAAAGTGTAAAATGTGATGGACTGCTCATTTTAGTTTCAAATCTTACAATATTATTTTTATCTTTAGAGACGTGTATATCTTTCATGAAGATAAACACTAAAAAAGAAGAAGGTAGAGAAAGGGATCTTTACAAATTAATCAGACATAAACGGCTTTATTGAAAGGGAAACTACTGATAATCCTCTGATCATAATAAAATGTTTTCATGTTAATATTCATTTTAAAGGCAAAAAAGTTTTTATTTGCCAAACAATAGAGCATTGTACATTTTTGAGCAAAAGAAACCCATTCATTATGACAAGTGGGGATGGAAAGAAGTAGATTTTAAAAATCTTAGGAAATAGACTCAACAGAACCTGGTAATTGATTGCTAAACTGATGCGAGCAATGATAACACAGAAGGTATGAGAAAGGAGGAAAGAGTCAAGGATGGTTCTCAGGTTTCTAACTTAAAGTACCTGAGTAGATGGTGGTACCATCTTCTGAGACAGAAAACTCAGAAGAGAAACAGAATGGAAAGATAGGAAAGAACGCAAGCTTGATTTAACACATGATCAAATAAAGTACCTACAAGACACTTAGGCAGAGAAGGCAGATGGCAACTAGATACAGAAAACAAGAGTTCAGGCGCGGAAAAAAAAAAAAAAAGAGAACAAGAGTTCATACGAAAGATTTGGTCTGGAAAAAGAGAACTGGAAATGTAACAAGATGAATAAGAAGACTGTGGGGAAGGGAGCAGATGAATCCTTCCCTAGGAGGAGACCTACTGTGCTAGACCAAGTTAGAAGAGGTTAGGCTTCAAAAGTCTATAGATTGAATGACATCACTTTCTGTGGACTCTAAAAAAAAAAATGACACAAATAAACTTCCTAACAAAACAAACAGACTCACAAACATAGAAAACAAATTTATGGTTACCAAAAGGGGAAGGTGGAGAGAGGGATAAACTAGGAGTTTGGGATTAACATATATGTGTAACAATATATAAAATAAAAAACAAGGTCCTGCTGTATAGCACTGAGAACTGTATTCCATATATTGTAATAACCTAATGGAAAAGAATCTGAAAAAGAATATACTACACACACACATATACTGAATCACTTTGCTGTACATCAGAAACTAACACAACACTATAAATCAACTATAATTCATAAAACCATTAAAAAATAAAAGTCTATGGGAAGGTAGAAAATTGTAACTTGCAGAAGTTGAGAAGTCCTAAAATACTCTATGGGGAGAGTATACAAAGGGTTAGAAGACAGTGAGACACCCTGTGGCTGGCAGCATTTTGGGAAGGGGATAGAAAAGTCCAACTGGGAACTGAAAATTATTTGTTGTGTGGTATGCCTTGTAACGCTACACTTTTTTCTTCCAATGAAATCAATAGTAAAAATTGGCTTTTCTTCCCAGTATTTTGTGGAGCAGATTTGTTTTAGAGGGAATGTGGCAAAAAAAGAATTGTGTCTCAAGGTTTGTACAAGGAGAAGCCAGACATTGTCTATGGTAGGATGGCTACATGACTACAGTTACCAACAGCAAAGTGCTAGGGGAAGCATTTGCAAACATCTCTGGTAAGACTAAAATCAAGAGGGAGTCAGGGAAGTAACTGTGGTTACACAGGAAGGTCTCTGATAATCTCAATTCTTTCTTTTTAATATTTATTTATTTGGTGGTGCTGGGTCTGAGTTGGGGCATGCAGGATCTTTAATTGCAGCATGCTGGATCTTTATTTGTGGCACACAAACTTTTCGTTGCAGCATGTGGGCTTTAACACAGGGATCAAACCCAAGACCCCTGCATTGGAAGTGTGGAGTCTTAGCCATTGAAGCACCAGGTAAGTCCCTTGGTTCTTCTTCTTTTTTTTTTAATAGCTTGTTTTTGTTCCTCCAATACTGCCTTTTTGTACTTTTTTTAACTGAGATATAATTGACATTTAACACCATATTAGTTTCAAGTGTGCAACATATCATAAACTCAATTCTTAACAACAACAAAAAAACCCAGAAGACACAAAGTAAGATCCATAGCCAAAAGCAAATATAAGAGATTGGCTCTAACATAAAGTATCAGCAAGGCTGAAACCAAATGAACTAATAAGACTTGTGAATAAATGCTAAGGAGGATGTGCAGAAAAATGAACTAACCTACCTCTTGGGTCCAATGGCAATGTTAATTCATTGGTTCCTACCTTTGTGTCAACAAGGCGCCCAGTAATTACGATTTATCAATATTCTACTCCATTGGGCCTCCACTACCTTCACACCTGAGATTCTTAACTCTGCTTTACTCTGTACCATGTGTGTGTGCTAAGTTGCTTCCGTCGTGTCCAACTTCTTGAAACCCTATGGACCACAGCCTGCCAGGTTCCTCTGTCCATGGGATTCCCCAGACAAAAATACGTAGCGGGTTGCCGTGCCCTCCTCCAAGGGATCTTCCCAAGCCAGGGATCAAACCTGAGTCTTTTACATCTCCTGCATAGGCAGGCAGATTCTTTACCACTAGCACCACCTGGGAAGTCTACTGCCATTCCCTTCTCCAGGAGATCTTCCTGACCCAGGGACTGAACCTGGGTCTCCTGCATTGTAGGCAGACACTTTACCATCTGAGCCACCAGGGAAGTCCCAAGTTAAATCCTAGCACCTATCAATACCTGAAATTGTATTATACATTGTTAATTTGTTTGTTGTCTGTCTCCTCACTCTAAAGTAAGTTCCATGAGCAGAGGAACTTTGTCATCAATACTCGGTCTGCAAAAACTATACCTGTCATAAAAGATATTCAATAAATATTTATTATTGGCCGAATCCAATAATACAGCCAATAAAACAAACCTGTCTTGTTTCTGTCTTTTGTCAAAAATGACCTTTGGATTAAAGCAAGGAAGAAAAAGGGACTTCCCTGGCAGTCCAGTGGTTAAGACTTCATGCTTCCAATACAGAGGATATGGGTTCAATTCCTAGTTGGGGAAGGTTAGTACCAACCTTACCTGGTTCGTAAGGTCTCATGTGGCATGGCAAAAAAAAAAAAGTAGGAAAAAATTGGTTAAGAAGAAACAAAGTATTGAAAATTGAGATAACTTATTACGCACCAAGTAGGTGTCAGGCACTTAACCTATATTATCTAATATAATCCTCAAAGTAAAGGGATTGTTATCCTCTTTGGTAGATAAAGAAGCTAAGTAGGCCAAAGGCTTAAGGAATTTGCCCAATCTGGCCAATGTCCAAGCCAAAGTTCAAACTCAGGTCTCTCTGACTTCAGAGCTTGTGTCCTTAAACATGCTGTGATTCTGCCCAATGAATGCAAAACATTTCCATACTATATTTAAATCCCTTGTTGTTATTCAGTCACTAAGTTGTGTCCAACTCTTTTCGACCCCATGGACTACAGCACCCCGGGCTTCCCTGTCCTTATCTATCTCCTGGAGTTTGCTCCAACTCATGTCCATTGAGTCAGGGATGCCATCCAACCATCCTGTCCTCTGTTGCCCCCTTTTCCACCTGCCCTCAATCTTTCCCAGCATCAGGGTCTTTTCCAATGAGTCGGCTCTTTGCACCAGGTGGCCAAAGTATTGGAGCTTCAGCTTCAACATCAGTCCTTCCAGTAAATATTCAGGGTTGATTTTTTTGTTGTCCAAAAGGCTCTCAAGAGTCTTCTCCAGCACCACAGTTTGAAAACATCAATTCTTCGGCTCTCAGCCTTTTTTATGGTCCAACTCTCACATCCATATGTGACTATTGGAAAAACCATAGCTTTGACTATATGGACCTTTGTTAGCAAAGTGATGTCTCTGCTTTTTAATATGCTGTCTAGGTTTGTCATGACTTTCCTTCTAAGGAGTAAGTGTCTTTTACTTTCATGGCTGCAGTCACTGTCTGCAGTGATGCAGTGATTTTGGAGCCCAAGAAAAGAAAATCTGACAGCATTTCCACTTTTCCCCCATTTATTTGCCAGGAAGTGATGGGACCAGATGCCACAATCTAAGTTTTTTGAATGTTGAGTTTGAAGCCAGCATTTTCACTCTCCTCTTTCACCCTCATCAAGAGGCTCTTTAGTTCCTCTTGGGACCCAACCACATTATCTATCAGGATCCTAAAAGTTTTAAAGTGCTTTTTGTAATTATGAAGAAATTAGAAAAAACAGACTAAGTGTTAGAAGACTTAGTCTTACCAATACTAAATGGTGGGTAAATATGTTTATGATTTTAAGAAGAGCAAATTATACAATAAGGGACCACAAAAGTAGATAATTTAGTTGAACTATATATATAACAGTCTTGGTATTTGAAATACCTTTAGACTAGGCACTTCAGTTTGTACCCTGCCCTCCACTTCCTGCTGTCTTCTCCCAGCCATCTTATATATTTTGATTTCCTGTCTGGCCCGCAAAGAAATTTCAGTATATAACCCCAGAAACCATAGAAATCTGTCGCAGGAGAAATTTGAGGACACATACACACTGCACAGGATCACTTTAAGAAAAAGTAGCAATTGATCATTAAGAGCCAAGAGGTTTTCTATAAACTCCTAAGACAAAATTCTTTTTCAAAGTTATTATATTGATTCTAAATGACAAGGAGGTAATGGGGCAAAAGTAGAAAGGAAAGTGTGGATTTTTAAAACCTACATTTTAGAATATCTTAGGGGCAAATACACAACGAAATGGAATGGAAACAATGTTTGCCTCTGGCAAGGGAATGAGAAGGCTGGAGAACAGAAGAAGGAAGAAGACGTATTTTACTGTCTATGTAAAGTAGCTTTTGAATTGTATGAGCCTAACCTCCAGAGTTTTCTGAAGATTCTCTGAGATGATGCTGACACCATCTTCCCAGCCTTTATTGCAACACAGACAAACCAACTTACTTTGTTCTCAATTACCACGGGATGCTAAATTCAGATGTCTGTCGAAGCTTAGTTGTTCCCTACACATGACTCAGCTACCACTCGTCTTCACAGTGCATCTTGTCATGCTGAACCCATTAAGTCACTGCTTAACAAAAATTTGCTCCCTCCCTCTTTTACAGTTTTGGGTTAGTTGATTAATGTTCTTCAGTTTCCCGGCAATGAGAAATAGACTTGTAGGTTGTGAAGTTCTGCTTTCTTTCTTTATCTTTGGTTTTCCACAGACTTTAAGTTTGAAGGAAAATAAGTAAGTTTCAAGCCATTGTTTTATTTAGCTATGTTTTGAATAATTTTGATATACCTTGGCCTAGAAAATACTGAACTTCTGATTTTTAAAAAACGACAAAATGAATCAAAAGATGTCATTAAATTTCTCTTTTCCAAGAAGTAAAATGTAATTATTAGAGATAAAATAGCATACATAAACCTTAGTTAAGGAAATGGAAGGAAAACCTTAAGGAAAACCTTAGTTAAGGAAATGGAAATGGGACTACTCTAACTGATACCCTGTTATCCTCAATCATTTTTTCTAAAGCATTAAAAATATTTTTACTGACAACAACAAAATACAATTTTAGAGCATGCAGTATAGGCAATATTATAGATTCCTGCCATAAATATTAAAATAATATACTAATTTAAAAATATGTGTATATATATATATATATATATATATATGCTCAAAGACATCTATTTCAGTAATGAGTTACTAGTTTACTCTTTCTCCATAAATAAAGAGTGAAAAATTAGTGAGAATTTTTGACCATTACTTTTCTGTGCTCTGTTAACCAAAGTTGAAATACACCCTGAGTGTTTTCTTCCTCCTGGAGGTATTATCTTTGAACTTACCCCAAATTTAACAGCATAAACCTAAAAATAACAACTTTGGCTTCATTTTTAAAACCTAAGAACGATTGCTAACCAAAGCAAATATACTCAAAATGCACAAGTGCAAGCAATAATATGGAATAAAAATACTCAAACCCTTGGAGAGTTTACTCCATTCATTTCGTTTCTTGGAGCATAATTGTCTGGTTTATGGACTGAACAGATCTTTTGCTCCTTCTCACTCCAAATATAGTTATACTTCTGCCATTTAACCACTCATTTTCTTCTCCCCATAAGAATCTAGGAGAAATAAAAAGAAGAACCAACATCTCAGATCTTGGACTTTCAAAGGGACAGTACTCTATAAAGTATAGTCAATATTATGGTCTGCTACTCCAGCTCACTGGTGGCCCAAATTTGATTCAAAACACTCTGGAAATTTCCATCAGCTAATGAAAGCCATTCTTTCAAAAGTTTATGCTTCTTTCCCAAAGATAGTTCTCACCCGATAACTGGTCAATGTGAGGTTATAAATGACTGGCCTCTTGTCTCAAGGTGGAACATGTGTGAAGGGACTCCCAGCTCCAAAACTTCTTGTGGAGGCCTCTCTTGTGACTGGATCAAAGATCAGCTTTTCCCATTGCTTTCATTCCTTAAAGGTGCTGTCCCTGAAAGTACTTCTCAAAAAACCTTTCTCCATCAATCACTAAGTAAGAGTCTGCTTCTAGGAGACAATCTAAGGCATATTTTATTTTCTTCCAGCAAAAGTAAATTGCTTTGTAGTAATGACAGGGACAGAGGAAAGGGACAAAGTCGGTGATTAAATAGTTAATCCCAGTAGGGGATTGTAAGTAGAAAAATATGGGAGACCCCTGTAAGTTAACGATTACTCAAGAGAGCAGGTCTACTTAACCACAAAACCAAGCAGGCTTGCTTAGCAATAAAACCCATGCAGCAGAAGCATGAGACATGTCCCCAAACAATAAAACAACATCTTGCCCAGTGAGCTCAGTAAGTTAATGATCCCTAGGACATGCTTTCTGCACACACCAAAAACAATAATTTGCGGACCTAGCTTGACCAAGTAAGGACAAGAAAACTCACCTGTCGACCTGGTGGAGGAACTGATGATGAAAGCATGAGCTCTACTCAAGAAATACAAAGAAGTTATTTTCCCCCTTCCCATGATTTCCCCCTTTTCCTATGATTATAAAACTATAGCCAAGTAAGTTTTCAGGGTGTGGCACCCCCTTGCCTGCCTGCTTGTAATTCTCACAAGCATCCTATTCTAATAAATCACTTCCTATCTATCACACTGCCTCTCACTGAATTATTTTCTGCACTGAAACATAAAGGACTGTGGTACCAGAGCCCTACAAAGCCCCTGAAATGACACCAAATGGTTTCAGCAATAGCCCTGTACTCTTTTTCTTAACATGTCCCTTCAATTTTCCAGTGGTTTTTGTTCTTTTTAAGTTCCTGCAGCTGCATAGGACACAGAATATTAATAACAGCAGTAAAATGAAAGCTGTGTTATTCCCTGCCTATTTTATAGCTACTCAAAACAATATTCTTAATTTTCTCTGAGATGAGGGAGAAGACAGCCCGTGAAATTAGGTAAGTTTAACTGACCTTCACGGAAATCAAACTCATGACCTTGGCATTATTTTACCGTGCTCTGCCCAGCCGAGCTAAGGGGTTCACAGAGAAAGCTGAAAAATGAGATTTTAAGACTACTTCTATAAATCTTGCTGCCTCCATTAACAATCACCACCAAGAGTAATCCAAAAATTGTATTTTTGAGGGCTTTTACGTTTCTCCAGTAGATTCTAGCTGAAAGTGACAGGCTGATCATATAAATTCTTCTCCTTGCCTGCCTAAGAACCTCTTTAAAATTAAGAGAATTGGAGAAGAAACAACAGCAGATTAAAAATGTCAACAGTTTTTTTTAAACCAAGATCAGATGAAGTAGCAGTTACTGATTGTGCAAAGCAGAAACTGAATAGCTCCAGAAAAAAATACATTTTGTAACTCTCCAGTGAAACAGCTGGCTTCCGCCTAATCATCCTAAGTAAACAGAAAAAAGGGGCCCAGAGAAGACAGAGATAATGTAAGAAGAAGAAAATTCTTTTTAAAACTCTAAAACTTTCAAGGAAGTAAGAGATTATGTGACAGTCGATTAAAAAAAAAAGACTTCTGTAAAAAAATTAAACAGAAAATGTAAAAGCTATCTAGAAATTAAAAATGTAATAGCCAAAATAATAATGTGATTTGAAGTGTTGGAAGAGAAGGTTAATGAATCCCCCGGAAAACAGAGAAAGAGAAAATAAAAGAGATATAGATGATCAATCCAGTAAGGCTGAAAACCAAGTTGTAGAATGTTTGCAAAAAGAGAAAATACAGATGAGTAAATTATCAATGAAATAATACTAGAAAATTCCCCAGACCCAAATGACAGGAGGCTACAAATTGAAAAAGCCCAGATACCTTAAGCAGTGGCTAAAGAAACACTCACTCAAAAGTTTGTCATTGTGAAGTTTTATAACACCGGAGATGAAGATTTTGAAATCTTCCAGAGAGGAAAAACAGGTGGTATGCATAGAAGCAAGAGAGAATGGCTTCAGAATTCTGTCATCAATAAGAATGCTAGAAGATAATGAAACAATGCTTTCAGAATTGTGAGGAAAAAGTACCATTCAAGGCCATAACATAGACTAAGGATATTTTCATTGATTCAAGGACCCAGATATGTTATTTTCTGTCCATCCTTCTCTGGATTTTACTAAAGATGTACTACAACAAAAGAGAGATATAGATAAAGACAGAGAAAGACATGCAATCTGGGAAACACTACAGTGCAACATATAAGAAGCAGGCCCAGAGAACAGTCAATACAGACTGAAAAAAGACAGAGGTATCTAGGAATATGGAGATATGTTTATACACAAAGAAACAGTTAATATGGATTTTTTTTAAAAAGTAATTGTTTCAGAGGCAGTCACTGAGAGATAATTTGAAGGAGTGGGGCAAGAAACTCCTGTTTGTTTTTATAACTTATTAGGTGCTATTTGATTTTTTTTTTAAATATGTGCATGTAGCAAATACTTTGATTAAAATGTTAATTAAGTAATTGATAAAAGGTTAAATAAAACAATTTTCTCTTATAAAATATCTAAGTACTATAAATAAAAGCTGAACACAAAAGGATCACTTGTCCTAAATAAAAATATGCCAAACAAATTTGCACTTGCTCTTTTGGCACCTTGACAATCAATTTGCTATAAAAGGTAAGGATGACTGAGCCAATGAAATTCAAGTTAATGCATTGTGCTTGAATGACATGAGCTTATAATGGACTTAGACATGAGCTTATAATGGACTTAGAGAATGCACTAATGGTGATTTTGCATGGCTTCTGATCTAACCTAGCATTATATCCATAGGAAGTTTAAAATAGTCTTTATTATGCAATTATGGCTATTTTAAATGATTGTATTGCTGGGCAAATGACATATTTATTCATTTTGTCATATTAAGATATCTAGGGTTCTTTTCAAATTTTTAATTTATTTTTGGCTGTGCTGGGTCTTCAATGCCGGGCACAGGCTTTCTTTTTGCAGGGATCTGGGTCTACTCTTCATTATGGTGCACAGGCATCTTGTTGCAGTGGCTTCTCTTGGTGCAGAGCTCCAGCTCTAGGCACTTGGGCTTCAGTAGTTGTGGCACATGGGCTTAGTTGCCCCATGGCATGTGGAATCTTCCTGGAGAGAGGATTGAACCCACGTCCCCTGCATTGGCGGGTGGATTCCCAACCAGTGGACCACCAGGGAAGTCCTAGGGTTCTTTCAAATGGAGCAAATGCAAGGTGGACTTGACTAACTCCCTTGCCTTAGCTTTGGTATTAAACTTCAACAATTCTTAAGGGTTTCTTTTCACACCCTCCCCCCAAATTAGAACTGCCATTTTCTTTCTCCCTCTAACTTTAGTGACATATGTCTTTTGAATTGAGCTTTAGTAGATCCTTTGACTATAGTTTGTAAAACAAAGCACATGATACTTGCTAGTTAAGTGATGAGTATTTAGGGTCTCGATTATAGTATTCAATCTACCTCTGTTTGTACAGGAATTTTCTTTACTAAAACAGCTAGAATAAAGGTGGGTTTCCAATAAAGGAAGGCTTCTAATAAAGGGTTTCCCTGGTGGATTAGCCAATAAAGACTCTGCCTGCAATGTGAGAGACCTGGGTTTGATCCCTGGGGAAGATTGCCTGGAGAAGGGAAAGGCAACCCAGTCCAGTATTCTTGCCTGAAAAATTCCATGAAGAGAGGAGCCTGGCAAACTACAGTGCAAGAGATTGCAAGGAGTCAGACACCACTGAGTGACTAACACTTTTCAGTTTCCAATAAAGGAAAGCATTTGTTAATATCTATCTTTGTTTGTTCAGTGAGTCAACTTAGGAAGGCAAGAGTCCATTTTCTTTTCAATCTTTTCCATTATATGCAGCCTACATAACAATAATAAAGATTTCATCCTCATCAGCAAAACAGGCCTTGGCCTGCTAAGAACCTGAAGGAGAGACCCTCCAGGGAAACCTCAGTGGGAGGCAAAGTGTTGATGAGTCAGCTGGTGGTACACTTTTTCTGCCTTGATACTAAATCGGAGCTTCAGTTAATGAGTAGGATTGCTTTGTTGCTGAAACACTTGTTTCGGGAATGACCATAGATAGGTCTGAGGGTGTAGATATTAACAGACTCTAACTAAAAAATAACTCCTTTTTTTTTTTGGCACTGTTTGTTTCAAAACATGAAGTGCTACTTATAGAAACCTAGACAAGTTGCTATTTGCATAATTATTCTGTCACTGAAACTCCATTGGTGGTTATAGTTAAATTAAAAAATGATACTGCCTTTCTTGCTCTAAACTGTTTGACTGGGCTGTTTACATAGTAAGCTGTGCCAAGCCTAATCTTCCTCCCAAAGCCTGTGTTTTGCTGATCCTTCAGGTGATTCATCTACTATATACACATGAAAGTTATAGTTCACAAGGTTGTTTTTAAAATTAATTAATGTTTGCTCTGTACTTTATGATCCTAAGATGAAAGGCATTAAGGAAATGCAGTGTGTCTACATAAAATAATAAGATCAGTACACATTGTAAAGAATGTTAGGATCTTTCTGAATGAAAGCTGAAGTATTAACTTCAGGTTATTTTTTATTAGTGTTTGTAGAAAAACCAAACAGCATTTGGAGGAATATAATGAAACTCAGTCAACAAAGGTCCGTCTAGTCAAGGCTTCGGTTTTTCCAGTGGTCATGTATGGATGTGAGAGTTAGACTATAAAGAAAGCTGAGCGCTGAAGAATTGATGCTTTTGAACTGTGGTGTTGGAGAAGACTCTTGAGAGTCCCTTGGACTGCAAGGAGATCCAACCAGTCCATCCTAAAGGAGATCAGTCCTGGGTGTTCATTGGAAGGACTGATGTTGAAGCTGAAACTCCAATACTTTGGCCACCTGATGCAAAGAGCTGACTCATTTGAAAAGACCCTGATGTTGGGAAAGATTGAGGGCAGGAGAAGGGGATGACAGAGGATGAGATGGTTGGATGGCATCACCGACTCAATGGATATGGGTTTGGGTAGTAGACTCTGGCAGTTGGTGATGGACAGGGAGGCCTGGCATACTGCAGTGCATGGGGTCGCAAAGAGTCGGACATGACTGATCGACTGAACTGAATGAAACTTAAGAAGTTTTCAGGTAAACATGTAACTGACAAAAGCAGATGTAATTCTGTTGTAGACTAAGGAAATACAGACTAATGATACCTAAATATCAAAAAGAATGAAAGAAACAAAGAAAGGAAAGGGCGGAAAAACCCACATATTCAATGTTCAAAGAAAGCAGACTGAAAATAAGAACGATTCTTGATTCTCAAGATTCTTTTCCCATTGAGATAAACAACTCTAAACTGGCCCCAAAAGAGTTTATCAAAAATGTTTGATCTTATTTTACTCTGCATAGTTTTACACGCAGTTGATGGAAGCCTGTTCAAAGAAAGGAGGGTGTAAACACTGGGTAAGCATAAACATCAGTGAACAGAGGAGACCCCCCTGAGAGTTATGTTTGAACCCATCCTTTATTTCCCTCCTCTTGATAATGAAGGCCTAATAATATTTCCTTTCAAATATCACTTCCTCCTGCCATTCACACCTGCCTCACCCCAGCTGGATCCCTCAGCATCTCAGATCTGGATTGCCACAGTAGTCACCTGGCTGGCATCCCTGAACACTCTCACTCTGTATACCAAATTTATCCTGTCTAAACCCCCTTCCTGCCTTTGAAGGCCTGTTATCATCAGGCCCCCTCTTCTTACCCTGTGTAACTCTCTGTTCAGCGGCATTGTTCTCCTTGGAGGTTATTCCCTCCTTCATAATCTTTAAACCATTGAGAGGCACTATCCTTCGCCTCCACCAATCTAAATTAAAACCATTCTCAAGGTTTCTGGTCAGTTTTAAAGCCTTCTCTAACTATGCCAGCTCTCAACAATATTTCTCTTTTCTGATAGTTTTGACATCTAGGCACCTAGAGTTTGTGCCACAATCTTTTTTTTAACGCAGTTTTATTTATTTTTGGTTGTGCAGGGTCTTCCTTGCTGCTTGGGCTTTTCTCTAGTTGAGGCGATCAGGGGTTACTCTCTAGCTGTGATGCGCAGGCTTCTCATTGCAGTGGCTTCTCTTGTTGCAAAGCATGGGCTTCATTGCAGAACACAGGCTCTAGGGCATGGGGGCTTCAGTGGTTTTGAACACGCAGGCTCTAGAATGTGGGCTCAATAGTTGTGGCCAATGTGTTTAGTTGTGCCAGAGCATGTGGGATCTTCCTGGAACAGGGATCGAACCTGTTGTTCTTATGTACACAATGAGACTGTCATCTCCTTGAGGACAAAGACTGGGGTTTTTTAAATAAATTTCCAGATTAATAAATTAGTTGATTGATTTTTGGCTGCACTGGGTCTTGGTAGCTGCACATGGGCTTCCTCTAGTTGCAGTGTGCTGGCTTCTCATAGAGGTAGCTTCTCTTGTTGTGAAGCATGGGCTCTAGTTGCCCAAGGGCATTTGGAATCTTCCTGGACCAGGGGTCAAACCCATGCCCCCTGCAATGGTAGGCAGATTCATAGCCACTGGACCACCAGGGAAGTCTGGAAAAGACTGTTCTTGATATACATTTGGCATGTCACAGAGTACAACACTTAACAAGGAACAAAGTAAACATTTGTCTGATTGGCTGATCCTAACTGTGGTCTACTGTTGTCTCTCTTTGAAAATAGGATTGTGGGGTGGGGGCAGGTTCATATTATATTTCATCCTAATATTGGCAGTAGAGCCCTCTGGATCCTGGCTTTAGGAGGGAAAACTCTGATTTTATAGTTTACATCTTGAATGTTCCTCTGTTTTTTGTGCCCCTAGTCCTTCTCGGTCACAAAAACTGAATTTACCAAGAGAGGCAAACTCAGCAAATGTTCTCAAGGAGAAAACTCAGAGCTCCTTGTAAAACTGAGAGCGCCTGACTTTATTCAGAACTTGGTCTGAATATTCCTAACTTCCTTGCCAGCTTCTCTCTATATATATTATATTATATATATTATATATATATATAAATATTATATATATTATATTATATATATTATATTATATATATATTTAAGATCTTTTAAGAAATTATTTATTTTTGGTTTATATATATTATATATATATATTTAAGATCTTTTAAGAAATTATTTATTTTTGGTTATGCTGGGTCTTCATTGCTATGTGTGGGCTTTCTGTACTCGTGAAGAGTAGAGGCTACTCTTCGTTACAAAGCACAGGCTTCTCATGGTGACTCCTCTTGTCAGGTGGTTGCAGCTCACAGGCTCTAGAGTAGTTGCAGGCTTTAGTTGCCCATCGCACAAGGAGTCTTCTGTATTGAACCCATGTCCCCTCCCTGCACTGGCAGGCAAATTCTTATCCACTATACCACCACGGACGTCCCTACAAGATAATTTTTAAGAAAATATTTCAACCAACATTTTTTGTTGCTTTCAACAGGAGGGTCTAAGTCATTGATATTATTTTTCTTTGTTTATGTTATTCAAAAGGATCATATTATATCAATACATGGTTTTATAACCTGCTTTTTAATATTCACCATGTATAAAGAACATATTTTAAGGAATATGTGTCTGCAATCATCAATTGTTTTTTCATTCAACAAATATTTCCTGAAGACCTGATATCTTTGAGACATTTTTAGCCCCTAATGATACAACAATGGATAATACACAGTTCCTATATGTATGAAACTTAAATTCTAGGGGAGGAGAAATATCAACCTATTCAGTTCAGTTCAGGGGCTCAGTTGTGTCCAACTCTGTGACCCCATGAACTGCAGCATGTCAGGCCTTCCTGTCCATCACCAACTCCTGGAGTTCACCCAAACCCATGTCCGTTGAGTCAGTGATGCCATCCAACCATCTCATCCTCTGTCATCCCCTTCTCCTCCTGCCCTCAGTTTTCCCAGCATCAGGGTCTTTTCAAATGAGTCAGCTCTTCACATCAGGTGGCCAAAGTACTGGAGTTTCAGCTTTAGCATCAGTCCTCCCAATGAACACCCAGGACTGATCTCCTTTAGAATGGACTAGTTGGATCTCCTTGCAGTCCAAGGGATTCTCAAGAGTCTTCTCCAACACCACAGCATCAATTCTTTTGCACTCAGCTTTCTTTATAGTCCAACTCTCACATCCATACATGACTACTGGAAAAACCATAGCCTTGACTAGATGGACCTTTGTGGACAAAGTAATGTCTCTGCTTTTCAATATGCTGTTGGTTAGTTATAACTTTCTTTCCAAGAAGTGTCTTTTAATTTCATGGCTGCAATCACCATCCGCAGTGATTTTGGAGCCCAGAAAAATAAAGTCAGGCACTATTTCCACTGTTTCCCCATCTATTTGCCATGAAGTGATGGGACCGGATGCCAATATTTTCTGAATATTCAGCTTAAAGCCAACTTTTCACTCTCCTCTTTCGCTTTCATCAAGAGACTCTTTAGTTCTTCACTTTCTGCCATAAGGGTGGTGTCACCTGCATATCTGAGGTTATTGATTATAACACAGTAAACTATATAATTGGGCTTCCCAGTTGGCGCTAGTGGTAAAGAACCCATCTGCTGATGCAGGAGTTGTAACAGATATGGGTTCAATCCCTGGGTCAGGAAAATCCCCTTTAAGAGGGCATGGCAACCCACTCCAGTATTCTTGCCTAGAGAATCCCATGGACAGAGGAGCCTGGTGGGCTATGGTCCACAGGGTCAAAAAGAGTTGAACACCACTGAAGTGACTTAGCAAACAAAACAAGCTATATAATTACAAACTTTCTTATGAAGAAAAAATAGAGGGTATTATGAGAGAGGCCCTCAGTTTAGACTGAGAAGTCAGGGTAGGCCATTCTGAACAAGAAACATTAGAGACTAAAAGATAAATAAGAATTAGCCAGGTGAAGAGGGAAGGGAAGAACTTCCAGGCAGAAGGGAGAGCATGTATGAAGTCCCTGAGACAAGAGGGAGCGTGTCATGTTTTGAAGATGAAATCAAGCAGAGAACTTGTAGTAGAGATCTAAGGGGGAGAGAGTGAGACACAAGCTGGAGAAATACACTGGGGCCAGATCATACATGGTCTTCTATGCTCTATTAGTCAGCTCTGGCTGCTACAAAAGACTGGGTGGCCTAAGCAACAGAAATTTATTGTCTCACAGTTATTCAGGGTGAAAGTCCAAGATCAAGGTGCTAGCTAGCATGGGCAGGATCTGGTGTGAGTTCTTCTACTGGCTTGCAGACAGTGGCCTTCTGGCTGTGGCCTCATGTGGTGGGGAGAGAGCTCTGGTAGCCTTTCCTCTTTTTATAAAGAGCTTTGGTGCAATCAGACCAGGTGTGTGTTAGTCACTCAGTCATGCCTGACTCTTTGCAATGCCATGGGGTATAGCCCACCAGGCTCCTCCATCCATTGGATTTTCCAGGCAAGAATACTTGCCATTTTCTTCTCCAGGGGATCCTCCTACCCAGGGATTGAACTCAAGTCTCCTGCATTGCAGGCAAACTCTTTACTATGTGAGCTGCCAGGGAAGCCCTATCAGATCAAGGCTCCACCCTTCATCTCAATTACCTCCTTAAAGATGCTACTACCAATACAATCCATGGGAGGTTAGAGCTTCAACATATGAATTTGGGGAGGGGACACAATTCAGCCTGTAGCATATGCCATGGATTTCAAATTCATTTTAAGTGTGATAAGAAGCCATTGAAGAGTTTCATGCCAGGAAGTCACATGATCAGTTTATGTCTTGAAAGAATTGGTGTGATTCTTCAAAGACAGAAGAGGAGAGACCAGTTACGAGACTAAATAGCCAAGATACAATAAGGCAGCTGGAGCCTCTTTGGTGTCAGTGATGAGCAGAGAGAATTCAATGCATTCTAGGACAAATTTAGGAATAAGCATTGTCACCATTTAGTGATTATCTTGATGTAAGCAAGACCTGAGTGTCTAGATTTATGGCATGGCCATGACTGGATGGTGGCATAATTTACTGAGGTTCACTTCAGTTCAGTTGCTCAGTCTTGTCCAACTCTTGTGACCCCATGGACTGCAGCATGCCAGGCTTTCCTGTTCATCACCAACTCCTGGAGCTTACTCAAACTCATGTCCATCATGTTGGGGACGCTATCCAACCATCTCACCCTCTGTTGTCCCCTTCTCCTCCTGCCTTCAACCTTTCCCAGCATCAGGGTCTTTTCCAACAAGTTGGTTCTTCTCATAAGGTGGCCAAAGGATTGGAGTTTCAGCTTCAGCATCACTGCTTCCAATGAACATTCAGGACTGATTTCCTTTAGGAAGGACTGATTGGATCTCTTTGCAGTCCAAGGGACTCTCAATTCTCCAACACCACAGTTCAAAAGCATTAATTCTTTGGCACTCAGCTTTCTTTATTGTCCAACTCTCACATCCATACATGACTACTGGAAAAACCATAGCTTTGACTAGATGGACCTTTGTTGGCAAAGTAACGTCTCTGCTTTTGAATATGCTGCCTAGGTTGGTCATAACTTTCCTTCCAAGGAGTAAGTGTCTTTTAGTTTCATGGCTGCAATCACCATCTTCAGGGATTCTGGAGCCCCCAAAAACAAAGTCTGTCACTGTTTCCAATGTTTCTGCATCTATTTGCCATGAAGTGATGGAACTGGATGCCATGATCTTAGTTTTCTGAATGTTGAGTTTTAAGCCAGCTTTTTCACTCTTCTCTTTCACTTTCATCAAGAGGCTCTTTAGTTCTTCTTTGCTTTCTGCCATAAGGGTGGTGTCATCAGCATATCTGAGGTTACTGATATTTCTCCTGGCAATACTGATTCCATCTTGTGCTTCATCCAGCCTGGCATTTCGCATGATGAACCCTGCATATAAGTTAAATAAGCAGGGTGACAACATACAGCCTTGATATACTCCTTTCCCGATTTGGAACCAGTCTGTTGTTCCATGTCCAGTTCTAACTGTTGCTTCTTGACCTGCATACAGATGTCTCAGGAGGCATGTCAGGTGGTCTGGTATTCCCATCTCTTGAAGATTTTCCACAGTTTGTTGTGATCCACACAGTCAAAGGCTTTGGCATAGTCAATAAAGCAGAAGTAGATATTTTTCTGGAACTCTTGCTTTTTTGATGATCCAATGGAGATTGGCAATTTCATCTCTGGCTCCTCTGTTTTTTCGAAATCCAGCTTGAACATCTGGAAGCTCATGGTTCACGTACTATTGAAGCTTGGCTTGGAGAATTAAATGTGCATTAATTTTTTGAAACACCATCCTTGTAGAGAAGGGGGACAAAAAGAAGCAAATGTAGAAAAATATGGGAAACTATTGAAAATATGTCCATTTCCCCAGTACCCCTCTACTGCTCCATCCTGCAACACAAAATTACTGCAGCTCACGTTTTCATCAAAATTCCGCTATAACTTAAAAATCAATATGGCTGGAGGTCTCCTGGTCCCTACATGGGAGTGTAGTTTTTATAGATATTAAACAAAAATCTCTAAATTAAATTTGTCTTTATATATTCTTTTAAAATATAGAAGCCATGGGCCCCAGGCAGCCGCCCTCCTAGGCCTCCAGTGTCGGTAATCTGACAGTCTACTTTTGGTTCAAGTTTTAACAAAAATAAAACTCTAGTTCCATGGTTAATTGCACTTTGTAATTTAGAGGAGCATTCTTCAATATAAATGTCCAACAACCCAGAGCAGCTTAAACTATGGGGTTTAAGCATTCTTTGGCATTGCCTTTCTTTGGGATTGTAGTGAAAACTGAACTTTTCCAGTCCTGTGGCCACTATGAAACTATGAGCCAGGCAGGTGGAGAGTTCTGACAAAATATGGTTCACTGGAGAAGAGAATGGCACAGCACTTCAGTATTCTTGCCTTGAGAACCCCATGAACAGTATGAAAAGGCAAAAAATAGGACACTGAAAGATGAACTCCCCAGGTCAGTAGGTGCCCAATATGCTACTGGAGATCAGTGGAGAAATAACTCCAGAAAGAATGAAGAGATGGAGCCAAAGCCAAAACAACACCCAGTTGTGGATGTGACTGGTGAGGGAAGTAAAGTTCAATGCTGTAAAGAGCAATATTGCACAGGAACCTGGAATGTTACATCCACGAATCAAGGCAAACTAGAAGTGGTCAAACAGGAGATGGCAAGAGTGAACATCGACATTTTAGGAATCATTGAACTAAAATGGTATGACCTAAATCAAATCCCTTACATTTATACAGTGGAAGTGAGAAATAGATTCAAGGGATTAGATCTGATAGAGTGCCTGAAGAAGGAAATGGCAACCCATTCCAGTGGACAACCTATGGACAGAGGTTTGTGACATTGAACAGAAGGTAGGGATCAAGACTATCCCCAAGAAAAAGAAATGCAAAAAGGCAAAATGGTTGTCTGAGGAGGTCTTATAAATAGCTATGAAAAGAAGAGAAGTGAAACATGAAGGAGAAAAGTAAAGATACACCCATTTGAATGCAGAGTTCCAAAAAATAACAAGGAGAGATAAGAAAGCCTTCCTCAGTGATCAATGCAAAGAAATAGAGGAAAACAATAGGATTGGAAAGACTAGAGATCTCTTCAAGGAAATTAGAGATACCAAGGGAACATTTCATGCAAAGATGGGCACAATAAAGGACAGAAATGGTATGGATCTAACAGAAGCAGAAGATAATTAAGAAAAGGTGGCAAGAATACACAGAACTATACAAAAAAGATCTTCATGACCCAGATAATCATGATGGTGTGATTACTCACCTAGAGCCAGACATCCTGGATTGCAAAGTCAAGTGGACCTTAGGAAACATCACTACAAACAAAGCTAATGGAGGTGATGGAATTCCAGTTGAGCTATTTCAAATCCTAAAAGATGATGCTGTGAAAGTGCAGCACTCAATTTACTGAGGTGAGAAACACTAAAAGTGCAGGTTTAGATCAAGAAGAAGATAAATGTAAGTCTATTTTGAAATGCTGAATTTGAGATGTCTACAGAGAAGGCAATGGCACCCTACTCCAGTACTCTTGCCTGGAAAATCCCATGGATGGAGGAGCCTGGTAGGCTGCAGTCCATGGGGTCACTAAGAGTCCGACACGACTGAGTGACTTCACTTTCACTTTTCAGTTTCATGCATTGGAGAGGAAAAAGGCAACCCACTCCAATGTTCTTGCCTGGAGAATCCCAGGGATGGGGGAGCCTGGTGGGCTGCCATCTATGGGGTCACACAGAGTCGGACACGAGTAAAGCGACTTAGCAGCAGCAGCAACCAGACATCTAAGTGAGGTGTCAGGTAAGAAATATATGGATCAGAAGCTCAGCAGATAGATCTAGGATAATGATACAAGGATGAGGGCATCATCAGTTGGTATTTAAGTCACAGGAGTAGGTAAGATTAAACAGGAAGAGAGAACAGAATAAAGAAAAAAGGGGGGCCTAAAACTAAGCTTTGAAGAACATAATTTCCTCATCATCACTTCATGATGAAAAACTTTAAACATAAAGAGTTACACTGTGAGCATCCATATACCCACCACCAACATTCTATAACTGGCTTTTCACTATATTTGTTTTTTCCCATTTCTATTTATTTGTCTAGTCTTCTATCCATCTAACAAGGTATTTTATTTTTGATGCATTTCAAAGTAAGCTGCAGATATTAGTACATTTCACCCCTAAAAGCATGCACATCAACCAGAGTTCAATATTTATCTATCAGTTCAGTTCAGTTCAGTTCAGTCGCTCAGTCATGTCCGACTCTTTGTGACCCCATGAATTGCAGCACTGACTTTTTCCACTCCTGTGGCCACTGCTGAGTTTTCCAGATTTGCTGGCATATTGAGTGCAGCACTCTACAGTATCATCTTCCAGGAGTTGAAATAGCTCAACTGGAATTCCATCACCTCCACTAGCTTTGTTTGTAGTGATGCTTTCTAAGGTCCACTTGACTTCACATTCCAGGATGTCTGGCTCTTAGGTGAGTGATCACATCATCGTGATTATCTTGGTCGTGAAGATCTTTTTTGTACAGTTCTTCTGTGTATTCTTGCCACCTATTCTTAATATCTTCTGTTTCTGTTAAGTCCATACCATTTCTGTCCTTTATTGAGCCTATCTTTGCATGAAATGTTCCCTTGGTAGCTCTGATTTTCTTGACGAGATCTCTAGTCTTTCCCATTCTGTTGTTTTCCTCTATTTCTTTGCACTGATCGCTGAGGAAGGCTTTCTTGTCTCTCCTTGCTATATTCTGGAACTCTATATTCAGATGCTTATATCTTTCCTTTTCTCCTTTGCTTTTTGCTTCTCTTCTTTTCACAGCTATTAGTAAGGCCTGCCCAGACAGCCATTTTGCTTTTTTGCATTTTTTTTTTCCGTGGGGATGGTCTTGATCCTTTTCTCCTGTACAATGTCACGAATGTCCATAATTTATCAGGCACTCGATCTATCAGATCTAGTCCCTTAAATCTATTTCTCACTTCCAATGTATAATCATAAGGGATTTGATTTAGGTCATACCTGAATGGTCTAGTGGTTTTCCCTACTTTCTTCAATTTAAGTCTGAATTTGGCAATAAGGAGTTCATGATCTGAGCCACCATTAGCTCCCGGTCTTGTTTTTGCTGACTGTATAGAGCTCCTCCAACTTTGGCTGCAAAGAATATAATCAGTCTGATTTCAGTATTGACTATCTGGTGATGTCCATGTGTAGAGTCTTCTCTTGCGTTGTTGGAAGAGGGTGTTTGCTATGACCAGTGTGTTCTCTTGGCAAAACTCTATTAGCCTTGCCCTGCTTCATTCCGTATTCCAAGGCCAAATTTGCCTGTTACTTCAGGTGTTTCTTGACTTCTTACTTTTGCATTCCAATCCCCTATAGAGAAAAGGACATCTTTTTGGGGTGTTAGTTTTAAAAGGTCTTGTCGGTCTTCATAGAACCATTCAACTTCAGCTTCTTCAGAGTTACTGGTTGGGGCATAGACTTGGATTACTGTGATATTGAATGGTTTGCCTTGGAAACGAACAGAGATCATTCTGTCATTTTTGAGATTGCATCCAAGTACTGCATTTTGGACTCTTTTGTTGACCATAATGGCTACTCCATTTCTTGTAAGGGATTCCTGCCCACAGTAGTAGATATAATGGTCATCTGAGTTAAATTCACCCATTCCAGTCCATTTCAGTTCGCTGATTCCTAGAATGTTGATGTTCACTCTTGCCATCTCCTGTTTGACCACTTCCAATTTGCCTTGATTCATGGACCTGACATTCCAGGTTCCTATGCAATATTGCTCTTTACAGCATTGGACCTTGCTTCTATTGCCAGTCACATCCACAGCTGGGTATTCTTTTTGCTTTGTCTCCATCCCTTCATTCTTTCTGGAGTTATTTCTCCACTGATCTCCAGTAGCATATTGGGTACCTACCAACCTGGGGAGTTCCTCTTTCAGTATCCTATTGTTTGCCTTTTCATACTGTTCATGGGGTTCTCAAGGCAAGAATACTGAAGTGGTTTGCCATTCCCTTCTCCAATGGACCACATTTTGTCAGACCTCTCCACCATGACCCGCCTGTCTTGGGTGGCCCCACATGGCATGGCTTAGTTTCATTGAGTTAGACAAGGCTGTGGTCCCTGTGATTAGATTGACTAGTTTTCTGTGATTATGGTTTCAGTGTGTCTGCCCTCTGATGCCCTCTCACAACATCTACCATCTTACTTGGGTTTCTCTTACCTTGGACGTGGGGTATCTCTTCACGGCTGCTCCAGCAAAGCACAGCCACTGCTCCTTACCTTGGACAAGGGGTATCTCCTCACTGCTGCCTCTCCTGACCTTGAACGTGGAGTAGCTCCTCTCGGCCCTCCTGCACCCGCGCAGCCACTGATCCTTGGACGTAGGGTAGCTCCTCTCGGCCGCTGCCCCTGACCTTGGGCGAGGGGTAACTCCTCTCGGCCTATGGGACTTTTTAAATTGAAATTTATATATAATGAAAATGTTCCATTTGATGAATTTTAACAAATGTATAATTGCCTGTTTAATGCAAATTCCTATCAATATATACACATCATGACGACCCCAGAAAATTCCCTCAAGTCCCTTTCAGTCAGTCTCTACTCCCTCTCCCACAGCTGCTGCTACTGCTGCTGCTGCTGCTGTTAAGTTGCTTCAGTCGTGTCTGACTCTGTGCAACCCCATAGACAGCAGCCCACCAGGCTCCCCTGTCCCTGGGATTCTCCAGGCAAGAACACTGGAGTGGGTTGCCTTTTTCTTCTCCAATGCATGAAAGTGAAAAGTGAAAGGGAAGTCTCTCAGTCCTGTCCGACTCTTCGAGACCCCACGGACTGCAGCTCACCAGGCTCCTCCGTCCATGGGACTTTCCAGACAAGAGTACTGGAGTGGGTTGCCATTGCCTTCTCCCACAGAGGCAACCATATTTTTGATATTTTTCCACCAAAGATTGCCTGTTCCAGAGTTTCATATAAATGAAATTATATAGTATATAGTGGTACGGATGTGAGAGTTGGACTGTGAAGAAAGCTGAGTGCCGAAGAATTGATGCTTTTGAACTGTGGTGTTGGAGAAGACTCTTGAGAGTCCATTGGACTGCAAGGAGATCCAACCAGTCCATTCTGAAGGAGATCAGCCCTGGGATTTCTTTGGAAGGAATGATGCTAAAGCTGAAATTCCAGTACTTTGGCCACCTCATGCGAAGAGTTGACTCACTGGAAAAGACTCTGATGCTGGGAGGGATTGGGGGCAAAAGGAGAAGGGGACGACAGAGGATGAGATAGCTGGATGGCATCACTGACTCGATGGATGTGAGTCTGAGTGAACTCCGGGAGTTGGTGGTGGACATCGAGGCCTGGCGTGCTGAGATTCATGGGCTGGCAAAGAGTTGGACACAACTGAGTGACTGAACTGAACTGAACTCTTTCTTATATGTAAGGCTTCTTTTATTCAGCAAGATGTTTTTGAGACTCATTCATGTCATTGCAAGTATAATTAGCTTGTTCCTTTTTCTTGATGAGTATTACTATATTGTATGGGAAAATCCCATGGATGGAGGAGCCTGGTGAGCTGCAGTCCATAGGGTCACTACGAGTCGGACGCAACCGAGCGACTTCACTTTCACTTTTCACTTTCTCGCAATGGAGAAGGAAATGGCAACCCACTCCAGTGTTCTTGCCTGGAGAATCCCAGGGACGGCAGAGCCTGGTGGGCTGCTGTCTATGGGGTCGCACAGAGTCGGACACGACTGAAGCGACTTAGCAGCAGCAGCAGCAGCAGCAGCATGGTGACACCATTGTTTAGATTTTCTTCTATTGATGGACACTAAAATGCTGTTTCTCATGTGAGGTCATCATAAGTGAAGCTGCTACGAACATTTATATGTAAATCTTTGTGGAGATATGTTTTCATTTCTCGAGTAAATATCTATAAGTGGAATTGCTGATAAGGTCAGAAAGTTGATAGATGGTTTGTTTTGTTTGGGGTTTATGTGTGAGTATGTGACAGAATATTTTACACGTTAGCATCATAGCAAGACAATCCATCCCAGGCATCATCCTGATCTGAACCCCCATCCACAATGTTTACACAAATACTCTTTCATGATCATTTGTGTTAAATACATATAAATACAAAAAACCCATTCTGCATATCAATCTCACCTGAGAAGCAAAATGATGTTTATAGGCATATATAAGAAAGTGAAAATGAAGTCGCTCAGTCGTGTCTGACTCTTTGCAACCCCATGGATGGTAGCCCACCAGGTTCCTCCATCCATGGAGTTTTCCAGGCAAGAGTACTGGAATGGGTTGCCATTTCCTTCTCCAGGGATAGGCATATATAACAGGTTATCAAATATTTGCTGTGATTCCTTGTGATAAAGTCAATGCAAATTAATTTTGTTCTGTGACTTTTATATCATCATTTGAGAACATCTGATGCTCAGTTAGATGTTGCAGAAACAAAGTTACAAATCTCTGCAGAAAAGATCCACAAATTAACACTTCAATTATGAGAGTGGAAATACCTTTGCACAAAATTTTTAAAATAATTCTTTTTCCATGTAATTTTAGCAAAGAAGGTTTTGCCCCAGATGAAATGCTTGATTAGAAAGAATGCCTGTTAGCAAAAGGAATTTGAGAAAAAATAAAAAGCACTTTGCATTTTTCATAATTTTTAGCTAAGAGATATTTACATGGAGACTTTTCCCTTGAGAAATCTGTGCAATATTAGTTTTTAATGTAGACACTAAACATTCTTGGCAGAATAAGGAAAACAATCACATCAAAAGCTTGAGAGGACTGCTTATTATTTGAGTATATCAATGAACTGAGTAACAGAAGGAAACATATAATTTAGGATATCTCCACTTCAGTTTAAGTGAAATGGATACAGATGTTAAGTTTTGAGATTGTTTGACTAGGATCATGAAATCAGGGCCCAAAGGAAGAAAAAACATGGTAATTCCTTTAAAGTGAGTAAATGTCAACTATATGAAAAATGGGAAAACGGCTTATTTCTGTGGACCCTTGATTGCTGTACCTTTTCCCTTGTATGTTAAACTATTTTGGTGGTTAACATCAGCAGAGAGGGAATTTTCTGGAAGAACCCTGAGTGGCTTATACTTTTAATAGTAAGGTAGGGAACTGAAGGAAGCTAGATGGCCAGAACTTGGGCTAAAGTCAGTCCAGAAATGGCCTGGTAAGGGTACTGTTGACCTGACCAGTAGAGGCTGGACCCCATCTCAGGATTATTGCCACTGTTTTTTCGGACTCTGGGTATGAAAGTTGTGAGTGGGATGAATTCTACTCACTTCTGTGTAACTCAGTTTAGACTCAAAGTTCCAAGTAACAGCATCCAGCCTACCAAGTTTAGATCACTTTCTCTTACTCTAGGATGCTGTGGGGTATAGGGAGAGGAGGTGGCGGGTGGAGGGCCGAAGGCAAATATCTGGATTTTCTGCCTGTAGTGGGAAGAAAGATCCTGCCACCCACAAATATTCCCAATTGGAAAATTCCCTAACAGTATAAGAAGGGAAGGGTAAGATGATGAGCAGTCAAAGAATTATAAATATCCACTATATACATCTATCTTTCAGGGGTATGAGGCAATATAAGAGAATCTTGCTCTGTCCAACAGCTACTATACATCATTTCTGCAGCTGTAGGCAATAGGTTAGGGGCTTCCCAGGCAGCTCAGTGGTAAAAAAGAATCTGTCTGCCAATGCAGGAGGTGCAGGAGGTGTGGGTTCTGTCCCTGGGTTGGGAAGATTCCCCTGGAGGACGAAACAGTAACCCACTCCAGTATGCTTGCCTGGAGAATCCCATGAACAGAGGAGCCTTGTGGGCCCTAGTCCATAGGGTTGCAAAGAGTCAGACACAACTGAGCACACATGAGGTGGTAGCTTACTAAATCACCAACTATTGATATAAACATATCCATATATACATGTACACACAAGCTCACAAATTGATCCACTGAAGTTTTTTCTTTTTTTCCTACATTTACTGTTCCTATTGAGAAAAGGAAACTTTCTTTTTTCCAGGTCAAATAAAGGGTACGGTCACAGGTGTCATTAAACAACAGCTGTATCATAGCACCTAACCTCAGAGAATAAATTTGAAAATAATATATTTTGATGAAATGACATTGTGAGAAGGCAATTCAGCCATGTACAGTCATGAAGTTCTGTTTAAGGGACTCCTTTTAAAAGATGCTCCCTTATATAGCTTACTGATGAGAAGGAAGTTCTAATCAGGGGCATTGTTCTCTTCACATTGGTTCCTGAATGACCCCTTGTGCTCCTTTGATTTTATCTGATATTTACAAATCAAAAGTATTAGGAAAATCTGCCCACCTCTGAACTTAGTTTCCCATTTAGTCTTGTAGAGTCATCTGTTTGCATGACAATTACTCATACAGGATTCTTTGCAAATATTATGTCTGTGCTGTTGTTATTCTGGATTACTAATTCCTTGAAAAGGCAGGATCTCTGTCTAATTGTGTTTAACATCAAATATTGGTCATTACACGTAAGGAAGATTTTTAAAGCTGCTGTTAAATAGCTTGCCTGGCTACAGCAAATAAAATCTCTCTTCAGGGAAGACAGGTATGACAAACAACAGTGTGGGGGCCAAATCCAGCCCACCAGCATCTCTTTATGTCTGCTTTTATAAACAAAGTTGTACTGGAATCCAGTCATGGTCATTAGTTTACACTTTGTTTAGAGCTGCTTGCATGCTATAATAACAGAGTTGAGTAGTTGTGGCAGAGACCAGATAGCCTGTAAAGCCTAAAATATTTACTATCTGGCCATTTACCAAAAAATTTTGCTGACCATTGATCTATGTCAGTGGATCTCATCTCAGATCACAGGATGGGATCTTCTGTAAAATCCCCAAAAAGAAAAACTCCCTGGTCCCACACCAATATCCTAGATGGAAATCTCTGAAGAGCTGGAGATATAGTTTTTAAAAGTTCACACAAAATTGAAAATCACCAGTCTAATATAATACACAGTACCTAGTAATTTTGGCTTTCCGGATGGCTCAGTGGTAAAGAATCCGCCTGCCAATACAGGAGACCAGGAGACATGGCTTCAATTCTTGGGTTGGGAAGATTCTTTGGAGAAGGAAATGGCAACCCACTCCAGTACTCTTACCTGGAAAATCCCATGGACAGAGGAGCCTGGCAGGCTGCAGTCCATGGGGTCACAAAGAGTCAGACACGACTGAGGGACTGAACACACACAAGCACAGTATAATTTTAATAATTTTCATTCACAGAGTGTCTACTACTAATAGATGTCAGGCATTGCACTAGATGCTCAACATGTATTTTTCATTTGCCTACGTAAAAACCATCTTAGATACATTTTAATTGAATTATTTAATACATTAAATACATTTAATCCTTATTTTATAGCAAAGGAAATACAGCATTCTAAGGTTAACTTGTACAGCACAGCTAGTAAGTAACGGGACAAGGGTTTGCACTAGGTCTACCTCTCCAAGACTGACAACAGAAGAAAAACATACAGGTGGAAAGAGATACTGATTCTTATCTCCTGAGATATGCATTTTCTCTGGGGGAGCTGTAGTATTTCCTGTTACTAATGCGACACGGACCTCCATAAGAATGCTATGCTATGCTATGCTAAGTCACTTCAGTCGTGTCCGACTCTGTGTGACCCCATAGACGGCAGCCCACCAGGCTCCCCTGTCCCTGGGATTCTCCAGGCAAGAACACTGGAGTGGGTTGCCATTTCCTTCTCCAATGCATGAAAGTGAAAAGAGAAAGTGAAGTCGCTCAGTCATGTCTGACTCTTAGCGAACCCATGGACTGTAGCCTACCAGACTCCTCCGTCCATGGGATTTCCAGGCAAGAGTACTGGAGTGGGGTGCCATTGCCTTCTCCGCCCATAAGAATGGTTGGGCTGAGTATGACTTAGGCCTAGGTATAACTGCTGAACTCTCCCGTTAAAAGAAGTTACCACGTCTGAGAAAACACTGGAACATTCAAATAAGATGTTATTCAAATCTAGAGGATAACAAAAGGGAAATAAATTTATGGAGTAACATAAGGGTGAAAACTCATCTTCAATGAGGAGTATGCCACAGGGACATCTGGTTCATGACCTGTCTCCCACTGGTAGAGCTCAACTTTAATCCCTAACCTCTTAGAACATCATAAAGAACTCTAAAGACTCACCTAAGCCCAGATCTTAGAAATTAAGGCATGGAGCAAAAGGAAGTTTCCTCTCCATCTTGCTTACAGCACAACTTTCAAATGCTGGTTTCCTGAATGATTTACATATCAATGTCAGACTTTTTTTTAACTGGTTACTTATAACAAGGTAAATCTAATAATGCCTAAGAAATATTGAACATACATCTTTTGCTAGATGATATAATTTGGTTACAGAATGTATTTAACCTCAATATATCAGAGCAACTAAACAGCCTCTTGATGAAGGTGAAAGAGGAGAATGAAAAAGCTGGCTTAAAACTCAGCATTCAAAAACTAAGATCACAGCATCTAGTCCGATCAATTCATGGCAAATAGATGTGGAAAAATGGAAAACAGTGACTGGCTTTATTTTTGTAGGTTTCAAAATCACTGTGGATGGTGACTGCAGCCATAAAATTAAAAGACACTTGCTCATTGGAAGAAAAGCTATGACAAACCCAGATGTCATATTAAAAAGCAGAGACATTGCTTTGCCAATAAAGGCCCATCTAGTCAAAGCTATGGTTTTTCCAGTAGTTATGTACAGATGGGAGAGTTGGACCATAAAGAAGGCTGAGTGCTGAAGAACTGATGTTTTTGAACTGTGGTGCTGGAGAAGACTCTTGAGAGTCCCTTGGACAGCAAGGAGATCAAACCAATCAATCCTAAAGGAAATCAACCCTGAATATTCATTGGAATGACTGATGGTGAAGCTCCAATACTTTGGACACCTGATGGGAAGAAATGACTCACTGGAAAAGACCTTGATGCTGGGAAAGATTGAGGGCAGGAGGAGAAGGGGTCAAGAGAGGATGAGATGGTTGGATGGCATTATTGACTCAATGGACATGAGTTGGAGCAAACTCCAGGAGACAGTGAAGGAGAGGGAAGCCTGGCATCCTGCTCCAGAGGTCACAGAGTCGACTGAGTGACTGAACAACAGCAACAATATCTATAATTACTTATTTAGGCAGAGCTCTAAATGCTGTTCAAATCATTAGCTTGATAAAAATGTTTAATCCAGTCATACTAATCTTGGGTCTATTCAATTTCAAGTATCTGTCTTCTGCTAACTCTCATTGAGCTGTGACTTAGATAATTTTGATAATTTGGTTTTTATAATTCTAGTATCCTATTTACTGTTGCTAATTTATGCCTCCCAAAGCATTGATATTTTATAGTGCAAGGAGTAATTAGAAAAAGAAAAGTTGCTTCAGATTTCACTGGGTAGATTTAAAATTGTACTTTCACTAGGGTGCCTTTTACTTTGCCGGGAGAAACATCAATAACCTCAGATATGCAGATGACACCACCCTTATGGCAGAAAGTGAAGAGGAACTAAAAAGTCTCTTGATGAAAGTGAAAGTGGAGAGTGAAAAAGTTGGCTTAAAGTTCAACATTCAGAAAATGAAGATCATGGCATCTGGTCCCATCACTTCATGGGAAATAGATGGGGAAACAGTGGAAACAGTGTCAGACTTTATTTTGGGGGGCTCCAAAATCAGTGCAGATGGTGACTGCAGCCATGAAATTTAAAGACGCTTATTCCTTGGAAGGAAAGTTATGACCAACCTAGATAGAATATTCAAAAGCAGACACGTTACTTTGCCAACAAAGGTTTGTCTAGTCAAGGCTATGGTTTTTCCAGTGGTCATGTATGGATATGAGAGCTGGACTGTGAAGAAGGCTGAGCGCCGAAGAATTGATGCTTTTGAACTGTGGTGTTAGAGAAGACTCTTGAGAGTCCCTTGGACTGCAAGGAGATCCAACCAGTCCATTCTGAAGGAGATCAGCCCTGAGATTTCTTTGGAAGGAATGATGCTAAAGCTGAAACTCCAGTACTTTGGCCACCTCGTGCGAAGAGTTGACTCACTGGAAAAGACTCTGATGCTGGGAGGGATTGGGGGCAAAAGGAGAAGGGGATGACAGAGGATGAGATGGCTGGATGGCATCACTGACTCAATGGATGTGAGTCTGTGTGAACTCCGGGAGTTGGTGATGGACAGGGAGGCCTGGCGTGCTGCGATTCATGGGGTCGCAAAAAGTCGGACACGACTGAGCGACTGATCTGATCTGATCTGATGATACTCTAAAAATGAGCATTTATTATTGTTATGGGCTGAACTGTGTCTAACCATCCCTCTTGCTCCCACCAAAGTCACATGTTATAGCCCTAACTTCGAGTACCTCAGAACATAACTGAATTTGGAGATAGGGCCTTTGGAGAGATAATTAAGGTAAAATAAGGTTATAGGGGTAGGCCTTAATCTAACATACCTAGTGCCCCTATAAGAAGAGGAGATAGTACACAGACAGACATGATGGTGAAGACCGTGTGAAGACAGATGGAGAAGATGGCTGTCTACAAGCCAAAGAGTGAGGCCTTGGAAAAAACCAAGCCTGCCTACACCTTGATTTTGGACTTCTAGCCTCCAGAATTTTGAAAAAATATCTGTTGTTTAAGCTATCCGATCTGTGCTATTTGTTACCACAGCCCTAGCAAACTAACCCAATAATGAAAACCAACAACATTCCAGTGAGTTTTGCCCAATTTAAAAGTGGAGCTACTTTCTCCTATAACACTGTTTAAAGTATTATAGAACCTAGAATGCACCTCTCTGCCTCAAGTTGTCTGATGTTTCATTCATAAAGGGGTGCTGTTTACTATCACCCTGGAAGAGGTCTCAGGAGATCAGTTGATGTTCAGATATTCTTAATTCATAGGTGGTTCAGTTCAGTTCAGTTTAGTTCAGTGGCTCAGTCGTGTCTGACTCTTTGCGACCCCATGAATCACAGCACGCCGGGCCTCCCTGTCCATCACCAACTCCCGGAGTTCACCCAGACTCACGTGCATCGAGTCGGTAATGCCATCCAGCCATCTCATCCTCTGTCGTCCCCTTCTCCTCCTGCCCCCAATCCCTCCCAGCATCAGAGTCTTTTCCAATGAGTCAACACTTTGCATGAGGTGGCCAAAGTACTGGAGTTTCAGCTTTAGCATCATTCCTTCCAAAGAAATCTCAGGGCTGATCTCCTTCAGAATGGACTGGTTGGATCTCCTTGCAGTCCAACGGACTCTCAAGAGTCTTCTTCAACACCACAGTTCAAAAGCATCAATTCTTCGGTGCTCAGCTTTCTTCACAGTCCAACTCTCACATCCATACATGACTACTGGAAAAACCATAGCCTTGACTAGACGGACCTTTGTTGGCAAAGTAATGTCTCTGCTTTTCAATATGCTATCTAGGTTGGTCATAACTTTCCTTCCAAAGAGTAAGCGTCTTTTAATTTCATGGCTGCAGTCACCATCTGCACTGATTTTGGAGCCCCTCAAAATAAAGTCTGACACAGTTTCCACTGTTTCCCCATCTATTTCCCATGAAGTAATGGGACCAGACTCCATGATCTTCATTTTCTGAATGTTGAGTTTTAAGCCAACTTTTTCACTCTCCTCTTTCACCTTCAACAAGAGGCTTTTTAGTTCCTCTTCACTTTCTGCCATAAGCGTGGTGTCATCTGCATATCTGAGGTGATTGATATTTCTCCTGGCAATCTTGATTCCAGCTTGTGCTTTTTCCAGCCCAGTGTTTCTCATGATGTACTCTGCATATAAGTTAAATAAGCAGGGTGACAATATACAGCCTTGACATACTCCTTTTCCTATTTGGAACCAATCTGCTGACCTGCATATAGGTTTCTCAAGAGGCAGGTCAGGTGGTCTGGTATTCGCATCTCTTTCAGAATTTTCCACAGTTTATTGTGATCCACACAGTCAGAGGCTTTGGCATAGTCAATAAAGCAGAAATAGATGTTTTCCTGGAACTCTCTTGCTTTTTCGATGATCCCGCAGATGTTGGCAATTTGTTCTCTGGTTCCTCGGCCTTTTCTAAAACCAGCTTGAATATCTGGAAGTTCACTGTTCACGTATTGCTGAAGCCTGGCTTGGAGAATTTTGAGCACTACTTTACTAGCATGTGAGATGAGTGCAATTGTGCAGTAGTTTGCATTCTTTGGCATTGCCTTTCTTTGGGATTGGAATGAAAACTGACCTTTTCCAGTCCTGAGGCCACTGCTGAGTTTTCCAAACTTTGCTGGCATACTGAGTACAGCACTTTCACAGCATCATCTTTCAGGATTTGAAATAGCTCAACTGGAATTCCATCACCTCCACTAGCTTTGTTTGTAGTGATGCTTTCTAAGGCCCACTTGACTTCACATTCCAGGATGTCTGGCTCTAGGTGAGTGATCACACCATCGTGATTATCTGGGTCGTGAAGATCTTTTTTGTACAGTTCTTCTATGTATTCTTGCCACCTGTTCTTAATATCTTCGGCTTCTGTTAGGTCCATACCATTTCTGTCCTTTATCGAGGCCATCTTTGCATTAAATATTCCCTTGATATCTCTGATTTTCTTGAAGAGATCTCTAGTCTTTCCCATTCTGTTGTTTTCCTCTATTTCTTTGCATTGATTGCTGAGGAAGGCTTTCTTATCTCTTCTTGCTATTCTTTGGAACTCTGCATTCAGATGCTTATATCTCTCATTCCCTCCTTTGCTTTTCACTTTTCTTCTTTTCACAGCTATTTGTAAGCCCTCCCCAGACAGCCATTTTGCTTTTTTGCATTTCCTTTCCATGGGGATGGTCTTGATCCCTGTCTCCTGTACAATGTCACGAACCTCAGTCCATAGTTCATCAGGCACTCTGTCAGATCTAGTCCTTTAAATCTATTACTCACTTCCACTGTATAATCATAAGGGATTTGATTTAGGTCATACCTGAATGGTCTAGTGGTTTCCCCACTTTCTTCAATTTCAGTCTGAATTTGGCAATAAGGTGGTAGGCCAGTTCAAAAGCAATTACAGGCAGGACTCAGAAACATCATATTATTTAGCTCTTTTGAAATCAAGTCTACAGGAATCTAGTTCCAGAAATCCCAGAACTAACTTGGCTACATCTTCCATGATCATTTTGGATTGTTACCCTGGATCTAAGGCAACCTTTAGGTTTAGTTTGCAGTTACTACCTCAGGCCTCTTTTGAGATTGGACTGTAAAGATTAAGGGCAGGTCAGAAACTGTTGATTTCCTATTTCCTTGGGACACCTTCCTCTATTTCTTATCCCACAGATTTATCTTAATGAACACTGGTAAAGAAGTGTAGATTGGGGGAAAATGTAGACTATGGGGAATCTATATACAAGGAAAGGAGGGTGAGAAAGAGAGGCCTAACTTGGCCTCCCATAGTTAATTTACCTAAAGCAATTCAGAAAATCCAAATGACTCAGCTCCAGTACCCTGTATTTTGTGCATGTGTTCATTTTTGAGGCTGTCATTTCCTCTGCGTACATAAATAATTTACACTGGAGAGGTCTCAGGACCTAGCTGTACTTTCAGTTCAGTTCAGTCACTCAGTCATGTCTGACTCTTTGAGACTCCATGGACTGCAGCATGCCAGGCTTCCCTGTCCATCACCAACTCCTGCAGGTTACTCAAACTCATGTCCACCATGTCGGTGATGCCATCCAACCACCTCGCCCTCTGTTGTCCCCTTCTCCTCCTGCCTTCAATTTTTCCCAAAATCAGGGTCTTTTCCAACAAGTCAGTTCTTCCCATCAGGTGGCCAAAGTATTGAAGATTCAGCTTCAGCATCAGTCCTTCCAATGAATATTCAGGACTGATATCCTTTAGGAGGGACTGATTGGATCTCCTTGCAGTCCAAGGGACTCTCAAGAGTCTTCTCCAACACCACAGTTCAAAAGCATCAATTCTTCAGTGCTCAGCTTTCTTTATAGTCCAACTCTGACATCCATACATAACCACTGGAAAAGCCTTATCTTTGACTAGAAGGACCTTTGTTCGCAAAGTAATGCCTCTGCTTTTGAATATGCTGTCTAGGTTGGTCATAGCTTTTCTTCCAAGGAGTAAGCATCTTTTAATTTCATGGCTGCAGTCACCATCTGCACAGATTTTGGAGCCCCCCAAAATAAAGTCTGTCACTGTTTTCATTGTTTCCCCATCGATTTGCCATGAAGTGATGGGACCAGATGCCATGATCTTCATTTTCTGAATGTTGAACTTTAAGCCAACTTTTTCACTCTCCACTTTCACTTTCATCAAGAGGCTCTTTAGTTCTTCTTTGCTTTTTGCCATGAGGGTGGTGTCATCTGCATATCTGAGGTTATTGATATTTCTCCTGGAAATACTGATTCCTGCTTGTGCTTCATCCAGCCCAGCATTTTTCATGATGTACTCTGCATGTAAGTTAAATAAACAGAGTGACAATATACAGCCTTGACATACTCCTTTCCCAATTTGGAACCAGTCTGTTGTTCCATGTCCAGTTCTAACTGTTGCTTCTTGACCTGCATACAGATGTCTCAGGAGGCAGGTCGGGTAGTCTGGTATTCACACCTCTTTCACAATTTTCCACAGTTTGTTGTGACCCACACAGTCAAAGGCTTTAGCATAGTCTATAAAGCAGAAGTAGATGTTTCTTTGGAACTCTCTTGCCTTTTCGATGCTCCAACAGATGCTGGCAATCTGATCTCTGGTTCCTCTGCCTTTTCTAAATCCAGCTTGAACATCTGGAAGTTCACGGTTCATGTACTGTTGAAGCTTGGCTTGGAGAATTTTGAGCATGACTTTGCTAGTGTGTGAGATGAGTTCAATTGTGTGGTAGTTTGAACATTCTTCAGCATTGTCTTTCTTTGAGATTGGAATGAAAACTGACTTTCCCAGTCCTGTGGCCACTGCTGAGTTTTCCAAATTTGCTGGCATATTGAGTGCAGCACTTTCAAAGCATCATCTTTTAGGCTTTGAAATAACTCAACTGAAATCCCATCACCTCCACTAGCTTTGCTTGTAGTGTTGCTTCCTAAGACCCACTCGATGTCTCCTGTGGAGGTATGGGTCAGCAGTGGCCTGATGCAGGGGCTCTGGGTGCAGCAGACCTGGGTATAGCATAAACCCTCTTGGAGGAGGTCACCATTAACCCCACCATTGACCCACCAGAACTTACACAGGACCGAGGAAACAGACTCTTGGAGGGTACAAACAAAATCTTTTGTGCACCAGGACCCAGGAGAAAGGAGCAGTGAGCCCACAAGAAACTGACCCAGACATGCCCATGAGTGTGCAGGAGTCTCCAGCAGAGGTGTGGGTTGGCAGTGGCCAGCTGGAGGGTCAGAGGCACTGTGCAGCAGTGCCTGTATGGGACCTTTCAAAGGAGGTTGCCATTGTCTTCATTACCTCCACCATAGTTTGGCCTCAGGTGAAGTAACTGGGAGGGAACACAGCCCTGCCCATCAACAAAATTAGATTAAAGGTTTACTAAACACAGCCCCACCCATCAGAACAAGATCCAGTTTCCCCCTCAGTCTGTCTCTCCCTCAGGAAGCTTCCATAAGCCTCTTATCCTTATCCATCAGAGGGCAGACACACTGAAAACCACAATCACAGAAAACTAACCAAACTGATCACATGGACCACAGTCTTGAATAGCTTGGTGAAACTATGAGCCATACCACATAGGGCCACCTAAGACGGATTGGTCATGGTGGAGAGTTCTGACAAAACGTGGTCCACTGGAGAAGAGAATTGCAAACCACTTCAATATTCTTGCCTTGAGAACCCCATGAACAATTCAGTTCAGTTCAGTTCAGTCGCTCAGTTGTGTCTGACTCTTTGTGACCCCATGAATTGCAGCATGCCAGGCCTCCCTGTCCATCACCAACTCCCAGAGTTCACCCAAACTCAAGTGCATCGAGTCAGTGATGCCATCCAGCCATCTCATCCTCTGTCGTCCCCTTGTCCTCCTGCTTCCAATCCTTCCCAGCATCAGGGTCTTTTCCAATGAGTCAACTCTTCGCATGAGGTGGCCAAAGTATTGGAGTTTCAGCCTCAGCATCAGTCCTTCCAATGAACATCCAGGACTGATCTCCTTTAGGATGGACTGGTTGGATTTTCTTGCAGTCCAAGGGACTCGCAAGGGTGTTCTCCAGCACCACAGTTCAAAAGCATCAATTCTTCGGTGCTCAGCTTTCTTCACAGTCCAACTCTCACATCCATACATGACCACTGGTAAAACCATAGCCTTGACTAGACGGACCTTTGTTGGCAAAGTAATATCTCTGCTTTTTAATATGCTAGGTTGGTCATAACTTTCCTTCCAAGGAGTAAGAATCTTTTAATTTCATGGCTGCAGTCACCATCTGCAGTGATTTTAAAGGGATGACACTGAAAGATGAACTCCCCAGGTCGGAAGGTGCCCAGTTTGCTACTGGAGAAGAGTGGAGAAATAACTCCAGGAAGAATGAAGAGACAGAGCCAAAGCAAAAACAACACTCAGTTGTGGATGTGACGGGTGATGGAAGTTTAGTCTGACACTGTAAAAAGTAGTATTGCATAGGAACCTGGAATGTTGGGTCCATGATTCAAGGTAAATTAGAAGTGGTCAAACAGGAGATGGCAAGAGTGAACAGTGGACATTTTAGGAATCAGCAAACTAAAATGGACTGGAATGGGTGAATTTAACTCAGATGACCACTCTATTTACTACTGCGGGCAAGAATCCCTTCGAAGAAATGCAGTAGCCCTCATAGTCAACAAAAGGGTCTGAAATGCAGTACTTGGATGCAATCTCAAAAATGACAGAATGATCTCTGTTCATTTCCAAGGCAAATCATTCAATATCACGGAAATCCAAGTCTATGCCCCGACCAGTAATACTGAAGAAGCTGAAGTTGAACAGTTCTATGAAGACCTACAAGACTTTCTAGAACTAACACCCAAAAGAGATGTCTTTTTCATTATAGGGGACTGGAATGCAAAAGTAGGAAGTCAAATGATACCTGGAGTAACAGGCAGATTTGGCCTTGGAGTACAAAACGAAGCAGGTCATCAAAGGCTAACAGAGTTTTGCCAGGAGAATGCACTGGTCACAGCAAACACTCTTCCAACAACACAAGAGAAGACTCTACACATGGACATCACCAGATGGTCAATACCAAAATCAGCTGTACTTTAATAGATCTAATTCAACTTAATTAATAGATTTATTTGCTAGTGTGTGAGCAAATCCTCCAATCAGGCGTCTATTGAAAGCTGATTGTACTTATATGCCTCTACATACAGATCTAACGCACAGTATTGACATCTGTCAAAAGGTAGGTTCTATGACATAAGAATGACAATTCCCACTAGTTTTTCCTTTTAACTTTCACAGAATTCTATATTTTTATGCAAGAATCATCTATTTTATACTCTAGCTGTTGATAAGTACTTCTCATTGTATTCTTCCCACTAGATTATTACATTTTTTTAAGGCAGGGACACATGATTCATTTATCTTTGAATTTTTTCCTCCTCCTCCAGTCCGTCCCACTCTCTAGCCTCCCTACTCAATAACATGGCACTTATCTGTAACAAAGAGTTGAGTATATATGTCACCTACCTAACTTATAGTAGTCTCTGTTTCAGCTGTCGCAGTGAGTTGGTTTGCAGTAAGGTTTTTTCCTAGCCCTAATACAATAAGCAGTGCTTTAAGTTGACAATTACACATTCCAGATCAATTTTAAAGCATATGGTAACTTAGAAAATCACTTAGCATAAACTAAAAAGCATAGCCTATTCTAAATAAATAATCAAAAGAAAAACATTATATAGGCATATCAGAAAACACATTTAAAAAATTTATAAGGGCTTATTCTAACTGATTTGTGTGTGACATTAAAAAACAGCACTAAAAACTTTTAGGGTTCATGCTAAGAGCAAAATTGTATTTGGTTACTGTCATCCTTATATGACTGATCAAGAAACTAAAGACTATAATGATATATATCTAAAGTGGATTTTTAAAGAACATTTGTATACCTTTTGTGTGCCATGTGCTGTTCTAAGCCCTTTACATGAAAATTTACATATAAATTTCACTGGATTAAAACAAATTATATAATTTAAGCATTTAGAAGCTTAAATATAATTTAAATTTCAACATAATTATTTAATCTTATTCATATTAACTCTCAACACCCTAAAAATGGTTACTATCACTTAACAATAACATAGTAAAAATTTTAAACAGCAGCATCAGGGGGGAAAAGTGCTGAATTCACTAGCTAGAATTCTTACAGAGTTAATTTGGGAATAAAATCCAGGATATATATATTTTTTTTTCCACCGAATAACCATATTATCTGCTAAACAGACTTAGTCTCATGGGATAAATTATTCTCTGCACTTTATACATCTACCCTATCTGGGGCTTCAAAGTATATAAACTACTTTTTGTAGATTAGTTTTTATTGCAAACACTTGTTTTCTTCAAAGCTGGTCTTTTTTTTTTTTTGCCAAATGTTTTCTTAACTATATCATTAAAATGAATTTTGGGAAGCCCCTGCATTTAAAACTTATTTTTAACCAAAATAAAAATAAATTTAACTTAAAAATCTTACTTTTTAAGGGAACCTTGAAGTGGGTCTACCTGTTGAGGTGTAACTATTAACAGTTCAAATAAATTACATTATCTAGGTTGACTGTAATGAAAGTTGGCTTACTTGCTTCACCTAAACAGGGAAGTTGGCATGTTTGCCTAGCAACAGCCGCTGAAACCTTCTGTTGTGGAAGGTTCCCTAGGAGTGAGAAGGGAGGAGGAGGAAAAACTGGAGGAACAGATTAATCTTTTTTTCCCAGCAGGAGACGGGAGGCCTGGCTGAGAAGGGAAATGCTATCCAAAAGATAGCCTTTAGATTAGCACACATCCACCTAATCCCTCCATGGTAGCTAGAAATTTGCCCTTGTCAGGACTGGGGTTACTATTTACTGGGTTGAAGAGATGGTTACTGATTCAGCCCACTTCAAAGAGACTAAATTCCAATCAGTATAAAGGCATCAATAGGTCTTCTAGAAAGAAGCTGAAATTTGAGTAGCAGGAGGGTGTTAGCAACTAAAAAGAACTGTTCTCTGCTCAGAATTTAGGAAGGTGTGTGATATATTATTTACAAATAATATAAAAACATTGGCTGTTACAGTAATTGAATTTATCAGCTTAAAAACAGAAGCTTCTCTAAATATAGTACTTCTCTTGGTGTTGGGGATGTATGCAGGGAAGAAAGGACAGGACAGCAAAATCTCTCTTCTCTTGGCCAGACCTGAGGAAAAAACAAAGGGATGATAATGCAGAAGAGTATTAATTGCGTGCTTATTTGAGGACCGTCTCTCTCTATTCTAGCTGATTTATTTTGAAATTAGGACTGTATGGTATAAGAAGAATCCCCATTTCTCTCCTTTCTTAAAAGCAAATGTTTGGTTAAACTGAATTGTCTTGAAGGGGTCTTCCATGACCCCAAATGAAGATGACTTCTTTTCCATAAGGGAGAAGAGACTTTCAATAACCACAAGGTTAGCTTTTAGATCCGAGTTTTTTCTTCTAAGAGCCAGTTCTTTTCCTGTCCTCCCTCAGACAGCTGTTAATTGGTCACATAGGCCTGGAGAGACGTTTTGAGGCAGTCGAGTGTCCAGGCCTTTGGACTGTTCAGCCCTGTTGGGAGGCTGAATTCTTCAGAGACTCTGTAAAAGGAGTGACTAGAGCAAAGCTGATGTGATCAAGAACCAGGATAAAACGAGATAAGAACAAATTCTTCTGAGGTGTAGGAGGAGAGACGTGAAAAAGAAACAAGAGTAGAGGGACGGGTTGAGATAGCCAAGGGACTAGAGGTGAGCGCCGGACCGGCTGGAAATGTCAGAAATTTTCGAATTCACCCTCGCCGTCTGGCCACTTGCCCGCGGGACGCCGAGGCGCTGGGGGACCAGTTCTTCAGCTCAGGGCGTGGGTGCGCGCCGGGTCCAGGCGGGGAGCGACGCCGCCCTCCCTCCACGGCGTTGGTGGCGGGTGACTCAGAGCTTTGCTCCCGCGCCCGCCCCGCCCCCCCTCCGCATGGCCCGCCCCCGGAAGGAGGAGCCTCGCCCTCGTCTCCGCCCCAGTCTCTGGGGCGGGCCGGAGCCCGAGGAAGAGGAAGGGGACGAGGACAACTAGCGACGGGGCGGAGGAAGAGGAGGAGGAGGAGGAGGAAGAGGAGGCAGACCAACAAGATGGCCCCTGCTGCAGGAGCAGCCTCAGCAGCAGGTGGGGGGCCGGAGGCGGCGCTGGTGGTGGCGGCGGCGGCCGTGGCCCGGCGGCCTGGGACAGAGTCAGAGTCGACGGTGGCAGCGGCGGCAGCGGTGGCTGCCCCGGCGGTGGCGACGGCCGCGGGGACTCGGAGCTGAGAGGAGCTACTGCTCGGACCAGCGCGGTGAGCGAGCGGCAGGCGGCAGGCGGCGGCGGCGGCGGCGGCGTGGGGAGCCGGGCGGCCGCGGCCTGGCCTCCGTCGGGAACAATAGGCGGCCGCGGCGGGGCAGGGTCTGTCCTCGGCCGCCCTCGGCTCCTCGGCCGTGGCGTCCGCCCGCCCGGTCTCGGACCTCGCCGGTGGTCCAGGGGCTTGTCAGTGGCCGGCGTCCTTTAGGCCTCAGGCCTCCGCATGCCGCCGGGAGGGCCTGCAGGGGTGGGTAGGCCGTGGGGAGGTACAGACGCCGCCCTGGACGTGGGGAGGGCGAGGGAGGCTTCGGCCATAGGGAGGGGGCCACCAGGCTGCCCAGCCCCTCTGTTAGTCCGAGGACCTCGGCGGGAGCAGAGAGCGCCCAGGGGATGCTTTTTGGACCCTCAGGCTGCGGGGGTGGAGGAGGTGAAGGCGTCTGTAAACAGGCGCCGCCTCTGCCTCCCTGCACCTCAAGGCTGCTCCCTCTCCCCTACCCCTTAAGCGCTCCCTTTCCTTGGCCAAGTGGGTTTTACGAAGTCTGTTTGCCTGGAGCTACTGCAGAGCGAGCCCGGTAGTCTTTTTTTCTTCCCGGCGGCGCTAGGGCGGTTATGTTTGCAGGTGTTTAAAAAAAAAAAATTAAGTGCACAACAGCAAGAAATCTACCAGGTAAAATGTGATTATCGACAAAGGATGGAGAGAGAGAGAGAGAGCTAAAGACTGTTCCTCTTTAAACATCTCTAGGCATCGGTTCTCTGTAAACATCAATTGTGTTCGCGTCCAGGGTGAGAGTGAAACAAGGGCTCTTTTGGAACGGTAAATAATATAACTCTTGACATCCCAGAATAGTCCCAGAAACTGGAAACAAAGCCGCTTACTGGCAACGCGGAGACAAATTGTAATGTTTGAATAAAACTTTTCTTCAAAGGAACCGTTTTAAATTATTAGTGTGCCTCATAAGAAGCAATATTAACTAGATAAAATAGACCGAATGAAGCATTTCTTCAGGAGACAGAAGAGGTTCATCGCCAGGCTAGAACTTGTCTTTTTTTTTTTTTTTTTAACAATTTTCGAAAAGTAGAAACAACTGTTCTCTGTTGAATGTTTAGGCTTATCAAGACGCATTATAGTTGCCCTGTGTAGTGATTTCTGAAACGTCAACAATTAACTACTAAAAAAAAAAAAAAAACAATTAACTACTATTTCTCCTAAACTTAATTTCTCAAGGAGGAAATAATCCAAGTTATTTCTATTTCAGTTTCTACGGCCGTATGGAGAAATTTATATTAAAAATATTTGAATGCGTCCGAAAGACTGCTTTGCACTATTTAACATTCACTCTCATGGTCCAACTGGTTTGCGTTCTTCACAGAACCTGTGCTGTGCAGAGAATATGCCAGTTAATATCTTTTACACAGTTTTAGGGTGAACTTCTAGTTAGAATTGTCCATGTCTGTTGTAATTTAGAGCATTTTCAGGTTATATGAACTTTAATGAGAGGCACTGGTCCTTGGTTCTTCCACAAAAACTCACGGTAAATAGACTAGCAATTGAATAAACGTGGAGGTTGGACTATTTTATTGTTTAGAATTGAAGTATAATAGATGAATATGAATGACTTTCATTTTATGTCTAGTATAAATAACGTTGCGGATGTTTTGACTTTTTAGGTAGTGGGGAGAGAACAACTTTCACATGGCTCCTGCTGATATGAATTTTCTGGGAATACATTTCAAAAGGGACATTTTTAAAGTGTTCAAAGTTATAATTTAATCAGTCAGTCTTTTTTTTTTTTTTTTTTTTGCTGAATTGTGTTAGATTGATACAGAGTGCAAGTAATCTCTATATCATGATACTTAAATTTATCTGTGACTGATACTTAAATTTATCTGTGACTCTAAACCTATTAGAACAATTGTAGTAACTTATGATTTTGTAAATTTTAAGTGGTCAGTGTGCTTTGTTGTGAAAACAGATCTTGTGTTAAGGACTAATTTGCCTCATCATCTTCCTGAAAACAAAGATTTTTAAGTGTTGATGGTTTTGTGTTTGAAATTAGATGCTGACCCAACAAGCATTGAGGCTAGGTCCCAATTTCTATTCGATATTGAAAAAGCTCTTGGAGAATTGTGCTTTTGTTTGTGTCAAGCTGTTTTAAGATGTGACCCCTCAATTGTCATGTCCTCAATATTAATGTTTATTCCAATTATGTCAATTCAGATTTTCTCAAGTGATAATTTAAGAATTTCCTCTAAGAAGTTTTGGGACCACAGCTTAAGAATTAGTTTTGTATTTTTGAGGTAATATTAAAAGTTACTATATGTTTGATTCATTTGAAGAAATTTGAAAGGCTTTTTTTAATACATTAAAAATCTAAAATTACAGTTTTTCAAAGCATATTTATAAAATGAATAAAAATATTTGCATTTATTCCTCCTAATTCGTCTGTAGTATTGCTGGTATTCTCATTTTATATAGTAAGAGTCTCAGTCTAAGGAGAAGCTACTATAACTGGCAAAAAGACCACTTAATTAATAGATGAAAAAGCTTACTCAAACCCAAGTCTTGTGACTCAACTTATTAATAGATGTTTTACTACTGCTACTCCTGCCATATGTCCCAAGGTTAAATTTGCATCTCCTTTATGACGAATTTCTTTTTTTTAAACTATGAACTATGTTTTGTAATATTGAGTTTGCCTTTTGTGCTAATATCCTTTCTATTTTCATTATTTGTACCCTGCCAGTATTCACTTACAAGTTTGAGAAAGTATTTACTCATGTAAATTACAGAAAAAACCCTCGATTTTGGTTTTATTACATCTGAATGCCATACATATAGAAACTCATACTGTTTACATAGAACAGATTTGTGGTAATGTTGTAATTGTTTCATGGCTTTAATTTGTTAACTAAATTGTACCTTTGAAATAAATACGAAGATTTTTAAATGATTTTAGTAACTTTCAATGATGTTAAGGTCAGGTCAGCTTACATTTGAAGCTCTTCATTTATAATTTTTTAAAGCCATAGACCATTTAGAATTCTGCAGCATTTTTTATCTCCAGATATTAGAGCTTGAAATGGAGTTTGGTGGGGCCTGATGAGCCTTTTCTTGCATATATCTTGGATGTGGTTGGTATCCAGTAAAGTGAAGAATAAACTGATAAATGATCCTTGTTTGGTGGACACTTCGGAGCAGGATGTTCCTTGGCAGGGTATGCTGACCTGGTTTAGCTTTGGCCCTGTATGTGCTCAGGAGTTCAGGTATTCTTTGGGGTTGGATTCAAGTGGATTTAAATTCTCAGGTTGACCTGCATCAAGACAGTCACATATTTCAAAATCAGCCTGCTATTAGGATCTACTTTAAGATTACCATCTCTTTTGTTTAATCCTAAAGTCTAGACTGTATTTGGACTAGCCTCTGAGGGTATAGCATAATATTAATTTTGTCAACCATTTATATAAAGGAATTTTTCTTACTCCAAAGTTTCTTAATGTTGAGTTTATACATTTTCATGTGTGAAGTTTACTCAATCTGAAGTGATGTTGCGCTACATCCGCAAGACAGTTAGCTTTAGCATATTTATTTATATCCAGTGTTGGTCAGATTTGTGCTTGTTTACTTCTTATATTCTTGTTTACTCTTTATGTAATATTAGACATTTCTCATCAGTTTACAGTATTTCTGATTGAGGTTTGAGAGAAAAATTTTAGTAATTTTGAGTTCACCTTAACATGCCCAGTTGAGCTGACTAAAATTGTGTTCTGTCCTAGAGGATTAAATATCGCAAGGTTCATTTATATATTTTTTGAGATTATTTACAAAGTATGTCAGCAATATTTCGATGTTTCTCAGGCATTTTAGCACTGATATCAATACACACCTATTACTGTATATATATGGTGATAATTTAGCTTGTAATGCTTTTTTTCTAAATATCTCCAAGATCTAAACAGCATTTGAATGTGGTAACAATGTTTTTGAAGAACTCTAAAATGGTCTATATGTTGTAACATAAATTTTTTTAAATGGAGGTTTAAATCGCATAATATAAAATTAACCATATTTAATAGTTCAGTGCCAATACATTCACAATGTTGTACAACCACCACCTCTGTCTAATTCCAAAACATTTTATCACCCCAAAAGGAAGCTTTTGTACCCATTGAGCAGTTACTCCCCATTCCCCCTCCCCCAGTCCCTGGCAACCCACCATACTACTTTCTGTCTCTGTGAATTTAACATAAAATCACTTTGAGCCAAGATTGAGCACGAGTGCTGTGTATAATTGAAATTGCAAGAAAAGACTTTGTGATATGATTGTTAGGAATCAAAAACCACCTCATTCTTTGTGTTCTTCTCTAAGTACAGTAGGCATGCTGCCAGGGATTCTTTATGGGAGAAAAGTTGGAAGTCACAGCATTTTGATGTTTTTGTTTTGATCACTCCAGAGAAGTTGTACTTAAACTCTCAGATTCATTAGGGTTGTGAGAATTAACTAAATTTTAATGTTCTCTACAATTGTGAGCAATGAATACTTAGTCTGTTGTCTGCAACTTGTTTGCCTTTTGTTTTTTCTTAATATATAAAATAAACTTGGAACATTAATAAACAAGAACTTATTTGAAGTTACAGTAGAAAGTGCTGGTTAGATTGAAGGTCTTTTATCTTTATGAGTCTAACTTTATGACTTTTATTCAGCTAACATTTGAGGCTGTTTGGATTTGCTTGTTGACTAAATCTTCAAAACCTTGGTCTTGACTCTATACCTGCTGCTGCTGCTGCTGCTAAGTTGCTTCAGTCGTGTCCGACTCTGTGTGACCCCATAGACGGCAGCCCACCAGGCTCCCCTGTCCCTGGGATTCTCCAGGCAAGAACACTGGAGTGGGGTGCCATTGCCTTCTCCAATGCATGACAGTGAAAAGTGAAAGTGAAGTCCCTCAGTCATGCCCGGCTCTTGGCGACCCCATGGACTGCAGCCTACCAGGCTCCTCCGTCCATGGGATTTTCCAGGCAAGAGTACTGGAGTGGGGTGCCATTGCCTTCTCCGGACTCTATACCTGCTGCTACTGCTGCTAAATCGCTTCAGTCATGTCCGACTCTGTGCGACCCCATAGACGGCAGCCCACCAGGCTCCCCTGTCCCTGGGATTCTCCAGGCAAGAACACTGGAGTGGGTTGCCATTTCCTCCTCCAATGCATGAAAGTGAAAAGTCAATGTGAAGTTGCTCAGTCGTGTCCGACTCCTAGCAACCCCATGGACTGCAGCCTATCAGGCTCCTCCGTCCATGGGATTTTCCAGGCAAGAGTACTGGAGTGGGGTGCCATTGCCTTCTCCAACTCTATACCTAATTCCCTCCAAAAGCATGTTAAACAGAAGCAATTGGTTTGTAAATGTTTGTTGGTTGATTGAGGGAGAAAATAAACAGACTTTTTTTTCTTTCTGGAATAAAGTATAATAAAGTTGGACTTCTGTAAATTTAGAATTACTGCTGAATTTAAAGCTTCAATTTTGGGCTTTGAAAATACTCTTTTATTCTTTTCCAAAATTCAAAATTAGGTACTTCCCCTAATAAATTTGAATTTTAATGTTTATGATGAGAAGTGAAATACAGATTTTATATTATCTGTTAAAGATTTATAATACTTTACAGATACAAAAGCTCTAAGCAGGGAAGAAAAATTTAAATTTTGATGCTAATTTCATCTCTTTTAGGGAAAATTTAATTATTAAGTGTTTTAAGAGCAACTTTAAAAGTGATTTAAAAAATTATATAGATATATTTAGAATTCAATGCCGTAAAATTCCTGCTTTCTCTTATTCTCTCTTTTTTTTTTAAATATTTATTTATTTGGCTGCACCTGGTCGAAGTTGCAGGTGTAGGATATGGTTCCCTGACCAGTGACCAAACTTAGGTCCCCTGCCTTGGGAGCATGGAGTCTTAGCCACTGGACCACCAGCAAAGTCCCCTTCTTTTTTTTTTTTTACTAGTGAATTTTTTCAGGAAAATTTCAACTCTCTTTGTAAATATTTATGTTTACATATACCTCGTTTATGTTGATAACATAATTATTAGAACATTTAATTAGAATTATTAGTAACATTTATTAGAAAGCTAGTGTGCTAAATTAATACATTTAATCATAAAAGAACATCTTTAAATGAGGTTATGTTTAGAGATTATGCTTGAAAATATGGTTTAGTGTAAGATTTGTGAATGAAACAGGATCATTATATTCTTAGCTTCATTATAAAACAGTGTATCATCTGGCCAGATCCCAATTTAGAATAAGAAATAGCCAAAAAGCCTTCATTAAATATTAATGAACTAAATCATCTATATGAAGGCAACTGGCTTAGAACCTCTCTTGCACTGTGTGTTATTCTAAGAAGTTTGATATAATTTCACAGCAGATTAAAAATGCAAATTAGGTGTGGGAGTAGAGGCACTCTAGGTAAGATGGACAGCAGGAAGAGTAGTAAGATAAAAAATCACCGTTGTTGTTGTTGTTCAGTCTCTAAATTGTGTCCGACTGTTTGCAATCCCATGGACTACAGCATGCCAGGCTTCCCTGTACTTCACTGTCTCCCGGAGTTTGCTCAAACTCATGTCCATTGCATCAGTGATGCTATCTAACCATCTCATCCTCTGCCACCCTCTTCTTCTTTTGCCTTCAGTCTTTCCCAGCATCAAGGTCTTTTCCAATGAGTCAGCTGTTCCCATTGGAGCTTCAGCATCAGTCCTTCCAATGAATATTCAGGGTTGATTTCCTTTAGGATTGACTGGTTTGATCTCCTGCAGTCCAAAAGGCACTCAAGAATCTTCTCCAGCACCCTGATTTGAAGGCATCAGTTCTTAAGCGCTCAAGCTTCTTGATGGTCCAACTCTCACATCCATACATGGCTACTGGAAGAACCATAGCTTTGATTGTATGGACCTTTATCAGCAAAGTGATGTCTCTGCTTTTTAGTATGCTGTCTAGGTTGGTCATAACTTTCCTTCTAAGGAGCAAACGTCTCTTAATTTCATGGCTGCAGTCACCATCTGCAGTAATTTTGGAGCCCACTGTTTCCACTTGTCCCCCTTCTATTTGACATGAAGTGATGGGACTTTGTGCCATGATCTTTGTTTTTTTAATGTTGAGTTTTAAGCCAGCTTTTTCACTCTCCTCTTTCACCCTCATCAAGAGGCTCTTTAGTTCCTCTTCACTTTGCCGTTAGACTGGTATCATCTGCATATTTGTTGATATTTTCCCAGCAGTATTGATTCCAGCTTGTATTTATCCAGTCCTACATTATCACATTAGCTTGGGACAATGAAATACAAAGACACTTTAGACTTCTGAGTATATCATTAATTAATTAATTAATTATTGTATTTTGCAGTATAACCTGTTGTTCTTCCTGGTAGATTCATTTTGGGAACATTCCCTTATGTGTGTGATTTGGGAATCATAAAACTATATACAGAGTATATTAAAACATAGACTTTGGAGTCAGATGTATCTTAGTTCCCATCTTTTATCATATAACTGTATAATTTTTTGTCTCTAAAAACAGAAATGGTAATATCTTAAAGGATTGTTTCGAAATTTAAGTGAGTTAACTTATATCTTTAGTATAGTATGCATTCAATAAATGTTACTTTCTTACATTTTAATAAAAATCACTTTAGAAAGATATTCATCTAGAATATTTGAACATTTTCTGCTGTCAAATGTTAGTATTCAACATAAAAATAAACCTTGTGTACTGGTGGAGTTGGTGGTAAAGAATGAAATACCATTCTCATTTTCTTCCCACATCAGTCTTTCATTAATATGAACCTGTGCTGTTACCAGGCACTAGCTACATGTGATTATTTAGATTTTCTTATAGAGCAGTTTTAGGTTTATAGAAAAACTGCACTGTAAGTAATGTTTCCATGTATGCCTTTCCCCACAGTTACTTCTGTTAACATCTTACATTAGTTTGGTTCATTTGTTATAATTGATAAACCAGTATTGACAAATTATTAACTAAAGTCCATAGTTTACTTTACAGTTCATGATTTGTATTGTATGGTTCTACGGGTGAGATTGTCTTTCACTTAGCAACGTACGTTTAAGATTCTTCCCTGTCTCGCCATGACTTTATAGCTCATTTCTTTTTATTGCTAAATAATGCTCTGTTGTATGGATAAATTTAAATTTTAATTAATTAAAATCAGAATTTAAAATTTAGTTCCTCAGTTGCACCAGCCACATTTCAAGGGTTCAGTAGCCACATGTGGCTCAGTTCAATTCAGTTGCTCAGTCGTGTCTGACTCTTTGCGACCCCATGGACTGCAGTATGCCAGGCTTCCTTGTCCATCACTACATGTAGCTACATGTGGCTAGTGGCTACTATATTGGAAAATGCAGATATAGCACATTTCCATCATCTCAAGAAGTTCTATTGAAGAACGCTGATACCAGTCAAAATCTGATTCTCCATTTACATTCACTCTCACAGAGAATTTACCTACAGAGCCTCAATTTGTCATTAAGCCTACATTTTCAGTGCTTTGGCTTATGCTGCCAGCAGTCCTAAACTTAACATAATTTAAAATTCTTTACTCCCCCAAAGAATCAGCCTTTCCAGATGCTGTCCATTATAATGTGGTTTCCTATCAGGGCATCATCTTTTACTCCACTCTTCTTGTCCCTAAAATCTAGAGTCATCTTTTTCTTCGTTTTTTCTCTACACCTTTTGAATTCTTATCAAAGGTAAACATGTCTCAGAGCTAATAACTGGCAGAAATTAGATCAGAATCTAGAACTCCTTTTTCTAGTTCTCTCTGGGGATTTCCACTAGTTGGGGTTGCTTTTACAGTAATTTTAAAGTTGCAGTTACGTTTGAAGAGTTTATTGGGGACTGTGATTTATATCAAAACTGTAGAGGTTATAGCTATAGATTTAATAAATAATGATGTACTAATTCTTTAAAAAATGAGAACTTGAAAATGAAATTTATTTCACTGATTCTTCTCTATAATTCAGTTATGATGGAAAAACTTTTTTGCTCTGTGTATGACCCACTTTGTCTAATAAAAATTAATTTCCTGTACTAATATGAATATTAGCTGGTAAGAGTGAATAGAATTTTAACTGAACATTGTTGCCATCCAAAATTCTCTGTTGGCCCCTGGTGTAGTTTATATTCTATTCAAATACTTTGTAACATCCAATTTGGTTACCACATAAACCTGTATCTTCTTAAACATTCTTCAGATTATCATGTTCAAGTTTCCAGAGCTTGAAAAATGGAAAGCCTTGTGTCAGTCTCTTTTGCTTTTCTTTTGGGGTAAGCTGTACCTCTGCTTTTGCTGAAAATAGCCATACTGTGTATGGTCTTGATTTGACCTTCACTGTACACTGGTTTAGTTCAGTTCAGTTCAGTCGCTCAGTCGTGTCCAACTCTTTGTGACCCCATGAATCGCAGCATACCAGGCCTCCCTGTCTATCACTGAATTGCAGCACTCCAGGCCTCCCTGTCCATCACCAACTCCTGGAGTTCACTCAAACTCACGTCCATCGAGTCAGTGATGCCATCCAGCCATCTCATCCGCTGTCGTCCCCTTCTCCTCCTGTCCCCAATCCCTCCCAGCATCAGGATCTTTTCCAGTGAGTCAACTCTTCGCATGAGGTGGCCAAAGGATTGGAGTTTCAGCTTTAGCATCAGTCCTTCCAAAGAATACCCAGGACTGATCTCCTTTAGAATAGACTGGTTGGATCTCCTTGCAGTCCAAAGGACTCTCAAGTCTTCTCCAACACCACAGTTCAAAAGCATCAATTCTTTGGCGCTCAGCTTTCTTCACAGTCCAACTCTCACATCCATACATGACCACTGGAAAAACCATAGCCTTGACTAGACGGACCTTTGTTGGCAAAGTAATGTCTCTGCTTTTGAATATGTTATCTAGGTTGGTCATAACTTTCCTTCTAAGGAGCAAGTGTCTTTTAATTTCATGGCTGCAATTACCATCTGCAGTGATTTTGGAGCCCCAAAAAATAGTCTGACACTGTTTCCACTGTTTCCCCATCTATTTACCATGAAGTGATGGGACCAGATGCCATGATCTTAGTTTTCTGAATGTTGAGCTTCAAGACAACTTTTTCACTCTCCTCTTTCACTTTCATCAAGAGGCTTTTTAGTTCTTCACTTTCTACCATAGGGTGGTGTCATCTCCGTATCTGAGGTTATGGATAGTTATGCTTGCTCAAAAGTTCATTTTTGTGAAGACATTCTGTTAAAAGAGTAGTAGTCTTGCATGTTTAAGTACTGTATTAAAAAAAAAGCCTGAATTTTAACCTTCATTTTGAAATGCTTTCCCTGTAATTACTGCTCTTAAAACCCATGTTTTATATGTCAGTTTTTACATTAATTACTGTTTTGATTAAACTGTCACTCTTTGCTTGAATCTAGCCTCTCTTTAAATTTATTAAAAACTTTTAAAAAATGTAAGGCTCTTCATACATTTAGAAAAGTTGAGTTATGAGTTACCTGAGTCAAGTTTTTTGAAAATGTCATTTTATTATGTTAGTCTGCAGTTGATAAAATCTACTCATAAGGTCACAAAAGTTCCTTTCAATTTATTCTCTTTCTCCTGCTTTAAAAAGGAGAGGAGGAGGGAGAGAGGGTTTTTTGAATAAGAAAATCCTTAGGATAGAAAATGTAATATTTAAATCTCTTTAAAAGCATTTAAGAGTAGCTTAGAACAGATAATCTCTTGAAAACACCTTTAAATATTGAAGCTGTAGCACTTATTCCCCTAATGATTGACATGCATTATTAGTTAATTCACCGTATTCAGAGTATTAAAACTTTACTCATCTTCACAGCTGTATAATGACAAAATGATAAGTGGCAAAGGAGAAGGAAGATTTCAAATTCAGTTATTAACTTTTTAAAATATTCTTTTTAGCTTTAAAAAGACTTTGTTTGTTTTTAGAGCAGTTTTAGGTTCACAGTAAAACTGAGAAGGTACCAAGTTTTCCCCAACCCATGCATAGCCACCCTTATTATCAACATTCACCACCAGAGTGGTACATTGATTATAATTGATAAACTTAAAATTGATGTTTAAATCTATAGTTTATATTAGGGTTAGGGTTCACTCTTGGTGTTGTACATTCTATGGATTTGTACAATATGCATTCTTCTTTCATTTAGTAATATGCATTCAAGTTTCTTCCATGTCTCTTCATGGCTTGGTAGTTCATTTATTTTTTTTTTAGAACTGAATAATATTCCATTGTCTGATTGTACCACAGTTATTTATCCATTCACTGGTGGACGTCTTGGTTGATTGCTTCCAAGTTTTGCAATTATGAATAAAGCTGCTGTAAATACCCACATGCAGATTTTAGTGTGGATACAAATTTTCAGCTCCTTTGGGTAAATATCAAGGAGAGTCATGCTGGATTGTATGGTAAGAATATGTTTAGTTTTGTAAGAAACTGCCAAATTGTCTTCCAAGTTAACTGGCCTATTTTGCCTTCCTATCCACAATGAATTAGAGTTCCTGTTGGCCCCGAATCTTTGTCAGCATTTGATATTGTCTGTGTTCCAGATTTTGGCCATTCTAATAGTGTGTAGTGATGTTTTATTGTTTTAATTTGCATTCCCTGATAACATATGATATGAAGTATCTTTTCATATGTTTCTGTGGAATCTAATATTGTGTAGCTGGAGTCACACAATATATAGTCTTTTCAGATTAGCTTCTTTATCCTTAACTTTTTAATCTGTTACTTCAGTTTTAGCTTTGCCTCATTTATAGATATTTTTAAGAATGTGGTTAATTTTGGAGGTATACTTTCTTCTAAATATTAAGTACCAGAATTATAAAAATAGAACCAATGTGATATATTCTGCACTCTTACCTTTCATGTGACTTGTCCAGCACTATCTTTAGAAATGTGAAACATGCCACAATCAGGTAGTGATATTTTTCAATCATTTAAAAATTATTGAGCAGATATGTGCCATGGAGCAGCTTCCCCAGTGGCTCAGTGGTAAAGAATCTGCCTGTCATTCAGAAGACATGGAGATGTGGGTTTAATCCCTGGGTTGGGAAGATCCCCTGGTGGAGGAAATGGCAACCCATTCCAGTATTCTTGCTTGGAAAATTCCATGGACAGAGAAGTCTGGTGGCCTACAGTTCATGGGGTCACAAAGAGACACAGCTGAACAACTAAACAATAATGAAATGGCATACTGCAGTATACAACAGTATGGATTTTCTCTTATAGATAAAGTTTAGAATGTATTGGAGCCATCAGAGGGGCAACCTAATATATACTGGGCTTTAAAGAGATTTCTGGAGTTTCCTGAATTGAATGAGACTTAAAGGGTGAATAGGGGTTTAACATCCCTAACTTATTTGAGCCAGACAAGACCTAGAGTGAAAAAGCGTATGTTGTGTGTGGGGAAATCTTCATACTTTTGTTGCTAAAATATAAAACCTGAGGCAGATGGTGATGAAAAATAAAGCTAGAGAGGTAGGTAGGGGCCACAACCCAGGGATCTTGTATGACGTGTTCAAGCAGTTGGGATCAATTCTGCTAAGGCACCATCAAAGAGTTGTGTTTTTTTTTGTTTTTGTTTTATGTTTGAGGTACAAAACACACCCACTAAAGGGCAAAAATCATAGGTGTACATCTTGATGACTTTTTATGTATGTACACTTGTGTAACCACCATCCAGATCAAGATACTCAGTGTTTCTGGCACCTAAGAATTCTTTCTACTCTTTCTCCTCCCCAGTGTTTCCCAACTTTCCCAAGAGTAAATTCTCACTTCTAGCACCATAGTCTGTTTTTCTTCTAAATCGTACATCATGTATTCTTTTTGCTCCTTCTATAAACTGAATCCTGCAGAAGGTGCTGTTTTGTATCTGGCTTTGTTGATTGTAGTATTCTGAAATTTGGCCATGTTATATTTAACAGTAGATCAGTTGTTCTATTTTTATTTTTGCTGTATAGTATTCCATTGTATGAAATTGTCACAGTTTATCCACTCTACTGTTTATGAACATTTGGATTGTTTACAGTCTGTTTTTGGCATTTTATGAGTAAAGCTGTTATGAACATTATTGCATACGTTTTTTGGTAACCATATGTAGTCATTCCTCTGGCAGTGAAATTTGGGAGTCCTTAGTCGGCTTTTGTTTAATCTAAGAGGCTACTGCCAGTTTTCCAAATGTACCAGTTCACACTGCTAGCAGCATTGTATGAGAATTTTGCATGCTCATATAGCCTTTAATATGTGGTATTGTCAGTTAGTTTTTTTTTTTTTAGCCATTCTGCTAGGTATAGTTTCTCATTGCCATTTTACTTTAAACTCCCCTTGTGATGATTCTTAGAAGTATCTGATACACTTATTGGCCATTTTGATATCCTCTTGTGAAAGAGGATCTTTCAAGTTATTGTCCTTTTTTATTGCTTTTGTTTTTGGTCATAGAAGAAAACCATAAGTGAATGACCAGCTGCTGTGAGGAGGGTGAAGGAAGACAAAGCTGGAGACAGATCACTTAGAAGGTCACTGTGTGATCCAGGTGAGAGAGACTATATATATCCTGTATGAGAGCAGGGACTTTGTTTCACTAGGAACTACATCTTCAGATCCTAAGACAGTGTGTGGCACTTGGTCAGTGCTCAGTAAGTAATTTTTGAATGAATGAATGAATACAGCCTTCAATCATAGAAAGAGAGATAGAAAGGAAGATACAGATGTAAGAAATGATATAAAATTTTTAATGAAGGTAGAAGAGGGTGGAATCTAGGATGCTTACCAGATTACTAGGTTGTGTACATTGAGTGTCACGTTGTGTAGTGAGGTAACTAAAGAAACAAAGGCTACAGAAGGCATTACCAGTTTAAAAACATAGAGACAAGTTAATTACCATGTGACCTTGTGCTTATTACCTAACATTTGTGCTGAGTTTCTTCAACTGTAATATTAAGATATAATGATATCTGATATCTAATAGGATCATCGTGAGGACTAGGTGAGATAATGCATGTAAAATTTAGAATAGTGCCTGGCACATAAAATATACTCAAAAACGATGAGAGAGAGAAACAAACAAAAATCTCTGTCTTCATGGAACTTAAATTTTACTAGTGGCAGTTCCACACTGTAGCAAAATAAGAGAAACAGCATATTGAATGGTGAGAAGTATTTTGGAGAAAAATTAATCAGGAATGAGATGGGAAGCACAGATTGTGGTGGTAGTATGATTAGGGTTGAGGGGTCCATTTTAAATAAGGTAATCAACTGAGGCCCTCCCTCAGGGAATTCACATAATAATATGTGTAGGGAAATAGGGAGAAAGTTCAGGATTGGGAGAGGGACAAATTGTTCGTGATTTAAGATTAGAAAAGTGAAAGTTAAGTCGCTCAGTCCTGCCCGACTCTTAGCAATCCCATGCACTGCAGCCTACCAGGCTCCTCCGTCCATGGGATTTTCCAGGCAAGAGTACTGGAGTGGGTTGCCATTGCCTTCTCCAAGATAAGAAAGGAGGCCCCCTATTTTATGAAAGAATAGCATGTAAAATTAGATTTGTTTGTTGTATAACCCATGGCGGTTTGGCGTATCCCATCCTTTTGTCCTGTTGCCTGTTCCACACACTACACAGACCTAAGCACGTATTTATTCCCTCAGAGATCATTGTTACCTATTTTGGAGGAAATGTTTGTGTTTAATTCTGGTACAGTAGTAACAAATCAGTAGGTTCTCTAACAGTAGCTGCTGCTGCTGCTAAGTCACTTCAGTCGTGTCGGACTCTGTGCGACCCCATAGACGGCGGCCCACCAGGCTCCCCAGTCCCTGGGATTCTCCAGGCGAGAACACTGGAGTGGGTTGCCAATTCCTTCTCCAATGCATGAAAGTGAAAAGTGAAAGTGACATCACTCAGTCGTGTCCAACTCTTAGCGACCCCATGGACTGCAGCCCACCAGGCTCCTCCGTCCACAGGATTTTCCAGGCAAGAGTACTGGAGTGGAGTGCCATTGCCTTCTCTGAGCTACTACTTGGGAACAGCAAAATATCTTTTTACAATTTATATGGCTTTTTCAAACCACTTGATATATGTAAATAAGATACATTGTAGCTGTAGGCTTCTGGGTTTGGACTCCATGTAGCAATTGGTTCATTCTTTTAAACTCTTCAAAATAGAAGTTTACCTGAGATTAACAGTCTAGAAATAGTTCTAAAGTGGAAAATGAATCTATACTTTTTTTTTAAGCATTCTTTTTCAAGTATGTGCAGTTGAATATCCTTGTGACTTTGTGTTCTGGAAATAGTTTGAATTCTTTTAGGCATATTTCACTAAAATAAACAGTGATAAAAATGTCCTTAGGCCTTGGCCAGTAGATTATGGGGACATTTTAATAGTACGAATGTTATTGTTATTTTGCTATTATTAAATAGGTTATATCTTTAACACAAAGATTCCCTAGGTCAGAGTGTGCACTAAGTATCACCCACCCATTGCAAAAGAAGCACATTGCCTTTGAAGCTTACCTATTCTGAATACATGTGCCTGTTTTTTCTTTGCTGCCCAGTTCTAGACTCAGTCAGAGCCCTGTGGTAGCTACGAAGTTCCACAAGGAAGTCTAGGACACAAGCTCCCTCAGGAAGAAAAAGGTAGAAACAAGTAAAAGTAAAGGCCTAGGGCTGTGATTCATGGGGCCGCAAAGAGTTGGACACGACTGAGCGACTGAACTGGACTGAGGGCTATTAGTGTAACACATGTGTTGCTTTGTTTTCTTGAGTAAAGAGGGAATTCTTTGTTCTCCAGTTTTGTTGTTTGATACCTGGTGTTTTCCTTCTAGTTCAGCACTAGAAATTTGCTTCATTCAAAATCAAATATCATCAGTACTCCAAAAATGAGTTCATGAAGGTTTGCTTTCTAATTGTAGTTTAACTGGAATGTTTTGTAACAGTTTAGTAATGTAAGTGTAGGAAAAACAACCTTAACAAATATGTTGAATGAAAGAAGCCAAAATAGAAAACACATGCTGATGACTTCATTACATAGAATTTTAAAATAGTTAAAATTAATCTACAATATTAGAAGTTAGGATAGCAGTGGGCTCTGACAAGAATAAAGAGATAATGATTGAGAAGGATAGTGAGGGGCTTTCTGGGAAGGACGGGGTATACAGGTATGCTTACTTTGATAATTCATTGAGCTGAACACTCTGTATACCTTTTATGTATGTATGTTATATTTCAATATATTAAGTATCTTAAAATATTTATAAAATTAAAATTCACTTTGTGTTTTAGTCCCCTGATTATTTTTCAGTGAAATATTCTAATAAAATATGCTTTGTGGTTCTCTTCCAAAGAAATAATAGAAGTTGCTGTAACCTGATCAGAAGGTTGTTGGAGGATTAAATGAGATGGTTTGTAAGTGCTTAGCACCCAGATCCCACCCCCGCCACACACAGTTTTGGGATATGGGATAGAGGGGGAAAAGATTCAGGGAGTACGTAAAGGTAAGTTAGAGGTGGGTGAAAGCAAGTATAGCCTGTTGAAGATGACTAAGGTGATGCTGGTAAGGAAGTTTAGGCCTTTAGATTGTACCAGTGAAGACTAATAACAGCTAACTTGGGAGTATTTGAATCACTTTCAATAAGTTAATAATGCTGCTCTGGCACATTAACATGGAGGACTGTTACATAGATGACAGTTTCAGTGTATTAGGTTGGAATAGAACACAAAGATTCAGATAGATTTAAGCCTGCTGCTGCTGCTAAGTTGCTTCAGTCGTGTCCGTCTATATGCGACCCCATAGACAGCAGCCCACGAGGCTCCCCCGTCCCTGGGATTCTCCAGGCAAGAACACTGGAGTGGGTTGGCATTTCTTTCTCCAATTCATGAAAGTGAAAAGTGAAAGTGAAGACACTCAGTTGTATCCGACTCTTAGCGACCCCATGGACCGCAGCCTACCAGGCTCCTCTGTCCATGGGATATCCCAGGCAAGTGGGTTGCCATTGCCTTCTCCAAATTAAGCCTAAGTAGTACATATTGTTAAGTCTAAGGATTTGTTGTTCATGCTGTGCTTTGAAAATATCACCATTTTGGTACACTTGAGTGCTCTTCTCAGTTACTGATAATTTATGCTGCAAGAATAAGAAGCTAAATTTAGGCATGTGGTGTTTGTGAAGGTACTTAAATATATTGGTAATTTTTAGGCCTTATAAAAAGAAGAGATTCACTTTATTAAAAGTTTATAATTCAGTTGAGGGAACCTTTTAGATTCTACTATGAATATTCAGTATTATTCTTTTCTCAAAAGGCTTTAGTGAAATTTATAAATGTAAAATTGTGTCTTGACTATATAAACAATCAGATAATCTATTGCTGAGTAACAAACCACTCCAAAATTTAGAGTGGCTTAAAACAGCAACTGTTTGCTTATAATTGAGTTAGTGCTTGGAACTAGGTTAGCTGCAGGTGGTTCTGCTGCTGGTCTCAGAGGTTAGTCATCTGGCAGCTAAAACTGGGGCTGATTGTTCTAGGGGTCTGAGCTGGGACAATTTTTCTCTGTTCTGTTGGTCTCATCTCAGGTCTAGCTCAGGTCTAGCCCTTCACATAGTGGCACCATGTTCCAAGAGAGTAAGAGTGGAAAGTTGCAAGGTTTCTTGAGGCTTTTATGTTCTGTCTGGAGCTCTACAAACATCACTAATGCTATATTCAACTACAGTTTTCAAAGTAAGCCAAGGTCACCCAGATTCAAAGTGGAGGAAAAGATTCTCTTTCTTGATAGAAAGAATAGCAAAGTCAAATTACAAAGGGGTGTAGCTAAAGGGATGGGAGGAACTGTGGCCATCTTTGCAGACTGTCACAGGAAATGATTCAAAAACCTAAGGGAAAACTTTTTTCAGAGTAAAGTTAGATAAACTAGGTTGGAATCTCAACCCTTGGTGGCTGTGAGATCTTAAGAACATTGCTTAACTTTTCTGAGCCCTGATTTTCTCAAAGTTGTAATAATATTTTGCAAGGTTATTATGAGGATTAAAAAATAAAGCACTCTAAGTTTTTAGAATATTTTGACCCATCCATACATTCTATTATTATTTTAGAACTTGTCATTCCTTTAAATTTCCATTTGCTTATGTTGTTGTTCAGTTGCTAAATCATGTCCAACTCTTTGCAGCCCCATGGACTGCAGCATTCCAGATTTCCCTATCCTTCACTATCTCCTGGAGTTTGCTCTAATTCATGTCCATTGAGTCGGTGATGCTATCTTATCCTCTGCCGCCCTCTTCTTTTGCCTCCAGTCTGTCCAAGCATCAGGGTCTTTACCAGTGAATAGGCTCACATGGCCAAAGTATTGGAGCATCAGCTTCAGCATCAGTCTTTCCAATGAATATTCAAGGTTGATTTCCTTTAGGATTGACTGGTTTGATCTCCAGTCTGTGGGACTCTTAAGAGTCCAGCACTGTAGTTCAAAAGCATCACTTCTTCGGCTGTCAGTCTTCTTTAGGGTCCAACTCTCACATCTATCTGTACATGACTACTGGAAAAGCTGTAGCTTTGACTTTATAGATCTTGTCAGCAAAGAGATGTCTTTTCTTTTTAGTACGCTATCTGGGTTGTCATATTGCTCACTTATTACTTGAACCTGTGATAATCTCCTTCAAAGATAGGAATGCCAGCATAATTTGCTACTAATAAGTGGTATCCCAGAGGCCCTCTGAAAGATACAGTTGAGAATTGTTTCCTCTATTATTTGCTAGCTTTGATGTTAAGACTTGATTGCTTATAAGTTATCTGCTTAAAATAATCAAACAAAACCCTAGATTTTATATTTGGGTACATCAGCCTTGAAGTATCTCTCTACCTCCCTCTTCCAAGTTGAAATATGTATATTCATTGTAAAAAGGAACTGTCAAGATTTTTTTTAAATTGCATTTACACCTCATTAACTAATATTAAACTGTTTGTGATATTAGAATACTTGGGTTTTTAAGTTTTTAATGTCTTTTGTTTATAAGTTTCTCTTTTGTAGTATTTAGGGAAGAAATCATCTAAAATTGGCATTACTTAACAATATTAAATTCAGAACTTATATTTTGGCCACAGAGAATTTGTCATTGTGTTGCTGGTGTTAGATATCTTTTTTTCCCCAATGTCTTAAGGTGGGAAAGTAAGATTATTGATTTGAGACTTTCTTCTTTTTAATATGGACACTTAAGGCTATTAAAATCCATCTAAGCCTTACTTTAAATGCATCCCATGAATTTTGGTATGGTGTATCTTCATTTTCATTCATTTCAAAATATTTTCTAATTTCCCTTTTGATTTCTTCTTTGACTTAGGTTATTTAGCAGTATTGGAGAAGGCAGTGGCACCCCACTCCAGTACTCTTGCCTGGAAAATCCATGGATGGAGGAGCCTGGTAGGCTGCAGTCCATGGGATTGCTAAGAAATTGGACACGACTGAGCGACTTCACTTTCACTTTTTCCTTTCATGCATTGGAGAAGGAAATGGCAACAGTATGTTGTTTAACTTCCCTATATTTGTGAGTTTAAGGGTTTTTTTGTTGGTAATTTCATTCCATTGTATTCAGAGACTACAGTGTTTATGATTTCAATCCTTTTAAGCTTACTCAGACTTGTCTTATCATCTAGCATATATGGTCTATCTTGGAGAATGTTTCATAAGCATAAGCACTTAAAGAGTTCTGTTGTGTTGAACATTCTATGGATGTCTTAAGTCTAGTTGATTTATAGTGTTATTCAAGTCTTATCTATCCTTGTTTATCTGTACGTGATACTTTGGATAGTAAAGCCCTAGGTTTCTTCTCTAGCAGCTTTCTATTAATTCAGTTGACTTTCTGTTGGTGAAAGCATAAATATTCCAGCTTGATATGTTTGCTATTGTATATTAGCTGGCTTCTTCTGTATTAAAACCATAGGGAAGATATCAAGAAAGGGGACGGGGGGAAGCCCAAGATATTCTCTGATTTTAAAGAACCTGCTCTGTTGAGGATACTTTTAACATGGACTTAAGAAATTGTCACAGCAATCCCAGTTAGAGATGTTGGCAGCCTAAAGTAAGGATTTAAAAATGGATGGAAAGGTTTCAAAAAACACTGAGGAAATAAAATGAATGGGACATAATGATTGTTAGTTGAGGGGAGAGCAGGTTTGAGGAAAACTGAATAGTGAAGGATGATTACTCATGCTTCTCTCAATAGGTAAGTCACTTCATCATTAACATACGGAACAAAAGGTTTGGTATGGTTGAGATAGTTTGAGACCCCAGTTGGACATGAATGACTAGTAGTCAACTGGTTATATGATGCTGGCACTCAGAAGAGTGGCTTGAAATTTTGGAAGTCATAAGCATCCAGTTGGTAGTCAAAAGCTGAAAGTAGATGAAATCACTCAGGGAAATTTTGTAGAGAGGAGAATTGAGGAAGGAATTCTGAAGAACTGCATTTATGGGTGGAGGGCAAGGATGGGCAGAGAAGGAGAAGCCCTCAAAAGGGACATGTAAGGAGTAGCCTGCTAATTAGTGGAATACCTGGAAAGTATGCCATTATAGAAGCCCAGAAGGGCAGCATTTGCAGGAGAAGCTGGTTAACATTACTAAACACATAGAAAGAAGATAAGGATTGAGATGTGACTGTTGAATTTCATAAGAAGATTGTTGATACACTAATAGTGGTTGGGATAAAGTGATAATTTGAAAACTCAGAGGTGAGGGAGAAGAAAATAGAGACCAGAGGATAGGCACAGGGATTGAGTTACTTTTTTTTTTTTTTTACTTATAGCATTGTAGAGATAGAAGTAAAATTTTTTTTTTTTAGCTCCTTTTCACAAAGATTTAAGCTTAAATGCTTCCATATAAGCAAGGAAAGAACTAATAAATTAGGATACATTAAAGAAACAGTATTAGTGTTGTGCCTTAAAATGTCTCAATGTCATTGAATTCCTCAGGAGTTTTATAAATTAGTATTTAACAATCTGGAATATAAATTTCTGAGACACAAGTTAATTTTTTTTTTTATAGTGAACATTTTCCCTTACATTCAAGATTATTGAGGACTTGCCAATCAGATTTGTCATTGTGTCTCAAAATAACTTCTGGGGACAGGAGGAGTAAACTTCCTTTATGAAAAGGAGCCATTATTTTAGCAGGAGGACAGATTTCAAAAGATAAGTGAGTTATCTTTTTGGCTTAAAAAAGAGTCTTAATTAAGGAGACTTCACTTTTTTTTTTTTTTCCTGTCTTTAAGCTTATTTTCTTATTTTTCTTTTTTTTAAAAGATATTTAATTTTTAAAGTAAAATGAATTAATATACAGAAAGGGCTCAAAACAGTTTCTGTGCATTGTTCTTGGTGTTGGTTTTGTTATTGTTTTTTAGGAAGTGTTATTATTCATAAGACATCAGTTTTCACAAAGAAAACAAGTTTCAGACATCTACAATTAATTTGAAAGCAGTTAACAACATATATCTGACTTTGTTATTCTCATTCTTTGATTTTTGGGCCACCATTAAATGGTGAGGACATATGTACATACAGCATATGTAATCTTCAGCAGACTATTAATGCAAACTAAAAAAAAAACTCTTTGATGTTTTGCTATGACAGATAAGTTTCCCTGCCTACTGCCTCACAGCTCCTTTAAGATGATGCTTTTGACTTTGGCCTTTTTATTTCACCACCTCTGTAATAACTCTAATGACCTCTTGTGGAGCATGTTTTACACACAGTGTAGAACTTTGCTATATAGAATAGGAATCTGAAGCTTCAGACTTTATACCCAAAGTTAGTAGCTGTCCTTCACTTGCAGTGTTTCAGCTTGATCAAGCAGCTTCTCTGTGAATGGCTTTATCCTTCCTTACTATTTCTTCTGCTAAATTTGGCTTTACATTGGAAATAGAAGTGTTTGCTTTTGTCCCTCTGAACTCTGGGAAAATAAGCCACCTAAATTAGCCCTGTGCAGCTTTCTCAACCCTTTTAATCAAGTTCTGTTTTCCAGGCCTGTTCCTCCTTTTAAGTCAGAAGTCCTTCTCTTTATACCGGTCCTAAGAATTTGTCTATATTTGCACTAACATTAGCATATTAAGTTATTTATATCTAGGATGTTGTGTACAGTATAAAGTTACAATTCAGTTTGTTTATTTTGGGAAGAAGTATTTTTACAGTCAAAATTGAGTCTTCACAGGGTGTTATTGCTGGAGAAACCTTGAGCCTTCAGAAATCTCACACTGTTTTATATGTGAATTAACTAATATTCTGAGAATTATAACCCTGAGTGGTATTGTACTAAACCTTCATTTATTTTTCTTCTTTTTGTTTTTATTTTCTGCTCTTAGCATCACTTTTCAAGATAGTTAAAAATTTTCTCTTCTCTGATGTTGCCCTGTTTATTGGTTGCTATGGAAATGTCCCAGGCAAATGGCAAATTAAGGCCAAAGATAATAATTAAACTCATCTCATGGCGTAGGGCAGGGTGGAAGGAGATCCAGGATTTTCTTCTTACAGACAATAAGATTTTGTTTGTTTGATGTAATATCTTGCTCTAGGTAACTTACGCTGTGAATTAACATAAGAACTGAGTTTTAGTCTCAACTTGACAATTTATTAACTTTGGGCAAGTTATTTAATGCTGCTGAAGATCAAGAGTTACCTATAAAATGGGTATAATAATGCTTCTGAAGAGTGACTAGGCCAGAATAGATACTTGAGGAATTTTAATTTTCTTACTTCTCTCTCTACATCAGACACGCATAAAATAAACCTTGATGGAGGAGATGGTAATAACTTTTTAACAATTTTTAAAATGTCAGTTTGAATATATTTAAATGAAATCTTCAAAGCAGTATAATTTAGCTATTTATTTAATTTAGCTATTCCCTTGTAGCTCAGTCGGTAAAGAATCTGCCTGCAATGCAGGAGACCTGGGTTCAATTCCTGTGTCAGGAAGATCCCCTGGAGAAGGACATGGCAACCCACTCCAGTATTCTTGCCTGGAGAATCCCATGGACAGAGGAATCTGGCAGGCTACAGTCCTTGGCATTGCAAGAGTCGGACACGACTTAGTGACCAAACTACTACTACTACTAGAATTACTGCTGTGCTCATAGAACAGTCTGAAACGTATCTTTATATTTTTAAATTACTACATTAAAATTAAAAACTATGACTTTATAAAAAACCTTTAATGGCTATTTAAACAGCTTTATTGAAGTATAATTTACATGCTGTAAAATTTACTTAAGTGTACAGTTCAACAATTTTTAGTAAATTTTTAGACTTGTGCAACCATCGGCACAATTTTAGAACATTTCCATCATCCTAAGCTCCCTTGCCATAATGACTTAATTGCACCTGTTAAGTGGCAGAAATTAGAGAATTTTAAAGTACCAGCTTATGGGTTAAGCTGGCCTGAATTTGAATCATAGTCCAGCCACTCACTAGTATTCTGGTTTCTTTATCTTTGAAATGGAAATAACTATATCACAGTGTTGCTGTGAACATTTAATTAATTAGATACAGTATATAGAGCACTGAAAGTACTGGCACCTAGTTGGTGCTTAACAAATACTGGTTACTGGTGGTGGTTTCGATTGTGGTTTAGATTTGTGGTGGACATTTAAATGAGAGACACACCTGAAAACACTTGGCATGAGACATGACACATGGTTTACTTTTGGAAAGCCAAGCTCTGTTACACATCATGTTATCATAATTTTGCCTATAGTAGCTCTTTGGGAATTGCTTTAATCACCCTTAAACCTTAAGGCTCACAACATGTAGTTGTTTGTTGTTTTGCAGAGGCGTGGGTTTGAAAGGAGTTACTACAAGGCATTTACATGACTTGGAGTTTGATGTCTGCAAACTAGTCACTTAGCTGGTGGAATGAGTCAGTGGTTTTATTGTTTACTGTTCACTGAAATAATTTTCTTACTCTGGTAAGATTTTATTTCCTTTTAAAAGAAAAAAAAACTCTGATGATAATATTGAAGATTAATTTTATTAATATAGGTGGATAAGGATGAGATGGTTAGATAGCATTATGGACTCAATGGACATGAATCTAAGCAAACTCCAGGAGATAGTGAAGGACAGGTGAGCCTGGCATGCTGCAGTGTGTGGGATCGCAGAGTCAGACATGACTGAGTGATTGAACAACAGCAGCATAAGAGATATTTTGAGTGATGGTTTTTAATCAGAATTTAGAAGTTGGGAAGAATTAGTAAAATGTCAATGTCACATTCTGTCTAGTAACTCCTATCAAGGGTATGGAAGAAGGCACAGAAGATGACCTTCTAAATGCTGTTTAAGCATACTCCTGTGGGTGTAAGAATGTGTATTTTATTGGGGAAGTTATATATGATTTTTTAAAATAAGTTTGGGCTCTCTTCAAGGTCAGACTGAGTGCTGTTTAATTTGTATTCTGAATGATCTATTATCAGTTATCAACAGTAAGATCACCAATTGTTGCCATCTACAAAGGAGAGTAGGTCTTGTTTAAACTGATGGGAAAGTTAACCATTGCTCTCATCATTGAGCAGCAGAGTGACTCTTGTATTTTTTTAGAAATAAGAGGATCCATCATTTATGTTCTGTTTCTGATTAGGAAGGTTCCAGTAGAATTACTCTTAATGAGCTAGATTTAGTCTGAGCTCTAACACATATTTTACCTGCAGACTTTGAGCACATGTGCATTAATTAATAGAAAATTTTTTTTCTTACATAGCTTTGCTCTGAGGAAGTTTAAAGAATCTAGATGTTGGTATTTAATAATTTTATTTTGTGTTTACTCTTTTTATTTGTTTTTTAATTGAAGGATAATTGCTTTACAGAATTTTGTTGTTTTCTGTCAAACCTCAACATGAATCAGCCATAGGTATTCATATATCCCCTCCCTTTTGAACCTCCCTTCCATCTCCCTCCCAGTCCTACCCCTCTAGGTTGACACAGAGCCCCTGTTTCAGTTTCCTGAGACATACAGCAAATTTCCATTGGCTATCTGTTTTACATATGGTAATGTAAGTTTCCATGTTACTCTCTCCATACGTCTCACCCTCTCCTCCCCTCTCCTCATGTCCAAAAATCTATTCTATATGTCTGTTTCTCCGTTGCTGCCCTGCAAATAAATTCTTCAGTACCATTTTTCTAGATTGCGTATATATACATTAGTATACAATATTTATCTTTCTCTTTCTGACTTACTTCACTCTGTATAATAGGCTCTAGGTTCATCCACCTCATTAGAACTGACTCAAATGTGTTCCTTCTTATGGCTGAGTAATATTCCACTGTGTATATGTACCACAACTTCCTTATCCATCATCTGTTGGTGGACATCTAGGTTGCTTCCATGCTCTAGCTGTTGTAAATAGTGCTGCAGTGAACAATGGGAAATGTGTCTTTTTCAATTTGGTTTCCTCGGGGTTTATGCCTAGGAGTGGGATTGCTGGGTCATATGGTGGTTTTATTCCTAGTTTTTTAAGGAGTCTCCATACCATCTTCCATAGTGGCTGTATCAATTTACATTCCCACTTACAGTGCAAGAGTGTTCCATTTCTCCACACCCTCTCCAGCATTTGTTGTTGTACACTTTTTGAAATGATGGCCACTCTGACCTGTGTGAAGTGATATCTCATTGGAGTTTTGATTTGCATTTCTCTAATAATGAGCGGTGTTGAGCATCTTTTCATGTGTTTGCTAGCCATCTGCATGTTTTCTTTGAAGAAATGTCTATTTAAGTCTCTTTCCCACTTTTGATTGGGTTGTTTGCTTTTCTGGCATTGAGTTGTATGAGCTACTTGTATATTTTGGAAATTAATCCTTTGTCAGTTGTTTCATTTGCTGTTATTTTCTCCCATTCTGAGGGTTGTCTTTTCACCTTGCTTAGTTTCCTTTGCTGTGCAAAAGGCTTTTGAGTTTAATCAGGTCCCACTTGTTTACTTTTGTTTTTATTTCCATCACTCTAGGAGGAGGTGGGTCATAGAGGATCTTGCTTCGATTTCTGTCATCAAGTGTTCTGCCTATGTTTTCCTCTAACAGTTTTATAGTTTTTGGTCTTACATTTAGGTCTTTGATCCATTTTGAGTTTATCTTTGTGTGTCGTGTTAGGAAGTGTTCTAATTTCATTCTTTTATGTGTAGCTATCCAATTTTTCCAGCATCATTTATTGAAGAGGCTGTCTTTGCCCCCATTGTATATTCTTGCCTCCTTTGTCAAAATAAGATACCTGTAGGTGTGTGGGTTTATTTCTGGGCTTTCTGTCTTGTTCCATTGGGCTATATTTCTGTTTTTGTGCCAGTACCATACTGTCTTGATGACTGTAGCATTATGGTATAATCTGAAGTCAGGAAGGTTGATTCCTCCAGCTCCATCGTTCTTTCTCAAGACTGCTTTGGCTAATCAGGGTCTTTTGTGTTTCCATATGAATTGTGAAATTTTTTCTTATAGTTCTGTGAAAACTGCCATTGGTAATTTGATAGGGATCGCATTGAAACTGTAGATTGCATTTAGTAGTATAGTCATTTTCACAATATTGATTCTTCCTACCCAGGAACATGGAATATCTCTCCATCTGTTTATGTCATCTTTGATTTCTTTCATCAGTGTCTGATAATTTTTTGTGTAGAGTTCTTTTGTCTCCTTAGGTAAGTTTATTCCTAGAGATATTTTTATTTTTTGTTGCAATGGTGAATGGGACTGCTTCCTTAATTTCTCTTTCTGGTATTTCATTGTTAGTATATAGAATTGCAAGTGATTGCTGTGTACTGATTTTGTATCCTGCAACTTTGCTAAATTAACTGATTAGCTGTAGTAATTTTTTGATACTATCTTTAGGATTTTCTATGTACAGTATCATGTCACCTGCAGACAGTGAGCTCTTTACTTCCTCTTTTCTATCTGGATTCCTTTTATTTCTTTTTCTTCTCTGATTGCTGTAGCTAGGACTTCCAGAACTATGTTGAATACTAGTGACAAAAGTGGACACCCTTGTCTCGTTCCTGATGTTAGGGGGATGCTTTCAGTTTTGCACCACTGAGAAGAATGTTTGCTGTAGGCTTATCATACATGGCCTTTACTGTGTTGAGGTAGGTTTCTTCTATGCCCATTTTTTGAAGAGTTTTAATCATAAATGGCTGCTGAATTTTGTCAAAGGCTTTTTCTGCATCTGTTGAGATTATCATATGGTTTTTATCTTTCAATTTGTTAATATGGTGTATTACATTGATTGATTTGCGTATGTTGAAGAATTCTTGCATCCCTGGAATAAACCCAACTTGATCATGGAGTATGAGGTTTTTGATGTGTTGGTGAATTCTGTTTGCTAAAATTTTATTGAGAATTTTTACATTTATGTTCATCAGTGATAAGTGGCCTGTCGTTTTCTTTTTTTGTGTTGTCTTTGTCTGGTTTTGGTATCAGGGTGATAGTGACCTTGTAGAATGAGTTTGGAAGTGTTCCTCCCTCTGCAGTGTTTTGAAAGAGTTTTAGAAGGATAGGCATTAGCTCTTCTCTAAATGTTTGATAGAATTCTCCTGTGAAGCCATCTGGTCCTGGGCTTTTGTTTTTTGGGAGATTTTTGATCACAGCTTCAATTTCAGTGCTTGTAATTGGGTTGTTCAATAATTTCTGCTTCTTCCTGGTTCAGTCTTGGAAGATTAAAGTTTTCTAAGAATCTGTCCATTTCTTCCAGGTTATCCGTTTTATTGCCATATAGTTGTTCATAATAGTCTCTTATAATCCTTTGTATTTCTGCGTTGTCTGTTGTAACCTCTCCTTTTTCATTTCTAATTTTGTTGATTTGATTATTCTCTCTTTCTTGATGAGTCTGCCTAAAGGGTTGTCAATTTTGTTTATCTTCTCAAAGAACCAGCTTTTAGTTTTATTAATCTTTTACTACTGTTTCTTTCATTTCTTTTTCATTTATTTCTGCTCTAATCTTTATGATTTATTTCCTTCTGCTAATTTGTTGTTGTTGTTCTTTTTCTTTTCCACTTGCTTTATTTAGGTGTAAAGTTAGGTTGTCTATTCGATGTTTATCTTGTTTCTTGAGGTAGGACTGTATTGCTATACACTTCCCTCTTAGAAGTGCTTTTGCTGCATCCCATTGGTTTTGAGTTGTGTTTTCATTGTCATTTATTTCTAGAAATTTTTTGATTTCCCTTTTGATTTTTTCAGTAACCTGTTGGTTATTTAGAAATGTATTGTTTAATCTCAATGTGTTTGTGTTTTTTACAGTTTTTTTCTTATAATTGATGTCTAGTGTGTCAGAAAAGATGCTTGATAATGATTTCAATTTTCTTAAATTGACTGTTCCATGTGCACTTGAGAAGAAGGTGTATTCTTCTGTATTTGGATGGAATGTCCTGAAGATATCAATGAGATCCATCTCATCTAATGTATTATTTAATACTTGTGTTTTCCTCACAAGGAATACTTATGGTTTCCTTTGTGGGAGTTCTCACTATTTGATACTCCCTAGGGTTAGTTCTCTGGTAGTCTAGGGTCTTGGAGTCAGTGCTCCCACTCCAAAAGCTCAGGACTTGATCTTGGTGATGTTGAGAAGAGCCATTTATTTCACTGGAGTGGTGAGACCAAAACACCAGCACAGTCGCCGTAGGTGGGGTGTGGCACTCTCTTCCTGTTACTTTTTTATTTTTTTCATTTTTATTCCCGGTGGTCACCTGTTGCAATAATCTCTTTGGACACATCTAGAATTCCAACAAAGTCACTTAATTCCTGTTTCTTTGTCCAGTGACAGCTCCTTTGTCTTCTCAGCCTCCTCATGCTTGTTATGATTAAAGTGTCTCATGTTTACTCTTGATTGAAAGAATGTTTATTATATTCGCAAAGTCATATGTCCTTTGTGATTTAGATGTGTTTTGTAGTTGAAGGTGGTGTAAAGAACTGTCTTTGAGAAGCTTGAACAATGTTTTAAAAGATGACTTTGGAGAAAGATGTTTAAAGAATGAGGAAGTGGAAATTCTTCTTGTATCTACTACAACTTAATGACAGTTTGAGTCTTGAGAAAAGCTTTGGTTTTTGATTTTGCTGATTGAAATAGAATCATCAAAGTGTGACTTAACCCTTTTCTTATTCATTAAATTTTCTATCCAAAGTCAAACTTTTAAAATATTGTTCTCTCCTTGTCTCTCAAACCCATGTTTTTGGTCAAAAGAGTGCTTTTTAGCGAAGAACTGGGTGCTGATTCTGAATGATAATTCTATAAACTTTGTTATGCCTCTAAGAGCTACTTAACTGGAATGTGTGAGGGGTTAGCAATTATATACTTCATTTTACTAGGTTAATACAGATGGAAATGATACATTTCATTATAAAAGTAATAAATTATGCTAGTTCTTTGAAACATAAATTATAGAGAAGTTCTTAAAGGGTTTTTAATGAATTTTATAAAGAACTAATAAGTAATTTTGATGACTTGACCATCCAAATATGTATAGTAAAAGAAGATCAGTTTATTAAAGAAAATGTTTTTAATAGTTTTATAGTAATTCTTTGTGTTCTAAATGTGGTCTGTCTTCTCTTGTTTTCATTATTTCAGGTTTTTTGTACTTATGTAAGTAAATTGTGATTGTATACATTTTGTAAGTTGCCCAACTGTGTAACTGCTGTTAAGTTTGTTAGATATTTTCTGTATCTTTTTCTTCTATCCATTTATATTCATTGATACCAAGACTGTAGGATTTTCCCCCCCAACACAAATGACATCATACATATTGGTCTGAAAATTTTGCTTTAACTTAACATTTCTACATGCTTAATTCTCTTTTTAATTATTCTGCATGTTTTGATAGTATAGGCATACCTTGTTTTAAAAAACAATGAAGTGGATCATTTCCTGGCTCTTCAGTGCCTTAACATTACGATCAGATACCATTGTTGTTGTTTAGTTGCAAAGTCATGTTTGTCTCTTTTGTGACTCCATGGACTATAGCCTGCCAAGGCTCCTCTGTACATGGGATTTCCCAGGCAAGAATAGTGGAGTGGGTTCCCATTTCTTTCTCTAGGGGATCTTCCAGACCCAGGAAAATCTCTTGCTTTTTAGGTGGATTCTTTACCATGAGCTACTGGTTATGAGTTAAAAGATCCTATAGTTTTTGGTTCCTTCTAATTCTTTAGTCTCACCTCGTATCTTTTTGTCTTGCTCTCTGTTTTATTTTTTGTTTTGTTTCTGGCTTCCCTGTAGCTTTGATTTTTTTTTTCAAGCTCCCCAATTGTACTATATTGAATTTAGTCTCAGAATCTGTGATTATGTTTTTCTTTTACCTGTTATAAAATCTATACACAACGCATATTGGGCTTTCCTGGTGGCTCAAACAGTAAATAATCTGCCTGCAGTGCAGGAGACCTGGGTTCAATCCCTGGGTTGGGAAGATCCCCTGAAGAAGGGAATGGCAACCCACTCCAGTATTCTTGCCTGGGGACTCCCATGGACAGAAGAGTCTGGAGGGCTACAATCCATGGGGTTGCAAAAGAGCAGGATGCAATTTAGCAACTAAACAATAAAATCTGGGTTATTATTGCAGCTCTTTCTGTTTTTAGCTTATTCAGCCTTACTAAACCTCCATTTCTCATGGAGTTGACAGTTGAACTCCATTGACCCTCTGATCAGTTGAAAATCTATGTTTAATTTACAGTTAGCTCTCCATATGTATGGTTCCTCCTTATCTGTGGTTCTGCACCCAAGGATTCAGTCAATTGCAGGTTGTTGTGCTGTGCTGTGCTTAGTCACTCAGTTATGTCCAACTCTTTGCAACCCCATGGACAGTAGCCCACCAGGCTCCTCTGTCCATGGGATTCTCCAGGCAAGAATACTGGAGTGGGTTGCCATGCCTTCCTCCAGGGGATTTTCCCAACTCGGGGATTGAACCCAGGTCTCCCACATTGCAGGCAGATTCTTTACCATCTGGGCCACCAGGGAAGCAGGTCGTTGTAATATGCAGTATTTACTATTGAAAAAAAAAAATTCCACGTACAAGTGGACCCTTGGTATTCAAACCTATGATGTTTAAGGGTCAACTGTATCTGTAAAATGAGATAACAGTAGTTACCTACTTTTTATCATTTTGTTCTATGTAAAGCATTTAGTACATTTATAGTATGTGGCACATGACATATAAATAGTAAAAATTATACTGATTGTGCAATAAAGCATTTATGTTTTGTGCTCTTTTGGGTTTCTATAGTTTTACAGTGTTAAGGGAATAAAGAGCCATGTTTTAACTTTGTTTTATGATTAATTAACAAATGTTAAGTTCTTTACACAGCCATACTAGTAAAAAGGAAGGAATCATTCACTGTGTGAAGGTTTAACCTAAGACCACATTCTTTTTAGGCATTCATTTAAGCTGCATGCTAATTTATAGAAAAGATTGGATGATACTTAATCAACTTCAGCAAACATTTCTGACTAATAACCAGTTCTTGTTCTAAATATTATGTCTTTTAAGCACTTTTCTCCTTTATTTTGGAGCACTCTACAACCCCATGCAAATTGTAGCATTTGACTTTACAATTGAGTAATTAGATACTTCATTTTCTTTTTTAACACTTTGGATGATGGTCTCTTTTTATTAAGTATAAAGATTTAATTAATGTAAACATGCCTGTAGCTACTCATTCTATTTGCAGGTATATTTTATTTAAAATATTTATAATTAATTATAGAAATAAAAATGTGGGCATTTTCTGTACTCACTCTGTCCTGTTATTGCACAGGCCATTTGAACATATACACAGATAACTTTAATTTTAGATCTACATATGAAATTAACTTGTTAACTGTCTAGGTTCTTATATTTTTTCCCCCATTATCCATTTATTTGATAGCACAAAAATCCAGACAAAGCTCAGGTTACTCACAAGGCAGATACTACAGAGTTTCATTGTTTCCCTAATAATTCAGAGTCTGGATCACAGTACTAGTAGTGCTTAGTAAAAATTTGTTCAGTGACTGGATAAAATTTTTTAGCATACTAATGGAAATTGTTCTCTCAATAATGGGCTTGCATTTAAGGTTGAATTACTTCAGTAAAACCTAAATTAAATGTAATGCTTGGAAAATAAAATGTGTAGATAATTTACCTTTCTAATTAATTACAGCTTAGATGAGTTTTTCTTTTTTTCCATAAGCAGTCTCTAGGGAGCATAATCAAATCTTTAAGAACATGTAATACTGTGTTAGTTTATTGTTCTGTTCATTAGTTCTCATTTTTAGAAACTACAGTTACAGTAAGTATAGCAGGTTGTTTCAGATATGTGCAAGAAATTTCAGATTAGATTTTATATGTAAAGAAAATTTATGTTAGACACAGGTGATAAGTTTTGTAATTTGATTTTTATCCCCTACCAAAAGGAAGTGGAGAGACAGTAAAATTTAACTGTATGTATATGTGTTCTGGTTAACTGTATTGTTCTATCATTCTTAAACTTGAGAATTTAAAAAATCTTTTGAAGTAAATCATTTTAACTATAACACAATATACTATAGCAGCAAATATAAGCCATAACAGAGGCTTAAAGATCTTTACCAGTTAAAAAAAAAAACAAAACAAAAACTCTTAAGATAAATGTTAAAAACCCCACAGTCGCTTTTTAATCTCATTACCCACACTGAATTTGATGATAAAAATATTTTAGGGTAGTTTTTACTTTAGGCCAGTTTTTAAAAAAAACTCTTTATTAGGGTATAACATACACTGAAATGTATACATTGTTAAGTGTAGAGCTTCCTGAATTTTCACAGATGAACAGATTGTGTGCAGATCAGAGTAGTCTTAGCTATCTTAAGTCTAATTTTAAAATATAAAACAATCATAAACTTAGATAAATTGAGAGACTTAGATCTTGGATCCAGCTTTGTTATTGTCACCTACAGCAAATTACTTCCTTTTTCTGAGGTCTACTCTCCATCTCTAAAATGAAGGGATGAGACTAGCTGTTTTATTATGGCTCTGATTTTGTCAAAATGCAAAAAAGGTGGACTGTGTTGATATAAATGTGGTATAAAATGTTATAGGTAGTGGGGTGAGAATGTACAGTAAAGGAAGGCAGTCATTTTCTTTCTTTGTTTTTCAGGTTATATTTCACACTATGTGCTGACTGTATTTACAGAAGATATTAAAAAAAAAAAACTTTTTTCAAAGATTTTGATTCCAGTGGAATCTTTGCTTTAGATTTTGTGTGTGTGTGAGTAAATTGTAACTCCAGAACAATGCCTGTGCAAGCTCCACAGTGGACGGATTTCCTCTCCTGCCCAATTTGCACTCAGACTTTTGACGAAACAATTAGAAAGCCCATCAGTTTGGGTTGTGGCCATACTGTCTGCAAGATGTGCCTGAACAAACTCCACCGCAAGGCTTGCCCATTTGACCAGACCACTATCAATACAGACATTGAACTCCTCCCAGTGAACTCAGCATTGTTGCAGCTAGTGGGTGCTCAGGTTAGTTGGGTAACTTGTTACATTTTTAAATGTCTGTATATGTGTATTTTCCTTCTGAGAGAAACTGATTAAGATTGAGTCCTATTGCCTTCTATTTAAATAGATGCAATTCTGTGAAGTATTGTTTAGACACTTTGTTTCAGCACCTTAGGTTCTGTTGTGCTGGTGCAGTGTTTCTCATTGCACAGTAACATTCAATCTGGTGGTTAGATTTTCTCAACAGCCTTCGCTCTCAGATCACTAGAGAAACCTTAGAGGTAAGTCACAAGGACTTCTTAATATTAAGGAAGATATTATTTGCTAAACAATTGCATTTTACTTAATAAGAAAAATGAAGCTGCTTCAGACAATTTTACTTAGTAGATACTAACTGAAATGAAAGATACAGAAGGTAATGAAAACTGTAGAACACTGCCTTTGGAATCTTTTGTCTAGAGTAGGAGCAAATGCTCCTTTAATACATAAAATGTAAAAATTAGTGATTCTGAAGGTGATACTCTGAAAGCTTTGTGTCAGTATTCTCAAGTTAGAGATCAGTAGTATCTTCAGAAGGTTTCACAAAGCCAAGGAAGGCAGGCTTTTCAGAGATAAATATGATTCACTTAAACAATCCCTCACTGATTTGCATAGTGTGAGTCTGAAGTGTCCTATGTTTACTGTGAATTATTTTCTGTCCAAGTTCTAAATATACTAGAACTTGGACATTAATACTTATATTAATATTAGTACCACTAATATTTGCTGAATCAGTCTTCCTCTAAGTGGATAAAAAGTAAGGAAGGTCGATACTATATATGCTGGAGATAAAGAGAGTGATTCTAGAACAGCTTATTCAAAAGGAAAACTTACTGGACTTACCTGGACATCCAGTGGTTGGGACTCTGCACTTCCATTGCTGATGGCCCAGGTTCAATTCCTCATCGGGGAACTGAGATCTCAATAGCTGCAGCCAAAAAACAAAAACGAAACCAGAAGCATAGTGCGTCAACACTGTCAAGAGAGTAAGAGAACAGCTCACAGAATGGAAGAAAATAATTGTAAATCATGTATCTGAGAAGAAACATGTATCTAGAACATATAAAGAACTCTTTCAACTCCATTATAAAAAGAACATCATTTTTAAATGGATAGAGATCTGTACACCTCACCAAAGATATGCACATGGCAAATGAGCAAATAAAAACTTGCTCAGCATTGTTCGTCATTAAAAAATTGCAAATTAAAATGACAGTCAGAGGTATAACTACTATGTAGAAAATAAATAAGCTGCAAAGATATATTTTACAATAAGGGAAAGATAGCCCACATTTTATAGCAAGTATAAACAAAATATAACCTTTAATAATTGTGCAAACAGCAATGAGATACCACTACACATGAATTAAAATAGCTAAAATTCAAAACACAATGCAAAATACTGGTGAGTATATAAAGCAACAGAGACCCTTCATTTATTACTGATGGGAATGCAAAATCGTACAGCTGCTTTGGAAGTTATTATATGATTCTGTTTATATGAAATGTTGTAAATAGGCAAATCCAGAGAGACAGAAAATAGTTTCTTCATACAACTGGAGGAGGTTTGAGGGGAAATATGGCAGGCGTGACTGTGGGATTCTTTTAAGGGGCCATGAAAATGTTCTAAAATTTTGATGTTGCATAACTAAATATACTTAAAGTCATTGAATATATACCTTAAATGGGTCAGTTATATGTTATGCAAATTATGTCTCAATAAAGCTGTTACAGAAATAAAACAAAAATTTTAAAATGCTATAATTTTGTATGTATGTATAGAAAAGATCTTTTGAAAGAATTCAGTTAATTTAATGGGAGTTTTGATAGTGACAGCGATAGAGTGCAAATGAAAGTGTTAGTTGCTCACTTGTGTCAGCTCTTTCCGACCCCATGGACCGTATCTCACCAGGCTCCTTTGTCCGTTGGGTTCTCCAGGGAAGATATACTGAAGTGGGTTGCCATTTCCTCCAGGGGATCTTCCCAACCCAGAGATTGAACCTGGGTCTCCCGCACTACACTACCACTCCTGGGTGAACCGCACTACAGGCCGCTTCTTTACCATGAGCCACCAGGGAGAGTAGGAGTGCATAAAATCTATTCAACAAAGCATTTGATCATAATTAGTGAGCACTCAAACACCCTTTTTTTGACCTCTAGGTTCCTGAGCAGCAGCCCATTACTTTGTGTAGTGGGGTTGAAGACACAAAACATTATGAGGAAGCCAAGAAATGTGTAGAAGAATTAGCACTGTACCTGAAACCACTCAGCAGTGCTAGAGGTAAATTGGATGAAATTATCCATGCTAATTAAGCACATGTTCATCAAAGATGCTTTTGTGACCATAAAAATTGTGGGCTGTGTTAACAAAATTCATTTATTTATTATAAGCCAAACCCACTGATGTTAAATAATATCATTATAAACCACATCAAATAAAGTAGTGAATTTAAAGTTTAGGTACCGTTTATTGGAAACATTTTTTGAATGGGTTGCAAAAGTAGGTATAAGCATACTAGTGGTTTCAGAAGGGCTTTGTATCATTTGACAACCCTGAATTGTCTGCCTTCTATCCAGTTTTGTGTGGTGTGCTATTGGGGATATAATACAATTGAAAGTTACCATTACTGTCTTGCCAGTATGGCTTGTTTTCATTGAAAAGGTGAGCTTAACCACTGTGAAATGTACCAAATCTGTTAGGACCTAAGATTTGAATTTTTAATTGTGAATATTGACTAGCCTTTTAAAATTATGCTTAAAATGAATAATGATATATTTAATGTCATCGTGAGTATTCCACTTGCATGTGGTTAACAGCTTTGTATACTTTTAAACTACAAACTAGGCTTCATTTGTGTGATTTGTATTGTTTATTTTAAATATCCTGATAGAACCCAGAACTATTCCATATACCTGTAAGTCAGTCAGCCCATTAGAGGAAGTTTTTCTGGACTCCAAAACTTCATTGGAAACCTAGAAATAACTCTTTCTTCTATTTTAAAGGAGTGGGTCTGAATAGTACTACTCAGAGTGTTCTGAGTCGCCCAATGCAGAGGAAGCTAGTGACGCTGGTCCACTGCCAACTAGTGGAAGAAGAAGGCAGGATTCGTGCCATGAGGGCAGCCCGATCTTTAGGTGAACGAACAGTTACAGAGCTCATTCTCCAACACCAGAATCCTCAGCAACTCTCTTCCAATCTTTGGGCAGCAGTCAGAGCTAGAGGCTGCCAGTTCCTTGGACCAGGTATATAATTTTATATTTAAAGTATAGTGTAGGCGCTATAGGTGATATAAAAAGGCCAGTTCTTTGCAATATTCTGTTGTTATCAAGTAATGTCTCACTTGGTTTCCTATAATCATGGCGTGGGTAATTCCAGGTCAGTTTTTCAGTACACTTAAAACTTTTCTCTTAACTGTATTAACCTGCTTTCTTAAATTAAATATATGGAATGTAATACAAGATTGCCCCCATATGGTTCAAAAAGTGTAGCTGTGAATATTGGTTGTTGTTGTGTTGCCCATTAATTAAGTGGTACCTGTAGAAATTATTAAATATCACCCTTCTAAGAAATAGATTTATCTAGTATCTGTACATGATAAATTTTTTTTTTTTTTCAACTTTTCCTAGCAATGCAGGAGGAAGCCCTAAAGCTGGTTCTCCTGGCCTTAGAAGATGGTTCTGCTTTGTCTAGAAAAGTATTGGTTCTCTTTGTGGTGCAGAGATTGGAGCCACGGTTTCCTCAAGCCTCTAAAACTAGCATTGGGCATGTTGTCCAGCTCCTTTATAGAGCCTCCTGCTTCAAGGTATGGTAAATTTCAAGATAAAAGGAAACTTTCTTTCCCCAAACTTAAGTAGTAAAACTTGAGTTTCATAAAGTTGCCTGTATCTTTTCATAAATTTTAGCAGATTTTCTTTTAAAGAATGTAGATGATGGTCCAGTGGTTAAGACTTCTTCCAAAACAGGGGGTGCGGGTTGGATCCCTGGTCAGGAAGATAAGATCCCACAGGCCTCCTGGCCAAAAAACTAAAACATAAAACAGAAGCAATATTGTAACAAGTTAAACAAAGACTTTAAAAATAGTCCTTATCAAGAAAAGAAGAAAAAAAAATCTTAAAAAAAAGAACAAGAATGTAGTCACTTAGCTGTGTCTGACTTTGCATCCCTGTGTACCATAGCTCACCAGGCTCCTCTGTCTATGGGATTCTCCAGGCAAGAATACTGGAGTGCGTTGCCATTCCCTTCTCCAGGGAGATGGTGTCTTATTAAAGTTCAATTTTGTTGCATTGAATTTTTTATATTAGATATTGAACAGCAAAGATCAAATCAAGGCATATAGATTTTTTTATTTGAAGAGACTATAAAGCCATGTCAGTTTTCCATCAAGACTACAAACAGAATTGATCTAAAGAGAGAGTCATTAAAGCAGGAGTGCATTTTATGTGGCTATTTGCTCCTGACATAATTCCACATATACAGCACAGGAGCTCCATTTGCCATTTTGATTTTAGTATATGCAGTAACGCAGAACGTAGTCCTTTGTATGCCAGATTGAATCGGCACACTTCAAACATTGGTGTCCAGTATGTTGTCTCTTACTGTTCATTTTGTTTTCCTTCTTAAAGTCATGGTTTCCTGCTTTTGACACAACATATAACAAGTACTTCATGGGCCAGGGAGCCTGTCTAAAAAATTGTTAATTGATAAGCTATAAGGAGGCCATCGCATCCCCTCATCTGACACTCAAACTAAAAAAGGCAGTGTTTTTCAGAATAGTTGCATGAGAATTTTCTTCTTTTCAAAGTATTTTCATGTCTCTATGTGGTCTTATAATATATAAACACAGTTTGTTTCTTACTTGACTCATGAGATTACATATGTCTTATTAGGTCACCAAACGTGATGAAGACTCTTCTTTGATGCAGCTGAAAGAAGAATTTAGAACCTATGAAGCTCTGCGGCGAGAACATGACTCCCAGATAGTGCAGATTGCTATGGAAGCAGGCTTACGAATTGCACCAGACCAGTGGTCCTCTTTGCTGTATGGGGACCAGTCTCACAAATCTCATATGCAGTCCATTATTGACAAGGTAGACTCTTTTTTTTGTTCTTTATTTCTTGGACTAATCATGGAGTTTGGTAATTCATTTATTTAATAAATATGTATTAAAATGAATACTATATATCAGGCTCTTGTAAATTATATTCTCTATAGCTGAGTGTCATGTCATAACTAGTCGCATCATAATACCAGTTTGTTCATATAAAGGTTTTTAAATTGATGTGTAGCTGACATTGCTTATATAAGAATTGATTTAATTAATGTTTTACATTTTATCCAGTGCTGCTTTCCATCCCTTTGAGGGTCTCCTGTCTCTATTTTCTCATTGCCTCTCTCCCTTTTATTTTTCTCTGAGTTTTGATCACTATATTTGTTAAACTCATTTTCTCAGTGCTTTTATCTTCTTCCTGGAGCACCTATTTAATAGCCTGAAAGATGTGTACACTGAGGTTTCTTTTGACTCTCAGCCAGGAAAATCTCACATAATAAATTATCAACCATTCTAAATTTGATCAGATTTTCAGTTTATCTCTACTTTTAATTGTTGTTTGTTATGATGAAAAGATCACTTAAGTACACATGAATTTTAGGTCAGACCCCTAAAATTTCTGACTCTAAAAGCTATATTTAATTATCTTAAAGCTATAGAGTAAATATTTAAGCTGGTTTTGTTGTAATTCAACATGAAATTTGTGAAAGTGCTGTATAAAAGTCTTTAAGTGCCATTTGTATATATTATGTTCAATGATTTTTAAGAACTTTCTATTTTCCTTAATTTTTGCTACTTTATCTTAAATCCTTATAACCATAGAAATGAGACTATATGTGAGAGTCCACCCTATATTTAATTTAAAGAAATGTCAGTATGTAAGAGTAGCCTAAATAAAAAATATTTAACACTTACTGAGAGCTTGCTGTGTGTCTGGTAGTTTTAATTATTTATTTTTTTATTTTAATGTGTTAATACTTTGCTTAGAATGTTTTACTTTTTGGCCATACCACATGGCTTGTGGGATCTTTGTTCCCTGACCAGGGATTAAACCCTGGCCATGATAGTGAAAGTGCCAAGTCCCAACCACTAGACCGCCAGGGAACTCCCTGTCTGGTAGTTTTAAATAATTCATTTAATCTTCTCAACAGCCCTGTAATATTCCTTTTATACAGAAACAGAGGCAGGTTAAGTACATTTCTCCAGGGTCATATTGGTAATAAGTGACAGAGCTGGATTTGAACTTGGACTTCTGACTCAAGAATCCAGCTCTTAACCATGAAAACCTCTTTCCAGGCTATTCTCTCCACCCCACCCCACCCTTTTTTTGTTGTTACTTTTCCTAAAGATAAGATTCTTGAAATGAGTAGTAGGTTGATGTCAAAGGAGAATTAGGAAATGTGTTTTATAACTATGTGATGCATAATTTTCAGTATATATTATTTGTTCTGTCCTGTGGAGAAGGCACTGGCATCCCACTCCAGTACTCTTGCCTGGAAAAATCCCATGGACGGCAGAGCCTGGTGGGCTGCAGTCCATGGGGTCGCTAAGAGTCAGACACGACCGAGCGACTTCACTTTCACTTTTCACTTTCCTGCATTGGAGAAGGCAATGGCACCCCACTCCAGTGTTCTTGCCTGGAGAATCCCAGGGACAGGGGAGTCTGGTGGGCTGCTGTCTGTGGGGTCGCACAGAGTTGGACATGACTGAAGTGACTTAGCAGCAGCAGTAGCAGTAGATACCTTTACCAAAACTTTACCTGCCACTCCTAGGTGTGAAATTATGTAATAGACTGATTATAACCTTAATCATGATCTTTTAGAGGAGTTCCTTTCTACTTCTGAAGAGAAACTTGACTGACTTTTGTGAAAACTCTAGTAGGAGATTATTAACCTTCTTATCTGAACTGGACTATATACCTAAATGTATACTCTGTAATAATTTGCTCACATTGTGAATTTAATTTGAATTTAATGTCCTAAACTTTCATGCAACAAACTGGTAAATGAAGTTTGCAGTGTGATATCTTGTTACTATATAGAGCAATAGAACTTCCTGTGATAATGAAAATCTTCTGTATACATGCATTGTCCAATATGGTGATCATTAGCCATACTTGGCTATTAAACACTTGACATGTATCTTATGTGACTGATAAACTAAAATTTTTATATTACTTAAAGTTTTTAATAGCCTTACGTAGCTAAGGGCTATTGTGTTGGACCATGGAAATAGAGAACTTATTAAAAGTGACAAGAAAATCAATAACCGTACTAAATTAATAAATATGAATTTAGAGTTCACAAAGAGGAAGTGTATCTAATTGATGGGATAGAATGGGCCCCAATAATCAATACACATCTAAAACAGTAACATGACAAATATTGTCTGTTAAACTATAAAGAAACATATTCTCTCATTCATTGCTGTGGTTTGTAAAATGGATTACAGATTTTGAGGGAACTAACTTGTCAGTGAAGCCTCAAATTTTTCCATTTTTAAATTGAAATATAGTTGATTTACAGTGTTCTATTACTTTCACATGCGGGATCTTAGTTCCCTGCAGCAGAAGAGGAGTCTTAACCACCGGACCACTGGGAAGTCCCCAAACCTCAAAATATTCATGGCCTTTACCAAAGTTACTATTTCCAGGAATTTATTTTAAAGGAATAATCCAAACTTTCAAAAAAGTTAGAAATTCAAAAGGGTCATTTGCTAAATTATTTATAAAGGATTATTATAAGGGGATGGTTAAAGAAGTTAACGTTCATCTACTCAGAACACTGAGTAGTTACATGGCCAATAAAATTGCAGTTATGTCAGGACAGATACCCTCTTCAGCTATTAAATAGCATTAAATTTCTTTTTAAAAATGTTAGTGAAATATTTTTGTTAAATCTCAGTGATAGATGCACAGGAATTATAGTAGACAATTATTTTGAAGTATTTTATAATAAAGACGGTTAGATATTTTAAAAATATCTTTGTTATAATGTTAATGGTAAACAAATCCAGAAGTTTATAAATAGCCCATTAAAAGTATGTGAAAAACATGCAAAGATGAAAAAATTGAATAAAAGGCATGTCACCATTTTAATGATTAGTTAGTTGTGTTACTCCATGTTTTTTTAAATGTATGCTATTTAAAATATACCTTTTAAAACGACCTGTAGGGGAGAAAAAGTTTCATACGTGTATTTTTTTTTAAGTGAAAGTAGAAAGATTCGCATGTCATAGGCAGGATGCAGTCAGTTTCATAAGGTGAGAGCAGCCCTCTTCTATATTAATAAACCACAGAGCTAAATGTTTTCAAATAAGAACCCTTAGTTGTGAAAAGTGGAAGTTAGTCACATAGTCATATCTGACTCTGCAATCCCATGGACTGTAGCCTGCCCAGTTCCTCTGTCCATGGAATTCTCCAGGCAAGAATACTGGAGTAGGTTGCCATTTCCTTCTCCAGGAGATCTTCCCAACCCAGAAATCAAACCCGGGTCTCCTGCATTGCAGGCAGGTTCTTTACCAACTGAGCTACTAGGGAAGCATCACCTCATCTTTTCTTTAACGGTCAAATGTATTGGCTCCCTTAGGAGAGTTAGGGCAAGTATGTGTGTCCATTAAGCCTTAGGAAAACACGCAACCTGATAGCTTCCAAGAATCCCAAACCAAATACAGAATTTTTCCGAACTGGAATTAACTCAAATTATGTAGTCCGTGCCAACAGGTGAGTTCAGATCGAGTCTGTAAATATTGTATATGGTGCCATAACCTTTGGTCTATAACAGAACTTGAATTCAAACTCAGTTTGACTCCAGTTTCATTGCTTTTGTTGTTGTATAACATTATCTCTAGACTGTATTTCCAAATTTCAATTATTTGAACGGATCCATGAGGCAAACTAACATGGTGCTGTAAGAACTTGAGCTCTAAAGAGTATTTCCAAATTGAGGAGTTGAGAACGATCTCACATTTGAGGAGTGTAATGACAGAGAGAAGAGAGTATACAATATACCAACGTGTTGATGCAGAGAAGTGCAGGGCTTCTTCAGGAAGCGAGTGATCCAATTGGCCAACACATGGGATATGGGGGAGGATAAAAATTAAATGTAATTAATTGCAAAAACTGATTGTGATCTTGTAAATAATCTTTATTTTAAAAGGATTATCTGGTCTTTGGGGGAAGTTAATATTTATCTTTTTTTAAGTTGCAGACCCCAGCCTCTTTTGCACAAAGTGTTCAGGAACTAACAATTGCTCTCCAGCGGACTGGAGATCCAGCAAACTTGAATCGACTAAGACCCCATTTGGAGCTATTAGCAAACATTGACCCTAGTCCAGGTAAATCCAGGGGGAATTAATGGACTATCCTATATGTGCCTTAGTACTATTCAGTGATTCTTTTGTCTTTTGTTAAATTTCTCTAGAATTTCCCAGAGTAGTAATTCTGAATCTCTTACGTAGTAGTTAAGTTTCTGGTCCTGATCTTGTCTGTCTGTTTGTTACTTCAACTAATATTTATTTAATACTTTTTAATTTATTTTTACTTTTCACCAGGAAAATAGATTCTTTCTGGGATCCTTTATGTTTCTTCCCTGTCTCATCACAACATTGTGCTATATTTTTACCATTTTCATCTCTTTTGACAAAACTCCAGTTTTGTGGGTTTTTTTGGGTTTTTTTTTTTCATTTTTTTCTGTATAACATGTCCTTAGTTGCATTTTTTTGGTTCCAAGTTTCCCTTCTCCACCATAATCTTGTTCCATCACATATCTTCTTTTGCGTGTCTAATTTGTCAAGCCATTTCCTGTTCCTTCTCCTTAAGGTGAAAATCAACCAAGCTTCATTTTTCACCTGATACTTAAATCTTGGGTGTGTTAGCTTATATGCTACTGTCTTTGTGTTTATTCCTACTACTGAACTAAAAACTTTTAATATTTACTAGTAATTTCCTAGTTTCTAATTCCAAAGGCTTCTTAAATTACTTGTCTTCAGCATTTGGTAATGTTGTTGACTACTTTCTTGATAAACTGTCTTGATACCTTATCTTTCTGTAGTCTTAGGATTCTCTTCTGGCCTGTCTGAATGCTAGTTCTGTCTTATTTTGTTCACTTTGTCTGCTCTTTCCTCTCTTGCCCCCTGAAGAGTAGGCTGCTTGTGTTCTTGGAATTTTGCTTTCTCTACACTCTCTGTTGAAGATGTTTGTCATTCATTATCAGCATCAGGTATTATTCCTTCACAGATAATAGACTCCCAAATACCTCTGTCACTATTATCTGTTCATCACTCCAGACCTACTTTCCCAAATGCTTTCTGAGATTCTCCATCCTCTCTGCTCAGTGTTTCAGAGCAAACTCATCTTCACGTGATACTTGCTCTTCTTCCTGTGTTCCCTTTCTCAATAAATGACCTGATTCTCTGAGGTATGCAAGCTTAAAACCTGAATCTTTTGTCTTACCGCATATCTTTTCCTTTCACTTGCTCTACACCCCATTTCAGACAAGATTTGTCTGTTCTTTCACAGTATCTCTCTATCCCATAGATTAATACTGCTTCAATGAGTGCCTCATTCCTTTTCCTGAAACTAAATGCCTTTCATTCTCCTCTACTCTTTTGATTCTTCTAATCTTATATGCTTACTGCTGCAAAATAAATCACATCTCTGATTTTAATACTCAAACTTTTAGTGACATGCATTGCCTGTAGAATAAGGCTTGGAACACTTGACCATGACATTTCAGAGTAGTAAATTTATTACCAAAGTTGCTTAATCAAATCAGTTTAGATCTATTTTTATTTTTTTATTTTTTGGCCACGCTGCACAGCATTCAGAATCTTAGTTCCCTGACTAGAGAGTGAACCTGGGCTCCCTGCAGTAGAAGCCCAGAGTCCTAACCACTGGACTGCCAGGGATTCTAAGATCTATTTTTAGAACACAATGATTTTATTTTTCCCCCCACTGCTGTGCTTTGAACATTCTGAGCAATCAAAAGATCACTTCATAAGCTCACTACTTCATCAGTCACCAATATGTCTACATCAGTCTGAGCCAATATATTCTACTCCTTCCTTGTGTGACAGTGGATAAACCATACTTCTAGCTAAGGCTACCCTCTTTCCTTATGTATCAATATCATCTTGTCAAGTATATCCTTCCAGTAGCCTCTGTTTCTTATGTCATTAGTTTTCCTTCTCTATAGAGTAGCTCTGTCAACATACAAACATTTTATCATTCTTTTCATCAAAATCCACTTTTGACATCATTTGCCATCTACCTACAACTCCAATTCTATACTTTTTATAGCACTCTCTTGAACACACTCCAATCAGACATTTATCTCTACCACTCAATCAAAGTGGCTTTTCTCAAGTTCACAAGTGACTTCCATGCAGCTAATTCCAAATATCAGTTCTTGATTCTCTTTGTGTTTGACCTGTTAGCCTTTAACATAGTTGTTTACTCTCTACTCCTTGTACCACTCTTTTTACTTCTAGGCCACTGTACTCTCCTAGTTTTCTTCTTACTACATTGAAATCTCCTTCTCGGCCTCTTTTGCTGATTTCTTCTTCTCTCCATAACCTCTAAACTTTTTTCTTTTTTCCCCCCATATTTTCTAACCTTTGATGTGCATCTGGAATTTAATCCTTGTGTCTCTTCTCTTTTCTATTTATACTCATTCCCTAGATAATCTCATCTAGTCTCACAGCTTTAGATTTTATTTGTATGACTCACAAACTTGGTATATTTCATCAGTTCTGAGGCTCACATTTTTTCAGATTTTAGTATTTCTGAAATTGGGCTGCATTTGTATAATCAGTGACATGTAATAATTAGCAATTTTTTTTAATTTTGGTAGCACATAAAATGATTATACATATTACAGTTGATGGTGTTTTAAAAATCTGTGTAACTTAGTATTTACAGCCTAGACTTTCTTTTTAAATTCTTTTGTATATCTACCTGCCTGTTATCCAATAGTTCTACTTGAAAATCTAATAATTATAAGAGTAGTCTGTCTAAAAGTGAGTTGCAGCCCATATCCTCCACCCACCCACCCATCATTCCTTTTAGTGGCAACTCCATTCTTCCATTTCCTCAGGCCAAATACCTTGGAGATATCATTAACTCATCTTTCTCTCATAAGGTACATCTGATCTTTGAGCATACCGCATAGGGTCTACCTTTAAAAATCCGTTCAGAATCCATCTACTTATCACCTCTCTACTACCTCCCTCTTCTATCTTCATGGATGATGGAATAGCCTCCTGTTGTCTGTCTGGTTTTAACATAGGAACCAGAGTGATTCTATTACCCCTTTGCTCAAAAACTCCAGTGGTTTCCATCACTCAATACAAGCCAGTCTTTTCTATGATCTACCAGACCTCACATGATCTGGTCTTCCTTTGCCTCTCTCCAACTTCTTTTACTCTTTTCCCACTGCATTCATTCCAAATTTCACCTCCATTAACATGTCATACTCCCATATTAGGGCCTTTGTACTTATTCTTCTCTCTTCTTGGAATGTTTTTCTCCCCATATATCGTAGTAGATCCACAAGGCACACTCAAACCCTACTTTTGAGTCTCTAATCAAATGTAACCTTCTCAAGGAGCCCTTTACAGGCAACCTTGTCTAAAATTTTACACATACCTGTTCCACTCCCTTTCTTTGCTCTATTTATTCAACTCATCATTCTCTAGATAATTTGTGTTTTGATTATTTATCTTATGTATTGTCTGGCTTTTCTCCTTGAATAGAATAAGGATTTTTGTTTTGGTGTCTACTGCTTCTTGAGCAACTTGAATAATACCTGAAACTTTGTAGGTATTCAGTAAAATACTTTGTGTATGACTGTTCTCTTTACTTTCTCTGTGCCTTTATCCTTTTTTCCTGATGAAGTTCCATGTGTCTTTCAAAGCGTAGTTCAAATGCCATTACCCAGAAGTTTTTCAGTGTTCCAACAGGAAGTCATTTATACATATGCATTCTTGCTTCATTTTGTATTTCTTTTAGAGAACATTTCATATGTAGCTTTGTAGTTAATTTTTCCTTTAGGAAATCACAGCACTTACTAAATGAAGAGTGTGTATAGCACAGCTGCTTTATATAATGGCTCTTCTATTAAACTTTTTAAGCATTCTGTTTACCAGTACTTGACTTATACAAAATTTCAAAATAGACATTACAATTTGGCTTGACTATAGGCAGTTCACAATTACATTTGATCCAAAGTGTGTTGGTCTGTACTATACTCTCATTTTTTTAGGTGCAAACATTTAAAAACTAAAACTTTTTACATAAAAATCTGAAATTTCAGTTTTCCCTGGGAAACAGAAGTGTATCTGAAAGTGTCATCCTGCATCTTCACATAACAGCAGTCAGCTAAAGTTGAGTGGTCACCGTAACCTTAGCTGGGAGACATACTCTTTAACACAGTCTCCGTCACCTTTTTTTTTTAAAAGTACTTTATTTCTTAGGAATTTATTTTTTACTCTATTTTTCAGTGATTCTAATATGAGTTATTTTTTTTTTAATTGGAGAATAATTGCTTTACAATGTTGTGTGAGTTTCTGCCATACAACAACGTCAGTCAGCCATAAGTATACATATATCCTCTCTGTCTTGAACCTCCCTCCTATCTCTCACCCACCCCACCCGACCCCACCCCTCTAGGTCATCACAGAGCACCAGGCCTGTTACTCTTTATTGTTATTTCCAACAATAGGGTCTGATGACAGTTGCTGTTTATTATCTGTCATATTTCATTCCTGTATGTTACCTTCACACTCTCTGTAGTTATTTTAGATCACAGCCCCTACTTTAAAAGGATATATTTATTTCTTTAAAATGATGTTTAGGTGAATAAGCTATTTCATGAATAGCTGTATAAAACTTAGCTTAATTCCACTGAAGGGCTGACACTCCTTTACTAATTTAGTATTGGGCAGAACTTTGAAAAACATAGTTTGAAAAAAATTTTTTTATTTGTTGTATAGATGCTCCTCCTCCTACTTGGGAACAGCTAGAAAATGGGTTGGTTGCTGTGCGTACAGTGGTACATGGGCTGGTTGATTATATCCAGAATCACAGCAAAAAAGGAACAGATCAACAGCAGGTAAGGGAGGTGTTTGAAATTTAAAAGTAAGCTACTGTGGTTATCCTTACAGATAAAAATTAACCCAATAAGACGACGAGAATATTTTTAGACTCTGTAAAGACTAGAAATTAAAATTAAAAATCTATTTTTAACTTCCTATTCCATTAGACATCAAGAAAAATGTAACAAAAATAATAAGGTTTATAGAGAATGGTTAGCAGCCAGTTTACTGGATTAGCCTAGTAATTTTGTCTGACGGCATTGAAATTAAGTAATCCTTGCTGGCCTGATGTCGTGCTGGAGTCACTTCACATTGGATATAGCAGCATTTGATTCCGTGTTAAAGGTCATTCCAGTTATATAAACTTATTCTTTTCGTGGCTACTATTGCTTTCTGTTTGATTATAAGTATTACTTTCTAGTGCTAATGCTGTATTTCTCCAGTACTGTTCACATATTTTGTAAATGCTTTTTCTCTATTACTATTTAAATATTTTTCATTCATAATGTCTCTTATGCCAGTGGGACAAATTTTCCTCAGGTATTTTTTAATGGAATATATGGCAGTAAAATATAATAGCCTATGTTATGGCTGGAATTTTAAATTTTACTCCCAAAGATTTCATTTCACCCTCAGAATTTATGTTAGGTTCACTTTATCTTTTATTTTGCCATAGGAAGCTTGAGAAATTAAAACTTTGTTATTAATTTATCTGGCTCAGGTAAATATTAACAATTTCTTTAAAATTAAGAAATATTAAAAGTGTCCTGCTAAGTCGAATAGTACACATATGCTTTCCCAATCTAAGATCAGAACTTTATTTTATGATTAAGACATTTAGAAAAATTAATGTTAAAATTTAGTTAAAATTACTTTTTAACTCCCTGTTACAAAAATAATATTAACTTTTAAGTTCTTCCCATGTTTTGTAGTATGTTATAAAGGAACATAATTATAAGCATAGTTACATTGAACACTATCCAAATCAACTATTAAAAGACAGGTTAAGTATTTGAAGGTCCTAAACTCCAGGGGTTTGCTTGTCCACTGTACAATGTTGGAGGGAAGATCATAGAGCCCTCATGAGATTGAATCAAGAATTTATGTGATGTTACATGTTTGATAGTTAATATCAACATAGAAAAATCAGAGCTACATTTTTTAAGTAATTTATTTTTGGACTCTCTAAGACCTCAGACAGGATAATGTTCCAGCACTTTTGCTCTGAGTAGTCTAGGTAAGTGTATAAGTTAGTCTGAGTTATTCATCTGGATTGTTCTTTAAATAGTGACACAAAATTTACATTATTTTAAATAGCTAATGTTTAATTTTGATCTTAGCCTCCACAGCATAGCAAATATAAAACATACATGTGTCGAGACATGAAGCAGAGAGGAGGATGCCCTCGGGGGGCCAGCTGTACATTTGCACACTCACAGGAGGAACTGGAAAAGTAAGTTTGAAAGTCATCAGACTCAACCTTCCAATAATTTGTTAGAGAATAATTTGCTGCCATTGAGAAATAGGAAGAAATGTATTTGCATTCCCTTTGATGAATAGGAAATGTTTGGAAAGTAATACAAAACTTTAAAAAAAGCATAGCAAATCAGTTTCCTTACCTTTCATTACATTGTGCCTACAAATGGAAAACTACTTATGGTTAACTAAATCTAGAAGTGAGTCATTTTCATTACCCCCTCCCCCAAATTAAAAGTCTCAGAATTTTCATCAGTTTTAACTGATTGAACTTAACTAATTGAAAATTGCATTTCCAGTGGAAAATTTTGCCCTTTGTCTATCAAGAAGATATTTACTGCCAGGCTCATTTTTACAGATTCTTTCAAATTTCAAGGACCAGATAATTTCAATGATTTTAAATCTCCAGTACAGAGTAAAAAGAAAGGAAAAACCTCTTAATTGTTTTATAAAACCCGTGTAACACTGACACTAAATTTGACAAAGATAGCACAATTAAAGAAAGCTACAGATTCATCTCACTTGATATTTTTTAAATCCCAACTATTACAACTTGGAATTCAGTACATTAAAATAGACACCATTACAAAGGTGCAAAGGTAGCACAGTATAATTACTGTAGGTTAGAGAAGAAGGGTGTTGTAACCATGTGATCATAGCCAAAGATACCAAAAGGCATTTGAATAATATTTGATGTCCATCAAGGTTCCTTGGTAGAACAAAAATATCATAGATATTTTCCCAACATGATAATTATATCTCAAGTCAAGAGCCAGATGCTTACTTGGTATTAGTTTATTATATACAGTCCTGTTTCAGACAAGACTCAGGGAAATTTTTCTGCTAGTAAAAAGTGTTACTTAACATTCTAGAAGTTGTAGTTAATGTACGTAAGCAAGAGAATAAAATATCCAAAATCATTAAATGGGAAAATTCAAGAGAAATGCTAGAATCAAAAGAACCAAGAATTTAGTAAGTAGCAAATCAAAAAAATGAATTGCTTTCATATAAACTAAAAAGGGAAACATAACCAGTTAAAAATTAAGGTGACATTAACATCCCTTTTGCATTAACAACAAAAAATGTTAAACACCAAATAATCTAATAAATACCCAGGATCTATATTGAATTGAATTAGTAAACTACCTAGGAACATAAGAGTTGACTAAATGAAGCATACTGTGTTCTTGGATGAGACTTGGCATTGTTTTTTTAAATAAAATAAAGAGGTTTTATTTTCTCTTTTAACAGTAAATTCAGTGAAATCTCAGAATCTTAACAGGATGATTTTTAGGCCCTAACAAATTCGTTCATTTGGAAGAAGAAAGTTGCCAATAACCAGGAAATTCTGAGGGAAAAAGTCTTCAGTGGGGACTAGACTAATAACTATTAATATTAACCTGTTTTATGAAGCTAAAGTATAAAAACTGTGATATTAGCATAGGAATAGATAGACCAATGAAATACAGTAGAAAATCTAGAAAGAATTCCAGATACATATAGGAACTCAGCAATGTGAAAAAAAGTGACATTTCACATCAATATCAAAAAAATATGATGATGAAACAACTCTATTTGAAAAATAATTAGGGCTGGATTCTTAACCTTTACACCAAAATGAATTATAAATTTCTCAGAGATTTAAATATTTAGGAGAAAATTATAGAGTACTTAGAGATTTTTGTTGTTGTTACATTATCTTATGTAGGAAAGGATTTTTTAAAATGTAATTTTATTTATTCATTTTTGATTGCACTGGGTCTTCATTGCTGCACGGGCTTTTCTCTAGTTGTGGTGAGTGGAGACTACTCTAGTTGCAGTGCACAGGCTTCTCATTTATGTGGCTTCTCTTGTTTGCGGAGCATGGGCTCCAGAGCACTCAGGCTTCAGTAGTTGCAGCTCCGAGGCTCTAGAGCACAGGCTCAGTAGCTGTGGCACCCAGGTTTTGTTTCCCCGTGGCATGTGGGATCTTCCTGGACTAGGGATCAAACCTGTGTCTCCTGCATTGGCAGGTGGATTCTTTACCACTACACTGGCAGGGAAGCCCAGGAAAGGATTTTTGAAGAATGACACCTGCATGCATAAAGAAGATTAATAAATTTGATTAAATGAAAGTTAAAAATTAAGATAATGGCTCAAATACCACAAAAGTAAGAAGGAAAAGTGGTGGTGAAATGACATGATACCTGTAACACAAAATGATCTCCTACAAATCTATAAGAAAGAGAAGAACCAGTAGATACATGGATCAGACATGTAAACAATTCACCAAAGAAACACAAATGGCCAGCAAACATGTGAAACTATGTTCTGCTGCTGCTGCTGCTAAGTCACTTCAGTCGTGTCCAACTCTGTGCGACCCCACAGACGGCAGCCCACCAGGCTCCCCCGTCCCTGGGGTTCTCCAGGCAAGAACACTGGAGTGGGTTGCCATTTCCTTCTCCAGTGCATGAAACTGAAAAGTGAAAGTGAAGTCGCTCAGTCGTGTCCAACTCTTAGCGACCCCATGGACTGCAGCCCATGAGGCTCCTCCGTCCATGGGATTTTCCAGGCAAGAGTACTGGAGTGGGGTGCCATTGCCTTCTCCGATGTTCAGTTTCACTAATTGTTAAAGAAATGCAAATTAAAATAAAACCTGATTTTTTTTTTAACTGTCAGAGGCTGAGACTAGCCAATGTTTAATAAGATATTGAAAAAAAGCCTTTTTTTAAAAAAAAAATCAGTAGGAGTTATAATAGCTTTGGACATTATAAGAATTTCTAATATGCATACATTAGACTTAGTAATTCTGCTTTTGGTTATTTACACAGGTGTGAAGTATATGTATATAATTTTCTGTTACCACATTGTTTTAATAGCAAAAATTAGGGGCAACCTAAAGTATACTGACATAAAGGAATAGTTAAGATTTTGAAGTAGAGGAAAAAATTTACTAAGCAGTCATCAGTTCAGTTCAGTTCAGTTGCTCAGTCGTGTCTGACTCTTTGCCATATATAACCCTATTTCTGTAAATAATAATCTTATAAATGTAAGAATATTAAACTAGTGCATAGAGTGGAAAAATCTGTATTATATATCAAACTCTTAACAGTAGTTACTGTTGATGGGTGATCCCTCCCCAACCCCTACTCCAAAGTTTGTCTATGTGTGTCTATATATATACAGACATATATATATATATATATATACACACACACAAGTTTCCAAGATGATAGCTAGAGCCATTGTTTCAAGAGAATTTCTAGAAAGTAATATGCTCAGAATCTTTTCCTTTTGTATCTTAAATACATTTTATTTCTTAATTTTTGCTTCCACAATTTTGGTTTTTGTTGTGCACCTTTGCTTTTTCTATAGATTTCGTAAAATGAACAAACGCCTGGTTCCTAGAAGACCCCTGAGTGCCTCTTTGGGTCAACTTAATGAGGTGGGCCTGCCTTCAACAGCTATCCTTCAAGAAGAAGGGGCAGTGGATCTGCCTAGCAGAAAAACCCCTGCTCTGCCGAATGGGATTGTATCAGCAGGGAATGCAGTAACACAACTGATTCCACGAGGGACAGACCCCAGCTACGAATCCAGTCTGAAACCAGGAAAGATCGATCACTTGAGCAGTAGTGCCCCTGGGTCCCCTCCTGACTTGTACGTTGTTTTTACTAACTTTTATTTAACGTTTCTTTATTGACATAAAGTAGAAGGAAGAAAGAATAATCAGTGTTTTGTTTGGGGGAGGGGAAAACCCTTAACTGGAGGGCTCTATTCTGTTGTTTTTTATTTCTATTTCATGTGCCAGTGATTTTTTGAGAAACAGTATAGGTGACATAAGATCAAAGTTTGCAAAATTTCTGGAAAACAATGGTTATTGGAAGAAACCTGTTTCCCAAATTTTGGCAATTTTTTTAAACATGTAACAGTTTGTATACATTTAGAAACATTTTTAAGACCTTAAACTTGACATGCAGACTCTTGCTCCCCTAGGCTAGAATCAGTCCCTAAGAGTATTTCTACCTTGCCTGTTAATCCGCATCCTGTACCTCCAAGAGGACCAACAGAGCTGCCCCCTATGCCTGTCACTAAACCTCTTCAGATGGTGGCGCGAGGTTCTCAGCTCTATCCAGCACAGCAGGCTGATGTTTATTACCAGGATCCTCGAGGAGCCGCTCCGCCGTTCGAATCAGCACCTTATCAGCAGGGTAATGATCTTTCATTTATGTCACTCACTTTTCTTAGGAGTTGGAAGAATGATTTCAAGTAAGAGTGACCATATTTTCAGTAATCTCCTCAAAAAAATGCTTTTTTTTAATACTTGGGAAAAAACTGAAGTTATATGATCAGCTAAATAATATGAAATAAATGAAGTAGCAAAGCTAGGAAAACCAGTTTACCCTAACTGCTAGAAGCAGTTGTATATTAAAAGTGTTTACATATTTATGGAAATAAGTCCTTCAAGTAGACAATGGAAATTTGCTGAGGCACAATATATATTTTCCTGACAAAAGTTTTCTTCAAGCATGAGAAAAGAATATAATATTATGGTGAATATAAATTAAACACACATGGTACATTTTTTCCTTTCAGTTGTCATGTAATATTTTTTTCTAGGTCCTGTAATATACATGAGAAAATGCAAGTACGTACTTCTAGAGAGTTTATAGTATAGAATCAATATTATAAAGAATAGAAAACTATATGCATGTTTGAAATGAGGTGTTCACTTGTGGTGGTGAATATTACTGTGGTAGAAATTAACTGCAAGACTCAAGGAAGATCATTGAGAACTTGAGGACTCAAAAGACTCAGGAAGAATGCCCTAAATAGAGGTTTTGGGAATATAAAGGAAAATTTACAAATGGATTGTAAAGATGAGAGTCTAGAGTCAAGGAGGAGTAAGACTATTGTTAATCCAGGTGTGACTTGAGGTCTGGACTAATGTGGTGAGAAAATAGGAAGCAGGTATTTGAGAAAACAGACATAGCCAATTTTAATGGTAATACTAGGTATGGAGAATGAGTTTTCACATAATGTAATTCATGTTAAAAAAAAATAAACAATGAAGAAAATACATATAGGAAGCTTCTGTCCTGATTGCCAACAGAGGAGCTCCTCAGTTGAGGCAAATGTCTTGAAATTGGGAAGCTACTGCCACAACTATTGGGTCGGGAACTCTAGGAGACTTTCCTGGCAGTCCAATGGTTGAGATTCCATGTTTCCACTGCAGAGGACACGGGTTCAGTCCCTGATTGGGGAACTAAGAGCCTACGTGCCTTTCAGCATGGCCAAAAAAATAACTCTAGAGTTATGCAGTTAGCCACTCTATCTGTACCAGCAGAATGGATCTTTTGAGGGCCATATCTCTTTCCAGTTAACTCAGTCTCACATTCTAAACTTATGCAAATGAAAGATTTGTGGAACCTAAGCTTCAGGAAAATATAGTTCTTTTGCTTTCCAGTGTTTGCAGTATATTAGGCACACCAGAAAGATGATCAGAGAATTGAGAGAGCCAGTTTACTGTTGTAGACTGTGAATAGGTTGGTGTTTTCAATAATTTGGAAGGAGAATTTTTGCTTGATATTTTTCATAAATCTAGCCTGACTACATACCTAAGCAGAGGGGAAAACATCTAAAAAATGAGTGGATTTTTGATTCTTTGCTGTTGAAATATTTTAAAAGGAAAAGTCTTACATAGAAAAATAGATTGGCTGATTGTTGCTTTCGGTTGCTCTTTTGTACTGTATAGGTATGTACTATGCTCCACCTCCACAATGTGTGTCTCGTTTTGTCCGACCTCCACCATCTGCTCCTGAACCTGGTGCTCCCTACTTGGATCATTATCCACCATACCTCCAAGATCGTGTAGTAAACTCACAGTATGGCACACAGCCACAACAGTACCCTCCTATGTACCCACCACACTATGATGGCCGTCGAGTATACCCAGCTCAGTCTTATGCAAGAGAGGAGATTTTCCGAGAAAGTCCTATACCCATTGAGATTCCACCTGCAGCAGTGCCACCCTATGTACCAGAACCCAGAGAAAGATACCAACAAATGGAAGGTTACTATCCAGTGGCTGCACACCCAACTCAGATCAGACCTTCATACAACAGAGTATGCTGAGTTCTTTTTATTATTATTAATGTAGATTTAATTAGACTATTGCTTACAGCGATTTTCTGTTTAACCTTTTACCATGGTAATAAACCTTTGATCAGTTAATTCTTTTAAAAGAAAGCAACTTTTGTCACCTTTTCATAATCTTCATAGATTTAGGTTTTATTTATTTTTTGACTATTAAAAGGGAAATAAATTACTGCCCCACTCCCACTAACCCATCTTAGTTTCTGAAAATGTTAGATGGTTTTATTAATGTTTCTAGATTCATTTAGAAAGTATGGTCTCTGACAAAGAAAAAGAAACTTATATTTAGGTCTTTGGGAAGTCCTGAGAACTTTTAGGGGTTTTGTTTTGTTTTATTAAGTCTTGCTATTTCCAGATGTTAAGATGAATATCAGTTCAGTTCAGTCGCTCAGTTGTGTCCGACTCTTTGCGGTCCCATGAATCACAGCAGATGAGTATACAGGCTAGTTATTCAAAATATGTGCTAAGTGAATCATTGTGTCCTGAAATTCTTTTTCAATTTATACTCATCTTTTCACTTCCAGGAGCCTCCGTACAGTCGGCTTCCGCCTCCTCCCCAGCCCCATCCTAGTCTAGATGAGTTACATCGAAGACGAAAGGAAATAATGGCACAGCTAGAAGAAAGGAAGGTTATCTCTCCACCTCCTTTTGCACCTTCACCAACATTGCCTTCTGCCTTCCATCAAGAGGAAGTAAGCCTGTGACTTTTTAGTCTCATTTATCAAATTTTCCTTTATCAGCGGTTTAAGTAATCTTCACCCTTCCCAAGATCATGAAGATATTTTTATGTTTTCTTCTGAAAGGTTTATTATTATTATTTTGATCTGTAATCCATCTAGAATTGATTTTTGTATATAATATCATAATCTGGTCATAGTCAAGTGACTGTATATGTTTCAGTTTCATTAATCTATTTCTCTGTCCTTCTACCAACATCACACTGTCTTCATGTGGTGATGTGTGTTTTCCAGTTTTGGTCTTCAGGTTTATCTTTGCTGTTCTTTGTCCTTGGAAATTCCAAACATACTTTAGAATCAGCATGTGGATGTCCACAGAAATATCTGCTGCAGTTTTTATTAGAATTACATCGAATCTCTGGATCTGCACAACCCACTATGCTAACCACTAGCCACATATGGATAATGATACCTAAATTAAGCCTAATCTGAGTTCCCTGGTGCTATAAGCATAAAACATATATTGGATTTGAAGATTTAGTACCCCCTCAAAAATACTTCAGTCAGTCAGTCAGTTCAGTCGCTCAGTTGTGTCTGACTGCGACCCTGTGAATTGCAGCACGCCAGGCCTCCCTGTCCATCACCAACTCCCGGAGTTCAGTCAGACTCACATCCATCGAGTCAGTGATGCCATCCAGCCATCTCATCCTCTGTTGTCCCCTTCTCCTCAGTAATACATTTATATTAATTTATATAGTCTATATAATAATTATGATTATATGTAATATATATTAATTACATGTTAAAATTATTACTACTTTGGATTATTAAGTTAAATAAAAGGTATTGTTAAAATTATTTAACAATTTAACCTCTTCTCCAGGGGATCTTCCCCTCCCAGGGATTGAACCTGGGTCTCCTTTGTTGCAGGCAAATTCTTTACTGTCTGAGCTACCAGAAAAGTCCCCTTTTCACTTTGGATTATTAAATGTATTGTTAAAATGAATTTTATATTTTTATTTTTTAATGTGCCTATTAAAAAATTTTACATATGTGGGTCAGTTATATTTTTCACTGGACAGTGTTGCTTTAGATCCATTTGAGGAGAAGTAACATCTTTCTAGTAGTGAGTCTCTACGAATATGGTATACTCTCCATTTTCTTGAATATTCTTTAATTTCTCTCAATAATGTCCTACCTTGTATGGTTTTCAGTGTCTTTCACATCTTTCATTAAACTTATTCCTAGAAAACTAATGTTTTTGAAGATGTTTTAAATGGAATCCTTTTTGAAGTTTCATATTCTCTTTGTTCTTATTACAGAAAAATTAAGTAGATTTTTATGAATTTGATCCTTGTGTTCAGCAGCTTTGGTAGATTTCCCTATTAATTCTTGTATTTGTTAGTGGATTCTTTTGGATTTTTGTGTTCTCTATGAATGGTGACCATTTTGCTTTCTCCTTTTCTATTCTTAAGTATTTCTTTTTCTTATTAGTTATGTAAGCTAGATCTCCAGTGTAATATTAGAAAGAGAGATGATGATAGATTTTCTTATTTCTGGTCTTTGAGCAAATGAAACTTCTAACAGTTTAACGTTATAATGTTTGCTGTCAGCTTTTTCATAGGTAATCTTTATCAGATTAATAAAGTTTCCTTGTATTTCTAGTTTTAGACTATTTTTATAACTGAGACATGTCAAAGTTTTGTTGAACTCAATAGCGAGGAAAGCAGTAGGATGATAAGGTTAATTCAAATACAAGAGACAGGTTAATATAGGTAGTAAAAGGCAGAAAAACACTGAAATAGAGTTACTAGAATAAACTGTTGAATAGTTGAATAAACTAGAGAGTAATAAACAATAATTTCAAGGTTATCAGTATTTCAACAAGACAATGCTAAAAGTTATTATGAGTATTATCTTACTATCTTTTTAATGTCTACAGGTTTTATTCCACTTCTAATGTCTTACTAGGAATTTATCATCAATTTTATCTCTTCAGAAAGCTATCTTTTTGCTTTGTTGATCTTATGTATTTATTTTGGCTTGTTGTTATACATACTGCCTCAGTTCAGTGTGTATAGCCATTTTAAGTCAAATAGATTTTTTTCATATGGGTGCAGTTTATATTATGTAAGGAAAATGTCTTACATGCTTTACGTGTAGAATTATAATTCTAAACAGTATTTCTAAGCAATGAAAGTTGAAAAGTAAAGTATACCGTATTGCATATAATAAACAGTAAACTTTGGGATGTATGAAAGTAAAATTACTAAAGATAGTTCACAGTATCTAGCTTTCCTGTCTAAACACTGTATGAATTTTCCACAATAATGTAGGTTAGGTTAATTAGTAAAGCTGTAACATCTTCTCTTAATATCATTTTACTTGTAAAGGATAAACATGACATGATATTTTTTCAAAACCTGACTATTAGAGACATCCCTGAGCTTTGTTATGCAATACCATTTTTTGAGAAATACGGAAAGCAATATGACACCATGAAAAGTGAGCCAGTTTTAGAATGAAATACACTTATCTGTCACGTTCAGCTTTGTGGCTCAGATCTTTCGTAAGTTACTTAGCTTTCCTTAACCTTGAGGCTCAGGTTTCTCTATTTGTAAATCAAGCATAACAAAACCTACCTCATAGTGGTGTGGTGAAAATTAAATATGACACAAGGCATCTGGCACATAGTGGGCATTCAGTAAATAATAACTTTGTATTTTTTTTTATTTCTAAAAAGTAATAATGTGTGACTGTTAAGGAACTTTAGAATTTGTCTCATTAATAACATAAAGCTATATAATTAAACTTCAGTTCTGATTATTACAACCCCACATATAGTTATACTAAACTGATACATTATGAAAATAATGTAACATAGAAATTTCTCCAAAATCTCATTTTCTGTATCATTGTCAGTTTATTATATTTCAACTTTTTAATATGTATTTCAACTTTTCTGTACATGAACTAACCTATCATTATATTTTTTAATAGGATTATTTAGTAATTACATCTTCAGGTTTTGTGTTTTGCATATTTTTGGTTTTTGTTTTTACTTAACCAGTTATCTTGCGTGTCTTGCTGTTGGAGGCAGAAAATGGTCTTGTTAGTAGACCATGTCTTTTAAAAAACTAGTTGTTTTATACAAAAGTTGTGTGTGGAGAAGACATGTAAAAAAGAGATGGGATTTTTAAAATAGAAGTAGGACAGAAAAAAATGGGAAGAAGTTATACACAATGGAAATAGGAGTTGTGCTTGAAAATGAGTGGTATTTATGAACAGCAGATCCTTCTGCCATTGCAGAAGACCAGAATGATGACTCAGAAAATAGAATTTTTTATTTTATTTTTTTTTCAGTATAGGGGAAGCATAGAGCCATTTAAATGTACCAGTATCCCCCTGGAGTGTTAGTATGCCAGTATATACATCTGTGATAAAGTGAGGGCAATTTAATAGTGTCCTAGCACTCCTTGTACTGGTATAACCTTGGTCAGATCACCCATGTTGTCTCACCTGGACTTGAAGAACATATGAGATAGTGTAAGCACTTAGAAGGCTGTAAAAGGTTACACAAATGTGAATGTAAGTAAAAATACATCAGACTTAGAATACCTATTTGGTTATTATATAACTTCAGAGCTCATCTTAAGAAAATTTGGAATCTTCACTTCATTGAATCATTCAACGTAAGGACCAGATTTTATTCAAGATACAAATTGTTGCTATTAAAGAGATTCAGGGAAAAAGTCATTATGTCATCATGTACTTAAATAGAATATTTATGATTACATTTTAAAGAGTGTTTAGTGCTCTTGTTTACCTGAAATATTATTGAAAGAAACATTAAAAAGAGTCTAGCAAAACCAGGGCCTAGTACTTATTTGCTTAAATGTTAACTTAATCTGTTGAGAAAGGGGATGAGCAAATTGCTTCAAAAATCCTAATTTGATTCTTTGAAAGATTTTGAGATACTTCTTTTTGACTTTGTGTTAACAAAATGTAATGGCTCAACATCAGTTTTTGTTTGTTTTACATTTTTCATAGTGAACAAAAATCTTCTATTGTGACACAAATCAAATAACCATTATTTTGTTGCTTTAGCATGCTGTTCTAAAGAAATTCCTGCTTTCTCGGTGTTGTTACTCATAGACCTATTTCCTATTTTGTTTCCTTTTTCTTTTTTCTATCTCTAGTTTTTGGATGAAGACTTGAAGGTAGCTGGGAAATACAAAGGAAATGATTATAGCCAGTATTCACCCTGGTCATGTGACACTATTGGCTCCTACATTGGAACCAAAGATGCAAAACCTAAAGATGTTGTGGCAGCAGGGAGTGTGGAAATGATGGTATGTGTAACAACTGAGCCATAGTTCTATACTGTGTGATTGAATTATATTTAAAACATTTTTGATTTCTTTTATAATTCTTAACTCTTAAGTTTAAACAATAAAGTTGAATCTAGTGAACAACACTAGTTTTTGTGTCACAATTATAGTTACTTAGCTTCAAATAAGCTGTGGTATACCGAAATGTATTACACTAAAATCATTTTATTTTTTAACAAAAGTAGTGTAACACCAGTGTATCTAATACTCAAGCTTAAAATATATGACTATTTTATCTTAATTGCTTCTTTATCCTTTAAAGAAATAAAACTTTACCTAAGTAATTAAATCCAACTTTCTATACCTTCCTAATCTCATTTTCTGCTCCTCTCCTTCCCTGGAGTTAAGGTAAATCCTATCCTGAATTGAGAGTTTATCATTTCATGGATACTTTTATTGACTTATAAACAATTTTGTTTTGAATATTTATAGACCTTATACATATTATAAATTTCAGCCTATGTTTTCTTTCAGCATTGTTTTTTGAGATGTATCCAAATTTATATCTAAATCCAAATTCATTCATTTTCACTTCTTTTATCAGATACCATTTATGATAACTGATAATCATACAATAAATAAATATAATTGTTTATTCATTTTCGTGTTGATATTTTTAGGCTGTTTTTGATCTTTTATTATTATCTACAGTGCTACAGTAAACATTCTTGCCTATGTTTCCTTGTTTACATGGATGAAATTTATGTTTAGGAGTAGTGTTAATGAGTTAAAGGTATGCCTTGACTTTTTTTTTTTTTTTTTTTTTTACTATTATTCTTAAGCCATTTGCCCTTATTAATTCTAAGAAAGGTTCCCTGGGTTGTAAGATATAGATTTTCAAAGAGGAAGACTTGTCCAGCAGGTTGAGAGAAGACCAGTTCTTGGTAATAGAAAAGCAAGACTTAGATGCCAGTATAGCTGTAAATGAGTGAAGTAGCATCTATAGCATGAATATGATTAGATGCCAGGCAATAAAAAAAGAAAGAGAAAGAAAGGAATATAGAGGAGAAAAAAGCAGAAAGGAACCTTTTGCTTTTCTGTAGTGGGTTTAGGGCAACATTGTTTTTAGGCCATAAAAAACAGCCTCTCTAAGAACAGGAATGAGATAAGGAGGCAGAGTAGATAGAAACCCTTGTTTCAGAAAGAGTAATTAAAATAAGTTTTATAAATTACTGAAGAATAAAAATGTTGTCCAACCTAACCTACATGTTATTGAACATTTCCCAAATGGATAAAAATCTCCCCCAGTGTTTTTCAAACATGAGTCTGGATGTGAATTCTGATCCTTAGAATTTAACCTAAGGATCTGTTAAAGGTCAAGTTCTGATTCAGTAAGACTGGGATGAGACCTGAAATTCTGCATTTCTAGTGAGTTCTGTAGTGATGCTGTTGCTTCTGGACTTTGGGCTATACTTTGGGCTTCCCTCGTGGCTCAGCTGGTAAAGAATCGCCTACAATGTGGGCGACCTGGGTTCAATGCCTGGGTTGAGAAGATCCCCTGGAGAAGGGAATGGCTACCTACTCCAGTATTCTGGCCTGGAGAATTCCATGGACTATGAAGTCCATGGGGTCACAAAGAGTCAGACACGATTAAGTGACTTTCACTTCACTTTAAGTAGCAAGGGTCGGACAGTTCAGTTTCCATTTATCTTTCTGACTGTAATCCCTTTTAAAAGCCTATGTTGGCACATGTTTTTAAAGAATGTTTATATATATCTATTTGAATGTGTACATATATATATTTGTATATGTGTGTGTGTGTGTGTGTGTGTGTGTGTATGTATACTGGATAATGATGTAAAAAATATTTCTGATGATGTAGAAAAAAATACCATTATAGGGAGTGATCAGAGATTCAAAAGGTAGTGTTTTATATGACAACTAAAAGCAACCAATGATTTTAGTTTTTACCAGTAAATTATTACAGAGCTAAAGGAAATTATGTTAGAGATCTAAGTGAGGGGTGGATTTCTCATTGCATTTTTTCTCAGAATGTGGAGAGTAAAGGAATGAGAGACCAGCGATTGGACCTTCAGAGAAGAGCAGCAGAAACCAGTGATGATGATCTCATCCCATTTGGAGACCGACCAACAGTATCTCGGTTTGGTGCCATTTCTCGAACTTCCAAAACGATCTATCAGGGTGCTGGCCCAATGCAGGCTATGGCACCTCAGGGAGCTCCCACAAAATCTATTAACATTTCAGGTAATCAGATGTAATCAGATTTTAGAGGGTTCATATTCACAACTGTCAACACTGCCTTCTCCCTATTTACCATCAGTGCTCTTCATAATTTTCAGGGGCAGTAGTCTGCAAAGTTTTCTGTGGAATTAGCCCTGTAGAAAAGTAATTATAACCTGGGGAATTATAGGGGTACAAACTAAAATATCTGTATATGAGGGATAACCTATGTGTTTTTTAATAGTTTTATTGTTTTTGTTAAAATAACACATCTTATTTTTAAAAAATTCATACCAGAGGAAAAATTACAAAGACTGATATTTTAGTGGGGAAAAGCAAACATCAATACCCTATTACCATTTTGGTAGCCATCTTTGAAGATAACTGTACAGAATATAGTTTTGACTTTTAGATTGTGACTACCTGAAAAGGAGAATCAAATCCACGAATTGCATCATTTCACTGTAAATTACTCTCTTACAGATTATGGTCCATATGGAACTCATGGTGGCTGGGGAGGTTCTCCATATTCACCTCATCAAAACATACCTTCTCAGGGACACTTCAGTGAGAGGTATTATGTCATTCTTATTACTTTTATAAACCTTTAGAATTACTCAACTTGCTTTGTTTTTCTGATCAGTAGTATTTTTTTTAATAAAATGTAAAATTTATTCCACATTTTCCTTCCCACCAAAGGGAGAGAATATCTATGTCAGAAGTGGCTAGTCATGGAAAACCCCTTCCGTCTGCTGAGAGGGAACAGCTACGACTAGAATTACAGCAGCTAAACCATCAAATTAGCCAACAGACCCAGCTACGTGGACTAGAGGTACAAGCTTAGAAATATTCCAGTTTTTAAAGCTTCTCAAAGAGATTTTAAAAGGAGGAACTTTTGAGGTTCAATGAACCTCAAACTTTAAAGTCTTTTTCTTAAGAGTTAGTATAGGTGTCCATTTTTCAAAGAATTTTAATACTTTGAAGTTTTCAGACTTTAGGAAATTTAGAATTTCTATTTGAGAATAGAAAACATATTTTATATGTTTTATATGTTATTATATATTATATATAAACTCCTTTTATATTTTTATACTGTATAATATTTTAGATAATCTAAATTTCCTAGATTATCTAAAATATTAAATAAAATAAAAATATAAAAGGAGCTTATATTCCCTGATAACACATTTAAGTTGAGGGTATACTATATAGTTTTTTAATCAACAGATGCTTTTAACTTAAATTTTGTTTTTTAATTTCTCACATTTTCTTTAATTTTAAAAAATTTCTCTCACTTCTTTTATTCCTCAGTATCTTTAGTAGAAGCTCACAACTTTGACCTAAAAAAAAAAAATCCTCTACATAATAACAATACCTTTCATTAATATAGTTTTTTCACTTTATAAATTATTATTACATGTCTTATTTGACTCATATGGGTTCCTGACACGTAGATTGGGCAGGTGGTATTTTCCTCCCTTTTTGGTTGAAGGATATGAATTTCACAGAGATTGAACATGAACCCAAGTCTTCATACTCTAAGTTCACTGTTTTTTCCACCATGCTGTCTAGTACTTAAGAGAAACAGAATGTCAGAAGACAAAAAATTCTTGAAGTTCTTTAAGTGCCACATCAGGAAGACTAGGTTTTGTTTATATTATCCTTTGGATTGGAACATAGACTTTGAATATGAAAAGCTAAAGACATTCTAGTGATAAATGCATTGCTCTCTTCTGAAGAAAAAGATACTCTTAGAACGTTAGTCTTTATCTTTCTACCAGGATCTTTAATAATATGTAAGGCATTGCTTTGGAAATAAATTTCTAACTGATTCTGTCTTAGACTTTCTTATTAGCAAGACCAATAGGTAGGATGTTTTGTGTGTTTATTTTTGAGCTTATTTTTGAGCATGTGTCTGGCTTATACTCTTGTGTAAGTGATAAAGTTTAGAAATATAAACCTGTATAGTATTCATGTTTGTCTCCTTTTTCCATTGCTTTATTTACCTTGGTCCAAAACTTCTTGCTAATTCCTATTGTAAGAAAAAAGAATGCTATGTTTATTATGTTCATCTTCAGGTAACTAGTTATTAAAGATTTGGACCTTTAACTTCATAAAATATAATTCTTTACCTTACTATTTCATGGCTTTTTATCTTAGTTGAAATTTCCTAGACTGATTTTCTGTTCCAGAAAATTTCAGCATTGTTTAACTCACTGTGGTTAAAAGTCCTTGTCATAATTGAAGTTTCATTGAAAGAAATTATAGAATTTATTTCAGAGAAAATTCAGTTAAAAAAGAAAAAGCACATTTATAGTTTTTTCCCCCACATTTATAGTTGACTTCTCTCTTTCAGTTAAAAAAGAAAAAAAAAAAAAGCATGTTTATAGTTTTTTTCCCCCACATTTATAGTTGACTTCTGTCTTAAATAAGAAAAGAAGAGCGACTTAAACCAAAGATTAAATTACTATTCACCAAGTTTAAATCCCCCATCTTCTTCCTTTTTTATTCAAATGGTATTCAAAGAAACAGTGCCTTATAGTTGCATCGTTTTTATTGCAAATATATATGAGTAATAAGCTACTTAAGGCTGTGGTCTGGAATCGGGCCTGGTCATTCTATGCTTGGTGTGAAATGTGTTGAGCTGTGTATGTGCTTGGCTTTATGCACTAGGCTGTTAGTAACAGACTGGTGTTGCAGAGGGAGGCGAACACCTTGGCAGGCCAGTCACAGCCCCCACCACCACCACCTCCAAAATGGCCTGGAATGATTTCAAGTGAGCAGTTGAGCTTGGAACTGCACCAGGTGGAAAGGGAAATTGGGAAGAGAACCCGGGAACTGAGTATGGTAAGTGTTACTGTGGAAAGAGAGAGGGAAGGTGAAAGGAAACCCTGTGTGTAGTTGTGTCACTGAACGTGTGGCTCTAGAGTTCTAGAATCATCTAGAGCTATAAAATCATCACCCCAAGGCTAAAATGAGTGATTAATACTTAGAAAGAGTGTCGTGAAAATGGACTGCCTTCTTATTTTATCACTTTTCTCCTCATTTATCTATTGGTTTGAGTGTGGTTTTTGTCTTAGATTTCTGTATTTATAATAAAGTTTCAAGGAAAACAGGGTGATTATCTGAAAGTTACTATATTTCTGTTAAACATGTTGGTTAAGGAAGCAGAGGGGATGGCATTTTTTGCAATGCTATGTTATCCAAGGGCTTCCTTGAAGCTCAATTGGTAAAGAATCTGCCTGCAATGCCGGAGACTCTGGTTAGATTCCTGGGTTGGGTCAGGAAGATCTGCTGGAGAAGGGGTAGGTTCCATCCAGTATTCTTGGGCTTCCCTTGTGGCTCAGCTGGTAAAGAATCCACCTGCAATGCAAGAGACCTGGGTTTGATCCCTGGGTTGGGAAGATCCCCTGGAGAAGGGAAAGGCTACCCACTCCAGTATATTCTGGCCTGGAGAATTCCATGGACTGTGTAGGCCATGGGATCGCAAAGAGTCGGACATGACTGAGTGACTTTCACATCACATGTTATACAAAGGTATATTACCAAGTAACATTTCTAGGTTTCACAGCCCTTGAGTTATTGATGACCTTTTTTTTTGTCATGAATGAAATGCTATCAGCATATTCTTTCCTGTGGAATTGAATCCACAGATATGCTTAGGATTTATGTTATGGTGCATGAACACTCATTTCAGTAAATTTTGAATCTTAGGTGATTGAAACATTCCTTCAGATTGCATGGTAATTGATATTTCTTTTTGATATTGTTGCATAGTTTTCACATTCTTTTAAAGGAAATACATGGGGCTTATTTGTTTTCCTGTTTTCAATAAATGTATTATAGATACTTACTATACTTTGACTTGATTTTTCTGAATCATCAGTTTTCCTATGAGATTTTCCAATGTTAACATGAGACATTGCCCCCTTATTGCCCATCTTGGATGATGAGCAAGTGGACCATACTCCACTATATTTTTGTGTTGTTGTTCTTTTAATCTGCCTGTTTCTTTCATCATTTTACATAACTAAATATGATTTCTGTTCATCACTTTGTATTACTTGTAGCTGGTTTCTCCTCCATCAGCACTATTAAATAGAAGATAATCAAATTTATTTCCTTTTCTTTCAAAGGAGAACCAGTGTTCTCTGGACGTGAAAAGCAAATTGAATACAAGTAAGCAAGCAGAAAATGGACAACCAGAACCACAAAATAAGGTTCCAGCTGAGGACCTTACGTTAACATTCAGGTAAAGAAAGGGACACTTCCATATAGTCTCATACAGTCATGATAGAAGCACTCTCATAAATATAATTTGATTTTTACAATATCATTATTTTGTATACTTTGAGAAAATAATATTTTTGCATAAATTTGGGGGTTAATAAAGGGGCTTCCTTAGTGGCTCAGTGGTAAAGAACCTGCCTGTCAGTGCAGGAGAAACAGGTTCAATCCCTGGGTTAGAAGATCCCCTGGAGAAGGAAATGACACACCACTCCAGTATTCTTGCCTGGAAAATGCTATGGATAGAAGGAACCTGAAGTGCTACAGTCCATGTGGTCACAAAGAGTTGGACACGACCTAGCAACTAAACAACAAAAAGGAGTTAATAAAACTTATTTTAGAATAGAGTCAAGGTTGAATTATCAGTTAATATCTAGGAAATGAAATTTTCTGCTTCCATCTCCTTCGCCTTGTTTTATAATTTATTTAAAACCATTGTTAACATTTTGATGTATATATACCCTTAAGTGTGTGAGCATTTAGCCTCTTTCACCCACATACCCCCTGTTCTATCCCACCTGGTTTTTAATTTGGTCTGTCCATATCACCCATTAGTCTTCTACAGGCACAGAAGAATACATATCGACTATTATGAACAACCCTGCAAAAAATGTATTGTAGTTAATTCTTTGTACATCTTGCACCTTAGGATATTTTACAACTAGGGCACTTTGAGGCTTTTAATGCATAGTCCTGAGTTGCCTTCCTGATGATATACAACAACAATTTCTAATGCTCTGTTGCTTCCAGGCTTAAGTTTTTGTCTGTTTAAATCCATGTGTTATCTTGTCCTATTAAACCTGCTAAAGCAGGGGTCAGCATTTTTCCTAAAGGCCAAATAGTGAATATTTAAAATTATTAGTCTTACTATCCATGTCAGAACTCTCAGTTCTGCTGTTGTAATGTGAAAGCAGTCATAGACAATATGTAAACAGATGGGCAGGCTGTATTCCAATAAAAACTTTATTTGTAGAAACAGCTAAACAAAACAGAAACCAGTCACCTAGCTTGTCTTGGTTTGCCAACCCATATGCTAAAATAAAGCATGGATATAGAGCTATAAATTAAAGTTTGAAAGCCATTCACGTATTTTCCAAAGTGCTATATAGAAAGGCCCTGTTGATTTTATTCTACTAATAATCAGTTTTCTCTCTCTCCTCTTTTAAAATTCCAACTCGTTTTTTTTTTTTTAAATGTTAACAGTGACGTGCCTAATGGATCAGCATTGACACAAGAGAATATCAGCCTCCTGTCCAACAAGACCAGCTCTCTGAACCTGTCAGAGGACCCTGAGGGAGGAGGGGACAATAATGACTCCCAGAGATCAGGAGTTACATCCAGTTCTACTCCATAAAATATGAGGAGTCCTACCTTTATCTTCTGCTCCTAACCAATCTGTGGGGCATAGGGGTAGGAGAACAGATAACTTCTTAACCTTTCTCCGAGGGTGGTCAGAGAAATCCAGGAAAAGCACCGGAGGCAATGTGCACAAACACCACTACTAAAAACAAACCCTGCACATAGTTCATATTAATGCATTTTTTAATTTAAAGAAAAAGAAAATTAGCAGTATCTGCAAGCAATTCAGATTAAATTTGTTTTTGTTCTGTGAATGAACTTTATTTTAATAACTTTGGACGCCTTGGATCCAGGGCTTTAAAAAAAAAAAGAAGATATTATATATACACTCTGTTTGATTAATTGTATGATCTTAATGAAGTAGGTTTTTCTTGTATTTTGGTATTATTACATACCCAGTGTATAATTCCATATCCCCAATCCTTTCCAGCTCTCACAACCCCATAAATTACCACAGACTAAAAGCCCCGGCCATTCTGAGAATTCTGTGGTGCTTGAGAATTAGTAATAGACTAGTTATTAGAAAATGTGCAGCAAAGCAACTTTTCCAAGAGCCATTATTTGGAAGCCATAATTTGCTTTCTTTCTGGGTCACAAGCTTCATGTGTAGGGAGGTTTTTCATATGGCATTAAAACTTTCTGTTGTTGCTCAGGAGGGCTTTATTTCTGTTTTTTTGTTTATATCAGCTTTTCAGAGAAATAATTACCAATTAATTTTTGAAGACCTCATTTTCATATCATGAACCGCTTTCATTCTCTTAATGTAATCAGAAATCCAAGTCAATTTTAGACTGCTTGATTAGATTTAAATGGAAATTATTTTAAGGATGAACTATAATTTATTAGCACTGAAAATACATATTTAGTTTATTACCTATATTGAGCTGATGACTGGAAATTCAGAGCAATCCTTTTCCAAGTTGAACTTCTGAAATAATAGAATATTCAAAAACCAGGATAATCCATCATGTTTTAAAACTGCTCAACACTTGATTGAACTTAAAATGAGCAGAGCTACATTATTTCAATGAATGTTTTGTTTTACTCTCAAAAACCAAAAGTACAAAATTCCTATATACTGGAGCCCCTGGCTTTCAAGGAGATTTGGCAAATGAGAACTGCCTGAATCTTAAGGATAGTTTACAAATTGATCGGTAGTTGCCTTTTGGAATCATTAGCGCAAGTAGGTAGTAAGTACCTAGAAGTCAATTTTTGTAGTCTTGGCTTCACTATACTGAAAAGACTCTTCATGAAAATGTTGAAGAGAATAAGGAATAATTTTTCTCATTTAGTTCTGCTGCACATATTCTGATGCCACATGTCTATACTGAACTAAGACCATATAAAATGTGTTTAGTGGGGATTATTTGACATAGTCACCCACCATATCCCTATGTTTGCCTGATTTTCTAGAAATTTCCCTTTCTGGATTATACTAAAACAGAAAGCACTGGTTATGTAATAAGTTACTGCATTGCTTTGGTTGGGTAAAAGCAAGAGTTTGTATTTTTCTTGTTTCTTATTTTCTTAACCCGTAACTCCTGCTGAGGTCATAACCACCTCAGTCTAAGCTCTGTGTCTATCGTACTATTAAATGAAACAAATGGGGGGTAAGGGAGGGGGGAGGGTAATACAGTCCTGCCATTGCCTACCAGTAGGAGAGTCCAAACAGAACACTCTTTTGAGTAGCAATTATTTAATTTGCCCAGTCAAGGCACCGTGTTTATATACTATTTCACATTGAATTTGATTATGCCCTACAGACCTGGCTGGTCAAGGATTTGATATACACATATTGGCTTGGGATTCGAGCTTTCTTTTTTATTTAAATAAAAATTTATATATATATATTATATATATACATATATACATAGCTATATCTGTATATATATTGGGTATGTTTTATGGATTTTTTCGCATGAGCGCAGCTGTTGCGATAAAATGACTGATTGGGAGGTAGAAGCACTGAATGAAGAGGCATTTTATCAGTTGATATCCATGTTTTCCTATTTTTTAAAAATACATTTGCTTTTTTGCCTTTTTTCGTTTATTTTGCTTAAAACCCTCTTACATTTACTATTTAAGTACTTATTGTTTTGGGGAGGAGAAGGAGAGAAATTTTATGTCTGACAGAGTCCTGAGATTTTTATAATTTCTCTCTCTAACCATAAAAGGCAACATTCTTGGCCTCTAACCTTCTGTAGGCAGATTTGGGCAGATCTTATTTCTTCTTTGGACATGTTAAATAATTCCTAAATTTTAGGAGCAGTTGGTTCAGTTTGGAATTCAGAATGATTCTGGTATTAAAAAGAAATTTATGGGTGTTGATTTTGTTGAAATATGGAGTAAAAGTAAAATTCCATTTTGGGTATCTGTTGAAACTCCTAATAACTCAACTTCTGTTGTTCTTGTTTATTTCCTTCAAATACACTCATTCTTTCACCATTTTGATTTTGTAAGCTAGGTAGAAAGAGAGATTAATTTATGTTTTCCTATTCTGAATAAAACCAGAAAAGCCACTGTTTGGAACTGACTTAAAATAGTCTCTCTTTTTAAGGTATTTTCATGGAGTGAGGATGCAGATCTCTTAAATTATAGCCTTAATTCTAGCTATACCTCTCTAAGACCCCACCCTTTAGAGGAAGTCTGGGTGGGTAGAACAGCAAGAGGAAGCTATACTGTCCCACTGTGCCTGTAACTCACCTATTTAAGATTAGTTATTTTGCCTTACCTCATGGAAATTCTTACAACTTTTCCAGTGCTTATAAGCAGTTTTAGGAATTCAATAAAACCTCCAAAAATTTTTTCTCTTACTTTGTTTTCCTTTTCCCTGTGATATTTTTTGTCATATGATGAGCCTATGGTGGTAAATGGCCTGTTTGGCAAAACTGTTTGACTTTTTAACTGCTTTTTTCTTAAAATCTGTGAAAGAAAGTGACTTTTCTGGCTTCTTAGATTTATTCCCAGAGACAGGTAAAACGATGAAGCCAGTCAGATAGGAAATTCCATCTTTAGGCTTTTTGCTTATTCAGATGTTAATTTCTTCTGAATTATAAGGCAATACTCAGACATCTGATGAAAATGAACACTTTTGAAGGGTTAAGGTAGGAGTAATAAGCATTTCTTTCAGTTCTGTTTGGATAACACCATAATTTTATTATAACCAGAGTATAAAAGTACTTTGACCTTTTCTTTATTCAGTGGGTCTTAGGAAAAGGGTAGAAGAACTGAGAATAAGATATCTAGACTCAATTTTCTGACCTATATGTAGTTTTTTCTCCTTGCTTGTAGATACTGTCATAAGTTCAGTAGCTGCAATGTCTTGGGTAATTTACAGAGGCTGATGTGACCAAAGATCCATTCCTTGTTACTTTTCTAATCAAAAGAAAAATTAGTTATAGGTTTCTAGTAATATTCAAATAGTAAGACACTATTTTTAATACCAGCTACAACATACTTAACTACTCAAAGTATAAAAATATATTTCATACAGCATTAATATGGCTAATTTCCTTTTCCCATTTTATTTCCCTTTCCTTCTCCTAGTCTTTCCCTTTTTTTTTTTTTTTTCGGTCTGAAAGACCTAAAATTGGTATGATTCGCATTTGCTATCTTGAATATGTAACTCCATCAGATTTTCCGTAGGTCTTCAAAGTTGGAGCTCAAAGTTTGCTTTTGTTTTTCTTTTTTCTCTGGCCCTTCTCTATCTTGCAAATTCCCTTTGATTTACCCACTGCCCTCCCCAATCTGCAACAGTGACAGTTTGCTGCCTCAAAACAGAGCATTCAAATGAATTCGCTTAGCCAATAACTTCTGTGAAGTTGCCTTTTCTAATGGTGTTATTACTCAGTGATGCACAAATGTGGTATTTGCCCTACTGGTAGGCAAAACAAAGGTCTGGTTAGGAATGGTAACCTGCTGTTTTCTTTAAAGGAGAGCCAAAGACTTGTGCTTTACTCTGTTTTGGTTTGGGAGGAAATAGCCATTTTGATTGTGAAACCTTTTAGTATTCATGAGTTGATTATATTGTGTAGGGAGATAGGTCTAAAGTTGACTCTGAAAGTTAGCTGGCCTTATAAAATATAAAAGTAATGAAAACCCATCAGTTTTTCTAAAACCATGAATGTCATCTTTTACAGTATTGTGTGTAAGCAGTTCCTGCCCCCATATACTGAGATTGTCTTGTCATGATAGCTTGTTATATTTTTGTTTTACTTGTGCCTATAAGACAATCTACTGTCAGTATGATCAAGTCTTGGGACTGAGTAAAAGAATCCATGAACATGTGATTGGTGAAAAATAATTAACTGTAGTTCGTACCTGTTAGATTATATTCAGATTCAGAGAAAAAGAGATTCTTTTCACTAAACATAAAGAGTACTCGGTTGCTATTGCTTATATATAAATGGTGATAGATGGAGATCTAACCATCTCTTTTCTGCTTTCTTTTTGCTCATTTTAAAGAGTTGAGTAAAGGTTTCATGTATAAACTGTGTCTGTGAAAAGCACTTGTAATGTTTTATATGTCATTAAAAGGCCCAGTTACTTTTTAGGGGAAATTAAGAACCTACAGGTGGAAATTACAGGTGGAAATTAACTGCAGTGTTTACTTAGATTTTTACCCTAAAAGTCCAATTGTGTTTTGTTGTTATTGATGATAGATGATTATTGTGTTTGCAAGGTGATATCTTCCATGAAAAATCTGCCTATCCTTTTAGGTAAAAATTAGGGCTTCTAAACTAAAGCATATTCTATGTTCTACATTAGGGATTGAAAAAGTAAGCAGTCTACTGCTGTCATTATTTTACCTGACTGTGCATTTTGCTGGCCTATATGCACACTTTTCTGCCTTGGACAACTATGGTTTTTATATTTATTTGTGGCTTCAACTCAGCTTTATGAAAATTTCCTGCTGAAATTACTTATTGGGAATTACAGGTGGATTGCAGTTAATATATTTTTTTAAATTCTTATTTCAACTTTCCTGAGCCACTTGGAAAAAGAAAGATGTTTTTGTCAAAAGACACTATTAATTATAGTAAATGCCAGCTTACAATTTGATTCTTAAGATTTTCTTTGCTAAAGATGTTTTCACATGTTTTAGATTCTAACTGAGTAACACTAGCAGCAAGTTTACTTTATAAAAAAACTGCCACCACCAAGAAGTAACACCTTTTAATAATAAATATGTTCCCAATGGGTGAGTTTTCAATACTGCACTGAACAAAGTGGGTAAAGATCCCTTTGAAATTCTATTGTGATAAAGGGACTAACCTCACCACTGGAATTACAGAGCTTGTGAGTTTTCAGCCAAACACTGACCTTCCCCTAAACTTTATTCCTGAGCAGAACATCCCTAGATTAATAACTTTTATTTTCAAAAGAAAATAAGGCACAATAACCCAAGAGAGAGAGAATTTAAAATAAGCCTCACGACAAAATATTGTGTCCAAAATATGTATTTAGAAAAATAAAATCCTGTGGAGTTTGTTGTCCTAATGTATGTTATATACTAGATAAGGTGATTTATTTTCTTGTATTGAGGTCTCATTGTTTCTAGTTGGGGTTTTTTGTGTGGTTTTTTCTTTTTCTTTTTCTTTTTGGTTTGGTTTTGTTTTAATTTAAACTCTTAAGTAGACAGAGCTCACAAGTCTTTGGCATCCATTCTAGGTTGTACACTCAAGAGTCATCTTATAACTGGAAACTGTCAGGTGGCCCCCTCCTCCAACTCCAGCTGGTGTATGAAAGGATCAGGAAAAGAATGGAAGCAAACTATTGGGTGGATAATCGGTAGCCTGTTTTTTTTTTTTTTTTAAGAAATCACCATTTATTAGCGTTATCTTTCTCCACTAATTGACTGCCATTCTCACAGTAATATCTGAGCCACCCTGTAAAATGTTCCTCTGATTTCAAGGCATTTTAAGCTTTTGCTTATCATGTTTACATCCTCTGTTCATACTAAGACACTGTTCTGAGAGCTACTTTTTCCAAGTGTATTGTTGCCTAAATTTCCTTTATTTCTTCTTCATCCTTTCTCTTCTTCCTACATTCTGGGAATGAAAGGAACTTAGAAGAAAAAAGTTGATTTTCCCCCCACCCCCACCCCACCACTAATCCATAGGCTTCATTATTTTACTTTATAGTAAATCTATGACTTTTTAGAACAACAGAAATGGAAAAAATGAATTAAGATAATGAACAAAACCTTTCACCCACTTAAACATTTTCCAGTTGTGAGATTTCTCTTCTTGTGTGTGGTCTCTTCCCCGTGTTACCCCTTTTCCCCTGACTATAGTCAGTGTGGTCTTTAGGCTCATACCAGTCTCCCCGAGACATTCTGCAGTCATTATCACCTTTTTGGGTGGATTTTATTTTGTTTTTTTTTTTTAATAACTTTTTAATATTGATGCATATTTGCTTGGGATAGAGCTTGTGTAATTTACCAATCGTATTGATTGTATGTCATTGTGCCCTGCAGAGGTATATTTAACAAGACAAAAATAATGTAGGTTAATAAAGGAGCCCATTATATTTGAGTCAGGTTATAAATGACCATGAAATCATTTACAGTTTGAATAGTGAAAATTAATGTCTCCTGTTCTTAAATTAGTGCTAGACAGAATATCATTTTTAAAAGTTTTTGTGCATTTCTGTTATTTTCCCCTTACCTTAGCTCCCTGTTCTTTCTCGCCTGCCTCACCCACCTGTTAAGAATTAAAAATATTGAGCCTTAAAGGGACAGCTCGTTTTTAAATTGCTAAAGTTTGTGAAATTTCACGTTTTCCAAGTGTTTCCAACTTTTCTTTAAAAAGTGAAGACAGATAATGAGTTGAAATTTCACAAGCTGTGAAATTAGCATCTGGCAAGCTGTGAAATCTTATTATTTGAAGACGTTATCTCCTAGAAGTTCTTTGGGAATAGGAAAGAAGAACCCTGTGTTTGAAGTAGACCGTTTTTCTCTCTTTAAAAATCTGTTTATATGTTCAGTTTTTAAATGGCCTTTAAAAAAAAGTGAGGTGGGGTAAAGTAGTAATAGAAAGATGTTTAGGACAGCTAAATGCTGGGTCTGAGTAAGTATATAGTCTACTTGTTGCAGGGTTTTGAGAGGATGAGGCCATCTTGTTCAACCTGTGTGCATGCTGTTTATATCAAAGTTGCCACTTTTGTTAAAATGGTGTTATTTTCTTTATTATCTTGGAAACTGACTCAGCCTCATGTTGCTCCAAATTAGTGTTTAAGGCTCCCACAAGTTGCAGATAAAAAGATTATTTTAACCAGTAGAAGGAGGTGATCGGAGGTGATCCGCCTTTTGGTTTGTAAATATATGAAAGTGTCTACAAGGTCTTTATCTGCTTTCTGTCAGCATTTATATTAAATGATAAATTAATGAGGAGAAATGCGTAGTCTTTTTTGTAAATGAGCCTGTGCCATCTTATTCTAACCCTTGGGATTATGTACTTGTTTGTACCTTTTTTATGGAGTTGTGTTTGTTTTTTAGGTGAAATATAGAGAAGTAGATAATATACACAAACGCATACTCATAGTGCCAGTTTTATAGATTTCACAGGAATTAATCCAACACCACAGTCCAGAATCCTTCATTTGTTATACAGTGACTGCACATTAGGAATAAAGGTAATGGTTCTCAGATCCTAGAGTCAGCGTTCAGTGAGACTCCATGGTTCACATGCAAAGTTCTGGTTTTTATGCCTTCTCTTAAAAGCAGGACCTCTTTATGCTTAAGCAACACGGCCTTACTCCGAATACCTTCCTGATGCAAATATTTTTTGTCTTTCTTACTCACTTTTCCTAATTGTCCTGCAATCCCCACCAATTAATGAGTCCTGACATTTAGAGAGTTTTTAGAGACTACTGGAAAATATACCCTCTTCAAGAACTCAGTGGCTTAAAGAAAAAAGCGGGGGAAGGGAGGGGACTACTTTAGATTAAAAGGAACTTAAGAGATACAAAAGTCACATGCACTGTGTGGACTTTGAATCCTAATTTCAACAAACCAAACATTCAAAGATTTAGTTAGGGGAATTTGACTTACACATTGACTATTAGAAAAAACAAAGGAATAACATTTTGTTCAGTGTGATAATAGCACATTGTTATAGAATAAAATGTCCATATTTTTAGAAGACACATAACTGACAGTGGGTAGAGTTTCCTTTAAAATAACTAAATATTTTTAAAAGAAAAATGATGTATATTACCAGTGAACAAACATCACGCCTTCTACTATCAGTTAGCATTATGTATCCATTGTTATCATTTTGGACCTCAAGAGAAGTGGCCACAGTCAAAAAAAAAAAAGCTCAGGGGGTATGAGGGATGGTAACTATTGCCTAAAATAAAATCGAGAATGGGAATTCCAAAACCAGACCTACTGTCTTAACCACTTACCCAGGCCCACCCTGCTTACAAGCAACAGGTTACTTTCTGATCCTTTACACTGAGACTCATTGATTAATAAGAGTTTGTGTCTGTGTGTATTAGCATTTCAGTCCCAGTAACCAGCTAGTCTGCATGATCAATTTATAAACTCTGCTTTCCAACATGGTAGCTCAGTTAGAATGACTTGCCACCCTTATTGGGACCACCTAGCACATCAGAACTTGCAACTACTCACTGAATACTTACTACAGTATTTACTAAAGTAATTTACTGAGTACTCCCCATATGGCACAGTACTGTAGAGAACAAAGAATATTCTCTACCCTCAAGGAGCTCAAACTCCAGTTACGGAACTTGACGTGTACATTTATGGATAGGTAACAATCATCTACAAAACACCACAGACAGAATTACCAAAGGATCATTGTTGTGTTAGTGGCTCAGTCATGCCCAACTCTGCGACTCCATGGACTGTAGCCCATCAGGCTCCTCTGTCCATGGGATTCTCCAGGCAAGAATACTGGAGTGGGTTGCCATTTCCTTCTCAACCCAAAAGATTATTCATCCACGATTATCTTCAGAAGAAAAGAGCAAGGAGCTGTGAGACTATACTCAAGGAAGATTTAATCTTGCCTGGCTGGGCACCAAAGGCTTTCCTGAGACAGTGGCCTTGAAGGTAAGAAATGGCTTGGGGCAGGGTGGGGAGTTCTGGGGGCGGTGGTGGCGGGGGTAAGGAGACCCCTAGTCAGAGAAAAAAAGATGTGTGAACTCCACAAAAAAAGAAAGACTGTTACGGAAACTGAAAGAAGGTCATTGAAGTGAGAGAGTGAGATGGCTTCAGATGCAGAGCCAGATCACAAAGCTGGGTTTTATTCTGAAAGTAAAAGCTGTCCAAGGAAGGGTTATAAGTTGGGGAACTAAAGTGATCAGATGTGTGCCTCTTTAGTCATGTTTATTGAATAGGCTCTGTGTCAGCAAGCTTCTCAATCCTAAGGTGAATATAGTTCACCCGGGGCTCTGGTTAAAGTGCAGCTCCTGTTTCAGCAGGTCTGGAGTGGGTCCAAGATTGTCCAAGAGGCTCCCAGATGATGCCGGTGCTGTCTGTCCAAAAACCAGCCCCAAAGAGACCACACTTTGGAGTAGTAGGGTTTTCTTGATAGGCAATTTTAGAAGCAGAGGGATCCAGTTTCTGCCTATTTTAGTGAAGTGAATAAGGTATGAGGCGTAACGAGGGTAACTCGGAGACCACTTAAAGACAAATGTAAGGCTGGAGAAGCACGGTGACTCAGCAAAGTTTTTACATTTCAGGAGTTGGTCCTGAAAGGCACAGAAGTGTTTGTATGGGGAACAGAGCAGAAGTAGAAGTTCTAAGCCTGGGAGCACATAGTATATGGCCTGGAACAGAACTTCAAGGAGTTGGGGATATAGAAAAGTTTGGTTGAGGACAGGACTTGGAAAGCTTTATGTACCCCTTCTGAGCTGTTGTGATTTTTTTCCCTTAGCAATTAAACACTAGTAAAGATTTTCAACCTGACAGTGATGTGATGATTGTGATTTGAAGTGGAACAGGGCCTAAGGCATGGCTTCCTTGGTGGCTCAGTGGTAAAGAATCTTACCTGCGATGCAGGAGACTCAGGTTTGATCCCTAAATCAGGAATATCCCCTGAGTGGAATGACAGTTCACTCCAGTATTCTTGCCTGGGAAATCCCATAGACAGAAGAGCCTAGTGGGCTACAGTCCCTGGAGTTGCAAAGAGTAGGACACAGCTGAGTGACTAAACAACAAAGGGCCTAAGGCAGAGAGCTCAGTTACAAATCTGTTGCAACAGACTTAGAAGAAATGATGAGGGCTCGCAGCAGGACAAAGAAAATGAAAAGGAGGGGAGGAATTTCTGAGACAGTGTTTAGGCCATACTTGAGAACAGCACGAGTATGATTGGCATTTCTAAATACCCAAATGGGTGCCACCAAAGTCAGCTTCTCGTAATTCCCTTGACCAAGTGCACAGCCTGATCCAATATTATCAGGTTAAAGGGGAAAAAATTACCTTTACAGTTTCAAAGCCCTTAAAAAATTCAATTTTAAGGAAAACGCACAGCGACCTTAGTTTGTCATCATCTTGTTATCCTCTCAAGTACAAAAATGTTCAGGTTATTAGGATCTAAAGCATACCCTCTAATTTTCCTCAGTCCCTATGCTTACCATTATCATCTAACTGGACATTTTGTTAACCTGACAACAAGCTAGACAACCAGATGAACTCCTGGCCTTAGGGCATGATACAGGCTGTCTCTCCAGAGTGGGCTGGCCCATTTCTCTCTGAGCGGCTGGAGGGTTTGGTATCCAGCACCATTTCCTGGTAAGCTGAACCTGTGAAGCCACATGAGATGTGGTTCTTAGAACTTGTTTCTGTTCAAAGTTAGAAGCCTGCACCCGTACAGTATCTGTTGATTTTTAGCATTGGCTGTTTGGGAAGGACCTGAAACCAACTGTGTCTTGATGGGATAAAAGCTGCCAAGGTACATTCATTTCTACCCCCTCATTTCCTCCTCCACCCTCAAGTGGACTTAAATTTGCTAAAGCAACCCTTGGCAGAAGTAGGAAAAGACACCAGTCACATAATTGACCTGTACTTGTCAAAACATACACTCTTGACTTCAGCTTTATTGCTAGTTTCTGCCTGTTGCTTCTTGGTCTGTCTAACCCACCCTCTCTCCGTGGAACTTTCTCCCACTACCTCCAACCACTGCCTCTGCTGTCTTCTCAGTTTCTCTTTTACCACCTACAAGTTGCTTAGAACTTCGACCCCGTGCAGCCCTCTCTTGCTCAACCTTCCAAGAGGTGTCTCTATTCATACAAGGTGTCAATTCCTCTGGATAAGTAATCTTTTCTACTTTACTTGATAATCTTAACCTTCCATTTGGGAGAAATTTAAAATACTTCCTTCTTAATAAGTCAGCCAAACTACTCTGAACCTGGGTTTCTTCAAACACAAATATTTATTGAGTACCTGGTACATTCAAGACCCAGTGGCATGTGCACTGGGCATGTTCAGTAAGTATTTGTTTTATTTGATTTCCATGAAACTGAAACGGAACTTTCTCACATTTGTGAGAATTTGGACAAATACCAGTGAGATGCTTTGAGAGTAGCTGCCAAATGATACTGCAGGATTTAGTTTGAAAATTTTTCTTTCACCTTAATTACTAGATGGCCGTAGCCATCTAGTAAACTAGAAACCCAGGAGAGTTGGAGACAACTCTGTGTGTGTGTGTGTGTGTGTGTGCTAGATGTTTTGCCGAATTTCTGTGGAAGAATTAAGCTTTGAGTTACTCAGTAACCACAGCAGGAGCTCATTTCTACTGTTTGTTCTCTGCCAAGGTCTTTCTCTTGGATCCAAAGACAAGAATAGAAAGAAAAGCCTAGGATATGTGGTAATGGTGAGGACCAGCTCGATTTCCTGCTCACAGGAGTTACTACTGAGACCAGAGGCAGGGCTAGGGAAAGAGTTGTATATTTTATTACTGGCCTTGAAGGAAGCATTAAAGAGAGGACAATTGAATGCTACATTCTTTCCTCTCCATGGCTCCTCAAACCTATACACAGCGCGCAAAGCGTAGAGAGGCCCTCTGAGCTCCTTCCAACCTTGTTTATGCTCAGCATAGAAGTAGTGCTACTTTTTATCTAATAGAAGTTCCGAAAGTCTGCCTCCACTTCCAGAAACCGTTAGACCTTTCCATGAAGAATTTGATTTTAAGGTACATAATTATTAAAACATCTCACAGGGCTTTCCTGGTAGCTCAGTGGTAAATAATTGGCCTGCCAATGCAGGAGACAAGTGATTGATCTCTGATACGGGAAGATCTCACATGCCACAAAGCAACTAAGTCCATGTACCACAACTATTGAGCCTGTGCTCTAGAGCCCACATGCTGTACCTACTGAAGCTGGTGTACCTTAAAGCCCGAGCTCCACTGCAAGAAAAGCCACCACAGTGAGAAGCCCACGCATTGCAACTAGAGAGTAGCCCCTGCTCACCACCAGTAGAGAAAGCCCGCACGCAGCAATGAAGACCCAGCACAGCCAAAAATAAAGTTATTAAAAAAAACATTTTACAGAATACTAATGACTCTGTGTGTGTGTGGTGTGTGTGTGTGTAGACAGAGACAGAGACCCAAATTAGTCCACCCAACATACCAGCTGCTTTTTCTTTTCCTCATCAAACCAGTCTAAGCTGTACCAAACCAGTCTAAGCTGTACCAAGAGGAAAGGGATTTAGGGTCATCAAAATCTTCACAATGAAAGCCAAGAGGAGTTGTGTGCAAGAGAATTAAAGACTGGGCTGGTATTAAAGACTCTAAAGGACTGCCTGGAAAAATCACATTTGGAATGTGCCTCAAAGACAAATGCTCTGTGATAAAATTTGGGTAGACAAAGGAAATGGTGGCAGCCCCTGAGTTTTCTTCTGGGCCCTGGATTTTGAGGGACTCCTGGACAAAGTTGATAGAGACTACTCACAGGAGGGTGAGTATATTCCTTTGTGGTTCAGACAATAAAGAATCTGCTTGCAATACAGGTTCCATCCCTGTATTGTATTGTTCATCCCAGGGGTCAGGAAGATCCCCTGAAAAAGGGAATGGCATCCCACTCCAGTATTCTTGCCTGGTAAATTCCATGGACAGAGGAGCCTGAAGGGCTACAAGTCCATAGGGTCTCAGAGTCAGATGTGACTGAGCGACTAGATAGTGACTTAAACCCTGCCTCAAGAAAAACAACTGGACACTAAGTTTTAACCTGGGAAAACAGACATTTTCTTTGTGTGTGTGTGTGAATTTTTATTTGATTCTAGGTAACTTTGGTTTGTTTAGTTGTGTTTTTTTTTGACCTTTTAAAAAAATTTTTAATTTATATATTTATTGGCTTTGCTGGGTCTTCATTGCTGCTCAGGCTTTTCTCTAGTTGTGGAGAGCGGGAGCTGCTCTCTAGTTGTGGTACAGAAGCTTCTCATTGCTGAGGCTTCTTCTGTTGTGGAGCATGGGCTCTAGCAGTGGGGCTTCAGTAGTTGTGGTTCTCAGGCTCTAGGGCACAGTCTCAGGAGTTGTGGCACACGGGCTCCATTGCTCCAAGGCATGTGGGATCCTGCAGGATCAGGGATCGAACCTGTGTCTCCTACACTGGCAGGTGGATTCCTTTCCACTGTGCCACCAGGGAAGTCCCTGGACATTTTCTTGATAGCTGTCCTGTAGGAGGCCCAAGACCTGTGAGACAGGCAGACAAAGGTTTGAATCTCTGCTTTGCCAGCTTTGTAATTTGGGGCAAGTCTTTAACCCTTGTAAATAGTAGTTGCTTTGTCTGTAAACTGGGCATAATATATTCCTGGTAGAGCTGACAAGAGAATTGTAGAAGCAAATGCCTATAAAGCACTCAGCATAGATCCTGGTGTGTAGTAAATGCCACATATTATTATTATCTCATTCAAAGATTTAAAGATTTTGACCTAAGCACAATAAACTGGAAAATTCTGAATGAGATGGGAATACCAGACCACCTGACCTGCCTCTTGAGAAATTTGTATGCAGGTCAGGAAGCAACAGTTAGAACTGGACATGGAACAACAGACTGCTTCCAAATAGGAAAAGGCGTACGTAATAAGAAAATAAGCTTATTTAACTTCTATGCAGAGTACATCATGAGAAATGCTGGGCTGGAAGAAGCACAAGCTGGAATCAAGATTGCCGGGAGAAATGTCAATAACACCAAATATGCAGATGACACCACCCTTATGGCAGAAAGTGAAGAGGAACTCAAAAGCCTCCTGATGAAGGTGAAAGAGGAGAGTGAAAAAGTTGGCTTAAAACTCAACATTCAGAAAACGAAGATCATGGCATCCGGTCCCATCACTTCATGGGAAATAGATGGGGAAACAGTGGAAACAGTGTCAGACTTTATTTTGGGGGGCTCCAAAATCACTGCAGATGGTGACTGCAGCCATGAAATTAAAAGACGCTTACTCCTTGGAAGGAAAGTTATGACCAACCTAGATAGCATGTTGAAAAGCAGAGACATTACTTTGCCAACAAAAGTTCGTCTAGTCAAGGCTATGGTTTTTCCAGTGGTCATGTATGGATGTGAGAGTTGGACTGTGAAGAAGGCTGAGCACCGAAGAATTGATGCTTTTGAACTGTGGTGTTGGAGAAGACTCTTGAGAGTCCCTTGGACTGCAAGGAGATCCAACCAGTCCATTCTGAAGGAGATCAGCCCTGGGATTTCTTTGGAAGAATGATGCTGAAGCTGAAACTCCAGTACTTTGGCCACCTCATACGAAGAGTTGACTCATTGGAAAAGACTCTGAAGCTGGGAGGGATTGGGGGCAGGAGGAGAAGGGGACGACAGAGGATGAGATGGCTGGATGGCATCACTGACTCGATGGATATGAGTCTGGGTGATCTCCGGGAGTTTGTGATGGACAGGGAGGCCTGGCGTGCTGCAATTCATGGGGTCGAAAAGAGTCGGACGTGACTGAGTGACTGAACTGAACTGAACTGACTGTGAAGCAATGGTTAAAATTCTAGACAGTGAAATATGATACAGTCATTAGCAATTATCTTCCCAGGCAGAGCACACGTAAACACCACAGTTCCACCTGCAGACACTGACCTTGGCTACTCTCATTCTTCTTTCCTCCTCTGTCACCAGCCAGCGGCTCAAGCTGCGTCTAGTTTCTCTTTGGTGCTGCCACCACTTTTCACGTCATGCCCTTATACTCCTGTCTCCCCAAGCCTCTGTGGAATACAACACTGATGCCCTTGTTGCTCACAAAGTCCATACCGTCTTGACTAAATGATGCATTGACATGTTCAAAAATAGAAAATTAATTAAGATTCATATTGACAAAACTCACTCCCACCCTTGTCTGTCGACACCTACCCCTATCAACCCCAATATGTGATACGAAAGGTAGCACATTCTAAGCACTGCTTGGCAGTGCTTGCTTCTTTCTACTTAGTGGTCCTAGAAACCCTTCCATATCAGCACATAGAAAAGAGCCTCATTCTTTTTGACAGTGGCATAGTCTTCGATTGTGGGGATGTATGTTGGTTTAACTAGTTTGCTGTAAGGGGAAATTGTTTCTAATCTTTTGCTATGCAAATCAAGTTATAACTGGTAACCTTACTTATACCCATGCAGATATATCTGTAGGATACACTTCCTGCAGTAGAATTTCCAGCTCAAAGGGTAAACTCATTTGTAATGTTAGTATTGCCAACTTTTCCTTCAAAGGGTTATAGCAGTCTGCGTTCCCACCAGCAATGAGTGAAAGGGCATTTTCCTCACACCCTAGCAAGAGAGTGTGTTGTCTAACTTTAGTTGAAGTCTGAATTCTAATGGTTTCAATGATAATTCTTCTTAAGGAATCAGATGGGAACTAGGAAAAGTGCTTTAAAAGCCTTACAGAAGAACCACTGAGGAATGCTAAAATTAGCATGTGACAGTTTGATGAAAAGTAATGTTATCATGTTCTCAAGGTATCTTCTTACAGGATACTTACTTAATAAAAAGGGAAATGTTATAATTTTACAGTCCTGATCTTATTTAACTTAAGTGATCAAAACTGACATCAATTATCCCAATTAATGGGATAAATTGATACCTCGTGCCTCCTGATATGATGCACTGAGAATGACACAGTATTATTTCTTTAGTATTCCTACCAAAAAAAAAAAAAGTGTAACTTTCAAATCCTGTAGAAACCTCAGATATACTCAAATTGAAAGACATTCTTCAAAAATAGCTGGCCCGTACTCTAAAAAATTCCATAGTCATGAAAGACAAAGAAAAGAGAGCAACTGTTTCAAACTAGAGGAGACCAAAGAAGCATGACAGTTAAATGCAGTGTGTGACCCTGGACCTGGAAGTGGTGGGGCAGGGACTTTCAGGGCCTGAAAATTAATGTTTCCCAAGGTGTGATCCTGGGAGTTCCCCCATGCAAACCTTTCAGTGTATGCATGAAGTTAAAGTTATTTTATGTATGTATTATTTAAATAATTATGTTTAAATGTAATTTAGCAAGACTAAAAAGAGATCCTAAGACCCAAATTTTTGAGAACCAGTTGCTATAAAGAATATAGACATTTGGTAAATTTAGAATAAGAGTTATGGATTTGAAAATGGTACTGTATTACTATCAATCTTGTGTATTTTATACTGTGATCATATAAAGAGATGTTCTGGTTTTTAGGAACCTCACTCTATATAAGGATAAAAAGGCATTTATATCTGCAAATTATTCTAAAACAATACAGAAAATATAGAGATGGGGAGGAAGAGAGGGGTATGAAACAACAGAAAGCAAATGTAAGATGAGAACAGTGTGAATATTTGGGGAATCTGGGTAAAGGATGTATAAGAATATTTTGTATTACTTTTGCAACTTTTTTGTTACTTTAGAATTATTTTAAAATAAAAAGACTTTGTATCTTAGTCTTGGAAATCTCTTACACTATTATCACCTCCTGATCTTCCCCTCTCCTGCTCCAGCTTTAGTCAGATGACCAGTAGCATTGATGGGCATGTTTATCATCATGTCTGGGGTCTACTGTGAAGCATGGAGCTCCTGGAGAGCAAAGTCATCTTCATATACCCAGGCCCAGCACCAACCATGCCTGGTACCTATAGGCATTTATTAAAAGCATGTTAATTAAATGAGCATATGACTCAATGAATGAACATATTAAACCCAGTTGCTGATGTATAGTTCTTCACTACCTGGTCTGGTGGTATCTGCATCCTCATCTCTTTTCCCACAAATGTTCACCAGACCCTCTTCACCCCTTGTGCTCCATCTCTTCGTCTGCCTTCCTCCAAGGCATGTCTCACAACTTCTACAAGTTGGAACAATAGGTCTGAACTGCATATTCCACCTCAGGATGTTTGTTATCTCCTGTTTCTTCTATGTGGAAAGCTCTTCCTGAAAGTACTATGTGGTTCCTCCTCCCCCCGCCCCCAACTTTATTCTGTTTCCTTAATGTTAGTTCATGAGGGAGGACTTTCCTACCACCGTTCTACAATAATGTCCCTATCTCCTCTCATCACTTTCTACTCCCTTGCCCTGTTGTATTTTCCTCTGTAACCCTTATTAATACCTAATGTGGGCTTCCCTGGTAGCTCAGATGGTAAAGAATCTGCCAGCAATGTGGAAGACCTGCCACCAATGTGGGAGACCTGGGTTTGATCCCTGGGTTGGGAAGATCCCCTGGAGGAGGGCATGGCAACCCAATCCAGTATTCTTTCCTGGAGAATCCCCATGGACAGAGTAGCCTGGCAGGCTACAGTCAATGGGGTTGCAGAGAGTGGGACATGACTGAGCAACTAAGCACACACAACATGTTACAGATTTTTTTTTTAAGTTTATTTTATTTTATTTGGCTGTGCGGGGTCTTTGATGCAGCATGCTAAATCTTTAGTTGCGGCATGTGAGATCTAGTTCCCTGACCAGGGATCGAACCCAGGCCCCCTGCATTGGGAGCACGGAGTCTTAGCCACTGGAAGGGAAGTCCCAGGTTTATTTTTTATATATTGGTTCTTTATGTGATCGCTGCATGTCTTCCTGACTGGAGCTCCCAGCCTCTACAACAGTGCCTGCTGTCTAGGTAGTGCTCTATGTTTGCTGAGGACAAGTGGTTGAACAGGAGACTTTCCAATTGCCTTTAATCTGGAGTGACAAGAGACTCTGACCGTTCTGGGGCTTTTTAGGACGGTTCCTTGTAACCATTCATACCATACACAGAGGCCGTCATAGTGTCCAAAGTTTAAATCAGCCAAGACTTAGACATAGGAACTTCCCCAGTGGTCTAGGGAATAGACTCTGCCTTCCAATGCGAGGGGTGCAAGTTCAATCCCGAGTCCTGAACTAAGATCCCACATGCCACAGGGTGCGGCCAAAAAAGTTTAAAAATAAATTAGACACAACTGCAGTCTGGGTAGAGGTTTCTCCTGTCTAATGAATAGAGAACTCTTTAGAATGCCTATGACAATACCAACTTAATACTAGTCTTCAATCACACAGAAGGTGGCTTATATCTACATTTGTAGCAATCCTTGTCATACTGTTTTTGGTTTGTTTAGGAAGAGGGAAATAAATATAAACCTTGCCCTTTATCTCCACTAATTTGACTTCATCTCCCCAATTACTAAAATAAGTAAAATTAACAATATACATAAATATAATTCATTCTGTTTGCTTTTTAGAAGTATTTCAGCAGTTGCAAGCTTGTTTTTCGCCTGCCCCACACTGTCTCCCAATCCCCCAATAGAATTTTTCTAAGTATTCCTCACCTAGCTCCTCCACCTTAAGAAATGTCTGTGGTGGCACCTTGAGGCCCCTGCTATCGTGTCCCTCTCAAATCACTTCAAGGCTGAATGGGGAATGAGGCCATTATACACAAAGGTGTAACCTGTCTGGGTCACAGACACATGGTCTCTCAGAGGCCTGAAGGTAGCGCCTGTTTGATTTCTCTTCTCTCCCCTCTGATTAGATAACATCACCTCTTTTATTCTGTCTCCTTAAAAAGCTATGAGAAAGAGGGCATTGCACTGAGAGGTAGAAAGCTAGAATTTTCTGGACATTCAACTTGGCTAGTTATATACTGGGCTTCCCTGGTGGCTCAGATGGTAAAGAATCTGCCTCCAATGCCGGAGACCTGGGTTCAATCCCTGGGTCAGGAAGATCCCCTGGAGAAGGGAATGGCAACCAGTATTCTTGAGACTTCCCTGGTGGCTCATACAGTAATACTATTTTATTTATATAGAGTATGTACTATTTTCTACTTCCCGGTTTGGTTAACCAGGAAAAAAAAAGTTCCTGCAGACAGAGTTCTCATCTGTCAGGTATTTTCTGATGAAATTTTGTGAACATGTCCTTTTCCTTTTCTGTAAAGATGAAAAGAGGAAGAAAGGTGGGCCTTTTTCTCTGGACCTGACTGAACTTTAAAACTTCTCTACTAATTAACCAACACTGGGCTCCACACTTTACTTAACCCTGGGAGCCGGTCATCAGCCTTTGACCTCGGGCCTCCCCTCCTCACCAGCTCCATCCCCCACCCTAGCCTCTGGAACCCCAGTCAGATGTAGAGGAAAGAACCAGTCCAGAGGGATTGCCTCAGACCACACTATCTCCACTCGCTCAGACCTGTGGAAGATTAGCGACCATGATTTCCAATGGGATAGGAACCGTCACCGCTGGAAAAAGGTAAGAGGGGTGGGCTTCCCCTCTGCATGCCCTCACTGGGTTTCCTGACCTCTGAGGGGCTTGCCGGGGTGACCGCGACACCTTCAAGAAGACCGGGCCCTCTCACCCTGGTAGTTATAATGAGACTCGTTTGGAAGACATCATCCTGAGTACCCTCCCTCCCGCTTGGTTCCTGGGATAAGGCCTTTCCCTAAGCCACACCTTGGATTCCCAACCCAAGAAACAAGGGGGATGTGTTCCCTCAGAAGAGATGCTGCTCTGCGGCAGCCCTCTCAGCAGCCCAGGAGACACTCCAAGGGGAAGCGCTGGGCCTGCCATATATCTGGAAAGAGGGAGCCAATGTAATGCGTGAGGATCTCCTAACTCTCTTTTTGCTCCTTCCACCCAATTCCGCCCTGCCCACCCCGCTTTCCTGTCACAACCCCAACTCCCTCCCAAGGTCTCAGTGACCTTTGACAAAGGATCATCTCTTAACATCATACACATTCCTTCCTTTTTTTTTTACAGGAAGCTAAAAGTGAGGCTCTGGCTTGATCACCTTGGTTTTTCTTTGTGCTTAACAAAGCTCCCAGGGCCCCCACAGCCTCCACTTGTATTTCTAAGGGTAGCTGAGGGATAATACGGGAAACAGAGGCAAGCCAGCTGGAGAGATGAATGGCAAGTTTCTCCCTGCTTCCTCACCCTGTCGTCCACAGCTCGCTCAGCACCTCCGCTCTCCCACTCAGTGCCTCTGTTCTTAAAAAGACTTCAGGGTTGACTTCAGATCATGCAAGAAACCAAGTACCCTTCAGCTGCCCCCAGCTTCCAGCCAGCCCCACACTTGCCCGGAAGACCACTCTGGCGAGTCCTTTCTACACCACCTACATGTCTTGTCTTTTTCTGCTGCGGGAAGATTGTGAAGAGTCAGTACCCATGTACAGACTCCTTTCTGTAGGCCTAGGGCCCCAAGTCAACCAGAGGAAGTGTCTGGCTCCTCATGTCTTATCTATAAAAACACGATAATAGAGTTTATCACTTTGTTTACTTAATTGGGTGTCCCGATTTTCCTAGTTTGTCAATTTCATGATATCCTTTTTTTTTGAAAGTGAGACTGGTTTTATTTACTTTAGTGAACACACTTTGGAAGTTACTAAAATTTGCAGGCAACAGAAAATGATGAGGACCTGATCTAAGGCAGTGAGAGAACAAGAAAACAATGCATAGCATCTAGGGTCTGACTATTGAGAAGGGAGAGAGGGAGAAATCCTGGATGGCTCTCAGGTCTCTAGATTGGATGACAGGGTACCTGAAGGTCCCATTTGCTGAGCTGGGGGACATAGAAGGAGAAGCAGGTGTTTGGGTGAGAGACAAGTTCAGTTTATTTGTATTTCACTAAGGGATCAACAGGACATCCAGGTGGAATTGTCCAGCAAACAACTGGTCTGGAACTCAGTGGAAAGACTAGGACTGGAGCTAGAGATTTCAGAGTTTTCAGCACATAGATTGTAGTTTTGCCCCAGACATTCCTTCTTAGCCCTCTGGTGTTGCTGTCAATCAAACTCTTCCCAGTCCTTTAACATCCAGGTTAAAATCCCTTCCCTAAATAGCTTCTGTTAATGGCTCTTCCAACTGACCTAAGTTTTCCCTGGGCACTAAAATTCCCTGCCATATTTCATGTATGCATTGTCCATTTCACCAGTTGGAAGCTTCGCATTCTTCATTTCTTCCAGCATGAGGCATTGAGCACACAAGACTTCTAATAACATCGTTACTCCCACAGTTGACTCTTAATTTCAACAGGACTATGTCCAGGGTAAGGAGTCCAGGAATGAACTTGTCCTTGGCCCTTGTACTTTTCAAAGGTGTTGGCCCTCTTGGCCACACAGTGTGGGCTGGTGATCTACTAGGGTAAATCTGTGGTGGACAGTGGGGAGGGGATTTCTCAGCCTAGCTTAACTCAGGTTTCTGTCCCCCTATAGGAGTATATGTCTTCTCCCTTTGCTGCTTATTGGCCTCTGGGGCTGTGTGACCTGTCATCGGAGCCCTGTGGAAGACGTCTGCACAGCCAAACCTCGGGACATTCCTGTGAATCCCATGTGTATTTACCGTTCCTCAGAGAAGAAGGCAACTGAGGGCCAAGGCTCCGAGCAGAAGATCCCTGGGGCCACCAACCGGCGGGTCTGGGAACTGTCCAAGGCCAATTCCCACTTTGCCACTGCCTTCTATCAGCATTTGGCAGACTCCAAGAATAACAATGACAACATTTTCCTGTCACCCCTGAGTATCTCCACAGCTTTTGCTATGACCAAGCTGGGTGCCTGTGACAACACACTCAAGCAGTTGATGGAGGTACAACTCAAAGCCCTTCTGCCCAGCTCCTTGCTGTAACTCCTAAGAGAACATCCATGTGCTTAAGCACCCTTTCGAGACTTTGGGTAGTGTCCCCGGCTCTTTGTGTTTCTTTTTCTCTCTCTCCTTCCTAACCCCACCACCCCCCCGCTTTTTTTTTAACACATCCTTTATTTATTTATCTATTTATTTATTTATGGCTGTGCTGGGTCTTTGTCGCTGCATGGGTTTTTCTCTAGTTGCCCAGAGAGGGTGACACTCTTCCGTTGTGGTGCTCGGGCTTCTCATTGTGGCGACTTCTCTTGTTGCAGAGCATGGGCTCTAGCGCTCACAGGCTTCAGTGGTTGCAGCACACAGGCTCAGTACTTGTGGCGCATGGGCTTAGCTAACCCATGGCATGTGGAATCTTCCTAGACCAGGGATCAAACCCATGTCCCCTGCATTGGTGGGCAGATTCTTAACCACTAGACCACCAGGGAAGCCCCCGCTTTCTTCTTCTTTTTTCCATGTATTCCTTTAGAAAGCATGAGTTGAATGTTTATGCTGTGCCAGGCACTGTGCTTGATGACTATTGGTCAGGGGCTGCCTGGCATGATGCTCACCGATCATGTGAACCAGGCTGTCCCACCAGACCCACCATTATTTTCTTTTGGCTTCTACAGGTTTTTAAGTTTGATACCATCTCTGAGAAAACTTCTGATCAGATCCACTTTTTCTTTGCCAAACTGAACTGCCGACTCTATCGAAAAGCCAATAAATCCTCTGAGTTGGTATCAGCCAACCGTCTTTTTGGAGACAAATCCATTACATTCAATGAGACCTACCAGGACATCAGTGAGGTGGTATATGGGGCCAAGCTCCAGCCCCTGGACTTCAAGGTGAGTTCCAGATGTCATCCCAGACCTCAGAGTTCTTCCTCTCTACTCAGAAGTTAAAGAGACAAGGAAGCAGGATCCTAATGAACACTGCTATGCTAATTGAAGGCAGGAAGAGGTGTTTTAAGTCAGAGCCCCTGGGATATGTATTCTTATTTGAAACCTGAGAAATCAGTGCTATCTATGGATTGCAGAGGCTCCTCTGAAAAAGTTATAAAAATCCTGTAACAGTGGCATTCAGAACGTGGGCACTCGTTCACATAACAGAGCAATTGTAGACCTTAAATGTTGCAAGCATTATTACTATTTTCAGATCCTTTCAATAAACAGACTTACTTAAAAAGTTAAAAAAAAAAAAAAAAGTCCTGCAACAAAGAAGTCTACTGATTTTATTCAAAAGTATTTCTCAAACTTTTTGGATCACATGGACATCTCTCCTGTGCCCCCTGCACCTCCACCATCACTCCTTGGCTTCCTAGAGAACACATCTCATGAATACTCATAAGAGTTCAGGTTTCCAAAGTCAAAGAAGATAATATTTTGTTTTCTTTTTCTAGACTATTTTTCTCTTCTTCTGTTTCTTTATTTCTTCCTCTTTTTCTTTCTCTTTCTTCTGTTAATATTTATTAACTCTATGGAAGATCCACAACAATATGCTAGATATGTGTGGTTTCTCCAATCTGGGTTAGAGTGATGGTTTAACAAAATGGTGGGAAAGAGTGGAGGGATGATGGACAAAATAAAATTCTGCATGGGGAGATGGAGAAGCCAATTGAATAGCACAGTTGGGTAGGTTTGTTTCCTGTTCTCCTCAGGGAAATGCAGAGCAGTCCAGATTGACTATCAACCAATGGATATCCAATAAGACTGAAGGGCGTATCACTGATGTCATTCCCCCACAAGCCATCAATGAGTTCACTGTCCTGGTGCTAGTCAACACCATTTACTTCAAGGTACTCAAAAATGGTGCTGGAGGGAGGCTCAAGAGGGAGGGGACATATGTATACCTATGGCTGATGCATGTTGATGTATGGCAGAAACTAACACAATATGGTAAAGCAATTATCCTCCAATTAAAAATAAATATATTTTAAAAAAATAAATGCAAAAAAATAAAATGACCCTGGAGAGACCTCAGGGATGACATATTTCCCTCCAGCTCACTCTCCTTCATACCATTGGGCATGTGTAGGCAGATCATTTTGAGAAATAGTACATGCGTGGTCTGGGCATAAATACAAATTTGCTGAGTCTAGAGTCATGTCTAGGGCTGTGGTTGCTGGACTGAGGTCCAAAGGGGGCCTGGTAATGTCTCTGGGCCCAAGGCAGCGTGTACACATTCATAGACCAGCATGCTCAGCAGCAAGGTGTGCATGATAATAAATTCTCATAAGTATGTGATGATTTCTTCTGTCCAGTTAACTTCATTTTGAAATCTGGAACAAAATGACAGAGTCTATAGACAATCCTCAGTGATGAGGTTTTCTCCATCATCTAGAGCAGCTTCTGCAGCATCTCAAAATTCCTCTTGCCTGAAGCTTCTGAACCTCCTGGTACCAGACTAACCTCAAATTTTGCAGAGGACTTGTGACATGATCATGCAGATGGCTTTGTCTTTCTCAGAGAGTCAAGTTCTGAAGATTGTTCCAACTTGATTACATTTAGGAAAAAGGATGAGGGGAGAGGATAGTGGGAATAAACAGACCACTGACACTCAGGAGGCCCACCAGCTTAACACAGGTTGAATTGTGCCCTCCCGGGTCATGCTCTAGATGTGTTCTTCTCCCCGACTGGGCCTGGAGGGTTAGCCCGTCACTGCTGTTGCCAACTGCTTTGTTGCTTGGGGGTTCCCTCATGCCAAGAACGCAGTAGGTTGCATTTCTACAGTGTGTACTGACTGCCCTTTGCAGTTTATGAAACACTTTGCCTTCTGATTCTCATGACATCACAAATGAGAACTTGAGCTGCTCAGACAGTACTTAGTTTAAATTCTGACTCTTCCACTTGTGACTACAAACTTGAGAGAGTTACTTAAGACCTTTCCGTGTCCCAGTTTCTGCATCTATAAAGTGGTAACAATGATACATCTGCCTCACAGGGTTACTGAGGGGATTAAGTCAATGCATACAAAATGCCTGGAGCGGTGACTGGCACACAGTAAGCATCCTACAAATATTAGGGATAACCAGCTCCTAATTTTACAAGCGAAGAACCACCACTGAAAGAGTTAAGTGACTTGTCCCCAAATCAAAGAGCCAGAAGATGACAAGGAATGCTAACTACATCTTGGAAATGTCAAAGCAGTATCTTGTATCCCTTCCCTCTTTGAACAGGAAGTTGGCCAGGCCTCACTCTCTGCCTGGCAGGACTCCCAGATGACTCCCTGGGGTTACTACCTTTGTCTGGCTTTATTCATCAGGGAGAAAGCCCAGCATTTTGGAGGATGGTCTTTGAGAAGGAGGCTGGTGGGAGGCAGAAGGCAAAAGGCAATTAGATTTAAACTCCAGAAGAGACTTGCCAAGAGGCCAGTAGGTTATTTTTGTTTTTATGTTTTTCTTGTTATAAAAGCAAATAGTCATTGATGAAAAATCTAGAAAATACAGAAAATTCATTGAAAAAAAAACCCCACTCATGATTCTGTCACTCTGACACAGTCAGTATTAAAAAGCCTTTTTATGCACATCCCTCTAGGTCTTTGTTCTTAAAAATTGCACTTCCATGGTCGTCCCTGGTGGCTCAGATGGTAAAGTGTCTGCAATGAGGGAGACCTGGGTTCAATCCCCGAATTGGGAAGATACCCTGGAGAAGGAAATGGCAACCCACTCCAGTACTTTTGCCTGAAAAATTCCATGGACGGAGGAGTCTGGTAGGCTACAGTCCATGGGGTCACAAAGAGTCAGACACGACTGAGCAACTTCACTTTTTTAATGTAATAAAATATTTTGACTGTTTTTCATGTCAGCATTCTCCTACGGATGTTTCTGGTCTTCTTGCTTTGTGATTCTCGCACCTGGTGTCTTCCTCCAGGGCCTGTGGAAGTCAAAGTTCAGTCCCGAGAACACAAGGAAGGAACTGTTCTACAAGGCTGATGGGGAGTCATGTTCAGTACTCATGATGTACCAGGAAAGCAAGTTCCGCTATCGGAGAGTAGCAGAAAGCACCCAGGTGCTCGAGTTGCCCTTCAAGGGTGATGACATCACCATGGTGCTCATCCTGCCCAAGCTGGAGAAGACCCTGGCCAAGGTGGAACAGGAACTCACCCCAGACATGCTGCAGGAGTGGCTGGATGAGCTGACAGAGACGCTGCTGGTGGTCCACATGCCCCGCTTCCGCATCGAGGACAGCTTCAGCGTGAAGGAGCAGCTGCAAGACATGGGCCTCGAAGACCTGTTCAGTCCTGAGAAGTCCAGGCTCCCAGGTGAGGGCAGGAAGGGTTTCCTCCTTTCTCTACCCTCAGAGTTGTCTGACCAAAGGTGGAAGAGATGGGGAAGGAGTAGACGAGAGGGAGTCCAGACACCTGGATTCTAATCCCAGTCCTACTGCCAACTCAGGGGAATCCCTTCCCTCTCAAGGGATCAGTTCTCTCCTGTGTACGAGGGGAAGCTGGCTCTTGGGTCTCCATGGGCCCAGCTGGCACTGGAACCTTTGGAGTCTGTAACTCATAGAAGAGGTGGGACCAGGTAGAGAGAAACTTGAAAACCACCAGAGTTCAGAGCAAAGAGACAGCTAGGATTAAGAGCCAAGGACATCCAAGTCCCACCAAAGAGCTGTAGCTGACATTTAATAGCCCTTCCTGATATTCTAAAGGGCTTCTGGACAGATGCAGACAAGCCTTCCCAGTTGTGATTCTCTGATAATAGTGTTAAGTTGTTTTGGTTCTTCCAACACACCATCCTTGAAAAATATGCATTAAAATATCTCATTTTTAAAAAGAAGTTTACAACATTAGTTAAGTGGATTCATGTGTAATGGGCTGCCTTTAAACTAGGTCTCAGAACCATACCCTTTCTTCAAGGTGTTGTCACCCTGGAAGGAAAGACATTGCTACTAGATGGAGTGAGCATTTCTTTAAGAACAGGGTCCTCAGCCTTAACCCCCAAACCCCCATAAGCTAAAGCACCAGATTAACTTCATAGGAACCAGGCTGAATAAACCCAAAGTATTTTATTATTTTTAATGTGTATTGATTTTGAGGGTATCATTAGGTGAGGGTCCAGGATTTCTATTTTTCTAAAAGTCCCAAAGGACCTCTTAATCCAAACTGAATTCCTCTCTGTGGGTTGAAGCCAACTTTCTCCCATTTCACAGATCTTTCTCTGGTCTTCCTTCTAGGTATTGTTGCAGAAGGTCGGAGCGACCTCTATGTCTCAGATGCATTCCACAAGGCATTTCTTGAGGTAAATACACCTCTCTCCGCTCTCTCTTCTTATGCTTGCTTTTTTTGTTACCATGCTGCTTTATTATTCAATATATCAGTATCTCATATGATGAGTAACTTTGGAGTCATTCCTTCATTGGCTCTTACGGTGTAGACAGCAGATGTTTGAACAGTAGGTGACAACTGTGATAAAAGGCATGTTTCCAGGTCCCTCAAACCCCAAGTCTATAGTGTCCTCCTCTATACATAACTCTAACTTGAAGCCCTCGTGGTCTAATTGTTCTACCCTCCATCCGCTACCTCTCCTGGGAACACAGACATTAAGGTGAAGGTGATACCGGAAAAGCAGCCAGCAAAGGCATTAAAAGGAGAACCAGGAGATGATGAGCTTATGGAAACCCAGGAAGGAGTTTTAAGAAAATGGAAAGCATCTAGTGAGAAGACTGAAAAGTGACCGCAGGTGACTTTCCCCTGAGGCATTTGGACAGTGTAGTGGGGGCACGTCCTAATTGTAATGATTGAAGAGCAAATGGAAAGTAAGAAAGAGCTGGTGAGTGTAGACCATCACTGTAGTGTCCTACAGTGTGTTCCAGAAAACTAGAACTCTAGACTACGCTGCAGGTAATAAAAAGTTAGGTGGTCAAATAAATGTATATCCTCTTCTAGGGAAGTTAACAGAAAATCAAAACACATTGGAGTGTTGATGTCTGAGCAGTTCCACAGTGAAGAAAATGATTCAATATTGCTTAACCCAGTGTTGCCCCAACTAAGATGCCCATGGAAACCTTTACTGGAGTAAGAGCTGTGTAAAGCCTATAGAACTTCTGGCTCTCAAACAAATACTGAACTATGGATCAATAGCATTAGTTATCTAGAGAGCTTGACTCAAGGTCTGAATATCTGTATATTTACAAAGCTCCTCAAAGAATTCTGATGCGCATCCAGGTTTGCGAACCACTTATGTAGACCATTCTTTGGGGGACCCAGGCTATGAGGGAAATGTGATAGGCCAATGTTAGAGGTCATAAAATTTAGAAATCTCAAAAAGGAGACTGTGGTCGAAGAGATAGATTTCAGAGCATGGTGCTAGTAAATATAGTTACAAAGTCCAAGCTCAGTGGGAAATATGTCATTAGGAGGAAAGTGGAAGGATCAAGGGACAGGAAAAAGCCAGGGTAATTTTAATGGGAGTGAGGAAATGTGATAGTTTGAAAAAAACAGAAGGTTATAGACTGAGAGGATAATGTAATTATAATTTCAAAGGTCGAGATGTTCTGAGAGATGGCAACTTCAAAGTGTAGCCACGGACTGGTTTGCTGAAGTGAAGGCAATGCTCATTGGGTTCAATGAGATGAAAGAAATGGAAGTTTAGAGTATTGAATGGGTCTCCTACCAAGACATTTTAATTGTCTAGGTCACACGATAGCAGGAGTTAGGTTAGAAAGGCAATGGGCTAGGCAATAAAATCCTCAATGCGGGACTATATTCTATAGAGCAATAGGACCAAAGCAAGAGTAGAAAGATATATATCTTAAAAGATTCTGAGGTCAGAACAGGGGGTTTTACATGAATACTGGATTAATGATTTTGGAAGTGAAAATACTGAAGCCATATTGATTATGGAAGAAATAACATTTAGACTGCAAGAGAAGATGAGTCCTCAGGATTTTAACTATGACTGAGAATCTTCTTCCATGGACCCCAAATGGAAGTGGTCAACTCAGACCTCCATGAGGGCCTTGAGTTACGATCAAGAAGAAGCAAAAGTTCAGTTTCATTTTGTCTACCTGAGCCCACTAAACAATGATGCAAGGTTCCTCCATGGCTCTTGGGAGCCCTATACACAAGGACCCTAATTGATTGTCTCCTGAGAAGCCACTGAAAACCAGAATCTGATTTGAGTAAAAGGGCCCTGGTCTTACAAAAGTTCGTCTGCTCTTAGTACTAAAACGATCGTGAATTAGATAGCATGTGTAGAAGGGAGAGGTGGTAAGGAATGAGGAAGGGGAAATCATCAACCAGCTTCTCTCAAAGCTCAGGGGTCTGAAATGCTTTCCTTGGAGGCAGGGACACAGTTTTAGTGACATTCTAGGTGCTCAAGCAAAATTTCTAAAGGTGTCTCCCATCTCCCTCCAGATCTGTGGCAGTTCTACTTATCAGTAAGCTCCAACACCATCCTTTCAATCTATTACTCTGAGAAATATTCATCTCATCCAGCCAGAGGACCATCCTCTTTTCACAGGCCCTAGTTCCTGAGTGGCTGTTGACAGTAGTTCTATCTAGGATCTTGATGATCCAGAGTGGAACTGTCTCAACTGCGGTGCTCTAATTTTGAGTCAATAGGTCTTTCAGTATACAGTTCAGTATCATGTACAACATTGCCAGCCAGAAATGTGACAACTTTGTGTACATCCAGATTTCTGGTTCAGAGAGTATCTGAATGGACCCTGGCACTTTCTTTCAGCACAAGGCTTGGATGAATACAAGTCTTACATCAGTACAGTGGATGAAAGAAAAGACTAAAAGTAAGGTTCCAGAGGGGATCCGACCTAACTCATAGCAACTGGAAAATAAGTGGCATGTTTGAGGAATTGCTGTGTCCATGGATGATGTACCTCTTGTAATGAGCTGCAGAGTAGCTAACGTGGCAGTCTGTTTCCCATTTGACCTGCAGGTAAATGAGGAAGGCAGTGAAGCTGCAGCAAGTACCGTCATTAGCATCGCTGGTCGTTCGCTGAACTCGGACAGGGTGACCTTCAAGGCCAACAGGCCCTTCCTGGTTCTCATCAGGGAAGTTGCTCTGAACACTATTATATTCATGGGTAGAGTAGCCAACCCTTGTGTTGATTAAAATGTTATCCTTTGTACTTCTTCCTATTTTGGTTTGTGAATACAAGTAAAAATAAATACAACTTCCCATATCTGACAATTATGAATGGACTTTGCCATCTGAAATGAAGGCAAGGAAAGGAGAAATGGATAGAGATGCTGCTCGGCATTTGGTATAACGAGGCTTTCGACTTTTCTCTACCAGTGAACACATCTGGGTCAAGAAAGTGAAGGAGGGAGGTATGTTACTACTTCATCTTGAAAGACAGTAGGCATCTTGAGAGGGCAGGGTGAGCTTGAAATCTAGATAATCCCTTTATACTGAAAAAAAGTCCAAAAATTTAAAAAGAATTAATATCTATACAGAAGAGACAGAAATGCAAATATGAATATTAAATCATTTAATTCTCAAACCACTCACATGCATAATGTTCTTTTACACAGTGTTAAAATAAAGAGGAAAATGTATTTTTATACAAACAGAATTTCAAGTATACATTAATAGACTTTTCAAATTACTAACCAAGTTGCTAAATTTCATTCACATTGTTCTTAAAGCTGTTCAACGAGAAAGCTTTTGCTAAACTGCTTTAAATATGTTTATATAAACCCATATATCTTCACTCTTTCTCTGAATCTCCCTCCCCCAGCCCGTCTCTGCCCACCCTCCTACCCTCCCCGCTTCCCCGACACAACAGGGCTCCTGGGGCTCTAGGAGACATGCAACCCCACCAAGAACTATTGGCTTGTCATCAGGGGAAGGACAGAATCTACAGGAGGAGAGACTTGAGAACACCTGTCAAATTAAGGGAGAGAACGAATCAGATACTTCACAAATCAGGATCGTATTTTATAGCCTGTGTGATTCACTTGGCCTTTTCATTTAAAAAAGGAGTCTCAGCCTCCCACAAAATCACCCTCAAGTTTCTGATAATTTGGTAGCTGAGAAAATATTGGGTATATTCCCTAGTGAAACATCTCAAATTAAGGTAGGCATTTTGAACTTTTGCATTTGGTTGTTTCTTTTGCCCTCTGGCTGGGGGTGGGGGCAGCTTAAAAATGGTTGACTTGTGTGTTTACATTAAGGAATTTGGTTAATTTCACAGGGTCTGCCTAGGGTTCTCCCTCCTCAACTCTCCTCCTGAAGTAATCTGGCTTAGGGGCCAGGAACAGCCACTCTCCTTAGGAATTAAAGTGCATTTTTTTCAGTAAAAGTGGGGACAGGGGGAGGTGTGGTTTACACTTAAGTGATAATGATTACAAGAGGGTGGGGTGAAAATCCTATTCCTATATATAGGTATTTATAGTTAAGGGCATAATAAAAACAGATATTCTCTAAGGAAATAAGATGTACAAACCCAGTCCAGCACCCTCAGGGGCATGAGAGCGCTAGCCTTGGCTCACTGACTGTTCTGAGACATCTTTATGGAGCGATCATTGCAGACGAAAGACACAAACCTCAAGTGTTAGTTTTTTCAAAGGGAAAAAAAAACAGGTTCTTCTAGTTAAAAACTCTATCTCATTCCCTTTCAGGGATAACAACATTTTAGAAACTGATTGTCGGTTTTAATATGAATCCTTGATTAACAAGTTGTGAAAAAAATGTTAGATAACTTTGTTGCTTAGAAATATTATGCTATCCTTAGAAACTGAGGATGAGGAGGCATAGTTGGTCCTTGCTATCAATAAATATCATCTAAGGGGAAGCTAAAATGTTCCTGTCATCTTTGATAGCTACCACCAGAATCTTACTTTTCCTTTAAATGCTTTACTATTTCTTGGGGGGATCAAACCCAAGAATTTTCCAAAGAGAAGTATATGCTACATTATTAGCTGTATGAAGAAGTGATGAGAAGGGGGAAATCGTCCTGGATTCTGGCCTCTGAGTCCAGTGTGATCTGCTTTTCACAGTGACCAGTGGGAAGGCACAGTGCCAGGGACGGGAAGATGGGAGACAGCTGTCACCCATCGTGTAAGCACCATTGAGAACAGCTGGACAGATGTCTTTGAGATTATGTCCATCTGAAGGAAACCACATTTTGACTACATTGACTTTTCTATCTTTGAACCCTCTGTCTTTTCTTCTCAGACACAGAGCGTAAGTGGGTCCCACCTGAAATTATGAGAAGCCAGGAAATCTAAGTGGCTTGCAGGATCCTATTAGTTCCTCAACCAGGGATTGAACCCCGGCCCTCAGCGGTGAAAGCACGAAGTTCTAACCCCTGGACGGCCAGGGAATTCCCTGTGTTCTTTCAACGTACTTCTCCCTTTACTCACTTGTGCTGACAAGCTAAAGATTGAGAGTTCTGGTGTTAAGATTTCTTAAAGGAGAAGCCAATGGTTCCTGACTTATGTGGCAGATCTACTTAAGTTCTGCCATTATATTGCAAAACAATGCAATAGGCTACAACAGTGAACACAGACCATAAAGGATGAAAAGTTAACGTACTGAGACTTTTTTTTTTTGCCTATAGTTTGGGTATGTTTTTCTTTTGTTGTGAGTAAGGGAATGGGGCAGGGTGGTGAAACTGCAGTCAGACTAGTTTCTGTTTAGCTCTTTCAGAAAGGATTACTTAGAGGTTTAAGAGGAATCACAAGCCAATCAGTAGGACAGAAGAATATGGCTGGTTAGTCCTGACAGAGAATTCCTGATAGGGAATTTGTTTCATTACTTGTGTAAAATATAGTACAAGTTCATATATATATACTTTACCATTAATTACTTCCCCTTCTCCTCCTCTACTTCCTTCCCCTAAATCTTTAAAATCCAGTGCGATGTGATCTGCATAAAGTTCAACATTTCACAGTACTCAAGGTTTCTCAGTATGAGAACCCTAATGGGCTTCTCTCTGGATGCAGACAAGTCTCCAAGGCTACTATTGCTTTTCTGTTCCACCCAACGTAAGGAAGCCTTCTCAGATCTTCTAAGGCATAGGAGGCATTTCTGACATTGCAGCATACACATGCTAAGCAAATAAGTCAGGCCTAAATGTTATTTTAATGAAATGTCAGAGTCTGATGCTAATTCAGTCCTCTGCACTTAAACAATCTTTCCTTCCACCCACTTGTTTCTTCTCAAACACACCACCTATTTGAAATTTAAATCATCGATTATTTGCAGGCAGTATAGGAATCAAAGTTTCCACAGTGCCAGCAGTCTCTCAGATGAGACCATCACATTTGAACTTGCTCTTGAACACAAATTTCTTTCATGAATTAGAAATCACTTAGTAGTTTATTAGTTTGAATGGTGGCTCTCACTCTTTAAAGGCTAATCAAACAGTCCTCCTCTCCCCATTACCACACTGAGGTTGCCATGGGCAGGTTTTTTACACCTGGGTGGGTGAATGAATCGACGATATGAAAACTTGTTTGGGAATTACTGGGTTAAGTCTTTGACATCCTGGAACAAAGCTGCTAAAAGGACTCATTTCACATTTCATGTAAAACTCAGAAATATTTACGCCTTAGCTAGTGCATTTAATTCACAAAGGAACATGGAAAAGTGAAAGTCACCGTACATTGAAATCCCACTTAGAAGACAGGCCAAGGGACAAATAATCAACTACATCACCATCACACCAGGAAGGACCCTTCTATTTCATTAACTTTAACAATGCTACCTGATTATTTTACAAATAAAAATCACCCTAGGTGGCTTGGGCCTGGCTCTTTTTTTTGGGGGGGGGGGGGCGGTGCCTGGCTCTTTTAATAAGTTCAAGTGCTCTATTTTAGCTAGCAGAGTTTTAAAAATCTCCACTTAAATCACATATGAAAGGGAAAGAGGATTCTAGGGAGCAGACTCAGAAAATGTCTTTTGCTGACTTGTGCAGGCTTTGGTACAGAGAGGAAACTGGGTGCATGGCAACAGCTCTCTGCTGAATGACTCTGCGGACAAACGGATGGTCCATTTTACCACCTGAGCCGTGGCCCGTGCTAAGTTTTAAACGCCAAGCCATGCCTGTGATACTAATAAAGGTACCTCTGACAAAAGACAACCGGGTGGAGGTTATCCTGCCACAGACCCCTCAGGACTACCTAGAAAATGATTCTCAACCTTGGCTGCCCATTAAAACCACCTGAGCAGCTCTTAAGCCCAGGCTGCACAGCCAGCCAATTAAACGTGCATGTCCAGAGGGGGCCCTAGGCGGCAGTCATTTTGTAAAAGCCCCAGGTGATTCTAATGTGCAGCCAAAATTGAGAACTACCTGCCAAGGTCAACTAGCTCTGCAGTATTTTAATAGAAAGCATTAAAGTCACTGTTCACCCAAGCCAGACAGAAGATAAGACTCTATGCTTCCTCCCAGATTCACAGGTTGATTCAACGTGCCTCCCAGAAATGACCTAGGCATCTCTCACTTTTTTTGTTTTGTATTTCAATAAATCACTTTGGCTATAAAACAGACTGCATGGCTGACAGTGTATTATTGACTTAGGTAAGACTGCACCTTAAGTATGTGTTTGTAGCAAAACAGCTGGGGACAGGTCTAGGCCAAGACTCCGGGCACAAACAAAAGATAAGCCAGAAGGAAGAATTTTCCTAAGCAGAAGTTAATTCCTGAGTCTAGGTTCTTAGTAGCATGGCTTATAGGCTGACAATTATTCTATAGTTAGAAAAAAAATAGCTGTGGTGAAGAGATTCACATGATTTTAGTATCTCATCTCCTTACAGAATTCATACTGTTACACGGATGAAGGTTACTATTGGGCTGGCCAACCCAATACATCAGTCGTCACCAATGAGTACTGCTTACTGAATTTGGAATTTCACACTGGCAGTACTGTCACTTGCCCTATCCAGTCAACAGGAAAAGTAAACACTTATCAGTTAGTACCTAAAACACGGATGTGAAAACTCTCCAAGTCTGCAAATGGGTCCCTCTCTCGTTTTCACTCCTAACCAGCAAGTCCCTGTTTGGACATTACAACCAGCTATTCTAACCAGTGCATTTGAATGAAAAGGTGGAAAGCATTCTGAGATATTTCTGAAAGGCCCACAGTCCTTTCTCAGCTGTAACAAATGTTCAAAAGGTAGGTAACCTGATTTGGCTCAGTGGACTAGGGTGCCCCCAACAGCAGATCAGCTGAGTGCTCCAACTGCATTTAAAGATTAGGTGGTCTGCCTAGTGGCATTTACTACCGAAACTGAATTTCCTGACACCCACAATAGGCCATCCTAACTATTATAACATTCTTGGCATTATAAAGAGAAGAATTTCAGAGTGTCTAAAAGCAAAATAGGTCATCCAAAAATCCAGGTCATGCAAAACTGCATGTCAAGATACTGGCAGAAGGCTCAACATCAGGAAAATATGGTTGATATTCCAGTCCCCAAAATGGGCTGCAAATGGCAATTAAAAAATAAAAAAAGCTCAGGATTCAAACAAAATTTTCACATCATTAAAAGGAATTGAGTGCATCTTTAAAAACAGCAGAAAGACTCCACTTCCAAGGGCTACTCTTGCCAAACAGAGGCCAGTGGATAAAAGTACTAAACCCAAGTGTTCTGACACTGATTTGGGCAACAAAACCAAACATTAACATGTGAAGATGACAAAGAGACATGAGATACTGCAACCTCTATATTTTGGGTCTGGCTTTCCTTTGCTTGCTACAGAAAGCTACACTTTCTTCAGCCAAGTGCTCAGAGGTAGAGGAGCTAAAGCGAGTACAAAAGAGAATGAGGTGGACAGTGGCTGAGGAATCCAGCCTCCTGCGTAAGGGGCTACAGGGCAAACTTGGAATATTCTGTCTTTAATGGGAGGTAGAATTTTCTACACTGACTTATCTGCCTTCATCAGACATTTTTTTCTCACACACATACATACAATCACATACATATAGCGGGCAATTCATAATGATATTGCAACTTGCAGTGACTGCACACCTATTCCAACATATATTTTCAACCTAAATTTTCTATTAACCCCCAGCTTTTCTCTGGTAGATGCAAGCCAAATTTGTTCTTTTGAGAACCCTCCTTTTGCCGGGCTTCTAAACATACATTTCACTTTAACGCCTACATCTTTTGTCGCTAAAGAATAGCTGCACTAAGTGGGTGCAAAGTGTTATAACATCTTTATAAATACAAAGTGCAAGAAATAATTTTCTTAGCCAAAATACAAACAAAGCAACTAAAAGCTCTCATAGCCTACTATGCCAAGAAATTGATTTTTATAATCAATGATACAGCTAACAAAATGCTTCTAAAGCTACCAAGGTTATAGAGGATGAGTAAATATATTTATAAACATACATTTATGAAAACGAGATATTAAGAAAATAGCCAAACTTCCCACAAAAGTTATTTGCATGAACTATCTTTAGTATACCACTCTGTGTTCAATGCACATGCATATACAATTGAATTATATTAGTGTTATTTTTATTGGCCCACTTTTCCAAAAAGAAAACAGGCTCACTTTTCAAGTTACATGATTTAAAATCATTTTTGTAAAAATAGCAAATACCATATAAATTTTACATATCTTTGCTATCTGACTGATAGCCATTCTTGAAGTGGATTTCAGCCACACTCTTAGTGACCCCTGCTTTAGCATTTTGGCTTCCAGAGGAAACACATTTTAAGTTTTGTTCCCTGTGTTGTAATTCGGTTTTTGCAATAGCTCTTTAAGAACCACTAGAGTTAGGATTCTGTTAATTTACAGGAAACTCAGTAGATCATCTTCAAATATGTCAAAAATATCTGCTTTAAGATGTGCTAAATGCAGAAATCTAAACCATAATAATTTCTCAGGTAGTTGTTATTAGCTTTAATAGTTTAGACTTATGATGCTGAAAAGAAAAAATAAGTATTTTGAAAAAAAAAAAAAAAGTATTTTGTCAATCTACAGGTTCCCTTTCTTCTTTGTCCTCTTTTTCAATTTGAGACCACAGTACAGCTGACCCTTGATCAACACAGGTTTGAACTGCATGATCCACTTATACCCACGTTTTTTTCAATAGTAAATGCTACATTACTAACCTCCAGCAGTTGGCTGAATCCCCAGATACAGAGGAACCTCAGAAACAGAGGCCCAACTATTAAGATATAGGTGGATTTTCCACTTGCAGAGGGCTGCATCCTAACTCCCACATTGTTCAAGAGTCAACTGTACTTGGTTTTTGTGCAACCACCAGATGATTTCAAATTTAAGAGTCAGAGAATCTAGAGGAGGGCCCAAAGGGCTATAAGACACCGAACGAGAGGCATCTTCATAGATTATCAAAGATTTTTCAAGTAACCAGTATTTTTGCTATGAGCTTCTTTGCTGCAAACATTTTTGCACCATGACTAACTGGCCATAAGACAATTTTGCCACAAAAGATAAAATAACTGGGTAACAGTTTTGCTTTGATAGTTTGGTTTTGACAGGCATGTCTCCCAGTTAGTGACATTACTGATGGTTTTATTGAGCTGACAGATGATGATGATTGGCCCCATGAGTTGGTGTCTTATTTTGAAATACACTACACTGGAGGATAAACAGGCCAAAAGTCTCAGGTGCAGAGCTGAACCCACATTTCCTGTACAACTATGGAAAGTATGAACAGACATATGACCAGATGCCAAGAACAAACAATAGTGCAGAGGCTTTCAAGATGCGACAGAAAGCATGGCTACGAATATGCATCCTGGTTATTTGGAAACTGACACCTCTCTCAATGAAAGAAGTAGTTTAAGGAAAAAGAAAATGCACAATGCTGATGAGGAGATGATCAAAATACTCAATACTAAGAATGAAAGACTTGGGAGACAAGTACTTAGGTACAACACACAAAATATGAAAATCAAGTTATTCGTGCAGGATTGCCATGAACTACACACATTTTAGATGTATTCAAATATTTTGTAATTTGCTTTCAAGTTTTCTAAAAAAACTGTCATTCATTTATCATGTTTCATTATGTCCTCTTTAATATCCCTCTTTTATTTTTTACTATTTTATCTTTTATGGGAAAATTGCCTTGCAGTGAATTAGTAATTAAGGTGAAAATGCCTGCAGCAGAGATGTCTACGGCGAAGATGCTTAGAGCAAAAGTACCTAGAACCAATTTTTCATTCCCTGGGAATATATTTTCAAAGGTTTTCTCTGTCACAATGGGCAGACTTTGAGGTACAGCAGAGCGGAAAATGTTAAGGCTCACTGATTTTTATTCATCAAAATTTGCCCCAATCATTATATGATAAAATCTAATTAATCCGGATGCCTAAATGACTCAAACATTCCATACCTGGTTATTCAACCACAAATGCCAAAGTCCTTTTTTCCTGTCCCAGGATTTTTAGAGTCCTAAATTAAGTTTTCAGCCCCGAGTACCCTTTTTATTTCCTGTATTTGTAATTCCTGAGGCCTGACCCAAGAACAGAGATCCCTTCGACTATATGATCTAATTGGGACTGACCAACAAGAAGCCCTCACAACTAATTCTCTAAGAAACCACTGCAGATGGAATGGATAGATAACACCAAACCTTTCTTCTCTTAGAAAGTTGATTTGGGGATGATCATTTTTCCAATATAATTTATTCTTTGCCCTATTTCTTCTGAAAGCAATAAAAGTCCTTTTATAAGCCAGAAGGAGTTAAAGCATCCTAAACTTGACAAATCTAACCCCAAATCATAACACTTCAATGATATGTCATTTCAGACAACAAAAGCCAGTAGCAACTGATAATTTTTAAAGGATTAACAACTATAAAATGGAGCAACAGTGTCCAAAATGGAAGGTAATATAAACGGAACGAACCTCTTCTCCAGCACAAATTTGTGCCAGAGGTGGCAGTAAAGATAGGTAGGGGGCTTCCCCAGTGGCTCAGTGGTAAAGAATCTGCCTCCCAATGCAGGAGACACAGGACACGAGGGTTCAATCCCTGGGTTGGGAAGATCCCCTGGAGGAGGAAATGGCAACCCACTCCAGTAATCTTGTCTGGGGAATCCCATGGACAGAGGAGCCCAGTGGGCTACAGTCCAAAGGGTTGTTGCGAAGAGTTGGACATGACAGAGACTGAGCACAGAACAAAGATATGCAGTATATGCAGGCAAAATTTTCAATTATGTCAAAAATATAATCCATCTAGCCACTTAACAGAAACTCCTGTTGAAACAGATTTAGCAGCTATATGAATTTTCCATACCACAGGAGTTTATGCCTATTTGAAAATGAACTACAGCTGACATCTCTAATAAATCAAGGTCTGTAACAGCAAGGTTTTTACTCCCTCTATAGATTATTTCTGGTTTAGCATGGATAATTACTGTTGCTTCACAGGAAAAAAAAAAAAGGGCAAATGCAATAATTTGGAACTTGTACAAAAGAAAACATGGAAATTTTGCTGTAAGTGAAACTTGGGGGTGGGAAGCTAATGAAATCTGTTCCAGGTATTTGTTTCATTCTCCTTCTAGCTTCTTCTAACTCATGGTAAGTAGAAGAAATGGTTTCTTACAGCACAAACAACTGACCTAAATGAACACACGAGTTAAGACAAATCCAGAACACATACTGCTGCCTGTAAAGATGGTCTCAAATTCTTGACACACCTTCCATCAAGTGGTAAGGTATCTCCTCTCCCTTCGAATCTGGGCTGACCAGTGACTTCTTTGACCAATAATGTGTGGTGATGACTCTTATGAAAGCTCTGGGCCTGGCCTTGAAGAGGACTTGGAGGCCTGAGCTGCGATCTCCTAAATTTGACTACTCTGACAGAGAGATCAGATGGAGGGTCCCCGAGGCTCCAGAGATGCGGACAAGGCCTGCTGGGCCAAGTTTTCTGGTCAACCAAGGTGTCAGGACCGTGAGCTCACCTTGGACACCCTGACCAGTCCAATCACCTGCTGAATACTATCAGATGACCTGAATCATCACCACAGGGAACATGAAACTGCCTAGACAAGCCTGTCCTGAATTTCTGATTCACAACATCATGAAATGTATAAAGTAGTTGCTGTTTTAAGTCACTGAGGTTTAGAGAGTTCGTTACATGGCAACAGGTAACTGGAATGCAATCTTTCAATTTCTGCCTTGGTAGTAGTAACTCAAGCAGTTGTTCACAATTAGAACCACCAAATGGGTGACTCCTCTAAATTGGTGGGCAATATCCCCAAAAAATGTTCACCATGCAATATCTGCTCGAAATCAACTGCATTATCTCTTAGAGAAACCTTCCGATCACTTATTCCTGAATTTAAAGTTCACTAAAACCAGTGCTGTTACTGGCTATGGTATATTCTAGTTTACTTCAACTCTGTTAAGTAAACAGAGTTAACATGATGTACTGGAGATAGTCTGGGCTTTGGAATCAGATTGGTTAAGTATTGGCTCTGCGATTTATCGATTGTATAATCTTGGGCTCAACAGTTTCCTCATCTATAAAATATGGTATAATTATACCTGTTAAAGGCAACATAGTCCATTAAAGAGTGTCAAGTCTAGAGAAAGACTGCCTAGGTCAACCTCTCTGTCTGTTTCTTTTTAAAGCGAGGATAGTAACAGCATCTACTCTAATGGGTTTGTCTAAGGAGCAGCAGAGTTAATTAATGTGAGGAACATTAAACTGTGCTTAACACATAGTTAACACTCAAAGTCAGTGATTTTTAGCTACTTCTGTTACTACCTCAGAGAGTTATTTTGAGAATTTACTGCAGTTATGTCTCTAGAGCACTTAGTATGGTTAATTTCGTCCCCTTCTTTTTGACCCTCATGGCTTTTAAATACATATATCAGCCTCTAACCAAGTGGGTTTAGGACTCTCAAGTACAGGAAGCCACATCTAAACTATGTATAAAATCAGTTTTGCTATACAAATCCCAAGCACACTGTCTGGTACCAAAAACTACTTAATGGAACAAAAATGTACTTAATAGAACAGATTCTCCTCTTGCTACCTACCATATAAGTGATTTCACAGGGTAGGAAACATTTCCCCATGAGATACATACTTTGACTTCCGGCATTATGGAGAAATTCAGATTCTAAGATTCACAGTATATTAAATTGTGCTGTTGGTCGTATGAGATGCTGAACAAATATCTTAAGTGGGTGGTGAATTCTAGTTTCCTTAACAGGACTTACTGAGTCGACATAAAAAAAGCAAGCATTAGAAAAGTGGTTTTTCCCCCCTTAACTGCTCTGCCTTTGTAACTAAGCTTTGTGTTTAAAGCTTCCACTATTTGAGCTAATGGACCTTTCCTAATTACGTTACAGATAATGGGGAAGGTATAAGATAAGAAATTTATTTATATGTGTACCCACTGTGAACGTAATGCATATTTCAGGCAATGCTTGCCTTCTAAGCCACTGCTGTTCTTCACAAAGGGAAGGATAGTCTGCCTACACAAAACCAGATAGTCTGTACAGATATCTTGCAGGTGTGGAATGTAATTAAGTCAGGTTTGAAAGTATGAAACTATCCAACTTTGGTTTGTCCTGAGCAAGAAAAATTACTTAATGCAAAGTAAAAAGACTGGTCCCAGGAAAAGCACCACTTTATAATAAGAAGAGTGAAAAACAGAAAGACACTAGAAAGCAAAGGAGGCAAAACCACATTAAGATTGATAGTTATCAAAGAAGTCATAATGCTCGGCAAACTCCATTATTTTCAACAGATTCTTATTTAAATGACATCTGTTACCAAGCCCTCAAATGAAGGTGTATGCAAATGATTCACTGGACTACCTAAATACAATTTCTTTCAAAGTCCTATACCCTAAATTAACTGGAATCCCAAATTAACCAGAAAAACTACTCTAAAATCTCAAGAACTCATTATTAATATAAGTGCTCCAAGACAAAGCAGATCTGACCTATGCAAATATACTGGAACCTTCTAGATGAAGATTATTACTGAGGGTGTAACATATAAAACCTAATTTCCAACTTAGAAAAAGGCAACTTTAAGAATAAAACCTATAGTGAAGAGGTGCTGTATATGCGACTAGGTAACTCATCCAAACTTTGCATGTGTTGGTAGAACTCACAACAAAGTAAGAATCAAACTCACTGTATTGTATGAGCATGGCCTAGAACACTCTGCCCAGATAAATTTAACTCAGAAGTCCATGCACTGTTTACAAATGGGGAGCCATTATATTTTCCTCTTGCAAGGAATTATGTTTATTATCATCCTAACATTTTCCATTTACTTTTCCACATCTAGCATAAATAAACTAATTGAACAGTAAGAATGAACATTCACAAAGCAAATATATAATGTCCCAATATATATTGAGAATTATAAACAATAACAGAAATTGGACGATAGTTCTAAAAAGAACTTTCAATCTTCAGATATTTAAGTTTTAAAATATTCTTTTTTTAAAAAAGGAAGATTTTGGCTTTTTACTACACCACATAGAACAGAGTGAGTTTACTTGAGTAAATTAAAATGAAGATTTATAGTGAAGAAATGGATAGTTTCTAATCTAGAAAAACAGATTTCGGATAGGAATCAAACCACTTATTCTTAAGAGAAATTAATTTTAATACTAGAGAGAATAAATCCATTCTTGCCACCATCATCTGTTAACTTAGAGAAATGGCAAAATTTACTTATAAAAACATTACTTCTCTTCCCCAGTATTTTCTCTAAAGATGATATTCATTTAACTTTACATTATTATGCATGGGAGTTATTTTTAAAAATTACTTTCTTAAATCTGTAATTACCATCCTCAACTTAATCTACCTTAAAGGAAAGGACAAATCATAATGCCTGCTCGAAATGCTTTAAAGCAATGGGATTCAAGAAGGAGCACAAATGAGACAAGCATCTAGAAAAAAATGGCAACTTCTTTCAAGAAACCGATGCACACACGGCAGTACAAACTTAAAACCTCAACCAACCTGCTATAAAGGCAAAATGACAAGAGCGACAAATTGAGGGGGATGGCATAATTCTTTAAATCTATTAATAATTCTGGACGTGGCGACCTTTTCTGTCAAGAGCCAGACAGCAGGCCCTGTGGTCTCCGTCAGCTTTGCCAGGACTGTACAAAGTAGCCGTAACACCTAAATGGATAGGGGTGGCTCTCTTCCACTACCACATTCTTTATACATAAAGGTGACCTCAGGATTTGGCTTGGGCACTGTGGTTTGCTGAAATCTTGATCTAATTCCTAAATCCTAGAGATATATTTTGCCCCCTTAGGGCATCCTCTCAAATGGAGGGATTTATCTGGCTTAATTGCTACTTATTCTTTTTCTAAATCTCAGCAACCAAAATACTGAATGAATGAATATACAGATAAGGAGAACATCTGAGGAAGAGAAAAAACAAAACAAAACAAATCCACATGCCGGTTACAGCTGAAAAAATAAAAACTTCCAAGACTCCAACTCCTCCCTGATTAAACGCCTTTCCACTATGACTACAACTTTTTATCTTTGTTCAAATTTAATTTCCTTTCTATTGCTCATTGCTTTCATTTCTTTAAATTAGATCTTTTAGTCAAACAAAATGTTGTTTTTACCAGTTAAAATAAAATTAATGTTAAGAAACAGTTAAAACTTTTGAAAGTTATTTCCTGACCAAAGACTATTCAGCTATTAAAGATGAAGTTCGCTATTTCACTCTTGTATCAAACCACTTCCAACCAAGGTCAGATTTCAACTATGAAGTTAGTAGGAAAATGGTTTATTTCTATTGTCATGCCATCTTTGGAAAACCCTGTTTCACTGATACAGAGGGAATTGGAAACACTAAAAAAAACAACCCCAAAACTTCCCTTAACTGCTATCTCCCTTATTTACCAATCTTTATCCTTCAGGAACTAATTTATGCTTACATATCCAAGACTAGCTTTGACCCTCTGGTATAATGAATAACTAGGGGGTAGTTTGCAACTCACAGAAAACTCAACTCTGTTCAGAGGTAAATACGGTTCTGAGTAAAGAGAGGACAAGTCATTAGAAAGAGCCTTCTGCCTAAAGTACAGTATTACTGTTCATGCCAATGCCATATTTTAAACTGGTATCAGAATTCTGAGAGAGAAATAAAAGGTACCTTTTAGAATGAAAGTAGATTAATGTCATCTCTCTTCTTTTGCTAAGAATATTAGGTAGCTCCTTTGCAATTAAGGGCCACTCAACAAATGAAAACAGTCCCAGTGTTAGCTATTTCACGGCATTAGAGTATTTAATGATGATTTAGCTCTCACTGCTAATGCTGTTCCCTTCACAAGGTGACACGTGCAAGCTAAAATTTGGTAATGAGTTTCAGCGTTAGCTAAAAGTCCATGTAGTACATCCTTAAGAGAGGTATCCTCTGTGCACATACCTATAGAGCTTTTCATTAATGTAGATAGAACACTACTAACTCCTATGTCCCTACAAGGATGTTAGCTAAGAACTAAGACAATGTCACAGTGAATCTGGATAAGAATCTTGGATAGTTATTTAGAATAATAATCTCTCTTCTAACTAAAATGAAGAAATTGTTTTCAGAAACTTATGTGTTTAAAAGTTAGGCTGGTTTGAATTTTCATGAATTTCATGGCTCTGCACTAGGCCAATTAAGAGGCGAGAACCAGCAAATATGATTGTGCTGCAGTGGTCCTAGATGACCGAAAAGCACTCTATTCACAGTATAGATACAGCAAAAACCTGTTAGCAGTGAATAAAAAGGGAGGGGGGAACCCATCAAACCCTCACAGCATTTCCACATCTATCAAACAGTTCCCAGTTCACTTAAAATGTCTGTTGCTCACCCCGGATGGAGCACTGACAAATGCTGAAGTTCCTCTTCACAGAAATGACTGCACCTCACTTTTACAATTTGGTAATAGTTTTAAAAGCTGTATTTTCTCATATAACATCTAAAAAACTAACAAAGCAATACAGAACTTCCCAGCATACTTCTCACAAGTAAGATGGACGTATATATTTTTGGTAGGCTTCAACAGTCCTTCTAAAGCAGCATACTCTGTACCTCTCACCTCCGGCCTATTTAGTAACAGCAGAATCTGTCCACTGAAAACCTTGACTGCCAGCTAAAATGCTTCTTTAAAGATTTCAGTCTAATTTCAGCTCCACTTTTTCTATGCCACAGAGCACAGTTGCTCCCTAAGATGGCCCGCAGCGGCAGTTTTCACCCTATCATGCTGTTGCGCAACTAAAGAGAATGCCAAAGTCTGTTTTCTGAAGACAAACATGGCTTTAACATGACTTTTAAGGGTAGGCGCTCATCAAATGGTAGTAGCCTTATTACATTCCTGTTACAAGACACATTCTGTTTTTCCAGAAAGAAAAATAACCATTCACTAGTGATAGGGCACAGATGTATGTATATATACAGGTCTCAGATTGCTTAAAAGTTACCCTCTACATTCTAACTTCCGATCATCAAAGCAAGGCCATTCTTTCCTACCCACTTTTCCACATAACCAAAGCATTCCCAGGAAGGGGGCACACCACTAATGTTCTCATGAATGGCTCACCACCAGTGCAGGCATGATCAAATTCTCTCCCACATCTCTTTTACAATCATCTATGCCCCTGTACCAAAACAATTTCTTACACCACTACGTATTTAAATACTCTCTAAAAGATCAGTGATCAATTATGAGAAGCCAGAGAGTTTTCTTTCTATTTGCATTGTAACTTGTAAGCATCTACTTGCCTGCATCCCTTAATGATCCTCCTTCATTCTCTGCATGCAAGACAGGGCATCTGAAGCTCTACATTTGGTAAATTCTTTCTGACTCTTGGTGCTGGATTAAGAATCTCAGAAATACCCAGAATTACCAAAAAGGTCCCTTGAAGTTTCAAAAATCTTAGGAATGATTAAGTAACCAAACCTGATCAAAATTGATTCCCTTGATCAATTTATTGCAACATGATTGTGCATGATGTTTTCTGGTAAATGCCCTGTTGTGTATTATTAAAAAGCAAAGCTCTTGGAGTCACCAGCAATTTGCTAATGGTTGGTTTATGAATTACTAGGTTTGCAGACGCAAGACATGGATTAGTGAGGTTCTTCTATTGGACTGAAAATATAAACTATCACATATGCAGGAGGAAATGGAATTGTGGTTGCAGTAAGAACCATAGTGTTGAATTTCTACAACCACAATATTGCAGAAAAAATGTTTAAAATGTCATATAAAAGTTATCAAATATGGAGACCTGTGAATTTAAAAATAGAATCCAGGCTCATTTCACTGTAAAGTGACATTTTTGATGTATAATATTGCTGTTATGTGAAACTAGGAGCCGAAGAGACTAGATGAAACTTTGGTAGTCAGCCTTACACGTTTATCCATCTGGACTAGAGCCATTTCTTAACACCCGAAGATATGCAAGCATTATGGCTTACAAACACTGATCAGGAAGTTGCAGTACAGCTGGCTCTGTGTTACTCGATATTCGGTAACTGCGACACAAAAACACTTCCTTCCCGTGCTCCCCTCTTGCTCGACACAACACTCAAGCCCCCAAATGCAGGAATACCTATTGTAAACACTTGGCTGCTCATTTCATTTCCAGGTGCCTAAAGTGCTTCAGATGCTGCTGCCCATTAGAATACTGCTCCAAGATGGCCAATTACGTGAAACAATCAGGCAAAGCATCCGGTGCCCTGCCTGGGCAAAGATTAAGTCTAATCTTTCAAAACAAAAAGAACTACCAGGATTCTTTTTTTTCCTTGAAATATGAAACTGCAAGTTCTGGCAGGGAAGGAAGAAGAGAAGCTCCCCCTTATCATCACCATCATGATGACTTCCTTCTCTTTCGTGGCTGGCTGGTTCAGATGACCGAGGCTCCTGCTTTGTGTTTTACACCTGGGCAATGACAGCCACCAGGGTGATATGGACCAAAGTACAGTGTTCAAACATGACTGGTAGAGAAATGATCATCTGTCACTGTTTAGTTAAAAAAACTTTTATAAAGTTAACAAACCAAGGCTGTTGATCCCTGAATTACAAAGTTGATTTGCTTGATTATTTTCCAAGTGTGAGGTGGGAAGAAAGAGGGGAAGAGCCTCTAGTGCTTTTGTGTATGTTGCTGATGCTCTAGTTTGGCAACATCTTGGGAGCATCTTCTGATCTGGTGATGTGGCATTTCATGAATCTAAGTACCAGTCCATGGCCCTGATGCTGGTTACTTATGGCCCAAAGGGGAAGAGGGTCTGCCCCCTTCCCCTCACTGTTTCAATCTGGTCCAGTAGTGGACACAGAGCCCTGGGCAGTTTCCCCAGAAGCAACTGTCTCTTCTTGTGAAGGTGATTCTTCCTCGGCTTGTCCCCGAGATGTGACAGTCGTTTCAGGGGAGATGCTATGAGGCCCCTCCAGGGGTATACAGCCAGGGTGGTTTTTGCGAAAGTGCTGATTCAAGATGGCCTGAAAGGGGAAACTTTTGCCACAAACATGACAGTGAAAAGGCTTGTTGCCTGTGTGTTTGCGGATGTGGTACTCCAGCTGATCTTTCCGGGTATATTTCTTGCCACACATGCGGCAGACAAACGGTGTGATCCCCATGTGCAGGCGCATATGGCGGTCCAGGCTCCCCTTCTGGTTGAAAGATTTGGCACAGTAGATGCAGGTGAGACGGGGGTTGTACCGGAACCACCGCTCAGATACTTCCTGCTCTCGGAGATACTCCACATAGCCACTTACTCCCATCATTGCTGACTCTTCTACCTGTACCAGGTGAGGACAACAAGCAAGTGAAACTATGTAAGTATATACAGTAAAAGACATCAAATCGTTTTTTACTTCTGTCTCTACGCTAAATGATTTTTAGCAGAGATCCAAACAGTGAATTAATTACTACCCAAAAGTAAAGATTTTAAGATAGGAATCTTAGAACACTGAGGCCACTCTACTCTATTACCATAAAAGAACAGGACAAATGAGTTACTTTCTGGCTGAAAAACCTCACGCTTATTAACCTCCTGCTAAATTTTTAATTTACAGTGATAGGAGAATCTAAGCCCCCTCTTACCATCCATTTGGACTCTAATTTGCAATCAGAATCTAGACAACCAGGTAGGTACTTTGGCAGTGTTGGTCCAGTAGAACTTTCTGTGATGATGAACTATTTGATAATCCGCACCATCGAATCTAGTTGTCATCAAACACACGCGGCTATTGAGCATGTGTAATACGCTAGTGTGACTGAGGAACTGAATTTTTCATTTTAAATGCTTTCAATTAATTAAAATTTAAATAGCCACATGACATGGCTAATAGCTATTATATCTGACAGTACAGAATACACTATGGCAAGCACATTATAAATTGTATTTTTTGCATTATCATTAATACCAAAATTTAACCCAGTAGTAACTAGCTTTATAAAAATGTGTATAACTTGTAGGTGACAGTATTCCTTTTTATCCCAAAATATTGTAGTACCACATCAACATATTTTCTTTATTCTAAAGACTGATCAAAATTTAAGTGACCTCAGAGAAAATTAGCAAAAGAACTGGGAAACTAGGCTGAGATATAAATTTACTAACTTAGTTATTCCTTCCTATAACCTCTTCACAATTTGATATCCAGTATTTACCAACTGGCTATTGTCTACCAAATACAATGACAGGTGCCACAGAGAAAGAAGTACAAGACCTGATTTCTGATTTTGCCTTCTGAACAGAAAGATAAAACTGAACAAAAAACAGACAAAACAAAGAGAAGGGGAATACATATTCCTAATGATTTCGCTAGTTCACTCTAATCGCTCTTAATTTATCAAGTATCTCCCTACTAAGCTACATTTCTTGCATTGTGAAAGAGAATTACTTAAGACATTCAAAAAAAGCAATTACCGTAAAAGCATTAAACCTCTGCTGTTGCTACTTAGATAACTAAGCCTTTACATTATTGAAAAATAAATGCTTTCCTTTTCTGATTTAACTTTTAAATCTCACTGATTTACTTATGGCTGTGCCGGGTCTTCACTGCTGCGTGCAGGCTTTTTCTAGTTGTGGCGAGCAGTGGCTGCTCTTCATTGTGGTGTCCAGGTTCTAGGCATTTGGCTTTAGCAGTTGTGGCACACAGGCTTAGTCTCTCCATGGCATGTGGGATCTTCAGGGACCAGGGATTGAACCATGTCCCCTGCACTGGTAGGCAGACTCTTAACTAATGGACCACTAGGGAAGTCCCTAATTTTTTTTTTTTTAATTGAAGAGGAAATATATATAGTTTTAAAACTTTTTATTAAGTTTTAGACACAACAGTATATTGAATCCTCATCACCCAACAATTTCAACCCATGCAATTTTGTTTTTTCTTTACCTTCACCCATTTGTCTTTTTCACATTATTTTTTGAAGAAAATCTCAGGCATAATTTCATATGTAAATATTCTAGTATGTATTTTTAAGAGATAAGGATTCTTTTCTTCTTAATGTAATTAAAATACCACTATCACACCTAAAAACTTCCCAGTAATTCCTAAATATCAAGTAAAATCTTAATTTTGTTTTACCTAATCTGAACATAATCTAAATAGTTAAAGTATTTAATATGTGAAATAAACAAGTCTTCCTCCTATCTGAAAGCTAGAAGGGAGAGGGAATACTATATTCTTTTGAATGAATAATTGAAAAACCTTGCATTTATAAAAGCTTTGCATTTAAAATTCTGTATTAAAATATCACCACTCATAAATTTCTGATTTATCCTGATGACTTCTGAAGTCATTGTGTGTGTGTGTGTGTGTATATATGTAACACATGTATGTTTTATGTATAATGTTTTGAACAAAAATTATATACATATACACAAATATATATAAGCATTTAAAGTATGTAGGAGGGAAACACATATATCTAGCAGAGGCAAAGTACCAGTGCAAAGAGGAGAATATGTGAAAGCTGACTCTGGATTAACTGGAGAAAGATGAATCTAGCAATTAATCTTACATCCTTTTCTTGAACTTCTAAAAATGCATTTTATCTCCTTTCACATTTGTTAGCCAATAGCGCTCTTCAGTATTTCCAACAGAAGAGAGGCAGTTCTCAGCAGGTTTGGGAAGCAGTATGTAAAGAAAAGCATGGACTGGTAAGGCTTTAGATGATTCTGATTTATTTCATATAACATTTCTACTCTAATTCACTGGATAATCAAAACTGAACTCACATAAAGAATGAGGGATTATCCCAATAAAAGGTCCTGGATGAGCACTGACAGAGCACAGAACAACTTCTCTGAGGCTTAGTTTCCTCATCCATAAAATAAAGTTAGCGTATGTTTTGCCAATTCTATTATATTCTTATGAGAATCAAATATGATAACAGTATACCTTGAGATGTCCCTGAAAGCCTCTGGTTATACTTTACAGCAATTTAAGAGTGCTGGAACCTGGGTTTAAATCTGGGAACTTCCCTGGTGGTCCAGTGGATAAGACTCCATGCTTCCAGTTCAGGGGACCCAGGTTCGATCCCTGGTCAGTGAAGTAAGATCCCACATCCTGCAACTAAGCCTGCATGCTTCACCTAGAGGTCCTGCACACTCTAGAGCCACCACACCACAGGGAGAGAAGTCCATGCACCACAACGAAGACCCAGCGCAACCCCATCCCCCAAAAAAGGAACAAGCAAACAAAAAATCTCCATCCCACTTATTATTTGATTTTGAACAAGTTATCTAACTACTCTGTGCATCAGCCTCTCCATTTGTAAAATGAATATAATAATAGCATCTACCTTGAGCAGATGCTATGAGCACTGAATGAATTAATAAAGTGCTTAGCATAACTCAATGTTAGCTATTATTAAACATTACAAAAATTGCTAATACTATTCATAATCTTGAGGATACCAATTCCCTAAAAAAAAAGGCCTAACTTTAAGGAAAATAGTGTCATAGCAGTACTGTCCACAAAAAGAAAGTAAATTTGTTCTAGTTATCTATCATGAACCATAATCAGAAAACTCACACATTATGATCAATTTCACCTAAAAATTACTGCAATAAAGTTGCAATAAAAGAGCAAATAAATGAGCATAAAATGTAGATTGGTCCTTGTCATAGGAAACAATGTCTCTTTGGTAGTTTTATTCCTTTGAACTCTAAAAAGAAGCAAGGACAAAAACAGCTGCCACCTAGTTGTCTCTGTCACAAAGAGCTGGATCAGGCTTCCCTGGTGGTCCAGGGTTAAGAATCTGCCTGCCAATGCATGGGACACACATTTGATCCTGGTTTGGGAAGACTCCACATGCCTTGGAGCAACTAAGCCCTCATGCCACACTACTGAGCCCACAGGCTGAGACTACTGAAGCCTGAGCGCCCTAGAGCCTAGACTCCGCAATGAGAGAAGCTACTGCAGTGAGAGGCCCGAGCACTGCAACTAGTGAGGAGCCTCTGCCTGTCGCAACTAGAGAAAGCCCATGCACAATGATGAACACCCAGTGCAGCCATAAATAGATGAATAAATAAAAAAGTTGAGTTTTAATGAGGTAGATGAAACTGGATCCTATTATACAGAGTGACATAAGAGAGAAAGAAAAACACCAATACAGTATACTAACGCATATATATGGAATTTTAGGAAGATGGTAACGATAACCCTGTATGCAAGACAGCAAAAGAGACACAGATGTATAGAACAGTCTTTTGGACTCTGTGGGAGAGGGAGAGAGTGGGATGATTTGGGAGAATGGCATTGAAACATGTATAATAGTCCAGGTTCGATGCATGATACAGGATGCTTGGGGCTGGTGCACTGGGATGACCCAGAGGGATGGTACAGGGAGAGAGGTGGGAGGGGGGTTCAGGATGGGGGACACGTGTATACCCATGGCGGATTCATGTCGATGTATGGCAGAACCAATACAATACTGTAAAGTAATTAGCCTCCAATTAAAATAAATAAATTTGTATTTTAAAAAAAGTGGATAATTTCACTTTTTCCACTTGGCAATTCCCTAGTAGACTGTAAACTCTTTACACACAGGGACAATCCTACATTGCGGAATATGCTAGAACCTGACAGTCCCTGATATGTAGCTGGTATTCAAGAACTGTTTTCTAAATGAATTATTCCATACAATGAATAAATTCCATATAAATGGATGCTTTCCATATTTTCTAAAACAAATACCCGTCTAGATTCTTGACAAGGGCTTCATAGCTGTCCACAATCCCAATCTTCAGTTACTAATCAGAGACTCGAAGAACTGAAGGGAATTCAAAAATCATCTGATTAGTTCTTAATTTTATTTAATGATCTCTAAAACTGAGGACTTAATTTAGTAGCTGTCTCTTTATTGGGCCCCTTTTCAGTAATTTTAGCTATTCAGAACTACTTAGAGGTAAAACGACTCCCATTTAGTGGCACTTGATAAGACAACACGAGATACTAAGAAGATCAGAAAATGTGGGCTTTGCTATCAAGGAGATTTCAATTTAGGAGACAAATTAATGTAAATCAGAAAATCATTTATATGAGTCAGTAGAGAATTAGGAAAAAATTACACGTTGCCACGTGTAAATGCTATAGTGGTTTAAGAAGGGGAGATCAAAAGGGACAGTTAGGACAGATGGAACTAAGAGTCGGGCCTTGCGTGGACCCAGATGCCTGAGTGAGTATCCCTGACTCAAAGGGCAGAGACAGAAGTTTGATGTGGTTCTGAGGCATAGAATCTGTCTGTTTGGGATGGTTAATGCTGATGAACGGTAGGAAAAGCCAGGTTTGAAAGATTATAAATGACTTAGAAAATCAGGCCAAGTATTTTAACCTTCCTGTGAAAGAAAAAGGAAAAACACAGAATGTTTAGAATAAAGGAGTGCCCTTAGTAGTCTTTTCCAGTCAAATCACGCTTATAATCAAGAAGCTCTTCAAACCTATCAAAATTTGTTCTTAGTATAATGTAAGTCATGTCCTGTTTTGGTTCTCTGTGGTGAGAAAACAATAACTGGTGAGTAGACTCACCATAATAAACTTTCATGCATGTCAAGGCATATCTTACACTCATCTTTTAATATCAATTCCAGACAATACTACTTATCTTCTATTTCTTTACAGCCTGTTCCTTCTGTTTCAGTCTGGTAAATACCCTTGTAGAATTCCAAGTTTTACTCCTATCCTATTCACATATGGAATAAATTATCTCTTTCTAGTTACTTTAAAAACCACACTTAAACTCTCCTGAGTAACACTTTCCTTAAGCAGATACTGATTCCTATAACTGCATTTTAAGCACTCCTATTCCCACAACACCATTACTTAAGTTTATATAGTCTTATCTGTATGTGTTTTGTGTATTTGTTAGTTTGTCTTATGCCCACATTAAACCGTAAGGTTGGTCTCACTGCTCTATTTATTTTTACAATAGTTTTGGTCACATAATCATCACATTCTATTGGAGAGATGAGAAGAAAAAGAGCCCTAATAATACGAGTAAATTTACTTTTCCTTCAAGTTCATAAACACTTTTTATGACACCTTACTAAAACTAAAAAATTCTTTCATGGTTACAATTCCTTTTCTGGTACCAAACAGCATGATAATATACACATAGATACAGTTAATAATAATGTCTTGCTGCTGTTACTACACTATATACATAATAAACATCCAATGGTTTAGATAAAAATTTAAAAAGATACTATCAATATTGTGCAGAAGATAAAAAATTAGCTATGTAATCTTAATCTACCAGTGTTTCCTTTTAAAGGGCCACAGTGTTTATAATTTATTGTGCTCTACTTGGTGAGTTCACAAACTTTTTAAAAACCAATCTTCAAATGATAGACACCTGTGAGAAAATATAAACAAAAATATCAACCAACTACATACTTATACTATTTGCTAAGGAGTCACAAATTAAAGACATCATTTCTATCCTCTCTCAAACATTTTAGTCTAACAAGACATTTAGGAAGAAAATAAATGAAAGGATACAAACATACTAAAAAGCAAGCAGGATATAAAAGGCATAAGCAATTTGTTTACAAAGACAAAATACATATCAACTAGTAAATATGTAGTCTTATAACCACATATGTACAAAATCAAACTTTCTCCATCCCAGGTCCTAAATTACCTGCATGAAGTTTTCAGAGGTTATTTTTATTACACTTAGGGCTACAGACTGGCTCCTATAATCAGGAAAGAGTTCCACAATCTTATCCTTTTCTACTTCCCAAACTCTGCTGACACCAAAAGTGCATTTCCTGCATGCTCACAAGCAAAAATAAAGAGAAAAGTCATCAAATGCAGCATTTATTTAACAAAACATCTTTCCTTTCTTATTCGTTATGCTATGTTCACACACAGTGGCAATTTCTTCAACCACCGCAGCAATCTCAAATCCACTACATACCTGGGAAGTGGGTTGCTTAGGTTCATCCATTCTCCCAGGAGACTCACTTCTGGCTCTGTGTCTCTCCGTCAAGGGAACAACACTGCCGGAGGGGCTAAATCTGTTGGAAGAGGAGCAAAAAGGGGACTAACAGGAAAGTAGTGTCGAGGAGCTTAAAAACTGCTGACGTCTGCCTCCTTTATAGTCTAGGAAGGGGGAACAAATCGAACAACAGATTTCTAAGAAGTCCTTCCATGGAGTCAATATAGAATCATATGCAATAAGAAGGCTTCTCAGGTGGCGCCAGTGGTAAAGAACCTGCTTGCCAATGCAGGACACATAAGATACACAGGTTTGATCCCTAGGTCAGGAAGACCCCTGCAGGATTGCATGGCAACCCACTCCAGTATTCTTGCCTGGAGAATCCCACTGACAGAGGAGCCTGACTACAGTCCATGGGGTCACACACAGTTGGACACGACTGAAGCGACTTAGCACGTTGGCATGAAATAAGACAAGTTTGCCCTACTAAATTTTTAAGAAATAAAAAATGACACAGCTGATAGACCATATGATCTGGTGAAGCTAAGGCTAAATATAAGCTTCTATCCTTATGTTAAGTACTAGAAAACCAAAAAGGAATAAATTAAAACTAGGTCTTTTGTTTCTTCTATGTAAATTTTAGGTTTTTGGTTAATCCTTTCCCCAAGTCCCATGATAATTTGCTATATATTTCAGATACAGACCGTGGAGATCAAAAACCTTTGCCTTTAAAGCTATTTAGTTCCTGACACAGTTCTAACAAGAGGGACAACAATGCTCATACAGGTGACAGTAAGTATTAGGCTCAAGAATATTTTAACTATGAAAGACAGAAGAAGGAAAATACTCAAACCAAGACCAACTGAAGTAGATACAGTATATCCTCTCCGAATTTATGACACATTTATCTCTCAAGAACAGATGCAAACCAAAGGAATAGCTTCTTTAGTTACCACTGTTCATTCACTCAATTTTAAACTTTTAAGAAAGGAAAAGAATATTACCGATCTCAGTTGGTAATACTTTTCTCTTTAAGACTTTCTTTCAACTTAGATTAAAATTATTGTTATTTCCCCCCAAAAGAAACAATCACAATGTATTGCAAAGAGAAAAGTAAGGCATAGCGCATAGTAGCACTGGTGAAAAAAAGAAACTCTCAGGTTTATGGTAGCAGCTGTCATCAATGAAAGAAATGGAAAAGATATAGTCAAATGACAAGTGAAAAAAAGGAATGAAAAACACTCAAAAAGCTTTTCTTTGGAATTACTGTGATTACACTAAAAAGAACCATCACTGCTAGTACCATACTTCCTCAAATTTGGTAGCAGGGGAGGCAAAGAAAGGTAAACTGCTACAAAGGAAAGTGAGACTCCCAGAGGCCACCTACCTGTGTGAGACCATACCAAGGAAGGGCAATGCTGTCAGATTCACAGCTGATGATCAGCTCTCTTCCTCAATTCTGAAGAGGCCCTGGCAATTACTGATCCTAGTGTGACTGCAGATGCTATTCTGATTCATGAAGTGTCTAACTTTACCATAGTTCTCACAACACTGTGAACACTTCAGGAGTAGGAGCTTCCTGCTTTAAAAAAATTAGAATGCAAGTCTTTTGGCACACTTTCAGTTTCCCCAACATAAACTTATTTTGACGAAGAACATCAAGTAAGGAAGAAGATGCTCTTTGTGTCACACAGAGGGCCTGCTTTACCTATGTCTACACAGTAAGCCACTAGATGGGCAAACAAAACAACTTACCTGTCAATCTCACTGCTTGTTGGCCTAGCCACCTTGGCTCCTGAAGATCCTAAAGCATAATTTTCCTGTCCTACAGAACCATGGCCTGTGGTGTCAATCACCATGGCCGTGACTTCCTCTGCACTACTCCCATCTTCTCCGGAAGGCTGATTCTCAGGCCCAAGCCACTCCTCTAGATTTTCCGTTTTGATGTGTACTGCTCCCAGGACTCTAACTTCATCGTCACTCCGGGCTCCTCGGTCTGCTACCCCTGTCTCCACGTACCACTGTCCTGCTCGGTTGATTCGAAGAATGGGTTCCCGGCTCTCTACATCAGAACTCTGTTCAATAATCTGCGGGCTGGTGGACTCCTCGGGAGGACTGAGCTCCCGGATATCCAGGACAGCACTCACCTGACCTCGCCGGTTTCCCTTGAGGGTATTATGTCGGGGGCTGAGGGAGCGGTTTAGATTTGGTGTAACTCTGTGAGACTCCGGAGGTCCCTCTGCATGCTTGGTCCTCGTTTGACTTAATTCGGCTTCAACCTCAGCCACGTTAATTTTGAAATGAATGCCCTCCAGGATCTGGGTACATTTGTCTATAATGTGCTGCATCTGCAGAAAACTGGCAGCGGTCAGGTAGCTGATGATATCCGCCAGTTGCAGGCAGATCCGCCCCGTGTAACAGAAAGAAAGGAGCTGTTCAAAAACAGTAGGGTTCTTGATGACTGATATGGAGACAGTACTCATCTCATTCAAGGACATATGATCCCGGAAGTAGGGGGAGCTGGCAGCCAGGACCACTTTGTGAGCCCGAAAAGCTTGTCCTTGCACGTTGACCACGATGTCACAGAGACGGCCCTGCATGCGCAGCTGGTTCAGATGGCTCAGGACAGAGTTGCTGAAGTCAGGGATCTCCAGTTGTATGTTCCCACTTTTCTCCATGGTCGTGCCTGAGGGTGTAGGCAGGCATTCAACCCTGCTGCGAGAGACAACCGAACCCTCATCAGTAATTACAACCACTCCTTTGCAATTCAAACCTATTTAAAATATTATTCAGTGAAATTTCAATTTCACTGCTTGAAATTTCAAAATCTCCAAGTAGATTAAGATACCTTCCTTATGTTTAAATATGGAAAAGAAATAGCAACAGGTTTAGTAGGTTAGGTTTCTAAGCAAGATACCATTACAACCAAAAACATTAAGACTCCTAAAAATTCAAGTTATGCCCATACTTTCCTTATTAACAAACTATGTAACATCAAAACTGAAGTTCAACAGAATAGAGGGGATAAAAAACCAGTGTGACAATTTTTATTTTCTAAATGTTGATCATAACGTATTTGCATACAATATAATGAAGCAGCTTTCTGAATAAATTTAATTATACACAGGTGGGAAATCTGAACATTTTACTACTTGCTGCATGAATTAACGTTTACTATTTTACAAAGTGACCAATATCCCACATAAACCATTATTTCTAAGCTGAAGAGTCAGAGCCCACACAAAAAGACTTTGGGTTTAGCACTTGGAGGGAGATGCTAGGTTAGGAAAAACTCCAAGTTTTGTCAGCACGAAAATAAAGATTACTTGAAGACGTTCACCCTCAGGATTAGGAAAGGGTAGATAAAGCTGCCTCTACCTAAATCCAAAGTTGGAATTTTCAGGGTGGTAATACTTTGATTCTAAAGTTTAGTTGCCCAAAGCTGGTGAAAAACAGCATTTGCTAAGTATGGCCAATATTTTTACTTTAAAAGATTTTTTAAAAAACAAGCCTGTAACTGCATCCAATAATCTTCACCGGTTGAGAGTAGTTTGCATAAATCCCATTAGAAAGACACTGACTTGAGCACACGTAGTTACCTAAGATCTGAAAGTTCAGTAAGTTATCCTGACAAGCTCACAGTATTGCCCGAAATTACAACACACTTATCAGTAAATAGGGAAGTATTTGTATACACTGCGTTCAAGAACCAACTTTAGTCAATCTGACCTTTTTCCAAAGCGTTTTTGTTTGTTTTGAAACTTTTAATCCAATAAGAGCCTCTGTCGATGCCATCATGAATTCAGATGTTTATTTTGGAGCCTACACCAGCGCCTTTTTTTTGTTTGTTCTTTCCGGCAATTCCCCAGTGAGGAGGAAGCCCCTGGAGTAAGGTCTTTTTCTACCGTCGGCACTGGAGGGGTGAGAGCTGCAAGAGGGAGAATCGGGAACGGCATGGGGTTGGCCACTCCGGTATTCAAGTGGCTTTAGTCCGCGGTGGGAAGCGTGGGGAACGGAGAACAGGCAAAGGGGCGAAATGTCACTGAGGTGCGGGGGCGGAGAGCAGAGGAAGGCGAGCCGATCGGGAGCGAGCAATCAGGTGAGGGTAGAGGACCGGGAAGGGGGCGGCGCCCCGGGACCCGGTCCAGGCGGCAGGCGTAAGCGGGCGGGGAGCTGCCCAGAGGTGGGTGTGTGTATCTGGGTGTGTCGGGCTGCGGTGGGGGAGGGGGCCGCCCATCCCGGGGTCCTGAGGGAGGGGCCCACGAGGGGGCGGGTCCCGCAGCTCGACGCGGCCCGGGGCCAAGAGGGTGGAAGGTCTCCGGGTTCCTTGAGGCGGGGTGGAAGGAAGTGGCTGAGCGCCCCAGGGGCAGGCTGCGGCGGAGACCGGGCGAGGCGGCCCCAGTGCAGGGCAGCGGGACTACCGTGTGGGGCCCGAGCCCAGTCAAAGAGCAGCACCTACCTCCGGGGGTGGAAATGGGCCGGAATGGGCCGGAACACCGTCCCGGAAGTGAAACCCCCCACCCCCTCCCCCGGAGCGGGCGACGTGCCGGAAGGAAATCACTCACCCTTATACCGCCCCCCTTCCCCCTCCCCCAGCGCTTTCCGTCCCTCGCGCCCCCTCCCCTCTCTTCCGCTCCTCCTCAGTCTGTAGGAGGGCGGGAATCCTGCATCACGTGGGCAACTGTATCCCCGCCCACAACGGCGAGGTGAGGCGGGGCCGAGGGCGGGGCCGAGGGGCGGGCTTGGAGGACTGGACGGGGGTGCGGATAGAAGAGGAGGAGACTGAGGCGGGGGGGAGGGGCTGAAGCCGTCTCTGGCGGAGAGTGTGCGTCATGACGTCATGGCGCAGAATACTTATATACAGGCGCCTGGGCGCCATCTCGGTCTTTCGTGGCTGCGAGCCGGGTGTTCTCCGTTTTTGTATGCTGCTAAGTAAGTACTTAGCCTGAGTCCTCCAGCCCTTAGCAGTTTGGGTATCCTTGAGTTGGCTGGTATGCCTAGGCCACTTGCAGGCCTTCGCAGGGCTCTCTCAAGATGAGATGGTGGAGGATTGCGAGTTGAGTGCGGGGAGGATCTAGTTTATACTGTTGATTATAGGGCCTAACTGCGGGAAAAACGCAGCTCGTTTGCTCTGCCTCTGATGAAGCCTGTGTTGGTAGGGACATCTGAGATTGTTGATGAATGCCAACGGCTCTGATGGCGGCGTAACCCGACTCACCGGATGGGTCTTTGTTAATAACCTGGGAATGAACCTTCCTCGGTCCCTGTTTTCGGGAAGGGCACGTGGTTCTTTAAATGGCGGCGTTTCGCATTGCACCATTTTGTCATCGTCTAACCTTAATTTTGAGGGGTTCTCATGCAGTTATGGATGTGTAAACGATTTGTGTACATGATATGTAAGTGACGTAAACTTACAGCAAAATACATTTTAAAAATTCCTCAACCTTTTCTTAGGAAACGCGGCAGGCATGACTCCAGTGTGGATTTTGATGGCTTCTGGTGGGCAGGTAAGAAACTGCTGGATACGGTGGGAAGCGTGAAATCTTAGACGTGGTCTTTAAGCCTGTGATGGTTTACAGAGTAGTGGACAGAAGGGATTTCTGAAAATTTATATTCTGAGGCTTAAATACTTGAGGCAATGATTAGCTTAGCACCACAGTATGTTTCATTGTGTACTCTTTGTCTGTTTTCTAGTTGTGTACCAGAAGGATGACAACTACTGCTGTGGTGAGTTACTGAAATTCCCTTGCAAGGGAAAGTTAGGTTGAAAGTCCCCTGAATGTGCCACAATGATGAGAGTTTATTTGCTACTCTTGACTGTGAGGATGACGAGAATTATTACCACCATTATTCTAACTGAGGCACACGAAATGGCTGTTCAGAGAGCGCAGAGATTGCACCTACCTTGACATGAAACTTTCTTCCCAGGTCTTAAAGCTCAAGCTTGATGCTCTATCTATGAGCAGACAGGTGAGAAACCATTTTTTAATTACTATGAATTTTTTTCAAAAAGGGACTAGTGAGTGCCAGGCGGATACTGGTGCTTATATTAGGAACTTCTCCCTTTTCAAATGTTAATCTTTGCGTCCTTTTATTATAATGAATACTAGGGGGAATCTGAAGAAACAGATACTGTGATGGTTGCATAGTTCAACAGATAGGAATCATGAAAGAGAAACCATTTTATCTGATGTATCTGATTTAGTAAAACTTGCTGATAGTAGATGTAAACTACTACTACTAATCTGGTTTCTCTTTGTTTGTAGCCATTAAGCAGACTTGACTGGAAGTTGAAGAGGTAAGTAAAATTTCCAGTGAACTAAACATTGGTGACTGGGCAAACACGACAGAATGCCACTAATGATTTTTGGGTTGCCTTCCAATGCACAGGAAGCAGTCCTACCTTGAAATGTTTGAAAAGTGTACTGAAAGCATTAAATAAAAGCCAGGTCCTTGTCCTTTCTTAAAAACAGCCTGTGTGATGATAAGCAAATGCTGACTGAATATGAAGGTCTTAATTAGCTCTATCTGATTTCAGGCATTTTAAAAATTTGTGGGGCGAAAATTTGTCTTTGGCTATAGAAAACCACTCTTTTATTTCTTAGGTGAACTTGAATCCTTGACCTGTCAAAAGCAGTTGGCCTTTTTGGTGAGTATTAATGGCAAAAACATTGTTATAGAGACTGCTGATGAAGTTGAATGTTTAACTACCAAGCTAATCTGCCTGGTTTGTAATTGCATGTCGAGCATGGTATGAAAAGGATGGAGAGGGTTTTTGCAATGATGTTGAGCAAATGTCTGACCTGAAATTAGCATGTTGACAAGTCTAACTCTGAAGAACCCTTTGACAAAACACTTCAGGATTTAACAATAAGATTGACCTTTTAATGAAAAGGTCTTTTTCCTTACAGATGATGGCTACATGTTTTTTTCTATGGATGACTTCTTTGGGGTAAGACACGAAAACACTCACTACTGGCATTTGGGCTTACATTGTTTGTGAAATGTGCTGGTCCAAGTAGTTGACGTTTGATAGTGTTCTCTGATGGACAAATCAATCTTGCCTAATTATTAAGCAAGGTACTGTTGGTGATGATTTTTATAATAAAACAGATGGGAATCTCTCTGAAAAAGAATGAAGTTTTTAAAAACTGAAACAGTATCTTGAATCAGTATCAATAGTATTTTGAAATCTATTACTACTTATTTTAAAAGTAATTTAATTTCTGCAGGTGTGAAGAGAGGTAGAGACTACGTCCATGCAAGGAACCAAGAGTTCTAACCAAAGGTATGGAAGTCTCAAATTTGGTTTTTGTGTTTTGTGATTTAAAGCCGATACAATGATGAAAACATAGTTCAGCAGACTAACAGTGATGAGCAAATACTGTCTTTCGCTCCTATCTGATGTATCTGGCTACAACAATTCTGTTTTATACCTTTGAAAGTGGAAATTAGTCATATTAGTCTTTGTCTCACTGAAATGTTCAGGATTTGGATAAGTATAATGTAAGTGTCCTATATAGTTAATTTCAGGATTAGGAGTTAACATTTTGATAAGAACAGGCTAAAACTGAGGAAATTTCCATGTCATAACTGTAGACAACACCAGAATGAGTAGTTGATGTTTGATAGTAACTTTTTAGAGCAGTTCAGGTTCACAGCAAAATGGAACAGTAACTTCCTATGTAGCATCCTCGTCTCACTATCAACATCTAGCATGAGATTGGCACGTCAGATTCTGAATCTAGGGCTACAGTCCGTGTGATCACGGCTGAGCTTGTACACTGCGTATTGACTTGCATTGGAGTTAAATCAAGGTGTTGTATATTCTGGGTTTGGCCAAATGTATCATGAGAAAGATTCACTTTGCCCAGAACAGACTCACTGACCTAGAATTTTTTTTGAAAAATGTTAAAATGGGAGAAAGGGCAAATTTTTAAATGAAGATTTTAATGGCATCATATATACAAGGCCATGTTGTAAATGAAAGTCTTTATTGTTCATTTTCAATCAGGCAGATGTTTTGTTGTCCTGAAGATTTCAAGGTAAGTTATTTTCTGGTATTTTTGATGAGTTATAAGGTAACCAGTGATGTGATGATTCTGCCAAATGAATAGAATGATATCAACCAAAAAACCGTTCCATTTTGATTCTGAGGTTACTTTAGCAACAAGTATCACATTTTTTTTTTCGTTTACTGTGATTTAACATATGGTCGTGTCTTTTCAGGGCATTTATGATACCAGTCAGATAGAACAGGTGAGCCTTGAAAATAACTGTACTGTTTTGTTTAAGAATATGTGATGATCTCAGCCCAACTTGAACTCTCTCACTGATGCCTTGATGATGTTCAAAGATCTGATATTCTTTGTGTATCCCAAATGGCATTAGAATTGAAACATGGAAAGGGGACTAAAAATGGCTTCTCTGTTGTTACAGGCAGCCTGATGGATGCACATGGGATAGAAGAGCAAACAGCTATTAATTGACTGCTGCTCTGCACAGCTTTTGGGATCCTAGCTTCCTGACAAGGGATCAAACCTGTGACTGCTGCAGTGGAAGCTCAGCGCTAACCATTGGACCCCAGGAAATTCTCCAGCTTTCTATTTTAATAAATGTTTATAAATCATTCTGAAGTATGCTCATTTTAATTTCATAAGGTGTAGGTAGGAAAATAGGACACTTGTAATCAAGAAGATCCCATGGCATGTTTTTTGAGATCTTTAAGGTAAATACTGCAGTTGTAACATCCTTCTCTAGAAAATGGATACTGGTTTTGCAGATGTTGGGTGTGAGTGTGGTTCAAGTTAATGAGAAAATTAATTAGTCAGTGAGTTGCTAATTCCTAAATTACCAAGGAAACCATTAGCTCTGGCAACATCCAAAAGTGTAAGTACCTGCTAATCGAATTTAAGCTTTATAATTTGGCACTCAGGTGTGTAGCCACATTAAGTTGGGGTTTAAGTCTTGGTTGCTTGCCAAAACATTTAAGTTCCCAATAGCTAAAATAGCCAAAAATTCAGTTAATATTAGCTTAGCAGTTTGGGATTTATTTCTGTAAAAGGTTGACATTTTTTTTTTTGGCCACACTGGTTGATCACTGTTGACCCAGGGATCAAACCTGGACCAGGACGGTGAACCTGAGTATACTATATTACATGCAGATTCTTTACTGGCTGAGCCACCAGGGAAGCCTCAAGTCTCATTACCTAGCACTAGGGGTCCACTACAGACCCTCAGATTCAATCCCCGAGTTGGGAAGATACTTTGGAGAAAGAAATGGCAGCCAGCTCCAGTACTGCCAGGTGTGCTCTGGCCCATGGGGTCACAAAGTTGGACAGGACTAAGTGCATATAGTATTACAGTAGGCCCGACGTGGATTTTGAAACTTCAGTTTGAACGTTTATTTCTTGGAATATTCTAGACCATGACAGTTTGAATTAGCCTTAAGATATTCTGGGCATAAAGATATTCATGATGCAGAAAACAATACATTGTAAAGCAATTATCCAATGTCCAGAAGGATCTTACCTGGTGGCCGAGACAGGAAAGAATGCCCTTGCGATTGGGAGATAGAGTTTGAACCCTGGGTTGTGAAGATCCCCTGGGGAAGGAAATGGCAACCCACTCCAGTATTATTGCTTAGAGAATACCCACAGACCATGCTTGACAGTCCATGGGGTCACAGTCAGACATGCCTCGGAGTAAGCAAAGCATGGTTATAACAATTGTTCAACTAAGCTCTTCCATCCATGAGATTTTCCAAGCAAGAACACTGGAGTGGGTTTCCTTAGCCATTGTTAGCTCTAAGATACTGAGAAATAAGTCGTGTTCGGCTCGTGCGATTCCATGGACTCTGCCCACCAGGCTCCTCTGTCCATTGGATTCTCCAGGCAGGAATACCGGAGGGGTAGAGAAAAAACCCCTAAGCAAACAAAGGTATTTTGGGCCAAATTACTGAAACCTCGCTTAGAGTTTACAATTAGCTTGTGTGCTTCAAAACCCTGGTTGTGTTATTTCTGATTTATGATCCCCTGTGTTTCAGCATAAGCCTCTTTTTGCCCTGACAGGACTGAACGACTGATAGCAACATGGCATTGTATGAACCTCTGGGGACTTGGGGTGTGGTGTCTAGGCTACAGTAATTCTTTGGATTTAGGGAGTCACTTGTAACTCATTTTGAGGACAGAAAGACATTATTGTGGTCAGGATTAGGTTCTAAACAGTGAATCGTAAGTTACATTTAGAAAGTAGGTATTGTACTTGTGGGATAAATAAATGTAAAATTGCATTTTCTTAACTAACAAAGGGCATCTATAAATTACACTGAGAAAGGGTAGGCAGAGCTGGACACCTTTCTCATAAGATCTCTGCCAGCAAGGATTTTTCTGGCTCCAGAGTACATCCACAAATGGGAAAAGATAGGGTTAAGGGACAAACTAGGGAAAAGCTCCACCTCCCTGATAAGCTCAGCTGGTAAAGAATCCGCCTGCAATGCAGGAGACCTGGGTTCGAGCCCTGGCTTGGGAAGATCCCCTGGAGAAGGGAAAGGCCACCCACTCCAGTATTCTGGCCTGGAGAATTCCATTAACTGTATAGTCTATGGGGTAGCAAAGAGTTGGACACGACTGAGCGACTTTCACTCAAAAGACCCTGATGCTAAAGGTGGGAGGAGAAGGGGATGACAGGATGAGACAGTTGGATGGCATTAACGACTCAATGGACATGAGTTTGAGCAAATTCTGGGAGCTGATGATGGACAGGGAAGCCTGTCCATGTGTGCTGCAGTCCATGGGGTTCAGAGTTGGACACAACTGGGCAACTGAACAGCGTCATGAAGGACATGCACTCTTCACAGCCTACTGAACATCATAAATTAGACCTGGACAGGTGATTACTGTATCACACTGCTTATGGCAATGTGAGAAAAACAGACTGGAATGTAAGAATATTTGGTATTTATAAATTGTAAATCAAAAGAATGTCAAGGCAAAAGATAAAGTAGAAAACAATCAAGACCTTATTCACATTTTATAAGTCTTTATTTGTGTCAACAGAATGTGTAAAAAAATGAGTAAATTCCAGTGTTCACTTTTCTACATTTGAGGTTGGTTTAAGGTTAATATTTTCAGTTATAATTGAGGAAAATTTGTTCAGGAATTCATGATTATTTTAAAAAATAGAAATATAAATAATAATGATTAGTGAGATTATTGTTTTCCTTTTTACCATAGATGTCAGTTTTAACCTAAAATTATAAAGTACATAGTATTTTAGTATTTTACATAAAGTATTTTACTTTATATACTAAAGAGTATTCTATTTCCAGGTGCATAATATTTCATTTAAATAATGCCTGAAAGGTTTTCAGAGCATATTTACTCAAGTTATCTTCCACATATATTTATCTCCTAGGATTCTGACAAGAAGAGAGATTCAGGGAAAGTACTATTTATATTTCATATAGGCAGAAAGGGAGGCCAAGAGAGATTTACACAACTTGTGGGGTAAAGCACTGATTAACATTTGTGACCTTTATTTCAGTGATTTTTTTTTGCTTTATGTCGTGTTGCTTCTCACTATATTACATTGATAGTATAAATGTCATTATCCAGGTTATTTTATAGGATTCTTGTGGTGAAGCTGGTTGCACTGACCCCTCCGTCAACTGACCAGTCTAATGGGGCAAGAATTTTTCCACATTTTTACATGTGATTTGACTACCTCTGTCCTAAGAGAACAGTCTACTATCTGAGTATAAAAAATGTGATTAGAAAATACTATGCCTTTATGTTACTCCAACAAAGAGCCATCTTTCACACCTTTCCAAGTAAAAAGAAACTTTAAAAAAGTTCCAAATAATCCCAGCATTGCACGCTATCATGAAAACTGGATACCTTTTATCTGTTTATTCATTGAGGTGAAGAATGTAGCCTGGATTTCTTCCATCGAAAAACTTGAAGTCAGATCTGTGGCCGAACTCCAGATCTGATTTTAGCCTTGGGGAAACAAAGGACAAAATTCAATAGCTCAACTTTCTGAACGGCATGGATGATTCGATGAGCTCTTTTCTGTTTCTGCATCCATTGGCCAGGAGACCTGGATGTGATAGGGCTTCAGTTCCTCAGGAGGGATAGAATCTGGGGCATTGCTCATGAGATCGTGCCCCCGGAAGGATTTGGGGAAGGCTATGACATCTCTGATGCTTGGTGCTCCAGTGACAAGGCACATCAGTCTGTCTAACCCTGTAAAATATAAAGTTGATAACTGAGAACATAATCTAAGGTTGAGGGTGACTTAGTTTTTCTTAAAGGTTGTATAAAACAAATAAGAGCCTTTAATAAGTTGCAGCTAATCACAGTTCCCTGGCCTTTTTAGGGAACTTCTGTTTGAGAGGTTCTTTTATCTCATTGTAGAAAAGTGCTCAGGACTAATATTCACATGTGACTGGGATTAATAGTCACAGCAATTAATGAGACCTTAGCAAGTGCTCACTGAAGGCCTTAAAAAAAATTAGGTACTGTGCACAGGACTCCAAAAACACAGAAGGAGGTCCCTGTTGTTGAGGGCCTACAATCTAGGTAAGCTGCCTAGAACCTCTCACACTTTTCTTGTTTGAAAAAACTAGCAATGTGAGCAACCTGGGCCATCAGAAAGGCACTGGCATATTCCTAATTTCACATAAGCTGAATACTGTGGAGCAGTACTTTTCATACTCCAATGAACGTGTCTGAGCTTCCAGGGAAGTGAGCAATATTGACTTAAGACTTGTCTAGTTTTATTCTATTAAAAAACATTTTCAAATGCAAATTATCAGTTAACTTTTATCTTTATAACTGGTTAAATATATTTTAAAAAATATATCATCAGGGAATCGCCTGGTGGTCTAGTGGTTAGGACTCCACGCTTTCATTGCTCAGACCGGGTTCAATCCCTGGTCTGGGAACTAATATCCCACAAGCCACACAGCATGGGCAAAAAAATATCAAAATGAAAAACACCAAATTCTTTTAGAACTCTTGGGCTCACCTCATACCCTCTTTACTCCTCCACTTCCCCAACCCCACCCTTCCTCATAAACTGAGAGCCCAAATTTGACACTTAGGCAATGGATTGAAACAAGGCTTAAAAAAGGATAGATTGTTTACCTAAGGCAATTCCTCCATGAGGGGGCGCCCCATAATCTAAAGCCTGGAGCAGATGGGAGAGCAATTTCACATCTTCCTGAAATTCAAAAGATAATTTAAATACATACTGAGGGCCCACTAGGTGCCAGAATAATATAATTAGTTGCTAAAGGGAAAATAAAAGTTGAATTTAAAAAGTACCTTTAGAGGCCTATATTTAGCAAGAGAATATGACAAATCAGGGGTACTATAACATGCAGAGAAATGCCTGGGGCTCAGTAAATGCAGCTATTATGCTGATAATGCAGACAGAGTTAAGACCAATTAAGGACATGAGATGTGGCCTCAGAAAAAGGGTGAAAAGGAGGACCTGGTCTTGTCACATGGGCTAAGAGGTGAGGTTATCAGGAAGGCAACAGTGCAGATGCTGCCAGAAGATAAGACAGCTTGTGGGCCAACAAGAGGCTGCTGGATCTGATGACCACGGGCAAGATAGCTTTTATGGGCAATGCCTGTGGAAGTGTTGCAGCTGTGTCTGAAATGGGTCCCCAACCAGACTACAGGTCACAATCAAGTCGGGGAAACTTCAAGGAACAAATGTCCAAATCTCACATCTAGAGCTTTTTTATTTTAATTGGTCTGCTGAGGAAAAGTGAGTGGTTTTCTTGTTTTGTTTTTAATGCTTTACCGGTGATTCTGTTCTAATGTGCACAAGGGCCGAGAGGCACTAGGGTGAATGAAGAGAAGAAGTTCAAGCAATGTATTCTCACTGACATTTTGAGAAGCTTGAAAGGAATGAAGAAAAAACAGAAGTGGTTTCCCACTAGTGGGAAACTAGCGGTTAGGGGTTTTGACTTAAGAGGAGAAAAGTTAAGGGAGTTTGTAAAGTTTTTAAAGCTAGAGTGTTCTGAGTTCTCCAATGCTGTTCCCAAAGTTCCTCAATCTCAAATAACCCACTCCACAAAGTGATCTTTTAGGATCAGACTCTCTTGGACTTCCTGGACCAAAGATTTCCAAGGATTTCTTGGGCCTCCTGAAATCCATCCTAGCCTCCTGAAGAGTCATCAACAAACCACAGATTCTTAGGCTTGCATCTATATAGACTCTTCTGAAAATTCTGATTAACCCACTCTCCGTCATTATCATTAAAATCTACCCCACCTCAAATACTAAGTGACATAAAATTCTTTCAAATCACTCTCCTTTTCTCTAGCAGTATCAATATTTTCAGGACTCCCCTGGTAGTCCAGTGGTTAAGATTCTGTACTTCCACTGTAGGGAGCATGCGTTCGATCCCTGGTTGCAGAACTAAGATCTTGCATGCCCTGTGGTGTGGCCAAAACTGCACCCCCCCACTCCCCCAAAACAACACAATTTTCAGCCACTTCAGACTGCATCCATTTTGGAGCAGTGCCGTGATTAGGAGGTTGGGAGCTTGGGTTCAAGAGCAACCCTGCCTGGGCCTGAATCCTGGCGCTGCTTGTTTCTGTGCTATGTGACTTTAGGCTAGGTTCATTAATCTGTTTATCTTTAAAATAAGTAGAATAAGGGTCTTAATTTAAAAAGTAAGTGTGAGGGAACTACCCTGGTGGTCCAATGGTTAAGAATTTGCCTTGTAACACAGAACATGTAGGTTCAATCTCTGGTTGGGGAATTAAGGTCCCACATGCTGCCGAGCAGCTAAGCCCTTGCACCACAAGTACTGAGCCCATGTGTTCCAGAGCCCATGCCTAATGACGGAGAGTAGATAACTATAGAGTCCACAGCTAAGCTGACACAAAAGAAATAATTGTGAGGATTCAGTGTGTCCATGCATATAAGGTACTTAAACAGTGCTTGACATATAGTAGTCACTAAAAAATACCCATTATTTTAATTTATTTTTCAAAGTCTAACACTAAAGGTAGAGAAATAAGCTGACACTATTCTGTAGCTAGTGAATCCTCCATTCATGACAAATTTTAACAAAACAGACAAATATTAGGGTTTTAAAAAAAGGCCAGGTTAGAAGATGATGTTACCTTTAGTACTGTGTCCAGGACGTAATGCTGAAGCTCTGAATTATGAATTCGGATAGAACCACCTCCTATCTCATTGCCGTTTAAAACCAAGTCATAGTGTTGGCTACGGACCTAGAAGATTCAAAGAGCCTTTGTGTTAGAGAAAAATCTCTGGTTTTCTGTTCTGTAGGTTGAAGAAACTGTAGCTACTTAGGGACAATGGCTCAAATCTGACAATTTCTTCTGGGGCTTCTGGAACTGGGTCAGACCATGAAACCTGAAGTTTCCGTATTTCCGTTTAATTTGGAAGTATAGCTATCATACCTTGTGGGGCTCAGTGTAAAGAAGGTGAATGTCACTCGGATGGGGAGCAGTAAATGGGTGGTGGGCTGACTCCAGCTCTTGGGGATTTTCCTCCTTGGGAAGGAAGAGGGGGAAATCCACCACCCAAAGGAAAGAGAACAGAGCGGGGTCACGAAGCACCACTCCTCTTGCTTCTAGAAGGTCAGCACACTCCAGTCGTAATTTTCCCATCAAAGAGCACTGCAAACAGAAGATACAAACGTTAACTGCTGTAACAGAACAGGCAGCAAATGACACATGTGGATTCTAAAGCCAGGCCTTTCTCTGAGAAGTGAAAGTCGCTCAGTTGTGTCCGACTCTTTGTGACCCCATGGCCTATTCAGTCCATGAAATTCTCCAGGCCTGAATATTGGAGTGGGTATCCCTTTCCTTCTCCAGGGGATCTTGCCAACCCAGGGATTGAACCCAGGTCTCCCGCATTGCAGGCAGATTCTTTACCAGCTGAGCCACAAGGGAAGCCTAAGAATACTGGAGTGGGTAGCCTTTCCCTTCTCCAGGGCATCTTCCGGACCCAGGAATCGAACCGGGGTCTCCTGCATTGCAGGCAGATTCTCTATCAATTGAGCTATCCAATTTACAGACGAGACACTCTCTGCCTCTCAGAAGAGAAGGATCTGAGGATGATTTGCGACATTGCTGAGGATGATGGCCACACTCAGCAGATTTGGTGAGTATTTGCTAACACAGTGACTTGAGAACACAGGTACCAGAGCTTGATTAACATAGGTCTGTATCTCAGTTTGGCTACTAACTCCTGTGCACCTTTTCCCATAGTAAAATGGAGATAAAATATCTACTCTAAAGACTGTTGTGAAGATCAAGTCAGATAAGCTCTGTAATATGAACCAGCCATTATGATGAGTATTTCCTTACTGTGCCTGAAGGATTGTGGGGAGGAGCTGATGAGAGGCTGTATACACTTAACATTCAATAAATGTTGGCCATTATTAGAGAGACAGTATGGGTTAGAGGTTACATTAAGAGTGAGACTTCTGGAAACAGATTTTGTGGGTTAGAAGTCAGGGTCCTCCACCTCCTAGCTGTGTGAGTGTGAACAAATTCTTAACCTCTGTGCCTCAATTTTCATAAATGAATTAATTTAAAAAATGACTGTGGTTTCAAAAAAAGTTGTAATTAAATAGCTTTCTTCACTCTTACTGCAGGGAAAGGGAAGGGTAGTAGATTAACTTAGGCTTGTAGATGAACCCTGAAACTATTCCTTTGGAAGAAATAATGATAAATAAGTACAGCACAAATATAAATTAGTAGAATAAACTTGATAAAGTACAAATTAGGCACTATAAAGATATACTATAGTGCAAGGATGACTTTTTATCATGCTTGACATTTACTGTATATTTAGTATATTTTCTTTCTTTTTCTTGGCTGTGCCATGTGGCATCTGGGATCTTAGTTCTCCAACCAAAGACTGAAACTGGTTCCCATGGGGTGGAAGCACAAAGTCTTAACCATGGGGCCACCAGAGAATTCCCTACAGTATATTTCTTTTTAAGTATTTCTTTTTATTTTTTGGCTGCATGGGACATGGGATATTAGTTCCTCGATAAGGGACTGAACCCATACCCACTACATGCATAGAGTCTTAATCACTAGCCCATCATGGAAGTCCCCCCCCGCCACATTATATTTTCAATATTCATGTTTGAGTTTTATACCACACTTTGTATATTTTACAATGAGGGCACAATACAGTCCATAGGGTCACAGAGTTGGACACAACTGAAGCGACTTAGCATGCACACACAAACCACACTTTGTATATTTTACAGTGATCTCTAAAGTTAAATCCACTGTTCCATGTATCTCCTGAAGAATGGTGATTTAGCCAGTGTGTGGCAGCGTGTACCACCTGCCAGGTGCTGCTCCTGAGGAAAAAGGATTCTGTTTCAGCTAAGTAGGACCAGGAGTGTCTGCCAACCCAGCAGCCCTTCAGCAGTCTGATCCGTCCCTTCACATTTTCAGAAATGCATTCTGTACAAAAGTTTGGGACTACCAACTTTTCTTAATCTGCGAAACTTCAAAACTGAAAAATTTTTTCACAGTTGTACAATGAGTATCAATAGCCCTCTCTCCACCTAAGTGGCTTTCCTAATCAGCCAAATCTAATCTGTGTGAGCAATGCCAATGGAGGCTGGCAGATGATGCAAAAACTATAGTTTTTACATAATGCATTATAAAATGCCAAAAGACATTTATTAATATAAAAACTGGCCTTCTCTATTGGCGCACTGGATAAGAATCCACCTGCCAATGCAGGGGACACATGGAACTTTATCAATAAGACCAGAATCCTGGTCTGGGAAGATTCCACATGCCATGGAGCAACTAAGCCTGTGCACAACAACTACTGAGCCCGAGCTCTACAGACTGCGAGCAGCAAGAACCAAGCCTGAGTGCTGCAATTACTGAAGACTGCACGCCCCAACTGTATGCTCCACAAAAAGAGAATGCTGTGCAATGAGAAGCCCCTAGTGGCTACAACTAGAGAAAAGCCCATGCAGCAACAAAGACCCAGTGCAGCCAAAAATCAATAAAATTATAAAACATATATATAAAACCATGCGGAGCAGCTCCATTTTATGAAATTAACAGTCAATTTCAAGTATGTACGATACACATAGGAGAAGAGAGGCATCATTCAACACCAACAGCACAGAAGCCTGGAGGTAATTTTTCTTACTGCTTTCTTGTGCTCTCCGGCAGTGAGCAGGACCACGTCCTCCTCTTGGGTCTCCAACAGTTTGACGAGTCCCAAGCCTTGCTCCTCCATTATGAACTTAGCAACTGGAGAATTCCAGTTTTCATTGGTTTTCAGGAATATAGGTAAGACTTCCTGATAAAGAAAAAGACTTACAGTTTTTAAAAAGCAGGGGTGATTTATTTTTCCTGTAGTACAAAGATTTCTTGTCTCCAAAAGAAAAAGAAGAGGTTATCTTGAGATTATCTCTATTTCCTCCTTGATACTAAAGGAATCTGAAAAGTAATCTCACCACAACGAAAAAAAAAAAACAAAAAAAAAGAAAAAGGAAAGAAGGATGGGAAGGGATGCCAGCAAATAAGAGATTCGTGAAAATTTTTGGCAGGTTGCATGTGAGTGAAATAGGAATGACCAAAGAAGCAAGATGAAGGAAACTCTAGCCTAGAGAACACTGGAGCAGCTTCAGCACAAGAAGGAATTGATATGGCCTAACACGTGGATCGGAGAAGGCAATGGCACCCCACTCCAGTACTCTTGCCTGGAAAACCCCATGGACGGAGGAGCCTGGTAGGTTGCAGTCCATGGGGTCGCTAGAGTCGGACCTGACTGAGCGACTTCACTTTCACTTTTCACTTTGATGCACTGGAGAAGGAAATGGAAACCCACTCCAGTGTTCTTGCCTGGAAAATCTCAGGGACGGGGGAGCCTGGTGGGCTGCCGTCTATGGGGTCACACAGAGTCGGACACGACTGAAGCGACTTAGCAGCAGCAGCAGCAGCAACACGTGGATAAACCCCTATCTTCATCCCATATAAGGAACAAGCTCACTTCTGTCCCCTGCCCGCCCTGTCCCCATCCTCCAGTGAACAAACAATTAAGGGAAACTGTCGTTTGTTCTTGCTCCCCTCTGTTGCAGCAGGGGCCCCAGTAAAGAATTGCCTGAATTTTTTTTTTTTTTTTTAAAGAAGGAACTGATCTCACCCTGCAAAATTCTGAGGCACAGGGCCGCCGGGAAACAGGCAACCATCTTGCTGCTCACTCGAAAGTAAACCTAACCATTTACATAGGGCCCTTTAAACAGCTTTTGAAATAGCTCATTCTTAAATATGTGTAACTAATAATCACTACATATTGAATAAGCTATAGCATTAAAAAAAAAAAAGACCCCTAAGGAAAGAGATAATTTAGGGACCAAAAAAAACTTGAATCTTCAAAGGTATTAAAAAAGATACTTTATCAATAAAACCAGAATAAAATGCAAAGAAGCAAGCAAGAACTAATAGGATATAAAAATATGACTACTTAAATTTCAACAGGAGAGCTGAAGAAATCTTCGTGAAAGAATAAAAAAGACAAAATGATGGAAAGGACATGAAAACAAAAGAGACAGGCAAGTTACAAAGAGAGGTCTTAAGCTTCATATTTAAAAGGCCCCTCAAAGTGTGCAACACACGGAATGTTACTTCCATGTCTTGGTTATTGTAAATAGTGCTGCTGTGATCACTGGGGTGCATCTATCTTTTCAAACTAGAGTTTTCCTCTTTTCTAGGATATGCCAGGAGTGTGATTGCTAGATCAAATAGTTAACTCTATTTTTAGTTTTTTAAGGAAAAAAACTCCATACTGTCCTACATATTGGCTGCATCAATTTACATTCCCACCAACAGTGTAGGAGAGTTCCCTTTCCTTCACATCCTCTCTGGCTTTTATTGTTTACATAGACTTTCTGATGATGGCCATTCTGACTAGTGTGAGGTGATATCTCATTGTAGTTTTGGTCTGCATTTTTCTAATAATTGGTCATCTGTATATCTTCTTTGGAGAAATGTCTACTTAAGTTTTCTGCCCAGTTTTTGATTGGGTTCTTTGGTTTTTTGATATTCAGTTGTATGAGCTGTTTGTAAACTTGGAAAATATGCTCTTGGTGGTCACATCATTTGCAAATATTTTCTCCCAGTCCATAGGTTTCCTTTTTGTTTTGTTTATGATTTCCTTTACTGAGCTAACGCTAGTAAATGTGGCCAGGTCCCATTTGGTTGTTTTTACTTTTATTTCTTTTGCCTTGGGAGGCTGATCCAACAAAGAATTGCTACAATTTATGTCAGAGAAAGTTTTGCCTATGTTTTCTTCTAGGTGTTTAAAGGTGTCATGTCTTATATTTTAAACATTCAAGCCATTTTGAGTTTACTTTATTTTGGTGTGACAGTATGTTTGAAGTGTGTTTTTACATGTGACTGTCCAGCTTTCCCAATACCACTTGCTGAAGAGACTGGGTAGTCCATTTTCAATCCATGGAGTTTATATAGTTATGATCAGTGAGTATGTAATTCTGTATTCTCCTTTTCTTACAGATCATTATAACCTGAACATTTCCCCTACATTACAAACTTCAAAAAGGAACTTTAATATTTATTTCCTTAATTCTTCCTTAATTAAACCACTCCCATATGATTTCATTTTATTCCTGTAAATAATACTGAGAGGGTAACAGGCAGGAAGGCCAGGGGTCTCCAACAAGTGTCAGACATTTTTATCTTTCTTAAGTGGCAGGAGGAAAAAAACCTAGTGATATTTTTTTCCTTCTCTATACAAATTTAAAAGGAGGTTTCTCTTAAAATACTGTGTTGCCATAATGACACCTGGTTGCACCTGAAGTTAACTATTCTCAAACCTTGAGATAACCAATGCATTTTTCTATGGAAATATTTGTCTTAAGCTATGCTAATGTGTTATGCATTTATCCCAAACTCTGTCTTCAAGTCGGTTCTCTCATGGCTCAGAACCTACTTGAAAAACCAGTATGTTATACTCAGATATCGTCGCCCTAATCTATGTAAACGAAACTATTTGTATGGTAATCTGTCCTTCTACAAGATTCAAGTTAATCATTTTATGGCCCAGGATGAACCATTTGGTGCCAAGATTATCCCAAAATGCATATTATGGGTTAGGGGCCTGGTGCCATTCTGAGTTTTAAGACATTCCTTTCTTTCATTAACAGACTGCTAGTGACTATATAACATCCAGCTGAAGACTAGCAGCTGGGTACTCTTTCTGCCCCCTTCTGATGCCTATGTCAGAAGCTTTCTCTATCTCCTTTATACTTTAATAAAACTTTATTACACAAAAGCTCTCAGTGATCAAGCCTCGTCTCTGGCCCCGGATTGAATTCTTCTCCTCTGGCGGCCAAGAATCCCGGCGTCTTTTCATTCAACAACAACCTTTCAATACTGTCTATAAGTGTCCTCATATCCAAGATCCTTCCTTTAAGGTATAGAAAATTACTGACTCAAAGAGCATGACTATTTTTAAAGTTATTGATTCCAAAATGATCGAGGCAATTCATACTTCCAGTGACAGTGTAAGAATGCCCATTTCCTGCTCCTTTTCATCTAGATTTTAGTGTTACCGTTCACCAAGCCAAGAACACAAAATATTTCTAAGGACAGGTATATTCAGAATTTAAAAAAAGGGTATGGGAAGAATAATGAATATTGGCTTTCTTTCACACTAACCATGCTTCATTTAAACCTTGGGCCCATTAAACCTTGGGCTTTATTTAATCTTCCCAACTGCATTAAAGTACTATTATTTATTTTAAAAGGCTATGGTTGAAATTTGCATTCTGATTAATGGTAAATTCATCTAAGTTGGAGTCTTGGAGTTATATCCAGGGGTAAGATTAACTTTCAAAAGAAAAAGAAGAAAAGTAGAAGACTGATCTGAAATAACAAACCTCTCAAGACTAATGATAGCATAAGAGTACAAGCAATTAATAGTTAAAATATTGAATCCCTAAAAGAAAGGAAAAAACCTGCTCCTTACCTCATTAAAATGGTCAGCTGCAAATTTTCTAATGGATTCAATGTCCTTCCTTTTCAAATATTTCTGATGAAAGAAAAAGTAAATTCATCAATATGATAGCCTCACAAACATGTCAATGAAATGGGAAAGAAATATATTTTGTGTCTTTCCATTATAATATAAGGTTCAATAAAGATTTAATTTCTATTGTCAAATGACAAAATTTTAAGGCTTGTTTCAGGTGTATTCTTTCTAATTATGCAGGTCTCAATGGAAACAGCTGTGAATGTATTCCACAGAAGACTGTGCATACATAATATGTTCAAAATGTATCTTTACAACTGAATTGTGAAAGATCAACAAAATCAATAAGAAGGCTTGGAATTTGATTATTTCAGGTCACTTAAAATTCTTTATATCTTATTTCTTTAAATTATCCCAATGTGTTTCTAAGTGAGATACTATGGCTCTCATCATCAGTAATACTCATGGAGCTCAGGTACGGGAGATATAAAGAGGTTTACATGGCTCATGACCCTTCTAATCTACCTGGGAAAGAATGGATATACTCAAATTGGGATAAATAATATCAAGCAATATATGTTATACTGAGCTTACCTGGACACATTCAATATATCTGGACTAGAGTATGGGCACCAAATTACTTTCCACTGAACATATGAAGTGAATAAAAAGTAATGGTACTGAATTCTTATACTCATTTTAAATATACTAATATGCTTATATATTCAACTGAGTAGTCTTTCAAAATAGTCATCCTATTCAAAATACATTTGGAATTCCTCTTCCTAAATTATTTCCAAAGCAGATGTGCTAACTACATAAAAAAGACACGTCCCATTACTAAAGAGCCCATGCTTAACCAACCCAACAATTCTCCTACTCTCATTTCCACTCCTTTTGCTTTTCATAGCTCCACCTCCTTTCTCTTCCCATTATTAATACAATAGATCCCAGAGCCTCAGAAAACCCGAACCAACAAGCAATGGCTATGCTAAAATTGATACAGAACTGGGAGCCTTTGGACAAACTGAGGCTGGAAACAGAAAAATAATCCCAAAGGAAGTACAGAACTTTACAGCATTAAAAAGAAAAATAAAAGCACTAGACCTTGAGAGTGTAAACTCAAATTCATAAGGTTTTATCATTCTCTCCTTATAGTTCTAGAGACACTCAGTTCAGTTGCTCAGTCATGTCCGACTCTTTGTGACCCCATGGACTGCAGCACGCCCGGCCTCCCTATCCATCACCAATTCCCAGAGTTCACCTAAACTCATGTCCATTGAGTCGGTGATGCCATCCAACCATCTCATCCTCTGTTGTCCCCTTCTCCTCCTGCCCTCAATCTTTCCCAGCATCAGGGTCTTTTCAAATCAGTCAGCTCTTTGCATCAGGTGGCCAAAGTATTAGAGTTTCAGCTTCAACATTAGTCCATCCAGCGAACACCCAGGACTGATGATCTCCTTTAGGATGGACTGGTTTGATCTCCTTGCTGTCCAAGGGACTCTCAAGAGTCTTCTCCAATACCACAGTTCAAAAGCATCAATTCTTTGGTGCTCAGCTTTCTTTACAGTCCAATTCTCATATCCATACATGGCTACTGGAAAAACCATAGTTTTGACTAGACGGACTTTTGTTTGCAAAGTAATGTCTCTGCTTTTTAATATGTTGTCTAGGTTGGTCATAACTTTCCTTCCAAGGAGTAAGCGTCTTTTAATTTCATGGCTGCAATCACCATCTGCAGTGATTTTGGAGCCCAGAAAAACAAAGTCAGCCACTGTTTCCACTGTTTCCCCATCTATTTGCCATGATCTTCGTTTTCTGAATGTTGAGCTTTAAGCCAACTTTTTCACTCTCCTCTTTCACTTTCATCAAGAGGCTCTTTAGCTCTTCTTCACTTTCTGCCATAAGGGTAGTGTCATCTGCAAATCTGAGGTTACTGATATTTCTCCCAAGCAGTCTTGATTCTAGCTTGTGCTTCATCCAGCCCAGCAATTCTCATGATGTACTCTGCATATAAGTTAAATAAGTAGGGTGACAATATAGAGCCTTAACGTACTCCTTTTCCTATTTGAAACCAGTCTGTTGTTCCATGTCCAGTTATAACTGTTGCTTCCTGACCTGCATACAGATTTCTCAAGAGGCAGGTCAGGTGGTCTGGCATTCCCATCTCTTTCAGAATTTTCCACAACTTATTGTGATCCGTATAGTCAAAGGCTTTGGCATAGTCAATAAAGCAGAAATAGATGTTTTTCTGGAACTCTCTTGCTTTTTCTATGATCCAGCAGATGTTGGCAATTTGATCTCTGGTTTCTCTGCCTTTTCTAAATCCATCTTGAACATCTGGAAGTTCACAGTTCATATATTGCTGAAGCCTGGCTTGGAGAATTTTGAGCATTACTTTGCTAGCGTGCGAGATGAGTGCAATTGTGTGGTAGTTTGAGCATTCTTTGGCATTGCCTTTCTTTGGGATTGGAATGAAAACGGACCTTTTCCAGTCCTGTGGCCACTGCTGAGTTTTCCAAATTTGCTGGCATATTGAGTGCAGCACTTTCACAGCATCATCTTTTAGGACTTGAAACAGCTCAACTGGAATTCCATCACCTCCACTAGCTTTGTTCATAGTGATGCTTTCTAAGGCCCACTTGACTTCACATTCCGGGATGTCTGGCTCTAGGTGAGTGATCACACTATCCTGATTATCTGGGTCATGAAGATCTTTTTTGTATAGTTTGTGTATTCTTGCCACCTCTTCTTAATATCTTCTGCTTCTAAAGACACTATTAGACTCTATATGACAAATTACATTTTTATTTAAAGAGAATGTTTCTCTCTGAAGCTTAAACATGCCAATGTTGAACATATTTACTTCCCAAATACAGATTCTAGAGAAGACATAGAATTGGCTCCACTTACTGCTCCTTTACGGATACATATGGCTTTGACAGTTCCTTGGGGTTTACTAAGGGCATCTTGGAGAAATCCAACTTCTGTGTTTCTGAACATGTCACTGATATCTACAATCTGGAAAATAGAACAGAAGAAGGTAACTCAACGTGAGGTCATTTTTATCACAAAACCTTTTACAAACAAGATTTTAAAGAGGAGAATAGATCTTAACATTTACAGAGCACGTTCATCCAGTGTTTACTGCAGGTTGGGCACCATAAAAATGTTAAGGTACTAATGTATCAGTAATAGTTCATTTCATCTGTACAATGAGAGTATGAGGTAGGCCCTCTTATTATCCCCATTTAATAAAGAGGAAACCAAGGCACAAAGAAATGACTTGCCCAAGATAACACAGCCAGTAAGTAGCAGAGCCAGAATTTAACTTAGGCAGCCTAACTTAAGAAGAACGACCATTTCATATTACAAAAGAAACAAGGAGTAGTTAACCTGGCTGCTGTAAGCAGGTAGGTATAACTTTTTCTGTTACATTTTTTTCATTATAAGAATTAAGTGCTGCCTATTTGTGGACCAGGCAGAATTCAGTTTCTAAGGAATCTACACTGAGAACCAAGATAAATGTCATCAGCATTACAGCAATGAAGAACTGTTGCTCTCTAAGAGAAAATAAAAAGTGGCTTCCTAAGGGAAACTGCTCTGCGAATAAACATTTCCCATGTTTGAGCTCTTTATAGACCAGGGAAAGAGAATAAATAACCCTTAATCATTTGCCTTCCAAGTCCATTTTAGCTTAAGAAAAATTCAAGAGGAAAGAGTAAGTTTTTTTTTCTTTCAAGTTACCATTCACATCCATATAACTAATAACTTGTCAGTAGGAAAAACCTTGCTCTTGAAAATGGATCTTGGAACACAGTAGATAGAGAAAAGGTATTGTAATGTTGCTGCTGCTGCTAAGTTGCTTCAGTCGTATTCGATTCTTTGCGACATCATAGACGGAAGCCCACCAGGTTCCCTCGTCCCTGGGATTCTCCAGGCAAGAACACTGGAGTGGGTTGCCATTTCCTTCTCTAGTGCATGAAAGTGAAAAGTGAAAGTGAAGTCGCTCAGTCGTGTCTGACTCTTCGTGACCCCATGGACTGCAGCCTACCAGGCTCCTCCGTCCATGGGATTTTCCAGGCAAGAGTACTGGAGTGGGGTGCCATTGCCTTCTCCGATTGTAATGTTAACATGCTATTATTCTCTCTTGCTGTCGCTGGGTAACAACAAAAGTAACAAGCTAAGGGAACAGCAAAAAATATGATACAACAGTGTAACTGGTTGTAAAGGTTAAAGTGGTTCAAAATTGACTACAGGACCATTTGGGGGCAGAGTCCTGGGAAAAGTGAAGAAAAGTACCTTCATCCCAAAGCGAGTGTCAGGTTTATCGGTTCCATAGCTGGCCAGTGCCTCAGCAAAAGGCATGGAAGGAAAAGGGACCACCAGAGGATCTTTGTCACTGGGCCACGAATACTGGAGCAAGCCCTCAATTAGACTCTGGACGCCCGTCTGGTCTACAAAGGACATCTCTATGTCGATCTGAAACCGAAACAACATACGGAAACTAACTTGAAGAGCCACCGTATTAATAAAGACATACACAGTTATGTATTCCTCTTGTTTCAAATTACCATTGGATTCTGTTCTTACTACGTGGGGGAGCAGGTTAAATATTGTAGTATGTCTGTTTTGTGCCAGGCCCTGTGCTAATGCTCTACATACATCCAACTGTTAGTGCCCACAACTATCCCATGGCTGAAGGCTCAGAGAGGCTAAGTGACTTCTGAGTGTGTGCAGTTAAACTGTATTTGATCTTAATGTCTGTCCATCTCTAAATCTTACGGCTTTTGTGCTTCACCTACACTGGTTAATATGATATAACATAGAAACTAAATCATAATAGCTTTGTTCACACTGACTAGATCTGTTTACAGATTAAATGTCAACACGAGAAATTGTTGGTTTTAGTGCACAAGAGATTTTTTTAAAAGAACTTTATCATATCATGATCATTGAAACACTTTAGGAATCTGTTCATCCTTAGTTTATGACCATATTCTTTTTCTTTTAATTTATTTTTTAATTGAAGGATAATTGCCTTACAGAATTTTGTTGTTTTCTGTCAAACATCAACATGAGACCATATTCTTTGTAAATGGATCAAAAATTAAATAATTAATGCCTTAACTACAGGTTGGTTTAATTAAATATCTGATAGATAAATGGAATGAGAAGAAAGTATAATTTCTGTCCACATTCTTGGGTGTAGCAAGGCTGAATCAATAAGAGGCGAATGAATATAAGTACCTGAGTAAATTCAGGCTGTCTGTCTGGTCTTGAACCTTCGTCTCGGTAACATCGGGCAACCTGAAAATATCTACAATTGGAAAACAGCATTAATTCAGTCAGGATTCTAGAAACACACACACACTTTCCCCTAATAGTTCCTGGCAATGTAGGCTATGAAATAATACTACTACTAAAGCAACGCAAGAAACTGTAAAATCCTTAAGATGCTCTAACCTACTCCGACATATGGTTGACCCACGAGAAGTTAACTACTCTGTATATTTTCTTAAAAACATACAATGGCACCTTTGGATGTCCAAATATTAGACTGACACACAGGACAGTCCATGCTTCTTTATATACATACTCTTTTGCTTCAGCCAAACTGAAATACCCACTGCTCCATGAGTACACTTGAGCCTTCCTGGGCTATGCTGTTCCAACTTTCATTTTCACCTGCTGAAATGCAGCTCTGTCCCAGAAGGCCTAGATCACAAAGTTTTTAATGATATTCCCCAAAACAATATAATTTCCAACTACTTAAGGCAACCAGTCTGCAACTCTCAGCATACTTATTTTTGGTTTACGTCACACTTGGTTTTATTATCCTGTTTTGTCTTAGATTCATCAGCTCAAGAGCAAAACCTATTCTTTTTTGTTTTTAACCCCTTGTCCCATCTATTAGCATAGAACTTTGTACATAATGGACACCGAATAAATCTTTACATAATAACTACACGTTTTTAGGGTATTTTACAAGTATTTTCCAAACTCTCATACATTTTCGAAACTTCTTTTGAAAGATTAGACAATTTTGTGTTTCCTTTCCCCTCTTTCCCTTTTTTCTGACCACTGCTAGCATAAAGAAAGCTCACCTGTCTAGACCACCAACCATCAGAAGCTGCTTAAACTGTTGAGGACTCTGAGGGAGAGAATAAAACTTCCCAGGTTCCCTGGATGGTATTACAAACTCTTTTGCACCCTTTGAATGAGAGAGAGGGAGTGCAGAAATATTATTAAAAAAACATATCCAACAACTGGTGGAAGTCGTTCCTCAATGAAATCAACTAAAGAGTAAAGTTCCCACAAATGACAGTTCATTTCTTACTCATCCTTCAGTCCCCAAAAGGTTGGCACATAGTAGGCTTTAAATAATGTTTGTACATATTAAGTATAATAATATTTGTACATATTAAGTATACTTAATATTCAGTTCAGTTGCTCAGTCGTGTCTGACTCTTTGAGACCCCATGAACCGCACGCAGCACGCCAGGCCTCCCTGTTCATCACCAACGCCCAAAGTCCACCCAAACCCATGTCCATTGAGTCGGTGATGCCATCCAACCATCTCATCCTCCGTCGTCCCTTTCTTGTCCTGCCCTCAATCTTTCCCAGCATCAGGGTCTTTTCAAATGAGTCAGCTCTTCACATCAGGTGGCCAAAGTATTGGAGTTTCAGCTTCAACATCAGTCCTTCCAATGAACACCCAGGACTGATCTTTAGGATGGACTGGTTGGATCTCCTTGCAGTTCAAGGGACTCTCAAGAGTATTCTCCAATACCACAGTTCAAAAGCATCAATTCTTTGGTGCTCAGCTTTCTTTATAGTCCAACTCTAACATCCATAATGACTACTGGAAAAACCATAGCCTTGACTAGATGGACCTTTGTTGGCAAAGTAATGTCTCTGCTCTTGAATATGCTATCTAGGTTGGTCATAATTTTCCTTCCAAGAAGTAAGCATCTTTTAATTTCCTTGCTGCAATCACCATCTGCAGTGATTTTGGAGCCCCCCAAAATAAAGTCAGCCACTGTTTCCCCATCTCTTTGCCATGAAGTGATGGGACCGATGCCATGATCTTAGTTTTCTGAATGTTGAGCTTTAAGCCAATTTTTTCCCTCTCCTCTTTCACTTTCATCAAGAGGCTCTTTAGTTCTTCTTCACTTTCTGCCATAAGGGTGGTGTCATCTGCAAATTTGAGGTTATTGATATTTCTCCCAGCAGTCTTGATTCCAGCCTGTGCTTCCTCCAGCCCAGCGTTTCTCATGATGTACTCTGCACATAAGTTAAATAAGCAGGGTGACAATATACAGCCTTGACGTACTCCTTTTCCTATTTGGAACCAGTCTGTTGTTCCATGTCCAGTTCTAACTGTTGCTTCCTGACCTGCATACAGGCTTCTCAAGAGGCAGGTCAGGTGGTCTGGTATTCCCATCTCTTTCAGAATTTTCCACAGTTTATTGTGATCCACACAGTCAAAGGCTTTGGCATAGTCAATAAAGCAGAAATAGATGTTTTTCTGGAACTCTCTTGCTTTTTCGATAATCCAGTGGATGTTGGCAGTTTGATCCCAACTTAGTATTATGCTTTTTGAGATGAATGCCCAATTGTGTTACTAGTTAAAAGTTTTTTGTTTTTTTTAATTTGGAATCCTGTTTATTTATTATTTTTGGCTGTGCTGGATCTTTGTTCTATGTGGTGGTTTTCTCTAGTTGCAGCAATCAGGAGCTAGTCTCCAGTTGTGGTGTGCAGGCTTCTCATTGCAGTGGCTTCTCTAATTGCAGAGCATGGGCTCAGGGTGCACAGGCATCAGTAGGTGTGCTGCATGGGCTCAGCAGTTTCAGTACATGGGCTTAGTTGTTGCGCGGCACGTAGAATCTTTCTGGACCAGTGATAGAATCCGTGCCCCAGCACTGGCAGGCCGATTCTTCACCACGGGACCAGGAGGGAAGTCCAACTAAAAGGATTTTGGGCATCAGTTCCTATGCAAGTAATTCTTAATTGCTTATCTAAACTTAAACTATAATTTTATAAGTCCATGGATTGTATAAATACCAGTGTTTGGAAATGTCAGTTCTTAGTGAACATGTGATTTAGTTTTAAAGAACAAATTCATTATTGATTGGTAGCTATAAAGCTCAATGGAAAGAAAATGATATAGGATTAAAACATTCTGACTAAAAGTATTAACCCATATTATTTTTTCAACTCTAAAAACACCTAGTTAATGTGACCATCCTAAGGCAGTAAAATAAAAGAAATAGAACTAAGGCAATATAAAAGCAAAGTGGTCTAGTTTCATAACCAGCAGGACATTATTAGTAGGCTGACTTAAGGAATATACATACCCCTGGAGTCCTCTTGAATAATGTTGGTGTTTCTACATCCACAAAACCTAAAAAAGAGAGACATGTCAGAATTTAATAGATGGGAATTTACCAAACATGAATTTACCAAGTACTGTCCAACAAATCTGAGGCTACCATTTAATTAGGAATTTTGACTGTAATTGAGTTACCAAGCACATTAATGCTGGTTTCCACCAGTTCAAGAGGGAAGCTGAAGATTTTCTATTCTGTTCATAAAGTTTGTACTCTTGTCCTGAAATAATTCTGTTGACGGATTCTTGTGTATTGAACTGTTCTGGTTTTCCTGTTCTGCTAGCATAGCAAATATAACACAAATATAGTAGAAAAAAGTCCAGGGCTGATTGAAAAGTCTAGTTTCATTCACATGACATTTCTTCTTCTTCTTCTTTTCTTAAATTTTATTTAATTGGCTGCCTCAGGTTTTAGTTTGGGCATGTGGGATCTAGTTTTCTGACCAGAGATCAAACCTAGGCCCCCTGCTTTGGGAGTGCAGTCTTAACACTGAATCACCAGGCAAGTCCCTCATGTGACATTCCTGAGCTCCCAATAAATGATGTGTAAGCATGAGAAACAATTAAGAAAACTTACAGATAAAAACCAAAGGGCTGGTCCACCTCAATGTGATGGGCAATATATAGCCGATATACACAGGCACTATCACCTTGAAAAGTCTATATTTATGACCCAGGTTCCAAATAGGAAAAGGAGTACATCAAGGCTGTATATTGTCACCCTGCTTATTTAACTTGTATGCAGAGTACATCATGAGAAATGCTGGGCTGGATGAAGCACAAGCTGAAATCAAGATTGCCGGGAGAAATATTAATAACCTCAGATACGCAGATGACACCACCCTTATGGCAGAAAGTGAAGAGGAACTAAAAAGCCTCTTGATGAAAGTGAAAGTGGAGAGTTGAAAAGTTGGCTTAAAACTCAACATTCAGAAAACGAAGATCATGGCATCTGGTCCCATCACTTCATGGGAAATAGGTGAGGAAACAGTATCAGACTTTATTTTTCTGGGCTCCAAAATCACTGCAGATGGTGACTGCAGCCATGAAATTAAAAGATACTTACTCCTTGGAAGGAAAGTTATGACCAACCTAGATAGCATATTCAAAAGCAGAGACATTACTTTGCCAACAAATGTCTGTCTAGTCAAGGCTATGGTTTTTCCTATGGTCATGTATGGATGTGAGAGTTGGACTGTGAAGGCTGAGCGCTGAAGAATTGATGCTTTTGAACTGTGGTGCTGGAGAAGACTCTTGAGAGTCCCTTGGACTGCAAGGAGATCCAACCAGTCCATTCTGAAGGAGATCAACCCTCGGATTTCTTTGGAAGGAATGATGCTAAAGCTGAAACTCCAGTACTTTGGCCACCTATGCGAAGAGTTGACTCATTGGAAAAGACTCTGATGCTGGGAGGGATTGGGAGCAGGAGGAGAAGGGGGCGACAGAGGATGAGATGGCTGGATGGCATCACTGACTTGATGGACATGAGTCTGAGGGAACTCCCAGAGTTGGTGATGGACAGGGAGGCCTGGTGTGCTGTGATTGATGGGGTCGCAAAGAGTCGGACACGACTGAGCAACTGAACTGAACTGAACTGAGGGAACTAAATTATGCTTTATGTTACTAAATTATGCTCTGTGTTACTAAATTATGCTCTAGGATAAAACACATGGAAATTATTGTTTCTTTCCTTACCATGTAGATTACAGAGATATTCCCGCATTTTCATGACCATCTGGGATCTCAGTCGCAGGTTATACTGCATTTGGACACTACGCAAATCTAAGTAGCGGTACTGCAAACGAAGAGTCTCTGTTTTCTAAACAAATGTAAAGATTTTTATGTTTAAATATGCTTCAAATGTTAAAATATTTCAAATGTTTCAATCATTAAAAAGGTATTAACTTTAGACACAGACTGAATTTTCAAAAACTTTAGCTCTATCTTTAGCTTCTACCAGTTGTATATACACCAGCATCCTTAATTCTCACAATTTCTAGGCTTGTTACTAGTACAGATTTTACATTTTTCAGGGAACCACACTTCACTGACTGAAATTTACCTACTTTTCTAAACTTGTATCCATTCATTTCCGCCCTCCCTCTTTTTTTCTTTCTTGACCACACCATGGGGCTTATTGAAATCTCCGTTCCCCAACCAGGGATTGAACCTGGGCCATGGCAGTGAAAGGATTCTGGAATCCTAACCACTAGGTCACCGGGAACTCTCTATCCATTATTCATTTTTAAGCCTGGAGTTTGGTCTTGAAAAAATAGAAAAAGTAAAGATTTCAAAGATTATTAAAAAATCAACAGCAGAGCCAAAAACAGCCACGACTTTTCACCTGAATGGGAGAAGTGAAATGAAGGGAACAGAGGACGACGCTACAACTGTACTGGTAGGAACATAACGAGGAGGTCTGCTTATTTTTTAAGATGGTAAATCTTTGCCTCCCTCTTGTGCTGACAACTTTTTTTTAAAAAGTCCTTTCCCCAGAATAGGTTATTTCTTTGATACTAAAATAGAAATAGAAGAACTGTCTGCCACTTCTCTTTTTAAGAGCTTATAGCTGGGGGAAAACTGTACATTTCCTCCCTGCCCCCCCCCCCCCCCCCCCCGCCATAACAAGGTCAACTCTGTACTTATATTGCTTTTTCTAATTAAAATATTAAGTATTGGGAACTCAAATATAAGACAAAGTGGCCATACAATTTAAAAATGTATGTTTTATAGGTTAGTTTACAAATTAGGTATTATACAGGTAGCTATAGATTATTTGTGACAACTGTAGATAATTGTCACAAAGCTGAAAAGTAGCTGGGCTTACATATTCAGGGCTATCTAGCTTTCTCAAAGAATATCCTAAATTAAAGTAATAATATTTGTATGATTTATAAACATTTTATCATTGTTAGAGGCTTAAACTTAACATGTGCATTGCTCAATATATGCCATTTGGCCATTCTAATGGTAGATACAAATTTCCCTACAAAATGTAAAACCATAGCAACAAAAAAACTTGAACAAAATGACACTGAAGTCTTAAAGAGAACCATGTTTCCAACTGTCTGAAAAAACATTCTAGCTTAATGAAATGTTGATATTTAAGAACAGTTTACCAGGAAATTATAAAATTAGAAGAATATTCATGACATAGCTATAACAGAATGCTTAATTTCGTAGAAAAACTTTTTCTTAAAATTCCAAAAACACTTTGCTGGTTACCAGCATTTTCTAGACACTCTGTTTTATTAGTAACAGAAGATGGCACCTTCATAAAGTCCTTAATTTCAAAGGGCAGCTTCTTGCAGGAATTCAGAAGTTTAGCTGTCTTAACTTTGATTTCAATCTCACCTGTTGGCATTTTCTTAAAGAGAGAGAAAAGACCTGTTTTAAAAATCATTCAATCGATCATGTACACAATGAATATTTATGAAATGCAAGCATTTATTTACATATGTAAAACGCATGGGATGCTAATAGTGCATAGTCTAAAACATAAATGTCTGTGTATGACTGATGTTCTTATGCGTCTTTGTGGCTGACGAGCTCATTAACAAATGTCTTAACATGCATATTTATTTAGGTGCTTATGTTCGCAGTGATGATTTTTAAATCTGTAGGTTCATCTGTAGAACCTGCAGAGCTTTAGTGCTAGATATCTAATAGATACACAGTCTCTGTTGCTTGAATGTGTTGATTGTGCAAATGTACACAGGTAAAATTTAAATAGACGGTTTCTAAATTACTAACTGGATTCTTTTGTCCTGGAGGTCGGGAAATTACTGTCCCAGACACTTGCACCACAGATTCCATGGGAGCTTCACATAAAATCTTCTTCACCGAAGCAGCAGACTACAGAGTAAGAGGGAAAAACAGTTCCAACAAACAAGTGAACTTAAAGAACTCTGCAGCAACTAGATTATGGCTTAGAAAAATGTTAATACTCATAGCTTAATTACCATAAATACCAGGGCTGCCGTTAATGACTTTATTAAAGAATTTGGTTAAAAAAAAACACAAAAACTTGATAAATTGAATCCCCATTTTGATGCCATATAACCGAGCATATAAAACTATTAGTTAAGAATTAAATTTGTTTTTCCTTAAGAGAAACTAAGAAGAATGATTAATGCAAACAAGCCCCACATACTTTAAAGGCAACTGTCTCCAAATTTTTTTTCCTTAATAGAAAGTAAGAAGAATGATTAATGCAAACAAGCCCCACATACTTGAAAGGCAACTGTCTCCAGGGTTAAACTTAGGGACAGTTAAATCCAGGAGCAATGAAAGACTTCTCCTAGGTTAGCTATGCTCATTTCTGATATCTGAAAGATAACCCATGACTCTTTACTTAATTCAAACATTAACAGCTGAGTAAATCTTATTTTTCTCAGGCATATAAAAATTTGTAAATATTACCACATTAGAAACCAATTGGCCAAGAAGCATGGCGAGAATTATCTAATTTTAATGGTAATTATTTCTGGAGCAGGTAGTACTTCATATGGCTCAATCTCAAAGGGTACAAACAGATCTACAGTGAAAAGTCTCTCTCCTATCTTTTCCCTCCACCCCTTAATTCCCCTCCTCAACGTTATGTGTCGTTTCAGGTATATTTTGTAACACACACACACACACACAGACACACACACGCCCTTTTAGTACAGATAATATCACTCTACATGCTCTTCTGTATCCTGTTTTCATATCTAACAATACAATTTGGATTTTTTCCCGTATTAGTATATAAAGAGCTTCTTCCAGCTTTTCCTTGCTGTGAGGATGTACGTTAATTTTTATACCAGTCTCTTATTGGGGAATGTCTAAGTTATTCCCAACTTTCAATTAAAAACAATTCAGCAGTGAATAATCTGGTATTATATTTGTGTCATTTTGCATCTATGTTAGTCTGTTTGTAAGATAACTTTAAGATAATTGATTGGAACTGGAATGAATGGTTCAAAGAATGTATGCATTTATGATTTTGATATTGCCAATTGCCCTCCATAGTGCTAGTGCCAACTTGTACTTCCTCCAGGAATGGATGAGCATTTATTTTCCCAAACACTGTGTGTTGTCAATCTAATGCATCAAAAATAACAATTCTGTATAATGTTTTTTTTTGCCATGTTGCATGGCTTGCAGGGTCTCAGTTCTTCAACCTTGGGCCATGGCAGTGAAAGTCTGGAATCCTAACCACTAGGCCACCAGGGAATTCCCCAATTCTGTGCAATGTAATTCACATTTTTCTGCCTATGAGTAAAGTTGGCACATTTTCATATGTCTACAGACATATAAAAAAACGGCCATTTATATCTTCTTTTCTATAGATTTTATGTTCATATTCTGCATTCATATTTCTACTGGATCACTGGTCTTAAAAAAATGTTTTTATTGATTTGTAGAAGCCTTTATGTATTAGAGAAATTAGTCCTTTGTCTGTAACATGAATTGTACATATTTTTTCCCAGTTTGTCATCAGTCTTAATGCTGCTTACAGTAGTTTTAACAAAAACCTCAAGCACACTGATCCAACATGCTTTGTTTCAAAGCATCAAAGAAACTTTCACGTAATAGGAGGACCTTTCTATTACCTCATCCTGGGGAATGACAACTTGAACAAGTCCATGGAAATCTCTTAGGACCAGGAAGATATTTTGCCTGATTAATGAATAAAATGAACATATTAGGATAAAATCTCTGAGACCAAAATTTAAGCAGGCAAAACAAACTAAACAAAAAGCCCATGCAATTTCTCACGTTCTTTTTTTATAATAAATACTGTGCTTCATAGCTATCTATATTCATGCAATTATCTATGTAGGTTATTAAGGAAAAAACACTTTTTTCATTTGCAATATCAACTTTTATTAGCTGTATGTACAGCTTACGAATAATATCCAGATGAGTTATTAATAAAAAGGCAGATTTTTAAAAATTTTATTAGCTTAAGTCTTTATAAGAAAATTTAACTAAATTTGGAAACCTTGCACATATTAAAATCCAAAAGTAATATTTTAGGATATTAGAGACATCTGATTGGTCATTTTTTTAAATGCAGCAATATAAAATCTTACCTTTTTCTAAATATATGACTCAAAGACATGTGTTTGAGCAAACCCTGGGAGATAGTGAAAGACAAGGAAGTCTGGCATGCTGCAGTCCACGGGGTCGACTTAGCAACTGAACACCACCACCAAATATGAGATGCAATCTAAAATTTTCTAAAAGAGGTCTAATACTAACTTAAACCTCTACAAACTATCAAAAGGTCCCCAAATCCCAATATTTTAGCATTCAACCTACATTTCTCACGTTCTTAGTACCAAGAAGAGGTACAGAAAAGCCTCCTCAGATTTTCATTTCAGGAGATAGAAGTCACCAAAGGTATGGGTCAAATATCCACCCAAAGGGGACATATTTTTTAGGAAAGTCACACAATCTATGTATTTTGGAGCTCTTCATTGTGAATTACTGTGCTATTCACATATGTTCTAGAAATAAAGAGCCAAACAACAAAAAAATGGACTCAACAGCAAGGAATCATTGTTCATATTTTTAGGCCTTTCTCTACCTAAATTTAGAATAAAATATGCTTTTTTATGCTATTGATGCTTATCAGCTTACCCAATTACTAGTTCTAGGAACTCTTCAATCTTAGTAAATCTAGAGACATTTCTGTCCTCTGGTAGATCACACTTCATTATTATACGCTTCAACAAATGTTACTGGTACTTACTGAGTGACACTATTTGAGTTTTTCAAAACAAAATAAAACTGAAAACTCAATGACTTCTGAGAATCCTGCAAGAGCTGCAAAGCTTTTATTCTTCTGACGGTTGAAAATTAATAAAGGTTTGAAACTGCCTTGGGAAAACCATCATCATGTGTTCTTACACCACTTGCCTCTATCTACCTTCGGAACTGAATCCATCCACATAAGGTGACTTCTTGGCCTAAGTGAGAAGAACGCAACTCTCCACATGTGTTGGTCCGGGCAACAAAGCTACTGAGTTCTTTTGAAAAAGAGGGGGAAAAAGGCAAGATTAAAAGTATATCATTTGCAAATTTCTGAGAATAGACTCTTAAATCATACCATCTTTGGTATTTCATGTCAATGGATAAAATCTAAAGTTGAAGAACGTAATCAATCACTATTAAAATTGCCTGCAAATATGTCAAAATCCAAGTGAATAACTGTCAATGTAAAATTTTGCCTCCTCTTAAGACTATAAATATTTTTGATCACTCAGTGTTTGCACCGATCTGTTCTTTATAGTGCACATTCTTCCTCAAATGAAGTAAAAGTCCTGGAAATTACAGAAGTTTGTTGGTGCAGTAACTGGTTTTAGTATATGAATCTAGAGTGAAACAGTCACTTGTACACTAGAAAACCCTATTTAAAGTATTCTCAAGTATGCAAGAATATTTTAGGCTTCTTATTTAGGCATCAACTAAATGAACAGACTATTCATGTGATTACTCTACTGGTCTTTTTAAACTTCAGGGGAAAAAATAAAAAAGGAAGAGGGTGAATAATGTGCTCCTATACATAAAGCTAGCCAGTCAAGACTTGTGGGGAAATGGAATAAAGCACTCTGGCTGCAGAGAACAAGAGGCAGTGCTGTTCAGAGGACAAAGTTCCATACTGCATTCACCTGGAATTCTCTGTGAACTCAGTACCATACTTCGGGCGGCAGAACTCCAGATCAACTGGGTGGTCCTTCTGGTGGGTGTGGATAATTCCCCGCACAGTCGACTTAACCAACAGAACATGTTGGAGCCGCAGGATGGTAAAACGCTCAGGAATCTCACGCTGCAGGTGTTGAATGGTGGTCAAAAGTCAGTTTAGGAACTGTAACAAATCCCTTAAAACGCCAGGAGTTCCCACTCTTTTTAATATTGAAGCCCTTGTCCTCTGAACATTCAAATGCTCGTGTAGGTAAACTAGATAAATCTGCAAAGTCGTTGGGGCCTTTGGGGAAAGTGAGTAGGGTAAAGATTTTTTAATACCCTTTCCCCCTTCTCAATGCATCCGTTTGCACTTCTATTAAAGGTAGGCCAGAAGCGACAAGCGAATGACTCCATACAGCAGCGCAAGGCGGGATACCACGACCGTGCAGAGGCAGAAAGGGGCCGGTCAGCAGGCGCACGCCCTTCCCGTCTTTCCACGCTTTCCTGAAGGTTCCCGCGGGCAGAACCGGAAAACAGGGAAGAAATCAACCCCGCATTTCAAACCTCCCAAACCTGTCGGCCGACCTCTAGTCTTCAGAAGGAGGAAAGCAAGCAAATCCACAATGCTTTTAGGGCCTGGAACCACTCATACATGCCACTGAGCGCCATTCACTCCTTAACCCACCCCGCGACGAACCAAAATTACGGTAGAAGGAGTCAACCAATCAGAGCGCGGGGGAGGAGGCAGGGTGTCGTCGCAGCCATATTTACTACGGGAGGAAATTGGAAGGAATGCTTAACGCCGGTAAAAAAGGAAGACAGAGAGAAGGGAAGTAGACGGTAACGGTTAGATCGTTCCCATGCCCTCAGTTAAAATGGCGACCGTAGTTGCTTCATTAGCTTCACAGACTTGGTATCGGCACCGCGGAGACGTCCTGCGTCCGGCCGCAGAGCGAGTCGGGAAACGATTTTAAACGGAAGAGGTGGCTGAACGCCAATTTGCCGCTTCTCAAAGGCGGGATTTCCGAGCTAGCGTTGGCCTCTGAGGGCTCAAGTGGAGAGGGGCGAGGTGGGACACACTGTCCCTTGCCCTTTCCCTCCGCGGGCTGAAGCTGACTCCTTATGAGCGAGGGTCGCGGAGCTGGTGGTTGAGGCAGCGGATATATCCCTTCGGCTTGAGGTGCCAGGCTGGGCTGGCGTCTTTGGGAGCGGAGGTCTTTCTGGGCTCGTTTGCGTCCGTCTTGAAGCGTCCTGTGGTGGAGCTTGAGGGAATTTGGGAGGGCCAGGGGTTCTTCTGGACTTTCTTTTTGCTGTCATTTTGGCGGCTTTTTTACCTCGAGGGATTGCAGTTTTGATGGAGTTTTGGATCCCGGCTTGAAGAATGATTCGTGAAGGGAATGGGTGACAGCGTCATCACGGCATTTTATTGGTAAGATACTTTGTTATTGGTTCAGCCATAGCAGTAAACTTTGTGTTTTGCCCTGTCGTGTGGTCGTTACCTTTACAATACTTGGCTGCTCAGGTGCGTTTCACAGGACCTGCTTAGCTCTGGGCTAAGCATTTGTTGCAGGGTAAAGCCAATTCTGATTCCGTGTTGAAACTGTTTCTTTGACTTGCTTGTAGTTGCTTTTGTTATTGTAGTACATAGTGGCCTGCCTGAGAATTCTGCACCTCTGCCTGACTGTTATTAAAGTGCCTTGGTTTAGAACCCTGCCCGCCTGTAGATGACAGGAAGGAAGAAATTAGTACATCCCCTGCCTAAGGCTTGTTCTTCTAGGAGATACTTTCAAGATTAATGGCCTTTTTACTTTGTTTCCTCACCTCCTCCCATCTCTCATCTATAAAAGAACTGGCATCTAGCGCAGGATAAGATGGTTATTTTGAGATGTTAGTCTACCATCTTCTTGGTCAACTGGCTTTCCGAATACAGTCATAAAATAAAGAAAATTTATTTTCTTTATTGGAAAATAATTGGCTTCCCTGAACACCTCATCTCTGAATCATTGACCTGTCTTGTGGTGAGCAGAGGGAGCTTGGATTTGGTAATACATTGGTGTTATTGGGCGATTGGACTTAGGTGTTGGTGGCAAGGTACAAAGGTGATTTAAGTAAGGGTCCATTTCTTCACAGACTTAACCACAGGGAAAAAAAGACCTTTCTTCACCCCCTTCTCCTACCATTTACACATGCATAAAACATTTTGCATTCAACCTTAGAGGGCTGTTAGATTTTGGGAAGACCGTTTGTCCATGGATCTTGGGGTAAGAACTAAAGCAGTAAAGAGTGAACCCAAATAGGGTCAGATACTATGATCAGATAAGGTGGTGCCTTGAAGCCCAGACAGAGAGTTCTGACTCCATTTATTTAGGTGTGTGGGAATTGTTACGGGATCTCAAGCAAGGTAATGACAAGGTAAGAGAGGTGTCTATGGAAAAACTAGTCTTGGGTTGGGAAAAGGGTTGGGTTGGGGAAAGGGGCTTGAGTTGGAAATAAGTGGCTAAAATTAAGAATGGAAGTGAAGGTGATTTGAGAGGGCTAATAAATATATTTTTAAGGAATATATCACAATTTGATGGTACTTTGGATGTAAAACTTGAGTGAAGAGTAAAAGATGACTAAGGTGTATTTTAATAGGCAGGGAGAAAAATGAGAAGGAAGAGTTGGAATTGTTACCGAGAAACAGGGTAGTTGGAGAGGAAAGATTGGTCGTGGAATAATGTTTAGCTTTGAACTTAATGAGTTCGAGGACACAGAAGTTCAGTGTTTTACAGGAAATTGGAAATGCAGGTGCAAAAGTATGGGACTAGAGGAGTCGTATATTGAATGAATGTTTCCTTATGGAGAACAAGTGATTTCAGAGTTTGGGGAGACACCAGCTGTTGCAACTGGAGGAAGCAAAGGAGTCAGCAAATGAATCAGAAGAAACTATAAGAAACAAGGAGGAGAAATAGTTGAGTGTTTGAAAAGAACAAGATAGCAGAAAGTTTAGAGGAATAAGGATGAGCAAACTTGATGACCCAATGATTGTCCATGATTTTCACAAAAACATTGTTGACAGTCTTCAAAGGGCCAGTGGTAATCTTCAAATTGCAGTGTCTTTGTAGTGATAGATACGTAAGAGATTGCTAAAGATATCTAGTAAAATATTTATTAGTAAATGGAGGCAATAGTTGTATACCACATTTCCAGGAAAGTGGTCTCAAAAGGAATGAGATGAATAGGTTTTAAACAAATATGCTCAGCAGTGGAAGAAAAGTATCCTGTGGAGTAGAGATAAGAGATGATAGAGGTTTGAAATAAACATGGAAGATTGTGCCTAAGGGGGATGTGAAGGACTATGGAGATCAAGAATATCAGTTGATGGACTGACTTTAGAAAGCAAGTAAAAGGACCTCTTTCCTTATAGTTGAAAGGAAGAATGTTAGGAAAGTAAAGTATTGAATCAAAATATATTTTAACCTCTTTAATTATCAGGCAGGGCAAAAATACTCATTGTTGAGTATGGAGTGAGAAAATAAAACAGATATAAATCATTTTCTGATCTTTAATGCATGGATTGGGCTATTTCACATTACTGTAGTATTAAATGCTTAAGGGAAATGTTTTCTCAAAACCAGTCCTTTAAGCTAGTAGTCTTTCTCTCACTTTTGTTGTTCAGTTGCTAAGCCTTGTCTGACTCTGCCACCCCGTGGACTACAGCATGCCAGCCTCCTCTGCCCTTCACTGTCTCCTGGAGTTTGCTCAGATTCATGTCCATTGTGTTAGTGATGCTATCTAACCATCTCATCCTCTGCCACCCCCTTCTCCTTTAGCCTTCAATCTTTCCCAGCATTGGGGTCTTTTCTGTTAAGTTGGCTCTTTGCATCAGGTGGCCAAAATATTGGAGCTTCAGCTTCAGTATCAGTTCTTCCAATGCATATTCAGGGTTGATTTGCCTTAGGGTTGACCCTTTTGATCTCCCTGCAGTTCAAGGGACTCTGAAAGTTGTCTCCAGCACCACAGATCGATTCTTTGGCGCTCAGCCTTCTTTATGGTCCAACTCTCAATTCCGTACATTACTACTGAAAACATAGCTTTCACTAAACGGACTTTTGTTGGTCAAGTGATGTCTCTGCTTTTTAATACACTGTCTAAGTTTAATACACTTTGTCTAAAGAGCAAGTGTCTTTTAATTTCATGTTTGTAGTCACTGTTTGCAGTGGTTTGGAGTCCAAGAAATCTGTCACTGCTTTCACTTTTTTTTAAATTTTATTTTATTTTTAAACTTTACAATATTGTATTGGTTTTGCCAAATATTGAAATGAATCCGCCACAGGTATACATGTGTTCCCCATCCTGAACCCTCCCCACTCCTCCCTCCCTATACCATCCCTCTGGGTTGTCCCAGTGCACCAGCCCCAAGCATCCAGTATCGTGCATTGAACCTGTACTGGCAACTCGTTTCATACATGATATTATACATGTTTCAATGTCATTCTCCCAAATCATCCCATCCTCTCCCTCTCCCACAGAGTCCATAAGACTGTTCTATACATCAGTGTCTCTTTTGCTGTCTCGTATACAGGGTTATTGTTACCATCTTTCTAAATTCCATATATATGCATTAGTATACTGTATTGGTGTTTTTCTTTCTGGCTTACTTCACTCTGTATAATAGGCTCCAGTTTCATCCACCTCATTAGAACTGATTCAAATGTATTCTTTTTAATGGCTGAGTAATACTCCATTGTGTATATGTACCACAGCTTTCTTATCTATTCATCTGATGATGGACATCTAGGTTGCTTCCATGTCCTGGCTATTATAAACAGTGCTGCGATGAACATTGGGGTACACATGTCTCTTTCCCTTCTGGTTTCCTCAGTGTGTATGCCCAGCAGTGGGATTGCTGGATCATAAGGCAGTTCTATTTCCAGTTTTTTAAGGAATCTCCACACTGTTCTCCATAGTGGCTGTACTAGTTTGCATTCCCACCAACAGTGTAAGAGGGTTCCCTTTTCTCCACACCCTCTCCAACTGCTTTCATTTTTTACCCTTCTATTTGCCATGAAGTGATGGGACCAGATACCATGATCTTAGTTTTTTGAATGTTGAGTTTTAAGCCAGCTTTTTTCACTCTGTTCTTTCACCCTCATTAAGAGACTTTTTAGTTCCCTTTCACTTTTTGCCATTAGAGTGGTATCATCTGCATATCTGAGATTGTTGATATTTCTCCAGGTAATCTTGATTCCAGCTTGGTATTCATCCAATCTCGCATTTCCCATGATGTACTCTGCATAGAATTTAAATAAGCAAGGTGACAATAAACAGCCTTGTGGTACTCCTTTCCCAATTTTGAACCCATCCTTTGTTCCATGTCTTGTTCTGATTGTTGCTTCTTGACCCACATACAGGTTTCTCAGGAGACAGGTAAGGTGGTCTTGTGTTCCCATCTTTTTAAGAATTTTCCACAGTTTGTTGTGATCCACACAAAGGCTTTAGCATAGTCAGTGATACAGAAGTAGATGTTTTTCTGGAATTCCCTTGCTTTCTCTGTGATCCAGTGAATGTTGGCAATTTGATTTCTTGTTCCTCTGCCTTCGTGTACTGTTGAAACTTAGCTTGAAGGATTTTGACATCATCTTACTAGCATGTGAAATGAGTGCAATTGTATGGTAGTTTGAACATTCTTTGGCATTGCCCTTCTTTAGGATTAGAATGAAAACTGACCTTTTCCAGTCCTATGGCCACTGCTGAGTTTTCCAAATTTGCTGACATATTGAGTGCAGCACTGTAAAAGCATCATTTTTAAGGATTTGAAATAGCTCAGATGGAATTCCATCACCTCCTCTAGCTTTGTTTGTAGTAATGCTTCCTAAGGCCCGCATGACTTCACACTGCAGGATGTCTGGCTCTAGGTGAGTTAACACACCATTGTGGTTATCCAGGATCATTAAGACCTTTTTTGTATAGTTCTTCTGTGTTTTCTGGCCACCACCTCTTAATCTCTTCTGCTTCTGTTAGGTCCTTGCTGTTTCTGTGCTTTATCATTCCCATCCTTATGTGAAATGTTCCCTTGGTATCTCCAGTTTTCTCTTACCTAGATAGACTTTAATGATTTTTTGGAATTTATAGCATTTCTCTTTTAAGAGGAGTCAAATTTAGTTAGGCTTATTTTGTCTTGAAATTGATGCCTACTGAAAAGTGGCATGAAACAAGGAGGTAAGAGCACCTACTCTGGTGTTAAGACTGTCTGCATTTAAATTCTGGCTTTTGCATCTTTAACTGCATGACTGTGGCAAGTTACTTGATTTCTTTGTCTTTGCATCTGTCAGCTGGAAATATATAACTCACCTCATAGGATTGTTAAAGGGTTTAGGAAAGTACCTGGCACATGATGAATACTCAAAAAATGTTAGAAATTATTCCAAATAACAAATTTGAAAAAGAAAACATTCTCTGTAAGTGATATTGATTGAAATTCCTTTTTGAATAGAATTCTGTGCAAATTTAAAGCTAGATTGCTTTGCAGTAGCTGCTATTTAAATTGTATGGTATATAATCTTGCTCTGGGCATTATCACTCAGGAGCTTTGAGAACTATGTATTTAATTTATGTATGGAGTTTTGTGCAAGATAATAGAGTGTGTCATACTTTGACCTAATGAAGTTTAAATATAGTAATAAAAACTCCTGTGAAAAAAACTTTAAAAGGGTAACTATGCCAATTGTAGTTTAGTTGCTAAGAGTCCAACTCTTGTGGCCCCATGGACTGTAGGACACCAGGCTCCATGGGATTATCCAGCTAAGAATACTGGAGTAGGGTGCCGTGCCCACCTCATGGGATTTCCTGACACTCATCTCTTGTATTAGTGGGTGGATTCTTTACCAGTAGCCACCGGGGAAGCACAACTGTGCCAGTACTTGGAAATAATTTTTATAACTTTTAAATCATCAGTTCAGTTCAGTTCAAACCCTCAGTCGTGTCCGACTCTTTGCGACCCCATGAATCGCAGCACGCCAGGCCTCCCTGTCCATCACCAACTCCCAGAGTTCACCCAAACTCATGTCCATTGAGTCGGTGATGCCATCCAGCCATCTCATCCTCTGTTGTCTCCTTCTCCTCCTGCCCCCAAGCCCTCCCAGCATCAGAGTCTTTTCCAATGAGTCAACTCTTCGCATGAGGTGGCTGAAGTATTAGAGTTTCAGCTTTAGCATCATTCCTTCCAAAGAAATCCCAGGACTGATCTCCTTTAGAATGGACTGGTTGGATCTCCTTGTAGTCCAGGGGACTCTCAAGAGTCTTCTCCAACACCACAGTCAAAAGCATCAGTTCTTCAGCACTCAGCTTTCTTTATAGTCCAACTCTCACATCCATACATGACCACTGGAAAAACCATAGCCTTGACTAGACATACCTTTGTTGGCAAAGTAATATCTCTGCTTTTTAATATGCTATCTAGGTTGGTCATAACTTTCCTTCCAAAGAGTAAGTGTCTTTTCATTTCATGGCTGCAATCACCATCTGCAGTGATTTTGGAGCCCCCCAAAATAAAGTATGACACCGTTTCCACTGTTTTCCCATCTATTTCCCATGAAGTGATGGGGCCAGATGCCATGATCTTTGTTTTCTGAATGTTGAGCTTTAAGCCAACTTTTTCACTCTCCTCTTTCACTTTCATCAAGAGGCTCTTTAATTCTTCTTCACTTTCTGCCATAAGGGTGGTGTCATCTGCATATCTGAGGTTATTGGTATTTCTCCCAGCAGTCTTGATTCCAGCTTGTGCTTCATCCAGCCCAGCGTTTCTCATGACGTACTCTGCATATAAGTTAAATAAGCAGGGTGACGATATCTAGCCTTGACGTACTCCTTTTCCTATTTGGAACCAGTCTGTTGTTCCATGTCCAGTTCTAACTGTTGCTTTCTGACCTGCAAACAGGTTTCTCAAGAGGCAGGTCAGGTGGTCTGGTATTCCATCTCTTTCAGAATTTTCCACAGTTTATTGTGATCCACACAGTCAAAGGCTTTGGCATAGTCAATAAAGCAGAAATAGATGTTTTTCTGGAACTCTCTTGCTTTTTCCATGATCCAGCGGATGTTGGCAATTTGATCTCTGGTTCCTCTGCCTTTTCTAAATCCAGCTTGAACATCTGGAAGTTCGTGGTTCATGTATTGCTGAAGCCTGGCTTGGAGAATTTTGAGCATTATTTTACTAGCGTGTGAGATGAGTGCAATTGTGCAGTAGTCTGAGCATTCTTTGGCAGTGCCTTTCTTTGGGATTGGAATGAAAACGGACCTTTTCCAGTCCTGTGGCCACTGCTGAGTTTTCCAAATGTGCTGGCATATTGAGTGCAGCACTTTCACAGCATCATCTTCTAGGATTTGAAATAGCTCAGCTGGAATTCCATCAACTCCACTAGCTTTGTTTATAGTGATGCTTTCTAAGGCCCACTTGACTTCATATTCCAGGATGTCTGGCTCTAGGTGAGTGATCACACCATCGTGATTATTTTGGTCATGAAGATCTTTTTTGTACAGTTCTTCTGTGTATTCTTGCCACCTCTTCTTAATATCTTCTGCTTCTGTTAGGTCCATACCATTTCTGTCCTTCGGAGAAGGCAATGGCACCCCACTCTAGTACTCTTGCCTGGAAAGTCCCATGGATGGAGGAACCTGGTAGGTTGCAGTCCATGGGGTCGCTAAGAGTCGGACATGACTTGAGCGGCTTCACTTTCACTTTTCACTTTCATGCACTGGAGACGGAAATGGCAACCCACTCCAGTGTTCTTGCCTGGAGAATCCCAGGGGTGGGGGAGCCTGGTGGGCTGCCGTCTGTGGGGTCACACAGAGTCTGACACAACTGAAATGACTTAGAAGCAGCATTTGTGTCCTTTATCAAGCCCATCTTTGCATGAAATGTTCCCTTGGTATCTCTAATTTTCTTGAAGAGATCTCTAGTCTTTCCCATTCTGTTGTTTTCCTCTATTTCTTTGCATTGATCGCCGAGGAAGGCTTTCTTATCTCTCCTTGCTATTCTTTGGAACTCTGCATTCAGATACTTATATCTTTCCTTTTCTCCTTTGCTTTTCGATTCTCTTATTTTCACAGCTGTTTGTAAGGCCTCCCCAGACAGCCATTTTGCCTTTTTGCATTTCTTTTCCATGGGGATGGTCTTGATCCCCATGTACAATGTCATGAACCTCCGTCCATAGTTCATCAGGCACTCTATCTATCAGATCTAGGCCCTTAAATCTATTTCTCACTTCCACTGTATAATCATAAGGAATTTGATTTAGGTCATACCTGAATGGTCTAGTGGTTTTCCCTACTTTCTTCAATTTCAGTCTGAATTTGTCAATAAGGAGTTCATGATCTGAGCCACAGTCAGCTCCTGGTCTTGTTTTTGCTGACTGTATAGAGCTTCTCCATCTTTGAGTGCAAAGAATATAATCAGTCTGATTTCGGTGTTGACCATTTGATGATGTCCATGTGTAGAGTCTTCTCTTGTGTTTTAGATCATAACTCCTTTCAATTTCGGGGTTCTATGAAATACTTCTGTTCAGTTAAACCAATACTTCCTTAACAGAGTATTCAGCATTATAGTAGGGTAATTATACAAGATAAATATAAAGAACACAGTTTCAAAGTAGTTTAGTCTTACTGGGAAAAGAGGAAATACACACCAAAAAAATAATATAAGGAAGTATGAATTTGGGCCAAAATTAGTGGTATAGACTAGGTGATCAAAGAGAGCTATATGGGCTGGTTTAGTCACTAAGTCATGTCTAACTCACTGTGACCCCAAGGACTGTAGCCCACCAGGCTTCTCTGTCCATGGGATTTCCCAGGAAAGAGTACTAGACTGGTTTGCCATTTCCTTGTCCAGAGGGTCTTCCTGATCCAGGGATCGAACCTGTGTCTCCTGCATTGGCAAATGGATTCTTGACCGCTGTGCCACTGGGGATGGGCTAATGTATTATTAATCTCCAAAGACTTTGTAGAATATTCTTGAGGGATTTTGTTAGAGTCATCTAGAGGGCTTTGGGGCTTTTTCAAAATATTTACCCCTGAGACCTCATTCTATACGCATATGTACACTGCTTCCGGGAATGAGCCACTGATACAGACACAGAAGTGTGTAACATAGGTCTTCTGGGGGGTGGGAAATGGTTAATAAAACCATGCTGTTTGAAAGGAGATTAAATTCAAACATAGTCTTAATGGAGATGGAATGGAAAAAGAACACTTGAGATAGGGAATATAGTTGATAGGCAGACACATGAAGATGAGAACGTGTTTATGTCTAGGAGAAGGGTAAGAACAAGCTGCATTATGAAATAAAGAGTACCCAGCAGAAGAGGAGACTTTATCTCACCACTGTAAAGTGTTTGTACAGGGGACTAATAATAAAGTGTCATTTCTTTTTGTTTGTTTTGTTTTTTCTTTATTTTAAAAGTGCCATTTCTGAAAAATGGATTGCCCTCAGATATGGAACGCTCGGTTGTGGTAATAAGCCCTGGTTAAGGAAGTAGCTTTGGGAATGAATGGGGAAACTGAGGAAGGAAAAAACGCAAAAGAATATGCTTAATGACTGTATGTTAAAAAGTAGAAATGGGAGACTACGTAAATAAATTTAAATTAACTTAGAAAGTTGACAGGAATTTGAAAATGGACCAGCTGGCTTTTAGAAGGAGGAGAATGGAAGGTGAATTTAGTTTTGAACATACTGTGTTTGAGGTGTCAGTAAGATGTTCATGAAGATAGCCTGTTAGCCAATGAGAAATACAAGATTTGGTTACAAAGCCAAAACTTGAGGCAAAGAGAGGGAGGGAGAGAGAAAGAATTCCTTTACAGGAGGGAGAAGAATCAGTGAAACTACAAGCATGAATTAACGTCTTAGTGTTTGGAATTCTGGTTTTATTTCTTTTTATGCAGACCATGGATTCTTATGATGCACCGGAATTGACTCCTAGACAAGACGCCTCCTCAAGGCTTAAAGATTTCTTTGTAGGCGCCACCCCTCTGCAGAAACGATTAGAATCAGTCAGGAAGCAGACTTCATTTATCCCAACTCCACCACGAAGGAAAATCCCCCAGGGTTCACAACTGCAGGTATGTTTTTTGTGTTCCTTGGTATTCCCAGTAACTGAGAATGTGAGCAAAACATTTAAAAATTTTGTTACTATTTATTATATATATATTATAAATATTTGTAACTAAAAGATACTTTTAATATCTTCTTAATCCCACAAGTAATGAATGAGAAATGGTTAAAACAATTATTTGTACTATCGGTGCCATATGTTTTTTAACTTCCTTTAATTTGGAATGTTTCCACAATATTTCTCTCTTATGATACTGACAGTTTTGAAGAATATGTTTCCTCCTCTTCCTTTTTTAAATAGAATGTCCTTCATTTTGTATTGGAGTGGGTGGCCAGGCCCTCTGCCAGGGGATCTTCCCAGTCCAGGGATAGAACCCAGGTCTCCCGCATTGTAGGCAGATTCTTTACCGTCTGCGCCACCAGGGAAGCAATACAAAATGAGGAATATTGTAGTTGTCTGATGTTTTCTCAAGATTAGACTAAAGTTAGGTATCACTAACTGGAATATCGTATAGGTGCTGTTGTGTCCTTTTTGGGGGGATAACACCTGATAGCACATAGGTGATGTTAATTTTGATCACACTGTTAGAAAGTGTTGCCCCGAAATTATTGTTTTATTTCCCCTGCAACTAAGAAGCAGTCTGTGGGGAGACACTTTAAGATAATACATATATCTGGTGCCTTGTCAAAATTTCACCTTAAACTTAACATCCCTTATCCATTGATGTTTTTTGCCTGATCCTGTTTTTAAAAATTAGTTTTTATTTGTGTTTTAATTTTTTCAGTCTTACTGGTTTTCTTCTTAAACTTAGTATTTATTGGAGTATAAATTGGAGTATAAAGTTGCTTTACAACATTGTGTTAGTTTCTGTTGTATAGCAAAGTGAATCGGCTATATATATATACGTATGTCCCCTTTTTGTTGGATTTCCTTCCCATTTAGGTCTCTACAGAGCACTGAGTAGAGTTGCGTAATTCCATCTTTATCATAATGGTTGCAAAATAATGATTTTCCATCTCTATTTGCTCCGTATTTTCCAGCTAGCTTTTGGCATTATATTTTAGGCCCTTCTCATTTCTATTCCATTTGTTTATCCATTTATCAGTATGGATTCATTAAATCTTGTTTATTTATTATTTTAAATTTATTTTATTTTTTTGTTGGGGTATAATTACAATGTTAGTTTCTGCTGTACAACAAAGTGAATCAGCTATATGTGTGTATATATATGTATCAGCTATATGTGTGAATCAGCTCTATGTGTGTGTATATACATGTATCTCCACTCCCTCTTGGAGAAGGCGATGGCACCCCACTCCAGTACTCTTGCCTGGAAAATCCCATGGACGGAGGAGCCTGGTAGGCTGCATGCAGTCCATGGAGTCGCTGAGAGTTGGACACGACTGAGTGACTTCACTTGCACTTTTCACTTCCATGCACTGGAGAAAGAAATGGCAACCCACTCCAGTATTCTTGCCTGGAGAATCCCAGGGATGGGGGAGCCTGGTGGCTGCCGTCTGTGGGGTTGCACAGAGTCGGACACGACTGAAGTGACCTAGCAGCCACTCCCTCTTGGACCTCTCCCCATCCCATCCCACCCATGTAGGTCACCACAGAGCACTGAGCTCAGCTCCCTGTGCTACACAGTAGGTTCCTACTAGGTATCTCTTTTATACATGGTAGTGCATATACATCAGTCCCAGTCTCCCAGTTCATCTCAGCTCCCCCTCCCCGCCATGTCCACATGTCCTTTCCCTACATTTGCATCTCTATTCCTGCCCTGCATATAGCATCTGTACCATTTTTCTAGATTCCACATATATTCGTTAATATACGATATATTTTTTCCCTTCTGATTTACTTTAGTCTGATTTACTTCAGTCTGTATGACAGACGCTAGGTCCATCCATGTCTCTACAGATGACTTGATTTCATTCTTTTTTATGGCTGAATAATATTCCATTGCATATATGTACTACATCTTTATTCATTTGTCAGTGGACATTTAGGTTGCTTCCATGTCCTGACTATTATAAACTGTGCTGCAATGAACATTGGGTCTTTTTGAATTATGGTTTTCTCAGGATATATGCCCAGAAGTGGGATTGCTGGGTCATATGGTGGTTCTGTTTTTAGTTTTTTTAAGGAATCTCCATACTGTTCTGCATAGTGGTTGTATCAATTTACATTCCCACCAATAGTGCAGGAGAGTTCCCTTTTCTCCACATCCTCTCCAGCATTTATGTATTTATTTATTTATTTTTAACAACTGATTATCAGTTTACTAAAAAGTTTGATTTAGGCGTCAGCAGTGGTGACTTCCACCTCGACTCTTGGCTCAATACTGACAGAAGTGATCTGCTTGACAATCTCACAGGGACTGTGCAGGTCAGTGAGTCATTTTTGGATCCTCATCTGGAACTGATCCCAATTCTTAGAACCTTCACCACAAGGAGTTTTCCTTGTAGTTATTCTCAGAGTCGCGGTAGGCATCTGAAGAGGTCCTTTCACTTCGAGAGTCTTTTCCTTCACGCCTCTGATCAGGTAGGCACATTCCTTCTCTAGAGACCTGAGGCTGTGACTGGTGAGGGTAATCCTAATCTGGTGAATGGCCACCTCTGGCTCCACAGGAATCTTGCTGGTGCCTTTAAAGGCCATGGCTGTGATGTGGCTTCCTAACCTACTTGTTTGTCCACAAGAGCACAGTGATGAATCATGAGCAGGGGCAGGTGGCAAGGGCTCTGCTGCAGTGGCAACCATCAGAGATCAGATCAGATCAGATCAGTCGCTCACTCGTGTCTGACTCTTTGCCACCCCATGAATCGCAGCACGCCAGGCCTCCCTGTCCATCACCAGCTCCCGGAGTTCACTGAGACTCATGTCCATCAAGTCAGTGATGCCATCCAGCCATCTCATCCTCTGTCGTCCCCTTCTCCTCCTGCCCCCAATCCCTCCCAGCATCAGAGTCTTTTCCAGTGAGTCAACTGTTCGCATGAGGTGGCCAAAGTATTGGAGTTTCAGCTTTAGCATCATTCTTTCCAAAGAAATCCCAGGGCTGATCTGCTTCAGAATGGACTGGTTGGATCTCCTTGCAGCCCAAGGGACTCTCAAGAGTCTTCTCCAACACCACAGTTCAAAAGCATCAATTCTTCGGCGCTCAGCCTTCTTCACAGTCCAACTCTCACATCCATACATGACCACTGGAAAAACCATAGCCTTGACTAGACGGACCTTTGTTGGCAAAGTAATGTCTCTGCTTTTGAATATGCCATCTAGGTTGGTCATAACTTTCCTTCCAAGGAGCAAGCGTCTTTTAATTTCATGGCTGAAGTCACCATCTGCAGTGATTTTGGAGCCCCAAAAATAAAGTGTGACACTGTTTCCACTGTTTCCCCATCTATTTCCCATGAAGTGATGGGACCGGATGCCATGATCTTCGTTTTCTAAATGTTGAGCTTTAAGCCAACTTTTTCACTCTCCTCTTTCACTTTCATCAAGAGGCTTTTGAGTTCCTCTTCACTTTCTGCCATAAGGGTGGTGTCATCTGCATATCTGAGGTTACTGATATTTCCCGGCAATCTTGATTCTAGCTTGTGTTTCTTCAGGTCCAGCGTTTCTCATAATGTACTCTGCATATAAGTTAAATAAACAGGGTGACAATATACAGCCTTGACGAACTCCTTTTCCTATTTGGAACCAGTCTGTTGTTCCATGTCCAGTTCTAACTGTTGCTTCCTGACCTGCATACAGGCTTCTCAAGACGCACGCAGGTCAGGTGGTCTGGTATTCCCATCTCTTTCAGAATTTTCCACAGTTTATTGTGATCCACACAGTCAAAGGCTTTGGCATAGTCAATAAAGCAGAAATAGATGTTTTTCTCGAACTCTCTTGCTTTTTCCATGATCCAGCGGATGTTGGCAATTTGATCTCTGGTTCCTCTGCCTTTTCTAAAACCAGCTTGAACATCAGGAATTTCACGGTTCACATATTGCTGAAGCCTGGCTTGGAGAATTTTGAGCATTACTTTACTAGCATGTGAGATGAGTGCAATTATGCGGTAGTTTGAGCATTCTTTGGCAGTGCCTTTCTTTGGGATTGGAATGAAAACAGACCTTTTCCAGTCCTGTGGCCACTGCTGAGTTTTCCAAATGTGCTGGCATATTGAGTGCAGCACTTTCACAGCATCACCTTCCAGGATTTGAAATAGCTCAACTGGAATTCCATCAACTCCACTAGCTTTGTTCGTAGTGATGCTTTCTAAGGCCCACTTGACTTCACATTCCAGGATGTCTGGTTCTAGGTCAGTGATCACACCACCGTGATCATCTGGGTCGTGAAGATCTTTTTTGTACAGTTCTTCTGTGTATTCTTGCCACCTCTTCTTAATATCTTCTGCTTCTGTTAGGTCCATACCATTTCTGTCCTTTATCAAGCCCATCTTTGCATGAAATGTTCTTTTGGTATCTCTGATTTTCTTGAAGAGATCTGTAGTCTTTCCCATTCTGTTGTTTTCCTCTATTTCTTTGCATTGATTGCTGAAGAAGGCTTTCTTATCTCTTCTTGCTATTCTTTGGAACTGCATTCAGATGTTTATATCTTTCCTTTTCTCCTTTGCTTTTCACTTCTCTTCTTTTCACAGCTATTTGTAAGGCCTCCCCAGACAGCCATTTTGCTTTTTTGCATTTCTTTTCCATGGGGATGGTCTTGATCCCTGTCTCCTGTACAGTGTCACAAACCTCATTCCATAGTTCATCAGGCACTCTGTCTGTCAGATCTAGGCCCTTAAATCTATTTCTCACTTCCACTGTATAATCATAAGGGATTTGATTTAGGTCATACCTGAATGGTCTAGTGGTTTTCCCTACTTTCTTCAATTTCAGTCTGAATTTGACAATAAAGAGTTCATGGTCTGAGCCATAGTCAGCTCCTAGTCTTGTTTTTGCTGACTGTATAGAGCTTCTCCCTCTTTGGCTGCAAAGAATATAATCAATCTGATTTTGGTGTTGACCATCTGGTGATGTCCATGTATAGAGTCTTCTCTTGTGTTGTTGGAAGAGGGTGTTTGTTATGACCAGTGCATTTTCTTGGCAAAACTCTACTAGTCTTTGCCCTGCTTCATTCCGTATTCCAAGGCCAAATTTGCCTGTTACTCCAGGTGTTTCTTGACTTCCTACTTTTGCATTCCAGTCCCCTATAATGAAAAGGACATCTTTTTTGGGTGTTAATTCTAAAAGGTCTTGTAAGTCTTCATAGAACCATTCAACTTCAGCTTCTTCAGTGTTACTGGTTGGGGCATAGACTTGGATTACTGTGATATTGAATGGTTTGCCTTGGAAATGAACAGAGATCATTCTGTCATTTTTGAGATTGCATCCAAGTACTGCATTTCGGACTCTTTTGTTGACCATGAGGGCTACTCCATTTCTTCTGAGGGATTCCTGCCTGCAGTAGTAGATATAATGGTCATCTGAGTTAAATTCACCCATTCCAGTCCATTTCAGTTCACTGATTCCTAGAATGTCGACATTCACTCTTGCCATCTCTTGTTTGACCACTTCCAATTTGCCTTGATTCATGGACCTGACATTCCAGGTTCCTATGCAATATTGCTCTTTACAGCATCGGACCTTGCTTCTATCACCAGTCACATCCACAGCTGGGTATTCTTTTTGCTTTGTCTCCATCCCTTCATTCTTTCTGGAGTTATTTCTCCACTGATCTCCAGTAGCATATTGGGCACCTACTGACCTGGGGAGTTCCTCTGTCAGTATCCTATCATTTTGCCTTTTCATACTGTTCATGGGGTTCTCAAGGCAAGAATACTGAAGTGGTTTGCCATTCCCTTCTCCAGTGGACCACATTCTGTCAGATCTCTCCACCATGACCTGCCCATCTTGGGTTGCCCCACGGGCCTGGCTTAGTTTGACTGAGTTAGACAAGGCTGTGGTCCTAGTGTGATTAGATTGACTAGTTTTCTGTGAGTATGGTTTCAGTGTGTTTGCCCTCTGATGCCCTCTTACAACACCTACCATCTTACTTGGGTTTCTCTTACCTTGGGCGTGGGGTATCTCTTCATGGCTGCTCCAGCAAAGCGCAGCCATTGCTCCTTACCTTGGACAAGGGGTATCTCCTCACCGCCGCCCTTCCTGACCTTCAACGTGGGATAGCTCCCCTAGGCCCTCCTGTGCCCATGCAGCCACGGCTCCTTGGACATGGGGTTGGTCCTCCCGGCAGTGGCAACCATGTCTTCCTCAAAGAGTCAACATGTGATACTTAGATATTTTTTTGATGATGACTCTTCTGACCAGTGTGAGGTGATACCTCATCGTAGTTTTGTTCTGCATTTCTCTAATAATTAGTGATACTGAGCATCTTTTCAAGTGTCTCTTGGCCATCTGTATATCTTCTTTGGAGAAATGTCTATTTAGGTCTTCTGCCCATTTTTGATTGGGTTGTTTTTTATTTTAATATTGAGCTTCATGAACTGTTTGTATATTTTGGAGATTAATCCCATGTCAGTTGCTTTGTTTGTAAATATTTTCTCCTGTTCTGAGGGTTGTCTTTTTGTCTCATTTATGGTTGTCTTTGCTATGCAAAAGCTTTTTAAGTTTAATTAGGTCCCATTTATTTTTGTTTTTATTTTGATTATTCCAGGAGGTGGATCAAAAAAGATCTTGATATGATTTATGTCAGAGAGTTCTTGCTGTATTTTCCCCTTTGTGATTGGTCTTACATTTAGGTCTTTAATCCATTTTGAGTTTATTTTTGTGTATGGTGTTAGGGAGTATTCTGATTTCATTCTTATGAATTCCTGTGTTTTTTTAAAAATTTTTCTAATTCCTTACTAAATCATTTTGGTTTTTATATTGTCCCAGATTTGTCTAGTGGCAATATGCTGTTTTGATCATTCATTAAAAAACCCTAAACCTTGTATATAACATTCATAATTTTTAATTTTACTGAAGCATGAAATAAAGCCCTAGTGGATACAAGTTTGATGGATGCTTCTGAGTCACTTAGTAAGAAGTCTGACCAAGTCACCCACACCTTCCTTATAACTTTGTTTTCTTTTCTCTGTTGTAGGTCTAGTATCTTTTGGAATATGGGAAAATTTTTGCTTCTTTATGAAAACTTCCTTAAAAATTCCTAGTCCTGGTAATGAAAGTGATAGCTTTTAACCAGAAAACAGAGATTGTATATAAATTCAAGAATAGAATGCCTGGTTCAGTGTTTCCTTTTCTCTATGTGATACAAATAATTTTGCCAAATCTTTTTTTGGTTGCACCAAATGGGCTTGTGGGATCGTAGTTCCCTAACCAGAGGTTGAACCTGGGCCCCTGCAGTGAGAGCACCAAGTCCTAACCATTGGACTGCCAGGGAATCTGCCCCCAGCCTTTTTTTGCCCCAAATCTTTTGAAGTAATAAGAAAAAAGTTTTATGACTTTTCCGTGAGTACTTCAGTCAGGACAAATATTTTTGTCAAGTGGAAAACTGTGTTGAAAGTTCTAAAAGAGGTGGAACTGTGAGACTATATCAGGAAGTATGGATTCTATAGAAAATTTCAATTCAGGATAAAACTAGAAGCTTATATGGGGGTGTATGTGAAGACCCTCAACAATGCCCTAGGGCCAATAGAAATGAACTATTTTGTTTTTAATGGTACCTGTGATTCCAAAAATATAGACAAGTACATAATGTCACATAATAAATGTTGTGGCGGGGTGGGGGTGGGGGGAGGCGGGAAACATGTTCAGGAGATACAGAGTGACAAAGTTGGAATGGATGCAGGTGCTGCTTTAGATAGGGTGCCCTCTTGAGTGACGTTCGGGCAGAGAAAGGGAAGGACCATGTCCTGTAAACACTCTGGGAAGAACATCAAAAAGGGAAGGCACAGCAGATGCAAAAGTCTGTTCAAAGATCTTCAAAGAGTCCTACAAACTCAGTTTGACTGGAATGCGAAGATCAGGTATCCAATAATAGATCTGTATTAAATACTTAAAATACTGTGATTAAGTTCTTAGTTTCCAAATTCTTTTCTTTTCTTTTCTTTATTTATTTATTTATGATTGCACAAGCACAGGGGCTTAGTTGCTCTGTGGCATGTGGAATCTTCCCAGACTGAACTGGTGTCCACTGTGTTGCAAGGCAGATTCTCAGCCACTGGGCCACCAGGGAAGCGCCTGATGTTTCCTTATTCTCTGACTTCTTTTGTCTTGATTTTTTTTAGGAAGATGTTGATCCTCAAAAGTTTGCATTCCTTCTGCATAAACAATGGACTTTATATAGTTTAACTCCCTTATATAAATTCTCCTATACTAATTTCAAAGAGTACTCTAAACTTCTGAATGCATTTATTGCTGCTGAAAAGCAGAAAGGACTTGCTGTGGAAGTGGGAGATGACTTCAACATCAAAGTGGTTTTCTCTACTCTCATGGGAGTGAAAGGAACACAAAGAGATCCTGAAGCATTTCTTGTCCAGGTATATTGTAAAAGTCGTACTTGCTTCCTAGGAGAAAGGAATGTGCATTGTTTTGGTTTAGAAATTGTACTATATTCTTACTGTTTTTAAAATTCTCAAGTGTGTGATTTATAACCTATGTTATATCTTGTTTGATCAAATTACAGCAATTAGATTTTTCCTTTTACAATATAACCCTGTTTCTTTTAATAAAACTTAAATATTTAAGTACAAACAAAGTTAAAAACCACAGGATAACAGTTTGGTATACATCTGTTTGGCAGTAGACAATCTGAATAGACCTAGGTCTAGTAAAGAAATGGAGTCAATAATTAATAACCTTCCAAAACAGAAAGCAACAGGTCTGGATGGGTTCATTGGTGAATTCTACCCAACATTTAAAGAGGTTATACCAGTTTCCTACAAGCTTTTTCAGAGGCTAGAAGCAGAGGGAATACTTCCTAAGGGGAAGGCCAGTATTACCCTAATACCAAAACTAGGCAAAGACATTGTAAGAAAACTGCAGACTCCATCATGAACCTAGATATGTCTGTTTGGCTATTTGTATCTATTAAAATCGTGGTCATATTGTCCATATTTTTGCAGTATGATTATGGCTTCTTTTTAAACTAATAATCTGCACTGTAACTAGTTAACTCATGTCATTTTGAGTAACTAAATGTAAATTTTGCATTTTTGTAAATTTATCTGTATATTTCTATGGTTTTTACTGGGATTAAAATCCTAGAAGTAGATATATCATGCCAAATTACTCTTAAAAATGTAACATTTTACATTTCTTCCTATATGTAGTGTATAAAAGTAGTATGACTATCCTTTGTTTTATTAAGAAACCAGATTTATTTTATTATTTATGCCTGCTACTTCTGTTTCTGCTGAGTTAACTCATTTTAGTCATTGGTAAGTTCTGAAACAGTTGAAATTTTGTTTGTTCGATAAGGGGTCAGCAAACTATGACCTGAAGTCCAGATATAGCCTGCGTCTTGGCTTTGTAAGTTATGTTTTCTTGAAATAGATCCCCATTCATTTGTTTCTGTAGTCTATGGCTGCTTTTGTGTTACAACAGCAGAATTGAGTAGTTGCTACAGAGACCATATGGCTTTCAAAGCCTCAAGTATTTACTTTCTATCTGACCCTCATGGTATTGGCAAGGTTTTCAGGATTATTGGGATTAGGTTCAGGTGCATATAACAGAAAGTCTAAATAACAGTGATGATAGAGGTTTAGTTATTTTGCAAAAAAGTGTCCAGAGGTAAGCTTTTCAAGGCTGATAAATGCTTCATGAAATTATTAATAATATAAGCTCCTTCTGTCTTCTCTATCATCCTTGGTCCGTGGCTTCCATGCTTATGGTCTCATTGTAATCTAAATTGGCTCCTGGAGTTCTAAATATTATATGTAAGTTCAAGACAAGGAGGAGGAGGAGGATGGGAAGGGCAGACAGGTTGCCTGCCACTGAGTAAATTTTGAATGAGACTTGCTGAGAGCCAATAGTAACTTCTCTTTACATCCCAGTTGGAAGGGAGACTAGAAATTTTTTTCAGTAGGTACTTTGCCAGCCCAAGTAAAATCTCTGTATTATTGTGGAGGGAAAAATAGATACTGGGTAGATAATTAGCAGTCTGTCATGTAAAGCAGTTGAGGCCTTAAGAAGTTATATGGTTTGCATGTCATCAGGCAAGCAAATATTCTTGTGAGAAATATAAATGACCTCTTGAATTCCTAGTGTAGTATCCTAATAGTTTTCAAATTAAATCTATTTCTTGACAGAGTTATAGGACTTTTAGATTATGAAAATATGATAGACATACTATATCTGGGCTTTAAATGTATTTGAAAGTCTCTTATAACTTTTTGAACAAGGAGGAGAGTGGTCAAAGTAATTGTTTACATGATTGTCTCTAAAGGGATATATAATATAGGGCTGTGATCTTCACCTTGTCCTGGTTGAACTTAAATTAAAACTTCTATAACTATCTGGAAGGTATGTTTGTTATATAATTTGAAGATTTGACATTTGAGGGGTTAGTCAATCTACTGGAAAATATAATCAAGATTCTAGAAGATCTGAATGGATTGGCACAGTGGGTCAAATTGAAAGAGATTAAATTTTTAATAGGTATACGTTTATTGCCTTAGTATAAGTTGTAGGGGGTGGGGGATTTACTTATTAACAATGAAAATGAGTATGTAGGGCTAATTTATGTAACGTTTTCAACTAAAAAGCAGAAAACTACTGCAATCTAAGGTAGATTAGTAGGAGTATAATACAGGTTAAAGGTGTTAACAGTCCTGTAATCAGATGTTTTTGAAGTAATTACGTTCACTTACGAATGACTCCTGTGCCAAAGGTTTTCAGAGAAGTGTGTCCAAATAGTGTGAGAACTCGAACGTATGTCATAGGAAGAATGGTTGAAGAAACTGGAGATATTGACCTTGGCAGCATATGATAGAGACCATCAAATATTTGCCGGGCTTTTTCTGTAGAAGAGAGATTAGATCAGATTTGATCTATATGCATGTAAGGAAAAAAGTAGGACCAGTGGTTGGAAACTATGGGGTCTAACACACAAAAGAGCATTTTAAGTGGATAGACAGAGCTGCCTTAGGAAATAGTGGCATCTTTCCCAGTGGAATAATTCCAGCACTTTGGATCTGGTGAACTTTTTACTTTACAGTCCCTTCTCAGGTTGAGATTTTTTTTTTCGGGATACTGTACCTGATTATACCTTATTGGTATTCTTATTTTGTATTTGATTGCACCAAGATCTTGCCATATACTTTGTCCTAATCAGAGTATTAGGAGAAAGGTCAATTAACTTGAATAAACCCTAATAATGATTAAGGAGACAATTCTTTGTGTGGTTTTTGGCAGGTAATGTTAATTCAACATATCTTCTTATTTTTAAATGTACTATATTAATTAACGCTGAGACGATGTAATTTAGGAGTAAATGTGCTTTTGTTTTTTATTTTATTTATTTTTGGCTACATTGCTGTATGAGGATCTTTGTTACTATGTGAGGGCCTTCTCTAATTTTGGCGAGTGGGGTTATTCTGTAGTTGGCAGTGTGAGGGCTTTTCATTTTGTGGCTTCTCTTGTTGCAGAGCATGGGCTCTGGGGCACAGGTCCAGTGGTTGTGGCTTGTGGGATTAGTTGCCCCAAGGCATGTGAAATCTACCCTGGCCAGGGATCCAACCCCTGTCCTGTGCATTGGCAGGCGGATTCTTAACCACTGGACCACCAGGGAAGTCCAGAATAAATGTACTTTGGAATTTAATGAACCTGTTTGATTTTCCTTCATAGATTCTGTCCAAATCTCAATTGCCATCTGAGCACAAAGAAGGCAAAGTGTTGTGGACTGGTTGGTTCTGCTGTGTATTTGGAGACAGTCTTCTGGAGACTGTTTCAGAAGATTTCACCTGTCTACCCTTATTCCTTGTAAATGGTGCAGAGACTAATACAGCTATAATTGGAACCTGGTTTCAGAAAACTTTTGACTGTTACTTCCGTCCCTTAGCAATCAATGCATTTAACCTTTCCTGGATGGCTGCTATGTGGACTGCATGCAAAATGGACCATTATATGGCCACTACTGAATTTCTTTGGTCTGTACCCTGTAGCCCTCATAGTCTGGACATTTCTTACGCCATACATCCAGAAGATGCAAAAGCTTTATGGGACAGTGTTCACAAAACACCTGGGGAAGTTACCCAGGAGGAAGTTGACTTGTTCATGGACTGCCTGTATTCACATTTCCATAGGCATTTCAAAATTCATTTATCAGCCACAAGATTGGTTCGTGTTTCAACATCTGTAGCTTCAGCACATACTGATGGAAAAATAAAGGTTAGTTTGAACAAATCTAGTTATTTTTCCTTATTTTTGCATAGTTTTCAGAATGCATAGCAATAATATTTTCCACGATGAAGGAATACTTTGAAATACTTAGAATTCAATTTCATGAAGTCCTTATATATATTTTAAATTTTACTTCCATATGCTCACATTCTATTAATAAGTATATTTTTAAACTATTTTATATAGTGTGTTTGTATCCATCTGTGGATATGAGGGTGGCCCTGTTTTATCTGGACTATTCTAAGAACCTCTCTTAATGATGTAAGAGAGTAATTGTGGTTCCTAGGTTCAAATAATGCCAAATGATAGCTAACATTTGTCAAGCACTAACCATGCCAAGCATTAGTAAGCATTTTTATACATATTGTCCCATTTAGTTTTCACAACAACCTGCTTGCATAGGTCGTAAAGAGGAAATTGTGGCACAGAAGATAAATAGGCTCCCTAAGGATCACACAGCTAATAAGTGGAGTTGAAATTTAAACCCAGGCATCTGACTCAAAGACTTATATATTTTTAACTGCAACACTGTACTGCCTCTCAGAAGTTTGAAATTAATGTGTTAACTAAGTTTCTGCCTCTGGTTTGTTTCTACAAAACATTTTTGGTGTTGTGTATAACTTTGAGAGGTGGCCCTAGTGGTAAAGAACCTGCCTGCCAAGGTCGGAGACATAAGAGACGTGGGTTCAATCTCTAGGTCAGGAATATCCCCTGGAGGAGGACATGGCAACCCACTCTACTATTCTTGCCTGGAAAACCCCATGGACAGAGGAACCTGGCGGACTACAGTCCATCAGGTTGCAAAGAGTCAGACATGGCTGAAGCGTCTTAGCACGCACGTACATACTTTTCAGAAGGAAGCTATGAAACTTTTTCTAGAAAGTAGAGATATATACGTCCAAGGGGTTCATAGATACCCTTCCCCTACCCCCTCTCTTTAAGCAGGTAGGTAGCTAATCAGTGGAAGCCAGGATAAATAAGAACCTTAATCTAATTCCTTCTAAGCACCATTGACTAATAGTTGCAAATTTATTAAAGTCAGGCATCTTTATTAAGTAGTCTTGTTTGGCTTAGAATAACAATTCCTATTCATAGCTTAGCTTATAGATACGGAATTTAAAATAAGTCTGGAATATTTATCAGATATCAAACTATATTATAATTAATTGTATTTTAATTTAAATGTCTTTTTTTCCCCAGATTTTGTGTCCTAAATACCTTATTGGAGTGCTGGCGTATTTGACAGAACTGGCGGTTTTTCAAATTGAGTGAGGTCTTATGGGGACTATAAGTTATGGATTAAATACCTTTTTCTCACTGACTGACTGCTTAATTGCCAAACTGAGAGGGACTACAGGAGAAATGGGCATCTATCCATCTGTTTTCCTCACAGTGCCTTGGAGTTACCCAGATGAAAGCCAAGAAGGATCTAGAAGAACCAAGAAGGTGGTAGTGGATGAACCACAGCCAGGTGCCTGTGTAACAGTCATGATCGTCTGGGATTCTAGTCTCTAGACTATGTGGAGTTCATTTTTTGGCCATCTTAATACTGGATACTTCTGGTTTGCATCTTTAAAACCTTTAATCCCTATTTTTAAGCATTTTAGACTTGCATTCAGAGAGATTTTCTGTCTTCTACAGACATTTTCCTAGCATCGTTTTGCTGTAGACAACCGGCAATCAAAATCCTCTCCAAAGGAACTAAAGTTGCTGTCCTTTTTAAGCCACTAATATGCTTCTGTTTTTAACTGTTTAATTCTTATTGCAATGTTGAATTAAATATTCACTTTTAAAATGAAATCTTGTGTTTATCAGTGTCTTGATGACGAACCTTTATTTAATGTCCCAGGAATGGGAAGTTATAGGCTTTTTCTCTGTAAAGGTTACACAATGGCTATTGTGGAATCATACAAATCAGAGAGTTGAAAGACAGCTGTGAGTCTCTGTTGAGGGCAAGGATTATTTTATGTAACTTTCATGTCCTTAGTTTTGTTTTAGCACAATGCTTACTAAATATCTGTAGATGAAGTGAATTTATTTTAATCTACTCTTCCATTTTACAGATGAAAACTGCAAAATAGTGCAACATAGACTTGCATAAGATGTTATGTCTAAAACTGCTTTTTACTCACTGAGCAGAGGAACAGTTTAACTTAAGAAAAAATGTTTTTTAGAATCTTCTCGGAAAGAAAATAACTTTAATAGGCTGTGATTAAAAAGCAAAGACTAACTTCTGGAATGGGTTATTGTTTCACGTATACTAGGAACAGCAGAGGTAGTGAAACAAGCATGGGCTTTGGAGTCAGACATTTCTTGATTCAACTAATGTTAAGCTCCTACTCTGTACTTAGAATTGTATTGGGTTATAAGAGATTTAGTAGTGAGGATAAAAAAGAGCCCTGGCTTATGAAAATTATATTCAAGGAGAGGAAGGCAAAAAATAAATAAATTCAGGTACAGATAAATGCTATAAATAAAGCAGTGCAATAAGAAGAGTGACTGGGATGGGGCCTATTTTATATACAGTTGTCAAACAATGTCTCTATGAGGACATTGAGCTGAGTCCTAAATGATGAGAGAGAACCAGCTGTATGAAGATCTGAGGAAGTGTGTGCTAGACAGGTAAAACTGCAAGTGCAAAGGCCTTGAGAAAGGTAAGAGCTTGGCTTCTTTGAGGAATGAAGGAAGTCTGTGTGGCCGTAGCGTGGGGAGTTTGGGTGGAGCAGCATGAGATGAAACTAAAGAGTGTTCATCAGAGACTTACTTAGGCCATGGTGTTATGTCTCCCAGTTTTTGCCTGGGCATGTGGCTGCCCAGTATAAAGATGACATTTTTAGCTTTTCTCAGGTAGCTATAAGTCAAATGACTTGAGTTCTGACCTATGGCATAAAAATGCAAGTGTCATATAGATCTTCTAGGAGCTTAGTAAACAGGCGTGCACCCCTTGCCCTTTTCTTATTTTTCTTCCAATTTTGCTGTTTGGAATGCATATAATGACTGGTTCTCTAGCTGCTTTTTTAGGTCATTAGGGTGAGTGTCAAGTCACAGGGATGGCAGAGTATGGCCTGGAAGGAGTTTGTGCCCTGAGGACTCTTTTTTGGCTATGCTTGGTCTTGGGCCTTCCCAGATGGCTCAGTGGTAAAGAATCTGCCTGTCAATTCAGGAGACACGAGTTTGATCTCTGGATCCGGAAGATCCCTGGGAGGAGAAAATGGCAACCCACTCCAGCATTCTTGCCTGGAAAATTCCATGGACAGAGGAGCCTGGCAGGCTGTACTCCATGGGGTTGCAAAGAGTCAGAAATGACCGAGCACACATACACACATGCTTAGTCTTGGTTGAGGTCTGTGGGCTCTTCTTTGCAGCACACAAACTTTTCTAGTTGTGAGGGCTTCTCCAGTTGTGGCATGCGGGCTTAGTTTCCCTGAGCTGTGTAGGGTCATAGTTTACCAACCACGGATCCCAGTCCCCTGTACTGGAAGGCAGATTCTTATCCCCTGGACTACCAGGAAAGTCCTCCTGAGAACTTGAAGCTGAACCCCAGTGCCATCCTTGGATGATGTTTATTCAGACTTATGTATCAGAGATGTAAACTTCTATCTTGGTTAAGCTCTTGTTACTTTGGTTCTCTTGCCCATAGTCCAAACCTAATTCTAAGTGATAGAGGAGGGATAAACATCATTTACGTTTTTACTGGTACTGTGAAGGAAGTGGATTTTATTCTAAATGCAATGGAGAGCCACTGATATTTTAAGCAGAAGAGTTAATGTGACCCAATTTGTATCCTACAAGATTTTAGAAGATAACAATGGAGAAAGGGTTGTAGGTACGCAAGAGTGGAAAAGGGAAAAAAGTTTGCTAGAAATGGTGCTGCCTCATGGGGAAGTTAGCAATGTCTAGCAAAATTATGTATGATTTACCCTTTGGCTAGCGATCCCACTGTGGGATTCTGTCCCCAAAATTCACTAGCAAAAATACAAATTGAAGTGGGAATGAGGCTATTTATTACAACAGTATATGTAATAGCAAGACTAAAAAAAAATCCAAATGCTCATCAGAGAGGGATTGTTTGAATAAATTATGCTACGTCTGCATAGTGAATTACTACTATGTAGTTATAAAAGGGTTTGAGGAAGATAGCTAATATTGCCATGGAGTTGTCTCTGCTGCTGCTGCTGAGTCGCTTCAGTCGTGTCTGACTCTGTGTGACCCCATAGACAGCAGCCCACCAGGCTCCCCTGTCCCTGGGATTCTCAAGGCAAGAACACTGGAGTAGGTTGCCATTTCCTTCTCCAATACATGAAAGTGAAAAGTGAAAGTTAAGTCGTTTAGTTGTGTCCGACTCTTAGTGACCCCATGGACTGCAGCCTTCCAGGCTCCTCTGTCCATGGGATTTTCCAGGCAAGAGTACTGGAGTTATCTCTAGGATATAGTTATGTGAAAGAACAAGATGAGGACAGAGTGTATTGTATGCGTTTATGGAAGGAATGGGGTGGGGAATATGAGTATGTGTGTATATTTCCTTCCATTTTCAGAAACAATGGAAGGATAAACCAAAAACTAGTAAAAGTCATTGCTAGTGGAATGAGGGGAACCAACTGGGTAGAGAGGGGACAGGAATAAATTTAGAAGTTTTCTGAATATTCCTTGTTTGTAGTTTGGAACCATCTAAGTGTTTTATATAATTACAAAACAAAATTAGATCAAAATGAAAAAAAATCCTTAAAACTTGAAAATGAACCTAACTATATGATGTTTAGGCCATAAAGATACAAAGAGTTATTTTTAGTATCTCTAAATCCTTGTGTTTTGACTATGCCTTTGAGTGGGCTATATCCTAGGAAAAGATTCCTAGCAAAGGAATCTTAAATTGCGTTCAGTTACCTTATTATTAATAATATCAGTAGTGTTATACCAATATTCACAGGTGGCTCAGTAAAGAATCCACCTGCAATGCAGGTGACATGTGTTCAATCCCTGGGTTGGAAAGATCCCCTGGAGAATGAATGGCAACCCTCTCCAGTATCCTTGCCCAGAAAATCCCATGGACAGAAGAGCCTGGCAGGCTACAATCCATGGGGTCACACAGCTGGACATAATTTAGCAACTAAACAACAACAACATTTTTATTTTATCACTATTCATAATAAAATATATGTAATTATAACAATGTTAGAAACCAAGATTTTCAGTGTACAAGTGTATAACACAATTATAAAATCAAGTAGAAACTCTATAGTGTTAACTTTGAATTGGAAATAACAGAACTCATTTATTTATTTATTTATTTATTTATTCAGAACTCATTTATTTTTGAAGTGGAGAAATTTTAAATTTTGAAGAATCCCAATTTGTCAAATTTTTTTCCTTTTGTATTTTGTGCTTTCGGTGTGGTATCTAAGAAATCATTGCTTAGTTCAAGGTCCCAAAGATTTATTCCTATGTTTTCTTATAAGAATTTTATAACTTTGGCTCTTAAATTTAGATCTGTAATACATTTTGAGTTTTTATGTATGGTGTGAGGTAAGCATTCAAATTAATCATTTTGCATATGAATATTCATTTGTTCCAGTACCATTTACTGAAAAGACTATTGTTTTCCTATTGAATTATCTGTTACCTTTCTTAAAAATCAATTGACCATAAACGTTTGGGTTTATTTCTGGACTTTCAAACTTATTTCATTGATCTAAATAATCCCTATGCCAATACCACACTGTCTTGATTACTGTAGCTTTGTAGTCTGTTGAATCAAGAAGGTGAGTCTTCTAGCTTTGTCCTTTTTCCAAGATTGTTTTGGTTCTTGTTTTTTTTACATTGTCATAAGAATTTTTGGATCAGCTGGTCAATCATTGTAAAAAAGCTGGGATTTTGATAGTAATAGCTTTGAATCTGTAGATTAATTTGGAGCGCATTACCATCATAATGGTACTAAGTTTTCTAATCTATGAACATGGGCTACCTTTCCATTTATTTAAACCTTTCAAGATTTTATTCTATAGTGTTTTATCATTTTCAGTGTCCAAGTATTGCACTTTTTTGTTAAATTTATTTCTAAATTGTTTCTTTGTGCTATTGAGAATGGAATTGTTTTCTTAATTTCAATTTTGAATTGTTTGTTGCTAATGTGTAGAAATGTAGTTGATTTAGTGTCTTGTTCTTGTATCCTGTGATCTTGCTGAACTTGTTTATTCTAGTAGTTTTTTCGGTGAATTTCCTCAGATTTTCTATATATGAGTATGTCTTTTGTGAATAATGACAGTTTTACTTCTTAATTTCAATCTGGATGCCTTTTAGTTCTTTTTCTTGCCAAATTGCTGTGGATAGAATTTCCAGTCCAATGGCAAATAGAAGTAATGAGAATGTACAGTCTTGTCTTTTTTAAAATTTATTTTTAGTTATTTAGTTTTGGCTGCACTGGCTCTTCGTTGCTGCACGTGGGCTTTGTCTAGTTGGGAGAGCAGGGCCACGCTCCAGTTGTGGTGTGCATGCGTCTCACTGCAGTGGCGTCTCTTGTGGAGCGCAGGCTCTAGGCTGCAGGTTTTAGTGGTTGTAGTTTAAGGGCTCTAGAGTGCAGCCTTAGTAGTTGTGTTGCATGGGCTTAGCTGCTCTCCAAACCTGCGCCTGTGTCACTGCACTGGCAATGGATTCTCATCCAGTGTGCCACCAGGGAAGTCCACAGTCTTGTACCTGGTCTTAGTGAGAGAGCATATTTCACCATTACGTATGATGTTAGCTGTAGGTTTCTGTCTTTTTCTTTTTTCTATTTTTTTAATTTAAGTGAATAGTTGTATTTGACCAGTGGACATTGCATCTTTTTTTAATACATGTTTTTAAATTGGAGGAAAATTGCTTTACAATGTTGTGTTATTTTCTGCCATGCTGCTGCTAAGTCGCTTCAGTTGTGTCTGACTCTGTTGTGACCCCATAGACGGCAGCCCACCAGGCTCCCCCATCCCTGGGATTCTCCAGGCAAGAACACTGGAGTGGGTTGCCATTTCCTTCTCCATTTTCTGCCATACAATAATGCAAATCAGCCATAATTATACATATATACCCTCCCTCTTGAACCTCCCTCCCCTTGCCCCATTCTCACCCCTCTAGGTCATAACAGAGTGCCAGGCTGGGCTCCCTGTGTTATATAGGAACTTCTCATCTATCTGTTTTACACATGATAGTGTATATATGTTAATACTACTTTCTCCATTGATCCCACTCTCTCCTCCCACTTTGTCCGCAAGTCCATTCTCTACATCTGCATCTCCATTTGTCCCCTGTAAATAAGTTCATCAATACCATTTTTCTAGATTCCGTATATATGCATTAATGTATGATACTTGTTTTCCTCTTTCTGACTTCACTCTATATAACAGGCTGTAGGTTCATCCACCTCACTAAAACTGACTCAAAATTTTTTACTTTTTATAGCTGAGTAATAGTCCACTGATACATGTACTGCATCTTCTTTATCTGTTCATCTGTGGATGGACATCTAGGTTGCTTCCTAGGTTTTTCATAGATCCCCTTTATCAGGTTAAAGAAGTTCTTTTCTATTCCTACTTTGTTTAAGGTTTTTTTTTTTTTTTGGCCTTGCTGCATGGCTTGTGGGATCTTAGTTCCCCAACGAGGGATTGAATCCGTTCCTTCAGCAATGAAAACTTGGAGTCTTAGCCACTGTATCACCAGGGAATTCCTCCTGAAGGTTTTTTTTTTGTTTGTTTTAAGTTACGAATGGATGTTGGATCTTGTCAGATTATTTTTTTGCATCTATTGAGATGATTCATGACTTACTATTTTTTTAACTTAAAACCACACCTTTCATTTCTGGTTTTCATTTCTGCATGTAAGGATCCTGAAAGTTGCCACTCTGTCCTAACAAGTCATTAGATCAACAGATGGAAAAATGAACTATTTTTGGATCTGTTAGAAGTGGGAGGACAGAACAAACAGCTGCCCCAAGTTTGGGGAGACAAACAGGCCAATACAGGGAGTCATGGCTTGCAGGAGCAGCAACTCATGAGCAGAAACCAGTGTGGAACCAGTGCCTGGGTCAGAAAACCTGAATTATAATGGAATTTCTGGAGCCTCAGTGTGGATAAACCTCAGAAGAACTCCAGGGGGACTTGGTCATAGGGGAGCCCTCACAGTATTGTGAGATTTACCTCCAGGAGCTCAACCAGGTTTCCACAGTAAATATCGGAGAAAAATTCTCTTAGGTTTCTGGTAGAGGGGAGGGAAAAAGAACATTTTGAAATACATCAGAGCACTTGGTTTTTCTTAACAAAGTCTGCCCTCAGGGGAGATTAGTTAAGCAGAGCCCAACTGACCTGGGGAAAGGGAAATATCTAACAGTAGCCTACTCTAGCCATCTCCCATCTCAGCGGAGAGAAAAAAACTGAGAAACTTGTGTGAAGTTCACAGTCCATAAGCATAGGCTCGCTACAGGGCTGAGATCTAATCACAGGACTGTAGAGCATTTCCCTTCTCCCAGTACCTCACTACCACATTACTAAAAGCCTTTTTATATTAATAGCCGTTTCATTTACCTGGTTCATCATGTCTGGCTATCAAGAAAAAAATTACAAGGCGTGCCAAAAGGCAAAAATGAAAAACATAAAAAACAAACACAGCAATTTGAAGGAACAGACATGGTAGATGTTAGGATTATCAGAGTTTAAAACAATCATGATTAATATGTTAAGGGATCCAGTGGATAAAGTATTTCCATGCAAGAACAGATGGGCAGTGTAAGCAGAGAAATGGAAATCCTAAGAACCAAGAAGCAATGCTAAAGATAGAAAAGATTGTAGCAGAAATGAAGAATGCCTTTGGTGAGCTTATTAGTAGATGATACAGCTGAGTAAAGAATCTCTGAGCTAAAGAATATATCAGTAGAATCCTTGAAAAGCAAAGAGAACAAAGATTGAAAAAACAAACCAACCAACATTCAAGGTCTGTGGGACAATTGTTAAAGGTCTAACATGCAGTTGACTGAACAGCATGGGTTTGAACTACAGTGGCTCACTTATACACAGATTTTTTTCAGTAGTAAATATTGTAGTACTACATGATACAAGGTTGGTTGAATCTGCAGATGTGGAATGGCAAATACAGAGGAACCATGGATATGGAGGAATTGTGTATATGGAGAGCCAACTATAAGTTGGCCAGTTTTCAACTGTGCAGAGGGTTGGTGTCCCTAACCCCCTGTGTTGTTGCTAAAGGGTCAACTGTTAACATACAATGAGAATACCAGGAGAGAGAAAGATGAAATATGGGAAACAATAATGACTGAGGATTTCCTCAAATTAATGCCAGACACCAAACCACAGATAGAGGAAGCCCAGAGGACACCAAACAGAATTGAAAAACAAACAAAAAACAGCACAACTGTATTGAGGCATATAATATTCAAACTACAGAAAAAAGATAAAATCCTGGAAGAAGCTAAAGGGAAGAAAACACCTTTCCTATAGAGGAACAAAGATAAGAATTACATCTGACTTCTCAGAAACCATGCAAACAAGACTGTGGAGTGTTTAAAGAAAAAAACCACCAACCTAGAATTCTGTGAAATTATCTTCAAAAGTGAAGGAGATGCAAATATTTTTCTGGACAAATAAAAGTTGAAATTTGTCATCAGTAGACCTTTCTTGCAAGAAATGTTAAAAGAAGTTCTTCAGAGATAAAGAAAATAATATAGATAAAAACTTGGATCTGTGTAAAGTAAGAGCATCAAAGAAGGAATAAGTGAAGGCAAAATAGTTTATTTTTCTTATTTCTGAATTGATATGACAGTGTGTTCAAAAATAATGCAACAATATATTTGATTATGTGTCTATAATATATGTAATATAAATGTTATAAATGTATATATATGTATATATACATATAAACATTTATGGAGGTCTATATATAAGTGGGTGACAGTAATGTTACAAGGGACATAGTGGGCTGTTTAGATATTACGTATGTCCTGATTGATGCAATAGAATGCTTATGAAGTATTTACAAATATTTAGATATTTTTATAGAGAAATAGAGGTTTGACTACTTTTACAATGGGGGATACACACATATACATAGAATAGAGACTACAGAGGCTAAAGAAGAATTTCAAAAAATGATTGAGCAAAGAAACAAAAGAGCAATTTAACCAGATGAGTAAATGGAAGGACAGGAAAAAAGAAAACTCCAAGGTATAATTGTAGAGATAAATAAAATGGTAATTAGGGAAATTTTAATATGGACTGGTTATTAGGGATGTTAAGGAATTGTTAATTTTATCAGATGTGATAGTATTATTGTAAGTAGACCTTACCTGCTAAATATTCAAGTATGAGTGAAATAATATGATGCCTGGAATTTGCTTTAAAATTCTCCAGTGGTGGTGGGACAAGTGAGAGTGGGAGGGAATAGGTAAAACAAGATCAGCAAAGTATTAATTTTTGAAACTGAATGGTGGGTACATGGATATTCATGGATTTGTTGAACCTGAGTTGGACACAACTGAGTGACTTAACACTTTCACACTTTCACTTATATGTAGATTTTTTTCGATAGTAAAGACTACAGCATTATACTGTTGAGTTTGGTTGAATCCAAGCTTACAGTAATTGTATCATTCAGGGTTCTCCAGAGAAATAGGATCAACAGGATTGATATCTCTGTCTCTATCTGTCATCTGTCTCTATCTATAGATTTATTATGGGCATTGGTGCATGCAGTCCTGGAGGCTAAGCAGTCCCACAGTCTGCCTCTGCAAGCTGAAGAACCAAGAAAAAGCCAGCAGTATAAGGAGTCCAAGTCTAAGGGCCTGAGACCTAGTAGCTCTGATGTTCAAGGGCAGGAAAAGATCGACATCCCAGCTCAAGCGAGAGGGAATTCTGCCCTCTTTTGCTTTTTTGTTCAGTATGGCCTGAAATGGATTTCATGATTCCCACCCACCTTGGTGCGTGTGGAAGTCTACTCAGTCTACTGAATCAAATGCTAATCTAGAAACATCTTCACAGACAACAAGAAAAAATGTTTTACCAGCTATCTGGGCATCCCTTATCCAAGTCAAATTTGACACAAAATTAACCACCACAGTGGGTCCATACAACTGTCCCCCAAATTTCTCTTGAAAACTTGAATTTTATTATTGATGATAAATGCTGTCAGTTGTTTTCCTTGAAGTAACAGCCTCACTTTGTTCATTTTCCAGGAAATGTCTACCAACACATCTGAATAACCTTGTCATCCTTTCAAAAAGAAGTGGCTTGTTAAGCTTGTAACTCAAGACAATCGCACAAGATTTTTCTTTTGACAATCACTGTGTTTTGGTATTAGCAGAAACATTTCATATATCCAAAGGTTGAAATTTCTTAGATGCAATTGACTTTCTGTCTTTTGAACTCGAAGTGGATGGTGGTGAATAATTAGTAGTAGCCTTTGAATTATGCTGATACCTCAGCAGTTTTATCTACCATTGTTTTTGTGACAGTGCAAATGTCATCACAGTAAAAAAAAAAAAAAAAGTAAACTTCCTAGAATTACTAAAGAAAAAGCTTTGACCTATGGATATTCTGAAAGAATCCTGAGGACTTCAGGGTTCACTTTGAGAACCACTAATGAAACTCAAAAGTGTGAAGCTAAGCTTTTTGAAGGCAAGGACTGTACCTCTTTAGTAGGAGTCCAAATGTACGTTGATCTAAATTCACACCAGAGATATCTGTCCTCTTTTCCTAGGAGTTTGGAATACCTTTAGTAAATATTCTAACTTTCTAGGATATAAATAGGTTACTGACAGTTATTGGTACACTGAATATTTGATGTTGTTATAATACTCAAATGGTAAAGAATCCACCTAAAATGCAGGAGACCCAGGTTCGATCCCTGGGTCAGGATGATCCCTTGGAGAAGGAAAAGGCCACCCTCTCCAGTATTATTGCCTTGAGAATCCCATGGACAGAGAGGAGTCTGGTGGGCTGCAGTCCATGGGGTTTCCAAGAGTCGGACATGACTGAGTGACTGACAGTTTCATTTTTTTTAATACCATCCATCTTCTACATTTATAAGAATGTAAGTTCCTAACCTAAAATGACTAAATAACCTAAAGATTACTATTGTTAAGGACCCTTGAGACAACTAAAGTTGAAGTTTTGTCATTTCTTATGAATCACTCCCAGTACAGAGACTTCAGAGCAATATACAGAGCCAATGTCATAAACTACTTAAGACAACCAGCCAGTGATATTTGGGCTTACTAAAATGGCAACCCACTCCAGTGTTCTTGCCTGGAGAATCCCAGGGACAGAGGAGCCTGGTGGGCTGCCGTCTATGGGGTCGCACAGAGTCGGACACTACTGAAGTGACTTAGCAGCAGCAGGCTATTTTTGCTTCTTCCATCCTCTCTTCTCTCCTGTATTTCTTTCCTTATCCCATCCCCTCCATCTGTTTCCTAAATTAATATAAAATTTAAAATGCTTTTTCCTTACTTTCACTCAAATATTGTTCAGGAAGGACCTTTTCTACTTCACAGTTAAGAACTAGTCTCTGCAGTGTAGATATTTGCAGGTAAGATATTGGAGAACAAAACGGGAACAGTGACATCAGATATGGGAAATGTGGAGCATAGAATAAAGAAGAATGTATTTGGAATCAGGAAATGTGCATTTGAGGTTCAGCTTCTACCATGTCACTTTACTTAGGAAGTTAACCACCAACTCAACTCAATTCCAAGTTTACGGTATAGAGTTGTGAAGTTCAGTTCAGTTGCTCAGTCTTGTCCGACTCTGTGACCCCATGAACCGCAGTATGCCAGGCCTCCCTGTCTACCACCAGCTGCCGGAGTCTACCCAAACCCATGTCCATTGAGTCGGTGATGCCACCCAACCATCTCATCCTCTGTCATCCCCTTTTCCTCCCCTCAATCTTTCCCATCATCAGGGTCTTTTCAAATGAGTCAGCTCTTTGCATCAGGTGGCCAAAGTATTGGAGTTCTTCAACATCAGTCCTTCCAATGAACACTCAGGACTGATCTCCTTTAGGATGGACTGGTTGGATCTCCTTGCAGTCCAAGGGACTCTCAAGTTCAACACCACAGTTCAAAAGCATCAATTCTTTGGCGCTCAGCTTTCTTTATAGTCCAACTCTCACATCCATACATGACTACTGGAAAAACCATAGCCTTGACTAGACTGACCTTTGTTGACAAAGTAACATCTCTGCTTTTTAATACGCTGTCTAGGTTGGTCATGACTTTCCTTCCAAGGAGTGTCTTTTAATTTCATTGCTGCAATCACCATCTGCAGTGATTTTGGAGCCCCCCAAAATAAAGTCAGCCACTGTTTCCCCATCTATTTGCCATGAAGTGATAGAAATCACTATGCAAATATTCTATTTTATACCAATGTCTTCTGTAAAATAAATACATTTCACTTAAAACTGTAGCACCTTCAGGAAGGAAGAAAAAACCCTTTAGGCTCCAACAAACACTCTGGGTGTTCATTCATGGGTCTCTACTCATGAATCACTGCCATGTGAATTGCTCTTACTGGGGACTTCCCTGCTTATGGACAGTCTAATTCTTAGAATTTTGTTCCTGTTATCATTCCTCTTCTTTCCTTCAAATATATGAAACAGAGTCTTAGGAAATGTGATTTTTGTCTTGAAGACTGACTATTAATGATGCAGTACCATAAGGATCTCATAAAAGTTTTTATACTTTTTCAATGTTGCATACTAGAATTAATTTTAGGTCTATTATTATATTTAATTCCAGACCATGTTTTGGGTCCAGCAGTGGCTGTGTGGCACAGAAAGAGACATGGAGTAGGAGTTTGGGGAACTGATTTCAAATGTTGGTCTATCATTGACTATTTACTTGTAGGCAGGATTTCCTTGGTTTTCAGTCTTAAAGCAAAGAAATAAATCGGTTTGGACCAGATGATTATCAAAAGAATGTGTAGCTTAAAATTGAACGATTTTTAAGTTCCACACCAGAGAATGAGTTTAGCGGTTGGGTAATACATAGCTATTATATAAAATAGATAATCAATTCAGTTCAGTTCAGTTGCTCAGTCATGTCTGACTCTGTGACCCCATGAATCGCAGCACACCAGGCCTCCCTGTCCATCACCAACTCCCAGAATTCACCCAAACTCATGTCCATTGAGTTGGTGATGCCATCCAGCCATCTCATCCTCTGTCGTCCCCTTCTGCCCCCAACCCCTTCCAGCATCAGGGTCTTTTCCAGTGAGTCAACTCTTTGCATGAGGTGGCCAAAGTATTGGAGTTTCAGCCTCAGCATCAGTCCTTTCAATGAACACCCAGGACTGGTCTCCTTTAGAATGGTCTGGTTGGATCTCCTTGCAGTCCAAGGGACTCTCAAGAGTCTTCTCCAACACCACAGTTCAAAAGCATCAATTCTTTGGCACTCAGCTTTCTTCACAGTCCAACTCTCACATCCATACATGACCACTGGAAAAACCATAGCCTTGACTAGACGAACCTTTGTTGGCAAAGTAATGTCTCTGCTTTTTAATATGGTATCTAGGTTGGTCATAACTTTCCTTCCAAGGAGTAAGCATCTTTTAATTTCATGGCTGCAATCACCATCGGCAGTGATTTTGGAGCCCCCAAAAATAAAGTCTGACACTGTTTCCACTGTTTCCCCATCTATTTGCCATGAAGTGATGGGACCAGATGCCATGATCTTAGTTTTCTGAATGTTGAGCTTTAAGCCAACTTTTTCACTCTTGTCTTTCACTTTCATCAAGAGGCTTTTTAGTTCCTCTTCACTTTCTGCCATAAGGGTCGTGTCATCTGCATATGTGAGGTTATTGATAAAATATACAATAAAAATTAATAATTCTAGCTATCAATCCCTTTATTCCTTCACGTTGAAAGTACTTATAACTTTACATATAGAAAATATAAATGATATAGAAACAGAAAAACCTAAATTAACTAGTAAAGATACAGGCATTAAAAAAGCACTAACCAGAAATTTTTATGGTAAGTACTACCTTTATTTTAAAAAGTTATACATGCTAGAAAAAAGCATAAATGATACATGTAAACAATTATTTACCAAATACTTATATTTTTCCTTGTAAAGGTGCAAATGATCTTTAAATGTAAACACAAATGTTGCCAAACATTTCTGTAGTGAGGGGAGGGAGAAAAGATTATTCCTTTTGGTCGTGGTTAAAGTCTTATTCAAAGATTTTCCTGTAAAATACATTGAAAAAAACTGATCTATGAACACAATAACAAAAAAACTTAAACCACTGTAATATGTATCTTTTTTTCCTTAAAAATGTTAGCTTTTTACCAGAAAGTGCAATTTGAGAGTAGTAGTAACAGTGGCTTTATAGTATGAGGATAATGATATATAGTTTTTATAAAAGAACCAAGATTTTGTTAATAAAATGCCTCAAGTGACTTTACACTCGTTAGCGTACTATTAGACGAACTGAAGAATTCATCCCCTGGAAGGCTATGATTACAGGTAAGCCTCAGCTTCAGCAGGCCTGAGCATCAAGTGTAAATTGCATAACAGTATTCACTGCTGGGGAGAGGACATTTCTCCCTGCTGGTCCTTAGTAGCAATAAGAAATAGAAAGGAAAGTTGCTTCAGTCAGTAATGTTTTTGAGCAAAAACTCTTGCAGAGTTGCACATGATTCTACCGGGGGGATTCTCAAGACAGTATAAGAATTGTACACTGTTTTGTAGAGGCACTGAGCAGAGCTCTAGATCTAGCAGAAACTCAATGAAAATATTTGAAAAAAAGATTTTAAATATAGCGGCAAACAAGTTTTATATGGAAGGAAACAAGATGTGAGCGTCCACTGATGAGAACTTTGGCATGTGAGTCCTGGTTTTATCGATTTAATATTCCTTTTGAATTATCCTAGTTAAATGAGATTTTTTTTTTGTTTTTTAGATTTTTCAAGTCTTCTGGTGCTTAGTGCAAGAATGATGGCTAACTAATACACTTTGTATTCCTATCTTTGTCATTGGTATGTCTCTGTAAGTAGTGGAGTCTTGTGGATGGAGTGCTTAGAACTGACAACTAGATCACATGTAGCCCTCTTCCCTTATTGGTGGTTTCAAACTTAATATCTTAAAAATAAGGTTTTACTGCTTGAAATCTTTTTTTTTGTCTTTTTTTTCTTTTGATGGGAGGAAGGCTAAATCCAAAAACAGAAACAAAAAACCACCCCCCAACAACAAAAGTACCATGATAAATTAAAACCGAAAATAAATATTTTTGTGCACAGAACCAAAAATTATTGTGCAAAGGTGGCATCTTGCAGGTGAAGTACTTTCACTGTATTTGTATTTCCACATGTTGAGGCACCGGCAAAGAATAAGATTTGTTTAGTGTTTTCTAGAGCTGTACAAAGCTCCAAAGTCAAAGCGCTCCAGAATACAGAGGAAGATATACATGACCGTCTTCTGTGTGTTCACCATATATGGGATTCACAATGTGTCATTTTTATAACTCCTACACCACCCCCAAGCCGACGGTAATTCATCCCACCGTACAATCTGCAAAGAAAGGAACACAATCAGATTTCCAATTGAAAAAAGCATTGTTTCTTCCATAACATAAATGTTAATAAAACATTTCTTTGTCTATCACAACTAATATTTTTAGCTTTGTACATCTCTTCCAAAGATTAGGAGCTGGAACTGAGCACTGGAAAGCAGCAGAATTATTTCAGACACTGACTAAATTCTCTGACTTACAGAATACTATTTTAAGAGAAGTGCCATATACACTTTTTGCCTTATAACTTTATAACTCTACATCTAGACTGAATAACAATTATGCAGTATCACATATTCTACATTTTTGTGGCTAATTTTGACCCTGGCTATAATATTTCCCCACCTACATTTTCCTTTTGCCTAACCTTTGGTTAGTTATTTTTATTCTTTTGTTCTGTATGGACTCTTAGAAGTCTTCTCAAAGCTTTATGGAACAAAACTGGATATGATTATAAAGAAAACTTTATAATCCCTCAACAATTGGTCCTTAAGAATTTCATGAATATCACTTGGTCAAATAATACAAACATATATTAGTAATAGTTGCTGAGAAACAAGTCCTTACGTAGGATCATGGCCAGAAAATGAGAAATAAATTTGGCTGTCTTCCCAAATTATGCTTACTGTTTTGTTCACCTTTGTATCCCTAGGGTCTAGAACATTCAGTAAACCTTTACTTCATGAAGGAGGTTGTGAAAATGAGAGGTAGAAGCAAAGAGTGCGACAATGTTAAAAGTCTGACTTTAGTATTGTGACCACTGAGCCCTGCAGAGCATGAGAGAGATGCAGAATCCAAAGAATGTCATTCAGGTATCTGTCAAAGTGGTTTTCCCAGGGATGAAAGAACCCAGTAAACCTATGAGTTAAATCTTATAAACTAATGGCAAAAACCTGGGTGGGTAGTTACAGGTTCTCAATTAGAAATACTTAGAATGCAGCCGGAATGGACTTCCAAGACTGTTCCCTTCTGGAATAGTGACTATAGAAGACGTCAGCTTATTTTGCATGGTCATGAAAAAGTCTTTGAGAGCTGCCTCAGATCTCATGTCCAGACTGTTATCTGTGGTTAATGTGCAACCTCAACTGCTGAGATGGTTACACAGACTTGTTTAGGCAAGTAAGTCCAACTTACTGAGAAAGAAACCTGCAAATGCTTCAGAGGTAAAACTATTTTCTTAGAAAAGCTAGTATGTAGAATAGATATTAGTATAAAGTACCTCAAACCCATACTCCTAATGTTTTATATTAAATTTGAGAATTAACTATATATTAGACCTTTTAAGATCTTGTAGTGTTTTAAGAGATTTTGGAATATTAAAGCATCTATCAGATTAGCTTTGTGAATGAAGAAAAACTGCATGACTGAACAAAGATTTAGACTTCAGATTTTAAGTTGAAAGGTTTAAGAGAATTTTGCTAAATTTGTATACATTTTTGAATATTTAAAATAAATTCAAGAGTTACCTGATGATGTGAATTTGTAAGAACTACTTAAGTAGTTGGGAAGGATTTGTTAAGACAACTGACGATTTAAAAGCAAAGTCAAGTCAGACCTGTAAATACAGTTTAGCTTAGTTAAACTCTCCTAAGATGTAGCCTCTTCTCTAAAAGTGACTGTTAAAATTTGCCAGACTTTAAAATAGAATAATAACATATTTAAGTATTTTTAAAACTCAAGGAAAAATATCAGTTTTAAAATGAAATATTTTTTAAACAGTAACTGCAGTTTGTTTTTCTGGGCATAAAAACTGCAATGACAGATTGGGAGACAAAGGTCCAGGTTCTAATTCTAACGCTCACTAACTTGCTTAGGCAGCTCATTTTATTTCTCAGTGCCTTAGTTTCCTGAGCTGAACATGGTGTGGCTAGCAAGGAGATTGTTTTTTTCTGTCTTTGCTATCTCTAATTTTAAAACTGAATGGTTAGCAAAGAGAGGGATTTTGTATGATATCAGCCCCTTTAGAGCAATGAGGTCAAAATAAGCCATCGGATGTGGGTAACTTTGAGTCCTTTTCAACATATTGCCAGAGGTAATTCAATGTACTGACCATCCTGATTTTGATGGTCATAGACTATTATCTCAAGCCCATGAATTTCAGGTCAGCAGTGAGGTGATTTGAACATAGCTTAAAAGTTACCTCCATGTATTGGCATCAGGATCAAAAACTTCAATTGTCTTCAAGTACGTTGTGCCATCAAAGCCTCCGACAGCCATAAGCTGTCCATTCACTACTGCCAGGCCAACCTATGGGACCAAAACATGGTGGCTGCTGCAGAAGCTAGAGAATCACTATGAAATTTAGACTGGTTTCTAGATAAATCTCTTTAATAAAAGATAAGTCTTTATGGCCTTACATTCTGGTTTACTTGAACACAGAAAGACAAAATTAATCACAAAAGTTATTTAATTATGAGAACTATAAAATTATATACCCAACTAGAATACTTACACAGAGTTGAAAACATTTATTTCTTGAATGTTAGGTAAAACATTCACTGGGAGTGAGCAAGAACCTCCAAACTGCTCTCAGTTCTTTTAGTATTTGCCTGTTCTGATCCACTACCTAAGTTGTCAATAAAATTCTCTTTTAAAAGATAAATTTAAAGTCCTTATTATGTCAGGACCTTCAGAAATCGATACTTTCCTTCCTTTTAACCTCACTTTCTAATGTAATCTATGTTGCATTAATATCAGAGTAGTTGCTAGTCCCAGAAAATAACATACTTTTTAAATGCCTCCATACTTTTGCATGTGTTGTTCCCTGATATTTTCTGTCCCTCTTCTATAAAGTCTTACTCTTCTTTCAAGGTACTTTACGTGTAACTTACTCCGGTAAGTCTCTTCCCTGTTCCAAAGTGTTAAGCATACTCTCCCACGTTCTCCTATAACGCACATGCCGCTAGTAGAGGATTTGTCTTCTGTGTTGTTTAGTCAGTAAGTTGTGTCTGACTCTTTTGTGACCTTATGGACTGTGGCCCTCCAGGCTCTTCTCTCCTTGGGATTTCCCAGCCATGAATACTGGAGTGGGTTGCCATTTCTTTACCCAGGGTATCTTCTGAACCCAGGGATCAAACCTATGTCTCCTGCATTGCAGAGAGATTCTTTACCACTGAGCCACCAGGGAAACCTTAGTTAGCTGTAAACACTTTAATTTCCTTTACTAAATTGGGAACTCTTTGAGGATAGGAATCAAGTTATACTGAACATCAGTTCAGTCACTGAACTGTGTTGGACTCTTTGTGACCCCATGGACTGCAGTATGCCAGGCTTCCCTGTCCATCACCAACTCCTAGAGCTTGCTCAAACTCACGTCCATCGAGTCAGTGATGCCATCCAACCATCTCATCCTCTGTTGTCCCCTTCTCCTCCAGCCTTCAATCTTTCCCAGCATCAGGGTCAGCTCTTCACATTAGGTACCCAAAGTATTGGAGCTTCAGTTTCAGCATCAGTCCTTCCAATGAATATTTAGATTGATTTCCTTTAGGATTAACTGGTTTGATCTTGCAGTCCAAGGGATTCTCAAGAGTCTTCTCCAATGCCACAGTTCAAAAGGATCAATTTTCCAGTGCTCAGCTTTCTTTATGGTCTAACTCTCACATCCATACATGACTACTGAAAAAACCATAGCTTTGACTAGATGGACCTTTGTCGGCAAAGTAATGTCTCTGCTTTTTAATATGCTGTCTAGGTTGGTCATAGCTTTTCTTCCAAGGAGCAAGCAACTTTTAATTTCATGGCTGCAGTCACCATCTGGAGCCCAAGAAGATAAAGTCTGTCACTGTTTCCATTGTTTCCCCATCTATCCGCCATGAAGTGATGAGACTGGATGCCATGATCTTCGTTTTTTGAATGTTGAGTTTTAAGCCAGCTTTTTCACTCTCCTCTTTCACCTTCTTCAAGAAGCTCTTAAGTTCCTCTTTGCTTTCTGCCATAAGGGTGATGTCATCTGCATAATTCAGGTTATTGATATTTCTCCTGGAAATCTTGATTCCAGCTTGTACATCATCCAGCCCAGCATTTTGCATGATGTACTCTGCATGTAAGTTAAATAAGTAGGGTGACAACACACAGCCTTGACGTACTCCTTTCCCAAGTTTGAACCAGTCTGTTCCATGTCCGGTTCTAACTATTGCTTCTTGACCTGCATACATGTTTCACAGGAGGCAGATAAAGTGGTCTGGTACTCTCATCTCTTGAAGAATTTTCCACAGTTTGTTGTGATCACACAGTCAATGAAGCAGAAGTAGATGTTTTTCTGGAATTCTCTTGCTCTTTCTATGATCCAACAGATCCTTGCTATTTGATCTCTGGTTCCTCTGCTTTTTCTAAATCCAGCTTGAACTTCTGGAAGTTCACGGTTCATGTACTGTTGAAACCTAGCTTGGAGAATTCTGAGCATTACTTTACTAGTGTGTGAGATGAGTGCAATTAATTGTGCAGTAGTTTGAACATTCTTTGGCACTGCCTTTCTTTGGGATGGAATGAAAATTGACCTTTTCCAGCACATAGTAAGCACCTGATAAAGAAAAGTGAAGTCGCTCAGTCATGTCCAACTCTTTGTGACTGCATGGACTGTAGTCTACCAGGCTCCTCTGTCCATGGGATTTTCGACGCAAGAATACTGGAGTGGGTTGCCATTTCCTTCTCCAGGAGATCTTCCCAACCCAGGGATTAGAACCCCAGCCTCCCGCATTGTAGGCAGACGCTTTACCGTCTGAGGCACCAGGGAAGTACTTGATAAGTATTGGCTAAATGAGTGGATATATAATCAACACAATGTAGCAGTGAAAACAATAGGAACATGACAAAGAAGCTGCTGTTGACACTAATAAAGAGCCACAGGCATGTGAATGCTTTGACTAGCTGATGCCCACTGGTGGTGGTCTTGGATCTCTGCAAACCAGAATTCACTCCCTTTTATCAGATTATGAAATTGTTAGCTAAAGCTGGGTTATCCCACCTGTTATCCTGCATTGATGAGCTCCTGTTGGGATCAATGGTTTATTGGTTAAATCTCCTAGAATGGATAACTTCTACACTTCACTCTGGAAGTTTCTTGTAGTTACAGGTCATTGTTCATGGTCTAGACCACGACACAGGTCATCTATACTATAGATGGGATGGACTCAAACCAGTCTGTGTAGACTGGTGGTGGGGCCAGATGTGTTTCTGCCTAAACATTCAATTGGTATGTCAACTACTTAGAATATCACCTAGAAACACTAGGTAGGAATATTTACCTTCATTGGGTATAGATGAACCCATATATCTGATAGATATCAATGAACATGAGTAAAATTAGGAAACGTAGTAGATAGACAGGGAGATGGCTTTCAAAGAAGCAACTGATTATAAGATAAAACATAAGATGCAAATTGTTACATATAGAATGGATAAACCACAAGGTCCTACTGTATAGCACAGGGAACTATATTCAGTAGTCTGGGATAAACCATAATGGAAAAGAGTATTAAGAATATAACTATACACTTTGCTATACAGCAGAAATAAACAATGTAAATCAACTATACTTCAATAAAAATAAATCATAAAAAGGAATTCTCTAAGTAAAGATATGATTGGATATGTTACGTATCTTCTTGGGATAACAGTAATCAAAAGAAATTAACATTTTTTTTTCCAGTACAAAAGTAATAGGGGTTGTTCTGCATCCAGTGCATCCCCTCTGTGCCCCTTGTATTATATTTTACAGATCAGACTTCTTCTGCACAGCCCTCCCTCTTTTGGTGCTTGCTTTTCAGTTTCCAGTAGCCAGGCACTTACTCCACTACGGCGGGATGTCATAGCCACCACCGGAGACCACTGGTTAGTTCTGGGGTTGTATCTCTCAGCACTGCTAAGCTCTGTAGTGTCATCTCTGCCTCCTACGGCATAGATCATATCCTGATACACTGCACAGCCTAGGTGTTTCCTCCGGGTCCCCATAGGGGCTATGGTGTGCCATCTGTTTTCCTGAGGATTATAACGCTCCACTGCAGGGAAAAGAAAAACCAGTAAGTGACTGTTCAATCATTTCCTCCCACCTCTAGTTTTCTTCATAGCTACTCTGCTTTTTGATAACATGTTTTTTTTTTTTTTTTCCAATAAGCAGTCTGATTTTTGCTTTTGAGAAAGACTCATCTACCTTTGGACAATACCACTATACTCTCATCAGGGACTGATTTCTTTTAGGTATGGTTGGTGGAAAGGACATGTGTTGGAGTCAAAGTACCTAGTTCTAAGCTAGGTGACTTGTGGCATCTCTTTGTATGTTTAAATGAGAGGATAGCTATAAAATGGTTTATAGTAATAAGTTTCTCTAGCATTTATATAATGTTAGTTTATATAGCATTATATAAATGCTATAAATTCCCAGTAACTTGTGAAATTAAGGGAGAAAGAAATACTTTAGAAATACACCAGTAGACTATGGCTGCAGAAGACCTGATGAACAGCTATGAGTTGCACTCTCCTAGTGGAAAAATAATTTTCTTAATAAATTATAGGATAACATGGACATCTTATACTTTTTGTGAGGGGACTCTCCTAAGAAAAATGTGTTGATTTGGGGGAACCAGACTGACTTTGGAAGGGACTAACCTGTGTTGAGTGGAGATGTCCCATCAGAGCCACCTACAGCATATAAGAACCCTCCTAACACAGCCACAGCTACACCTAGTCTTCTGGTACTCATAGAAGCCACCCGAGTCCACTTGTTCTCCTTTGGATCATACCTGCAGTAAGAGAAACCAAAGACTGCACGCATGTTTTTGTTAAGTGAAGCTGTTTCCATAAGGTATGAAATCATGCTAAAGATATGTTAGATATATAGATTTGCTATGGTCCAGTGTACAGTGATTATCTAACATATTTTCCATTGTTATTAGTATTCTGACTTATGATGCTGTGGCTAGAAATCTGAAAACTACATTTCTCCTTTGCTAAGGTGGCTCTCTACTAGATTTTGCCAAAAGGAAAGACTAGACACTTTCTGTTTGTTTGCCAACCCTGTAGATATTGTCTCAGCAATGGCCCTTCAATCTGGCTGTCACAGTTAATTTCAGCTTCTAGACTTTTTCTCGGAGAAGGCAATGGCACCCCACTTTAGTACTCTTGCCTGGAAAATCCCGTGGATGGAGAAGCCTGGTGGGCTACAGTTCATGGGGTCGCACAGAGTCGGACACGACTGAGCTATTTCACTTTCACTTTTCATTTTCATGCACTGGAGAAGGAAATGGCAACCCACTCCAGTGTTCTTGCCTGGAGAATCCCAGGGACGGGGGAACCTGGTGGGCTGCCGTCTGTGGGGTTGCACAGTCGGATACGACTGAAGCAACAGCAGCAGCAGCAGCAGCTTTTTCTGGCACTTCCAAAGCTAAGCCTTGTTGGAAGTTTTAGTCACAGCTCTGAGAAGCAGTTCCAGAGTTCCTGAGATAACAGTACCAGTGCTCCAGTTATCTACCACTGTGTAACAAACCACCCCAAACTCAGTGACTTTCCACACTAACTATATGTTTCCATGAATCAGGAATTTAGGAAGGGCTTCACAAGGAAGTCTCTTCAATAAGTGGTACTGAGAAAACTTGAACAGCTACATGTAAAAGACGGAAATTTGAACACAACCTAACACTATACCCCAAAATAAAATGGATTAAAGACCTAAATGTAAAACCAGATACTATAAAATTCTTGTAGGAAAACATACAGGCAGAACACACTGATATAAATTGCAGTAAGATCTTTTTTGATCCACCTCCTAGAGTAATGAAAATATAAACAAAAATCAACAAATGAGACCTAAACAAACTCAAAAGCAAAGGAAACCATAAACAAAATGAAAAGACAACCCTCAGAATGGGGGAAAATACTTGAAAATGAAGCAACTGACAAGGGATTAATCTCCAAAATATACAAACAGCTCCCTGCAGCTCAATTAAAAAAAAAAACAAAAAAACAACCCAATCAAAAAATGGGCAGAAGATCTAAACAGACATTGCTCCAAAAAAGACATACAGATGGTTGAAAAGCACATGATAATATCTGTAATTATTAGAGAAGTGCAAATCAAAAGTACCATGAAGTACCACCTCACACCAGTCAGAGTGGACATGATCAAAAAATCTACAAACAATAAATGCTGGAGAGGATGTGGAGGAAAGGGAACCCTCCAATACTGTTGGTTGGAATGTAAACATGGCCACTATGGAGAATAACATGGAGGTTCCTCAGATAACTAAAAATAGAGCTTCCTTATGATCCAGCAATCCCCCTCCTGGGAATATATCCAGAGAAAATCATAATTCAAAAACTTACATTCACCCCAGTGTTCACTGCAGCATTACTTTACAATAGCCAGGGCAAGGAAGCAACCTAAATGTCCATCAGTAGGAATGGATAAAGAAGATGTGGTACACATATACAAAGGAATATTGCTTGCTTGCTATGCTAAGTCACTTCAGTCGTGTCCGACTCTGTGTGACCCCATAGACGGCAGCCCACCAGGCTCCCCCGTCCCTGAGATTCTCCAGGCAAGAACACTGGAGTGGGTTGCCATTTCCTTCTCCAATGCATAAAAGTGAAAAGTGAAAGTGAAGTTGCTCAGTCATGTCCGACTCAGCAACCCCATGGACTGCAGCCTTCCAGGCTCCTCAATCCATGGGATTTTCCAGGCAAGAGTACTGGAGTGGGGTGCCATTGCCTTCTCCAACAAAGGAATATTACTCAGACATAAAAAAGAATGAATAATGCCATTTGCAGCAACATGGATGGACCTAGAGATTGTCACACTGAGAGAAGTCAGAAACAGACAAACTTCATATGATATCGTCTATATGTGGAATCTAAAAAAAGGGCTACAAATGAACTTATCTACAAAACATAAACAGTTACAGATATAGAAAATGAACTTATGATAACCAGGGGGTAAGGGCAGGGGAGGGATAAACTGGAACACTGGACTGACATATACAGACTATTATATATAAAATAGATAATTAATAAGGACCTATTGTATAGCACAGGGAACTCTACTCAATACTCTGTAATGCCCTATATGGAAAAAGAATCTAAAAAAGAGTGGATATATGTATATGTATAACAGGTTCACTTTGCTGTACACTTGAACCAACACATTATAAATCAACTATCTTCCCAGAATCCCCTTGCATAGAGTTTTCAAAGTGGAGAAATAAGTGTCCTGACAAACATAAACGGGAACTGGCATTGCTTTCAAGAGTTACCTGTAACTTTAAGACAGAGTTAAACTCGTCTACTTAATTATGATAACACTATTAGTAAATGCTATTTCAAAACATTTCTTTTTAAGAAGAGAGGATGAAATCTAACACCGGTCAGAATGGCTGCTATCCAAAAATCTACAAACAATAAGTGCTGGAGAGGGTGTGGAGAAAAGGGAACCCTCTTACACTGTTGGTGGGAATGCAAACCAGTACAGCCACTATGGAGAACAGTGTGGAGATTCCTTAAAAAACTGGAAATAGAACTGCCATATGACCCAGCAATCCCACTGCTGGGCATACACACCGAGGAAATCACAACTGAAAGAGACACGTGTACCCCAATGTTCATCGCAGCACTGTTTATAATAGCCAGGACATGGAAGCAACCTAGATGTCCATCAGCAGACGAATGGATAAGAAAGCTGTGGTACATATACATGATGGAATATTACTCAGCCATTAAAAAGAATACATGTGAATCAGTTCTAATGAGGTGGGAGAAACTGGAGCCTATTATACAGAGTGAAGTAAGCCAGAAAGAAAAACACCAATACAGTATACTAACGCATATATATGGAATTTAGAAAGTTGGTAACGATGACCCTATTTGCAAGACAGCAAAAGAGACACAGATGTAAAGAACAGACTTTTGGACTCTGGGACAAGGCGAGGGTGGGGTGATTTGAGAGAATAGCATTGAAACATGTATATTATCTTATGTGAAATAGATTGCCAGTCCAGGTTCTATGCACGAGACAGGATGCTCAGGGCTGGTGCACTGGGATGACCCTGACGGATGGGATGGGGAGGGAGGTGGGAGAGGGGGTTCAGGATGGGGAACACATGTACACCCATGGCAGATTCATGTCAATGTATGGCAAAAACCACTACAATATTGTAAAGTAATTAGCCTCCAACTAAAATAAATAAAAAAAGAAGAAGAGGGGATGAAGCATAGTGTGCTCTTGCCAGTAATTAAGTGCATGAGATTCCAAGACCTAATCTCTAAGGTAGAATGACAAAAAAATGATGGAGCAAGAAATTAAAAAATAGAATCTATTTCACCAAAATTCACTGATCTGTAAAAGTATAAAGTAAATCAAGGCAGCCCACTAATATTTCCCTAAGTATACTTCAAGAATTAATGAGAATCCATATACAAAATACTTTATAGTCCTTATAAGATATATGCTGCACCAAGAATTAATCATTTTCCTGAAGGAACTCTGAGGAAAATCATTCTAAATACTGGGGGAAAAAATCAGAACAGATTTCAGAAGTGGTATGCTTGACATCATACATAAAATGTAATTTAAAATATGATTCCAACATTTCATTGTTAGGCTCAGCCTATATAACATATAAGTGTAAAAACTGGATTATATCTTTCATCTTCCTAGACTATAAGGTTAACTGAAAACCTTTTCCTCACAGCTCATGGGAAATCTACTGGATAGTGAATTTCTAGTGTTCTAAATTATTCCTTTAAAAAAGCCCTCTATATTCTTTTAAAAAAAAACTGAAAATAAGTTAAAAAATTCACCTTTCAACAATGTTGAGGCAGGACACGCCATCCTGGCCACCCACAGCATAGAGAAAGCCTCCAAGCACAGCCACACCTACACTTGTCCTGCAGGTGCTTGTGGGAGCCACATCACTGCTCCACTGGTTTGTTTTAGGGTCGTACCTACAGAGAACACATCAAGACAGGGTCTGTATTACACAAAGAAAATTTGGCTAGGCTTATAAATGTGATGGCATATGATATAGTTAATATTTAATCATTTCCACTCTATTTAATTCAATTTGTTTTTAAGTGTGTGTGTGTTTTTTTTAACTTCTATGGCACTGATTCTTCTGATGTTCATGTTATTTTCAACTACAGAATCTGTATCTCTAGATCTTGATACACTGAAACGTTTCATAGATGTATTTCATAAGTATCAGGAACATGGCTGAATGAAAAAGGGTAGGTGACAAGAAGCTAGAAGTTATTAAAAAATCAATTATTGTATGTTTCCAGTGTGCCAGGCATTGTGATAGATATGGGAGAATATATTTTAACAATTATAGCCAATGTCACATGTACAAGTATATTCAAAATACTTGTGAAAGATGAGAGGACTGAGTAATTAACTAGTCTGCATGGTGCCAGACAAGGCTTTATATAATAAGTAACCTTTGAATCTTTAAGAGAGATTCCAGGGAAGAGAATGGCATGCAAACATATAGGCAAAAAGGACATAGCATGTCCAGGAACTGCAAGCAATTTGGTGGGTCTGCACTAGAGTGTTTAAGAAATAGTGGTGTGCTGAGGAAGACAGACTGGAAAAATAAGTGGAGGTCAGATTATAAAGGACTTATTTGTTACAGTAAGTGGTTTAGGCTGCCAACTAGTGCCACAGACACAAAACTAAAGCAACAAGTTACATCAGTTTCTAATTAGTATCTCAAACAAAACAATATGGATAGTAGAGAAAAAAATTCAAATTGACCTTACCTTTCAACACTGTTGAGATAAGAGGATCCATCATGGCCTCCTACTGCATATAACAGGTCATCAAGAACACTGACTCCAACTCCACATCGCCTTTTGCTCATTGAAGCTACCATTCGCCATTCATTAGTCTGTGGATCATATCGTTCAACACTAGAAATGGCATCTCCACTGCACCAACCACCAACTGGGGAAGTAACAGAAACGGTCAGGAGAATGTCTGTCCTAAAGCATATCACTCACTGTTAACCATTAAACAGCCCTAATGCTTGGACACTCCAGCACTCTTGCCTGGAAAATCCCATGGATGGAGGAGCCTGATGGGCTACAGTCCATGGGGTCGCAAAGAGTCGGACACGACTGAGCGACTTTAGCTAGCTAGCTAATGCTTGGACTTGCCAGATGCCTCTAGAAGCAAGTTAAAATATAAATTATGATTTTTGCTTATTCCACTGGGATTACCATAATCTTATTCTTTCTGGGGAGGGATTTTTGGCTCATCTACTCATGATCTCTTTATAGACTGTCTTGTGACTAAAAATAATACAGAAATTCTTATGACATATTTCAAAATATTTGCTTTCTGTTTATCTGGTCTGTATTGAATTCTACAATATCCAACATGACATTTAAGATCAGAAAACATTTTGAATACATTTTTCAAAAGTAACACTCAGAATAAAAGGTTCAAACAGAGTTCAGTAAAGCTCTGAGCGCTCCCTGAAAAAAAGAGAAAACTAATTATAGCAGAAAATTTTAATTTGTTATTCTTTAAAATCATCTCTATTTCAATCTAAAATAAGAGCTAGATTCTGGAGCATAGAGGGTGAGGTCTAAAGATAACTTAACCTCAAAACATTTGAAAACTAATGGTTTCAAGGAGGTCTCTAACTTCCTGCTGCTGCTGCTACTAAGTCGCTTCAGTCGTGTCCAACTCTGTGCGACCCCATAGATGGCAGCCCACCAGGCTCCCCCGTCCCTGGGATTCTCCAGGCAAGAACACTGGAGTGGGTTGCCATTTCCTTCTCCAATGCTTGAAAGTGAAAAAATATAGTGAAGTCGCTCAGTCATGTCCAACTCCTAGTGACCCCATGGATTGCAGCCTACCAGGCCCCTCTGTCCATGGGATTTTCCAGGCAAGAGTACTGGAGTGGGGTACCATTGCCTTCTCTGCAATAACTTCCTGAGCCAGAATAAAATGAGAATGTCTCTAACCATCTTCTGCTGGATTTGAAAACTCACTTCCTTATTTCAAATCTCAATATGTTGTATACATTTTATTATGGTTTCATTTAAATTAGGATATTCAGCTAATACTAAGTATTCAACTAAGTCACAGTAAGTTTTGTATATATCAGTTTGCTTCAATTTGAATTCTGTTCTGGGATATATGCCTGGAGTTTCTATATCAGAGAAAGCACCTTCACTTCTAACATAAGATTTGGCTGCAAATATGAGGGTTATAAGCACCTGAGACAAATCAAACAGCCTAATTATTAAAACTCAGGCACAATTTTATAATGAAAGCCATTGAAACCAGCTTTTTATTGGATTTCATGGCTGCAAATGAAGTTAATATCACTTCATAAACTGTGTTCTTTGATACTAAAGGGGAAAAAAGGCCATTAAGAAATCAAATTTATACCTTTCTTGTGACCCGGGGAAACAAGAAAAGGAAAGAGCTGTTCAATTCCACTGCCTCATGGCAATTTTATGTGAATTATAATTTCCAAAGCAGCAGGTGACTGCAATAACTGGGACTGAACTAAGTTATTATTAGAAGTCAAGCACACTGTACGTGGGGCATCCCACGTGGCTCAGTGGTAAAGAATCCGCCTGCCAATGTAGGACATGTGGGATTCGATCCCTGGGTATGGAAGATCCGTTGGAGGAAACAGCAACCCACTCCAGTATTCTTGCCTGGAAAATTCCAAGGACAGAGGAGTCTGATGGGCTACCATCCATAAGGTTGCACAGAGTTGGACATGACTGAGTGACTGAGTACACATACATGCACATGGTATTTAGCAAGATAAAGTGTATGCATAGTTTCTGCTGTGAGAATTATCAATTTGTGTTAAGTGATGTACTTAAGGAAAAATATTGCTGAAAAGGAGACATATAGTTTTATATGTGTGAGATGCTGACTCTAAAAAAAAAAAATTACTTCAAAGACAGATTTGGTCAAAAAGTGTTACCTTAAAGTAGGCAACTTTCATAAAGTATCTGTGATAAAGATCAAAGAACTGTGAACACTAAAAAAAAAATAAAATAAAAAGAAAGAAACACAGAATTGAGAAGCATCAAGAAACCTAATGGAAAACAAGAGGAAAAGCCAGAAGACATCAATAGGAGTAAATGCTTCTAAGTAAAAAAACTACTGAGGTTATAGATTTGATCTAAGGCTTCCAGGATGAAGAAAGGAAGACTAAATTTTCCAAAGTTAAGTGAGAACTGGTAATTTGCATTTCGAAGATAATGTAAACAAAATTGCAATAATAATCAAAGAAAATTAAGGATTAAGTTTTAAGTAGAGACAGATGAGTCAAGATCTAAAATATCAGTGTAATAGTATGACTCAAGAATAAAGGTCAGATCTGGCATAAAGAGACTAAGAAAGCAGGGAAAACCAATACCAGTTGTAGAGAAAAGCCATTAGAAAAGACCTAATGGCTTTTCTCTACAAATGAAAATGGAAACCTTGATAGTGTAAAGAAGTGATAGATGGTTTACCTGTTATTCTTTACATTTTTCTGTTAATCAATTTCTATATTGCATGTGTGAGTGAGTGAAAGTTGCTCAGTCATGTCTGACTCTTTGTGACCCCATGGACTATATAGTCCATGGTATTCTCCAGGCCAGAATACTGGAATGGGTAGCCATTCCCTTCTCCAGGGGATCTTTCCAATCCAGGGATTGAACCTAGGTCTCCTGCATGGCAGGCAGATTCTTTAGCAGCTGAGCCACCATATTGCACGTGTATTCACTTCTATGTTCAGAAAAAGAAAATGTTACTCAAAAATAAATCTTTCATTTACAAAGTGACATTAACAATCCATTATTCTTTCCAAATTTTACTTTTTTATTCATTATGATGGGTCAATGCTAGTTTCTCACTAGTGTTCAGCAGGATCAACAGCATGCAATTAATCTTTATTTAGTGTCTGTTCTGACAAGATTGCTATACAATCTAGAAACTACAAAGATAAATAAGAACTGGTCCTTGCTCTGAAGTAATAACAATATAGTGGAGGAATCAGATACCCAATCAGCAATATGAAATTATGAGATTACTAGCAAGAGTTTGAGATCATGAAATTGATCCAATTTAAATGGCTTCTAAAGAAGGCAAAGTGTGATTCATTAACACCATTATACAATCAAAAGAGGTGAATGAGATTTTAGTGAAGATAGTTACACATTGAAAACATGGCACCTGACAATTTATAGTCATGTCACATTGGAAGAAAATGGTGGGAACCAGCAGGATAAAGATGGCGGTTGTTGAATAATCCAAGTGAAAGAAAGAAAGAAAGAAAATTAAGTTGCTCAGTCATGTCTGACTGTGACCCCATGGACTGTAGCCTACCAGGGTGAAGTCAAGTTTAAATCTGTATGTAATAGAGCTACATTATTTTCTCTCAGCATCCCCAAAGGTGTACCTTGTCTAGTTCCACTGGATTGGTACCTTCCCACCAATCCAGAAAGAACCCTAGATGTGAAATATACTTCCCATACACCTATTTGGTTTAGCCTCTAGCTTTTGATCATATAGGGTTTCTCTTCTGTTCCACTTCCCCCTGAGTTTCCATTATCCTCCCCTCTTCCTTAATCTAGTTGTTAATCTCTGCCAGAATGTTCTGAGGCTCATGGAGCAGTAGTATATTGTTATCCCTACTTCAGGTACTATAACAGCCAGGTAAAATATTTAATAGATCTTGATAACAATGTATATACCTCCACAAAGATGGCCCTACTACTAGAATTCCTGAAACTAACCTGATATCATGAAAATAAACCACAGGTACCAAATAATTAGATCTTGCATCCTTCTAATTAAAAAAAAAGTAGACAACCAACTTTCACAATTGGGGAACAGAAACTCTGATGTTTATAGCATTCTTATATGTACAGGGAGCTGGCACAACAAACTGCTTTTATAAATAAAAGACCTTTAACAATATAATTTATCTAGTTTAACCAACAAAGCTAAACTAATGGTATAAAGATTTCCCTGGGAACTTAACCAGATCTGGCAATAATTTATTCACCAACTGACAGCAACTACAGATGCTATGTGGGAGTGAAGAGGCAGATGTATATAGGTGTGAGCATGTAAGCAAGCATCTGTGTAAACCCATATGAGTATGTGAATACATACCTGAGCATGCATATATAGGAATGAAAGTCACAGGAATAAATAAGAATGATAATAGAAATAAATTTGCTAATAACAATGAACAAAGGCATTAGGATACTAGGAGTATAGGAGAATTCAGTACATGATAAATTAATAATTGAGTTTTAAATCTAAAACAAGAATGAAGGAATGCTTTCAAAAGAGAGGAAAAAAAGCCTGATGAAGATTAGAGAGAAAAAGAAAACTTGGCATCCATTTTCTTCTTGAAGAAATGCAGCAATACTCTATGTGAAGAAATGGAGATGAAAAAATTTAAAAAGGAGAAATTAAACATAAATTGTCAAACTTTTCCTCTAAAAATGTAAGGGAAAATATATTCCCACATGCCAAGAGAAAATAAAAACGAAGGGGAAAAGATAGGCAACTGGTTAGGTTGATGGGAAAGCATACTATGACCCAGTGATTCTATGGGATTTCCTGATGAAAAGTGATAGAACACTTCACACATCAAACAGAATCCCAGGAAGCCTATATTTAAGAGTAATGGAATTCTGAAATGTGGGAACCATAAATAAAAAGATTACCATAGGTTGCATTTTCTCCATGAATCAGGATTTGAAAAGAAAAATTGAAGAGAAAGAATTTGCTATAGATTGAATGTGTCCCTCCGAAATTTATATATTGAAATCTAATCCTCAATGTGATAGTATCAGGTGGTGAGGCTTTAGGGACGTACTCTGTCCTCAAGAATGGAACTAGTGCTTCTATAAAAGAGACTTCACAGAGATCCTGTGCCTCTTTCTCTACCTGAGGACATAGCAAAAGATGAAAAGATGGAGTCTATGAAGAAGAATGAAGCGGGCCCTCAACAGACACCAAAATACTTCCCAGCCTCCAGAACTGTAAGAAATAAATAAATTTCTACTGTTTGTAAGCCACCCAGTATATGCTTTTCTGTTATAGCAGTCTGAGTGGACTGAGACAGAACTAGTGAGAAAATGTTTTACCAAACATTGTGAAAGTTGTTATTCAAGTGACTAAGGGAGCTGAATTTATGTGGATAGAAGTAAAACATCTAAGATTGAAAGTTCTCAGATATGCAGGGGCAGACGGCAGCAGCAGAATGATACAACATGATGTCTTGGGCTCAGTCTAGCTCAGGAGAGGTACAAAAGAGTGTAGTTGTCTGATGTAAGATAATGTTTTTTGACAGTTCCATGTACTTATGAGGTGACTTGCACACTGGAATATAAATTCATGCATATGATTTATTATAACAAAACATCCACTGCATGACATTTTTAGGTTATATAAAAATACAGCATTCTTTCGAAAGTACCAGTGTTGGCTCATGAGTTAAGAGGCAAGATACATAAATTATTTTTTGTTTTCAAAAGGGCTGTACATTTTTTTTAACATTAAAAATTTTTTTAAATTTATTTCTTGGCCACACACTGTGTGGCATGCAGAAGCTTAATTCTCCAACCAGGGATTGAACCCGTGCCTGCTGCAGTGTAAGTGTGGAGTCTTAACCCCTGGACCGCCAGGGAAGTCCCCATGGTAAGTCATTATGTATTTCTTATGACAGTGGATATCACAACTGTCCAAAGGACTGCTCAAATGACAATTTCTCATGTGGAAAATATTCAGTTTAGCCACAGTATATTAAGATCCAAACCTGCAAAGAGTACTTCTCCACATCGAATAGGTTTCCGTGGTCTTGTCCTTGGTCCTTGCATTAATGGTCGTTCTTGAGGCAATAGGAGATAGTTTTTAGCCTCATCTACCAAGTCTCTGTGAAAAAAATTCTGCCTTTATTCCAAATGTCTAAATAATATTGTTAGTCAAATCCCAATATGGTTAAGGTATATGTAAGATGGCAAAGGGGAGCAGCATAAATCAAACCAAATCATGAATGCCAGCCAGCATTATTATTAATTTAGGCTAGTTATTTATTTTTTTGGGCACATGGCATGTGGGATCTCAGAGATTGAATCCGTGTACCCTGCACTGGCAGCTTGGAGTCTTAACCACTGGACTGTCAGGGAAATCCCTCCAGCCAGTATTATAAAGGTCACAAACATGACAGCAATGATGCCAGTCACACTATGAATTGTGAATTGACTGGTATTTGCATCATGACTTCATCTCTTACTGCAAATTAGTCTAAAACTCAACATACTTGAGACTAACAATGACTTATGGGAAACTAAAAATTACACCTTAATTACCAGTCTGCATAGTTACTGCCTTCTAGTGAATTTGCTTAGCTTTCGCAGGATACTGGCAAAGGAGCACATCAGCCACAACACTAGGTATTTGCTAGATTAATTTAAGTAATAAAACTAGGTCAAAATTTGGATTGCTAAAAAGAAATACCCTACTATCATTTAATATTAATTTTCTATTTGGGACTGTATGAATAGTTCACTCTCAATAAATCTACTGAGGATGAACAGTTTTGTCTTTTTCTATGAAGGTACTTTATGAGAAGAACCTAGTAATTACACTTGCTAAATAAAGTATCCTAACTTAAACTATTTATGTACTTACTTCACTTGAGTCCTTTGAGTGATTCAGTATCTGACTATACAAATTCAATTTGTTACTCTGTTCTTTCTCAACTCTGAAAGTGCTTCCTAAATTACACTATATTTCCATTTCTCTATTTATATTACACGTAATTTATTTCTGCTGGACCAGTGCCAGGCGTGACCCAATAATGTACATCCAGTATATGATTTTGCTAAGGCCTCTTCCGAATTTATGCTAAAAATAAAAACAAACCCCCTCAAAATCCCAACCTGATGACCAAGAACTTATTCTAGCTTCCTCAGCTAAATACAAAAGACTGTGATCTCCTTCTTGCTGGTTTTTAATTAAGTTGTTCAAGCGTTCCTAGAAAGAATATTATAGAGCTAATACTTAGGGGCAAACACAAAATCAATAGTAACAAGAATAACAGGGGCTTAATACATATTAACTCATTTATTCTCCATGACAGCCCTATGGAATAGGTACTGTTTTATAAATAAAGGAACTGTACCAGAAAGAGGTTCAAGTAACTTGAATAAGGTCACACAGCTAGTAAATAATAAGGTCATGATAAAAGGAACAGGCTGCTTCCTTTTTTAAAACTTTTTATTTTGTATTGGGGTGTAGCCAGTTAACAATGTGGTGATAATTTCAGGTGAACAGCAAAGGGACTCAGCTATACAGTAGGTCCTGTTGGTTATCCATTTTAAATATAGCAGGGTATACATGTCCATTCCAAACCTCCATCTCTTCCCCTCCTTCCACCCCCAACAACCGTTAAGTTCCTTCTCTAAGTAGGAACAGGCTTCTTTTAAAAGTAACTTTGTGAGTATTCAGGGGAATTAATTACCATTTGTCTTTAAGTTTAAAAGGTAAACATATAAAAACCCTCTCTAACACCTCCTAGTAAGGGAACAGGCTTCAAATTATTGAAGAAATGCAAATGAATCTATTATGTTCTATCTCTGCTTTAGAGATCCCTGATTCTGGAACAAGTTTCTTTAGTCACTAAGGGAGATCCAAAGGTTTGTGTACTTTAAAGAGAGTTCTGACTCACTGTTTCTGGGAAGAAATGGTTAAAAACACCATGAGGTTTCATATTTGAAAATAAACCATAAAATCTGTCAAATGGAAAAGTAGTTTATTAAATTTTATATATACTGTAGTTCAGAGACAGACCAATAAAATAAATGTTTTGTCTTGTAAAAACATTTAGAATTTCTTTCAATCAAAAAAAATTTATGAAACTGTGCCATCAAACTCTAGTGGAAATCTTTCCACAGCTGCTTTAAGGGTGTAGCAGACCTTTAACTCTGTCTACAAACTCAGAAAGCAAGGCTGGTCCTATTCCTAACAAGGCATATGTGATGGAATGAAAAAGTGCTTCTGCACACTTTTATGATGGAGTCAACAACATTATTTAACTTATCTCAAGAAAAGATATACTAGCAGAGAATTGTCTCTTCAAACTCAAGCTTGCATGAAATCTTAGAAATCTACCTCTTTATTGCCACTTCTACATGAATAAATACCACGCATTAAAAAAAAAACAAACTAATGGAATGGAATACTGGAAATTCAGTCTTCTCTTCTTCCATCTCCTCTTGACTCTGGCCCAGAAGAAAAATCTGTTAAATACTGCCTTGAAAAATATAATATTTAGGAAGCAATACAAATAAGGAAATTAGCACAGAACAAGAATGTTTAGTTGTCGATTTTTCCCATCCAGGACCATTCATACCTGCATTCTTCGTCACTTTTGATGAGGGGATCAGAGCCTACAGTGCCCACCAGGAACTTGGGACTAAGCAAAGGCAACCGCACGTGCTGCAGCACCTATGAGGTAATAAACACTATTAGAGCACAGACGCCATCTGTAAGGTGTTTAAGAAAATATGTAACTCATGCTCCCCGATTGTGTTTCCAATTGTTTTGCGATCTAATTGGATTAATTAATTGATCTAATAAATAATGAGGGTGGAAGGCATAAATACAAAACTAAATTTATTCCAACCACCAGTTCAGTAATTAGAACGGTCAGTATCACTTTAGCATGCTTCTTTATGCTTTCAGCAGTATAAGCTCTTCTAATAACAATCTAGAAGAATATACTATCAAATTGCTAAGGACTGTAATCATAATAACAAGAACATCAAACATGTCATTTAGTGACCACTTATGACCCATATCATTCCTTTACTCTTCAAACTGTGGTGGGATTTCCAAATCATAGAGAAGGGAGACATGATAACAGCCATCCTTGTTTTCTTTTGTTCATTATGTACCATTTAGGTTCTGATTTATGCTATAGCCCAAACCTAGAGTTGATGCAAAACAGAGGAAGCAATGGAGCAAAAAGTTCATAATGATAAACACTTAAAATGCTTAACACTTAATCTCCTTGGTTATTTGGAAAGAGATGGTCTTTCTTACAGTCTAATATGAATGACAGTGATAACTGTTTTTTGCAAATCAAATATGTATTATTTTATCCAGTACAAAACAGTTACTTAAAGAAGCATTTCCCTGCGTACCTGGGGTAACTGAGGACGTCTTTCTTGAATGCTGTATTTAACCCAGGCCATCACTGCATTGAACACCTGTTCTTCACTGCGAACATTTAGTTCATCACTAGATATTATATCAATGAGTTGATTGGCTGGAAGCAACATGAACTCTTCACTTTCCATCACCTGTTTGAAGTTAGGTAAGAATAAAAGGGAAAACACCCTGTGATCACATTTGACTGTTTCAATATTTTCCTTCAGGGTTGTAGGGCAAAGCTTTATTTCACAATGGAGCTGAAGTTCAATATAGTACCAGAGGATAAGAAAAGTTTAAAAAGAAAAAAAGATAGGTAGAGCACAGAAGGTTTTTAGAACAATGAGACTATCCTGTATGATACTACAGTGGTGGACACATGTCAAAACTCATAGAATGTACAATACCAAGAGTGAGCCATAATGTAAGTCATGGACTTTGGATGCTAGCATGTCAATGCAGGTTCATTAGTTGTAACAAACATATTTCTCTGGTGCAGGATGTTGCTATTGGGAGAGGTCATGTGTGTCACTTACTAAATGGACATGAATTTGAGCAAACTCCAGGAGATAGTGAAGGACAGGAAAGCCTGGTGTGCTGCAGTCCATGGGGTCACAAAGAGTTGGACATGCTTAGCGACTGAACAACATGTGTGTGTGGAGACAGAGTATATGGGAACTACTTTCTGCTCAATTTTCCTGTGACCCTAAAACTACTCTAAAAATAAAGCTTATTAATTTTTAAAAAAGGGAACATAGGAGAATTCAGATGGCACAATTAAAATTTAGGAAAAATAGTAATTTGTGATTTAGACAATTTAAGAAAAAAATGATGCTTTTTTCCCTCAGTATGAAGTATCAAGATGAAAATTTATATTCAAAATATAAACTATACCAAATTATAACTCCAGAAATTAAGAGGCATATAAAAAAATCAGGAAAAACTTTCAGAGGAAGGTTAGTTGCTGAAAGGGCAATGTCTAGGACAGAAACACCAAGGGGCCAGTTTGAAAAAAGAAGGAGGGTGTCAGCATTTCTATAAGCAAGAATAACATAATGATATAAGCCATTAGACCCAAGAAAACCCCTCTGAGGACCACACCACTCAGATATATTCATGTTCTCATATGTATATATGAAACTATAAACACATATAATTTATCTGTATCCAAGATTTGAAGAATTGTCAGAATGCAGGTGAAATGGCAACAAGGATGTTATCTGTGCAGTTCAGCCACAAATCCCCCAATCTTGTAAATCTTGTCAAGATTGTATGTAGAGTAAAAGGGACAGGGTGCAATGCAAACAGTCACTGCTACACTTCATGGGGCTTCTGTCTCATTCAGAACATTGTTCTGCCTGGGACGTCTATTAGTGTAGGAAGGATATAGTTTAAGAGCTTGAATTCCCACCATGCAACCTCTGATGCATATGCTATATTCTCTCAGGACAGGGCTATTTACATGCTCATGAAAAAAATCAGAATATTTAGCAGGATTTGAGATAAGCCATAACAAGTTGATTACTTGGTTAAGAATATTTTCCCAAGGACATCAGAAAAAATACAAATCTCAAAACAATTAAGGGCCATAAAAAGTCAGCTGTATTTATAGTAGAAAATACTAAAGAGCACTTCAATCTTTATGGCACAAGTCTTCATATCATCTGAGTGAGAAGCCCTCTGGGGCTCAGGAAATGAAATTGGAAACCTTTAAATTTTACATGAAGTTGCTTGGCCAGGTCACTTAGTAGTTAGAATGCCTGCGCTGTATCCTCTGTAGCAGTATTGTTGGATTTAGCAAATAATATATGGCATGATTATACTAAAAACTACTTGTTCATCTGGAATAAATTCAACTGGGCACCCTGTATTTTGTCTGGCAGACTTATGTTGGGGGGTGTAAAATTAAGGGCCAGATTTGGGGCCTAGTTCCAGATGAAGTCTGCTGACCTTCAGCATGCAAAACTTTAGCAAGGTTGTATGTTTCTTCTTAGTTTTTCTTCAGTCTGATTTCTTTACTAAAGACAAGTCATATCATATATCTTTGTGAAGTTCCTTAACATTCTTTTAGGATCTTGTCAGAGTATAAAAATTTCCCCCAATTTAGTGATTATAAAACAAATATTATATAAATATCAAGGATCACCAAGTTTAAAGTTTATGAATAAACCACTCTGATATTAATGAGTCACTTAATGGAAACCTTAGAGGACAAGAAGACAAAAACATCTGTGTGAGAAAATATTTTTTGGTACAAAAATAAGAGTAAAAAGAATACTTTTGATGAACAAAGATATTAATGATCTACCATTAGGGCAACGACTGAAGTGACTTAGCAGCAGCAGCAGCAGCACTAAATTCTATTCTCGAACCAAACAACCAGGTTAAGAAAATACTGCTTTAAAATACCCGCTTTTTATTTATTTTTGAAGTTTTTTTTTTAATGTGGATCATTTAAAAGTCTTTACTGAATTTGTTACAATATTGCTTCTGTTTTATGTTTCGTTTTTTGGGGGCTGAGACATGTGGGGTTTTAGCTCTTTGACCCATGTAGGATCGAACCTGCATCCCCTACATTGTAAGGTGAAGTCATAACCATTGGGCCACCAGGGAAGCCCCCAAATAACTGCTTTTTAAATAAGAGTTTGCAGGAAATTTTAAGTCCCACACTATTATGGTAAAAGCTTACTTTTAGTTTCTTCAGATAAATGTAGATGCAATTTGAAGAATTAATAAAGCTGAAAACAAGAACGAATAAGGAAAATATTCTAGAGTTGTAACAGAAATGAATGGTGAACTCAGTGGCATTGAATTGAAAGAAAAAAATATGTTTATGAGCAAGCATAACACTGTATGAATTAAATTTGTTGTTGTTTAGTTGCTAAGTCATGTCTGACTCTTTGTGACCCCATGGACTGTAGCCCACCAGACTCCTCTGCCCATGGGATTTCCGAGGCAAGAATACTGGAGTAGGTGGCCATTTCCTCCTCCAGGATGAATGAAGTTAGGCGTAAGAAAATAGAAGGAAATTAAATAGAGATTTAAGTCTGAAAATAATTTGAATGAATCACAAGTGGTAAGCTCTAAGTGGTGACTTATTTTGCATCTACACAGAACCATTCTAGTCCATGAACAAAGTAAGGTTTTCTTCACTGGAATTTCATTATATCAGGTTCACTTTGGAGGCAGGGTTAGAACTGCAAGGGATTCTAAAACCTTCTGTACTATTAAGAATATTCTTCAGATATTTGTAACTATCTTAGAACTAAAACTCAAGCTATGTTTAAAGCAAGAAATTAAAAAAATCAGCTTTATTTAAAACATACAGTTCAATAAATTTTGATAAATGTATGCACGCATATAACCATTACCACAATCAAGATATAGAACATTACCATCATCCCCAAAGATTCTAAAGCAGGGATTTCTTAATCTGGGGTCCAATGACTTTGGCAAATTATTTTGGAAATCCTCAATGATGGCAAATCTTTATTTTTTGCAGAATGGATCTGATTTTTAAAAATAGTGGAACAAAGTTAAATCTGTTAAAGAAGTTGTAGGAAGTTTACTCTGAATGAAAAATTAAGTTTGACTATAAAATACTGATGCAATTAATTTTAATGAAGTATAAACTCCATTTAGTCATGGTTATTCCTCTTTTATATTTTGTTGGAATCAATATTATATTAAGGATTCTCCCATATAAATTCATGAGAGGTACTGATCTGCAGTTTTCCTCTAGAGTTTGTGGTTTGCACATTAGGGTAAGTTTGACCTTATTTGGCAACTTCCTGCACATTTTTCTGGAAGATTTTATATAGGGTTACATTATTTCTTTCTGACATGTTTGACAGAATTCACCATCTGGGATTGCTTTTTTGTGGGAAGGTTTTAAAATTATTAATTTAATTTCTTTCATAGATACAGAGTTATTCTGGTTTTCTTTCTTAAGTTTTTGTAATTTGTGTTTTTCAAAAAATTTGTCAATTTCATCTCAGTTGTTGAACTTAGCAAAATATTGCTCATGATATTCTGTTTTATCCTTTTTAATGTCTGAGGGATTTATAGTGCTGTCTTCTTTTTTATTTCTGATACTGGTAATCTGTATCTTCTTTCCTTTTTTTCTTGATAAGTACAGCTAGAGGTTCATCAGTTTTTTTCAAAGTAACATTGATTTTTGCTCTATCTTTTAATCTTTGCTCCTTCTATTTTGGGTTTAATTTGCTCTTCTTTTTCTAGTTTACAAAGGTAACCATCAGAACAAAAATACAAACCTTCCAGTTTCATCCACCTCATTAGAACTGATTCAAATGTATTCTTTTTAATGGCTGAGTAATACTCCATTGTGTATATGTACCACAGCTTTCTTCCTATATACTAAAAAAATTAAGGACTTCCCTGGTGGTCCATTGGTGGGGAATTTGCCTGCCAGTGCAGGGGACACGGGTTCAGTCCCTGGTCCAGAAGATCCCACATGCCACAGGGCAACTATGTCTGTGTATCACAACTACTGAGCCCATACTCTAGAACCCAGCAGCTGCAACTGCTGAGCCCATGAGCAGCAATTACTGAAACCCACATGCCCAGAGCCCATGGCTCTGCAATAAGAGATGCCACTACAATGAGAAGCCCAAGCACTGCAATGAAGAGTAGCCCCCGTCTATTACAACTAGAGAAAGCCCATGTGCAGCAACGAAGACCCAGCACAGTCAAAAATAAAACAAATATATCTTTAAAAAAGAGAATCTATAGGAAAGAGAAAATCATAATAGGAAAAACAAATATATAAAGGGATTGTAGATCACTTAAATAAACCAGTACAGAGGTTTCTTTTTAAGTAAAAAAATTTATGAAATTGATTATAAATACAACAGCAAAAGGATTAACATGAATATGTAAAATAGGACATTGAAATGATAAAATATAGGTGAAGAAAGTAAGAAAATGTAGAAATTTTTAGAATGTGTTTGAGATTATATAATTACCAGTTTAAAGTAGATACAGTAATGGGTTAACATACTTGAAAACCAAGGTAACCACAAATCAAAAACATACAATAGACTTACAAAAAGCAAAAAGAGAACTCAAGCATAATACAAAAGAAAACCATCAAACACAAAAGGAAAAATAAAAAGAAAAGAATAAAGAAATACAAAATCAACTGGAAAATAAGGTTTAAAATGGACATAAATAAATATATATCAATAATTACCTCAAATGTCAATGGACTAAATGCTCCAGTCAAATGACACAGAGTGGCAGACTGGATAATAAAACAAAAGCCTAAAATATGCTGCCTACAAATGATGCACTTTAGAAAGAAAGATACACACAGAATGAAAGTGAGGGGATAGAAAAAAGATTCTTCAGGCAAGTGGAAATGATAAGAAAGCAGGGGTAGCAGTACTCATATCAGACAAGATAGACTTTAAAACAAAGACCACAGAGAAAGATAAGGACATCATAAAAAGACATTGATAAAAAGATCAATATAAGAAAAGGATATTATACTTACTAAAATATAAGCCCACAATATAGGAGCTCCTAAATACATCAAAGTAATACTAACAGACATAAAGGGAGAAACTGCAAGGAATACAATAATAGGAGACTTTAACATCCCACTGACATCAATGGACAGATCGTCTACACAGAAAATCAACAAGGCACCACAGGTGCCTTAGGTCAGTCTACTAAGGCAAAAGCAAAAATAAACAAGTAGAACCTATTAAAGTTATAAACTTTTCCACAGCAAAGAAAACCATAAACAAAACAGAAAGACAGTCTACAGAATGGGAGAATATATTTGCAAATGATGCAGTTGGCAAGGGCTTAATTTCCAAAATACAAAAATGGCTCATATAGGTCAATATAGTAAAAAAACAAGCAATCACATCAAAAAATGGGCAGAAGATCTAAATAGACATTTCTTCAGAGAAGACATACAGATGGCCAACAGGTATAAGAAAAGATATTCTACACTGTTAATTATTAGAGAAATGCAAACCAAAACTACAATGGGATATCACCTCACAATGGTCAGAACGGACATCATCAAAAGTTCTACAAATAATAAATGCTGGAGAGAGTGTGGAGAAAAAGGAATCCTCCTACACTGTTTGGAGAAGGCAATGGCAACCCACTCCAGTACTCTTGCCTGGAGAATCCCATGGACGGAGGAGCCTGGTAGGCTGTAGTCCATGGGATCGCTAAGGGTCGGATGTGACTGAGCAACTTCCCTTTCACTTTTCACTTTTGTGCACTGGAGAAGGAAATGGCAACCCACTCCAGTGTTCTTGCCTGGAGAATCCCAGGGATGGAGCAGCCTGGTGGGCTGCCATCTATGGGGTTGCACAGAGTTGGACACGACTGAAGTGACTTAGCAGCAGCAGCAGCAGCAGCCTACACTGTTGGTGAGTATGTAAATTGATGTGGCCACCATGGAGAGTATGGAGGTTCCTTAAAAAACTAAAGATAGAGCTATCACATGATCAAGCAATCCCAGTTCTTGGCATATATCCAGAAAAGATGAAAACTTTAATTCAGAAAGATACAGGCAGCACAGGGTTCACAGCAACACTATTTACAATAACCAAGACATGGAAGCAACCTAAGGATCCATCAACAGATGAATGGACAAAGAAGATGTGGTGTGTGTGTGTGTATACACAAAGACAATGGAATATTACCCATCCATAAAAAATGAAATAATACCACTTGCAGCAACATGGGTGGACCTAGAGATTATCATACTCAACTAAACAAGTCAGACAGATAAATATTATACGATACCACTTACATGTGGAATCTAAAAAAAGGATACAAACGAACTAATTTACCAAACAGAAACAGACTCACCTCACAGACATAGAAAGCAAATTAATGGTTAGCTAAAGTGGAAAGGCCAAGAGAAGATAAATTAGGAGTTTAGGATTAACAGATATATCCTATTATATATAAAATAGATAAACAACAAACAATAAGGTCCTAAAAAATTCAGAATTTTTTAATAACCAAAATGGAAGAGAATCTTTAAAATAACCAAATATGTAGATATATAAAACTGTCTCTCATATATATGTATATAAACTTATATGCTATATCATATATTTTATCTACATAAACTGAATCACTTTGTTATACACCATAAAATAACATAAAATTGTATATGAACTACATTTCAATTAAAAAAAAAAGGGAAAGGGCCCAAATCAATAAAATCAGAAATGAAAAAGAAGAAGTTAAAACTAACACCACAGAAATACAAAGGACAGAGACTGTGATGAACAGCTCTATGCCAATAAAAGGTACAACCTAGAAGAAATGGACAATTTCTTAGAAAGGTACAGTTTCCCAAGACTGAACCAGGAAGAAACAGAAAATATGAACAGACTAATTACCAGTACTGAAATTGAATCAGTAATTAAAAAATTCCCAACAAACAAAAGTCTAGGACCAGATAGCTTCAAACATACTACCAAATATTTAAAGATGACTTAATACCTATACTATTCCCAAAAAATGCAGAGGAAGGAACACTTCTGCAATCTTCTATGAAGCCATCATCACTATGACATGAAACCAGACAAAGATACCACACATAAAAAAGAAAAGTACATGTCACTATCACCAATGAATAAAGATGCAAAAATCCTCAACAAAGTAATACTGGCAAACTGAATCCAACAATACATTAGAAGGATCATCTACCATGATCAAGCGAGATTTATCCTCGGGATGCAAGAATTTTCAAATATCTGCAAATCAATCAATGTGATACACTATATTAACAAGCTGAAGAACAAAAACTATATGATCATCTCAGTAGATGCAGGAAAAACTTCTGATAAAATTCAATGTCCATTTATTATAAAAATTCTCCCAAAGGTAGGCATAGAGAGAATATACTTTGATATAATACAAACTGTATAAATGAGAAACCCATAGCTAACATCATCTTCAATGGTGAAAAGCTGAAAGCATTTCCTGTAAGATCAAGAATAAGACAAGCATGACCAGTCTCACCACTGTTATTCAACATAGTTTGGAAGTCCTTGCCACAGCAACCAGAGAAGAAAAATAAAAGGAATCCAAATTGGAAAGGAAGACATAAAACTGTCATTGTTTGCAGATGACATATTATACATAGAAAATCCTAATGAGGCCTTCAGAAAACTACTAGAGCTCACCAATGAATTCAGTAAAGTTCCAGGATACAAAATTAATACACAGAAATCTGCTGCATTTCTATAAACTAACAGTCAAGTATCAGAAGGAGAAATTAAGGAAACAGTCTCACATATCATCACATCAAAAAGAATAAAATACCTAGGAATAAGTTTGCCTGAGAAGTAAAAGACCTGTGCTCTGAAAACTGTAAGATACTGATGAAAGAAACTGAAGACAAAATAAATAGATTGAAAGATATATTGTGTTCTTGGATGGGAAGAATCAACATTGTTAAAATGACTCTACTCCCCAAGGCAATCTATAGATTCAATGCAATTCCTATCAAATGACCAATGACATTTTTCACAGAACTAGAACAAATATTTAAAATTTTGTATGGAAACATAAAAGACCTCAAAGAGCCAAAACAATCTGGAGAAAGAACAGAGCTGGAGGAATCATGCTTCCTGACTTCAAATTATACTACAGAGCTACAGTAATCGAAACAGTGTGGTGTGTGTGTGCTGTGTGTATGCTCAGTTGCTCAGTCATGTCCAACTCTTTGTGACCCAATGCACTATAGCAAGTCAGGCTTCTCTGTCCATGGGATTCACCAGGCAAGAAACTGGAGAAGGTTGTCATTTCCTTCTCCAGGATATGTTCCTGATCCAGGATTGAACCCATATCTTCTCTGTCAGCAGGAAGATTCTTTACCACTGAGCCACCTGGGAAGCCCAATCAATACAGTATGGCACTGGCACAAAACAGACAAATAGGTCAATGGAACAGGACAGAAAGCCCAGAAACACACCCACACATTTATGTTCAATTATGGTTTTTCCAGTAGTCATGTATGGATGTGAGAGTTGGACTGTAAAGAACACTGAGGGCTGAGGAATTGATGCTTTTGAACTGTGGTGTTGGAGAAGACTCTTGAGAGTCCCTTGGACTACTAGAAGATCCAACCAGTCCATTCTGAAGGAGATCAGCCCTGGGATTTCTTTGGAAGGAATGATGGTGAAGCTGAAACTCCAGTACTTTGGCCACCTCATGTGAAGAGTTGACTCATTGGAAAAGATTCTGATGCTGGGAGGGATTGGGGGCAGGAGGAGAAGGGGATGACAGAGGATGAGATGGCTGGATGGCATCACTGACTCGATGGACGTGTCTCAGTGAACTCCGGGAGTTGGTGATGGACAGGGAGGCCTGGTGTGCTGCGATTCATGGGGTCGCAAAGAGTCGGACACAACTGAGCAACTGAACTGTACTGAAGCTGTAACTAAGGAGGCAAGAAAATTACAGATACCGAGGGAACATTTCATGCAAAGATGGGCTCAATAAAGGACAGAAATGGTATGGACCTAACAGAAGCAGAAGATATTAAGAAGAGGTGGCAAGAGTACACAGAAGAACTATACAAAAAAGAGCTTCACAACCCAGATAATCAGGATGGTGTGATCACTCACCTAAAGCCAGACATCTTGGAATGGGAAGTCAAGAGGGCTTGAGGAATCATCACTACAAAGCTAGTGGAGGTGATGGAATTCCAGTTGAGCTATTTCAAATCCTAAAAGAGGATGTTGTGAAAGTGCTGTACTCACTATGTCAGCAAATTTGGAAAACTCAGCAGTGGCCATAGGACTGGGAAAGGTCAGTTTTCATTCCAATCCCAAAGAAAGGCAATGCCAAAGAATGCTCAAACTACCGCACAATTGCACTCATCTCACATGCTAGTAAAGTAATGCTCAAAATTCTCCAAGCCTGGCTTCAGCAATACATGAACCATGAACTTCCAGATTTTCAAGCTGGTTTTAGAAAAGGCAGAGGAACCAGAGATCAAATTGCCAACATCCACTGGATCACTGAAAAAGCAAGAGAGTTCCAGAAAAATATCTATTTCTGCTTTATTGACTATGACAAAGCCTTTGACTGGGTGGATCACAATAAATTATAGAAAATTCATAAAGAGATGGGAATACCAGACCACCTGACCTGCCTCTTGAGAAATCTGTATGCAGGTCAGGAAGCAACAGTTAGAACTGGACATGGAACAACAGACTGGTTCCAAATAGGAAAAGGAGTACGTCAAGGCTGTATATTGTCACCCTGCTTATTTAACTTATATGCAGAGTACATCATGAGAAACGCTGGGCTGGATGAAGCACAAGCTGGAATCAAGATTGCCAGGAGAAATATCAATAACCTCAGATATGCAGATGACACCACCCTTATGGCAGAAAGTGTAGAGGAACTAAAAAGCCTCTTGATGAAAGTGAAAGAGGAGGGTGAAAAAGCTGGCTTAAAGCTCAACATTCAGAAAACTAAGATCATGGCATCTGGTCCCATCACTTCATGGCAAATAGATGGGGAAACAGCAGAAACAGTGGCTGACTTTATTTTTGGGGGCTCCAAAATCACTGCAGATGGTGACTGCAGCCATGAAATTAAAAGACGCTTACTCCTTGGAAGGAAAGTCATGACCAACCTAGACAGCATATTAAAAAGCAGAGACATTACTTTGCCAACAAAGGTCCATCTAGTCAAGGCTATGGTTTTCCCAGTAGTCATGTACAGATGTAAGAGTTGGACTATAAAGAAAGCTGAGTGCAGAAGAATTGATGCTTTTGAACTGTGGTGTTGGAGAAGACTCTTAAGAGTCCCTTGGACTGCAAGGAGATCCAATCAGTCCATCCTAAAGGAGATCAGTCGTGGGTGTTCATTGGAAGGACTGATGTTTAAGCTGAAACTCCAATACTTTGGCCACCTGATGCAGAGAGCTGACTCATTTGAAAAGACCCTGATGCTGGGCAAGATTGAGGGCAGGAGGAGAAGGGGACGACAGAGGATGAGATGGCTGGATGGCATCACTGACTCAGTGGACATGGGTTTGGGTAAACTCCAGGAGTTGATGATGGACAGGGAGGCCTGGCGTGCTGTGGTTCATGGGGTCGCAAAGAGTCAGACCCAACTGAGCAACTGAACTGATTTGAAACTGAAGGAGGCAAGAATATACAATGGCGAAAAGACAGTCTCTTTAACAAGTTGTGCTGGAAAAAACTGGACAGCTACATAAAAGAATGAAATTAGAACATTCTCTAACATCATATACAAAAGTAAACTCAAAATGAATTAAGAGGTAGGGATTCAAATGCATATAATATTATATATAAATGGAGAAGGAAATGGCAACCCACTCCAGTATTCTTGCCTGGAGAATCCCATGGACAGAGGAGCCTGGTGGGCCATGGTCCATGGGGTCACAGAGAGTTGGACATGACTGAAGTGACTAAGCATGCACTATATATAAAATAGATAACCAACAAGGACCTATTGTCAAGCACTATATTCAATACCATATAATTTATAATTGAAGAGAACGTAAAAATAATAATAATGATCACTTTGTTGTACATCTAAAACATAACATTGTAAATCAATTACATTTCAATAAAAATTAAAAAAATAAACACCCCCCACCAAAAGTTCTATGAATAATACTATGAATTAAACTGACTGTTTTTGAAAAAAATAGAAAAAAAACCTTCAAAATGGATTAAAGACCTAAATATAAGACCAGATACTATGAAACTCCTAGAAGAAAATATCAATAGAACACTCTTTGACATAATTGCAGCAATATTTTTTTGGATCCATCTCCTAAAGTAAAGGAAATAAAAGCAAAAATAAACACATGTGAGCTAATTACACTTAAAAGCTTTTACACAGCAAAGGAAACCACTGACAAAACAGAAGAACAACCTACTGAATAGAAAGATATTTGCAGATGACACAACTGATAAGGGATTATACACACTGAAAAGTTCAGGAGTAAAGGAATATGATGTATGCAACATACCCTCAACTGCTGAAAGAAAAATATTCATATAATAAGGAGAAAATGATAAAGAAAAAGTGGCAAAAGGTTAACAAGTGATGAATCTCAGTAAAGGGTATGTGAAAGTTTCTCCTTTTTCCTCTAGTTTTTTATGTTCATATTTTTTTCTTTTGTTTTTTTCAAATAAAATTTAAAAATTATTTTTTCCAATCTGATAGGTTAAGAAATGTTGTTTTAATGTATTTTTTTTTTAGTTATGTGTAATGGTATCTTTTCATGTTTATTTTACATTTAATATTTTTATACATTGCTTATTCATATCCTTTGCCTATTTTTCTGTTGTTTTTTTAATGGTTTTTCTCCTTCAATTTGTATGAGTCTTATAAGAATTCATGTTTCTTCTGTCATGTATGCTCCAAATAGGTTTTCAGAGTTGGCATTATTTAATTTAGTTTAAGGTGCTTTTTGCTTGTTACTGTTGTTATGAACAATAATATTTAACTTTTATGCAGTCAAATTTATCAGGCTTCTGGGTTATATCCTGCCTGCTGCTGCTAAGTCGCTTCAGTCGTGTCCGACTCTGTGCGACCCCATAGACGGCAGCCCACCAGGCTCCCCTGTCCCTGGGATTCTCCAGGCAAGAACACTGCAGTGGGTTGCCATTTCCTTCTCCAATGCATGAAAGTGAAAAGTGAAAGTGAAGTCGCTCAGTCGTGTCCGACTTTTAGCGACCCCGTGGACTGCAGCCCACCAGCCTAGAAAGGCCATTTTTACCCTAAGCCTAGTAATGTTTTCTTCTAGTACTTTTAGAATTTAAATTTTTGGGTTTATTTATCCATTGAGAATTCCATCTGTTTAAAGAGTTTATTTCCCCTCCCCAAATAACCAGTTTTACTAATGACATATATTTAACAATTTTACCTTCCTCCACTGACTTGATCAAACCAGTCAATCCTAAAGGAAATCAGACCTGAATAATCATTGGAAGGACTGATACTGAAGCTGAAGTTCCAATACTTTGACCACCTGATGCAAAGAACTGACTCCTTGGAAAAGACCCTGATGCTGGGAATGATTGAAGGCAGAAGGAGAAGGGGACGACAGAGGATGAGGTGGCTGGGTGGCATCACCGACTTGATGGACATGAGTTTGAGCAAGCTTGAGGCATGCTGCAGTCAGGGAAGCCTGGCATGCTGCAGTCCATGCGGTCGCAAAGAGTCGGACATGACTGAGCGACTGAACTGAACCACTGATTTGAAAACCACTATTTTTGGACTCAGAGCTACACTGATTTGCTCTGTCTTTAGTTTCAAAATGTTTTCATATTTCTTAAAGACAGTGATTCTAATATTAAATTTTAGAAACTTCCTGGATGTTCTAGCATAAATAGTTTTCCCTTGGTATCTAAGGAAGATTGGTCCCAGGACTTTTCCCTATTCCACCTCCTTCATGTCCCCAGGATACCAAAGTTCCTAGATGCTCAAGACTCATATAAAATGGCATAGTATTTACATGTAACTTACACACATCCTCCCATATACTTAAGAATTCTAGATTAATTATAATACCTAATAAGACTCTTGAAAGTCCCTTGGACTGCAAGGAGATCCAACCAGTCCATTCTAAAGGAGATCAGCTCTGGGTGTTCTTTGGAAGGAATGATGCTAAAGCTGAAACTCCAGTACTTTGGCCACCTCATGTGAAGAGTTGACTCATTGGAAAAGACTCTGATGCTGGGAGGGATTGGGGGCAGGAGGAAAAGGGGACGACAGAGGATGAGATGGCTGGATGGCATCACGGACTTGATGGACGTGAGTTTGAGTGAACTCTGGGAGTTGGTGATGGACGGGAGGCCTGGTATGCTGCGATTAATGGGGTTGCAGTCGGACACAACTGAGCGACTGAACTGAACTGAACTGAATATAATGTAAATGATATGTGAATAGTTGCCAGCACCTGACAAATTCAAATGTTACCTTTCAGAACTTTATTAAATTTTTTTTCATATTTTTGATCCATGGTTGGTTCAATCTGTGAATGCAGAACCAGCAAATACGGAAGGCCAACTGTGTGTGTGTACATACGTATGTGTGTGTGTATATCCTCCTTCCTATACGGTCCCTGCCTTTGCATTTCATGATGCCCATGCTGGTTTTTCTCCTCTATCTATTCTAGTTATTCCCAGTTTTATTTGCCAATTGCTTTTTCACTAATCATCCTTCAATATTGGAAAAACTTGAGGGCTTTTCTCTCCTCCTACTAGGTGATCACATTGGCATTGATTTTTTTAACCTTGTTTATGATGCTTTTTGTTATAAAAGTTTTAAATTTATATACAATCAAACTTATCAGCCTTTTCTTTTATGGCTTCAGGGTTATATCCTGCCTAAAAAGGGCTAAGACACATTTTAGTTATTATATCTTCATTACTATGTTGTTGTGTTGTTGTGCTTAGTCACTCAATCGTGTCTGATTCTTGTGACCCCACAGATTGTAGCCTGCCAGGCTCCTCTGTCCATGGGATCCTTCAGGCAAGAATAATGGAGTGGGTTGCCACTTCCTTCTCCAGGGGATCTTCCCAGCCCAGGAATCGAACCCAGTTCTCCTGCATTGCAGGCATTACTATGTTGATAACTACTAAATTTTAATCTCAGCCTAACCTCTTTGCCAAGATACAGACTTACATAAACAGTTACTTGCTCAATATCTCTATGTAGATATTTCACAGGTGTCTCAAACTGAATATATCTAAAATGGAACCCATGGTTTTTCCTCCTCAAGCTGTTCCCCTTTCCATTACATCTGTAGTAGATTCCCAGAAATGGGATTGCCAAGACAAAGATCATGAGCAAAATGTGTGTAATTTTGATTTACGGCCCAATTTCCTTTCAGAGGGGTTATATAAGTTTATACTTATGCTAGCAATTAGCTATTTCTCCATGTTCTTGTTAACAGGGTATGTAACCAAACTTCTGGATATTTGTAATCTGGTAGATTACAGATTTGTAATCTGACAGATAAAAAATAGTACTTTGGTGTAGTTTTAATTCATGTTTCAGTTATTATGAATAAACCTGAGCAGATTTTCATGTTTAAGGGCAATCTGAACTTCTTGTTTACTACCCATTTTTAGGTCACTGGCCTAGGTTATTGACCAATAAGGAGCTCTTGATGTATTAAGGAGATATCATCTGTAATATGAGATGCAAATGTTTTCCCTTAGTCTTTAATTTTTTGTCTCATTATTGTTTTACCATGCAAAATTTTTAAATATTTATATAGTCAAATCTATCAATATTTTCTTCTATGCTTTCTGGGTTAGTCAATTAGAAAGGCCTCTTCAAGATTATAAAGGAATTGTTTTGTGTCATCTTCTACTATTTTCATGGTTTCACTTTGTATTTTTTAAATCTTGGATCCATTCACTGGACGTTATCCTGTTGAATAGAAGAGTGAGACTAAAGAATAAAATGGACATGCCATTCCTTTGCTTAAAATCCTTTAATGGTTTTCTACTGGTCTTAAGATCAAATTTCAAATTCTTAACACAGTCTATTAACTCCAATGTGATCTGGCCCTGTTTCTTCTGTAAAATCATTATGTAACATTCTTTATTGCTCTCTGGATCTCACTGGGTTTCTTTCAGTTCCTGAAACTTGTTATGCTTTTTCATGTCTCAGAATCTTGGATGAACTGTTCCAGAACCAAAGTTAAATCTCTCTGTAATACATTGTTAAATTACCCAGGGCTTCTTTGTAGCACTCATTAACTCTAATTATTTATGTAATTATGAATTCAGTAGCTGTCTTCTGTGCCAGATTATAATTCTCCACTAGAACAGACACTCTAGGCATCTTGTTCAGTACTGTAGCTTCTGTTCCCAAGCACAGTGGTGGAAGTATAGTAGCTTCACAGATATTTATTAAATGAATGAATAAATGAAAAATAACAGGTTTAATAAATTCTTTGGTAACATCTAATTTCATTTTTCTGATTATTAGGTCACCAAATAATCTGATATACTATATTGTTCTCCTAACAAATACATTGTGGATGCATTCAAACCACCAAGTACAACTCACCTCTTGAAAATTATGTTGAGTGAACTTGTCTGCTATCCTTAGCAACTCACGACATGAATGTGTGTCAGCAAAAGCCCGAATGCCCAGGCAGTTTGAAGGATCTAATTGTCTCTTCAGGAATTCACAACAGGCTTCTTGTATTTCTGCCAGCTGGAGGAGGCAAGCAGCTGGCAGGAGGGTCTGAACATTGCCCTCTTCCACAGTTATCTGGGAGGTATATGCAAAGTCTATCAGTAGTTCCATAGCCCTCTCATCTATGTCTCGGATCACTACTTCCGTCTGACGGCTCTCTGCCAATTCTCCTGTAAACATAGCTCGGAAGTAGGGACTACAGGCTGACAAAATGACTCGATGGGCATATATCTTCTTAGCGCCCACAACTAGCACCACATCGCATAGCTCCCGGTGTTTTCTCAGAAGGTTAATCACTTCCAAGGTTTGTCGAGGGTGCTTGTCTGAGATATAGGGCATGCGGGCTGGTTGGGGAACCCCTTCTGGCAATTTGTTGGGGTCTCCAAGGGTGCAGCGGCTTGTTACATCCATTCCAGTCTCTCCTGGCCGAATGTTGGTACACCTGAAGGAATGGGGGTAGGAGAGAGAAAAGAAGATGGCAATATTTTTAGAAGCTCATTCCAGCATTTCATTTGTATTTCATATGTAGAGATTCAGGTGTTAATTTAGTAAGTAAATGCCACAACAAATTATTGACAAATAATTAGAACTAAAATATTTGGATTTTCATAACCATCACACTGTATCAACATGGAGAAAAAAAGAGAATCTGTGCCCCTCAGTTAAGATGGTAACTATGTTTTTGACAAATATTTTACTTTTTTTTTTTTTTTACTATTTTTTATAGTTTACAAAGCATTTAGCTATGGACTAAGGAAAATTCAAAGGAATATAAAGAGGCAATCAGGAAACCTAATTATCTAGAACAAGGAGATATACATGAATAGCCAGAAAGAGGGTAACCAGGATAAAAAATGTGATTCAGAAAGGCAAAAATCTATGAAATATTTGTTTATACTGGAATGTATACCTGACTGGCATAAGCTCTCAGTTACTACAAGGGTATGTATTTGTGTGTGTGTGTGAAGTAGGAATATTACATGGGGTTTTTCCAGAGTTTAGGTGAAATATGCAGCACACATGCTTCAGATCACTATACTTCTGTTCCTGATTCTATACTTGCTAGGCAGTCTTCTGATGTACAATTCTTTCAAAGGTATTATGTTATTTAAAAGGGAGGTAGGTGACTCCAGTGTCCTGATGACTGGGTTTTAGGTCAGCCTAAAGTTAGTCTCAGAAACTAATCATCTATGACTGTACTGAGATAATGTAATATCTGGTCCACAAGGGACAGTGTTTTTTAGTTTACTACCTCTAAAGCTGTAGCACCAACAAGACCTACAATATAATAAAACACTAGAGTGTTAAGAGAATCCCCTGGGAAGGAAAGGAGACTCTAAAAGAACATTTTAGGAAGAAGAAACTACATTCAGTTCTTTGCAATCTGTTTTTCCAAAGCACTTATAAATTTAATCTATGCTTGGCCTGAGCCTACAGGTAAATGTATTCTATAGTACAAACTATTCATAATACCTGACATCTGGCAGAAATAGCACTATTTATGCCTGACAATTTAAAACTGAAACTGAAAGCTGAGCAGTTAAACAATAATTTTTACCACCCACATAAACAACCAAAAGAGCCTTTAGCCACAGTACTTTATTGGTGTCGTTTGTAGTAGATGCTGAAAGAATAAATCAAGAGGTTAACAGTGGTGCACTCCAGCTTTAAAAAAGAACCACCATTAAAGACAAGACCAATTCAAAAATTCCCATTATAACACTGACATTGTATGTTGAAATTAAAGAGTTTTTGTTGCAATCTTAATTATGTACATAAAGATGGTACTGTTGAACCCAGATATAAACAATTTTTATTTCACCCAAGTACATGGAAGCTAATTTCTACATATCTACTTAAGTTCTGTTTTCTATGCTCTCTATACACATTCTTGAGAAGTACATTTAATCTCATGGTTTCCATCGCCCGTATACAAATGACTAAAGGATTCTTAACTCCTACCTGGGTAAGTTCTGAATTCAGATCCATATGGATGTCCCCAAATCACTCAAACTCAATATATCTTAAATACTAAAACTGATTCCTTGACTCCTTGACTACTTTCACCCAAGTACATGTCTCTCCTCTAGTCTTCCCAGAGCAATTAAAGATAATTTCATTGTTCTACAAACATTTTGGAGCCCTTTTCCTTCCACATACCCTCAAATGCAACCCATCAGCCAATTCTGACATCCAAATACCTAGAATCCAACTATTTCTCTTCATTTTCCACTAGTCTCATCCTAATTCCTGATCCCTGGGTTGGGAAGATCCTCTGGAGAAGGAAACAGCAACATACTCTAGTATTCTTGCCTGGGAAATCCCATAGACAGAGGAGCGTGGTGCGCTACCGTCCATGGGTTTGCAAAAAGCTGGGCACAAATGAGCAACTGAACACACACCCTAATTCAGGCTATCTTCACACTTCTTTATATGGTAGTAGCTGTCTAAGTGATCTGCTTGTTTTCACCTTTGCTGATTTATATTCTCTTCTCTAAACAACCAAAACAATCCTTTAGAAAATTCATATTGTACCATATCTCTGCTCAAAATCTTTTAAACACTCATAGTAAAAAACAAAGCCTGTAGAGCTTACGAACTTCTGTATGAGTCCTCCCCAAGCTAACTCTCTGAATTCATCTTTCATTCTCCCCTTGCTCATGGTTCTCTAGTCACACAGACTTCCTTGCTGTTTCTGGGACATGCCAAGGCCTTTCTTGCTTCAGAGCCTTAGTTCTTCTTCCTGAAAGGTTCCTCCCCAAATATCCGCAGAGCTCATTCCCTTATTTCTTTCAGATCTCTGTTCATATGTCAACTTATCAGACCACCTTACACGAGAAAGCATCTCTTACTTCTACTATCCTGTACCCTTTACTGTGCTCAATTTTTCTTCTTAAATAATTATTTCCTGATAAAATGTATTGGCTTTCTCTCCCAAGCAGAGCATAAGCTCCATGAAAACAAAGCCATTGTTCTCTTTTGCTCAATGCTATATACCTCAACACCTGGATTTAGTACTCATTAAATAGTTGTCAAATGAATTAAACTGCTCTTCCTGCCAAAATAACTATACCCTCCAAACTTTCTTGTCTAGTTCCCCTGAAAGAATGCCTAGTCTGTAGCCAGGCAAACATAGACTCAAATCTTAGTTCCATCATTTACAAGGTATAATCTTGGGCAAATTGTTCAACTTCTCTGATCCTCAAGTTCATCATTTGTAACGCGGGAATAATGTACACTTACCTCACAAGGAAAGTGACAGTGTTGGAATTTGTCTAAATGTATTAATAGGTACCAGGTACTCTGACTCCAAGGGCTTCCCTTGTGGCTCAGCTGGTAAAGAATCCGGCTGCAATGTGGGAGACCTGGGTTTGATCCCTGGGTTGGGAAGATCCCCTGGAGAAGGGAAAGGCTACCCACTCCAGTATCCTGGCCTAGAGAATTCCATGGACTGCATAGTCCGAGGGGTCAAAAAGAGTCAGACACCACTGAATGACTTTCATTTTCACTGACTCCAAAGTCAGTGCTTTATCCTGAACTTTTTTGGTCAATTGGATGGAGCATTTGAAATGGAAATGATCTTGGCAATCTGGTTTACATGACTGTTGTTCTTAGAGGGGAGAAAAAGCAGCATGCTGCCACATGCTGGAGTACGCTGCTCTTTTAGGAGCAAGAACAGGGATTACCAAGACTGTAAGAGGTACCTCATTGTAAATCTTCTGAGAAGTTATATTTAATTCTAGAAGTTATAGTTAATTCTATACATTGTTATTTCTTCTGTGGTTCTGCTATTTGTTTTTGTAAATGTTTACTTAAAAAAAAAACAAAAACCCTGCTCAGCCCGCATCCTGCATCATTCTCATCACCTCCAAAAAGTTCTACTGGCAAAAGTGCTCCCCACCCTCAACACTCGCCATACATACCTGTACGTTTTTCTGGGCAACTTTGAAGGGAAATTATAATAAGCATCCTAGAAATGGATTGCATTCACACCTTGTCACATCTATATTTATATCTTTGTTTGGATTCTGATGGATTAAGTATTCTAATGATTTGAGGGGTGGGTGATAAACTGAAGCGTGAACTGCTCCCCTAAAGAGGAAAGTACCCTAAGAAAGCTTTTTTTAAAACCATTTTTTAAAAATTGAAATATAATTAATTTACAATGTTGTGTTAGTTTCAGGTATAGAGCAACGTGGGCTTCCCTGGTGCCTCAGACAGGAGACCAGGATTTGATCCCTGGGTAGGGAAGATCCCCTGGAGAAGAAATGGCAACCCACTCCAGTATTCTTGACTGGAGAATCATATGGACAGAGGAGCCTGGTGGGCTACAGTCCATGGGCTCGCAGAGAGTCATACAGGACTGAGCGACTAACACACACACAGCAAGGTGATTCAGTTGTACATACACACTCATGTACATGCATTTGCAGATTTACATACCTATATGTTCTTTTTCAGATTAGTTTCCATTATAGTTTATTATGTGCTATACAGTAGGTCCTTGCTGCTTATTTTAAATATAGTTAAGTGTATGTGTTTATCTTCTAAACTTCTAATTTGTACCTCTCCCCCCATGCCCCCATCCCTGGTTATCCTCTTTGGTAACCATAAATTTGTTTTCTATGTCTGTGAGTCAATTTCTGTTTTATAAGTAAATTCATATGTATCTTTTTTTTTTTTTAGGAAAGCCTTTAATTAAAGGTTTGGGGGAGCAAGCCTGACTGTCCAAGTGAAAATTCATCTAGAGAAACCAGAGGATCTCAAACTATTTAATTTCTCAATCTGTGGATTTCTATCCCAATAGTGAATGAAGGATAATACAATAAATATATGTATAATATATTAAATAAAGCAATTGAACTCAAATAGTATTTTTATTAACCTAATTTGCAAGACTAATCTACATATGTCTTAAGGTTGAAGAAGCTAAGTGGAAGGATTTTTCTGGATTCTATCCAGTTAACAAACTATGGAGACCAAACAGAGCTTTTGCCTTCTCCCACAAAAGGACTGCTAATTCTAAGAAAGAGTTAGTCTTTCTAAAACCAAAAGGGTATAAAATTTGCCAATAAGTTTAGCAGACTTTGTATTCACTAAACACTTATGAAAAGCAGAACTTCAAGATAAAGTCTGTAAATGGCATGCTGCTGCTGCTGCTGCTAAGTCGCTTTAGTCATGTCCGACTCTGTGTGACCCCATAGACGGCAGCCCACCAGGCTCCCCCATCCCTGGGATTCTCCAGGCAAGAACCCTGGAGCGGGTTGCCATTTCCTTCTCCAATGCATGAAAGTGAGAAGTGAAAGGGAAGTCGAGCAGTCGTGTCCGACTCTTAGCGACCCCATGGACTGCAGCCTACCAGGCTCCTCCATCCATGGGATTTTCCAGGCAAGAGTACTGGAGTGGGGTGCCATTGCCTTCCCTACATATTTACCATCAATTTTCTCAAACTTTAATATAACCTTAGTTTGTTCTTTACCAGCCATGTACTTCAAGGGAAGCTGATTATGTACCCAGCTATAAGGATTAAGCCTGAATTCTCCTGTAATTTTAGGTTAGGATGAAGCTAATGGCACCCAACTCCAGTACTCTTGCCTGGAAAATCCCATGGATGGAGGAGCCTGGTAGGCTGCAGTCCATGGGGTCGCTAGGAGTTGGACACGACTGAGCGACTTCACTTTCACTTCTCACTTTCATGCACTGGAGAAGGAAATGGCAACCCGCTCCAGGGTTCTTGCCTGGAGAATCCCAGGGATGGGGGAGCCTGGTGGGCTGCCATCTATGGGGTCGCACAGAGTCGGACATGACTAAAGCGACTTAGCAGCAGCAGCAGCAGCAGAAGCTAATATTGAAGAGGTTACACTGGAGACACAGAGAAAACTTGGGTCCAAGATGGTATTATCAAGTCATGCATTGACCAACCCTGGAGCCCACCTTACTTCTGGCCTTGTTACGTAAATAAAAGACTGCTATATTGATTAGGCCAGTTTGAGTCAAGAAACTGTTAATTCTAACCCCAAACTTTCTGATACCAAAACCAAGTAGTTAATATGTGAAATTAGCCACATATTCTAAATTTACTAACCAACTTGAATATAGAAAATAACCCTTGCTTTGACTGGCCAACTACTTCTGTATATTATAGAGACTCTTGCTCCATTATTATCAAATTTTCTAAAAATGGTATTGGTAAATTTAGAAGTATGGTTTGAATTTGTATCTTTTCTTTCAAATGAAGTAAAAATGTTGGAAGAAGACTAGATACTCTTTCTTCACAGTGGCTGGTCCAATTCCTATTGGGCTGTTACATTAAGTATTAAAATACTATTTCTCTAACACCAGCTAGGGAGAAGGCAATGGCAACCCACTCCAGTACTGTTGCCCAGAAAATCCCATGGGTGGAGGAGCCTGGTAGGCTGCAGTCCATGGGGTTGCTAAGAGTCAGACACGACTGAGTGACTTCACTTTCACTTTCCACTTTCATGCATTGGAGAAGGAAATGGCAACCCACTCCAGTGTTCTTGCCTGGAGAATCCCATGGATGGACAGGCCTGGTGGGCTGCAGTCCATGGGGTTGCACAGAGACGGACATGACTGAAGTGACTTAGCAGCAACACCAGCTATGTGAGAGTGCTTGGTAAAAACACAGATTCTTAAGAGGGGGCTAGAGAATCAAAATCTCTGAGGGTATGGTTCCAGAGTCTGCATTTGCAAGTGCATTATTTTAACACAAATTAAAGTTTCATTAATAACTGACTGCTGCTGCTAAGTCGCTTCAGTTGTGTCTGACTCTGTGCGACCCCATAAATGGAAGCCCACCAGGCTCCCCCATCCCTGGAATTCTCCAGGCAAGAACACTGGAGTGGGTTGCCATTTCCTTCTCCAATGCATGAAAGGGAAAAGTGAAAGTGAAGTCACTCAGTCGTGTCCGACTCTTAGCGACCCCACGGACTGCAGCCTACCAGGCTCCGCCATCCATGGGATTTTCCAGGCAAGAGTACTGGAGTGGGGTGCCATTGCCTTCTCCAAATAACTGACTAATGATTCCAAATAGGAAAAGGAGTACGTCAAGGCTGTATATTGTCACCCTGCTTATTTAACTTATACGCAGAGTACATCATGAGAAACGCTGGACTGGAAGAAACACAAGCTAGAATCAAGATTGCCGGGAGAAATATCAATAACCTCAGATATGCAGATGACACCACCCTTATGGCAGAAAGTGAAGAGGAACTCAAAAGCCTCTTGATGAAAGTGAAAGTGGAGAGTGAAAAAGTTGGCTTAAAGCTCAACATTCAGAAAACTAAGATCATGGCATCTGGTCCCATCACTTCATGGGAAATAGATGGGGAAACAGTGTCAGACTTTATTTTTGGGGGCTCCAAAATCACTGCAGATGGTGACTGCAGCCATGAAATTAAAAGATGCTTACTCCTTGGAAGGAAAGTTATGATCAATCTAGATAGCATATTCAAAAGCAGAGACATTACTTTGCCAACAAAGGTCCATCTAGTCAAGGCTATGGTTTTTCCTGTGGTCATGTATGGATGTGAGAGTTGGATTGTGAAGAAGGCTGAGCGCCGAAGAATTGATGCTTTTGAACTGTGGTGTTGGAGAAGACCCTTGAGAGTCCCTTGGACTGCAAGGAGATCCAACCAGTCCATTCTGAAGGAGATCAGCCCTGGGATTTCTTTGGAAGGAATGATGCTAAAGCTGAAACTCCAGTACTTTGGCCACCTCATGTGAAGAGTTGACTCATTGGAAAAGACTCTGTTGCTGGGAGGGATTTGGGGCAGGAGGAGAAGGGGACGAAAGAGGATGAGATGGCTGGATGGCATCACTGACTCAATGGACGTGAGTCTGGGTGAACTCCAGGAGTTGGTGATGGACAGGGAGGCCTGGCATGCTGTGATTCAGGGGGTCGCAAAGAGTCGGACACGACTGAGCGACAGAACTGAACTGAATGAATTTGACTAATAAATAAAATTTCTTAGTGGAAGCTGTCAGTTTTTACAAAAAGAATGTTGACCTAAGATGAAAGGAAAAAACAATGTGAAAAAAGTAATGATTCAAAATGCAGCTATAAAGAGAAAAAAATGTAACAGCAAAGTCACTGACAAACACATAAAATAAAACAAGGATTCGTATTTACCAAAATGTCAGTAAACCTAAAAACTTCTGTAAACAGGCATCAGACATTATATATGAAATAATTTTAAGAAATAATTCCTACACTTGAATTTCTATATATCATGGGAACAAAAAAGGTGTTATTAATTTTTTTAAATTATTCTTTCACATTCTGTGGGAATGGGCAACATTTACTTCAGAGACAGATGGTGCTTTAAAAAAAAATATCTGTTTAGGCCTTTTAATTATAAAATGCAAGGTGACAGCCCTTGGAATGATCATTAGATGTCCTTCATTTGCAGTACTTTTTGGTTTCTTATGTTTTGAAATTTAAACTGAATTTAAATATCATTAGGAGGGCTTGGAATCTTAGTTCACACAGTCCCCACCACTCTCTGTCTTACATGAAGTTATGCCGTGCACTTATATGAACTACCTAAAAGATATATGAGGACTTTGTTTTTTAGTCTCTGTTTTTATTCTTGCCAGGAAAATCCCATGGACAGAGGAGCCTGGAAGGCTACAGTCCATGCAGTCACAAAGAATCAGACATGACTGAAGTGACTGAGCACAGAGCACTAGAGGTATCAAGATTGGAACAAAGAGATCCGAACTACTCAGTATAAAAAAGTAATGGTAATTTCAAAGGGAGAAAGTTTTAGGGGGAGAAAGAGAGAATTAAAGCAGAAAGAACTGCCATATGACCCAGCAATCCCACTGCTGGGCATACACACTGAGGAAACCAGAATGAAATGTGTACCCCAATGTTCATCACAGCACTGTTTACAATAGCCAGGACATGGAAGCAACCTAGATGTCCATCGGCAGACAAATGGATAAGAAGGCTGGAGTACATATACACAATGGCATATTACTCAGCCATTAAAAAGAATGCATTTGAATCAGTTCTAATGAAGTGGAAGAAACTGGAGCCTACTACACAGAGTGAAGTAAGTCAGAAAGAAGAACACCAATACAGTATATTAACGCATATATATGGAATTTAGAAAGATGGTAACGATGACTGTATATGCGAGACAGCAAAAGAGACACAGATGTAAAGAACAGACTTTTGGACTCTGTGGGAGAAGGCGAGGGTGGGATGATTTGACAGAATAGCATTGAAACATGTATATTATCATATGTGAAATAGATCGCCAGTCCAGGTTCAATGCATGAGACAGGGTGCTCAGGGCCGGTGCACTGGGATGACCCTGAGCGATGGGATGGGGAAGGAGGTGGGAGCGGGGTTCAGGATGGGGAACACATGTACACCCATGGCGGATTCATGTCAATGTATGGCAAAAACCACTACAATGTTGTAAAGTAATTAGCCCCAACTAAAATAAATTAATTAATTAAAAAAAAAAACAACAACCAGAAAGCAAAAGAAATGAAGACTGGTTAAAAATGGTGGCAGGTTGTGACTTAAGGACAGCAACAGCCAGTGAAAAAATGTTGAATGGCTAAGGACTTTTATGGCTTCTTTCATTATTCCTAAACATTCAGTAAAAATCTGATGTATTTGATGGCAGTTCTCAATAAAGGCAAAGAAAGCAACAATGAGTATGCAGTATTTCTAGAAAGAAGCTTGGCTGTGAAAAGAGACATAAAGTTCTACGTCTACTTACAGAGAGTAACAGCAGGAAAACGATTATATATTGAAGCAATGAAGCAGAAGGAGGGAGAAGTTTTAAAATATATGTAAAGAGGGAGAGAATAAATGATGGAGCAAAATTCTTGAGCAGTGGAATATAAAGAAATATAGAAGGATGGATCATAGATAAAAGGAAGAAGGGCTCCCCATAAGAGATCAGGGGACAGGAGTGGGAGGAAACACAGTGTGGAAACGGATAGATATTTTTGGGTAAGGAGGTGTCAGAGCCGGAGGAAGTTCATACCTGATGGCCTCTATTTTTTTTGTGAAGTAGGAGCTGAGGGAACAGATCACTTGCTGCTACTGAAAGGAGTGCTAAGAGGGTCATAAGAAGACTGGGTGAGGATGTGAAACAGCTATTGTGGGGAATGAGCAAGCATTGATTTTGGATAACACTGTTGGCTCAATGATATTAAAGACTCTGACTACAGTAGCATGAATTCCCCGTGGCTGGTTTTATCCAGCAACAATCTGCAGCCCAAATTAGAGAATATAAATGCCTGCATTAATCTAGAATTGAGAAATGCCATGTACATACTCAAGAGTTGAGTGAGTAGCGGCCAGAAAATGGTTGAAGTGGTTGTAGGAATAAACTGTGTAAAAACACAAGAGACAAAAGCCATGTTGATTATGACTAGGTCAAAGAACAGATGGAGTGAGCATTCAAGAGGTTACAGTCAGAAAACAAGTTATTAGGACTTAACGATTTCAGAGAGAGCCTTTCTGAGTGAGAGTAGGAATGAATTTTTGAAGTGAGTGAAGGTGAAATTCCTAAGAATTTTTAGGAGGTTAAGGAAATGCAGGCTAGGTAAATGGATGGGTCATTCCCATGAAAATAAAAATCTCCTTAAAAGATAGAAGAATCAAGTAATGTGCATGTAGAAAACATAAATCAAACAAGTAAAATATTTTAAATCTTCTTCATTTTTACTAAAGGAATATTACAGTTTTAGTACCTTTCTATACCACTTCCCAGGTAGCACTAGTGGTAATGAGTCTGCCTGCCAATGCAGGAGACACAAGAGACATAGGTTCAATCCCTGGGAGGGAAGATCACCTGGAAGAGGAAGGAAATGGCAACCTGCTCTAGTATTCTTCCCTGGAAAAATTCCATAGGCAGAGAAGCCTGGTGGGCTATAGTCCATAGGGCCATAGAGGCGGACATGACTGAGCGACTAAACAAAAAGTACATTCAAAAAAAGCCTTTCCACATATCCAAAATGTGTGAGTCAACTTAAATTGCAAAGCTATCATGGCACTTCTTCCTCAGATCTACTTCAAAAGTAAGTTTTAACTGAGGAAAGAGTCATTTTCTCTTTCTTTAGCTTGGAATTGTGCTCCCTATCTACTAAACAAGCATCTCTCCTTTTATACTTCAAAAATTTGTCTTAATTTGGACACAGATTACCTCTCTTGGGGCTTCCCCAGTGACTCAAATGGTAAAGAATTTGCTTGCACTGCAGGAGACTCAGGTTCGATTCCTGGGTCAGGAAGATCCCCTGGAGAAGGGAATGGCAACCCACTCCAGTATTCTTGCCTGGAGAATTCTATGGAGAGAGGAGCCTGGTGGGCTACAGTCAATGGGGTTGCAAAGAGTTGGACTCGACTGAGTGACTAACACTGCCTGCTGTTAAAAGATTCAGCTGAGGTCACCTTCATTTAAAGTCCCAAGCACACCTGGATAGGGAGAGCTAGAGATTTGTGCATACAAATCCTTATAACAGAAATAACATCTCAATGCTCCAGTGCTGCTTATTAGAAGAGCATCCACTAGGCACTACATTCCAGACCTGATTCCGTACCAGAAAGCCAGGCTGTTAATTCCTTAATCTGAAAATAGGTCATGAATACTTCAATTCTAAGACATCTCATCTCTGTTTACTGGGTGAAACAAGGGTCAGCACTAGGTGCCTTGGCCCAGCAATCAAGGCAAGATGGAGGAAGGTCATGCAAACAAGCTGGTTTCTCCCTTTACGTCAGAAAAACAAATCTTCCTAGGGTACCTCTCAGCAACTTCCACTGACATCTCATTGGCAGCACTGCGTTACACGTTTTTCTTACTTAGTTGCTAAGTCATGTCTGACTCTTTTGTGACCCCATGCACTGCAGCCTGCCAGGTTCTTCTGTCCATGTGATTTTCCAGGCAAGAATACTGAAATGGGCTGGAATTTCCTTCTCCAGGGGCTCTTCCCAATCCAGGGATCGAACCTGTGTCTTCTGCATTGGTGGTGGTTACTTTATCAGTGAGCTACCAGAGGAGTCCCATACGTGTTACATAAGCCATCCCCAAATGAAAATAATATTAAAGATATAAAGTATAACATTTATTTTCTTGTGTCTAAATAGGAGGAGGAGGAAAGGGAAATGTGTTGAGCAAGCCAACCTACAGGGCATGCCACACCAAGAAAGAGCCAAATCAAGCTGGTGTATCTTATAATTTATTTTGAGGAATACATTTTAGACTGACTAGAATAACTCAGCGGAGAAGGCAATTGCACCCCACTCCAGTACTTTTGCCTGGAAGATCCCATGGACGGAGGAGCCTGGAAGGCTGCAGTCCATGGGGTCGCTGGAGTTGGACATGACTGAGCAACTTCACTTTCACTTTTCACTTTCATGCACTGGAGAAGGAAATGGCAACCCACTCCAGTGTTCTTGCCTGGAGAATCCCAGGGACGGGGAAGCCTGGTGGGCTGCCGTCTATGGGATCGCACAGAGTTGGACATGACTGAAGTGACTTAGCAGCAGCAGCAGCAGAATAAATCGGAAATTCTAAAGACAAGAGATCTGAACAGGATTTGCCTTTTGATGTTGAACTCAAGGAGCTCATCTGTCTTCACCATGAGTGCACACTGTCAATAAAAACTCTAGATACGACTAAATAAGAGCCAAAGAATATAAAGCTTCTTACCCACTGATGAACCTTCACTGGGTTTTCATCTTAGGCCCCACCTGAGACACCCCTGGTACTCCCTAGGATTCTGTTTTTGGCATCCTCCTTTTCTGTTCTACTCTCATTCACATATACAACTTCAAGAATCTTCTGCATACTGGTGACTCACAATTTTCAAACCATTCTTCTGCTATAGACCCATATTCGAATTATATGCTGGCTATCTCTGCCTGGCTGTTTCCTAGACATAATAATCTAAAGAATGTAAGAGAGAATCTATTCTTGGCTTAGTGAAATCTGTTCTCTTTCTGTATTTTTTATTTCATTATGGCAGCACTAACCTGAGATCTTTGGAGTTGCTTGTATCATTACCTTTTCCTCACTCTATATTCACCAAATCCTTTTGATTTTACTATTAAACAAACTCTCAATTCCAAACTCTTCTCTCAATCCCTACTGCCATGTATCTACTTCAGGCTCTCATCAGCTTTAACTACCACAGCTTCTTTTTTCCTTCATTGCTGCACAGCTTGTGGGATTAGCTCCCCAAGCAGGGGTTGAACCCAGACCCTCAGCAGAGAAAGTGCAGAGCCCTAACTTCTGGACCACCAGAGAATTCCCCACAAACTCCTTTAAATTAGTACTTTTTGCTATCCTTTCTTCCTTCTTTCTAGTCCACATCCTATCTTCTTAAATATCAGCCCAAAGAACAAATCTCAATTGTATAACAACATCCATTGGTTCTTAAATACCTAAAGGGTATAGACTCTTTCCAGTGGTTGTAGCCTCACTTTTCGTGCTCTTTCCCCCTACCTTCCTTTCCCTTCTTCCTCCCTCATATACTCTATACTCCAGATATACTTACCATTCTATACATGTCATACACTTTCAGATCTTGGGATCTTTTTGTTTTTTGGGCAGCACAGCCGTTCCTTCTGTTTATGGCATATTTTACTATCTCCCTTCTTTAATTCTTATCCTTTCAAGTATATTCTTTACTTTAAAACAAATTCTTATCCTTTCTAGAAGATCCAGCTCACATATTACCAACTCTGTGAAGCTTTCTTCATCTCTACAAAGCAGAGGTGTACATCTCTATTAAAATCCTTCATGATGCATTATAGTATCTATTTACATGTCTTTCCATCACTTTACCTGTATATATGCAGTAAACAAACATAAAACAAGTACGATATAAATGATGAGTGAATAAACCAATTCATAATAAAATCGGGCCCAGTTTCCTATATTTAAGATGGAAGAATTATACTGCAAAATATTTTAGTGTCTCTAAATTATACCAATGATTAAAAAATAATATCTTGGGAACTAGTCACACTGTTGGTTAGACTATAGACAGGTATAATCTCTAAGGATGGGAATTTGTAATTCAAAGTTTTAAAATGCACATACTCTTTGGGGAATTTTATATCTAAGAATTTATTTTATACTTATACAATTGGTCAAAAACCACATACAAAGACATTCATAGAAGAACTGGTTGTAACAGCAAACTATAAAATAACTTAAATGTCTCTCGAAGGGACTGGTTAACAGTACCTACAAGTAACAGGTGGGTCTAAATATATTTGTCATAATTTACTGCTTATTTAACTTATATGCAGAGTACATCATGAAAAACACTGGGCTGGAAGAAGCACAAACTGGAATCAAGACTGCCAGGAGAAATATCAATAACTTCAGATATGCAGATGACACCACCCTTATGGGAGAAAGTGAAGAGGAACTAAAACTCCTCTTGATGAAAGTGAAAGAGGAGAGTGAAAAAGTTGGCTTAAAGCTCAACATTCAGAAAACTAAGATCATGGCATCTGGTCCCATCACTTCATGGCAAATAGATGGAGAAACAGTGGAAACAGTGTCAAACTTTATTTTTCTGGGCTCCAAAATCACTGCGGATGGTGGTTGCAGCCATGAAATTAAAAGACACTTACTCCTTGGAAGGAAAGTTATGACCAACCTAGACAGCATATTAAAAACCAGAGACATTACTTTGCCAACAAAGGTCCGTCTAGTCAAGGCTATGGTCTTCCCAGTAGTCATGTATGGATGTGAGGGTTGGACTATAAAGAAAGCTGAGCGCCGAAGAACTGATGTTTTTGAATTGTGGTGTTGGAGAAGACTCTTGAGAGTCCCTTGGACTGCAAGGAGATCCAACCAGTCCACCCTAAAGGAGATCAGTCATGGGTGTTCATTGGAAGGACTGATGTTGAAGTTGAAACACCAATACTTTGGCCACCCAATGTGAAGAGCTGACTCATTTGAAAAGACCCTGATGCTGGGAAAGATTGAGGGCAGGAGGAGAAGAGGATGACAGAGGATAAGATGGCTGGATGGCATCACCGATTCAATGGACATGGGTTTGGGTAGACTCCGGGAGTTGGTGATGGACAGGGAGGCCTGGCATGCTGTGGTTCATGGGGTCGCAAAGAGTCGGACACGACTGAGCAACTGAACTGAACAAGATAATATGTGAAGTGAAAAAAAAATAGAGAAAAATGTGAATAATTGCAAATATCAGTGCTTTTTAAAAAGAGGAGATGTTCTACATATGCATTACAATACTGTGAAAGAATATGTAAGAAATTGTTTTCAAGTGGTTCCTCTGGAGAGGAAAATTGGGAGCTACAGTCAGCACTGGGAGACTTAAGTTTCACTGAATATCCTATTTTTATCTTGGAAATTCTGTAGCATTTACACATAATAGCTAGTTAAATAAATTAATGCAATGAAGCTTTGCTAACAAAATGCTAACTGGCTTCATAAAACTTTATGATTAAGCATCAGAATACCCTAATGTTTTTGCAATCTTTTCCTGTTCGTAGCTTTTTTCCCCCTCATGGGAAAAGTCTGTAGGTACTTCAGCTATTCATTCATTCAAACAATTATTCAGTGATCACCAGGTGCCAGGGATACAAAGATACAGAAGACACATGAGACTCAAAGAGCTTCCACTGTAGCAGAGAGAATGAACATGTATTCAATATAAACAGTTATTTCTCATTCAAAGCTTCTCCAATAGCTGGTAAGCATAAACCCAACCTTACTTTCCAGAGACTGCTGTCTGGGTTGCTGGCAGCAAGAATCACAGCCCAATAAGGAAAGGGTAGGGAATGTGACCACAACTTAACGCAGGTAGCAGGTAAAAGTAAAACCTGGGAGCAATGATAGGCCAAGCTCTGGCCAAGTGATGGTGATGAAAAAAGAACAGTAACTCAACAATTAATGCCACCAGAATTCTCCAACATGATTTTAAACAACTGGCAATATTTCATAATAAAGCAAGACAGAAAAATGAGTGATTAAGTAAATATTTTATATAGGAATTAATGACAAATGAAAAACATCCCCATGCTTCCTTCTCTTTTTTTAAAAAAATAAGTTCCTATTTTAACAATTACATATGACATTTATGGCAGCTGAGGATGAGAAGCCATCAGTGGTTTTTGCAACCATGTTAGAAGCTGAAGTGACGAAGCATTTAATATACATGTTGTTAATGTCTTCATGTACTTGCAGTCAAATATTATTTCTACTTTAGAGTAAGATACAAATAAGATTAAGTGTACTATGATTTTATATCCATAACATCTTTACATCTGGAGATCTCAAATCATTTGCAAGCATTCATTAATTCCCAATATCCTGGTCAGGTACATTAGGGAAATAAACTGGGGTGACTTCTAGCAAAAGTGACACAACGAAGGTGACTAGGTCAAGGTGAATCAATAAATCCTTAACAGATTTGGAAAAAATATTTATATTCTAGTTCTTCCTCCTGGTTCTAAGTCATACTCCTATCACAACATGTTTCTTCTAAGGGTCTGCTAGATATATTTATCTTTGATGTTAAACAAAAAAGATTAAATACAGTTAAATAAATGTAAAATGAGTTTTAAAAATGAAGGACTAGAACTGGGGTGATTTTCAATAAGGATTTGAGTCCTGTTTGTTAGAACAGATTGAGAAAAAGCATTACTAAATTCTAGGGTTAGGAAGGCCTAAAATTGTCTATATTTTCCCATACATTGTTCTATTTTTCTATGGACTAAGTTATTACGTCCAATACCTTTTTTAGTCCTCAAACAATCTTCCCTGCAATGCAGCTATTTTAATTAATAGAACAAATGTACATTGAACATCAATAAAATAACCAAAACCATAATTACACATTCAATACAGTGTATTATAAGTAATCATTAGTCTTATATGGCAAAAGAAACCTCTACATTCTATAGGTAATTGAAAACCATAATCAACTCATATAGTATTATAGTACATTTAATGGTTACCACAAAAAATTACCATGTAAAAAGGAAAGTGGAAATGTTAACTACATAAACCTCCTAGCACTCTTTAGAAATTTAACTTTTATATTTTACTCTATTTTAAAAACTATTAATTTCTGATATTACTTTTGATTTATTTTAGAACAAGAATCATTAGTTCCAAGCAGAATTTGTTAAGATTTGAAAAGCTTTAAAAATTTTTTAAAATGAAACCCTGTATTATTATGTGAATTTCACTTAGTGAAACTGAAGGATTTCTTCCTAAATGCCTACCTGCGCATTGGCTTTCCTTCCATGCACCATGAAAAGTACCCTTCACCACACTCTAAAGCCGAACCTAAGACAACAGAAAAGCAGTAACTTAATAAAAACTATTTCTGATCTTTCCAGTAACAATCTCTATACAATGATTTCGTTCAGTGATAAAGAATTTTATATCCTATTATATTACACGACAGGCCTTTTGCAGATGCACACTCATAACCCTTACCTAGTTCCTTTAAGATGACCATCTTTACTGTGAATGCTAAAACGATTATACGTAAAACTGAGGGAAAGTGCGCCAAACAGTCCCAATTGCTAGGCTACTCTTGTCTCTCTCCAAAAAGTACTCCGGAGACATTTAACTCTGACCGCACTATCAACGATTCCCTACAGAGTATTCACCAGATAGCCACAGCAATACTAGCATGATGGATCGGGTAGCGAACACGCTGGCTTAACAACGGATCTGAAAGCTGGTGACTTGTCCCGAAGCGATATCAGAATGAGCAGGTACTTGCCTTTAAAAATAAACAACTCCGTTTCCGACAGCCCAGACAGAACAGAGCAGAGAAACTATGGCTCCAATACTAACATTCTCTTTACCAGCCCTTCCCTCAGTTCCCGAAACGATGTCCACCACCCACCTGGCAAGATCTCGCTGGTCCCCGGGTTAGGTGGGACGCACAGTATCCACTTCCTTCCCCCCAGATTTCAACCTCTGTCTAGGGAAGCTGTCCAGGGTGCGGAACCTCACGCCCTCAGGCAGACCAGCCCAGCACCTTCCGTGGCTCCGGGGCAGGGCTGCAGCCCGCTTGAACGCCGTTTGGTGCCCCGCAAGGCCCAGCCCCAGTGCCCCAACAGTCCCTTCTCGGTGCCCACTGACAGGTGGCGGGCGAAGCACGGCCCCTACCCAATGGGCAGCCCCGCAACTTGGGACCGCAGATTTACAAAGCGAGTCCAGGGCGCTGTCCACTGTCCTCTGCTCTAAGACTGCTAACCTACCGGCTCCGACACTTTCTCCTCTGCCTTAGTCTCCTCTGCCTCCTCTGCCCGCCGCCTCCTCTCTGGCTCCTTCTCTGCCTCAGCTAGAGCAAGGAGGATGCCGCTCCTCCAGCTATTTCCTCCCCACCCCTCGCCCCACTTCAGCCGCAGGAAGTGGTCCTGTTCCTAAATCGTTCCCTCTGGAACCCACATACTTTACCAAGAGGTTCCGGCCCAGATCAGGATATAGCTGCGCTCTTTGTTGGGGCTTCGGTCCCCTCAAAGACTGCCTGTCCTTGTACCCAGTTCCTTGTATCCCGAGGATGTGCGAGTTCATTGCTGAACTGGCAGTGTTTGACTACTGAAGGCTTCTCCTTTCTGCTTTGTTTTCCTCAGCAGAAGTTAATAGGAAGATGGGAGGAGTCACAGAAAGCCAGGAATTGTGATTTATTTGTAGCTGGTACATCTCCTGTTGGCACGATTTTTTCCCTAATTGTGGGTTGAATGATTGACACATGTGTACATGTGGTTGACATATATCTATGAGGCCACTCCCGTGTGCAAGCTGCTGAGGATCCACAGACAGATCAGAAATAGACCTGATTTTCCAGATTTCCCAGGTTGGCTTTCAAGACCCCAGGGTTTTATTCAGGATTTTAAGGTTATGTCAGATTGCCCTTTCACTTAGTATTCTATGACAAACACTTCACCAAATACTGCTCTGAATTCACTTTAGCATTAGGGAGGAAAATAATTTTTTTTTTTTTTTTTCAATTTGTCCCTTGCCTGATTTCCCCACAGCACACAGCCACCTATTTTTCACTATATGTTTAGAAAACAAGTGATAGGGTGGAGGATACAATGTCAGTAATATTAGTGAAAGGCTGCTGCTGGTTTCCTGATAACTATTATAGGCTAAGCATGAACTTAACCACATTTTCTTTAGCTGTTCTTCACAATGGAATCTACACAGATTTTTGCAGTTGTTTCTGAAAGGGAAAGAATATCTTTTGTTAATTAGCTTGTAGTGGGAGATGGATGGTCTTTAGATCCAGACACCCATAGTTTCAAATCTTAGCCCTACGACTCACTAGATTGGTGGTCTTGGTCAAGTTTCTTAATCTCTTAAGTATTAGTTTCTTTTGTGTAAAAGAGAAACAATACCCTTTTTTACACAATTTTTGAGAGGGGTAAATTATAATGAAGATCATGTTCTGTGTCTGGCACTTAGTAGGCACTCAACAAATGTCAGTATTCTCTCCTCTTACCTTAAATGGATTTATTAATTGAGCACTTATTGCATGTCAAGTACTAACCTAGGCTTTGGAAATGGTCGTGAACAAGATAGACACCATCCTAAATTCTAGTGCTCATTCATGTGGTTATTGTGGTGCCCTGAGGACAAAAGAACAAGATGAGCAAGAAAGGTGTTGGAATGTAGGAACAGAAAAAACCAGACCCTTATCACCCTTCCCAGCATGTTGTAACTGTTGTGGAATTTTTGAGCCCTCTTGAGTAGCGTGACCTGTCCCCCTCTTACCCCATGTAAGGAAAGGTATTTGTCTTACTCTTCTCCAAGGCCTGTATAGGGGATGCATACATACCTCATTCAATCAGCAAATGACTCACAAGACACCTACCCTGTTCCTTGTCCCCTGACTATAAAAACAGACCAAAGACCAACATTCAGAGTCAGCTCTCCCTGACTGTCAGGAAGCTGGCCCATTTTACTGGCAGTACCCACTTCTTCCCCCACTCTAATAAACTCTATTCTCCTTTCATTCTGCCTCATGTTTGGAAATTCTTTTCCAATCTGTGCATGGACCACGACATTTATGATAGTTGATTTTCCAATATGTTTTTCATTATGAGTAATTAGTCTAAACCACCTCCATGCAAATGACCAATACAGACTAATAAGAAATCAGAAGAAATCTAATGGGGACTGTGGGATAAGATTCCCTAGCATTTTTAGAAGAGATACAGGAAGAGATAGCATCTTTTCCCTTTGGCCACTGTTATGCCTGGATGAGACACCTGGAAGCACCACAACCATTTTGTAACCATGAGGGAAGGCAGAGGAGAATGAAGCTAGACAATAAGGGAGGTAGAACAGAGAGACTGAAAGAATTTGGGTCCTTCAATGTAATTTTTAAACTACTCATTCTCCCTTGCCCACAGTCCAACTCTTCGCGATCCCATGGACTGTAGCCTACCAGACTCCTCCATCCATGGGGTTTTCTAGGCAAGAGTACTGGAGTCGGGTGCCATTGCGTTCTCTGAATATTAGACATGAGGTAAGAGAAATAGGTATTTTGGTCATCTGATGCGAACAGACGACTCATTGGAAAAGTCCCTGATCCTGGGAAAGATTACGGGGAGAAGGAGAAGAGGGTGTCACAGGATGAGATAGCTGGATGGCATCACTGATGCAATGAACATGAACTTAGGCAAACTCTGGGAGACGGTGAGGAACAGGGAGGCCTGGGGTATTGCAGTTCATGGGGTTGCAAAGAGTTGGACATGACTGGGTGACTGAACGACAACAACAAAGAGCAATAGGCAAGAACAAGGTCATATACTGTCTTCTACGCTATTGTAAGAAATTCTGATTTTAAATTCTCTGGAAAAATATGTGGAGATATTTCAGCTCAATTTAGGTTTAACAATTGATCCTAAATTCAAAACCTTGAAAATTAGAAGAGGAAAATGCAGATGTTCCATTATTAACTACAGGGACAATCACATGTGGGAAAGAATATGGATGAATATTTCCAGAAATGTTCTTGCTATGATTGATGGTAAATAAAGGCTGGTTTTATTTAAATTTGGGGACTTTAATAAAGATATTTTTCCTTTGTATGAATCAATCATATAATTAATTAATGGCTATAATACAAAATAGCTGCCTTTCATAGCTAATCATTAGGCCTAGAGTGTGCGAATGACCTATAAAGGAACCAAATGTAGACAATAAGATGCTCTCAGTTTTTACTTCTCATCTGGGAATTTGAGGTAGACTTCGAGTGCAAAATAATAAGACTAAGCCAGAAAGCAGTGAATTTTGACAGGGGGTATAGGACATCCTAGGGATTTTTAGGATCTTTGAATTGGAATATGGTTGGTTTTAGGTAACATCAATTTAAATCTATGATTTAACAGCGATGAACATGGATCTCGAGTAAACAACCCAGTTGTACTTATATAAACTCCTCTGTAAAATGGAAAAAAAGCACATTAAAATATTTATGGTGCTATAGGAAGTATTAGATAATCACCACAAATTCTACAAAAACAGCCTTAAAAACAAAACACTAGGAGAGACAGATTATCCCCACTCTACAGATGAGGATGTTGAGGCATACAGGCAATTAAATCACTGACTTAAGATTCTGCAGCTAGTTAGTGTTAAGCTAGTAGGTAATGAAGTATTCACTTAAATAAAATCAATCTAACACCACTCCCCCTCATCTTAAAATTTAAAAATCTATCACTATGAATTGTGGGAAAAGCTTCTGCACAAAGCGAAAAGGCAACCTGCTAAATGGGAGAAAACATTTACAACACATATATCTGATAAGGGGTTAGTATCCAAAATATAAAAAGAACTCACACAACTGAACAGCAGAAAACAAACAAAAAGCAATCTAATTTAAATGGGCAGATGATCTGGATACACATTTTCCCAAAGACTTACAGACGGCCAACAGGCACATGAAAATTTGCTCAGCATCACTAATGACCAGGGAAATGCAAATCGAAATTACAATGAGATATCACCTCACACCTTTTAGAATGGCTGTAATCAAAAAGACAAGAAGTCAGGTCAGCTCCCCTGATGGTGCAGTGGATCTGCCAGCCAACGCACGAGACAGTTGGATACCTGATCCACATGGTGCATGATCCCACACAGATCCCACATGATGCATGATCCCACATGAGTCTATGCACCACAATTATTGAGTCTGTGTGCTGAAAATACTGAACCCATGAGCCACAACTACTGAAGCCCAAGCACCCTAAAGCCTGTCCTTTGCAACAAGAGAAGCCACTGAAATGAGAAACCTACACACTGCAACTAGAGTAGCCCCTCTCTCTGCAACTAAGGAAAAGCCTACACAGCATCCAAGACCCAGAGCAGCCAAAATATCAGTGAAAATGTGGAGAAAAGGGAATACTGTGTACTGTTGGTGGGAATGTAAACTAGTGCAACCATTATGGAAAACAGTATAGAGGTTCCTCAAAAAATTAGAAACAGAGCTACCATATGATCCAGCAATTCTGAGTATTTATCTGAAGAAAATGATAACACTAACTTAAAAAGATATATACCCTTCCAAGTTCATTGCTGCATCATATACAATAGTCAAAATATGGAAACAATCTGTGTCCATCGATGTATGAATGGATAAAGAAAATGTGGAGGGACTTCCTAGGTGGTCCAGTGGCTAAGACTCTGTTCTCCTAATGCAGGGGGCCTGAGTCTGATCCCTGGTCAGGGAACTAGATCCCAACTAGGTATTGCTTTTATCTTTAAAATATGTATATGAATTATAGGCAAATTGTTACTGTTTGAATGGCGAATATGTTAATGTTTGAACCTCCTTTAAATGATTTGATTTAATTATGCTCCTTAAAAACTATAACTTAACCACATTCCACCCTTGCTTAAAATATAATATAGATTCTCAGTTATCCACTGGATAAATTTAGACTCATAATTAAAGCCTATCAAAATCTATAGGACTAGTCAGCACCTAATTCAGAGGTTCTAAATCTGAGTTGGCTGTATGCCTTCAATATACTGTGAATCCTCTGCATTTAAATGTGAAGGCATGTGATGTGATTGCCTCCAGAGTCCCACTGCTTTCATTAAGGAGAAAGTGACCTAAATTAGTTTCAAATTCAAATCTGTTCCCTGCCTCCTACTAACACTCCAGTCATATGATGAATAAGTTATTAGCTAGGGTAAAGCAAAGTCATTTCACAAAATGGGATTATTTTGTGGTAGAGAAACAATCTAACATTTAAGTAACACCAATCATAAATGGAATCACCCCTGGATATTCATTGGAAGGACTGATGTTGAAGCTGAAGCTCCAATATTTTGGCCACCTGATGTGAAGAGCCAACTCACTGGAAAAGACCCCGATGCTGGAAAAGATTAAGGGCAGGAGGAGAAAGGGATGACAGAGGATGAGATGGTTGGATGGCATAACCGACTCAGTGAACATGAGTTTGAGCAAACTCTGGGAGATAGTGAAGGACACGGAAGGCTGGTGTGCCGCAGTCTATAGGGTTGCAAAGAATTGGACAAAACTTAGCAACTGAACAACAACAATGACAAAATCACAAATGGGTACAATTTTATTTCATTATTAATAACTTAGGAGGCAATAGGTAACTGAAGTCCATAAAAATGCAGGCAGACTTTAGAGCTATTCCCACAAGTAAAGAAATGGAGATTAAATAAGAAAAAGGATACCTCTAAGCATGCTGTGAACATATTACTGAGGAAAAGAGTAAATTCTCTTGGATGAGTTCTATTCAGATACTGGGTTTTCCCAGTGACTCAGTGGTAAAGAATCCACTTGCAATGCAGGAGAAAGACATTCTTGTTACTGGAGAAGACAACTCAGCTTTATAGAGATGACGGTGCTCCATAAATACATTTATAAATTTAATGCAATCCACGTAAATTAATATTAGAGTTTTGACAGAGTTAGCTGAGTTGATTATAACATTCATATGGAAGAACAGACAAATAAGAATATCCAGAAACAGACTAAAAATGGAAGCAGGAAATGGGAGGGCTCACCCTAACAGATATTAGTACAACATGTTCTAAAACCTCTATAGTTAAAACTGTGATTTTGGTGTATGAACAGACAGATGAATAAAGCAGGGTAGAAAAATCCAGAAATAAACCAAAGAACACATGGAAATTTAGCACCTGATAAAGCTGCTATTTCACATCAGTCAGGAATACATGGACTGTTTCATAAATGATACAATGTAACTGTGGAAAAAGGTAACATTGAATGTACTCTGCATAAGGAGCTGGACCCCACTGTAGTCTCAACAAAGACCTCTATGAAGGTCTATGATGACACTATGGGAAGTTCAGAAGCAGGGATGGCCCTTCAGAGTTGTCACAAGTTGGAATAAAGGAGCTGGGTCTTTCTACCCCACAACAACCAGATGTATCAGAAGTTTAAATGCAAGTAATGAAAATCTAAAATAGTACAAGAAAACAAGGATGGATTTTTTTTTATTAAATATGCAGGAAAACTTCCCTGACTATAAATCAAAATCTAGAGGCAAAAAGATTGACAAATTTGAATGCATAAAAAAGTTTCCATGGAAAAAATATTACAAATGAAGTTAAGAAAATGACAATTAGGAAAAACATATTTGCAATATAGGATTCATAATGTACTAGATCTTCTAAAAATGGAGAAAGAAGAAATAATACAGATACTCTGGCAAACATATGACAGGCAGTTCACAGAAATAGAAATGATCCTTAAACTCTTGCAAATATATTCAGTCTCGCTCAAAATAAGATAAATTGCAAATTATAGCTACACTAAGGATGAGATAGCTGGATGGCATCACTGACTCGATGGACATGAGTCTGAGTGAACTCCCAGAGTTGGTGATGGACAGGGAGGCCTGGTGTGCTGCGATTCATGGGGTTGCAAAGAGTCGGGCACGACTGAGCGACTGAACTGAACTGAACCGAACTGAAGACCTACCAGTAGGCAAAAATCCAGAACTGGACAATCTGCTTTGTTGGCATGACTGTGGGGAAGGAGGCATTCTCATTAATTGCTGGTGTGTGTGCAAAATGATTGAACTTCTTTGGGCAGGGTTTTGGTAAGATTTAGCAAAATTATATTTGCATTTACCCTCTAACTCAGCAATCTCACTATCCCAAGGAAATACTTGCAAAAATGAAAAAAGAATTATGCATCAGGTTATTAACTGCAGGATTCTTTTTGGAAGCAAACGCATGGAAAACAACCCCAAGGCTTCTCAATAGGGGATTGATTGAATAAGCAATAGGATAGCCACATAATAGGATTATTCAGCTAAAAAAAGAAATGAGGATGATCTCTGTATACTTGCACAGTGCAATCTTTAGGATATATTGTTAAGAAATAAAACCTAAGTGAACAGTGTTTATAATATGTTAACTTTGCTTTTAAAAGGGTATAGAAATATGTGTGATGTAAATACTGTATGTACTTATTTTTTTTAAATAGAAAGATAAACTTAGAATAAAAATGGTTAGCTAGAGGGGAAAGGAAGGAACAGAGAAATCAAGGACGGAAGTCAGATATCTCTGAAAGTATTCAATTTTATATTTTTATTTATTAAATGTTCTTAATAACTAAAAATTCATTTAAGGAAGCTATATTTTTACTTAAATAAAATTTATTACTTATTATCTTATTATTAAATAAAATTTTTTATTTCAATAAAATTAAAGACATTTTATTTAAACATCTTTCAGTTCAGTTCAGTTCAGTCGCTCAGTCGTGCCTGACTCTTTGCGACCCCATGAAGCACAGCACGCCAGGCCTCCCTGTCCATCACCAACTCCCAGAGTTCACTCAAACTCATGTGCATGGAGTTGGTGATGCCATCCAGCCATCTCATCCTCTGTCATCCCCTTTTAACAATTTTTAAATAAAATTTAATCAAAAGAGAAAGAAGCAATACCTGAATATTGAAAAACAATTGGACCTAACTGAATGACAAATTGGCATATAGTGAATCCTGTAATGCATAGTGATTTTAGAGCATAGGGAAAAGGAAATCTGAAAAAACTTCCACCTTTTCCCCTTCTATTTGCCATGAAGTAATGGGGCTGGATGTTTTTTTAATATTTAGTTGTAAGCCAACACTTTCACTCTCCTCCTTCACTCTCATCGAGGCTCTTTAGTTCCTCTTCACCTTCTGCCATTAGAGTGGTATCATCTGCATACTTGAGGTTGTTGTTTCTCCCACGTATCTTGATTCCAGCTTGTAACTCATCCAGCCCGTCATTTCTCACGATGTCTCAGCGTATAGGTTAAACAAACAGTTGTACTCCTTTCTCAATCTTGAACCAATCAGTTGTTCCATACAGGATTCTAACTGTTGTTTCTCAGGAGACAGGTAAGATGGTGTGGGCATTGGGTCTTAATTGCAGGCTCTCTAGTTGTGGCATGCAGGCTTAGTTGCTCCACAGCATGTTGGATCTTAGTGGGATCTTGGTTCCCTGACTAGGGATTGAACCCTCATCCTCTGAATTGCAAGGCAGACTCAACCACTAGACCACCAGGGAAGTCCCCAGTATGCCAAGGACATGGCGCTAATTAGGAAAAAGTGGGACCTTGACACATGGAATGGTGATATCTGGGGTCATGTACCTAGAAATATTTAATTCCCAAAGATCCATGAACCCTTTGAGCCAGGAGAATTAAGTCACTAACTAACCTGGCTAGGGATGTAATGGACTTGAAAATGAAGGAAAGGGACAAGGTGTTCAGGATCCAGGAGGGTATACATGATGATGGAGTAAAAGGGACTATATCCTAGGAGTTCAGGATGTCTTGGTGAGTACACATGGGACTGAATTCTGAGAGTGCTGGATCAATGTGGATAGAATACAGAGTTTCTAAGGCAGTTTAATTAATAATTTGGAAGCAACTCTCTTGGGTTACAGGATTTAACAACCTGACAAGCATCTCAGGAAATGGGGTAAACATGCTGTCAGAATGGTTTCATACATATGGAAAGTATGATGACTCATATTAAATGAAGAAGATTGAACTGCCATGCAAGACAGTAGATCAAGGGATTTAAAGTTCAAAGAAGTGAGCATGCTAAAATGGACATAAGCCTGGAAGACTCACCAGGCAATAATATCCATGGGACAGACTAGAGGAGATACCATTTACCAAAAGGGAAGGTGCTAGAGAGAAGGGTACCCAGAATCACTAATAAGTTCAGTAGTGGCTCGCCAACTGCAGCCCAGACTGATGGTATGCTAAGTCACTTCAGTCGTGTCCGACTCTGTTCGACCCCATAGATTGCAGCCCACCAGGCTCCCCCATCCCTGGGATTCTCCAGGCAAGAACACTGGAGTGGGCTGCCATTTCCTTCTCCAATGCATGAAAGTGAAAAGTGAAAGTGAAGTCGCTCAGTCGTGTCTGACTCTTAGCGACCCCATGGACTGCAGCCTACCAGGCTCCTCCGTCCAGGGGATTTTCCAGGCAAGAGTACTGGAATGGGGTGCCATTGCCTTCTCTGAGACTGATGGTAGGAGATGCCAATTAAAAACTGGGCTTATTGATTGTCCTGGGGATGTTACAGATGACTCCGGAGGCTGAGCTGATACTGCATGGATCATGGCCCTGCCATAAAGCACATTATTAGCACAGACTATGTAGCATGGTTCTGGAGAAGGGGTCACAAAGAGTTGGGTATGACTGAATGACTTTTCACTTGTCTACTAGGGCTTGCCTGGTGGCTCAGTGGTAGAGAATCTGCCTACTAATGCAGGAGAAGCAGTTCCATCGCTGGGTTGGGGAGATCCCCTGGAGAAGGACATGGCAACCCATTCCAGTATTCTTGCCTGGGAAATCCCACGGACAGAAGAGCTTGATGGGCTACAGTCCATGGGAGTCACAAAAGAGTCAGACATGACTTAGTGACTAAAAAACAGCTAAGTTGTGTCTACTAAGCTTTGGATTAAAATAATATGTTCGCTGATATCAGGCAGACCGATATATCTACCTTTATTTTTTTAAGACTGAACTCATTATCCTGGTTCTGTCCCTAAATCCATATTTAGGAAACCACAAGCCACCTGGTCACAAGAGACAGAAACCCAGGAACAACTTAGGCTCCTCTTTGTCTACGATTTCGTCCTCTCCAAACCATTCTCCCCATTGCTGTCTGACCTCTTCCAATGTTTCTAACTACACCTCTTACCTCTATCCCCAACACATACTCTTGCTGTTTCAACCCACTTAGGTTTCACTAATGCACTTTGCTGTTTACTTTGTGCCTCCGTGAATTTTACATTTCTTTTGGATTGCCATTTCCCACTCCTCTGCCTGTTGAATTTCTAGTTATCTTTTGAGTTTGGATTTTCACTTTGCTACCCACTATCATATTATTCATTATTACAAGCCTTTGGTTATCTGATAAATATGTCTTATATATTTACACTTAAGTCACTAACTCAAAGATGTTGAAATCAAGAGGGTGGCAGAATATTAGGGCATTTTACTAGAAATCTGCCTCCAGATTAACATTGATCAACTAACCTATAATATCAAGCACAGTTGTTCATCCGTAAGTGAAACACATAACTGCAATATTATCCATTCCAAATTTGAGGTATTTACCCCTAAGGATAGCATGTTTCTAAAATAAAGCCATTCTATATATTCCCCCTCCTGCCTCCTCCATATTATGGGGCAATGATGTTGCAAGTAACAAAAATCCAATCTCTTTTGGATTAATTAGAAAAAAGTAATTTATTGACTTACACAATTGAAAAAGGAAGGTAAAAAATGGCATTGGGTATTCTAGCTCCAGAGCTCAAGTGGCACCCTCAGGATTCACTTCTTGGCTCTTCTGTTGCTCTGTCAAGCTCTCTCCACATGGTGGCAAGATGGTACTGGCAACTCAGCCTGACCTCCTTTCATCAAATCTTGCTGAAAAAAGAATGCCTATTTACATACTGCTCTGGCAAAAATTCAGGACTAGCTTTGATTACACTGATCTATGTTCCATGCCTTTTCCTGATCTAATCACTGTGGCCAGGGGTGAAGAAAACACTGCTTAGCCAGGACTTGATCTGGAGTGGGATCAGCCCCATCCAAACACAGGCTGAGAGTATATGAAAGGGATTCTGTACTAGAAAACTGTGTGCTGTTACCAGAAGAGGAAGGAGGGGCAGGCACAAACAATGGATGTTCAGTACCTCCTTCCTCAAGTTTCAGCTGTGGAGATTAGTTATATGCAGAAACAGTCCTGTTGTCATACACCAGGAGTGGCACTATTATCTAATCACTGCCAAAATAATGGCTCAAGATATTTTAAAATTAACTTATCAGTTTGGACAGGCATCCTCTAACACGTAATTAGTCTATAGCTAACTGGTGGCAATCCTGTGGTAATTTAAACCCAGACTGATCTAGGTTCAAATTCTGGTTCAGCCCTTTCCTTGCTGTGTGGTCTTAGGTAGGTGACTCAACTTTGCTGAGTTTGCTTAGTTTGAAGAATAAAATACCACTTTCATTGAGGTGCTCTGAGGATTGGATACTATTTATATGAATCACTTAGCACAGTATTCAGCACACGATAGGACTTCAGTAAAAAAATATAAATATTAATATAGCACATTAAGAGGCTTCCCTGGTGGCTCAGTGGTAAAGAATCTGCCTACCAATGCAGGAGACGTGGGTTTGATCCATGGGTTGGGAAGATCCCCTGGAGGAGGGCATGGCAACCCACTCCAGTATTTGTGCCTGGAGAATCCCATGGACAGAGGAGCCTGGCGGGCTTCATTCAGTCCATGGGGTCGCAATGAGTAGGACACAACTAAGCAACTAAACAACAACACAGTACATAGAGTTACCTTAGAGTAACTTTCTCAACTAGTTAACTTATCCTATTATTTTATCAGAAATAAAATTGTATAAAGAGTATAATTCTGGGACTTCCTTGGCAGTCCAGTGGTTAATCTCCAAGCTTCCAATGTATGGGATGTGGATTCAATCCCTTGTCAGGGAACTAGAATCCCATATGTCATGTGGTGTGGCCAAAATTTTTTTTAAATAAAAAAAATATTTTAAAAAGAATGCAATTCTTAGTATAAAAGTATGGAATTCAAGAAATACAATAATTAAAATAATTTAAATTCTACTCCGAGGACCCATTCTCTTAGAGTAGAAAAAATTTAAATTCAATCAATTTGGAAAGCTTTCTACCATAATTTCTTGAAGCTGACCTAATTTCAGGGGGGCTTGAAGACTGCTTATTTTCTCTGTTCCTTAAGTCTTCTGTACAACAAGCCTTCACTGTATTCCTTGACCCCCATTGATAGCACTCACAGGTTGTTGCTGATATGCCTCTGGTACATTAATTTGTCTCCTTCAGATCCAATGCTCTCTGTTCAATACTCTCATCTTAAGCTTTCGGTGAGGGGCATGGGAGTTAGAAGTGATGGTAGGAGTCTATCTGCTGCACTTGGTCCATGGTAGAGGCAGGAATCTCTTTCCTAAGGCCAGTTTCAAACCTGCTGCTGCTAAGTCGCTTCAGTCGTGTCGACTCTGTGCGACCCCATAGACGGCTGTCCACCAGGCTCCACCGTCCCTGGGATTCTCCAGGCAAGAACACTGGAGTGGGTTGCCATTTCCTTCTCCAATGCATGAAAGTGAAAAGTGAAGTCGCTCAGTCGTGTCCGACTCTTAGCGACCCCATGGACTGCAGCCTACCAGGCTCCTCCATCCATGGGATTTTCCAGGCAAGAGTACTGGAGTGGGGTGCCACTGCCTTCTCTGAGTTTCAAACCTAGCCTGCCCCAATGAATCATGCAGCTGTTTCTGACATGAAGTTAAGAATAGAACAAGGCTCCTCTGTTTCTAGTATTCTCAGACCTATTTAATGTCTTCCCATTCTTCCTGGCTTTCAGAGTACTACAAATAATCTTTAAGCACTCTATTTATTTTTTAGTTATTTAATTCAATTTTAGACTTTCAAGAAACACTTGTATTTGGGAATACACAAATACATCCAATGAAGATTAATTAAAAACAGAATCATGCACAATCATGCATCATAAGTCATCTTGCATCCAGACACTAAAAGACTCTCCTGAAACTAAATACTACGAAAAGGAACATATTAAAAGTGAAACACCTAACATGTCTTGCTCTTCCACCAACTTCAGTAGGAAATGAGTGTTTAGTAAAGCAAATGTGCTATATCAGGGATGGCAGGAGCAAGCCAAGAGCTGACAAAGCTTCTAGACTATTGTTTTCGACTGCAATGTCAACTCTACAATTCTGATTACCACAACTTATTTGAATAAGAAATTTTAGTATCATACTTCAATTTTTTTTTCAAAATTACTCTTGTATTCCAGAAGTTCAGAACTATGATAGTGACAGTTTGCTTGGGCCTAAGCCAAATGTTCGCTTTAACACTAGGCTATTTAGCCTCCAGCTAAAATGTCTATAGAGTTCCTCTAAAATTACCTCCTCCTTAATGCTTTCCTTGTAGAAATAGTAAAGAAATGAATGTTTTCCTCTTCAGTACAAAAACTTGACGGTTTTCACTCCGTGATCGATGTGAATATTTACATAATTTCTGGGCAAGCTTTGCCCTTCTCTGCTGGTTTCTTTCGATGCTCCTATCCCACCTCCATCATTCTCCCCTTTTTAAAAGGTCAACTGTTTTGTATCTTAAATTCCTGAATCAAGAGAAATAGTTTCCAAGGTGCTTCCGCTCCTGCCATAGTTGGCACTTGTGAGGTCTCTTGTAACGTTTCTTGTTGGTGACAATGACCATAAACCATAGGAGAAAGAGCCTTAGTAAACCAGAAAATTAAGCAAGTTGCCCGTTATAATTACAACCTTTCGTAGTTTAGACTGCATCCTCATATTTCCAGAAAATTCTTCCGTTTAAAGGCTAAAGGTCAGACTAAGACTGGCTGGCAACCAACACACGTATCTCATTTTAAAATTTTATTTTTTAAGTTGTAAAATAAATATGGACCATATAACTGTAAACTTACAAAATGCAGAAAAATCCCGCACTCCGCCGTCCAAACACAGCAAATAAATAGTTTTGACGAAATCTCCCGCGTCTCCCGCGTCTCCCGCCTCTCGCTTCCTGCACCTTGCAACCTTGACGTTTGCGCGCCGCAGTCGCAGCGCTTGGGGTGGCGCTGCCGAGCGCCGGGTGCGCCGTCGCCATGGTAACCACGCAATCCAGGGGCCTCGGGAACGGTGAGTCTGAATCCGGAGGTCCTGGGTCTGGGTCCGCGGTCAGAGGGGCGAGGGTCGGCGCACCGCGTGGGTGTTGAGGAGAACTAGCATCTCCCTGCCACTTTGTTCGGTTTGGCTAGAGGAGAGTGAGCGCCACCGCGGCGTCTTCAGGCTTTGCCTCAGAACCGAGCGCTGCGTCGCGGGTCGCGCCCCGAGGGCCGACCCTGTGCTTCATATGTCCCCTCCGGCCCACTCCCAGCTCTCCACTGAGGCTGCCACTCTCCGCATCCTCGTCCTCCGGCGTTCCCTTTGTTTAACCCTAGGAGCCCTTTGAGGCCTTCTCCTTGAGCTGGCACTTAAAATCCTCAAGGGACTACATTTTTCGAAGAAAAAATTCAGTTGGTTTAAAAGGCCCTTGAGATTTATCCCTCTACAACTTCATACAGCCTTGTCTGCCTTCCTGGCCCTTTGTTTTTGCTTATCCCATTACCTTCTTTTAAGGCTCCTGCTCTTCAATACCAACTGTCACCTCTTCTGGGAAGCCTTCCGGGGAGTCCAGTTTCTTTCCTTTCCAAGCACCCTTTACTTAACACGTCCTTTATCCCACTGCATCATTGCTGATTTGCTTGTGTCTTTCCCACCAGACTCTGATGTCTGTGAAGTAGAGACCTATGTGATTTTATATTAGGAGTGCATTGTTGTTGTTTAGTTTCTAAGTGGCACTGAACTCTTTGAGGCCCTATGTACTATAGCCCAAGAATACTAGAGTGGGTTGTCATTTTCTTCTCCAGGGGATCTTCCTGACCCAGGGATGGAACCCACATCTCCTGCATTGGCAGGTGGGTTCTTTACCACTGAGCCACCCAGGAAGCCCCATGAGGGCCTTAGCAGCCTCCAAAGAATGCAACTTTTATAGTTAAAATTCACACTAATTTAGTAAGGCAGAGCTATTCTCAATTCATTGTTGAGAATGAGTTCAGAAAAGTTGCATTATTAATAAACCAGGACTAAAACATGGGTCTTCTGACTCATAGTCTGCTCTGTCATTCTGCCTTCAGAGTTCCAGACCTCCTCTCCTCTCCATGGTCATGTTCTGTATGAAGTGTTGGTTATGTGTGGTGGGGTTGCAGTTTTGATTCATGTTAGAACTTTTCTGGGCCAAGAAAATGTCTATCCATACAGTAACTATTACAAATCTAGTAAGAATTAGAACTTAAAACAGAATTTAAAAAAAGATATATTAATTATTTTAACAATAGCATAAACCCACTGCATAGTAAACATAAGTTACATATTTCTTATGGGAAAAACTATTATCTAAAACAAACATATTAGTTTTTTCAATATCTAAAAAGTTGTCTAAGGAGACTTTACAAATAGCTGAGGAAAGAAGAGAAGTGAAAGGCAAAGGAAAAAGGGAAAGATATATCCAATTGAATACAGAGTTCCAGAGAATACCAAGGAGAGATAAGAAAGTCTTCTTAAGTGAGCAATGCAAAGAAATAGAGGAAAACAATAGGATGGGAAAGACTAGAGATCTCTTCAAGAAAAATAGAGATACCAAGGGAACATCTTATGCAAAGATGGGCTCAGTAAAGGATAGAAATGGTATGGACCTAACTGAAGCAAAAGATATTAAGAAGAGGTGGCAAGAATACACAGAAGGACTATACAAAAAAGATCTTCATGACCCAGATAATCATGATGGTGTGATCACTCACCTAAAGCCAGACATCCTGGAATGGGAAGTCAAGAGGGCTTTAGGAATCATTACTACAAACAAAGCTAGTGGAGGTGATGGAATTCCAGTTGAGCTATTTGAAACCCTAAAAGATGATGATGTGAAAGCACTGTACTCGCTATGTCAGCAAATTTGGAAAACTCAGCAGTGGCCATAGGACTGAAAAAGGTCAGTTTTCATTCCAATCCCAAAGAAAGGCAAAGCCAAAGAATGCTCAAACTACTGCACAATTGCACTCATCTCACATGCTAGTAAAGTAATGCTCAAAATTCTCCAAGCCAGTCTTCAGCAATATGTGAAACGTGAACTTCCAGATGTTCAAGCTGGTTTTAGAAAAAAAAAGCAAGAGAGTTCCAGAAAAACATCTATTTCTGTTTTACTGACTATGCCAAAGCCTTTGACTGTGTGGATCACAAAAAACTGGAAAATTCTGAAAGAGATGGGAATACCAGACCACCTGACCTGCCTCTTGAGAAACCTATATGCAAGTCAGAAAGCAACAGTTAGAACTGGACATGGAACAACAGACTGGTTCCAAATAGGAAAAGGAGTACATCAAGGCTGTATATTGTAACCCTGCTTATTTAACTTCTATGCAGAGTACATCATGAGAAACGCTGGGCTGGAAGAAGCACAAGCTGGAATCAAGGTTGCTGGGAGAAATATCAATAACCTCAGATATGCAGATGACACCACCCTTGTGGCAGAAAGTGAAGAGGAACTAAAAAGCCTCTTGATGAAACTGAAAGAGGAGAGTGAAGAAGTTGGCTTAAAGCTCAACATTCAGAAAACTAAGATCATGGCATCTGGTCCCATCACTTCATGGGAAATAGATGGGGAAACAGTAGAAACAGTATCAGACTTTATTTTTTTGGGCTCCAAAATCACTGCAGATGGTGATTGCAGCCATGAAATTAAAAGACACTTACTTCTTGGAAGGAAAGTTATGACCAACCTAGACAGCATATTCAAAAGCAGAGACATTACTTTGCCAACAAAGGTCCATCTAGTCAAGGCTATGGTTTTTCCAGTGGTCATGTATGGATGTGAGAGTTGGACTGTGAAGAAAGCTGAGCGCCGAATAATTGGTGCTTTTGAACTGTGGTATTGGAGAAGACTCTTGAGAGTCCCTTGGACTGCAAGGAGGTCCAACCAGTCCATCCTAAAGGAGATCAGTCCTGGGTGTTCATTGGAAGGACTGATGCTAAAGCTGAAACTCCAGTACTTTGGCCACCTCATGTGAAGAGTTGACTCATTGGAAAAGACCCTGATGCTGGGAGGGTTTGGGGGCAGGAGGAGAAGGTGACTACAGAGGATGAGATGGCTGGATGGTATCACCGACTCGATGGACATGAGTTTGAGTGAACTCCGGGAGTTGGTGATGGACAGGGAGGCCTGGCGTGCTGCGATTCATGGGGTCGAAAAGAGTCGGACATGACTGAGTGACTGAACTGAACTGAAGCAGAAGATATTAAGAAGAGGTGGCAAGAATACATAGAACTATCTGTGATCAAAAAAGGTCTTCATGACCCAGAGAACTACAATGATGTGTTCACTCACCTAGAGCCAGATATCCTGGAGTGTGAAGTCAGGTGGCTCTTAGGAAGCTTTACTATGAACAAAGCTAGTGGAGGTGATGGGATTCCAGCTGAGCTGTTTCAGATCCTAAAAGATGATGGTGTGGAAGTCCTGCCTCGATATGCCAGCAAATTTGGAAAACTCAGTAGTGGCCACAGGACTGGAAGCGGTCCGTTTTCATTCCAATCCCTAAGAAAGACAATGCCAAAGAATGTTCAAACTACCACACAGTTTTGCTCGTTTCACATTGTTGTTGTTCAGTTGCCAAGTTGTATCCGACTCTTTGCAACTCCATGGACTACAGCATGCCAGGCTTCCCTGTCCTTCACTATCTCCTGGAGTTGCTCAAACTCATGTGTGTTGAGTTGATGATGCCATTCAATCATTTAATCCTCTGTTGCCCCTTCTCCTCCTGCCTTCAGTCTTTCCCAGCTTCAAGGTCTTTTCCAGTGAGTCGGCTTTTCACAAAGGGTGGCCAAAGTGTTGGAGCTTCAGGTTCAGCATCAGTCCTTCCAATGTATATTCAGGATCTATTTCCTTTAGGATTAACTGGTTTGATCTCCTTGTTGTCCAGGGGACTCTCAAGAGTCTTCTTCAGTTCCACAGTTGGAAAGCATCAGCCTTCTTTCTGGTCCACCTCTCCCATCTGTACTTGACTCCTGGAAAAACCATAGCTTTGACTATATGGACCTTTGTTGGCAAAGTGACCTAATTTTTAAGGTCTTAATAATCTGGCTTCAATGATCCAACTGTATTGATTACTTCTCCCCAACATGGATCCTTGTTTAAACAGATGAGTCCCTTTAACATTCTCTTTCAATCTTTTCCTAATGAATCTCACCCACATTGATGTTTTTTCTCCTGTTCCTATTGAATTTACTGTTTGCATCACACATTCAGCATTTTAGTATGTACTCAGGCAGTCTATTGGTGCATGAAAAACTTTACTGATTGAATGAATGAAGTATCTTATTTTATAATTATTTTGAACCAACTATTTTCATTCCATTCATATTGTCAGTTGACTGATCAAACAAGTAAATAAACAAATGCTGATTTGTTTGAGTATGTTTCTATTACTTTTTCTCTTTTTTGATCTCAGGTGTTTTTGGAGTTAATGGAGTCAGAAATACCCCCAGAGTCAGAGAGTTCAGAAAAATTGATATTTTCCTCACCACAAGAAGAAGAGGAAGAAGAAGATGATAGTGAAGAAGAAGAAGAATCCAAAGAAGCAGAGGAAACTGCCACCATTAACCCCCTCTTACCACCTGCTCTCACAGGGGATGTAGAAGGTTTGCAGAAGATTTTTGAGGATCCTGAGAACTCTCACCATGAGCAGGCCATGCAGCTACTCTTGGAGGAAGACATCGTTGGGAGAAATTTGCTGTATGCAGCTTGCATGGCTGGGCAAAGTGATGTGATTAGAGCTTTGGCCAAATATGGTGTGAATCTGAATGAGAAAACCACCAGAGGTATTTTGTCTTTTTTCTCTCATCACTATTACTTATAACTACCTAAAGATTCCATGTATTATCTTTAAATTTGGATAAATTTGATGTCCCTGCTTTAAATTTTGCATATGTTGTGTGTGTGTGTGTATATATATATATGAATGTGTGTATATGCATGTTATTATAGTATAGCTTAGTAATTAAGAATACAGACTTTGATATTTATTAACTGGGTGACTTGGGCAAGTTACCTAATCATTTTGTGTCTCTGTTTCATCTACTAAATGAGGATGATTGTATTTTCTTTATAGGGTTTTCCTTGTAGGTTATGAGGCTTAAGTATGATAATATAAAGTTGGTATATAGTAAATGCTCAATAATCTTATTACCTATTTCCTTAGAAGATTTATTCATTTTTATATTCATTATTCAATTAGCTCTTTAAATTAAGTCACTGTTTTTTTCAGATTGGACCTATAAGACATGGTCATTGTAGAAAATGAAACAGTGGTCTTTAGCAAATAGCAAATATACATTTTCTTCATGCTTACATGGAACAGTTAAAAAAACTGATCATGTGTTAGACCATAAAGGAAGTGTCAACAGTTATCAAATAAACTATAGCATGCAGTCTGTGGTCTCTGACCACAGTAAAATAAAATTAGAAAATAGTGACAAAAAGATAACTCAAAATCCCTATAATTTTGGAAACAGGAACATACTTTCAATTATGTTGAAATATTATTATACTTTCTGTCTCGGTGACAGAAAATATAATAGAAATTATGAAATATTTAGGTGGCAACAGGATTGCTATGTCAGACCCTGTGAAATAAAACTAAAATTAAAATTCTAGTTTAATGCATATATTAGAATAAAAAATATTGAAAATTAGAAAGCAAAGTATTTAACTCAAGGAGTTAGAAAAATAACAACTGAAAATCCAAAGAAACAAGAAGATAAATAATAGAGTAAAATAATGACATTGAAAATAAAGAAACAATAGAAAGGGAATTCCCTGTCAGTCCAGTGGTTTGGAGTCCACCTTCCACTGCAAGGTGCCAGGTTTGATCCCTGGTGGACTGAGATTCCTGATCTGTAAGCTGCACAGTGCAGCCAAAACAAACAAGCAAACAAACAAACACAATAAAGAGAATCAACAAAACCAAAATCTGGTCTAGTGAAAAGTTGAAAAAACATTTGATAATATTGATAATTTTTGATATGTGATATTATAAGAAGGAGAGAGTGTAAATAATATTTGGAATTTTAAAATGAAGCATTCACACAGGAAAAGAATAGATTTAAAAAATAATTAGAAAATATCATAAACAACTTCATGATAATACATTTGAAAACATGGATGAAATGGACAGTTTCTTCAATAAAATATATATTATCAAAACTGAGTCAAGAAAAAAAAAAGAAACTTGATTAGATCTATGATTATTTTAAAAAATTGAATAAGTAATCAGAATCTGCCTGATTCTCCCACCCTTTCCAATTCCTAACTCAAATGTTTTAAAAGATATGGTTTACTACCCTTATAAGGAAGAAATAATCTCTAGCTTATACAGAGTTTCCATAGAATATAAAGAGAGTTGGACAACTGCTTATTTTATGAGATAACTTTTATAGCAAAACTAGTTAAGGACAAGCATTAGAAAGGAAAATTATAGGCCAATCATTTAATAACACAGATGCAAGCATCTTAAAATATTAACAAATTGAATCTAATGTGTGTTGAAGCATTTATTGGACTAGCTTGGGTTTATCCCATTTATGCAAGAATTTGCTTTTTTAAAAAAGAATTATCTATCAATTTTGGCTGCACTGGGTCTTTGTTGCTGCTCGAGTGCTTGTGGAGAGCGGGGGCTCTTCTCTCGCTGTGGTGTATGGGCTTCTCAATGCAGCGGTTCTCTTGTTTTGGAGGACAGGCTCTAGGTGTTCTGGCTTCAGTAGTTGTGGCTCCTGGGCTCTAGAGCGCAGGCTCAGAAGTTGTGGTGCATGGGCTTAGTTGCTCCGCAGCATGTGGGATCTTCCTGGAGTAGGGATCAAACCTGTGTCCCCTGCATTGGCAGGCAGATTCTCAACCACTGGGCCACCAGGGAAACCTCAAGCATGGCTTTAACATTAGAAAAACTGCTAGTATAATTCACTACACTAAAAGATTATATAAACAAAACCACCTGATCATCTCAATAGATGTAGAAAAGTCTTTTGGAAGAAAATGTAGCATTCATTCATGATGAAAGCTTTTGGGTAAATAGGAACAGAAGAAGCCTTTCTTAAGGCTATGGAAAACTTATAGCAAAATTTATCTAATATCGAATTTTAAACTATTTAACTTGGGCAAGTTATATAACCTTTCCATGCTACAGTTTCTTCATCCATAAAAATGGGACTAATAGTAATATCTAATATTACATCCATAAAAATGGGACTAATAGTAATATCTAAAAATCGTACTACATAAAAAAAAATGAGAGCCCTAAATCAAATATCTGATAGTGTACCTCCAGCACTCCAGGGAGAGGGTGCTCTGACTAACTGATATGGGTATTGCCATCCTCTTGTTAGATATTTTCCAGTGTGTGAAGATAGGTGTAGTCTTTTGATTTTGATGATGTACTCTAAGATAATCCATATCTTCATTCTGATTTCATGCTTACCATGAAATCTTCTCAGTTAGCAGAAGTTGAAGGTGCATCCTGCTTTTTTTCTTGCTGCTTATAGTAAAATGCCAGAGGAGACAGAGAAATTGAGAGAAGAATTGCTAAATTAAAAGGAACCAGGACTTAGATGATATATGATGTTCTGGGAAATTGTAAGCCTGTTTGCCATTTCAATGAAGATGATTTTGTAATGAAATATTTGCATGAACTGGCTAACCTAATTGTACCAGTCAACTTGGTGATTATTACTTCAGTTCAGTTCAGTTCAGTTCACTCACTTAGTCATGTCTGACTCTTTGCAACCCCATGGACCGCAGCAGGCCAGGCCTCCCTGTCCATCACCAACTCCCAGAGTTTACCCAGACTCATGTCCATTGAGTCTGTGATGCCATCCAACCATCTCATCCTCTCTTGTCCCCTTGTCCTCCTGCCTTCAGTCTTTTCCAGCATCAGAGTCTTTTCAAATGAGTCAGCTCTTCACATCAGGTGGCCAAAGTACTGGAGTTTCAGCTTCAACATCAGTCCTTCCAATGAACACCCAGGACTGATCTCCTTTAGGATAGACTGGTTGGATCTCCTTGCAGTCCGAGGGACTCTCAAGAGTCTTCTCCAACACCACAGTTCAAAAGCATCAATTCTTCGGCACTCAGCTTTCTTTATAGTCCAACTCTCACATCCATACATGACTACTGGAAAAACTATAGCCTTGACTAGACGGATCTTTGTGGGCAAAGTAATGTGTCTGCTTTCTAATATGCTGTCTAGGTTGGTCATAACTTTACTTCCAAGGAGTAAGCGTCTTTTAATTTCATGGCTGCAATCACCATCTTCAAATCAGATCAGATCAGTTGCTAAGTCATGTCCGACTCTTTGCAACCCCATGAATCGCAGCACGCCAGGCCTCCCTGTCCATCACCAACTCCCGGAATTCACCCAAACTCATGTCCATTGAGTTGGTGATGCCATCTAGCCATCTCATCCTCTGTCATCCCCTTCTCCTCTTGCCCCCAATCCCTCCCAGCATCAGGGTCTTTTCCAATGAGTCAACTCTTCGCATGAGGTGGCCAAAGTATTGGAGTTTCAGCTTTAGCATTAGTCCTTCCAATGAACACCCAGGACTGATCTCCTTTAGGATGGACTGGTTGGATCCCCTTGCAGTCCAAGGGACTCTCAAGAGTCTTCTCCAACACCGCAGTTCAAGAGCTTCAATTCTTCAGCGCTCAGTTTTCTTCACAGTCCAACTTTCACATCCATACATGACCACTGGAAAAACCATAGCCTTGACTAGACAGACCTTTGTTGGCAAAGTAATATCGCTGCTTTTCAATATGCTATCTAGTGTAATGTCTCTGCTTTTCAATATGCTATCTAGGTTGTTCATAACTTTTCTTCCAAGGAGTAAGTGTCTTTTAATTTCATGGCTGCAGTCACCATCTGCAGTGATTTTGGAGCCCCCCAAAGTAAAGTCTGACACTGTTTCCACTGTTTCCCCATCTATTTCCCATGAACTGGTGGGACCAGATGCCATGATCTTCGTTTTCTGAATGTTGAGCTTTAAGCCAACTTTTTCACTCTCCACTTTCACTTTCATCAAGAGGCTTTTGAGTTCTCTTCACTTTCTGCTATAAGGGTGGTGTCACCTGCCTATCTGAGGTTATTGATAATTCTCCCGGCAATCTTGATTCCAGCTTGTGCTTCTTCCGCCCAGTGTAAATAATGAATTACATTACAGTTTACCAGTAAATTTCTTGTTTAGTTGGTATTGATTCAGCTCTCATGAGCTTGTTTACATGGGAGAACAGATCAGTGCAAAGATTTTTTTTTTGTCAAAACATTTGAGTTCTATTCTCAGGAAATTTCAATTATATAGTACAGTTATTAACTATAGTCATTGTGTTATATATTAGGTCCTGGGATATTTTCCTCTTCTAACTGAAGTTTTTACTTTTTTTCCAATCTCTCCCTATTTCCCCTACTCTTCAAGCCCCTGGTACCACTTTTCTACTCTGTTTCTATGGGTTTAATTTTTTATTTTATATTTCCCCACATAAGTGATACCATGAGGTATTTGGCTTTTCCTCTCTGACTTATTTCACTTTGCATAATGCCCTTCAGGTTCATTCATGTTGTTACAAATGATAGAATTTTCTTTTTTTAAGAATCTGTGAACACTATTGATTTTTGCAACATAAAGAAGCCATTGGCCTAAAATTAAGGGACTTTTGGGTGAAGAACTGTGGTAGATATCTCTTTAAGAAGATGTATGCCATTTATTTGTGGATGATTCTCAGAGATAACATTTGTATTCAGGATTTCCTTTCCTTTTAAATATTGGAGAATTGGACAATTTTGATTCAAAGGAAGGATGAAACAGTTCTTACAATTTCATCTCTTTGATCTGAAGGAAGAAGGGTGAAACAGTTCTTACAGTTTTAGCTCTTTGATCCAAAAGAAGGAGGATGAAGCTCTCTGTACTACTGACTTCTGGACTGTTGGGAAGTGCCTTGTTTTCTGTTTGAGCCAAGGACATTTGTGTGCAGTTTGTAGGTTACTCATGGAACCACCTTTGGTTCTGGTAAGGCTTTAGTTTCTCAACCTGGCCACACTCAAACAAGCATGATTGAAACTGAATACTGTTTTAAACTCTGCCTTTCCCTACAATCAGTAAATATTTGTTAAAGTGAAGGAATAGCCAGGTCTTGAGCTGGGAGCTGGGGATAGAAAGATGAATGAATTCAGCAACCAGTTAGCAGAAAACAGATGTGTAAATAGATGGTATATGATGAGACAAGGTACAGTGATAGCTCAGAGGAGAGGTCAGTCAGATTTACCTGAAAGTGTTGGACATGGTCAAGGAATGCTTTATAGAAGAGGCAATATGTTGAGCTTTTTTTTGGCTGCACCACGTAGCACTTGGGATCTTAATTCCCTTACCACGGATTGAACCTGTGTCCCCTGCAGTGGAAGTGTGGAGTCTTAACCACTGGACCACCAAGGAAGTCTAATATATAGAATCTTGAATAATGACCAAGAGTTTATCAGACAAAGGAAGTTGAAGGATAAGGCGTGGCAGGTGGCAGTAGCTGCAGTATCAGATAGTAACTGCAATAGCAGATTTTAGTGTTAAAATATTTTTGCTATCCTGGTGTACTTACCCAGTATTTTAGGTGATGAAATACTGGCCTTTTTATAGGTATAATAGTTTTATTTGGTATTTTAAACATATGAAATTAGAGTCATTTTTGGATTGAGAAAAATTGCAATGATTTAATTGCTCAGTGTATATAAAAAGACAAACTGAAGATTACAAATGTAGATGGTCCATATTGTGGTATTGCAAATTCTATTGTAAGAATAATTCTTGAGTTCACAAGCCTCCAAAACCAGTAGAATGTGAATCTCACAGATTTGAAATTGATAAGGAAACTAAAATGGACTCTCTCTCTTTTTATTTGGAAACTAAAAAAGACAAATATGAGCCATCAGTGTTTTCTTTGGAGAAAATGATTACAGCCTACTCTCAATAGAAAGATTGCAATTCTATTAAAAAAGCAAAAAACTGTTCAGACATATCTCTGTCTTTTAAAATTAGAAATGAGATAATTTGAAGGAAAGTGTTTGGTGTTGGTTTATAACTACTTTAAACTAATGTTGAGTGAGAAAAACTTTAATAGCTGAAAAAATTTGCATAGAAATGTCCTGTTGAAACCATTGACCCACTTAAAAAATAAAATAATGTTTTATTTGTGATTTTCATGATTATAGTTTTTCATTTTTAATAGTATTTGCTTTTTAATCTTTAGTTTTTATTAGTTTTATCTGACAGTTTATATTGCTAATAGAATGACAGTATATACTTAAAATTTGTTTGATAGTTATGCTTTTATCTGATATTTTATGTATATATATTTTTGTATTTAAAATGTATAAGTCTTGGACTTCCTTGGTAGCTCAGTGGATAAGAATTCGCCTTGCAATGCAGGGGACATGGTTCGATTCCTGGTCTGGGAAGGTTCCACATGCCAAGAAGTAGCTAAGCCTGTGGGTCACAACTACTGAGCCTGAACTCTAGAGCCTACAAGCCGCAACTGCTGAAACCTGTGCACCTAAAGCCTGTGCTCTGCAATAAAGAAAAGCCCCTGCAATGAGAAGCCTGCACATAGCAAGAGTACTCCCTGCTCACTACAACTAGAGAAAGCTCATGCAAAGACCCAAGGCAGCCAAGAATAAAAATAAATTAATTTAAAAAAGTGAACAAAAAAATAAAATGGGTATTAGTTTCACTAATTTAAAAAATTAATTCTGAACTCAATTTACAAATACTGGTATTAATGCTAAATAAATATAAAATTTATACTTAAAAAAATTTCTCAGACAGAAAAAACCAGCATATGCAAAATTATAGAGGCATGAAACTATGATTTGGAGAATTCAGAGTCTGGTACTGCTGGTGGTAGGCTGCTGCTGCTGCTAAGTTGCTTCAGTTGTGTCCGACTCTTTGCGACCCCATGGACCACAGCCCACCAGGCTCCTCCATCCATGGGATTTTCCAGGCAAGAGTACTGGGGTGGGGTGCCAGCAGGTTGTGAAAAATATTTTAGGTAAGTGAATATTTTGCTCCATGGCCTATTACTTGTTTGTGACTGTCATCATCTCAATTTTTGGATTTTGACCTTATCAATGACCTTCCTCAATTTAAACAACCTTGAGAAAAGTTCTTACCCTCTCTGTGCTTTTTTTTTAATCTATAAATGAGAACAATACTACTTTGTACATCATAGGACTGCAGAGAGGATTAAATGAATTGATAATTGTGGAGCACACAGAACAGTGCCTGTATAGAGGAGAAGATTGCTTTTCCTCTTGTCTGATCTTTTGCCTTATTGTGAACTGCATGCTCAGTTGACTCTATTTAGTAACCAGTAGTGCAGCAGTCTTCCATGTTGGAGAAGGCAATGGCAACCCACTTTAGTACTCATGCCTGGAAAATCCCATGGGTGGAGGAGCCTGGTATGCTGCAGTCCATGGAGTCTCGAAGAGTCGGACACGACGGAGCGACTTCACTTTCACTTTTCACTTTCATGCATTGGAGAAGGAAATGGCAACCCACTCCAGTGTTCTTGCCTGGAGAAGCCCAGGGATGGGGGAGTCTGGTGGGCTGCCGTCTCTGGGGTCTCACAGAGTCGGACACAACTGAAGTGACTTAGCAGCAGCAGCAGCAGCAGTCTTCCATGTCGGAGAAGGCAATGGCAACCCACTCCAGTACTCTTGCCTGGAAAATCCCATGAACGGAGGAGCCTTGTGGGCTGCAGTCCATGGGGTCGCTAAGAGTTGGACACGACTGAGCAACTTCACTTTCACGCATTGGAGAAGGAAATGGCAAGCCACTCCAGTGTTCTTGCCTGGAGAATCCCAGGGATGGCAGAGCTTGGTGGGCTGCCGTCTATGGGATCGCACAGAGTCGGACACTACTGTAGTGACTTAGCAGCAGCAGTCTTCCATGTAGAGATTATTTTTCTCTTGGAACCAATTCTGATTTTTTGGTATTCCATTTATGGTCCCTTTCTTCCTGCTGAGATTTCTAACATGTAACCTTCTATGCCTTGCTTCTGGGTTCAATTATTCATTGCCAGTATCATGGGAGAACTTTAGGAAAATCCCCCCTCTTGTCTGGATGCTTTTGAAATCATCTTATTTAAATGTTCTTCTTCTGGGAAGGCTATGGAATTAATGTAGTACAAAGATCCGTGTGTTTCCTTCTAGAAAACACACCATCTCCCACAAGGGGGAACAAAACCACGTATGAAGATTTCAAATTCTTTGGCAAAAGCCTCTCTCTGTTTAGAAATCATGTTTTCTTATTTTTAAACTATATTAAAAAATAGGAAAAATTTTAGATGTTACCTCTGGCCTTTTTTTGTGTGTGTGCTATTGGCCTAAAACATTATATTTAATAGTAACTTCAGCCCTGAGAAAAGCAATGTAAGGACCGAGAATATTTCATTTGAAATGGCCTCCTGCTCATGCTATCGTGGTGTCTTTTCCGTAAATAGTGTCCCCTTTCCCAACAAATCAGGGGCCGTGGGCCATTTGGCTGAAGAAATACATCTTTGGGAAGGTGATATCTGGGTATTTCTTGGCTCCCAGTTTTGTGGGGTAGTTGCCTCAGTAAATCTAAGAAATAACTTTATAATTTGATAGCTCACAATTTCAGTTTTAATTCAAATGATTAATTTCCAAATCAAAGGCATGTTACTGCTACTGCTAAGTCGCTTTAGTCGTGTCCGACTCTGTGCGACCCCATAGGTGGCAGCCCACCAGGCTCCCCTATCCCTGGGATTCTCCAGGCAAGAACCCTGGAGCGGGTTGCCATTTCCTTCTGCATGAAAGTGAAAAGTGAAAGTGCAGTCGCTCAGTCGTGCCCGACTCTTAGCGACCCCATGGACTGCAGCCTACCAGGCTCCTCCGTCCATGGGATTTTCCAGGCAAGAGTACTGGAGTGGGGTGCCATTGCCTTCTCCGAATCAAAGGCATACACAGCTGTAATTTGTATGGTTGTGTTAACAATAATGGAGTAATTAGAGGTTGATGAAAATTTCTTAGACTAAAGTCATAAATCTAATTGTGTTCCAGTAGATGACTGTTAGGGAGATTGCTGTCTTCCGCATAAGATGTTGAAGAGCTCAGATTGCCTGTGTTGATTCCTTGTGTCCATCATTTACTGGCCTTGGGCAAGTTTAACTTCTTGGACCTCTGTTTCCTTATCTGTAAAATGAAGATTATAATATTTGTGACCTCATAGGATTTTTTTTTACCAACTAAATGAACTTATTATATGTAAAGCACTTAGGATAATACCTGTGAAAGTCACTCAGTCGTGTCTGACTCTTTGTGACCCCATGGACTGTAGCCTGCCAGCCTCCTCTGTCCATGGGAATCTCCAGTCAAGAATACTGGAATGGGTTGCCATTGCCTTCTCCAGGGGATCTTCCTGATCAAGGTATCAAACCCAGGTCTCCTGCATTGCAGGCAGATTCCCTACCATTTGAGCCACCAGGGAAGACAGGATAATACTTGGCCTGTAGTAATTGTTCAACACCTGATTACCATTATTATCTTCTACTCTGTAGAAGAGCCTGAAACAATGTAGGCTTTTTGACCTGACCATCCTCATTGTATTTGTTAGGTTACACACTCTTACACTGTGCTGCAGCCTGGGGTCGATTGGAAACTTTGAAAGCACTGGTGGAACTGGATGTTGATATAGAAGCTCTGAACTTCCGGAAGGAGAGAGCTCGAGATGTTGCTGCTCGATATTCCCAGACTGAGTGTGTTGAGTTCCTGGATTGGGCAGGTAAGGAAGCTTACAAGGTAGTAGTAGCAAACTGCCTCACTGCTGGGTTTCCCTCCTGTAAGTACAGAGTTACAGGCTGTGTCATTAACAAAGCAAAGAGGTGAGTAACATTTTCATCTAATTAAATGAAGTGAATTAAATGAAAGTGAATTAAATGAAAATTAAATGAAGTGAATTAAATATTCACTTTATTAGGATTTTTATTTGTAGACATAACCATAGTCACCGTTGGTGATAATATATCAAATCTGCCTTTTTTTTTTTTGTTATTGGCCTAAAACATTGTATTTAGTAGAAACTATATTCAAAGCTGGTTGATTTACCACCTTCTAACAATTTCTCCAATAATCTTCTATAATAATGTATATATAATATACATACATGGTTCAAGGCCATTTTCTGAGAGACCTCAGCAGAGTGGACCATTCCTTCTATGTTTAAAAGAACGGCATACTTGAGGAATATGTTTGATTCCCCAAGTAGAAACAGTTGTAATAATTTAAAATGGTTTGCTGTGCAAAATTAATCCATGGTATTAGAAGTCTGAATAGCAGGTTTCATTATGGCATGAGGGAGGGTACTTCTGGGGCATAATACTCTTTTTTCTTAATTTGGTGACTGTTAACATGATGTGCTCATTTGTGAAAATTCATTGAGCTGTACCCTTGTAAATTTTGCACTTTTCTGTATGTGTTTTGTGCTTTAATCAAAGGTCAAAAAACTATGTACTATTTTGAGTTTTACTGTTTTTCTTACAATATTTCCTTAACCTGTAGAATAGAGCTTAGAGATTTCAGGAAGATACACCTGTGTAATTATGTATGTGACAAACATTGGTTATAAAACTAGGACCAACAACGTTCATGGCATTCATTTTATGTAGTTCTCTGCATTTGTGTTTCTAGGATTACAAGCATGACATTGTTGTGGTACATAGATTGTTCCTGCTCTCTGGACATTTGTTATATGTGGGGTGATAAACTATTGATGCGTCCTACAGTTAAATAACAATATCAGAAAGACTATAATTAAGAGTTAAAATTGGCAGAGCAGATGGGTCATGCTATGGGGTGGTCAGAGAACATGAAGTCAGAGTATGGTGGAGTTGAGATGGGCCTTGAAGAAATGGTGGGATTTGTATACACAGACTGGGGAGAAAGGTATGAGCAAAACCTTATGACTGAAAGTGACGTGTTGGGGCAACAGTGATGAGCTTGCCTTACTGGAAGAGCAAGTCAATATAATTTACACAAGCAGGCTACAGCACAGGCAGGTTACTAAAAGAGAAGTAAGTACATGGGCTCTTGAATCAAATTGCTTGAGTTGAAATACTGGTATCTCTACTTGAAACCTATGTGACCTTGTGCAAGATACTTAAATGCTTTATACTTCAGTCTTAATTTCCAGAAAAGGGGGCCCATAATAGTCCTTATCTCTTGGGCGAGTTGTGAGAATGAGATGAGATGCTATAAACCATGTCTTAGCACAGTGCCTGTTGGGTGATCACACTTTAAGTATGATGCTGCTATTATTCCAGTCAGATTATACCTCCAAATGTCAGGGTAAGGTACATTTCATTTTTGTAGCCACTGGGAGCCATTGGAAGATTTTATGTAGAAGAGGAAGAGGATTAAAGTGATATTTAGGAAGAATCATAATGGCAGCCTTAAGGAGTTGTTTATCAGTAACATAAAAAGGGAACTGGGAGGATTAATAGAAGTAAGGAAATTGAGGGAAGATAACATATTTGGGAAGAAAAAGATGAGTTATACTTTGTAGATTATTTGGTATATAATTGTCCACTTGCATTAAATATTTTTGAGGGGTAACTACCTTCAGTTTTATGATCAGATGCATAAGCAAAAAGAAAATAACAAAAAATTTAATTGATCTCCTCATGAATAACTAGTTCTAGGTGAAATTCACATTCATGCATGCTAAGTTGCTTCACTTGTCTCCAACTCTTTGCCACCCTGTGGACTGTAACTGCCAGGCTCCTCTGTCATTGTGATTCTCCAGGCAAGAATACTGGAGTGGGTTGCCATGACCTCCTCCAGGGGATCTTCCTGACCCAGGGATTGAACCCATGTCTCTTATGTCTTCTGAATTGGCAGGTGGGTTCTTTATTACTAGCACCACCTGCTGCTGCTAAGTCACTTCAGTCGTGTCCGACTCTGTGCGACCCCATAGATGGCAGCCCACCAGGCTCCCCCATCCCTGGGATTCCCCAGGCAAGAACACCGGAGTGGGCTGCCATTTCCTTCTCCAGTGCAAGAAAGCAAAAAGTGGAAGTGAAGTCACTCAGTCGTGTCCGACTCTTAGCGACCCCATAAACTGTAGCCCACCAGGCTCCTCCGTCCATGGGATTTTCCAGGCAAGAGTACTGGAGTGGGGTAACCTGGGAAGCCCCAAATTCACATTATATAATTTTTATTTATTTATTTTAAAAATTAATTGATTTTATTTGGAGGCTAATTACTTTACAATATTGTAGTGGTTTTTGCCATACATTGACATGAATCAGCCATGGGTGTACATATGTTCCCCATCCTGAACCCCCCTCCCACTTTCCTCCCCATCCCATCCCTCAGGGTCATCCTAGTGCTCCGGCCCTGAGCACTCTGTCTCATGCATCAAACCTGGACTGGCAATCTACCAAAATTCACATTATATAATTTAAAATCCAGTTTTGAAGAATGACCCATGGTACTTAAAAAAATACAATCCAGGAACAAATTTTGCTGTAACTTTTCTGAAAGTTGGGGCTTATGAGCGTAGATTTCATTGGTTTTTGTCACTGAGCGGAAGTCCACGGGCCCAACATGCAGTGAGACCAAACAGTACCAAAACGTGAGTCTGGAGCAGAGAAAGGTTTAATGCAGGGCCATGTAAGTAGATGGGTGGCTCATGCCTTAAAAAACCCGGGAGCTACCTGAAAGCTCTCAGCAAAGCCCTTTTATAGGAAAGGCGAAGGAGGGGCCGTGGTTAGTTGTTGCAGACTTCTTGGTGTCAGATCCTTTGTTCTTGAGGTCAGGTCACAGCTAGGTAAAACTCTATCAAAGCAAATGTTATTCTCTATTCTACAAGAAAGGCCAAAGTCCAGATCCTCAACTTTTGCCCTCCAAAGTCCAGGCCCTGGCTAAGAGGAGGGGTCACTGCATGGGCCAGTAACCCTACCCAGGAGTGTTCATCCAGCACCCAGTCTGGGTCCTCCTGCCAGTGCTCAGGTCCAGCTGAGGAGTCAGATCTCAGCGGGTGGCACCCTCAGGGCCAGGTCCCCAGATCCCACCCAGCTGTCATCACTGTGGGAGCTAGGTGCCTAGGACCAACTGGCCCTCAGTCTGCCCAAATGGGGACCAGGTCCCATGGACTATGACCTGTGGAGACCACCACCCTTAGGTTGGAGAAATAGGGATGAGTCAGCAGCTGCTTCAAGGCCTGAGCCTGGCCAGTGGGTGCTGTGGGGAGGGCTCTGGAGCTCTGCAGGATGCAGCCCTCAGCCTGTACCTGGACTCCCCAGCTCACCAGCTTGAGGTTGGAGGGCCTGGAGGGCCTGGAGGGCCCTGAGGAGGAGGCTGCAGTCTGCCTCACATAGCACACTGTGCCCTGAGGACCACTGTGTGCCCTTTCCGCCCAAATTCAGTTTCCTTCTCACTAATGTCCATCTGTTTAGTTTGGGTCCTTACCTGATGCTGGGAAGGATTGAGGGCAGGAGGAGAAGGGGACGACAGAGGATAAGATGGTTGGATGGCATCACTGGCACAATGGACATGGGTTTGGGTGGACTCCAGGAGTTGGTGATGGACAGGAAGGCCTGACATGCTGCGGTTCATGGGGTCGCAAAGAGTCGGACACAACTGAGCAACTGAACTGAACTGAACTTACAGTCTTGGAGGAATTAGACCTACCATTTCCTAGTAATGAAGATAAAAGACTATAATTCTATAAACTAGTGTTCTGTTTCCAGATCAGTGTTGAAATTGTAAGGATTCATGGTAATGTAGCTGTGGAGTGTCAAAAATGCTAACTACTCAACATAAAGTTAAACATTTGTTTAATTAAGACTTAAGAAGAATATAAACCACTTCCATTTCTTGCTCTAATGATCAGAGTAGGAGTCACCTGGAGAGGTTTACAGGGTTGAGGACTCCCTACCCCAGAGACTCCTCCATGCTACTGAAAATTTGACTATTAGAGATCAATTTCTTTGGGTTTTCAAGGTTTATAGACTTTTTAATTGTTCAAGGGTCCTATATTAAAAGAAATACATATATATACATATATATGTATATATATGTACACACACACGTATATATAGAATTAGTTGATCAGAACTCTGAAGGTATGGAACAAATATTCATGGAAATATGGGAGTAACGTTGTGTTAAGAGTGAAAGTAAGGAGCAGATTCTGAAAAGTGGAACTATAAGTAAACTTTTAATAATCCACAATAATGCAAGGCAGAACTTAGTCCTTTGTTATTTGTTAAGACTATAGCATTATCTGTTACTTACAAAGGATTTTTTTAAAGTTTTTTTTTCCTTTTATTGATGGGAGGTATATTATAAATCTGTCATGTTTTTCTGGGATTCTTTTATAGGTTGTTAAGAAAATCTGTCGGTCTCAGTCTCTCAGTTTTTTTTGAAAAATATAGAAACCATATTTTAAGAAATGAGGTGACTTATCAATAAAAGTGAAATATTTTAAAAACTGATGTGTCTTATCAATAGAAGTTTGAAGTTAAAAAAAAAGTATTGATACTTAATTCTTCATTTATTATACTGAAAAGGGGAACATTTATACTTAGAAATTAATCTGTTCCTTATTATTTCCATACCATTTTAACAATTTGAGATGGGAAATTAAACATCTCCATGTGGCCATAAAATTTGCTCAGGAAACTAAGAGAAATCACAAAAATTGCTTAAATCAGAGATTTATTGAAACACTAAATCAAGATTCTATTCTACAGTGTGCTTAATGATTAGCAATCTAACACATTAAAAGAACAGAACACTTAAACATGAAGCGGTGGTTGTATATGGTCTTTCCCCTAGTACTTTTTAGTAAGCATGGATGCTATTTTAGCTGAATAGAAATAACATTTCAGTACAGACTTCATTGGAAAGTTTCAGTAAAGAGTTTAGCCAAAAAATTACAAAGCATCTCAAAGAATCACTTTTGTCCTTCCATGATTTTCCTCAATAGATTTCTTGTGTAGTTTCCACAGTGGACTGAGTTATATTTGCGTATGGATGTGTCTAATATACTCTGCCTCCTTCTCCTCCTTCAGTCGTCTTTCTTTTTAGTTTTCGGTGCTTGGCTTTCTTAGCCTGAGGGTGATGGGACATCTGATTTAGGTACTTGGTCATCATTGATGTTGTGGCCACCAGTCTGCAGAGTATTTGGTCAATGTCATAGACAGACTGGGTTTCTAGATCCTTACCAGGTGTATCCAAGGAGACTTGTTTATTTAGCTAAAAGAAGAAAAACAAATGATATTACAAAATTTTTTCATTACTGTAGTTCAAATTAAATTTGTTTTCTGGATATATATGCTTAAGCTCCAAATATCACACTTTACTTATTTATACAAAGAAAAAATTGTTATAGAAGAGAGGTAAAAATGCAGAAAAAATGCTCGTTTTTATATGCCCTTGTGTAAGGTTGTAGTGATCATGATCACCATTCAGCAAACATTTAATAAGTACTTTCTATGATTATTAGAGCATTCTGCTGGGAGAAATTATTTGAATATTAGTAGTACATTATTTTCCTTTACTAAATCACCTTAAGATGTAATGTGATAAAATCATAGACATTTTATAAATATATAGTTGTTGCCTCAAAATATAGTAACACTGGCAAAGTGGGGAATCAGTTTGAGTGTTATTTTCCAGAAAGTTATCCTAAAATTAGAAATTAGTTTACAGTACATTAAAAAATACACACACCAACTTTAGTATACTTAGTTTTCTTAGATAGACCAGGAAGGGATCTAACAAGATCTCTTGTTCTACATCCTTCATTTTATTGATCAGACAGCAGAGAAAGATACAGTGATTTACCTAAGAGCCCAGACAGATAACTGCATTTCCTATACATTCCACTCATTGTAGCTCATTACTTTCTTGATGTGTTTTGTAACTTTAAACTATCTAAAATAATAGGTTATTTTAAAGACCTTCTAATTCAGTACACCTTTGTTGAACACCTGATATGTGCAAGAAAGTATGATAGATGCTGGGGTGAATGGCAGGAGTGGGGAAAGTTATGAAGAAGAAGACACAGTTCTTTCTCCAGAGAAGATGATAATCTTATCTTTTAAACGCTTTGATATTCTATAACTATTACTATTAGCATCACCTTTTTTTTGTGTTTCTTCCACTTCATCCACAGGTAATGTGCAGACAAAACAGAGAGGATTAAAAAGAGAGCTTGTATTAAAATATAAATAAGATTTAAACAACCGTGAAATATATCCATATTAGCAAAATTGCAGCATAGTTTGTCCAGAGGGTAAGGTAGACAGTGAGATGGAGCTGTCTTAACTTTCAAATAATGCATTTCTTCTGGAAAAATCTCCCATCCAACCTTTGTCCAGGTAGTACCATCACAAATGCAGAAACTCTCCCTGAAAAAGCAGATAAACAACAGAGTAAAAATCAGGGATAGTCCTTGAGTAGACATCTTTCTTTCTCAAATGGAAAAAAAATTACAGCCAAAAATTTTTTTAGAGACAGAGCAGAAATGCCCTGGTACTCCAGTCAAGGCGCTCAGGATAACTAGGCAGCAAAATATACACTGATGATCATTGTAACATCATCAGCCATGGTGACTCAGGGATAAATTCAGTGATGTCATAAAGAACCACACTGGGACTAAAAGATGTTGGTTAACCAATCACTTTGGGTTTCTTAGGGATACTTTTTTCTTGCCTTTTTTTTTTTTGCCAGAATGGTTTAAGCTTCTTCAGTTTTCTGAAAAAAATGAAGACTTGCTAATATTTTGATAGCCAATAAATTTAAATCATCATTATATTAACAGAATTTCATGGAAACCATTTACCTGTATCCTTTCCAGCCCTTTTGAAGTATGGTACTTTAGCATCTACTTAAAAGCGTGTGTGTGTGTGTGTGCAGTCAGTTGTGTCCGACTCTTTGCAATGCTATGGAGTGTAGCCTGCCAGACTCCTCTGTCCGTAGAATTTTCCAGGCAAGAATAATGGAGTGGATTGCCATTTCCTACTCCAGGGGAGCTTCCCAATCCAGGGATCAAACCTGTGGCTCTAGAGTCTCCTTCCCCACTCATTGGCAGGCAGATTCTTCACCACTGCACCAAGTAGCTACAGTCATATATCATGGTAATATCATTATCATGGTAATATCATACAACCTAGCTTCTGCTTCTGTTTTTTATTATATTCAGGAATGTCCTTCTCTTCATTTAGTCAAGGAAATACTGAGTGACTCCCCTTTTTGACATATCTTTTTGGTGACAATGTTGTAACTACCAGGTAGTGGGTGAGGGGTGGGGAATTTGGCATGATTGTATGAAAAAGAGATGGTGGATTAGTGTGGTGTGTGATAAGGTGCGACGGACTGCTTTTAAAGAACTTAAAGTCTAGCAGTAGAAGCAGAAAACAGAAAAATAAAAAATTACAGGACAGATTATCAGTTCAGTTCAGTCACTCTTTGTGACCCCATGAATTGCAGCACACCAGGCCTCCCTGTCCATAACCAACTCCCAGAGTTTACTCAAATTCATGTCCATTGAGTCAGTGATGCCATCCAACCATCTCATCCTCTGTCGTCCCCCTTCTCCTCCTGCCCCCAATCCTTCCTAGCATCAGGGTCTTTTCCAATGAGTCAACTCTTCGCACAGATTATCAGTTCAGTTCAGTTCAGTTTAGTTGCTCAGTCGTCTCCGACTCTTTGCCACCCCATGAATCGCAGCACGCCAGGCCTCCCTGTCCATCACCAACTCCCGGAGTTCACTCAGACTCACATCCATCGAGTCAGTGATGCCATCCAGCCATCTCATCCTCTGTCATCCCCTTTTCCTCCTGCCCCCAATCCCTCCCAGCATCAGAGTCTTTTCCAATGAGTCAACTCTTCGAATGAGGTGGCCAAAGTACTGGAGTTTCAGCTTTAGCATCAGTCCTTCCAAAGAAATCCCAGGGCTGATCTCCTTCAGAATGGACTGGTTGGATCTCCTTGCAGTCCAAGGGACTCTCAAGAGTCTTCTCCAACACCACAGTTCAAAAGCATCAATTCTTCGGCGCTCAGCCTTCTTCACAGTCCAACTCTCACATCCATACATGACCACAGGAAAAACCATAGCCTTGACTAGACAGACCTTTGTTGGGAAAGTAATGTCTCTGCTTTTGAATATGCTATCTAGGTTGGTCATAACTTTCCTTCCAAGGAGTAAGCCTCTTTTAATTTCATGGCTGCAGTCACCATCTGCAGTGATTTTGGAGCCCCAAAAAATGAAGTCTGACACTGTTTCCAGATTATACTCAGGGCTAAATCAAATTATAATCATGTAATGGATGATAGGGCACTCAGTTCTACCAGGGGGAATTAGGAGTTTCACAGGAGTGCATTTTGAGTAAGCTTTGAAGAATGAGTAGAATTTTGGTGGATGGCAGAGAGGGCCATCTAGGTTGAGGAAACATGATAAGCAAAGAAATTCTGTAAACCATTCAGTTTAGTTCAGTTCAGTCACTCAGTGGGACTCAGTCATGTCCCACTCTTTGTGACCCCATGGACTGCAGCACACCAGACTTCCCTGTCCATCACCAACTCCCAGAGCTTGCTTAAACTCATGTCCATCAAGTCAGTGATGCCATCCAACCATCTCATTCTCTGTCATCTCTTTCTCTTCCTGCCTTCAATCTTTCCCAGCATCAGAGTCTTTTCTAAAGAGTCGGTTTTTTGCTGACCCTCTAATGAGTCAGTTTTTCATCTCACCCTCTCCTCCCCTCTACCCCATGTCCATAAGTCTGTTCTCTATGTCTGCTTCTCCATTGCTGCCTTGCAAATAAATTCATTAGTACAATTTTCCTAGATTCCATTTATATGCATTAGTATATAATATTTCTCTTTCTCTTTCTGACTTACTTCACTCTGTATAATAGACTCTAGGTTCATCCACCTCATTAGAATTGACTCAAATGCATTCCTTTTTATGGCTGAGTAACATTCCATTTCAGAGAACGCAACGGCACCCCACTCCAGTACTCTTGCCTGGAAAATCCCACGGATGGAGGAAACTGGAAGGCTGCAGTCCATGGGGTCGCTGAGGGTCGGACACGACTGAGCGACTTCCCTTTCGTTTTTCACTTTCATGCATTGGAGAAGGAAATGGCAACCCACTCCAGTGTTCTTGCCTGGAGAATCCCAGGGATGGGGGAGTCTGTTGGGCTGCCATCTATGGGGTTGCACAGAGTTGGACACGACTGAAGTGACTTAGCAGCAGCAGCAACATTCCATTTATAAATATTTATTGAGCACCTCGTATGAGGTAAATACTGTTCTAGGGGCTGAGGATACTTACACACCTAGGCATAAAACTATGTTTATGGAGTTTACTTTCTAGTAGGGAGATACAGAAAATAAAATGATCTAAATCTATTTATCTGTGAAGTGCCATGAAGAAAAATAGAGTGGTAAGGAGGTTATGAAGTTGCCAGCAAGTGAATGAGTGAGTGTGTGCTTACACTTACAGAGGGCCATCAGGAGAGGCCTCTCTGGTAAGGTGATGTTTGAAGACAGACCTGAAGAACTAAAGGAGTGAGCCCTATTGATATCAGCAGGCAGAGGGAACAGGAAGTAAATGATTGATAGGGTCTCTGGATGAATGTAGGAAGGGACGAAGCTGGAAAGATTGTTTGTGGCTAGATAGGTCTTGGAGGGCCCTGCATTTTATTCAGTAGCCAGTAGGGAGTTACTTACAAAGTCTGGAGGAGAAGAATGACCTAATAATAAACTTACTGAGTACTTTCCTGTGTGCCAGGCACTGTGTCAAGAAATTTGCGTGTATTATACTATGTTTTAATTCTTAGAACAACCGTATGTGGGTGGTATTATAATACTTCCACTTTATAGATGGAGAAACTGAGGTTAGAGGGGTTAAGATACTATTATGGTCTGTATGTTTGTGTTCCCCCACAAATGTATATGTTGAATTTCTAATGCCTGATGTGATGGTGTTAGGACATGGGGCCTTTGGGAGATGCTTAGGACATGAAGGTGGGGGCCTCATAAATAGGATTAGTGGTCTTATAAAAATGTGTCCCCACAGAGTTCCCTGGCCCTTCTACCATGTGAAGGCACCTTGAGAAGGTGCTGGCAGTGAAGGAAGAGGGGTCTCACTAGACTGCAACCATGTTGCAGCTTGATCTTGGGCTTGCCAGCCTCCAGAATTATGAAAAACAAGTTTCTGTTGTTTATAAACTTCCCAGTCTGTGGTATATTGTTGCCTGAATGCTCAGATAGGTCTGGTGGCATTAGAAGATGCTTGCAGTAAGCTGCTTTCTCTACCAGGCCGCCCAAAATAAATATATGCACTCAGTAAAATCAGCATGCTTATTATACAAATACAGTTTTATGACAAGTCCCTTAGTCTCCTCTTCAAACTAATTCCTGTACTTAACTTCCTCCTGTACTGAAATTCTGGAACCACCACTGGCTCCAGGTCACCAACTAGTGGAGCCAAAACCTAAACCTTAGATTCCAGTTTAGAGAATTGATTCTGCTTGCAACATGAATGGTAGATTTGAAGCTGTAATTGACAAGACGGTTCAGCTGCAAAAACTTTTCATCTTTCATGAAAAAGGAAGGATGACTGAGGCTGGAGCTGAAGGCCAAGAGGTATCACTCCCAGGCTATGATACCTCATAGAATTTGCCTTGTGGGATTTCAGAATTGCTTGAGACCGAGGTGACTCCTTTTTTCCTTCTAATTTCGCACGTTTTGAATGGCAGTATCTATAACTGTTGCTTTGTGCCTGTCCCACCAGTGTATTTTGTTTTCTAGTATCACAGGTCTGCAGATATAGAGGAATTTTACCCCAGGATAGATGGATCATACCAATGTCTCACACATACCTTATTTGTATGAGGAGATGAGACTTTTGAGCTAATGATATTTTAGATGAACATTTGAACATGAGTTGATGTTGTAATGGATTGAAACTTAGATGCTGGCATGGAGTAAATGTATTTGCATGTGGGATAGATGTGAGTTTGGGGGGGTCAGAGGGTAGGCTATGGTAGGCTGAAAAATGTCTACCAAAGATATCTAGGTTCTAACTCCTGGAACCTGAGCATGTTACCTCATATGGGATCTTGTGGATCCTTAAACTAAGGATCTTTAGATGGAGAGATCATCGTGGGTTATCCAGCTGGGACTTAAATGTAGTCACAAGTGTCTTTATTATAAGTGAGAGGCAGGAGATTTGACACAGAAGAGGAGGTGATTTGATGATGGAACTAGACACTGGACTGGTGTATTTTGATTGAAGAAGGAGCCACCAGCCAAGGAGTATAGGCTGCAGCTAGAGGTAGAAAACAGCAAAGAAATAGATTCTCCTTTCAGAACCCGTAGAAAGAATCTTCCCCACCAACACCTTGATTTTCACTTAGCTAAACTGATTCCAGACTTGTGGCCTCTAGAATTTACTACAGGATAAGCTTGCATTGTTTTAAGCCACCAGATTTGTGGCAATTTGTTACAGCAGTCACAGGACATGATCAATTGTTAAATTAATTTGAAGTATTATTAATACTTTGCTAATCCTGTTTTGTTGTTCAGTTGCTAAGTCCTCTCTACATGGGCTGGAGCCATGTCGAAGCCCCAGGTGGCTCAGCTGTAAAGACCCCTCCTGCCAATGCAGGAGATGCAGGTTAGATCCCTGATCTGGGAAGATCTCCCAGAGAAGGAAATGATAACCCACTCTAGTATTCTTGCCTGGGAACTCCTATGGATAGAAGAGCATGGCAGGCTGCAGTCCATGAGGTTGTAAAGAATCAGACACAACTGAGCAATTAAACAACAACAACAAATCTACTGTTTATTATATTCAATCTGTCCGTCTCTATATTTCTTTCAGTGTTGTGATTTTGTTTAAACAAGTCTTGCAAATTTTGTGATGGGTGTTTATAGAGAATGGAATTATTTTAAACACTTTTTTAAGAGCGAAGCTATTTTTAATTTATTTTGAAGGGTAAAACAAATGGCATTTACTTATTTGGCTATACTGAGTCTTCGCTGCAGCATGCAGACGTGCAAACTCTTAATTGTGGCATGTGGGATCTGGTTTTCTGACCAGGGATGGAACCTGGGCCCCCGGCATTAGGAGCGTGGGGTCCTAGCCACTGGACCACCAGGGAAGTCCCAATAATTTTTCTATTGGAAATACTTTTTGTTCCTTTTTCCAGATTGGCTCAGCTGGTAAAGAATCCACCTGCAGTGCGGGAGAACTGGGTTTGATCCCTGGGTTGGGAAGATCTCCTGGAGAACGGAAAGGCTACCCACTCCAGTATTCTGGCCTGGAGAATTCCACGGACTGTATAGTTCATGGGGTCGCAGAGTCAGACACGACTCAGCGACTTTCACTTTCACTTTCCAGAGTAGATATTTTGATAGACTGTAGTTTCTTTGGTGTCACATTTTGTATTTATTTGCGCTTTAAAATTTTTAGCGCAATTGAAGTTCTACTGGAATAGGAAATGGCAACCTATTCTAGTATTCTTGCCTGGAAAATTCCATGGACAGAGGAGTCTGATGGCAATAGTCTATGGGATTGCAAAGAGTCAGACATGACAGAGTGACTGAGCATGCATGCATGCGCACACGAGCACACACACACACACACACACACACACACACACACACACACTAATATAGTAAGTACCCCAAATCACTGTGTTAGTTAAGTGTTATCTTTCTTGAATTTCCCCAAGGAAAACTGTAACAAATCTCCTATACAGTCTTTATAAAGCTCTGGATTTATAAAATTACATTATAAACTGTGGAGTGAATTTTCTTGGTCTTTGCCTTATTATTAAGCATTTTTACTGTCGTTTTCTTTCAGAAGCAAGGCTGGCACTGAAAAAATATATTGCAAAGGTCTCTGCAACTGTTACAGATACAGAAAAGGGACCAGGGAAGCTTTATAAGGAAGACAAGGTACAACATTGTGCTTATATTTTGTTCTGAAGTCTTTTGAGATTTTTACCCCTTGTATTTAACTGCTACACTTAAGCACTAGAGGTAGGTAGTGATCCTCACTGCTCCGTTCTCCTTCCCTTCCTTCCTTTTTTTTCCCCTTTCTTATTAAACTGCTGACAGAAGCAGCATTAATAGTACTGGCAGCATTCTTGTTCTTCTGTTGATTAGATACTCATTTCATTAGTTTGCTTCAAAACTTATATATACATCATATATTTTGGTCTATATGTTTACATATATACTTATATACACTGCCTATTTTTTCATGTATCAAAATTTACATGATAGAAAAATACACAGGTGTAAAGATAGCTAATTGTAAAGCCAGCTTGCCACATTTGTCATATACTAAGTACTACGTGTGAACTAGTTGATTTCTTTTGATGTATACTAAAAAAAAAGGTATGCTAAAGGTATTAGAAATGTGTTTGGGTTTTAAATTATTTCTTGCATTTCTGGGCAGGACATTGTATGAATTTTCTGTGACTTTTAATTCTGATGAAAAAAAATTAGCTACTGCTAAAAGTGTAAGACATCAGCAAGTCTGAGAACATGATAAAACACACATTTCACTTGTTTGTAAAACATTTTACAAAATCTCTTATGAAACAAAGTATAGATAGAATTCTATTAGAAGAGCTACTGTATCTATAAGATTTGCGAAACAATCTTTCTGGCACAAACAGTGCTTTGTCAAACTAGTTACTGTGAAAGCCTTTTTAATTTCAGTTTTTAAATATTTGATTATTTGAGCTAGAAAATATTATGTACCTATACTAATGGTTAGAATAAAACAAAACATCTAAAGTAGACTTAATAATTTTCTTTTTACCCTATCAAGTCTTATTACCCTGTGATTCTAATAGCAATTTTGTGCTAATCTCAGTATACTTTTCCTCACTTATATAAATATATGTATGCATATATATAGTTTTATTAATATAAGAGATTTTGCTTTTATAAAAATAGGATCATACTATACAAATTATTCTTTAATTTTCTCTTTTCCTTTAAAGAATATATCATGGACATCTTTACAAATCCACTTCATTCTTTATACTTCTGCATATAATGTTGCTTATTTAATAATATGGACAGGACGTGTGATAAATTTATTCATGTCTCCTTATTATTACAAATCATAGAATAATGAACATCTTAAATCAGATACCAGCAATTTGCTGCTCATGTGCAAAGAGATGTTTTGAAATGCAAATTGAGAGGTTTTCAGTGAGGTTTTGCTCATTTCTTGCACTTCCTTCTCCTGTGAATCACCCAAGAAGGAATAAATATTGGCATTGTCTGTTGAGTTGCATGAAGTGCACACCATCCACCCACTTTTCCCAAATTTTGCAAACACTTTCCACAGTTCAGTTCAGTTCAGTCGTGTCCGACTCTTTGTTCAGTAGTGTCCAACCCTTTGCGACCCCAAGGACTGCAGCACGGCAGGCTTCCCTGTCTATCATCGACTCCTGGAGTTTACTCAAACTCATGTCCTTTGCGTTGGTGATGCCATCCAACCATCTCATCCTCTGTTGTCCCCTTTTCCTCCTGCATTCAATCTTTCCCAGCATCAGGGTCTTTTCCAATGAGTCAGTTCTTCACATCAGGTAGCCAAAGTATTGGAGCTTCAGCTTCGACATCAGTCCTTCCAATGAACACCCAGGACTGATCTCCTTTAGGATGGACTGGTTGGATCTCCTTGCAGTCCAAGGGACTCTCAGGAGTCTTCTCCAACACCACAGTTCAAAAGCATCAATTCTTCTCCGCTCAAGCTTTCTTTATAGTCCAACTCACATCCATACATGACTACTGGAAAACCCATAGCTTTGACTAGATGGACCTTTGTTGGCAAAGTAATGTCTGTGCTTTTGAATATGCTCTCTGGGTTGGTCATAGCTTTTCTTCCAAGGAGCAAGTGTCTTTTAATTTCTTGGCTGCAGTCACAACCTGCAGTGATTTTGGAGCCCAAGAAAATAAAGTCTGTCACTGTTTCCATTGTTTCCCCATCTATTTGCCATGCAGAGCTCACTGAAAATAAAGAAATAGGGAGAGGATGTAGACTGGCCCAAGGCATCATGACTCTAGATTAATGAGTTTCATTATACACACATTTCACTAGTGTTAGTACTGCACTATCGGATACAGTACCCCCTAGCCTCATGTGACTATAAATTAGAATTAATTAAAATTACAAATTCAACTCCTCAGTCACACCAGCCACTTTTCTAATGCTCCCTGGCTATATGCATCTAATGGTGACTGTATTAGACTGTGCAGATATTTCTGTGATCATTTCCATCATCATAGAACGTTCTGTTGCAGAGTGCTGGTTTAGAGATACTATAGAGTTTCATTTTTAAATAAACAAGTGGAAAGTAAATTCCTTGTTTCTGTCTCTAGAATATCCTCCTCAGTGCATGCCGTGTAAAAAATGAATGGTTGGAAACCCATTTGGAAGCTTCCATTAATGAGCTGTTTGAGCAGAAACAGCAATTGGAAGACATTGTGACTCCTATCTTCACGAAAATGGCTACACCACGTAAGTTTTGGATAAAAATGATTTGAAAGTTGCATAAAAATTAGATTCAGTGTTGTTATTTCTGAGATAATCAGATTTCAACAATCTTCATGAAGTAGCCATTAACCTTATTATAAGCTCTAATCCATAACTCAGTTTCATTCAGTTCCAATATTAATAATAGCTAAAAATAATGACTGAGTTATTTCTATAATGTCTAGTACTAATCTTATTACCATCACATCATTTAATTTTATGCAATTTGCTATGGTTTTGACTAATGATTTTCAACCAGAAAGCATGTCTTTCAAGGAGACAGGCAGAATTTGAAAAAAAAATTTTTTTTTCAGTGATGAAGGTCTATACTTTCAAAAGCCTGTTGTGGGAATACTGTACTGTCATTGGAAAAGGTACACTGTCAGAATCTTGGTGGCACATGTACCTAAGATTTTAACGCTATCAGCTTTATTGAGATAGAATTCTCATACCATGAAATTTACCATTTAAAAATGTCCATTTCAGTGGTTTTCGGTGTATTTTCAGTTATATAATCATCACCACTGTCTAATTTTACCACATAATTTCTCCATTTTATTACCCCCAAAGAAACACCATACCCGTTAGTAGTCACTGCCCATTCCTTGGTTCCACAAGTCCCTGGCAACCACTGATCTACTTTTTATCTCTATGGATTGCCTGTTCTGAACATTTCATAGAATCATACAGTCTGTCACCTTTTGTGTCTGGCTTCTTTCACTTTGCATAATGTTTTTAAGCTTCATCATGTTGTAATATATGTCAGTATTCCTTTTTATTGTTAAATCATAGTCTATTGTGTGGATTCAAATGTATCTGTTCATTAATAGACATTTGAGTTTCTGTTCATTTGACTATTATAAATAATGCTGCTGTGAACTTTTGTGTACAAATTTTTATGTGGCCGCATGTTTTCATTTCTCTGGGTCTGTATTTAGAGGGGGAATTGCTGGGTCACATGGTACCTCTATTTCTGACCTTTGGAGGAATTACCAAACTGTTTCCAAATTTCTATTTTCATAAGCAATATATAAGAGGATTCCAATTTTGTCCACATTGTTATCAACATTTGTTATTATCTTAAAAAATATTTTTTAGCTCTTCTAGTGGGTATGAAGTATCTTAATGTAGTTCCCATTTGCATTTCCTTAGTTACTGATGATGTTAAACATTCTTTCATGTGCTTACTGGACATTTGCATATTTTATTTGGAGAAATGTCTTTTTGAATCTTTTGCCTATTTTTAAGTTGAGTTGTCTCCTTGTTTTTTAAATTGAACTATATATTTGATTTATAATATATTAGTTTTAGGTATACAACATAGTAATTCAATATGTTAATAGAATTTAAAGTTCTATTAACAAAGAAGTAAATGGCACCCCACTCCAGTACTTTTGCCTGGAAAATCCCACGGATGGAGGAGCCTGGTAGGCTGCAGTCCGTGGGGTCGCTAAGAGTTGGACACAACTGAGCGACTTCACTTTCACTTTTCACTTTCATGCATTGGAGAAGGAAATGGCAACCCACTCCAGTGTTCTTGCCTGGAGAATCCCAGGGACGGAGAAGCCTGGTGGGCTGCCGTCTATGGGGTCACACAGAGTTGAACACGACTGAAGTGACTTAGCAGCAGTAGCAGCAGCAGCAATGACTATACTTCCCTGTGTTGTTCAGTATATCCCTGTTGCTTGTTTATTTCAAGTGTAGTAGTTTATGTCTCTTACTGTTCTACCCCTATTTTACCCTCTTGTCTTTCCCCTCCTACTGGTAACCACTAGTTTTTTCTGTATATCTGTGAGTCTATTAGTTTTATTACTTTCATTGTTTTTTGCAAAAAATTTTTAGATTCCACATGTAAGTAATTGTATGTAGTATTTGACAAGACTTTCTGAGATACAGTCTATCAGAGATATTGACTTGTAATTTTCTTTTTTTTGAAGTTATTTTTGGCTGGTTTTGGTATCAGGATAATGATGGCCTCATAGAATGAATTTGGGAGTATAGGAGTTAACTCTTCTTTGTATGTTAGGTAAAATTTTTGTGAAGTCATTCAGTCCTGTCTTTTGCTTTCTAGAAGTTTTGAAAATTACAAATTCAATTGCACGACTGCTGATTGATCTGTTCAAATTGTTTCTTTTTGATTTAGTGTTTGAAAATTTATGTTTCTAGAAATTTGACCATTTCTTCTACGCTGTTTAGTTTGTTGGCATGTAACTGTTCATAGTATTCTTTTATGACTTTTTTATATCTCTGTGATATCAGTTGTTATTTCTCCTCTTTCATTTCTTATTTTGTTTATTTGGGCTCTCTTTTTTTCTTGATTTGTCTGGCTAAAGGTTTATCAATTTTATTTATTAAAAAAAAGTACTGACTTCATTGATTTATTGTATTTATTTCTTCTCTGATTTTTTTTCCTTCCTTCTGCTGATTTTGGGCCTTATTTGTTTTTCTTTTTCTAATTCCTTTATATGAAATTAAAGGAAGGTTAGGTAAGTTAGGTTGTTTATTTGAGATATCTTTTGTTTCTTGACGTATTCCTCTATTGCTGTAAACTTTCCTCTTAGAACTTCCCTTTCTACATCCTGTAGATTTTGGAAAGTTGTGTTTACGTTTTCATTTGTTTTGAAGTATTCTCTGTTTTTCTCTTTGACTCATTAGCTCATTGGTTTTTTTAGCAGCATGTTGTTTAGTCTCCACATGTATGTGTTTTTCTTCTTATTTTTGAATTGTAAAAGTTCTTTGTATATCTTGGGTATAAAGCTCTTATCAGATATATAACTTGCAAATATTTTCTTCCATTATGTGAATTATCGTTTCATTTCCTTAATTGTGTTCTTTGAAGCACAAAAGGCTTTAAGTTTGATGAAATCTAATTTATCTATCTTTCCTTTTGTTGATTGTGCTTTCAGTGTCATATCAGAGAAACATTGCCTTGTCTAAGTTCTCCAAGATTTACTTTTATGGTTTTTTTTTGTAAGACTTTTACAGTTTTTTGACCCTTATGTCTAAACATGTCTGTGATTAATTTTAAGTTATTATTTGTTTATGGTGTCAGGTAGGAATCCAACTTCTTTCTTTTGAATGTGAATACCCAATACCTAAGATATTTGTGTTTATCAAAAGGAACTGTGGTTTTTCAAAAGTGAAGGTACTGAATATATCCTCAGTAGTATGACAGACTGTCCCTTGCCATCTGTATCCAACATTGAATGAGCATACCCACTGCACTGTCTTAGGTCCCTGAAGGGAAATAGATACCTTTACATTGTTCTTGTCTTTCAGGAGTCCATTACCCAGTTTGTGAGTAAACAAGTATTCTTGAAAGGATAAACTAAATGCTGTGTAACTCAGGGAGGCCTAAACATAAAGAGAAAGCATGAAGAAAGAGGAATTTCCTGGAAGGATAGGTAGCCAGGGTGGAGTACATAGGGAATTATGAAATGAAAGTACAATATGATGATGAAAAATTGAAATTCGGAAATAGGGAAGTGGTCAGTATCCATCTGGCTGATTGTAGTTGAGTCTGAATTGGGGAAGAGTAGAAAATAAGGTTGAAAGTTAGCTTGTGATCATTTCATTAAAAGTACTGAATTATAAGCTTAGATGTTTGGGCTTTACTTTCAGGGCCATGGGTTGCCATTAAGGGCTTTGTTTGGAGTAGGAAAAATGAGGGATTAAGTAGTGGAAAATAATCTGGCTTTCCTTGCAAAATGGTTTGGAGGGAGAAGAGACCAGAGGGAGTGAGACCAGTGTAGTCCAGGAAGGAGATGGTCAAGATGCTTATACAGTCAATTCCCACCTTTCCCTGAGCTATCACTATTGTTAGTCTGGCCCAACAATCATTTCTCTTTCCCTTATCACCTCTGGGAAATAATTACAGAGGCTTTAATCAAGATGGTGGTATAGAAGGACATGGAGCTCACCTTTTCCCACAGATACATAAGAAATACATCTACATGTGGAACAGTTATCACAGAATAACTATTGAACACTATTGAATGGAAAATCTCAGATACCTAGAAGTGCAGGGAAGATCTCCATGTAACTGGGTAGGATAAAAGAAAAAGAAGGAAGGAAGCAGGACAGGATCTGTGCCCCTGGGAGAGGGCTGCAAAAGAGGAAAGGTTTCCATGCCCTAGGAAGTCGTCACACTGGTGGTGAGATCACCCAGGACAGAATGGGAGCTTCAGAGGCTTGGAGGAGAACACAGCAGTCAGTTTGTAGCAGGCAGAAAAGAGAGACACCAGCATAGAGGGCCTGTACCACCTTGCTGCAGTCCCCAGCCAGAGATATGCACCTGCTGGTGTGTGCAGAGGCTGTGTGCTGAAACTCATGCTTCAGAGGACAGACTTGGGGAAAGAACTGGGGTTAGTCTTGCAAAGACAACCTGAAGGAGCTAGAGTGTTATATGGGCCAAAAGCAGAGGTGTACATGGAAGAAGCCCAGCCTGCCATAGAAGTGAAATGCCATTGTTAAGAGGTGCACAAAAGGAAGGACAGGGCCCGTCATAGCAGCCTCACTTTTGACAGTCTCATGGCTGGCCTGCGCTACCCTTGAAACCCCATTGTTAATGCAGGAGTGAAGCGGGTGGTGGGGTCTGCCATAGGTGCTTCTTTCTCAGAGCTGCCTGTGTGAACTCTGGGGGTATGCAAGGATGCCCACACTCAGAGGCAGAGTTGAAAGCAGAGCCCTCTCTCCAATGGCTATATGATCTACAACATTGTTGCTAGCTTTGTAACTCAGTGCCTCTGGGACATGCAAGTGGATAGTGGGTGCTCCTGTGGCTGGAATAGGTCTGGCCTTAGCAGCTGTGGGCTTTGTGTGTGCATGCACATGAAGGTGGGGCTGGGGTCTGGGCTGCTTCCGTTATCTCCCAGTTGTGCAACTGCTGTGGTCCTGGTGCTTGACTTCAGTGGATTGGCGCCTGTGGATCTGCATTAGTGGCTTTGTGAACATAGTGTGTGAGGGACACAGGGCTGATTGTCTGTATTCCCACAGTGGAGGTGGGGCCCAGGGTAGTGTACACAATAGTGTACTTTGTGAGCCCCCACAATGGGTGACAGGCGATACCACAGAGTGTGCTCCTGGTGAACAGCTCCAATGGAAGAATGCTCAGTTGCTCCTCTTGTAGTGGGAGCACTCCAGTCCTGCCTACCACACAGTGAAGCTTAGAAATGGATCTGGGGGCTTCTTTTCTAACAACTAGGAAGCAGACCCTGACTCTAACAGTGCTGTGACAACCACAGAGCAAAGAAGAGGCCCCATTCAGCATCCAGTGCAGGCTACGGTCACCACATCATCAGTCATACCTTCTATCAATGGGATAATGGCCAGCACACACTGAGGAAAGATGCTGCAGGCATCCATACTAACAAACAGCCCTTGTACCAAATATATTAAACAGACACAAGCTAGGTAGAGATACTTTTACATAAAAATAGCCCTTCAAGACCACAGTAGATAATTGTTTATCCTAAACTCATAGAGTAAGAGAAATATAAGTAAAATGAAGAATCAGAGGAACCACTCCCACTTTTAATCTTTGATTGAAAGATCAAGAGAATTTCCCTGAAAGAACAATGAAACAGACTTCTTCAGCTTAATAGACACCAAGTTAAAAAAGGAAATAATGAAAATGCTGAATGAATTAAACAGGGCTTTCATTAGAAATTCTGCTGCTGCTGCTGCTGCTAGGTCACTTCAGTCGTGTCCGACTCTGTGCGACCCCAGAGACGGCAGCCCACCAGGCTCCCCCATCCCTGGGATTCTCCAGGCAAGAATACTGGAGTGAGTTGCCATTTCCTTCTCCAATGCGTGAAAGTGAAAAGTGAAAGTGAAGTCACTCAGTCATGCAGATTACTGTTAAAAAAAAGAACTAGAAACTATAAAGAGGAACCAAGAAAAATTAGAAAATTCATTTGCTGAGATAAAAACTGAATGTAAGGCAACATGTAGCAGATTGATAATGTAGAAGAATGAATAAGTGATCTGCAAGTTAAAATAATGGAAATCTCCCAGTCAGAAATTTCCCAGTTTGATTCCTGGGTTGGGAATATCCGCTGGAGAAGGGATATGCTACCCACTCCAGTATTCTTGGACTTCCCTTGTGGCTCTGCTGGTAAAGAATCCACCTACAATGCAGGAGACCTGGGTTCGATTCATGAGTTGGGAAGATTCCCTGGAGAAGGGAAAGGCTACCTACTCCAGTATTCTGGCCTGGAGAATTCCATGAACTGTATAGTCCATGAGGTCACAAAGAGTCACACATGACTGAGCGACTTAAATACTTTCACCCAGTCAGAAGAGCAAACAGAAAGAAAAATTTTTAAAAATGAAAGCAATATAAAAAGACCTTTATATTATTTTGTTGTTCAGTCACTAAGTTATGTCCGACTCTGTTACCCTATAGACTGCAGCACGCCAGGCTTCCCTGTCCTTGACTATCTCCCAGAGTTTGCTCAGATCCTTGTCCATTGAGCCAGTGATAAAGTGTGCCAACCTACACATAATAGGGCTCCCAGAAGCAGAAGAAAAAGGGGAATGAAAGTGTATTTTAAAAAGTTATGGCTGAAAACTTCCCAAATCTAAAGAAAGAAACAGATATCCAGGTACAGGAAGCACAGAGGGTACCAAACAAGATGAATTCAAACAGACCAAAACATAATTAAAATGGCAAAAGTTAAAAATAAAGAGACGGTTCTAAAGGCAGTAAGAGAAAAGTGGTGGTTTAGTCGCTAAGTCATGTCCAACTCTTGAGTGATTTACAAGGGAACCTCCATAAAGCTATTAGCTGATTTCTCTACAGAAATGTTGCAGGCCAGAAAGGAGTAGCAAAATATATTGAAAATCCTGAAAGGAAAAATTTGCAATCTAGGATATTCTACCCACCAAGATTATCATTTAAAATAGAAGGAGAGATCAAGAGTTTCTCAGACAAGTAAAAGGTAAAACAATAGAGCAATACCAAACCTGTTCTGAAGGAAATATTGAAAGATTGTCTTTAAATAGAAAAGAAGCAAGAATCTATAGGAAAGAGCCAATCACAGGTGGAAATAAATTAAATGAGTCAGTAACACATTTTTTTTTGATGAGTTTCATGGTTTTATTAACACAAACACAATGTGTACATGAGCTGTCTCTTCATTTTATTTGCTGCATAGCCTGATGTTGGGATTGCTGACTCTAATAACCAGCTGGATTGCTCTTTCCACAATGTCTTTTCAGTCTTTTCAGTTCTTGGAGGAGATGTGAGCAATCTCAGCATAGTAAGATTTGTTGCATATCAGCAGCACTTCAAACTCTTCGATGTTGTGTCCAGGAGCTTCCAGAGTCTCCTGGGCAACATGTGCTCTGGTTTCTTGTTGCTCCTATATCCAGTATTAGGCATCAAGATGTGGCCCTTGAATCTCCCATACACCCCGTTGTCAGTGTTTCTGGGTTTCTGCCAGTTCCACTTAATTTTGACATATTGATTTGACTGGTGTTGGATGAACTTCTTGGCCTCTTTTTGAAGATCTTGAACTTCACAAGGGGCCTGGGGGCAGTCATGATGCCAAGTAGGAGATGGCTGCCACTTCTGTATGCATAGCTGAGGAAGAGAGCAGTACACAGATTTTTAAAAATGAAATAAATTTTTTTCTATGAAAGTGATAACCACAATGAACAGCAAAAGGATAAATGAAGATGTAAAATAGAACATCAAAGTCATAAAATGTGGGGGAAGAAAGTAAGAAAATGATATTTTTTTTAGAATGTATTCGAACCTGTTTGACTACCAGTCTAAAGCAAGTGGGCTTCCCTGGTGGCTCAGACGGTAAAGCGTCTGTCTGCAATGCAGGAGACCTGGGTTCAATCCCTGGGACAGGAAGATCCCCTGGAGAAGGAAAAGGCAACCCATGCCAGTACTCTTGCCTGGAAAATCCCATGGATGGAGGAGCCTGGTAGGCTGCAGTCCGTGGGATCACAAAGAGTCGGACATGACAGTGATGTCACTTTCACTAAAGCAAGTAGATGTAGGAAGGGGTTAACATACTGAAAAGCAGGGTAACCACAAATCAAAAAAATACAATAGATTCACAAAAACCAAAAAGAAGAGAGCACAAGAATAATACAAAAGAAATCAAGCCACAAAAGGAAAAACTAAAAGAAAAAGAACAAAGAAGAAATACAAAGTCACCAGAAAAAAAGTTTAAAGTGGCAATAAATACATACATATCAATAATTACCTCAAATGTCAAGAGACTCCTTCTCCAATCTGAAGGCATCAGTGGTAGATTGAATAAAAAAATAAGAGCCTACACTACGTTGCATTGAAGAAGTGGGGAAAACCACTAGGCCATTCAGGTATGACCTAAATCAAATCCCTTATGATTATACAGTGGAAGTGGGAAATAGATCTAAGGGACTAGATCTGATAAGACAGAGTGCCTGATGAACTATGGACGGAGGTTCATGACATTGTACAGGAGACAGGAATCAAGACCATCCCCAAGAAAAAGAAATGCAAAAAGGCAAAATGGCTGTCTGAGGAGGCCTTACAAATAGCTGTGAAAAGAAGAGAAGCAAAAAGCAAAGGAGAAAAGGAAAGATCCAACCAGCCCATCCTAAAGGAGATCAGTCCTGGGTGTTCATTGGAAGGACTGATGTTGAAGCTAAAACTCCAATATTTGGCCACCTGATGCAAGGAGCTGACTCATTTAAAAAGACCCTCATGCTGGGAAAGATTGAGGGCAGGAGGAGAAGGGGACGACAGAGGATGAGATGGTTGGATGGCATCACCAACTCAATGGACATGAATTTGGGTGTACTCTGGGAGTTGGTGATGGCCAGGGAGGCCTGGTGTGCTACGGTCCATGGGATCGCAAAGAGTCGGACACGACTGAGTGACTAAACTGAACTGAACTGAATACGTTGCATATGAGAGACCTACTTTAGGGCAAAGGACACACATAGATTGAAAGTGAAGATATGGAAAAAGATATTTCATGCAAATGGAAATGACAAGGAAGTGGTTGTAGCAATGCTCATATCTGACAAAATAGACTTTAAAGGTCATAAAGAAAGATAAAAATGAAGATACTATATAATGATAAAAGGAACAATACAATACAATCAAATACAAACAATCCAATCCAATCCAATACAAACAATACAATACAATCCACCTGATATAGAACCACCCAAATACATAAAATAAATACTAATAGATGTAAAGGGAGAGATTTATGGCAATACCTCAATAGTAGGAGACTTTAACACCTCACTCACACCAATGAATAGATGTTTCAGGAAGAAAATCAGTAAGGCAACAGAGATCCTAAATGATAAAATTCAACATGCTGTGTGTGCATGTGTGCTGTCACTTTAGTTGTGTCTGACTCTTTGCAACTCTATGGACTGTACTCACCAGGCTTCTCTGTCCATGGGATTCTCCAGGCAAGAATACTGGAGTGGGTTGTCCTCTTCTAGAGTATCTTCCCGATCCAGGGATCAAACTGGTGTCTCCTGCATTGCAGGTAGAATCTTTACTGCTGAGCCACTGGGGAGACCAAAATCTAACAGACAATTGATTTTGTCCAGGATATTATATCCAAAAACAAACAAACAAAAAACCAGAATGCACATTCTTTTCAAGTTCACATGGAGTATAGTCTAGGATTGACCACATACTAGGGTACAAAACAAGCCTGAATACATTTAAGAGTATACAAGTTATTTCAGGCATCTTTTCTGACCACAATTTCATTAACTAGAAATCAACCATAGAAAAAGAAAAGAAAAAATCGATTATGTGGAGACTAAGTAACATGCTACTAAAAAATGAATGGGTCAACAATGAAATCAAATAGAAAATAAAAAAACTACCTTGAGACAAATGACTATGAGAACACCACCATATAAAATCTGTGGGATGCAGCAAGAGCAGTTCTTAGAGAGAAGTTCATAGTGATACAGGCCTTCTTCAAGAAACAAGAAAAATCTGAAATAAATAATCTGCCACTTAAAACACTGGGCTGGAAGAAGCACAAGCTGGAATCAAGATTGCTGGGAGAGACATCAATAACGTCAGATATGCAGATGACACTACCCTTATGGTAGAAAGTGAAGAGGAACTAAAAAGTCTCTTGATGAAAGTGAAAGTGGAGAGTGAAAAATTTGACTTAAAGCTCAACATTCAGAAAACGAAGATCATGGCATCCGGTCCCATCACTTCATGGGAAATAGATGGGAAAACAGTGGAAACAGTGTCAGAGTTTATTTTTGGGGGCTCCAAAATCACTGCAGATGGTGACTGCAGCCATGAAATTAAAAGACGCTTACTCCTTGGAAGGAAAGTTATGACCAACCTAGATAGCATATTCAAAAGCAGAGACATTACTTTCCCAACAAAGGTCTGTCTAGTCAAGGCTATGGTTTTTCCAGTGGTCATGTATGGATGTGAGAGTTGGAGTGTAAAGAAAGCTGAGCGCCAAAGAATTGATGCTTTTGAACTGTGGTGTTGGAGAAAACTCTTGAGAGTCCCTTGGACTGCAAGGAGATCCAACCAGTCCATTCTGAAGGAGATCAGCCCTGGGATTTCTTTGGAAGGAATGATGCTCAAGCTGAAACTCCAGTACTTTGGCCACCTCATGCAAAGAGTTGACTCATTGGAAAAGACTCTGATGCTGGGAGGGATTGGGGGCAGGAGGAGAAGGGGACGACAGAGGATGAGATGGCTGGATGGCATCACTGACTCGACGGACATGAGTCTGCGTGAACTCCGGGAGTTGGTGATGAACAGGGAGGCCTGGTGTGCTGTGATTCATGGGGTCTCAAAGAGTCAGACATGACTGAGTGACTGAACTGAACCACTTAAAACAGTTAGAAAAAGAAGAACGAGCAAAACCTAAAGTCAGTGGAAGGAAGGAAATAATATAGATCAGAGAGAAAATAATAAGATAGAAATTTAAAAAGCAATAGAAAATAAAGTTGAGTGGTTCTTTGAAAAAAGTAAACAAAATTGACAATCCTCTAGCCAGACTCACCAAGAAGAAAAGAGAGATGATCTAAAAAAAACAAAAAACAAAATCAGGAATGAAAGAGGAGAAATCACAACTGATACTGCAGAAACACAAAAACCTATGAAAGAATACTGTAAACCATTATATGCCAACAAATGGGACAACTTAGGAAAAAAGAAGCCATTTCTAGAAACATATAGCATACCAAAATTGAATCAAGAAGATATAGGTAATTTTAACAGACCAATCTCTAAAGTGAAATACAATTTGTAATAAAAAGCTCTCTACAAACAAAAGTCAGGACCAGATGGCTTCACAGGAAAATTCTATGAAACATACAAAGAAGAACTTACATGAATCCTTCTCAAACTCTTCCAAAAGAGTGAAAAGAAGGGAACACTCCCAAAGACATTTTATGAAGCTGCTATTACCCAGATACCAAAAGTAGACAAAGATACCACCAAAAAAGAAAATTATAGGCCAATGTTTTTGACAAATTAGATGCGGATATTCTCAACCGAATACTAGCAAACTGAATCCAGCAACACATAAAAAAGATCATACACCAAAAAAAGCAAACAACCCAATCAAAATATAGGCAGAAGACCTAAATAAACATTTTTCCAACGAAGGCATATGGATGGCTAATAGATACATGAAAAGATGTGTATCATCACTAATTATTAGAGAAGTGCAAATCAAAACTATGGGGTACCACCTCACACTGGTCAGAGTGGCCATCATAAAAGGTCTACAAAGAAAGAAATGCCAGAGAGGGAGCAGGGAAAAGGAAGTCCTCCTGTACTGTTGTAGGAATGTAAATTGATGCAGCCACTATGGAAAACAGCATGTAGGTTCCTCGAAAAACTAAAAATAGGGTTGCCATATGATCCAGCAGTTTCACTTCTGGGCATACATACAGAAAAAATTATGATTCAAAAAGATACTTGCACCCCTATTTTCATAGCAGTGTATTTACAATAGCCAAGATATGAAAACAACCTAAATGTTTATTGACAGATGAATGGATAAAGATGTGACACACACACACACACACACACACAATGGGATGCTACTCAGCCATGAGAAGGAATGAAATAATCCCATTTACAGCGTCATGGATGGACCTAGAGATTATCGTACTAAGTGAAGTAAGAAAGAGAAAGATAAGTACCATGATGATACCACTTGTATGTGGAATCTAAAATATGACACGAATGGACTTATCTACAGAACAGAAACAGACTCACAGACATAGAGACTTGTGTCTGTCAAGGTAGGGGAGGGCTTTGGGAAGGGGTGAATTGGGAGTTTGGAATTAGCAGATATAAACTATTATATGTAGTATGGATAAACAAGGTCCTATTATATAGCAGAGGGAACTATAGTCTGTAAGAAACCATAATGGGAAAGAATATGAAAAAGTTGTTTATATACACACACACACACTGAATCGCTTTGCTGTATGGCAGAAATTAACACAACATTGTAAATATACTATATTTGAATTTTAAATATTGCCTCTTTACCCAGGTCCTCTGTATCCCCTCCGAGCACCTCAGTATCTTACACCTTCATATTAGATCTTGATGGAACCTCTGAAACGACCCCTTTGTTTTACAATGAAGAAAGTTCAGACGTGAGGTTAAGCAGTTTACTCAAATGGCTCAATTAGGAACAGTAGTACTGTTTATATGAGAAGTGTGACCTCACAGCTTTAAATATTGTGGGAAAAGAAAAAGGTTGGGGGAGAATTGACCTACCAACATCAGGATTTCATCAATGACTGCTTCAGGCTTGGATATACTGATTTATTTCATGCCCAGTGTTTTAAAAGCTGGCTTCATTTTTGTTTTCTGTAGCATGCTAATTAAATGTAATTTAAAAATCTTCTTCCTTTCAGGTCAAGTGAAAAGTGCCAAATCTGTATAGTAAGCCACGATCAGAAAAGAAGTCAAGATCATACCTTCTATTGAGTATGTGTTTTAATAACAGGCCACATCGTCTTCTATGTCTATAAAGGCAAACCTATCTGTGCTCACTGAAGTTAAGAAAACAGATGTGGGGTTTTAGAAAAATGTTTAAATATGAAATTAAATCATGCTTGTTTTGTTTTATCCCATTCAGCATGCTTATGTCCAGACTTTCTGGCCTTGCCTCTGCCCTTGCAAATCAGTCTAATGTGAGTTCCAGAGAACACTTGAGTATGAGTCACTCACAAAGACCAGATGGGAGTTATAAAAGCTGCTTAGAGAATCTGACAGTTTTCTATGTAATTGAGGCAGGGAGTTTCTCTTCAATTGAGGGTTTTGTTTTTTTTTTTTAAGACACATTGACCATTTCCAGAGGAAAAATGTGTTCTCCCTTCCTCAAAAGGAAAGCTATGGGATGACATTCTGGAGCAAGGAAATATTAAGGATGGTTCAGATAAGAGTCCTCTGCTTATACAAATATTAGTTTCTTACCTCCAAAATAAAATTCACCTTTAAGGTGGGATGTGGTCTCCTAGTGGGCTTCCCAGGTGGTACTAGCGGTAAAGAACCCGCCTGCCAATGCAGGAGATGGTAAGAGGTGTGGGTTCGACCCCTGGCTCAGGAAGATCTCCTGGAGGAGGACATAGCTACCCACTCCAGTAGTCTTGCCTAGGGAATCCCATGGACAGGTAACAGTTCACAGGGTCACATAGAGTCAGACACGACTGAAGTGACTAAGCACGCATGCATACACGTGGTCTCTTAGTAAATCTTCTTGTTTCTTTAACCTCCTTCTGTTTTTAAATTGATAAACAGAGATCTGTTTAGTTTTATATTTAGATTTCACTTAATCTGTAGGTTTGACAATCAGTTCAGTTCAGTTCAGTTGCTCAGTCGTGCCCGACTCTTTGCGACCCCATGGACTGCAGCATGCCAGGCTTCCCTGTGCATCACCAACTCCCAGAGCTTGCTCAGACTCATGTCCATTGAGTCAGTGATGCCATCCAACCATCTCATCCTCTATTGTCCCCTAACTGTATTACATGTCATTTTCCTTCTGTTTTATATTACTTAGGTTTTAAATATAATTGTTGGTTTCATATTAGTGATTTGAAATGTCATTTTTTCTAGTTTGTCTAAGAGCCCCTGAACCTTCTGCTACTCTGTGACTTTCAGGAAAAGTTCTATAGGAATAAAATTTTTCTCTTCTTTGTCCCACCCTAAAAGCTAGTTTTTCATTGTTGAAGGGAAGGAAACGAAATGAGCAGTTCAGTAATTCCTTGTCAGTTGACATTTTCTCAGGCACAGTTTTGAGGTAACACTGTATCACAAATGTAAAAGTTTTGAGATTTTTTTTTTAATGTATGAGCTATTCACATTTAGTTGCCTTGAGCAGAAGAGCAGGGCAGTGCCTCTCAGCCCCCTCATTGATAGATCTAGTGGGTATTATGGAGTAGTGCAAAAAAGGAGATCAGTGTTTGTTCCATTCTCTCGATATTATAGATTGTGAGGAGTCTATTCCCTTTAAGCACGGCAATAATTTGGGCAAAGGCCAGATGCCATTTTTGTCCTTTCTGCTCCGATTCTACATTTTCTGAGCCTTGATCGTGAATATGACACTGCTTTCTAGTGACGAGGAAAGGATTTCTGAATCTCACTTCAAAGATTCCTAGATAAGACTGAGTAGAAAATAAACTCTCTCCTTTATTTATCTTTATATCTTGTTCTTGAAATTCACATTGGCACCTTTATGTCCTTATGGTTCCTTTACTTTCTTACAGACTACTTTTCTCTTTTCAGCAGCTGCTATGAATATGTTTGTGTCCCCTCCTCCAGATTACTATTTTGAAACTTGATGCCCTCTGTGAGAGTATTAGGAGGCAAAGCCTTGGCAGGTGATAAGGTCAGTGAGGCTGCTGATGAGGCCCTTTACATAAGAGTCCCTAGATGGCTCCCTTGCTCCTTGTACCATGTGAGGTTACAGCAGAAAGATATCCATCTAGAATGCACACTCAAGAGAGTCTGCTTGTGTCATGAACTTGGCCTTCCCAGCCTCCAGAAATATAAGTAAATGTTTGTATATAAGTTACAACAAACCTTATGATGGGTTTGTTACAGCAGCCTGAATGGGCTGAGACACCAGCTCCTCTTCTTCATCCGGCTTCAAGATAGGGGAACTTTTCGAAAGTCAATGCTATCTTTCAATTTTACTTGTCAATTGTACCTCAATAAAGCTGAAAAAAGTCAATCCCAACCCTTGGGAAAGCAATCTGTAATTCTCTATTCCGTGATCTCTATCCCCAATGTTAGTAAGAACTAATCCCTTGGGGCACACATAACATTAATAGCTCTGTACTATATTCTATGTAATTGTTCATATATGAATTATAAGCTTTTTTTTAAAAAACATATTTAATTGTTTATTTGGCTGCATCGGGTTTTAGTTGCAGCATGCGGAATCTTTTGTTGTGGTACATGGACTCTCTAGTTGTGCATGGACTCAATAGTTATGGCACTCAAGCTTAGTTGCTCTGAGGCATGTGGGATATTAGTTTCCTGACCAGGGATCGAACCAGTGTTTTCTGCATCGCAAGGAGGATTCTTAGCCACTGGACCACCAGGAAAGTCCCGACTGTGAGCTTTTTCAGGGTAGGGACTTTGTCTTGTTTTTCTTCATTCCCAAAGAGCCTGTAACATAGTAAGTTAGTGAATAATAGTTTTGGCACCACCTTATTCGTAGAATTCACTAGTCTTCATTCATTTATAGAGCTTGTTAACCTTTGCAGAAATGACTCCTGAATCCTGTCTCCATATTTTGCTGTGCCAATGCCCCACGTCAACTTCTGCTCCTCCAGAAGCTAGGCCACACTTACATCCAGAATTACGATTGTGTATTTAGTTTGTTCTCTATTTCTAAGCTTTCTTCTTGAGTCCCCTATTACTTTTTAGTCATGTGATCCTGGTGATTATCAAGGAATTCCTGAATCTCATTTTAAGCGTTTCACTAATGTGAGGGTCTGAATATATGTTTATATCTATAGATCTGTAACTTTAGTAAGTTTTGAGAGACATGGTGTATCTTGTGACTTAATGTTACATTGAATTATAGGTATATTTACAGGTGTGTCACAGGTCCTGATACTTTGTGAATCCTGTCTGAATTCTGTTTGAGCTATTATTCTGGTAGCTGCATGACTTTGAGCTGTACTCAGGTAGCTGCATGACTTTGAAGATGAACACCCACAGAGTAATTAATTACTATTTCAAAGTACATACTAGTAAATTAAATCACATTATTTAAGAGGTAGTAAAAGGTACATAAGAGTGTTCTGATTACTTTTAGATGGTGGTTCCTTAGGCTTTTGTGTTTTTTCATTGATTGGAAAACTGTAAAAAAAAAAAAAAGAGGAGGGGGAGGAGATTGGTATGACATCATTAAGAAAACAGCTAATGTCTGTTATGACTATCATTTAATAAAAGAAAAGAAATATTAACGCCAGAAAAAACAGGAAGATATGACTTCAGTATAAGGCTCTACTCTTTAAAATTGAATAAATTAACTTTTAGTATAGACTTCTATGTTTTTCATTTTTCCATGTATGAGGGAACTCATATAATGAATTACAACAACTGGCATATGGTCTAGCCTTTGAGATATGTTGCTCTAGACTAAGCTAAAGCAATCAGGTGCTACTTCAATTACCATAATTGTGAAAGGCTGACAGTCCATCCCAGTGTTTCATCTAATTTGTGATAGATTGCATTTTCTAAGATGGCTGCATCTCTCATCCCACTTGCTCTTCTTCAATGTGATCATGACATTCCTCACATAGAGAGGTGGGTCTCTGTTCTCTCTCATCATGAACCTGGGCAGGCCTGTAACTACAGTAAAAGTAAAACTATGTGACTTTCATAGATCATAAAAGATAAAGATGATACAGTTTCTAACTAGTTTTCTTGGGATGCTGGCTCTTGGAAACCAACCTGTGGAGAAACCTATATGGACAGGCACTGAGGCCCAGCTCGTAGCCCTGGCTGAGCTCCAGCCAGCGGTCATCAGTGATGTGGGTGAATCATCTTGGATCCTCCAGTTGAACCACCACAGCTGGTGCTGTATGGAGCAGAGACAAGCCTCTGTTGAGCCATGCCAAAACTGTAGATTTCAGCCAAATAAATAATTGTTGTTTTAAACTACTAAGGTTTGTGTCTGTTTGTTATGCGGCAGTTTATAACACATAAATTTTAGAACTTGGAAGTGAGAAATCCACATAACAAACCCTAAAACATATGGCATTGCCTTTTGGGACTGGGTAGTAGACAGAAGCTGGAATGGGCTAGAGGAGAGTGTTAGTGAAAGCCTGCAGAGCCTTAGGTTATTAGCAGAATCTTTGAGGTTGTCTGGGAGGCTCTTGGGGCTTCCATGGCGGCTCAGATGGTAAAGAATCTGCCTGCAATGTGGGAGACCCAGGTTTAGTCCCTGGGTCAGGAAGATCCCATGGAGAAGGCATGGCAACCTGCTCCAGTATTTTTTCCTGGAAGATTCCATGGACAGAGAAGCCTGGAAGGCAACAGTCCATGGGGTCACAGAGAGTCAGACACAACTGAGCACAAACTCATGCACAGGAGGCTTGTAGTGGGAATTTTTAGGAAAGAGAGGAAAATGTTATTAGAAGCTAGAGAAAAGGTACCCTTCTTATGTGATGGTGGTAAGTTTGGCCACGCTTTTATCCAAGTAATGAACTCAGTGATCCTGCTCAGGGCTTTTCCAAGTAGTGTTCAAGTGCCACCTGTATTCTCCTACTAAAATTGGAGAGAGATGAGCCTAAAAGGATCAGTTCAGTTTTCAAATAAAATTTAAAAGAAATATAAAGGATTCAGTACTTGCTAGGTTTGAAAATAAAATTAGTTCTCATTCCTAGCCTTTGTAGATGGCAAAAAAGTTATCAAACTAAGAGATGGCTTCTGGGAAAAGATAAAATCTCAGGCAGGATTGGGAGGTCATTGGTTAAGACCTCAGTGATATTTAGGTGGTATGTCATGGAAATGTTCAGACTCAGAAAGGCTTTGCTCAGCTTCAGACTTGAGGTCGGCTTTCTCAGTGCAGCTGGAAAGATAGCCTATAGCTGCACTAGGGGTTATCACCACAACTAAAGTCAAATGGAAAGAGACCAGCTGTCTCTCGATAATAGATTGGTTTTGAGTCTCATGCTCTGAACCAACCATAGTGTTAGGGGGACAGAGAGCTATGACTAACCAACCTGTTTTGTGCCTGTCTCTGTTAGACAGTGTAGTCTATCATCAGAAGATGGAGTTTGGGTGAGACTGACTGGGAAGCCTCTCAGCTCTCAAGTCTCAAAGCCATCAAAGTATTCAACTGGCTCTACCACAAATCAAAAGTACAGAAGTTTTAGTCACTCAGTTCTGTCTGACTCTTTGTGACCCCATGGACTGTAGCCTGCCAGGCTCCTCTGTTCATAGAATTCTCCAGGCAAAAATACTGGAGTGGGTTGTATTTCCTTCTCCAGGACATCTTCCCAACCCAGGGATCGAACCTGGGCTCTCCTGCATTGCAAGCAGATTCTTTACCATCTGAGTCACCAAGGAAAGTACTGTACCAAAAAAGGTGAAATATAAATTTATTATTGCTTTTTTTAAAGCTTTATGGGAAATATTGTTGTGAGAGAAATTTCATCACCTCTGTGTATTCTAGTTATGTGTTATCTCTAGCTCTCAGAACCACATGTAATCTAGATCTGACTCTCTGAATTTTGTTCAGGGTTTCTTGAGGTATGGGTATTTTCCCAAAAGCCATGGAGAATCTGACTTTTAAAATGTAAAAACTGCATGACTCTTACCTGGAGGGTATGGGTGAACCCAATGAGCCTGAGGGGATAGCACTGGGATAAGAACTAGACAGAACTGGAGGGACATTACTCAGAGTGATGTGAGTCATAGCAGTTTAGGAGAGAAATCAAGGTGACAGGCAATAGAGATGAGGTTAAGATGAATATGGGAGAAAGAGCAGTGAACTTGGTAACCAGAAGGGCTCAGTAAGGGCAGGTTGGGAATGAGTAAGGAATGGGTCTCTCAGGAGACAGCCTGTGTACAAGACAGCTTTTAGAAAAACATAGTCCTCAGGATTTATGGTAGGAATGGGTCCAGTGACATAAAAGAACCACACCAGACAACAGCAACAAACCATTGTAAAGGAAATATTTTGGGAGAATGGTGTGTGAGTGCTAGTGGTGGTTGTTGCAGTTAGGGCAGACGTAGAGCTGTTGACTAAAACCAGTCAGTCTCAAGAAGGAACTGGGGCTTCTATGTATCAAAATGTCCTTGACACAGTGATGGAGAAGATTGACGATAGATGAAATCATCTCGTTGTGGTGGTGTTATCCTCGGTGCCCTGATTAGTGTGGTACAGGAAGGAGAGAGTAGAATTTCATTGTCATAGAATAACTCTCTTCAAAGTAAACTACAAGTTGATTAATAACTGATTCATTTGTTTAAATTTATACTGTATTTGATTTTATTGATTAGATTTGGCATAAAAAAAAATCACATTGGGTATCACAGAATTTGGGATGCATTTGTCCTATGAAGAAGGGTGATATTGTTTCTTCAAATCAAGGACCAAAAGCCAATGACAAATAGGAGTTAAGGAGAAAAGGGGGAGTGAGAAACTCCATGGAAAATAAAGGAGAGGCAGAAAAAGAGAAAATAGAAAAGGATGAATGAAAAAGTCAGAGAGGAGACAAGGCAGTTGAAAAGGGTTAGAGTTGAGGAAAGAAAACCAGAGTATATATTAAAAAACCATATAGGAGGAAGTTCTGTCTACATGGTCAATGACTATTTCAGCCATTACACCAGGCAAAGAAAATCAGTTAAAACAGTTATGTGTATAGACACAACTTGAGCATTAAGAAATGCAAGTTTCCCTGGGAACACTTAAGCTTCTTCTGGATTGGGGGTGGGCATAATGTTTGTAGCCAATCAGAATGAAAGTAAGTTGGGAAGCAACCAATAGGAATTAGGTATGGAAATAGCTTTCAATTTGATATCAGTTGGCAGTATTGTCCCTGGCAAACAGATGCAGAGCTGAGCAGTTTTTATAATTTTCAGTGCCTTCACCTTGGTTTCAACTCTGAACCTGCTTAGCCTTGGCTGAAGGTATTGCTGGTTTTGAAAGTTTGGAGAACTTGGTTTGGGAGCAAGGCTGTCCTGACAAGTTGAGTAGAGGCTGTGAAGGTGCAGAGGATGTGAGGTGCTGCTGGAGGGACAGGTTTCAAGATACAGTGTTTTGAATCCCATTTCTGGGCTATCGTCCACTTCACGTCAGAATCACTGTGACTTTCAGACCCAACAGATGCAAAGCAAAGATCCAGATATTATTGGGGATACTTCAGGAACCTCTAGGAATTTTAGGTTAAGGCTAGCTGCAAGGGAGAGAAAAAGAGAATGAGTCCTCAGGACATTCACATCTATTTATGCAGACTAGGTTCCACACAAGGGCAGCAGCTTGAGGGGGTGGGTTGGGTCCTGGGGTTGAAATCTAGCCTGTTATTCACATGCTAAGCTGTGTGCCCTATTGTTAGCAAGGGGGAACTTTTTCTAATTCATTCAAAGCTACCATGTGATCAGACCTCAACTTTTGTCTTTTTCCTTTGTTTTTAGGTTATTCACATTCTTCTGCACCCCCATCCTTAACCAATAGGATTCAACTTTGACCTGTTTCCCACTTGTCATTTTGGAGTTGGAGGGGCCTGAGAGATTAAAAAGGGGCAAGAAATGGCAATAGTAGAAGAAAATTCTAGAATGATTTGTACTCCCAGAGAAAGAATTCTCCCTCAAAGAGTTCATCCAGTATTTATGGAGAGCCTGTTATGTGCCACACGCTCTGTGCATAGCCTTAAGAGAAATTAATAGTTGGCCCTGACCCTCAAGAAACTCACTGTTCCATGGGGAAGACAAACATTACCATATTGTACAATAAATGGTACATGCAAAAATCGATACCATCTCTCCCCGATACATGTGTAGCAGTATCAGGAAGAAACACAAACGCTGCTATTAATGTTCCCATAGAACGTTCTTGGAGCAGAGGTGGAACAGGAGGTATTAATTTGTACCTTGTGGGCTCAGATCTGAGTGTAGTATAATCTTAGGTAGAAAGAATGTGGATGGATTGGATCCTGGCCAGTCACATGGTCTTCTTTTTTGTGTATCATAACAGGTTAGTCTGTACTAGTGAAAGTGTCAACAGTAAATCTCATCCAGGTTCATCAACTGGGACTGATAAAACAATGTCAAAAACTAATGTGTCCTTCTGGGTACAAAAAGAAGGTAACAGACCTGATTTACTCTGTGGAAGGGCCGCTGACTACACTGTTGGGAAGGGACATTTCCTGATTCTTGTATGGTCCACGCTTGTTTTGGGAGGTAGGTGATTGTTTTTACATCTCATCTTTCCTCTGACCTCTGAATCTTTCTGCAGAAAGTGATCACAATTACAACAAAAGAAGAAAACCAATGAAATTATAAGATGTGAGTGAATGATATCAATCTTGTTTCATTTATTTATAAGTCTGATCTCTACTATGCTCCTTCATTCATTCATGACATTTGCTGAGCATAGCAGTGTGGAGAATATGAAAGTTCTTAGCCTCAAGGAGGCTTTTCGTGTGGGAGACAGACAGACACATAATTGCAATGCAGTGTCATTATTATAACTTTAAAGGTATAGTCCAGAATCTCTGGTAACAAAGGAGAGGGAGAGCTTTACACTGCCTGGCTTCCTTCTTGCCTGCCAGGCCTGCTGCTGCTGCTAAATCGATTCAGTCGTGTCCGACTCTGTGTGACCCCAGGGATGGCAGCCCACTAGGCTCCTCCGTCCCTAGGATTCTCCAGGCAAGAACACTGGAGTGGGTTGCCATTTCCTTCTCCAGTGCCTGAAAGTGAAAAGTGAAAGTGAAGTTGCTCAGTTGTGTCTGACTCCTAGCGACCCCATGGACTGCAGCCTACCAGGCTCCTCCGTCCATGGGATTTTCCAGGCAAGAGTACTGGAGTGGGTTGCCATTGCCTTCTCCAGCCTGCCAGGCCTAACTTGACCTAAATATCTGGGATGAGGGGAGGGCAAATAGAACCCAGATACATGGTTCACAATTTGCTTAGTTAACATCATCCTTTTGTCCATTCTACTATGACTTTTGATGTGCTTTTTCTTTAGGGAAGATGTACCATTCCACCCACTGGTGGGGGGGGTGGGAATTAGGAAAAGTTTTACCTATAAGGTCTCTTACACAATGATAAAGTATTCAATAGGCATGAAGAATGATATTCATGCAGATAAAATAACATATTAAAAAACACAGATGCTTTATTCCATAATTCAACACTAGTGATTAGAGAACATTTTCTAGTTCCCTTAAAAATTTTTTTCATTTGGGCAAAATGTCAGCTGGTTTAAAATGCTTTCTGGAACAAAAGTGAGTTTTAGTTGCTCAGTCGTGTCAAACTCTTTGCCACTCCATGGTCTGTCTGTCCATGGAATTCTCCAGGCAAGAATACTAGAGTGGGTTGCCATTCCCTTCTCTAGGGGATCTTCCCATCTCAGGGGTTGAACCTGGGTCTCGTGTATTCCAGGCACATTCTTTACCAGGGAAACTGGTACAAAGACTACAAAGAAGCAACAAAGCAAACACCCATGAAGAACTTCAATTTTACTCCCATTAGGGAGTGAAATTGCTTTCTCTGGGGTCTTTAAAATGCTCATCATCAACCTTGGTCCCTTTTGGTACAATAAAGTGCTGCTGACCATGAATCTCACTAGCTTTAGATCTTTTATGATTACATAGAGACAGGTGCTCCAAGCAGTAAAGGGCATTGCAGAAATTGCTTGAGAAACATTTATTTGGCTAACCTTATGCATAAGTGTTCAAAAATATTTACTGATTTGTCATGACCTGTAGGTGAAAGGCAAGAAATACAGACTCTGAGAGGCCAATGAGTCTCACCTTAGGCATAAGTTAACTGGATTGTAATCTATATAGTGCCTCTGGAAGTGATGAGCTGAATAATCTTAGAGTAGGAAGTTTTAGGGGCTTCCCAGGTAGTGCTGGAGACATGGGTTTGATCCCTGGGTTGGGAAGATCCCCTGGAGGAGAGCATGGCAACCTACTCCAGTATTCTTGCCTGGAGAATCCCATGGATGGAAGAGCCTGGTGGGATACAGTCCCTGGGGTTGCACAGAGTTGGACATAACTGAAATGACTTAGCACGCATGCACGGAGGGAGTTTTAAGGCAAGAAGATTCATATAAACAGAATAGCTAGTGTCCTTTAACACTTAATTGGTAAAGGAAGTTTTCCCTATGATTAGATTTCATTTAAAAGTATTTCTGGTGTTTAAGAAAACTACAGAATATATGTTACTATAGCTTAGGATGAGTAGTGATTAACATGTAGTAAGACATTGCAAGATGGCAAAGTAGGAGGACGTGTGTTCATCATCTCCTGCGATAACTCCAAAATTACAACTCACTGCTGAACAACCATTGGCAGGAGAATGTTGGACCCCACCAAAAAAAGATACCCCATGTCCAAGGGCAAAGGAGAGCCCCAGCAAAATGGTAGGAGGGGTGAAATCGCACTTAGAATCAAACCCCATACCTGCCAGAGATGCTTGGAGGGCTCAAAGAAAACATTCTGCGTACCAGGAGATGCCACAGAGACTGAGCCAGACCTGCCTTTGAGTGTTTGAGTGTCTCATGTGGAGGTATAGGTCAGCAGTGGCCTGCCGCAGGGGCAGAGGCTCTGGGGTGCAGCAGACCTGGGTATGGCATAAGCACTCTTGGAGGAGGTCGCCATTAACCACACCATAGAGCTGAAGGAACTTAGAAAGGACTGGGGAAACAGACCCTTGGAGGGTACAAACAAAACCTTGTATGCACCAGGACCCAGGAGAAAGGAGCAGTGACCCAGACTTGCCCGTGAGTGTTCAGGAGTCTCTGGCAGAGGCTTGGGTCAGTGGTAGCCTGCTGCAGGGTCAGGGGCACTGAGTGTGGCATTGTGTGCATGGGACCTTTTGAAGGAGGTCCCCATTATCTTCATTACCTCCACCATAGTTTGGCCTCAGGTCAAATAACAGGGAGGGAACACAGCCCCACCCATCAACAGAAAATTGGATTAAAGATTTATGGAGCATGGCCCCACTCAATAGAACAGACCCAGTTTCTACCTCAGTCAGTCTCTGCCATCAGGAAGCTTCCATAAGTCTCTTATTCTTATCCAAGAGGGCAGACAGAATGAAAACCATAATCACAGACAACTAATCAAGCTGATCACATGGACCACAGCCTTGTCTAAGTCAATGAAACTATGAGCCATGCCGTGTAGGGCCATCCAAGACACATGGGTCATGGTGGAGAGTTCTGACAAAATGTGGTCCACTGGAGAAGGGAAGGGCAAACCACTTCAATATTCTTGCCTTGAGAACCTCATGAACAGTCAGTCAGTTCAGTCGTGTCTGACTCTTTGCAACCCCATGAATCGCAGCACGCCAGGCCTCCCTGTCCATCACCAGCTTCCAGAGTTCCCTCAAATTCAAGTCCATCGAGTTGGTGATGCCATCCAGCCATCTGATCCTCTGTCGTCCCGTTTTCTTCCTGCCCCCAATCCCTCAAAAGGCAAAAAGATAGGACACTAAAAGATGAACTCCCCTGGTCGGTAGGTGCCCAATGTGCTACTGGAGATCAGTGGAGAAATAACTCCAGAAAGAATGAAGAGATGGAGCTAAAGCAAAAACAACACCCAGTTGTGGATGTGACTGGTGATGGAAGTAAAGTCCAGTGCTGTAAAGAGCAATATTGCTTCGGAACCTGGAATGTTAAGTCCATGAACCAAGGCAAATTGGAAGTGGTCAAATAGGAGATGGCAAGAGTGAATATCGACATTTTAGGAATCAGTGAACCAAAATGGACTGGAATGGGTGAATTTAACTCAGATGACCATTCTATCTACTACTGTGTGCAAGAATCCCTTAGAAGAAATGGAGTAGCAATCATAGTCAGCAAGAGTCTGAAATGCAGTACCTGGATGCAATCTCAAAAACGACAGAATGATCTCTGTTCGTTTCCAAGGCAAACCATTCAATATCACAGTAATCCAAGTCTATGCCCCACCAGTAATGTTGAAGAAGCTGAAGTTGAGTGGTGCTATGAAGACCTACAAGACCTTCTAGAACTAACACCCCAAAAAGATGTCCTTTTCATTATAGGGGACTGGAATGCGAAAGTAGGAAGTCAGGAGATGTCTGGAGTAACAGGCAAATTTGGCCTTGGAGTACAAAATGAAGTAGGTCAAAGGCTAATAGAGTTTTGCCAAGAGAATGCAATGGTCATAGCAAACACCCTCTTCCTACAACACAAGAGAAGACTTATACATGGACATCACCAGATGGTCAATACTGAAATCAGATTAATTATATTCTTTGCAGCCAGAGATGGAGAAGCTCTATACATTCAGCAAAAACAAGACTGGGAGCTGACTGTGGCTCAGATTGTGAAGTCTTTATTGCCAAAGAAAGAAAGTGAAGTTGCTCAGTTGTGTCCAACTCTCTGCGACCCCATGGACTGTAGCCTACCAGGCTCCTCCGTCTATGGGATTCTCCAGGCAAAAGTACTGGAGTGGGTTGCCATTTCCTTCTCCAGGGGATCTTCCCAACCCTGGGATTGAATCCAGGTCTGCATTGCAGGCAGATGCTTTGCCATCTAAGCCACCAGGAAAGCCCAATTCAGACTTAAATTGAAGAAAGTAGGGAAAACCACTAGACCCTTCAGGTATGACTTCAGTCAGTTCCCTTACAATTATATAGTGGAAGTGAGAAATAGATTTAAGGGATTAGATCTGATACAGTGCCTGAAGAACTATGGATGGGGGTTTGTGACATTGTACAGGATGCAGTGATCAAGACCATCCCCAAGAAAAACAGATATGCAAAAAGGCCACATGGTTGTCTGAGGAGGCCTTACAAATAGCTGAGAAAAGAGAAGTGAAAGGTAAAGGAGAAAAGGAGAGATATTCCCATTTGAATACAGAGTTCAAAGAATAGCAAGGAAAGATAAGAAAGCCTTCTTTAGTGATCAATACAAAGAAATAGAGGAAAACAACAGAATGGGAAAGACTAGAGATCTCTTCAAGAAAATTAGAGATACCAAGGGAACATTTCATGCACAGATGGGCACAATAAAGGACAGAAATGGTATGGACCTAACAGAAGCAGAAGATATTAAGAAGAGGTAGCAAGAATAAACAGAATAACTGCACATAAAAGATCTTCATGACCCAGATAACCACAATGGTGTGATTACTCACCTTGAGCCAGACATCCTCGAATGTGAAATCAAGTGGGCCTTAGAAAGCATCACTAAGAACAAAGCTAGTGGCGGTGATGTAATTCCAGTTGAGCTGTTTCAAATCATAAAAGATGATGCTATTAAAGTGTTGCACTCAGTATGGCAGCAAATTTGGAAAACTCAGCAGTGTCCACAGACTGGAAAAGGTCAGTTTTCATTCCAATCCCAAAGAAAGGCAATGCCAAAGAATGCTCAAACTAACACACAATTGCACTCATCTCACACGCTAGTAAAGTAATGCTCAAAATTCTCCAAGCCAGGCTTCAGCAATACGTGAACCGTGAACTTCCTGATGTTCAAGCTGGTTTTAGAAAAGGCAGAGGAACCAGAGATCAAATTGCCAACATTTGTTGGATCATTGAAAAAGCAAGAGAGTTCCAGAAAAACATCTACTTCTGCTTTATTGACTGTGCCAAAGCCTTTGACTGTGTGGATCACTACAAACTGTGGAAAATTCTTAAAGAGATGGGAATACCAGACAATCTTACCTGCATCATGATAAATCTGTATGCAGGTCAAGAAGCAAGAATTAGAACTGGACATGGAACAGCAGACTGTTTCCAAATAGGAAAATGAGTACATCAAGGCTGTATATTGTCACTGTGCTTATTTAACTTATATGCAGAGTACATCATGCAAAATGCCAGGCTGGATGAAGTACAAGCTGGAATCAAGATTGCCGGGAGAATATCAATAACTTCAGATATGCAAATGACACCACACTTCTGGCAGAAAGCAAAGAAGAACTAAAGAGCCTCTTGATTAAAGTGAAAGAGGAGAGTGAAAAAGTTGGCTTAAAGCTTAACATTCAGAAAACTAAGATCATGGCATCCCGTCCCATCACTTCACGGCAAATAGCTGGGGAAAGAACGGAAACAGTGACTGACTTTATTTTTTGGGCTCCAAAATCACTGCAGATGGTGACTGCAGCCATGAAGTTAAAAGACCCTTGCTCCTTGAAAGAAAAGCTATGATCAACCTAGATAGCATATTAAAAAGCACAGACATTACTTTGCCAACAAAGGTCCATCTAGTCAAGGCTATGGTTTTTCCAGCAGTCATGTATGAATGTGAGAGTTGGACCATAAAGAAGGCTGAGTGTGGAAGAATTGATGCTTTTAAACTGTGGTGTTGGAGAAGACTCTTGAGAGTCCCTTGGACTTCAAGGAGATCCAACCAGTCAACCCTAAAGGAAATCAGTCCTGAATATTCATTAGAAGGACTGATGTTAAAGCTGAAACTCCAATACTTTGGCCACCTGATGTGAAGAGCTGACTCATTGGAAAAGGCCCTGATGCTGGGAAGGATTGAAGGCGTGAGGAGAAGGGGACGACAGAGGATAAGATGGTTGGATGGCATCACCGACTTGATGGACATGAGTTTGAGCAAGCTCTGGGAGTTGGTGATGGACAGGGAAGCCTGGCATGCTGCAGTCCATGGGGTCGCAAAGAGTCTTATACAACTGAGTGACTAAATGAGTGAGCTGATACTTTGAGGATAGGAAATTTCGTTTTCATAATTTCTCTTCATCAGATCCAGAAGCAAGATACCCAGACAGTGCCACTGGGTAGGCAAATGGGAGGTTGTTGGAACTTCAAAATTTTCCAAATTCACACGAGTGCTGTCTCACTATGTGTGTCTTATACTAAGAGATAGGGTTATATAACCTTTGTCAGTTATTCATAATATGACATTCAGAGGACGTTTAAAATCAAACACCTAAAGAGAGATAATAAATTGTTTTTAAATTATACCTTATGTCCAAATAACACTTTTTTTTTTTTAGGACTTCTGAGGGCATTTTTAAAGAATTCTGAAGTCATTGTCTTGACGATTCTTTCTCTATTTGGATTTTTGATAGGACAACTGGCCTACAATTTTGTTGAGGTAACTTACATACGATAAACTAGAGGATAGACTAAAGATCAAAGACCAAAAACAAGGTCAACTCATGTCCCCATTCCTGAATGAATGGATTTTTTTTAATGTGAATAGCTACTGAGAAAAGTTTATCTGGTATTAAAATTTTTGAAAATGAAAAACCATCCAAGAAAGGAAACATGAATTAGAGAGGCTTAAAATAGTACTTTGAAAGTGAGTAAATCTAATTGCCCTCTTGGATTCTTCACCATCTGCCTTTGGTCCTTGCTCTTGTATCCTTTCTCTGTACATACAACTGGACTCTCTCATGTTATAGTCTTCCATACCTGCAGGGACTCTAGTTACAAAAGGCTCAGTTACTGTCGTGATGAATTATGATTACTCTTTTCTAATTGCACTTACATGATTGCATGTAAGTGCAAAACATGCATCCTACAAAAGATTACTTAGATCTAAGAAAAACTTTGTTAATTTATTGACACAATTTTAAATGTATAGCAGCAGAGTAATGAATAAGCAATTTGAATCCACTCATTTTTTATTAAAAACAAAATGGAGACAGTGCTTGTATCTGTTAAGGATTATAAAGTTCAGTTCAGTTCAGTCGCTCAGTCGTGTCCGACTCTTGCAACCCCATGGACTGCAGCATTCTAGGCTTCCCTGTCCATCACCAACTCCCAGAGCTTGCTCAAACTCATGTCCATCAAATCGGTGATGCCATCCAACCATCTTATCCTCTGTCGTCCCCTTCTCCTCACGCCTTCAATCCTTCCCAGCATCAGGGCCTTTTCCAATGAGTCAGTGCTTCACATCAGGTGGCCAAAGTATTGGAGTTTCAGCTTCAGCATCAGTCCTTCCAATGAATATTCAGGACTGATTTCCTTTAGGGTTGACTGGTTGGATCTCCTTGCAGTCCAAGGGACTCTCAAGAGTTTTCTCCAACACCACAGTTTAAAAGCATCAATTCTTCCACACTCAGCCTTCTTTATGGTCCAACTCTCACATTCATACATGACTGCTGGCAAAACCATAGCCTTGACTAGACGGACCTTTATTGGCAAAGAAATGTCTGTGCTTTTTAATATGCTGTCTAGGTTGGTGATAACTTTTCGTCCAAGGAGTAAACGTCTTTTAATTTCATGGCTGCAGTCACCATCTGCAGTGATTTTGGAGTCCCCCCAAATAAAGTCTGTCACTGTTACCATTGTTTCCTCATCTATTTGCCATGAAGTGATGGGACCAGATGCCATGATCTTCATTTTTTGAATGTTGAGTTTTAAGCCAGCTCTTTCATTCTCTTCTTTTGCTTTCAAGAGGCTCTTAAGTTCTTCTTTGCTTTTTGTCAAAAAGATGGTGTCATCTGTGTATCTGAGGTTATTGGTATTTCTCCTGGCAATCTTGATTCCAGCTTGTACTTCATCCAGCCTGGCATTTTGCATGATGTACTCTGCATATAAGTTAAATAAACAGGGTGACAATATACAGCCTTGACGTACTCCTTTCCCAATTTGGAACTAATCCATTGTTCCATGTCCGGTTCTAGCTGGACATGGAACAACGGATTAGTTGTTCCATGCTTCTTGTCCTACATACAGGTTTCTGAGGAGACAGGTAAGGTGCTCTGGTGTTCGCATTTCTTTAAGAATTTTCCACAGTTTGTTGTGATCCACACAGTCAAAGGCTTTGACGTAGTCAATAAAGCAGAAGTAGATGTTTTTCTGGAATTCTGTTGCTTTTTTGATGATCCAACAGATGTTGGCAATTTCATCTCTGGTTCCTGTGCCTTTTCTAAATCCAGCTTGAACATCTGAAAGTTCACAGTTCACAGTACTATTGAAGCCTGGCTTGGAGAATTGAGTATTTTGAGCATGTAGGATTGTAAAAGCCTCTTGTTATTCTTTGAAACACTACCACTACAACTATCATCTTTTGAGTGTTAACTGTGTGCCAGATTCCCTTTTAAGTTCTTTGGTTTTTAAATTTTAATAATTTATTAACTTACTGTGCATCCTAAATCACTCCATCGTGTCTCTTTGCAACCCTATGGTCCATAGCTCATCAGGCTCCTCTGTCCATTTGATTCTTCAGGCAAGAAAACTGGAGTGAGTTGCCATGCCCTCCTCCCAGGGTTCAAACCCACATTTCTTTCTCTTTTTTTAATATAAATTTATTTATTTTAATTGAAGGTTAATTACTTTACAATATTGTATTGGTTTTGCCATACATTGGCATGAATCTGCCACGAGTGTACATGTGTTCCCCATCCTGAACCCCCTTCCCACCTCCCTCCCCATACCATCACTCTGGGTCATCCCAGTGCACTAGACCCAAGCATCCTGTATCCTGCATCGAACCTGGACTGGCGATTCATTTCATATATAATAATATACATGTTTCAATGCCATTCTCCCAAATCATCCCACCCTCCCTCTCCCACAGAGGCCAACAGACTGTTCTATACATCTGTGTCTCTTTTGCTGTCTCGCATACTAGGTTATCGTTACCATCTTTCTAAATTCCATATATATGCATTAGTATACTGTATTGGTGTTTTTCTTTCTGGCTTACTTCACTCTGTATAATAGGCTCCAGTTTCTTCTACCTCATTAGAACTGATTCAAATGTATTCTTTTTAATGGCTGAGTAATACTCCATTGTGTATATGTACCACAGCTTTCTTATCCATTCATCTGCTGATGGACATCTAGGTTGCTTCCATGTCCTGGCTATTATAAACAGTGGTGCGATGAACATTGGGGTACACGTGTCTCTTTCAATTCTGGTTTCCTCAGTGTGTATGCCCAGTAGTGGGATTGCTGGGTCATAAGGCAGTTCTATTTTCAGTTTTTTAAGGAGTCTCCACACTGTTCTCCATAGTGGCTGTACTAGTTTGCATTCCCACCAACAGTGTAAGAGGGTTCCCTTTTCTCCACACCCTCTCCAGCATTTATTGCTTGTAGACTTTTGGATAGCAGCCATTCTGACTGGCGTGAAATGGTACCTCATTGTGCAAACCCACATTTCTTAACGTCTCCTTCCTGGCAGGCAGATCCTTTACCACTAGTCCCACCTATGAAACCTGTATTAACTTATTAACTCTTGAATTAATTAATTTATCCTCAGAGCAATCCAATGAAAGTAGGTACTCTATTCCCATTTTACTGATGAGGAAACTGAGGCACAGAGATGTTAAGTGGTGAAGATTAAACTGTTAATTGGGCCAAAGACTTTTTAGGATATATTTACAGCACTTCAGTCATTGTTTCTGTGTTTTCTATTCATTTGTATATAACCTTCATGATTTACATTCTATGTATACAATCTATACTATTATCCATATATTATTTTTATCTACTTAATTCACTGAAATATTTTAAAATCCTAAGCAAATGTCTGTGAAATCACAAGTACCCATGCAAAGGTCTTTCTCCCACTCTTACACAAATGAAAATAATTACCTAACGGTCAAATAAAAAAGTACCACCTAAAATCATCTCAGGGGTAACCAGTGATGAAGTACCATTTTTGAAAACACTGATTAGTTACCACAAGCAATATTTACGTAGCCTAAAGTCACACATATTTCTGGTGAATAGAGGACTATGCATTTATCTCATGTGGATGGTTAGATCAAGAAATCTACCACAAGACTCCCAGGACTGGCATTGTAGATTATCTTTCATTAGTTACAAATTGGAATATTGTAAAGTTCATATTAATTGGCAGATCATCAACCTAATTTCTAATACTTCAAAATGGTAACAAAGTAATTTTTTTTGGCCTTTGTTTATTTAGATGCACCAAGTCGTCTACCCTCTTCTAAGAACATCAAGTTTTTCACTTTATTGTTATTTTTCACCTTTAATTATATTTATGGCTGCTTTGGATGTGGACTTCTATATACTCAAGAATGTGTTTTGGCAGGTAAGAACACATTTTAAGACAAAGTATGGTCCATTATTCCTTACTCATGTTGACAGAGAATCTGTCTAGAGAGATTAATAATTCACCAATCTCACATTAATATTTCACCAATCTCACATTTTTAGTTGACTCTTTTTGCTGTTCAGAATCACTAATTAAAGAGAGTTGAGGGGAGGGAGAAGGAATAAATATTTGCTGATCTGTAACTAAGATTAGTTACTGTGACTAAGGCACTGAGTTAATATCATCTGCATTTCACATATAAGCCGACTATAGTTCAGAGGTCACAAGACTGACCAATGACAAAGCCTGGGTCCAAACCCACCTCTGACTGCCTCTCAGCTGTGTCTGTAGACTTGTCCATTTTAACTGCTATGGTTGTTTTATTTATGCCTTCCTCTTTTTTTGTTAATCATGCTTGCCAGATTATTTTCCTTTTCAAACAGTTTTATTTTCTTTAATTTTATTCTGTACTTTTTCTAATATCTTGAGCTAGGTATTAGTTGATTGACTTTTAGCTTCTTTTATTGTTGTTATTTTGTGCATTTAAAGTTTGAAGTTTTCTGCTAATAACTTTTTAGCTTCACCCCACATGTTTAAGTCTTTAGTGTTTTCACTCAGCAATAAAAAAGAAACAGAATATTGATAAGTAGAATATGGAAGAATTTCAGATGTATTATGATAAGAGACGGAGAAGGCAATGGCAACACACTCCTGTATTCTTGCCTGGAAAATCCCATGGATGGAGGAGCCTGGTGGGCTGCAGTCCATGGGGTGGCTACGAGTGGGACATGACTGAGTGACTTCACTTTCACTTTTCACTTTCATGCATTGGAGAAGGAGATGGCAACCCACTCCAGTGTTCTTGCCTGGAGAATCCCAGGGATGGGGGAGCCTGTTGGGCTGCCATCTATGGGGTTGCACAGAGTCAGACACGACTGAAGTGACCTACCAGCGGCAGCAGCAGCATGATAAGAGAAAGAAACCAGGCTAGAAGGGTACCTGTGGAATAATATAATTCCGTACATAGACCTTCCTTCTAGCAAAGGCAAAACACTACTTTGGAAAACAGATCACTGGTTGCCAGGGAGCAGGATGAGTGAAGAAAGTGGCAGAATGAAGAAATCTTTTAGTGTGTTGGCTCTGTTTTGTTTTTTCATTGTGACCATGTTCACTTGACTACATGCATTTGTCAAAACTCATATAACTATACAGTCAGAGAGTGAATTTTACTGTACATAAGTTAAAGATAAACTTTTTAAAGATCAAAAGAAATAGATTTGTATTTATCTGTCCCATGTGATTTTGTACTTTTAGTTTATAATGCTTTTCCTTTGCTTTTCCTCATTCTTTTTCCCTTTCTCAGTCAATTGATTCAATTTTCTGTATTTTTAAAAAAATTTTTTTCTTTATTCTTTTTTTTTCCCTTCTGCTGGTTTAAAAGTTTTGCATTCTGTTGCTCTTTTTAAGGCAGGCATTGTTGATTGCCCGTCCCTTTCTTTCTCAATAATGGAGTGACTTACTCTATGTATAGTATGGTAGTGGGCCAAGTGTGAAATAGTGCTACATTTCCTGGCATCCCTGACAGGTGTGGTAGTGTTAGAAACCAATCGGGCAATGAAATGTACACAACAGTTTGCTAACTGTGGATTTTTCCTGAAAGCCCTTAATAAGGGGACCAAGTCAACTGACATGTAGTTTTCATCCATTGTTGCCTGCCTGGAGCCCTGTAGATCATCACTGTGGAAACAAGGAAATGCTTTGTATGGAAGCAAGAAAAATTTGCACTCCATCTTAGAGCATTTTGATGTGGAAAACTATTAATCTTGAATAGCAACAAGAAAGATGGGTGCATTGGTCTTCTCATAGTCAGGTAGAATCATTTATTTGAAAGGGATGGTTTCGTGGAGGCAGGTAAACTAGAATACCTTTTAAAGTTATCTTCCTGAGTCATTGTATAAAATATATAGCAAAATCTGATTCTTACATGAATAAATGGAGTCATGCCATGCTTAGGTGTTAAATTTAATACTATATTGTGAATTGGTTTCGCAGGTCTTCTTAACCGGATTAATTAGCTTTGCTACAACATTCATCATAATTGGATATGTGGTTCTGAAATTCAATAAATATTCATGGGATTTGCAGTCTTGCCTCCTCTTTAGCATGGCCCTTGGCATTACAGATCCTATTTATTCTGTGAATTCACTGAAAACTGTTGGTATGTTGGATTTATTTCTCTCTCTTATTTTGAAGATATGAGGATAAATTTCCTTTTGATAATATGCTTGAGTGAATTGTGCATCCAGCAGAGTAGCCATTTTATGCTGTTTTTCTTGGAGATGGAGTATGCAAAGTCAATAAAGCAACCCAGGACCTGGGATAAATGATCTCAAATAATTTTTTTCAAGGAGAAAATGTTATCTTTCTAGAAGGTGATTAAAATTGGTATTCAGCTCCATTCCACTGAGTTCTAAGCCACAGGCTAGAGATTTGGCACTGTATCTTTGCAGCACTTTTCTAAGTCCTGGGTTCTTCTTGTTAGAAAGGCCTTTATTTTAAAGCAGCTAACTTTGGGCAGGTGAGAGAGGGAGCTTATTTAGAAGAAATGAGGTGAAAGTATACTCTAGCAAATACGTTATTCAGTAAAAGCTTATTCCCAAGAGGGCTAGGGGTTCTGCACTACTTGCCATATTATTTGGTAAAAGATAATTTCACTCTGAAATATCTGTTGTTATGTTTTATTAACACAGCAGTAAAAAGCACATAACATGGTTAGATGCTGTTATTTCTGATTTTGACTCAGAAATATTTAATTAACCAGTTTTAAGGTTTCAGTTGTATTTAGTGGAAATATATCACCTTATGATTAGGGTGGGACACCTAGCTTCTGGCAGGTGATATCCCCTTCTATACACATTTATACTTACAGTTGAGGAAACATAAAAGGTTTTGACACTTTTGATGGTGATATAAATTGTTGCCAGATATTTTTCAAAGAGTCTGACCCTATCTTCTTTTTCTCTCTCATTTTTTCCTGTAGGTGCAATATTTTTCTGTCTTTTCTCCATGTGTTTTTCTCTCTAAGCCATTTGTATTTGCCACTTGTTTTATTCACCTCATTATCTTGCTGCTCCCCTTTCTGCAATCTCTTAATTGTAAGAGGCTCTAATAAACTATATTTATTGCAGTTTCTATATTCAAAAATTTTTTCAAAAAGAGAGTAGAAAGTCTTCTGTTTCTTTACAAGAAAACTATTAAAGGTATTTGACTCTTAGTTGATATTTTCTTTATGCCAGTTATACTCAGATGGTACATAGTTCTGGGTTCTATGATGTCTTTACCTTTGTGTGGATTAGATAAGAAGGATCCTCTATCTAATTGTTGTAATACATTATCTTTTTTAAGGAAAAAAAATATTTTTTGCCATGTGCCTAAAATTGCCAGAATAATATACAAAACGGCAGTTCCTACAGTGTGAGTGTTTCTTCATTTGATGTGGTGCTCTGGAGCACTGTGAAATCTGCACAGTCTGAGTCTGAGGTGGACTGACTCACTGAAAAAAATAATGGATGTTCACATACAAGTTAAAAGGAACCTGTCTATTACCTATTTTAAAAGAACGCAAAGGCTCAAACAGTTTTTACTTTAAAATGAATCTGGACTGGGAGCTTGTAAAGGGATAAAATACAAAGTTTTAGTATGATCTCAGTTTAAGTAAAAGGAATTATATGCTTTGAAAAAGCCTTTAACATTCAAATGGTTTTATCTGGGTCATGGAATTACAGATGATTTTCTGTTTTATTATTCCCTTTAAAAAATTTTACAGTGAATTAATAAAGTTAGTTCACATTAAGCCAATAAAAATGTGGGGAGTAATTCTTGTGGTATTTTACTATTAAAAATAACTATACATCAAATTCAAAACTTTATACAATAAACCTTATGCTCTGTTTGCTCCTGGTTGACTTATTGAATCTGAGGGAAGAATTAAAGGATTTCTTCACCAGCTAAATCAAATGTGCCAATAATCTTCAAACCTGTTTAACCAGTATTTTGTGTCTTCTGTCATAGTCAAAATTAATAGCAAGTAGTAGTATAAGATAATTATAATTTACCTTGCCTTTTATTTTCTTTGCTTTCTAAAGAAAGCAAATTAGAATTGGCTACAATAATGAGGCACAAAGAAAAGAAATAAACAGCCCGAATACTGATCCATAATCAGGCACTGAGTTATCAGAAATTCTGTATTATCCTGGTATCTATCCTATCTTTCAGAGGGTTTTTGTAAAGGTAGACAGATTCTTTATAATCTGATATTTCATATACTCAGATCAAACACTGGAAAGCAGAGATCTGCTCTCTTTTCAACTATGCATAGTATCTTAGAAATAGAAATAATGAGAACCCTCAGCTATATATTTTTAATTATTTTGTGTTTCAAAATATCAAAGGGAAAAAAATAGAATCTTCATCAGATCATTTCTGCTTGCATTAAAAAAGTATCATTTAATGTGATCAGTTTGGTTTTTAGTGCAATGAAATGTATTTAACAGCTGCTTTTAAAAAACTATGTAGTTGTATAATTCTTTCTATATTATTTTGTATTTACATTAGGCTCCATAATGCACCACTGTGTGTCATATGTTCTTAAATTTGAGTTTATGCTTTTAAGTAAAAGAAGTCCAGGGCTGGCCTGCAATTCCATGAAATCATTGAGGACACTGGATTCCTCTATATAACTCCTGTAGTTAAGATGGAGTAACAGGATCAGGTCTGTGAAGGATGGGTGCTGGAGAAGAGTTGGTTGATGACATGTTTTAAGTTGACCAAGATGAAAAGGGAACATATTTCCCAAGGACAGAAAAGGCTCTGAGGTATATGAGAGGGTAATGATGACAAAATACTAGTTAATATATGTTGAGTGTTGACTATGTGACAATCACCATACTTAGTATTATATACTTTCTTCATTTTTGTGCTCACAGTAGCACTTTTTGGTTAGTACTATGGAAGGCAGAATAACTTAGTGTTTTGGCTAGTAGATGGGGAAGTTATAACCCCACCTCTACCCCTTACCAACTATATACATGTGTGCTAAATCGCTTCAGTCATGTCCAACTCTGTGTAACCCTATGGACTGCAGCCTGCCTGGCTCCTCTGCCCATGGGATTCTCCAGGCAAGAATACTGGAGTGGGTTGCTATGCCCGCTTCCAGGGGATCTTCCCTACCCAGGGATCAAACCCAAGCCTCTTGTGTCCCCTGCATTGGCAGGAAGGTTCTTTACCACTGGTGTCACCTGGGAAGCCCCTACCAATTCTGTGATCTTGGGCAAATATCCTAAGCTATATTTACCTCAGTTTTCTCATCAGTAAATGAGGGTAATAACAGTTTATACCTCATGAAGTTGTTAATGAGTAATCAATGAGATTATGTAAATCTTAGAGAATTGCTATTCCTATTGAAGTACTTCAAAAGTAGATAACTGAGGCTCTCCACAGTCTCAATTTAACAAAGATTCAGAATTGGACTTGAATTTAAAATCTCCACTGTTAATGCCATCACTATTGATTTAGTTTCAGGTAAACAACATTATATGTCTTTTAATTAGTATTCTTATTTGAAATGTGTCTTTAACACTTAACTTGAATTTAATTTGTATCTTTATTAAAGTTTTAGAGTTAAATGATATATTAGTAAATTTATTAATAAATTTACTACTCACTCAGTTCAGTCACTCAGTTGGGTCTGACTTTTTGTGACCCCGTGGACTGCAGCACACCAGGATTCCCTGTCCATCACCAACTCCCAGAGCTTGATCAAACTCATTTCCATCAAGACAGTGATGCCATCCAACCATCTCATCCTCTGTCGCCGTTCTCCTCCCACCTTCATTCTTTCCCAGCATCTGGGCCTTTTCCAATGAGTCAGTGCTTTGCATCAGGTGGCCAAAGTATTGGGGTTTCAACTTCATCATCAGTCCTTCCAGTGAACAATCAGGACTTATTTCCTTTAGGATTGACTGTTTTGATCTCCTTGCAGTCCAAGGGACTCTCAAGAGTCTTCTCCAACACCATAGTTCAAAAGCATCAATTCTTCGGTGCTCAGCTTTCTTTATGGTCCAACTCTCACATCTATACATGACTACTGGAAAAACCATAGCTTTGATTAGACAGACCTTTGTTGGCAAAGTAATGTCTCTGCTTTTTAATGTGCTGTCTAGGTTGGTCATAGCTTTTCTTCCAAGGAGCAAGGGTCTTTTAATTTCATGGCTGCAGTCACCATCTTCAGTGATTTTGGAGCCCAAGAAAATAAAGTCTGTCACTGTTTCCATTGTTTCCACATCTATTTGCCATGAAGTAATGGGACCAGATGCCATGATCTTTGTTTTTTGAATGTTGAGTGATTTCATTAGTATTTGCTATATAAATAAATATCTTTGTTAAATTAAAAAATATGGAGTAACAGTGACTAGACTTACCTTTCTTCCTGAGCCAACTAAAAAGCCAGACAAAAATATATGAAAATGAAAAATAGTTCTCAGATAATGGACATCAGGCCATGCGGGACAGTAATACTCAAGAAAGGAAAAAAGAAGTATGTTCTTGATTGTCCTTACCATAGCTTATTACCTGGAGAGAGTTTCTAGGTCTTTGTGCAGGGAAAGGTAACCTAGGTGGAGCTTGGTAGTTTCTTTGAGTTGAGGAGACCTAGAGTTGGGAGTCCAGGAAGGCCAAAGCAGTTAAAGTTCATGGGGCAAATTGCTGCAGGAATGAAAGCTGTACTGAAGAAGGAATTTTGAGAGCTACCCACTTGAGTCTTTGGGTGAGTGAGTGCTCATTAGTGCATGCATGTGAAGAAGCTGCACAATGCTGGGAATGAAAACACTCAAAGGATTAAAGGGAAAAATCCCTTTCATGTTCACTACAGCCAAAGTGGAAAACCATCATAATTTGTAGGACATCAGGTAAAGGACTCAGAAGGTTATTGCTTGAGTATCGGGGAAAATTAACCTTTGACTAAAGGCTGCTCTGGCCCTACCTAACAAATCTAAAAAACAAGCCTCAAAAGGGTCAAATTCTTTCAAAGTAACAACTGCATTACAAAGCAAAGCTCAAGAATATGAGACTACAAAAACATATAGCACCTAATTAGGTAATACATACAGTTATGTTATCTTAATAAAAAATTGAAAGACATGCAAAGAAGCTGAAAAAATGGCCCATAAAGAGTACATAAACAAGTAGAAATAGACCTAGCAATGCTGTAGATGGTAGACTCATTTAGTTCAGTTCAGTTCAGTTCAGTCGCTCAGTTGTGTCCGACTCTTTGTGATCCCATGAATCGCAGCACGCCAGGCCTCCCTGTCCATCACCAACTCCCAGAGTTCACTCAGACTCACGTCCATCGAGTCAGTGATGCAATCCAGCCATCTCATTCTCTGTCATCCCCTTCTCCTCTTGCCCCCAATCCCTCCCAGCATCAGAGTCTTTTCCAATAAGTCACCTCTTCACATGAGGTGGCCAAAGTACTGGAGTTTCAGCTTTAGCATCATTCCTTCCAAAGAAGTCTCAGGGCTGATCTCCTTCAGAATGGACTGGTTGGATCTCCTTGCAGTCCAAGGGACTCTCAAGGGTCTTCTCCAACACCACAGTTCAAAAGCATCAATTATTCGGTGCTCAGCTTTCTTCACAGTCCAACTCTCACATCCATACATGACCACTGGAAAAACCGTAGCCTTGACTAGATGGACTTTGTTGGCAAAGTAATGTCTCTGCTTTTGAATATGCTATCTAGGTTGGTCATAACTTTCCTTCCAAGGAGTAAGCATCTTTCAATTTCATGGCTGCAGTCACCATCTGCAGTGATTTTGGAGCCCAGAAAAATAAAGTCTGACACTGTTTACACTGTTTCCCCATTAGACTCATTCAACAAATATATTAAGACACTTGTAACTATATTCCATTGGTTCAAAAAGTTAGAAAAAGATTGAGTATGGGGTAGAATTGCTCCTGTCAGCTTAAGAGAGCCAATTTTTAAATCAATAAGAATTTTGCAAGCCCGTGGTTAAACTTTTGGTAGCTTTGAATTAGTTATGGTAGGAGTGTTTACATATGAAGCTGGCAAATGCTACAAATCAGCACAAATCAGGCCTTTTTTAATTTTGGAAAGCTGGTTTATCAGTACACCACTGGGCATGGTAGATATAAAAGAGACCTTAAATAAAATTTCTAGAGATGAAACCCACAATGTCTGAGATGAAAAATACACTGGATGGAATTAACGTCAGATTAGACAAAGCATAAGAAAGAATTAGTGAACTTAAAGTTCAAAGCTCAGTCGCGTCCGACTCTTTATGACCCCATCGACTGTAGCCTGCCGGGCTCCTCTGTCCATGGGATTTTCCAGGCAGTATGGATTTTCCATACTGGAGTGGGTTTCCATTTAGTGAACTTAAAGAAGTAGTAATAAAAACTATCCAAGATGGGCTTCCCAGGTGGCACTAGTGGTAAAGAACCTCCCTACCAATGCAGGAGACATAAGAAATGCAGGGTCAATCCTTGGGTCAAGAAGATTCTCCTGGAGGAGTGTATGGCAACTTACTCCACTATTCTACCTGGAGAATCCCATGGAAAGAGGAGCCTGGCAGGCTACAGTCCATAGGGTCACAAACAGTCAGACACGACTGAGGCGACTTAGCATGCACAAGATGAAGCACAGACGGAAGAAGGCTGAGAGAATAAGCAGAACGTTAGTGAGCTGTGGGGCAACTTCAGTGCCTATATTAAGACACAAGTTCCTAAAAGGAGAGAAAAGAAAGCAACAAAAACTATTTGAAGAAATAATGGATGAAAAATTTCTAAATTTGATGAGAACTATAAAGCCACAGACTCAGGAAGCTCAGCAAACTCCAAGCCCAAGAAATACAATTGAAAACTATACCATGGCACATAAAAATCAAATTCCTAAACACCAGTGTCAAGAGAAACTTTCAAAGGTAGCCAGAGGAAAAAGACACATTATATACAGAGACACAAAGCTAATAATGATAACAGACTTCTCTTCAGAAACATTGCAAGCCAAAATATGGTATGTAACACTTTTAAAATCCTGAAAGAAAAAATACTGCCAGCTTAAAATCCTCAGTGAAAATATCTTTCAAAAGTAAAGGAGAAATAAAGAGTTAAATATAAAAGCTGAAAAAATTTATCACTAACAGACCTGCACTACAAAAATGTTAAGTCCTTCAGGCTGAAAGAAAATGGAACCAGATGGAAAATTTCATCTGCAAAAAAGAATGGAAAGCACCATAATTTTAAACCGATGGGAAAATATGACTTTTTCTTATTTTTACTCTTTTAAAAAGATAATATTTAAAGCAAAAATGGTTGCTGTCTATTGTGGGGTTTATTTATCTGTTCCTCCCCTTTGTGTATGGCATCCATCGTCAGTATTACAAGTTGACTGCTAAAGTTCCAGCTATCATTCCATATTTCAGGCAGGAAATGGAAGAACAAGGGATGGAAAGATGTTCCTTTCAGCCAAGTCACCTCTCCCTCCAAGGAGTTTCCCAAAAGTTCCACTCAGTGACTTCCACTTAAATGTCAGTGGCCACTCTTAGAAGCCCAGGAGTTGGGGAACGGTTGTCATTTAGCTGAGCACATTGCCACCCTGAGTAAAACCAGTCTTGTTACCAAGAACAGAGGATAGATACTAGATGGGCAGGTACCAATAACTATCATCCTTCTTACAAGTTGTATAGCAGTGGGCAGTTAATTTGATTGTATTTTCTATCAAACTGTTGGTAAATGTTAAATGTCAATAAAATTTTATATTTAATTTTAAAATACCAGCCTTATTGATATGTAACTCACACATCATAAAATTTAGCCTTTTAAATTATAAAATTCAGTGGTCTTTAGTAGATTTACAGTTATGCAAGCATCTTCACTACTTAATTTTAGAACATTTTCACTAACCTCAAAAGAAATTTCATGCCTGTTGGCAGTCATTCATTCTCATTCCCTCATCCCCCAAGTTCCTGGCAACCAGTGTTCTATTTTCTGTCTATGAATCTGCATATTCTGGACATTTCACATAAATCAAACCATACAATATGTGATTTCTGTGTCTGGCTTCTTTCACTTTGTAATTTTTTAAAGATTCATCTATGTTGTAGCATGTATCAGTCAGTACTCCCTTCCTTTTTGTGGCTGAGTAATATTCCATTATGGCACCCCACTCCAGTACTCTTGCCTGGAAAATCCCATGGATGGAGGAGTGTGGTGGGCTGCAGTCCATGGGGTCGCTAGGAATCAGACATGACTGAGTGACTTCACTTTCATGCATTGGAGGAGGAAATGGCAACCCACTCCAGTGTTCTTGCCTGGAGAATCCCAGGGACAGGGGAGCCTGGTGGGCTGCCATCTATGGGGTCGCACAGAGTCGGACACGACTGAAGCGACTTAGCAGCAGCAGCAGCAATATTCCATTATAGGGATAGATCACCTATAGATAGACATAAATGTACAAATTTTTGTGTGGACGTATGTCTTCAGCTCTTTTGGGTATATGTCTAGGAGCAGAATTGCTAAGTCATATTTTATACTTATTTCTAAAATGTGGTTCTTTTGGAGTCTAACGATTCATCTTTATTCAAGCTAAATGTAGTGACCTGAGAAGTGCTTTGTCTCAGTTTGAAGTTCTAGTATGCTTTGAGGCAGTGGACATTTCAGGATGTGCCATCACCATGTTCCTTTGCCATTGGAGATACAGAAGGCACAATGGAGAAGTTAAAAAATGGTGATTGTGATTATCTTACAGATCCATCACAGTAATGACTGCCTTCTTTTTTTTTTTTCTAGCATATTCCTTCTCTTCTGTTTCTGTATTTCCTGTGAAAGAGCATCATTATCATGTACCGTGCTAAATTATGTTTTTCCATTTCCAGGCATTTCTAAGATGTATACTGATATCATTAGAGGAGAATCAATGATCATCTGTGGCTTCACATCCATTTTTTTTGCAATTTTTAAGACAGGCATACTTCAAATGTCCAACTTTAGAGGTAAGAGCATTATTTTTCTCTATTTATTTATTTATTTATTTTTAAAATTTTGGCTATCCTCCATGGCATGTGGGACTTCAGTTCCCTGGCTGGGAATTGAACCCATGCCCCCTGCATTGTAAGGTGGAGTTTTAACTGCTGGATCACTATTGAAGTCCCATCTGTGTATTTTCTAAAATCATTCTTATGTAGTCCTTTTTAATTCATACCAAAATTAAAATATATTCAAGATGTCTTAACTTTGCCGCTTCCCCTATTCTTTACTTATGGACCAATTAAAATAGTATATCAGGTAAGAAGAAAATAACTGCCACTGAGTGTTTCCTTAGATTAGAGGGGAAAGTTGTGAAAGAAATGATTTCATATCTCTCAACATGCATCGCACAACAGGAAGAAACAACACTGTAAAGCATTTATCCTCCAATTAAAAAAAAAAACGTGGCTTGGTCCTGAGTTTGAGTCTGAGGGTGAAAGTAGTACCGTGGAGTCAGGTTCTAGAAGTGATAATGAGCAGAAGTGCAAACAGGCTGCAGGTTGGTGGGGATCCTGAGCATGGTGTGCTTGGCCCTGACGTAGTTTGTAAAAAAATATATATATATTTAAATATATTTTGGCTCATTGTTCACTCACCAGGTGAGTTTTTCACATTTATCGGTTCAGTTCAGTCACTCAGTCGTGTCCACCTCTTTGCGACCCCACAGACTGCAGCACACCAAGCTTCCCTGTCCATCACCAACTCACATTTATGCTCTTTGCCTGACTCCTGACAGCATTTGAGTCTGCTGTCCTCAGATAAGCAAACCTCAAGCTGCAGACTGTGGGGTAAATGTATCCCCAGAAAGCCTCTTTTGCCAGGCTTTCATGGGAAACTTCCATCTGCTGAAGAACAAGGTTCTCACTCAAAATCTCAAGAGCAAACCGATGGGCATTGCCCAAATGCAATTAATAAAAGAAAAAAATTATATTTCACCTTTCTTTTTTCTTATTTCCTTTTTCTAGAGTTACATGTAATCATGGGCCTCACCTTGGACATTTTGGGGAGCATAGCATGTGGATATTGGTGTGCAAGGATCATTCAGTTTATATTGACTGACCTGTTCAGCAATACACTGACCAATATAATTTTTTGCATCTCAATGGTGTACATGACTTTCTACATTGGTAAGACAGAAACAGATACAAAAATTCCATCCTTGATGTGTATTTTGTGTTTTTAAATTTTCCCTTGTTCTTGAATCCAGCTTCCTCCCAACAGCTTTTCTGCTTTTTTTTTTTTTAATGTGGCTCTTTTGTGTGGCTTGTCATACTATCTTTCTTCCACCTCTAGCTCTTTCCTGGATTGTCTTAACATCCCCTAAATTTCAACTCCATGTTCCTTCTCTTGCATTCCTCCTCCATGTGGTTACTCTCTTATTCTTTTTTTAACTCTACCCTTTGACCTTACCTTTATTCCCTGGCAGTCCCCTGGAAGAGGAAACAGACCTGAGCCAATTTCTGCTCTGACCCTTAGCAACCCATCTCTAAAATGAGAAAGCTAGGAGAGAAGCTCCTGAGATCTTTTCCAGTTCAGCAGTACCCATTCAGTGGGTACCAGGTTGAGGGGACCGTAGAAATGGTGGCCCTTACCTGACGCTAGGAGGCAGGAAAGGAGTTGGAGAAATCAGGTATATCTACCTCTGGAAGAAAAGCAGGACAGAGGACTAATCACAGGAATCGGAGTACCTAATGCTGGGAGACGTTCAAACAGTCCTCTTCTAGTTTAGTCCAGTGAGCTTGGGAACTAAAGTTTTTACCCCATTAACTGAGGTAACCAGTCCCCCAAAGCCATAGTAACTATGGCAAAAACACAGCCAAATCCTGCTTCTCCTCTTAGCTCACACAGTGGAGCAATTCCATCCATGAAAGGCCTCAGGTATCAAGAGGTTAATTACTCCTCTTTTCACCTCCACTTACCAAACAGCACTGCTTTCTCTACGATAAAGTGCTACCTATTGTTGCTCACCACTCCAAATCAGTAAAATTACAGAACAACATTCACTGAAAATTCATTTCCTTGCTCTCTTCATTTTTCTCCTCCCTTATGTCCCTGTTATGAATGCCTTAAGTGCCTGAAGAAATAAAGTTAATTTAATATTTCCTTTTTTCCCACCTTGGACCGTAAGTTCCTTGAGACAGAGCTGTCTCTTATCCATCTTTATATTTATTATCTTTTCTATGTTCCCCGAGTCAAGCCCAATGCTCACCATAGGCCCAAATAATTAAACACATGTTGGTTGAATAAACTATTAGTCGTTAAAGAGCTTGAAAGTTAGGCAGAGTTCACTTCAAACCAGAGCTTTACGATTTATTAGCTTGGTAACTTTGGAATATTACTTAACCTCTTTAAACTTCAGTTAGTTCCTCATCTATAAACGTGATCTAATACAGCCTAATTTAGAGGGGCACGCCAGGTGTAGTGAGGTAGTGTGTGTCGTGTGACTCACTTATGCTGGCGTCCTGGAGGTAACTTTGACCGGCTCACGAGAGCTGACTGTTCACATCTCTTCCCAGCACTTTATTCAAGTGACATAACGTGGGTGTAGCTTGAAATAGGCCATAGTGGGACCATGGAAATTGGCAGACACAGTCAATTTTTTTTTTTTTTTTTTACCACCCAGACGGCTGCTGATAAACATTTACCAGCATGCCACTGGGCTCAAGGTAGGGCAGCCAATAAATGGTGATTCCTTTCCCCTTTCCTCCTAATTCACGTAGGTGCTCTCGGTCAAGTGCTTGAGAGGTCTGGAGTAGATGCTCCCTCACTTGCTCTCAGAAGGAATCTGCTACAAAGCCTTGATCTTGGACCCCTAGCCTCCAGGCTGTGAGATAATACATTCTTGTTGAAGACACTTTGGTAACAGCCCTAGGAAATGAATGCCCATTCCCTCATCCATAACACTTTTTATGCTTCAGGAATTAAAAACAATTTTCTGGCCATTCTCCCCTCTTATACTTAATCAGATCCTGACAACAAAAGTCAGGAACAGACAGTTCTAAGGAGAAGTTGCATTGCCAGAAAGCTAGACATAGATAAAATTTTTATTTACACATTCTCTAATGTGACATTTCTGTCTTATTATCTAATTTTATTTTTTTTCTTCACTAACGAACACATTGTTAACTGGCTTGAATCCAGGGAGTGTCTGATTGAGGTCCAAACCTCATCTCTTTGAAGCACATGTAGTAATTTCCATTTTTAAATCCACAGTACTTGGGGTTTTGGAAAAAACCTGTGTCAGCACATTTGTTCTTTTTTCTTTTCTTTTTTTTTTTTCTCCAATGAGTCAACTCTTCGCATGAGGTGGCCAAAGTACTGGAGTTTCAGCTTTAGCATCATTCCTTCCAGAGAAATCCCAGGGCTGATCTCCTTCAGAATGGACTGGTTGGATCTCCAGTTGGACTATGAAGAAGGCTGAGTGCAGAAGAATTGATGGTTTTGAACTGTGGTGTTGGAGAAGACTCTTGAGAGTCCCTTGGACTGCAAGGAGATCCAACCAGTCTATTTGTTCTTTTTTCATAAAATAAAATAGTCAGGAAATTGCACAGACATTGCCACATAGACAAGACACATTGGAACATTGTTGGTTGACAGGTAGTATGGCTAAGAATGTTAATATATCAGCCCACGGAAAAAATTTTAGTCTTGGGACCCCATGAACTGTATCTTGCCAGGTGCCTCTGTCTGTGGGATTCTCCAGGCAAGAATAGTGGAGTGGGTTGCCAATTCCTTCTCCAGGGGATCTTCCCGACCCAGGAATCGAACCTAGGTCTCCTACATTGCAGGCAAATTCTATACTGACTAAGCTATGAGGAAAGCCCCAAAAGTGCAAGTATTAGTCACTCAGTCGTGTCCGACTCTGTGACCCCATGGTCTGTCCATGGAATTCTCCGGGCAAGAATACTGGAGTGGGTTGCCATTCCCTTCTCCAGGGGATCTTCCTACCCAGGGATCGAACTCAGTCTCCTGCATTGCAGGCAGATTCTTTACCATCTAAGCTACCAGGGAAACCCTAGTGTATAAAAGGCACTTTAAGAGAGTCATCGTATAATTCATGTAAGATGATGGGTTGTGTGTAAGTCTAGGCCAGAGGTACAGGAAGAGAGGTAAGATGATGGGTTGTGTGTATAAGTCTAGACCAGAGGTACAGCAAGAGTGGTGGTGAGAGGGGTCTGTTAGAGCAGAAGGAATATTTTATCAAGTGGCATTGGTCAGAATTTCTGGTGAATGGAAACACCTTTAAGTCAGTTTTATTGTTTTAAAATAATGCGTTCCTTTCTTAACCTGTGCCAAGGCTGATTGTTCTCACTCTTTTTTTATGTCATTGGTCTAGGCTGTAACTTCAGTCATGACCCTAACATTTTCTTGTTGGGAAACATCCATTCCTGAATCCTGTTGTTTTTAGGAAACAAAATCCCTTTGATTCTCCTATTAGGAGGACCTTCACTTTTTCTAAACCAGAGAGAGTTTGGGAGAGAGTCTGAGAGAGAGAGCCACTTTCCTGTGGCATCAATTTCCTGTGATGGTTTCTTACAACTGAATGAGAAAAACTTTGCAACTCTATTTTTAACAACTTGGGTTTATGCTGATGAAAATTACTTTATGACATGTTCTGTGACTCTCTCCCTGCTTGTACATTTAAAGTACTATTTAAAGTAATAACATTTGTAATTTTCAAAAGACTTTGTTTTTCTAATTTTAAAACTAATACATGTTCCATGTAGAATTTTGGAAAAAATCTGAAAAGTCAAAGAAGAAATCACCCATAAATTTACCAATGATACATTTTGTTATATGTACTTAGTTTTCAAAAAATACATATGTACATAGATGTATTAATGTATGCATTTACACTATACATTCTTGTTACATTGGGATTATGCTAAATAATATCAGTTTAAAAATGAAGTTACTTAGTGGTTTCCTTGTAGCAGATGTTTCTTCTAAGTAGTGACTCTTATTTTAAAAAAACTATAAGCTTTTAAATCCCATAGTTTGAGTTATAGGAAGTTGGAAATAAGATTTCGAGGAATTATTTTCCTATTATCACAGTCCCTAATACTGCTGGTTTATTGTCGTTGGTTATTTATGCTAAATTCAGTTAAATAAATAGGTTAAAAGAAATCTAAAGTGGCTTTAAGTGATTAGATAAATCAAAAGAATAATATAATCCTCTTCAAATTAATAAACAGTAAAGTGAACATTAAAAATAATATGCAATAATAATGATGACCATTTATCCCTTGTTTTAAAAGTATGCCAAGCACTTTTCATGTAATCTGATTTTATTCTCACAATTCTGTGAGGCATTATTCTTTTACACTCATTCTACAGATACAGAGACACTAATGGAGAAAGGCGAGGTGACATTCCCAGAGCAACCAGCTCTGCCCTGCTTAAAGGGCTTCCACTCTGATCTTGCATGTACTTTCCCTTCCTTCTGTCTGACATTTATAATGTGCTATTTGAAGGCTCTGTAACCTTCAGGACTGTTGGTATTGATGGTGTTCAACCATTCTTCATAGTTGATTTTCCTGCCTCAGACTGCATTGACACATTTGTTTAGAGCCCAGGGAACTACATAGGGGAGCCTATATTGCAAAAAACAGTAGGCTTGAGGACCTGCAGTCACCAAGAAAGCACTGAGCTTGGGCCACAACCCCTAGGACATGCAGCACAGAGTCCTTGAGGTGCTGGGGAGAGGCTGTTAAACTTATTTTTCATTAGCTCTGTCCTCAAGGATGGTCTATGGCAGGGGTTGGCAAACTATAGCCAAATATGCCTATTAGTTTTGCATTGCCTATGAGCTAAGGATGGTTTTTACATTAAAAAAAAAAAACCCAAATAAAAATATTTTGCAGCATGCAAAAATTATTTGCAGTTAAAATTTCAATGTCCATTATTTATTGGGTGCTCATTTGTCATGTATTACCTGTGGCTGCTTATGTACTAGAACAGCTGAGGTGAATAGTAGCAACTAGGACCATGTGACCTGCAAATACTAAATATTTACCATATGATCCTTCACAGAGAAAGTTTGTCAATCCCCAATCTAAGTATTAGGCCAATCCCTTTAAGCAACTTTCTAAGAAATTCAATTACTGACTGTTTTAAATTTCCCAGTTCATCACTCAAGAGAAGTAGCTCCGTGTACAGATTTGAACACGACTAATTTTATTCTTTTTTTTTCTCCTCAGTGGAATTTTGGGGAATGTCAGGTACAGTTGCTTTAGCCACTGTAGGCCTAAATTTAGATTCCTTAAGCTTTAAACCGAGGATCAAGTTGATAATTACTAAGTAAGTCTCATATTTTGTACTTGGTATAGGTCTCATAGAAGTTTAGTGCTTAAATGCCTTCATAAAAATAATAAAATTTCTTTTTATAACTTTTCTATCTTTTAATTTTTAATTTTACTGCCAGTCATATTTGAAAAGAACTTAAGTTACCAATGATTATTGACATTCCTATTATGAATTGATATTCCTATTATGAATAATGTAATATCAGTGGCTCAGAGATCATAGTACTTCTTCTAACTCTTTGATAAAAATTGAATTGTGAGAAGTTTAAAAACTACTTTATTCCTTTGTTTTCTACATAACATACCTGAATGACAGTATCATAGTACGAAAAGAGCTGGGAAAAGAAAAGTAGCAGAAAGGTGCAACACCAGCAAACTCTAAGCTAGCTTTACCTCTGCTGTAATAAGGGTATCTGTGGACAGAGTAAAAGCCATTTGCCTGTCTTCTCCGACAAATGCATTAGCTGTTCTCTGAGCAGCTGTGCTAAATTATAGAATTGTCTCAGAATTATTTCATACCAATTCATAGTCTAGTGTATAAATTCTTACATTGGATGAAAGCCAGTGTTGAAATGAGAAAAATAAGCCATTATCCTGAGTTTTCCTGTGAAGATTTGTTGCTTTAATATAAAGGACTATTTTTTTGTTCTGGAATTATGTCCTTCATACTTCTTAGATGTTTAAAATGTCATTTCTCTCATGAAATTCCAGTCATGGAAGATGGTACTTTTTAAAAAAATTACTCTGCAAACTTTTTAAAAAATGGCCTCTGTAGCTTATTTTAGTCTTGTGTATATGTGAATGACACTTTATTGATTTTCAAAAACCAGAAGCTTAGTAATAACTAGTTCATAGAACATATCCTTTTTGTCTGAATTTTGGACCATTTTCTGAGCTCAGTCATGCTATCTGTCAGCATCATTATAAATTACTCATTCTATTCATTCAATTGTTTATTCTTTTATGTATTCAACCAGGCCTTTCTTATTATCTCCTATGGCCTGGACATTGTATCCTAGGTTTGGGGCTTTGAAAATAAGTCCCTTCTCAGAAGACACTCATTGTTAAATGATGGATGTGTTTATTTAAGAGACTATGAATAAGTATAAATAATTATATCTTTATTGGAGAAGGCAATGGCAACCCACTCCAGTACTCTTGCCTGGAAAATCTCATGGGCGGAGGAGCCTGGTAGGCTGCAGTCCCTGGGGTTGCTGTGAGTTGGACACGACTGAGCAGCTTCGCTTTCACTTTTCACTTTCATGCATTGGAGAAGGAAATGGCAACCCACTCCAGTGTTATTGCCTGGAGAATCCCAGGGACGGGGGAGCCTGGTGGGCTCCCGTCTATGGGGTCGCACAGAGTCCGACACGACTGAAGCGACTCAGCAGCAGCAGCAGCAGGAGCAGCAGCAGGATCTTACTATATGTAAGGCATTTCTTAAGGTCCTATGGAGACATTTAAAAAATTCTTCTACTCAGTCAGTTATTCCATCATTTCTGAATTTTGATAAAACTAAGCTGTGGGGTTTGAGGTCCCACTTATACCCTTTTCTGTTAGGAGATCTGAATCAACTGAGTCAAGTGACAGGAGTCAGGTAGAGAATTGGACTGTCTGCTTGATTGGAGTAATGCTGTATCAGAGAACACGGTTTCTATTTGCAGCTAAAATGAGGCTTCCTAATGCTTCTTTCCCAGTGTAGATCTTGAGGCTTACCTATAGGGAGGCTGGTTTGTGGGTCAGACAGACGGTCATCCAGTCCTCTGAAAGGGGAGGTCTGAATAGAGGGGTTCAAGAAGGGGCAGGACTTGAGATCTGACTGTACAAGTCAGACCTGGCCCAGACCCAGGTGTGATACCACATGGAGCCAGAGCAGCCCCACACCCTAAGCACTGAATCTTTGGAGGTGGGGCTAGATGCGTATATTTTTGTTTTTGCTTTTTTTAAGTTTTTTTTTTTTTGATGTGGACCATTTTTAAAGTCTTTATTGAATTTGTTACAACGTTGCTTCTGTTTTACGTTTTGGTTTTTTGGCTGCGAGATGTGGGTTCTTAGCTCCCAGACCAGGAATCGAAACCCATACCCTCTGCCCTAGAAGGAGAAATCCTAACCGCTGGAAGGCCAGGGAAGTCACAAGACATGTAGATTTTTGGAAAGCAATTTGAGTGGTTCTAATGTGCTTCTCTGCTTGAGAACCATAGTGTTGTAGATGACTGGGACTGTGGGGACTCAGAGGAGTATCATGTCCAGCGAGTGTGCTGAGGATATTTTTCCTGAAGAGTATGGGGTTAGAGTCAGCCTCACAACATCTTTAGGAATTTGGTAGATGAGAAATCAGAGGAGACCTTCAAGATAAGGGCATGAGTGTGCCCATATGACCCAGCAATCCCGCTACTTAGGCATATATTCTGAGGAAACCAAAATTGAAAAAGACACAGGTACCCCAATGTTCATTGCAGCACTATTAACAATAGCTAGAACATGGAAGTAACCTACATGTCCACTGACAGATGAATGGATAAAGAAGCTGTGGTACATATATACAATGGAATGCTGCTGCTGCTGCTGCTAAGTCGCTTCAGTCGTGTCCGACTCTGTGCAACCCCATAGACGGCAGCCCACCAGGCTCCCCCGTCCCTGGGATTCTCCAGGCAAGAACACTGGAGTGGGTTGCTATTTCCTTCTCCAATGCATGAAAGTGAAAAGTGAAAGTGAAGTCGCTCAGTCATGTCCGACTCTAGCGACCCCATGGACTGCAGCCCACCAGGCTTCTCCGTCCATGGGATTTTCCAAACAAAAGTACTGGAGTGGGGTGCCATACTCAGCCATAAAAAGGAATGCATTTGAGTCAGTTCTAATGAGCCTATTATACAGTGTGAAGTAAGTCAGAAAGAGAAAATAAATATCATATACTGATGCATATATATGGTATCTGAAAAGATGGTACTGATGAGTTTTTTTTCAGGGCAGCAATGGAGAAACAGACATAGAAAACAGACCTATGGACCCCGGGGAAGTGGAGGAGGGAGAGGGTAGGATGTATGGAGAGAGTGACAGAAATTTACATTACCATATGTAAAATAGATAACCAATGGGAATTTGCTGTATGACTCAGGGAACTCAAACAGGTGCTCTGTGACAATCTAGAAGGGTAGGATGGGGAGGGAGATGGAAGGGAGGTTTGGAAGGGAGGGGACATGGGTGTACCTATGGATGATTCTTATTGATGTATGACAGAAAACCACAGAATTCTGTAAAGCAATTATCCTTCAGTTAAAAAAATAAATTAAAAAAAAAAGATAAGGCATGAGTGTGCCTGCTCAGTCACTCAGTCATGTCCAACTCTTTGTGACCCTGTGATCTGTAGCCTGCCAGGTTCCTCTCTCCATGGGATTCTCCAGACAAGAATACTGGATAAAGGACTTTCATGCAAATCACCAAGGGAGAAGTAGTGCAGAGTGTGTTGAGGGGATCCAGTCAGCTATTACAAAGTCAGGGTTAACCAGACAGGGGGCTCCTTGCAGCAGCCTCAGCTGTGGTTTCAGTCATGCGTCTGACATGGATATGCTGCCAACTCATCTCAGCAAAATCGCCACATCACCAACTTGGTGGGAGGTGAAATCTTTATTTTTCTGCCTTGATCTTACTACTCTGCTGTGAGAGAGGCAGCCCGCAGATATTGGTGTGATGAGCGTGATGGGAATATGAAACAATATATTTTAGTTCCAACAAAATACTTTTAATGAAATTCATTAATTTTTATTTCAGTTCAGTTCAGTCGCTCAGTTGTGTCCAACTCTTTGTGACCCTATGAATCGCAGCATGCCAGGCCTCCCTGTCCATCACCATCTCCCGGAGTTCATTCAAACTCAGGTCCATCGAGTCAGTGATGCCATCCAGCCATCTCATCCTCTGTCGTTCCCCTCTTCCTCCTGCCCCCAATCCCTCCTAGTTTATTTATAATGTTTATTAATATCAACATAATACAATGTAGTGACTCAATATTTTTATAGTTTTTACTCCATTTAAAGTTATTATAAAATGATGGCTATATTTTCCTGTGCTATATATCTTTTTTGCTTATTTATTTTATACATAGTAGTTTTTATCTCTTAATCCCTTACTCCTATCTTGCTCTTCTTTTTCCCCACTGGTAACCACTAGTTTGTCCTCTATATCTGTGAATCTGATTCCAACAAAATAGTTTTTAAATGTTGATAGTAGCGGTGATGGAGGCAAAGACCTCTACTAAGACAAGAATGGTAGATATGTGATAGATGCTTTTATGTGAAAAGGAAACTTTTTTTTTTTTAAAGCACATCCCTTAAAGTGTGATTTCCTTTCCATTTATCCTAGGTTTCTAATAATGTTTTCATGTATATTCCAACATTTAATATACACTTTCTTTGGCATCGTAATTGGATGTGGAGAAGTCAAATATTTTCAATTTCACACTGTAGTTTTCATGTTTATCTTATTTGTAACAGTGAATTTTGTAAGGTAAGGATTATAATTTAAAGTTTGCTTACTGGACTCAGGTTCTCAAGTCCAGAATTAGAATTGAGAAGTGGGTTATAGCAAAAGGAGCTATGGACATGCAGTCAGGAAACCTGTATTGTTGTCAAGGTCCTGACAATAGCTTGCTGTGGAACTGAGGGAAAGTCTATTAACTCTTCAAGGTTTCATCTGTAAAAAGAGAAGGGGCAGAACAGCAGCATCAGCAGAACCCATGAGCTTGATAGAGATGCAAATTCATGAGCCCATCTCATTTAACTGATTTGAATCTCTGGAGATAAGATGCAGGGAACTGTTTCAACATGTTTAAGTGTGAGCACCCCAGGAACCAGATTAATGGCTTCTAACATTTTGTTGACTTCATCATCATTTATTATTGTCATAACTATGATAAAGCCATTTATTTAACATTAAACTGTGCCTAGTATGTCACAAGAAAATAAAGTGTGTCACAGTTTCCATTGTTTCCCCATCTATTTGCTGTGAAATGATGGGACCAGCTGCCATGATCTTAGTTTTTTGAATGTTGAGTTTAAGCCAGGTTTTTCACTCTCCTCTTTCACCTTCATCAAGAGGCTCTTTAGTTCCTCTTCGCTTTATGCTGTAAAGAGACTTATTGAGAAAAATGTTTTGGAGATGGTGAGTCAAACAAAGGCCTGGATGTCATAATCATTGCTAGCATGTGTTAAGTGCGGACCACCATCATTCTAAGCCCTATGAATGTTACTTCATTTAGTTGAATCTTCATGAAAGTCCTTTGAGGCAATTCAGTGATTATTATTTTTCCATTTTACAAATGAAGAAATTGAGGCTTGAAAAGATTAAATAACTTGCTTAAGGTTTCATGGTAATAAAAGTCTAAATTTGAACCTAAGTAGACTGACTCCAGAGCCTTTGCTAAACTGCCTTTCTCTCTTTGATATCAAGAAATAACATTAGTTCTATTTCATCTGGACTCAATGGTATTTTAGAGAAAAATTGTTTAGTAAGGCTGAAAATGTTGCTAATCACTTTGTGAAAAACTTAAATGCAAGGTAGAGGTGCTGTGCTGTGCTAAGTCACTCAGTCATGTCCGACTCTTTGCGACCCCGTGGATTGTAGCCCACCAGGCTCCTCTGTCCATGGGGATTTTCCAGGCAAGAATACTAGAATGGGTTGCCATGCCCTCCTCCAGGGGATCTTCCCAACCCAAGGATCGAACCCAGGTCTCCTGCATTGCAGGTGGATTCTTTACTATCTGAGCCACTGACAAGCTCCTTAGAAGGTCATGGCAGGATTCAGAAATTAGACCAGGAAGACCTGTAGATGATGAAGAATTTGTCCAAATTAATTATATATATTATAGATGGCAAATTGTAGATAACAGGAATCCTCTAAATTGTCTTATGAAATTCATAGCTAAGTGACTGATACACAATATCTTTTTTGAAGCTGAAATATATCAATTGTATTTCTGTTGAAATCTCATTTGAAGGACAATGAGATGCAAGTGGATTACAGATGGAATTTAAATTTTAGCATAGAGTCCTATAGAAAAATAATCTATAGTGAAAGGAGGCAGGAATTGAAATTATTTGTGTGATTTAGTGTATGATTCTTAGGGTGGCTCAGCTGGTAAAGAATCCCCCTGCAATGTGGGAGACCTGGGTTCAATCCCTGGGTTGGGAAGATCCCCTGGAGAAGGGAATGACTACCCACTCCAATATTCTGGCCTGGAGAACTCCAAGGACTGTATATCCATGGGATTGCAAACAGTCGGACATGACTGAGTGACTTTCACCTTCACTTTCTTGTAGCAGCTCAAAAAAATTTGGTTGAGCTAAATTTATTAAAGTGTCTACAATGATTTTACTTTTTCCTCATGACAGGTCCTCCTGGTCTAATTTCTGAATCCTGTCATGACCTTCCAGGGAGCTTGTCAATGTTATCTGAAGAAGTTTCCCTGCAGGGATTTACTACTAAAATCCTAAGCAGCACACACTAGTATTAATGATAATTTCTTATACTTGTATAGAACTTCTAGCCGTATTTTTCAAGATTTGAGTATTATATGCAAAATTTAGATAGTAGATTTGGTTAGTCCCAGAAAGTTTGAACAACTTATCAATAAACTGGATTGACTTCTCTTTTCTGAAAAAATTTTCATGAAATTTAGTATTTACTACATAATATCAACCATATTAAAAAAAAAAACCCAAAACACATGAATACATAAGGTGTGATTTAAACTAAATGTTTTTCTTTCAACAGGTTTGTTACTGTTGTGTTAGTGAGCCCTATTCTGATGCATTCAAGTTATGAGTACAACTGGAGGTGGGGAATTGTTATAGCATGGTCTGGAATTAAAGGAGTTTTTAGCTTGCTCTTTGCTCCTGAAGTTCATAATCTGGCTGAACAAAGAGTAGAGTCACCACAGCTGGTAAGAAAAATCATATCCCATGATTATTCATATTTACTCATTTTTATTTTGTAGCAGTTTTCATAGTACCCAGTAATAAAAGCTAACCATTTAAAAAATTAGATTTGGAGAATGCGTTCTTTTAATTAGAAAGGAGCTTATGGAGGAAAGTTTATGTTGATGGTGTGAAAGGGACCAAATATCAAGTAATGGTGATGGCTGTGGGAGTGAGATACACTTGGGATTTGAATTCGGGCCCCACCATTCACAGGTTGAGTGATCTTGGGTGAGTTTTTTATACTTGTGGGACTTCAAGTTGAGGATCACAATGATGCTTAGTAAAACGCTTGACAGCTTAGTAAATGTTCAATAGGTGTTGAACATAAAAATGCTGTTTTTCAAGAGCTGTCAGAAAGTATGAAAAAACCAGTACCCTGTCTAGAGCATTCCAGTTCCTATAGCATCAGAATGAAAACTGAAATGCTTATTAAATATACTAAGAAAAAAAGATTTTATAAATGTTTGAATTAAGGATCTAGTGAATATTTATATCTTTTCAGTTCAGTTCAGTCGCTCAGTCATGTTCAACTCTTTGCAACCCGTGGACTGCAGCATGCCAGGATTCCCTGTCCATCTCCAACTCCCGGAGTTTACTCAAACTCATGTCCACTGAGTTGGTGATGCCATCCAACCATCTCATGCTCTGTCATCCCTGTCTCCTCCCACCTTCAGTCTTTACCAGCATCAGGGTCTTTTCAAATGAGTCAGTTCTTCACATCAGGTGTCCAAAGTATTCGAGTTCCAGCTTCAGCATCAGTCCTTCCAATGAACACCCAGGACTGATCTCCTTTAGGATGGACTGGTTGGATCTCCTTGCAGTCCAAGGGACTCTCAAGAGTCTTCTCCAACACCACAGTTCAAAAGCATCAATTATTTGGCACTCAGTTTTCTTTGTAGTCCAACTCTCACATCCATACATAACTACTGGAAAAACCATAGCTTTGACTAGATGGACCTTTGTTGGCAAAGTAACGTCTCTGCTTTTTAATATGTTGTCTACATTGATCATAACTTTTCTTCCAAGGAGGAAGCATCTTTTAATGTCATGGCTGCAGTCACTATCTGGAGTGATTTTGAATCCCAAAAAAATAAAGTCAGCCACTGTTTGCACTGTTTCCCCATCTATTTGCCATGAAGTGATGGGACCAGATGCCATGATCTTAGTTTTCTGAATGTTGAGCTTTAAGCCAACTTTTTCACTTTCCTCTTTCACTTTCATCAAGAGGCTCTTTAGTTCTTCTTCACTCTCTGCCATAAGTGTGGTGTCATCTGCAGGTTGTTGATATGTCTCCTGGCAATCTTGATTCCAGCTTGTACTTCATCCATTCAGCCCAGGGTTTCTCATGATGTACTCTGCATAGAAGTTAAATAAGCAGGGTGACAATATACAGCCTTGATGTACTCCTTTTCCTATTTGGAACCAGTCTGTTTTTGTTTCCTGACATGCATACAGATTTCTTAAGAGGCAGGTCAGGTGGTCTGGTATTCCCATCTCTTGAAGAATTTTCCACAGTTTATTGTGATCCACACAGTCAAAGACTTTGACATAGTCAATAAAGCAGAAGTAGATGTTTTTCTGGAACTCTCTTGTTTTTTCGATGATCCAGCGGATGTTGGCAATTTGATCTCTGGTTCCTCTGTCTTTTCTAAATCCAGCTTGAACATCTGGAAGTTCACGGTTCACTGTTGAAGCTGGCTTGGAGAATTTTGAACATTATTTTACTAGCGTGGGAGATGAGCGCAATTGTGTGGTAGTTTGAGCATTCTTTGGCATTACCTTTCTTTGGGATTGGAATGAAACTGACCTTTTCCAGTCCTGTGGCCACTGCTGAGTTTTTCCAAATTTGCTGACATATTGAGAGCAGCACTCTCACAGCATCGTCTTTTAGGATTTGAAATAGCTCAACTGGAATTCCATCACCTCCACTAGCTTTGTTCGTAGTGATGCTTCCTAAAGCCCACTCAACTTCACACTCCAGGATGTTTGGCTCTAGGTGAGTGATCACAATATCCTGATCATCTGGCTCATGAAGATCTTTTTTGTATAATTCTTCTGTGTATTCTTGCTACTTCCTCTTAATATCTTCTGCTTCTGTTAGGTCCATACCATTTCTGTCCTTTATTGAGCCCATCTTAGCATGAAAAGATGCATAGTATCTTTCCCTTGGTATCCCTCTATCACTTGAAGAGATCTCTAGTCTTTTCCATTCTATTGTTTTCCTCTATTTCTTTGCATTGATCACTGAGGAAGGCTTTCTTATCTCTCCTTGCTGTTCTTTGGAACTCAGCATTCAAATGGATATATCTTTCCTTTTCTCCTCTGCTTTTTACTTCTCTTCACAGCTATTTGTAAGGCCTCCTCAGACAACCATTTTGCCTTTCTTTTTATTGGGGATGGTCTTGATCCCTGCCTCCTGTGCAATGTCACGAACCTCCGTCCATAGTTCTTCAGGCACTCTGTCTATCAGATCTAATCCCTTGAATCTATTTCTCACTTCCACTGTATAATGGTAAGGGATTTAATTTAGGTCATACCTGAATTGTCTAGTGGTTTTCCCCATTTTCTTCAATTTAAGTCTGAATTTGGCAGTAAGGAGTTCGTGATCTGAGCCACAGTCAGCTCCAGTCTTGTCTTTGCTGACTGTATAGGGCTTCTCCGTCTTTGGCTGCAGAGAATTTAATTAATCTGATTTCAGTGTTGACCATCTGGTGATGTCCATGTGTAGTCTTCTCTTGTGCTGTTGGAAGAGGGTGTTTGCTATGACTGGTTCGTTCTCTTGGCAAAGCTCTATTAGCCTTTACCCTGCTTCATTCTGTACTCCAAGGCCAAATTTGCCTGTTACTCCAGGTATTTCTTGACTCCCTACTTTGGATTCCAGTCCCCTATCATGAAAAGGACATCTTTTTTGGGTGTTAGTTCTAGAAGGTCTTGTAGGTTCTTCACAGAACTGTTCAACTTCAGCTTTTTCAGCATTATTGTTTGGGGCATAGACTTGGTTTACTGTGATACTGAATGGTTTGCCCTAGAAACGAACAGAGATCATTCTGTTGTTTTTGAGATTGTATCCAAGGGCTGCATTTTGAACTCTTTGGTTGAATGTGATGGATACTCCATTTCTTCTAAGGGATTCTTGCCCACAGTAGTGGATAGAATGGTCATCTGAGTTAAATTCACCCATCCCAATCCATTTTAGTTTGCTGATTCCTCAAATGTTGATATTCATTCTTGCCATCTCCTGTTTGACCACTTCCAACTTGCCTTGGTTCATGGACCTAACATTCCAGGTTCTTGTGCAGTATTGCTCTTTACAGCATTGGACTTTACTTCCATCACCAGTCACATCCACAACTGGGTGTTGTTTTTGCTTTGGCTCCGTCTCTTCATTCATTCTTTATGTCGTTTAGGGCTAAATAAAAAATTAATTTCTTAAAAATTTTGGCCTAGGCTACATTATCCACAGTGCAAGACAGAACTTGGTTTCCTTTCTACTCTCTCTCAAAACCTTTTCCCCATGGGCCACCCAGTGGATTTCCAGGCCAGAGGGAAATCAGGCAGTGGCAGCATCAGTGAGATGCCAGGGAAGGTCCAGAGAGCGCAGAACATCTGCTGACAGTGTTAGCGTACCTTGGTATTTGTGACAGTACTCTGTGAGCTCACTGGATAGGTTGTTAGAAGTTTCTAGAATTCCCAGGATACTCCTGCCACTTCTTGGTGAGATGAATCTCAAACCTACTCCTGGGAAGGCAAAAAGTGCCTAAATAATGTGAATTAAGAACACTACCCATCAGGACTTCCCTGCTGATCCACTGGTTAAGTCTTTACCTTCCAATTCAGGGGGTGTGGGTTCGATCCTTATTCAGAGAGCTGAGATCCCACTTCCACTGGGGCCAAGAAGCCAAAACATAAAACAGAGACAATATTTTAACAAATTCAATAAAGACTTTAAAAATAGTTCATTCCAAAAAAAATTCTTATATAAAGAAAGAGTACTACCCACCTCCCAAGGAACCTTAATCTGGAGGTAAATGTACAGAGTTTTTTGATATTATCCTACTGCAAGTACAGAATTTTCTCTTCTTTGCTCTTTTACTCCTGTCCTAGAAGATCCTAGGAGTACGGTAGTTTTTCAGATGTCTTTTCTGGAAGGAGCAAGTATCACCTCCCTCATCTTGTATGTGAGGAAACCAAAACCAAACAAAAATAGCATGTTAGTGAAAGAACTCAGGTACCCTAACTCCCCAAAGAGAAAGAGCTGATTTTTTAATGGTGCTTTAAAAAATAATGGAGTATCATAATCCTCGCCATCTTTCCTGAGGATTTACACTCCATGTCTGTGGGCATGGTCTGGAAATGCATTTGGAGTCCAAATATACCTGAGTTTTTGCAGAGAGTTTGGATCCTTCTGTGTTCCAGAGGAAAAGAATAATGACCAGTATTTGAGTTCCCTCAGTTTTCTTTTGTGCAGGGAATTGGCCTAAAACCAAGACAATGAAATGTTAACTAACATGTGAGTATCATTTTCCAGTGTTTCCCAAATTTGTCTGATGTTATGAATATGTTTGATGCCACCCCAGACCTACAGAGTCAGAATCTGCAGGGAATTAACCTGGGAGTCAGTGTCTTTAAGAAGCACTTCAGGTGCTTATTAAATAAGATTAGTCATTTGGGATATGCTCTCTGAAGACACACTGCTACTAACTCCATGTTTCTGTAAAGGACGTTGAGACTCAGAGTAGTTAAGTTCACTGGCCTCAAATTCCATGGTTAGTAAATGGCAGAGCCAAGATCTACAAATGTGGTTATGCTTCTGTGCGGTGCCTCTCTGAACCCCACTGCAGTTCTTCAGAGCTTCTTATAAGGCTTTATGTAGTAAATGCTTGTGGTAGGTGCAGTTCCCTGTTACTACTGCCTGCTGTTGCTGAACTTCCTGCCCCAAAACAGCCCTTTTGCTTCTTCTTACTTAGCAGAGGTAGGATTTAAAATAAAATTAAAAAAAAAAAAATAAAATAAAGGAAAGATTCTTGTGAAAAAAAAAATGTGGATTAAGGTTGAATTTTGTTGGTGATTAACTGAACAATGATTCCCTTTGGAGAACTTATTAATGTGTGTCTGTTTTGTCTTTCAGTTTATATTGTACATACAAGTAATATCCTTAATGACCTTGGGAATAAATTCATACGTGATGACTCGTTTGGCCAAGACATTAGGTAAAGTCTACTTAACCAGGAAGAATAATTCGAATAGATTGTTGAGGGAGAGGGTGGGATGATTTGGGAGAATGGCATTGAAACATGTACAATATCATATAAGAAACTAATTGCCAGTCCAGGTTCGATGCAGGATGCACGGTGCTTGGGGCTGGTGCACTGGGATGACCCAGAGGGATGGTATGGGGAGGGAGGTTGGGGGAGTGGTGGTGGTTCAGGATGGGGAACACGTGTGCACCCCTGGCGGATTCATGTTGATGTATGGCAAAACCAATACCATATTGTAAAGTAATTAGCCTCCAATTAAAATAAATAAATTTAAATTAAAAAAAAAAAGAGGTGAGGAGGGAAGGCCTAGGATGGAATGGTCAGCCCTGAGGCAAAGAACATGGAGCAATGAACTTGAAAAGGAGCTAAGAAGCTTAGCTCAATCCCATTTATAGACTGAAAAACACTCAAATCAACTTTTGTGGTGATTTTAATGTTTTCTGTAACTCACTAAACCTGCCATTTTTGCATCTCTGTCTTTTTCCCAAAGTTATAAAAATTTTTAAAAAACAACAAAGTTTTCAAATTTTGGAATAAAGTATAGAAAAAGAAAAGATTGTTGCTGGAGGTAGGACATTTCTTCTGGAGCTCAAGGAATTGATCATGAAATCACTCAGTTTTCATTCACTCCCTGTTAATAGAAACCACATTAAGAGTGACTTAAACAAGACAGAAGTTGTTTCCCACCACCCCCCATCAGAAAATCAAGAAGAGTGGGATGGTTCTTTTCTACGAGGTTGTCCAGAGATTTCAAATCCTTCTCTTTCATTCCTCCTCTGCTTCCCAGAGTGTTGCTCTTGTCTGCAGGGTAGAAGTGGGCTCACAGTCACAGTTGTCTTCAATCCAGTCAACTAGAAAGGGAAAATGGGGTGGGAGTGATGGCGGTGGTGATGGTGTCAGTGGAGAGTAAGGAGCTTATTTAAAGAAGCTTCCTTCTGCCTCTAGAAGTTGTACATATCATTACCACTCACAGACCATTGGCCAGAACTTAGTCTCATGGGCACACAACAGCGAAGGAAGATGGGAAGTACTATTTTAACTGACTGGTCATGGGCTTAGCCAAAGCATGGAGATTCTATTGGGAAAGAAAGAAGAGAATGAAGGGGAGCCATAAGCAGGCTCTGCCAGAGTTGCCTGTTTCTAGAAAATATGTAAAGCTGTTGATAATAAAATATATAAATATAATAAAATCACAAAAAGGCCCATGTTCAATAGAGAAATCAGGATAAGATAATCAGTGGTTTAATGGCAACCCACCCAGTACTCTTGCCTGGAAAATCCCATGGATGAAGGAGCCTGGTAGGCTACAGTCCATGGGGTCGCTAAGAGTCAGACACGACTGAGCGACTTCACTTTGACTTTTCACTTTCATGCATTGGAGAAGGAAATGGCAACCCACTCCAGTGCTCTTGCCTGGAGAATCCCAGGGGCGGTGGAGCCTGGTGGGCTGCCGTCTATGGGGTCACACAGAATCGGACACGACTGAAGCGACTTAGCAGCAGTGGAGTCCATGAGGAAAGAGAGGGTGGGGCAGAATTACACAGAGTCTTGGAGGAGTAAGGCCTTAATATCATTCAGTGTCCCATGGCCTGATCCTCAGCTTTGCTGGTGCAGAGACCTGATTTTGTCAGAGTGTCTAGAATTAATCAGATGGCCGGAAATTTACATCTGTTGCACTCCCAGGAGAATAGAGAAGCAGCAGAAAATCAATTTATTAATTTATAATGAGGATGATTTCTGTGTCTGAAATAATTGTGATCATTATTCAGGGTTTTCACCTCTAAATACCAATTTCCTTAATAAATCAAATTGGTAATCAGAAGGTTTTTGGGAAGGTGTGGAACTTGGGAGAGGTTGATGGAAGGGTACTGAGGAAGGAGAGTTCTTATAAATAGAGAAATAGCTTGGTGAATTCAGCTTCTCTGGTTGTTTCTTGCCATAGTTCTGCCCACTCCTGAAACTGTGCCATATCAACACTATAGCAGAGCTTTTTGTGAAAGCTGACCTCAAAGTCCAGGGCTCCAGTATATGAATAGGACTAGGAAATGGGGCAGAGTTTTGGCAGCGCTCCTTCTCCCCCAGTCATGGGGTTTGCTCTTGTTTGCAGTGGAAAGTTGTGCTTGGGCCAGCATGAGCTTGCTACGCTGGAGTGTGAGTGAAGTTAACTCAATCCCTGAAGGTTTGCTTACACCTCCCTTCCCACCAATTTTCATAGGCTTTCAGGGACCCAGACCCACTCTGCTCTCTTGGCTTATGACATGGCATCTGGTTTTCTCCCGTGCTTGTTTGCTTGAGGTTGCTCTTACTCTGATACTCAGAAACAAGTTCAAGAGGTTTTACTATCATGGAAACATTTTTTTCTTCTCCTTTTCTTCCCATACAATTTTTTTTTATTGTATTTACATGAACTGTAAACTTGCAGATATTCAGGCTGGTTTTAGAAAAGGCAGAGGAACCAGAGATCAAATTGCCAACATCCGCTGGATCATCGAAAAAGCAAGAGAGTTCCAAAAAAACATCTATTTCTGCTTTATTGACTATGCCAGAGCCTTTGACTGTGTGGGTCACAATAAACTGTGGAAAATTCTGAAAGAGATGGGAATACCAGACCACCTGACCTGCCTCTTGAGAAACCTATATGCAGGTCAGGAAGCAACAGTTAGAACTGGACATGGAAGAACAGATTGGTTCCAAATAGGAAAAGGAGTACGTCAAGGCTGTATATTGTCACCCTGCTTATTTAACTTATATGCAGAGTACATCATGAGAAACGCTGGACTGGAAGAAGCACAAGCTGGAATCAAGATTGCCAGGAGAAATATCAATAACCTCAGATATGCAGATGACACCACCCTTATGGCAGAAAGTGAGGAGGAACTAAAACGCCTCTTGATGAAAGTGAAAGAGGAGAGTGAAAAAGTTGGCTTAAAGCTCAACATTCAGAAAACTAAGATCATGGCATCTGGTCCCATCACTTCATGGCAAATAGATGGGGAAACAGTAGAAACAGTGTCAGACTTTATTTTTGGGGCTCCAAAATCACTACAGATGGTGACTGCAGCCATGAAATTAAAAGACGCTTACTCCTTGGAAGGAGGGTTATGACCAACCTAGATAGCATATTCAAAAGCAGAGATATTACTTTCCCAACAAAGGTCCATCTAGTCAAGGCTATGGTTTTTCCTGTGGTAATGTATGGATGTGAGTGTTGGACTGTGAAGAAAGCTGAGCGCCGAAGAATTGATGCTTTTGAACTGTGGTGTTGGAGAAGACCCTTGAGAGTCCCTTGGCCTGCAAGGAGATCCAACCAGTCCATCCTAAAGGAGATCAGTCCTGGGTGTTCATTGAAAGGACTGATGCTAAAGCTGAAACTCCAGTACTTTGGCCACCTGATGCAAAGAGCTGACTCATTTGAGAAGACCCTGATGCTGGGAAAGATTGAAGGCAGGAGGAGAAGGGGACGACAGAGGATGAGATGGCTGGATGGCATCACTGACTCGATGGACGTGAATCTGAGTGAACTCTGGGAGTTGGTGATGGACAGGGAGGCCTGGCGTGCTGTGATTCATGGGGTTGCAAAGAGTCGGACACAACTGAGTGACTGAACTGAACCTCAGAATTTTCATTATGAAACAAATATGTATGGCACATACTTTATCCTCAGAATCGATGCTCATCCTTTCTGGAATTACTCTCATGTTACCATGTAATTAACAAAACTGAATTTTATCAGGAAGAATTTCAAATTAGCTTCTTCCACCTGGTCTAATGCTTTTAAGAGAGCCGTCCTCTGAATCTAGAGCCTGTCAGGCTAAGTGAAGTAAGTCATAAAGAGAAAAACAAATACCATATGATATCACTTATGTGGAATCTAATAAAAATAAGACACACATGAACACATTTATGAAACAAAAACAGGCTTACAGATATAGAGAACAGACTTGTGGTTGCCAGGAGGGAAGGGAGGGAAGGGCTGGGAATTTGGGATTAGCAGACACAAACCTTTACATATAGGATGGATAAACAACAAGGGCCTACTCTATAGCACAGGGAACTATATTCAATGTCCTGTGATAAATCATAATGGAAAAGAATATGTGTGTGTGTGTGTGTGTGTGTGTGTGTATGTTTGTATATTAGAGCAAGGCCTCCCTTGTGGCTCAGCTGGTAAAGAATCCGCCTGCAATGCGGGAGACCTGGGTTCGATCCCTGGGTTGGGAAGATCCCCTGGAGAAGGGAAAGGCTACCCACTCCCAGTATTCTGGCCTGGAGAATTTCACTGGACTGTATAGTCCATAGTATCGCAAAGAGTTGTACATGACTGAGCAACTTTCACTCACTCATGTATATATATAACACTATCACTTTGCTGTCCAGCAGAAATTAAACACAACATTGTAAATCAACTATACTTCAATAAAATTTAAAAGAAAGGAGAGAGAGGGAAAGATTCATCCTCATATTCTTCCAGAATCATCTTAAACACAGGAGTTCATTTAAATGTACTGGTACAACCAATCCGTCCCCTCATACCCGTGTTTTCCCAGAGCAACTGGAAAGTGGCTGTTGCTCATCCTAATGGGTGGGATGTAATTACACAAATGAATAAACTTCCTCCTAGTGTGCTCTATGCTATGGGAATTTTAAATCCAAAGCTAACACATGCTAACTCTTTAGCATGCAGTCAAATGCATCTTTGCTGTGGACCGTAGAGAACTGAGAGGGATATGATTTCAAATCTTCTTTAATCCCTGAAAATTTCAAATATCAAACACCACAGGGTCCTGTAGAGAATGCAATAAAGTTAAACTGAAACATTTTAATAACGTTTTAAACTATTTGAGCTCTCATATGCAGTTATGAATAGATTAACATTTAATTGATGTATAGTTGATTTAGATGTTTTGTTAGTTTCTGCTGTACAGCAAAGTGATTCATTTATACATATGTGTACATTCTTTTTTATATTCTTTTCCATTATGCTTTATCATAGGATGTTTAATGCAGTTCCCTATGCTATACAGTAGAATCTTATTTTTTATTGAGAACAGTTTTATTGAGATGGAATTCTGAGTGTGTAGGCTGAGCTCACTAATTAAATTTCTCCTTTTGGTAAGCAAGCTTGATAGCTGTAACTTCAAATTGATACTTCAGGATGATACAAACTGCCACAAATTTTGGACGTAAAGATTTGTTGGTCAGGAAACGGAGATGTTAAATTGGAGGCATCTCTATTGCAGTGGTCTTTAAATTTTATTATGTATAAGAATCAGTTGGAGAAATTGCTAAAATGAAAATTCTCAGGCCAGTCAGATTCTCCAGACATGGGGCAAAGCCCAGGAATAATTCAACAGGCAATTCTTCTACCTGTAGAAGGTACAGGTAATTTTCCATACTTTGAGAAATACTGACTGGATGACTTGAAATAGTGAGTCATGTTTCTAGCTATAGGAAACAAAAAGAAACTAAGAAAACATTCTTTAGCAGTTGAGTCAGATAAAGTTGAGCTGCACAGCCAAAAGGAATTGGGTATTTGGGTAATTTTCTGGAAAATTTTGGGCAAATAGTTGTCCTTGCTCTAAGCACTATGATTTGGCTCTGCAGGTGATGCCAAGATTTCACTACATCATGTAACATTTCAATTCCCTGTGCATTCTTCACTATTTTATTAAGGTCCTTCCTTTTCTTTGTCATAGATTTGTGTGTCCTTTCCATTCCAAGACAGATGGCCATGCAAAATGCCATTAAGCACATCCAGGAGATGATACAGAGCAGAATAACTTTATTTAAAACAGAAAAACTTTTGACAAATGTTAATTGGACCTTAGTAGAAGAAAAAACAAAGATTGAATACATCATTCCTGTGAGTTGATTCCTGGCAAAAACTAGTCCTTTCCCTTTCTATTTCTTTTGTTTATTATGCAAAACTTGATTCTGCTGGTTATAGGACAGGATACTGAAGAGAGATACATTGACTAGCTTTTTTCTATCAGCCAAAATACTCTGAATTCTGTCTCTGAACAGATATTGGTGATCTGGCCTTATTTGCCAAATACAAGAGAACTGGTGTTTTTACAAATAGGCTGATTGAGTAACTATGAATGGCTTCTGCCAGGGTGATATTTTCCAGCTGGTTGAGGAAGCGAGCGATCTCTCCCTATACAAGTACTATTCAAAAGCAGAAAACACAGGCAGCTTCAGAGAGCAGTCAAACATAGACCGGTTTGGGGAAGAATTTGGTTTCTAAATCTCCCCAAATGAATAGTTACTTCACCACAATTGAAATCAACATTTCTAACATGAGAATGTTTTTCACTTAGACACAGCCCTTCATTTTAGCAATTCTGATTTGAGTTATTGGAATCTTAGTCAAGCAGAGTATTTGACAGCTCCTAATCCTTTTTACTTATTTTTAACTCTGTCTCTGTTCAGACTCCTCATGTTTCCAGTGACAGTAAGGCGAAGGAAGAGTTCCCAACAGATGAAGTTTTAATAGAAGAAGCCCGATTGCATGTAGCTATAATCCAAATAGTTAGTATCCTTCACATAATCTGCTTTTTATTTATGTATTTTATTCTTGCAATGTTTTTAATTCTTACATATGGTTTTCAGATGACTAGAAAAATTTTCACCTTTTGATTGGTTGTTAAACTTTGATTTATTAAAGTTAGAAAAATAAATTTCTAAGGCTTTAAATTCAAGTTACAAACCTTATTCTATTTCTAAGTCTAGCAAATTTTAGCAGTTCATTCTTAGGGAGCCTTTGAATAATATTTTGTGCCATTTACACAATTAAACATCTTCAAATATTTGAAACTGCTTTCACAGATTTAAGTATGTTAGTTCCTTTTATATAAAATGTTCTCAAGTGCTTATTTAACTCTTGTAAATCTAATAAGCTAAAATCTAATGAATTAAACATTCTCTTAAAATATTTAAGATTTAATATTTGAATGTTATAGTGTAAACATAGATTATGAGATAAAATCAAGTTTGAATCAACTTATCAAATTGTACATTTAAAACTAGGGTTTTATCCTAATAGTACAAATTTTATTCAAATTTACAAGTATGTACTTGCTCATTATGCCCGGAATCCTTCCTTTTTATTTTCAATTTAGAATCTATTATGAAGAATTTCTAATGCATACAAAAGTAGATAAAATAGTGTACCAAACCTCCACGTACCTATCACTCAGCCTTCACAAACATCCACACATGACCAGCCTTGCCCCGTCTGCACCCTCAGTCACTCTCTCATCTCCCAGTTTATTTTGAAACAAATCCCAGATGTTATTCAATATATCATTTCATCTGCAAATATTTCAGTATGTATCTTGAAATTTTAAAGTCTTAAAAAACAGTAAAATACTAATATTGTGCCTAAAGATTAATTCCTTAATAACATCAAATATTGGTCAATGATCAGTTTTCCAGTTATCTCATAAATGTGATCAATGCATAGTTCCCGCTTACATCTTTAAATTGCATTTCAATGAAATCATATATTGCAATTAATGAATATGTACTTTGCTTGCATGCGTGCTATCGCTTGAGTTGAATGTGACTCTGCAACCCTATGGACTGCAGCCCACCAGGCTTCTCTGTCCATGGGATTTTCAAGGCAAGAATACCAAAGTGGGTTTTCACACCCTCCTGCAGGGGATCTTCCTGACCCTGGGATCAAACCCACATCTCCTGTGGCTCCTGACTTGCAGGTGGATTCTTTACTGCTGAGCCATCGGGGAAGCCCAGAATATGTAATTTAGGTCTCTTTTAATCTATAAATTCCTCTTTTTTTTTTTCCTATTGAAAAAAGGACATATTTCTTCTTAATACAAAAACATTAACACTATATTGATTTAAAAACATTTCTATAGTTAATTTAAAATGTTCTCAGAATTTGGAAGGTTCTTACCCAGAGATATAAAGTATGGTTATGAATTCTTTGTAGAACCAATCTCCTATTGAGAGGTAGTTTCTATATCCCTCCCCATCGTTGAACTTGGGTTGCTCTTGTGACTTGTTTTGACCAGGAATATGTAGCCAAATGACTTTGGGAATGTACTGGAGCCTTGAGGAGAGTTACAACTTCCCCCATCTTCCACTTTGAATACCACCCTGAGATTGTCATGTGAGGAAGCTGGCCTAGCCTTTGAAGGATGAGAGGCATACAGCTGAGAGTCAATACCCTACTACCAGACTTTGCAAATAAAGCCACTTTAATTTAAGGCTTGGGATAGTAGACTCAAACTCTTGATGGTAAGAGATGCAAAGAATCTGTGACCATATAAAATGTACCATGTTCTGCTCACTGGCCACAGATATTTATATCCCTCCTACGGCTTCCCTGATGGCTCAGTGGTAAAAAAACTGCCTGCCAAACGGGAGACATGGGTTCGATCCCTGGGTCAGGAAGATCCCCTGGAGAAGGAGATGGTAACCTACTTCAGTATTCTTGCCTGGGAAATCTCATGAACAGAGGAGCCTGGTAGACTACAGTCCACAGGGTCACAAAGAGTTGGACATGACTTAGCTTTCAGAGGAGGTACAAAGCAAAACACACTCATCTTTTTCTAAGACACTGTATCCCACCCCCAACTCAGATAAGCTTTATCGCATTATGGTAGCAAATTCAAAGTCTGGTATCTCATGATGTTCATTTAGTCTAGGATTGCTCAGGCTCCTTGGTTGTATCTCTTTAAGTATGATTCCTCTTGATACACAGAACAGTGGACTAAAAAGAGAAGTTACTTGTCTCCTCAGCCTCCACCTCTACCACCATCCCTAATCCCAACTTTCAGTGGTAATCAACAGACATTTCCGTTCAAGAAGGAAGAGAACAGGAAGTGTTGATTAATCACTGGTCCTTGGCAGTTCTGAAACCCAGCTGGGCATATGACCTAGTTCTCCTCATTCTATTATCACAGGAGGTAACCCATGTTTGGGCTTCCCATGTGGCACTAGTGGTAAAGAACCCACCTCCCAGTGCAGGAGATGTAAGAGATGAGGGTTTGATCTCTGTGTTGGGAAGATCCCCTGGAAAAGGGAATGGTAACCCACTCCATGCACTGGAGAAGGAAATGGCAACCCACTCCAGTATTCTTGCCTGGAGAATCCCAGGGGCGGTGGAGCCTGGTGGGCTGCTGTCTGTGGGGTCGCACAGAGTCAGACACGACTGAAATGACTTAGCAGCAGCAGCAGCAGCAACCCACTCCAATATTCTTGCCTGGAGAATCCCATGGACAGAGAGGAACCTGGCAGGCACTGTCCATAGGGTCACAAAGAGTTAGACAAGACTGAAGTGACTTAGTATGCATGCATGTAATCATGTTTGTGACAGTGATCTTCTCAGACTGATTTCTGCCATTAGAAATGGAAATTCCCATTCATTTAGAACTCTTTATTGTCTTTTAAGCCCACCCTGACACAATTTCCTTAAAAGCTCTGTGTTTTCAATGAGTCTGATTCTAGTCTATTCTACTCTGTAATTCCTTTTCATACAGACCACATACCAGACAACATGGGTCTGAGAAGCCCTTTAGTCTGCTTGAGAGGGTAAACTAAGCACTACCTTTAACCTCTAAGTGGTCTTATCCAAGGGTCTTGAGCCACAACCTTGACTTGATCTTGAAGCTGAGGCCATATTTTACTGGCAAAACTCTAGATTTGATTTTCATTCCCTTGTATTTTACCACCTGGAGAGACTGCAGATGGAAAATGGGTTTGGGTTTTCAAACCAATCATGGCCTCTTTATATTTTCTGTAATATCTGCTTACAGATTGAACTGTTACCCTTTGGTTTACCTCTCTCTTCTCATACATTATCACATGCTGCTGCTAAGTTGCTTTAGTCGTGTCCGACTCTGCTCGACCCCAAAGACGGCAGCCCACCAGGCTCCCCCGTCCATGAGAGTTTCCAGGCCAGAGTACTGGAGTAGGGTACCATTGCCTTCTCTGATTATCACATGCAGCTAGAGATAAAAACAAATCTTGTATATTAACACATACATGTGGAATCTAGAAAAATGGTACAGATGAGTCATTTCCAAAGCGAGAATAGAGATGCAGATGTAGAGAAACAGACATGTGGACACAGGAGGGGAAAGGGTGGGTGGGACAAATTGGGAGAATGGGATTGACATATATACACTACCATGTATAAAATAGTTAGTGGGAGTCAGCTGTATAGCATGGGAGCTCAGCTTGGTGCTCCATGACAACTTAGACAGGTGAGATAGCAGGTGGAGGTGAGAGGGAGATTGAAGAGAGAGAGGATATATTTATCCTTACGGCTGATTCATGTTGTTGTACAGCAGAAACTAACACAACATTGTAAAGCAATTATATTCCCCCCAAAAGTTTATTTCTAGAATATTTTAAATCCAGAAATCTCTTTAGCCAGATTCATAAATTTATCAGGCACATCTACTTTCCAAGTTGCCTTAGGTGACAGTATTGCCAATTGTGCTGACTCATCATAGCCCAGCTGCCTCCCTCCAGCATTCTGCATCAGTTTTCTCACTGCTTTTCCAACTTCCAGTCTCTTCATTGCCCTTCTAGCCTCTGCTCACCACCTAGTCCCAAAACTAACAACACATGGTTTAGCTTTTTGTTGTGGAGACTCTCCACAATTGGTACTGATTTCTGTTTTGGTTAGCCTTTGCTCTACTACAAAACTTAGTGGCTGAAAACAATGATTTGGTATTTCTCACAGTTCTGTGGGTTGGCAATCTGGATGATTTTGTTGCTGGTCTTGCTTGGGACCACTCATGTGTCGGCTACCATTTTAGTTGAATTGGGGTTGGAGGGTCCAACATGTACCTTACTCACGGATTTGGCAGTTGACTATGTTGTATTTCAGGGCACTTTGGTTCTCCTCCACATGGCCTCCTATCTTCCAATAGAGTGAAACGGGCTTCTTCACTACATGGTGATCTCTAGGTTCCAACAGGGTGAGAAGAGGAGCTGCAAGGCCTCTATCTCCTAGGCTCTGGACGTTGAATAACATCGTTTTCACTTCCATTCAATTAGTAAAAGTAAATCCCAAAGCTAGCCCAGATTCAATGAGTAAAGAAAAGCCTGCCTTTGAAGGGAAGAGCAGCAATGTTAGTTACAAAGAGACATGGGCAGCTATGTTTTATTGGGACCATTGTTATAATGCCCTACCAATCCCATGTAGTGATCTACTCCATGTTATTTTTTTTAAGAAACTGAAATATATTTGATTTACAATATTGTATTAGTTTTAAGCATATAACATAGTGATTTAGTTTTTCAGATTATATTTCATTATAGGTTATTATAAGATGTTGAATATAATTTCCTTTGCTATACAGTAAATCCTTGTTGCTTATCTGTTTTATGTATTCTAGTTTATATCTGTGAGTATCATATTCCTAACTTGTCTTCCTCCCTTTCCTTTTGGGTAACTATAAGCTTGTTTTCTATGTCTGTGAGTCCGTTTCCATTTTGTATATAGATTTTATTTATATTATATTTTAGATTCCACATATAAGTGATATAATATTTGTCTGACTTGCTTCACTTAGTTTGATAATCTCTGCTGCTGCTGCTGCTGCTAAGTCGCTTCAGTCGTGTCCAACTCTGTGCGACCCCATAGATGGCAGCCCACCATGCTCCCCCATCCCTGGGATTCTCCAGGCAAGAATACTGGAGTGGGTTGCCATTTCCTTCTCCAATGCATGAAAGTGAAAAGTGAGAGTGAAGTCGCTCAGTTGTGCCCGACTCTTAGTGACCCCATGGACTTCAGCCTACCAGACTCCTCTGTCCATGGGATTTTCCAGGCAAGAGTACTGGAGTGGGTTGCCATTGCCTTCTCCATGATAATCTCTAGGATGACCCAAGTTGCTGCAAATGGCATATTTCATTATTTTATATGGTTGAGTAATATTTCATTATATATATATTCTATTATATATATTCAATGATATATGTATGTTCCATGATATGTTTATGTGTATATATATATAATATAGTTATATCTTCTTAAGCCAACTGTGTTAGTGGGCACTTGGGTAGTTTCTGTGTCTTGGTGATTGTAAATAGTGCTGCTATGAATGTTGGGGTGCATGTATCTTCTTGAAATAAAGTTTTGGGGTTTGGGGGCTATATACCCAGAAGTAAGATTACTAGATCATATGGTAGCTCTATTTTTTATTTTTTAAGGAACTTGCATACTGTTTTTCATAGTGGATGCACCAATTTACATTTCATACCAACAGTGTACAAGGGTTCTGTTTTCTCCACACACTTTTTCCAACATTTATTATTTGTAGCCTTTCCTGATGACAGTCATTCTGCCCAATATGAGATGATACTTCACTGTGGTTTGGATTTGCCTTTTCTCTAATAATTAGTGATGTTGAACATTTGAAGTAAATTCTTTGAGTTGTATAGATTTTGAGTTTCCTGAAGCCAGAAATCTTTGTGTATTTTATATAATCCAAGGGAGTACTCTGCAAAAATTGAATATTCTGTAAATATTCAAATTGAATGAAACTTATTTCTTGCTATAGTTTTTGAAAAGTATATTTTCATATACTGAGTTCAATAATAATAATGAGGGCTATGTAAAAGGTCAAGTAGAGTATATTTCACTAATGATTTTGTCCTTTGTAATTTTTATTTAAAATTTTATGTTTAGAGTAGCTTTGAAAAACAGTGTAATGATGGAGTCCTCAGTGTTGAGGCAGCCCGGACATTAATTGGTGCAACCAAAAGCTATTGCCACATCCAAGGAAAGTAAGTATAATACTTCTTTAATTGATATTTCCAAAATTGAATGGGTATGTGATAAAGAATGAAGACAGCTGAGTGTCCAGATTGATCAATCTTTTTTTAAATTTATTGTTTAATTGAAGGATAATTGCTTTAGATTGATCAATTTTTAAAAATCTTATCTCTCTGTCTGTCCATCCATCTACTTACTATTTTACTTGTTTATACTTTTCTCCCTGAAGATTCATGAATTTGATGACATTGGGAGTTTCTGGAGTAAGATTTAACTGCAGAGCAATTATATGAGAGGAAAGGGGAGCCATTAAAAAGAACCCACGTAGTTTTAATTATGATTATAATTCTTTTATCTTTATATCGTATTCACTAAATTACTGCATAGGGGAGGTAAGAAGTTGCTCCCTGGTGTGGAGTAGGATCTGGAGGAATTGCTCCAGCCTATGAAACTGATAGGGGCTTCCTAGGTGGCTCAGTGGTAAAAAATCTGCCCATCAATGCAGGAGACGTGAGAGATGCAGATTCATTTCCTGAGTCGGGAAGATCCTTTGGTGTAGGAAGTGGCAACCCACTCCAGTATTCTTGCCTGGAGAATCGCATGGACAGAGAAGCCTGGCAGGTTACAGTCTATAGAGTCACAAAGAGTTGGACACAACTGAGCATGCGTGTGTGCATGGAACTGATAGGTGCAATTAAATATGATGGGAAAAGCTCAGTATCTTAGAGATACATTGATATCTGGTTACAGTTCTGGTAAACATTAAATAATGAATGTTCTAAGACAAAGTTGTAGAGGAACTTTAGGAGATTCTTTCTGGGTGATAGTTAACATTTCATCAGCCTGGTGATATATTTGGGATGTGTAGCATCAGTTCCTAAATAAAGTTTGGGAAGGATAGGGAGTTCAGGGCCAAGGAGAATCTTGGGCTAGGCAAGGCATGACAAAAGGAAGCTTGATTCTGAACCTCAAAGAATTAGACTGGAGAAGTTTTAATTATATTCTACCTCAGGTCAGAAAAGTTTCAGGGACATGGACTTTAGGAGTCTCATGCTAAAATTGTTTCTGTTCCATGACCATGGGTGGTTAGGTGGGGGGATACAGAGGCATATTTAATAAATGTATATTATATTTATATTTAGTATAACTTTTCATTTTATATTACCCAAAGGTATAGCACTTGGTTTTCATCATGTACGTATATTTTTCTTTATTAGATTCATGAGTATTTATGACGTTTCAACTTATGTAAGAGCTAGAAGTTGGCTTGTGAAGTTTAAAAACATGTTAACTTTCTTGGAATATCATAAAGATAAGACACCTCTTTTTCTATATGGGTAAGTACTGTGAACCTTTAATAGCAATGTACTTGAAAATATGACCTTTTCTACATTGTTAAAATAGGTTACCTTGATTTTTCCTAAGGAAAAACCTCAACTAATATTACAGTCAACTCTTATTGATTGAGTAGGGAAGCAGCAGAGTGCTTACTTCTCTTTTTCCATTCTGTTTTAGCAATTTCATTGACACCTCTAGTAGAATGTGGGTAGAAAAAAGAAGAAAAAGGTGGTTACATTTGGGTTCTTCAAGTCGTAACAGTCTTGTCTTAGTGTCACATTACATGTTGGACTTCTTTCATATTCTTCTGGGGTGCTTGTGGGTGAGAAATAGCAAACTCAAAGACTAGTTTTAACTCTCAACTTAATTTCACCTGTGGCATGGGATGGTTCTGTTGATGTCTATATTTAGGAAAAACACAGCCTGGCCTTAATAAACACCTACAGCCAATGTCCAAAATATCATAAGATACGTATTTTACTAACTCGTGTAGACTCTTTTGTTATATAAATTGTAAACTTACACACTTTTTAGACCAGAAAGACAATATTTTTCTACTAACAAAGCAGGTCAGATGAGAAGATACTGAGACCATTAATGTTAATAAATTTTAAATGGATGTTAACATACTTTTCATAGTAAATTGTGGTCATTTTTTTTTACTGTCTTTGATTTATTAAGTTTACAGAAAAATATAAAAAATTAAAACCCTAGGGTTTTGACATATATCTACATAACATCTTTTTGTCAATTTCTACTTTAGATGAATAGAAAGAATTTTAGAAATATTTCATAATAATTATTAAGTAAAATATTTTGTCCTGTTCCTAATTTTAAGCAATGCTGATGTTTTTCTCTAAATTTGTTTCTTTTTTTCTTTTTCTTTTTTTTATATATATTTTATTTTATTTTTAACTTTACAATATTGTACTGGTTTTGCCATATATCAACATGAATCCGCCACAGGTATACACATGTTCCCTATCCTGAACCCTCTTCCTCTGGGTCATCCCAGTGCACCAGCCCCAAGCATCCAGTATCGTGCAATGAACCTGGACTGGCAACTCGTTTCATATATGATATTATACATGTTTCAATGCCATTCTCCCAAATCATCCCACCCTCTCCCTCTCCCACAGAGTCCAAAAGACTGTTCTATACATCAGTGTCTCTTCTGCTGTCTTGTATACAGGGTTATTGTTACTAATTTATTTGTTTCTTGCTTTTGATGTATGAATCTTTGCATTATTCCTGTGTGCTATTATTAGTATTGATTTTTAAAAAATGCTCTTCAGACAAATCTTAAATAATCCTACCCTACACCTAAAGGAGCTAGAAAAAGAAGAACAGACAAAACTCAAACATAATAGGAATGAAGAAATCATAAATATCAGAGCAGAGATAACTGAAAAAGATATTAAAAAGCAATGGCAAAGATAAATGAAACTTAGAGCTGGTTCTTTGAAAAGACAAACAAAACGGACAAACCTTCATCCCAACTCATCAAGAAAAAGAGGGACCAGATCAATAAAATCAGAAATGAAAAAGAAGTTACAACTGAAATAAAAACAATACAAAGGATCATAAGAAATCACTACAGTTATATGCCAATAAAATGGACAATGTAGAAGAAATAGACAATTTCTTAGAAAGGTACACTCCTAAGACTGAAGTAGGAAAATAAAAAAGTGTAAAATATGAATAGACCAATTACCAGTACTGAAATTGAATCAGTAATTAAACTCCCAACAAACAAAAGTCCAGCCCCACATGACTTCACAGATAAACATTTAGAGAAGAGTTAACATATATTCCTATCAAACTATTCCAAAAGAGTGCAGAGGAAGGAACACCTCTGAAATCATTCTAGAAGACCAACATCACCGTGATACCAAAACCAGACAAAGATATCACACAAAAGAGGAAATTATAGGCCAGTATCCCTGATGAACATACATGCAAAAATCCTTGACAAAATATTAACAAGCCAAATTAAAAAATACATTAAAAGGATCGTACACTATGATCAAGTGGGATTTATCCCAAGGATGCAAAGATGGTTCAATGTTTGCAAACTTATTGGTGTGATACACCACATTAACAAATTGAAGAATAAAAACCATATGATCATTTCAATATATATGGAAAAAACTTTTGACAAAATTTAACTCTCAGCAAAGTGGGTATAGAGGGAACACACCTCAACATCATAAAGGTCATATGTGACAGTCCCATAGCTAACATCAAACTCAACAGTGAAAAGCATTTCTTCCAAGATCAGGAACAAAACAAAAGTCCACTCTTGCTACTTTTATTCAACACAATATTGGAAGTCTTAGCCACAGTAATCAGATAAGAAAATAAAAAGAATCCAAATTGGAAAGGAAGAAGTAAAACTGTCACTGTTTGCAGATAATGTGATACTATACATAAAAGTCCTAAAGATGCCACCAAAAGACTACTGGAACTCATCCCTGAACTTGGTAGAGTCTCAGGATATAAAAATAATTTTAAAAAATCTGTTTCACTTCTATATACTAACAATGAACTATCAAAAAGAGAAATTAAGAAAATAATCCCATTTGCAATTATATCAAAAAAGAATAAAATACCTAGGAATACATCTAATTAAGGAGGTAAAAGACCTGTACTTGAAAACTGTAAGACACTGATGAAAGAAATTGAAGACAATGCAAACAAATGGAAGAATGCACCATGTTCATAGATTGGAAGAATTAATTTTGTTAAAATGACCATACTCCTCAAAGCAATCTATGGATTGAGTGCAATCCCTATAAAATACACTTTCCCAAGAACTAGAACAAATGATTCTAAAATTTATATGGAAACACAAAAGACCCTGAATAGCCAAAACAGTATTGAGAAAAAACAAAGCTGGAGGTATCATTCTTTCTGACTTCAGAATAATACTATAAGGCTACAGTAATCAAGACAGAATGGTACTGGCATGGAAACTGACAAATGGATCAACAGAACAGAATAGAGAGCCCAGAAATGAACCGACACCTATATGGTCAATTAATCAATGACAATAAGGCAAGAATATGCAATAAGGAAAGACAGTTTTTTAAATAAATGCTGTTGGGGAAACTGTACAGTTATAACCAAAAAAATCAATCTGGACTACTCTTTCACACCATGCATAAAAATAAATTCAAAATGGGTTAAAAATTTAAATGTAATACCTGACACTGTGAAACTTCTAGGAGAAAACATAGGCAGTAAACCCGTTGACATTTGTCTTATTAACTTTTGTGTGTGTGTTTATGTGGCCTCAGGCGAGAAAAACAAAAGCAAAAATAAACAAATGGGACTACATCAAACTAAAAAATTTCTGCACAGTTAAAGAAACTATCAAAAAAAATAAAATAAAAAAAACCACCTACTGAATGGGAAAAGATATTTGCAAACAATATATTCTATAAGGGGTTAATAGCCAAATTATACAAAGAACAGGTTTCCCAGGTGGTGCTAGTGGTAAAGGATCCACCTGCCAATGCAGGAGATGTAAGAGATGTGGGTTCAATTCCTGCATCTGGAAGATCCCTGGAGAAGGGCATGGCAACCCACTCCAGCATTCTTGCCTGAAGAATCCCATGGACAGAAGAGTCTGGTGGGCTACAGCCCATAGGGTTGCAAAGAGTTGGACACAACTGAAGCAGCTTAGCACAAAGCACACATACAAAGAACACTGAAAAAAATAGCCAAATAACCTGATTTAACAAGGGCATAAAATATGAATAGACATTTTCCCAAAGAAGACATACAGATGACCTGTGGGCACATGAAAAGATGCTCAGCATCATCAGTCATCATGGAAATGCAAATCAAAACCATAATGAGATATCATCTCACACTTGTCAGAATGGCTATTATCAAAAAGATAAATAACAAGTGTGGGGAGGATATGGAAAAAAGGGAACCCTCACGCACTGTTGATTGGAATGTAAACTGGTGCAGCCACTGTGGAAGATAGTATAGAGATTCTTCAACAAATTAGAAATAGAACTACCATTTCCACTCCTGGGTATTTATCTGTAGAAAATGAGATCACTAATTAGAAAAGATATTTGTACCCCTATGTTCATTGTAGCATTATTTATAATAGCCAAGATATGGAGACAACCTAAATGCCCATTGATAGGAATGGATAAAGAAGATGAATGGACATATCTATATATATAATGGGCATGGCATCCAGTCCCATCACTTCATGGCAAATAAAAGCCAGGGAAAGTGGAAACAGTGACAGACTATATTTTCTTGGGCTCCAAAATCACTGTGGATGGTGGCTGCAGTCATGAAATTAAAAGATGTTTGCTCCTTGGAAGGAAAGCTATGACAAACCTAGACAGCGTATTAAAAAGCAGAGACATATCTTTGCTGGCAAAGGTCCATCTAGTCAAAGCTACGGTTTTTCCAGTAGTCATGTACCCATATGAAAGTTGGACCGTGAAGAGGACTGAGGGCCAAAGAATTGAGGCTTTCGAACTGTAGTGCTGGAGAAGACTCTTGAGAGTCCCTTGGACAGCAAGGAGATCAAACCAATCAATCCTAAAGGAAATTGAAAGGTTGTTGTTGAACCATACAAAGATTCTGGGATTCTTGGCCTCCGGAGGAGAAGAATTCAATCTGGGGCCAGAGACGAGGCTTGATGGCTCAAGAGCTTTTGTGTAATAAAGTTTTATTAAAGTATAAAGGAGATAGAGAAAGCTTCTGACATAGACATCAGAAGGGGGCAGAAAGAGTACCCACTTGCTAGTGTTAGCAATGGCGTTATATACTCTCCAATGACGGAGAAGGCAATGGCACCCCACTCCAGTACTCTTGCCCTGGAAAATCCCGTGGACCGAGGAGCCTGGTAGGCTTGCAGTCCATGGGGTCGCTAAGAGTCAGACACGACTGAGCGACTTCACTTTGACTTTTCACTTTCATGCATTGGAGAAGGAAATGGCAACCCACTCCAGTGTTCTTGCCTGGAGAATCCCAGGGATGGGGGAGCCTGATGGGCTGCCGTCTATGGGGTCACACAGAGTCTGACACAACTGAAGCGACGCTGCAGCAGCAGCAGCAGCAGCACTCTCCAATGAATCAAAAGAATGTCTGGAGGTTGTAAAGACTGCACCAGATCTACTCCCATAATTTACATTTTAAGATAACCAGATTAGCCAGAACAGAAGGTTTAATCCAGAGACTGTCCTCAGGCAGGATACATTATTTAACAATATAATGTATATAATATAATATAATCCTAAGGAATGTAGAGGAAAAAAAAGTTTTTCCTTTTTCCTCCTTGAGAATTCCAGACCCCTCTCTCCTTGGGGACCCCTAGACTTCTTATCAACCTGCCTAGGAAATGACTCTCTCAAAATCAACCCTGAATACTCATTGGAAGGACTGATGCTGAAGCTGAAACTCCAGTACTTCGGCTACATGATGTGAAAAGCTGACTCATTGGAAAAGACCCTGATGTTGGGAAAGATTGAAGGCAAAAGGAGAAGAGGGTGGCAGAGGATGAGATGGTTAGATAGCATCACTGACTCAATGGACATGAATTTGAGCAGACTCAGAGATAGTGAAGGACAGGGAAGCCTGGTGTGCTGCAGTCCATGGGGTTGCAAAGAGTTAGATACAACTTAGTGACTGAACAACAACAACAAATGTATATTCCTGTGTTTGTATAATGAAATATTACTCAGCCCTAAAAAGAATGAAATGTTGCCAAATGGATGGACCTAGATGGTATTACAGAAAAGGCAATGGCACCCCACTCCAGTACTCTTGCCTGGAAAATCCCATAGACAGAGGAGGCTGGTAGGCTGCAATCCATGGTGTCGCAAAGAGTCGGACATGACTGAGCGACTTCACTTTCACTTTTCACTTTCATGCATTGGAGAAGGAAATGGCAACCCACTCCAGTGTCCTTGGCTGGAGAATCCCAGGGACGGGGGAGCCTGGTGGGCTGCCGTCCATTGGGTCGCACAGAGTTGGACACGACTGAAGCGACTTAGCAGCAGCAGCAGCAGATGGTATTATACCAAGTGAAATCAGACAGAGAAAGTCAAATACTGTATGATTTCACTTATATGTGGATTTTAAAAAACAAAACAAATGAATAAACTTAGTGAAAGAGAAATAATCTTAGATAAAGAGAATAAATAGGTAGTATCCAGAAAGGAGGGGTTGGGAGAAGAAAGAAATAGTGAGGGAAATGAAAGAGTACGAAATTCCAGTGGCAAAATAATTGAGTAACAAACATGAAACGTACAGTGTGGGGAATATAGTCAGGAATTACGTAATATCTTTGTATGGTGGCATATCGTAGCTAGACTTATTGGAGTTATTATTTTGAAATGTCTAAAAATATTGAATCAATGTGTTATGTAATAGGAACTAATGTGTTGTAGGTCAATTATATTTTAAAGACAAAGCAAACTCTTAGCAAAAAAAATCAAATTTATGCTTACCAGAGGTGCGGGGTAGGGGAGGTAGAATTGGATGAAGACTGTAAAAAAGTACAATTTCCATTTATAAGATAAATAAGTACTAGGATTGTCATATGCAACATGATAAATATAATGAACACTCCTGTATGTTATATAGGAAAGTTGTTAAGGGAGTAAATCCTGAAAGTTCTCATCTCAAAGGAAAAAATGTTCTGTTTCTTTAATTTTATATCCATACGAGATGAAGGATGTTCACTAAACTTATTGTGATAATCACTTCATGATGTACATACGTCAAATCATTATGTTGTATACTTTAAAACTTATACAGTGCTGTATGTCAATTATATCTTAAGAAACTGGAGGAAAAACACCCCTTCCCCAAAATACTGCTGCTGCTGCTGCTAAGTCGCTTCAGTCGTGTCCGACTCTGTGCGACCCCATAGATGGCAGCCCACCAGGCTACCCTGTCCCTGGGATTCTCCAGGCAAGAACACTGGAGTGGGTTGCCATTTCCTTCTCCAATGCATGAAAGTAAAAAGTGAAAGTGAAGTTGCTCTCGTGTCCGACTCTTCGCAACCCCACAGACTGCAGCCTACCAGGCTCCTCTGTCCATGGGATTTTCTAGGCAAAAGTACTGGAGTGGGGTGCCATTGCCTTCTCTGAACCCCAAAATACTACCCCTCCCAAATGAACATGTATTTACAGTACTTAATGTTTTTACAGAGGTAATGAAAGTGTTTTTTCTACTTATGTGAATGATAAGTATAAGATATTAACTTAAAAAAAAAGCTCCCCAACCTTGATATAGATTACTAAGAGCCATATTTTTATCTTTTTCCCTTATGATTTTTATGTATAGAAAGTATGTTTTAAATTTTAATTATCTATTATTTTATATCTTTCTTCAAATAAATGTTAATATTTACTTAAATAAACTTCAGATTTTAATTTTTATACTTTTAAAGTGAGCTGACATTTTAATTTGATCTCTTTTTTTTCAGGCATAATAAATTTCTGATTTTTATATATCACATTGTATTTTCAGAAGAATTTGAAAATGCAGAACATATTATAGGAATAATGTACATTTATCCTATGATAATGCATCTGTGGCCAACGGCAAGAAAATTAAATGTGTCAGGACTGATATTCGTAAACTACTATTTTGTATTTTTATATCTGTTAGAATCAGCATTGAAGGTACCATTTAAAATAGAAATGTATCCTATAAAAAGAACAATTTAGATAGCTTGAATCTATTTTGTCATTTTATTGGAATAATTCCTACCAGAAGCCTTTTGCTGTAATAGTTGATAGGATTATGGAATTTTAGTACTCTTTTTGAGTTTTCTGAGTGAAATCAGTATAATAGTCACAGTCTTGAATATCAGATAAGAGAAGTATCATAAAAGTGGAGAGAATCTCGAAGATCAGAAAAAAGAGAATTGAAAATCTAGGCATTTGATGTTTTCCTCAAATACTCCTTGTAACAATACAAAGAATAAATAAACGAATAAAAGAAAAATAGGTTGCTAGGTTCTTATCTTGATGTAAGATGAAGACCACTTTTTAGGATAAATGCTTCAAAGATGATTTATCAGCATACTGTTTCATACTTTAATTATAATTAATAGTGTTTCAGTGAATTAATTCACTATTTTTCATTGTTTTTCTTTCGTGTTCCAGATTCATAATAGATTATATATATTTTAAATCAAATTATACCCTTTGATGTCAGACATTTATAAGGATTTTTTTGAATTTCAAATGAATGACTTAAAACCCAGCTTTTGGAATGTAATGCATTTGTAGTTGAGCATTTAACTGTTAATTTTTAAGAGTCCCTCTCCCCACCTTTGTATACTGCTATGAAATGATGTATGTTCTATATGTTTTCTAAACAGATAATAATTTTGAAAAGGAAATACTTTCATCAGCACTGGAATACTTTGGAATTTTTTATTGTGCTTATTGGAATTGTTGATATATTTTGTATATACTTTGTGAGACTGAGACCAGACAACTTGATTCTTATTCAGTTTACAGTAATAATAGGTTATTTAAGAATAATTAGATTTCTTCCTCTTCTCAAGGTAAAACTTCACATTAAAAAAATTTTTTTTCTATACTATTTGTCAACTGAATTAAGAAAACTCATTATTTTAGAAGAAATGAGGGAGGGAGCTGTCTTTTCTCCTGGAACCCTCTCCCCACAGGTATCTGCTTGGTTCACCCTCTCACTCGTTCAAGTCACTGCTCAACTCTCACCTTCTCATGGAGAAGGCCTTCCCTGACCATACTACGTAAAATGGCAACCTGCCCTCCATACTCCCAGCTTTCCACCCCATCTCCCTGGTCCCTCTTCATTTGCTTAATTTGTTTCTGCATAGCATTTACCACCTTTTTACTATATGTTGCATGTATTTTCCATGAGGTAATGGTCTTTGTTTTGGTTACTGATGTAACCTAGAATGACACCTAGTATATGAAAGTGAAAGTGTTAGTCGCTCAGTTGTGTCCGATTCTTTGCGATCCCATGGACTGTAGCCCACCAGGCTCCTCTCTCCATGGGATTCTTCAGGCAAGAACACTAGAGTGGGTTGCCATTTCCTGCTCCAGAAGATCTTCCCGACACAGGGATCAAACCTGTGTCTCTTACGTCTCCTGCACTGGCAGGCAGGTTCTTTACCACTCATGCCACCTGTGTAAGTCCTTACTAAATCATGTACTGAATGAATAAATGAAAATGATAGCTCCACTTGAAGCAGGATAACCTGGAAACTAGTTCTCCAGGTTTTAGTAAAATTTGCTCATAAAGCCATAACTGTGCAGAAACATAAAATATTTACTCTACAGTACACACTACTTCCTTAGCCTACTGCCTATGAAGTTCAGTTTTACTGTGGCCTTCAATCGCCTTCAGTTCAGTTCAGTTCAGTCGCTCAGTCGTGTCTGACTCTTTGTGACCCCATGAATTGCAGCACACCAGGCCTCCCTGTCCAGCACCAACTCCCGGAGTTCACTCAGACTCACATCCATCAAGTCAGTGATGCCATCCAGCCATCTCATCCTCTGTTGTCCCCTTCTCCTCCTGCCCCCAATCCCTCCCAGCATCAGGGTCTTTTCCAAATGAGTCAACTCTTCGCATGAGGTGGCCAAAGTACTGGAGTTTCAGCTTTAGCATCATTCCTTCCAAAGAACACCCAGGACTGATCTCCTTCAGAATGGACTGGTTGGATCTCCTTGCAGTCCAGGGGACTCTCAAGAGTCTTCTCCAACACCACAGTTCAAAAGCATCAATTCTTCGGTGTTCAGCATTCTTTGCAGTCCAACTCTCACATCCATACATGACTACTTAACAATGACCATGTCTTCATTTCTTCTTTTCCTGGCTCTCATTTTGATTCTGAAAGTAGATCTTCAGATTTTTAACTCTCAGTTCTTAAACTTCCTTTCTCTCTTTCCAATGGAGTTGCATGATATTAATATAGGCTTTTAACTTGGGAGTTTCAGATGAGTTCTCTTGCCACTCCATGTTTTTGAGTCGCTTAATTCTTATTAGGGAGCTTCTATGGTGGCTCAGTGGTAAAGAATGTGCCCGCTAAAGCAGGAGATGCAGATCCCATCCCTGGGTCAGGAAGATCCCTTGGAGAAGAAAATGGCAACCTATTCCAGTATTCTTGCCTAGGAAATCCCATGGACAGAGCAGCCTAGCTACAGTTCATGGGATCGCCAAAGAGTCAGACGTGACTTAGTGAATAAACAACAATTCTTACTACATTAAATAAATCTATTAGTATGTATTGAAGATATATAAACTTAATATTAAAAAATATTGCTCTAAACCCTGACGGTGAAAGGCAGACATTAGAATCCTCCACCTGGTCCCTATTTGCCAAGAAATTTAATAGTTGTCTTAGGTAGAATTGTCTGAATTCCCAGACCTGTGCTTACTGACTTTCCTTTTTTTGTTCCTTCCTTTATTCTATATTAAGTGTTATATACTTAGGGCTTTCTTGGTGGCTCAGTCAGTAAAGAATCTGCCTGCAATGCAGGACACCACCTGCAGTGCAGGAGACTCGGGTTCTATTCCTGAGTTGGGAAGATCCCCTGTAGAAGGAAATTTCAACTCACTCCAGTATTCTTGTCTGGAAAATCCCATGGACATAGGAGCCTGGTGGGCTATAGTCCATGGGGTTGCAAGAGTCGGACATGACTTCGTGACTAAAACAGCACTATATATATATACTTAATATAGAATAGAAATGAAGTATCTTACCATTCTTTAATATTCATAAGAATGACTTTAATAGTTATATACATAAAACCTGCTTCAGGGGTAATTTTGATTATTTATTATTTTTTCCTTATGAGCTGAGTTTAGAACAAAGTGCCCACATAGGGTATAATCTCATTATAATACAAAGTATTCTAGGATATGTAGGGTGAGGTTAAGTCTTAATATAGAAGGTAGAGGCTTTCATAAGTAATCAGTTTTTACACTGGGATCTTATGCAGATGAATGTAAAATAAGTATTTTAGAAGGGATACTTTGCAAAAAGTCTCTCTGAGTGAAATAAAGATTTAAAGATGTATTAGTACAGAAGTCAACCCTGTTTACAGTGTGAACCATTTGCTATTTCTGTTCAGCGTGCTCTGACAAATCCCAGTGGAATGCAGTTAAGTAAATATAATCATGAGTAGCTTTTTTTTTTTTTTTTAAACTGAGCACTTACTGTGTTCTAGGATCTGTGCAGACCACTTTACATACGTATCTAGTTAAATTGTTACAATACTGGGAAGTAGGTGTCCCCGCTGTACCAAGTTAGGTGTCCTGGTAGCCAGTCTTAGCACAGTGAGGCTTCCAAAAAAAGCAAATCTGTAACCTGGAAGAATATTGAAGAACTTTACTTTAGATCAGCCAGTGCATCATGGAATAAAACTTCATATTAAAAAAATCCTCTTCAATATGTCCCCTTCTCCCCAGTTTCACAACCAAAATAACAGTTTAAGAAAAGCTCTGCTTTCTCTGCTCGTGTGATTCCTTCGCTGTGATGTTCTTTTCCTGATCACGTCTTCCCCTTGTGTTACTTGGCCCCTCACCTCCCTGCCTGTACTCTGTTGTGCCTCTGTGATTGACTGCATTGCTTGTGAGGGGCAGCTCCTCGGGAATCCTGGTACTTAGGTGTTATCATCCTCATTGAACAGATGAGGACGCTGAGTCCTTGGAGTCCCTAGGTAACTTGTTCAAGGTCACAGCACTGTGAGTAGCAGAGAGCTGGTATTTGAACTCAGGGAGGTTCTTATTTAAAAATCCCACTCCCTTTAGTCACTATACTCTCCTGCTTCAGCTTGTCATTTGAGAAATTTAGAGTTAAGGAGAATCTCAGATTACCCTAAATTCCTTATCTTGCAAGTGAAGAAACTGAGGTGTAGAGAGATTTATTCTGTTGGTAACTACTGTCCAGGTTATTGGGGTGACCTGTCTTGTCTTCTGAAAACTGGGAGTATGGAAAATAAGGGAAGAGGCAGTGAGTGGTAAGCACTTCGCCTTAAAGCTACAGAACCAGTTATTCATTGAGCTTTCTTTTCTTTAGAGAGGGGCTCTCAAACTTGAGTGTACATAGAAACACCTGGGAGACTTGTTAAAGCATTGATCTGGGGGCCTGTCCCCAGCATTTCTGATTCAGCAGGTCTGGAGTGGGGCCTGAGAATTTGTGTTTCAGCAGTGGATGTTTCAGTATTTGTATTCTAACAAGCTTGTTAGAAATGGCATGTTGAGAACATCTGCCTGAGAGGGTGCCTTTCCTCATCAAATTTTCGTTTGTTTTTTTTTCTCTCCATTGTTCCAGATAATAATACCACTGCTGATAAATATTGTAGATGTGCAGATCAAAAAGCGCCTCAGCTTGACATATAGTATTACAAAAGGCTATGTCAAAAGTCTAGAGGATACCAAGTTTTTAATAAGACAGATTTCTAGCCGAAAGTCAATAGATCAGGTGAGAGACAAGTACTGGTCATTTGGGAAAAACATCCCTTAGGTGTATTGATTTAATTTAAGACCATTTCTGCATGTATTTGACTCAAAAGATAAATTATGTTAAGTGAAAGGGATTCAGTTGTTTATTATGTGATATGAGGTGCTGCAGAGAACAGTTTCTGTTCTTTAAATTTCAGCTCTGATTATCAAACTTCAAGAAGACTCAAAGCTCAAGAGCATGCCTTGGCCATGGTGGGAAGTTAACAAGTAACAATTGTATGATAGAACAGAGATTGTTTAGCCCAGAGTGGAGCTATTTCTTCAGTTATGTCAGGAGTTATCTGTAGGAAACATGACCTACCTGACACCATATTTTTCATTATTCCACTTGTTTTTGCACTCCCAGTAGATTGGCTCTCCAATTGGCTGCTCTGTTTGACATCCTCTAGTGGGGTGCTATCTCTGAGGATTCTCTTTGGCACACAATGAAGTGCACACTAGTCTTTTCTGAAAAATATTAGATGCAATACTTATGTACTTATGTAAGCTACTACACAGCATTCATTGCACTATGAGAGTGAGCCTGGGAAAAGCAGGTGAATTTACAAAGAGAGAAGAATTAAATATCTCCCCCAAATGATAATTAAGTGAGATTTTTCTACCATCCTTTTTTTCCCTCAAATTTTAAAGCCAGTAATGTACTTGGTATAATTAGAAATTAATACATTTCTTAATTTGTCACAGAAATTATATGAAATTTTGGAAACCAACAAACGAGATGCTGTCAAAGAACTAGGTAAGTAGTTGGGATATCTAATTTCCTGAAATCACATCTTATCATCCCATAATTTAACCAAAGGAAGACAAATTCATGCTTTGATTCAATCACAGACTCATTCATTTATTCATTCAATAAGCATTTATTGAACATATATAATAGGCCAGATGTACATAAAATTCACATCCTGGTGGGAGGTGTGAGCATATCAAGAGATAATTGCAGAAAGTTAGATGAGTTCTGTTATTTGCTATGGGAGCATAAAAGCAAGAATGGAAAGTGCAGAAAGTGTGTTAAGGTGGCAAGATCGTATTCCTTAAGGTTGTAAGAAAAAGACACACAAAGGATTACCTATGACAGAGAGTGTTGTTTTTGTTTCGCCCTACTTTGTTTGCAGGGGTACTCAAACAAAGTGAGTTTGTGAGGGATGAAGTTTTTTGAGCATCTACTGCCACTCTGCTTGGGTTGAAACATTCAGGGGAGCCCTAGGATTTTGTACAAAACTTCTTAGATCTGCTTTCCTCATAAAGGGGCTGTGGGCCAGGCTCTCAGTGTTTGCCAGAATATAGTTCCTGGTAGAGAGCCTGGCACCTGGTATGCCCTTAACAAATGGGTGTTACTGTAAAAGAAAGAAAGCAAAGCCCCTTTGTTTTTATAACCGCATTGTAAGATGCCATATGGATTTATGAGGATCACACTTACCTTAACAAGACTGAAAAAGCATGGTCTAATGAATGAAATTATAAATTTGGAGACAGTAGGTCAGAATATTTTGTCACCGTCTCAGAAAATCCAGGATCCATTGTTTCCATTCACATATTAGGCGGGTTTTTATTTCCATGCTTTTAAAGGTCAGGGGCCTAGTAGCTGCTGTCTTATGTTTTAGGTCAGTATGGAATATTACACAGTGTTCTTGATTCAGTCATGTGAAAGAGTGCCTGTTTCTGTATTGTTACTGCAACCTACTATTGAATGCTAATTATGTCAGGAATTGTGTTAATGGATTTATATGCATTATTTCGCTTGATCTTTATAACTACTCCATGAAGCAAATATTATTATCATCTTCATTTATAGATAATGAAACTGAGGCTTAGAAAATTTAACTCCCCTGAGGTCCTATGGCTGGTAAGAGGTGAGCTAGATCTCACACCAGGTGAGATCTCCTGTGCTCTCCACCATGCTGTCCTTCATTTCACTGCTCAGCTTATTTCAGTTCAGAAATGACTGAGTCCCTTCCAGATGTCAGGCATTGTGCTCAAGATTAGTATTACAAGGATGAAACAGATGGATTTTAAGCCTTGACTCCCGGTTCATCTCATGACTTCTCATGCTCATTGAAGAGGAAAAAATATGCAGTTTGATTTCAGAAAGACCCACCAGTGCAAGTCCAGGGACACTTTCAGTCATTTATTCATCCAACCAATAAGAATTACACAATACGAAGGATGAGACAAATAAGGAAGAATGATAATACTACCACGTAATGAGTTCTGTAATGAAGATATGTAGGAGATACCTTGAGAAAAAGATGGAGTGAAGTTCTCTTAACTGGTGAAGGAAGGCTTTTTTCAATTTTCTCATCTATAAAATGGAGATGAAAATAACTGTAGTCCTACTGGCCTCACAAGTTCTATACAAAACAGGAATGAAAAGATATTGAGTAAATACTTTGGAAATTATAAACTTATGCAAATATTTGTTACTATTGTGGTTATTGAATTTCTTGCTTACTGATACTTTTATTTGCTTCAGGACTCATAGAGCATGAGGGTCGTGATGTTGTCATTGCTTTGAAGACCAAGCAGGCAATCCGGAATGTGATTGCTAAAGCTCTGAAAAGCCTCACCTTCCTTTCGTCAAGAGGCATTATTGATAAATATGAGAGTGTCGAGATGAATAAGGTAAGTAAGCAGTTTCCCATACTACTTGATTCCTAGGGAGATTGGGAAAAGGGTGAGTCAGGACAGTTGTTAACTCTGTAGTTGTTTAAGTCTTTGTTAATGCCAGTGGCAACTAGTGCCATTGCTACCTCTTTCCCTCTATGTCTAAACCACTTAGTTTTTCAGAACCAACCTGAGCTAGGTTTCACAAAGAAATGGAGCATTTATCATGAGGACACAGAGTATCTTACAGACCTCATGGTAACCAGACCACACAGCCAGGCCTCAGAAAGGGACTTGAGCAGTGACCTAGAAAGCGTTCAGCTTCTCCATTTCCTATTAGGGTTGCCCTCTGTGGCATCTTCTTTTGGCTCTCTCTTACAAACTCATTAGATTTTTCTGCTTCTCTATCCACTGGTGAAATATCTACAGTCCAGTCCCAGTAACTGTAGCAAGGAAAGTGGTAATTACATAATGTTAACATAGGTGGGAGGGGACCCACGTGTGTGTGTGTGTGTGTGTGTACGCGGACATCAGGGAGGGAAGAGTTTGAGAGGAACAGGGGAGACACCCTAAGTGGTTGGCTGATAAATGGACTTGGAAAAATTACAAATTTGCAAAAAATTAAGACCATAAGAGGAAAAAATGTTTAATATTTAATTCTACCAGGCTATCACATCCACTGTCTAGACTGCGAATTGTGCAAACAGTAATGCTTTTTTCTCTCCTGTACAAGGAGGGTCTTATCTACTTCATAGCATAAAGAAGAAAAATAAAAGTTCTGGTCCCACATTCTGCCTGTGTTTCCAATGATAAGCTGTTCCTGGGTGTCACATGCTTATTCTTGTCCCTGGCACTTTTCAGCCACATGTCACATGGGCTGTGCTTCAGGACATTCTCTGAACATAGTCCTCTCTCCATGGCCCTGGCAGGGAAGTGGGCAAGGGACAGGCCAGCTTTTCCTGTTTTAACTCTGCCTCATTAGTCTCTATAAGGTCATGGCACAGGACTAAATGGGAATATGATTTTTCCTTAGTGTCTGTCAGAGGGACGAGAAGGGCCACTTTTTAGTTTTCTTCAAGTTCCACCTCTGTTCATGTTGTGTTTTTTTCTATTTTCCCTTTATTACTTTTAAGATTGTATAACGTTCAATTGAATGATTGATACCCATTAGTTAAATAAACAATAGCCTTTATGAAGAGAGAGACTTATTTTTTCCTATAGGTTTATTTAGAAAGGTAATGGACAAATCAATCATTCAACAGTTATTTGTTGAATGCCTATTAATTAATTGCCTAATTGTTGGCTGAAGACGTATAATTATCAATCCCAGGTTGTAAGGAGCTAGATAAGTCTAACCAGTTTGGCTGAATAAATATATGTTGAATACTTACTATGTCCCATGACTCTTGAGGAGACTTGGATACTTAATGAGTACAACATTGATTCCAAAGTCCATGGACACTCTTCCTCTTTTTTTCATTTAGTCATTTATCTAGGCAATCAACAAAAGTTACATATCACAGATAAGTAAACATAATAATACTACAATGTAATGAGTTCCGTAAGGGAGATTTGTAAGAGATACACTGGGAATAAGTCAAGTAAGCGATTACCTCTTACTTGGGGAAGTCAGAGAAGACTTCTGAAAGGCCACAAAACTAGAACCTTATCCTCCAAAACTAGAAGAATGTAGAGAAGCAACTCACTCACATGAAAAAAGAATTTGAGAGAATGTGGCATTAAATCATATAGTAATCAACAGTTAAGTTTGAGACTAAGACAGGGTAGAATATAGCTATTAATTGGATTATAAAAAGGATAAATTCAATATGAGTTAATATACTAGTGAAAATAGTAAGTGGAGAAAAAGAATCCCCCCCCCCCCAAAAAAAAAAAATTAGAGGACAATTTAAAGAAGAAATGCTCTGCAAAACAGTATTTTATTTAAAATTTCCTTCATTTTTACCTGATGTCCCCTTTCTGTTACAGGATCTGATCACCATTATTTTGATTGTTTGTTTTAGGTACTTCTTGAAAAAATAAAGTCATTGAATAACTTTCCAATGGCAATCCCGCTCCCTACTCCTGACAAATATCTTCATAATATCATTTGGCTAGAAAATAAAGATGTTCTCATTGAATTCTTCAAGGTAAAGATTCTGTCTTATATTCTAGCTCATGTTCAATGATAATTATTTTTCATTCCCTAATATAAGAGTAATAATTAAAAGAAAAAAAAAAAAAAAACGTATCCAAGGTAAGACTCCTGTAATGGGCAGTAAAGGATAAGTCAAAATGGAGGCCCAGCAAAACCAAGAAGAGTGGATTTCATTTTGAGCCTAAAGCACAAAGATTTTTTTTTTAATAATTGCTTATCTGCTTAGGATGATACGTTCTTTTAATACATTACCCAATTATTACCAGTCCCAGTCCCATCTTATTTTCTGATGAAGAGCCCCAGACTTCCAGATGCACACTCTGTAAAAGACTTTTTTAGATCAAGGGTCTCATATTTAAGTTACTTTGCAGGCCAGGCAGATAATATAAAAGTAAAACCATCTGGGTGTAATATAAATAGGGAACAGGACTGTAGTATATTCCAGAGTTCATGCTTTGTCTGAAGTCAGCTGAGTATTCCTACAGGAATGTGTACTCTTTCAATAGCTAGCTATTGAATAGCCTCTTTGAGCCAGAGAATGTTCTAGGTTTGGGGATATGGTGGTGAACAAAGTAAATAAATTCCTGCTTTCACTGACTTTATGTTATATGGATGGAGACGGACAATAAACATACCCATGCATAAATATATAGTCTGTCAGGTGGTGACAAATGCTACATGGAGAAAAGGTGAAAAAGGAGAATATAGGTAGGCAGCTCTTTTATACGGATGGTTAGAGAAGACTGCTCTAGTACCTTTCCTCTGGACAGAGATCTGAAATAAGTGAGCGAATACACCATTTTGATACCTGGGAGAAGGTAGATGCAGTGCCCTGAGGTGGATATGCTTGCTGTGTTCAAGTCGCTGAAGTCGCTGAGTCGTGTCCAACTCTTTGTGACTCCATGGACTGTAGCCCGCCAGGCTCCTTTCTCCATGGGACTTTCTAGGCAAGAATACTGGAGTGGTTTGCCATTTCCTTCTCCAGGAGATCTTCCTGAACCAGGGATCAAACCCTGGTCTCCTGCACTGCAGGCAGACTCTTTACTGATGGAGCCACCAGGGAAGCCCTGACTGCTCTGTTCAAGGAACATCACAAAGGCCCCTGTGGAAGGACCAGTGCTGGAGGGAGGAGATGAAGACTAAGCATTTGTGGCAAGCTTGAGTTTGTAGAACTTTGTAGGTCATTCTTAGGACGTTGGCTTTTACTGAGAATTAAGTGGAAACATGTTGAAAGGTTTTGAAGAGAGAAGTGACATGATCTAACTTACACTTAAAAATGATCATCTGCTGATGTGTTAAGGATAGGCTGTAGGGGGTCAAGGGCAAGCCAGGGCATCCAGGTAGGATGTGATTATGATAATGTAGGCAAGAGATGATAGTGACTTGGATGAGTGAAAGTGATGAGAAGAGTTCAGACTCAATAGGCTTTGAAGAGACAGCATATAAATGTTGATGGAGTGAGTGCTAGAGAGAGAAAGAATAACTTCTAGAATTTTAGGCTGAAATAGAAAATAATCTGAAAATGGATTAGCCCTTTATTTAGATGGAGAAGAGAAGATTTATATAGGGCAGGAGCTGGGCAAGAGTTGGATTCTGAATAGGTTAAATTTGAGAAGGCTATTAGACATCCAAGTGGAGCTGTTGAGTAGGCAGTTAGATACATGGCTAGAATGTAGGTGGGAGGTCAAATTGGAGAAAGCCATTTTGGAGTTGTCAGCATAGAGATAATATTTAAGGCCTTGAAACTTGATAACTCAAGGAATTGTTATGAACATCCAAGGGTTGAGTTGTGAGCTATGTATCAGATTGATGGTTGCCAGAGGAGGGGAGTGGAAGCTGGGTAAATTAGACAGGTGGGTTAAAGGGTACAAACTTCCAAGTTACAAGATAGAAAATTACTAGGTATACAACATGATGACTATAGTTATATAGTCATATATGTACAGTATATTTGAAAGCTCTAGGAGTGTAGAATCTAAAAGTTCTTGTCACATGGAAAAAATTTTTTATAACTATATGAAGTGATATATGTTAACTAAACTTATTGTGATAGTCATTTTGCAATATGTGCATGTCAAGTCATCATGCTGTATACCTTACACTTATATTGTGTGTGTGTGTGTGTGTGTGTGTACTCAGTCACTCAGTTGTGTCTGACTCTTCTCAGCCCTATGGACTGTAGCCCGCCAGGTTCCTCTCTCCACTGTATTTTCCCTGGCAAGAATACTGGAGAGGGTTGCCATTTCCTCTTTCAGGGGACCTTCCTGACCCAGGGATTGAACCTGTGTCTCTGGCATTGCAGGTGGACTCTTTACTGCTGAGTAGTTCTGTCTCAGTAAAGCTGGAAAAGAAGAATTGAGGAGTTATCCATCAAATAGGAGAAAAAAAAAAAAGAATGGTGTCCCATAGCTAAGTGAAGAAAGTATTTCAAGAAGGAGAAAGTGATCAACTATGTCATATGAGGCTGAGAGATCACATAAGATGAAGTCTGAAAATTGACTATTAGATTTAATAATGTAAAAGTCAAATTTTTAAAGGAGAATCCATACATCTGTATTTTTATGTGAATTTTAAAACTTGGCAACCAATTCAGAATTTTAAAGATACTTTGCAAGCCAAACAAAATACATCTGTGGACTGGATATGACTCATGGACTACCAGTTTGTGGTTTTAGTTTTAAATGGCTATTATATGAGTGAAAGTCACTCAGTCATGTCTGACTCTGCGACCCCATGGACTATAGAGTCCATGCCTTTTCCAGGGGATCTTCCAACCCAGGGATCGAACCCAGGTCTCCCACATTGCAGGTGGATTCTTTACCAGCTGAGCCACAAGGGAAGCCCAAGAATACTGGAGTGGGTAGCCTATCCTTTCTCCAGCAGATTTTCCCGATACAGGAATCGAACTGGGGTCTGCTGCATTGCAGGTGGATTCTTTACCAACTGAGCTATCAGAGAAGCCCTGATAATTATATGAATTATATCATAGTTATATGAATTATATGAATAATAACTTTCATCAACTTGTTGGAATCAGGAAAACTCTGTGACAAAGAGTGGTACTTGTTTTACTGTAAATTTGGTTGTACTCTACCTTGTGATCTAGACATGGAGATATATGTCATCTGTTTAACTATAATGAGGGAACATTTTCCTTGTTTTCTATGAAGAGAGCAGTCATAAGAGGGTTTTACTGAGCTTTGAAGATCTGATTTCATTTAGGCCATACTAGTGTTTACTTCATGCCAGAAATTTTTGAATTTTACTTTTGAAATTAATTTCAAATTTAATTAAATTAAGACTTTTATGGTTGAAAGTAACAAAGTCCTATCTCAACTAGTTTAAGCAAGAGGGGCTCTTACTAACAATATATTGCAGTGGTATATGAGAAGAAAAGGGCAGCAGGGAATGGATAGATAGCATCACCCACTCAACGGACATGAATCTGAGCAAACCCTGGATGATAGTGAAGGACAGGAAAGCCTGGCATGCTGCAGTCCATGGGGTTGCAAAGAGTGAGACATGACTTAGCCACTGAACAACAGACACCAAGAAACAGTTGACAGACTAACCCTGAACAGGGTGGGAATCAGGCCAGCTCTGGAATGTCAGTGGTAGGAATTTGTGGACTCTTCCTTTAGCACATGGCTATGATGACCCAGTTCTCACTCCCAGGCTCTTTGTCCTTTAGTTCAAATTCTTGAGAGACAAATCCAACTAGCTTAGCTTGAATCAAACGTCCAGCTTTGGGGAGTACAAGTGTGACTGTGAGAAGTGGGAAACCTAATGGGCAGGGTCCACTGAAGGTAGTCTGGGGAATAGAGGGTGGGAGGTGAGGGATGGTCTTGGACTGGGAAGAAGGTATCTAAGGGGTGTTGATTACAATCTGCATCCTCTTCAGTTTTTTTAAATATCCAAGTTTAAATTCGAATTTGGTTCTTTATAGGTAATGCTCTCACAAGTATAATTAACTGACCATCCTTCAGTGAATGGGGGAGGAATGGGAAAAACAATGGGTAGGAACTCCATAAATTAATGATTTCCATACACCTGAGATGAATCTATAACCAGGGCACAAGCTTCCTCCACTCCTTCACCTGCCATGCCTAAGCAAAGCTGTCAGACTCTCTCCACCCCCTTTCAGACATGACTCACTCTTTTTTAAAAAATGTTTATTTATTTTTAGTGGTGCTGGGTCTTCACTGCTGTGTGGATTTTCTCTAGGTCCGGAGAGCAGGGGCTACTCTTCATTGCAGTGCTGGGGCTTCTCATTGCGGTGGCTTCTCTTGTTGCGGAGCACAGGCTGGAGAGCACACGGGCTTCAGTAGTTGCTGCACGTGGGCTTGCTAGTTGCGGCTCTCCAGCTCTAAAATGGTTCACTCATTAAGTGGCCCTTTTCCTTAATATGTTGGTTATTGGTAGCCACTTAGGTCAGATTTCACTGGGGTAAAAAAAAAACGTGATGAATTGGGAGCACATGAACATCATTCTCGTTAGGGTTAGCCCAGGGAATGCATGGAAAGATCCATATAGCAAACAAAAGAAACACCCCCTTATTATAGATGGTAATTTTAATCTTGGTCTCTATCACAGCAGCAACGGTTAATTTTCACTACTCCTTCCTCCTTTCATCCTTCAACTGTTGTGGTTAATTAAAAATGTAATAGTATATGAGGATAAGCCTAAAGACAACAATTGAAAATAAAAAAGATCTGAATAATACATAAACTGGATAATTGGCTTTAGGCCAGCTTTTAAAAAAAATATTGTGAAGTCATCCACGTTTATTTCAACACTGTAAAATAATTCAGAAGTAAAAAGTGATATCCTTTCACTCCCCACCCTACACTAAGTGACAACTACTATGAATGATTTAAAAATATGTTTCCTCCACATCTTTGTAAAATGCAAACGTGTCACTGTAAGTCTCCTGTTAGAAACCCTTCAGTGACTACCCCCTGGTTTTGGGAAAAGCTCAAACTTAAAAATTTATTTGGATGTGTCAGATCTTATGTGGCACATGAGATCCTCATCGCTTCATATGGGATCTTTCCTTGCAGTGCGTAGACTCTCTAGTTGTGGCTCACGGATTATGAGGTTGTGGTGCCCGGGCTCCACAGTGTGCGGGCTTTTACTGTGCATGCGAGCCCCTTGGAGACCTGGCTCCGACTCACCTCTCCAGTCCTGCCTCCACCCGGACTCCAGGCACTTCTGCCTTTTCCTCCGTTAAAAAACACCAAAAAATTATACTTTGTGATTTTGTTACTATAAAGATGACTATATTAGCATTAGATGCTTTAGTATTAAGACATTTTACTCTACCTAAAAGTTGTCTTATTTTCTTCTGATTTTAAAAGAAACTAAAGCATTGCTGTGAATCCCTAAAAGTACTGTGAACTCTGGACACTGTGCCTATTGATGCCTAATGGATAGCTCCACCCTGGTCTCCATCCCTCCCTGCCTGAGATGTACTGAATCTTCTGTGTTACCCCACAATGCAGTTATTCTATTTGCTAATGGGTCTTTGCATAAACTGAAACCTCTGCCCTGAATGGTCTTCAGTTCATGGTATCCTGGCTGTCTTGTTACTCTTCCTTCAGGTCTCAGTTTAGCTGTTCCTTCCCTAGACACCCAAGTCAGGGTTTCTGTGGCCTTTCTGAATTTGTTTCCCAGAGTGCTCCGCCCCTGTCTCCTTGACCATAATTATTATACTTTATTGTAAACATTTATCCAACCTAGCATTTATTGGGTGTTTCTGCCAGTCACTCTGCTAGGTCCTAAGCACAAAGTCTGCAGTTTGCTTACTTGTCCCTTTTTTCCCTAAAAATTAATGAGGTTTGTCAAAACATTATAACTCATTAACAAACCAAAGAATATAGTTTGTTTTTATGCTACATTTTAGCTTTAAAATCTCATTTCTCTTTAGAGAAATAGATTATGAAGATTTGTGTTGATTCTTTTTCTTTCCTTGCCTGTTTCTTTTCTTTCAGGAAAGAGCTAAACTTGCCTATTTTGACTATGGAGATGTCATTTGTAAAGAAGGTGAAATGCCACAAGGAATCTACTTGATTATTTCAGGAATGGCAATCGTAAGGAACTATTTATTCTTTACTAAAAATGTGTCTTGAAATTTTTAATTATCACATAAGGAGAAATTTAGGAACCAAGAAAATTTCAAATTTTTAACATAATTTCTTTTCAAATGAAACCATTTCTGTTTGGAGCTAACACAACAGCTGAGAGATAATTATAACACCCACCATCTGAAAGGTGCTTCCCATCTTACAAAATGCTTTCATAATTATTACTTATTCTTCACAACAATCCTGGCAGGGACAGTCTTTTCTGTGATGGTCATATAAGGAACCCAGTACTTGGAGTGGTTGGGTTACTCATCTAAAGGAAATGAGAGTCAAGGTTGAGGAAATAGACCGCAATGTCACTTTCTCCCAGAGGTCAAATAGGGCTGAAGAACATACCATTTTTAACTAATAGGAGGTCTTTGTAATCAGTAAGAGTGATAGGGACAAGAATCCTTTAGAAACTGAATACCATTAGCTGGATCCATGGGTGAGCCCCAGCTATGACAACATAATTAATAGATCCTATATGACAGTTACAAGTGACAAACACTTATTATTAGTGCAAATAATATATTTGGCTTTATATTTTTAGAACGAGTGTTTCAGACCTTAAAAAAACCAAAGTTAATCATGGAAATAAACTATAATTATAAATACTAACACATGTATCAGTTCAGTTCAGCCGCTCAGTCGTGTCCGACTCTTGGCGACCCCATGAATCGCAGCACGCCAGGCCTCTCTGTCCATCACCAATTCCCGGAGTTCACTCAAACTCACGTCCGTCAAGTCAGTGATGTCATCCAGCCATCTCATCCTCTGTCGTCCCCTTCTCCTCCTGTCCCTAATCCCTCCCAGCATCAGAGTCTTTTCCAATAAGTCAACTCTTTGAATGAGGTGGCCAAAGTACTGGAGTTTCAGCTTTAGCATCATTCCTTCCAAAGAAATCCCAGGGCTGATCTCCTTCAGAATGGACTGGTTGGATCTCCTTGCAGTCCAAGGGACTCTCAAGGGTCTTCTCCAACACCACAGTTGAAAAGCATCAATTCTTCGGTGCTCAGCCTTCTTCACAGTCCAACTCTCACATCCATACATGACCACTGGAAAAACCATAGCCTTGACTAGATGGACCTTTGTTGGCAAACTAATGTCTCTGCTTTTGAATATGCTATCTAGGTTGGTCATAACTTTCCTTCCAAGGAGTAATTGGAAGCAAAAATTTTAATTTCATGGCTTTAATTTCATGGTCTTTTAATTTCATGGCTGCAGTGACCATCTGCAGTGATTTTGGAGCCCAGAAAAATAAAGTCTGACACTATTTCCACTGTTTCGCCATCTATTTCCCATGAAGTGATGGGACCAGATGCCATGGTCTTCGTTTTCTGAATGTTGAGCTTTAGGCCAACTTTTTCACTCTCCACTTTCACCTTCATCAAGAGGCTTTTTAGTTCCTCTTCACTTTCTGCCATAAGGGTGGTGTCATCTGCATATCTGAGGTTATTGATATTTCTCCCAGCAATCTTGATTCCAGCTTGTGCTTCTTCCAGTCCAGTATTTCTCATGATGTACTCTGCGTATAAGTTAAATAAGCAGGGTGACAATATACAGCCTTGACGTACTCATTTTCCTATTTGGAACCAGTCTGTTGTTCCATGTCCAGTTCTAACTGTTGCTTCCTGACCTGCATACAGATTTCTCAAGAGGCAGGTCAGGTGGTCTGGTATTCCCATCTCTTTCAGAATTTTCCACAGTTTATTGTAACCCACACAGTCAAAGGCTTTGGCATAGTCAATAAAGAAGAAATAGATGTTCTTCTGGAACTCTCTTGCTTTTTCCATGATCCAGTGGATGTTGGCAATTTGATCTCTGGTCCTCTGCCTTTTCTAAAACCATCTTGAACATCAGGAAGTTCACGGTTCACGTATTGCTGAAGCCTGGCTTGGAGAATTTTGAGCATTACTTTACTAGCATGTGAGATGAGTGCAATTGTGTGGTCGTTTGAGCATTCTTTGGTATTGCCTTTCTTTGGGATTGGAATGAAAACTGACCTTTTCCAGTCCTGTGGCCACTGCTAAGTTTTCCAAATTTGCTGGCATATTGAGTGCAGCACTTTCACAGCATCATCTTTCAGGATTTGAAATAGCTCAACTGGTATAGCACTTATTAAGTGTCTGGCACTTTTCATTCATTCATTTACTCATTCATTCAACAAATATTTACTTCATTACTATTATGCAGTAGGCACGTTCATTCTAGGCATAGAACTGAGAAAACATAAAAAAGCCCTGTCTTCTTAGAAGTTAATTTCTTGTAGAAGCATAGAAGGAGATGGAACAATGGAAAAAATACCTAAGTTAAATATGTAATATGTTAGCAGTGACCAAGAGTTGAAGAGGCTAGTTGTAACATTTAAAAAGATGATCGAGAATGGCAATATGTTAAGACATTTTGTCCTTCTATCAACCTCATGAGAAAACTGACGGACAGAGAAATCAACTCATTTGTCCCTCTTCAGTCTTGATGACTACTTCCTTTTCTACTTTGAGGGCTCATGTGATTACATTGGAGCCCGCAGGATAATCCAGAATCATCTCTTTAAGTTTAGCTGATTAGTAACCTTAATTCTATCTGCAAAATCCCTTCACAGCAGTTCATAGATCAATGTTTGATTGAATAACAAAAAGATAGGAACCTTGGAAGGCCTTCTTTAAAATTCTGCTTGCCACAAATGTAATTATCTTTCCTTGGTTTGTAAAAAGCAGAACCATTCTTCTTTACTATTAAGTCCCCTGCATACAGACCTTCAAGTTGCAAACTTTCAAAAATACGAGTATGTCCCTGTATGCCAGCTGTACTGCTGTACTTTTCAATATACTGTACTGTAAGCTTAAAAATGTTTTCTTTATTATTTGTGTTTGTTTTCATGCTTTATTTGTGTGAAAAGTATTATAAACCTATTACAGTATAGTACTGTATAACCAATTGTATTAGTTGGGCACCTAGGTTAACTTTGTTGGACTTACAAACATATTGGACTTAAGAACACACTTTCAGAATGGAATTTGTTTGTGTGTAGGGGACTTGTACTCAAAAGGCTTTTGGACTTCATTAAAAATTAAATTAAAAAATGTCAGAGTTCTTTGGAAGCATGAGTGCCTCTACAAGTTTGAATGGTGGAACTCACTAGGAGAGGGTACAACTTTCACAGCAATTCCTTCAGTGACTTTTTTCTATTTCTTGTGTATTGGGCAGTAGCCTTCCTCTTTGGCACTTACAACTAAACTTTCTGGAAAGTTCTGTAATCCTTCTGGTTAATTCTTGCATCTTCCTCCTGAAATCTGATGACTTTCTTTTACCCCCACCCATGCCTACCAGTTCTTTTCCTGAAGTAACTCAACCATCCTGTGTTCATCCTAAAACCTTTTTCTGCTAACGTCTCATGGTAATTATTCTTAAGCATCTTAAGGGAGGCAAGATTTCTGCTGAAATTATGACTTGGCTTGGGGGCATATTCATTCATGAAATCTGGTTTATGCATCTATACCATCAAAAATTTTTTCCACCTGAGGCACTAGCCCATTATGCTAAGAATATCTAATAGACTTAGAGGGGGTACTTGCATTTAGTGACTACTTTTGGTGGAATTTTTATATAAGGCAGGTAAATAGGGGTCATCTGTAAAGCTAAAGATTAGAAACGGTCTCAGCTTGGAGAGTTGAAATGTGAAAGAAATGATTTTTGAAAGCCCAATTCCTCCTTCCCATCTGAAAGGATTCATAAAGAATCTTTTCCTTCTATTGTAATAATTGCAAGAAACACTGGGAGCTCCTAAGGTTTGGTCAAGGGCTCTTAATTTTGTATTTCCCTTTGCTCAATTATTTCCCCATTGCAGTTGGAGAGTTCACCTCCTACTTTTGGAATAGACAGGAGCCTAAGGCCTGACAGAGAGTCCACAACTAGGTTTACAGAGTACTGTACCAGTGGAGACATAATTGGAGAATTGAGCTGTCTACTTAAGCGTGAAATTGAATATACTGCCATCTGTGAAACTATTTTGCAGGTAAGCACCTGGATGTGTCTGTATTGTGGGTGTTAATTCTTCCTCAAGTTAGTAAGGAGTAGCAGCACTTTTTTTGGGGGGTGGGGGTGGGGTTCTATTGTCTTAGTCAACCCAACCAGCTATTGTGAAGCAGTATAGCTGAGAAAGGCCAATTTGATGTCTCACATCCACTATGGTGTCTGGAGGGAGATTTTTTTTTTAAACAGTTAAGTTTATTTATTTTTAATTGAAGGATAATTGCTTTACAGTATTGTGTTGGTTTCTGCCAAACATCAACATGAATCAGCCATAGGTATACCTATGTCCCCTCCCTCTTGAACTGGAGGCAGATATTTTAACCAAAGAGTCTTTGTCACTATTTTTAATTAGAAGAGAAGATATCTAACTTCTGATGTTATAAAGATAAGGAAAACACATAGATAAGATGCCTGGCATGTTTAGGTGCTCCATAAATGGCTACCATTATGGGAGCAGTGTTTTTAAAGAATACTTGTGTTTCACATCTCTTTCTTCCATTTTTCACTTGCTAAGTAAGAATTTTATTTAACAAAGAAGTGATCTGATAGTGGGCTAGCTGTGGGCAATTCAAATAGAAATTAGTGAAAGTTCCTACTTACAAAGAAATCTCAAGCTTTGGGGACTGTTAGATGCAATGGAGCAAGGAGCAGAGTCTTAGGAGTGTGACAGACAGAAAGGAATGTTGCTTTATCAGTTTCATACCATTTCACTTTTGGAAGAGAAGAGAAAGCATGAATGTATTCACAAGGCTGAACTGAATTTGCTGAAGTTCACATAGCTTGAATTCTGAGGGTCGTCTTCTTTGTTTGGATTGGCACTTTGCTCTGAACGCAAATACTATGAATGAGCCCACGTTACCCATTGTGGCAATAAAAATAAATAAGTTTATGTGGCTTAGTTCCATAATCTTGGGCTCATGATTATCCTCAGTTCAGTTCAGTTCATTTCATTTCAGTCTCTCAGTCGTGTCCGACTCTTTGCGACCCCATGAACTGCAGCATGCCAGGCCTCCCTGTCCATCACCAACTCCCAGAGTCCACCCAAACCCATGTCCATTGTGTCGGTGATACCATCCAACAATCTCATCCTTTGTCGCCCCCTTCTTCTCCCACCTTCAATCTTTCCCAGCATCAGGGTCTTTTGAAATGAGCCAGCTCTCTGCATCAGGTGGCCAAAGTATTGGAGTTTCAGCTTCAACATTAGTCCCTCCAATGAACACCCAGGACTGATCTCCTTTAGGATGGACTGGTTGGATCTCCTTGCAGTCCAAGGGACTCTCAAGAGTCTTTTCCAATACCACAGTTCAAAAGCATCAATTCTTCGGTGCCCAACTTTCTTTATAGTCCAACTCTCACATCCATACATGACTACTGGAAAAACCATAGCCTTGACTAGACGGACCTTTGTTGGCAAAGTAATGTCTCTGCTTTTTAATATGCTATCTAGGTTGGTCATAACTTTCCTTCCAAGGAGCAAGTGTCTTTTAATTTCATGGCTGCAACCACCATCTGCAGTGATTTTGGAGCCCAGAAAAATAGTCTGACACTGTTTGTACTGTTTCCCCATCTATTTGTGATGAAGTGATGGGACCGGATGCCATGATCTTAGTTTTCTGAATGTTGAGCTTTAAGCCAAGTTTTTTCATTCTCCTCCTTCACTTTCATCAAGAGGCTTTTTAGTTCCTCTTCACTTGCCATAAGGGTGGTGTCATCTGCATATCTGAGGTTATTGATATTTCTCCTGGCAATCTTGATTCCAGCTTCTGCTTCCTCCAGCCCAGTGTTTCTCATGATGTACTCTGCATATAAGTTAAATAAGCAGGGTGACAATATACAGCCTTGATGTACTCCTTTTCCTGTTTGGAACCAGTCTGTTGTTCCATGTCCAGTTCTAACTGTTGCTTCCTGACCTGTATACAGGTTACTCAAGAGGCAGGTCAGGTGGTTTGGTATTCCCATCTCTTGAAGAATTTTCCATAGTTTATTGTGATCCACACAGTCGAGGGCTTTGGCATAGTCAATAAAGCAGAAATAGATGTTCTTCTGGAACTCTCTTGCTTTTTCAATGATCCAGCAGATGTTGGCAATTTGATCTTTGGTTCCTCTGCCTTTTCTAAAACCATCTTGAACATATGGAAGTTCATAATTATCCTAGCTATTGATTAATATAAAATTTTCTGGACTAGTATTGTCTATAGCTTTAACTGGACTGTACATTTTATCATCTTATACTTAAATAGCAGAGTATCATAATTAATATACTAGAGATAGTTTTTCTAGGAGGTTAGGTGAAGATGAAACCTACAGACTTTTTAAAAATTTTCGTCTGTGTTAGGTCTTCATTGCTGCTGAGGGCTTTCTCTAATTGTGGGGGGTGGGAGCTACTTTTATTTGTGATGCATAGGCTGCTCATTGCTGTGGCTTCTCTTACTGTGGAGCACAGGCTCTAGGCACAAGAGCTTCAGTGGTTGCAGCGTGCACTCTCAGTAGTTGTGGTTCATGGGCTTAGTTGCTCTGAGGTACATGGAATCTTCCTGGACCAGGGATTGAACCCGTGTCCCCTGCATTGACAGGTGGATTCTCATCCACTGTACCACCAGGGAAGTCCTACAGGCATTTGTTTTTCTGATGATTTAATAATTTGTTTTCAAGTCAAGCAGTCTGTTTGATGCCTTGTCATTTCAGGTCTGCTTTATCTCCCTGGAGGATTTATATGAAGGCTTTGATTTCTTCTGGCCATCCCTGGAATATAAAATATGGCTGAAGCTTGCTCTCAGTATTGCCTATCAGTATTTTGAATCAAGTCTTGTTGATGAGGTAAGTTGCATGATTAAAATATGAATTAAGTTTTATTTCCTGTATTTTTTTTTACAAAATAAATTTTATATTTTGGAGACAGAGAAAAGAAGGTATGTTTAATCTTTCAAAGTAGGATTTCAGAATCTTTACCACTCTGTTATTCTGAGTTCCTACAGGTCATAGGTCCCCTTGTGACAGCTGATTTTTCAGGCTATCCCAGTCATCCCTTAAAAATAAGAGAGTAAGCAAATCTTAAATAGGTAGATTCCCCAAGAATCAAGCATACCATTAATTAGTGAGTTACTGAGCACAAGTTTGGTGTTTATTAGTCTATTCTATCTACCTATCTACCTATGTTATTATAAATTATTTGCCTTTTCAAATTTTTATTGAGTTTACCAAGCCTCATCTATGAACTTTCTCTTGAAAAAGTAGCGGTTCAGGCCTGTTCTTGGACTGGTACAATTTACAACCTATATTTGCATTCCATTTAGTAATTTTTTGAGCCCCTACCATGAGTCAGGAACTGGGGAAGTGACAAACCTGAAGTTTAAGATCATTCATTGAATTGTGATACTGAATATCAATATTGGGTTAAAAATGAGCAAATATCAAGAGAATTAGAAGACAAACCACAGACTGGGAGAAAATACTTGCAATAGACATATCATATAAAGAACTATCATCCAAAACATACAAGGAGCTTTAAAACTCAACAGTAGGGAAAAAACCCAGCCTGATTAAAAAATGGGCCAAAGCTGATAATAGATAACTTCACCAGAGAAGATATATGAATAGCAAATAAATACAGGAAAAGATACTCCACATCATATGTCATCAGTTCAGTTCAGTTCAGTCACTCAGTCATGTCCAACTCTTTGTGACCCCATGAACTGCAGCATGCCAGGCCTCCCTTTCCATCACCAACTCCTGGAGTTCACCCAAACTCATGTGCATCAAGTTGGTGATGCCATCCAGCCATCTCATCTTCTGTCATCCCCTTCTCCTCCTGCCCCCAATCCCTCCCAGCATCAAGGTCTTTTCCAATGAGTCAGCTCTTCACATGAGGTGGCCAAAGTACTGGAGTTTCAGCTTTAGCATCAGTCCTTCCAATGAACACCCAGGACTGGTCTCCTTTAGGATGGACTGGTTGGATCTCCTTGCAGTCCAAGGGACTCTCAAGAGTGTTCTCCAACACCACAGTTCAAAAGTATCAATTATTCGGCGTTCAGCTTTCTTCACAGTCCAACTCTCACATCCATACATAACTACTAGAAAAACCATAGCCTTGACTAGATGGACCTTTGTTGGCAAAGAAATGTCTCTGCTTTTGAATATGCTAGCTCGGTTGGTCATAACTTTCCTTCCAAGGAGTAAGCGTCTTTTAATTTCATGGCTGCAGTCACCATCTGCAGTGATTTTGGAGCCCAGAAAAATAAAGTCTGACACTGTTTCCACTGTTTCCCCATCTATTTCCCATGAAGTGATGGGACCAGATGCCATGATCTTCGTTTTCTGAATGTTGAGCTTTAAGCCAACTCTTTCACTCTCCTCTTTCACTTTCATCAAGAGGCGTTTTAGTTCCTCTTCACTTTGTGCCATAAGGGTGGTGTCATCTGCATATCTGACGTTATTGATATTTCTCCCGGCAATCTTGATTCCAGCTTGTGCTTCTTCCGGCCCAGCGTTTCTCATGATGTACTCTGCATATAAGTTAAATAAGCAGGGTGACAATATACAGCCTTGATGTACTCCTTTTCCTGTTTGGAACCAGTCTGTTGTTCCATGTCCAGTTCTTTTTTTTTTTTAATTTTATTTTTAAACTTTACATAATTGTATTAGTTTTGCCAAATATCAAAATGAATCCACCACAGGTATACATGTGTTCCCACCATGTCCAGTTCTAACTGATGCTTCCTGACCTGCATATAGGTTTCTCAAGAGAACAGTATGTCATCAGGGAAATGCAAATTAAAACAATGTGATACCATTGTTGTTGTTGTTGTTCAGCTGCCCAGTCATGTTCGACTGTGACCCCAGGTACTGACTGCAGCTTGCCAGGCCTCCTTGTCTCTCACCATCTCCTGGAGTTTGCCCAAGTTCATGTTCATTGCATTGGTGATGCCATTCAGCCATCTCATCCTCTGACACCCTCTTCTCCTTCTGCCCTCAATCCTTCCCAGCATCAGGGACTTTTCCAATGAGATGAGTCATCTATTCACATCAGATGACCAAAATACTGGAGCTTCAGCTTCAGCATCAGTCCTTCCAGTTAATATTCAGGGTTGATCTCCCTTAAGATTGAGTGGTTTTATCTCCTTGCTGTCCAAGGGACTTTCAGGAGTCTTCTCCAGCACCACAGTTCAAAGGCATCAGTTATTTAGCATTCTGCCTTCTTTATGGTCCAGCTCTCACAACTGTACGTGACCACTGAGAAGACCATAGCCTTGACTAAATGGACCTTTGTTGGCCGAGTAATGTCTCTGCTTTTCAACACATTGTCTAGGTTTGTCATCACTTTCCTGCCAAGAAGCAATCGTTTTCTGATTTCATGACTGCAGTCACTGTCCGCAGTGATTTTGGAGCCCAAGAAGAGGAAATCTGTCCCTGCTTCCACCTTTTCCCCTTCTATTTGCCATGAAACCATGGGGCTGGATGCCATGATCTTAGTTTTTTTAATATTTAGTCTTAAGCTGGCTCTTTCACTCTCCTCCCTCACCCTCATCAAGAGGCTCTTTAGTTCCTCTTCTGTTTCTGCCATTACAGTGGTATCATCTGCATATCTGAGGTTGTTGATGATTCTCCTGCCTATCTTGATTCCAGCTTGTAACTCATACAGCCTGGCATTTCTCATGATGTGCTCAGTGTATAGGTTAAGCAAATAGGGTGACAGCAGACAGCCCTGTTGTACTCCTTTCTCGATCTTGAACCAATCAGTTGTTCCATACTTCTATTGCTGCTTGACCCGCTTACAGGTTTCTCAGGAGACAGATAAGATGATCTGGTATTCCCATCTCTTTAAGAGCTTTCCACAGTTTGTCATGGTCCACACTGTCAGAGGAAACAGAGAGAAATGTTTTTCTGAAATTCCCGTGCTTTCTCTATAATCCAGCGAATGTGGGCAATTTGATCTCTAGTTCCTCTTCCTTTTCTAAACCCAGCTTGGACATCTGGAAGTTCTTGGTTCACATAAGGTTGAAGCCTAACCTAACACGCAAGATTTTAAGCATGAACCTTACTGGGCTTCCCTCGTGGCTCAGCTGGTAAAGAATCCACCTGCAATGCTGGAGGCCTGGGTTCGATCCCTGGTTGGGAAGATTCCCTGGGTTGGGAAGATCCCCTGGAGAAGGGAAAGGCTACCCACTCCAGTATTATAGCCTGGAGAATTCCATGGACTGTATAGTCCATGGAGTCACAAAGAGTCAGACACAAATGAGTGACTTTCACTTCACTTACTAGCATGGAAGATGAGTGCAATTGTCCAATGGTTAGCACATTCTTTGGTACCCTTCTTGGGGATTGGGATGAATATTGACCTTTTCTAGTCCTCTGGCCATTGATGGGTCTTCCAGATTTGCCAACATAATGAATGCAAAACCCTGATGGCATCATCCTTTAGGGATTTGAATAGTTCTGCTGGAATTTCATCTCATCCACTAGCTTTATTAACAGCAGTGCTTCTTAAGGCCCACTTGACTTCACGCTCCAGAATGTCTGGATCTGGGTGACTAACCACACCATTGTAGTAATCTGGTTCACTAACATCTTTTTAATATAGTTCTTCTGTGTATTCTTTCCATTTCTTCTTGATCTCTTCTCCTGCTATAGATCTCTACCATTATTGTGCCCATCTTTGGGTGGAATGTTCCCTTGATGTTTCCAGTTTTTCTGAAGAGATCTCTAGTCTTTCCCCTTTTATTGTTTTCTTCTATTATTAAGCACTGTTTATTAAAGAAGGCCTTCTTTGTCTCTTCTAGCTATTTTTGGGGACTCTGTGTTTATTGGATGTACTTTTCCCTCTCTCCCTTGCTTTTTGCTTCTCTTCTTTCTTCTGCTATTTGTAAGGCCTCCTCAGATAACCACTTTGCCTTCTTGCTTTTCTTTTTCTTTGGGATGGTATTGTTTGCCGCCTCTTGTACACTATTATGGATCTCTGTCAATAGTTTTTCAGACACCCTGTTAACTAGATCTAGTCCCTTGAATCTATTCATTACTATTGGTAATTCTCCTCTGCTCTTCCCCAGTAGCATATTGGACGCCTTCAGACCTTCAGGACTCATCTTTTGGTGTCTTATCTTTTTGACGATTTAAAGAATTCATGAGGTTCTCATGGCAAGTACGCTGGGGTGGTTTGCCATTCCCTCCTCCAGTGGATCACGTTTTGTCAGAACTCTCTGCTATGACCTGTCTGTCTAGGGTGGCCCTGCAGAGCATAGCTCTTAGCTTCATTGTGTTATGCAAGCCCCTTTGCCACAACAAGGCAGTGATCCATGAAGGAAGTGATACTGTTGCACACCTATTAATTGGCCAGTGACAACACCACATGCTGGCCAGGGTGTGGAGCAACAAGAACTCTTCATTGCTGGTGAGAATGTGAAATGGTACACAGCCACTTTGGAAGAGAGTTTGGTGGTTTCTTACAAAACTAACATGCTGTTGCCATATGATCCAGCAAGCACTCTCTTTGATATTTACCCAAAGGAATTAAAAAACTATGTCCACACAAATACCTACACATGGATTTTTTTTTAACAAATTGAAATATGTTTGATTTATAAAGTTTTGTTATTTTCATGTGTACACCAATGTGATTCAGTTATATATATTATATTCTTTTTCATATTCTTTTTGCCTTATAGATTATTACAAAATATCAGTATAGTTCCCTGTGCTATATAGTACATACTTCTGCTGCTGCTGCTGCTAAGTCACTTCAGTCGTGTCCGACTCTGTATGACCCCATAGGCGGCAGCCCCTCAGGCTCCCCCATCCCTGGGATTCTCCAGGCAAGAACACTGGAGTGGGTTGCCATTTCCTTCTCCAATGCAAGAAAGTGGAAAGTGAAAGTGAAGTCGCTCAAGTCATGTCCGACTCTTAGTGACCCCATGGACTGCAGCCTACCAGGCTCCTCCGTCCATGGGATTTTCCAGGCAAGAGTACTGGAGTGGAGTGCCATTGCCTTCTCCGATATAGTACATACTTGTTGGCTATCTATTTTATATATAGTAGTGTGTATGTGATTATCCCTCCCTCACTCTTTGATAATCATAAGTTTGTATATGTGTTCATTTGTATCATTTTTTAAGATTCCACATAATAAATGATGTCACATGTTTGTCAATGTCTGGCTTCTTTCACTTAGTATGACAATCTCTAGGTCCATCCATCCATGTTGCTGCAAATGGCATTACTTCATTCTATTTTATGACTGAGTAATACTCTATTGTATATATGTACCATCACTTCATGGGAAATAGATGGGGAAACAGTGGAAACAGTGTCAGACTTTATTTTTCTGGGCTCCAAAATCACTGCAGATGGTCACTGCAGCCATGAAATTAAAAGACGCTTACTCCTTGGAAGGAGAGTTATGACCAACCTAGATAGCATATTCAAAAGCAGAGACATTACTTTGCCAACAAAGGTTCATCTAGTCAAGGCTATGGTTTTTCCTGTGGTCATGTATGGATGTGAGAGTTGGACTGTGAAGAAGGCTGAGCACCGAAGAATTGATGCTTTTGAACTGTGGTGTTGGAGAAGACTCTTGAGAGTCCCTTGGACTGCAAGGAGATCCAACCAGTCCATTCTGAAGGAGATCAGCCCTGGGATTTCTTTGGAAGGACTGATGCTAAAGCTGAAACTCCAGTACTTTGGCCACCTCATGCGAAGAGTTGACTCATTGGAAAAGACTCTGATGTTGGGAGGGATTGGGGGCAAGAGGAGAAGGGGCCGACAGAGGATGAGATGGCTGGATGGCATCACTGACTCGATGGACGTGAGTCTGAGTGAACTCCGGGAGTTGGTGATGGACAGGGAGGCCTGGCATGCTGTGATTCATGGGGTCGCGAAGAGTCCGACATGACTGAGCCAATGATCTAATCTGATCTGATATATGTACCACATCTTCTCTATCTATTTCTCTGTTGTTGGACATTTAGGTTGTTTCCATGCCTTGGCTATTGTGAATAATGGTCCAGAGAACATTGGGATGCATGTATCTTTTCTCTGGATATATGCCCAGGAGTGAGACTGTAGATCATATGGTAGTTTAATTTTTAATTTTTTGAGGAACTTCCTATTTTACATAGTGGCTGCACCAGTTTACAGTCCACAAAAGATTCCCCCTTTCCTCTACATCCTTGCCAATACTCGTTACTTGTCTTTTTGATGATAGCCATTCTCATTTCCCTGATGATTAACAATGTTGAACATCTTTCCATGTGGAATATGCCTTCTTCTTGATATCATGTGTTATTTTATATGATTTATAGAAAAAAATCTAATTTTATTGTAGGACCTAAAGTTTCAGAAGTGTGTGATGCTTAATCATGCATATGTGGAGACTTTATCAAGCTATAATGAAATGATTATTGATAACGTGAACATGAAATTTGTTATTCTTGTGTATGGCAGTGTTATTGATACCAAGACGGAGGTACCATATTTTGCACCTTGCATTTTACCTAAAACCTGTGAACAGGTAAGGAGGGTCATTTCTTAAGAGTCTTCTGCTTTTCCTGGTGCCCCATAAGTGACTTTAAAAACTCAACTAACCACCTTAAAGAAATTTAGGTTTCTCTAAACCTAGAAAGACCCTATAATTCTCACGTGCCCTTAACAAAACAGTCAAAATGTCCCCAGGGCTTGGGTGCTGTGTTGTGCAAGTTGTGCCCTGCATGAGAGTGTACCTGAGGGTCCAGTGGGGCAGGAATCTGCCTACTCTCTGCTTGCCAAGCTCTTTGCCCTGGCATGGGCTGTGCCTCCCTAGAGAAGGATGGGGAGCATTTTTCCTAGTTTGTGTGCAAGGCAGTGACACTGCTTGCTAGGATGGTTCTGGAAGTATCTGCACTGGTCGATAAGAAGGGAGATGCGTCAGCGTCATGTCACTTTGTTGCCACATTAGGGCCTAGGGGCACAACTCAATAGAGGACCCTAAACCCCATCATTCCATGCCTCTAAGGAAGGGGGAAGTAACAGGGGATGGGAAGAATAGATGCCAGGTCCCTAATGGGTGAAGCCACTTGCTGTTAGACCTCACAGTGATGTGAGGACAGAGCCCAAGTATGAGGAGGACTAAGAGGCTGTGAGAAGAGCTAACATCTCTTTATTTTGGTAACAAGTTTCTCCTCTTGGGGAGAGACCCTTTCTGCTTGTTCAGGCTGAGAAAGGTCGTTAATTTAATGAAAACTCGAGTCCTAGAAAAGTTGGTTAAGCTCCTAAAGAGTGCATTTGCCACTTTCCTAACACACTTATTTTGTCAACCCCTCAACAGTTCAAAAGGTGAAGGTAATTACAATTTTTTTTTTTTAATAGGAAGTGAAAAATCACTTTAACTTTGAAATAAGGGGTAGGGGACCACGGGAGCAATCCCCATAGTTTTGTTAAGACACCAGAGTTTGGAGGCAGGCATACTTGGATTTAAGACCTGATGCCTGTGCCCATGAGGTGTGTGAGGCTAGGCACCTAGAAAGATGCCTTCTGACCCTCAGGTTCCTCTTACTAAGATGAGGATAATAGCAGCAGCCATCTCATAAAGTTCTTGTGGGGATTAAATGGGATAAAATGTGGTAATATCTAGAAATGATAGTTATATGTGACTTACGTATGCTGCTTGCATTCTGGGAGGGCAGATTTTGTGGCCGTTGGGCAAAAGCTCAGGGAAAAACGCTTATTTTTTTCCTATCTGGGAAGGCTAGGGCCTGAGCCCTTGAATGTCAATGTTGGAATAAAAGTAACTCAGTGGATGCTGGGGATTCCATTTTCCAAATTGGTTACAAGTAAGGTGTAGAAACTTCATTTCTGATATTTATAAAAATGCAAAAGATAATTTTCTGGTCCAAGACTTCTTAAAATTATTTTACATTTTTGATCACTTACTTTTTCACATAGTAAGCCATGTAAGAATCCATTCATTCATCTTTTCTTCCATCCTTCCATCCATCCACCTACCCATCCCCCACCTATCCAAGACTCTTTGAAACAAGGTAAAAAAGGATTTGAAATGAAAAAGATAGAGCTTAGGTTGGAGGTTAGTTCTATGTTTTGGCTTATTTTTTTATATTCTTTGGAAAGGCTAGGAGGCAGCCAGTTTAGAGGTCAGAGAATGCTCTTTTGACTGATTTTGACTTTTCTCCTTTAGGTGCAGGGAACTTCAGATTTAAGCAAGCTGTTGGTTATCCAAGCACCTGCGCCTGACAAAAATGATGGCAATGCCAAGGTCATGGGTAAGGGGGTAGCTCTTTAGTGGTAGGCAAACCACTGAGAAAAAATTTTGATACATGAGCTTCATTGTATTCTAAAAAATGATTTGAGGGCGCTGTGTGCGTTTGTCATCTGTCTCCATTCTCCATCCTGGCTGCCACACTGCTTCTGGGAGGTCACATTTCAGAGACTTTCAGACACTGAAGTCCAGGTGGCTCTGACTCTCTCGTGTGTCTCTTTCCACAACCCTGTTGGGGGTAGCAGCTGCTACCTTTACTCTGATCCTATAGGCTGGAGCCCCATAGTGCTGCTGGGAGACAGAGCAGGAGTGGGGGTGGGGGAATAGACTCACACAGCAGGCCCAGGTGTGGGATCCGGTTTTCTCTCAAAGACCAAAGAGAATATAGACTCTAACCCATGCTCATGGAATAGTCCAAGCCATGGTCACAACCAAAACTCAGATGACTTGCTTTGAGGTGACTTTGATAGTCACTACAGAATTATTGTCACTAAGTGCATATGAGTGCCCATTTGCTTATATCATGGTGCTAAGCATACTGTAAAGATGACTTTCTAGGAAGGCCTTGCTGTAGGGAAAATGCATTCAAGATCTTTCGTTCAGTGCTTAGCATCCTGCCTTACCAAGCCCAGGGTCACCATTTCCCCAGCTACTTCAGCTTGAAAACACAAGCATCCTTGATTTGCTCCTCTAATTTAGCCTTCACAGTGTCTTTAGGTCTGCTGCTCTGCTGCTTTCACAGCACTCCTGGAGCACAGGAGTATATGGCAAGGCTGGGAGCTCAGGGTCTAGTGTCAGCCCCCGTACGGCACCCCGAGGGCTATTGAGTTGGCGGAACTTTTAGAGTGAGGGAAATATATTATCTGCATTCCCCAATGAGTCTGGGATGAAAGTCACAAGTGGCAGTCCCATGGACTTGATCCAGCCAGTACGCTGTATTTGGCTTACATCTGTGTTTTCTTTTAAACTTTCTTTTAAAATTGTGAAGTATAAACATCCAGAAATTTCACATTTAAAAAAATACAAATTTTGAGCTTTTCTTAAAAAAAAAATTGGAAAGTCTTTGAACACTCAGTCCTTTTATCTATGTGTGGCAACAACCAGATAGAGCTGAGCATCGCTGGCTCCTACACAGGAAGCAGGTGCTCTGTGGTTTGCCACAGTCCACACCCTCCCTCTTGTGTTATATCCAAACCACTCGGTCTGTGTGACCTGCCTGTTCTCATTTGGATTTGCCAGCCCTTGTATTGGATTTTTGGGAGCCTAGATCACAAATCTCCTTGAGGGAAAAATGTAAAAAGCCCATTTGAATGGGGAGACTTACAGGGAGGAAGTAAACTGAGATTTCAGAATATCCTCTTGCTACCAGTACTCTGAAATTCCTAATGTAATTTTTCTCTTTTATGCGTTTCTTTTGAATTGGCTCAGGCAACACTGGTCTTGGAATGACTAAGAGAAACTACCAGTGGAAGAAAAAAGATTAGGTAATTAACTTGACACTTTGGATTTTTCTTATTGTGACTATTAAACTACACAGTGAAAATAAATTGTGAAGTCAAGTAGCAACATGTAGGTGGCGAGAAAAAAAACTCTTAGTGGCAACACTTTAATACGGGAAAATTGGGATTAGAGTTCACCTGAATTACTTAACAGTTAAAATTATAGAATATTTTTGAAAATCGTAATTTTGCCATGATTCCCTCTCCCAATTTTTCCCCTCCCAATTCCCTTCCCTGTTATTTATTTACTTTAAAAAAATTAATTCTGGCTGCACTAGGTCTTCATTGCTATCTGTGACCTTTCTCAAGTTCTGGCAAGCAGGGACTACTGTCATTGTGGTGTGCGGGCTTCTCATTGCAGTGGCTTCTCTTGTTGCAGAGCCCAGGTGCCAGGCATGCAGGCTTCAATGGTTGCAGCTCCTATGCTCTAGAACGCAGGCTCACGTAGTTGTGGCACACAGGCTTAGTTGTCCCTTGGCATGTGGAATCTTCCTGAACTCAGGGATCATTGGCAGGCAAATTCTTAACCACCGGGGAAGTCCTCCCCTGATATTTAGTTCAAAGTAGGGATCAGGGATCTGGGATCAGGGATGAGGAGGCCCATCCATCATACAGTGAGACACTAGCATTTAATTATGGATGTTTATCTCTGGAGTGTGTATTCCCATGGATCTGTAGGTCTCTGGTGTGGGTGTATAGAGCCCAGGTTGATCATGGGCATTTTCCTAGGGTTTCAATTTTATTTGACAATCTTTCAAAGGGAGACATTAACTCATTTTACTATTAGGTTATTTAAAATGTATATTGAAATAAACATACTATGGAGTAGGATGACAAATTTGCATGAATTTAAGATAAAACAAGAGGCCTCCAAATATTGTATTAGGGAGAGTCAGTTAGGTGTTGCCCTGATGACATTTTTTCCTAGTTTCCTCATCAATCAGAACTAATTTAGAAAAGTCTGAGAAGTGCTGGAAACTGTGCCTAGAGTTAGGGAGGGAGAGGGCTGGTCACACTGGGCAAGGACAATATGGAGGCAAGTCTGGTGGGGACCAGGGTAGCCGGCAAAGCTTGTTACTCAAGGGATCTCTGTGAGGGCCCCTAAGAGAGTTCACTTGGGCCAGAGCCCACTGCTGAGCGGAGTGGATTGGAGAAGACAACTATGACAGAGCAACAGGACGGTGGGCAAACGCAGGAGTGGGCCATGTAGCAACAACAGTGGTGCCAAGAATGGGCTTCAGGAGCCTTTAGCACCCTCCCTCCCGCAGTTGCCAAGTCACTCCAAAAAAACATGTCTTCTATGAAAAAATGATGTGCTGTGGAAATGCAGCTTCATAAGTCCCTTGACCATCACACCCCCAACCAGATCACCACCCTAAGAAACTTTTAATAGAAATTCTGGGCCTATGACTATCATTTATGACAATCAGGGTGGTCTGCAGTGTGTCTGTTGGGGAAAGGAAAGTTGCATTGACCAAACTGATGGTTATTGGTTCCTCTAAACAAAGCAACTGAATTCCTTGTAGGCAGTCTTCCTAGGTCATCCTCTGTCTTTCTTAAAGGGATCTATTTCACAAATGTGACACCTCGTTAGGCATCTAGCAATTTGGCTTGTCGCTTTCCAGTCTCTTCCAGGTCCCCTTATTTAAAAAATTCTCATTACAATTTAGGAGAAAAGTTTCCAGTTTACCTTGCAATCAGTCACAAAGTTAACAGGAATTCAGCTCTCCTCACATTTCTCTTTAAGTGAACTTTGATACACTACTCTAACTAAGTGAATGTATCTCTTTACAAGATAATGCTTGTTGGGATAGCGATGCACACCTACTTAATTACTCAAAGTCTTTAATATGTAAGCTCTTCTAAAGGGAGTGTTCCAGATAATTAAATGGAAACTTTTCAGTAGGTTTTCCGATTGCACTTACTGTTTTTCTTTTTTTTTCTGAAATGCTCATAGTCTCATATTTTACTTTTGACTTTCTTTTATAGTTGGAAACTGGATCCCATTTTAGAAAAGGACTTTAATGGCGCTTACATGATTCGTGGAGTCAGTTTAGAGACGGAGCTAATATCCTGACCCAAGTGCTGAAACATTACCTGGCAAGTTTACTCACAAACTGCTAAAGCAATTTACCTCTGCGTTTATTTTACAAACAATTTTGATGGACTGCTGCAAAAGCTCTAATTTTAAGTAGCTGCATTTATATTTGAGATGTTCAAAATCCTTCAGATACCTTAAACTTACGGTTTAGCAAATGAAATCCTGCATCCAGCTGAGAGCAACCTATGATAGAGTAGAAGTTATCAGAAGCATTGTACAATTAACCCACTACTATCTAAAGCATAAGAACTATAATTTTGACTTGTGTTATTGCTACAACTAGTGCCTCCCTAACATTTTACAGAGTAAAATCTAGTAAATCCTCAATCTAGTAAATACTGAAAAATGGAACCACGTTCCATAGTTATTAAAAGCAGTTTAGGAGAAATTAACAGTCTTACATTGCATAGAACTATTTAATATCACTTTTCATTTTACTTAAAAAAGTCAAATAAAATTGAATTTTATGATGATTGTTTAATATTTAGGGTCCATTATTCCTTTTCATTTCAACAAGATTTTAAAAGAATACACGATTCTCTACTCCAGGGAAAACCATAATAGAAGAAAGAATAGAAGAAAACACAAGAGAAAAAGTCAAGCCCCTCCAGATACCTAGAATAGGGCAGTATTTCTCAGAGTGGCTTGTGGAGCACTTATGTGTCAACAAACGTTAGGTGCAGCCACACCGAACAGCAGTCCTGCAGCCGCGACTGTCTGCTGTCTAAGTTATCACAGACCCGGTTTCCTTTCAGACTCCCTGTCTTTCATCCTTGGCCTGTGACTTTTATCCTCAGGGTGACAAAATGACATCTGTAACTCAGTCATCCCATTTGCTTTTCAGTGAGGCAAGGCACTTTCAGGAAGAGACCCCACCACAGGCCAACAGTCACATGACCACACCCACCTATCATCTTAAGATGAATTTTAACTGGCACCTCAACTTGCCACCCTTAATACAATCTGGGTATTTTTCATGAAGAATAAGGGGAAATGGCTATGGTGAACTGCAGCGTCTGCTGTATACTGCATCACGATCACCTGGGTGGTGACAGATGGAGAACTTCTGGCCACTTATTGGAACCCACGTGGAACCCACGTCTGGGGGAAGGGCCCTGGCCAGCTTATTTTAACACACTCCTCATGTGGTTTAATGCATATTGAAGCTTGAGTTCCACAAGATAGGGGGTAAAGAAGTAGCAAAAAAACAGATGCCTGCTCTACAATCTTATGAGGCACGTTATCATGTTATTTGAAATAACCAGAGAACACTTAATTCTATGTGTATCAGTTAGGACGCTTTTGTCCTCGTACCAGAAAACCCAACTCAAAAATGCTTAAACACTAAGGTGATTTATTTTTATTACTTAAAAAAATTTTCCTTATTTTTGTCTGTGCTGAGTCTTCATAGTGCGCAGGCTTTTCGCTAGTTGCGGAGAGTGGGGACTGCTCTCTAGTTGCGGTGTGTGGGCTTCTCACTGCGGTGGCTTCTCTTCTGGAGCCCAGGCTTCAGTTGCTGTGGCAACAACGTGGGCTCAGTAGTTGCAGCTCCTGGGCTCTGGAGCACAGGCTCAATAGTTGTGGCGCACGGGCTTAGTTGCTCTGTGGCATGCAGGATCTTCCCGAATCAGGGATCAAATGAATGTCTTCCGCATTGGCAGACAAGATTCTTTACCACTGAGCCACCAAGGAAATCTGGTAATTTATTATTTTGTGTTATAGTAGTCCAGAGGTAGGATGGGTTCACACTTGTTAGACTCAGTGAAGATCATGAAAGGTCAGATGTTTTCCTTTCTCTCAACTTGGCTGTTGACCTTTACAGCCTCATTCTATGGCTGGATCCCTGCTCCCAGGTTGTAAGTTAGCTGCAGCAGCAATCAGTATCTCATGTTTTTTTGTTTATATTCAATGTGTGAGAGAAAAACGGCTTCTAGTTGCTCTTGTTTGAGAAAGAATTCTTGTAGAAACTCATGATCCTCTATTTGTGTCTCAGTGCTCATTGCTGAACCAATCACTGACAAAGTGGCAATGCCTTTTTAACTAGTTAACGCATCCTTTAAGTTTGAATCAAAGTTGTATTTCCTCAGTTTGCATTGCCCAAAGCGGTGGAGGTCAAATCAAACTGTGAACTGTGCCAGTTCACTGCATCCAAGTGGCATCTTGTTATGCCCCTTTAGACCCAGCCATTCTAGCTCCTTACCCCTTCCTGAGCCTCTCAATGAGGATTCTTACCCTCAGGGGAATGGTTGGAGGTAAGGTCAGACTTTTGGCAAGACCACCCAGCAACCTCAAGTCACTCCGAATCTTAGATGGCTATCTCTTCTAGCAAAAGCATTTGCTGATTCTTTGAGAAGGCACCCAGTAGACTGCCTCTTAAATTCTTAAGCTTCTCTCATAGCCACAACAGCCATATAATTCATTTTCACTTAATAAATTATTGGACTTATTAAATCTTATTAAATCTATTCTCCCTATAAAGTTGAGAGCAACAATTCTGGAAAGGGGAATTCTCCTTCCCATGCCAAGTTAAAAAATAAAAAAAAAAGGACTTATAATCACTGCTACCCCCTCAACATACATTCATTATGTAACATTTTACCTTTGGAGACTACTCTCACACTCCCATGGCCTCATGGCTGCTTCGTGGTAGAACCAGTTAATTTGTGGGTACATGACCTCCCTTTTCCTTGAGTTTTTCAGCATTTTTGTATGGACATAATCTATGTGGGTAGGGTAGATATAGCTAAACAAAACATCAAGGTTTGGATGCCTGAGTGATAGGAGGGGCAATGTATTTATTGGGGGAATAATTGATGAATTCGATTTTGAATTTATAAACTTAATGGCCAATGTCCCATCAATCAGTAAAGGTAAGACTCGTGTGTGAATAATTAATGTTGGAGATTTAGACTTAAGCCAGACCCTCTCTGAGAGGCAGGACTGAAGGTGAATAGCCAAGGGAAGAGAGCAGTGGGGAACCTAGCAGGGAAGTGACAAGATTTGAGGAGCCAGGGGTTACTCAGAAGAGATGTGCTAAAGAGCACCAGATAGTCTTGGTTCTTTATGTACAAAACACAGTGACTTGGAGAAAAGGTGACAGCAAGATGCCAGCCCAGTTAAATCTCTCAGACCAGCATTCCCAAGGATATGACTTGGAATTTTCACCTTCCTTCTCAACCTTCTTAGCATCACCCAAATTTTACATGTGGTGAAACCACGGAAATGAAAAAGTAATGACTTCTCTAAAACACGGCACCAGGGATCAGATTTTACGTTATTCTACTCAATAAAAGTATAGAGGGCTACATGCAAGAGATTATACAAGGTATGGGACCCTTCTTTCTAAACCTAGGACAGTATACTAAGTCTGAGAGACTCTTGAGTTGGGAATCCTTCATACTCTTTCCAGAGAAGGCAATGGCAACCCACTCCAGTACTCTTGCCTGGAAAATCCCATGGATGGAGGAGCCTGAAGGCTGTAGTCCATGGGGTCACGAAGAGTCGGACACGACTGAGCGACTTCACTTTCATGCATTGGAGAAGGAAATGGCAACCCACTCCAGTGTTCTTGCCTGAAGAATCCCAGGGGCAGTGGAGCCTGGTGGGCTGCTGTCTATGGGGTCACACAGAGTTGGACAAGACTGAAGCAACTTAGCAGCAGCATACTCTTTCCAGAAAAGCAAAATATGTCCCATCACCCTCAAGATTGGTATACTTAAATCCAGCACCCCTGTTAAGGTATTAGGTTAGAGGAGCTCTTTGTTGCAGGGGTCAGAGATTCCACAGGGCCCAGTTAATACAAAGGTGCAAAGTAGGCCTGGAGATGTGGCAGGATCACATTTTCATCAGCAGCTCCTCCATTTTCATTACATGAACTTTTATACACCTATCTTTGGAGAGAAGCATCAGTGTCAGTCCTAGCGAGGAGACGTCTTGCCTTCAGGACATGAGTCTGAACTAGTACTTCAAAATGTGACAACAGAATTCTCTGATCACGTTTTTGACAAAGGATTTATTTGCTGATCCCTAAGAAGCAAAAATCAGAAAAATATCTCCCTCCCCCACTGCAAGAATAGATAATAAAACATTTTCAGTCATCCTCTTCCCTCTTCCCACGGTGGGCCCTTTCACATGCCCATCATCGTCGAACAGACTGACAGCCAGAAATTCTCCAAAAGGCACCTGGCACAGTCATGTTGCTCATGCCTTCTGCTCCACCTCTCCGGCAGGCAAGTGGAGCCTTTTCTGTAGCTTCTTGCTTTCAACAGAAATTTATTGAAAAATTTTCTTGATAGCAAAATATTTAAAGATTCTCTCCCCAGGCTCATCTTTCACTTAACTACTAGAAAAGTACTGAATTGAAAAGGTTTTTTCTCCCAGTTGTGATCAAAACATGGAATACTGAAGAACTTGCGGGTTACTCTAAGTTCTTAGGTTACACATGTAGATATGTACAGAGGAAGTTGAACCCCAAGTTCTATTCCTTCCCAAAATGGGTAACAGAGGATTTGATTAGAACAGAAAAAAAAAAAACCCCAAACCTGATAGTCATTCTATTGGCTTGGCCAAAACGTTCGTTCAGGTTTTAAAAAGCCAAATGAACATTTTGGTCAACACAGTATGATGGAGCAAAGCAGGCTTTTTCAACCGTAAACTGATACCACCTGTTGGTCATAAACCCTGCAGAGATCCAAGTAAGTCCCATATTTCGAAGAAAGTCAGCAGAGAGTGTGAAGATATACGAACAGAGGAGAAAGCTGCTGAAGGCACAAAGGATCCCAAGAAATTTTTAGTGCTGTTTTCATTTAATAAGCCAGTAGTAGAGCAACCTAAAGACCTTGGCTGTGATCACACCAGAATGTTTTTAATGGACTGCTGTGGGGAAACATGATGGACAGCTGGCATCCTCTGGCTCATGGTGCTAAGTGGGCAGCTCCAGAACCATCTCCATGGCGAGCCTATGGCTGGGGTGTGTAGCGGAGGTATTTCTTGCCAGATGGGAGCTCTTTGGTGAAGACTCCTTTAGGGAAAAGTTTTTTGGCTTCCTCTTCAGGGATGGTTGGAAGGACCATCACGCTGTCCCCATTCTATTGAAAAGACATTGAGAATGGTGAAGTTCAGTCTTTCATGATGAGAATAATCAAGTCTCCTTTGCTTTGCTCTCTCCCCCTAAGGAATTTTGCTTTCACAAATTGATCTTTGACACTTTTGGGAAGAGAAGTATTTCCCCACCTTAATAAGAAATAGTCCTGCTTTAAACCCAGTAACGGTTTGCTGCTGCATTTTAAAATTTATTCTAAGTAAGTCCTTTTCACTACCCTGTGGGACTGAACCTAGCTTCCTCTTTCACCCTTGGTCCCTACCTTTATCTCCTGCTGCTGCTTTTCCAGGCATGTTGGCTCTCCTGTTCCTTGAACGTGCCAAGCTCACTTTTAGGAAAACTCCTTAGCTGGTCCTTTAAGCCTGCAGGGCTCTTCCCTCCTAAAGATGCATGACTTGGTCTCTTGCTTTCTTTACGTCCTCCCCAAAGGTCTCTTCAGAGAAGAGCCTTCCTTCCTTGACAGCCAAATATAAAAGCAACTCCTCCCACCTCTGCTCCCCTTCTCCCCACCTTTGCATGATTACTCTCTGTCATACACTGTCACCTAAGATACTGTAAACTTTACTGTTGGTCTTTACCCACTGGAATGTAAATTTTGTGAGGGCAGGGACTTTACACTGATTGTTCACTGCTAAATCCCAGTGCCCACTGTCTGGGCTCAGTAAACATAGGTTCAATGAATGGACACAGAATTTCAATGGTTTCCCAGTCAGAAGAAACAAAATAACAAGACCAGGTATTCAGGTTATCGGATTAAACAATGTAGTGACGTTAAGAAACTCTTGTGGTATTATCCATGTCCTACATATTGCCGGAATAATAGAGATTAAAAATTCATGACAGGTTTCAGAGAATTCTACATAGGTTTAAAAGACTGGAGCTTAAGAGAAATGTTTCAAGACATTAATATACCAAATAGTTTTATACCCACGACTTAAGTGGTCAAACTAAGTTCTGCTATAAATATTTGCCATCAGGGAAGAGTTCAAGTTTTTTTTTTTTTAATCCTTTTATTTAGGAAAAGGAATCATTCTAACCAGTTAATCTGTCCAAATAACCTAAAAGTTAGAAATATAGGGAGTTTGTATTTTGTATAAAAGGTGTTAAAGACACTGAAAAATGGCCTCGCAGTAAATCCTAAACTCAGCCAGGAGGAAAAATCCTCTCAATATATCTGCATGCCAGAAACAGAGCCCTAGATAACACCCTAAAGGGAGCCATTCAGATGGCCCCATAGGCCCTCTAGGCAAGATGGGTTTCTGCCCTTTTAGGATCTTTACCTTCCAGTCAACCGGGGTGGCCACCCTCTTTTCTGCCGTCAGCTGGAGAGAGATAATTACTCTGAGAATCTCATCAAAGTTCCTGCCAGTGGTAGCTGGGTAGAGGATGGACAGTTTCAGTTTCTTATCAGGACCAAAAATAAACACCTGAGAAGTACACAGACACATAAACAGGAAGAACTCTCTGAGTGTTTTTGATATTAAAGCCTCTTATAAGGCTCTTTAGTCATTAAAAATGTTCAAGGGTATAACAAAACAAAATAACAAAAGCCCCCAAGTATCTAGAAAGACATGCCAAACAAACTGGGTAGTTGGAATAGTTATGATTTTCTTCTCTGTTATATTTCTAAACTTGAAGGGAATTATATTTGGTTTTGGCTGCCTCAGTAAGAAAAACTGACTTGTGAACTGAATCCAGAAAAGGCCTCAGGAAGGTACTACGTTAACTATGGAAAATGATCATAAAAATAATACTAATGGGAGTTGATGGTGTTGTTTACTCGCTAAGTTATGTCCAACTCTTTTGTGACCTATGGACCACAGCCTGCCAGGCTCCTCTGTCCATGGGATTTCCCAGGCAAGAATACTGGAGTGGGTTGCCATTTCCTACTCCAGGGGATCTTCCCAACCCAGGGATCAAACCCACATCTCCTGCTTTGGCATGCAGATTCTTTACCACTGAGCCACTTGGGAAGCCCAATGGGAGTTGACACTGGTCCTCAAAATTTTGTATATTTTTGCAGATGTGGGAATAAGTTTGTTCTCTGGTGGATAAGGACAGAACAAATAAGAATTCAAAACAAGAGATGCCTTAAGAAGGCTATGACCCACTGCTTTAAAGAGGGCTGTCAGGAGAACTATAGCAAAAGATTTCACTATTCTAGATGACAGGATAACTTTTTATGTAGATTTTCAAAAGCTGTGAATTAAGCAGTTTATTACTAAGTTAGCTGAAAATTTTACTTTGTACCAGCATTTAGATAAAAAGTGAGAGTGTCAGCACAGACTTATTTCCTAACTGGAGATACTCATTCATTTACTTTAGTTGCCCCAAGCATTTACTCAGATAGATGCTGCCTGGTCAGATTATCTAGTAGTACACAACTTACCACACGAGCAGTCACAGGCATGCCCTTTTCATCTTTCTCTGCTGGGTCCAGCATGCCCAACTGGATGGCAAGGTCCCGATTCTTATCATCAATGATGGGAAAAGGTAACTTTTCTGTGGGCTCTTCACCATTGTAAGCATTGATATCCTGAAATGCAGGGGAAAGGGAAAAAGGGAAGTCTAAAGCAGGCATATTCTCTAAATGCAATCAGTTAACAGCCATCATTTTGTAAGACAGGGAAGAGAGGACCATAATCATAATAATTTCTCTACACAATTTTAATAAGAAAGTTAATAAATGAACACTCCTTATCCCAACTGTTCACTGACAGAAATAACAGTAGGGTATAGTACTTAGGTTATAATCTAGAGCCTTTTCATGCCCAAGGCTCTTCAAATTCAGCGTGTTTTTATTGCTTTGAGAAAGCAGCATTAAACTCTCTAAAAGTGGAATAATACAGAGTTAAGACGTCAATCTCAGGTACCTCTGGGTACCCAAACACTGTAAAAAAAAACATCAGTAACAATGAGTTCACATCCAGAAATTATGTCACAGGCAAAGATAATTCTGTAGATATGGTACTGATCTGACCCCTGCCTCAAAAGCACCCTGACTCAGACATTAAGCTACTGAAACAAAGATATTAAGAAATGAGAAGAAATACAAATCTTAGAGCAAAAAGAATAGAGAGTTGAATATTCACTTCAGGAACAAGTCAAAGGTAAATCTCTTATGGGTAAAAAGGCAGAGGTGAATTTACACTAGGGTGAAATCCACATAAAAAGCAAAGCATTCCAAGTCTGAATTGAAGGACAATGTACTTGCTTCCGCTCTATGCCTTCCTCCCCTAGTGAAAAAACTTTATTCATTTTTCTATCCTGGGAAGTTTTTTTGGGGAAAAAAAAAAATCTAGCTTTATTATTTGATCTGGCATTGAAATTGCACTTGAGGTGGGCTAAGCATTATGGTAAGTACATGTGGGACACAGATAAGTAAAGTTCCTGCCTCTAAGGGAACTTCTAATTTGGTTAGATGATTTCCATAAGAAGCTGCAACAAATGCAAGATGGTAATATGCAAAAGGCAGAAGCTGAAGTACACCAGCCTCCCCATGTGTAAGACTGCTGAGCTAGGAAACGGTTTAAGGACGGGGTATGACTTTGACCTGGGCCTTGAAGGATGGATACAATTTTCACAAGGCAAAGGAAGGCATTCTAGGGAGAGGAAGCAATATTAATGAAACATGTAGGCAAGTCTGAGTATAAACTATTGACTGGAGAATGAGGAATTTATCTGGGTAGAGTTTTAGGAAGTAAGGAAAAAGACTTAATGCTGGAATAAGGTCTATGTATTCAGTGGTGCCGTGAAAGTAAAACAAGAGTTGGTGGCATCGCAGATTAAGAACCTCTGTGGATTTCGCCACAGAGACGCCACAGGATAAACGTAGCATTCATGAACTCTGAAATGGATAACAAATTATACCATGTTTCTTAATTCTATTAGCTTAACTTTCTTCCTTCTGTCACTAGCAGTCTATCATGTCACCACCACTAAAATAACAACGGATATGGTTTCATGCTGCAGGCACCTTGAGGTTTCCTACATAACCAGGTGTAAAGTTGGGACTTGTTTCCTATTTAATGTGATCACAATTCTGAAAATTCTAAGGCACAAGCTCACCAGGAAACATGAACCTGGGTGTGTTCCTATACTTTAAAGAGTATCATATCATTGGCTATAAACTCTTCCTTCTGCCACTGTAGTCTCAATGACTGCTATGCAGTAACTCTCAACCCTGCTATTTGCATGACAGGCATTACATTACACCCATGAAAAGCAAAGAACCATATGCTTTGGCTTTATTCTATCCTAAATCAAGCTAATTCCTACCCTCTATCATTTAGTATCAAAGAAAGTATCACCTTCACCTCAAAAAAGCCAAGCTACTCTATAAAATTGATAACATGATCTGTAACCTCAAAGCTTTGCCAACAGGTAATACCTTGCTCCATGCAAGATGGTCTTCCACACTGTCTATGGAAAGAGCAATCATCTTGACATTTCTCTTGGCAAATTCTGGTGCCAGCTTTGCTGCTCTGCCGAGCTCCGTGGTACACACTGGGGTGAAGTCCCGAGGATGGGAGAAGAGAATGCCCCATCTGATAAGGAAAAAAGGTCACAAGTGAATGAAGAGATGATCACCAACATCACGTACAGTGAGAAATCACAAATCCTAGATCAAAAATGGCTTTCTTTTTAAAATGAATGCTTATGAAGACAACTGGGCTTCCCAGGTGGTGCTAGTGGTAAAGAACCCGCCTGCCAAAGCAAGAGATGTAAGAGATGTGGGTTCCATCCCTGGGTCAGGAAGATCCCCTGGAGGAGGGCATGGGAACCCACTCCAGTTGGGATACGGCTGAAGTGACTTAGCATGCACGCATGAAGACAATCACGTTTAAACTTTTTTGTTGAGGAATGCTTTTCAATTATCTCCAGAAAAACCTGTTTCATGCCCAATTCAATCAAATATATGAAATTCAATATGGTAAATATTTAAAAAGACTGTCAGGGTATTGCCTACTTTAGTAACTCCAGAGCTACCCTGAGTCCTTTTCAGCTAAAAAAAATCTGTGCTATTCAAACTAAATACTTACTAAAATAGCTTCCCCCCTCCTTTACACTTTCTACATTTTTTTCTAAGCACAGATATGCTGACATTCACCTCCAATAATGGATGAGCCAGTATGCCTGAATCTAGACCAATGCCTGACTTAAATAATAAACACATTATGTAACCTGAAATAAATAGGCTTCTATCCTCTATTTATATGTAAAGTTAAAGCTGACACTTGGCTTCTTTTACATGAAGATATAAAAACTTTTGTAAAACTAGTTTACTGATCTAACCTGCTAAACAGGACACCCAATATTTGTACCCTGACAAAACAACAGCATTTTAAGATTTTCACCTATCTCTTCACGTGCAGTTTCTTCTTCCTTTAGACCAAGTGGGTAGAAAAAATATAGCCTTCAATGTTGATTTCTACAACTACAGATCCTTAGGGTAATAGTATTATCTAAATCATCATTGCCTAAGATTAAACTTGTATAAATTTTAAGCACATTTCAAGCTAAGTCACCAAGAATCTTTGGAGTACTGTCTTCTCCTGGGCAGCAGGAAACTATTCTTTCAACTGAAAATCTAACACTCAGTTTCCACACTCTAGTTGACTTAACATTAAAGCGGGACCTTAAACTAGTAGATTTCTCACGGTAGCCTAGACGCCACGCTGTCCTCCTTGAAGTCTGCCAAATTTCCTGAAGCACAAATAAGAAAGCAGAGACAGGGTACCTAATTCCCACCTACATCTGCCACTCAGCTCCCAAGGTTTCAGGAAAGGAAAAGACTTTCTTATAAAAAGGATGGATGGCCCTGTGGCAAGACTGGGAAGAGAAAGGTAATATTTTTAAGATTGTGGGAGGGTGTGGTATGTTTTTATATATATATAAAGGGCAATAAGATTTATTTAAAATGTATAAAAATAATCTAGTTATGAGTACAATCTAGGCCTTAGAGTCCATGGTGAAGGATCTATTTAAGGGTCTGATGAGACTTAAGGAAAGTCTCCAGAAGTTGAGAAAAAAAATGAACAGGGCAGTTCCTCTTGTATTGTTAAAGAGGTGATTAGTTAGAAAAACCAGGCCTTCTCTTTGCATTGTGAGTCAAGAGACTGTTTTGCTGAATCATGTTAAGAAAACTTGTCTGAAGCCACTTCACATCCTCCCCTTCAGAAGCCACATTCTATAGTCTGCTCCAGGCGAGGAACAGGATAACCCCTGAGAATGTCTTACTGTGGCCTGTTCCCTTCTAAGTCTCCCTACTGCTACTCTTCAGAGGAATACAATTACAGTATCCCCTTTCCTTCCTTCTTCGTTTTCAAAAGACAAAAAGGTTTCCTCCTTTAAGAGAGATGGTCCCAACTCACTAACCCCCTGGAAAAACCCACATTTTGTTTGGTGAAGATGTACTGGGAAGAAGCTGCTTCTGTCACATATATATGGTGACTGGGCTCAATAAACTCATTAAGTAAGCTCCCAAACCCCTTGGCTGTTTCCAGTTGTCCAGGGGAAGGGTAGGTACCCATAATGTTTGAAATTGTAATTTTTTTTCTTCAAAACACATCTGATCAAAAATTGACAGTCTGAACTGAAATCACATGAAGAATGGAGTTGGGAAAAATTCTATTTGGCACAATCCATTTATTATAGTGTTATAAAAGGCTCAAACTTATTTTTGGGGTAAGGCAGGAAATAGTACTCTCCCATACTTGACCCAAGGCAGACTTGTGTATTATTTGTTTATAGATGCAGTTTTCTCTCTCATCTTCCTCCTGCTGATTCCCTGAGAAGGTACCACTTTTAATCAGATCAACAAAAAATCCAAACAATTAGGGTCAGCTTAAATGGTGACATCATTTATAACTATTGCTACAATAATATGCTTCATAATAATATTTAGCTTTAATCTATACAACCTAAGAGCTTTGGCAAGATTTTGTTTTATGTGGTTGGGGGCTGTAGGTAAGAATGGGAAGAAACATTCTTTGAAAATCCCATGGAGTTTTGGAGAAATACTAATAACTAGATCCTTGAGTATGAGACCGGACATGGTCTGTATTTCTGAAGTCTTTGCCTGCTTTTAAGGTCTGACTGTTCCATTTCTCATCCTTTTTCTAGCCTAGTCCTCTCTTTCAAAGAACTTACCTTTTCCCTTAATCAGTGCTTGGAAAAAAATCCCCAGTGGCTTAGGTGGTAAAGAATCCACCTGCAATATGGGAGACCCGGGTTTGATCCCTGGGTTGGGAAGATCCCCTGCAGGAGGGAATGGATACCCACTCCAGTATTCTTGCCTGGAGAATCCCATGGATTCTCCGACAGGCTACAATCCATGGGGTCACAAAAAGTCAGACACAACTGAGCAACTAACACACTTCGAAGAGGTTGGTTAGGCCTAAGAATCTCTCCCAGGTGCTGTGTGTGTGTGTGTGTGTGTGTGTGTGTGTAAGAATCTCTCCCAGGTGCTGTGTGTGTGTGTGTGTGTGCGTGTGTAAGATTCTCTCCCAGGTGCTCAGTGTGTGTGTGTGTGTGTGTGTGTGTGTGTGTGTCGGGGGGCGGGGGGGGGGAGGGGTGCAGGCATTGGAACCCCAGAAATATAACTAGACACAGCTGGGATGTTTCATATTAAATCTAATCATCTTGACGTTTGCTGATGCAGAAGCTGTAAAACCACAGTTCCACCAATATACTCCTAGTCTAGTATGATTGCCAGGCTAGATCACGGGTCACCAGTTTGGCAAGACTGCGTGCGGCTGGGAGCAAGGCAGAAGGGGGAGGGGCAGTAAGAGGCACTCTGCTGAGAAACAAAAGGGCCTCAAAGTGGGAGGCGTTGGTGTCCATGACCTATCCACAGTTACTGCAAAACTGAACAACCTCAGAAAGCCCTTCCCTCAGGGTGCTGTAAGTTCTGGAATAAGGGACACACCCGCAAACAGTGTTCTGGGTTCCTCCCAAAGCTGCTATCAAATCAAATTCTAGCAGCTGGGGGAGGCTCTGGACAAAAAGTCTTTCAGCCACCAATTTGGCAGCTGGTGGTCTAAATTTTTTTGTGCTGAGAAGCCTGCAAATACCACTGCAGCAAGCAGAACCCTCAGATAACACGCTGGGCCCTTCCTAAACCTTCAGCCAGCAGCAGTGCCCTTTGACTGGCCTTGGCTACCCACCTTCCCCCGGGAATGAACTGCAGAACGGAGGCAGGGAGGGAGGTACGACCCTGGGAACGAGTCCCGGGAACTGACCGCCGATGCTGCCCGGCCCCTGCCTGCTCCGGGCCTCGGCTGGACCATGCTACTCGCACAGTTTACCCAACAGGAAGTAAATGGACAAACTCTCCTCCGCACCGGCCTCCCGTTCCTGGGACCCGCGGGAACCCAATTTTGTTTCCCCTCCCCCTTCCTCATCCGGGAGCCAGACCAACCACGCGGGGGCCGAGAAGCGAGAGGCTATCAAGTGGCCGGTGCAGGGTGGGCCGGAGGGTCGCTGCCCCTCCGCAGCGCCGCCGCGAAGAAGCGGCCAGACGAGACGCACGTGCAGGAACCGGTGCGGGGAGGAGACGGGCGACGAGCTGGGGGCCGAGCGGTGAGGAGGACCGAAGGGAGGAAAAAGGGAAGGCACCTCTGAGTGAGTTCGGGCGTAACCCGAGGCTAGGGCAGGGCGACGAGGTGGCCACTTACGAGTCTCCCAGATAGTCGTGGAAACGGATGCGGCCGATGGTAGTATTTGCCTCGAAGTTGGGAGCCTCGTCCCCGAGGAGGAGACCTCCGGGCATGGCGGCAGCAGTGACGCGGGAAGTAAGAGGAGGTGCAGTACCGACAGCCACTAGCCTGCTGGTTCTGGCGGTGTAGGTGCTGGGGGCGGAATAAATAGGGCTTTCAGGGGCGGGACCAAAGCCGAGTCCAGATAGGCGGGGTCGCGGCGGGAGCTATGGGCGGGGCCAGGTCCTTGCAGGGTGGGCGGGGCCGCGTCTGGCGTCTGGCAGCGGCGGCGACCCGGGCGAGAGTCTGGAACCGGCGGGAATCTGAGGCAGGGCTCGGGGCGGATTGTTCTGGGCCCAGTCCAGCACCGCGCCAGGCCTCTGCCCTGCCGGGAGCCTGTGAACACTGTCGCGCCTTCCATGTGACAGGGGACTCAATGACGTTGCCCTTTGGAGGCTTGGAGGTGCGTTCTGGGCTTTGGAGGTAAAGGAAAAGGAACGCAATAGGAAGGGGCGCCCCTAGGCGGACAGCCGCCCTACGGAGCCGCCAGAATCCGCGGAGACCCTCCTGCCCACCTCTTCATGGCCGACTGCAGGCCGAAGGGGTCCAGAGACCCCTGCACTCCCGGCTCTTTTAGCGTGAGGGTCTGGAATCTTGACCGCCCCAGCCAGCCTAGCCATCCTGAATTCTGTTATCAGAGGATGTGGCAAGACGCAGGCATGTGGGCCACCTTACGTCAGAGGAAGTGGCTTTCTGTGTTGCCCCAAAAATTCCAGCAATCATGTCAACACGTGCTTGGGGGAATGTGACGAAACTTTTAGTTTTATTCCACTCCCAGAATTCATTATGGACCATAAGATATTCAACACAATTATCCTGAAATTTAAGCATAAATATAAAAACCTACTTGTGATCTACTGTGTGCAAGTCAACACGGCCACCCAAGGAAATGGAAGTTTAGATTCATTTATTTAACTTTCTACCTGCCAAGCCCAAGTTACGCAAGATGACTGTTCTCTTGGAGCTTTCATTATAGTGAGGGAGGCATCATTAAACAGGAATATATTAGACAACAGCATGTGCTGGAGGGTAACAGGTGCTACTTGGACTGGATGGTCTGCTCAGGGAAAGCCTCCAGGATAATGTAGATAAACTGTAAGTAGTTAACATCTGCCATAGTGCGCCAAGGGCTCTTTCGTAGGGATAAGACCCTCAACTTCCAGGCCAGTAATACCAATTGCAGGTGCATCTGTTTTCATAACTATCTTAGTAGTTTACACAGTAAGACCTCTGGAAATGGTAGCTATTACTTGGATGACAGTAGTTTATGCAATAACCCTTGCTTTGCCACCTGTGTTCTATGTGCTATGCTAGGCTTGGTGATACAGAAGAGAGAGTCTTTCCTCTTAGAAGGAAAGCAGATATACATATAGTTATGATAAAAACAGTAAATGCTGATGGAGGGTTGGGGGAGGGCAGGATGCCAAATTGTTAAGAGTTAAAAGGTAGGAAGGAAAAAGTGAAGGGTTTGGCAATGGCCGTTTGGAAGAACAATAGTACATTATGATTGTGAACTCCTAAAGGTTAGACCATATTTTAGTGATAAATGTTTGTGACCTGTTAGATATAATGGGTGTGGAACTAGATTGCACAAAGTATTGGAGAACCATTTGGCCACCTTCCTGCAGCCACAACAGCAAAGTTTCTTGTCCATTTTCTGCTGGGAATGAAAGAGCAATGTATCTCTAGTTATAATAGTAGCTAGGCAAAACTTCTTACCCACTTTGGGCTTCCCTTGTGGCCCAGCTGGTAAAGAATCCGCCTGCACTGCGGGAGACCTGGGTTGGAAAGATACCCTGGAGAAGGGAACGGCCTGGAGAATTCCCTGGACTGTTTAGTCCATGGGGTTGCAAAGAGTAGGACACGACTGAGTGACTTTCACTTTCACTTTGGAGGAAATACTTAAAACTTGAAATTAATGTCAGAAAGGTGGGATGATGTTTTTAAAAGTAATTCTTATAAAGCTTTCTTGTTAAATTAGATTTTCTTTTCAGAAAAAAATAGAGGGCTGGAGTACAGGAAACTCTTGATCAGGGCAGTACTGTCAAGCTGCTGTGTGAGTGGGGCTGATAATCTCTCCACTGCTCTTCTGTATCATGTTTAATGTGGTTACTCCTTCCTGTCATGTCTGCTACAAGACATCTACAATCTGGAAAGAAAGCAAAATAGGACATGTGGGAGTAAAAATGAAAAGACAATAGCTTATGAAATGCTAGAATGATGAATAGTTCTCAGAGGGACATTGGAGCAGTAAATTCTGACACTTCTTTCCCCAAATATAGCACTCTTCCTGAAAGCTTACTATTTACAATGAAAGAGACTGTTTAGTAAGTTTCACAAATAATAATTTGAGGGGGGGGGATTTTTTTCATTAATGGTTAAAGAATTAGATTTTAAAACATGATAGAACAAAGACCAAAAGTCAACTTGGAATTACTTAAAGGATGATGAATTAAGTTACCAATTTTCTTATCTGCTTTTAGTTAAGCATAGGAGACTTGATGCTGTAATGGAAACAAATTAATATTTTTAAAGAGTGAGCAGTGAATATCAAGTTGTGAAGCTTCATATCTGTATATCTACAGAGATTATCATAGAGAGGAGATGGGAAAGGTAAAGAGGGAGAGAAGAGAAAGAAAATAGCAGACAAGTAGTAAGAGCTGAGAAAGGGAAGAAGAAAGAAAGAAAAAGGAGAGAAAAAGAAGTGTTTGGGGAGAGAAACCAATTTGAATGCCTGCCTTGCCCTGATTTCTCCTCAGCAAAGTCAACCACATGGCCCTGCCACTCTGGCTTTTGGTGGTTGCCCAGGACTGGGTGCTTGACTCAAAGGCAATCAACCTGCAGACTGGGTAATAGCCTGTGGGAGCCTGGTACAAAATGTTTTGTTACTAGTTCTTCTTTTGATGACTGGAATGCAAGACAACCAATTAAGTTAACAGTTCAAAGTAGTTCACAGGAAAGGTAGAAGCTGAAAAATGGTTGAGTAAGGTAGTAAGCAGAAGCCATGATATGGCCCAGAGAAGAGTGGAAGTGGCAGGAACTCTAGAAGCAGAACAGCAGATGACTGATGCTGAATGGTACAAGATAACCCACGTAGTCATTAAAGGATACTTTATACAGGATACTAACTAATAGCCTCCTAGCTTCCCAACTTAAATTCTTTGAGGCTTACTGCCAGGGTGAACCCAGAGAAGGCAATGGCACCCCACTCCAGTACTCTTGCCTGGAAAATCCCATGGATGGAGGAGCCTGGTAGGCTGCAGTCCATGGGGTCTCGAAGAGTTGGACACGACTGAGCGACTTCACTTTCACTTTTCACTTTCATGCATTGGAGAAGGAAATGGCAACCCACTCCAGTATTCTTGCCTGGAGAATCCCAGGGATGGGGGAGCCTCGTGGGCTGCCGTCTATGGGGTCGCACAGAGTTAGACACGACTGAAGCAACTTAGCAGCAGCAGCAGCAGCAGCAGCCAGGGTGAACTAAAGCTAGGTGGTGAGAGAAGTCCTCCCCAGGTACAGGCAATCAAGCTATAAATTTTCTGAGAATTTAAAGATGATGATGATTATAATAATATCAGGCTGCTTGTCATTAGCATCAAGATCTGGCACCTCTAAGCAATGTTCGTGATAAAATACTTGTCTTAGAAAAATCTTAATGTTGGTCTAAATTGTAAACAACTGCTCTAGTCACTGGTGAGTATTAATAATGTAATATATACCTTAGCTCTAGGTTAGCACATTTAACTTATGTGTGTTCTGTGCTTAGTTGCTCAGTCATGTCCAACTCTTTGTGACCCCATGGACTGTAGCTCACCAGGTTCCTCTGTCCGTGAAATTCTCTAGACAAGTCTGTCGCCATGCCCTTCTCCAGAGGATCTTCCCAACCCAGGGATAAAACCTGGGTCTCCCACACTGCAAGCAGATTCTTTACCATCAGAGCCACCAGTGAAGCCCACATTTAACTTACTTATCCTTTATTTTTTTTTTAAGAAAGTCTTCTACATAGAGGTTAATTTGGAGAATTCTCCACTCTTCAGTCAGCCCTCTCAGTATTTGTAGACCTCATTTATTTCAGTTATAAATTCATTGTGGTTCAAGCTGTTTTCCAGCATTGTTTCTGTCTCTGACTCCTGAGGTAATAATTCTTGCATTTAAACAACAGGTTTTAAGTAAGCAACAATAGCTCAATGATTATAAAGTTAAAGTAACAGAACTCAAGTTATGTCATTGTGAGTGACCACTTGGAATTTTTGTGTATAAAATGTATAGGGTATCATGTCATCTGCAAAGAGTGATTCTTTTACTTCTTCTTTTCCTAGTTGGATTTCCTTTATTTCTTTTTCTTCTCTGTTGTGACTAGGATGTTCAGGATTATGTTAAATAAAAAAGGGTGAGAATGGACATTATTGTCTTGTTCCTCATCTTAGAGGAATTGTTTTCAGGTTTTCACCATTAAGTATGATCTTTGCTCTGTGTTTGTCATGTATGGCCTTTATTATGTTGAGATCTGTTCTGTCTGTGCCTGCTTTCTGAAGAATTTTTATCATAAATCGATGTTGAATTTTGTCAAAAACTTTTCATGCATCTATTGAGATGATCATGTGGTTTTTATTATTCAATTTGTTAATGTGGTATATCACATTGATTGATTGGTGGATTTTGAAAAATCCTTGTATTCCTGAGGTAAATCCCACATGATCATGGTGTATGATCTTTTTAATGTAAAGAAATAACCAGAGATCAAATTGCCAACATCTGCTGGATCATCGAAAAAGCAACAGAGTTCCAGAAAAACATCTATTTCTGCTTTATTGACTATGCCAAAGCCTTTGACTGTGTGGATCACAATAAACTGTGGAAAATTCTGAAAGAGATGGGAATACCAGACCACCTGACCTGCCTCTTGAGAAACCTATATGCAGGTCAGGAAGCAACAGTTAGAACTGGACATGGAACAAGAGACTGGTTCCAAATAGGAAAAGGAGTACGTCAAGGCTGTATATTGTCATCCTGCTTATTTAATTTATATGCAGAGTACATCATGAGAAACGCTGGGCCGGAAGAAGCACAAGCTGGAATCAAGATTGCCGGGAGAAATATCAAAAACCTCAGATATGCAGATGACACCACCCTTATGGCAGAAAGTGAAGAGGAACTAAAAAGCCTCTTGATGAAAGTGAAAGAGGAGAGTTAAAAAGTTGGCTTAAAACTCAACATTCAGAAAACGAAGATCATGGCATCTGGTCCCATCACTTCATGGCAAATAGATGGGGAAACAGTAGAAACAGTGTCAGACTTTATTTTTGGGGGCTCCAAAATCACTGCAGATGGTGACTGCAGCCATGAAATTAAAAGAGGCTTACTCCTTGGAAGGAAAGTTATGACCAACCTAGATGGCATATTCAAAAGCAGAGATATTACATTGCCAACAAAGGTCCGTCTAGTCAAGGATATGGTTTTTCTGGTAGTTATGTATGGATGTGAGAGTTGGACTGTGAAGAAAGCTGAGTGCCGAAGAATTGATGCTTTTGAACTGTGGTGCTGGAGAAGACTCTTGAGAGTCCCTTGGACTGCAAGGAGATCCAACCAGTCCATTCTGAAGGAGATCAGCCCTGGGATTTCTTTGGAAGGAATGATGCTAAAGCTGAAACTCCAGTGCTTTGGCCACCTCATGCGAAGAGTTGACTCATTGGAAAAGACTCTGATGCTGGGAGGGATTGGGGGCAGGAGGAGAACGGGGCGACAGAGGATGAGATGGCTGGATGGCATCACTGACTTGATGGATGTGAGTCTGAGTGAACTCCCGGAGTTGGTGCTGGACAGGGAGGCCTGGCGTGCTGTGATTCATGGGGTCGCAAAGAGTCGGACAGGACTGAGCGACTGAACTGAACTGAACTGAATGATGCCGTCAGAAAATTATTAGAGCTAATCAATGAATTTGGTAAAATTGCATAGTTGCATCTCTATACATGAACAATGAAGTACAGAGAGAGGAATTAAGGAAACAACCCCATTTACTGCCACATAAAAAAGGGTAAAATACATAGAAATAAACCTAAGTAAGGAGGCAAAAGACCTGTACTCTGAAAACTAGAAGACACTGATGAAAGATATTGAAGACAACACAAACAGATGGACAGATATACCATATTCTTGGATTGGAAGAATCAATATTGTTAAAATAATACTACTCAAGCAATCTACAGATTCAATCCAATCCCTATCAAAATGGCAATGTCATTTTTCACAGAACTAGAACAAATAATTTAAAAAATATTGTATGGAAACATGACCCTAAATAGCCAAAACAATCTGGAGAAAGAACAGAGCTGGAGGAATCACATGTCCTAACTTTAGGCTATATTACAAAGCTACAGTATGATACTGGCGCAAGAACAGACACATATCAATGAACAGGGTAGAGAGCCCAGAGATAAACTCACACACTTATGGTCAATTGATCTATGACAAAGGCAGTAAGAATATACAGTGGAAAAACAATCTCTTCAATATGTGATGCTGGGAAAACTGAACAGCTACCTGTAGAAGAATGAAATTAGAACATTCTCTAATACCATATACAAAAATAAACTCAAAGTAGATTAAAGACCTAAATGTAAGACTGAATACTATAAAACTCCTTAGAAGAAAACATAGGCAGAGCACTCTTTAACATAAATTGCAGCAATTTTTTTTGGATCCATCTCCTGAAGTAAAGGAAATAAAAACAGTTGGAACCTAATTAAACTTAAAAGCTTTTGCACAGCAAAGGAAATTATCAGTAAAATGAAAAGACAGCTTACTGAATGAGAGAAAATATTTGTAAGTGATATGACCAATAAGGGATTAATATCTAGCATATATAACAGATCATACACCTCAACATTAAAAAAAAACAAAACAAAACTGAACAGACATTTTTCCAAAGAGGAAATGCAGATGGCCAACAGGCACATGTAAAAATGTTCAGCATCACTAATCATCAGGGAAATGAAAATCAAAGCCACAATGAAATAACACCTGTGATTTTATTTAATCATGCATTTTAAGCCTTTGATATTTTTGACAAATTTCCCAAAATCAAATTCTAAATGAAGTTTTTTGACCATAAACTAACTTGCGAATTTATCAGAGAGCCCCAGAATATATCAAGAGATTTCTTTTCTTATAAAAAGAGAGATATTCACCTCATTAGAACTGATTCAAATGTATTCTTTTTAATGGCTGAGTAATACTCCATTGTGTATATGTACCACAGTTTTCTTATCCATTCATCTGCTGATGGACATCTAGGTTGCTTCCTTGTCCTGGCTGTTATAAACAGTGCTGCGATGAACATTGGGGTACACGTGTCTCTTTCAATTCTGGTTTCCTCAGTGTGTATGCCCAGCAGTGGCATTGCTGGATCATAAGGCAGTTCTATTTCCATTTTTTGAGGAATCTCCACACTGTTCTCCATAGTGGCTGTACTATTTTGTATTCCCACCAACAGTGTAAGAGGGTTCCCTTTTCTCCATACCCTCTCCAGCATTTATTGCTTGTAGACTTTTGGATCGCAGCCAGAAAGAAAAACACCAATACAGTATACTAACGCATATATATGGAATTTAGAAAGATGGTAGCAATAACCCTGTATACGAGACAGCAAAAGAGACACTGATGTATAGAACAGTCTTTTGGACTTTGTGGGAGAGGGAGAGGATGGGATGATTTGGGAGAATGGCATTGAAATATGTATAATATCATATATGAAACAAGTCGCCGGTCCAGGTTCCATGCACGATACTGGATGCTTGGGGCTGGTGCACTGGGATGACCCAGAGGGATGGTATGGGGAGGGAGGAGGGAGGTGGGTTCAGGATGGGGACCACATGTATACCTGTGGCAGATTGATTTTGATATATGGCAAAACCAATACAATATTGTAAAGTTAAGTAAAATAAAATTAAAAAAAATAAAAAGATATTAAACTAATTAGGCTTAATTGACATGTTAAATTACATGAGAAGTGTTGTCAAGTAAGATGTGATGTTTGACTTTTTGCGGTTATATGTGTGTATAAATAATGTATATATTATTCATGTAAGTGTTACAGAAATTACATGAGATTCTGAGAAATCTGATATGTCCTGGTGTAATGTTATCAGTTAAATTCCAGTTATCATCTTAAAACGTTGTATATCTTAGAAATAACCATTTTTTCCCAATTGTATCTAAATAGACTCTTATTAAGTCCTTAACTGTGGATATTTTTAAATCTTTTGTTATTCACAGTTATTGTTTTACTCTGATGCCTTCCTGAAAACTTGCAAGCAACTATGATCCAAAATTGCTTGCCCTCAAAGGTTAGTGGAAAGGACCTTGATGAATACTTTAGAATACAGAATTCTGATAACTTTTAAGATTGTGCCATTGAACTGGGTGTAAATTTCCAGAACTCAAATAGGGAAATTGATGTTCTTCAAACTGCAAACCCAATATCAAACATCAGTTCAGTTCAGTCGCTCAGTCGTGTCTGACTCTTTGCAACCCCATGAATCACAGCACGCCAGGCCTCCCTGTCCATCACCAACTCCCGGAGTTCACTCAAACTCATGTCCATCGAGTCGGTTATGCCATCCAGCCATCTCATCCTCTGTCGTCCCCTTCTCCTCCTGCCCCCAATCCCTCCCAGCATCAGGGTCTTTTCCAATGAGTCAACTCTTTGCATGAGGTGGCCAAACTATTGGAGTTTCAGCTTTAGCATCATTCCTTCCAAAGAACACCCAGGACTGATCTCCTTCAGAATGGACTGGTTGGATCTCCTTGCAGTCCAAGGGACTCTCAAGAGTCTTCTCCAACACCACAGTTCAAAAGCATTAATTCTTCAGCCTAATAACAATTAAGTATATAACACTGAGTGAACTGGTGAGAATGATTATAATTTTTTATTAATTTTTGTTTGGAACATTACTGGTTCTTTAATATTTTGTTTTTCAGATTTAAAGAAACCTTTTCCTCTATTCCCTGAGCTACCTCTAACTTACAGCAGCTTGGTAAATTATACTGCTAACTTACAGCAGCTTGGTAAGTTATACCTTTGTGGACAAGGGTGAAACAATTACTCTTTTCCCCTACATGATGCCTCCAGAATTTGGAAAAGCTTATTGAATGTTTTTATTTTCATGATAATATATTTTCATAAATTCAGTAAAAATCTGTTCTTATCAGTTCAGTTCAGTCACTCATTTGCATTTGACTCTTTGCGACCCTATAGACTGCAGCACATCAGGCTTCCCTGTCTATCACCAACTCCTGGAGCTTGCTCAAACTCATGTCCATTGAGTCAGTGATGCTATCCAACCATCTCATCCTCTGTCATCTCCTTCTCCTCCTACCTTCAATCTTTCCCAGCATCAGGGTCTTTTCTAATGAGTCAATTCTTTGCATCAGGTAGCCGAAGTATTGGAGCTTCAGCTTCAAAATCAGTCCTTCCAACGAATATTCAGGACTGATTTCCTTCAGGATGCACTGGTTGGGTCTCCTTGGTGTCCAAGGGACTCTCAAATGTCTTCTCCAACACCACAGTTCAAAAGCATCAATTCTTCGGCACTCAGCTTTCTTGACAGTCCAACTCTCACATCCACACATGACCACTGGAAAAACCATAGCCTTGACTAGACGGACCTTTCACTTTCTCTGAAGTGAAAATCAAAGGGAGTCATTTTTTCATCTTCCTCTGAGAATTGTGCCTGGATGCTTGAAAATACTGCTGTCATATTTCTACAAGACTAGCAATGACATAACACCAAGAATGGCACAGCAGAGACATGGAAAAAAATCTGGATTCTTAATAACATCATTGAACTGCAGCCTGTCCTAAAACTTACTCTACCTCTAGACTTCCAGCTGAGTCAAGAAATACTCATGTGGTTAAAAATAATTTGAATCACGGTTTCTGTTGGTTGCTGTCAAAAGTATCCTATAGTGTGGTAAAAGATTTGTTAATATTTTACTTTGGATTTTAAAATTTATATTCCTTGGTGAAAATGACCCAAGGTTTATTTTATTTTTGCTAGTATTGTTAGTTTTTATTTATAATTTTTTATTATTTGGTTGCACCGTGTCTTCATTGCTATGCGAGGGCTTTCTCTAGTTATGGTGAGCAGGGGCTACTCTTTGTTAGGGTGCACGGGCTTCTCACTGTGGTGGCTTCTCTTGTTGCCAAGCATAGGCTCCAGGCCCATGGGTTTCAGTGGTTGCAGCTCTTGGGCTCTAGTGTGCGGGCTTAGTAGCTCCAAGGCATTTGGAATCTTCCCAGACCAGGGATCGAACCATGTCCCCTGCGTCGGTAGGCAGATCTTACCCACTCTGCCATCAGGGAAGTCCACATAGTCACTTTTTAGAGTCAGGATAAACTTCTTAAAAAAGTAAATTGGGAAGCTTGTCATAGTTTTTATTATCTGAATGATTTAAATAACTCAAATTATCTGTTCTTTAATCTGGACTCTCTGGTAAAACAGTCTCGACTAGTGCTTTTTTGAAGTTAGAACTTTTGCTACATTTTTAAGTTCTTCTCTAATTATTAGGCTATTTTTCTCTCTTAAAGAGTCAATATTAGTTATTTATATCTTTCTAAAATATGTCTATTTCATGTGAAAGGAAAGTGAAGTCGCTCAGTCGTGTCCGACTCTTTGCGATCCTGTGGACTGTAGCCCACCAGGCTCCTCCGTCCATGGGATTCTAATTTATTGGCATATGTTGGAAATTTTATAATTTTAGTCTATTTTTGGTTATATTCACTTTCTCACTGTATATATTTTTATTTCCTCTTCCTTTTTTCTTGGTTCTGCTAACTAATGGTTTTTATGTTGTAGTATTTAACAACAAAACAAAAACAAAATTACTGTTTTATCAGGTTTATGCAGTTTTCCTATGCTTTCTAGCTCATTAATTTCTACTTTTACTTAGTTTCCCCTATTCTCTGTTGGTTTATTTTGATGTTCTTTAATTGTTGTTCAGTCACTCAGTCATGTCTGACTCTTTGCGACCCCATGGACTGCAGCATGCCAGGCTTCCCTGTCCTTTATCATTTCCTGGAGCTTGCTCAAACTTGTGTCATTGAATCAGTGATGCCATCCAACTGTCTCGTCCTCTGTCGTCCCCTTCTCCTCCTGCCTTCAATCTTTCCCAGCATCAGGGTCTTTTCTAATGGGCTGGCTCTTTGCATCAGTTGGCCAAAGTAATGAAGCTTCAACTTCAGCAAGAGTCCTTCCAATGAATATTAAGGATTGATTTCCTTTAGGATTAACTGGTTTGATCTCCTTGTTGTCTGAGGGACTCTCAAGAGTCTTCTCCAATACCATAGTTCAAAAACATCAATTCTTCAGTGCTCAGCCTTCTTTATGGTCCAGTTCTCACATCCATACATGTGTACAGGAAAAACCATAGCTTTGACTATATGACTATATGGACCTTTGTCAGCAAAGTAATGTCTCTGCTTTTTAGTGTGCTGTCTAGGTTGGTCATAGCTTTTCTTACAAGGAACAAGTGTCTTAATTTCATAGCTGTAGTCACCATCGGCAGTGATTTTGGAGTCCAAGAAAATAAAATCTGTCACTGTTTCCATTGTTACCCCATCTATTTGCCATGAAGTGATGGGATCAGATGCCATAATCTTTGTTTTTTGAATGTGAGTTTTAAGCCAGCTTTTTCACTCTCCTCTTTTACTTTCATCAAGAGGCTCTTTAGTTCCTCTTTGCTTTCTGCCATAAGGGTGGTGTCATCTGCATATCTGATGTTATTGATATTTCTCCCAGCAGTCTTGATTCCAGCTTGTGCTTCATCCAGCCTGGCATTTCTCATGATATACTCTTTGTGATCCCCTGGAGTATGCAGTCCATGGAATTCTCCAGACCAGAATACTGGAGTGAGTAGCCTTTCCCTTCTCCAGCGGATCTTCCCAACCCAGGAATCAAACCCAGGTCTCTTGCATTGCAGGCAGATTCTATACCAGCTGAACCACAAGGAAAGCCCAAGAATAATGGAGTGGGTAGCCTATCTCTTCTCCAGTGGATCTTTCTGACTCAGGAATCGAACTAGGGTCTCCTGCATTGCAGGCATATTCTTTACCAACTGAGCTATCAGGGAAGTCCTGGTGTACTCTGCATATAAGTTAAATAAGCAGGGTGACAATATACAGCCTTGACATACTCCTTTCCCAATTTGGAACCAGTCCATTGTTCCATGTCCAGTTCTAACTGGTGCTTCTTGACTGCATATAGGTTTTGCTGGAGGCAGGTCTGGCATTCCCATCTCTTTAAGAATTTTCCATAGTTTCTTGTGATCCACACAGTCAAAGGCTTTAGTGTAGTCAATGAAGCAGAAGTAGATGTTTTCCTGAAATCCCCTTGCTTTTTCTGTGATCCAGTGTATGCTGGCAAGTTGATCTCTGGTTCCTCCGCCTTTTCTAAATCCGGCTCGTACATCTAGAAGTTCTCAGTTCATGTACTGTTGAAGCCTTGTATGGAGAATTTTGAGCATTACTTTGTTAGTGTGTGAGATGAGTGCAATTGTGCTGTAGTTTGAATATTCTTTGGCATCGCCTTTCTTTGAGATTGGAATGAAAACTGACCTTTTCCAGTCCTTTGGCCACTGCTGAGTTTTTCAAACTTGTTGGCATATTTAGTGCAGCACTTTCACAGCTTCATCTTTTAGGATTCGAAATTGCTCCACTGAAATTCCATCAGCTCCACTACCTTTGTTCATGGTGATGCTTCCTAAGGCACACTTGACTTCGGGTGGCACTCCAAGAGTTCTGGTTCTAGGTGAGTGGTCACACCATTGTTATCTGGGTCATTAAGATCTTTTTGTTAGTTCTTCTTTGTATTTCTTATGTGTGTTCTTTTATTAGTTTCTTGATTTGAATGCTTAAGTCATTTAGTTTGTCTTCAGTATGTTAAGAAGATCACTAAAAATTCTGAATGTTTCCATCCGTTAAGGCTTTGGTGGAATCAGATGAATTTTGAAATGTAGTTGTTTTTTTTTTTAATTTCTAAACATTCTGTATTTTAGTTTTGACTTCTAGATAACCCAAGAGTTGTCTAGAGAACTGTTTTATATGATTCATGAGGTTAGATTGAGTTTGCTGCCTTTTTCTTGTGAATTTCTTATTTTCTTGCAATATGAACTGTACCTTTGAAAGCATATTAAGATTTTATTTGCAGCCTTCAGTTCAGTTCAGTTCAGTCACTCAGTTGTGTCCGACTCTTTGCGACCCCATGAATCGCAGCATGCCAGGCCTCCCTGTCCATCACCAACTCCCGGAGTTCAGTCTAGACCTTGGTAAATGTTTATTAATGCTTCATGGCCATATATAAAGATTGGATAACCTCTGTTTACTGGAGAAGGAAATAAATGGCAACCTGCTCCAGTATTCTTGCCTGGAGAATTCTATGGATGGAGGAGCCTGGTGGGCTACAGTCCATGGGGTCGCAAAGAGTTGGATGTGACTGAGTGCACACCGTTTCTTTTTAAAGGATATGAGAAATATTTGCATGTGTACATCTGTCTTTCTCTCTGTCCATCAATTTATGGTTGTTTCCCCACTTCTCCTTATTTCTTAAAGCTTACTTATGATTTCCCTCTTCTGCTTTCTCTTTCTACATTTATCAATCTCTGCTTCTCCCCTGCTCATTCTGTTAGCATGCAAACATGCCCTAATACAGTTCTCTCTAATAGGAATATAAAGTGAGCCATGTATGTATTTAAAATTTTATGATAGCCACCTTAAAAAAGTGAAAAGATGGATATTCCTGGTGGTCCAGTGGATAAGAATCCACCTGCCAATGCAGGGGACATGGGTTTGATCCCTCATCTTGGAAGATCCCACATGCCACAGGGCAACTAAGCCCGTGCACCACAACTACTGAGCCCTCAGACCTAGGGCCGGTGCTCCACAACAAAAGAAGCCGCGACAGTGAGAAGCCTGAGCACCACAACTAGAGAGTAGCCCCTCCCCGCTCGCTATGACTGGAGAAAGCCCACACGGGGCAGTGAAGACTCAGCACAGCCAAAAATTAAAATACATAAATAAAATTCTACCAAAAAAAGTGAAAAGAAGAAAATCTAATTGTAATATACTTTACTTAACACATTGTATACAAAATTTACCATTTTAACATGCAAGTAATATAAAAATTATTAACAAGATATTTTATACATTTTTGTACTAAGTTTTAAAAACTTGGTGCATTATTTATACCTGTAGCACATCTCAATTTGCACTAGTCATATTTCAGGTACTCAGGAACTACCTGTGACTAGAGGCTCCCATATCAAACAGCTCGTTTAAAAGTCCTACCTTGACCTACCGTTTCCTCTTGCTACAACTCACTTCTCTGCTCCTTTCTCTTTTCCTCTGTTCATTTAAACTCATCTTATTAAATCCAGTGGGATTGGTATTTGACAGAATTGACTACTTTGGGGGTAAACCCTTCTTACTCTGCCTCCATAACCCCAAATTCTCCTGATTTTTTTCCTCCTCTCTCACTGGCTAATCTGTCTCCTTTACTCGCGCCTCATCCCTTCTCTGATTTCTATAAGTGTTCGAGCTTCTCAGAGCACACTTGTTGCCCTTTTATCTAAGTACAGTTTCTCTGTGAGTGATGTCATCTAGTCCTGTGACCTGAAATAGCATCTACCTGCTGATGATGCCCATTTTTATCTTCAGCCAGCCTCAAGCTTTGCATTGCTGTCTGCCATTTGACACCTTGACCTCTGTCATAGATATATGGAATATGCCCAAAATATAATTCTTAATTCCCTACCTCCCCCACCAAACAAAACTCATTTGATACAAGACTGAACATCCCCAGTTTTCCCCCTTCTCTCTTAGGAGAACGTCATCCTGAGCCCTCCTTTTACTCATTTCCAAAAGGACTCAAAATCAAGTACAAGTGCTTCTGCCTCTAAGTATATCTTGTAATTATTTCCCTCTTTCCATCTTTCCTCCTAGTGTTTATGTTCAGGTATTCCAATTGCTCATTGACTTTCCTTTAGCTCCACATCTGCCTTTCATCATACTGCTATATGATCCTGGAACTGTACACTTGCAAGCTACAGTTTTTTCTCTGCCACATGTTGGGTTTGACCAACTGGGGGTGAAGGGTGTGCTGATGGAATTCTCTAAACTGGAGAATGAAGGACTCATCTTGATTGTTTTTCTCCATGTAACAGTGAATGAATCAGGCCACAGCTGGCCTTGTCAGTGTTCCTTGTGGTGGTGAATTGCTCCCATGGCTCCAGCTAGTGAGTGTCCTCTAGAAGGTTTACTCTTCATCCAAGTGGTGAGTGACATGTTTCTTTAATAGCTGAGCCATCTCCTTAGAGACCCAAATCTTAGCCTGGAGCAGCTTTTCTCTACATTTTGAAGTTTCCTCCTTATTTATCCTTCCCTCAGCTCTGAGAATAATAGCTGTATTCTGTGGTTGCCATTTCTATTCCCATAAAATTCTCTTACACTCTTTTAGTAGCTAACTACCTTTTCACCAAGTGAATAATTCATTATATTATGCTTTCCCTGTTTTTTTTGCTGTGGTTTCTGCATCTTAACTGAACCCTGACTGAAATAGAAATTGGTATTAGGATTAGTCCGAAGGAGAGAAACTCTTTTGAAGATTGTTTCTGTGGTAGGTTGGTCTGAGCCCCTCGCCAAGGGGAAATGTGATGCTACTTATACATGACACTCAGTGGCATCACAATCAAATAGCCACATGTGGTTGATGGTGATGAAACACATGTGCTTTGGCGGGGGGAGCCCAAGTGGCTGCCGCACCTGTTACCGAAGCAGCAATCACTGCAAGGACCTTGTTGCAGATTGGCTATTACTGAGTACAGTGGAGTGCTTACAGAAAGAAAGTGAAAATCTCAGGATCTTAAACTCTTAAACAACTTAAACAACTTCATTTCTTGGCCTGAGAACCCGAGAGTTTCCACAGAAACCCTAAAAGGACCTTTTATTTCTTATAGTCACAGGCATGATATTATTGAAAATCAAATGCAAAATTTGATTGTGCAGATTGCAGAATTACATCAGTTTAGTTCACAGCCTTGCAAGGTGTTCCATGGGAAAGTAGGTCATTGATAAGGAAGGAATGAGGTCCCAAAACTTGAAATGAGGAGTTTTGGTTGAACTTGAAACTTGAGAATCTTGAGTCACTCTTAGTCTCCCTTGCCTGCACCTGTGTATCTGAGGAGTCTTTTTCTCCCTCAAAAACCCTACAGTTACCTCACCTGGAGCAGATAGCTTACAAAAGAGAAGATGCCCATCCTCCTTAAAACCTACCCAAGGGATTTCCGTGGTGGTACAGTGGTTAAGACTTCTTTCAGTGCAGGAGGTACAGCTTTGATCCCTAGTTGGGACAGTAAGATCCCACATGCCTCATGGCCAAAAAACTAAAACATAAGAGAAGAAACAATAAATTCAATAAAGACGTTTTAAAAAGCTTTAAAAAACCTGCCCCAAACACTCCTATTGTCATTAGACCCATAACTAGGGTTACATTGCAGCATGTTCTAGTGGCTTGGAAGTGGGCAGGTCTCTTCATATAACTGATGCTGAATCCAGGGTCCCAGTTTTGCCCCTTCTTCCAGGAATCACTATTTGCTCTGTAGAGTGACTATGGATCAAATAACCTCAATAAATACTAGGTTCCAGATTCTCAGCCAGTGTGTGAAAACTAAATTTGAGAGGTACTTTTCAGGCTCCTGAGTAGAAGAATTCTCCTTAAGTATATCTGTGGTAACTGTTGTTCACTTTTGGACCTATCAGCATTGTCTCTTTGATGGCTTTCAGACCACATGGGTGATACTTAGGTGGCATGTAAATAGTGGGTGGGAGAAGTGGGGCATTTCACAGAGGCAGTTTCTCTTTGAGATTTGTTCTCCTGAGCTTTCTGGGCACTGAGTCATCTTTAGCATATGGCTGGAATTTAGTTGTTGAAATAAAAGATCTCTGTGTTCCTAGGAGAAGGAATGTAGTCCTTAGATACTGAGCTCAAATGTTTCTGAACTAAATTCTTTCATTTTTCAGGAAGCCAGGCAATTAAGGTTATATATGCAAAGTATTTATATATATTATCCAGTCAGTGACACTGTTTCCCAAGGGTCTCCATGGGCAAATAGGCTTATTTTGCAATTAACAATAAAATCTTTTGTGAAATTTTTGTAGATTGGAAGCCCAGAATTTCATCTTATACCTTTGGTTTATTTTTTTTTTTTTGTATATGCACTAGGTATGTAGTCAGTTCTTATAAATAGGCATTCAGCCTTCATTTCCATCTCATGTTAGTTGAGAGTATAGTTCCACTGGAAACCAAATTGTGGGTTCAGATCTAATAGGCATCTGTTGCTCTTTTCCATTCTGGGATCAACATCCTGGTGATAAAGGGAGGTGGGTAGGATATATGGCTGATTCATATCTAATAGAGGATAAACAATAGGAAGTACATATTTCTGATTGGAGGAGCTTGGAAGGAGTATCACTAATGTTATCTTTTTATATAAAGGCACATGTGCTTAGTATTTAGAGAGTTTAAACCTATTTATAAGTTAACATATTCATGTATCTTGTTTCTCTCTCATTTTTTATGAATGTTCATTCATTCATTCATTGAATAAGCATTTCCCTCTCTAAGTGCAAGGTACTGTACAAGGTATTGGTATATGGCCTCAGTGAACTTATAGGGTAATGTTCTCCTTCCTTATTTCTTCTCTACTTTTTTTTAATATAAATTTATTTATTTTAATTGGAGGTTAATTACTTTACAATATTGTATTGGTTTTGCCATACATCAACATGAATCCGCCACAGGTATACATGTGTTCCCCATCCAGAACCCCCCTCCCTCGTCCCTCCCCATACCATCTCTCTGGGTGGTCTCAGTGCACCAGCCCCAAGCATCCAGTATCATGCATCGAACCTGGACTGGCTATTCGTTTCATATATGATATTATACATGTTTCAATGCCATTCTCTCAAATCATCCCTCCCTCTCCCACAGAGTCCAAAAGACTGTTCTATACATCTGTGTCTCTTTTGCTGTCTCGTATACAAGGTTATCGTTACCATCTTTCTAAATTCCATATATATGCGTTAGTATACTATATTTGTGTTTTTCTTTCTGGCTTAATTCACTCTGTATATTAGGCTCCAGTTTCATCCACCTCATTAGAACTGATTCAAATGTATTCTTTTTAATGACTGTGTAATACTCCATTGTGTATATGTACCACAGCTTTCTTATCCATTCATCTGCTGATGGACATCTAGGTTGCTTCCATGTCCTGGTCTACTTTTTAATCCCTTTGTCATTCTCTTTCCCCTAAACATTTCTCCTTTCTCATCCCTTTTGCCCTTTACATTATTATTCAAGTATATGATTAAAAAAAAAATATATATATATATATATATATTTTGCTTAAAGAAACAACTCAAATCAGGAACATTTAAGTAGTTCTTATAGCAGTGATGGGCTTTACTCCTGGGGTTTACCTTGTCACCAACAATACCTGCTGGTGGGATAGTTGGGGACTTGGGGTAGCACAAGCAATGAGATCCTTACCTTACTAAGATCAGTTCCATGATGATGGACGCTAACCTCTAACCACCTGCTCTTTCAAAGTCTATCTTTATCCTCCTCCAGTGTAAGTACAACCCGTATTTCCCTTAGAAACAATGGGATTGAGTTTTAGGGGATTCTCTGCCTAGCTACCTTGTGCATATGGAGCCTAGAAACTTTAGTCACACAGAAGCATGCCACCCAATGAAAAGAGTTTGGAATTGCTCTGTAAACACAGTCTGTGAAAACATAAAGGTGTATGCTTACTCTTCATCAAGAATGGACTGTGCACTAATCTGGCTTTGTGTCTTCTCGTGGTTGCATACTACATGGTCAACTTTAATTGCACAATAAATCTCTTATGATTACTTAATAGATATTTACTGATCGCAATGAATAAAAACAGAATCTGAGCTGGTTATTTCAGTGGTCATGGGGACAGATTCTGTGAGAACAAACATTTCTACCTTCCCTTCCAAGCTGGAGTTTGTTTTTGTACTTCAGCTTTGGGTCCTTAGTTGGAGCCAGAAACTGTTGGTCAAAGGATTATATAACCACTGAAAATAAACAAGGCCAAAGATGGGAGCTACACATACTGCAGTCTTTTTTTTGTTTTTTAATACTTATTTGTCTTTATTTGATGTAGTTGCAGCATGTGGGATCTAGTTACCTGACCAGGGATCAAACACAAGTCCCCTGCATCGGGAGCCTGGAGTCTTATCCCCTGGACCACCAGGAAAGTCCCACCTCAGACTGTTTTATAGCAGGGGTTTAGTGAAGGCATAATATATAGACTATTTTGGTCCATACTTATTCTGAAGAGGAGGCAGTGCTTCCTTGGAAGAAGGGGCAAATCTGAGAACCTGCACTCAGCACCAGTTGTACCCAGAGATGTGCTACCACTTCCAGGCCACCAGGACATTGCAGAAATGTAACCTTTGTTATGAGACGAATGAAAATAGGGATATTTGGGGTGGGTTTTAAGGAGAATGGTCATCCTCTCTTTTGTGAGGTTTCTGCTCCAGATGAGGTAATTGTAGGGTTTTTGTATATTGGGGAAGGTTCCTTAAATACAGAAGAGCAAGCTAGCTACGTGTTTTTTGTGTGTGTGTGTGTGTGTGCTGAGGTATAATTGACACATAACATTAAATCTAGTCACCACAAAAAAACTAGTTGACATTGTCACTGGACATAGATAATTTTTTTGTTCTGATGAGACTGCAAGCTACTTTTTCTCCCTAGAATTTTATTAGTTTTAGATTTTTCATTTAGGTCTGTGAGTTGATTTTGTATAAGATAGGGGGTATTGGTCAAGGTCTATCTTTCTTACATAATATGTATATACACATATATATATATATATATACATATATGTATAATACATATATTATTAGCTTCTAAATGTCCAAATGTTCCAGCACCATTTGTCAATAATAGCATAATTTCTCTGTTGAACTGTTTTGTAACTTTGTTAAAAACCCACTGACCATAAATATAAGGGTTTATTTCCAGACTCTCAATTCTGTTTCATTTATCTATATTGCTATCTTTTAATTTCATGGCTACATTCACTGTCTGCAGTGATCTTGGAACTCAAGAAAATAAAATTTGTTACTGTTTTCACTTTTTTCCGCTCTATTTGCCATGAAGTGATGGGACCCGATGTCATGATCTTAGTCTTTTGAATGTTGAGTTTTAAGCCAGCTTTTTCACTCTCCTCTTTCACCCTCATCAAAAGGCTTTTAAGATCCTCTTCACTCTCTGCCATTAAAGTGATATCATCTGCATATCTGAGGTTATTGATATTTCTCCTGGAAATGTTGATTTCAGCTTTGCTTCATCCTGGCATTTTACATGATGTACTCATACAAGCATGGTGACGATATACAGCCTTGACATACTCCTTTCCAAATTTTGAACCAGTCCATTGTTCCATATTTCGTTCTTACTGTTGCTTCTTGACCTGCATAGTAGTTTCTCAGGAGACAGGTAATGTGGTCAGGTATTCCCTTCTCTTTAAGAATTTTCCAGTTTGTTGTGATCTACAGTTAAAGGCTTTAGTGTAGTCAGTGAAGTAGAAATAGATGTTTTTCTGGAATTCCTTTGCTCTTCTTCTATAATCCAACAGATGTTGGCAATTTGATCTCTGGTTCCTCTGCCTTTTCTAAATCCAGTTTGTACATCTGGAATTTCTTGGTTCATGTACTGTTGAAGCATTACTTGAAGGACTTTGAGCGTTGCCTTGCTAGCATGTGAAATGAGCACAATTATACAGTAGTTTGAAAATTCTTTGGTTTTGCCTTTCTTTGAGACTGAAATGAAAACTGACCTTTTCCAGTCCTGTGGCCACTGCTGACTTTTCTAAATTTGTTGTGAGTACATACAGGCAGCATGCAGATTAAGGCACGTGCAGTTAACCAGAGTTATAGGAGCCCCCTGATCCTGAGGTTGAAAAGTTGGAGGTGGCATCCAAGCTAGTTCCTGAAATGTGAAGTCAAAGGGCTTCCCAGCAGGGAAGTACAGCCGGACAGACCAAGTGGAGCTAAGGAGACATGTGCTTGGAGAAAAATGCTTAAGTCGGTCTGGGCAAAGGAGAAGTTATTGGAGACGAGGTGGAAAGGCACAGTGTGACAGACCTTGATGAAAGTGATGATTGAGGGAGGCTGAGCTGGTGGCAAATGGCTGTGTTTGGTGCATCACAGGCACCAAGAAGATTTTTTTCTGTTGACGAAGTGCAGTCTTTCTACACCAATGCCAACAACATTGATTACTTGAGTGCTAGTTTTCCTTCATTATTTGTAAAGAGACCTTCTTCTATTCTAGTATTACTGCAGCTTTTAAAATCCCATTGTTCTGAGCAGCCAGCTTTTCCCATATAACTGGAAAAGAGGAGGTGACTTTCCTCAAGGAGGTGTGTGGGAGCTGGCTTGTACCAGTTTATGAGAACAGAATGTTACATTTTCAGAAATTTTGCAAGCTAGTTGTCCAGTATAGCCATTATTAAAAAATAAATGATGTATTCTTAAACTTAAATAAGTTAAACTGTGAACAAAGGTAAAAATACTAAAACCCCATTACTTCCTAATTATTTTAGCAAAATTTAGTATTATCTATCCTTGAGGTTATTTACATCTAGTGTATCTGCATGGTAGAAATACTGTTTAACAGTGGGCTTACTGTGCATTGACTCTCAACTCCGTGTTCAGTGATGCCATGGTAGTAGCTTGAAATTGGTCATGATGGGAGCATTTACGCCATAGTAACCAGCAAGTGCTACAACTCAGATTTTACCCTTGACCAAGTTAAATATTACTGGCATGACATGACTTCTCATTCCTCAGTTTGCCAGAGCAATTGGAAACTCCAGCAGTCTTTTGGGGGATGCTTCGTGTGAACCTGGTAAGAACGCGTCAGCCCCCTCCTCAGAACTTTATCTTCAGGTGTCTGTGCATCCAGAAGAGATAAGTGAGCTCAAGCAGATTTGAAAGGGCTTGTCCCAATGTATTATAACTCTAGAGCATATATCCTTTTTCTCTTTCAAGATCCACTGATCCTCATGGGGAACACTGTGAACACCTGTAGGCACAAACACACATCCATGGGAAAAGTAAATGTTTATTTTAGAGTTAAAAATGGAAAATATTCAAAGTACCCACTTTAAAAATGAAAACAAACAGTTCTCAAATCAAACAATAACAATTTGTGTTTGGACTTCATTTTATAGCCTTTGAATGGCAAGGAATGGGAGGTGCAAGGGAGGGCAGGGAAAGACTGAGTTAGAGAATGGGGGAAAGAGGAGGGGGAAATGGAGGAAAAAGAGGGAAAAGATAAGAAAAAATGTGCAGAGAGGAAAATATGTAAAGGGCAGGTAGGAGCAAAGGTAGATGGTGAGGTAAAGGATGAGGATGCTGCTGGTGGTGTTAGAGTTAATTCTGTTCTGGTTTCATTTAAACAAAAAGATAGGAGATGTGTTACCCTACTCTGAGCAGCACTCCAGGGGTGAGCAACAATAGAAGTAGCTTTAGTGTTTTTGTTTCTTTTTTTCAAATTGAAGTATAGTTGATTTACAATATTGTATTAGTTACAGGTGTACAACATTAGTTTCAGTATTACAGGGGAGCCTGGTGAGCTGCCGTCTATGGGGTCGCACAGTCAGACACGACTGAAGCGACTTGGCAGCAGCAGCAGCAGTCCATTTAAACTTACTATAAAGTATTGGTTATATTCCCTGTCCTGTACCATTGTACCTTATTTATTTTATACATAGTACTTTGTACCTCTTAATCCTCTACCCTTATCTTGCCTCTCCCTTCTTCCCTCTCCCCACTGATAACCAATATTTTGTTCTCTGTGTCTGTGAATCTGTTTCTGTTTTCTTATATTCATGCAATTTATTTTACGTTTTAGATTCCGCATGTAAGTTTTATCATATGATATTTGTCTTTCCGTTTGACTTACTTCTTAAAGCATAAGGCCCTCTGAGGTTCATCCATGTTGTTGCAAATGGCAAAATTTCATTCTTTTTTTTTTATGGTGAAGGAAAATGCAGCATTTATTGTTGTTTTGTTGTTTAGTCATCAAGTCTTGTCCAACTCTTGTGACCCCATGGACTGTAGCCTACCAGACTCATCTGTCCATGGGATTTCCCAGGCAAGAATACTGGAGTGAGTTGCCATTTCCTTCTTCAGGGGATCTGCTCAACCCAGGGATCAAACCTGTGTCTCCTGCATTGGTAGGTGGATTCTTTACCTCTGAATCACCAGGATAGTTAGTGCTCAAAGAAACTCTAACTTCTCATTTTTTTCTTATGGCTGAGTAATTTTCCACTGTGTGTGTGTGTGTGTGTGTGTATCTCAATTCTTTATGCATTCATCTGCTGAGTAAGCTTTTATTCTTTTTTGGGGAGCTTTTATTCTTATTTTCCATTTTATTGTTTATTTTTGACAATGAAGGTATTTTCTCACAGAATTTTGAACGTCTTCACTTTGTGGCAAAATTATTTAGAATTTAAGATTTTAGTAATTTATATTACATTATATAAATATAGGCTGCATTTTGGCTTGAGGGATTTTAAACTTGACAGACTGTATTATTTTAAGAGAGATTTAAATGCCTCATCTCATAGTATTTATAGATTATACCTGAAAACAATGTTTATTTAAAAATAAATCTTAAAAAAACCCTGTTTTTGGTCTATTTAGGACTTGGTATGAAGAATATACAATGCAAACAAATATAAATGAGAAGAGGTATTTCAACAGGAGGCTTCACTGGCTTATTGTTTCATTAATGGCTTTGAATGAAATGCTTGGTTCTTACTTAAATGAGAAAGTGAATGAGACTCAGGTATCTATAAGGATGAAAATTAGATTCTGATTGAAGCTTCTGCTGCCAGACAACACTGGCGTGGATGAGCAGCACTGTCAAGCAGGTGAAATTAAGAATGTACAGAACTGGGTTTCCCACCGTGGAGGAGTGTACATTTGATTGATTATTTACAAGTTGTGTGCTTGATGGTGGTGGTAGGGGTAGGGGTCATACTTGCCTCTTGATCACAAGCAAGTCTCTAGAATCATTCAGCAGCTTTTCTGGCAGACTTAGCCTGTGTCTCAGGGTCACTGACTTTCTCCTAAAGTCATAATTGGTGGCCCTTAACTTCTCATGATATATGACGCATGGGGTGTGTCTCTTTTCTTCTCAGGCTCCTTCTCAATTTCTGTGAAAGATAATGAGATCGTGACCACTGACTGCCACTTGGGGTGTGTGAGAATGATGCATGGGGTGGCATGGAATCCCATATTGAGGAGATGGGGTTGGTGGAGGCCGCTGATACCCCTATTTGCACATGCTGCAGGCAGTTGATCCATCAAAAGGAAGGCAGCTGTGATCAGCAATGGCAGACTCTCACTATGGAGAGAGTAGAGGATTCCAGAGAAGAAAAGTGTCATCTGTGCTGAGTCAGTAGGAATTGAATGCTGTAGGTGGCAAATGGCAGAGCAGGAAAAAGACAAGCAAGATGATGCAAGCCTGAACACGGAGTAATTGGAGTGAGAAGAGTCCTGCTGGCTGTAACAATCTCAGATATTTGCATGTACAGCATGTTTCTGGTTAGAAAAGAAGGTCTTTATTCTGAAATGTCTTCATCAGTTAAAGTCAAGGAGATGAGCTCAGCAGAGACGCAGTGAACGCAAGTCCTCTCCTCTTCACTGATGGGGTGTCAGGACTTGTCTGCAGAACTCAAAGTTACCTTCTGCAACAGCTTTTCCTGGCTCTCAGCCTACACATGCTCCTCTGTCTCTCAAGTTCCTTCAGTCCATTGGCTTAGCAGGCATTGATGATTGATGGTGGGAGCAGTCTCAAATTGTTTTCCAAGTTTTTACTCTGTTAGATCAAAGATTATGCTTTGTATTTCCCCTGTACCCCCATTTATCTGTCATATAGTCGGTGTGTTGCTGGCTAAAATCTTGTCTTCCTCTGCCCAATGAAGCTGAATGAAAAATGTGGAGACAGAGTTTGGAGGAAATAGAAAGGTGGCTTTAATTCTCAGCCAAGGGAGAGGGGAACACAGTAGGCTCCTGCCTCGAAACTTGTGCCTGCCCCACCACCACCCCGCCACCTTGAGGAGCCTCAGTTCAGTTCAGTTCAGTCGCTCAATTGTGTCCAACTCTTTGCAACCCCATGAACCACAGCACGCCAGACCTCCCTGTCCATCACCAACTCCCGGAGTTCACCCAAACTCATGGCCATTGAGTCGGTGATGCCATCCAACCATCTCATCCTTTGTTGTCCCCTTCTCCTCCTGTCCCCAATCTCTCTCAGCATCAGGATCTTTTCAAATGAGTCAGCTCTTCACATCAGGTGGCCAAAGTATTGGAATTACAGCTTCAACATCAGCCCTTCCAATAAATACTTAGGGGCTTATATAAGATAAGGGCTCACAGTCAGAAGTTGGTGATGAGGAACAAAATGCTTACAGGTCTAAGAAAACATATACCTGCTTAGTCTTCTCTTTATCTTCTTTGTTCTCAGGAAAGGGATAGAAAAACTTATTTGTTGAGTTCCTTTAATGGACCAGAACCTTGTGGTCCAGAGTCGACGATAAGAAAGTAAAAGAGAGAGAAAGAGGCTGATATTCTTTGGTTTACGCAGAAAACCAATAAAGCCCTTGCCATGGGGCTTGCACTGCTTCACATAGGCACAGGGCGCCCTCTTGCGAGGGTCTTGCAAGCCCGGGCAAAAAGTGAGCTCAGAGAGCTTCTGTGCTCCAAAGAATTAGCCTGAGAGAGAGAGAAAGAAAGAGAGAGAAAAGAAAGAAAGACACGGGGACCCAAGCTCGGATGGAACAAGGGTGTTTTATTCAACATAGTGTGGGTATATATACTGTCTTACAAGATAGCTTTGTTCAGCAAAGATAAAGACCAAAAGTCCAGACTTAAAATTATCAAGGAAACATAAGGCAATCCATATCAAAGAGAGAGGGTTGTAAATAATCACTTTTACCATATGGTTCATAAAAAGGAAGAAGGTCATAAATAGTTACTTATCACCGTATGGAAAAACTAACAAAGGAAATGCATGCATTCCTCAGCCCCGGGAGCAGTTTGCCACTCCTTTTAATTCCTGAATATTCAGGAATTAATAAGGAACAGAGGATTCATGACAGATCCAAAATAGCACACAGGAAGCCTCCTGTTAAATGATTCCTGACAATGGCCCCTATTTTATTATATTTGTAAAAAGGGTCCTGACCAATTGAGTTTGCCAACCTTATAGAAAGGCAACGATAAACAATAAATATAATTACCAAGACAATCATCAAAGTTACAGTTCCAGACCCAATGCTGTGGGTAATACTTTGAAACCATCCTCGTGGTCTAGCCCAGATAATTGATCAGCTAGTTGTTCAGCTAAAGTTTCCAAATTAGTGGAAGAGGGCAGACATTTAGAAAAGGTTTCAAAGATTTCCTTTTACAGTAATTGTACATTCAGAGAGGCATTATCATGTATGTTTTGTAAATGAAATTTGATTTGTTCCCAGTTGTAGGCACTATGATTGAAATGAACAGGAGTAACACAAAATTCAGTAGAATTCTAATCACATTTTAGTATCACTTGTTTTTGCAAATCTATTAATTGATCTCCAACCCATTTGATGGCTCTTTTTAGTTCCTGTATTTCCTCTTGAATATCCTCATCTACCTGAGCCTGAGTAGCCCGTATATTATGAGCATCTTCAGTCCAATTTTGGATAAAATTATGTGTTTGAATCGAGGTATATAAAGCAGCGCTGGCGACAGCAGCAGTGGTGCAAATAGCTATTAACCCCAAAATGCCAAGAATCAGCCATCCAATGAATTGTTTAGATTGTTGGAGCAGCTTAATAATCTGGAAGCAAGTCCAGCCATGGGACCTTCTTCCCAGGGTCGTTGGAGATTTATTGGTAACCACAAATTGTGTTGAGATCGAAGAATCAAAAGTGAATAATTTCTTAAAGAAATAGAGGAGTTAAGACAAGTATATAGTTTGCAATTAATACAAGTTACAGAACGTAAAGTCTTATTAAATTGACAATTTCCTATGGCTATAAAAAAAGGAAGTGGGACACAGGACTGTATAAAATATGATTGATTATAGCGAAAGAAATAGTTACTATGACTATGACTGGTCCCTGTGAAATGTCCAGTCCAAATCCCAAGTTCTTCAGTGCTCCCAGCAAGTTTCAAAATGTCCCATTGTTCAGGCCCACTCTGTTTATCAAGGACGATCCTAGGACCAGGTGGGGCTAATCCACCGTCAAGCCACCCAAGAAGTCCTTTGTCATGGTAATGTTCCATCCTAGTGTCAGTGACCTCCCATGTCACTTGAGTAGCATAGTCACATACACAGTGCTGTTAATATCATCTGAGCAGTTAGATAACCACATACCGTGGGGTCCCCAATCAACAATTGTATGATTAGCCACAAACATTAATTTTCCTGATTTGGCTTGACATTTGTCCCAATGAACAGGAGTATATGTAAAGTTCTTATAAGTAAACCCTTTGTATAATGTTCTTTGTTTTTTCCCTAACTCTTTCCCTAAAGTCTCAGTAGTATAAACGTGGTTCACAGACAAAGAAAGGGCAGTAAATAATCCAATCAACTTCTGAAAGTCCTTTTTGGGAGGCAGGGCAAAAGCCCAAGTTTGTCGGCTAACATTTATGCATAATTCTGCTGGGCCCATGCACAAAGGAAGGACTTCATAACCTAGAGAAATATTAATTAGCTTTCCTTCTTCTTCAGGGTGTGAGGGCCCTTTAATGCTCCAGGGAGAAGGCATATGTATAGAGTCATTGGTTGAAACGATTGGTCCTCTCTCCATCCATTCGACCACCTGTAGTAGAGGGGTGTTGGATATGTAAGCCCAGTAAGTATGATTAGTTAGAGCTCGAATGGGGGAGGCACAGGCAAGCAGACAGTATGCCAGGAGATGTATTCAGGACTCCGAGGCATTTCCTGTTGAGAGACCAAATTTTCAGCTCGATTAGTAAGGGTTTTTATTTGTCCCCAAGTGGGGAGATCATAAGGTTGATGTCGCCAAGGGCGGTGCTTCCTGGAGATCTTTAGAGCCGCCATGGCCCGTATTGGAATTTCTTCCTCCTGGGGTTTTTGTTGTTTTGTCTCTATTTTGAAGGCCGGGGGCCCCCTTGGGTTGAATCTTCTGAAGAGGAAGCCATGAGTTCGTTGGATCCATCTGGGGAAACACAAGCATACCCCTTTCCCCGTAAGATTAGTTTCCCAGATTTCCATTGTTTCGTTAACCCGTCTTGGTACCAAATGGGCAGAGGAAGAGAAATGTCCTTCAATTTCTCGAAATGCTTTTTTGCTCTTTTTAAGATATCTCCCTGTGGTACGTTTTAAAAAATTAAAACAAATAAAGCTGTATTAACAATAGTTATAGGTATAGAAAATATCTAATGTTGGAATCTAGTAAAGTCTGTTTTAGATAAGGAAGACAGTAGTGTTCCTGTGTATTCCCCCTTTAAAAATTTTTTTATTTGCAACTTTAGTGTATGATGTGCTTGTTCGACTATGCCTTGTGCCTGTGGATTATAAGGAATACCTGTAATATGTTTAATAGAAAAAGATTGTAAAAGTTGTTTAAAGTGTCTAGAAATATAGGCAGGGCCATTGTCTGTTTTTATAGAACTAGGAGTTCCCATTACAGCAAAACGTACAGCTAATAAGTGAGTTATAATGTGTTGTGTAGCCTCACTGTGAAGAGGTGTGGCCCGAATAAAAGAAGAATTAGTGTCGATACAGACATGCAAGAAAGAAAATGGAGAAAGTTCAGGACAATGAGTTATATCCATTTGCCATAGTTCATTAGGTTGCAAGCTGCGAGGATTAGTACCTTGTGCAATGGGTTGAAGATGTAGGCGTCTACAAGTAGAGCAATTACTAATAATTTCTTTAGCCTGGCAGTATGGGATTTTCCATAGCTGGTGTCGGGAGCCAGCAGTGTTATGCAACAGAGCACGCTGTTCCTCCGGAGTAGCAAAGGAAATCAGTTTATCAGCCTGCTCATTACCATGAGTCATGGGGCCAGGAAGGCAAGAATGTGCTCAAATATGTGTAATATAAGTGAGAGAATTGCAGTTTCTAACAACAGATTGTAGTTCGAAAAAGAGTTGTTGAATAATAGGTTGATTGGAGTTTATGGTGGAGATTTCTATATTTTTTAATACAAAAACTGAATATATAGCGTCAGAGACTATATTAATGGGGTAAGGATGTAGGCAAATAACTTTAATAAGAGCGAATAATTCATTTTGCTGAGCAGAATGAAATTTAGTATAAAAGACTTTATATTCCTTAAAAGACCAGAATGAAGCTTTGGCATTTTTCAGTCAGTTCAGTTCAGTCACTCAGTCATGTCCGACTCTTTGTGACCCCATGAATCGCAGCATGCCAGGCCTCCCTGTCCATCACCAACTCCCAGAGTTTACTCAAACTCATGTCTAGTCGGTGATCCCATCCAGCCATCTCATCCTCTGTCGTCCCCTTCTCCTCCTGCCCCCAATCCCTCCCAGCATCAGGGTATTTTCCAATGAGTCAACTCTTCACACGAGGTGGCCAAAGTATTGGAGTTTCAACTTTAGCATCATTCCTTCCAATGAAAACCCAGGACTGATCTCTCTTAGAATGGACTGGTTGGATCTCCTTGCAGTCCAAGGGACTCTGAAGAGTCTTCTCCAACACCACAGTTCAAAAGTATCAATTCTTCGGCACTCAGCTTTCTTCACAGTCCAACTCTCACATCCATACATGACCACTGGAAAAACCATAGCCTTGACTAGATGGACCTTTGTTGGCAAAGTAATGTATCTGCTTTTTAATATGTTATCTAGGTTGGTCATAACTCTCCTTCCAAGGAGTAAGTGTCTTTTAATTTTATGGCTGTAATGACCATCTGCAGTGATTTTGGAGCCCCCCAAAATAAAGTCTGACACTGCTTCCACTATTTCCCCATCTATTTCCCATGAAGTGATGGGACCAGATGCCATGATCTTAGTTTTCTGAATGTTGAGCTTTAGGCCAAGTTTTTTACTCTCCTCTTTCACTTTCATCAAGAGGCTTTTTAGTTCCTCTTCACTTTCTGTCATAAGGGTGGTATCATCTGCATATCTGAGGTTATTGATATTTTTCCTGACAATCTTGATTCCAGCTTGTGCTTCTTCCAGCCCAGCGTTTCTCATGATGTACTCTGCCTTAGCCGCCTGTAATTTCTCTTTCGTGAGGGGCCACTGCTCTGTCTAAATAGGCTCGTCATTCTTCCAAGTTATTTTAATAATTGTATTGTTTGTTAAATGAGCAGTGGCCCCTAGGAAAAATGTGGAATGTATATCTGAGTTTGCCATTGCATAAGGAAGTCACTTCCTATTAGATTAAGGGGTGTATCTATCACATAAGGTCTTAATGTTGCAGGTTGGCCTTCTGGTCCCTCACATGGATAAATATGAGTACTCTGATAAGCCTCTTGTACTTTGGTTTGAGAAATCCCTGGAATTTGGCAAGAAATTTTTTGTACAGGCCAGGATTTGGGCCATAAATGTTTGGAAATAATAGCAATATCAGATACAGTGTCAAGGACACCAGAAAATCTTTTACCATTAATTTTGATGTTTATAGTCGGTCAGGCAAATTCAGATACTAATGATGTCCAAAAGGACTGTTTTTGATCTGTACTGCTGAATCTGCCCATCCATACATCATTAGAGCAGTTAATAGAAATGTAAGATAAAAGAAATAATTGAGCAATTTTATCCCCATTTTTGAATTGCCATAAAATCTGAGATGACATCATAATTTGAATTTCTCTTTTATAATCTGAATCAATTACTCCAGGGTGAGCAGTAATTCCTTTAGAAGTCAAACTAGATTGGCCAAGTAAAAGACCAAAGGTTTGTGGGGGCAGGGGTACAAAAAGTCCTGTAGGTATTCTAGAGGGGACTGCTTGAGGGTAAAGGAGAAAGTAATTTAGGGCTGGTATATCAATGGCAGCACTGCCGGATGTTGAGGGTTTGAGGGAAGAGATGGAATTTGCCCCTGGATTTTGTTGAAGGGGACCTGTGGGGTCCCCTGCTTGGAGTTTCCCAGAATAGGTTTCCTTTCAATGTCAAATTTAGATTTACAGTCTTTGGCCCAATACATTCCTCTATGGCAGCGAGGGCAGATTTTTGGAGGTTTTTTTTATTAGCTTTCTTAGGGCAGTCCCTTTTAAAATGGTTCTTATCTCTACATGTAAAGCATCCTTCATTTCCCTTTCTTAAGACAGCAACCATTGTTTCAGCTAGCATTTGCATCTTTTGAGTTTCTGATCCTAGATTGCGACAAGCCTTCAAATAATCAATAATAGTCCCTGTCTCACGAATTGGAGCTATAGCCTTTTGACATTCCTGATTTTCATTTTCATAAGCAAGTAATTTCTCTAGTTGCCTTTTGGCTTCTTCTCCGATTACAGTACAGGAAATAGCAGTTTCTAAGCTAGCTAAAAAATCAGCATATGTTTCATTAGGTCCTTGCAATATTTTAGTGTGGCTCCCTGTAGGCTTCCCTTGAGGAGTAATTCGATCCCAACCTTCAAGGGCCACTGTTTTTAATTGTTCATGCAACAAAGGAGGGAACTGTACTTGAGCTTCTATAGCGATAGCGTCAAATTCAGAGAAGGCAATGGCACCCCACTCCAGTACTCTTGCCTGGAAAATCCCATGGATGGAGGAACCTGGTAGCCTGCAGTCCATGGGGTCGCGAAGAGTCGGACACGACTGAGCGACTTCACTTTCACTTTTCACTTTCCTGCATTGGAGAAGGAAATGGCAACCCACTCCAGTGTTCTTGCCTGGAGAATCCCAGGGATGGGGGAGCCTGGTGGCTGCCATCTATGGGATCACACAGAGTCGGACACGACTGAAGTGACTTAGCAGCAGTAGCAGCAGCGTCAAATTGTCCTGTACCAGTTAGCATCTCAAAAGTAATTTGATTTTGGGGAGCACCAGCTCGAGCATTTCTCTTAGCATGATCTCTGGCTATATTATGAAACCACATTATCCATTGAAGATATTCTCCTGGTTTAAGGAGAGCTTTTATTAAAGTTTGCCAATAATGGGGAATAAAATTTCCAATAGAGGATGTTATAGAATTTAGAAGTACTTTGGTAAAAAGTGAATGTGGGCCGTACATAGTTATAGCTTTTTTAATTTGTTGCATGTGATAAAAGTTAATACCCTCATATTGAGGTATTATGTGCCCTTAAACGTCAGGATTTCTAAAAACTGGAAAGGTGGAGAAACCATTGGCTTCAGAGACTTGTGATTGCAAAGCCAGCAATTCAGAGAGCCTCTGTCATAAAGGAGAGTGAGTAGGTAGCACATTCTTACAATTAAGAGTATGTGGTAAAAACTTATTATTGTTATTCAGAAAGGTGTTGTTGGTCAAAGGGTGTCTTAGGGGAGTTGTTGCCAGAATCATTAGGTTCTAGCAAGGGAGAGACTTTGGGATTTGTGCCCACTGGCAGGGGAGGAGCACTTGGAACAACTGGGGCAGGGCTTGTAGGAAAATTCTGGAATATTTTATGTTGTTCTAATGGGACCTTCTGTAAGATTTCATCATCTAAATCATATTCATGTAATAAGTGTTCTGCCTGTTGCCGAATATCAGGAGGGCTAGACTTACCTTGAAATGTCAGAATCACAGCTTTAATGAGAGCCCATAGGGGCCAGAAATCTATCGGAATATTTTTTCCCTGTCTGGTAGCTCATTTAACATTCTCTTTCACCCGGTGCCAAATTTCTAAATCAAAACTAGCTTCATCAGGGAACCAAGGGTTACATTCAACCACTGTCTGAAGGCAAGCCTCTATTTGCTGGCGCGAAACTGAAAGTCCCTGAACTTTAAATACGTGATGAAGTAAAATAGAAAAGTGATGGGGCTTTCCAGCCGTTTGACCCATGTCTTAATACTTACCGACCTCAGTAGATCCTTAAGTCACTCCATCCGAATCTGCCACGTGTACCAGGCCTGTTCTGGGCGCCACTTGTTGAGGTCCTTTAATGGACTGGAACCTGGTGGTCTGGAGTCCATGATAAGAAAGTAAAAGAGAGAGAGAAAGAGGCTGATATTCTTTGGTTTACGCAGAAAACCAATAAAGCCCTTGCCATGGGGCTTGCACTGCTTCACATAGGCACAGGGTGCCCTCTCGCGAGGGTCTTGCAAGCCCGGGCAAAAAGTGAGCTCAGAGAGCTTCTGTGCTCCAAAGAATTAGCCTGAGAGAGAGAGAAAGAAAGAGAGAGAAAAAGAAAGAAAGACACGGGGACCCAAGCTCGGATGGAACAAGGGTGTTTTATTCAACATAGTGTGGGTATATATACTGTCTTACAAGGTAGCTTTGTTCAGCAAAGATAAAGATCAAAAGTCCAGACTTACAAATTATCAAGGAAACATAAGGAAATCCATATCAAAGGAAAAGTGTTGTAAATAATCACTTTTACCATATGGTTCATAAAAAGGAAGAAGGTCGTAAGTAGTTACTTATCACCGTATGGAAAAACTAACAAAGGAAATGCATGCATTTCTCAGCCCCGGGAGCGGTTTGCCACTCCTCTTAATTCCTGAATATTCAGGAATTAATAAGGAACAGAGGATTCATGACAGATCCAAAATAGCACACAGGAAGCCTCCTGTTAAATGCTTCCTGACACTCATTCTTTTTTAAAAATTCTTTTTCACTGCAACAGGTGCACAAAAATACATTCTAAATGAAACTGGAGAATGCAGAGGGTTTTGAACTTGGAGGCAGATGACCTGGACTTTAATTCAGTTTTATACATGTCAACTGTCTCATCTCTATGCAGAGAATACTGAGATCTGCTTTGCCTGCTTCACTGGGTTAATGTAATAATTCATAAAAAATGCTATTGGTTTGCAAACTGGTACCTGTACATGAAGGGCAAGGAGAGACTGAAGAAAGAGGCAGCCCACTCCAGATGGGCAGGTGATGTTTTTAATAAGCAAGGGAACTTACTTGTAAGGCTTGCCTTGGGGGAGGCCACTAAATGAGTAGATCTCGGTACCTGCTCACCAGAATCTTAAAAAGTTTTACATATAGCTGGGTTTGTTACCCAGTCCAAGCTCACTCCCCTTGCCACGTGATGGGCCAATAAATCTGAGAGATGAGGGGTTGAGGCAAGGAAGAACCTTTATTCAGGGAGCCATCTGACTGAGAAGATGGCAGGCTAGCACCTCAAAATAACCATCCCATTGAGGTCTGGATGCCAGGTTCCTTTGTAGAGTCAGAGAGAAAGAAGCAACTAAAGTCATAAGGCAGAATAGAGAGGGAGAGACAGTGGGGAAGAAAAGTGAAAGGGTCTTTAGTCTTGCAAAACATCTCCAAGAAAATGGCCAGCCTTTGGAAGGGGTGTGTTAATCTCTTCTCTCAGCAGGGAGCTTTCTGGGAGCAAAGGAGGAAACAGACAGAACAGGCTCCATCTTGAAAGCAGGACTCCATCTTGGGCTGGACTGTGGAGTTTGAGCTATATGCCCAGTATCTATGGAAACAACATACCAACTGCAAAACCAGACCTCTGGATGGAAGAGCCCCAGGGCTTGCACCTAGACTCTCCATCGCCTGAAAGAATACCCTAATTGTCTGTGTAATCGAATAGAATCATAAATTCTATTCTGCTTATTGGGGTATGACCACAGGCCTATTGATAATTGTCCACTGTTAACACCTAGGCCTAAGGCATATGATCATGGGTTAACTTTGATTGTATCTTTCTTTTCCTTTGTTCAGACTAGTTTCAGGGAATTTGGGGAGGTGGATTTGGGCACGTACACTTAGGGTATATAAGGTTTTCACAAAAACTGGTTGGGGTCCTTGGCTAAGAGGAGACTCTGCCTTGGGCCTGCCGGTGTAATAAACTGGACTCCACTATCTGCATTGTCCTTCTGAGTGAGTTTGTTTCCTGGAACATGTGGCTATAACAGGAGAAATATCAATAAGCTCAGATATGCCAATGACACCATACTTGTGGCAGAAAGGGAAGAGGAACTAAAGAGCCTCTTCATGAAGGTAAAAGAGGAGAGTGAAAAAGTTGGCTTAAAGCTCAACATTCAAAAGATGAAGATCATGGCATCCAGTCCCATCATTTCATGGAAAATAGATAGGGAAACAATGGAAACAGTGACAGCCTTTATTTTCTTGGGTTCCAAAATCACTGCTGATGGTCACAGCAGCCATGAAATTAAAAGATGCTTGCTCCTTGGAAGAAAAGCTATGACAAACCTAGACAGAATATTAAAAAGCAGAGACATTGCTGACAAGGATCCATCTAGTCAAAGCTATAGTTTTTCCTGTAGTCATGTATGGATGCGAGAATTGGACCATAAAGAAGGCCAAGTGCCGAAGAATTGATGCTTTTGAACTGTGGTGTTGGAGAAGACTCTTGAGAATCTCTTGGATTGCAAGAAGATCAAACCAGTCAATCTTAAAGGAAATCAACCCTGAATATTAATTGGAAGGACTGCAACAAAGGTCCGTCTAGTCAAGGCTATGGTTTTTCCTGTGGTCATGTATGGATGTGAGAGTTGGACTGTGAAGAAGGCTAAGTGCTGAAGAATTGATGCTTTTGAACTGTGGTGTTGGAGAAGACTCTTCAGAGTCCCTTGGACTGCAAGGAGATCCAACCAGTCCATTCTTAAGGAGATCAGCCCTGGGATTTCTTTGGAAGGACTGATGCTAAAGCTGAAACTCCAGTACTTTGGCCACCTCACGTGAAGAGTTGACTCATTGGAAAGACTCTGATGCTGGGAGGGATTGAGGGCAGGAGGAGAAGGGGATGACAGAGGATGAGATGGCTGGATGGCATCACTGACTCGATGGACGTGAGTCTGAGTGAACTCCAGGAGTTGGTGATGGACAGGGAGGCCTGGTGTGCTGCGATTCATGGGGTCACAAAGAGTCGGACACGACTGAGTGACTAATCTGATCTGATCTGATGCTGAAGCTGAAGCTTTGGCCACCTGATGCAAAGAGCTGACTCACTTTAAAAGGCCTCGATGTTGGGAAAGATTGAAGGCAGGAGGAGAAGGGGATAACAGAGGATGAGATGGTTGGATGACATCACCAACTCAATGGCCATGAGTTTGAGCAAACTCTGGGAGCTCGTGAAGGACAGGTAAGCCTGGCATATTGCAGTCCAGGGTGGTCACAAAGAATTGACACAACAGAGCTACTGAACAACAACAATCTTTTCTATTCACAAGTGGGCAGGGACAGATTATCTGTCTATGAGCTGAACAAAGGCACTTCAGTTTACAGTCAGGCAGAAGGATAGGGTCCTCTGAGGCAAGTTATTAAGTATATTATAATAACAAAAGCAATGAACATCACGTCAAAGAAACAGTTTCCAACATGGAGTCAGAATTGGCTTCCTCTCTGCAAGAGGTTCCATCACATATACTATCCAGATGATCTCAACAATGCCTTAGTCCCTCAAGGTTATGTCTTTGAAAATGGTTCTTAAGCAGAAGTGTATGGAGTATACACTTTAAGGACAGGGGCATTGAATAAGAATCCTGATTGCCTGGGTCCAACTCTAGGGTCAGCCTGAGGTCACATCCTCTCAACAAACTTCTCCAACAAATGTGAATCTCCTTTTGTGAGCTTGTGTACTGAATCTAAGCTTGTTCTGCTCACTGCACAGCAGGGCAATAATTGGGAGGTGAGGTTTGTGGCAAGAAAGAGTGGCTATTCAGAAAACTGAGCTTCTGAAAAGATGGTGGATAGGTGTCCTAAAGCAGTGGTCCCCAACCTTTTGGGCACCAGGGACCAATTTTGTAGAAGACAATTTATCCACGAATTGGGGGTTGGGGGGGATGGTTTCAAGATGATTTAAGCACATTAGATTTATTGTGCACTTTATTTCTAAGCTAATGAATGCTGCCACTGATCTGACAGGAGGTACCAGTCCACTGCCTGGAGGTTGGGGACCCCTGTCCTAGAGTACCATCCACTGGGGTCTGGATGCCAGTATCTTTTATAGAACACAGAGGTGGAGGAGGTGAGGACGTCAAATAAAAAGGCCTTGAGTCTTGCAGAATATCTCCTGGCTTAGTTAGTATTGGGAATTGGATGTGTTAATTTCTTCTTCTCTGTAGCCATTCACAGGTGGGCAGGGTCAGAATGTCTCTCTGTGACCTGAACAAAGACATTTTAGTTTAACATTCAGGCAGAGGGGCAGGGCTCCTTGAGGCAGGTTGTTATATATGCTTAAAGCTATAGACTCACACGCTAGCAAAGTAATGCTCAAAATTCTCCAAGAGAGGCTTCAACAGTAGGTAAACCAAGAACTTCCAGATGTTCACGCTGGATTTAGAAAAGGCAGAGGAACTAGAGATAAATTGCCATCATCCGTTGGATCATAGAAAAAGCAAGAGAGTTCCAGAAAAGCATCTACTTCTGCTTTATTGACTATACCAAAGCCTTTGTGTGGATCAGAACAAACTGTGGAAAATTCTTCAGGAGACAGGAATTCCAGACCACCTTACCTGCCTTCTGAGAAATCTGTATGCAGGTCAAGAAGCAACAGTTAGAACTGGACATGGAACAACGGACTGGTTCCAAATTGGGAAAGGAGTACATCAAGGCTGTATATTGTCACCCTGCTTATTTAACTTATATGCAGAATACATCATGAGAAATGCCAGGCTGGATGAAGCACAAGCTGGAATCAAGATTGCAGGAGAAATATGAATAGCCTCAGATATGCAGGTAACACCACCCTTATGATACAAACCAAAGAGGAAGTAAGAGCCTCTTGATGAAAGTGAAAAGGAGAGTGAAAAAGCTGGCTTAAAACTCAACATTCAGAAAATGAAGATCATGGCATCTGGTCCCAACACTTCATGGCAAATAGATGAGGAAACAATGGAAACCGTGACAGACTTTATTGTTTTGGGCTTCAAAATCACTGCAGATGGTGACTGCAGCCATGAAATTAAAAGATGTTTGCTCCTTGGAAGAAAAGCTATAACCAACCTAGACAGAATATCAAAAAGCAGAGACATTACCTTACTGACAAAGGTCCATCTAGTCAAAAGTATAGTTTTTTCCCGTAGTCTTGTATGGATGTGAGAGTGGACCATAAAAAGGCTGAGTGCCAAAGAATTTATGCTTTTGAACTGTGGTGTTGGAGAAGACTCTTGAGAGTCCCTTGGACTGCAGGGAGATCCAACCAGTCCATCCTAAAGGAAATCAGTCCTGAATATTCATTGGAAGGACTGATGCTGAAGCTGAAGCTCCAATACTTTGGCCACCTGATGGGAAGACGTGACTCATTAGAAAAGGCCCTGATGGTGGGAAAGATTGAAGGCAGGAGGAGAAGGGGACGTCAGAGGATGAGATGGTTGGATGGCATCACCAACTCAATGGACATGAATTTGAGCAACCCTGGGAGATGGTGAAGGAAGGGAAGCCTGGCGTGCTTCAGTCCATGGGGTCACAGAGTCGACATGACTGAGTGACTGAAGAACAACTAAGCTATAGATAGCATCCTTTCAGTGATTATGGTAACAAAAGCAATGGGGAGCAAAGCTTAAAATGAGAGAAACAGATGTAACTTGGAGTCAGATTCTCTTCTTCCTTGTTACACTTGGAACTAATACAGAGACGTACTATACCCATCCTTTAGGTGGTTTTTTTTTTTTTTTTTTCCAGCTGTCACCTTCACTGTAAGAACTTTCTGGTTCTTTAGACAGATCTAGACTTGGAGAAGTGACTGGCCTGAAGCCTGGACTTACCTTTGCCTGTCACACCCTGTCCTGTGAATGAGTTATTTGCAAAGGCTCAACTGTTTCCCTAAATTCAGCTTTTTATTGCGGACGCTTAAGAGGTGTACGCTGCTGAGGTGGTACAGTCTTGGTCTGTGTTGTTTATAGGCAGCAGGCAGGCTATGCTTCTTGTTTATTTATTTGGCAAATTGTGTCAAATGTTAAAGAATCAGAAATCAATTTTTAAAAAAGACTTACAGTCCAGTGAGGGAAACAGAACACAAGCGAGTAGACAACAAGTATATGATTACAAATTGTGATAAGTGCCAAGAAGGAAACTAACAGAGAGGATATGGTTGGAGGGAGGTGTCCTCTGTTAGCAGGGACCTGAGGGAGAAACACGCCAGCCATGCAGAGAGCTGTGATAAGAACATTGTGGGCTGAGAGAGCAGAATGTAGGAAGGCCCAGAGGCTAAGTAAATTTTCTAAATGAAGAACTGAAAGGTGGCTGGCAGGACTGGAGTCTAGTGTAGAGAAGCAGAAAGAGAATGCCCCAAGTGAGTTGGGAGGGTGGACTAGGGTCACGTCACAAGTGACTGAAAACTGTAGAGTGTGTATTTCTAAATCACCTCATTGTCTGAGTCCGAGACATTCTCTGTCTCAAAGCCAAATTCAGAACATTGCCTTTGATGCTCACACTTTCATACTCATTAAAACCTGGGAGATATTCTCCTCTTGTTAATGATTTCAAACTTGCTCTGTTTGCTGCATGAGAGGTCAATGAATCCAAGATACGAAGTGTTGAGGCAAGGAATACGACTTTATTTGGAAAACCTGCTTTTGGAGAAGATGGTAGACTAATGTCTCAAGTTAACCATCTTGTGGGTTCTGGATGCCAGGTTCTTTCATAGAGCCAGAGGGAGAAAAGCAATAAGGAAATAAAGTCAGAAGGCACAATAGAGAGGGAGAGGCAGTGAGGAAGTAAAGTAAAAAGGGGTGTTCAGTCTTGCTGAACATCTCTGGGAAGGGCCAGCCTTTAGAAGAGGTGTGTTAATCTCTTCTTTTCAACAGGTGGGCAGGGTCAGATTATCTCCCTGTGAGCTAAACAAAGGCACTTTAGTTTAATAGTCAGGCAGAGGGGCAGGGTTCTCTGAGACAGGCTATTATATATTATTGTAATTTAAAAAGCAATGAAAAGCAAATCAAAGAAATAGCTCCAACATGGAGTCAGAATTGGCTTCTCCCTACAACACTCTCTCGCCTCACCTTGACCACCCCACCCCATATCCAACCTGTCAGCACCTCCTGCTGATTCCATCTGCAAATACTTTCCAAATCCATCCACTTCCCTTCACCTCCACTGTCACCACTCTGGATCACACTGCCTCTCTTCCCTGATCCCCTGTAGAAGCTTTCTAGCCTCTCCAGTGCTGGTAAACTGGCTCTGGAGGGTGGACAGGTCGGGAAGTCCTGATTTGTAGTATTTGCAGGTTTATTTGGTATAAATATTCACACCATGGCTTCCTTCAGCCTACCAACCTGAGGCCACTACATGTGGCTTTGGGAAAATTATGGACACAGTCAACTTTCTTGAGCCAGAGCAAACCAGCAGCTGCATACCACCATGTAGGCATACCTGCTCCCTTCTTGCAGCATTCCCCTCCATTGTCCATACAGCAACCAAAGTTCTTTTTTTCTTTTCAATTAAGTATAGTTGATTTACAATGTTGTGTTAGTTTCATGCATATGACACATATACAATATATATAAAATATATATATATAATAAATTCTTTTTCATATTCTTTTCCATTATAGGTTATTATAAGATTCTGTGCCATACAGTAGATCCTTATTGTTTATCTGTTTTATATATAGTAGTGTGTATCTGTCAAACCCAAACTTTAAATTTGTCCTTAACTCTCCCCACAACTTTTCCTTTTGTTAACCACGTTTGTTCTCTATGTTTGTGAGTCTAGTTTTTTTTATAAAGTTCATTTGTAAAATTATTTGTAGATTCCACATATAAGTGAGATCATACGATAGTTGACTTTGACTTCCTTCACTTAATATGGTAATCTCTAGGTCTGTCCATGTTGCTGCAAATGGCATTATTTCATTCGATTTATGACTAATATTCCCTTGTGTATATATACCACATCTTTATCTATTCATCTATCATTGGACATTAGGTTGCTTCCATGTCTTGGCTGTTGTAAATGGTGCTGCTACAAACACTGGAGTAAACGTATCATTTCGAATTATGATTTTCTCCAGATATTTGCCCAGGAGTGGGGTTGCTGGATCATATGGTAACTCTGTTTTTAGTTTTTTAAGAAATATCCATACAGTTCTCCATAGTGACTGTACCAAGTTACATGCCCACCAACAATGTAAGAGGGTTCCCTTTTTTCCACACCCTCTCCAGCATGTTATTTGTAGACTTTTTCATCATTGCCTTTCTGACCATTATGAGATGACACCTAATTGTAACCAGAGTATTCTTTTTAAAGCACGGATCTGATCATGTCCCTCCCTTCTCAATGCCTTTCCATTGTGTTTTTTAAAAAAACTTGTTTATTCGATGCAGAGGCTCTCCATTGCCGTGCGTGCGTGGGCTTTCTCTAGTTGCAGCCAGTGGGGACTACTCTCTAGTTGCGGTGTGTCGGCTTCTCCTTGTGGTGGCTTTTTGTGTTGAGGAGCACAAATTCTAGGGCACGTGGGTTTCAGTAGTAGCATCATGGGCTCAGAAGTTGTGGTGCATGGCCTTAGTTGCTCTGTGGCATGTGGGATCTTAGTTCCCAGACCAGGGACTGAACTCATGTCCCCTGTATTAGCAGGCATATTTTTAACCACTGGACCACCAGGGAAGTCCCCTCCCATTATGTTTTGACTTTATCCAGACTCAGGCAGTTTCCTTGAAAGAAGAGCCCAGACTTGGTCCTGGGTTCATGTCAAGAATTTTGAACCTAATTCTTACAGGTACACAAACACATCTTTGAGCCAGCCAAACTTTTTTATTTATTTGGCTGCACCGGTTCTTAGTTGTCCCATGTGGGATGTAGTTCCATGACCAGGGATTGAACCCAGGTCCCCTGCACTGGGAGTGCAGAGTCCTAGCCACTGGACCACCACGAAAGTCCTGAGCTAGCTAAACTTTTAAATCATTTTACAAGTATCCCATTGACTCCACCCAACTTGTATGTAAATTTATCTCACTTTCTCAGTCCTATAACTGCCCAAGGCTGAGAATGTAGTTAGTTCATACTTGCAAACACCCTCTGGCCTATGATATATGTGCCAGTGATATTTGTCCATAATGAATCATTATGGACCTCATGAGTCTGATACAGTGAAAATTAAAGCAAAAAGTGCCAGGACTGGCCTCATGTGTCTCTATTTTGCTAGCATATCTTTCAGTGCTCCACATATGGTAGGTACTCAATAGATGTTATTCCTCTTTTTCCGTCCTAGACACAGTGCTTACTTTCTTGAAGGCTCCAGGCTTAAGCTAATGTACTCTCTGCCCTGGGAAGTGCTATGGGCAGGAAGCATGTATGGTTCAGAGGTGGGGCATGACTCGAGGGGAGGCAGTGGGCGTCCATATAGTGTTTCCCCAGGACAGGCTAAACAGGCCAGGGACAGCAGGTGTTACCTTCTCCTCTTGAGTTAGAAAAGTAGAGTAAGTTCAATTACAGGCTAATTAATAGCTACTAATGTTTGGACCTGTGCATTACAGTTTACATAATATATCCCTATAATTTTTCTCATTTAGTTTTTGCAGTAGTCCTATGAGGTCACCCATTTTATAAGAGAGGAAATTGAAACTCATTAAAATGATTTATGAAGGTCAAATCACTGGTGTTGGAACAAAGACTCCTGGCTTTCAGACATTCAATATGTTCCTTGTACTGTACCGTATTTGATTTCGAGAGAGGTTTCTCCTGCTTCTTAGGTTTGCTGTGTTGATAGTACATTGCTGGAAATCTTGAACCAGATCTGCCAAACACATTTGATTTCTCAGAGGGTTTTGTTTCCCTTTGGTTGTAAGAATGCCAAACTTGTGACTGTAAATTAATTCTCTGTACCCTTGGGGGATTGAGCCTTCCAAGTGATTTGTAGCAACACATTTTTACAGATGGTGCTGGTAAAACAACCTCTTTAGCTCTTTGCAACTTTCAGAGGATTCAGGAAAGTCCTAATGCTATGGCAACTAGCAGTTGAATGATACACAACATTCTTTAAGCTAAAAAGTATCTTGTTAGATACACTAGAGAAGGCTTCAGCTGTAATTGCTTAAATTCCTTTCATAATGAGAACATTTTATTACTCCACTGAAATGTGTGCCAAGAAATTCTGTACTTAAAAATTACTAAGTAAACCAAATCACTTTGACACAGAATAACTTCCAAAAAGAGAATGACCATGGTTCAATATACAGACTTAAATAAACTAATCCCTAAAACTCAAAATGAATCCCAGGCTTTATTTCATTTTTACTATGTGTGTGTTAGTTGCTCAGTCATACCTGACTCTTTGAGACCCAATGGACTATAGCCCTCCTGGCTCCTCTGTCATTGAGATTTTCCTGGCAAGAATAGTAGAGTGGGTAGTTATTCCCTTTGCCAGGGGATCTTCCCCACCTAGAAACTGAACCTGGGTCTCCTGCATTGCAAGCAGATTCTTTACTGTCTGAGCCACCAGGGAAGCCCATTTATATCACAAACATAAAATCAATGTAGATTTGGGAATTAAAATTTAAACAGAAGAATATATACATGACTATAAGAAAACAGACACAAATGTTATATGATCTTTGAATTGGAGGACTTCCTAAGTATAAATGAAGAAATTGTAAAGAATAGATTTACATAGATAGAAAATTTTAAAATTCTATATATCCAAAAACATAATAAACAAAATTAAGAAGCAAATGATGTACTGGGAAAAATACTTCCACCTGGGGAATCAAAGTATATTATTCTTAATATAAAAAATAGGCAAAAGTTCACAAAGAAAGAGATACAACTAATCAATCAATATGTTCAGAATCATTCAACCTCATGAAAAGTCAAAAAAGTGCACATTACATCTATAGTGAATACTTTTTTTACCTGCTCAGACTGGCAAGAGGGCATTTTCAGTCTTATATTTTGTGAAAATTTTGTGGAGATAAATAATGTAGCGATGTGCATTAAGAACCATAAAATTTCTTATTTCCCTGAAATTAACAAGAAACTTGCTGGACCTGTATGAAGAACATCAGCATTTTTTAATGTATTTATTTTTACTGCGAGACATATCATATTTCTGCCTGGAAAGACTTAGCCTTATAAATACATGTATCAATTTTCCCCAAATTTTTAAGTTTAATGCAATTCCAGTGAAAACTTATATTAGTATTTTATTTTGGGAGGTCGATGGGAATTGACAAACTGATTTTAATTTTTCTTTTATGTTCTGAGTAAAACATTTTCTTGGGGCACAGCAAATTTTGTCGTGGAAGAATAAATAGGAAGGTAAGCCAAGAAGATTTTAAATATGAACATTAAATAGGAAAGATGCCTGCAGAGGGATATTAATACATGTTATGAAGCCAAGAAATCTAAAAGCAGGATGGTGCAAGAAAAGATAGCCATATAGATCCAACAGAATAGATTGACCACATGCAAACCCTAATATATGTGGGAATTTTGCATGTGGGAACAAGGTAGAAAAATATGATTATTCAAAAGCTGTTGCTGAGTCAATTGAGAAACTGTATGGGGAAAAAAGTAACAACAGATTTTTACTTAGTAGCATATAGCAACATAAACCCCAAATGAAATTAGTTAATAAAGAGAAATGATACTGTAAAAAACTAGAACATACAGATACAGGAGCATGAGTTGGGGTTCTTGGTGTCCCCACTGTCATGAGCTTCAGTGTGATGCAGGGAGGACCAAGGAAGCAGAGGCAGCTGGTGCCAGAGCCAGAAAAGAGAGGAAGAAAATAAAGATGAATACATATTTCATTTTCTAGTGAAAAAGGCCTTTTTAAATAAACAAAAACTTTAACGGAAAAGATTGATAAAGCTGACTACACAATAGTTTAAAACTACCACAAGTTAAATTAGTAAGTAAATAATGATTTACTACAGAATAAAAGACAAAGTTAAAATCCTTAAAAAAGAAAAAAACCTAAAGAGCCATGACCATCCTCAGGTTTCGTAACTCACTAGAATGACTACAGAACTCAGGAAATCACTATAATTATAATTAAAATTTTATTGTAGTAAAAGGACAAAAGAAAAACACTAAAACCAACAGAAGGAAGAAACAAGTAAGGGCAGAGTCTGGGAGGGGTCCAAGCATGAGGCTTCTGATTTTCCTTCCCCCACTGAGTCACGGATGGCATTGCTTCCTGGTCACGATATGTGACAAAACTCACAGAATACTGCCAATCAGGAAAGCTCACCTGAGCTTTTGGCGTCCGGAGTTTTTAGTGGAGCTTGATCACATATTGTCCACAGGGCTGACTCTGTTTTCATCCACTCCAGGGGCTCAGATTAATGCTTTTAGTCTCTAATTCCTCCAGCAGTTGAAGGTACAGCATGGCTCAAAGCTCCTATCATAAATCACATCATTAGACTGTCCTCCAGGAAAACAAAGACACTTTTGACAGTAAGGGCCCTTCCTGGGGCCCGGAGATCACCTGCTGCTGCTACTGCTGCTAAGTCGCTACAGTCGTGTCCAACTCTGTGCGACCCCATGGACTGCAGCCCACCAGGCTCCCCCATCCCTGGGATTCTCCAGGCAAGAACACTGGAGTGGGTTGCCATTTCCTTCTCCAATGCATGAAAGTGGAAAGTGAAAGTGAAGTCGCTCAGTCGTGTCTGACTCTTTGCGACCCCATGGACTGCAGCCTACCAGGCTCCTCCATCCATGGGATTTTCCAGGCAAGAGTACTGGAGTGGGGTGCCATTGCCTTCTCCGCAGATCACCTACCAGCTGCCAAGCACAAAATCAAGGTGCCAGTGGATTCCAGTCCTGGTGAGGGCCCTCTTCCAACCTTGCAGATATCCACCTTCTTCCTGTGTCCTCATGTGCTGCGGAGAGAGTGTCTCCGCTAATAAGAACACTAATCCTGTTGGAACAAGGCTCCATCCATATGATCTCATTTAACCTTAATTACTTCTTTACTCCAAATACAGCCACAATAGGGGTGAGGGCTTCAACACAAGAATTTTGAGGGGATACAATTCAGTCCACAGCATATATTAATAAATAGCTCAGTTATTTAGTGAATTCTAGAACTTTAGTGTTTGCTCTGCCTTGGCCATTTCCAGCTTCCTGTGTTATATCTTTTAATTAGTATCTCTAGGAGGCATGGCTCTGTTCTCTTGTCAATTTCTGGATCCATCAGAATAGGGGCATTTGATGTCATTACCCAAAAGATTCAGCCTTGCTTCCTATCCTGTGGTATCAGAGTGCCAGAGATGACCATGAGTACCCATGAAGCTTGGAGTCTTAGCAGTTCCCACAGACTTCATTTGCTGTGTCTTCCCACAACCCTGGAAAATTCCATGGACAGAGGAGCCTGGCGGGCTACAGTCCGTGGGGTCTCAAAGGGTCAGATATGACTAAGTGACTGAACACACTCCCCACCCCCCATCCTGCTTTGGTGGTCCAGCCTACAGGTGGAACTTCAGTATTATTCATGTTCAGCATTCCAGTCTTCACCCTAGGGATGAACCTAGGCTAGTTGATGAGGGTTCTGTTTATTTAGTGTTTCCCCATCTCCCATAGGAAATGGCAACCCACTCCAGTGTTCTTGCCTGGAGAATCCCATGACAGAGGGGCTTGGTGGGCTACAGTCTATGGGATTGTAAAGAGTCAGACATGACTAAGCAACTAACACACACACACATCTCCCATAGGAGTACTGGATGCTCTCCCAGAAAAGAGCACACCTATCATCAGAATTTCCCTGTATTTACTTCTTTTGTCTGCCAGGTTAGAAATAATAATAATAAAAAACCATGTGATCTATGCCTATATTTGCCACTTTCTGCGGACACTGTGTATCAGTTACTCAGATGGCTTTATGGGTGCCAACCTCTGCAGAGGCGACTCTTTGCTGTCATCCCTCATTCGGTCCCTGTGGCATTGAATGCCTGCACATTTTAACACCTACTCCATTTCATGGCCCTAAAATCTCCCAAACATTAAATTATAACTTTTGAAAACTACTAAGTAGTTTGAAGAGTCCTGCCTATCCCTCCCGGTGCATCCACGGTCTCTCAGCCTATCTCTGCTTGCACCCCATCTTTCACCCCATTCCCATGTTGAGTCTCAGTGGCATCGTCTACTTATTCAGCATTTGGTGATAAAAAAGGTGAAAGATTAGTGATCAAATTGGCTACATCAAAATATCCTATTTTGTTGCAGTGCACCCATTTTTGCTTACTCACCAATTTTTCTACCAGGTCTCCGAAGATTTTTGTACAAAAAGAAGAGGAAATGCCACAAGGTAATTTATGGGGCTTAACAGGGACTAAAAAGCAACTGAAAGAAAAGAAGTGAAAATGTTAGTCTCTCAGTTGTGCCTGATTCTTTGCCATCCCTTGGACTGTAGCCCACCAGGCATCTCTGTCCATGGGATTCTCCAGGCAAGAAGACTGGAGTGGGTAGCCATTCCCTTCTCCAGGGCATCTTTCCCAACCCCATGGATCCAACTTAAGTCTCCTGCATTGCAGGCAGATTCTTTACCATCTCAGCCACCAGAGAAGCCCTCCAATAGCAACTAGATCATAATAATAACAATTACCACACACAGGTAATATCATAATTAGACACAAGGCAAGAAAATGAAAGATAAAGTCATCAAAAATTTTTGTGTGTTAGTTTTCTAAGACTACCATAACCAATCACTGCAAACTGGGATGCTTGAACAACAGAAATTACTGTCTCAGAGTTCTGGAAGCTAGAAGTCTTAGAACAAGATGTCAGCAGACTTAGTTTCTGTTGAGCCTCTCTTCCTGGTTTACAGGTGGCCACCTTCTCACTGTATCCTCACATGGCCTTTCCTCTGTGTGCAGAGAGAGTCTCTGGTGTCTCTTCCTTTTCGTTTAGGACACCAGTACTATAGGAATAGGTCCTTACCCTTTAACCTTAATTACCTCATTAGAGGCCCCATTTCCAAATACAGTCACACTGAGGGTTAGGGCTTCAACATTTGAATTTGGGGAGACACAACTCAGTCTATATAACTGGTTCTAACTGCAATTTTCTAATAAAGACCTAGCTATCTTGGGCTCAGTGGGGCATTACCTTACTTATTTCTCATATAGCCCATTCTACCATGAGGGTCAGAGGTTCTCAAAGGTTAGGTGGTGTCCTCAGGTCATCTGCAAGTAAGTGCTTGGCCAGGATCAAAACTCCAAACTTCATCTAACATCAAAATAGTTTATGGTCCTGAATGCTCCTTTTATGCCATGCATCCTGAGACCACGGATTCCTGTCAGTTGAGGACAGCATGTAGGGTAATACATTTGAAAGCAATCTGCCAACTGTGAAATACTTTATTCAGAAAGCAAGTACTGGCAAAAATAATCTTTTTAGCAGCCAACCTTCTTCCTGGGGAGAAAGCTCAACTGAGTTTGGTTCTCTAAAGATAGATGAATTGGCACTTGGAGCTGAGGTCCAATGAAGGGCAGTGTTTCTCTGTGCTGGTAGGAGGCCCCAGCAGGGTGCAAAGCCCATAGGACAGGGTGAGGTTTCTCTTCTGTTGCACTTCTAACAATTGCTGCCCCAGGATGCTGAAAGCACCCTTTATGACCCAGCATCTTAAGAAGGTAAAGACCTTTAAGAACCTTAAGCTGGAAGGCACCACAGTATTTCTGAATTTCAAACTCAATTTGAAGGTTACTGTTTAAAGGACCTTTCTTAAAAGGATCTTTCTTAAAAAAGAGATTGTATTTGGAGATATTCAGAATGTAAAAGTATTCTCTAAAGAAAGTTGAAACAACTATAGTAATTCATCCACTTTAAGTCTATAAATAAATATTCATTTAACAATATAAATAACATGCTCTTTGGCTCTTTGGAGGATGACAGTGGGGAATACCTAAAAATAATGATTGGCTAAATAACATTGTAAGAAATCTTACTAAGATGAAAGGTGAAAATTCAAACATATCCCTTTGGAGGCTGGTATTCACATTATAAATGGATCCTTCATTTTACAGAAGTCTTCAGCATAGGTCTAGGGTTGATTGCCAATTATCTTCACCCCAGCAGAGCTCTGAAGATCTGAGAAAGTGGGGGTTTGTGGGCTCTTGGGGCACAAGGGGAAGACTTTCTTGTCTTGGGTTTTGTTTTGTTAAATTAAGTATACAGCCTGAGTCATATCTGACCTAAGTGACAAATTATATAAAATGTTGGGATTGCATATGTTGTATGTGTGTGTCAGTCACTCAGTCACATCCAACTATTTGGGACCCCATGGACTGATTGACTGTAGCCTGGCCAGGCTCCTCTGTCCGTGGAATTCTTTAGGCAAGAATACTGGAGTGGGTAGCCATTCCCTTCTCCAGAGGATCTTCCCGATGCAGGGATTGAACTCAGGTCTTACGCATTGCAGGAAGATTCTTTACCATCTGAGCCACCAGGGAAGTAGTACAATGATTTATTTGTTCATACAGAGTATGAAGTTAGTTCCTGCTGTGAATATCTTCATAGTCCCTTTATCTTAAGAGTGAAATCATATTTACTATGCTCACACTCTTTAAAAGAATCTGCTAGGAAATATGAATGCCAAAGCTAATTATTCTTGTAACAAGCAACAAGAGGAAAACAGTGAAATGCCTATTCTATCTCTTCCCCCATGATAGTTCCACTCTCCTTTGCTAAAAGTGTCTCCTCTTGTAACCAAAAGTAGGATCTGGTTACTCGCTACTCAGAAGCCAATAAAAGGCCAGGCATATGGATAGCAAAGTTTGCTTTATTTTGGATGCCAAGAGGTTGAGGGGGGATTTCTGTCCAAAGACTGACTCCCCATCAGTGATAGTGGTCAAGAGCTTTTGTAGACGAAGGGAGGAGGCTACCATGCAGAAACAGCACAGTCAGCTCAAGTCATCTTGAAATTGGTCCTGTGGTGGTCTGATCAGCATCTTCTTGATTGTTTTAGGTACAGTAACTCTTCTAGGGTTTGTTTGTGCCCATTTCTTTGAAGCCAGTTCTCAGGATTGTGGCAGTTTATGTCATGTGCCCATTGTCTGGTCATCCCGCACCTGGTGGAGGTTTCAGTATCTACAAGACAGCTCACAGGATATGGCTCAGAATATTATCTATAGCCCTTGAGAAGGAACTAAAGGTCCTTGACTATGTTTACTGACTATCATTGTTTAGTCTTGTTGAACTGTTTTCCTTTGTTTCTGCATTTTCTTGCTTCTCTGATTAAACTTATTCTTTGGCTAAAGTTTTTTCACAGACAAAAGGCAGGCAGAGGATGGGGGGTGGGGAAGGACCATAGGGTCTTGCCTGGTTTTATTCTGGCATTGTCTCCTTTAAGCCAGATGGCTATCAAATGTCTGTTTTTTCAAGCATGCTAAGTTTCATAACATCTGCTCTCGATACAGAACGTGGAAGACTTTTTAAGAAGTCATTTATATTAAACAGGAAAATATGAAGAAAGTTTGGTAACCAGCAGAGTGTGCCAAGAAAGCATTTGTGAATTCTGTACCCTCAGTATGAAATATCTTTGTGTCTGATAGATAGATCTTTGTCTGGGTAAATAAACACCATTCTAAACAGCAGGCTGTTCTTTCTCAATGCTGGCTGAATATTGGGTTCTCTGTAAACCTGTTGTATTCTTTGATCCCATGTTCCTTTGAATAGCAAGCTCAGCAATGCTTCTTTATTGAGGTAGGATTGTTAAACAACAAACTATACATATAGTTGTCTCTTGAACAACTCAAGGCTTGGGACACTGACCCTCCTGGGTGCTAAAAATCCAACATAGAGTTGGCCCTCCTCATCAGTGATTCCCCTGTATCCTTGTTTCCCCCTTATCTGTGGTTCTACACTGGCAGATTCATCCAAACACTGATCATGTATTACTGTAGTATGGATTATTGAAAAAAAAATTCTGCATACAACCGGATCTGGGCGCCTCAAACCTGTGTTCTTCAAGGGTCAATTGTGTTTAATGTATACAGTTTAATGAGTTTGGAGATATCTGTGAGACTATCACTACAATATATGCCATAACATATCCGTCTCCTCCCTAGAGTTTCCTCCCACCTTTATTTATGTATTTATGTAATATGTTTATTTGTTTGTGATAAGAACACTAAACAGGAAATCTACCCTTTTAGCAAGTTTTTAAATCCATTGTGCAATAATGTTACTTCTCTACTGCACAGCATAGCTGCTGTATAGCAACTCTCTAGCCCAAGGTAAGGAGGGGTGGGAAGCTTAGGGGTGACTCAACAGCTGTGGGCGAGACTTTCCACATCTTACCTTGAGAACTGTGATAAAGGTTAAAAATAAGGTGCACTGGAGTGGACTTGTGAAGAGTAGCTATTTAAATATAGGATTTGTCTTACAAAGCAGCACCTGACAGCTTTAGCTACAGCACCTTCCCAAAAATTTCCTGCTAAGACAGGAAACTCTACATCTGTGGTGGTGAGGTCACTTTACGGGTGTGATGGTTGTAAAGCAAAGACATCTGTGGAGGAATGGAGGATATTTCTGACATGCCATAAAACATGTTATCCATGTTCACTTAAAGACTAAACCTGCTCAGGGCTTCCCTGGTGGTCCACTGGTTAGGAATGCACCTACCAGTGCGGGGAACACAGGTTCCATCCACGGTCTGGGAAAATCTCACATACCTCAAGGCAGCTAAACTCATGAGCCACAACTGCTGAAGCCAGGGGCCCGAGAGCACTTGCTCCACAAGAGAAGCCATTGCAGTGAGAAGCCCACACGTCACAGCTAGAGAGTAGACCCGTATTCTCCACAACTAGAGAAAGCCCACGCACAGCAATGAAAACCCAGTGCAGCGACACACACACAAAACCCATCCCTCAAAAATAAAATACTAAAAACAAAAAACAGAACAACTAAACCTGCTAAATCAACCCCCTCCTTCTCTGCCTTCCAAATATGTGCAGTATGCCCAAGTGCCAGCACAGTGCCAGGGGCTGATGGTAAGAGATGAATGCGGCTTGTAGTCTTTTCCCCCACAGGTGGTGGAGGTGGTAGCCCAGCCCGTGCCCAGTCCTGGGTCTCAGCTTTTTGAGGGTCGTTTCCTCCATCTGCTCTGTTTTAAAAGAGCCCCAGAGAGCTATTGGAATCTAACACAGGACAGGGGCCCTCCCAGTTTCTCTCTTCACAAGTGAATCCACACACTTGAATGGAAAATTTTAAATGTATTTAGCACCTAATTAATGGCAAGTGAACTCGGAGTATGTTTTCTTCTGTTTTGATCTGGAGTACATTTCTGAGCATGGCAAATGTGAACAGATAATTTGGAGCAATGAGGGAATATAGGAAAAGGGGAGAGACATTCTCTCTTTCTGAAAAATAGACATATTTAAAGTAGAAACAGATAGTTTTGTAATATTCTTTTTAAAATGCTTTAATATGGAAAATTTTAAACATGCTTTAGAGAGAATAGCATAATAAACCCCCCATGTGCCCTTCATCAACTTCAGCAATTATCAACTAATGGCCTAATCTAGTTTCAAACACAGCCCCTCTCCTGTATTATTTTGAAGGAAATTTGATATATTGTTTCATCTGTAAACATTTCAACATGTAGTTCTAATAGATAAGGACTCCATTAAAAAAGTAGCCACAGGACAACTCACCTAAATTAGCAATAATTCTTTTATATAATACATCATCTGCTGCTGCTAAGTTGCTTCAGTCGTCTCCGACTCTGTGTGACCCCATAGATGGCAGCCCACCAGGCTCCCCCATCCCTGGGATTCTCCAGGCAAGAACACTACAAATACATCATCTAGTCAGTATTTAAATTTCTAATTATCTCATAAATGCATATGTGCATTTTTATAGTTTGTTTGAATTAGAATTCAAATCATCTCCATGTATTCCAATTGGTTACTTTGTCTCAAGTCCCATTTTTTCCTTAGATTCCCCCCACCATTCCCCAACCCCATTCCATTTCGTATTTTATTACTCTTGCAGTCTGTTGAAAAACTTTGTCCAGTAGATTTTACTGATTGGATCCCTGGATGCTATATAACAGAATCGTCCATTCTTTGTTTCCTGTAAATTAATAAATTAATAGTTGGATCTAGAGACTTGATCAGATTCAGGTTTTGTTTTTCTCTCAAAATGACTTTATAAGTAGACTAATCACTCTTTTTATCCCCCATGACATTCTTTTTTTTTTTTAATACTTTTGTTAATTTCTGCTGTACAGCAAAGTGATTCAGTTACACATATATTGCATTCTTTTTTAAATATTATTTTCCATTATGATTTTTCATAGGATATTGAACATAGTTCCCTGTGCTATAGAGTAGGACCTTGTTGCTTATCCTTTCTGTATATAATAGTTTACATTTGCTAATACCAACCTCTCACTCATCCTTCCCTCAACCCCCTTCCCCTTGGCAACCACAAGTCTGTTTTCTATACCTGTAAGTCTCTTTCTGTTTCATAGATAAGTTTATTTGTATCATATTTTAGACTCCACTTAAAAGTGATTATTGTTATTCAGTCACTGTGTCATGTCCTACTCGTTGTGACCCCATGGACTGCAGCACACCAGGCTCTCCTGTCCTTCACTGACTCTAAGTGATCATATGATATTTGTCTTTCTTTTCCTGACTTAACTTCACTTAATATGATAACCTCTAGTTGTATCCATGTTTTTTCAAATAGCATTATTTTGTTCCTTTTTAATGGCTGAATAAAGGCAATGGCACCCCACTCCAGTACTGTTGCCCGGAAAATCCCATGGATGGAGGAGCCTGATAGGCTGCAGTCCATGGGGTCGTTAAGAGTCGGACACGACTGAGCAACTTCACTTTCACTTTCCACTTTCATGCATTGGAGAAGGAAATGGCAACCCATTCCAGTGTTCTTGCCTGGAGAATCCCAGGGACAGGGGAGCCTGGTGGGCTGCTGTCTATGGGGTCGCACAGAGTCGGACACGACTGAAGCAACTTAGCAGCAGCAGCAGCAGCAGCAGCAGTATTCCATTGTGTCTTTGTACCACATCTTTATCCATTCATCTGTCAGGGAACATTTATTTTATTTTTTTTAAATTTTTACAAAAGCATATTTTAATTGACTGCATATTTCATTGAGTAGCTTCACCATGGTTCAATTAACCAATATTCTCTTATTGATTACTCTCAGTTTTCCTATGATAAACACTACCAAAAGATACATCTTTGTGCAATAAATATTTTTCCACATTTAAAATTATTGACTTTTGCAAATAATACCAAAAACAGATTTTCAGAAATGAAATAATTTGATCAATGAGTATGAATATTTATAGGACTTATGTGCATATCTTTTTTTTTTTTTACTTTACAATATTGCATTGGTTTTGTGATACACTTACTTGAATCCGCCATGAGTGTACATGTGTTCCCCATCCTGAACCCCCCTCCCTCCTCCGTCCTCATCCCATCCCTCTGGGTCATCCCAGTGCACCAGCCCTGAGCACCCTGTATCATGCATCAAACCTGGACTGGCGATTAATTTCACATATGATAATATACATGTTTCAATGCCATTCTCCCAACTCATCCCACCCTCGCCCTCTCCCACAGGGTCCAAAAGACTATTCAATACATCTGTGTCTCTTTTGCTGTCTTGCATACAGGCTTATTGTTACCTTCTTTGTAAATTCCATATATATGCATTAGTATACTGTATTGGTATTTTTCTTTCTGGCTTACTTCACTCTGTATAATAGGCTCCAGTTTCATCCACCTCATTAGAACTGATTCAAGTGTATTCTTTTTAATGGCTGAGTAATATTCTATTATGTATATGTACTACAGCTTTCTTATGCATTCATCTGCTGATGGACATCTAGGTTGCTTCCATGTCCTGGCTATTATAAACAGTGCTGCAATGAACATTGGGGTACACGTTTCTCTTTCAATTGTGGTTTCCTCGGTGTGTATGCCCAGCAGTGGGATTGCTGGGTCATAAGGCAGTTCTATTTCCAGTTTTTTAAGGAATCTCCACACTGTTCTCCATAGTGGCTGTACTAGTTTGCATTCCCACCAACAGTGTAAGAGGGTTCCCTTTTCTCCACAGCCTCTCCAGCATTTATTATTTGTAGACTTTTGGATCGCAGCCATTCTGTCAGGGAACATTTAGATTGTTTCCATGACTTGGCTATTGTGAATAGTACTGTTGTGAATACAGGGTTGTGTGTCTCTTTTTGAATTAGGGTTTTGTCTGGATGTATGCCCAGGAGGGGGATTGCTGGATCGTATAATAATTCTATTTTTAGATTTCTGAGGCGCCTCCATACTGTTTTCCATAGTTGCTGCACCAACTTACATTCCCACCAACAGTGTAGGAGGGTTCCTTTTTCTCCACACCCTCTCCAGCATTTATTATTTATACGCTTTTTAATGATGGTCAATCTGACCAGTGCGCAGTGGTACCATCTTGTAGTTTTGATGTGCATCTCTCTACTAATTAGCAATGTTGACCATCTATCTGTGTCTTCTTTGGAGAAATGTCTGTTTAGGTCCTTTGCCTATTTTTTTGATTGGGTTTTCTTTTTATTGTTGAATTGTATAAGTTGTTTGTGTATTTTGGAAATTAAGCCCTTCTTCGTTGCATTGTTTGCAAATATATTCTCCCATTCGGAAGGCTGTCTTTTTGTTTTGTTTATGGTTTCCTTTGCTGTGCAAAAGTTTCTAAGTTTAATTAGATCTCATTTTTTAATTTTTGTTTTAATTTCTGTTGCTCTGGGGGACTGGCCTAAGAAAACATTGGTATGATAAATGTTTTGCTATGATCTCTTCTAGGGGTTTTATGGTGTCATGTCTTATGTTTAAGTCTTTAAGCCATTTTGAGTTTATTTTTGTGCATGGTGTGAGGATGTGTTCTAACTTGGTTGAGTTAAATGTGGCTGTCTGACTTTCACAAAGCCACTCGCTGAAGAGACTTTGTTTTTCCTGTTGTGTATACTTACCTCCTTTGCCAAAGATTAATTGGCTGTAGGTTGTTGTTCAGTTGCCCAGTTGTCTGACATTCAACTCTTTGCAACCCCATGGACTGCAGCATGCCAGTCTTCCCTTTCCCTCACCATCTCCCAAAGTTTTCCCAAGTTCATGTCCATTGTGGCTGGTGATGCCATCCAGCCATCTCATCCTCTGACACCCTCTTCTCCTTCTGCCCTCAATCCTTCCCAGGATCAGGGACTTTTCCAGTGAGTCAGCTGTTTGTATCAGGTGATCAAAGTATTGGAGCTTCAGCTTCAGCATCAGTCCTTCCAGTGAGTATTCAGGGTTGATTTCCTTTAAGATTGACTGGTTTGATCTCCTTGCTGTCCAGGGGACTCTCAGGAGTCTTCTCCAGCACCACAGTTTGAAGGAATCAATTCTTTGGTGCTCTGCCTTTCTCACAGTCCAGCTTTCACAACCATATGTGACCACTGGGAAGACCATAGCCTTGACTATATGGACATTTGTAGGCAGAATGATGTGTCTGCTTTTTAATACACTGTCTAGATTTGTCATAGCTTTCCTGCCAAGAAGCAGTTGTCTTTTAATTTCATGGCTGCATTCACCATCTGCAGTGGTTTTGGAGCCCAAGAAGCGGAAATCTGTCACTGCTTTCACCTTTTCCCCTTCTACTTGCCATCAAATAATGGGGCCGGATGCCATGATCTTAGTTTTTTAATATTTAGCTTTAAGCTGGCCTTTTCACTCTTCTCCTTCACTCTCATCAAGACGTTCTTTAGTTCCTCTTTGCTTTCAGCCATTAGAGTGCTATCACCTGCATATATGAGGTTGTTGATGTTTCTCCTGCCTATCTTGATTTCAACTTGTAACTCATCCAGCCTGGCATTTCTCAGGATGTGCTCAGCATATAGGTTAAGTAAGCAGAATGACAACAGGCAGCTCTGTTGTACTCCTTTCTCAGTCCTGAGCCAATCAGTTGTTCCATACAGGATTCTAACTGTTGCTTCTTGACCCACTTACAGGTTTTTCAGGAGACAGGTAAGATGGTCTGGTATTCCCATCTCTTTAAGAGCTTTCCACAGTTTGTCATGATCCACACAATCAAAGGCTTTAGTGTAGTCGATGAAACAGAGGTAGATGTTTTTCTGGAATTCCCTTGCTTTCTCTATGATCCAGTGAATGTTGGCAATTTGATCTCTGGTTCTACCTTTTCTAAACCCAGCGTGGATGTCTGAAAAATCTTGGTTTGCATAATGCTGAAGCCTAGCATGCAAGATTTTAAGCATGACCTTACTAGCATGGGAGATGAGTACAATTGTCCAGTGGTTTGAACATTCTTTAGTTCTGCTCTTCTTGGTAATTCAGATGAGGATTGACCTTTTCCAGTCCTGTGGCCACTGCTGGGTCTTTCAGATTTGCTGACATATTGCATGCAACACCCTGATAGCATCATCTTTTAGGGTTTTGAATAGCTGTACTGGATTTCCATCACATCCACTTATTGACAGCAGTGTTTCCTAAGGCCCACTTGACCTCATACTCCAGAATGTCTGGCTCTGGATGACTGAGCACACGATTGTAGTATCCAGTTCATTAAGGTCTTTTTTTGTGGAGTTCTTTGTATTCTTTCCATTTCTTCTTGATCTCTTCTGTTTCTACTAGGTCTCTACAATTTTTGTCCTTTATTGTGCCCATCTTTGGGTGAAATGTTCCCTCGATATTTCCAACTTTCCTGATGAGATCTCTAGTCTTTCCCCTTCTGTTGTTTTCCTTAATGTTCATTGAAGAAGGTCTTCTTGTCTCTCCTTGCTATTCTTTGGAACTCTGTGTTTAGTTGGGTGTATCTTTCCCTTTCTCCTTTGCTTTTTGCAAGGTATGTTGGTTTACTTCTGAGCTCTGTATTCTGTTCCATTGATCCATGTCAGTTTTTGTACCAAAAGGTTTTTGTACCATGCCATTTAATTACAATAGCTTTGTAGTATTGTCTGAAGCCTGGGAGGGTTAGGTCTCTTGTATTTTTTTTTTTTCTTCAGGATTGCTTTGGCAAGCCTGGGTCTTTTATGGTTACATATAAATTTTAGGATTATTTTTTTCTGGTTCTGTGAAAAATGTCATGGATAATTTAATAGGGATCACATTAAATCTGTAGATTGCTTTGAGCAGTGTGGCCATTTTAGCAATATTAATTCTTCTAGGAGATGGGATATCTTTCCATTTCTTTGAGTCATCCTCAGTTTCCTTTATTAATGTTCTGTAGTTCTCAGGATGTAAATCTTTCACTTTCTTGGTTAGGTTTATACCTAAATATTTTATTTTGTGCAGTGCTATTGTTATTTTAAAAGGTATTTTTTTTTTTACATTTCCTTTCTGATATTTCATTGTTAGTGTTGAGAAACGCAACAGATTCTGTATGTTAACTTTGTATCCTGCTACCTTGCTGAATTCATTTAAAAGTTCTAGTAGTTTTTGTGTGGAGTCTTTAGGGTTTTTTATATGTATATATATATAATATTATGTAACCAGCATATAATGACAATTTTACTTCTTCCTTTCCAATTTGGATATCTTTTATTTCTTTCTATTGTCTGATTGCTATAACTAGGACTTCCAATACTACTTTTAATAGAAGCGTTCAGAGTGGGCACTCTTGTCTTGTTCTAGATTTTAAGTGAAGGCTTTCAACTTTTCACCACTGAGTATTATATTGGCTGTGGGTTTGTCATAAATAGCTTTTATTATGTTAAGGTAATACCTATTATAGTAAGAGTTTTTATCATGAATGGATGTTGAATTTTGTCAAATACTTTTTCTGCATCTATTGAGATGATCATGTGATTTTCCTGTTTTCTTTTTTTTGGATGTGGTGTATCACCTTTTTTGATTTGTGTATGTTAAACCATTCTTGTGAACTTAGGAAGAATTCCACTTGATCATTGTGTGTGATCTTTTTGTGTGTATTGTTGAATTTGGTTTTCTAATATTTCATTGTGTATTTTTGCATCTACATTCATCAAAGATATTGGCCTGTAATTTTCTTTTTTAGTGGTATTTTGGTCTGATTTTGGTTTCACAGTGATAGTAGCTTTGTAGACTTATTTAAGAGTGTTTTCTTCTCTTTAGTCTTTTGGAAGAGTTTGAGAAGGATTAGTATAAGTTCTTCTTTGTATGTTCAGTAGAATTCTCCTGTGAAGGCGTATGGTCCTGGACTTTTGTGTGTAGGGAGTTTTTCTCTTTTTGTTACAGATTCTATTTCACTTCTATTGATCAGTCTCTTCAAGTTATCTACATCTTTGTGATTCCGTTTTGATGGACTGTATGTTTCTAGAAGCAAAACATGTCCATTTCTTCTAGGTTGTCCAATTTTTGGCTTATAATTGGTCATAGTATTCTCTTAAAGTTTTTTGTCTTTCTGTGGTATCAGTTGTGATTGCTCCTCTTTCATTTCTTATTTTGTTTACTGTCTGTCTTCTTCTTGATGAGCCTGGCCAGAGGTTTGTCAATTTTGTTTGCCCTTTCAAAGAACCAGCTCTTGACCTTATTGGTTTTTTTTTTTTCTATTGTTTTTTAAGTCTCTATTTTATTTCCTCTCTGATCTTTATTATTTTGTTTCTTCTGCTGAGTTTATATTTTGTTTGCTCTTTTTTTTCTAATTCTTTTAGGTAGATGCCGGGGACCAGCCCCAGCTGATCCAGGGTATTTGAAGGGGAGACGGCGTTGGCGACCTCTTCAAATGGTAATTAGAGATATAAAGAGTGATAGAATGAGGATAGCTCAGTAGGAAAATTCAGTGGAGAAAAGAGGCTGAGTAGCTTGGTTTACCTGGGAGACCAATAAAACTTCAAGACAAGAAGTTTGCACCACTTACGTAGGCCTCAGGCGCCCTCTCGAATAGCGGAAGGTGCCTCACCCTAGACATCTTCTCGAGTGGGTCTTAGAAGCCCAGGTGGGTTCTGCGCTCCAGATGGAGACTCAGCTGGAAGTTAAAGGGAAGAATGACATGGGGAGACCAAGCGCTGGTGAGCAAGGCCCGTAGCTTTATTTTCAACAGGGGCTTATATACCCTAAGTTACATATAGAGGATAATAGGAGATGTAAAGTCAGCAGTTTTTGATCCTTATCAAAAACCAGGGTTTCTTTCCTGAAATTTATCGTATACAAATGGTTTAGGTGATTTACATCATCTTCTGGCCAGAAGGCCTACTAACATTTTATGACTCTTGACAAGGACTTATCAACAAAGACTTATTTTCTCTAAGAGTAATTATTTTAAGGTTTGGCGCCATCTTCCAAAGATAAAATTGCATTCCTATAGGGTGGATGTGTAATGGGTTTACAACAAAGGAAAGAATTTATTACCTTAAGGGTCTAAAGTTACTAACACCAAGGCCACTACTTATTTTTTCTACATACCAACTATATTAATTAATACACATTCAAGGATACAATTCAGGGGATGTGAAAACTTGGCAACAAACATTTGCTCATCAATGAAATCCTTTACTAGTTTATTCTGACAGTTTCTAACTCTCTGAGAGGCTCTAAGATATTTGAATATCTTAAGCTTCCCGTGCCTCTTGAGGCTGGGAGACTGTAAACAATCGTATGCATAGCTGTAGGAGTCCGGGTAAACTTGTCAGGCGAGTTAGAGAGCCATCTGAGGGGTTTGGATTTAAACATTCCTAATTGCCCAGGAACTTTATTAATTGGAGCTGTAAGTTAACTCTTTGACAGAGAGAGCGAGATGGTGGTAGGGGACAGCCCCCAGTAAAGTCAGAGGTGAGAGCACAAAGCAATAAAGTAGGCAGACTCTGGTTTTTTGGGGGAAGATGCTCGAGAATATCCGGGGAGACTCCCGAGGCTCTATCCCGTCTTTGCGTATGCCGAGCCTCCTTCCTCATGACCTTTGTCACGAGCGGAATGTCTCTCGCTGGCTCCCGGCAGGTAGAAGATTAGATTGAGATTTTTCTTGTTTCTTAAAGAAAGCCTGTGTTGCTATGAGCTTCCTTCTAAGAGCTGCTTTTGCTGCATCTGCACCCCATTCCAGTACTTTTGCCTAGAAAATCCCATGGACGGAGGAGCCTGGTAGGCTGCAGTCCATGGGGTCACTAGAGTCGGACACGACTGAGCGACTTCACTTTCACTTTTCACTTTCCTGCATTGGAGAAGGAAATGGCAACCCACTCCAGTGTTCTTGCCTGGAGAATCCCAGGGATGGGGAAGCCTGGTGGGCTGCTGTCTGTGGGGTCGCACAGAGTCAGACACGACTGAAGCAACTTAGCAGCAGCAGCAGCAGCATAGATTTTGTATGGCAGTGTTTTCATTGTCATTTGTCTCAAAGTATTTTTAAAATTTTCTTTTTGATTTCACATTGTTGATCCACTCGTTTTTTAGTAGCATGTTGTTTACTTTCCATGTAATTTGTTTTTTTTTTTTTATCTTTTCTTTTTCTGTTACTGATTTCTAGTTTCATGCAACTGTGGTTAGAAAGATGCTGGAAATAAGTTCTATGCTCTTAAATTTGTGGAGGCTTGTTTTGTGCCCTAGCATGTGATCAGTCCTAGAAAATATTCCATGTACAGTTGAAAGGAATGTATATTCTGTTTTTTTTTTTTTTTGATGTAATGTCTGCAGTGATACCCACCCTGTGGTCATGACCATCAAATATATCTCAGACTTTTGCAATGTCCCCTAGGGAGAGGAGGGCAAAATTCCTCTTGTGAGAACCACATTTAACATTCTTAAATGTTATCTGTCCACAACCTTCCATTTCTCAAGTGCTAATCAACTGAATAGCTTAGGCCATTCACCACACCTATTGTATTAGTTTCCTATTGCTACTGTGACAAATTACTGAAGAAATAGCTTAAAACAATACAGATTTGTTATTTTATAATTCCAAGGGCCAAAAGTCTGAACTGAGTTTCACTAGCCTAAAATCAAGGTGTTAACATGGCTGTATTTCTTTTAGAGCATCTAGGGTAGAGTCTGTTCCCTTGCATTTTCCAGCTTCTAGAGCCTGTCCAAATTCATTGGCTCATGCCCCTTTCTTATCTTCAAAGCCAGCAGGCTAGTCACATCTTCCAATACATCTTCCATCTGTCTCTGTCTCTTTGACTCTCTAGTATCCCTTTTATAAGATCACTTGGAATTACACTGGGTTTACTGGGATTATCCAGAATAAGCCATCATTTTTAAAAATTTAAACTTAATTAGGGTTACAAAGTCCCTTTTGTTCCACAAGGTAATATATTCAGTTTAGTTCAGGTCAGTTCATTTCAGGTGCTCAGTCGTGTCCGACTCTTTGCAACCCCATGAATCGCAGCACACCAGGCCTCCCTGTCCATCACCAACTCCCAGAGTTCACTCAGACTCACATCCATCGAGTCAGTGATGCCATCCAGCCATCTTATCCTCTGTCGTCCCCTTCTCCTCCTGCCCCCAGCCCCTCCCAGCATCAGAGTCTTTTCTGATGAGTCAACTCTTCGCATGAGGTGACCAAAGTACTGGAGTTTCAGCTTTAGCATTCTTCCTTCCAAAGAAATATATTAACAGGTTCCAAAGATTAGGACATAGACATCTTTGGGGAGCTGTTGTTTTGTTATAATGTCCATATAACTGAGAGTCAGAAAGAATGGAAAGTTTTCAGGAGGTTTACAAAGAGTGATTTTAATAGAAAGACACCAAAAGTGTCTAGAATGTAGAAACAGTCCATGATTTAGTCACAGTTTGCTGACTAAGCTTCCCTGCTGCTGGTGTGAACATACAAAAGGCTGTGTAAATGTCAACCCTCTAGTTCTCCCTAGAACAGGCTGAATTCTTAACTGCTGTTAAAAAAAAAAAACAGAGATGAACATAAAATGATAAAAATAGATTTTATTTAGAAAAATTATTGCAATAGGAGAAAAAGATCTTGGTATAAAACTTAGCTCATTTCAAAACAGAAGAACAAGTGGGAAGGAGAAGAGTAGGGGTCAGTGGATGGACAGTTATAAGAGGAAACATCAAAGATAAGGGGGTGGGTTCTGGCTAACTGATCTAACAGGATTCTTGCTGAAGGCAGACCAGGATGATCAGACATCACATGGAGGATGAAGAACCCAATTAGATATTGAGGGTGATCACATATGGAGGATAGGGTTTCTGGCTAACCTGACTTAGCAGGATTCTTGCTAAAATGCAGAGACAGACATGGAGTCTGAGCAGAGTTTGGTCAAGGAGAGAATCTATAAAGAAATCTCTCTTTCTTATTTTTTTCCCTGCCGGGTTACACTATTACTGGCCCCTAACTGAATGTGTCCCAACAGATTCAGTGATTTTCTTTCCAAATCTGTTCCTTTTTTCCCTCCTCACTAGTTCTATTAGTGACAGTAAAGTCCTCATAGAGCCCAGATTTCAACCTCTTCCTTTACTTTATTTCACACATTAGTTATTTGCCAAGTCCTCAAGATTCTATTTCAGTGAGAGCTTTTAAATTTATCCTTTCTTCTCTATCCCCACCACCTTTCTCTTATTTCAGGCCTTCAGATTTTTTTCTTGGATTATGTAATAGTCCTCCTAAATTACCTCTTAGCCAGTCTCCATTACTTCAGTTTCTCCTCCTTCAGTTTGTCTCTCAGTGATAACTATAGCTGTTCTTACAGAACACTCAATTTTTGTAATCTCATTAATCCTTGTAAGCATTCTTTGAACAGAGTTGAGCCAAGAGATGGGCCAGAAGGGCATAAGTTCGAAATCACAGCCTATAAGGGATATTGAATTCACCAGGAACTCCTATTGAAGGGTCTGAACATAGTTCAAAGAGAGGAGAACACTCATATTAACTACAGGGTGTTGTTTGACTGCCTGGAACTTTGAAATTGCTTGAGATAGTAGAAGAAAGGCAGGTGTCTCTACCTGACTCAGTGCTCAGCCTGTCTTTTAGAAAATTTGAATCCATATTTAAAGAATATCAGATAGAAGGGACATCACATTATTGCTTGCCTGGGGACCCTCCTGTCTGGTCCCATTTTACAGATGAGGTAACTGAGTAACTGGCATTCAGGAATTTAAATAATTTGCCCAAGACCACATAAGCAGGAAATGATAGAATAGTAATTTTTTCACAGGACTCCAAAGTTTCATGTTCTTTTCACTCCATGATATTGCTTCACTTGTGTTGTAACTTAATTTTCCACTCTTTGTATCTACAAGGTTGCAATAAAATGAGACCCCTCACACATCTTTGCTGGATTTGAACTTTCCTACCTTTCTTTTTGTGTGTGGGTTTCTCTGCCTCGTGGAACAGCCTGGAACCCATCTTCATCTTTGCAAATCCTATCCTCCTTGCAAAGCTAGCAGCAACACCATTGTTTCTAGGAAGCTATCAGAAAGACCCCCACCTGGAAGTGATAGGTTCTTCTAATGAACCATAGCAGTCCATATCTTGTTTATGGTTGTTTCAACTTTGTACATTTTATTAGAGATATTTATGTAGAGGTCTTCCTCTCCTTGCAAGCAGAAGATAGGTATGTGAATAATTCATCTTGGTACCTCTCACAGAGTCTTGTCCATAGAAGGCACCCAAAAAAGAAGCACATATAAGATGATTCAATCAGAATTGTTTCTTTCTCTCTAATAATCAGAGATTTGGCAAAATATAACATTAAAGCCAGAGACCTAGAAGATAGATGTAATATTGTTTTTCCCCTTCCTACCCCAGATGCATTTAGTAATTCATAGCTTCCACTGTCTTCAAGACCTGGGTCAAAGCCTGCTGCTGCTGTTGCTGCTAAGTTGCTTCAGTCATGTCTGACTCTGTGCGACCTCATAGATGGCAGCCCACCAGGCTCCCCTGTCCCTGGGATTCTCCAAGCAAGAACACTGGAGTGGGTTGCCATTTCCTTCTCCAATGCATGAAAGTAAAAAGTGAAAGTGAAGTCATTCAGTCATGTCCAACTCTTAGCGACCCCATGGACTGCAGCCTACCAGGCTCCTCTGTCCATGGGATCCCCCAGGCAAGAGTACCAGAGTGGGGTGCCATTGCCTAAGCCTGCTGCTGCTGCTGCTAAGTCGCTTCAGTTGTGTCCGACTCTGTGCGACCCCATAGACAGCAGCCCACCAGGCTCCCCGGTCCCTGGGATTCTCAAGGCAAGAACACTGGAGTGGGCCTAGCCCTTCACATAAGACTTCTCTCCTGAGTCCAGGCTGCTGTGGTTGCTCTTTTTCCCGTGGTTACATTGTACCCACACAGATCAGCCCTTGCTAAACAATCATTGATTATTATCTTCAAACATTAAACTGTTACTGAGTGCTTGGCCTATGAAAGGCTGTATGTGCTGTAGCAGAGGCCAGAGAAAGCTTTGCAAGGAGGTGAGATTCAAGCGAGGTCTTGAAAGCTGTATTTTCATTAAAGAGGTAGAATGGAAGGGGAAATAAAATTATGCATACTATTGAAATTCAGTTCCTGTTCTTTCTGTTAGTGGCTGTGATCTTGAGAAAAATCATTTAATGTCTTTGGGAATCAGTTTCCTCATCTTTATGGTGGGATAATAAAATCTATTAGGATGGTTATGAGGGTTAATGTGGAAGACCATGTATTGATTAGGTCTCTTTTGGTTGCAAGTGATATTAATACAGTTAAGATACAACATGTAACAATATCTTCAGTGGTTAGTATGTGAAGCAGACAAAACTTTCTCCATGTCACCAAAGTCCATCTTGTGGTATTCACCCTCTTACTCAGGTTGGCTAGCGATGCGAGAAGTCTTCTTTCTTCATGGGACCTTTGTTGGGTGTATATAGTTCTAGTAACTACATGTTGCTCAATAATTGACTGGTTTCCCAAGGCAGAGGGGAACTGAAGTGTTCCCACTTCCCCTGTACACATTTGGCTGCTTTAAGTCTGTGTCTGCTTAGTGTTCCTTTTTTACCTGCAATGGTCCATCTTCCCAGCTTTAGCCTGGCCAGCTCTCACTGCCCCAGAAAGAGGCAGCTGTGGTGTCATTCTAGGACATTTCCCTGACCCCTGTTTGACCTCCTCGACTGGCTTTTGTTCCCTTTGTCTGTGCTTCCCTGCTGCACTGGGCATCACTCTTTCATTGCAGTTATCACATTGTACTGTAAAGACCTGCCTCCCTTATCAAACTCCTCAACCTTTGAAAACTGGCACATAGCACTCATTTGCTAAATGGCTACTGAATGAATGAGTGGACTTTCTTCATTCTCTCTTAATCTTATCTTTTTTTTTTTTTTTGCCTCTGGCACCACCATTCCTTCTGTCCATTTCTGCATTATTTATGACTTACTAGTTATAAAATCACTTCCTGATCTAACCATCAATTTTGTCCCCAGGTATTGAAACTAGCTTACATCTACTGAGCACTTATTCTTTGCCTGGCACTGTTTTAAACATTTTATGGGTATAAATGCCTTTAAATGTTTGCTTGTTGTCAAATGTTTCCACTAGAAAATGAAAGTCACTCAGTTGTGTCTGACTCTTTGTGACCCTATGGACTGTATAGTCCATTATATTCTCCAGGCCAGAATACTGGAGTGGGTAGCCTTTCCCTTCTCCAGGGGATCTTCCTCACCCAGGGTTCGAACTCAGGTCTCCTGCATTGCAGGCGGATTCTTTACCTGCTGAGCCGCAAGGGAAGACCAAGAATGCTGCTACTGCTGCTGCTGCTAAGTCGCTTCAGTCGTGTCTGACTCTGTGCGACCCCAGAGACAGCAGCCTACCAGGCTCCCCCGTCCCTGGGATTCTCCAGGCAAGAACACTGGAGTGGGTTGCCATTTCCTTCTCCAATGCATGAAAGTGAAAAGTGAAAGTGAAGTCGCTCAGTTGTGTCCGACTCTTCACGACCCCATGGACTGCAGCCTACCAGGCTCCTCCATCCATGGCATTTTCCAGGCAAGAGTACTGGAGTGGGGTGCCATTGCCTTCTCCGAAGACCAAGAATACTGGAGTGGATAGCCTATCCCTTCTCCAGAGGGTCTTCCTGACCCAGGAATCGAACCAGGGTCTCCTGCATTGTAGACAGATTCTTTTCCACTAGAAGTTAGCCTTAACCTTTGCTGTTCTGTCCTGTTATAGTCTCACCATAGCACAACAGATTGTGTAGTAATGCACAAGCTTAGTAAATCTGTTATCATTAGGCACTTAAAGATATGACTAGAAAAAACAGAAATGAAAAGAAGTGTTGAACATGTGGTATCCCTATAGTGCAGTAACACTAGAGTTTTTATGTTTAGGTCTACATTGCTATATTATGTTTTAGGTAATTTAAGCCAGATGCACAAGTTGGGTTTGGCTATTGTATTTAAATTTCAGTTTCCCAGAGACAGAAAGAATTACAGAAACATAAATATCAGTGTGAGAAAAATGAGGCGATTGTTATTGTTTTTCTAAAGGAGGTAAATTAGCTGGGGTCTCTATTGTCCCATTGATCTATATGTCTGCTTTTATGCCAGTCCCATACTGTTTTGATTACTATAGCTTTGTAATAAAGCTTGAAATCAGGAAGCCTGATGCCTCAGTTTTGTTTTTCATTCTCAAGATTGCTTTCACTGTTTGAGGTTTTACACATTTTCGGATTACTTTTTCTAATTCTATGAAAAATATCATCGCAATTTTGGAAGAGATTGGATTGAATCTGTAGATCACTTTGGTCAGCATGGAAATTTTGATAGTATTACTTCCTCCAATCCATAAGCATAGAGTACCTTTCATTTTTAGTTTCTTTCACCAATATCTTATAGTTTTCATGAGAGATCTTTAACTTCCTTGGTTATTTTATTATTTTTTATTTAGTTTTAATGGGATTATTTTCTTAATTTCTCTTCCCTTTAGTTTGTTAATAGGGTATAGAAGCACAATTGATTTTTCTGTATTAACTTAATCTATATTTTTAATTGCATCCTAAAACTTCACTGAATTTATTATTCTCATTTTTTTTGTTGAAGTATTCAGGATTTGCTCTATATAATATCATGTCATCTGCAAATAGTGACGGTTTTACTTCATTATTTCTAATTTGGATATCCTTTTTCTTGTCTGATTGCTCTGGCTAGAACTTCCAGTGCTAGATTTAAAAAAGTGGCAAGAGTAGGCATTCTTATCTTTTTCCTGATCTTAGAGAAAAAGCTTTCAGCTTTCCCCGTTGAGTATGTTAGTTATGGCTTGTCATATATGGCCTTTGTGTTGTATATACTCATTTGTTGAGGTGTTTTTTTTTTTTTTTTTTAAATCATGAAAGGATGTGGAATTTTTCAGATGCTTTTTCTGCACTGTTTGAGATGGTCTTATGACTTTTATCCTTCATCTTCTTAATGGTTGTATCACATTGATTGATTGTGAATGTTGAACCTTCCTTGCATCTCTGGAATAAATCCCATTTGGTCATGGTGTTTGATCCTTTTAGTGTGCTGTTGAATTATATTTACTAATGTTTTTTTGAGAATTTTTGCATCTATGTTAGTTGGGGATATTAGCCTATAATTTTCCTTTCTTGTTGTATCCTTGTCTGGTTTTGGGGTCAAGGTAATACTGGCCTTGTAAAATGAGTCTGCAAGTGTTTCCTCCTCCTCTTTTTTTGGAAAGAGTTTGGGAAGGATTGCTATTTATTCTTATTTAAATGTTTGTTAGAATTCACCATGAAGCCATCTTTTCTTGAACTTTTTTTTTTTTTGGTAGGAGGTTTTTGATTACTGATTCAAGCTCCTTATCTCCTTAATAGTAATTGATCTGTTCAGATTTTCTATTTCTTCTTGATTAAGTTTTGGTAGGTTGTATATTTTTAGGAATTTATCCATTTTCTCTAATTTGTCTAATCTGTGGGCAGATAGCTGTTCATAGTGGAGAAGGCAATGGCACCCCACTCCAGTACTCTTGCCTGGAGAATCCCATGGATGGAGGAGCCTGATAGGCTGAAGTCCATGGGGTCGTGAAGAGTCGGACACGACTGAACGACTTCACGTTCCCTTTTCACTTTCATGCATTGGAGAAGGAAATGGCAACCCACTCCAGTGTTCTTGCCTGGAGAATCCCAGGGACAGGGGAGCCTGGTGGGCTGCTGTCTCTGGGGTCGCACAGAGTTGGACACGACTGAAGCGACTTAGCAGCAGCAGCAGCAGCTGTTCATAGTAGTCACTTATGCTCATTTGTCCTATGTAATGTCAGTTGTAATGTCTTCTCTTCCATTTATAGTTTTATTTATTCAAGCCCTCTCTTTTTCTTGTTGAGTCTAACTAAAACTGTGTCAATTTTGTTTTTCTTCTCAAAACCTGCCTTTGAATTTAATTGATTTTTTTCTATTGTCTTTTTTAGTCTCTTTCATTTATTTCCACTCTTATCTTTAATAGTTTATTCTTTATACTAATTTTGGACTCAATTTGTTCTTCTTTATCAAGTTTCTTGAGGTGTATATTTAGTTTTTTTGAGATATTTCTTGTTTCTTAATGTAGGCATTATTATTAAACAATAGTATATTGTGTAATAGCCACATATTTGTGAGTTTCCCAGTTTTCCTCTTGTAATTGATTTTTAATTTCATTGTAGTTAGAAAAGGTACCTGATTTGATTTCAGTCTTTTTACATTTATTAAGACTTGTTTTGTGGACTAACATATGATCTTTCCTAGAGAATGATCAACATGCAGTTGAGAGAAATTTGTAATCTGGTGCTGTTGGATGGAATTTTCTGTAAATGCCTTTAAGTCTACCTTGTATAATATGGTTTTAAGTCCCATGCTTTCATATTGATTTCAGTCTGCATGATCTACTCATTGTTGAAAGTGTGTATTGGATTCTCTGAGGTCTATTTCTCTCTTTAATTCTGTTAATATTTACTTTAAATATTTAGTTGCTCCTATGTTGGATGCATAATATTTACAAATGTTACATCCTCTTGTTGGATTAATCCCTCTATCATTATATAATGACATTTGTCTCTTACTAGTCTTTGTCTTAAAGTATGTTTTGTCTGTTATAATATGCTACTCTTGCTTTGCTTTGGTGTCCATTTGCATAGACTATCTTTTCCCAACCATTCACTCTCAGCTAAAGTGGATCTCTTTAGGCAGTGTATAGTGGAGTCTCTCTCTCTTTCTCTGGTATGGAAGTTAAAATGGAGGAAGTCTTGTTCAGGCTTCAAAAGCAGGCAGGCAGACCTTTGACCTGCTTCTGACCTTCCTGGACACTGCCTGGATTCTATGCCTGCCTGCAAGCACAGCAAGTTAGGCAGACTTTAGATAAGAAAGGGGGGAGTGGGTCTTGGCATTTTTGAGCCTCTGAGGGTCTGGCCAACCCTCTGGGGTATAAGAAAATCCTATGATTTACCAGGTGAAACAAAGAGCTTTGTAAAAGTTAAGAAAAACCAGAGCTGCATTTTTGCAGAAAAACTGATGATAATAGCACTTTACAGCCTGGGATTATAAGCAGAGTCCCCAAAACTGCAATTTGAAGTCTCACCCTTGGGGTGGATGAACCATCTGGGACCTTTTCCCAACTGGGACTCCAGCTTGCTGTTAATGAGAGTATTTCCAGCACTCTTCAAGACTAGATGTAGGTTGCCCCAATTTTGTGATGTATGTGCTTTTGCTTCTCTCTTTTCTCATCTTTTAATGACTGTATATTGAAATTAAGTCAAATGATCCTCTACTAAATATTGAAATTGTTTGGGGTGTGTGTGTGTGTGTGTGTGTGTGTGAGTGGTTTCTTTTGTTAGTGAATCCTTTGGACCTAAAATGAAAGTAAAACTTTTGGGAAAACACTCTCCTTCTTTCCACATAGCTACTCTATGTATTCTGATTGGAGAATTTAATTTATTGATATTTAAAGTGATTAGTGATAGTTATGGACTTAGATTGCCAGTTTGTAGTGGTTTTCTGGTTACTTTGTAAGTCCTTTTTTCCTTTCTTCTTCTCTTGCTCTCCTCCTTTGTAATTTGATGATTTCCTGTAGTAATACGCCTAGATTCCTTTCTCTTTCTATTTTGTGTATGTACTGCTGCTGCTAAGTAGCTTCAGTTGTGTCTGACTCTGTGCGATCCCATAGATGGCAGCCCACAAGGTTCCGCCGTCCAAGGGATTTTCCAAGCAAGAACACTGGAGTGGGTTGCCATTTCCTTCTCCAATGCATGAAAGTGAAAAGTGAAAGTGAAGTTGCTCAATCATGTCCGACCCTCAGTGACCCCATGGACTGCAGCCTTCCAGGCTCCTCCATCCATGGGATTTTCCAGGCAAGAGTACTGGAGTGGGGTGCCATTGCCTTCCTTCTTCATTATTTTAGGCTGCTGCTGCTGCTGCTAAGTTGCTACAGTCGTGTCCGACTCTTTGTGACCCCATAGACGGCCACTCACCAGGCTCCCCTGTCCCTGGGATTCTCCAGGCAAGAACACTGGAGTGGGTTGCCATTTCCTTCTCCAATGCAGGAAAGTGAAAAGTGAAAGTGAAGTCGCTCAGTCGTGTCCGACTCTTAGCGACCCCATGGACTGCAGCCCACCAGGCTCCTCCGCCCATAGGATTTTCCAGGCAAGAGTACTGGAGTGGGGTACCATTGCCTTCTCCATATTTTAGGCTAGTAACAGTTTATTTTTAAACATGTACTAAAACCTCCCCCTTTTTACTGTCCCTCACACATTTTTCTTTGTTTTCAGTGTAACAATTTACTTTTTTAACCTTGTGTATCCATTAACAAATTATTATAGTTATAGTTATTTTTACTACTTGTATCTTTTAACCTGATTTATAAGTGATTTATCCATTATCTTTACAACATTAGAGTATTTTGAATTTCATTATATATTTAACTTTAGAGTTATACTTTCATGTTTTCCTATTACTAATTATCATCCTCTTGCTTCAGCCTGAGGAAGTCCTTTTAACATTTCTTGTAAGACTGGTCCAGTGGTGATGAAAACTTAGATTTTGCTTGTCTGGAAACTGTCTCTCATTCATTTCTGAAAGACAGCTTTCCTGGGTAGTATATTCTTGGTCAGCAACCTTTTCTTTCATCATTTTGACTATATTATGGCACTCCCTTCTGGCCTGCAAAGTTTCTACTGAAAAATATGCTTATAGTCTAATGGGAGTTCCCATGTACTTAAGAGGTTATTTTTCTCTTGCTGCTTTTAAGATTTTCTTATTTTTAACTTTTGAAAATTATAACATGTCTTAGTGTGGGTCTCTTTGAACCTTTTTTTGTATTTCTGGGCTTTCTGGATTTGGATATGTATTTATTTCCCAGGTTAGGAAAGTTTCAGCCATTATTTCTTTAAATATGTTTTCTTCTCCTTTCCCTTCTTTACTTCAGGGACCTCTGTGATGAATAGTTGATCTTCTTCATGGTATCTCCTAAGTCCCATTAAGCTATCTTTACTCTTTTTCATTCTTATTTTTCTCCCTTGTTTGGATGAATGCCACTGCCTTATTTTTGAGTTTGGTGATCCTTTCTTCTGCCTGATGTGGTCTGATGAGTCCCTCTATTGAATATTTCAGTTCAATTATTGTATTTTTCAGCTCTGTGATTTGTTTGGTACCTTTAAATATGTTCTCTTTGTTGAAATCTCATTTGGTTTATGCACTGTTCTCTTGGCCTCAGTGGTCCTTGTTTTGAACTTTCTATCCAGTAAATCACTTATCTCCATTTCATTAAGATCTATTTCTGAAGTTTTGACTTGTTCTTTTATTTGGCACATAATCTTGTCTTCTTCATTTTCCTTGACTCTCTGTATTGATGTCTGTGCATCAGCTAAAACAACTGCCTTTCCCCAGGTCTTGTGTAGGGAATGAACTTATCATTCAGCTTGGTCCGAGCTGTGGGTTGTTTCTCAAACCTTCATGATGTTGTCCAAGCTGTTCTCAGTGACTCGCAGTAGTTGAAGATATGTTGAGCTCCTTTTACATGTGGGTATTTTGTTATTCACCCAATGTGTAGCAGTCACTCTGCTGATTTCTGGTTTTCTTTCAGAGGGAGTTGCCTCATGTGTATCTGCAGGTTTGGTGTGTCCATGAGAGGAGGTGCGTTCAGGTGCCTTCTATGTGCCATCTTGTACTGGAACCCTTTCAAGAGCCTGTCAGTCCAACTCCTACCTGAAAACCTTCTCTGAACCCTCCAGCCCACAGCAGCAAAGTCTCGGTGCATCTTATATCTTTAGTTTTATTTCATGTTCTGAGCACACTGCTTTCAGAATGAGGTACTTAAATATTTCCCCCTCAGCAGAGACACAACTCAGCAAGGGACCCCAGCATCCATGAAGTCCTTTAAGTGGCAATATGCCTTACAGGGAGCCCTTGGTGAAAGTTTCTGAATCTAATTTAGGGGAAGGTAAATTATAAGTGAAATCTGGGAACAAGATTTAGAATCACATGGTGTTAACTGGGAGAGGGGGAGAATTGATAAATTATGTCTTTATTTAATTACTTCGGAGATTTCTCTTTGAAAGTTTGTTCCCTACTAAGGCAGACTTTACTCAGGACTTTATTCAGAATACAAAGTTTTATTCAGAATACAACTTTATTCAGTTGTAATAGATACAGGGACCACTGCAATATGGGCAAGCAGTATCTATAGCCAAGAAGCAGACGGGGGTCAGTGTATGGAAAATTACTAAGAGGAACACCAGGAAAATTACTAAGAGGAAGATGGTTAAATCGACTAACAGGAGTCTTGCTAAAGACAGCCTGGGTGATCAGACATTACCTCAGAATGCTGGAGGATGAGGAACCTGATCAGATATTGATGGTGATCAGATGTTGAGGGTGGGGTTTCCGGTTAAACTGATTTTTTAGCATTCTTGCTAAAACTAGATTTTACAAGGACATTTACAGATGGGCCTAAAAAAAGTTTCAGGAGTCTGACTAAACTTTTAAATGTTTATTAGCATCATTAAAAAATATATATGTATGCTAGTCAGATTGATGTTTTTAGTGTCATGTATTTTTTTGTTTCATTTTTAAATAGAGGGAAGGCATATTTAACTTTCTGAAGGAAATTGAGCATCTTCGGGAAATTACCTAGTCTTAATACTAGCCCTGATAGTAGGCTCTTCTGACAGGGAAAAAAGACCTTTACTGCCACCTGATGGCCATATCATCTTACTGCAACATTTCTAAGAGCAGCCTTAGAGGAGTCAAGTGTTTAAACTTTGCCAAATTCAGAGAACCCTGACTGTGTGGTGACAGTAAGAGCCGTGAACAACTGTGTCTTTACCCCCAGTTCCCTCCCTCCCAACACCTCAGGTTGAGAGTTAGCAGCTAACTAGAGGAGGTGAAGAGGCAAAACAGGGGAAATAGTGAAGTCCACGCATGCACTCCTCCTCTGTACAGTGGGTTTCCAAGACTGAAGAGACAAACTGGAGAGGAAAGCTTTGCATCGAGTGGGGTGCTATTATTACTTTGGGCTGGTCTTTTAAAGGAAGACAAAGGACCTCTTTGTTTCACGCCTAAGAGTGGTTAGAAAATACATGTATTGTTCAGCTTTCATCCAAACGACAGGGAAAACACATATCCAGATCAGATCAGATCAGTCGCTCAGTCGTGTCCGACTCTTTGCGACCCCATGAATCGCAGCACACCAGGCCTCCCTGTCCATCACCAACTCCTGGAGTTCACTCAGACTCACGTCCATCGAGTCAGTGATGCCATGCAGCCATCTCATCCTCTGTCATCCCCTTCTCCTCCTGCCCCCAATCCCTCCCAGCATCAGGGTCTTTTCCAATGAGTCAACTCTTTCGCATGAGGTGGCCAAAGTACTGGAGTTTCAGCTTTAGCATCATTCCTTCCAAAGAAATCCCAGGGCTGATCTCCTTCAGAATGGACTGGTTGGATCTCCAGATAGTGGGGCTGAAAGGACCAAGGCAAAAACAAGGGCTTTTTACTTGCATTCTGTTGCATGCAGCTCATTCAGTACACACATGTCACAGGTGTGTCATGAGGGAAGAACCAGTGGGAAAAGAAGCATAGGGATGCTGCCAAAGGACAGGCCAACTGAATTGTGTTTGGATCCAGCTTTTCATCTTAAACATGAACAAACTGAGGTTAAAATCAGAGGAGGATTGAGGCCAGGGTAACATTATCAGTGGAGTTAGAAGCCTATTTAAAAAAAAAAATCTTAAAAATTCCTTCAGTCCGTTATAGCAGAGACATGAGGGGAGTCCACTCCTGGCCACCTGACCCGACTCTGGCCCGTGGCTGCTTTCTCTCGTCCTCTCCCCTTTCCCCGTGGATCTTCTGCAGGCACTGTAGAGAGTCGTGGACTTCCCAGGTGGCGCTAGTGGTAAAGAACTCGCCTGCCAGTGCAGGAGACATAAGAGACACGGGTTTGATCCCTGGGTTGGGAAGATGCCCCTGGAAGAGGGCATGGCAACCCACTCCAATATTCTTGCCTGGAGAATCCCATGGACAGAGGAGCCTGGTGGGCTACTGGTCCATAGGATCGCAAACAGTCAGACACAACTGAAGTGACTTAGCACGCATGCATGCAGCAAGATGTGGAAGCTGGTTCAATCAGTGTCTCTTCCCCAGCATTCATCCTTCTGTCTTTTCTTTGAACTCTCTGTCTTCTGCCTCTGTAGCTGGAAATAATGCCTATCTTTGAATACTGCCAGTCGGCCCAGGCTCACACCCACTAATCTTCCCCACCTCCTAGGGAGGCATTGATATCTCTCTTCTCATGGGAGGATACTGAGAGCAGGGGCTGACTTGCCCATGGAACACCTGGAAGTGGCAGGGCTGCCTGGGAACTTGGGTCTTTGGTTTATGTTCAGGCCTCTCTCTGTTATATTTGCTGCCCTAGTCTCTCTACCCTCAATTTCTGGCTTCCCACTTTGGACTGATGACTTTATCAACTCTTTTTTTTGTTTTTTAGTGTGAAAGTTTTCAAGACGCCCACAAGTGGAAAATGCACTCCCCCCAGCCAAATAAAACTTCGCCAGATTCTTAACAGCTGTGTGCATTGAAATGATTAATAAAAGATCCCTCTGCTGCCTGTGGAACTTTCACACAAAGCATCGTTTCTGCTGCTCACCAGGACCAGGCCCTGAGTATTTGCATACTGGACGTCACTCCAAAAGTCCGCGACCAGGGGATTTCCAGGATGTTAATAAGTAAGAACGCTGCTCTGGGCCTTGGAAGGTGCACTGTCTGAGCATCCCTACTGCAGTGAGGAGGTAGATAGCGTTTCAGACCCTACCTGTCTCTTGTTGAGGGCCTTTCTCCTTGGGAGATGTCCAGATTCAGTTGTAGATCCGTCAGTGCCAAAGTATTGCCTGTCAGCTGTGGAATGAGCTGCTGGGAATACCTCGAGGAGTAAGTCAGGGCCCCAGCACGCCTGAAGCTTGATACCTGGTTAAGGCAAATGAGACAAACACTTGGATAATTTCAGCTGGTAGAGTTGGTATAGAGGGGTGTTCTGGAAGCTCAGGAGAGGGGTACCTAAGTTGGAGGTGGTCAGGAAACACTTTCTGGAGCTTTTACTAACTGAGCAGAGTCTTTAATATTTTTTAAAGAAGTGTTTTGCTTTTATATCTAGTTACTAAGGTATTACCTTTCATTGAAAATAACCTTACAGAAACAGGCTTTTAGAAAAAGTTCAGGAAGTGAAGAGGAAGAAAGAAAAGTAGATTAGTAGGATCTCTACTCAACTGGAGCATGTGGCTTTCTTCCTAGGAAGGATTTGTGTATGTGTGAGTGTGTGTGTGTAAAGGGGAGGAGGAGTGCCCAAAAGAGGGAGGTGAAGACTCTAGCTGGAGGGGTAGGTGTCTTGTCCCTGTGGCCCTAAGCTCTATGCCATGATGCCAGCCTGAGTGAGAAATCAGTCGACCCCTTACTGGGGACCCACCCACTATGGGACCCTGGTTTTTTCCAACCTCTTTTTCCAGGTTTTGGTCTTAGCTATTACTGTCTTATAACTTCAGTCTCATCTCTGCCCAGTCCTCCAAGTGGTTTATCAAGGTGTTTTCTTAACAAAATCAATCTCCTTGTTAGAACTATAGGATCAGGTTTAAGGTGTTAACAGTATCTAACCTGCTGCAAAGCCAGTAAGAGCTCACATTTATTGAGGATTTGTGCCAGCTTTGTGTCACAGCAACCTTATGTAGTTGGTGTTTTATTATTTCCATTTTACAGATGAGGCAGTCAAGTCTGCTATTTGCTCAAGCTCCCTGGCTAATAGTCAGCAGAACCTGGCCTCAAATCTAGGTCTCTGTGACTCCTAAGTCTGTGCACTTGGACACGAGACTCTGCAGCATTATTTTTCAAATGTTTGGCTACAGAAATGTTTTTTTTAATCCTCTGCCCCTCATTGCTCAGCACTATCCTTACCATCTCATGGATCACAATTTAGCAAATGCTGACCCAAGAAACTACCTTGCTCTGTCTGTAAAACAGAGATAATAACACAGCCTCAGTGTTTGCTGTTGTCTGTTTGCAGTCTCAGTGTTATGACGATTACAGAGGTTTTAGAAACTGCGTGCTGAGGATGCTCACCTTCCACCAGGAATGTGTGTGTTTTAAAAATAGCAGTCGTAATGCCCTGGATGAAAGGACACAGTATTTTGATGACAATGAAGGTTGTTGGTTGCTAGGCCTGGAGACCTTCCATCCCTGGGTGGGGGGGCAGGCTTTTGCACGCTGCCCCCTCCCGCCACAGTCCCTTTGGTGGCCTCTTCTTCCCGCCCTCAGATTCCCTCCCATCCCTTTACAATGCTTTTGTTTGTTCCACAAACAGTGGTTCAGTTAGCTGCCACCAGGGGCTGGCGCCTTGCTCTACATCACACTACTGCCCCAGGACCCCTCTCCTGCAAATCTGACTGTGTCCTGAGCCCCAGCTGCAGGCTGGGCCCCTGTCACAAACTGGTCAGACCACCCTCAGCCCTGCAGCCGCCACCCGCCCGATGGCCGGCCTCTGTCTGCCCAGAGAACTATGCTGCCACTTCTCCACTACCCACTACGTCCCAGCGACTGCCCACCGTTTTTGGAGATAAGAATGAACCCAAAAGATGCCTGAGTTGGCTTCACCCACTGGATGCAGATTTGGGCAGCACACCAACCCGCAAAGGGTCCACTCCTACAGCTTTGTTTGTTCTCTACCTGCCCCCGTCAGACTGCTGTGGGTACATGTGCCTCACAGCCAAATCATGACAGTGACATCTGTTCTCTCCTATGTACCAGTTTTACACAAGTCACTCTTCTTTCAAACTTTCAGCAGGCCTGCAGATGTGCACATTTGGAAAAAGTCTACTGAGAAGAGAACAAACAAAAACATGCACTCTGCCCAGGTCCTTCATTCTACCTGGAAAAAGCATTTACATTCCTTTCAATAGTTATTGCTGCTGCTGCTGCTGCTAAGTCTTGTCAGTTGTGTTCGACTCTGAGCGACCCCATAGACGGCAGCCCACCAGGCTCCCCCGTCCCTGGGATTCTCCAGGCAAGAACACTGGAGTGTGTTGCCATTTCCTTCTCCAATGCATGAAAGTGAAAAGTGAAAGTGAAAGTGAAGTCGCTCAGTCGTGTCCGACTCTTAGCGACCCCATGGACTACCAGGCTCCTCCATCCATGGGATTCTCCAGGCAAGAGTACTGGAGTGGGGTGCCATTGCCTTCTCTGTCAATAAGTTATTAAGTACTACTAAAAAAGAAAAAAAAATCTTTTTACATATTTCTCTCCTTGCACCTGTGCTGCTAAGTCACTTGAGTTGTGTTCGACTCTGAGCGACCCCATAGACGGCAGCCCACCAGGCTCCCCCGTCCCTGGGATTCTCCAGGCAAGAACACTGGAATGGGTTGCCATTTCCTTCTCCAATGCATGAAAGTGAAAAGTGAAAGGGAAGTCGCTCAGTAGTGTCCGACTCTTCGAGACCCCATCGACGGCAGCCTACCAGGCTCCTCCGCCCATGGGATTTTCCAAGCAAGAGTACTGGAGTGGGGTGCCATTGCCTTCTCCGCCTTGCACCTGTGAGGGAGCTGTTACTCTCATTTCACACATGGAGAGGATCAGCTGTTCAGCGTCATACAACTAAAAGTAGCAAAACCAGGGCCAGAGCAGTCATCCTGTGTTTGTTCATCTGCCAAATGCTGCCTCTTAGATCTGGGGTTCTCAGGCCCAGCCCAGGGCTGGGGGACCTTCAAGGTTGGGGCCCTTTGTATCTGGAGTAGCCCAAAGCGGCAGTGTAAGGTGGTTCCCTTTGATTTTGACGTGTGCCAGGCACCCCTGTTTTCTCCCCTTTGTTCTCCTCCATCCTTCTGTTTCAAGTTGATCCTATCTGCCACTCTTCATAGGTATCAAGGTGCTTTTGACTTTTCTCTGTAGCTGGTCCCTGGAGTTCTTTGCTGTCACTTAACTGCCTGCGCATTGCTCACCTCTTGACAAACCCCTAGTTGGGCCACTTGCTAAGTTCTGTGGAGATATGTAAAGAGAAATGTGAGATGTAGGTCTCACCCCTAGTAAACTGTTGAAGAAAAATTATCCTGAGATTTAAAATGGCAAGGAAGAATTTAAGTTTACTGCAATAGTGAGAGAGATTGAATTCAACTGTTTAATGTAACAGTGGGGACTTATAGCCAAAGGACAGGTGTGGGAATAGATGGAAAATTATTAAGAAACTTGATTAAATGCCAAAGGTAGAAGAACTAGTTTTTGTTGTTCAGTCGCCTGCTGCTGCTGCTGCTAAGTCACTTCAGTCATGTCCGACTCTGTGAGACCCCATAGATGGCAGCCTGCCAGGCTCCCCCGTCCCTGGGTTTCTCCAGGCAAGAACACTGGAGTGGGTTGCCATTTCCTTCTCCAATGCATGAAAGTGAAAAGTGAAAGTGAAGTCGTGTCCGACTCCTAGCGACTCCATGGACTGCAGCCTACCAGGCACCTCCATCCATGGGGTTTTCCAGGCAGGAGTACTAGAGTGGGGTGCCATTGCCTTCTCCATGTTCATTTGTCTAGTTGTGTCCAACTCTCTGAGACACATGGACTGCAGCATGTCAGGCCTCTCTCTCCCTCACCATCTCCTGGAGTTTGCCCAAGTTCATATCCATTATATTGGTGATGCTATCCAACCATCTCATCCTCTGTCACCTTCTTCTTCTGCCTTCAATCTTCATTGGATATAAAAGGTGAGCTGATTCTTGATTGACTGGCTTAGTGTATTCTTTGCTAAAACTGGACTCAGCAGGCTGAAGGAGGCTTGGTACAGTGGCTCTGAAGGAACTTGACTGTTCTGTCAAAGACAGAGTTTTTGTCAGCATTCACAAAGTAGTGTGAGAGTAAGGCCCCGAACATTGGACCCAGAATGATGAGATTCAGGGAAAAACAGTGTGCCAGCCATGGATACAGCTGGAGCTTAGAGAGGCGCCAGTGGGTGAATTTGGGCTATTCCAGTCACTGACTTCAGGGCTGAAGACTGGACAGGCACATTGACATCATCCCGTGTTTGTTCGTTTCTTACTACTCTGTGTCAACACATACTCTTCATCTGGCAAGCTTGTGTTTCTAGGATTTGATACTTTCTGCTGCTGCTGCTGCTAAGTCGCTTCAGTCGGGTCTGACTCTGTGAGACCCCATAGATGGCAGCCCACCAGGCTCCCCTATCCCTGGGATTCTCTAGGCAAGAACACTGGAGTGGGTTGCCATTTCCTTCTCCAGTGCATGAAAGTGAAAAGTCAAAGTGAAGTCGCTCAGTCGTGTCTGGCTCTTAGCGACCCCATGGACTGCAGCCTACCAGGCTCCTCCATCCATGAGATTTTCCAGGCAAGAGTACTGGAGTGGGATGCCATTGCCTTCTCCATGATACTTTCTACCATAAGCCATAAGTGAGCTTCATGGTAGCTCAGTCAGTAAAGAATCTGGCTGCAATGCAGGAGACCCGGGTTTGATTCCTGAGTTGGGAAGATCTCCTGGAGAAGGAAATGGCAACCCATTCCAGTATTCATGCCTGGAGAATACCATGGACAGAAGAGCCTGGCAGGCTATGGTCCATGGGATCTTAAGAGTCACGAATTTGCAACTAAACCACCACCACCACAAAGGTGCAAAGGCTTCATTCAGACCTTAGACAAGGGTTTTAACCTCATATTTCTCTTCTTCAGTGTTGGGACAATACCTGTAGTAGACTGAATTGTGTCTCCCAAAATTCATATATTGGAACCCTCAGCACTAATGTAACTTTGTTTGGAAATAGGGCCTCTAAAGACGCTTACTCCTTGGAAGGAAAGTTATGACCAACCTAGATGGCATATTCAAAAGCAGAGACACTACTTTGCCAACAAAGGTTCGTCTAGTCAAGGCTATGGTTTTTCCTGTGGTCATGTATGGATGTGAGAGTTGGACTGTGAAGAAGGCCGAGAGCCGAAGAATTGATGCTTTTGAACTGTGGTGTTGGAGAAGACTCTTGAGAGTCCCTTGGACTGCAAGGAGATCCAACCAGTCCATTCAGAAGGAGATCAGCCCTGGGATTTCTTTGGAAGGAATGATGCTAAAGCTGAAACTCCAGTCCTTTGGCCACCTCATGCGAAGAGTTGACTCATTGGAAAAGACTCTGATGCTGGGAGGGATTGGGGGCAGGAGGAGAAGGGGATGACAGAGGATGAGATGGCTGCATGGCATCACTGACTCGATGGACGTGAGTCTGGGTGAACTCCAGGAGTTGGTGATGGACAGGGAGGCCTGGCGTGCTGCGATTCATGGGGTCGCAAAGAGTCGGACAGGACTGAGTGACTGAACTGAACTGCACTGAACTGAAGGAGGTAATAAGGTTAAATGATGTCATAGGGTTAACCTGTCATAATCCAACAGGACTGAGGTTCTTACAAGAATAAGAGATATCAGAGACCTCTGTTCTCTGCTTCTCTATCTGTGTGTCTCTGTCTCTGTCTCTCCATGCATGCAACAGAGAAAAAACCTTATGAGGACACAGTGGGAAGGTGGCTGGCTACAAGCTAGGAAGAGAGACTTCACTAGAAGCTGAATTGTCCAGCACTTTGATCTTGGACTTCTTGCCTGTGGAATGGCGAGAAAAGAAATTGCTATCATCTCAACCATCCAGTATCTGGTATATTATGGCAGTACTAGTATAAGGATACAGTACTATCTGTTGGGTCTATTACAAGAACAGAACATAATACAAGAGGAAGCCCTAACAGTCATTTGCTCTATTAGCTCCATCCCTTCCCTCTTGTCATATGATTTGTGGGCTGGTAAAGGGCCTGTTTGCCACCAGACACCTTCCTAGTGGCCTGGATAATTCATACAGTAGAATCACTTCTGTGGATTCAGGCTAATTTTCTCTACGTTGTAAGTAATAGAACCTTCCAAAACTAGTATAAAGTAAAAGGGGAATTTTTTGGAACTGTTATCAATTAGGGTTCCTGGTTTTAAGCAGCACATAGTAATTCTGGTTGATCAAGGCCACAGAAGAACTATTGAAAGGATGCTGAATCAAGTATAAGATTTTCAGGAAGGCTGGAGACCTAGGTGTGAGGCCTCACCAGGCAAAGGTAGAGCGGTGTGAGGACCACAGCCTTACACTACTGGGCACGGGCCACTGCCACTCACTCCTCCAACACCCCGAGCCCTGAGCTGGACTGCACGAGCGCTGCTGGACCGTCTTCTGGAATGGATGTGCCTCTGGGCCCTGCAGTTCAGGAGTGGTGCTCTCCTTTGGCCTGTATCACCCAACTGCATTCTAGCTTCAAGGAAGGCTGGGAATGTGAGCATTTGGCATTTTCATTGTTGACGGTGGCAAGTGGCTCTACCTCCCACCAAGATTCATAATGTAGGGAACTTCCCCAAACAATAAAAGAAGGTTCAATGTGCCAGATGGCCAAAAAGAATGAGAAGTTCCCCACAGATACAGGAGGATCTTACAGACCCCCAAAATAGGGAGAGTGGCTTCACTCATAGGGCCGAGAACCAGGAATTAGAAAGTCAAGAGCCAGGTTACTCTGGGTGTGTCTCCCTGTTCTATTTCTTTCTTTCTCTCTCTCTTTCTTTGAAGATTGGGTTTTCCCAGTCTACTTGCTCATGGTGAGGGCCACCTTCATCCCGACCATTGGGAATTAGTTGCCTGTCTCCTTCAGAACATCCATTTCCTTATCTTCCAGAAACACCTCCAGATTTTCTTGTCTGTCCATTCTTTGTCTGGGTGGAGTCCATCCCCAGCCTGAGGGCTGAACCATAGGACCCAGGCCCAAGCCCGTCATTGTGCTCCGTGGCCACAGCGATTGATCCAGGGGTGGGTATGTGATCTAAGGCTGGTACTTCTTTAATAATTGAACTACAGGTTACATGCTGTGAGGGTGTCAATCTTCAGTGTACAGCTCAATGAGCTTTATACATTTATACATCCATGGAACCATCACCAAGATGGAGTTGTAGAATGTTTCCCGCAGCCCAGAATGCTCCCTTACAGCCACTCTCTGTCTATAGGCCATCCAGATATTCACTATTCTGACTTACATTACCATAGATAAAAGATTTACCTTTTGTGAACTCTATTTACATGAAATCATAGGGTATATGATCTCTGGTGTCTGGCTTCTTTAATCATGATTACATCTGTGAAATTCATTCTTGTTTTTCCTTTTTTTTTTTTTTTTTTACAGAATATTTGTTCATTCTTTTTCACACCTGTGTGGTATTCCATTAGATGAATCATACCTCAGTTCATTTATCCATTCTACCACTGGTGGACATTTGGGTTGTTTCTGGTTTGGCTCTATAAATGATGTTTTTCTGTACTTTACTGTATATATCTTAGTGGATATAAGCATTCATTTCTTTGAGTATGTATCAAGAGTAGAATTTCTGGGTCGTAGAAAAAATGCATATCTTTAGTAGATATTACCAAATAGTTTTCCAAAGTGATTGTACCAACTTATACATTTACCAGAGCATATGCGATTTATAGTTGCTCTACATACTTACCTATACTTATTATTTTCAGCCTTATAAATTGTAGCCCTTTTGAATGGGTATCATGTTATCCATTGCAGTTTTAATTTGTATTTTCATAATGACTAATAATGAAAAGCAAGAGAGTTCCAGAAAAATATCTACTTCTGCTTTATTGACTATGCCAAAGCCTTTGACTATATGGATCACAATAAACTGTGGAAAATTCTGAAAGAGATGGGAATACCAGACCACCTGACCTGCCTCTTGAGAAACCTGTATGCAGGTCAGGAAGCAACAGTTAGAACTGGACATGGAACAACAGACTGGTTCCAAATAGGAAAAGGCTGTATATTGTCACCCTGCTTATTTAACTTATATGCAGAGTACATCATGAGAAATGCTGGGCTGGATGAAGCACAAGGTGGAATCAAGATTGCTGGGAGAAATATCAATAACTTCAGATATGCAGGTGACACCACCCAGAAAGTGGCAGAAAGTGAAGAAGAACTAAAGAATCTCTTGATGAAAGTGAAAGTGGAGAGTGAAAAAGTTGGCTTAAAGCTCAACATTCAGAAAACTAAGATCATGGCATCTGGTCCCATCACTTCATGGGAAATAGATGGGGAAACAATGGCTGACTTTATTTTTCTGGGCTCCAAAATCACTGCAGATGGTGATGGCAGCCATGAAATTAAAAGAGGCTTACTCCTTGGAAGGAAAGTTATGACTAACCTAGATAGCATATTGAAAAGCAGAGACATTACTTTGCCAACAAAGGTCTGTCTAGTCAAGGCTATGGTTTTTCCAGTGGTCATGTATGGATGTGAGGTTGGACTGTGAAGAAGGCTGAGTGCTGAAGAATTTATGCTTTTGAACTGTGGTGTTGGAGAAGACTCTTGAGAGTCCCTTGGACTGCAAGGAGATCCAACCAGTCCATCCTAAAGGAGATCAGCCCTGGGTGTTCTTTGGAAGGACTGATGCTAAAGCTGAAACTCCAGTACTTTGGCCACCTCATGCGAAGAGTTGACTCATTGGAAAAGACTCTGATGCTGGGAGGGATTGGGGGCAGGAGGAGAAGGGGAAGACAGAGGATGAGATGGCTGGATGGCATCACCAACTCGATGGACGAGAGTTTGAGTGAACTCCGGGAGTTAGTGATGAACAGGAAGGCCTGGCGTGCTGCAATTCATGGGGTCACAAAGAGTCGGACACGACTGAGTTACTGAACTGAACTGAATAATGATGAACACTTTCATATACTCATTGGCTTTTGGATATCCTGTTTTGTTAATTGGCTGTTTAAGCTTTTGCCCATATCTAAAAGACAATGAGTTGTTGGTCTTTTATTTATGATTGATTTCCAGCAATTATATATTTTGGATATGAGTCCAGATACAAGTATTTGCTTGATGCATATATTGCAAATACATTCACCTAGCCCATGATTAACGTTTTAACTTCTTAATGATGTCTTTTTAGAAACATAAGTTCAATTCATTAATCTTTTCTATGGTTAATGCTTGCTCACTCTGGAATCATGAATTAGCAACATTTGAGGATTGTTGTTTAGTTGCTAAGTCTGACTCTTTGCAACCCCATGGACTACAGCATGCCAGGCTTCCCTGTCCTTCACTATCTCCCAGAATTTGCTCAAGCTCATGTCCATTGAGTCTGTGATATTGGCCAACCATCTCATCCTCTGTCACCCCCTTGTCCTCTTGCCTTCAGTCTTTCCCATCATCAGGGTGTTTTCCAATGAGTCGACTCTTAGCATCAAGTGGCCTAAGTATAGGAACTTCAGCTTCGGCATCAGTCCTTCTAATGAATATTCAGGGTTGATTTGATCACTGGTTTTGATCTCTTGCAGCCTAAGAGACTCTCAAGAGTCTTCTCCAGCACCACAATTCGAAAGAATCAAATTTTTAGCACTCAGCCTTCTTTATGGTCCAACTTTTGAGGGACGTAGAGATAAATGGTTCCTTCTTTCTGTTGAATTTGAGGTTGTGTGGAGGTGAGGCTGAGTCAGAAATGGAGGCAGAAAGACTTACAGGGCCAGTATTGAGGTGGGAGAGAGTCAGAACTAGGCCAGTCTGAGTCTCCTAGGAACTGTCCACTGTGGTTGTGGCTGAAATCAACAAGTGAGCAAGAGAATGTGGCAGGGCAATTGATGTCTAAAAAGATTCATTTAACTCTTCTTTGATACAGTATTTACTGAATGGGTATTCAACAATGGGACACTCATTGGGTGGGGCTTATATTCTGAAGGATTTTTGAAATTCCATAAAAACACTTTCTTACAGATTAGAGAACCCAGGTGAAGAATGATAAATAATTTATCAACATAGCTAGGGCAGAACCACCATTAAACCAGAGCTATAGCTGAAACTGAGGTCTCCTGGATTAAGCCCTCCCCAAACAAATGGACAGAGAAGGCAATGGCAACCCACTCCAGTACTCTTGCCTGGGAAATCCCATGGACTGAGGAGCCTGGTAGGCTGCAGTCCATGGGGTCGCTAAGAGTCAGGCACGACTGAGCGACTTCACTTTCACTTTTCACTTTCATGCATTGGAGAAGGAAATGGCAAGCCACTCCAGTGTTCTTGCCTGGAGAATCCCAGGGACGGGGGAGCCTGGTGGGCTGCCATCTATGGGGTCGCACAGAGTTGGACATGACTGAAGCGACTTAGCAGCAGCAGCAGCAGCAGCGGCAAGCAAATGGAAACTGAGATCCTCTCTGGTCTGCAGTAGCGGAGGCTTTAGGAAGCCCACATGAGTCAAAGGGCCACAGCAGACCAGTGTCAGCAGGGGGAAGTCATAGGGACTTCCCCCAAGTCCTTCCTGTCAAAGAAAGAAGCATTAGAGACCTTCACAAAGGAAAAAAACATCTCAAGGACTATTCCCAACTGGGGAGGTGTCTCTTAGTGGGGTAGTAGCCCCTTGAGTTTTCCTCCAGGACAATGGGCTTCATCCTTCAGCTCTAGGAATCTGGGATTTAAAGCAGGATCACTTGGCTTCAGGCAAGTCCTCAGCCAAGGCTCAGTTCCAAGGAGGACCAGGCGGGAAGCAGGGAGGAAGTAATGGACATTTGGATGCCTTTGAATTTGTGGATGAACTGGAGGCCAGCGATATGGTGAACTGGTGACTCCAGGAGGCCTCTTCTTACCTTCTCTGCTCCTGCGTCCAAGTTTCCCTAAATTAGTGTAAGAACCAACATGTACAAGGGCTCACTTAGAGGTGCTCATAACTGTTAAAGCATCATTAGGGTCTTTATACTGACCACATCCCTTCACAACAAACATCTTTTGAATGTTCCCCCACATTAATAGAGGAAGGCAGTGGTTCCTAAATTCAGTTGGGTGGACTGGTGGCAGGCTGGACTGGTGGCAGGTGTAAGGATCACACTTGTGGGTCTTGGCTTGGGCCTAGGAGTTTATGATTTTAACAAGCCTTCCAGGTGATTATGATAAACAAATGATTCAGAATCTCATTTTGCTATTTTTGGAGTTTGGGATCTGACAGATCTGGGTTTCAATCCTGGCTCTGTTTTACCACTTAAAAATTGAATTTCCTTGCACACAAATAGCCTCTTGGGCTTAGTTTTTCTGTCTAAGTGAGTGATAACAATAACGCCTGCCTCACAGTGGTGTTACAGAGTGAGTGAGATGACATGAAGTGTCAGCATGTGAAGCTGAAGTACAGGGTTGGCCACTCAGTAACTCATATTAATATTCACTGTGATTTTTATTTGTCTTCATTATTATTTTGCTTGTATATCTGTTTCACCTTTTCTCTCCATGATTGTGGCTTCTTTTTATGCCCTAACTATCTATTAACATTGCTTAGTTATATAAGAGTGCTCAGACTAAGTTTTACTTAATATGCACAGAACAAAGTACACATTATTATTTTGATTTATAGATGAGGAAAGAGGTACAAAGATGTTAAGTATTTTGTCCTAAATCACATAACCTACAGGTTCGAGAGCTGAAGTCTAATGCAGAACAATGGGATTCCTATAGCCAAGAAGGGCAAAGTTGAGTCATCCCTTTGTATCCACAGGGCATTTCATACTTGGATGCTCACACCACTTGTAGTTGGCTGTCTGAGGCTGTGGATTCTGCATCTGCAGATTTGACCAACCAAGGTTGGAGTATTTTTACAGCAGTGGGAGGAGACACTATCTACTCTCACCCTTCTTGATGGCTTCGTTATTATATGTTTTGAGTATTTGCATAATCGTAGAGAAGCTCCATGGATTCCTCAGTGCACTTAAAGTTTTACCAGTTGAACCCTTCCCCACAAAGGGGAAGCAGATTGATGAAATAAATGAGGGCTGGTCTCCCATCACCTGGCTGACCAGAGGAGGCTGCTGATCAGCAGCACTGGCACAACCATGTTAGAAAGCTGAATCGCCTGCAATCCCAGTCCCCAGGTTGAAATCTGACAAGTACTAAGAGGAGGCAGAACCATCATGCGGAGTAAAAGCCCTGATCCAGGTAGCAGGGTCCACATGCTGGCACAGTTGTGCTATTTTCCTGATTGAGGGAGTTGGAATTTCTAGGGGGAAACGCCTCACCCTCAGTGAGGAGGAAAGGGCTGCTACACTTAGATGGGAGTGTGTGTTGGAAGTTTATCCCTGCTACATCCATCATGCAGGAGGAGTAGATGGGCTCCTGCCTTTATTTTTATTCACATCCTTCCGAGTCCTACCGACATCATTGTTTAGGTGTAAGCACCACGTGGGCTCACTCGGATAGGCTTGTAACTATTAAAGAATATGGAGGTCTCCCCATTGACCAAGTCCCTTTACCATAAACATTTTGAATGCTGCCTCGCATTGTTGGAGGAAAGCAGTAACAAGGAGTAGTGAAACTGGATCTTGATTTCCATCTTCCACTTTTGTATGAGAAGATGTCATGAACAGCTAGTTGAGTGTATTTTTTGACTACTAGGGCCCCCAGTAACTTTCTCTCTTGAATTTTTGTTTACTCACCAATTTAGAGCTTCTTAGGTTAGTTTTATGGTTCACTGTTGATTTGTGAGTGTTAGATATGCAACTCTGAGAAATTGGCATCAATCTAGAGTATATAGCGGAGAAGGTGATGGCACCCCACTCCAGTACTGTTGCCTGGAAAATCCCATGGGCGGAGGAGCCTGGTGGGCTGCAGTCCATGGGGTTGGGAAGAGTTGGACACGACTGAGTGACTTCACTTTCACTTTTCACTTTCATGCATTGGAGAAGGAAATGGCGACCCACTCCAGTTTTCTTGCCTGGAGAATCCCAGGGATGGGGAAGCCTAGTGGGCTGCTGTCTATGGGGTCGCACAGAGTCAGACACGACTGAAGCGACTTAGCAGCAGCAGCAACAGTAGCAGAGTATATAGTGGATTGTGGATTTTTAAAAGTTAAAGATTATGTCTTTTTTCATTTACATTTAAATTTTATTGAAGTATATCCTGCATACAGAAAAGAGCACAAATCTTATGTGTGCAGGGTGAGGAAATACATAAAGGATACATAGCTTGCACCCAGATTAGAAAACAATACTTGAACTGCAGAAACTTTTCACCACTCTTTTCTAGTCACTATTTCCTGTTACTCTCTCACCAGGGTAACCAGTGCCCTAGCTTCTCATACTGTAGATTAAGTTTGCATGTGGGAGCCATATTTTTATATCAGAAAAAATACTTGATTTTAAAAATATTATAAATCAATAAAAGCAAATGTTTTTTGAGGAATACACAATAGTTAAGTAACAAATTCTGTAGTCCTTGGTTTTAATTTTGTCTTCTTAGTTTGAAATAATTTCAAACTCAAGTTTCAAGAATAGTATAATAACCTTGTTTCCTGAACAACTGAAGAGGAAATTTCTGGCATGAATACCCTATCACTCCATGCCCCCACCCCATATTTTAGCGTATCACTCACAGGGACATTCTACTACCGAATGATAATACAGCCATCAAAATCAGGAAAATAACATCAATATAATCAATGCAATATAATCTGCAGATACCTTCAAGTTTTACCCACAAGTCCAGGATTGTATATTGCAATTAGTTGTCATGTCTAGCTTTCTTCAAATAGGGGACTTTCTCAAGCTTTCCACGACTGTCAGAGCTCTCACAGTTTATTAAATTGCAGGGCAGTTATTTTTGTTGAATGTACCTAAGTTTGAATTTGTCTGATGTCATTATTAGATTTCAGTCAGGCCTTATTTTATTTATTTATTTTATTTTTTCCAGGCTAACAATTTTATTTTATTTATTTATTTTTTACTTTACAATATTGTATTGGTTTTGCCATACATTGGCATGAATCCACCATGGGTGTACATGTGTTCCCCATCCTGAACCCCCCTCCCACCTCCCTCCCCATCCCATCCCTCTGGGTCATCCCAGTGCACCATCCCTGAGCACCCTGTATCATGTATTGAACCTGGACTGGCGATCCATTTTACATATGATAATATACAAGTTTCAATGCCATTCTCCCAAACCATCCCACCCTCGCCCTCTCCCACAGAGTCCAAAAGACTGTTCTATACATCTGTGTCTCTTTTGCTGTCTCACATACAGGGTTATAGTTACCATCTTTCTAAATTCCATATATATGCGTTGCTGCTGCTGCTGCTGCTGCTGCTAAGTCACTTCAGTCGTGTCTGACTCTGTGCGACCCCATAGATGGCAGCCCACCAGGCTCCCCCGTCCCTGGGATTCTCCAGGCAAGAACACTGGAGTGGGTTGCCATTTCCTTCTCCAGTGCATAAAAGTGAAAAGTGCAAGTGAAGTCACTCAGTCGTCTCCGACTCTTTGCGACCCCATGGACTGCAGCCTGCCAGGCTCCTCTGCCCATGGGATTTTCCAGGTAAGAATACTGGAGTGGGGTGCCATTGCCTTCTCCATATATGCATTAGTATACTATATTGGTGTTTTTCTTTCTGGCTTACTTCACTCTGTATAATAGGCTTCAGTTTCATCCACCTCATTAGAACTGACTCAAATGTATTCTTTTTAATGGCTGAGTATTATTCCAGCTGTGTATATGTACCACAGCTTTCTTATGCATTCATCTGCTGATGGACATTTAGGTTGCTTCCATGTCCTGGCTATTATAAACAGTGCTGCGATGAACATTGGGGTAAACATGTCTCTTTCAATTCTGGTTTCCTCAGTGTGTATCCCCAGCAGTGGGATTGCTGGGTTATATGGCAGTTCTATTTCCAGTTTTTTTAAGGAATCTCCACACTGTTCTCCATAGTGGCTGTACAAGTTTGCATTCTCACCAACAGTGTAAGAGGGTTCCCTTTTCTCCACAACCTCTAAACCATTTATTGCTTGTAGACTTTTGGATAGCAGCCATTCTGACTGGCATGAAATGGCACCTCATTGTGATTTTGATTTGCATTTCTCTAATAATGAGTGATGTTAAGCATCTTTCCATGTGTTTGTTAGCCATCTGTATGTCTTCTTTGGAGAAATGTCTGTTTAGTTCTTTGGCCCATTTTTTTATTGGGTCGTTTATTTTTCTGGAATTGAGCTGCATGAGATGCTTGTATATTTTGGAGATTAATTCTTTGTCAGTTGCTTCATTTGCTATTATTTTCTCCCATTCTGAAGGCTGTCTTTTCACCTTGCTTATAGTTTTCTTTGTTGTGCAAAAGCTTTTAATTTTAATTAGGTCACATTTGTTTATTTTTCCTTTTATTTCCAATATTCTGGGAGCTGGGTCATAGAGGATCCTGCTGTGATTTATGTTGGAGAGTGTTTTGCCTATGGTTTCCTCTAGGAGTTTTATAGTTTCTGGCCTTACGTTTAGATCTTTAATCCATTTTGAGTTTATTTTTGTGTGTGGTGTTAGAAAGTGTTCTAGTTTCATTGTTTTGCAAGTCGTTGACCAGTTTGCCAGCACCACTTGTTAAAGCGATTGTCTTTTCTCCATTGTATATTCTTGCCTCCTTTGTCGAAGATAAGGTGACCATAGGTGCATGGATTTATCTTTGGGCTTTCTATTTTGAACTATTGATCTATATTTCTGTCTTTGTGCCAGTACCATTCTGTCTTGATGACTGTGGCTTTGTATTATAGCCTGAAGTCAGGCAGGTTGATTCCTCCAGTTCCATTCTTCTTTCTCAAGATTGCTTTGACTATTCGAGGTTTTTTTGTATTTCCATACAAATCGTGAAATTATTTGATCTAGTTCTGTGAAAAATACCGTTGGTAGCTTGATAGGGATTGCATTGAATCTATAGATTGCTTTGGGTAGTATACTCATTTTCACTATATTGATTCTTCTGATCCATGAACACGGTATATTTCTCCATCTATTTGTGTCCTCTTTGATTTCTTTCATCAGTGTTTTATAGTTTTCTATATATAGGTCTTTTGTTTATTTAGGTAGGTTTATTCCTAAATATTTTATTCTTTTCATTGCAATGATGAATGGAATTGTTTCCTTAATTTCTCTTTCTGTTTTCTCATTGTTAGTGTATAGGAATGCAAGGGATTTCTGTGTGTTAATTTTATATCCTGCAACTTTACTATATTCATTAATTAGCTCTAGTAATTTTCTGGTGGAGTCTTTAGGGTTTTCTATGTAGAGAATCATGTCATCTGCAAACAGTGAGAGTTTTACTTCTTCTTTTGCAATCTGAATTCCTTTTATTTCTTTTTCTTCTCTGGTTGCTGTGGCCAAAACTTCCAAAGCTATGTTGACTAGTAGTGGTGAGAGTGGGCACCCTTGTCTTGTTCCTGACTTTAGGGGAAATGCTTTCAATTTTTCACCATTGAGGATAATGTTTGCTGTGGGTTTGTTATATATAGCTTTTATTATGTTGAGGTATGTTCCTTCTATTCCTGCTTTCTGGAGGGGTTTTATCATAAATGAATGTTGAATTTTGTCAAAGGCTTTCTCTGCATCTATTGAGATAATCATATGGTTTTTATTCTTCAATTTGTTAATGTGGTGTATTACATTGATTGATACATGGATATTGAAGAATCCCTGCACCCCTGGGATAAAGCCCACTTGGTCATGATATATGATCTTTTTAATATGTTGTTGGAGTCTCTTTGCTAGAATTTTTTTTTTTTAGGGATTTTTGCATCTATGTTCATCAGTGATGTTGGCCTGTAGTTTTCTTTTTTTGTGGCATCTTTGTCAGGTTTTGGTATTAGGGTGATGGTGGAGTTTGGAAGTTTACCTTCCTCTGCAATTTTCTGGAAGAGTTTGAGTAGGATAGCTGTTAGCTCTTCTCTCAATTCTTGGTAGAATTCAGCTGTGAAGCCATCTCATCCTGGGCTTTTGTTTGCTGGAAGATTTCTGATTACAGTTTCAATTTTCGTGCTTGTGATGGGTCTGTTAAGATTTTCCATTTCTTCCTGGTTCAGTTTTGGAAAGTTGTACTTTTCTAAGAATTTGTCTGTTTCTTCCAAGTTGTCCATTTTATTGGCATATAGTTGCTGATAGTAGTCTCTTATGATCCTTTGTATTTCTGTGTTGTCTGTTGTGATCTCTCCATTTTCATTTCTAACTTTGTTGATTTGATTGTTCTCTCTTTGTTTCTTGATGAGTCTGGCTAATGGTTTTTCAATTTTATTTAACTTCTCAAAGAACCAGCTTTTGGCTTTGTTGATTTTTGCTATGGTCTCTTTTGTTTCTTTTGCATTTATTTCTGCCCCAATTTTTAAGATTTCTTTCCTTCTACTAACCCTGGGATTCTTCATTTCTTCCTTTTCTAGTAAACTTAGGTGTAGAGTTAGGTTATTTATTTGACATTTTTCTTGTTTCTTGAGGTAAGCCTGTATTGCTATGAACCTTCTCTATTAGCACTGCTTTTACAGTGTCCCATAGGTTTTGGGTTGTTGTGTTTTCATTTTCATTCATTTCTATGCATATTTTGATCTCCTTTTTGATTTCTTCTGTGATTTGTTGGTTATTCAGAAGTGTGTTGTTCAGCCTCCATATGTTGGAATTTTTAATAGTTTTTCTCCTGTAATTGACATCTAACCTTACTGCATTGTGGTCAGAAAAGATGCTTGGAATGATTTCAATTTTTTTGAATTTACCAAGGCTAGATTTATGGCCTAGGATGTGATCTATCCTGGAGAAGGTTCCATGTGCACTTGAGAAAAAGGTGAAATTCATTGTTTTGGGGTGAAATGTCCTAAAGATATCAATTAGGTCTAACTGGTCTATTGTATCATTTAAAGTTTGTGTTTCCTTGTTAATTTTCTGTTTAGTTGATCTATCCATAGGTGTGAGTGGGGTATTAAAGTCTCCCACTATTATTGTGTTATTATTAATTTCCCCTTTCATACTTGCTGGCATTTGTCTTACGTATTGTGGTGCTATGTTGGGTGCATATGTATTTATAATTGTTATATCTTCTTCTTGGATTGATCCTTTTCCATTATGTAGTGTCTCTTTTCACAGCCTTTGTTTTAAAGTCTATTTTATCTGATATGAGTATTGCTACTCCTGCTTTCTTTTGGTTTCTGTTTGCATGGAATATCTTTTTCCAGCCCTTCACTTTCAGTCTGCATGTGTCCCTTGTTTTGAGGTGGGTCTCTTGTAGACAACATATATAGGAGTCTTGTTTTTGTATCTATTCAGCCAGTCTTTGTCTTTTGGTTGGGCATTTACCATTTACATTTAAGGTAACTATTGATAAGTATGATCCCATTGCCATTTACTTTATTGTTTTGGGTTTGAGTTTATACACCCTTTCTGTGTTTCCTGTCTAGAGAAGATCCTTTAGCATTTGTTGGAGAGCTGGTTTGGTGGTGCTGAATTCTCTCAGCTTTTGCTTGTCTGTAAAGCTTTTGATTTCTCCTTCATATTTGAATGAGATACTTGCTGGGTACAGTAGTTTGGGCTATAGGTTATTTTCTTTCATCACTTTAAGTATGTCTTGCTATTCCGTTCTGGCCTGAAGAGAATCTATTGAAAGATCAGCTGTTATCCTTATGGGAATACCCTTGTGTGTTATTTGTTATTTTTCCCTTGATGCTTTTAATATTTTTTCTTTGTATTTGATCTTTGTTAATTTTATTAATATGTGTCTTAGGGTGTTTCATCTTGTGTTTACCCTGTTTGGGACTCTCTGGGTTTCTTGGACTTGGGTGACTATTTCCTTCCCCATTTTAGGGAAGTTTTCAACTATTATCTCCTCAAGTATTTTCTCATGGTCTTTCTTTTTGTCTTCTTCTTCTGGGATTCCTATGATTCTAATGTTGGGGGGTTTAACATTGTCCAAGAGGTCTCTGAGGGTGTCCTCATTTCTTTTAATTCTTTTTTCTTTTTTCCTCTCTGTTTCATTTATTTCTACTATTCTGTCTTCTACCTCACTAATCCTATCTTCTGCCTGTTAGTCTACTGTTGATTCCCTCCAGAGTGTTTTTGATCTCATTTATTGCATTATTCATTATATATTGACTCTTTTTTATTTCTTCTAGGTCCTTGTTAAACCTTTCTTGCATCTTCTCGATCTTTGTCTCCAGGCTATTTGTCTGTAACTCCATTTTGTTTTCAAGATTTTGGGTCATTTTAACTATCATTTTTCAGAATTCTTTATCAGGTAGATTCCCTATTTCTTCCTCTTTGGTTTGGTTTGGTGGGCATTTATCCTGTTCCTTTACCTACTGGGTATTTCTCTGCCTTTTCATCTTGTTTATATTGCTGTGTTTTGGGTGACCTTTCCATATTCTGGCAGTTTGTGGTTCCTCTTTATTATGGAGGTTCCTCACTGTGGGTGGGGTTGGACGTGTAGCTTGTCAAGGTTTCCTGGTTAGGGAAGCTTGTGTCAGTGTTCTGGTGGGTGGAGCTGGATTTCTTCTCTCTGGAGTGCACTGATGTGTCCAGTAATGAGTTTTGAGATGTCAGTGGGTTTGTTGTGACTTTGGGCAGCCTGTATATTGAAGTTCAGGGTTATGTTCTTGTGTTGCTGGAGAATTTGTGTGGTATGTCTTTCTCTGGAGCTTGTTGGCCCTTGGGTGGTGCTTGGTTTCAGTGTAGGTATGGAGGCATTTGATGAGTTCCTTTCGATTAATGTTCCCTGAAATCAGGAGTTCTCTGGTGTTCTCAGGATTTGGACTTAAGCCTCCTGCCTCTGGTTTTCAGTCGTATTCTTACAGTAGCCTCAAGACTTCTCCATCTATACAGTACTGATGTATAGGTGATAAAACATCTAGGTTAATGATGTAAAGTTTCTCCACAGTGAGGGACACCTGGAGAGGTACACAGAGTTACAAGGAGAAGAGAAGAGGGAGGAGGGAGATAGAGGTGACCAGGAGGAGAAGGGGGGAATTGAAAGAAGAGAGCAATGTAGCCAGTAATCACTTTCCTATGTGCTCTTCACAGTCTGTACCCCTCAGAGATGTTCACGGAGTTATACAGAGAAGAGAGAGGGAGGAAGGAGGGAGAGGTGGCCAGGAGGATAAAAGGGGGAATCAAAAGAAGCGAGACAGCTCCAGCCAGTAATCAGTTCCCTAAGTGTTCTCCACAGCCCAGAACACACAAAGAGATTCACAGGGTTGGGTAGAGAAGAGAAGGGAGGGAGGAGATAGAGGCAACCTGGTGGCAAAAAGATGAGTCCAAAGGGGGAGAGAGCAATCCAGCCAGTAATCTTGCTCCCAAGTAAAAATGGGTACTAAAGATTGGATTCTTAAAGGTACAAAATTGATAACAAATACCCAAAAGCAAAGATTAAAAATCTAGAGTAGAGATTAGATTCTCAAAAATACAATATTAAAGAAAAAAACAAAGTCACAAAAATTATAAAATATATATATATATATATATATATGAAGTTTGCTTTAAAAATAGGGTGTTTTTTTTTGCAAAGTAATAGTAAGTTATAAAAATGAAAATTAAAGGAGTAATAGAGGACTTAAAATTTTTTTAAAAAAATTAAAAAAATGATAATAGTAAAAATATATCTAGGACTTTCTCTGGTGGTGTTGTGGACAGTGTGGGGTCAGTTCATTTTCAGATAGTTTGTTGATCTGGCTTACACTTCTCAAGATCTATAGGCCCATTCCTATGTAGTCGATGCTAACTGCAGGGTTTTAATCTATTGCAACTGTCACTTCCAAAGCAGTTCCCTCTGTTTAGTTTCTGTTTGCTGGCCTCTTCAGTGTCTAATCTCCACCCTGACACAAGAGGGCAGTGGTGGTCACTTTTTTTAGGCTCACTTGTTCAGCTGTGCTGTGGGGAGGGAGGAACACTGCAAACAAATATCACTGGCGTCTGTGGGCTGTGCTCCCAGTGTCTTGGCCACAATGGGTTTGCCCCCGTTCACGGAGTGTGTGCTTTCCCAGTATATATTGCTCAGGCTCTAGGTTGCTCTGCTGGGAACTGTCTGAGGCCAGTCCTGGGTTGAGTGCACTTCCCAGGTCAAAGCTGTTCAGGTTCTTGGGTACTCCACAAAGCCGCAGACTTGATTGAGCCTGCGTTTTGTGCCCTTCCCCAGTCTGAGCAGCTCAGGTGACCAGGTGCTTGGGGAGCTGTGACTTATCGCCTCCCCCATCCCAGCCACTCGGTTTTCTGGGTGTACAACAGGTGCACCTTCTCAGGTGTGCCATGTGTCTCTGGGGAGCTGATCTCTGGCTGCGACCCTCCCGGTGGATGTTGACTGTCCGCAATCACACGGAGTCTTGGTTAACAATGAAGGCTGCTTGCAGTTAGGTAGATGATGCCTCTCTGGGGCCGTGAGTGCCCTCTTCTGGCTCTGGCTGCCCTCACCTGCCTGTCTCCAGCGGGGGATGGGCCGGTCTGCAGCCGGCTAGCTCTGCTCAGTCCTTTGTTCTCCTTTCAAAGACAATGGGCTGCCTTTCTGGGTGCCTGATATCCTCTGCCAGCATTCAGAAGTTGTTTTGTGGAATTTGCTCAGCGTTCAAATGTTCTTTCGATGAATTTGTAGGGGAGAAAGTGGTCTCCCCATCCTATTCTTCTGCCATCTTAGGACCGCCTTCTCAGTCAGGCTTTAAAAAAAATTTTTTTTTGGGCAGGAATATCACAGTAGTGATGGTCTTTTCACTGCCTCCAATAGGTGGTGCACAATTCCAGTTTGTTTTATTAACGGTGACATTTGCTTCGATCAGCCTTCCTTATTGTTGAAGTATTCTTTCCCCCTTTATAGTTAGTATTTTGTGGGAGGTATTTTGAGACTATTTGAATATTCCATCCTGCATCAAATGTTCACCCATCAGTTTTAGCATCCATTGATTATTCTTGTCTGAATCAATATTATTAAGTTGATTGTCAGATAGTGATTTTCTTATTTAGCTTATTCATTCTACATTCTACATTTATCAGTTGGTATTCTGCTATGAGGAAAAGCTTTCTCTTTTCCTTATAAATCAATCAGTTAACAGATTCATTCATTTATATTGGTGTGACCTCATGGATTCCTATTTTATTTATTGAGTTCTAATCTATTGAGTACATCATGAGAAGCGCTGGGCTGGAAGAAGCACAATCTGGAATCAACATTGCCAGGAAAAATATCAATAACCTCAGATATGCAGATGTCACCACCCTTATGGCAGAAAGTGAAGAGGAACTCAAAAGCCTCTTGATGAAAGTGAAAGAGGAGAGTGAAAAAGTTGGCTTAAAGCTCAACATTCAGAAAACGAAGATCATGGCATCCGGTCCCATCACTTCATGGGAAATAGATGGGGAAACAGTGGAAACAGTGTCAGACTTTATTTTTCTGGGCTCCAAAATCACTGCAGATGGTCATTGCAGCCATGAAATTAAAAGACGCTTACTCCTTGGAAGGAAAGTTATGACCAACCTAGATAGCATATTCAAAAGCAGAGACATTACTTTGCCAGCAAAGATTCGTCTAGTCAAGGCTATGGTTTTTCCAGTAGTCATGTATGGATGTGAGAGTTGGACTGTGAAGAAAGCTGAGCGCCGAAGAATTGATGCTTTTGAACTGTGGTGTTGGAGAAGACTCTTGAAAGTCCCTTGGACTGCAAGGAGATCCAACCAGTCCATTCTAAAGGAGATCAGTCCTGGGTGTTCTTTGGAAGGAATGATGCTAAAGCTGAAACTCCAATACTTTGGCCACCTCATGCAAAGAGTTGACTCATTGGAAAATACCCTGATGCTGGGAGGGATTGGAGGCAGGAGGAGAAGGGGACGACAGAGGATGAGATGGCTGGATGGCATCACCTACTTGATGGACGTGAGTTTGAGTGAACTCCAGGAGATGGTGATGGACAGGGAGGCCTGGCGTGCTGCAATTCATGGGGTCACAAAGAGTCAGACACGACTAAGCAACTGAACTGAACTGAATCTGTTGTCATCAGTATTTATCAAATCTGTTATCACATTGTCCCCAGTTTGACAGTACTTCCTTTGATCCACCCTGCCTAGGCTATGACATCCCACACCAGACTGTGCTAATGTCCTCATCATTCTGCTTGGCCCCACTCCAGGCGATTTCTTCTGCTCTCCTAGCCTTCCAAGAGTCCCTCCTGATCCCCAGTGGCTTCTTAATGGGCCACTGCCACCACCTAGCACCCTTGCGTAGACATCTGCCCTACTCCACTCAGGCTTCAGCAATCTGCACTGAGCAGTGAGGTCCCTCTCCTCCTGCGCTCCTTCTCAGCTATCCTGCCATCCCTATAGTGACCCTGACTCACAACTAGATTTCCTCCTCACTCTGCTCAGATCCTAATACCTCCCACTGCTGTCACTGTCCCTCCACACAGCTGCCTTCCTTACCCCCTCACCACAGGTGCCCCCCGCCCCCACCTTGGAAGCTCTCCAAAATTACCCTGCAGGACTCCCACACTCTGGAATCCCACCTACCTATCTTGCTCAGCCCCTTCAATTAATGTTTAGACTGAATTATTCAGGAGAGATGGCAGGAAGACAGAGGACTGTTGTGGGGCTGACCCATTTATAAGGCACAGTGGATAGATACCCAGGGCCCACGATACTTTTGGGGGCCTACCACATTGTTGTAGTCTTAATTTCATTTAAATTCAGAAGAAGTAATGAAAAATAATAACCATGAGTATAATGGGCTTCCCAGGTGGGTCTAGTCTTAAAGAACCCACCTGCCAGTACAGGAGTCATAAGAGATGTGGGTTCAGTCCCTGGGTCAGGAAGATGCTCTGGAGAAGGGCATGGCAACCCACTCCAGTATTCTTGCCTGGAGAATCCCAGTGACAGAGGAGCCTGATAGGCTACAGTCCATAGGGTCACAGAGTTGGACAGGACTGAAGTGACTTAGCACACATTGCACACATGAGTATGATAATGAATCCAGTCCAAGTACGTTTGTGTTTATATTAACACAAGGTAAAACTTTTAATATTGTTTTATTGGAGGAAGGGACCCATGAAGACAAAAGTGCCTAGAACCCATAAGAGTTAGTGTGCGCCCCTCCGGTGTCTTAGCTTTGTAGGCCCAGCTCCTTGAAGAGTTTCTGTAACATATGTATTTAGTAATATGGTTGTGAAATTAGTGAATGAGTAAGTGGCCAATCAGTGGAGCTTATATTTCTTATGTTTCCCGTAACAGAAAAGACAAGAACAGAGTAAATAATATTCGTTAATGGCCTCTTTACTAGAATGCATTTTTTTTACTCTAATAGTTCAAAGTTATCCATATATTCATCCATTTATTTAAATATTTCCTGAGTACCTACTATATACCAAGGTCCTGTTTCTTTTATGTGTGCCGGGCTGGGACTGAGAAATGTTTGCTTTAGTCTTAGGAAAGCAGAATGTGCCTATAATCCCTGAACTAACCAGCCAGTGTGGGAATGGAACTGGCCCCACTTCCTTTGCAGAGCTCTCTATTTAATGGGGCCCACAGGTTAAAAATATGTTAACATAATCCTCCAGGTCCAATAGTGCATATCTTTGCTCCATGCAGCCTTTTCTATGCCACTGAGATTAACTAACTCTTTTTTTCAGTATGAGTTGATAAGAAATGCACATGTCATCATAACTGGCTTAGTTCCTAATCCTGTTAGTTGCTATTTTTAACTTTATTTTTTCTTTGACCATGCTCTGTGGCTTGTGGGCTCTTAGTTCCCCAACCAGGGATTGAACTCTGGGCCCATAGGCAGTGAAAGTACTGACTCTTAACCACTTGACTTCCAGATAGTACCTGCTTTTTAAGCAGTAATAAAATCAAATCCAAGGCTCAGGCTGGGAACTTGGTCTTCTTGGTTAGGTATAATTTGAGACAGATGAGATGTTTGGACCCAGAATTGTTTACCATGTACTATTGAAACTTGAATTTAATGTAGTCTTCACATACCACAGAATATTCTTCTTTTTATTTTTTCAACTACTTAAATATGTAAAAAGCACTCAGTTCACAGGACATATAAAAACAGGCAGTAGGCTGGATAAATTTGGGCTAGTTTGACCCTGGAAGGGTTCAGAGAGTTTACCATCTACTGTTTTATTGAGGACATCCTTATTCTAGTCTCACTAATTTAAATATATCAAAAAATATATATATCATAGTTCACAGTGTATAAAGTAAGTTAAATTTTCCTCTGCACTTGGAAAACACAGTAAAACATAAACATGATTGTATAAGTAATGCCTAATATACTTAAAATAATGTAGCACTTTCAAGTACCCTTGAGTACTTTGGCATAAAAGCTTCCATTAGCACTCTTACAATGTTCTAGGTCAGTGGTTTTCAAACTGACCCATGGCCAAATCCTGCCTGCTGCCTGTTTTTGTACAGCCTGTGAACCAATAATTTTTTGTTGTTGTACATATTCAAGTGGTTGAAAAAATAAAATGAAGGATATTCTGTGATAGGTGAAGACTATATTCAATTCAGGTTTTAATATCCATAAATAAAGTTTTATTGGACCCAGCCACACCTGTTTGCTTGCGTATTATCTGTAGCTGGTTTCTAATTATGAAGGCCAAGTTGAATAGTTGTATAGTCCACAAGATGTCTGCCATCTGAAACTTTACAGAAGGGAATCCCACCTCATCCCATTTTTTAAGTGTAAATGCTTTTTTTTAAGAGGTGAAATCATTTGCTGGTTGTTTATTTTTTGGTACAACCAGAAAATAGTGGGATATTGGATACGGGAGGCTTTGATTGTCTTGGGTGTCAGCTTTAACATTCCATAGATGGGGGGTAGCTTTTATATCCTGTAACACAAAAGCATACTAAATGGCAGTTTGGAGTCAGTTGTGCATTTAATGTCTTGAACACTTTAAATTACTTCTCTTCCCATATCGTTTTGGTAGAATTATTTCCTACAGCAAACCACTTTTTGATCTTGGCTGTCCTGGTCAGAATTTTGTGCACTATACTATAACATCTTTGGTCGTGGTAGTCCAGTTTTCCTAGTAACTTGGTTAATGTGCTGTGAACGATTGACAGTTTGGGTATGTAGTGTATATGATATTAAATTGTGAATCAGTGGGACTTATGATGTAACAACGTATCAATATTTGAAGATATTGGTACTTGATTTCCTGTTAAGGAAAGTTTGCTCCAAATTTTAAGCTGGAAAGTCACTGGAATAACTGTTAAGAATCACAACTACATGATATTTTAGATTTCTGGTACATATGTGAAGAATTGTGTACAAATTGAAATGTCTGTGTAGTGATCCTCAAAACAACCAATAAAATCTCAGTTAGAAAAAAAAAAAAGAGTTTGCCTCTTTATGTTCTAGGTATTTGGGATACATCAGTGAACAAAATAAAGATCTTTGTATAAGTGGAGGACATCGCTGCTGGTTGACCCAAGAGCTAGACCTCGACAATTGAAAGCGCCTTACTTCCTGCCCTGTACTTGGAATATTTTGGGTTGACCAAAAAGCTTGTTTAGGTTTTTGTAACATTTTACAGAAAAATCTGAACAAACTTTTTGGCCACCCCAATATGTTCTACCCACACCATCCCATAGTTAAGGCCATTTCAAAGATGAAGCCTTAAAAATGTAAGGTTTTTTAAGACCATCTGTCTGAATTGTGTATGTGGCTGAACCCCATTAAACCTCTATGTAAACTTTGAAAGTTCTGGTACTGTGAGTTGACATTGGGTTAGAATTCCTTATCACCTGACTCGCATAAGCACCTGCTCAGACTGGTATACTGTAGAGTGGTGTTATTGGTTATAAGGAATTAATGTTAGCTCAGCATTTGTGGCCAACATTCCCCAAAGATTTGGGGGTATTTTTCAGGTAAATGGCTTGCAGCCCACTTGAGCAAAGTCATGAAATTGAAAGGTTTTGATACTAGAGTATTCTGGCTTATATAAAGTATTTGTTTGTAAAATTCATATTTTTCTGTCTTTGTAATAAGAGTCACTCAAAACTCTAAATTTTATCCTTGGAAACCCCATGGTCTATATGTCAGAGTTAGGCATCTCTGAGCATCAGGCCACTGATTACTATATCAGATCAGATCAGCCGCTCAGTCGTGTCCGACTCTTTGCAACCCCACGAATCACAGCACGCCAGGCCTCCCTGTCCATCACCAACTCCCGGAGTTCACTCAGACTCACGTCCATCGAGTCAGTGATGCCATCCAGCCATCTCGTCCTCTGTCGTCCCCTTCTCCTCTTGCCCCAATCCCTCCCAGCATCAGAGTCTTTTCCAATGAGTCAACTCTTCGCATGAGGTGGCCAAAGTACTGGAGTTTCAGCTTTAGCATCATTCCTTCCAAAGAAATCCCAGGGCTGATCTCCTTCAGAATGGACTGGTTGGATCTCCTTGCAGTCCAAGGGACTCTCAAGAGTCTTCTCCAACACCACAGTTCAAAAGCATCAATTCTTCGGCGCTCAGCCTTCTTCACAGTCCAACTCTCACATCCATACATGACCACAGGAAAAACCATAGCCTTGACTAGACGGACCTTTGTTGGCAAAGTAATGTCTCTGCTTTTGAATATGCTATCTAGGTTGGTCATAATTTTCCTTCCAAGGAGTAAGCGTCTTTTAATTTCATGGCTGCCATCACCATCTGCAGTGATTTTGGAGCCCAGAAAAATAAAGTCTGACACTGTTTCCACTGTTTCCCCATCTATTTCCCATGAAGTGGTGGGACTGGATGCCATGATCTTCGTTTTCTGAATGTTGAGCTTTAAGCCAACTTTTTCACTCTGCACTTTCACTTTCATCAAGAGGCTTTTGAGTTCCTCTTCACTTTCTGCCATATGGTAATTGATAATCATCCTCACTTTATTTAGGGGTTGGTTTAGACATTCCAGCTGGGTCACTAGGATGGAATGGGTTAGACTGAGGTAGAACAAGGAGGAGAAGCTGTCAGAATTGTAGGGAGAGGGAGATAAAACTTGGCTTTCTAGTGTGGTGGGAAGGGAAAAGATGAACTACCAGTTCAAGTTCAAGAATGAACAAGGTCGTAGTAGATTTATGAGAAGTAATTCTCAGGATATAGATCTGAGATGGTATAGGAGATTTTTTTTTTTTTTGCTTTCTAAGGAAGATGGAAAAATGGGAAAGCCTTAGATATGTTGAACATCTAGATGAATTTTTATATGTTCATTTAGAAAAGGAACCAGACAGAGACGTAATCTGGAGTGGACTGGAGGGAGGGAGGGAGGGAGGAGGCACAGGAGAAAGAGAGAGAGAAAATGAGGGAGGGAGAAAAAGCTGAGGCTGGGGATATGTAAACAAGGAGGGAGAAAAAGTGGCCTGTAAAACCAGGTGCTGTGCAAGGGAAGGCTAGAGGAAGAAGCCTCTGATGGCCAGACTGCCTGGAAGGCTGAGAAGAGAAATGTTGGATATAGATTTTTGACATTGGCTGTGATTATGTACTCTTTAGTAGTCAAGGGAAGAGGAAAACATGACTAATTCTACAATTTACAGTTTTTCATAAGAGAGGAATGTGTAAATTAGGTTGATAATAATAACTTTGACAAGGGAGTCTGCCTTTCCATTGTCTTACAGAGTTGGAGAAATATGGTGATTTGTATATGAGAAGAGAAATAATTTGGAGGATAAATTTGGTTTTGTCTTTAGGTGACTTAACCTTGATCAGTAAAGTGTGATGAAGACTTCTGTTTCTAGCAGTATGGTGGACTAGAGTATCTGGTACCTTTTCCAATGCAAAAAAAAAATCTAGAAATGCTGGACAAACTACAACAGGCATTCTTTTCAATGCATACTTACAAGAATTTGCAAGAAAAGAGGGGCAATTCCCAGGGCCAAAACTCAAGGGTAAAATGTAAACTAGAAAGGGTTTGTAGGTCTCAGTAACCCATGTGCTTAGTTTTTGATGGCCTTACAAGATCAGGAGACATGGCCTTATGTCTCCTAGAGATGACACTGAGATCTTTGTGCACAAAGCAGATACCTGCAGTGGCAGCAACAGTGAACAGGTGGACTAGAAAATAACTTTTTTCGTCCAGTACCAACTGAAAAAAAGTGTTTCATGATGAATGGTACATACAGGATTATTCTTACATGGTTTAGGGGTTCAAATTTATGTTTCCCACATACTTTAGTAAAAATCAAACCAATAAATTACCATAAAAGTGAATCCTTTGATACCTGGTAGAAGCAAATTGCTAAATTTGTCTGGAAGGACATACCCTCAATCCATGTCCTGCAAGACAAATCACAGGAGTTAATTCCCAGGAACTTCAGATACCAGAATTATTCAAATTTCTAAAGTAAACATGTGCAATTGAGTAAATAAACCAATGAGAGAATAAAAATATAAAAGAGAAACAGGGCCTTACAAACAGAAGAGATTAGCCATTTGAAAAAAAATCAAATAGAGTTTTCTGAACAATATAGAGTAATTGATAGTAAACTCATTGGAGAGAAATCAGCTGATAGACTTATGGGAGTTCTCTTATAATAGCACAAGGAGCTATATTCAATATCCTGTGATAAACCATAATGGAAAAAAATGTAAAAATGGATGTATGTATTTATATAACTGAATCACTTTGCTGGGCAGCAGAAATTAACACAATATTGTAAATCAACTATAATAAAAAATCTCAATGGAAGGGTTAAATTTCAGATTATATGCAGATTAAGGAAAAAATAGAAACTTTAAGTTAGAAATAATTAAGAATGTACCAGAGACAGTTAAAGAAGGATATTTTCTTTGGCTAGATTTCATACATGTCTTTGGGTTACATTCTGGTTATGTTGGCATTGTTACTACACCCCTGAAGAGAAGAAAGTGACTTAGTGTTCTAATTATTTAGAACTGTCTCATCGCTTCTCGGCCTTTTGGCTAAGATCAAGTGTAGAACTGTCTTACCAGCTCAAAGATAAGGTGATATTAAAAATATTAAAAATGGAAATTTTCTTATAATCATAGATATGATATACATTTTTCTCACCCTGTCATTGGCAGATGGGCATCCAAAGAAAAGTGTGTGTGGCTTTGAAAGACTCAGTAATTTCTGGAAGAGTAGACACACAATGTGTTTCCAAGGACATGGAGAAGGAAGAGTTGAAAAGTGTGATGAAATGATGGTAACTACTTTTCCTCATTTCAGAATTCTCGGTCAGTGTGCATAATAAACTGCTGTTTATAAAAAGAAAAAAATACATGATACATTTACTTACATACACATGTAACACATAGGAAACTATCAAGAGGGGTTGCCTCTGGTCAGGGAAACTGGTGACTGGAGGAATAAATAGGTAAGGGGAAGAGACTTATTTGTATGTGTATATTAGTGATCCCCAAACTTTTTAGTTTGGGACTCCTTTAATATTTTGAAATTACTAAAGTTACCAAAGAGTTTTTGTTTATTTGAGCAATACATTTATTGAAGAGATTATCCTTTCCCCATTGTATATTCTTGGTTCCATTGTTGTATTAGTTGGCTATATATGGGTGAGTTTATATCTGGGGTCTCTATTCAGTTCCATCATTTCAGTGTGTCTGCTTTTATGCCAGTACCATGCTGTTTTGATTACTGTCAACAGAAAACCAGCAAGGGAATATGGACCTTAAACAACATATAGAAAAATCTCTAATATTTTCTATATTAGAAAATATAGACTTAACAGACCTATGCAGAACATTCTGTTCAAAAGCAACAGAATACACATTCTTAAGCACACATGGAATGTATTTCAGGGTAGATCATATGTTAAGCTATAAAACAAGCTGTACTAGATTTAAGGTGATTGACTCATATAATTATCTTTTCCAACCACAATGGTATGAAACCAGAAAATAATTACAAGAAGAAAAATGGAAAATTCACAGATATGTAGAGATTAAACAACATACTACTGAACAACTAATGAGTCAAAGGAGAAATCAAAAGGGAAATTAAAAAGTACCTTGAAAAAATGGAAACACAACATACCAAAAATTATGGAATGCAGCAAAAGCAATTCTAAAGGGAAATTCAGAGTGATAAATTTTTTATTAAGAAATTTGAATGATCTCAAATAAACAAGTTTTACACCTCAAGGAACTATAGAAAGAAGAAATGAACCCTAAAGTTGGTAGAAGGAAGGAAATTGTAAAGATCAAAGTGAAGTCGCTCAGTCATGTCTAACTCTTTGTGACCCCATGGACTGTAGCCCCCCAGGGTCCTCCATCCATGGAATTTTCTAGGCAAGAGTACTGGAATGGGTTTCCATTTCCTTCTCCAGGGGATCCTCTTGACCCAGGGACTGAACCTGGGTGTCCTGCATCACAGGCAGATGCTTTACCTTCTGAGCCACCTGGGAATCCCTAATAAATGAAATAGGGACTAGAAAAGAGCAATGAAATGAAGAACAATTAAAAAAAAAACACCCCCAATATACAAACCTTTAGCTAAGAAAACAAAGTATATAAACTGTCACCAAAATAAGAGAGGACTCAAATAAAATCAGAATTGAAAGAGGAGATGTTCCAATAGGTACTATAGAAATACAAAAAATTATGAGACTACATAGACTGGTTCCAAATAGGAAAAGGAGTACATCAAGGCTGTATATTGTCACCCTGCTTATTTAACTTATATGCAGAGTACATCATGAGAAACGCTGGGCTGGAAGAAGCACAAGCTGGAATCAAGATTGCCGGGAGAAATATCAATAATCTCAGATATGTAGATGACACCACCCTTATGGCAGAAAGTGAAGAGGAACTCAAAAGCCTCTTGATGAAAGTGAAAGTGGAGAGTGAAAAAGTTGGCTTAAAGCTCAACATTCAGAAAAAGAAGATCATGGCATCCAGTCCCATCACTTCATGGGAAATAGATGGGGAAACAGTGGAAACAGTGTCAGACTTTATTTTTCTGGGCTCCAAAATCACTGCAGATGGTGATTGCAGCCATGAAATTAAAAGTCGCTTACTCCTTGGAAGGAAAGTTATGTCCAACCTAGATAGCATTTTCAAAAGCAGAAACATTACTTTGCCAACAAAGGTTCATCTAGTCAAGGCTATGGTTTTTCCTGTGGTCATGTATGGATGTGAGAGTTGGACTGTGAAGAAGGCTGAGCGCTGAAGAATTGATGCTTTTGAACTGTGGTGTTGGAGAAGACTCTTGAGAGTCCCTTGGACTGCAAGGAGATCCAACCAGTCCATTCTGAAGGAGATCAGCCCTGGGATTTCTTTGGAAGGAATGATGCTAAAGCTGAAACTCCAGTACTTTGGCCACCTCATGTGAAGAGTTGACTCATTGGAAAAGACTCTGATGCTGGGAGGGATTGGGGGCAGGAGGAGAAGGGGACGACAGAGGATGAGATGGCTGGATGGCATCACTGACTTGATGGATATGAGTCTGAGTGAACTCTGGGAGTTGGTGATGGACAGGGAAGCCTGGCGTGCTGCGATTCATGGGGTTGCAAAGAGTCAGACACGACTGAGCGACTGAACTGAACTGAACTGATGACCAATTGTGTGCCAATAAATTGGACAACCTAGAAGAAATAGATAAATTCCTAGTAACATACAGTTTTCCAAGACTGAATCATGAAGAAATAGAAAATTTGAACAGACTAATAATGAATAAGGAAATGGACTCAGTAATCATGAGCCTCCTGACAAAGAAAAGACTAGATGCCTTCACACTCGAGGATGCCCAGCTCAAGGTGAGTGACCACACCATTGTTGTTATCTGTGTCATTGAGACCTTTTTTGTATAGTTCTTCTGTGTATTCTTGCCATCTCTTCTGCTTATGTTAGGTCCTTATTGTTTCTGTCCTTTATCATGCCCATCCTTGCATGAATGTTCCCTTGATATCTCCAGTTTTCTTGAAGATATCTCTAGTGTTTCCTATTCTATTGTTTTCCTCTATTTCTTTGCATTGTTCATTTAAGAAGGCCTTTTTATCTATCCTTGCTATTCGCTGAAACTCTGCATTCAGTTGAATATATCTTTCCCATTCTCCCTTGCGTTTTTTCTCTCTTCTTTCCTCAGCTATTTGTAAAGCCTCCTCAGACAACCACTTTGTCTTCTTGCATTTCTTTTTCTTTGGGATGGTTTTGGCTACTGTCTCCTATACAATGTAATGAAGTTCGCACATAGTTCTTCAGGCACTCTGTCTACCAGAGCTAATCCTTTAAATCTCTTGATTACCTCCACTGTAGAATCATAAAGAGTTTAATTTAGGTCATACCTGAATGGCCTAGTGGTTTTTCCTACTTTCTTCAACTTAAGCCTGAATTTTGCAATAAGGAACTCATGATCTGATCCACAGTCAGCTCCAGGTCTAGGATCCTTTGGACTGCAAGAAGATCAAACCAGTCAATCCTAAAGGAAATCAACCCTGAATATTCATTGGAAGAACGGTTGCTAAAGCTGAAGCTCCAATAATTTGGCCACCTGATGTGAAGAGCCAACTCACTGAAAAAGACCCAGGTGATGGGAAAGATTGAAGGCAAAAGGATAAAAGGGGTAGTGAAGGATAAAATGTTAGATAGCATCACTGACTCAATGGACATGAACCTGAGCAAACTCCAGGAGTTAGTGGAGGACAGAGGAGCCTGGAATGCTATGGTCCATGGGATTAAAATAATTGTAAATGACTTAGCCACTGAACAACAACAACAAATGACTTCAGTGGTGAATTCTACCAAACATTTAAAGAATTAATATCAATTCTCAAACTCTTCTGAAAAATTGAAGAGCATAGAATACTTTCAAACATTTTACAAGACAAGGATTACCTGGTTACCAAAACCAGCCAAAAACACCACGAGAAGACAAAATTGTAGCTCAGTATCTCTGATGAACATAAATGCTAAATACTCAACAAAATATTTAGCAAATAAAATTCAATAATACATTAAAAGGATCATATAGCATGATCAAATGGAATTTATTCCAGGTATACAAGGATAACTCACCAACTGTGAATCAATCAATATGATAAACCACATTAACAAAGGATAAAATATGATCATCTCAAGATGTAGAAAAAATATTTGACAAAATCAGCATCCAGTTATGATAAAACTTTTAAGTGTGGGTATAGAGGGAACATATCTCAACATAATAAAGCCATATATGAAAAGTCCATAGTTCCTTTAAGCTTGGGAACAAGACAAGGATATTGACTCTTACTGCTTTTATTCAACATAGTATTGGTAGTCCTAGGAAGGGCAATTAGGCAAAAATAAATAAACAGAAGGCATCAATCAGAAAAGAAGAAATAAAACAGTAAATATTTGCAAATGACATATTATAGATAGAAAACACTAAGGACTTCACCAAAAAATTATCAGAACTAATAACAAATTCACTAAAATTGCAGAATATAAAATCAATTTACAAAAGTCTGCTGCATTTCTATTCAGTAAAATGAACTATCAGAGAAATTAAGAAATCAATTTCATTTACAAATACAGCCAAAAATTAAAAAATTTAGGAATAGATTGAAAGATCTGTATAGAGAAAAGTATAAGATATTGATGAAAGGAATCAAAGAAAATACAAATGAAAGATATTTCATGCTTATGGGTTAGAAAAGTAATAGTGTTAAAATATCTGAAGTACTATAGATTAAATTCAATCCCTATAAAATACCCAATAATATTTTTCACAAAAATAGAATTAACAATCCTAAAATTTGTATAGAACCACAGAAAACCCCAAATAGCCGAAGAAAGCGTGTGAAAGAAGAACAAAACAGGGGACAACAGGATTCCTAATTTCAAACTGTATTACAAAACTGGTAATCCAAACAGCATTGTATTGGCATAAAAACAAACACAAAGATCATTGTTAGAAATCCCAGGCAGATATACATGTCAGACAGATAGAAATTCAGATATATATATCAATTAATTTATGACAAAGGAGCAAAGAATACAATGGGGAAATGATAGTCTCATATATATGTATGACTATACATATATAAAATGGAATATTACTCAGCCAAAAAAGGAAGGAGTTTTTGCCATTTGTATGGTCTCACTTATTTGTAGAATAAACCTCCCACACCCACCTACACCTGCCCCCGGCGCAACGCTCAGACTCATAGATACAGAGAATATAGATTGGTGGTTTCCAGATGTAGGGTGGTGGTAGGTGAAATGGATGAAGGTGGTAAAAGGTACAAACTTCTGTTTATTAAATAAATAAGTTTTGGAGATGTAAAGTACATGATGGTGACTATAGTTAATAAATACTGTATTGTATATTTGAAAATTCCTAGAGAATATATCTTAAAAGTTCTCATCACAAGAAAAAATGTGTAACTATTCTTGGTGATAGATGTTAACTAGACTTATTGTGGTGATCACTTCACAATATATACAAATATTGAATCATTTATGTTGTGCCCTTGAAACTTATTATATGTCAATTGCATATTAATAAAAAATAAGAAAGCAAATTCTAAAAAAGAAAAAAAGAGTAGCTGGCTAGAAAACAGGAAAATGTAGGAAAATAGTATTATAGAAACATATAATTAATAAAAAGTTATTTTCTGGATTATGTCATTGTATTTTTTGGCCTTCTTTTACTTTTTTTAAAGTAATTGCTCTTATTTTTCTTAATAAATATTCACTTTTTACCTGATTTTATAGTCATATTTTAAAAATTCTTTTTCTTAAATGAGACCTCTCCTGTATAAGCTTTGGGCCCCACATAACTTGATTCCAGCCTTGCCTGTTTGGTATAGAATGTGGATCTCCTGGAAAAACTAGTGATATGATTAGTGATGCAGTATTCCCATTTCCCTACATTTTTTTTTCAATTTTTAAAATAAATATATATAATTTATTGAAGTACAATTGAAATGTTTCAGGTACACAGCAAGATGATTGTTATAAAAATACACATATATTATTTTTGAAGTTATTTTCCATCATAAGTTCTTATAAGATATTGACTATAGATATCCCTTATAAGATATTCCCTATGCTATGCAGTAAACCTTGTTGCATATCTATTTTTTAATTAGAAATCTAGCATTCTATTCATACTAGATCAAACAAGTGGAGTCAAAATGTCATAATTTTTTTAATTAGGCAAAAACTTATAAATTTTGTAAAAGATATATATATATTATACATATTTTTATATATGTATACAAAAGCTTTTCTACTACACTTGATAAAGGCTTAAAAGAACATCAAAAAAAGAGAAGAGATGGAAAAATTGGAGAACATAAAAAATTAAGCACTGCATATGAAATAAAGTGAAACAAACTAGATAAAAGTAAAAGGTCATCATATAGTCTAGTTTTTAAACATAACAGCTCATTAGAAACATATCTGGAGCACTGGGGAGAAAAGCAATACCTGAGCATTTGTATTTTTCAAAAAATTTCAAGATAATTCTGATATGCATCTGGATTTTAAAAAGTGATTACAGGTTTTTCTATTAGATCCTAGTTTTGGTGATAATGGGCTTCCCTGATAGCTCCTAGAAGCTATATACCTGCATAACTTATCTCCTCAAAGCTAAGAGAGGCAGTGCACTAAGTCGTGTCTGACTCTTGCGACCCCATGGACTGTAGCCTGCCAGGCTCCTCTGTCTATGGGATTCTCCAGGCAAGAATACTGGAGTGGGTTGCCATTTCCTTCTCCAGGGGATCTTCTGACCCAGGAATCGAACCCAGGTCTCCAGCATTGCAGGCAGATTCTTTACCGATTGGGGTTGGTGAGGGGGGTGTAAGAACAAGAAAGCAAATAGAACAGGGTGGACAAAGAGTGGAATGATTAAGATTAATGGGGGCTCTAACTGGATCCATTTGGTCATGGCTCCCTGGCCCTCGCAGGCTCTCAACAATCACATGAGATTTTAGGAATGCACCACACAGAATTGATTAGTGAAAGGATATACCACATAGAACTGATTTGTTAAATATCACCCCTCCCTTACCCTCTGCCTCCAACATAGTCCCTAGAGTACTACAGGCAGGGAAGACCTAAACTATTGGGAGGAATCCCTAACACTTTTCCAGAGTAGAATTCGATTAAGTCCAAAAAGGGTCCTTCTTTTAAGGGCTTTGGGAAACTAGACACTGCAATTTTATTAGTATTGGCGACATTTGTTTGGAGCAAATTCAGCTCCAGGAGCTGCACGGTTGAATGCAGGAGGGGTTCCACCAATTGCCCCAATTCTTTCCATTGTAGCAGCTTGGCCAAAGCGTTCAGTTGTTGGTGGGGTCAATCCCAAGGTTCCATCTGGCATCATAGTGGCTGGTCCTGGAGGACCTGGGGTACCAGCTGGCACAGGAGCAGGGGACATGGCACCTCTGTTGTTTATGCCCATAGCACCTCCCATCGCCATCTGACCCATCCGTATCTCTTGCTTTCTCGCATCAGGGAAGGTTCCCTTGAATCCTTCCTGCTGTCGTCGCATCATTTCTTCTTCAAAGCTAAGCATTGTGCCTTAAAATATTTTTCCTGTGTCACTTAAGTTGACGGATTAATATAGATTCAACCTTGTAAGATGTATATCTTTTCCTTTCCAGACACAAAACCACTTATCTATAGGAAGCAGAAAGTTGGGGGCAAGGGGAGTGAAGCTTTCACATTGCACTAATGCAGCAGTATTCAAATACAGTGTGATTGTGTTTTTTTCTGGACAAATCTCTAGTAGCTCAGCTGGTAAAGAATCTGTCTGGAATGTAGGAGACCCTAGTTCAATTCCTGGGTAGGGAAGATCCACTGGAGAAGGATTAGGCTACACACTCCTGTATTGGGCTTCCTTGGTGGCTCAGCTGGTAAAGAATCTGCCTGCAATGTGGGAGACCAGGGTTCGATCCCTGGGTTGGGAAGATTCCCTGGAGAAGGGAAAGGCTACCCACTCAAATATTCTGGCCTGGAGAATTCCATTGACTGTATTGTCCATGGGGTCACAAAGAGAAGGGTTTGGCTACCCACTCCAGTATTCTTCAGCTTCCCTGGTGGCTCAGCCAGTAAAGAATCTGCCTGCAATGTGGGAGACCTGGATTAGGAAGATCCCCTGGAGAAGGGGACACGACTGAGCACCTTTCACTTTTAATTTCACTTTCGCTTTTGACTCTCAGTTCAGTTCAGATTGCATACTCAGTTCAATCACTCAGTCATGTCTGACTTTTTGCAACCCCATGGACTGCAGCATGCCAGGCTTCTCTGTCCGTCACCAACTCCTGGAGTTTACTCAAACTCATGATCATTGAGTCAGTGATGCCATCCAACCATCTCATCCTCTGTCATCCCCTTCTCCTCCCTCCTTCAATCTTTCCCAGCATCAGGGTCTTTTCAAATGAGTCAGCTCTTCGCATCAGGTGGCCAAAGTATTGGAGTTTCAGCTTCAACATCAGTCCTTCCAGTGAATATTCAGGACTGATTTCCTTTAAGATGGCCTGGTTGGATCTCCTTGCAGTCCAAGGGACTCTCAAGAGTCTTCTCCAACACCACAGTTCAAAAGCATCAATTCTTCGGTGCTCAGCTTTCTTTATAGTCCAACTCTCATATCCATGCATGACCACTAGAAAAACCATAGCCTCGACTAGACAGACCTTTGCTGGCAAAGTAATGTCTCTGCTTTTGAAAATGCTATCTAGGTTGGTCATAACTTTCCTTCCAAGGAGTAAGCGTCTTTTAATTTCATGGCTGCAGTTACCATCTGCAGTGATTTTGGAGCCCCCCAAAATAAAGTCTGCTACTGTTTCCCCATCTATTTGCCATGAAGTAATGAAGAAGGCTGAGCACCGAAGAATTGATGCTTTTGAACTGTGGTTTTGGAGAAGACTCTTGAGAGTCCCTTGGACTGCAAGGAGATCCAACCAGTCCATCCTAAAGGAGATCAGCCCTGGGATTTCTTTGGAAGGAATGATGCTAAAGCTGAAACTCCAGTACTTTGGCCACCTCATGCGAAGAGTTGACTCATTGGAAAATACTGATGCCGGGAGGGATTGGGGGCAGGAGGAGAAGGGGACGACAGAGGATGAGATGGCTGGATGGCATCACTGACTCGATGGGTGTGAGTTTGAGTGAACTCCGGGAGTGGGTGATGGACAGGGAGACCTGGCGTGCTGTGATTCATGGGGTCGCAAAGAGTCGGACATGACTGAGCGACTGAAGTGAACTGAACTGGACTGAATGGGACCAGATGCCATGATCTTAGTTTTCTGAATGTTGAGCTTTAAGCCAACTTTTTCACTCTCCTCTTTCACTTTCATCAAGAGGCTCTTTAGTTCTTTTTCACTTTCTGCCCTAAGGGTGGTGTCATCTGCATATCTGAGGTTATTGATATTTCTCCTGACAATATTGATTCCAGTTTGTGCTTCATCTAGCCCAGCGTTTCTCATGATGTACTCTGCATATAAGTTAAATAAGCAGGGTGACAATATACAGCCTTGACATACTCCTTTTTCTATTTGGAACCAGTCTGTTGTTCCATGTCCAGTTCTAACTGTTGCTTCCTGACCTGCATACAGATTTGTCAAGAGGCTGACAAAAAAAAAAAACCCTGGTTTTGTTTTGCTGTAGGCACATTTTTCTTTGTTCTCATTTAATGATCATTAGAAAGAGTCACTGGATTAACTGAGACTGCCTCTATATGACTTTTTGAATCAAAGGGCTCCAGATTAAAGTAGTTTCTCTCTCTTTAAAAGTACATTGAAAAAAGTACTTGCAGCCATAAAAAGCAGAAATGTTCCAAGGAGAGAGACTGAACCAACTTTTTGAAGAGCTATCTCTATTTCTATATGTGGCTTTGTCAATAATTCAGTGGCAGTGATCCTGATAAAGTCCTAAGTGAACATTGACAGTTTGTATTAAAGCTTTCAAAATTTATTTTAGTTTTTGTGAGTTAGCTAAATTTAAAAAGTAATTTTAAATTACTAATTTAAAAGTACATACTCTCTTCCCTGCCATTTTCTAATAATACATTTGATCTCTAGATGTTGAAGTTAGAAATAATTTTCTCTGGGAAATAAAACTAACAGTGTGCATTACAACATGAAAAACACACAAGTATAAAAGTGAGGCTGATAGAAATTTTAAATCTCTGCCAGACATGAACTTTGGACTAAAAGAAAAGGAAGCCAAATGATATTGTTGAAGCACCTAATATTCTAAGTTATCATTGTAGATGTTTTCCCTTATATTATCTCATTATATTTTTTAACCTTAAAAAGTAGGTTTTATTCTCTCTCTCTCTCTCTCTCCGTGTTTCTCTCTTTACAAATAAAGAAAGCCAGGTTTACAGAATTGAGATAGTTTTCTCAGGGTCCCAGATATCTAGATGCAAAGCTGGAATACAGGACCCTTTGACTTAGAAGCTCTTGCACTTTTCTCCAATGTCTGCTTATGTCAGGGGGATAGAACTATTACATTCTTAGCTATTGTTACAGAATATGTGGAGCAGTAATTTAAAATGTAAAGTTGTAACATACAGTTTACATTGGAAGCAAAAAGCTGTGAAATGTCTTGTGTCTTACATTCTGTGTATTTATGCAACTGATTAGTCTGTTATTGACTTCTCTCCAGCCAGACTGCATCTGTAATCCACAAAGATCTGAGCAGCTGCCCCCTCAGTCTCTCTGTATTATCACAGTTTGGTTTAAATAAACTAGATAGTAACAATGAAAAAGTCCTGCATGTTCAGCTATACAATAGTACCATTAAATATTACTTCAGTACAGTAGTACTATAGCCTTGCTTTGTATAGTCTTTGTATAGTCTTATACCTATATATGGAGAAGGCAATGGCACCCCACTTCAGTACTCTCGCCTGGAAAATCCCATGGATGGAGGAGCCTGGTGGGCTGCAGTCCATGGGGTCGCTGAGTCGGACATGACTGAGCAACTTCACTTTGACTTTTCACTTGCATGCATTGGAGAAGGAAATGGCAACCCACTCTAGTGTTCTTGCCTGGAGAATCCCAGGGACTGCGGAGCCTTGTGGGCTGCCGTCTGTGGGGTCGCACAGAGTCGGACACGACTGAAGTGACTTAGCAGCAGCAGCAGCATACCTATATATAACTTTATTTGTTTGGGCTCCAAAATCACTGCAGATGGTGATTGCAGCCATGAAATTAAAAGAGGCTTACTCCTTGGAAGGAAAGTTATCATCAACCTAGATAGCATATTCAAAAGCAGAGACATTACTTTGCCAACAAAGGTCTGTCTAGTCGAGGCTATGGTTTTTCCAGTGGTCATGTATGGATGTGAGAGTTGGACTGTGAAGAAAGCTGAAGGCTGAAGAATTGATGCTTTTGAACTGTGGTGTTGGAGAAGACTCTTGAGAGTCCCTTGGACTGCAAAGAGATCCAACCAGTCCATCCTAAAGGAGATCAGTTCTGGGTGTTCATTGGACGGACTAATGCTGAAGCTGAAAGTCCAATACTTTGGCCACCTCATGCAAAGAGTTGACTCATTGGAAAAGACGCTGATGCTGGGAGGGATTGGGAGCAGGAGGAGAAGGGGACGACAGAGGATGAGATGGTTGGATGGCATCACCGACTCGATGGACATGAGTTTGGGTAAATAAACTTCAGGAGTTGGTGATGGACAGGGAGGCCTGGTGTGCTGCGATTCATGGGGTCACAAAGAGTCGGACACTACTGAGCGACTGAACTGAACTGAACTGAACTGATACCTATACATCTTATAGTCTTTGTATAGTCTTATACCTATATATCTTAGAGGGCAGAGATCTTGATTATCTAGTCTTTTTCTTATCAGTTCTTATCACAGTTATAGAGTACAGGCTCCAGGCACATGGACTTCAGTAGTTGTAGCATGTGGGCTCAGTAGTTGTGTTGTGCAGCTCCAGGGTGTGGGGGCTTCAGTAGCTCCAGCATACAGGTTCAGTAGTTGGAGCTTATGTGCCCTAGAGTATATGGGCTTCAGTAGTTGTGGCTCATGGGCTTAACATTTAGAAACCAAATGTGTTATGAGGAAATCGGAGGGAAGAGAGTAGGTACCAAATTACTTTTCATATTTAGCTAGCTCACAAAAACTAAAATAAATTTGGAAAGTTTTATAAAAACTCTCAATGTTCACTTAGGACTTCATCACAATCACTGACACGTTTCCACTGAATCATTGGCAATCACTATCACAGGGAGTGAAATTTAGAAAAAGTTCAATAAAAGGCTGCTAAAATGGATGAATGAATTAGACTTGGTGATTATAATAACTTTTCCAAAGAAGCTCCTCATTTAAGAATTCCTATTTTTCTTTTCTTTTTTTGTGTAAAATAATTCATTTGTGTAAAATATTTTAATTGGAGGCTAATTACTTTACAATATTGTAGTGGTTTTTGGCATACATTCACATGAATCAGCTGTGGGTGTACATGTGTCCCCCATCCTGAACCCCTCTCCTACCTGCCTCCCCATCCCATCCCTCAGGCTTGTACCAGTGCACCAGCCCTGAGTGCCCTGTCTCATGCATTGAACCTGGACTGGCAATCTATATCACATATGGTAATATACATGTTTCAGTGATATTCTCTCAAATCATCCCATCCTCGCCTTCTCCCACAAGAGTCCAAAAGTCTGTTCTTTACATCTGTGTCTCTTTATCTGTCTTGCATATAAGGTCATTGTTACCGTCTTTATAAATTCCATATATATGCATTATTATACAGTATTGGTGTTTTTCTTTCTGACTTACTTCACTCTGTTTAATAGGCTCCAGTTTCATCCAACTCATTAGAACTGATTCAAATGCATTCTTTTCTGTAGCTGAGTAATAGTCCATTGTGTATGTGTACCACAGATTTCTTATCCATTCATCTGTCGATGGACATCTAGGTGGCTTCCATGTCCTAGCTATTGTAAACAGTGCTGTGATGAACAATGGGATACACGTGTCTCTTTCAATTCTGGTTTCCTTGGTGTGTATGCCCAGTAGTGGGATTGCTGGGTCGTATGGAAGTTCTATTTCCAGTTTTTTAAGGAATCTCCACATTGTTCTCCATAGTGGCTGTACTAGTTTGCATTCCCACCAACAGTGTAAGAGGGTTCCTTTTTCTCCACAACCTCTAAACCATTTATTGCTTGTAGACTTTTTGATAGCAGCCATTCTAACTGGTGTGAGATGGTACCTCATTGTGGTTTTGATTTGCATTTCTCTTGTTAAGCATCTTTTCATGTGTTTGTTAGCCATATGTATGTCTTCTTTGGAGAAATGTCTGTTTAGTTCTTTGGCCCATTTTTTTATTGGGTCATTTATGTTTCTGGAACTGAGTTGCATGAGCTGCTTGTATATTTTGGAGATTAATTCTTTGTCAGTTGCTTCATTTGCTATTATATTCTCCCATTCTGAAGGCTGTCTTTTCACCTTGCTTATAGTTTCATTCGTTGTGCAAAAGCTTTTAAGTTTAATCAGGTCCCATTTGTTTATTTTTCCTTTTATTTCCAATATTCTGGGACCTGGGTCATAGAGGATCCTGCTGTGATTTATGTCAGAGTATTTTGCCTATGGTTTTCTCTAGGAGTTTTATAGTTTCTGGCCTTACGTTTAGATCTTTAATCTACTTTGAGTTTATTTTTGTGTGTGGTGTTAGAAAGTGTTCTAGTTTCATTCTTTTGCAAGTGTTTGACCAGTTTTCCTAGCACCATTTGTTAAAGAGATTGTCTTTTCTCCATTGTATATTCTTGCCTCCATTGTCAAAGATAAGGTGTCCATAGATGTGTGGATTTATCTCTGGGCTTTCTATTTTGTTCCATTGGTCTATATCTCTGTCTTTGTGCCAGTACCATACTGTCTTGATGACTGTAGCTTTGTAGTAAAGTCTGAAGTTAGGTAGGTTGATTCCTCCAGTTCCATTCTTCTTTCTCAAGATTGCTTTGGCCATTCGAGGTTTTTTGTATTTCCATACAAATTGTGAAATCATTTGTTCTAGCTCTGTGAAGAATACTGTTGGTAGCTTGATAGGGATTGCATTGAATCTATAGATTGCTTTGGGTAGTATACTCATTTTCACTGTATTGATCCTTCTGATCCATGAACATGGTATATTTCTCCATCTATTTGTGTCCTCTTTGATTTCTTTCATCAGTGTTTTATAGTTTTCTATATATAGGTCTTTTGTTTATTTAGGTAGGTTTATTCCTAAATATTTTATTCTTTTCATTGCAATGATGAATGGAATTGTTTCCTTAATTTCTCTTTCTGTTTTCTCATTGTTAGTGTATAGGAATGCAAGGGATTTCTGTGTGTTAATTTTATATCCTGCAACTTTACTATATTCATTAATTAGCTCTAGTAATTTTCTGGTGGAGTCTTTAGGGTTTTCTATGTAGAGGATCATGTCATCTGCAAACAGTGAGAGTTTTACTTCTTCTTTTGCAATCTGGATTCCTTTTATTCCTTTTTCTTCTCTGATTGCTGTGGCCCAAACTTCCAAAACTATGTTGAATAGTAGTGGTGAGAGTGGGCACCCTTGTCTTGTTCCTGACTTTAGGGGAAATGCTTTCAATTTTTCATCATTGAGGATAATGTTTGCTGTGGGTTTATCATATATGGCTTATATTGTGTTGAGGTATGTTCCTTCTATGCCTGCTTTCTAGAGTTTTTTTTTTTTTTTTAATCATAAATGGATGTTGAATTTTGTCAAAGGCTTTCTCTGCATCTATTGAGTTAATCATATGCTTTTTATCTTTCAATTTGTTAATGTGGTATATCACATTGATTGACTTATAAATATTGAAGAATCCTTGCTTCCCTGGGATAAAGCCCACTTGGTCATGATATATGATCTTTTTAATATGTTGTTGGAGTCTGTTTGCTAGAATTTTGTTGAGAATTTTTGTATCTATGTTCATCAGTGATATTGGCCTGTAGTTTTCTTTTTTTGTGGCATCTTTGTCTCATTTTGGTATTAGGGTGATGGTGGCCTCATAGAATGAGTTTGGCAGTTTACCTTCCTCTGCAATCTTCTGGAAGAGTTTGAGTAGGATAGCTTTTAGCTCTTCTCTAAATTTTTGGTAGAATTCACCTGCGAAGCCATCTGGTCCTGGGCTTTTGTTTGTTGGAAAATTTTTGACTACGGTTTCGATTTCCATGCTTGTGATGGGTCTGTGAAGATTTTCTATTCCTGATTCAGTTTTGGAAGGTTATACTTTTCTAAGAATTTGTCCATTTCTTCCACATTGTCCATTTTATTGGCATATAATTGCTGATAGTAGTCCCTTATGATCCTTTGTATTTCTGTGTTATCTGTTGTGACTTCTCCATTTTCGTTTCTAATTCTGTTGATTTGATTCATCTCCCTGTGTTTCTTGATGAGTCTGGCTAATGATTTGTCTATTTTATTTATCTTCTCAAAGAACCAGCTTTTAGTTTTTTTGATTTTTGCTATAATCTTCTTTGTTTCTCTTTCATTTATTTCTGCCCTAATTTTTATGATTTCTTTCTTTCTACTAACCCTGGGGTTCTTCATTTCTTCTTTTCCTAGTAGTTTTAGGTGTAAAGTTAGGTTATTTATATGATTTTTCTCTTGTTTCTTGAGGTAAGCTTGTACTGCTATGAATGTTCCCCTTAGCACTGCTTTTACTGAATCCTGTAGGTTTTGGGTTGTTGTGTTTTCATTTTCATTTGTTTCTATGCATATTTTGATTTCTTTTTTAATTTCTTCTGTGATTTGTTGGTTATTCAGAAGCGTGTTGTTTCGCCTCCATATGTTTGTATTTTTAATAGTTCTTTTCCTGTAGTTGACATCTAATCTTACTGCACTGTCATCAGAAAAGATGCTTAAAATGACTTCAATTTTTTTGAATTTACCAAGACTAGATTTATGGCCCAGGATGTGATCTATCATGGAGAATGTTTCATGTGCACTTGAGAAAAAGGTGATATTCATTGTTTTAGGGGTGAAATGTCCTAAAGATATCAATTAGGTCTAACTGGTCCATTGCATCATTTAAAGTTTGTCTTTCCTTGCTAATTTTCTGTTTAGTTGATCTATCCATAGCTGTGAGTGGGGTATTAAAGTCTCCCACTATTATCATGTTACTGTTAATTTCCCCTTTCATACTTGTTAGCATTTGCCTTACATATTGCGGTGCTCCTATGTTGGGTGCATGTATATTTATAATTGTTATATCTTCTTCTTGTATTTATCCTTTGATCATTATGTAGTGTCCTTCTTTGTCTCTTTTCACTGCCTTTATTTCGAAGTCTATTTTATCTGATATGAGTATTGCTACTTCTGCTTTCTTTTGGTCTCCATTGCATGAGATATCTTTTCCAGCCCTTCAATTTCAGTCTGTATGTGTCCCTTGTTTTGAGGTGGATCTCTTGTAGACAGCATATATAGGGGTCTTAGCAATCTAAACAAAATGAAAAGGCAGAGAAATATTCAGCAGGTAAAGGAACATGATAAATGCCCACCAAACCAAACTAAAGAGGAAGAGATAGGGAGTCTACCTGAAAATGAATTCAGAATAATGACAGTAAAGATCTAAAATCTTGAAAACAAAATGGAGTTACAGATAAATAGAATAGAGAGAAGGATTAAGAAGATGCAAGAAATGTTTAACAAGGACCTAGAAGAAATAAAAAACAATCAATAATGAATAATGCAATAACTGAATTCAAAAGCACTCTGGAGGGAACCAACAGTAAAATAACTGAGGCAGAAGATAGGATAAGTGAGGTGGAAGATAGAATGGTGGAAATAAATGAAGCAGAGAGGAAAAAAGGAAAAAGAATGAAAAGAAATGAGGACAACCTCAGAGACCTCTTGGACAACGTTAAATGCCCCAACATTGAATCATAGGAGTCTCAGAAGAAGAAGACAAAAAAGGTCATGAGAAAATACTTGAGGAGATAATAGTTGAAAACTTCCCTAAAATGGGAAAGGAAATAGCCACCCAAGTCCAAGAAACCCAGAGTCCCAAACAGGATAAACCCAAGGCAAAACACCCCAAGACACATATTAATAAAATTAATGAATATCAAACACAAAGAGCAAATATTAAAAGCAGCAAGGAAAAAGCAACAAGTAACACACAAGGAGATTCCAATAAGGATAATAGCTGATCTTTCAATAGATTCTCTTCAGACCAGGAGGGAATGGCAGGACATACTTAAAGTGATGAAAGAGAAAAATCTACAACCCAGATTACTATACCCAGCAAGGATCTCTTTCAAATATGAAGAATAAATCAAAAGCTTTACAGACGAGCAAAAGCTGAGAGAATTCAGCACCACCAAACCAGCTCTTCAGCAAATGCTAAAGGATCTTCTCTAGACAGGAAACACAGAAAAGGTTTATAAACTCAAACCCAAAACAACAAAGTAAATGGCAACGGGATCATACTTATCAATAATTACCTTAAATGTAAATGGGTTGAATGCCCCAACCAAAAGACGAAGCCTGGCTGAATGGATACAAAAATAAGAATTCCTATTTTTCTTAAGCTTTCCATTTACTAGAACCCATGAGATCATTCAAGGGACTTTTTCTCTTTGGCTACTTTAATATTCATAAATTTATCAGATATGTCATTTAAAAATTTTTTTAATATTTATTTATTTATTTTTGATTGCACTGAGTCTTTGTTGCTGTGTGCTGGCTTTATCTAGTTGTGATGAGTGGGGGCTACTCGTCTTTGCAGTACATGGGCTTCTCATGATGTGGCTTCTCTTATGGACTACAGGCTCTAGGCACGTAGGCTTCAGTAGTTGTAGCATGAGGGCTCAATAGTTGCAGTGTGTGGCTCCAGGGTGTGGGGGCTTCAGTAGTTGCAGCACACAGGCTCAGTAGTTGCCATTTACATGCCCTAGAGTGTGTGGGCTTCAGTAGTTGTGGCTCATGGGCTCAAGAGTTGTGGCTCGTGGTCTCTAGAGCAGGGGCTCAGAAGTTGCAGTGCATGGGCTTAATTGCTCCATGGCATGTGAAATCCTCCCAGAGCAGGGATTGATCTGGTGTCCCCTGCATTGGCAAGTGGATTCTTAGGTACTATGCCACCAGGGAAGTCCCAGAAATGTCATTTTATGTTTTAAATGTCTATAACACCTGACTCTTTTTATTTTCATTGTCACTACTTCTATTCCATATCTCCTCAGGAACTGTTTTCTGTACTTCAGTTCACTCTGTCTTTTATTCTATTTATCCATCCATCATTTCATTTCTCCAGCAAACATTTTGATAGTGTTTGTTCAAAACACAGTAAGCAGAGTATCAAAATACAGTGTGATAAGTGCTGTAAGAAAAGATTATTTATGGTGCTATGTGATCACAGAAAAGGATGATTTTTACCTAATTTGGGAGGGAGATTCAGTGACAGCTTCTTGGAGGAGATGTTATTTGAGTTGATCTTCAAAGAATCAGTTGAGTTAGAAAGGCAAAGAAGATGAAAAAGGGCAAAATAACAACAGTGTTCCTTGTTCCTCCCCTGTTGTATAACCATTTATTATTTTTTTCAATTAAGAATTGATGTATAGTTTGCTTGCAATATCATGTTAGTTGTAGGTGTTTGTACATGCATGCTCAGTCACTTCAGTTGTGTCCAACTCTTTGTGACCCTGTGGACTATAGCCAGCCAGGTTTCTTTGTCCATGGGTTTCTCCAGGCAAGAATACTGGAGGGGGTTGCCATGCCCTCCTCCAAGGAATCTTCCTGACCCAGGGTTTGAACCCATGTCAACCACGTCTCTGCCTTGCTGGCAGATTCTTTACCACTGAGCCACTGGGGAAGCCCCAGTTTTAGGTGTACAAGATAGTAATTCTATGTTTTATAGGTTAGGAACAATACAAAGTTATAATATTACTGACTATAGTCCCTATGCTGTACATTACATCCCTGTGACTTATTTATAATTGATAGTTTGTACCTTTTAATCCCCGTCATCTGTTTTGTTCATCACCCTTCTAGCCTCCCCTTTGGCAACCAATAATTTGTTCTCTGTATCTGTGAGCCTGATTTTGTTTTGTTATATTTATTTGTTTTGCTTTTTAGATTCTATTTAATGAAAGAAAAATACACTGTCTTTCTTTGTCTGACTTATTTCATTTAACGTAATACCATCTAGGTCCATCCATGTTATCACAAGTGGCAAGATTTTGTTCTTTTTATGGCTGATTAATATTTCATTTTATATATACACAACATCTTCTTTATCCATTCATCTGTCAGTGGACACAGATTGCTTCCATATCTTGGCTGTTGTAAATAGTGCTACAACGAACAGTGAGGTGCATACAAATTAGTGTTTTCATTTTCTCTAATAAACACCCAGGAGTGGAATTGTTGGATTGTATGATAGTTCTATTGTTAATTTTTTGAGGAATCTTCATATTGTTTTCCAGAGTTAGCTGCACCAATCTACATTCCTATCAGTGCACAAGGATTCCCTTTTCTTCACAACCTTGCCAACACTTGTTATTTCTTGTCTTTTTTATGATAGGCATTCTGACAGATATGAGGTGATATTATTATGGTTTTCATTTGCATTTCTCTAATGGTTAGTGATGTTGAAAATCTTTTCATGTTCTTGTTGGTCATCTGTAGGTCTTCTTTGGAGAAATGCCTATTCAGGTACTCTGCCTATTTTAAAATCAAGTTGTTTTGATATTGAGTTGTATGAGTTCTTTTTTAATTTTGGATATTAACTCCTTATATATAATTTTAAAATATCTTCTCCCATTCAGTGGTTACCTTTTTGTTTTGTTGATTGTTCTCTTCATTGTATAGGTGCTTTTTAGTTTGATATACTCCTTTTTGTTTAATTTTGCTTTTGTTTCTCTTGTCTGAGGAGACAAAACCAGTTTTCTTCTAGAACTATTATGGTTTCAGTCCTTGCATTTAAGTCTTTAATCTACTTTGTTTATTTTTGTATATGGAGTGATAAAATGTTCTATTTTCATTCTTTTGTGTAATAACTGTCCAATTTTCCTAGCACTGTCCAATTTTCTTTTTCCCATTCTTGTCTCTTTTGTCATGTGTTAGTTAAATATATGTGGTGGGTTTATTTCTGGGTTTTCTATTTTGTTAATTGATCCATGTGTCTATTTTGTGCTAGTACAATACTAATTTGATTATTACATTTTTGTAGTATAATTTGAAGCTGGGGAGTGTGATACCTTCTGCTTCTTCTTCCTCAAGATTGCTTTCTTTATTCAGGGTCTTTTGTGATTCCGTACACATTTTATGATTATTTGTTCTAGTTCTGTGAAAAATGCCATTGATATTTTAAGAGAGATGGGTTTGCCATAGATGACTTTTATTATTTAAGGTGTGTTCCTTCTGTACCCACTCTGTTAAGAGTTCTTATCATGAACGGATGTTGAATTTTGTTAAATACCTTTTCTCTATCCAATGAGCTGATCCTATTATTTTTATTACTGTTTTGTAGTATATCATGTTGATTGATTTGCAAATGTTCCTGGAGTGAGTCCGACTTGATTGTGATGTATGAACCTTTTAATGTATTGTTGAATTTGCTTTTCTAATATTTTGCTGAGGGTTTTTGCATCTAGTTTATCAGGGATGTTGGCCTGTAATTTTTATTGTAGTGTCTTTGTCTTGTTTTGGTATCAGGATAATGCTGGCCTCGTGGAATGAGTTTGGAAGCATTCCCTACAGTCTTTAATACTTCAGAATTGTTTGAAAAGCACACGAATTAACCCGTCTTTAAATGTTTGGTAGAATTCCCTGTGAAGCTGTCTGTTCTTGGACTTTTGTTTATTGGTAGTTTTTTTTAAATTACTGATTCAATTTCATTACTGGTCCGTTTGGATTTCCTGTTTCTTCCTGATTTAGCCTTGAAAGGTGGTATGTTTCTTGGAATTTATCCATTTCCTCTAGGTGATCCAATTTGTTGTTGTATTATTATTCTTAATATTCTGTTATGATTGTTTGTATTTCTATGATATTGGTTGTAACTTCTCTTATTTCTAATTTTATTTATTTAGGTCCACTCTTTCTCTCTTTTTTTTCTGGTGCACTGCACCATTTCTTTTCCCTTGTTTCTGTTTTTCTCCATAGCAGTTCTTTACATCTGGCATATTGCATATTTCTACATATTCACCTACCATGTCTTTTATCAGAATTATCCAGTGACTTCCCTCCTCACCCTTAAGAAAAGTGGAACCTAATCACAGTGGCTGAAAAAACTATCATGAATGGCTTCTGTTACCCTGCTGACCTGTTTTTTTCCTATGAATCTCCTCAGTCACTCTGCCTCAATCACACTGGGCTCCTTGTTCCTTGAAGTCATCAGACTGCTTTCTGCCATAGGGCCTTTGCACTTGCTTTTCCCTCTGTTCATATTGTTTTCATAGATATATGCATGGCTAACACCCTCATTTCCTTCAGGACTTATTCTCATGATCACACAGCTCTTCCTTAACTATCTATTGTAATCCCATCAACTCCCCTCCCCACCCTTTTGCACCCCCTCCCTATTCCCCTTTTACTGTCTAGCAAATATCACCTTTTATCATACCATGCGTTTATTTATTTAACTCTTTTATTCCATGAAAACTGTAAGCTTCATGAGAACAGGGATTTTTTATTCTCTTAAAATCATGTAGAAAGTCTCAACAAATAGTGGTCAAATGAATGAATGAAAGTCTGGAAATGCAAAGATGTACGGGATTTTAAGAAAATGCTAAAACTAATTTGGCTTGGTGACTTCTGAGATCCCTGTTTGCATTGCTACGGTATTGTGGATACAGCAATGAGGCATCTCCTTCCTTAGACACTAGCTCAGTGCTGACTTTACTAAAGGGAAGGAAATATTTCACTTTAAGGGGTGGTAATGACTAACTTTCTCTCTCTCCCAGATAATGTTGTTTTGAACCTTCACCACCACCAGGGCTTTTCCATATGACCAACCTATGGGACTCGACTTCTGCAGAACTATGAATTTCCTGACTGCTGTTCATTGTCACATTACATAAGGATGTAGAGGAAAGGGAAGTTGGAGTTTTCAATTAATGGCCTCTTGGTGTGTAGGAGGCAAAACCATCTGCTGTGAAAGGATGAAAGTAGGGTAGAGATTATGAAATATAAACTGTCATTGAAGAGATTGGGAAACATGGCTGAGGAGAGAAAACCGAGTGGTTGAGCAGAACGAAGTGTTTGGGAAATACGTAGTATGTCAGGTATTTGATGTTGGTTTTTGCACTATGCATTATTTGTGCTATTGTTTTGTTAGGAAGATGAATGAATGAATTGAACCCCAATTCCTACTGTTAGAAACTGACAAACAAGAAATAATAACGTATTGTGATTTACCTATAGGAATCCTTGTTGTTCTCAAATTATAGGAGCATTTATGAAATGACCAAACATCTGATAAGTATATAAAGAAGGAGCATAGGGACCCTGGGACTTCCAAAAGGCAGGTCTTGGGGTTATTTTCTAGTCCTAGAGAGATTAACACTGAGATTGTGATTTACCAAGGATTCCTTGTGTGAGCTGTGCCTGTTACCAGGCAAAGCCTCGGGAAGAACATCCACAGTCAGAGCATCACTCAGGTCCCTTCCCTCTGGAATCAGGAGAGACTGCTGGAGATCAAATGTCCTAGTTCCTACCTTCATTAGACTCCCATAACATCAGCAATGAGAGTTACTTTTCAGAACAGAAAGTTGGATTAGAAGAATGTCCATGGGTGTGATATGATTATACTCTATATAAGCAGAATAGGGGTACAAGTAATCAGAAAAGGGGAGGAGCAGGAATTTTAGAGGTAAGCCTAGAGCCATTAAGACTTCCAGAAGAGGTGAGGAGACATCTACGAGATCCAGGACCTGGGATTCAGGACAGGAATTCAGGGACAGGAAATGGTTAGAACACATCTATAATGGAATATGAAAAAAATTTCATATTCAATTGCATATTCAATTTCATATTCAATTGATGCCATGGAGGACCAACTGGAGCCCATACCAAAAGAGAAGGAAGTAAAATAACATTTATAGGATACTATATACCTGAGATTTGTCTAGTACTTGTTCCATGGCACTGACACCTATTTATATCTCATAACAGTTCTGTAAAAGTACCATAATGCTTCGATTCTGCAAATGGCAAAACTGAGGCCTAGAAAAGCAAAATAAGTTGTTCAGGTATACACACTAATAAGTGGCCATGTTGAGATTAACCCTCAGTCTCCTGACTTGACACCCAGAGCTCTCAGTAGCTCATCCCACTTGGGCAGGAAATTGTAGCAGCCAGGCCACTGGGTGACAAGATTTTTGTCATAGTCTGGCAAAGGGCCTGTGTATACAAACGTGTTAAATGTCTTCTAATGGATAGATATAAAGCTCTACTGATTGTTTTTCAGTTTCTGGATTCTACTTCCCAGAGTCTCCTTGTGTCTTCTTTCATAGGCATTGGCCCATGGTTAATCTTCCAGTGCTGTGGGCCCTATTTGCCACATATGGCTAAGAAGGAAGGGTGTTTCTCCTGTTTTCCAGGCCCTGCAGCCCTAATAGACATGATAGCTCTCTGCTAGCAAAGATGGGGGATGGATACAAAGGGAGAGGGAAGAGAAAGAAGGTCAATCCATCTATTTTGTCTCTTTCTCCCTTCCCCTCTCATAGCTGCCTTTGCCATTCTCAGGCTAGACTGGGGAAAGAGACCTCCAGAGAAACAAAAGCTTTCTCCTGTGTCTGCTTGCTCATTTTTTTATCTGAAAAATATAGATTTCTTGAACTCTATATTTCCCCCATGCTCTGGGGATATGCTGAGGGCTATGTGAAAGTTGCTCAGTCATGTCCGACTCTTTGAGACTCAGTGGATTGTATAGTCCATGGAATTCTCCAGGCCAGAATAACTGGAGTGGGTAGCCTTTCCCTTCTTCAGGGGACCTTTCCAACCCAGGGATCAAACCCAGGTCTCCCACATTGTAGGCAGATTCTTTACCAGCTGAGCCATTGGGGAAGCCCAAGAATATGGGAGTGGGTAGCCTATCCCTTCTCCAGCAGATCTTCCCACCCCAGGAATCTAATGGGACCTCCTGCATTGCAGGCAGATTCTTTATCAGCTGAGTTACCAGGGAATTCCACTGAGGGCTATAGACTTCTGAAAACAAACCTCCTCCCTCATTAAATCATCTAACCTGTTTTTGAAAGGTCACGATCACTGTAAATGGTGATCAAGCAGAGGGAATTCCCTCTATTGATGGAAGGGTAACCTTTTTGTTTTATTCAGGTCTTCAACTGATTGAATGGGGCCAACCTACATTGTGGAGGGCAGTCTGCTTTACTTAGTCAACCATTTCACAAGTTAATCTCATTCAAATCATACCCTCATAGAAACATCCAAAAAATGTTTGCGCAGCTGTCTTGGGCATCCTGTGGCCCAATCAAGTTGACACATAAAATTATGTGTCACAGCTACTCTTGCCACCCTGAAGACCTTTCTGTTCCTTCTGATCCATGTCTATATCCTACTAACCCCAGGATACCACATGTAAATTTGAAAGGACAAAATTGCCTCGGATGCTTCATTGGTTATTTGTGTCATCTCATCCACTAGATTCAACACTTCTAGATGGTGACAGCATAGATTTTTATTCATTAAGTAAGAGACATATAAATCTATTAGATAACTGTATTGTTCTTAATGGCAAGCAGGTGGGTGTTTACTGTTTAGAACTGTGTGTTCCATCCAGTTGGAGAGCATGACCACTTGCCTTTCCATGAAAGCGGCTAGGAAATGTGAATATTGGGAACCTTGAGACTAAAAAAGGTTTCTCAGACCTTCCCTCAGCCCTCTGCACGTCCTCACCCTGGGGCTGTGCCCTAGGACAGAAAGGGAAGCCTGCTTTGCTTCTTCCCTCTTGCTGAGTGAGAAAATCTGGATATGAGAAGCTTTGTTTCAGGGTCACAGTCATACGGCACACCTAGAAGATTTCCTGGGTCTGAGGCATTGGTTGGGGAAGCTCTGGATAGCTGACATTTGTCTTTTTTTTTTTTTTTAATTAATTTTTACAATGTTGGGTTAGTTTCTACTGTACAGCAAGGTGAGTCAGTTATACACATACATATATTCTCTTTTTGGATTTCTTTCCCGTTTAGGTCACCAGAGAGCACTGAGTTCCCTGAACTATGCAGTTATGTTCTCATTACTGATCTATTTTATACATAGTATCAAAAGTGTAAGTAGGTCAGTCCCAATCTTCCAAGTCATCCTCCCACCTTTCCCCCTCTTGGTACTCATGTTTGTTCTCTATATCTGTGTCTCTATTTCTGTTTTGCAAATAAGATCATCTATACCATTTTTTCTAGATTCCACATGTATGCGTTAACATATATTTGTTTTTCTTTTTCTGACTGACTTGACTCTGTGTGACAGTTTCTAGGTCCATACACATCTCTACAAGTGACCCAGTTTTTTTTTCCTTTTTATGGCTGAGTAGTATTCCTTTGTATATATGTACAGTCAGGCATTTCATTTGCTCAGTCATGTCCGACTCTTTGCGACCCCATGGACTGCAGCACACCAGGCTTCCCTGTCCATCACCAACTCCCAGAGCCTACTCTTAACTCCATCACATCGGTGATGCCATCCAACTATCTCACTCAGTCATGTCCAACTCTTTGCAGCCCCATGGAATTCTCTAGGCCAGAATACTGGAGTGGGTAGCCTTTCCCTTCTCCAGGAGATCTTCCCAACCCAGGGATTGAACCCAGGTCTCCCACATTGCAGGCAGATTCTTTACCAGCTGAATCCACCCATGTATATAAAGGGAAGCCTGTATAAGTTACTGTCCTGTACACTGTCAGATGTTTAACAGTATATTTGGTCTTGACCTGCTAGATACCAAGTAGCACCTGTGCCCCCAGTTGTGACAATCAAAAGTGTCTCTAGACATTGGCAAATGTACCCTGGGAAGAAAAGCGTTTAAGACCCTCTTATTCTGGGCTTTGTTCTTTATAAAGCAGTTCCATCTATGTTACCACATCTGAGAGTCACTATATCTCTGAGAATCAGGAAGGAACCTGTTCTTTTCTCTTTTTTACACAGCTGGTCAAGTGTCAGGAAAATAAATAGAACTTACAGCTGACTTTAAACTTAGAACTCTTTCTTTTATACATTTCTGAGGTCAGGGTAAGAAAGCTCCTTCAGGATGATTGATTTAAAAAGATAGTTACTTGACCCCACCCTAGTGGAGATGTCAGTTCTGAGTTGAGGAATAAAATCCTCATTAAATGAAAGTTTCGACAGAAGAATACTATTTAACCATTTTGCTATTTTCAGAATTTGATTCTTCATTTTATTTTGATGACCTTTTATTTCACTGCTTTGAAAGCGAAGTTTAGGTTTCTTAAGTGGCTAGTTTTATTTTTGACCACTAGGGTTTCCAAACCTTTCAAACCTTTTATGATGAAGAGAAGGGTCCTAATAAAACTTGTCCACTTCCTCTTGGGGCTGCCTCATTGTGATAACAGTGTGTAACCAGTGGTGTTTTCCAAGAAAACCAAAATACAATACTGTCTTCAAAAACAGAAGTTTGTAGTAATTGTTACTGAGCCTAGATCAGAAAACCAGAAGTACTGAAATATGTATCTGAAAAGCACAAACTTTCTGAGACTACAGATAATAATCTTATTTTCTGTTTTTTGAAAAGAGAAAGGTCCTGTGTTGCTTTTAAATTGGTGTCTAAAGATAAGGAACTAAAGTTGGCTAAGTAGGGTTAAAATAAACTTGAGATTTTAATTAAATTAAAATACATTAATTTTTTCAGGATGTATTGCTTTGCCTTTGAAATGTAATTCAGCTTTGCTTAGGTATCAGACTTTAAGTTCATCATTTTTGAATTACATGGCAATTAATGTTTGCTGTTGTTTAGTTGCTAAGTCATGTCTAACTCTTTTGTGACCCCATGGACTGTAGCCTGCCAGGCTCTCTTCCATGGGATTTCCCAGGCAAGAATACTGGACCAGTTTGCCATTTCCTTCTGCAGGGGATCTCCCCAACCCAAGGATCTAACTTGTGTTTCCTATACTGGCAGGTGGATTCTTTACCACTGAGCCACTAGGGAAGCCTGATTAATAATAATCAGTAATATTAAATGAGGGCCTACTTTGTGCTGCTACTGAAGCTGTTCTAGGAGCTTCAGTCTGGGAAGGCACTGTGCTGAAGCACAGAGCATGGCTAGAGAGTTGCCAAGATCTCCCTTTTCTATACGTTTAAAATGTTTTAAAATTTTCTGGACATTTGGCCTTATTTAAATTATGTAGCCTCTTTGAACTTCAGCTTCCTCAATTCTAAAATGCAGTAATAATATCAACCTTATGTTGTGAAGACAAAATAAAAAATAATATGAAAGTTTAAGATTAAATTAGTATGTAATATATTAATAATATATTATTACTTATTAATTTTGCTGAAGTTGAATGGTTGTATGAAGACTTACAAGACCTTCTAGAACTAACACCAAAAAATGATGTCCTTTTCATCATAGGAGACTGGAATGCAAAAATAGGAAGTCAAGAGATACCTGGAGAAACAGGCAAGTTTGGCTTTGGAGTGCAAAATGAAGCAGGGCAAAGGCTGACAGAGTTTTGCCAAGAGAACACACTGGTCATAGCAAATACCATCTTCCAACAACACAAGAGAAACTTTACCTATGGATATCCCCAGATAGTCAACCCTGAAATCAGATTGATTATGTTCTTTGCAGCCGAAGATGGAGATGCTCTATACAGTCAGCAAAAATAAGACCTGGGGCTGACTGTGGCTCAGATCGTGAGCTCCTTATTGTAAAATTCAGAATTAAGTTGAAGAAAGTAGGGAAAACCATTAGACTATTCAGGTATGATCTAAATCAAATCCCTTACAGTTTTACAGTGGAAGTGACAAATAGATTCAAGGGATTAGATCTGATAGACAAGAGTGCCTGAAGAACTATGGACAGAGGTTCATAATACTGTACAGGAGGTGATGACCTAAACCATCCCAAAGAAAGAAATGTAAGAAGGCAAAGTGATTGTCTGAGGAGGCCTTTCAAATAGCTGAGAAGATGAGAGAAGTGAAAATCAAAGGAGAAAGGGAAAGATATGCCCAAGTGTTATGCAGAATTCAAAGAACAGCAGGGAGAAACAAGAGATCCTTCTTAAGTGAACAGTGCAGAGAAACAGAGGAGAACAATAGAATGGGAAAGAATAGAGATCTCTTCAAAAAAATGGAGATACCAAGGGAACATTCCATGGAATGATGAGCACAATAAAGGATAGAAATGGCAAGGACCTAACAGAAGCAGAAGAGATTAAGAAGAGGTGGCAAGAATACCCAGAAGAACTATACAAAAAAGGTCTTAATGACCCAGATAACCATGATGGTGTGATCACTCACCTAAAGCCAGACATCCTGGAGTGCAAGGTCAAGTGGGACTTAGGAAGCATCACTACAAACAAAGCTAGTGGAGGTGATGGAATTCCAGCTGCGCTATTTCAAATCCTAAAAAAGGATGCTGTTAAAGTGCTGCACTCAATATGCCAGCAAGTTTGAAAAGCTCAGCAGTGGCCATAGGACTGGAAAAGGTCCATTTTCATTCCCAAAGAAGGGCAATGCCAAAGAATGTTCAAACTCTTGGACAGTTGTGCTCATTTCTTATGCTAGTAAGGTAATGCTCAAAATCCTTCAACCTAGGCTTCAACAGTATATGAAATGAGAACTTCTACACATACAAGCTAGATTTAGAAAAGGTAGAGGAACCAGAGATCAAATTGCCAACATCTGCAAACTTGTATGCAGGTCAAAAAATGGAACAATGAACTGGTTCAAAATTGGGGAAAGAGTACATCTGGTGACATATATTGTCACCCTGTTTATTTACCTTATATGCAGAGTACATCATAGGAAATGCCAGTCTGGATGAATCACAAGCTGGAATCAAGATTGCTGGGAGAAATATCAACAACCTCAGATACACAGATGATACCACTCTAATGACAGAAAGTGAAGAGGAACTAAAGAACCTCTTAATGAGGATGAAAGAGGAGAGGGGAAAATCTGGTTTAACATCCAGCATTCAAAAACTTAAGATCATGGCATCCAGTCCCATCATTTCTTGCAAATAGAAGGGGGAAAAGTAGAAACAATGACAGATTTTATGGGCTCCAAAATCATTTCAGATGGTGACTGCAGCCATGAAATTAAAAGACGCTTGCTTTTTGAAAGAAAAGCTATGACAAACCTAGACAACGTATTTAAAATAAAAAGACATCACTTTGCCAGCAAAGGTTTGTATAGTCAAAGCTATGGTTTGTCCAGTAGTCATGTACAGATGTGTGAGTTGGACCATAAAGAAGGCTGAGTGCTGAAGAATTGATCCTTTTGAATTGTAGTGCAGAAGAAGACTCTTGAGAGTCCCTTGGACAGCAGGGAGGTCAAACTAGCAATACTAAAAGAAAATCAACCCTGAATGTCCATTGGAAGGACTGATGCTGAAGCTGAAGCTCCAATAGTTTGGTCACCTGAGGTGAATTGCTAACCCATTGGAAAAGACCCTGATGCTGAGAAAGATTGAGGGCAGGAGGAGAAGGGGGCAACAGAGAATGAACAGAGAATGAGATGGTTGGATGGCATCACCGATTTAATGGACATGAGTTTGAGCAAACTCCAGGAGATAGTAAAGGATGGGCAAGCCTGGTGTGCTGCAGTCCATGGGGTCGTAAAGGGTTGGACATGACTTGGAGACTGAACAACAACAACAGCAATTATTTAGTATTAATAATAAGTGACATAAAATGAAAATTATGTGACCATAAATATCAATTTAAATGTGTTAATCATTATTTTTGAGTATATTGTGTTAGTTTTGAATAATTATGAACATTTTTGATCAATAAGGTGGGTTGATTTTTGAGGATTTCCATATTTTTCTCCAAATTGGGTCAATTTATTTTTTATGTTTTTATTTTTCCGATTTTTTTTTTGAGTGCTAGTGTTACTTCCCTATCCTTAAACAATCATGTGAATGGAAACCTATCTGTAGATTTGAAACAAATATCATTGGAGAAATGGTGTCTAGAACTAGTATATCACTGATGACATTTATTTGGGGAATGATTTCAGGACTGCAGGTGATGATGGCATTTTAAGAATTATTTTTAAAATTTATTTTTTATTCAGGTAATACTGATTTATGTAACATTATATGTTTCATATATTGAACATTAATGTTTCTACCTCTGTATACAGTATAGCACTATTATATTTCTACTTCTGTATACAGTATTGATGCTTTTGAACTGTGGTGTTGGAGAAGACTCTTGAGAGTCCCTTAGACTGCAAGGAGATCCAACCAGTCCATTCTGAAGGAGATCAGCCCTGGGTGTTCTTTGGAAGGACTGATGCTAAAGCTGAAACTCCAGTACTTTGGCCACCTCATGCGAAGAGTTGACTCATTGGAAAAGACCCTGATGCTGGGAGGGATTGAGGGCAGGAGGAGAAGGGGACGACAGAGGATGAGATGGCTGGATGGCATCACCGACTCGATGGACGTGAGTTTGAGTGAACTCCGGGAGTTGGTGATGGACAGGGAGGCCTGGCGTGCTGCGATTCATGGGATCGCAAAGAGTCGGACATGACTGAGCGACTGAACTGAACTGAACGATACAGTATAATTTCCGTCTATCACCATACAGTTGACCTCCTTACCCATTTCACCCTCCACATCCTCCCTTTACCTCTGGTAACCACTACTCTAATCTCTATATTTATGCATTTCTTTTTGTTTGGTTTGGTTTGTCCATTTATTTTTATTATTTTTATTCATTTTTATATCATATTATACATATGAGTGACATTATATGTCTTTGTGCATCAGATTTATTTCACTTAGCATAATTCTCTCAAGGTCCATTCATGTTGTTGCAAGTGGTAAGCTTTCATTGTTTTTATGGCTGAGTAGTATTCCATTGTGTGTGTGTTTATATATATGACTTCATACATGCTTATATATATATATACACACACACACAATGAACTACTACTCAGCCATAAAAACAATGATATCTTGCAGTTTTTCTCTGGTGACGCTAGTGAAAAAGAATCCGTATGCCAGTGCCTGCAATGCAGGAGACATGGGTTCGATTCCTGGGTTGGAAAGATCCCCAGGAGTAGGAAATGGTAACCCACTCCAGTATTCTCACCTGGAAAATTCCATGAACAGAGGACTGGTGGGCTATAGTCCATTGGGTCACAAAGTGTAGGATACAACTAAATGATTGAGTAGATACACATATATTTCTTCATCTGTTCATTCACTGATGGGAAGTCCAGTTATTTTCATATCTCAACAATCATACATAATGTGATGAACATAAGGGTGCATGCATGTATCTTTTCAAAGTGGTGTTTTCATCCTGTGTGCTAAGTTGCTGCAGTTGTGTCTGACTCTTTGCCATCCTATGGAGCACAGCCCACCAGACCCTTCGGTCCATGAGATTCTCCAGGTAAGAATACTGAAGTGGGTTGCCATGCCTTCTTTCAGGGGAATCTTCCCAACCCAGAAACTGAACCTGTGTCTATTATGTCTCTTGCATTGGCAGGCATTAGTGCCACCTGGTGTTTTCATATTCTTGAATAAATACCTTGTTTGGGGTGTAACTGGATCATACAGTAGTTCTATTCTTAATTTTTTGAGGAACCTCCACACTTTCCCATAGTGGCTGCATAAATTTACATTCCTATCAACAGTGTACAAGGGTTCCCTTATCTTCACATCATCACCAACACTTGTTATAGCTTGTCTTTTTGATAACAGCCATTCTAATATGGGTGAGTTGGTATCTCACTGCGGTTTTGATTTGTATTTCTCTGATAGCTAGTGATGTTAAATGCCTTTTCATGTGCTTGTTGGTCAACTGTATGTCTTCTTTGGAAAAATGCCTATTCAGGTCCTCAACCCTTTGGATAATGTTTGCTCTTTAGTTGCTGAGTTGTATGAGTTCTTTATGTATTTTGGATATTAATCCCTTATTAGATATATAGTTTGTGAATATCTTTTTATGTTTGGTAGGTTGTCTTTTCATTTTGTTGTGCAGAAGCTTTTTAGTTTAGTGTAGCCCCATTTGTTTAATTTTGCTTTTGTTTCCCTTGCTTGAGGAGATGTATTTAGAAAGATATTGCTAAGACTGACGTCAAAGAGCATGCAGCCTATGTGTTCTTCTAGGAGTTTTGTAGTTTTGGCTCTTACATTCAAGCCTTTAATCCATTTTGAGTTGATTTCTGTGTATGGTGTGAGGTAGTGATCTCGTTTCTTTCTTTCTTTTTTGCCTGTGGCTGTCCAGTTTTCTTAAAACTACTTATTGAAGAGACTGTCTTTCCTCCACTGTATATTCTTTGTTTCTTTGGATGATGGCATTTTTGAGGAAGTGCAGAACTATATTGTAACTCTGGGATAGCTCAATAAAATACTTCTACTTTCTACTTTTCCCTTTTCCTTCCCTCTCTGCCTCTCTCTCTCCTTTTTTCCTTCCTTTCTTGTCAAGACTCAAATGTCTCATGTTTGAAACACATGTTTTCCTTTTGAAATTCTTCTGTAGTGCCACAAACTGCCATTTATACACAATAGAACCTAGGGTACTGCCTGGCATTTATTAGGTCTCAATATTTGCTTATTGAACTGAACAAATTGCCCAGATTACATTAAATTTGTTATAGCCCTGAAGTTTGTTCTCTAGTTGTCATATGAATAAGAGAGAATTTTCTCACCTCTTCTCTAATATATAACTGTGTTTAATGCTGTATTGTTTCCTTTTTGTAAGTTATGATTGTGTTTTAGAATAGTTTGTTCTCACTCTACTTTTATTCTTTCATATTACAATATAATCATTTTTGTGGTTCTTTTAGATATAATTTTAAAAGTGTGCATCATAGTTCCTATCCTTTTAATTATATATCTGTTGCTGTATACTTATGTTGTTTTCCAATATTTTAATGCTATAAAAGTGCTACAGTGATTGTCTTGATATATAAGGCAATTTTCTTTAGTACTTTGCAATATTTCCTTAATGTATATTTTTAATATGTGAAATTACTGGGCCAAAGGACCCAGAGCATATTTATTAGGTTGATGAAAAAGTAATTACAGCTTTGAACCATGAATTTTAAATCATTATAACTAGACTCACACACATCTTTATTAATCAAAATAGGAACCATTACAATCAACAGATTTTTGCCAAAAAGAAATAAGTTTATATATTCCTGTAGTATGAAAATCCATGTTTCAAGATTCAACAGACTCCTGAAAAACATTTTCTGCATCCTGCTGGTTGTAAAGTATTTTCACTGCAAGAAGTTGTCAAGATGCTTGAAGAAGTGGTAGTCAGTTGGCAATAGGTTGAGTGAATATGACAGATGAGGCAAAACTTCGTAGCTCAATTTGTTTAACTTTTGAAGCATTTGTTGTGCAATGTGCAGTGGGGTGTTACCATGGAGAATTTGGCCCTTTCTGTTGACCAATGCCAGCTGCACGCGTTGCAGTTTTCAGTTCATCTCATTGATTTGCTGAGCATACTTCTCAGTTGCAATGGTTTCACTTGGATTCCGAAAGCTGTAGTGGATCAGATGGGCAGCAGACCACCAAGCAGTGACCATGATCTTTTTTTGATGTAAGTTTGGTTTTGGCAAATGCCTTGGAGCTTCTTCTTGGTTCAACCACTGATCTTGGTCATCATCAGTTGTATAAAATTCAATTTTCATCACACATCACAATTCAATCAAGAAATGGTTTGCTGTTATTGCGTAGAATAAGATAAGATGACACTTCAAAATGACAGTTTTTTTGACTTTCGGTCAGATCGTGAGGCACCCAGATATCGAGCTCTATCACCTTTTCAGTTTGCTTCAAATGCTGAATGACCACGGAATGGTTGACACTGAGTTTTTCAGCAGCTTCTCCTGTAGTTCTAAGAGGATCAGCTTCAGTGATCCTTTCAATTGGTTGTTTTCAGCTTCCAATGACCGGTCAATATGCTCCTCTTCTTCAAGGCCCTTGTCTCCTTTGCAAAACTTTTTGAACCACCGCTACATTGTGTGTTCATTAGCAGTTCGTGGGCCAAATGCATTGTTGATATTGTGAGTTGTCTCTGCTACTTTATAACCCATTTTGAACTCGAATTAAAAAAAAAAAATCAGTGGAATTTGCTTTTTATCTAACATTTTTTCTATAGTCTCAAATAAATTTAAAATAAATAGCGAGTAATAAGTCATTAACAAAAGAACATAAAATGAGAAGTGTGCATTAAAAAGATGTATAACATAACCACATTTATTTAAGAATATATTCCAATAGCAAATGGCAAATTTCAACACTGCAAAATCACAAGTACTTTTGCATCAACCTAATAGTTACTACTAATATTCAAGGTATAAAGCATTTTTAAGTCTTGTGATACATATAGCTGAATTGTGTTCTGAAAGGTTAACAGCTTTATGTACGTATTCTTGCTTCCTTACCTTTGCGAGGATTGGATATTCCCATTAAAGTATTTTGGTATGAAAAAAATATATATCAATATTTAACATGCGTTTTTTGTTTTTTAATTTTTACAATGTTCTGTTGGTTTCTGCCATCCAACAACATGCATCAGCCATAATTATACATATATCACCTCCCTCTTGAGCCTCTGTCCCCTCCCCCCGATCCTACCACTCTTGGCCATCACAGAGCACCAGATTGGGCTCCCTTTGTTATACAGCAACTTCTTACCAGCTATCCATTTTACACACGATAGTGTATGTGTGCTGATGCTACTTTCTCCATTCATCCCACTCTCTCCCTCCCTCTCTCCGTCCACTAGTCCATTCTCTACAACTGTGTCTCCATTCCTTCCTTGCAAATAGGTTCATCAATATAATTTTTCTAGATTCCATATAAATGCATTTGTTTTTCTTATTCTGACTTACTTCACTCTGTATAGTAGGCTCTAGGTTCATCCACCTCACTAGAATTGACTCAAATTCATTCTTTTTTATGACTGAGTAATATTCCATGGGATTTTCCAGGCAATAGTACTGGAGTGGATTGCCATTTCCTTCTCCAGGGGATCTTCCTGACCCAGGGATCGAACCTGGGTCTCCCACATTGTAGACAGACGCTTTACCATCTGAGCCACCAGGGAAGTCCTATATATGTACTACATATACATTTTTAAAGATATTGGTGAGGCTGAAATTTTAAAATGTATTTTGTTAATCATTTAAATTTTAAACCACAAATGATGCATTTTTCTAAAACCTACTTCAAACATCTTAAATACTGTGTTTTTCCCAAACACATTTATCCTGCTCAACCACTCTCTTTTCTGTTATCAGCCATCTTTCCCAGACTCATCAGTGATGGTTCATATTTCATCATCTCTATCCTAGCTCAACCCTCTCTCAACAGATGATTTTGCCTCCTACACACCAAAGCAACAGAGGTCATTAACTGAAACTTTGACTTCCCTTTCCTCTGCCTCCAAATGCCTGTTATGTGACAATGAACAGCAGTTAGGAAATGCATAACTCTGTAGGAGTAGAATCCCAAGGGTTGTCAAAGAATCCATGGGTTGCCCAGCTGAGAAGTCTGGAAGTGATCCTTTGGTGGCAGTGAAGGCTCAAAACAACATTATCTGGTAGAGAGAGGGAAAGTTAGTCACTACCTCCATGCAAAATGTAATGGTTCCTTCCCTTTAGCAAAGTCAGCATTGAGTTAGCATCTAAGGCAGGAAATGCCACACCACTGTATCCACAATACTGCAGCAATGCAATCAGGCATCTCAGAAGGAACCAGGCCAAATTAGAATTTTAATATTTTCTTAAAATCCCTTACATCTTTGCCTTTGCATTTCCTATTTTTCAGCCTTCTGTTCATTCATTCAACCACTGTTTATTGAGACACTTTAAATGATTTTAAGTGAGTCAAAACCCCCTGTTTTCATGAAACTTACAGTATTCATGGAGTAAATGAGATAAATAAATGCATGGTATGATAAAAGGTGATATTTGCTAGGCAGTAAAAAGAGAATGAGGAGTTCTGGTGCAGAGGGGAATTGATGGAATTACAAATAGGATAGTTAAGGAAGACCTGTCTGATCATAAATTCTGAAAGAAATGAGAGTGTTAGCCATGCAGATATCTGTGAGATGAACCTAATGAACAGAGGGAAGAGAAAGTACTAAGGCTCTATGGCAGGAAGCAGCCTGATGCCTTCAAGGAGCAACAGGGAGCCCAGTGTGACTGGCAGAGTGACTGAGGAGACAAATAGGATGAAAAGAGGTCAGTGGGGTAACAGAAACCATTCCTGGTAGTTTTCTCAGCCACTGTGATTAGTTTGGCTTTTCTTAAGGGTGAGGAGGGAAGTCACTGGATAATTCTGATGAGACATCAGTTCAGTTCAGTCGCTCAGTCTTGTCCGACTCTTTGTGACCCCATGGACTGCAGCACGCCAGGCCTCCCTGTCCATCTCCAACTCCCAGAGTTTATTCAAACTCATGTCCATTGAGTCGGTGATGCCATCCAAAAATCTCATCCTCTGTCATCCCCTTCTCCTCCTGCCTTCAATCTTTCCCAGCATTAGGGTCTTTTCAAATGAGTCAGCTCTTTGCATCAGGTGGCCAAAGTATTGGAGTTTCAGCTTCAGCGTCAGTCCTTCTATGACTATTTAGGACTGATCTCCTTTAGAATGGACTGGTTGGATCTCCTTGCTGTCCAAGGGACTCTTAAGAGTCTTCTCCAACACTACAGTTCAAAAGCATCAGTTCTTCGGTGCTCAGCTTTCTTTATAATCCAGCTCTCACATCCATACACGACTACTGGAAAAACCATAGCCTTGACTAGACAGACGTTTGTTGGCAAAGTAATGTCTCTGCTTTTTAATATGCTATCTAGGTTGGTCATAACTTTTCTTCCAAGGAGCAAGTGTCTTTTAATTTCATGGATGAGACATAGCAAGAGAATATGTAGAAATACGCAGTATGTCAGATGTTGAGAATTGCTTGGAGAAAGATAGAAACAAGAGAAAAGAAATGGTGATGTACCAGAACAAAAGAGAGAGGACCGAAATGAATGAAATTAGAAGTGAGAGGAGAAGTTACAACCAATATCACAGAAATGCAAACAATCATAAAAAATACTGAGAACAATTATATGATTACAAATTGGGCCATTTTGAAGAAACATATCATCTTCCAAGACTGAATCAGGAAAAACAGAAAAATCTGAGTAGACCAGTTAATAATAATAAAACTGAATGAGTAATTTAAAAACTATCAATAAGCTAAAGTCAAAGACCAGAAAGCTTCACGGGTGAACTTTACCAATATATAAAGAGCTAACATCAAGGGAGTGAATGCTTCCAAACTCATTCTATGAGGCCAGCATTACCCAGATACCAAAACCAAAGATACACACACAAAAATTTATAGGCCAATATCCCTGACAAGCATAGATGCAAACTGCTCAACAAAATGTTAGCAAATCAAATTTAATAATGCACTGAAAGAATTATGCATTAGGATCAAGTAGGATTTGATTTGCAAATTGATTTGCAAATTTGACTGATTTGCAAATCAGTCAGTGTGACACACCACATAACATTAATAAAAATCACATGATCATGTCAATAGATATAGAAAAAAAATTTGACAAAATTCATCATCCATTAATGATAAAAACTCTCTACAAAGTTGGTGTAATTGGAACATACCTTAACATAATAAAGGCTATTTATAACAAAGCTAACATCATGCTCAACAGTGAAAATTTAAAGCATTTTCTCTAAGATCACATTTGTTTAGTAGCATATGGTTTAGTCTCCACATGTTTGCAATTTTCCCATTTTCTTCCTGTATTTGATTTCCAGTTTTATACTATTGTGTTCAGAAAAATACTTAACGTAATTTCTATCATCTTAAATTTGTTGAGTCTTGGTTTTTTCCCCCTAGTATGTGATCTGTTCTAGAAAATGCTCTATATGCACTTGAAAAGAATGTGTGTTCTGTTTTTGGTCGGAATGTCCTGTAGACATTCCTTTCAACTTCAATTTATGTCTCACTGCTTCCTTATTGATCTTCTGTCTGGGTGATCTGTCCATTGATGTAAGTTGGCTGTTAAAGTCCCCTAATCTTATAATATTATTATCAGTTTCTTCCTTTATGTCTATAAATATTTGCTTAATTATTTGCTATATTAGGTGCATATATGTTAATGAATGATATTCTTTTTATATTGATCCCTTTATCATTATATAATGCCCTATTTTGTCTTTTGTTATAAACCTTGTCTCAGCCTTGCTCTCTGAAATGTATTGAGTGTTCCCACATCCAGGAGAAGGGGATGACAGAGAATGAGATGGTTGGATGGCATCCCTGACTCAATGGACATGGATTTGAGCAAACCCTGGGAAATAGTGAAGGACAGGGAAGCCTGGAGTGCTGCAGTTCTTGGGGTCACAAAGAGTGGGACATGACTTAGCCACTGAACAACAAAACACCCAGGCTCAGGCTAGGTGCTTACAGACACAGTGCCTTTGTTTCACCCAACAACTCCATGGGGGTACTATTATTATCCTTCCCATTTTACAGATTTGAAAATGAGGGATCAGAGAGTATAACTTGCTCATGATCAGAATGCTGGCATTCAGCAGGATACAAATCCAAGTCTTACTAACTCAGGGTTTTTCAACCTCAATACTATTGATACATTGGACCAGAAAATTCCTTGTTCTGGGGACCATTCTGTGCACTGTACAATGCTTCCCAACATCTCTGGGGTCCACCTGCAAGATGCCAGTGCCAGTCCCCACCCCACAGAGTGGCGAAAACCAAAAATGCCTCTAGACATGACCAGATGTGCCCAGGGGGGCGGGGTAAAATCCCCTTGTTTAAAAACCACTGCCCTGACATGAGGGTGGGGGAGGTAGGAGAAATGGCAGACATCATCATTATTACAGAGGACGAGGGACTGTGTGGTTAGGGAAGATTCTGAATGCTGATATCAATCTCTGACCCAATCTGGAAAGAGGTGAGTTCAGTTTTTTCTTCTCTGCTTTATGATGAAAAGGACAAAGCCTGTTCATTCATTCTTTCGTTCAGTAGACATTGCTGAGCACCCACTAAGTACCAAACCCTGATCTAGCTTTTGAGGAGAAAGCGAGGAACAAAACAAAAATTCCTGTCCTCACAGAGGTTACATTCAAGGTAATATGTGAACAAGTGAAGCATGTGGTATCCCAGACAATGATAAAGGCCATAGCAATAGAGTATGCAGGTGGGCCAGGGTGGGTATAGGAATACTGGTGGGGACTTACAATGTTAAATAAGGTGGCCAGGTTTGGCCTCACTCAGAAAGTGACATTTGAGCAGAGACTCACAGTAGGGGAGTGATTGAGGCCAGCTGAAGTCTCAGGGAAGAATGTTGCACACGGAATAGTAAGTTCCAAGGCCCTGGGGCCTCTGGGAGGTTGCGGATTAGTCAGCGCAACCAGAGTGGAATTAGGAGGTGGTGAAGAGGTCAGAGTGTTAGTGGAAGGAACACTGTGTATGATGTCCACATTCACTTTGTTATTGTTCCGCCTCTAAGTTGCATCTGACTCTTTGCAGCCTCATGGACTGCAGCATGTTAGGCTCCGCTGTTCTTCACTATCTCTCAGAGTTTGCTTGAACTCATGTCCATTGAGTCAGTGATGCCATCCAACTGTCTCCTCCTCTGCTGCCCTCTTCTCTTTTTGCCTTCAGTCTTTCCAAGCATCAGGGTCTTTTCCAATGAGTTGGCTCTTCCTATCAGGTGGCCAAAGTATTGGATCTTCAGCTTCAGCATCAGTTCTTCCAATGAATCTTCAGAGCTGATTTCCTTTAGAACTGACTGGTTTGATCTCCTTGCAGTCATTTAGCTAAGGCCATTTCTAGTAGCAGTGCTAGATGCAAACTTGGACTTTGGAGTTCTCCTTTCCAGCTGGGTCAGGTTGCACAAGCCACTTTGTCCTCTGTATGGGCCCTGTCCTAAAACCAGGCCCTCACCTGAGTTTGTGACTCACCTGGCTGGACCAATGCTTGCAAGATATGGGAAGGTGGAGAGTGCAGGTGGTGGTTTATAAGTGGAGCACATCTGCCGTCTCCCAGCTGTATCAAATGGTCCTGTCCTGAGCACAGTCTCCTCTTGGCCTCTCCCATGGTAGAAACAGCAGGATGTTGATCTCGTTCTTCCTCCTGCTCCTTGCTATAGCTTGTGTGGCCTCCGTGGGTGTCGGACTATGGGTCTTCAGCAACCACTTCCTCACCACAGATATCCCTGCTGCCATCAGCCATCCAATGAGACTGCGGGTCCTCAACTGCATCCTCCAGCTTTTGATAACATGGGTGAGTTTTGTGTTTTGTTTGTCCCCTCCTCCAGAGAATAATATCCCTGGGTCAGGAAGATCCCCTGGAGAAGGAAATGGCAACTCACTTCAGTGCTCTCGCCTGGAAAATCCCATGGGAGGAGCCTGGCAGGCCTTTGCAGTCCATGGGTTTGCAAAGAGTCGGGCATGACTGAGCAACTTCACTTTCTTTCCAGATGATTAAGAGCAGATTAAGAAAACAAAGGGCTGCCCTGGTGATTTAGACAGTAAAGAATCTGCCTGCCCTTGCAGGTTTAATCCTTGGGTCAGGAAGCTCCCCTGGAGAAGGGAATGGCTACCCATTCCAACATTCTTGCCTGAAGAATCCCATGGACAGAAAAGCCTGGCGGGCTACAGTTCACAGGGTCGCAAAGAGTCAGACATGACTGCGCAACCAACATTAACTAGAAAAAGAACATACCAGTAGCTTTCAGTTAAACTAACAGTCACATCATGGCTATGGAGGCTGACGGTGTATTACCAAACCTGAAGATTTTCTATTGGATAACATGGTTCTTAACCTCTTCCTGATGTTTTTCAAGCTGGCCTGGGCTAAGAGCCACAACATTCCAAAAATGATTCACTTCCTCAGATAACAGAGAAATTCCACCCCACCTCCTGTCTTATTTTCTCCATGACATCCACCATTCTGTGGAGTGGTGAAGACAGGGATAATTGTTCTGAATTTGGGGCCTGTGTTGGCTACCTGCTACCTAGAACCCGCCAACCACAAAATAAAGAGATGCAGCAGATGAGTAAATGAGTAGAGATGAGTGCAATTCCAGAATGTGACTTTTTAGAAAAATACTTTATTGCTTTTGAGAGATGGAAAACTCTTTCTGTAATATAGTCAGATTCTGCTCATTGTTGCTGGTTTGTATAATTTAATCAAATACTTATAAGTATATCATGGCAAGGATTGTGTAAATATTGCCAATTAGTATTTGCTGTGATTTTCCAGAGGGCTGATGGAGATTGAATACAGAAGATACATTTTAGTCTCTTACTTCATGAAAAGTGATGGCAAGCACTTGTTCTCAATGTAACCTTGATGCAGGAGAACTCAGGGGCCAATTTTCTTACCTGTAGGGTCAGCTTGTATGAGATGGGATGGTTCAGTCCTGTGGTTTTCCTGGCCTTGACTCTCATAGTCTACACTTTGGGTTTCCAAATACAGTGACTCAATTTCCTCATCTGCAGGATCAGGGAAAGTAAGAGACCCAGCTTCATAGCACTTGGTGGGTACGTAATGAGTTAATCTACTCAGAGTGGACTTTATGTGCCCAGCACAGAGTAAACCATCCATAAATATTAGCCTTATTGCTATTTTTTGATTTTTTTTCCTACAAAGTTGTGTAACTGCTATGTATCATTCTCCCTTTCCAGCTCTGAGGATTAGTGATGAGTGAGAGAAATAAAGCCCCAGACAGAGGTGACTTGCAGGCAGTCTGAACACTCAGGGCAGTGCCAGGTGGGGAGTCAGCAATAAATAAGCAAACTTGCTACAAATAAACCAAATGACAAAGTGGGAGGTGCTGTGAGGAGAGTAAAACAGTAGGGCTACAGTAGAGTATAGTAGGGTTTCTTAACCTGGAGTTCCTAGAACCGCCAAGGGTAACAGAATGCAGAGTCCATGAGTTTGGATGGGGTGAAAATTGCCCCATTTTCACTTAACATCTAATGCAAATGTGGTATTTCCTTCCATCATGCATGAAGGGAACAAATCACCATTGGGACAGCAGAACCCTCAACTTTGTCAGCAAGAGGAATCATGGATATTCTCAGAGCCTATTACAGGCATAGCAGATTGCAAACAATCGCATGTGTACCTTGTTCTTTTGAAATTATGATAGTATTAGACCAGCCACTAGATCTTCTATTTAGTATGCTAATAAGGAAGTACTGAAGGTATATTATTACAGCATACATTTACTCTAGTATTTTGATAACTATATTTCAGTAAAATGTAATAATCCTATGTATTTATTTTATATATTCAAATGTATTCTGTGAAAAGGCCACAAACTTTGCTAAAAGCCCAAATGCCCTTGGTACAGAAAGGATGAGGAACCACTAGAAAGAGAGTGCCTGGGGGAGAGCCCACATTACTTGTTTATATTTTTTATCATGCAAACTTACAGATATAACCCAGAGAAAATAGTATAAAGACAGGAGACAGAATAAAGATGGGAGACAGAATAGTATAAAGAAGCCTCAGACATTCAACTCATATTATTCATGATTATTGATTCCCAACCAATCTTCCTTCATCTGTGCCATTACGTTTTCCTTCATTCCCATTTCCTTATAAGTAGATCCCAGATATCATATTATTTTTATCTAAAAATATTTCTCTAGGTATTTCTAAAAAATAAGACCTCCCTCTGCCCCACCATCCCTTTAAAAAAACATAACCACTATGCAATTACCACTCTTTAAAATAGCAGCAGATGCTTAGGATGGCTATGATGACCAGAATGGTCCAGAAAGGCCTCCCTGGGAAAAGACCACATGTGCAGGCTGAGGTGGGAGCCTTTCTAGGGTCCCTTGAAGGGTGACCAGAGCCTGGTTTGTGGGGCTGGGTGTCTGAAGAGAGAGGATTGAGAGGTGCTGGTACTGGAGCAGTGAGGGTCTCAGTGAGGATGGATTTTCTGCAAGTGATGGAGGCATAGTGGGGGACTTGCAGGCTTGTGGTCCAGTCTGCAGCCACTCTGCAGAGGGTACTGTGGTGGTAGAGCCCTGGCACAGCACACTCTGAAACCCTTCTCATCCCATTTCCTTTTCTCTCACCAACAGGGGCTGATTTTTGAGAAACTGAGAATCTGCTCTATGCCCCAATTTGTCCGTTTCGTTCACGATCTGCTGCCACTAAAGAAGCATCCAGATGTGGTGGTCAAGGACCTCCAGTTTGGGACGATCCCGGTGAAGCTGTATCAGCCCAAGGCACCCGCGAGCGGTCTCAGGCCTGGCATTGTGTTCTACCATGGTGGTGGGGGCATCCTAGGGAGCTTGAGTAAGAGTCCTTTCCTTAGATCCCTTGCACAGATGTCCCAGAGCACAGCCAGGTGGACACACCTTTCAGCAGGAGGTGGCACTCCTATCATCTTCCTGGGGTCTCAAAGCTGCTATTATGGCCAGGGGACACCAGGACAGTTACCGGGGCCCAGATCATATACATATGTATATATACCATGCTGCTGCTAAGTCGCTTCAGTCGTGTCCGACTCTGTGCGACCCCATAGATGGCAGCCCACCAGGCTCCCCCGTCCCTGGGATTCTCCAGGCAAGAACACTGGAGTGGGTTGCCATTTCCTTCTCCAATGCATGAGAGTGAAAAGTGAAAGTGAAATCGCTCAGTCGTGTCCGACTCTATCGACCCCATGGACTGCAGCCTAGCAGGCTCCTCCGTCTATGGGATTTTCTAAGCAAAAGTACTGGAGTGGGGTGCCAGTGCCTTCTCCGATATATACCATACATATATATTAAGGATTTCTCTGGTGGCTCAGATGGTAAAGCGTCTGCCTGCAATGTGGGAAACCCGGGTTTGATCCCTGGGTTGGGAACATCCCCTGGAGAAGGAAATGGCAATGCACTCCAGTACTCTTGCCTGGAAAATTCCGTGGACAGAGGAGCCTGGTAGGCTACAGTCCATGGGATCACAAAAAGTCAGACATGACTGAGTGACTTCACTTTCTCTGTCTCTCTCTCTATACACACACACACACACACACACACAATTCACACAACATAAAATTCACCATTTTAAAGTGTACAATTCGGTGGTATTTAGTACATTCAAATGTGTGACCACCACCTCTATTTAGTTGTAAATAAGGATTAAAAACAATGAAAACACAAGTGTGTTTCACAATAGGTATTGCTTGAGACAAATTTCTGGTACAGACAGACAGGAGGACCAAAGAGTAGAGGAAAATTAGTGAGGGGGGGGGGATGAGTACAAAATTGGGTCAGTGTTAATATGTCTTAATTTTTTCTATTGTGGAGAAATTAGGGAGAAAAAACACCTTTACATAGTACTTCTTGATCTGTGGAATGCCAGAGTCTCTTTGCTGTAGACTTTGAGAATAAGGGATTTAATACAACCGTGGTTTTGTTATGGTTTGCATAATCAATGATAGTGAGCCAATATTTATTTGTTGACATTATTAATATTTACATGGCAGATACTATGGAATCTGTGTAGATGCATAATCTTTTTTGTAAATTTTTTTAAATTGTAGTAAAAGCCACATAATATAAAACATATTTATTGGTACAGTTCAGTGGCACTAAATACATCCACATTGTTGTACAACTCTCACCATCATCTATTTCCTGAATTTTTTACCTTCCTAAACTGAGTCTCTGTCCCCATTAAACACTTAGTCCTCATTTCTCTTCCCAACACGCCAGTGGACCCTGGCATCTACCAGTGTACTCTCTGAATATGAATTTGACTATTCTATATTCTACATACCTCGTGTAAGTGGAATCAAACAGTATTTGTCTGCACCGAATATATATTGGAAAGCATCTCATCTAAGTTCCCAGCAACCCTGTCACTGTCATTATATCCATTTTACAGAAGAGGAAATGAAGCCTCAGGGAGGTGAAGGGACCCACCCGGTACAACTTTAGGTCAAGCTAAAAGGAGGAAAACTTGGGATCTGAACTCAGGTCTGAATCCATAGCTCACCCACTGAACTACTGTACTCCATGGTCAGACATCTTCTCAGATGCTGTGAATGCACTGTAGAATCGATAGGGTTGCAAGTGTGGGGTGGGGGTGAATCTTAGAGAAAGCTGTTGAGACAGCTCGACAGACGAGAGTGAGAAAGTAGAGAGGAAGGCTGACTACAGCTGGAGGAGAATCTGCAAACCCTTGTTAGAATCAACCCAGCCCTTTGACCTCTGAGGTTATCCTTAAGAAGGGGCAGGTGAGGATGGCTGGCAAAAGGAGCCCACTTAACCTCCCTTGCTTGAACGTTTCAAACCTTTTATTTTTTAGAAACATACCATGGCATATGCTGTAACTTGTGCAAGAAGAGTGATGCAGTGGTTCTAGCAGTTGGGTGAGTAAGGCAAGGGTGGAGAGATGCTGGGATTCCAGGAGCCCCAGGGGCAATAAAGGGGAGGGAGCCAGGAGTCTGTGGCAGGCAGGTGTTGAGGGATGCCAGGAGCACAGGATGGGCTGTGAGATGATGGTGAGCAGGAGGGCAGGGAAGAAAGAGAGGAAGGGAGAAGCAGGGAGAGGCAGAGATGGGGCATTCCTCCTGCGGGTGGCCCTTGAAAGTGAAAGTGAAAGTCGCTCAGTCGTATCCAACTCTGTGCGACTCCATGGACTATACAGTCCATGGAATTCTCCAGGCCAGAATACTGGAGTGGGTAGCCTTTCCCTTCTCCAGGGGATCTTCCCAACCCAGGGATCAAACCCAGGTCTCCTGCATTGCAGGCAGATTCTTTACCAGCTGAGCCACAAGGGAGGATGCCTTTAGAGCATTGCATCATCTGGAAACTGGATAGGGGGTGGTATTTGCAAAGTACATCTGGGTGGTCTTTGCAAAGTACATCCGGGGCAGAACTTCACTACCAGTGCATGTCTGGGTGGAATACTGTATGTGAAGCAGAACAGCCCTGCACCTTCTACACACTGAGTACCTCCCTCCACCAAATGCACACAATGCCCTGCACTGTAACCAGGACAGCCTCAAACACTGCCACATCATTTCCATGCTCCAGAGAGGGGGATCCACCCTGGTGAGACCCACTGAAGGAAGCAGGAAAAATGAAAATGCCACTGTCTCTCCTAACTGATCTGGGCGAGTCACCACACGACCTGGAACCTCAACAGGGCACAGAGACCTTCCCTGGGTGTCCTGCCTGCTGCCTGACACATCATCACCCAGGGCCTGGGTGGTTCCTTCTGATGTGAAGCTGTTCCTGCAGTTTCATTTAAATGCACATGCCAGGAAGAGATATCCACTGCCAACATCTTGGTGGGGATATAACCAGTGAAGTAAGTAAAATTGACAGAAGTCAGTCCTCAGGCATTTCTGAGCCTATGTGCCTGGGCATTGAAGGCTTTGTCTATCATCTCATTTATGCCTTCTACTTTGAGTTCACGTTCTCAAGCCTCAGAAAAAGAACTTTATAGAAGAAATATGGGTAGAAGGATGTTAGACACAGGTGTTTTGGGCCCTGTAGGAGTGGTAAGTGTAAACCATATTCCTTGATTCCTTTTCAGATACCGCATGTTGCCTAAGCATAGGTTTCCAGTGATACTAACAGACTGCATGGTGGGTACAATGCACTTCTTGAAGTCCTTGGATACGTATGGGGTGGATCCAGCCCGGGTCATAGTCTGTGGTGACAGTGTGGGCGGGAGCGTGGCAACGGTTCTTTGTCAAAAGTTTGTGGACCGTTCTGATCTCCCCAAGATTCGTGCTCAGATCCTCATCTATTCCGCTCTCCAGGGCCTGAATTTCCAGTCCCCTTCCCATCAGCAAAACAAAAACATACCACTGCTTAACCACAATTTGGCCTTCTATTGTTGGTGTGGTTACCTGGACATCAGCCCCTCCTGGATAAGCACTGTATTGAAAGGCGCCCACTTGCCTGCCGAAGTCTGGGAAAAGTACAGGAAGTGGTTGAGTGCAGAAAACATCCCAGACAAGTTTAAGAAGAGAGGTTACCTGCCTATGTCCCGTGAGCCCCTGAATGAGGCTGCCTATCTGGAGACAAAAATCACTCTAGATGTGGTAAACTCACCCTTGATTGCAGACGATGAAGTAGTGTCTCGGCTCCCTGAAGCTTGCATCGTGAGCTGTGAGTACGATATACTTCGGGACGATTCGCTGTTGTACAAGAAGAGGTTGGAGGACCTAGGGGTTAGAGTAACTTGGCACCACATGGAGGATGGTTTTCATGGAGTGTTGACCACCGCTGACATGAGCTTCTTTTACTTCCCCTGCTCCTCGAGGATTCTGGATGCTGTGGCTCATTTCATAAAGGGGCTGTGACCATCTTTCCTTCCTGCTGCAGTTGCAAAAGTGTGGATTCTGCCATCATCTAGTTCTCATCGAGGGTCCCTGTTGTTCACGTAGGTGATGCTGGGTAGGACTGCGGAGAGTGTGGAGGTTACCATGTCATCTTACTTCAGGTCCTGGAATCCTAGAATGCATGTCTCTGATGTCTTAAAGGAGAACAGCAGAAGAGACAAGTTTAGGGAAAAGGTGGGCTCTCTGTCCATGATCACTGTCAGGGAAAAATTCAGCTGACATTCTTAAGTGACCATTTGCAAGAGAGAATGAGCAAGTAAAGACCATTCATGGCCTCCTTGAGGGAGAGTTCAGGCTGCCCAGGCTGATCCAGGCTTTGGGCAACAGGAGTGTCTACTTGTCTGGACCTTGGAATAAGCTGGGAGCATCATGTGCAATCTTGTGGGCCTCTTCCAATCTGGTTCAGAGGGCAGGGGTCCTGATGTCCTAGTGCTGGGTTGTGGTGCAGAAACTGGTTTCATTTTCCTCCTCTGGGTACATGGTAACATTTTTCCTGCCCTTTCTCTGAGCTCAGAGTCTCAACTGCCTGGACTGGAGGAGTGAAGATGGATTGAGTAGGTTTTCCATAGTGGTTGACACTTGGTCGTGGATAAAGACAGACTGGAGCTCTTGGAGTCAAAGTCAGGCTTTTAGCCAAAGGCTCGTAAGCAATATTATATGTGCTCAAGCAGCAGAGTCCAGAGGGAAGCTAAGTCCCAAGCTGGAGATCTATGACAATGAAATCTGATCAAACTCAACCATGTCCACAGTGGAAATCAAAGGAGGGCCCAAAGAACTGAAGATATGTTAGTGAGAACTATCACTACTTTAAGAAAACAGAACCAGCTCAAACTGGCCTAAATCAAAGAGAATATATTGGCTAATGTAACTACAAACTGCAAGGATAAATCAGTCATGGTTTGATCCAGGAACTCAAACAGTATCACCAGCTACGTTCTCTTTACTATACTCTATGCTTATGAACTTCACCTTCCCCTCTCTAGATTTGGCTTGTCTTTTCCCATAATCAAGTTCATTATAATGAATTTACTTAATTCTCAGCAGTCCCAGCAAAAATCACACTGCAATTTGATGGCTCTGTTGGTTTTCTGAGTGGTGTATCCAGTTGCTAAAACCAAGAACATGGAAGTTTATGACTGACCAGCCCCAAGTCCTGTGCCCTCCTTGGAGTGGAGGGTGGGGTCAACTCCATCTGTGCTTGGATGGGCATGGGGGATGCATGAGTTCTCCCTCACATCAACACTTACTCTACTGTAGAAGCCCAACTGAAGCCTGAGACAAGGTCCTTGGAAGTGGCAAGAGATGTCAAGGACCACTGGGCAACTTGACCACTTGCCACTTAGGAATAAAAATTCCTTTGAAAGGGATAGCCCAAGCTCTCAGGCTGGCCCCACCTGGTCCTCAGGAGGCTCTGCTCCTGACTGGCCAGTGGCTTTTATAGGCCAAGAACCAAAGGACCTGCACAAAGTCTACTGCACAAAGGGCCCCATGTTTGCCCTTAAGTTGCATTCAGGTGAATGTTCAAGCTGACATGTGGGGCAGAGAGGAATCCCACTGGATGGCTTCTTGGTCCATTCACAACAGGAAGACCAGCTTTGTTGGAGAATTAGGAATCACTCACTAAAAGCACATAGCTTTTACTGAATTGTCCCCTCTGAGACAGGTCTCTGAGCTGATTGGTGGCCTTGGGCCTGTACTGTGGCCTTGGTTCACCCCCAGCTCTGGAGATAGGTGGAAGGAAGTGAGCTGACCTTCTGGAAATTTGGGTGGTCAGCTCTTCAATGGTGGGATGGTGAGGAGTGGCTGAGCCACAGGAAGATGGTGCCCAGTGGAGACAGTGGGTTACCCTTTCACCCACTTCCACTAGGTATGGAAGAGTGCTGGGTGGGCTTATTTCTGAGGCTGCTTTCTTCTGCAGGCAGTGGGGGAGATGAAGCCCTTTCACTCACAATGGTTGGTTTGATCTGGGGACATGATACTCCTCTCTTCTCCTTTATGCTTCATGGCTGTCCTTCCTGAAGAGGCTCAGGGAGTGGAAAAGGGGTAGGAATGAATGTTCACTGAGAGTCCGCTGCATGCTAGGCTCCATACAGGGCTGTTTAAATCTGCCACCTCACTGTGATGAAAAACAGCTATGCTGGGTTGCTGCCTAGGCATTTCATGGTATGACAGCTCTGCTCACATCCAGAGTCTGGACATTATGATAAAGACCCGTGCTTAGGATTTCCAGCACAAGTTTCTGCTTTTTCCCTGGTCATCTTTTAAAATAACCATTTTAGAGTTGATCCTGTGAAAAGTCAGTGACCTCCACCCCAACACCTTAGAAGGAATAGGTGCTTGCTTGCTGTCCTGTTCTTCATCTCCTGCTCACTCATGACCTGGAACAGAGGACTGCGCTCCCTGCCCCTGCTCATTGCACACCCCCACCCCACCCACATTTCTGGGATCTGTAAATAATAAATACTGTGACTTTACCTCCTTCGTGTGAGTCTATTGAAGTTGTACTTTCAGTTGAAATGACCCCTACGTGTTCACTTCCTCAAAGAGAGAGTTTGGATGTGGGGGGAGCTTCCTGTTGACCCTGTGTGAGGGGCTGGTGCCCTCTCATTCAGCAAGCCATCATCTTCAGTCTTAATACACCAGCTATGCTGTCCTGCCCCACCCCACCCTTCACTATGTGTACACGTGAAATCTACAAAATGTGTACTCTTAAGCCCATTTTACACGTAAGGAAACTGAGCCCAGAGATGTTAACAACACTCATTTCCTGACACTTTCTAGTAAGGCTCAAGGTGAGCTGATTCAGTAGTTTACCCTTCAGCATCAGGGTCTTTTCTGATGAGTTAGTTCTTTGCATTAGGTGGCCAAAGTACTGGAGCTTCAACTTCAGCATCAGTTCTTCAAATGAATATTCAGGGTTGCTTTCCTTTAGTATTGACTGGTTTGATCTCCTTGCAGTCCAAGGGACTCTCAAGAGTCTTCTCCATACATCAACATGAATCCGCCACGGGTATACACATATTCCCCATCCTGAACCCCCTCCCACCTCCCTCCCCGTACCATCCCTCTGCGTCATGTATAAAAAAAAAAATTAAAAAAAAAAAGTCTTCTTCAACACCGCAGTTCAAAAGCATCAGTTCTTCAGCATTCAGCCTTCTTTATGGTCCAACTCTCACATCCATACATGACTACTGGAAAAACCACAGAAAGAAAGAAAGTGAAGTTGCTCAGTCATGTCCGACTCTTTGCGAGTCCATGGACTGTAGCCTGCCAGGCTCCTCCGTCCATGGGATTTTCCAGGCAAGAATACTGGAGTGGGTTGCCATTTCCTTCTCCAGGGGATCTTCCTGGCCCAGGGATCAAACCTATGTCTCCTGCACTGTAGGCAGACTCTTTACCATCTGACCCACCAGGGAAGCCCAAAGCTATGGAAAAACCATAGCTTTGACTATATAGATCTTTGCTGGCAAAGTAATGTCGCTGCTTTTTAATACACTCTCTAGGTTTATCATAGTTTTTCTTTCAAGGAGCAAGCATATTTTAATTTCAAGGCTGCAGTTACCATCTGCAGTGACTTTGGAGTCCAAGAAAATAAAGTCTGTCACTGTTTCCATTGTATCCCCATCTATTTGTCATGAAGTGATGGGACCGGATGCCATGATCTTAGTTTTTTGAATGTTGAGTTTTAAGCCTGTTTTTTCACTCTCCTCTTTCACTTTCATCAAGAGGCTCTTTATGTAAGTGATGTGGTGCTAAAGAAGACTCTTGAGAGTCCCTTGGACTGCAAGAAGATCAAACCAGTCAATCATAAAGGAAATCAACCCTGAATACTCACTGAAAGGATAATTCTGAAGCTGAAGCACCCATATTTTGGTCACCTAATGTGAACAACTGACTCATTGGAAAATTCCCTGATGCTGGGAAAGATTGAGGGCAGAATAAGAAGAGGGTGTCAGAGGATGAGATGGTTGGATGGTATCACACATGCGATGGACATGAACTTGGGCAAACTCTGGGAGATGGTAAGGGATAGGGAGGCCTGGCATGCTGCAGTCCATGGGGTTGCAAAAAGTTAGACATGACTGAACAGCAGCAGCAAGTGATATGCAAATATAGTCTCCTTTTATTTATTTATTTTGGCTGCACTATGTTGCTTGCAGAACCTTACTTCCCAGACCAGGGATGGAACCTGCCTCCTCCACAGTAAAAGCACAGAATCCCAACCACTGGACTACCAGGGAATTCCCTTTTATAAAAATATCTCCTTTTAGAGATAAAGCTAAAGTCTCTTTGACCACCCTCCCTCAACTCTAGTCCTTTTGATCTGGATGTATCAGCTGTTACCTTCTTTGAGGTGTGCAGGGTTGGTTTCCCAACCCTTTAAAACCTGTTGCTAGGCTTTCACATGTACAGATAGGTACCTACGAAATACAGAGTATTATTTTGTGGGATGGCTTTGCTGTATATTGTATATAACAGAGATTATTCTGAACCTGTTGTACCACTTTTTTTCACTCAACAATGTATCTTAGAAATCTAGCCTAGCAAACCATATAGATTGCTCTTGCTCTATATAGCAACTGGATGGTAATCCATGGGATGGCTCTATTACAGTTCTTAGTCATTCCCTACAAATTTTTAGTGAACGTATCTGCATGTGCCTGCTTCTATATGTGTGATTCTCTGTGATAGATTCAAGAAGGACTGAATCTATCCCTGGCCTGACACAATTTTCCACATTAATAGATACTGTAAAGATGCCTGTTAGGGCTTCCCTGGTGGTCCAGTGGTTGGAAGTTTGCCTATTAATGCAGGGGACATGGGTTCAATCCCTGGTCTGGGAAGATCCCACGTGCCCTGGGGCAACTAAGCCTGGGCACTGCAACAAAGAGTGGCCCCTACTCACCACAACTAGAGAAAGCCCAAACATAGCATCAAAGACCCAGCACAGCCAAAAATTAATAATAATAATAATAATAAAGATGTCTGTCCCATTCCCCACCTTTGCCCCAGCAGATCTCAGCTGGGAGGGAAGTAGTTGGGATTGTAACCACCAATCCCAAAAACAGAAAGAAAATTGATTTTGAAAGAAAATTGAAAAGTGCTTGACACCTGGTTGCGTGCGACCTATCAGGCTGGTAGGTCTATATTTTAAAGGGAAATGTCCTTAACTCAAATGAACCTCTCCAAGAATCATCTGAGGAGTTGGGGCAGGCTGCAATGTTACTGGTGTGTTAACTCTAACATCCTTATCTTCATCTAGCAAAGTAAAGGACACCAGAGTCAACAGATTGGCTCCTCTTTCCCAGGTTGCCAAGACTCGCTATTGGCTAGATCACCCCTGCTCCAACATTGCAGCTGGTTTCTTGCAAATGGCTGTACAAGGTTGACTCTGATAAGGCAGTGCCTGGGGCTTAGTTTCAAAGCACTTCTTATTGCAGGGAAAAACCCACAAGTGTGGGTCTGCCCTCCTTATTGTGAAACAACTCCCTGCTTTGTCATCACCAAAGGATAGAGCAGTTTTAATTTTAAGTTGAAGAGACATATTGCATTCTGGGTTTGTTACAGCAGCTTCTGCAAAGAGGCAGAGTGATGGCAGACACGTAATCTATAACCAGTTGGAGGCCCGACATTTATTTAACCTTCTAAGCCCTCAGTTTTCTTGCCTTGAAATGGGGATAATCATGTTGAGCACATCTGGGTGTTTGTGTAAAGCAGGCTGAATCAATGTAAGTTGTGGTTAGGTATCTGCTGTTCAGTGGACAGTTACAGATGTGCTGGTTAGCAGACTCATAGCTTATCCCCTGGTGGGGTAACAAGCTGTTTTTGTGCTCAGGAATTCTCTATTCAAAAAGAATATACAATTGTTCCCTTTGGGATATTTTTGCCCCAATTTCCCAAATTCACTCCTCTAATACAGGGAAAGGAATGGACTTTGTTGCTAAAGCAGGCTTGGTTTAGGCACAAAGGAAAGAGAGGATTGAGCATTTATTGACCTCTTATACGTGACAGGTATTTTATGAAGTGTTTTGTAGGTGACATTTCATTGTATTCTCATAATCTTATTTCATGAAGTATAGGATATTGACTCCCAATTTTGTTTTTGCTGTTCAGTTGCTAAGTCGTGTCTGACTCTTTGTGACCCCATGGACTGCAGCACTCCAGGCTTCCCTGTCCTTCACTGTCTCCCAGACTTTGCCCAAACTAATGTCCATTGAGTCAGTGATGCCATCTAACCATCTCATCCTTTGTCACCCCCTTCTCCGAGGAGGAACTAAAGAGCCTTTTAATGAGGGCAAAAGAGGAGAGTGAAAAAGTTGGCTTAAGACTCAACATTAAAAAAAATAAGATGATGGCATCTGGTCCCATCACTTCATGGCAAATAGATGGGGAAAAGGTGGAAACAGTGACAGACTTTATTTTCTTGGGCTCCAAAATCAGTGTGGATGGTGACTGCAGCCATGAAATTACTCCCAGTTTACAGATTAGGACACCAAAGCTGGCTTGACCCAGGAACTTGGTCAAAAGGAAACAGCTGATTAGAGGTGGGACTTGAAGTGGAAGCCAAATTTGTCTGAGTACTCAGCAACCCCTTCCCCCCATCCCCAATCCCATTCCTTGTGCAATAACCCGAAGCTGATTGCCCATCTTTAAGAAGTGTTTCTAGTATGTACTGGACTGGGAGAAGTCAGTTCATTATCCACCTGTGAGGTCCCACCATAGAAGGGTGCCACCTTCTCTGAAATTAGACCCTTCTCCTGTGGCTTGCCGAGTCTGCTGTAGCTCCTCCTGTGTGGTGCTGAGCAGACACCAAAAGTGTCTGAACCTATGCTGGAATAAAGTAATCCCATTTCTAATAGGTATAGGTGATTGGAAAAGCAAATGGCAATCATCTCTGGAGGAAGATAGTATCATCCTAGACCTCATACCATTTTCACATTTAGTTTTTCAGATACCAGACCTATGAGAAGAGAGAAACTAGCAATAGAAACCTACAGAAACAACAGGTAAAAAGAAAGGAAGCTGCCGGGGACCAGCCCCGGCTGATCCAGGGTACTCGAAGGAGAGACGGCGTCGGCGAGGGTCAGGATACGATAGTTTCAATTAGATATTAATTAGAGATATAAAGAGTAATAGAATAAGGATAGCTCAGTAGGAAAATTCAGTGGAGAAAAGAGGCTGAGTAGCTTGGTTTACGCGGGGGACCAATAAAACTTCAAGACAAGAAGCTTGCACCACTTACGTAGGCCGCAGGCGTCCTTCCGTTCTCCCGAAGGAGAGGAGACACTGAGGCCTCCCCGGTCGGATCTTAGAAGCCCAGGCAAAATTAGTAAGCTTGGTGGGTTCCGCGCTCCAGATGGAGACTCAGCCAGAAGGAGAGAGAGACATGGGGAGACCAGTATTTTGAGAAACTGATCCCAATTCTTTATTTTCCAGAGTCTGTTTTTATACACTAAGATGTTATACAAAAGTCACGTGGGGACAGCAGTCCTGACTTTTATTAAAGTCAGGTGCTTCACACAAATGTATACAGAGGTCTTAGGGGTGTTACATCATCTTCTGGCCAGGGGGGCCTGCTGACAATTTACGACCCTCTCCTTGTGACAGCGGTCAGTCAATCAGGACACTTATTTCTCCAGGGCTGATTATTCTCAAAACAGACGCCACCCAAGTAAAGTTACATTCCTACAGGGTGAGGGTGTAGTGGGTTTTAGTTAAGGAAAGAATTTACTTAGCCTAAGGTCTAACGTGATTAATATCAAAGGTTAATTCTATATATTCATTAATGTGTGTAAGGGCAGGGGATGTGGAGACTTAGCAACAAACATTGGCTCAACAAATGAAAAACCCTTCACCAACACAATTTCTAATCAGCCCATTATACTTATACTAATAGTTTTCTAACTTCTCTAAAGAACCTGTTTTTAGAGGGTTTAAAGCATCTTGTGCCTCTCACAGTTGGGAGGCTGTGAGCAATCACATGTGGCTGGACGAGCCTGTCAGGCAGGCTAGAGAACCTTCAGAGGAGTTTGTAGGTTAAAACACTCTTGTCACACCCAAGAGTTTTTATTGACTGGAGCTCTAGGTTAACTCCTTCTCCGAAAGAGGTGGTGGGGGACAGCCCCCCGTAAAGTCAGAGGTGTAGGTGAGCACAAAGTAGTAAAGTAGGCAGGCTCTGGTTATGGGGGTAGATGCTCGAGGAGTTCCAGGGGGACTCCTGAGGTTCGATCCCGCCTTTGCGTATGTCGAGCCTCCTTCCTCATGACCTTTGTCATGGGCGGAGTACCTCACTCTGGCCCCCAACAGGAAGCCACAGACTATAAAACAGCTCTGCTTATTATGTCTAAGTAAAGTCTATATATATATATATTTATAAATATAATCTATATAAATAGAATATATAAATCTTTATATAATGGCAACCCAATCCAGTACTCTTGCCTGGAGAAGTCCCTAGAACAGAGGAGCCGGGCAGGCTATATAGTCCATTGTGTCACAAAGAGTCATACATGACTTAGTGACTAACACAATACATAACTACAATCTATAAGTCTGAAATATATAAATCTGTAGATTTTTAAACCTACAGATTTGAACATTTGTGGCAACAAGGAATAGTCTGTAATTCAGAAGTTAAAAAAAAACCTGGAATTATAAAAAGTAGCATATATACATAGATTATTAATCAAGTAAAATTTAGAACTGAAAAATGCAACAAATCAATGGACAGGTTTCATTTCACATTAGGCACACTTGAGAGAGGATGTGTGGGCTGGGATATAGATCAGAAGATACTATTCAGAAGTACAAAGAAGCAAAAGGATAGAAAATACAGAAGGGGGCCAGAGACTTTGAGGATTCAGTGAGAAAGTTGTGGCAAATATGCAGCTGGTGTTCCAGAAAGAAAGGAAGCAGAAGCAATATTTGAACATGTAATAGCTGAGAATTTCCTAAAATAGTTGAATGAGTAAATATCATATATTAAGGCATCTATATGGAATCTAGAAAAAAGGTACTGATGAACCTATTTGCAGGGCAGGAATCGAGATGCAGACACTGAGAACGGACTTGCGGACACGGGCGGGGTGGGAAGGAGAGGGTGGGGTGAATGAAAGAGCAACACTGACATATATTCACTACCATGGATAAACTAGCTAGCTAGTGGGAAGCTGGTATATAGCACAGGGAGCTCAGCTCGGTGCTGTTTGATGACCTAGATGCGTGGGATAAGGCTTGGGAGGGAGTCTCAAGAGAGAGGCAATATATGTATGCATATGGCTGATTCATGTTGTTGTACAGCAGAAACTAACACAATATTGAAAAGCAATTATATTCCAATTAAAAAGACTATAAAAAGTATTTTATACTTTCCAATATGCTTATCTTTATGTGCATATTTTTGGCAAAGTCTCTAAAATACTGATGCAAAAGGGCTGATCAACAATACCACATTTTGGCTGTCTGAAAAGACTAATAAAATTTATCATTATGTACTGAGACCAATACAGAAAAAAACGTGCAAGAGTAAATTCTAGAAATAAAAAAGGGACTCCATCAGAGATCCTAGAAATACTTAAAAAAACAAGGGGACATTATGAACAACGTACAACCCCAAATTTGAAAATTTAGATGCAATGTGTAAATTCCTAGAAAAACACAACTCGCCAAATGGACACAAAAGGAAAGAGAAAAATGAGATTAGTTTTGTAACTAATAACAAATATTAAGTCTACAATGAAAAGCCTTTAAACAAAGATAAACAAAACAAAAATCTCCTGGCCCAGATGCCTTGACTTACTTAATATTTAGGGATTAAACACATTAATCTTATGTAAACTGTCCTGGAGAATATAAAAAGTAGGCATATTCTTTCTTCGAGGTTAACTTAATCATAATAATAAAATCTCAAAAAAATTGCGCAAATGAAACATTCAGGCTACAAAAGTCTTACTCATGGATATAGAAACAAAACATTTCTAAAAAACATTTGGCAAGCAGAATCCAGAAATATTAGAAAAAAGATACTATATCGTGATCATATATACGACAGTTTATACTAGAAATTAACGTTGCAGAATTAATCAATATAATTTATCACATTAATGGATTCAATGAAGGAAACTGTGATTATCTTAATAGATGCAAATAATTAAATATTATTTATGAAAGCTGTCTCAGCAAATTTAGAATAGAAGGAAACTTCTTGAACTCAATAAATGGCATTTACAAAAACATCATCCTTAATAGAAAACATTAAACTTTTTTCCTTACTAGGAATAGGACAAGAGTTGCTCATGTCATTTTTAATCAACACTGTACTGGTGAAAGTGAAAGTGAAGTTGCTCAGTCGTGTCCAACTCTTTGCGACCCCGTGGACTGTAGCCTACCAGGCTCCTCTGTCCATGGGATTCTCCAGGCGAGAATACTGGAGTGGGTTGCTATTTCCAGCCAATGTAAAAAACAAGTATAAAACCAATTAGAATTGGAAAAGAAGAAATAGAATAGTTGTTACTTGCAGATGTTATATTCCTGCATGCATCTTGCAGGCAGATGCTATATTCCTGCATTCTTTGAGAGAATCTACTGGGAAAGTACTAGAATTAATAAGGAATCTCAAAGAATCTACAGGGAAAGTACTAGAATTAATAAGATAATTAACAAAGTTGATGGCTATAAAGTTATTGTTTTAAAAAATTAACTATTTTAATATATAGACAATAATCAGAAAATGAAATAAAAATAATTCATTTAAGTAGCATAAAATATAAAATACATAGAAACAGGAGATAGCAAGACAGTAAAAAGAACTCACAGAATGAGAGAAAATATTTGTAAAACTTATATCTGACAAGGGATTAATACTCAGAATTTAAAGAACTTCTACAACTCACTCCCACACACATCCACAAACATCCCCCCCCACACACACAATTTAAAAATGGGCAAAAGACATTTCTCCAAAGAAGATATACAAATGGGCAATAAGCACAGAAAAGATGATCAATACCCTTTGTGTGTGTTAGTCACTCAGTCATGTCCAACTCTCTGAGACCCCACGGACTATAGCCCATCAGGTTCCTCTGTCCATAGAATTCTCCAGGCAAAAATACCATCCATTTTTTTCTCCAGGGGATCTTCCCAACCCAGGGATTGAACCCACGTACATCTCCTGCACTGAGGCAGATATTGGGAAAATACAAATTGAAACTACAATGAGGTACTACCTTACACCTATTAGGATACGTTATCACACACACACACAAAAAAAAAAAAAAGAAAGAAAAAAGAAACATAGCAAAAAGAAAAAATAACAAGTGTTGGCAAAGAAATGGAGAAACAAGAACCCTGTGCATTGCTGGTGGGAAAGTAAAAATGGTGTGGTTGCTGTGTAAAATAGTTTTTTGGGGCTAATTCCATTCTTAGGTGAAAACTCAGTAGAGTGTAGGTCAAACAGCTATCTGTAAACCAATTTTCACAGCTGTATTATTCACATAGCTGAAAGGTGAAAACAGTCCAAATGTCCATCAACAGATCAAGAAAGTGTGATGTATACACACACACATACACGCAAAATAGAATATTATTATTCAGCCATAAAAATCCAGCACTGAGGACTCTGCAGCAAGAGAGACCTTGTTTCAAAGATAGGTTATTTCATGCAGTTTGACTACTTAATTTCTGTCTCTTCGTGTGTCATTTTTAACTAAATAAACTCATAGAGTTTTGCATCCAAAAAAAAGGAATGAAATTCTGACACATGCTACAACATGGATGGATCTAGAAAACATTAAGTTAAGCGAAATAAGTTATGAGGTATGTGGAGCAGTCAAATTCACGGAGATGAGAAAGTAGAAAAGAGGTCACTTGAGGGATGATGGAATGGGGAGCAATAATTAACCATTATTGCTTAATAGGTACATAATTTCTGTTTGGGATGATTAAAAATTCTAGAAAACGTGGAGTAATGGAAACAAAGACTTATACACTGTTGACAGGATGCATAATAAATTGATGTAATGCTTTGGAAAATATTAGTTTGGCATTGTCTAGCAAAGTTAAGGCATGCATACCCTATGACCCAGAAAACCTGCTCCTAGGTATATATCCAAGAGCAGAGGTTTTCACAGCTTGGTCCATGAACCCCTGGAGATCCCCAGGCTCCTTTCAGGAGATCTTCAATGTCAATACTATTCCAGGTGGCATAGTGTTAAAGAATGTGCCTGCCAATGCAGGAGACTCAAGAGACTCGAGTTCAATCCCTGGGTTGGGAAGATCCCCTGGAGAAGGAAATGGTAACCTACTTCAGTATTCTCGCCTGGGAAATTCCATGGACAGAGAGGCCTGGGGAGCTATAGTCCATGGGGTCTCAAAGAGTCAGATACGACTGAGCGACTGAGTATGCCTTCTTAATAATATTAAGGTACTATTCGCCTTTTCCCATATTCTTGGCATTTGCATTGACAGTACAAAAGTGATGGTGGGTAAAACTGCAAGAGCCTGTGCATAAATCAGAGCAGTGCCATTATCAGTTATATTTTTCACCATCACACACTTGCAGTTTAAAAAAAAAATCACTAGTTTCACATAGAGTGTCCTTGATGAAGAAGTAGAAATTATTAATTTTATTAAATCTCAACATTTGAGCAGACATCTTTTTTACATGCTGTGTGAGGATATGGGAAGGACACATGTGAGAAAGCACTGCTGTGGCATATCCACATTCAATGGTTCTCTTGAGAAAGAACGCTGTGTGTGCAATTGTTTGGGTTGTGAGCGAAGTGAGTTGGGCTTTTTTTTGTACCTTGTGGGATTTTAGTTCCTTGACCAGTGATCAACCTGAGCCCCTTTCAGTGGAAGCACAGAGTCCTAACCGTTGGGCAGCCAGGGAATTCCCAGGACTTTTTTTTTTTTTTTTTTAAATGAAACTTTTAGTTGGAAGAAAAATTGGCAGACAAAACCATGGTTATTAGAGTTGGAACATTTGCCAAATATGTTTTAAAAAATGAATGACGAAAGGCTCTCACTTCAAAGAAAGCAATAGTCAGTAGTTATTGCCAATAATAAAACTTTGAGCTTTCAAGCTAAACCTAGAATTTTGGGAAAACCTGTATCTAGCAATATGACTTTGTCAACTTCCTACTATGTGCTTTTCTGATGATATCAGTAGGGATATTAGCAAATGTGACTTTGGGGAATATTGTATAATGAAACATGTTAACATTTGGAAGATCTATCTACACAGCTCTATAAAATAATATTTTCCAAAAGACCACCATGATGTTACAAAATTAAAAGTAGGTTAAAGATCTATCCAAAGCACAAGATCAACCAGTGGATTTTAATATAGTACAGCTCAGAGTTCATTGAGTAGTAGACTTCATTCAGACTCCACAGTGCAATTAACCTTTGAAAACTGCCACTTGGGGACTCCCCTAGCAATCCAATGGTTAAGACTGTGCATGTCCCTTGCAGGAGACATGGGTTCCATCCCTGGTCTCAAAGTGGGATCCCACACACTGCAAGACATGGCCAAGAAAAAAAAAAAGCAAACCAAACAATTTCAAAGGCTAGTTAAATTATTCTCTCTCTTCTAACCACATATCTCTGTAAGACTGATTTTCTCCTTTAAACTAAACAGCATACTCCAATAGATCAAAAGTTTGCTGTTACTTATAAATTAATAAATATTAATATATAATATAATTCATTGGATTGGCCAATTCTGTGGTGTAAATATTCCTACCATGACCAATTTCAAGTAGCCAACATGACTAGAATGTAGTGTTAGCTCTCACAAACTGGTACAATCTGGCTCCAGACCACTAATATAATCCACACTTTAAGAAGTCTTGTGAGTCTTCTATAGGTTTCATGAGACTAAAAATTTGAAAGAACACTGCTTTAGAAAAACGGCAATATCTGGCCATCAGGATACTTGTTCTGTGCCCCGCAAACTTATAGGAACCACAGCTACAAGGGCTTCCCTGGTGACTCAGGTGGTAAAGAATCTGCCTGCAATGTGAGAGACCTGGCTTCAATCCCTGGGTTGGGACAATCCCCTGGAGAAGGGCATGGCAACCCACTCCAGTATTTTTTCCTGGAGAATTCCCATGGACAGAGGAGCCTGGTGGGCTACAGTCCATAGGATCACACAGAGTTAGTCATGACTGAGCACCTAGGCACAGCACAGCTTCATGCAACACAGATGATTCTTAAAAACATTAACTGTATTGAGGAAAAGAAATCAGACTCAGATGAATACATGCTATAGGATTCCATTTATGGAAAGCATGGAATTTATTATAACTAAATTGACTATAAACCATTTCATTTATTTTAAATGTAATTTTTCATGTTTGTGTTACACTTTATAATAAGAAGTTTTTTATAATGGAATCATACAGAACACATAGCTCTCCTGTGTTTTGATTGGAAGGACATCCCGTCTTACTGGCTTAAGCCCTACTCAAACTATAGTCCTGCCAAATAGAAGTTTGCTCTGTTCTATCTACCATGCCCTTTCCTTGCCACATACTTTGTTTCAATATGGAACAAATAGTTGCCTGGAATTCCTCTACTTTAGTTTCAAGGTCATTGGAAAACACTTTCTCTGAATTGCCTGCTTGAAATCGAATGTCTTTACTTATGGCAAGCAAGACTACTAAAAAAGAAGAACTAAAGAGCCTCTTGATGAAAGTGAAAGAGGAGAATGAAAAAGTTGGCTTAAAACTCAACACTCAAATAACTAAGATCATGGCATCCGGTCCCATCACTTCATGGCAAATTGATGGGGAAATAATGGAAACAGTGACAGACTTTATTTTTTGGGGGGGCTCCAAAATCACCACAGATGGTGACTGCAGCCATGAAATTAAAAGACACTTGCTCCTTGGAAGAAAAGCTGTGACCAACCTAGACCATATATTAAAAAGCAGAGACATTACCTTTTAAAGGTCCATCTAGTCAAAGCTATGGTTTTGCCAGTAGTCATCTATGGATATGAGAGTTGGACTATAAAGAAAGCTGAATGCCAAAGAATTGATGCTTTTGAACTGTGGTATTGGAGAAGACTCTTGAGAGTCCCTTGGACTACAAGGAGATCCAAACCAGTCAATCCTCAAGGAAACCAGTCCTGAATATTCATTGGAAGGACTGATGCTGAAGCTGAAACTCCAATACTTTGGTCACCTGATGTGAAGAACTGACTCATTGGAAAAGACCCTGATGCTGGGAAAGATTGAAGGCAGGAAGAGAAGAGGATGACAGAGGATGAGATAGTTGGATGTCATCACTGACTCAATGGACATGAGTTTGAGCAAGCTCCGGGAGTTGGTGATGGACAGGGAAGCCTGGTGTACTGTAGTCCATGGGGTTGCAAGGAGTTGGACATGACTGAGAGACTGAACTAAACTGAAAATAAGACTACAGTGTGCTGCTTCTTTAAAGTGAAGCCACTTAGTTGTGTCCGATTCTTTGTGACCCCATGGACTATAGCCTACCAGGCTCCTCCATCCATGGGATTTTCCAGGCAAGAGTGCTGAAGTGGGCTGCCATTTCCTTCTCCAGGGGATCTTCCCAACCCAGGAATTGAACCTGGGTCTCCTGCATTGCAGACAGACACTTTACCATCTGAGCCACCAGGGGAGCCTACTGATTTCTTTCTTAACCATATATTGCAAGGCATCTTCCTATGTCAGCATTTAACAGCTACAGGGTATTTCATCATATGATATGCCACAGTTTGTTGAGCCAGCCCTCCATTGGTATATATCTAGATGGTTGGTTCTTGATTTTTTGGCTTAATGAATAAGCAAAGTCATGGTTTTTATTCCAGTGGACTGAGCTCTATTGGGATGGAGCCCTGGTCTAGCCACTGATGCATTAATAATTAATAATTAATTATTAATAATTAATAATGCACTAATAATTCCAGGTCAGTGCTCTGAATGTAGCATACGCTTGATAGAATGGCTGTGGAATGAATGAATGAAGATGATCTGAATGAATCATATTTATTAGCATTCTTCCTGGAAGCCCCTTAGGCAAAGGGGCAGAGGAGCAATGAACAGAGCCCAGTGGTAAAACGACTGAATCAGAATGGATTTAAATCTCAGGTCTCCAGATGTGTGACTTGAGGTAGCTACTTAATCCCTCTTTACTTCAGTGTCCTCATCCATAAAATGGGTACAGTTATGGCACCTGCTTCATAGGACTCTTTGAGGGTTAAACAAGTGAGTACATGTAAAGGTCTCAGCATGGGCCTAGCACGTCAGCATTCATTAAATGGTAGAATGTAATTATCTCAGCTCATCTAGGTATTAAAATCTAGCATGCATGATACCTCTTGGTAACCAGGAAGTTACATGACATGGAAACCAGGTCCTTCTGGCTCCTGCTTTTGTGGTGACTGCTGTTGGTTTGATTTACTTTTTTAACATCAATTTTGCTTCCGAGGAATCAGCTGCCCCCTTAAGGAGAGTATTTATACTCACAGTCTATCACCATGGAGATTGTCAACAGTAGGGAATCCAAGATCACATCACCTCTTTCTGGAGGCTGAAAGTGGACTCTCAGGGCCCTTTAATCCTGCAAATTTAGCTGGGTGTCATCTCCATTCTGACTGCTGAAAAGAAAAAAAGGCACCCCAAACTCAGCAGCTTCATAACATCTCCCACCCTGAAACCTTAAACTGTGTCAAGTCAAAGAAGCTTGGGACAAATGCAGTTTCTTACTGCCGTAAGTCCACAGTCATCCTCCACGCCGAGCTGGAAGATTGAGACCAAGTATTCAACCAGAGTGCTCACTGGAAACTGGACAGAGGAGAGGAGGAAGGTAAGTAAAAAGAAGGTGGACAGAGGGCTCAGAAGGAGACCTGGCAGGGAGGATGAGTGAGAGCACTGTGTGCTCAGTCACTCAGTCCTGTCCAACTCTCTGCGACCCCGTGAATTGTAGCTCACCAGGTTCCTCTGTCCATAGAATTTTCCAGGTAAGAAAAGAGTGGGTTGCCATTTCCTACTCCAAGGGATCTTCCCGACTCAGAGATCCATCCCTTGTCTCCTGCATTAGCAGGCAGATTCTTTACCACTGTACCACCCGAGGGTATTATTATTATTTCTAAATCAAGGACCACAAATACTTGGATCTTAAGAAGGTGGCATTAGGAACTCTGTGCAGAGAGACTCCCTAACACAGAGGAGTTATATTCAAGCAGTTATCAAAGTCCCCATTTATATCTTGAAAACATCATAGTACAGGTGTCAATAAGGTTGTGCCTTGAAGTTCTATAGTCAGTGGAGTGTCTCTACGCATCTGATATTCTCTGTTCCTAATTTAGCTGCATCTTGATTTGAAGAACTTCTGCTCTCCCTGGGCTGGTCCTTCCAGATGTATTACCTGTCAAGGCAGGCTTGACACTCCTTGTCTTCATGTCCAGGTGCTCTCTGGCGCCTGTCCCACAACTTTGCCCTGCCTGCGCATTTCACCTTTCACTTTCAAAACAGAACAGGCGTGTTCTTGTTGTTCCCATGTATCTTAAAGACCATCTCAAAATACTTTTCCTAAATTGACCTGCATAAAATTGAGTATCTTCGTTTGTGGCAATCAAGACTGACCCACATAAGTTTCTGCAGAGACATCTAGACATCTTCATATCTTCTTGGAAAATAGTCAAAGGAAAGAGGGTGAGACAGAATTGGTAGCTTTGGTGTAAGTGTGGGGAAGGTTAATAGTGACTTCTGAGAGCTAGAAAAGGCTCCTTTCATGTGGGAACCTTAGCATTTGTCACCCTTCTGGTCAGACATAGCTTTGGGCCATTTTTTAGCTCTGACTGCACTTGTTTTTGTTTGTGGAATAGGTGTGTGTGTGTAATCCAAGAGCAAGAAAGAATGGTTAAGCATTCTTTCGGGTAGGCAAAGCAGTACCCGGGGAGATTATGGGCTGATCCTACACTGACTGAGAGGAGATTGCATAAAGAGAGCAGAGTAAGAAAGCTATGGTACATTTACACAATGGAGTATATTAAAAAGAATACATTTGAATCAGTTCTAATGAGGTGGATGAAACTGGAGCCTATTATACAGAGTGAAGTAAGCCAGAAGGAAAAACATCAATACAGTATACTAACACATATATATGGAATTTAGAAAGATGGTAACAATAACCCGGTGTACGAGACAGCAAAAGAGACACTGATGTATAGAACAGTCTTATGGACTCTGTGGGAGAGGGAGAGGGTGGGAAGATTTGGGAGAATGACATTGAAACATGTAAAATATCATGTAAGAAACGAGTTGCCAGTCCAGGTTCGATGCACGATACTGGATGCTTGGGGCTAGTGCACTGGGACGACCCAGAGGGATGGTATGGGGAGGGAGGAGGGAGGAGGGTTCAGGATGGGGAACACATGTATACCTGTGGCGGATTCATTTTGATATTTGGCAAAACTAATACAATTATGTAAAGTTTAAAAATAAAATAAAATTAAAAAAAAAAAAAAGAGCAGAGTTGGAGCAATTTCAGAAAGATGGCAGACTAAGAAGTTCCAGGTCCCTTCTTTTCCCACGGAAACACCAGTTCAGTTCAGTTCAGCCACTCAGTCGTGTCCGACTCTTTGCGACCCCATGAATCGCAGCACACCAGGCCTCCCTGTCCATCACCAACTCCCGGAGTTCACTCAGACTCACGTCCATCGAGTCAGTGATGCCATCCAGCCATCTCATTCTCTGTCGTCCCCTTCTCCTCCTGCCCCCAATCCCTCCCAGCATCAGAGTCTTTTCCAATGAGTCAACTCTTTGCATGAGGTAGCCAAAGTACTGGAGTTTCAGCTTCAGCATCATTCCCTCCAAAGAAATCCCAGGGCTGATCTCCTTCAGAATGGACTGGTTGGATTTAAAAAGCAACTATTAGCCTAATTGAAACAAATATATGGGAGCTCTGGAAAACAAAGGTCTACAGCAAAAAAATCAAATGCCCATTTTAGAGAAAGCCACATTCAAAATAGTAGGAAACTCCATGGTGTTTTTACCTGCCCTCCCCCATTCCTGCCCCAGCACAGCACAGTGCAGTGTGGGGGAAGCAGTGGCCCAGCTCCCAGTTCCCTCCCTGGAACACAGAGGGAGTGGAGCAACACTGTAACTTGTCTGGAAACTGCCGGAGGGATTGGTCTCTGTTTTGCTAACTCAGAGCTCAAACAGGAAAAAGTGGATGGTTCATATTTCAGGCCAGGAAGAGCTTGGAAAGCAGTAGTGGTCAACTGCTAGTGAAAGCTGCCAGGGGACTACAAGTTTGCAAAGGTCTGGGGGTAAGAAATTATAGGTAGAGGAATGCAACAGAACATCTAAGACTCTGAAAAGAAACCAGAGAGAGGCTTCTTGGAAAAATAAAGGAATTTTAAAGCAGCTATGTTTACAAGGAGAAATAAAAAGCACAGATACACACAGACACAGAGTCGTAGGCAGGATGCATGCTCATGTTCAGAAAAGTCCAAAGAAGAATTAAAACCTTCATACCTGACTGACTCCAAGGCTCAGAACATGCCCACTACTTAGTAGAGATCTTTCCTTGTGTGGAGCCAGTCTGCAGAGACCAGGAGAGATGGCTATTTTTCTCTCAAGTGCTCAGTGTTAAAAAAAAAAAAAATAAGACTTAAAAAGAAACAAGAAAAGATGGTCCACTCAAAGGAAAAAAATTAAGTGGCAGAAACAGTCCCTGAAGAAACACAGGCAGCAGTAGTACCAGAGAAAAACTAAAAAACAAAACAACAACAAAAAGAAACCTGTCTTAAATATACTTAAAAAGCTAAAAGGAAGTGTGGACAAAGAATTGAAGGAAATCAGGAAAATAATATATAAGCAAAATGAGAATATTAGTGAAAGATAGAAGTTCTAAAAAGGAATCAAACAAAAATGTGTGTGTGTGTGTGTACTCAGTTGTGTCTGACTGTGACCCCATAGACCGTAGCCCACCAGGCTCCCCTGTCCATGGAATTCTCCAGGCAAGAATACTGGAGTGGGTTGCCATTTCCTCTTCCAGGGGATATTCCTGACCCAGGGATCAAAGCCACGTCTCCTGCATTCGCAGGCAGATTCTTTATCCCTGAGTCACCTGGGAAGACCAAATAAAAATAAAGGAATTGAAATATACAGTAACGTTTATGAAAAAAAATTCACTAGAGACATTCAAAAGTGGGTTTGAACAGACAGAAGTAAGAATCAGAAAACTTGAAGATAGACTGTTTGAAATTATTGAGCCTAGGTAGCAAAAAGAGAAATGAATAAAGAAACATGAGCAGAGACCAAAGACTTGTGGGACACCCTCAAGCTGACATATACTGACTATGGGATAAATTAAAAGAGAAAGGGGCAGAGAGATTATTTGAATAAATAATGACTGAAAACTTCCCACACTAGATATGGATCTACAAATCCCAGAAGCTCAGTGGAGACCAAATAAGTTAAATCCCTAGATACTCACACAGAGACAATTATAATCAATCTGTTGAAAGTCAAAGAAAAGGAGAGAATCTTCAAAACAGCAAGAGAAAAATGACTCATCGCATACAAGGGAGCCCTAATAAGATTATCATTAGATTTTTCAGCAGAAACTTTGGAGGTCAGAAAACAGTGGGGTGATATGTTTAAAGGGCTTAGTCCCCACAAACCAAAACCTAAACAAAACCAAGCCCCACACCCCAAAAAACCCCATCCCACTATTGACTGAGAATAGCTTAGCCAACAAAACTTTCCTTCAAAAATGGAGAAATAAAAACATTCCCAGATAAACAGAAGCTGAGGGAGTACTGCTACATCTTCCCTACAGGAAGTGCTAATGGGAGTCCTTGAAGTTAGTATGGAGAAATGGTAAATTGTAACTTGAAGTTATATGAAAATATAAAGACCCCTGGTAAAGATAAATGCACAAATATAGACGCCATCATTATTGTACTTTTGGTTTGTAATTCCATTATTTTCTACACAATTAAAAAACACAAAACCATAAAATATTATAAATTAATGTTAATGGGTACACAGTATATCAACATGTAATTTGTGACATCAATAACATAAAATGAGGGAGGGCAAAGCTATATCAGAGTGGGTTTTTATTAATGAGTTAACGCAAGATAGTATGAATTTTAAATAGATTGTTATGCAATTTGGATGGACATAGAGATTATCATACTGAGTGAAGTAAGTCACATAGAGAAATAATATATGACATCCCTTATACAGAATCTAAAAAGAAATGATACAAATGAACTTATTTACAAAGCAGAAACAGACTCACAGACTTAGAGAATGAATTTATGGTTCCCAGTGCGGGAAGGGAGGGGAGAATGGATAATTAGGGAGTGTGGGATAAACATGTACACACTGCTATATTTAAAATGAATAACCAACAAGGACCTACTATATAGCCCAGGGAACTCTGCTCCAGGTTATGTGGCAGCCTGGACTGGAGGAGAGTTTGGGGGAGAATGGATACATGTGTATGGATGGTTGAGTCCCTTTGCTGTCCACCTGAAACTATCACATTATTAATCAGCTATACTCCAGTATAAAATAAAAAGATGAAAAATTAATTAAAAAATAAGATAGATCACTATAAATTTAAGATGTTATGTATAATTCCCATGATAACTACAAAGAAAATCTCTCTAAAATATACACAAGAGGAAATGAGAAAGAAAAATAGACCACTACTAAAAATTAAATAAACACAAAGAAAAGTAGTAATGGTGAAAATGAGGGGCAAAAAGCCCTATAAGACAAAAAAGAAAACAAATAACAAAACGGTAAAAGTAAATAACAGTAATTACTTTATTTTTTCTTTTTTTTTCAGTAATTACTTTAAATGTAAATAGATTAAATGCTCATCAAAAGAGATTTGCAGAATGGGGGGAAAAAACATGATTTTTTTTCATCCACCATCTATGAGACTGTTTTTAGATCTAAGGACATGCAAAAGTTGAAAATAAAAGACTAGAAAAAGATACTCCCTGCAAATATCAGCTCAAAGAGAATGAGGTGGCACTGTATTAATTTCATAGAAAATGAAGTCTAAGTAAAAAAATGTTACAAGAGCCAAAGAAGAGGAGGGTATATTGAAGAAAGGATCATGAAGAAATAGAAAGTATGAATAGACATATAACTAGTAAGAAAATTGAATCAGTAATCAAAGAGGTCCCCAAAATAAAAGCCCAGGACTAGATGGCTTCACTGGTGAATTCTACTTAGCTTTTAACTACTTTAACACAGGGCTTCCCTGGTAGCCAAGATCTGCCTGCAGTACAGAAGACCCCGGTTCCATTTCTGGGTCAGAAAGATATGCTGGAGAAGGGACAGGCTACCCACTCCAGTATTCTTGGTGGCTCAGCTGGTAAAGAATCCATCTGCAATGCGGGAGACCTGGGCTTGATCTCTGGGTTGGGAAGATCCTCTGGAGAAGGAAACACCCACCCACTCCAGTATTCTGGCCTGGAGAACTCCATGGACTGTATAGTCCATGGGGTCACAAAGAGTTGGACACAACTGAGTGACTTTCACTTCACCTTAACATAATAAAGACCATATATGAAAAGCCCAGCTACAATCATACCCATGCAAAGGAATGAAGTTGGACACCTACCTCACACCATATTCAAAAATTAATTCAAAATGAATCAAAAACCTATATGTAAGGTCTTTAGGTCTATATGTAAGACCTAAAATTATAAAACTCTTAGAAGAAAACAGGAGAAAAGCTACATGACATTGAATTTGGCACTGACTTCTTGGATATGACTTCCTAAACATAGACAACAAGAGAAAAAATAGATAAACTGGACTTCACCAAAATTAAACTTTATGTATGAAAGAATTTATTATCAAGAGTGAAAGCAGGCTCTTGCAGAGAGATATTTGCATGTTTATATTATTAACAGCATTATTCACAGGAACTGGAAGGTAGAAGTAATTCAGTGAGGAATGGATAAGCAAAATAGAGCATATACATACAATGGAATATTACTCAATCTTTAAGAGAAAGGAAATTATGAAACATGCTACCGTGTAGATAAACCTTGAAGACACTAAGTTAAGAGCAATGTTCAGTTCAGTTCAGTTGCTTAGTCATGTCTGACTCTTTGCAACCCCATGGACTGCAGCACACCAGGCCTCCCTGTCCATCACCAACTCCTGGAATTTACTCAAACTCATGTCTGTTGAGTCACTGATGCCATCCAAAGATGTCATCCTCCGTTGTCCCTTTCTCCTTCTACCTTCAATCTTTCCCAGCATCAGGGTCTTTTCAAATGAGTCAGCTCTTTCATCAGGTGGCCAAAGTATTGGAGTTTCAGCTTCAACATCAGTCCTTCCAATGAATATTCAGGACTGATTTCCCATAGGATGGCCTTGTTGGATCTCCTTGCAGTCCAAGGGACTCTCAAGAGTCTTCCAACACCACAGTTCAAAAGCATCAATTCTTCAGTGCTCAGCTTTCTTCACAGTCCAACTCTCACATCTATTCATGATCACTGGATAAACCATAGCCTTGACTAGATGGACCTTTGTTGGCAAAGCAATGTCTCTGCTTTTTAATATGCTGTCTAGGTTGGTCATAACTTTTCTTCCAAGGAGCAAGTGTCTTTTAATTTCATGGCTGCAGTCACCATCTTCAGCAATTTTAGAGCCCCCCAAAATAAAATCTCTTACTGTTTTGACTGTTTCCCCATCTATTTGCCATGAAGTGATGAGACTGGATGCCATGATCTTAGTTTTCTGAATGTTGAGGTTTAAGCCAACTTTTTCACTCTCCACTTTCACTTTCATCAAGAGACTCTTTAGCTCTTTTTCACTTTCTGCCATAAGAGTGGTGTCATCTGCATATCTGAGGTTATTGATATTTCCTCCAGCAATCTTGATTCCAGCTTGTGCTTCATCCAGCCCAGTGTTTTTCATGATTTACTCTGCATATAAGTTAAATAAGCAGGGTGACAATATACAGCCTTGATGTACTCCTTTTCCTATTTGGAACCAGTCTGTTGTTCCGTGTTCAGTTCTAACTGTTGCTTCCTGACCTGCATACGGGTTTCTCAAGAGGCAGGTCAGGTGGTCTGGTATTTCCATCTCTTTCAGAATTTTCCACGGTTTGTTGTGATCCACCCAGTCAAAGGCTTTGGCAGAGTCAAAAAGCAGAAATAGATGTTTTTCTGGAACTCTTGCTTTTTTGATGATCCAGTGGATGTTAGCAATTTGACCTCTGGTTCCTCTGCCTTTTCTAAAACCAGCTTGAACATCTGGAAGTTCACAATTCACATACTGTTGAAACACAGCTTGGAGAATTTTGAGCATTACTTTACTAGTGTGTGAGATGAGTGCAATTGTGTGGTAGTTTGAACATTCTTTGGCATTGCCTTTCTTTGGGATTTAAATGAAAACTGACCTTTTCTAGTCCTGTGGCCACTGCTGAGTTTTCCAAATTTGCTGGCATATTGAGTGCAGCACTTTCACAGCATCATCTTTCAGGATTTGAAATAGCTCAACTGGAATTCCATCACCTCCATTAGCTTGTTTGTAGTGATGCTTCCTAAGGCCCACTTGACTTCACATTCCAGGATGTCTGGCTCTAGGTGAGTGGTCACACCATAGTGATTATCTGGGTTGTGAAGATCTTTTTTGTACAGTTCTTTTGTGTATTCTTGCCACCTCCTCTTAATATATTATGCTTCTGTTAGGTCCATACCATTTTTGTCCTTTATTGAGCCCATCTTTGCATGAAACATTCCCTTGGTATCTCTAATTTTCTTGAAGAGATCTCTGGTCTTTCCCATTCTATTGTTTTCCTGTATTACTTTGCATTGATCATTGAGGAAGGCTTTTTATCTCTCCTTGCTATTCTTTGGAACTCTGTATTCATATGGGTATATCTTTCCTTTTCTCCTTTGCTTTTCACTTCTCTTCATTTCACAGCTATTTGTAAGGCCTCCTCAGACAGCTGTTTTGCTTTTTTGCGTTTCTTTTTCTTGGGGATGGTCTTGATCCCTGTCTTCTGTACAATGTCATGAACTTCCGTCCATAGTGCAGTGTTAGTCACCAAAAGACAAATACTGTGTACTCCCACTTATACAGTGTGTGCGTGTGTGCTCAGTCACTTTAGTCGTGTCCAACTCTTTTCAACCCCATGGACCTCCCCCAGGTTCCTCTGTCCATGGGATTCTCCAGGCAAGAACACTGGTGTGGGTTGCCATACCCTCATCCAAGGGATCTTCCTGACCCAGGGATGGAATCCACGTCTCTTATATCTCCTGCACTGGCAGGCGGAATTACCACTAGCGCCACCTGGGAAGATCTGAGGTACAGCAGAGTAGTCAAATTCATAGAAATAGAAAGCAGAATGGTGGTTGCCAGGTGCTGAGCAAGGGAGAATGGAGAGCTGTTGCTTAAAGGGGACAGAGTTTCAGTTTGAGACGATGAAAAAGTCCTGCAAGTGGATGGAGGTGGTGGTTGCTCATCAATGTGAATGTAGTTAATGCCACTGAGCTGCACACTTAAAAGTAGTTAAAAATGGGACTTCCCTGGTGGTCCAATGGCTAACACTGCAAACTCCCAGGGGACCTGGGTTTTGATCCCTAATTAGGGACGCACCTAATTAAGTGGATCAGTAGTAAAGAACCTGCCTGCCAAAGCAGGAGAACCAAAAGATGAGGGTTTGATCCCTGGGTCCAGAAGATCCCCTGAAGAAGGAAATGGCAACCCGCTTCAGTATTCTTGCCTGGGAAATTCCATGGACAGAGGAGCCTGGCAGCCTACAGGTCACAAAAGAGTTGGACATGACTTAGCGACTGAGTGCGTGCGTGCACGCACACACACACACACACATGCACACACGGAACTAGAGTCCACATGCTACAACTAAAACGATTCTGCATGCCAAGACTAAAAATCCTTTGTGCTGCAACTAATATGCACTGCAGCCAAATAAAAATAAAAATAGTCAAAATGGTAAATTTTATTATGCATCTTTTACTACAATGAATTTCAAAAAACAATGAAAAATTGTGATATAATAGGGCTTTTCTGGTGGTGGCTCAGATGGTAAATAAATGCAGGAGACCTGGGTTCAATACCTGGATGGGGAAGATCCCCTGGATAAGTGAATAGCTACCCACTCTAGTATTCTTTTCTTTTAAAATTTATTTATTTATTTTTATTGAAGGATAACTGCTTTATAGAATTTTGTTGTTTTCTGTCAAACCTCAACATGAATCAGCCATAGGTATACATATATCCCCTCCCTTTTGAACTTCTCTCCCATCTCCCTCCCCATCCCACCCCTCTAAGTTGAGACAGAGCCCCTATTTGAGTTTCCTTAGCTATACAGCAAATTCCAGTTGGCAATCTATTTTACATATGGTAGTGTAAGTTTCCATGCTACTCTTTCCATGCATCTCACCCTCTCCTCCTCTCTCCCCATGTCCACAAGTCTATTCTCTATGTCTGTTTCTCCACTGCTGCCCTGTAAGTAAATTCTTCAGTACGATTTTTCTAGATTCCATATATATGTGTGTTAGAATATGATATTTCTCTTTCTCTTTCTGACTTACTTCACTCTGTACAATAGATTCTAGATTCATCCACCTCATTAGAACTGACTCAAAAGCATTCCTTTTTATGGCTGAGTAATATTCCGTTGTGTATATGTACAACTTCTTTATCCATTCATCTCTAGAAGGATATCTAGGTTGCTTCCATATTTTAGCTATTGTAAATAGTGCTGCAATGAATAATGGGATAGGTGTGTCTTTTTAAATTTTGATTTCCTCAGGGTACATGCCTAGGAGTGGGATTGCTGGGTCATATGGTGGTTTTATTCCTAGTTTTTTAAGGAGTCTCCATACTGTCTTCCTTTGTGGCTCAGCTGCTAAAGAATCTGCCTGCAATGCGGGGGACCTGGTTCTATCCCTGGGTGGTGAAGATCCCCCAGAGAAGGGAAAGGCTACCCACTCCAGTATTCTGGCCTGGAGAATTTCATGGACTATATAGTCCATGGATACAACTGGACACAATTGAGGGACCTTCACTTTCACTTCACTTTCATACCATCTTCCATAGTGACTGTATCAATTTGCATTCCCAAAACAGTGCAAGAGCATTCCCTTTTCTCCACACCCTCTCCAGCATTTACTGTTTGTAGACTTTCTGATGATGGCCATTCTGACTGGTGTGAGGTGATAGCTCATTGTAGTTTTGATTTGCATTTTTCTAATAATGAGCAAGGCTATGGTTTTTCCTGTGGTCATGTATGGATGTGAGAGTTGGACTGTGAAGAAAGTTGAGTGCCGAAGAATTGATGCTTTTGAACTGTGGTGTTGGAGAAGACTCTTGAGAGTCCCTTGGACTGCAAGGAGATCCAACCAGGCCATCCTAAAGGAGATCAGTCCTGGGTGTTCTTTGGAAGGACTGATGCTAAAGCTGAAACTCCAATACTTTGGCTACTTCATGCAAAGAGTTGACTCATCGGGAAAAACTCTGATGCTGGGAGGGATTGGGGGCAGGAAGAGAAGGGGACGACAGAGGATGAGATAGCTGGATGGCATCACTGACTCGATGGACATGAGTTTGAGTGAACTCTGGGAGTTGGTGATGGACAGGGAGGCCCGGTGTGCTGCGATTCATGGGGTCGCAAAGAGTCGGACATGACTGAGCGACTGAACTGAACTGAACTGAATAATGAGCAATGTTTAACATCTTTTCAAGTGTTTGTTAGCCATGTGTATGTCTAAACAGAGAAATGTCTATTTAGGTCTTATTCCCACTTTTTGACTTTTTTTTTTTTTTAAGCAGACGTATGGGTTTATTTACTTATTTATTTTTACTTTACAATATTGTATTGGTTTTGCCATCCATTGACATGAATCTGCCATGGGTGTACATGTGTTCCCCATCCTGAACCCCTCTCCCACCTCCCTCCCCATCCCATCCCTCTGGGTCATCCCAGTGCACCAGCCCCGAGAACCCTGTATCATGTGTCAAACCTGGACTGGCAATTTGTTTCACATGTATGATACTATACATGTTTCAATGCCATTCTCCCAACTCATCCCACCCTCGCCCTCTGCCACAGAGTCCAAAAGACTGTTCTATATATCTGTGTCTGTTTTGCTGTCTCACATATAGGGTCATTGTTACCATCTTTCTAAATTCCATATATGTATGTTAGTATACTGTATTGGTGTTTTTCTTTCTGGCTTACTTCACTCTGTATAATAGGCTCCAGTTTCATCCACCTCATTAGAACTGATTCAAATGTATTCTTTTTAATGGCTGAGTAATATTCCATTGTGTACATGTACCACAGCTTTCTTATCCATTCATCTGCTGATGGGCATCGAGGTTGCTTCCATGTCCGGGCTATTAAAAACAGTGCTGTGATGAACATTTGGGTACACGTGTCTCTTTCAATTCTGGTTTCCTTGGTGTGTATGCCGAGCAGTGGGATTGCTGGGTCATATGGCAGTTCTATTTCCAGTTTTTTGGGTTGTTTGTTTTTCTGGTATTGAGCTGTATGAGCTGCTTGTGTATTTTGCAAATTAATCCTTTGTCAGTTGTTTCATTTGTTATTATTTTCTCCCATTCTGCAGGTTGTCTTTTCACCTTGCTTATAGTTTTCTTTTTTGTGCAAAAGCTTTTAAGTTTAATCAGGTCCCACTTGTTTACTTTTGTTTTTATTTCCATTACTCTAGGGGGTGGGTCATAGAGGATCTTGTTTTGAATTATGTCATTGAGTGTTCTGCCTATAGTTTCCTCTAAGAGTTTTATAGTTTCTGGTCTTACGTTTAGGTCTTTAATCCATTTTGAGTTTATCTTTGTATATGGTGTTAGAAAGTGTCTAATTTCATTCTTCTGCATGTCACTGTCCTGTTTTCCCAGTACCACTTATTGAAGAGGCTCTCTTTGCTCCATTGTGTATTCTTGCCTTCTTTGTAAAAAAAAAAAATAAATAAATAAGGTATCCATAGGTGCATGTGTTTATTTCTGGTTTTTTTTTTTTTATCTTGTTCCATTGGTCTATATTTCTGTTTTTATGACAGTACCATACTGTCTTCATGACTGTAGCTTGGTAGTATAATCTGAAGTCAGGAAGGTTGATTCCTCCAGCTCCATTCTTCTTTCTCAAGACTGCTTTGGCTATTCAGGGTCTTTTGTGTTTCCATTTGAATTGTGAAATTTTTTGTTCTAGTTCTGTGAAAAATGTTATTGGTAATTTGCTAGGGATTGCATTGAATCTGTAGATTGCATTTGGTAGTATAGTCATTTTCACAATATTGATTCTTCCTACCCAGGAACATGGAATATCTCTCCATTTATGTCGACTTTGATTTCTTTTATTAGTGTCATAATTTTCTGTGTACAGTTCTTTTGTCTCCTTAGGTAAGTTTATTCCTAGATATTTAATTCTTTTTGTTGCAATGGTGAATGGGATTGATTCCTTAATTTCTCTTTCTGATGTTTCATTGTTAGTATATAGAAATGCAAGTGATTTCTGTGTATTGGTTTTGTATCCTGTGACTTTGCTGAATTCACTGGTTAGCTCTAGTAATTTTCTGATAATTTTTTTATAGTTTTCTATGTACAGTATCATGTCACCTGGAAACAGTGAGAGCTTTACTTCTTTTCTGATCTGGATTCCTTTTATTTCTTTTTCTTCTCTTATTGCTGTAGCTAGGACTTCCTATGTTGACTACTGTGTTGAATAATAGTGGTGAAAGTGGACATGCTCATCTTGTTCCTGATCTTAAGGGGAATGCTTTCAGTTTTTCACCATTGTGACTAATGTTTGCTCTAGGCTTATCATATATGGCCTTTACTATGTTGAGGTAGGTTCCTTCTATGCCCATTTTTTGAAGAGTTTTCATCATAAATGGGTGCTTAATTTTGTCAAAGCCTTTTTCTGCATTATTGAGATTATCATATGGTTTTTATCTTTAAGTTTGTTAATATGGTGTATCACATTGATTGATTTGCATATGTTGAAGAATCCCTGGAATAAACCCAAATTGATCATGGTGTTTGAGCTTTATGATGCATTGCTGAAATCTGTTTGTTAAAATTTTGTTGAGAAATTTTGCATCTATATTCATCAGTGATATTGGCCTGTAGTTTTCTCTTTTATGTGTTATCTTTGTCTGGTTTTGGTATCAGGGTGATGGTGGCCTCCCAGAGTGAGTTTGGAAGTGTTCCTCCCTCTGCAATTTTTTAAAGCATTTTAGAAGGATAGGCATTAGCTCTTCTCTAAATGCTTGATAGAATTCTCCTGTGAAGCCATCTGGTCCTGGGCTTTTGTTTTTTGAGAGATTTTTGATCACAGTTTCAATTTCAGTGCTTGTAATTGGGTTGTCCCTAATTTCTATTTCTTCCTGGTTCAGTCTTGCAAGATTGAACTTTTCTAAGAATCTGTCCATTTCTTCCAAGTTATCCATTTTATTGCCATATAGTTGTTCATAATAGTCTCTTATAATCCTTTGTATTTCTGCATTGTCTGTTGTAACTTCTTCTTTTTCATTTCTAATTTTGTTAATTTGATTCTTCTCCTTTTTTGCTTGATGAGTCTGGCTAAAAGTTTGTCAATTTTATTTATCTTCTCAAAGAACCAGCTTTTAGTTTTATTAATCTTTACTGTTGTTTCTTTCATTTCTTTTTCATGTATTTCTGCTCATATCTTTATGATTTCTTTTCTTCTACTAATTTTGTTGTGTTTTTTTTGTTGTTGTTCTTTTTCCAGTTGCTTTAGGTGTAAAGTTAGTTGTCTATTTGATGTTTTTCTTGCTTCTTGAGGTAGGATTGTATTACTATAAACTTCCCTCTTAGAACTGCTTTTGCTGCAGCCCACAGGTTTCGAGTTGTCATATTTTCACCGTCATTTGTTTCTAGAAAATTTTTAATTTCCCTTTTGATTTCTTCAGTAACCTGTTGGTTATTTAGAAATGTATTGTTTAATCTCCATTTTACAGTTTTTCTTGTAATTAATATCTAGTCTCATAGCATTGTGGTCAGAGAAGATGCTTGTTATGATTTCAATTTTCTTAAATTTACTGAGGTTTGACTTGTGACCTGAGATGTGGTCTAACCTGGAGAATGTTCCATGTGCACTTGAGAAGAAGGTGTATTCTTCTGCATTTGGTTGGAATGTCCTGATGATATCAATGAGATACACCTCATCTAATGTATCATTTAAGACTTGCATTTGCTTATTAATTTTCTGTTTTGACAATCTGTCCATTGGTGCAAGTGGGGTGTTAAAGTCTTCTACTATTAATGTGCTACTGTGAATTTCTCCTTTTATTTCTGCTAGTGTCTGTCTTATGTATTGAGGTGCTCCTATGTTGGGTGCATAGATATTTACAATTGTTATATCTTCTTCTTGGATTGATCCCTTGATCATTATGTAGTGTCCCTCCTTAATCTTAATTACAAGTGTCCCTCTTGTAATCTTCTGTATTTTAAGGTCTATTTTGTCTGATGTGAGGATTGCTACTCCACCTTTCTTTTGCTTTCCATTTGCCTGGAATATATTTTTCCATCCTCTCACTTTCATTCTATATGTGTCTTTAGGTCCGAAGTGGGTTTCTTGTAGACAGCATAAATATGGGTCTTGTTTTATATTCATTCAGCCAGTCTGCGTCTTTTTCTTGGAACATTTAATCCATTTACATATAAAGTAATTATTGATATATATGTTCCTATTGCCATTTTCTTAATTGTTTTAGGAGTGATTTTGTAGGTATTTTTCCTTCTCTTGTATTTCTTTACTATATAAATCCCTTTAATATTTGTTGTAAAGCTGGTCTGGTAGTACTGAATTCTCTTAACTTTTGCTTGTCTGAAAAGCTTTTTATTTCTCCATCAATTTTGAATGATACTCTTGCTGGGTACAGTAATCTTGGTGGTAGATTTTTCCCTTTCAGTACTTTAAATATATCCAGAAATTCCCTTCTGGCCTGCAGAATTTCTGCTAAATTATCAGCTATTAAATGTATGGGGTTTCCCTTGTGTGTTACTTGTTGTGTTTCCTTTGCAGCTTTTAATATTCTTTCTTTGTGTTTAGTCCTTGTTACTTTGATTAGTATGTGTCTTGGCGTGTTTGTCTTTGGGTTTATCCTGTATGGGACTCCTTGGACTTGGACTTGAGCCTGTTGGACTTGATTGACTATTTCCTTTTCCATGTTGGGGAAATTTTTAACTATAATCTCTTAAAAAATTGTCTCATACCCTTTCTTTTTCTCTTCTTCTTCTGGGGCCCCTATAATTTGAATGTTGGTGTGTTTGATATTGTCCCAGAGGTCTCTGAGACTATCCTCAGTTCTTTTTATTCTTTTTACTTTATTCTGCTCTTCAGAAGTTATTTCCACCATTTTATCTTTCAGCTTACCAATTCGTTCTTCTGCTTCAGATATTCTGCTATTGATTCCTTCCAGATTAGCTTTAATTTCAGTAATTGTGTTTTTTGTCTCTGTGTGTTTATTCTTTAATTCTTCTAGATCTTTGTTAATTGATTCTTGCATTTTCTTCATTTTGTTTTCAAGGTTTTGGATCATTTTTACTGTCATTATTCTGAATTCTTTTCCAGTTGTTTGCCTATTCCCTCTTCATTTATTTGGACTACTGTGTTTCTAATTTGTTCCTTCATTTGGGTAGTATTTCTCTGCATTTTCATTATTTGTCTTTTTAACTTATTGTGTTTGAGTTCTCCTTTTCCCAGGCTTCAAGGTTGAATTCTACCTTTCTTTTGGTTTCTGCCCTCCTAAGATTGGTCCAGTGGTTTGTGTAAGCTTCGTATAGGGTGAGATTTGTGCTGAATTTTTGTTTCTTTGTTTTTCCTCTGATGGGCAAGGCTGAGTGAGGTGGTAATCCTGTCTACTGATGATTGGGTTTGTATTTTTGTTTTGTTTGTTGTTTAGATGAGGCATCCTGCACAGGTGCTACTGGTGGTTGAAATTCAAAAGGCTCGTGAGTGCCTCTCTGGTGTTACTTGCAGTCAGCTCCCGAGCCTGCTGATCAACAGAAATTCTCTCTCTGGGCTTCTATTTCAACTGCAATGGTGGGGCTCCAGAGGACTTGGGCCACCTCTTCTGTGAGTCCAAGGAAAAGCTTGAGGGTGCCCAGTGTCTCTTGTAGACACAAAACCAGTGCAGAGGCTGTTCTCACCCTACTGAGATGGGCCAATGCCAATGGAAGGCATGGTGGCCCTGGCCACTCCAGTATTCTTGCATGGAGAATTCCATGGAGAGAGGAGCCCGGTGGGCTACAGTCCATGGGGTTGCAAGGAGTTGGACACAACTGAGCTTCTAACATTCATTTTCAGGGGAAAGAAAGCATAGAACTTGGAAGAGTGAGAAACAAAGAAGAAAAAGAAAGGGAAGAGTCAAGCAGGAGGGAGGAGGGGCAGGGAGTGAGAAGAGAGAAAGGAAACAGGTGTAGACCGTGAGCGACCAGGTGACACCAAACAGCTTTCCCAAGGGGTCTTGGACTGGAGTGCCAAGTCCCTGAACGCACTCCTTTTCAAGTACTGAAGGGAGTGGGTACAATCAAGTCCACATTGTGCAGGACGCCTATTTACCCTTTCCCTGCCCAGCTTCTAATGGTTGGGAACTGAGGGGATGCAGCAGAAGTTTGAGAAGGGGCATCACAGAAACTATCCTTAAAAAAAAAAACATTTTTTTTTTTTTTTCAGTTCATAAAAGCCACTGAGAAAACCCCCCAGACCATTTACAGAAAAGAGTACGTCCCTTTCCCAGGCCACAGACCTGACCAGATCTCCAGGTGGTACAGCAAGAGGACAGTTGAGGTAAGAGGGCTCAGGGTCCCACACTCTGCCTGGCCCCCTCCCAGTGCTCAGGAGACACTAAACAACCAGATTCTTTCTAGGTTCAATTCTCTCTTGGGGACACAGGAGTGGTCTCATTAATACCCTCCCCAGCCAAGCACGGTGCAGGGAGGCTGCTGATATCATTTACCCTTATTCACTGGGTGGGCAGATGTCCACCTGATCTCATGCAGGTGGCATTTCCCTCTCTGGGTATCCCAGCACTTTTTCTGGGCCATTTTCCCCATCCTTCCATACCCTTCCAACAGGAGGTAGGCAACGGATGTGTGAAACAAACAAAGGTTGATGTTGAGTTAGGGTAAGTGTAGTCAGGAACAACACAAGGCACTCCAAAAGTGAGTAGTTTGATGTTTGCATAGACAGTGTTTGTATAATATTACCGATGGCCAAGCATCCTGTTCTTTTGTATGAAAAGTCAAGGGCCATTCAGTTTGCTGTCACTCGTTGAGTGTCTACTTGTGAGTATGGTTGAGTTCCAGGCTGCCAGAGCAGGGAGCAGAGCACTGCAGCCTCAGAACCTGTCTCCCAGGTGTGAGACCACACATTTGAGACATTTATTAAATTAGGTGAGAGAGTGTTGAAGCTCAGAAATCCTGGCCCTTACAGAAACAGGAGAGAGCCTCCTCTTATATCAAGCCTTGAGGGTGCCACCCACTAGGCTCAGCCTGGGGAGAATAAGCCGGTGAGTGTTCACCCACTGGGTGCACAAGTATGCCCTTTTCTCACTACAATCTGGGTGCTACCCCAAGCTCTTCTTCTGCCAGTCTGCTGCTTATAGAGGTGATGTCTGTCCCCTCACTTCTACCCCACATAACCCTATTGTTGTTGCTGTTGTTTAGTCACTAAGTCGTGTCCGATTCTTATGCAACTCCATGATCTGTACCCTGCCAGGCTCCTACATAACCCTCAGTTCAGTTAAGTTCAGTCATTCAGTCGTGTCCGACTCTTTGCAACCCCATGAACTGCAGCACACCAGGCCTCCCTGTCCATCATCAATTCCCAGAGTTCACCCAAACTCGTGTCCATCGAGTCGGTGATGCCTCCAGCCATCTCATCCTCTGTCATCCCCTTCTCCTCCTGTCCCCAATCCGTCCTAGCATCAGAGTCTTTTCCAGTGAGTCAACTCTCCACACGAGGTGGCCTAAGTATTGGAGTTTCAGCTTTAGCATCAGTCCTTCCAAAGAACACCCAGGACTGATCTCCTTTAGAATGGACTGGTTGGATATTTTTGCAGTCCAAGGGATTCTCAAGAGTCTTCTCCAACACCACAGTTCAAAAGCATCAATTCTTCGGCACTCAACTTTCTTCACAGTCCAACTCTCACATCCATACATGACCACTGGAAAAACCATAGCCTTGATTAGATGGACTTTGTTGGTAAAGTAATGTCTCTGCTTTTCAATATGCTCTCTAGGTTGGTCATAACTTTTCTCCCAAGGAGTAAGCGTCTTTTAATTTCATGGCTGCAGTCACCATCTGCAGTGATTTTGGAGCCCCAAAAAATAAAGTCTGACACTGTTTCCACTGTTTCCCCATCTATTTCCCATGAAGTGATGGGACCAGATGTCATGATTTTAGTTTTCTGAATGTTGAGCTTTAAGCCAACTTTTTCACTCTCCTCTTTCACTTTCATCAAGAGGCTTTTTAGTTCCTCTTCACTTTCTGCCGTAAGGGTGGTGTCATCTGCATATCTTAGGTTATTCAGGTTTGTCCCGGCAATCTTGATTCCAGCTTGTGCTTCATCCAGCCCAGCGTTTCTCATGATGTACTCTGCATATAAGTTAAATAAGCAGGGTGACAATATACAGCCTTGATGTACTCCTTTTCCTATTTGGAACCAGTCTGTTGTTCCATGTTCAGTTCTAACTGTTGCCTCCTGACTTGCATACAGGTTTCTCAAGAGGCAGGTCAGGTGGTCAGGTATTCCCATCTCTTTCAGAATTTTCCACAGTTTATTGTGATCCACACAGTCAAAGGCTTTGGCATAGTCAATAAAACAGAAATAAATGTTTTTTTGGAACTCTCTTGCTTTCTTGATGATCCAGCAGATGTTGGCAATTTGACCTCTGGTTCCTCTGCCTTTTCTAAAACCAGCTTGAACATCTGGAAGTTCACAGTTCACGTATTGCTGAAGCCTGTTTTGGAGAATTTTGAGCATTACTTTACTAGCGTGTGAGATGAGTGCAATTGTGCGGTAGTTTGAGCATTCTTTGGCATTGCCTTTCTTTGGGATTGGAATGAAAACTGATCTTTTCCAGTCCTGTGGCCACTGCTGAGTTTTCCAAATTTGCTGGCATATTGAGTGCAGCACTTTCACAGCATCATCTTTCAGGATTTGAAATAGCTTAACTGGAATTCCATCACTTCCACTAGCTTTGTTTGTAGTGATGCTTCCTAAGGCCCATTTGACTTCACATTCCAGGATGTCTGGCTCTAGGTGAGTGATCACACCATCGTGATTATCTTGTTCGTGAAGATCTTTTTTGTACAGTATTCCTGTGTATTCTTTTCACCTCTTCTTAATATCTTCTGCTTCTGTTAGGTCCGTAGCATTGCTCTCCTTTATTGAGCCCATCTTTGCATGAAGTGTTTCCTTGGTATCTCTAATTTTCTGGACGAGATTTCTAGTTTCCCATTCCATTGTTTTCCTCTATTTCTTTGCATTGATTGCTGAGGAAGGCTTTCTTTTCTCTCCTTGCTATTCTTTGGAACTCTGCATTCAGATGCTTATATCTTTCCTTTTCTCCTTTGCTTTTAGCTTCTCTTCTTTTCACAACTATTTGTAAGGCCTCCCCAGACAGCCATTTTGCTTTTTTGCATTTCTTTTCCATGGGGATGGTCTTGATCCCTGTCTCCTGTACAATTTCATGAACCTCCATCCATAGTTCATCAGGCACTCTGTCTATCAGATCTAGTCCCTTAAATCTATTTCTCACTTCCACTGTATAATCATAAGGAATTTGATTTAGGTCATACCTGAATGGTCTAGTGGTTTCCCCTACTTCTTCAATATCAGCCTGAATTTGGCAATAAGGAGTTCATGATCTGAGCCATAGTCAGCTTCCAGTCTTGTTTTTGCTGACTGTATAGAGCTTCTCCATCTTTGGCTGCAAAGAATATAATCAATCTGATTTTGGTGTTGACCATCTGGTGATGTCCATGTGTAGAGTCTTCTCTTGTGTTGTTGGAAGAGGGTGTTTGCTATGACCAGTGCGTTCTCTTGGCAAAACTCTATTAGTCTTTGCCCTGCTTCATTCCGTATTCCAAGGCCAAATTTGCCTGTTACCCCCAGTGTTTCTTGACTTCCTACTTTTGCATTCCAGTCCCCTATAATGAAAAGGACATCTTTTTTGGGTATTTGTTAGTTCTAAAAGGTCTTGTAGGTCTTCATAGAACTGTTCAACTTCAGCTTCTTCAGTGTTACTGGTTGGGGCATAGGCTTGGATTACTGTGATATTGAATGGTTTACCTTGGAAACGAACAGAGATCATTCTGTTGTTTTTGAGATTGCATCCAAGTACTGTGCTTCTGACTCTTTTGTTGACCATGATGGCTACTCCATTTCTTCTGAGGGATTCCTGCCCACAGTAGTAGATATAATGGTCATCTGAGTTAAATTCACCCATTCCAGTCCATTTTAGTTCGCTGATTCTTAGAATGTCGACGTTCACTCTTGCCATCTTCTGTTTGACAACTTCCAACTTGCCTTGATTCATGGACCTAACATTCCAGGTTCCTATGCAATATTGCTCTTTACAGCATTGGACCTTGCCTCCATCACCAGTCACATCCACAACTGGGTATTGTTTTTGCTTTGGCTCCATCCCTTCATTCTTTCTGGAGTTATTTCTCCACTGATCTCCAGTAGCATATTGGGCACCTACTGACCTGGGGAGTTCCTCTTTCAGTATCCTATCATTTTGCCTTTTCATACTGTTCATGGGGTTCTCAAGGCAGGAATACTGAAGTGGTTTGCCATTCCCTTCTCCAGTGGACCACATTCTGTCAGACCTCTCAACCATGACCCGCCCATCTTGGGTGGCCCCACAGGGCATGGCTTAGTTTCATTGAGTTAGACAAGGCTGTGGTCCATGTGATTAGATTGACTAATTTTCTGTGATTATGGTTTGTGTGTCTGCCTTCTGATGCCTCTCACAACACCTTACTTGGGTTTCTCTTACCTTGGACGTGGGGTATCTCTTCACAGCTGCTCCAGCAAAGTGCAGCCGCTGCTCCTTACCTTGCATGAGAGGTATCTCCTCACTGCCGCCCCTCCTGACCTTGAACGTGGAGTAGCTCCTCTTGGCCCTCCTGCGGCCGGGCAGCCACTGCTCCTTGGATGTAGGGTAGCTCCTCCCGGCCGCCAACCCTGACCTCAGGCAAGGGTAGATCCTCTTGGCCATGCTTCTGCACGGTCCGTCACAGCCGGTGCACTTCTGCTGCACGGTCAGTCGCGTAACCCTACCTCTGCTTAAATTCTGGGTGAGGGATGGATATTTACCAGGATGGAGCATTTTAGAACTGGAAGGGTCCCAAGGGATTGTCCAGCTCAACACTCTCATTTTCAGATAAAATGTGCCCAAGAGTGGTGAGTGTCTCATCTAAAATCTGTAGCTTGTCGGTAAGGCACTGAGCAGGGGCTGATCAGCAAATCAAACAGTCAAGCAAGGAGGTTCCTCAGATCTTGTTTTATCATCTGCTAGAGTTGACTGTTCATCTACCTTGTACTGCAAGGAGATCAAATGAGGTAATCCTAAAGGAAATTCACCCTGAGTATTCACAGTAAGGACTGATGCTGAATCTCTAATACTTTGGCCACCTGATGAGAAGAGCCAACTCACTGGAAAAGACCCTGACGCTGGGAAAAATTGAAGGAAAAAGGAGAAGAGAGTGGCAGAGGATGAGATGGCTGGATAGAATCATTGACTCAATGGACATGAGTTTGAGCAAACTCCAGGATATAGTGAAGGACAGGAAATCCTGGTGTGCTGCAGTGCATGGGGTAGCAAAGAGTTGGACACAACTTGGTGACTGAACAACAGCAATGACAACTTCTGCATCTGGAAATTCATGTTAGGATAAACAGTGTCAGATTTTCAGTTCTGTGTTAGCATCCCTGGTCCACTGGCATTCCTGGACCATACTGGTGCTGCATGGGGACCATCCTGCATGGGGCTGCCAACCACTAGCATTAGTTTGCACCAAAGACACAAATACAATTTTATTTTATTTTCGTAGTTCTTTTATTTATTTATTTTTTTACAGTGTTGTGTTGGTTTATGCCATACAACATGAATCAGCCATAATCATACATATATCCCTTCCCTCTTGAGCCTCCCTCCCATCCCCTTATCTCTAGGTTATCACAGAGTGCCAGACGGGCTCCCTGTGTTACATAGCAACTTCCCACCAGCTGCCTATTTTAAAACACGTGATAGTGTATATATGTCAATGCTACTTTCTCTATTTGTCCCACCCTCTCCTTCCCTCACTGTGTCCAGAAGTCCATTCTCTACATCTGTGTCTTCATTCATTCTCTGCAAATAGGCTCATTAATACTATTTTTCTAGATTCCATATATATGTGTTAATATGTTATATTTGCTTTCTGCTTTATTTTTTACAAATTTATTCATTTGTTAATTGAAAGAGAACTGCTTTACAGAATTTTGTTGTTTTCTGTCAAACCTCAACATGAATCAGCCATCAGATCAGATCAGATCAGATCAGTCGCTCAGTCGTGTCTGACTCTTTGTGACCCCATGAATCGCAGCACACCAGGCCTCCCTGTCCATCACCAACTCCCGGAGTTCACTCAGACTCACATCCATCGAGTCAGCGATGCCATCCAGCCATCTCATCCTCTGTCGTCCCCTTCTCCTCCTGCCCCCAATCCCTCCCAGCATCAGAGTCTTTTCTAATGAGTCAACTCTTCGCATGAGGTGGCCAAAGTACTGGAGTTTCAGCTTTAGCATCAGTCCTTCCAAAGAAATCCCAGGGCTGATGTCCTTCAGAATGGACTGGTTGGATCTCCTTACAGTCCAAGGGACTCCCAAGAGTCTTCTCCAGCACCATAGTTCAAAAGCATCAATTCTTCGGCACTCAGCCTTCTTCACAGTCCAACTCTCACATCCATACATGACCACAGGAAAAACCATAGCCTTGACTAGACGAACCGTTGTTGGCAACTCCCTCGGGAACCTTCCTCCCATAAATATGTGTTAATATGCTATATATGTTTTATATATATATTCCCATATGCTAGCTATATATGTGTTTTATATATATGAGTGTGTGTTATATATATTCTAGATTCTGTATATACATGTTAATATGCTATATTTGTTTTTCTCTTTCTGACTTTACTCCATAAAGCAGGCTCTAGTTTTATCCACCTCACTGGAACTAACTCAAATTCATTCTTTTTTCATGGCAGTGCAATATTCCATTGTATATGTACCGCATCTTCTTTATCCATCCATCTCTTGATGGACAACTAGGCTGCTTCCATGTCTTGGCTACTGCAAATAGTGTTGCAATGAACATTGAGGGTACATGTATCTTTTAGAATTGTAGTTTTCTCAGGGTTTATGCCCAGTAGTGGGATTGCTGGGTCATATGGTAGATTTATTCCTAGTTGCATTTTAATACAAAGAAGTCAAAATTAGAACACACAATCTGAGGCTCCCTGCTCCTAACCATCAATGTACATGAGGTATGTGGCCTAGATCTCAATGCACATTGGGTGCCCTTTTTTAAAGAACTTTGCTTCCCCATCACAAACCCTGATGAAAGGGATAATCAATCCACACATATAATCTCGTTAAAATTAAGATATCTCCTCCAACACACACACAAAATAGAACCAAGCAATGGGACATTCATTCCTAGGGACTCTGTTCAAATAGTCTGCTTGTGTGCCTGGACACAGCATCATTTTCACATGGCTGCTTCAGTTCTATCAGCTCTTCTGGGTCCTTCATCCTATGCTCCCCCACTGCCACAGCCTCCTTTTCCATCTCCCACCCAACTTAACTCTTCTCCCTTCGGCTCTTCAAAATGACCATGAATTGATGGGATTTTTATCCCCTTCAGTCAGTCAGTCCAGCCTCTCAGTCTTTCCAACTCTTTGTGACCCCATGGATGGCAGGATGGCAACCCTCCCTGTCCATCATCAACTCCCAGAGTTCACTCAAACTCATGTCCATTGAGTCGGTGATGCCATCCAACCATCTCATCCTCTGTCGTCCCCTTCTCCTCCCACCTTAAATCTTTCCCAGCATCAGAATCTTTTCCAATGAGTCAACTCTTCACATCAGATGGCCAAAGTATTGGAGTTTCAGCTTCAGCATCAGTCCTTCCAATGAATATTCAGGACTGATTTCCTTTAGGACTGACTGGTTTGATCTCCTTGCAGTCCAAGGGACTCTCAAGAGTCTTCTCCAATACCACAGTTTAAAAGCATCAATTCTTTGGTGCTCAGCTTTCTTTATACTCCAACTCTCACATCCATACATGACCACAGGAAAAACCATAGCCTTGACTAGATGGACCATGGTTGACAAAGTAATGTCTCTACTTTTTAATATGCTGTCTAGGTTGGTCATAACTTTCCTTCCAAAGAATAAGAATCTTTTAATTTCATGGCTGCAGTCACCATCTGCAGTGATTTTGGAGCCCAGAAAAATAAAGTCAGCCACCTTTTCCCCATCTATTTGCCATGAAGTGATGGGACTGGATGCCATGATCTTAGTTTTCTGAATGTTGAGCTTTAAGCCAACTTTTTAACTCTCTTCTTTCACTTTCATCAAGAGGCTCTTTAGTTCTTCATTGCTTTCTGGCATCAGGGTGGCGTCATCTGCATATCTGAGGTTATTGATATTTTTCCTGACAATCTTGATTCCAGCTTGTGCTTCTTCCAGCCCAGTGTTTCTCATGATGTACTCTGCATATAAGTTAAATAAGCAGGGGGACAATATTCAGCCTTGACGTACTCCTTTTGCTATTTGGAACCAGTCGGTTGTTCCATGCCCAGTTCTTTGCAGCCAAAGATGGAGAATCTCTATACAGTCAGCAAAAATAAGACCAGGAGCTAACTGTGGCTCAGATCGTGAACTTCTCATTGCCAAATTCAGACTTAAATTGAAGATAGGGAAAACGACTAGACCATTCAAGTATGACCTAAATAAAATCCCTTACAATTATACAGTGGAAGTGAGAAATAGATTCAAGGGATTAGATTTGATAGCGTGCCTGATGAACTATGGACAGAGGTTCATGACATTGTACAGAAGGTAGGGATCAAGACCATCCCCAAGAAAAAGAAATACAAAAAAGCAAAATGCTCTCTGAAGAGGCCTTACAAATACCTGTGAAAAGAAGAGAAGTGAAAAGCAAAGGAGAAAAGGAAAGATATACCCATTTGAATACAGAGTTCCAAAGAATAGCAAGGAGAGATAAGAAAGCCTTCTTCACGGATCAGTGCAAAGAAACAGAGGAAAACAATAGAGTGGGAAAGACTAGAGATCTCTTCAAGAAAGTTAGAGATACCAAGGGAATATTTCATGCAAAGATGGGCTCAATTAAGGATAGAAACAATATGGACTTAACAGAAGTAGAAGATATTAAGAAGAGGTGGCAAGAATACATAGAAGAACTGTACAAAAAAGATCTTCACGATCAAGATAATCACGATAGTGTGATCACTGGCCTAGAGCCAGACATCCTGGAATGTGAAGTCAAGTGGGCCTTAGGAAGCATCACTACGAACAAAGCAAGTGGAGGTGATGGAATTCCAGTTGAGCAATTTCAAATCCTAAAAGATGATGCTGTGAAAATGCTCCACTCAACTTGCCGCCAAATTTGGAAAACTCAGCAGTGGCCACAGGACTGGAAAAGATCAGTTTTCATTCCAATCCCAAAGAAAGGCAATGCCAAAGAATGCTCAAACTACTGCACAGTTGCAGTCATCTCACACGCTAGTGAAGTAATGCTCAAAATTCTCCAAGCCATGCTTCAACAGCATGTGAATCGTGAACTTCCAGATGTTCAAGCTGGTTTTAGAAAAGGCAGAGGAACCAGATATCAAATTGCCAACATCCGCTGGATCATCAAAAAAGCAAGAGAGTTCCAGAAAAACATCTATTTCTGCTTTATTGACTATGCCAAAGCCTTTGACTGCGTGGATCACAATAAACTGTGGAAAATTCTGAAAGAGATGGGAATACCAGACAATCTGACCTGCCTCTTGAGAAATCTGTATGCAGGTCAGGAAGCAACAGTTAGAATTGGATATGAAACTACAGGCTGGTTCCCAATCGAGAAAGGAGTATGTCAAGGATGTATATTGTCACCCTGTTTATTTTATACCCTTGGCAGATGTATTAATCATGTTTTAAAATTTTCTGTATTTAATGATACTTTGATATTTTAGGGACCTTGCTAATCCAGGCGAGGCTCTCCCTCCCAGGGCTAATTCCTAGGGATAATACAGAACTTGCCTGCCATCTGCTTTTCAGATGCAAACTAACCAATTCACAGCCCATCCCTCCAACCACCTCCTTTATCTAAGGCTCACATGCTAGGCCAATATCTCCCACTCCAGAGCCAAGCACTGACAACCAGAGATACCCTGGAATTATTGGAACTTTGCAATCCTGCACCTCTCAAACTTGCCCACCCTGCCTTGCCCATACTCTGTTGGAAGTGCCGACTTAAAAATATAGTCACAACCTGAATGTAAAGAGTTATTTTATTTGGTGGAAATGTTTAGGACTCTGAGCCCGGGAGACAGCATCTCAGTAGCTCTAGGAAAAATGCTCCAAGCAAGCAGGAAGCAAGTAAGGCTATATTCAAATTTGCAACAAAGGGAGCAGGCAGTCTGAACAACAGAGATCAAGTATCAAGTTAAGGAATTTAGCATTCTGTGTATGGGAAGGTGTAAACCCCTTGGCTCACTGAATCCATTCCTTTCATATGCACCTCAGCTATCTGGGGCCAATCCTGTTTTCTTGTTTCCCTTGTTTCTTGCATTCCCCTGAACTCCTCAGGAATCACCGTTGTGGGGAGGGGAGGTAGTGGTAGTGGCAATATCTGCTGGATCAGTTTTGAGAGCATTTTGAGAGCCCTCATTTACATTTGGAAGGCAGGAATTATTGATGGCTGTGATATCTCCTGTTAATCAATATGGCAGGAGATATTTTCATTTCACAGAAACCAGAACAAAGACTCTGGACCATGCTCTCTTCACTCCTTCCGTCTCCTGACTCATCCTGGTGCTTCCCATGTGGCCCTGTGAGATGTGACATGCCCCTTCTCTTAGGAATTGTAAGTGATAATCTCTTCTTTCAAAGGCAGTTGTCTCAGACTTCCGTGGTGGTACAATGGATAAGAATCCGCCTGCCAATGCAGGGAACACAGATTAGATCCTTGGAATTAGAGAAGTTCCACATGCCATGGGGCTCTTAAGCCTGTGTGTCGCAACTCCTGAGCCCTCATGCTGTCACTATTGAAGCCAATGTGCTCTAGAGCCCATGTTCTGCAACAAGGGAAGCCACTGCAAAGAGAAGCCTGTGCACTGCAACAAAGAGTAGTCCTTTCTCGCTGCAGGCAGAGAAAGCCTATGCACAGCAATGACCTACAGCAATAAGAAACAAGCAAACAAAAAAAAAACAAAGGCAGTCCTCTCTATGTCAGCTTACAGTCGTTATTGTTGCTCAGTTGCTAAAATGTGTCCAGCTCTTTGTGACCCCATAGACTACAGCATGCCAGGCTTCCCTCTCCTTCACTGTCTCCAGGAGTTTGCTTAGATTCACGTCCATTGAGTCAGTGATGCTATCTAACCATCTCAGCCTCTGCCACCCTCTTCTCCTTTTGCCTTCAGTCTTTCCCAGAATCAGGGTCTTTTCCAATGAGTGGGCTCTTCGCATCAGGTGGCCAAAGAATTGGAGCTTCAGCTTCAGCGTCAGTCCTTCCAATGTGTGTTCTGGGTTGATTTCCTTAAGGATTGACTGGTTTGATATCCTTGCTCTCAAGAGTCTTCTCCAGCACAATTCGAAAGCATCAATTCTTCAGCACTCAGCCTTCTGTATGGTTCAAGTTTCACATCCATACATGACTACTGGAAAAACCACAGCTTTGACTATATGGACCTTTGTCAGCAAAGTGATGTCTCTGCTTTCTAATACTCTGTCTAGGTTTGTCATAGCTTTCCTTCCAGTGAGCAAGTATCTTTAAATTTCATGGCTGCTGTCATTATCCACAGTGATTTTGGAGCCCAAGAAAATAAAATCTGTCACTGCTTCCACTTTTCTTTCTTCTATTTGCCTTGAAGTGATGGGACTGGATGCCATAATCTTCATTTTCTGAACGTTGATTTTTAAGCCAACTTTTTCTGACTGAAACAAAAATCTTGTCTACATGATCAAGAAGGCAGGACTGTGCCCCAAACCAAGAGAAACAGTAAGAAAATCCCTCCTGGCTTCTCTTCTTCCCGCGCTGTGTTGCCTCTTCAGAACTTCCCTTGGTTGATGGGAACCCCTGGGTGATGGGAACTTGCTTTCCCTGACCTCAGAAATATACTCCAGACATCCAGATCTGATGATGTGGATCTTAGGAACTCCGGCTTAATGTCTGTGCCCATCCCCCTTGACATCCTCTGGCATTGTGATCTGACTGGTTTATGGAGCCACCATTTGAAATACTGGGTGCAGCCAGTGTATTTAGGCCATAGCAGACGTGGACCTCCCCGTCTGTTCCAGACAAGAGGAGGAGCCTGGGAATCCACATTATCCTCCCCTGTAAATCAGACCAGGCCTCTAGGATTCCCTTTTAGGATTAAGAGGATTTTCTTAGGAAAAGCAGTGATTTAGGCAAATGTCCCAGTGTCAGGAGAACACGGCTTTCTTCTCCCTGTAATTTCTCTCCACCAAAGAAATCACTCGCTGAGTTTCCAGCTGAGGGAGACTTAAATCCTTTGCAGGAGAAGGCAATTTATGGAGCATTCTCTGACTCTTCCCATAGTAACTGATGGAAATAGAAGGTACAGATGTCAGGCTCACCGTATAGCATCCTTCACTTGCCTTGGAAATAGACACTTGGATGGATGAGACTCAAGACAAGTCAAAGGGGGTAATTTCAGATCACAGGGGCATGCAATGAGATAGCACAGGCTCTTCCTGTTCAGCTGGGTGTCTTGATTTTTATTTCAATGTGTCCCCTTAGTCATTTTCAGGGTGAGTTGACTTCGCTGGGGGCCCCTCATACAGAGACCTGACTGCTGCCAAACTGGGGTGTGTCTTTGAAGGTGAGCTGTGTCGTGGTGGGGCAGACAAGTGTGTCTCCCACTGGTGCTCCCCAGGGCTCAGGCGGACACATCTCCATAGTGGGGACCCTCTCCATCAACACCACAGACTGCATACTGGGCAGCTTCTGCCTCCAGCCACAGCCAGGTGGATGCCTTGCTCCGACTGGTAACACATGCACTGTGTCTGTCTTTCCAGGGGCTCCCATACAAATACCTGATCACCCACCACCAGGAGCCCTCACAGCGCTATCTGATCAGCACCTACGACGACCATTACAACCGGCATAACTATCACCCAGGCTTGCCGGAGCTCCGCACGTGGAACAGACATAAGCTGCTGTGGCTCCCAGAGAAAGCCGACTTCCCTCTACTCGGTATTTTTATCTTTCGGGATCATCCCCTTTACTGGGCTCTAAGGGGTTCATAAGCACATAGGGCTGAGGTGTGCCCATCTTAGTGGGAGGACCCAAGCAGGTGACCCTGACTCCAGCAGAGCATTAGAATGAGAAGGGAAGGGAAGAGTCCTATTTACCCCCCAGGTCACCCACCCTCTCCCTGTGATGCTAGATGATGTTGCTGTGTGATGAAGCCCTCACCTGCAGCAGCATGTTTACCTGGAGCACAGGTGATAGAGAGCAGCATCGCTGCACACTCAGATCCATCATCTACTTCATCAACACCGACTGAGTATTCCCCAGGTGCCTGTCCTATTGAAGCACCCGGGGACACAGCAGTGACAAGTAGGGAGGAATTCCTGCCCTCAGGGAATTTGTACCCCAGTGAAGAGACATAGAAGATTTTATCGAGGGGGACACATGTACACGTGGCTGATTCTTGTGAATGTATGGCAAAAACCACTACAACATTGTAATTAGCCTCCAATTAAAATAAATTAATTAATTTAGAAAAAAGAGAAGATATTATCAATGAATAAGACAACCTAAGATCTAGTAAACACTATCATATTGGACTAGGATATGTGGTACATAGAAAAGAAAACCAGCGGGTAACGGGGAGAAAGTGAGGCAGGTATGTTGATTCTCATTTGGGGGGGATGACATGGGATGGTCTTTGTGGAGGAGATCTGAGTTGAGAAGGAGGGAGCTATGCAGGAACTAGGAGGAAGAGTGTTTCCGGGGAGGGACGGCATAGCAAGTGAAAAAGCTTCACATCAGGGGTAGAGGAGGTCCAGGTAGGGGCTCACCAGAGTGTGGATTGTGTCCTTCCTGCAGAAACAAGACTTTGCTCAGATTTGCTGGGAGAGTGACTTGATCTGACATCCATTGCAAGCTCCCACCACACTTCACTCTTATCTTTCTGCAGTTCTACCCTTGGATATGAAGGGATATAGGGTAGAGGGCGAGCTGCTTGTTACAGTGCATTTCTCTGTAAGAGTTTCTCCTGCAGATCACTCTCCCAAGCGCATGCTCTTCCCAACTGGGCCGGGTCAGTGAGTACCCAGGAGGTGATGGGGTCATGCTCAATCAAGTCATTGAGCTGAATTGTCCAAGGTCTCCAGCAATGTCTGGTCCCTCCTGAGTAACAGGAGGCAAGCCACACACTGAGAATTTCAGGGGTTGGCAGGACCAGCACTTTCTTGTAAACTTCTGACCTGAGTTCGATCCTTGGGTTGGGACGATCCCTGGGAGAAGGAAATGGCAACCCCCTATAGTATTCTTGCCTGGGAAATTCCATGAACAGAGGAGCCTGGTGGGCTACAGTCCATGGGGTTGCAAAGAGTTGGACACAACTGAGAACGCACCTACTACTACTCTCTCCTCTCTGGCACACTGACAATCCAGGTGCCTGGTCCAGCGGCCTGGGGAACCTCCAGAGTCCAACCATTCATTCTCCCATCCCGAGGACGCTGGCCTCCTCCTCTAAGCCTCATTCACCTGGATTCTGGTTTGTCTTGCAGGTCCCCCTACAAACTACGGACTCTACGAACAGCTGAAGCAGAAATGGCTCCCACCACCAGAGGCCACCCTCAGAGAGAGCATTTACACTTCCTCCTACCCCAGACCACCAGCAGGTGCCATGTCCCGGAGGGAGCATGCGATTCCAGTGCCTCCCCCTCGCCTGCAGCCTGTCCCACACTTCTGAGATCTGTCACCCCATCACAGCACAGGTGGGGCCACCTGGAGACCCACCTAGAGACCACCTGCCAGACAGCAGACAGCTGCAGATACACCCAGAGTTTTAAATCAAGCTCACCTGAGGGGCCTTTGAAATCATGGTCTGTGTTTTATAGTTCCAGTCCTTCCTCTAAACCTATAGGTTCCTTTCTTTTTCATCCCACAAATAAATCCTTTGCCACAAGGTATCACATGTGTGCAGAAGAGACACTTGTATGTCAGGAGAAATGGAAGGACCCTTAAGTTCCCTCATTTCACACAAGGGAAAACTGAGGCCCAGAGAAGTAACATGATACCGAATTCTCACAACTTGCTACTTACTCTCCAGGAGTAAATTTTGTTGAATGAATGACTGATGGGAGAATAGGGAATAGAGGAAGGTTGTGGTGAAGACGCAAGGGACAGCTGAGCTGGAGCCAGGTGGCCTCCTAACGCCTCCTGCACCTTCCATTCATCCCACAAACCTCCCCTGGACCATGGTCAAGCCAGCCTCTGGCCTCAGAGCCATCAATCCAGCAGGAAAGGGATGTTACACAAATACTGATGTGAAAGGGTGATGTCAGGGGGGTAGGCTCACAGAGGTGGGGAATCAGTGGGCCAGTGGGGTCCTAAGAGAGCTCCCTGAGGTGTGTTGAAGTAAAGGGGTGCATGACAGCAGTCCTGGGGGCCATGAGGACATGACCTGGTCAGGGAGGGCTTCCCTGCAGAGGAGACATTTAGGCTGAGACTAGAATGCTGAGAGGGACCAACCAGGTGCAGGGACAGGTAGAAAGGGCAGCAATGGTGGCTCAGGCTGCAGGATGGCTTGTGTGAGGCTCCAAGTTGGGAAGGAGCCTTGCAGGTTAGGTAAAGGCCCAGAAAGTTCTTATTGCTGCTGAAACAAATACCGTGAACTCAGTGTCTTAGAGCAACACAGATTTAGTCCCTTCAGTTTAGTTCAGTTCAGGTGCTCAGTCATGTCCAGCTCTTTGCAACCGCATGGACTGCAGCATACCAGGCTTCCCTGTCCATCACCAACTCCCAGAGCTTTCTCAAACTCATGTCCATTGAGTCGGTGATGTCATCCAACCATCTCATCCTCTGTTGTCCCCTTCTCCTCCTGCCTTCAATCTTTCCCAGCATCAAAGAGTCGGTTCTTTGCATCAGGTGGCCAAAGTAATGGAGTTTCAGCTTCAGCATCAGTCCTTCCAGTGAATAATCAGGACTGATTTCCTTTAGGATTGACTGGTTTGATCTCCTTACTATCCAAGGGACTCTCAAGAGTCCACTCCAACACCACACTTCAAAAGCATCCATTCTTCGGTGCTCAGCTTTCTTTATGGCCCAATTCTCACATCCATACATGACTACTGGAAAAAAAACAGAGCTTTAACTACAGCTCTAAAAATGAAAAGTCCACAGGAGACTCCGGGGGCTTTAGGGGTGAGTTATTTCCTTGCCTTTTCCAGCTTCCAGGGGGCACCTGCATTCTTTGACTCCTGGCCTCTTCCTCCACATCCAGAGACTGTGGCGTAGCATCTTCATTCCTGTCTCCCTCCCTCACTAAGGACCCTGTGAACACATCAGGCCCACTGGATAATCAGCGTCATCCCCACATCTCAAAATCCTTCATCACAACTGCCAAGTTCCTCTTGAATATAAACAGTTTTATTCACATAGTCCAGGGATGAGGATGTGGTCATTCTAGGGGTGGGCATTTTTTCATCTGCAGCCTGGACACCAGGCAGGAGTTCTCTGGGCTCAGTACATGTTTCATTCCTTAGACCACAATTCATGTAGCTAGTCCTTTCCAGGCATTTGAGAAAGTGGAGGGAAAATGGTTGGGGATGGAGGTGGGACTGAGTGTATTCCAGAGTCTATGGCTGCCCACATGTGATCAGCGTTCCATGACCTTACACACACACACACACACACACACACACACACACACTCTGAAAAATGGCTGTTAACACTGCAGTGACCAGAAGTACTTGAGCTGGATTACTGAGCATTCAAGAGTCAGACTAAAACAGTGCTATCAGATTAACAGTTAGGCTCACCCACCTATAGCAGTGGTCTGTTTGGTGAAGGATTTCCTGACCTTCTCTGACGGAGTGTAAAGAAGGGCGGAATTGAGCCAGAGAAGATCTTTTTCCTACATCCTTGCTTTACCTGGACTCTCAAAAAAAGAAGCCTCAACATCTCTGGCGGGTGTGGTGGAGGTTGGAGGAGCTCCTTCCTAAAATGCCATTGTTGGTCCCGCCCTCTGAGTTTCTGGATCAACAGGTCTGCAGAGGGGAAAGAAATCACTTTTAGAACAAGTTCTCAAGCGATACTGATGCTGCTGGTTGGGGGACCAGACATTGGGAACTACTGTAGAAGATGGAACTACTCCATTTTTATTTTATCTGGGCGGTTTCTGGAATAACAGTTTCTTCAGAGAAAACAGCAAGGAAAACATCTGAACCTCATGCTCTTCCATGTTTCCTCGAATAAGACAGAAGCCTATGACTCCAGTATTTTATTAGAAAGCTCAGAAGGGGCACCACACTGTTGGGCACTGGGACAGAGCACTGACAAGCAGAACTTCCATTTCCACCATTTGCAGGCTGTGTGCCTTGGAGGAAGTCACTACCCTTCTCTGAATCTATCTCTCCTGTACTGAATGGGTACCATATGATCTCTAACTCAGATAAAACCACTGGGCCCAGAGCTTGATGCAGAATAAACCCTCCATAAACATCAGGGCTATTGTTTGACACTGGAAGACCATAGGCCTTTGCAACAACCAAGGCCACGGCGACAACCAGAATCTGAGGCAGAGACCCACGTGCTAGCCAATTCCTCTGCCAAGATGCGATGCTTTGACTGTGGAAGCCAGCATCTTAAAAGAAAACCCTGGGTGCACTCCACGACCCACTTTCTACAGTTTAGCCTACTGGCTGGGACAAGCCTGCCCTCTGGCGACGAACTTGACAATTATTTACAGTTGGTTATGGCTTCAGGGTGGAGAAGGCAATGGCACCCTACTCCAGTACCCTTGCCTGGAAAATCCCACAGACGGAGGATCCTGGTAGGCTGCCATCCAAGAGGTCACTGAGAGTCGGACACAACTGAGCGACTTCACTTTGACTTTTCACTTTCATGCATTGGAGAAGGAAACGGCAACCTACTCCAGTATTCTTGCCTAGAGAATCCCAGGGATGGGGGAGCCTGGGGGGCTGCTGTCTATGGGGTCGCACAGAGGCGGACACGACTGAAGTGACTTAGCAGTAGCAGTAACAGTATGGCTTCAGGGTCAGGGTTTCTCTGTGCTGTGCTGTCACTTCAGTCATGTCTGACTCTTTTCGACCCTATGGATGTAGCCCACCAGGCTCCTCTGTCCATGGGGTTCTCCAGTCAAGGATCCTGGAGTAGGTTACCATGCCCTCCACCAAGAGATCTTTGTGACCCAGGAATCGAACCCTCGTCTCTTACGTCTCCTGTATTGGCAGGCAAGATTTTTATAGTGAAAAAGTTGGCTTAAAACTCAATATTCAGAAAACTAAGATCATGGCATCAGGTCCCATCACTTCATGGCAAAAGGATGGGGAAACAGTGAGAGACTTAATTTTGGGGGGCTCCAAAATCACTGCAGATGGTGACTGCAGTCATGAAATTAAAAGACAGTTGCTCCTTGGAAGAAAAGTTATAGCCCACCTAGACAGCATATTAAAAAGCAGAGACATTACTTTTTTTTTTTCTTTATGTAGAAAAGCAATTTATTCCATTATAAGCACTTAACACAGTTAGTCAAGGAGAGTAACAGGCCTGCTGGTGAAACAGGTCACCCAAAATAGAGATGGTATCAAACTAGTGGTCAAGGACTAACTCCTTAAAAAAAAAAAAAAGCAACTCTTATCCAGGATTAATTTAATTTTAAAAACAAATACAAGCTATTGGTTCACTCTTCTCAACTTAACTGGACAGTCTACCTGTGGTATAACTGTCAGGTAAAAACATACATCTTTACAACTTGGTGGTCCCAAGTTTTTTTAAAAAACCATTTCACAGAAAGGAAAGAAATAATATGAAAACAGCTCAAGAAATACACTAACAAGCAAAAATATATGGGGAAGGAGGAACACATTGTTTTGACTTAACTGAAGAAACTGAGAGGAGACCGGTCTATGTAAGGAAATGTGCATCCTGGAAAGTTCAGCGTGTAGGAATTTGTATGACTTGAATCTCCCCTATTTCCTGAATAAAAACAACATCTTGTAGTATTTATACTTCATGGCTCAGACACCTACCTCACTTAGCTCTATTTCTTACTCACTCTAGCCTTTACTTAAATGAGTCTGAAAAACTTGGGGATATAGCATAAGAAGAAAAATAACCACACACAATATTCCCCTTTTTGTGGCTACTTTTAGACCTCTGTTACTAGAAAATTCCTAAAGAAAATTTAAATATAAGTCTGTGGCTTTGCTGAATCAAGAAGCCCCCAGTTAATATTTAGAAAACACCTTCTGTTTGGACTAATAACATTGTTGATAGAACTTATTATAGAGGGATAACCAAACAAAGTCTGTGTCTCAAAACCTGTGTTAAATCAATCTCAGAGTTGAGAGGAAGAAAAGGGGAGTTTAAAAATCACAAGTGCAGACATGATCTAAGATCCTTGTCCTTCTGGATCCACGCTTCCTTCAGGGTCTTCATCATTATAAATGTTCTCAGCCATTTGCCACACTTGCATGATATTGTCTTCTGATACAGAACAAATCACCCAAGGTTCGTTGGGATTCCAGGAGAAATCAGATATCTTGGAAGTGTGACCACCATGAACAAACAACAACTCTGGTGGCCCATCTTCTGCATCTTCTGGGGATTGTTCCTCTCCAATTTTACTTAAATCTCAGACATTCAGTCTACGATCAGTACCACTGGAAGCCAAAATAGTCTCACTGTGAGGCGACCACTGAACCTGGAATATTTCATCCTTATGTGATTCAAAGGAATGCAACTTAAGTTTCAGATTTCTCAGATCCCACAGGGCAACAGTCTTGTCAGCTGATCCTGTGGCAAGAATGAACTCACTATAAGGATTGAAAGAAAGGCAGTTCACTTCAGCAGTGTGAGCATCAACTGAGTGGCTTGGTTTGGAAGTATTGTTTGAACGAGTATCCCAGATCATGAGTTTCTGATCATCAGCAACCGACCCAAAGAGGGACTCATGGAGCAGATGCCAGGAGACATCCTCCACTACTGCCGTGTGCCCTGTGAAGATGGTCTTCGCATCCACAACTTTCCCTTCCTTTGGAACAGCACTTATGTCCCACAGGCAGATGGTGTGGTCATCTGAAGCACTCAGTAAGTGCCCACTGAGATTTGGGTTCCAAGAAAGCCCATAGCCTTCCTGCTGATGTCCACGGAGACACAAGTCTGGGTTGCACTCCCCAGAAGGGTCTGGTTTAGAAGGATGTTTTGTATAGTCAAAAACAAGAACATCACTGGATGGAGTCTTTGTTGCAATGATGCAAGGGTTCTGGGGCATATAGCGTGCCCTGTTTACCTCTCCTTCATGGTTGATCTTGATTTCTATTTCAATTTTTCCACTAACCGAGCCAAAACCTCCAAATTCTCCTTTTTCACTGTCGTAGTGTGAAGCATCAAACTGAGCGTCATCGTTAGGGAGCTGCACGCTGGCTATCACAAGGTGGTTTTGCTCATCTGATGTGTGTGTCCCCAGGACAAGTCGATGAGTACTGAAATCTTTCCCTTCTGGTCTGGTTACATCTGGAAGCCACTGTGCAGTTAGGCTAGGTCACTCCAGAGCATGGGTCATCACCAAATCGTAAAGAAAAGGGGTGTTCTTTTTCCATATTTTGTATTCTTCGTTGATCACACGTTCCTCTACTGCGTCATTAAAGGCTGCTTCCTTGTCGGCCATGGCGGGTAGGCAAGCCGGCGGGGATCCCGGGGTTGAGCGTTCAGCAGAGACATTACTTTGCCAACAAAGGTCTGTCTAGTCAAAGCTATGGTTTTTCCAGTAGTCACGTAAGGGTGTGAGAGTTAGACTATAAAGAAAGCTGAGCACCGAAGGATTGATACTTTTGAACTGTAGTGTTGGAGAAGATTCTTGAGAGTCACTTGGACAGCAAGGAGATCCGACCAGTTCATCCTGAAGGAAATCAGTCCTGAATATTCATTTGAAGGACTGATGCTGAAGCTGAAACTCCATTACTTTGGCTACCTGATGTAAAGAACTGACTCATTGGGCAAGACCCTGATCCTGGGAAAGATTGAAGGTGGGAGGAGCAGGGGATGACAGAGGATGAGATGGTTGGATGGCATCACCGACTCAATGGACATGAGTTTGAGAAAGTTCTGGGAGTTGGTGATGGACAGGGAAGCCTGGTATGCTGCAGTCCATGGGATTGCAAAGAGTCTGAAATGACTGAGCAACGGAACTGAACTGAAGCTATGGGAAGTTCTTAGGGTATGCAATTTTTCAGAACAATGAAGGCCAGCTGAACAGGTGAAGGCAGCTTACAAGAAGATGGTTTTAAACAAGTTGTTCCCTTATCTGCTGTTCTGTGACACAAACTCGAGAATTTCTGTTACTTATAAGCTTCTGTTAAACCTATGTGGTGGGTTTCATTTCAATAAATATTGGATCCATGTAACTTTCACTTCCAAAACTCATTTAGGCCTAGTGGAATCCCAGGAATATAATAAATCTTTGTAAGAAATGACCCGAAATAATGAATGAAAGAATGATTGTTGTATTCACAGAGAGTGTTATACAAGAATAGATTATATTATAAAGACAATCACTTGAACTGAATTTTCCTTTAGCCTACTCCAGAGAGTACCACCTACTTACTGTGTTTTGGGTGATTTGGCCAAAGGAAAAAATCATGTGGCCACGAAGACCTTACACCTTCCCATACGTTCCTTCAATCCCAATCACACATGTTTTAGTCGAATCAGGCTATTATAACAGAATACCAAGGACCAAATGACTTAAACAGGAAAGATTATATATTATGATTCTGAAGGCTGGAAGCCTGAGATCAGGGAGGCACCGTGGTCTGGTTGTGGAGGGAGCCAGTTTCCTACTTTCTTCACATTTTGGGGGGTGGAGGAACGCAGGACTCTTCATTCCCTTCTAAGGGCACTAAAGCTAAAATGGGACTCTACTTCTATTACCTCATCCAAATCTAGTTACCTCCTATGGTAACTCAAATCTCATTCTACTACAGATTAAAGCTTTCACATATGTATTTGTGGTGTGTGTTGGGGTGTGTGTATGGCAGGTGAAGTAATGGATCGGGAACAAGCATTCAGTTCATAACAATCCATCACAATGAAGAGAAGACAAGGCCCTGGTGGACCAACCAACTAATGGCCACCCTCCTCTTTGTTTCCTCCACACCCACACTCAAGCCTCTTGCAAACAGCTAAGAATGTGGTGCTTCCTGTGTCAGTCCACCTCTGTGGACTGGCATGTATTGTTGTTGTTGTTCAGTCACTCTGTCAAGTCAGACTCTCTGCAACCCCAAGAACTGCAGCACGCCAGACTTCCCTGTCCCTCACCATCTCCTGGAGCTTGCTCAAACTCATGTCCATTGAGTTGGTGATGCCATCCAACCATCTCATGCTCTGTTGTCCCCTTCTCCTCCTACCTTCAATCTTTCCCAGCATTAGGGTCTTTTCTAATGAACCAGTTCTTCACATCAGGTGGCCAAAGTATGGGAGCTTCAGCTTCAGCATCAGTCCCTCCAACGAATATTCAGGTCTGATTTCCTTTAGGATTGACTAGTTGGATCTCCTTCCAGTCCAAGGGACTCTCAAGAGTCTTCTCCAACATCACAGTTCAAAAGCATGTAAAATGAGTACAATTATATAGTAGTTTGAACATTCTTTGGGATTGCCCTTCTTTGGGATTGGAATGAAAAGTGATATTTTCCAGTGGCCACTCTGAGGTTTCCAAATGTATGAACATATTACAGGTAATTATAAAAGGGTTGATGATATGGGGTTTAAAGTGTCTTTTGAGTAGAATCCAATTTAACCCTCTTTACACAAACGCATTGCTTCCAGGTGGCACAGTGGTAAAGCATCTGCCTGCGAATGCAAAAGAGTCAAGAGACAAGGGTTCAATCCCTGGGTTGGGAAGATCCCCTGCAGGAGAAAATGGCAACCCATTTCAACCCCATGAACAGAGAAGCCTGGTGGGCTGCTGTACATGGGGCTGCAAAGAGTTGGACATGACCGAGCACACATACATGCAAAGCTTATTTATATCCATGGGAGAATATGGTGAAAGGAGTCTTCCACAAAGTTACCAAGAAGGAGAACACCCTCCAGAGAGTCTTCATCTTGGTGGCCAGAGGTATACAAGAATAGTATGATCATCAAATAAATTGGATGGAAGAGAGGCATGGACAATTCTTGAAGATGGAGAAAGGATCTCCTTTTATGTACAACAATACATAAAGGAATCTTTGTGTGATGCATCCCAAGGTGAGAGTCATCCCTGAGTGTGGTAGAATGTTAAACACAAATAAGAGCTTCTGCATTTAGCACAGAAAAGGTGTTGCTATTTAAGAAGATAAAAACAATATTATTTATTTCTGTGCCTAATGGCTTCACCTTGATCAGAGTCTGTGTTGAACTTAGATAAGTCTGAGGAAACAGTAATGAGCTGATTATAACTGGAAAGGGGACAATACAATTATGGTTTGTCTTCTAAGACCCCTGAGAAATGACTGGAGAAATTTTCCATCTGGAAAATGTCCTCAGTGAGAATAATACATAAATAAATTAAAAAACCCTCTCCTGGTAGCAGCTGTCTCTGGATGGCAGGGTTATTTGGGAATGACCCGGGTTTATTTCTTCTCTGACTCCAAGCTCCCAAGAGCCCACAGTGCCCACCTTCAGTGCCTCACAGTCTTGGGGAAAAAGTCTTGATCATAGGATTCACAGTTTTTCCTCTTCTCACATCTTAGTTTTCAGCTTTTCATGAAGTTTGCTGTGCTGATCCCAACTTTCTGAGAAAAAAACTAAGGAGACACTGTCTCCTCTGAGCCACTCTCTTTTTACTTTTTTTTTTTTTTTTAAGAAATTATTTTCTTTTTGGTCGAGCTGGGTCTTTATTGCTGAGCATGCTTTTCTCTCGGAGAAGGCAATGGCACCCCACTCCAGTACTCTTGCCTGGAAAATCCCATGGACGGAGGAGCCTGGTGGGCTGCAGTCCACGGGGCCGCAAAGAGTCGGATACGAATGAGAGACTTCACTTTCACTTTTCACTTTCATGCATTGGAGAAGGAAACGACAAGCCAAGCCACTCCAGTGTTCTTGCCTGGAGAATCCCAGGGACGGGGGAGCCTGGTGGGCTGCCGTCTACGCAGAGTCGGACACGACTGAAGCGACTTAGTAGCTGCAGCATGCTTTTCTCTAGTTGAGGCCACTGGGGGGCGCCTCTCTACTGTCGGTATGGACTCTAGAGGGCATCTTCGCTGAGCAGGGATCAAACCCGTGTCCCTGCACTGACAGGCAGATTCTGTACCACTGAGCCACAGTGCATCCCTCTTTTACTACCTCAATATCACTCAGAATAGCATCTTTGTGAATCAGTGAATGGATCCTTGATTACCCAGCCACCCCATCATTCTCTGCTTCCTGAATGTATATCTGATTCACTCAGTTAATCTAGAGAAAAATGAAGATCCAATCAGGATCAATCCAACGAGCTCTTTAATCAGGTGTCCCTTTCTGACTGGGTTAGCAGTGGGACAGAAGGATGATGGAAATAGAAAGGCTTATAGCAGTCTGGAGCACTGGAGAAGAGATGCAGGATCTTCCTGCTCTGGAGACACCAGTTGGGTTCTCCACAGCGTCTGGGGTCTGAGCACCCCACCAGACACATAGAGTCGTGAGTTACCACCCTCAGGTAAGGACACCCTTTTCTTACCCATGATTAATTATCTCCACAATGTGGACAGCAGTTGAAGCTATTCCAGAAGGTCCTGGGACGTCCCAAGTCCTTCAGAATCTCAAGCAGCTCAGCCCGACACTGGGCAAGTCTCCCCTGGTGGAGTATTCCTTGAGAAACTCTCACTTAAACTGGGCAACCTGAAGGTGTGTCGCAGCAGCTTCTCCATGACGGCCATGGAGAGAAGGTTACCACACAGACTGAAGGACATGAACTGGAAGCAGCGGCTCAGGGCAGGCAGAATGGCTTTGAGGTGGGAGTCCCTGATTCCACATTGCTCTAAGTACAACCCCTGGAGGGTGGCTGCACTCTCTCCAGCAGAGCTGGGAGGAGCTTGGGACTGGAGTAGGTCATGGTGACCTCACTCAGATCCAGGGCCTTTAGCTGACTAATTCTATCATCCTGAGCCCATCATACATGGCGGTAACACCACTGCCTAGTTGGGTGCATCAGTGAAAAGCTTTCTTCAGAACACTTGGAAACTGAAATCTAGGACAAGATACATCATGAAGATGTAATAGACCCATGGTTTTGGACATCTGCTCAATGTGAATGTGAAAAGGAAAGGTGATCCTGCAGGGGAGCCAGGACTGCAGGAGGAAATGTAGTCTCTGTGGTAATAGAGTGCTTGTGGACACATGTCCTGTTGAGTCAGAACTAGGAACCTACATTCCTCTAGGTGGATTGGAGCTTGAGATTCACAGGTTGGAGTCATCCCGGGGTTCAGTTCAGTTCAGTTGCTCAGTCATGTCCGACTCTTTGCAACCCCATGGACTGCAGCATGCCAGGCTTCCCTGTCCATCACCAACTCCCAGAGCTTATGCAAACTTATGTCCACTGAGTCGGTGATGCCATCCAACCCTCTCATGCTCTGTTGTACCCTTCTCCTCCCACCTTCAATCTTACCCAGCATCAGGGTATTTTCCAAAGAGTTGGTTCTTCACATCAGGTGGCCAAAGTAATGGAATTTCAGCTTCAGCATCAGTCCTTCCAATGAATATTCAGGACTGATTTCCTTTAGGATTGACTGGTTGGATCTCCTTACAGTCCAAGGGACTCTCAAGAGTCTTCTGCAACACCACAGTTCAAAAGCATAAATTCTTCAGTGCTCAGCTTTCTATCCCTGGGTAGATGGTTGTAAAGAAATAGTCAGAAATAGAGACCCTCATTGTAAACATACTGTTATCGTCCATGATGTATTTTTCCTAATTTTTCAGTTCATACCACAGGAATCTCCAGACATTAATTTTTTTTTTTTCTTTTAAGGCAAGCACTGGGATATGGTGAGAGACAAGGAAGCCTGGCATACTTCAGTCCATGGGGTTGCAAAGATTTGGACACAACTGAGAAACTGAACAACAGTAACTTCTTACCCAGGAACATCAAAGTTTCTGGAGCTCAACCTTCATACTATGCAGTGGACCCTTGACTCGCAGGTCGTTGGCCCCAGACTTAAAGTAACTCAGCTTAAGTAAGTCAGCTTACCTGGTTCTCAGCCTCTATGAGCAGGCAAGCCCTTTACCATAGTAAATCTCCCCTAATATATATATAGATTACCCTGGAAAATACTGGTTTGAAATGCCCAGATTCACTTACAGATGTTTTTCAAGAGCAAATATAGCTCTACGGGATCTAGTTGGCGCAATCCAAGGATGTGGAAAAGGAGAAAAGGAGGGTAGACTCTAAGTGGTACGGGGATTTTCAACTGAACAAAGGGCAGTGCCCCTAACTGACACATTGCTCAACAATCAGCCTAGTGGTTACTCAGGAGAACCCTGACAAATGCAGTATCTTACCACAGGCAAGGAGGTCACATACACCCTCAGGTTTTTTGTTATACAACCTGACATTTGATGTCAAAACATGCCATTTTAGCCTTCTGTAATGGAGAAAGACAGGAGATTTTAAGGGAATAAAGACAATTTCTCATTAATATAATGTAGCCCTTGATAGAATATAATTTTAATGAGGTATAGAAACACTAAAACCATGTTATATGCCTCTATGATTTTAGTATTTTTCTAAAAGATATTTTTATAACTTCCCTAGCCCAGTAGATTAATTAAGAAGGACCATTATCCACCTGGGTAATGAGTTGGCAAGGCCCAGAAGTTCAGCTTATCTGCAGCATGGAAGACCCTTTCTAGAATTGGGAGCCATGCCTTTTGAAGTTAAACCTTTTCCTCCCACAGAGAAAGGTCAAGAACTGAAACTTAAGGAGGAACCAGGACAACCACAAGGAATGCTTATGTCCAGGGTCATGGCTTGACTCAGCAGTGAGAGTCCTGACAGGCTTTTCACTCAGGTGGCTCATTGCACACTAAGTATGTTCATCTCTGTGTGTATTAACCCACTGAACCACCCCAGAAGTAAGCAAGGAGGTCAGAGATGCTCCAGAGAGAATAAAGACCTGGTGGGAATGGTAAGGATTTGGATTATAGACAACTCAGTGCCTTAAAAGAAAAAATAACTGTCTATATTGGTAGAATTCAGTCAGTATTTGTGAAGTGAATCCGTGAATAGATCCTTGATTACCTGGCCACCCCATCATTCTCTGCTGCCTGAATGTATATCTGATCCAATCAACTAACCTAGAGAAAATGGAGATCCAATCAAGATCAATCCAATGCGAGCTCTACAATCTAACAGGTGCCCATTTCTGATTGGCTTGGCAGTAGGACAGAGGGATGAGGGGAATAGAAAGGCCTATAATAGTCTGGAGAATATAAAGCACTGGAGAAGAAGTGCAGTTTTCCGTCTCTGGAGACACTAGATGGCGTCTCCACAGAGTCTGAGATCTGAGCATCCTGCCAGCTACATCTGAGCAGTAAGTGACCACCCTCAGATAAGGACACTCTTTTTCTTTCTTTATGGTTAGTTAATCTTGAAGGGAAGCATGTATCTCTAGATAGTAGGGAGGGTTTTCAAATGATTGTTTCTTTCCAATGAATATATTTCAGATTTTGGTTTTGCCTCTTAGTGTAGTTTTGCCTGACTGCAACATTTTGATTTGTTTCTTAGTTGATAACATTTTAAAGTCAAAGTTCCTCTAGAAAATAAAGCTTAGTAATAAAAAAATAATGGGAAAAGGCCAGGCAAGTGTGCTTCCTTATAAAAGATTTGAGTTCCCTAAGGTCAGGGGTTCCTAAACTATGATACAAACCTGGTGAAAGCACACCGTTACCTGGGGGGTTTCTGTAGTTTCCTTGGGAGAATCATTGCTAAAATGAGATTCATTCTGTTTACTGTGCTATAAGTAATAAAAGTCTTTTTGGGGGGCCATGCTGCAGGGTCTGTGGGACCTTACTTCCCTAATCCTTTACAGATCATAGCCCAGTCAAGGCAAAGGGGCTTAGGTAACTCAGTGAAGACAGGAACCATTCCCTGTAGGACCACCTAAGACAGACAGGTTATAATGAAGAGTTCTGACAAAATACGGTCCACTGGAGAAGGAAATGGTAAACCACTCCAGTATTGTTGCCTAGAGAATACCATGGACAGTATGAAAAAGCAAAAGGACATGACACTGTACGATGAGCCCCCCTAGGTCAGAAGGTGTCCAATATGCTGCTGGTTAAGAGTGGGCGACCACTACTTACTTATAAGTCCAGAAAGAATGAAGTGGAAAGGCCAAAGTGGAAATGACGCTCAGCTGTAGATAAGTTTGGGTGTGAAAGTAAAGTCTGATGCTAAAAAAAAAAAATATATTGCATAGGATCCTTGAATGTTAGGTCCATAAATCAAGGTGAATTGGATGTGGTCAAGCAGGAGATGGCAAGAATGAACATGGATATTTTAGGAATCAGTGAACTGAAATGTATGGGAATGGGTGAATTTAATTCAGATGAGCATTGTATCTACTACTGTGGGCAAGAATCATTTAAAAGAAATGGAGTAGCCCTCATCCAGTTCAGTTGCTCAGTCTTGTCCAACTCTTTGCTACCCCATGGACTGCAGCATGCCAGGCTTCCCTGTCCATCACCAACTCCTGGAACTTGCTCAAACTCATGTCCATTGAGTTGGTGATGCCATCATAGTCAACTGAAAAGTCTGAAACGCAGTACTTGGATATAATCTCAAAAATAACAGAATAATCTTTGGTTTGATTCCAAGGCAAACCATTCAGTAACACAGTAATCCAAGTCTGTGCCCTAACCATGGATGCTGAAGAAGCTGATGTTGACCAGTTCTATGAAGATGTACAACATCTTCTAGAATTAACACCAAGAAAGTTGTCCTTTTCATCACAGGGGATGGCAATGCAAAAGTAGGAAGCCAAGAGATACCTGAAACAACAGGCAAGTTTGACCTTGGAGTACAAAATGAAACAAGACAAAGGCTAACAGAGCTTTCTTAAGAGAAAAAGCTGGTCATAGCAAACACTTTTTTCTAGCATCCCAAGAGAGGACTCTACACATGGACATCACCAGATGATCAATAACAAAATCAGATTGATTATGTTATTTGCAGTCAAAGATGGAGTAGCTCTATATAGACAGTAAAAAACAAGACCTGGAGCTGACTGGCTCTGATCATGAGCTCCTTATTGCAAAATTCAGGCTTAAATTGAAGCAAGTAGGAAAAGCCACTAGACCATTCAGGTATGACCTAAATCAAATCACTACAGTGGAGGTGACAAATACATTCAAGGGATTAGATCTGGTAGACAGAGTGCTTGAAGAACTATGGACAGAGTTTTGTGACACTGTACCGGAGCCAGCGACTAAAACCATCCTCAAGAAAAAGAAATGCAAGGCAAAGTGATTGTCTGTGGAGGCTTTACAAATAGCTGAGGAAAGATGAGAAGTGAAATGCAAGGGAGAAAGGGAAAGATACACTCAACTGAATACAGAGTTACAGAGAAGAGCAAGGACAGATAAGACTTTCTTAAAGGGAAATGCAAATAAATTGAGGAAAACAATAGAATGGGAGAGACTAGACATCCCTTTAAGAAAACTGGAGATATAAAGAAAACAATTCCTTCAAAGATGGCCACAATAAATGACAGAAATGGTAAGAAGGCGAGAATACATGGAAGAAGTATACAAAAAAGATCTTAATGACCTGGATAAAGACAATGGTAACTCACCTAGAGCCAGACATCCTGGAGTATGAAGTCAAGTGGGCCTTAGAAAGCATTTGTATGGACAAAGCTAGTGGGAGTGTGGTGAGCAGATTTTAAATAGCTCCAACTGAGCTATTAAAGTCCTAAAATATGATGCTGCTGAAGTGCTTCACTCATGTCAGCAAATTTGAAAAAACTCAGCAGTGACCATAGGGCTGGAAAAGATCAGTTTTCGTTCCTATCCTAAAGAAGAGCAAAGCCAAAGAATGTTCAATCTACCACACAACTGCACTCATTTCATAGGTTAGCACCATTATTCTCAAAACCTTTCAATCTAGCCTTCAGCAGTACATGAACCGAGAAGTTCCAGATGTAGAAATTGGGTTTCAAAGAGACAGGAGAACCAGAAATCAAATTGCCAGCATTCCTTGGATCATGGAGAAAGTCAAGGGAGTTCCCAAAAAACATCTACTCTGCTTCTTGACTACACTAATGCCTTTGTGTAGATCACAACAAACTGTAGAAAAGGCTTAAAGGGGTGGAAGTACCAGACATCCTATCTGTCTCCTGAGAAACCTGTATAGGGGTCAAGAAGCACTATTAGAACTAGAAATGGAAAAACCGACTGGTTCCAAATTGGGAAAGAATTAAGACAAGACTGTATATTTTCACCCTGCTTATTTACCTTCTATGCAGAATTATTGTTGTTCAGTCTCTCAAGTCATGCCTGACTCTTTGAGAATCCATGGACTGCAGCATGCCAGGCTTCTCTGTCCTTCACCATCTCCCGGAGTTTGCTCAAACTCACGTCCATTGATTCGGTGATGCCATCCAACCATCTCATCCTCTGTTAATCCCTTCTCCTGCCTTCAGTCTTTCCCAGCATCAGGGTCTTTTCCAACAAGTCAGGTCTTCCAGTCCTCAGGTGGCCAAAGTACTGGAGCTTCAGGTTTAGCATCAGTCCTTCCAATGAATATTCAGAGTTGATTTCCTTTAGGATTGACTGGTTTGATCTCTTTGCAGTCCAAGGGACTTTCAAGAGTCTTCTCCAGCAACACAGTTTGAAGGCATCAATTCTTCAGCACTCAGTCTTTTTTATTGTCCAGTTCTCACATCCATACATGACTACTGGAAAAACCATAGCTTTGATTATATGGACCTTTGTCAGCAAAGTAATGTGTCTGTTTTTTAATATGCTGCCTAGGTTTGTCATTGCTTTTCTTTCAAGAAGCAAGTGTCTTTTAATTTCACAATGGAAGTTATGGTCCACGGTGATTTTGAAGCCCAAGAAGATAAATTCTGTCACTGTTTCCATTGTTTCCCCATCTATTTGCCATGAAGTGATGGGACTGGATGCCATGATCTTAGTTTTTTGAATGTTGAGTTTTAAGCTAGCTTTTTAACTCTCCTCTTTCACGTTCATCAAGAGGCTCTTTAGTTCCTCTTTGCTTTCTGCCATAAGGGTAGTGTCATTTGCATATCTGAGGGTATTGATATTTCTCCTGGCAATCCTGATTCCAGCTTGTGCTTCATCCAGCCTGGCATTTTACATGAGGTACTCTGCATAGAAGTTAAATAAGCAGGATGACAATATACAGCTTTGATGTACTCCTTTCCCAGTTTTGAACCAGTCTGTTTTCCACATTTGGTTTTAACTGTTGCTTCTTGATCCACATACAGATTTTGCAGGAGGCAGGTATGGTGGTCTGGTATCCCATCTCTTTAAGAATTTCCCACAGTTTGTTGTGATCCACACAGTCTAAGGCTTTAGCATAGTCAATGATGCAGCAGTAGTTGATTTCTGGAATTCTCTTGCTTTTTTGATGATCCAGTGGGTGTTGGCAATTTGATCTCTGTTTCCTCTGCCTTTTAAAAATCCAGCTTGTACATTAGAAGTTCTAGTTTTGAGCATTACTTTGCTAGCATGTGAAATGAGTGAGTGCAATTGTGCGGTAGTTTGAACATTCTTTGGCATTGCCCTTCTTTGGGATTGGAATGAAAACTGACCATTTCCAGTCCTGTTGGCACTGCTGAGTTTTCCAAATTTACTGGCATATATTGTCATACTGTCAATCCTAAAAGAAATCAACTCTGAATATTAACTGGAAGTATGGATGCTGAAGCTGAAGCGCCACCTGATGCAAAGAGCCAACTCATTGGAAAAGACTCTGATGTTGGTAAAGGTTGAAGGGAAAAGGGGAAGGTGATAGCAAAGGGTGTGGTGGTTAGGCAGCATCACTGATTTAGTGGATATTATTATTGTTGTTCAGCGGCGTGGATAACTCTTGAAGGTGGAGAAAGATTCTCCCTTTATTTGTGACCTTAAACTTCAAATGATTTTTTGTGTGATGCAGCCCAATGTGGGAGTAATCCTTGAATACAGTAAAATGTTAAACAGCAATAAGAACTTCTGTATTTAGTGGAGGAAACTTGTCAGTATTTATGAAAAGAAATAAAGAATTTTATTTCTGTGCCTAATGGTACCACCTTGGTCAAAATCTGTTGAAGGAAGCTAAGTTTGAGGAAACAGTAATGATCTAAATACACGTGGAAAGGGATAATGAAATTTTGATTTGGCTTCTAAGATGCCTGAGGGCTTCCCAGGTGGCACACTAGTAAGGAATCCACCTCCAAATAAGAAATACAGGAGACTTGCTTTTGACCACTGGGTAGGGATGATCCTCTGAAGAAGGAAATGGCCACCCATTCCAGCATTCTTGCCTAGAAAGTTCCATGGACAGAGGATCCTGGTGGACTACAGTCCATGGGGTCACAAAGAGCTGCACATGACTGAGCATGCAGTCACACGCTGATTTGACTCCTGAAAAATGACTGGGGAAATTTGCCATCTGGAAAGTGTCCTTGGTGAGAAAAAAAAAAAAACTTAAAGGAAACCTCTTCTGGTAGCAACTGCCTCTGGATGGCAGGGATATTTGGGACTTAACCAGAATTTTTTCTTCCCTGGTTCCAAGTCCCAAGGAGCCTGCAGTGCCCACCCTCATTGCCTCTCAGTCTTGAAAATGTCTGATCCAAGGAAATGTCAGACCTCTCCTCTTCTCACATTCTTAGATTTAGTCTTTTCATGCCATTTGTTATCTTGATCACAACTTCCTGGAGGAAAAAAGCCATCTAAGTTGAAAGTGACTCCTCTGAGCCACTCTCCTTCGCTATGTTTTTTTTTTTTAAACTTTTGTTTTCCTGATTTTTGTTTGCCTGACTCTTCACTGCTGTGCAGGCCTTTCTCTAGCTGTGGTAAGAGGGAGCTTCTCTTCCTTGTGGTGCCCAGGCTTCTCACTGTGGCTTCTCTTGTAGAGCACAGGCTCAGTAGTTGTGACTCCTGGGCTTAGTCGCCCTGGAGCATGTGGCATCCTCCTGGATCAAAGATCAAGCCAGTGTCTCCTGCATCTGCAGGGGGATTCTTTACCTCTGAGTCACTAGGGAAGCCTTCTTTACTACCTCAATAGCACCTCAAATAATGTCTTTAAATTTCCTTGTTTCCAAAAATATAAAAATGAAAAGAAACTTTTATTTTACATTGTTGGTGTCATTCCCATTGTCCCTTTAGGAATGCCCAGCTCCAACTTGTCCAGACCCATTCTTACTTCTCACTGAGAAGTGTTCTGACTTGTCCACCTTCAGAGAAGACGTGGCTTAAGACGTGATCACATCTTGGACAGCTCTTCCCTTGCTGCCTGAGTAGGCGCACAACCTTCTGTGTTTCCTACATAACACCTGAGTGACAAGCTGATACAGGGATGAGTGTATTTTGTTTTCTTTGGGAACAGCATCACTGCTTTCATGAAGCTATTTTAATTCAGGGTCATTTTCCTAATTTTGACTTCATTAAAATTCCCCCAATAATGATACTTTCAACTTTCTTTTTTTTTAATTCAATGTTACGAACCAGTAATCCTTTCCTGTCTGACCCTCAACAGTATAACTGTCCATATCAGTTGAATTCAGTCAAAGTTTTGGAAGTGAATCAGGGAATAGGCCCTTGATTACTCAGCTACCTGACCATTCTCTCCTTCCTGAATATATATAATATTCAATTAACTAACCTAGAGAAAAATGAAGATCCAATCAGGATTTATCCAATGGGCACTCTGTAATCAAATCAGGTATCCCTTTTTGATTGGGTTAGAAGTGGGACAGAGATGGGAATAGAAAGAACTATAAAAGCCTCAAGCACTGGAGAAGAGGTGCAGAGTTTTCTGGCTCTGGAAACACCAACCAGCTGGGTTCTTTAGAGTCTGAGGTCTGAGTGCCCTGCCAGTCATAGCAGAGCAGTAAGTTATCACCCTCAGATAAGGACGTCCTTTTCTTACTATGGTTAGCTAATGTTGAAGGGTAGTGTGTATCTGTGGATGGCAAGCAGAGTTTTCAGAAAAAACAATTTCTCTCCCAAGAACACATTTCAGGTTTTTATTTTTCCTCCCAGTGTAGTTTTGTTTGAATCTCAAACATTTTGATTTGTGATTTAACTGGTATCATTTTAAATGTCTTTACCAAGCAGATATTTTTAATGAAGCACCTAAGTTTGGAATTTTATTTCTTGAAATTTAAGATACATATTTAGTTCACAAATGGCATTCATCTTAGGAATAACTGACAATGGAGGCTGTATGGATCCACATGACTCTCCTCTTCCCATAGAGTTAGAGCTCTAAGTGATGGTCAGAATATTTTCCCCAAATAAAGATAGAGTCATCTTTCATGCACTTCAGTATGCATTTCTAGGTGGAACATGAAAAAAGCAAAGCAGTAGATGGACCTGAATGGGCTAGTGGTTGCCTTTTGCCTCCTTAGTACTAGCAATCTCGCTAGTTCATATTCAGAGTAAAGAAAGAGTTAACACCTTGTCCCCCGACCCCTGCCTAGTGTATTATGGCTAAGTGCCTCATTTGCATCCCAGCTAGAGCAGTGACCTTGGCCCTGAGTGGATTCCTTGGAAGGGTAGGGAGACTGCCTAAGGTATGTTCCTGAATTGCCTAAAATGGACCACTTGTTCCCTGGCAGTTTCTACAGGAGTCATTTTGGAGCAAAGTCAGCATGAGTATCCAGACCCCACCCAGACTCCTTGACCTGGTGGGAATGCACCTGCTGAGGCATGATGACTTGGCCTTTTCTACTCTGGAGAGTCTGCCCACAGAGCTCTTCCCACCCTTTGCCTGGAAGCCTTCCATGGAAGATGTGTTGAGACCCTGGAATCAATGGTGTAAACCTGGCCCTTTGGCTGCCTGCCTCTGGGGGCCCTGATTGACCTGGCTCATGTGGGGCCCCTACAAGCTGGAAGCACTCGATGTCCTGCTTGCCCAGAAGGTCCGATACAGGTGAGTCTGACTCAGGTAACTTGGTAAACTCCTGGGAGTCCCAGGGAAACAGCTGGGTTGAGGGAATGTGGATGAAAAGGGATGGATCAGAGAGTTCTAAGATGACAATGATGAAGACTTAGCTTGCTGTGGGAACTACCTTTTGGAAGTATAATAGTGCCTTTAATGAAGGGTAGCCTGAAAGAAGATTCCCCAACCCCTCTCAGTCATGCTTAGAGTTACTAGAAGTAGAGAATCAAAAAGGATAAGAGGGCAAAGAGGAAAGTGAGTCAGAGAGGGAAGAAGGCAAGGCAGCTGGTGACATCAGGAATGTTAAGTTACAGCACAGGTGGGCAGTCTGTTGTCGCATTGTGAGGCTTTTTTTTTTTTTCACTCTGTGTACGTTTTAATACATCCTAATCAATCTCTTTCTCCCCGCCAGGAGGTGCAAACTGCGGGTGCTAGATTTACGAAATATACTGGCCAGAACTTCTGGAGCATGTGGTCTGGAGCCAGCAGTTATGGGTGCTCAAGCTCAGGAATGGCACTAATGACTGAGCCCAGGTCAATGACAAAGCAGCACTTGGCTCCACTAAAGATTTTTATGGACCTTTGCCTGAAGAAAAAGACCCTGGACAACTTCCTCACCTTCTTCCTTTGGTGGGTGGAGCAGAGAAAGTCTTCCATCCACCTGTGTTGTTAAGAAGCTGATGGTTGTTTCAACACCAGTGGACAATATTGTGAAGGTCCTGAGCATGGTGCAGCTGGACTGTATCCAGGAGGTGCAAGTGAATCACACCTGGAATCTGTCCACCCTGGCCACATTTGTTTGCTCCTTTCCTGGATGAGATGAGTAATTTGCAGAGAATCCGTTTCTTCCCCATCCATGTGTCTGCCTTTAAGAAGCAGGAGCAGGATTACCTCCCAGTGCAAATTACCTCCCAGTTCCTGAGGCTGGGCCACCTCCAGGATCTCCATCTGGAGTCTCCCTCCTTCCTTGAAGGCTGCCTGGACCAGATGCTCAGGTGAGTGTGCACCACTGACTGGGTAACACTGAGCATTAGAATGTCAAAAGCACTGTCTCCTTTGTTGCTGTCTCCTAGAATGTGGTGTTCCACAACCACACAAATCAAGGTAGCGGGTTACACTGGTCTAGTGGCTCTTGTGAGACACCCTGCTAGAGACATACAGATTAGTGACTGGGATGTTTGCACCCCAGAGTTGGTAATTTCCTCCTTCTTTGGAGGTGTCTATAATGAAATGATAAAAATAGGTAAGTAAAAAGGACATTGAAGCGGGGAAACTACATCAGATCAGATCAGAGCATTCCTGAAGGGAAGCTCTAAGCTCCCAAGGTTGGTGCCCGCAATGAACCTGTTCTAAATTCGCTGCGTGTAGAAGGGTGTTTTTTGCCCTAGGTAAGTTAACTGATATATGGGAGAAGCATGGTTCTGCAGATGACGTTAATCAATCTGAGAGAAAAGAATTATAAAAAGTGATAGAAAGATTGCAAACGATGCAGAAATGTGAGCCCTTTTAGACTGGCATCACATTTCATGTTCTGGGATCTTGTGTAAGTTGTTCCTTCTGCATGCTTCCCTAGAGCCTCACCTGGCCAGAGATACAGGATCTGTAGCTCAAGATTGGACTTAATGAAGCCATACGTGAAACCATTTTTAAATCTCGTCTCCCAACACTCCCAACACTAATATTCAATGATGTCCACAATTGATGGAGACTCTCTCTGGATCTCCTCATAGCATATTCTTGAGATTCCATGAACTTCATTCATCCTCAGAAGGAAGTGGAGTATGTTGTACTCCGTTTGATACAGGAGGGGCTGTAAAGTGACTCAGTACCACAGTGAGGTTGATAGCCCTCAGACTAGAAGGAGACTGGGCAAATCAGCATATTGACCCTCAATAGATGGTCAGACGACACATGGCCCTGTAGAAACCATTTGTCTATCACCTGTACACGATCTGGCACCCGGTTCCCAAGAACTAATTGTTTGGTTTCTCCTCAGGTGCCTGAAGTTCCCCTTAGACGGCCTGTCAAGAACCAGTTGCTGGCTTATAGAATCACACTTGACTTCCCTGTCCCAGAGCCCAAACATCAAGTCAGATAAAGGGCCTGGATCTGAGTGGTGTCACCATGACTGACTTTAGGCCTGAGCTACACCAAGTTCTGCTGGAGAAAGTCGCAGCCACCCTCCAGGAAGTGGACTTGGACGCGTGTGGGATCACAGACTCCCAGCTGGAGGCCTTTCTGCCTGCCCTGAGCCGCTGCTCCCAGCTCAGGGCCGTCAGCCTGTGTGGGAACCTCCTGTCCACGGACGTCATGGAGAAGCTGCTGCGACACACCGCTGTGCTGTCCTGTTTAAGGCCAGAGCGCTATCCTGCCCCTCAGGAGAGTTACAGACCTCGGGGTGTTCTCCTGGAAGCGAGACTTGCCCAGCTTCGGGCTCAGCTGTTGGAGATTCTGAGAGACTTGGGATGTCCCAGTATCGTCTGGATTAGCCCCAGCCCCTGTCCTCGCTGTGGTGAGGATGTATGCCATCACATGGAGCCCATTGTATACAGCTGTCCTGCCCCTGCCGAGGGCGTTGCTTGCTTCTGTGCACCTTGAAATGGAAATCTAGAACTTGGGGATATCATGAAGGGAACACAGACCTCGGGTTCCAGATATCTGCTCAGTGTGAACGGGAAAAGGAAAGGTGATAGTGGGGGTGGTGCAGGATTGCAGGGGGATTTGTAGACTCTGGGAGAGGATGGGACTTTCATGGACATGTGCTTCCAGAATCTGATATGAACCTGAGTGGATACACGTTGGAGACCCATGTGTTAGAGTTATCCCTGGGAAGACAGTTGTGAAGAAATTGTCGGGAAATATCATATGACATCCCTTATATGTGGAATCTAAAAAGAAATGAACAAATGAGCTTACTGGCAAAACAGAAAGAGACTCACAGACTTAGAACATGAACTCACGGTTGCTGCAGGGACGGGGTGGTTGGGGATTTTAGGAAAGTCAAGTACACAGAGCTATATTTAGAGTGGATAACCAACGGGAACCTATTGTATAGCACACGGAACTCTGCTCAATGTTATGTGCCAGACTGGATGGGAGGGGGATTTAGGGGAGAATAAGTGAGTGGAGTTGCTCAGTTGAGTTTGACTCTTTGAAACCCCATGGACTGTAGCTCCCAGGTTCTTCCATTCATGGGATTCTCCAGGCAAGAATACTGGAGTGGGTTGCCATTTCCTTCTCCAGGGGATCTTTCCAACCCAGGGATCAAACCTGGGTCTCCTGCACTGCAGGTAGACTCTTTACTGTCTGAGCTAGCAGGGGAGAAGGGATACATGTATATGTATGGCTGAGTCCCTTCGCTGTTCACCTAAACTATCACAACACTGTTAATTGGCTGTACTCCAATAAAAATGTTTTTGGTGTTAAAAAAATAAAAATAAAATTTAAAAAAATTTTAAAAATGAGAAATTATTAGGAATAAAGAGATCCTCCAGCTGACATAAATAGGAAGGACATCTAAAATGAGAATGGATAAATGTATAGATATGACTTATTTATTTTGTTGTATAGCAAGAAAATAGTAGGACATTATAAAGCAAATCTACTGTAATAAAAATTAATTAAAAGAATTAATAGACACTCATAGAAAACCAACTGCTATCCTCCATGATATATTATTCTGTGTTCATTTATTGCCTCAACTTTCTCCAGTTACTGATAAAAAAAACAAAGGCACAGTGATGTCCATGATTCAAAACCTTACCATTTCTGTAACTTCTTTATTCTTTCTGGGGGCATCTCCTGTGTGTGTGTGTGTGTTTTCTTAGTCAGTCAGTCATGTCTGACTCTATGCAACCCCATGGACTGTAGACAGCCAAGCTCCTCTGTCCATGGAATTCTCCCGGCAAGAACACTGGAGTGGGTTGCCATTTCCTTCTCCAGGGGATCTTCCTGACCTAAGGATCAAACCTTGGTCTCCTGCATTGCAGGCTGATTCTTTACTGTCTGAACCACCATGTAGGATCCCGCCCCCCGACCTCCCGGGGCAGCTCTTACCTCCTTTAGTACTTCTGTGACTGTTCAGTGGGGTCAATACACACAAAGGGGAACAAACTCAGTATCCAGTGAACTATTGGAGTGACAAGGTCTTGGAGGGCTCTCACTGCTGGCACAGGCCATGACCTTGGGTGTGGGTTTCCTTTATGCTTCTACCAGTCAGAGCATAAGTCACAGTTTCTTGCCCTTCTGTGTGCTTCACTTCAAAGGCAAGGTCCTCATTTCTGCAAGATGTATTCCCCACTGCCAACAAGGTTGAAACTGGTTTCACCATTTCATGCCTCCCATGGGTGGATAGTATTCCTTATAGATATAATTGAATGGTGGCCAGACTTCCAAATTTCTTTTAGTAAAATGCTAGAAAAGCAAAAACATTTAACATGGATTTATTATTTCCATACTGCATTCCAGAATTATATCATTTTGGGTGGTTGGTCACATAAGAATTGGCTGATAATTCCCATTACAATTCCAGTCCCTCCCTATCAGAAAAAGTCAAGGACAGCTTTTCTGGTTATCAGAATGTTCAAAAGTATAACAAATACATGTTACGTACTTCATGTCACTCAGAGTCAGCTCTCCCTATCCTCAGTTAATCATCCTCAGATTCAACCAACTACATATAGACCAAATTCAATCACTGTTAAAAAAAAAATCCTCATTGAAGTGAGTCTGAGCAGTTCAACCACATGTTGTTCAAGATTCACCTGTTATATAGACAGGTGCAGAAAGGCTGATATGATTTACAGAGGCTTAACAGTACCACTGTCTGCTGTCTGTTGCCTGGAGAACTAGGAAAAAACTACGGTTTAATTCAGACCTTATCTTAAGTTTGAAAAGCAGTGGAAGTGATGGTCAAGGCAAAAGGCCTGAGAACAAAGGACCCACTTGTGTATGTCCTAGAGTTTCAAGGTTCAAGAGCCAGAAGCTCCAGTATTCATGGCCAAGGAGAGAGGGAGAGCAGTAGCCCTTGTTCCATCAGGCCCCCACAGGACAAGACGATGCCCTCCCACACTGGTGAGGGCTGATCTCTTGACTTACTCTGCTGATTCCAATGCTTATCTCCTCCAGGAATTCCCTTGCAGATTCCCCCAGAATGAATGATTGACCCGAGAACTGGGCATGTCATCTTACAGTGAAGCTGATACGTAAATTTAATCCTCACAGTGTGTCTAAACAAAATGCAACCAAATAATGTTTCCCTGCTAAGGATTCAGAGGCTACGATTGCTTATTCTGGGGTGGAACGGGATATGGGGCTGGGATTATAGCTTTAGGCAGAGCTTTGATTTCCCCCTACAATGAATATAATGATGCATACATTGTTTATGGGACTTTTAGTAAGATCCAGTGATATATTGCTTGTTGAGGGCTTGACCCTGAAGTTGTTGAGCAACAGCCCCTTATTATGTAAGAACTTCATAAGGTATTTTTTTTTTAATCTTCTTCCTTACAGTGAACAGCATTACTCTTCATCCCTTGAACTTACCCTCTATTGCTGACAACAGTGAGGAAACCAAACCCCAGGGACTGAAACTGGCCTCACATATTTCATGCCATCACCAATGAATCAGGATTCACCCAAGTTGTTCCAGCAGCCGGTGCAGGGGGGCTGGGGGTGGGAGAGCATAGGAGAGACTGGATTCATCTTCAGTGATAAACATTCTGAGCCTCAGGTCTCCTAGGCCTCCTGCTGGTAGATCAGACCCAGAGGATAGAATTCAATTTTGTAATCAGGACAGTATACTTCAGAACTTTCATTCAGTCTTGCTACCCTAGAACTTTTCTTGTGGTCCAGGGGGTATGACTCCATGCTGCCAAAGCAGGGGGCACTGACTAGATCCCAAGTCCTGCAACTAAGTGTAAGCCACAACTAAAAGATCTTCACACTTCTCAGGTGGCACAGTGGCCAAGAATCCGCCTGCCAGTGCAGGAGACCCAGATGTGAGTTTGATTCCTGGGTTGGTTAAGACCTTGGAGAAGGAAATGGCAACCCATTCCAGTATTCTTACCTGGAAAATTCCATGGACAAAGGAGCCTGGTAGGCTATAGTTCATGGGGTGCAAAGAGTCGGACATGACTGAGCACACACGCACACATACACAGGGTCACAAGATCCCAAGAGAGCACCTAAGACTAGGCACAGCCAAATAATTAAATACATATTAAAAAAATTCTGTAAATGCCATTTGTGTATAAATACTTGCACAGAGATTTATATACATAATTTCTTTAAAGGTTATTGAGGTAATGTAGTATTTTTAAGAATGCATGTGGGTAATTTAAAAATGTTTTACTGCTTTGAAGCCAGAAAAAGACAAATGAGACTTTAAAACTGATTTTGATCATAAATGAACAAGATTTCCTTCTTTAAAAAATATGTATACCAATAAAATTTTGAGCCACAAGTCTTCCAAGTATATTTTTTAAATATATTACTGTATTTTAGAGCAGTTTTAGGTTTACAATAATATTGAATAGAATGTACAGAAAGTTTTGTGAAATGAAAAGATCTCCTGCCATTTCAATAAAGAAGAAATGTTGCAGCCACCAATGATTTCTGGCCCTAATTTGAATGAGGGCTCCCAAACCTCCAATCCAGCAGATGTCGCCACTCCTCAGGGTGATTGCTGAGGAGCTAGAGGAATGGAAGAAGCAGCTATCTGCCTTTTTTGCCACCCCTTAAGGTGAAGGAACTCCGGGAGTTGGTGACTGACAGGGAGGCCTGGCATGCTGCCATTCATGGGGTCGCAAAGAGTCCGACAGGACTGAGCGACTGAACTGAACTGAACTGAAGGTGAAGCAGGAAACAGGATTTGGCCCCAGAGAGCTGAGGTGCTTATGGTGAGCCCAGAGGCTTCCATCTTCCCACAATGCTAAATTCCTTAACTTTGAAGAGGAAAATTTAAAACTTAACACCCAGCTAGAAATAACCTCATGCCTATTCTGCTTCTGTAACTCAGCTTGTGCCTTGAAAAGACACTTAAGTTACATAGTTTCTGGCCCGCCCACCCACGCTGCAGGGGAATAGAAATTTACAATAACGCTAGGAGCTGAAATTTACCGCACTCCCCTTTGTTCTACTTTTGCAATTACCCAGCCCCTATAATCCTGCCTAACCCTTGTTTGTGTAAACGTCAGGCACCCCCCCAACCTCCCCCTCCACCCGCTGTGTCCTAATGGCTGTTCCGGCTTGTGGGAAACCCCTGCTGCTGCTGCTGCTGCTAAGTCTCTTAAGTCGTGTCCAACTCTTCGACCCCATAGACAGCAGCCCACCAGGCTCCCCCTGTCCCTGGGATTCTCCAGGCAAAAACACTGGAGTAGGTTGCCATTTCCTTCTCCAGTGCATGAAAGTGAAAAGCGAAAGAGAAGTCGCTCAGTCGTGTCCGACTCTTAGTGACCCCATGGACTGCAGCCCACCAGGCTCCTCCGTCCATGGGATTTTCCAGGCAAGAGTACTGGAGTGGGGTGCCATTGTCTTCTCCTAGTTTAGCCTATTAACAGTCAGCAGTGCCCACTAAAGTCTGATGGCACGCACTGCCTATAAAAACTTGGTAACCCCTTTGTTCAGGGCTCAGAGCTGAAAGTGTTAACTCCTCTGGGCACTCCAGCGTAATAAACCCGAGTTCTCCAGCTCTCTGGGTGTGGTGCTTGGGTTCTGGAAGGTCCTGCTTCTGCAACAACTTGATACCTGATTTTTGTTTTTTTTTTAACCTCATAATAATCTTTGATGTTCAGACTGCCTGCTCTCTCTGTTACAAACTTGTATATAGCCTCCCAGCCCGCCCCCGCCCCCGCCCCCGGCTCCCTGCCCATGCCTCACCCTCCCCCAAGAGGTTTCTCAGAGCTACTGAAACAATGTTTGTTTGTGTAAAGGTCAGGGACCCCCCACACCCCTTCTGTGTCCTAACAGCTGTTCCCGGCTGGTGGGAAACCCCTGCTGCTGCTGCTGTTAAGTGGCTTCAGTTGTGTCTGACTCTGTGCGACCCCATAGACGGCAGCCCACCAGGCTCTCCTGTCTCTGGGATTCTCCAGGCAAGAATACTGGAGTGGGTTGCCATTTTCTTCTCCAATGCATGAAAGTGAATTCAGTCGTGTCTGACTCAGTGACCTCATGGACTGCAGCCTACCAGGCTCCTCTGTCCATGGGATTTTCCAGGCAAGAGTACTGGCGTGGGGTGCCAGTGGGAAACCCCTAGTTGAGCCTATTAACAGTCAGCACTGCCCACTAAGTGTCAGAAACGACCGAATGACTTCACTTTCACTTTCATGCATTGGAGAAGGAAATGGCAACCCACTCCAGTGTTCTTGCCTGGAGAATCGCAGGGACGGGGAAGCCTGGTTGGCTGCTGTCTGTTGGCTGACGTCTGATGGGGTCAAACAGAGTTGGACACGACTGAAGTGACTTAGCAGCAGCAGCAACTGCCCGCTAAAGTCTGATGTCATGCAGTCAGTCAGTTCAGTCGCTCAGTCATGTCCGACTCTGCGACTCCATGAATTGCAGCACGCCAGGCCTCCCTGTCCATCACCAACTCCCGGAGTTCATTCAGACTCACGTCCATCGAGTCAGTGATACCATCCAGCCATCTCGTCCTCTGTTGTCCCCTTCTCCTCCTGCCCCCAATCCCTCCCAGCATCAGAGTCTTTTCCAATGAGTCAACTCTTCGCATGAGGTGGCCAAAGTACCGGCGTTTCAGCTTCAGCATCATTCCTTGCAAAGAAATCCCAGGGCTGATCTTCTTCAGAATGCACTGGTTGGATCTCCTTGCTTACCAAGGGACTCTCAAGAGTCTTCTCCAACACCACAGTTCAAAAGCAGCAATTCTTTGGCGCTCAGCTTTCTTCACAGTCCAACTCTCACATCCATACATGACCACAGGAAAAACCATAGCCTTGACTAGATGGACCTTTGTTGGCAAAGTAATGTCTCTGCTTTTGAATATGCTATCTAGGTTGGTCATAACTTTCCTTCCAAGGAGTAAGCATCTTTTAATTTCATGGCTGCAGTCACCATCTGCAGTGATTTTGGAGCCCCCAAAAATAAAGTCTGACACTGTTTCCACTGTTTCCCCATCTATTTCCCATGAAGTGATGGGACAAGATGCCATGATCTTCGTTTCCTGAATGTTGAGTTTTAAGCCAACTTTTTCACTCTCCTCTTTCACCTTCATAAATAGGCTTTTTAGTTCCTCTTCACTTTCTGCCCTAAGGGTGATGTCATCTGCATATCTGAGGTTATTGATATTTTTCCTGACAATCTTGATTCCAGCTTGTGCTTCTTCCAGCCCAGCGTTTCTCATGATGTACTCTGCATATAAGTTAAATAAGCACGGTGACAATATACAGCCTTGACGTACTCCTTTTCCTATTTGGAACTAGTCTGTTGTTCCATGGCCAGTTCTAACTGTTGCTTCCTGACCTGCTTACAGATTTCTCAAGATGCAGGTCAGGTGTTCTGGTATTCCCATCTCTTTCAGAATTTTCCACAGTTTATTGTGATCCACACAGTCAAAGGCTTTGGCATAGTCAATAAAGCAGAAATAGATGTTTTTTTTGGAACTCTCTTGCTTTTTTGATGATCCAGCGGATGTTGGCAATTTGATCTCTGGTTCCTCTGCCTTTTCTAAAACCAGCTTGAACATCTGGAAGTTCACGGTTCACGAATTGCTGAAGCCTGGCTTGGAGAATTTTGAGCATTACTTTACTAGCATGTGAGATGAGTGCAATTGTGTGGTAGTTTGAGCATTCTTTGGCATTGCCTTTCTTTGGGATTGGAATGAAAACTGACCTTTTTCAGTCCTGTGGCCACTGCTGAGTTTTCCAAATTTGCTGGCATATTGAGTGTAGCACTTTCACAGTATCATCTTCCAGGATTTGAAACAGCTCAACTGGAATTCCATCACCTCCACTAGCTTTGTTCGTAGTGATGCTTTCTAAGGCCCACTTGACTTCACATTCCAGGATGTCTGGCTCTAGGTGAGTGATCACAGCATCGTGATTATCTGGGTCGTGAAGATCTTTTTTTGTACAATTCTTCTGTGTATTCTTGCCACCTCCTCTTAATATCTTCTGTTTCTGTTAGGTCCATACCATTTCTGTCCTTTATCGAGCCCATCTTTGCATGAAATGTTCCCTTGGTATCTCTGATTTTCTGGAAGAGATCTGTAGTCTTTCCCATTCTGTTGTTTTCCTCTATTTCTTTGCATTGATCGCTGAAGAAGGCTTTCTTATCTCTTCTTGCTATTCTTTGGAACTCTGCATTCAGATGTTTATATCTTTCCTTTTCTCCTTTGCTTTTCACTTCTCCTCTTTTCACAGCTATTTGTAAGGCCTCCCCAGACAGCCATTTTGCTTTTTTTGCATTTCTTTTCCATGGGGATGGTCTTGATCCCTGTCTCCTGTATAATGTCATGAACCTCAGTCCATAGTTCATCAAGCACTCTGTCTATCAGATCTAGTCCCTTAAATCTATTTCTCACTTCCACTGTATAATCATAAGGAATTTGATTTAGGTCATACCTGAATGGTCTAGTGGTTTCCCCTTAAATTTCTTCAATTTAAGTCTGAATTTGGCAATAAGGAGTTCATGATCTGAGCCATAGTGAGCTCCCAGTCTTGTTTTTGCTGACTGTATAGAGCTTCTCCATTTTTGGCTACAAAGAATATAATCAATCTGATATTGGTGTTGACCATCTGGTGATGTCCATGTGTAGAGTCTTCTCTTGTGTTGTTGGAAGAGGGTGTTTGCTATGACCAGTGCGTTCTCTTGGCAAAACTCTATTAGCCTTTGCCCTGCTTCATTCCGTATTCCAAGGCCAAATTTGCCTGTTACCCCCGGTGTTTCTTGACCTCCTACTTTTGTATTCCAGTCCCCTATAATGAAAAGGACATCTTTTTTGGGTGTTAGTTCTAAAAGATCTTGTAGGTCTTCATAGAACTGTTCAACTTCAGCTTCTTCAGTGTTACTGGTTGGGGCATAGGCTTGGATTACTGTGATATTGAATGGTTTGCCTTGGAAATGAACAGAGATTATTCTGTCATTTTTGAGATTGCATCCAAGTACTGCATTTCAAACTCTTTTGTTGACCATGATGGCTATTCCATTTCTTCTAAGGGATTCCTGCCCACAGTAGTAGATATAATGGTCATCTGAGTTAAATTCACCCATTCCAGTCCATTTTAGTTCGCTGATTCTTAGAATGTCGACGTTCACTCTTGCCATCTCCTGTTTGACTACTTCCAATTTGCCTTGATTCATGGACCTGACATTCCAGGTTCCTATGCAATATTGCTCTTTACAGCATCGGACCTTGCCTCCATCACCAGTCACATCTACAACTGGGTATTGTTTTTGCTTTGGCTCATCCCTTCATTCTTTCTGGAGTTATTTCTCCACTGATCTCCAGTAGCATATTGGGCACCTACCGACCTGGGCAGTTCCTCTTTCAGTGTCCTATCATTTTGCCTTTTCATACTGTTCATGGGGTTCTCAAGGCAAGAATACTGACGTGGTTTGCCATTCCCTTCTCCAGTGGACCACATTCTGTCAGACCTCTCCATATTGACCCGCCCATCTTGGGTGGCCCCACGGGCATGGCTTAATTTCATTGAGTTAGAGAAGGCTGTGGTCCCTAGTGTGATTAGATTGACTAGTTTTCTGTGAGTATGGTTTCAGTGTGTCTGCCCTCTGATGCCCTCTTGCAACACCTACCGTCTTACTTGGGTTTCTCTTACCTTGTACATGGGGTATCTCTTCATGGCTGTTCCAGCAAAGCACAGCCGCTGCTCCTTACCTTGGATGAGGGGTATCTCCTCACCGCCGCCCCTTATAACCTTGAACGTGGAGTAGCTCCTCTAGGCCCTTCTGCGCCCCCGCAGCCACTGCTTCTTGGAGGTGGGGTTGCTCCTCCTGGCTGCGGCCCCTGGCCTCTGGCGTGGGGTAGGTCCTCCCGGCCTCCACCCCTGGCCTGGGATGTGGGGTAGCTCCTCTTGGCCGCCGCCCCTCACCTCGGACGTGGGGTAGCTCCTCTTGGCCACCTCCCCTCGGGCATGGGGTCCTCCAGGCTTCTGCCCCTGACCTCGGACGTGGGGTAGCTCCTCTCAGCCATGCTAAATGCGCCGGTAGCAGCCGCCCGCGCTGAAGTTCATCTTAAGAGAGGGCAATTCATAATTGTTCTGTACACAACAAAGTGTTTTCCTGGCCAATGGCTCCTTTCCTTCTGGTAATACAGGGATCCACCAGATAAAACGTTGTAACCCCTTTGATCAGGGCCCAGAGCTGTAAGTGTTAACACTTCTGGGCCCTCCAGCGTAATAAACCTGAATTCTCCAGCTCTCTGGGTGTGGTGCTTGGGTTCTGGAAGGTTCTTATTTTACCCAGGCTTCTTATTTTACCCATGGACTGTAGCCCGCAAGGTTCCTTTGTCCTTTTAATTCTCTAGGCAAGAATATTGGAGTGGGTTGCCATTTCCTTCTCCAGAGTATCTTCCTAACCCAGGGATCAAACCCAGTTCTCCCTCATTGCAGGCAGATTCTTTACCGTCTGAGCCACCATGGAAGCCCAGGCTTGGGTCATAAGTATTCCCGCCAAATAAAATAATTCTCTACTTTCAGGTGGTGACTAATGTTTTAGTTGACAGTTTCCATCTAATTCCTGGAACTCAGATGAGTGGGTACAGGATGCTGTGGGTTGAGAAAAGGTCTTGGAAGAGCATGTCATATGACAAAAAAACGCACAACCTCAGACATGAGAAATATGTTTTATTTGGTTACTTTACAGAAGATTAGAATTGTTCAGAAATTTAAGGGGGAGCCAGAGTACCTAAGATCATTTGCTGAAAAAACATTCAGAAAACATTGAAAGATCACTGCCTATGATTAAAATGATATATCTCAAATTAATGATTTTCACACATTTTAAAATTATTTTTTCATTTTTATACTTTTATTTTTTTACTTATTTTGTCTGTACTGATACTGTACTTACTTATTTTTTCTTCCTTGCTGAGCACAGCTTTTCTCTTCTTCTGGCAAGCAGGTGCTTCTCTCTAGTTGAAGTGCATTGGCTTCTTATTTTGATCGCTTCTCTCATTGCAGAACATGGGCTCCAGGGCATGTGGGCTTCAGTAGTCATGGCTCCCAGGCTCTAGCTGAGTGCTCAGTAGTTGTGGGACATATGTTTAGTTCCTCCACAGCATGTGGGATCTTTCCAGACCAGGGATTCAACCTATGTCCCTTGCACTGGTAGGTGGATTCTTAGCCACTGGACCACTGAGGAAGTTCCTTTTCATGCCTTTTTATGTATGGAAAGAGGCAAGAGTCTGGGCTTATTGAAGTCATCCATATGATATGCATCTTAACCTCCACAGGACACCATCTACTTTTCTCCTCCTTGAATTTCCCTCAGCGCACTATCTAGGGGGGAGGGTGGCTGCAGTGGATAATGGCCTTTTGGCTGCAACAGCCTTTGTTTACTGAAATGGCAACTGAAATATTTGTCCACAAGGAAAAGCTTAGGAGATGACCACAAGTGAAACTGAGAGAGAATGTCTATTGAATCCCCTCTAGATGAACCTGTTCACTGGGTTACAGAAGTGAAGCAGGGAAAACATTCTTTGTTTGACTAAAATTTTTTCAGGCTCATGGACCTTCTCCTAGAATTATCTGAGAGCTTCCTTATAAAAATCAGTTTGAATAAGAATTCTAAGTCAGTTCAGCGAGAAATCCCACTCTTGATATCTGATCACTCTAAGAATCTGATCAGAATTCCTTACTGCCCACTATTAATATCTGGTCCAGATGGGCTGCACTCAGCAAAACATCTATTAGGTTGGTTCAGCCAATATCCTTTGCAGACCTGATGTCTTCTCTTAGGAATTTACCAGCCAGGAAATACACTGCTCCTTGAGTTCCTACCACTTGTATCTGTTGAATTTGGATGACACGAAGTGCTAGGGTATCCTTGTCTCTATTGTCATCATCCTAACTAATATTTGATGTCGTCTCTTATACCTGTGTCTGTCTCTGATTTTCCTTGGACAAAACACCCTCAGCTGATTACTGCTCAGGCGAGAAGTGTTCTTCCATGTATCTCCCAGATTCTGAAAAATCCAAGAAGGACTCACTTGGAGTCTGGTCACTTTTGTAGCTTCCATATTGGCCCTCGAGGTTTTTTTTTTTTTTTCTTTCTTTCTTTCAGAAAATTAGTTTCAACTTGCCACTTTAAAACAATATTCTTTTTGATCTCATGGTAACTGTGATCCCACAGTTACCCCAGCTTAGATTCTGAAGTTTTCACACTTCCACTAATGTCAGGTGAAGTCTCACAATCAGCCCTTTCCAACATTTAGGTTGCCTGACAATTGGAGGGGTATTTCTCATCCCTTCAGCTAATTTTTCACTACTTGGAAATGGGCAGATTCCTTTACTTGGCAAAGACCTTGGTTCACCAGCCTAAGAATGGGAGAAATAGTAGTGATATTTACATTTTAGTAAAGAATAAAAAGTGCCTATACCATTGCTGACCGAGTTTGTCTTCAAAAAACAGAGATGTTTATGATTAACATTATTACCAATCTAACCCGATTGCAGGTCATTAATGAAAGGGATTGATGACCTAGGATTTAAAATGTCTATCAAATAAAATCAAGTTTAACCCTACTTCATGTAAAGGCCACTTATACCCATGGGAGGAATGTGGTGAAAGAGATCGTCTGCAAAGTGACCAAGTGAGAGGAACTTTCAAAGAGTCTTCACCTTGGTTACTAGTGGTATAAAAGAATTGTATGGGCTTCAAGTAAGAGGGGTTGGAGAAAGGCATAGAAATTTCTTGAAGATAAGACAGGGTCATCCTTTATGTGTCATCCTAAACTTCAAAAAGAACTTCTTTGTGATGCAGCCCAAACTGGAAGTAATCCCTGAAAGTGGTAGAATATTAAATACCAAATAGAGCTTCTGAATTTAGTGTAGGAAAGGTGTTGGTATTTATGAAGAGAAAATAGAAATTTATTCCTATGCCTAATGGCATCACATTGTTCAGAATCTGTGTCGAACTCAGCTAAGATGTAGGAAACAGTTATTATCTAAATACACTTGGTAAGGGGCCAGTAGGATTATGGTTTGGCTTCCAAGACCCCTTGAAAATGGCTGGGACTATTTCTAGAAAGTGTCCTTAGTGAGAAAAAAAATCTTAAAGAAAACCTCTCCTGGTAGCACCTTCCCCAGGATGACAGGGTTATTTGAGACTGACTCACATTTTTTTCTTCCTGACTTCAAGTTCCCAAAGAGCTCACAGTGCCCAACTTTGGTGCTTCTAAGTGTTGGAAACGTCTGGTCCCATGACTCACACCTCACCTTTTTTCACATTCTTAGACTTAGTCTTTTCATGCTGTGTGCTGTGCTGATCTCAAATTTCTGGGAAGAAACACCATCTAGGGAAACACTGTCTGTGCTGAGATATTATGTTTTATTTTCTAAATGTCACCCAGAAAATGTCTTTAATCTCCCCCCTTCATTAAACACACACACATTTGTTTTATACTGTTGCAATCATTCACATGGTCCCTTTTGAAATGCCCAGCTCCAAACTGTCCTGACCCACTCTTCCTTCTTTACATACATTTTGACCTGTCCACCTTAAGAGAAGGCTTGGCTTAAGGCTGGAAGACCAACCAAGCCCCAGAAGCTCTTTCCTTGCTGCCTGAAGAATATCACAGTCTCCTGTGTTTCCTACGTAATACCGAGTGACAAGTCGATACAGGGAACCCTGTATTTTGTTTCTTTTGGCACATCCCACTGCTTACATGAGGCTGTTTTCATTCAGGAACATTTGATAATTCTGATGTGGCCAAAGTCCCCCCAACAATGAAACTTTCAACTTCGGAATTTTTCTGTCCAATGTCAAAACCCAATAACTTCTTTTTTTTTTTATCATATTCAGGAATATAACTATAAATATTGATAGAATTCAAACGATATTTGTGCAGTGAATCAATGAGTCCTTAATTCCCCTGCCATCTTTCTGCTTCCTGCATGTATATCTGATTCAATCAACCGGGGAAAAAATGAAGATTCAATCAGAATCAATTCAATGATCACTCCACAATCTAATCAAGTATCCCTTTATGATTGAGTTAGTAGTGGAATAGAGGGGTGATGGGATTAGGAAAACCTATAAAAATCTCCAGAACTGGAAAAGAAGTGCAGAATTTTCTGGCTCTGGAGATACTGCTAGGTTTTCACAGGGTCTGAGGTCTGAGGTCTGAGGTCTGAGGTCTGAGGTCTGAGGTCTGAGGTCTGAGCATCCCACCAGCCACATCAGAGCAGTAAGTTTCCAACCTCACATAAGGACACCCCCCCCCCCACTGCTTTTTTTTAAAACCATGGTTAGCTAATTTTGAAGAGTGGCATGTATCTCTGGATGGCAGGGAAAGTTTTTTAAAATTACTTCTTTCAGATGACCATGTTTCAGGTATTGTTTTGCTTCTCAGTGTAGTTTTGCCTGAATCCCAAACATTTAAATTTGTGCTTTGCCTGATATCACTTTTAAATGTCCTGACTAATTAGATATTTTAAATGAAAACCATCTGTTTTGTTTTATTTATTAACATTTAAAATGATTCTTGTACATAAATATAATTCAAGTTAGGTGTATATTTTTCATTTTTTATCAATAACTTTAACGGCGGTAACTAAAGATAGAGGCTGTGTTGATCCACATGACCCTCCTCTTCCCATAGATTTAGGGCTCTAAGTCATGGAGCCCTATAAAAATCTTTTGTTTTTTTTAAACAATAAAAATAAATACAAATAAAATAAGTAAAAATTGGAGTGAGCTTTCAGGGTCCTCGGTACTCACTTCCAGATGAGACATAAATTAAGCAAAGCAGTGGATGGACCTGAATGAGCTAGTTGTTGCCTTTTTCCTCGTCTGTACTTGTGAGATGCTTGTTCCAAATCCAGTAGGAAAAGAGGTATCACTTTGTGCCTCCTGAGCCCACAGTGTAATATGGGTTAAGTGCCTCACTTCTACCTTTGCAAGAGCAGTGACCTTGGCCCTGAGTGGATTCCTTAGGATAGCCTAAGGTGTGCTCATTTTTGGCTGGAAATGGTTGCCCTGTTCCCTGGTAGGTTCCACATGATTCCTTTTGGAACAGAGTCAGGATGAGTATGTGGAGTGTTAGGGAAATAAAATAGACGTAGTCTTCTTCAGGCTTCAGAGGCAAAAGAGCAGAGCAGGCCTCTGACTTTGCTTCTAACCTGCCTGGGCACTGCCCTGACTGGGAGTGACTGGGAGTGACTGCCTGCTGTGATGGCAAGACTTGCAACACTATAAATCATCGGAAAATCAAGAGAGTTCCAGAAAAACATCTACTTCTGCTTTATTGACTATGCCAAAGCCTTTGTGTGGATCACAACAAACTGTGGAAAATTCTTCAAGAGATGGGAATACCAGACCACCTTACCTGCCTCCTGAGAAATCTGTATGCAGGTCAAGAAGCAACAGTTAGAACAGGACATGGAACAGCAGACGGGTTCCAAATCAAGAAAGGAGTACATCAAGCTTGTATATTGTCACCCTGCTTGTTTAACTTATATGCAGACTATACTATGTGAAATGCCAGGCTGGATAAAGCACAAGCTGGAATCAAGATAGCTGGGAGAAATAATCAATAACCTCAGATATGCAGATGACTCCACCCTTATGGCAGAAAATGAAGAGCTAAAGAGCCTCTTGATGAAAGTGAAAGAGGAGAGTGAAAAAGTTGGCTTAAAGCTCAACATTCAAATAATTAAGATCATGGCATCTGGTCCCATCACTTCATGATAAATGGAGAAACAGTGGAAACAGTGAGAGACTTTATTTTGGGGGCTCCAAGATCACTGCAAATGGTGACTGCAGCCATGAAATTAAAAGACACTTGCCCCTTGGAAGAAAAGCTCTGACCAACCTAGACAGCATATTAAAAAGCAGAGACATTACTATGCCAACAAAGGCCCATGTGGTCAAAGCTATGGTTTTTCCTAGTCATGTATGGATGTGAGAGTTGGACTATAGAAAGAAAGCTGAGCACTGAAGAATTTATGCTTTTGAGCTGGGGAGAAGACTCTTCAGAGTCCCTTGGACTGCAAGGAGACTCACCCAGTCAATCCTAAAGGAAATCAGTCCTGAATATTCATCGAAAGGTCTGATACTGAAGCTGAATCTCCAATACTTTTACCACCTGATGCAAACTGATTCATTGAAAAAGACCCTGATCCCGGGAAAGATTGAAAGCAGGAAGAGAAGGCGATGACAGAGAATGAGATGGTTGGATGGCATCACCGACTTAATGGACGTGAGTTTGAGCAAGCTTCAGGAGTTGGTGATGAACAGGGGAGACTGGCATGCTGCAATCCATGGGTCACAAAGAGTCAGACAGGACTGAGTGCCTGAACTGAACTGGAGGGGGCCTGGCCAACCAAGCCCCAGGCTTAACAACATTCCAAGTTTTACAAGACAAAACAAACGGCATTAACAGGAAACCAGACTTACAGTTTGATGATGATTCGGTCCTGGGATTATAAGCAGGAACATTGAACTGCAATTTTGATGTCTCACCCACGGAGCTGATGCTCTGCTTGTGACCTTTTCCCAGTTGGGACTCCAGATGTGCTGTGACAGGGGACTTCGCAGCACTGATTAAGTCTGGATGTTGGTTAAAACCCAATTTGGTAATGTATCCTCTGCTGTTTCTATTTCTTTTTTCTTTTAATGTTAGTATATTGAAAGTAAGCTAGATAATTCTCTAATAAATATCTGTATTATTTATTTGTATATAATGAGTGGTTTATTGTGTTAACAAATTCTTTAAATATGAGATGAGAGTGAAAAGTTTTGGCAACACACAGAGCCCATCCAGACTCCTGGACCTGGCAGGAACAAGCCTGCTGAGGGGTGAGGCCTCAGCCATTTCCGCTTTGGAGTTTCCACCCACAGAGCTCTTCTCACCTCTCTTCAGGAAAGCCTTCGATAGGAGATGCATTGAGACCCTGAAGGTCATGGTGCAAGCTTGACCCTTTATATACCTGCCTCTGGGGAACCTGATGGACATGCCACATGTGGGGCCTCTACAGGCAGTACTGGAAGCACTTGATGACCTGCTTGCCCAGAAGGTTCGCTCCAGGTGAGTCTTATGTGAGTAACCTGGTAGAATCCTGGGTGTCCTGGAGGAGACAGCTAGGGTGAGGGAATGTGGATGGGAAGGGATGGACTACCGGAATCTGAGGATGGCAGTGAAGAAGCCTAGAGGCCTTGGATCACTAAGAGAAATATCTTCTGGAAGCTGAAAGGATGTTCCCTACCTTTTCCCAGTCCTGCTTAGAGTTACTAAAAGTGGAGAATCAGAGAGGAGAAGAGGGGAAAGGGAGATGGAGCAAAGGGAGTCAGAGAGGGAAAAAGACAAGGCAGCCTGTGAAGTCAGGAATCTGAAGTTACAGCAGAGGAGGGCAGCGTGTAGCCAGATTCTATGCTGTAGCTTCTTTCTGGGTGGATTTTAATGCATCCCCACCAATCTTCTTTTTCCCTAATAGGAAGTACAAACTATGGGTGCTAGATCTGAGGGACTTTGGCCCTAACTTCTGGAGCATGTGGGGTGGAGCCAGCAGTCCCAGATGCACAAGTCATGAAGGGCACCAGTGGCTGAGTCCAAGTCGATGGCAAAGCAGCGTGTGGCTCCACTGAGGATTTTCATAGACCTTTCCCTGAAAAAAAGGACCCTGGACAACTTCCTCACTTACCTTTTCAGGTGGGTGGAGCAGAGAAAAGCATCCATACACTTGTGCTGAAAGAAGCTGAAGATCTTTGCAATGCCATGAAAAGTATCACTAAGGTCCTGAATATGATGCAGCTGGACTGTATCCAGGAGGTGAATGTGAATTGCAGCTGGCATCTGTCCACCCTGGCCGTGTTTGCTCCTTTCCTGGGCCAGGTGAGTAATTTACAAAGGTTCCATCTCTTCCCCATCCACATGTCTGTCTGTGAGAAGCAGGAGCAGTATCACTTTGTCCAAATCACCTCTCAGTTCCTGAGGCTGGGCCACCTCGAGGATCTCCATATGGAGTCTCCCTCCTTCCTTGAAGGCTGCCTGGACCAGTTGCTCAGGTGAGAGTGGACCACTGGCTGGGTGACACTGAACATAACATTAGAATATCAAAGGCGCTGTGTCCTGAAGTGTGGTGCCCCATGACCACACAAATCAAGGTTGGGGGCTGACCTGACATAGTAGCTCTTGAAAGGGACACGCTGCTAGGGAGGTATAGATTATAGACTGAAATGTTTGGATTTGGCACTAGAAGGTTGATAACTTTTTCCTTCAATAGAGGTGTCTATGTCAAATGACTTAAAATATAGAAAATACAAGGACTTTTACATGTGGAAAACACATCAGACCAGAGCATTTCTAAGGAAAAACTTGTGATCACAAGGTTTGTCACCACAATGAGGATGTCTTAATTGATCTCTCTGTAAAAGACTGACTTGTGCTATAAATGAGGTAATTAATATAAGGGAAAAGCATGATTCAGGAGATGATGTTAATCAAGCTGAGAGAAAAGGGTAATAGTAAGTGGTAGAAAATTTGTAGAGGATGCAGGGATGTAAGTGAGCCCCTCTAGACTGGCATCACATTTGATGTTGTGGGATTGTGTAAGTTGCTTCTTTATGCACATCTCCCCAGAGCCTCACCTGTCCAGATGTGTAGGCATATAGAGCCAACAGTGGACTGAATGAAGCCTTAGCCAAAATGATTTTTCATCCAATCACACAGCAGTAAAAATTAGGGATGTTCACACTTGACTGAGGCTGTGTCAGCCTCTCCTCTGAACACATTTTAGTGCATTGCATTATATTCATTCATCCTCTGAAGGAAGTGGAGTCATGTTGTACACTGCTTGACAGATGAGGGAGAAAACTTTCAAGGTTCTGTGAATTGACTCAGTTATATAGTGAAGGTGACAGGACTGAGCCTAGAACGAGACCGGGCAATCAGTGTTTTGACCTTCATCAGATGGTCAGACTTAACATTTGCCCTGAACAAACCATCTGTCTAATCACCTGTAGACAGCTGACACCCAGTTTCCAAGAACAAATTGTTTGGTTTCTCCCCAAGTCCCTAAGACAACCTTGGAAAACCTCTGAATAACTAACTGCTAGCTAACAGAATCAGACTTGACCCCCCTGTCCCAGTGCCCGAACATCTCTCAGCTAAAAGACCTGGATCTGAGTGGTGTCTGGTTGGTCAACTTTAATCCAGAGCTCCTCTAAGTTCTGTTGGAGAAAGTTGCAGCCACCCTCCAGGAACTGTACTTAGATCAATGTGGGAACAGGGACTTTCAGTTTGAGGCCATCCTGCCTGCCCTGAGCCACTGCTCACATCTCAAGTCTTTCAACCTAAGTGGGACCTTCTATCCATGGCTGTCATGGAGAAGACACTATAACACACTGCTCTGCTGCCCTGTTTAAGGCAAGAATGGTATCCTGCCCCTCAGGAGAGTTACAGCCCTCAGGGTGTTCCTCTGGAAGGCAGACTTGCCCAGCTTCAGGCTCCACTGATGGAGATTATGAGGAACTTAGTCCAGCCCAAGACCATCAGGATTTTCCTAAGTCCCTGTCCATACCATAGTGATGACATATGCGATCATGTGGAGCCCATTATATACAGCTGTACTAACCCCTGCCTAATGGTTGCCTCTATCCAAAACTTTCTCTGGGCACTTGGAAACTGGCTTCTAGGACATGGGGATTTCTTAACGTGAAAACACACCTATGGCTTCAGACATTAGTTTAATTTGAATGGGAAAAGGAAAGGTGGTGGGAGATTCAGGATTGCAGAGAGAAATATAGACTCGGGGAGGTGATGGGACTTTCTGGGGCATGTATTTATAGCATCAGAAAAAAGAATCTAATTTTTTAGAGCAAACTTGGGATGTACATGTGGCATCATTCCTGGGTGGATGATTGTAAAGAAATAGAAATAAAGAAAACTTTGGTGTGTATGGACTGGTGCCCTTCCTGATATGACCTGTTTTCTCTGTTCCATCTCAGAAATCTTCAGTTACTTTCAGTTACTGAAAGAAAGGGAACTGAATTGTCTATGATCTTCAATCCCCATTATTCCCACCAGTTCTCTATTCTGTCTGGGACATCTTTGCCTCCTTACTTCTGTGATGGCTCAGTGGGTTAACTGCACACAACAAGGAAAACGTACTCATTCACCATGAACCATTGGAGCGAAGACTCTTGACATGGTCCTCACTGCTGATTCAGGCCGTGAACCTGGACATGAGCAGTTCTCATTGTTCTCCTAGTGATTCCACATAGGTCTCAGTTTCTCCTTCTGTGCTGTGACATGGCTTCGCTTCACAAGTCAAGACTCTCAGTTCTGGAAGGCATCATCCGTATGCAGATGAGCCAGGACCCCTTGTCCTTACAACCCATGCCTATCATGAGTGTGCAGTTTTGACCAGTAAAGACATCCATTTCCTTTTGTCTTAATACTAAAATCATACAGGTGCATCACTTGGTTTTAGTATTTCTAAGTCACATTAAGAAATTGCATCCTTTTATATGTTAGGTTATGTCATTGAGAGATGTACTTTATTCCTGTAACACCTACTATCTCTTCCTATCAGGGAAGCCTGTTTTATCATCCACATATTATTAACCCATAAAAAAGAAAAAAAACTCCCTCTATTTACACCTTATAACTCATAGTCAACTCTCCCTACCTTTGGTCCACATCCTGAGATTTAAGCACCTGTAGGTGGGGTAGTGCTATATTTACTATAGAAAAATGTCCATGAGTAAGAGGATCGGAGCAGTTTCATGGCATGTTGGTCAAGAGCAATCTGTATATGTAGGTATGTATTAGAAGGGATTATTGTGGGGATGAGTTCAAAGGGGCTATAGAGATGGAGAAGTCCCATGGTCTGCTCTGTAAGCGAGAGAACCAGGAAATCCAGTTTTATAACTCAGGCCAGTACTCAGGGTTGAAAATGGGGGAAGCCGGTGATATAATTCCAAGTGTGAGGCTAAAGTCTTGAGGACCAGGGAACCACTCATGTAAGCCACAGAGGCTCAAGTTTCAAGAGCCAGAAGCTGCTGTGTTCATGGGGAAGAAGAGAAAGAGGGAGAAAAGATAGTATCTTGTTCCATTCAGGCCCCCAGGCATTGGATGAAGCCCCATCACATTCGTGAGGGCAGATCCCTTCACACAGTTGGTGGATTCAAATGATAATCTTTCCCAGAATCACCATCTCAGAAATGCCCAGAATCAATGTCCCATAAAATTAACCAGTACAGTGTCTGTAAACAAGGGCACCCAAATGAAGGCTCCTTGCTGAGGATTCAGGGGCTGATATTGTTGGTCTGGGGATGGAGGGGGATCTAAGAAACAGGTACAGCTTCTATAAAATGGAGGTAATAATGCACACAGGCATATGGGGATCCTGTAGGATCAATGAGATGATGCACACTGAGGCCTTTGCTCCAGGTTTGGCATAGAGGAGGAGGTTCAAGAAATGAGTTGTTTCCTTCTTTTCCCCTGCTAGCAGACACCCCTAGGATTCTTCATTCCTCAAGATTACCCTTTATTCCTTCAACAGAAAGGAAAGAAAAAGGACTTAGCATTTATATGAGGCCATGAATAAATCATGGGCTTCCCAGTGGCACTAATGGTAAAGAACCTACCTGCCAATGCAGGAGACCTAAGATAGGTGTGATCCCTGGGTCAGCGGGATCCTCTGAAGAAGGCATGGCAGCCCACTGAAGTATTCTTCCCTGGAGAATCCCATGTTCAGAGGAGCCTGGGGGGCTACAGGTAACATGCATGTATTTGTGTGGATAGAATGTTTCAAATCCTTTGGAAGGATACCAAGGCGTGAAACTGCTGGGTTGTAGGATAACAGTATGTATTAAAAATATTTTTTTCTCAGCAATCTCCCCAGTTAGGCAAACATTGTCCCATAAAGGGTAGGAACAGTGTCTCTATCACCCTGTGGTCCCATAACTGACCACAGATCCTGACAAGGCAGTAAATGACTATAAATGCATGGTCCATGGGAAAATTTATCATTAGTTTATAGTCAAATATTATTTTTCATTATAAAGTCAATATGGGGAAAATCAACATTATATTATCAGCTGATAATAATATAAAAATACAGGATATAGAAGAAATAACACTTGACTTGTGGTCAATATATATTTTCATGTAAATTACCTATAACCTGAAATAATGAATGAATGTTATAGTCATAGGGAATTTTCTGTTAAGAGTGGATTACATTATAAAGTCAGCCACATCACCTGTATTTTACTTTAATCTAGTATATACAGCACCGACTTCTTACAGTGTGCTGTGTGACTTTCCAAGAAAAAAAAAATCATGAGCCCATAAATACCTTCCACCTTCCTGTACACTCTTTCTATCCCTTTCAGGTGTGTCTGAATCAGTTCAGGCCATTATAACAATATCATGGACTGAGGGGCTTAAACAAACAAAATTTACATCTTCCAATTCTGGAGGTTGAAAGTCTGAGATCAGAGAGGCAGTGAGGTTGGGTTGTGGAGGGAACAAGCTTCCTAGTTTCCTCACTCGGTGTGGGGAGGGGAGCTCAAGTCTCTTCATTTGGCTCTAAGGGCACCAAATGGCTCAAGGATCTCCAGCTCCATGACCTCATCCAAACCTAGTTATCTCCTAAGGAAACTCCAACTCCCATCACCCTGGGGTTTGAGGCTTCAAGATATGAATTTTTGGGGTGGGAGGGATGGTGTATGAGAGATGGAGTAGGAGATGGGGAACAAACATTCAATTCATAGAAACACATCACCATAAATAGAGGACAAGACCCCAGTGGACAAATCAGCATTCCAGTGGTCATCCTCAGCTCTATGTTTTCACCACATCTACACCCAAGCTGCCTGCAAACAGCCAAGGCTGTGGTGCCCCTGTGTCTCCACCCACATGTGTCCAACACAAATGCTCTAACCAAGCCAGGATGCAGGTTGTGCTCTCTCCCTGCTCTCCATTCCTGTTCCTTTGTCCATTGACAAAATCATCTCCCTGCAACCATTGCAGAGATATAGAGAATGTGACTCAAACTGTGGAAATCTTACCAAGTAGCTCCTCTTTATTCCAAGTCCCATGTGACCTGCCTGAGTCCTCCCTGCCCATCACCAGTGACCTTTACCTGTTCCCAAGTTGGCCACACACTTCATTATATCAGTATTTGCACAGTCCACCCAGTGCTCCAACAAAATTCTCTCAACTAAAAACATTGTTTAATCAATGTTTTTTCAAGTTCCTGACTTTCTCCCAGGAATGTCTGAGGGTTTGCATGTAAAATCCACTTTGAATAAGAATTGTTCAGCAAGAAACCACACTCTTGATATCAAATCATCTCCAAAATGTGATCAAAATTCCTCACTGTCCACTCTTGTTATCTGATAATGTTGTGTTCCCTTCAGCAAGAAATCTTCTAGATTGGTTCATCCAGAATCCCTCCCAGATCTGATGTCTCCTCTTAGAAATTTCAAACCCCGCAAAACCCTGCTTCTTGGTGGTGACTCCATACTTGTACCAGTTGAATTGTGAATGACGTCCATTTTCATGATGGGGTATATTTTCCTGTATTGTATAGTTTTGAATAAAATATGACTTTACCACTGATACCTTTGTCTGATTTTCTCTGTCACAACTTCACAGCTGATTATTGCCCATGCAAGGAAGGTCCCCTGAATACCCTCCATGTTCCCACATCCTCGAATGGCCCACTTGGAGTCTGGCCACCTTTAGAGCTTCCATATCAGCCCTTGCTCCCAGCACATCCCAGCACACTTCTGAAAACTGCCACACCACCACAACACCATGTGAATCACATGGAGGTCCACCATACCGTTGCATGTGCCAGAGAGCAGGTGGCTGCAGAGCCACCACTAGTTTTAAAGAAGGCCCACCTTTGAGGTCTTGGAATCACTGTCTGTGTTGTATAGCTCCTGCCTCTCCTCCAAATCTTCCCAGCTGATGTGGTGGTAAAGAACTTGCTGCCAGTGCAGGAGACGTAAGATACTCAGGTTCAATCCCTTGATTGGGAAGATCCCCTAGAGGAGGAAATGGAACCCACTCCAGGGTTCTCACCTGGAAAATTCATGGACAGAGGAGCCTGTTGGGCTACACCCCATGGGGTCACAAAGAATTGGACAGCTCTGAGCATGCATGCTTGCAGGCACCTCCTCCAAACCCACAGGTTGTTTTCTTTACCAGTCCACGAATAAATGAGTATCAAACATGGAATGTCATTAGTTTGCAGGAGACAGAAGTGAATGTCAGGAGATGCTGGAGGGATCTTCAATTACCCCCATTTCACACAAGAAAAAACTTAGGCCCAGAAATATAACATGATTCCGAGTTCTGCAAACTTGGTACAGACTCTCAATGAATAATTTTTATTGAATGAATGACTGATGGGAGAATACAGAAGAGAGGAAAGTTGTGATGAACACAGAAGTGACAGCTGAGCTGGAGCCAGCTAGCCTCCTCGCACTCCTGCACCATTCATTCATCCCACAAACATCCACTGAGCCATAGTTAAACCAACCTCTGACCTCAGAGGCTTCAATTCAGAAGGAAAGGAATGTTAAACAAGCACTAATGTGAGAGTGTGATGTCAGGGGACAGGCTTACAAAAGTGGGGGCCTTGATGGCCTGTGGGTCATAGAGAGTTCCCTGGGGGTGTGCTGAAGTAAAGGGGTGCATGACAGCAGTAATGGGGCCATGAGGATCTAGCCAAGGAGGCCTTCTTTGATGAGTAGACATTTAGGCTGAGACTAGAATGCTGAGAGGGACGAGACAGATGCAGGGACAGGTTGGGAGGGAGGACAGAGTGGCTCAGACTATAGAAATTACATGTGTTGGCACTGACCAGGGAAGGAGTTTGACAGGTTTGTTAAAAGGACCAGAAAGATAGTATAAGTCCAATTGAGGCTGTAACCAAAATCTCAGTGTCCTAAAGAAACACAGGTTTATTCCCTTCCCGATTGAGAAATGCGAAGTCCACAGGGAGCTCTAGGGGCTGTGCTCCCTCTGGAGGCTCTAGTTCAGTTCAGTTGCTCAGTCGTGTCCAACTCTCTGCAGCCCCATGAATCGCAGCACGCCAGGCCTCCCTGTCCATTACCATCTCCTGGAGTTTACTCACACTCATGTCCATCAAGTCGGTAATGCCATCCAGCCATCTCATCTTCTGTCGTCCCCTTCTTCTCCTACCCCCAATCCCTCCCAGCATCAGAGTCTTTTCCAATGAGTCAACTCTTTGCATGAGGTGGCCAAAGTACTGGAGTTTCAGCTTTAGCATCATTCCTTCCAAAGAAATCCCAGGGCTGATCTCCTTCAGAATGGTCTGGTTGGATCTTCTTGCAGTCCAAGGGACTCTCAAGAGTCTTCTCCAACACCACAGTTCAAAAGCATCAATTCTTCGGTGCTCAGCTTTCTTCACAGTCCAACTCTCACATCCATACATGACCACAGGAAAAACCATAGCCTTGACTAGACGGACCTTTGTTGGCAAAGTAATGTTTCTGCTTTTTAATATGCTATCTAGGTTGGTCACAACTTTCCTTCTAAGGAGTAAGCGTCTTTTAATTTCATGGCTGCAATCACCATCTGCAGTGATTTTGGAGTTTCAGCTTCAGCATCATTCCCTCCAAAGAAATCCCAGGGCTGATCTCCTTCAGAATAGACTAGTTGGATCTCCTTGCAGTCCAAGGGATTCTAAAGAGTCTTCTCCAACACCACAGTTCCTGGGTAAGTGCCCAATAAGCTACTGGAGAACAGTGGAGAAGTAACTCCAAAAAGAATGAAGAGACAAGCCAAAGTGAAAACAACACCCAGTTGTGGATATGACTGGTGATGGAAGTAAAAGTCTGATGCTGTAAAGAAAAATATTGCATAGGAACCTGGAATGTTAGGTCCATAAATCAAAGTAAATCGGAAGTGGTCAAACAGGAGATGGTAAGAGTGAGCATTGACATTTTAGGAATCAATGAACTAAAATGGACTGGAATGGGCAAATTTAATTCAGATGATCATTATATTTACTACTGTGGGCAAGAATCCCTTAGAAGAAATGGAATAGCCCTCATAGTCAACAAGAGTCTGAAAGGCAATACTTGGGAGCAATCTCAAAAATGACAGAATGATCTCTGTTTGTTTCCAAGGGAAACCATTCAGTATCACAGTAATCCAAGTCTATGCCCCAACCACTAATGCTGAAGGAGCTGAAGTTGAACAGTTCTATGAAGACCTATAAGACCTTCTAGAACTAATACACACACACACACACAAATGTCCTTTTCATCATAGGCGACTGGAATGCAAAAGTATGAGGAAGTCAAGAGACCCCTGGAGTAGCAGGCAAGTTTGGCCTTGGAGTACAAAATGAATCAGGGCAAAGGTTAACAGAGTCTTGCCAAGAGAACACACTGATCATTGCAAACACCCTCTTCCAACAACACAAAAGAATACTCTACACATGGACATCACCAGATGGTCAATACCAAAATCAGATTGATTATATTCTTTGCAGCCGAAGAAGGAGAAGCTCTATACAGTCAGCAAAAACAAGACTGGGAGCTGACTGTAGCTCAGATTGAGAGAGTCAATACCTAGGTTGGTTGGTAAGAAGTCCAGGGTTCCTGAGGAGGAGGAGGAGGAGAAGGTGGAAGAGGAGGAGGAGGAGGAGAAGGTGGAAGAGGAGGAGTTGGAGAAATGGGTCTGGGGCTCTCAAGGAGAAAAGGACAAATGTTCTTTTCTACATTGTTTTGTCTTAGTCAATATAACAATGTATCTTGCTCGAGGACATGTTTCTCCTTAACAAGAACCTTCTGACTAATCCTGTCATCTTAAAATGTATATTATGGGAGTGGGTCTGGTAAAATCTTTCTATTGTTCATTTTAATCTTGTTAATTTAAGATGTATCTTGTAGGAATGGGTCTCATAAAAGTATATAAGGCCTTGATAAAACTAGCTAGGGGGGCACTCTCCATACCCCTTCTGATGTCTGTGTCAGAAGCTTTCTCTGTCCCTTTTCTTATTTTATTAAAACTCTGCTACACAAATGTTCTTGAGTGATCAAGCCTGGTCCCTCATCCTAAAGCTAAATCTTCTTTGGAGATCATGAATCCAACATCATTCACTGTAAGCTATCAAAATCATGAACTCCTTACTGCCAAATTCAGACGTAAATTGAATAAAGTAGGGAAAACCATTAAACCATTCATGTATGACCTAAATCAAATCCCATACACTTTTACAGTGGAAGTGACAAATAGATTCAAGGGATTAGATTTGATAGACAGAGTGCCTGAACTATGGACAGAGGTTTGTGACATTGTATAGGAGACAGTGATCAAGACCATCCCCAAGAAAAAGAAATTAAAAAAGGCAAAATGATTGTCTGAGGAGGCCTTACAAATAGCTAAGAAAAGAAGAGAGGCTAAAGATAAAGGCGAAAAGGAAAGACATACCCATCTGAATGCAGAGTTCCAAAGAATAGCAAGGAGAGATAAGAAAGCTTTCCTAGGTGATCAAAGCAAAGAAATAGAGGAAAATAATAAAATTGGAAAGACTAGAGATCTCTTCAAAAACATCAGAGATACCAAGGGAACATTTCATGCAAAGATGGGTGAAATAAAGAACAGAAATGGTATGGACCTAACAGAATCAGAAGACATTAAGAAGATGTGTCAAGAATACACAGAAGTACTATACAAAAAAAGATCTTAAAGACCCAGATAACCACAATGGTATGATCACTCACCTAGAGCCAGACATTCTGGAGTGAGAAGTCAAATGGGCCTTAGGAAACATCACTATGAACAAAGCTAGTGAAGGTGATGGAATTCCAGTTGAGCTATTTCAAATGCTGAAAGATGATGCTGTGAAAGTGCTGCACTCAATATGCCAGCAAATTTGGAAAACTCACAGCGGCCACAGACTGGAAAAGGTCAGTTTTCATTCTAATCCCAAAGAAAGGCAATGCCAAAGAATGTTCAGACTACCACACAATTGTACTCATCTCACATGCGAGCAAAGTAATGCTCAAGATTCTCTAAGCCAGGCTTCAATAGTATGTGAACCGTGAACTTCCAGATGTTCAAGTTGGATTTAGAAAAGGCAGAGGAACCAGAGATCAAATTGCAAAAATCTGTTGTATCATAGAAAAAGCAAGAGAGTTCCATAAAAACATCTATTTCGGCTTTATTGACTATGCCAAAGTCTTTGACTGTGTGGATCACAATAAACTGTGGAATATACTTCAAGAGATGGGAATACCAGAACACCTGACCTGCCTCCTGAGAAATCTGTATGCAGGTCAAGAAGCAACAGTTAGAGCCAGACATGGAACAATGGACTAGTTTCAAACTGGGAAAGGAGTATGTTAGGCTGTATATTGTCACCCTGCTTATTTAACTTGATAAATGATATGCCCTGCATATCATTCACTTGATATGCAGGGCATATCATGTGAAATGCTGGGCTGGATGAAGCACAAGCTAGAATCAAGATTGCAGGAAGAAACATCAATAACCTCAGATATGCAGATGACACCACCCGTAAGGCAGAAAGCAAAGAGGAACTAAAGAGCCTATTGATGAAAGTTAAAGAGGAGAGTGAAAAAACTGGCTTAAAACTCAACATTCAAAAAATGAAGATCATGGAATCCAATCCCATCACTTCATGGCAAATAGAAGAGGGAAACAAGGGAAACAGTGACAGACTATTTTTTTTTTTGGGGGGGGTGGTGCATGCCAAAATCACTGCAGATGGTGACTGCAGCCATGAAATTAAAAGATGCTTGCTCCTTGGAAGAAAAGCTATGACCAACATAGATAGCATATTAAAAAGCAGAGACATTACTTTGCTGACAAAGGTCTGTCTAGTCAAAGCTGTGGTTCTTCCAGTAGTCATGTATAGATGTGAGAGGTGGATGACAAGGAAAGCTGAGCGCTGAAGCACTGATGCTTTTGAACTGTGGTGTTGGAGAAGGGTCTTGAGAGTCCCTTGGACTACAAGGAGATCCAACCAGTCCATCCTAAAGGAAATCAGTCCTGAATATTCATTGGAAGAACTGATGCTGAAGCTGAAACTCCAATACTTTGGCCACCTGATGCAAAGAACTGACTCATTTGAAAAGACCCTGATGCTGGGAAGGATTGAGGGCAGGAGTAGAAGGGGACGGCAGAGGATGAGATGTTTGGATAGCATCATTGACTCAATGGACATGAGTTTGAGCAAGCTCTAGGAGTTGGTGATGGACAGGAAAGTCTGGCTTGATGCAGTCCATGAGGTTGCAAAGAGTCAGACATGACTGAGTGACTGAACTGAGTATGTAATCTGGCACCCATTTTCCAAGAACTAATTGGTTGGTTTCTCCCCAGGTGCCTGAAGTTCCCCTTGGACAGCCTGTCAATAACCAAGTGCCGGCTTACAGAATCAGACTTGACCCACGTGTCCCAGAGCCCAGACATCAGTCAGCTCAAGAGCCTGGATCTCAGCGGTGTCACCATGACTGACTTTCGGCCTGAGCCCCTCCAAGTTCTGCTGCAGAAAGTCGCAGCCACCCTCCAGGAACTGGACTTAGATGTGTGTGGGATCACAGACTCCCAGCTGGAGGCCTTCCTGCCTGCCCTGAGCTGCTGCTCCTAGCTCAGGTCCTTCAGCCTGTGTGGGAACCTCCTGTCCACGGCCATCATAGAGAAGCTGCTGCGACACACCGCTGTGCTGTCCTGTTTAAGGCCAGAGCGCTATCCTGCCCCTCAGGAGAGTTACAAACCTTGGGGTGTTCTCCTGGAAGCGAGACTTGCCCGGCTTCGGGCTCAGCTGTTGGAGATTCTCAGAGACTTGGGACATCCCAGGATCATCTGGATAAGTCTCAGCCCCTGTCCTCCCTGTGGTGAGGATGTATGCCATCACATGGAGCCCATTGTACACAGCTGTCCTGCCCCTGCCTAGGGGGTTGCCTCTATCAGAAGCTTTCTTCTGTGCTCTTGGAGACTGAAATCTAGAATGGTTTCAGGAATATGCACAATATGAATGGGAGAAGGAAAGGTGATAGTGGTGGGGGATGGTGCAGGATTGCAGGGCAAACGTAGACTCTGGGAGGGGATTGGACTTTCAGGGACATGTTCTTCTAGAATCTGTTATGAACCTGGGTGGATACACACCGGAAACCCAAATGTGGTTCAGTTAACCCTGGGGATACTGTTGTGAAGAAATTGTCAGGAATAAAGAGATCCTCCTGGTGACCTGAACAGGAAGGAAATCTAAAACGAGAGTGGATAAATGTATTGATATGACTGATTCTTTTTGTTGTAAAGCAAGAAACTAATGTGACATTGTAAAGCTAATCTCCAGTAAAAATTATTAAACAATAAATAAAGAAACACTCATGGAAGACCAACTGCTATCCTCCATGATATATTCTGTGTTCAATTTATGCCTCAGCTATCTCCAGTTACTGATTAAAAAAGGCACATTGTCCATGATTCAAAACCTTATCAATCCTATAATTTATTCATTCTCTAAGACAGAATAAAGAAATTGTTCTTGGGGCATTGCTTGTGTGTGTGTGTGTGTGTGTGTGTGTGTGTGTGTGTGTGTGTGTTTGTGTTTAGTCAATCAGTCGTGCCTGACTCTTTGGGACCCCATGGACTGTAGCCCACCAGGCTGTTCTGTTCATGGGATTAGCCAGGAGAGAATACTGGAGTGGGCAGGCATTCCTTTTTCCAGGGGATCTTCCCAACCCAGGGATCGAACCTAGGTCTCCTACACTGCAGGCAGATTCTTTACCATCTGAGCCACAATGTAAGCCCCCTGAGGCAACTCTTACCTCCTGGATTATTTATTTGTCTGTTCAGTGGTTTAATAGACACAAAAGGGAACATACTCAGTGTGCAATGAACTATTGGAATGAAGAGCTCTTAGCAGGGCTCTTACTGCTGATTCAAGCCTTCACTTTGGGCGTGGGTATTCTTCATGCTTCTACCAGTCAGTGTATACATCACAGTTTTTTGCCACTGTGTGTGCTTTAGTGCCAAAGGAAAGGTCCCCACTTCTGCAAGATGTTTTCCCTACATCCAAAAAGGTCGAGACTGGTTCTCACTGTTTCATGCCTGTCATGGGTAAGTAGTGGTCCTTATTGATATAATTGAGTTGTGGCCAGACATGCAAATTCCTTTTAACAAAATGCTAAAATAACAAAACATTTAACATGGACTTTTTATTTCCATACCACATTTCAGTATTGTATCATTTTGGGTGGTTGGTCACATCAGAATTGGCTGTTAATTCCCATTACAATTCCAGTTCCTCTCTATCAGAAAAGTCAAAGACAGCTTGTCTGGTTATCAGAATTTTCAAATATATAATAAATATATGTTATGTTTTACAAATAACTCAGAGTGGGCACTCCCTATCCTAGTTCATCATCCTCAAATTCAACCAACTACATATGATGTAGACCAAATTCACTGTTAAAAAGAAATCCTCATCTAAGTTAGTCTGAGCAGTTCAACCATGTTGAACTTATTCAAGATTCACCTGTCATATAGACAGGTAAAGAGAGGCTTATATGGTTATAGAGGCTTAATAGTCCCACTGTCTGCTGTCTGTTGCCTAGAGAACTAGAACAAAGTGTGGTTTCGTTCAGACCTTATCTTAAGTTTGAAAAACAATGGAAGTGATGGTGTAGCACTAAGTCAAGGCTAAAGGCCTGAGAACAAAGGCACCACTTGTGTATGTCCTGGAGTTTCAAGGTTCAGGAATCAGAAGCTCCAGTATTCATGGCTAAAGAGAGGGAGAGGGAGAGCAGTAGCCCTTGTTCCCTCAGGCCCCCACAGGATAAGACGATGCCCTCCCACACTGGTGAGGGCTGATCTCTTGACTCCGTCTACTGAGTCCATGCTCTTCTCCTCCAAGAATTCCCTTTCAGATTCCCCCAGAATTAGTGTTTGATCTGAGATCTTGGCATCTCATCTCACAATGAAGCTGACACATAAATTTAATCCTCACAGGGTGTCTAAACAAAATGCAACCAAATAAAGTTTCCCCGCTAAGGATTCAGAGGCTGCAATTGTTTATTCTGAGGAAGAGGGGCATATAGGGCTGGGATATAGCTCATAGGCAGAGCTTTGTTTTCCCCACGATGAATATAATGATGCACACACTGTTTATGGGATTTTTAGTAGGATCCAGTGAGATATTACTTGTTGAGGACTTGGCTCAGGAGTTGTTGAGCAAGAGCTCCTTATTGTGTAAGAACTCCATAATGCTTTTTTTCCTCCCAAGCTTCTCCCTCCTAGTGAATAGCATAAGTCTTTATCCTTCTACTGCTTACAATGCGGAGGAAAGCAAAACCCAGAGACTGATATTGGACTCACGTATTACATGTGGTCACCAATACATGATGGTTCACTTAAGGTGATCCAGTAGCTTGTGAAGGGGGGATGGGGGTGGGAGGAAATAAGAGACTGGATTCATCTTCAGTGACAGACATTCTGAGCTCTAGGTCTCCTAGGCCATCTGCTGGTAGATCATAGAAATGGTCACCTGCTGGTAGAAGATAGAAATCAATTTTCTGTTCAAGATGGTATACTTTAGAATTTTTAATAATTCTTGACATCGTGGAACTTCCCTGGTGGTCCACTGGGTACGACTCCATGCTCCCAATTCAGGGGCCCTGGGTTCAATACCTGGTTAGGGAAATAGATCGCATATCCCGCAACTAAATATTCGCCTGCCACAACTAAAAGATGCCTCAGGGGCACAAGGGAGAGCAAAGATCCTGCATGCATGATTAAGACCCAGCACAGCCAAATAATCAAAATAATAAATATATTTTAAAAAATTGGGCTGTCCTGTACATGCCACTTGAGTACAAATATTTGCACAGTGATGTAAACCTCCAATCCAGCAGATGTCGCCATTCCCCAGGGTCGTAGCCGAGGAGCTGGTCGGGAATGCAAGAAGCAGCCATCTTCCACGTTTGCCACCCTTCGCGTGAACAAGGGAACAAGATTTGACCCCAGAGAGCTGAGGTGCATATGAAAGGAATGGATTCAGTGAGCCCAGGGGCTTGTATCTTGCCATACATACAATGTTAAATTCCTTATCTTGATATCTTTTTTTTTTTTTTTTCCCTCACAATAATCTTTGATGTTACTGCCTGCTCCCTTTGTTACAAACTTGTAAATAGCCTGACTCCCCCTCCTGCCTCCTTGGAGCAGTTTTCTCAGAGCCTCTGAGATGCTGTCTCCTGGGCTTGGGTCCTAAACATTCCGAACCAAGTAAAATAATTCTCTACTTTCAGGTGGTGACTTTCAGGTGTTTTAGTCGACAGTTTTCATCTAACGCCTGGAACTCAGGTGAGTGGGGACAGGACACTGTGGGTTGGGGAAAGGTCTTGGAAGAGCATGTAAAATGACAAGAAATGCACAACTTAAAATGTGACAAATATGTTTTACTTGGTGACTTGACAGAAGATTATGGCCAGAAAGGTGGCTTCTCAGATTGCTCTGAGGAACTAAAAGTTATAAGGAGGAAAAAAAGTTGTATGGGAAAGCCAGATTATGTAAAGTCATTTCCTGAAAAAACATTCGGAAAACATCAAAAGATTACTTCATATGATAAAAATGATACATCTCAATGATTTTCATGCTTTTTAAAAATTGTTATTTATTTATGTTCTTTTTGAGGGGGGCGGGGAGGCTGTACGGGGTCTTCTTTGCTGAGTGCAGCCTTTCTCTTGTTCTGGCAAGCAGGGGCTACTCTCTAGTTGAAATGCATTGGTTTCTCATTTTGCTGGCTTCTTTCATTGCAGAGCATGGGCTCCAGGGCATGTGGGCTTCAGTAGTCACAGGTCTCAGGCTATAGTCGAGTGCTCAGGAGTTATGGAGCGTGGGTTTAGTTCCTCCACAGCATATGGAATCTTCCCAGACCAGGGTTCCAAGCTGTATCCCTTGCACTGACAGGTGGATTCTTTTATTTTTTTTTTAATTTGTTTTTTCATTGAAGCATAATTTCTTTACAGAATTTTGTTGCTTTTCTGTCAAACCTCAACATGAATCAGCCACAGGTATACGCATGTCTCCTCCCTTTAGAACCTCGCTCCCATTTCCCACCCCATCTTAGCCTTCTAGGGTGATACAGAGGCCCTGTTTGAGTTCCCTGAAACATACAGCAAATTCCTATTGGCTATCTATTTTACATATGGTAATGTAAGTTTACATGTTACTCTCTCCATTCGTCTCACCCTCTCTTCCCCTCTCCTCATGTCCATAAGTCTGTTCTCTATGTCTGTTTCTCCTTTGCTGCCCTGCAAATAAATTCTTTGATGCCATCTTTCTAGATTCTGTATATATGCATTAGTATACAATATTTATCTTTCTCTTTCTGACTTACTTCACTCAGTATAATAGGCTCTAGTTTAATCCATCTCGTTAGAACTGATTCAAATGCGTTCCTTTTTATGGCTGAGTAATATTCCATTGTGTATATGTACCACAACTTCTTTATCCTTTCATCTGTTGATGGACATCTAGGTTGCTTCCATGCTCTAGCTATTGTAAATAGGGCTTCAGTGAACATTGGAGTACGTATGTCTTTTTCAATTTTGGTTTCCTCAGGGTATATGCCCAGGAGTGGGATTGCTGGGTCATATGGTGGTTTTATTCCTAATTTTTTTAATGGAATCTCCATACCATCTTCCATAGTGGCTGTATCAATTTACATTCCCACCAGCAGTGCAAGAGGGTTCCCTTTTTTCTATAACCTCTCCAGCATTTATTGTTTGTAGACTTTTTGATGATGGCCATTCTGACTGTTGTGAGGTGATGTCTCATTGTAGTTTTGATTTTCATTTCTCTAATAATGAGTGTTGTTGAGCATCTTTTCATGTGTTTATTAGTCATATGTATGTCTTCTTTGGAAAAATGTCTGTTCAGGTCTTTTCCCCACTTTTTGATTGGATTGTTTGTTTTTCTGGTTTTGAGTTGTATGAGCTGTTTATGTATTTTGGAAATTAATCCTTTGTCAGTTGTTTCATTTGCTATTATTTTCTCCCATTCTGTGGGTTGTCTTTTCACCTTGCTTATAATTTCCTTTGCTGTGCATAAGCTTTTAAGTTTAATCAGGTCCCAACTGCTTACTTTTGTTTCTATTTCCATCACTCTAGGAGGTGGGTCATAGTGGATCTTGCTTTGATTTATGTCATTGAGTCTTCTGCCTATGTTTTCCTCTAAGAGTTTTATACTTCTGGTCTTACATTTAGGTCTTTAATCTGTTTTGAGTTTATGTTTGTGTATGATGTTAGGAAGTGTTCTAATATCATTCTTTTACATGTCACTGTACAGTTTTCCCAGAACCACTTATTGAAGAGGCTGTCTTTGCCCTATTGTATATTCTTGCCTCCTGTGTCAAAAATAAGGTACCCATAGGTGCATGGGTTTATTTCTGGGCTTTCTATCTTGTTCCATTGGTCTATATTTCTGTTTTTGTGCCAGTACCATACTGTTTTGATGATTGTAGCTTTGTAGAATAATCTGAAATCAGAAAGGTTGATTCCTCCACCTCCAATCTTCTTTCTCAAGAATGCTTTGGCTATTTGGGGTCTTCTGTGTTTCAATATAAATTTTGACTTATTTTTTTCTAGTTTTGTTAAAAGTGGCATTGGTAATTTGATAGGGGTCTCATTGAATCTATAGATTGCGTTTGAATCTATAGTATACTCATTTTCACAATACTGATTCTTCCTAACCAGGAATATCTCTCCATCTTTTATGTCATCTTTGATTTCTTTCATCAGTGTCTTATAATTTTCTGCATACAGTTATTTTGTCTCCTTGGGTAGGTTTATTCCTAGATATTTTAATCTTTTTGTTGCAAGGTGAATGGGATTGATTTCTTAATTTCTCTTTCTGATTTTTCATTGTTAGAATATAGGAATGCAAGTGATTTCTGTGTATTGATTTTGTATCCTGTGACTTTGCTAAATTCACTCTTTAGCTCTAGTAATTTTCTGATTAGGGTTTTCTATGCACAGTGTCATGTTACCTGCAAACAGGTGAGAGCTTTACTTCTTCTTTTCTGATCTGGATTCCTTTTATTTCTTTTTCTTCTCTGAATGCTTTAGCTATGACTTCCAGAACTATGTTGAATATTAGTGGTGAAAGTGGACATGCTTATCTTGTTCCTGATCTTAGGGGGAATGGTTTCATTTTTTCACCACTGAGAATAATGTTTGCTGTAGGCTCTTCATATATGACCTTTACTATGTTGAGGTAGGTTCCTTCTATGCCCATTTTTTGAAGAGTTTTCATCATAAATGGGTGCTGAATTTTGTCAAAGCCTTTTTCTGCATTATTGAGATTATCATATGGTTTTTATCTTTCAATTTGTTAATATGGTGTATCACATTGATTTGCATATGTTGAAGAATCCTTGCATCCCTGGAATAAACCCAACTTGATCATGGTGTATGAGCTTTTTGATGTGTTGCTGAATTCTGTTTGCTAAGATTTTGTTGAGGATTTTTGAATCTATGTTCATCAGTGATACTGGCTTGTAGTTTTCTTTTTTGTGTGTGTTATCTTTGTCTGGTTTTAGTATCTGGGTGATGGTGGCCTCCTAGAATGAGTTTGGAAGTGTTCCTTCCTCTGTAATTTTTGGAAAGAGTTTTAGAAGGATAGGCATTAGCTCTTCTCTAAATGCTTGATAGAATTCTCCTGTGAAGCTATCTGGTTCTGGGCTTTTGTTTTTTGGGAAATTTTTGATCACAGTTTCAATTTCAGTGCTTATAATTGGGTTGTCCCTAATTTCTATTTCTTCCTGGTTTAGTCTTGCAAGATTGAACTTTTCTAAGAATCTGTCCATTTCTTCCAGGTTATCCATTTTATTGCCATATAGTTGTTCATAATAGTCTCTTATAATCCTTTGTATTTCTGCATTGTCTGTTGTAACCTCTCCTTTTTCATTTCTAATTTTGTTGATTTGATTCTTCTCTCTTTTTTGCTTGAGGAGTCTGGCTAAAAGTTTGTCAATTTTATTTATCTTCTCAAAGAACCAGCTTTTAGTTTTATTAATCTTTACTGTTGTTTCTTTCATTTCTTTTTCATGTATTTCTGCTCATATCTTTATGATTTCTTTTCTTCTACTAATTTTGGGTTTTTGTTCTTCTTTTTCCAATTGTTTTAGGTGTAAAGTTAGGTTGTCTATTCGATGTTTTTCTTGTTTCTTGAGGTAGGATTGTATTACTATAAACTTCCCTCTTAGAACTGCTTTTGCTGCATCCCATAGGTTTTGAGTTGTCTTGTTTTCATTGTCATGTTTTTCTATGAATTTTTTTATTTCCTTTTGGATTTCTTCAATAACGTGTTCATTATTTAGAAATGTATTGTTTAATCTCCATGAGTTTGTGATTTTTACAGGTTTTTTTTCTTGTAATTGATATCTAGTTTCATAGCATTGTGGTCAGAAAAGATGCTTGATATGATTTCAATTTTATTAAATTTACTGAGGTTTGATTTGTGACCCAAGATGTATTCTATTCTAGAGAAAGTTCCATGAGCATTTGAGAAGGTATATTCATCTGCATTTGGATGGAATGTCCTGAAGATATCAATGAGATCCATCTTGTCTAATCTATCATATAAGACTTGTGGGTCCTTATTAATTTTCTATCTTGATGATCTGTCCATTGATATGAGTTGGGTGTTAAAGTCTCCTACTATTGCTGTGTTACTATCAATTTCTCCTTTTATGTCTGTTAGTGTTTGTCTTATGTATTGAGGTGCTCCTATGTTGGGTGCATCAGTTCAGTTCAGTTCAGTTGCTCAGTCATATCTGACTCTTTGTGACCCCATGAACCGCAGCATGCCAGGCCTCCCTGTCCATCACCAACTCCCGGAGTTCACCCAAACTCATGTGCATTGAGTCAATGATGCCATCCAACCATCTCATCCTCTGTCGTCCCCTTCTCCTCCTGCCCTCAATCTTTCCCAGCATCAGGGTCTTTTCAAATGAGTCAGCTCTTCGCATCAGGTAGCCAAATTATTGAAGTTTCAGCTTCAATGTCAGTCCTTCCAATGAACACCCATGACTGATCTCTTTTAGAATGGACTGGTTGGATCTCCTTGCAGTCCAAGGGACTCTCAAAAGTCTTCTCCAGCACCACAGTTCAAAATCATCAATTCTTCGGTGCTCAGCCTTCTTCACAGTCCAACTCTCTCACATCCATACATGACCACAGGAAAAACCATAGCCTTGACTAGATGGACCTTTGTTGGCAAAGTAATGTCTCTGCTTTTGAATATGCTATCTAGGTTGGTCATAACTTTCCTTCCAAGGAGTAAGTGTCTTTTAATTTCATGGCTGCAATCACCATCTGCAGTGATTTTGGAGCCCCCCAAAATAAAGTCAGCCACTGTTTCCACTGTTTCCCCATCTATTTGCCACGAAGTGATGGGACTGGATGTCATGATCTTAGTTTTCTGAATATTGAGCTTTAAGCCAACTTTTTCACTCTCCCCTTTCACTTTCATAAAGAGGCTCTTTAGTTCTTTTTCACTTTCTGCCATAAGGGTGGTGTCATCTGCATATCTGAGGTTATTGATATTTCTCCTGGCAATCCTGACTCCAGCTTGAGCTTCTTCCAGCCCAGTGTTTCTCATGATGTACTCTGCATATAAGTTAAATAAGCAGGGTGACAATATACAGCCTTGACGTACTCCTTTTCCTATTTGGAACCAGTCTGTTGTTCCATGTTCAGTTCTAATTGTTGCTTCCTGACCTTCATACAGATTTCTCAAGAGGCAGGTCAGGTGATCTGGTATTCCTATCTCTTTCAGAATTTTCTACAGTTTATTGTGATCCACACAGTCAAAAGTTTTGGCATAGTCAATAAAGCAGAAATTGATGTTTTTTTTTGGAACTCGCTTGCTTTTTCGATGATCCAGCAGATGTTGGCAATTTGGTCTCTGGTTCCTCTGCCTTTTCTAAAACCAGCTTGAACATCTGGAAGTTCATGGTTCACATATTTCTGAAGCCTGGCTTGGAGAATTTTGAGCATTACTTTACTAGCGTGTGAGATGACTGCAATTGTGAGGTAGTTTGAGCATTCTTTGGCATTGCCTTTCTTTGGGACTAGAATGAAAACTGACCTTTTCCAGTCCTGTGGCCACTGCTGAGTTTTCCAAATTTGCTGACATATTGAGTTCAGAACTTTCAAAGCATCATCTTTCAGGATTTGAAATAGCTCAACTGGAATTCCATCACCTCCACTGGCTTTGTTCATAGTGATGCTTCCTAAGGCCCACCTGTCTTCCCATTCCAGGATGTCTGGCTCTAGGTGAGTGATCACAGCATCATGATTATCTGTGTCATGAACATCTTTTTTGTATAGTTTTTCTGTGTATTTTTGCTACCTCTTCTTAATATCTTCTGCTTCTGTTAGGTCCATAGCATAGATATTTACAATTGTTATGTCTTCCTCTTGGATTGATCCCTTGATCATTATGTAGCGTTCTTCCTTATCTCTTGTAATCTTTATTTTAAGGTCTACTTTTTCTGATATGATGATTGCTACTCCAGCTTTCTTTTGCTTTTCATTTGCATGGAATATATTTTTCCATCCTCTCACTTTCAGTGTGTGTATGTCTTTAGGTCTGAAGTGGGTTTCTTATAAACAGCATATATGTGTGTCTTGTTTTTGTATCCATTCAGCCTGTCTCCATTTACATTTAAAGTGATTTTATATGTGTGTGTATATATATATATATGTATACATATTTGTTTCTATTGCCTTATTCTTAATTGTTTGAGCTTTGTTTTTGTAGATCTTTTTCTTCTTTTGTATTTTCTGACACTATAACTCCCTTTAACATTTGTTGTAAAGCTGGTTTGGTGGTTCTGAATTCTGTTAACTTTTGCTTGTCTGAAAAGCTGTTTATTTTGAATGAGATCCTTTTGAATGAGATCAATTTTGAATGAGATCCTTTCAGTAGAGTAATCTTGGGTATAGATTTTCCCCTTTCAGTACTTTAAATATGTCCTGCCAATCCATTCTGGCCTGCAGAGTTTCTGCTGAATAATCAGCTGTTAAATTTATGGGGTTTCCCTTGTATGTTGCTTGTTGCTTTTCCTTTGTTGCTTTTAATATTCTTTCTTTGTGTTTAATCTTTGTTAGTTTGATTAGTATGTATCTTGGCATGTTTCTCCTTGGGTTTATCCTGTATGTGACTCTTTGCACCTCTTGGACTTGATTGACTATTTCCTTTTCCATGTTGGGGAAATTTTCAACTATAATCTCTTCAAAAATTTTCTCATACCCTTTCTTTTTCTCTTCTTCTTCTGGGACCCCTATAATTTGAATGTTGGTACATTTAATATTGTCCCAGAGATCTCTGAGACTATTCTCAGTTCTTTTCATTCTTTTTACTTTATTCTCCTCTTCAGCAGTTATTTTCACCATTTCATCTTACAGCTCACTGATTTATTCTTCTGCTTCAGATATTCTTCTATTTATTCTTTCTAGAGTATTTTTAATTTCTGTACTTGTGTTGTTTGTCTGTGTATGTTTAGTCTTTAGTTCTTCTAGGTCTTTGTTAATTGGCAGGTGAATTCTTAACCACTGGAACACCAGGGAAGTTCCTTTTCATGCTTTTTTTATGTATGGAAAGAGGCAGGAGCCTGAACTTACTGAAGTCCATGTGATATATATATCAATATGAATATGATATGCATTAGCAAAAGTCTGGACTTATTGAAGTCCATATGATATGCATATGGCCCATATCCATATGATACACATCTTAACTACCTCAGGACACCATCCTGTTTTCTCCTGCTTGAATTCCCCTTGGGGCATACTGTTTTGGGGGCAGCTGCAGTGGATGATGGCCTTTTGGCTTCAATATCCTTTGTTTACTGAAATAGCAACTGAAATATTTGTCTCTAAGGAAAAGCTTAAGAGAAGACTGGAAGTGGAGATGAGTTTTTCAGTCACTCAGTCATGTCCAACTCTTTTCAACCCCATGGAATTATCTTTCACCATCTTGCAGAGTTTGTCACACTCATGTCCACTGAGTCAGTGATGCCATCCAACCATCTCATCCTCTGTCTCCCCCTTCTCCTCCTGCCTTCAATCCTTCCCAGCATCAGAGTCTTTTCCAGTGAATCAGCTCTTTGCATCAGGTGGCCAAAGTATTGGAGCTTGAGCTTCAGCATCAGTCCTTTGAATGAATATTCAGGGTTGATTTCCTTTTGGATTGGCTAGTTTGATCTCCTTGCTGTTGAAGGGACTCTTGAGTCTTCTCTAGCCTCTCATTTTGAAAGCATGAATTCTTCAGCACTCAGCCCTCTTTGTGGTCTAACTCTCACATCTGTACATAGCTACTGGAAAAACCATAGTTTGACTATATGGACTTTGTCAGCAAAGTGACTTCTCTGCCTTGTAATATGCTGTCTGGTTTCTTCATAGCTTTTCTTCCAAGGAGCAATGATCTTTTAATTTTGTGACTGCAGTCACTGTCCACAGTGATTTTGGAGCCCAAGAAAGTAAAGTTTGTCTCTATTTTCATTTTTTCCCCATCTATTTACCATGAAGTGATGGGACTAGATGCCATGATCTTAATTTTTTGAATGTTGAGTTTTAAGCCAGTTTTTTCACTTTCTGCTCTTTCACCTTCATCAAGAAGTTCTTTAATTCCTCTTTGCTTTCTGCCATTATGGTGGTATCATCTGCATATTTGAAGATATTGCTATTTCTTCCAGTAATCTTGATTCCAGCTTGAGCTTCATCCAGCCCTGGATTTCCCATGATGTACTCTCAGATCAGATCAGTCGCTCAGTCTTGTCCGACTCTTTGCAACCCCATGAATCGCAGTATGCCAGGCCTCCCTGTCCATCACCACCTCCCAGAGTTCACTCAGACTCATGTCCATCGAGTCAGTGATGCCATCCAGCCATCTCATCCTCTGTCGTCCCCTTCTCCTGCCTTCAATATTTCCCAGCATCAGGGTCTTTTCCAATGAGTCAACTCTTCGCATGAGTGGCCAAATTACTGGAGTTTCAGCTTCAGCATCATTCCTTCCAAAGAAATCCCAGGGCTGATCTCCTTCAGAATGGACTGGTTGGATTTCCTTGCAGTCCAAGAGACTCTCAAGAGTCTTCTCCAACACCACAGTTCAAAAGCATCAATTCTTCGGTGCTCAGCCTTCTTCACAGTCCAACTCTCACATCCATACATGACCACTGGAAAAACCATAGCCTTGACTAGACGGACCTTTGTTGGCAAAGTAATGTCTCTGCTTTTCAATATGCTATCTAGTTTGGTCATAACTTTTCTTCCAAGCAGTAAGCATCTTTTAATTTCATGGCTGCAGTCACCATCTGCAGTGATTTTGGAGCCCCCCAAAAAATAAAGTCTGACACTGTTTCCACTGTTTCCCCATCCATTTCCCATGAAGTGATGGGACCAGATGCCATGATCTTCATTTCTGAATATTGAGCATTAAGCCAACTTTTTCACTCTCCACTTTCACTTTCATCAAGAGGCTTTTTAGTTCCTCTTCATTTTCTGCCATAAGGGTGGTGTCATCTGCATATCTGAGGATATTGATATTTCTCCCGGCAATCTTGATTCCAGCTTGTGTTTCTTCCAGTCCAGTGTTTTTCATGATGTACTCTGCATAGAAGTTAAATAAGCAGGGTGACAATATACAGCCTTGACGTACTCCTTTTGCTATTTGGAACCAGTCTGTTGTTCCATGTCCAGTTCTAATTGTTGCTTCCTGACCTGTATACAGATTTCTTAAGAGGCAGGTCAGGTGGTCTGGTATTCCCATCTCTTTCAGAATTTTCCACAGTTTATTGTGATCCACACAGTCAAAGGCTTTGGCATAGTCAATAAAGCAGATATAGGTGTTTTCCTGGAACTCTCTTGCTTTTTCGATGATCCAGCAGATGTTGGCAATTTGGTCTCTGGTTCCTTTGCCTTTTCTAAAACCAGCTTGAACATCAGAAAGTTCACAGTTCACGTATTGCTGAAGCCTGGCTTGGAGAATTTTGAGCATTACTTTACTAGCATGTGAGATGAATGCAATTGTGCGGTCGTTTGAGCATTCTTTGGCATTGCCTTTCTTTGGGATTGGAATGAAAACTGACCTTTTCCAGTCCTGTGACCACTGCTGAGTTTTCCAAATTTGCTGACATATTGAGTGCAGCACTTTCACAGCATCATCTTTCAGCATTTGAAATAGCTCAACTGGAATTCCATCACCTCCACTAGCTTTGTTCATAGTGATGCTTTCTGAGGCCCATTTGACTTCACATTCCAGGATGTCTGGCTCTCGGTCAGTGATCACACTATCGTGATTATCTGGGTTGTGAAGATCTTTTTTGTACAGTTCTTCTGTGTATTCTTGCCATGTCTTCTTAATATCTTCTGCTTCTGTTAGGTCCATACCATTTCTGTCCTTTATCGAGCCCATCTTTGCCTGAAATGTTCCCTTGGTATCTCTGATTTTCTGGAAGAGATCTGTAGTCTTTTCCATTCTGTTGTTTTCCTCTATTTCTTTGCATTGATGGCTGAGGAAGGCTTTCTTATCTCTTCTTGCTATTCTTTGGAACTCTGCATTCAGATGCTTATATCTTTCCTTTTCTCCTTTGCTTTTTGCTTCTCTTCTTTTCACAGCTATTTGTAAGGCCTCCACAGACAGCCATTTTGCTTTTTTGCATTTCTTTTCCATGGGGATGGTCTTGATCCCTGTCTCCTGTACAATGTCACGAACCTCAGTCCATAGTTCATCAGGAACTCTGTCTATCAGATCTAGGCCCTTAAGTCTATTTCTCAGTTCTACTGTATAATCATAAGGGATTTGATTTAGGTCATACCTGAATGGTCTAGTGGTTTTCCCTACTATCTTCAATTTCAGTCTGAATTTGATAATAAGGAGTTCATGATCTGAGCCACAGTCAGCTCCTGGTCTTGTTTTTGTTGACTGTATAGAGCTTCTCCATCTGTGGCTGCAAAGAATATAATCAATCTGATTTCGGTGTTGACCATCTGGTGATGTCCATGTGTAGAGTCTTCTCTTGTGTTGTTGGAAGAAGGTGTTTGCTATGACCAGTGCATTTTCTTGGCAAAACTCTATTAGTCTTTGCCCTGCTTCATTCCGTATTCCAAGGCCAAATTTGCCTGTTACTCCAGGTGTTTCTGACTTTCTACTTTTGCATTCCAGTCCCCTATAATGAAAAGGACATCTTTTGTGGATATTAGTCCTAATATCTAATATCGGACACGACTGAGCGACTGAACTGAACTGAACTGATGCCTTTTGTGATGTTGGGTTCAGTGTTGCTACATTTTTCTTTAAATATTTTTCTGCTAAGGGACAGTGGAGAGGAAATTGTGATATAAAACATGGGATTCTTTTCCTCTAGCAACAAATTTTCTTTGTTAAAACACTGTGTGTGGAATATATTTGGCCATCCTATAACCTCTAGTATGAGAAAAGTGGTCAGCAAGGAACTCTAACGTGACTTACAATGACAGGGAAATGAATGTCTTTGTTGTTCTAGACCTGAGACCAATGTTGGTTTGTTAGCCTGATTTTGATGTTGCTGGGGCTGGAATTGCCTTTGCATCCCCACAGTCCTGCCATTCCAGGTATAAAATTTAAATTTCACAAGAAACATTTGCCATTAGCTCTTGAATGGGTATGTATATCATTTTATATGAATAGGATTTTGTTGCAAGTGCTATTCGGTACTTGATGTTTCTTTTTACTTAATGTTATGACCATCTCAAGTCTAATATGACCTAACAGACTCCTTACTTTCTTTCTTCCGTACCTGATCCTTTCCCTTCGTCCTCAATCTTAGTAAGTCACAATTAAATCTTGGAGGTTCCTTGAAGCCTCTGTTATCCTTCTGTTTAAACTTCCCTGTAAGAGCAAAGTGCTTCTGATTCAGCCCCTAGAAAAACCCTGGGCCACTCAAGTGCAACCCCTGACTCGCAGCCAGGTACAGCAAAGTATCCCCTGCTGGTGTCTTGCTCCCTTGTTAATCCTTGCAACATGATCCAGCAGCAACCAGGGGAACTGGGAAATAGACAGCAAATCATGTCTTTACCCTACTCACAAAATAAGTATCAGAATAAGTCAAGCCATATCCATGTAATATCAAAAAATATGTAGAAGAGACCAATGGGATTATGGTTCAGCTCCCAGGATTCCAGGAATATGCCTGGGATTAATTGCTATCTTGGCTGCATCCTCTGTGTGAAGAACCTAAAAGACAAATGGTAGCAGCAGGCACAGTGAAAACAAGGTTAGCTGTGACTGATTCACATTCACCCCACCTGGTCTCTGAGTTCCCAAAGAACCCACAGTGACCACCCTCACTGATTCTCAGGTGTGCAAATGTCCTTCACAGAGTTGGTCATGACTCCTTCCACTCAGATTCTCAGATTTAGTCTTTTCAAGTCAATTTGATGTCCTGAACTCAACATTCTAGCAGGAAACACCCTCAAAGATGACTGTCTCCTCTTAGCCACTCCTGTTTAGTTTCTAAATATCACCCAAAGAAAAGCCTTTAGTGTCCTTCTTTCCAAGAGAAAAACAAACAAACAAAACCACATGCATGAGGCTGTTTGAGTCATTCACAGGGCCCCTTTAGGAAGGGCCACCACCACACTGCCCAGCACCCACCCTTAGTTCTCACAGGATTGACCAGATGTTCTCTGTCAGCAATTAAGCCTGGAGGGCCAGTGACATCTCCAGTTGCAAGCCCCTGTGAATAAACTCATAATCTGCCATTTCCCATATAAGACCTAAGTGTGAACTTGAAACAAATAAGAGTTTATTTTGTTTCCTTTGGAAATAACACCACTGCTTTTATGAAGCTGCTTTAATTCTAGGACATTTAATAATTTTAATTTGGACAAAAATCATGCAACAATGAGGTTTTCCAGACATTGTCTTGGGTTTTGTTTTTTTGTATAATATTTGGGACACATAATCCCTTCCCTTACTCCCACCCAGGAATACAACTATCCATATTAGCAAAACTCAATCCTATTTTGTGGAGTGAACCAATGAAAAAGTCCTAGGTCCCACCCCCTCCCTCAATCATCTGTAGATATACTGTAACCCAATCAGCATTAACCTGAGAGAATTTGTGGAATCTAATCAGGTAATGACTTCTAATTGGAAGTTAGCAGTTGAAAGGAGGGCAGATGTGATTAGAAAGTTCTATAAAAGCCTCAAACACCAAAGAAGAGACTCAGAAACTTCTCAATCTTGAGTCACTGCCTGTGTTCTCCCCCAGGACTGAGGTCTGAGCAGCCCTAGAACCACATCTGAGCCTCAGGGAATAACCTCAGGGAAGATATTCTGCCAATGGTCAGTGTGTACTGACAGGTGGGATGCGATCTGACATGACAGGAAGAGTTTTCCTTTTCTTTTGGTTAAACAAATTAAAGGCTTTCCTTTTGCCTCAAAGTGAAGCTTTGCCTTCATCCTAAACATTTGATTTTGGCTTTGGCTTATATCATTTAAATGTCTTATGAAACAGTTCTTCTTGTTAATAAAAGACATCTAACTATTAGAAATGCTATTTCTTGACATTTAAAGTTTTTACTTTATGCACAAATTGCATTGCTTTTAAAAGGTATCTCCTTAATCCTTCCCAGTAAAGTTAACTTTGGAAACTGAGGACTGAAGCTGTGTTCCACATGAACTTCTTGCCCCATAATTTGGGCTGAACATGATACTTTAAAGGTTTTCACCCAAGAGAAAGGGAGTCAACTTGTTCAGTCTCCTGATACAAAGGTGCAAGAGGGACATGCAGTAAGCAAACAATGGAAGGAAATGGAGGAGCTATTGGTTGCCTTTCTGTCTTCTTGGTACTTGTGAGATTCTCGCTCTAGTGCCAGAAGAGGCAGAGCTATAGCTTAGTGCCACCAAATCTAGCCTGGAAGCCTGACAAACTGAGTTTCTTCCTTTCTGGTTCATCGTTTCCACGGTGATGACTTTGCCTCTGATTTGATTTCCCTGAAGAATGGGGAGAGAGACCACTCTTTGGGTATGACTGACCTGAGAAGGATGCTTTGTTCCCTTGCATTTTCACAGGATTCCATTAAGAGAAGAGTCAGGATGAGTGCTCACAACCCACCCAGACTTGTGAACTTGGCAGCAATGAGCCTGTTGAGAGATGAGGCCTTGGCCATCTGGTCTTTGGAGTATCTGCCCATGGAGCTCTACCCAACACTATTCATGGCCGCCTTCTCTCTCAGACGCAGTGAGACCATGATGGCCATGGTGCAAACCTGGCCCTTTGCCCGCCTGCCTCTAGGGGGGCTGATGAAGAAGCCTCACCAAGAAACCTTAGAAGCAGTGCTGGATGGACTTGATGTCCTGCTGGCCCAGAAGGTTCAGCCCAGGTGAGTCTGATCCAGGTAGCCTGGCAGGGTCTTGGGTGTCCTGGAAGGGACTGCCGGTGTCAGGGAGAGTGAATGACCAAAGGGCAGACCAGAGACTTCTGAAAAAGCTCAGAAGCCTTGAGCACTGCTGAGATCACATTGGGAAATACCTTGCAAAAGTGTACTAGGAAGGATGGAAGACGAAAAGGACTGGAGGAAAGTGAGCAAGAGAGGAAAGAGAAAAGACAGAAGGTGATATCAGGAATGTGAAGTCAAAGCAAAGATGGGAAGTTAGAATGTTGCCTAAATTCTGAGGCTGTAGTTTCATTCAGTGTACATTTTAAAGACTCTCACCCGATCTTCTGTTTCCCCATAGGAAGTGCAAACTGCGGGTGCTGGACTTGAGAAATACTGGCCAGGACTTCTGGAACATGTGGTCTGGAGACAAGTACCATGTGACCTCAAGTTCACTTATGGCATCAGTGGCTAAGGACATGCCAAGGACAAAGCACTCCTTGGCTCCCTTGGAGATGTACGTAGATCTTTGTCTCAAGGAAAATACCTGGGGCAAATGTATCACCTACCTCTTCACGTGGGTGGAGCAGCGGAAAGGCTCCATACACTTGTGCTGTAAGAAGATGAAGATTGTTTCAAGGTCCAGGGAAACTATTAAGAAAGTTTTCCGAATAGTGAAGCTGGACTGTATCCAGGAGGTGGACTTGAATTTCACCCAGAAGCTGTCCTCCCTGGCCAAGTTTGCTCCTCTCCTGGGCAAGATGAGAAATGTTCAGAAACTCCTTCTCTCCCCCATTCATGGGTCTGCTGCTGAGGAACAGGACCATCAGGCTCTTCTGCAATTTACTTCTCAGATCCTCAGACTGCAGTACCTCCGCTATCTCCGTATGGAAGGTCCATCTTTCCTTGAAGGCCGCCTGAACCAGATGCTCAGGTGAGGGGACCAGCCCTGGTTGAACAACAGTGAACACAATAGTAAAGTATCAAGCGCATTGTCTCATTTGGTGCTGTACTGTGAAGTGTGGTAGCACATAAGTGGAGCAATCAAGGTGTGAGAAAGCTGGTATAGAAGTTCTGGAAAGAGACATCAGGTTAGGAAGCTACAAATTAGGAGGCATAGGTGTAGTGCGGGCATGTATGTGATTTCTTCTTTGGGAAGAGATATCTCTGTTCGATGACAGGTTATGAAGATGGCATTGACAAGGAAAAACCTAGATCAAGCTAAAAGAACCTTGAAAGCTCTTTTTCCTCATCTATCAAGCAGAGTTCAACATACTCCACTTCCTTAGGAGGATGAATGAAGATAATGGAATGCACTAGAATATGCTCAGTAGAGAGCCTGAGACAGAGTCTCCATCAAGTGTGGACACTACTTGATTTTAGTACTGGGAGATGAGATAAACATGTTTTAATTCAGATCCCTTCAGTCCATGCTTGGGTTCCAAATGCCTAAATCTCTGGCCGGGTGAGGCACTTGGAAGATGTGTAGAAACAGTAAGACCCCACACCATGCCCTGGGGTTGCCAATCTTCAGCGACTCCCATCTGGGCATCATCTACATACCTTCTATCCTGTTCACTCTCCTTTTGTCTCTGCTTCATTACTATCATCTCCAGAATCATGCATTTCCAGTATATTATTTAGTTACATTATATGCAACCCAAGACCATCTTTACAGATTGGGACTTTAAAAGTAATGAAGCAGAGACAAAAGGAGAGTGAACAATGATAGAAAGTTTGTAGATGATGCCCGGATGAGAGTTGCTGAAGTCTGGCAGCCCCAGGGCATGGTGTGGGGTCTTATTGTTTACACACGTCCTCCAAGTGCCTCACCTGGCCAGAGATACAGGCATCTGGAGCCCAAGCATGGACTGAAGGGATCTGAATTAAAACATGTTTATCTCATCTCCCAGTACTAAAATTAAGTAGTGTCCACACTTGGAGACTCTGTCTCAGGCTCTCTACTGAGCATATTCTAGTGCATTCCATTATCTTCATTCATCTTCCTAAGGAAGTGGAGTATGTTGTACTCTGCTTGATAGATGAGGAAAAAAGAGCTTTCAAGGTTCTTTTTTTTTTTTTCAAGATTCTTTTAGCTTGATCTAGTCACACATGAAAATTGCAGGACTCAGCCTGGAATGGGTCTGGGCATTCTGGATATTGAATTTTATCACATGGTAACAACAACTTGGTTTCAGGCCAGTCATTTACCTCTCAAGTGGAGGTCACTTATCACTCTGGTTTCCCAGAACTAATTACTTGTTTTTTATCTTTTTCCTCCAGATGCCTGAAGATCCCCTTGTACAACATCTCAATAACCAACTGCCTGCTTACAGAATTAGACTTGACCCATCTGTCCCAGAGTCCGAAAATCTGTCAGCTAAAGGGCCTGAATCTGAGTGGTGTTACCCTGACCAACTTTTGTCCCAAGCTCATCCAAGGCCTGCTAGAGAAAGTTGCGGATACTCTTGAAGAGCTGAACTTAAACCTGTGTGGGATCACGGACTCCCTCCTCACGGCTCTTGTGCCTGCCCTAAGCTGCTGCTCCCAGCTCAGGGTCTTCAGCATATGTGGAAACCTCATCTCCATGGCTGTCCTGCAGAGTCTCCTGCGTCACACTGATGGGTTGTCTGCTTTACGTCTAGAGTTTTATCCTGCCCCTCGGGAGAGTTACAGCTCTCTGGGTATTCTTAACCAGGAGAGACTTGCCCAACTAAAAGCTGAGCTTTGGCAGCTCCTTACAGACTTAGGACATCCCAGGAAGATTTGGATTAGCCCCAGCCCCTGTCCTTACTGTGGTGAGGACGTATGTGATCATCTGAGTCCCAATGCATAATACTGTAATACCTTGCCTAGCTGGTTGCCTCTATCAGAAGCTTTCTTCTGGACACTTGGAAACTGAAATCTAGTAGATAGGTATATTATGAAGGGAAAATACACCCATGATTTCTGATACCAGCTCAGTGTCATTGAGAAAAGCAAACGTGACCCAGCAAGGGTGCAGGATTCTAGAAGCATATGTTGACTTGGGGAGTTTGGGATTTATTTAGAGACATGTTTATGGAGTCAAATATGAACCTAAGTTTCTGGAGGTTCAGTTTGAGACACACATGTTTGAGTTATTTCTGTATGCACAATTGTAGAAATGATCAGAAATAAAGAGACCTTCAGTGTAAATGAATAAATGCTGACCATGATATTATTCTGATTTCTGTGTTTACATCTCATGGATCTCTAGTTACTGATGGTGGTGAGGGAAGCACTTTGTTGACCATGATCTGAAACTCCATCATTCCCTAGTTATATTTTCCCTTTCACTTTCTTTACTTAGTTCTGTGGGTTAATACAAACAACAAAGGAAACATATTCAGTGGTCCTCAACAACACATCTCTGTCATGGGTGGGAACTGATATGCACGTTCCTATGAGAAAAATTCTAAAATCATACAGGCATGAAACATGGTTTTATTACATTTATACTACATTTCAGAAGTATATCTTTTGAATGCTAGTTCATGTCAATAAAAGTTTCATTTTATTTCCATAACACTTATTAGTCTTCCTTATTGAGGAAGATTAGTATAGCATGTTTTGACATTAGCATATCAGGTTGTATAATAAAATAGCTGTAATACACAACATATAACTTATACTTATCCATCTGTTTCCGCAGCTCCCCACTATCTGCTTCAATCAGCTGCAGATCCATTATAACATATTTATTAAAATTCTCTGGATCTCCTGTTTTACTAGTCTATTATGATGCAGAAAATATTTCCCCTTGTTCCCTCTTCTCATATCTAGAGTTGCACTATTATATTCTCTATATGGTTGTAGATACAATTGATGGCCTTAAGATATTTAGCTATGTCTGAAGCCAGGGTTTCCATTGGGTATTGCAGGAGACACTAATTTTATACACTAGATGGGCTATAAGATATATAGCTCACTACATTTATAAATTCATTAGTGTAATGTGAGGAGATATAACACAGTGAGGAGAGACACAAGACATAAATAAATTGAAAACAAGTTAGGACAAATTAAAGAATGACTAGTGAAATGAGTCATCGTCTGGTGGCAGTAATTCATCAAGTTCACAGAGGAGCCTGCTGGAGAAGCCAAATTCTGCAGGAATCAGGTAGAAAGAAAAAGATAAATGCTTCATCTTCGTTTACAAAGGCATAGGTTATGAATTTGTTGCAGGTAAAAAGAAAAGTTTTGTGGAAAGCAAAGTTTATTATTAGCATGTGTAAGTACCATTGAGCTGAAGTTGGCAGCATAAATAATGCTTTCCAAACCAGTTTTTGATTTGTTCATTTGTTTTAAAATAAGGTACAAAGGTTAGTTATTACATGGATGCATTTTTCTCCACTTTCTATTTTTTTTTTTTTAAATATATGTCCCAAAGTGGCTTTTAATAGAAGTTCTCTAGGGGTGGGAGGTAGGTTCAAGAGGGAGGGAATATATGTATGTTTATGGCTGATTCATGTTGCTGTACAGAAACCACAACATTGTAAAGAAATTATTCTAACATACAGGGTTATCATTATAACCCTGTATGTGAGACAGCAAAAGAGACACAGAGGTATAGAACAGTCTTTTGGACTCCGTGGGAGAGGGAGAGGGTGGGATGATTTGGGAGAATGGCATTGAAACATGTATAATATCATATAAGAAACGAATCACCAGTCCAGGTTTGATGCAGAATACAGAATGCTTGGGCTGGTGCACTGGCATAACCCAGAGGGATGGTATGGGGAGAGAGGTGGGAGGGGGGTTCGGGATGGGGAACACGTGTACACCCATGGCAGATTCATGTTGATGTATGGCAAAACTGATACAATATTGTAAAGTAATTAGCCTCCAATTAAATAAATTTAAATTTAAAAAATTAAGAAAAGAAAATGCAGAAACACCAAAAAAAAAGAAATTATTCTCCAAATTAAAATACAATTTTAAAAGAAAGTGAGATCATATTCTTTGCAACTAATGGAATCTTGAAACACAATATCATTTGTACAAAAGTAAAATGCATATTCTCAAAAGTAAAATTTAAAAAATTCTCTAAAGTTTTCCAATTTAGAATTTTCTCCAATTTAAGGATTTATTGATGAGTAGCATTTTAATAACAATTTACACCGATAAAGATGCAACAGGCATTCCACAAGACAGTGCAAATGATGTACCCTTCATAAGCTCTAGAAAGCTCCCTCCCACAAAATGGTCTAAGATAGTAAAAAGTCCTTTTTATACAAGTTGGTGAAACAAAGATTGAGGTGACAAAGGTCTTTGAAAGTTGGCACTTTCAAAGGCTGCTCGGAATCCCAGTCTATTTGACTGATTGTCAGATGTGCAACATATGTGTACCTTCCTAACGGCAGTGAGCAAGATATCAATAGGGGAAATAAACCACCTAAGATCAGGTAGAACAATTACATCTCAAAGAAATAGGGAGATAAATGCAAGTTACTCCTAAAAGGACTTTTGTTTCTTTAAGGTTAGAATTCTGGAAAAAGTATTTTATCAAGTTGGCTTTTCCTAACTGTGTGTGCAAAACTATCAAATTTGGAATGTCAAAAGAACCCCATTTGGCCCACTATTGTCATGGGGCTGAATAAAATTTGCCTTCAGACTTAAAGCTGTGTCTGTCTATAATTTTCTTTGGCACAACTTCCACAACTGATGACTACTCAGGCAGGAAAGGTTCTGAATATCCCTCAGATTCCCACATACCTGAGAATGACCAACTTGGAGTCCGGCCACTGTTGGAGTTTCTCATATTAGCCCACGAGTTTTCTTCAGAGAATTCTTTTCTGGTTGATTGATTCCTATTTTTGGCTGTGCTAGGTCTTCACTGCTGCGTGGGCTTTCCCTAGTTGTGGCGAACAGGGCCTGCTCTTAGTTGTGCTGATTGGGCTTCTCACTGTGGGGACTACTCTTGTTTAGGAGCACAGGCTCTAGGGTGCACAGGTTTAAGTTGTTGTTGCCCATGGGCTCAGGAGTTGGAACTCAAAGGCTCCAGAGTTCAGATTCAGTAGCTGTTGCCCTGTGGCAGGCCAGATCTTCCTGGGCCAGGGATTGAACCAGTATCCCTGCATTGTAAGATTATTCTTAACCACTGGACCACCACAGAAGCCCCAAGTTGTTTTTTTTTTTTAATTATTGAAGCATAGTTAAATAAGATTGTTGTGTTTAATTTTTACTGTAGAGCTTCTTCAGAGTGTCTTCACTTTGGTGGCCACAGGTGTATAAGAATTGTTCAAGTATCAAATAACGGGTGGGTGAGATGCATGGAAAATTCTTATAGAATAAATGGTCTCCCTTTATGCATGACCTTAAATTTCAAAGAAATCTTTATATGATGTATCCCAAAGTAGGAGTCACCCCTGAATGTGGTAGAACATTAAACACCAATAAGAACTTATGTATTTAGTGTAGAAAAGTTGTTGTTATTTATGAAGAGAAAACAAGAATTTTATTTCTGTGCCTAAGGTGTCACCTTGATCAGAATCTGTGTGGAACTTAGCTAGGTCTGAGGAAACAGTAGTGATCTAAATATACTTGAAAAGCGTCCTTTGAAATTATGGTTTATTTGACTTCTAAGACCCCTGAAATATGGCTGGGAAAATTTGTCATCTGCAAAGTGTCCTCAGTGAGAAAAGAAAACGAAACTTAAAGAAAACCTTTCCTGGTAGCACTTACCTTTGGATGACAGGGTTATTTGGGACCGAGCCAGCTTTATATCTTCTCTGGCTCCAAGTTCCCAAAGAGCCCAAAGTGCAGGAGTAGCAGCAGCAAGTTGTCCAATTTACCTCTGAGTTTCTCAAGCTGCGACATCTCCAGTATCTCTATCTGGACTCTCCTTCCTTGAAGGCTGCCTGGACCAGATGCTCAGTGAGTGTGGACCGCTGGCTGGGTAACAGCGAACACATCACTGGCATGCCAGGTACACAGGGTCCCTAGCTGCTTTCTCCTGAGCTGTGGTATCACCTCACCTCTGAAATTAAGGTAGAAGAACAAGCAGGGACACCATACTAGGTTTTCCCTCATAGCCCAGTAGGTAAAGAGTCAGCCTGCAATGCAGGAGACCTAGGTTTAATCCCTGGGTCGGGAAGATCCCCTGGAAAAGGAAATGGCAACCCACTCCAGTATTCTTACCTGGAGAATCCCATGGACAGAGGAGCCTGGCAGGTTACAGTCCATGGGGTTGCAAGAGTCGGACACGACTTAGCAACTAAACCACTGCCATATTAGAAAGCTAAGGATGGGGTGGTTTTGATCCAGTGAGGGTGGACATGAGTTCTTCCTTAAGAAGGGAAATCTTATGTCAGATGACTTAGGAAAACAGGTAAGTGAAGAAAGCATTAAAGAAGGGAAATCACCTCAGACCTGAGCAATTTTAAGAGAATTTCTTGGAAATTTCCTGGTTGTCCATGGTTAGGACTCTATTCTTTCAAGGCTCAATGTCCAGGTTTGATCCCTCACGGGGGAAGTAAGATTGCATAAACTTCATATGTGGTACAGCCAGAAAAAAAAAGAAAAAGTGAGGGAGAGAGACAGAGAGAAGAGCTCTGTGCTCACAAGGTTTCTGAACACAATGGACTTATTTCAAATTACTAGTCCCTAAAATGTTGTCTTTTGCTCCAGGTAAGTTAGTTAATATTTAAGAAATGCATGATTCTAAGAGGATGGAATTAGAGCAGAAGCCAGAGATCATACAGAACTGCAGATGGTTTACAGGTGATGTGGAGATGGAATGTCAGGCTAAAATTAGACTGGTCATTCTGGGTACTGACCTTCAGAAGGCTGTTAGTATGACTTTGACTTTGGGCCAATCACCTATCTGACAACTTTAGCTCAGCTGCCTTCCTGGTTTCTCAGATCTAATTGCTGGTTCTCTCCCCAGATGCCTGAGGACCCCCTTGGACCACTTGGCAATAACTAAGTGCTGGCTTACAGAATCAGACCTGACCCATCTGTCCCAGCACCCAAACATTCATCAGCTCAAAGGCCTGGATCTGAGTGGTGTCACCATGATCAACTTTAGTATTGAGATCCTCCACGTTCTTCCGGAGCAAGTTGCAGCCACCCTCTAGGAACTGAACTTAGAGCAGTGTGGGATCACAGAGTCCCAACTTGAGTCCATCCTGCCTGTTCTGAGCTGCTGTTCCCAGCTCAGGACCTTCAGTCTGTGTGGGAATGTTCTCTCTATGGCCATAATGGAGAAACTGCTGAGTCACACCGCTGGGCTGATCAACTAAAGTGAGGAGTTTTATCCTGCCTCTCAGGAGAGTTACAGCCCTCATGGAGCCCTCCACCTGTGCTGACTGGCCCAGCTTTGGGATAAACTCATTGAGATTATGCGGGATTTAGGATTTCCAAGGGCCATCTGGCTTAGCTCCTGCCCAATGTCTTCTCTGGGGCAATAAAACATTCTATTCTGAGGAGCACTTTCTGTACCACTGTTATACATCTGCCTAGTTGGATACATCTGTCAAAGCTTTCCTCTGGGCATTTGGAAACTAAAATCTAGGCAATAGATGCATCATGAAAGGAAACCAATCCATGATTTCAGACATCAGCTCAATGTGAATGGGAAATGGAAAGCTGATACAGCGGAGGTGCAGGATTGCAAGGTGAAATGTAGGCTCTGGGATGTGACAGAACTTTTGGGAATATGTGTTTATACAATCAAATATGAACCTCAGTTTCTGGAGCTGGATACAGGTTTGAGACCCACATGGTAAAATTTTCCCTGGGTAGATATTTGTAAAGCAATTGTTAGAAATAGAGACCCTCATTGAAAACTGACTGCTGCCTTCCATGATCTATTACTCTCTTTTTCAGTTTATACCTCAGCAATCTCCAGTTAGTGATTTTTAAAAAAGGCACTGAGTTGTATATGATCCAAAACCTTACCATTCCTGCACATTCTTTATTCTGTCTGGAGGGTCTCTTACCTCTCTGCTTATTTCTTTCGTTGTTCATAAGTTAATAGACAAAATGGAGCATACTCAGTATGGCGGTCAGCAAGTGAAGTGAAAGTCATTCAGTTGTGTCTAACTCTTTGTGACCCCATGGACTATAAAGTCCATGGAATTCCCCAGGCCAGAATACTGGAGTGGGTAGCCTTTCCCTTCTCCAGGGGATCTTCCCAACCCAGAGATTGAACCCAGGTCTCCTGCATTGTACGTGGATTCTTTACCAGCTGAGCCACCAGGGAAGCCCAAGAATACTGGAGTGGGTAGCCTATCCCTTCTCCAGCAGATCTTCACTCTGTAAGAATCGAACCAGGGTCTCCTGCATTGCAGGTGGATTCTTTACCATCTGAGCTACGAGGGAAGTCCAGCAAGCCAAATGCTAAATTCTGAAATTTGAAGCTGATAAAGGGGTTATTTACAAGGCAATCATGAGGAAACATGAGAAGTCTGAGCCCTATCACTTCAAAGGCAGGTGAGTAGGGATATTTATGGGTGCAGAGTGTAAGGAGCTCAAAGGGACAGGGCAAGGTGATTGAAGGCAGGAAAAAAGGTGAGGAAATCACAGCTTTGTGCAGGTGCATCTGAGTTACATGCTTTTTTATGGAATACTTGTTCAGAAGATGGTGGCATTAGTGTGATCTGTGGATGGAGTTTTTGACTTTCTTCTGAAAAAAAAAAATCATCTACTGTACATTTATGCAGGCCCACTTGAAAGTTCTATGGTTTTGACTGGTTTGAACTGGGAAAGCCTAGATCCATGATCTGAAAAAAACAAAACTCAAAGAATTATTGCTCTATAGTTTCCTGTATGTCAGACGAGTTATCTAAAGAGGTGGAGGAAGAAGTCCTGTAATGTACTGTCCAAGCTAGGGAATGCTTGCAGGGTAGGCAATTTACTTGAACAATGAAAGGGAGCTTGACAGGTGCGGCGGGATACCTTTTGTTGTTGTAGTTCTGTCACTAAGTCATGTCTGACTCTTTGTGACCCCATGGACTGCAGCATGAGAACTCCCTCTCTCCTCCACTGTCTCCTGGAATTGGTTCACATTCATGTGAGCCAATGATGATGCTATCCACCCATCCCATCCTCTACCACCCCCTTCTCCTTTTACTTTCAATCTTTCCCAGCATCAGGCTCTTTTCCAGTGTGTTGGCTTTTGCTTCAGGTGGCCAAAGTTTGGAGTTTCAGCTTCAGCGACAGTAGTTCCAATGAATATTCAGGGTTGATTTCCTTTTGGATTGACTGGTTTGATCTCCTTGCAGTTCGAGAGACTCTTAAGAGTCTTCTCCAGCACCACAGTCTGAAATCATCAATTCTTTGGAGCTCAGCTTTATTTATGGTCCAGCTCTCACATCCATACATGACTACTGGAAAAACAATAGTTTTGATTATATGGACCTTTGTCAGAAAAGCGGTGTCTCTGCTTTTTAATGTATTATGTTTTGCTATAGCTTTCCTTAAGGGAGCAGGTCATTAAGATCTTTTTTGTACAGTTCTTCCATGTATTCTTTCCATCTCTCCTTGATCTCTTCAGTGTCTACTAGACTTTTACCGCTTCTGTCCTTTATTGTGCCCATTTTAGGTGAAATATTCCCTTGATATTTCTGATTTTCCCAAAGAGATATCTAGTCTTTCCCCTTCCGTTGTTTCCCTCTATTTTTATGCACTGTTCATTGAAGAAGACCTTCTTATCTCTCTTTGCTGTTCTTTGGAATTCTGCATTCAGTTGGATTTATCTCTTCCTTTCTCCCTAGCCTTTCACTTCTCTTCTTTCTTCAGCTATTTGTAAAGCTTCCTCAGATAAACACTTTGCCTTCTTGCTTTTCTATTTCTTTGGTATGATTTGTTCACTGCCTCCTGTACAATATGGACCTCTGTCCATAGATCTTCAGGCACACTGTTTACTACATCTAATCCCTTGAATCTATTCATCACCTGCACTGCATATCTATAGGGGATTTGATTTAAATCATACCTGGCTGACCTAATGGTTTTCCCTGCTTTCTTTAGTTTAAGCCAGAATTTTGCTATGAGAAGTTGAAGATCTGAGCCACAGTCAGCTCCAGGTTTTGTCTTTGCTGATTGTATACAGCTTTGCTATCTTTGGCTACGTAGAATGTAATCAATTTGATTTTGGTATTGAGCATTTGGTGATGTCCATGTGTAAAGTCATCTCGTGTTGTTGAAAAAGGGTGTTTGCTATGACCAGTGCATTCTCTTGGCAGAATTCAGTTAACCTTTGCCCTGCTTCATTTTGTTCTCCGTGGCCAAACTTTCCTGTTACTACAGGTATCTCTTGACTTCCTACTTTTGCATTCCAATCCCCAATGAAGAATAGAATATTTTTTTTTTTTTTTGGTGTTAGTTCTAGGTCTTCTAGATCTTCACAGAACTGATCACCTTCAGCTTCTTTGGCATCAGTGGTAGAGGCATACATGTGAATTACTGTGATATTGAATGGCTCGCCTTGGAAATGAACAGAGATCATTCTATTATTTTTGAGGTTCACCCAAATATTGCATTTTGGACTCTTCTGTTGGTTATGAGGGCTACTGCATTTCTTCTATGGGATTTTTGCCCACAGTAGTAGATATGCTGCTACTGCTGCTAAGTCACTTCAGTCGTGTCCGACTCTGTGCGACCCCATAGATGGCAGCCCACCAGGCTCCCCCATCCCTGGGATTCTCCAGGCAAGAACACTGGAGTGGGTTGCCATTTCCTTCTCCAATGCATGAAAGTGAAAAGTGAAAAGTGAAAGTGAAGTCGCTCAGTCATGTCCGACTCCTAGCGACCCCATGGACTGCAGCCTACCAGACTCCTCTGTCCACAGGATTTTCCAGGCAAGAGTACTGGAGTGGGGTGCCATTGCCTTTTCCGGTAGTAGATACAATGGTCATCTGAATTAAATTCACTCATTCCCATCCATTTTAGTTGTCTGATTCCTAAGATGCCTATATTTATTCTTATCATCTCCTGCTTGACCACTTCCAATTTACCTTGTTTCATGGACCTAACTAACATTCTAGGTTCCTATGCAATATTGTTCTTTGCAGCATCAGATTTTATTTTCATCACCAGACATATCCACAACTGAAGGTCATTTCTGCTTTGGCTCAGACCCTTCATTCTTTCTGAGGGTATTAGTAGTTGTCCTTCTCTCTTCCCCAGTAGCAAATTTGACACCTTCTGACCTGGGGGACTCATCTTCGGCGTCATATCTTTTTGTCTTTTTATACAGTTCATGAGGTTCTCATGGCAAGTATCCTGGGGTGGTTTGCCACTCCCTCCTCCAGTGGATCACATTTTGTCAGAACTCTTCACTGTGACCTGTCCATCTTGGGTGGCCCTGTATGGCATGACTCATAGCTTCATGAGTTATGCAAGCCCCTTTGCCATGACAAGAAGTGATCTGTGAAGAGGTTGAACAGCTGCCACGTTGAGGACAAGGTTATTTGCAACTGACCCACGTTAGTTTCTCCCCTGGCTCCAAGTTTCCAAAGAGACAACAGTGTCCACCCTCAGTGGCCCTCAGACTTGGAAATGTCTGAGTTCCCAGGGCTGGGTACCTCACTCTCCACTCACACTCTCAGATTTAGTGTTTTTAAGCCAATTTGCTGAGCTGATCCCATCATTCTGGAAAGTAAAGAGCTTAAAGATTAACAATATCTCCTCTTTGTTACTCCCTTTAAATTTCTAGTCTCCATTCAGAGAAAAAATTTTAATCTTGATCCTACCTAATAGGAAAAAAAAAATTTCACACTGTTTGGGTCATTCACTGGGTACTTTTAGATATACTCAGCTGCATTCTCCTCAGCTGCCATCCTTACTTGTCACCGTGATTATGAGCTGAGAGAAGCCATAATCTTCTTCCTTCAGAGAAGCCATGACTTTAAGCCAACCGTATCCCCAATTGCTTTTCTCTTGCTCCTTGATTGGTTCATGATCTGCTATGTTGCCCACATAACAGGTGGCAACTTGATACAAGGACTTGTTTATATTCAGATTTTAAGGAGAAAGAAACCATTGTCTTTAGGAAGTTGTTCTAATTCTGGGACATTTTGGTTATTTTGATCTGTCAAAAATCCCCAATAATAATGCTTTTAGTTTTATTTATTTATTTTTATTATTAGTCTCCTTAAGGAAGATACTAAACTCCTCCTGTCTCACACCTAGGGCTATGGAGTGCTCCTATTAGGAAAACTCAATCAGTGTTTGTAGAGCAAATCCAGGAATGATTCCTTGACTGTCATGCCCTCTACCCACACTTTCTCTTTTTTGAATGAATATGTGATTCTGTCAATTCATCTGAGTAAAGACAAAGATACAACCATGATTAACCTGATAGTCTAGAATACAATTAGGTATGACTTTCTGATTGGAAGGTAGTAGTTGAAAAGATGGAAAATGTGATTAGAAAGGTCTAGAAAGGTCTTTGTTACCAAGGAAGAGATTCAGAATTTTCTTGCTCTGTGGTCACTGCCTGGGTTCTCCAACAGAACAGAGGTCTGCATATCCTGCCAGCCACAGCAGAGCTGGTAAGATAACAGTTTCAGTTAAGGACATCGAGCTTTCCCCTGTGGTAACCTGGTCTTGAATGATGGCATGGAGTTAGGCATGGCAGGGAGATTTTCCTTTTTCTTCCTTTTCAGTGAATAGATTTAAGGTTTTGGTTTTGCCTCTAAGTGTAGCTTTGCTATTAACAGCAAACATCTTGATCTGTAATTTGATGTGTATCATTTTAAAACACTTTAACCTACCAGAGTTACTTTTTAATAAAAAATATCTATTTGGAATTTTATTTCCTGACATTTAAAAAAATTAGTTTGAGAACAAATAGCATTCATTTTGGTGGTATCTCCTTAAGCTTTCCCAGCCAGGTTGCTTGTGGGAACTGAGGATGGAGGCCCTGTTGGTTCACATGACCCTCCTATTCCCACAGATTAGGGGTCTAAGTATAGTCTGAGAGTTTTTCCCCAAAATAGATTGTTTTACACTCATAGTACCCACTTCCAAGTAAGGCATGATTAAACAAAGATGTGGAAAAAAATGAACAGGGTAGTGGTTGATGTTTCCATATCCATGATACTTGCAAGATATTACTTATGGTGCCAGAATCGGTGAACCTAAGTTATTGTGCCAAAAGAGCCCAGAATATAATTTGTGTAAACAAAGGCTCTTCCACCACTGCCAGAGCAATGACTATGGCCCTGATTTGCTTCCTCTAAAGGTTGAGGAGAAGGTCATACACATGAAGGTCATACTCAGCCTGAGAAGGATGACTTATTCCCTGCAAATATTCATAGGATTCTTTTTAGAGCAGAGTCAGCACGAGTGTCTGGAATGCTCTCAGACTCCTGGACCTGGCAGCAATGAGCCTACTGAGGGACGAGGCCTCAGCCATCTCCACTTTGGAGTATCTGCCCACAGAGCTCTTCTCACCACTGTTTATTTCAACCTCCTTTGGAGACACAGTGAGACCTTGAAGGCCATGGTGCAAGCCTGGCCCTATGTCTGCCTGCCTTTGCGGGAGGAGGGGTGTGATGCAGATGTTTCACTAGGGAACCTACAAGCAGTGTTGGATGGGCTTGGCTTCCTGCTTGCCCAGAAGGATCGCCCCAGGTGAGTCTGATCCAAGTATCCTGGTAAGGTCCTAGACATCCTGAAGAGACAGCTGGTGTCATAAGAGTGGCTGGCCAAGGGATGGACCAGAGGTTTCTGAAGATGCCAAAGAAGAAGCTCAGAGGCCTTGGCTATTGCTCAGTTCACTTTGAGAAATGCTTTCCAACAGTGCAGGAGTGCCTAAAATGCAAGAGAACATGCAAGTACATGTCCCAGCCTTCTCCCAGGGATGCCTAAGGGCACTGGAAGTAGAAAGCCAGAGAAAACGGAAGGGCAAAAGGAGATGGAGGAAGGTGAGGCAGAGAGAGAAGAAGAGGGCCAAGCAGCAGGTGATGTTAGGAATGTGAAATAAAAGCACACATGGGAAGTCTGAGTGTTGCCTAAAATTCTGAGACTGTGATTTCATTCTATGTGAATCTTAAAGCATTACACCCCATCTGCTGTTTCCCCACAGGAGGTGCAAACTAGAGAAGGGCCTTGGATGAGGAGGAAGTATAGTGGAAAGGCTTGTTCTGTCTGTATCATTGGGATTTTTACAATGAGAATATCACCCTGTCTTCCTTGGGCATAACCAACAAAAGCATGGAAAACAAAAAAAGTTGTCCCTAATTACTGAATCAAACCTGCTTGCTCACCACAATGCAGTGAAGCTAATATACTAACATGGGGATGGCAGAGAAAAGTGCAGAATTTATTACAGGCACTGAACAAAGAACAGGGACAACCACTTGCTCAAAAGGGCAAAATTTCCGGATGACTTTCAGGAAAAGACTTTTGAATACAGAGTGAGGGAGAGTGCTGTGGGGAGCAGCTCCAAGGCAATCTTCTGATTAGTTGGTGATGATGTAATTGGAAGCCAACTTCATCAACCTTCTTCTTCCAATTGGTCTATGGTCTACTCGCTTCTGGTCAGCATGCTGTTAACTTCTTCCACCTGGTGGGAGTTTCAGTGTCTACAAACAGCTCAAGAACATGGCTCAGATATTATCTGTAGCCCTTGAAGAGGTTTTCAAGATCCTTGAATTTGATGAATGGCTAAACTATTATTATTGTCTGTTGCTTGTTTCCCCCTGTTTCCCCATTTTCTCATATTTTCTGTTTATATTTATTCTTTGGAACTTGAGGAAGACCTAGAAGCCTAAAGGTTCTCTACAAACAAGAGGCAGGAGGAGAACTTGGTGGGGGATCAGCTCCAGGAATGCCCCATAGGGTCCTGTCCTGTTACAGGTTCATAGGAGCCTAAAGCTTCTCTACAAACAAGAGGCAGGAGGAGTACTTGGTGGAGGATCAGTCCAGGAATGCCGCATAGGGTCCTGTCTGGTTACAGGCGCATATGCAGTTTACATGGTGCAATGTGTTGACCACAAGTGTTATTTCTTCCATATCCAACTTATTTGTGTTATTGATAGCCAGCTAAAGTTGACATTCCCCAGATTTGCATTTCAGTCCAAAATAACATTTCACTATAAACTGACTTTAAAGATTTTCAGGAAGTTATAAACTTTTACTGCTCATCAGGCTTGCTGTTCATTTGTGGGACCACAGAGTGTAGTGGCAAACCGAGGAAGCAATTAAGATGTCTTTCTGTAGGTGAATGAATAAATAATGTCTGGTTTATTCAGGTAACATGAGACATAAAAAGACATTGAAATAACTTACATGTGGCAAGGAGGGAAAAAGTAGGAAAAGACCCATTTAATTAGTGCCTTACTATATGCCAGGTTGGTAGCCAAGCTCTCAAGTGCTTCATCTCATTGAATCCTAGAAAATCCCAGGATCTAGGTTTGTATCATTGTCTTCCTTTACACACACACACACACACACACACACACACACACGCACACCAGAAAAACTGAGCTCTTGCCTAAGATCCCCCATTCCTATATCCGCCCCCCACACCTCGAATCAGCAACACCAGTCCATGAAACCTCAGCAGACAGTTTTTCTGTGAATGCCTTCTCTTTAGGGTCATTATGATGGTAAATTTTCTTGTGTAAATGTTCTTATGTAAAAAAAGTGCTGGTAAAACAAGAGTTATGTTTGAAGGTGTTTCTGGAAGAAATAAGCATTGGAAAGGACTGAGTCAAGAGACCTGCCCTCACCATTGTGAGTGGGCATCTCGCAGTCCTTGGGTTCTAAATGAAGCAAGGAGGGCAAATTTTCTCCTCTCTTTCTTCTTACCTACAAACATTGAAGCTTCTGGCTCTCAAGCCTCCATGCTATGAAATTTAAATGGTGGTTCCCTGCTTCTTAGGTTTTTGGCCTCAGACTTGGACTAACACCATCAGCTTACCTAGTTTTGAGCTTTAATCCCCAGTCTGAGTTGTAGCACTGGCTTTGCAGGTTGTCTAGGTTACAGATAGCAGATTGTGTAACCAGGCAAGCCCATTACCATAATGGAAGTCTTCCTATATGCATAACAAGTGACCCTGGAAAACACTGATTTGAAATGCTCAGTTGACTTACACACAAACATTTATCAAGAGTAAATGTCATTTTACAGGATCTGGTTGGGGAAAATAAGGATGTGGAAATGAGGAAATGGAGGGCAGACTATAAATTATACGGGGATTTTCAGCTGAGTAGGAGTAGCACCCTTCACTGACACACTGTTCAACAATCAGCTGCACAATAGTGGTTACTCAGGAGAACCCTAACAACTAAAATGTCTTACCACAGGCAAGGAAACTGAAAGATGTTTTGTATAAATCCTGATATCTGGTGTCAAAACATGCTATGCTCATCTTCCTTAATGGGGAGATACAGAAGGTGTTATGAAAGTCATTCTTTCATTAATATAACCTAGCCCCCAAAGGATGTAATTTTTAATAAGAAATTTAAACAAACCCACGTTACATGCCCATATAGTTTTAGTTTTTTGTTCAGAGAAATTTGTATAACTTCACAGGTCCAACTAGAATAATTCAAGGACTATTACCCACTGGGGTAACTGGGTAGTGAGATGCAGAGGCTCAGCTTATCTGCAGTGCAGATGACCACTTCCAGAACTGTGAGCAATGCCTTGTGCAGAAAAGCCATTTCCCAACACACAGAAGTGCCAAGAAGTGAAACTTATAGATCCACGAGGAGAAACATGGGGACTACTCATGTCTAAGGTCATGGTGTGAGTCAGCAATCAGGGCCCTGCAAAGAAATCTTCTTTCTAATGGCTTATTGGACACTGGGTATGTTCACCCTTGTATGTATTAGCCATTGAACAAACATAGGAATATGTAAGGAGGTAAGAGATGTCCCTTAAGTCTCAACATTCAAAAAACTAAGATCATAGCATCAGGTTCCATCACATCATGCAAATAGATGGGGAAAAAGTGGAAACACTGACAGACTTTATTTTCTTGGGCTCCAAAATCACTGTGTACAGTGACTACAGCCATGAAATTAAAAGACACTTGCTCCTTGGAAAGAAAGCTATGGCAAACTAGGACAGGGTATTAAAAAGCAGAGACATCACTTTGACAACAAGGGTCTGTATAGTCAAAGCTATGGTTTTTCCAGTAGTCATGTATTGATGAGAGTTGGACCATAAAGAAGGTTGAGCACCAAAGAACTGATGCTTTCAAACTGTGGTGCTGAAGAAGACTCTTGAGAGTCCCTTGAATTTCAAGGAGATCAAACAAGTCAATCCTAAAGGAAATCAACCCTGAACATTCATTGGAAGGACTGATGCTGAAGCTGAAGCTCCAATTCTCTGGCCACCTGTTGTGAAGAGCTGACTTATTGGAAAAAGACTCTGATGCTGGGAAAGACTGAAGGGAAAAGGGGAAGGTGGTGGAAGAGGATGAGATGGCTAAATAGCATCACTGAATCAGTGGACATGAATCTGAGCAAACTCTGGAGATATGCCTCAGACAGAATAAAGAATGGGTGAAAATGGTAGTTTCAGAAACTCTGAATTTTTTTTTAATCTGCATCTGGAGATTCCTGCAATGTAAAGTGAGGGAAAAAAAAAAGATGATACATGGAGGGCAGCAGTTGGTTTACACTGAGCGTCTCTTTATTTCTGATTATTTCTTTACAATCATCTACCCAGGGATAGCTCCAACATGTGGGTCACAAGCTTGAATCCACCTTCAGAAGTTTAGGTTTATAATTCTTACTCTGTAGGACACATGTACACAAATTCCATTACTGCTCAGCATCAGCTATTCCCTCTGCAGTCCTGCACCCCTGCAGGATCACTTTCCCTTTTTACATTCACACTGAGCAAATGTCTGAAACCATGGGTCTCTTTTCCCTTCACAAAGTACCAGTAATATAGATTTCAGTTTCCAAATGCTCAGAAGAAAGCTTCTGATCGATGCACCCAACTAGGCAGAGGTGTTACTGCCATATGTGATGGGCTCAGGATGATCGAATGTGTCCTCTCCACAGTGAGGACAGGGGCTGGAACTAATCCAGATGGTCCTGGGACGTCCCAAGTCCTTCAGAATCTCAAGCAGTTCAGCTCGACACTGAGCAAGTCTCCCCATTTGGAGGATTCCCAGAGAGCTGAAACTCTCCTGAGGGACAGGGTACAGTTCTTGACATAAACTGGGCAGCGCCGAGGTGTGTCGAAGCATCTTATCCATGATGGCCATGGAGAGGAAGTTTCCACGTATGCTAAAGAAATTAAGCTGGAAACAGTGGCTCAGGGCAGGCAGGATGGCCTCAAGTTGCGAATCCATGATCCCACACTGATCTAAGTACAGTTCCTGGAGGGTGGCTGCAACTTTCTCCAGCAGACCTGGAAGGAGCTCAGGACTAGAGTAGGTCAGGGTGACACCACTCAGATCCAGGCCCTTTAGCTGACTGATATTCGGACACTGGGAAAGATGGATCAAGTCTGAATTCGTAAGGAGGCAGTGAGTTATTCCAAGGGTGTCCAAGGGGTTTGTCAGGCACCTGGGGAGAAGTAGAATTATAATGTCTTAAAAACTGGGGTGGAAGGTGACCTCAAGGTGAGAGACAAGAAATTTGCTAAAGGCCAAGGGTGGTCTGTCCGTCTGATAATGATCATTACCCAGAATTCCCAGTCTCATTTAAGCCTGAGTCCTTTAACCTTCACAGTATGTCTGGATCAAGTTCACAGAACCTGGAAAACTCTCTTTCCTCATCTATGTAGTAGAGTAAAACACATTCCGCTTCCTTATGAGTATGAATGAAGATCATAGAATGGACTAGAACAAGCTCACAGCAGAGCCCGACATCTTGTCTCAATCAACAATGGGCATCACTGAATGTTAATAGTAAGAGACATACTTAAAATGCTTCCTACTCAGACTTCCTTCCACCCATGCCTGGGCCCCAGGCATACCCAGAAGCCAGGTGAGGTTTCTGGGTGACATGCATAGAGGACCAGTCTGGGCAAGGCCTCACAACATCCCATGAAGATGGCACTTTGCAGGGTCTCACTTACATCCCTGCATTAGCTGCAAGCCATCTACCAGCTTTTATGATCCCTTTGGCTCCTATTCTACTACTATCACCTCCAGAATCATGCATTTCCCATATATCAATTATCTTATCTGGAGCAAAAAGCCTTTTACAGACAGGGAATTTGAGACAGGCTTGTTGTGATCACAAAAGTGTTAAGCACAGAGCTTTGGTTTAGAAATGTTCAAACATGGAGTTTTCCCTCTTTAATTTCCCCTTCTCTTACCTATTTTCAAGTCATCTAAATTAAGATATCCCTTCTTAAGGAAGAAATCATATACCCAACCACTAGATCCTAAAGCTTAGTCTATAGAGCTACCTACAAGGTGTCCCTTTCCAGAGCCTCTATCCAGCTTGAACACCTACCTTGATTTGGGTGGTTATGTGATACCACAGTTCAGAACAGAACAGCAAAGGAGATAGTATGCTTGACATTCTAGAGGGTTTTGGGTTTTTGTTTTTTTTGACCAATAAATAAAGTGTTGCTTTTTTTTTTAATAGTCTGTGCATGGCCTGCGTTCTTGACCCTTTAGCACCTTCTCCCAGTCAGTGCACCTGAGGCTTCTGTGGCAGGGGTTTGTCATTCCCCTCCTAGGGTGCCTGAACTCTTTCCCCAGGGGCTAGGCACAAAATATCAAGTAGGAGCTTTTGCTCCTTGCTTCTAAACTTTGCCAGCCACTGTGCCTCAACCTCTGCATGTCCCCCTACCCCGACCTTTCTTCTGATGTAGATAAAGAAATACTGCAAGCCTATATCTTATAGCCCTCCTGTAATTTGGAGGGCTATGAAAATTTTGAGGAGAAGGGGGTGACAGAGGTTGAAATGGTTGGATGGCATCATCAACCTAATGGACATGAGTTTGAGCAAACTCCAGGAGATAGTGAAGGACAGGGAAGCATGGTGTGCTGCAGTCCATGGGGTCACAAAGAGTTGTACATGACTGAACGACTGAACAACAGCACGAAAATTCTAGGGAAATTCTCCTTTGATACCCTATCCTGTTTTCCCTGCCCTGGCCCCTGGGCTCTAAGAGTGCAAGCTTCCCCAACTCAGATACCAGGGAAACCGAGTTCTGTGCCTGGAGGGGAGGGGGGTGGTGAGTTGTGTTCACTGTTACCTGGCCAGTGGTGCACACTCACCTGAGCATCTGGTCCAGGCATCCTTCCAGGAAGAAGGCAGATTCCAGAAAGAGATCCTGGAGGTAGTGCAGCCTGAGGAACTGAGAAGTAATTTGGACAACATGCTGCTCCTCCTGATCTTCAAGTGTGGATATGTCTGTGTGAGAGAGAAGGAGTCTCTGCATATTGCTCATCTGGCCCAGGAGAGGAGCAAACACAGCCAGGCTGGACAGCCGCCAGGTACAATGTACTCGCACCTCCTCAACACAGTCCAGCTGCACCATACTCAGGATCTTCATAATATTGTCTCTGGGCATTGACTCTATCTTTAGTTTCTTACAGCACAGGTGTATGGAAGCTTTCCTCTCCTCCACCCATCTCATGAGGTAGGTGAGGAATCCATCCATGGTCCTTCCATTGATGTGAAGTTCTATGAACACCTCCAAGGGACCCAAAGTCTGATGTGTCCTTGGGCCTCTTCTTAGCCACTGGTTCTTCTAATGAGCTTGAGGACACCTGGACACTGGATCCAGACCACATTCTCCAGAAGTCCTGGCCAGTATTTCTTAAATCCAGCACTTGCAGTTTGCACCTCCTGTGGGGGGAAGAGTAGATTGGTAGAGATGGTTTCAAGATCCACCAAAATAAAACCACAGCCTCAGAATTTAGGCGATACTCAGACATCCCACCTGAGCTTTTACTTCACATTCTCGACATTTCCCTCTTCTTCCCTCTCTGCCTCAGTTTCCTGCATCTCCTCTTCCCCTTCCATCTTTCCTTTTATCCACTTCTACACCTTCCTTAAGCATCACCAGAAGGAGGCAGCAGAGAAGGCAATGGCACCCCACTCCAGTACTCTTGCTTGGAAAATCCCATGGATGGAGGAGCCTGGTGGGCTTCTGTCTATGGGGTCGCACAGAGTCAGACACGACTGAAGCAACTTAGTAGCAGCAGCAGCAGAAGGAGGCAGAAAGTGTACTTTCAGGTTCCCTTGCATCTTAGGCACTCCTACACTTCCTGAAAACATTTCCCAGAGTGTGTTCAGCAATGGCTAAGTCTCTGTACTTCCTCATTGGCATCATCAGAAGCCTCTGGTCTATCCCTTGGCCATTCACACTCTGACCTCAGCTGTCTCTTCAAAGACTCCCCTGACTCTACCAGTCTACTTCAATCAGACTCACCTGGGTTGATCCTTCTGGGAAAGCAGGACATCAAGTCCATCCAGCATTGCTTGTAAGGTTCCCAGGTGAGGCATCTCCATCAGTCCCCCCAGAGGCAGGCGGACAAAGGGCCAAGCTTGCACCATGGCCTTCAGTGTCTCTCTGCAACTCCCATAGAAGGCTTCCATGAAGAGTGGGGGGAAGAGCTCGATGGGCAGATACTCCAGAGCAGAAATGGCCAAGGCCTCATCCCTCAGCAGGCTCAACACCGCTTGGTCCAGGAGTCTGGGTGGATTCCAGATACTCATTCTGACTCTGCTCAAAAAGAATCCTGTGGAAACTTGCAGGGAAGAAGGCAAGCATGAGCACCCTTTCACTGGTATTCCCATTCTTCAGAGGAACCAACTCATAGCCATATCCACTGCTCCCATGGGGCTGGAAAACTCAGGGATCAAACATTGGTGTCCAGCATTACAGGCAGATTCTTTACCATCTGAGCCACGAAGGAAGCCCAGAAGACCCCCAGTTTACCAGAATTTTACTCTAGTTTTCATGGGTGAAAATCCATAATGCTGCTTCTACAGGGACCAGAGCAAGAATTTCATAAGTACTAAGGAGGAAGAAGCCCAAACACTTGCCCATCAATTTCCATTCACTGCTTTGCTTTATTATGATGAACTGGGAAGTGGATACCCCAAGCCTGAAGGCTGACCCTAATTATTTTGGTGAAAACTTTAACACTTTCTTAGGGTCCTGCTGCTGCTGCTGCTGCTGCTAAGTCGCTTCAGTCATGTCTGACTTTGGGTGACCCCATAGACGGCAGCCCTGGAGAGGGCAATGGCACCCCACGCCAGCACTCTTGCCTGGAAAATCCCATGGACGGAGGAGCCTGGTGGGCTGCAGTCCATGGGGTTGCGAAGAGTCGGACACGACTGAGTGACTTCACTTTCACGCATCGGAGAAGGAAATGGCAACCCACTCCAGTGTTCTTGCCTGGAGAATCCCAGGGATGGGGGAGCCTGGTGGGCTGCTATCTATGGGGTTGCAGAGAGTCAGACATGACTGAAGCGACTTAGCAGCAGCATAGACGGCAACACAGACGGTCTTCCCAACACAGGGATTGAACCCTCATCTCATTATGTCTCCTGCATTGGCAGGCAGGTTCTTTACCACTAACAAGGTGCAGCAGATGGGGATCCATCTGCCAATACAGAGACATGGGTTCGATCCCTAGTCCAAGAAAATTCCACATGCTGCAGAGCAACTGAGTCAGTGTGCCATAACTACCAAGCCCACATGCTGCAGTTACTGAAGCCCATGCATCTACAGCCTATGCTCTGAAATAAGAGAAGCCAATGCACTGAAAAGCTTGTGCGCTGCAATCAAGAGTAACCCTTGCTAGGTGCAACCAGAGAAAACCCGAGCAAATGAAGCTAATGGAGACATAGCAACGCCAAAAAACAAAAACAAAAACAAAAACATGGATAAAGACTAACTAAAAAAATCTCTCCCTGCCATCCTGAGCTATATGACACAATTCAAGACCACTGACCATAGATAAGGTAAGAGAGTCCTTAACTAAGGTCAGTAACTTACCAACTCTGATGTGGTTGTCAGGATGGGCTCAGTCCTAAGACTGGATGAGATCCCAGATAGTAATTCCAGAAGGCAAAGTTTCTGCATCTTTTCTTTGGTGCCTGAGACTTTTAAAGGCCTTTTTAATAACATCTTCCCCCTTGCCCAACTACAAACAGCCAACCAGAAAGTGGTGCCTGATTAGATTCCAGACTGTCCATCAGATTAATCCTGATTGGGTTTTTGCCTATAACCAGTTGAATTGATTGAATCCAATATCATTCAGGAGAGTTTAAATGAGGGGAGGAGAGCCACAGACTCAACCATTGATTCACTCCAGGAACATTGATTGAGTTTTACTATTAGGGTGTGTTATAGCCAAGGGTGTGAGACAAGGAAGAAATTGTTTCCAGATATTGGATGGGAAATTAGAAAACATCAGTTTGGGAGGGTATTTGGTCAAAATAATAAAAATGTTCCAGAATTAAAACAGCTTCAAATAGATATTAAGAAGAGGTGGCAAGAATACAGAGAAGAACTATACAAAAAAGATCTTCATGACCCAGATAACTACAATGGTGCGATCACTCACCTAGGGCCAGACATCCTGGAATGCGAAGTCAAGTAGGCCTTAGGAAGCATCACTATGAACAAAGCTAGAGGAGGTGATGGAATTCCAGTTGAACTATTTCAAATCATAAAAGATGATGCTGTGAAAGTGCTGCACTCAACATGCCAGCAAATTTGGAAAACTCAGCAGTGGCCACAGGATGGGAAAAGGTCAGTTTCCATTCCAATCCCAAAGAAAGGCAATGCCAAAGAATGTTCAAACTACTGCACAATTGCACTCATCTCACATGCTAGCAAAGTAATCCTCAAAATTCTCCAAGCCAGGTTTCAACAGTATGTGAACTGTGAACTTCCAGATGTTCAAGCTGGATTTAGAAAAGGCAGAGGAAGCACAGATCAGATTGCCAACATCCACTGGATCATCAAAAAAACAAGAGTTCCAAAAAACATCTGCTTCTGCTTTATCGACTATGCCAAAGCCTTTGACTGTGTGGATCACAACAAACTGGAAAATTCTTAAAGAGATGGGAATACCAGACCACCTGTCCTGCCTCCTGAGAAATTTGTATGGCAGTCAAGAAGCAACAGTTAGAACTGGACATGGAACAACAGACTAGTTCCAAATTGGGAAAGGAGTACATCAAGGCTGTATATTATCACCCTGCTTATTTAACTTACATGCAGAGTACATCACGTGAAATGCAGAGCTGGATGAAGCACAAGCTGGAATCAAGATTGCCGGGAGAAATATCAATAACCTCAGATATGCAGATGACACCATTCTTATGGCAGAAAGCGAAGAAACACTAAAAAGCCTCTTGATGAAAGTGAAAGAGGAGAGTGAAAAAGCTGGCTTAAAACTCAACATTCAGAAAACTAAGATCATGGCATCCAGTCCCATCACTTCATGGCAAATAGATGGGGAAATAATGGAAACATTGAGAGACTATTTTTGGGGGCTTCAAAATCACTGCAGATGGTGACTGCATCATGAAATTAAAAGATGATTGCTTCTTGGAAGAAAGGCCATGACCAGCCTAGACAGCATATCAAAAAGGAGAGACATTGCTTTGCCAACAAAGGTCTGTCTAGTCAAAGCTATGGTTTTTCCTAGTCATGTATGGATGTGAGAGTTGGACTATGAATAAAACTGAGCACTGAAGAATTAATGCTTTTTAACTGTGGTGTTGGAGAAGACTCTTGAGAGTCCCTTGGACTGCAAGGAGATCCAATCAGTCAATCTTAAAGGAAATCATCCCTGAATATTCATTGGAAGGACTGATGCTGAAGCTGAAACTTCAGAATTTTAGCTACCTGATTCGAAGAACTGACTCATTGGAAAATACCCTGATGCTGGGAAAGATTGAAGACAGGAGAGGAAGGGGACAACAGAGGATGACATGATTGGATGGCATCACCGACTCAATGGACATGAGTTTGAATAGGTTCCAGGAGTTGGTGATGGATAGGGAAGCCCAGCGTGCTGCAGTCCATGGGGTCGCAAAGAGATGGACATGACTGAGCGACTGAACTGAACTGAATCATTCCCAAAGAAAGCATCATAAACTTATCTATATCAAGTTGTCACTTAGGTGTGGTATCAGAAACACAGCAGATCATGAGGCTATTCAGGGAGCAAGAGTAATGCAACTGGTGATGTGCTTGGTTAAGTGGTGATATGCAGGGTTAAGTCATGGTAGCATTTGCCTATAAAGCCATCTGGTCCTGGACTTCTGTTTTTTGGACGCTTTAAAGCCACAGTTTCAATTATAGTACTTATGATTTGGCTGTTTATATTTTCCATTTCTATCTTTGTGTAGTCTTGGATGGTTGTACCTTTCTAAGAATTTGTCCATTTCTTCTAGGTTGTCCATTTTATTGGCTTATAGTTGCTTTCAGGAGTCTCTTAATTCTGTCCATTTCTGTGGTGTCAGTTGTAACTTCTACTTTATCATTTCTAATTTCATAGATTTGAGTCCTATTGGCTTTTTTCTTGATGAATCTGGCTAAATAAAGGTTTATCAGTTTTTCAAAAAATCAGCTTTTAGTTTCATTGATCTCTTTTATTGTTTTCTTCATCTCCGTTTCGTTTATTTGTGATCTGATATGATCTTTATCTGATTTTTACTTCTACTAACTTTGGGGTTTGCTTGTTCTTCTCTTTCTAGTTGCTTCAAGTTTAAGGTAAGGTTGTTTATTTGACATTTGTCTTGTTTCCTCAGGTTAGGTTGTGTTGCTATAAATGTGTCTCTTAGAACTACTCTTGCTACATTGCATTGCTTTAGATCATTGTGATTTAAAGGTCATTGTCTCTAGGTTTTTTTTAAGTATCCTCTCTGATTTTTTTGGTGATCAATTGGTTGTTTTGTAATGTATTGTTTAGTCTCTACGTGTTTGTGCTTCTTTTTTTTTTTTTTCCATTTTCCCCTGTATTTGATTTCTAATATCATTGCAATATGATCTTAAAAGATGCTTAATATGATTTCAATTTTCTTCAGTTAACCAAGGCTTGATTTGTGCCCAAAGATGTTATCTATCCTGAAGAATGTTCCATATGAACTTGAGAAGAAACTGTATTCTGTTGCTTTTGGAGGGAATGTTCCACAAATTTCAAGTTCGTCTTGTCTAATGTGCCATTTAAGGCATGTGTTTCCTTATTGATTTTCTCCCTGGATGATCTGTCCATTGTTATCTGTCCGCTGTTAAAGTTCCCACTATTATTGTATTGCTGTTTATATCCTCTTTTATGGCTCTTAGTCTTTGCCTTATATATTGAGGTACTCCCATTTTTGGTGCATATATATTTGCAATTGTTATACCTTCTTCTTAGGTTGATCGCTTATCATTATGTAGTGTCCTTCCTTGTTCTTGTAACAGTCTTTATTCTCTGATGTGAGTATCATTACTGTGGCTTAAAAAAAGCCTGTTGCATAGTCTAATTCTATCCCCTTACTTTCTAGTCTGTATTTGTCCCTAGGTCTGAAGTGGATCTCTTGTAGACAGCATATATATGGGCCCTGTTTTTGTATTCATTCAGCCAATCTATGTCTTTTGATTGGAGAATTGAATCCATTTATATGTAAAGTAATTATTGGTATGTGTGTTCCTATTAACAATTTTTTAATTGTTTTTGATTTGTTTTTGTTGGATTTTTTTCTTCCCTTCCTCTTCTGTTTTCTGCTCTTGTGATTTGATTTGCTGCCTATCTTTAGTGTTGTGTTTGGATTGCTTTTTCTTTTTTTGTTTGTGTATCTTTTGTAGCTTTTTAGTTTGCAGGTCTCATGAGATTCTGAAGTCTATATATACAAGTTTGTTTTAAGTTATTGGTCCATTGCTTCTCGGCCTTTTGGCTAAGATCAAGTGTAAGTTACTGGTCCCTTTCTCACCTAGAGGAGTTCCTTTAGCATTTGTTTTGAACAGCTGGTTTGGTGCTGCTGAATTCTTTCAGCTTTTGCTTCAATGTAAAGCTTTTGGTTTCTCCATGAAATCTGTATGAAAGTCTTGATTAGAGCATTCTTGGTTGCAGGTTTTTCCCTTTCATCACTTGAAACATATGCCACTCCCTTCTGACCTGCAGAGTTTCTGCTAAAAATCAGCTGATAACCTTATGGTGATTCCTTTGTGTGCTGTTTGTTGCTTTTAATATCTTTTCTTTGTCTTTAATTTTTTTTTCAGTTTTACTAATATATGTTGCCACATTCTTCCTTGGTTTCCTACTGTATGGGACTCTGTGATTCCTGGACTTTAGTGAGTATTTCACTTCTCATGTTAGTGAAGTTTTCAGTTATAATCTCTTCAAATACTTTCTCAGGAACTTTCTCTTTTCCTTCCTCTACTGGGACCCCAATAATGCGAATGTTGGTCCATTTAATTAAGTCCCAGAGGTCAACATTGTCTTTGTCCTCTTTTCCTTTTATTCTTTTTTCTTTATTCTCTTCTGTGGCAGTGATTTCCACCTTTCTGTCTTCTAGCTTACTTATTCATACTTCTGCCTAAGTTACTCTTAGGTAACAGACTTCTTCTAGTGTATTTTTTCATTTCACTTATTACATTGTTATCTCAGTGTGTGCTTTAAATCTTTTAGCTCCTTGTTAAACATTTCTTGTTTCTTCTTGATCTATGCCTCCATTCTTTTTCTGAGATTTTGGGTCATCTTTACAATCATTACTGTACATTCTTTTTCAAGTTGACTATTGCCAACAAAGGTTCGTCTAGTCAAGGCTATGGTTTTTCCTGTGGTCATGTATGGATGTGAGAATTGGACTGTGAAGAAGGCTGAGCACCGAAGAATTGATGCTTTTGAACTGTGGTATTGGAGAAGACTCTTGAGAGTCCCTTGGACTGCAAGGAGATCCAACCAGTCCATTCTGAAGGAGATCAGCCCTGGGATTTCTTTGGAAGGAATGATGCTGAAGCTGAAACTCCAGTACTTTGGCCACCTCATTCGAAGAGTTGACTCATTGGAAAAGACTCTGATGCTGGGAGGGATTGGGGGCAAGAGGAGAAGGGGATGACAGAGGATGAGATGGCTGGATGGCATCACTGACTTGTTGGACGTGAGTCTGAGTGAACTCCGGGAGTTGGTGATGGACAGGGAGGCCTGGCGTGCTGTGATTCATGAGGTTGAAAAGAGTCGGACACGACTGAGTGACTGATCTGATCTCCTCTTCATTTAGTTCCTCTTGTGAGTTTTATTTTGTAACTTCATTTGCAGTATATTTCTCTGTTGTTTCATTTTGTTTAACTTTCTGTGTTCATGGTCTCCTTTCTGAAAACTGTGGGATTGTAGTTCCTCTTGCTTATGGTGTCTGCCTCTTCAAGGGTGAGGTTGGTCCAGGGACTTCTGCAGGGAGGTGGGGGAGGACTGATTCTTGCCCTCTGGTAGGTGAAGTTGGATCTCTTTCCTCTGATGTGAAGGACCATGTGAAGGACCATGTTTTGAGGTAGCTGTGAGCTCATGTCTTTAGGCTGCTTGTTTGCTGATGGGTGGGGCTGTGTTCCCATCTTTCTGGTTGTTTGGCTTGAGGTATTCCAGCTCTCCTTGTTGTTCAGTCACTAAGTCCTGTCTGACTCTTTGAGATCACATGGACTGCAGTATGCCAGGTTTCTCTGTCCTTCACTATATCCCAGAGTTTGCTCAAACACATGTCCATTGAATCTGGGATGCCATCCAACCATCTCATCCTCTGTTACCCGCTTCTCCTGTCCTCAATCTTTCCCAGCATAGGTGTCTTTTCCAATGAGCTGGCTCTTCACATGAGGTGGCCAAAGTATTGAATCTTGAGCTTCCACATCAGTCCCTCCAATGAATATTAAGAGTTGATTTCCTTTAGGATTGACTGGTTTGATCTCCTTGCTGTCCAAGGGACTCTCTAGTCTTCTCCAGCACCACAGTTTGAAAGCATCAATTCTTTGGTGCTCAGCCTTCCTTATGGTTCAACTCTCACATCTGTACATGACTACTGAAAAAACCATGGCTTTGAATAGACACTAGACAGACCTTTGTTGACAAAGTGATGTCTCTGCTTTTTAATATGCTGTCTCAATCTGTTATAGCTTTTCTTCCAAGGAGCAAGTGTGTTTTAATTTCATGGCTGCAGTCATCGACTTCAGTGATTTTGGAGCCCAAGAAAAGAAAATTTGTCACTGTTTTTACTTTTTCACCATCTATTTGCCATGAAGTAATGGAATCAGATGCCATGATGTTAGTTTTTTGAATGCTGAATTTTAAGCCAGCTTTTTCACTCTCTTCTTTTACCTTCATCAAGAGGCTCTTTAGTTGTTCTTCACATTCTGCCATTAGGGTGGTATTATTTGCATATCTGAAGTTGTTGATATTTCTCCTGGCAATCATGACTCCAGCTTGTGATTCATCCAGCCTGGCATTTTGCATGATGTACTCTGCATATAAGTTAAATAAGCAGGGCCCTCTTATACAGTCTTGACATACTCCTTTCCAAATTTTGAGCCAGTCCATTGTTACAGTCTATTGGGTGGGGCCAAGGCTTGGGGCCAAAATGGGGACCTCTGGGAGAGCTCATGCCAACTGATACTCTCTGGGTCCTCCGCTGCCTGTGTTCTTGTCCCCACAGTGAGCTACTGACAACCTGTACTCACCCAGCAGATCTCCAAGTGCCCTAGTTAGGTCTACCCTGATTCTTATGGAGGTATTACTATGTGCTGTGTCACAGTTCTTGTGAGTTCTTATGTGCATCCCCCAAGAGAGGAGAATCAGTTTCTCCAAGCCCTGTTGTGCTCCTGCACTCAGGTGCCACTGGCACTCAAAGCCAAATGTTCTGCCAGTAAGAACTCTTGATTCTTGTCCCTCATATTGTCTTGGAGGGCTTTTTTTTTTTTTTTTTTTTAATGTGGCAATGTCACTGTGTAGACTGTGTGGGTTTAATATTTTTTCGTGCAAAAGCTGTTTTTAGTATGTATATCTGCCTCCTCTTTCCTCTGTGTATGAAGGCCATTATCCTATTGAAAAGAAGTGTGACTGAGGTCATGGTGACCTGAGCCTGCACTGGATATTAAGCAGAACTGCCCCCTTGCTCTGGGGTTGTCACTGCCCTGTCAGGGGCAGAGTTTGCTCTCTAGTTGTTTGAGTTCACTTCAGTTCAGTTCAGTTCAGTCACTCAGTCGGGTCTGACTCTTTGCAACCCCATGAATCGCAGCACACCAGGCCTCCCTGTCCATCACCATCTCCCGGAGTTCACTCAAACTCACGTCCATCAAGTCAGTGATGCCATCCAGCCATCTCATCCTCTGTCGTCCCCTTCTCCTCCTGCCCCCAATCCCTCCCAGCATCAGAGTCTTTTCCAATGAGTTAACTCTTCGCATGAGGTGGCCAAAGTACTGGAGTTTCAGCTTTAGCATCATTCCTTCCAAAGAAAGCCCAGGGCTGATCTCCTTTAGAATTGACTGGTTGGATCTCCTTGCAGTCCAAGGGACTCTCAAGAGTCTTCTCCAACACCACAGTTCAAAAGCATCAATTCTTCGGTGCTCAGCTTTCTTCAAAGTCCAACTCTCGCATCCATACATGACTACTGGAAAAACCATAGCCTTGACTAGATGGACCTTTGTTGACAAAGCAATGTCTCTGCTTTTCAATATGCTATCTAGTTTGGTCATAACTTTTCTTCCAAGGAGTAAGCGTCTTTTAATTTCATGGCTGTAATCACCATCTGCTGTGATTTTGGAGCCCCCCAAAATAAAGTCTGACACTGTTTCCACTGTTTCCCCCGTCTATTTCCCATGAAGTGATGTTTGAGTAGAGACCCTCAGATCTTCTTCTGAGCTGTGTTTGTGATCTGCTGTGTGAGTTAGGTGTGACTGGAGCACTCCCACTGAGAGGGAAGCCACCACGTCTTCCTCCTCTGGAGCTGTTTACCTGTGAGTGTACTCTGCTGCATCACTTTTCATCCATTGGCTAACTCAGAAATTACACTGCTATTGGAACAGCTTTCAGCCCCACCTTAATTAGGGGAATGCTGGCAACTGGTCCTGGTGTATCTCAGGTGTTGTTTTCACCAAGCCACCTGCTTAAAGTCAGGTCCCAGAACTTCAGGAATCATTCACCTGAATCATCCCCCTACTGTGGGAGCTAAGGTGGCAGCTGTGATTCTGTCCTGGGCCAATCCCAATGGGTATGTGCCGAAAGCCTACAGCTGCTAAAGCTAGACCTGTCTCAGCTACAGGAGTGCTCATTCATTCTGATGTTCCACAGGCACTGAGTTTACAAAGCTGGCAACTGGGGTGTAAATCCATGAATAACATCACAAGGAGAGGTTTCAGCTCTTCTTCCTTTGTTGCACAACTCCTGGGGCTCAGCTGTGGCTTCAGCCCCACCTCTCTGTGTCGTCCTCCCACCGGTGTCTGCTGCAGAGGCTGATGGAGCAGTTGTCCACGTGTACTTCCCAGGTGGGCAGGGGCACACCTACAGCAGACATGCCCTCAGGCTGGGGCAGGAAGCACTGCGGCGTGGACCGTCAGTGTACATCTCACTCTGTCCTGCCTGCCACAGATGTGCTTCTGCACTATCCTCTGAGCCTCCGAGGCTCCCCTCCTGTCCTAGCTGGTCTCCCAACCATCGAGGGGTCTTTCCCAGGTGTGGGACCCTCTCCTCTCCTTCCACTCCTTCATCCCATGGATGTAGGTCCCATTCTGTTTTCTCTTTTCTTTTATCTTTCTTTCATCCTACCTGCTTGCCAGGGTATCTTTCTAGTTCTTTTAAGTTCTCAAGGTATTCTACTAGTGTTCAACAGGTGCTCTGTGAGAACTGTTTTATTTGCAGATGTATTCTTGATGTACTTGTGGGGAGAGGTGTGCTCCATATCCCCTTATTCTGCCACTTTGATTCCACATCGAAAGGTTTTAGAGGCCTTTTAATTTGGTTAATGGCTGCTACTTCTGCTAAGTCACTTCAGTCGTGTCCGACTCTGTGTGACCCCATAGACGGCAGCCCACCAGGCTCCCCTGTCCCTGGGATTCTCCAAGCAAGAACACTGGAGTGGGTTGCCATTTCCTTCTCCAATGCATGAAAGTGAAAAGTGAAAGTGAAGTCACTCAGTTGTGTCCAACTCTTAGCGACCCCATGGACCGCAGCCTACCAGGCTCCTCCGTCCATGGGATTTTCCAGGCAAGAGTACTGGAGTGGGGTGCCATTGCCTTCTCCGTGGTTAATGGCTAGCCTATTATTATTTGTCTCACTTGACTGTTTCCCCACTTTCTCTTATTTTCTTTTTCTTTTTTTATTAGAATTACTTCACTGTGGTTTATTAAATAATAGTCACTCCCAATGAACAAACAGGATTTATTAGGCATTTAATTTTCATACAGTTTTCAAGGACAGTGCTGGTGAAACCCCAACAGCCTAGGAGGCAGTTCCTGAGATCTAAAATCTACTCTGCACTTCTCCTTGGATTACTACACAACCTCTGGTAACAGCCTGAATGGTTTTCAAATATGTTCCAAAAGCATCTTTACAGGCTCCCAGAAATAGTTAGTTCCTTTACCTATCAGTTATCATCCAGAGTCTACTATGACCTCAAAAGACAGGGACCTCCTCTCCTCCTGCTATCTTCCCATTTACTCACTGGTAGAAAATAAACCATTGAAAACCAAAAATAAAGAAAAAATCAAGAAAAACTTCCTTTTAAAACTCATGTCATTTTATATAATAGTTGTAGTCAGTTATGAGAGAAAGGAGATAGAGGACAAAGAAAAAAGACAAAGCCACCAACCATACAATGACACTCAAGTAAGAGGAGCATAAAAATGACATAGGTAATGGCAGAATCTTTGCAATAGCTGGTAGCATTAAAAGCATGGTCACTGGAGATATTTGAAATTTACATTTCACCCTGAAGATCAGAGTCTGGATCAATTCTCTTTGATCTACAGATCAAATTCTCTTGTCAATTCTCTTATCTGCCCCTGCATCCACCCTCAAAGGACCTAGCTTCAAAGCCTTACTGAATGAAAACAAAATCAAGTGCCCTCTGGCACTTCTTCTAGTGTTCAGACTCCTGCCAAACCAAGCTTGTGTATGTGTGTGTGTGTGTGTGTGTGTGTGTGTTAGTCACTCAATCATGTCTAACTCTTTGCGACCCATGAACTATAGCCCACCAAACTTCTCTATCCATGGAATTCTCCAGGCAAGAATAATGGAGTGAGTTGCCATTCCCTTCTCCAGGGGATCTTCCCAACCCAGGGATTAAACTCTGGGTTCAATAGGAAAACAACCCTTCGGTAGGAAACATGTTCAGTAGTTCAAAGAGCATTTGGGGAAAGAAGAGTTGACTATCAACCATCTCTGACTAGCCCTTAGGCCTAAAAAAATTGCTTTGGACAAGATTTCCTCATATTTCCAAATAGCAAAACTGCCAAGAAACAAGGCGGATAAGAAAATTATGTGGTAGATAAGATTGGAAACAATTTCATAACATAAAACAACATTAATTAAAAATTTTTTTTTCAATTTTAATTGTTTAAAACAATGATATTGCTCCTCCCTGGTAGTTCCTTATTTTGCTTATTATAGTTTTACAATTTATTTCATACTGCAATAACAACCAGAGAAGGCAATGGCAAGCCACTCCAGTACTTTTGCCTGGAAAATCCCATGGACAGAGGAGCCTGGTAGGCTGCAGTCCATGGGGTCGCTAAGAGTCGAGCACGATTGAGAGACTTCACTTTCACTTTTCACTTTCACGAATTGGAGAAGGAAATGGCAAGCCACTCCAGTGTTCTTGCCTGGAGAATCCCAGGGACAGAGGAGCCTAGTGGGCTTCGGTCTATGGGGTCGCACAGAGTCGGACACGACTGAAGCGACTTAGCAGCAGCAGCAACAGCACAATAACAACAAAATGCTATGCTTTTAGTGGTTCTGATTCTCATTAACTCATCTTCATTGGGCAAAAAGTAAACTACACAACAATCTAAATGGCAATTCTTATCAGTGTTTAATCTTAATTTGACTCAAGGAAATTCAAATTCCATTAGAAATGGAAATGATTCCACCACTTGCTATTAGTATTATTTTTAACAAACTATCATAAATTGTATACAAGCTAAAAAATGCATACTGTGAGAAAATCCTGCTCAAATTTGTACTCTCCACCTCCCGGGTCACAAAAGACAGTGTGGAGACTGGAGACATTTTTATCTCTGTCCATTTGAATAAAAGCAGGCATGTTATGAGTGGGAAAGCATATGAAGTCAGATTGCCTTTGTGTCCACATGGAGTCAGGTCCTTCAACTTCAGGTGCCATCCCAAATCCCCGTGGACCCATAAGCCACACTGGAGGTCAGGTACGTCCCAATGCTTTTAGGAATTTCCACTTCTTACTCTTCTTCTTCAGCAATGATGTCTTTGGGTTCTAAATAAAGAAACCCTGGTCAAGCTGGGTCACATCAATATCCAAGCCAAACCAAGAAAAAAGCAGCCGCTTCTTCCTGAGTTGACGCGCTGAAGTGAGGCCAAGGCAGCCCCCCTCTGAGAGCCGGTCCGGTCCCCACTTACGTCCTACTTGAAGGGGAGGCCCAGGCCGAGGCCCCGACGACAGGAGCTGAAGCGCTGCTCGCCCTGAGCCGCCCATCGGGGCCACCGGACACCGACTCCCCGGCGACCAAGTGGAGGTGGCGGCGGCCCTACCCTGGCGCCAAGCAGAGCCGGTCCATCCACAGCGGCCTCCACTGCCACCTGAGCCAGCCTCTCAGTGCCCGTCGCCTCCTTGCCAACTCCATGGCAGACCAGCTGGAGCGGAACAACTTCTGCAGGCCACCTTTCCCCTCCTCTTATTTTCTGATTAAATTCATCATTGAGACTCAGGGAACGCCTAGGAGGCTAAATGTTTTCTACAAATAAGAGGCAAAAGGAGAACATGGGGGTATCTGCCCAGGGAAGGACCTATAGGTTCCTGCATAGTTACACTTTGATGTATAATTTACTGTTCAAATGTATTGAGCACAGTGCTATTTCTTCCCTATTCACTTTATGTTATTGGTAGACAACTAATGTTGAATTTCCTCAAATTAGCATTGCAGTAGGAAATAACATTTGGGTATAGGTGACTCAGACGTTAAAGAACCACCTGTAATGTGGGAGACCTGGGTTGAATCCCTGGGTTGTGAAGATCCCCTGGAGAAGGGAATGGCTACCACTCCAGTATTCTGGCCTGGAGAATTCCATGGACAGAGGAGCCTCAGGGGCTACAGTCCACGGGGTCACAAAGAGTGGGACACAACTCTTTTGTAAACTGATGTTAATTATTTTTATGCACCCAAGTTAGATGCATTTAGTTTCACACCAGGCTTTTTGTTCAGTTGTGGAAATCACAGAACGATAGAGACAGAATCCCTGCCTTTTGTGGGACCATCTCTAACAGGAAAATTTGACATAAAAGAAAAAATTGTAATGCATTCTCTTATTTTTGAACCTTTTATTTTGTGTTGGAGTATAGCCAATTAACAAATGTGATAGTTTCAGGTGACCAGGGAAGGGACTCAGCCATATATATACATGATCCATTCTTCCCTAAACCTGTGAAAGAGTCAATTTCTAGGCAGGTTGATAAGAAGACAGGGGTCCCTAAGGAGGAAAAAGGGGTCTGGGGTTCTCAAGGAGGAGGAAAGGACAAATGGTTTTTTTTTTTTTTTTCTTTTCTCTCTCTCTACATTCCTTAGTCTTAGTCACATAAAATATTGTTTTTCTTTAAGCCCAGAACTGATGATTAGACAACAAACAACTCAGTTTAAACTCTGAACTAGGAATTATATAACAACAATGTATCCTGCTTGAGGACAGTTTCTTCTTCCTGAAAACCTTCTGAGGAATCCTGATATCTTAAAATGTATATTATGGGAGTGGGTCTGGTAGGACCTTTCTATTGTTAAGGTCTAATCCTGTTATCCTAAAATGTATGTTGTGGGAGTGGGTCTAGTAAAGTTTTTACAATCTTGAGACATTCTTTTGATTTATTCTAATAAATGATTTAAAAAGTATATAACTCCCTTGCTAACACTAGCCAGGGGGCACTCTCCGCCCACTTCTGATGTCTATGTCAGAAACCTTCTCTGTCCCTTTTCTCTGTAAAAAAACTTCTGTCACACTAGAGCCCTGAGTGATCAAGCCTGGTCCCTGGTCCTGAAGCTAAATCTTCTTCGGAGATCACGAATCCATCGTTAATTGTAAGTTATCTTGGGGGCTCATCTTGGGGGCTCATCTGGAATCTTCAAGACAAGTAAGAACACTCAGAGCACTAGCCTCTCTGCTTTCTCAGTATACATGTTTTCTGCTTTACTTTACTAACTCTTCAGTGTAGTTGTGTGAATGAATGACACGCCCTGCATGAAGCAAGTGATGAGTCCCGCTCTGTGGTTTTGTGGTGCCTCATAATGACTGAAGGCAGCCCCCCAAAAGGGAGCCTTATCAGGGGTTTATACCAACCTGCCAATGCCAAGAGACACCCAAGGTCCTGTGAGGGGAGCAACCAGAAATGGGCAAATCGTGTGGGCCAAACTCCTTTCTTGGTCGGTTTTTCCTGGTCTCTGACCATTTCATGATTGCTTGGGAAATTAGAACTACTAACCTAATCTGTTGGATCATAGACTTTCAATGGACTTGTGATTCATGCTGTTACTATGTACTTTTACTTAGACTCCAAGCGTGGTAGTCACAGGAACCCAGACTTGCTAGGAGCATGTTTAGGAACTAAGTGGAAATAGTGAGTCCTTGTTGTAGCTGTGCCTCCAAACTATATGGATGGAAGTGCTGCTAGTGAGCATGAGGTTTGTAAGAACATAGGTCAGGAATCCCAGTTTGGGAGTACAGTGGGCTTCTTCCTTTGGTAGTACTAGATCTTAGCAGACTAGATAAAGCTCTCCAGTGGCTTACTGATGTGGCATTGATTCATCACTTCTACTGCAATGAGGATTGTACTCAGGAATGTGAACGGGCACACATAAGACAGATGCTTCCCCTAGTAGTACTATCTTGGGAAACATTCCGGGAAACTACTATGTCAAGTCACAGAAAGGCGGTGGTGGTATGGAACTAGAAATCAATTTGGGATGCCATCAGGTCTATCCCTGGTGCATCTCCACCCCGCCTTGGTGGTAGAACCAGGAGGGACAAGTAAGGCGCCTGCATTGGTAAGGGACAAACTAAGTCTGGCCAGGGAAGGGGAGCTTGGGTGGAAAGTCTGTCTACACTCCCATCTAGAGCAGGGAGGGACACCTCCGATGGAAGGAAACAAAGGTACTGGTCATCATTTTTTTATCTCTTACAGACGGGAGCTACTTAAAGTTCCAGACTCATACCCTTGGATTGTGTCCTGAAAAACTGGGTTAAGTCTAACCCTCAGAGTTTAAAGACGACGCACCTGACTTTCTTTTGCAAAACTGCATGGCTACAGTATCTGTTGGAGGGCAGCAGGCAATGGTCGGTTGAAGGGTCTCTTAATTACAAGACTGTTGGTTTTTTAGAAGATAAGGGAAATGGATAGAAGTGCCATATGTGTTACTCTTTTTCTTTTTGTGAGATATGCCAGACTTATGTCTTAAGGCTATGATTTGAGTGTAAAGCCTTCAGCTCCCTCCTGTTCTCTTACTCTGCCTCTGCCTCTGCCTCTGTATCCGGGGCTCACAACTGAGCAGGCTGAGGGTCAAGGAATCCCTCCAGGAAGGGTTGCCTCAGTCTCGATAGAAGTTCAAACAACCCCAGTTCCAATGCAGCCTCAGACTACTTTGGTTTCAGTAGGAACTCAGACAGTCAAAGTAGAGGAGGCACAGACAACCAAAATAACGATGAGACAGAGGATGAGAAAGAGGATGAGGATGAGAAAAAGCAGGTTTCTCTAATCTATCCCTGGGAACATATGTGAAGGGTAGCTAGAGGGGCTGAGGAATAGCCACACAACTTACTGCCTCTTCAGGAGGCCCCCACTGGGGAAAATAACCAATCCTTAAAAATCCATAAGCCCTTTTCTTACCCAGAGGTACAATAGATAAAGAGAGATCTGGGAGACTATCTAGAGGATCCAGAAAAGTACATAGAAGCCTTTATGGGACTAACTTTACTTTATGAGCTTACTTGGAGAGATGTAATATATGTCTTGGGACAGATACTGACTCCTGACACAAAAGCTTGAGTTTTGGGAGAAGCTACCACTTTTGGAGATGAATGGCTTCAGCGTGAGTTAAGGGGACAGAGGGAACATGAAATAACCCTTGTTCCTACTGGGAGTCAAGCGGTTCCCATAGCAGAGTCAGATTGGGATTATCACAAAGAGAAAGGGATATGGGAGCAGACCCACTTCTTCAATTGCATAATTGAAGGGCTTAAGAGAGCTCGAACTAAGCCTCTAAATTATGCTAAGTTGGCTGACATAGAACAAAGAGAGAGGGAAGTTCCAGGCAGATTCCTAGAGGGACTTCCGGAAGGCCTTCAAAAGTTCACTAATAATTCTCCTGAGAGTGCAGAGAGAGAGACAGTCTTAAAAGATAAATTTCTCACTCATTAAGCTCCAGATATCAGCTGTAAGTTACAAAAACAGGTGTTTGGGTCAAATCAGTCTTTAGAAAAACTGTTGCAGCTGGCTCAGACAGTATATTACAGTAGAGAATATGAGGAGGAAAAATGACAACAGAAAAGAACCACTAGAGCCTGGGCCTCTGTGACGGCTGTGAAAACTGCTATGAATCAGCCTGAAGAGAAAAATGCCCAGAGGAACCCAGGTGAAAAGGGACAGGCTTGCTATTACTGTGGAAAGGAGGGGCATCTCAGGTGAAGTTGCTCTCAGGTGTCTAAGATGCCCCCAGCTCCCTGTCCTGTCTGTAAAGGACCACAGTGGAGGAGAGACTATCCCCAGAGGTGTCAGGCTCTCAATATGATCAGGGCTGAAGGCACCCGGGAATCCCCACACAACGTCCCATCCTAATAACACCTGAGGAGCCCCCTGGGTATTAATAACTGTGGGAGGCCGATCAGTCGGTTTTCTTTGGGGCACTGGGGCAAACTTGCTCTGTGCTCACTGAAACCCCTGGTCCACTTTCCTTTTGATCCACTACTATAATGGGACTGTCAGTTCAGTTCAGTTCAGTTCAGTCGCTCAGTCATGACCAACTCTTTGCGACCCCATGAATCGCAGATGCCAGGTTTCCCTGCCCATCACCAACTCCCAGATTTCACCCAAACTCATGTCCATCGAGTTGATGATGCCATCCAGCCATATTATCCTCCGTCGTCCCCTTCTTCTCCTGCCCCCAATCCCTCCAAGCATCAGGGTCTTTTCCAATGAGTCAACTCTTTGCATGAGGTGGCCAAAGTATTGGAGTTTCAGCTTCAGCATCAGTCCTTCCAATGAACACCAACGACTGATCTCCTTTAGGATGGACTCGTTAGATCTCCTTGCAGTTCAAGGACTCTCAAGAGTCTTCTCCAACACCACAGTTCAAAAGCATCAATTCTTCGGCACTCAGCTTTCTTCACAGTCCAACTCTCACATCCATACATGACCACAGGAAAAACCATAGCCTTGACTAGACAGACCTTTGTTGGCAAAGTAATGTCTCTGCTTTTCAATATGCTATCTAGGTTGATCATAACTTTCCTTCCAAGGAGTAAGCATCTTTTAATTTCATGGCTGCAGTCACCATCTGCAGTGATTTTGGAGCCCCCCGAAATAAAGTCTGACACTGTTTCCACTGTTTCCCCATCTATTGCCCATGAAGTGATGGGACCAGATGCCATGATCTTAGTTTTCTGACTATTGAGCTTTAAGCCAACTTTTTCACTCTCCTCTTTCACTTTCTTCAAGAGGCTCTTTAGTTCTTCTTCACTTTCTGCCATGAAAGTGGTATCATCTGTATATCTGAGGTTATTGATATTTCTCCCGGCAATCTTGATTCCAGCTTGTACTTCATCCAGCCCAAAGTTTCTCATGATGTACTCTGCATAAAAGTTAAATAAGCAGGGTGACAATATACAGCCTTGATGTACTCCTTTTCCTATTTGGAACCAGTCTGTTCTATGTCCACTTCTAACTGTTGTTTCCTGACCTGCATACATATTTCTCAAGAGGCAGGTCAGGTGGTCTGGTATTCCCATCTCTTTCAGAATTTTTCATAGATTTTGTGATTCACACAGTCAAAGGCTTTGGCATAGTCAATAAAGCAGAAATAGATATTTTTCTGGAACTCTCTTGGTTTTTCAATGATCCAGAGGATGTTGGCAATTTTATTTCTGGTTCCTCTGCCTTTTTTGAAACCAGCTTGAACATCTGGAAGTTCATGGTTCACGTATTGCTGAAGCCTGGCTTGGAGAATTTTGAGCATTACTTTACTAGCGTGTGAGATGAGTGCAATTGTGCGGTCGTTTGAGCATTCTTTGGCATTGCCTTTCTTTGGGATTGGAATAAAAACTGACCTTTTCCAGCCCTGTGGCCACTGCTGAGCTTTCCAAATTTGCTCACATATTGAGTGCAGCATCCTCTTAGAATTTGAAATAGCTCAACTGGAATTCCATCACCTCCGTTAGCTTTGTTCGTAGTGATACTTCCTAAGGCCCACTTGACTTCGCATTCCAGGATGCCTGACTCTAGGTGAGTGATCACACCATTGTGATTATCTGGGTCATGAAGATCTTTTTGTACAGTTTTTCTGTGTATTCTTGCCACCTCTTCTTAATATCTTCTGCTTCTGTTAGGTTCATACCATTTCTGTCCTTTATCGAGCCCATCTTTGCATGAAATGTTCCCTTGGTATCTCTAATTTTCTTGAAGAGATCTCTGGCCTTTCCTATTCTATTATTTTCCTTTATTTCTTTGCACTGATCACTGAGGAAGGCTTTCTTATCTCTCCTTGCTATTCTTTGGAACTCTGCATTCAGATGCTTATACCTTTCCTTTTCTCCTCTGCTTTTTGCTTCTCTTCTTTTCACAGCTATTTGTAAGGCCTCCACAGACAGCCATTTTGCTTTTTTGTATTTCTTATTCTTGGGGATGGTCTTGATCCCTGTTTCCTGTACAATGTCATGAACCTCTGTCCATAGTTCATCAGGCAGTCTGTCTATCAGATCTAGTCCCTTAAATCTATTTCTCACTTACACTGTATAATCGTAAGGGATTTGATTTAGGTAATACCTGAATGGTCTAGTGGTTTTCGCTACTTTCTTCAATTTAAGTCTAAATCTGGCACTAAGGTGTTCATGATCTGAGGCACAGTCAGCTCCAGGTCTTGTTTTTGCTGACTATTTAGAACTTCTCCATCTTTGGCTGCAAAGAATATAATCAGTCTGATTCCGGTGTTGGCCATCTGGTAATGTCCAGGTGTAGAGTCTTCTCTTGTGTTGTTGGAAGAGTGTGTTTGCTATGACCAGTGTGTTCTCTTGGCAAAACTCTATTAGCCTTTGACCTGCTTCATTCTGTAGTCCAAGGCCAAATTTGCCTGTTACTCCAGGTGTTTTTTGATTTCCTACTTTTGCAATACAGTCCCCTAAAATGAAAAGGACATCTTTTTTGGGTGTTAGTTCTAAAAGATCTTGTAGGTCTTCATAGATACTTCTAAAAGGTCCTGTAGGTCTTCATAGAAGCATTCAACTTCAGCTTCTTCAGCATTACTGGTTGGGGCATGGACTTGGATTACCATGATATTGAATCCTTTGCCTTGGAAACAGAGATCATTCTGTGTTTTTTCAGATTGCATCCAACTACTGCATTTCGGACCCTTTTGTTGACTATGATGGCTACTCCATTTCTTCCAAGGGATTCCTGCCCACAGTAGTAGATACAATGGTCATCTGAGTTAAATTCACCCATTCCAGTCCATTTTAGTTCACTGATTCTTAGAATGTTGACGTTTACTCTTGCCATCTCCTGTTTGACCACTTCCAATTTGCCTTGATTCCTGGACGTAACATTCCAGGTTCCTATGCAATATTGCTCTTTACAGCATCTTTACAGCATTTGCTTCTGTCACCAGTCACATCCACAATTCGGTGTTGTGTTTGCTTTGGGTCCGTCCCTTCATTCTTTCTGGAGTTATTTCTCCACTGATATCCAGTAGCATATTTGGCACCTACTGACCTGGGGAGTTCATCTTTCAGTGTCCTATCTTTTTGCCTTTTCATACTGTTCATGAGGTTCTCAAGATAAGAATACTGAAGTGGTTTGCAATTCCCTTCTCCAGTGGACCACATTTTATCAGAACTCTCCACTATGACCCATCTCTCTTGGATAGCCCTACATGGCACAGCTAGTTTCATTGAGTTAGACAAGGCTGTGGTCCATGTGATCAGATTGGCTAGTTTTCTGTCTAGATTGTGGTTTCAGTCTGTCTGCCCTCTGATGCCCTCTCTGGTCTAGGCAGCCTTTAAGTAATAAGAATTCTAGATGGAGATGCCAGAGGTGGTACAGCTTGAGGAACTGCAAAGTAATTTGGACAATGTGATGACGTTCCTCCTGCTCTTAAAGTGCAGACAGGTTGACGTGGGAGAGATGGAGTCTCTGTATATTACTATTTGGCCCAAGAAAAGAGCTAACATGGCCAGATTGGGCTGATGCCAAACGCAATTCACTTCCACTTCCTGGATACAGTCCAGCTGCACTATACTTAGGATTTCACAATGTTTTCCATGGACATTGAAACGATCTTCACCTTCTTACAGCACAGGTGTATGGAAGCTTTTCTCTGTTCCACCCACCTAATGAGGTAGGTGAGTCATCCGTTCATGGTACTTTCAATGAGGTGAAGTTCTGTGAGCACCTCCAACGTAGTCGAGGGCTGCTCTGTCCTTGACTTGTCCTCAGTCACTGGTGCCATTGATGTTCTTGAGGACACATGGACACTGGATCCAGACCACATTCTCCAGAAGTCTTGGCCAGTATTCCTTAAATCCGGGACTTGCAGTTTGCACCTCCTGTGGGGCAACAGCAGATGGGCAGTGATGTTTTGAGATCCACACTGAGTGAAACCACAATCTTAGAATTTAGGCCACAGTCTGACTTCCTACCTGAGCTTTTACCTCATATTCCTGATATCACCTGCAGCCTTGCCCTCTTCTTCCCTGTCTGCCTCAAATTCCTCCCTCTCCTTTTCCCCTCTATCCTTTCTGGTGTTCTACTTCTAGCACAATTAAAAATCACTAGAAGGATGTGTAGCATGTACCTTTAGGTTCTCTTGCATTTTAGGCACTCTTACACTGCTGGAGGGCTTTTCCCAAAGACAGTTCAGCAATGGCCAAGGTTTCTGAACTTTTTCATTGACATCATCAGAAGCCTCCGGCCCATCTTCTGGACATCTGCTCTCTGATCCCAGATCCCAGGTCTCTCCTCAGGATGTCGAGTAACCTACTAGGCTACCTGGATCAGACTCACCTGGGGCAATCTTTCTGGGCAAGCAGGACATCCGGCCCGTCCAGCACAGCTTGTAAGATCCCCATATGAGGTTTTTGCATCATGCCTCCCAGAGGCAGGAGGGCAAAGGGCCAAGTGTGCATCATGGCCTTCAAAGTCTGACTGTGTCTTCCACAGAAGGCCCCTATGAACAGTGCAGGGAAGAGCTCAATGAACAAATACTCCAGAACACTGATGACTGAGGCCACATGCCTCAGCGGGCTCATTGCCACCAGGTCCAGGAGTCTAGATGGTGTCCAGACAGTCATCCTGACTCTGCTCCAAAAGGAATCCAGTGGAAACTTTGAGGGAACAAGGCATCCTTCTCAGGTCCAGTAGAAGCATACTTCAGTCTATCTCTGCTCGCTTCAAAGGAAACTTCTCAGGGCCAAGGTCACTGCCCTGGCAGTGGTACAAGTGCCTGTTAGTCCCAATTACACTCTGGGCTCAGTGGGCACAAAGCCATAGCTCTACCACTATGGGCATTAGAGCAAGCACCTCATAAGAAGCAAGGAGGAAGAAGCCCAGCCACGATTCCATCCATCCCATCCACTGCTTTGTTTAATCATGTTCCACTGGGAGGTGGGGACCATGAGCTGAAGGCTAAGCTTCATCTTTTTGGGGGGAATATTTGTAATCCTTCACTTAGAGCCTTAAAACTATGGGAATAAGAGCTTCATGTGGCCCCAACACAGCTTTCATCCTCAGTTCCCACAATTCACTGCACTGGGAAAGGGTAAGAGATACCCCTAAAATGTATGCTACTTGTGTACAAATTGAATATTTTAAATTTCAAGAAATAAAATTCCAAACAGATGATTTTCACTAAAAAGAGCATCTTCTCTTTAACAAAATATTTACAAATGGTATGAACCAAGGCACCAATTAAAGCATTTGGGATTAAGTCAAAGCCACAGAAGAAGCAAAATAAAAACCTTAAATCAGCACATCAGAAAAGAAATAATTATTAATTTTTATTTATTTATCTATTTTTGGGGGGCCATGTGGCATGCAGGATCTTAGTTTCTGGACCAGGGATTGAAACCACACCCCTTGCAGTGGAAATGCGGAGTCTTAATGGCTGGTCTCCCAGGGAAGTCTCAAGAAATGTTTTTTAAAAACTCTCCTTCCATCCTGAGGTGCATGCCACCATTCAAGACGAGTTGACCTTGGGTACAATGAGGGTATCCTTAGTTATGTCTGTAACTTACCAACTCTGATGTGGTTGGCAGGCTACTCAGACCTCAGACCTGATGGAGTACAAAGATGGTGACTCTGGAGCCTGAAGATTGTGCATCTCTCCTTTGGTAACTGATTCTTTTATAGAGCTTTTAAATCACATCTTCCTTCTTTCCATCTACTAACTGCTAATCAGAAAGTGATACCTGATTAGACTTTAGACTATCCTTTGGGTTAATCCAGATTGGATCTTTTTCAATCTTCAGAGGAATGGGTTGGATCAGATTTCATTCAGGAAAGATAAAAAATGAGGAAGAGTATTGGCTTCCCTGGTGGCTCAGAGGTTAAAGCATCTGCCTCCAATGCGGTAGACCCAGGTTTGATCCCTGGGTTCAACCCCTGGGTTGGGAAGATCCCCTGGAGAAGGAAATGGCAACCCACTTCAGTATTCTTACCTGGAGAATCCCACGGACGGAGGAGCTTGGTAGGCTACAGTCCACGGGGTCACAAAGAGTCAGACTCAACTTAGTGACTTCACTTTCATTGGAGTCAAGAGTTTCCCTGATGGCTCAGTTGGTAAAGAGTCTGGTTTGATTCCTGAGTTGGAAAGATCTGAAGGGATGGGCTACCCACTCCAGTATTCTTGGGCTTCCCTTGTGGCTCAGCTGGTAAAGAATCTGTCTGCAATGTGGGAGACCTGGGTTCAATCCCTGGCTTGGGAAGATCCCCTAGAGAAGGGAACAGCTACCCACCCCAATATTCTGGCCTGGAGAATTCCATGGACTCCATGGGGTCTGAGCCACTTTTGCTTTCACTTGTATTAATATAAAATAGGTTTATATATCTCACTGGAGTCAAAGGCTGGTTCCTTGATTCATTCCACAAATACTGACTGGGTTTTACCAATACTGACAGTAACAGTGTGGGTAGGAGACAAGGAAGGAGTTATTGATTTGTGACAGTGAATAGGAAAAACAACACTTTAAAGCATCATTGTTTGGGGATCTGTGGCCAGGAAGAAATTACCCAAATGTCCCAGAATTAAAACCGCTTTGTGAAGACAGTAGTGTTGTGCTGAAAGGAAACAAAATACACCCATTTATCTATCCAAGGTTGCTTAGGTGTTGTGTATGACACATGGGGAGATCAGGAGCCTATTCAGGAAGCAAAAGGAAGTGCTTTGGGGAGATGTGATTGGTTTACCAATCTTAAGTCAAGACTTCTCTGAAGAAGATCAAGTGAAAATCACATTGAGAAAAAAGGGTGAGGGCTGGGTAGTTTTGTTGTTGTTATTCAATTGCTAAGTCCTGTCTGACTCTTTGTACCTCCATGGACTCAGCATGCCAGGTTCCTCTGCCCTTCACTCTCTCCCAGGGTTTGCTCAAATTCATGTCCATTGATTGAGTCAGAGATCCTACCTAACCATCTCATCCTCCGCTGCTCACTTCTTTTGCCTTCAGTCTTTCCCACCTTCAGGGTCTTTTCCAATGAGTCAGTTCTTTGCATCTGGTGGCCAAAGTATTAGAAATTCAGCTTCAGCATCAGTCTTTCCAATGAATATTCAGGGTTGATTTCCTTTAGGATTAACTGCTTTGATCTCCTTGCTGTTTAAGGGACTCTTAAGAGTCTTCCCCAGCACCACAGTTTGAAAGCATCAGTTCTTCAGCACTCAGTCTTTTTCATGGTCCAACGCTTACATCTGTACATGACTACTGGAAAAACCACAGCTCTGACTAGACACTAGATGGACCTTTGTCAGCAAAGTGGTATCTCTGCTTTTTGATATGTTGTCTAGTTTTGCATCGCTTTCTTTTCAAGGAATAAGGAATTTCATGGCTGCAGTCACCATCCTCAGGGGTAGCTGGAGCTGGGCATTTCTGGAGGGACAAAGTGAATAACCCAAATAATGTAAAATGTAGTTTTTTTTTCCCTCTTTGGGGAGAGGAAGATTTAAAAACCTTTGTTTGGGTTGTGTTTAGAAATTATGGGGAGTGACTAAAAAGTCATCTTTGAGTGTTTCCTCCCAGAAGGGATCAGGATCATAAATTGGCATGAAAAGATTTGTTTTCACTTTAAAATTTTTACATGAGAAATTGTAAAAGCTATGTATCAAAGAGTATTATCTGAGCTGGAGAACTTTGAGATATACATTTCTATGCATTCTTTCTTTACAAATATTAGAATTACTACTTTGGAAAGGGATTTAGTGAAAGGAATAGTTCATATTCAGAACAAAGACTCCATTCTTTAAAAATAGCATATAGAATGTTATTTTAAGCTTTTATTTAGAAAGTCTAGCTAGTGAAATCACAAAGTGTATGAACTATGATAAAAGTGCAGAAACTAAATACTTCAAATGTCAAGAAATAAAATTCCAAACAGGTGTTCTTTTTTTTTTTTTTTATTAAAAAGAATGTCTTCCTGCTTAAGCCAATTAAAAATGATATAAACCAAGCACACACGAAAGGCTTGGAAATAAGGCAAAACTACACTTAGACCCAAAATCAAAGCCTTAAAACTATCCTTAACTGTTTGCCACCATTCAAGATGCACTGGCCATGAGTAAGATGAGGATGTTTTTAGCTGAGATCAGAAACTCACCAGCTCCGTTGTGATTGGCAAAGCGCTCCAACTTAAAACCCCCTATAGAACCCAGGCAATGACTCTACATCTGTGCTTTGGTGCCTGAGGCTTTTTTAGGACTTTCTAATCATTTCTTCCCCTTTTCAGTGAGTAACTTCCAATTGGAAGGTGATACCTGGTTGATTCCAAAATATCCAGCAGGTTAATTCTTGTATTTGCCTATCTCCAGATTGATTGAAGCAGATTTTCATTTTAGTAAATAATTATGTTGAAGGGGAAGTCAAAACACATTCCTAGATTTACCGCTTCAAACATTGATTGAATTTATTAATACAGACATTGTAGTAGGGTGCGATCAAGGAGAGATGAATTTGGTCCTGACATTGGACAGAAAAAGAAAAACCTGAAAGCATCATTCCTGGGGGATCTTTGGTCACATCAAAACTACCAAAGTGTCCTAGAAATAAGAAAGCTTTGCAAGGGCAGTGGTGCTATCCCAAAGAAAAAATAAATTTCTTCATGTATCAAGTTGTCGCTCCTGTGTAATGTTGGAATAACAGCAGATCAGGAGTCTATTCAGGGAGCAAAGGCAGTGCTTTTGGGGATGTGGCTGGTCCTCCAGACTTAAGTCATGGCTTCTCTGATGGAGATTAGGTCAAACTCACAGTGAGAAGTGAGGGTCATGAAAGAGTTAAAGCTTAAAGTTTAAAGTAGGAGGTGAACATATTTTGCTCTTGCTTTCCTGAAACCTTGTGCAACAATGTATCTTATCCGAGAACTGGCATTTCTTTAGGCCCAGAACTTATAATCACAGGGCACAATGTTTTAGTCATGGAAATGCTTTTCTTAGGCTCTATGTTAATGATTTATAATTGTAACAAATCTTGCCTGGGAACCTGTTTCTCAAGACTTGCACCTGTGAATACAGAGCAACAGTATATCTTGCCGAGAGACCTTGCCCAGCAAATTCTCCCTGGCTCATCTTGTGCGGAACTTATCTCAGGATGTATGCCTTGGGAAAGGGTCTGTTGGAACTCTACAACCTTGAGGTTTGTATCTGTTCTCAGCAGCTAGTTGAAAAAGTATATAAGGCCCCGCTTACACTAGTAAGGCAGGTACTTTGCTGCCCCCTTCTGTTGTCTATGTCAAAGCTTTTTTTCGTCTCTTTCACTTTTTTTTTCAGTTTTATATTTATTTTTTAACTTTACAATATTGTATTGGTTTTGCCATCCATTGACATGAATCCTTCATGCGTGTACATGTGTTCCCCACCCTGAACCTCCCTCCCACCTCCCTCCCCATCCCATCCCTCTGGGTCATCCCAGTGCACCAGCCCCTTTTAAATAAAATCTACACAGAGCTCTGAGTGACTGAGACTCTCTTTTGTCCAGGAGTTAAATCTTCTCCTTTGGAGACCTTGAATCTGGTGGCACCATTCACCATAAGCTATCTGTGGGATGGAGCAGCCTGGAGCTGCGAGTCATTCACAGCGACCCTATGAATGACTGAAGACAGTGTAAAATATGGGTATATTTCCCCCCATTGAGTAGGAGGGAGAGTCAAAGATTTTTCTCTGAGTGGAGTTTAGAACTAAAGGGTGTGGCAACAGGAGACAGTGTCACTTTTGAGGGTGTTTCTTCCCAGAAAGCTGGGATCATTTGAAAGACTAAATCTGAGAATGTGAACAGAGGGAGAGGAGACCAACCCTGGGAAATGAGACATTCCCAAGTCTGAGAGTCACTGATGGAGGGGAGGTGGGCTCTTTAGGAACTTGGACCCAGGCAGAGAACTAAACATAGGTCAGTCACACATAGGGCTTCCCTGATAGCTCAGTTGGTAAAGAATCTGCCTGCAGTGCAAGAGACCCCAGTTCAAGTCCTGGGCTGGGAAGATCCACTGGAGAAGGGAAAGGCTACCCACTCCAGTATTCTGGCCTGCAGATTTCCAAGGACTGTATAGTCCATGGGGTTGCAAAGAACTGGACACAACTGAGCAGCTTTCACTTTCACTTTCACTCACACGTAACCCTGTCATCATCATGACAGCCACTACTAGAAGTTGTATTCCAGGTTCTTTCCATGGAGGATGCTTCCCAGAGGGCAAATAGCCCCAGGCACTTTCCAGGGGCCTGGGATGTGGAACCACAATCCCCTTGGCCCCTTTACAAGTGTATTTTGATAATTACCATGTTCTCAAACTTAGGTAAGTTCAACACAGTTTCTGATCAAGATGACACCGTTAGTCACAGAGATAGAATTTGATTTTCCCTTCATATTAAGCACTGTTCACAAATGCCAACACTTTTCCTATACAAAATTCAGAAGCTGTGTTTGATATTTAATGATTTCAATATGTTCTTCTATGTCTCCCACTCTGGGCTGGATCAGGTGGAGATTTTTGAAATTCAAGGCACAGAGAAAATGAGAACCTCCCTCTATCCATAGGATTTCCCATGCATCTCTCTCCCCACCCTCATTCAATGTGTTGCCCAAACAATTCTGATATACCACTGGTCACCAAGACTAGGTTTCTTTGAAGAGTGTTCTCCATCTTGTTACCTTTCTGGCCTTTGACTGCATTTCTACCCCTAGTCAGAGAAAGCAATGACAACCCACTCCAGTACTCTTGCCTGGAAAATCCCATGGACGGAGGAGCCTGGAAGGCTGCAGTCCATGGGGTCACGAAGAGTCAGACATGACTGAGCAACTTCACTTTCACTTTTCACTTCCATGCATTGGAGAAGGAAATGGCAACCCACTCCAGTATTCTTGCCTGGAGAATCCCAGGGACTGGGAAGCCTGGTGGGCTGCCATCTATGGGGTCGCACAGAGTCGGACACGACTGAAGCGACTTAGCAGCTGCAGCAGGAGCAGCAGCTACCCCTGATAAGGCCTTTGCATAAACTTGGGTTAAACTGAATTCCACTCAATAGATGTTTTAACTCCCAGGCCACCAAAAACTTTTATTAATAATCTGCAATAGGGTGAGATTAGTAACAATGATAACGGTGGGTGAGAGGCATGAAAAATTCTTACAGAAGAAAGGGTATCCATTTATGTGTGACCTTAAACATCAAAGAAATCTTTGTATGATGTATCACAAAGTGGGAGTCACCCCTGAATGTGGTAGAACATTAAACATCAATGAGCTTCTGTGTTTAATGCAGGAAAGGTGTTGGTATTTATGAAGAAAAAAAACAGAATTTTATTTTTGTGCCTAATCCTGTCAGCTTGATCAGAATCTGTGCAGAACTTAGCTAGGTCTGAGGAAACAATAGTGATCTAAATACACTTGAAAAGGGGCCAGTGAAATTATGGTATTTTGACTTCTAAGACCCCTGAAAAATGGCTGGGGAAATTTGACATCTGGAAAGTGTCCTCAGTGAGGGGGGGAAATTAATATAATAATATATAATATAATAAAATATATAATAAATAAATATAATTATATAGATATATAATTCTATATTTATAGAACATATAGATATATTTATATCTATAAATATATATTCTATATATATAGAATATGTATATTAATTATTATATATAATATATATAATAATATATAATACACAATAATTATCAATATCACCAATATTGTAAAACAATCATCAATCAATTAAAAATAAAAAATAATTCTCTGAAGAAAGCTCCTGGACAGATATGGAAATCTACAACAGTGGCCAGATTCCAAGTTGGTCATTCTCTGGTATGTGGGAGTCTGGGAATATTCAGAAGGACCTTTCCTGCCTGAGCAGTCATCAGCTGTGGGAGTTGTGCCAAAGAAAATCCGAGACAGACACAGGTTTATGTGTTCAAAATAAATTTTATTCAGGACTATGACACCAGAGGGCCAAATGGGGCTCTTTTGACATTCTAAATTTGATAGTTTTGCACACAGAGTTAGGAAAAGCCAGCTTGATAAAATATTTTTTCAGAATTCTAAACTTTAGGAAACAAAAGTCCTTTTAGGAGTAGCTTGCATTTATCTCCCTGTTTCTTTGAGATGTAATTGTTGTACCTGATCTTAGGAGTTTTTTGGTTTGCTTTTTCTCCCCCTGAGTATTGATATCTTGGTCACTGCCATTAGGAAGGTATACATATGTTGCACATCTGACAATCAGTCAGATGTTCTGAGCAGCTTTTTGTCTGTGCCAACTTTCAGAGACCTTTGTCATCTTAACCTTTGTTTCATCAACTTGTATAAAAAAGACTTCTTCACTTTCTTAGATTATTTTTGGGGAGCAATATTTCTAGAGCTTATGAAGGGTACATTATTTGCATTGTCCTATGGGAATGCCTGTTGCATCTTTATCAGTGTAAATTGTTATTAAAATACTACTCATCAATAAATCCTTAAATTGAAGAAACTTCTAAACTGGAAAATTTTAGAGAACTGTTAAAAAATTTTTGATTCACTTTTGAAAACATAAATTTTATTTTGGCACAAATGCTACTATTTCACGATTCCATTAGTTGCAAAGAATATTATCTCACTTTTTAAAAATGTGTTTTTAGTTTGGGGAATAATATTTTTACAATGCTGTGTTGGTTTCTGCTGTCCAGCAACATGAACCAGCCATGGCATATGTTTATTCCCTCCCTCATGAACCTTTCTGCCACCCTTAGAGAACTTTTATAAAAAGCAACTTTTTGGCATCTATAAGAAAAAGAAAAAACTAGAAAGTGGATAAAAAAGACATCCATGTAATGACTAACCTAAGATGTACCTTATTTTAAACAAATGAATCAAACAAGCAAATAAAAACTGGTTTCTAAAGCCTTATTTATGCTCCCAACTTCAGCTCAATGGTGCTCATGCATGCTAATAATAAACTTTTTCCACAAAGCTTTTCTTTTTACTCTTACTATGACCTGCAACAAGTACATAAAGTATGTCTCTGTAAACAATGGAAGCATTTATCTTTTTCTACCTGATTCTCTAGTATCTGGCTTCTCCAGCTGACTCCCCTGCGGGCTTGATGTATTACCGCACTGGATGACAACTCATTTTACGAATCATTGTTCAATTCGTTCTAACTCTTTTTTTCAAATTGTTTATGTCTTGTGCCTCTCTTTACTGTATTATGAATTTATAAATGTAATTAGTTATATGTCCTATAGTCCTTCTACTTCATAAAATTAGCATCTCCTGCACTAACCAATATGAATTCAGACTTCAGACATAGCTAAACACCTTGAGACCATCAATCACATCTACAACCATATAGAGAATATTTGTAATAGTGCAAATCTAGATGTGAGAAGAAGAACAAGGGAAAGTATTTTCTGCATCATAATAGACTAGTGAGAGAGGAGATCCAGAGAATTTTAATAAATATGTTATAACAGATCTGTAACATACAGATATCAATATCTGGTTGAATGGGATAGTGGGGAGCAGAGGAAGCAGATGGCCAAGTATAAGTTATATGTTGTATATTACGGTCATTTTATTATACATCCTGATATACTGAAGTCAAAACCTACTATACTAATCTTCCTCAATAAGGAAGACCACTACGTGTTCTGGGAATAAAGTGAAATTCTTATTGACGTGACCTAGCCTTCAAAGGGACTTCCCTGGTAGCTCAGATGATAAGGAATCTGCCTGCAATGCAGGAGACCCGGGTTCAATCCCTGGGTTGGGAAGATTCGCTGGAGAAGGAAATGGCAACGCATTCTAGTATTCTTGCCTGGAGAATCCCATAGACAGAGGAGGCTGGCAACCAACAGTCCATGGGGTCACAAAGAGTCAGACACAACTGAAGGATTAACACACACACACACAGCCTTCAAAAGATATACTTTTGAAATGTGTTATAAATATAATAAAACCATGCTTCTTACCTGTATGATTTTAGTATTCTTCGCATAGGAATTTACATGTCACTACCCACCCATGACAAGGCTGTGTTGTTGAGGACCACTGAGTATGTTTCCTTTGTTGTTTGTATTAACCCACTGCTGCTGCTAAGTCACTTCAGTCGTGTCCGACTCTGTGCAACCCCATAGACGGCAGCCCACCAGGCTCCCCCGTCCCGGGGATTCTCCAGGCAAGAACACTGGAGTGGCTTGCCATTTCCCTCTTCAATGCATGAAAGTGAAAAGTGAAAGTGAAGTCCCTCAGTCGTGTCTGACTCTTCGCGACCCCATGGACTGCAGCCTACCAGGCTCCTCTGTCCATGGGATTTTCCAGGCAAGAGTACTGGAGTGGGGTGCCATCGTCTTCTCCGTGTATTAACCCACAGAACCAAGGAAATCGAGAGGGAAAAAACAACTAGGAAATGATGGAGTTTCAGATCATAGGCAAGAGAGTGCTCCCCTGACCCCCATCAGTAACTAGAGATCTGTGAGATGTAAACACAGAAATCAGAATAATATGGACAGCATTTATTCATTTACACGGAAGGTCTCTTTAATTGTGATCATTTCTACAACTGCGCACACCAAAACAACTCATGTATGTTGTTACATGTATGTCTCAAACTGAATCCTTCTGATAGAAGCAACTACCTAGGCAGGGTATTACAGCATTATGTATTGGGACTCAGATGATCACACACGTCCTCACCACAGTGAGGACAGGGGCTGGGGCTAACCCAGATGTTTCTGGGATGTCCTAAATCTGTAAGAATCTCCCAAAGCTCAGCTTTTAGCTGGACAAGCCTCTCCTGGTGAAGAATATCCAAGAACTGTAATTCTCCAGAGGGGCAGGATAAATCTCTAGACTTAAAGCAGGCAACCCATGAGTTATGACACAGGAGACTCTCCAGGACCGCCATGGAGACAAGGTTTCCACACATGCTGAGGACTCTGAGCTGACAGCAGTGGTTCAGGGTAGGCAGAATGGCTGTGAGGTGGGAGTCCATGATCCCACACACATTTAAGTCCAGTTCTTCAAGAGTGCCTGCAACTTTCTCCAACAGAACTTGGCGGAGCTTGGGACTAAAGTTGGTCAGGGTAACACCACTCAGATTCAGGCCCTTCAGCTGATAGATGGCTGGACACTGGGACAGATGGGGCAATTTTGGTTCTGTAAGCAGGCATCTGGTCATAGAGATGTTGTCCAAGGGGGTCTTCAGGCATCTGGAGGAAAAAAAAACAACAACAAATAAATAGATCTGGGAAACCAGAGTTATAAGTGACCTCCACATGAGAGGTAAATGATTGGCACACAGCCAAGGTCGCTATTACCATCTGATAGTACTCAATATCCAGAATGTCCAGTCTCTTTCTACCGTTTTCATGTGTGACTAGATCAAGCTAAAAGAACCTTGAAAGCTCTTTTTACTCATATATCAAGCAGAGTACAACATGCTCCACTTCCTTAGGAGCATGAATGAAGATAATGGAATGCACTAGAATATGCCCAAGGGAGAGCCTGAGCCAGAGTCTCCATCAAGTATGGACACTACTTAATTTTAGTACTGGGAGATGAGATAAACATGCTTTTAAGTCAGATCCCTTCAGTCCATGCTTGGGCTCCAGATGCCTGTATCTCTGGCCAGGTGAGGCACTTGGAGGATGTGTATAAACAATAAGACCCCACACCATGCCTTGGGGCTGCCAGACTTCAGCAACTCCTATCCGGCATCATCTACAAACTTTCTACCATTGTTCACTCTCCTTTTGTTTCTGCTTCATTACCATCATCTCCAGAATCATGCATTTCCTGTATGATACTAACTTACATTTTACGAAATGTGAGACCACCTTTACAGACTGGGACTTTCAATTCAGTTCAGTCGCTTAGTTGTGTCTGATTCTTTGCGACCCCATGAATCGCAGCATGCAAGGCCTCCCTGTCCATCACCAACTCCCGGAATTCTCTCAAACTCACATACATAAAGTTGGTGATGCCATCCATCCATCTCATCCTCTGTCATCTCCTTCTCCTCCTGCCTCCAACCCCTCCCAGCATCAGAGTCTTTTCCAATGAGTTAACTCTTCGCATGAGGTGGCCAAAGTACTGGAGTTTCAGCTTTAGCATCATTTCTTCCAAAGAACACCCAGGACTGATTTCCTTTAGAATGGACTGGTTGGATCTCCTTGCTGTCCAAGGGACTCTCAAGAGTCTTCTCCAACACCACAGTTCAAAAGCATCAATTCTTCAGCCCTCAGCTTTCTTCACAGTCCAACTGTCACATCCATACATGACCACTTGAAAAACCATAGCCTTGACTGGATTGACCTTCATTGGCAAAGTAATGTCTCTGCTTTTCAATATGCTATCTAGGTTGGTCATAACATTCCTTCCAAGGAGTAAGCGTCTTTTAATTTCATGGCTGCAGTCACCATCTGCAGTGATTTTGGAGCCCCAAAAATAAAGTCTGACACTGTTTCCACTGTTTCCCCATCTATTTCCCATGAAGTGATGGGACCAGATGCCATGATCTTTGTTTTCTGAATGTTGAGCTTTAAGCCAACTTTTTCACTCTCCACTTTCACTTTCATAAATAGGCTTTTGAGTTCCTCTTCGCTTTCTGCCATAAGGGTGGTGTCATCTGCGTATCTCAGGTTATTGATATTTCTCCCAGGAATCTTGATTCCAGCCTATGCTTCTTCCAGCCCAGCGTTTCTAATGATGTACTCTGCATATAAGTTAAATAAACAGGGTGACAATATACAGCCTTGACGTCCTCCTTTTCCTATTTGGAACCAGTCTGTTGTTCCATGTCCAGTTCTAACTGTTGCTTCCTGACCTGCATATAGGTTTCTCAAGAGGCAGGTCAGGTGGTCTGGTATTCCCATCTCTTTCAGAATTTTTCACAATTTATTGTGATCCACACAGTCAAAGGCTTTGGCATAGTCAACAAAGCAGAAATAGATGTTTTTCTAGAACTCTCTTGCTTTTTCAATGATCCAGCAGATGTTGGCAATTTGATCTCTGGTTCCTCTGCTTTTTCTAAAACCAGCTTGAACATCAGGAAGTTCACGGTTCACATATTGCTGAAGCCTGGCTTGGAGAATTTTGAGCATTACTTTACTAGTGTGTGAGATGAGTGCAATTGTGTGGTAGTTTGAGCATTCTTTGGCATTGCCTTTCTTTGGAATTGGAATGAAAACTGACCTTTTCCAGTCCTGTGGCCACTGCTGAGTTTTCCCAATTTGCTGGCATATTAAGTGCAGCACTTTCACAGCATCATCTTTCAGGATTTGGAATAGCTCAACTGGAATTCTATCACCTCCACTAGCTTTGTTCGTAGTGATGCTTTCTAAGGCCCACTTGACTTCACATTCCAGGATGTCTGGCTCTAGGTGAGTGATCACACCATTGTGATTACCTTGGTCATGAAGATCTTTTTTGTACAGTTCTTCCATGTATTCTTGCCACCTCTTCTTAATATCTTCTGCTTCTGTTAGGTCCATACCATTTCTGTCCTTTATAGAGCCCATCTTTGCATGAAATATTCCCTTGGTATCTCTAATTTTCTTGAAGAGATCTCTAGTCTTTCCCATTCTGTTGTTTTCCTCTATTTCTTTGCATTGATCGCTGAGGAAGGCTTTCTTATCTCTTCTTGCTATTCTTTGGAACTCTGCATTCAGATGCTTATATCTTACCTTTTCTCCTTTGCTTTTTGCTTCTCTTCTTTTCACAGCTATTTGTCAGGGCTCCCCAGACAGCCATTTTGCTTTTTTGCATTTCTTTTCCATGGGGATGGTCTTGATCCCTGTCTCCTGTACCATGTCACGAACCTCATTCCATAGTTCATCAGGCACTCTGTCTATCAGATCTAGGCCCTTAAATCTATTTCTCACTTCCACTGTATAATCATAAAGAATTTGATTTAGGTCATACCTGAATTGTCTAGTGATTTTCTCCACTTTCTTCAATTTAAGTCTGAATTTGGCAATAAGGAGCTCATGATCTGAGCCACATTCAGTTCCCAGTCTTGTTTTTTCTGACTGTATAGAGCTTCTCCATCTTTGGCTGCAAAGAATATGATCAATCTGATTTTGGTGTTGACCATCTGGTGATGCCCATGTGTAGAGTCTTCTCTTGTGTTGTTGGAAGAGTGTGTTTGCTATCACCAGTGTGTTCTCTTGGCAAAACTCTATTAGTCTTTGCCCTGCTTCATTCCGTATTCTAAGGCCAAATTTGCCTGTTAATCCAGGTGTTTCTTGACTTTCTGCTTTTGCATTCCAGTCCCCTATAGTGAAAAAGACATCTTTTTTGGGTGTTAGTTCTAAAAGATCTTGTAGGTCTTCATAGAACAGTTCAGCTTCTTCAGCGTTACTGGTTGGGACATAGACTTGGATTACTGTGATATTGAATGGTTTGCCTTGGAAACGAACAGAGATCATTTGTCATTTTTGAGATTGCATCCAAGTACTGCATTTTGGACTCTTGTTGACTGTGGTGGCTACTCCATTTCTTCTAAGGGATTCCTGTCCCCAGTAGTAGATATAATGGTCATCTGAGTTAAATTCACCCATTCCAGTCCATTTTAGTTCACTGATTCCTAGAATGTCGATGCTCACTCTTGCCATCTCCTGTTTGACCACTTACAATTTGCCTTGATTCGTGGACCTGACATTCCAGGTTCCTATGCAATATTGCTTTTTACAGCATCAGACCTTGCTTCTATCACCAGTCACATCCACAGCGAGGTATTGTTTTTGCTTTGGCTCCATCTCTTCATTCTTTCTGGAGTTCTTTCTCCACTGATCTCCAGTAGCATATTTGGCACCTACTGACATGGGGAGTTCCTCTTTCAGTATCCTATCATTTTGCCTTTTCATACTGTTCATGGGGTTCTCAAGGCAAGAATTCTGAAGTGGTTTGCCATTCCCTTCTCCAGTGGACCACATTCTGTCAGACCTCTCCACCATGACCTGCCCATCTTGGGTGGCCCCACGGGCATGGTTTAGTTACACTGAGTGAGAGAAGGCTGTGGTCCATGTGGTTAGATTGACTAGTTTTTTGTGATTATGGTTTCAGTGTGTCTGCTCTCTGATGCGCTCTCGCAACACCTACTGTCTTACTTGGGTTTTTACTTGGGACTGGGACTTTAAGATAGGATAATTATGTTCACAGATTAGTGATCAGAGTTTCTTTTTAGAAATGCTTAGGTCTGATGTGGTTTTTCCTTGTCAATACCACCTTCACTCACCTGTCACCATAACAGAGATATCTCTTCTGAAAGAAATCACATACATGCCTGCACTACATCTATGCCCCCTAATTTATAGCTTCCTAACCTGATGTCTTTTACCAGAGCTTCTATACCAGCTTTCTCACACCTTGATTGCTCCGCTTATGTGTTACCACAGGTCACAGTAGAGCCGCAAATGAGACAATGCATTTGATATGTTACTATTGTGCTCACTGTTTCTCGCCTGTGGTGCTCCCCTCACTTTAGCATCTGGTTCAGGAGGCCTTCGAGGAAAGATGGAGCTTTCATACAGACATCCCAGAGGTACTGCAGCCTGAGGATCTGAAACATAAATTGCAGAAGAGCCTGATGGTCCTGTTCCTCAACAGCAGACCCATGAATAGGGGAGAGAAGGAGTCTCTGAACATTGCTCATCTGGCTCAGGAGAGTAGCAAACTTGGCCAGAGTGGACAGCTTCTGGGTGAAATTCAATTCCATCTCCTGGATACAGTCCAGCTTCAGCATACTGAGAACTTTCTTAATATTTTCCTTGGACCTTGAAACAATCTTTATCTTCTTACAGCATAGGTGTATGGAGCCTTTTTGCTGTTCCTCCCACCTGAAAGGGTAGCTGAGAAATTTGCACAAAGTCTTTTTCTTGAGCCAAAGATTTATGTACACCTCCAAGGGAGCCAAGGGATGCTTTGTCCTTGGCATGTCCTTAGCCACTGATGCCATCAGCGAGCTTGAGAACACATGGTACATATCTCCAGGTCAAATGTTCCAGGAGTCCTGGCCAGTATTTCTCAAGTCCAGCACTCGCAGTTTGCACTTCCTATGGGGAAACAGAAGATCGGGTGAGAGTCTTTAAAATGTACACTGAATGAAACTACAGCCTCAGAATTTAGGCAACATTCTAACTTCCCATCTTTGCTTTGACTTCACATTCCTGATATCACCTTCTGTCTTTTCTCTTTCCTCTCTTGCTCACTTTCCTCCAGTCCTTTTCGTCTTCCATCCTTCCTAGTACACTTTTGCAAGGTATTTCCCAATGTGATCTCAGCAGTGCTCAAGGCTTCTGAGCTTTTTCAAAAGTCTCTGGTCTGCCCTTTGGTCATTCACTCTCCCTGACACCGGCAGTCCCTTCCAGGACACCCAAGACCCTGCCAGGCTACCTGGATCAGACTCACCTGGGCTGAACCTTCTGGGCCAGCAGGACATCAAGTCCATCCAGCACTGCTTCTAAGGTTTCTTGGTGAGGCTTCTTCATCAGCCCTCCTAGAGGCAGGTGGGCAAAGGGCCAGGCTTGCACCATGGCCATCATGGTCTCACTGCGTCTGAGAGAGAAGGCGGCCATGAATAGTGTTGGGTAGAGCTCCATGGGCAGATACTCCAAAGACCAGATGGCCAAGGCCTCATCTCTCAACAGGCTCATTGCTGCCAAGTTCACAAGTCTGGGTGGGTTGTGAGCACTCATCCTGACTCTTCTTTTAATGGAATCCTGTGAAAATGCAAGGGAACAAAGCATCCTTCTCAGGTCAGTCATTCCTATAAGAGTGGTCTCTCTCCCCATCCTTCAGGGAAATCAAATCAGAGCCAAAGTCATCACCTTGGAAACGATGAACCAGAAAGGAAGAAACTCAGTTTGTCAGGCTTCCAGGCTAGATTTGGTGGCACTAAACCATAGCTCTGCCTCTTCTCGCACTAGAGCAAGAATCTCACAAGTACCAAGAAGACAGAAAGGCATCGAGTAGCTCCTCCATTTCCTTCCATTGTTTGCTTACTGCATGTCCCTCTTGCACATTTGTATCAGGAGACTGAACAGGCTGACTCCCTTTCTCTTGGGTGAAAACATTTAAAGTGTCATGTTCAGCCCAAATTATGGGGACAGAAGTTCATGTGGAATACAGCTTCCATCCTCAGTTCCCAAACTTAACTTTGCTGGGAAGAATGTAAGAGGTACCTTTAAAAGGAATGCCATTTGTGCATAAAGTAAAAACTTCAAATGTCAAGATATAGAATTTCAAACAGTTATATGTCTTTTATTAACAACAACAACAACAAAAAACTGCTTGATGAGACATTTAAATGATGTAAGCTAAAGTAAAAATCAAAATATTTAGGTTGAAGGCAAAGCTACACTTTGAGGCAAAAAGAAAGCCTGAAATTTTTTTAACAAAAGCAAACAAACAGGAAAACTCTTCCTGTCATGTCAGACTGCGTTTCACCACTCAGTACATGCTTGGCATTGGCAGAACATGTTAGCTAATGCTGATAATTTACCAGCTCAGATGGGGTTGAGGGACTGCTCAGACCTCAATCAGACTTCAGAAATTAGAGCTCAGAAATGACTGAGTGACTGCACTCACCCCACTTCCAGTCTTCTCTTAAGTTTTTCCTTGAGAACAAATATCTTACTAGCTATTTCAGTAAATAAAGGATGCTGTGGCCAAAAAGCCATTAACCCTGCAGTCCCCCACCCTCCTAAGACAGTATGCTCCAAGGGGAATTCAAGGAGGAGAAAACAGGATGGTGTTCTAAAGTAGTCAAGATGCATATCATATGGATAAGTTCAATAAGACCAGACTTTTGCCTCTTTCCATACATAAAAAAAGCATGAAAAGAAACTTACCTGGTGGTCCAGTGGTTAAGAATTTACCTGTCAGTGCAAGGGATACAGGTCAGATACCTGGTCTGGGAAGATTCCACATGCTATGGAGCAACTAAAACCATGCCCCACAACTACTGAGCACTCAGCTAGAGCGTGGGACCCGTGACTACTGAAGGCCACAGGCCCTGGAGCCCATGCTCTGCAATGAGAGAAGCCAGCAAACTGAAAAGCCAGTGCATTTCAACTAGAGAGTAGACCCTGCTCACCACAACAAGAGAAAGGCTGCCCTCAGCAAGGAAAAATCAGCACAGCCAAAAAAAAAAAGTAAATAAATGAATATAATTATAGAGATAAATAACAATTTTAAAAAAGCATGAAAATCATTAATTTGAGATGAATCATTTTTATCATATGCAGTAATCTTTTGAAATTTTTTGAAAAAAAATTTTTTTTTCCCCCAGGAAATGACATTATGGACTCTGGCTCCACCGTATAACTCTTTTTCCACTCTTATAACTTTTGAACAGTTCCTCAGAGCAAACTGAGAAGCCACCTTTCTGGTTATAATCGTCTGTAAAGCCAACAAATAAAATGTTATGTTTTAGGTTGTGAATTTCTTGTCATTTGACATGCTCTTCCAAGACATTTTTCCAACCCACAGTGTCCTGTCCCCACTCATCTGAGTTCCAGGCGTTAGATGAAAACTATCGACTAAAATGTTAGTCACCACATGAAAGGAGAGAGTTATTTTATTTGGTGGGAGTGTTTAGAACCCAAGCCCAGGAGACAGTATCTCAGAAACTTTGAGAAAACTGCTCCAAGGAGGTGGCACAGGGAGTCAGGATATATACAAGTTTGTAACAAAGGGAACAGGCAGTCTGAACATCAAAGATTACTGTGAGGTTAAAAAAAAATAAACAGATACAAAGTTAGGGAATTCAGCTTTCTATGTATACAGGAAGACGCAAGCCTCTTGGCTCACTGAATTCATTCCTTTCATATGCACCTCAGCTCTCTAGAACCAATTCCTCTTTCCTTGTTCACCTTAGCGGGTGGCAGATGGCTGCTTCTTGCATTCCCCCAGCTTCTCAGCAATCATCCTGGGGAATGGCGAAATCTGCTGCATTGGAGGTTTATGTCACTGTGCAAATATTTGTACTCAAGTAGCATTTACAGGACAGCCCAATTTTTTCAAAATAATTTTTTTTTTGATGATTTGGCTGTGCTGGGTCTTAATCATGCGTGTGGGAACTTTGATCTCCCTTGTGCCCCTGAGGGATCTTTTATTTGTGGCATATGAACACTTAGTTACAGGATATGGGATCTAGTTCCCTGACCAGAGATTCAACCCAGGCCCCCTGCATTGGGAGCATGGAGTCGTACCCACTGGACCACCAGGGAAGTTACAGGATAGCAAGATTCATTAAAAATTCTAATGTATACAGTCTTGATTAGAAAATTTATTTCTATCCTCTGGTCTGATCAACCAGCAGGTGGCCTAGGAGACCTACAGCTCAGAATGTCTATCACTGAAGATGAATCCACTATCTTTTATTTCCTCCCACCCTTAGGTCCCCTACACTGGCTACTGGAACAGCTTAGGTGAACCCTGATTCACTGGTGACCACAAGTAGTATGTGAGTCCAATTTCAGTCCCTGGATTTTGCTTTCTTCCCTGTTGTGAGAATAGCAGGATAAAGATTTAGGCTATTCACTAAGAGGGAGAAGACTGAGGGGGAAAAAAAAGCACTGTGGAGGTCTTAAATAATAAGGAGCTCTTGCTCAACAACTCCAGAGCCAAGCCCTCAATAAGCAATATCTCACTGAATCCCACTAAAAGTCCCATAAACTGTGTGTGCATCCTTATCTTCATTGTGGGGGAAACAAAGTTCTGCCTAAGACTATAATCCCAGCCCTATATCCACTTCCTCCCCAGAATAAACAACTGCAGCCTCTGAATCCTTAGCAGGGAAACTTTATTTGGCTGCATTTTGTTTAGAGACACTGTGTAAGTTACATTTATGTGTCAACTTCACTGAGATGAGATGCCCAGGTCTCATCTCAGGTCAAACACTAATTCTGAGAGAATCTTCAAAGGAATTCCTGGAGATTAGCATGGAATCAGTAGACTGAGTAAGAGATCAGCCCTCACCAGTATGGGTGGGCATCGCCTTACCCTCTGGGTGCCTGAATGGAACAAGGGCTACTGCTCTCCCTCTCTCCTTGGCCATGAATACTGGTGTTTCTGGCTCCTGAACTTGGAAAACTCCAGGCCATACACAATCGATGCCCTGGTTCTCAGGCCTTTAGCCTTGACTTAAAATTCAGACTTAAATTGAAGAAAGTAGGGAAAACCACTAGACCATTCAGGTATGACCTAAATAAAATTCCTTATGATTATACAGTGGAAGTGAGAAATAGATTTAAGGGACTAGATTTGATAGACAGAGTGTCTGATGAACTATGGATGGAGGTTCATGACATTGTACAGGAGACAGGAATCAAGACCATCCCCAAGAAAAAGAAATACAAAGAAGCAAAATAGCTGTCCGAGGAGGCCTTACAAATATCTGTGAAAAGAAGAGAAGCAAACAGCAAAGGAGAAAAGGAAAGATATACCCATTTGAATGCAGAGTTCCAAAGAATAGCAAGGAGAGATAAGAAAGCCTTCCTCAGTGATCAATGCAAAGAAATAGAGGGAAAAGAATAGAATGGGAAAGACGAGATCTCTTCAAGAAAGTTAGAGACACCGAGGGAACATTTCATGCACAGATGGGTTCAACAAAGGACAGAAATGGTATGGATCTAACAGAAGTAGAAGGTATTAAGAAGAGGTGGCAAGAATACACAGAAGAACTGTACAAAAAAGATCTTCATGACTGAGATAATCATGATGGTGTGATCACTCACCTAGAACCAGACATTCTGGAATGTGAAGTTAAGAGGGCCTTAGGAAGCATCACTATGAACAAAGCTAGTGGAGGTGATGGAATTCCAGTTGAGCTATTTCAAATCCTAAAATATGGTGCTGTGAAAGTGCTTCACTCAATAATTTGCCAGCAAATTTGGAAAACTCAGCAATGGCCACAGGACTGGAAAATGTCTGTTTTCATTCCAATCCCAAAGAAAGGCAATGCCAAAGAATGCTCAAACTACCGCACAATTGCACTCATGTCACACGCTAGTAAAGTAATGCTCAAAATTCTCCAAGCCAGGCTTCAGCAATACGTGAACCATGAACTTCCAGATGTTCAAGCTGGTTTTAAAAAAGGCAGAGGAACCAGAGATCAAATTGCCAACGTCCTCTGGATCATCAAAAAAGCAAGAGAGTTCCAGAAAAATATCTATTTATGCTTTACTGACTATGCCAAAGACTTTGACTGTGTGAATCACAATAAACTGTGGAAAATTCTGAAAGAGATGGGAATACCAGACCACCTGACCTGCCTCTTGAGAAATCTGTATGCAGATCAGGAAGCAACAGTTAGAACTGGACATGGAACAACAGACTGGTTCCAAATAGGGAAAGGAGTACATCAAGGCTGTATATTGTCACCCTGCTTATTTAGCTTATATGCAGAGTACATCATGAGAAACGCTGGGCTGGAAGAAGCACAGGCTGGAATCAAGATTGCCAGGAGAAATATCAATAACCTCAGATATGCAGATGACACCACCCTTATGGCAGAAAGTGAAGAAGACCTAAAGAGCCTCTTTATGAAAGTGAAAGAGGAGAGTGAAAAAGTTGGCTTAAAGCTCAACATTCAGGAAACTAAGATCATGGCTTTCGGTCCCATTGCTTCATGACAAATAGATGGGGAAACAGTGGAAACAGTGACAGACTTTATTCTTTTGGGCTCCAAAATCACTGCAGATGGTGACTGCAGCCATGAAATTAAAAGATGCTTACTCCTTGGAAGGGAAGTTATGACCAACCTAGATAGCATATTGAAAAGCAGAGACATTACTTTGCCAACAAAGGTCCGTCTAGTCAAGGCTATGGTTTTTCCAGTGGTCACGTATGGATGTGAGAGTTGGACTAAAAAGCAAGCTGAGTGCTGAAGAATGTATGCTTTTGAACTGTGGTGTTGGAGAAGACTTTTGAGAGTCCCTTGGACTGCAAGGAGATCCAACCCGTCCATCCTAAAGGAAATCATTCCTGGGTGTTCATTGGAAGGACTGATGCTAAAGCTGAAACTCCAATACTTTGGCCACCTGATGCCAAGAGCTGACTCATTTGAAAAGACCCAGATGCTGGGAAAGATTGACAGCAGGAGGAGAAGGGGAGGACAGAGTATAAGATGGTTGGATGGCATCACCAACTCAACAGACATGAGTTAGAGTAAACTCCAGGAGTTGGTGATGGACAGGGAGACCTCATGTGCTGTGGTCCCCAGGGTCACAAAGAATCAGACACAACTGAGTGACTGAACTGAACATATCTTTTAAAAGAATAAATTCTTGCTTATTTATGGTTAAAATCAATTTTAAAGTCTAATTTATTTCTTTCAGCTTTAAAATGTTTTTAAATTTCCCACATGATTTCTTCAAAATACTGTATTACCTCAATAACTTTTAGAGAAATGTTATATATAAATCACTGTGGAAGTATTTATTTATACTCAAGTGCCATTTACAGGAGAGTACATTAAAAAATTTTATTTATTCATTCAATTATTTGGCTGTGCCGGGTCTTAGTCCAGCCTACATCTGGATCCAACATCTTTGATCTTCCTTGTGTCCTTGTGTGTGTGTGTGTGTGTGGGTACTGAGTTGTGTCCAAAACTTGGGACCCTATGGACTGTAGCCTACCATGCTTTTCTATCCTTGAAATTTTCCAGGCAAGAATATTGGAGTGGATTGCCACTTCTTTCTCCAGGGATTCTTCCCAACCCAGTGATTGAACCCATGTCTCCTCTGTCTCCTGCACTGGCAGGCAGATTCTTTGCCACTGAGTCACCTGGGAAGCCTGAGGGATTTTAGTTGTGGCATGAGAACACTTAGCTGCAGTATGTGAGATCTAGTTCCCCGACAGTGATTGAATCTGGGCTCCCTGCTTTGGGACCATGGAACAAAAAGTTCAATTGGGAACTCAGTTGGGAACAGAGAAGTTCCAGGATAGCAAGATTTATTAAAAATTCTAGAGTATACAGTCCTGATTACAAAATTGATTTCTATTCTCTGGTCTGATCTACCAGCAGGTGGCCTAGAAAACCTGAGGCTCAGAATGTCTATCACTGGAGATGAGTCCAGTCTCTCCTATGCCCTCCCACCCCCAGCCCCTCCGCACTGGCTACTGGAACAGCTTGGGTGCATCCTGATTCATTGGTGATCACATGCAATATTTGAGTCCAATTTCTGTCTCTGGATTTTGCTTTCCTCCCTATTGTGAGTAATAGAGGTAAGTACAAAGGTTGAAGACTTACGCTATTCACCAGGAGGGAGAAGACTGCAAACAAACCAAAAAAAAAAAAGCATTATGGAGTTCTTGCTCAACAACTCCAGAGCCAAGCCGTCAACAAGCAGTATTTCGCTGGATCCTATTAAAAATCCCATGAACTCTGTGTGCATCATTATATTCATTGTAGGGGGAACCAAACTCTGCCTAAGGTCCTCCCAGCCCTATATCCTCCTCCTTCTCAGAACAAACAATTGAAACCACTGAATCCTTAGCAGAGATTGGCTACATTTTATTTGGCTGCATTTTGTTTAGACATACTGTGAAGGTTAAATTTATGTGTCAACGTCACTGTGAGATGAGATGCCCAGATCTCAGGTCAAACATTAATTCTGGGAGAATCTGTAAGGTTATTCCTGGAAGAGATTAGCTTTGAAATCAGTGTATAGAGTCAAGAGATCAGCCCTCACCAGTGTGGGTGGGCATCGTCCTATCCTCTGGGGTCTGAATGGAATGAGGGCTACTGCTCTCCCTGTCTTCTAGGTCATGAATACCAGAGCTTCTGGCTCATGAACCTTGAAACTGCAAGACATACACAAGTGGTTCCCTAGTTCCCAGCCTTTTAGCCTTGACTCAGAGCTACACCATCACTTCCCCTCCTTTTAAACCTTAAGACTAGGTCCAAATTATATCACAGTCTTTCCCAGTTCTTTAGGCAACGGACAGCAGACAGTGGGACTGCTCAGCCTCTGTAATCATGTCAGCCTCTTCTCAAACTATGTATGTGTCTATGTATCAGGTGAATCCTGAACAACAACTGCTCAGGGTCACTTAGATAAGGATTTTTTAAAACAGTAAATTTAGTTTTATACAATATGGAGTTGGGTTGAATCTGAGGAGGATGAACTGAGGATAGGGAGAGCTGACTATGAGTTATATGTAATATATAACATACATTTGTTATACATTTGGATGTTCTGATGTCCAGACAAGCTATCCTTAATTTTTCTGATAGAGAGGGACTGGATTTGTGATGGGAATTATCTATTTTGATATGACCAATTACTAAAAATGTATAATTCTTGAATGTGGTATTCAAATAATAGATCCATGTTAAATGTTTTTGCTAATTTAATATTTTTCTAAAAAGAAGTTGCTTGTCTGGCCACAACTTGATTATATCCATAAGGACCACTACCCACCCATGATAGGCATGGAATGGTGAGAACCAGTATCATTTATTGGTAGTATGGAAAACATCTTGCAGAAGTGGGGACCTGTGCTTGTGGCAGTGAAGCACACAAAAAGGCAAGAAACTGCAACTTATACACCGACTGATACGAGTATGAAGAATACCCATGTCAAGGTCATGGCCTGAGTCAGCAGTGAAAGCCCTGCAAAGAGCTCTTCACTGCAGTTGTTTGCCAGAAACTGAGTATGTTCCCCTTTGTGTGTATTAACCCAGTGAACAGCCAAAGAAATAAGCAAGGAGGTAAGAGATGCCCAAGACAGAATAAAGAAATTTCAGGAATGTAAGGTTTTGAATCATGGACAACACAGTGCTTTTTTTTTAATCACAAACTGGAAATAATTAGGACACGTAATAATATATCATGGAGAACAGCAGCTGGTTTTCAACAAGCATCTCTTTATTTATTTATAATTAATTTTTATTGGAGTAGGACTTCTTTACAATGTCCCTTTAGTTTCTTGCTATACAACAAAGTGAATCATATCTATACATGTATCTACTCTTGTTTTAAATTTCCTTCCTATTTAGGTCACCAGGAAAGTATCTTTATTCTTGACCGTTTCTGTACATCCATCTCCCCCCGGGATAACTGAAACATGTGGGGCTCAAGCATGTATTCACCTAGGTTCATATTTCAGATTCTAGAAGCCCATGTCTCTGAAAGTTCCATCCCTTCCAGAGTCTACATTTCCCCCTACAATACTGAGTCCCCCCTCCATATCGCCTTTCCTTTTCCCATTCACATTGAGAAGATGTCTGAAACCACAGCTCTCTTGTCCCTTCATGATGTCCTCATGTTCTAGATTTCAGTTACCAAGTGCCCAGAAGAAAGCCTTTAATAGAGGCAACTCTCTAGGCAGGGGCAGTACATCTGTATACAATGGGATCCAAATGATAGCATATGTTCTCACCACAGTGAAGACAGGGGCTGGGGCTAATCCAGATGATCCTGGGACGTCCTAAGTCTCTCAGAACCTCCAACAGCTGAGCCCGAAGCTGGGCAAGTCTCCCTTCCAAGAGAACACCCTGAGATCTGTAACTCTCCTGAGGGGCAGGATAACGCTCTTGCGTTAAGCAGGGCAGCCCAGCGGTGTGTCGCAGCAGCTTCTCCATAACGGCCATGGACAGGAAGTTCTCACACAGGCTGAAGTACCTGAGCTGGGAGCATCGGCTTAGGGCAGGCAAGATGGCCTCCAGCTGGGAGTCCGTGATCCCACACAGATCTAAGTCCAGTTCCTGGAGGGTGGCTTCAACTTTCTCCAGCAGAACGTGGAGGATCTCAGGATTAAAGTCAGTCATGGTGACACCACTCAGATCTAGGCCCTTTAGCTGACTGATGTTTGGGCTCTGGGACAGGTAGGTCAAGTCTGATTCTGTAAGCCAGCAGTTGGTTATTGACAGGTTGTTCAAGGGGGACTTCAGGCACCTGGGGAGAAACCAAACAATTAGTTCTTGGAAACTGAAGTGCCAGGTTGCATACTGGTGATAGACAAATGGCTTCTACGGAACTAACATTAGTCAGGCCATCTCTTGAGGGCCAATACACTGATTGTCCATCTTATTGTAGGCTAAGTCCTTTCACCTTCACTGTGAGACTGAGTTACCTCACAGAATCTAGAGAGCACTCTCTCCTCATCTATCAAGCAGAGTACAACATATTCTACTTCCTTATGGGGATGAATGAAGATACTGGAATGCATAAGAACATGCTATGAGGAGAGCCAGAGAGAGTCTCTTTTAAGTGTGGACATCACTAAATATTAGTGTTGGGTGATGAGATCTAAAAATGACTTCAGATGAGGCTTCCTTCAGTCCAAGTGTGGGCTCCAGATGCCTCTATCTTTGATCAAGTGAGGTCCTAGAAAGATATACATAAGGAATCAACTTATATAAGATCCCACAACATGAAATGTGTTGCCTTCTAGAGGGGCTCACTTACATCCTTGCATCATCTACGGACTTTCTATCACTTTTTATTATCCTTTTCTCTCAGTTCAGTTAACAAACATCACCTCCAGAACCATGCTTCTTCCATATATCAGTTAACGTATCTGGAGCACAAAACACCATATTATAGACAGGGATACCAAGGGAATATTTCATGAAAAGATGGGCACAATAAAGGACAGAAATGGTATGGACCTAAAAGAGGCAGAAGATATTAAGAAGACGTAGCAAGAATACACAGAAGAACTACACAAAAAAGATCTTCATGACACAGATAATCACGATGGTGTGATCACTTACCTAGAGCCAGACATCCTGGAATGCGAAGTCAGGTGGGTCTTAGGAAACATCACTACAAACACTAGTGGAGGTGATGGAATTCCAGTTGAGCTATTTCAAATCCTAAAAGATGACGCTGTGAAAATGCTGCATGTGATATGCCAGCAAATTTGGAAAACACAGCAGTGGCCACAGGACTGGAAAATGTCTGTTTTCATTCCAGTCCCAAAGAAAGGCAATGCCAAAGAATGCTCAAACTACCACACAATTGCACTCATCTCACACGCTAGTAAAGTAATGCTCAAAATTGTCCAAGCCAGGCGTCAACAGTATGTGAACCCTGAACTTCCAGATGTTCAAGCTGGTTTTAGAAAAGGCAGAGGAACCAGAGATCAAATTGCCAGCATCCATTGGATCATTGAAAAAGTAAGAGAGTTCCAGAAAAACAACTGCTTTATTGACTATGCCAAAGCCTTTGACTGTGTGGATCATAATAAATTGTGGAAAATTCTTAAACAGATGGGAATACCAGACCACCTGACCTGCTTCTTGAGAAATCTGTATCAGGTCAGGAAGGAACAGTTAGAACTGGACATGGAACAACAGACTGGTTCCAAATAGGAAAAGGAGTACATCAAGGCTGTATATTGTCACCCTGCTTATATAACTTGTATTATGATATGTTATATAATAATATTATAACTTATTTAACTTATACATGATGTATAGAGTACATCATGAGGATTGCTGGGCTGGATGAAGCACAACTAGAATCAAGATTGCTGGGAGAAATATCAGTAACCTCAGATATGCAGATGACACCACCTTTATGGCAGAAAGTGAAGAAGAACTAAAGACCTCTTGATAAAAGTGAAGGAGGAGAGTGAAAAAATTGGCTTAAAAACTCAACATTCAGGAAACTAAGATCATGGCATCCGGTCCCATCACTTCATGGCAAATAGATGGGGAAACAGTGGAAACAGTGACAGACTATTTTTTTGGGCTCCAAAATCACTGCAGATGGTGACTGTAGCCATGAAATTAAAAGATGCTTGCTCCTTGGAAGAAGAGCTATGACCAACCTAGACAGCATATTAAAAAGCAGAGACATTACTTTGCCAACAAAATTCCATCTAGTCAAAGCTATGGTTTTTCCAGTAGTCATGTACGGATATGAGAGTTGGACTATGAAGAAAGTGCTGAAGAATGTATGCTTTTGAACTGTGGTGTTGGAGAAGACTCTTGAGAGTCCCTTGGACTGCAAGGAGATCCAAGCAGTCCATTTTGAAGGAGATCAGCCCTGGGATTTCATTGGAAGGAATGGTGCTAAAGCTGAAACTCCAGTACTTTGACCACCTCATGCGAAGGGTTGACTCATTTGAAAAGACCCTGATGCTGGGAAAGATTGAAGGCGGGAGGAGAAGCTGACAACAGAGAATGAGATGGTTGGATGGTATCACTGACTCAATGAACATGAGTGAGTAAACTCCGGGAGTTGGTGATGGACACGGAAGCCTGGCGTGCTGCAGTTCACGTAGTCCCAAAGAGTGGGACATGACTGAGCAACTGAGTTTAGAAGAGGTTCACTGAGGGCACAAACCTTGTAAACATGGAGCTTCTCTTCAGGAATGCTCTGATCTGATGTAGTTTCCCCACTTCAACATCCTTTTTACTTACCCATTTTTATCATTTCAACATAGACGCCTCCAAAAAAGGAGGAAATTATAAACCCTGGGATGCAAACATCCCAGTCAGTACTCTGTATCTCCCCAGCAGGGTGTCTCACAAGAGCCACTAGACCAGTTTAACCCTCTACCTAGATTAGTGTGGTTATGGGATATCACATTTAAGGAGAGTGCAACAAAGGAGACAATGCTTTCGACGTTTTAGGGTTGTGTTCAATGTTACCCAGCTAGTGGTCCACTCCTACCTGAGCATCTGGTCCAGGAAGCCTTCAAGGAAGGAGGGATAGTCCAGATGGAGATCCTGGAGGTGGCCAAGCCTCAGGAACTGAGAGGTAATTTGGACAAGGTGATCCTGCTCCTGCTTCGTGAAGGCAGACAGGTGGATGGGGGAGAGACAGAGTCTCTGCAAATTACTCATCTTTCCTAGGAAAGAAGCAAATGTGGCCAGGGTGGACAGATGCCAAATCCAATTCACTTGCACCTCCTGGATACAGTCCAGCTGCACCATGCTCAGGATCTTCACAACGTTGTCCATTGGCATTGCAGAGATCTTCAGCTTTTTACAGCAGAGATGTACAGAGGCTTTTCTCTGCTCCACCCACCTAAGAAGGTAGGTGAGAAAGTTATCCAGGGTCCTTTTCTTCAGGCAAAGGTCCATAAAAATCTTCAGTGGCGCCAAGTGCCGCTTTGCTGTTGAGCTCTGCTCAGCCACTGGTGCCATTCTTGAGCTTGAGCGCTCATAACTGCTGGCTCCAGACCACATGCTCCAGAAGTTCTGGCCAGTATCCCGTAAATCTAGCACCCGCAGTTTGCACCCCCTAGAGGAACAAGGAAATTGATGAGGATGTATCAAAGTACACACAGAATAAAAAAAACAGCCTAACAATTTGACAACATCCTGCCCACCTGTGCTGTAACTTAACATTTCTGACATCATCTGCTGCCTTATTCACTACCCTCTCTGCCTCACTATCCTCCATGTCCCTTCCCCTCTTAATCTTTCTGGTCCTCGACTTTAGTATCTCAAGGCTCTTTGAGGAAGTGGGGAATGTTCTTCTAGGCTCCCATTCACTACAGGCACTCTTCAACTTCCAGAAGGTACTTCCTTTAGCAACAAGGCTTCTGCATTACCATTTTCAGAACCCTTTCCACCCACCCGTTTTCAACCCACCTATCTCCTCTGGGACATCCAAGATTTTATCAAGGTGCTTTAAACACACTCACCTGGAACGAACCTTCTGGGCCAGCAAACCATCAAGTGCTTCCAGCACTGCTTGTAAAGGCCCCATATGAGGCATGTCAATCAAGCCTCCCAGAGGCAGGCGGACAAAGGGCCAGGCTTGGACCATGGCCTTCAGGGTCTCGATGTGTCTCCCGTGGAATGCCTCCATGAAGAGGTGTGGAAAAAGCTCTGTGAGCAGATCCTCCAGAGCAGAAAAGGCCAAAGCATCATCCCTCAGCAGATGCTTTCCTGCCAGGTCCAGGAGTCTGGATGGGTTCTGGACACTCATCTTGACTCTACAAGAAAAGGAATCCTGTAGAAACTGCCAAGGCACAGGGCATCCATCTCAGGCCAAGCAGAAGCACACCTAAGACATTTTCCCACCCTTTCGGAAGAACCTACGCAGGGCCAAGGTCACTGGTCTGGCAGGGATGTAAATGCCTCAGTCAGCCCATGTGACACTCTGGTCTCAATGGGCACAAAGCTATAACTCTTTACCTGCTGGTTTCAGAACAAACCTCTCATAAGTACCAGTGAGGAAAAAAGAGTCACTAGCCTGTTTAGTAACATCCATTGCTTTGCATGATTCAGGTCCCACTAGAAAGTGGATACCAAGAAGCCTGAGAGTTCACTCCAAACTTTATCTGGGGAAGAGTTTCAAACAATCTCTTTGAGCCCTACATTAGTGAGAGTCATGTGGACCAGCACAGCCTCCAACCTGAGTTACCTCCAACATGAATACCATTGTGTTCAAAATATTTATTTTAAATGAAAATATTTATTTTTAATGGAAAAACATCCCTTTTGGAATTTTATTTCCAAAATAAAATAAATTTCTTATTTCATGAATTATATTATATTCCAAATATAATATATTCCAAAATTATATTTGGAATATTATTTCCAAAATAAAATAAATTTCTTATTTCATGAAGAAATAAAATTCCAAAAGGGATGTTGTTCATTAAATATACCTTCTTTGTAAAGTCATTTTAAATTGATATCAACTAAAGCACAAATCAAAATATTTGAGATTGAGGCAAAACTACACTGCTAAGCAAAACTAAAACATGAAATGTGTTCATGTGAGAGAAATAATTATTTGAAAGCTCTCACTGCATCCAGAGATACATACCACCCTTTAAGATTTAATCATGGGTAAAAAGGGTGTCCTTATAAGGATGGTAACTTACTGCTCTGGTGGGGCTGGTGGGGCGCTCAGATCTCAGATGCTGTGGAGAACCCAGTTGGTATCTCTAGAGCAGGAAGATTCTGCACCTCTTTTCCAGTGCTTCAGACTTTTATACACCTTTTTAGTCCCATCATTCCTCTGTCCCACTACTAACCCAATCAGGAAAGGACACCTGATTAGATTACTGAGTGCCGATTGGATCATCATATTTCTGTAGGTTAGTTGATTTAATCGGATACACATTCAGGAGACAGAGGATGATGAATCAAGGACCCATTCACTGATTCACAAAGACATTATTCTAGGTGATATTAAGGTAGTAAAAGAGGGCTTCTCTGTGGCTCAGTGGTAAAGAATCTCATGGCAATGCAGGGACATGGGTTTGACCCATGGTCGGGGAAGACACCACAAGTCAAGTAACAACTAAGCCCATGCACCACAACTACTGAGGCTTTGCTCTAAAGCCTGGGACGACAGAGGATAAGATGGTTGGATGGCATCACCAACTCAATGGACATGAGTTTGAGCAAGCTGTGGGAGTTGATGATGGACAGGGAAGCCTGGCATGCTGCAGTCCATGGGGTCGCAAAAAGTCTGAGCAACTGAACTGAACTGAATTGAACTGGGAACTGAAACTGCTGAAAGTGATGCTCTCTGGAACCCACGCTCTACGACACGAAAGGGCACAGCAGTGAGAAGCCCACGCACTTCAACTAGAGAGTAGCCCCAACTCGCCTCAACTAGAGAAGTGCTCACTCAGCAACAAACCTAGCGCAATGAAAAATAAAACATAAAATTTAAAAAAGATAGTAAAAGAGAGTGGATCAGAGGAGACAGTGTCACCTTACTGTTTGTTTGTTTTCCTCAGAAAGCTGGGGTCAGCACCACAAACTGCAGAAAAAGATTAAAACTAAGATGTGAGATGAAGTTGAAGGGTGAACCCTGTGATCAAGGCTTATTTTCCAAGACTGAGAGGCACTGAAGGTGGGCACTGTGGGATCTTTGGGAACTTGGAGTCAGAGAAGAAATAAACCCAGGTCATTCCCAAATACCCTTGCCATCCAGAGGCAGCTGCTATCAGGAGAGGTTTGCTTGTTTGTTTCTTAATTTTTCTCACTGAGGACATTTTCCACAGGGTAAATTTCCCCAACTATTTTTCAGGGCTCTTATAAGCCAAACATAATTTCATTGGCCCCTTTCCAAGTGAATTTACATAATTACTGTTTCCTCAAACTTCAAACTTTGCTAAGTTCAACACAAATTCTAATCAAGCTAATGCCATTAGGTACAGAAATAAAATTCTATTTTTCTTGTCATAAATACCAGCACCTTTCCTACACTCAATATAGAAGCTCTGATTGATGTTTAACGTTCTACCACATTCAGGGATGACTCCCACCTTGGGCTGCATCGGACAAAAACTCCTTTGAAGTTTAAGATCACACATAAAGGGAGACCCTTTCTCCTATCTCCAAGAATTTTCCATGCCTCTCTCCCACTCAATTTACTTGATGCCCAAACAATTCTTATATACTACTGGCCACTAAAGTGAAGACTCTTTGAAGGGTGTTCGCTCTCTTGGTCACTTTGGGGATGATCCCTTTCACCACATTTCTGCCATGGCAAACATAGCCTTTGAGTAAGAAAGGGTTTAACTGCATTCTACTCAATAGATGTTTTAAATCCCGGGCCACCAATCCCTTTTATTAGTAACAATGATAAGCATAAATATCTCTGTTATGGAATACAAATTGAGTGAGCCACCATGTGGGCACTTTTTAATGCACTACTTCAGATAACCTTCAGGGAAAACCTAAACCTTACTCAGATTTTCCCCATTCTAGGCTAGCGAAAGAAGGTCACTGCTGAGTAATCTACCTATTTCTGTGCAGAGAATAATTAGCTGATGGGATCAGAAGGACTTTCCCAAGTTGCCAGGAAACCTAAACATTGGAAAGGACTGTTTGAGAGACTTCACTTGATGTTAGCAAAAATTTGGAATTTGAGAAGTCTAAGCTTGGGATGTTCCTATAGGATTACAGCTTCCATGGGATCCAAAAGGAGTAAGATCCAAAAGAAGCAAGAGGCTCACCTTTCATTCCCTTGCAGTCAGCAAGCACCTCCAGTCCAGAGATAAACAAAAGGGACTTTTAATCTACTTAATATATGCTAGTGAGTGTGTGAAGAAAAGGGAAGCCTCTTACACTATTGATGGGAATGTAAATTGGTGCAGCCACTTTGGAAAACATGCTATCTGGTCCAGCAATCCCCACTCCCAGGCAAATACTCAGACAAACTAACAGTAAAAAAGTTATGTGCACCCCTATAGTCACAGCATCATTGTATACAATAACCAAGACATGGAAAGAACCTAAATGTCCACCGACAGAAGAATGGATAAAGAATATGTGTGTATATATATATATATATATATATATATATATATATATATATATACACACACACACACATACAATGGAATATTATCCAGCTACTAAAAAGAATGAAACAGTGTTATTTGGAGCAATGTGGATGGACCTAGAGATTACCATACCAAGTGAAGTAAATCAGAACAAGAAAGACAAATACTGTACAATATCACTTATATGTGGAGTGTAAAATATGACACAAATAATAGCTCAGTTGGTAAAGAATCTGCCTGCAATGCAGGAGACCCCAGTTCGGTTCCTGGGTCAGGAAGATCCACTGGAGAAGGTATAGGTTACCCACTCCAGCATTCTTGGGCTTCCCTGGTGGCTCAGCTGGTAAAGAATCTGCATGCAATGTGGGAGACCTGGGTTCGATCCCTGGCTTGGAGAAGGTAAAGGCTACCCACTCCAGTATTCTGGCCTGGAGAATTCCACGCACTGTATAGTCCATGGTCTTGCAAAGAATTGGACAGGACTGAGCAACTCAATTTCAATTTTTCACAAAACAGAAACAGTCACGAATTTAGAGAACCAGCAGACTTATAGTTGCTGAAGGCAAGGAGTGTGATGGAGGGAAGGATTGGGAGTTTGGGATTGGTAGATGCAAACTATTATATATAGGATGTGTAAACATCAGGGTCTTACTGTATTGTCCTATGATAAACATAATGGAGAAGAATATGAAACAGAAGATATGAAACAATATGAATCAGAAGAATATGAAACAGTTGTACAACTGAGTCACTTTGCTGTACAGTAGGAATTAAACGCAACATTGTAATTCGAATATACTTCAAGAAAATTAAAAAAAAAAAAAAGAATCTAGGGCTTCACTGGTGGTCCAGTGGTTAAGAATCCACCTTGCAATACAGGATCACCGATTTGATTCCTGGTCCAGGAAGATCTCACATGGAACTCACAGGGCAACTAAGCCCAAGAGCCACAACTGCTGAGCTTGTGCTCTAGAGCCCTTGAACTGCAACTACTGAGCCCATGGGAAGCAACTACTGAAGCCTGTGCACCCTAGAGCCTGTGCTCCAAGACAGGAGAAGCCACCACAATGAGACACTTGAGCACCACAATGAAGAGTAGCTCCCATTCACCCCAACTACAGAAAGCCAATGTAGCAATGAAGCAATAAAAATATATTACTTACTTAATTAAAAAAAAAAGCTAATTCTCTGAAGAAAACTCATGGGCTAATCTGAAGTCTACAATAGTGGCCAGTTTCCAAGTTGGTTATAATATAGGACTTGGGGGAATCTAGGGGAATTCTGAAGGACCTTACTGAATGAGCAGCAATCTGTTGAGGGAATTGTGTCTAAGAAAATCAGAGACAGACACAGGTTTTAGTGGTGAAGACAAATTTTATTCAGGAATATGGCAATAGAGGAAAAGATACCCCATCATGTAACTGGTTTTCACCCATAATTCACCAGATACAAGTAGGGATTCACAGCCAAGAAGCAGTGTGTTTCTGGTCTGGCAAATTGTTGAGAGGAGACATTAGGTTTGGGAGGGATTCTGGCTGAACCAGAGTAGATTTCTTGGTGAAGACAGCCCAGCGTGATCAGATACCAGTGGTGGGAAGTGAGCAATTTTGATCAGATTTTTCAAGGGTGATCAATTATCAATGGTAGAAATATTTACTGAACTGACTTAAAATTCTTGCTCAAACTGGGATTTTAGAAAAGCAGCCACAGACTATCCTAGAGGATGGTTCAGGAGCCTGAATATGTTTTGGTCAAAAGAGGGGTGTTCTCTGTTGAGAGGATTGTGTTAAGGCACTGGGGGGAATGTGCTGACACTAATGTAGTGAAGTATGTGGCCAAGTTGAAAACAGGCAAGTCACTGATGATGGGCAGGGAGAGCACACAGAGGTCACGTGGGACTTGGAATGAAGAGTTGGTCCTTTGAAAGATTTGCATGATCTGATGAATTCTTTCTTGTTCTCTATGATGTTTGCTTGGAGATGACGTTGTAGTGGACAAAGGAGCAGGAAAGAGGAGCAGGTAGAGAGCCCAACCTGTATCTTGGCTTGGACAGAGCAGCTGTGTTGGAGACCCACAGAGGTAGACAGTCACAAGAGTCACCATGGAAGTGGCAGTTTGCAGGACACTTGGATGTGGCTGTAGCGGAAACAAAGAGAGGAGGATGGGCATTGGAATGTTGACGGGTCCAACGGAGTCTTATTCTCTATATATGATGATGAGTTGCTATGAACTGAATGTCTCATCAGTTTCATCATCAATGTTTCATCAGTCTCCATCTCCTACTCCACCTCCCATACACACCCACACACACCCCACATCTTGAGCCATATCATGAAGCCTTAGGCTCCAGTGTGATGGGATTTGAAGTTACCTTTGGAAATAACTGGGCTTCCCTGGTGGCTCAGACAGTAAAGAATCTTCCTGCAATGTGGGGGACCAGGATTCAGTCTCTTGGTTGGGGATTTTCCCCTGGAGATCCCCTGGAGAAGAAAATGGCAACCCACTCCAGTATTCTTGCCTGGAGAATTCCATGGGCAGAGTCTGATGGGCTACAGTCCATGGGGTCACAAAGAGTTGGACATGACTGAGTGACTAACACTCACTCACTCGCTCAGGAGGTAACTAAGTTTTGATGAGGAGGTAGAGTTGGAGCTCCATGACAGGTTAGAGCCCTTAGAACTGGATAAAGAGACCTGAGCTCCCTGCCCCTCCACCAAGTGAGGAAACTAGAAAGCTTGTTCCCTCCACCACCTGGACCTCACTGCCTCTTGATCACAGTTATCCAGGCTTCATAATAAGAAGATACACATTTTCTTTGTTTAAGCCCCTCAGTCCATGTTATTCTGTTATAATAGCCTAAATTGACTAAGAGTGGAATAGAAAGAGTGTACAGGAAGGGGAAAGGTCTTTGTAGGCTCATGATCATTTTCTCATGAAAAAAATTACAGAGAACACATTAAGAAGTTGGTGCTGTCCATAGTAGGTTAAAGTACAAGTCATATGATAAACTTTATAATGTAATCCACTACATAAAATTCCTTAGGAATATAATAATCATTCTTTCATTCATTATTACAAGTCATGTCTTATAAATATGTATTATATTCCCATATCCACTAAGCCTAGAAGAAATTTATGAAGTGAAAATTGCATGGATCCAATTCTTGTATAGGATTTCCCTGATGGCTCAGATGGTAAAGCATCTGCCTACAATGAGCGAGACCCAGGTGTGATCCCTGGGTTGGGAAGATACCCTGGAGAAGGAAATGGCAACCCACTCCAGTACTCTTGCTTAGAAAATCCCGTGGACGGAGGAGCCAGGTGGGCTACAGCCCATGGAGTCACACAGAGTCAGATATAACTGAAGCAACTTCACTTTCACACTTGTGTGAATGAAACCCTCCTCATGGGGTTAATAGGAACTATTAATAGATGTTCTTGAGTATGCCTCAGAACAGCAGAGAATGGAACCTTATTTAAAACCTTCCTCTTGAACTTCTCTGGTGGAATAGTGGATAAGAATCCACCTGCCAATGCAGGGGACACAGCTTTAATCCCTGGTCTGGGAAGATCCCTCAAGCCATGGGGCAATTAAGCTCCTGCACCACAATCACTGAGCCTGTGTGCTCTAACCTACTGAAGCCCCTGCCTCCTAGAGCCTACACCCTGCAACTACTGGGTCCTCTGCTACTGAAGACAGTGCGTCTAGAGCATGAAGCCACCACAATGAGAACCCAGGCACCACAACTAAGGGCAGCCTCTGCTCACCGCAACTACAGGAAACCCATGCACAGCAGTGAAGATCCAGAGACCACTGAAGGCCCAGCACAACCAAAAATAAATACATAATTTATAAACTATAAATAAAATAATAAATATATTTACTTAAAATATAAATAATAAAATAAAGATCTTTTGTATCTTGCCTTCAGCTTTCAAACTTCCTTTCATTGTACCTGCAATTTGCATATGCTGAAAACTTCCCATACCTCAAGCAATATATTAAAAACAACCTTTAAACCACTCCCTATAGATATCAGCTCTGAGAAATGGGTCATTATAGTAATGGTAATTTATTTTTTTCAGGTCATGGATCTAGTGTTGTCCAGTTCAAACTAGTCAAGACCATCCACCATTCAATTAAGCCTGTACCTGTGCACAGTGGATGACCATTCAATAGGAGAGAGCCAAAACCTCCATCTGCAGATCATGCTAGTCACCTCATCTGAACATGAAGTAGCGTGTAACTCAGAGTAGCCTGCAAAGAGCAGCGATTGTCTCACCTTTTTCCTGCCTTCACTCACCTTTTTCTGATCCTCCAATCTTCCTATACTTGTCTCCCATAAATATCCCTGCTCCCTTGTCTTTGAAATGATAGATCTCAAAATTGTTCTCCTGTCTCCTCTCTTGTCTGCCTTGTAAATGAAACTTCTCCCTCCTGCAAACCTCTGAATTTTGATGTTTGGCTTGCTGATAGTCAGGCAGAAGAAACTGGTTCAGTAACAGAATATTGTAATTCATACTTGTGAGCATCTTAGATCAGCATGCTGAGATGCACATGGGTGGTCATTATGATGAAAGCACCAGTGATTACAAAGTTCAGGGAATTTTTATGATATTTCCACTTAACCTTGTATTTTATTGAACATTTTCTATTATCTGATTGTTATCCATGACCAGTGATGAAAATAAAAGTATCACCATTTCTGAAAATCAAGAGCCAACCTACAGTGAATTGGAGAAGTAAAGAGACAGAGTATAAGAAGCTTCCATTGAAAAAAGAATTAAAGTTTCATTTTTCAGATTTCATGTATAAGTGAGAACATACAGTATTTATCTTTCTCTGATATATTTCACTTAGCATAATGCACTCAAAATCCATCACTTTTGTGAATACTGTAGGATATCCTTCTTTTCATTGCATAATCATACATATATATATATATATATACACTATATGTAGGATTATATATAATAGTGTATACACTATATATATTTATTTTATAGGAGGCAGTGATCAAAACAATCCCCAAGTAAAGAAATGAAAATGCAAAATGATTGTCTGAGGAGGCCTTACAAATAGCTGAGAAAAGAAGAGAAGTGAAAGGCAAAGGAGAAAAGGAAAGATATACCCATCTGAATGCAGAGTTCGAAAGAATAGCAAGAAAAGATGAGAAAGCCTTTGTAAGTGAACAAGGCAAAGAAATAGAGGAAAACAATAAATAAGAAAGACTAGAGATCTCTTCAAGAAAATTAAAGATACCAAGGGAATATTTCATGCAGAATTGGGCACAATAAAGGACAGAAATGTACGGACCTAAAAGAAGCAGAAGATATTAAGGAGAGGTGGCAAGAATACACAGAATAACTGCACAAAAAAGATCTTTAATGACCCAGTTATCCAAGATGGTGTGACCACTCACCTACAGCCAGACATCATGGAGTGCAAAGTCAAGTGGGCCTTAGGAAGCAGTACTATGATCAAAGCTAGTGAAGATGATGAAATTCCAGCTGTGCAATTTAAAATCCTAAAAGATGATCCTGTTAAAGTGCTGGACTCATGCCAGCAAATTTGGAACTCAGCAGTGGTCATAGGACTGGAAAAGATCAGTTTTCATTCCAGTCCCAAAGAAGGGCACTGCCAAAAATGTTCAAACTACCACACAATTGCATTCATTTCGTATGCTAGGAAGTTAATGTTCAAAATCTTTCAAGCTAGGCTTCAAAAATAAGTGAACTGAAAACTTCCAGATGTACAAGCTGTATTTATAAAAGGCAGAGGAACCAGAGGTCAAATTGCCAACATCTGCTGGATCATAGAAAAAGCCAGAGATTTCCAGAAAAACATCTACTTCTGCTTCATTGACTATATTAAAGCCTTTGACTGTGTGGATCACAACAAACTGTAGAAAATTCTTAAAGAAGTGGGAATACCAGACCACCTTACCTGCTTCCTGAAAAATACGTGTGCAGGTCAAGAAGCAACAGTTAGAACTGGATATGGAACAATGGACTGGCTCAAAATTGGGAAAGGAGTGTGTCAAGGTTTTATTTTGTCACCCTGCTTGTGAGATGCCAGGCTCGATGAATCAGAAGCTGGAATCAAGATTGTCAGGAGAAATATCAATAACCTCAGATATGATGATGATACCACCCTTATGGCAGAAAGCGAGAGGAACCAAAGAGCCTCTTGATAAAGGTGAAGGAGGAGAGTGAAAAAGCTGGCTTAAAACTCAACATTCAAAAAACAAAGATCACAGCATGCAGTCCCATCACTTCATGGCAAGTAGACAGGGAAACAATGGAAACAGTGACAGACTTTATTTTCTTGGGCTCCAAAATCACTGTAGATGGTGATGCAGCTGTGAAATTAAAAAATTAAAAGATTGCTCCTTGGAAGAAAAGCTATGATAAACCTAGACAGCTTATTAAAAAGCAGAGACATTACTTTGCTGACAAAGGTCTATCTAGTCAAAACTATTATTTTTCCAGCAGTCATTTATGGATGTGAGAGTTTGACCAGAAAGAAGGCTGAGTGCCAATGAATTGATGCTTTGGAACTGTGGTGCTGGAGAAGACGCTTGAGAATTCCTTGGACTGCAAGGAGATCAAACCAGTCAATCCAAAACAAAATCAACCCTGAATATTCATTGGAAGGACTGATGCTGAGGCTGAAGCTTCAACACTTTGGCCATCTTATGTGAAGAACCAACTCATTAGAAAAGGCCTTGATGCTGGGAAAGATTGAAGGCAGGAGGAGGAGAGGACAATGAGATGGTTGGACAGCATCACTGACTCAATGAACAGGAGTTTAAGCAAACTCTGGGAGATGGTGATGGACAGGGAAGCTTGGTGTGCTGTAGTCGATGGGGACACAAAGAGTGGGACATGACTGAGAGACTGAGCAACAATATATATTTATACACACATGAGGATGAATTTTAGGGGAGATGCCTCCTCTGTCTGCTTCACTAGAACGTTTTATGTTGTTCTTTACTACTTGGGCAAGTCCGAGAGATGGTAGAAAACAAATGGAGTTTTCTTTCATAGGTAATTTACATTCACATATATATTGACCACAAGTGTTATTTCTTCTATATCCTACATATTTACATTATTATCAGACAATAACATAATGTTGACTTTCCCCAAATTGGCATTTTAATGAAAAATAATATTTGACTATAAACTAAGGATAAATTTTTCCATGGACTATGCATTTATAATCATTTTTGCCTTATCAGGTTTATGGTCAGTTTTGTGACCACAGGGTGATAGACACTATTCCTACCCTTTCTTTTATGGAACAGTATCTGTTTAACTGGGGAGATTGTCAATAAAAAAATATATTTTTAATACATACTGTTATCCTACAATCCAGCAATTTCGCTCCTTGGAATCCATCCAAATGATTTGAAACTTTCTGTCCACACAAAAACATGCACATGGAAACTTATAGCAGCTTTCTTGATCATTGTCAAAACTTGAAAGGAATCAAGATGTCCTCAGTAGGTGAAAGAACCAATGAACTGTGATATATACAGACAATGAAATGATATCAACCATGAAAAGGAATGAAGAACCATCAGTGTCTATTACTAAGTGAAATAACTAATCTGAGAAACACACATGCAGTGAGGCCAACTGCATGACATTTTGCAAAAGGCAAACTCAGAACAGTGAAACAATCAGATTTTATTTTATTACAGAGGTGGAGGAAAGACAAATAGGCAGAGCAAATACTTTGTGTGATCCTACATTCTCCAAGTCAGGCTTCAGCAATATGTGAACCATGAACTTTCTGATGTTCAAGCTGGTTTTAGAAAAGGCAGAGGAACCAGATATCAAATTGCCAACATCCACTGGATCACGGAAAAAGCAAAATAATTCCAGAAAAACATCTATTTCTGCTTTATTGACTATGCCAAAGCCTTTGACTGTGTGGATCACAAGAAACTGTGGAAAATTCTGAAAGAGATGGGAATACCAGACCACCTGATCTGCCTCTTGAGAAATCTGTATGCAGGTCAGGAAGCAAGAGTTAGAACTGGACATGGAACAACAGACTGGTTCCAAATAGGAAAAGGAGTACGTCAAGGCTGTATATTGTCACCCTGCTTATTTAACTTATATGCAGAGTACATCACGAGAAACGCTGGACTGGAAGAAACACAAGCTGGAATCAAGATTGCCAGGAGAAATATCAATAACCTCAGATATGCAGATGACACCACCCTTATGGCAGAAAGTGAAGAGGAACATTAAGAGCCTCTTGATGAAAGTGAAAGTGGAGAGTGAAAACGTTGGCTTAAAGCTCAACATTCAGAAAACGAAGATCATGGCATCCGGTCCCATCACTTCATGGGAAATAGATGGGGAAACAGTGGAAACAGTGTCAGACTTTACTTTTTTGGGCTCCAAAATCACTGCAGATGGTGACTGCAGCCATGAAATTAAAAGACGCTTACTCCTTGGAAGGAAAGTTATGACCAACCTAGATAGCATATTGAAAAGCAGAGACATTACTTTGCCAACAAAGGTCCGTCTAGTCAAGGCTATGGTTTTTCCTGTGGTCATGTATGGATGTGAGAGTTGGGCTGTGAAGAAGGCTGAGCACCGAAGAATTGATGCTTTTGAACTGTGGTGTTGGAGATGACTCTTGAGAGTCCCTTGGACTGCAAGGAGATCCAACCAGTCCATTCTGAAGGAGATCAGCCCTGGGGTTTCTTTGGAGGGAATGATGCTGAAGCTGAAACTCCAGTACTTTGGCCACCTCATGCAAAGAGTTGACTCATTGGAAAAGACTCTGATGCTGGGAGGGATTGGGGGTAGGAGGAGAAGGGGACGACAGAGGATGAGATGGCTGGATGGCATCACTGACTTGATGGATGTGAGTGTAGGTTCATCATTTATAACAAGGATGCCAATCCAGCGGGGAATGATGATAGCTGGGCAGGTGACCCATGTGCTGGAGGCAGGATTTAAAGGGAAACTCCCTTACCTTATATTGAGTTTTACTTTGAACACAAAACTGCTCTACAATATAAAGTCTACTTTACAACCTATGATCAATTACTATTGATGCATGGCAATAACCATCACAATATTGCAAAGTAATTATCCTTCAATTAAAATGAGTACATAAATTAAATTTAAAAAGAAAAAAAGACAATTTTAATATAGCTCTGAAAGTATTATTCTAAATATTTTTTAAAGAAGAAACTCTTCTTTTTGAATGATCTTTAAAATCAGTTTTAAAGATACTTTTCTTTTGTGATTCCAAACCAAGTTGAACATTTTTCAAAAATATCCACATGCACTCTTTAAAACTACTAAACTTCCTTTATAATTTGTAAACACAGTTTATACCTTTTATATTTATATAGATCACAGCACAACTATTTATACTAAACAAGCATTTATTTGTTGTTGAAGCTATTCTGACTCTTTGCCACCCCATGAACTGCAGCATGCCATGCTTCCCTGCCAATCACTATCTCCATGAGTTTGCTCAAACTCATATCTATTGAGTCAGTGTTGCCATCCAATCATCTCATCCTCTGTTGCCCCTTTCTCCTCTTGCTCTAAATCTTTCCCAGCATCAGGTGGCCAAAGTATTGGAGCTTCAGCTTCAGCATTAATCCTTCCAATGAACATTCAGTGTTGATTCCCTTTAGGATTGATTGGTTTGATCTCTTTGCTGTCCAAGGGACTCTTAAGAGTCTTCTCCAGCACCACAGTTCGAGGGCTTCGATTCTTTGGTGTTTAGCCTTTTTTATGCTCCAACTCTCACATGCTTACATGACTACTGGAAAAACCGTAGTTTTGACTATATGGACCTTTGTCAGCAAAGTGATGTCTCTGCTTTTTAATATGTTAATTAGATTTGTCATTGGTTTTCTTCCAAGGAGCAGCATCTTTTAATTTCATGGCTGCAATCGCCAACCACAGTGATTTTGAAGCACAGGCAAATAAAGTCTGTCACTGTTTCCATTTTTTCCCCATGTATTTGCCATGAAGTGTTGGGAGAAGATGCCATGACCTTCGTTTTCTGAATGTTAAGTTTTAAACTAGCTTTTCACTCTCCTCTTTTACCCTCATCAAGAGGCTCTTCAGTGCCTCTTCACTTTCTGCATTAAAGTAGTATCATCTGCATGTCTGAGGTTGTTGATGTTTCTCCTGCAATCTTGATTCCTGCTTGTAACTTAGGCATTTCGCATGATGTACTCTGCATAGAAGTTAAATAAGCGGGTGACAGTATACAGCCTTGACACACACCTTTCTCAATTTTGAGCCAGTCCGTTGTTCCATGTCTAATTCTAATTGTTGCTTCTTGACCTGCATACACGTTTCTCAGGAGGCAGGTAAGGGGGTTTGGTATTCCCATCTCTTTAAGAATTCTCCACAGTTTGTTTTGATTCACACAGTCAAAGGCCTTAGCATAGTCAATGAAACAAACGTTCTCCTGAAATTCCCTTGCTCTTTTTATGATCCAATGAATGTTGGCAATTCGATCTCTTATTCCTCTGCCTTTTCTAAATCCAGATTTTACATCTGTAAGTTCTTGGTTCATGTACTGCTTAAGCCTAGCTTGAAGGATTTTGAGCATTATATTGCTAGCAAATGAAATGAGTGCAATTGTACAGTAATTTGAACAATTTTTGGCATTGTCTTTCTTTGGGATTGGAATGTAAACTGACCTTTTCCAGTCCTATAGCCCCTGCTGAGTTATCCAAATTTGATGGTAATAGATGAAAGCTCACACCTTCTCTTGGGATCCTGGACAAGCCCCCAAGATGATAGGTTGAGGCTGTGAGCTGTGAACCATGCAGGGATTTTCGGCCTCAGGAGGAGAGGATTTCAATCTGGGGCCAGAGACAAGCCTTGACCACTCAGAGCTTTTGTGTAACAAAGTTTATTAAAGTATAAGAGAGATAGAGAAAGCTTCTGACGAAGACATTAGAAGGAGGTGGGAAAGCACCCCCTTGCCAGTTTTCACCAAGGCATCTTATACTCCTTAGCAAGCTGTTGATCATAGATAAAAGAAACAACTCAAGGCTGAGAGAGCTGCACCAGGTGCAGCTCTCTCCCATAACATACATATCTGCACAAGGGGAGTCCTCTCTGGAGGAGGTGTCTATGGGCGAGATATGTTGTGTAAGTCTCGAAGGAAAACAGGCTTCCAAACAAGATACATAGTTTTATTAACATAGCTTAAGAAAAACATTTCCTGTGAGTAGGATGTATTACTTGGTTGGGAGATTCACAACTCAAGGTTGGAAAAAAGCTACTTTCAGGCAGAACTGATTAACATCATAGCAACACAGAATTAAAGGACCCCCCTTTTGTGCCTAAAGCTGGAGCAAAGGAGTGTAGAAAAAAAGTATCCGAAGTTTGCCCTTTGTCTCCTCCTGAGGCCTGGGGACCTCTGGCCTCCCTAGGGAGACCTACCTAGCTATTAACCCTTTCATTGGCATATTAAGGTCAGCACTTTAACTGCATCATCTTTTACGATTTGAAATAGCTCAGCTGGAGTTCCATCACCTCCACTACCTTTGTTCATAGTAATGATTCCTGAGGCCCACTTGACCTCACACTCCAGGATGTCTGACTCTACGCAAATGAACACACCATTGTGGTTATCCAATAATTAAGACTTTCCTTTTGTATAGTTCTTCTGTGTATTCTTGCCATCTCTTCTTAATCTCTTCTGTTTCTATTAGGTGCTTGCCATTTCATCTTTTATTTTGCACATCTTTGCATGAAATATTCCTTGGTATCTCTAATTTTCTTGAAGAGATGTCTAGTCTTTCCCATTCTATTGTTTTCCTCTATTCCTTTGCATTGTTCACTTAAGAAATCTTTCTTATCTTGCCTTGGTATTCTCTGGAAATCTGAATCTTCTAGGTTGGTAAGTGTCCAACATGTTACTGGGGAAGAGCAGAGAAACAGTTTCATAAAGAATGAAGAGGGTAGGCTAAAGCAGGGAAGTCACTCAGTTGTCGATGTGTCTGGTGGTGAAATTAAGTTCAATGCTGTAAAGATCAACCTGGAACGTTAGGTCCATGAATCAAGGCAAATTGGATGTGGTAGTGGAAGGAGGTGGCAAGAGTGAACATTGACACTTTAGGAATAAGTGAACTAAAATCCACAGGAATAGGTGAATTTAATTTGATGACCACTTACGTTACAGTTGATGTTAGAGATGGTTGACACTACAGATCAGCTCATTACACTTGTTTAGTTGGTAAGTTGTGTCTGACTCTTTGTGACTCCATGGACTGTAGCCTGCCAGACTCCTCTGTCCATGAGATTTCCTAGGCAAGAATAGTGGAGTGGGTTGCAATTCCCTACTCCAAGGGATTGCCCTGATGATAGGACTGAAACTGTGTCTGCTGCATTGGCAGGCGGATTGTTTACGATTGAGTCACCAGGGGAGTCATCTGGTTTGATCTCCCAGCAAGTGGCCTAAGAGTCTTGAGGCTCAGCATGTCCATCATTAGAGAGGAGTGGAATCTTTCCTATGACCTCCCACTGCTTGTCCCTGTGCTGGCTGCTAAAGCAGCTTGGGGGAATTCTGATTTATTGGTGTCCTCATGTAAATGCTGAGTCCTTTCTTCTTTCCTTCTTGTTGAAGGAATAGAGGGTAATCATGAGGAATGAAGAATCCTGGGGCTAGTAGAGGGAAAGAAGGAAAGGACTCATTTACTGAGCTCGTCCTGTGTGCCAGTTCCAGTGCCAAGGTCTCAATACACATAATCTCATTGATCCTATAAAAACTCCATTTGTTGTGTTTTCATCATTACCTCCATTTAATGGACAAGTGGTGCCTCTTGCCTAAGATCTCCCCAGCCCAAGGTCCACTCCATCAACAGAGCCAAAAACAAAAACAAAACAGCCCCAGAATCCTCAGCAATAAGCCTTCATTTGAGTGCCCTTTTTTTATGGTTTCTGTGTTGATTAATTTTATGTGGCATTGATTCTAGCTGTTTCTGAGATGGTGTTTCTGAAAGAGATGAGCATTTGAATCCACCAACTGAGTGAAGACATCTGCCTTCACTAATGTGTGTGGACTTTATCCAATTCCTGGGGTCCTGAATGGAACAAGACAGCATCTTCTCTCCCTCTTTCTCTTTTTGCCCATGAACATAACAGCTTCTGGCTCTTGAGACTTGAGATGCCAGGACTTACCCAGGTCCCCTGGGTCTCAGGCCTTTAGCCTTGAGTTACATCATCAGCTCCCCCAGTTTTCAGCCCTAAGCCTTGGCCTGAGTAATATACCTGACTTTGCTTGTTCTCTTGCTTACAGAGAGCAGACTGTGGGACTCCATCTCTTAATGGTGTGAACCCATTTCCCTAATGTACAGAAGAATCTTGACCATCATGCCTTTGAACTGCTCAGATCCACTTACTCATGGAAATTTTACTATAATAAATGTAACACTACATCATCTGCAGTCTCTTGAATCTGAGGATGTGGAACTGAGGGTAGGGAGAGTTGCCTACGAGGGATAAGATGTATTTAGGAAGTGTTTCTTTTATATAGGCTGATAAATTGATAATAAAACATGCTGTACTAGTCTTCCCTATTTGGAAGAGATAGTAGGTATTATAGGAACAGTGTCCATCTCTCAATAACATGACCTACCCCACAAAAGGATAAAATTTATTTTTCTTTAATTAATTAATTTTTTACTTCTTGTTGAGTTGGGTTTTTGTTGCTGTGCCCCGGTTTTCTCTGGTTGTGGTGAGTAGGGGGTACTGTTCATTTGGGTGCGTGGGCCCGCAGCTTCTCTTGTTGAGCAGCACATGCTCTGAGTGGTGGAGACTCAGTATTTGCAGCATGCCCTCTCAGTAGTTGGGGCCTGAGGGCCCTAGAGCTCTCAGGCTTCAGTAGTTGAGGTATGTGAGCTCAGTCGTTGCAGCTCACAGGCTCTGGCGCACAGGCTCAGTAACTGTGGCCCATGCGCTTAGTTGCTCCAGAGCATGTGGGCCAAGGTTCAATCCCTGTCCCCTGCACTGGCAAGCAGATTCATACCACTGGACCACCAGGGAAGTCCAGGATATAATTCCTTGATGTGGTTCAGAAATAGTAAAACCATGATATATGCCTGTGTGATTTTAGTATTTGATCAAAGGACATTGTATGTCTTTACTGGTCACACTAGTTTAATTCAAGAAGGACAACTCACACTCATGGCAGGCATGGGTTGATGAGGACAAGGGATTCTGGCTCATTTGCAGTGTGGATGATGCTTTCCAGAACTGAGAGCCTTGACTTGCATAGTGAAGCCCTTTCCCAGCACGGAAAGGCCAGGAACTGAGACCTATGGACCCACCAGGAGAACCATGAGAACTGCTCATGTCCAGGGCCACAGCGTGAGCCAGCAGTGATGATCCTGCCAAGAGCTCTTCGCTCCAGTGGCTCATTGGCCTCTGAGTAGTTTTCCCTTATTGTGTGCATCAATCCACTGAATAGCCACAGAAGTAAGTAAAGAGATAAAAGATGTCCACAATGGAATAGAGAACTAGTGGGAATAGTAGGGTTTCAGATCATAGACTATTTGGTGTGTTTCCTTCCATCAGTCACTGGAGATTTCTGAGGTGGAAACAGAGAACAGAATAATATATCATGAAGGGCACCAGTCCATGTACACTGAAAGTTTCTTTATTTCTGACCATTATTTTACAATCATCCCCTCAGAGACAAAGACAATATGTACACCCCAAATTTCCCTCCAGAAAATGAGATTCATTTTTCTGATGCTATAAACCCATAACTCTGAAAGTTCCATCACCTCCCAGAGCCTACGTTTCCCACTACAATCCTGCAGCCTTGCTGGATCACCCTTCCTTTTCCCATTCACATTGAGCTGATGTCTGAAACCATAGCTCTGTTTTCACTTCATGATGTGGCCATGTCCTAGATTTCAGTTTCCAAGAGCCCAGAAGAAAACTTCCAATGGAGGCAACCACCTAGGCAGGGTTAGTATAGCTGTATATAATGGGCTCCATGTGAGTGCATATGTCATCACCACAGTGAGGACAGGGGCTGAATGTTAGCCAAATGGTTCTGGGCTGCCCTAAGTCTCTCAGAATCTCCAACAGCTCAGTCTGAAGCTGGGGAAGTCTGCCATCTAGAAGAATACCTTGAGGGCTGTAATTCTCCTGAGGGGCAGGATACCACTCCTGACTTAAACAGGAAAGCCCAGCGGTTTGTCGCAGCAGCTTCTCCATGACGGCCATGGAGAGGATATTCCCACACAGGCTGAAGGACCTGAGCTGGGAGCAGCGGCTCAGGGATGGCAAGATGGCCTCAAACTGAGAGTCCTGGATCCCACACTGGTCTAAATACAGTTCCTGGAGGGTGGCTGCAACTTCCTCTAGCAGAACTTGGATTAGCTCAGGATTGAAGTCCGTTAGGGTGACACCATTCAGTTCCAGGCTTTTTAGCTGACAGATGTTCGGACAACAGGACAGATGGGTCAAGTCTGATTCTGTAAGCTGGCAGTTCGTTATTGAGAGGTTGTCCAAGGTGGTCTTCAGGCACCTGGGGAGAAACCAAGAAATTAGTTCTTAAAACTGATGTCTACAGGTGATAGACAAATGGTTTCTACAGGGCTAATGTTAAGTCTGATGAGGGTCAATACATTGATTGCCCAGTATCTCTCTAGGCTAGTCTTGTCACTTTCACTATGTATCTGAGTCAATTCATAGAACATTGAAAGGTCTTCCTCATTTATCAAACAGACTATAACATACTCTACTTCCTTATGAGGATGAATGAATATAATGGAATGCCCTAGAAGGTACTCAGAGGAGCTGGACACAGAGTGTCAATCAAGCATAGACATCACTGGTTTTTAGTACTAGGTGATGAGATAGAAAATGGTTTCAGCTAAGGCTTCCTTCAATCCAAAGTTGGGCTTCAGAGGCCAATACTTCTGGCCACCGAGGCTTTAGGGAGACATGCATAAAGAAGCAACTTACACAAGATCTCACAACATCAAATGTGATGCTTGTCTAGAGGGGCTCACTTATATCCCTGATAACTTTTTACCACTTTCTACTACCCTTTTCTCTCAGCTCTATTAACATCATCTCCAGAAACATACTTTTCCCATATACGAATTAATGTATCTGGAGCAAAAAATAAAAATATTTTACAGATGGGGATTTAAGACAGGCTCATTTTGATCAGTAATCTGATGAGCATAGAGCTTCTCTTCAGAATTGCTCTGGTTTCCCCACTTCAGTGCCCTCTTTATTTCCTATATTTTAAGTGATTTGAACATAGATACCTCTGCTGAAGGTAGAAATTATAATCCCTTTAGTGCTAGATCAACCATTCCAGTCAATAAATTGTACCTCCACAGTGGAGTGTCCCTTTCAAGAACCATTACACCAATTTACCCCCAAATTGATTTGTGTGGTTACAGGATATCACACTTCAGGAGAGAGTGCATTTGATATTCTAATGCTATGTTCAATGTTACCTAGCCAGTGGTCCACACTCACCTGATTATCTGGTCCAGGCAGCCTTCAAGGAAGGAGGGAGACTCCAGATGGAGATCCCGGAGGTGGCCCAGCCTCTGGAACTGGGAGGTAATTTGTACAACGTGATCATGCTCCTGCTTCTTGAAGGCAGATACTTGGATGGGGAAGAGACGGAATCTCTGCAAATTACTCATGTGGCCCAGGAAAGGAGCAAATGTGGCCAGGGTGGACAGATTCCAGGTGCAACTCACTTGCACCTCCTGGATACAGTCCAGCTGCACCATGCTCACGACCTTCACGATATTGTCCATTGGCATTGAGACGATCTTCAGCTTCTTGCAACACAGGTGGATGGAAGCTTTTCTCTGCTCCACCCACCTAAGGAGGTAGGTGAGGAAGTTGTCGAGGGTCCTCTTTTTCAAGGAAAGGTCTATAAAAACCTTCAGTGGCGCCACATGCTGCTTTGTCATTGACCTGGGCTCAGCTACTGGTGTTCTTCCTGAGCTTGTGCATCTGTGAGTACTGGCTCCAGACCACGTGCTCCAGAAGTTATGACCAGTGTCCCGCAAATCTAGCACCCGCAGTTTGCATCTCCTATTGAGAAAAAGAAGATTGGTGGGGAAGCATTAAAATCCACCCAGAATGAAACATTGGTCTGCAAATTTGAAAACAGACTTCCCAACTGTGCTGTAACTTCAGATTCCTGATATCACTTGCTGCTATGCCTTCTTCCCTCTCTGACTCAATTTCTTCCATCTCCCTTACCCCTCCCTTCTTTTCTGGTTCCCCACTTCTGGTAACTTTTAGCATCATTGTGAGGAGGTGTGGCATGTTCTTTAGGCTCTTTTTTTTTTTTTTTAATTGTAGGTACACCTACACTTCCCAAACGTGTTTCCCTTGGTGAGGCAAGGCCTCTAGGCTTCTACATTGCCTTCTTCAGATCCCTCTGGTCCATCCCTTTCCCACCCAGTTTTCATCACCCCAGGTGTTTCCCCTGAGACACCCTGGATTTTGCCAGGTTACCTAAGTCAGACTCACCTGGCGCAAACCTTCTGCACAAACAGGACATCAAGGGCTTCTAGCACTGCTTGTAGGGGCCCCACATGAGGCAGGTCAATGAGGCCCCCTAGAGGCAGGCGGGCAAAGGGCCAGGCTTGCACCATAACCTTCAGAATTTCAGTGTGTCTCCCATTGAAGGCCTCAGTGAAGAGGGGTGGGAAGAGCTCCACGGGCAGCTGTTCCAGAGCAGAAAAGGCCAAGTCATCATCCCTCAGCAGGTGCATTCCCGCCAGGTCCAGGAGTCTGGGTGGGGTCCGTACACTCATGCTGACTCTATGCCAAAAGGAATACTGTGTAAACTGTCAGAGAACAAGGCACTGGCTTCAGACCAAACAGAGGCACACCTTAGACTGTCTCCCTCCCCTTCAGAAGAACCTACTCAAGGCCAAGGTCTGTGCACTGGCAAGGGTGAAAGCATCTTACTTGGCGCATATGACACTGTGGGCTCAGTGAGCACAAAGCTGTAACTTTTCCCCTACTGGATTCAGAACAAGCATTTCAACCACTAGCACATTGAAATCCATCTGCTGCTTTGCTTAAATCATGTCCCACTGGGAAAGTTACCAAGGTCCTGAAAGCTGACCTCAAGCTTTATTTTGGGAAGACTTTTAGATAGTCATTTAGAGCCTTGAGTCTATGGAAAGAGGACTGCCATGTGAAGCAGCGAGTCCCCATCCTTAGTTAAGCTGGATGGTAAAGATGAAAGAAATACTCAGGACATGTCATGTGTACATAAAAGAAGTATTTTAAATTTTGAGAGCTAATATTATAGACATTTTATTATAAATATCTTCCTAGTAAAGACATTTAAAAATTACTTCAACTACAGTACACATCAAAATATTTGGGACTCAGGGAAAACAACATTGAGAGATAAATGGAAACCTGAAATCTCATCTGAAAGAAAATAATTAAAAAAGAAAAACTCTCCATGCCATCTGGAGTTACAGGCTACTTGTAAGGTCAATTAACACCATATAAGAATAGTACTGACAATAACTTACTTGTGTGATGTGGTTGGTGTGGGACTCAGACCACAGACTCTATGGAAGATCCAGCCAGTGACTCTGGAGCCAGAAGATCGTGCATCCTTTCTTCAGAGGCTGAGAATCTTATAGACATTTCTGATCTCATCATCTCTCTGTGTGATTAACACAATCAGAAAGGGGTACCTGATTAGATTATAGATGGCCCTTGGTCCTTGGTCCTGATTGGATCTTCATTTTTCTCCACCTTAGGTGACTGAAACAGATATACATACGGGGAACAGAAGGAATGATGGAGAAGGAATCAAAGATTCATTGATGGATTCACTCCACAAACCTTGGTTGATATTGACCAATACGCTCAGTTATATTCCTGGGTTTGGTTGGGCAAAAAAATTATTGGTTTCAGTCATTGAACAAGAAAAAACATAACTTGAAAGCATTATTGTTGAGGGAACTTTGCCCATATAAAAACTATCAAAATGTTCCTCAATTAACACAGCTTCATGAAAACAATCCTGTTGTTCCCAAAGTAAACAAAATACATGCACCCCTGTATCAGCTTGTCACTCAGGTGTTATGTAGGAAACACAGGGGATTGTGAGCCTATTCAGGCAGCAAAGGAAGAGCTTTGGGGGATGTGGATGGTTTTCCAGGCTTAAGCCAAGCCTTCTCTGAAGGTGAACAGGTCAAAATTTCAGTGAGATGTAAGAGTGTGTCAGGACAGTTTGGAGCTGGGCATTCCCAGACAGACCATGTGAATGATTACAACAGTGTAAAGTTTTTTTTTTTTTTCTTTTAGGAAAGAGGGCGGAGAAGGCAATGGCAACCCACTCCAGTACTCATGCCTGGAAAATCCCATGGACGGAGGAGCCTGGTATGCTGCAGTCCATGAGGTCGCTAGGAGTTGGACACGACTGAGCTAGGAGTTGGACACGACTGAGCGACTTCACTGTCACTTTTCACTTTCAGGCATTGGAGAAGGAAATGGCGACCCACTCCAGTGTTCTTGCCTGGAGAATCCCAGGGACCGGGGAGCCTGGTGGGCTGCCGTCTATGGGGTTGCACAGAGTTGGACACGACTGAAGTGACTTAGCAGCAGCAGCAGGAAACAGGGAGATTTAAAGATGTTATTCTGGGTAATATTTAGAAAGTAAAATATGGTGACTTACAAAAGACAGTGTTATCGTTGAGGGTGTTTCCCCCCAGAAATTTGGGGTCAGCCCAGAAAGCCACATGAAAAGATTAAATCTAAGTTGTGAGAAGATGGAGGAGTGTGAGGCCTGGGATCAGACATTTGCCACACTGACAGCCACTGAAGGTGGGCACTATGAGCTCTTTGAGAACAAAGCATCAGAGAAAAATAAGTGTGGGTCACTGACAAATAAACCTGTCACCCAGGGGCACGTGCTATCAGGAGAGGTTTTCCTAAAATTTTTTTCTCATTGAGGACACCTTCCAGATGGAAAATAGCCCCAGTCATTTTCTAGGGGTCTTGGAAGCCAACAATAATCTTATTGGCTCCTTTCTGATTTGTTGCTATTGTTCAGTCGCTAAGTCATGTTCTACTCTTTGTCACCCCATGAACTGCAGCACATCAGGCTTCCCTGTCCTTCACTATCTCCCAGAGTCTGCTCAAACTCATGTCCATTGAATCTGTGATGGCATTCAACCATCTCATCCTCTGTCACCCTCTTCTCCTGCCCTCAATATTTGCCAACATCAGAATCTTTTCCAATGGGTCAGTTCTTCACATCAGGTGGCCAAAGTATTGGAGCTTCAGCTTCTGCATCAGTCCTTCCAGTGAATATTCAGGTTTGATTTCCTTTAGGATTGACCTTTCTAAGTAAATATAGATAATTTCTAATTCTTCAAACTTAACCAAGTTCAGTATAGATGATGATCAGGGTAACATCAAAGGCACAGAAATAAAATGTATTTATCTCTTCATTAAAACCAGCACCTTTCTAGGGACTTCCCTGGTGGTCCAGTGGTTATGAATCTGCCCTCCAATGCAAGAGATATTTGATCCCTGTTTGGGAACTAAGACCTCATATGCCACTGGTTAACTAAGCCCTTGTGCCTCAACAAAGACCCAGTGGGCACACACACACACACGCACACACACACAACTAAAATGAAATGATCATCATAATAAAAGTAAAAACTAAAAAATGCAAAAGTAAAAACAAACACATAAAAAAACCAATGCCTTTCCCATATAAATGCAGAAGCTCGTATTGGGGTTTCAGGTTCTGCCACAATCAGGAGTGACCACCTGCAGCACAGGGGGAATCTTTTGAAGTTTAAGTTAAGAAATAAAGGGAGACCCTTTCTCCATCTTTCAGAGTTTCCCATGCCTCTCTCCCATCCCATTTATTTGATGCCCAAACTTTTCCTATATACCTTTGGCCACCAAGGTGAGGACTCTTTGAAGAGTGTTCACCTCCTTGTTCACTTTGACAAAGATCCCTTTCACCATACTTCTCTCAGGATTATAAATGACCTTTGCATAAAAAAAAAGTTTGAATTGGATTCTACTCAATAGATATGTTAAGTCCCAGGCCATCCATCTCTTTTATAAATACCTGCAACAGAGTGAGATTAATAACAATGATAATCATAAATAGCTCTGTTATTAAACGCAAGCTGGGTGAGCAGCAGTGTGGGCACTTTTCATTTACTCCTTCAGATAACCTTCAGGGAACACCTAAAATTCACTCAAATTTTCTCCATTCTTTGGTGAACCAAGGTTATTTTCAGATAGACGTATCTGCCAATTTCTATAAAGAATATTTAGCTGAGGGGATCCGAAGGACCCCCAAGTTTCCAAACACCCTAAATATTGAGAAGAACTGACTGAAAGACTTCACATTATTTTAGGGAAATTCAGAAATTGCAGAGTCTAAGCCAGGGATGGTTGAAAGGGATCACAGCTTCTATGAGAAGCTGTTTTCCCTCTCACACTATTGGTGAGCATGTAAATTGGTATAGCCACTAAGTAAAACAGTATGGTGTTTCCTCAAGTTACTAAAAATAGAGTGACCGTATGATCCAGCAGTCCTACTCTTGAACATATAACCAGACAAAAAGTGAAAGTGAAAGTCACTCAGTCATGTCTGACTCTTTGCGACCCAATGGACTATAGAGTCCATGGAATCCTCCAGGCCAGAATACTGGAGTGGGTAGTCTTTCCCTTCTCCAGGGGATCTTCCCAACCCAGGAGCTGAACCCAGGTCTTCTGCATTGCAAGTAAAACTAGAACTCAAAAAGATACATGGAGCTTCCATGGTGGTCCAGTGGTTGACAGTCTTCCTTGCAATGCAGAGGACATGGGTTCACTTGCTGTTCCGGGATGATCCCACAGGCTGCAGAGCAACTAAGTCCATGTGCCACGACTAGTGAGCCTACTCACTGAAGCTACTGGAGCCTGCGGGCTTTAGAGCCCAAACTCTGTAACAAGAGAAGCCACTGCAATAAGAAGCCCACGTACCGCAGTAAGAGAGTGGCCCCAGCTCGAAGCAACTAGAGAAAGCCTGCACACAAGAAAGAAGACCCAGTGCAGCGAAAAATAACTAACTAAATAAAATTATTCAAGAAAAAAAGATACACACACCCCTATGTTCATAGCAGCATTATTAATAATAGCCAACATGTGAAAACAACCTAATTGCTCATCGACAAAAGAATGAATAAAGAAGATGTGGTGTGTGTATGTGTTAAAAGAATGAAATAATGCTATTTGTAGAAGTATGGATGGACCTAGAGATGATCATACTGATGAGGTGTGTCAGAAGGAGATTGACAAACACCATATGATATCACATATTGTGATAAATCACTTCAGTCCTGTCCACTCTGTGCGACTCTATGGACTGTAGCCTGCCAGGCTCCTCTGTCCATGGGATTCTGCAGGCAAGAATAATGGAGTGAATTGTGATGCCATCCTCCAAGGGATCTTCCTGACCTAGGGATGAAACCCATGTCTCTCTTACCTCTCCTGCATTAGCAGGCAGGATCTTCACCACTAGCACCACCTGGGAAGCCCGATATCGCATATGCTGCTGCTGCTGCTAAGTCGCTTCAGTCGTGTCCGACTCTGTGTGACCCCATAGACGGCAGCCCACCAGGCTCCCCCGTCCCTGGGATTCTCCAGGCAAGAACACCGGAGTGGGTTGCCATTTCCTTCTCCAATGTATGAAAGTGAGAAGTGAAAGTGAAGTCGCTCAGTCGTGTCCATACGTGGAGTCAAAAATACAACACAAATATACCAATCTATGAAAAAGAAACAGAGTCAAAGGCATAGAGAACAAACTTGTGGCTGCCAAGGGGAGGAGCGTAGGGAGGGAAGGACGGGGAGTATTCAGTTGGCAGATGCAAACGTTCATATACAGAATGCTTAAACAAGGTCATACTGTATAGCACAGGGGCTTCCCAGGTGACACAGAGGTAAAGAATCCGCCTGCCAATGCGGGAGAAACAAGACACGCAGGTTTTATCCCTGGGTCGGGCGATCCCCTGGAGTAGGAAATGGTAACCCACTCAGGTATTCTTTCCTGTACAATTCTATAGACAGAGTAGCCTGCTGGGCTACAGTCCATGGGGTCACAGAGTGGGATACGATGAAGTGCGCATGCACGCGCGCGTGTGTGTGCGCGCGCACGCACACATACACACTCTATAGCACAAGGAACTAGAGTCAATATCCTGTGATAAACCATGGAAAAGAATATGAAAAAGTATATATAGCAATGGCACCCCACTCCAGTACTCTTGCCTGGAAAATCCCATGGATGGAGGAGCCTGGTAGGCTGCAGTCCATGGGGTCGCGAAGTCAGACACGACTGAGCGACTTCACTTTCACTTTTCATTTTCATGCATTGGAGAAGGAAATGGCAACCCACTCCAGTGTTCTTGCCTGGAGAATCCCAGGGGCGGTGGAGCCTGGTGGGCTGCCGTCTCTGGGGTCACACAGAGTCAGACACGACTGAAGCGACTTAGCAGCAGCAGCAGCAGCAGCAGCAATATATATATATATATATATATATATATATAGTTTGCTGCACAGTGGAAATTAAGCACAACATTGTGTTTCAACTGGGCCTGGGTGATTGTACAGTGGATAACCATTTGATGTGAGAAGGCCAAAAGCTCCATCCTGAGATCATGCTAAAGCCGCCATCTTCTAAATGTGCATCCCATGAAGTACCAAGTAACAGAGATACACCTGCTCAGGGCAGCAATTACCTCACTTTATCCTGCCTTCAATCACCTTTCCCTGCACCTCCAATCTCCCTACACTTTTCTACCATAAATATCCCTGCTCCCTGCCTTTGACGTGATAGACCGACTTGTTCTCCTGTCTTTTCCCATAACTGCCTTGTAGATAAATGACCTTGGAATCCTGGTATTTGGCTTGCTGACCATTAGGCAAATAAAATCTGTTCAGTAACAGAATATTGTAATTCATACTTCTGAGCATCTTAGATCACTATGCTGAGATGTCCAGGGGGTGATCTATTATGAAAGAACTGGTGATTGTAAAGTTCTGGCGATTTTGATTATATGTCCACTCAATTTTCTGAATTGTATTAAGCATTTTCTATTATCAGACTTTTTCATAACCAGTGATGAGAATAAAGATATTGCCATCTTGAAAAGTCAAGAGACAATCTAAAGTGAATTGGAGAAATAAAGAGACAGAATTTACAAAACTTTCATGAATAAAGAAGAGGAGATCAGTTTTTTTACAGCCAACATATGAGTGAGAACATACAATGTTTATCTTTCTCTGACGTATTTCACTTAGCATGATTCCCCCCAAAGTCCATCCTTTTTTTGTGTGTATATGTGTGGAATATGGTAGGATGTCCTTGTTATTGCATTATATATATATATATATATATATATGCACACAAATGAGGAGGAATGTCAGAGGAGATACTTCTTCTACCTGTATTATTAAAATGTTTTACACAAAAATGTTGTTCTTTGTTACTTGAACAAAACCTTGGAAAACAATGGATTTTTCTTTCATAGATAATTTACACTAACATATTACTGACCACAAGTGCTATTTCTTCAATATCTTATATATTTATATAATTGGTGGTCAATAATATAACATTGGTTTTCCCCAAATGGGCACTTTAATGAAAATAGTATTTGACTATAAAATTGATGGCAGAATATTCTATGGGCCATCAGTCATAATTGTTTACTGCCATGCCAGGCTGCAAGGTCAGTTATGGGATCACAGGGTGACAGAGACACTGTTCTTTCCATTGGTGGGACAATATCTGTCTAATAGAAGAGATTGTTGAGAAAAAATTAATACACACTGTTATCCTACAATCCAACATTCTCACTTCTAGGTATCTGTCTAAGTGAGTTCAGTCTGTCCACACAAATACAAGCACATACAGCTTTATTTATCATCATGAAAACTTGAAAGCAATTAAGATGTCCTTCAGTACATGAAAGAATCGTTAAACTGTGATATATACAGACAATGGAATGTTACCAAACCATTAAAATGCATGAAGGACCCCTCAATGTCTACTACTAATTTGAAAGAATCAATACTGTATTAGTCCAACTCCACGACATTTTGGAAAAGGCAAACTCTGAGAACAGTGAAAAAATCAGTTGTTTCCAGGGCTTGGAGTTGAAGAACGATAAATAGGCAGAGCAAAGAGGATTTTGGGGGGCAGTGAATATTCTCTGCATGACACTGCAATGGTGGATATGTGTCATGATACATTTGCCAAAACTCATAGAACTCACAATAGCAATACAGAACCTCATTATAAACTTTGGGTAATAAAGTGTATATATATATATATATACACACACACACACACACACACAACAACAACAACAATATATAAACTGTGTACTTTGGTGATGATGATATGTCAATGTAGATTCATTGATTATAACAAATAAACCAATCCAGAAGGGAATGTTGACAGCTAGAGAGGCGATGCATGTGCTGGAGTCAGGAATTTAAATGGAAACTCTCTTACCTGTGCTCAATATTACTTTGAACAAAAACTGCTCTTAAATATAATGTCTACTTTAAAAAGTATAATTGTAATGCTTCCAGCTCTGAAATTTTATTATTCTAAATATTTTTAAAGAAGAAAATGTTTTTTTTTGCATGATCTTTAAAATCAGTTTTAAAGACACATTTCTTTGGAGGCTCCAAACAAAGTTGAACTTCTTTTTTTCAGTGTTTGCATGCATTCTTTAAACTTACTAACTTTTTTTATTTTTAAAAAAGCATCTTATATATTCTATATTTACATAACTCATAGCACAAATATTTATACTAAACAAGCATGATATTTATAGGATGCTGAACCCTACAGACCTGCTTACAACACTACTTTATGTCATCTAGTTTGATCTACCATTGGGTGGCCTAGGAGTCCTGAGGCTCACAATGTCTATCACTAGAGAGGAGTGGAATCTTTCCTGTGACCTCCCGCTGAACTTCCCAGTGGTGATGCTAAAGCAGCTTCGGTGAGTTATGGTTTATTTATGTGTGCATGCATGCTAAGTCGCTTCAGTTGTGTCGACTCTTTGCAACGCTATGGACTGTAGCCTTCCAGGATCCTGTGTTCATGGGATTCTCCAGGGAAGAATACTACAGTGGGTTTCCATGCCCTCCTCCAGGGGATCTTCCTGACATGGGGATCAAACTCACCTCTATTAAGCTTCCTGCTTTGGCAGCCCGGTTCTTTACCACTAGTGCCCACCTGGGAAGCCCACAATTCATTCATGGCCTCATGTAAATGATGTGTTCTCCTTCTTTCCTTCCTGTTGCAGGAATAGAGGATAAGCTTGAGAAATTAAGAATCCTGGGGATGTCTGCCGCAGCTGCTGCTAAGTTGCTTCAGTAGTGTCCGACTCTGTGTGACCCCATGGACTGTAGCCCACCAGGCTCCTCCATCCATGGGATTTTCCAAGCAAGAATACTGGAGTGGGGTGCCATTGCCTTCTCCAATGCATGAAAGTGAAAAGTGAAAGTGAAGTCGCTCAGTCATGTCCGACTCTTAGTGACCCCATGGACTGTAGCCCACCAGGCTCCTCCATCCATGGGATTTTCCAGGCAAGAGTACTGGAGTGGGGTGCCATTGCTTTCTCCAGGGGGTGTCTGCTAGAAAGGGAAAAGAAGGAAAGGACTCATTTATTGTATTCTTCCGATATTCCAGATCCAGTTTTAAGGCTTCAGCATGCATCATCTGATTGACTTTACAGAAACACCACGTGCTGTACGTACAGTGTTACCTGTATTTTATGGAGAAGCTGTGCCTCTTCCCCTAAGATTCTCCCCAGCCCAATGTCCACTCCATCCCCAGAGCCAATAATACCAGATCTTAAATCTGCAGGAAGAGGCCTTCATTTGGGTGTTTCGTGTTTATGGACTCAGTGCTCATTAATTTTATGTGGCATTGATTCTAGATGTTTCTGAGATGGTGTTTCTGGAAGAGATTAGCATTTGAATTCATCAACTGCCTTCACCCAATGTGGGTGGGCATCATCCAATTGCCTGGGGGCCATTTGAATGGAAGAAAACAGCATTTTTTATCCCTCTTTCTTTTCTTGCCCATGAACATAGCATCTTCTAGCTCTTGAGACTTGAGACTCAAGGACTTAACACCAGTGGTCCTCTGGTTCTCAGGCATTTGGCTTCAGGCATGGGGTTATTTCCTTAACTCTCCTGGTTTTAAGCTTTAAACATCAGTCTGAATTATAAAAGCAGATTTGCTAGTTCTCTAGCTAACAGAAAAGAGACTATGGGACTCCTCTGCATCTGTAATTGCTGTGCGAGCCCATTCCCATAATAAATACCTTCTGAGATATGTCTGTATACAGAGATGACCATGAGCACTTTCATGTAGGTATTTTTCAATGGCAAATACAGTACTTCACCATCTATAGTTGGTTGAATTGTGGGATATGAATGTGAGTAAAGAGAGGGATGACTATGAGTTTTAACTGGTATATAAGTGGTGTTTATATACTTTCTAGAACTAACACCAAAAAAAGATTCTTTTCATCATAGGTGATTGGAATGCAAGAGTAAGAAGTCAAGAGATACCTGGAGTTACGGGCAAATTTGGTCTAGGGATACAAAATGGAGTAGGGTAAAGGATTACAGAATATTGCCAAGAGAACACACTGGTCATAGCAAACATCTTCTTCCATAAACACAAGGGAAGACTCTACGCATGGAGATCACTGGATGATCAATACTGAAATCAGATTGATTATATTTTTTTGCAGCAGACGATGAAGAAGCTCTATACAGTCAGCAAAAACAAGACCTAGAGCTGCCTGTGGCGCAGATTATCAGCTCCTTATTGCAAAATTCAGGCTTACATTAAAGTAGGGAAAAGCACTAGGCCATTCAGGTATGACCTAAATCAAATCCCTTAAGATTATACAATGGAGATGAAAAATAGATTCAGGGGATTAGATCTGGTAGACAGAGTACCTGAAGAACTATGGACGGAGGTTTGTAACATTGTACAGTAGGTGGTAACCAAAACCATCCCCAAGAAAGAGAAATGCAAGAAGGCAAAGTGGTTGTCTGAGTAGGTCATACAAATAGCAAAAGAGAAAAAGAAGAGAAATGAAAGGGAAAAGAGAAAGGGAAAGGTATACCCATCAGAATACAGAGTTCTAGAGAATAGTAAGGAGAGATAAGGAAGTCTTTTTAAGTGCAATGAAATAGAGGAAAAAAGCAGAATGGGAAAGACTTCAGATCTCTTCAAGAAAATTGGAGATATCAAGGGAACACTTCAGGCAAAGATGGGTACAATAAAGGAAACAAATGGTAAAGACCTAACAGAAGAGACTAAGAATAGGTGGCAAGAATACACAGAAGAACTATACAAAAAAGGTCTTAATGACCTGGATAACAAGGATGGTATGGTCACTCACCTAGAGCCAGATATCCTGTAATGTGAAGTCAAGTAGGTCTTAGGAAGCATCACTATGAACAAAGCTAGTGGAGGTAATGAAATTACAGCTAAGCTATTTCAAATCCTAAAAGATGATGCTGTGAAAGTGCTGCACTCAATATGCCAGCAAACTTGGAAAACTCAGCAGTGGCCCCAGTACTGGAAAAGATCAGTTTTCCTTCTAATCCCTAAGAAAGGCAATGCCAAAAATGTTCAAACTGCCATACAATTGTGCTCATTTCACATGCAAGCAAGGTAATGCTCAAAATCCTTCAAGCTAGGTTTCAACAATAGGTGAACTGAGCACTTCCAGGTGTATAAGCTGGATTTAGAAAAGGCAAAGGAACCAGAAATCAAGTTGCTAACATAGAAATCATAGAAACAGTAATCGAATTCCAAAAAACCCCCACATCTACTTCTGCTTTATTGACTATGCTAAAGGCTTTGATAGCGTAGATCACAACAAACTGTGGAAAATTCTTAAAGAGAAAGGAATACTAGGCCACCTTACCTGTCTCCTAAGAAGCCTGTATGCAGTTCAAGAGGCAACAGGACCTTACATGAAAAAACTGATTGGTTCCAAATTGGGAAGGGAGTACATCAAGGCTGTATATTGTCACCTTGCTTATTTAACTTATATGTGAGTACTGTGCTTAGTCGCTCAGTCATGTCCGACTCTTTGTGACCCCAGGGACTGTAGTTGGCCAGACTCCTCTGTTCATGGAGATTCTCCAGGCAAGAATACTGGAGTGGGTTGCCATGCCCTCCTCCAGAGGATCTTCCTAACCCAGGGATTGAACCCAAGTCTCCCACATTACCGGCAGATTCTTTACTGTCTGTGCCACCAGGGAAGCCCAGGAATATTGGAGTGGGGAGCCTATCCCTTCTCTAGGGGATTTTTCCAATCCAAGGATTGAACTGGGGTCTCCTGAATTGCAGGTAGATTCTTTACCAGCTGAGCTACCAGGGAAGCCCAGAGTACATCATGTAAAATGCCAGGCTGAATGAATCATAAGCTGGAATCAAGAGTGCCAGGAGAAATATCAACAACCTCAGATATGCAGATGAAACCACTTTAGTGGCAGAAGGTGAAAAGGAACTAAAGAGCCTCTTGATGAAGGTGAAAGAGGAGAGTGAACAAGCTGGCTTAAAGCTCAACATTCAAAAAATTGAGATCATGGCATCTGGTCCCATCACTTCAAGGCAAATAGATGGAGAAAAAGTAGAAACAGCAACAGATTTTATTTTCTTGGGCTCCAAAATCTCTGCAGATGGTGACTGTAGCCGCGAAATTAAAAGACACTTGTTCCTTGGAAGAAAAGCTGTGGCAAACCTAGACAGAGTTTTAATAAGCAAAGACATCACTTTGCTGACAAAGGTCTGTCTAGTCAGAGCTATGGTTTTCCCAATAGTCATGTACAGATGTTAGAAGAAGGATGAGCACCAAAGAACTGATGCTTTTGAAGTGTGGTGCTGGAGAAGACTCTTGAGAGTCCTTTGGACAGCAAGGAAATCAAACCAGTCAATCCTAAAGGAAATCAATCCTGAATATTCATTGGAAAGACTGATGCTGAAGCTGAAACTCCAAAACTTTGAACACCTGATATGAAGAACTGACTCATTGGAAAAGACCCTGATGCTAGGAATGAATGAGGACATGAGGGAAAGAGGGTGATAGAGAATGAGATGGTTAAATGGAATCACCAAATTCAATAGACTGAGTGTGACCAAACTCTGGGAGATGGTGAAGGACAGGAAAGCCTGGCATTATGCAGTCCATGGGGTCACAAAGAGTAGGACGTGACTTAGCAACTTAGCAACAACATGACTTAGCAACAGTAACAAGAGGTGTTTAGGGCTTCCCTGGTGGTTCAGTGGTGAGGAGTCTGCCTGCCAATATGAGAGACACAGTTTCCATCTCTGGTCTGGGAGGATTCCACATGTCACGGGGAGGCTGGACCCATCCACCACAACTACTGAGCTTGTGCTCCAGAGCCTGGAAGCCACTACTGTTAAACCCAAGCGCCCTGGCTGCTTGTGCCTGTGCTCTGCAACGGAAGGAGCCACCAGAGTGAGAGGCTTGTGCACCATAGCTAGAGAGTGGCCCCCACTCACCACAATTAGAGAAAGAAAAAAAAAAATCCAGTTCAGTGGTGAGGACCTAGCACAGCCAAAAATAAATAAATAAGATAAAATTTTGAAATAGAAAAAAAAAAGAGGTGTTTGTTATATGTCCTGCATGATAAGACATGCTATACTACACTAGTCTTTCCTGATAAGATGACATAGTGGGTTTTATAGAAATAATATCCATTTCTCATGACATTACCTACCCCGCCAAAGGATATGATTTTTCAAATGTGGCTTAGAAATGCTAAGACAGTGTTACATGCCTATATGGTTTTAGTATTTTCCTAAAGGAATCTTAATGATTTTATTGGGGACAGCTTGTTTAATACAAGAAAGACAACTACCCATTCATGACAGTCATGAGTTGGTGAGAACAAGAAACAGGCATATCTGCAGTATGATGACCCATTCCAGAACTGGGGGCCTTGACTCTGTAGTGAAGCCCTTTCCCAGCACACAGAAAGGCCAGGAACTGAGACTAATGGACCCACCAGGGGGACCAAGAGGAATTATCATGTCCATGGTCATTACCTGAGTCAGCCGTGAGGGCCCTGCCAAGAGCTCTTCACTCCAATGGCTCACTGGACACTGAGAATGTTCCCCTTGTGTGTATTGATCCAGTGAACAGTCACAGAAATAAGTAGGCAGGTAAGACATGCTTTAGACAGAATAAAGGACTAGTTGGGAATGTTTGGGTTTCAGATCACAGACAACTAACTGCCTCTTTAAAATTATTTATTAGTAGCTGGAGATTCCTGAGGTATAAACTGAGAAAACAATACGATATATCATGGAGGCATCAGTCAGTTTACACTGAGGGTCTCTTTATTTCTGACCATTTCTTTTATTTTAAATTTATTTATTTTAATTGGAGGCTAATTACTTTACAATATCATGGTGGTTTTTGCCATACATTGACATGAACCAGCCACGGATGTACATGAGTCCCCCCATCCCAAACCCGCCTCCCACCTCCCTCCCCATCCCATCCCTCTAGGCTGTCCCAGTGCACCAGCTTTGAGAGCCCTGTTTCATGCATCAAACATGGACTGGTCATTTATTTCACATATGGTAATATACATGTTTCAATGCTATTCTCCCAAGTCATCCCACCCTTGCCTTCTCCCACTGAGTCAAAAAATCTGTTCTTTACATCTGTGTCTCTTTTGCTGTCTCACATATAGGGTTGTCATTACCATTTTTCTAAATTCCATATATATGCATTAATATACTGTATTGGTGTTTTTCTTTCTGACTTACTTCACTCTGTAAAATAGGCTCCAGTTGCATCCACTTCATTAGAACTGACTCAAATGCATTCTTTTCTATAGCTGACTAATATTCCATTGTGTATATGTACCACAAGTTTCTTATCCATTCATCTGCCGATGGACATCTAGGTTGCTTCCGTGTTCTGGCTATGGTAAACAGTGCTGTGATGAACACTGGGGTACATGTGTCTCTTTCAATTCTGATTTTCTTGGTGTGTATGCCCAGCCGTGGGATTGCTGGGTCATATGGCAGTTCTATTTCTAGTTTTTTAAGGAATCTCCACACTGTTCTCCATAGTGGCTGTACTAGCTTGCATTCCCACCAACAGTGTAAGAGGGTTCCCTTTTCTCCACATCCTCTCAAGCATTTATTGTTTGTAGACTTTTTGATAGCAGCCATTCTGACTGGTGTGAGACGGTATGTCATTGTGGTTTTGATTTGCATTTCTCTGATAATGAGTGATGTTGAGCATTCTTTCATGTGTTTGTTAGCCATCTGTACGTCTTCTTTGGAGAAGTGTCTGTTTAGTTCTTTGGCCCATTTTTCTGATATTGAGTTGCATGAGCTGCTTGTATATTCTGGAGATTAATTCTTTGTCAGTTGTTTCATTTGCTACTATTTTATCCCATTCTGAAGGCTGCCTTTTCACCTTGCTTATGGTTTCCTTTGTTGTGCAAAAGCTTTTAAGTTTAATTAGGTCCCATTTGTTTATTTTTGCTTTTATTTCCATTACTCTGGGAGGTGGGTCATAGAGGATCTTGCTGTGATTTAGGGACTTAGGGACTATTGCAACATATCACAAGCCCACATTTACATCCAGAACCTTAAGTTCATGCTTCTGATTGTAAATACATGTCCCAGAAAGTCCCATCAACTCTCCTAGTCAACATTTTCCAAAGCAGTTCTGCAAACCTTCTAAATGACCTGTGGGCTTCCCAGATGGCACAGTGGTAAAGAATTCACCTGCCAATGGAGCAGATGCAAGAGATGTGGGTTCAGTTCCTGGGTCGGGAAGATCCACTGGAATATGACAACCCATTCCAATATTCTTGCCTTGAGAATCCCATCAATTGAGGAGACTAGTGGCTACCATCCACGCAGTTGCAAAAGAGGTGGACACAACTGAGCATGCACGCACACACACAAATCATCTTTCTTTTTCACATTCAAATTGAGCTGACATCTGGAAACATGGGTCTCTGTTCCCTTCACCATACACCTGTGTCCTAGATTTCAGTTTTCAACTGCCCAGGAAAATGCTTTTGATAGATGTACCCAATTAGGCAGGAGAATTGCAGTGGCATAGAAAGGGCTCTTCATGATAGAATATATTATTGCCCCAGCAAGGACATGGACTGGAGTTAAGTCAGATGGCCCTTGGACCTCCAAAGCCCCTCACAGTCTCAATCTGCTCAGCCTGAAGCTGGGCAAGTCTGCCCAATGAAGGGCTCCATGAAAGCTATAGGTTTCCCAAGGGACAGGATAAAACTCTTCCTTTTAACTGAGCAGCCCAGCAGTGTGACTCAGCAGTTTCTCCAAGATGGCCATGGAGTGGAGGTCCCCACAGAAGGTAAAGGCCTTAGGCTGGAAGCAGTTGCTCAGGGCAGGCAGGGTGGCATCGAATTAAAAGTCCATGATCCCACACTGCTCTGAGTGCAGTTTCTGGAGGGTGGCTGCAAGTTTCTTCAGTAGAGCTTGGAGGAGCCCAGAACTAATTTCAGTCATGGTGACACCACTTAGATTCAGGCCTTAGAGATGACAGATGTCCAGACACGGGGACAGATGGATCAAATCTGATTCTGTAAGCCAGCAGTTAGTTACTGTGAGGTTTACCAGTGGGGTCTTCAGGCACCTGGGGAGAAAATACACAATTAGATCTGAGAAACCAAGGTGGCAGGGGAGCTCAAAATTTTGAAAACTGCTAATCTTGGAAGAAAGTTCATTACAAATAAAAGGGGTTCCCCTATTGATGAAAAAGTTAGTTGACAAGTGTTTCCTCTTTAAAGTGAAAGTGAAAGTACTATCCCCATGGACTTTATGACCCCATGGACTGTATGACCCCATGGATGTAGCCTGCCAGGCTCCTCTGTCCAAGAAATTCTCCAGGCAAGAACACTGGAGTGGGTTGCCATTGCCTTCTCCAAGGGCATCTTCTGGACTCAGGGATCAAACTCCAGTCTCTTGTGTCTCCAGCATTGGCAGGTGGATTCTTTACCACTAGTACTACCTGGGGAGTCTGTGGGTGTTAACAGCAAAAAAACAAACAAAAAAAAGAAGAAGTCACAATCAAATGTACATGCATAAGCAAAGGGTTAAACTGTGAGACATTCATTTTATTGAATACTAGATGCCAGCTGACATCAATGAGGATAGATCTTTAAGACCTATCCTCAAGTGAAAATAAACAAGATTACCAAAACCACAATGGCAGTTTCTACAAGAAAGATGAAAGCAGACATTTCTATATGCTCATATAAATGTGTAGAAAGTCACAGAGAGGTCTAGAAGGTAAGCTACACTGTCCCCCCCAATTTTCTGGAGGGGAACCTGGGATGAGGAGGAGTTTCAGGGAAGGTGCTTGTTCTAAATGTATTATTGGGATATTTTACCCTGAGTGTTGGCCTGTCTTACTTGGGCAAAACCAGCAAAACCTGGAAAACATATCAGGTTTTCTTTCATATACAAATATATTCATCACAAATGCTATTTTTTTTTCATATCCAAATTTTTAAATTATTGATAGCCATTTAAAATTGATTTTTCCCAAATTTACATTTCAGGAAAAGGTAACATTTGGTTATAAACTGATGGTAATGATTTCCATTCACTATGCAGTTAAAAGCGCTTACTATGGCACCAGGGTCCATGTTCGGTTGTGGGACCACAGGGTGGCAGAGAGACAGTTACTGCCCTATGGGCCAATCTCTGCCAACAGGTGAGATTGTCAAGGAATAAAAATGTAATACATGCTGTTATCATACTATGCAGCAATCTTACTTCTTTGTTCTCCCTGAATGAATTGGAATCTACACCCACACAAAAACATTTAGAATGTTTCTTTCTGTGCATCCAGCCCCCTCTCCCAGCATGAGCCAGCTCAGAGCCTTCTCTCCAGCCCACCAGTGTATCCACTTCTAGAACCTGGGGCCTGACTGCAATGCTGGGGCAACTTCCAATGGGATCAACAGAAATCAAGGGCAGAACCACACCTACAGGACTCTGGATCTCTGGGAGGGAGAGACGGAGGGGCTGAGACCAGGACCATCCCAGGGCCTGCAGTGCAGGTGAGCCCTATCCGTCTATCAGGTGCAGAGTCAGGGCCCCGCTGCCTCAGGTGTGCTCACACAGTCCTGTGTCCCTGCTCTTGAGAAGTCTCAGTTGCAGGACAGTTGTACCTGGCCTCGTGTAGGAGAGGACCCAGAACCCACCTGGGTCCAAAATCCACAAGGAGACCAGAGGCATTTGGCAATTGGGGGTACATTTTGGGAGGGTTGATCTCCTGTCCCCTTCCCTTCCGTTGAGTTCACAGTAGGTTTCCTTCAAGTCCTCCTGGGTTTCTTGCACCTGGAAGTCAGGCCAGAGTCCTGTGTAGAGGAGGAGCTCTGCTCAATATTCTATAATATTCCTTTATAGGAAAAGATTCAACCTGTATGGGATGAAGAATGGATATGTGTATATGGATAACTGAATCAATTACCTATACATCTGAAATGAACACTGTTGTAAATCAAATATAACTCAATATGAAATAAAAATTAAATTAGGAAAAAGATGAACTGCATAGTAGTAAATTATATCCCAACAAAGATGTTACATGGACATGAACTTGAGCAAACTCCAGGAGATTGTGAGGAACAGGGAGCCCTGGCGTGCCACAGTCCGTGGGGTCGTGAAGAGTGAGAAAGGATGGAGTGACTGGACAACAACAATAAAAGGTGTTACATTTTTAAAATGATACAATTCACATTACTTTTTTGTTTTAGTTTTGCAAAACATGGGTTTTTGGTAAAAATGTAATAAGAAAAATAAACCCAATTTTATACACTATCTTGAGTCATTCCAAGGTCCAGATCCAAGTTTGACCTCCTACATTGATTTCTGTGGTCATGTGATGCCACACTTCACACTTGAGTCATTCTGCCAGTGGATGGCAGATAGAAAAGATTCAATACACCTTTAGGAATGCCCTGCTCCACAATGTCCAGCCCTCACCCTTACTTCTCATTGTGATTTTGACCTGACCTGCTTTAAAGAAGCCTGACTTAACTCTGGAGGACTAACCGCAACCCCAATTTCGTTTCCTTTGCTTCCTGAATTAGCTCACAATCTACTATGTTACCTACATAACACCTAATTGACATTCTGATATGGGGACAACTTTGTGATGCTTCTTTGGGGAATGACACAACTGTCTGGAAACTATTTCAATTCTGGAACAGTTTCATAATTTTGATATGGCCAAAAATCCCTCAATAATGATAATTTTCATTTTGGTTTTTATTTATAATCTCAGAAACTGTTTAAACCCTTCTTTGTCTCTTACACTCAAGGCTGCAACTATTCCTGTTAGTGAAACTCAATCAAGATTTGTGGAGTGAATCAATGAATTATTCTTTGAATCCATCCCTTCTCCATACTCTTTCCTGAATGAATATCTGATTCAATCACTTCACCTGGATATAGGCTAAGATCTAATCAGGATTAACATGATGGACACTCTGGAATCTAATGATGCATTTGTCTCTGATTAGGTGTAAACAGTTGGAAAGGGGGACAATGTGATTAGAAAGGCCTATAAAAACCTCAGGCATTGAAGAAGAGATGCAGAGATTTCTCCCTCTGGAGTGACTCCTGGGTTCTCTACCAGATCTAAGATCTGAGCACCCCACCAACCATAGCACAGCTGGTAAGTTATCAGCCTCATAAAAGGACACTCTCGTTTTATCCACGGTCTGCAGGTCTCAAATGGTGACAGGCAACTCTGGATGGAAGGGAGAGTTTTTCTTTTTCTTTCTTTTCAGATGAACAGATTTAAGGCTTTGGTTTTGCCTTTCAGTTTACTGTTGCTGTAATCCCCAGAATATTGATTTGGACTTTGGTTTATATCATTTAAAATATCTTAACCAAGCAGATATTCTTTTTAAGGAAAACAACCTATCTGTTTGAAATTTATTTCTTGACATCTAATACATTTTAAAAAATACTTGGTGCACAAATGGCATTCATTTTAGAGCTATCTTATTAATCTTTACGGGCCAGATTAACTGGAAACTGAGGAAAGAGGCTGCATTGGTCCACATGATAGCTCCCTTCCCAGAGTTATGGCCCTAAGTGATGGACTGAAAGTTTTACCTGCAAAAAGATGGGGATCAGGTTTCAGGTTCCTTTGTACCCACTTCTCAGTGGGACATAACTCACAAAACAGTGGAAGGAGATGAACAGTGGTTACCTTTCTCCCTCCTCGGTACTCGTGGGATACTTGTTCTGATGCCAGGAGAGGCAGGGTTACGGCATTGTGTCCACTGAGCTTAGAGTGGAACTGGGAAAACTTGAGGCTCTTCCACCCCTGTCAGAGCAGTGACTTTGGCTCTGAGTTTGTTCCTCTGAAGGCTGGGAAACAGACTAATGTGTGTTCCTGCTTGGCCTGAGAAGTATACCTTGTTCCCTGACAGTTTTCACAGATTTCCTTTTGAAGGAGAGTCAGAATGAGTGTCCAGACCCCACTTAGACTCCTGTAACTAGCAGCAGGGAGCCTGCTGAAGGATGAAGCCTCGGCTATCGCTGCTCTGGAGTTTCTGCCCACTGAGCTCTTCCTGCCAAGTTTAAGAAGGCCTTCTATGGGAGACACCCAGAGACTCTGAAGGCCATGGTGCGAGCCTTGCCCTTTGTCCATCTGCCTCTGGGGGGCCTGATGCACATGCCTCACAAGGGAACTTTAGAAGCAATCCTGGATGGACTTAATGCCTTGCTTACCCACAAGGTTCACCTAAGGTGAGTCTGATCCAGGTACATTGGCAAGTTTAAAGACTTCTCTGAAGAGACTGCTGGTGTCAGGGAGAGTGGATGGCCAAGGAATGAATGAAAGGCTTCTGATGATGCCAACGAAGAAACACAGAGACTTGGCCATAGTTGAGCTCACTTTGGGAAATGCTTTCAGGAAGTGTAGGAGTGCCTAAGATGCAGGAGAGCCTAGGAGAATATACCCCCATTTCCTCCCAGGGATGCTAAAGATAGTGGAAATTGAAAAGCTATCTAAAGTGGAGGATGGAAGGGGAAAAGGAGACAGAGGGAGGTGGGGCAGAGAGGGAAGAGGACAAGGCAGCTGCTGATATTAGAATGGTGAAGTACAAGCACAAGTAGGAAGTCCGAGTATTGCCTCAATTTGGAGACTGTGGTTTCATTCAGTATGTATCTTAAACCATCCCACTCAATCTACTGTTTCCCATTAGGAGGTACAAACTGCAGGTGCTGGATTTAAGGAATACTGGCCAGAACTGCTGGAGCATGTGATCTGGAGACATGGACCATGGGTCCTCAAGCTCACTGATGGCACCAATGTCTGAGGACAGTTTAAGGAAAGGAATACCCTTGGCTCCCTTGGAGGTGTTCATAGAACTTTGTCTCAAGGAAAGGACCATGGGTGAATTCCTCACCTGCCTCATCTTGTGGATGGCAGATAGAAAAGATTTGATATACCTGTGCTGTAAGAAGCTGACTATTGATTCAATCCCCATCAAAAACCTTATGAAGTTTCTGCATTTGATGAGAGTCGGACATGACTGAAGTGACTTAGCAGCAGCAGCAGCAGCAGTCTCCAGGAGGTGCAAGTGAATTGCATCTGGCAGCTGTCCACCCTGACCCTGTTTGCTCCTCTCCTGGGTCAGATGCACAGCGTACAGAGACTCATCCTCTCCCCCATTCTTGTGTCTGCCTTTGAGGAGCAGGAGCAGCAGGTTGTCCAATTTACCTCTCGGTTCCTCAAGCTGCACCACCTCCAGGATCTCTCTATGGAATGTCCCTCCTTCCTCAGTGGCCATCTGGACCAGATGCTAAGGTGAGACTGGCACCACTGACCAAGTAACAGTGAACACCACGCTAGCATGTTATTTGCATGTTGTCCTCTGCAGCTCTATCCTGAAGTGTGGTATCACACGACCACAGAAATCAAGGTAGGAGGCCAAACTTGGATCCAGATTCTGGAAAGGGACACACTACTAAGGCGCTACAGATTGGGGAGTTCATATCTGCTGATGGAGGGTTTGTCATTTCTGCCTTAGGAAGGGATATCTGTGTTCAGATGATTTAAGAACATAGGAAAGTGAAAGACGGAGAGACCACATTAGACTTTAATGTTTTTAAAGAGAAGCTCTATGCTCACTAGCTTCGGGACCACAATGAGCCTGTCTCAGATCGCCTGTCTTCAAAAGATTGTTTTCTGCTCCATATGTCTTAATAAAGATTCTGGAAATGATGGGAGCCAAAAGGATAGTAAAAATCTGTAGGTGATTTACAGATGATGCAGGGATGTAAGTGAGCCCCTGCTAACTGTCAACCTTAGCTAATGTTGTGGGTTTTGCCTAGGTTGGTTCTCTATTCATGTCACTGAGGTGCCTTATCTGACCAAGAGATAAGGAAGCCTTCGGACCAAGAAATGATTGAAGAAAAGCCTGGTTTGAGAGAATTTTTTCTTCCCCCCCAATAAAACAATTCAGTGATGTCTACTCTTTATTGAGACAAGGTGTCAGGCTCTTCTATGAGCTTGTTATAGAAAATCCATTATCTTGATTCATCCTCTTAAAGAAGTGGAATATGTTGTACTCTGCTTGAGAGATGAGGAAAAGAATTTTCCAGATTCTGGGAATTTGACCTGGTCATACAGTGAAAGTGAAGGGACTCAGGCTAAAATGAGACGACATCCTGGGTGCTGACTTGAAGGTGGTTAGAAAGACCTTGACTTTAGTCAAATCATTTGTCTCCCACCTGGAGGTCACTTGACTCCCCGATTTCTCAGACCTAATTTCTAGATTTCTCCTCAGGTGCCTGAAGACCAGCTTGGAAAACCTCGCAATAATGCACTGCCTGCTCACGGAATCAGACTTGATCCATCTGTCCCAGTGTCCGAGCATCAGTCAGCTAAAGGGCCTGGATCTGAGTGGGGTCATTGTGACCAACTTTAGGCCTGTGATCCTTCAAATTCTGCTGGAGAAAGTAGCAGCCACTGTCCTGGAACTGGGCTTAGATGACTGTGAGATCTTGGACTCCCAACTTGAGGCCATCCTGCCTGCCCTGAGCCTCTGCTTCCAGCTCTGGTCCTCAGTCTGTGAGGGAACATCCTATCCATGGCTGCCACGGAGAAGCTGCTTCTCCATACTGCTGGGCTGCCCAATTTAAGTAAAGAATTTTATTCTGCCCCTCGGGAGAGTTATAGGTCTCAAGGAGTTTTACTCCAAGGGAGATTTGCTCAGCTTCAGGCTGGGTTGAAGGCGATTCTGAAAGTCCTAGGACAGCCCAGGACCATCTGGCTTAGCTCCAGCCCCTTTCTTCACTGCAGTGATGACATGCTCTATCACATGGAGCCTATTACCTACCACTGCAATAGTTCTGCCTATTTGATGCCTCTATCAAAAGCTTCCTTGGAAACTAAAATGAGGCTACAGTGGCATTGTATAGGAGCAGAGATCAATGGTTTTTCACATCTGTTTACTTCAAGTGGGAAAAGTTAAGGTGATCCAGTAAAGGTGCAGGATTGCAGGCAGAAATGTTGGCTTGGGGACTTGATATGACTTTGGGGGCCATGTATCCTATACAGTTGGAAATGTGAACCTAAATTTCTTTGAGGGAAAAGGGCTTGAGATACTCTTGTTAGAGTCATACCTGAGTTGACTGAAATGTTGTTAAGGTTGTTAAGAAATGGTCAGAAATAAAGGGATCCTCAGTGAAAACCAATGGCACCCCACTCCAGTACTCTTGCCTGGAAAATCCCATGGATGGAGGAGCCTGGAAGGCTGTAGTCCATGGGGTTGCTGAGGGTTAGACACGACTGAGCGACTTCACTTGCACTTTTCACTTTCATGCATTGGAGAAGGAAATGGCAACCCACTCCAGTGTTCTTGCCTGGAGAATCCCAGGGACGGGGGAGCCTGGTGGGCTGCTGTCTATGGGATCACAAAGAGCTGGACATGACTAAGTGACTAACACACACGCAGGGCTTCCCTGGTGGCTCAGTGATAAAAGAATCTGCAATTCAGGGACCTGGATTCGATCCCTGGGTAGGGAAGATCCCCTGGAGGAAAGCATGTCAACTCACTCCAGTATTCATGGCTGGAGAATCCCATGAACAGAGGAGTCTGGTGAGCTATGGTCCATAGAGTCTCAAAGAGTTGGGCACAAATAAAGCAACTGAGCACACAGTCATCATTACTTTGTTGGAGGCCTGGTTAACGATTGAGTAATGTGACAGATGACAGCCTTATAAAATAGACAAGATATAAGTAATACTACTAATAATATTAATAAAGTCTGAGTACAGCAGAAGCACAAGGTAGAAATAAGTTGAAAACGGCAAGAGAGAATAAATTAACACAATGGTTAGCATAACTAATTATAATCTGGTTGTAATAAACCATCAAGTCCAGATGGGAGTCAGATGGAGAAGCCAAATTCTAAAGTATCAGGAAGAGAGAAGTGGATAAATGCTTCACTGTTGTTTACAAAAGAATAATTTATCAACTTGTTGTAAGTCATAGTTAGCAAAGAGGAAAGATTTTCTGGAAAAGAAATACAAAAAGCCAATGTATTTCAAAATAAATCATAAAATTATAAATCATATTTTCAGTTCATTCATTCCATTCCCAATTATTTCCTATTGATCTGAATGAAGTCATCAGGTTTTCCATTAGTTTTATAATTTCTTACCCAGTTCAATGGAATGGTCTAAAATCACCAGAAATTTATATTTGCCTAAAAGTTCTCTTTATGAATCTTTTCAAAGATTTTCCTTTTATAAAAGTATCAGAGCAAAACAATTATTGTTGATAAATAACAAAAGACTTCAAGTGGTAGGATTAAAGATCTGATTATGATGCAATTGAAAGGAAACTTGGGTATTTCGGTGACACACAACATTTCAAGATAAGAACTAGAATTATGACTGATAACATTGTACCAGCACATATCAGGTTTTTAGAAAGTCCACATATATTTTAGAATATCTGTATTAATGACAGGCTTCCCTGTGGCTCAGACAGTAAAGAACCCGCCTGCCAACATAGGAGACTCGGGTTCGATCCCTGAGTCAGCAAGATACCCTGAAGAAGGAAATGGCAACCCACTCCAGTATTTTTGCATGGAGAATCCCATGGACAGAGGAGCCTGGCAGGTCGCAAAGAGTCAGACACAACTTGAGCGACTAACTGTATGAATGACACTTACACTCCAGTACTCTTGCCTGGAAAACCCCATGGACGAAGAGTCGGACTCAACTGAGTGACTTCACTTTCACTTTTCACTTTCATGCATTGGAGAAGGTAATGGCAACCCACTCCAGTGTTCTTGCCTGGAGAATCCCAGGGATGGGGGAGCCTGGTGACCTGCCGTCTACGGGGTTGCAGAGTCGGACACGACTGAAGCGGCTTAGCAGCAGTAGCAGCAGCAGCACCCACACAATATAACCCAAGAAGGGTTTACCACCACCTATGTGATGTTTCCACGGACTTAGCATACCAAATACATTTAATGTGTTTAATATTTCTCTTTGGGACTTTTCTGGGGCCTTTGGAAGCAGCTCAAAGTTACCTAGAGGTCAAAAGAAATTTATTTAGAATTTGACATGGGAAAATATGTCAAAGGTATCCAAATGTATCAAATGTGGTCATAGAGAAGCATAGGTCACTGTGAAACAATATTTATTCATTCAACCAACATGACAATAGAAGATTTTTTAAGGCAAATACAGATTATTAGAAAGCAAAGAAGCTCACAGTCTGTTATAAAAAAATAATTCAACTTAAAAAACAAACAAAAAATCCTCTGTTCTCTTAACAGAAAGAGAACAGTAAAATGCAGACCTGTACCAGCCCACTCTCAATGACAAACTTCATTTACTTAATTAAATTCAATCTGATTACACCCTCACTTTGTACAAAAATCTTTTCTTAGGGGTCTCTGTTTATAAACTTTACACGGCTTTCTGTATGTATAGTAGTCTATTCTTTATTCTCTTTCCTGTCGAGAAACAACCAGCTTTAGTACAAAATAACTTTCTTTCCTTTTAAAAAAATACATTTCTATTCCCCATATCTTTTTTCTTTTTCTTTTGGCTGAAAACACACATCTTACTTTCCTTGCACACTGAAATGTTTCCCTTAATATTTCTTGTAGCTTTAATTACATATTTCAGTTAGAATTCTCAACTCTTAAAGACCCAAATCTCCAGCAGAAGCCAAGAAGCAAGGAATTTTGAACACACCAACAATCCTCATTGGCAAAATAAGGTATCTATCTTGTACCCTCTCAGTTCAGTTCAGTCGCTCAGTCATGTCCGACTCTTTTCAACCCCATGAATCCCAGCACATCAGCGCTCCCTGTCCATCACCAACTCCCGGAGTTCACTCAGACTCACGTCCATTGAGTCAGTGATGCCATCCAGCCATCTCATCCTCTGTCATCCCCTTCTCCCCCTGCCCCCAATCCCTCCCAGCATCAGAGTCTTTTCCAATGAGTCAACTCTTTGCATGAGGTGGCCAAAGTACTGGAGTTTCAGCTTCAGCATCATTCCTTCCAAAGAAATTCCAGGGCTGATCTCCTTCAGAATGGACTGGTTGGATTTCCTTGCAGTCCAAGGGACTCTCAAGAGTCTTCTCCAACACCACAGTTCAAAAGCATCAATTCTTCAGCACTCAGCCTTCTTCCCAGTCCAACTCTCACATCCATACATGACTACAGGAAAAACCATAGCCTTGACTAGACGGACCTTTGTTGGCAAAGTAATGTCTCTGCTTTTGAATATGCAATCTAGGTTGGTCATAACTCTCCTTCCAAGGAGTAAGCGTCTTTTAATTTCATGGCTGCAGTGACCATCTGCAGTGATTTTGGAGCCCCGAAAAATAAAGTCTGACACTGTTTCCACTGTTTCCCCATCTATTTCCCATGAAGTGATGGGACCACATGCCATGATCTTCGTTTTCTGAATGTTGAGCTTTAAGCCAACTTTTTCACTCTCCACTTTCACTTTCATCAAGAGGCTTTTGAGTTCCTCTTCACTTTCTGCCATAAGGGTGGTGTCATCTGCATATCTGAGGATATTGATATTTCTCCTGGCAATCTTGATTCCAGCTTGTGTTTCTTCCAGTCCAGCGTTTCTCATGATGTACTCTGCATAGAAGTTAAATAAGCAGGGTGACAATATACAGCCTTGATGTACTCCTTTTCCTATTTGGAACCAGTCTGTTGTTCCATGTCCAGTTCTAACTGTTGCTTCCTGACCTGCATACAGGTTTCTCAAGAGGCAGGTCAGGTGGTCTGGTATTCCCATCTCTTTCAGAATTTTCCACAGTTTCTTGTGATCCACACAGTCAAAGGCTTTGGCATAGTCAATAAAGCAGAAATAGATGTTTTTCTGGAACTCTCTTGATTTTTTGATGATCCAGCGGATGTTGGCAATTTGATATCTGGTTCCTCTGCCTTTTCTGAAACCAGCTTGAACATCAGGAAGTTCACGGTTCACATATTGCTGAAGCTTGGCTTGGAGAATTTTGAGCATTACTTTACTAGTGTGTGAGATGAGTGCAATTGTGTGGTAGTTTGAGCATTCTTTGGCATTGCCTTTCTTTGGGATTGGAATGAAAACTGACCTTTTCCAGTCCTGTGGCCACTGCTGAGTTTTCCAAATTTGCTGGCATATTAAGTGCAGCACTTTCACAGCATCATCTTTCAGGATTTGAAATAGCTCAACTGGAATTCCATCACCTCCACTAGCTTTGTTCATAATGATGCTTCCTAAGGCCCCCTTGACTTCACATTCCAGGATGTCTGGCTCTAGGTGAGTGATCACACCACTGTGATTACCTTGGTCGTGAAGATCTTTTTCATACAGTTCTTCTGTGTATTCTTGCCACCACTTCTTAGTATCTTCTGCTTCTGTTAGGTCCATACCATTTCTGTCCTTTATAGAGCCCATCTTTGCATGAAATGTCCCCTTGGTATCTCTAATTTTTTTTGAAGAGATCTCTAGTCTTTCCCATTCTGTTGTTTTCCTCTATTTCTTTGCATTGATCGCTGAGGAAGGCTTTCTTATCTCTTCTTGCTATTCTTTGGAACTCTGCATTCAGATGCTTATATCTTTCCTTTTCTCCTTTGCTTTTCACTTCTCTTCTTTTCACAGCTATTTGTAAGGCCTCCACAGACAGCCATTCTGCTTTTTTGCATTTCTTTTCCATGGGGATGGTCTTCATCCCTGTCTCCTGTACAAGGTCACGAACCTCATTCCATAGTTCATCAGGCACCTTATCTATCAGATCTAGGCCCATAAATCTATTTCTCACTTCCACTGTATAATCATAAGGGAGTTGATTTAGGTCATACCTGAATGGTCTAGTGGTTTTCCGTACTTTCTTCAATTGAAGTCTGAATTTGGTAATAAGGAGTTCATGATCTGAGCCACAGTCAGCTCCTGGTCTTGTTTTTATTGTCTGTATAGAGCGTCTCCATCCTTGGCTGCAAAGAATATAATCAATCTGATTTCGTTGTTGACCATCTGGTGATGTTCATGTGTAGAGTCTTCTCTTGTGTTGTTGGAAGAAGGTGTTTGCTATGACCAGTGCATTTTCTTGGCAAAACTCTATTAGTCTTTGCCCTGCTTCATTCCGTATTCCAAGGCCAAATTTTCCTGTTATTCCAGGTGTTTCTTGACTTCCTACTTTTGCATTCCAGTCCCCTATAATGAAAAGGACATCTTTTTTGAGTGTTCTGAAAGGTCTTGTAGGTCTTCATAGAACCGTTCAACTTCAGCTTTTTCAGCGTTACTGGTTGGGGCATAGACTTGGATTACTGTGATATTGAATGGTTTGCCTTGGAAACGAACAGAGATCATTCTGCCGTTTTTGAGATTGCATCCAAGTACTATATTTCGAACTCTTCTGTTGACCATGATGGCTACTCCATTTCTTCTGAGGGATTCCTGCCTGCAGTAGTAGATATAATGGTCATCTGAGTTAAATTCACCCATTCCAGTCCATTTTAGTTCGCTGATTCCTAGAATGTCGACATTCACTCTTGCCATCTCTTGTTTGACCACTTCCAATATGCCTTGATTCATGGACCTGACATTCCAGGTTCCTATGCAATATTGCTCCTTACAGCATCAGACCTTGTCATCACCAGTCACATCCACAGCTGGGTATTATTTTTGCTTTGGCTCCATCCCTTCATTCTTTCTGGAGTTATTTCTCCACTGATTTCCAGTAGCATGTTGGGCACCTACTGACCTGAGGAGTTCCTCTTTCAGTATCCTATCATTTTGCCTTTTCATACTGTTCATGGGGTTCTCAAGGCAAGAATACTGAAGTGGTTTGCCATTCCCTTCTCCAGTGGACCCCATTCTGTCAGATCTCTCCACCATGACCCACTGTTTTGGGTTGCCCCACGGGCATGGCTTAGTTTAATTGAGTTAGACAAGGCTGTGGTCCTAGTGTGATTAGATTGACCAGTGGGCGGCTGTGACCAGCAGACTAAGCGCGGCTGAGAGGAGCTATCCCACGTCCGAGGTCAGGGGAGAAGCCAGGAGGACCCCATGCCTGAAGGGCAGCGGCCAAGATGAGTTACCCCATGTCCGAGGTCAGGGGCAGAAGCCAGGAGTACCCCATGCCCAAAGGGCAGTGGCCAAAGGAGTCACCCCACATCCGAGGTCAGGGGCAGTGGCAGAGAGTGCCAGGCTGCTATGGCGCAGAAACGGCCGAGAGGAGCTACCCAAGTCTGAGGTTAGGGGCAGTGGCTGGGAGGAGCTACCCCCGTGCCCGAGGTCAGGGGCGGCTGAGAGGAGCTACACCGCGTCCTAGGTCAGGGGTGGTGGCTGGGAGGAGCTACCCCACGCGCCCATGCCCGAGGCCAGGGGTGGCGGCCGGGAGGAGCTACCCCACACCAGAGGCTAGGGGCGGCGGCCGGGAGGACCAACCCCGTGTCTGAGGCCAGGGGCGGCGGCAGGGAGGAGCTACCCTGCGCCCGTGGTCAGGGGCGGCAGCCAGGAGGAGCTACCCAGTGTCCGAGGCCAGGGTGGTGGCCGGGAGGAGCTACCCCACACCCGAGGCTAGGGGCGGTGGCCGGGAGGAGCTACCCTGCATCCGAGGCCAGGGGCGGCGGCCGGGAGGAGCTACCCTGCGTCCGAGGTCAGGGGCGGCGGCGGGAGGAGCTACCCCGCGTCCGAGGTCAGGGGTGACTGAGAGGAGCTACACCACGTCCGAGGTCAGGGGTGGCGGCTGGGAGGAGCTACCCCACGCGCCCATGCCCGAGGCCAGGGGTGGCGGCCGGGAGGAGCTCCCCAACACCCGAGGCTAGGGGCAGCGGCCGGGAGGACCAACCCCATGTCCGAGGCCAGGGGCAGCGGCCAGGAGGAGCTACCCTGCGTCCGAGGTTAGTGGCGGTGGCCGAGAGGAGCTACCCCGCGTCCGAGGTTAGTGGCGGTGGCCGAGAGGAGCTACCCCGCGTCCAAGGCCAGGGTCGGCGGCCTAGAGGAGATACCCCACGTCGGAGGCCAGGGGCGGCGGCCTAGAGGAGCTACCCCGTGTCGGAGGCCGGGCGCGGCGGCCTAGAGGAGATACCCCGCGTCGGAGGCCGGGGGCGGCGGCCTAGAGGAGCTACCCCGCGTCCGAGGCCGGGGGCGGCGGCCTAGAGGAGCTACCCCGCGTCGGAGGCCGGGGGCGGCGGCCTAGAGGAGCTACCCCGCGTCGGAGGCCGGGGGCGGCGGCCTAGAGGAGCTACCCCGCGTCGGAGGCCGGGGGCGGCGGCCGAGAGGAGATACCCCGCGTCGGAGGCCGGGGGCGGCGGCCTAGAGGAGCTACCCCGCGTCGGAGGCCGGGGGCGGCGGCCGAGAGGAGATACCCCACGTCGGAGGCCGGGGGCGGCGGCCGAGAGGAGCTACCCCGCGTCGGAGGCCAGGGGCGGCGGCCCGGAGGAGCTACCCCGCGTCGGGTGCCAGGGGCGGCGGCCTGGAGGAGTTACCCCGCGTCCGAGGTCAGGGACGGCGGCCGGGAGGAGCTACCCCGCGTCCGAGGTCAGGGATGGCGGCCGGGAGGAGCTACTCCTCGTCGAGGTCAGGGGCGGCAGCCGGGAGGAGCTACCCCGCGTCGGGGGCCAGGGGCGGCGGCCTAGAGGAGATACCCCGCGTCGGAGGCCAGGGGCGGCGGCCGAGAGGAGCTACTGCTCGTCGAGGTCAGGGGCGGCAGCCGGGAGGAGTTACCCCGCGTCCGAGGTCAGGGACGGCGGCCGGGAGGAGCTACCCCGCGTCCGAGGTCAGGGATGGCGGCCGGGAGGAGCTACTCCTCGTCGAGGTCAGGGGCGGCAGCCGGGAGGAGCTACCCCGCGTCGGGGGCCAGGGGCGGCGGCCTAGAGGAGATACCCCGCGTCGGAGGCCAGGGGCGGCGGCCGAGAGGAGCTACTGCTCGTCGAGGTCAGGGGCGGCAGCCGGGAGGAGTTACCCCGCGTCCGAGGTCAGGGGCGGCGGCAGAGAGGAGCTACCCCGCGTCCAAGGAGCGGTGGCTTCGCGGGCACAGGAGGGCCTAGAGGACCTATCCCACGTTGAAGGTTAGGAAGAGCGGCAGTGAGGAGATACCCCTCGTCCAAGGTAAGGAACAGCGGCTGCACTCTGCTGGAGCAGCCATGAAGAGATTGTAGCCTCTAGAACCATGTATTTTCTCATAGCAGAGTTTCATTCCTTAATGTGTTTGCTGCTGCTGCTAAGTCGCTTCAGTCGTGTCCAACTCTGTGCGACCCCATAGACAGCAGCCCACCAAGCTTCCCCGTTCCTGGGATTCTCCAGGCAAGAACACTGGAGTGGGTTGCCATTTCCTTCTCCAATGTGTGAAAGTGAAGTCGCTCAGTCGTGTCCGACTCTAGCGACCCCGTGGACTGCAGCCCACCAGGCTCCTCCGTCCATGGGATTTTCCAGGCAAGAGTACTGGAGTGGTGTGCCATTGCCTTCTCCGGGCTTAATGTGTTTAATAAACTCCAAAATCTTTAGATTTCCTTGGGTAAGAAGACAAAATTAAATAAACCAGGACCTCATTAGCAATTAATGTTTCTGTATTTTATGTTACTTGAATGGATACTCAGTGAATAACGATCATTTAACTTAATTTTGCAAAATTCTAAAGTTTTAAGTTATCAAAAATCTGGAGAAACTGTTTTAGATAGACATACCCAAAACATAATTATTTCTAACATTTACCTGAAAAATACTACCTTTACTCTATAAATTAAGAAAATATCATCATTTTGCCAAGTTATTTTCTCTTGCTGGCAAACTCTGCAACAGAACTAACATGAACTTATTGACCTTCAGAAAACCTAGGAACAATAAAAGTAAGGCATGTCTTTCTAAGGGAAGTAAGTTAGACAGAGAAAGAGAACCATCATATGACATCCCATATATGCAGAATTTAAAAGAAATGATACAAATGACCTTATTTTCAAAATAGGAACAGACTCAGAGTTGATCTTACAGGGGGAATAATGGGGGAAAGAGATAGGGAGTTTGGGATTCACAGGCACATACTGCTATATTTAAAATAGATAATCAACAAGGTCTTGCTGTATAGCACAGGAAAATCTGCTCAGCATTATGTGGTAGCTTGGATAGAACAGGAGTTTGGGGATTGAATGGATACATGTGTATGCATGACTGAATTCCTTTGCTGTCCACTTGAAACTTTCACAACTTTTAATTGGCTATTCTCCAATATAGAATAAAAAGCTAAAAAAGAACTAAGGCATGTCTGTGTTGATTAAACCAACAATTTTAAACTAGATTTAATATCAGATATTATTTTAATGGGTTGAATATTTCTGAATAGTCACTGAATATTTCTTAGGTCACATAAACCTAAAATTCTTACTCAGTTTCCTTTATATTTAAAATATTTACTTTGTACATACTTTTAGGTTTATTATAAATTTATTTATCCTAATATTAACTAGAGGTAGAGATATATCATATGTATAATGTACGTAGAATATATAAACAGACAAAACTAGAGAACTCATAACTTCAATTCAACAGTTATGAATCAGGTATTACAATGTTAATTTACCATTTATAAATAACATTTGCAAAAAGTTAAAAAATTTTTTCTCAGATGACTAAGGCTTTACTATGTGGGAAAAACTTTTTTTTTCTTTTTTTGGGGGGGAAAAACTTTTTTAAGATTTTGTATTTTTGCTTGACAATTCTTTAAGAGGCTATGAATTAGATTTGGGGTAAGGGAGCCTTTCCAGCAGTTTAAAAAGGCCTCTTTTCCCACCTTTTTATTCCTCAACTAGTTTTAGGTTTTACTTGATTGAGTTGATAGAGTTCAGCCTCAGATTATTGTGTGCTGTGTTTATTTCTCGGATTTGCAGAGATGCAAAACAAAGCAGTTGCTTCTATTTCCCTGAAGAACTGATCTGCCAGGGAAATGATGTGAAATGATTGATTTTTCAAACCATATAGTCATTAACTTCCTTTTTTATATGCAAGTGAGAAGATTTCTAAGTAAACTGAAAGTCAAGAGTTCTACATTCTAGAATTTGAGAGTTCAATTTATGATGCCCTCAAAACTGGTACAAGGCGTTCATCAAAGGCTCTCTTTTTGATTGTGCAAGTTAAACCCAGAACAACCACAACAAAAAGAACCCTCTATCATTATTTTTATTAGCCCCTGGATATTTGCTCTCTAATTTTTACTTTGTATTGGGCAGGTTCAGGTAACATCAGTTTCCTTTAGTGTTTTCAACTAATCTTTCTGAGGGGCAGATTCACAGGTTCTGCCTTATACTAAGGAAGCAATTCCTAATGAGATATAATGTCTATTCCATAATATAATAAGGGAAAAGAGATATAGCCATCTTATATATAGCCTATTTTAAGTACACAATTTTTAATGAAATTTTATCTCCATTTTTTTCAAGTTTACAACTTTAATTTCCGATTCCATTAGGACCCTATCAACAAGCCTTGGTTTTATAAGGAGTCCTAGAAGCTTTCCTTTCGTTTTATCCACTGACCACTTTATCTGTTTTTGTATAAAAAGTTGCCAGGGATTCAGCCAGTGTATATGTGCATATTTAAACCTGAATAATTAGAGCAGAATTGTATGAGGTCATTTAACGTAGGTGTCTCCCTTTTACCCATCCCACCTTGGAAAGTGTTGTGTCAGAACATTTTAACCCCCATTAACATTTGTTTTCTTTATTCCGTGTCTTAATAATCATCTAAAGATTTTTATTTTGGGGAGATGAATACCTTTAAATTTTCCAGCTTGTTAAGAAGTCTTTCGGAGAAGGCAATGGCACCCCACTCCACTACTCCTGCCTGGAAAATCCCATGGATGGAGGAGCCTGGTGGGCTGCAGTCCATGGGGTCGCTAGGAGTCGGACATGACTGAGCGACTTCACTTTCAGTTTTCACTTTCATGCATTGGAGAAGGAAATGGCAACCCACTCCAGTGTTCTTGCCTGGAGAATCCCAGGGCCGGGGGAGCCTGGTGGGCTGCCGTCTATGGGGTCGGACATGACTGAAGCGACTTAGCAGCAGCAGCAGCAGCAAGAAGTCTTTAGAATTTCTATCTTTTTAAAAAAATTTCCTTGTTAATCAATCTAATTAACATTAATGAGCCTAATGTTTTTCTTAGCATCTATGAAACAAATTGAGGAGAAATTGAAATAATAAGTGAGGCTTCCCAAACTGGTTTTTTATTTGTTTTAAAATATGTGAGTTATTAGGTTAATGAAAGTGAAAGTATTAGTCACTCAGTCATCTCCAACTCTTTCCAATCTCATGGACTGGGGGCCACCAGGCTTCTCTGTCGGTGGAATTCTCCAGGCAAGAATACTGGAGTGAGTTGCCATTCCATTCTCCAGGGGATCTTCCTGACCCAGGGATTGAACCCCGGTCTCCTGCATTACAGGCAGATTCTTTACCAGCTGAACCACCCATAGTTATACATATATTTTCCCTTTCTTTCTATTTTGATTTTTCCCATTTGTTGTTGTTCAGTCTGACTCTTTGCGACCCTATGGATTGCAGCACACCGGGGTTCCCTGTCTCTCACTGTCTCTCAAAGTTTGCCCAAGTTCATGTTCTATAGTCAATAGTCCATGATGCTATCCAACTGTCTCATCCTCTGCCACTCTTTCCCATAGTTACCGATAAATTAGTTGTTTATGCTGAGAGCTCTCTATAAAATTTTTCATTTTAGAATTTCCTCCAACTTAATGTATCCACTCTTTGGCCATTTGTAAGTATTATTTTAGTAGTGATTTAAACCTATAAGACACAAGAGATATCCTCACAAGAAAATGCAAAGGTTATATGGAATCCTCACAAAATCTGACAAGTTTGCTCCAAAAAATAATCTAAGAAAGTACCTTCATTGCACAGGTGGCTGTAACAAAGGTTAAGATGAGAAAGGCTCCTGACAATTGGTACAGCCAAAAGGACTGTTCAGAATCCCAAGCATACACCATATGTGTACCTTTCCGATGGCAGAGACCAAGCTCTCAAACTCAGGAAAATAAAAATGCCGTAGATGTTCAGATAAAACATTTACACCTCACAGACACTGGGAGAGAAATGTAAGTTCCCCCTAGAAGGGCTTTTGTATCTTTAAGGTCGGAATTCTGAAAAGGAAAAAAAAAAAGAAAAAAACATTTTTTTTTTCAAGCCTGGTGTATATAGCTGTGAGCATTATGCTACCACTTATGGAATATCAAAAGAATCCCAAATTGGCTGTTTTCAAGCTGAAATTTCCTTTAGTATTATTTCCCCTGTCCAGTAAATACTTACAAGCATATGCTCCATATATACTGGACACAAATTAAGCTGGAATGTTACAGTTTGGCTTTCTGACACCACTCTTTTCTCTGTTTGAGAGACTCTGTTTACTATTAAAGTGGAACTGAGGAAGTGTTGGTCACTCAGTCGTGTCTGGCTCTTTGCGATCCCATGGACTGCGAAGCTACAGTCCCTGGGATTCTCCAGGCAAGAATATTGGAGAGGGTAGCCATTCCCTTCTCCAGGTTATTTCCCTGACCCAGGGATCAAACCCGGGTCTCCGAATTGCAGGCAGAGTCTTTGCCATTTGAACCACCAGAGAAACCTACTATCAAATTGTATTTGTTAAGGATGAAACTTAAACTGTGTGGTGGGTCAGTGTGCTCCTTGCAAGCTTAACTCCACTAGGTGTCACCCTGAAGACATTGCAGCTCTCTGAATTGTCTCTGATTCTCCTTCCAGCCCGGAGAAGGCAATGGCACCCCACTCCAGCACTCTTGCCTGGAAAATCCCACGAACGGAGGAGCCTGGTGGGCTGCAGTCCATGGGGTGGCTAAGAGTCGGACACGACTGAGCAACTTCACTTTCACTTTTCACTTTCATGCATTGGAGAAGGAAATGGCAACCCACTCCAGTGTTCTTGCCTGGAGAATCCCAGGGATGGGGGAGCTGCCATCTGTGGGGTCACATAGAGTCGGACACGACTGAAGCGACTTAGCAGCTCCCTCCAGCCAATTAAAAATGCTGTGGGTGCTCAGCTGACTGATGTCCAATTCTTCTACCTCATCCCAGGACAAGCAAGTCTTTTAATTACTAAGTGGGTTTCCCCGTGGGACAACAGTAAGGTATGAATACTCTGCCTCCACCACTCCCCTCAGTCTCTGAGTCACTTGAGAACACTCTAACCAACTGGGAAGAATCTCCTTCCTCTTAATTGGAGCAAAATGCTCATGTGTTGTTTTCACTTTTACCCCAAACACTTATATTAAGACAGCCAAGTTGAGGAAAGAGGTCAGGTCAGCCTCCTACTTAACCACTCAGCCAAGACTGCTCAGTGTCTTTCAATTAAGTAAGTCCCAGTGTCTTCCAATTGGACTCCCTCAGAATCTTTCAACTGTGGGGCCAAGTGCCTGCTATTAACCATCATATAAAAGTCAGGATCATGAATCAATAATTGAGGATCTGAGAATCAGAAGAGAGTAATCCAACATAGTCTGAAGTCTCCCAGAAAGTATCTTGTAAAAGGGGACTCTGTTGGTACCAAGGCTCTGCTTCTTTGTAGAGTTAGGTGAAGGAGAGAAGTCAGTTCTGGCTCCTTTCATGGTCACCAAAACTGTTTACTGTAAAAATGTACACAGCCTGAAAGTTGAGAATTATGTTTTATATAGTGGCCTTACTGAGAACTACAGTTCAGGGAGAAATCTCAAATAGTTCTGAGGAACTGTTTCAAAGAGGTAAGGGAGGAGTCAGGGTATATAGGAGACCCTGATGGAAAAAAAAAAAAAGTCAAACATCAAAAATTTATTGCTAATCACAAAAACCAGATATCTCAAATTAGTGATTATGACACTTTTCTATGTATGGGAAGGTATAACAGTCTGGGCTTATTGAATCCATTCCTTTGATACGCATCTTAACTATCTAGGGCCAGTATCCTGTTTCTCCATCCTGAATTCCCCTCAGGGTGCTCTGTTGGAGGAGCTGCAGTGGCTGAAAACTCTGGCTGAAGCATTCATCATATATGAAATGGCAGGTGGCATTCTTTGTCCACAAGCAAAAGCTTAGGAGAAGACCACAAGTGCGACTGGAAAGAGAAGTCTACTTCAGTCCTCCCTGAGACACACCTACTTGCTGGGTAATGGAAATGGAGAACAGTTGCCTTCAGAAGTGTTTAAGCTCAATCACAGACCTATGTCCAACATGGGCAGGAGAGGCTGTGTCTGAGTGTTATCAGTGAATCTCCTGGGACCTGGACTCTGAGTCAGCTCCTTCCTGCAGGTGGTCTCTTCCATGGGTAGAGGCCGGGTGTGGGCAGCTCCTGGAGACAGAAGTGGCATTGGATTACTACACAGGGGGTCAGTGACTCTGATGGGAATCATTTTGGAAATTTGGGGCTGACTGGGCCCTGAACACACAATTGCAGGATCTCAGTCCACCCTATGTGTCCACTTTTCCAAGGTCTGAAGAACTATATAATGAATATGGGTGGGAAGAGTTCATAGGTGACTTCCATGACTGTGCACAGTGAGAACCAGGGCTGCTGATGAGGAAACACCAGTTATAAAGTTGAGAAGGTGCGCTTCTCCTCAGAAGTACAAGGAACATCTCTTACTTCCCAAGACCCCTGTGACATTTGTTGACTTGGTTTTTTAGGTGGCATTTCAGGAGGTAGTGTGTGTTCCAAGTGTAAACCACAATAATGAAATGGCAATGCAGATGACCAGTTAAGGTACCACAAGGCTGGCTGTGTGGCCTGGGTTGGGACTAGGTGATGGAAAGCATTCTATTGGATCCCGATGTTGAGAGGCTTCCTGGGGGAGCTATTCTCCACCCCAGACCCTAGGTTTGCCTGAACCTACAAAAACCACTTCAGGTTTAGCTGCAACTCTTATTTCTCTATATGCTGGCAAATTAAAGGTGACCTCAGGATTCATACTAAATATAATCCCAGAAAAGAAAACATATAGGTGATCAACAGGTTACATGAAAGATGCTCAACATCACTAATCAGATAAATGCAAGTCACAACCTCCTTGAGATATCCCCTCATATCTTTTAGAATGACAGTAATCAAAAAGATGAGAGAACAAGTGTTGAGGAGGTTGTGGAGCAAAGGAAGCCTTTGTGCATGGTTGGTGGGAATTTAAATTGGTCTAATCACTGTAGAAAACAGTATGCTGCTGCTGCTGCTAAGTCGCTTCAGTCATGTCTGACTCTGTGCGACCCCATAGATGGCAGCCCACCAGGCTCCCCCATCCCTGGGATTCTCCAGGCAAGAACACTGGAGTGGGTTGCCATTTCCTTCTCCAATGCATGAAAGTGAAAAGTGAAAGTGAAGTCGCTCAGTCATGTCTGACTCCTAGTGACCCCATGGACTGCAGCCTACCAGGCTCCTCCATCCATGGGATTTTCCAGGCAAGAGTACTGGAGTGGGGTGCCATTGCCTTCTCTGAGAAAACAGTATGGGAGTTCCTCAAAACATTAAAAAGAGAACTATCATATTATCAAGCAATCTACTTCTGGATTTATATCTGAATTTAATGAAATTGCTATTTCAAAAAGATACTGCACTCCCATGTTCATTGCAGCATTATTTTAAAAAGCCAAGATATGGAAACTAAGTGTCTATCTATGGATGATGGAGAAAATGGCGTTTTACACACACACACACACACACACACACACACACACACACCATAAAAAGAAGGAACTTCTGACATTTTCTCTTTTTAAAATTTTATTTTTAATTTTTTTAACACCAAAAACATTTTGTATTGGGGTATAGCCAATTAACAATGTTTTGATAGTTTCAGGTGAACAGTAAAGGGACTCAGCTTTACATATACATGTATCCCTTCTTCCCCAAACTCCCCTTCCATCCAGGCTGGCACATAAAATTGAGAAGAGTTCCATGTGCTATATAATAGGTTTTTGTTGGTTATCCATTTTAAATATAGCAGTGTATACGGTGACCTTTCCAAAGTCCTTAAGTATCCCTCCCCTCTGCAACCCTGAGTTCATTTTCTAGGTCTGTGAGTCTTTTTCTGTTCTGTAATTAAGGTATTTGTATCATTTCTTTTTAGATTCCACATATAAGGAGTGTCATATGATATTTCTCTTTCTCTGACTTACTTCTCTGTTTGACTTACTTCACTCAGTATGACACTCTCTAGGTCCATCCATGTTGCTGTAAATGGCCTTATTTCATTCCTTTTAACACATGAGTAATATTCCATTATCAGATCAGATCAGTCGCTCAGTCGTGTGTGACTCTTTGCGACCCCATGAATCGCAGCACGCCAGGCCTCCCTGTCCATCACCAACTCCCAGAGTTCACTCAGACTCACGTCCATTGAGTCAGTGATGCCATCCAGCCATCTCATCCTCTGTCGTCCCCTTCTCCTCCTGCCCCCAATCTCTCCCAGCATCAGAGTCTTTTCCAATGAGTCAACTCTTTGCATGAGGTGGCCAAAGTACTGGAGTTTCAGCTTTAGCATCATTCCTTCCAAAGAAATCCCAGGGCTGATCTCCTTCAGAATGGACTGGTTGGATCTCCTTGCAGTCCAAGGGACTCTCAAGAGTCTTCTCCAACACCACAGTTCAAAAGCATCAATTCTTTGGTGCTCAGCCTTCTTCACAGTACAACTCTCACATCCATACATGACCACAGGAAAAACCATAGTCTTGACTAGACGGACCTTTGTTGGCAAAGTAATGTCTCTGCTTTTGAATATGCTATCTAGGTTGGTCATAACTTTCCTTCCAAGGAATAAGTGGCTTTTAATTTCAGGCCGTAGTCACCATCTGCAGTGATTTTAGAGCCCAAAATAATAAAGTCTGACACTGTTTCCACTGTTTCCCCATCTATTTCCCATGAAGTGATGGGACTGGATGCCATGATCTTTGTTTTCTGAATGTTGAGCTTTAAGCCAACTTTTTCACTCTCCACTTTCACTTTCATCAAGAGGCTCTTAATGTTCCTCTTCACTTTCTGCCATAAGGGTGGTGTCATCTGCATATCTGAGGATATTGATATTTCTCCCGGCAATGTTGATTCCAGCTTGTGTTTCTTCCAGTTCAGCGTTTCTCATGATGTACCCTGCATATAAGTTAAATAAGCAGGGTGACAATATACAGCCTTGACGTACTCCTTTTCCTATTTGGAACCAGTCTTGTTCTATGCCCAGTTCTAACTGTTGCTTCCTGACCTGCATACAAATTTCTCAAGAGGCAGATCAGGTGGTCTGGTATTCCCATCTCTTTCAGAATTTTCCACAGTTTCTTGTGATTCACACAGTCAAAGGCTTTGGCATAGTCAATAAAGCAGAAATAGATGTTTTTCTGGAACTCTCTTGCTTTTTCCATGGTCCAGAGGATGTTGGCAATTTGATCTCTGGTTCCTCTGCCTTTTCTAAAACCAGCTTGAACATCAGGAAGTTCACAGTTCACGTATTGCTGAAGCCTGGCTTGGAGAATTTTGAGCATTACTTTACTAGCGTGTGAGATGAGTGCAATTGTGCAGTAGTTTGAGCATTCTTCGGCATTGCCATTCTTTGGGATTGGAATGAAAACTGACCTTTTCCAGTCCTGTGGCCACTGCTGAGTTTTCCAAATTTGCTGGCATATTAAGTGCAGCACTTTCACAGCATCATCTTTCAGGATTTGAAATAGCTCAACTGGGGTTCCATCACCTCCATTAGCTTTGTTCGTAGTGATGCTTTCTAAGGCCCACTTGACTTCACATTCCAGGATGTCTGGCTCTAGGTCTGATTACACCATGGTGATTATCTGGGTCGTGAAGATCTTTTTTGTACACTTCTCCTGTGTATTCTTGCCACCTCTTCTTAATATCTTCTGCTTCTGTTAGGTCCATACCATTTCTGTCCTTTATCGAGCCATCTTTGCATGAAATGTCCCCTTGGTATCTCTAATTTTCTTGAAGAGATCTCTAGTCTTTCCCATTCTGTTGTTTTCTCTATTTCTTTGCATTGATCGCTGAGGAAGGCTTTCTTATCTCTTCTTGCTATTCTTTGGAATAGCCATTTTGCTTTTTTGCATTTCTTTTCCATGGGGATGGTCTTCATCCCTGTCTCCTGTACAATGTCATGAACCTCATTCCATAGTTCATCAGGCACTCTATCTATCAGATCTAGGCCCTTAAATGTATTTCTCACTTCCACTGTATAATCATAAGGGAGTTGATTTAGGTCATACCTGAATGGTCTAGTGGCTTTCCCTACTTTCTTCAATTTCAGTCTGAATTTGGCAATAAGGAGTTCATGATCTGAGCCACAGTCAGCTCCTGGTCTTGTTTTTGTTGACTGTTTTTGAGCTTCTCCATCCTTGGCTGCAAAGAACATAATCAATCTGATTTCGGTGTTGACCATCTGGTGATGTTCATGTGTAGAGTCTTCTCTTGTGTTGTTGGAAGAGGGTGTTTGCTATGACCAGTGCATTTTCTTGGCAAAACTCTATTAGTCTTTGCCCTGCTTCATTCCGTATTCCAAGGCCAAATTTGCCTGTTACTCCAGGTGTTTCTTGACTTCCTACTTTTGCATTCCAGTCCCCTTTAACAAAAAGGACATCTTTTTTGGGTGTTAGTTCTAAAAGGTCTTGTAGGTCTTCATAGAACCATTCAACTTCAGCTTCTTCAGTGTTACTGGTTGGGGCATAGACTTGGATTACTGTGATATTGAATGGTTTGCCTTGGAAACGAAGAGATCATTCTGTCATTTTTGAGACTGCATCCAAGTACTGCATTTCGGACACTTTTGTTGACCATGATGGCTACTCCATTTCTTTTGAGGGACTCCTGCCTGCAGTAGTAGATATAATGGTCATCTGAGTTAAATTCATCCATTCCAGTCCATTTTAGTTCGCTGATTCCTAGAATATTGACATTCACTTTTGCCATCTCTTGTTTGACCACTTCCAATTTGCCTTGATTCATGGACCTGACATTCCAGGTTCCTAAGCAATATTTCTCTTTACAGCATCGGACCTTGCTTCTATCACCAGTCACATCCACAGCTGGGTATTGTTTTTGCTTTGGCTCCATCCCTTCATTCTTTCTAGAGTTATTTCTCCACTGATCTCCAGTAGCATATTGGGCACCTACTGACCTGGGGAGTTCCTCTTTCAGTATCCTATCATTTTGCCTTTTCATACTGTCCATGGGCAAGAATCAATCTGATTTCGGTGTTGACCATCTGGTGATGTCCATGTATAGAGTCTTCTCTTGTGTTGTTGGAAGAGGGTGTTTGTTATGACCAGAGCATTTTCTTGGCAAAACTCTATTAGTCTTTGCCCTGATTTGTTCCATATTCCAAGGCCAAATTTGCCTGTTACTCCAGGTGTTTCTTGACTTCCTACTTTTGCATTCCAGTCCCCTATAATGAAAAGTACATCTTTTTTGGGTGTTAGTTCTAAAAGGTCTTGTAGGTCTTCATAGAACCGTTCAACTTCAGCTTCTTCAGTGTTACTGGTTGGGGCATAGACTAGGATTACTGTGATATTGAATAGTTTGCCTTGGAAACGAACAGAGATTATTCTGTCGTTTTTGAGATTGCATCCAAGTACTGCATTTCAGACTCTCTGTTGACCATTATCGCTACTCCATTTCAGATTGATTATATTCTTTGCAGCCAAAGATGGAGAAGCTCTACAGAGTCAGCAAAAACAAGACCAGGAGCTGACTGTAGCTCAGATCGTGAACTCCTTATTGCCAAATTCAGACTGAAATTGAAGACAGTAGGGAAAACCACTAGACCATTCAGGTATGACCTAAATCAAATCCCTTATGATTATACAGTGGAAGTGAGAAATAGATTTAAGGGCCTAGATCTGATAGAGTGCCTGATGAACTATGGAATGTGGTTCGTGACATTGTACAGGAGACAGGGATGAAGACCATCCCCATGGAAAAGAAATGCAAAAAAGCAAAATGGCTGTCTGGGGAGGCCTTACAAATAGCTGTGAAAAGAAGAGAAGCCAAAAGCAAAGGAAAAAAGGAAATATATAAACATCTGAATGCAGAGTTAAACATCTGAATGCAGAGTTCCAAAGAATAGCAAGAAGAGATGAGAAAGCCTTCTTCAGCGATCAATGCAAAGAAATAGAGGAAAACAACAGAATGGGAAAGACTAGAGATCTCTTTAAGAAAATCAGAGATACCAAAGGAACATTTCATGCAAAGATGGGCTCGATAAAGGACAGAAATGGTATGGACCTAACAGAAGCAGAAGATATTAAGAAGACGTGGCAAGAATACACAGAAGAACTGTACAAAAAATATCTTCATGACCCAGATAATCACGATGGTGTGATCACTGACCTAGAGCCAGACATCCTGGAATGTGAAGTCAAGTGGGCCTTAGAAAGCATCACTATGAACAAAGCTAGTGGAGGTGATAGAATTCCAGTTAAGCTATTTCAAATCCTGAAAGATGATGCTGTGAAAGTGCCGCACTCAATATGCCAGCAAATTTGGAAAACTCAGCAGTGGCCACAGGACTGGAAAAGGTCAGTTTTCATTCCAATCCCAAAGAAAGGCAACACCAAAGAATGCTCAAACTACCGCACAGTTGCACTCATCTCACACGCTAGTAAAGTAATGCTCAAAATTCTCCAAGCCAGGCTTCAGCAATATGTGAACCGTGAACTTCCTGATGTTCAAGCTGGTTTTAGAAAAGGCAGAGGAACCAGAGATCAAATTGCCAACATCCTCTGGACCATGGAAAAAGCAAGAGAGTTCCAGAAAAACATCTATTTCTGCTTTATTGACTATGCCAAAGCCTTTGACTGTGTGAATCACAAGAAACTGTGGAAAATTCTGAAAGAGATGGGAATACCAGACCACCTGATCTGCCTCTTGAGAAATTTGTATGCAGGTCAGGAAGCAACAGTTAGAACTGGACATGGAACAACAGACTGGTTCCAAATAGGAAAAGGAGTACGTCAAGGCTGTATATTGTCACCCTGCTTATTTAACCTATATGCAGAGTACATCATGAGAAACACTGGACTGGAAAAAACACAACTGGAATCAAGATTGCCGGGAGAAATACCAATAACTTCAGATAAGCAGATGACACCACCCTTATGGCAGAAAGTGAAGAGGAACATAAAGAGCCACTTGATCAAAGTGAAAGTGGAGAGTGAAAAAGTTGGCTTAAAGCTCAACATTCAGAAAACGAAGATCATGACATCTGGTCCCATCACTTCATGGGAAATAGATGGGGAAACAGTGGAAACAGTGTCAGACTTTATTACTTTGGGCTCCAAAATCACTGCATATGGTGACTGCAGCCCTGCAATTAAAAGCCCCTTACTCCTTGGAAGGAAAGTTATGACCATCCTAGATAGCATATTCAAAAGCAGAGACATTACTTTGTCAACAAAGGTCCGTCTAGTCAAGACTATGGTTTTTCCTGTGGTCATGTATGGATGTAAGAGTTGAACTGTGAAGAAGGCTGAGCGCCGAAGAATTGATGCTTTTGAACTGTGGTGTTGGAGAAGACTCTTGAGAGTCCCTTGGACTGCAAGGAGATCCAACCAGTCCATTCTGAAGGAGATCAGCCCTGGGATTTCTTTGGAAGGAATGATGCTAAAGCTGAAACTCCAGTACTTTGGCCATCTCATGCGAAGAGTTGTCTCACTGGAAAAGACTCTGATGCTGGGAGGGGTTGGGGGCAGGAGGAGAAGGGGACGACAGAGGATGAGATGGCTGGATGGCATCACTGACTCGATGGACGTGAGTCTGAGTGAACTCTGGGAGTTGGTGATGGACAGGGAGGCCTGGCGTGCTGGGATTCATGGGGTCTCAAAGAGTCGGACAAGACTGAGCGACTGATGTGATTTGATCTGATGGGCAAGAATACTGAAGTGGTTTGCCGTTCCCTTCTCCAGTGGACCACGTTCTGTCAGATTTCTCGACCATGACCCGCCCATCTTGGGTTGCCCCATGGGCACGGCTTAGTTTCATTGAGTTAGACAAGGCTGTGGTCCTAGTGTGATTAGATTGACTAGTTTTCTGTGAGTATGGTTTCAGTGTGTCTGCCCCCTGATGCTCTCTTGCAACACCTACCGTCTTACTTGGGTTTCTCTTACCTTGGACGCGGGGTATCTCTGCATGGCTGCTCGAGCAAAGCGCAGCCGCTGCTCCTTATCTTGGACGAGGGGTATCTCCTCACTGCTGCCCTTCCTGACCTTCACCGTGGGATAGCTCCTCTAGGCCCTCCTGGGCCCACACAGCCACCACTCCTTTGACGTGGGGTTCGTCCTCCCAGCCGCCGCCCTTGACCTCGGACGCGGGGTAGCTCCTCCCAGCCGCCGCCCTTGACCTCGGACACGGGGTAGCTCCTCTCGGCCGTTCTTGCGCCGTCGCAGCCTGGCACTCTCGGCCACTTCCCCTGACCTCGGACGTGGGGTAACTCCTCTTGGCTGCCGCCCTTCGGGCATGAGGTCCTCTGGGCTTCTGCCCCTGACCTCGGACGTGGGGTCGCTTCTCTCGCCCATGCTTAGTGCGCTGGTCGCAGCCGCCCACGCTTAGTGCGCCGGTCGCTCCCGAAGAATACAATACAATCATAATTTAAACTGTTTTGAGTCATTACAGGGTCCCTTTAGGAATGCCCTGGCTCCAGACTGCCTGAATCCTCCTTCATTACTCACTGTGATTTTGATCTGCTATCCATCAGAGAAGCCATGACTAAACCCTAGGGACCCAACCATATCCCCAAAAGCACTGCCTTTGCTCCCTTAACAGGCTCATGATCTGCTATTATTCCAACATGACGTTGAAATCCTGAAGGAAGAGTTTGGGGTGAAGTAGAAAAACCTAGCTTTATTGCCTTGGCAGGCAAAGGTAGACACACCAGGCTTCTGCCTCAAAAACTATGATGTGTCTTAAACTCAGAGAACTTGATGAGAGTTTTGATAACAGTGAGTCAAAGGTTGAGTCTCTGATAAGATTAGGGTGTGTGCAGGGTCTAGGGTGTTCTGGTCTCCTAAACTTGATGAACTTCTAAGGTCCCTTTAATCTTTCCTTAGGTGATTTCTTGCCTGATCCTCCCTTGATTAGCAACTGTTGGAATCCATCCCTGGGAACTCAGGTAAGCTCATGGAGGCTTAAGTTTTGCCTACAAGAAAGGGGAGACAGAAAGACCTCTGTGCTTGGGAGACCCACAGGGCCCCACTCAGTTTCAATTTCTCATTTAAAAATTTTAAAATGAAAGCAAATAATGTTTTCAAGCCAATTTGTGGTGATACCAAATTTCTGGGAGAGAACACCCTCAAAAGTGACATAGTTTCCTTTTAGTCACTCCCTTTAATTTACAAACACAACCCAGAGAAAAGGATTTAAATCTTCTTCTTCCCCAAGAGAGAGGAAAAGAAAGTTCATTTTACACTATTTGAGTTACATTTTCAGTTTTGAAATGCCCAGTTCCAACTACCTAGCCTCCACCCTTCTCAATGTGATTTTGAACTGATCTCCTTCAGAGAAGTCTTGACCTAAGATTGGAAAACCAATCACATCTCCCAAAGCACTTCCCTTTCCTTCCTGAATGGACTTCCCTGGTGGCTCAGATGGTAAAGTGTCTGCCTACAATGCGGGAGACCAGGGTTTGATCCCTGGGTTGGGAAGATTCCCCTGGAGAAGGAAATGGCAACCCACTCCAGTACCCTTGCCTGGAGAAATCCATGGATGGAGGAGCCTGGTGGGCCCCCAGTCCATGGGGCCGCAAAGAGTCAGACGCGACTTCACTTTTCACTTTCCTTCCTGAATAGATTCCTGATCTCCATGTGTCACACAATATCTAAGTGACACTTGATAAGTGGATAGCTTATTTTACTTCTTTTCAGAACAACACTACTGTCTTTGTGAAGTAGCTTTAATTCTTGGACATTTTGATAATTTTTAATGCCAAAGATCCCCAGTGATGCTTTAAAGTTTCATCTTATCTGCTGTCACAAATCAATAACTCCTTCCTGGTTTCACACCCACAGCTACTACTACTGGTATTGGTAAAGCCCAATCAATGTTTCTAGAATGAACCTAGGAAGGAGCCTTTGACTTCAATAGCCCTCCCTCATTCTTTATCTTCCCTGAATGTAATCTGATTCCATTCATTCCTCTGCAGATTGACAAAGACTCAATCAGGATTAACCAGAGGGGCAGTGTGAAACATTATCAGGTATCATTTTCTGATTGGCTGTTTGTAGTAGGAAAGAATAAGATGTGATTAGAAAAGTCTATAAAAGCCCTCAGTACTAAAGAAAGGATACAGAATCTTCCAGCTCCAGAGGCACCACCTGGGCTCTCCATCATGTCTGAGATCTGAGTAGCCTGCCACCCACATCAGAGCTGGTGAGTTACGGACTATAGACACCTTCATTTTACCCATGATCAACTGGTGTTGAATGGTGGCATGCACCTTGGGATGGCAGGAGAGCTTTTAAAAAGTATTTCTTGAGACTTCCCTGGGGCTCCAGTGGTTAAGGTTCTGCTCTTCCACTGCAGGGGGAACTTGTTCAATCTCTGGTCCAGGAACAAAGATCCTACAGGTGATGTGGCCAAAATGAATAAATAAATGAATAAAAGTATATTTTCAGGTGTACTCATTTAAGGTTTTGGTTTGGCCTCTAAAGTAGTTTAGACTTAATCCCAAATATTTGGATTGGTGCTTTGGTTTATATCATTTTTAAATGTCTTAATCAAGCAGATGCCCCTTTTAATGAAAGATGTTTGCTTGGAATTTTATTTCCTGAAATTTAAAATATTTAATTTGTACACATACAGCATTCATTTTAGGGGTATCTCCTCACCTTTCCCACCCCAGTTAACTGTGGGAACTCAAGATGGAAGCTGTGTGGTCCACATGATGCTTTTATTCCCATACTTTTAAGGCTATAAGTGATATTTTAAGCATTTTTTTTCTGAAAGGATGAAGCTCAGCCTCCAGCTCCCAGTAACTACTCACCAGTGGAACATTGTTAAGCAAAGCAGTGGATGAATCAGTGGTTGCATTTTTTCCCCCTCTACTTGTGACAGGCAACTGGCACTAAGGCACTTCTATCACCAGATCCAAGCCTGGTCTGCTCACTCTCACAACAGGCCAATAAATTCAAGAGATGAGAGACTAGGTGTTGAGGCAAGGAATATGACTTTTATTCAGAAAACAGCCTGACCAAGAAGATGGCAAACTAATGTCTCAAAATAACCATCTTGCTGGAGGCTGGGTGCCAGATTCTTTTATAGAATAGAGAGGAGGAGGAGTTGAGAAAGTAAAGTAGAAAGGCAATAATATCTTGCAAGTATCTCCTGGAATGTCCATCCTTGGGGAAGGGGTGTGTTAATCTCTTCATTCTTGCAGTCATTCACAGTTGGGTAGGGGCAAATTATCTCCCTGTGAGCTGAAAAAAGATGCTTTTAGTTTAGTCTTCAGGCAGAGGGCCAGGGTTCCCTGAAGCAGGCCATTATGTATGATTGTAATAACAAAAGCAACAGATTCAAGTCAATGAGAGAGATCTATTTTGGAGAGAGAATTGGCTCTTCCTGCAACAATTCCACCACCACTAGAGCAGTGGCCTTGGCCCTGAGTAGGTTCCTCTCAAGGGTGGGGAGAAACAAACTGAAGTGTGTTCCTGATTTGCCTGAAAAAAATGTCTTGTTCCTTGGAAGTACCCACAGGATTCCTTTTGGAACCAAGTCAGGATGAGTCTCCAGACCCGACCCAGACTCTTGAACCTGGCAGCAGTGAGCCTGCTGAGGGATGAGGCCTTGGCCATCACAGCTCTGGAGTATCTGCCCATCGAACTCTTCCCCCCACTCTTCATGGAAGCCTTCTGTGGGAGTCGAAGTGAGACTCTGAAGGCCATGGTGTATGCCTGGCCCTTTGTCCGTCTGCCTCTGGGGGGCCTGATGCAAAAGCCTCACTTGGGGACCTTACAAGCAGTTCTGGATGGTCTTGATATCCTGCTTGCCCAGAAAAATCATTCCAAGTAAGTCAAATCCAGGTAGCCCAGTAGGTTGCTAGACATCATGAAGAAACACTTGGGGTCATGAGAGTGAATGGTCAAAGGATGGACCAGAAACTTTTGATGATGCCAATGAAGACTCTCAGAGTCCTTGGCTATTGCTGAGCTCACTTTGGGGAAACGCCTCCTGGCAGTGAGAGGAGTGCCTAAGATGCCAGGAAACCTAAAAGAACATGCCTGACATCCTTCTAGTGATTCTTATGGGTACTGGAAGCAGAGACTGAGGAAGGATGGAAGGGGAAAAGCAGGAAGGTGAGGCAGAGAGGAAAGAAGAGGGCAAGGCTGTAGGAATGTCAAGTATAATCTCAGGTGGGAAGTCAGAGTGTAGCCTCAATTCCAAGTCTGTGGTTTTATTCTGTGGTTTCCTTCAAACAGCCAATCTGCTGTTTCCCCACAGGAGGTGCAAACTGCGGGTGCTGGATTTAAGGAATACTGGCCAGGACTTCTGGAAAATGTGGTCTGGATCAAGTGTCCATGTGTCCTCAAGCTCATCAATGACACCAATAGCTGAGGTCAGGTCAAGGACAGAGCAGCCCTTGGCTCCTTTAGAGGTGTTCATAGAACTGCATTTCAAGGAAAGTACCATAGATGACTTCCTCATCTACCTCATTAGGTGGGTGGAGCAGAGAAAAGCTTCCATACACCTGTGCTCTAATAAGCTGAAGATCGCTTCAATGTCCTTAGAAAATATTGTGCAGGTCCTGGGTATAGTGCAACTGGACTGTATTCAGGAAGTGGAAGTGAGTTGCATTTGGCATCTGTCCACTCTGGCCATGTTTGCTCCTTTCTTGGGCCAAATGAGTAATATACAGAGACTCCATCTCTCCCACATCCATGGGCTAGCATTTGAAGAGGAGGAAGAGTATCACCATGCTGTCCAAATTACCTCTCAGTTCCGCAGGTTGTACCACCTCCGGGATCTGTATTTGGAGACTCCCTCCTTCCTTGAAGGCTGCCTGAACCAGATGCTCAGGTGAGTGTGCACCACTGGCCTGGTAACAGTGTACCCAACACTAGAAAGTCAAAAGCACTCCTCCCTTTGATACTGTGATATCATCAGTTCAGTTCAGTTGCTCAGTCGTGTCTGACTCTTTGCGACCCCATGAATTGCAGCACACCAGGCCTCCCTGTCCATCATCAACTCCCGGAGTTCACCCAGACTCATGGGCATTGAGTCGGTGATGCCATCCAGTGTGATATCATATAACCACCCAAATCAAGGTAGCGGCCCAAACTAGGATGGAGGATATGGAAAGGGCCACTCTTTTAGGAAGATACAGACTAAGTGTTAGGATGTACGGGTAGTAGATATGTAATTTTTTCACTGGGCTTCCCAGGTGCCTCAGTGGGTATAGAACCTGCCTGCAGTGCAAGAGATACCGGAGATATGGGTTCGATTCCTAGGTCTGGAAGATCCACTGAAGGAAGGCATGGCAACCCACTCCAGTATCCTTGCCTGGAGGATGCCATGGACAGAGGAGCCTGGCCAGCTACAGTCCATAGGTTGCAAAGAGTTGGACACGACTGAAGCGACTGGGCACAGCACAATTTCTCCATTAGGAAGAGATATCTTTCCTAGATGACTTTGGAAAAATAGATAAGGGAAGGGGGACTTTGAAAAGGGAAATTTGCATTAGTCCTGAGCATTTCTTAATGAAAGTTCCATGCTCTCCAGTTTTGTGACTGCAAGGAACCTGTCTCAAATTCCAAGTCTGTAACAGGTTATCTTTTTATCCAGATAAGGTAATTAACATATAGTAAATGCATGATTCAGGAGATGATGATAATAGAGCAGGAGTCAAAAGAGATCTTAAAAATTGGTAGGTGCCTTACAAATAATGTAGGGATGTAAGTGAGCCACTGTGGACTGTTACTTCCAATGGATGTTGTAGGATCTTCCCCAAACTGATCCTCTATGCATATCACCCAGATGCCTTGAGATAAGGGTGTGTGTGCAAGCTCAGTCACTTCAGTTGTGCCTGGCTCTTTAAAACCCTAAGGACTATAACCTGCCAGGCTCCTCTATCCATGGGATTCTCAGGCATGAATATGGGGTGGGTTGCCATGCCCTTCTCCAGAGGATTTTCCCAACCCGGGATTGAATTCACCTCTCTTATGACTCCTGCACTGCAGGCTAATTTTTTACCCACTGAGCCACCTGGGAAAGCTGAGATAAGACTGCCTCAGGTCAAATCATGTGCCTAAGTAAGCTTGAATAGCAAGCACTTTGAGTAAGTCTCTTTAAAAAAAAATTTAATTTATTTATATTAATTGGAAGCAAATTACTTTACAATATTGTTGTGGTTTTTGCCATACATTGACATGAATAAGCCATGGGTGTACCTGTGTCCCCCATCCTGAACCCCCCTCCCACCTCCCCTCCCTATCCTGTCATCTCAGTGCACCAGCCCTGAGTATCCTGTCTCATGCATTGAACCTGGGCTGGTGATCTATTTCACATATGGTAATATACATGTTTCAAGGCTATTCTCTCAAATCATCCCATTCTTGCTTTCTCCCATAAAATCCAAAAGTCTGTTCTTTACATTTGTGTCTCTTTTGTTCATCGTTACCATCTTTCTAAATTCCACTCATATGCATTAATATACTGTATTGGTGTTTTTCTTTCTGACTTACTTCACTTTGTATAATAGGCTCCAGTTTCACACACCTCATTAAAACTGATTCAAATGCATTCTTTTTAAGAGCTGAGTACTATTCCATTGTGTATATGTACAACAGCTTTCTTATCCATTTGTCTGCTGATGGACATTTAGGTTGCTTCCGTGTCCTAGCTATTGTAAACAGTGCTGTGATGAACATTGGGGTATACAGGTCTTTTTCAATTCTGGTTTCCTCAGTGTATATGCCTAGCAGTGGGATTGCTGGGTCATATGGCAGTTATATTTCCATTTATTTAAGGAATCTCCACACTGTTTTCCATAGTGGCTGTACCAGGGTGCATTCCCACCAACAGTGTAAGAGGGTTCCCTTTTCTCTGCACCTGTTCCAGTATTTATTTTTTGAAGACTTTTTTATAGCAGCCATTCTGACTGGTGTGAGATGGTGCCTCATTGTGGTTTTGATTTGCATTTCTCTGATAATGAGTGATGTTGAGCATTCTTTCATGTGTTTTTTATCCATCTGTATGTCTTCTTTGGAGAAATGTCTGTTTAGTTCTTTGGGCCATTTTTTGATTGTATCGTTTATTTTTCTGGAATTGAGCTGCAGGAGCTGCTTGTATATTTTTTAGATAAATTCTTTGTCAGTTGCTTCATTTGCTATTATTTTCTCCCATTCTGAAAGCTGTCTTTTAACCTTGCTTATAGCTTCCTTCATTGTGCAGAAGCTTTTAATTTTAATTAGGTCCCATTTGTTTATTTTTGCTTTTATTTCCAGTACTCTGGGGGGTAGGTCATAGAGGATCCTGCTGTGATTTATGTCAGAGACTGTTTTGCCTATGTTTCCTTCTAAGAGTTTTATAGTTTCTCATCTTACATTTAGATCTTTAATCTATTTTGATTTTATTTTTGTGTATGGTGTTAGAAAGTGTTCTAGTTTCATTCTTTTACAAGTGGTTGACCAGTTTTCCCAGCACCACTTTTTAAAGAGATTGTCTTTCTCCATTGTATATTCATGCCTCCTTTGTCAAAGATAAGGTGTCCATAGGTGCGTGGATTTTTCTCTGGGCTTTCTATTTTGTTCCATTGATCTATATTTCCATCTTTGTGCCAGTACCATACTGTCTTAATGACTGTGGCTTTGTATTATAGCCTGAAGTCAGGCAGGTTGATTCCTTCAGTTCCATTCTTCTTTCTCAAGATTGATTTGGCTATTTGAGTTTTTTGTATTTCCATACAAACTGTGAAATTATTTGTTCTAGTTCTTTGAAAAATACTGTTGATAGCTTGATAGGGATTGCATTGAATCTATAGATTGCTTTGGGTAGTATACTCATTTTCACTGTATTGATTCTTCCAATTCATGAACATGGTATATTTCTTCTATTTGTGTCATCTTTGATTTCTTTCATCAGTGTTTTATAGCATTTATATATGGATCTTTTGTTTCTTTAGATAGATTTATTCCTAAGTATTTTATTCTTTTCGTTGCAATGGTGAATGGAATTGTTTCCTTAATTTCTCTTTCTGTTTTCTCATTGTTAGTGTATAGTAATGCAAGGGATTTCTGTTTGTTGATTTTATATCCTGCCACTTTACTATATTCATTGATTAGCTCTAGTAATTTTCTGGTGGTGTCTTTAGGGTTTTCTATGTAGAGGATCATGTCATCTGCAAACAGTAAGAGTTACTTCTTCTTTCCCAATCTGGATTCCTTTTATTTCTTTTTCTTCTCTGATTGCTGGGGCCAAAACTATGTTGAATAGTAGTGGTGAGAGTGGGCACCCTTGTCTTGTTCCTGACTTTAGGGGAAATGCTTTCAATTTTTCACCATTCAGGATAATGTTTACTGTGGGTTTATCATATATGGCTTTTAATATGTTGAGGTATGTTCCTTCTATGCCTGCTTTCTGGATGGTTTTTATCATAAATGGGTGTTGAATTTTGTCAAAGGCTTTCTTTGCATCTATTGAGATAATCATATGGTTTTTATCTTTCAATTTGTTAATGTGGTGTATCACATTGATTGATTTGCGAATATTGAAGAATCCTTGCATTACTGGGATGCCCGCTTGCTCATGATGTATGATTTTTTAAAATGTGTTTTTGGATTCTGTTTGCTAGAATTTTGTTAAGGATTTTTGCATCTATGTTCATCAGTGATGTTGGCCTGTAGTTTTCTTTTTTTGTGACATCTTTGTCCAGTTTTGGTATTAGGGTGATGGTGGCCTCATAGAATGAGTTTGGAAGTTTACCTTCCTCTGCAATTTTCTGGAAGAGTTTGATTAAGATAGGTGTTAGCTCTTCTCTAAATTTTTGGTAGAATACACCTACGAAGCCGTCTGGTTCTGGGCTTTTGTTTGTTGGAAGATTTTTGATTAGAGTTTTGATTTCCATGCCTATGATGGGTCTGTCAAGATTTTCTATTTCTTCCTGGTTCAGTTTTGGAAGGTAATACTTTTCTAAGAATTCATCCATTTCTTCCAAGTTGTCCATTTTGTTGTCATATAGTTGCTGATAGTAGTCTCTAATGATCCTTTGTATTTCTGTGTTGTCTGTCATGATTTCTCCATTTTCATTTCTAGTTTTGTGGATTTGATTATTCTCCTTTTTTTCCTTGATGGATCTGGCTAATGGTTTGTCTATTTTATTTATCTTCTCAAAGAACCAGCTTTTAGTTTTGTTGATTTTTGCTATAGTCTCCTTTGTTTCTTTTTTATGTATTTCTGCCCTAGTTTCTATGATTTCTTTCCTTCTACTAACCCTGAGGTTCTTCATTTCTTCTTTTTCTAGTGGCTTTAAGTGTAAAATTAGGTTATTTATTTGCCTTTTATTTTGTTTTTTGAGGTAAGCTTGTATTGCTATGAACCTTCCCCTTAGCACTGCTTTTACTGAATCCCATAGGTTTTGGGTCGTGTTTTCATTTTCATTCATTTCTAAGCATATTTTGATTTCTTTTTAGATTTCTTCTGTGATTTGTTGATTATTCAGAAGCATGTTGTTTACCCTCCATATGTTTGTATTTTTATTAGTTTTTTTTTTCCCTGCAGTTGACATCTAATCTTACCGCATCGTGATCAGAAAAGATGCTTGAAATGATTCAGTTTTTTGAATTTACCAAGGTTAGATTTATGGCCAAGGATGTGATCTGTCTTGGAGAATGTTCCATATGCACTTGAGAAAAAGGTGAAATTCGTTGTTTTGAGGTGAAATATCCTATAGATATCAATTAGGTCTACTTGGTCCATTGCATCATTTAAAGTTTGTGTTTCCTTGTCAATTTTCTGTTTAGTTGATCTATCCATAGGTGTGAGTGGGGTATTAAAGTCTTCCACTATTACTGTGTTATTGTTAATTTCCTCTTTCATACTTGTTAGCATTTGCCTTACATATTGTGGTACTCCTATGTTGGGTGCATATATATTTATAATTTCCACAGTTTATTGTGATCCACACAGTCACGGGCTTTGGCATAATCAATAAAGCAGAAATAGATGTTTTTCTGGAACTCTCTTGCTTTTTCCATGATCCAGCAGATGTTGGCAATTTGATCTCTCGTTCCTCTGCCTTTTCTAAAACCAGCTTGAACATCTGGAAGTTCACGATTCACATATTGCTGAAGCCTGGCTTGTAGAATTTTGAGCATTACTTTAATAGCATGTGAGATGAGTGCAATTGTGCAGTAGTCTGAGCATTCTTTGGCATTGCCTTTCTTTGGGATTGGAATGAAAACTAACCTTTTCCAGTCCTGTGGCCACTGCTGAGTTTTCCAAATTTGCTGGCATATTGAGTGCAGCACTTTCACAGCATCATCTTTCAGGATTTGAAATAGCTCAACTGGGGTTCCATCACCTCCATTAGCTTTGTTCGTAGTGATGCTTTCTAAGGCCCACTTGACTTCACATTCCAGGATGTCTGGCTCTAGATGAGTGATCACACCATCGTGATTATCTGGGTCATGAAGATCTTTTTTGTACACTTCTCCTGTGTATTCTTGCCACCTCTTCTTAATATCTTCTGCATCTGTTAGGTCTATACCATTTCTGTCCTTTATTGAGCCCATCTTTGCGTGAAATGTTCCCTTGGTATCTCTAATTTTCTTGAAGAGATCTCTAGTCTTTCCCACTCTGTTGTTTTCCCCTATTTCTTTGAATTGATCACTGAGGAAGGCTTTCTTATCTCTTCTTGCTATTCTTTGGAACTCTGCATTCAGATGCTTATATCTTTCTTTTCTCCTTTGCTTTTCGCTTCTCTTCTTTTCACAGCTATTTGTAAGGCCTCCACAGACAGCCATTTTGCATTTTTGCATTTCTTTTCCATGGGGATGGTCTTGATCCCTGTCTCCCTTACAGTGTCACGAACCTCAGTCCATAGTTCATCAGGCACTCTTATCTATCAGATCTAGTCCCTTAAATCTATTTCTCACTTCCACTGTATAGTCATAAGGGATGTGATTTAGGTCATACCTGAATGGTCTAGTGGTTTTCCCTACTGTCTTCAATTTCAGTCTGAATTTGGCAATAAGGAGTTCATGATCAGAGCCACAGTCAGCTCCTGGTCTTGTTTTTGCTGACTGTATAGAGCTTCTCCATCTGTGGCTGCAAAGAATATAATCAATCTGATTTCGGTGTTGACCATCTGGTGACGTCCATGTGCAGAGTCTTCTCTTGTGTTGTTGGAAGAAGGTGTTTGCTATGACCAGTGCATTTTCTTGGCAAAACTCTATTAGTCTTTGCCCTGCTTTGTTCCATATTCCAAGGCCAAATTTTCCTGTTATTCCAGGTGTTTCTTGACTTCCTACTTTTGCATTCCAGTCCCCTATAATGAAAAGGACATCTTTTTTGGTTGTTAGTTCTAAAAGGTCTTGTTGGTCTTCATAGAATTGTTCAACTTCAGCTTTTTCAGCGTTACTGGTTGGGGCATAGACTTGGATTACTGTGATATTGAATGGTTTGCCTTGGAAACGAACAGAGATTATTCTGTCGTTTTTTAGATTGCATCCAAGTACTGCATTTCGAACTCTTTTGTTGACCATGATGGCTACTCCATTTCTTCTAAGGGATTCCTGTCCCCGGTAGTAGATATAATGGTCATCTGAGTTAGATTCACCCATTCTGGTCCATTTTAGTTCACTGATTCCTAGAATGTCGACGTTCACTCTTGCCATCTCTTGTTTGACCACTTTCAATTTGCCTTGATTCATGAACCTAACATTCCAGGTTCCTATGCAATATTTCTCTTTACAGCATCGGACCTTGTTTCTATCACCAGTCACATCCACAACTGGGTATTATTTTTGCTTTGGCTCCATCCCTTCATTCTTTCTGGAGTTATTTCTCTACTGATCTCCAGTAGCATATTGGGCACCTACTGACCTGGGGAGTTTCTCTTTCAGTATCCTATCTTTTTGCCTGTTCATACTGTTCATGGGGTTCTCAAGGCAAGAATACTGAAGTGGTTTGCCATTCCTTCCTCCAGTGGACCACATTCTGTCACATCTCTCCACCATGACCCGCCTGTTTTGGGTTGCCCCATGGGCATGGCTTAGTTTCATTGAGTTAGACAAGGCTGTGGTCCTAGTGTGATTAGATTGACTAGTTTTCTGTGAGTATGGTTTCAGTGTGTCTGCCCTCTGATGCCCTCTTGCAACACCTACTGTCTTACTTGGGTTTCTCTTACCTTGGGAGTGGGATATCTCTTCACGGCTGCTCCAGCAAAGCACAGCCGCTGCTCCTTACCTTGGACGAGGGGTATCTCCTCACCGCTGCCCCCCCGACCTTGAACGTGGGATAGCTCCTCTAGGCCCTCCTGCACCCGTGACGCCACCGCTGATTGGACATGGGGTTGCTCCTCCCGGCCACTGCCCTTGGCCTCGGGCGTGGGGTCGCTCCTCTCGGCTGCTCCTGCACTGTCACAGCCTGGCACTGTTGGCCGCCGCCCCTGACCTCGGACGTGGGGTAGCTCCTCCTGGCCGCCGCCCCTGACCTTGGACGTGGGGTAGCTTATCTCAGCCGTGCTATGTGCGCCAGTTGTGGCTGCCCATGCTATGCGCTATGATTTCAATAACCTCAAGTATACAGATGACACCACCTGTATGGCAGAAAGTGAAGAGGAACTAAAAAGCCTCTTGATGAAAGTGAAAGTGGAGAGTGAAAAAGTTAGCTTAAAGCTCCATTCAGAAAACAAAGATCATGGCATCTGGTCCCATCACTTCATGGCAAATAGATGGGGAAACAGTGAAAACAGTGTCAGACTTTATTTTTGGGGGCTCCAAAATCACTGCAGATGGTGACTGCAGCTATGAAATTAAAAGATGCTTACTCCTTGGAAAGAAAGTTTTGACCAACCTAGATAGCATATTGAAAAGCAGAGACATTACTTTGCCAACAAAGGTCTGGCTAGTCAAGGCTATGGTTTTTCCAGTGGTCATGTATAGATGTGAGAGTTGGACTGTAAAGAAAGCTGAGTGCTGAAGAATGTATGCTTTTGAACTGTGGTGTTGGAGAAGACTCTTGAGAGTCCCTTGGACTGCAAGGAGATCCAACCAGTCCATTCTGAAGGAGATCAGCCCTGGGATTTCTTTGGAAGGAATGATGCTAAAGCTGAAACTCCAGTACTTTGGCCACCTCATGCAAAGAGTTGACTCATTGGAAAAGACTCTGATGCTGGGTGGGATTGGGGGCAGGAGCAGAAAGGGACGACAGAGGATGAGATGGCTGGATGGCATCACTGACTCGATGGACGTGAGTCTGAGTGAACTCTGGGAGTTGGTAATGGACAGGGAGGCCTGGTGTGCTGCGATTCATGGGGTCGCAAAGAGTCGGACACGACTGAGGGACTGAACTGATATTTATTATTGTTATATCTTCTTCTTGGATTGATTCTTTCATCATTATGTAGTGTTGTCCTTTGTCTCTTTTCACAGCCTTTGTTTTAAAGTCTGTTTTATCTGATATCAGTATTGCTACTCCTGCTTTCTTTTGGTCTCTATTTGCATGGAATATCTTTCTCCAACCCTTCACTTTCAGTCCGTATGTGTCCCTTGTTTTGAGTTGGGTCTCTTGTAGGCAACATATATAGGGGTCTTATTTTTGTATCCATTCAGCCAGTCTTTGTCTTTTGGTTGGGGGATTCAACCAATTTACGTTTAACATAATTATTGATAAGTATGATCCTGTCGCCATTTACTTTATTGTTTTGGGTTTGAGTTTATACACCCTTTTTGTGTTTCCTGTCTAGAGAAGATCCTTTAGCATTTGTTGGAGAGCTGGTTTGGTGGTGCTGAATTCTCTCAGCTTTTGCTTGTCTGTAAAGCTTTTGATTTCTCCTTCATATTTGAATGAGATCTTTGCTGGGTACAGTAATCTGGGCTGTAGGTTATTTCCTTTTATCACTTTAAGTATGTCCTGCTATTCCCTCCTGGCCTGAAGAGTTTCTATTGAAAGATCAGCTGTTATCCTTATGGGAATCCCCTTGGGTGTTATTTGTTGCTTTCCCCTTGCTGCTTTTAATATTTGTTCTTTGTGTTTGATCTTTGTTAATTTTATTAATATGTGCCTTGGGGTGTTTCGCCTTAGGTTTATCCTGTTTGGGATTCTCTGGGTTTCTTGGACTTGGGTCGCTATTTCCTTCCCCATTTTAGGGAAGTTTTCAACTGCTCTCTCCTCAGGTATTTTCTCATGGCCTTTCTTTTTGTCTTCTTCTTCTGGGAGTCCTATGGTTTGAATGTTTGGGTGTTTACCATTGTCCCAGAGGTCTCTGAGGTTGTCCTCATTTCTTTTAGTTCTTTTTTCCTGTCTGTTTCCTTTATTTCCACCATTCTACCTTCCATTTCACTTATCCTATCTTCTGTCTCAGCTATTCTATTGTTGCTTCCCTCCAGAGTGCTTTTGATCTCAGTTATTGCATTATTCATTATTGATTGACTCTTTTTTATTTCTTCTAGGTCTTTGTTAAATATTTCTTGCATCTTCTCAATCCTTTTCTCTAGTCCATTTACCTGTAACTCCATTTTGTTTTCAAGATTTTGGATCATCTTTACTATCATTATTCTGAATTCTTTTCAGATAGACTCGCTATCTCCTCCTCTTTTGTTTGGTTTGGTGGGCATTTATCATGTTCCTTTACCTGCTGGATATTTTTCTGCCTTTTTATTTTGTTTAGATTGCTGTGTTTGGGGTGCCTTTATGTATGCTGGAAGTTTGTGGTTCCTCTTTATTGTAGAGGTTGCTCCTTGTGAGTGGAATTGGACTAGTGGATTGTTAAGGTTTCCCATTTAGGGAAGCTTGTTGTTGGTGTTTTGGTGGGTGGAGTTGGATCTCTTCTCTCTGGAGTGCAATGAAGTGTCCAGTAGTGAGCTTTGAAGTGTCTATGTCTTTGGTGTGACTTTGGGCAGCCTATATTTTAACTCTCAGGGCTCTGTTCCTGCATTGCTGGAGAATTAGCATGGCACTGTCTTGCTCTGGAACTTGTTGGCTCTTGGGTGGAGCTTGGTTTCAGTGCAGATAAGGAGGCTTTCGGATGAGCTCTTGTAGATTAATGTTCCCTCAAGTCAGGAGTTTTCTGGTGTTGTCAAGTTTTGGATTTAAGCCTCCTGCCTCTGGCTTTCAGTCTTATTCTTACAGTAGCCTCAAGACTTCTCCATCTATACAGCACAGATGATAAATCATCTAGGTTAATGGTGAAAAGATTCTGTACAGTGAGGGACACCCAGAGAGGTTCACAGAGTTACACAAAGAAGAGAAGAGGAAGGAGGGAGATAGAGGTGACCAGGAGGAGAAGAGGGGGAGTCAAAAGGGGAGAGACCAGTCTAGCCAGTAATCAGTTCTCTTATGTGTTCTCCACAGCGAAGAACACCCAGAGAAATTCACAGAGTTAAGTAGAGAAGAGGAGGAGGGAGGAGAAAGAGGTGACCCGGGGGAGAAAAGGGAGAGTCAAAAGGGGAGAGAGCAACCAATTCAGTGATCATATCCCTAAGTAAAAATGGGTACTGAAGATAGATTCTTAAAGGTACAAAATTGATAACAAATACCAAAAAGCAAAGCTTAAAAATCTAGAGTAGAGGTTAGACTCTCAAAGATACAATATTAAAAATACAAAGCAAAATCAATCACAAAAACTATAACAAATATATATGAAATTTGCTTTAAAAATAGGGTCTTTTGAAAAGTAATAGTAAGTTTTAAAAATGAAAATTAAAGGAGTAATAAAGAACTAAAAAATTAAAAAGTGATAATAGTGAGACTGTATCTAGGAATTTCTCTGGAGCTGTTGAGGGCAGTGTGGAGTCAGTTTAGTTTCAGATAGTTCCTTGTTCCAGCTTATACTTCTTCTCAAGGTCTATAGGCCCCTTCCAATGCTTAGTCAATGCTAACTACAGGGTTTTAATCTGTTGCACCTGTCACTTCCAGGGCGGGTCTCTCTTCTTTATTTTGGCTTCTTCTGTTTGCAAGTCTCTTCAGTTTCTAATTTCCACCCTGGCACAAGGGGGCGAAGGTGATCATTTATTTAGGCTCACTTGTTCAGTTGGGATATGGGGAGGGAGAAACACTGTAAACAAATATCACTGGCGTGTGTGGGGAATTTGCAGTGTATGGACGACACTGGGTTTGCCTCAGCTCACCACAGCCTGTGCTTTCTACACTGCTCAGGCTCCAGGTTGCTCTATAGGGGAACTGTCCTAAGTGGGCCCTGGGTTTTGTGCACTTCTGAGGGCTAAACTGCTCAGGTTCAGGTTCTCAAGTATGCCGCAAAGGCACAGATTCAGGTGGGCTTGTGTTTTGTGCCCTTCCCAGGTCCAAGCAGCTCAGGCGACCAATGCTTGGTGAGTGCACTGTCCCGGGTGGCCAGTGTGTCTTAATCACCTCCCCGGTCCCTGCTCAGTTTCCTGGGTGCACTGCAAGAGCACCGTCTCAGGTGTGCCATGTGTCTCCTCTGGGGAGCTGATCTCTGGCTGAGACCCTCCTGGCAGATGTCAGTCATCCAGGATCCCAGGAAGACTTGGTTAGCAACTGGGAGCCTGCTCACAGTTTGGTGTAGGATGCCATCTCTGGGGCTGAAATTGCCCCTTGTCTTCTGACTCTGGCTGTTGCCCGCCTGCCTCTCTTCCTCTGGCGAGGGGATGGGCCAGTCCACAGCCAGCTAGCTCTCCTTTGGTGTTCGCTCAGCCCTGTGTTCTGTGAGTAGGCCAGGCTGCACCTTGGGTTAGAACTTTTCAAGGGAATGTACCTTCTCTCTCTCTCTCTTTTTTTTTTCTGTTTCTGGCTATCCCACAGTTTCAGTTGCTATCTCAAGTTAGCTCCCTCAGATTGTCCTCAGGGCATTCAGGCCCAGTCCTTACCCTAAGCATGCAGTCCACGCCTCCCTGTTCAGCCCCCACTCGGTGGTAGCGGATGCAAAATTCTGGGCTACTTCTCTGCTGGGAGTTGCAGTTAGGTGCATATTCAGTGTTATTTTTTTTTCCACCCTCCCGGTTATGCTGCCCTCTGAGATTCCAAAACTCCCCACAGACCTGCCAGTGAGAGGGTTTCCTGGTGTTTGGAAACTTGTCCTTCACGACTCCCTCCCCGGGACAGGTTTCCATCCCTCTTTTGTTTCTCTTTTTGTCTTTTATATTTTGTCCTACCTCCTTTCAAAGAGAATGGGCTGCCTTCCCGGGTGCCTGGTGTCCTCCAGCAGTGTTCAGAAGTTGGCTTTTGGAAGTTGCTTGGCATTCAAACAATCTTTTGATGAATTTGTGGGGGAGAGAGTGGTCTCCCTGTCCTATTGCTCTACAATCTTAGGACCGCCCCTTAAGTATGTCTCTTACGACCAAAATTCAGTGATGCTCATACTTTATTAGGGCTTCCTTAGTGGCTCAGATGGTAAAGAATCTGCCTGCAATGTGGGAGACCTGGGTTCGATCCCTGGGTTGGGAAGATCCCCTGGAGAGAATCTCCACCACAGTATTCTTGCCTGGAGAATCCCCATGGACTGAGGAGCCTGGCAGGCTACAAACCATGTGGTCACAAAGAGTTGGACTTGACTGCAGTTAAGCACAGCACAGCACGTACTTGGTTGCAACAAGATGTCAGGCTCTCCTGAATTTGTTTTAGTCTATTCCATTATGTTTATTCATCCTCATAATGAAGTGGAATATGTTTTACTGTTCTTGACACCTAATGAAAGAGAGTATTTGAGACTGTATGTATTTAATCCAGTCACACAAGGAGGATGAAATGATTCTGGTTGAAATAAAATTGGGCATTCTGGGTTTGATCATTATCAGATGGTCAGACCACACTTGGCCTTGAACAGATCTTTTATCTCTTAACTTGAGGTTACAGTCCACCCCAGATTTTAAAAGACAGCTATTTTTCTCCCCAGGTGCCTGATGACTCCCTTGGATAACCTTGCTATAATTCACTCTCTCCTTACGGATTCAGACTTGACCCATCTGTCCCAATGTCCAAACATCAGTCAGCTAAAGAGCCTGGATCTGACTGGTGACCTCCTGACATACGCCAATGCTGAGCGCCTCTCAGTTCTGCTGGAGAAAGTTGCAGGCACACTTGAAAAACTGGACTTAAACATGTGTGGGATTAGTGACGTCCATCTTGAAGCCATCCTGCCTGCCCTGAGCCATTGCTTCCAGCTCAAGTCCTTCAGCATGTGTGGAAACCTCCTCTCCATGGCTATCATGGAGAAGATGCTGCGACACACCTCTGCACTGCCCAGTTTAAATAAAGAGCTGTATCCTGTACCTCAGGACAGTTTGCTCTCTAGGGGACTCCATCAACCACAGAGACTTGCACAGTGTCGGGCTGAACTGTTTGAGATTCTGAAGGATTTAGGACGTCCCAGGACCATTTGGATTAGCTCTATCTCCTGTCCACAGTGTGAAGGTCATGCATTCTATCATCCTGAGCCCATTATATACCAGGGAAATATCCTTGCCTAGTTGACTGCCTATATGACAAATTTTGTTGGATACTAAAAGCTAGTACAGAGTTGCATCATAAGGGAATAGAAACTCATGGTTTCAGATACCTTCTCAATGTGAATATGAGAAGAAAAAGTGATTCAGCAAAGGTGCCGGATTGCAGAGGGAAAAGTTGATTCTGAGAGGAAAAGGGGGCTTGGAGGACAAGTGTCCTAAAGAGCCAGAAAGATGAACCTAAATTCATTAGGTGGATTTGGAGCTTTTGACATATGAAGTTACCCATGGTTGGATGTTTCTAAAGATATGGTCAAAAATAAAGAGGCTCTCAGTGTAAACTTACTGCTGTTTCTCTGAGGTATTATTCAGTTTTCTCATTTTATACATCAGGAGTCTCCAGACGCTGATAAAAGATTAAGGCACTGAATTGTCTATGATATGAAACATTACCATTTAATCAAGTTCTGTATTCTTTCTGGGTTGTCTCTTCCCTTTGCACTTATTTCTGAGGCTGATCACTGGGTTAATACACAGAAAGGGGAACATACTCAGTGTTCAATGAGCCATTGAAGAGCTCTTGGTAGGGCCCTCACTGCTGATTCAGATCATGATCCTGGACATGACCAGTCCTCATGCTTCTCCGGCTGTGTCCATAAGTCTCAGCCACTGCTGGGAAGGTTGGAGAATGCACAGGAGAGATTGGAGTTAACTCTCGGGATAGACATTCTGAGCCTCAGATCTCCTAGGCTACTTGCTTATAGATCAGACCAAGGATAAAAATTACTTTGACAAGTAGGGATTGTTAACTTGGTAATAAAAAACTAACAGAAACTAGTTATACACGGTTAGTACAAAAGTTAGTACAAGGAAAGAAATCTTAAAGATGAGAGCAGAAATAAATGAGATAGAAATGAAAACAATAAAAGAGATCAGTGAGTTTTGTTTTTTATATCAATGAGACTAAAAACTGATAGCAAAATTGATAAACCTTTATCCAGACTTATCAAGAAAAAGAGGGAGAGGACTCATATCAATAAAATTAGAAATGAAAACAGATAAGTTACAACTGACATCACAAACACAGAGGATCGACAGACTCCCACAAGCAACTATTTACTAGTAAAATGGACAACTTACAAGAAATGGACAAATCCTTAGAAAGGTACAACTTTCTAAAACTGAACCAGGAAGTAAGAGAAAACATGAACAGACCAAACACAAACACTACAATTGAAAAGTAAAAGTGAAGTCGTTCAGTCGTGTCCGACTCTTTGCGACCCCATGGGCTGTAGCCTACTAGGCTCCTCCCTCCATGGGATTCTCCAGGCAAGAGTACTGGAGTGGGTTGCCATTTCCTTCTCCAGGAAAACTGAAAATTTGAAACTGTGATTTAAAAACTTCCAGAAAACAAAAGTCCAGGACCAGATGGCTCCACAGGAGAATTCTATCAAACATTTAAAGAGTTAACACCTATCCTCCTCCTGTTTCATCAAGCTGTAGAGTAAGAAACACTCCCAAGTTCATTTTATGGCACCACTATCTCCCCGATACCAAAGCCACACAAAGATACGCTCAAAAAAGAAAATTACTGGCCAATATCACCAATGACCACAGGCACAAAAATCCTTAACAAAACACTACCAGATATCAATAGAATCCAGCAATGTATCAAAAAGATCATACACCATGATAACCACACAAAGATACGCTCAAAAAAGAAAATTACTGGCCAATATCACCAATGACCATAGGCACAAAAATCCTTAACAAAACACTACCAGATATCAATAGAACCCAACTAAATCAAAAAGATCATACACCATGATCAAATGGGATTCACCCCAGGGATGCAAGGATTCTTCAGTATATGCAAATCAATCAGCATGACACACCACATTAACCAACTGAAGAATGAAAAACATCTATGAAAAAATATCGATAGATGTAGAATAATCTTTTGACAAAATTCAACACCCATTTATGATTAGAATGAAAGGACAAACAAAACTGGTAAACCTTTAGCCAGACACTTTAAGTAAAAAAACAGAGAAGATTCAAATCAATAAAATTAGAAATGAAAAAGGAGAAGTTACAAGTGACACCTTATTTTTATGAAAAATGTCTCAGGGAAGTAGGCATAAAGGGAACTTGTCTCAACATAATAAATATATGACAAACTCACAGAAAACATCATTCTTAACAGTGCCCTATTTCAGTGAAAAACTGAAAGCATTTCCTCAATGATCAGGAACAAGACAAGGATGTGTACTCCTGTCCCTATTATTTGACATAGTTTTTAAAGTCCTAGCTTCGGCAATCAGAGAAGAAAAAGAAATAAAAAATATCCAGTTTGGAAAATATAAAGTGAAACTCTCACTGTTTACAGATAACATGACTGTATAAATACAAAATCCTAAATATACTACTAGAAAACCAGTAGACCTCATCAATGAATTTGGTAATATTAAAGTTTACAAAGTTAATACACATAAATCTGTTGCATTCCTATATACTAACAATAGGATATCAGAGAGAGAAATCAAACAAATTATCCTATTTAGTATTGCATAAAAAGAATAAAATACCTAGAAATAACACCTATCTAAGGAGGCAAAAGACCTATACTCAGAAAACTATAAGGTATAGATGAAAGAAGTAAAAGATAACACAAACAGATGGAGAGGTAGACCATGTATTTTTTTTTTTTTTTTTGGAAAAGTCAATATGGTCAAATGACCATACTACACAAGGAAATCTATAGATTCAACACAATCCCTATCAAGTTACCAATAGCATTTTTTACAGCATTAGAACCAAAAATTTTACAATTTGTGTGGACACAAAAAAGACCATGAATACCCAGAATAACTTTGAGAGAGAAAAATGTAGCTGTATGAGGCAGAAAAATGAGGCTCTCTGACCTCAGACTTTACAAGAAAGCTATAGCAATTAAACAGTATGGTACTGGCACAAAAACAGAAATATAGAACTATGGAACAGGATAGAAAGTCCAGTGGTAAACCCACGCATCAATTGTCATCTAATCTCTGACAAAGAAGACAAGCATATACAATGGACAAAAGATAGTCTTTTCAATAAGTGGTGCTGGAAAATTGGACAGCATAAAAAGAATAAAATTCAAGCATTCCCTAACACCAAACAAAAAAATAAAATAGACTAAAGAACTAAATGTAAGTTTGGATACTGTAAAACTCTTAGAGGAAAGCATAGGAAGAACATTCTCTGACAATAATAGCAAGTATTCATTTCAAAATATACAAGCAGCTCATGCAGTTCAATACCAGAAAAATAAACTACCCAATTAAAAAATGGGCCAAGGAGCTGAACAGACATTTCTCCAAAGAAGACATACACATAGATAACAAACACATGAAAAGATGCTCAACATCACTCATTATCAGAGAAATGCAAATCAAAACCAGAATGGCTGCTATCAAAGTCTACAAACAATAAATGCTGGAGAGGGTGCAGAGAAAAGGGACCCCTCTTACACTGGTGGGAGTGCAAACTAGTACAGCCATTATGGAAAACAGTGTGGAGATTCCTTAAAAAACTGGAAATAGAACTGCCATATGACCCAGCAATTCCACTGCTGGGCATACACACTAAGGAAACCAGAATTGAAAGAGACATGTGTACCCCAATGTTCATCACAGCACTGTTTATAATAGCTAGGACATGGAAGCAACCTAGATGTCTATTGGCAGACAGATGGATAAGAAAGCTGTTGTACATATACATAGTGAAATATTACTCAGTTAATAAAATGAACATGTTTGAATCAGTTCTAATGAAGTGGATGAAATGAGCCTATTATACAGACTGAAGTAAATCAGAAAGAAAAACAATAAAGTATATTAACACATATATATAGAATTTAGAAAGATGGTAACAATGACCCTATATGCAAGACAGCAAAAGAGACACAGATATAAAGAACAGACTTTTGGACTCTGTGGGAGAAGGCAAGGGTGGGATGATTTGAGAGAATAGCATGGAAACATGTACATTACCATATATGAAATAGATGACCAGTGTCAGTTTGATGCATGAAATAGGGCACTCAAAGCTGGTACACTGGGACAACTCTGAGGGATGGAATGGGGAGGGAGGTGGAAGAGGAGTTCAGGATGGGGGACTCATGTACACCCATAAATGTATGGCAAAAACCACTAATGTAATTAGCCTCCAATTTAAATTAATTAAAAATATTTTTGGATCCACCTCCTGGAGTAATGAAAGTATAAAAATAAACAAATAGGACCTAAATAAATTTAAAAGTTTTTGAACAGCAAGGGAAACCATAAAAAAACAAACAAAAAACAGAAAGACAACACACAGAGTGGGAGAAAATATTTGCTAATGAGGCAACCAACAGAGGATTAATCTCCAAAATATACAAAATTCTCATACAGCTCTCTCTCTCTATTTATACATGTATGTGTATATATATTTATGTATATGTGTGTGTGTGTATATCAAGAAAATGGGCAGAAGATCTAAATAGACTTTTCTCCAAAGATGACACACAGATGGCCAAAAAGCACATGAAAATATGCTCAGCATCACTAACTATAGGAGAAATGCAAACCAAAACTGCATTGAGGTATCACCTCACATCCTCAGAATGACCATCATCAAAAAATCTACAAGCAGTAAATGCTAGAGAGGATATGAAGAAAAGGGAACCCTCCCACACTGTTGGTGGAATGTAAATTGGTACAACCACTGTGGAACAGTATGGAAGTTTCTTTAAAAACTCAAAATAGAGCTACCATATCGAAATACCCATATGCTGGGAAAGATTGAGGGCAGGAGGAGAAGTGGGTGGCAAAGGATGAGATGGTTAGATAGCACCACTGACTCAATGGATATGTGTTTGAGCAAACTCCGGGAGATAGTGAATGACAAGAAGTCTGGCGTGCTGCAGTCCATGGGGTCACAAAGAATTGGACACAACTGAGTAACTGAAAAACAACAACAATATGATCCAACAGTCTGCCTGTGCATGTCCTGGAGAAGATTGTTACATAATTCAAAAAGCTAATCCACCCAACTCTTCATTGCAGTGCTCTTTACCATAGCCAGGACACAGAAACAAAATGTCCATCTACAGAGGAATGGATAAAGAAGATGTAGTACATATATTTGATGGAATATTAGTCAATCATAAAAAGGATGAAATAATACCAGTTGCAACAACGTTGATGGACCTAGAAATTGCCACACTAAGTCAGACAGAAAAAGACATGTCATACGATATTGTTTATATGTGGAATCTTATAAAAGGGTATAAGTGAAGTTATTTACAAAACAGAAGTAGAGTCACAGATGAAGAAAATAAGCTTATAGTTACCAGAAAGAAAGGGGGATGAATAAATTGGGAGTTTGGGATTGATATATATAACACTATATTAAAATAGATAATGAATAAGGACTTACTGTATAGCACAGGGAACTCCAGTCAATACTCTGTGATGATCTGTGTGGGAAAAGAATCTAAAAAGAAGGGATATATGTATATGTGTTATTCATTCACTTTGTTGTACAGCTGAAACTAATACAACATTGTAAACCAGCTATACTCCAGTAAAAAGAAAAAAAGAATCAAAAGTTCTTTGCCTAACAAAAAGAAATCAGAAACAAAAACATCTTCAGGGGCTATAGATAATATCATGACATGTTTTACAGATATTGAAATCCCTACCAGGTGGGAGAAGTTAATTTTATGCGGACCACTGGCAAGTAGACCAAAGGCCAGTTGAAAGCAGAAAGTTGATGATGTTGACTCTCAATTAAACACCACCTTCCCAGGTGGCACTGGTGGTGAAGAGTCTCCTGGCCAAGGCAGGAGATGCGAGAGATGGGGTTTTGATCCCTGGGTCAGGAAGAACCCCTGTAGTAGGAAGTGGCAACCCACTCCAGTATTCTTGCCTGGAAAATTCCATGAACAGAAGAGCCTGGTGGGCTCCAGTCAATGCGGCCACAAAGAGTCAGACACCACCGAGTGACTGAGCACAAGCACAACCAATCAGAAGGATGGCCATGAGCACACACCCCACAAGCCTCTCCCTCATCCTGTCTTTTAAAGTCTTTCCCTGATAGCTATCCAGGAATTTAGGTCTTCTGAGCAATAGTTGTCTCTGATCTTTGCTTGGCATCTGCAATAAATCCTGCACGTTCCTTCACCAATCCTAGTGTCAGAATACTGGCTTCATTGCATGCTGGTGTGCAGACCCAAGTTTGATTCAGTGAGGAAAAAAAATTTTTTTGTTTTTGTTTGTGTGTGTGTGTTTTCTTTTTTTGTTATGCCCAAGTAAGACAGGACTATATTCTCATTGAAAAAATCCCAATAATACAGAGGGAATAAGCATCTCTACTGTACTTCCTTCTCATCCCAGGCCCTTCTTCAGGCTTCCCCATGTGGAGTACTTTCCAGGCTTTTCTCTGATTTTCTGTACATTTCTATGTGCATGTACAAATGTCTGGTATATCTTCCCTTATAGAACAGGCACCTAGCATGGTTTTGGTCACCTTGCTTTTACTCATTTAAGAGTAGGTCTCCCATTCAGTACTAAACCAGGCCTAGCTTCCAAGGTCAGACACTATCGAGTGCATATAGGATAGTATGCATTTTTTACTAAAATAATAATAATAAAATGAGAAATTAAAAAAAAAAAAAAAAGAAGAGTAGGTCTCAGGAACTTGTCTAGTGGTCCAGTGGTTATGAATCAACCTGCCAGTACAGGGAACATGGGTTCCATCCATGGTCTAAGAACTGATATCCCACATACTGCAGAGCAACTAATCTGAGTGCTGCAACTCAGATCCTACACCCCGCAACAACTAAAGCCCACCTGCCCTAGAGTGCATGTTCCTCACAAGAGAGACCAGCACAGCTAGAAGCCCACAAGCCTCAACTAGATAAAGTTCAGGCACAGCAATGAAGTGCCAGACTGTGCATTGCAACCAAGACCCAGCACAGACAAAAATGCAGTGAAAAATCTTTAAAAAATCTGTCCTCCTTTGTATTAGCTGGCATATAGTAGTTCAGAAAATGAATGTTCCGCAGTTTAACCTCTTGCCTGCTCCTGTAAATTTAGGTTGTTTCAATTGTTTCTCTGGGGCTTCCAAGGTGGAGCTACTAGTAAAGAACCTACCTGCCAATGCAGGAGACATAAGAGATGTGCGTTCGATCCGTGGGTCAGGAAGGTCCCCTGGAGGAGGAAATGGCAACCCACTCTTGTATTCTTGCCTGGAGAATCCCATGGACAATGGAGCCTGGTGGGCTATGGTCTGTAGGGTCAAAAAGAGTGGGACATGATTGAAACGACTTAGCATGCAATTGTTTCTGTTCTATCAGCCATAGAGTGAAAAAACCCTTATACTCACCAAAGCCTCTCTTTGGTTTCTCAAAGTTTCCTTCTTGTATTCTTTAAAACTTAAATTTGTATTTAATTGGAGAATAATTCCTTTATAATATTGTGTTCGCTTCTGCCATAAACAATGTGAATTGACTGTAAGTATACATATGTCCCTTTCCACTTGAATTTCACCCCCAAACCCCTCTAGGTTGTCTCAAAGATGATGATGATGGCCCTGCCCATCAGAACAAGATCAAATTTCCCCCACAGTCAGTCTCTCCCATCAGGAAGCTTCCATAAGCCTCTTATCCTTATCCATCAGAGGGCAGACAGAATGAAAACCACAATCACAGAAAACTAATCAAATTTATCACATGGACCACAGCCTTGTCTAACTCGATGAAACTATGAGCCATGCTGTGTAGGGCCACCCAAGATGGCCAGGTCATGGTGGAGAGTTCTGACAAAATGTGGTCCACTGGAGAAGGGAATGGCAAACTACTTCAGTATTCTTGCCTTCAGAACCCCATGAACAGTATGAAAAGGCAAAAAGATATGACACTGGAAGATGAACTCCCCAGGTTGGTAGGTGCTTAATATGCTACTGGAGAGGAGTAGAGAAATAACTCCAGAAATAATGAAGAGATGGAACCAAAGCAAAACACATTTCCGGTTATAAGATAAATAAGCCATGGGGATGTAATGTGTCTGTCACAGCACAGTGACAAATGTTAACAATATTGTATCTTGTGTTTGAAAATTGCTAAGAGAGTAGATCTTTAAAGTTCTAATCATAAAAAAACAAACAAACATGATTTGATGATGTGATGGATGATAACTTATTTCTTGTGATTATTTCACAATATATACATATGTCACAGGCTTCCCAGGTGGCTCACTGGTGAAGAATTTGCCTGCCAATTCAGGAGACATGGGAGATGTGGATTCGCAGAAGATGTGGGTTTCATCCCTGGGTCAGGAAGATCCCCTGGAGGAGGAAATGGCAACCCACTCCAGTATTCTTGCCCGCAAAATCTCATGGGCAGAGGAGCTTCGTGGGCTTCAGTGCATGGGGTCGCAAAGAGTTAGTCCGTCAGGACTTTGCGACTGAACAGCAACAACAAATAGTTGATTTACAATGTTCTGTCAGTTTCAGGGGTATGACAAAGTAATTCAGTTGTACATGCACATATATCTGTTATTCTTCAGGTTCTTTCCCCATATAAGTTATTAAAGAATATTGAGTAGAATTTCTCCTTCATACTGGACCATGACTGACCCTGGCCTGATTTCCAAGTGCAAGGATCCCAGAAGTACTTAAAGGGAAAGAAACCTTCTGTGAACTCAAAGGAGGGGAGGGGACCAGGGGGACAACCCTCCCACAACCTACACCCACTGAAAAATGACTCTGGTCCCATATGTATTTTGGACTGGGTGGGCTCTGGGATCCTCTCCTGCACAGGGCCAGATGCAGGTGTCCTGAAGCTGAGACTCCTCTACAGCAGGAACTTGGGGTGCATGGGGACCCCTGCCCCAGCTGGCTTCTGACTCTGCACTTGATAGAGGGGAGAGAGGAAAGGGCTCACCTGTACTCAGGGCATGGGGTGAGTTCTTGTCTCTGTCTCTCATCCTCCCCCTCCCAGAGTTCCTGAGTCCCCAGTGGGTGGGTGTGGCCTTAAACACTGCCCCAGCCCCATGGCTTCCCAGCCCAAGGAGAAAAAACTCCTCCCAACTGCATGGTTCATTTGATCCTTGTTCCCCAGTGTCCTGTGAGTTTCTGCTGACAAACAGAAACCAGCTTCCATCAGCTACACCCCATTAAATCTGGTAGGAATGTTTCCTGCCTGATGTTCCAGTGACTTTCTGATGAGTGTTCTTTATCCTTCAGTGAAGCCAGCCTGCATGGGGAGACAACATGGTGAGGCATCTCCTGTGAATAAAAAGTATGTAAATCAGACCCTTTCCCCTTCATTTTCCCACGTGTGACTTTGAATCAGTCAAGGGTGACCCTCTCTCCATGGCTTTTGTTCCTCTCAGGGTTGCACTCACCTTCTCCCAGAGAGGCAGGAAGGAGGAAATTGCATGAAGAAACGAATGAATGAAGAGGACATTCTGGTGGTACAGTGAATAAGAATTTGCCTGTCAATGCAGGGGACATGGGTTCTATCCCTGGGCCAGGAGGATTCCACATGCCTGGAAGATACTAAGACCAAGTGCTGCAACTACAGAGCCCTCATGCTACAGTTACTGCAAGCTGTACACTCTAGGACCCCCCAGCCACAAGAGTGAAGCCCCAGGCACCCTAGAGTCCATGCTCTGCAGTAAGAGAAGCCATCACATTGGGAAACCCAAGCACTCCAACTAGAGAGTAGCCCTCGATCTCCGCAAGTAGAGAAAGTCCACGTGCAGCAAAGGTACATCACAGCAAAGAAGGAAATAAATAATTAAGCAAAAAAAATTTTAAATGAAGAAGCCCCAGAGGAGGTGATTCTGGGCCAAAACTTCACACTCACAGGACTTTCAGGGAATTTCATGACATTGGAAGGATGAAGGATCCAATGTGGGAGGCTGATCCAAACTCAGGATGACAATTTACCAAGCATAAAAGAGATGCTCAGACCCTGTTTTCAGCTATGCCATGAGAAGAAAGCAGTCACTGCTCACACTTCTCTAGAGAAGTTTCTCACAAAGAAACAAAACATTGCATTTCTCTACATTTTAAATTACAGTGTGCTAAGTAAATATTAAGGAAATGGCAACCCACTTCAGTGTTCTTGCCTGGAGAATCCCATGGATGGAGAAGCCTGGTAGGCTGCAGTCCATGGGGTCGCACAGAGTCAGACATGACTGAAGCGACTTAGCAGCAAGTAAATATTAATTTACTAGTTTTCATTCATCTGCATATTTATAATCACAGCAAGAAAGTTCTCAAATTTTTTTAAAGGTTGGAGAATAATCATAATTTTTTGTACTGACTATTAACATAGTATTGTAGCTTCTGTTTGCATATTCATTTTTATCCTTGTGGGGAGGAATTATTCCTCTAATCTCCCTACATTCTTTAATTGGTCTACTAATGAAGTTTACATAAGGCAGATTAAAATGAGAAAAGAAAATAAATTTAAATGGAAATGTTTGTAAATCCAACAAGCACAGTAAGTCCCCAGCAGAAGCCAAGAAATTGAAGCTTAGGTATGATCTCAGGACATAGATAGGGAGATGGGCCCTGGGCTTCAAGAAAAGGGTGATTTATAGAAAAGCAGGCATTTGATAATTATAAGTATATCCTGCCATACAGGGGGCTTCCCAGGTGGCTCAGTGGTAAAGAATCTGCCTGCCAATGTAGGAGATGTGGCTTCAATCCCTGGGTTGGGAAGATCCCTGGAAAATGAAATGGCAACCCATTCTAGTATTCTTGCCTGGAAAGTCCCATGGATAGAGGAGCCTGGTGAGCTACAGTCCTTGGAGTCACAAAAGCATCAGACACAACTTAGTGACTAAATAACCACAATAGCAATCTGCCATACAGATGTCATTCAGAGGAAGTTGTCTCGGTAATAGCTCTCTCAGGCTCCCTTTCTAAGTTATTTCAGGTAGTTCAGAGAAAGAAAGTTTTCTTTGTTTCAATTGGTAGTGTCTTGATTGCCTACAGCTCAAAAAAAGAAAAAATGCATACCAACATGGCACATTTTGGGGGTGGCGTTTTAATACCTTCACTTTCCTTCACTACTATAGTATAGGTTCAGTTCAGTTCAGTCGCTCAGTCGTGTCTGACTCTTTGCGACCCCATGAATCACAGCACGCCAGGCCTCCCTGTCCATCACCAACTCCCAGAGTTCACTCAGACTCATGTCCATCAAGTCAGTGATGCCATCCAGCCATCTCATCCTCTGTCGTCCCCTTCTGCTCCTGCCCCCAATCCCTCCCAGCATCAGAGTCTTTTCCAATGAGTCAACTCTTCGCATGAGGTGGCCAAAGTACTGGAGTTTCAGCTTTAGCATCATTCCTTCCAAAGAAATCCCAGGGCTGATCTCCTTCAGAATGGACTGGTTGGATCTCCTTGCAGTCCAAGGGACTCTCAAGAGTCTTCTCCAACACCACAGTTCAAAAGCATCAATTCTTCAGTGCTCAGCTTTCTTCACAGCCCAACTCTCACATCTATACATGACCACTGGAAAAACCATAGCCTTGACTAGATGGACCTTTGTTGACGAAGTAATGTCTCTGCTTTTGAATATACTATCTAGGTTGGTCATAACTTTCCTTCCAAGGAGTAAGCGTCTTTTAATTTCATGGCTGCAGTCACCATCTGCAGTGATTTTGGAGCCCAAAAAAATAAAGTCTGACACTGTTTCCACTGTTTCCCCGTCTATTTCCCATGAAATGATGGGACCAGATGCCATAATCTTTATTTTCTGAATGTTGAGTTTTAAGCCAACTTTTTCACTCCCCTCTTTCACCTTCATCAAGAGGCTTTTGAGTTCCTCTTCACTTTCTGCCATAAGGGTGGTGTCATCTGCATATTCGAGGTTATTGATATTTCTCCCGGCAATCTTGATTCCAGCTTGTGCTTCTTCCAGTCCAGCATTTCTCGTGATGTACTCTGCATATAAGTTAAATAAGCAGGGTGACAATATACAGCCTTGATGAACTCCTTTTCCTATTTGGAACCAGTCGGTTGTTCCATGCCCAGTTCTAACTGTTGCTTCCTGACCTGCATACAAATTTCTCAAGAGGCAGATCAGGTGGTCTGGTATTCCCGTCTCTTGAAGAATTTTCTTAATTTTGCTTTTCAGTTTATATATTTTTTTGTCTAAACCAATAGAATGTAAGAACTACTCATAGAGGTAACATGAGAGTAGTATCATGTCACATCGATTGGATGTTTCCCTGACACCCAGAGTATTAGTTGGCACACCCTAGACACTAAGTAAATTTATATACTTTTCTAATTGTGTAATAAATGATAAATGTAATTGTAGGTGTTTAAAATACACAATGATGATGATGGGATAGACAAAAACATTGTGAAATGATTATCAAGATCAGGAGACTTAAGACATCTATCTGGAACTTCCTTGGTGGTCTAGTGAAGAATCTACCTTGCAATGCAGGGGACCCAGGTTCGACTCCTGGTTGGGGAACTAAGATCTCATGTGCCCCAGGGCAACTAATCCTCTGAGCCACAGCTACTGAAGCCCACAAGCTCCGGAGCCTGCATGCCAAAACTAGAGTCCCACAGGCTGCAGTGAAGATCCTGCATTTTGCAACTAAGACCCAAGGGAGCCAAATAAATAAATTATATATAAAATAAGAATTAAATAAATGGGAAAACCTTAAAAAAAAGACATCTATCACTTTATAGTTAACTGCTGTGTGCTGTGTGGGTTGTGAGAATGCTTAAAATCTACTTACAGAAAATTTCAACTATACAATATTGTATTATTAACTATAGTCACCATGAGTGTCTTAGATCCTTGAAGAGATATCCGAACACCCATAATTACTGCAGCATTACATAATAGTCAAGATATGGAAACAATCTAAATGTCCTTTGGTGGATGAATGAATAAATAAAAGTATGCTAAGTCGCTTCAGTCGTGTCCGACTCTGTGCAACCCCATGGACGGCAGCCCACCAGGCTCCGCTGTCCCTGGGATTCTCCAGGCAAGAACACTGGAGTGGGTTGCCATTTCCTTCTCCAATGCATGAAAGTGAAAAGTAAAAGTGAAGTCGTTCAGTCGTGTCCGACTCTTAGCGACCCAATGGACTGCAGCCTACCAGGCTCCTTGGTCCATGGGAGTTGCTAGGCAAGAGTACTGGAGTGGGCTGCCATTGCCTTCTCCAATGTATATGTATATTATATGTATATGTATATGTATGTAACAGCGTATTACTAGGCCATGAAAAGAAGGAAATCCTGCCATTTGTGAAAACATGGAAAACTCAGCAGTGGCCACAGGACTGGAAAGGGTCAGTTTTCATTCCAATCCCAAAGAAAGGCAATGCCAAAGAATGCTCAAACTACCCCACAATTGCACTCATCTCACACACTAGTAAAGTAATGCTCAAAATTCTCCAAGCCAGGCTTCAGCAATATGTGAACCGTGAACTTCCTGATGTTCAAGCTGGTTTTAGAAAAGGCAGAGGAACCAGAGATCAAATTGCCAACATCCTCTGGATCATAGAAAAAGCAAGAGAGTTCCAGAAAAACATCTATTTCTGCTTTATTGACTATGCCAAAGCCTTTGACTGTGTGGATCACAAGAAACTGTGGAAAATTCTGAAAGAGATGGGAATACCAGACCACCTGATCTGCCTCTTGAGAAATTTGTATGCAGGTCAGGAAGCAACAGTTAGAACTGGACATGGAACAACAGACTGGTTCCAAATAGGAAAAGGAGTTCATTAAGACTGTATATTGTCACCCTGTTTATTTAACTTCTATGCAGAGTACATCATGAGAAACGCTGGACTGGAAGAAACACAAGCTGGAATCAAGATTGCCGGGAGAAATATCAATAACCTCAGATATGCAGATGACACCACCCTTATGGCAGAAAGTGAAGAGGAACTCAAAAGCCTCTTGATGAAAGTGAAAGTGGAGAGTGAAAAAGTTGGCTTAAAGCTCAACATTCAGAAAACGAAGATCATGGCATCCGGTCCCACTACTTCATGGGAAATAGATGGGGAAACAGTGGAAACAGTGTCAGACTTTATTTTTCTGGGCTCCAAAATCACTACAGATGGTGACTGCAGCCATGAAATTAAAAGACGCTTATTCCTTAGAAGGAAAGTTATGACCAACCTAGATAGCATATTCAAAAGTAGAGACACTACTTTGCCAACAAAGGTTCGTCTAGTCAAGGCTATGGTTTTTCCTGTGGTCATGTATGGATGTGAGAGTTGGACTGTGAAGAAGGGTGAGCGCTGAAGAATTGATGCTTTTGAACTGTGGTGTTGGAGAAGACTTTTGAGAGTCCCTTGGACTGCAAGGAGATCCAACCAGTCCATTCTGAAGGAGATGAGCCCTGGGATTTCTCTGGAAGGAGTGATGCTAAAGCTGAAACTCCAGTACTTTGGCCACCTCATGCAAAGAGTTGACTCATTGGAAAAGACTCTGATGCTGGGAGGGATTGGGGGCAGGAGGAGAAGGGGACGACAGAGGATGAGATGGTTGGATGGCATCACTGACTTGATGGAGGTGAGTCTGAGTGAACTCTGGGAGTTGTTGATGGACAGGGAGGCCTGGCGTGCTGCGATTCATCGGGTCGCAAAGAGTCAGACATGACTGAGGGACTGATCTGATCTGATGCTAACTGAAGTAAGCCAGAGAGAAAAAGACAAATGTTTTATGGAATCATTTGTATTTAGTAAAGTAAATAATAATAATAAATTTTAAAAATAAAAATAAAATAAAAATTAAGGTCTTGAAAAAAAATAGAATCCAAAAATAAAAACATAACAAAACAAACAAAAAAATGATTTCACAGAAACAGAGAATAGGATGGTAGTTGCCAGGCACTGGGCCAGGGAGAATGGAGAGAAGAAGTTGAAGGGTACAAAATTTCAGTTATAAAAAAAATAAACAAGGATTTTGAAATGAATCAGGTTGAGAGGAGTGAGGGGCAATACCAGATGTTGAGTGTTAGGGGTGTCATGTACTGGAGACTTAGTGCAGGTGTCACAGAGTCCCTCACTCTGGGCTCCTGCTGTCCTCAGCCCTGGACGTTAGAGGAGTTTTCCCACAAAGGGGAGGCCAGTGCCCCTGAAGCCCCTGCGGCTCCCTGTGCTCCTCCTTCATTTGTGCCAGGCAGCCAGTGGCACATGAGATTTCATCTACCATGACCTTTCTATGGGTCAAAGTAGGCAATCTAAGATCACTTGGATGACAAGGACTCAGTGCCAGACCTCCTTCTTTCTCATTTCCTTCTGAAAAGCCCACTTCTCAAAGTCTGGAGGCTCTGATGAGTGAGGAGACTAGACTGCAATAAAAATTTCCAAAGAATATTTATCCTTTGCCTTGGCCTCAACCAAGATAGGAGCCCTGCATCATATCCCACACAACTTGTTCCTCGTCTTTGCATCCAGAATGGATACTCTTCACTCTCTCTCTCTCCAGATTGTTTCTGTGCCCTTGGCCTGGGGGTGAAGGCAGACACTGGAGCCTAAGGCAGGCCAGGGCAAGCAAATCCAGTCTCTCCGGAATTCACACTTCCAAACTCTGGTCCTCAGTGCCCCCAGTGGCCTCAGAAAGAAGTCCCCAGATTTTAAGGGACACAGCCCTGTGAGAGTCAGAAGACATGGTCTCCTGTTCAGCTGACTCCAGTCTCTGTTTTCCAATACCACCAGGAGAGAGTCCCAGACATCCTCCCCAACCACCATGTATCTGTATGTCTATGCCTCAGGATTAATTGCCTGGACCCAGGGTAATAATGTCATCAAGCCTTTACTGAGGAGAAAGAAAGAGCAACAACTCCTTGCTTACAGAAAGATGGTAAAAGTGGAACCAGAGCCTGTTGAGAACTGGAAGGAGAAAGGAAGGCTGATCAAGACACCTGGACTTTTAAAAAAGCACAAAGGGCAAGACATTTCAGGGCAAGAAGAGATCTGAGTTGGGAGAGTAAAAGACTTATTGCACCTGGAAAACTTTGTCAGCTCCAGCACTGGAACAAGAGAGCCACAGAGGGGAGGACCTCTGCAGGTGTCTGGTCCCAAGGGTCTCCCAAGAGTTGTCACCTCTAGGAAGAGCAGAGGAGTCAGGGTCCTCCTCTGTAACCTGGGTGCAGTTGCCTCCAGCATTCCTGGGTGCTGAATGGATCCAGAAGAGCAGTGGTGAACTCTGCACCTTGAGGTTAGTCATAAACTTCAAATAATCCAGAGGAATTTGAGAAGAATCCCTTGATTCCTACTGGTCCCAGTGGAAGGGTGCCCCAACATTGTAGCCACGCTCCAGATTCTAGGAGAGGAGATGGTGGTGGGCTGAAGAAAGAGGGCTCTGAGCCAGCTCATGCTGGGAGAGGAAACTGGATGCACAGAAAGAAACATTCTAAATGCCAGAGCAGGGAGCCAGAGGCTGTTTTGGAATCTCACTTGGAATCCTGTGACTGGAGCATCAGAACAGGACAATCCCCTGATGGGCTCAAGGGGCTTCCCTGACCAGGGCAGCAAACAAGATCATGAAGAGAGGCAACCAGACAGGGCAGAACTGCCAAATCCAGGCTCCTCATCAGACCCTGGGAGTCCTACTGGCCCAGAACTGGGGGCAGGGGAGGGAAGAACAGCACCTCTGTACACATGGGCTCCTTTCTCCTTGACACAGAGTGTGTCTCCTGATCAAGCAGGCTCTGTGTGGAGATGGACAGAGATGTTACACTCTACTCAGGGGGAAGGGAGAGGGCTGGGCTTTTATAATTTCTAGAATACTCCAACACTTGGAGTGCTCCTACTTTCTTGGCTATCACAGAAGCCAGAATTCCATACAAATATCCTCAGCTTGGACTCTGATATTTCCTATTTTGCACTGACATCATATTAAGTCTGTCAGTCAGTCCACCTGAACACTTAGGTTGTCTGACAACTTGGGGGGCCTTCTGAACCTTTTACCTGAGGGACTCTACCATGTAGAAGTTGGCAATTTCCTCTCCCAAGCCCAGTCCTGAATCTACCTGCTTAAAAATGGGAAAAGAGCAGCGAGCTTTACATTTCCTGTGAGGCTTACTTGAGGTAGTGGGTAAAAAAAGTGCTGGCACCTTTGCTCACAGAGTTGGTGTTCAGTAAACAGAGATGTTTACAATTATCCTTGTTACTAATTCACTCTATGGAAGGTCATTAATAAAGGCTTTTGGTGGCCTGGGAGTTAAAATGTCTGATGAGTATAATCCAATTTAACCTTACTTTATGCAAAAGCCATTTATATCTGTGGTAGAAATATGGTGAAAGGAATCCTCCTGAAGGATACCAAGGGAGAGAACACTCTTCAGCACTCCTAGTCCTGGATTTCTCTGATGCTTCAGTGGACAAGTATCTGTCTGTCAAGGCAGGGGACACAGGTTTGATCCCTGGACTTGGAAAATTCCACATGCTGCCAGATAACTAAGCCTGTGTACCACAACACTGAAAACTTCACACCCTAGAGCCTATGCTTTGAAACAAGAGAAGCCGCTGTAATGAGAGGCCAGAACACAGCAATGAAGAGAATTCCTGTTTGCTGCAACTAGAGAAAGCCTGTGTAGCAACGAAGATCCAGCACAGCCAAAAATAAAAAAATAAAGTAAGTAAGTAGTAAAATAAAACTCCTAGCTTTCTTTGGCTGTTTTACAACTGAATTACTTGGATATCTCAGTGAATGGAGGAAAGAAAGGCATGGAGATTTCTTGGGGGTAGAGGGAAGGTCTTTCTCTGCATTCTGAAACTGCAAAATTTTTTTCTAATTTCTGTGGGATGCAGCCCAGGGTGGGAATGATCCCTGAGCATGGCAGATCCTTAATACACATATATGGAGAGAGAGCCTCTGAATTTTGTAGGGAAAGGTGTTGGTATTTGTAAACAGTGCATACTGTGAGGAGAAGAATTTTATTTTGTAGTTAATGGCATTACTTTGGCCAGAATTTTTTTTAACTTTTCTAATTTTAAGGAAATAGAATTATCAAAACATATTGGAAAGGGGCCAATAGGATTATGGTTTCACTGCCAAGCCCCCAGGAAAAAGGCTGGAGCAAACTGCCATCTGGTTGTATCTACTGCGTGTGCTGACGTGTGCTAAGTCCCATCAGTCATGTCTGACTCTTAGTGACTCTGTAGCCTGCCAGGCTCCCCTGGCCATTGGATTTTTCCAGGCAACAATACTGGAGTGGATTGTCATTCCCTCCTCCAGAGGATTTTCCCATCCCAGGGATTGAACCCATCTCTTTCATCTCCTACACTAGCAGGTGGGTTCTTTACCACTTGTGATACCTGGGAAGAACCTAAAAAAATGTATACTGGTAGCAGCAACCATGATGAGGGAAGGGTTAGATGCAAGTTATCTATGTTCACTTTCTCCAATGGGTCCAAGTTCCCAAAGAACCCACAGTGCCCACCACCAGTGCCTCTCAGTCTTAAACATGTATGGCTTCCCAGCTCTCCTTCCGTTCACATTCTTTCATGCCAATTTACTGTGTTGATCCCATCTTTCTGGAAGGAGACACCCTCAAAGATGATCCTGTTTCCTTTTTAATTTATTTGTTGTGGTCTTCAGTCACTAGTAATATCTGACTTTTTGTGACCCCATGGACTACAGCATGCCAGGCTTCCCTGTCCCTCACCATCGCCCAGAGTTTGGTCAAACTTATGTCCATTGAATCTGTGATGCCATCCAACCATCTCATCTGCTGTTTCCTTCTTCTCCTTCTGCTTTCAATCTTTCCCAGCATCAGGGTCTTTTCCAATGAGTCAGCTGTTTGTATTGGGTGGCCAAAGTATTGGAGCTTCAGCTTCAGCATCAGTCCTTGCAATGAGCATCCAGGGTTGATTTCTTTAAGATTGGTTTGATTTCTTTGCTGTCAAAGGGACTCTCAAGAGTTTTCTCCAGCACCACAGTTTGAAAGCATCAATTCTTCATCACTCTGCTTTCTTTATGGTCCAGCTCTCACATCTGTACATGACTACTAGAAAGACCCTTGGACTGCAAGGAGATCCAACCAGTCCATTCTAAAGGAGATCAGTCCTTGGTGTTCTTTGGAAGGAATGATGCTAAAGCTGAAACTCCAGTACTTTGCACCTCATGCAAAGAGTTGACTCATTGGAAAATACTCTGATGCTGGGAGGGATTGGGGGCAGGAGGAAAAGGGGACGACAGAGGATGAGATGGCTGGATGACATCACCGACTCAATGGACTTGAGTTTGAGTGAACTCCGGGAGTTGGTGATGGACAGGGAGGCCTGGCATGCTGCAATTCATGGGGTCACAAAGAGTCGGACACGACTGAGCGAGTGAACTGAACTGAACTGTACTAGAAAGACCAGAGCCTTTACTATACGGACCTTTGTCAGCAAAGTGAGGGAGGTCTTTGCTTTTTAATACACTGTCTAGGTTTGTCATAGCTTGTCTGCAAAGAAGCAATCATCTTCTAATTTCATGGCTGCAGTCACCATCTGCAGTGATTTTTAGAACCTAAGAAGAGGAAATTTGTCACTGCTTCCACCTTTTAAATCCCCATTCTACTTGCCATGAAGTGATGGGACCAGATGCCATGATCTTAGTTTTTTTAATATTGAGTTTTAAGCTGACTTTTTCACTCGCCTCTTTCACCCTCATCAAGAGGCTTTTTAGTCCCTCTTCACATTCTACTGTAGAGTGGTATCATCTGCATGTTTGAGGTGGTTGATATATCTTCCAGTAACCTTGATTTCAGCTTGTAGCTCACCCAGCTGGACATTTCAAATCATGTGCTCTGCATATAAGTTAAATAAATAGGGTGACAATAAACAGCCTTGTAGTACTCCTTTCTCAATTTTAACCAATCAGTTCCATATAAGGTTCAAACTGTTGCTTCTTGACCTGCATACAGGTTTCTCAGGAGACAGGTAAGGTGGTCTGGTATTTCCATCTCTTTAAGAGTTTTCCACAGTTTGTTGTGATCCACAGAGTCAAAGGCTTTAGCATAGTCAATGAAATAGAGGTAGATATTTTTTTCCTGGAATTCCCTTGCTTTCTCCATGATCCAGGGGATGCTGGCAGTTTGATCTCTGGTTCCTCTGCCTTTTCTAAAACCAGCTTGAATGTCTGGAAGTTCTCAGTTCATGTAATGCTGAAGCATAGCTTGGAGGACTTTGAGCATAACCTTACTAGCATAGGAGATGAGTGCAATTGTCTGGTAGTTTGAACTTTCTTTAGTACTGCCCTTCTTGGGAATTGGGATGAAGATTGACCTTTTTCAGTCCTGTGACCCCTGCTGGTTTTCCAAATTTACTGACATATTAAGTGCAACACTTTAATAGCATAATTTTTTAGGCTTTAAAATCGCTCTGCTTGAATTACATCACCTCCACTAGCTTTATTGGCAGGAATGCTTCCTAAGTCTCACTTAACTTTACTACACAATGTCTGGCTCTGAGTGAGTGACCACACCGTTGTTATTTTCTGGGTCATTAAGATCTTTCTTGTACAGTTCTTCTATGTATTCTTGCCATCTCTTCTTGATCTCTTCTGCTTCTATTATGTCTTTATCATTTCTGTCCTTTATTGTAATGATCTTTGGATGAAATGTTCCTTTGATGTTTCCAACTTTCTTGAAGAGATGTCTAATCTTTCCCCTTCTGTTGTTTTCCTCTCTTTGTATTGTTCATTGAAGAAGGCTTTCTTGTCTTTCCTTGGTATTCTTTGGAACTCAACATTTAGTTGGGTGTACCTTTCCCTTTCTCCCTTACTTTTTGCTTCTTTTCTTTCTTCAGCTATTTATAAAGTCTCCTCAGACAACCAGCCGGCCTTCTTGCATTTCTTTTTCTTTGGGGTGGTTTCCACCACTGCTTCCTGTTCAGTGTTCTTCAAGAACCTCTGTCCATAGTTTTTCAGGCGTTCTGTTTACTAGATCTAATCCTTTGAATCTATACATCACTTCCACTCTATATTCATGGTGAATTTGATTCAAGTCAGTACCTGACTGTCCTAGTAGTTTTCCCCACTTTCTTTATTTTAAGCCTGAAGTTTGCTATAGGGAGCTGATGATCTGAGCCACAGTCATTTCTGGGTCTTATTTTTTGCTGACTGATTTCAGCTTCTCCATCTTTGGCTACAAAGAATGTGATCAATCTGAATTTGGTATTGATCATTTGGTGATGTCCATGTGTAAAGTCATCTCTTATGTTGTTGAAAAAGGGGGTTCACTATGACTAGTGTATTCTCTGGGCAGAATTCTGTTAACCTTTGCCTTGCTTCATTTTGTACTCCAAGGCCAAACTTGCCTTTTACTCCAGGCATCTCTTGACTTCCTATTTTTGCCTTCCAATCCCTTATGATGAAAAGGACATCTTTTCTTGTTATTAGTTCTAGAAGGTCTTATAGGTCTTCATAGAACTGGACAACTTCACCTTCTTTGGCACCAGTGGTTGGGGCATAGACTTGGATTACTGTGATGTTGAATGGTTTGCCTTGGAAATGAATCAAGAACATTCTGTCGTTTTTGAGGCTGCACCCAAGTACTGCATTTTGGACTCTTGTTGATTGTGAGGGCTACTCCACTTCTTCTATGGGATTCTTGCCCACAGTAGTAGCTATAACGGTCATCTGAATTAAATTCACCCAGTCCCATCAATTTTAGTTCACTGATTCCTAAGATGGTCATCTCCATCTCGACCTTGATTCCTGGACTTAACATTCCGGGTTTCTATGCAATACTCTTATTTAGAGTATCAAATTTTACGTTTTTCACCAAATACCCACAGCTGAGCATCATTTCCACTTTGGCCCACCTGCTTCATTCTTTCTGAAGCTATTAGTAGTTGTCCTCTGCTCTTTCCCAGTAGCATATTGGACACCTCTGACCTGGGGGGCTCATGTTTCAGTGTCCTATATTTTTGTCTTTTTATACAGTTCATGAGGTTCTCATGGCAAGTATACTGGGGTGGTTTGCCATTCCCTCCTCCAGTGGATCATGTTTAGTCAGAATTCTCCACTATGCCCCATCTGTCTTGGGTGGCTTATAGTTTCACTGAGTTACACAAGCCTTTTTGCCATGATAAGGCAGTGATTCATACAAGGGTTTTAATTGCTAAACCCCACCAACAATCTTTTTATTCTTCTTGTTCTCCAAGAGGAAAAACAAAAAACAAAAAAACAGACAAACAATATTTTACACTGTGTCATTCACAGGGACCCTTTAGGAACATGCCCCCCTCCCCACCCCCACGCCCAGCCCCCTGCCTCACTACTCAGTCCCCACCCTTACTCTTTATTGTGATTTAGAGCCAGTTCTTTCAGAGAAGCCTTGGCTTAAGCCCAGAGAACCAAACACATGCCCAATTGCATTTCCCTTGCTCCTTTTAATGGGCTTATGATCTGCTATTTCTGATGTAAAGTCAAAGTGACAACTTGACACAGAGAGGAATTTATGTTGTTTCCTTTGGGAATGACACTACCATGTTTTTGAAGCTGCTCTAATAGTGGGACATTTTGTTTATATCGATCTGTCAAAGCATTCCCAAACAATACAATGATGCTTTCAAACTTCATTTTAGCTTTCCAATGGCAGGAACAAATAATGGCTTTCCTGTCTCACACCCATGGCTATAACAGACCCCATTTGTTGTTATTGTTTAGTGCTAAGTTGTGTCCAACTCTTTTGCGACCTCATGGACTATAGCCCACCAGGCTCCTCTGTCCATGGGATTTCCCAGACAAGAATGCTAGAGTGAGTTGTCATTTCCTTCCCCAGGGATCTTCCCAACCTCGGCAGAACCCGAGTCTCCTGCTTGGCAGGCAGATTCTTTACCACTCAGACACCTGGGAAGCCCCCAGAAGTGACCTACTAGTGAAAATTAATGTTCCAGGAGTGAATCCATGATTGAGTCTTTGATTCCTCTCCCCCCCCCCCATATATTCCCTCCTGAATGAATATCTGATTAAACCAATTCATCTGGTTATATGTGAAGATCTGATCAGGATTTTCCTGGAGGAGAGTCCCAAATCTAATCAGGCATCACTTTCTGATTGGATAGTAGCAGTTGGACAGGGAAATGATGTGATCAGAAAGGCTTATAAAAACCCCAGGCATCACAGAAGAGGTGCAGAAGTTTCTTTCTCTGGAGTCACTGCCTGGGATCCATCTGAGCACACTGCCAACCACAGCAGAGCTGGTAAGTTACAGACCTCAGCAAAGGACACCCTCATCTTACCTATGGTCAGCAGGTTTCCACGGGTGGTGTGCAGCTATGGATGTCAAGGAGATTTTCCTTTTTCTTTCTTTCCAGATGTGTAAACGTAAGGCTTTGGTTTTGCCTCTAAGTGTAATTTTGCCTTAATCCCAAAAATCTGAATTTGTGCTTTGGTTTATGTCATTTAAAAATATCTTAATCAATAAGCTTTTATTTTTCAAAGAAAACATCTAAATTTTTGAAATTTTATTTCTCAACATTGAAAATAGTTTGTGCAAGTAGCATTCATATAAGGAGTATCTGTTTCATCCCAGCACGTTAAATGTGGGAACTGAGGGTAAAGGCTGTGTTGGGTACATGAAGCTATTAATCCCATAGCTTTAGGCTATAAGTGATGATTTAAAGTTTTCTTCCCCTTAAAAAGATGGAGCTTAACATTCAACTCATGGTACAAGTTTCCCATGAGCAAAGTAGTGGATGGAAATGGATGGATTAGTGGGTTGTGTTTCTTCCTCCTTGGTCCTTCTGAGATGCTTGTTCTGGTGCCTGTAGGGGCAGAGCTATGGTTTTCTGCCCACTGAACCCAGAGTGAAATTGTACAAAAACTGAGGCTCTTCCACCACTGCCAGAGCAGTGACTTTGACTGTAAGTTCCTCTGAAGGGTGGGGAGATAGTGAAGGGGTGTTCATGCTTACCTGAGAAAGATGCCTTGTTCCCTGCAAGTTCTCACAGGATTCCTTTAGGAGCAGATTCAGGATGAGTGTCCAGAACCCCCTGAGACTCATGAACCTCGCAGGAAAGAGCCTACTAGCCAATGAGGCCTTGGCCATTTCTGCTCTGGAGTATCTGCCCATCGAGCTCTTCCCCCAACTCTTCATGGAAGCGTTCTTTGGAAGACACAGAAAGACCTTAAAGGCCTTGGTGCAAGCCTGGCCCTTTGTCCACTTGCCTCTGGGAGGCCTGATGCAGACGCCTCATCTGGGAACCTTACAAACAGTACTGGATGGCCTTAATGTCCTGCTTGCACAGAAGGATCAGCCCAGGTGAGTCTGATGCAGGTAACCTGGTAGGATATGGGCAGTCCTGAAGAGACAGCCAAAGTCAGGAGTGAAGTGAGTGAAAGTCGCACGACTGAGTGACTCACTCACATCTGACTCCGTGCAACCCCGTGGACTGTAGTCCATGGAATTCTCCAGGCCAGAATACTGGAGTGGGTAGCCTTTTCCTTCTCCAGGGGACCTTCCCAACCTAGGGATCAAATCCAGGTCTCCCGCACTGCAGGCAAATTCTTTACCAGCTGATCTACAAGGGAAGTCCAAGAATACTGGAATGGGTAGCCTGTCTCTTCACCAGTGGATCTTCCCGGCCCAGGAATAGAACCGGGGTCTCCTGCATTTCAGGTAGACTCTGTACCAACTGAGTTATCAGGGACATCAGGAGAGTAGATAGCAAATCGATGGGCCAGTGGCCTCTGATGATGTCAATGAAGAAATACAGAGATGTGGCCATTGCTGAGCTCACTTTGAGAAATACCAGGTAGCACTAGTGGTAAAGAACTTGCTTGCCAATGCAGGAGACATAGGAGACATGGGTTCAATCCCCGTGTCAGGAAGATCCCCTGGAGGAGGGCATAGCAACCCACTCCAGTATTCTTGCCTGGAAAATTCCATGAAAAAAGGAACCTGGGTTACAACCCAAGGAGTCGCAAAAGAGTTAGACATGACTGAAGGGACTAAGCACATGTCTTTCAGTAGTGCATCAGTGTCCAAGATGCAAGGGAATCTGAAAGTATGTCCCAGCCTCCTCCCAGGGGTGCATAAGGGCACTAGAAGTATAAAGCTAGGAGAAATGAAAGGGGAAAAGGAGATGAAGGAAGGTGAGGCAGAGACAGAAGAAGAGGGCAAGGCAGCAGGTGATGTCAGGAATATGAAGTAAAAGTTCAGGTGGGAAGTCAGAGTGTTGCCTAAATTTTGTGTGGATCTTAAACCATCCTTGCCAATCTGCTGTTTCCCCACAGGAGGTGCAAATTGCAGGTGCTGGATTTAAGAAATTCTGGACAGGACTTCTGGAGAATGTGGTCTGGATCCAAGATCCATGTGTCTTCAAGCTCATCAATGGCACCAGGGGCTGTGGAGAGTTTGAGGGTGGAGAAGCCCTTGGCTCCCTTCGAGGTGTTCATAGAACTTCACCTCAAGGAAAGGAGCATGGATGGATTCCTCACCTACCTCCTAAAGTGGGTGGAGGAGAGAAAAGCTTCCATACACCTGTGCTGTAAGAAACTAAGCATTCTTTCATTTCCCATGGAAAATATTATGAAGGTGCTGAGCATGGTGCGACTGGACTGTATCGAGGAGGTACACGTGAATTGCACCTGGTATTTGCCCACCCTGGCCATGTTTGCTCCTCTCCTGGGCCAGATAAGCAAAATGCAGAGACTCCTCATCTCCCACATCCACCTGCCAGCTCCCAAGGAGCAGGACAAGCAGCACGTTGTCAAAATTACATCTCAGTTCTTGAGGCTGCACCACCTCTGGGATCTTCATCTGGAATCCCCCTTCTACCTTGAAGGCTGCCTGGACCAGATGCTCAGGTGAGTGTGCATCGCTGGCCAGGTAACAGTAAACAGTACTAGGATATCAAATGCACTATCTTCTTTGCTGTTCTATCCTGAAATGTGGTATCACACAACCATCAAATCAACGTAGGGGTCCAAACTGGGACAGAAGTTCTGGAAAGGGACAGCCTGTTAGGAAGCTATAGACTAGGGGTTAGAATATAGTGGGGTGGGTATTTGAATTCCTTTTTAGTTAGCGTTATCTTTCCTAGATGACTTAGGAAAATGGGTCAGGGAATGTGGCATCAAATATGGACAACTCAACCAGGCCTGCATTTATAAACTGAAGCTGTGTGCCCTCCAGTTCTGTGACCACTATAAGCCTATTTCAAATACCCTATCAACACACAGAAATCCCTTGCATTCCTATACACTAATAATGAGAAAATAGAGAAATTAAGGAAACAATTCCACTCACCATTGCAATGAAAAGAATAAAATACTTAGGAATATATTTACCTAAAGAAACAAAAGACCTATATATAGAAAACTATAAAACACCGGTGAAAGAAATCAAAGAGGACACTAATAGATGGAGAAAAATACCATGTTCATGGATTGGAAGAATCAATATAGTGAAAGTGAGTATACTACCCAAAGAAATCTATAGATTCAATGCAATCCCTATCAAGCTAATATTTTTCACAGAGCTAGAACAAATAATTTCACAATTTGTATGGAAATACAAAAAACCTTGAATAGCCAAAGCAATCTTGAGAAATAAGAATGGAACTGGAGGAATCAACCTGCCTGACTTCAGGCTCTACTACAAAGCCACAGTCATCAAGACAGTATGGTACTGGCACAAAGACAGAAATATAGATCAATGGAACAAAATAGAAAGCCCGGAGATAAACCCACACACCTATGGACACCTTATCTTTGACAAAGGAGGCAAGAATATACAATGGAGAAAAGACAATCTCTTTAACAAGTAGTGCTGGGAAAACTGGTCAACCACTTGTAAAAGAATGAAACTAGAACACTTTCTAACACCATACACAAAAATAAACTCAAAATAGATTAAAGACCTAAACGTAAGACAAGAAACTATAAAACTCCTAGAGAAGAACATAGGAAAAACACTCTGACATAAATCACAGCAGGATTCTCTATGACCCACCTCCCAGAATATTGGAAGTAAAAGCAAACATAAACAAATGGGACCTAATTAAAAGCTTCTGCACAACAAAGGAAACTCTAAGCAAGGTGAAAAGACAGCCTTGAGAATGGGAGAAAATAATAGCAAATGAAGCAACTGACAAAGAATTAATCTCAAAAATATACAAGCAACTCCTGCAGCTCAATTCCAGAAAAATAAATGACCCAATCAAAAAATGGGCCAAAGAACTAAACAGACATTTCTCCAAAGAAAACATACAGATGGGTAACAAACACATGAAAAGGTGCTCAACATCACTCATTATCAGAGAAATGCAAATCAAAACCACAATGAGGTACCATTTCACACCAGTCAGAATGGCTTCGATCCAAAAGTCTACAAGCAATAGATGCTGGAGAGGGTGTGGAGAAAAGGGAACCCTCTTACACTGTTGGTGGGAATGCAAACTAGTACAGCCACTATGGAGAACAGTGTGGAGATTCCTTAAAAAACTGGAAATAGAACTTCCATACGACCCAGCAATCCCACTACTGGGCATACACACCAAGGAAACCAGAATTGAAAAAGACACGTGTATCCCAATGTTCATCACAGCACTGTTTATAATAGCCAGGACATGGAAGCAACCTAGATGTCCATCAGCAGATGAATGGATAAGAAAGCTGTGGTACATACACACAATGGAGTATTACTCAGCCATTAAAAAGAATGCATTTGAATCAGGTCTAATGAGGTGGATGAAACTAGAACCTATTATAGAGTGAAGTAAGCCAGAAAGAAAAACACCAATACAGTATACTAACGCATATATATGGAATTTAGAAAGATGGTAATGATAACCCTGTATGCCCGACAGCAAAAGAGACACAGATGTATTGAACAGTCTTTTGGATTCTGTGGGAGAGGGATAGGGTGGGATGATTCGGGAGAATGGCATTGAAACATGTATAATATCATATGTGAAATGAATCGCTAGTCCAGGTTTGATGCATGATACAGGATGCTCGGGGCTGGTGCACTGGGATGACCCAGAGAGATGGGATGGGGAGGAAGGTGGGAGAGGGGTTCAGGATGGGGAACATATGTACACCTGTGGCCGATTCATGTCTATGTATGGCAAAACCAATATAATGTTGTAAAGTAATTAGCCTCCAATTAAAATAAATAAATTTATATATAAAAAAAATCTGATACCACCGAGGGGGTGGGGAATCAAATACCCTGTGTGTAAAAGCTTGTTTGTGGATCCAGATAATGCAATTAATATATGGAAAATACATGGTCCTGAAGTTGATAGTAATAGAGCAGGGGTCAAAGGGATCATAAAATTTGGTAGATAGTTTGTAGATAAAGCAGGGATGTAGGTGAGCCCCTGAAGACTGTTAACCTCAGTGGATGTCATGGGATATTGCCCAGGTTGGTCCTCTACACATGTCACCCAGAAGCCTCACCTGCCTGAGATGGGTGTCCAGGGCCAAAGCCTGATGGGATGAAGCCGGCCTAGGAAGCATTTTAAGTATATCTGTTACTATTAACATTTGGTGATGTCCACTATTGATTGAAGTAAGATGTCAGGCTCTCCTCTGAGCTTGTCCTAGTGCATTCGATTGTCTTCATTCATCCTCATAAGGAAGCAAAGTAAGTTTTCCTTGATTGAGTAATGAGGAGAGAGAGCTTTTAAGATTCTATATACTTTAAGGGATGGGATGGGGAGGGAGGTGGGAGGGAGGGTCAGGATGGGAACACATGTACACCTATGGCTGATTCTTGTGAATGTATGGCAAAAACCACCACAATATTGTAAAGTAATTAGCCTCCGATTAAAATAAATTAAAAAAATAAAAGAAAATTCCTTAAAATGTCAACCTAAAAAATTGATATCTTGATCTTTTTCATGAATAAAAATATCTGCTAATAAGGAAAAAAAAATATCCTATGTACTTGACCCAGTCACAAAGAGAAGGTGAAATGACCGACTGCAATGAGATTGCTCATTCTGGGTATTAATCCTTATTGGATGATTTGACCAAATTTGGGCTTGGGCAGATCACTTGTCTCTCAACTTGCAGTCAAATTCCACCTCAGTTTCTAAGACTTAATTCCTCTCCTTCTCCCCAGGTGCCTGATGACCCCCTTGGACACCCTTACAATAACTTGCTGCCTCCTTACAGATTCAGACCTGACCCATCTGTCCCAGAGCCCGAAAGTTAGTCAGCTAAAGGGCCTGAATCTGAGTGGTGTTATGATGACCTACTCTAGTCCTGAGCTCCTCCCAGCTCTGCTGGAGAAAGTTTCAGCCACCCTCCAGAAGCTGTACCTAGAGCAATGTGGGATCAGGGACTCCCACCTGGAATTCCTTCTGCCAGCCCTGAGCCTCTGCATCCACCTCACATCCTTTAGTCTGCGTGGAAACTTCCTCTCCATGGCCATGATGGAGAAGATGCTGCGACACACCTCTGGACTGCCCAGTTTAAGTGGAGAGCTGTACACTGCCCCTCAGGAGAGTTTCAGCTCTCAGGGAATCCTCCAACCAAGTAGACTTGCCCAGTGTCGGATTGAACTGCTGGAGATTCTGAAGGACTTGGGACGTCCCAGGACCATCTGGATTTGCTTCACCCCCTGTCCACACTGTGGAGATAACACATTCTGTCAACCTGAGCCCATCATATACAGCAATAACACCCTTACCTAGTTGGGTGCATCAATGAAAAGCTTTCTTCTGAGTACTTGGGAACTGAAATCTAGGACAAAGTACATTGTGAAGGGAAAACAGACCCTTGGTGTCAGACATCTTCTCAATGTGAATGTGAAAAGGAAATGTGATCTTGCAGGGAGCAAGATTGCAGGGGGAAATGTAGTCTCTGTGGTAATGGAATATTTGTGGACATGTGTCCTGTAGAGTCAGAAATAGGAACCAAAATTTCTTTAGGTGGATTTGAGGTTGAGACTCACATGTTGAAGCTATCCCTGGGTAGATGGTTATAAATTGTCAGAAATAAAGAGACCCTCATTGTAAGGCTACTGCTGCTGCTGTGCATGATGTGTTGTCTTAATTTTTCAGTTCATACCACAGGAATTTCCAAACACTGATTTTTTTTAAAAGCCACTAAGTTGTCTATGATCTAAAACCTTAACACTCCCACCAGTTCCTTATTCTATATGGGGCATCTCTGACCTTCTTGCTTACTTCTGGGGTGGTTCAGTGGGTTTATACACACTGAGAGGAACATGGTGTGTACAGTGAGCCACTCGAGTGCAGACCCCAGGAGGAGCCTCACTACTGACTCAGGCCATGACCCTTGACATGAGCAGTCCTTGTGATTGCCTTGGTCCCTCCATAAGGCAAGAATATAGGAGTGGGTTGCCATTTCCTCCTCCAGGGGATTGTCCAGACCCAGGTCAAACCCCAGTCTCCTGTGTCTCCTGCATCATACACTGGTTCTTTATAAACTGAGTCACCTGGGAAGTCACTTTTCTGTAAATGCTAGTTCACTAAATAATTGTGTGACTAAATAATATTCATTTAAATACCTAAGATATAAATGCTCTTCAAAAAGTTATAAAGGATATAACTGTTTTGTTTGGAGTTTTAATTAATTTTTTAAATTTTAGTTTTATTTTAATGTGGATTCTTCAAAATGTTTAACTTGGTTAGGCATCTCAAAAACATAGGACTTAGAAACTGATTTTGACAATCAATGAGCATTAGTTTTTCTTCTACTTTAGAAAATATTTAGTACAATAAAATTTTAGAGCAGGAAGGGTTACAGTTATATTTGTAAAACTAGATTTTCTTTTTTAGAGTAATTTTTGCTTCAAAGTAAAACTGAGAAGAAAGTACACTGAGGGCTCATTAACACATGACCCCACAACATGCAGTCACTCTGCTGCTGCTGCTGCTGCTTCTGCTAAGTCGCTTCAGTCGTGTCCGACTCTGTGCGACCCCATAGACGGCAGGCCACCAGGCTTCCCGTCTCTGGGATTCTCCAGGCAAGAACACTGAAGTGGGTTGCCATTTTCTTCTCCAATGCATGAAAGTGAAAAGTGAAAGTGAAGTCACTCAGTTGTGTCTGACTCTTAGCGACCCCATGGACTGCAGCCTACCAGGCTTCTCCGTCCATGGGATTTTCTAGGCAAAAGTACTGGACTGGGGTGCAGTCACTCTACCCATCAGCATCTTCACTGCTTCCTCAGCTCTGGACAGTAAAGAAGTTTCCCCACAAAGGGGAGGCCGGGCCAGGGCCCCTGAAGCCACTGCAGATCCCTATGTTCCTCCTTGATCTGTGTCAGGCAACCAAAGGGATGTGGTTTGACTTTCATCTCCCATGACATTCTATGGATCAAAGCAGACAACCTGGTAACACTTGGATGACAACAACACGGTACTAGGCCTCATAGTTTCTCATTTCCTTCTGTAAAGCACAATTCTCAAAGTCTGAAGGCTGTGATGTGTGAGAAGACTAAATTGCAAAATTTCCAAAGAACATTCATCCCTTTCCTTGTCCTCAGCCAAGATGGGGGATCCTCCACTTACCACCCAAATTGCATCTCATCTTTGCATCCAGAATGGTCATTAATTACCAAGTGAAATAAGTCAGACAGAGAAGGATAAATATGGTATGACATCCCTTATATGTGGGAATCTAAAAAGAAATGATAAAAATGAACTTACTTTCAAAACAGAAAGAGACTCACACACTTAGAGAATGGTCGCCCTGGAGGAAGGATAGGAGAAAGGGGTAGTTATAGAGTTTGGGATGGATATGTACACACTGCAGTATTTAAAATGGAGAACCAGCAAGGAGCTTCTGTATAGCACATGGAGTTCTGCTTAATGTAAGGTGGCAGCCTGGGTGGGAGAGAAGAAATATGGGAAAGAATGTATACATGTACATGTATGGCTGAGTTCCTTCACTGTTTACCTGAAACTGTCACAACATTGTTTGTAAATCTGCTATGTGTGTGTTAGTCACTCAATTGTTAGTCACACATTGTTAATCACTCAATAGTGTCCAACTGTTTGTGACCCCATGGACTGTAGCCTGCTAGGCTTCTCTGTCCATGGAATTTTCCAGGCAAGACAAGAATACTCGGATTGGATTGGCAATGGAATGGATTCACATTTCCTTCTCCAAGAGATCTTCCTGACCCAGAGATCAAACCTGGGTCTCCTGCATTGCAGGCAGATTCTTTACCATCTGAGCCATCAGGGAAGCCCCAAATCAACTTTACCCCAATTTAAAATAAAATTAAAAATAACAAAACAGAATGGAGGCTATTCACTGTTTCTCCAAACTGCCATTGGCCACTCTGTACCCTTGGAGTGGGGGTGGGTCAGTCAGTGTAGTCTAATGCAGGTCAGTATAAGAAAGTTCTAGTTTTTTAGAAATTCACAAGCACAAATCCAGGCCTGCAGTGACCCTCAGAGGTCTAGACACAAGTCCCCAGACTTGAAAGGACACAGCCCTGTGACAGCCAAAGTACATGATCTCCAGCTTATCTGCAATTTCCCTCTGTTGCCCTCATTTTCGGCCCTACATCAGCTCTTCTTCTTGTCCCTCTGTTAAAAGGTAGAAGATTTGTAAAGGGAAAGATATACCCAACTAAATGCAGCATTCCAGAGAAAAACAAGAAGAGACAAGGCCTTCTTAAGAGAACAATGCAAAGAAATAGAGAAAAACAATAGAATGGGATACACTAGAGATCTCTTCAAGAAAATTGGAGAGATCAAGGGAACATTTCATGCAAGGATGGGCAAGAACAAGGACAGAAATGGGATGTAATAAAAACAGAATAGAGGAATAAGAAGTGGTAAGAATATACAGAAGAACTATATAAAAAGGGTCTTAATGACCCAGATAACCACACTGTTGTGAACACTCACTTAGAGCCATACATCCTTGAATGAAGAATCCTTAGGAAAAATTACTAGGAACAAAATTAGTGGAAGTGATGGAATTTCAGCTGAGTTATTTCAAATCCTAAAAGATGATGATGTTAAAATGATGCACTCAATATATCAGCAAATTTGGAAAACTTAGCCATGTTCAGAGGACTAGAAAAAGTCAGTTTTTATTCCAATCCCAAAGAAGGGTAATGCCAAAGAATGTTCAAACTACTGTACAATTGTACTCATTTTACATGTTAGTAAGGTTATTCTCAAAATCCTTCAAGCTAGTCTTCAGCGGTAGACAAACCTGTCCGTGTTTTAAGGGCATCAGGATAGCAATAGTTTGACAGTGAGGTGTTAATTTTGTAGAAGCAGGATGTGCTTTATTTACACGTACCATAGTCTTCACAGATCATTGTGAAATAATACTTATTTACTTTACTAAAATAACAAAAGATTTTTAAAACAAGTATAAATCACATAAAGGCAAAGAAATTAACAATCTGTTATCAAAAGCCACATTCTAAGAAAACTTTGTTCTCTTAACAGAGAGAGAAAATCAAATTCCTGTGTGTATCAGCTTACACTTAATAACAAAATTTGTTTATCTGGTTAGTGTTAAAACATCTTTTCCATAAATTTGTAAGAAGTAGCAGTATTCTTCCAAAGGCATCAGAGTGAAATCATAGAAGGCATGTTTAAAATGTGATTGTACTGGAATTGACAAAGCAACCTGGTCATTGCTGTGACACCTAACTCTTTAAAATGATAACTAGAACTATAATTGACAATATTTTATCAGGACATATCAAATCTTCAAGAATTTCACCTAATTTTTGGGATACTTATATTAGCAACATCAATCATACAGTATAACCTAAGAAAACTTACCAGTCCTCCAACAATACTTTGCATGTAATTTAACGTGTCAAATGAACACATGCAGTTTAATATTTCTCTTTGGGATGTCTCATGGGCCTTTTGAAGCACCTGAAAGTCAGCTAGATGTTAAAAGAACTTTATTAGGATTTAATTTTAGGAAGTTCTGCCAAAAAATATCAAAAGGGTTTATAACACTCATTGAGATAGGATAATATAAGGTCACTGTGAAACAACAGTTATTCACTTAGCCAAAGTAACAGAAGCTTTCAAAGGTAAACATAGAACAGGTCACTTTAGAGGTAAAGAAATTTAAAATCCATTATCAAGGGCAGTTCAACATCTCAAGAAAACACAAAATTCTTTTCTTGGGGTCCACTTTTCATAGACCTCTTTTTTTTTTAAACACTTTGTTCAATTAGAAACAGCCACCTTTAAGTCAGGCCTACTTTGTTTTTTCTTAATAAAATGTAATTTCATTTTTTACACCCTTTTTTACTAAAAACACACATGCTACTTTCCTTAAGTAACCATAAACTGTCCTTCATATTAGCATTCTGTAGACTGGTGAACATAAATACCAGTAATAATTTCTAAAAACATTTGCTTTGTTATAGAGAACATCTCAGGATGGCACCAAGCATAATTATTAATAGTCCAAAATCTCTTTAGTTTCTCTGTAAGAGTGAGTTAGTGCTTAGTGATTAATGTTTCAAAATCTTATTTTATTTGGAAATGACCTAGCTATTCAATAAATTTTCATCACTTAGTTTAGGACAACCCTAGAAATTCAAGTAGGAGAAGGCAATGGCAACCCACTCCAGTGTTCTTGCCTGGAGAATCCCAGGGACAGGGGAGCCTGGTGGGATGCCATCTATGGGGTCACACAGAGTCGGACATGACTGAAGCGACTTAGCAGCAGTAGCAGAAATTCAAGTTACCCCGGTCTGGAGAGACTCTTAGACATCCTTAAAGTATAATTCTTCTTCTTCTTCTTTTTTTGATGTATGATGATTCATACTTTTGAAAATATTTTCACATTCATTCTTTTATTTGATCTTCGCCAAATCTTGCAAGATAAGTAAGACAAATATTACCCCCATTTTATAGATAATAAAAAAATAACAAATCTGAGAGACTGAACTGATCAGCTGAACTTAAAAAAAACAAATCTGAGAGACTGAACTTCCAGTTTCACTGGAAGGTCATAAAATAGTTTAGAGCAGAGAATCCAGGCTACCTGGATCGTAATGGGTTCCCCTAACACACTTAGCAAAATTATTTCAGAAAACATGAAAGTTGTTGATCTTTTTGGGCTAGAAGTTTTCATCCTTTGGTGTTCTTGTTCAGTTTCTTCTGATAGGGCCTGCCTTACCCTTTAATGTCCCTCCTCTTCTTCATACCCCTGGAAAACACACACTGGTTAGATCTCTCCTCTTCCAGGAAGCCCTATGAATCTGCCAAGAACTGCCTTCCACTGCTACCTACAGAGATCTGACTATAACAGTTTAACTATAATTATTAATAGAGTTTATCTAAAAGCTCTCATCTCATTTATATATTTTTCTGTTTTAAAAGTTTCTTTACTTGAGTTACTTTCCTTGTTGGCAAATTTAGCTTAAATTAAATCTAGGCACAATAAAAGTATTACACATTGCTGATAATTCAAGACATGATGAGATTAGCAAACAATACCTGATATTAATACCTGATATTTATTAATATTTGATATTTATTAATAATAAAATTAATACCTGATATTTAATATTTCCCAGTACATGTGAACCTGAAATTCATTTAGTTAGTTTCTCTTGTAACTGTTTGATTTGTAAGTGCTTACTTTTCTTTAAGCCAATTGAATTAGAACTCATTTACAAGTTAAACTCCAAAAACAAAGACACACACTGAGACATAGATAAATCCAGAGAGGCAGCCAGAGATCTAATAGCTTTTCACTTGATATTTAAAATGTCTCTTTGACTCTTCCCTCCACCCACCTTGTCTTGAAATTCCAATTTGCCCAAGGCTGAGGCCTCAGGCAAAGTATTTCAAGGACATGGCAAAGGTTGCATGCTCTGCTAAGTCGCTTCATTTATCTCCAGCTGTTGTGACCCCAAGGACTACAGCCTGCTAGGCTCCTTTGTCCATGGGATCCTCTGGCAAGAGTACTGGAGTGGGCCACCATGCCCTCCTCCAAGGGATCTTGCCAACCCAAGGATTAAACCCATATCTGTTGTATCTCTTGTGTCTCTTGCATTGGCAGAAAGATTCTCTCCCTTTAGCCCCATCTAGAAAGCCCAGGTCAGAGAAGGCAATGGCTCCCCACTCCAGTACTCTTGCCTGGAAAATCCCGTGGACAGAGGAGCCTGGTGGGCTGCAGTCCATGGGGTCGCTGGGAGTCGGACATGATGGAGCGACTTCACTTTCACTTTTCCCTTTCATGCATTGGAGAAGGAAATGGCAACCCACTCCAGTGTTCTTGCCTGGAGAATCCCGGTGACGGGGGAGCCTGGTGGGCTGCCATCTCTGGGGTCGCACAGAATCGGACACGACTGAAGCGACTTAGCAGCAGCAGCAGCAGCAGAAAGCCCAGGTAAAGTTTAACTTCGTTTTTTTTTTTTTCCTAGGCAGGCCTTTTTAATGACTAGCTGTTTTAAATTGCATATGCTAGAAGAACCGATTTTGCTGTTTCAAAGGAAATAAGAATCATTTTAACCAGTTTTCTCCAGAGTCTAAAGAATATCATGGCCATCCTGTGTCAAAAAAAGTTATCTTTCCTTTTTGTAGTCATAGTTTTTTTTTTTTTTCTTTTTAAAAAAATTTTATTTTATTTTTAAACTTTACATAATTGTATTAGTTTTGCCAAATATCAAAATGAATCCACCACAGGTATACATGTGTTCCCCATCCTGAACCCTCCTCCCTCCTCCCTCCCCATACCATCCCTCTGGGTCCTCCCAGTGCACTAGCCCCAAGCATCCAGTATTGTGCATCGAACCTGGACTGGCATCTCGTTTCATACATGATATTTTACATGTTTCAATGCCCTTCTCCCAAATCTTCCCACCCTCTCCCTCTCCCACAGAGTCCATAAGACTGTTCTATACATCAGTGTCTCTTTTGCTGTCTCGTACACCGGGTTATTGTTACCATCTTTCTAAATTTCTTATATATGCGTTAGTATACTGTATTGGTGTTTTTCCTTCTGGCTTACTTCACTCTGTATAATAGGCTCCAGTTTCATCCACCTCATTAGAACTGATTCAAATGCATTCTTTTTAATGGCTGAGTAATACTCCATTGTGTATATGTACCACAGCTTTCTTATCCATTCATCTGCTAATGGGCATCTAGGTTGCTTCCATGTCCTGGCTATTATAAACAGTGCTGTGATGAACATTGGGATACACGTGTCTTTTTCAATTCTGGTTTCCTCGGTGTGTATGCCCAGTAGTGGGACTGCTGGGTCATATGGAAGTTCTAATTCCAGTTTTTTAAGGAATTTCCACACTGTTCTCCATAGTGGCTGTACTAGTTTGCATTCCCACCAACAGTGTTAAGAGGGTTCCCTTTTCTCCACACCCTCTCCAGCATCTATTGCTTGTAGACTTTTGGATAGCAGCCATTCTGACTGGTGTGAAATGGTACCTCATTATGGTTTTGATTTGCATTTCTCTGATAATGAGTGATGTTGAGCATCTTTTCATGTGTTTCTTATCCATCTGTATGTCTTCTCTGGAGAAAAGTCTGTTTATTTCTTTGGCCCATTTTTTGATTGGGTCATTTATTTTTCTGGAATTGAGCTGCAGGAGTTGCTTGTATATTTTTGAGATTTGTTGTTTGTCAATTGCTTCATTTGCTATTATTTTCTCCCATTCTGAAGGCTGTCTTTTCACCCTGCTTATAGTTTCCTTTGTTGTGCAGAAGTTTTTAAGTTTAATTAGGTCCCATTTGTTTATTTTTGCTTTTATTTCCAATATTCTGGGAGGTGGGTCATAGAGGATCCTGCTGTGATGTATGTCGGAGAGTGTTTTGCCTATGTTCTCCTCTAGGAGTTTTATAGTTTCTGGTCTTACGTTGAGATCTTTAATCCATTTTGAGTTTATTTTTGTGTGTGGTGTTAGAAAGTGCTCTAGTTTCATTCTTTTACAAGCGGTTGACCAGTTTTCCCAGCACCACTTGTTAAAGAGATTATCTTTAATCCATTGTATATTCTTGCCTCCTTTGTCAAAGATAAGGTGTCCATAGGTGTGTGGGTTTATCTCTGGGCTTTCTATTTTGTTCCATTGATCTATATTTCTGTCTTTGTGCCAGTACCATACTGTCTTGATGACTGTGGCTTTGTAGTAGAGCCTGAAGTCAGGCAGGTTGATTCCTCCAGTTCCATTCTTATTTCTCAAGATTGCTTTGGCTATTCAAGGTTTTTTGTATTTCCATACAAATTGTGAAATTATTTGTTCTAGTTCTGTGAAGAATACTGTTGGTAGCTTGATAGGGATTGCATTGAATCTATAAATTGCTTTGGGTAGTATACTCATTTTCACTATATTGATTCTTCCAATCCATGAACATGGTATATTTCTCCATCTATTAGTGTCCTCTTTGATTTCTTTCACCAGTGTTTTATAGTTTTCTATATATAGGTCTTTAGTTTCTTTAGGTAGATATATTCCTAAGTATTTTATTCTTTCCATTGCAATGGTGAATGGAATTGTTTCCTTAATTTTTCTTTCTGTTTTCTCATTATTAGTGTATAGGAATGCAAGGGATTTCTGTGTGTTGATTTTATATCCTGCAACTTTACTATAGTCATTGATTAGCTCTAGTAATTTTCTGGTGGAGTCTTTAGGGTTTTCTATGTAGAGGATCATGTCATCTGCAAATAGTGAGAGTTTTACTTCTTCTTTTCCAATTTGGATTCCTTTTATTTCTTTTTCTGCTCTGATTGCTGTGGCCAAAACTTCCAAAACTATGTTGAATAGTAGTGGTGAAAGTGGGCACCCTTGTCTTGTTCCTGACTTTAGAGGAAATGCTTTCAATTTTTCACCATTGAGGATAATGTTTGCTGTGGGTTTGTCATATATAGCTTTTATTATGTTGAGGTATGTTCCTTCTATTCCTGCTTTCTGGAGAGTTTTTATCATAAATGGGTGTTGAATTTTGTCAAAGGCTTTCTCTGCATCTATTGAGATAATCATATGGTTTTTATTTTTCAATTTGTTAATGTGGTGTATTACATTGATTGATTTGCGGATATTGAAGAATCCTTGCATCCCTGGGATAAAGCCCACTTGGTCATGGTGTATGATCTTTTTAATGTGTTGTTGGATTCTGATTGCTAGAATTTTGTTAAGGATTTTTGCATCTATGTTCATCAGTGATATTGGCCTGTAGTTTTCTTTTTTTGTGGCATCTTTGTCAGGTTTTGGTATTAGGGTGATGGTGGCCTCATAGAATGAGTTTGGAAGTTTACCTTCCTCTGCAATTTTTTGGAAGAGTTTGAGCAGGATAGGTGTTAGCTCTTCTCTAAATTTTTGGTAGAATTCAGCTGTGAAGCCGTCTGGACCTGGGCTTTTGTTTGCTGGAAGATTTTTGATTACAGTTTCAATTTCCGTGCTTGTGATGGGTCTGTTAAGATTTTCTATTTCTTCCTGGTCCAGTTTTAGAAAGTTGTACTTTTCTAAGAATTTGTCCATTTCTTCCACGTTGTCCGTTTTATTGGCATATAATTGTTGATAGTAGTCTCTTATGATCCTTTGTATTTCTGTGTTGTCTGTTGTGATCTCTCCATTTTCGTTTCTAATTTTATTGATTTGATTTTTCTCCCTTTGTTTCTTGATGAGTCTGGCTAATGGTTTGTCAATTTTATTTACCCTTTCAAAGAACCAGCTTTTGGTTTTGTTGATTTTTGCTATGGTCTCTTTTGTTTCTTTTGCATTTATTTCTGCTCTAATTTTTAAGATTTCTTTCCTTCTACTAACTCTGGGGTTCTTCATTTCTCCCTTTTCTAGTTGCTTTAGGTATAGAGTTAGGTTATTTATTTGACTTTTTTCTTGTTTCTTGAGGTGTGCCTGTATTGCTATGAACTTTCCCCTTAGGACTGCTTTTACCGTGTCCCACAGGTTTTGGGTTGTTGTGTTTTCATTTTCATTCGTTTCTATGCAAATTTTGATTTCTTTCTTGATTTCTTCTGTGATTTGTTGGTTATTCAGCAGTGTGTTGTTCAGCCTCCATATGTTGGAATTTTTAATATTTTTTCTCCTGTAATTGAGGTCTAATCTTACTGCATTGTGGTCAGAAAAGATGCTTGGAATGATTTCTATTTTTTTGAATTTACCAAGGCTAGATTTATGGCCCAGGATGTGATCTATCCTGGAAAAGGTTCCACGTGTGCTTGAGAAAAAGGTGAAATTCATTGTTTTGGGATGAAATGTCCTATAGATATCAACTAGGTCTAACTGGTCTATTGTATCATTTAAAGTTTGTGTTTCCTTGTTAATTTTCTGTTTAGTTGATCTATCCATAGGTGTGAGTGGGGTATTAAAGTCTCCCACTATTATTGTGTTATTGTTAATTTCTCCTTTCATACTTGTTAGCATTTGTCTTACATACTGCGGTGCTCCTGTGTTGGGTGCATATATATATTTATAATTGTTAATTCTTCTTCTTGGGTTGATCCTTTGATCATTATGTAGTGACCTTCTTTGTCTCTTTTCACAGCCTTTGTTTTAAAGTCTATTTTATCTGATATGAGTATTGCTACTCCTGCTTTCTTTTGGTCCCTATTTGCATGGAAAATCTTTTTCCAGCCCTTCACTTTCAGTCTGTATGTGTCCCCTGTTTTGAGGTGGGTCTCCTGTAGACAACATATGTAGGGGTCTTGTTTTTGTATCCATTCAGCCAGTCTTTGTCTTTTGGTTGGGGGCATTCAACCCATTTACGTTTAAGGTAATTACTGATAAGTATGATCCCGTTGCCATTTACTTTATTGTTTGGGGTTCGAATTTATACACCGTTTTTGTGTTTCCTGTCTAGAGAATATCCTTTAGTATTTGTTGGAGAGCTGGTTTGGTGGTGCAGAATTCTCTCAGCTTTTGCTTGTCTGAAAAGCTTTTGATTTCTCCTTCATACTTGAATGAAATCCTTGCTGGGTACAATAATCTGGGCTGTAGGTTATTTTCTTTCATCATTTTAAGTATGTCTTGCCATTCCCTCCTGGCTTGAAGAGTTTCTATTGAAAGATCAGCTGTTATCCTTATGGGAATTCCCTTGTGTGTTATTTGTTGTTTTTCCCTTGCTGCTTTTAATATTTGTTCTTTGTGTTTGGTCTTTGTTAATTTGATTAATATGTGTCTTGGGGTGTTTCTCCTTGGGTTTATCCTGTTTGGGACTCTCTGGGTTTCTTGGACTTGGATGATTATTTCCTTCCCCATTTTAGGGAAGTTTTCAACTATTATCTCCTCAAGTATTTTCTCATGGTCTTTCTTTTTGTCTTCTTCTTCTGGGACCCCTATGATTCGAATGTTGTAGCGTTTAATATTGTCCTGGAGGTCTCTGAGATTGTCCTCATTTCTTTTAATTCATTTTTCTTTTATCCTCTCTGATTCATTTATTTCTACCATTCTATCTTCTAATTCACTAATCCTATCTTCTGCCTCTGTTATTCTACTATTTTTTGCCTCCAGAGTGTTTTTAATTTCATTTATTGCATTATTCATTATATATTGACTCTTTTTTATTTCTTCTAGGTCCTTGTTAAACCTTTCTTGCATCTTCTCAATCCTTGTCTCCAGGCTATTTATCTGTGATTCCATTTTAGTTTCAAGATTTTGGATCAATTTCACTATCATTATTCGGAATTCTTTATTAGGTAGATTCCCTATCTCTTCCTCTTTTGTTTGGTTTGGTGGGCATTTATCCTGTTCCTTTATCTGCTGGGTATTCCTCTGTCTCTTCATCTTGTTTAAATTGCTGAGTTTGGGGTGTCCTTTCTGTATTCTGGCAGTTTGTGGAGTTCTCTTTATTGTGGCTTTTCCTTGCTGTGTGTGGGTTTGTACAGGTGGCTTGTCAAGGTTTCCTGGTTAGGGAAGCTTGTGTCGGTGTTCTGGTGGGTGGAGCTGTATTTCTTCTCTCTTCTTTCGAAGAGTTGGGTTGCTTTTCTGGGTGCCTGATGTCCTCTGCTGGCATTCAGAAGTTGCTTTGTGGAATTTACTTGACATTTAAATGCTCTTTTGATGAATTTGTGGGGGAGAAAGTGTTCTCCCCATCCTACTCCTCTGCCATCTTGGCTCCTCCCCCTGTAGTCATAGTTTTACAGCTAAAATACAGACCCGATAGCGCTCAAATTGACTGTGATAATAGGGGCAGATAGAAACTTGCTAGAGTGGGGGAAACTAAGCTCCCCACCTTCCCAGAGAGATAGGAGAAGTTAAAAGGGACTAGCTGATGGAGAGAGAGACAGGGAGAGATGGGGGGATAGGTGGCAACTGGACAAAGAAAGGAAAGAGAAAGGGGAGTTAGGGTTGTGGGCCAGCTCAAGGGAGAGTCAACTTCAGAAAATGAAGACTTGATCACCTGAAGTATAATTTTGCCATTGTAACATGGACAATGGTCCTTACAAATTGCATAATTCTTTTTCTAATTTTAACTTCTCTTCAGATGATTTTAAGTTAGATTCATGTACGCTAAAGTAGGCAGAGAGGAGGACCTAACCTCTCACCCAGCGCAGTACATTCTCCAACCAACGGACATGAGTTTGCACAAGCTCTGGGAGATGGTGGACAGGGAAGCCTGGTGTGCTGCAGTCTATGCGATTGCAAAGGGCAATCACAACTGAGCAACTGAATAACAACATCTTATCTATAGTGCTAGAAGACTTGCACTCACAGGAGGCAGTCACTCACAGTCAGGGCAGTGTCCAGGCAGGTTAGAAGCAAGGTCAGAGGCCTGCTCTGCTCTGTCTCTGAAGGCCAAGCAAGGCTAATTATTTAATTTCCCTAACACATGCATGCAAAGGTTATTTATATACACGGGAGAATATGGTGAAAGGAATCTTCCCCAAAGTGACCAAGAGGGAGAACACCCTTCAGTGAGTCTTCACTTTGGTGGCCAGTGGTATACAAGAATAGCTTGTGCACCAAATAAATGTGGTAGAAGAGAGGCATGGATAATTCTTGAATATGGAGAAAGGGTCTCCCTTTATTTGTGAGCTTAAACTTCAAACGAATCTTTGTGTGATGCAGCTCAAAGTGGAAGTCATCCTGAACGTGGTAGAACATTCAACACCAATAAGGGCTTCTGTATTTAGTGCAGGAAAAGTGTTGGCGTTTATGAAGAGAAAAACAAAATTTTATTTCTGTGCCTAATGGTGTCACCTTGATCAGAATCTGTGTTGAACATAGCTAAGTTTGAGGAAGCAGTAGTGATCTAAATACACCTGGAAACAGGGCAGTGAAAATAAGATGTAGCTTCTATCACCCCTGGAAAATGACTAGGGAAATTTGCTATCTGTAAAATGTCATCAGTGATGAGAAGGTGGGGAGATTTGGGAGAATAGCATTGAAACATGTATAATATCATGTATGAAACGAGTCGCCAGTCCAGGTTCGATGCACGGTACTGGATGCTTGGGGCTGGTGCACTGGGATGACCCAGAGGGAGGGTAGGGGAGGGAGGAGGGAGGAAGGTTCAGGATGGGGAACGCAGGTATACCTGTGGCGGATTCATTTCGATATTTGGCAAAACGAATACAATATTGTAAAGTTTAAAAATAAAATAAAATAAAATAAAAATGTCATCAGTGAGATAAATAAAAAATAAACAAATTTCACCTGGCAGCAGCTGCCTCTGGATGGCAAGGTTATTTGGGACTGCCCCAAGTTTATTTCTTCTCTGACTCCAAGTTCCCAAAGAGCCTGCAGTGCTGACCCTCAGTGCCTCTCAGTTTTGGAAAGGTCTGATAGAAGGACTCATCCTCTCTCTCTCCTCGCATTTTTAGGCTTACTTTCTTCATGCAGTGTGTTGTGGTGATGCCAGGATTCTGGGGAAAAAAGCACCATCTAAGGTGACAGTGTTTCCAGAATCAGTCTGACTCACTCCTTTACTTTCTCAATATCACCAGGAATAACATTTCTAATTTCTGTCTTTCCAAAAAAAAAAAAAGAACAGAAAGAAAGAAACCTTTATTTTAGATTGTTGTCATCATTAGTGCATCCCTTATGAATTCCCAGCTTCAAACTGTATACACACACTTTTATTTTTCAGGGTGATTTTGACCTGTCAACCTTGAGAGAACACTTGGCTTAAGGGTGGAAAGCCAATCACATCCCCAAAGCTCTTCCCTTGCTGCCTGAATAGGTTCACAACCTCCTATGTTTTCTACATAACACCTGAGTGACAAGTTGATACAGGAATGGGTATTTTTTTTTCTCCTTTGGGAACAACATCATTGTGTTTATGAAGCTGTTTTAATTCAGGGATTTTTTGATAATTTTGATTTGACCAAAGATCCCAAACAATGATATTTTCAACTTTCGCTTTTTCTTGTCCAATGGCAGGACCAATAATCACTTTCTTATTTGACTCAAATATAGTCTGTATTGGTAGAATTGGTATTAGTATTTGTGAAGTGAATCCTTGAATCAGTCCTTGATTACTCAGTCATCCCATCATTCTTTGCTGCCTGAATGTATATCTGATCCAATCAACTAACCTAGAGAAAAATGAAGATCCATTGGGACCTCAGTAATCTAATCAGGTGCCCATTACTGATTGGCTTAGCAGTGAGATGGAGGGATGATGGGAATAGAAAGGCCTATTAGAAGTTTCAAGCTCTGGAGAAGAGGATCAGACTTTTCTAGCTCTAGAGACACCAGCTGGGTTCTCCACAGAGTCTGAGGTCTGAGCATCCCACCAGCCACATCAGAGCAGTAAGTTATCACCTTCAGATAAGGACACCCTTTTTCTTACTTATGGTTAGCTAATCTTGAAGGGAGGCATGTATCTCTGGATGGTAGGGAGGGTTTTCAAAAGATTGTTTCTTTCTAATTAATATATTTCAGGTTTTGGTTTTGCCTCTCATTGTAGTTTTGCCTGAATCTGAAACATTTTAATTTGTGTTTTAGTTGATAACATTTTACAGGCAAAGCTCCTCTAAAAAATAAAGCTTAAGAAGAAAAAAAAATTGGGAAAAAGCCAGGCAAGAATGCTTACTTATAAAAGATTTGAGTTCCCTAAGGTCAGGGTTCCTAAGCTGTGAAGTAAACCCGATATAAGAACACCATCATGTGGGGGTCTCTGTAGTTCCCATGAAAGGATCATAGCTTAAATGAGGTTCATTCTGTTCACTGAGCTATAATAATAAAGGTTTTTTTTTTTTAAGCCACGCTGTGGGGCATGAGGGATCTTAGTTTCCTGACCCTTGTCATGGCAAATGGGCTTCAGTAACTCAGTGAAGGTAGGAGACAGTCTGCGCAGGACCACCCAAGACAGGTGGGTCATGGTGAAGAATTCTGTGAAAACATGGACCACTGGAAAAGGAAATGGCAAACCACTGCAGTATTCTTGCCTAGAGAACACCATGGATAGTATGAAAAGGCAAAAAGATATGACACTGTAAGATGGGCCCCCCAGGTGAGAAGGTGTCCGATATGCTGCTGGTGAAGAGTAGAGGGCCATCACTAATTCATCCAGAAGGAATGAAGCAGCAGGGCAAAAGTAGAAATGACCCTCAGCTGTGGATAAGTCTGGTAGTGAAAGTAAAGTCCAATGCTGGAAAAAAAAAAAAATGCATAGGAACCTTGAATGTTAGGTCCATGAATTAAGGTAAATTGGATGTGGTCAAGCAGGAGATGGCAAGATTGAACATGGACATTCTAGGAATCTGTGAACTGAAATGGATGGGAATGGGTGAATTTAATTCAGATGACCATTGTGTCTACTACCATGGGCAGGAATCCCTTAAAAGAAGTGGAGTAGCCCTCATAGTCAACAAAAGAGTCTGAAATGCAGTGCTTGGGTGCAATCTCAAAAGCAACAGAATAAACTTGAAATGATTCTTATGCAAATCATTCAATAGCACAGTAATTCAAGTCTGTGCCCCAACCATAATGCCAAAGAAGGTGATGTTGATCAGTTCTATGAAGACATACAATACCTTCTGGAACTAACATCAAAAAAGTTGTCCTCTTCATCACAGGGGATTAAAATGAAAAGTAGGAAGTCAAGAGACACCTGGGACAATAGGCAAGTTTGACCTTGAAGTGCAAAATGAAAGACAAAGGCTAATATAGTTTTAAGAGAACAAGCTGGTCATAGCAAATACGCTTATCCAACATTCCAAGACATGACTCTACACATGGAAATTACCAGAGAATCAATACCAAAATCAGACTTATTATGCTATTTGCAGTCAGAGATTGAGTAGCTCTATACAGTCAGTAAAAAACAAGGCCTGGAGCTGACAGTGGCTCAGATCATGAACTCCGTGTTATTAAATTCAGGATTAAATTGAAGAAAGTAGGAAAAGCCACTAGACCACTTAGGTATGACCTAAATCAAATTCCTTATGATTATACAGTGGAGGTGAAGAATCGATTCAAAGGATTAGATCTGGTAGACAGAGTGCCTGAAGAACTATGGACAGAGGTTATAACATTGTACGGGAGGAAACTAAAATCATCCCTAAGAAAAAGAAATGCAAGAAAGCAAAGTGATTGTCTGAAGAGCCTTTATAAATAGCTGAAGAAAGAAGAGAAGTGAAGGGTAAGGGAGAAAGGGAAAGATATACTCAACTGAATACAGAGTTATAGAAAAGAGCAAGGAGAGATAAGAAGACTTTCTTAAAGGGAAATGCAAAGAAATAGAGGAAAACAATAGAATGGGAGAGACTAGATATCTCTTCAAGAAAATTGGAGATATCAAGAAAACATTTCATTCAAAGATGGCCACAAGAAATGACAGAAACAGTATGGACCTAAGAGAAGCTGAAGACATTAAAAAGAGATGGCAAGAATGCATGGAAGAAGTATACATTAAAAAGTCTTAATGACCTGGATAATCATGATGGTATGATCACTCACCTAGAGCCAGACATCCTGGAGTGTGAAATCAAGTGGGCCTTAGAAAGCATTACTATGGACAAAGCTAGTGGTTTGAGGTGAATGGATTTTAAATAGCTCAGTTGGAGCTATTTAAAATCCTAAAATATGATGCTGTTAAAGTGCTGCACTCAATATGTCAGCAAACTTAAAAAAACTCAACAGTGACCATAGGGCTGGAAAAGATCAGTTCATTCCAATCCCAAATAAGGCAATGCCATGGGTGCTGGCATTGTGAGTTGTACTATTTAATCCCTCTGCATGGTGTGAGTACTACCGCACATTGTACTCACTTCACATACTAGCAACGTTATGCTCAAAATCTTTCAATCTAGCCTTCAGCAGTACTGAGCCAAGAAGTTGCAGATATTCAAGCTGGGTTTAAAACAGGCAGAAGAACCAGAGATCAAATTGCCAACATTCTTTGGATCAGGTTGAAAGCAAGGGCGTTCCAAAAGAACATTTACTTTTTCTTGACCACACTAAAACCTTTGACTGTGTGGATCACAAAAAATTGTGGAAAAATCTTAAAGGGATGGAAGTACCAGAAACCCTATCTGTCTCTTGAGAAACCTGTATGGGGGTCAAGAACTAGAAATGGAAAAATTGACTGGTTCCAAACTGGGAAAGAATTAAGACAAGACCATATATGGTCACCCTGCTTATTTACCTTCTATGCAGAGTACATCACAGGAAAAGCTGGACTGGATGAGTCACAAGCTAGAATCAAGATTGTCAGGACAAGTATCAAGAAACTGAGATATGGAGATGATATACAGAAAGTGAAGAGGAACTAAAGAAACTCCAGATGGTGGTGAAAGAGAAGAGTGAAAAAGGTGACTTGCATCTCAACATTAAAAAAACTAGTTCCTGGAATCCAATCCCATCACTTCATGACAAACAGAATGGGAAAAAGTGGAAGTGGTGACAGATTTTATTTTCTTGGACTTCCAAATCCTTACAGATGGTGACTGCAGCCATGAAATTAAAAGGTGTTTGCTCCTTGGAAGGAATGCTATGACAAATCTAGACAGCATATTAAAAAGCAGAGACACCATTTTACCAGCAAAGATGCACATAGTCAAAGCTACGGTTTTTCCCATAGTCATGTATTGATGTGAGAGTTGGACCTTATGGAAGGCTCATTGCTGAAGAACTGATGCTTTTGAACTGTGGTATTGGAGAGACTCTTGAGAGTCCCTTAGACTGCAAGGAGATCCAACCAGTCAATCCTAAAGGAAATCAGTCCTGAATATTCATTGGAAGGACTGATGTCGAAGCTGAAATTCCAATACTTTGGCCACCTGATGTGAAGAGCTGACTCATTTGAAAAGACCCTGATGCTGGGAAAGATTGAAGATGGGAGGAGAAGGGGATGACAGAGGATGAGATGGTTGGATGGCATCACCCACTCAATGGACATGAGTTGAGAAATCTCAGGGAGTTGGTGATGGACAGGGAGGCCTGGCGTGCTGCAGTCCATGGGGTCACAAAGTGTGGGACATGACTGAGCGACTAAACTGAATTGAACTCAAGTTGAGAGTGACTCCTCTGAGCCATTCTCCTTTTTAAAAAAAAATTTATTTTCCTGATTTTTGGTTGCCTTGTTCTTCACTGCTGTGCAGGCCTTTCTCTAGTTGTGGTGAGAGGGAGCTACTCTTCCTTGTGGTGCCCAGGCTTCTCATTGTGGCTTCTCTTGTAGAGCACAGGCTCAGTAGTTGTGACTCCTGGGCTCAGTTGCCCTGGAGCATGTAGTATCGTCCTGGATCAAAAATCAAGGCAGTGTCTCCTGAATCTGCAGGGGGATTCTTTACTCTGAGTCACTAGGGGAGCCTTCTTTTACTATCTTAATATCACCTTGAATAACATCTTTAAATTTCTCTGTTTCCAAAAAGTAAGAGAATCTTTAATTTTACATTGTTGTTTATCATTCACATGGTCCCTTTAGAAACGCCCAACTCCAACCTGTCCAGACCCACTCTTACTTCTGAGAAGTGTCATGACCTGTCCACCTTCAGAGAAGATGTGGCTTGAGGCTGGAAAACCAACCATATCCTGGACAGCTCTTCCTTGCTGCCTGAACACGCTGACAGTCTCCTGTGTTTCCTACATAACACCTGAGTGACAAGCTGATACATGGATGAGTGCATTTTGTTTTATTTGGGAACAACATCACCATTTTCATGAAGCCATTTTATTTTATTTTATTATTATTTATTTATTTTACTTTACAATATTGTATTGGTTTTGCCAAGACAGTATGGTACTGGCACAAAGACAAAAATATAGATCAATGGAACAAAATAGAAAGCCCAGAGATAAACCCACACACCTATGGACACCTTATCTTTGACAAAGGAGGCAAGAATATACAGTGGAGAAAAGACAATCTCTTTAACAAGTGGTGCTGGGAAAACTGGTCAACCACTTGTAAAAGAATGAAACTAGAACACTTTCTAACACCATACACAAAAGAAGCTATTTTAATTCTGGGATATTTTGCTAATTTTGACTTCACCAAAATTCCCCCAATAATGATACTTTGAACTTTTGTTTCTTTTTGTATTCAATGTTAGCAACCAACAATCCTTTCTTGTCTGACTCCCAAGAGTTTACCTGTTCATATTGGTAAAATTCAGTCAATGTTTAGGAAGTGAATAGGTCCTTGATTACCCAGATACCTGATCATTTTCTCCTTCCTGAATGTATATAAGATGCAATGAACTAACCTACAGAAAAAATGAAGATCCAGTCAAGACCAATACAGTGGGAGCTCTATAATCTAATCAGATGTCCCTCTCTGATTGGGTTAGTAGTGGGACAGAGAGATGATGGGAATAGAATGGCCCTTAAAAGCCTCATGCACTGGAGAAGAGGTGTAGACTTTTCTGGTTCTGACACGAGCTAGGTTCTCCACAGGGTTTGAGGTCTGAATGCTCCACCAGCCACAGCAGAGCAGTAAGTTACCACCCTCAGATAAGGATGTCCTTTTCTTACTTATGGCTAGCTAATGTTGAAGGGAGGCATGTGTCTCTGGATGGTAGGCAGGGTTTTCAAAAAGAATCATTTCTCTCCTATGAACACATTTCAGGTTTTGGTTTTGCCTCTCAGGGTAGTTTTGCCTGAATCTCAAACACTGTGAGTTGTGATTTAGCTGGTATCACTTTAAATGTCTATACCAAGCAGATATTTTTGGTGAAATATATCAGTTTGGAATTCTATTTCATGAAATTTAAAATACATATTAGTATACAAATGGCATTCATCTTAGGAATAACTGACAGTGGAGGCTGTGTGGATCCACATGACTCTCCTCTTCCCATAGTGATGGTCAGAATATTTCCCCCATATAAAGATGGAGTCAGTTTTCTTGCACTGTAGTATGCATTCATTTCTAGGTGCAAATGAGTAAGAAAAGCAGTAGATGGACCCAAATGGGCTAGTGGTTGCCTTTGCCTCCTCAGTACTAGTAAAATGTATATTCAAAATACAGAAAGAGTCATCACTTTGTCTCCACTGAGCCCTGCCTAGTGTAATATGGCTAAGTGCCTCTCTTGTTCTACTGCTAGATAGATGACCTTGGCCCTGAGTGGATTCCTTGGAAGAGTAGGGAGACATTCTAATGTGTGCTTCTGCATTGTCTAAAGTTGATCACTTGCTCCCTGGCAGCTTCAACAGGAGTCATTTTGGAGCAGAGTCAGGATGAGTGTCCAGACCCCACCCAGACTCGTTGATCTGGCGGGAAGGCACCTCAAGTCATTGAGGGCCAATGACTTGGACTTTTCTACTCTGGAGAGTCTGCCCATGGAGCTCTCCCCACCACTCTTCCTGGAATCCTTCCTTGGAAGACTTGTTGAGACCCTGAAAGCCATGGTGCAAACCTGGCCCTTTGTCCACCTGCCTCTGGGGCCCTGATTGACCTGCCTCATGTGGGGCCCCTACAAGCTGTGCTGGAAGCACTTGATGTTCTGCTTGCCCAGAAGGTTCGATCCAGGTGAGTCTGATTCCGGGTAATCTGGTAAAATCCTGGGTGTCTCAGGGGAGACACCTGGGGTGAAGTAACGACATCTTCAGAGGGTTCTGAAGATAGCAATGAAGAAGCCTTGGCTCACTAAGGGAAATGTTTTCTGAAAGCATAAGAGTGCCTTCAAAGAAGAGGATCCTGAAAGAATATTCCGCAACTCTTCCCAGTCATGGTTAGAGTTACTAGAAGTGCAGAATCAGAAAGGATAAGAGGGGAAAGGGAGATGGAGGAAAGTAAGGCAGAGAGGGAAGAAGGCAAGGCAGCTGGTGACGTCAGGAATGTGACAACACAGGTGGGCAGTCTTCTGTCAATTTGTGAGGCTTTTTTTTTTTGTACCCTGTGTACCTTTTAATGCATCCTCATCAATCTCCTTCTCCCAGGAGGTGCAAACTGTCGGTGCTAGATTTACAAAACACAAGCCAGAACTTTTGGAGCTTGTGGTCTGGAGCCAGCAGTTATGGGTGCTCAGGTTCACGAATGGCACCAGGGACTGAGCCCAGGTCAACAACAAAGTTGCACTTGGCTCCATTGAAGGTTTTTATAAACCTTTGCCTGAAGGAAAAGACCCTGGACAACTTCCTCACCTACTTCCTTGGGTGGGTGGAACAGAGAAAATCTTCCATCCACCTGTGTTGTAAGAAGCTGAAGATTATTTCAATGCCAATGGACAATATTGTGAAGGACCTGAGCATGGTGCAGCTGGACTGTATCCAGGAGGTGCAAGTGAGTTGCACCTGGAATCTGTCCACCCTGGCCACACTGGCTCCTTTCCTGGGTGAGATGTGTAATTTGCAGAGATTCGTTCTCCTCCCCATCCAGGTGTCTGCCTTCAAGAAGCAGGAAGAGCACCACATTGTGCAAATTACCTCTCAGTTTCTGAGGCTGGACCACCTCCGGGATCTCCATCTGGAGTCTCCCTCCTTCCTTGAAGGCTGCCTGGACCAGATGCTCAGGTGAGTGTGCACCACTGGCTGGGTTACATTGAACATAACATTAGATGTCAAAAGCACAGACTCCTCTGTTGCTCTTTCCTAGAGTGTGGTGATCCCGAACCACACAAATCAAAATAGGAGGTTAAAGTGGTCTACTGGCTCTTGTGAGACACCCTGCTTGGAAGGTATGGAGTAATGACTGGGATGCTTGCATCCCAGAGTTTGCAATTTCCTCCTACCTTGAAGGTGTCTATGTCAAAATGGTAAAAATAGGATAATTAGAAATGACATTGAAGTTAGGAAACTACATCAGATCAGAGCATGCTCTGATGCTCCCAAGGTTTGTGCACATAGTGAATCTGTTCTAAATTCTCTCTGTGTAAAAGGATGTATTGTGCTCTGGATAAGTTAATCCATATATAGAAGAATGGTTCTGGAGAGTATGTTAATTGAGCTGAGAGAAAAGGATCATAAACACTGATAGAAAGCTTGCATACCATGGAGAAATGTCAGTGAGCCCTTTAGACTGGCATCACTGGGATCTTATGTAAGTTGGTTCCTTATGTATGTCTCGCTACAGCATCACCTGGCCAGATAGGATCTGGAGCTCCACATTGGCGTGAACAAAGCCTTACCTTAAACCATTTTGAGATCTCATCTCCCCACACTAATATATTCAGTGATTTCCATACTTGATGCAGACACTTTATGGATCTTTTCATAGAATGTTCTAGTGATTCCATGATCATCATTTACCTTCAGAGGGAAGTGGGAAATGTTGTAATCTTCTTGATAGATGAGGACAGAGTGTCTTTCTGGTACTATGAAGTGACTCAGTTCAACAGTGAGGTTGACAAGGCTCAGACTAGAATGAGACTGGCACATCATTGTATTAATCCTCAAAATGGATGAACAGACAATGCTTAGCCCTATAGAAACCATTTGTTTATCAACTGTATGCAATTGGCACCCCAGTTCCCAAGAGCAAATTGCTTGGATTCTCCCCAGGTGCCTGAAGTCCCCCTTGGGCTGCCTGTCAATAACCAAGTGCCGGCTTACAGAATCAGACTTGACCCACGTGTCCCAGAGCCCAGACATCAGTCAGCTCAAGAGCCTGGATCTCAGCGGTGTCCCCATGACTGACTTTCGGCCTGAGCTCCTCCAAGTTCTGCTGGAGAAAGTCGCAGCCACCCTCCAGGAAGTGGACTTGGACGCGTGTGGGATCACGGACTCCCAGCTGGAGGCCTTCCTGCCTGCCCTGAGCCGCTGCTCCCAGCTCAGGGCCGTCAGCCTGTGTGGGAACCTCCTGTCCACGGCCGTCCTGGAGAAGCTGCTGCGACACACCGCTGTGCTGCCCTGTTTAAGGCAAGAGCGTTATCCCGCCCCTCAGGAGAGTTACAGACCTCGGGGTGTTCTCCTGGAAGCGAGACTTGCCCGGCTTCGGGCTCAGCTGTTGGAGATTCTCAGAGACTTGGGACGTCCCAGGATCATCTGGATAAGCCTCAGCCCCTGTCCTCGCTGTGGGGAGGATGTATGCCATCACATGGAGCCCATTGTATACAGCTGTCCTGCCCCTGCCTAGGGGGTGGCCTGTATCAGAAGCTTTCTTCTGTGCACCTTGCAACTGAAATCTAGAACGTGGGGACATCATGAAGGCAACACAGACCCAGGGTTTCGGACATCTGTTCAACGCGAATGGGAAAAGGAACCGCGTTAGTAGGGCGGCAGAGGGCCGTGGCGGTGGCGCAAGATGGCAGGGGGGAATTATAGAGTCTGGGAGGGGATGGGACGTTCATGTACACGTGCTTTTAGCATCTGATATGAACCCGCGTGGGTCCACGTGGGAGACCCACATGTTAGAGTTACTCCCGGGGAGAAAGTTGTCAAGAAATTGTCGGGAAATCACGTGTGACACCCCTCATTTGTGGAATCCGAAAGGAAATGACCCCAATGAACTTACTTGCAGAAACGGAAGGACTCACGACTTAGAATATGAACTCCTGGTTTGTGTGTGTGGGGGGGGTGGGCGGGGGGAGGAGCGGGGCGTGGGTGTGTGGGAGGGATGGTTGGGCCTTGAGGGAAGTCATGTACACACCACTGTGTTTGGACTGGATAACCACCGGGAACCTATCCTATCGCTCATGGAGCTCTGCTCAAAGTTTTGTGCCGGCCGGGATTGGAGGGCTGATCTGGGGAGAATGGGTACGTGGGTTATCTATACTGAATCCCTTGGCCCTTCACCTGAAACTATGGCAACCCTGTTAAGTGGCTACGTCCCAACACAGAATGCTTTCGCTGTTAAACAAACAAATTTTTGAAGCAGAGAACTTGTCAAGAATAAGAAGATGCTCCAGGTTACCAAAGAGGAAGGAAATCTAAAATGAGAGTGGATACATGCACAGATATCACTTATTGATGATGTGGTATAGCAAGAAAATTATAGGACCTTAAGAAGCAAATCTACACCAAAAAAATTAATCAAATGAAATAAAGAAAGACCCGTGGAAAATCTACTGCTGTCCTCCCTGACGTATTACTCTGTGTTCAGTTCAGGCCTCGATGATCTCAAGTCACTTACTCAAAAAGAGAAAAACAGCACCGTGCTGTCCATGGTACAAAACCTGACTATTCTCAGAGTTTCTTTATTCTGTGTGGAACATCTCCTTTGTGTGTGTGTGTGTGTGTGTGTGTGTGTGCACGTGTGTGTGTGTGCACGTGTGTGTGTGTGTGTGTGTGTGGGAGGGCGGGGGCATGCACTAGGGCAAGTGAGGGCATGCTGGCACGTGGGCGTGTCCTGGCTTAGTCACTCAGTCATGTCCGACTCTTTGGAACCCCACGGACTCTAGCCCACCAGGCTCCTCTGTGCATGGAATTCCCCAGGCACGGACACTGTAGTGGGTTGCCATTCCCTTGTCCGGGGGATCTTCCCAACCCAGGGATGGAACCCAGGTCTCCGGCATGGCAGGCAGATGCTTTACCAGCTGAGCCACAAGGGAAGCACGACTGTCTATATCTCAGTTCTCATGGTAGAATTCAGTCAGCGTTTGCGAAGTGAATGGTGAATGCAGAAAGGATCCTGCATTACCCGGCCGCCCCGTCAACCTCTGCTCCCTGAATCGACTGATAGAAGTGAAGATCCAAGCGGGATCAATCCAATGAGAGCTCTATAGACTGATCAGGTGCCCGTTTCTGATTGGCTTCGCAGTGGGCCAGAGGGATGATGGGAATACAAAGTCCTTTTCTGGCTCTGGAGTCACAGCTGGGTTCTCCGCAGTGTCGACGCCTGAGCGCCCTGCAAGCCACAGCAGAGCAGTAAGTGACTACCCTCCGATGAGGACGTCCTTTCCTTGCTTAAGGTAAGCGAGCTAATGGTGAAGGGTAGCGTGTGCCTCTGGATGGCAAGGAGAGTTTTCAATAAAATCATTTCTTTCCCAAGAACGCATTTCAGGGTCTGATTTGGCCTCTCAAGGTAGTTTTACCTGAATCTCATCACATTTTCATCAGTGATGTAGCTGGAATCATTTTAAATGTCTTTAGGGAGCAGACGTCATTCATGAAACACATCGGTTTGGAATTTGCCTTCTTTGCAGGGTGTTTAAAATGCGTATCGAGCACACAGTCGGCATTCGTGTTTGGCTCCTCGGTACGAGTGAGACGCGTGTTCCAAGCGGGCAGAGAGATAGCACTTTGTCCCCCACTGGGCCCTGTCTAGTGTTCCTACGGCTACGAGCCTCACTTGCACCCCGGCTAGCGCAGTGCCCTTGGCCCTGAGTGGCTTGCATGGAAGGGAAGGGAGACCGTGTAAGGTGTGCTCCTGCATTGTCTAAAACGGATCCCTTGATCTCTGGCAGCTTCCACAGGAGTCGTCTTGGAGCGGAGTCAGGATGAGTGCCCCGACCCCACCCAGACTCCTTGACCTGGCGGGAAGGCACTTGCTGAGGGCCGAAGACCTGGACGTTTCTACTCTGGAGAGTGTGCCCACGGAGCTCTTCCCGCCCCTCTTCCTGGAAGCCTTTGACGGATATCGGACTGAGACCCTAAAAGCCATGGTGCAAACCTGGCCCTTTGTCCGCCTGCCTCTGGGGGCCCTGATTGACCTGCCTCATGTGGGGCCCCTACAAGCCGTGCTGGAAGCACTGGATGTTCTGCTTGCCCAGAAGGTTCGATCCAGGTGAGTCGGTCATGGGAACCTGGTCAAATCCTGGCAGTGCCCAGGAAGACGGCTGGGCTGAGAGAACGTAGATGGAACGGGATAGATCGGAGGGTTCTCAAGAGGGCAACGAAGAAGCCTTGGTTGGCTATGAGAAATACCTTCTGGTAGCGGAAGGGTGGCTTAAATGAAGGGGAGCCTTCTAGAATATCCGCTCCCCCCACCCAATCACGCTTAGACTTACTAGAGTGGACGATCAGGCAGGAAAAGAGGGCAAAGGGGGGTGGAGGAAAGTGAGGCAGAGAAGGAAGAGGGCAAGGCAGCTGGTGACCTCAGGAAGATTAAGTTACAGCACAGGTAGGCAGTGTGTTTTCCCAATGGGAGGCTGTGGTCTTGTTTTTTTCGGTTTCTGTTTGTTTGTTTGTTTCTGACGGTGTGGATCGTACTACATCATTACCAATCTCCTTCTTCCTTCTTCTCCCAGGAGGTGCAAACTGCGGGTGCTAGATTTACGAAAGACGGGCCAGAACTTCTGGAGCATGTGGTCTGGAGCCAGCAGTTATGGGTGCTCAGGCTCACGGATGGCAGCAGTGGCTGAGCCCAGGTCAATGACGAGGCAGCCCTCGACTCCACTGAAGGTTTTTCTAGACCTGTGCCTGAAGAAAAGGACCCTGGACAACTTCCTCACCTACTTCCTTCGGTGGGTGGAGCAGAGAAAGTCTTCCATCCACCTATGTTGCAAGAAGCTGAAGATCGTCTCCATGCCAATGGACAAGATCGTGAAGGTCCTGAGCGCGGTGCAGCTGGACTGTATCCAGGAGGTGCAAGTGAGTTGCACCTGGAGTCTGTCCACCCTGGCCACACTCGCCCCTTTCCTGGGTGAGATGAGTAACTTGCAGAGACTCCATCTCTCCCACGTCCACGTGTCTGCCTTCAAGAAGCAGGAGCACGATCACGTTGTGCAAATCACCTCCCAGTTCCGGAGGCTGGGCCACCTCCGGGACCTCCATCTGGAGTCTCCTTCCTTCCTTGAAGGCTGCCTGGACCAGATGCTCAGGTGAGTGTGGTAACCTTAAACACAACATTAGAACGTCCAAAGGACCGTCTCTCACGGTGCTCTGTCCTGGGGTGTGGTGTCCCACAACCCCGCAAGTCAAGGGAGGGGGTGAAGCTGATCGAGTGGGGCCCGTGAGGTGGTAGAGAGTATTATCTGGGGGTGTTGGCCTCCCAGAGTCGGTAATTTCCTCCTAACTCGGAGGCATCTATGTTATCATGGTAAACATAGGGAAGCGAACAGGACACTGAAGTGGGGAAACGACATCAGATCAGAGCATCCCTGAAGAGAAGCTCCGTGCTCCCCAGGTCGGTGCCCTCAGTGAACCCTGTTGTAAAGGCCCTGTCTGTAAGAGATGGTGTGGTGCTCTACAGTTGGTTCCTGAGGCACGTCTCCCTAGAGCCTGGCCTGGCCAGAGATGTAGGATCTGGGGCTCCACCTGGGGCTGAAGGAAGCCTTACCCGAAACCATTTTTCGATCTCCTTCTCACGCTAATATTCAATAATGTCCACACTCGATGGAGGTGCTCTATGGCTCTCCTCACAGCATGTTCTTGCGATGCCATGATCTTCACTCGTCCTCAGAAGGAAGTGGAGCACGTGGTACTCCGCTCCATAGATGAGGAGAGAGTGTCTTTGAGACACTGTGCAGGGATTCGGTGCCACAGTGAGGCTGAGAGCCCTCAGACTAGAATGAGACGGGGCAAATCGGCATGTTGACCCTCAGTGGATGGTCAGACTCATATCAGTCTTTGTAGCAACCTTTTGTCTATCAGCTGTATGCAACCTGGCACCCGGTTCCCAAGAACTAATTGCTTGGTTTCTCCCCAGGTGCCTGAGGTCCCCCTTGGACAGCCTGTCAATAACCAAGTGCCGGCTTACAGAATCAGACTTGACCCACGTGTCCCAGAGCCCAGACATCAGTCAGCTCAAGAGCCTGGATCTCAGCGGTGTCCCCATGACTGACTTTCGGCCTGAGCTCCTCCAAGTTCTGCTGGAGAAAGTCGCAGCCACCCTCCAGGAAGTGGACTTGGACGCGTGTGGGATCACGGACTCCCAGCTGGAGGCCTTCCTGCCTGCCCTGAGCCGCTGCTCCCAGCTCAGGGCCGTCAGCCTGTGTGGGAACCTCCTGTCCGCGGCCGTCCTGGAGAAGCTGCTGCGACACACCGCTGTGCTGCCCTGTTTAAGGCAAGAGCGTTATCCCGCCCCTCAGGAGAGTTACAGACCTCGGGGTGTTCTCCTGGAAGCGAGACTTGCCCGGCTTCGGGCTCAGCTGTTGGAGATTCTCAGAGACTTGGGACGTCCCAGGATCATCTGGATAAGCCTCAGCCCCTGTCCTCGCTGTGGGGAGGATGTATGCCATCACATGGAGCCCATTGTATACAGCTGTCCTGCCCCTGCCTAGGGGGTGGCCTGTATCAGAAGCTTTCTTCTGTGCACCTTGCAACTGAAATCTAGAACGTGGGGACATCGTGAAGGCAACACAGACCCAGGGTTTCGGACATCTGTTCAACGCGAATGGGAAAAGGAACCGCGTTAGTAGGGCGGCAGAGGGCCGTGGCGGTGGCGCAAGATGGCAGGGGGGAATTATAGAGTCTGGGAGGGGATGGGACGTTCATGTACACGTGCTTTTAGCATCTGATATGAACCCGCGTGGGTCCACGTGGGAGACCCACGTGTTAGAGTTACTCCCGGGGAGAAAGTTGTCAGGAAATTGTTGGGAAATCGCGTATGACACCCCTCATTTGTGGAATCCGAAAGGAAATGACCCCAATGAACTTACTTGCAGAAACGGAAGGACTCACGACTTAGAATATGAACTCCTGGTTTGTGTGTGTGGGGGGGGGGTGGGCGGGGGGAGGAGCGGGGCGTGGGTGTGTGGGAGGGATGGTTGGGCCTTGAGGGAAGTCATGTACACACCACTGTGTTTGGACTGGATAACCACCGGGAACCTATCCTATCGCTCATGGAGCTCTGCTCAAAGTTTTGTGCCGGCCCGGATTGGAGGGCTGATCTGGGGAGAATGGGTACGTGGGTTATCTATACTGAATCCCTTGGCCCTTCACCTGAAACTATGGCAACCCTGTTAAGTGGCTACGTCCCAACACAGAATGCTTTCGCTGTTAAACAAACAAATTTTTGAAGCAGAGAACTTGTCAAGAATAAGAAGATGCTCCAGGTTACCAAAGAGGAAGGAAATCTAAAATGAGAGTGGATACATGCACAGATATCACTTATTGATGATGTGGTATAGCAAGAAAATTATAGGACCTTAAGAAGCAAATCTACACCAAAAAAATTAATCAAATGAAATAAAGAAAGACCCGTGGAAAATCTACTGCTGTCCTCCCTGACGTATTACTCTGTGTTCAGTTCAGGCCTCGATGATCTCAAGTCACTTACTCAAAAAGAGAAAAACAGCACCGTGCTGTCCATGGTACAAAACCTGACTATTCTCAGAGTTTCTTTATTCTGTGTGGAACATCTCCTTTGTGTGTGTGTGTGTGTGTGTGTGCACGTGTGTGTGTGTGCACGTGTGTGTGTGTGTGTGTGTGGGAGGGCGGGGGCATGCACTAGGGCAAGTGAGGGCATGCTGGCACGTGGGCGTGTCCTGGCTTAGTCACTCAGTCATGTCCGACTCTTTGGAACCCCACGGACTCTAGCCCACCAGGCTCCTCTGTGCATGGAATTCCCCAGGCACGGACACTGTAGTGGGTTGCCATTCCCTTGTCCGGGGGATCTTCCCAACCCAGGGATGGAACCCAGGTCTCCGGCATGGCAGGCAGATGCTTTACCAGCTGAGCCACAAGGGAAGCACGACTGTCTATATCTCAGTTCTCATGGTAGAATTCAGTCAGCGTTTGCGAAGTGAATGGTGAATGCAGAAAGGATCCTGCATTACCCGGCCGCCCCGTCAACCTCTGCTCCCTGAATCGACTGATAGAAGTGAAGATCCAAGCGGGATCAATCCAATGAGAGCTCTATAGACTGATCAGGTGCCCGTTTCTGATTGGCTTCGCAGTGGGCCAGAGGGATGATGGGAATACAAAGTCCTTTTCTGGCTCTGGAGTCACAGCTGGGTTCTCCGCAGTGTCGACGCCTGAGCGCCCTGCAAGCCACAGCAGAGCAGTAAGTGACTACCCTCCGATGAGGACGTCCTTTCCTTGCTTAAGGTAAGCGAGCTAATGGTGAAGGGTAGCGTGTGCCTCTGGATGGCAAGGAGAGTTTTCAATAAAATCATTTCTTTCCCAAGAACGCATTTCAGGGTCTGATTTGGCCTCTCAAGGTAGTTTTACCTGAATCTCATCACATTTTCATCAGTGATGTAGCTGGAATCATTTTAAATGTCTTTAGGGAGCAGACGTCATTCATGAAACACATCGGTTTGGAATTTGCCTTCTTTGCAGGGTGTTTAAAATGCGTATCGAGCACACAGTCGGCATTCGTGTTTGGCTCCTCGGTACGAGTGAGACGCGTGTTCCAAGCGGGCAGAGAGATAGCACTTTGTCCCCCACTGGGCCCTGTCTAGTGTTCCTACGGCTACGAGCCTCACTTGCACCCCGGCTAGCGCAGTGCCCTTGGCCCTGAGTGGCTTGCATGGAAGGGAAGGGAGACCGTGTAAGGTGTGCTCCTGCATTGTCTAAAACGGATCCCTTGATCTCTGGCAGCTTCCACAGGAGTCGTCTTGGAGCGGAGTCAGGATGAGTGCCCCGACCCCACCCAGACTCCTTGACCTGGCGGGAAGGCACTTGCTGAGGGCCGAAGACCTGGACGTTTCTACTCTGGAGAGTGTGCCCACGGAGCTCTTCCCGCCCCTCTTCCTGGAAGCCTTTGACGGATATCGGACTGAGACCCTAAAAGCCATGGTGCAAACCTGGCCCTTTGTCCGCCTGCCTCTGGGGGCCCTGATTGACCTGCCTCATGTGGGGCCCCTACAAGCCGTGCTGGAAGCACTGGATGTTCTGCTTGCCCAGAAGGTTCGATCCAGGTGAGTCGGTCATGGGAACCTGGTCAAATCCTGGCAGTGCCCAGGAAGACGGCTGGGCTGAGAGAACGTAGATGGAACGGGATAGATCGGAGGGTTCTCAAGAGGGCAACGAAGAAGCCTTGGTTGGCTATGAGAAATACCTTCTGGTAGCGGAAGGGTGGCTTAAATGAAGGGGAGCCTTCTAGAATATCCGCTCCCCCCACCCAATCACGCTTAGACTTACTAGAGTGGACGATCAGGCAGGAAAAGAGGGCAAAGGGGGGTGGAGGAAAGTGAGGCAGAGAAGGAAGAGGGCAAGGCAGCTGGTGACCTCAGGAAGATTAAGTTACAGCACAGGTAGGCAGTGTGTTTTCCCAATGGGAGGCTGTGGTCTTGTTTTTTTCGGTTTCTGTTTGTTTGTTTGTTTCTGACGGTGTGGATCGTACTACATCATTACCAATCTCCTTCTTCCTTCTTCTCCCAGGAGGTGCAAACTGCGGGTGCTAGATTTACGAAAGACGGGCCAGAACTTCTGGAGCATGTGGTCTGGAGCCAGCAGTTATGGGTGCTCAGGCTCACGGATGGCAGCAGTGGCTGAGCCCAGGTCAATGACGAGGCAGCCCTCGACTCCACTGAAGGTTTTTCTAGACCTGTGCCTGAAGAAAAGGACCCTGGACAACTTCCTCACCTACTTCCTTCGGTGGGTGGAGCAGAGAAAGTCTTCCATCCACCTATGTTGCAAGAAGCTGAAGATCGTCTCCATGCCAATGGACAAGATCGTGAAGGTCCTGAGCGCGGTGCAGCTGGACTGTATCCAGGAGGTGCAAGTGAGTTGCACCTGGAGTCTGTCCACCCTGGCCACACTCGCCCCTTTCCTGGGTGAGATGAGTAACTTGCAGAGACTCCATCTCTCCCACGTCCACGTGTCTGCCTTCAAGAAGCAGGAGCACGATCACGTTGTGCAAATCACCTCCCAGTTCCGGAGGCTGGGCCACCTCCGGGACCTCCATCTGGAGTCTCCTTCCTTCCTTGAAGGCTGCCTGGACCAGATGCTCAGGTGAGTGTGGTAACCTTAAACACAACATTAGAACGTCCAAAGGACCGTCTCTCACGGTGCTCTGTCCTGGGGTGTGGTGTCCCACAACCCCGCAAGTCAAGGGAGGGGGTGAAGCTGATCGAGTGGGGCCCGTGAGGTGGTAGAGAGTATTATCTGGGGGTGTTGGCCTCCCAGAGTCGGTAATTTCCTCCTAACTCGGAGGCATCTATGTTATCATGGTAAACATAGGGAAGCGAACAGGACACTGAAGTGGGGAAACGACATCAGATCAGAGCATCCCTGAAGAGAAGCTCCGTGCTCCCCAGGTCGGTGCCCTCAGTGAACCCTGTTGTAAAGGCCCTGTCTGTAAGAGATGGTGTGGTGCTCTACAGTTGGTTCCTGAGGCACGTCTCCCTAGAGCCTGGCCTGGCCAGAGATGTAGGATCTGGGGCTCCACCTGGGGCTGAAGGAAGCCTTACCCGAAACCATTTTTCGATCTCCTTCTCACGCTAATATTCAATAATGTCCACACTCGATGGAGGTGCTCTATGGCTCTCCTCACAGCATGTTCTTGCGATGCCATGATCTTCACTCGTCCTCAGAAGGAAGTGGAGCACGTGGTACTCCGCTCCATAGATGAGGAGAGAGTGTCTTTGAGACACTGTGCAGGGATTCGGTGCCACAGTGAGGCTGAGAGCCCTCAGACTAGAATGAGACGGGGCAAATCGGCATGTTGACCCTCAGTGGATGGTCAGACTCATATCAGTCTTTGTAGCAACCTTTTGTCTATCAGCTGTATGCAACCTGGCACCCGGTTCCCAAGAACTAATTGCTTGGTTTCTCCCCAGGTGCCTGAGGTCCCCCTTGGACAGCCTGTCAATAACCAAGTGCCGGCTTACAGAATCAGACTTGACCCACGTGTCCCAGAGCCCAGACATCAGTCAGCTCAAGAGCCTGGATCTCAGCGGTGTCCCCATGACTGACTTTCGGCCTGAGCTCCTCCAAGTTCTGCTGGAGAAAGTCGCAGCCACCCTCCAGGAAGTGGACTTGGACGCGTGTGGGATCACGGACTCCCAGCTGGAGGCCTTCCTGCCTGCCCTGAGCCGCTGCTCCCAGCTCAGGGCCGTCAGCCTGTGTGGGAACCTCCTGTCCGCGGCCGTCCTGGAGAAGCTGCTGCGACACACCGCTGTGCTGCCCTGTTTAAGGCAAGAGCGTTATCCCGCCCCTCAGGAGAGTTACAGACCTCGGGGTGTTCTCCTGGAAGCGAGACTTGCCCGGCTTCGGGCTCAGCTGTTGGAGATTCTCAGAGACTTGGGACGTCCCAGGATCATCTGGATAAGCCTCAGCCCCTGTCCTCGCTGTGGGGAGGATGTATGCCATCACATGGAGCCCATTGTATACAGCTGTCCTGCCCCTGCCTAGGGGGTGGCCTGTATCAGAAGCTTTCTTCTGTGCACCTTGCAACTGAAATCTAGAACGTGGGGACATCGTGAAGGCAACACAGACCCAGGGTTTCGGACATCTGTTCAACGCGAATGGGAAAAGGAACCGCGTTAGTAGGGCGGCAGAGGGCCGTGGCGGTGGCGCAAGATGGCAGGGGGGAATTATAGAGTCTGGGAGGGGATGGGACGTTCATGTACACGTGCTTTTAGCATCTGATATGAACCCGCGTGGGTCCACGTGGGAGACCCACGTGTTAGAGTTACTCCCGGGGAGAAAGTTGTCAGGAAATTGTTGGGAAATCGCGTATGACACCCCTCATTTGTGGAATCCGAAAGGAAATGACCCCAATGAACTTACTTGCAGAAACGGAAGGACTCACGACTTAGAATATGAACTCCTGGTTTGTGTGTGTGGGGGGGGGGTGGGCGGGGGGAGGAGCGGGGCGTGGGTGTGTGGGAGGGATGGTTGGGCCTTGAGGGAAGTCATGTACACACCACTGTGTTTGGACTGGATAACCACCGGGAACCTATCCTATCGCTCATGGAGCTCTGCTCAAAGTTTTGTGCCGGCCCGGATTGGAGGGCTGATCTGGGGAGAATGGGTACGTGGGTTATCTATACTGAATCCCTTGGCCCTTCACCTGAAACTATGGCAACCCTGTTAAGTGGCTACGTCCCAACACAGAATGCTTTCGCTGTTAAACAAACAAATTTTTGAAGCAGAGAACTTGTCAAGAATAAGAAGATGCTCCAGGTTACCAAAGAGGAAGGAAATCTAAAATGAGAGTGGATACATGCACAGATATCACTTATTGATGATGTGGTATAGCAAGAAAATTATAGGACCTTAAGAAGCAAATCTACACCAAAAAAATTAATCAAATGAAATAAAGAAAGACCCGTGGAAAATCTACTGCTGTCCTCCCTGACGTATTACTCTGTGTTCAGTTCAGGCCTCGATGATCTCAAGTCACTTACTCAAAAAGAGAAAAACAGCACCGTGCTGTCCATGGTACAAAACCTGACTATTCTCAGAGTTTCTTTATTCTGTGTGGAACATCTCCTTTGTGTGTGTGTGTGTGTGTGTGTGTGTGCACGTGTGTGTGTGTGCACGTGTGTGTGTGTGTGTGTGTGGGAGGGCGGGGGCATGCACTAGGGCAAGTGAGGGCATGCTGGCACGTGGGCGTGTCCTGGCTTAGTCACTCAGTCATGTCCGACTCTTTGGAACCCCACGGACTCTAGCCCACCAGGCTCCTCTGTGCATGGAATTCCCCAGGCACGGACACTGTAGTGGGTTGCCATTCCCTTGTCCGGGGGATCTTCCCAACCCAGGGATGGAACCCAGGTCTCCGGCATGGCAGGCAGATGCTTTACCAGCTGAGCCACAAGGGAAGCACGACTGTCTATATCTCAGTTCTCATGGTAGAATTCAGTCAGCGTTTGCGAAGTGAATGGTGAATGCAGAAAGGATCCTGCATTACCCGGCCGCCCCGTCAACCTCTGCTCCCTGAATCGACTGATAGAAGTGAAGATCCAAGCGGGATCAATCCAATGAGAGCTCTATAGACTGATCAGGTGCCCGTTTCTGATTGGCTTCGCAGTGGGCCAGAGGGATGATGGGAATACAAAGTCCTTTTCTGGCTCTGGAGTCACAGCTGGGTTCTCCGCAGTGTCGACGCCTGAGCGCCCTGCAAGCCACAGCAGAGCAGTAAGTGACTACCCTCCGATGAGGACGTCCTTTCCTTGCTTAAGGTAAGCGAGCTAATGGTGAAGGGTAGCGTGTGCCTCTGGATGGCAAGGAGAGTTTTCAATAAAATCATTTCTTTCCCAAGAACGCATTTCAGGGTCTGATTTGGCCTCTCAAGGTAGTTTTACCTGAATCTCATCACATTTTCATCAGTGATGTAGCTGGAATCATTTTAAATGTCTTTAGGGAGCAGACGTCATTCATGAAACACATCGGTTTGGAATTTGCCTTCTTTGCAGGGTGTTTAAAATGCGTATCGAGCACACAGTCGGCATTCGTGTTTGGCTCCTCGGTACGAGTGAGACGCGTGTTCCAAGCGGGCAGAGAGATAGCACTTTGTCCCCCACTGGGCCCTGTCTAGTGTTCCTACGGCTACGAGCCTCACTTGCACCCCGGCTAGCGCAGTGCCCTTGGCCCTGAGTGGCTTGCATGGAAGGGAAGGGAGACCGTGTAAGGTGTGCTCCTGCATTGTCTAAAACGGATCCCTTGATCTCTGGCAGCTTCCACAGGAGTCGTCTTGGAGCGGAGTCAGGATGAGTGCCCCGACCCCACCCAGACTCCTTGACCTGGCGGGAAGGCACTTGCTGAGGGCCGAAGACCTGGACGTTTCTACTCTGGAGAGTGTGCCCACGGAGCTCTTCCCGCCCCTCTTCCTGGAAGCCTTTGACGGATATCGGACTGAGACCCTAAAAGCCATGGTGCAAACCTGGCCCTTTGTCCGCCTGCCTCTGGGGGCCCTGATTGACCTGCCTCATGTGGGGCCCCTACAAGCCGTGCTGGAAGCACTGGATGTTCTGCTTGCCCAGAAGGTTCGATCCAGGTGAGTCGGTCATGGGAACCTGGTCAAATCCTGGCAGTGCCCAGGAAGACGGCTGGGCTGAGAGAACGTAGATGGAACGGGATAGATCGGAGGGTTCTCAAGAGGGCAACGAAGAAGCCTTGGTTGGCTATGAGAAATACCTTCTGGTAGCGGAAGGGTGGCTTAAATGAAGGGGAGCCTTCTAGAATATCCGCTCCCCCCACCCAATCACGCTTAGACTTACTAGAGTGGACGATCAGGCAGGAAAAGAGGGCAAAGGGGGGTGGAGGAAAGTGAGGCAGAGAAGGAAGAGGGCAAGGCAGCTGGTGACCTCAGGAAGATTAAGTTACAGCACAGGTAGGCAGTGTGTTTTCCCAATGGGAGGCTGTGGTCTTGTTTTTTTCGGTTTCTGTTTGTTTGTTTGTTTCTGACGGTGTGGATCGTACTACATCATTACCAATCTCCTTCTTCCTTCTTCTCCCAGGAGGTGCAAACTGCGGGTGCTAGATTTACGAAAGACGGGCCAGAACTTCTGGAGCATGTGGTCTGGAGCCAGCAGTTATGGGTGCTCAGGCTCACGGATGGCAGCAGTGGCTGAGCCCAGGTCAATGACGAGGCAGCCCTCGACTCCACTGAAGGTTTTTCTAGACCTGTGCCTGAAGAAAAGGACCCTGGACAACTTCCTCACCTACTTCCTTCGGTGGGTGGAGCAGAGAAAGTCTTCCATCCACCTATGTTGCAAGAAGCTGAAGATCGTCTCCATGCCAATGGACAAGATCGTGAAGGTCCTGAGCGCGGTGCAGCTGGACTGTATCCAGGAGGTGCAAGTGAGTTGCACCTGGAGTCTGTCCACCCTGGCCACACTCGCCCCTTTCCTGGGTGAGATGAGTAACTTGCAGAGACTCCATCTCTCCCACGTCCACGTGTCTGCCTTCAAGAAGCAGGAGCACGATCACGTTGTGCAAATCACCTCCCAGTTCCGGAGGCTGGGCCACCTCCGGGACCTCCATCTGGAGTCTCCTTCCTTCCTTGAAGGCTGCCTGGACCAGATGCTCAGGTGAGTGTGGTAACCTTAAACACAACATTAGAACGTCCAAAGGACCGTCTCTCACGGTGCTCTGTCCTGGGGTGTGGTGTCCCACAACCCCGCAAGTCAAGGGAGGGGGTGAAGCTGATCGAGTGGGGCCCGTGAGGTGGTAGAGAGTATTATCTGGGGGTGTTGGCCTCCCAGAGTCGGTAATTTCCTCCTAACTCGGAGGCATCTATGTTATCATGGTAAACATAGGGAAGCGAACAGGACACTGAAGTGGGGAAACGACATCAGATCAGAGCATCCCTGAAGAGAAGCTCCGTGCTCCCCAGGTCGGTGCCCTCAGTGAACCCTGTTGTAAAGGCCCTGTCTGTAAGAGATGGTGTGGTGCTCTACAGTTGGTTCCTGAGGCACGTCTCCCTAGAGCCTGGCCTGGCCAGAGATGTAGGATCTGGGGCTCCACCTGGGGCTGAAGGAAGCCTTACCCGAAACCATTTTTCGATCTCCTTCTCACGCTAATATTCAATAATGTCCACACTCGATGGAGGTGCTCTATGGCTCTCCTCACAGCATGTTCTTGCGATGCCATGATCTTCACTCGTCCTCAGAAGGAAGTGGAGCACGTGGTACTCCGCTCCATAGATGAGGAGAGAGTGTCTTTGAGACACTGTGCAGGGATTCGGTGCCACAGTGAGGCTGAGAGCCCTCAGACTAGAATGAGACGGGGCAAATCGGCATGTTGACCCTCAGTGGATGGTCAGACTCATATCAGTCTTTGTAGCAACCTTTTGTCTATCAGCTGTATGCAACCTGGCACCCGGTTCCCAAGAACTAATTGCTTGGTTTCTCCCCAGGTGCCTGAGGTCCCCCTTGGACAGCCTGTCAATAACCAAGTGCCGGCTTACAGAATCAGACTTGACCCACGTGTCCCAGAGCCCAGACATCAGTCAGCTCAAGAGCCTGGATCTCAGCGGTGTCCCCATGACTGACTTTCGGCCTGAGCTCCTCCAAGTTCTGCTGGAGAAAGTCGCAGCCACCCTCCAGGAAGTGGACTTGGACGCGTGTGGGATCACGGACTCCCAGCTGGAGGCCTTCCTGCCTGCCCTGAGCCGCTGCTCCCAGCTCAGGGCCGTCAGCCTGTGTGGGAACCTCCTGTCCGCGGCCGTCCTGGAGAAGCTGCTGCGACACACCGCTGTGCTGCCCTGTTTAAGGCAAGAGCGTTATCCCGCCCCTCAGGAGAGTTACAGACCTCGGGGTGTTCTCCTGGAAGCGAGACTTGCCCGGCTTCGGGCTCAGCTGTTGGAGATTCTCAGAGACTTGGGACGTCCCAGGATCATCTGGATAAGCCTCAGCCCCTGTCCTCGCTGTGGGGAGGATGTATGCCATCACATGGAGCCCATTGTATACAGCTGTCCTGCCCCTGCCTAGGGGGTGGCCTGTATCAGAAGCTTTCTTCTGTGCACCTTGCAACTGAAATCTAGAACGTGGGGACATCGTGAAGGCAACACAGACCCAGGGTTTCGGACATCTGTTCAACGCGAATGGGAAAAGGAACCGCGTTAGTAGGGCGGCAGAGGGCCGTGGCGGTGGCGCAAGATGGCAGGGGGGAATTATAGAGTCTGGGAGGGGATGGGACGTTCATGTACACGTGCTTTTAGCATCTGATATGAACCCGCGTGGGTCCACGTGGGAGACCCACGTGTTAGAGTTACTCCCGGGGAGAAAGTTGTCAGGAAATTGTTGGGAAATCGCGTATGACACCCCTCATTTGTGGAATCCGAAAGGAAATGACCCCAATGAACTTACTTGCAGAAACGGAAGGACTCACGACTTAGAATATGAACTCCTGGTTTGTGTGTGTGGGGGGGGGGTGGGCGGGGGGAGGAGCGGGGCGTGGGTGTGTGGGAGGGATGGTTGGGCCTTGAGGGAAGTCATGTACACACCACTGTGTTTGGACTGGATAACCACCGGGAACCTATCCTATCGCTCATGGAGCTCTGCTCAAAGTTTTGTGCCGGCCCGGATTGGAGGGCTGATCTGGGGAGAATGGGTACGTGGGTTATCTATACTGAATCCCTTGGCCCTTCACCTGAAACTATGGCAACCCTGTTAAGTGGCTACGTCCCAACACAGAATGCTTTCGCTGTTAAACAAACAAATTTTTGAAGCAGAGAACTTGTCAAGAATAAGAAGATGCTCCAGGTTACCAAAGAGGAAGGAAATCTAAAATGAGAGTGGATACATGCACAGATATCACTTATTGATGATGTGGTATAGCAAGAAAATTATAGGACCTTAAGAAGCAAATCTACACCAAAAAAATTAATCAAATGAAATAAAGAAAGACCCGTGGAAAATCTACTGCTGTCCTCCCTGACGTATTACTCTGTGTTCAGTTCAGGCCTCGATGATCTCAAGTCACTTACTCAAAAAGAGAAAAACAGCACCGTGCTGTCCATGGTACAAAACCTGACTATTCTCAGAGTTTCTTTATTCTGTGTGGAACATCTCCTTTGTGTGTGTGTGTGTGTGTGTGTGTGTGCACGTGTGTGTGTGTGCACGTGTGTGTGTGTGTGTGTGTGGGAGGGCGGGGGCATGCACTAGGGCAAGTGAGGGCATGCTGGCACGTGGGCGTGTCCTGGCTTAGTCACTCAGTCATGTCCGACTCTTTGGAACCCCACGGACTCTAGCCCACCAGGCTCCTCTGTGCATGGAATTCCCCAGGCACGGACACTGTAGTGGGTTGCCATTCCCTTGTCCGGGGGATCTTCCCAACCCAGGGATGGAACCCAGGTCTCCGGCATGGCAGGCAGATGCTTTACCAGCTGAGCCACAAGGGAAGCACGACTGTCTATATCTCAGTTCTCATGGTAGAATTCAGTCAGCGTTTGCGAAGTGAATGGTGAATGCAGAAAGGATCCTGCATTACCCGGCCGCCCCGTCAACCTCTGCTCCCTGAATCGACTGATAGAAGTGAAGATCCAAGCGGGATCAATCCAATGAGAGCTCTATAGACTGATCAGGTGCCCGTTTCTGATTGGCTTCGCAGTGGGCCAGAGGGATGATGGGAATACAAAGTCCTTTTCTGGCTCTGGAGTCACAGCTGGGTTCTCCGCAGTGTCGACGCCTGAGCGCCCTGCAAGCCACAGCAGAGCAGTAAGTGACTACCCTCCGATGAGGACGTCCTTTCCTTGCTTAAGGTAAGCGAGCTAATGGTGAAGGGTAGCGTGTGCCTCTGGATGGCAAGGAGAGTTTTCAATAAAATCATTTCTTTCCCAAGAACGCATTTCAGGGTCTGATTTGGCCTCTCAAGGTAGTTTTACCTGAATCTCATCACATTTTCATCAGTGATGTAGCTGGAATCATTTTAAATGTCTTTAGGGAGCAGACGTCATTCATGAAACACATCGGTTTGGAATTTGCCTTCTTTGCAGGGTGTTTAAAATGCGTATCGAGCACACAGTCGGCATTCGTGTTTGGCTCCTCGGTACGAGTGAGACGCGTGTTCCAAGCGGGCAGAGAGATAGCACTTTGTCCCCCACTGGGCCCTGTCTAGTGTTCCTACGGCTACGAGCCTCACTTGCACCCCGGCTAGCGCAGTGCCCTTGGCCCTGAGTGGCTTGCATGGAAGGGAAGGGAGACCGTGTAAGGTGTGCTCCTGCATTGTCTAAAACGGATCCCTTGATCTCTGGCAGCTTCCACAGGAGTCGTCTTGGAGCGGAGTCAGGATGAGTGCCCCGACCCCACCCAGACTCCTTGACCTGGCGGGAAGGCACTTGCTGAGGGCCGAAGACCTGGACGTTTCTACTCTGGAGAGTGTGCCCACGGAGCTCTTCCCGCCCCTCTTCCTGGAAGCCTTTGACGGATATCGGACTGAGACCCTAAAAGCCATGGTGCAAACCTGGCCCTTTGTCCGCCTGCCTCTGGGGGCCCTGATTGACCTGCCTCATGTGGGGCCCCTACAAGCCGTGCTGGAAGCACTGGATGTTCTGCTTGCCCAGAAGGTTCGATCCAGGTGAGTCGGTCATGGGAACCTGGTCAAATCCTGGCAGTGCCCAGGAAGACGGCTGGGCTGAGAGAACGTAGATGGAACGGGATAGATCGGAGGGTTCTCAAGAGGGCAACGAAGAAGCCTTGGTTGGCTATGAGAAATACCTTCTGGTAGCGGAAGGGTGGCTTAAATGAAGGGGAGCCTTCTAGAATATCCGCTCCCCCCACCCAATCACGCTTAGACTTACTAGAGTGGACGATCAGGCAGGAAAAGAGGGCAAAGGGGGGTGGAGGAAAGTGAGGCAGAGAAGGAAGAGGGCAAGGCAGCTGGTGACCTCAGGAAGATTAAGTTACAGCACAGGTAGGCAGTGTGTTTTCCCAATGGGAGGCTGTGGTCTTGTTTTTTTCGGTTTCTGTTTGTTTGTTTGTTTCTGACGGTGTGGATCGTACTACATCATTACCAATCTCCTTCTTCCTTCTTCTCCCAGGAGGTGCAAACTGCGGGTGCTAGATTTACGAAAGACGGGCCAGAACTTCTGGAGCATGTGGTCTGGAGCCAGCAGTTATGGGTGCTCAGGCTCACGGATGGCAGCAGTGGCTGAGCCCAGGTCAATGACGAGGCAGCCCTCGACTCCACTGAAGGTTTTTCTAGACCTGTGCCTGAAGAAAAGGACCCTGGACAACTTCCTCACCTACTTCCTTCGGTGGGTGGAGCAGAGAAAGTCTTCCATCCACCTATGTTGCAAGAAGCTGAAGATCGTCTCCATGCCAATGGACAAGATCGTGAAGGTCCTGAGCGCGGTGCAGCTGGACTGTATCCAGGAGGTGCAAGTGAGTTGCACCTGGAGTCTGTCCACCCTGGCCACACTCGCCCCTTTCCTGGGTGAGATGAGTAACTTGCAGAGACTCCATCTCTCCCACGTCCACGTGTCTGCCTTCAAGAAGCAGGAGCACGATCACGTTGTGCAAATCACCTCCCAGTTCCGGAGGCTGGGCCACCTCCGGGACCTCCATCTGGAGTCTCCTTCCTTCCTTGAAGGCTGCCTGGACCAGATGCTCAGGTGAGTGTGGTAACCTTAAACACAACATTAGAACGTCCAAAGGACCGTCTCTCACGGTGCTCTGTCCTGGGGTGTGGTGTCCCACAACCCCGCAAGTCAAGGGAGGGGGTGAAGCTGATCGAGTGGGGCCCGTGAGGTGGTAGAGAGTATTATCTGGGGGTGTTGGCCTCCCAGAGTCGGTAATTTCCTCCTAACTCGGAGGCATCTATGTTATCATGGTAAACATAGGGAAGCGAACAGGACACTGAAGTGGGGAAACGACATCAGATCAGAGCATCCCTGAAGAGAAGCTCCGTGCTCCCCAGGTCGGTGCCCTCAGTGAACCCTGTTGTAAAGGCCCTGTCTGTAAGAGATGGTGTGGTGCTCTACAGTTGGTTCCTGAGGCACGTCTCCCTAGAGCCTGGCCTGGCCAGAGATGTAGGATCTGGGGCTCCACCTGGGGCTGAAGGAAGCCTTACCCGAAACCATTTTTCGATCTCCTTCTCACGCTAATATTCAATAATGTCCACACTCGATGGAGGTGCTCTATGGCTCTCCTCACAGCATGTTCTTGCGATGCCATGATCTTCACTCGTCCTCAGAAGGAAGTGGAGCACGTGGTACTCCGCTCCATAGATGAGGAGAGAGTGTCTTTGAGACACTGTGCAGGGATTCGGTGCCACAGTGAGGCTGAGAGCCCTCAGACTAGAATGAGACGGGGCAAATCGGCATGTTGACCCTCAGTGGATGGTCAGACTCATATCAGTCTTTGTAGCAACCTTTTGTCTATCAGCTGTATGCAACCTGGCACCCGGTTCCCAAGAACTAATTGCTTGGTTTCTCCCCAGGTGCCTGAGGTCCCCCTTGGACAGCCTGTCAATAACCAAGTGCCGGCTTACAGAATCAGACTTGACCCACGTGTCCCAGAGCCCAGACATCAGTCAGCTCAAGAGCCTGGATCTCAGCGGTGTCCCCATGACTGACTTTCGGCCTGAGCTCCTCCAAGTTCTGCTGGAGAAAGTCGCAGCCACCCTCCAGGAAGTGGACTTGGACGCGTGTGGGATCACGGACTCCCAGCTGGAGGCCTTCCTGCCTGCCCTGAGCCGCTGCTCCCAGCTCAGGGCCGTCAGCCTGTGTGGGAACCTCCTGTCCGCGGCCGTCCTGGAGAAGCTGCTGCGACACACCGCTGTGCTGCCCTGTTTAAGGCAAGAGCGTTATCCCGCCCCTCAGGAGAGTTACAGACCTCGGGGTGTTCTCCTGGAAGCGAGACTTGCCCGGCTTCGGGCTCAGCTGTTGGAGATTCTCAGAGACTTGGGACGTCCCAGGATCATCTGGATAAGCCTCAGCCCCTGTCCTCGCTGTGGGGAGGATGTATGCCATCACATGGAGCCCATTGTATACAGCTGTCCTGCCCCTGCCTAGGGGGTGGCCTGTATCAGAAGCTTTCTTCTGTGCACCTTGCAACTGAAATCTAGAACGTGGGGACATCGTGAAGGCAACACAGACCCAGGGTTTCGGACATCTGTTCAACGCGAATGGGAAAAGGAACCGCGTTAGTAGGGCGGCAGAGGGCCGTGGCGGTGGCGCAAGATGGCAGGGGGGAATTATAGAGTCTGGGAGGGGATGGGACGTTCATGTACACGTGCTTTTAGCATCTGATATGAACCCGCGTGGGTCCACGTGGGAGACCCACGTGTTAGAGTTACTCCCGGGGAGAAAGTTGTCAGGAAATTGTTGGGAAATCGCGTATGACACCCCTCATTTGTGGAATCCGAAAGGAAATGACCCCAATGAACTTACTTGCAGAAACGGAAGGACTCACGACTTAGAATATGAACTCCTGGTTTGTGTGTGTGGGGGGGGGGTGGGCGGGGGGAGGAGCGGGGCGTGGGTGTGTGGGAGGGATGGTTGGGCCTTGAGGGAAGTCATGTACACACCACTGTGTTTGGACTGGATAACCACCGGGAACCTATCCTATCGCTCATGGAGCTCTGCTCAAAGTTTTGTGCCGGCCCGGATTGGAGGGCTGATCTGGGGAGAATGGGTACGTGGGTTATCTATACTGAATCCCTTGGCCCTTCACCTGAAACTATGGCAACCCTGTTAAGTGGCTACGTCCCAACACAGAATGCTTTCGCTGTTAAACAAACAAATTTTTGAAGCAGAGAACTTGTCAAGAATAAGAAGATGCTCCAGGTTACCAAAGAGGAAGGAAATCTAAAATGAGAGTGGATACATGCACAGATATCACTTATTGATGATGTGGTATAGCAAGAAAATTATAGGACCTTAAGAAGCAAATCTACACCAAAAAAATTAATCAAATGAAATAAAGAAAGACCCGTGGAAAATCTACTGCTGTCCTCCCTGACGTATTACTCTGTGTTCAGTTCAGGCCTCGATGATCTCAAGTCACTTACTCAAAAAGAGAAAAACAGCACCGTGCTGTCCATGGTACAAAACCTGACTATTCTCAGAGTTTCTTTATTCTGTGTGGAACATCTCCTTTGTGTGTGTGTGTGTGTGTGTGTGTGTGTGCACGTGTGTGTGTGTGCACGTGTGTGTGTGTGTGTGTGTGTGGGAGGGCGGGGGCATGCACTAGGGCAAGTGAGGGCATGCTGGCACGTGGGCGTGTCCTGGCTTAGTCACTCAGTCATGTCCGACTCTTTGGAACCCCACGGACTCTAGCCCACCAGGCTCCTCTGTGCATGGAATTCCCCAGGCACGGACACTGTAGTGGGTTGCCATTCCCTTGTCCGGGGGATCTTCCCAACCCAGGGATGGAACCCAGGTCTCCGGCATGGCAGGCAGATGCTTTACCAGCTGAGCCACAAGGGAAGCACGACTGTCTATATCTCAGTTCTCATGGTAGAATTCAGTCAGCGTTTGCGAAGTGAATGGTGAATGCAGAAAGGATCCTGCATTACCCGGCCGCCCCGTCAACCTCTGCTCCCTGAATCGACTGATAGAAGTGAAGATCCAAGCGGGATCAATCCAATGAGAGCTCTATAGACTGATCAGGTGCCCGTTTCTGATTGGCTTCGCAGTGGGCCAGAGGGATGATGGGAATACAAAGTCCTTTTCTGGCTCTGGAGTCACAGCTGGGTTCTCCGCAGTGTCGACGCCTGAGCGCCCTGCAAGCCACAGCAGAGCAGTAAGTGACTACCCTCCGATGAGGACGTCCTTTCCTTGCTTAAGGTAAGCGAGCTAATGGTGAAGGGTAGCGTGTGCCTCTGGATGGCAAGGAGAGTTTTCAATAAAATCATTTCTTTCCCAAGAACGCATTTCAGGGTCTGATTTGGCCTCTCAAGGTAGTTTTACCTGAATCTCATCACATTTTCATCAGTGATGTAGCTGGAATCATTTTAAATGTCTTTAGGGAGCAGACGTCATTCATGAAACACATCGGTTTGGAATTTGCCTTCTTTGCAGGGTGTTTAAAATGCGTATCGAGCACACAGTCGGCATTCGTGTTTGGCTCCTCGGTACGAGTGAGACGCGTGTTCCAAGCGGGCAGAGAGATAGCACTTTGTCCCCCACTGGGCCCTGTCTAGTGTTCCTACGGCTACGAGCCTCACTTGCACCCCGGCTAGCGCAGTGCCCTTGGCCCTGAGTGGCTTGCATGGAAGGGAAGGGAGACCGTGTAAGGTGTGCTCCTGCATTGTCTAAAACGGATCCCTTGATCTCTGGCAGCTTCCACAGGAGTCGTCTTGGAGCGGAGTCAGGATGAGTGCCCCGACCCCACCCAGACTCCTTGACCTGGCGGGAAGGCACTTGCTGAGGGCCGAAGACCTGGACGTTTCTACTCTGGAGAGTGTGCCCACGGAGCTCTTCCCGCCCCTCTTCCTGGAAGCCTTTGACGGATATCGGACTGAGACCCTAAAAGCCATGGTGCAAACCTGGCCCTTTGTCCGCCTGCCTCTGGGGGCCCTGATTGACCTGCCTCATGTGGGGCCCCTACAAGCCGTGCTGGAAGCACTGGATGTTCTGCTTGCCCAGAAGGTTCGATCCAGGTGAGTCGGTCATGGGAACCTGGTCAAATCCTGGCAGTGCCCAGGAAGACGGCTGGGCTGAGAGAACGTAGATGGAACGGGATAGATCGGAGGGTTCTCAAGAGGGCAACGAAGAAGCCTTGGTTGGCTATGAGAAATACCTTCTGGTAGCGGAAGGGTGGCTTAAATGAAGGGGAGCCTTCTAGAATATCCGCTCCCCCCACCCAATCACGCTTAGACTTACTAGAGTGGACGATCAGGCAGGAAAAGAGGGCAAAGGGGGGTGGAGGAAAGTGAGGCAGAGAAGGAAGAGGGCAAGGCAGCTGGTGACCTCAGGAAGATTAAGTTACAGCACAGGTAGGCAGTGTGTTTTCCCAATGGGAGGCTGTGGTCTTGTTTTTTTCGGTTTCTGTTTGTTTGTTTGTTTCTGACGGTGTGGATCGTACTACATCATTACCAATCTCCTTCTTCCTTCTTCTCCCAGGAGGTGCAAACTGCGGGTGCTAGATTTACGAAAGACGGGCCAGAACTTCTGGAGCATGTGGTCTGGAGCCAGCAGTTATGGGTGCTCAGGCTCACGGATGGCAGCAGTGGCTGAGCCCAGGTCAATGACGAGGCAGCCCTCGACTCCACTGAAGGTTTTTCTAGACCTGTGCCTGAAGAAAAGGACCCTGGACAACTTCCTCACCTACTTCCTTCGGTGGGTGGAGCAGAGAAAGTCTTCCATCCACCTATGTTGCAAGAAGCTGAAGATCGTCTCCATGCCAATGGACAAGATCGTGAAGGTCCTGAGCGCGGTGCAGCTGGACTGTATCCAGGAGGTGCAAGTGAGTTGCACCTGGAGTCTGTCCACCCTGGCCACACTCGCCCCTTTCCTGGGTGAGATGAGTAACTTGCAGAGACTCCATCTCTCCCACGTCCACGTGTCTGCCTTCAAGAAGCAGGAGCACGATCACGTTGTGCAAATCACCTCCCAGTTCCGGAGGCTGGGCCACCTCCGGGACCTCCATCTGGAGTCTCCTTCCTTCCTTGAAGGCTGCCTGGACCAGATGCTCAGGTGAGTGTGGTAACCTTAAACACAACATTAGAACGTCCAAAGGACCGTCTCTCACGGTGCTCTGTCCTGGGGTGTGGTGTCCCACAACCCCGCAAGTCAAGGGAGGGGGTGAAGCTGATCGAGTGGGGCCCGTGAGGTGGTAGAGAGTATTATCTGGGGGTGTTGGCCTCCCAGAGTCGGTAATTTCCTCCTAACTCGGAGGCATCTATGTTATCATGGTAAACATAGGGAAGCGAACAGGACACTGAAGTGGGGAAACGACATCAGATCAGAGCATCCCTGAAGAGAAGCTCCGTGCTCCCCAGGTCGGTGCCCTCAGTGAACCCTGTTGTAAAGGCCCTGTCTGTAAGAGACGGTGTGGTGCTCTACAGTTGGTTCCTGAGGCACGTCTCCCTAGAGCCTGGCCTGGCCAGAGATGTAGGATCTGGGGCTCCACCTGGGGCTGAAGGAAGCCTTACCCGAAACCATTTTTCGATCTCCTTCTCACGCTAATATTCAATAATGTCCACACTCGATGGAGGTGCTCTATGGCTCTCCTCACAGCATGTTCTTGCGATGCCATGATCTTCACTCGTCCTCAGAAGGAAGTGGAGCACGTGGTACTCCGCTCCATAGATGAGGAGAGAGTGTCTTTGAGACACTGTGCAGGGATTCGGTGCCACAGTGAGGCTGAGAGCCCTCAGACTAGAATGAGACGGGGCAAATCGGCATGTTGACCCTCAGTGGATGGTCAGACTCATATCAGTCTTTGTAGCAACCTTTTGTCTATCAGCTGTATGCAACCTGGCACCCGGTTCCCAAGAACTAATTGCTTGGTTTCTCCCCAGGTGCCTGAGGTCCCCCTTGGACAGCCTGTCAATAACCAAGTGCCGGCTTACAGAATCAGACTTGACCCACGTGTCCCAGAGCCCAGACATCAGTCAGCTCAAGAGCCTGGATCTCAGCGGTGTCCCCATGACTGACTTTCGGCCTGAGCTCCTCCAAGTTCTGCTGGAGAAAGTCGCAGCCACCCTCCAGGAAGTGGACTTGGACGCGTGTGGGATCACGGACTCCCAGCTGGAGGCCTTCCTGCCTGCCCTGAGCCGCTGCTCCCAGCTCAGGGCCGTCAGCCTGTGTGGGAACCTCCTGTCCGCGGCCGTCCTGGAGAAGCTGCTGCGACACACCGCTGTGCTGCCCTGTTTAAGGCAAGAGCGTTATCCCGCCCCTCAGGAGAGTTACAGACCTCGGGGTGTTCTCCTGGAAGCGAGACTTGCCCGGCTTCGGGCTCAGCTGTTGGAGATTCTCAGAGACTTGGGACGTCCCAGGATCATCTGGATAAGCCTCAGCCCCTGTCCTCGCTGTGGGGAGGATGTATGCCATCACATGGAGCCCATTGTATACAGCTGTCCTGCCCCTGCCTAGGGGGTGGCCTGTATCAGAAGCTTTCTTCTGTGCACCTTGCAACTGAAATCTAGAACGTGGGGACATCGTGAAGGCAACACAGACCCAGGGTTTCGGACATCTGTTCAACGCCAATGGGAAAAGGAACCGCGTTAGTAGGGCGGCAGAGGGCCGTGGCGGTGGCGCAAGATGGCAGGGGGGAATTATAGAGTCTGGGAGGGGATGGGACGTTCATGTACACGTGCTTTTAGCATCTGATATGAACCCGCGTGGGTCCACGTGGGAGACCCACGTGTTAGAGTTACTCCCGGGGAGAAAGTTGTCAGGAAATTGTTGGGAAATCGCGTATGACACCCCTCATTTGTGGAATCCGAAAGGAAATGACCCCAATGAACTTACTTGCAGAAACGGAAGGACTCACGACTTAGAATATGAACTCCTGGTTTGTGTGTGTGGGGGGGGGGTGGGCGGGGGGAGGAGCGGGGCGTGGGTGTGTGGGAGGGATGGTTGGGCCTTGAGGGAAGTCATGTACACACCACTGTGTTTGGACTGGATAACCACCGGGAACCTATCCTATCGCTCATGGAGCTCTGCTCAAAGTTTTGTGCCGGCCCGGATTGGAGGGCTGATCTGGGGAGAATGGGTACGTGGGTTATCTATACTGAATCCCTTGGCCCTTCACCTGAAACTATGGCAACCCTGTTAAGTGGCTACGTCCCAACACAGAATGCTTTCGCTGTTAAACAAACAAATTTTTGAAGCAGAGAACTTGTCAAGAATAAGAAGATGCTCCAGGTTACCAAAGAGGAAGGAAATCTAAAATGAGAGTGGATACATGCACAGATATCACTTATTGATGATGTGGTATAGCAAGAAAATTATAGGACCTTAAGAAGCAAATCTACACCAAAAAAATTAATCAAATGAAATAAAGAAAGACCCGTGGAAAATCTACTGCTGTCCTCCCTGACGTATTACTCTGTGTTCAGTTCAGGCCTCGATGATCTCAAGTCACTTACTCAAAAAGAGAAAAACAGCACCGTGCTGTCCATGGTACAAAACCTGACTATTCTCAGAGTTTCTTTATTCTGTGTGGAACATCTCCTTTGTGTGTGTGTGTGTGTGTGCGTGTGTGCACGTGTGTGTGTGTGCACGTGTGTGTGTGTGTGTGTGTGGGAGGGCGGGGGCATGCACTAGGGCAAGTGAGGGCATGCTGGCACGTGGGCGTGTCCTGGCTTAGTCACTCAGTCATGTCCGACTCTTTGGAACCCCACGGACTCTAGCCCACCAGGCTCCTCTGTGCATGGAATTCCCCAGGCACGGACACTGTAGTGGGTTGCCATTCCCTTGTCCGGGGGATCTTCCCAACCCAGGGATGGAACCCAGGTCTCCGGCATGGCAGGCAGATGCTTTACCAGCTGAGCCACAAGGGAAGCACGACTGTCTATATCTCAGTTCTCATGGTAGAATTCAGTCAGCGTTTGCGAAGTGAATGGTGAATGCAGAAAGGATCCTGCATTACCCGGCCGCCCCGTCAACCTCTGCTCCCTGAATCGACTGATAGAAGTGAAGATCCAAGCGGGATCAATCCAATGAGAGCTCTATAGACTGATCAGGTGCCCGTTTCTGATTGGCTTCGCAGTGGGCCAGAGGGATGATGGGAATACAAAGTCCTTTTCTGGCTCTGGAGTCACAGCTGGGTTCTCCGCAGTGTCGACGCCTGAGCGCCCTGCAAGCCACAGCAGAGCAGTAAGTGACTACCCTCCGATGAGGACGTCCTTTCCTTGCTTAAGGTAAGCGAGCTAATGGTGAAGGGTAGCGTGTGCCTCTGGATGGCAAGGAGAGTTTTCAATAAAATCATTTCTTTCCCAAGAACGCATTTCAGGGTCTGATTTGGCCTCTCAAGGTAGTTTTACCTGAATCTCATCACATTTTCATCAGTGATGTAGCTGGAATCATTTTAAATGTCTTTAGGGAGCAGACGTCATTCATGAAACACATCGGTTTGGAATTTGCCTTCTTTGCAGGGTGTTTAAAATGCGTATCGAGCACACAGTCGGCATTCGTGTTTGGCTCCTCGGTACGAGTGAGACGCGTGTTCCAAGCGGGCAGAGAGATAGCACTTTGTCCCCCACTGGGCCCTGTCTAGTGTTCCTACGGCTACGAGCCTCACTTGCACCCCGGCTAGCGCAGTGCCCTTGGCCCTGAGTGGCTTGCATGGAAGGGAAGGGAGACCGTGTAAGGTGTGCTCCTGCATTGTCTAAAACGGATCCCTTGATCTCTGGCAGCTTCCACAGGAGTCGTCTTGGAGCGGAGTCAGGATGAGTGCCCCGACCCCACCCAGACTCCTTGACCTGGCGGGAAGGCACTTGCTGAGGGCCGAAGACCTGGACGTTTCTACTCTGGAGAGTGTGCCCACGGAGCTCTTCCCGCCCCTCTTCCTGGAAGCCTTTGACGGATATCGGACTGAGACCCTAAAAGCCATGGTGCAAACCTGGCCCTTTGTCCGCCTGCCTCTGGGGGCCCTGATTGACCTGCCTCATGTGGGGCCCCTACAAGCCGTGCTGGAAGCACTGGATGTTCTGCTTGCCCAGAAGGTTCGATCCAGGTGAGTCGGTCATGGGAACCTGGTCAAATCCTGGCAGTGCCCAGGAAGACGGCTGGGCTGAGGGAACGTAGGGTTTGTAGAGAACGTAGAGATCAGAGGGTTCTCAAGAGAGCAACGAAGAAGCCTTGGTTGGCTATGAGAAATACCTTCTGGTAGCGGAAGGGTGGCTTAAATGAAGGGGAGCCTTCTAGAATATCCGCTCCCCCCACCCAATCACGCTTAGACTTACTAGAGTGGACGATCAGGCAGGAAAAGAGGGCAAAGGGGGGTGGAGGAAAGTGAGGCAGAGAAGGAAGAGGGCAAGGCAGCTGGTGACCTCAGGAAGATTAAGTTACAGCACAGGTAGGCAGTGTGTTTTCCCAATGGGAGGCTGTGGTCTTGTTTTTTTCGGTTTCTGTTTGTTTGTTTGTTTCTGACGGTGTGGATCGTACTACATCATTACCAATCTCCTTCTTCCTTCTTCTCCCAGGAGGTGCAAACTGCGGGTGCTAGATTTACGAAAGACGGGCCAGAACTTCTGGAGCATGTGGTCTGGAGCCAGCAGTTATGGGTGCTCAGGCTCACGGATGGCAGCAGTGGCTGAGCCCAGGTCAATGACGAGGCAGCCCTCGACTCCACTGAAGGTTTTTCTAGACCTGTGCCTGAAGAAAAGGACCCTGGACAACTTCCTCACCTACTTCCTTCGGTGGGTGGAGCAGAGAAAGTCTTCCATCCACCTATGTTGCAAGAAGCTGAAGATCGTCTCCATGCCAATGGACAAGATCGTGAAGGTCCTGAGCGCGGTGCAGCTGGACTGTATCCAGGAGGTGCAAGTGAGTTGCACCTGGAGTCTGTCCACCCTGGCCACACTCGCCCCTTTCCTGGGTGAGATGAGTAACTTGCAGAGACTCCATCTCTCCCACGTCCACGTGTCTGCCTTCAAGAAGCAGGAGCACGATCACGTTGTGCAAATCACCTCCCAGTTCCGGAGGCTGGGCCACCTCCGGGACCTCCATCTGGAGTCTCCTTCCTTCCTTGAAGGCTGCCTGGACCAGATGCTCAGGTGAGTGTGGTAACCTTAAACACAACATTAGAACGTCCAAAGGACCGTCTCTCACGGTGCTCTGTCCTGGGGTGTGGTGTCCCACAACCCCGCAAGTCAAGGGAGGGGGTGAAGCTGATCGAGTGGGGCCCGTGAGGTGGTAGAGAGTATTATCTGGGGGTGTTGGCCTCCCAGAGTCGGTAATTTCCTCCTAACTCGGAGGCATCTATGTTATCATGGTAAACATAGGGAAGCGAACAGGACACTGAAGTGGGGAAACGACATCAGATCAGAGCATCCCTGAAGAGAAGCTCCGTGCTCCCCAGGTCGGTGCCCTCAGTGAACCCTGTTGTAAAGGCCCTGTCTGTAAGAGACGGTGTGGTGCTCTACAGTTGGTTCCTGAGGCACGTCTCCCTAGAGCCTGGCCTGGCCAGAGATGTAGGATCTGGGGCTCCACCTGGGGCTGAAGGAAGCCTTACCCGAAACCATTTTTCGATCTCCTTCTCACGCTAATATTCAATAATGTCCACACTCGATGGAGGTGCTCTATGGCTCTCCTCACAGCATGTTCTTGCGATGCCATGATCTTCACTCGTCCTCAGAAGGAAGTGGAGCACGTGGTACTCCGCTCCATAGATGAGGAGAGAGTGTCTTTGAGACACTGTGCAGGGATTCGGTGCCACAGTGAGGCTGAGAGCCCTCAGACTAGAATGAGACGGGGCAAATCGGCATGTTGACCCTCAGTGGATGGTCAGACTCATATCAGTCTTTGTAGCAACCTTTTGTCTATCAGCTGTATGCAACCTGGCACCCGGTTCCCAAGAACTAATTGCTTGGTTTCTCCCCAGGTGCCTGAGGTCCCCCTTGGACAGCCTGTCAATAACCAAGTGCCGGCTTACAGAATCAGACTTGACCCACGTGTCCCAGAGCCCAGACATCAGTCAGCTCAAGAGCCTGGATCTCAGCGGTGTCCCCATGACTGACTTTCGGCCTGAGCTCCTCCAAGTTCTGCTGGAGAAAGTCGCAGCCACCCTCCAGGAAGTGGACTTGGACGCGTGTGGGATCACGGACTCCCAGCTGGAGGCCTTCCTGCCTGCCCTGAGCCGCTGCTCCCAGCTCAGGGCCGTCAGCCTGTGTGGGAACCTCCTGTCCGCGGCCGTCCTGGAGAAGCTGCTGCGACACACCGCTGTGCTGCCCTGTTTAAGGCAAGAGCGTTATCCCGCCCCTCAGGAGAGTTACAGACCTCGGGGTGTTCTCCTGGAAGCGAGACTTGCCCGGCTTCGGGCTCAGCTGTTGGAGATTCTCAGAGACTTGGGACGTCCCAGGATCATCTGGATAAGCCTCAGCCCCTGTCCTCGCTGTGGGGAGGATGTATGCCATCACATGGAGCCCATTGTATACAGCTGTCCTGCCCCTGCCTAGGGGGTGGCCTGTATCAGAAGCTTTCTTCTGTGCACCTTGCAACTGAAATCTAGAACGTGGGGACATCGTGAAGGCAACACAGACCCAGGGTTTCGGACATCTGTTCAACGCCAATGGGAAAAGGAACCGCGTTAGTAGGGCGGCAGAGGGCCGTGGCGGTGGCGCAAGATGGCAGGGGGGAATTATAGAGTCTGGGAGGGGATGGGACGTTCATGTACACGTGCTTTTAGCATCTGATATGAACCCGCGTGGGTCCACGTGGGAGACCCACGTGTTAGAGTTACTCCCGGGGAGAAAGTTGTCAGGAAATTGTTGGGAAATCGCGTATGACACCCCTCATTTGTGGAATCCGAAAGGAAATGACCCCAATGAACTTACTTGCAGAAACGGAAGGACTCACGACTTAGAATATGAACTCCTGGTTTGTGTGTGTGGGGGGGGGGTGGGCGGGGGGAGGAGCGGGGCGTGGGTGTGTGGGAGGGATGGTTGGGCCTTGAGGGAAGTCATGTACACACCACTGTGTTTGGACTGGATAACCACCGGGAACCTATCCTATCGCTCATGGAGCTCTGCTCAAAGTTTTGTGCCGGCCCGGATTGGAGGGCTGATCTGGGGAGAATGGGTACGTGGGTTATCTATACTGAATCCCTTGGCCCTTCACCTGAAACTATGGCAACCCTGTTAAGTGGCTACGTCCCAACACAGAATGCTTTCGCTGTTAAACAAACAAATTTTTGAAGCAGAGAACTTGTCAAGAATAAGAAGATGCTCCAGGTTACCAAAGAGGAAGGAAATCTAAAATGAGAGTGGATACATGCACAGATATCACTTATTGATGATGTGGTATAGCAAGAAAATTATAGGACCTTAAGAAGCAAATCTACACCAAAAAAATTAATCAAATGAAATAAAGAAAGACCCGTGGAAAATCTACTGCTGTCCTCCCTGACGTATTACTCTGTGTTCAGTTCAGGCCTCGATGATCTCAAGTCACTTACTCAAAAAGAGAAAAACAGCACCGTGCTGTCCATGGTACAAAACCTGACTATTCTCAGAGTTTCTTTATTCTGTGTGGAACATCTCCTTTGTGTGTGTGTGTGTGTGTGCGTGTGTGCACGTGTGTGTGTGTGCACGTGTGTGTGTGTGTGTGTGTGGGAGGGCGGGGGCATGCACTAGGGCAAGTGAGGGCATGCTGGCACGTGGGCGTGTCCTGGCTTAGTCACTCAGTCATGTCCGACTCTTTGGAACCCCACGGACTCTAGCCCACCAGGCTCCTCTGTGCATGGAATTCCCCAGGCACGGACACTGTAGTGGGTTGCCATTCCCTTGTCCGGGGGATCTTCCCAACCCAGGGATGGAACCCAGGTCTCCGGCATGGCAGGCAGATGCTTTACCAGCTGAGCCACAAGGGAAGCACGACTGTCTATATCTCAGTTCTCATGGTAGAATTCAGTCAGCGTTTGCGAAGTGAATGGTGAATGCAGAAAGGATCCTGCATTACCCGGCCGCCCCGTCAACCTCTGCTCCCTGAATCGACTGATAGAAGTGAAGATCCAAGCGGGATCAATCCAATGAGAGCTCTATAGACTGATCAGGTGCCCGTTTCTGATTGGCTTCGCAGTGGGCCAGAGGGATGATGGGAATACAAAGTCCTTTTCTGGCTCTGGAGTCACAGCTGGGTTCTCCGCAGTGTCGACGCCTGAGCGCCCTGCAAGCCACAGCAGAGCAGTAAGTGACTACCCTCCGATGAGGACGTCCTTTCCTTGCTTAAGGTAAGCGAGCTAATGGTGAAGGGTAGCGTGTGCCTCTGGATGGCAAGGAGAGTTTTCAATAAAATCATTTCTTTCCCAAGAACGCATTTCAGGGTCTGATTTGGCCTCTCAAGGTAGTTTTACCTGAATCTCATCACATTTTCATCAGTGATGTAGCTGGAATCATTTTAAATGTCTTTAGGGAGCAGACGTCATTCATGAAACACATCGGTTTGGAATTTGCCTTCTTTGCAGGGTGTTTAAAATGCGTATCGAGCACACAGTCGGCATTCGTGTTTGGCTCCTCGGTACGAGTGAGACGCGTGTTCCAAGCGGGCAGAGAGATAGCACTTTGTCCCCCACTGGGCCCTGTCTAGTGTTCCTACGGCTACGAGCCTCACTTGCACCCCGGCTAGCGCAGTGCCCTTGGCCCTGAGTGGCTTGCATGGAAGGGAAGGGAGACCGTGTAAGGTGTGCTCCTGCATTGTCTAAAACGGATCCCTTGATCTCTGGCAGCTTCCACAGGAGTCGTCTTGGAGCGGAGTCAGGATGAGTGCCCCGACCCCACCCAGACTCCTTGACCTGGCGGGAAGGCACTTGCTGAGGGCCGAAGACCTGGACGTTTCTACTCTGGAGAGTGTGCCCACGGAGCTCTTCCCGCCCCTCTTCCTGGAAGCCTTTGACGGATATCGGACTGAGACCCTAAAAGCCATGGTGCAAACCTGGCCCTTTGTCCGCCTGCCTCTGGGGGCCCTGATTGACCTGCCTCATGTGGGGCCCCTACAAGCCGTGCTGGAAGCACTGGATGTTCTGCTTGCCCAGAAGGTTCGATCCAGGTGAGTCGGTCATGGGAACCTGGTCAAATCCTGGCAGTGCCCAGGAAGACGGCTGGGCTGAGGGAACGTAGGGTTTGTAGAGAACGTAGAGATCAGAGGGTTCTCAAGAGAGCAACGAAGAAGCCTTGGTTGGCTATGAGAAATACCTTCTGGTAGCGGAAGGGTGGCTTAAATGAAGGGGAGCCTTCTAGAATATCCGCTCCCCCCACCCAATCACGCTTAGACTTACTAGAGTGGACGATCAGGCAGGAAAAGAGGGCAAAGGGGGGTGGAGGAAAGTGAGGCAGAGAAGGAAGAGGGCAAGGCAGCTGGTGACCTCAGGAAGATTAAGTTACAGCACAGGTAGGCAGTGTGTTTTCCCAATGGGAGGCTGTGGTCTTGTTTTTTTCGGTTTCTGTTTGTTTGTTTGTTTCTGACGGTGTGGATCGTACTACATCATTACCAATCTCCTTCTTCCTTCTTCTCCCAGGAGGTGCAAACTGCGGGTGCTAGATTTACGAAAGACGGGCCAGAACTTCTGGAGCATGTGGTCTGGAGCCAGCAGTTATGGGTGCTCAGGCTCACGGATGGCAGCAGTGGCTGAGCCCAGGTCAATGACGAGGCAGCCCTCGACTCCACTGAAGGTTTTTCTAGACCTGTGCCTGAAGAAAAGGACCCTGGACAACTTCCTCACCTACTTCCTTCGGTGGGTGGAGCAGAGAAAGTCTTCCATCCACCTATGTTGCAAGAAGCTGAAGATCGTCTCCATGCCAATGGACAAGATCGTGAAGGTCCTGAGCGCGGTGCAGCTGGACTGTATCCAGGAGGTGCAAGTGAGTTGCACCTGGAGTCTGTCCACCCTGGCCACACTCGCCCCTTTCCTGGGTGAGATGAGTAACTTGCAGAGACTCCATCTCTCCCACGTCCACGTGTCTGCCTTCAAGAAGCAGGAGCACGATCACGTTGTGCAAATCACCTCCCAGTTCCGGAGGCTGGGCCACCTCCGGGACCTCCATCTGGAGTCTCCTTCCTTCCTTGAAGGCTGCCTGGACCAGATGCTCAGGTGAGTGTGGTAACCTTAAACACAACATTAGAACGTCCAAAGGACCGTCTCTCACGGTGCTCTGTCCTGGGGTGTGGTGTCCCACAACCCCGCAAGTCAAGGGAGGGGGTGAAGCTGATCGAGTGGGGCCCGTGAGGTGGTAGAGAGTATTATCTGGGGGTGTTGGCCTCCCAGAGTCGGTAATTTCCTCCTAACTCGGAGGCATCTATGTTATCATGGTAAACATAGGGAAGCGAACAGGACACTGAAGTGGGGAAACGACATCAGATCAGAGCATCCCTGAAGAGAAGCTCCGTGCTCCCCAGGTCGGTGCCCTCAGTGAACCCTGTTGTAAAGGCCCTGTCTGTAAGAGACGGTGTGGTGCTCTACAGTTGGTTCCTGAGGCACGTCTCCCTAGAGCCTGGCCTGGCCAGAGATGTAGGATCTGGGGCTCCACCTGGGGCTGAAGGAAGCCTTACCCGAAACCATTTTTCGATCTCCTTCTCACGCTAATATTCAATAATGTCCACACTCGATGGAGGTGCTCTATGGCTCTCCTCACAGCATGTTCTTGCGATGCCATGATCTTCACTCGTCCTCAGAAGGAAGTGGAGCACGTGGTACTCCGCTCCATAGATGAGGAGAGAGTGTCTTTGAGACACTGTGCAGGGATTCGGTGCCACAGTGAGGCTGAGAGCCCTCAGACTAGAATGAGACGGGGCAAATCGGCATGTTGACCCTCAGTGGATGGTCAGACTCATATCAGTCTTTGTAGCAACCTTTTGTCTATCAGCTGTATGCAACCTGGCACCCGGTTCCCAAGAACTAATTGCTTGGTTTCTCCCCAGGTGCCTGAGGTCCCCCTTGGACAGCCTGTCAATAACCAAGTGCCGGCTTACAGAATCAGACTTGACCCACGTGTCCCAGAGCCCAGACATCAGTCAGCTCAAGAGCCTGGATCTCAGCGGTGTCCCCATGACTGACTTTCGGCCTGAGCTCCTCCAAGTTCTGCTGGAGAAAGTCGCAGCCACCCTCCAGGAAGTGGACTTGGACGCGTGTGGGATCACGGACTCCCAGCTGGAGGCCTTCCTGCCTGCCCTGAGCCGCTGCTCCCAGCTCAGGGCCGTCAGCCTGTGTGGGAACCTCCTGTCCGCGGCCGTCCTGGAGAAGCTGCTGCGACACACCGCTGTGCTGCCCTGTTTAAGGCAAGAGCGTTATCCCGCCCCTCAGGAGAGTTACAGACCTCGGGGTGTTCTCCTGGAAGCGAGACTTGCCCGGCTTCGGGCTCAGCTGTTGGAGATTCTCAGAGACTTGGGACGTCCCAGGATCATCTGGATAAGCCTCAGCCCCTGTCCTCGCTGTGGGGAGGATGTATGCCATCACATGGAGCCCATTGTATACAGCTGTCCTGCCCCTGCCTAGGGGGTGGCCTGTATCAGAAGCTTTCTTCTGTGCACCTTGCAACTGAAATCTAGAACGTGGGGACATCGTGAAGGCAACACAGACCCAGGGTTTCGGACATCTGTTCAACGCCAATGGGAAAAGGAACCGCGTTAGTAGGGCGGCAGAGGGCCGTGGCGGTGGCGCAAGATGGCAGGGGGGAATTATAGAGTCTGGGAGGGGATGGGACGTTCATGTACACGTGCTTTTAGCATCTGATATGAACCCGCGTGGGTCCACGTGGGAGACCCACGTGTTAGAGTTACTCCCGGGGAGAAAGTTGTCAGGAAATTGTTGGGAAATCGCGTATGACACCCCTCATTTGTGGAATCCGAAAGGAAATGACCCCAATGAACTTACTTGCAGAAACGGAAGGACTCACGACTTAGAATATGAACTCCTGGTTTGTGTGTGTGGGGGGGGGGTGGGCGGGGGGAGGAGCGGGGCGTGGGTGTGTGGGAGGGATGGTTGGGCCTTGAGGGAAGTCATGTACACACCACTGTGTTTGGACTGGATAACCACCGGGAACCTATCCTATCGCTCATGGAGCTCTGCTCAAAGTTTTGTGCCGGCCCGGATTGGAGGGCTGATCTGGGGAGAATGGGTACGTGGGTTATCTATACTGAATCCCTTGGCCCTTCACCTGAAACTATGGCAACCCTGTTAAGTGGCTACGTCCCAACACAGAATGCTTTCGCTGTTAAACAAACAAATTTTTGAAGCAGAGAACTTGTCAAGAATAAGAAGATGCTCCAGGTTACCAAAGAGGAAGGAAATCTAAAATGAGAGTGGATACATGCACAGATATCACTTATTGATGATGTGGTATAGCAAGAAAATTATAGGACCTTAAGAAGCAAATCTACACCAAAAAAATTAATCAAATGAAATAAAGAAAGACCCGTGGAAAATCTACTGCTGTCCTCCCTGACGTATTACTCTGTGTTCAGTTCAGGCCTCGATGATCTCAAGTCACTTACTCAAAAAGAGAAAAACAGCACCGTGCTGTCCATGGTACAAAACCTGACTATTCTCAGAGTTTCTTTATTCTGTGTGGAACATCTCCTTTGTGTGTGTGTGTGTGTGTGCGTGTGTGCACGTGTGTGTGTGTGCACGTGTGTGTGTGTGTGTGTGTGGGAGGGCGGGGGCATGCACTAGGGCAAGTGAGGGCATGCTGGCACGTGGGCGTGTCCTGGCTTAGTCACTCAGTCATGTCCGACTCTTTGGAACCCCACGGACTCTAGCCCACCAGGCTCCTCTGTGCATGGAATTCCCCAGGCACGGACACTGTAGTGGGTTGCCATTCCCTTGTCCGGGGGATCTTCCCAACCCAGGGATGGAACCCAGGTCTCCGGCATGGCAGGCAGATGCTTTACCAGCTGAGCCACAAGGGAAGCACGACTGTCTATATCTCAGTTCTCATGGTAGAATTCAGTCAGCGTTTGCGAAGTGAATGGTGAATGCAGAAAGGATCCTGCATTACCCGGCCGCCCCGTCAACCTCTGCTCCCTGAATCGACTGATAGAAGTGAAGATCCAAGCGGGATCAATCCAATGAGAGCTCTATAGACTGATCAGGTGCCCGTTTCTGATTGGCTTCGCAGTGGGCCAGAGGGATGATGGGAATACAAAGTCCTTTTCTGGCTCTGGAGTCACAGCTGGGTTCTCCGCAGTGTCGACGCCTGAGCGCCCTGCAAGCCACAGCAGAGCAGTAAGTGACTACCCTCCGATGAGGACGTCCTTTCCTTGCTTAAGGTAAGCGAGCTAATGGTGAAGGGTAGCGTGTGCCTCTGGATGGCAAGGAGAGTTTTCAATAAAATCATTTCTTTCCCAAGAACGCATTTCAGGGTCTGATTTGGCCTCTCAAGGTAGTTTTACCTGAATCTCATCACATTTTCATCAGTGATGTAGCTGGAATCATTTTAAATGTCTTTAGGGAGCAGACGTCATTCATGAAACACATCGGTTTGGAATTTGCCTTCTTTGCAGGGTGTTTAAAATGCGTATCGAGCACACAGTCGGCATTCGTGTTTGGCTCCTCGGTACGAGTGAGACGCGTGTTCCAAGCGGGCAGAGAGATAGCACTTTGTCCCCCACTGGGCCCTGTCTAGTGTTCCTACGGCTACGAGCCTCACTTGCACCCCGGCTAGCGCAGTGCCCTTGGCCCTGAGTGGCTTGCATGGAAGGGAAGGGAGACCGTGTAAGGTGTGCTCCTGCATTGTCTAAAACGGATCCCTTGATCTCTGGCAGCTTCCACAGGAGTCGTCTTGGAGCGGAGTCAGGATGAGTGCCCCGACCCCACCCAGACTCCTTGACCTGGCGGGAAGGCACTTGCTGAGGGCCGAAGACCTGGACGTTTCTACTCTGGAGAGTGTGCCCACGGAGCTCTTCCCGCCCCTCTTCCTGGAAGCCTTTGACGGATATCGGACTGAGACCCTAAAAGCCATGGTGCAAACCTGGCCCTTTGTCCGCCTGCCTCTGGGGGCCCTGATTGACCTGCCTCATGTGGGGCCCCTACAAGCCGTGCTGGAAGCACTGGATGTTCTGCTTGCCCAGAAGGTTCGATCCAGGTGAGTCGGTCATGGGAACCTGGTCAAATCCTGGCAGTGCCCAGGAAGACGGCTGGGCTGAGAGAACGTAGATGGAACGGGATAGATCGGAGGGTTCTCAAGAGGGCAACGAAGAAGCCTTGGTTGGCTATGAGAAATACCTTCTGGTAGCGGAAGGGTGGCTTAAATGAAGGGGAGCCTTCTAGAATATCCGCTCCCCCCACCCAATCACGCTTAGACTTACTAGAGTGGACGATCAGGCAGGAAAAGAGGGCAAAGGGGGGTGGAGGAAAGTGAGGCAGAGAAGGAAGAGGGCAAGGCAGCTGGTGACCTCAGGAAGATTAAGTTACAGCACAGGTAGGCAGTGTGTTTTCCCAATGGGAGGCTGTGGTCTTGTTTTTTTCGGTTTCTGTTTGTTTGTTTGTTTCTGACGGTGTGGATCGTACTACATCATTACCAATCTCCTTCTTCCTTCTTCTCCCAGGAGGTGCAAACTGCGGGTGCTAGATTTACGAAAGACGGGCCAGAACTTCTGGAGCATGTGGTCTGGAGCCAGCAGTTATGGGTGCTCAGGCTCACGGATGGCAGCAGTGGCTGAGCCCAGGTCAATGACGAGGCAGCCCTCGACTCCACTGAAGGTTTTTCTAGACCTGTGCCTGAAGAAAAGGACCCTGGACAACTTCCTCACCTACTTCCTTCGGTGGGTGGAGCAGAGAAAGTCTTCCCATCCACCTATGTTGCAAGAAGCTGAAGATCGTCTCCATGCCAATGGACAAGATCGTGAAGGTCCTGAGCGCGGTGCAGCTGGACTGTATCCAGGAGGTGCAAGTGAGTTGCACCTGGAGTCTGTCCACCCTGGCCACACTCGCCCCTTTCCTGGGTGAGATGAGTAACTGCAGAGACTCCATTCTCTCCCACGTCCACGTGTCTGCCTTCAAGAAGCAGGAGCACGATCACGTTGTGCAAATCACCTCCAGTTCCGGAGGCTGGGCCACCTCCGGGACCTCCATCTGGAGTCTCCTTCCTTCCTTGAAGGCTGCCTGGACCAGATGCTCAGCTGAGTGTGGTAACCTTAAACACAACATTAGAACGTCCAAAGGACCGTCTCTTCACGGTGCTCTGTCCTGGGGTGTGGTGTCCCACAACCCCGCAAGTCAAGGGAGGGGTGAAAGCTGATCGAGTGGGGCCCGTGAGGTGGTAGAGGAGTATTTATCTGGGGGTGTTGGCCTCCCAGAGTCGCGTAATTTCTCCTAACTCGGGAGGCATCTATGTTATCATGGTAACATAGGGAAGCGAACAGGGACACTGAAGTGGGGGAAACGACATCAGATCAGAGCATCCCTGAAGAGAAGTGCCGGTGCTCCCCCAGGTCGGTGCCCTCAGTGAACCCTGTTGTAAAGGCCCTGTCTGTAAGAGACGGTTGTGGTGCTCTTACATTGGGTTCCTGAGGCACGTCTCCCTAGAGCTGGCCTGGCAGAGATGTAGGGATCTGGGGCTCACCTGGGCTGAAGGAAGCCTTTACCCGAAACCATTTTTCGATCTCCTTCTCACCCTAATATTCAATAATGTCCACACTCGATGGAGGTGCTCTATGCTCTCCTCACAGCATGTTCTTGCGATGCCATGATCTTCACTCGTCCTCAGAAGGAAGTGGGAGCACGTGGGTACTCCGCTCCATAGAATGAGGAGAGAGTGTCTTTGAGACACTGTGCAGGGATTCGGTGCCACAGTGAGGCTGAGAGCCTCAGACTAGAATGAGACGGGGCAAATCGGCATGTTGACCCTCAGTGGATGGTCAGACTCATATCAGTCTTTGTAGCAACCTTTTGTCTATCAGCTGTATGCAACCTGGCACCCGGTTCCCAAGGAACTAATTGCTTGGTTTCTCCCCAGGTGCCTGAGGTCCCCCCTTGGACAGCCTGTCAATAACCAAGTGCCGGCTTACAGAATTCAGACTTGACCCACGTGTCCCAGAGCCCAGACATCAGTCAGCTCAAGAGCCTGGATCTCAGCGGTGTCCCCATGACTGACTTTCGGCCTGAGCTCCTCCAAGTTCTGCTGGAGAAAGTCGCAGCCACCCTCCAGGAAGTGGACTTGGACGCGTGTGGGATCACGGACTCCCAGCTGGAGGCCTTCCTGCCTGCCCTGAGCCGCTGCTCCCAGCTCAGGGCCGTCAGCCTGTGTGGGAACCTCCTGTCCGCGGCCGTCCTGGAGAAGCTGCTGCGACACACCGCTGTGCTGCCCTGTTTAAGGCAAGAGCGTTATCCCGCCCTCAGGAGAGTTACAGACCTCGGGGTGTTCTCCTGGAAGCGAGACTTGCCCGGCTTCGGGCTCAGCTGTTGGAGATTCTCAGAGACTTGGGACGTCCCAGGATCATCTGGATAAGCCTCAGCCCCTGTCCTCGCTGTGGCCCATTGTATACAGCTGTCCTGCCCCTGCCTAGGGGTGGCCTGTATCAGAAGCTTTCTTCTGTGCACCTTGCAACTGAAATCTAGAACGTGGGGACATCGTGAAGGCAACACAGACCCAGGGTTTCGGACATCTGTTCAACGCAATGGGAAAAGGAACGCGTTAGTAGGGCGGCAGAGGGCCGTGGCGGTGGCGCAAGATGGCAGGGGGAATTATAGAGTCTGGGAGGGGATGGACGTTCATGTACACGTGCTTTTAGCATCTGATATGAACCCGCGTGGGTCCACGTGGGAGACCCACGTGTTAGAGTTACTCCCGGGGAGAAAGTTGTCAGGAAATTGTTGGGAAATCGCGTATGACACCCCTCATTTGTGGAATCCGAAAGGAAATGACCCCAATGAACTTACTTGCAGAAACGGAAGGACTCACGACTTAGAATATGAACTCCTGGTTTGTGTGTGTGGGGGGGTGGGCGGGGGGAGGAGCGGGGTGGGTGTGGGAGGATGGTTGGGCCTTGAGGGAAGTCATGTACACACCACTGTGTTTGGACTGGATAACCACCGGGAACCTATCCTATCGCTCATGGAGCTCTGCTCAAAGTTTTGTGCCGGCCCGGATTGGAGGGCTGATCTGGGGAGAATGGGTACGTGGGTTATCTATACTGAATCCCTTGGCCCTTCACCTGAAACTATGGCAACCCTGTTAAGTGGCTACGTCCCAACACAGAATGCTTTCGCTGTTAAACAAACAAATTTTTGAAGCAGAGAACTTGTCAAGAATAAGAAGATGCTCCAGGTTACCAAAGAGGAAGGAAATCTAAAATGAGAGTGGATACATGCACAGATATCACTTATTGATGATGTGGTATAGCAAGAAAATTATAGGACCTTAAGAAGCAAATCTACACCAAAAAAATTAATCAAATGAAATAAAGAAAGACCCGTGGAAAATCTACTGCTGTCCTCCCTGACGTATTACTCTGTGTTCAGTTCAGGCCTCGATGATCTCAAGTCACTTACTCAAAAAGAGAAAAACAGCACCGTGCTGTCCATGGTACAAAACCTGACTATTCTCAGAGTTTCTTTATTCTGGTGTGGGGAACATCTCCTTTGATGTGTGGGTGTGTGTGGGTGTGTGTGTGGTGCACTGTGTTGGTGGTGTGCACGTGTGTGTGTGTGTGTGTGATGGGAGGGCGGGCGGCATGGCACTAGGGGCAAGTCGAGGGCATGCTGGCACGTGGGCGTGTCCTGGCTTAGTCACTCAGTCCATGTCCGACTCTTTGGAACCCCACGGACTCTAGCCCACCAGGCTCCTCTGTGCATGGAATTCCCCAGGCACGGACACTGTAGTGGGTTGCCATTCCCTTGTCCGGGGGATCTTCCCAACCCAGGGATGGAACCCAGGTCTCCGGCATGGCAGGGCAGATGCTTTTACCAGCTGAAGCCACAAGGGAAGCACGACTGGTCTATATCTCAGTTCTCATGGTAGAGATTCAGGTCAGCGTTTGCGAAAGTGAATGGTGAATGCAGAAAGGATCCTGCATGTACCCGGCCGCCCCGTCAAACCTCTGCTCCCTGAATCGACTGATAGAAGTGAAGATCCAAGCCGGGATCAATCCAATGAGAGCTCTATAGGACTGATCAGGTGCCCGTTTCTGATTGGCTTCGCAGTGGGCCAGAGGGATGATGGAATACAAAGTCCTTTCTGGCTCTGGAGTCACAGCTGGGTTCTCCGGCAGTGTCGACGCCTGAGCGCCCTGCAAGCCACAGCAGAGCAGTAAGTGACTACCCTCCGATGAGGACGTCCTTTCCTTGCTTAAGGTAAGCGAGCTAATGGTGAAGGGTAGCGTGTGCCTCTGGATGGCAAGGAGAGTTTTTCAATAAAATCATTTCTTTCCCAAGATACGCATTTCAGGGTCTGATTTGGCCTCTCAAGGTAGTTTTACCTGAATCTCATCACATTTTCATCAGTGATGTAGCTGGAACATTTTAAATGTCTTTAGGGAGCAGACGTCATTCATGAAACACATCGGTTTGGAATTTGCCTTCTTTGCAGGGTGTTTAAAATGCGTATCGAGCACACAGTCGGGCATTCGTGTTTGGCTCCTCGGTACGAGTGAGACGCGTGTTCCAAGCGGGCAGAGAGATAGCACTTTGTCCCCCACTGGGCCCTGTCTAGTGTTCCTAACGGCTACGAGCCTCACTTGCACCCCGGCTAGCGCAGTGCCCTTGGCCCTTGAGTGGCTTTGCATGGAAGGGAAGGGAGACCGTTGTAAGGTGTGTCCTGCATTGTCTAAAACGGAATCCCTTGATCTCTGCAGCTTCCACAGGAGTCGTCTTGGAGCGGAGTCAGGATGAGTGCCCCGACCCCACCCAGACTCCTTGACCTGGCGGGAAGGCACTTGCTGAGGGCCGAAGACCTGGACGTTTCTACTCTGGAGAAGTGTGCCCACGGAGCTCTTCCCGCCCTCTTCCTGGAAGCCTTTGACGGATATCGGACTGAGACCCTAAAAAGCCCATGGTGCAAAACCTTGGCCTTTGTCCGCCTGCCTCTGGGGCCCTGATTGAACCTGCCTCATGTGGGGCCCTACAAGCCGTGCCTGGAAGCACTGGATGTTCTGCTTGCCCAGAAGGTTCGATCCAGGTGAGTCGGTCATGGGAACCTGGTCAAATCCTGGCAGTGCCCAGGAAAGCTGGGCTGAGAACGTAGTAGAGAACGAGAGATCGGAGGGTTCTCAAGAGGCAACGAAGAAGCCTTGGTTGGCTATGAGAAATACCTTCTGGTAGCGGAAGGGTGGCTTAAATGAAGGGGAGCCTTCTAGAATATCCGCTCCCCCACCCAATCACGCTTAGACTTACTAGAGTGGACGATCAGGCAGGAAAAGAGGGCAAAGGGGGGTGGAGGAAAGTGAGGCAGAGAAGGAAGAGGGCAAGGCAGCTGGTGACCTCAGGAAGATTAAGTTACAGCACAGGTAGGCAGTGTGTTTTCCCAATGGGAGGCTGTGGTCTTGTTTTTTTCGGTTTCTGTTTGTTTGTTTGTTTCTGACGGTGTGGATCGTACTACATCATTACCAATCTCCTTCTTCCTTCTTCTCCCAGGAGGTGCAAACTGCGGGTGCTAGCAATTTACGAAAAGACGGGCCAGAACTTCTGGAGCATGTGGTCTGGAGCCAGCAGTTTATGGGTGCTCAGGCTCACGGATGGCAGCAGTGGCTGAGCCCAGGTCAATGACGAGGCAGCCCTCGACTCCACTGAAGGTTTTTCTAGACCTGTGCCTGAAGAAAAGGACCCTGGACAACTTCCTCACCTACTTCCTTCGGTGGGTGGAGCAGAGAAAGTCTTCCATCCACCTATGTTGCAAGAAGCTGAAGATCGTCTCCATGCCAATGGACAAGATCGTGAAGGTCCTGAGCGCGTGGCAGCTGGACTGTATCCAGGAGGTGCAAGTGAGTTGCACCTGGAGTCTGTCCACCCTGGCCACACTCGCCCCTTTCCTGGGTGAGATGAGTAACTTGCAGAGACTCCATCTCTCCCACGTCCACGTGTCTGCCTTCAAGAAGCAGGAGCACGATCACGTTGTGCAAATCACCTCCCAGTTCCGGAGGCTGGGGCCACCTCCGGGACCTCCATCTGGAGTCTCCTTCCTTCCTTGAAGGCTGCCTGGACCAGATGCTCAGGTGAGTGTGGTAACCTTAAACACAAACATTTAGAACGTCCAAAGGACCGTCTCTCACGGTGCTCTGTTCCTGGGGTGTGGTGTCCCACAACCCCGCAAGTCAAGGGAGGGGGTGAAGCTGATCGAGTGGGCCCGTGAGGTGGTTGAGAGTATTCTCTGGGGGTGTTGGCCTCCCAGAGTCGGTAATTTCCTCCTAACTCGGAGGCATCTATGTTATCATGGTAAACATAGGGAAGCGAACAGGACACTGAAGTGGGGAAACGACATCAGATCAGAGCATCCCTGAAGAGAAGCTCCGTGCTCCCCAGGTCGGTGCCCTCAGTGAACCCTGTTGTAAAGGCCCTGTCTGTAAGAGATGGTGTGGTGCTCTACAGTTGGTTCCTGAGGCACGTCTCCCTAGAGCCTGGCCTGGCCAGAGATGTAGGATCTGGGGCTCCACCTGGGGCTGAAGGAAGCCTTACCCGAAACCATTTTTTCGATCTCCTTCTCACGCTAATATTCAATAATGTCCACACTCGATGGAGGTGCTCTATGGCTCTCCTCAACAAGCATGTTCTTGCGATGCCATGATCTTCACTCGTCCTCAGAAGGAAGTGGAGCACGTGGTACTCCGCTCCATAGATGAGGAGAGAGTGTCTTTGAGACACTGTGCAGGGGATTCGGTGCCACAGTGAGGCTGAGAGCCCTCAGACTAGAATGAGACGGGGCAAATCGGCCATGTTGACCCTCAGTGGATGGTCAGACTCATATCAGTCTTTGTAGCAACCTTTTGTCTATCAGCTGTATGCCAACCTGGCACCCGGTTCCCAAGAACTAATTGCTTGGTTCTCCCCAGGTGCCTGAGTCCCCCTTGGACAGCCTGTCAATAACCAAGTGCCGGCTTACAGAATCAGACTTGACCCACGTGTCCCAGAGCCCAGACATCAGTCAGCTCAAGAGCCTGGATCTCAGCGGTGTCCCCATGACTGGACTTTCGGCCTGAGCTCCTCCAAGTTTCTGCTGGAGAAAGTCGCAGCCACCGCTCCAGGAAGTGGACTTGGACGCGTGTGGGATCACGGACTCCCAGCTGGAGGCCTTCCTGCCTGCCCTGAGCCGCTGCTCCCAGCTCAGGGCCGTCAGCCTGTGTGGGAAACCTCCTGTCCGCGGCCGTCCTGGAGAAGCTGCTGCGACACACCCGCTGTGCTGCCCTGTTTAAGGCAAGAGCGTTATCCCGCCCCTCAGGAGAGTTACAGACCTCGGGGTGTTCTCCTGGAAGCGAGACTTGCCCGGCTTCGGGCTCAGCTGTTTGGAGATTCTCAGAGACTTGGGACGTCCCAGGATCATCGGATAAGCCTCAGCCCCTGTCCTCGCTGTGGGGAGGATGTATGCCATCACATGGAGCCCATTGTATACAGCTGTCCTGCCCCTGCCTAGGGGGGTGGCCTGTATCAGAAGCTTTCTTCTGTGCACCTTGCAACTGAAATCTAGAACGTGGGGACATCGTGAAGGCAACACAGACCCAGGGTTTCGGACATCTGTTCAACGCGAATGGGAAAAGGAACCGCTGTTAGTAGCGCGGCAGAGGGCCGTGGCGGTGGCGCAAGATGGCAGGGGGGAATTATAGAGTCTGGGAGGGGATGGGACGTTCATGTACACGTGCTTTTAGCATCTGATATGAACCCACGTGGGTCCACGTGGGAGACCCACGTGTTAGAGTTACTCCCGGGAGAAAGTTGTCAGGAAATTGTTGGGAATCGCGTATGACACCCCTCATTTGTGGAATCCGAAAGGAAATGACCCCAATGAACTTACTTGCAGAAACGGAAGGACTCACGACTTAGAATATGAACTCCTGGTTTGTGTGTGTGTGGGGGGGTGGGCGGGGGGAGGAGCGGGGCGTGGTGTGTGGGAGGGATGGTTGGGCCTTGAGGGAAGTCATGTACACACCACTGTGTTTGGACTGGATAACCACCGGGAACCTATCCTATCGCTTCATGGAGCTCTGCTCAAAGTTTTGTGCCAGCCCGGATTGGAGGGCTGATCTGGGGAGAATGGGTACGTGGGTTATCTATACTGACATCCCTTGGGCCCTTCACCTGAAACTATGGCAACCCTGTTAAGTGGCTACGTCCCAACACAGAATGCTTTCGCTGTTAAACCAAACAAATTTTTTGAAGCAGAGAACTTGTCAAGAATAAGAAGATGCTCCAGGTTACCAAAGGGAAGGAAATCTAAAATGAGAGTGGATACATGCACAGATATCACTTATTGATGATGTGGTATAGCAAGAAAATTATAGGACCTTAAGAAGCAAATCTACACCAAAAAAATTAATCAAATGAAAATAAAGAAAGACCCGTGGAAAATCTACTGCTGTCCTCCCTGACGTATTACTCTGTGTTCAGTTCAGGCCTCGATGATCTCAAGTCACTTACTCAAAAAGAGAAAAACAGCACCGTGCTGTCCATGGTACAAAACCTGACTATTCTCAGAGTTTCTTTATTCTGTGTGGAACATCTCCTTTGTGTGTGTGTGTGTGTGTGTGCGTGTGTGCACGTGTGTGTGTGTGCACGTGTGTGTGTGTGTGTGTGGGTGGGAGGGCGGGGGCATGCACTAGGGCAAGTGAGGGGCATGCTGGCACGTGGGCGTGTCCTGGCTTAGTCACTCAGTCATGTCCGACTCTTTGGAACCCCACGGACTCTAGCCCACCAAGGCTCCTCTGTGCATGGAATTCCCCAGGCACGGACCACTGTAAGTGGGTTGCCATTCCCTTGTCCGGGGGATCTTCCCAACCCAGGGATGGAACCCAGGTCTCCGGCATGGCAGGCAGATGCTTTACCAGCTGAGCCACAAGGGAAGCACGACTGTCTATATCTCAGTTTCTCATGGTAGAATTCAGTCAGCGTTTTGCGAAGTGAATGGTGAATGCAGAAAGGATCCTGCATTACCCGGCCGCCCCCGTCAACCTCTGCTCCCTGAATCGACTGATAGAAGTGGAAGATCCAAGCGGGATCAATCCAATGAGAGCTCTATAGACTGATCAGGTGCCCGTTTCTGATTGGCTTCGCAGTGGGCCAGAGGGATGATGGGAATACAAAGTCCTTTTCTGGCTCTGGAGTCACAGCTGGGTTCTCCGCAGTGTCGACGCCTGAGCGCCCTGCAAGCCACAGCAGAGCAGTAAGTGACTACCCTCCGATGAGGACGTCCTTTCCTTGCTTAAGGTAAGCGAGCTAATGGTGAAGGGTAGCGTGTGCCTCTGGATGGCAAGGAGAGTTTTCAATAAAATCATTTCTTTCCCAAGAACGCATTTCAGGGTCTGATTTGGCCTCTCAAGGTAGTTTTACCTGAATCTCATCACATTTTCATCAGTGATGTAGCTGGAATCATTTTAAATGTCTTTAGGGAGCAGACGTCATTCATGAAACACATCGGTTTGGAATTTGCCTTCTTTGCAGGGTGTTTAAAATGCGTATCGAGCACACAGTCGGCATTCGTGTTTGGCTCCTCGGTACGAGTGAGACGCGTGTTCCAAGCGGGCAGAGAGATAGCACTTTGTCCCCCACTGGGCCCTGTCTAGTGTTCCTACGGCTACGAGCCTCACTTGCACCCCGGCTAGCGCAGTGCCCTTGGCCCTGAGTGGCTTGCATGGAAGGGAAGGGAGACCGTGTAAGGTGTGCTCCTGCATTGTCTAAAACGGATCCCTTGATCTCTGGCAGCTTCCACAGGAGTCGTCTTGGAGCGGAGTCAGGATGAGTGCCCCGACCCCACCCAGACTCCTTGACCTGGCGGGAAGGCACTTGCTGAGGGCCGAAGACCTGGACGTTTCTACTCTGGAGAGTGTGCCCACGGAGCTCTTCCCGCCCCTCTTCCTGGAAGCCTTTGACGGATATCGGACTGAGACCCTAAAAGCCATGGTGCAAACCTGGCCCTTTGTCCGCCTGCCTCTGGGGGCCCTGATTGACCTGCCTCATGTGGGGCCCCTACAAGCCGTGCTGGAAGCACTGGATGTTCTGCTTGCCCAGAAGGTTCGATCCAGGTGAGTCGGTCATGGGAACCTGGTCAAATCCTGGCAGTGCCCAGGAAGACGGCTGGGCTGAGGGAACGTAGGGTTTGTAGAGAACGTAGAGATCAGAGGGTTCTCAAGAGAGCAACGAAGAAGCCTTGGTTGGCTATGAGAAATACCTTCTGGTAGCGGAAGGGTGGCTTAAATGAAGGGGAGCCTTCTAGAATATCCGCTCCCCCCACCCAATCACGCTTAGACTTACTAGAGTGGACGATCAGGCAGGAAAAGAGGGCAAAGGGGGGTGGAGGAAAGTGAGGCAGAGAAGGAAGAGGGCAAGGCAGCTGGTGACCTCAGGAAGATTAAGTTACAGCACAGGTAGGCAGTGTGTTTTCCCAATGGGAGGCTGTGGTCTTGTTTTTTTCGGTTTCTGTTTGTTTGTTTGTTTCTGACGGTGTGGATCGTACTACATCATTACCAATCTCCTTCTTCCTTCTTCTCCCAGGAGGTGCAAACTGCGGGTGCTAGATTTACGAAAGACGGGCCAGAACTTCTGGAGCGTGTGGTCTGGAGCCAGCAGTTATGGGTGCTCAGGCTCACGGATGGCAGCAGTGGCTGAGCCCAGGTCAATGACGAGGCAGCCCTCGACTCCACTGAAGGTTTTTCTAGACCTGTGCCTGAAGAAAAGGACCCTGGACAACTTCCTCACCTACTTCCTTCGGTGGGTGGAGCAGAGAAAGTCTTCCATCCACCTATGTTGCAAGAAGCTGAAGATCGTCTCCATGCCAATGGACAAGATCGTGAAGGTCCTGAGCGCGGTGCAGCTGGACTGTATCCAGGAGGTGCAAGTGAGTTGCACCTGGAGTCTGTCCACCCTGGCCACACTCGCCCCTTTCCTGGGTGAGATGAGTAACTTGCAGAGACTCCATCTCTCCCACGTCCACGTGTCTGCCTTCAAGAAGCAGGAGCACGATCACGTTGTGCAAATCACCTCCCAGTTCCGGAGGCTGGGCCACCTCCGGGACCTCCATCTGGAGTCTCCTTCCTTCCTTGAAGGCTGCCTGGACCAGATGCTCAGGTGAGTGTGGTAACCTTAAACACAACATTAGAACGTCCAAAGGACCGTCTCTCACGGTGCTCTGTCCTGGGGTGTGGTGTCCCACAACCCCGCAAGTCAAGGGAGGGGGTGAAGCTGATCGAGTGGGGCCCGTGAGGTGGTAGAGAGTATTATCTGGGGGTGTTGGCCTCCCAGAGTCGGTAATTTCCTCCTAACTCGGAGGCATCTATGTTATCATGGTAAACATAGGGAAGCGAACAGGACACTGAAGTGGGGAAACGACATCAGATCAGAGCATCCCTGAAGAGAAGCTCCGTGCTCCCCAGGTCGGTGCCCTCAGTGAACCCTGTTGTAAAGGCCCTGTCTGTAAGAGACGGTGTGGTGCTCTACAGTTGGTTCCTGAGGCACGTCTCCCTAGAGCCTGGCCTGGCCAGAGATGTAGGATCTGGGGCTCCACCTGGGCTGAAGGAAGCCTTACCCGAAACCATTTTTCGATCTCCTTCTCACGCTAATATTCAATAATGTCCACACTCGATGGAGGTGCTCTATGGCTCTCCTCACAGCATGTTCTTGCGATGCCATGATCTTCACTCGTCCTCAGAAGGAAGTGGAGCACGTGGTACTCCGCTCCATAGATGAGGAGAGAGTGTCTTTGAGACACTGTGCAGGGATTCGGTGCCACAGTGAGGCTGAGAGCCCTCAGACTAGAATGAGACGGGGCAAATCGGCATGTTGACCCTCAGTGGATGGTCAGACTCATATCAGTCTTTGTAGCAACCTTTTGTCTATCAGCTGTATGCAACCTGGCACCCGGTTCCCAAGAACTAATTGCTTGGTTTCTCCCCAGGTGCCTGAGGTCCCCCTTGGACAGCCTGTCAATAACCAAGTGCCGGCTTACAGAATCAGACTTGACCCACGTGTCCCAGAGCCCAGACATCAGTCAGCTCAAGAGCCTGGATCTCAGCGGTGTCCCCATGACTGACTTTCGGCCTGAGCTCCTCCAAGTTCTGCTGGAGAAAGTCGCAGCCACCCTCCAGGAAGTGGACTTGGACGCGTGTGGGATCACGGACTCCCAGCTGGAGGCCTTCCTGCCTGCCCTGAGCCGCTGCTCCCAGCTCAGGGCCGTCAGCCTGTGTGGGAACCTCCTGTCCGCGGCCGTCCTGGAGAAGCTGCTGCGACACACCGCTGTGCTGCCCTGTTTAAGGCAAGAGCGTTATCCCGCCCCTCAGGAGAGTTACAGACCTCGGGGTGTTCTCCTGGAAGCGAGACTTGCCCGGCTTCGGGCTCAGCTGTTGGAGATTCTCAGAGACTTGGGACGTCCCAGGATCATCTGGATAAGCCTCAGCCCCTGTCCTCGCTGTGGGGAGGATGTATGCCATCACATGGAGCCCATTGTATACAGCTGTCCTGCCCCTGCCTAGGGGGTGGCCTGTATCAGAAGCTTTCTTCTGTGCACCTTGCAACTGAAATCTAGAACGTGGGGACATCGTGAAGGCAACACAGACCCAGGGTTTCGGACATCTGTTCAACGCCAATGGGAAAAGGAACCGCGTTAGTAGGGCGGCAGAGGGCCGTGGCGGTGGCGCAAGATGGCAGGGGGGAATTATAGAGTCTGGGAGGGGATGGGACGTTCATGTACACGTGCTTTTAGCATCTGATATGAACCCGCGTGGGTCCACGTGGGAGACCCACGTGTTAGAGTTACTCCCGGGGAGAAAGTTGTCAGGAAATTGTTGGGAAATCGCGTATGACACCCCTCATTTGTGGAATCCGAAAGGAAATGACCCCAATGAACTTACTTGCAGAAACGGAAGGACTCACGACTTAGAATATGAACTCCTGGTTTGTGTGTGTGGGGGGGGGTGGGCGGGGGGAGGAGCGGGGCGTGGGTGTGTGGGAGGGATGGTTGGGCCTTGAGGGAAGTCATGTACACACCACTGTGTTTGGACTGGATAACCACCGGGAACCTATCCTATCGCTCATGGAGCTCTGCTCAAAGTTTTGTGCCAGCCCGGATTGGAGGGCTGATCTGGGGAGAATGGGTACGTGGGTTATCTATACTGAATCCCTTGGCCCTTCACCTGAAACTATGGCAACCCTGTTAAGTGGCTACGTCCCAACACAGAATGCTTTCGCTGTTAAACAAACAAATTTTTGAAGCAGAGAACTTGTCAAGAATAAGAAGATGCTCCAGGTTACCAAAGAGGAAGGAAATCTAAAATGAGAGTGGATACATGCACAGATATCACTTATTGATGATGTGGTATAGCAAGAAAATTATAGGACCTTAAGAAGCAAATCTACACCAAAAAAATTAATCAAATGAAATAAAGAAAGACCCGTGGAAAATCTACTGCTGTCCTCCCTGACGTATTACTCTGTGTTCAGTTCAGGCCTCGATGATCTCAAGTCACTTACTCAAAAAGAGAAAAACAGCACCGTGCTGTCCATGGTACAAAACCTGACTATTCTCAGAGTTTCTTTATTCTGTGTGGAACATCTCCTTTGTGTGTGTGTGTGTGTGTGTGTGTGTGCACGTGCGTGTGTGTGCACGTGTGTGTGTGTGTGTGTGTGGGAGGGCGGGGGCATGCACTAGGGCAAGTGAGGGCATGCTGGCACGTGGGCGTGTCCTGGCTTAGTCACTCAGTCATGTCCGACTCTTTGGAACCCCACGGACTCTAGCCCACCAGGCTCCTCTGTGCATGGAATTCCCCAGGCACGGACACTGTAGTGGGTTGCCATTCCCTTGTCCGGGGGATCTTCCCAACCCAGGGATGGAACCCAGGTCTCCGGCATGGCAGGCAGATGCTTTACCAGCTGAGCCACAAGGGAAGCACGACTGTCTATATCTCAGTTCTCATGGTAGAATTCAGTCAGCGTTTGCGAAGTGAATGGTGAATGCAGAAAGGATCCTGCATTACCCGGCCGCCCCGTCAACCTCTGCTCCCTGAATCGACTGATAGAAGTGAAGATCCAAGCGGGATCAATCCAATGAGAGCTCTATAGACTGATCAGGTGCCCGTTTCTGATTGGCTTCGCAGTGGGCCAGAGGGATGATGGGAATACAAAGTCCTTTTCTGGCTCTGGAGTCACAGCTGGGTTCTCCGCAGTGTCGACGCCTGAGCGCCCTGCAAGCCACAGCAGAGCAGTAAGTGACTACCCTCCGATGAGGACATCCTTTCCTTGCTTAAGGTAAGCGAGCTAATGGTGAAGGGTAGCGTGTGCCTCTGGATGGCAAGGAGAGTTTTCAATAAAATCATTTCTTTCCCAAGAACGCATTTCAGGGTCTGATTTGGCCTCTCAAGGTAGTTTTACCTGAATCTCATCACATTTTCATCAGTGATGTAGCTGGAATCATTTTAAATGTCTTTAGGGAGCAGACGTCATTCATGAAACACATCGGTTTGGAATTTGCCTTCTTTGCAGGGTGTTTAAAATGCGTATCGAGCACACAGTCGGCATTCGTGTTTGGCTCCTCGGTACGAGAGAGACGCGTGTTCCAAGCGGGCAGAGAGATAGCACTTTGTCCCCCACTGGGCCCTGTCTAGTGTTCCTACGGCTACGAGCCTCACTTGCACCCCGGCTAGCGCAGTGCCCTTGGCCCTGAGTGGCTTGCATGGAAGGGAAGGGAGACCGTGTAAGGTGTGCTCCTGCATTGTCTAAAACGGATCCCTTGATCTCTGGCAGCTTCCACAGGAGTCGTCTTGGAGCGGAGTCAGGATGAGTGCCCCGACCCCACCCAGACTCCTTGACCTGGCGGGAAGGCACTTGCTGAGGGCCGAAGACCTGGACGTTTCTACTCTGGAGAGTGTGCCCACGGAGCTCTTCCCGCCCCTCTTCCTGGAAGCCTTTGACGGATATCGGACTGAGACCCTAAAAGCCATGGTGCAAACCTGGCCCTTTGTCCGCCTGCCTCTGGGGGCCCTGATTGACCTGCCTCATGTGGGGCCCCTACAAGCCGTGCTGGAAGCACTGGATGTTCTGCTTGCCCAGAAGGTTCGATCCAGGTGAGTCGGTCATGGGAACCTGGTCAAATCCTGGCAGTGCCCAGGAAGACGGCTGGGCTGAGGGAACGTAGGGTTTGTAGAGAACGTAGAGATCAGAGGGTTCTCAAGAGAGCAACGAAGAAGCCTTGGTTGGCTATGAGAAATACCTTCTGGTAGCGGAAGGGTGGCTTAAATGAAGGGGAGCCTTCTAGAATATCCGCTCCCCCCACCCAATCACGCTTAGACTTACTAGAGTGGACGATCAGGCAGGAAAAGAGGGCAAAGGGGGGTGGAGGAAAGTGAGGCAGAGAAGGAAGAGGGCAAGGCAGCCGGTGACCTCAGGAAGATTAAGTTACAGCACAGGTAGGCAGTGTGTTTTCCCAATGGGAGGCTGTGGTCTTGTTTTTTTTCGGTTTCTGTTTGTTTGTTTGTTTCTGACGGTGTGGATCGTACTACATCATTACCAATCTCCTTCTTCCTTCTTCTCCCAGGAGGTGCAAACTGCGGGTGCTAGATTTACGAAAGACGGGCCAGAACTTCTGGAGCATGTGGTCTGGAGCCAGCAGTTATGGGTGCTCAGGCTCACGGATGGCAGCAGTGGCTGAGCCCAGGTCAATGACGAGGCAGCCCTCGACTCCACTGAAGGTTTTTCTAGACCTGTGCCTGAAGAAAAGGGCCCTGGACAACTTCCTCACCTACTTCCTTCGGTGGGTGGAGCAGAGAAAGTCTTCCATCCACCTATGTTGCAAGAAGCTGAAGATCGTCTCCATGCCAATGGACAAGATCGTGAAGGTCCTGAGCGCGGTGCAGCTGGACTGTATCCAGGAGGTGCAAGTGAGTTGCACCTGGAGTCTGTCCACCCTGGCCACACTCGCCCCTTTCCTGGGTGAGATGAGTAACTTGCAGAGACTCCATCTCTCCCACGTCCACGTGTCTGCCTTCAAGAAGCAGGAGCACGATCACGTTGTGCAAATCACCTCCCAGTTCCGGAGGCTGGGCCACCTCCGGGACCTCCATCTGGAGTCTCCTTCCTTCCTTGAAGGCTGCCTGGACCAGATGCTCAGGTGAGTGTGGTAACCTTAAACACAACATTAGAACGTCCAAAGGACCGTCTCTCACGGTGCTCTGTCCTGGGGTGTGGTGTCCCACAACCCCGCAAGTCAAGGGAGGGGGTGAAGCTGATCGAGTGGGGCCCGTGAGGTGGTAGAGAGTATTATCTGGGGGTGTTGGCCTCCCAGAGTCGGTAATTTCCTCCTAACTCGGAGGCATCTATGTTATCATGGTAAACATAGGGAAGCGAACAGGACACTGAAGTGGGGAAACGACATCAGATCAGAGCATCCCTGAAGAGAAGCTCCGTGCTCCCCAGGTCGGTGCCCTCAGTGAACCCTGTTGTAAAGGCCCTGTCTGTAAGAGACGGTGTGGTGCTCTACAGTTGGTTCCTGAGGCACGTCTCCCTAGAGCCTGGCCTGGCCAGAGATGTAGGATCTGGGGCTCCACCTGGGGCTGAAGGAAGCCTTACCCGAAACCATTTTTCGATCTCCTTCTCACGCTAATATTCAATAATGTCCACACTCGATGGAGGTGCTCTATGGCTCTCCTCACAGCATGTTCTTGCGATGCCATGATCTTCACTCGTCCTCAGAAGGAAGTGGAGCACGTGGTACTCCGCTCCATAGATGAGGAGAGAGTGTCTTTGAGACACTGTGCAGGGATTCGGTGCCACAGTGAGGCTGAGAGCCCTCAGACTAGAATGAGACGGGGCAAATCGGCATGTTGACCCTCAGTGGATGGTCAGACTCATATCAGTCTTTGTAGCAACCTTTTGTCTATCAGCTGTATGCAACCTGGCACCCGGTTCCCAAGAACTAATTGCTTGGTTTCTCCCCAGGTGCCTGAGGTCCCCCTTGGACAGCCTGTCAATAACCAAGTGCCGGCTTACAGAATCAGACTTGACCCACGTGTCCCAGAGCCCAGACATCAGTCAGCTCAAGAGCCTGGATCTCAGCGGTGTCCCCATGACTGACTTTCGGCCTGAGCTCCTCCAAGTTCTGCTGGAGAAAGTCGCAGCCACCCTCCAGGAAGTGGACTTGGACGCGTGTGGGATCACGGACTCCCAGCTGGAGGCCTTCCTGCCTGCCCTGAGCCGCTGCTCCCAGCTCAGGGCCGTCAGCCTGTGTGGGAACCTCCTGTCCGCGGCCGTCCTGGAGAAGCTGCTGCGACACACCGCTGTGCTGCCCTGTTTAAGGCAAGAGCGTTATCCCGCCCCTCAGGAGAGTTACAGACCTCGGGGTGTTCTCCTGGAAGCGAGACTTGCCCGGCTTCGGGCTCAGCTGTTGGAGATTCTCAGAGACTTGGGACGTCCCAGGATCATCTGGATAAGCCTCAGCCCCTGTCCTCGCTGTGGGGAGGATGTATGCCATCACATGGAGCCCATTGTATACAGCTGTCCTGCCCCTGCCTAGGGGGTGGCCTGTATCAGAAGCTTTCTTCTGTGCACCTTGCAACTGAAATCTAGAACTTGAGGACTTCATGAAAGGAACACCGACTAAGGTTTTAGACATCTTAATGCGATTTAGAAAATAAAGGGCGATAGTGGAGTTGGTACAGGTTTGCAGGCGGAATGTAGATTCTGGAAGAGGATGGGACTTTCATGGACGTGTGCCTCTAGAATCTGATATGACCTGGGTGGTTACAGGCTGGAGACCCACGTGTTGGATTTTTCCCTGGGGAGATTGTTGTAAAGCAATGGTCAGGAAATATCATAAGACACCCCTTGTATATGGAGTCTACAAAGAAATGATACAAATGAACTTACTTGCAAAACAGTCCTACAGACTTAGAAAACGAACTCATGGGTTGCCTAGGGGAAAGGATGGCAGGGGACTTTAGGAAGTTCATGTACCTACAGCTATGTAGAATGATAACCAATAGGAACTATTGTATAGTACATGGAGCTCTGCTCAGTGTTATGTGCCAGCCTGGATTGAAGGGGGGGTTTGAGGGATACATGTATGTATATGGCTGTGTCCTTTCACTGTTCATCTGAAACTATCACAACATTGTTAATAGGCTATACCCCAATACAAAATGTTTTTGGTGCTAAAAACATAAAAATACAATTCAAAAAAATTAAAAAAAAAAAGAAATTGTTAGGAATAAAGAAATCCTCTTGGTGAGTTAAACAGGAAAGAAATTTAAAATGAGACTGGATAAATGTATAGATGTGACATTTATTTTGTTGGAAAAGAACATAATGTGACATTGTCCAATAAAAAATAATTAACAGAAATAAATAAAGAGACAATCATGGAAAATCAACTGCTGTCCTCCATGATGTATTATTCTGTGTTCAATTTATGACTCCGTTATCTCCAGTTACTGATAAAATTAGGCACACTGTTGTCCGTGATTCAAAACCTTACCATTCCTATAATTTCTTTATTCTGTCTGGGGCATCTCCTGTGTTTGTGTGTGTGTTTGTATATGTGTGTGTGTGTGTGGTTAGTCACCTAGTCATGTTTGGCTCTCTGGAATCCCATGGACTGTAGCCCGCCAGGCTCTTCTATGCATGGGATTCTCCAGGCAAGAATACTGCAGTGGGTAGCCATTCCCTTCTCCAGGGTGTCTTCCTGACTCAGGGATCAAACCTTGGACTCCTGCATTGTGGGCAGATTTTGTACTGTCTGAGCCACCATGTAAGCCTTGTGGGGCAATTCTCACTTCTGTGCTTATTTCTTTGGCTGTTTAGTGCATTAATAACACAAACGGGAACACAAAGTGTATCCATTGACCCACTGGAATGAAGAGCTCTTGGCAGGGCTCTCACTGATGACTCAGGCCATGACCTGGGGCATGGGTATTCTTCATGCTTGTACCAGTGGATGTGTACATTGCAGTCGCTTGCGTTTCTGTATGTTTCACTGCCAAAGGCAAGCTCCTCAGTTCTGCAAGATGTTTTCCACACTGCCAATAAGGTTGAATCTGGTTCCCACCATTCCATGCTTGTCATGGGTGAGTAGTGGTCCTCATGGATATAATCTAGTTGTGGCCAGGCATCCAAATTCCTTTTAGTAAATTGCTAAAAGAGCAAAAACATTTAACGTGCATTTATTATTTCCATACCACATTCCATATATATATACCATTTTGGGTGATTGGTCATATTGGAATAAATTGATAATTCACATTACAATTCCAGTCCTTCCCTAACAGAAAGGTCAAAGACAGCTTGTCTGGATATCAGAATGTTCAAATATACAACAAATATATGTTATGTATTACATATACCTCACAGTTGGCTCTCCCTATCCTCAGCTTTATCGTCCTCAGATTCAACCAACTACATATGATGCAGACTAAATTCACTGTTAAAAATATCCTTGTCTAAGTGACCCTGAGCAGTTCAACCATGGGTTGTTCAAGATTCACCAGTTATACAGACAGGTGAAGAGAGGCTGATTACAGCCTCTGATTACAGAGGCTGAACAGTCTCACTGTCTGCTGTTTGTTGCTTAGAGAACTAGGATAGATTATGGTAAAATTCAGACATTAAGGTTGAAAATCAGGGAAATGATGGTGTAGCTCTAAGTTAAGGCTCAAGGACAGAGATTTAGGGCACCACTTGTATATGTCCTGGAGTTTCAAGGTTCAGGAACCAGAAACTCCAGTATTCATGGCCAAGAAGAGAGAGAGGGAGAGCAATTGCCCTTGTTCCATTCAGGCCCCCAGAGGATAAGACAATGCCCTCCCACACTGGTGAGGGCTGATCTCTTAACTCAGTCTACTGATTCCAATGCTAATCTTCTCTAGGAATTCCCTTGCAGATTCCCTCAGAATGAATGTTTGACCCGAGATCTGGGCATCTCATCTCACAGTGAAGTTGACACATAAATTTAATCCTCACAGTGCGTCTAAACAGAATGAAGCCAAATAAAGTTTCACTGAGAAGCATTCAGAGGCTGCAATTGTTTATTCTGTGGAGGAAGGGGATATAGGGATGAAATATAGCTCTTAGGCAGATCTTTGTTTCCCCCACAATGAATAGAACGATGCACACACAGTTTATGAGATTTTTAGTAGGATCCAGTGAGATATTGCTTGTTGAGGGATTGGCTCTAGAGTTATTTAGAAAGATCTCCTTATCATGAAAGAACTCCATGACTCTTTCCCCTCCCCAATCCATCTTCTCCTTCCTAGTGAATAGCATAAGTCTTTATCCCTCTATTGCTCACAACAGGGAGGAAAGCAAAACCCAGGGACAGAAATTGGACTCACATATTTCAGGGGGTCACCAATGAATCAGGGTTCACCTAGGCTGTTCCAGTAGCCAGTACAGGGAAACTGGGTGTGGGAGGAAATAAGAGAGACTGGATTCATCTTCAGTGATAGACATTCTGAGCCTTAGATCTCCTAGGTCACACGCTGGTAGATCAGGCCAGAGGACAGAAATCAATTTCCTAATCAGGACTGTATACTTTAGAATTTTTAATAACTCTTGCTATCCTGGAGCTTCCCTGGTGGGCCAGTGGGTACAACTCCATGCTCCCAATGCAGGAGGCCCGAGTTCAATCACTGATCAAGGAACTATATCCCATATCCTGCAACTAAGCATTTACCTGCCACAACTAAATGATCCCTCAGGGGCGCAAGGGAGATCAACGATCCTACATGCATGATTAAGACCCAGTGCAGTCCAATAATCAAAATAATAAATATTAAAAAACAATTATGCTGTCCCGTAAATGCCACTTGAGTACAAATCCTTGCACAGTGATGTAATCCTCCAATCTAGCAGATGTCGCCATTCCCTGCGGTGATTGCTGAGGAGCTGAGAATGAAAGAAGCAGCCATCTGTCATGTCTGCCACTGCCTAAGGTGAACAAGGAGACAGGATTTGGCCCCAGAGAGCTGAGGTGCACATGAAAGGAATGGATTTAGTGAGCCCAGAGGCTTGCATCTTTCCATACATACAAAACTAAATTTAACTTGATACCTGACTTTTCTTACCTCACAGTAATCTTTGATATTCAGACTGCCTGCTCCCTTTGTTACAAACTTGTATATAGCCTGACTCTCCTTCCTTCCTCCTTGGAGTAGTTTTCTCAGAGTTTCTGAGATGCTGTCTCCCCAGCTTCGGTCCTAAACATTTCCACCAAATAAAATAACTCTCTGCTTTCAGGTGGTGACTAATGTTTTAGCTGACAGTTTCCATGTAACCCCTGGAACTCAGGTGAATGGGAAAAGGACACTGTGGATTGGGAAAATGTCTTGGAAGAGCATGTAAAATGATAAGAAATACAGAACCTAAAATAGGACAAATGTTTTATTTGGTGAATTTACAGAAGATTTTAGCCAGAAAGGTGGCTTCTCATAAGGGGAGCTAGAGTACATAAGGTCATTTGCTGGAAAAAAATTCAGAAAATATCAAAAGATTACTGCATATTATAAAAATGATACATTTCAAATTAATGCTTTTCATGCTTTTTAAAATTGTTATTTATTTTTATAATTTTATTTTACCTTTTTTTGGTGGGGGGGGGGCTCTGCTGGGTCTTCCTTGCTGATCACAGCTTTTCTCTTGTTCTGGTGAGCAGTGGTTACTCTCTAGTTGAAGTGCATTGGTTTCTCATTTTGGTGGCTTCTCTTATTGCAGAGCACGGGCTCCAGTGCATGTGGGCTTCAGTAGTCATGGGTCCCAGTCTCTAGTCAAGTGCTCAGTGTTTGTGGGGCATGGGTTTATTTGCTACACAGCATGTAGGATCTTCCTGGACCAAGGATCCAACCTGTATCCCTTGCACTACCAGGTGAATTCTTAGCCACTGAACTTCCAGGGAAGTTCCTTCTCATGGTTTTTTATGTATGGAAAGAGTCTGGACTTATTGAAGTCATCCATACGATATGCATCTTAACTACTTCAGGAAACCATCCTGTTTTCTCCTTCTTGAATTACCTCAGGGCAGACTATCTTGAGGGAAGGGGAACTGCAGTGGATAATGGTCTTTTGGCTGCAACACCCTTTGTTTACTGAAATGTCAAGTGAAATATTGTCCCCAAGAAAAAGCTTAAGAGAAGATTGGAAGTGGAACTGAGTTGTTGTTCAGTCAATCAGTTGTGACTGACTCTTTGTGACCCCACGGACTGCAGCACACCAGCCTTCCCTGTCCTTCACTATTTCCCAAAGTGTGCTCAAACTCATGTCCATTGAGTTGGTGATGCCATCCAACCATCTCATCCTTTGTCACCCTCTTCTCCTCCTGCCCTCGATCCATCCCAAAAGACCCCATCAGGGTCTTTTCCCATGAGTTAGCTCTTCCCATCAGGTGGTCAAAATATTGGGGCTTCCATTTCAGCATCAGGCATTCCAATGAACATTCAGGACTTATTTCCTTTGGATTGACTGGTTTGATCTCCTTGCCATCGAAGGGACTCTCAAGGGTCTTCTCCAACACTACAGTTCCAAAGCATCAATTCTTTGGCGCTCAGCCTTCTTTTATGGTCCAACTCTCACATCTGTACATAACTACTGGAAAACCATAGCTTGACTCTATGGAACTTTGTCAGCAAGGTGTGCTTTTTGATATGCTGTCTAGGTTCTTCATAGCTTTTCTTCCAAGGAACAAGCCTCTTTTAATTTCATGACTGCAGTCACCATTCACAATGATTTTGGAGCCCAAGAAAATAAAATCTGTCACTAGTTCCATTTTTTTCCCCATCTATTTGCCATGAAGTGATGGGACATAATGCCACAATTGCAGTTTTTTAAGTGTGTTTTATGCCAGCCTTGCCACTCTCTTCTTTCACCTTTATCTAGAGGCTCTTTAGTTCCTATACACTTTCTGCCATTAAGGTGTTATGATCTGCATATCTGAAGTTATTGTTATTTGTCCTAGCAATCTTTATTCCATCTTGACCTTCAACAAGCCTGAAATTTCCCATGATGTACTCTGTGTGTAGATTAAATAAGTAGTATGTCAATATATAGCCTTGACGTACTCCTTTCCCAATTTTGAACCACTCTGTTGTTCCGTGTCTAGTTCTAAATGCTGCTTCTTGACCTGCATTCAGATATCTGAGAAGGCAGGGTAGGTGGTACGGTATTCCTATTTCTTTAAGAATTTTCCACACAGTTTGCTGTGATCCACACAATCAAAGTCTCCCTCATAGTCAATGAAGCATAAGGAGATTTTTTAAAAATTCCCTCAATTTTCCTATGATCCACCGTTTGTTGGCAATTTTATGTCTGGTTCCTCTGCCTTTTCTAAATCCAGCTTATACAACTGCAAGTTCTTGGTATATGTACTGTTGAAGCCTAGCTTGAAGGATTTTGAGAACTAGCTTGCTAACATGTGAAATGAGTGTGATTGAGCAATAGTTCAAACATTCTTTGGCATTGCCTTTCTTTGGGATTGGAAAGAAAACTGACATTCTCCAATCCTGTGGCCGCTGCTGAGTTTTCCAAATTTTCTGGCATATTGAGTGCAGCACTTTAATAGCATCATCTTTTTGGATTTTTAAATAGCTCAGCTGGAATTCCATCACTTCCAGTAGCTTTGCTTTAGTAACACTTCCTAAAGGCCACTTGAATTCACACTCCGGGATGTCTGGCTCTAGGTGAGGCATCACACCATCATGGTTATGGGTCACTAAGACCTTTTTGTACAGTTTCTCTGTGTATTCTTGCCACCTCTTCTTAATATTTTCTGCTTCTGTTAGATTCATACCATTTCTTTCCTTCCCTGTGCCCATCTCTGTATGAAATGTTTCTCTAATTTTCTTATAGAGATTTCTAGTCTTTCCCATTCTCTTGTTTTCCTCTATTTCTTTGCATTGTTCACTTAAGAAGGCTTTCTTTTCTTTCTTTGCTATTCTTTGAAACTCTGCATTCAGATGGGTTTACATTTTCCTTTCCTCTTTGCCTTTTGCTTTTTTTCTTTTCTCAGCTTCCTCAGACAACTACTTTGCCTTTTTGCATTTCTTTTTCTTGGGAATGGTTTTGATCACTGCCTCCTGGTCAATGTTAGGAACACTGAATGAAGGGGTTCTCTGGGCTCAGTACACATTCTATTGCTTAGCTTTAAATCCATCTACTCCTTTCAAGGCAGTTGACAAGGTGGAGGGACAGTGGTTGGGGGTGGAGGTGAGATAAGTGGTTGTCAGAGCCTATGACTGTCTGCACATCCCCCAGATGTGGTAGGGGATGGGGAAGGTTTTCATTAAACACCAATGTTGGTCCTTCTGTGTTTCTGAATGAGTAGATCTGAGGAAAAGCTGAGAATCACTTCTTTTAAAAATTCTCAAGTGATGCTGATGCTGCTGGTCAGGGGACTAGTCATTGGGAACCACTGCAGTAAGTAGAACTACTACACTTTTATTTTATCTGCCTAGTTTTTGGAATAACAGATTCTGAAGAGAAAGCAACATGGTAAATACCTGAACCTCATGCTTGTTCCTTCTCCCTTTTATAAGAGAGGAAATTATGACTCCAGTATTTTATTACAAAGCTCACAGTGGTCAGTCGACACACTGGAGGGCGCTGGGACAGCACAGTTTGATATTCAGAAGCACTGACAACAGAACTTCAAGTTCCACCATCAGTAGGCTGTGTGCCTTGGGAGAAGTTACTGCTCTCCATTGAGTCTCTCTCTCACTGTATTGAATGAGTACCATATAATCCCTAACTCATAAAAACGCACTGAGCCAAGTGCATGATGCAGAATAAATTCTCCATAGATGGCAGGGCTGTTGTTTGACCTAAAGGCTGCAAACATAATCAAGACCATAACCAAGGCCACAGTAACTATCAGAACCTGAGGCAGAATCTCACAGGTCAGTCATTCCCTCTGCCAAGGTGTGATGCTTTGATTACAGAAGCCAGCACTTTAAAGGTCACCTTGGGTGTCTCTGCCTGGAGTTCAGCCTATTGGCTGGGACAAGCCTGTCCTCTGGTGGTCAGTTTGACGATTCTTTCCATTGGCTGTGGCTTCATACTCAGGATTTCTTTGATTGGCACTAACTCCATGGAGCAGAGGAGAAAGAAAATCCAGATCAGATTTCCCCATTCAATGACTTTCTTTTTTTTTCTTGAAAAATTTCTGGGGTCTTTAGTTGATCATAGGTATAGGAATGCTCAGAGAATGGTAAACTCTGTTGACTTACAAACCCTTTGGAGCTCCCTGGGAGTTTCCAGTAACTTTCTGGCAGCTCATTTCATGCCCTGGGTCTCTGGTTCTTTATTGGAAAAATAAATTGTTTTTGAGGTTCTTGTGACAATGTAGGTGCCCTGGGTCCCTCCTGAATCTGCCTTTATGTTGTTGTTGTTTTTAAAAATGCTTGATTTGAACTCCCATAGCTATTGGAAAAGAATCTTGGGTAAATGTGGTTTGTGAAACCCAAGATCCCAACTCACACCAGAGGGTCGTCCCCTCCATTGCCCACTGAAGTTATGGGGAAAACAGTATTATTCTCTTCCTGTTACAACACCCCAGCTTCAGGTCAAATTGTCTGGCATTTTTCTCCATGAGAAAGGAACCCCACATTCCCCAGGATCAGGTTGGGTGAGTGAAGGATGACAGAGGAGCAGGGAGATCTGGAGGGCATGGGACCCCACATCAGTGAGCTGCTTTTTAATTAATGCCAAGTGATGCCGTTTAGGAAATTGGGACCAGTGTTGCTACATTTTTCTTTAAATGTTTTTCCACCAAGGGACAGTGCAGAGGAAATTTAGTATAAAACTTTTTTTTTTCTTTGTCTCTGACAACAAACTTTCTTTGTTAAAACATTGTGTGTGGGATATATTTGGGAACCCTATAGCCTCTGATATGAGAAAAGTGTTCAGCAAAGAACTCTTAAAAAAAAAAAAAAAACTCTAATATGACCCACAATGACCCTCAAAAAATCAGAAGGGAAAATGCATGTCTTTGTTGTTCTAGACCTGAGACCTACATTGGTTTGTGTGCCTGGTTTTGATGATGTTGGCATTGAAATTGCCTTTGCACCTCCACAATCCTGCTATGCCAGGTATAAAGTTGAAATTTTGAAAGAGGAATTTACCATTAGCTCTTGAATGAGTATGTATATAATTTTACATCAATAGGATTTTGTTGCAAGTGCTATTTGGTACTTGATATTTCTTTTTACTTAATGTTGTAACCATATCAAGTCTAATATGACCTAACAGACTCCTGTCCGTCTCTCCCATCAGAAAGCTTCCATAAGCCTCTTATCCTTATCCATCAGCGGGCAGACAGAATGAAAACCACAATCACAGAAAACTAATCAAACTGATCACAAGGGCCCCAGCCTTCTCTAACTCAATGAAATTATGAGCCATGCTGTGTGGGGCCACCCAAGGCAGATGGGTCATAGTGGAGAGTTTTGATAAAACGTGGTCCACCGGAAAAGGGAATGGCAAACCACTTCAGTATTCCTGCATTGATAACCCCATTAACAGTATGAAAAGACAAAGAAAAAAAAATGACACTGAAAGATGATCTCTCCAGGTCAGTAGGTGCCCAAAATGCTACTGGAGAAGAGCAGAAAAAATAATTCCAGAAAGAAAGACAGAGCCAAAGCAAAAACAATGCCCAGTTGTGGATGTGACTGGTGATGGAAGTAAAGTCCAATGCTATAAAGAACAATATTGCATAGGAACATGGAATGTTAGGTCCATGAATCAAGGTAAATTGGAAGTGTTAAAACAGGAGATGACAAGAGTGAACATCGACATTTTAGGAATCAGTGAACTAAAATGTACTGGAATGGGCAAATTTAATGCAGATGACCATTACAGCTACTACTGTGGGCAAGAATACCTTACAAGAAATGGAGTAGTCCTCATAGTCCACAAAAGAGTCTGAAATCCAGTACTTGAGTGCAATCTCAAAAATGACAGAATAATCTCTATTAGTTTCCAACGCAAACCATCTAAGATCACAGTAATTAAAGTCTATGTCCCAACCACTAATGTCAAAGAAGTTGAAGTTGAAAAGTTACATGAAGACCTACAACCTTCTAGAACTAACACCAAAAAAGATGTCTTTTTCATCATAGAGGGCTAAAATGCAAAAGTAGGAAGTCAAGAGATACCCGGAGTAACAGCAACTTTGGCCTTGGAGTACAAAATGAAGCAGGGGAAAGGTTAACAGGGTTTTGCCAAGAGAACACACTGGTCATAGCAAACACCCTTTTCCAACCACACAAGAGACGACTCTACACATGGACATCACCAGATGGTCAATACCGAAATCAGATTGATTATATTCTTTGCAGCCGAAGATGGAGAAGCTCTATACAGTCAGTGAAAACAAGACCAGGAGCTGACTATGGCTCAGATCATGAACTTCTTATTGCCAAATTCAGACTTAAATTGGAGAAAGTATGGAAAACCACTAGACCATTCAGGTATGACCTAAATCAAATCCCTTACGATTATACAGTGAAAGTGACAAATACATTCAAGGGATTACATCTGATAGAGTCCCTGAAGAACTATGGATGGAGGCTTGTGACATTGTACAGGAGGCAGGGATCAAGACCACTCCCAAGAAAAAGAAATGCAAAAAAGCAAAATGGTTGTCTGAGGTGGCCTTAAAAATAGCTGAGAAAATAAGAAGTGAAAAACAAAGGAGAAAAGGAAAGATATAAGCATCTGAATTCAGAGTTCCCAAAGAATAGTAAGGAGAGATAAGAAAGTCTTCCTCAGTGATCAGAGCAAAAAAATAGAGGAAAACAATAGAATGGGAAAGACTAGAGATCTCTTCAAGAAAATTAGAGATACCAAGGGAACATTTCATGTAAAGATGGGCACAATAAAGGACAGAAATGGTATGGACCTAACAGAAGCAGAAGATATTAAGAAGAGGTGGCAAGAATACACAGAAGAACTATACAAAAAATATCTTCAGGACCCAGATAACTACAATGGTATGATCACTCACCTAGAGACAGATACCCTTGAGTGCACACTCAAGTGGGCCTTAGGAAGCGTCACAATGAACAAAGCTAGTGGAGGTGATGGAATTCCAGTTGACCTATTTGAAATCCTAAATGATGATTCTGTGAAGTGCTGCACTCAATTTGCCAGAAAATTTGGAAAACTCAGCAGTGGCCACAGGACTGGAAAAGTTCAGTTTTCCTTCCAATCCCAAAGAAAGGCAATGCCAAAGAATGTTCAAACTGCTGCACAATTGCATTCATCTTACACATTAGCAAAGTAATTCTCAAAATTCTCCAAGCCAGGCTTCAACAGTATGTGAACTGTGAACTTCCAGATGTTCAAGCTAGATTTAGAAAAGGCAGAGGAACCAAAGCTCAAATTGCCAACATCCATTTATCATAGAAAAAGTGAGAGAGTCCCAGAAAAACTACTTCCACTTTATTGACTATGCCAAAGCCTTTGACTGTGTGGATCACAACAAACTGTGGAAAATTCTGAAAGAGATGGGAATAGCAGACCACCTGACCTGCCTCCTGAGAAATCTGTATGCAGGTTAAGAAATAACAGTTAGAACTGGACATGGAACAACAGACTGGTTCCAAATCAGGAAAGGAGTACATCTAGGATGCATATTGTCACCCTGCATTTCACTTCTGTGCAAAGTATGTCATGTGAAGTACTGGGCTGGATGAAGCACAAGCTGGAATCAAGATTGCCAGGAGGAATATCAATAACCTCTGATATTCAGATGACACCACCCTTATGGTAGAAAGTGAAGAAAAACTAAAGATCTCTTGATGAAAGTGAAAGAGGAAAGTGAAAAAGCTGGCTTAAAATTCAGCATTCAAAAAACGAAAATCATGGCATCCGGTTCCACCACTGCTTGGCAAATAGATGGGGAAACAATTGGAACAGCGAAAGACTTTATTTTCTCGGGCTCCAAAATCACTGCAGATGGTGACTGCAGCCGTGAAGTGAAAAGACGCTTGCTCCATGGAGGAAAAGCTGTGACCAATCTATCAGTTCAGTTCAGTTCCGTTCAGTCGCTCAGTCGTGTCTGACTCTTTGCGACCCCATGAACCAACTTATACAGCATATTAAAAACAGAGACATTACTTTGCCAACAAAGGTCTGTTTAGTCAAAGCTATGGCTTTTCCCATAGCCAGAAAGCTGAGCACCGAAGAACTGATGCTTTTGAACTGTGGTGTTGGAGAAGATTCTTGAGAGTCCCTTGGACTGCAAGGAGATCCAACAAGTCAATCCTAAAGGCAATCAGTCCTGAGTATTCATTGGAAGGACTGCTGCTGAAGCTGAAGCTCCAATACTTTGACCATCTGACTTGAAGAACTGACTTCCTTGGAAAAGACCCTGATGCTGGGAAAGATTGAAGGCAGAAGGAAAAGGGGACAACAGAGGATGAGATAGTTGGATGGCATCACTGACTCAATGGACATAAGTTTGAGCAAGCTCCGGGAGTTGGTGATGGACAGGAAGCCTGGTGTGCTCCAATGAAAGTGAAAGTGAAAGTGAAAATCACTCAGTCGTGTCTGACTCTTTGGGATCCCATGGACTATGTCCATGGAATTCTCTAGGCCAGAATACTGGAGTGGGTAGCCTTTCCCTTCTCCAGGTGATCTTCCCAAGCCAGGATTGAACCCAGGTCTCCCGAATTGCAGGCAGATTCTTTACCAGTTGAGCAAGAAGGGAAGCCCCAGAATACTGGGAGCACGTAACCTATTGCTTCTCCAGCAAATATTCCTGACCCAGGAATCCAACCAGGGTCTCCTGCTTGCAGGCAGATTCTTTACCAACTGAGCTATATATTCTTTAATATTCTTTACCTATATATGTATATAAAACTCATCTTTATTTTCATTCTTCTGTAGATAAATATCTAGGCTGTTTCCATTCTTGGCTATTGTAAATAATGCTATGAACATAACGGTGTGTGTATCTTTTTGAATAATAGATTTTTCTGGATATTTGCATAGAAGTGGGATGCTAGACCATATAGCAACTTTATTTTTAGCTTTGGAGGAACCTACATATTGTTTTCCATAATGGCTGTACCAATTTACATCCCATCAACAGTGTAAGAGGCTACAATTTTCATCACATACTCACTAGCATTATTAAGCAGATTTAAATTTCTTTTGATTTATTAGTCGACTGGAGATACTGACTACAAGAGGATGAAAGGTAAGCCTTTAGAACAGTGCTCCTTTTGGATCTCACAGAAGCTGTGATCCCATAGAAACATTCCCAGCTTCAGTTCAGTTCAGTCGCTCAGTTGTGTCCGACTCTTTGCGACCCCATGAATCGCAGCACACCAGGCCTCCCTGTCCATCACCAACTCCCAGAGTTCACTCAGACTCACCTCCATCGAGTCAGTGATGCCATCCAGCCATCTCATCCTCTGTCGTCCCCTTCTCCTCCTGCCCCCAATCCCTCCCAGCATCAGAGTCTTTTCCAATGAGTCAACTCTTTGCATCAGGTGGCCAAAGTACTGGAGTTTCAGCTTTAGCATCATTCCTTCCAAAGAAATCCCAGGGCTGATCTCCTTCAGAATGGACTGGTTGGATCTCCTTGCAGTCCAAGGCACTCTCAAGAGTCTTCTCCAACACCACAGTTCAAAAGCATCAAGTCTTCATCACTCAGCTTTCTTTACAGTCCAACTCTTACATCCATACATGACCACAGGAAAAACCATAGCCTTGACTAGACGGACCTTTGTTGGCAAAGTAATGTCTCTGCTTTTCAATATGCTATCTAGGTTGGTCATAACTTTCCTTCCAAGGAATAAGAGTCTTTTATTTTTTATTTTTTTATTTTTATTTATTTATTTTTTTGCCGAGTCCCCACCTACCTCTTCCCTCCGAAGTCAAGAGTCCTTTAATTTCATGGCTTCAGTCACCATCTGCAGTGATTTTGAAGCGCCCCCCCCCAAAAAAATCTGACACTGTTTCCACTATTTCCCCACCTATTTCCCATGAAGTGATGGGACCAGATGCCATGATCTGAGTTTTCTGAATGTTGAGTTTTAAGCCAACTTTTTCACTCTCTTTCACATTCATCAAGAGGCTTTTTAGTTCCTCTTCACTCTCTGCCATAAGGGTGGTGTCATCTGCATATCTGAGGTTATTGATATTTCTCCCCACAATCTTGATTCCAGCTTGTGCTTCTTCCAGCCCAGCATTTCTCATGATGTACTCTGCATATAAGTTAAATAAGCAGGGTGACAGTATACAGCCTTGACGTATTCCTTTTCCTATTTGGAACCAGTCTGTTGTTCCATGTCCAGTTCTAACTGTTGCTTCCTGACCTGCATACAAATTTCTCAAGAGGCAGATCAGGTGGTCTGGTATTCCCATCTCTTTCAGAATATTCCACAGTTTATTGTGATCCACACAGTCAAAGGCTTTGGCATAATCAATAAAGCAGAAATAGATGTTTTTCTGGAATTCTCTTGCTTTTTTGATGATCCAGCGGATGTTGGCAATTTGGTCTCTGGTTCCTCTGCCTTTCCTAAAACCAGCTTGAACAACTGGAAGTTCATGGTTCACGTATTGCTGAAGCCTGGCTTGGAGAATTTTGAGCATTCCTTTTCTAGCGTGTGAGATGAGTGCAATTGTGCAGTAGTTTGAGCATTCTTTGGCATTGCCTTTCTTTGGGATTGGAATGAAAACTGACCTTTTCCAGTCCTGTGGCCACTGCTGAGTTTTCCAAATTTGATGGCATATTGAGTGCAGCACTTTCACAACATCATCTATTCCCAGCTTAGACTTCTCAATTTCCAAATTTCCAGGAACATCACACAAAATCTCTCTGATTGTCATTTCCAACATTTAGGTTTCCTGGCAATTTGGCGGAGGAGGAGGGGGGAATGTTCTGATCCTGTCAACTACTTATTCTCTTCACTGAAATGGGCAATTTCTTCTACTTGGCAGTGACCTTGAATCAACAGCTTACACATAGGGAAAATATGAGTAAAGTTCAGATTTCCTCTTAAGGTTATCTGAAGGAATGAATAAAAAGTGCCTGCATGATTGTTCACCCAGTTTCTGTTCAATAACAGAGATGTTCATGCTTATTGTTGTTACTAATCTCAATCTAATTGCAAGTTATTAATAAAAGGGATTGATGGCCAGGGATTTAAATGTCACTTGAGTAGAATCCAATTTAATCTTCTTTTTTAATAGTTAAATCTGAAAAAGTTTTATTTTTTTTAATTTTTTTAAAATTGTAGTATGTAAAGGCCATTTATATACATGAGAGAAATATGGTGGAAGCCATCTTCCCGAAAGTGACCAAGACTGAGAACTACCTGCAGAGTGTCTTCACCTTGGTGGCCACAGGTGTATAAGAATAATTTTGGCATCAAATAACTAGGTGAGTGAGAGGCACTGAAAATTCTTAAAGGTGGACAAAGGGGCTCCCTTTATGTATGGCCATAGACTTCAAAGAAATCCTTGTATGATGCAGTGCAAAGTGGGAATTATACATGAATGTGGTAGAACATTAAACACCAATAAGTGTTTCCATATTTAGTGCAGAAAAGGTGTTGGCATTTATGACAAGAAAAGCAGTATTTTATTTCTGTGCATAATGGTGTCACTTTGATCAGAATCTGTGCTGAACATGGCTAGTTATGAGTAAAACGGTAATGATCTAAATGCACTAGGAAAAATGCTAATGAAATTATGGTTTGTTTGGCTTCTTCTCCAATGTTCTCACCTGGAGAAACCCGTGGATAGGGGAGCCTGGTGGGCCACAGTCCATGGAGTTGCAAAGAGTTGATCACGGCCGAAGTGACTTGGCGCACAAACGCATGCGCTCCTGAAAAATGTGGGGAATTTGCCGTCTGAAAAGTGTCCTCAGTGAGAAAAATAAATAAATAAATAGGTAAACAAACCTCAGCTGGTAGCGCTTGCCCCTGGATGACAGGGTTATTTGGAGCTGAACAAAGTTTATTTCTTCTCTGGCTCCAAGTTCCCAAAGAACCCAGAGTGCCCACCTTCACTGCCTCTGAGTCTGGGAAATATCTGATTCCAGTATTCACATGCCTTCCTCTTCTCATACCTTAGATTTAATCTTTTCTTGCAGTTGGTTGTTCTGATCTCAACTTTTTGGGAAAAAATGCCGTCTATGATGACAGTGTCTCCTCTGAGCCACTCTCTTTTTACTGTATTTCTTCAGTTTATTTTATTTATTTATTCTTATTGCCCTGGGTCATCACTGCTGTGGGGGCCTTTCTCTACCTATATCGAGAGGGGGCTACTTTCTAGTTGCTGTGCATGGCCTTCTCATTGCGGTAGCTTCTCTTTTGTGGAGCACAGGCTTAACAGTTGTGGCGTGTAGACTTAGTTGCCCTGTGTCATATGGTATCTTCCCCAACCAGGGATCAAACCTGTGTCTCCTGCATTGGCGGTCAGATTCTTCACCACTGAGCCACAGGGAAACCCTATTTTGCTATCTTAATATCACCCAGAACAATGTTTTTAAATTTCCCTGTTTAAAAAATAAATAAATAAATAAAAAATAAACCTCTATTTTACATTGCTGCTATCATTCACATTATCCCTTTAGGAATGCCCAGCTCCAAACTGTCCAGAACCACTCATATTCTCACTGAAATTCCAGCCTGTCCACCTTCAGAGAAAGCTTGACTTAGGGCTGGAAAAACCACCACATCCCCAAAGCTCCTCCCTGGCTTCCTGAATGGGCACACAACCTCCTGTGTTTCCTACATAACTCCTCAGTGAAAAGCTGATATAGGGATGAGTGTATTTTGTTTTCTTTCATAACACACCACTGTTTTCATGAGACTGTTTTAATCATGGACATATTGCTAATGTTGATTTGACCGAAGTTCCCCCAACAAAATGATTCTGTCAACTTTTTTTCTTGTCCAGTGGTGGGGACCAATAATCCTTTTCCTGTCTGACCCTCAAAAATACAACTGTCCATATTGGTAGAATTCAGTCAGTTTTAGGGAAGTGACTGTGAATAGGTCCTGGATCACCCAGCCACACCATCATTCTTTTTGTTTCCTGACTGTGTATATATTTCAATCAACTACTCTAAAGAAATATGATAATCCAATCAGGATCAATCCAACAGGTCTTCTATAGTTAAATCAGTCCCTTTCTGATTGGATTAGCAGTGGGACAGAGGAATTATGGGACAAGAAAGGTGTATAAATATCTGAAGCACTGGAAAAGAGAGGCAGAATCTTCCTGCTCTGGAGACACCAGATGAGTTCTTCACAGCGTCTGAGGTCTGAGCACCCTGCCAGCAACATCAGACCAGTAAGTTACCTCCATCATATAAGAATAACCATTCCTTCCCCATGGTTAGCTAATCTTGAAGAGTGACTTGTAGTTCTGGGTGGCAGGGAGAGTTTTCAAAAAATAATTTCTTTATGATGAACCCATTTCAGGTTTTAGTTTTGCCTCTCAGTGTAGTTTTGCCTGAATCTCAAAACATTTTGATTAGTACTTTAGCTGGTATCATTTTTAAATGTCTTTACCCAGCAGATATTTAAACTATCTGTTTGGAGTTTTGTTTCATGAAATTTCAAATACATATTTTTTACACAAATGGCATTTGTGTTAAGGATAACTGAGGATGGAGGCTGTGTGGGTACACATGACCTTCCTCTTCCCATAGACTTAGGGCTACAAGTGGTGGTCTGACATATTCCACTCATAAAGACTGGAGTGAGCTTTCAGGCTCCTAGCTTCACACTTCTAGCTGGGACATGAATTAAGCAAAGCACTGGATTGAATTGAAATGGCTAGTGGTTGCCTTTCCTCCTTACTGGTCTTGTGAGAAGCTTGTTTTGAATTGAATAGGGAAAGAGTTATAACTTGGTGCCCGTTGAGGCCTGAATGTCTTATGGTCTAACTGAGGCACTCTCACCCCTGCCAGAGCTGGGACCTCAGTCCTGAGTAGATTTCTCTGAAGGGTTGGGGGATTGTCTTAGATGTGTTCCTCTTTGGCTTGACATGGATGCTTTATTTGTTGGCAGTTTCCACAAGATTCTTTTTGAAGCAGAGCCAGGATGAGTGTCCCGACCCCACCCAGACTCTTGGACCTGGCTGGAATGCACCTGATCAAGGAAGATGCCTTGGTCTGTTCTGCTCTGGAGTTTTTGCCCACAGAGCTCTTCCCACCCCTCTTCATGGACGCCTTCCGTGGGAGACACATCAAGACCCTAAAGGCCATGGTGCAAGCCTGGCCCTTTGTCTGCCTGCCTCTGGGGGGCCTCATTGACCTGCCTCATGTGGGGCCCCTACAAGCAGTGCTGGAAGCACTTGATGTCCTGCTTGCCCAGAAGGTTCGTTCCAGGTGAGTCAGATCTAGATAGCTTGATAGGGTTCTGGGCATCCTGGAAGAGACATCTGGGCTGGGCTAAGTGGATGGCCAATGGATGGGCCAGAGGGTTCTGAGGATGGCAGTGAAGAAGCTCAGAGGCCTTGGCTCACTATGGAAAATATTTTACTGATGTGTAAATGTGCCTACCATGCAAGGGAGATTGAAAGAACATGCCCCATCTCCTTCCTATGATGCTTAATCCCACTAGAAGTGGAGAACTAGAAAGGAGAAAGGGAGTTGGAGGAAAGAGAGGCAGAAGAAGGCAAGGCAGCAGGTGATGAGATATGTGAAATAAAAGCACGGGTGGGCAGTCATTTGTCAAATTCTGAGACTGTGGTTGCATTCTGTGTGGATTTTAATGCATCCCTGTTAATCTCCTGTCCTTATAGGAGGTGCAAACTGCGGGTGCTAGATTTGCGGAATACTGGCCAGAGCTTCTGGAGCATGTGGTCTGGAGCCAGCACCCATGGGTTCTCAAGATTAGGAATGGCACCAGTGGCTGAGCAGAGCTCAAAGACCCATCAGCCCTTGGCTCCCCTGAAGATATACATAGAGCTTTGCCTAAAGAAAATGACCCTGGATAACTTCCTTACCTACCTCCTCAGGTGGATGGAGCAGAGAAAAGCTTCCATTCACCTCTGCTGTAAGAAGCTGACCATCTTTGCAATGCCTGTGGAAAATGTCATGAAGGTCCTGAATATGGTGCAGCTGGACTGTATCCAGGAGGTGCAAGTGAATTGGATTTGGCATCTGTCCACCCTGGCCAAGTTTGCTCCTCTCCTGGGTCAGATGAGCAACGTGCAGAGACTCCTTCTCTCCCGCAGTCACGTGTCTGCTCTTGAGAAACAGGAGCAGCAGGAGCAAGTTGTCCAATTTACCTCTCAGTTTCTCAAGCTGCACCATCTCCAGGATCTCTATCTAGACTCTCCCTCCTTCCTTGAAGGTTGCCTGGACCAGATGCTCAGGTGAGTGTGGAACATTGGCTGGGTAACAGTGAACACATCACTGGCATGTGAAGCACACAGGGTCCCTAGCTGCTCTATCCTGAGCCATGGTATCACTTCACCACCGAAATCAAGGTAGAAAAACAAACACAGACACCGTACTAGAAAGCTGTGTATGGTGTGGCTTGGACCCAGTGAGGGCAGATTCTTTCTTAAGGAGGGAAATCTATGTAACATGACTTAGGAAAATAGGCAAGTGAAAGGAGATCAAAGAAGGGAAGCCACCTATAATCAGAGCAATTTTAAAGAGATGGTCTGGGGAATTACCTGCCAGTCCAATGGTTAGAATTCTGCTCTTTCAGGGCTGAATGTCCAGGTTTGATCCCTGGTGGGAAAAGTAAGATTGCACAAGCCGCACATGTGATATGGCCAGCAAAAAAAAAAAAAAGGAAAAGAACGTGAGGGACAGAGGGAGACAGAGACAGAAAGAAAAACTGCTCTCACAGGCGGATTCATGTTGATGTACGGCAAAACCAATACAGTATTGTAATTAGCCTCTAATTAAAATAAATAAATCTAAATTAAAAAAACAAACAAACAAAAAAAAACTTTGTGCTCTCCAAGTTTCTGAACTTGTCTCAAATTACCAGGCCCTAAATGTTGCCTTTTCCAGATAAGTTAGTAAATATTTAAGAAATGCGTGATTCTGAGACAATAGTAGTGAAGTATGACCAGAGAACATACAAACCACAGATGGTTTGCAGGTGATGCAGAGATGAATTGTCAGGTTTAAAAGGAGACTGATCATTCTGAGTACTGACCTTCAGGAGACAGTTAGTAGGACCCTGTCTTTGGGCCAATCACCTTCCCAAAACAGCTGCCTCTCCTGGGTTTCTCAGACTTCATCACTTTTTTTCTCCCCAGATGCCTGATGACCCCCTTGGACCACCTAGCAATAACTAACTGCCGGCTTACAGAATCAGACCTGACCCATCTGTCCCAGTGCCCGAACATCCATCAGCTCAAAGGCCTGGATCTGAGTGGGGTTACCATGACTGACTTTAGTCCTAAGATCCTCTGCATTCTTCTGGAGCAAGTTGCAGCCACCCTCCAGGAACTGAACTTAGAGCAGTGTGGGATCACAGAGTCCCGACTTGAGTCCATCCTGCCTGTCCTGAGCTGCTGTTCCCAGCTCAGGACCTTCAGTCTGTGTGGGAATGTCCTCTCTATGGCCATCATGGAGAAGCTGCTGAGTCACACCACTGGGCTGTTCTACTTAAGTGATGAGTTTTACCCTGCCCCTCAGGAGAGTTACAGCCCTCATGGAGCCCTCCACCTGGGCCGACTGGCCAAACTTCGGGATAAACTCATTGAGATTATGCGGGATTTAGGACGTCCAAGGGCCATCTGGCTTAGCTCCAGCCCATGTCCTCGCTGGAGCAATAAGACATTCTATCCTGAGGAGCCCTTTCTGTATCAATGTTACATGTCTGCCTAGTTGGATGCACCTGCCAAAGCTTTCTTCTGGGCATTTGGAAACTAAAACATGGGGAATAGATGCATCATAAAAGGAAAACTGATCCATGGTTTCAGACATCAGCTCAGTATGAATGGGAAAAGTTAAGATGATACAGTGGAGATGCAGGATTTCAAGGAGAAATGTAGACTCTGAGAGGTGTTGGGACCTTCAGAGACTTGGGTTTATAGCATCACAAAGATGAATCTAATTTTCTGGATGGAAATTTTGTATGCATATGTGGCATTATTTTTGAGTGGAGATTGTAAATAAATGGTCACAAATAAAGAAACCTTTGTACTTGTACCTGGTGCCCTTCTTGATATATTATTGTGTTTTGTCTGTTTTCACCTCAGGAATCTCCAGTTACTCATGACAGAAAACACACAGAATTTGTATGATCAGAAACCCCACTATCCCCACTAGTTCGCTATTCCGTTGAGAACATGTTACCTTCTTACTTACTTCTGTAGCTGTTCACTCGGTTACTTCACACAAGGGCAACACGCTCAGTGGCCACTGAATCACTGGAGTGAAGATCTCTAGACAGGGTACTCTGTGCTGACTCGCCGTGACCCTCGACGTGAGCTGTCCTCATGGTTCTCCTGGTGGGTCCGTAGGTCTCAGTTCCTGGCCTTTCTGTGCTGGGAAAGGAGTTTAATACAAGTCGGGATCCTCCATTCTGGAAGACGTCACCCACGTTGCAGATGAACCAGAGGCCCTGTCCTCACCAATCCACGCTTGTCATGCATGTGTAGTTGTCCTTGAATTAAAGTAGTTGTGACCAGCAAAGATACACAGTTTTCTTTGCTGTTGTTTAGTCGCTAAGTCACACCTGACTGTTTGCGACCCCATGGACCGTAGTCCACCAGGCTCCACTGGGATTCCCTAGGCAAGAATATGGAGTGAGTTGCCATATCCTTCTCTAGGGGATCTTTCTGACCCAGGGATTGAACCCACATCTCCTGCATCAGGAGGAGGATTCTTTACCACTGAGTCATCAATACTATAATCATACAGGCATATGACATGGTTTTACTATTTCTAAACCACATTAAGAGATTGTATTCTTTTGTGGGAGTAGGTCATGTCATCGAGAGATTGACATACCTGTAACACCTACTATCTCTTCCTATCTGGGAAGACTAGTAACATGTTTTATCAACATATCAGCCTGCTCTCCAAAATAATTCTTATATAGATCTTATAGTCAATTCTCTCTGTCCTCAGTTCCACATCCTCAGATTTAATCACCTGCAGATGGGGTAGTATTACATTTACTGTAGAAAAATGTCCACAAGGAAGAGGATCTGAGCAGTTCAAAGTCATGTTGGTCAAGAGTGATCTGTATATGTAGTATGTATTAGAAGGGATTATTGTGGGAATGGGTTCAAAGGGGCTACAGAGATGGAGAAGTCCCATGGTCTACTCTAAGTGAGAAAACCAGCAAATCCAGTTTTCTATCTCAGGCCAGTGCTTAGGGCTGAAAACTGGGGGAGCTGGTGATGTAACTCCAAGTGTGAAGCTAAAGGCCTGAGAACCAGGGAAACACTTGTGTAAGTCCTGGAGTTTCAAGTCTCAAGATCCAGAAGCTGCTATGTTCATGGACAAGAAGAGGGAGAGAAGATGGTATCTTGTTCCATTCAGGCCCTCAGGAATTGAATGAAGCCCAGCCACATTGGTGAGGGCACATTTCGTCAGTCACTTGATGGGTTTAAATGCTACTCTCTTCCTGAAACACCATCTCAGAAACACCCACCCTTAAAGTCACATAAATGTAACCAACACAAAGACCATAAAAAAGGTGCACCCAAACGAAGGCCCTGCTGAGGATTCAAGGGCTTGTATTGTTGGCTCTGGGGATGGTGTGGATATTGGACTGAGGGATCTTAGGCAAGAGGCTCTGATTTCCATAAAATGGAAGTAATGATGCACCCACTGTGTATGGGGTTCCTGTAAATCAATGAGATGAAACATGTTGAGGCCTTGGTACTGGAGCTGGCATACAGTCGGAGCTCAACAAAAGAGTCATTTCCTTCTTTTCCCTTTCTAGCAGACACCCCCAGGATTCTTCATTCCTCAAGCTTACTCTATATTTCTATGACAGAAAAGAATGAAGGAGGGCTCAGTATTTACATGAGGCCTTGAATGAATAAGAATTCCCCCAAGCTGCCCTAGTAGCCAGCACAGGGAGGGTCAGGAGGAGGTCATAGGAAAGAGTCCATTCCTCTCTAGTGATACACATTCTGAGCTTCGGACTCCTAGGCCACCTGCTGGGAGATCAGACCAGGTGCCATGAACTAATATTGCAAGCAGGTCTGTCGGGTTCAGCATCCTGTATACATCTGCTGCAATGTAAATGCTCATTTAATATACATATTTGTGCTGTGATTGATATAAATATAGAAGATAAACGTTGTCTTTTAAAATTATGAAGAAAATTTAGTGCTTTGAAAGAATGCATGTGGATATTTTTAAAAAGTACTTAACTTGATTTGGAATCTCAAAGTAAAAATACCTTTAAAACTGATTTTGAAGATCATTCAAACTAATAATTTCTTCTTAAAAATATTTAGAATAAGAAAATTTCAGAACTGGATTACAATTGTAAATTTTAAAGTAGACTTTCTACTGAAGAGCAGTTTTGTGTTCAGAGTAAAATAGAGGATACGGTACAGAGCATTTCCACTTAAATCCTCCCTCCACATGCATTGACCCCCAGCTATCAACAGTCTCCATTTGATTTGATTAGAATATTTGTTATAATTGATGAACCTACATTGACATAACATCGTCACCCAAAGTAGAGAGTTTACATGGAGTTTCCCCCTTAATGTTGTGTGTTCTATGACTTCTATCAAGTATATAATAACACTGCAGAATCACACAAAGTATTTGCTTTGCCTATTTATCCCTCCTCCATCTCAATCTCTGGGGAAAAAAAATCTGATTATTTCACTCTTCTGTGATTTTGCCTTTTGCAAAAATGTCCTGTATTTTGACTCACTTTATGTAGGCTTCTCAGATTGATTCTTTCACTTAGTAATAGACATTGTGATTTCCTCCATTATTTTTCATGGCTTGACACCATTTCATTGTCAGTATACATCACAGTTCAGTGGTTTTTTCACATACTAAAGGACAGCTTGGTTCCTTTCAAGTTCTGGCAAAGATGAGTAAAGCTGCTATAAGCCTCCATGTGCATATGTTCGCCTGGAAAGAATGTTTCAACTCATCTGAATGGAGCAAAATTGCTGGATTGTAAGATACTAATATGTATTAAAATTATTTTTTTTCTTAGCAAACTCCCAAGTTAGACAGATATTGTCCAATAAATGGTAGGGAACCATGCTCCTGTGGCCCATAACTGATCATGGAGAAAGGCAAGTAAATGGTTATAAATGCATGGTCCCTGGAAAACTTTACAGCATCAGACTTTACTTCCATCACCAGTCACATCCACAACTGTGTGTTGTTTTTGCTTTGGCTCCATCTCTTCTTTCTGGAGTTATTTCTCCACTCTTCTCCCGTAGCATATTGGGCACCTACCGACCTCAGGATTCAGTGTCCTATCTTTTTGCCTTTTCATACTGTTCTTGGGGTTCTCAAGGCAAGAATACTGAAGTGGTTTACCATTCTCTTGTCCATTGGACCACGTTTTGTCAGAACTCTCCACTACGACCCATCTGTCTTGGGTGGCCCTACATGGCATGGCTCATAGTTTCACTGAGTTAGACAACACTGTGGTCCTTGTGATCAGTTTAATTAGTTTTCTGTGATTGTGGTTTTCATTCTGTCTGCCCCTCTAATATGGATAAGAGGCTTATGGAAGCTCAGTGCCCCTGACCCTGCATCAAGCCACCGCCGACCCACGCCTCTGCCAGAGATTCCTAGACACTCAAAGGCAAGACTGGGTCAGCCAACTTGGAGAAAATCAATGCTAACCAGCTGCTGATAACAGAAATATAAACATGCAGAAGAAATAACTTTTCTGGTCAATATATATGTCCATGAAAAAGGCTTATGAACAAAAACCCTATTTGTTTTCCATGTATTTCTTAATTTTCCCAAACAATAAGAAAAAAAACAACAACATTCTAGTACTACAGATAGAATAAGCTACTCCCCTGAACTTTCTCCTCATAAGTGTGTGTGTGTACAAGTACATATATGTATATGTGTGTGTGTGTATATATATATATATATATAATTATGCCATGAAAAGAAGGATATCCTACCATATTCCACAAAACAGGATGTGCTTTGAGGGCATTATGTTCAGTGAAATATGTCAGAGAAAGATAAACACTGTATATTCTCATTTTCTTGTGAAATCTAAATAACTGAACTTCTTTTTTTCTTTCTTCATGCAAGTTTCTTAAACTCTCTTTAATTCTCCAATTCACTGTATGTTTACTTTTTTTAACATTTTAGTGTATTTTTTTAAAATACAAATTTATTTATTTTAATTGGAGGCTAATTACTTTACAATATTATTTTGGTTTTGCCATACACTGACATGAATCCGCCATGGGTGTACATGTGTTCCCCATCCTGAACCCCCCTCTTACCTCCCTCCCTATCCCATCCCTCTGGGTCATCCCAGTGCACCAGCTCCAAGCATCCTGTATCCTGCATCAAACCTGGACTGGCGATTTGTTTCACATATGATATTATACATATTTCAATGCCATTCTCCCAAATCATCCCACCCTTGCACTCTCCCACAGAGTCCAAAAGACTGTTCAATACATCAGTGTCTCTTTTGCTGTCTTGTATACAGGGTTATAGTTACCATCTTTCTAAATTCCATATATATGCATTAGTATACTGTATTGGTGTTTTTCTTTCTGGCTTACTTCACTCTGTATAATAGGCTCCGGTTTCATCCACCTCATTAAAACTGATTCAAATGTATTCTTTTTAATGGCTGAGTAATACTTCATTGTGTATATGTACCACAGCTTTCTTATCCATTCATCTGCTGATGGACATCTAGCTACTATGTCCTGGCTATTATAAACAGTGCTGCGACGAACATTGGGGTACATGTGTCTCTTTCAATTCTGGTTTCCTCAGTGTGTATGCCCAGCAGTGGGATTGCTGGGTCATATGGAAATTCTATTTCCAGTTTTTTAAGGAATCTCCACACTGTTTTCCATAGTGGCTGTACTAGTTTGCATTCCCACCAGCAGTGTTAAGAGGGTTCCCTTTTCTCCACACCCTCTCCAGCATCTATTGCTTGTAGACTTTTGGATAGCAGCCATTCTGACTGGCGTGAAATGGTACCTCATTGTGGTTTTGATTTGCATTTCTCTGATAATGAGTGATGTTGAGCATCTTTTCATGTGTTTGTTATCCATCTGTATGTTTTCTTTGGAGAAATGTCTGTTTAGTTCTTTGGCCCATTTTTTGACTGGGTCGTTTATTTTTCTGGAATTGAGCTGCAGGAGTTGCTTGTATATTTTTGAGATTAGTTCTTTGTCAGTTGCTTCATTTGCTATTATTTTCTCCCATTCTCAAGGCTGTCTTTTAATCTTGCTTAAAGTTTCCTTTGTTGTGCAGAAGCTTTTAATTTTTAATTAGGTCCCATTTGTTTATTTTTGCTTTTATTTCCAATATTCTGGGAGGTGGGTCATAGAGGATCCTGCTGTGATTTATGTCAGAGACTGTTTTGCCTATGTTCTCCTCTAGGAGTTTTATCGTTTCTGGTCTTACGTTTAGACCTTTAATCCATTTTGAGTTTATTTTTGTGTATGGTGTTAGAAAATGTTCTAGTTTCCTTCTTTTACAAGTGGGTGACCAGTTTTCCCAGCACCACTTGTTAAAGATATTGTCTTTTCTCCATTGTATATTCTTGCCTCCTTTGTCAAAGATAAGGTGTCCATAGGTGTGTGGGTTTATCTCTGGGCTTTCTATTTTGTTCCATTGATCTATATTTCTGTCTTTGTGCCAGTACCATACTGTCTTGATGACTGTGGCTTTGTAGTAGAGCCTGACGTCAGGCAGGTTGATTCCTCCAGTTCTATTCTTCTTTCTCAAGATTGCTTTTCTGAAAGGATGATACCTTTATTTTCAACACTGGTCATGAGAAAGAATCTGATAATAGAGAATATTCAATAAAATACAAAAAGTTGAACAGAAACACAATAAAAATTCCAAAGAACTTTGCTATCACCAGCACTTTTATCATAATGATAACCCTCTGGACATTTCAGCTCCTGATTAAGATGATCACAAATATGAATTATGATATTCTGTTACTAGGCCAGTTTAATTTTCCTTAGAGTAAGCAAGAAAAACCAGAAGATTCTGAGATTTGAAGAGAAGATACTTGCTTCTTGGATGGAAAGCTATGAGAAATCTAGACAGCATATTAAAAGGCAGGGACATCGCTTTGCTGAAAAAGGTCTGTATATTCAAAGCTATGGTTTTCCCAGTAGCCACGTATGGATGTGACAGTTGGACTATAAAAAAAGTTGAGCACTGAAGAATTGATGCTTTTCAATTGTGGTGCTGGAGAAGACTCTTGAAAGTCCCTCAGACAACAAGGAGATAATCAATCCTAAAGGAAATCAATCCTGACTATTCATTGGAAGGATTGATGCTGAAGCTGAAGCTGAGGCTCCAATACTTTGGCCACCTGATGAGAACAGCCGACTCATTGGAAAAGACCCTGATGCTGGGAAAGACTGAAGGCAAAAGGAGAAGAGAGTGGCAGAGAATGAGATGGTTAGATAGCATCACAGACTCAATGGACATGAACTTGAGCAAACTCAGGGAGATAGTGGAGAGCTGGGTAGCCTGTTGTGCATGCTGAAGTCTATGGGGTCACAAAGAGCAGGACAGGACTTAGTGACTGAACAACTTCAAAGATCAAATGCTCTGTGGAGCAAACTTTCTAGAAGGAAACACTCTCAAAGACAACACTGTATCCTCTGAGCCACTCTCTTTTACTTTCCTAATATCACCCAGAATAACTTCTTTAAATCTACCTCTTTCGTAAAAGAGAAAAAAAACCCAAAACTCTATTTTACATTGTGGATCATTCATGTGGACCTTCTATGAATGCCCAGATCCAACCCAGCCAGACCCACTCTTACTTCTCACTGTAATTTTGACCTGTCTACCTTCAGAGAAGGCTTGGCTTAAGGCTAGGAAACCAACCCCCAACCCCCTAAAGGTCTTTCATGCTGCCTAAATAGCCTCACAACCTCCTATGCTTCCCACATAACACCTGAGTGACATTTTTATCAGAGACCTCTGTATTTTGTTTCTTTTGTGAACAACATGACTGTTTTCATAAAGCTGTGTTCATTCAGGGACATTTTTATAATTTTTATATGGCAAAAGTTCCCCCAGCAATGATACTTTCCACTTTGGTTTTTTCTGTCCAATGTTAGAAATCAATAATTTACTTTTTTGTTCATATTCAGGAAGTAACTGTCCATATGACTGGATCTTCACTTTTCTCCAGATTGGTTGATTGAATCAGATATACCTGCAGGGTGCAAAAAAAAAAAAGATGGAGGGGGAATCAAGTGGCTTAAAGCTCAACATTCAGAAAACGAAGATCATGGCATCCGGTCCCACCACTTCATGGGAAATAGATGGGGAAACAGTGGAAACAGTGTCAGATTTTATTTTTCTGGGCTCCAAAATCACTGCAGATGGTGACTGCAGCTATGAAATTAAAAGACGCTTACTCCTTGGAAGGAAAATTATGATCAACCTAGATAGCATATTCAAAAGCAGAGACATTACTTTGCCAACAAAGGTCCGTCTAGTCAAGGCTATGGTTTTTCCTGTGGTCATGTATGGATGTGAGAGTTGGACTGTGAAGAAGGCTGAGCGCCGAAGAATTGATGCTTTTGAACTGTGGTGTTGGAGAACACTCTTGAGAGTCCCTTGGACTGCAAGGAGATCCAACCGTCCATTCTAAAGGAGATCAGCCCTGGGTGTTCATTGGAAGGACTGATGTTAAAGCTTAAACTCCAGTACTTTGGCCACCTCATGCGAAGAGTTGACTCATTGGAAAAGACTCTGATGCTTGGAGGGATTGAGGGCAGGAGGAGAAGGGGATGACAGAGGATGAGGGCAGGAGGAGAAGGGGATGACAGAGGATGAGATGGCTGGATGGCATCACCAACCTGATGGACATGAGTTTGAGTGAACTCCAGGAGTTGTTGATGGACAGGGAGGCCTGGCGTGCTGCGATTCATGGGGTCGCAAAGAGTCAGATATGACTGAGAGACTGAGCTGACTGACTGAACTGACCATAGTTAAGGTGGGGCTGAGAGTTCTTCCAATAGCAGTGTAGTTTCTGAGTCAGCCCAATGGATAAAAAGTGACATAAGAAGAGTACACTCAAAGGTGAACCACTCCAGATGAGGAAAACTCAGTGACTACTCTCCCAGTGGGAATGTTCCAATCAGATCACAAACACAGCTCAGGAAAAGATATGAAGGTCTCTACTCCAACAACTAGGGAGCAAATCTGGCTCCTGACAGGGCAGTGACAACCACAGACCAAAGGGGCAGTCCTGCTTAATATCCAGTGCAGGCTCAGGTCATCGCAACCTCAGTCACACTTCCTTTTAATAGGATAATGGCCTTCATACACAGAGGAAAGAGGAGGCATATATACATATTAAAAACAGCTTTTGCACCACAAAAATATTAAACCCACACAGGCTACACAGTGACATTCCCACATAGAAAATAGCCCTCCAAGACAAGAGGAAGAACTCACAGAGCATTTGGCTTTGAAGGCCAGTGGGGCCTCCGTGCATGAGTGCCACAGGGCTGGGAAAAACTGAATTTTCACTCTTGGAGCATGCACGTAAGAACTCACAAGCACTGTGACACAGCATATAGCTATACCTCCACAGGAATCAGGGTAGACCTAATTCTTGGAGAGTCTCCTGGGGTAGTGGGGGTTGTTAGTGACTCACTGTGTGGGCAAGGACACAGGCAGTAGAGGCCCCAGGGAATATTAGTCAACATGAGCTATCCCAGAGGTCCTCATTTTAGGCACCAAGCCTTGATCCCACCCAGTAGTCTATAACAACAGACTGGTTCAAAATTGGGAAAGGGGTACATCAAGACTATATATGACCACCCTGCTTGTTTAACCTATATGCAGAGTACATCATGCAAAATGCCAGGCTGGAAGAATCACAAGCTGGAATCATGACTGCTGGGAGAAATATTAACAACTTCAGATATGCAAATGATGCCCCTTTAATGGCAGAATGTGAAAAGGAACTAAAGAGCCTCTTGATGAAGGTGAAAGAGGAAAGTGAAAAAGCTGACTTAAAATTGAACATTCAAAAAACTAACACCATTGCATCTGGTCCCATCACTTCATGGCAAATAGATGGTGAAAAAGTGGAAACAGTGACAGATTTTCTCTTCTTGGACTCCAAAATTACTGTGAATAGTCACTGAAGCCACAAAATTAAAATCTTGCTCCTTGGAAGAAAAGTTATGACACACCTAGATAACCTACTAAAAAGCAGAGACATTACTTTGACAACAAAAGTTTATCTAGTGTCTCGTCAAGGCTATGGTTTTTCCAGTAGTCATGAATGGATGTGACAGTTGGACCATAAAGAAGGCTAAGCATGGAAGAACTGATGCTTTCAAACTGTGGTGCTGGAGAAGACTCTTGAAAGCAGCAAGGAGATCAAACCAGTCAATCCTAAAGGAAATCAACCCTGAATATGCACTGGTTGGATTGATGCTGAAGCTGAAGCTTCAGTACTTTGGCACCTGATGTGATGAGTCAACTCATTGGAAAAGATGCCAATGCTGGGAAACATTGAGGACAGGAGAAGGGGCAACAGAGGATGGGATGGTTGGATGGCATCACAAACTCAGTGCACATGTGTTTGAGCGAACTCTTGGAGACAGTGAAGGACAGAGAAATCTGGCATGCTGTAGCATGCAGTAGTGAAAAGTCGGACAAGACTTAGTGACCGAACAACAACAAGGGGAGATGGAATATCTCAAACCAAAAAACCAGCAAGACAGGAACTGATGCTCAGCAAACAAGCTGTCTAAAGTCATACTGAACTAACAGCTACCTCAAAACACACTCCTTGACATAGCCCTTCACATCAGAGGAACAAGGTCCAACTTGACCCATCAGAGGGCAAGCATCAGTTCTCCCCCATAAGAAAGCCTGCAGCCTTGGACCAACCTCACCCCCAGGGGGCAGACACCCACCAGGGGGCAGAAGCAAGAGGAACTACAATCCTGCAGGCTGCAGAAAGGAGACCATGAACACAGAAAGTTCAACAAAATGAAACAATGAGAAACACATTGCAAATGAAGGAACAAAATAAAACCCACAGAAACTAAATGAAGAGGAGATAAACAGTCAACCTGAAAAATACTGTAGAATAATGATCATAAAGATGATCTCAAATCTCAGAAAAAGAATGGAGGCACAGATCAAGAAGATACAAGAAATGTTTAACAAGGAGCCAAAAGATTTAAAGAGCAAACCGAGATAAACAATAATAAGTGAAGTGAAAAAATACACCAGAAGAAATCTATAGCAGAAACTTAGGCAGAAGTATGAATAAGTAAGCTAGAAGACACAGAGGCAGAAATCACTGCCACAGAACAAAATAAAGCATATAAGAATAAAAATAAAGGAGAATATACTCAACGACGTCTGGGACAACATTAAATACACCAACATTCCTATTATTGGGGTCTCAGAAGAAGGAAAAAAGAAAGTTCCTGAGAAAATATTCGAAGAGATTTTAAAGCTCAACATTCAGAAAACTAAGACCATGGCATCCGGTCCCATTGCTTCATGGCAGATAGATGGGGAAACAGTGGAAACAGTGGCTGACTTTATTTTTCTGGGCTCCAAAATCACTGCAGATGGAGATTGTAGCCATGAAATTAAAAGACACTTACTCCTTGGAAGGAAAGTTATGAGCAACCTAGACAGCCTATTAAAAAGCAGAGACATTACTTTGCCAACAAAGGTCCATCTAGTCAAGGCTATGGTTTTTCCAGTGGTCATGTATGGATGTGAGAGTTGGACTATAAAGAAAGCTGAGCACAGAAGAATTGATGCTTTGAACTGTGGTGTTGGAGAAGACTCTTGAGAGTGCCTTGGACTGCAAGGAGATCCAATCAGTCTATTCTAAAGGAGATCAGTCCTGGGTGTTCATTGGAAGGGCTGATGTTGAAGCTGAAATTCCAATACTTTGGCCACCTGATGTGAAGAGCTGACTCATTGGAAAAGACACTGGTGCTGGGAAAGATTGAAGACAGGAGGAGAAGGGGACAGTGGAGGATGAGATGGTTGGATTGCATCATTGACTAGATGGACATGGGTTTGGGTAAACTCTGGGAGTTGGTGATGGACAGGGAGGCCTGGAGTGCTGCGGTTCATGGGGTCACAAAGAGTCGGACATGACTGAGCGACTGAATTGAACTGATAGCTGAAAACTTCAGTGACATGAGAAATGAAACACTCACTCAAGTCCAGGAAGCACAGAGTACCATAGAGGGTGAAACTAAGGAAGAATATGTCAGCATATATTAATCAAACTGAAAAAAATTAAAGACAAGAAAAGATATTAAAAGCAACAAACAGCATACAAAGAAATAACCCTAAGGTTATTAGCTGATTTTTCAGCAGAAACTCTGCAGGTCAGAAGGGAGTAACATGATATATTTCAAGTGATGAAAGGGAAAAACATAAAACCAAGAATGCTCTACTCAGCCAGGCTTTCATACAGATTTGATGGAGAAACCAAAAACTTTACAGAGACACAAAAGCTAAAAGAATTCAGAAGCATCAAACCAGCTTTACAAAACAAATGCTAAAGACTTCTAAATTAGAATTTCATGAGAACTGGAAATAAAAAAAACTACAAAAGATACACAAACAAACAAAAAAAGAAAAATAAAAAGCAATCCCAACAGAACACTAAAGATGGCCATCAAATCACAACAGCAGAAAATAGAAGAGGAAGAGAAGAAAAAAGTTCAACAAAAACAAGTTGAAAACAAAAAACTGTTAATAGAAACACACATAGCAATAAATACCTTAAATATAAATGGATTAAATTCTCCAACCAAAAGACATAGACTGGCTGAATGGATACAAAAACAGGACCCATATATATGCTGTCTACAAGAGACCCACTTCAGACCTAGGGACAAATATGGACTGAAAGTGAGGAGATAGAAATAGATAGCCTATGCAACAGGCTTTTTTTTTTTCTTGTTTTTTTTTTTTTTTTTTTTAAGAAAAGCTGCAGTAACAATACTTATATCAGAAAATATAAACTGTTACAAGAGACAAGGAAGGACACTATATAACGATCAAGGGATCAACCTAAGAAGAAGATATAGCAATTGTAAATATATATGCAACCCCAAATAGGGGCACCTCAATAAATAAGGCAAAGACTAAAAGCCATGCTGCTGCTGCTGCTGCTAAGTCACTTCAGTCATGTCCGACTCTGTGCAAACCCATAGATGGCAGCCCAGTGGCTCCCCCATCCCTGGGAGTCTCCAGGCAAGAATACTGGAGTGGGTTGCCATTTCCTTCTCCAATGCAGGAAAGTGAAAAGTGAAAGTGAAGTTGCTCAGTCATGTCCAACTCTTTGCGACCCCATGGACTGTAGCCTACCAGGCTCCTCCGTCCATGGGATTTTCCAGGCAAGAGTACTGGAGTGGGTTGCCATTGCCTTCTCCCAAGAGCCATAAAAGAGGATATAAACAGCAACATAATAATAGTGGGGGACTGTGACATCTGATATATATCAATGGACAGAGAATCCAGGGAGAAAAATCAATAAGGAAACACATGACTTAAATGGCACATTAGACTAGATGAACTTGATATTTGTAGAACATTCCACTCAAAAGCAGCAGAATACACCTTCTTTTCAAGTTCACATGGAACATTCTTTAGGATAGATAACATCTGGGGCCAAAAATCAAACCTTGGTTAACTTAAGAAAATTGAAATCTTATTAAGCTTCTTTTCAGATCATAGTCCTATGATATTAGAAGTAAAATACATGGAAAAAGAAACCTAAAAAAAAAAAAACCACAAACTTTTTTTTTGTGAGACTAAACAATATGTTACTAAACAACCAATGGATCACCAAAGAAATCAAAGAGGAAATTAAAAAAAATAGCTAGAGACAAATGACAATGAAATCACAATTATCTAAAACCTATGTGATATGGCAAGAACAGTTCTAAGAGACAAGTTTATAGCAACACAACCTAACCTCAGGAAACAAGAAAAATCTCAAATAAATAACCTTACCTTAAACCTAAAGCAAACCCCAAAGTTAGTAGAAGGAAAGGAATAATAAATAATAGATGAGAAATAAATGAAACTGAGATGAATAAAACCATAAAAGAGATCAGTGAAACTAAAAGTTGATTTTTTAAAAAACTGATAAACCTTTAGCCAGACTCATCGAGAAAAAAGCAAATAGGGCTCAAATCCGTGATAATAGAAATGAAAAAGTAGAAGCTACAACTGACACCACAGAAATATATAGAATTAAGAGACTCCTGAAAGCAACTATATGCCAATGAAATGAACAACCTAGAAGAAATGGACAAATTCTTAGAAAGTTACAACTGTCTAAGACTACACGAAGGAAGAAATGGAAAATATAAACAGCCCAGTCGTAAGTACTATGATTGAAACTGTGATTATAGAACTTCCAAAAAATAAAATTCCAGGACCAGATGTCTTTACAGGCAAATTCTATCAGATATTTAGTGAGGAGTTAATACATATCCTTCTGAAACTAGGAGAAGACTGAGTATAACTGGAAGGAAAGTCTACTTTAGTCCTATAGGAGAAGTGACATTGGTGAGCTCCAGAAAGAGAGGGCTGCTGATTCAGCTCATTCTGGGAGAGGGAACTGGCTGCACAGAAACATTTTAAACTCCAGTGGAAGGACTGGGGAGCAGATGTTTTGGAATCTCATGTGGAATACTGTGACTGGAGAATCAGGACGGAACAACACTCTAACGGGCTAGGACACTGCTCTGACCTGGGTGGCAAGCAAGGTCATGAGGACAGACAATCAGAGGAGGAGAGAAATGCCAAATCCAGAGTCTCACCAGACCTGGGAGTCCTACTGGCCCAGAACTGGATGGGAAGGTTGCACCTCTGGGCACATGGTCTCCCTCTTACTCCTCCTTGAAACAGTGTGTTTCCTGAGTATAGTCTCTGTGTGGAACTGAACAGGGGAGGTTAAACTCTTCTCAGGGGTAAGGGGAAGAGCTGAGCTTTTATAATTTCTAGAACATTTCAACACTTTGAACCCTTCTACCTCCTTGAATATCAGGGACCCTGGGATCCCCAACATGGACTCTGCAATTTCTTAGTATCAACTGACATCACATGAAGTCTGTCCGTCAGTCCATCCTAAAACTTAGGTTGTTTGATAGCTCCACGGATGTTCTGAACCCCTCACCTGAGGGAATCTACCAATTATTGACTATGTGGAATTGGGCAGGTGTCTGTTCCAAGCCCAGGCTCAGATCCACCAGGCTAAAAATGGGGAAAAGCAGTGAACTTTACATTTTCTGTGAAGATTATTTAAAGTAGTGGATGAAAATTACTGGCATCGTTGCTCACCCAGTTTGTGTTCCGCAAACATAGATGTTTATTATTGTTGTTACTAATCTCAGTTTACTGCAGCTCATGAATAAAAGTGATTGGTAGACTGAGAGTTACAAAGAATATTGAGTACAATCCAGTTTAGCCCAATTCTATGCAAAGGCCATTTATACCCATGGAAGAAATGTGGTGAAAGGAATCTTTTGGAAGGTTAACAAGATTTAGAACACTACAAAAATCCTAGTCCTGGTAGACTGATTTATAATTGAATTACTTGGACATCTCAGTGAACGGAGGAAAGAAAGGCATGGGGATTTCTTGGAGATAGAGGGAGGGTCATGCTTTCTTTGCATCCTGAAACTGCAAAAAATCTCTGGGTGATACATCCTAGGGTAGGAGTCATTTCTGAGCATGGCAGATCCTTAGGATAGAAAGATAGGTAAATACATAGACAGATAGATTCTGAATTTTGTAGGGAAGAGTGTTGGTATTCGTGAACAGTGCTTAATATGAGAAAAACAGAATTTTATTTTGTGGCTAATGGCATCACTTTAGTCAGAATTTTTTTTGAATTTTCTTAATTTTGAGGAAATAGCATTATTTATATGTACTTGGAAAGGTTTATGGAATAGGATTATGGTTCAGCTGCCAGTTCAGTTCAGTCACTCATTCATGCCTGACTCTTTGCGACCCCAGGGACTGCAGCATGCTAGGCCTCCCTGTCCATCACCAACTCCTGGAGTTTACTCAAACTCAGGTCCGAGTCGTTGATGCCATCCAACCATCTCATCGTCAGTCGTCCCCTTCTCCTCCAACCTTCAGTCTTTCCCAGCATCAGGGTCTTTTCCAATGAGTCATTTCTTCACATCAGATGGCCAAAGTATTGGAGTTTCAGCTTCAGCATCAGTCCTTCCAATGAATATTCAGCACTGATTTCCTTTAGGAAACTGGTTAGATCTCCTCTATTCCAACACCACAGTTAAAAAGCATCAATTCTTCATCATTCAGCTTTCCTTATAGTCCAACTCTCACATCCATACATGACTACTGGAAAAACCAAAGCTTTGACTAGATGGACCTTTGTTGGCAAAGTAATGTCTCTGCTTCTTAATATGCTGTCTAGATTGGTCATAACTTTTCTTCCAAGGAGCAAGCGTCTTTTAATTTCATGGCTGCAGTCACCATCTGCAGTGATTTTGGCTGTGCTGTTTTCATTGCTTCACTTGGGTTTTCTTTAATATCACCTAGCAGGGGCTACTCTTCATTACAGTGCACAGGCTTTTCACTGTGTTAGCCTCTCTTGTTTCAGAACATAGGCTCTAGGTGCACAGGCTTTAGTAGCTGCAGGATGTGAGCTCAGTAGTTGTGGCACACTGATTCAGTTGCTCTGCAGCAGGTGGAATCTTCCCAGACCAGGGATTGAGCCATGTCCCCTGCATTGGCAGATGGATTCCCATCCACTGCACCACCAGGGAAGTCCCTAATTAGTTCTTTACTGATTAACAGATTTAACGCTTTAATTTTCTTCTCAGTGTAGTTTTGCCTCTTTCTCAACATTTTGATTTGTCCTTTGGTTTATATCATTTTTAACTATCTTAACCAAACAGATTCTCCTTTTGATTAAAATAGCTTACTGTTTGGAGCTTTATTTCTTGACATTTAAGATATGTAGTTTGTGCAACAGCATTCATTTTAGGGGTATGTCCTTCATCTTTCCCAGCTCAGTTAACTGTGGGAATTGATGAAAGTTGAGTTGCTCCTATTCAATAGTTTTAGGGCCCTAAGAAAGTGTCTATAAGTTTCCATCAAAACTATTAGGGTCAATCTTCAGGCTGGGAGTACCCACTTCCCAGTTCATCAAAGTAAAGCAAAGCAGTGAATGGAAATGAATAGACAAGTGGTTGGGCTTCTTCCTCCTTGGTACTTATGAGATGCTTGCTCTGGTTCCCATAGAAGTAGCATTATGGATTTGTGCCCATAGAAATTAGAGTAGAATTCTGGTAAACTGGGAGTCTTCTGGGCTTCCTTGGTGGCTCAGATGGTAAAGAATCTGCCTGTAATGGTGGAGACCAGGGTTTTATTCCTGGGTTTTCCAGCCCTGTAGGAGGAGTGGAATATGGCTATAAGTTGGCTCCTCTGAGGAGTGGGGAGGCCAATGAAGGGGTGCTCATGCTTGCCTGAGAGATATGCCTTGTTCCCTGCAAGTTTCCACAGCATTCTTTTGGAGCAGAGTCAGGATGAGTGCCTGGAATCCACCCAGACTCCTGCACCTGGCAGCAATAAGCCTGCTGAGGCACGAGGCCTTGGTCATCACTACTCTGGAGTTTCTGCCCATCGAGCTCTTCCCCCAACTCTTCATGGAAGCCTTCTATGGGAGTTGCAATGAGACACTGATAGCCATGGTGCAAGTCTGGCCCTTTGTCCACCTGCCTCTGGGGGGAACTGATGGAGATGCCTCATCTGTGAACCTTACAAGCAGTGCTGGATGGACCTGACATCCTGCTTGTGCAGAAGGATCACCCCAGGTGAGTCTGATTCAGGTAGACTGGTAGAGTTAGGGGAGTCTTTCAAGAGACAGCCAGGGTCAGAGGCTTCTGATGATGCCAGTGAGGAAGTACAGAGACTTGGTCATTGCTGAGCACCCTTTGGGGAAAGTTTGAGGAAGTGTATGAATGCTTAATGTGCAAGAGAACCTGAAAGTACACTCTCTGCCTCCTTCTAGTGATGCTTATGGAAGATATTAGAAATGGAGAACAGGGAAGGATGGAAGGGGAAAAGGAGATGTAAGAAACTGAGACAGAAAAAAAAAAAAAAAAGAAACTGAGACAGAGATGGAAGAAGAGGGAAATGTTAAGAATGTGAAGTAAAAGCCCAGGTGGGATGTCTGAGTGTTGCCTAAATTCTGAGGCTGTGGTTCATTTTAGTGGATCTTCAAATAATTGCTGCCAATCTGCTATTTCCCCACAGAAGGTGCAAACTGCGTGTGCTGGATTTAAGAAATACTGGCCAGGTCTTCTGGAGAATGTGGTCTGGATCCAGTGTCCAGGTGTCCTCAAGCTCATTCATGTAACCAGTGGCTAAGAAGAGGCCAAGGACACAGTGGACCTTGGTTCCCTTGGAGGTGTTCTTAGAACTTCACATCAATGGAAGGACCATGGATGGATTCCTCGCCTACCTCATGAGATGGGTGGAGGAGAGGAAAGCTTCCATACACCTGTGCTGTAAGAAACTAAAGATAGAGTCAATGCCCAGAGACAATATTATGAAGTTCCTGAGTATGGTGCAGCCAGACTGTGTTGAGGAGGTGGGAGTAAATTGCACCTGGCATCTGTCCAGCCTGGCTATGTTTGCTCCTATTCTGGGCCAGATGAGCAATGTGCAGACTCCTTCTCTCTCACAGGGACATGTCTGCACTTGAAGATCAGGAGGAGCAGAATGTTGTCCAAATTATTTCTCAGTTCCTCAGGCTGTACCACCTCCAGGATCTCCTTCTGGTATCTACCTTCTTCTTGGAAGGATGCCTGGACCAGATGCTCAGGTGACTATGCACCACTGGCCAGGTAACAGTGAACACAACTCACCACCCTCCACCCCTCCAGGCACAGAACTCAGTTTCACTGGTATCTGAGTTGGGGAAGTCTGTGCTGTTGCTCTTAGAGCCCAGGGGCCAGGGCAGGGACAACAGAGGATGGGATATGAAAGGAGAATTCCTCTAGGATTTTCATGCTGTTCAGTCACTCAGTCATGTCCAACTATTTGCAACTCCATGGACTGCAGCACTCCAGGCTTCCCAGTCCTTCACTATCTCCTGGAGTTTGCTCAAACTCATGTCCATTAGGTCAATGACGCCATTCAACCATCTCATCCTCTGTCAACCTCTTCTCCTCAGAATTTTTGTAGGCCTCCAAATGAGAGGTGGGCTATAACATATAAATGCACAGTATTTCTTTATCTACATCAGGAGAAAGTCTGGGGTAGGGGGACTTGCAAAGGTTGAGGCACAGTAGCTGGCAAAGTTGAGAAGCAGAAAGCAGAAGCTCCAGCTTGACATTTTGTGCCTAGCCTCTGGGGAAAGAGTTCAGGCACCCAAGGAAGGGACAGTCAAACCCCTGTCACAGGAGCCTCAGATGAGCTGACTTGGGGAAGGTGCTGAAGGGTCCAGAACCCAGGCATACCCGGACTATTTAAAAAAAAAAAAAAGTTTTTTGGTTGGTCAAAACAAAACAAAAAACCCTCTAGAATGTCAAACAAACTGTCTCCTTTGTTGCTCTATCCTGAACTGTGGTATCACAGATCAGATCAGATCAGTCACTCAGTCGTGTCCGACTCTTTGCGACCCTGTGAATCGCAGCACGCCAGGCCTCCCTGTCCATCACCAACTCCCAGAGTTCACTCAGACTCACGTCCATCGAGTCAGTGATGCCATCCAGCCATCTCATCCTCTGTCGTCCCCTTCTCCTCCTGCCCCCAATCCCTCCCAACATCAGAGTCTTTTCCAATGAGTCAACTCTTCGCATAAGGTGGCCAAAGTACTGGAGCTTCAGCTTTAGCATCATTCCTTCCAAAGAAATCCCAGGGCTGATCTCCTTCAGAATGGACTGGTTGGATCTCCCTGCAGTCCAAGCATAACCACCCAAATCAAGGCAGGAGTCCAAACTGGATAGAGGCTCTGGAAAGGGACATCTTGTAGGTTGCTATCAACTAAGGGTTAGGATCTAGTGGAGTGGGAATATGATTTCTTCTTTAGGAAGAGATATCTTAGTTTAGATGACTTGAAAATAAGTAAGGGAAGGGGGAAATTGAAGATGGAAAACTCTGTGTCTGAGCATTTCTAAACCAAAGCTCTGTGCTCAATACTTTTGTGACCATAATGAGTCTGTCTCAAATTCCCTGTCAGTAAAAGGCTTTTTGCTGCAGATAGGATAATTGATACATGGGAAATGCATGATTCTGGAGGTGATGGTAATAGAACAGGAGCAATGGGGATAAAACTGGTAGATGAATATTTTTTATGAAAATAAAAACTGGTAGATCGTTTGCAGATAATGTAGGGATGTAAGTGAGCTCCTGGAAACTGCCATCTTTGAGGGATGTTGTGGGTACATGCCCAGGCTGGTCCTCTATGCATGTCACCCAGAAGCCTTACCTGGCTTTTGGGCATGAATGCCTGGGGCCCAAGCATGGGTGGAAGGAAGTCTGAGTAGGAAGCATTTTAAGTATGTCTTTTACTATTAACATTTGTGATGCCCATTGTTGACTGAGACAAGATGTCAGGCTCTGCTGTGAGCTTGTTCTAGTCCATTCTATTATCTTATTCATCCTCATAAGGAAGTGGAATGTGTTTTACTCTGCCACATAGATGAAGAAAGAGAGATTTCCAGGTTCTGTGAACTTGACCTAGTCATACTGTGAAGGTTAGAGGACTCAGGCTTAAATGAGACTAGGAATTCTGGATAATGATCATCATCAGATGGTCAGACAAAACTTGGCCTTCAGCAAATCTCTTGTCTGTAATCTTTAGGTCACCTTCACACCAGTTTCTAAGAGATAATAACTCTATTTTTCCCCAGGTGCCTGACAAACCCCTTGGACACCCTTGGAATAACTCTCTGCCTCTTACAATTTCAGACTTGACTCATCTTTCCCAGTGTCCAAAAACAGTCAGGTAAAAGGCCTGAATCTGAGTGGATTCACCCTGTTCTATTCCATTCCTGAGCTCCTTCCAAGTCTACTGGAGAAAGTTGCAGCCACACTCCAGAAACTGTACTTAGATCAGGTGTGGGATCATGGATTCACAACTCGAGGCCATCCTGCCTGCCCTAAACCACTGATTCCAGCTCAGTTTCTTCAGTGTGCTTGGGAGCTTCCTCTCCATGGCCATCATGAAGAAGATGCTGTGATGTACCTCCTGGTTGCCTAGTTTAAGTCAAGAACTCTACCCTGTCCCTCAGGAGAGTTTCATCTCTCTAGGAATCCTCCAAATGGGGAGACTTGCCCAGGGTTGGGCTGAACTGCTTGAGATTCTGAAGGACTCGGGATGTTTCAGGACCATCTGGATTAGTTCCAGTGTCTGTCCTCACTGTGGCAAGGACACACTCAATCATCCTGAGCCCATCACATATGGCAGTAACACCTCTGCCTAGTTGGGTGCATTGATCAAAAGCTTTCTTCTGAGCATTTGGAAACTGAAATCTATGATACTGGTACTTTGTGAAGGGAAAACAGACCCATGGTTTCAGACATCTGCTCAATGTGTATGTGAAAAGGAAAAGTGATCCTGCAGGGGTGCAGGACTGCAGAGGGAATAGCCAATGCTGAGTGGTAATGGAACTTTGTGTACATGTGTCCTACAGAGTAAGACCTGAATTTCTGGTTTATAAACCTGAATTTCTGGTTTATAAACCTGAATTATAAATCTGAATTTCTGAAGGTGGATACAGGCTTGAGACCCACATGTTGGAGTTATCCCTGGGTAGATGGTTGTAAAGAAATAATCAGAAATAAAGAGATGCTCAGTATAAACCAACTGCTGCCTTCCATGTATGAGCTTTTTTTCCCCTCAGTTTACCTTGCAGGAATCTCCAGATACAGATGAAAAAAGAGTCAGAGTTTCTGAGTTTCTACCGTTTCCACCCATTCTTTATTCTATCTGAGGCAGCTCATTGTTCTTTTTCAGATGCAAATTTATGTCCTACTCCTTGGGACCTCATGGTTTGCAGCACTGCAGGCTTCCCTGTCCTTCACTATCTCCCAGAGTTTGCTCAGATTCTTGTCCATTGAGTCAGTGATGCTATCTAGTCATCTCATCCTCTTCCATCCCCTCCTCTTTTCTCTTCAATCTTTCCCAGCATCTGAGTCTTTTCCCGATAAATCAGGTCTTCATATTAGGTTGCCAAAGTATTGGAGCTTCCACTTTAGCATCAGTCCTTCCAATGAATAGTCAGGGTTGATTTCCTTTAAGATTGACTTATTTGATCTCCTTGCAGTCCAAGGGACTTGCGAGAGTCTTCTTCAGCACCACAGTTTGAAAGCATCAATTCACTGGCGTTCAGCCTTCTGTAAGGTTCAACTCTCACATCCATACATGACTACTGGAAAAACCATAGCTTTGACTATGCAGACATTTGTCAGCAAAGTGATGTCTTTGATTTTTAATACACTAATTTGCCATAGCTTTCCTTCCAAAGAACAAGAGTCTTTTAATTTCATGGCTGCAGTCACTGTCCACAGTGAATTTGAAGCTCAAGAACATAAAACCTGTCACTGCTTCCACTTTTTCCCCATCTATTTACCATGAAGTGATGGGCCTGGATGCCATTCCAACTAAATGATCTTAGTTTTTTGAATGTTGAGACTTAAGGGGCATCTCTTACCTCCTTACATATTCCTATGTCTGTCCAATTGGTTAATATACAGAAGGGTGAACATACTCAGTGTCCAATGAGCCATTGGAGTGAAGAGTTCTTGGCAGGGCCCTCATTGCTGACTCAGTCCTTGATCTTGGACATGAGTAGTCCCCATGTTTCTCCTGATAGGTCTATAAGTCTCAGTTCTTGGCCCTTCTGTGTGTTGGGAAAGGGCTTTTTTCCACAAGGCATTGTTCACAGTTCTGGAAGTGGTCATCTGCACTGTAGATAAGCTGAGCCTCTGTACCTCACCAACCAATTACCCCAGTGAGTAGTAGTCCTTGAATTATTCTAGTTGGACCAGTGAAGTTATACAAATTTCTCTGAACAAAAAACTAAAACTATACAGGCATGTAACATGGTTTTTGTATATCTCATTAAAAATTACATCTTTGGGGACTAGATTATATTAATGGAAGACTGACTTAAATCCCATGGAACCTTCAGTATCTCCCCATTAAGGAAGATGAGAATAGCGTGCTTTGACCCCAGATATCAGTCAAAACACTGAAAGGATTGCTTCCTTGTCTGTGGTAAGACACTGTAGTTGTTAGGGTTCTTCTGAGTAAAAAATACTGTACAGCTGATTGTTAAACAATGTGTCAGTGAGGGGTGCTACCCATGCTCAGATGAAAATCTTCATATAATTTATTGTCTACCCTCCATTTCCTCATTTCCACATCCCTGAATTCCACCAACTATATCCTGTATAATGACATTTACTCTTGAAACATGTTTGTGTGTAAGTCAATCTGAGCATTTCAAACCAGTGTTTTCTAGGGTCACCTGTATATACAGATATATATAGGAAGACTTTTGTTATGCTAATGGACTTGCTTGGTTACACAGTCTGAAAAGTCCCACAGTCTGCTATCTGTAACCTAGACAACCTGAGATGCCAGTGCTATAATTCAGACTGAGGATTAAGGCTCAAAATCAGGTAAAGTAATGGTGTTACTCCAAGTCTGAGACCAAAGACCAAAGAAGCAGGGGACCACTGTTTAAGGTTCACAGCATGGAGACTTGAGAGCCAGAAGCTTCAACGTTTGTGGGTAAGAAGAGAGAGAGGAGAGAATTTTCCCTCCTTGTTTCGTTTAGAACCCAAGGACTGCATGATGCCCATCCACATTGGTAAGGGCAGATCTCTTCATTCAGTTGTTTCCAATGCTAATTTCTTCCAGAAACATCTTCAACCAGAACTCATGTTTTACCAGCACTTTTTTTTTTTTTTTTTTGCGTAGGAACATTTACACAAGAAAATTAACCATCACATTGACCCTAAACAGAGGGCATTCACAGAAAAACAGTCTGCTGAGGTTTCATGGACTGGTGATGCTGATTCAAGGAGAGAGGGGATATTGGAAAGAAGGTGTGTCAGGCAAGAGCTCAGTTTTTCTGTTCTGCGTGTGTGTGTGTGAAGGAAGACAATGATACAAACCTAGGTTCTGGAATTTTCTAGGAATCAATGAGATGATGCACTTGAGAGTTTGGCACCCAACTTGGCATATAGCAAGACACTATTAAATGGGTCTTTGCCTACTTTTTCCCTCCTAGCAGAAATCCCCAGGATATTTTAGTCCTCTAGCTTACCCTCTATTCCTTACAATAGAAAGGAGAACACACCCAGGACCTAAAGTGGGACTCACCTTTGACATATGGCCACCAATTCATGCGCACAGTCCAGGGAATGCTCCGGGCCAGAATACTGGAGTGGGGAGCCTTTCCCTTCTCCAGGGGATCTTCCCAACCCGGGGATCAAACCCAGATCTCCCACATTGCAGGCGGATTCTTTACCAGTTGAGCCACCAGGGAAGCCCAAGAATACTGGAGTGGGTAGCCCATCCCTTCTCCAGCAAATCTTCCCAACTCAGAAATCGAACTGGGGTCTCCTGCACTGTGGGTGGATTCTTTACCAACTGAGCTATCAAGGAAGCTTTTTCCAGAAAGTTATATAATTGGAATTGTCCAGTAGGCAGGCTTCTCAGTTAGTAATATACATGTAAGTTACTTCTGTGTCTTTTCCTGTTTCATGTTGAATTGTTTGAATGTACCAGACATTATTTATTCATTCATCTACTGAGAGACATCTTAGTTGCTTCCTTGGTTTGCCACTACAAGCATCTGTGTGCACGTTTTATGTGGACATGTTTTAAACTCATTACATATCAAGGAGAAAGATAGCTGGATTAGTATACTGTATTTATGTTTTTCCTTCTGGCTTACTTCACTCTGTATAATAGGCTCCAGTTTCATCCACCTCATTAGAACTGATTCAAATGTATTCTTTTTAATGGCTGAGTAATACTCCATTGTGTATATGTACCACAGCTTTCTTATCCATTCATCTGCTGATGGACATCTAGGTTGCTTCCATGTCTTGGCTATTATAAACAGTGCTGCGATGAACATTGGGGTACACGTGTCTCTTTCCCTTCTGGTTTTCTCAGTGTGTATGCCCAGCAGTGGGGTTGCTGGATCATAAGGCAGTTCTATTTCCAGTTTTTTAAGGAATCTCCACACTGTTCTCCATAGTGGCTGTACTAGTTTGCATTCCCACCAACAGTGTAAGAGGGTTCCCTTTTCTCCACACCCTCTCCAGCATTTATTATTTGTAGACTTTTGGATCGCAGCCATTCTGACTGGTGTGAAATGGTACCTCATAGTGGTTTTGATTTGCCTTTCTCTGATAATGAGTGATGTTGAGCATCTTTTCATGTGTTTGTTAGCCATCTGTATGTCTTTTTTGGAGAAATGTCTATTTAGTTCTTTGGCCCATTTTTTGATTGGGTCGTTTATTTTTCTGGAGTTGAGCTGTGTCATTAAAACAAAAAAAAAAAAAAAAGAAAGATAGCTGGATTATATGAAAAGGGTATGTATTGCAATTATTTTTCTCCCTTGACAATCTTACCTGTTAGAGATTATCCCATAAAAGGCAGGAACTCTCTCACCCTGTGGTCCCACAGATGAACAAGAAGCCTGATGAGCAGTAAAGGTGTATAACATCCTGAAAACCTTTAAAGTCAGTTTATAACCAAATGTTATTTTGCACTGAAATGCAAATCTTGGGAAATTCAACACTAGTTGGTTATCAATATCACAAATAGGTTGGATATGGAAGAAATAACACTTGTGGTCAATACAGTGCACAATGTAAATTGTATATGAAAGTGTAACAAAACAGGACCCTAAGGGGCATTCCTGGACTGATCCTCCACCAAGTTCTCCTCCTGCCTCTTGTTTGTAGAGAACCTTTAGGCTTCTAGGCCTTCCTCAAGTTCCAAAGAATAAATATAAACAGAAAATATGAGAAAATGGGGAAACAGGGGGGAACAATCAAGCAACAGATAATAATTTAGCCATTAATCTGGAGAAGACAACTGCACCCCACTCCAGTACTCTTGCCTGGAAAATCCCATGGACGGAGGAGCCTGGTAGGCTGCAGTCCATGGGGTCGCTAAGAGTTGGACACGACTGAGCGACTTCACTTTCACTTTTCACTTTCATGCATTGGAGAAGGAAATGGCAACCCACTCCAGTGTGCTTGCGTGGAGAATCCCAGGGACAGAGGAGTCTGGTAGGAGGCTGTCTATGGGGTCGCACAGAGTCGGACACGACTGAAGTGACTTAGCAGCAGCCATTAATCAAATTCAAGGATCTTTAAAACCACTTCAGGGGCTATAGATAATATTCTGAGCCATATTCTTGAGCCATTTGTATATACTGAAACTCCCACCATGTGGAAGAAGTTAACTGCATGCTGACCAGAATCGAGTAGACCACAGAGCAGTTGGAAGAAGAAGGCTGATGAAGTTGGCTTCTAATTACATCACCACCAACCAATCAGAAGAATGTTCAGGAGCTGCTCTCCACAACACTCTCCCTCACCTTGTCTTCAAAAGTCTTTTCCTGAAAGTCATCTGGAAATTTTGTCCTTTTGAGTAACTGGTTGTCCCTGTTCTTTTCTTAGTTCCTGTAGTAAATCCTGCACTTTTCTCTGCCATTCCCAGTTAGTATATTAATTTCACTGCTTTGTGGTGAGCAAGCAGGTTTGGTTCAGCAATTAAAGAAAACTTTTTTTGTTTTCCATGCTTTTGTTGATTATGCCCAAGGAGTACAGGGCAATATTCTCATTGTAAAAAATCCCAGTAATACAGACAGAATGAGGATTTCCACTTACTTCCTCCTCATCCAAGGCCCTTCTCCAGTTTGCATCTCCTGTGGAGAAATAGCAGATTGGGTGTAATGGTTTAAGATTCACATAGAATGAAATCACAGTCTCAGAATTTTAGGCAACACTCAGACTTCCCATGTGTGCTTTTACTTCACATTCCTAACATCATCTGCTGCCGTGCCCTCTTTTTCCTTCTCCACCTCACCTTTCTCCATCTCCTTTTCTTCTTCCATTTTCTCTAGCTTTCTACTGCTAGTACCCTTAAGGAGGAGGCCGGGACATGTACTTTCAGGTTCCCTTGCATCTTAGGCACTCCTGCACTGCTGGAAAGCATTTCTCAAAATGAACTGAGCAATAGCCAAAGCCTCTGAGCTTCTTCATCAGCCTCATCAGAAGCCTCTGGTCCATCCCTTGGCCATCCACTCTTATGACACCAGCTATCTCTTCAGGATGTCTAGGATCTTACCAGGATACTTGGATCAGACTTACCTGGGGTGATCCTTCTGGGCAAGCAGGCCATCAAGCCCATCCAACACTGCTTGTAGGTTCCCTCTGTGAAACAACTACATCAGACTATCCCCCAGAGGCAGGCAGACATAGGACCAGGCTTGCACCATGGCCTTCAGGGTCTCACTGTGTCTCCCAAAGGAGGCTGAAATAAACAGTGGTAGGAAGAGCTCAGTGGGCAGGTACTCAAAAGGGGAGATAGCTGAGGCCTCGTCCCTCCACAGGCTCATTGCTGCCAGGTCCAGGAGTCTGAGAGGGTTCCAGACACTCGTGCTGACTCTACTCCAAAAGGAATCCCATGAGTATTTTTAGGGAATAAATCATTCTTCTCAGGCCAAGCGTGACCTTCATGTGTCTCCTCACACTGCAGAAGAACCAAATTGTGGCCATAGTTACTCCTCTGGCAGTAGTGGAAGAGCCTTAGTTTACACAAGTTATACTCTGGGCTCTGTTGACAAAATTGTTGCAGGAAAGGGAACACCTTCCAGGGCCTGAAACTGGGCTCTTGTCTAACACTTGGAAATGAATTGTCAGAGGAAACACATATGCTGACAAAGCAAGAGATTTTACTGGGAAAGGGAGCCTGGGCGGAGAGCAGTAGGGTAAGGGAACCCAGGAGAACTGCTCTGCCACATGGTTTGTGGTCTTAGGTTTTATGGTGATGGATTAATTTCCTGGTTGTCTTTAGCCAATCATTCTGACTCAGAGTCCTTCCTGGTGGTGCATGCCTTGTTCAGCCAAGATGGATGCCAGAGAGAAGGATTCTGGGAGGTGGTCGGACATATGGTGTCTCCTTTTGACCTTTCCTGAACTCTTCTGGTTGGTGGTGGCTTATTAGTTCCATGTTCCTTACCAGGACCTCCTGTCGTAAAACAACTCATGCAAATGGTTACTATGGTGCATGGCCAGGGTGGGCAGTTTCAATCAGTGTGCTTCCCCTAACAAAATGACATAGGTCTACCATTTCTGGAACCTCAAGTAGTGTCTCACAAGTACCATGGAGATGGAAACATCAGTCACTACCTTATCCATTTTTTCCATATCTTTGCTTAATCATGTCTTACTGGGAGGTGGGTACTATGAGCCTGAAACCTGATCACAATCTGTTTTGGGGGAACACTCTCAGACCATCACTTACAGCCCTAACCTATGGGAATAGGGGAGTCATGTGGGCCAAAAGAGCCTCCATCCTCAGTTCCCACAGTAAACTGGCTGGGAAAGATTAAGGAGATACCACTAAAATGAATGTTATTTGTGCACAAACTAAATATTTTAAATGTCAAGAAATAAAGTTCCAAATAGAGATTTTTCATTAAAAAGTAAATCTAGTTGGTGTAGGTATTTAAAAATGATATACATCAAATTGCAGATCAAAGTATTATTAAAGGTAAAGTTACCCTTAGAGGCAAAACCAAAACCTGAAATCTATTCATTGAAAAGGAAGAAAAAGGAAAATCTCCCTGAAATCCCTAACTGTATGCCATCATTCATGACCAGATTACCATAAGGGAGACCTGGGTGTCCTTAGACTGTTATCTTACCAGCTCTGCTGTGACTGGCAGGGTATTCAGACTTCAGTTCTGTGGAGAACCCAGGTAGTGACTACAGAGCAAGGAAATTTTGCATCTTTTCCTGGGTAACTGGGTAAGGGGTAAGGCTTTTGTAGACCTTTCTAATCACATTATCTGTCTTTTCAACTACTACCTTCCAATCAGGAAGTTGTACCTAATTATATTCTATCAGATTGGGCTTCCCTGGTGACTCATATGGTAAAGAATCCACCTGCAATGTGGGAGACCCGGGTTCAGTCCTTGGGTTGGGAAAATCCCCTGGAGGAGAACATGGCAACCCACTCCAGTATTCTTGCCTGGAGAATCCCCATGGACAGAAGAGTCTGGAGTGCTACAGTCCATGGGGTTACAAAGAGTCAGACACAACTGAGAGACTAAGCACACGCACAGCCCATCAGGTTAATCCTGAGTGTATATTTGTCTTTATTTAGATGAAATGATAGAACCACATATTCATTCAAAAAAGAGAAAAAATGGGGGACAGGGGGTCATGGCAATCAAGGAATCATTTCTGGATTTAGTCCACAAACATTGATTGGGTTTTACTAATAGGTACCCATGTAGTCCTAGATGTGAAATAAGGAGAGTTTAATGTCTTCCTGAATGAGACTAATAATAATAATAGTAAACAATTACCAAAAGCAATAATCAAAATGTCCCAGAATTAAAACTCTTTCTAAAGACAATGGTTTCTTAAGAATGGCAGCTGAGTGTATCTGCAAGTGGTAAAGAACACTCCTGACAATGCAGGAGACATAAGAGATGTGGGTTCAATCACTGGAATCAGGAAGATCCTTTGGAAAAGGAAATGGCAATCCACTCCAGTATTCTTGCATGGAGAATCCCATGGACAGAGGAGCCTGGCAGCATTGCAATGAGTTGGACATGGCTGAAGTGATTTAGCAGGCACTCACATATCTAAAAGTACCCAGTGAATGACCCAAACAGTGTAAAATATTTTATTCCTATTTTGTAAGGTCAAGATTAAATTTTTTCTCTGAATGGAGTCTAGAAATTTGAAGGGAGTAACTATGAGGAGACAGTGTTAATTTTGAGCTCCTTACTTCCCATAAGGATGGGATCAACTCAGCAAATTTACTTAAAAACACTAACTATGAGAGTGTGAGTGGAGAGTGAGTCATCCAATCCTGGGAACTCGTACCTTTCCAAGCCTGAGAGCCACTGAGGATGGATAGTGTGGGATCTTTGGGAACTTGGAGCCAGGGGAGACATAAACAAGAGTCAGTTGCAAATAGCCCTATCCTCATCATGGCAGCTGTTACCAGGACATATTTTCTTCTAGATTCTTCCCACAGGAGATGCTTCCCAATTGGCAATTAGCAGCAGCCATTTTCCAGGGATCCTGGGAACCCAGCCATAATCCCATTGGCCCTTTCCATGTACATATATTTAAAAAATGTTTATTTATTTGACTGTATTGAGTCTTAGTGGTAGAATGCAGGATATTACATGTGCAGTCTTACATGTGCAAGCCCATCATTTTGGCACACAGACTTAATTGCCCCACAGCAGGTGGGATCTTAGTTCCTGACCAGGGATCAAACCTATGTCCCCTGCATTAGAAGGTGGATTCTTAACCACTGGACAACCTGGGAATTCCCCCAAGTATATTTTGATAATGATTGCTTCTTCACACTTAGCTAAGTTTAATGCAATTTCTGATTGAGGCAATGCAATTAAGAATAGAAATAAAATTCTGTTTTTCTCCTCATATTTAGCATGCTCACAAATTTCACCACCTTTTCCCTAAGAATTCAGAAGCTATATTTGGTGTTTGTCTACTATTTTCAGTGGTGACTGCCACATTGGGTTCCACACAGTGATCCTTTTGAAATTTCAAGACATAAGGTGAGAATCTCCCTCAACTCCAACGAATTCTCCATACCTTTCTTTCCCCCATTCAGAGCGATGCCCAAATATTTCTGCACCACTGGCTGCCAAAGATGAGATTCTCTTAAGGGTGTTCTCCACCTTGGTATATTTTGAAAAGATTTCATTTACTACATTTCTACTCTGGGTATCAAGGTCTTTGCATTAAAATGAGTTCAGCTGGATTGTACTAAATAGACTTTTAATAACCAGTTCTTCAATTCTTTATTCATGAGGTACCGTAGAGTGAGATTAGTATCAATAATAATCATAAACATCTCTGTTGGTTGAACATCCATTGAAAGGGCACTTATCATCCACTTCTTCAAAAAATCTTCACAGAAAATATAAATGCCACTGCCCTTTTCCCTCTTTTTAAGCTGGTAAACTCTGATCTGAGCCAGGGAGTAGAGACTGCCCTCTTCCAGGAAGTGAGTGATTGGTAGATTCCCTCAAGCAGGAGACTCAGAAGGATCCCCTCCACTGAGCTGTCGGACATCCTAATTGTTGGAAAGGACTGACTGACAGACCATCACGTGAATGTCAGTGGAAGTGGGGAAATTCGTGAAGTCAGAAGGTACATCAGAGGCTGTCAAGACCTGAGACAATTGTGAGAAAATGGGGCATTGCTCTTAGTGGGTATAGAGTTTCTTTGGGGGTGATAAAAATGTTCTAAGATTTTGGTGACAGCTATGGAGTTCTGTAAGTATACTGAAAAACATTGAATTGCATACTTTAAGTGTATATTTTGTAAAATATATAAATTGTATGTGTGTGTGTTAGTCTTTATGTGACCAAATTTATGTGTCCAACTCTTAATGACCCCAAGGACTGTAGCCCACCAGGCTCCTCTGTCCATGAAATTCTCCAGGCAAGAATACTGGAGTGGGTTCCCATTCCCTTATCCAGAAGATCGTCACAACCCAGGGATTGAACCTGTGTATCTTGCATAGCAGGTGGACTCTACCATCTGAGCCACCAGGTGAGATTAACTGGATGTTTTATAAAATATTTAAATTACATCCCAATAAAATTGTTAGTTTTTTTAGGTATGACTCTTTTTTAAAAAATATAAATTTATTTATTTTAATTGGAGGTTAATTACTTTACAATATTGTATTGGCTTTTATATTATGCTCATTTTTTTGTAAAACATAACCACTTTTGGTAAAAATATGAAATAGGTTTGAATTGGTATGCATAATTGAGTTAATAAATGAGTTTTTAAGCATCCTTCCACTTTAACTAATATGATTAATATTGATAGACATACCCCACATACACAAAGCTCTTTAGGATCCTCAATACATTTTAAGAATATAAAGGAGTCTTGAGACCAGAACTTTGAATACTGCTAATCTAGGAAGAAAGTTTACCAAAAATAAGGGGTAGTTTTCCTCTATTGATGAGAAAGTTAGGTGACAGATCCTTCCTCCTTAAATTGGTATTTAATCACGTCCATGCCACCCAGTCACACTTGGTTTTGTCTGAGTGTTGAAGATTAGTACAGGATCACCCAGCAACACTTTCTCTGCTCCATCTCAGCTGGCCATTTCAGTTTATGCAGCTGAATCAATCAGAAATACAAATATTTGTTACTGTTTTCATAGTAAAACCTTTGTCTCTTTTTTTCTAGTTTCTCTTTTGGCATATTTTCTCAGATTACATTTTTTCCCATGTTTATTAAAATACAATTGACATATAGCATTGTATTTATTTTGTGTGTATATGTAAATAATTTGATATACATATTTAAAAATGATCATCACGATAAATACTTAACAACCATTATGTCACATAGTTATAGTTTTTTCTTGTGGTGAGAACTTTTATGACCTACTCTTTTAGCAGTACTCAAATGTAAGATATAGTATTAGTAATTTTTATCCCCACACTGTACAGTACATCCTTATGACATTATTGTATAACTGGGAGCATGGAAAACACATGGAGTTTTGTTTTATAGGTAATTCACATGGACATATATATTAACTGCAGTATTATTTCTTTTATATCTTACATATTTATATTCAGTTCAGTTCAGTCACTCAGTCGTGTCTGACTCTGCGACCCCATGAATTGCAGCACGCCAGGCCTCCTTGTCCATCGCCAACTCCCAGAGTTTACTTAAACTCTTGTCCATCGAGTCAGTGATCCATCCAGTCATCTCATCCTCTGTCGTCCCCTTCTCTTCTTGCCCCCAGTCCCTCCCAGCATCAGGGTCTTTTCCAGTGAGTCAACTCTTCACATGAGGTGGCCAAAGTACTGGAGTTCCAGCTTTAGCATCAGTTCTTCCAATGAACACCCAGGACTGATCTCCTTTAGAATGGACTGATTGGATCTCCTTGCAGTCCAAGGGACTCTCAAGAGTCTTCTCCAACACCACAGTTCAAAAGCATCAATTCTTTGGTGCTCAGCCTTCTTCACAGTCCAACTCTCACATCTATACATGACCACTGGAAAAACCAAAGCCTTGACTAGACAGACCTTTGTTGGCAAAGTAATGTCTCTGCTTTTTTTTTTTTTTTTTTAATTTTATTTTATTTTTAAACTTTAAATAATTGTATTAGTTTTGCCAAATATCAAAATGAATCCGCCACAGGTATACATGTGTTCCCCATCCCGAACCCTCCTCCCTCCTCCCTCCCCATACCATCCCTCTGGGCCATCCCAGTGCACCAGCCCCAAGCATCCAGCATCGTGCATCGAACCTGGACTGGCAACTCGTTTCCTACATGATATTTTACATGTTTCATTGCCATTCTCCCAAATCTTCCCACCCTCTCCCTCTCCCACAGAGTCCATAAGACTGTTCTATACATCAGTGTCTCTTTTGCTGTCTCGTACACCGGGTTATTGTTACCATCTTTCTAAATTCCATATATATGTGTTAGTATACTGTATTTATGTTTTTCCTTCTGGCTTACTTCACTCTGTATAATAGGCTCCAGTTTCATCCACCTCATTAGAACTGATTCAAATTGTCTCTGCTTTTGAATATGCTATCTAGGTTGGTCATAACTTTCCTTCCAAGGAGTAAGCGTCTTTTGATTTCATGGCTGCAATCACCATCTGCAGTGATTTTGGAGCCCCAAGAAACAAAGTCTGACACTGTTTCCACTGCTTCCCCATCTATTCCCAATGAGGTGGTGGGAACAGATGCTATGATCTTAGTTTTCTGAATGTTGAGATTTAGGCCAACTTTTTCACTCTCCTCTTTCACTTTCATCAAGAGGCTCTTTAGTTCCTCTTCACTTTCTGCCATAAGGGTGGTGTCATCTGCATATCTGAGGTTATTGACGTTTCTCCTGGCAATCTTGATTCCAACTTGTGCTTCTTCCAGCCCAGCGTTTCTCATGATGTACTCTGCATATAAGTTAAATAAGCAGGGTAACAATATACAGCCTTGACGTACTCCTTTTCCTATTTGGAACCAGTCTGTTGTTACATGTCCAGTTCTAACTGTTGCTTCCTGACCTTCATATAGGTTTCTCAAGAGACAGGTCAGGTGGTCTGGTATTCCCATCTCTTTCAGAATTTTCCAATTTATTGTGATCCACACAGTCAAAGGCTGGTATTCAATAATATGACATTGATCTTCCCCAAATTGACTTTTCAATAAAAAATAACATTTGACCATAAACTGATGATAAAGCTTTCCAGGGATCATGCAGTTGTAATTATTTACTACCTTAACAGCCTTGTGGTCTGATATGGACCATAGGGTAGTAGAGACACTGTTCCTACTCTTCATGGAAAGGTATCTGTCTAACAGGGGGGATTGTCAAGAAAAAAATAATTTTAATATGTACTCTTATCCTACAATCCAACAGTTTCACTCCTTGGTATCAGTCCATTCTGTCCATACAAAAAAAGCATACATATGGAAGCTTATAGCAGCTTTATTCATTGTTGCCAAAACTTGAAAGAAGCCAAGATGTCCTTCAAAAGGTGAAAGAACCAGTGAACTGTGATATATTCAAACAATGAAATGGTATCAAACCATGAAAAGACATGGAGGTATCCTCAATGTCTATTACTAAGTGAAAGAACCAATCTGAAAAGGCTACATAAGTGAGTCCAACTACATGACAATTATTTTTTTTATGAATTTTTTTTGCAAAAAAAAAATTTGCAAAAGGCAAACTCTGAGAATGGTGACATAATCAGATTTTTCTCCGGGTTGAGGTGGAGGAGGGATAAATAGGCAGAGCAAACACTCTGTGTGATTCTACAATGTCATTATGTACTTGACAAAACTCAGAGAATGCACAACACCAAGAAGGAACCTCAATATAAACTATATATGTAGGGGGGATAATGATACATCAATGTAGGTTCATCATTGATAACAAATATACCAATCCAGTGGGGAATGTTGATAGCTCAGAAGGCTATGCATGTGCTGAGGGCAGGATTTACATAGGAAGTCCCTTACTTTCTGCTCAGTTTTAGATAGAAGATAAAACTTCTCTAAAATATAAAATGCATTTTTAAAAACACAATTGTAATTCTTCCAGCTCTGAAATTTTGCTATTCTAAATATTTTTTAAAGTTATTGGAGATTGTCTTTAATCCATTGTGTATTCTTGCCTCCTTTGTCAAAGATAAGGTGTCCATATGTGGGTGGATTTATCTCTGGGCTTTCTATTTTATTCCATTGATCTATATTTCTGTCTTTGTGCCAGTACCATACTGTCTTGATGACTGTGGCTTGTAGTAGAGCCTGAAGTCAGGCAGGTTGATTCCTCCAGTTCCATTCTTCTTTCTCAAGATTGCTTTGGCTAGTTGAGGTTTTTTTGTATTTCCATACAAATCATGAAATTATTTGTTCTATCTCTGTGAAGAATACCGTTGGTAGCTTGATAGGGATTGCATTGAATATATAAATTGCTTTGGGTAGTATACTCATTTTCACTATATTGATTCTTCCAATCCATGAAGATGGTATATTTCTTCATCTATTAGTGTCCTCTTTGATTTCTTTCACCAGTGTTTTATAGTTTTCTGTATATAGGTCTTTAGTTTCTTTAGGTAGATATATTCCTAAGTATTTTATTCTTTTCGTTGCAATGGTGAATGAAATTGTTTCCTTAATTTCTCTTTCTATTTTCTCATTATTAGTGTATAAGAATGCAAGGGATTTCTGTATGTTGATTTTATATCCTTCAACTTTACTATATTCATTGATTAGTTCTAGTAATTTTCTGGTGGAGTCTTTAGAGTTTTCTATGTAGAGGATCATGTCATCTGCAAATAGTGAGAGTTTTACTTCTTCTTTTCCAATTTGGATTCCTTTTATTTCTTTTTCTGCTCTGATTGCTGTAGCCAAAACTTCCAAAACTATGTTGAATAGTAGTGGTGAAAGTGGGCACCCTTGTCTTGTTCCTGACTTTAGAGGAAATGCTTTCAATTTTTCACCATTGAGGATAATGTTTGCTGTGGGTTTGTCATAGATAGCTTTTATTATGTTGAGGTATGTTCCTTCTATTCCTGCTTCCTGGAGAGTTTTGATCATAAATGGATGTTGAATTTTGTCAAAGGCTTTCTCTGCATCTATTGAGATAATCATATGGTTTTTATCCTTCAATTTGTTAATGTGGTGTATTACATTGATTGATTTGCAGATATTGAAGAATCCTTGCATCCCTGGGATAAAGCCCACTTGGTCATGGTGTATGATCTTTTTAATGTGTTGTTGGATTCTGATTGCTAGAATTTTGTTAAGGATTTTTGCATCCATGTTCATCAGTGATATTGGCCTTTAGTTTTCTTTTTTTGTGGGATCTTTGTCAGGTTTTGGTATTAGGGTGATGGTGGCCTCATAGAATGAGTTTGGAAGTTTACCTTCCTCTGCAATTTTCTGGAAGAGTTTGAGTAGGACTGGTCAACCACTTGTAAAAGAATGAAACTAGAACACTTTCTAACACCATACACAAAAATAAACTCAAAATGGATTAAAGATCTAAACATAAGACCAGAAACTATGAAACTTCTAGAGGAGAACATAGGCAAAACACTCTCCGACATACATCACAGCAGAATCCTCTATGACCCACCTCCCAGAATATTGGAAATAAAAGCAAAAATAAACAAATGGGACCTAATTAAACTTAAAAGATTTGCACAACAAAGGAAATTATAAGCAAGGTGAAAAGACAGCTTTCAGAATGGGAGAAAATAATAGCAAATGAAGCAACTGATAAACACCTAATCTCAAAAATATACAAGCAACTCCTGCAGCTTAATCCCAGAAAAATAAATGACCCAATCAAAAAATGGCCAAAGAACTAAATAGACATTTCTCCAAAGAAGACATACAGATGGCTAACAAACACATGAAAAGATGCTCAACATCACTCATTATCAGAGAAAGGCAAATCAAAACCACTATGAGGTACCATTTCACGCCAGTCAGAATGGCTGTGATCCAAAAGTCTACAAGCAATAAATGCTGGAGAGGGTGTGGAGAAAAGGGAACCCTCTTACACTGTTGGTGGGAATGCAAACTAGTACAGCCACTATGGAGAACAGTGTGGAGATTCCTTTAAAAACTGGAAATAGAACTGCCTTATGATCCAGCAATCCCACTGCTGGGCATACACACTGAGGAAACCAGAATTGAAAGAGACACATGTACCCCAATGTTCGTCGCAACACTGTTTATAATAGCCAGGACATGGAAGCAACCTAAATGCCCATCAGCAGATGAATGGATAAGAAAGCTGTGGTACATATACACAATGGAGTATTACTCAGCCATTAAAAAGAATGCATTTGAATCAGGTCTAATGAGGTGGATGAAACTGGAGCCTATTATACAGAGTGAAGTAAGCCAGAAAGAAAAATACCAATACAGTATACTAATGCATATACATGGAATTTAGAAAGATAGTAACAATAATCCTGTATACAAGACAGCAAAAGAGACACTGATGTATAGAACAGTCTTTTGGACTCTGTGGGAGAGGAAGAGGGTGGGGAGATTTGGGAGAATGGCATTGAAACATGTATAATATCATATATGAAACGAGTCGCTAGTCCAGGTTCGATGCATGATACTGGATGCTTGGGGCTGGTGCACTGGGACGACCCAGAGGGATGGTATGGGGAGGGAGGAGGGTTCAGGATGGGGAACACATGTATACCTGTGGTGGATTCATTTTTATGTGTGGCACAACCGATACAATATTGTAAAGTTAAAAAATAAAATTAAATTTAAAAAATAGTTATTGGAGTCACATGGCTCAGATTTTTATTTTGACTTATTTAATTTAAAAACATTTATTTATTCATTTATTTATTTGGCTGCTCCAGGTCTGGTTGTGGCATTCAGGACAGTCCATCCAACTCCATTGTGGCATGCAGGATCCATCTTTAGTTGCAGCACGGGAACCCTTAGTTGCAGCATGTGGGATCTAATTCCCTGCCCAGGGATCCAATCGAGGCCCCTTCATTGGGAACATGGAGTCTTGGCCACTAGACCAACATGGAGGTCCCTATTCTAATTAGTTTTTAAAGAAGAAACTGTTCTTTTTGAATGATTATTAAAATAATTTATTTTCTGTGGTGGCTCCAAACGAACTCAAGCATTTTATAAAATTATCCACGTGCATTAGTCAGAGAACTACCTAGTATTATAATTTAGTTTTTAAAAACAGTTTTCTCATTTATTTCCTCATGTTAATCGCTCAGTCCTGTCCAACTCTATGGGACCCCAGAGGACCCACCAGGCTCCTCTATCTGGGACTTCCCTGGTACCTCAGGCAGTAAAGAATCTGCCTGCAGTGCAAGAGACCAGGGTTTGATCCCTGGGTGGGGAAGAACCCCTGAAGAAGGGAATGGCTACACACTCTAGTAGTCTTGCATGGAGAATTCCATAGGCAGAGGAGCCTGGCAGGTTACAATCCATGGGGCCTTTCATGCATTTTTTTAAGTACTCAACTTTTTTTACAGTTTTGAAAGATGGATCTTATGTATATAAATCACAGCACAAATATTTGTACTAAATGAACATGTACATTACAGCAAATGTTTATAGCATGCTAAAACCTACAGTCCTGCTCACCATGTTAGTTCATGTCACCTGGTCTCATGTACCAGCAGGTAACCTAGGAGTCTGGAGGCTCAGAATGTCTATCTCTAGAGAGAGGACTGGACTCTTTCCCTTGCTCCTCCCTGTGCTGGCTGCTAAAGCAGCTTAGGTGAACTATAATTCTTTGGTAGCTTTGTATAAATGCTGAATCCAAGACAGAATGGAGAACTAGTGGGAATAGTAAGGTTTCAGATAATGGATAATTCATTGCATTTTCTTTCATCAGTAACTAAATATCTTGAGGTGAAAACAGAGAAAATGATTCTGTATCCTGGAGGGCACCAGTCCATATATACTGAAGATTTCTTTATTTCTGACCATTTCAGTATACTCAGAAAATTACATTCTGTATTCTTATGCTATTTAACCCATGTCATTGAAAGTGCCATCATTTTCCAGAGTCTACATTTCCCCTTACAATCTTGAACTTCCGCTGGATCATCTTTTCTTTGCCCATTCACATTGAGCTGATGTCTGAAACCATAGATTTTCATGTTATGAAGTACACATGTCCTAGATTTCTGTTTCCAAGTGCCCAGAAGAAAGCTTTTCATAGAGACAACCATCAAGGCAGGGGTACTATAGCTATATATAATGGGCTCCACATGACAACATAAGTCTTCACCATTGTGCGGACAGGGACTTAGGAAAATCCTGATGATCCTGGGCTGGCCTAAGTCTCTCAGAATCTCTAACAGCTGAGTCTGAAGGTGAGCAAGTCTGCCTTCCAGGGGGACACACTGAGGGCTGTAACTCTCCTGAGGGGCTGGATACCACTCCTGACTTAAACAGGGCAGCCCAGTGGTGTGTCACAGCATCTTCTCCATGACAGCCATGGAGAGAAGGTTCCCACATAGGCTGAAGGAACTGAGCTGGGAGCAACGGTTTAGGGCAGGCAGGATGGCCTCAAACTGGGAGTCCATGATCCCACACTGGTCTAAGTACAGTTCCTGGATGGTGGCTGCAACTTTCTCCAGCAGAACTTGGAGCAGTTCAGGACTAAAATCAGTCATGGTGACACCAACAATTTCCAGGCTTTTTAGCTGACAGATGTTCGGGCACTGGGACAAGTGGATCAAGTCAGATTCCGTAAGTCAGCAATTGGTTATTGAGAGGTTGTGCAAAGTGGTCTTCAGGCACCTGGGGAGAAACCAAACAATTAGTTCTTGGAAACTGGGTGCCAGGTGGCTACACGGTGGTGTGGTACTCAGTTGCTAAGCCGAGTCTGACTCTTGGCAACACTGTGGACTGTAGCCCACCAGGCTCTTCTGTCCATGGCATTTTCCAGGCAAGAATACTGGAGTGGGTTGTTGTTTCCTTCTCCAGGGTACCTTCCTGACCCAGGAATCCGATCCGAGTCTCTTGTGTCTCCTGCACTGGCAGGCGGGTTCTTTACTACTAGTGCCACCCGGGAAGCCCCATGGTGGCTACATGTGATAGCAAATGGTTTCTTCAGGGCAAAAGTTAAGTCTGACCATCTGATGAGGGTCAATACACTGATTGCCCAGTCTCAATCTAGGCTCAGTCCTGTTACCTTCACTATGTGATTGAGTCAATTCATAGAATCTTGAAAGTTCTCTCCCTCATCTATCAAGCAGAATACAACATACTCCACTTCCTTATGGAGATGAATGAGTATAATGGAAGGCACTAGAACATGCTCAGAGGAGAGCCTGACACAGAGCCTCGATCAAGGGTGGTCATCACTGAATTTTATTGCTAGGTGGATGAAATAAAAAATTATTTAATCTAGGGATTCCTTCAGTCCAACTTTGGGCTCCAGATGCCTATATCTTTGGCCAGGTGTGGATCTAGAGAGAACTTCATAAAGAATACACTTACACAAGATTCTACAACATCAAATGTGATGCCAGGCTAATGGGCTCACTTACATTCCTGGATCATCTACAAACTTTCCATCACTTTTTATTATCCATTTGGCTCAGCTGGATTAACATAATCTCCAGAATCATCACTTTCCCTTATATTAATTACCTTGTCTGGAGCACAAAAAAACAAGTTATACAGACAGATAGTTTAAGACAAGCTCATTGTGGCCACAATCCTGGTGAACATAGAGCTTCTCTTCAGAAATGCTCTGCTCTGATGTGATTCCCCAACAGAGTCCCCTTTATTTCCTCTATTTTGAAGTCATTTGAACATAAACACCTTTGCTGAATGAAGAAATTACAAACCCTCCAGGGCCAGATCCAAACATCCCAGTCAATAATCTATACCTTCACAGCAAGGTGTCCCTTTCAAGAGCCACTATAACAGTTTAGCAGGCAATCTTTATTTCCATGGTCATGGGACACCACCCTTCAGTGACAGTGACTTTGACATTCTAATGTTATGTTCAGTGTTACCCAGACAGTGGTGCACACTCACCTGAGCATCTGGTCCAGGCAGCCTTCAAGAAAGGAGGGAGACTCCAGATGAAGATCCCAGAGGTGGCCCAGCCTCAGGAACTGGGAGGTAATTTGCACAACGTGATCCTGCTCGTGCTTCCTAAAGGCAGACACATGGATAGGGAAGAGAACGAGTCTTTGAAGATTACTCATGTGGCCCAGGAAAGGAGCAAAAGTGGCCAGGGTGGACAGATGCCAGGTGCAATTCACCTGCACCTCCTGGATACAGTCCAGCTGCACCAAGCTCAGGACCTTCACAATATTTTCCATTGACATTGAAAAGATCTTCAGCTTCTTACAGCACAGATGTATGGAAGCTTTTCTCTGCTCCACCCACTGGAGAAGGTAGGTGAGGAAGTTTTTCAAGGTCCTTTTTTTCAGGGAAAGGTCTGTGAAAACCCTCAATGGCACCAAGTGCTGCTTTGTTATCGAGCTGGGTTCAATCACTGGTGCTCTTCCTGAGCTTGTACATCCATGATTGTTGGCTCCAGACCACATGCTCCAGAGTTTATGACCAGTGTCCCGCAAATCTAGCACCTGCAGTTTGCACCTCCTATAGAGAAAAAGGAGATTGGTAGAGATGCATTAAAATCCACCCAGAAAGAAAAAATAGCCACAAAAATTAAGCTCACACTGCTCTCCTCCGCTGTAATTTCAGATTACTGATGTCACCTGCTGTCTTGCCCTCTTTCCTCTCTGACTTTCTTCCATCTCACTTTCTTTTCTTGTCCTTTCTGAATCTTCACTTCTAGTAACTTTAAGGATCACTAAGAGGAGAAGTACATGATATTTCAGGCTCCTGTTCATTACAGGCACTCTTATGCTTCCAGAGGCACTTCCCTTAATGAGACAAGCCTTCTTCATTTCCATCTTCAGAACCCTCTGGTCCATTCCTTTGCACCCACATTCCCTCACCCCAGCTGTCTTCTCTGGGACACCCAGGATTTTACCAGGTTCCCCAAGTCAGGCTCACCTTGAGGGAACCTTCTGGGCAAGAAGGACGTCAAGTGCTTCCAGCACTGCTTGTAGGGGTCCCACATGAGGCAGGTCAATCAGGGCCCCCAGAGGCAGGCGGACAAAGGGCCAGGTTTGCACCATGGCCTTCAGAGTCTCAATGTGTCCCCCTTGGGATGCTTCCATGAAGAGGGGTGGGAAGAGCTCCGTGGGTAGAAACTCCAAAGCAGAAATGACTGAGTCCTCATCCCTCGGCAGGCTTGTTCTTGCGAGGTCCAGGAGTCTGGGTGGGGTTGGGACATTCATCCTGACTCTTCGCCAAAAGGAATCCTGTGGAAAATGCCAAGCAACAAAGCACCCATTTCAGGGCAAATGTGAGCACACCATAGACTGTCTCCCAGCCCTTCAGAAGAACCTAGTCAAGGCCAAGATCTATGCACTGGCAAGGGTGGAAGCGTTCCTTTTGATACTGTGGGTTCACTGGGCACAAAGCTGTAGCTTTTCCCCTACTGGTTTCAGTAACAAGCATCTCAACCCCTAGCACATTCAGATACATCCACTTCTTTGTTTAATTCATGTCCCACTGAGAAGTGGTTACCAAGAGCCCGAAAGTTGACTCCAAACTTTATTTGGGGAAGACTTTCAGATGATCATTTAGTCTATGGGAAGAAGACTGTCATGTGGAGCAACACAGCCTCCATCCTGTTACTGCAGTTACAACGAATAGTAAATTTGAAAAAATGCTCCTACATGAAAGTCAGGTGTACACAAAAAAAATATTTTACGTTTCAAAAAATAAATTTACAGATATTTTTATTAAAAATATCATCATGGTAAAGCTATCTGAAAATGGTATCAGCTACAGCATGAATCAAAATAATTGGGATTCAGGGTAAATACAATTAGAGGCATAATGAAAACCTGAAATATTATCATCTAAAGAGAAATAATTAAAAAAACACAAAACCTCTCTGTGTCATTTTGAGTTCCATGCCACCCTTAAGGTCAGCTAAAGATGTCTGAGAACAGTCCTGACAGTAACTTACCACTGTGATGTTGGTGTGGTGCTCAGACCATAGGCCTTGTGGAGGACTCAGCCAGTGACTCAGGAGTCAGAAGATTCTGCATCCTTTCTTCAGAGGCTGAGACTTTTACAGGTTTTTCTAATCCCATCATCCCTCTATCCAACTACTAGCAAAATCAGAAAGGGGTGCCTGATTAGATTATAAAATGCCCACTGTATTGATTTTGATTGGATCTTCATTTTTCTCCACATTAGGTGACTGAATCAGATATACATTCAGGAAACAGAATAATGGTCGGGGAATCAAGAACTCACACATGGATTCACTCCACAAACATTGGTTGATATGCACCAATAGGGACAATTATATCCCTGGGTTTGGTCATGGAACAATTTGTTGGTTCCTGACATTGAACAAGAAAGAAATTAACTTGAAACCAACTTTGTTGGGGGAACTTTGGCCCAGTCAAAATTATCAGAATGTCCCAGAATTAACACAGCTTCATAAAAACAGTCCAGATATTCCCAAAAGATACAAAAATAATAAAAAAAGTGTCCCTGTATCAATTTGTCACTTAGGTGTTATGTAGGAAACATAGAAGATTGTGAGCCTATACAGGCAACAAAGGAAAAGCTTTGGGGAATGTGTTTAGTTTTAGCCTTAAGCCAAGCCTTCTCTCAAGGTGCACAGGTCAAAATCTCAGTGAGATGTAAGAGTGGATCAGGAGAGTTTGGAACTGGGCATTCCTAAAGGGACCTTGTGAATGATCCCAACAGTGTAAAATACATGTCTTTCTCTCCTTTATTTTAAGAAAAAGGAAGATTTAAAGCTGCTATTCTGGGTGATATTTTGAAATGAAAATATGGTGGCTCACAGGGGACAGTGCCATCTTGGAGGGTGTTTCCTCTAGAAATTTGGGATCAGTCCAGCAAACAACATTAAAAGATGTAATCTAATATGTGAGAAGAGGGAGAGGTGGAGTCCTGGGATCAGACATTTCCAAGACTGACAGTTACTAATGGTGGGCACTGTGGACTCTTCGGGAGCATGGCACCAGAGGAAAATAAATGTGGGTCACTGGAAAATAACACTGTCACCCAGGGGCAGGTGCTATCAGAAGAGGTTTTCTTAAGATTTTTTTCTCACTGAGGACAGCTTCCAGATGGCTAGCAGCCTGAACCATTTTCCAGCGGTCATGGAAGCCAAGCTATAATCTTATTGGCTCCCTCTTTTTTTTTTTCTTTTTTTTTATTGAAGGATAATTGCTTTACAGAATTTTATTGTTTTCTGTCAAACTTCAACATGAATCAGCCATAGGTATACATATATCCCCTTCCTTTTGAACTTCCCTCCCATCTCCCTCCCGATCCCACCCCTCTAGGTTGATATAGAGCCCCTGTTTGAGTTTCTTGAGCCATACAGCAAATTCCCATTGTAGCATATGTATATGTAGCATATGTATATGTAGCATATGTATATGCTACATATGGTGATGTAAGTTTCCATGTTACTCTTTCCATACATCTCACCCTCTCCTCCCCTCTCCCCATGTCCATGAGTCTATTCTCTAGGTCTGTTTCTCCACTACTGCCCTGCAAATAAGTTCTTCAGTACCATTCTTCTAGATTCTGTATATATGTGTTAGAATATAATATTTACCTTTTTCTTTGACTCACTTCATTCTGTATAATAAATTTATTTATTTTAATTGGAGGCTAATTACTTTATTGGTTCTGCCACACATCAACATGAATCCACCTTTTTTATAAGTGTATTTAGACAGTTACTATTTCTTCAAACTTAGGTAAGTTCGATACAGATTCTGGTCAAGGTGACTCCATTAGGTACAGAAAGAAAATTGTGTTTCTGTGCTCATTAAGATCAACACTTTTCTGGGAACTTCCCTGGTGGTCCCAAGGTCAAGAATCCGGTGTTTCAAGTTGTGCCACAATCAGAGGTGACTCCCACCCGAGGCTGCACCACACAGTTTCTTTTGAGTGTAACGGCACCCATGAAAGGGAACCCAGCTTAAACAATTTCCTTGCCTCTCTCCCACCCCATTTATTTGATGCCCAAACTATTCTTGTACACCTCTGGCCACCTTAGTGATGACTATTTGAAAGCTGTTCACTCCTTTGGTCACTTTTCTGAAGATTCCATTCACCATGTTTCTTCTATGGGTTTGAATGCCCTTTGCATAAAACATGGTTAAATTGGATTCTACTCAACAGACATATTAAATCCCAGGCCATCAATACATACTTACAATAGAGTGAGATTAGTAACAATGATAATCATAAGCATCTCTGATTTTGAACACAAACTGGGGAGCAACCGTGTGGGCACTTTTATATAACCTTTAGACAACCATCAGAGAAAACCTAAACCTAACTCGTATTTTCCCCATTTGTAGGCAGATGAACCAAGGTCACTGTCAAGCAGGGGAATCTTCCCAACTCCCTGCAGAGAATATTTAGCTGACAGTACCCAAAGGACCACTGTCTGCTCCAGAGCTGACAGGAAACCTAAATGTTAGAAAGGACTGTCTGAGAGACTTCACGTGATGTTAGTAGAAATTTTGAAATTTCAAAGTCTAAGGTTGGGATGATTCTATGGGATCAAAGCTTCTATGAGATCTAAAAAGAACACTGTTTTAAAGGCTCACCTTTCATCCCCTTGCAGTCCAGCACCTTCAGTTCAATGATAAATAAAAGGGACTTTAAATCGAATTAATAAATGCCCGTGAGCCTCTGAAGAATAGGGAATCCTCTTACACTGTTGGTGGGAACGTAAATTGTGCAGCCACCAGGGAAAACAGTATGGAAGCTCCTCATAAAACTAAAAATGGAATTCTCATGTGATCCATCAACCCCACCCCTGGGCATATACCCAGAAGAAAAAATTGTAATTCAAAAATATATGTGTTCCCCTGGGTTCATATTAGCATCATTTAAAATACCCAAGACATGGAAACAACCTAAATGTCCACTGACAGAAGAATGGATAAGGAAGATGTGATATTATTGAGCCATTAAAAAGAATAAACTATTGCTGGTTGCAGTAATGAAGATGAACTTAGAGATGATACTAACGAAGCAAGTGAAAAAATGAAAGACAAATACCCTATGTTGTCATGTATATATGGAGTCAAAGATGTGGCACAAATGAGCTCACCTATGAAAATGAAACAGAATAAAAGGCATAGAGAACAGACTTGTGGTGGCCACTGGGGAGGGGTATGGGGAAGGGGAGGTTTGGATTGGCAGATTCAAACTGTCATATATAGTTGTTCAGTTGCTCAGTTGTGTCTGAATCTTTGCAACCTCATGGACTGCAGTTCTCCAGGCCTCCCTGTCCTTCACCATCTCCCAGAGCTTGCTCAAACTCTGTCCATTGAGTCAGTGATGCTACCCAACCATCTCATCCTGTGTCGTCCCCTTCTCCTCCTGACTTCAATCTTTCCCAGCATCAGGCTTTTTGCCAATGAGTCAGCTCTTCACATAAGGTGGCGAAAGTATTACAGCTTTACCTTCAGCGTCAGTTTTTCCAATGAATATTCAGGGGTGATTGCCTTTAGAATTGACTGATTTGATCTTCTTGCTACCCAAGTGACTCTCAAGAGTCTTCCCCAGCACTGCAGTTTGAAGGCATCAATTCTTCAGCACTCAGCCTTTTTATGGTCCAACTCTCACATCCATACATGACTACTGAAAAAACCATAGCTTTGACTATACACATCTTCGTAGGCAAAGTAATGGCTCTGTTTTTTAATATGCTATCTAGGTTTATCATAGATTTTCTTCCAAGGAACATGGGTGCTAAGTTGCTACAGTTGTGTAGCAACTCTGACTCTTTGCAACTCCATGAACTCTAGCCTGGCAGGCTTTTCTGTCAATGGGATTCTAAAGGCAAGAATACTGGAGTGGGTTGCCATGCCCTCCTCCTGGCCTTCCAAGGAACAAGCGTCTTTTGATTTAATGGCTGCAGTCACCATCTTCAGGATGCGTAAGCAACAAGATTCTACTGTGCAGCAAAAGAAACTATATTCAGTATCCTGTTATAAAGCGTAATGGAAAATAATATGCAAAATAATGTGTGTGTATATATATATGTAAAACTGAGTCAGTTTGCTATACAGTAGAAATTAAACACAGCACTGTAAATCAACTATATTTAAATTAAATCTTTTAAAAAGAAACTAATTATATGAAGAAACATCTTGAGCTGATATAGAAATCTACAACAGTGGACAAGCTCCAAGTTGGTCATTCTCAGATATGTGGGAATCTCGGGGATATTCAGAAGGACCTTTGCTCTTGAGCAGTAATCTGCTGGGAAATTGTGCCAAAAATAAAAATCAGCAACTGACACAGATGTAAGTGGTAAAGGCAACTTTAATTCAGAACTATGACAATAGAGGAAAATATTTTCCATCATGTAAATGGACTTCATTCACAATTCAGCAGATACAGGCAGCGATTTAAGCCAAGAAGCACTATGCTTCCTGGCTCATAAGTTGCTGAGAGGAAGCATTAAATCTGGGCAGTATTCTGGTTGTGAAAGTGAAAGTCACTTAGTCATGTCCGACTCTCTGAGACCTCATGGACTATACAGTCCATGGAATTCTCTAGGCCAGAATACTGGAGTGGGTAGCCTATCCCTTATCCAATGGATCTTCCCAACCCAGGAATCGAACCAGGGTCTCCCACATTGCAGGCGAATTCTTTATCAACTGAGCTATGAGGGAAGCCCATTCTGGTTGTACAAGTCTAATAGATTTCTTGTTGAAGACAGCTCAGCATGATCAGATACCAAGAGTGGGCAGTGAAGAATTTTGATCAGATTTGTTTGTTTGTTTGTTTAGCAACACTGAGTCTTGGTTGCTGCAAAGCCTTTTCTTTAGCTGTGGTGAGTGGGGGCTACTATTCAGCTGCAGGACGCAGGCTTCTCATTGCAGAGGCTTTTCTTGCTGTAAAGTTCGGGCTCTAGGGCATGCTGGCTTCACTAGTTGCAGCATGAGGGCTTAGTAATTGCCTCTCCTGGAAAAGGCTCAATAGTTGTGGCTGAGTTGCCCCATGGCATGGGGTACCTTTATGGACCAGGGGTTAAACTCATGTTTCCTGCATTGGCAGGCAGATTATTTACCACTGAGTCACCAAGGAAGCCTCTAGATCAAATTTTTGAGGTGATCAGATATCAAGGGTAAATATTCTCTCTGAACTGGCTTAGAATTCTAGTTCAAACTTGATTTTAGAACAAAGTTCATGGACACTTGTAGAGGAAGTTTCAGGAGTCTGAATAAATTTTGGTTAAACAGAGATGTTTTCAGTTGAAGAGACCATGCTAGGTGGATGGTGCAAATACTGATGTAGTGAAGCATGTGGCCAACTTGGGAATAGGTGAAGGTCACTGATGCTGGGCAGAGAAGGCACAGGCAGGTCACATCGGATGTGGAATGAAGAGAGGAGCCTTTGAAAGATTTCCATGATCTGATTAATGCTCTCTCGCTCTCTTCAGTTGTTGCATGGAGATGATATTGTCGATAGACAAAGGAGCAGGAAAACAGAGTAGGAAGAGATTTCAACCTGCACCCTGGCTTGGAAAGAACAGTCTTACTGGGCACTCACAGAGGTGGACAGTCACAGGAGTCACCATAGCAGTGGTAGTTTGCAGGAGGCTTGGGTGTGGGTGTAGGGGAAACAAAGAGAAGAAGATGCTCATTGAAGTGTTGATTGGTCTTTTATGTTAATGGGTTGCTATGAACTAAACATGTGTTCTCCATATCCTACTTCCTGTACATGCCCCTCCACAACCCACAAACTCATATCTGGAAGCCTTAACCCCCAAGGTAATGGATAATGGTATTTGGACATTGGCCTTTAGGCTGTAACTAGTTTTGAATGAGATGGTGAAGGTGAAGCCCCAAGATAGGTTTAATGCCCCTCGAAGTAAATGAAGTGACCTGTGCCCCACTTATATCACCACCATGTGGCAAAACTGGGAACCTGGATCCCTCCACAATCAGACTGTGCTACCTCCTTGATCTTAGGCTTCCAGCCCCCAGAACTATAAGAAATAAATTTTCCTTATTGAAGCCACCCAGTCTATGATATTCTGTTTTGTTTTCATAGACTGAGTCAACTAAGGCATAATGAATGGGACAGAAACACTGTGCAGAAGGCATAAAGTATATGGAAACTCGTGTTATTGTGTGTGTGTTTTTGTTTGTTTTTGGACAACTCACACAAAACACAATAAGAAGTGATGCTGTCCATAGCAGGTTAAAGGAAAACACGGGTCACATGAATGACTTTATAATGTAATCTATTCTTACATAAAATTTCTTATGAATAAAAGAATCATTCTTTCATTCATTATTTCAACATAAGTTGAAATTTGTAAAAAATTTTGTAAAAAATACAAATTCTTTATTATATTCCAGAGGTTTCACTGGATCTATATGGGGTTTGGGAAGTGAAGATTACATGAGCTCCACTCTTGCTGAATTGAAATCTGCCTCATGGAGTTAATGGAAACTGGTAACTAACAGAAATCCTTGAGTTTGCTTCACAGAGAAGCAGAGAATGAAACAGCTTGGTTAAAGACTTCCGCATTGTGCAAGAGCCAGTGACCAAAACCATCCCAAAGAAAAACAAATGCAAGAAGGAAAAGTGGTTGTCTGAGGAGGTTTGGCAGTTAGTTGAGGAAAGAAGAGAAGCAAAAGGCAAGGGAAAAAGGGAAAGATATGCACAACTGAATGCAGAGTTCTAGAGAACAAAAAAGAGATGAGAAAGCCTTCTTAAATGAACTATGCAAAGAAATAGAGGAAAACAATAAAATGGGAAAGACTAGAGCTCTCTTCAGGAAAATTGGAGGTGTCAAGGGAAAATTTCATGCAAGGATGAGCATGATAAAAGACAGAATGGTAAGGACCTAACAGGAGCAGAAGAGATTAAGAAGAGATGGCAAGAATGTACACAAGAACTACACAAAAAAGGTCTTAATGACCCAGGTTACCACAAATGGTATGGTCACTTAGACCTGGAAATCCTGGAGTGTGAAATCAAGTGGGCCATACGAAGAATAACAACAAACAAAGCAGGAGGAGGTGATGGAATTACAGCTGAGCTATTTAAAATCCTAAAATGTGATGCTGTTAAAGGGCTGCACTCAATATGCCAGCAAATGTGGAAAACTCAGCAGAGGCCACAGGATGGGAAAAGGTCAGGTTTCATTCCAGTCCTAATGAAGGGCAATGCCAAAGAATGTTCAAACTACCTCATTAACACAATCACACTCATTTCACATGCTAGTAAGGTAATGTTCAAAATCCTTCAAGTTATGCTTCAACAGTACTTGAACTTCCAGATGTATATATAAGCTGGATTTCAAAGAGCCAGAGGAATTAGAGATCAAATTGCCGACATTCATTGGATCATGGAGAAAGCAAGAGAGTTTCAGGAAAAAAGTCTTCTGCTGGTTCCAAATTGGAAAACGAGTACATCAAGGCTGTTTATTGTCACCCTGCTTATTTAACTTATATGCAGAATACATCAGTGAAATGCCAGGCTGGATGAAGCACAAGCTGGAATCAAGATTGCCAGGAGAAATATCAATAACCTCAGATATGCAGATAACACCACCATTATGGCATACAGTGAAGAGGAACTAAACAGCCTCTTGATGAAAGTGAAAAGGGAGAGTGAAAAAGATGGCTTAAAACTCAACATTCAAAAAACAAAGATCATGGCATCTAGTCCCATCCCTTCATGGCAAATAGATGGGGAAATAATGGAAACAGTGAGAGACTTTAATTTCTTGGGCTCCAAAATCACTGCAGATGGTGACTGCAGCCATGAAATTAAAAGATGCTTGCTCTTTGGAAGAAAAGCTTTGATAAACCTAGACAGCATATTAAAAAGCAGAGACATTACTTTGCCAAAAAAGACCTGTCTAGTCAAAGGTATGGTTTTTCTAGTAGTCATGTATGGATGTGAGTTGTACCATAAAGAAAGCTGAGTGCTGTAGAATTGGTGCTTTTGAACTGTGGTGTTGGAGAAGACTCTTGAGAGTTCCTTGGACTGCAAGGAGATCAAACCAGTCAATCCTAAAGGAAATCAGTCCTGAATATTCATTCGAAGGACTGATGCTGAAGCTGAAACTCCAATACTTTGGCCATCTGATTCGAAAAACTGACTCATTTGAAAATACCCTGATGTGGGAAAGATTGAAGACAGGAGAACGCGACGACAGAGGATGAGATGGTTGGATGGCATCACCGACTCGATGGCCATGAGTTTGAGCAAGCTCCGGGCATTGGTGATGGACAGGGAAGCCTGGCGTGCTGCCGTCCATGGGTTCACAAATAGTCAGACACTACTGAGTGACTGACTGAACCGAACTGAACTCTGCTTCATTGCCTGCACTAAAGCTTTTGACTGTGTGGATCACAACAAACTATGGAAAATTCTGAAAGAGGTAGTACCAGACTACCTTACCTGTGTTCTGAGAAATCTGTATGAGGGTTTAGAACCAACAGTTAGAATCCAACATGGAAAAACTAACTGGTTGAAAATTGGGAAAGGAGCTTGATAAGTCTGCATATTGTCACCCTGCCTATTTAACTGCTTTGAAGAGTTTAATCATGTGAAATATCAGGCTGGATGAGTCACAAGCTAGAATCAGAATTTCTAGGAGAAATATCAACAACCTCAGATATACAGATGATACCATTCTAATAACAGAAATTGAGGAGGAAAAACAGATTCTCTTGATGAAGGTGAAAGAGGAGAGTGAAGAAACTGGCTTGAAACTCAACATTAAAAAACATAAGATTATGCCATCTCGTCCCATCATGTCATGGTAAATAGAAGAGGAAAAAGTGAAAGAGGTGACAGATTTTATTTTCTTGGACTTCAAAATCACTGTGGACATTGACTGCAGCCATGAAATTAAAAGACATCTGCTCCTTAAAAGGAAAGCTATGGCAAACCTAGACAGAGTATTAAAAAGCAAAGATATCACTTTGCTGACAGTGATTCATACAAAGCTATGGTTTTTCAAGTAGTCATGTACGAATGTGACGGTGGGACCATAAGAAAGACTGCCAAAAAATTGGTGCTTTCAAATTGTGGTGCTGAGAAGACTCTTGAGAGTCCCTTGGACTGACAGGAGATTAAACCAGTCAATCCTAGAGGAAATCATTCCTGAATATTCACTGGAAGGGCTGTTGCTGAAGTGCCAATACTTTGGCCACCTGATGTGAAGAGCCAATTAATTGTAAAAGACCCTGATGTTGGGAAAGATTGAAGGCAAAAAGAGAAGGGAGTGACAGAGGATGAGACGGTTACATAGCTTCACTGACCCAATGGACCTAAATTTGAACGAACTCTGGGAGATACTGAAGGACAGAGGAGCCTGGCGTGCTAAGTCCTTGGGGTCAGAAGGAGTCAGACATGACTTAGCTACAGAACAACAACAACATGGCAAAACCAATACAATATTGTAAAGTTAAAAAATAAAATTAAATTAAATACAACAGGGGGTGGGGCATGGTTAAAAAAAAAATTAAATACAACAACAACAACAAATGTCTTCACCTGTCTTTACCTGTCATGCTCACTTTCAGTGTTCAAGCAAATTGCATTACCCTGCAAGTATCCCAGAGTTTAAACAGTTTATGACAAGACTCCCTTAACCACACCCATTTTAACATCTCTGGTATACAGTCACTATAGTAATGGTTCTTGAAGTTTTTTTGGATCATGGATCTAGCCTTACCCAGTTCACTCCAGTACTGACCGTGGAACTTTCAATTAGGTTTCCATGAGTGTACAGTAGATGACCTTTTTCCAAGAGAAGGCCAAAATCTCTATCCTCAGATCATGCTAATGCCACCATCTTCTGGATGTGTATTCCATGAAAAGGCATGCAACTCTGATAAACCTGCAGAGAGCAGCAGCTACCTCAGATTTTCCCTGCATTCACTCACCTTTTCTTGAACCTGCAGTCTCCCTATGCTCTTCACTACAAATATCCCTGCTCCTTTCTCTTTGAAGTGCTAGGTCTCAGATTTGTTCTCCTGTCTCATCTTGTGACTGTCTTGTAAATAAACACTGATTCTGCTGTAAATTTCAGGATTTGTCATTTGGCTTGCTGACCATCTTACTGAGTATGCTCCCCTTTGTCTATTAATCTACTGAACAGCAAAAGATGTAAGCAAAGATACGGTAAGAAGTGCTCCAGACAGAATAAGGAATGTGCAGAATTGATAAGGCTTTGGATAATAGACAACTCAGTGCCTTTTTCTAGATTAATAACTGGAGATTACTGAGGTATAAGCTGAAAAAGAGAGTAATAAATCATGGAGGGCAACAGTTGGTCTTCACTGAGGATCTCTTTATTTCTGATCATTGGTTTACAAACATCTACCCCGGAAAAGCTTCAACATGTGGATCTCAAGCCTATATTGACCTCCAAAACTATAAGTTCATATTTGAATGTATAAACACATATTCCCAAATGTCCTGTCACTCCCAGAGTCTACAGTTCTCTACAATCACCCCTGCTGTATCATCTTTCCTTCTCCCATTCATAGTGAACTGATGTCTGAAACCATGGATCAGTTTTCCTTTCATGATGCAGCTATTGCCTAGATTTTAGTTTCCAAGTGCTCAGAAGAAAGCTTTGACAGATTCATCCAACTAGGCAGACATGTAACATTGATACAGAAAGGGCTCCTTGGGATAGAATGTCTTATTGCTCCAGCGAGGACATGGGCTGGAGCTAAGCCAGATGGCCCTTGGAAATCCTAAATCCTGCATAATCTCAATGAGTTTATCCCGAAGCTCAGCCCAGGTGGAGGATTCCATGAGGGCTGTAACCCTCCTGAGGGGCAGGGTAAAACTCATCACTTAAGTAGAACAGCCCAGTGGTGTGACTCAGCAGCTTCTCCATGATGGGCATATAGAGGACATTCCGACACAGACTGAAGGTCCTGAGCTGGGAACAGCAGCTCAGAACAGGCAGGATGGACTCAAGTCGGGACTCTGTGATCCCACACTGCTCTAAGTTCAGTTCCTTGAGGGTGGCTGCAACTTGCTCCAGAAGAATGTGGAGGATCTTAGGACTAAAGTCAGTCATGGTGATCCCACTCAGATCCAGGCCTTTGAGCTCATGGATGTTCGGGCATTGGGACAGATGGGTCAGGTCTGATTCTGTAAGCCAGCAGTTAGTTATTGCCAGGTGATCCAAGAGGGTCCTCAGAAATCTGGGGCGGGGGAAGAAGCAATTAGGTCTGAGAAAGCAGGGTAGCAGCTGAGCTAAAGTTGTCAGATAGGTGATTTGCACAAAGACAAGGTCCTACTAACTGCATCAGTACCCAGAATGACTATTCTCCTTTTAGCTGACATTTCATCTCTGCATCACCAGCAAACCACCTGCAGCTTTGTATGATCTCTGGACATGCTTCACTACCATCCTCTCAGAATCATGCATATCTTAAATATTAACTAACTTAACTGGAGCAAAAGATAACATTTTAGGGACTAGTCATTTGAGACAAGCTCATTGTGTTCAGACCTCTTCTCTCTGACTCTCTCCCTCACTTTCTTTTTTTCTGGCTGTACCACATATGCCACTTATGCAACCTTACTTCCCCCACCAGGGATCAAACCTGAGTATTCAACACTGAAAGAGCAGAGTCCTAACCACTGGACCATCAGGGAAATCCCAGACCATCTTTTTGAAACTGCTCAAGTCTGAGGTGGTTTCCCTTCTTTAATGCCCTCTTCACCTACCTATTTTACTAAATTATCTGACATAGTTTTCCCTTTCTAAGGAAGGACCCATGCCCACCCTCACTGGATCCAAACAACCATATCCACAGCTTTATAGTATAGTGTCCCTGTTCCTCTACCTTGATTTCGGTGGTGATGATAGCACAGTTCAGGATAGAGCAGCAAAGAACCCAGTGTGCTTGACTTGCCAATGTTGTGTTCACTGCTAACAGCCAGTAGTACACACTCACCTGAGCATCTGGTCCAGGCAGCCTTCAAGGAAGGAGGGAGAGTCTAAATAGAGATCTTGGAGATGGTACTGCTTGAGAAACTTGGAGGTAAATAGGACAACTTGCTACTCCTGCTTCTCAAGGGCAGACATGTGAATGCAGGAGAGAAGGAGTCTCTGCATGTTGCTCATCTGACCCAGGAGAGGAGCAAACTTGGCCAGGGTGGACAGATGCCAAATCCAACTCACTTGCACCTCCTGGATGCAGTCCAGCTGCACCGTATTCAGAATCTTCATGACATTTTCCACGGGCATTGCAAAGATGGTCAGCTTCTTACAGCAGAGGTGAATGGAAGCTTTTCTCTGCTCCATCCACCTGAGGAGGTAGGTAAGGAAGTTATCCAGGGTCATTTTCTTTAGGCAAAGCTCTATGTAAATATTCAGGGGAGCCAAGGGCTGATGGGTCTTTGAGCTCTGCTCAGCCACTGGTGCCATTCCTAATCTTGAGAACCCATGGGTGCTGGCTCCAGACCACATGCTCCAGAAGCTCTGGCCAGTATTCCGCAAATCTAGCACCCGCAGTTTGCACCTCCTATAAGGACAGGAGATTAACAGGGATGCATTAAAATCCACACAGAATGCAACCACAGTCTCAGAATTTCATAAATGATTGCCCACCCATGCTTTTATTTCAGATATCTCATCACCTGCTGCCTTGCCCTCTTCTGCCTCTCTTTCCTCCAACTCCCTTTCTCCTCTTCTCCTTTCTAGTTCTCCACTTCTAGTGGGATTAAGCATCATAGGAAGGAGATAGGGCATGCTCTTTCAATCCCCCTTGCATTGTAGGCACATTTACACATCAGTAAAATATTTTCCATAGTGATCCAAGGCCTCTGAGCTTCTTCACTGCCATCCTCAGAACCCTCTGGCCCATCCATTGGCCATCCACTTAGCCCAGCCCAGATGTCTCTTCCAGGATGCCCAGAACCCTATCAAGCTATCTGGATCCGACTCACTTGGAACAAACCTTCTGGGCAAGCAGGACATCAAGTACTTCCAGAATTGCTTGTAGGGGCCCCACATGAGGCAGGTCAATGAGGCCCCCCAGAGGCAGGCAGACAAAGGGCCAGGCTTGCACCATGGCCTTTAGGGTCTTGATGTGTCTCCCATGGAAGGCGTCCATGAAGAGGAGTGGGAGGAGCTCCGTGGGCAGAAACTCCAGAGCAGAACAGACCAAGGCATCTTCCCTGATCAGGTGCATTCCAGCCAGGTCCAAAAGTCTGGGTGGGGTTGGGACTCATCCTGACTCTGCTTCAAAAGGAATCCTCTGGAAACTGCTAAGGAACAAAGAATCCATGTCAAGCCAAAGAGGAACACATCTAAGACAATCTCCCAACCCTTCAGAGAAATCTACTCAGGACTGAGGTCTCAGCTCTGGCAGACGTGTAAGTGCCTCGATTAGACCATATGACATTCAGGCCTCAATGGGCACAAAGTTATGACTCTTTCCCTACTGGATTCAGAACGAGCTTCTCACAAGTATCAATGAGGAGGAAAGGCAACCACTAGCCATTTCATTTCCACCCAGTGCTTTGCTTAATTCGTGTCCCACCTGGATGTGAGTATCAAGGAGCCTGAAAGCTCACTCCAGTCTTTACAAGCAGAAGACATCAGACCACCACTTGGAGCCCTCAATCTATGAGAGGAGGAAGGTCATGGGGACCCGCACAGCCTCCATCCTTAGTTTCCCCTGACATGAATGCCATTTGTGTAAAAAATGTGTATTTGAAATCTCATGAAACAAAACTCCAAACAGATATTTTAAATATGGGTAAAGATGTTAAAAAAAATGATACCAGCTAAAGCACTAATGAAAATGTTTGCGATTCAGGCAAAACTACACTGAGAGGCAAAACTAACACCTGAAATGGGTTCATCATAAAGAAATAAATTTTTGAAAACTCTCCCTGCCATCCAGAACTACAAGTCAGTCTTCAAGAGTAGCTAACTGTGGGGAAGGAAAGGGTATTCTTTTATGACAGTGGTAACGTACTGGTCTGAAGCGGCTGGCAGGGTGCTCAGACCCCAGACACTGGAGAACTCAGCTTATGTCTCCAGAGCAGGAAGATTCTGCCTCTCTTCTCAAGTGCTTCAGACTTTTATATACCTTTTTTCCCCCCATAACCCCTCTATCCCATTGTTAATCCAATCAGAAAGGAACACCTGATTAGAATATAGAGGATCCATTGGATTTATCCTGATTAGATCATCGTATTTATCTAGAGTAGTTGATTGAAATAGATACACATTCAGGAAACAAATAGAATGATGGTGTGTCTGGGTGATCCAGGACCTATTCACAGACTCACTTCTCTAATACTGACTGAATTCTACCAGTATGGACAGTTGTATTCTTGTGTGTCAGACAGGAAAGGGATTTTTGGTTCCTGCCACTGAACAAGGAAAAAAAAAAAGTTGACAGAAACATTGTTGGGGGAACTTTGGCCAAATCAAAATTAGCAATATGTCCATGATTAAAACAGTCTCATGAAAACAATGGTATGTTATAAAAGAAAACAAAATACACTCATCCCTGTATCAGCTTTTCACTCAGGAGTTATTTGGGAAACCCAGGAGATTGTGAGCCTATTCAGGCAGCCAGGGAAGAGCTTTGGGGATGTGGTGGTTCTTCCAGCCTTAAGTCAAGCCTTCTCTGAAGGTGGACAGGTCAAAATCTCAGCGAGAATAAGAGGGGTTTGGACAGTTTTCAGCTGGACATTCCTAAAGAGACAACGTGAGTGATAGCAGCAATGTTTCTTTTTTAAAGTTTTCTTTTTTATTTCTATTTTTTTGGAAACAGGGAAATTTAAAGACCTTGCTCTAGGTGATGTTAAGATAGTAAAAGAGGGCTTCCCTGTTACTCATTGGTGAAGAATCTGACCAAACAATGCAGGATACACAGATTTGATCCCTGGTTGGGGAAGATTTCACAACACAGGGCAGTTCAGTCCATGTGCCACAACTATTGAGCCTGTGCTCCACAACAAGAGAAGCTATCACAATAAGAAGCTACTGCAGTGAGAAGCCCATGCACAGCAACTAGAAAGTAGCCCTCTCTCAACACAAGTAGAGAAAAGCCCCCACAGAAATGATGACTCCAGGCTACAAAAATAAATAAAATAAAATAAAGAAATATAGGAAAAGAGAATGGTTTAGAGGAGACACTGTCATCTTAGATGGCATTTTTTTCCCCAAAAGTTGAGATCAGAACAACCAACTGCAAGAAAAGAATAAATCTAAGATGTGAGAAGAGGAAGGGGTGTGAATACTGGAATCAGATATTTCCAAGACTGAGAGGCACTAAAGGTGGGCACTCTGGGTTCGTTGGGAACTTGGAGCCAGAGAAGAAATAAACCTTGTTCAGCTCCAAATAACCCTGTCATCCAGGGGCAAGTGCTACCAGCTGAGGTTTGTTTATTTACTTATTTTTTTTTTTTCACTGAGGACGATTTTCAAATAGCAAATTTCCCAGCCATTTTTCATGGGTGTGTGTGTTTGCATGCTAAGTCACTTCAGTCGTGTCCAACTCTTTAGGAGCCCATGAACTGTAGCCCGCCAGGCTCCTCTATCCATGGGATTCTGCAGGCAAGAATACTGGAGTAGAAGCCAAACGAACCATAATTGCATTGGCCCCTTCCCTAGTGCATTTAGATCATTACTGTTTCCTCCTAACTAGCTATGTTCAACACAGATTCTGATCAAAGTGACACCGTTAGGCACAGAAATAAGTTCCTGTTTTTCTCTTCATAAATACCAACAACTTTTCTGCACTAAATATGGAAACACTTATTGGTATTTAATGTTCTACCACATTCAGGTATGATTTCCACTTGAGGCTGCATCATACAAGGATTTCTTTGAAGTCTATGGCCACACATAAAGGGAGCCCCTTTGTCCACCTTTAATAATTTTCCATGCCTAACACCCACCCTGGACTTCCCTGGTGGCTCAGATGGTTAAGTGTCTACAATGCGGGAGACCAGGGTTCGAGCCCTGGGTTGGGAAGATCCCCTGGAGAAGGAAATGGCAATCCACTCCAGTACGATTGCCTGGAAAATCCCATGGACAGAGGAGCCTGGTAGGCTACAGTCTATGGGGTCACAAAGAGTCAGACACGACTGAGCGACTTCAGTTTTAGTTTAAGTCAGTTTAACACCCACCCCAGTTATTTGATGCCCAAATTATTCTTAACATCTGTGGCCACCAAGATGAAGACACTCTGAGGGGTATTCTGTCTTGGTCACTTTCCGGAAGATCACTTTTACCATATTTCTCTCATTTATATAAATGGCTTTTACATAAAATAGGTTTAAACTGGACTCTACTCGTGACATTTTAAATCCTAGGCCATCAATATCTTTTATTAATGCCCTGCAATTAGATTGAGATTAGTAACAACAATAAGCATAGACATCTCTTTTATTGAACAGAAACTGGTGAGCAACCACACAGACACTTTTTATGCATTCCTTCAGGTAACCTTAAGAGAAAACCTAAACTTCACTCATATTTTCCCTATGTGTAAACTGTTGAACGAAGGTCACTGCCAAGTACAGGAACCTGCCCATTTCTGTGCAGAGAATAATTAGCTGACAGGATTGGAAGGAGTCTCCCAAGTTGCCAGGAAACCTAAATGTTGGAAACAATGGTCAGAGAGACTTAGTGTGATGTTAGTGGAAATTTGGAAATTGAGAAGTCTAAGTTGTCTCTATGGGATCACAGCTTCTATTAAATTCCAAAGAGGCACTGTTCTGAAGGCTCACCCTTCATTCCTTTGTAGTTAGCATCTCCAGTCAAGTAATAAATAAAAGGGAATTTTAAACTACTTAATAATGCGTGAGTGTGTGACAAAAAGGGAAGCCTCTTACACTGTTGGTAGGAATGTAAATTGGTGCAACCACTATGGAAAATAGTATGGAGACACCTCCAAAAACTAAAAATAGAATTGTTACATGGTCTAGCAATCTCACTGCTGGGCAAATATCCAGAAAAAAACAATTATTCAAAAACATACACTCACAGTTATATTCATAGTATTATTTACAGTAGCCAAGAATGGAAACAGCCTAGACATTCAACAAAAGAAAAATGGAAAAAGAAGATGAGTTGTGTGTGAGTGTGTATAATGGAATATTATCCAGCCATTAAAAAGAAAGAGAGAAGCCACCACAATGAGGAAACCAAGCACTGCTGTAAACAGTTGCCCCCATTCACAACAACTAGAGAAAGCCCATGCAGCAACAAAGACTGAGCACAGCCAAAATTTGTTTTTAAAAAAAATTATAAATAATTCTCTGAAGAAAACCCGCCAGCTGATATGGAAGTCTACAACAGTGACCAGACTCCAGGTTTGTCATTCTTGGGTATGTGAGAACCTGGGGATACTGAGAAGAACTTTTCCTCTCTGAGCAGTCATCAGCTGTGGGAATTGTGCCAAAGAAAATGAGAGACAGACCCAAGTTTAAGTGTTGGAGATAAATTTTATTCAGGACTATGACAACAGAGGACCAAATGGGGTTCTTTTGATATTCCAAATTTGATAGTTTTGCAAATACTTAGGAAAAGCCAGCTTGATAAAATATATTTTCAGAATTCTAATCTTACAGAAACAAACAAACAAACAAAAACAAATGCAAAGGACTTTGAGGAGTAACTTGTATTTATCATCCTGCTTCTTTGAGAAGTATTGATACCTTGGTCACTGCCATGAGGAAGGTACACATATGTTATACATCTGACAACCAATCTAATAAACTGGGATTCTATGCCAACTTTCAGAGACCTTTGACAACTTAACCTTTGTTTCATCAGCTGTATAAAAGAGACTTTTTACTTTCTTAGTCTATTTATTGGGACTGAGGTTTCTAGAGGTTATGAAAGCCACATCGTTTGCACCATCATGTGTGAATGCCTCTTGCATCTCTATTGGTATAAATTGCTATTAAAATACTACTCTTCAGTAAATCCTTAAACTGGAGAAACTTCTCAATTGGAAAATTTTATTTTTCTAAAAATAATACTGTGCTTCAAGACTCCATAAGTTGCAAAAGAATATGTTATCAACTTTTAACAATTGAATTTTAATTTTCAAGGTAATTTCTTTACAATGTAGTGTTGGTTTCTGCCACACAACAGCACAAATCAGCCATCAGCATACATGTATCCCCTCTCTCTTGAATTTCCCTCTCACCCCTATTTTTATGAAGAGCCACTTTATTGGTATCTATTAAAAAAAAAAACACAACCTTAAAAGTAGATAAAAATACAAACATATAATAACTAACCTAAGATGTCCATTGGTTTAAAATGAATGAAACAAGCAAACAAAAATCGGTATGGAAATTTTATTTCTGGTCTCAACTTCAGCTCAGTGGTTTTTGTACAGGTTTTAATATTAATCTTTGTTTTCCACAAAACCTTTCCTTTTACAATGACTTTCAAAGAGTTGATAATTTATACCCTTGTAAACAAAGATGAAGCATTTATCTTTTTTTCTCTAACTGACTTTTCCAGAATTTGGCTTTTCCAGATGGCTACCCTGTGAACCTGATGGATTACTGACATCAGGTGATAATTAGTTCTACTAATCATTGCTTAATTTGTTCTCACTTGTTTTCAAATTATTTGTGTCTTGTGCCTCTCTTTGTTTTATTATGAATTTATAAATGTAACTACCTATATATCTTATATCTCATCTACTTCATAAAATCAGTGTCTCTTGCACTACTCAATTTGAACTCAGGCTTCTGACATAGTTAAACATCTTGAGGTCATGAGGCATATCTATAACCTTACAGAGAATATTTGTAATAGTACAACTCTAGATATGAGAACACAGAACAAGGGAAAATATTTTCTGCATCTTAATAGACTAGTAAGACAGGAGATCCAGAGAATTATAACAAATACAGTGCATTAGGCTTTCAGTTCAAGATGGCAGAGTAGAAGGACATGTGGTCCTCTCATCGTGCGAGAACACCAAAAGTGCAACCAGCTGTTAAACAACCATGGATGGGAGGATGCTGGAACCTGCTAAAAAATGAAAATAAAAAAAGTCAATACCCCACATCCAAAGGCAAAGAAGAAGCCCCATCAAGACTGTAGAAAGGGCATAATCATGAAAAAATCAAATCCCATACCTGGGTGGTTGACCCACAAACTGGAGAACAATAATACCAAAGAAGTTCTTGAGCTATTTTAAAGGTTCTGAACCCCACATCAGGCTTCCCAGCTTGAGAATCTGAAAAGCGACTGGGAATCCCCAGGGAATCTGGCATTGAAAGCCAATGGGAGTTGATTACAGGCCTTCCAGAGAACTGAAGCAAACAGAGACTCCAGTCTTGGAGAGCACAAACAAAATTTTGCACACGCTAAGACCCAGAGGAGAGGAGCAGTGACCCCACAGGATCCTGAATCAAAGCTACCTGCCATTGTTTGGGGGTCTCCTGTGGAGGCATGGGTCTGCAAGGGCTCATCACAGGGACTGATGCACTGGAAGGTCTCTGGTGGCATAAACTCTCTTGGAGTTCACCATTAACCCTATCATAGAGTCCATAGACCCTGAGTTGTGTTGCCTCAGGCCAAACAACTACCAGGGAGGGAATGCAACCCCAACCCTCAGCAGATAATTAGATTAAAGCTTTACTGAGCAAGGCCCTGCCCACTAGAGCAAGAGCCAGGTTTTCCCATTGCTATTCCCTCCCATCGAGAAGCTTGCATGAGCCTCTTAGCCTCATCCACCAGAGGCCACAGATAAGAAGCAAGAAGAAGCACAGTCTCACAGCAGCTGAAACAAAAACTATTACAGAGTTAATCATGATTAAAAAAATAAGAAAGTCATGTCCCAGATGAAAGGACAAGATAAAATCCCATAAAAATGGAACTGGAGGAATCAACCTTCCTGACTTCAGATTATACTACAAAGCTACAGTCATTAAGACAGTATGGTACTGGCACAAAGACAGAAATACAGATCAATGGAACAAAATAGAAAGCCCAGAGATAAATCCACACACCTATGGACACCTTATCTTTGACAAAGAAGGCAAAAAGATAAAGATACAATAGAGAAAAGACAATCTCTTTAGCAAGTGGTGCTGGGAAAACTGGTCAACCACCTGTAAAAGAATGAAACTAGAACACTCTCTGACACCATACATAAAAATAAACTCAAAATGGGTTAAAGATCTAAACGTAAGAGCAGAAACTATGAAACTCTTAGAAGGCAGAACACTCTCTGACAATAAATCACAGCAAGATCCTCTATGACCCACCTCACAGAATAATGGAAATAAAAGCAAAGATAAACAAATGGGACCTAATTAAACTTAAAAGCTTTGGCACAATGAAGGAAACTATAAGCAAGGTGAAAAGGCAGCCTTCAGAATGGGAGAAAATAATAGCAAATGAAGCAACTGACAAATAATTAATCTCCAAAATATACAAGCAGCTCATGCAGCTCAGTACCAGAAAAATAAACGACCCAATCAAAAAGTGGACCAAAGAACTAAACGCACATTTCTCCAAAGAAGACATACAGATGGCTAATAAACACATGAAAAGATGTTCAACATCACTCATTATCAGAGAAATGCAAATCAAAACCACAACGAGGTACCATCACACACTCATCTGAATGGCTGCCATCAAAAGGACTACAAACAATAAATGCTGGAGAGGGTGTGGAGAAAAGGGAACCCTCTTACACTGTTGGTGGGAATGCAAACTAGTACAGCTACTGTGGAGAACAGTGTGGAGATTCCCTGAAAAACTGGAAATAGAACTGCCATGTGACCCAGCAATCCCACTGCTGGACATACACACTGAGGAAACCAGAACTGAAAGAAACACGTGTACCTCAATGTTCATTGCATCACTGTTTACTATAGCTAGGAAATGGAAGCAACCTAGATGTCCATTGGCAGACAAATGGATAAGAAAGTTGTGGTACATATACACAATGGAATATTACTCAGCTATAGAAAAGAATATAGGAGACTCTGGTGGCTCAGACGGTAAAGAATCTGCCTGCAGTGTGGGAGACCCAGTTTGATCCCTGAGTCAGGAAGATAACAAGGAGAAGGAAATGGCAACCCATTCTAGTATTCTTGCCTAGAGAATCCCATGGGCTGAGGAGCCTGGCAGGCTACAGTCCATGGGGTCACAAAGAGTTGGACATGACTGAGAGAGTTCACTTTCACTTTCGATGAAAAAGAATGCATTTGAGTCAGTTCTAATGAGGTGGATGAAATTGGAGCTGATTATACAGGGTGAAGTAAGTCAGAAAGAGAAACACCAATACAGTACATTAATGCATATATATGGAATTTAGAAAGATGGTAATGACAACCTTATATGCAAGACAGCAAAAGAGACACAGATATAAAAAATAGACTTTCGGATGATGTGGGAGAAGGCAAGCGTGGGATGATTTGAGAGAATAGCACTGAAACATGCATATTACCATATGTAAAACACATGACCAGTGCAAGTTTGATGCATGAAGCAGGACACTCAAAGTTGGTGCTCTGGGACAACCCAGGGGGATGGAGTGGGGATGAAGGTGGGAAAGGTTTCAGGATGGGCGGACACATGTACACCCATGGCTGATTCGTGTTGATGTATGGCAAAAACCACCACAATATTGTAATTAGCCTCCAATTAAGATAAATAAATAAATTAAAAAACTAAAAAACTAAATGAAGTCGAGATAGGCAATCTCTCAGAAAAAGAATTCAGAATAATGATAGCAAAGATGATCCAGGATCTTGGGAAAACAATGGAGGCAAAGACTGAGAAGATGCAAGAATTGTTTATCAAAGACATAGAACTAAAGAACAAAGAGAGATGAATAATACACTAAAAGAAATCCATAGCAGAATAACTGAGGCAGAAGAACAGATAAATGACCTGGAGGACGGAATGGTGGAAATCACTGCCACAGAACAGAATATTGATAAAAGAATGAAAAGAAATGAAGACAGCCTAAGAGACCTCTGGGACAACATTAAACGTACCAATGTTCACATTATAGAAGTCCCAGAAGGAGAAGAGAGAGAGAAAGGACCTGAAAAAATATTTGAAGAGATAGTAGCTAAAACATTCCCAAACATGGGAAAGGTAATAGTCAACCAAGTCCAGGAAGCACAGAGTCCCAGGAAGGATAAACCCAAGGAGGAACACACCAAGCACATAGTAATCAATCTGACAAAAATTAAAGATAAAGAAAAAATATTAAAAGCACCAAGGGCAAGATGACAAATAACATTCAAAGTCCCATCAGGCTATCAGCTGATTTCTCAAGAAACTCTGCAAGCCAGAAGGGAGTGGTATGATATATGTAAAGTAATGAAAAGGAAGAAACTACAACCAAAAATACTCTACACAGCAAGACTATCCTTCAGATTTGATAGAGAAATCAAAAGCTTTCCAGTAAAGCAAAAGTTAGGAGAATTCAGCACCACAGACCAGCTTTACAACAAATGCTAAAGGAGTTTCTTTAGGCAGGAAACACAAGAGAAGGAAAAAACCTACAGAAAATAAACGCAAAACAATTAGGAAAATGGTAATAGGATCATACATATTTATAATTACCTTTAGTGTAAATGGATTAAGTGCACCATTCAAAAGACATAGACAGACTGGGTGGATGAAAACATATGCATGTATTCACTTCCACTTACCACATCACTTGGCTTGACCCCCGCCCCCAAACTGTACTTAATTATTTTATGAACGAACGTGAAGTCACTCAGTCGTGTCTGACTCTTTGTGACCCCATGGACTGTAGCCTGCCAAGCTCCTCCATCCATGGGATTTTCCAGGTAAGAATACTGGAGTGGGTTGCTATTTTCTTTTCCAGGGGATCTTCCTGACCCAAGGGTTGAACCCAGGTCTCTGGCATCACAGGCAGATTCTTTACCATCCGAGCCACCAGGGAATCATTAATCATGTTCACATTATGGCTTGCAATTGTAATTATCTTTTATTTTTGTCTGGCTATTGATTGTGAAAATAATTAACATCTTTCACTACTATGATTATGTAACTATTACTCACTTAATACCATTGTATCATGATTGGTCAACACAAAAATGATATAACTCTATTTCATCAAAACTGAAACTCCAGTACTTTGGCCACCTCATTCGAAGAGCTGACTCATTGGAAAAGACTCTGATACTGGGAGGGATTGGGGGCAGGAGGAAAAGGGGATGACAGAGGATGAGATGGCTGGATGGCATCACCGACTCGATGGATGTGAGTCTGAGTGAACTCTGGGAGTTGGTGATGGACAGGGAGGCCTGGCGTGCTGTGATTCGTGGGGTCACAAAGAGTTGGACACGACTGAGCGACTGAACTGAACTGAACTGAAACTGACTCTGTCCCCATTAAATACTAAGTCCTTCCCCACCCCCACACACCACACCCCCAACAATGTACTTTCTGACTCTATGAATTTGCCTATTCTAGGTAATTCATATAAGTGAAATCAAGCAATATCTGTCTGAACTTACTGTATTTTGGAATGTATTTTAAAAGTTAACTTAATATACATCCTACAGACTGTACATTCTCTTTTATCCCCTGTGCTATACAGTAGATTCTTATTAGTTATCTATTTTATACATAGCAGTATGCATATGTCAACCCAAGTCTCCCAATTTATCCCTCCCCCTTCCTTTCTTGATGTCCGTAAGTTTGTTTTCTATGTCTATGTCTCTATTTCTGCTTTGAAAGTAGATTCAGTTGTACTATTTTTTTCTAGAGTCCATATATCCTTTGCTCCTGGACATATACCCAGAAAAAACCATAATTCCAAAAGATACATGTATCCCAATGTTCATTGCAGCACTATTTACAGTAGCCAGGACGTGGAAGCAACATAAATGTCTATCAATAGAGGAGTGGTTAAAGACAATGTGACATATATACACAAGGGAATATTATTCAGCCTTAAAAAGGAAAAAATATACCACTTGCATACACATGGATGAAGCTAGAGACTGTCATACAGAATGAAGTATTTCAGAAGGAAAAATCAAGTTTTGTTTCACAATTTACTCCCAATATCCCCTGGGGAAAAACAGTAAAAGAAACATGTAGCAGCACTGATGCACATTCCTAAATGGTATCACTCAGCATTAACTCAGAAGCAGCTTCCCTGATGTGGGGTCCAGTGTCCTCCAGGTCTCCCTGGCCCCCACCTACAGTCCTTCACCCACCTCCCACTTGGCCCTGGGGATGTGGGTTTACAGTCTCATGTTGGAAGATGCCAGACAGTTTGACCTGAGACTGGGGATTTGAGTGGAGGAAACTGCTCTCCTACAACTGAAGTGGACAATGGATGAGAAGAGCCCCAGGTGGCAGTTGGGGACTTGGGTTTCAGAAATCACCTGCAGCCAAACTTCTTTTCCAGTGACTGTGGGAGTCAAATTCCAGGATAAACAGGACCCAGCAGGAAAGTCAGACTCAGAGGTTAGCCTGGGTACCTAACATGTCACAGGAACATCAGAAACAATTTCTTCCTCAAACAAAGAACCTGAGATCCAGGGTGTGAAGTGAGCTGGGAGCAAGATAATGTCTGGCTCAAAACTGGGACCTCGGAATCAGTCCCAAATTGTTTGTAGGGCAGCAAGGCTTAGTCTTTCAATTTTAAGTATCACTTCTCCTAGCATCTGTACACCTAAAAACACCTCAGATGGTTTCCAAGAAAAAACAGAAAGTCGCTGGATGGAGAAATCTGATTCAGATTTTCTTTCACATCTGCTCCCTGGATTAGTGCCAATCAGAGAAACCCTGAACCTAAGCCTTATAGGTGTCTGCATGCTCAATTGAGTCCGACTCTTTGCCACTCGAAGGACTGTAGCCCAACACACTCCTCTGTCCATGGAAATTTCCAGGCAAGAATACTTGAGTGAGTTGCTGTTTCATACTTCAGGGAGTGTTCACAACCCAGGGATTCAACCCCCACCTCTTGAGTCTCCTGCATTGCAGGCAGGTTCTTTACCACTGCGCCAACTGGGAGCCTAAGCCATAGCCAACTATAAATAATTGTCTAATGGGCTACCAGAGGACAGCCTTGTTCCAGCCAGTGGGCTGAATTTGGCTCCCAGGGTTTTCTCTTAAGTTACTGGCTTCCAGAATCAAAGCATCACAATTTTTTGTGTGTGTGTAGGCAAAATTTTATTAAATTGTTTAGGCAAAGATTTCTTTTATTTTATTTTATTTTTAAACTTTACATAATTGTATTAGTTTTGCCAAATATCAAAATGAATCCGTCACAGGTATACATGTGTTCCCCATCCTGAACCCTCCACCCTCCTCCCTCCCCATACCATCCCTCTGGGTCGTCCCAGTGCGGGGATGGCTGACATGTGAGACTCTGCCTCAGGTTCTGTTTGTCGCCATGGCTGTTTCACCTTGTGGTCTTTGAATGTCAAACAACAGTCCTGCCATTTACGGAGGACTTATTCCGCCCCAAGCTCTGGACTTTGTGTTTTTATCTGAGTTAGAGAGCATATAGTGCCCATGCCATAGAAAGAGAGATAGATTCAGAGAGGAGCAGTAACTTCTTCAAAGGCACACAGCCTGGAAGTCGTGGAACTGGAAGTTCTGTTGGTTGATGTTAAATACTGCTCTATGCCAGCTATGTTCTGCCCACTTTGAGCTTTGTAATTAAATATTGGAGTCATGGGCTCTTCTCTTCCAGGAGGAAGTATGAAAGAGAATAAGATTAAGATTTTTCCACATTGCTTTCTCTGAAGAACCTGTTATCCAAAAACTGCACTGATTAAATAAAAGTGGAGTGGCTCCATCTACTACAGTGGTTCCCAATGTCTGGTCCCCCAGTAGTATCAGCATCAATTGAGAACTTATTTAAAATTTATGTTTAAATATTTTATTTATTTTATCCATTTATTTTATTTTTGGCTGTGGTAGGTCTTCACTTCTGCTCTCAGGCTTTCTCTGGTTGCAGAGAGAGGGGCTACACACTTCTTGTGTGGTGGTTTCTCCTGTGGAGCACAGGCTCTGAACGATCTGGCTGCCATAGTTGTGGATCTCAGGCTCTAGAGAGCTGGCTCAGTAGTGGTGGTGCAGGGGCCCACAGCTCCATGGCATGTGGGACTCTCACAGACCAGGGGTCAAACCAGTGTTCCCTGTATTGCAAGGAGACTTCTTAAGTACTGGATCATCAGAGAAACCCTGAGAACTTTTCAAAAAGTGGCTTCCCAGCCCCAGCCCAGACCCACTGTCCAGAAATTCAGAGGGTGAGACCAACATCAGTGTTTTAACAAGCACCGCCCACCCACCCCGCCACCAGTACCTACCACATCTGCCAGAGATGCTGAGCCTCTTCACTTTGAGAGACCAGGTGAAGAAGAGAGGAAGGATAAAGGTCCTCTCTGGCTCAATTCCACCCTCATTTCCACTCTTTTAGAGAGAGTAGGGAAATCCTCCACCAACCATGTTAGTCCTTGCTACTGGTCAAGGAGCCCAATTATTAACCTGGTAGCAAAGTTTTAAACTTACATTGGAACCCTTAATAATCTGATTCAAGTACTTCTGGTCAGTTCAGTTTAAGAGCCAATTTTAGACTGTGTGTGTGTGTGTGTGTGTGTGTGTGTGTGTGTGTGTGTAAGGTCATGGAGCACTAGAATTCATCAGCCCACTTCCACTCTCAACCTTTGTCCTCCACCTTCTCAATGCCCAGAAAGGAGTACATAGATCAAGGGCTAAGTGATGGAACATGTTCTGAGCCAGAGGACTCCTGCCTGGTTCCAGGATACAGATGAATCATGCCCTCCCCGATCAAAATATCCACAACCTCAACCCTGGAATATATGAATAAGATTGTTTATATTCAAGAGGAATTTTGCAGTTGTGATGAAGGATTTTGAGATGTGGAGATGATGCTCCAGGTGAGTCATACAGTGCTGTGGTGGTGTAGCAGTTTTCAGAAGTGTGGGACATCCTGGGAGCAAGAGCTAATACAAGAGCTCTAAATGTGGCCAGATTCCAAATGGGCCATTCGAGGATGTGGGAACATGAAAGGTATTCAGGGGACCTTCCTTGCCTGGGCAGTAATCAGCTGTGAAGTTGTGACACAGCAAAATCAGAGACAGACACAGGTGTCAGTGGTAAAGTCACATTTTATCCAAAACTATGCAATACAGGAAAATATACCCCATTATGAAAATGGGCTTTATTTGCAATTCAACAGGCACAAGTATGGATTCAATGCTAAGAAGCAGGATTTTGCTAGGTGTAAAATTTCTAAGAGGAGACATCAGATCTGGGAGGGATTCTGGATGAACCAATCTAGAAGATTTCTTGCTGAAGGGAACACAACATTATCAGATAACAAGAGTGGGTGGTGAGGAATTTTGATCAGATTTTGGAGGTGATCTGATGTCAAGAGTGTGGTTTCTTCCTGAACAGAGTTACAATTCTTATTCAAAATGAATTTTACATGAAAACCCTCAGACCCTCTTGGGAGAAGTTCAAGAACCTGAATAATTGTTGATCAAACAAAGAATGCTTTTATTTATATATTTTTAAAATTTATGTATTTTAATTAGAGGCTAATCACTTTACAATATTGTAGTGGTTTTTGCCATACATTGACATGAATCAGCCATGGGTTTACATGTATTCCGCATCCTGAAATACATTTGAATCAGTTCTAATGAGGTGGATGAAACTGGAGCCTATTATACAGAGTGAAGTAAGCCAGAAAGAAAAACACCAATACAGTATACTAATGCATATATATGGAATTTAGAAAGATGGTAATGATAACCCTACATGCAAGACAGCAAAAGAGACACAGATGTATAGAACACTTTTTTGGACTCTGTGGGAGAAGGCAAGGGTGGGATGATCTGAGAGAATAGCATTGAAACATGTATATTATCGTATGTGAAACAAATAATGCTTTTAATTACCGGGATTTTGTTGGGTCACTGGGTGGACTGTGCAAACACTGATGTAGTGAAGTATGTAGTTAACTTGGGAAAAAGTGAAGGTCACTAATGCTGTGCAGGGAGGGTTCAGGCAGGTCACGTGGGGCTTGGAATAAACTGGAAATACTTTGTAAGATTTCCATGATCTGAGTAATATTCTCTCTCTCTCTCCAGTGGTTGCAGGGAAATGATTTTGTCAGCCAACAAAGGAGCAGGAATGGAGAGTGGGGAGAGAGCACAGCCTTCAACCTGGCTTGATCAGAGCACTCGTATTGGACACACGGGAGGCACCACAGCCTTGGCTGTTTGCAGGCAGCTAGGGTGTGGATATGGCAAAAACATAGAGAGGAGGATGACCACTGGAATATTGATGAGTTTACTGTAATCTTGCTTTCTCTTCATGGTGATGGGTTTCTATGAACTCCTACCCCACCTCCCATACACCCCACACCCCACAAATTCATATCTTGAAGCCTTAGTCCCCAGGGTGATGGGATTTGGAGTTACCTTAGGAGGTAACTAGGTTTAGCTGAGATCATAGAGCTGAAGATCCTTGAGCCATTTAGTGCCCTTAGAATCAAATGAAGAGACTTGAGCTCCCCTCCCCTGACAAAGTGAGGAAATTAGGAAGCTTGTTCTCTCCATAACCCAACCTCACTGCCTCTCTGATCTCAGTCTTCAAGCCTCCAGAATTGGAAGATGTAAATTTTCTTTGTTTAAGCCCCTCAGTCCATTGGATTGTTATAATGGCCTGAATTGCCTCAGTCACGCATGATAGGATAGAAAGATTGTGAAGGAAGGTGGAAGATATTTGTGGGCTCATGATTTTCTTTTTCTTGAAAAATCACACAACACATAAGAAGTTGGTGCTTTATATAGTAGGTTAAAGTAAAATACAGGTGGTATGATTGACTTTATAATGTAATCCACTCTTGCATAAAATTCCCTATGACTCTAACAGTTGTTCATTAATTCAGGTTATAGGCAATTCATGTGAAAATATATACTGCCTGCAAGTGTTATTTGTTTTATATCCTACACATTTATATTATTTTTTGTTCAGTCCCTCAGTTGTGTGTCCTACTCTTTGGACTACAGCAAGGCAGGCTTCCCTGTCCTTGAAAGAATATAATTTTAATGAGTTATAGAAATACTAAAACCATGTTATATGCCTCTATGATTTGTGTGTTTTGCTAAAAGATATATAATAACTTCCCTAGCCCAGCAGATTAATTAAGAAGGATCATTATCCACCTGGGTAATGAGTTGGCAAAGTCCAGAAGTTCAGTTTATCTGAAGTCCTGAAGTCCCCTTCTAGAATTGGTACCTATGCCTTTTGCAGTTAAACCCTTTCCTCCCACAAAGAAAGGTCAAGGTCAAAAACTGAAACTTATGGAGGGACCAGGAAATGATGAGGATTCCTCATGACCAGGGTCATGGCCTGAGTCAGCCGTAAAGATCCTGGCTGGGCTTTCACGCGAGTGGCTCATTGGACACTGAGTATGCTCCTCTCTGTGTGTATTAACCCACAGAACAGCCCCAGAAGTAACAATGGAGGTCAAAGATGCCCCCAAAGAATAAAGAACTGGTGGGAATGGTAAGGTTTTGAATCATAGACAACACAGTGCCTTAAAAAAAAAAATCAGTGTCCAGAGATTCCTGTGGTATAAACTGAAAAATTAAGATAATACATCATGGATGACAGCAATCCATTTACAATGAGGGTCTCTTATTTCTGACCATTTCTTTACAACTGTATACCCAAGGATAACTCCAACAGGTGAGTCTCAAGCTTGAATCCACCTAAAGAAATTTAGGTTCCTAGTTCTGACACTACAGGACGAACACATGTCCACAAGCATTCCTTTACCAGGGAGACTACATTTCCCCCTGCAGTCCCGCTCCCCCTGCAGGATCACCTTTCCTTTTCACATTCACATTGAGCAGATGTCTGGAACCAGCTTTATTTTCCCTTCATGATGTATCTTGTCCTAGATCTCAGTTTCCAAGTGCTCAGAAGAAAGCTTTGATCGATGCACCAAACTAGGCAAGGCTGTTACCACCGTATATGATGGGCTCAGGACGACGGAATGTGTTATCTCCACAGTGTGGGCAGGGTGTGAAGTTAATCCAGATGGTCCTGGGGCGTCCTAAGTCCTTCAGAATCTCAAGCAGTTCAGTCTGACACTGGGCAAGTCTCCCATGTTGGAGGATCCTGTCAGAGCTGAAACTTTCCTGAGGGACAGGGTACAGCTCTTGACTTAAACTGGGCAGCCCAGAGGTGTGTTGCAGCAGCTTCTCCATGATGGCCATGGAGAGGAGGTTACCACAGAGACTGAAGCACGTGAGCTGGATGCAGTGGCTCAGGGCTGGCAGGATGGCTTCAAGGTGGGAGTCTCTGATCCCACATTGCTCTAAGTACAGTTCCTGGAGGGTAGATGCAATTTTCTCCAGCAGAGCTGGGAGAAGTTCAGAACTAGAGTAGGTCATGGTAACCCCACTCAGATCTAGGCCCCTTAGGTGACTGATATTCGGGCTCTGGGATAGATGGGTCAGGTCTGAATCTGTAAGCAGGCAGTGAGTTATCTCAAGGTTGTCCAACGGGGTCATCAGGCACCTGAGGAGAAAGAGAGGAATTAGGTATTGGAAACTGAGGTGGAAGGTGATCACAAGTTGAGAGACAAGTGATCTGCCCAAGCCCAAGTTTGGTCTGATCATCTAATAAGATTAATACTCAGAATGGCTAATCTCATTGTAGACAGTCATTTCACCTTCTTTGTGGGACTGGGCCAAGCACACAGAGTTTTAAAAGCTCTCTCTCCTCAGTACTCAAGCAGAGAAAAATGTACTCTGCTTCTTTACAAAGAGTAATGAATATAATGGAATGTACCAGGCAAACTTAGAGGAGAGCCTAACATCTTGTCTCAATAAAGAGTGGACATCACTGAATGTTAATAGTAAGAGATATACTTACTAGCTACCTAGGCAGGCTACCTTCTGAACATGCTTGGGCCCCAGACATCCATCTCAAGCAGGTGAGGCTTCTGGGTGACATGCATAGAGGACCAACCTGGGCAAAATCCCACAGCATCCACAGAGGATGCCAGTCTGCAAGGGCTCATTTACATCCCTGCTTTATCTGCAAATCATCTACCAATTTTTATGATCCCTTTGACACCTGCCCTATTGCCATCATCTCCAGAATCATGCATTTCCCATATATTATTTGCCATATCTGGAGCAAAAAACAACCTTTTACAGACAGGGAATTTGAGATAGGCTCATCGTGGTCACAAAATTGGAGAACACAGAGCATCAGTTCAGAAATGCTCAGGGCTAGAGGAGTTCTCTGTGTTCAATGCCCCCTTTCCTTACCTATTTTCCTAAGTCATTTAGGAAAGATATCTCTTCCTAAGAAATCAAATACCCACACCCTAGATTCTAACCCCTAGTCTAGAGCTTCCTATCATAGTGCCCCTTTCAAGAGCCTCTCTCCCAGTTTGGACCCCTACTTAGATTTGGGTGTTTATGTGATACCACAGTTCACAATGGAGCAGCAAAGGGGACGGTGCATTTGATATTCTAGTGTTGGGTTTACTGTTACCTGGTCAGTGGTGCACACTCACCTGAGCATCTGGTCCAGGCAGCCTTCGAGGTAGAAGGGAGATTCCAGATGGAGATTCCGGAGGCAGTGCAGCCTCAGGAACTGAGAAGTAATTTTGACAACGTGCTCTTCCTCCCGCTCCTCAGGATCAGGCATGTGGATGTGGGAGATGAGGAGTCTCTGCAAATTGCTCATCTGGCCCAGGAGAGGAGCAAACATGGCCAGGGTAGACAGATGCCAGGTGCAATTCACATGTAACTCCTGGATACAGTCCAGCTGCACCATACTCAGGACCTTCATAACATTATCCATGGAAAATGAAATAATCCTCAGCTTCTTACAACATAGGTGTATGGAAGCTTTCCTCTCTTCCACCCATCTCATAAGGTAGGTAAGGAATCCATCCACACTCCTTTCCTTGAGGTGAAGTTCTATGAACACCTCGAAGGGAGCCAAGGGCTGCTCGGTCCTCAACCTGTCCTCAGCCCCTGGTGCCATTGAAAAGCTTGAGGACACTTGGACACTGGATCCAGACCACATTCTCCAGAAGTCCTGGCCAGTATTCCTTAAATCCAGCACATGCAGTTTGCACCTCCTGTGGGGAAACAGCAAATTGGCAGTGATGGTTTTAAGATCCACAAAAAATTTAGGCAACACTCTGACTTCCCACCTGAGCTTTTATTTCACATTCCCAATGTCACAAGCTGCCTTGCCCTCTTCTTCCCTCTCTGCCTCACCTTCCTCCATCTCCTTTTCCATTTAAATTTTCCCTAACTTTCTACTCTAGTTCCCTTAAGCATCCTTGTGAGGAGGCTGGTGCATGTACTTTCACATTTCCTTGCATCTTAGGTGCTCCTACACTGCTGGAAGGCATTTCCCAAAGGGAGCTCAGCCATGGCCAAGTCTCTGTGTTTCTTCATTGGCATCACTAGAAGTGACTGATCCATACATGTGTCATCTACTCTCCGGATGTCAGCTGTCTCTTCTTGACTGCTCATAACCTATCAGATTACCTGCACCAGACTCACCTGGGCTGATCCTTCTGTGCAAGCAGGACATCAAGGCCATCCAGCACTGCTTGTAAGGTTCCCAAATGAGGTGTCTGCATCAGGCCTCCCAGAGGCAGGCGGACAAAGGGCCAGGCTTGCACCAAGGCCTTTAGGGTCTTTCTGCGTCTTCCACAGAATGCTTCCATGAAGAGCGGGGGGAAGAGCTCGATGGGCAGATGCTCCAGAGCAGAAATGGACAAGGCCTCAACAGTTAGTAGGCTCTTTCCTGCCAGGTTCAGGAGTCTCTGGGGGTTTGGGGCACTCATCCTGATTCTACTCCTAAAGGAATCCTGTGAGAACTTGCAGGAAAGAAGGCATCATTCTCAGGTAAATATGAACACCCCTTCATCTGTCTCCCCACACTTCAGAGGAACCATCTCTGAGTGAAAGTCTCTGCTCTGATAGTTGTGGAATAGCCTCAGTTTTGCACAATTTCATGCCAGTCCAGGCTAAGTGAGGAAAAAGTGATAGCTATGACCCATAGACACCAAAACAAGCATTTCACAAGGACTAAGTGTCAGACTTTATTTTGGGGGGCTCCAAAATCACTGCAGATGGTGATTGCAACCATGAAATTAAAAGACACTTACTCCTTGGAAAGAAAGTTATGACCAACCTAGATAGCATATTCAAAAGGAGAGACATTACTTTGCCAACAAAGGTCCGTCTAGTCAAGACTATGTTTTTTCCAGTGGTCATATATAGATGTGAGAGTTGGACTGTGAAGAAAGCTGAGTGCAGAAGAATTGATACTTTTGAACTGTGGTGTTGGAGAAGACTCTTGAGAGTCCCTTGGACTGCAAGAGATCCAACCAGTCCATTCTAAAAGAGATCAGTCCTGGGTATTCATTGGAAGGACTGATGCTAAAGCTGAAACTCCAATACTTTGGCCACCTTATGCAAAGAGTTGACTCATTGCAAAAGACTCTGATGCTGGGAGGAATTGGGGGCAGGAGGAGAAGGGGATGACAGAGGATGAGATGACTGGATGGCATCACCAACTCGATGGACATGAGTGAGTGAACTCCGGGAGTTGGTGATGGACAGGGAGGTCTGGCCTGCTGTGATTCATGGGGTCTCAAAGAGTCAGACAGGACTGAGTGACTGAACTGAACTGAACTGAAAGAGGAAAAAACCCAACCCACTAGTCCATTCATATCCGTTCACTGCTTTGCTTAATCAGGTTTCACTGGGAAGCATGTACCATGAGCTGAAGGTTAAGTTCCATCTTTTTTTTTGGGGGGGGGGGGAATATTTAAATCATCACTTACAGCCTTAAAACTATGGGAATAAGAGCATCATGTAGCCCGGCACAGCCTCCATCCTCAGTTCCCACAGTTACTGAACTGAGAAACATGAAACAGATATTCCTTCAATAAATATCATTTGCACAAACTGGATATTTTTCAACGTCAAGAAATAAAATGTCAAAAATTTAGATGTTTTCATTAGAAAATAAAATCTTATTGGTTAAGATATTTTTAAACGATATAAAGGAAAGCACATAACAAAATGTTTGGGATTAATGCATTATTACACTTAGAGGTAAAACCAAAGGCTTACATGTATACATCTGAAAAGAAAGACATCTCCCTGACATCCACTGCTGCATGCCACCAGTGGAAACCTGCTAACCATAGGAAAGAGGAGGGCTCCTTTGCTGAGGTCTGTAACTTACCAGCTCTGCTGGCGTTGACAGGGTGCTCAGAGGTCAGATCTTGTGGAGAAACCAGGCAGCGACTCCAGAGGAAGAAGTTTCTACACCTCTTCCTGATGCCTCAGGTTTTTATGCGCTTTTCTGATCACATCTTTCCTCTGTCCATCCAATCAGAAAGTGAGGCTTGATTAGATTTCCAAACGTCCATCAGGTAAATCCTGATTGGATCTTTGCTTATAATCACATGATTTGACTGAATCAGGTATTCATTCAGAAAGGAATACATGGCAGGAAGGGAGTCAAATATTCAACCATGGATTCACTCTATGAACACTGACTGAATTCGACTAATAGGGTCACTTATGGGGGCTCCCTGGGTGGCTCAGTGGCAAAGAATCTGCCTGCCAATCTTTTGATTTCCCTTTCAATTTCATCAGTAACTTGTTCATTATTTAGAAAAGTACTGGTTAAGGTCCATGTATTTGTGCTTTTCAGAGTTTTTTCTTGTAATTGATACCTAGTCTTATAGCATTGTGGTCAGAAAAGATGCTTGATAAGATTTCAATTTTCTTAAATTTACTGAGGTTTGATTTGGGACCCAAGATGTGGTCTATCCTGGAGAATGTTCCATGTGCACTTGAGAAGAAGGTGTATTCTGCATTTGGATGGAATGTCCTGAAGATATCAATGAGAGCTATCTCATGTAATGTATCACTTAAGACTTGTGTTTCCTTATTAATTTTCTGTTTTGATTATCTGTCCATTGGTGTAAGTCAGGTATTAAAATCTCCTACTATTATTGTGTTACTGTCAAATTCTCCTTTTATGTCTGTTAGTGTTTGTCTTATGTATTGAGGTGTTCCTATGTTGGGTGCATAGATATTTACAATTGTTATGTCTTCCTGTTGGATTGATTCCTTGATCATTATGTAGTGTCCTTCCTTATCTCTTGCAATATTCTTTATTTTAAGGTCTATTTTGTCTGATGTGAGGATTGCTGCTCCAGCTTTCTTTTGCTTCCCATTTGCGTGCAATATATTTTTACATCCTCTCACTTTCAGTCTATATGTGTCTTTAGATCTGAAGTGAGTTTCTTGTAGACAGCATATATATGGGTCATGCTCCTTTATCCATTCAGCCAGTCTGTGTCTTTTGGTTGGAGCATTTAGTCCATTTGCATTTAAAGTAATTATTGATGTATATCTATTTATTTACTGCTGGCAGAGTAGAAGGACATGCACTCATCTTCTCTTTCGAGATAACTCACATGCTAGCAAAGTAATGCTCAAAATTCTCCAAGCCCTGCTTCAACAGTACGTGAACCATGAGCTTCTAGATGTTCAAGCTGGATTTTAAAAAGGCAGAGGAACCAGAGATCAAATTGCCAACATCTATTGGATCACAAAAAAAGCAAGAGAATTCCAGAAAAAACACCTACTTCTGCTTTATTGATTACACCAAAGCCTTTGACTGTGTGGATAACAACAAACTATGGAAAATTCTTAAAGAGATGCACATACTAGACCACCTTACCTGCCTTCTGAGAAATCCGTATGCAGGTCAAGAAGCAACAGTTAGAATCGGACACAGAACAACAGACTGATTCCAGACTGGGAAAGAAGTATGTCAAAGCTGTATATTGTCACCCTGCTTATTTAACTTCTATGCAGAGTACATCATGCAAAATGCTAAGCTGGATGAAACACAAGCTGGAATCAAGATTGCCAGGAGAAATATCAATAACCTCAGATATGCAGATGACACCACCCTTATGGCAGAAAGAAAAGAAGAACTGAAGAGCCTCTTGATGAAGTGAAGAAGGAGAGTGAAAAAGTTGGCTCAACATTCAAAAAATGAAGATCATGGCATCCCATCCCATCACTTCATGGCAAATAGATGGGGAAACAATGGAAGCAGTGAAAGACTTTATTTTTGGGGGGGGGGGGCTCCAAAATAACTGAAGATGGTGACTGCAGCCATGAAATTAAAAGACACTCCTTGGAAGAAAAGCTATGACCACCCTAGACAGCATATTACAAAGCAGAGACATTACTTTGCCAAAAAAGGTCCATCTAGTCAAAGCTATGGTTCTTCCAGTAGTCATGTTGGGATGTGAGAGTTGGATTATAAAGAAAACTGAGCACTGAAGAATCCATGTTTTTGAAGTGTGGTGTTGAAGAAGACTCTTGAGAGTTCCTTGGACTGCAAGGAGATCCAACCAGTCAATCCCAAAGGAAATCAGTCCTGGATGTTCATTGGAAGGACGGATGCTGAAGCTGAAATTCCAATACTTTGGCCACCTGATGTGAAGAACTGACTCACTGGAAAAGACCCTGATACTGGGAAAGATTGAAGGCAGGAGGAGAAGGGGATGACTGAGGAAGAGATGGCTGACCTCAGGAGTTAGTAATGGACAGGGAAGCCTGGCATTCTGCAGTCCATGGGGTTGCAAAGAGTCGGACACGACTGAGTAACTAAACTGACTGACTGTGTGATATATATATGTTCCTATTGCCATTTTCTTAATTGTTTGGGGTTTGTTTTTGTAGATCTTTTTCCTGTATTGTATTTCCTGACTATATAAGTCCCTTTAATATTTGTTGTAAAGCTGATTTGGTAGAACTGAATTCTCTTAATTTTTGCTTCTCTATAAAGCTTTTGATTTCTCCACCAATTTTGAATGAGATCCTTGCTGGGTAGACTTATCTTCATTGTACATCTTCCCCTTTCAGTACTTTAAATATATCCTGCCATTCCCTTCTGGCCTGCAGAGTTTCTGCTGAAAGGTAAGCTGTTAAACGTATGGGGTTTCCCTTGCTGCTTTTAATAGTCTTTCTTTGTGTTTAATCTTTGTTAGTTTGATTAGTATTTGTCTTGGTGTGTTTCTCTTTGGGTTTATTCTGTATGGGACTCTTTGCACCTCTTGGACTTGATTGACTATTTCCTTTCCCATGTTGGGAAATTTTTCAACTATCAGTTCAGTTCAGTCATTCATTCATGTCCAACTCTTTGTGACCCAATGGACTGCAGCACACCAGGCTTCCCTGTCCATCACCAACTCCCAGAGCTTACTCAAACTCAACTATTATCTCTTCAAACATTCTCTCATACCCTTTCTTTTTCTCTTCTTCTTCTGGGACCCCTATAATTCGAATGTTGGTGCATTTAAGATTGTCCCAGAGATCTCTGAGACTATGCTCAGTTCTTTTCATTCTTTTTACTTTATTCTGCTCTTCAGCAGTTATTTCCACACCATTTTATCTTCCAGCTCACTAATCCATTCTTCTGCTTCAGATATTCTGCTATTGATTCCGTCTAGAGTATTTTTTGGAGATGGCAATGGCAACCTACTCCAGCACTCTTGCCTGGAAAATCCCATGGGCGGAGGAGCCTGGTAGGCTGCAGTCCATGGGGTCGCTAAGAGTCGGGCACGACTGAGGGACTTTACTTTTACTTTTCACTTTCATGCATTGGAGAAGGAAATGGCAACTCACTCCAGTGTTCTTGCCTGGAGAATCCCAGGGACAGAGGAGCCTAGTAGGCTGCCATCTATGGGGTCGCACAGAGTCGGGCATGACTGAAGTGACATAGCAGTAGCAGAGTATTTTTAATTTCAGTAATTGTGTTGTTTGTTTCTGAATGTTTATCCTTTAATTCTTCTAGGTCTTTGTTAATTGATTCTTTCATTTTCTCCATTTTATTTTCAAGATTTTGGATCATCTTTCTACCATTATTCTGAATTCTTTTTCAGGTAGTTTGCCTATTTCCTCTTCATTTATTTGGATTTGTGTGTTTCTAGTTTGTTCCTTCATTTGTGCAGTATTTCTTTGCCTTTTCATTATTTTTTTTAACTTATTGTGTTTGAGGTCTCCTTTTCCCAGGTTTCAAGGCTGAACTCTTTCTTTCTTTTGGTTTCTGCCCTCTTGAGATTGTCCCAGTGGTTTGTATAAGCTGCATGTAGGGTATAACTTTGTGCTTACATTCTAGTGGGAGGAGGTGAGTTTTATTTTTCCCTCTGTTGGACAGGGCTGAGTGAGCTGATAATTCTGTCTGCTGATGACTGGATTTGTATTTTTGTCTTGTTTGTTGTTTGGATGAGGTGGCCTGTACAGGGTGCTGCTGGTAGTTGGGTGATACTTGGTCTTATATACAAGTGTTTGTCTTTGTGGGAGTTCTCACTATTTGATACTCCCTAGGGTTAGGATTTGGAGAAGGCAATGGCACCCCACTCCAGTACTCTTGCCTGGAAAATCCCATGGATGGAGGAGCCTGGAAGGCTGCAGTCCTTGGGGTCGTTGAGGGTCGGACACGACTGAATGACTTCACTTTCACTTTTCACTTTCATGCATTGGAGAAGGAAATGGCAACCCACTCCAGTGTTCTTGCCTGGAGAATCCCAGGGATGGGGGAGCCTAGTGGGCTGCTGTCTGTGGGGTCGCACAGAGTCAGACATGACTGACGTGACTCAGCAGCAGCAGGGCTAGGATTTCTCTGTTACTCTAGGGCCTTGGAGTCAGCACTCCCACTCCAAAGGCTCAGGGCTTGATCTCTGGCCAGGAATGGAAATTTCACAGGTGTTCTGTTATGACATTAAATGGGTTTAAAACAAATACCCCAAAATGAGAAACCAAAGGCAAATCCTGGACAAATAGCAATTACAAAATCAGGCAAATGATAATTAAAATAATATACACAGAACATATACACCCATAAGCAAAATCAAATAGTCCAACAAAAATAAAGTACAATAGATTGACCCAGTGAACAAAGAAAACCAAAAATGATATCCATCAATTAAGAACAAAACTAACTTAAAAAAAATCTGGAAAACAAAACTAAAGCAAGGTACCAAATTGGAAATAAAAAAGCAATGAAAGCAAAATGAACAAATATGGTGAGAAAAAGAAAGAAAAGAAAGAATAGAAATGTAAAGTTAGAGGTAGATAAAGAAGATATATATATATATATATATATATATATATATATATATAAAAGATTAATTGCAAGAGGAAAAGAACAGTAGGAAAAGCAAACAAAGGAATAAATGTAGAAAAATAATAAGCTTTAAAAATTTAAATTAAAAAAAGGGGAAAAGTACAAAAGGAAAACTTTATAGAACTGCAAAAGGGCAGCATAGAGGCAGAAGTTTATAACAGAAACAAAAAGTGTGATTAAAAAAAATCTCAAAAGCTTAAATAGATTTCATAGTACTAATAAAATCGACAACGACAACAGAGGGAGGAAAAAGGGGAAAAAAATCAGAATAAACTACAGAAAATGTCAAAATATAAGGTTAATAAATGCTTTTCTTGAGCTTTTGCTGTCAGTGCCCTTTCCCTCGCTGGGAGTCACAGTCCACCTTGTCTCCCTAGGATGTCCTCCAACACTGTGCTGGACTCTGAACATGCTGTGGGGCCGGCTCAGACTCTAATCTGGTCCTGCTCCTGTGTGTTCTTGCCCCCACTGTCCACAGCTGTCAGAACTAGTGTGTTTCCTTTTGTGGGAGCTCTCAATGTCCTTTTATATATTCCATAGACAGTCTGCCTAGTTGATCATGTAGATTTAACCTGCAGCTTGTACAGCTGGTGGGAAGGTTTTGGGTCCTCTTCCTTAGCCACACTGCCCCTGGGTTTCAACTGTGGTTTTATCTTCACCTCTGTATGTGGGTCGTCCACTGGGGTTTGCTCCTGGGGCTGTCCTGGAGGACTTGGGTCTTCCCCAGTGAGTGTCAAGTGTGGAAGTGGAGCAGGTGTTTGGGTCGCAGGGGCCCTGGCAGCACCAGGTACTCAGGGGAGGTGGTGGCTAGAGAAGTAGGAAAAATAGTGCTCTGGAAGGCAACCCACTCCAGTATTCTTGCCTGGAGAACCCCACTGACCGAGAAGCTTGGCAAGCCACAGTCCACAGGGTCGCAGAGTTGGACATGACTGAAGCAACCCCACATATATAGAAGCAAGACTTTTCTTACCTATGGCAACTCTGCCCTAGTGAGGGCTGAGCCTGAAGGTGGCACAGCTGCTTGGTCATGGGAACCCTGGAGGCACCAAGTGTTCAGGGACACGGCCTGCCTCAGCTTAAGGAGTTATGGCCCTAACAGAGTCTTTTGGAGCCTCTGGCAGCTGGTGATCAGACCTCTTTGGCTAGTCTTTCTCCATTGCTCCACTGGTTCAGGCACTTAGAGGATTCTCTTGCCTGGGGTCCTTCTCTGTTGTTCAGTGCCTCAGGCACATAAAGTGGCCACCCTGGCTAGGGTCCTACCCTGTTGTTCTTTGCATCATGCACCCTGGGTGGGATCCTACTCTGTTGTTCCATGCATCAGGCGCTTGATGGGCAGCCTCTCTATTGTCCAGCTGCCAATGCTGACAGGTGGGGAGAGGTTATGGTGATGGCCCCACCCCCTATGCATGACTCAGCAGTATTGTCTTGTTTCCGTGGCTGCCTGGCTTTCCTCCACAGGCATTTCTCACCACAATCTCCTCCCTCACATCCCCTTGGTCAGTCTCCCAGCAGTCAACAGCAGCCCTTGCCCTGGGATCGTTCCACAATCCCTAAGCTCCAGCTCTTAGCTATTTCTAGGTTACCTGCATCCCTGTCTAGGGTAAATAGGGCTGTGGCAAGGATTGTCTGATTCTCATTCCATTTAGGCTGTCAAAGATCAGCTTCTTCACTCTTGGCCTCAAATGTTTCTCCTCTGACCAAGACAATTGCCCCAATGTGGGGATCAGACCCCTGCTTCAGTTCCCCCACCCACTGAGGGCAGGTCCAGTCCTACTAACACTCCGGTTTTTCCCCCTAGTTCCTTCATCCTACTGAGTTTTGCGTGGTTCTATATATTCTTTTCCAGTGGTCAGGTACTCCTGCCTACTCTCAGCTGGCGTTCTGCAAGCACTTCTGTGTCTGAAGGTGTATTCCTGATGTACCTGCAGAGAGATGTACATCGACCTACTCCTCTGCCATCTTGTTCCCAACTGGGATGTGTTGTTGAGGACACTGAGTATGATTCCTTTGTTGCTTGTATTAACCAATAGAAGAAAGTAAGGAAATCAAAAGGAAAAAAATATAAAGGAATGATGGAGTTTCAGATCATAGTCTATGGAGTGCTTTTCACTCACATCAGAAACTGGAGATTCCAGAGATGTAAACACAGAAAGCATGATGATATCATGGACAACATTTTTCATTTACAATGAAGGTCTCTTTATTTCTGATCATTTGTACAACTGTGCATACAGAAATAACTCAAACTGAATCATCCAGAAATTCAAGTTCATATTTGACTTTATAAATATGTCTCTAAAAGTCCCCAGCAACTACCCAAATCAACACATCCTTCTAGAATCCTGCACCCCTGCTGGATCACATTTGCTTCTCTCAATCACACTGAGCAGATATCAGAAACCAGGGGTGCATTTTCCCTTCATAATGGACCTATGCCCTGGATTTCAGTTTCCAAGTATCCAGAAGAAAGTTTTCGATAGAAGGAACCACCTAGGTAGGGTATTTGGAGAAGGGAATATATGGCCACACACTTCAGGTATTCTTTCCTGGAGAATCCCAGGGACAGAGGAGCCAGGTGGGCTGCTGTCTATGGGGTCGCACAGAGTCAGACACGACTGAAGCGACTTGGCAGCAGCAGCAGCAAGCAGGGTATTACAGTATTATGCACTGGGACTCAGGTGATCACACATGTCATCACCACAGTGAGGACAGGGGCTGGGGCTAACACAAATCTTCCTGGGACGTCCTAAGTCTGTAAGGAATTCCCAAAGCTCAGCTTTTAGCTGGGCAAGTCTCTCCTGGTGAAGAATACCCAGAGAGCTGTAACTCTCCCGAGGGGCAGGATAAAGCTCTAGACTTAAAGCAGATAACCTATCAGTATGACGCAGGAGACTCTTCAGGACAGTCATGGAGATGAGGTTTCCACACAAGCTGAGGACCCTGAGCTGGGAGCAGCTGCTCAGGACAGGAAGGATGGCCATGAGGTGGGAGTCCATGATCCCACACAGGTTTAAGTCCAGCTCTTCAAGAGTGCCTGCAACTTTCTCCAGAAGAACTTGGAGGAGCTCAGGATGAAAATTGGTCAAGGTAACACCATTCAGATTCAGGCCCTTTAGCTGGCAGATGTTCCAACACTGGGACAGATGAGTCAAGTCTGATTCTGTAAGCAGGCAGTTGGTTATTGAGATGTTGTACAAGGAGGTCTTCAGGCATCTGGAGGGGAAAAAAAAAGAAAAACAAGTAATTAGATCTGGAATACCAGAGTGATAAGTGATCTCCACTTGAGAGATAAATGATTGGCCTGAAGCCAAGTTTGTTATTACCATCTGATAAAACTCAGTACCCAGAATGTCAAGTCTCATTTTACCTAAGTCCTGCCATTTTCATTTTGTGACTGGATCAAGCTCAAAGAATCTTGAAAATTCCTTTTCCTCATATGTCAAGCAGAGTATAACACATTCCACTTCCTTAGGAGCATGAATGAATATAATAGAATCCACTAGAAATGCTCAAAGGAGAGCCTGAGACAGTCACCATCAAGTGTGGACACCACTGAATTTTAGTATCGGGAGATGAGATAAATATGCTTTTAATTCAGATCCCTTCAGTCGATGCTTGGGCTCCAGATGCCTGTATCTCTGGCCAGGTCAAGCACTTGGAAGATGTGTAGAAACAATAAGACCCCATACATTGCCCTGGGGCTACCAAAATTCAGCAACTTCCAACCAGGCATCATCTACAAACCTTCTATCATTGTTCACTCTCCTTTTGCTTCTGCTTCATTACCATTAACTTTAGAGTCATGCACTTCCAGAATATTACCTTATGTGCAACACAAGACCACCTTTAAGGGCTGGGACTTTAAGACAGGCTCATTGTGGTCACAGATTAGTGACGACAGAGTTTCTGTTTAGAAATGCTAAGGTCTGATGTGGTTTTTCCTTGTCAATGCCACCTTCACTAACCTGTTTGCCTAAGTCATCCAAACAGAGATATCCCTTCCCAAAGAAGAATTCACATACATGTCTGCACTACATTTATGCCCCGCTATTTGTAGATTCCTAACCTGATGTCCCTTTCCAGATGTTCCTTTGCTAACCTTTCTATACTGGTTTTCTCACACCCTGATTGCTCTGCATATGTGTTGCCACAGGTCACAGTAGAGCAGCAAATGAGACAATGCACTTGATACTTTACTATTGTGTTCACTGTTACTCAATCATTGCTAGTCCCCTCACCTGAGCATCTGGTTCAGGCGGCCTTCGAGGAAAGATGGACCTTCCATACGGAGATCCCGGAGGTACTGCAGCCTGAGGATCTGAGAGGTAAATTGAACAAGAGCCTGATGGTCCTGTTCCCCAGCAACAGACCCATGAATCGGGGAGAGAAGGAGTCTCTGAACATTTCTCATCTTGCCCAGGAGAGAAGCAAACTTGGCCAGGGTGGACAGCTTCTGGGTGAGACTCAATTCTACCTCTTGTACACAGTTCAGCTTCACCATACTGAGAATTTTCTTAATATTTTCCTTGGACCTTGAAATAATTTTTATCTTCTTACAGCACAGGTGCATGGAGCCTTTCCGTTGCTCCACCCACCTGAGGAGGTAGGTGAGGAATTTGATCGAGGTCTTTGTCTTGAGACAAAGTTCTATGTATACCACCAAGGGAGTCAATGGGTGCTTTGTCTGTGACATGTCCTCAGCCACTGGTGCCATCAGTGAGCTTGAGGGCACATGGTCCATGTCTCCAGACCACATGTTCCAGAAGTCCTGGCCAGTATTTCTCAAGTCCAGCACCCGCAGTTTGCATCTCCTGTGGGGAAACAGAAGATTGGGTGGGATTCTTTAAAATACTCACTGAATGAAACTACAGCTTCAGAACTTAGGCAACATTCTAACTTCCCATCTGTGCTTTTACATCACATTCCTGATATACCTTCTGTCTTTTCTCTTTCCTCTCTTGCTCACTTTCCTCCAGCTCCTTTTCCCCTTCCATCCTTCTCATTATACTTTTGTAAGGTATTTCCCAATGTGATCTCAGCAATGCTCAAAGCTTCTGAGCATTTTCAGAAGTCTCTGGTCCACCTCTTGGTCATTCACTCTCCCTGACACCAGCAGTGTCTTCCAGGACACCCAAGATCCTACCAAGCTACCTGGTTTGGACTCACCTGGGGTGAACTTTCTGGGCCAACAGGACATCAAGGCCATCCAGCACTGCTTGTATGGTTCCTTGGTGCGGCTTCTGCATCAGGCCTCCTAGAGGCAGGCGGGCAAAGGGCCAGGCTTGCACCATGGCCTTCAGGGTCTCACTGTGTCTTCCAGAGAAGGCAGCCATGAATAGTGGTGGGTACAGCTCCATGGGCAGATACTCCAAAGAGGAGATGGCCAAGGCCTCATCTCTCACTAGGCTCATTGCTGCCAAATTCACAAGTCTGTGTGGGTCATAAGCACTCATCATGACTCTTCTCTGAATGGAATCCTGTGAAAATGCAAGGGAACAAAGCATTCTTCTCAGGTCAATCATACCCATTAGGGTGATCTCTCTCCCCATCCTTCAGGAAAATCAAATCAGAGCCAAAGTCATTGTCTTGGGAATGATGAACCAGAATGGAAGAAACTCAGTTTGTCTGACTTCCAGTCTGGATTTGGTAGGCATTAAGCCATAGGTCTGCCCCTTCTGGCACTTGAGCAAGAATCTCTCCAGTATGAAGAATGAAGAAAGGCAACCAGTAGCTCATTCATTTCCTTCCACTGCTTTGCTTAATGTGTTTCCTTGTTGTGCATTTGTTTCAGGAGATTGAACAAGCTGACTCCCCTTTTCAAAGGAGAAAACATGTAAAGTATCACATAGGGCCCAAATTATGGGGTTAGAAGTTCATGTGGAACTTGAGCTTCCATTCTCAGTTCCCAAAGTTAACTTTGATTGGAAGGCTTACGGAGATACCTTAAAAGAAATGCCATTTGTGCATAGATTGAAACTTTAAATGTCAAGAAATAGCATTTCAAACAGATGTCTTTTATTATCCAGAAAAACTGCTTGATAAGACATTTAAATGATATAAACCAAAGCCAAAATCAAAATGTTTAGGATGAAGGCAAAGCTACACTTTGAGCCAAAAAGAAAGCCTTAAATTTGTTTAACCAAAAGAAAAGAAAGAGGAAAATTCTTCTTGTCCTGTCAGACTACGTTCCATCTTTCATACATGCTGGCATTGGCAGAATATCTTCCCTGAAGTTGGTAACTTACCAGATCTGATGTTGCAGGCTTCTCAAACCAAACCTGGTAGAGAACACAGGCATTGACTTTAGAGTGAAAAGCTTCTGTGTCTCTTCTTTGTTGCTTTAGGCTTTTATAGAACTTTTTAACCATGTCTGCCCTCCTTCTAACTGCTAACTTCCAATCACAAGGCACTACCTGATTAGATTCCAGAGTGTCCATCGGATTAATCCTGATTGGGTTACTGTCAATCTCCTGGTGAATTGATTGAGTCAGACTCCATTCTTGAAAGAGAAAGAATGGGGTTTGTTGGGGGTGGGGGAGGCGAGGAATCCAGGACTTATTCTTGATTCACACCATACAATTGAATTGAGTTTTGCTAAAATGGGCAGTTGTGTTTCTGAGTAGGAGAAAGGTTATGAGTTCCTGACATCATATGAAAAACAAAACCAAGTGTCCTGAATACATCATTGTTGGGAGATCTTTGGCCAAATAAATTGATTAAATATCAAAATTAAGCAGCTTCATAAAGGTAGGGGTGTCATTTCCAAAGGAAACAAAATTAACTCCTTTTGCTTCCAAGTTATTCTTAGGGATTATATGGGAAACACAGCAGATTGTGAGTGTAATCAGAGAGCAAGGAATGTGCAATTGGCAATGCAGTTGACCATTCAGGCTTAAGTCCTAACTTTTCTAAAGGATATCTGGTCAAAGTCCTAGTGAGAACTGAGGGTGCTTGCTGGGCAGTGTGGTAGTGGCCATTCCTAAAGGGACCCTGTGAATGACTCAAACAGCCTCATGGATGTTTTTTATTTTTTATCTGAGGAAGACAGACATTAAAGACTTTTCTTTGGGTGATATTTAGAAAATAAACAGGTATGGCTGAGGAGACAGTCTTCTTTGAGGGTTTTCCTCCTAGAATATTGAGGTCAGGACAGCAAACTGACTTGCAAAGACTAAATCTGAAAATGTGAGCATAGGGAGACGTGACTAGTTAGTTCTATGAAGGAGTACATTTTCACATCTGAGAGCCAGTGAAGGTGGTCAGTGTCGACTCTGCGAACTTAGGGTGAGGAGTGAAATAAGCATGGATCAGTTCCATCTAACCTTGTCCCCAATGTAGCAGCTGTTACCGGTAAATATTGTCTTTGCAGTTCTTCCCACAGAGGATGCACCTGAGATGGCAATTAACCCCAGGCATATTCTCTGGACTCTTGGAATGGAACTATAACCACATTGGCCCCTTTTCTAAGTAATTACTGATATTACATTGATAATACTTGACTTACTTTGATACTTACTTTGTGAGTAGGGTAAAGACATGACTTGCTGCCCATTTCCCAGTTCACCTGGTTGCTGTTGGACCATGTTGGGAGGGTTGACAAGGAAACAGAACACCAGCAGGAGGCCTTTTGCTGCTCCAGGCAGGAGGTGAGGGACAGCACTTGAGTGGGCCTCAGGACAGCTTTGAGGATGTTCTGGGGGCAGAATCAGAAGCACCTTGCTCTTACAAGGATGTTGTGGGTTCCTGAGACTGGGAAGGATGAGGCAGGAGCAGGCATGGAAAAATAAAATAAGTAATCTATTAAGTCACATTAGATTTGAAATAGTGACAGCCTTAAGTAAAAAGAAATATCAAGTACCGAATAGCACCTGAAACAAAATCCTATTCACATAAAATCATACACATACTCACTCAAGTGCTAATGGTAAATGTCTCTTATGAAATTTAAATTTTGTATTTGGTGTGGCAGAATCATGGAGGGGCGAAGGCAATTCCAGCCCCAGCAACATCCCCACCAAGCCCACAGACCAAGGGAGGTCTTAGGTCTAGAACAACAAAGACATGCATTTTCTCCTCTGATATTGTAAGGGTCACTGTGGGACAGGTTAGAGTTCCAGGCTTAACAGTTTTCTCAAACCAGAAGCTACAGGGTGGCCACATATGTACCACACACAAGATTTTAAATAAAATTTGTGACCAGAGACCGAACACCGTGTTTTACACCACAATTTACTCTCCAGTGTCCCTTGGGGGGAAAATATTTAAAGAAAAATGTAACAACACTGAACCCACCTTCCTGAAGACCTTCTCTCAGCATTCATTCAAAAGCAGTGCACTGATGTGAGGTCCCATGCGCTCCAGGTCTCCCTACTCACCTGTCATCCTTCACTAACCCTCCAGCTGGCCCTGAAGGATGTGGGGCTCCTGTCTCCTGTAGGAAGATCCCAGACAATTGGATCTGAGACTGGGGATTTGCGCCAGGGAAAGAAGAATTCTGTTCTCCCACAACTTCAGTGGGAAATGGGGGCTGGGGGTGATGGTGTTTACTCCCAGGTGGGAGTTGGAGTCCTGGGTCTCAGGAACCACATATGCCCAAGCTTTTTCTCCAGTGGCCATGGGAGTCCATATTAAGAATAAACAAAATACAACATTAAAAACCAGATTCATGAGCAATCCAGGGCACCTACAGTGTCACAAAAACCCCAAAAACTATTTTTCAAAAAAAGAACTCACTCAAGGCCCAGGGCATGAATTAAGCTGCCAGAAATTTAATGGGACCTGGCAGTGAGCCTCAAAGTGTTTGTAGGTCAACAGGGCTTAGCCTCCCAATTCAGGCATGAATTCTCTGAGCATCCCTAAACCTACAATCACCATCAGGACCCAGGAAATTTCCAAGAATAAAGAGAAAGTCACTGGATGGGGAAATCTGATTTAGATTTTCTTTCACTCCTGCTCCCTGGAGTTAGTGCCAATCAGAAAAACCCTGATCCTGAAGCCAAAACCAATGTTAAAGTATTGTCAAATTGGCCATCAGAGGACAGACTTTTCCCAGCCAATAGACTGAACTCCAGGCAGAGACACCCAGGCTTGCTTTTAAAGTGTTGGCTTCCATAATCTAAGCATCGCAACTTGGCAGAGGAAATGGCTGGCATGTGAGGCTCTGCATCAGATGTGGCCTTCAATATTGTCTTGATTATGCTTGCAGCCCTGTAATTTACAGAGGATTTATTCTGCACCAAACTGTAGGCTCAGAGCTTTTTTCTGAGTTAGAGATTATATGGTAATCATTCAATAGAGCAAGAAGATGACTGAAGCTCCAATATTTTGGCTACCTGATATGAAGACCCGATTCACTGGAAAAGACCCTGATGCTAGGAAAGATGGAGGGCAGGAGGAGAAGGGGGTGACAGAGAATGAGATGGTTGCATGGCATCACTGAATCAATGGACATGAGTTTGAGCAAACTCCAGGAGATGGTGAAGGACAGGGAAGCCTGTTGTGCTGCAATCCATTGGTTGCATTTTTAAGGTTAATTAATATACATCCTACAAACAGACTGTACATTTTTTATCCCTTGTGTGATACAGTAGGTTCTCATTAGTTATCTATCTTATACATAGTAGTGTGTCCATGTCAATCCCAGTCCCTCAATTTATCCCTCCCATTGTCTTCCTTGTTGTCCATATGTTTGCTATCTACATCTATGTCTCTATTTCAGCTTTACAAGTAAGTCCATTTGTACAATTTTTTCTAGATTCCATATATATTTTGCTCCTGGACATATCCCTAAGGAAAACCATAATTCCAAAAGATACATGCATCCCATTGTTCATTGCAGCACTATTTACAATAGCCAGGTCATGGAAGTAAACTATGGTTTACTTTCACATCTGAAAGATGTGATTTTCCTTCACATCTGCTCCCTGGATTAGTGCCATCAGAGAAATCCTGAGTCTAAGTCATAAAGGTGCCACTCCATGGACTGTAACTCCATGGACTCCATGGACTCTTTACCACTCCATGGACTGTAACCTGCCAGACTCCCTTGTCCATAGAATTTTTCAGGCAAGAACACTGGAGAAGGTTTCCATTTCCTATTCTAGGAAATTCCAAACCCAGGGATGGAACCTCTGCCTCTTGGGTCTTTTGCATTGCAGGCAGATTCTTTACCACTGGGCCACCTGGGAGCCTGAGCCGTAGCCAAATATAGGTAATTGTCCAATTGGCCACCAGGTTTCTCCCAGTCAATGGGCTGAACTTGGTTCCCAGGGTTTTCTCTTAAAGTACTTGTTTCTAGGATCAAAACAACACAGTTTGGAAGGGGGAATGGCTAGCATGTGAGACTCTGCCTCAGGTTCTGGTTGTCCCTGTGGCCTTGGCTATTTCAATGCTTGTGGTCTTTGAATGTCAGATAGCCCTGCCACTTATGGAGGATTTATTCTGCACCGAACTCTGAGCTTAGTGTTTTTATCTGAGTCCAATATGGAACCCATTCAGTAGAGGGGAGAGAGATTCAGAGAGGGGCAGTAACTTCTTCCAAGGCACACAGCCTGTAAGTCATGGAACTGGAAGTTCTTTTTGTTGATGCTCTTAAATACTGCATTGTGCCAGCAGTGTTCTGCCCACTTTGAGCTTTGTAATAAAATCCTGGAGTCACAGGCTTTTCACTTCCAGGAGGAAGTTTTAAGGAGCATGAGATTCAGATTTTTTCCACATTGTTTTCTCTGAAGAATCTATTACTCCAAAAACTGTACAGATAAAATAACAATGGAGTAGCTCCACCCACTACAGTGGCTCTCAATGTCTTGTCCCCCAACAAGCAGCATCAACATCAATTGGGAACTTTTAAAAATTTTATTTTTAAAGATTTCATTTATTTTACCATTTATTTTATTTTTGGCTGTGGTGGGTCTTCACTGCTGCTATCAGGCTTTTTCTAGCTGCAGAGAGTGGGGCTACACTCTAGTTTTTGATGTGCCTGCCATTTATGCGGTGGCATTCCTTGCTGTGGAGGACAGGCTCTAAGCAATCCAGCTTCAGTTGTTGTGATTCATTGGCTCTAGATCACTGGCTCAGTAGTAGTCAATGAAAGGTGGGACCTTCTCAGACCAGGGGTAGAATTAGTGTCCCCTGCATTGCAAGGCAGGTTCTTAACCATTGGACCATCAGGGAAGCCCTGAGAACTTTTTAAAAAGTGACTTTTGAGCCCCATGCCAAACCTACTGATCCAGAAACTCAGAGGGTGAGACCCACATCAGTGCTTGAATAAGCACTTCCCTTAGTCCTCACCACATCCATCAAAGAGGCTGAGCTTCCTCACTGTGAGAGTGCAGGGGAAACAGGGATGTGGGATGAAGGTCCTCTCTGGCTCAGTTCCACCCTCATTTCCACTCTTTTAGAGCTAGTGGTGAGGCAGCCCCATTGTTAACCTGGTAGCAAACTTTCAGTCTTATGTCTGAACGCTTAGCAGTCTGTCTCACAGACTTCCAGTTAGTGCAGGGTTAACAGTCAACGTTGGACTCTGTGTGTGTGTGCATATGTGCATGTGTGTGCATGTGTGTTCATGTGTGTAAGTTTATAGAGCACTGGGATCCATTCAGTACACCTCAACCCCCAACCATTGTCTTCCACCTTCTCAACTGCCCAGAAAGGAATAGATGGGTTGAGGTCTAAGTGATGGAACAGGTACTAAGCCAGAGGACTCCTGCCTGGTTCCAGGATGCAGATTGATCATGCCCATCCCCTAAATATTCACATCCTTATCCCTGGAATATGTGAATTTGATCATTTATATTCAGGGGGAACTTTGCAGTTGTGATGAACTTTTTTGAGATGTGCAGATCAGGCTAGTTATCCAGTGAGCCAGATGTAATCACAGGGTCCTTACAGAGAGGGAGACAGGAAGGAAAGAAGATGTTATACTGCTGGCTTTAGAAATGGAGGAGGAGGCCAGGAGCCAATGAGTGCAGGTGCTTCCTGGAAGACAAGCAAACAACTCACTCCTAGAGCCTCCAGAGGGAGCACAGAACGTCCTGTGGACTTCTCATTTCTAGAGCTCTAAGGGAATAAACCTGTGTTGCTTTAAGACACTGGAGCCTTTGTTTATTGTTACAGCTGCAATTGGACTTAATACACCATCTTTCTGGGACTTCAGCAAACCCTTGAAGCTCCTTCCCAGCTGTGCCAACACATGCCATCTTTACAGTCTGCATCACCTAGTCCTCCCTCCCAATGTCCCTGCACCTGGGTGGTTCCTCACAGCATTCTAGTCTCAACATGAATGTTTCCTCTTTAAGGAAGCTGTCTCTGATTAGGTCATGTCCTCATAACCCCATTGCTGCTGCCATGTGCCCCTCCACTTCAACACACCCGCAGGGAACTCCCTTAGGACCCACTGACCTACAAAGTACCCACTTCTGTAAGCCTGCCCCCTGACATCACACTCTCACATCAGTATTTGCTTAATATCTCTTTCCTTCTGGACTGAAGGCCAGAGTCTGGCTTGACTGTGGCTAAGTAGATGTTTGTGGGATGAATGGATGGTGCAGGAGGTGTGAGGAGGCCAGCTGACTCCAGCTCAGCTGTCACTGTGTCTTCACCCCAACCTTCCTCTCTTTCCTATTCTCCCATCAGTCATTCATTCAATGAACATTACTCATTGAGGGTCTGTAACAAGTTTTGAGAACTTGGAGTCATGTTATATCTCTAGGTCTAAGTTTTCTCTTGTGTGAAATGGAGGTAATGCAGGTCCCTTCAGTTTCTCCTGACATTCAAGCCTGTCTTCTGCACTCATGATACTCCTTGTCTGACGCTTCTTTATTTGTGGACTTGTAAAGAAAGGAACCTGTAGGTTTGAAGGAAGTGGGTGCATGCATGCATGCTCAGTCATACCTGAGGGGTGTAGCCCAAAAGCTCCTCTGCCCATCAATTTTCCAGGCAAGAATGCTGGAGTATGTTGCCATTTCCTCTTCCAAGGGAATTTCATGACTTAGGGATCAAGCCCAAGTCTCTTGGGTCTCCTGAATTGACAGGCAGGTTCCTTACCACTGCATGAACTGGGAAGATTTGGAGGAGGCGCAGGAACAATATAACACAGATTGTGATTCCAAGACTTCAAAGATGGTCCTTTTTAAAATTGAGAGTATATCTGCAGCCACTTGCTCTCTGACAGAGTGATAGACCTCCAGGTGATTCACACTGTGCTGCGATGATGTGGCAGTTTTCAGAAGTGTGGGACATGCTGGGAGCGAGGACTGATAGTGAAAAGTGAAAGTCATTCCATCGTGTCTGACTCTTTGTGACCCCATGGACTATACAGTCCATGGAATTCTCCAGACCAGAATACTGGAGTGGGTAGCTTTTCACTTTTCCAGGGGATCTTCCCAACCCAGGGATCAAACCCAGGTCTCCCACACTGCAAGTGGATTCTTTATCAGCTGAGCCACAAGTGAAGCCCAAGAATACTGGACTGGGTAGCTTATCCCTTCTCCAGCAGATCTCCCCAACCCAGGAATTGAACTGTGGTCTCCTGTATTACGGGCAGATTCTTTACCAACTGAGCTATCAGAGAAGTCCCCCAAAGACTGATAAGGAAGCTCTAAATGTAGCCAGACTCCAAGTAGGCCATTCAAGGAATTGGGAACATGGAGGGTATTCAGGGGACCTTTCCTGCCTGAGAAGTAATCACCTGTGAAGTTATGACAGAGAAACTCAGACACAGACACAGGTGTCAGTGGTAAAGTCAACTTTTATTCAAAACTATACAATACAGGAAAACATACCCCGTTATGTAAATGGACTTCATTCACAATTCAACAGGTGCAAGTATGGATTCAATACCAAGAAGCAGAGTTTTGCTGGCTGGTAAATTCTGAAGAGATGATATCACTTCTGGGAGGAATTCTGGCTAAACCAATTTTCTTGCTGAACACTTTATCAGATAACAAGAGTGGACAGTGAGGAATTCTGGTAACATTTTGGGGGTGACCTGATATTAAGAGTGTGGTTTCTTCCTAAACAGAGTTACAATTCTTATTCAAAGTGAATTTTATGTGAAAACCTTCAGACACTCCTGGGAGAAGTTCAGGAACCTGAATAATTGTTGATCAAACAAAGAATGGTTTTAGTTGAGAGGATTTTGTTGGGACACTGGGTGGACTGAGCAAACACTGATGTAGTGAAGTGTGTGGCCAACTTGGGAACAGGTGAAGATCACTGCTGCTGGGCAGGGAGGGCTCAGGCAGGTCACATGGGCTTGGAATAAAGAGGAAATACTTTGTAAGATTTCCATGATCTGAGTAATATTCTCTCGATCTCTGCAATGGTTGTTGGGAAATGATTTTGTTGCTAGACAGAGAAGCAGGAATGGAGAGAAAGGAAAGGGCACAACCTGCATCTTGGCTTGATCAGAGCAGTCGTGTTGGACACACATAGGTGGACAGACACAGGAGATGCCATGGCCTTGGCTGTTTGCAGGCAGCTTGGGTGTGGATGTGGCAAAAACATAGAGAGGAGGATGACCACCAGAATATTGATGGGTACACTGTAATCTTGCCTTTTCTTCACGGTGATGGGTTTCTATGAACTGAATATTTGTTCCCTATCTCCTACTCTACCTCACACACAGACACACACCACAAATTCCATACCTTGAAGCTTTACTCCCCAGGGTGATGGAAGTTGAAGTTACCTTAGGATATAACTAGATTTGAATGAGATCATGGAGCTGGAGATCCTTGAGTCATTCAGTGCCCTTAGAATCAAATGAAGAGACTTGTGCTCCCCTTCACACACCAAATGAGGAAACTAGGAACATTGTTCCCTCCACAACCTAACTTCACTGCCTCTCTGATCTCAGGCTTTCAACCTCCAGAATTGGAAGATGTTAATTTTCTTTGTTTAAGCCCCTCAATGAGTATGGTTATAATGGCATGAATTGACTCAGACACACATAAATGGGATAGAAAGAGTGTACAGGAAGGTAGGAGATATTTTAGGGCACATAACTTTTTTTTTCTTCAAATATCACACAGCACACAACAAGAAGCTGGAAAAGGTGGGAATGAGGCAAAACAGCCCATATTACACGGTGAGCTCAGGGGCACAAAGCAATACCTCTTTCCCTACTGGATTTGGCACAAGCATCTCACAAGTACTGATGAGGAAAAATGCAACCACTAGCCCATTCAGGTACATCCACTGCTTTGCCTAATTCATGTCTCACCTGGAAGTCAGTACCAAGGAGCCTGAAAGCTCACTCCAATATTTATTTGCAGAAAATGTTCCAACTATGACTTAGAGCCCTAAATCTATAGGAAGAGGAGAGTCATGTGTATCAACACAGCCTCCATCCTCAGTTGCTCCCATTAAAGTGGTTGGTAAAATGAAGGATATACACCTAACTTGAATTATATTTGTGTATAAAAATCATTTTAAGTTTGGATAAATACAATTTCAAACTGATGGCTTTCATTTAAAATATCTAATTATTCAGGTCACTTAAAAACAGTATCAGCTTTTTCACAATGAAGGAAACTATAAGCAAGGTAAAAAGACAGCCTTAAGAATGGGAGAAGATAATCGCAAATGAAGCAACTGACAAAGAATTTATCTCAAAAATATACAGGCAGCTCCTGCAGCTCAATTCCAGAAAAATAAACAACCCAATCAAAAAATGGGTCAAAGAACTAAACAGACATTTCTCCAAAGAAGGCATACAGATGGATAACAAACACATGAAAAGATGCTCAACATCACTCATTATCAGAGAAATGTAAATCAAAACCACAATGAGGTACCATCTCACACTGGTCAGAATGGCTACTATCAAAAAGTCTACAAGCAATAAATGCTGGAGAGGGTGTGGAGAAAAGGGAACCCTCTTAAACTGTTGGTGGGAATGTAAACTAGTACAGCCACTATGGAGAACAGTGTGGAGATTCCTTAAAAAAACTGGAAATAGAACTGCCTTATGATCCAGCAATCCCACTGCTGGGCATACACACTGAGGAAACAGAATTGAAAGAGACACGTGTACCCCAGTGTTCATCGCAGCACTGTTTATAATAGCCAGGACATGGAAGCAACCTAGATGTCCATCGGCAAACAAATGGATAAGAAAGCTGTTGTACATATACACAATGGAATATTATTCAGCTATTAAAAAGAATGCATTTGAATCAGTTCTAATGAGGTGGATGAAACTGGAACCTATTATACGGATTGAAGTAATTCAAAAAGAAAAACACCAATACAGTATAATAATGCATATATATGGAATCTAGAAAGATGGTAATGATGACCCTATATGCAAGACAGAATAAGAAACACGGATGTAAAGAGCAGACTTTTGGACTCTGTAGGAGAAGGTGAGGGTGGGATGATTTGAGAGAATAGCATTGAAACATGTATATTACCATATGTGAAATAGATCACCAGTCCAGGTTCCATGCATGAGACAGGGTGCTCAGGGCCAGTGCACTGGGATGACCCTGAGGGATGGGATGGTGGGGGAGGTGGGAGGAGGGTTCAGGATGGGGAACACATGTACACCCATGGCTGATTCATGTGAGTATATGGCAAAAACCACACAATATTGTAAAGTACTTAGCCTCCAGTTAAAGTAAATAAATTTATTTTCTTTAACTGGAGGCTAATTACAGTGCAGGAGACCTGGGTTCGATCCGTGGGACAAGAATATCCTCTGGAGAAGGATATGGCAACCCACTCCAGTATTCTTGCCTGGAAAATCCCATGGACGGAGGAGCGTAATAGGCTACAGTTCATGGGGTCGAAAAGAGTCGGACATGACTGAACGACTTCACTTCACTTAAAGTAAATAAATTAATTTACACATACACATACAAACAGTATCAGGCAAAGCACAAATTAAAATGTTTGGGATTCAGGCAAAACTACACTGTGACACAAGTTCAGTTCAGTTCAGTCACTCAGTCGTGTCCGACTCTTTACGACCCCATGAATCGCAGCATGCCAGGCCTCCCTGTCCATCACCGACTCCCGGAGTTCACTCAGACTCACGTCCATCGAGTCAGTGATGCCATCCAGCCATCTCATCCTCTGTCGTCCCCTTCTCCTCCTGCCCCCAATCCCTCCCAGCATCAGAGTCTTTTCCAATGAGTCAACTCTTCACATGAGGTGGCCAAAGTACTGGCGTTTCAGCTTTAGCATCATTCCTTCCAAAGAAATCCCAGGACTGATCTCCTTCAGAATGGACTGGTTGGATCTCCTTGCAGTCCCAGGGACTCTCAAGAGTCTTCTCCAACACCACAGTTCAAAAGCATCAATTCTTCGGCACTCAGCTTTCTTCACAGTCCAACTCTCACATCCATACATGACGACTGGAAAAACCATAGCCTTGACTAGACAGACCTTTGTTGGCAAAGCAACGTCTCTGCTTTTGAATATGCTATCTAGGTTGGTCATAACTTTCCTTCCAAGGAGTAAGCATATTTTAATTTCACAGCTGCAGTCACCATCTGCAGTGATTTTGGAGCCCAGAAAAATAAAGTCTGACACTGTTTCCACTGCTTCCCCATCTATTTCCCATGAAATGATGGGACCAGATGCCATGATCTTCGTTTTCTGAATGTTGAGTTTTAAGCCAACTTTTTCACTCTCCTCTTTCACTTTCATCAAGAGGCTTTTTGAGTTCCTCTTCACTTTCTGCCATAAGGGTGGTGTCATCTGCATATCTGAGGTTATTGATATTTCTCCCGGCAATCTTGATTCCAGCTTGTGCTTCTTCCAGCCCAGTATTTCTCATGATGTACTCCTAAATGTGGTCATATGAAAAATAATTTTTTGAAAAACTTTCCTTGCCATCAAGAAATATACGTTACTCTTTAAGATTAGCTAACCATGGGTAAGAAAAGGGTGTCCTTATATGAGGTTGGAAAGTTACTCTGATGTGACTGGAGGGGTACTCAGACCTCAGACTCTGTGGAGAACCTAACTGGTCACTCCAGAGCCAGAAGATTCTGCTTATCTTCTTCAGTACTTGAGACTTTTATAGGCTTTTCTAAGTCCATCAAAGTGGGGTTAAATTGATTTTATTCAATAGACATTTTAAACCCTAAGTCATCAATCCCTTTTATTAACGACCTACAATAGGGTGAGATTAGTAATAATGTTACTCATAAACATCTCTGTTTTTTGAAGACAACTGGGTAGGCAATTCTGTGGGCAGTTTTTATTCACTACTGATATCTGAATATCACTACTATTCCCCCATTCTTAGGCTGGCGAGCCAAGGTCTTTGCCAGGTGGAGGAATCTGCCCATTTCTGAGTAGTGAATGATTAGCTGAAGGGATGAGAAGGATCCCTCCAATTGTCAGACAATATAAATGTAGGAAAGGGCTGTTCAGGAGACTTCCCGTGATGTGAGTGCAAATGTGGAAATTTCAGAATATAAGTTAGGGACGTTCCCATGGGATTACAATTACTATGAGATCAGAAAGAACATTGTTTTAAAGTAGCTATTTGAAACTAACTCTCTGAAAAAACTCCAGGTTTTGATACAGAAGCTACCAAAGTCACAGAAGCTACCAAAGTAGCCAGACTCCAAGTGGGTCATTCTTGGTGTATGAGAATCTGGGGATATGTGGAAGAAGCCTTCTTGCCTGAGCAGTAGTCAGCTGAAGGAATTATGTCCAAGGATAATCAGAGACAGAGACAGGTGTGAGAGGTGACATCAAATATTACTTAGGATGATGACAATAGAGGCAAGGATACCCTAGCATCTGTCTTTGTTCAAGTTCAACAGAACCAGGTGGTAGGTACTCACAGCTAAGAAGCAGTGTGTTTCCTAGCTGGTAAATTCCTAAGGGGAGACATGAGGTCTGTGGAAGATTCTGGCTGAACCAAGCTAATAGATTTTCTGCTAACAGCAGCCCAGCTGGACTGGGTACTAATAGAGAACAGTGAGGAATTTTGATCAGATTTTTGCAGTGATCATATATCAAGAGTTGGGTTCTTGCTGAACTGACTTAGAATCTTGTTCAAACTGAATTTTACAAGGAAGCTCTCAGATAATTCTAGGAGAAGGTTCATGAGCCTGAATAAATTTTGGTCAGAATAAGAATGATTTCCCAGTTTCACTTCTGTAACCTGGTGAGCAGAAACATCTAGAGGGGACACAGTAGACATTCTCTCTCAGTTAACTTTCGGTCTTCTCCTAAGCTTTTTCTTGGGGACAAATATTTCACTTGCCATCTTAGTAAACAAAGCCTGTTGCAGCCAAAAGGCCATTATCTACTAAATTCCGCCTCCCCCCAAGACAGTGTGCCCTAAGGTAGTTAAGATGCATATCATATGAATGACTTAAAGAAGCCCAGACTCTTCCCTCTTCACATACATAAAAAAGCATGGAAAGGTACTCCCCTAGTGGTCCAGTGGTTAAGAATCCACCTGTCAGTGCAAGGGACAAAGGTTGGATCCCTGGTCTGGGAAGATCCCACATACTGTAGAGCAACTAAATGCATGCCTTACAACTACTGAGCACTGGACTAAAGCCTGGGAGCCATGAATACTGAAGCCCACGCACCCTGGAGCCCATGCCTTGCAATGAGAGAAACCACCAAAATGAGAAGCCAACGCACTTCAAGTAGAGAGTGAGTCTTCCTTACTGCACTCAGTAAGGAAGACCCAGCACAGCCAAAATAAGTAAATAAATAAGATCAGAAAAATAAATAATTTTAAATTGTATGAAAGTCATTAGTTTGTGTGTATCTTTTTTCTCATAGGCAGTAAAGTTTTGATGTTTTCTGAATTTTTCTTTGGCAAATGAAGAAAATACACTGGCTCTCCCTTATAACTTTTGAACAGTTCCTCAGAGTTATCTGAGAAGCCATCTTTCCAACTACAATCTTCTGTAAAGTAAGTCACCAAATAAAACATATTTGTCATGTTTTAGGTTGTGCATTTTTTGTCATTTGGCATGAACTTCTAAGACGTTAAACCAACCCACACTGTCTGTCCTGTCCCTACTCACCAGAGTTCAAGGAATTGGATGAAAACTGTCAACTAAAACATTAGTAACCACCTGAAAGTAGAGAGTTGTTTTATTGGGTGGGAATATTTAGGATCCAATCCTGGGCTTCCAAGGTGGCTCAGACAATAAAGAATCTGCCTGGAATGTGGGAAACTAGGGTTGGATATCAGGGTTGGAAAGATCCCCTGGAAAAAGAAATGGAAACCCACTCCAGGGTTCATTTCTGGAGAGTACCACGGACAGAGGAGACTGACAGGCTACAGTCCATGGGATTACAAACTGCCAGACATGACTGAGCAACTAACTAACATACACATAAGACATAAGATAAGAAGCCTGGGATACAGCATTTCAGTAGCTCTGAGAAAATTGCTCCAAGGAAGCAGAAGAGGGAGACAGGCTACATACAAGTTTGTAACAAAGACAGAAGGCAGTCTGAACATCAAAGATTGTTGTGAGGTTAAAAAAAAAATCAGAAATCAAATTAAGGAATTTAGCACTGTATGTATGGGAAGATGCAAGCCTCTGGGCTCCCTGAATCCATCCCTTTCCTATGCACTTCAGCTCTCTGGGATCAAATCCTGTTTCCTTGTTCACCTTAAGGGGTGGCAGATGGTTGCTTCTTGCATTCCCCCAGTTTCTCAGTCATCACTGTGGGGTGGCAGCATTTTCTAGATTGGAGGTCTGGGAGCCCTCATTCACAGTTTGAGGCCAAAAATCGCTGATGGCTGCAATATTTCTTGTTTACTGAAATGGCAGAAAATATTTTATTTCATAAAACTTTCTGTGCTTTCTATTCAATTTTATTGTGAACCTAAAGCTGCTGTAAAACACAATGCCTACATTCAAAAATATCCCTGGAAGCCTTGGGCTCAAATTTTTATTGATCTGCATAATTTTTTTCAAGGAAACAATTCTTGCTCATTTAGGGTCAAAAACAGTTTTAAAATTGCTTTTTTTTTTTTTTGCAGCTTCAAAGCAAGTAAAATGTTTTAAAATTACCTACATGCATTCTTTAAAAAACTATATTACCTCATTAAGCTTTTGAGAAATTTTGTATACAAATCTCTGTGAAAAAATTTAAACTTATGTGACATGTACATGACTGTAAAATTTTATAAATATCTATTTGGTTAATTACTTGGCTGAGCCTAGTCTTAGCCACCCACATGGAATCTTTGCTCTTCCTTGGTGCCCTGTGTATTTGTATCTCCATACTCAGTCGTGTCTGACTCTGTTACCCCATGGATTATAACCCAGGCTCCTCTGTCCATGAAATTTTTCAGGCAAGAATACTGGAATGGATTGCCATTTCCTCCTCCAGGGGTTCTTATCAACTCAGGGATCAAACCCACATCTCCTTGGTCTCCTGAATTGGCAGGTGGATCCTTGGCCACTGCACCACCCGGGAAGTGTAAGGATCTTCTAGTTATGGCACAGGGACACTTAGTTGCAGAATATGGGATCCAGTTCCCTGACCAGGGAATTGACCCAGGGCCCCCTGCATTGGAAGTATGGAGTCGAGCCCCCAGACCACAAGAGAAGTTCTAGGATAGAAAGATTTATTGAAAGATCTAAAGTATACAGTCCTGACTACAGAGTTGATTTTTCTCCTCTGGTCTAATCAAGCAGCAGGAGGTCTAGGAGACCTGAGGCTCAGAATGTCTATCACTGGAGATGAATCTATTCTCTCCTATTCCCTCCCCAAACTGTATATTGTCACCCTGCTTATTTAAGTTATATGCAGGGTACATCATGAGAAACACTGGGCTGGATGAAGCACAAGCTGGAATCAAGATTACCAGGAGAAATATCAATAACCTCAGATATGCAGATATGCAGATGACACCACCCTTATGGCAGAAAGTGAAGAAGAACTAAAGAGTGTCTTGATGAAAGTGAAAGAGGAGAGTGAAAAAGTTGGCTTGAAACTCAACATTCAGAAAACTAAGATCATGGCATCTGGTCCCATCATGGCAAATGGATGGGGAAACAATGGAAACAGTGACAGACTTTATTTTGAGGGGGCTCCAAAATGACTGCAGATGGTGAGTGCAGTCGTGAAATTAAAAGACACTTGCTCCTTGGAAGAAAAGTTATGACCAAACTAGACAGCATATTAAAAAGCAGAGACATTACTTTGCCAACAAAGATCCATCTAATCAAAGCTATGGGTTTTCCAGTGGTCATGTGTGAATGTGAGAGTTGGACTATAAAGAAAGCTGAGCACTGAAGAATTGATGCTTTTGAACTGTGGTGTTAGAGAAGACTCTTGAGAGTCCCTTGGACTGCAAGCAGATCCAACCAGTCCATCCTAAAGTCCTGAATATTCATTGGAAGGACTGATGCTGAAGCTGAAACTCCGATACTTTGGCCACCTGATGCAAAGAACTGACTCATTTGAAAAAACCCTGATGCTGGGAAAGATTGAAGGCAAGAGGAGAAGGGGATGACAGAGGATGAGGTGGTTGAATGGCATCACCGACTTAATGGGCATGAGTTGAGTAAGCTCTGGGAGTTGGTGATGGACAGGGAGGCCTGGTGTGCTGCAGTCCATGGGGTGGCAAAGAGTCAGACATGACTGAGCAACTGAATTGCACTGAACTGAACTGAACTGATTCCCTCCCACCCCCAACCCCCTGCACTGGCTATGGGAACAGCTTGGGTGAATCCTGATTCATTGGTGACACCATGAAATATGTGAGACTAATTTCAATCCCTGGGGTTTGCCCTCCTCACTGTTGTAAACAATAGAGGGTAAGTTCAAGGGATGAAGACTTAGGCTGTTCACTAGCAGGGAGAAGATTGCAAAACAACAACAACAACAACAAAGCATTGGGGAGTTCTCACATAATAAGGAGCTCTTGCTCAACAATTCCAGAGCCAAACCCTCAGCAAGCAATGTATCACTGGATCCTACTAAAAATCCCATAAGTTCTGTGTGCAGCATTATATTCATTGTGGGGGAAAACAAAGCTCTGCCTAATGTCCTCCCGGCCCTAAATCTACTTCCTCCCCAGAATAAACAATCCCGGTCTCTGAATCCTTAGCAGGGAAACTTCCTTTGGCTGCATTCTGTTTAGATGCCCTGTGAAGATTATATTTACGAGTCAACTTCACTGTGAGATGAGATACCCAGATCGTGGGTCAAATATTAATTTCTGGGAGAATCTGAAAGGGAATTCCTAGAAGAGATTAGCACTGGAATCAGTATACAAAGTCAAGAGATCAGCCCTCATCAGTGTGGGGTGGGCATCCTATTATCCTCTGGGGGCTTGAATGGGACAAGCACTACTGCTCTCACTCTCTCATCTTGGCCATGAACACTGGAGCTTCCGTCTCCTGAACCTTGAAACTCCAGGACATACACAAGTGGTCCCCTGGCTACCAGGCCTTCAGCCTTGACTTAGAGCTACACCATCACTTCTCCTACTTTTCAAACTTAAAATTAAGTCTGAATTATACTAGAGTTATTCCTAGTTCTCTAGGCAGCAGGCAGTGAGACTCTTCAGCCTCTGTGATCATGTCAGCCTCTTCTCAAACTACATATGTGTTTATATATAAGGTGAATCCTGAACAAATGTGCTCGAACTGCTCAGGGTCACATCAGTTCAGTTCAGTCTCTCAGTTGTGACCCAACTCTTTGTGACCCCATGGACTGCAGTACACCAGGCTTCCCTGTCCATCACCAACTCCTGGAGCTTGCTCAAACACATGTCCACTGAGTCAGTGATGCCATCCAACCATCTCACCTTCCGTTGTCTCCTTCTCCTCTTGCCTTCAATCTTTCCCAGAGTCAGAGTCTTATCCAGTGAGTCAGTTCTTCCCATCAGGCAGCCAAAGTATTGGAGTTACAGCTTCAGCATCAGTCCTTCCAATGAATATTCAGGACTAATTTCCTTTACAATTGACTGGCTTGATCTCCTTGCAGTCCAAGGGACTCTCAAGAGTCTTCTCCAAAACCACAGTGCAAAAGCATCAATTCTTTGGCACCTAGCTTTCTTTGTAGTCCAATTCTCACACCCAAACATGACTACTGGAAAAACCATAGCTTTGACTAGATGGGTCTCTTAGATGAGGCTTTTTACACAGTAAATTTGGTCTACATCATATGTAGTTGGTTGAATCTAAGGATGAAGAACTGAAGATACAGAGAGCCAACTGTGAATGATATGTAATATATATCATTTTCTGATAGGGAGGGACTGGAATTTTAGTGGGAATTATCAGCCAATTCTGATATGACCAACCAGCCAAAATGATACATAACAAAAGTGAAGTCACTCAGTCCTGTCTGGTTCTTTGCAACCCCATGGACTGTAGCCTACCAGGCTGCTCCATCCATGGGATTTTCCAGGCAAGAGTACTGGAGTGGATTGCCATTTCCTTCTCCAGGGGATCTATATTTTTGTTAATTTAGCATTTTACTAAAAGAAATTGGAAGTCTGCCCACCACCCAATTATGTCCATGAGGAACACTATCCACACACATTAGGCATGGAATGGGGAGAACCAGGTTCAACCACGTTGCCAGTGTGGAAAACATATTGTCGAAATGAGGACTTTGCTTTGGCAGTGAAGCACACACAAAGGCAGAAAACTGAGACTCATGCTCTGACTGGTAGAAGCATGAAAAATAGCAATGCAAAGGTCATGGACTTAGTCAATAGTGAGAACCCTCTGAGAGTTCCGCACTGATAGTTCATGGGATACTGAGTATGTTCCCCTTTGTGTATACTGACCCACTAAACAGTCACAGAAGAAAACTAGGAGCTAAGAGCTGCACCAAAGTCTTACAAATTACCCGAGAAACAAAAGAATCCCCTGCAATGATGGAGACCGAGGGCAATTCCAGGGTCAGGAAGATTCCCTGGAGAAGCCAAAGGCAAAACACATGTTAAAAAAAAGAATAATACGTCATGGAGGACAGCAGCAGATTTTCCATGAGACTTTCTTTATTTCATTTAACTAATTTTATTGGGGTAGATTTGGTCTATAATGTCCTACTATTTTCTTGCTACACAACACAATAAATAGGTCATATCGATGCATTTATTCACCCTAATTTTAGATTTTCTTTCGGTTGGGTAACCTGGAGGATCTTTTTATCCTTGCCAAGTTCTCTGCTTCAAAAATCTGTTTGTTTAACACCGAAAGCATTCTGTGTTGGGATATAGCCACTTAACACTGTTGCCATAGCTTCAGGTGAATGGCCAAGGGATTCAGTATAGACAACCCACGTATCCATTGTCCCCAGATCAGCCCTCCAAGCCAGGCTGGCACAAAACATTGAGCAGAGCTCCATGAGCTCTATGATAGGTTCCCGGTGGTTATCCAGTCTAAACATAGTGGTGTGTACATGACTTCCCTCAAGGCCCAACCATTCTTCCCACACACCCACGCCCCGCTCCCCCCACAAACACACACACAAACCAGGAGTTCATATTCTAAGTCGTGAGTCTTTCCGTTTCTGCAAGTAAGTTCATTTGGGTCATTTCCTTTTGCATTCCACGTATAAAGGGTGTCATACGCGATTTCCCGACAATTTCTTGACAAATTTCTCCCCAGGAGTAACTTTAACACGTGGGTCTACACGTGGACACAGCGGGTTCGTATCAGAGTCTAAAAGCACATGTACATGAACGTCCCATCCTCTCCCAGACTCTATAATTCCCCACTGCCATCTTGCGCCACCGCCACGGCCCTCTGCCGCCCTCTAACATGGTTCCTTTTCCCTTTCGCGATGAACATATGTCTGAAACCCTGGGTCTGTTGCCTTCATGATGTCCCCAAGTTCTAGATTTCAGTTTCAAGGTGCACAAAAGAAAGCTGATAGGCAACCCCCTATGCAGGGGGCTCCATGTGATGGCATACATCCTCACCACAGGGAGGACAGGGGCTGAGGCTTATCCAGATGATCCTGGGACGTCCCAAGTCTCTGAGAATCTCCAACAGCTGAGCCCGAAGCCGGGCAAGTCTCGCTTCCAGGAGAACACCCCGAGGTCTGTAACTCTCCTGAGGGGCGGGATAACGCTCTTGCCTTAAACAGGGCAGCACAGCGGTGTGTCGCAGCAGCTTCTCCAGGACGGCCGCGGACAGGAGGTTCCCACACAGGCTGACGGCCCTGAGCTGGGAGCAGCGGCTCAGGGCAGGCAGGAAGGCCTCCAGCTGGGAGTCCGTGATCCCACACGCGTCCAAGTCCACTTCCTGGAGGGTGGCTGCGACTTTCTCCAGCAGAACTTGGAGGAGCTCAGGCCGAAAGTCAGTCATGGGGACACCGCTGAGATCCAGGCTCTTGAGCTGACTGATGTCTGGGCTCTGGGACACGTGGGTCAAGTCTGATTCTGTAAGCCGGCACTTGGTTATTGACAGGCTGTCCAAGGGGGACCTCAGGCACCTGGGGAGAAACCAAGCAATTAGCTCTTGGGAACCGAGTGCCAGGTAGCACACAGCTGATAGACAAAAGGTTGCTACAAAGACTGACATTAGCCTGACCATCCACTGAGGGTCAACACGCCGATTTGCCCCGTCTCATTCTAGTTGGAGGGCTGTCAGCCTCACTGTGGCACCGAATCCCTGCACAGTGTCTCAAAGACACTCTCTCCTCATCTATCGAGCGGAGTACCACGTGCTCCACTTCCTTCTGAGGACGAGTGAAGATCATGGCATGGCAAGAACATGCTGTGAGGAGAGCCATAGAGCACCTCCATCGAGTGTGGACATTATTGAATATTAGCGTGAGAAGGAGATCGAAAAATGGTTTCGGGTAAGGCTTCCTTCAGCCCCAGGTGGAGCCCCAGATCCTACATCTCTGGCCAGGCCAGGCTCTAGGGAGACGTGCCTCAGGAACCAACTGTAGAGCACCACACCATCTCTTACAGACAGGGCCTTTACAACAGGGTTCACTGGGGGCACCGACCTGGGGAGCACAGAGCTTCTCTTCAGGGATGCTCTCATCTGATGTCGTTTCCCCACTTCAGTGTCCTGTTCGCTTCCCTATTTTTACCGTGATAACATAGATGCCTCCAAGTTAGGAGGAAATTACCGACTCTGGAGAGGCCAACACCCCCAGATAATACTCTCTACTGCCTCACAGGCCCCACTCGATCAGTTTCACCCCCTCCCTTGACTTGCGGGGTTGTGGGACACCACACCCCAGGACAGAGCACCGTGAGAGACGGTCCTTTGGACGTTCTAATGTTGCGTTTAAGGTTACCACACTCACCTGAGCATCTGGTCCAGGCAGCCTTCAAGGAAGGAAGGAGACTCCAGATGGAGGTCCCGGAGGTGGCCCAGCCTCCGGAACTGGGAGGTGATTTGCACAACGTGATCGTGCTCCTGCTTCTTGAAGGCAGACACGTGGACGTGGGAGAGATGGAGTCTCTGCAAGTTACTCATCTCACCCAGGAAAGGGGCGAGTGTGGCCAGGGTGGACAGACTCCAGGTGCAACTCACTTGCACCTCCTGGATACAGTCCAGCTGCACCGTGCTCAGGACCTTCACGATCTTGTCCATTGGCATGGAGACGATCTTCAGCTTCTTGCAACATAGGTGGATGGAAGACTTTCTCTGCTCCACCCACCGAAGGAAGTAGGTGAGGAAGTTGTCCAGGGTCCTTTTCTTCAGGCACAGGTCTAGAAAAACTTTCAGTGGAGTCGAGGGCTGCCTCATCATTGACCTGGGCTCAGCCACTGCTGCCATCCGTGAGCCTGAGCACCCATAACTGCTGGCTCCAGACCACATGCTCCAGAAGTTCTGGCCCGTCTTTCGTAAATCTAGCACCTGAAGTTTGCACCTCCTGGGAGAAGAAGGAGATTGGTAATGATGTAGTAAGATCCACACCGTCAAAAATATATAAACAAACAAACAAACAAACAGAAATCGAAAAAGCAAAACAACAGCCTCCCATTTCGTCACCAGCTGCCTTGCCCTCTTCCTTCTCTGCCTCACTTTCCTCCATTCCCCTTTGCCCTCTTTTCCTGTCTGATTGTCCACTCTAGTAAGTCTAAGCATGACTGGGTAGAGGTGGGGGATAGTCTAGAAGGCTCCCCTTCATTTAAGGCACCCTTACGCTACCAGAAGGTACTTCTCATAGCCAACCAAGGCTTCTTCGTTGCTATCTCCAGAACCCCCTGATCCATCCCGTTCCATCTACGTTCTCTCAGCCCAGCCGTCTTCCTTGGGACTGCCAGGATTTGACCAGGTTCCCATGACCGACTCACCTGGATCGAACCTTCTGGGCAAGCAGAACATCCAGTGCTTCCAGCATGGCTTGTAGGGGCCCCACATGAGGCAGGTCAATCAGGGCCCCCAGAGGCAGGCGGACAAAGGGCCAGGTTTGCACCATGGCTTTTAGGGTCTCAGTCCGATATCCGTCAAAGGCTTCCAGGAAGAGGGACGGGAAGAGCTCCGTGGGCAGACTCTCCAGAGTAGAAACGTCCAAGTGTTTGGCCCTCAGCAAGTGCCTTCCTGCCAGGTCAAGGAGTCTGGGTGGGGTTGGGGCACTCATCCTGACTCTGCTCCAAGACGACTCCTGTGGAAGCTGCCAGGGATCAAGGGATCCGTTTTAGACAATGCAGGAGCACACCTTACACGGTCTCCCTTCCCTTCCATGTAAGCCACTCAGGGCCAAGGTCACTGTGCTAGCGGGGGTGCAAGTGCGGCACGTAGCCATGGAACACTAGACAGGGCCCAGTGGGGGACAAAGTGCTATCTCTCTGCCCGCTTGGAACACACATCTCACTCGTACTGAGGAGCCAAAACACGAATGCCGATTGTGTGTCGATATGCATGTTAAACTTCCTGCAAAGAACGAAAATTCCAAACCGATGTATTTCATGAATGACATCTGCTCGGTAAAGACATTTAAAATGATTCCAGCTACATCACTGATGAAAATGTGATGAGATGCAGGTAAAACTACCTTGAGAGGCCAAATCAAACCCTGAAATGCGTTCTTGGGAAACAAATGATTTTATTGAAAACTCTCCTTGCCATCCAGAGGCACACGCTACCCTTCAACATTAGCTCGCTTACCTTAAGGAAGGAAAGGACGTCCTTATCCGAGGGTAGTAACTTACTGCTCTGCTGTGGCTTGCAGGGCGCCCAGAGGTCGACGCTGTGGAGAACCCAGCTGTGACTCCAGAGTCAGAAAAGGACTTTCTATTCCCATCATCCTATGGCCCACTGCTAAGCCAATCAGAAACGGGCACCTGATTAGTCTATAGAGCTCTCGTTGGATTGATCCCGCTTGGATCTTCATTTCTATCAGTCGATTCAGGGAGCAGAGATTGATGGCGTGGCCGGGTAATCCAGGATCCTTTCTGCATTCACCATTCACTTTGCAAACAATGACTGAATTCTACCATGAGAACTGAGATATAGACAGTCGTGCTTCCCTTGTGGCTCAGCTGGTAAAGCATCTGCCTGCCATGTGGGAGACCTGGGTTCCATCCCTGGGTTGGGAAGATCCCCCGGACAAGGGAATGGCAACCCACTACAGTGTCCGTGCCTGGGGAATTCCATGCACAGAGGAGCCTGGTGGGCTAGAGTCCGTGGGGTTCCAAAGAGTCGGACATGACTGAGTGACTAAGCCAGGACACACCCACGTGCCAGCATGCCCTCACTTGCCCTAGTGCATGCCCACGCCCTCCCACACACACACACACACACGTGCACACACACACACACACACACACACACAAAGGAGATGTTCCACACAGAATAAAGAAACTCTGAGAATAGTCAGGTTTTGTACCATGGACAACACGGTGCCGTTGTTTTCTTTTTTAGTAAGTGACTTGAGATCATCGAGGCCTGAACTGAACTCAGAATAATATGTCAGGGAGGACAGCAGTAGATTTTCCATGAGTGTTTCTTTATTTCATTTAATTAATTTTTATTGGGATCAATTTGCTTTATAATGTCCTATTATTTTCTTGCTAAACCATATAGTCAATAAGTCATATGTGTGAATTTATCCCCTCTCATTTTTTATTTTTTCCGTTTTGGTAACCTGGAGGATCTCCTTATTCTTCACAAGTTCTCTGCTTCAAAAATTTGTTTGGTGAATTCCAAAAGCATTCTGCATTGGAATATAGCCACTTATCAGTGTTGCCATAGTTTCAGGTGAACAGCCAAGATATTCAGTATAGATAACCCACGTATCCATTCTCCCCCGAACAGCCCTTCAATACAGTGTGGCACAAAACTTTGAGTGGAGCTCCATGAGCTATATGATAGTTTCCCAGTGGTTATCCACTCTAACCACAGTGGTGTGGTCATGACTTCCCTCAAGGCCCAACCATTCCTCCCACACACCCCTCCCCTGCCCCCACAAACACACACACAAACCATGAGCTCATTTTCTAAGTCATGAGTCTTTCTGTTTCTGCAAGTAAGTTCATTTATGATAAAAATGAAAGGATAAATGAAACTGGCCAATGTTAAGCCACACTCAGTAAGAAAAATCATGTACTCAAATCAGTAAAATATGAAAGGAAAGTTAACAACTGACACCTTTTTATTTTATGATAAAAACTCTCAGAAATGTGGGCAGAAAGGGAACTTACCTCAGCATAATAAAAAAAATATAAGTCAAACTCACAGCAAATATCAACCTTAATGTTGGAAAATGGGAAACATTTCCTCAAATATCAGAAACAAGGCAAGGATATGCACTCTCCCCTTATTATTTGACATAGTTTTGGAAGTCCTAGCTATGGCAGTCAGTGAAGAAAAATAAATCCAGTTTGTAAAAGACCGAGTAAAACTCTCAGTGTTTGCAAAGAACATGGTATATTCATACTCACTCCTAAAGATGCTACCAGAAAACAACTAGAACTCATCAGTGAATTTGGAAACACTGGAGAATACAAAATTAATACACAGAAATCTGTTGCATTCCTATACATTAACAATTGAATATCAGAGAAAAAAATTATGGAATCTATCCCATTTAGCATTGCATAAAATATCTGGGAATAAACCTATATAAGAAGGCAAAAGTTCTGTACTCAGAAAACTATAAGATACTGATGAAAGAAGTCAAAGACAACATGCACAGATGCAGAGCTAGACCATGGACTTTTTTGGAAGCGTCAATATTGTCAAATGATTATGCTACCCAAAGCAATCTATAGATTCAGTGCAATCCCTATCAAATTACCAATCACGTTTTTCACAGAATTAGAAACAAAATTTTTACCATTTGTATGGAAACAATAAAGGCCACGAATACCCAAAGCAACCTTGAGAAAGAAAAATGGAGATGTACTCATCTGGCTCCTTGACTTCAGACTTTACAACAAAGCTACAGTAATTAAAACGTTGTAGCACTCACCCAAAGAAAGAAATATAGCACAATGAAGCAGTATAGAAAGTCCACTGAGAAACCCATGGATCAGTGGTCACCTAATCTATGGCAAAGAAGGCAAGAATATACAATGGAATAAAAGACACTCTCATCAATATGTGGTGCTGGGAAAACTGGACAGCATAAAAAGAATAAAATTTAAGCATGCACTAACATTAAACACAAAAATAAACTCAAAATGGATTAAAGAACTAAATGATAAGTCCAAAGTGAAGGGCCAAAACTGTCTGTCGTTCAGTTGTGCCCAAGTCTTTGTGACCTGTGGACTGCAGCACACCAGGATCCTTTGTCTATGGGGTTTCCCAGGCAAGAATACTAGAGTGGGTTGCCAGTTCCTTCTCCAGGGGATCTTCCTGACCCAAAGATCGAACCTGGGTTTTCTGCACTATAGGCAGATTTTTTTTACCAGCTACCAGGGAGGCCCGGATACTATAAATGTAAGTCTGGCTACTATAAAACTCTTGGAGGAAAACAGCAGAACACCCTCTGACACAAATAGCAGCAAGATCTTTTTGGATTCACTGGTGAGTAATGAAAGTAAAAACAAAAATAAACAAATGGGACCTAATTAAACTTAAAAGTTCTGGCAAAAAAAAAGTTCTGGCACAGCAAGGGGAGAAGATGTTTTCAAATGAAGCAACCAGCAAAGGATTAATCTCCAAAATGTACAAAAAGCTCATGCAGCTCAACGTATGTATATTAAAAAAAAAAAGAAAAGGTGAACCACTCAATCATAAAATGGGCAGAAGATCTAAATAGACATTTCTTCAAGGATGACATATAGATGGCCAAAAAGGACATGAAAAGATGCTCAGAATCACTAATTACTGAAGAAATGCAAATCAAAGCTACAATGAGGTATCACCTCACAGCATCAGAATACCATCATAAAAATATCTACAGGTAATAAATGCTAGCAAGGTGTGAAGCAAAGGAAACCCTCCTACACTGTTGGTGGGAATGTAAATTGGTTCAATCACTATAGAGAACAGTATGGCTGTTCCTTAAAAAGCTCAAAATAGAGCTACTATATGATCCAGCAATCCCCTGGACATATACTGAAGAAAACTATTACATAATCCACCACAATGTTCATTGTGGCACTGTTTACCAAAGCCAAGACACAGAAGCAACCCAAGCGTTCATCAACAGAGGAATAGATTAAGAAGATGTGGTACATATATACAATGAACTGTTAGTCGGTTATAAAGAAGAATGAAAGAATGCCAGTTGCAGCAACTTGGATGGATCCAGATATTGTCATGCTGAGTAAGCCAGAGAAAAAGACAAATCATATGATATTGCCTATATGTGGACCATTTAAAAATGGTATAAATGAACTGATTTACAAAACAGAAATAGAGTACAGATCTAGAAAGAAAATTTATAGTTAACAGAAGGGACGGGAAAAGAATGAGAATTGGGATTGGGAGAGAACAAGATGGCGGAGGAGTAGGTGGATGTGGAGTACATCTTTCTACACGGATATATCAAGAATACACCTTCAGACACAGAGTGCATGCAGAACACCAGCTGAGAGCGAACAGGAGTACCTGACCAGTGGAAAAGAATATATGCTGCTGCTGCTGTTAAGTCGCTTCAGTCGTGTCCGACTCTGTGCGACCCCATAGATGGCAGCCCACCAGGCTCCCCCATCCCTGGGATTCTCCAGGCAAAAACACTGGAGTGGGTTGCCATTTCCTTCTCCAATGCATGGAAGTGAAAAGTGAAAGTGAAGTCACTCAGTCGTATCTGACGCTTAGCAAGAACGATGCAAAACTCGGTAGGATGAAGGAACTAGGGGGTAAAATAAGAGTGTTAGTAGGACTGGACCTGCCCTCGGCGGGTGGGGGACTGAAGCAGGAGTTCCATCCCCACATCAGGGCAATTGTCTGAGTCAGAGAAGAAACATTTAAGGCTGAGAGTGAAACAGTTGATCTGTGGCAGCCTAAATGGAATGAGAATCAAACAGTCCTTGCCACAGCCATGCATACCCCAGACAGGGACGCCGGTCTCCTAGAAGGCATGGTGGCTGGGAGCTGGAGTTAGGGATTATGGAACAATAGCAAGGCAAGGGCTGCTGTTGACTGTGGAGAGTCAGATCGAGGGGCTGTGAGGGAGGAGATTGTGGTGGGAAATGCCTGTGGAGGAAAGCCAGGCAGCCTTGGAAGCAAGGCAATACTGCTGAGTCATGTGTAGGGGGTGGAGCCATCAGCATCCTGAGTTGAACAATAGAGAGGCTGGCCCATCAAATGCCTGACGTACTGAACTACAGAGCAGGACCACACCAGGGTGCACCATTAAGTGCCTGATCTGAGTGCCTGAACAGATAACAGAGCTACAGAGAAAGACTGGCCAAAGAGTCCTTCTGATCACCAGCTACAAGAGGCTCAAAAAAAGACTCTGATAGGGCCATAACTCCTGCAGAGGAGGCAATCTGTGTCCCTGCACACTTGACACCGACAGGGTCCCTGCAAGCCAAGCAGCTGCACTCCCTTCATGCTCAACTCTCACCGGGGCAAAGCTGTCACAAGCAAAAAAAGTCTTGCGTTTATGCATGTGGGGTCACTTTGGTGGTGTCCAGCTCTGAGACCTTGTAGACTGTGGCCTACAAGGCTTCTCTGTCAGGGGGGTTCTCCAGGCAAGCATCCTGGAGCGTCTGGGCCAATACTGGTTGCTGTAGCCTTCTAGAGCACTGTATTTCCTGCTTCCCTAGCCGCCAACTCACCTGAGTACCCGGTGCTGCCAGAACCCATGCGACCCAAGAAGCTGCACCACCTCCACACCTGGCCCACACAGAGGCAAACCCAAGGCCTCCAGGGCAGGCTCAGGAGCCAACCCACATGCAGAGGTGGAAATAAAACCACAATTGAAACCCAGGGGCAATGTGGCTAAGGAAGAAGACCTAAAACCTTCCCACCAGCTATGCAAGCTGCAGATTAAATCCACACGATCAACTAGGCAGACTCTGTCTATGGAATGTATAAAAGGACATTGAGAGCTCCTGCAAAAGAAAACACACTAGTTCTGACAGCTGTGGACACTGGAGGCAAGAACACACAGGAACAGGACCAGATTAGAATTTGAGCTGCCCCTACAGCAGGTCCAGAGATCAGCACAGTGTTGGAGGGCATCCTAGGAATTTAAGGTGGACTGTAACTCCCAACGAGGGAAAGGACTCTGACAGCAGTGACTCAAGAAAAACATTTATTATTCTTAAGTTTTGACTTGTTCTGTAGATTCTTTTGGACTTTTTTCTATTCTTTTTTTTTTTTAGCCTATTTTCCCTGCTTTCTATGTAGTTGTCCATTTTCTTGGCACTATGAAATCTAATTAAGCTTTTGAGCTGTTTTTTTTTCCTCTCATTTTTTCTATATTTATTCTTTTGTTTGCTTTTCCTACTATTTTTCCCTTTCAGGTAACCTTTAATGTATATAAATCTTCATCTACCTCTATTTAACTTTACATATCTAGTCTTTCTTTCTTTATTTTCTTTCTTTACCTCTCAACATGTTTGTTAATTTTGTTTTCATTGCTTTATTATTCACTTGGCATCTTACTTTAGTTTTGTTCTCCAGTTTGTGCTTTAGCTAGTTTTGTTCTTAAATGGTAAATATAATTTTTGATTTCCTTTGTCCACTGGGTCAATCTACTGTACTTTATTCTTGTTGGACTGTTTTGACTTTGCTATGAGTGTATATGTATATGTGTATATTCCATTATTTTAATTATTATGTGCCTGATTTTGTAACTGCCATTTGTCTGGGGTTCATCTTTGGTTTCTTGTTTTTGGCTATTTGTTTTAATCTCACTAAATACCATAACAAACCACTTGTGGAATCTTCATTCATGAACAGAAATCTAGCCTTGAGCCTTTAGAGTGGAAGCACTGACTCCAAGACCCTAGACTACCAGAGAACTAACCCTAGGGAGTATCAAATAGTGAGAACTCACACAAAGGAAACCACTTGAATGCAAGACCCTGCATCCAAGCACCCAGCCACCAGTAGCACACTGTGTAGGATGCCTTATCTAAACAACAAACAAAGCAAAAATACAAACCCAATCATCAGCAGACAGGATAACCACCTCACTCAGCCTCGCCAATCAGAGGAAAAATGAAGAAACATACCAAAAAAAAAAAAAAATCTCAGCACAAATCTCACTCTATACAAAGCTTATACAAACCACTGGACCAACCTTAGGAGAGCTGAAACCAAAAGGAAGAAAGAATTCAACTCTGAAGCCTGGGAAAAGGGGACCTCAAACACTCATCACAAGACAATAATTTTTTTCTATTTGTTTAATTTTATATCTATATGAGATGATGAATGTTCAGTAAACTCATTGTCATAATCATTTCATGATATAAGTCAGATCATTATACCTTAAACTTACACAGTGCTATATGTCAATTATATCTCAATAAAACTGGAAGAAAAAAAAATAAAAACCACACATGTCAACAAAAATAAAATAAAATAAAATAAAAGTCTAGAGGGATGGTGTGGGGAGGGAGGTGGGAGGGGGGTTCAGAATTGGGAACACATGTACACCCGTGGCGGATTCATGTTGATGTATGGCAAAACCAATACAATGTTGTAAAATAATTAGCCTCTAATTAAAATAAATAAATTTAAATTAAAAAGCAAAAGATAAAAATAAAAAAATAATAATAATGAAAAGGCAGAGAAATACTACACAAATTAAGGAACAAACTAGAAACACAGAAATCCAAATAAATGAAGGGGAAATAGGCAAACTACTGAAAAAGAATTAAGAATAATGAGAGTAAAGATGATCAAAAACCTTGAAAATAAAATGGAGAGAATGCAAGAATCAATTAGCAAAGATCTAGAAGAATTAAAAACTAAACATGCAGAGACAAACACAATTACTGAAATTAAAAATACTCTAGAAAGAATCAATAGAATATCTGAAGCAGAAGAACAAATCAGTGAGCTGGAAGATAAAATGGTGGAAATAACTTCTGAAGAACAGAATAAAGTAAAAAGAATGAAAATAACTGAGAATAGTCTCAGAGACCTCTGGGACAGTATCAAATGCACCAACATTCAAATTATAGAGGTCCCAGAAGAAGGAAAAAATAAATAAAAGGTATGGGAAAGAGATTATAGTTGAAAGAGATTATAGTTAGTTATATAGTTGAAGAGATTACAGTTGAAAATTCCCCCAAAATGGAAAAGGAAATAGTCAATCAAATCCAAGAGGCACAAAGAGTTCCATACAGGATAAACTGAAGGAGAAACACACCAAGACATATACTAATCAAACTAACAAAGACTAAACACAAAGAAAGAATATTAAAAGCAGCAAAGGAAAAGCAACAAGTAACATACAAGGGAAACTCCATACGTTTAACAGTTGTTCTTTCATCAGAAACTCTGCAGGCCAGAAGGGAATGGCAGGATATATTTAAAGTACTGAAAGGGGAAAATATACAACCAAGATTACACTACCCAGCAAAGCTCTCATTCAAAATTGATGGAGAAATAAAAAGTTTTTCAGAAAAGCAAAAGTGAAGAGAATTCAGTACCACCAAACCAGCTTTACAATACATGCTTAAAGGGACTTATATAGTCAAGAAAAACAAGAGAAGAAAAAAAAATCTACAAAATCAATCCCAAACAATTAAGAAAATGGCAATAGGAACATATATATCAATAATTACTGTAAATGTAAATGGATTAAATTCTCCAACCAAAACACAGACTGGCTGAATGGATACAAAAACAAGATCCATATATATGCTATCTATAAGAAACCCATTTCAAACCCAAAGACACATATAGACTGAAACTGAGAGGATGAAAAGATATATTTCATGCAAATGGGAAGCAAAAGAAAGCTGGAGTAGCAATCCTCATATCAGACAAAATGGACCTTAAAATAAAGAATACAAGCAATAAGGAAGGACACTACATAATGATCAAGGAATCAATCCAAGAGGAAGACATAACAATTGTAAACACCTATGCACTCAACATAGGAGCACCTCAATACATAAGACAAACACTAACAGACATAAAAGGAGAATTTGATAGTAACACAATAATAGTATGAGATTTTAACATCCCTCTCACACCAATGGACAGATCATCAAAACAGAAAATTAATAAGGCAACACAAATCTTAAATGATACATTACAAGAGATAGCTCTCATTGATATCTTCAGGTCATTCCATACAAATGCAGAAGAATACACCTTCTCAAGTGTGCATGGAACATTCTTCAGGACAGACCACATCTTGGTTCACAAATCAAACCTCAGTAAATTTAAGAAAATTGAAATTGTATAAAGCATCTTCTCCGACCACAACTCTATGAGACTAGATATCAATTACAAGAAAAATATTGTAAGAAACACAAACACATGGTGACTCAACAATGCATTTCTAAATAACCAACAGGTTACTGAAGAAATCAAAAGGGAAATTAAAAAATTCCTAGAAACAAACGACAATGAAAACACGACAACTCAAAACCTATGGGATGCAGCAAAAGCAGTTCAAGAGATGGGAATACCAGACCACCTGATCTGCCTCTTGAGAAATTTGTATGCAGGTCAGGAAGCAACAGTTAGAACTGGACATGGAACAACAGACTGGTTCCAAATAGGAAAAGGAGTACGTCAAGGCTGTATATTGTCACCCTGCTTATTTAACTTATATGCAGAGTACATCATGAGAAATGCTGGACTGGAAGAAACACAAGCTGGAATCAAGATTGCTGGGAGAAATATCAGTAACCTCAGATATGCAGATGACACCACCCTTATGGCAGAAAGTGAAGAGGAACTCAAAAGCCTCTTGATGAAAGTGAAAGTGGAGAGTGAAAAAGTTGGCTTGAAGCTCAACATTCAGAAAACGAAGATCATGGCATCCGGTCCCACCACTTCATGGGAATAGATGGGGAAACAGTGGAAACAGTGTCAGACTTTATTTTTCTGGGCTCCAAAATCACTACAGATGGTGACTGCAGCCATGAAATTAAAAGACGCTTACTCCTTGGAAGGAAAGTTATGACCAACCTAGATAGCATATTCAAAAGTAGAGACATTACTTTGCCAACAAAGGTCCGTCTAGTCAAGGCTATGGTTTTTCTTGTGGTCATGTATGGATGTGAGAGTTGGACTGTGAAGAAAGCTGAGGGCTGAAGAATGGATGCTTTTGAACTGTGGTGTTGGAGAAGACTCTTGAGAGTCCCTTGGACTGCAAGGAGATCCAACCAGTCCATTCTGAAGGAGATCAGCCCTGGGATTTCTTTGGAAGGAATGATGCTAAAGCTGAAACTCCAGTACTTTGGCCACCTCATGCGAAGAGTTGACTCATTGGAAAAGACTCTGATGCTGGGAGGGATTGGGGGCAAGAGGAGAAGGGGATGACAGAGGATGAGATGGCTGGATGGCATCACTGACTCGATGGACGTGAGTCTGAGTGAACTCCGGGAGTTGGTGATGGACAGGGAGGCCTGGCATGCTGCGATTCATGGGGTCGTAAAGAGTCGGACACGACTGAGCGACTGAATTGAACTGAACTGAAGGGGGAAATTTATAGCAATACAATCCTATTTCAAGAAGAAAAAGAAAAACATCGAATAGACAACATAACTTTATACCTAAAACAACTGGAAAAAGAACAACATCAAAAGAAAACACCAAAATTAGTAGAAGGAAAGAAATCATAAAGATCTGAGCAGAAATAAATGAAAAAGAAATAAAATTAAAGATTAATAAAACTAAAAGCTGGTTTTTTGAGAAGATAAACAAAATTGACAAACATTTAGCCAGACTCATCAAGGAAAAAAGAGAGAAGAATCAAATCAACAAAACCAGAAATGAAAAAGGAAAGGTTACAACAGATCATGCAGAAGCAGAAAGGATTATAAGATACTATTATTAACAACTATATGGTAATAAAATGGATAACCTGGAAGAAATGGACAGATTCTTAGAAAAGTTCTATCTTTCAAGGCTAAACCAGGAAGAAATATAAATTATAAACAACCAAATTACAAGCACTGAAATTGAAGCTGTGATTAAAAAAAAAAAAAATCTCCCCCAAAACAAAAGCCCAGGACCAGATGGCTTCACAGATAGAAGCCATCAAATGTTTGATAGAATTCTATCAAACATTTAGAGAAGAGCTAATTCCTATCCTTCTAAAACTCTTTCAAAAAATTGCAAAAGAAGGAACACTTCCAAACTTCTTCTATGAGGCCACCATCACCCTGATAGCAAAACCAAAGACAACACAAAAAAAGAAAACTACAGGCCAATATCAGTGATGAACATAGATGCAAAAATCCTCAACAAAATCTTAGCAAACAGAATTCAGCAACACATCAAAAAGTTCATGCACCATGATCAAGTTGGGTTTATTCTAGGGATGCAAGGATTCTTCAATATATGCAAATCAATCAATATGATACACCATATTAACAAATTGAAAGATAAAAACCATATGATCATCTCAATAGATGTAGAAAAAAAGCCTTTGACAAAATTCAGTACCCATTTATCATGAAAACTCTTCAAAAAATGCGCATAGCAGGAACCTAACTCAACATAGTAAAGGCCATAGATGATAAGCCTACAGAAAACATTATTTTCAACAGTAAAAACTTAAAGCATTCCCTCTAAGATCAGGAATAAGACAAGGATGTCCACTTTCACTATTATTCAACATAGTTTTGAAAGTCCTAGTTACAGCAGAGAAGAAAAAGAAATAAAAGAAGTCCAGATCGGAAAAGAAGTAAAATTCTCACTGTTTGCAGGTGACATAATGCTGCACATCAGTTCAGTTCAGTTCAGTTCACTCGCTCAGTCGTGTCTGACTCTGAGATCCCATGAATCGCAGCATGCCAGGCCTCCCTGTCCATCACCAACTCCCGGAGTTCACTCAAACTCATGTCCATCGAGTCAGTGATGCCACCCAGCCATCTCATCCTCTGTCATCCCCTCTCCTCCTGCCCCCAATCCCTCCCAGCATCAAGGTCTTTTCCAGTGAGTCAACTCTTCGCATGAGGTGGCCAAAGTACTGGAGTTTCAGCTTTAGCATCATTCCTTCCAATGAACACCCAGAACTGATCTCCTTTAGAATGGACGGTTGGATCTCCTTGCAGTCCAAGGGACTCTCAAGAGTGTTCTCCAACACCACAGTTCAAAAGCATCCATTCTTCAGCCCTCAGCTTTCTTCACAGTCCAACTCTCACATCCATACATGACCACAGGAAAAACCATAGCCTTGACTAGACGGACCTTTGTTGGCAAAGTAATGTCTCTGCTTTTGAATATGCTATCTAGGTTGATCATAATTTTCCTTCCAAGGAGTAAGCGTCTTTTAATTTCATAGCTGCAGTCACCATCTGCAGTGATTTTGGAGCCCAGAAAAATAAAATCTGACACTGTTTCCACTGTTTCCCCATCTATTTCCCATGAAGTTATGGGACCAGATGCCATGATCCTAGTTTTCTGAATATTGAACTTAAAGCCAGCTTTTTCACTTTCATCAAGAGGCTTTTAGTTCCTCCTCACTTTCTGCCATAAGAGTGGTGTAATCTGCATATCTGAGCTTATTGGTTTTTCTCCTGGCAATCTTGATTCCAGCTTGTGCTTCTTCCAGCCCAGCATTTCTCATGATGTACTCTAGATATAAGTTAAATAAGCAGGGTGAGAATATACAGCCTTGACGTACTAACCAGTCTGTTGTTCCATGTCCAGTTCTAACTGTTGCTTCCTGACCTGCATATAGGTTTCTCAAGAGGCAGGTCAGGTGGTCTGGTATTCCCATCTCTTTAAGAATTTTCCACAGTTGATTGTGATCCACACAGTCAAAGGCTTTGGCATAGTCAGTAAAGCAGAAACAGATGTTTTTCTGGAACTCTCTTGCTTTTTCAATGATCCAGCGGAAGTTGGCAATTTGATCTCTGGTTCCTCTGCCTTTTCTAAAACCAGCTTGAACATCAGGAATTTCATGGTTCATATATTGCTGAAGCCTGGCTTGAAGAATTTTGAGCATTACTTTACTAGCGTGTGAGACGAGTGCAATTGTGGGGTAGTTTGAGCATTCTTTGGCATTGCCTTTCTTTGGGATTGGAATGAGAATTGACCTTTTCCAGTCCTGTGGCCACTGCTGAGTTTTCCAAATTTGCTGGCATATTGAGTGTAGCACTTTCACAGCATCATCTTTCAGGATTTGAAAGAGCTCACCTGGAATGCCATCACCTCCACTAGGTTTATTTGTAGTGATGCTTTCTAAGGCCCACTTGACTTCACATTCCAGGATGTCTGGCTCTAGGTCAGTGATCACACCATCGTGATTATCTTGGTCGTGAAGATCTTTTTTGTACAGTTCTTCTGTGTATTCTTGCCACCTCTTCTTAGTATCTTCTGCTTCTGTTAGGTCCAAACAGTTTCTGTCCTTTATCGAGCCCATCTTTGCATGAAATGTCCCCTTGGTATCTCTAATTTTCTTGAAGAGACCTCTAGTCTTTCCCATTCTGTTGTTTCCCTCTATTTCTTTGCATTGATCCCTAAGGAAGGCTTTCTTATCTCTCCTTGCTATTCTTTGGAACTCTACATTGAGATGTTTATATCGTTCCTTTTCTCCTTTGCTTTTTGCTTCTCTTCTTTTCACAGCTATTTGTAAGGCCTCCTCAGACAGCCATTTTGCTTTTTTGCATTTCTTTTCCATGGGGATGGTCTTGATCCCTGTCTCCTGTACAATGTCACGAACCTCCGTCCATAGTTCATCAGGCACTCTATCTATCAGATCCAGTCCCTTAAATCTATTTCTCACTTCCACTGTATAATCATAAGGGATTTGATTTACATCATATCTGAATGGTCTATAGGTTTTCCCTACTTTTCAATTTAAGTCTGAATTTGGCAATAAGGAGCTCATGGTCTGAGCCACAGTCAGCTCCTGGTCTTGTTTTTGCTGACTGTATAGAGCTTCTCCATCTTTGGCGCTGAAGAATTGATGCTTTTCAATTGTGGTGTTGGAGAAAACTCTTGAGAGTCCCTTGGACTGCAAGGAGATCCAACCAGTCCATTCTGAAGGAGATCAGCCCTGGGGTTTCTTTGGAAGGAATGATGCTAAAGCTGAAACTCCAGTACTTTGGCCACCTCACGCGAAGAGTTGACTCATTGGAAAAGACTCTGATGCTGGGAGGGACTGGGGGCAGGAGGAGAAGGGGACGACAAAGGATGAGATGGCTGGATGGCATCACTGACTCGATGGACGTGAGTCTGAGTGAACTCCGGGAGTTGGTGATGGACAGGGAGGCCTGGCGTGCTGCGATTCATGGGGTTGCAAAGAGTCGGACATGACTGAATGACTCAACTGACTGAACTGATGACCCAGGAGTCCCACTCCTAGGCATTTGCCCTGAGGAAACCAAAATTGAAGGAGACACATGTATCCCATTGTTCATTGCAACACTATTTACAATAGCTACAACATGGAAGCAACCTAGATGCCCATCAAGAGATGAATGGATAAAGACGGTGTGGTACATATACACAACGGAATATTACTCAGCCATAAAAAGGAATGCATTTGAGTCAGTTCTGATGAGGTGGATGAACCTAGAACCTATTATACAGAGTGAAGTGAGTCAGAAAGAGAAAGATAAATATCACATTCTAATGCACATATATGGAATCTAGAAAAATGGGACTGAAGAATTTATTTATAGGGCAGCAATGGAGAAACACACATAGAGAACAGACTTATGGACATGGGGAGAGGAGAGGGAAAGATGCATGGAAAGAATAACATGGAAACTTACATTACCATATGTAAAATAGATAGCCAAAGGGAATTTGGTGTATGGCTCAGAAAATTCAAATAGGGGCTCTGTATCAACAGAGATGGGTGGGATGGGGAGGGTGATGGGAGGGAGGCCCAAAAGGGAGTGAATATATGTACACCTTTGGCTGATTCATGTTGATTTTAGAAACCTCAACGTTCAGGAAACTAAGGTCATGGCATCTAGTCCCATCACTTCATGGCAAATAGATGGGGAAAGAATGGAAATAGTGACAGATTTTATTTTCTTGGGCTCCAAAATCACTGCAGATGGTGACTGCAGCCATGAAAGTAAAAGAGCTTGTTTGCTCCTTCAAAGAAAAGCTATGACCAACATAGACAGCATATTAAAAAGCAGAGATGTTACTTTGCCCACAAAGATTCATCTAGTCCAAGCTATGGGTTTTCCAGTGGTCATGTGTGAATGTAAGAGTTGGACCATAAAGAAAGCTGAGTACTGAAGAATTGATGCTTTTGAACTGTGGTGTTGGAGAAGACTCTTGAGAGTCCCTTGGACTGCAAGGAGATCCAACCTGTCCAACCTAAGGTAAATCAGTCCTGAATACTCATTGGAAGTTTTAGAGCTAAAAATTTGGCCACCTGATGCAAAGAACTGACTCATTGGAAAAGACCCTGATGCTGGGAAAGATTGAAGGTGGGAGGAAAAGGGGACGATAGAGGATGAGATGGTTGGATGGCATCACTGACTCGATGGACATGAGTTTGAGTAAGCTCTGGGAGTCGGTGATGGACAGGGAAGCCTGGCGTGCTGCAGTCCATGGGGGTGGCAAAGAGTCTGACACGACTGAGTGATTGAACTGAAAAAGAAACAGCTCCTTGTTTACAGCAAGATGGTAATGGATCTAAAGTGGGACCAGAGCCTGTTGAGCACTACAGGGGGCAAGGGCCACCAATCAGACACCTGGTCTTTTTTAAAAAGCACAAAGGGCAAGACATTTCAGGGAAAGAAGAGATCTGAGTTGGGAGAGTAAGAGACTTTTTGGACCTGAGAAAAACTTGGTCAGCTCCAGCACTGGAACAAGAGAGCCACAGAGAGGGCCTCTGCAGGGAACTGGTCCCAAGGGTCTCCTAAAAGCTGTCACCTCTAGGAAGAGCAGAGGAGTGAGGGTCCTCCTCTGTAACCTGGGTGGAGTTGCCTCCAGCATTCCTGGGTGCCTAATGGGTCCAGAAGAGCAGTGCAAACTGACTATGCCTTGGGGTTAGTCATAAAACTCCAAATAACCCAGAGGAATTTGAGACCATTTCTGCTGGTTTCAGTGGAAGGGTGTCTCAACATTGTGGCCATGCTCCAGGTTCTAGGAGAGGAGACATTGGTAGGCTGCAGAGAGAGAGGGGGGCTCTGAGCTGGCTTATGCTGGGAGAGGGAACTGGATGCACAGAAAGAAACATTCTAAATGCTGGAGCAGAAAGCCAAAAGAGACGTTTTGCAGTCTCACTTGGGATCCTGTGACTGGAGAATCAGGACAGAACAACTCCCTGATGGGCTCAAGAGGCTGCCCTGACCTGTGCAGCAAGTAAGGCCATGAGGAAAAGCAGCCAAGATGGCAAAAATGCTAAACCTAGGCTCCTCACCAGACTCTGGGAGTCCTACTGGCCCAGGACTGGGGGAGGAAGGATGGTACCTCTATACACACAGGCTCTCTTCTCCTTGACACAAAGTGTGTCTCCTGAGCAAACAGGCTCTGTTTGGAGGTGAACAGAGGATGTTACACTCTACTCGGGGAAGGGAGAGGGCTGGGCTTTTATAGTTTCTAGAATACTCCAACACTTGGACTACTTCTACCTCCTTGGATCTCACAGAAGCTGGACTCTCATACAAACATCCTCAGCTTGGACTCTGCTATTTCCTCACTTTCACTGACATCCCATGAAGTCTGTAAGTCAGTCCATCCTAACAACTTAAGTTGTCTGACAACTCAGGGGGCCTTCTGAACCTTTCAACTGAGGGAATCTACCAATTATTCACAGCATGGATGTCACAACTTCCTCTCCCAAGCCCAGCCCTGAATCCACCAAGCTAAAATTTGGAAAAGAGCAGTGAACTTTACATTTCCTATGAAGCTTACTTGGGGTAGTGGGTAAAAAGTGCCGACACCCTTGCTCATCCAGTCTGTGTTCAGTAAACAGAGATGTTCGTGATTATCATTGTTACTAAGTCACTCCATGGAAGGTCATTAATAAAGGCTTTTGGTAGCCTAAGGAGTTAAAATGTCTAATTAAGTACAATCCAATTTAAGCTTACTTTATGCAAAGGCCACTTATATCTGTGGTAGAAATATGGTGAAAGGAATCCTTTGGAAGGATACCAAGGTAGAGAACACAATTCAAAACTCCTAGTCTTGGATTTCCCTGATATTTCAGGAGACAAGTGTCTGTCTGCCAAGGCAGATGACATGGATTTGATCCCTGGTTGGGGAGATTCCAGCCCAAGTGCCACAACTACTGAAACTTTTGTGCCTTAGGGCCTGTGCTCTGAGACAAGAGAAGCCACTGCAGTGAGAAGCCAGAGCACCCCAATAAAGAGTAGCCCCTGCTCACAGCAACTAGAGTGGTGCAGCAACGAAGACCCAGTGCAGCCAAAAATAAATTAATGAATGAATAAAATACAACCCCTAGCTTTCTTTGGTTGTTTTATAACTGAATTATTTGGCCATCTCAGTGAATGGAGGAAAGAAAGGCATGGAGACTTCTTGGGGGTAGAGAGAGAGTCTTGTTTTCTCTGCATCCTGAAACTGCAAAAAATCTCTGTGAGATGCAGCCCGGGGTGGGAGTCTTCCCTGTACATGGCAGATTCTTAATACATATATATGGAGAGAGAGCATCTGAATTTTGTAGCGAAAGCTGTTGGTATTTGTGAACAAATGCACACTACGAGGAGAACAGAATTTTATTTTCTGGGGAATGGCATCACTTTGGTCAGAATTTTTGTTCAACTTCTCTAATTTTGAAGAAATAGAATTATCAAAATTTACTTGGAAAAAAGCCCATAGGACTTTGGTTAGGCTACCAAGCCCCAAGGAAAATGGCTGGAGTAAATTGCCATCTAAGAGTAACTTCTGTGCATGCTGACCTGCATGTGTGTGCTACATCATTTCAGTCATGTCCAGCTCTTTGTGACCCTATGGACTGTGGCCCACTAGGCTCCTCTGTCTGTGAGATTCTCCAGGCAAGAATACTGGAGTGGGTTGTCATGCCCTCCAGGGATCTTCTCAACCCAGGATCGAAACCGGGTCTCTTTCATCTCCTATATTGACAAGAGGGTTCTTTGCCACTAGTGTCATGTGGGAAGAACCTAAAAGAACATGCATATTGGTAGCAGCTGCCACCCTGTATATAATATATTGTTACCCTGATTATTTAACTTCTAAGCAGAGTACCTCATGTGAAATGCCAGACTGGATGAAGCACAAGCTGGAATTAAGATTGCTGGGAGAAATATCAATAACCTCAGATGTGCAGATGACACCATGCTTATGGTAGAAAGCAAAGAGGAAATAATGAGCCTCTTGATGAAGGTGAAAGAAGACAGCGAAAAAGCTTAAAATTTAACATTCGAAAAATGAAGATCTTGGCATCTAGTCCCATCACTTCATGGCAAATAGATGAGGAAACAAAGAAAACTGGTGGTTCAGTCAATAAGTCATGTCTGACTCTATCAACCCCCTGCACTGTAGCCTGCCAGGCTCCTCTGTCCATGGGATTCTCCAAGCAAGAATACTGGAGTGGCTTACCATTTCCTTTTTCAGGGGATCTTCCTGACCCAGAAATGGAACCCAGGTCTCCTGCATGGCAGGTAGATTCTTTACTTGCCTGCAGCTACGAGGGAAACCCATACTTTATTTCCTTGGGCTGCAAAATCACTGAGATGGTGACTGCAGCTATGAAAGTAAAAAAGCTTGCTTGGTCCTTGGAAGAAAAGCTATAACCAATCTAGACAGCATATTAAAAAGCATAGACATTACTTTGCTGACAAAGGTTCCTATAGTCAAAGCTACAGTTTTTCCAGTAGTCATGTATGGATGTGAGAGTTGGATCATAAAGAAGGCTGAGAACCGAAGAATTGATGCTTTCGAACTGTGGTGTTGGAGATGTTTGAGAGTCCCTTGGACTGCAAGGAGATCCAACCAGTCAATCCTAAAGGAAATCAACCCTGAATATTCACTGGAAAGACTGATGCTGAAGCTGAAGCTCCAATATTTTGGCCACCTGATGGGAAGAGCAGACTCCCTGAAAAAGACCCTAATGCTGGGAAAGAATGAAGGCAGGAGGGGAAGGAGATAACAGAGGATAACATGGTTGGATGGCATCACTGACTGGCTGGACATGCATTTGAGTAAGCTCCGGGAGTTGGTGATAGACAGGGAAGCCTGGCATGCTCCAGTCCATGGGGTGGCAAAGAGTCGGACACGACTGAGCAAATAAACAACAGCAAAAGCAAGCAGTTGCCATAAGAAGGACATGGTTAGGTGCAAGTTAACTAGTTTACTTACCTCCCCTTGGTAAGTTCTCAAACAGCCCATAGGACCCACCATCAGTGCCTCTCAGTCTTGGAAATGTCTGGTTTCCCAGGGCTCACAACTCTCCCTGCGCTCACATTCTCAGATTTAATCTTTTCATGTCAGTTTTCTCTGCTGATCCCATCTTTATGGAAAGAAACGCTCTCAAAGTTAACAGTTTCCTTTTTAATTTCTAAACCCCACCAAAAGTCTTTTAGTTTCCCTCCTCCTCAAGAGGGGGAAAAAAAAAAAACCAGACAAAACTTATTTTATTCTGTTTGGGTCATTCAGAGTCCCTTTAGGAATGACCCCCTCCACACTGCCTAGACCACACCCTTGCTCCTTACTGTGATTTTGAGTCAGCTATTACAGAGAAGCCCTGACTTAATCCCAGAAGACCAAGCACATTTCCAATTGCATTTCCCTTTAATAGGTTCATGGTCTGCTGTTTCCAGTGTAAAACAAAAGTCACAACTTGATGTTGCTGCTTAGTCGCTAAGCTGTGTCTGACTCTTTTGTGACCCCATGGACTATAGACCACCAAGCTCCTCTGTCCATGGGATTTTCCAAGAAAGAATACTGGCTTGCCATTTCTTTCTTCAGGGGATCCTCCCAACCCAGGGATGGAACCCGAGTCTCCTGCTTGGATTCTTTGCCACTGAGCCACCTGGGAAGCCTCAGTCAGTGACCCAATTAGAAGAACTCAATCAGTGTTCATAGAGTGAATCCGTGGCTGAGACTTTGACTCTCCTCCCCCAGTGTATCCCTCCTGAGTGAATATCTGATTCAATTAATCCATCTGACTAAAGGCAAAGATCCAATCAGGATTTACCTAATGGACATTTGAAAATCTAATCAGGCATCACTTTCTGATTAGATAGTAGCAGTTGGACAGGGGGAAGATGTGATTAAAAAGGCCTATAAAAACCTGAGGAATCAAAGAAGAAGTCCAGAAACTTCTTTCTCTGGATTCGCTGCCTGTCTTCTCCAAGCTACTTGGTGGCTTCTGCACCAGATCTGACCTCTGAGCACTGTTCAACCCCAGCAGAGCTGGTAAGTTACAGACCTCAGCAAAAGACCCCTCATCTTACCTATGGTCAGCAGGTTTCCACTGGTGGTATGTAGCAGTGGTGTCAGGGAGATTTCTTTCTTTTCAGATGTGTACATGTAAGGCTTTGGTTTTACCTCTAAGTGTAATTTTGCCTCAATCCCAAACATTTTGATATGTGCTTTCCTTTATATCATTTAAAAATACCTTAACCGACAAGATTTCCTTTTTTAATGAAAACATCTAATTTTTTAATTAAATTGTTTTAATTGGAGGATAAACATCCATATTTTTGAAATTTTATTTCTTGACATTAAAAATATTCAGTTTGTGCAAATGGCATTCATTTAAGGAGTCTGTTTCATCTTTCTCAGCCTGTTAACTGTGGGAAATAAGGATGGAGGCTGTATTGGACTACATGATGCTCTTCTTCCCATAGTTTTAAGGCTCTAAGTGATTTCAGTATTTTCCCCCTAAAAGATGGATCCTAACCTTCAGTTCTTGGTACCACTTCCCACTGAAACATGATTAAGCAAAGCAGTGAATGGAAATGGATGGACCAGTGGTTGGGTTTCTTCCTTCTTGATCCTTAAGAAGTGCTTGTTCTGGTACCCATAAGGGCAGAGCTATGCCACTATGCCCACTAAGCCCAGAGTGAAATTTTGAAAAACTAAGGCTCTTCTCAATTGTCAGAGCAGAGACTTTATCTCTGAGTTGGTTCCTCTAAAGGGTGGGGAGACATATAAAGTGATATTCATGCTTACCTGAGAAAGATGCCTTCTTCTCTCCAAGTTCTTACAGGATTCCTTTAGGAGCAGATTCAGGATGAGTATCCGGAAACCCCTGAGACTCCTGAACCTGGCAAGAAAGAGCCTACTAACCGATGAGGCCTTGACCATTTCTACTCTGGAGCATCTGCCCATCGAGCTCTTCCCCCCACTCTTCATGGAAGCGTTCTGTGGAAGACACAGAAAGACCTTAAAGGCCTTGGTGCAAGCCTGGCCCTTTGTCCGCCTGCCTCTGGGGGGCCTGATGCAAATGCCTCATCTGCTAACGTTACAAGCAGTGCTCGATGGACTTGATGTCCTGCTCACACAGAAGGATCGTCCAAGGTGAGTCAGATGCAGGTAATCTGGTAGGATGTGAGCAATCCCAAACAGACAGCTGAAGACAGGAAAGTAGATGGCACATGGATGGGCCAGTGACTTCTGATGATGCCAATGAAGAAACACAGAGACTTGGCCATTGCTGAGCTCACTTTGGGAAATGCCTTCCAGCAGTGTAGGAGTGCCTAAGATGCAAGGAAATCTGAAAGTACAAGCCCTAGCCTCCCCCCAGGGATGTTTAAGGCCACTAGAAGTAGAAAGCTAAGGAAAATGGAAGAGGAAAAGAAGATGGAGGAAGGTGAAGCAGAGAGGGGAGAGGACAAGGCAGCACGTGATGTTGGGAATTTGAAGTAAAAACTCATGTGGGAAGTCCGAGTGTTGGCCTAAAGTTTGTGTGGATATTATTAAAACCATCACTGCCAACCTGTTGTTTCCCCACAGGAGGTGCAAACTGCGTGTGCTGGATTTAAGGAATACTGGCCAGGACTTCTGGAGAATGTGGTCTGGATCCAGCATCCATGTGTCCTCAAGCTTTTCAATGGCACCAGGGGCTGAGGACAGGCCGAGGACCGAGCAGCCCTTGGCTCCCTTCGAGGTGTTCATAGAACTTCACCTCAAGGAAAGGAGCATGGATGGATTTCTCACCTGCCTTATGAGATGGGTGGAGCAGAGGAAAGCGTCCATACACCTGTGCTGTAAGAAGCTGAGGATTCTTTCACTTTCCATGGATAAAATTATGAAGGTCCTGAGCATAGTGCAGCTGGACTGTATCCAGGAGGTATACGTGGATCGCACCTGGCATCTGTCCACCCTGGCCACATTTGCTCCTCTCCTGGGCCAGATGAGCAATTTGCAGAAACTCCTCATCTCCCACATCCACATGCCTGATCCTGAGGAGCAGGAGGAAGAGCACATTGTCAGAATTACTTCTCAGTTCCTAAGGCTGCACCACTTCCGGGATCTCCATCTGGAATCCCCCTTCTACCTCGAAGGCTGCCTGGACCAGATGCTCAGGTGAGTGTGCACCACTGACCAGGTAACAGTGAACCCAACACTAGAATATCAAATGCACCGTCCCTTTTGCTGCTCCATTGTGAACTGTGGTATCACATAACCACCCAAATCTAGGTAGGGGTCCAAACTGGGAGGAGGCTCTGGAAAGGGACACTGTGCTGGAAACTATAGACTAGGGGTTAGAATCTAGGGGATGGTTATTTGGTTTCTTCTTAGGAAGAGTTATCTTTTCTAGGTGACTTAGGATAATAGGTAAGGGCATTGAACACGGACAACTCCAACAGCCCTGAGCATTTCTAAACTGAAGCTCTGGGTTCTTCAGCTTTCTGACCAGGAGGAGCCTATCTCAAATTCCCTGTCTGTAAAAGGATATTTTTTGCTCCAGATACAGTAAATAATATATTGGAAATGCATGATTCTGTAGATGATGGTAATAGGGCAGGTGTCAAAGGGATCATAAAAATTAGAAGCTGGTTTGCAGATAAAGCAGGGATATAAGTGAGCCCCACAGGCTGGCATTCTCAGTGGATGCTGTGGGATTTTGCCCAGGTTTGTCCTCTATGCAAGTCACCCAGGAGCCTCACCTGCCTGAGATGGATGTCTGGGGCCAAAGTGTGTTCAGAAGGAAGCCTGGGTAGGAAGCATTTTAAGTATATTTCTTACTATTAACTTTCAGCGATGTCCAATCTTGATTGAGACAAGATGTCAAGCTCTCCTCTGAGTTTGTTCTAGTCCATTCCATTATCTTCATTCCTCTTCATAAGGAAGCAGAGAACATTTTTCTCTGCTTGAGTAATGAGGAGAGAGAGGTTTTGAGACTCTATGTACTTGACCTGGTCACACAAAAAAGGTGAAATGACTGGCTGCAATGAGATTGGCCATTCTGAGTATTAATCCTTATCAGATGATCAGTTCAAATCTAGGCTTGGGCAGATCACTTGTCTCTCAACTTGCAATCAACTTCCACCTCAGTTTCCAATACCTAATTCCTCTCTTTCTCCCCAGGTGCCTGATGACCCCGTTGGACAACCTTGGGATTACTCGCTGCCTGCTTACAAATTCAGACCTGACCCATCTGTCTCAGAGTCCAAACATCAGTCAGCTAAAGGGCCTGGATCTGAGTGGGGTCACCATGACCTACTCTAGTCCTGAGCTCCTCCCAGCTCTGCTGGAGAAAGTTTCAGCCACCCTCCAGGAGCTGTACTTAGAGCAATGTGGTATCAGGGACTCCCACTTGGAATCCATTCTGCATATCTTGAGCCGCTGTTTCCAGCTGATGTCCTTCAGTCTGCATGGGAACCTCCTCTCCATGGCCATCCTGGAAAAGCTGCTGCGACACACCTCTGGGCTGCCCAGGTTAAGTCAAGAGCTATACCCTGTCCCTCAGGAAAGTTTCAGCTCTGATGGGATCCTCCAACCCAGGAGACTTTCCCAGTGTCAGACTGAACTGGTTGAGATCCTGGAGGACTTGGGACATCCCAGGACCATCTGCATTAGCTTCATGCCCCTGTCCACCCTGTGGAGATAACACATTCTATCATCCTGAGCCCATCATATACAGTGATAACACCCTTGCTTAGTCCATAGCATCAGTGGAAAGCTTTCTTCTGAGCACTTGGAAACTGAAATCTAGGACAAGACACATCATGAAAGGGAAATAAGCCATGGTTTCAGATATCTGCTCAATGTGAATGTGAAAAGGAAAGGTGATCCTGCAGGGAAGCAGGATTGCAGAGGGAAATACTGTCTCCTGGAATAGGAATGCTTGTAGAGTCAGAACTAAGAACCTACATTTCTTTAGGTGGATTTGAGCTTGAGATTCACATGTTGGAGTAATCCCTGGGAAGATGGCTGTAAAGAAATGGTCAGAAATAAAGAGTCCCTCATTGTAAATGGATTGCTGGTGTTCATGATGTATTTTTCCTGATTTTTCAGTTCATATCGGGGAAATCTCCAGACATTGATAAAAAAAAAAAAAAGGCAATGAGTTGTCTATGATCCCAAAACCTTACCATTCCCACCAGGTCTTTATTCAACCTGGTGCATCTCTTACCTCCTTGCTTACTTCTGGAGCTGTTCAGTGGGCTAATATACACACAGAGAAACAGACTCAGTGGCCAGTGAGCCACTCCAGTGCAGACCCCAGGCAGGCCTCTCACTACTGACTCAGGCCATGACCCTGGACATGAGCAGCCTTCTTGGTTGTCCTGGTCCCTCCATAACTTTCAGTTACTGACCTTTTTGTGGGGGTGGAAAGGGTTTTACTGAAAGAGGCATGGCTCCCAATTCTGGAAGGGGTCGTCCACACTGCAGATAAGCTAAACTTCTGAGCCTTGCTGACCTATTACCCATGGTGGATAATGATCCTTCTTGAATTAATCTATTGACCGGGGAAGTTACATAATTTCCTTTAGCAAAATACTAAAATCATAGAGGCATGTAACATGGTTTCAGTGTTTCTATACCTCATCAAAAATCCTTTCAAGGATTACATTATATTAATGAGAAATTGTCTTTATCTCCATAAAACCCCCTGTCTCTCTCTATTACAGAAGTCTATAATAGCATGTTTTGACATCAGATGTTAGGTTGTGTAAGGAAACACCTGTGGGTGTATGTGACCTCCTTGCCTGTGGTAAGATACTGTATTTGTCAGGGTTCTCCTGAGTAACCACTAGGGGTATAACTGATTGTTGAGCAATGTGTCCGTTAGGGGCACTACCCTCTGTTCAGTTGAGTTCCCTGTATCATTTATTCTCTGCCTTTCTTTTCTTCTTTTCCACATCCTTGAATTCCACCAACTAGATCCTATAAAACAATATATACTCTTGGAAAACATCTGTGTTTAAGTGCATCTGAGCATTTCAAACCAGTGTTTTCCAGGGTCACCTGTATATGTATTAGAGGAGATTTACTATGGGAATGGGTCTGCCTAGAGGCTGAGAAGTCTCTCAGTCTGCTGTCTATAAACTAGAGTACCAGCAAAGACAGAGGTTTATCTCAGACTGAGGATTAAGGCTGAGAACCAGGTAAGGTGATGATGTTACACTAAGTCTGGGGCCAATGATCTGAGAACTAAGGGAACTGCAGGGAGATTAAACCAGTCAATCCTAAAGGAAATCAGTCCTGAATATTCATTGGAAGGACTGATGCTGAAGCTGAAGCTCCAACACTTTGGCCATCCGATACGAAGAACCTGATGCTGGGAAAGATTGAAGGCAGGAGGAGAAGGGGATGACAGAGGATGAGATGGTTGGATGGCATCACCGACTCGATGGACATGAGTTTGAGCAAGCTCAGGGAGTTGGTGATGGACAGGGAGGCCTGGCATGCTGCAGTCCGTGGGGTTGCAAAGAGTGGTATGTGACTGAGCGACTGAACTGAACTGAGTGGCAGTATTGGTGACCTCCTCCAAAGGGCTTATGCCACCGCTGCTGCTGCTGCTAAGTCACTTAGTCATGTCCGACTCTGTGCAACCCCATAGACGGCAGCCCACCAGGCTCCACCATCCCTGGGATTCTCCAGGCAAGAACACTGGAGCGGGTTACCATTTCCTTCTCCGATGTATGAAAGTGAAAAGTGAAAGTGAAGTTGCTCAGTCGTGTCCGACTCTTTGTGACACCATGGACTGCAGCCCACCAGGCTCCTCCATCCATGGGATTTTCCAGGCAAGAGTACTGGATTGGGGTGCCATCGCCTTTTCTGGGGCTTATGCCAGGACTGTTTAATTCAGTGCCCATAACCCCATGGCAGCCACTGTCAACGCACGCCTCCAATAGAGATTGCTGGACACTCACAAGCAGGTCTGGATCAGTCTCTTATGGAGTCACTTCTCCTTTCTCCTGGGTCTGGGTGGGCACAAGGTTTTGTTTGTGCCCTCCAGGCTGTAGATTGTCTGTTCAGTGGCTCTATGGTGGGGCTCATATGCCCTGTCTCCCAGATCTGCTACAGACAGAGCTCCTGTCCCCATGATAGGTTACTGCTGACCCGTGCTGCTGCAGAAGGCATTCAGACACTCAAAGGCAGGTCTGTCTCAGTCTCTAGTGTGATCCCTGGGTCCTGGTGCACACAAGCTTTTGTTTGAGCCCTCCTAGCATCTCTGGCGGGTATGGGGTTTTATTCTAAGTGTGGTTTCACCCCTCTGGGCTTAAGTCAGGACTTCTCTGAAAAAATTGGCTTAAAATCATAATAAGGAGTAAGAGTAGGGGGCTTCCCTGGTGGCTCAGTGGTAAAGAATCCACCTGCCAAAGTAGAGACTCGGGTTCAATCTCTGATCTGGGAAGTTCGAACATGCCCCAGAGTAACTAAGCCTGAACTTGTGCTCAAGAGCCTGGAATCCTCAACTATTTAAGTCTGTGCAAACATTATTGTGGTTTTTTTTTAATTAATTTTTTAATTTTAATTGGAGGCTAATTACTTTACAATATTGTATTGGTTTTGCCATACATCAACATGAATCCACCACGGGTGTACATGTGTTCCCCATCCTGAACCCCCCTCCCACCTCCCTCCCCATACCATCCCTCTATTGTGGTTTTGAACCATGAATTTTAGATCATTATGTGCTTTGCCGTGCTTAGTTGCTCAGTGGTATCTGACTCTTTGCAACCCAATGGACTGTAGCTTGCCAAGCTCCTCTGTCCATGGGGATTCCCCAGGCAAGAATACTGGAGTGGATTGCCATGCCCTCCTCTAGGGGATCTTCCCAAACCAGGGATCACACCCAGGTCTCTCACATTGTAGGTGGATTCTTTTACTTGTGAGCTACCAGATCATTATATGTAGGCTCAAACACATCTTTATTTATCAAGGTAGGAACCATTACAATCAACACATTTTTGCCAATGAGTAATAAGTTTGTTTATTCTTGTAGTGTAAAAATCCATGCTTCAGAATTCAATGAACTCTTAGAAAGCATTTTATGCCTCCTGCTGGTTGTGGAAGCATTTCCCCTGAAAAATATTGTCAAGATACTTGAAGAAGTGGTATTTGTTTGGTGAGAGGTCAGGTAAATATGGTGGATAAGGCAAAATTTTGTAGCCCAATACGTTCAATTTTTGAAGCCTTGGTTGTGTGATCTGCAGTCAAATGTCATTGTGGAGAAGAATTAGGCCCATTCTGTTGATGAACACCAGCTGCAGTCATTGCAGTTTTCAGTTCATTTCATTGATTTATTGAGCATACCTTTTAATTGTAATGGTTTTCCCAGGATCCAGAAAGTTGTAGTGGACCAGATGGGAAACAGACCACCAAACAGTGATCATGATCTTTTTGGGTGCAAGTTTGCCTTTGGGGAGTGCTTTGGAGCTTCTTCTTGGTCTGACCACTGACCTGGTCATTGTCAGTTGTTGTATAAAATCCACTTTTCATCACAGGTCACAATCTGATTGAGAAATAGTTCATTGTTGTGGCATAGAATAAGAGAAGAAGGCACTTCAAAAAGAATTTTTTGATTTTCTGTCAGTTCATGAGGCACCCACTTATGGAGCTTATTCACCTTTCCAATTTGCTTTAGATATCCATTGACAATAGAATGGTGGACATTGAGTTCTTTGGCAACTTTTCCTTTAACTGAACTGAACTGAACTGAAGCCCAGAGGACCAAGCACATCCCCAGTTGCATTTGCCTTCCTCCCTTTAACAGACTCATGATCTGCTATATTTCTGATGTACAACCTAACTAACAGTTTGATACAGATAGTTTATATTGTTTCCTTTGGGAATGACATTACAGTGTTTTTGCAACTGCTTTAATTGTGGGACATTTTCATTACATTAAGGAGAGTGGCTGCGCTTTGCTGGAGCAGCCGTGAAGAGATACCCCACGTCCATGGTAAGAGAAACCCAAGTAAGATGGTAGGTGTTGCAAGAGAGCATCTGAGGGCAGACACACTGAAACCATAATCACAGAAAACTAGTCAATCTAATCACACTAGGACCACAGCCTTGTCTAACTCAATGAAACTAAGCCATGCCTGTGGGGCCACCCAAGATGGGCGGGTCATGGTGGAGAGGTCTGACAGAATGTGGTCCACTGGAGAAGGGAATGGCAAACCACTTCAGTATTCTTGTCTTGAGAACCCCATGAACAGTACAAAAGGCAAAATGAAAAGATAATGAAAGAGGAACTCCTCAGGTCAGTAGGTGCCCAATATGCTACTGGAGATCAGTGGAGAAATAACTCCAGAAAGAATGAAGGGACGGAGCCAAAGTAAAAACAATACCCAGTTGTGGATGTGACTGGTGATAGAAGCAAGGTCTGATGCTGTAAAGAGCAATATTGCATAGGAACCTGGAATGTCAGGTCCATGAATCAAGGCAAATTGGAAGTGGTCAAACAGGAGATGGCAAGGGTGAACGTCGACATTCTAGGAATCAGCAAACTAAAATGGACTGGAATGGGTGAATTTAACTCAGATGACCATTATATCTACTACTGTGGGCAGGAATGGAGTAGCCACCATGGTCAACAAAAGAGTCCGAAATGCAGTACTTGGATGCAATCTCAAAAACGACAGAATGACCTCTGTTCGTTTCCAAGGCAAACCATTCAATATCACAGTAATCCAAGTCTATGCCCCAACCAGTAACGCTGAAGAAGCTGAAGTTGAATGGTTGGTTCTATGAAGACCTATAAGATCTTTTAGAACTAATACCCAAAAAAGATGTCCTTTTCATTATAGGGGACTGGAATGCAAAAGTAGGAAGTCAAGAAACACCTGGAATAACAGGCAAATTTGGCCTTGGAATACGGAATGAAGCAGGGCAAAGACTAATAGAGTTTTGCCAAGAAAATGCACTGGTCATAGCAAACACCCTCTTCCAACAACACAAGAGAAGGCTCTACACATGGACATCACCATATGGTCAACACTGAAATTAGACTGATTATATTCTTTGCAGCCAAAGATGGAGAAGCTCTATACAGTCAGCAAAAACAAGACCAGGAGCTGACTGTGGCTCAGATCATGAACTCCTTATTGCCAAATTCAGGCTTTACAAATAGCTGTGAAAAGAAGAGAAGCAAAAAAGCAAAGGAGAAAAGGAATGATATAAGCATCTCAATGCAGAGTTCCAAAGAATAGCAAGAAGAGATAAGAAAGCCTTCCTCAGTGATCAATGCAAAGAAATAGAGGAAAACAACAGAATGTGAAAGACTAGAGATCTCTTCAAGAAAATTAGAGATACAAGGGAATATTTCATGCAAAGATGGGCTCGATAAAGGACAGAAATGGTATGGACCTAACAGAAGCAGAAGATATTAAGAAGAGGTGGCAAGAATACACAGAAGAACTGTACAAAAAAAATTTTTCACGACCCAGATAATCATGATGGTGTGATCACTGACCTAGAGCCAGGCATCCTGGAATGTGAAGTCAAGTGGGCCTTAGAAAGCATCACTACGAACAAAGCTAGTGGAGGTGATGGCATTCCAGGTGAGCTCTTTCAAATCCTGAAAGATAATGCTGTGAAAGTGCTGCCCTCAATATGCCAGCAAATTTGGAAAACTCAGCAGTGGCCACAGGACTGGAAAAGGTCAGTGTTCATTCCAATCCCAAAGAATGCTCAAACTACCGCACAATTGCACTCATCTCACAAGCTAGTAAAGTAATGCTCAAAATTCTCCAAGCCAGACTTCAGCAATATGTGAACCATGAACTTCCAGATGTTCAAGCTGGTTTTAGAAAAGGCAGAGGAACCAGAGATCAAATTGCCAACATCCGCTGGATCATCAGAAAAGCAAGAGAGTTCCAGAAAAACATCTATTTCTGCTTTATTGACTATGCCAAAGCCTTTGACTGTGTGGATCACAATAAACTGTGGGAAATTCTTCAAGAGATGGGAATACCAGACCACCTGACCTGCCTCTTGAGAAACCTATATGCAGGTCAGGAAGCAACAGTTAGAACTGGACATGGAACAACAGACTGGTTCCAAATAGGAAAAGGAGTACATCAAGGCTGTATATTGTCACCCTGCTTATTTAACTTATATGCAGAGTACATCATGAGAAACGCTGGGCTGAAGCACAAGCTGGAATCAAGATTGCTGGGAGAAATATCAATAACCTCAGATATGCAGATGACACCACCCTTATGGCAGAAAGTGAAGAGGAACTCAAAAGCCTCTTGATGAAAGTGAAAGAGGAGAGTGAAAAGTTGGCTTAAAACTCAACATTCAGAAAACGAAGATCATGGCATCCAGTCCCATCACTTCATGGGAAATAGATGGGGAAACAGTGGAAACAATGTCAAACTTTATTCTTGGGGGCTCCAAAATCACTGCAGATGGTGACTGCAGCTATGAAATTAAAAGACGCTTACTCCTTGGAAGAAAAGTTATGACCAACCTAGATAGCATATTGAAAAGCAGAGACATTACTTTGCCCACAAAGGTCTGTCTAGTCAAGGCTATGGTTTTTCCAGTGGTCATGTATAGATGTGAGAGTTGGACTGTGAAGAAAGCTGAGCGCCGAAGAATTGATGCTTTTGAACTGTGGTGTTGGAGAAAACTCTTGAGAGTCCCTTGGACTACAAAGAGATCCAACCAGTCCATTCTGAAGGAGATCAGCCCTGGGTGTTCTTTGGAAGGAATGATGCAGAAGCTGAAATCCAGTACTTTGGCCACCTCATGCGAAGAGTTGACTCATTGGAAAGTCTCTGATGCTGGGAGGGATTGGGGGCAGGAGGAGAAGGGGACGACAGAGGATGAGATGGCTGGATGGCATCACTGACTCGATGGATGTGAGTCTGAGTGAACTCCGGGAGTTGGTGGTGGACAGGGAGGCCTGGCATGCTGCGATTCATGGGGTCATAAAAAGTCAGACACGACTGAGCGACTGAACTGAACTTGATTATACTGATCTATCAAAAGATTCCAAAGCAACGGGCTTTCAAATTTTGTTTTAATTTCCAATCTCAGGAAACATTAATGGCTTCCCTGTCTCACACCCATGGTTATAACTGACCCTATTGTGTGTGGAGGGTGTGTGTGTGCCATGCTTAGTCATGTCCGACTCTTTGTGACCTTATGGAGAGTAGCCTACAAGGCTCCATTGTCCTTGGGATTTCCCAGGCAAGAATACTGGAGTGGGTTCTCATTTTCTTCTCCAGGAGATCTTCCCAACCCAGGGATGGAACCCGGGTTTCTAAGATCTCCTGCTTGGCAAATTCTTTACCACTGCACCACCTGGGCATCCTCCGTCAATGACCCTATTAGTTAAACCCAATCAGTGTTCCTGGAATGAATCGATGATTGAGTCTTTGACACCCCTCCCCCCATGTATCCCTCCTGAATGAATATCTGATTCAATCAATTCATCTGATTATAGGCAAAGATCCAATCAGGATTTACCTGACGGACATTCAGAAATCTAATCAGTCATCACGTTCCCTATTGGATGGTAGTAGTTGGGTAGGGGAAGACATAATTAGAAAGGCCTATAAAAAGCTGAAGCATCAAAGAAGAGGTGCAGAAACTTCTTCCTCTGGAGTCACTGCCTGGCTTCTCCACCAGATCCGACCTCTGAGTACCCTGCCAACTACTGCAAAGCTGGTAAGTTACAGACCTCAGCAAAGGGCATGTGTGTTAAGTCACTTCCGACTAAGTCAGTGTCCAACTCTTTGAGATGCTATGGACTGTAGCCCACCAGGCATCTCTGTTCATGGGATTCTCCAAGCAAGAATACTAGAGTGGCTTGCCACGCCCTTCTTCAGATGATCTTCCCAACCCAGGGATCAAACCTCAGTCTCTTATGTCTCCTCATTGACAGGTGAGTTCTTTACCGCTAGCACCACCTGGGCAGCCCTCAGCAAAGGACATCCTCATCTTGATGGTGAGGTTTCCATTGGTGGCAAGCAGCAATGGATGTCAGGGAGATTTTCCTCTTTCTTTTCAGATGTATCATTTAGTCTCTAAGTGTAATTTTTCCTTAGCCCCAAATATCTTGATCTATGCTTTCCTTTATGGCATTTAAAAATATCTTAACCAACTAGATTTTATGTAATGAAAACATCTAATTATTTGGCATTTTATTTCTTGACATTAAAAATAGTTTGTGCAAATGGCATTCACTTTTAGGGGTATCTGCTGCCTTTTTCCAAGGCCGTTAACTGTGGAAGCTGAGGTTGGAGACTGCAGTGGGTTACATGATGCTCTATTCCCATAGTTTTAAGGCCCGAAAGTGAAAGTCATTCAGTCGTGTCCAACTCTTTGCAACCCCACGGACTATACAGTCCATGGAATTCTCCAGGCCAAAATACTGGAGTAGGTAGCCTTTCCTTCTCCAAAGTATCTTCCTAACCCAGGGATCGAACCCAGGTCTCCTGCACTACAGGCAGATTCTTTACCATTGAAGCCACAAGGCCCTAAGTAAGTGAGTGAAAGGTTTCCCCCTGAAAATATTCACCTTTCAGGCTCCTGGTATCCACTTCCCAGTGCAACATAAATTGAGCACAACAGTGAATGGAAATGGATGGGCTAGCGGTTGGGTTTCTTCCTCCTTGGTCCTTATGAGATGCTTGTTTTGGTGCCCATAGGGGCAGAGCTATGGCTTTTTCCTCACTGAGCCCAGAGTAAAACTGTGCAAAACTGAGGCTATTCCACAACTGCCAGAGCAGAGATTTCCACTCTGAGTTGGTTCCTCTGAAGAGTGGGGAGACAGATGAAGGGGTGTTCATGCTTACCTGAGAAAGATGCCTTCTTCTCTGCAAGTTCTTATAGGATTCCTTTAGGAGCAGATTCAGGATGAGTATCCAGAACCCCCTGAGACTCCTGAACCTGGCAGGGAAGAGCCTACTAACTGATGAGGCCTTGACCATTTCTACCCTGGAGTATCTGCCCATCGAGCTCTTCCCCCCACTCTTCATGGAAGCATTCTGTGGAAGACACAGAAAGACCTTAAAGGCCTTGGTTCAAGCCTGGCCCTTTGTCCGCCTGCCTCTGGGGAGCCTGATGCAGACACCTCATCTGGGAACCTTACAAGCAGTGCTGGATGGACTCGATGTCCTGCTCACACAGAAGGATCATCCAAGGTGAGTCAGATGCATGTAACCTGGTAAGAGATGGGCAGTCCCGAAGAGACAAGTGACAGTAGGAGAGTAAATGACAAATGGATGGACCAGTGGCTTCTGATGATGCCAGTGAAGAAACAGAGACTTGGTCATTGCTGAGTTCACTTTGCTGAATGCCTTCCAGCAGTGCAGGTGTGCCTAAAATGCAAGGAAATGTGAAAGTACATGCCCAGCCTCCTCTCAGGGATGCCTAAGGGTACTAGAGTAGAAAGTTAGGGGAAATGGCAAGGGAAAGGAGATGGAGGGATGTGAGGCAGAGAGGGAAGAGGGCAAGGAAGAAGGTGATGTCAGGAATGTGAAGTAAAAGCTGAGGTGCAAAGTCAGAGTGTTGCCTAATTTTGTGTGAATCTAAAAACTATAGCTGCCAATCTGCTGATTCCCCACAGGAAGTGCAAACTGCGTGTGCTGGATTTAAGGAATACTGGCCAGGACTTCTGGAGAATGTGGTCTGGATCCAGTGTCCATGTGTCCTCAAGCTCATCAATGGTACCAATGGCTGAGGATGGGTCAAGGATCGAGAAGCCCTTGGCTCCCTTCGAGGTGTTCACAGAACTTCACCTCAAGGAAAGAACCATGAATGAATTCCTCACTTACCTCCTGAAGTGGGTAGAGGAGAGAGACCCTTTCATACACCTGTGCTGTAAGAAGCTGAAAATTGTTTCATTTCCCATGGATAATATTATGAATGTCCTGAGCATGGTGCAGCTGGACTGTATCCAGGAGTTACATGTGAATTGCACCTGGCATCTGTCCACTCTGGCCATGATTGCTCCTCTCCTGGGCCAGATGAGCAATGTGCAGAAACTGTTTGTCTCCCACATCCATCTGCCTGATCCTGAGGAGTGGGATGAGCAGCACATTGTCAAAATTACTTCTCAGTTCCTGAGGCTGCACCACCTCCAGGATCTCCATCTGGAATCCCCTTTCTACCTTGAAGGCTGCCTGGACCAGATGCTCAGGTGAGTGTGTACCACTGACCAGCAAATAGAGGGGAAAATCTGGAGGTAGTGACAGATTTCCTCTTCCTGGGCTCTAAAATCACTTCAGATGGTGACTGCAGCCATAAAATCAGAAGATGTTTGCTTCTTGAAAGGAAAGTTATAACAAACCTAGACAGTGTTTAAAAAGCAGAGACATTCCTTGGCCACAGAGGTCCACATACTCAAGACTATGGTCTTCCCAGTGGTCATATATGATTGTGAGAGCTGGGCCGTAAAGAAGGCAGAACACCAAGATGCATTTGAACTGTGGTGCTGGAGAAGACTCCTGAGAGTCCCTTGGAAAGCAAAGAAATTAAGCCAGTCAATCTTAATGAAAATCAATCCTGAATACTTGTTGGAAGGGCTGATGCTGAAATTGAAACTCCAGTATTTTGGTCATCTGATGCGTACACGTGACTCATTGGAAAAGTCCCTGATGATGGGAAAGATTGAGGGCAGAAGCAGAAGAGGGTGTTAGAGGATGAGATGGCTAGATGGCATCACTGACTCATTGAACATAAACTTGGGCAAACTTCAGGAGATGGTGAGGGACAGAGAGGCCTTGGCATGCTGCAGTCCATGGGATTACAAAGAGTCAGACATGACCGGGCAATTGAACAACAATAGCTTAGGTGACTTGAAAATAATTAAGGGAATGGAGCGTTGCAGATGGAAAATTCCATCAGTCATGAGCATTTTAAACAGAAGCTCCATGCTCACTGGTTTTGTGACCACAGTGAGCCTAATTCCCCATCTATAAAGGTCGATTTTTTTCTCCATGTGTGTATGTTAAGTCACTCAATCATGCCCAGTTCTCTGTAATCCTATGGACTGTAGCCCATCAGGCTTCCCTTTCCATGGGATTTTCCAGGCAAGAATACTGGAGTTGGTAGCCATGCACTCCTCCAGGAGATCTTCCCGACCCAGGAATAAAACCCCTGTCTTTTATGTCTCCTGGATTGGCAGGCCAATTCTTTACCACTAGTGCCACCTGGGAAGCCTCAGATAAGCTTATTAATATATGGGAAATGCATGACTCTGGAGATGATGGTAATAGAGTAGGGATCAAAGGGATCATAAAAATTGGTAGATGGTTTGCAGATAAAGGAGGGATGTAAGTGAGCCTGTGCAGACTGGCATCCTCAGTGGATGTTGTGGGATCTTGTCCAGGTTGGCCCTCTATGCATGTCACACAAAAGCCTCACCAGCCTGAGATGGGTACCTGGGGCCAAAGCATGTGTGAAGGAAGCATGGATTGGAAGCATTTTAAGTATATCTCTTACTATTAAATTTTAGTGATACCCACTCTCAATTGAAACAAGGTATCAGGCTCTCCTCTGAACTTGTCCTAGTGCATCCCATTATCTTCATTCATCCTCAGACAGAAGTGGAGTGAGTTTTTCTCTGCTTGCCTAATGAGGAGAGTTTTCAAGACTCTATGTACTTGACCCAATCACACAGAAGGGTAAATGACTCTGGCTACAATAAGACTGGCCATTCTGGGTTTCAATCCTTATCAGATCATCATACCAAACCTGGGCTTGGGCAGATCACTTGTCTCTCAACTTGCGGTCAGTTTTCACCTCAAGTTTCTAAGACCTAATGTCTCTGTTTCTCCCCAGGTGCCTGATGAAGCCCTTGGACAACCTTTCAATAACTCGCTGCCTCCTTAGAGATTCAGACTTGACCCATCTGTCCCAGAGCCCGAACATCAGTCAGCTAAAGAGCCTGAATCTGAGTGGGGTCACCATGACCTACTCTAGTCCTGAGCTCCTCCCAGCTCTGCTGGAGAAAGTTTCAGCCACCCTTCAGGAGCTATACTTAGAGCAATCTGGGATCAGGGACTCCCACCTCGAGGCCATCTTGCCTGCCCTGAGCCACTGCTTCCAGCTCACATCCTTCAGTCTGCGTGGGAACCTCCTCTCCATGCCCATCATGGAGAAGATGCTGCGACATACCTCTGAGCTGCCCAGTTTAAGTCGAGAGCTGTACCCTGTCCTTCAGGAGAGTTTCAGCTCTCAGGGGATCCTCCTACCTGGGAGACTTGCCCAGTGTCGGACTGAACTGCTTGAGATTCTGAAGGACTTAGGACGCCCCAGGACCATCTGGATTTGCATCACCCCCTGTCCACACTGTGGAGATAACACATTCTATCATCCTGAGCCCATCATATATGGCGGTAACATTCCAGCCTAGTTGGGTGCATCAATCCCAAGCTCTCTACTGAGCCCTTGGAAACTGAAATCTTGGACAAGATACATCGTGAAGGGAAAACAGACATATTGTTTCAGACATCTACTCAATGTGAATGTGAAAAGGAAAGGTGGTCCTACAGGGGAGCAGGATTGCAGGGGGAAATGTAGTCTCCCCAGTAATGCAATGCTTGTGGACATGTGTCCTGTAGAGTCAGAGATAGGAACCTAAATTTATTTAGCTGGATTTGAACTTGAGATTCACATGTTGCAATTGTCCCTGGATTGTTGTTGTTCAGTTGCCCAGTCGTGTCCAACTCTTCAACCCCATGGACTGCAGAACGCCAGGCCTCCCTGTCCCTCACCATCTCCTAAAGTTTGCCCAAGTTCATGTTCATTGCATCCGTGATGCTGTCCAGCCATCTCATCCTCTGACGCCTTCTTCTGCCCTCAATCTTTCCCAGCATCAGGGACTTTTCCAATGAGTCAGCTGTTCACATAAAATGACCAAAATAGTGGAGCTTCAGCATTAGTCCTTCCAGTGAATATTCAGGATTGATCCCCGGTAAGATTGACTGATTTGATCTCCTTGCTGTCCAAGTGAATTTCAGGAGTCTTCTCTAGCACCACAGTTCTAATCCATCAATTCTTTGGTGTTCTTCCTTCTTTACGGTCCGGCTCTCACAATCATACCTGACCACTGGAAAGACCATAGCCTTGACTATGTGAATTTTTGTCAGCAGAGTAGTGTCTCTGCTTTTCAACACACTATCTAGGTTTGTCATTATATATATATACACACATACATACATATATATATACATACTACTTGGAAATCGGCTAATGAGATTATGGTTCCACATCTCAGGCCCCTGGACAATGGCTGGGGCTATCTGCCTTCTGGGAAGGAGCTGGAAGATAACTTCTGATAGCAGCTGGCATGATGATGACAAGGTTGTGTGTGACTGACTCATGTTTAATTCTCTCCCTGGGTCCAAGTTCCTCAAGAGCCCACAGCACCTCCATCAGGGGCTCTCAGACTTGGAAATGTCTCATATTCCAAGACTGGTCACCTCTCTCTCTGCTCACATTCTTAGGTTTAGTCTTTCAAATGAGTTTGCTAGTCCGATCCCATCTTCAGGAAAGGTAACACCAACAAAGGCAACACTGTTCCTCTTGGCCACACCCTTTAGTTTCTAAACTTTACCCTGAGAAAATTCGGGACACCCGGGTTTGATCCCTGGGTCAGGAAGATCCCCTGGAGAAGGAAATGGCAACCCACTCCAGTACTCTTGCCTGGAAAATTCCATGGATGGAAGAGCCTGGTAGGCTACAGTCCATGGGGTCACAAAGACTTGGACACGACTGAGCAACTTCACTTTCTTTTCACTTTCACGCAGAGAAAAGTCTTTTAATCTCTCTCCAAGTCAGTGGAAAACAATATATCCATATTTTACACTGTCTTCAGTCATTCAGAGGGCTGCTATAGGAATGCCCAGCTCCAGGCTGCCCTATCCCCACCCTCACTTCTCACTGTGACTTTGACCTGGTCTCCATCAGAGAAGCCATGACTTAAACTGGAGGACCAACCATATCCCCGGGAGACTGCCCTTGCTCCTGAATAGGCTCCTGATCTGCTATTATTCCAACATGACACTGGCACAACAACTTGATACAAGGAGAAGTTTAGTTAGTTTTCTTTGGGACAGCACCACTGTTCCTGTGAAGCTGCTTTATTTCTAGGCCATTTGAATAGTTTTAATATGGCCGAAGAGTCCCCCAAAGATGATGCTTCCAGGTTTTCCTTTTTTGGTGCAGTGTCAGGCACAGATTAATCCCTTCCTTGACACACCCAGGGCTACAACTGCCAGTATTAGTAAAACTCGATCAGTGTTTGTGGAGTGAATCCAGGGAATGTGTTTTGACTTTCCCTTTGACCTAATTATTTCTCTTTCCTGAAATGAAAATCTGATTCAATCTATCTGGAGAAACACAAATTTAAGGATTAACCATCTGGATATTCTGGAATCTAACCTGGTATCACTTTCCAATCAGAAGTTACTTGTTGGAAGGGGAAAGAAATGATTAGAAAGTCCTCTAAAAGCCTCAGGCACCAAAGAAGGAATATAGAAGCATTTCCTGGGTTCTACAAGGGGTCTGAGGTCTGACCATCCTGCCAACCCCATCAGAGCTGGTGTGCTACTGACACTCACATACTTGGCAGTTTTTTAAATTTTACTAGTTAGGCTTTCTAAACAGAAACTTAAAAGCATTCCATATGCTATTTTTAAAGTCTCTCCCTGGTGTCTCAGTGGTAAAGAGACTGCCTGCCAATGCAGGAGACAAAGGTTCAATCCCGGCATCAGGAAGATCCCCTGGAGTTGGCAATGGCAACCACTCCAGTATTCTTGCCTGGGAAATCCCATTGCCAGAGGAGCCTGACAGGCTACAGTCCATGGGGTTACAAAAGAACCTGACTCAACTTATTGACTGAAACAATAACAACTGGGTATGAAGTGTTCCATTCACTGAACTCCTTTCTAAAGCAGTAATGTTGCAGGAATGAAAGTAGGGGTGCAGGAGAATGATCAGATCCCAGGTCACATAAGAGTCTCTGGGAAGGCTGCCACATGTGGGTTTTGGCATCGTGCAGGGAAGAATTCAAGAATGAACCTTTGTAAAGATAAAGAAGGTTTATAAAGGCTCACACTCCATAGAGATAGAGTGGGCCATCATGGAAAGCAAGAGAGGCACCAGGCTTGTCAATTTTTATAGGGGCGGGTAATTTTATAGGCTAATGTGTGGGAGTATTCCAGCTATCTTGGGGCAATAAAACATTAGTCACTCAGATGTGTCTGACTCTTTGCAACCCCATGGACTACAGTCTGCCAGGCTCCTCTGTCCATGCAATTCTCCAGGCAAGAACACTTGAGTGGGTAGCCATTCCCTTCTCCAGGGGATCTTCCTGACCCAGGGATCGAACCCAGGTCTCCTGCATCGCAGGCAGATTCTTTTACCATCTCAGCCACTAGGGAAGCCCCTTTCATCTTGGGGAAGGGGTGGGGATTTCCAGGAATTGGACCACTGCCCACTTTTTGACCATTAATGTTCATAACCATCGTGGCAGCTGGGTTGTGGCTACTATGAGCTATACTGAGGATCAAGGGCAAGTGCAAGTTGAGTCCACCGTCCTGGACCTGGTTGTTTCTAATCAGTTTATGTCATGTCCTTCTTTTAAAGGTTGTGCCTTGCCCCTTTCCTGTCTCAGTAATTCTTATATATGTAAAGAAAGAATGTTTAAAAATGTGCATCTCAAAGCTTTCCAGCTCAGATAGACTCCCACATCTTAATAACACTCTTAGTTACATGGCTTCTGCAATTTCTCATTTTAAATTTTTAAAGTGAAAACAATCTTTTCATTCAATTTATGGTACTAATCTCAACTTTTGGAGAGGAAACCCTTCAGAGATGATACTGCTTCCTTTTAGTCACTCCTTTTAATTTCTAAACACAACCCAGAGAAAAGTTTTCTAAATTTCCTTCTTCCCCAAGAGAAGGAAAAAAAAAAAACCCTACATTTTACACTATTTGCGTTACTCACATTGTCCCTCTAGGGACATCCAGCTCCAACTACCCAGCCCTCACTCTTACTTCTCAAATGTGATTTTGACCTGATGTCTTCAGAGATCATTTGACTTAAGATTGGAATACCAGTCACATCCCCAAAAGGACTTCCCTTTACTTTCTGAGTAGATTCCTGATCTCCACTTGTCCAACATAACACCTGAGTGACAGTTGATAGAGGTGGATACTTTTATTTTGCTTCCTTTGGGAACAACACTACTGTCTTCATAAAGCAATGTTAATTCTGGGACATTTCGATAATTTTTTTATGGCTGAAGATCCCCAAACAACGGTACTTCAAAGTTTTGTTTTTCCTGTCACAAAAGGATAACCCCTTTCCTGTCTCACACCCAGGCCTATTACTATTAATATTAGTAAAGCCAAATCAATATTTGTGGGTGAATCAAGAAATCCAATACCCCTCCCTCATTCTTTATCCTGCCTGAATGAAATCTGATTCAATCAGTTCCTCTGAAGGTAACAAAGATTCATTCAGGATTAACCCAATAGACAGTCTGAAATCTAATCAGGTATCACTTTCTGATTGGCAGTTAGTTGTTGGAAAGAAGGAAGATGTGATTAGAAAGGTCTATATAAGCCTTAGACACCAAAGAGATGCAGAATCTTCAGGGTTCCAGAGTCACCACCGGGGTTCTCAAGTCTGAGTGTGAGCAGCCTGCCAACCACAACAGAGCTGGTAAGTTACAGATACAACTAAAGACACCTTCACTGTACCCATGGTCAACTGGTCTTGAATGGTGGCAGGCGTATCAGGATGAAAGGAGAGATTAATTTTAAAAACTGCTTACTGGGGACTTCCCTAGGGATCCTGGAATTGGACCACTGCAGGATCGCAGGTTCATTCCTGGTCTGGGAACTAAGACACCCCATGCCGTGCTGCCAAAATTGAAAAATAAAAATAAATGAATAAAAATTATTTATTTTCATATATACTGATTTAAGATTTTGGTTTTACCTTGAATGTAGTATTGACTTAATCCCAAATATTTGATTGGTTCTTTTTAAATGTCTTAACAAAGCAGATGCTCTTTTTAGTAAAAAAAACATCTTTGGAATTTCATTTCTTTTTTAAATTTTTTTCTCTTTTTTTTGAAATTTTATTTCTTGAAATTTAAAATGTTTAGTTTGAGCACAAACATCATTCATACTAGGGGTATCTCTTACCCTTTCCCAGCCCAGTGAACTGTGGGCTATATTGGGCCACATAATGCTCCTATTCCCATAGTTTTAAGGCTATAAGTGATATATTAAAATTTTACCCCAAAAAAGATGAAGCTCAGCCTTTAGCTCATGGTACCCACTTCCCAGTGACACATGATTAAGCAAAGCAGTGGATGGAAATGGATGGACTAATGTTTGGATTTCTCCCTTTTTGCTCCTTGTGAGATCATGCTCTAGTGCCCGTAGGGGTAGAGCTATGGCTTTGTGCTCACTGGGTCCAGAGTGTACTTGGGACTAACAGGCACTTGCACTACTGCCAGGAAGATTCCTTTGATGAGTGGGAGAGAGAGGTGTGTTCTTGTTTGGCCTGAGAAGGATGCCTTGTTCTCTGGAAGTTTTCACAGGATTTCTTTTGTAGCAGAGTCAGATCAGAATGAGTCTTTGGGCCCCACCCAGACTCCTGGACCTGGCAGCTATGAGCGTGCTAAGGAATGAGGATTTGGCCATGAGTTCTTTGGAGTTTCTGCCCATTGAGCTTTCCCCCTACTCTTCATGGAAGCCTTCTATGGGAGTCACATTAAGACCCTGAAGACCATGGTGTATTCCTGGCCTTTCGTCCGCCTGCCTCTGGGGGGCCTGATGGAGCCGCCTCATCTGATAACCTTACAAGCAGTACTGGATGGACTTGATGTCCTGCTTTCCCAGAAGGAGCACCCCAGGTGAGTCTAATCCAGGTAGCCTGGAAGGTTACTAGACATCCTGAAAAGACAGCTGGGGTCATAGAGTGAATGGTCAAGGAATGCACCAAAGGCTTCTGATGATGTCAATGAATTTCGAGGCCTTGACCACTGCTGAGCCCTCTTTGGGAAATGCCTTCTGGAAGTGTAGGAGTGTCTAAGATGCAGGGAAACCTAAGAGAACATGTCCCAGCCTCTTCCCAGGGATTCTTAAGGATTGTAGAAGTATAAAATCAGGAAGCATGTAGGGGCAAAGGAGATAGAGGAAAGTGAGGCAGTATCCCTACTGAAGAGGAAGTGGGCAAGGCAGCAGGTAATGTCAGGAATCTGAAGTAAAAACTCAGGTGAGAAGTCTTAGTGTTGCCTATATTCTGAGACTGTGGTTTCATTCAGCCTGTATTCTGAGACTGTGATTTCATTCAGTTTGGATTTTAAACCATTGCTGCCCATCTGTTGTTTCCCCACAGGAGGTGCAAACTGCAGGTGTTGGATTTAAGGAATACTGGCCAGAACTTCTGGAGCATATGGTCTGGATACATGGACCACATGTACTCAAGCTCACTGACGGCACCAGTTCCTGAGGACAGGTCAAGGACAAAGCAGCCCTTGGCTCCCTTGGAGGTGTTCATAGAGATGAACCTCAAGGAATGGGCCATGGATGAGTTCCTCACCTACCTCATGAGGTGGGCAGAACAAAGAAAAGGTTCCATACACCTGTGCTGTAAGAAGCTGAAGATCTTTGGAATGCCTGTGGAAAATATTATGAAGGTCCTGAGTATGGTGCAGCTGGACTGTATCCAGGATGTAGAAGTCAACCAGAACTGGCATCTGTCCAGCCTGGCCACATTCGCTCCTCTCCTGGGCCAAATGAGTAACGTGCAGAGACTCATACTTTCTGCCTCTAAAGAGCAGGAACAGCATGTTGTTGTCCAGTTTACCTCTCAGTTCCTCAAGCTGCACCACCTCCGGGATCTCTATCTGGAATCTCCCTTCTTCCTGTCAGGCCGCCTGGACCAGATGCTCAGGTGAGGGGGGCACCACTAGTTGAGAAACAATGAACACAACTCTGCAATGTCAAGTGCACTGTCTTATTTTATGCTCTAGCCTGAAGTGTGGTAACACACAGCTACCCAAGTCAAGGTCGAGGAACAAATGGATAGAGGCACTGGAAAGGGACACCATCTAGGGAGCTATAAACTAGGGGACTGGACTCTACCAAAGAACAGTTTGAGGTTTCTACTTTAGGAGGAGAGATCTATGTCCAGATAACTTAGGAAAACAAGTGGAAAGGGTCTTGAGGAGGGACCTGAGCATTTCTAAATGGAAGCTCTGTGCTCTGCAAGTCTGTGGCCGCAATGAGCCTCTCTCAAATTCCCTGTCCCTAAAATGTTGTTTTGCGCTTCAGATAAGATATTTAATATATGAGAAATGCATGGTTCTAGAGATGATGATAATAGAGCAGGAGCCAAAGGGACAGTAGAAAGTGGTAGATCTTAGCAGATGACACAGGGGCGTAAATGAGCCCCTGCAGACTGGAAAGCTCAGTTGAGTTGCAGGAAATTACCCAAGTTGTTTTTTTTATTCATGTAACCCAGGTACCTCACCAAGCCTGAGATATGAGTGCCTGAGCCCAGCACAGACAGAAGAAAGCCTGAGATGAAAGTATCTTTTGCCTTCTTTCCCAATACTAACACTCAGAGATGCCTGCACTTGATTTAGACGTGATGTCAGGCTCTCCCTCTGAGCAGGTTCTAGATATTCCATTATGTTCATTCACCCTCATAAGGAAGTAGAGTATGTTACACCCTGCTTGACAGATTAGGAAAGAGAGATTTCAAGGTTCTATGTACTTCATTCAGTCACACAGTGAAGGTGAAAGAACTCAGGCTAAAATGAGACTGGGCATGTTGGATATTGACCTTTATTTGATGGTCAGAATGACCCTGGCCTTGGGCAAATCACTTGTTTCTTACCTGGAGGTCACCTGCCTCCCCTGTTTCTCAGACCTAATGGCCCTTTCTTCACAGGTGTCTGATGAGCCCCTTGGATAACCTCACGATAACTCACTGCCTCCTTACAGAATCAGACTTGACCCACCTGTCCCAGTGCCCAAGAATCAGTCAGCTAAAAGGCCTGGATCTGAGTGGTATCACCCTGGCTGACTTTAGTCCTGAGCTCCTTCAAGTTCTGCTGGAGCAAGTTGCAGATACCCTCCAGGTATTGGACTTAAATTAGTGTGAGATCATGGACTCCCAAATCGAGGCCATCCTGCCTGCCCTGAGCCACTGCTCCCAGCTCAGGTCCATAAGCATGTGTGGGAACCTCCTCTCCATGGCTGCTATGGAGAAGCTGCTGCGTCACACCTCAGGGCTGCCCAGGTTAAGTCAAGAGTTTTACCCAGCCCCTCTGGAGAGTAACAGCTCTCAGGCAGTTCTTTCAGAAGAGAGACTTGCCCAGCTTCGAGCTGAACTTTTGGAGATTCTGAGAGACTTGGGACATCCCAGGACCATCTGGCTTAACTCCATCTTCTTTGCTTCCTATGGCTACGACGAATACTCTCATTTAGAAATTATTGAATACATCCCTGCCTAGTTGGGTGCACCTATCAAAAGCTTTCTTCTGGGCACTTGGAAGCTGAAATCTATGTCACAGGTACATCATAAAGGGAAACCAGGCCCATGGTTTCAGACATCTGCTCGTGTGAATGAGAAAAGGAAAAGTGAGCCAGTGAAGGTGCAGAAGGAAAATGTTGACCTGGAGAGCTGATGTGACTTTCGGGAACATGTGTCCCACAGAGTTAGAAATGTGAACCTAAATGACTTTAGAGGGATTTGAGCTTGAGAAGCATAAGTTAAAGTTATCTCTGGTGGATGATTGTAAAGAAATGGTCAGAAATAAAAAGACCCCTAGTGTAAACCTACTGCTATCCTGCATGAAGTATTATCCTGTTTTCTCAGTTTATATCTCGGGAATTTCCAGATACTGATAAAATTTAAAAAAACATGGAGTTGTCTATGATCTGAAGCCTTACTATTCCTGCAAGTTCTTTATTCTATCTGGGGCATCTCATCCCTCCTTGCTTATTTCTGTGTCTGTTAATTGGGTTAATACACACAAAGGGGAACATACTCATTGGCCAATGAACCAGTGGAGTGAAGAGCTCTTTCCAGGGTCCTCACTGCTGACACAGGTCATGACCCTGGACATGAGCAGTCCTCATGGTTCTCCTGGTGGGTCCATAAGTCTTAGTTCCTGGCCTTTGTGTTGCTGAGAAAGGGTTTGACTATATAAGGCAAACCCTCCAGTTCTGGGAGGGGTAGTCCAAACTGAATAATCTGGAGACTGGATCTCACAAAACCATGCCTGCCATGGCTGGGTAGTGGTCCTTCTTGAATTAATCTAGTTGTGCACATCCAAATTCATTTTAGCAAAATGCTAAAATAGTATAGGCATTTAACATAGTTTTATTATTTCTATGCCACATGTAAAAATTTATATCCTTTAGAGGGTAGATCATGTCAATAAGAGATTTACAAAATTCCCATAACACCTGTTTCTCACCATCAGGGAAGACTAGAATAGCATGTTTTGCCATCAGGTAATCAGGATGTATAACAAAACACCCATGGATATATATGACCTCCTTGCCTGTGGTAAGACAGTATAGCCAATAGGTTTGTTTTTGTTCTTCAGTTGCTGAGTCATATCCATGACTCATGCAGCCCCATGAATTGCAGCATGCCAGGCTTCTCCATACTTGATTATCTCCCAGAGTTTGCTCAAACTGAGTTGGTGAAGCCATCCAACCATCTCATCCTCTGTCATTCCCTTCTCCTCCTGCCCTCAATCTTCCCAGCATTAGGGTCTTTTCCAATGAGTCAGCTCTTCACATCAGCTGGCCAAATTATTGGAGCTTCAGCTTCAGCGTCAATCCTTCCAGTGAATATTCATGGTTGATTTCTTTTAGGATTGACTGATTTGATCTCCTTGCAGTCCAAGGAACTCTCGAGTCTTCTCCAACACCACAGTTCAAAAGCATCAATTCTTTGGCGCTCAGTTGTCTTTATGATCCAACTCTCAGATTGGTACATGATTTCCCTTCTCCAGGGATCTTTCTGACCCAGGGATGGAACCTGGGTCTTCTGCATTGCAGGCAGATTCTTTGTCTGAGCCGCCAGGGAAGCCAACCAATAGGGTACAATTGATCATTGTAGTAACAACATGGTAGTCAGGGTTGCCCTGTTCAGTCAAAAATCCCCATATAACTTGCAGTCTGCCCTCCATACTCTCATTTCCACATCCTTGGATTCCACCAACTTCAGATCCTGCAGAAGTATATGTATTCTTAAAAGGATCTGTGTGATTCAAATGTATTCTTTTTAATGGCTGAGTAATACTCCATTGTGTATATGTACCACAGCTTTCTTATCCATTCATCTGCTGATGGGCATCTAGGTTGCTTCCATGTCCTGGCTATTATAAACAGTGCTGCGATGAACATTGGGGTACACGTGTCTCTTTCCCTTCTGGTTTCCTCAGTGTGTATGCCCAGCAGTGGGATTGCTGGATCATAAGGCAGTTCTATTTCCAGTTTTTTAAGGAATCTCCACACTGTTCTCCATAGATGGATGAAACTAGAACCTATTATACAGAGTGAAGTAAGCCAGAAAGAAAAACACCAATACAGTATACTAACGCATATATATGGAATTTAGAAAGATGGTAACAATAACCCTGTGTACGAGACAGCAAAAGAGACACTGATGTATAGATCAGTCTTATGGACTCTGTGGGAGAGGGAGAGGGTGGGGAGATTTGGGAGAATGGCATTGAAACATGTATAATATCATGTATGAAACGAGTTGCCAGTCCAGGTTTGATCCATGATGCTGGATGCTTGGGGCTGGTGCACTGGGATGACCCAGAGGGAGGGTATGGGGAGGGAGGAGGGAGGAGGGTTCAGGATGGGGAACACAGGTATACCTGTGGCGGATTCATTTCGATATTTGGCAAAACTAATACAATATTGTAAAGTTTAAAAATAAAACAAAACAAAAAAAAAGTGGTGGGGGAAAAAAAAGGATCTGTGTGTAAATGAATCTGAGCAGTTCAAATTCATGTTTCCAGGGCAATGTGCATATATAGGGATATATTAGAGGAGATTTATTATGGGAACAGGCTTTCATGGTTACAGATGCTGAGAAGTCCCACAATCTGCTGTCTGTAAACTAGAGAACAAGCAAAGCCAGTGCTATAACTCAGACTAAGGATTAAGATTGAAAACCAGTTGAGCTGATAGTGTTACTCCAAGTCTGAGGCTGAAGACCTGAGAACCAAGGGGACCACTGTTTTAAGTTTCAGAGTATGGAGGCTCAAGACAGAAGCTCTGATGTTCCTGGGTAAGAAGACAGGAGAGAATTTGTCTTCTTGTTTCATTCAGACCCCAAGGACTGGATGATGCCCACCAATGTTGGTGAGAGTAAATCTCTTTACTCAGTATACTGATTCCAATGTTCTTATTTTCCAGAAACACTCTCCCAAACACACCCAGAATTAAAGGTTTACTAGTGATCTGGGTATGCCTTTACAAGAACCAATGTTCACACAAAAAATCTATCCATCTCACTAACCCTAAACAAAGGGCACTCATAAGAAGGCTTCCTGTTGGGGCTTCAGGGATTGGTGTAATTGGCTCAGAGGGGGACATGATATAGGGGTGACAGAACCTTAGGCAAGAACCTCAGTTTCTCCATGAAATGATAATAATGTTGGACACCCACCTTATGGGATATTTGTAGAATCCCATGAGATGATGCACTTGAGGGCTTAGCACTGGATCTGGCATACAGTAAAAGTTCAATAAATGAGTCTTTTCTTTATTTTTCCCTCCTAGTAGACACCCCCAGGACTCTTCATCCCTCTAGCCTACACTTTATTGCTTATAAGACCAGGAGAACAAGCCCTGGACCTGAAGTGGGTCTCAGTTTTTACATGTGGTCACCCAGGTGATGCCACCCAGCAGAAGATATTAAGAAGAGATGGCAAGAACACACAGAAGAACTATACAAAAAAGATCTTAATGACCTAGATAACCACGATAGTGTGATCACTCACCTGGAGCCAGAAATCCTGGAGTGTGAAGTCAAGTGGAACTTAGGAAGCATCTCTATGAACAAAGCTAGTGGAGGTAATGTAATTCCAGCTCAGTTGTTTCAAATCCTAAAAGATGGTGCTGTGAAAGTGTTGCACTCAATATGCCAGCAAATTTGGAAAACTCAGCAGTGGCCACAGGACTGGAAAAGGTCAGTTTTCATTCCAATCCCAAAGAAGGCAATGCCAAATAGTGTTCAAACTACCACACAATTGCATTATTCACATGCTAGCAAGGTCATTCTCAAAATCCTTCAAGCTATACTTCAACAGTACATGAACTGAGAACTTCCAGATGTCCAAATTGGATTTAGAAAAGGCAGAGGAACCAGAAATCAAATTGCCAACTTCTGTTGGATCATAGAAAAAGCAAGAGAATTCCAGGAAAACACCTACTTCAGTTTCATTGACTATGCTAAAGCCTTTTACTGCGTGGATCACAACAAACTATGGAAAATTCTTAAAGAGATGGGAATACCAGACCACCTGACCTGGTATTTCTCAGGATTTTTGAGAAATATTTCTGAGAAATCTGTATGCAGGTCAAGAAGCAACAGTTAGAACTGGACGTGAAACAACAGACTGGTTCCAAGTTGGAAAAGGAGTACGTCAAGGCTGTATATTGCCACCTTGCTTATTTAACTTATATGCAGAATACATCATGAGATATGCCAGACTGAATGAAGCACAAGCTGAAATCAAGACTGCTGGGAGAAATATCAATAACCTCAGATATGCAGATGATACCACCCTTATGGAAGAAAATGAAGAAGAATTAAAGAGCCTCTTGATAAAGGTGAAAGAGGGGATTGAAAAAACTGACTTAAAACTCAACATTCAAAAAACTAAGATCATGGCATCCCGTCCCATCACTTCATGAGAAATAGATGCGGAAACAATGGAAACAGTGACAGACTTTATTTCTTGGGCTCCTAAATCACTGTGAACGGTGAAATTAAAAATCCCTTGCTCATTGGAAGAAAAGCTATGACCAACTTAGCATATTAAAAAGCAGAGACATTACTTTGCCAACAAATGCCCATCTAGTCAAAGTTCTGGTTTTTCCAGTAGTCATTTTTGGATGTGAGAGTTAGGCCATAAAGAAGGCTGAATGCCAAAGAATTGATGCTTTTGTACTGTGATGTTGGAGAAGACTCTTGAGAGTCCCTTGAACTGCAAGGAGATCAAACCAGTCCATTCTGAAGGAGATCAGCCCTGGGTGTTCATTGGAAGGACTGATGATGAAGCTGAAGTTCCAATACTTTGGCCACCTGATGCAAGAGCCAACTCATTAGAAAAGACTCTGATGCTGGGAAAGATTGAAGGCAGGAGGAGAAGGGGATGACATAGGATGAGATGGTTGGATGGCATCACCGACTCTATGAACATGAGTCTGAGCAAGCTCTGGGAGATGGTGAACAACAAAGAAACCTGGTGTGCTGCAGTTCATGGGGTTGCAAACAGTCAGACATGACTGAATGACAGAACAACAACAACACTCACTCAATGGACATAAGCAAACTCTGGAAGATAGTGAAGGACAGGGAAGCCTGGCACACTGCAGTCCATGAGGTTGCAAAGAGTCAGACACAACTGAGTGACTGAACAGCAATAACTCAGGTTTTGCAGTGGTTAAGAATCTGCCTGCCAATGTAGGAGATGCAGGAGATGGGAGTTCGATCTCTGGGTCAGGAAGATCCCTTGGAGTAGAAAATGGCAACCTACTCCAGTATTCTTGCCTGAAAAATTCCATGGACAGAGGAACCTGACAGGCTACAGCGCACGGGACTGCAAAGAGTGAAGCACAGCTGAGTACACAAGCGCAGTGCATCAGTGTATCATGAGTCTCTCCAGCTGCTCTAGCAGCCAATGCAGGGAGGGCGAGGGAAGAGCACAGGAGAGGCTGGAGTCATTGCTAGTGATAGACATTCTGAGCCTCAGGTGTCCTCTGCCATCTGCTGGTAGATCAGGTCAAAAGATACTAAGCAATTTGGCAAGCAGGATTGTATAGTACATATTTTTTTTTTTAAATCTGACATTGCTGCTAAGTCACTTCAGTCGTGTTCGACTCTGTGCGACCCCGTAGACGGCAGCCCATCAGGCTCCCCTGTCCCTGGATTCTCCAGGCAAGAACACTGGAGTGGGTTGCCATTTCCTTCTCCAATGCATGAAAGTGAAAAGTGAAAGTGAAGTTGCTCAATCGTGTCCAACTCTTCGCAACCCCATAGACTGCAGCCTACCAGGCTCCTCCATCCATGGGATTTTCCAGGCAAGAGTACTGAGTGGGGTGCCATTGCCTTCTCCGAAATCTGACATTATGTAAATGTTATTTGAATGTAAATATTTGCACTGTGACATACATAATATTAAAAATGTAAGTATTCTTTTAAAAGTATAAAGTATATATAGTACTTTTAAAGAATGCATGTAGACATTTTTTAAAATATTTAACTTGGTTTGGAGCCTCAAAACAAATGAGACTTTAACTACAAATAATAAATGCTGGAGAGGGTGTGGAGAAAAGGGAACCCTCTTACACTGTTGGTGGGAATGCAAACTGGTACAGCCACTATGGAGAACAGTGTGGAGATTCTTTAAAAAACTGGAAATAGAACTGCCTTATGACCCAGCAAGCCCACTGCTGGGCATACACACTGAGGAAACCAGAAGGGAAAGAGACACATGTACCCCAATGTTCATCGCAGCACTGTTTATAATAGCCAGGACATGGAAGCAACCTAGATGCCCATCAGCAGATGAATGGATAAGAAAGCTGTGGTACATATACACAATGGAGTATTACTCAGCCATTAGAAAGAATACATTTGAATCAGTTCTAATGAGGTGGATGAAACTGGAGCCTATTATACAGAGTGAAGTAAGCCAGAAGGAAAAACACCAATACAGTATACTAACGCATATATATGGAATTTAGAAAGATGGTAACAATAACCCTGTGTACGAGACAGCAAAAGAGACAGTGACATATAGAACAGTCTTATGGACTCTGTGGGAGAGGGAGAGGGTGGGAAGATTTGGGAGAATGGCATTGAAACATGTAAAATATCATGTATGAAATGAGTTGCCAGTCCAGGTTCGATGCACGATACTGGATGCTTGGGGCTAGTGCACTGGGACGACCCAGAGGGATGGTATGGGGAGGGAGGAGGGAGGAGGGTTCAGGATGGGGAGCACATGTATACCTGTGATGGATTCATTTTGATATTTGGCAAAATTAATACAATTATGTAAAGTTTAAAAATTAAATAAAATTAAAAAAACAAATGAGACTTTAAAACTAATATTAAAGGTCAATGAACAGGAATTATTTTCTTTTTTTAATTTAAATTTATTTATTTTAATTGGAGGCTAATTAGTTTACAATATTGTATTGGTTTTGCCATACATCAACTTTTATTTTCTTAAAAATATTTAGAATAATAAAATTTTAGAACTGGATTTCAATTATATCTATTTTTTAAGTAGACTACTTTTTAGAGCAGATTTACGTTCACAGTAAGTCAAGCAGAAACGACAGAGAATTTCCATTTACCTCCTGCCCCCACCAAACACACAGCCTCACCCACTATCAACAACCCCCACTGGGTTGGTAATTGTGATAACTGATGGGCCTACAATGACACATCATTTCACACAAAGTCCACAGTTTACATTAAAGTTCACTCTTGGTGTTGCGAACTCCTTGAGTTTGGTCAAATGTTTAATGACATGTATCCATCATTGTAATATCATACAGAGCACTTTCACTGCCCAGAAACCCTCTTGGCTCTGGCTACTCATCCCTCCCTCCCACCAGCCCTGGCAACCACTGATCTTTCTGCTGTCCCCAGAGTTTCACCTTTCCCAAAATATAATATAATTGGAATCATACAGTAAGTAGCCTTTTCAGATTGACTTCTTTCATTTAGTAATAGACATTTAAGTTTCCTCCATGTCTTTTCATATTCTGTATATATTGCAGCTTATTCAATCACCTCTTGAAGGACATCTTGGTTGCTTGCAAGATTTGGTAATTATGAATAAAGCTTCCATTAGCCTCTGTGTGCATGTTTAGTATAGACATAAGATTTCAGCTCATTTGGGTGGATATCAAGGAGTGAGATTTCTGGATGAGGGCATGGGTTACAGTTTTGTTTTTATTTTTCCTTTTAGTCTCACCTGTTAGAGATTTTCCCACAGGGCAGGGACCATGTCTGTATCACCCTGTGGTCCCATAGCTGAACACGGACTCTGTTGTGGCAGTAAATGCTTACAACTTCATGATTCATGGAAATCTTTATCATCAGTTTATAGCCAAATGTTATCATTCACTAAAAACGTAAATTTGGGGAAGCTCATTGTTAGTTGGCTACCAATAGTTTAAGAAGTTGGATATGGAAGAAATAGCAGTTGTGCTTCTGTGGTCAATACATTTGTCCGTGTAAACTGTACACGGAGAAAAACTTCCATTTGTTTTCCTCGCTTTTGCTGGTTTCAGCCAAGTAATATAGGAAAGTATTCTCAACACAAAACATCCCAATAATGTAGACAGAACAAGATTCTTCATGAACTTCCTCCTCATCCCAGGCCCCTCTCCAGAGGGTTCTATTTAGTGTATCTCCTGAGACTTTTCCCTGACTTTCTGTACATTTCTGTGTGCATGTGGAAATGTCTGGTTTCATCTTCTCTTATAGAAAAAGTGTTTTCACGTAGCTTTGATCTTCTTCCTTTAAAAAAAAAATTTTTTTTAAAACCTCTGTCCTCATTTGTATTAGCAGGGCTACAGTATTTCAGAATAAGAATGATCCACAATTTGACCCTTTACCTGTTTATGTAAATTTATATTGTTCCAATTTTTTGGTTCCTATCAATCACAGAGTAAAAAAATCCTTATACTCACCAAAGCTTCTCTTTGGTTTTGCAATGTTTTTTCCCTGTATTTAGCCCCATCTCTCCTGAATCATTCATTTCATCCTCAAGCTAGATCATTTTCATCAACTTATGACAGGCTCTCCACTATCTTCAGTTTAAAAAAGAAGCAAAAAGAAAGAAAAGAAAAACCTCACTTGACTTCATAGCATCCTCCATCTCTTGTTTCATTTCTTTTCCTTGATAGCAAATCTTTTCTAAAGAGGTCTCAACATTCCTTATCTCCATGTCTTAATATTTCACATATTCACATTGTTTTTTTTCTATTTCTCAAATACACGGAGAAGTTTGCTGAGTAATATAAAATAAAAATACATAGGTACTCACAGCCAGTTTTACACTTCTGAATCACATTTTGCCATATTCATTTAAAATGTTTAAGCCTATTACAATATTTTTATACATATATATTCTTTTTCATATTTTTTCCATTATGGTTGATTACAGGATATTTAATATAGTTCCCTGTGCTATACAACAGAACCTTGTTGTTGATCCATTCTATTTATAATAGTTTGCATCTGCTAATCCCAAACTCCCAATCCGTCCCTCCCTCACCCCACGCCCCCTTGGAAACCACAAGTCTGCGCTTTATGTTTGTGAGTCTGTTTCTGTTTCACAGAGAATTTCATTTATGCTGTATTTTAGATTCCACATATAAATGATATCATATGAAATATGTCTTACTCTTTCTGACTTACTTCACTTAGTGTGATAATATCTAGATCCATCCAAGTTGCTGCAAATGGCATTATTTCATTCTTTCTTTATGCTTGAGTAGTATCCCATCATATAAATACACTACATCTTCTATATCCATTCATTTGTCAATGGACATTTAGGTTGTTTTTGTGTCTTGACTATTGTGAATAGTGATGCTATGAACATAGGGGTACATGTATCTTTTTGAATCAGAGTATTGTCCAGATATATGCCCAGGAGTGAGATTGCTGGATCATATGACAACTCTATTTTTAGTTTTTTGAGGAAACTCTATACTGTTTTTCATAGTGACTGCACAAATTTACATTCCCATCAACAGTGTAGGGCAATTCCCCTTTCCCCACACCTTATCTCGTATTTGCTATTTTAAGTCCATTATAATATTATAGATACAGATGACTCTTTCTGGGGAATTCTCCCCTATCCTTGAACCTCTGTCTCTCCCTCCCTTCCTAAGATAACCATTATTTTAAACTTGTCATATACTATTACTATGCACGTTTTAATTATAAGATGTTAGGGGAAAAAACAAACTTTTTGGCCAACTCAGTGTTTTCAAATTAATTTTTCCATAAATAGCATTTAATTTCAGATGCTGGTAAAATTTACATAAATGTGACACTTTACGTTGAGTTTCCCAGGTGGCGCTAGTGGTAAAGAACCTGTCTGCCAATGCAGGAGACATAAGAGATGTGGGTTTGATCCCTGGGTCAGGAATCCCTGCCCCTCTGGAGAAGAGCACAGCAACCCACTCCAGTATTCTTGCCTGGAGAATCCAATGGACAGAGAAGGCTGGTGAGCTTATAGTTCATAGGGTCACTAAGAGTTGGACTTGACTGAAGCGACATAGTACACACGATACTCTATATATCCTTTTCCATGTGCATTTTTTGGCCAAGATTTTGTCTTTGAGATTTATTCATATTGATTCATATAGATTTATTATGTTATAATTTATTGATAGGGAACTACACACATTTAAAGTCTACAGTTTTTTAATATAAATTTATTTTAATTGGAGGCTAATTACTTTACAATATTGTATGGTTTTTGCCATACACTGACATGAATCAGCCATGGGTGTACATGTGTTCCCCATCCTGAACCCCCCTCCCACCTCCCTCCCCATCCCATCCCTCTGGGTCATCCCAGTGCACCAGCCCCAAACGTATTGTATCATGCATCAAACCTGGACTGGCGATTCGTTTCACATATGACTGATAATATACATGTTTCAATGCCATTCTCCCAGATCATCCCACCCTCGCCTTCTCCCACAGAGTCCAAAAGACTGTTTTATACATCTGTGTCTCTTTTGCTGTCTGGCATACAGGGTTATTGTTACCATCTTAAAGTTTACAATTTGATAAGTTTTGACAAATGTATTCACCTGTGAAACCAGCAACACAATCAAGCACAGCGTATTTCCACACTCCCAAATGTTCATTTTTGCCCTTGGGAGTTGGTGACATTCAGACTTAGTGACTGAACAATAACAATCAATAGTGTATATGTCAATCACAATATCCCAATTCATCCCACTAAAGACACTAATTTCATATTTTGCTTCTTTTCTTCTCTCTCTTTCTCTTTTATTTCTTCTTTTCCCTCCCTTTCCTCCTTCTCCATCTTTCAGAATTGGACTATTCTAGATTCTTCCTTCATGGCTCACGGTCATAATTGGTCCACAAGAGGCCCTCACTTGCAGGTATATGTATATACAACTGTATAAATTCCCTTTTATTCCCCTTATTCACTTCCACTCCCTTCCCCACCATAGGTAACTATTCTACCATGTGACCTAGCCTTAAATTTGCACGTATCCTTATAAAATATGTAGTGTCATTTTTTGTGTTGGAAAGTTATGACCAACCTAGACAGCATGTTAAAAAGCAGAGACATTACCTTGCCAACAAAGATCCGTCTAGTCAAGGCTATGGTTTTTCCAGTAGTCATGTATGGATGTGAGAGTTGGACTGTAAAGAATGCTGAGCACTGAAGAATCGATGCTTTTGAACTATGGTGTTGGAGAAGACTCTTGAGAGTCCCTTGGACTGCAAGCAGATCCAACCAGTCCATCCTAAAGGAAATCAGTCCTGAATGTTCATTGCAAGGACTGATGTTGAAGCTGAAACCTCAATACTTTGGCCACCTGATGCGAAGAGCTGACTCATTTGAAAAGACTCTGGTGCTGGGAAAGATTAAGGGCAGGAGGAGAAGGGGATGACAGAGGATGAGATGGTTGGATGGCATTACCGACTCAATGGACAGGAGTTTGAACAAACTCTGGGAGTTGATGATGGACAGGGAGGCCTGGTGTGTTGCAGTCCATAGGGTCGCAAAGACTTGGTCACAACTGAGTGACTGAACTGAACTGAACTGAATTCATATACACGGCATAGCACATAGTGCTATAGACAGCTTGATACTACAATTAACTGCCCAACCCAGAAATACTTTGGAGAGTGAACAAAAGTGCTATTATTATTAATACTTCCAGAACAACAGGGAAATCCTGGTGAACCTATAATTATCTAAACTATAGACCTTCTTTACTTACTTTTTCAATTGGTAACATTTTTAAAATTTAATAATGACGATAGCAATGTTAGTTGTTATGGCAAACACCATTGTAATTCTCTAAGGTAGACATTGTTATTACCCCATTGAATAAGTGAGTGAACTGAAGCACAGAGAGATTAAGCAAGTGTGTACAAGGTCACAAAGGGCTTCCCAGGTGGCGCAGTGGTAAAGAATCCTCCTGCCAATGCAGGAGACGTGGGCTCGAACCTTAGGTCAGGAAGCTCTCTTGGATGAGGAAATGGCAACCCAGACCAATATTCTTGCCTGGAAAATCTCATGGACAGAGGAGCCTGGAAGGCTACAATCCATGGGGTCGCAAAGAGTAGGACATGACTGAGCACACACACACAAGGTCACACAGGCAAAGAGGACTGAGCTGGTTTTGAACCTAAATTAGTCAGTCTGGCTCTGGAGTCTCTGCTACTGACCATAATACCATAGCTGTCTTTGAATCCAAAGATTCTGAGGGTTTGGGCAGCACTGGTCACATAGTGGTGAGCACAGCTGCCCACAAAGATTCTTATCTTATTTCAAACCTGGTAGGAAGATAGCTAAAGTTTCTACACTGTATCTGATGTTTAATGTGACTTTTTAGTTTATGACATTTCATTTTCCAAGAATTTTTTAATTAAAAAATAAGATTTGATTTCTAAAAATCTTCTGAATTTTTGAGGGAATCATACTTTTCCTTTTTAAGTCTGTCATTGTGAACTATAATGATAGATTTTTCAGAGGTTGTCTTGAATTCCCAGAATGAACTTTACTTAATCATGATATACTGCTTTTTAATACACTATTGGATTCAGTGAGCTAAGAATGTTTGCCAAATGGGCCTATAATTTACTTCCCCTATAATGTTCTTATTCAGCTTTGAAACATAGGTTACAGTCAGCCTCATAAACTAACTGCACAGTTTTCTCTGCTGTCTATTTTCTGGAACAACTTGTGTAAGATAGGAATTACCCTAAAGTGTGGAAAAATCACATCAGACAGCTGAGCCTGGAGGTTTGGGTGATGGAAGTAGTTCAGTTCAGTTCAGTCGCTCAGTTGTGTCCAACTCTTTGCAACCCCATGAATTGCAGCACGCCAGGCCTCCCTGTCCATCACCATCTCCCGGAGTTCACTCAAACTCACATCTATCGAGTTGATGATGCCATCCAGCCATCTCATCCTCTGTCATCCCCTTCTCCCCCTGCCCCCAATCCCTCCCAGCATCAGAGTCTTTTCCAATGAGTCAGCTCTTCACATGAGGTGGCCAAAGTACTGGAGTTTCAGCTTTAGCATCATTCCTTCCAAAGAAATCCCAGGGCTGATCTCCTTCAGAATGGACTGGTTGGATCTCCTTGCAGTCCAAGGGACTCTCAAGAGTCTTCTCCAGCACCGCAGTTCTAAAGCATCATTTCTTTGGTGCTCAGCCTTCTTCATGGTTGGATATATGTATGCATATAGCTGGGCTTCCCTAGTAGCTCAGATGGTAAAGTATATGCTTGCAATGCAGGAGACCCAGATTCCATCCCTGGGTTGGGAAGATCCCCTGGAGAAAAAATGGCAACCCACTCCAGTATTCTTGCCTGGAAAATTCCACGGACAGAGGAGCCTGGCAATCTACAGGCCATGGGGTCACAAAGAGTCAGACATGACTGAGCGATTAACACACACACACACACACACACACACATAGCTGTTTCATTTTGCTGTACAATAAAAACTAACACAACTCTATAAAGCAACTATACTCCAATAAAAATTAATTTAAAAACTGAAAAAAAGAAAAATAGTGTCTCTAAATTCCTTTTAAACAATAGGAAAAAAATTAATGCCAATTACTCCTCTTTTCTTACATTACATTGTTGGCTAGGAGTTTAGGATTTTATTTACCCCTTGCTTTTGTACTCCAAACTTGTCATTATTTCTGTTTTGTACAGTTGGGGTTTGTTTAGATTAACAGCCTTTATTTCAATTTCTTTACTTACCATTTCTTTTTGAATCTCAGACCTTTTTTTATAGATGTGATTTTCTTTTTCAACAGCTAAAAGTGGGAAATTCAGTTGTCATCATAAAAGGCTTTTATTCCACCTCACTCTTGAATGAATTTTGCTGAATTTAGAAGACAATTACATTCTTAATGATATGGAGATACTGTTCCTATTTGAAGGGCATTTGATTTCCCTTAATGGAGCTGAGAAGCCAGCTGTAAAGCAAATGGTCATTCCCTTGTAGGTAATTGGTTTTTTCTCTCTGGTACTCTTAAGGTAACCTTTTTGCCTTTGACGTTCTGAATTTCATATAGTTTATCAAGATGGATTCATTTTCCTTTATTCAGCTCAGGTTTATTGGGCTTCCTGAATCTAAGATGGTGTCTTCTACAAATCCTGAGAAATTTTTAATTTTTATCTCTTGGATAAAGAGTTTCAAAGAGTTCTATTTGATTCTATTTTTTTAAATAGGCCTTTTAAAACTAGTATCTTTTAAGATTTCAATTCCTTTATGTTTTCATTCATTTCTAATATCTTATTTAAGAGCCTCTTCCAGATTGTTCTATCTGTATTATTTCCAGGGTTCAAATCCTCCTGATTATTATGGTTTGCTGATCCTGACTCTTAGAGGAATATTTTAGAATGAGTACTATAATTTGGGTTTGGGTTCATCTTCACCAGGCTTTATATGTGGGAATTCTTTGTAGCTTCTGCTACTGGGTTATTCTCCAACAGCATCCATTCCATCCTAAGGTCCTTTTGCTACTGTGATTTTCAAGTGTCCCAGTGATGTCAGTGACATGGGACAAATTGTAACTTCATTTCTCATCTTAGAGTCTCCTGGACCACATAGTGCATATAAAATAGGCTACACCAGGAAGGGAGGGGAGTTTGGGGGAGAATGGATGAATGTATATGTATGGCTGAGTCTCTTTGATGTTTACCTGAAACTATCACAACATTCTCAATTGGCTACGTGCATGCATGCTAAGTCACTTCAGTCATATCTGACTCTTTGCAACCCCATGGACTATAGCCCACCAGGCTCGCTGTCCATGGGATTCTCCAGGCAAGAATACTGGAGTGGGTTGCCATACCCTCCACCAGGGAATCTTCCTGACGCAGGGATCAAACCCTCATCTCTTACATCTCCTGCATTGGCAGGTGGGTTCTTGACCACCACTAGCACCACCTAGGAAGCCCCCAATTAGCTATACCCCAATACAAAATAAAAAGGAAAAGGTTATTTTAAAAATAAAATAGGCTGCAAATCTACCTAAGGAATGGGCTGGATAATTGAATTTATAAGGAGAGATAATTTTTTCCCTACCCACCCAGAACCTCCCTGCAGTGGCAGGTGGACTTCTAGAATTCCTCCTTTCACTTAAAGTAAGATCTTGATGACACAGTTTTATGTCGTGATATTAATTCCAGTTGCCTATCTTTTCCAGGCTAGTTTTGTACTCGTCCCCCATGTGGGTCTTAAAACCCAGGCCCCTAGGTTCCTGGGCCCATAATGACTCCCTGCCCTAACATCTCTTTCCCCCATCACTCATTTTGCTAGTTCACTTTCTCACCACTCTAGTCTCAAGCTCTGCTTTGTTCTAGAATGTAAATGAACACTTCCTTTTCCCCTTCTGGGCTTCAGATCAGATCAGATCAGTCGCTCAGTCATGTCCAACTCTTTGCAACCCCATGAATCGCAGCACGCCAGGCCTCCCTGTCCATCACCAACTCCTGGAGTTCACTCAGACTCACGTCCATCGAGTCAGTGATGCCATCCAGCCATCTCATCCTCTGTCGTCCCCTTCTCCTCCTGCCCCCAATGCCTCCCAGCATCAGAGTCTTTTCCAATGAGTCAACTCTTCGCATGAGGTGGCCAAAGTACTGGAGTTTCCGCTTTAACATCATTCCTTCCAAAGAAATCCCAGGGCTGATCTCCTTCAGAATGGACTGGTTGGATCTCCTTGCAGTCCAAGGGACTCTCAAGAGTCTTCTCCAACACCACAGTTCAAAAGCATCAATTCTTCGGTGCTCAGCCTTCTTCACAGTCCAACTCTCACATCCATACATGACCACTGGAAAAACCATAGCCTTGACTAGACGAACCTTTGTTGGCAAAGTAATGTCTCTGCTTTTCAATATGCTATCTAGGTTGGTCATACTTTCCTTCCAAGGAGTAAGCGTCTTTTAATTTCATGGCTGCAGTCACCATCTGTAGTGATTTTGGGGCCCCCAAAAATAATCGGACACTGTTTCCACTGTTTCCCCATCTATTTCCTATGAAGTGGTGTAACCGGATGCCATGATCTTCATTTTCTGAATGTTGCGCTTTAAGCCAACTTTTTCACTCTCCACTTTCACTTTCATCAAGAGGCTTTTGAGTTCCTCTTCACTTTCTGCCATAAGGGTGGTGTCATCTGCATATCTGAGGTTATTGATATTTTTCCCGGCAATCTTGATTCCAGCTTGTGTTTCTTCCAGTCCAGCATTTCTCATGATGTACTCTGCATATAAGTTAAATAAACAGGGTGACAATATACAGCCTTGACGAACTCCTTTTCCTATTTGGAACCAGTCTGTTGTTCCATGTCCAGTTCTAACTGTTGCTTCCTGACCTGCATACAAATTTCTCAAGAGGCAGATCAGGTGGTCTGGTATTCCCATCTCTTGAAGAATTTTCCACAGTTGATTGTGATCCACACAGTTAAAGGCTTTGGCATAGTCAATAAAGCAGAAATAGGTGTTTTTCTGGAACTCTCTTGCTTTTTTGATGATCCAGCAGATGTTGGCAATTTGATCTCTGGTTCCTCTGCCTTTTCTAAAACCAGCTTGAACATCAGGAAGTTCACGTTTCACATATTGCTAAAGACTGGCTTGGAGAATTTTGAGCATTACTTTACTAGCGTGTGAGATGAGTGCAATTGTGTGGTAGTTTGAGCATTCTTTGGCATTGCCTTTCTTTGGGATTGGAATGAAAACTGACCTTTTCCAGTCCTATGGCCACTGCTGAGTTTTCCAAATTTGCTGGCATATTGAGTGCAGCACTTTCACAGCATCATCTTTCAGGATTTGAAATCGCTCAACTAGAATTCCATCACCGCCACTAGCTTTGTTCGTAGTGATGCTTCCTAAGTAAGGCCCACTTGACTTGGCATTCCAGGATGTCTGGCTCTAGGTGAGTGATCACACCATCATGGTTATCTGGATCATGAATATCTATTTTGTATAGCTTTTCTGTCTGTTGTTGCCACCTCTTCTTAATATCTTCTGCTTCTGTTAGGTCCATACCATTTCTGTCCTTTATCGAGCCCATCTTTGCATGAAATGTTCCTTTGGTATCTCTGATTTTCTTGAAGAGGTCCCTAGTCTTTCCCATTCTGTTATTTTCCTCTATTTCTTTGCATTGATTGCTGAAGAAGGCTTTCTTATCTCTTCTTGCTATTCTTTGGAACTCTGCATTCGGATGTTTATATCTTTCCTTTTCTCCTTTGCTTTTCGCTTCTCTTCTTTTCACAGCTATTTGTAAGGCCTCCCCAGACAGCCATTTTGCTTTTTTGCATTTCTTTTCTATGGAAATGGTCTTGATCCCTGTCTCCTGTACAATGTCACGAACCTCCGTCCATAGTTCATCAGGCACTCTATCTATCAGATCTAGTCCCTTAAATTTATTTCTCACTTCCACTGTATAATCATAAGGGATTTGATTTAAAAGCAGTTTGGATTATATTTTATCTATGCACTCAGTCTCTTGTGACACCATGGACTGTAGCCTGCCAGGCTCTTCTGTCCATGGGGATTATCCCAGCAAGAATACTGTAGTGAGTTGCCATTTCCCTCTCCAGGGCATCTTCCCAACCCAGGGATCAAACCCAGGGATCAAACCCATGTCTCCTGCATCTTTTACACTGGCAGGCAGATTCTTTACCACTGAGTTACTTGTACATTCCTAAATTTGTGGTTAGATTTTGTGCAAGAATTGGTTAGTCTAAGAGGTCCTGACTTGTGCACGTTAATTTTGTGCCTGTCCACCAGGTGGTGCAGTGGTAAAGAATCCAGCTGCCAATGCAGGAGAGGAAGAAGACAGAAGTTTGATTCTTGGGTTGGGAAGATCCCCTAGGAAATGGCAATCCACTCCAGTATTCTTTCCAGGCAAATTCCATGGACAGAGAAGCCTGGAAAGCTACAGTCCATGCAGTTGCAAGGAGGTGGACACAATTGAGTGACTGAGCATGCACACACACACACATCTTGCTGAACTAACAGATGAGTTCAGTAAAATTTACCAGTAGATACTCTTGGATTTTCTATGTAGGCAATCATGTCATTTATTAACACACAATTCATTTCAAATATTTATACCTCTTACTTCCTTTTCTTGAAAAATTGGCCAAGACCCTTAGTGCAATATTGAATAATTAACAAAGGCATATTATTTGTTGCTGTTGTTGTTCAGTCGCTAAGTCATGTCCGAATCTTTGTGGCCCCATGGACTACAGCACACCAGGTTCCTCTGTTCTCCATTGACTCCAGAGTTTGCTCAAATTCATGTCCATTGAGTCGGTGATGCTATCTAACCATCTCAACCTCTTTCTCCCCCTTCTCCTTTTGCCTTCAATCCTTCCCAACATTAGGGTCTTTCTCAAAGAGTTAGTTCTTCATATCAGGTGGCCAAAGTATTGGAGCTTCAGCTTCAGCAACAGTCCTTCCAATGAATATTCAGGTTCATTTCTTTTAGGATTGACTGGTTTCATTTCATAGTCCAAGGGACTCTCGAGAGTCTTCTCCAGCACCACACTGCTTATAATGCTTTCTGTTGATTCACCATTAATTGTATTTTCTGTAGGTTCTTGGAAGATGCTCTTTACTAAAGAGAAAAAAAAAAAAACAAACCTTTTTTGAGCCTATAAAATTTAACACTCTGTGCTTTCCTGGTGGCTCAAACAGTGAAGAATCTGCCTGCAATGCAGAAGACCTGGGTTCAGTCCCTAGGTCAAGAAGATCCCCTGTAGAAAGGAATGGTTATCCACTCCAGTATTGTTGCCTGGAGAATCCCATGGACAGAGGAGCCTGACAGGCTACAGTCCATGGGGTCGAAAAGTGTTGGACACAACTAAACAACTAACACTTTCACTTTTCAAATAACTCAAGTAATGTTAGATGATTTTCCTAATTCCCTGATAGCTCAGTTGGTAAAGAATCCACCTGCAATACAGGAGACCCCAGTTGGATTCCTGGGTGGGGAAGATCCGCTGGAGAAGGGATAGACTACCCACTCCAGTATTCTTGGGCTTCCCTTGTGACTCAGCTGGTAAAGAATCTGCCTGCAATAAGGAAGACCTGGGTTCAATCCCTGGGTTGGGAAGATCCCCTGGAGAAAAGAAAGGCTACCCACTCCAGTATTCTGGCCTGGAGAATTCCATGAACTGTATAGTCCATGGGGTCGCAAAGAGTTGGACACGATTGAGTGACTTTCAGTTCCACTTTCACTTTTAATGTTGTTATAGGCCAGAATGTTGTTTTAATGTTGTTATATTTACTTTAGGTGTAAATATCTATCATACTAATAGAAGCAATGGCATTATGGAGACTTCCATAGAGATGTCAGGTTCTGCATACATTCTAAGGGTCTCAGATTACTACTGAATCTACTCCCCACAATAATGCAAGCACTGTCAGAGATGCCCTCTTTTACCTCCTTGGCTCTTTTTCACCCTTGCCACTATCTGCCAGCCATGTTCAATCCTGACTCACTCAGTCTCATATTACTGTAGCCATTACAAGTATAAGAGCTTTATGAGAAAGTTACTTATTCCCCAGGTGAACACAGTTGCAGCTGCAATCTGCAACACCACACCCCAGTGTGATGAGAAAATGCCCTCGATGTGCACTGTTAGGCTCTCAAATGCAAAAGCTTTTCTGCAACAGTAATGAAGATGAGTTTACCCCCAGTTGGTAAGTGTGCCTTGTTGGTGACTTTTGGGCACCGGCACATCTAAATGTATTAGGTACCAGTACCTAGAAGCAGAGATTGATACAAGGATGCAGGCATACAGGTTAACTGGAAAAGGAAAAGAGCATGAAGGACATGGAGAAGGCAGGGGAAGAAGCCCAGCAAGGACATGGTCCCAGCTGGAGCCTGATTCCACCTGATCTTCCCCCTCCTCCAGGGTATTACATTGGAGTTGGGAATGTATCACGCTGTGGATCCAGGGAGTTGCCTTTTGTTCTCCCTTGTCAGTGAGTCATGGCTGTGAGACGCCTGAGTCAGGACTGCCAAAAGGGCTCTACATCCGCAATTCCTCAGGCACTCTGTCTATCAGATCTAACCCCTTGAATCTACTTGCCACTTCCAATGTATAATCTTAAGGGATTTGATTTAGGTCAGGTGATGGCATCCCACTCCAGTACTCTTGCCTGGAAAATCCCATGGATGGAGGAGCCTGGAAGGCTGCAGTCCACGGGGTCGCTGAGGGTCGGACACGACTGAGTGACTTCACTTTCACTTTTCACTTTCATGCATTGGAGAAGGAAATGGCAACCCACTCCAGCGTTCTTGCCTGGAGAATCCCAGGGACGGGGGAGCCTGGTGGGCTGCCATCTATGGCGTCACACAGAGTCGGACATGACCGAAGCGACTTAGCAGCAGCAGCAGCATACCTGAATGGTCTTCAGTATTCTTGCCTTGAGACCACAGAACAGCATGAAAAGGCAAAAAGATAGGACACTAAAAGATGAACTCCCCAGGTCAGTAGGTGCCCAATATGCTACTGGAGATCAGTGGGAAAATAACTCCAAAAAGAATGAAGAGACGGAGCCAAAGCAAAAGCAACACCCAGTTGTGGATGTGACTGGTGATGGAAGTAAAGTCTGGTGCTGTAAAGAGCAATATTGCGTAGGAACCTGGAATGTTAGGTCCATGAATCAAGGCAAATTGGAAGTGGTCAAACAGGATATGGCAAGAGTTAATGTCCACATTTTAGGAATCAGTGAACTAAAATTGACTGGAATGGATGAATTAAACTCAGATGACCATTATATCCACAACTGTGGGCAACACCCTTAGAAGAAATAGAGTAGCCATCAAGGTCAACAGAAGAGTCCTAAATGTAGCACTTGGATGCAATCTCAAAAACAACAGAATGATCTCTGTTCGTTTCCAAGTCAAACCATTCAATATCACGGTAATCCAAGTCTATGCCCCTACCACTAATGCTGAAGAAGCAGAAGTTGAATGATTCTATGAAGACCTACAAGACCTTCTTGAACTAACACATGAAAAAGATGTCCTTTTCATTATAGGTGATATAGGTGACTGGAATGCAAAAGAAGGAAGTCAAGAGATACCTGGAGTAACAGGTAAATTTTGCCTTGGAGTACAGAATGAAGCAAGGCAAAGGCAACTAAGTTTTGCCAAGAGAATGCACTGGCCATAGCAAACACCCTCTTCCAACAACACTACACATGGGCATCACCAGATGGTCAATACCAAAATCAGATTGATTATATTCTTTGCACTCAAAGATGGAGGAGCTCTATACAGTCAGCAGAAACAAGACTGGGAGCTGACTGTGGCTCAGATCATGAACTCCTTATTGCCAAATTCAGACTGAAATTGAAGAAAGTAGGGAAAACCACTAGACCATTCAGGTATGACCTAAATTAAATCCCTTATGATTATACAGTGGAAGTGACAAATAAATTCAAGGGATTAAATCTGATAGAGTGCTTAATGAACTATGGACAGAGGTTCGTGACATTGTACAGAAGGCAGGGATCAAGACCATCCCCAAGAAAAAGAAATGCAAAAAGGCAAAATGGCTGCCTGAGGAGACCTTACAAATAGCTGTGAAAAGAAGAGAAGTGAAAGGCCAGGGAGAAAATGAGATATAACCATTTGAATGCAGAGTTCCAAAGAATAGCAAGGAGAGATAAGAAAGCCTTCCTCAGTGATCATTGCAAAGAAATAGAGGAAAACAATAGAATGGGAAAGACTAGAGATCTCTTCAAGAAAATCAGAGATACTAAGGGAACACTTCATGCAAAGACTGGCACAATAAAGGACAGAAATGGTATGGACCTAACAGAAGCAGAAGATATTAAGAAGAGGTGGCAAGAATACACAGAAGAACTATACAAAAATGATCTTAATGACCCAGAGAACCACAATGGTGTGATCACTCACCTAGAGCCAGAAATCCTGGAATGCAAAGTCAAGTGGGCCTTACTTAGGAAGCATCACTACGAACAAAGCTAGTGGCGGCGATGGAATTCTAGTTGAGCTATTTCAAACCCTAAAAGATGATGCTATGAAAGTGCTGCATTTAATATGCCAGCAAATTTGGAAAACTCAGCAGCGGCCACAAGACTGGAAAAAGTCTGTTTTCATTCCAATCCCAAAGAAAGACAATGCCAAAGAATGTCAAACTATGGCACAATTGCACTCATCTCACACACTAGCAATGGCACCCCACTCCAGTACTCTTGCCTGGAAAATCCCATGGACAGAGGGGCCTGGTGGGCTGCATTCCATGGGGTTGCTAGGAGTCAGACACGACTGAGCTTTTGACTTCACTTCCACTTTTCACTTTCATGCATTGGAGAAGGAAATGGCAACCCACTCCAGTGTTCTTGCCTGGAGAATCCCAGGGACAGGGGAGCCTGATGGGCTGCCATCTATGGGGTCGCACAGAGTCAGACACGACTGAAGTGACTTAGCAGCAGCAGCACACACTAGCAAAGTAATGCTCAAAATTTTCCAAGCCAGGCTTTAACAGTATGTGAACCAAAACTTCCATATGTTCAAACTGGATTTAGAAAAGGCAGAGGAACCAGAGACCAACTTGCCAACATCCCTTGGATCATCGAAAAAGAGAGTTCCAGAAAAATATCTATTTCTGCTTTATTGACTACCACAAAGCCTTTGTGTGGATCACAACAAACTGTGGAAAATTCTTAAAGAGATGAGAATACCAGACAACCTTACCTGCTTCCTGAGAAATCTGTATGCAGGTCAAGAAGCAACAGTTAGAACTGGACATGAAACAACAGACTGGTTCCAAACAGGGAAAGGAATACGTTAAGGCTGTATATTGTCACCCTGCTTGTTTAACTTACATGCAGTGTCAGTTCAGTCTCTCAGTCACGTCCGACTCTTTGTGACCCCATGAACTGCAGCATGCCAGGCCTCCCTGTCCACCCCGAACTCCCGGAGTCCACCCAAACCCATGTCCATTGTGTCAGTAATGCCATCCAACCATCTCATCCTCTGTCGTCCCCTTCTCCTCCTGCCTTCAATCTTTCCCAGCATCAGGGTCTTTTCCAATGAGTCAGCTCTCCACATCAGGTGGCCAAAGTATTGGAGTTTCAGCTTCAACATGAGTCCCTCCAATGAACACCCAGGACTGATCTTTAGGATGGACTGGTTGGATCTGCTTGCAGTCCAAGGGACTCTCAAGAGTCTTCTCCAACACCACAGTTCAAAAGCATCAATTCTTCAGAGCTCAGCTTTCTTTACAGTCCAACTCTCCCATCCATACATGACTGCTGGAAAAACCATAGCCTTGACTAGATGGACCTTTGTTGGCAAAGTAATGTCTCTGCTTTTTAATATGTTTTCTAGGTTACTTTCCTTCCAAGGAGTAGGTGTCTTTTAATTTCACGGCTGCAATCACCATCTGCAGTGATTTTGGAACCCAGAAAAATAAAGTCAGCCACTTTTTCCACTGTTTCCCCATTTATTTGCCATGAAATGATGGTACCGGATGCCACGATCTTAGTTTTCTGAATGTTGAGCTTTAAGCCAACTTTTTCACTCTCCTCTTTCACTTTCATCAAGAGGCTCTTTAGTTCTTCTTCACTTTCTGCCATAAGGGTGGTGTCATCTGCATATCTGAGCTTATTGATTTTTCTCCCAGCAATCTTGATTCCAGTTGTGCTTCATCCAGTCCAGCGTTTCTCATGATGTACTCTGCATATAAGTTAAATAAGAAGGGTGACAATATGCAGCCTTGACATACTCCTTTTCCTATTTGGAACCAATCTGTTGTTCCATGTCCAGTTCTAACTGTTGCTTCCTGACCTGCATATAGGTTTCTCAAGAGGCAGGTCAGGTGGTCTAGAATTCCCATCTCTTGAAGAATTTCCCACAGTTTATTGTGATCCACACAGTCAAAGGCTTTGGCATAGTCAATAAAGCAGAAATAGATGTTTTTCTGGAAATCTCTTGCTTTTTCAATGATCCAGCGGATGTTGGCAATTTGATCTCTGGTTCCTCTGCCTTTTCTAAAACCAGCTTGAACATCTGGAAGTTCATGGTTCACATATCGATGAAGCCTGGCTTGAAGAATTTTTAACATTACTTTACTAGCGTGTGAGATGAGTGCAATTGTGTGGTAATTTGAGCATTCTTTGGCATTGCCTTTCTTTGGGATTGGAATGATAACCGACCTTTTCCAGTCCTGTGGCCACTGCTGAGTTTTCCAAATGTGCTGGTATATTGAGTGCAGCACTTTCACAGCATCATCTTTTAGGATTTAAAATAGCTCAACTGGAATTCCATCACCTCCACTAGCTTTATTCATAGTGATGCTTCCTAACGCCCACCTGACTTCACATTCCAGTATGTCCAGCTCTAGATGAGTGTGAGTGATCACACCTTCATGATTATCTGGGTCTTGAAGATCTTTTTTGTATAGTTCTGTGTATTCTTGCCACCTCTTCTTAATATCTTCTGCTTCTGTTAGGTCCATACCATTTCTGGTATGGATATTTCTTTGCATAACATTTCTTTGCGTGAAATGTTCCCTTGGTATCTCTCATTTTCTTAAAGAGATCTCTAGTCTTTCCCATTCTATTGTTTTCTTCTATTTCTTTGCATTGATTGCTGAGGAAGGCTTTCTTATCTTTCCTTGCTATTCTTTGGAACTCTGCATTCAGATGGGTATATCTTTCCTTTTCTCTTTTGCTTTTCACTTCTGTTCTTTTCACTGCTATTTGTAAAGCCTCCTTGGATGGCCATTTTGCTTTCTTCCAGTCTGGCATTTTGCATGAGGTACATATGTGCAAAATGCCAAACTTCATGAAACACAAGCTGGGGTGAAGATTGCTGGGAGAAATATCAATTACCTCAATATGCAGATGACACCACCCTTATGGCAGAAAGCGAAGAACTAACGAGCCTCTTGATGAAAGTGAAAGAAGAGAGTGAAAAAGTTGGCTTAAAACTCAACATTCAGAAAACTAACTTCATGGCATCCAGTCTGATCACATCATGGCAAATAGATGGGGAAACAATGGCAGCAGTGAGAGACTTTATTTTCTTGGGCTCTAAAATCATTGTAGATGGTGACCACAGCCATGAAATTAAAAGATACTTGCTCCTTGGAATAAAAGTTATGGTCAACCTAGACATCATATTAAAAAGCAGAGATATCACTTTGCCAAAAAAGGTCCATCTAGTCAAAGCTATGGTTTTTTTCAGGAGTCAAGTATGGATGTGACAGTTGGACTATAAAGAAAGCTGAGCACCGAAGAATTGATGTTTTTGAACTGTATTATTGGAGAAGACTTTTGAGAGTCCCTTGGACTCCAAGGAGATCCAACCAGTCCATCCTAAAGGAAATCAGTCCTGAATGTTCATTGAAAGGACTGATGCTGAAGCTGAAACTCCAGTACTTTGGCCACCTGACTCATTGGAAAAGACCCTGATGCTGGGAAAGATTGAAGTCAGGAGGAGAAGGGGATGACAGAAGATGAGATTGTTGGATGGCATCACCAACTCAATGGACATGAGTTTGAGTAAACTCCAGGAGTTGGTGATGGCCAGGGAGGCCTGGTGTGCTGCAATCCATGGAGTCGCGAAGAGTCGGACACGACTGAGCAACTGAACTGAACTGAACTCTGTTGGGGAGGTGGGGGAAATAGTTCTCTAGGTGAAGCAAGAGCTGAGAGCCATTTGTCATCAATCCTCACAGCAGTGGGGAATGGGTGTGACGGACTTCCTAGGTGGCTGCTAGTGGTGAAGAATCTCCTGCAATGCATGAGACATAAGAGGCATAGTTCAGTCCCTGGGTCGGGAAGAGTCCCTAGAGGAGGGCATGGCAGCCCACTCCAGTATTCTCGCTTGGAGAATCCCATGGACAGAGAAGCCTGGTGGGCTGCAGTCCATAGGATCACAAAGAGTAGGACATGAATGAAGAGACTTACCATGCATGCGCACATGCCCAGCACAGGGGTCTGGATGGGACTCTTAACAGTCCACTACACCTAGCCTAACCTGCTTCTAGCTGAGGGCGCTGCTGAGTGACTGAGATGTAGCCATCAACTTCACAGCACAAAATACAGCTATGCCAGTCGTCGACATTGCTCCAGGAATTTAGGACCCAGGCACTCAGCCCATTGGAAAAAGCTGTGAAGTGCAAAAGAGAGAAGACATTTCGAGAAGACACTTGAAGAAAACCAAGGAATATACTGGCGGTAATTGCTTCTCACTCAACTGTTCTTGAAATATATACATATTCATGAGTGGGCAGTGGGAGAGGGTGTCTGAAAGTTAACTCGCTGTCAAAACATGAAATTTTTCTTCCACTTAACACTGTGGCCTGGTTTCACGTCCCTAACATCTCCATGTAATCCAAGCACTCCAGGATGAGAACTAGTCTATTAACTTTCCTTTGTGGGCTGGGCTTGGTGCCAGCTTCCAATCTGACAGTGAAATCTGTTGGAGCAGATCTATGACCCACTTTGATGTGGTTACACACGGAGGGCTCAGCCTCCTTGAACATTCAAATCTCTCTTTGCTCCCAGGAGGGAAAAAGTCAGTGCAGAATCCGAGTTGGTTTTAATGATACTTCTCTGAAAAATCCTCAACCTTGTAAGATCCCTTTCCCCTGAGGAAAAACAAATGATAACAAAAGGAGAGGTCAATTTTAAGATTTACTACGTTTTCCCCTTTGTTCTTTTATCAAGGGAGGCAAACATGCATTTTTTTTAATTCTTTGGTTAGCACAGAGTACAACCTACATATTTAACTAGTCTGATTTGAATCTTTGAGCTTTTCTTGTGATTGCCTCTATTTAGGACAAAGAAGCAAACCCAAGACAGTGAACAAAACAAAGAAGGGAAAAGAAGGAATAAAGGGGTTTTATCTGCCAGGGTCATGCAAGGAAGTCAAAGGGAAAAGTTACTTTTAAGGAAGCAAATGCCTTTTCCAAGGTCAGAGGGAAAGATAAAAATTGAAGTCAGTTTAGGCACAGACTTGAAAAAAATAAAAGACTTCATTTTGTCTAATTCAAGTACCATTGGAGATTCAAGCTTATATTCTGGAATAATCAAGGAACTTTATAAAATATTATAGTAATTAATGGTGGTGGTGGGGTTTTGTTTCATTTTTGCTTTGCAGAGAAGCTGAAATTGATTTTCCATGCTGTATTTCACTGAGGCTGTCTTGAAGAGAATCTGGTCAGTGTGATAAATAAGTAATCAAGCTGGCAGCTTGTCCTGTATCCACCGTCTGTACATGGATTTGGCCAAACCCTTTCAGTTTCTCAACAATTCATTTTGCTGTCACATAGTTTCTCTTTTGTCCAGGCAGTTTCTGCTTCCTGAGTAAAATACATATGCAGGTGGGCTTCTCCGAATGCACTTCAGGTCTATTTTGGTGCTGCTTCTTCACTGATTGGGAGGAATGTCAGCAAGAGATAAATCAAAGAGCTGTCACCTTCTTCTGCAGCACATTGCAGGGGACATTAACTCACCTCCAAACAAGACAGACGTGGCCTTTCTCCCTCTGGGTAAAATCTCCCACTGTCACAGGCTGGGCTGGAGGGTGATACAGGAGCTTCAATGGTCTGCGTAACCTTGGCTCTGGAAGGTGGGGTTAGTGGAAGGAAATAGGCAGGGGACACCTCCTCTCTGTCTGGAATCCTCTCCTACCCTTCTCCCACCCTCTTCCCTTTTTACTAGACTTGCTCGTTCTCATCCTCCAGGTCTCAGCTTCCATATCACCTCCTCCGAGAAGCCCTCCCTGATCACTTCTGATGTTCCCCATCATTCACTCTATTGGTTTCCTCCACAGAACAAACATCACAATTTGAAATGATGTGCATTCTTATTTCTTCTGGGGTGGCCAGCTCCAGGGGGCTTATAAGACCTCATGCATCTTATTTATCAGTGTTGACCCAGCAGTGATCCTGTGTCTGGCCCATGTAGATGCTCAGTACATATTGTTGGTACTCTTGTTGTTGAGACTTGAGGGGAAATAACTTGAGAGATCATGCCTCTTCTCCCTGCCTGCATATAAGAACTGAATGAGAAGATGCAGGAGCTAGGCAGGTGCAGGTCCAAATGCTGATTTTGTTCTGAAAACACTAGGAGGAGACTGTGGCTTGGATCTATGGCCAGATGGGCACTCCAGGTCCCTCTCCTTCTCTTGAACTAGCCCATCCAGTCTGAGTTGCAGGCTTTGAGAAGTGCAAAAGTGAGGGTGGAGGTGACAGAGGGAAAAAGAAGGAAAGGGGGAGAGAGGGGAGGAAGTGTGGGTCAAGAGTGTGGAGAGACAGCATCTTCTAGGATACTGAGGATCTGGGAAATGGTGGTCTCCCCACCTCTGGCTCTCTCCTATCAACCTTGATCAAAGGGCAAACACATGATAGTGATTCAGGAACTTTCAATTCAGAAATTCTTTTTTTTCTTTTCCATTATGTTTTATTATAGGATATTGAATATAGTCCCATGTGCTATATAGTAGGACTTTGTTGTTTATCCATCCTATAATAGTTTGCATCTACTAAGCCCAAACTCCCAGCCTGTGTATGAGGGCATCACCACGTTTGTTCAGCAAATATCTGCTGAGAGTCAGGTACCGGCTAAGCTCTGTGAGATTCCAAAGGTGCTTTAGGCTTGAGCCAGGCCTTGAGGATCACCTTTCATTCATTTCATTCATTCCACAAGCTGAGCATCTCCTCTTTGCCCAGGACTGTACCCAGAACTGGAGTTGTCAGGACAAATGCTGTTCCTGTACTCATGAGCATATTTTCTAGCAAGTGAGATAGGGTGGTGGTGGTGGTTAGTCACTAAGTTATGTCAGACTTTTGTGACATCATGGACTGTAGCTCACCAGACTCCTCTGCCCATGGGATTTACCAAGCAATAATATTGGAGTGGGTTGCCATTTCCTTCTCCAGACAATCTTCCTGACCCAGGGATTGAATCCAGGTATCCAACCATTGCAGGCAGTCTCCTCTGTTGCAGGCAGACTCTTTACTGACTGAGCCACCAGGGAAGCCCTAAGTGAGACAAACTATCAAACAAATCAAAATTAAAGTGTTCGAAAGATGCAAGAAAGAACCCAAGCAGGGAGGAGATAAAGAACTCGTAAGGCAGAGGGCATGATGGGAGGGGACAGGAGGCTCTACTTGGGTCCATCTCTCTGAGTAAGTGCTCCTCAAGCTGATTGATGAGAAACCAGCCCTCTCAACACCTGGGGAGAGCAGTCCAGGCTGGGGGAAGAGCTTGTATAGAAACCCTGGGGCAGGAAAGAGCAGGCATATTCCAAGACCTGGTAGAAAGTGGCAGGGGCAGCTCCTGGCAAGAGGGAGGCGAGCTGGAGAGACAGCAGACTCACCAGCCTTCAGAGGCCATGGGACAGGGTTCAGATTTGCTGTAAGACTAATGGGAAAGCTTTGAAAAGTTTTGAGGTTTCTAAGAAGAAAGCAATGTGATCCAATTATTAAAATGGCTCTGGCGCCTGGGTGGAAGATGGATTCAGGGGGAGCACAGTTAGTCTCTTCTGGAAGGCCAAGAGATGATGTTGGCACAGGTTAGGATGGGGGATGTTCTGGCTGTGGTTGTGTAGCACACTGAACCTCAGTTGTAAAATCAACCACCATTTTCTTGGTGCTCATGGTTCAGGAATTCAGGTGAGTGGTCAGGAAACACTATCTCTGCTTCCCCAGGTCTCATCTGGGGAGCTTTGACCAACTTAGCTGGGCCCATGTGTGTGGTCTGGTATCTCCATGAGCTGTCCATGGTGCTGGAATGTCTAGGTGGCTCCTTGTTTTCCCTGTCTGGATCCTTGGTTCTCCTGACCTCTTCTCTTTCCATGTGACATCCCCCTCATGACTGGGCTTCCCACCACTTGGTGGTCTCAGGGGAGTTGAACTTCTATATGATGATAGCTTCAAAGTGGCAAGAAGCAGAGTCTGCCAGACCAGTTAAGTTCCTCTCTGGGAACTAGCCCAGCAGGACCTCCCTACAGTCTGCTCCTCACAGTTCTCCTAAGATCCCTCACATTCAGAACAGACCCCACCCATTGATGGAGGCGTGACAAAATCACATTGCAGAAGGCTATATAGGGTGAGAGATGTCATTGCAGCCATTATCAAAAACTCCATTCAGCTACACAGAAAATGGACAAGAGAGATGTGGATATATCCCAAGTACTTTTATTTTAGGAGATAAACTCGTCAGGTTTTCCTGGTGGCTCAGATGATAAAGAATCTGCCAGCAATACAGGAGACCTGGGTTCGATCCCTAGGTCAGGAAGATCTGAAGAAGGGGGTGGCAATCCACTCTAGTATTCTTGCCTGGAGAATTCCATGGACAGAGTATCCTGGTGGGATACAGTCTATGAGGTCACAAAGAGTTGGACACAACTGAGCGACTAACACTTTCACTAAACTCAATATATTACTGTAGTGAAAGAAAGAAGAGCTAGAGATTTGAACTCCACTGTTTGGAAACAATGAACCTAGATAGAGACAATTCTCCATAAAATACAGATATATATATTTTTAAGTTCAGAGAAGGGAGAAGTAATTTGCATCTTGGGGGTAGGACAATCACATTTGGTTGCACAATTATAAGGGATGACATTCAGAGTCACAGACAACACACCCTGTGGAGAAGAATCCAGAAAACTTCATAGAGGAGATGGCATTTGAGAGATAGGATTCTGACAGGTGGAAGAGGTTGGTAAATGGCTTTCCAAGTAAAAGGAAGGATGAAAGGGAACACTTTGGAAGTGTGAGTGCTTGGGTGGATCAGTGTGAGCACTCCAGTTTGAAGTGTAGTAAAGGGAAGGACAATAATATGGGATAAGGCTCAAAAAAGAGCCTGGAGAAGATCTCAGGAGGCCTTGAAAGCCAAGCTCCAACTGTACTTTATTCTCTAAGCCAGGGATCAACAAACTGAGATTACATTTCTAAAGAGTTGTAAAGCATCTGTTAAAAAATAAAATAAAAATAATAAAAAAATATATAAAGAGTTGTAAAGCAAAGAAGCAAAAATAAGAAAGTTGGGACTTCCCTGGTGGTCCATTGGTTAAGAATCCACCTGCCAATGCAGGGGACCTGGGTTCAATTGGCCACTGGTCTTGGAAGAGTCCACATGCAGCAGAGCAACTAAGCCCAGGTGCCACTACAACTGAAGCCTGCATGCCTGGAGCCCATGCTCTGCAACAAGAGAAGCCATTGCAATGAGAAGCCAGGACACTGCAACAAAGAGTAGCCCCAACTCGCTGCAACTAGAGAAAGCCTATGTGCATCAGCGAAGACCCAGCATAGCCAAAAACAAAAATAAATCAATAAAATTAAAAAGTTTTTAAAAAGAAAAAACTTGTACAACAGAGGCAGCATGTACATGTCTCAAAAAGCCTAAAATGTTGGCTGCCTGCCTCTTTACAGAAAGAGTCTTGGGAGGTTCTTGTGTGTTTCTCTCTGCTTGACAAAGGGTGACTTGGGGACAGGAGGTTGGGAGATGGAACATGGGAGTGAGAGGAGCCAGGAGATCAGGTAAGAGGTGGCCCTGGTCAGCCAGGTGTATAGAGGGGGAGCTTGTGCTAGGGAGGCAGTCAGTTCATGAATGAGCCCCACCAGGACTGTTCGTGGCTGATACTGCTGATTTCTTCAATATCAGGGAGCAGAGGATGATGAACAAATCTGCCAGGAGACAAGGGATGCGCTGGGTGTCCATTCCAGAACACCCCACAAAGTTGGACTTCTTCATGGTCCACTTGCCTCAGGTTCTATTTGAAGACTTTTTCTATTTTTTTATCATTTACTAAAACTAGATACAGTTGAAAATCATTGGTAGAGATGAATGGTCCTCCTTTTCATCCCCAAAAGCCCAAGGAATTGTTTTAACCAATAACTCACTGTTACAGATGAATTATGTCTTCCTGTCCATCCCACCCAGAGTTTTAGCTTCTGAATGGTTGCAGTTGTTGATGGTAGGTCATCGTGATGTAATGGGAAAGACATGGCCATGGACATGTGTGTCTCCCTAGGTACATGGCTTCCCACCTGAGGATCAATGTCCCCATGGGGGAAACACAGTAATATCTATGTCACAGATAATATGACCCATCTGTCACAGAGCTTTGAAAAATGTATGGAAAGTTCCTTGGGACTTCCCTGGTTGTCCAGTGGCTAAGACTCTGTGCTCCCAGTACAAGAGGCCTGGGTTTGATCCCTGGGTCAGGGAACTAGATCCCACATGCTTCAGCTAAAAGCCCACATTCAGCAACTAAAATCCAGTGCAGTCAAATAAATAAAAAAGAAAGTACCTTGCACGTGGTAGAAACTCAAAAGGTAATTATTATCATTATTCTTTTCATTCTCTTGACCCAGGGCCAGGACATGTCTTTGTAGCCATTTTACTTGAAGCATCTCAGGGTCAGAAGGGATCTAAGTGATGTGAACTCCTAGTCCTTGACTTCCCCTTCTTCTCTCCTTGATAAGAGTGGTTTCTAACAACTGGAACGGGGCCCAGAGCGAACGGATGTAACTTTGCAAAGTGCCACCAGTGATGCTCCAGCAGGAACCCTGCCTCATCACCAGCCATCACTGGTCAAACCCTGTAGGAAATCCAATGGGCAAGGCCACATGTGGAGCAAAATACCAATGATTAGAAATACTTATTAGGTTAGTCCAAAGCAATTGTGGTTTTGCATTGCTGAACTTTGCTGTTTGATATTGGAATATATTCTAAAATAGATGTGGTTGCTATACATCATTTTAATGCACTTTCTCTCTCTCTCTCTCTCTTTTTTTTTTTTTTTTTTTTGCTAGTTACGTATTCCTTGCAGTTTATTTTATATTAAGGAAATGATATTAGACAAAAAGTAAATTCGAGCGATTTTCTTATTCAGGTTCAAAATAGGTTGTAAAGCAGCCAAGACAACTCACAACATCAACAACAAATTTGGCCCAAGAACTTCTAATGAACATACAGTGCAATAGTGGTTCAAGAAGTTTTGCAAAGGAGAGGAGAGCTTTGAGACATGAGGAGCACAGTGACTGGCCATCAGAAGTTGGCAATGACCAATTGACCAACTACAGAAGAAGTTGTCAAAGAACTCAACATTGACCATTCTACAGTCATTCAGCATTTGAAGCAAATTGAAAAGATTAAAAAGCTTGATAAGTGGGTGTTTCATGAGCTGATAGGAAAGAAAAATAGTCATTGTGAAGTGTTGTCTTCTCTAATTCTACGTCACAACAATGAACCATTTCTTGATCAGATTTTGCTGTTCAATGAAAACTGAATTTTACATGACAACTGGAGATGACCAGCTCAGTGGATGGTCCAAGAGGAAGCTCCAAAGCATTTCTGAAAGCCAAAATTGTACCAAAATAAAGATCATGGTCACTGTTTGGTGATGTGCTGCCCATCTGATCCACTACAGCTTTCTGAATCCCGATGAAACCATTACATCTGAGAAGTATGCTCAAGCACATCAATGAGATGCACCGAAAACTGCAATGCCTGTAGGCTCCATTGCTCAACAGAAAGAGCCCAGTTCTCCATTACATTGGCAGACCACACTTTGCACAACCAATGCTTTAAAAGTTGAATGAATTGGGCTACAATGTTTTGCCTCATCCACCATATTTACCTGACCTCTCACCAACCAACCACCATTTCTTCAAGCATCTCAACAACTTTTTGCAGGGAAAATGCCTCCACAACCAGCAGGAGGCAGAAAATGCTTTCCAAGGGGTCATCGAATCCCAAGGCATGGATTTTATTCTACAGGAATAAACAAACTTGTTTTTCATTGGCAAAAATGTGTTGATAGCAATGGTTCCTATTTTGATTAATAAAGATGTGTTTGAGCCTAATTATAATGATTTAAAATTCACAGTCTGAAATCACAAACACTTTTTCTACAATCATTCAAAGCCATCATTTTCTACCTGCTGGCTCTGAGCATCCCACAGTTATACTCATTTTGCTTCTATCTCAATGTTTCCTCCCAGTATTCTTTTCTCCATGAAACAACAGAAGTTCTTTCTGCCTTCACTGTCTGCTCTTTTTATGTTTTTACAAAGGTGAATGTCTTCCTCTTCTTTCTACAGAGCCCAGCTTGCAAAGGTACATGCTGACCAGCATCTGGGGCTGACGGCAGTTGGGGGTGGGGGTGGGGCTTCCAATGGCTAGATTTGTGTAAAGATGAAAATGGCAGTCTTCAGTGAGGCAGATGGAGGGCAAGGAGACAGAAGCAATCAATCCTTAGTTCAGTTCAGTTGTTCAGTCGTGTCCAACTCTGCGACGCCATGGACTGCAGCATGCCAAGGCTTCCCTGTCCATCACCAATTTCCGGAGCCTACTCAAACTCATACTCATCAAGTTGGTGATGCCATCCAACCATCTCACACTCTGTCATCCATTTCTACTCCCACCTTCAATCTTACCCAGCATCAGGGTTTTTTTCAATGAGTCAGTTCTTCACATCAGGTGGCCAAAGTATTGGAATTTCAGCTTCGGCATCAGTCCTTGCAATTAACATTCAGGATTTATTTCTTTTAGGATTGACTGGTTAAATCTCCTTGCAGTCCAAGGGACTCTCAAGAGTCTTCTCCAACACCACAGCTCAAAAGCATCAATTCTTCAGCGCTCAGTTTTCTTTATAGTCCAACTCTCACATCCATACATTACTACTGGAAAACCATAGCTTTGACTAGATGGATCTTTGTTGGAAAAGTAATGTCTCTACTTTTTAATGAGATGTCTAGGTTGGTCACAGCTTTTCTTCCAAGGAGCAAGGGTCTTTTAATTTCATGGCTGCAGTCACCATCTGCAGTGATTTTGGAGCCAAAGAAAATAAAGTCTGTCACTGTTTCCATTGTTTCCCCATCTATTTGCCATGAAGTGATGGGACCGGATGCCATGATCTTAGTTTTCTGAATGTTGAGTATTAAGCCAACTTTTTCACACTCTTCTTCCACTTTCATCAAGACGCTCTTTAGTTCTTTGCTTTCTGCCATAAGGGTGGTGTCATCTGCATATTGAGGTTATTGATATTTCTCTCAGCAATCTTGACTCCAGCTTGTGTTTCATCCAATCAGGCATTTTGCATGATGTACTCTGCATATAAGTTAAATAAGCAGGGTGACAATATACAGCCTTGATGTACTCCTTTCCCTATTTGAAACCAGTCTGTTGTTCCATGACCAGTACTAACTGTTGCTTCTTGACCTGCATACAGATTTCTCAGGAGGCAAGTAAGGTGGTCTGCTATTCCCATCTCTTTAAGAATTTTCCACACTTTGTTGTGATCCATACAGTCAAAGACTTTGGCATAAGTCAATAAAGCAGAAATAGATGTTTTTCTGGAACTCTCTTGATTTTTTGATGATCCAACAGATATTGGCAATTTGATCTCTGGATCCTCTGCCTTTTCTAAATTCAGCTTGAACATCTGGAAGTTCATGGTTCACATACTGTTGAGGCCTGGCTTGGAGAATTTTGAGCATTACTTTGCTAGTGTGTGAGATGAGTGCAATTGTGCAGTAGTTCGAGCATTCTTTGGCATTGCCTTCCTTAGGGATTGAAATGAAAACTGATCTTTTCCAGTCCTGTGGCCACTGCTGAGTTTTCCAAATTTGCTGGCATATTAAATGAAGCACTTTAATAGCATCATCTTTTAGGATTTGAAATAGCTCAGCTGGAATTCCGTCACTTCCACTAGCTTTGTTCGTCATGATGCTTCCTAAGGCCCACTGACTTCACATTCCAGGATGTCTGGCTCTAGGTGAGTGATCACACTATCATGGTTATCTGGCTCATGAAGATCTTTTTTGTACAGTTATTCTGTGTATTCTTGTCACCTCTTCTTTATATCTTCTGCTTCTGTTAGGTCCATACCATTTCTGTCCTTTATTGTGCCCATCTTTCTATGAAATGTTCTCTTGGTGTCTCTAATTTTCTTGAAGAGATCTCTAGTCTTTCCCATTCTATTGTTTTCCTCTATTTATTTGCACTGATCACTGAGGAAGGCTTTCTTATTCTCCTTGCTATTCTTTGGAACTCTGCATTCAAATGAATAATATCTTCCTTTTTTCATTGCCTTTTACTTCTCTTCTTTTCTCAGCTATTTGTAAGGCTTCATCAGACAACCATTTTGCCTTTTTACATTTCCTTTTCTTGGGGATGGTCTTGATCATTGCCTCCTGTACAATGCCAGGCACCTCTGTCCATAGTTCTTCAGGGACTCCGTCTATCAGATCTAATGCCTTGAATCTATTTGTCACTTCCACTGTATAATCATAAGGGATTTGATTTAGACCATACCTGAATAGTTTAGTGGTTTTCCCTACTTTCTTCAATTTAAGTTTGAATTTTGCAATAAGGAGTTCATGATCTGAGCCACAGTCAGCTCCCAGTCTTGTTTTTGCTAGCTCTATAGAGCTTCTCCATCTTCGGCCACAAAGAACGTAATCAATCTGATTTCGGTTTTGACCATCTGGTGATGTTCATATGTAGAGTTTTCTCTTGTGTTGTTGGAAGACGGTGTTTGCTATGACCAGTGCATCCTCTTGGTAAAACTGTTAGCCTTTGCCCTGCTTCATTTCGTACTCCAAGGCTAAATTTGCCTGTTACTCTAAGTATCTCTTGACTTCCTACTTTTGCATTCTAGTCCCCTATAATGAAAAGGACATCTTTTTGGGTATTAGTTCTAGAAGGTCTTGTAGGTCTTCATAGAACCGTTCAACTTCATCTTCTTTGGCATTACTGGTCAGGGCATATACTTGAATTACTGTGATATTGAATGGTTTGCCTTGGAAATGAACACATCATTCTGTCATTTTTGAGATTGCATGCAAGTACTGCATTTTGGACTCTTTTGTTGACTGTGATGGCTACTCCATTTCTTCTAAGGCATTCTTGCCCACAGTAGTAGATATAATGGTCATCTGAGTTAAATTCACCCATTCTAGTTATATATCAGTTATATAGAACTGTCCAGTAGCAGAGCCAGCCCCATGCCAACTGCTGACCCTGCAGATCAGCCCTGGAGGCCCCAGGTAGCAGGTCTGCTCACTTTTTCTGAGGCAGTCTCCACAGACTCTGTAGCCAGAGAGGGTAGGAGGGGGTCTCTGGGCTCCTCTGCTCAATGGAGCTGGGTGTGTGACCTCTCTGAGCATAATTGTCTATCCTGCCACCTCCATCCCGGCCTTTACGCTAATCCTCTCAGTTTGCCTAGACAGAGCAAGAAGGAGACATAGGGTTAAACAGAGGTGAATTCAAGCGCACTGCTGGCTGTGCAGCTTTGGAGAAGCCCTTTAACCTCCCTGAGCTGATCTTCACACGTCAAATGAGCTTAATGATCCCTCCTTCATTGGAATGTTGTGAGGATTAAATGAGGTATGTGTAGTTATTTTTTGAAATTAATGTTCCATACAGTCACCCAAACCATTAACTGTCCAATACTGAACCACTGGTCATTCCAGGGAAAAGGCAGGGTTAGGATTCTTGAGCCTCGGGTCACATTTTTGTTAATCAATCCCTATATAACCTTGTTTTATGTATGCTTTTGCCTAAAGACACTGTATTGGTTATGTATTGTTGATTCATTAACATGGGATTCATGGCCTCCAGAACTATTTCTCATGCTTGAGCAAAGCTAGTCAGGCACTTGTAATTTCCCTGTCAGGCACTTCACAGTCTTTTCGTGCTTATGAGCACCAGACAGACTTCAGAACCACACTATTTGAACAACAAAATCACCATTTTTAAACGGGCACTTTAAACAACACAATCACAAACACAATGTACAAAAATGCAAAAAAAAAAAAAAAAAAATGTGGCACTAAGAGACCATGCAAGCTTTGTGTGCACCATAGAAGCACAGGGTGTCACCTTGTTTGATCACAGCTGGGAACACAAACGTCTGACAACTCCAAGTTTGCTCCACTCTGTGCAAGGCATGTCTGTGAATGACAGCAAAAACATGGATGTTAGGGTTACAAATACATTTTAGCATGTAGGTGAATTAGAAAATACAGAAGCTTTCTGAACACTTGCATTCTCTGGTCAGTCCCAGTCCCAAGTCACATCTGAGACTGAGGCTGGCAGGAGAGGTGGGGGGATTTTCCAGATATACAGATATGTAAACCTATATAGATGTTATATATATATATATATATATATATATATATATAAACTTATATAGACGTCCAGGTACCTCTCAATATCCATTGTCCTTTTTCCTTTATTAAAAATAAAACATTTTACCTGGAATGACCAAACGATTTTGTTTTCCTTTAAAGTAGTATAGCCTGGTGACCATCTTCAAACCACTAAGAAATAAGCAGAAGTGTTGTGTGGAACTTCTGGAAAACCTCCTTAATAGGAAGTGGAGTGACCATCCCCTCTGTTCCTCCCTTCTTGTTGGCTAGGATGCTGGAGTGATGGCTGGACCTCAAGCAGACATCTTGAACCATGAGGTGGAAGCCAAGTGCTATGGATCACAGAACCATAATAAGAAGGAGCCTGGGTTCCTGGAATTGTGGAGTAGCTGATCTCTTGTTCAAGCCATTGTTATCTGGCTGTTGTTGTTTGCTTATCTATAATATATAGCCAAACCCAATCCTAAGTGATATAAGAGGGTTCTAATTTTGGTTTGCCGTTAACCAGTTCTATATCTTTACTGTGATCATTTCACCTCCTCTTTGTTCCTCAGTATTCACATCAGCAAATTGGCAGGGGAATATATTTGTAGAAATTAAACTATATTCACATTCTAAAATTCTCTGATTCTAATTAGTCTGAAATATAAGCCTTCCATAGAATGCATTCATAGGGTCATTTTCCTAAAGTAGGCAGAAGGCGAAATGTGGTTGTCTTGGAGATGCCTCTTCAATGCTACCCTGTCAATGTGCCACAGAGAAGGCACTCAGTGCATTTGTCCTGAAAAAAATGACCAAAGGAACCCATGCCAAGAGGGAGTGCCAGCTTGCAGTCAGAAAGTCCAATCCATCAGAATGATGGCAGGCTTGTCCTGGCTAAAGGAAGCCAGTCTCAGAAACCAGAGATAGAAAAGGGCAAGTGTTGAAGCAAAGGTTTCTTAAGCAAGAAAACCAGAGATGGCTCCAACTGGACCACAGATAGAGATGTCCAGACAGTCTGGGGTACCTGGGAAAAAACAGACCTTAAAAGCATAACCCAGCCAATTCCCCTACTTCCACAACAGATAAGATTTCCAGTCAGGAGAGGTATGTGGTCCTCAAAAAATAGAGTTTCAGATCAAGATAAGGGCTTCTTTGCCCAGACCTAGGTCTGGGAGCTGCCATTACCAATGGATGCCCTCTCTGCTTTGGAAATTCCAGCTACATTGTTTTATAAACAATTTTCATCCAACACTTGGTGAACTCTTTTCAGAGAGGTAAGCGGTCTACCAGAGAAGGCAATGGCACCCCACTCCAGTACTCTTGCCTGGAAAATACCATGGGCAGAGGAGCCTGGTAGGCTGCAGTCCGTGGGGTCTCGAAGAGTCGGACACGACTGAGCAACTTCACTTTCACTTTTCACTTTCATGCATTGGAGAAGGAAATGGCAACCCACTCCAGTGTTCTTGCCTGGAGAGACCCAGGGACGGGGGAGCCTGGTGGGCTGCCGTCTATGGGGTCGCACAGAGTCGGACACGACTGAAGTGACTTAGCAGCAGCAGCAAGCTGTCTACCTTCTACTATTTCCATATAGATCTGTGAAAACTTCAGAAATCTGAAAAAAAGATTGAGATCTGCCAAGGAGATACAAAAGTGTTCCCTGTTTTGGTTTGTTTCCCTCTTTTTCTTTTCTTGCTTTTTTTTTTTTTTTTCCAGCCATATTTCATTTCTTTTCTAGCACAAGGGCTATATCCTACTGCTTCTCTGCCCCCCAGTCCTACCCACCCACTGCACTCTTTATATTCTTCATCCAGGATCCCAGCAGAAGGGAGAAGAGTGTGTGTGTGTGTTGCCTGTGTGTGTGTGCCTGTGTCTGTGTGTGTGCTCAGTTGCTCAGTCATACCTGACTCTTTGTAAGGCCCCATGGACTATAGCCCACCAGGCTCCTCTGTCTGTGGAATTTTCCAGGCACGAATACTATAGTAGATTGCCATTTTCCTACTCCAAGAGATTTTCCTGACCCAGGGATGGAAACTGTCTCTTGCATCTCCTGCATTGGCAGGCATATCTTTACCACTAACATCACCTGGGGTGGGGGGAGGGGCTGGTGACAAACTGACCCTTGGATTTCTATTGATCCTCTGTATTCTGCAGCACTGATGCTGAATTCTCTTTTCAGAACCCGTGTTCTCAGGGTGATCAGAGTGCCAGCCAGTCCTCCAGCAGGGCCTGCCTTCTCGGAGATCACTCAACATCGCAGAGGCTACCCAGAATCTCGGGGTCTCAGAAGTTCTTTCACCCACAATTTAAGAACTAAGAGAGACATAGTTCTCAGACTCAGAGGCAGTAGCCACACAGGAAGAAACCCCAGGCAGCTAGAACACAGAGGAGAGGTTACTGGAAAAAGATGTGCCGTGTCCTGAATCCCAGAAGGAAAGAATGGAGTTAGTCATATAGTAGCTCCCAGGGGACCTGGTGTTTGTTTGCATGCTGAAGACGCTGAGGTCCTGAGGCACTGAGCGACCTGCTTAAGATCAAAGGACATTCAGGACAACTCAGCAATAAATGAAAAGAATGATGTGCTGATACCTGCAACAGCATGGATGAATCTCAAAATAGTTGTGCAGAGTGAAAGAAGCCAGGACAAAGAGAACTCCCACTCTATAGTTCCATTGATAAAACCTTTAGAAGATGAAAATTAATCTCTAGTGACAAGCAGATCAATGATTGCCTAGGGAGAGGGAAGGGAGGGGAGAGGGATGGCAAAGGGGATGAGGAAACCTTTAGGTCAAAGGTCATGTTCATGATTTCATGGGGATACATTGATAGATAGATGATACATAAACACACAGATAATGACAGACACATAGATGACTGGGGGATAGAAAGGTAGAAAGATAAATAGATAAAAACTTATGAAATAATATCCTTTAAATATATACAATTTATTGTATGTCAATTATATCTCACTTCATTTCAGTTGCTGAGTCATGTCCGACTCTTTGCAACCCCATGGACTGCAGCACGCTAAGCTTCCCTGTCCATCACCAACTTCCGGAGTTTGCTCAAACTCATGTCCATCAAGTCGCTGATGCCATCCAACCATCTCATCCTCTGTCACCCCCTTCTCCTCCTGCCTTCAATCCTTCCCAGCAGCTGGGTCTTTTTGAAGGAGTCAGTTCTTCACATCAGGTGGCCAAAGTATTGGAATTTCAGCTTCAGCATCAGTCCTTCCAATGAACATTCAGGATTGATTTCCTTTAGGATTGACTGGTTGAATCTCCTTGCAGTCCAAGGGACTCTTGAGAGTCTTCTCCAACACCACAGTTCAAAAGCATCAATTCTTCAGTGCTCAGCTTTCTTCACAGTCCAACTCTCACATCCATACATGACCACTGGAAAAACCATAGCCTTAACTAGATGGGCATTTGTTGGCAAAGTAATGTCTCTGCTTTTTAATATGCTGGCTAGTTTGGTCATAGCTTTTCTTCCAAGGAGCAAGTGCCTTTTAATTTCATGGCTGCAGTCACCATCTGCGGTCATTTTGGAGCCCAAGAAAATAAAGTCTGTCACTGTTTCCATTGTTTCCCCATCTATTTGCCATGAAGTGATGGGACCAGATGCCATGATCTTAGTTTTTTGAATGCTGAGTTTTAACTCAGCTTTTTTACTCTCCTCTTTCACTTTTGTCAAGAGGCTCTTCAGTTCTCTTCACGTTCTGCCATAAAGGTGGCATAGTCAACAAAAGCATCCAAAATGCAGTACTTGGGTGCAATCTCAAAAATGACAGAATGATCTCTGTTCGTTTCCAAGGCAAACCATTCAATATCACAGTAATCCAAGTCTATGCCCCAACCAGTAACACTGAAGAAGCTGAAGTTGAACAGTTCTATGAAGACCTACAAGACATTCTAGAACTAATACCCAAAAAAGATGTCCTTTTTATTATAGGGGACTGGAATGCAAAAGTAGGAAGTCAAGAGATACCTAGAGTAACAGGCAAATTTGGCCCTGGAGTACAAAACGAAGCAGGGCAAAAGCTAACAGAGTTTTGCCAAGAGGATGCGCTGGTCATAGCAAACACCGTCTTCCAACAACACAAGAGAAAACTCTACATATGAACATCACCAGATGGTCAAAACTGAAATCAGATTGATTACATTCTTTCCAGCTGAAGATGGAGAAGTTCCATAGAGCCAGCAAAAACAAGACTGGGAGCTGACTGTGGCTCAGATCATGAACTCCTTGTTGCCAAATTCAGACTTAAATTGAGGAAAGTAGAGAAAACCACTAGACTATTCAGGTATGACCTAAATCAAATCCAGTGGAAGTGACAAATAGATTCAAGGAATTAGACCTGATAGAGTGCCTGAAGGACTATGGACAGGGCTTCATGACATTGTACAGGAGGCAGTAATTAAGACCACCCCCAAGAAAAAGAAATGCAAAAAGCATAATGGTTGTCTGAGGAGGCCTTACAAATAGCTGAGAAAAGAAGAGAAGCGAAAGGCAAAGGAGAAAAGGAAAGATACATCTCTATAGAGTTGTTTAAAAAAAAAATCTTCCATCATCTACTCCCTCTGCCCCTCCACCACCAAGGAACATTCAAATAAGATACAGTCTCTCTTTTTATTTATTTATTTTTGGCTGCACTGGGTCTTCATTGCTGTGTGCAGGCTTTCTCTAGTCGTGGAGAGCAGGGGTTACTCTCGAGTTGAGGTGCATGAGCTTCTCACTGCAATGATTTCTCTTGTTGGAGCATGAGCTTTAGGGCACGTGAGCTTAGTAGCTGTGGTTTGTTGGCTTAGTTGCTCCAAAGCATGTGGGACATTCCTAGACCAGGGATCAAACGCATGTCCCCTGCTGCTAAGCAGGTTCTTAACCACTGGGCCCCTAAGGGAAGCCCAAGATACAATCTCCTGATATTTATTGGTTTCTGACTAGGATGAATTTCTCTTCCCAGGTCACTATATCTTAAGGTGCTCTGGAGAATAGCAAATTTTCATAAATGTAGCAGCTTAAAACAGTACCTAGTTACTATCTCCCAGTCTCTGTGGGTGGGGAGACTGGTCATGGGTTAGCTGGGTCCCCCGCTCAAGGTCCCATGAGGCTATAGTTGAGGTGTCCACTGGGGTTGGGATCTCATCTGAGGTTCGAAGTCCTATTCCAAGCTCACGTGGCAAGATTCATTTCTCTGCAGCCGTAGTGCTCATGACAACTTGCTCCTTCCAGGCAAGCAGGAGAGAGCCTCTCTCCTCAACATCCTCCTAGACCACCCAGGATAATCTCCCTTTTGATGAACACATGGTCAACAGCTGCAAAATCCCTTTACCCTTTGGCCTTATAATGTAACCCAATCTCATATATGCAATCTCATTTCTCAGTCCCACCCACACACTCAAGAGGTAGGGGTGATATAGGGTTTGCACACACCAAGGGGTGGGAACCCTGAGGACTAGAATCTAGGTGGGAATCTAGACTCTCAGGATTCTGCCTACTGCTGTCCTATGTATGCAAGTAAACAAGTAAATAAGATGCACTTCAAAGAGAAGGGCAAAGCAACCTGGAGTCATAGTGGGGTGACACCTTCAACCTCTTGCTTGTTTTTGCTACCTTCTTGGCTAAGAGTTCTAAAGAGGTTATTGTATTAAAGGACCTCCCATCATTTGTGGACCCCAGGCCATTCAGCTGGCTTGTAGTGGACCCTAGGGACCCCCACTCAGATAGGAAATAGGAGGATGTGGGGAGCAGATTGAAGCTGAAATAACACCGGAGACTGAGATCACATTTCTGGGGAGCAATGAATGTAAATGTCAGATTTTGAGCAGCCAGAGTGTGACTTAAGTTCACAAATAAGGAGTCTTGAGTTTGGAGCCAGGGGAATAAGACCAAGAAGCTCAGTTTGGGTTCAAAAATGGTGATCATGGGTAAGAAAATGTTGGGTAGGAGGCTGCATAATGACCCCTATAACTTATTAACTAGATCTGCATTTTTTTTCAGTTTAAGCAAAATTCACTTAACATAAAATTAATCACTAAAAGTTAATTCAGTGGCATTGGGCTGTCCCTGATGGTCCAGTGGTTTGGACCTTACCTTCCAATGCAGAGGGTACAGGTTCAATTCCTGGTCAGGGAGTTAAGATACCACATTCCTCTCGGCCAAAAGACCAAAACACAGAACAGAAACAATGCTGTAACGAATTCAATAAAGATTTAACTTTAAGTGAATTCAGTGGCATTTAGTACCTTCACAGTGTGGGCAATCATCTAATCCCCCAAAATTCCATCACCCCTAAAGGAAACCCCATATCCATTCTTGAGCTGCTCTTATATCCTGGGTGGAGGTTGGTGTTGCTTGAAAGTGAAAGTATGTTAATCACTCAGTCATGTCCAACTCTTTGTGATCCCATGGATTGTAGCCTGCCAGGCTCCTCTGTCCATGGACTTCTCCAGGCAAGAATACTGGAATGGGTTGCCATTCCCTTCTCCAGGCAATCTTTCCAACCCGGGGATCAAACCTGGATCTCTCGCATTGCAGGCAGATTCTTTATGGTCTGAGCCACCAGGGTACTGTCCTAACTTGAAATAAGCCCAATTTAAGAGCCAGGACAGAGGCTCAGGAATGAGAGTCCACCCTTTGGTGATGGGGAAGGAACAGTTCCATATTATACCTTCAAACTGGATGCTGCATCTGGGGTTGGAAATAGCAGCTTCAATGACCTTTTGAGTTACTGATTTAAAAAAAAAACATCTACCTGCCAAGGCCTATGGACTTGTGTAAACCCCTCATGGGAGAATCTAGATTGTACTTGACCATATTTATTCAAACTCAGAAAGGTAGGTTATGAAGAAAGAAAAGTGAAAGGGAAGGGACAGGACTTACAGTTGCACAAAGTTACATTCTTTGATCAGCTTTCCCACCCCAAGATGGTTTGAAGCAGCATCCCTGTCACGGATCCAGGAAAATCTAGACTATGCCTAGGAAGACAGAAATGTCCTCATGAAAGTCACAACCACAGTGCCATTTACGCCTGTCTCTTTTGGTTAGTCTGAGAAAATTCTCTCCTTACAGAGAAAGTCCCTGGGCCCCACATATCAGAGTGCTTGGAAGACACTGGTTGGAACAGCTGGGCCGGGGATACAAAGCCAGTGCTGCTCACAGTGGAGATTGTCTAGCCTGCCACGGTCCAGACAGACACTGACCAAGAGCACCTATCAGCACTGCCACCTGTAGCAAGCTGCCTGTTCCCTTAGCACCCCCATTGCTAAGAGCACCTGCTCCCCTAGACTCTGCCCTGGATGGGGAAAGACTTTACAATACAAACATTAGTGCAAGTTCCTGTGCCAGATGCACACAGAGGCCAAACACACTGCAGCATCAGAGTGTGGAGCAGGGAAAGGTTTATTGCAGGGCCAGGCATGCATGCAGACAGGTGGCTCATGCCCCAAAACCGGGAACTCCCTGAAGGGTTTCAGCAAAGCACTTTTAAAAGCCAGATTGGAGAGGGGAGGGTTGCAGGGTACTTGATCAGATTGTGCACAATTCCTTGATTGTCTGATGGTGAGGTAACAGAGTGATGTCACAGGGGTTAACGTTATCAGTCCTCAGGCTCCAGGGGGCATGGGGCTGGGTGTTTGTGGTCATGAAGTAGTTAACACCTTCCATTTGCTGAAAGGTTTTTGCATTGGCAAAACAACCCAGGAAATGAACATCAAATAGTATTATCTAGGTACTTCATAGAGGAACTATAGCAGAGGATATGGGGGAAGGGCCTGTCCCTGGGAAAGCCCCATGGGTCCTGCCTGGTTATACAGATATGACATTCAAGGAATTCCCAGGAACTGGCTTCATGGTCTCGTTTCTGTCTAATTGATGGGTGGCTAGGGAGCTCTTCCTCCTTCAGTTACCCTCTCATTATTTTCAGGCAGCTTTCTGTATATCGCCTAGATATTCAGCAAATGTTAGGATCCTTCTGCTTTGCAGCATGTTAGCTAGTGTCACATGTATTTGCTCAAGAACTTTCAATGACTCCCTACTGCATTACATAAAGAGCCCAGACTCCTCTGTCTGGCTTACAAGGACTCTGTTGGGATGAAAGAGGGTTGCTAGTCACTCCCTAAGTGTTCTGAGGTTCCACATGCTTCTCCAATTCAAAGGCTTTTGGAACCTGCCACTGAGTTAGGACCTGATGGCAGTTCTGTGGCCTGATAGGTTTGGCTCTGAGTCTCTTCCCTTAGGGACAGTGACTTGCTTCCTCCTCATATATGCTTGCTCCTTCCACCTGCCCCTCCCACCCCAGGTCTTGAGGGAGCTTCTGCTTACAGCAATGAGAACAGAGAGACTCAGAGGGGACCACCTACATCTAGAGACAGTGATTGAGAGGGGACACAGGTATGAAGGGGAGGGAGATAAAGCAACACTGATGCATCCCCAGAAAAAGAATTGAATGCAATTTTCCTTTCCTTTGTCAACCACAAATTGGCACTTGCCATGGATGCTTGTCATCTATGTCTATAAGGATTAAATCCTGTGCCGCTGTAGCTACTGACCTCCAACATCCCCTGAAGGAGTTCAGGGTGGAGAGTGGAAATGAGGCACTCTGTGCTCCAAGAAACTGGCAGGACAGATCTTTAGATAGTTAGATACTCTCAGGAGCTGACTTTATGAGCCCAATTCTTATATCTCCCCATATCTAGAAAAGCACTAATATCCTTCATGGCGATGATTGTTTTTCATGACTAGCAGAAGCTTCACGAGACCAATAGAAATTTTCTACAAAAAATGTGTGCTTGATTGCCTGTACTCCCCCTTTGCCAAAGTCACATATATACTGTCTTTTCCCCCTAAATCTTTGGAGCAGTTTCTCAGAGCTATCTGAGATACTATTTCCCGGGCCGCAGTCCTCATATTGCCCCCAATAAAACTTAACTCGCAACTCTCACGTTGTGCTTTTTCTTAGGTTGATGCCTTCCCTTAAGATAATAAGGACAGTGATGATAACTTTAAGAAAAATAAGAGGCAGTGTATCAGTACACTTCTATGAAAATATAATTGGAAAATACAATGGAAATAGATTTTTTAAGGGCAAAGAGTATCGTGGGGAATTCAATCCATATGGTCTCCTTATCATAGTTTGACATTTAGCCATGACATTTCAAGATTCATAGAGTTGGGGGTATGATTTTGGTTCCCAGGACATGTTTGGCAGAGTCTGGAGGTATTTTTGGTCATCGCAGCTGGGGAGGGTGCTCCTGTAGTTACAGCAAAAAGAGGAATACTTTTCCCCCCTTTTCTGAGAACAAAGAAGAGAAAGAGAACAGTGAGCAGGCCTGAACATTCCTAGTTTGTTTGTGTTTTTTTTTTTACTTTCAGTTCAGTTTCAGTTCAGTCGCTCAGTCGTGTCTGACTCTTTGTGACCCCATGAATTGCAGCACACCAGGCCACCCTGTCTATCACCACCTCCCAGAGTTTACCCAAACTCATGTCCATCGAGTCGGTGATTCCATCCAGCCATCTCATCCTCTGTCGTCCCCTTCTCCTCCTGCCCCCAGTCCCTCCCAACATCAAGGTCTTTTCCAATGAGTCAACTCTTCGCATGAGGTGGCCAAATATTGGAGTTTCAGCTTCAGCATCAGTCCTTCCAATGAACACCCAGGACTGATCTCCTTTAGGATGGACTGGTTGAATCTCCTTGCAGTCCAAGGGACTCTTGAGAGTCTTCTCCAACACCACAGTTCAAAAGCATCAATTCTTCAGTGCTCAGCTTTCTTCACAGTCCAACTCTCACATCCATACACGACCACTGGAAAAACCATAGCCTTGACTAGACAGACCTTTTTACTTTAACAGCTCCTAATTCTGCATGTCTGTAATTAAGTTTGCTTTTCTACCTTCTAACTCTGCAGGAGTTACAATTCACACGTTTTTCCTTTGACTTGACGCTAAAGACATCCCCTATCTGGTGTTTACCCTTACAACACCCTTCCCCTTGTAGTTACACATCAGAAAAAAGGCCGCAGAGCCACCTAACCGCAAGACTCAATTGCTGGGTTACTGATGCTGTCTTTGAAACAATGCAAGAGGAAGAAATCAAGATCCTATCACCTTTATTCTTATTCACCAACTCTTGACTTCAAGCTCTTGCCTTACGTAAGCACCTAGACTCCTCATGTCTGGGCTCAGTTCTTGAGGCATGAGCCTAGCATGTCCTCCTCTTCCCCAGGTGAGAATAAAAACCACCTTTCTATTTCCTCCATATTTTTCATTCAGCTTTGCTGGGTAGAGGAATCCAAGATTTCGGCAGGCAACACAGGCATCCTGTGTAGGGTACAGGAAAGCCTCCATAACAAAGAATGGCAGATCCCAAACTTCAGTGGTACTGAGGCTAAGAAATTCTACCCAAGAACACAGCTTCCCTCTCACCTGATAACAGGATGTCCAGAGGTGTTTGTTAACTAAAAACCACCCAACCTGGGCTTAATGAACCCGTTTCCAGGAATGGTACCTGATCCAGAATTTCAAAGCTTCTTCACATGATAGGGTCAACATCTATCTTTTTCCTGGTGAGAGTTGGGAAGATCTAGTGGAAGGGAAGGGTCTTGTCCAGCACTGTTGCCACAAAAGATCTTGGCTTTCTCTGCTCACCAATGCTGAATAAAAAGTACGGAGACTGAGTTTGGAGGAAATATAAAGATGGGTTTAATCCTCAGATGGCCGAGAACATTAGGCTAGTGTCTCAACAACCTTGCCCCCTGCCTCTAAGGGAACTTAGAGACTTTATATTGTCTAGGTCATGTTGTCTTAGGGTAAATGATAAGGCTCAAAGTAGTGAAGGTATTGAGTTTTTCTTCTTCCCACATTATTTCAAAACAGTCATACTTCGTGTCAGGCAGTCTGATAATTGGGTCCCTTTGTCTCTGGGTTGTTGGCCTGTGGCCTTCTCTCTGAAATGCAAACAGCTATAAGGGGTGATTTGCTACAAGAGAGTGCAGGAAAAGTAAATATCAAGTACAGGATGTAATTAGCACAGAGTTAAAGGATAATAGATGCAGGATATAACCCATGCAGAGTTAGGGGGCAATAGGTGTAGGATGTAGTTTACAGAGTGTCAGGTTAACTTTGGGAAAAGCAAACCCAGTTACAAGCTACAGATTAGGAACAGTTAAAACTAGGAGTAATTAGCTCTCTCAGGCCCCTTTATGGTGGCTCAGTGGTAAAGAATCCACCTGCCAATACAGGAAACTCGAGTTTGATCCCTGGGTCAAGATGATCCCCTGGAGAAGGAAGTGGGTTGCCTGGGAAATCCCATGGACTGAGGAGCCTGGTGGGCTACAGTCCATGGGGTCACAAAAGAGTCAGATGTTACTCCGTGAAAGGTTGTTGTTGAGTCACGCGAAGACACCGGGATTCTTGGCCCCCGGAGGAGAAGAATTCAATCTGGGCCAGAGACGAGGCTTGATCACTCAGAGCTTTTGTGTAATAAAGTTTTATTAAAATATAAAGGAGATAGAGAACGCTTCTGACATAGGCATCAGAAGTGGGCAGAAAGAGTACCCACTTGCTAGTGTTAACAATCAAGTTATATACACTCCAATGAACCCAAAGAATGTCTGGAGGTTGTAAAGACCTCACCAGACCTACTCCCATAATTTACATTTTAAGATAACAGAATTAGCCAGAAGGTTTAATTCAAAGACTGTCCTCAGGCAGGATACGTCCTTGTAAAGACCAGGTCTACTCCCATAATTTACATTTTAAGATAACAGAAGGTTTAATCCCAGACTGTCCTTAATCCAGAGACTGTCCTCAGGCAGGATACATTATTGTTATATAATCCTAAGGAAAGTAGAGAAAGAAGAAAAAGTTTGTCCTTTCTTCCTCCTTGAGAATTCCAGACCCCTCTCTCCTTGGGGACCCCTAGACTCCTTATCAACCTGCCTAGGAAATGGCTCTCTCATCCACAAATAAACAACAACAAACAATGAGTAACTAGCTCTTCCAGGCCCATTTATGTTTCTTCTCCAGCCTAGTGGCTGTTCTCTATTTTCTTGATTCTCTAGGAAAAGGAAAGAAAAAAACAAAACCTCATTCCTCTTTTTTCCTTTTCACTGAAAAAGGGTCAGCAGTGGAGGCAGGATCCAGATTTCCTGCTTCCTAGCACAGGGCTATGGTGACCAACCCACAAATGTCAGGAATGGTCATGCCCTCCATCCCTCCACTCTCAGAAACAGGCATGCAGAGGGTGACAGTGCAGGAAAGACCTTCCGGCCATTTAGGACAAAGTCTGGTCAGGGGAGGGCCACTGCTTGATAAAGCAACTTGTCATGGGTTGGGGCCCCTAGAAACTGAGCCTGAGACCAGGGTCTGTGGGCCTGTGATTTACAGAGTGAGAGCCCTTGGAAGTGAGAAATGAAATATTTCCTGCTCTATCTGTAAACAAGGATATCACAGTCATCAGCAGTTGCAGCCCTCCCCTGTGAGCTGTTGAGCCCTGAGGGAACCGAGGACGAGGAAGAATACTTGACGTCTAGCAGCCATCAGACTGCAGCCACTCCCCACACTGAGCCCTGAGGAAACGCAGGATGCGAAAACACAGGATACTGGCCCCAGATAGCTGAGGTGCAGGTTAAAGAAATGATTTCAGTGAGCCCAGACCCTCGCATCTTTCCATACATGTGTCACGCGAGTGTATGTTCCTCAGTTCTTTGTCTCGTCACAACAAGGATTTGGAGCGACGAACATTAAAGCCCTCGGCGCGTCACAGCTCTTGCATCTTGGACAAACCGTGCTACAGCTCTTAGGCAAATCAGTGTTACAGCTCTATTTTATTTATAAGATAGCAGGAGAATCCAAGACTCGAAGAGAACAGAGTGGAGGAGTGCGTGGGGAGGGAGAGGGGGAGGGGTAGAGGGGGAGAGAGAGAAAGAGAGAGAGAGAGAGAGAGAGAGAGAGAGCGAGAGAGAGAGAGAGAGAGATAGAGAGCACGCGCGCATGCACGAGGGAGAGAGAGTCCGAGAGAAAGCGCTTTGGCTCCTCCTTTTATATGTTTTTTTCCTCCACCTGGGCCTGCCCTATGCAAATTGGGCTTAGCCAGGAGTGCTGTTTGTTCTGTTTGTTCTGCCTGAAGTCTTCACTCTGGTCCTCGGACCTTCCTTGTCTTTTAGCCACCGCCATTTTGGACTCCTTTTCCCTATTCTACCTACCTAACACATGGAAAAGTACTAAATTCCTTAACTTGGGTTATTTGGTTTCCTTTAATTTACAAAAAAAACTTTTGACATTCAGCCTACTTGCCCTTTGTTGCAAAAACTCTGTATTACCTGGCTCCTCCACTTTCCTCCTGGGAACAGTTCTCTCAGGGTCACTTGAGATGACCAGGCGTGAAGTCTGAAAAACTCCCACCAAATAAAACATAACTCTCAACTTTTAGGTCATGATTATTTTTAAGTTGACTGAAGAAACCAGTAAGGGACAGAAGGAAGCAGAAGAGGAAGGGGAAGGAACCCAAGACTGGTTTCAGAAGTTTAGCTGGGGCACATCCACAGGGAGCCTTGAGCACAACCTGTCCCCCTTCCCAGAACCCTTCCCACATGAGTCGAAGGAAGGGGGGCTGTTTTACCCTTGACTACCTCCTCCCCATCAGTCACTGGCCCTTAGCATGTGGGACCCTAGGAAGGAGAACAGTGATGTACTAGTGCCAAATCCTGCCAGCTGGTGAGACCAACTGCACACCTCTTGCTAAGTCCCAAGTTCAGTGGCATCACATTGGGAGCTTGAAATTGTCAAGGGGTGGATATTTACACTGGGGAATTGGCAAATGCTACATACATCATGACTTTTTCCCATGAGCCCTTGTTCCAGCATACCCCTGAGGGGAGGGCTGTGTCACTCCAGGGTGGTGCCTTCAACAGTACAACTGTCAGCACCAGAGAAGGATACAGCTGTTAGGCAAAGCTCCAGAAAGAATGTAAGGATGGACATGTCTAACTCCAAACTGCATCTAGGGAGGCCACAGCAATGTTGGTGTGGATAAAGAAGGTCACCTGCAATTTCAGTAATCAAAATATGCTGAGGCCAGCAAGCCACTAGCCTCTGAGGCCACCCCAACAGTGCACCCTGAAAGGATTCAGGATGGAGAAAAACAGGATATTGGCTCTAGATAGGGAAGGTGCATAGCAAAGGAATAATCTCAGTAACCCCAGACTCTTGCATCTTTCACAGAAAAGTGCTAAATGTATTAACTTGAGACATCTGGTTTTCTTTAGCTAACAGTAATCTTTTAATGTTCCAGCCTGGTTTTTTCTGCAAAAACTCTTATATGCCTGGCTCCTCCCTTACCTCTTTGGAACAGTTTCTCAGAGCTACCTGAGAGGATGTCCTGGGCTATCGTCCTCAGTAAATCTAACGAATAAAATATAATTCTCATCTTTTAGATTGTACTTTTTTTTTCTAGTTGACAATGGAGAATCTCCTTTTGCCAAAGGACTCAACTGCTCTTTTGGAGGAAAGTGTACACCTTTCTAGCAGGGATGGTGAATTAGAACTAGCATTTACTCCAACTCCTGCAATTGGAGCCACATTCTAGCAAGAGGCTCTGCCATCTGGTGAGAGCAGAGAGGCGGGGAAGGATGGCCCTGCAGGTGCTGGATGGTTTCCTTGCTGCTGGCCCTGAGGCCTGCTCTTCTGGAAACAATCCACTCCACCCTGTTGGGTCAGAGCAGGTGTTCTGAGCGCTTTTCTTTCTTTCCACTTTCAGGGTGCTGACCTCCCTTTGAGAGTATGGACTCTGCTCCCAAAGTCAGGTATGACAGTGAGGACAGAAATGCTGCAGTTGATAGGGACAGAATAAAGGAACAAAGTAGGTGATTAAATAGTTAATCTCACTGTGTGTGTGTGTGTGTGTGTGAGAGAGAGAGAGAGAGAGAGAGAGAGAGAGAGAGAGAGCTCAGTCGATCAGTTGTATCTGACTCCTTTGTTATCCCAGAAAATATAACCCACCACGATCCTCTGTCTATGGAATTTTCCGGGCAAGAATACTGGAGTAGGTTGCCACTTCCTTCTCCAGAGATCTTTCCAACCCAGTGATTCTTAACCACTGAGACACTTGGGAAGCCAGCTGGTGATAGGTACAGGTCATTAAACAGTTAATCCCTATAGGAGATTATAAGTAGGAAAAAAATATATAAGAGACCCTTGTAAGTTAATGATTACTTAAAAAAGCAAGTTTGCTTAACCACAAAACTAAGCAGGCTTAATCAGCAGCAAAACCATGCAGCTGAAGCACAAGACACGCCCCCAAACAATAAAACAATGGTAGCATGAGACCCACATCCTGCCCAGTGAGCTCAGTAAGTTAATGATTCCTATGACACGCTCTCAGCAAACTTAAAAAACAATGATTTGTGGACCTAGATTGGTCATGTAGGGACAAGAAGACTCCCCTCTCAACCTGGAGGAGGAGTTGAAGGTGGAAGTATAACGTCTACTCTAGAAAGACAAGGAAATACTTCTCCCCCGCCCCCACTGTTCTTTTGATTGCAAATCTGTAGTCCAGTAAATTCTCACAGCTTAGCACTTCTCACTGGCCTGCTTGTAAACCTCACAAGCATCTTATTCTAATAAATCACTTTTTATCTATCACTTTGCTCTCCCTGAATTCTGCTCTGCCTGAGACATAAGGAGCTATAATACACGAGCTTTTCAGAGCTCCTGAGATAAAGCCAAACAGTTTCACTGGGAGATTCCCTAGTTGAACCTCATCAAGCATATTTTCTGGAAAAGAACCCAGGCTCCCAGCCTCACTCGAGGGATGGGGGCCACTCTGGGCTTTTTGACCCTGTGAAGGGTTTCCTCCAAGGTGACACAGAAAAGGGCAGGTTTACATCTGAGTCCTTGAGTTTGAAGCATTCTTACCTACCCCTGAGGGTTCCTTACCAGCCCCAGGAGGAACTAGAAGCGTGTTGGGTGCCACTCTGCAGGCAAAGCCAGAGTGAAGGAGGATGAGTGAAATGACAGACAAGAAGTCATGAGCCACTTCACACCCTGGAGAAGGATTCTAATTAAAAAGACAGACACATGGATGCAACTAGAGGTTATCATACTAAGTGAAGTAGGTCAGAGAAAGACAAATGCCAGATGAACCTATCTCTGAAGCAGAAATAGACTCACAGACATAGAGAACAGACTTGTGGTTGCCAAGGGGGAGGGCAGAGGAGGGAAAGACTGGGAGTTTGGGGTTAGCAAATGTAAACTATTAAATATAGGATGGATTAACAACAAGGTCCTACTGTATAGCCCGGGGGACTATATTCAATATCCTGTGATCAAGCATAATGGAAAAGAAAATAAAAAAGAATGTATAACTGAGTCACTTTGCTATACAGCAGAGACTGGCACAACACCGTAAATCAACTATATTTCAAAAAAAAGACAGACAATAGCAGGTGTTGCTGAAGGTATGGAGCAGTTAGAACACTTGCCCATTGACTGTAGGGTGGAAAATGGTGTGGTTGCTTTGGAAAACAGTCTGGCAGTTCCTCGAAAAGTTAAGCTGAGTTACCAGGTGATCTAGCAATTCCACTTCCGTATCTATACCCCAAAGAATCGAAAATATATGTCCATAAAAAGCCATGGGTTTTCCGGGTGGCACTAATGGTAAAGAATCCACCTGCCAATCCAGGAGATAAGAAACTCAGGTTTGATCCCTGGGTTGTGAAGGTTCCCCGGAGGAGGGCATGGCACCCACTCCAGTATTCCTGCCTGGAGAATACCAAGGACAGAGGAGCCTAGTGGACTACGGTCCAAAGACCCTGGTGGATTAGGGTCACAAAGAGTTGAACACTAAAGCAACTTAGCACACATGCACATAAGAAGCCATACATACGTGAATGTTCATAGCAGCATTACTCACAAAGCAGAAACAGCCCAGATGTCCATCAACAGATGAATAGATAAACAAAATTTGGTATGCCCACACAATGGAATATTAGCCATGAACAGGAAATACTGAAACTGATCCATGACACCACATGAATCAGGGCTCCCCAATCCCATACTGGTCCATGGCCTGTTAGGAACAAACCTGCACAGCAGGAGATGAGCAGTGGGTGAAACCAAAACCACCTCCTAATTCCAGTCCATGGAAAAATTGTCTTCCATTAAACTGGCCCCAGGTGCCAGAAAATGTTTGAGACCAACAATATAGATGAAACTTGAAAGCATTTTGCTAAGCAAAAGAAGCCAGACACCAAAGGCCACATGTTGTATGATTTCACATATATGAAGTGTCAGACAAGGCAATTCCTCAGACCCAGAAAACAGATTAAAGTTGCAGGGGCCGGGGGAAGGGGAAATGAGAAGTGATTGCTGACAGGTGTGGGGTTTCTCTTCCTGATGATGAAATGTTCTGCAGTTAGACAGTAGTGATGGTTGTGCGTCCATGCGCAGTCGCTTCAGTGGTGTCTGACTCTTTGCGACCCTGTGGACTGTAGCCCGCCAGGCTCCTCAGTCCATGGAGATTCTCCAGGCAAGAATACTGGAGTAGGTTGCCATGCCCTTCTCAAGGGGATCTTCCCAACCCAGGGACTGAACCTGAGTCTCTTGTATCTTCTGCATTGCAGGTGGATTCTTTACCGCTGAACCACCAGGGAAACCCCAGCTATGGTTGTACCATCTTGTAAATATACTAAAATCACTGTGCACTTTATAAAGCTAGACTTCATGATATGTGAATTATATCTTGATTTTTTTTGAAGTTTTTTTTTTTTTTTTTTCAATATTTATTTGGCTGCACTGGGTCTTAGTTGCACTTGAGATCTTCTATCGTTCTGTGCCATGCAGCATCTTTTACCACAGTTGGGGCATGCGAACTCTGAGTTGCAACATGTGGGATTAAGTTCCCTGACCAGGGATCCAATGCGAGCCCCTGCTTTGGGAGCTGGAGTCTTAGCCACTGGACCACAAGAGAAGGCTCTCTTGATCTTTTTAATGGGGCGAGGGGGAAGAAGCCAGGAGGCAGCAGCATCCTCTTGGTCCCCAGAGAGGGCTGGGCAGCCCTGAACCAGCCCATCGGGGATTTGACAGAGCAGGCTGAGCACCACCTGGGAAGAGCTGGCTGGGCAGAGGGAAGAAAGCTGGATGGATGTAGAAGGAACTTCAGCCAGTGTCTGAGTCTCTCACCATGGATGGATGGCTAGGGTGTGCCCGCAAAGGGCTTGGATGGCTGTGTGCTGGCAAGAACCAAAGACCTCATGTTGCTTTCCACCTCCAGTCTCTCAATGATCTTTTGGCTTCTCCCTTATTCTCTGCTTTATCCCTCCCCTACCCGCTACCTACCTCCTGGTCCCAGACCCGCACACTTAGCCTGGCTAACTACTGCTCAACTTTCCGGCTTCAGATAAAATGTCCCTCCAACAGTGTCAGTGATAAACACATTGGCACTGGAAGTGGAAGTGAGTGAAAGTGGTGAAAACAGATTTTATTCAGTCACTACCAATAGTGAACAAAGGGAAGAGCTCCATTTCCATTGTGCAGAGGTGGTGGGGCATGTTACAAGTGAATTGAAGGAGCAGCTGGGGTGGGGTGGGTGGTGCAGTGGCTCAGTACAGTCAGAGAAGCCAAGAGTTGCAATGGGTCAGTGAGTTGGTCAGTGCCCATGCAGTTAGGGCAGCATGTGGAGGTCAGGGTTTCATCCTCCCACAGAGACTGGGAGAGAAGAGAAGGGAGAGCAGCCCTATCTTCCTGATGATTACTTCTCAAGGGGATGGTCCTCAGGCCCAAAGAAGGCACCTCTGAGATGTGGGAGATTTGTATATATCTCAAGGGGACGAGGAAGGATTCACAATGCTAAGTACTTTTTAATAGATCACTAAGAAACAGAAGTTTGGGTCAATGTCAGGTGTTGGCTAGAACAGCAGTGAATTCTCTTGGCAGCCTGGAGGTGTCCAGGCAGGCATTTGATGGGGATTGGAATCTTCCTAAGGACAAAGCCTTAAGCTCCTAGAAACCCTGCTAGGGTTTGGTCCTCTCCCAGTTGTAGGGGTTTGGACAGTCTTTAGTTCTCACTAGGGGCCTGTTGACTTCAAAAAAAAAGCACAATGTGAAAGTTGCAAGATCAGCTTTATTTGGGGCAAAATGAGGACTGCAGCCCAGGAGACAACACCTCAGATAGCTCTGAGAAACTGCTCCAAAAGAGGTGCGGGGAGGTCAGTATATATGTGATTTTGATGAAAGGAGAATACATTAACTTGAGCACATACATATTTTTTGCAGAAGGTTTTTGCTAGTCACAAGAAGGAGTCATCACCATGAAGGATTTTAGTGCTTTTCTAGATATGAGGAGATACAAGAATTGGGCTCATAAAGTCAGCTCCTGAAAATATCTAACTATCTGAAGACCCAGTCAGACCCAACCAGCACAGAATTTCTGTTCTCCACTCTGAACTCCTTTCAGAGAGGTTGTGAGTCAGAAGCTGCAGCAGCGCAAGATTTGATCTTTGCGAAGGCAGATAAAAAGTAAAAGTTAGTCATGTCTGACTCTTTGCAGACCCAGTCCATGGAATTCTCCAGGCCAGAACACTGGAGTGGGTAGCCATTCCCTTCTCCAGGGGATCTTCCCAACCCAGGGATCGAACCTGGGTCTCCCGCATTGTGGGCAGATTCTTTACCAGCTGAGCCACCAGGGAAGTCCATGGCAAGTGCCAGTTTGTGGCTGGCAGGACCTTTTCCTGACTGCTCACCCTGAACTGGCCCTGCTCTGGGGCTCCCAGGCACCAGCATTCCCCAGCATAAATCATCACATTATTGTCCATCACTTGTTTGACTTGTTTTCTCTGATGGAAAACTGCTGGTGATGAGAACCTGTTTGTCCTGTGTTATTATATGTCGAGTGCCTGGCCCAGGGAATATATTCAACAAATGTTGAATAAATGAATGAGTGAGTGAATCTTAAGTAAGAAGCATCTAAGACAAGGAGGATTTGAGCAGAACAAATGGAGGCAAATGAGGGGAAAGTACAAAGCCAGGCAACCTGGGAGCTTGTTACACTCTCCCTAGAACTAGAGAGGAGTGGGGGTTGACAATGAGTCAGATGGTGGCTTGAGGGGCTTGGAAGCTGCAGGCTTTTAATGCCCCACTTGGACTTCTGTCCCAACCTGGCCTTTCCTGGACATGGAAGCAAGAATGGGGACCAGAAATCACTGAGCCAGTTAATTGCACATTGCATCAGCTCTCCCCTCCCTTCACACTTGTTTCCCTTCAACAAGCAATCAAGCACTTTAGAAGATGCAGGATTAGTGAGAGAAAAAGCTCTTAGAGGGAACTCTGATCAGAGTGACAGACTGACCTCCATTGAAAGCAAATCTCCAGAAAATTAAATAACCTGAATGCCACATAGCCCTCTCCCTCCAGAGGCAGGTGGTGGACAAGGACAGGTGAAGAGCATCCCCTTGCCCCTCCACCCCTGGGTTTAAGGCTTTTTTGCAGGGGAATCTGTCCAAGTAATTAATGGAAGTAATTAGGGTCAGATGGTCATGAAAGGAAATCTTTCAATACCAAGCTGCCGATGCCAAGGCTAGCTATGCCAAGGAGAGGAGAACATGAGGGAGGAGGACCCAAAGTGAAAAAGAGTCAGTTGCTGCCCCCACCCACAGGACATGGTGATCCAAGGAGGGCTTGTTCTTCTGGCTCTCAGATGAAAGGCAGGGTGCAAGGTCTGGGGGTTTGCATCTGTAATCAGCAGCCCACAAAGAGCAGAGGGGAAGGCTCCAAGCTGCAACAAAGATGGGCAACTGCTAAAGAAGGAAACACCACAGGTGGCTCCTGACATTACTGCAGCCCAAGGCTCAGAACTGTGCCCTCTGCAAGGTGAAGAAACACTTTCTGTTAATGTAGTCAGTATATCTTACGAATTCTTCTTTGATTATATTCCTCACACGTTGTGTGGCTTTCAAGTCTTTGAAAGGGTGGAAATTTTTCCATCCACTCATCTATCCATCCATCCATTCATCAATCCATCCACTCCTCCATCCATCTGCTCACTTACTCACCCATCCATTCACCCACCCATTTATCTATCCATCCACCCACCCATCTTATGCATCTACTTCACAGATATTTATCAGATTTCTGCCAAGCCCTGGACCTACAAGGCAAGCAAGGACCTTGCTTTTGCCATTAACAATTCAGGGAGGAGGAAAGGGTACACAAGCAAGCAAACAAAACCCAAGGAGCCCACACATGATTGCTGTGAAGAGAATCAAACAGGGTGTAGCCTCAAAAAAATTCACAACCTCCAAGTTGAGGATTGTGTTTTATTTGTGGGGATCGTTAGGACTTCCAGCCTGGGAAGCAGTCCGTGTCCTATATGAAAAAGTACTAAATTCCTTAACTTGAGATATCTGGTTTTCATTTACTTTTTACCTAGAACTAGAGAGGAGTGGGGGTTGACAATGAGTCAGATGGTAGCTTGAGGGGCTTGGAAGCTCTGCTATTTCAATGCTCCAACAATATTTCTTCCAAATACTCTGTTAGGACCATAATCTTTTGATATTCAGACTACAGTTGTTGCAAAGCTTCTATAGAGCCTGGCTGCTCCCCCTGCCTCTTTGGAGCAATTCTCTCAGGGTTACTTGAGATGCAGCTTCCCAGGCTGGAAGTCCTAAAAATCCCCATCAAATAAAACATAATTCTCAACTTTGAGGTTGTGAATATTTTTTAAGGCTACACCCTGTTTCATTCTCTTCACAGCAGTCATGTGTGGGCTTCTCGGTTTTGTTTGCTTGCTTGTGTACCCTTTCCTCCTCTCTGAATTGTTAATGGCAAGAGCAAGGTCCTTGCTTGCCTTGTAGGCCCAGGGCTTGGCAGAAATCTGATAAATATCTGTGAAGAAGATGGATAAGAAGGATGGGTGCGAAGAACTGACTCATTGGAAAAGGCCCTGGTGCTGGGAAAGACTGAAGGCAGGAGGAGAAGGGGATGACAGAGAATGAGATAATTGGTTAGCATCACTGACTCGATGGACATGAGTTTGAGTAAGCTCTGGGAGTTGGTGATGAACAGGGAAGCCTGGCCTGCTGCAGTCCATGGGGTCGCAGAGAGTCGGACATGACTGAGCAACTGAACTGAACTATGTATAGGAAGATGCAAGAGTCTAAACTCACCGACTAACTGTTCCTTTGATACACCCCACAGTTATCTGGGACCAGTATCCTGCATTTTCACATCACAAGTTTCCTCAGGGCTCACCTTAGGCTGCAGGGAATGGCTGCAAGACACCAAGTATTCTTTTCCTCCCTGAGTGCCCTCAGGGCTCACTGGTTCAACTGATGATGATTTTGACATCCTTTATTTACTGATATGGCAGGAAATATTGCTTTTCTCAAGGGTGACAAGGCATTAGAGGGTGACAGATGAGGTTTTCTTCAGCTGGGATAGGCAGAAAGACCTTTGTGAGACAGTGACCTTTGAGATGAGGCTTAAATGCTAAGGAGAAGCAGAGGTCTAGAGGAAGAGCATTTTGGGCTGAGGGGAGAGCCCTTGATTGAAGGGGTGCCCAAGGGCTGAAAGGAGTGAGTGATGAGGACAGTGCTGGGTAGGGGAGCAGTCAGCAAACTCCAGGACCACTCACTGCAGCATCATACAATTTGAGGGCCTGGTTACCCTCCCAGAACTCGGGCGAAGTGTGAACACCCTGATACTCATAAACCAGTAAGTTTTATTACTCTGCTATTTCAATGCTCCAACAATACTTCTTCCAAATACTCTGTTAGGACCATATCAGTGGTTGTAGGTCAAGTGCAATAAGCTGGCATGAACCCCAGCCTGCTCCTGCCTACTCCCTCTCTTGGACTCCCTTAAGGTAGACTACATGGTGTGAACCTCTTCAGATGGGAGAGTGTGCGTTTTCCCCTGTTCGTGCTACAATTGAGGTCTCCCGTCTGCCAAACTGGTCAAAGATCGGTGCTTAGTGAAGGTGACCCACTGGCTCTGACTTTGTATGGAGCATCTCTGGGGACAGAGAATTCCATAGTGCCAACTCAGAGTCCCCTGGTAGGGATATCTTGTCTCTGCATTTCTTGCCTTCCCAAGTGGCTCTCAGGGTATGGAGAGTCCAGGGCTCCCCCTAGTCTCAGCAGAACCTGCAGCCTCCCCCATAAATTAGGAAGGATGTCTGTATCCATGTCCCACCCTAGCTACCTCTGGCTCAGAAGCTAGCTAATGGCCATGGCTGCAGGTAGGGGCAGCCCTGCCCAGGGAATCTATTTGTTCTTGTTGATAAACTGGAGTGAAAACCTGAGGGAGGAAGCCAGAGAGGTGGGGAAATTGGGAAGTTCTTAGGGGGTCTGGTTCTAAGCCTGGCCTAGGGTCTAATCTAACCTAATCCTATGGAGGGGGGTTGTCCCCACATCTGTGGGAAACACCCCACAGATGTAAATGAGGGAATGGCAGTCTGAGATCATACACCTGGACAGGGCAGAGATGGTGTGGGGAGGTGAAAAGTGAAGTATTTCCTGTGATATCAGTAAACAAAGGATGTCATAGTCACCATCAGCTATCGCAGCCCTTCAGTGTGAACCAGTGAGCCCTAGGGGCACTCAGAAAGGAGAATACCTGCACCCTAGCAGACATCAGATTACAGCCATTCCCTACTCTGAGCCCCAAGGAGCTAAGAATGTGAAAAACCAGGATACTGTCCCCTTAGCTGAGATGGATATGAAGGGAATGATTTCAGTGGGCCCAGACTCTTGCATCTTCCCATGCATAGAAACGCCCTAAATTCCTTAACTTGAGATATTTGGTTTTCTTTAATTAATAATCACCTTTTGACCTTCAACAGGTTTCCCTGATAGCTCAGTTGGTAAAGAATCTGCTTGCAATGCAGAAGACCCCAGTTCAATTCCTGGGTTGGGAAGATCCTCTGGAGAAGGAATAGGCTACCCACTCCAGTATCCTGGCCTGGAGAATTTCATAGACTGTGTAGTCCATGGGATCACAAAGAATCGGGCATGACTGAATGACTTTCCCTTTGATGTTCAGACTACCTCCCCTTTGTTGCGAAATTTCTATATAACCTGACTCCTCCCCTTGCATCTTTGGAGTAGTTCTCTCAGAGCTACTTGAGATGTTGCCTCCCAGACAAGAAGTCCTAAAATTCCTACCAAATAAAACATAACTCTCAAACTTTTAGATTGTGACTATTTTTTAAGTTGACAGAGGGGTCCCCAAGGAGCCACGGTATGGCTGGTGGAGGCCGTGCTACCCAGGGCAAGCGTGAACCCTCAGCAGAAATGACGGATGCTTGCTGGAAGCAAGTTCATGCTGGATTTCAAGCCTGAGAGAGACTCCCCATTCCCATAAATATGTAGTGTCTATAGAGCGGGGGTGGGGTATCATTGCTGCCATCAGGCAGGCAGGATCTACCAGAACAACATAGTCTGAGTATTGATGTGGCCTCATTTGTATTCCTGATGAGTGGACCCCAGAGATATGCATGCAAAACTGGCCTCTGACATTTATGCAGACTCGAGCCCCAGATGCAGCTGGGTTTGATAGGCCACTGGCAGTGGGGCTGGGCACTGATTACAACATGTAGAAATGAGAACTGAGCTCCTATGATTACCCGCTGGGGTTGTCAGACTGCTGGCTCTTGGGGCCTGTTATCTGATGCTGGGATTCAAGCTCTGGTCTTGATCTCTGGTCTTGATCTCTTGAAATGGCACCCTTTTCTACGGATGCCCAAGGATTCTGGAGAAGGAGGGAAGGGACCAATCTTTGGTCGGGGTGGGGCATCCCTCCCATTGTTTCATTGTGTTCTTTCTCATCAATTCTGCCAACAAGTCAGTGTTTCTCTAGGACTTGAGGCTCCCAGAGGGTCCCTGGCACAGCCCAAGGCATGAGCTATGGGCACAGGCCTTCGCTCCACTGAAGGCTGACCCTCCACCCCTAAGGGCTCCTTTTGAGGCTGACTGATATCTGATTGCTTCATTCCAATTATGAATACATAATCAAAGGCTTGGATAGGGATGGTGGGTCTGTACTGGGAAAAACACTCCCAACTCAGGCACCAAAGGCTCCAGAGAACAGCTGAGCTCATAACTAACCGCCCTGTGCATGGGAGTGAGGTTTCACCAGAAAAGCACATTGTATTTTTCCCAAGGCCAAAATATAATGACTCATTTACTCCCTGGAAAGGTATGTTTTCAGAAAACAGATCACGTTTGCAAACAGCAGAGAACCCTGTTTATTTTTATTTCTAAAAATTATTTGATATGGAAAACAATGTAAAGTTTGGATGTGTGTTTATTAGCTTGGAGTCTTAAAGAATAAGGCTACCTTGTTGGTTGCCAAAAGATAAAATGCACAGATGTCTGCTTTGGGGCAGTTTCAGTGAGAACAGACCATTTGCAAATAATAAATCACTAATCTTCAAGGCCACTAGAGATCACTTAAAAAAATTTAATGGCAGAGGCCCAAGGCTCAGGGTCTGAGGTTGGCCAGTTGGTGGTGGTGGGATGTTAAGGTAACAGAGTCTTGATGTGTTCTGGGGTCCAGTTAAATGTAATAAAGGTGGAAAAACCATCTACCTCCAGCCACTGACATACCTAAAGTTTAGGCCTATAACACTGGTGTGGAGAAGAGAAAGAAGAGGAGGAGGGGAAGCAGAGGGGGAGGTTCAGGATGAAGAGGAAGAGGGGAAGCAATGGAGAAGGGAAGGGAAAACATGAATATTCAACGCAAACCTCTCCATCACTGGTGATAGCAATCAGTGTGTGTGCCCTTTTTAGCCTTTCTGTATAAAGGCTCCTGTGGACCAGCCGAATAAGGAAGAAACAGCATGTGTGCTCAGTCGCTCAGTTGTGTCCAACTCTTTGTGACCCCATGGACTCTAGCCTGCCAGGCTCCACTGTCCATGGAATTTTCCAGGCAAGAATACTGGTGTGGGTTGCCATTTCCTACTCCAGGGGATCTTCCCGACTCAGGGATAGAACCCACATCTCTTGCGTCTCCTGCATCGACAGGCAGATTCTTTACCACTAATGCCACCTGGGAAGCCCTTGGGAAGAAGCAGTGTCCAGTCCTAGGGCCATGGCCAGGGTGAGTGTCTGCCCTTCTGTCTCTGCTGTGGTACCCAGGCTTACCTGTAACATCTGTGAAGCCTGGACAAGAATACAAATATGCTCCACACACCCATACCTACACATTCATAAGTCATAAAGAAAGATAAACTGCTAAGGCAACACTCCACCCAGCTATCTTGACAAAAATACCTTCTTAATGACTTGGAAGATGTTTAAATGATGATTCTTGAATTCTTGGAAATTTGGTCAGAGCTGCTGCTGCTGCTGCTAAGTCGCTTCAGTCGTGTCTGACTCTGTGCGACCCCATAGACAGCAGCCCACTAGGCTCCTCTGTCCCTGGGATTCCCCAGGCAAGAGTGCTAGAGTGGGTTGCCATTGCCTTCTCTGTTGATCAGAGCACCTGCTGCCAAATCCTACTCCATCCGAATATGTGAATGTGGGGAGAGCTGAGCCATCTAAGACCTCTCCCTTTTTCTTCCCAGCCCCTGCTCCATCTTGACCTCCTAGGTCTTGTATACCTATACTGGATGCCCCAGCCTGAACATCCAGCCTCTGTTCACATGCCCTGCCAACATTCACTGCCTGGCCTTCAGTCCACCCTGTAGGAGGAATGCTTGGAAGGATCCACCGGCCCCCTTCCCCCCACCCCTGCCCTCAAGCTCAGAGTCATTTGTCCAGGGAATTTTGGTGTCTTGAGAATATGCTAGATGAGGGCACTGGTTCTGGGTGGATGTATGTATGCCCTGGCTCCTCTGTCCATGGAATTTACCAGGCAAGAATACTGGAGTGGTTGTCATTTCCTTCTCCAGGGAATCTTCCCAATGCAGGGATTGAAACTGCCTCTCCTGCATTGGCAGGTGGATTCTTTACTGCTGAGTCAGCAGGGAAGTCCTATACTTGTGGTATCCACTATCTTTACAATAAGATGAAATCATTTGTGATGTTGCTGGAATCCTCTGGTCATTAGATCTTAAGGAGAGCAAGGTGGTAAGACAAGATATTTTGGTGGTTTTGACTCTCACAAATGGGTCTACGATGTTGAATTTGAAGCTCAAAATAAACTCATCCTGGGTGCACCCAGAAAATGCAGGCTGCTTTTCCTGAAGTACAGCATACAGCCTCTAGAAATGTGCCACTCTGTGCTGTCCCTGCCAGGCCAGCTCCTGCTGACCTGAGACAAGAATGCAGTTGGGTAGAGAGAGGGTATGCAGTGGTCACAGCATCCTTTGCCAAATCCTACTCCATCACTTATCAACTATGTCCAACTGGGTAATTTATTCACAGGACCAAATCCGATCTCTCAATGACCACATGGAGGCAATGAATCCACAAAGCAGAAATGACAATGGTACCCAACTATGATGATTTATTTGATGTGTCAAGTTGGCTGGGCCCTGGTTCCCAGATGTGAGGTCAAACATTATTCTGGATGTTTTTATGATAGTGTTTTTAGATGAAATTAACATTTCAATCAGTGGACTTTGAGGAAAGCAGATTGCCCACCATAATGTGGGTGGGTCTCGTCATATAAGTTGAAGGCCTTAATAGAACAAAAGACTAACCACCCCCAAGTAAGAGGGGATGTGCAGCAGATGACACCAAACTTGAACTGATACACTAGCTCTTCCCTGGATCTCCAGCCTTCTGCAGATGTGAACTTCTTAGCCTCCACAATCACACAAGCCAATTCCTTAAAATAAATCTGTTCATATATGTGTGTGTGTGTGTGTGTGTGTGTGTGTGTGTGTGTGTATGCATTCTATTGGTTCTGTTTCTTTGGAGAACCCTGATGAATATACTGCCTTACAGGGGTGACTTGCACAAAGGTCTTAGTCCAGCATCTAGCCCAGAGAATGCTCTCAATACACATAAACTTTTAACCAAGAGCATAGCTTTGGAGTCCAATAGCCACAAATCTGTCCTGGCTCTGTTGTGTCCTATAATCTACCACCTTCCCTGAGCCTCGGTTTCCTCATCTATGAAATTGAGAAATGGAATATTTCCTGCCGTATCAGTAAACAAAGGACATCACAGTCATCACTGATTGCAGCCACAGCCAATGGTGAGCTGGTGAACCCCAAGAGAACTCATATCAAAGGAATGATTTCAGTGAGCCCAGACTCTTGTATCTTCCCATAGAACAGCGCTAAACTCCTTAACTTGAGATACCTGGCTTTCTTTAATTAAAATAATCATTTAACATTCAGACTACTTGCTCTTTGTTACAAAACTCATATATATCTGGATCACCCCCTCGCTTCCTTGGAGCAGTTCTCAGGGTTACTTGAGATGCTGCCTACCAAGCTTGAAGTCCTAAAAACCCCCACTGAATAAAACATAACTCTCAACTTTTATAAGGTACATCTTTTTTCAATTAGTCTTGTACAGATGTGAGAGTTGGACCATAAAGACGGCTGAGTGCCAAAGAATTGATGCTTTTGGATTCTGGTGCTAGAGAAGACTTTTGAGAGTCCCTAGACTGTAAGGAGGTCAAAACAGTCAATCTGAAAGGAAATCAATCCTGAATATTCATTGGAAGGACTGATGCTATAGCTGAAGCTCCAATACTTTGGCCACCTGATGTGAAAAGCCAACTCATTGAAAAAGACCCTGAGGCTGGGAAAGATTGAAGGGAGGAGGAGAAGCGGGTGGCAGAGGATGAGATGGCTAGATTGTATCACCAACTCAGTGGACATGAATTTGAGCAAACTGTGGAAGCAGTGGAGGACAGAGGAGCCTGGTGTGCTGCAGTCCATGGGATTGCAAAGAGTCAGACATGACTTAGCAACTGAACAACCATAAGCAGCTCACTCCTGGAGTTGCAAGGTGTTTTGGTAGCACTCAAGTTTGTAAAGTTTATAGTTCATGGTGCCTGGAATTCATTTGTTTGCACTTTCACCCCATATGCATATTGGTTCTGTTCAAATGCTGGAGACACAAAGAGCCTGAGTTCCTGCCCTTGGGGAGCTCATGCTTTAGTCCAGAAAGGTAGACAATAAACATGTACATAAATACGTGGGATAATTTCAGACCATAGTATGTGCTGTGCAAAATATAATACAGGGTAATGTTGTCAACTTAAAAAAAATGCACAACATGAGAATTGTGAGTCAAGTTTTACTTGGGAGCAAAACGAGGACTATAGTCCAGGAGACAGCATCCACATAGCCCTGAGAAACTGCTCCAAAAAGGTAGGAGGGAAGGTCAGTATATATGCGATTTTGGTGAAGAGGGAGTTCATGCAATGAAGCACATACTTTTTTGCAGAAGTTTTCTTCCAGTTGTGAGGAGCAGTCATCACCATGAAGAATTTTAGTGCTTTTCTAGACATGAGGAGATACAATAACTGAGCTCATAAAATCAGCTCCTGAAAATATCTATCTGAAGAACTCTTCTGCCAGTTTTTCCCAGAGCAGAGAGTGCCTCATTTCTGCTCTCCATCCTGATCTCCTTTCAGGAGGTATTGAAAATCAGCAGCTGTGGTAGCACGTGATTTAATCCTTGTAGAGGTAGATGGCAAGGGCCACTTTGTAGTTGACAGTGTGTTGAAAGTGACTCTGAGGAGGTAGCATTTGAGACCCAAATGACACTTGTGGAGACTTGGGAGAGGGACATTCCTGGTGCAGAGGAGGCCCTCAACTGGTATGCAGAATTATCACTATTGCTAATAATATCTTGAGACATAGCAGCGAGTCAGGGAGCACTAAATCATCGCCTACCGTTTGTGCAATGTCACTTCTCAAAAGGTGTTTCCCTAGTTGAGCTAAGCTCCTGGTCAGTGTATTTCCCTGGGTTTGACCACAGACGTTCCTAGGTCCCCCATGGTGCCCCCAGTGCTTAAAGGGAACTTTATATCCAGGAAATGACTGTTTCAACAGGCAATACTTTAAAATTCTTCTTCTTCTCTAGAATCATGTTCTTTCCAAAACTCTGGGTTGCAGTTGGCAGAAATGATGGTTGATGGATACCCAGAAAGCCAGGGAGCTCTCCCCCACTCACCTGTTCATTCAGTATATGACCCCCGGCTTCTGTACTCTGCAGGGCTTTTGTATTTGAGCAAACAACTGAGTCTGCTGACCACAATGAACCACTGGAGGTGGAATGAAGGAATAAAGTAGACTCATTAAGAGGGAACTCATCTACCAGTACCTATTACAACGAGGGTGTAATGCTGTTTCCACAGCTTGGGAGCACCACCTCCCTAGGATTCTGGGAGAAAAACACTATGACTTTGGTAGAGGTCCAGTTGGATTGGGCTACCAAGATTGCACAGTGGTAAAGAATCCACCTGCAAATGCAGGAGATGCAGGTTCAATCCCTGGGTCAGGAAGATCCCCTGGAGAAGGAAATGGAAACCCACTCCAGTATTCTTGCCTGGGGAAAAAGTCCCATGAACCAAGAAGCCTGGTGGGCTACCCCTCCTGGGGTTGCAAAGAGTTGGACAAAACAACTAAACAACAACAAAAATAACAGTTGGATCCAGGGCCTTCAGTTATGTCCCTGGTAGGATACTTCCAGGAGTGGGGATTGGAGATTGTGATGACAGCAAGTCTAAAACCACATAAGTCTCATCTGAGTCTGTGGCCAGGCTGGGGTGGTGCTGGTGATAAACTGTTTTGTGTCTCAAACTCCCATCCTCTGAGCCCTCAGCCCCCTCCTCCATCAACTTTTCTATCTTTCCTACAATGGCCAAACATCAGTGGAGTTCTCTCCCTTGATCAAAAACCGTCTCCAGATACCTTCATTCACAGTAAGGTACAAATGATGGCTGGAGCCTTTCAACAAGAATTCAAGCAGCATCTAATGGTTCAGGATGACCAGTGTGTTTGTCTATATTGTTTTCCCAATGGAAGCATTACCTGCACTGAGGGTGGAGCCCACAGATGTTGCTATTAACTCTAAGATGCTGGCACACTGCTTCACCTGTGCAGAGACTCTGAGAAGACAGCCCCTCAGAGCCAGGGGTCTCCTCCACTGGAGCCAACAATGCTGGTAGCTGAAAGGGTGACCAGGAGTCTCCTCAAGCATGAAGGAGAGAAAGAAGAGTAGGGACGGAGAGTGAAAGAGAAGGAAAGAGGGGATGAAGGGAGAGAGGCAAGGAGGTGGGAAGAGGAGGCAGGATTTAGTGCTCAAAGCAACCCAATCTGAGGTCCCCGGGTGATGGCTGATTTTATGCATCAATTTGTCTAGGTCATAAGGGACCCAAATATTTGGTTAAACATTATTTCCCGATGTGTCTGTGAGGGTATTTCTGGATGCAATTAGTACTTTAATCTGCAGACTGAGTAAACAGATCACCCCCTCCAAAGTGGGTGGGTAGCATCCAATCCATCAAGGGCCTGAATAGAACAAAAAGGTGGAGGAAAGAGGAATTTCTGTCTCTCTTTCTCTCCCTCTCTCTCTCTGCCTGTCTCCTTCTCCCTCGCCCTCTGCCTGACCACTTGATCTGAGTATTTTCCTGCCTTAAACTAGAACTTAACCTTTGGCTCTCCTGGTTCTCAGGCCTTTGGATTCAGACTAGAATCACATCACAAGCATTTTTCATGTCTCCAGCTGACTGGCTGCAGACCATGGGCCTTCTTGGTTTCTATAACTGCCTGAGCCAATTCCTTATAATCCAGACAGATGGACAGACAGACAGATAGATTTCCTATTGGTGCTGTTTCCCTGGAGAGTCCTGGCTAATTCACCCAATCATCCACTCTCGACTGTCTCCAAGTAGTCACTCTGTCATAAGACCTCATTTATTTCCTTCACAGCACTTATCACTACCTGCAATTACTGTTTTGTTTACTTGTTTGTTTTCTGTTTCACCCATAAGAGCATGAGGCCCAAGCCAGCAAGGGCTCTGTCTTCATCATGAAAGGCACACCCGCAGTGCCTGGGCCGGAACACTTAGCAAGCACTCAGTAATTCTCTGTGGAGGCAAAGATGCAAGGGAGCTTCCATATACATGCGTTAATACGTGGTATTTGTTTTTCTCTTTCTGACTTACTCCACTCTGTATGACAGAATCTGCATTCATCTACATCACTACAGATGACCCAATGGTATTCCTTTTTATGGCTGAGTAATATTCCATCGTAGGTACTGATGAGCCTATTTGCAGGGCAGGAATAGAGATGCAGAAGTGGAGCATGGACTTGTGGACACTGGGGGAAGGAGAGGGTGGGCCACGTTGAGAGAGTAGCATCGACATATATACACTACCATGTGTGAAACAGACAGCTAGTGGGGAGCAGCTGGACAGCGCAGGGAGCCCAGCTCAGTGCTCTGTGATGACCTAGAGGGGGAGGATGGGGGTGCGGGTGGGAGGAAAGCTCAAGAGGGAGAGGCTGTATGTATCAGTCAGTCAGTTCGGCCGTTCAGTCGTGTCCGACTCTTTGCGACCCCATAGACTACAGCACACCAGCTGTCCCTGTCCATCACCAACTCCCAGAGCTCGCTCAAACTCATGTCCATCGAGTTGGTGATACGTATACACATAGCTGATTCATGTTGTTGTACAGCAGAAAACTACACAACATTGTAAAGCAATTACACTCCAATTTTAAAAAAAATAAATGTCAGTAAAAACTAAAAGTGAAAAAAAAAATTCAAGGGGAGCAACAGAGAAAGAAACATAAGGAATATATTATGGGAAACAATGGAGAGATGATTCCCAGAAATATCCCAGGAGCTTCTCACCAGTCCCCTGTCTAAGTGTCAGTCCCCAGCAAGATTCGATGATGCTAACACCCATCACCTTGCATCAACCTGCTGGGTGTGTGACATCGTTTCATACCATCTCTGAATCAAAGCACTGCATTCCACATCCTGGAAAACACTGCCTGTCACAGCCTATGCTCCAAAGAAATGTCACACACACCCTAAGGCCACTGATGTAGGTTTTTCAGAAGCCAAGTCCCAGGGTTGGTTTTTTTTTTTTTAAACATTTTGTTGGTCCAAGGTAACCTGCTTTTTGGAATCCTGGCCTCCAGGAAAGTTTATTGCAAGTTCTGGAGATGACAAGTCTGGAATGGTGCTGGCACAGAATGAACAGGTGATGTTCAGTGGAGGTGGGACTCACGGTTGGGGGAGGTGTCAGGGCAAGTGGGAACAACCTGGCTGTACTTTAGAGGGAAGACTCTGAGCAGATCGCAAAGGTATGAATCAACTGTCCTTCCTTTATGAATTGCTACCTTTTAGGATCAGACGAGGATATGACAACCCACTCCAGTATTCTTCCCTAGGAAATCCCATAGACAGTGGAGGCTGGTGGGCTACAGTCTACAGGGTCACAAAGAGTTGGACACGACCAAGTGTCTAAACAACAACAGCAATCTCAGGATAACCATCAGGGTTTGAGTTCTGTCAACAAAGTTTTCCTGACCCACTCACCAAAATAGAATGACAAACACCCTTTGTCCAGGTCTTAGCTTTTTCCTCAGTGCCACTTTAACCAGACATGGGTTGTTCTCTCCAAAACATCTCAAGATGGCCGAAGCCTATTTCAGGAACAGAAGTCCTGCTCCCAGGACTTGAATTCCAGTCCCCACCATCTGGGCTGCTGCCTCTGGGGATGAAGGAGAGGCTGCCTGGTCTCCGAGTCCAAGTAGGAGAAATGGATAGGACAAAGTCATCTTTGCAGGTCAGGCCTTCCAGTCTTCACATCCCCTACGCTGTTCTCAGCTGTCAGCTCCAAAGCCTGACTCAGCCGTCTTCGCCCAGCGCACACATCTCAAGCCACGAGGCAGGCTCTTATCTGGGAATCCTTCCTTGGCTCCTCCACTCTGCAGATTCTAAACTCCAAGATCAGAGGTCTTACCAGATGCACCCAGGGGCCAGGCTTGAAGCATGCGCTCCTCTGGTCACTGATGGTCAGTTCTCCTCCCTTTCAGCATTTCCCTCTCTTCTCAGAGGGGAGCCACCGGCTGGGGTTCAGGAGAGTGAGGAAGGGTTGGGGGTGGCTCAGTCGTCCTCATCCTCATCTTCGTCCTCGGTGTCCTTGTTGGGGGCACACCTCTGGAAGCACTGCACCACAGTGGCCAGGAAGAAGCTGGAGATGATGGCAGCAATGGAGACGGCCACCCCGGAGAAGATGATGACAAACAGGTCTGTGAGTGAGAGGCTGAACTTGCACTCGCTGAAGCTGGCCTCCGACAGCTCGTGCAGGAATATCCTCCTGTTCTCCATGGGCAGGGAGCACTGGATTTCATCCAGGCCTGTGAAAAAGGCAGGAAGAATGAGAGAGAGGTTTAGACTGTGTCTAAGGATGGCCCAAAAGTCAGCAAGGTGAGTGCTGACCAAGTGCAAACCAGGCGCATCACCCAAACACAAAAGGGGGACAAAGCAGACTTGAATGCAATTTAGACTGTTTCAAAAGGCCTCACAGTAATCACATGGTAGAATCCAGAATGTGCTGGTCTCCCTTGACCCGCTTCAAGATACAGGTCCCCAACATCCAGGTCACAGACAGGTACCTCCTATCAGATCAGCAGCAATATAGGATTAGAAGTGAAGGGCACAATGAATATAATGCATTTGAATCACCCCCAAACCATCCATCCATCCCTTTGCCCACCCCCGCCCATCAGCCCATGGAAAAATTAGTCTTCCATGAAATCAGGCCCTATTGCCAAAAGGGTGGGAACCACCGCTTTAAGGCATGGCACTCTTGATTTTGAATCACTAAGAATGGTTGATGGAAGGGAATATCATCTTTTTAGGGTTTAGAAGCTCAGTAGACCCTAATCCAGATCTGATAATATCCAACCTTGCAGGTGAGGCAGAGGCCGTGGGATGTATAGGGCCAATGCCAACCAATGATGGCACACTTAGTTTGTAGGGTAGCTTCCCAAGAAGAATGCCAGCCTCCTTTTCACTGCTACCCAGGCGAAACTGAACAATCAGTGTAGCATCACAGAGACTGCACTCACTACCCTAGAAGAGTAGTGGGGAAAATAAGCCTACATCCAAATGTGACCTTCAGTATATAGTTAGAAGCTGGGATGAAGTTCCTGTGTGCTTCAGAAGCACCTGAAGACTATACTGAAATTCAGATTCTCAGGCTCCACCTCTTGGAAAATCCAATTCAGCAGGTTTGGAGTGGGACCCTAGGCTCTGCATTTTTAATAACCATGAGATTCTGATGTTGCTGGTCCCCAAGGCACACTTGAGAAACATTATCTTCTCGTTGATGAGGAAGAGTGTGAGGGGTTTTGAGAGACAGTTTCTGGGACACCTACCCCACTACAACCAGAGAAGTCCTTGCAATCTCTGTCTCTTATATTGGGTCCCTTTAAGATCTCACTTGAAAAGTGAGATTAAAAAGAAGTTTTAATCTTGCTTGCTAATTTAAAAAGAAGTTTCAAACCCACAGGCCCCCCAAAATATTACACCTGGATATGTGCTAAGAAAGTGCTTCATCAGTTCAGTCACTCAGTCGTGTCTGACTCTTTGAGACCCCGTGGACTGCAACATGCCAGGCCTCCCTGTCCATCACCAACTCCTGGAGTTTACTCAAACTCATGTTCATTGAGTCAGTGTTGCCATCCAGCCATCTCATCCTCTCTCATCCCTTTCTCCTCCCACCTTCAATCTTTCCCAGCATCAGGTCTTTTCAAATGAGTCAGTTCTTCACATCAGGTGGCCAAAGTATTAGAGTTTCAGCTTCAACATCAGTCCTTCCAATGAATATTCAGGACTGATTTCTTTAGGATGGACTGCATAGCAGCAACAATAAATGCAATCTAGAGCTTACCAGGGGCTTCCCTGGTGGCTTAGACAGTAGAGAATCTGCCTGCAATGCGGGAGACCCAGGTTCTATCCCTGGGTTGGGAAGGTCCCCTGGAGAAGGAAATGGCAACCCATTCCAGTATTCTTGCCTAGAGGATTCCATGAACAGAGGAACCTGGTGAGTTACAGTCCATGGGGACACAGCCAGACATGACTGAGCGACTAACATACACACACACACACAAAGCTTACCATAGGCTAGGCACTGTTCTAAGCACCTCACATATAACAAATCATTTAATACTCACAACTCCATGAGACAGGTCCTGCTATCATCCCCATTTTAAAGATGAGGAAACAGGTTCAGAGAGGTAAAGTAACTTGTTCAAAGCAGGACAGCTGGTAAGCGGCCTAGCTTTAACTCAAATAATCTGCCTCCAGTATACCTGGCCTATAGCCACTATGCCTCCAAAAGGAACAGAAAAGGGTTGTGGGGCTGGAAAAGATAGACAAGAAGACACGGGCCAGGGGGCACAGGAAGCCAATGCTGCCTTCCCATGATTGCCACCAAGAGGAATGGTGGCGACAGAAGTTGTCGGTCACCTGGGGGTGAGGGACATGTTCCTAGTGTAATGGGTTTATGACATTTTAGATACCTCTGGAGGACTGCTCCCCTATCAGTAAACTGTTCCTCCTGGGGTACCCCATCTGCCATCAAGCAAAGTGGGAGGACAGCTAGAGAACTGCAGGTTGGTGAATTTTACCCCTTCCACTTACTTGTAGGAGCCTAAAGCTGAGACTTGTCTGGGACAAAGGACCATCTTTAGAAGGCATGGTCAGTTAAGGTCTAAAGGATGAGAAGGAACCAGCCATGGAAGAAGAGTCCAGACAGAGAAGAAGGAAGCTGGTAAAGAACTCAAGACATGGGGAAAAGTTCACCTGGGGCTGCAGAGTGAGCCAAGGGGAATTTAGCAAGAGCTGGGGTAGGAGAGATGGACATGGGCTGAGCCCCCGAGAACCTGGGTCTCCAAATAAATACTATGAACTGAGGCCTACCTCCACCAGCAATCCTGTTATGGACTGGACTAAACCTCCCCACACCCCAGATTTATGTGTTGAAGCCCTAACATGACTATATTGGGACACCAGGTCCTTTAAGGTCTTTATGAAGGTAATTAAGGCTAAATGGGGTCATAAGGGTGGGGCTCTGATCAGGACTGGTGTCCTTATAAGAAGGGACAGTAGAGAGTGCTCTCTCTCTGCACGTGAAAAGTCCATCTGCAAGTCAGGAAGAAAGACCTCAGCAGAAACCAACTCTACCCACACCTTGATCTGGACTCCTAGTCTCTGAAACTGTGATAAAATAAATCCCTATTGTTTAAGCCCCCCAGTCTGTGTTATTTTGTTATGGCAGCCCTAGTAGACTAATGACAATCCTCACTGTACACAAATAAAAGATATAGACTTGTGTTAGTATTAAACAGTTGTTCATTGTTCAATTAAAAATTAAATTAAACAATTAAAAATTGTTTTAATTAAATTGTTTTAATTAAACAATTAAAAAGTTAAATTAAACAATTAAAAATTGTTCATTACCAAGCATAATCTACACATCCTGATGTATATTTAATACGAACTATATATTAATACAAAGTCAAATTACTGCCGTATTTCACAAACTTCAAATATAAGAAAATGTATAATAGTAAAATGCATGATATTAAATGAATAAAAAGGTCAGCTGTGTCTCTGATCTGGAAGAGGAGAGAAAAATAAACTAGTAGTAACTAACATTCATACTGCCTTACTACATGCAAACACTATTTTAAGTACTATATGCATATTAACTCTGAATTCTCACAATTATTACTATGCCCATTTTATGGATGAGAAAACTGAACCACAGAGAATCCATATACCTTGCCTTCAGCAACACAGTTTCACAGAGATGTAAAGACACTGTTTTCACATTAAGCTCACCTGCCTGCAATTTCTGTTTACCTTTGACTTCCTCTCCGTTCTCAGGAAAACTTCAATTGTCCTCTTTTTCAGTGCTTCCTGGTTTCAGAAAGCTGCCTTCAATCCATCTCCAGGGGGACTTCCTCACACCTCACTAATTAGCTGGTCTTTATTGTGTATCTCTCCTTCTATCTCAGAAATGGAAGATGGAGGCAGACTGGCTGAGCGTCACCTTCCTTCTGCCCTCACCCACCTTTTATGTAGTCTATAGCCAACCCATTGATGTTCTCCTTCCAATGGGAACCATTGCCTAGAGACCAGATTCATGTTCCCTCCTCTCCCTGAATCAGTGCCTACCTTAGATATCCAGGGAATTACCTGGACCAGAGCTCTGCAGGTTTCTCCAATTTACACTTGACAATGTTTCTGCCTATTTATTTTATTAAGCCAAGCTTTTGCTTACCTCTAAGCCTTTTAAAGGAGAAGGCAATGGCACCCCACTCCAGTACTCTTGCCTGGAAAATCCCATGGATGGAGGAGCCTGGTAGGCTGCAGTCCATGAGATCGCTAAGAGTCAGACACGACTGAGTGACTTCACTTTCACTTTTCACTTTCATGCATTGGAGAAGGAAATGGCAACCCACTCCAGTGTTCTGGCCTGGAGAATCCCAGGGACGGGGGAGCCTGGTGGGCTGCCGTCTATGGGGTCACGCAGTCGGACACGACTGAAGCGACTTAACAGCAGCAACAGCAAGCCTTTTAAATGCAGTTAAACAAAACCAGAGAACTTTAAAAGAGAGTTTTAGTGAGGGTCCCTCGCAGACACTGTTTTCTTCAACGGAAAATTGAGAAAATCAATTGATTTGCCTCTTCTTAGCATCCACCCCACCCTTCAAGTAAACAAGATGGACACCAACGGACTGCATGAAGCCCAGGCAGCTTCTAAAACCAAGGTAATATTTGCAATTTTCAAAGCCATAGTAGGTCATTATGACCCAGAGAAAAGGTCCAGAAGTCCTTTTTTCAATGAGCTGTATTAACTTGCCAACAACCACCCCCAAAAAACAACACAAGTCCACAAAGCCTGCCATTTAAATCCACCTTTGCCGATAACAACTCCTCAAGTCGATTCTGATTTCTCTAAGTTCTTTGTGCCTTGAGATTAGACTTGGCATTTTTACAAAGAGACACCTTTAGAAAATGTCATCTCCGATTTCTCTGTGGCTAGAGAAAACAGGCTTGTTTGAAAAACACCATACACAAGCCCACCAGGAGTGGGAGGCTGTGGACACACGCTTGATGAAGCCATTACGATAAGACATACTGACTTAATGGGTTTTTTTATTTCACAAAGGGCAGAGAAATGAGAGTCAGCAGGGCCCAGAGGAGGGGGGCAGGGCACTGCTGTCAGGCCGTCTAAGGACACATTCAAGGCTGGCTGCAGAACTCAGGAGCTGGAGTCATCTTTCTCTGGGGTCACCTCTTCTCTCCAGCAGGAGTTACTCGTCCAGGGTTTCTCAACCTCGGTACTACTGACATTCAGGCCTAGATAACTCTTTGGTGTAGGGGGCTGTCCTACACACTGCAGGATGTTATCATTGTCCCTGCCCTCTGCCCAGTAGATGCCAGCATCCTTACCCAGTGTGACAATCAATAATGTCTCCAGACAGTGCTACATGTCCCCATGAGGAGGGCAGGGAAGGAAACAGAATTTCCTGGTTGAGAACTGCTGCTTTCAACTGAAATGCTCAGCTAAATAGATAACTTTCTAAGGCAGGGCTACTGTTAGCTACTAGGCACACATTTAGTTGTTAAATGGCTTTTAAATTCATGCATTAAACAAAACTGGTAAGGCTTTATGCTAGATACAAAAAAAAAAAATAAGAAAGGAGAAAAAGGCAGGAAGGAAGAAAAAGGAAGGAATGCCATATTGCAAATGGCTGGTCCCAACTGAGTCAAAACTGGGTAGAAAATAGAACTAAGAAAGCCCAGGGGAGACCCAGAGGCACCCTGGGAAGATTTCTAAAAACAAAGACATACACATCTCCCAATCCAGTGAGCCCTCACTCATTTCCCAGACTGCGAAGAATGCGTGTGCAGGGGGGAGATAGCACTTATTGAGCACCTTCTATGTTCTGATGCAGTGCACACCCCTTAACACATGACACTTATAACTGACCTCCCTTGGGGAGGTGAGTGGCATTATCATCAATTCATAGGCGAGGAAGCAGGCCTCAGAAATCTTGGCACTTCATGTACTATTGAATAAGGAAAGCCTGAATTAACTTACCTCTCAGCTCTGTTTTACTCCAAAGCCTGTGTTTTTCCTGTCACCTTGTATCTAGCATAAAGCCTTTCCTGTCACCTGTGTTGCCTGTAATGCTGAAGAAAGGGACACATTCAGCCTCAAGAAGCTTATAATCTGGCATGCCTGTGTGTTCAGTCATCCAGTCGTGTCCTACTCTTTGTGACCCCATGGACTGTAGCCCACCAGGCTCCTCTGTCCATGGGATTCCCCAGGCAAGAATACTGGAGTAGGTTGCCATTTCCTCCTCCAGGGCTTCTTCCCAACCCAGGGATCAAGCCCACTCCTCCTTTGTCTCCTGCATTGATTGACAGGTGGATTCTTTACCACTAGGCCACCTGGAAAGCTATAGTCTGACAGAGGAGCCTAAACTTAAAAACAGCAAGCAATGGAGAAGATGATGCATGATTGAGAATTGAGTATGGGCTTTACAAATTCAGAGAATAAAGAGCTGAATGTCTGGAAGATAGGATAAGTATTCATCCATATTAATGGAATAAACGAGTTATCTTTGAGTTGGAGGATCATTGGAGAGGAATGAGAAATGTACTGCAGGTAAGAGGCCTGAGTAGAATCTGGACATGTGGGTGAGAAACAACATGAGATACATCCTCCTGGGCCACTGTGTGTGTGTGCTTAGCCGCCCAGTCGCATCCGACTCTTTGCAACCCCATGGACTGTAGCCCTCCAGGCTCCTCTGTCCATGGGGATTCTCCAGGCAAGAATACTGAAGTGGGTTGCCATGCCCTCCTCCAGGAGATCGTCCCAACCCAGGGATCGAACCCAGGTCTCTCACATTGCAGGCAGATTCTTTACCATCTGAGCCACGAGGAAGCCCAGTCCTGGAGGATCACACCTGTGTCTCTTAGGTTTCCCGAATTGGCAGGCAGGTTCTTTACCACTAGCACCACCTGGGACATTTGGGCTTAGAACAGCTCCCCCTAAATACAACATCTTCCCAAGTGACTGTTACCGGTTGATGTCAAGTGGCTGCATGTGGAGTCACTGGAGCATCACTGCAAGGAATTGAGAATCTGGATTAAGAGATTAAAGGAAGGCAGCCCTGAGCCAGGATCAGGCTGCAATAGCTTTTTAAGCTTTTTTTTTTTTAAATCAACTCAACAATTGTTGTTTAGTTGCAAAATCATGTTGGACTCTTTTACGACACTATGGACTGTAGCCCTCCAGGTTCCTCTGTCCATGGGATTTCCCAGGCAAGTGTATTGGGATGGGTTGCCATTCTCTTCTCCAGGTGATCTTTTCAACCCAGGGATCAAACCTGTGTCTCCTGCATTGGCAGGTAGATCCTTTACCACTGAGCCATGTGGGAAACTCCAACTCAACAACAGTGGTCTTTTATTTTAAGCATCTCAAGAAAACATTCAAATCAGGAGATAAGGCAATGCTGTCACACAGAGACAATTGTCAGGCTGCCCTAATGAGACAGGACACATGGCGTGAGCCTGCTCACTCATTCATGTCACCTGATGGCCCCTGTGCAGGCATGTGAGCTTGTAACCCCCTGGGCAGTGGGTTTCTACATGTCCTGCATCCCAGAGGCAGCCAGGAAGTGCAAGGCATGGGCAGAAGTTGAGGGTAAAACCATCAGCCCATGACTAAGATTGCTTAGAAGCCTAGAGTCCAGAGCTATGGTCCTCAGGCTTTTGAATTTTACATAGTAGTAAAAAACTTTAAAGTAAGAAATAGATGAGATTGACAGAGGACTGCAGCTGATAATTCTCTTCAGTTAGGACACCGAGCACACACACACACACACACAATCATCATTTTATAAAAGATAAAATGTGTACATCTGTACACCATTAAAGTAGAGACATCATTTTGCTGACAAAGGTCCATATAGTTAAAGCTATGGTTTTTCCAGTAGTCAGGTATGGATGTGAGAGCTGGACCATAAGTAAGGCCGAGCACTGAAGAATTGATGCTTTTGAATTGCAGTGCTAGAGAGAAGACTCTTGAGGGTCCCTTGGACTGCACGGAGATCAAACCAGTCAATCCTAAAGGAAATCAACCTGAATATTCATCAGAAGGACTGATTCTAATGCTGAAGTTCCAATACCTTGGTTACGTGATGCGGAGAGCCAGCTCATTGGAAAAGACCCTGATGCTGGGAAAGATTGAAGGCAGGAGGAGAAGGGGGTGACAGGTTGAGATGGTTGGATGATGGTGATGGATGGTCCATCACCGACTCGATGGACATGAGTTTGAGCAAACTCTGGGAGACAGTGAAGGTCAGGGAAGTCTGACATGTTGCAATCCATGGGGTTGCCAAGACAGGGAAGTCTGGTGTGCTGCAATCCATGGGGTTGCCAAGAATCGAGCATGACTTAGCAACTGAAAAACAACAACATGAATAAAGACAGGGTTGGAGAGCATGGCTCACCTGTGTGGCCATAGGAGTTCCTAAACCATCTCTCCAAAGGGACCAACTGTCCCACCTAATGGCCAATGGTGCTGGACAAGCACAGGGCCCCCCTTTGCAGTACAAAAGTCCTTTTCCCTAAATTCATCATCAGATACTTCGCAGCTGCCTGAAAAGAGGAAGTTTCTCCCATGCTTTTCCCTCTTGTGAGGTGGAAACATTCACTGCTCTTTGGAAACAGGTGGAACAGAACAGAGCACCCACAGAGAGTGAGGGCCAATCAGTTCACCCCTGCAGCCTTATAGAATAGTCTGTCAAGCACTGCATTGTCTGTAGGGGTATGTGTGAGTGCTCAGTCACTCAGTCATGTTCGACTCTCTGTGGCCCCATGGACCGCAGCCCTCCAGGCTCCTCTGTCCATGGGATTCTCCAGGCAAGAATACTGGAGTAGGTTGTCATTTCCTTCTCCAGGGGACCTTCCCAACCCAGGGATAGAACCTGTGTCTCCTTCCTCTCCTGCATTGGCAGGCAGATTCTTTACCACTGAGCCACCTGGGAAGCCTCTATTGCATTGTCTCTGCTTCTGTAATCTATAAAACTGGAGAAGGCAATGGCACCCCACTCCAGTACCCTTGCTTGGAGAATCCCATGGACGGAGGAGCCTGTTAGGCTGCAATCCATGGGGTCGCCAAGAGTTGGACACAACTGAGCGACTTCACTTTCACTTTTCACTTTCATGCATTGGAGAAGGAAATGGCAGCCCACTCCAGTGTTCTTGCCTGGAGAATCCCAGGGATGGGGGAGCCTGGTGGGCTGCCGTCTATGGGGTCGCACAGAGTCGGACACGACTGAAGCGACTTAGCAGCAGCAGCAGCAGCATCTATAAACCAAGCTCCATGGCTAGTACTGTAGTGACTCTGGTTTGCAGACAAATAAACAGAATACTATTTACGATACCTGCTTCTGATTCCCCAGAAGAGAAATGATGGAGCCTGGATTTGGAGTCATTACCCTCCCCTATAGCCTTAAAAATGCTTGAACAAGTTTTTGTGGAGATACTGAGACCCAGTAGGTCACAGACTTTAGCCAAAGCTGCACAGGAAACTTATAAACTCAATCTAGAACCCTCACTACCTCCAGTGGAGGCCCAAGGCCAGAGTCCTCAGTGGGGAGAGGTCATTTAAGGGTTTAGGTGTTGTCCTAACTTCCTAGGGCTGCCATAAAAATTATCACAAACTGGGTGGCTTAAAACAAATTCATCCTCTCATAGTTGAGGCCAGAAGTCCAAAATTAAAGTGCCAGTAGGGCCAGGCTTCCACTGAGGCTTCTAAGGGAAAATTCTTTCTGGCCTTTTCCAGCTTCTGGTGACTCTTGGCATTCCGTGGCTTGTGGCAGCATCACTCCAGTCTCCACTGCTGTTGTCACAAGACTTTCTGCTCTGTAACTCTTTCTGCCTCTCTGCTCTGTATTTGACTGACCAAACCAGTCAATCCCAAAAGAAATTAACCCTGAATATTCATTGGAAGGACTGATGCTGAATCTGAAGCTCCAATACTTTGGCCACCTGATTCAAAGAACTGACTTACTGGATAAGATGCTGATACTGGGAAAGATTGAGGGCAGGAGAAGCGGGCAACAGAGGATGTGATGGTTGGATGGCATCACTGACTCAATGGACATAAGTGCGAACATAATTTATGAAGGACAGAGAAGTCTGGCTTGCTGTAGCCCACGGGGTTGCAAAGAGTCAGACATGACTTAGGGACTGAATAACAACAACAGTCTCTTTCACATCTCTCTCTTTCTCTTACAAGGATGCTTGTCATTGGATTTAGGGCCCATCCTAAATCCAAGATGATCTCATCTCAAGATCCTTAACTCAACTATATCTGCAAAGATTTTTTCCAAATAAGGTCACCTTCACAGGCTCTGGGTATTAGGGCTTAAACATATCCCTCTAGGGGATGCAATTCACCCAATCGAGATGTCTAGCATTTAACAGTCATCCTTCAGCTTTTTACACTCCATCTCTACTCATATGGAGTCTGCTTTCAGATTTCATTTTGGGCAATCACCTCTTACCCACTGGATATGTCTTGTCCAACTTTCTTTCTTCATTTATTTTTTTGGCCATACTGCACAGCATGTAGGATCTTAATACCCTGAACGGGGATTGAACATGCAACCCCTGCAGTGGTCGTGTGGAGTCTTATCAACCAGATTACCAGGACAGTCCCTTGATGTGACTTTCTTAAAATGCATGACCCCTCGCCCAAGTCTCTCTGACCCAGCACACTGAATCTTGTGTGGACTGACCAAAAGCAAGGCCGGAGCCCACTCAATCCAGCAGCCCCGCCCTGCAGAACTCATCAACTGATCTCTGCTTTCCAGACTCCCAGGGCTGCCCAATTCTCTCCCGAGTCTGCTTCCCAAGGCTTCTCTTCAGTTCTGTGAATTACCTGACTTCCTTGCACTTTCCTTGCTTACATTAGCCAGGGTTGGCTTTTGTTGTTTACACTCCAGAGGCCCAATTAACCAACAGATTATAGGAAAACTGAATTCAAGGATGAGCCGGACACCTGTTACACTGTCACAAATCATCTCACTCTGCCCAGCTGTCCCACCAAACCACATGCTGTGGCTCCAGGCTCTTGGGGGAGCAGGGATGACTCTGTGCAGCTCATCTCCTGGCCTAGGGAGACAACTCAGGGAACAGGCACAATTGATGGCAATCTGAGTTCCTACCTTCTGTCTGCTTCCTCCAACCCAGATCCACCTTCCACTGAAACAAGGTGGGTGCTGGCTCATCCAGGCTCATGCAGAATGCAGCCCACTGCTCCTTCACTTCAGAACCACCTCCTCCTGCTCTGCCAGGCACGCTCCAAAGAGATGGCCAGTCCTCATGCACGGTGGTTTGGCTCCCTGCCTGCTGCCACCCCTCCAGGCCCTCTCCTCTGACTGATGACTTCTCCCCAGCAGCTGACACCTGAGCCGGAGAGGGTGAAGAGCTGCCACACTCCTGAAATAGATGGTGACACAGCGGAAGGCAGATTGAGATTAATCTCTTGCCCCTTTGCCAACAAACAGGCCTGCAGCCAGCCAGAGGCTCGCAAGGGGCCCCTCCCCTGATTTGGCCTGTCTTGGGACCTGGCTAATGCCAGGCTCTCCTACGTGCTTTTTGTCATTAAAAATATATTTTTGTCTTCCTAATTCCACTTATTATGCAAAACCTGTGTATCCACCGAAACAACAGAACTAAAAAGAAGGTGGATAAAAGAACCCTTAAATACATGTTTAATACATTGGCTTACACCTGTCTAGAATTTTTTTCTTCTCTGTGTTCAGTTCAATTCAATCATTCAATCATGTCTGACTCTTTGCGACCCCATGGAATGCAGCACACCAGGCTTCCCTGTCCATCACCAACTCCCAGAGCTTGCTCAAACTCATGTTCATCGAGTTGGTGATGCCACCCAACCATCTCATCCAGTCATCCCCTTCTCCTCCTGCCTTCAATCTTTCCCAGCATCAGGGTCTTTTCCAATTAGTTGGCTCTTTGCATTAGGTGCCCAAAGTACTGGAGCTTCAGCTTCAGCATCACTCCTTCCAATGAATATTCAGGACTGATTTCCTTCAGGATGGACTGGTTGAATCACCTTGCAGTCCAAGGGACTCTCAAGAGTCTTCTCCAACACCACAGTTCAAAAGCACCAATTCTTTGGTGCTCAGCTTTCTTCACAGTCCAACTCTCACATCCATACATAATTACAAAAAACCATAGCTTTAGCTAGACAGACGTTTGTCGACAAAGTAATATCTCTGTTTTTTAATATGCTGTCTAGGTTTGTCACAGCTTTTCTTCCATGGAGCAAGCACCTTTTAATTCCATGGCTGCAGTCACCATATGCAGTGATTTTAGAGCCCAAGAAAATAAAATCTGTTACTGTTTCAATTGTTTCCCCATCTATTTGCCATACAGTAATGGGCCAAGATGCCATGATCTTCATTTTTTGAATATTGAGTTTTAAGCCAGCTTTTTCACTCTCTTCTTTCAGTTTTATCAAAAAGCTCTTTAGTTCCTCTTCGCTTTCTGCAAAAAGGGTGGTGTTATCTGCATATCTGAGGTTATTGATATTTCTCCTGGCAATCTTGTTCCAATCTTTGCTTCATCCAGCCCAGCATTTCTCATGATGTACTCTCCTTTGTGCTTGGATGCTTTTTTTGGTGGGGTCCAACATTCTCCTGTCAATGGTTGTTCAGCAGCAAGTTGCAATTATGCAGTTCTCGCAAGAGAAGATGAGCTCACGTTCTTCTCTGTGTGCATGCACATAAATCCCCAGAGTAGATCCACATTCCACCACTCTGATAGATAAACATTCTGGGGACATCCTTCACTCCACCAACATAATCATCAAACATCACTTGAAATGGTTACATCCTTGGAATAAAAGCTATGACCAACCTAGACAGCATATTAAAAAGCAGAGACATCACCTTGCTGACAAAGGTCCATAGAGTCAAAGCTATGGCTTTTTCAGTAGTCAGATATGGATGTGAGAGTTGGACCAGAAAGAGGGCTGAATGCTAAAAAATTGATCCTTTTGAACTGTGGTGCTGGAGAAAACTCCTGAGAGTCCCTTGGACAGCAAGGAGATAAAACCAATAAATACTAAAGGAAATCCATCCTGAATATTCATGGAAGGACTGATGCTGAAGCTGAAGCTTCAATACTTTGGCCACCTGACGTGAAGAATCAACTGATTGGAAAAGACCCTGATATTGGGAAAGATTGAAGGCAGGAGGAGAAGGTGAGGACAGAGGATGAGATGGTTGGATAGCACCACTGATTCAATGGACTGAGCAAACTCTGGGAGATAGTGCAGGACAGGGAAGCCTGGCGTGCGGCAGTCCATAGGGTCACAAAGAGGAAGATTCGACTTAGCAACTGAACAACTTGACTTATTTGCCCAATCCCAGAATGCTTCCAGTTATTCTCCTTCCTGAAGCAAAGCTGCTATGAACACAATGTTGTTACTGTTGTTTAGTCGCTCAATCGTGTCTGACTCTTTGTGACCCCATGGACTGTAGCCTGCCAAGCTCTTCTGTCCATGGGATTTCCCAGGCAAGAACACTTGGAGTGGGTTGCCATTTCCTTTTCCAATGAGCACCATGTATCAGTTCAGTTCAGTCGCTCAGTCATGTCCGATTCTTTGTGACCCTATGGACTGGAGCACACCAGCCCTCCCTGTCCATCACCAACTCTCAGAGCTTACTCAAACTCATGTCCATCGAGTCGGTGATGCCATCCAGCCGTCTCATCCTCTGTCGTCCCCTTCTCCTCCCACCTTCAATCTTTCCCAGCACCATGTACATACATCCTTAACTATTTCCACAAGACACATCCCTCCACAAACTGCAGATCATGTGAGAGTCCCTGAATTAATGCCAACAATGGATTTTGTCACCTTTTCATCTTTGCCAACCTGACAGGCCATAAAAGTGCACACTGGTAACTGAATTTGCATTTCTCTGACGACCAACAGAGCTAAATAAGCAATGTATGGTGTGCTCACCGGCTACTGGGAGTTGTTTTTCTGTAAAGTGCCTGCCCAAGACCTATATGCTAAGACATTCACAGGTCCTACCCAGGATGAGAAGGACCTGTGACAAGGAGCAGTGGGGAGACAGTCAGGCTGAACTCCTCCACCCAACCCACTCTGGAGCAACAACTCCCAAGGAAGGAAGTCCCCTGTCCCATACCCAGGAGGAAGGGCATTCTCCAGGACTGCCGGGTGTTGGTACCACTGCTCTTGGCCAGCAGTCACCACTGCTGTCACTCTCCTCTCCTGCTCATTGGAGAAAGAGGGCTGAGCCTGGGCCAGTCAAACACCCTCCCTACCAGCCTCCTGGCACCCCAACCCAAAAGGTCAGGAAGCAGAAGCAGCTGAGGTTCTTTCACACACATGGCTAGACTTTCGGCCTCCTGATTTCACAGCATCATAGAAGGTTAAACCCAAAGGCCCCTTCGACCTCTAGTACCCCTCCCCAACCTCTCCCCTTTACTTTACAGCTGAGAGACCCAGAGAAGTTAGGCAACTTGCCTGAGGTCACACAGAGTCTGGATGGAACCCAGGTCTTCTGACTCCTCATTTGGTGCTCTTTTGGGGCATCAGGTTCTTAGTTCACCACCAGCACCTGGAGTTGCATGCTCGTGGCCCCTGCTGCAGCTACTTTGTGCTACAAAGGAAGACTACAGGAGGGGGCATCGCAGATGGCAGGCAAGGCCTACTCCTTCTTCTGAGGAGTGGGCACTGGGGAACACCAGCTCTCATTTTTTATAGTGCTGACTTTGCTCCCCATCACCACTTTCATTAAATATCACCACATGGGGGAAGTTCCCAGTTGTCTTCACCATCTCATCCAGGAGACACTCCATCTGATTAAGTAATCAACTGATTTCTCCCTGAGGAAGATGCATCGGCAGCATCAGGTCAAGGGCTCCTGCTTGGTCCTGGCTCCTCAGAGCACGTCCTATAGAAAGGGTGGATCCTGCACCAGGGCTGTGACTTGTGTCTGTGGCCCTCCACTCCAGCCTGACTCCCACCCCGAACCTCCGGACACCAACCTCAGTCACACACATAAGCATGGAAAACAGACAGCCTCCCAACGCAGTTTTCCTGGCCTGTCTTCCCCCTGGTAAGAAATGATAGAGATGATCACTGACAGCTTGCAATTTTATTCTCTGGGAAGCATGCAAGCATTTCCACTACCACGACCACTGCCGTCATCTTGACCCATCACCACCATTGCTACACCCACCGTCTCCACCCTGAAGGCCATCTCGCCCATGTCCACCCTCATATCCACCTCTCCCACGTCCACCTCCCCTATGACCACCATCTCCACCTTGATGCCCACCGCCACTGCTTCTACCACCACCACTGCTGCTGCCGCCTCCACGATCAATAACAGACTTTGCTACAAGTTGGACCCTGGGCTGAGTTCTGAGGTCACCAACCTGTGTCTACTTATGATAACTGATGAAATAGTTAGATCTTTCTGGCAAGACCAGCATGAGGAAATCTAAGACTGGCCCCAGGAGGCTGGTACCTCCTACTACCCATGGTGACGATGCTCCACGCTCCTCAGAGACACTAGCTGCAGCTCCCTTCCTGGACCCGCCCCTCTGAGCACCCAGTGTCCCCGGTTAGTATCTGCCGTTGGGCTCACTGGCCAGTTGGAAGAAGTGATGCATTGAGTGTTCTGAGGGTGATGAGAAGTGTGTGCATTAAGTGGGTACTTCAGATTACCTCTATGGGGAAGTAATATTTATTGGAACTCTTACCATTTACCAGGAATTATGATAAGTGCTGCACCACCATGTCCTTTAATCCTCTTCTCAACAGCCCTTTAGAAAAGTGGTTCTCATCTGGGGCTGATTTTGCCCCTTAGCAGGCATCTTACAATGGCTGGAGATGTCTTTGGTCCTCGAAACTGGGTGGGGTGCTATTGACATCAGGTGGGTAGACGGTAGGGCACTGCTAAACACTCAGTGCCCATGACGACCTCAGTAATGCCAGCATTGCATGCATGTGTACTAAGTTGCTTCAGTCGTGTCCAACTCTTTGCAGCCCCAAGGACTGCAGCTGGCCAGGCTCCTCTGTCCATGAGATTCTCCAGGCAAAAATAATGGAGTGGGTTGCCATGCCTTCCTCCAGGGGACCTTCCAGACCCAGGGATTGAACCACGTCTGTTACGTCTTCTGCGTTGACAGGTGGGTTCTTTCCCATAATGCCAACAGGAGGGGCTTTCCTGATGGCTAAAGAATCCTGATGGTAAAGAATCCACTTGCAATGCAGGAGACACAGAAGACACAGGCTCAATCCCTGGATCAGAAAGATCCCCTGGAGGAGGAAATGGCAACACACTTCAGTATCTTTGCCTGGGAAATCCCAAGGACAGAGGAGCCTGGCCAGCTACGGTCCATGGGATTGCAAAAAGCTGGACATGACTGAGCACACATGGATGCTGTGCCAGTATGATCAAGGCTGCGATGCCCTGCTTTGGGGTAATGTTTTTCCAGTCCCATTTTTTAATTTAAATTTTGTGGTAAAATATACATAATATGAAATGTACCATCTTAACCATGTTTAAGTGTACAGTTCACTGGCATAAAGTACATTCACGATGTGTACAACCCTCCCCACCATTCACCTCCAGAGTGCTTTTCATCTTGCAAAACTAAATCCCTCTTCCTATTAAGCACGAGCCCTCCATCCCTCCCTCCTCTCAGCCCTTGGCAACCACCATTCTGTGTCTATGAAACTGACTATTCTAAGGTGCCTCAAGTAAGTGGATGATACAGTATTTGTCCTTTTATGACTGGCCCCTTCCAATGAGCATCATGTCCTCAAGGTTCATCCATGTTGTAGCATGTGGCAAAATTTCCTTCTGCTTTTTTAAAGAATTGTTTTAATGTGGACCATTTTTCATTGAGTTTATTACAATATTGCTTCTGTTGTGTTTTTATTCTGGCTTTTAGGCCAGTAAGGTATGCAGGATCTTAGCTCCCTGACCAGGGATTGAACCTGCACCCCGTGAAGTCTTAACCACTGGACCACCAGGGAAGTCCCATGAATTTCCTTCTTTGTGGTCCACTGTATGGATGGACCACATCCTGTTTATCCATTCATCCATCAGTGGACACCTGTGTCACTCCCACCTTTCAGTCATTTGAATAATGCTGCTACGAACATGGGTACAAATATGGGGTAGGTTCTAGATGCAATGGCCAGGGCTCCAAGAAGCTGTATGATTTGCCTGAAGTCATACAACTCATCTGTGTGGGTCTGGACTTAAGGGCAGGCCTGGCCATCACCAAAGCCCATCTTCTTTCCATGACACCGCGGCAGACTCAGTCGTGACTGGCCTTGCTCACATACCCATCACTGGTTGGACTTCACTTGCCTGTATCTCTCTGGAGTGACATGGTGGCCATCCCCATCTATGCAGCTTGGGACGCCCACTCCAGAACATCTCCCCATGAGTGCTGGCACTTCCCTTTCAGGCCATAACATTCTTTCTACGCCCAAACGGCTCTGAAACAATTTACCAATTTTCTAGGAAGTCGTGAACCAGACTGTTTTTTTTTGTTGTTGTTGTTAGATTTATGTTTCCTCTGACAGCAGAGGAAGGCTTTTCAGGTGGCTCAGACGGTAAAGCATCTGCCTGCAATGTGGGAGACCGGGGTTCGATCCCTGTGTCAGGAAGATCCCCTGGAGAAGGAAATGACAACCCACTCCATTACTCTTGCCTGGAAAATTCCATGGATGGAGGAGCCTGGTGGCTACAGTCCATGGGGTTACAAAGAGTCGGACACGACTGAGCAACTTCTCTTTCACTTTCCTCTGACAGCAGGGGCCACAGGGAACCCCGGGATCCAGCACCTGCAGTGATAGCCATGTCTGTGGCTCAGGGTGAGCCTCTGGAACTGCACATTGTTATGGCGGTAACACAGGCCTTCATCTACAGCTAATAATAGTAACAGTCAGCATTTATGAACAGCTTTCTGTTTGCCAGGCACTGTGCTAAGCTTGTGACAGGGGTTATTTGACCCATACGCTTTGACCCATATGACAGACTTGTGAATACTAGCTCAGATGGTAAAGAAACCGCCTGCAATGCAGGAGACTCCGGTTCGATTCCTGGGTTGGGAAGATCCCATAGAAAAGGGATAGGCTACCCACTTCAGAGTTCTTGAGCTTCCCTGGTGACTCAGACAGTAAAGAATCCTCCTGCAATGCATGAGTCCTGGGTTCAATCCCTGGGTTGGGAAGGTCCCCTGGAGGATAGCATAGCAACCCACTCCAGTATTCTTGCCTGGAGAATCCCCATGGACAGTGGAGCCTGGCGGACTACAGTCCATGGGGTTGCAAAGAGTCAGACACGACTGAGTGACTAAGCACATATTTTACACATGAGAAAGCTGAAGCACAGAAAGGTTAAGCAATCTGCCCAGGCTCACACAGCTAGTAAATAAAGGGTCAGGGTTCCAGTCACAGTGGATCTAAATGCAGAACCCCCTCCAGTGCCTGCCCTACAAGGTGAGGGAATCACCCAGCCCAGGAGACAGGGGCTTTGGCACTTGTCCTGGCTTTTCACTAGTTTGCTGTGTGACTTTGGGCAAGTCACTCAGTGTCACTGAGCCACAGTTTCCTATCTGAAAGAAAAGTAGACAAGATAATCCTATTATCTAAGCTTTTCTGAGTATTCTGGAATGTTCACTCCAAGAGGTCAGGGCCCTTATCAGGTGCACTATCACGTCCTCGAGACTGGGAGCTGAATTTGTCCTCACAGGTGTCTAGCTTGCTTTGGTTTCCACTAAGCTGTTCAAGTCATCATTGGTTTACACCCTCCAAAACTAGGTTCTGGATCAGGGAAGCTCACTGACTAATTTAGAGACTCTGGACCCAAGAGGATAAGTTTGTAACTAAGAGCCCTTGGTTTCTGATACGAGATTTGGGAAGCCACGTGATGGTTAGTGACAGAGCCCCTGGAGCCGGGCTCTCTGGAGCATAGAGCAGAAGGATGACAAATATTCACAGGTGAGTGAAGGGACTAAGCTGGTGGCATATACAGGGGGCATTCCTGCTGTGTCTGGAAGCTTGGATTATGTGGGCTTAGGAGAGAGCCCCCAAAGACCAGTATCCTGGTTCAAAGGGAGCTGAACATGAACTGACATGGTGTTGTTGTTGTTGCTGCTATTTAGTCACTAATTCATGTCCAATTCTGTAACCCCATGGACTGTAGCCCTGCCAGGCTCCTCTGTCCATGGGATTTTCCAGGCAAGAATATTGCAGTGGGTTGCTATTTCCTTCTCCAGGAGATCTTCCTGACCCAGGGATTGAACTCATGTTTCCTGCATTGGCAGGTGGATTCTTTACCACTAAGCCAGCTGAACTGTACATACATGATACATTTTAGAAACCAGTTCTGATAGTTGGCAACTGATCTGGTTTCCTACAGTGACTGGCGTAAGCAGAGCCAGACCTGCAATAAGCAAGGGGCTAGGAGCTCTGACTTTCTCTCCAGCTGCACGACTTAAAAACTTTGTCTATTTAGGTTCAGAAAGAAGCATGGGCTTTCTATTTTGTTCCATTGATCTGTATTTCTGTCTTTGTGCCAGTACCATACTGTCTTGATGACTGTGGCTTTGTAGTAGAGGGCAAAACCAATACAATATTGTAAAGTTAAAAAATTAAATTAAATTAAAAAGAAAGAAAGAAAGAAAGAAGCATGGGCGAGGAAGGGAAATAAAGAAAGGTGGAGCAATTGCTCCAGGCATCAAGACAGACATAGTCACTGGACTTCCAGCATGCTGGAGCTTCCTTCAAGACATGCTTCTCTAGCCAGAGAACCAGGAGAAAAGGAAAACAACCTCAGAAAGCCAGATTCAGAGGACTGAAGCACCGTGGGCAGAACTCTCACCCATTCCTTAATGCTCCCTTTAGCACCACTGACAAGCGGTCATTTGGTCTCCGCTTGAATGCCTCTAAGGATGGCAATTTCACTCTGTACCCAGGCAGCCCATTTGCAGAGCCCTAACCGCTAGCTCTTCCTCCTTATAGTGCATCAAAATCAGTCTCCTTGTAGTTCGAAGCCACAGGTCCATCTTCTGAGGCCAAAACAAGTCTCCTACATTGCAGGACAGATCCTCAAACATCTGACAACAGGGATTATGTCCTTCCACATCTCTCCTTAGTTAAATATCCATTTTCCTATGTCAACATGGTCTTGCTGTCCAAATACAAAGAATATCTGGCATCTTTTAAGAGACAGGAAGCCCAGGTAACTGCTCAGAAGCTGTAATTTGATGAGGCCTGGGGTTCTGACCTTCCCATGAGGCCTCCTCCATCTGAGCATCCCCATGTCTGAAATTCTATGCAGACTATGTCTCCGTGGTAAGCAGAGGTCCCTTCCTTCTGCCTTTACTGTGTCTATTCCTGGTTAACTCACAAATCACTAACACGTTGATGCAAATCAGTTTACCAAACTAGTTCCTCTAAATAAGAGGGTGATCCTAGAGACTGCCTCCTCTCTGCTCTTCTCCCCTTTGCCTGGTGTTAGCACCCATCAATGAGCCATTCATTCATTCAACAAATACATACTGAAGGGAACTTTCCAAGTGATCCAGTGGTTATGACTCCACACTCCCAATGCAGAGGGCACGAGTTTGATCCCTGGTCAGGGAACTAAGATCCCACATGTCGCACAACACGGTCAAAAAAATAAAATACATATTGAGTACCTAATACATGCCAGCCCTGGAGTGAAAACAGTGGAAAAAATAATTTATGACTACAATTTAGTGAGGGGAAATGGACAGACCACAAGTCAATCAGTAGGATGTATTATGCAGCAGGAGGTGACAGATGTAATAAAGAAAAAGGAGAGTAGGGAGAGAAAGACAGCTGGAGGTGGCAGGTCTCAGAGCTCACTGGGGCTGGGAGGAAAGGCTCCATGAGCATTTGAGCAAGCAGCTAAAAGGAGCCGGGGGAACGTCATGTGGACATCAGGACAAGGGCGGTCCAGGTGGAGGGAACAGAAAGGCTTTGAGACAGGAATATACCTGTGACGTCTGGGAAACAACACAGGGTCTGGGTGCCTGGACCGAGTGAATGAAAGGGGAGTAGTAGGAAATGAGGCCAGAAAGAAAGGAGGTCAGATTGCAGAGAGGGTGCGGAAGCCCTTGGAAGAACTTGGCTTCTAATCTCAGCAACATGGGAGTTACTGGAGAGTTCTGAGCAAAGCAAAGACACAACTTGATATCTGTCTGGCAAGCAGGGAGGGGTCACTGTTCCAGATAAAGTCTCAGAAGAGCCTAAAGTAGGAGGTGAACTTGCTTTCAACAGGTCTACTCTGACTTCCACTAATACATTCAAGTCACCTTTGATTCAGCCAAGTCAAGGTTCTGAGTTAGCAAGGCTCACTAAGTTTGGTTCTAAGCCTAAAGCAGGAGCTGTGGACAAAAGAGTGGGTTTGTGCCTAAGGGACCTGGTTCTGACATGAGATTTGAGAAGTCATGCAATGTTTAGTGACAAAGACCCCGGCTCATCTCTCCCTCTGTCACTTCTTGGCTGGTGACCTTGGCCAAGTTAGGTTAACCCATCTGTGCCTTGGCGTTCTCACCTGTAAAATGAGTAAGTCTGGCGCTGATTCCTTTGGAAGACACTAGTAGACTTAGAGCTATACTGTCCACTACAGTGGCCACCAGCCACATGTTGAGAAATTGATCGCAGCCAGTCTGGACTAAGATGTGCTGTAAGTATAAAACACACCCAGATTGTAAAGACTTTGTATGAAATAAAGAATGGGAAAATAGCTCATGAATAATTGAGTGTTCTTTTGATTACAAGTTGAAAATATAACATTTTGGATATGTTGGATTAAATAAAATACCACTCAATTATATCGGCAATGACCCTTATATTCATCATGATTCTTACATTCTATATTTTATTTAGCTTTGGCATCTTGGGGCCTTGCCACCTGGGGAAGGACTGCCCCCCCAGTGCTGTCCAGTTCCTAAATCCTTGGCAATGAGACACCCTTGATATGCAAAACTACCAACCACAGTTGATATCCCACCCACCTCTTTTGATCAGATTCTTGCAATCCCAGACTCTTATCTTCCTGCCCTAAAACACTGCAGGGCCAGGTACTAGATAGCTAGGGATCACCCTTTTAATGAGAGCTTCCTGAAATTACTCAAACTAGCCAACCTTAAACCTGCCTCCTCTGCTTACCCCGCCTCACCCATTCCTTCCTGCAAAAACCACAATAAAGACCCTCATCTGTTTTTCTTTTTACTTCATCTGCCTCCTGACCATCCCTGCTGCTTCCCCGTGTGGCCCTGCATGGCTTCCATTTCTCCTGTTTCTAGACATCTGTGAGTATAAAACTTCATCCTTAGAGATAGTCATTTCAGGGGTCTTTCATGGCAGTGCAGCGGTTAAGATACTGTTCTTCCAATGCCGGGAGAGCAGGCTCAATCCCTGGTTGGGGAAGTAAGATTCCACATGCCGCACAGACGAAATAAATAAATAGCACCTAATCTGGTTTTAAGACTCAAAAAAAAAAAAAAAATCTAAATAGCTTTCCATGAGTAATTTTAAGACTATCAGGCTCCTCCGTCCATGGGATTTTCCAGGCAAGAGTGCTGGAGTGGATTGCCATTTCCTTCTCCAATATATAATATAACACATGGGAAAAAAGCAAAGTAAAAAAAATAAAAGACAATCATATCCATGTCTGCACACCCCCATTTTTTCTTAAAGCCCTTTTACATCAGGATTTCCCTGATGTTCCCGACATACCTCAGGGTTACAGATGAAGGAACCACATACCAGACAAGTCAGGTGACCTGCCCAGGTCAAGGACGTGGCAGCAGGTGTCCTGACCTTCAGCTCTAAGTCCTCAGGCCCTGAACAGGACCATGTGACATCTTCGTTTCTGATGCAGATAATCATTCATGATTCTCTGTGCTTAGTCGCTCAGTTGTGTCCAGCTCTTTGCAACCCCACAGACTGTAGCCCACCAGGCTCCTCTGTCCATGGGGATTCTCCAGGCAAGAATACTGGAGTGGGTTGCCACACCCTTCTCCAGGAGATCTTCCCAACCCAGGGATCGAACCCAGGCCTCACTCACTGCAGGTAGACTCTTTACCATCTGAGCCACCAGGGAAGCTTATATTAAAAAGAGATATCATCTCCTTGCTGTTTTGTGAAAAAGCAATGCCATTCTTTCTAATAATGTGGCAGGGGCAGGAAAATAAAAGAACATACTCTTGTACCTGCTGATTTGAAAGAGAGCTGCCAGGGTGGTGGGGCCAGTGTCAAGGGAGCCCGCCCAGGAGACCTTTGCTGGACGCTGGGGACAAGGAGCTGTCGGACCTTTTTATTCCATGACCTGGAGGAGGCTGGCTGGAGAGGGTGCAAAGCCAGCCAGAATGAGAGCTAGAAGAGGCCTTCCAGGTCATCCAGCCCCCGGGTCTGCAGCTGACAGAGGAACTCAGACACCACTATATTCTGGGGAGTCTAGTCAGCCCAGAGCTCCAAGTTCTTTCTAATGTGCCTATGGTTCTCCTTCTGCCCCACCTCCTCTGAGGACTCCCACCTACAGCCCCCAGGGGCATCTGGGGTCACTGTTCACTATCAAGAGCAACTGAGAAAGAGGATGTGACTCAGGTCAACTGCTGGCCAACAAAGAATTAGGGACAGGAACCCAATTCCTAGATCTCTGGTTTGGGTTCATGTCTGGGAAGCTGCCCCTTAATCCTGAGTGGCCCGCAGCTCCTTTGAGGTCCTGACTCCTGCCTCTGGCATTTATCCCCATGGCCAGCCTGGAGGATGAAGGAGATGAGGCACTGGGGAGTCTTTGTTGGGCACCTTCTGAAGCAGAGGGGACAGGCTGAGAGCCCCTGGGAGGACGTGCTGTGAACACACGACTAATGTCCGTCTGCATGGATTTTGGACATCTGGGATTTAACAGGCAATGCTTAAATCCAGAGGGATTTATAAGCCTGTTTGTCCACATTTCTATGAATTGGATAAGGAAGAAAACAACAGTTTCTATGTCCGGTGCTGGAGGAAGCTGTACTCTGAGCATCTTCATATGATGTCACTCAAGGTCAAAGGGCAGATGCTATTACCTGTATTTGACAGAGGGGACACCAGGGCCCAGGATGAGCTCACAGGAAGCCCGGCCAGAGTTATGGATGCCAAGCTCGATGCCTAGTGGGTGGTCTGCCCAGCTCCCATCCTTAAGCTCCGCCCCCCAGAGCCTCCTCTCAGATCTGGAAATTGGAACCAGGACAGCACAGTCTCGCCTGGCCTCAGCTGGTCCCATGAATGGAGCAGCATATTATTTTGTCACATGGATGGAAAAAATTGAGAAAGCCTATTAATATATGAAGAGGAGAATAAAAGACGATGTGCACACAGGGACCTCTGCTCAATGTTACGTGCCAGTCTGGATGGGAGGGGAGTTTGGGGGAGAATGGATACACATATATGTATGGCTGAGTCTCTTTGCTGTCCACCTGAAATTATCACAATATTGTTAACCGGCCATGTGTGCATGTGTGCTAAGTCATTTCAGTCATGTCCAACTCTTTGAGACCCTATGGACTGTATACAGCCCACCAGGCTCTTCTGTCCATAGGATTCTCCAGGCAAGAATACTGGAGTGGGTTGCCATGCCCTCCCCCAGAGGATCTTCCCAACCCAGGGATCAAACCTGCATCTCCTGCAACTCTTGCATTGCAGGCAGATTCATTACCTCTGAGCCACCAGGGAAGGCCTTAATCGGCTGCTGCTAAGTCGCTTCAGTCGTGTCCGACTCTGTGTGACCCCATAGACGGCAGCCCACCAGGCTCCCCCGTCCCTGGGATTCTCCAGGCAAGAGTACTGGAGTGGGGTGCCATTGCCTTTGGCTACACACCACTATAAAATAAAAAGTTAAAGAGAGATGGTGTGAGAAGCAGAGAGTGAAAGAGTGAGGTGCTGTGTTTCCTGCAGCCTCCTAGGTCTCACCCGCGAGCTCCCTGGGCCTGACTGTTTAGGACTTTGGGCTCCTGGCGACACCCACATCTTTATAAGACACCTTTCTGTTTGCTTACGCCAGACGAAGCAGGTTTCTGATAAGCAGGGTAAACAGATCTGTGGTCTCGGTGTCCTGAACCCTCTCCCCGAGCCACTCACCCTGCACCTCGCCAGGGCAGAGGCTCACCGACTCCTGGGATGAAGGCGGCCCTGCTGTCTTGCCAGCACTGCTCTCACAGATGGGGTAGGTGCAGCTGGCCCCCTCCCTCCTTCACAGCAACCACCTGAGGGTTTGAGCAGAATCTGCTAATGGAGCCCAGAGAACCCCTACTCCAGGCCTCTGCCCCTGCTGAAAGGTAATCTGGGTGTCTCTAGCTGACCACAGGCGGGCAGGGGTTACTTGGTGGGGGTAAAAGCCAAGGGCAGTGATGTTGGCCTATCCCCTGATGGCCCTTGTGACAGAGGCCCCAGGAGTGTGCATTCATCCACTCACACATGCCTGCGGCCCCTCAGAGCCCTTTCCACGCCGGGCACGGCCCAGTTACTGGGGACACTGCAGGGAACGTGTGGCTCTGGAGCTCATGCTTCTGGAGCAACAAGACTTGTGACCAAGATAATGTGGACTCTGTGAGCACAATGCCACAGACACAACAAGGAGATACGACAAACAATGAGCAGGGTGGGGATGGTCCTGCTTGGGTGGGGTGGTCAGAGAAGGCCTCTCTGAGAAGGGGACACCTCATGGGGACCTGATGATGAGGGAGACACAGCCATGGGAAGGTGGGACCGCCTCAGCAGGAGAGAAAGCCATAATCTAGGAGGTCCTGGTTGGTCACCAGCCCCTGCTGTATTCCCAGGACAGAAGAAGGCTGGTGTGGCTGGGCTGTGAATGGACCCTCTCAGGACACAGGAAGGAGCTGGTTTGTTCCAAGTACAATGCAAGCCGTCAGAAGGTTTCCAAACATGTCATTTAGTGCACCAACTGCTGGGGGTTCAAGGAGAAAAAGACACACTTTGTGCCCTCAAAACCAGCCAGACCTGCAAATTGGCAGGTCGAGCAGTGATCATAGAGGTAATACAGGATCCAATCAGGTTGCACAGGCCAGCCTCCCATGAAGCCTCGAGGCCCAGAGGGTTGGAGGCTGGAAGGTTAAGTAGGAACCAGAAAGGCAGAGAAGTAGAGATGAGGATGGGAAGGTGGGGGGTGGGGGTGGGGGAAGAATTGGGGAAGTGGCTGGCACAGCTTGGGCGAAGACCTGAGGGCAGGAGCCCAGGACAGTCCCAGGACTAGAGTGACACACTCTGCTGTGATCTTACAGTGACGATGTTCAGGATACGATTTGACTCAAGTAACCACGAATACGTCCGATTCAGGTCTTCATGACAACCAGCCTACATGGAGGTCCTTCTGAGCCACCATCACACCGCCAGCCCGGGAGTGACAAGGCCGGCCAAGCACCTCATTCTCAGCTACATCGGGGACCACAGGATTCTGGGACAGTGGGCAATGGACAGCCACTTGGCTGAAAGGCCTAAATCTTCCGGGATCTGAGACAGCTGGCAGCTGGTCAGCTTCAGGTAACAGTGCCACTGCCCTCTCCAGAGCAAACTGCCAACTGCTCCCCCAGGGCCGTCCAAGCCAGGCAGAGAGGCAGGTCCTCTGACCCACTGGCCCAGCAATGAGGTCGCCCTTTGAGTTAATTGGTAGAGCACCCCGACTTCCCAGGTGGCTCAGAGGTAAAGAATCAGCCTGTGATGCAGGAGGCACAAGGTCAATCCCTGGGGCGGGAATATTCCCCGGGGAAGGGATGGCAACCCATTCCAGTATTCTTGCCTGGAAAATCCCATGGACAGAGGAGCCAGGCGGGCTACAGTCCACGGGCTCACAAAGAGTCAGACACGACTTAGTAACTAAACAGCAACAGCAGCAGGATGAAGGTGTCGTTTCCAGAAAGATCCAGCATTTGGGACAGAGTAGCAGGACCGGGTGGGGCACTCCAGCAAGAAAAGAGACAAGCGGTTGTCTTGGGTCACGTCTGCAGCCGACTCTCCCCGAGACTCCAGAGCGCAATGCCCATAAAAGCTGACACCAAGCCAGGACACTGGGAATGCTGAAAAGTGACACTGAGGACTCAACTCTAATTAAGAGACAAGTTAGAAACACAAGCGCCTGTCGCACCAGGACACGCACAGACCTGTCGACAGCAGGAGGCAGGCCACTTGAAAGAGCGAGTGAGACCTCGATCTGCCTCTGCCAGGAACGTGGTTCTCTTAGGTGTGTAAGCATAAGGAAAATGTGCACTCTGGGCGTGTCTGCTAAGTCGCTTCAGTCACGTCCAACTCTTTGCCACCCCGTGGGCTGTAGCCCACCAGGCTCCTCTGTCCATGGGATTCTCCAGAGTGGGTTGCCGTGCCCTCCTCCAGGGGATCTTCCCAACCCAGGGATCGAACCTGCGTCTCTCATGTCTCCTGCATTGGCAGGCGTGTTCTTTACCACTAGGGTCACTTGGGAAGCCCCAGTAAGATGTGTGTACATGTGCTTAGTCTCTCGGTCGTGTCCTACTCTTCGACCCCATAGACAGTAGCCCAGCAGGCTCCTCTGTCCATGGGACTTCCCAGGTAAGATTATTGAAGTGGGTTGCTTTTCCTACTCCAGGGGATCTTCCCAACTCAGGGATCAAACCTCCATCTCCTGTATCTCCTGCATTGGCATACAGATTCTTTATCACTCATGATAAAGAATCACGATTCCTTATACCCAGTGGCCTTTCCTGCCCGAGGCTCCAGGAGCAAGGCTGGGTCACATGGGATGAACTGTGAGCCCAGAACCCCAGGCTTCCTAGGTGCTCTTACCCCCTCCCTACCGCACAGAGGCTGCGGCCCCCGGATTCTAGCAGTGGGGTCTCTGAAGGGGCCTGATCTCCCCAGGCCTCAGCTTCCTAACCTTTAAGACACAGACTATCTTCCCTTCCCTTGAAACCATAGAATTTTAGAGTTGGAAGGAACCTTAAAATCCTCCCACTCACATGCCTTTGTTTATACAAGAAAAATCTGAGGCACAGAGAGACAGGAAAGTCCTACAACGTCACACAGCATTTCCACAGCTGCCGCACAAAGCCTGCCCCCTCCAGCAGCGGTTTTCAAGCTTAGAGAGTGTGCACTGCAAGCCCCTTTCAGGGAATGTTGTTGTTTAGTCACCAAGTCATGTCCAATTCTTCTGCAACCCCATGTACTGTAGCCTGCCAAGCTTCTCTGTCCATGGGGATTATCCAGGCAAGAATACTGGAGTGGGTTGCCATTTCCTTCTCCAGGGGATCTTCCTGACCCTGTGATCAAACCCAGTTCTCCCACACTGCAGGCTGATTATTTACCACTGAGCCACCTGGGAAGCCCTCCAGGAGGTGGCAGCACCTAAAATGCAGATACCCAGGCCTCATCCACCAGGCCAACATTCAGTGGGTCTGGGGCCCCAGGAATCTGCATGTCAAACAAATTCCCCAGGGGTCAGCACACAGAGGCTCCTCATCACCTGTGTGTTTTCATTTCCGACCACCTCGTTGGGCTGCTGTGAACAGAAGACAACGGGAGGGACTCATCTTCCAAGAAGGGTGCTGTCCTGCCACTTCCCTGTCTCCCAGACCCTCCCCTTCTCTCCCTCTCTACCCCACTGTCACCTGAGCGAATTCCCATGTCTGTATCTTCCAGGTCTGGAGCTCCTTTGAGTCTGCAGGTGGACTCAAAGAAGGATGGTCACTGTTCCCTTGAGGGCACAGTGTCCTACCTGGCCCAGAAGCTACTGGCTCCTGGGAGAACCACCAGAGCAGGAGCAGACTCTGGGGCTGGAAGGGCAGCCAGCTGTCCCCCAGGGGAGTCAGGGACAGTAGAACAGAGCAGGGGCTATTCCCGCCCTCCTGTTCTAGGCCATCACAAAGAATCAGGAGTGGAGTCAGACACTCCTGAGTGCATGCTCATCTCAGCCACTAACAACGTGAACTTGTGCAAACCACTTCTTTTCTTTGCACCTCACACCCAGTGGCCAGTTGTGGGTAAAGGTAACTTGCCAGGCATGGGTATTTTTATTAAAAAAGACAGCCCCGGTAAACCACAAACTGCCACCAGAAGGTAGTGAAAGTGAAAGTTGCTCAGCCGTGTCTGTCTCTTTGCCACCCCACAGGACTATACAGTCCATGGATTCTCCAGGCCAGAACACTGGAGTGGGTAGCCTATCCCTTCTCCAGGGGATCTTCCCAACCCAGGAATTGAACCGGGGTCTCCTGCACTGCTGTTGGATTCTTTACCAGCTGAGCTATCAGGGAATCCACTTGATAAAACACAGGATGGCCAGTGATGTGAATTTCAAAAACAACAAATAATTCTATGTGTGTGAATATCCCAAACGTTGCACAGGACATACTTACACTAAAATGTTATGCATTTGTTTACCTGAAATTCAGAGTGAATTACCATCCTGGGATTTTGTTTTCTTGCTTGGGGTTTGTTTGCTTGCTTGTTGTTGCCAAGTTGGCCGGTGAGCCTTCCTTCAGATCCAGCCCCGGCAGGCTGGCTCCCCCAGACCCCTCTGCCCCCGAAAGCAGAGCCCTGCAGGAGTCTGCACAGAGGGGACCGGCCAACCCCGTGGTGTTCCACCAGTGACCAAGCGCTCCCATCCGCGCAGAGGCTCACCTGGCAGGCATCGTGTTTTTGTGCTGTCAGAGCTCGTCAAGGTCACTGGTTCAGCCTGGTTTGCTTTTCTGGAGGAGGAAGGGGCAGAGGAGGTGATGGCAAGGGCTTTGCTGGGAGGGTGGCAGGTCTCTGCTCTTTCCTCTGAATTCTCCTACTTAGGCCCTGCCTAGAAAGCCCTAGAGCCTGTGCCCCAAGGCGCCTAGTTTCCTTGGCAGGAAGTGGATGGCCTCCAACTTCCGGGAGGCCAGGAGCCAAGAGGTCCTGATGCACCCCTCCTTCAACTGCATTTAACTCTCTGTATGACCTTGGGCAAGTCACTCCCATCAGCTCTCCAGGCCTTCTGGACAAAACAGGGTAATAACAGCATTAATGCTTATTGGTAGTTCCCGTGTATACCGTGTAGATCCATGGTTCCCAATCTTTTTGACACCAGGGACTGGTTTCACGGAAGACAATTTATCAACAGACAGAGGGCAGGGGATGGGATGGTTTGGGGATGATTCAAGTGCATTTACATTTATTGTGCACTTTTTCTATTATTATGACATCAGTTCCACCTCAGATCATCAGGCATTAGATCCCAGAGGCTGGGGACCCTGTTATAGAGGCTACCCTTCTAATCCTCCCCACAGCCCTGTGAGGTGGGTACTAGCAGGATTCACATTTTACAGGAGAGGAAACTGGAAGGCAGAAGCACACACAACCAGTGAGAGGGGGAGACAGCATCTGAACCAAGCAGGTCTGGGCTGGAGCCTGCACTCTCAGCCCCTTGCCAGACGCCTCTGTGAAACAGGACAGGCCCGAATGCACGAGAAGGGAAAGGAGTGATTAATGCCTGCCCATCACCTACTCTGCTAAAATCACTGTGCCTTTGATAGAGAGGACCTCACATAACCCTGGCCACAAACCTGCTATCGGATTCTGTTCTTCAGTCTGAAGTTAGGGCAGGGAAACGGAGGCACAGAGAGGTCTGGGACTTGCCTAGGGTCACAATCTGAGTCTACATCAGAACCCAGCTCTCTAGCCTCAAGGCCTAGACTAGGTGATCCACACTCACCTCCCCCACCCCACCCACTGCCCCGCTCTGGTTCACAGAGCTTAAGACCCTGCTCTGGCCACAGGCCATGGGCAGTGAGGTCACAGATGTTCTCAGTACTTCACCCCATGAGACGCCGGGAGCCCCCAAGCTGACCTCCTGCTGCCTCCATCTTCCCTTCCTGAATGAGACCAACCCTCTACCAGGGCCTGGACACTCTTCCTTGCTCTGGATCTGTCCATCCTTAACCCCCACATCTCCATCTGGTGGCTCTTTGCTTTCCTATATTATGGACAAGAGGAAGAATAACGTTTGCTATTCTTGTGTGCTCATGGGTGCTTAGTTGCCTCGCCGCGTCTGACTCTGTGCAACCCCATGGACTTCAGCCCTCCAGGCTCCTCTGTCCATGGAATTTTCCAGGCAAGAATAGTAGAGGGGGTTGCCATTTCCTACTCCAGGGGATCTTCCCTACCCAGGGATCGAACCCACCTCTCCCATATAGCCTGCATTGGCAAGCAGATTCTCTACCTCTGAGCCACCTGGAAAGCCCTTTCTATTTTTACTGCTCATTCATTTACCCACATTAAATGACTCTGATACTGACAATCACCAGTCGGACATATTGGTCAGCATTCCTGTGTCCCAATTTCACACAGAAGAAAGAGGGGGGAGGCTCAGAGAACTTAAGTGACCTGCCTAGAGTCACTCAGTTTTTAAGCCAGAACTCCAATCTATGCCTTCCAAATCCAGGGCTCTATAGAGACCTCAGAGGTCAATTAAAGTACTTTAGAAACGAAAAAACTGAGACCCAGACATGACACATGTCCTGGTCAAGGTCACAGCCATCCATGGCAGAACTGAGACTGAAATTCACAGCTCCTGACCCATAACACCAAGTCCTCATGTGAATAACAGTGGGAACCAATTATACTCCCTCAACTGACAATGGGGGTTCATGATGCCAACACCACCGAGAAGCAAAGGCAGACGCTGTCAAACCCAGGGTGAACCCCCATTCCACAATGAGGTCTGCACCTGGACCTTCCTGTCTCCGGGACAGTCTTCTGGTGGGGAGGGTCTGGGGAGCCAGACAGCAAATGAAGGCAAAGTGTAAAGCTGGGGGACTCTGCACCCTGCACGTCAGGTCTTTTTAGAACTTGCTGGAGTGGGAGAGCCAGCCTGGGCTGAAAGTGCCAGCTCAGGAGAGAAATGATTGCCTGGGATGTGTGTTTAGTGACAGTTCAGAATGAATAAGTGAGCACAGGAATTCAGGACATAGATGAGCAGCATCCTTGAATTCTCAATAAATGGAAATACATATATATATATATATATATATATATATATTTCTCAAAGATAAATCCACATCAATGTCACCTTTTTTACTGTGGGTCTTACAGCTCTGCTTCCTATTCTGCCAAGCCCCAGGGGCAAGGTGGGAGGCGGAGTCTGGCTCTGAGGGCTCACTGCTGGGACCACGCTCATATGCTCACCAGTGGAAGCCTGGAATCCACTGAAGGTAAGGACAGTCCACCTGCTCAGGGCTCATCCTTATGGATGCTGGGGTCCCCTCTTTCCAGTTCTGCCTTTGCCTCCTTCCTCCTGGCCTTCACAGGGCCCCTTACCTACTGTGCCCTTATGTTCCTGTCTGCCAGCTGGGCACGTATGTCTATGTCACCAACAGAAAAAGTGCACCAGGCAAGCAAAAGGTGTCCCCGCCCAGGAGATTTTTGTTCAGCAATTTCACATCTGGACTGAAAAGCTACTGCAAATCTTTACCGCATCACTGGCTCTTTGCAGGCTGCTCTTATTCCTCACCAGGAATATTCCTTACCCCTTTTAGACAGAAAAGCAAATTGGCAGCTGAGAAATCAAAACCACTGAGCTCCAGAAGCTATTAGAGAGCTCTTAGAACTGGTGCACTCTCTCTCCATGTTCAGGGTACTGAGAACAGTGCTGAGTCGCTGCTCACACAGTAGGGAGTTTTCCACTTAGGAGGGGCCCAGAAATAAGGCACATCCATCATTGATATTGTTGTTGTTTGGTCCCGTCCAACTCTTTTGCGACCCCACGGACTCCTCTGTTCATGGGATTTCCCAGAAAAGAATACTGGAGTGGGTTGCCATTTTCTTCTCCAGGGGATCTTTCCCACCCAGAGATCAAACTCGGATTCTTTACCACTGAGCCACCTAGAAATCTCTACCTCCACCAGTGCTAGGAGCCCAAGCCCCATGAGACGATCTGGGAAACCCAGGTTCCAAACATTGTTGGAGGTAAACAAAGGGAAAAGCATAGCAACAAGGCCCAGAAATTCCAGAGAATTCCAAATGTGTCCCTCCCCACTCTCCTTCCCTAGGAGAGTCCCAGGAAAAGTTCAGGCTGGGAACGTGCGAGGATTACACCTGGAGCGGCTCTCATTCAGGGCAGTGGCCATGAGCGACCAGGTCTCTGCCCCAGAGGGCTGCCCCGAGGCTATCCGGCTGTCGCAGCCTCTCCCTGCGCTGTCCCTCTGTCCCCCTCCCCCCGCCCCCCCGCCCCCACTCCCCCGCGCAGACTCACCTTTGGGCAGCTTGGACACGTTCTCCTGGATCCAGGAGAAGAGGTGGGCGAAGTCGCAGTCGCAGAGCCAGGGGTTCCCGTCGAGGCGCAGGGTGCGCAGCGCGGGGAGCGCGGTTAGGGCGGCCACGTTGAGGCTGCGCAGGTTGTTGTCGTTGAGCTCCAGCACCTGCAGCGACTCCAGGGTCTCGAAGGCGGCCTCGTGCACACCAGCCAGGTTGTTGTTGGCCAGGCTTAGCTTGACCAGCCGCCCGGCCGAGCGGAAGGCGCCGGCGCCCAGCTGGGTCAGGTTGTTGTAGCTGAGGTCGAGGAAGGCGAGCTTGGCCGAGCCGCTGAACGTACCCTCCTCCAGCGAGCGCAGCGAGTTGTTCCTGAAGTCCAGGTAGACCAGGTCGCCGTAGAAGATGAAGAAGTCCTCGGGGATGTGCTGGATGCGGTTACCAGCCACCAGCAGTTTGCGCACGTCCAGGGGGAAGGGATCAGGCACGCTGGGCAGTCCGCGGTCGCGGCAGTCCACGGTGTGCGGGTCGGTGCAGGCGCAGCCCGCGGGGCACGCGTGTCCGGGCTGGAGCAGCAGCAGGAAGCTAAAGAGCCCCAGCGCCGCGGCGGCGGCGCCGGTAGGGGCGCGGGGGGCGGCGCGGGGGCGCATGGCCTGGGCCCGCGCGAACGGCGGCGACGCGGACGCGACTCGGGTTGAGCCCTGGCGCGGGGCGGCTCGCGGGACCCCAGAGGCCGGGCGCCGGGAGGGCGTGCGCCCGGGAGAGCGGGGGCGATGGAGCGCAGCGCGGACCTACCCCGGGAGCCCGAGCGGCCGGGGCGGAGGTGGGGGAACTGGGGACCACGGAGGGAGGGGCGACGGACTCGCGAAGGATTTACCCGAACAGGAAATTAACCCGCTGGAAAATCCCGGAGGAGAGGCGGGAGCGGTAAGGGTAGCGGAGTGGCCATCGCCAAACGCGGCCCCGCCCGGGCAGCTTCTTTCCGTCACCGGGCGATAAGACCTGTCGCGCAGACTTGGCGCGGGACACTCGACGACCAAGTTCAATTCCCACGAGCCCCCAACCCCAGTGGATTTCTGAGGGCGTGTCGGGGGCGTGCCCCCCCTGCCCCCCGCCCGCCAGGTGCCAAAGCTCGCTCCCCGCGCGCCACCCCTGCTGCAAACGGGAGCGCGACCTGTGTCCCTCTGGCTCTGCGCCCGGTGCAATTCTGGCAGGCTCTCGTGGGGAGGTGGGGGGGCGCCGTGCCCGAGTCTGCCGAGCCGGCATTGGGCGGGTCTCCAGCGGGCTCCAGGGAGCTTCAGGGTGGCTGACCTTCCTACCTCGTTTCCTCTGGCACTTAACCCCTCTCACGGAGGCTGGCGGGGTCAACCGAGGCTGGCGCTACCAGGGCTCCCGCTGTGGCCCGAAGGAAAGCCAGGACCAGTCAGCAGTTTCCACGCTGGCCCGAGTGTGTAGGGGACCTGGCAGCCACCGGGCGCGGATCTTCTGCTGGTCTAACCAAGGCCTAACCGAGAGGCCGCCTGGCCTGGGCTCAGAGGCCCGGGTTTCCCGTTGTGTGGCCCGGGTACCTGTGCTTCCTCCTCTCTGGACCCCGTGCACCCCGTCTGTCAAATGGGAGACAGTAATATGTATGACTCCAGCTTGTGGGGAGGAAGACAGAGTCAAGAGAAAGAGTTTAAGGATGAGCTCTTCCCTGCTAATTTCTACCCTCTCCCCAGCAAAACCCCAGCTTTGGTCCCCAAGGTAGGTGGTCAGAGAGGACAGCAAGTAGTACGTGAGTTTAGCCCTCATCACTTCACCCACCCCTCAAATCAAACTCCCTTCCCTCTCCAGCCCCATTTTAGAAACTCTTCTAAGGAGAAGTCCTCACAGAGCCACCAAGAGATGGTTCTGCTGTTGGCTATTTTGGTCCAAATGTCCTGTAATTGATAAGCTCCCACTGGACCAAAATAACCTAGCAACAGCTGTTGGGCAGCAGGCCCCCAATACCCTGCCCTGGGCCCTGGCCCCTGGCCCCAAGCAGATTGGTGGAGGCTTGAATTCTGAAGCCGCAAAGCTAAGCCCTCGGCCTTTTCCCAAAGGTATGTGAGGCCTGATGCTTTCCCAATGGATCAAAACCCTGAGCCTCTGGGACTGAGCCAAGGGCTCAACAGAGAATGAGTGTTTGCAGGAACCCTGGGAGAGAAGGGGTACAGAGCCCTGGGGGAAGCTTTGAGGGACTTGGGGTCCTGTTTACACCCCCAGCCTCCATGCCAGACCTCCTGAGTTTCCTGTCTGTCCCCACTCTCTTGGGGTCTCTTGTCTTTGTCGTCCCCAGCTGCAAGAGCTCAGCCCCGACTCTGGTCTCTGGCGGTGTTAATGATGCGTTATTGCAGTGTCAAAGCAAAGGCCAGTGACAGAACAAACAGGTCCCCCCCATTGCAACAATCCAGGACCACTCTGGAAGCATCTGCTACACCCTCCACTCCTCGAACCTCAAGCTCAGCTCTGATTCCTCACTCCAGCATAGAGGGGAACCTATTTCTTACTGGTTTGAGCCCCTAACATCACTGCTACAGGGCACCTGCATTTGACTGGGCTGCCATTTTGCATGTGCCTGTGTGTCTGAGTGTGTATCAACCTTCCCTGCCAGTTGATCTGGTTGGCTGGAGCCCTGGCCTGAGTGTCAAGCTCCTGGACTTGGTCCTGGCCCCACTACTGGCTATAGAACTTTCCACAGGCTGCTCGATCTCTCTGGGGAAATACTACCCAGCCTGGGATGCCTGAAGATCAACTCTGCAGAATTTCAAAAACTCTGGTGAGAATTGAGGCTTTATGTATGAGGAGGTCACCCAGAGCAAATGCCACAGTTCTTGGCAATGAAGTCAGTGATAGCCCTAGTTCTTTTGCACTGAGCAGAAACTGGTGACTTTGATTAATGGAAACAGGTGAATTTCTACCTAATAAATGCAGAGCCTTTAGCAAGGGCCTGCAAAACGGGGATGTGCAGTGGTAAGATAATAAAAGGGTCCTCGGTAAGGAGAATGCTGAGAAATGACACTCTTGGCCTTGACTGCCTCCTCTTGAAACTAGAGAGAAAATACCTTCCCTCTCCCCTTTCACAGCTGATGTGAAGCCACGTGGGGAAATATTGGTTTGGAACGTGAGCTGGAAAGTGTTTGGAGAGACAGTGCATATAAAAATGGCCATAAGTCTTGCTGTGGCAGGAACGCCTTGCTTCTTGCTTTGAGTGTCCCCCAAGGTGCCTTGAATTTAAATCAAAAGCCATTTTTCATGAATAAAAGCAGGAACAGACATGACTAGGGTTCGTGGGATGCAGGGAACCCCTCCCCATATTCCAGGACTCTCATTCCTTGGGAAAATGCAAGGTTTGCCACCTCTGATGCTCCCCCAGCAAGGAAAACATAGCTGTGACCTCAGCAAGGTCACACCGTGAGTCGGAGATAGCTGCTGGAAATAGAACACAGGCAACCGACTCCCCAGCTCCCTCCCCTTGAAGGGGGCCTCTTACAAGCCCAGGAAAAAACACTGCAAGTGATGTGGACAGATCTTCAGGGACTCGGTTTGTCAACTCCCTTTCTATATTTATGCCCAGAGTCAACACACTTTGTGATTCCTGATCAAGAGGTTCAAAACAGGGGGACAAATACCCAAGGTATCATGTTTTCAAAACCTGATGTCACACGTTCCCCAAGTCACCAAGCAGAAACCCTGGCTCCTCTTCTGAGCTCCCCAAGCTACGGAGCACTGCCTATAAGTGGCCCCTGGTCTGACTCCCCCTGAAATTGGGCCTTGGAAGCTATGTAAATGGGCTTTCCTTGGTGGCTCAGGCAGTAAAGAATCTGCCTGCAATGCAGGAGACGTAGGTTCAGTCCCCGGGTTGGGAAGATACTGTGGAGAAGGGAATGGCAACCCACTCCAATATTCTTGCCTGGAGAATTCCATGGACAGAGGAGCCTGGCAAGCTACAGTTAGTGGGGTCACAAAAGAGTCAGACACTACTGAGCAACTATAATGTGGGTGGGGTCCCCAGGAAATCCCCCACATGGTATCTTGTCCCTAAGCAAAAACCATCTGGTTGTGAGATCAGCCCTCTTGGTTGCTAGACTGACCTCTACATTAGTCCACATCCTAGGCCCTAAATTGTAAACAAGATGATCCCAGTATGGTATGTGCTGGAGTCTGAATTTGGGTACAGGCGCTAGGTTTGAATGATAAGAGCGTGGCTGCTGTTTGGTGATGTCATTTGGGTTACTGGCACGTATCACCTCTGATGAACGCCTGGCTGACCTGGCACCCCGTGGACCCCAAGAACGGAGATGTGCCCTGGCCCTTTGCCTGGGGGCAGGCTGACTCCAGGGAACTGGCTTTCTGCCCCAGGACATTGCTGTGTATCTGTGCCCCCATTAACTGTCTAACACCAAGCTCTTTGTTCCCACCCACTGCCCTTCCCAGCTATCACCACCAGGGGGCTCCATCCACCGCTTGTATAGGTGAGAACTGAACCCTTCCTCTCTCAAGGCGCCAGCTGTGTCCTCGGTTAGTTTGGGGTGGTGAGAGGAACAGTTTTGTTTTGCTCCTCTCTGGCAAGTCTGGACCCACTTTTTGGAAGAAAAGCTCTTGCCCCTGTTTCACCCCTGGAACTGGGAAACGGATCCTTAACCAGCCGCAGTGGGAGGCAGATGGTGCTTGTGGTGGTTGTTATTTAGTCGCTAAGTCATGTCTGACTCTTTGCGATCCCGGGGACTGGAAGATGCCGAGGAGAAGGAAATGGCAACCCACCTCAGTCTTCTCGCCTGAGAAATCCCACGGACAGGGATGGTTGTGGTTAAGAACATGGATTTGGAGTCACACAATCGGGTCAAACTTGGCTCTCTTGTTCCCTGGCTCAGTCACCTCTAGCAAGTTGCTTGATTTCTCTAAGCCTCAGTTTTCCCATCAATGAAATGGGATAACACTAGTGCCTACTTCACTGGGTTGTTATGAGGATTAAACGGCGTATCTGTGGAGTGCTTAGCAGTGAGTTTGACATGATAAATGGCCACTTAGTTATCTATTTCTTTATTTTTTCACCGATAGCACATAAATATTTAATGGAGGTGGTGTTCTTTAGTTAAAGAATAGTGTTTGCCTGAAATATATTTGCCTGTGTGTGTGTGTGTGTGTGTGTGCACATGCAGTTGTATCCAACTCTTGGCGACCCCATGGACTGTAGCCTGCCAGACTCCTCTGTCCATGAGATTCTCCAGGCAAGAATACTGGAGTGGGTTACCCTTTCCTACTCCAAGGGATCTTCCTGACCCAGAGATCAAACCTGCATCTCTTGAGTCTCCTGCATTGGCAGGCGAGTTCTTTACCACTGACCCACCTGGGAAACTCATATTTGCTGCAGGTACATATGTATATTTGTCCTAACATTCTAGAATCAGTTTTAATAACTCTCCCTGCCCTGAACCTTATTCCAAATGTAGCATCTCACACACACACACACACACACACACACACTCCTTTAGACCTCTCCAGCTCTGGCTGACTTTGCGAGCCCAGTTGTAGGTGAGCAGCTTCCAGCATCCTGGCTTGGTTGGCCTGAGCGTGGGCAGACTAATGAGACCAAGGACACGGGGTCAGTCCCTCAGCCCGGCACAAGGAGACATCTGTTCTCTGCTCACGGCCGCTGCTCCTAGTGCTGGCCAGCCATCCAGCAAATGTGTGACCTTGGTTAAGGAGGATGGAGATGGTGCCACCCTGTCTCCCGCAGGAGAAAAACACGGAGCATACATCCCACGAGTCAAGGGCACCATCATCCCACAGGCAGGACGCTCAGGTCACAGCAAGCTCGGGACTCATTCAGGCTTCCTCTCCCCTCACACCCACCTCCTGTCCACTGACAAGGCCCCTTGGTGCTATGTCTCTGCTTCCGCTGGGACCTCCTTCGCCCAGACAGGCATCGTCTTTTACAGAAGCCCCCACTGGCCTTTCCTGCTTCCAGCCTTGCCCAATCCCCACTCATTCTCCAGAAAGTCAAAGTAAGCCTTTGAAAATATACACTGGACCACATCACCTTCCTGTCCAGACACCCCCATGGCTTCCTGCGAGTGGTAAACAGACTTCTAAGGAAACCCCCAGTGATCCCCACTAATCCCTGAATGAGGGCATGACTTGTAACTTGCTTCTTTTTTTAACTTTTTATTTTATATTGGAGTATAGCCGATTAAGGGCTTCCCTTGTGGCTCAGCTGGTAAAGAATCCACCTGCAATGCGGGAGGCCTGGGTTCGATCCCTGGGTTGGGAAGATCCCCAGGAGAAGGGAAAGGCTACCCACTCCAGTATTCTGGCCTGGAAAATTCCATGAACTGTATAGTCCATGGGGTCGCAAAGAGTCGGACAGGACTGAGCGACTTGCACTTTCACATAGCCGATTAACAATGTTGTGATAGTCTCAGATGGACAGCAGAGGGACTCAGCCATACACATACGTGCATCCATTCTCCCCCAAGCTCCTCTCCCACCCAGGCTGCCACATAACATTGAGCAGAATTCCCTGTGCTCTACAGTAGGGCCTTGTTTGTTATCCATTTTAAATAGAGCAGTGTGTGCATGTCCGTCCCGAACTCCCTAACTCTCCCCCCACCCGTATAACTTGCTCCTGACATGTTGGCCAAGGTGAGGGATGCCATTTCTGTGACTCAATCATGAGAGACAGTGACTTCCACCTTGCTATCAGATCCTCTCTGCCGTCACTTTGGCTCATGTGCTCTGATGAAGCGAGCTGCCATGTTGGAGAGTCCTCCATAGCAAGGAGCTAAAGATGGCTCAGGTCTACCAGCCCACAAGGAACTGAGTCCTACCAACAACCACATAAGCCCAGTAAACATTTTCGCTGCAGCCTGTCAACAAGACTAAGCAGAAGACCCACTGAAGGCCTGTCAGACTCCTGACCCACAGAAACCATCAGATTAAAATGTTTGAGGGATCTTTTTGTTTTGGCCACATCATGCAGTGTGTGTGATCTTAGTTCCCCAAGCAGGGATCGAACCCACACACTCTATGTTGGAATCATGGAGTCTTAACCACTGGATTGTCAGGGAAGTCCTTGGTTTTTGTTTTATTTTTATTTCTTAATTTTATTTGTCTTTGGCTGTGCTGGGTCTTTGTTGCTGGACAGACTTTTTTCTCTAGTTGTGGAGTTGGGGGGCTAGTCTCCAGTTGCAGTGCTTGGGCTTCTCATTGCAGTGGCTTCTCTCGTTGGGGAGCATGGGCTCTAGGGTGCTAAGGCTTCAGTAGTTGCAACTCCCGGGCTCTAGAGCACAGGCTCAATAGTTGTGGCTCATGGGCTTAGTTGGAGAAGGCAGTGGCAACCCACTCCAGTACTCTCGCCTGGAAAATCCCATGGACGGAGGAACCTGATAGGCTTGTCCTGATAGCCTGATAGTCGCTTGTCCAAGACTGAGCGACTTCACTTTCATTTTTCACTTTCATGCATTGGAGAAGGAAATGGCAATGCACTCAAGGGTTCTTGCCTGGAGAATCCCAGGGACAGAGGAGCCTGGTGGGCTGCCGTCTATGGGGTCGCACAGAGTCAGGTATGACTTAATAGCAGCAGCAGGAGCAGCAGCATGAGCTTACTTGCTTCACAGCATGTGGGATCTTCCCACATCAGGGATGGAACCCATGTCTCCTGCATTGGCAGACACACTCTTTATGACTGAGCCACCAAGGAAGCCTGTTTTTATGTTTTGTTTTGTTTTAAATCGCTAAATTTCTGGGGCATTTGTTACACAGCAAGAGCTAGCTAATACACCTTGGCACTTGGAATAAAACTCTACCAGACCCTGCATGCTCTGCCCCACGTGCCTCTCTCGCCCATTTTGGACCCCTCTCCCCCTGGCTCACCACCCTCCAGCCACTCTGGTCTTTTTGTACATCTAATTTATCATGTTTGTTCCAACCCCAGGACCTCTGAATGTGCTGTGCCCTCGGGCTGGAACACTTCCTGCCCCACTCCACGCCCAGCTTTTGGCATGGTTGGTGCCATTTGGTCATTCAGATATTCTCAGCCCAAATGTCACCTCCTCTGACTGGCCTCCGCTGAGCTCCTTCTCCCCCTGCATCACTTCTGTGCTACCACCTAGTTTTGTTTTCTTCAGAGCATTCCTTACCACCTGATATTACCTAGCCTGCTAGATAATTTACTTATTCACTTTACCTCCTGCCACTGAAATAGAACTTCTAAGAGGACATTTTGTCGTTGTTGTTCAGGTGCTAAGTCATGCCCAACTCTTTGTGACTCCATGGACTGTAGTATACCAGGCTCCTCTGTCCTCCATTATCTTCCAGAGTTTACTCAAATTCATGTCCACTGAGTTGGTGATACCATCCAACCATCTCATCCTCTGCCTCCCCCTTCTCCTCCTGACCTCAGTCTTTCCCAGCATCAGGGTCTTTTCCAGAGCCAGCTTTTCCCATCAGGTGGCCAAAATATTGGAGCTTCTGCTTTAGTAGTCTTGCCTGGAGAACCCCATGGACAGTATGAGGACACTACATTGCCCCAGTTCCTAGAATCAGCCCCAAAATATAATAGGCATTTGGAAAATGCTTGATTAATTTCCATCTACAAATGATATTTTTCCACTAGGCCACCAGTTTCTCCATAGCTCCCAGTGGTGTTTCACCTGGAGATGCCCACCCACCTCCTAGAGGGAGCAAGGACCTTCATCCCTTCATAGGTGACCTCAGCTCTGGTCTCATGGAGGGAGAGGGATTCATATGTGGAACACAAAGTGCCAGCTGTATGCTTGAAGTAGCCTGGGAGTTTGGGCTCCCCCAAACACATTTTTAGCTACACTCCACCCCATCAAAGCCCACAGCACTTTATTGCATTTACCTTCAAGTCTTCACACACATTCTCTTTCCTGCTTGCCTCTTACTCTGTTTGCAGTTTGGCTCAAGGAAAGTTAGCCTCCTCCAGGGAGCCTTCAAGAATTGTTCTGAACAATTCCCTGTTCCCTTATGATCCATCCCGGGAGAACAGGTGCTGTGTTAGGTATGGGGGGTAAGGATGAAGCAAGGATGGCCCCATGCTCAAGGAGCCCCTAACTTAGGAGGCAGCCATTGGAAGAGATAACCACAATTTGGTTACAGTTCAGGACTTACCTGTCTGTCTGAAAACTCCAACACATGCTGCTTTGTTAACCCACTGAAATGGGCAATAAATTGGATAGAGTTGGAGCTAAAAGCATCGGCCTGTGGGCCGGTCAGGATGCTTTCCAATCCTACTTCCATCACTTCTAGACTGCATCTTTTCTGCAGGTTATCTCTCAAAGCTCCAGTGACTTCATCTGTAAAATGGAGACTAATTGTATCCACCTCGTAGGGTCACCATGAGGATGAAATGAGATAATGTACAAATTAGCAAGTTAACACATCAACCGGGTGTTCAGAGTAGCAACACCTGACCTGTCCTCTGTTTAGATGCCTCCTGCAACAAACGTCTGTTGCCTGCTTAATATTCACAAGAAAGGCATTGACCTGGGTTCTGAGGAGCTAAAGATAGAGTAGACTGCCTCCGCTCTCAGGTGACTCACAATCTCTTTGAAGAGACAGGACACACAGCAGCAGCAGAGAGCAGACAACTCAAGGACTCACTGTGTGATAACTGCCAACAAGCCTCATGAGTTCATAAATGTCACGAGCATCAGGAGGAACCAAGGAAGCTCGGGTTGGTATGATTGGGGAAATGTACATCTGACACCATTAACAGTATTTTCTAAATCAGATTTTGGAGCATATTTGGCTTCATGCTCTGTACTCTGGCATGTGGCATTCCCTCTGCCAGTCCACCTGGCAGGTGCCTGCTCGCCCTTCCAGACACTGTGCATTTCTTTAGGTGGCCTTGCCCTTCCCAGGTGCAGCCTCCTTCACCTCTCTTGCTCTCCAGGCTTCTATCACTGTCCCTTGCATGTGCTGGGGCATTTATTGATGACATGTCTGTCTCCCCTGCTGGATATTAGTGAATTCTGGTGTGAGAAGAAAGGTCCTTAGAAACAAGGACTACAGGAAAAGGTCCTTGTGAACAAAGTGGGTGTCTTTTACATCTTTAAATCTTGGAACCCAGCACAGGTCAGCTGCTCCATATCTTTGCCTGATGAATAAATGAGTGTAGGCCTATATAAATGAATGATTCTGCCATTTCGAATGATACTCAGGCAAAGAATACTTGAAGTCTGAATTGCTTTGGAAAGCTCAAGTGGTATGAGATATCTGTAATTATACCACAGAACGGTTCATTCAACCCTACAAGTACTACATGCCTGTTCTGTGGCCCTGTGGCTGCTGCTCCCTGCTCACTGCCACCACCCCACCCCAGTAATAATGACAATGACCCCAAGCCTTCTCATTAACCATTTACAGGACTGCAAAGCCCTTTACACCCATGATCTCAAAGCAGTTGTCAGAGATGCAGACCAGATGTCATTGTATCCATTTTACAGAAACCTAGCCTCGGAGGGCTCACTGAACAGTCAGCTTGCACAGCTGGGGAGCTCCAAGGATGTTTGACACTCCCACTCCAGGAACAAGTTCCCTGTGCTCTTTTTGCAACTCTTGTGGCCAAATGGGAGCTGTTAATTACTAATAATGATGGGAGGTGGTTAGATGGCTGCTGATTAGGTGGACTGATTGGCTATAGCCTCAGAGTCTGAAATTGTTTATTTTCGTAAAGTCACATATATCTGATTGCAGAGCAGTATTAAGCCACCCTCACTAGCCACCTCTGCCCTCGGGGCCTCCATCCTGCCAATATGTGCAGACCCCCACCTGCACACACACCCCCTCCTTCCAGCCAGGTGTGTCTTTCTGAGAGTGTAAATGAGGAACAGAACGTGACATAACCCGAACAGGGTATAAAGCCACTAGAATTCTTTCTAGTAAATGTGGAGGTACAATGGAGCTATTTTTGTGTGCGTTTGCATGTCATTTGCATATATTTGCATGTATTTTCTCAAAGCCATCACACCAAGTTCATGAAACAAACAATTAATAGGTGAATCCACTTCATCTGTGCCAGCCAGTGGCAGAAGTGGACACATTAATGATTTGTAAAGCAAATAATAATTAAACTGTGTACAAAATACAGTGGTATTGAGAAAGAAGGGAATGATAATTCTACCTAGATGGGAAGGATCAGACAAGATGTCACAGAATAAGTGACAGCTGACTCAGGTTTTGGTTTTTCTGTCTTTTTTTTTTTTTTTTAATTGAAGTATAGTTGACTTACAGTGTTTCAGGTGTATAGCAAAGTAATTCAGTTACTATACATATAGCTGACTAAGGTTTTGAAGGATGAACAGAAGTTCTCCAAACAGTTGGGGATTCTGTTCCAGGTAAGGAATATTATTCCAACAAGAAAGAGCTGTGTGCATAAAAGCACAGAGGTCTTATGAAATAATTTAGAGTTTGGCCATAAATGTTTGAGAAAGGCTACTAAAGATTGAAAGAAAAAGAAGTCAGCAGAGGATGAGAGAGTTGGATAGCATCACCAACTCAATGGACATGAACTTGGGCAAAGTCCAGGAGATACTGAAGGACAGGGAGATTGGTGTGCTGCAGTCTAAGGGATTGAAAAGAGTCAGACACAGCTTAGTGACTAAACAATGACAGCAACAACTAAACCTCTAAAATCACTGCTGGGAGGTAACCCAGGCCTCCTGATTCCTAGTTTACTAGTTTGGGACCTTCTTTTGCAGTTGTCCCAGGGTCTGACTGTCAATCTTGGAGTTTTATACAAGGATTTTTAAAGCTCTGATTACTGAGCTTCTATTCCCGTGCATTCACCCAGCAATGGGAATGACTGAACGCATTCATCCTAAAGGGACTCAAACACTGGGGACACAGTGACACCCTGAGGCCTGATCCCCAACATGAGAAAGGGGCTGGAGAGAAGAGAGCTGGCTGCAGCAGGAAGGCCACAGTACATTTTGAGGCCAAGAGTCTGGACTTTGTTCTGAGCCTTTGAAAAGTTTTATACTGGGAAGAAATATAATTGGGTGTACCTTCTAGAGAGAAGACCGTGAGGACAGCATAGAGATTGAGGTGGGGGGGATGGCAAGACTCTTTCACAGCAATTCAAGGGGGTGATTATATCACCAGGACTCCGAGGACTCTACCTACCCAAGAGAAGGAACAAGGTGAATCTACCCCAAAACATCTAAGCTAATGCTCCCAGCAGCATTGCTCATCATTGCCCCAAAACGAAACAACCCAAATGTTCACCCACTGGTGAACAGATAAACAAAGTGTGGTATGTCCATACAATGGAATAGTATTTAGTAATTACAAAAATAATGAACTACTGGTCCGTGGTACAACATGGATTAATCTTGCATTACACTAAGTGAGGGTTTCCTAGGTGGCTCAGTGGTAAATCATCCACCGCCAAAGCAGGAGATGCAAGAGACAAAGACTGGGTCCCCAGGTTGGGAAGTTCCCCTGCAGGGGGGAATGGCAACCCCCTCCAGTATTCTTGCCTGGAAAATGCCATGGACAGAGAAGCCTGGTAGGCCACAGTCCACGGGTCTCAAAAAGTCAGACACGACTGAGCAGCTGACCGAGCACTTGCAATGCTAAGTGAAGGAAGTCAATGAGAAAGACCACGTATTGTAAGATTGCATACACATGAATTGTCCAGAATACACAAATCCTTACACAGAAAGCAGAACTGCCCACAGACAACAGTAGAAGTGGGGATTAACACACACAAGCATAAGGAAACTTTTTGGGGTGGTGGAAATATTCTGAAACTGAATCACGGTGATGGTCGCAGAACTTATAAATTTACTAAAAATCATTGAGTTGGACACTTACAATGAACAAATTTGGTGGTATGTAAGTTATATTTCAGTAAAGTGTTTTAAAACAAGAGTGATGATGGGGTCCTGAACTAGGATCTTGACCATGGGAGATGAGAGGCCAGAAGGAGGCTATGGGGAGGGTGGAAGGAGGTCTTGTCCACCACAGTCCCACTGACCTGCCCTCTGAACCCCAGATGCCCCAATCCTTCCTTTCCTGATGCACACTGGACAAGTTAGGCATATCACAGATCTTACTGCCTACCACAAAGCTGAAGTCAGTAATCAGGTTGAAAAGTTGAGTTTATGGATTTCCCTGATGGTCCAGTGGTGAAGAACCTGACTGCCAATGCAGGAGACACAGGCTCAGTCCCTGGTCTGGGGAGATTCCACGTGTCGTGGAGCAACTAAGCCCACGAGCTGCAACTACTGAAGCCCATGTGCCCTAGAGTCCGTGCTCTGCAAAAAGAGTGTAGCCCCACTCGCTGCAACTAGGGAAAGCCTGCTAGCAGCAATGGAGACCTAGCTCAGCCAGAAAGAAATGAGCAAATAAATAATTTTTAAAAATAAATAAATCATTTTAAAAATAAATAAATCATACAATGCCCACCTAAATAAATAGTATGCAGCTCTTAGAAATGTTATTGTTAGAAGACTGTTCAATGATATGGAAAATATCAAGTGAAAAGAAACTGTTTACAAAATGTTATGTGTAGGATAGTCCCAATTTTGTTTCACAGCCATGCATACAGAGAAAAAAAAATAGAACAGTTTAATTGGCATTTTATAATGAGGAAAAGTGTGCTCTCTGCTCAGTTGCTAAGTCGTGTCTGACTCTTTGTGACTCCAAGGACTGTAGCCCACCAGGCTCAGACTCTGTCCATGGGATTTCCTAGGCAAGAATACTGGAATGGGTTGCCATTTCCTTCTCCAATACAGAACAGTTTAATTAGCATTTTATAAAGATTGAGGGCAGGAGGAGAAGGGGACGACAGAGGATGAGATGGTTGGATGGCATCACTGACTCAATGGACATGGGTTTGGGTGGACTCCGGGAGTTAATAATGGACAGGGAAGCCTGGCGTGCTGCAGTTCATGGGGTCGCAAAGAGTTGGACACGACCGAGTGACTGGACTGAACTGAACTGAATGAGGAAAAGGGTATTAAAATCAAAACAAAAACCTTCAGTGGCTTACCTTTGTCCTTACAGAAAGTCTGAACACACATCAAGGTTTTCAGTGTTCCAAAGCCACCTCATCCTGGGTCTCAGTCTCCGGCCAGCCTCCCTCCTGCTTCTGAATGCAGTGGTCATTGGTCCTCTGTGCCTCTATCCTGCTGTTATCTCCCTGCTGAATGCTCTTCCCTGCTCTGTATCACCTCCGCACCAGGGCCCCCTTCCGCCTGCTCTGCTCCCCAGGATAGAATGGCCCCTACACGCACCTGTGTCCTTCTGGTCCTTGGCACATCCTCTGATGCAACTCTAGCCTCACTGAGTTATGATTCTTTGCTAACCTGTCTGTCTCTCACATGAAACCATGAGCTCCGAAAAGAGAGATTCCAAGACTCACCCTGTCAGCTCCCGTCCCATTTCAGGTGTAGAAGCCTGTCATTTTAATACCTAGGGCGTCCCAACCCTAAGTCAGGAATACATATTAAGAGTCTCTGTAGTGTCAAATTCAAAGAAGTGCCATCCTGTACCTGAAAGTAATTACAATACAATTTAAACCCTTGCTGCCATTTCTCAAGTAACAAGCCAGGGAAACTTTTTTAGATATCTCTGCTGTCTCATTCTCTTCTCAACTCTCTCTCTCTCTTTTGGTTAATTAATTTTTATTGAAGTATAGTTTATTAACAATGTTCTGTTAGTTTCTGCTGTAGAGCAAAGTGAATCAGTTATACATATTGACATATCCACTCTTTTTTTAGATTCTATTCTTCCGATATAGGTCATTACAGAGTTTTGAGTAGAGTTCTCTGTGCTGTTCAGTAGGTTCTTTTGGTTCGCTGTTTTATATCTAGTAGTGTGTATATATCAATCCCAATCTCCCAATTTATCCCTCTCCCCACCCCCGCCACTTTCCCTCTTGGCAACTATAAGTTTGTTTTCTACATCTGTGACACTATTTCTGATTTATAAATAGGTTCATTTGTACCATTTCTTTTAGATTTCACATGTAAGCAAAAATTCACACAGCTGTCCCAGAACCCTCCAAATCCCTCACTCTCCACTCTCTCTATAGCCTCAGCCCGCTTGCCTTTCCCATCCTGTCTCCTGCTCTTCCCCACTCATGGTCCCAATTTGGTATCGCAAAAGCCCAGGAAAGATAGAAAGGACAGAACCCTCCCAAGAAGATGGAGAGGAAGTGCTGTGAAGGCAGATACGCCATCATTCCTTAGCTGCTGGGCTGTGCAGGTGGGAAAGAAATTTCCAGTTCCTGGCGCTGGAATGCCCATTGTCACGTGATAGGTGAGCTGAAGATTCAAGGCTAAGAAAGGCGCCATGCAACACAGAGACCTTCCAAGGCCATGGCAGCCACAGCTCCCAGCACCGGATGGTGGGCCACGTCTCCTGCAACCTGGACGGAGCTGTCCTCAGTCGGTTCTCCCATCCCTCACAGGGAAAGAAGAGCAGCTCAGAGAAACTGAGCCTGGCTGACTCAGCCCCTCTCATCTCTCTCTCCTGGGAGCCATGTGCCTCCAAGCTGGGGGTTCACAGAGGTGGCACCACGCTGGCCCAGCTCTGCATTCACCTGGCACCTTCATCTGCCCGTCCGCTGTGGGCTGTCCACTTGCTGTCAGATTTAAGCCACCTTCTCCAAAGTCTTAGTAATAAAGATTAATGTTCCAGACCTCTATCCACTGACAGTTCTCTTGTTTCTCAGTTGATCCGGAACTCAGGTGGGGACAAGGATGGTACTTACCAGGCCACTTGGAATCCCACCACGTCCCTGCTCAGCCTCTTCCAGGCAAGCCTAATCTGTGCGGACGACGTTTTCTTACTTTTCTAAGCTGCCCAGATACTAGTTTTAACCATTCCTCCCCAAAGCAACCCTCTTCATTTCTGAAAATCAATAGAAAATCCACAGTGCTATTTCCCTCCCTTTTTTATTTACTCTGTTGGCCCTTGCTTGTCTCCTAGCTGAGTTCAAATCTGATTTTCCTAAAGTCATAAGAGGTTAGACCATTTTCTCTCTCTGGGTCCCACTTCCTCTCTCTGGACCCCAGTTTCCTTGCCTCATGTACTATGTCAACAACATGACTCCCTTCAAATTCTCCATGAGGATTAGATGGGATGCATCTGTGAAGCTCCTGATTTATTCTAAAAAGCTTCACAAATATCTGGCCCTCAGTTTCCTGAACCCCTGGAAACTGCGATCTATCCATTCTTCATTCAAATATGAAAGAGCTGAGAAGTCCGACACACCCGTTTTTCACTGAGAATGCTCCCCTCCTGGGATGGTGTGATAAATCAGATGAGTTCTGAGTCCTTTGGGGGGACTTTGGTCCTTTGGTGGGAATCCTATAAGCTTACATCCCTAGAAGATTTTGTATTTCTCTTGACAAGCACATAAGTAACCAATAGGTTTGGGGGTGCCAAAACACTTTTTCCTGAACTTTATGCAACATGCTCTAAATAAATGTCCTTTTTCTCGTTCACTGAAACAAACAACTTGGTTTCCCAGTTGAATTCTTGGAGGCAAGTTTGAAAGAATATACTGCAGACTGGTTCTCTGAGTGGGGAAAACATTCTTATTTCAGCTCACAGGTGGGAATAAACTGAACTAATTCTGATCAAGAAGTCTCTGAATTTATCCTACTTTTCCCAAAAAATACCAGTTCCCCTTATTCTCCATACTGCCAACATTCTGTTTCTGGGTCTTGATGGTAATTTATGATAGCCCTAGTGGGACTGTCACGTTTGGGGGAATCTTTGAAGTGCTTTACCCATTTAAATCAGGCCCTATCAATCACATTGTAGCCAGTGATGTGCTGTGTTTAACCATCTGCCTCTACCAAAAAAAAACAAAACAAAAACACATATTCCAAATATATATATGCATAAACAAATTAAAATTTTCACTGACATAAAAGATACATAGCACACAGTTTATGACTAATAATAGGTTATGCAATACCAGGACTTCCCTAAGCATCCAGTGGTTAAGGATCTAACTGCCAATGAAGGGGACACGGGTTCAATCCCTAGTCCAGGACGATCCCACATACCATGGAGCAATTAAGCCCACACACCGCAGCTGCTGAGCCCACTGCACTCTAGAGCCTGCGAGCCCCAACTACTGAAGCCCGGGCACCCTAGAGGCCAGGCTCCACAGCAAGAGAAGCAACCACAGCGAGAAGCCCACCACTAGAGACTAGTCCATGTGCAGCAACGAAGATCCAGGGCAGCCAAAAATTAATAAATTAATTAATTTAAAAAATTTCTAAAATTATGCAATACCTTTTCTTTTGAATTCCATAAGCCCAAGTCATTCTCACAGAATGTTTTCACTGATTTTTGTAGAATTCTTGAGCTTGTAGCAAACCTCTGGTCACAATTCAACCATGATTTGGCAAAATCAAACTACAAATAACTTCTCAATCACTGTCTGATTCAGCTAATTGGTTACTCATGTCACTGGCTACTGAGTGTAGTTCTAATGTGAATACTAATTGATCTCTTCATTTGCCTTAATAACTAAGGCAAAAGTAAAGCAATGAAGGAGTATGTGGTATTTCATTAATTATGTGAGCAACCGTTTTGCTGAATCAGGTAACAGTTTTCCGATAGAATATTTCCTTACTTTTTTGACTGGTCTCAATGTCATAACCACAGACACAATGCACTTTGCATTATTAGTGTTTTCCCATCACTTTCTTAAGTCTATGCAAATTTTTAAAAAGCCCAGCCAAGTAAGCCCTGATTTGCAAAGGTTTTCCAGCTTCTGTGGTGCAAACTCCCATCACGATAACCTCTTGCTACCAGCGTGATGATACTGAGTGTGGTTTGTTGTTGTTGTTCAGCCGCTAAGTCATGCCCAGCTCTTTGCAACCCCATGGACTGCAGCTTGCCAGGCTCCTCTGTCCACCATCTCCCAGAGTTTGCTCAAATTCATGTCTTTTGAGCTAGTGATGCTATCTAACCCTCTCGTCCTCTGCTGCCCCCTTCTGCTTTTGCCTTCAATCTTTCCCAGAATCAGGGTTTTTTCCAATGAATCAGCTCTTCGCATCAGGTGGCCAAAGTATCAAAGCTTCAGTTTCAGTGTTAGTCCTTCCAATGAATATTCAGGGTTGATTTCCTTTAGGATTGACTGGTTTGATCTTCTTGCAGTCCAAGGGACTTTCAAGTGTTTTCTCCAGCACCACAATTCAAAAGCATCAATTCTTTGGCCCTTAGCCTTTCTTATGGTCCAACTCTCACATCTATACATGATGACTGGGAAAAAACTATAACTTTGACTATACAGAACTTTGTCGGCAAAGTGATATCTCTGTTTTTTAATATGCTCTCTAGGCTTGCCACAGCTTTCCTTCCAAGGAACAAGAGTCTTTTAATATCATGTCTGCAGTCATCGTCTACAGTGATTTTGGAGCCCAAGAGAAGAAAATCTGTCACTGTTTCCACTTTTTCCTTTTCTATTTGCCAGGAAGTGATGGAACCGGATGTCATGATCTTAGTTTTTTTAATGTTGAGTTTCAAGCCAGCTTTTTCACTCTCCTCTTTCACCCTTGCCAAGAGACTCTTTAGTTCCTCTTCACTTACTGCCATTACAGTGGTATCATCTGCATATCTGAGGTTGTTATTTCTCATGGTAATCTTGAATATGGACCTGAGGATAAATATACAGTAGGAGAACATTGTTTAATAGACTTTCTACCATGCAGACATCTTAGATGTAAATAAACTCTTGAGCATAGATATTAATAATTAAATGTAGTTAAAAATTAGAAGATGATGAGCTTTGAGTATTTATTGCCTTTTTTTGCCATTTTAATATACTCAATTCAGTAGCAGTAAGTACATTCCCAATGTTGTTATGTAACCATCACCATTATTTAAAGAACTTTTTCAGGACCCCATCTGAAATCCCATACCAATCACCATGCCCCCACCTCCACCCCTAGACCCTAGCAAACACTAATCTGTTTTCTGTCTCTGTGGATTTGTTTACAGAGGATACTTCATATAAAGATAATCTTATAATGTGTGGTCTTCTGTGTCTGGCTTCTTTCACTGATGATAATGTTTTCAAAATCCATATTGTAGCGCATGTCAATACTTCATTCTTTTTCATGGCTGAATAATATTCCATTGCATGGATCTACCACATTTCATTTATCCATTTGTCTGTGGATGGACATTTGGGTTGTTTCTACATGTTGGCTATTGTGGATAGTGCTGCTATGAACACTTGTAATTGTCTTCATTTTTAATATGTTTGTAGCATTTGATTTTTAATAATGACTATTTTACTAACCAGCTTGCAAAATTCCTGAATATTTAATGATTGGCTCTTGGGAATGCATATGTACTGGTTCCAGGGCACCTTAGGCTGTCACCTTCCAGCCAGCTTCAGGCAGGAGACAGAGCTCTGAACTCTGAGCCAGCAGATCTGTGTTGTGGAGTCAGTGCAGCCTCTAACTCACTGTCATTTGGAGCAAGCCACAAAGCTCTCTCATCCTTGGTCTCATCTCGGAAATGAAACTCCAAGGCTAGATGGTGCCTAATGTCCCTTTCCCGAGGTTCTATAAACAAATAAGGTAGGGGGCCCCTGGAGAAAGAGAACCAGACATGGCTTTCTTGACTGAAGAAAAGGCATTTTTGGCCTAAGCCATTCTGTAACCTACGCCTGGTCGTAACACTTGTCCTTGAACAGATCTCAGTAAAAATGATCTTGAGGGAATGAGAGAACGAATTTCTATCAAACAAGAGAAGTAACAAAAGCAAAGATGACAAAGACTCTTGAGTTCCGTTTCAATGATAAAGACAAGCCTAGAGCACTTTCTTGAGCTGTTTTGCAGAACTTAAACCCCCAACTCCCACCCCCAGGTGCTCAACTACCAGATGAACTGGAATCTGAGGGGTGATGATGTGGTCCTTTTCTGACCCTCATGACTTCCATCAACCAAAGCTTGGACTCTGAACCGCCCAAGCCTTTTCATGAATATGCGTGTACTCTTAGCTTAAAACTTTCCTCATTGTGCATTTCAGGGAGATGCTGCTTTGGGAGAGATCCCTGGTGTTCTCCTTATTTGCTGCAAGGAATAAATCCTTCCTTCTCCACATCTTTACCTTGGTTGTGTCTTTTGGCTCATCACCCACCAAAAGGCAAACCCAGTTATTCGAGTAACCGTACCTTCTAATGAGTGGCCATGCTGGGCAAATACATGAAACAAGCTCACATTAACCACTCACCTCCCCAGCAGTTCAGGGGACTGAGCACCACTCTTCTGCAGGTTCAGAGCACTGGCTCCATTCCCTAACCCGAACCGTATATCAATTGCTACAGTCCTAAATAAAGTCTGCCTTTCCTTTTTTTTTTAATTTTAATTTTTTTGTTTTTGACTGTGCCGGGGTCTTTATTGCTGCATGGGCTTTCTCTAGCTGTGGTCAGCAGGGGCTACTATCTGGTTTTGGTGTGCAGGCTTGTCATTGCAGCAGCTTCTCTTGTTGTGGAGCACGGTCTGTAGGGCACGTGGGCTCAGCAGTTGTGACTCCCAAGCTCTAGAGCACAGGCTCAATAGTTGTGTTGCTCATGGCATGTGGAATCTTCCTGAACCAGGGATCAAACCTGTGTCTCCTGCATTGCCAGGCAGCTTCTTTACCACTGAGCCATCAGAGAAGCCCTAGTCAGTGCCTTTGATCTGCCGAGATCCTGGGGAAACAGATCCTGGGAACCCTTAGAAAAATCATCCCTCTGGGTCGTCCCAGTGCACCAGCCCCAAGCATCCAGCATCGTGCATTGAACCTGGACTGGCATCTCATTTCATACATGACATTTCACATGTTTCAATGTGAAACAGAGGGATGGTATGGGGAGGGAGGAGGGAGGAGGGTTCAGGATGGGGAACACATGTATACCTGTGGTGGATTCATTTTGATATTTGGCAAAACTAATACAATTATGTAAGGTTTAAAAATAAAATAAAATTAATTAAAAAAAAAAAAAGAAAAATCATCCCGTGTAAGCTGCACAGATGAAGGGCTGAAAGGCTGAAAAAAAAAAATCACCTTTGGGTATTATAGTGTAATAAGAATATATTCAAACTTTGTCCCCCATTCCTGGCACAGAGCTTCAAAAACCCTTGGAAATCCATGAGTGATGGGAGTGTCTTCTGTTATTCATAACAAAATCCTCTTTTGTATCTCTGGTGTGTTTTCTCTGATGCCACACAGTTCTCCAGTTCTTTGTGTGCCCAACAATCCAACTCGATTCTGACACAAGCCTCTTTAGATCACACCTGAGTTTTTGCTAATGCAATGACTTAGGGTGTGGCCCTAGACCACCTTAGGATGGGACTGGTCACCAGAAAGACCAAGTAACTAGAGGTGTCAATAATACACACAGAACAGAGGTTTTTGCTTACTGTCTTTCTCATGGTGGTAGCTGGAGTGAACTTTAGAAAAAGCACCAAGAATATGTAAGAATATATATCTGCCTCATAGAGAATTTCTGTAGAATTCAATTCCATTATTTAAAATAATTTTTCTGCCAATGAATCCCAGCCTGAAGCTTGACATGGTAACTAGATTAGCTATCCTACAACGGCCTTAAGACAACTTTGTCAGCTGCTTTGATTTACAAAGGTTGTTTTTTAAATCCCATTCTTTTGTCTATTCTAGACATTGAATGTTTCCAAGTATCCTTTTAAAACCTTGGGTTTCTTTGCTTACAGTTTTTTTCTATAATAAATCATTTGATGATTAAATTTGACCCCTTTGACAGGAAACAGTGGAGCAGCTTGTTGCACATGGATTTGGGGGTGGAGGGAGTTTGCGGAGCAGTTCTACACTTTGATTATGGTGCTGATGACATTTGTCAAATTTCAGAGTGAGTTTTACTGAATGCAAATTCAACTTCAATAAACACAACTTTAAAAAATTTTTTTTAATTTTTTGAATAAGTTGATTTAGAGAGCTTCTGGGTTGATGAGCCCATCAGTTGCTGGAGGGTGGTGCTCACAGAGAGAGCCCAGAAGCTCTGCACACCCTTCCCCATGCCTTGCCCTATGCATCTCTCCCATTGGGTTATTTCTGGATTGTCCTTTATTAGTTCAGTTCAGTCGCTCAGTCACGTCCAACTCTTCGTGACCCCATGGACAGCATGCCAGGCTTCCCTGTCCATCACCAACTCCCAGAGCTTGCTCAAACTCATGTCCATCCAGTTAGTGATACCATTCAATGATATCATCCTCTGTCATCCCCTTCTCATCCCATCTTCAATCTTTCCCAGCATCAGGGTCTTTTCCAATAAGTCAGTTCTTCGCATCGGGTGGCCAAAGTATTGGAGTTTCAGCTTCAGTCCTTCCAATGAATATTCAGGACTGATTTCATTTAGGATTAACTGGTTGGATCTCCTTGCAGTCCAAGGAATTCTCAATAGTCTTCTTCAACACCATAGTTCAAAAGCATCAGTTCTTCAGCGCTTAGCTTTCTTTATAGTCCAACTCTCACATCCATACATGACTACTGGAAAAACCATAGCTTTGACTTGATGGAACTTTGTTGGCAAAATAATGTCTCTGCTTTTTAATATGCTGTCTAGGTTGGTCATAGCTTTTCTTCCAAGGAGCAAGCATCTTTTAATTTCATGGTTGCAGTCACCATCTTCAGTGATTTTGGAGCCCCAAAAGAATAAAGTCTGTTACTGTTTCCATTGTTTCCCCACCTATTTGCCAGGAAGTGATGGGGCCAGATGCCATGATCCTAGTTTTTTGAATGTTGAGCTTTAAGCCAACTTCTGCACTCTCCTCTTTCACTTTCATCAAGATGTTCTTTAGTTCTTCTTCCCTTTCTGCCATAAGGGTGGTGTCATCTGCATATCTGAGGTTATTGACATTTCTCCTGGCAATCTTGATTCCAGTTTGTGCTTCATCCAGCCCAGCATTTCTCATGCTGCATATAAGTTAAATAAGCAGGGTGACAATATACTGCCTTGATGTACTCCTTTCCTGATTTGGAATCAGTCTGTTGTTCCATGACCAGTTCTGACTGTTGCTTCTTGACCTGCATATAGATTTCTCAGGAGGCAGGTAAGGTGGTCTGGTATTCTCATCTCCTTAAGAATTTTCCACAGTTTTTTGTGATCCATACAGTCAAAGGCTATGGCATAAATAAAACAGGAATAGATGTTTCTCTGGAATTATCTTGCTTTTTCAGTGACCCAACAGATGTTGACAATTTGATCTCTGGTTCCTGTGTCTTTTCTAAATGCAGCTTGAACATCTGGAAGCTCATGGTTCACATATTGTTGAAGCCTGGCTTGGAGAATTTTGAGCATTACTTTGCTAAGCATGTGAGATGAGTACAATTGTTGGGTAGTTTGGACATTCTTTGGCATTACCTTAGGGATTGGAATGAAATCCAGTCCTGTGGCCACTGCTGAGCTTTCCAAATTTGCTGGCATATTGAGTGCAGCACTTTCACAGCATCATCTTTTAGGATTTGAAACAGCTCAACTGAAATTCCATCACCTTCACTAGCTTTGTTCATAGTGATGCTTACTAAGGCCCACTTGACTTTGCATTCCAGGATGTCTGGCTCTAGGTGAGTGATCACACTATCATGGTTATCTGGGTCCTGAAGATCTTTTTTGTACCGTTCTTCTGTGTATTCTTGCCACCTCTTCTTAGTATCTTCTGCTTCTGTTAGGTCCATACCATTTCTGTCCTTTATCGAGCCCATCTTTGCATGAAATGTTCCCTTGGTATCTCTAATTTTCTTGAAGAGATCTCTAGTCTTTCCCATTCTGTTGTTTTCCTCTGTTTATTTGCAAATGACCACTGAGGAAGGCTTTCTTATCTCTCCTTGCTATACTTTGGAACTCTGCATTCAAATGGGTATATCTTGCCTTTTCTCCTTTGCTTTTCACTTCTCTTCTTTACACAGCTATTTATAAGGCCTCCCCAGACAGCCATTTTGCTTTTTTGCATTTCTTTTCCATGGGGATGGTCTTGATCTCTGTCTCCTGTACAATGTCATGAACTTCCATCCATAGTTCTTCAGGCACTCTATCAGATCTAATCTCTTGAATCTATTTGTCACTTCCACTGTATAATCATAAAGGATTTGATTTAGGTCATATCTGAATGGTCTAGTGGTTTTCCCTACTTTCTTCAATTTAAGTCTGAATTTAGCAATAAGGAGTTCATGATCTGATCCACAGTCCTTTATAATAAATTGGTAAACAGAAGTGTTTTTCCAAGTTCCATGAGCTGTTCCATCAAACTGTCAAACCTGAGGGAGTCATGGGAATCCAGATTTATAGCCAGTCAATCAGAAGTTCAGTTGAGGACATCCCTGGTAGTCCAGTGGATAGGAAACTACCTGCCAATTCAGAGGACACGGGTTTGATCCCTCATCTGGGAAGCTCCCATATGCTGCTGAACAACAAAGCCCAGGTGCCACAGCTACTGAAGCTTGAGCACCCTAGAGCCCATCCGTGCTCCGCAACAAGAGAAGCCTCTGCAAGGAAAAGGCCACGCACCACAACTAGAGAAATCTCGTCCAAAGCAATGAAGGACTAGTTCAGCAAAAATAAATAAATAAATGTTTTGAAAAAGAGACATTCAGGAGAGACTTAAGATCTCCATGTAGATAATGTCAGAATTGAATTGAATAGCTAGGTATACAGCTGATGTTCAAAGATTTGGAGAACTTTGTGCTAGCTGTCTGGGAAAACACCAGAGACATAAAAGAGGGTTCATTATAGTCTTTCCTTTCATTGATTTCTAACTTTTAGCTAATTTTCCTTTCGTTGATTTTTAACTTTTAATCAATTTTCCTTTCATTGATGTCTAACTTTTAGTCAATTAACCAAGTAATATAAACATGATATTAATGACTAGCAGTGTGCAATCTGCTCAAGAGATCAGAAATTGACTTCAACAATGTCCCAGGGAACACACTCACTTCTGATTTCTCTTCCCCAGAGAAACCAAGGTGAACAAGGTGTCAGGTTGACAGTCTCCTGAATAAAGCAGACTTCCCTTTCCAACCAACACTTGATTCTTGAGCATTGGCTCTTGAGAAGTGAGCAACAAAACTTGAGTTCAGGAACTATAATTGAAGGCAAGAAAAATTTAAATATAGAAAAACAAACCTCGCCATTAACAGAAATACCTGCTCAGTTATAAAGAGCAATATTCTCCTAATCATCAAGAAGACAAGTCCTTAAAAAATATTTCCTCTTGATCTTGTAAAGCAGTCATGATGACTCACCACTTTTGTACTTACAAATGTGTATTGTGCAAACTTTATTTTATTTCATGTACAGCCCTCTGAATCAAAAACCTACACAACTGTGCTTTGCCTCTAAGGGATGGAAGAGTTCTCAGAGCTTTCTGATTAATTTTTTGTTGACATTAGTCTTCTCCCTAGCAGTTTATGACAGAGGATGAGACGGTTGGATGGCATCACCAACTCAATGGACATGAGTTTGAGCAAACTCCAGGAGATAGTGAAGGACAGGGAAGCCTAGTGTGCTGCAGTCCATGAGGTCGCAAAGAGTCAGACATGACTGGGCGACTGAACATCTAGCAGATTACACGCATGGTATATTCAGGCCTATCAATGAATGAGATGGAACAGATTTCAAAAGTGACCAGGGTGGTGGAATGGAAAGGTGAATGGACACAGTTACAGCTGCAATCACTCAAGGAAAGGAACAGAATAAGCTAAACAAGCTATATATGTGTGAGTATAAAGAACCATGTCACTTGGTAAGCATTCACTAAGCACCTCCTGTGTGCACACAGAGCCCTAAACCAGTCCTGGACCAGGCATTCAGTCAGAAGGAGAGGAAGGCAAGGGAAGGTATAATTCTGAGCCACAGGTGTGACTGCTTGGTTCTCAAAAGTCAACGACGTCTAATCTTCAGGTAGATTGTTTATCGTGGAAATGCTCTGAACCATCACTGAGAGAAGCACTTAAGGCAGAGCCACTTAAGTCAGATTGGAGATGTTACGTTTGGAAATTTTCCAGTGTCTATTAGGAGGCCAGCTGTCTGATTCTTTAGGGAGCAAATGACCTCAGTGGAGGGTGGATTTTATCACCTGAAAATATGAGAAGAAAATATGGGAAATGTTTCATGAGAAATGACGCCTAATTACCAGTTTTCCATCCCATTTCCAGGGCCTCCAAGCTAAGTCCCTCTGGTCATCTGGTCTACCCTCCACCTGCAAATGTAAGGCACACACACACACATAAACACAGAGGGTGACTCGAGGCCTTTTTCTCAGCTTCATCACGAGCCCTGTAAGAGAAGAAAATGAATTCTGCATTGTGATGCTCCATCTCCCACTCCTGATTAGTTATTCCAGAGCTGTTGATGGGTGATACTTGCCTTGGAGTTGTGGGGATTTTCAATATCCTGAAGTGCAGAATTCAGGGAGGGAGCCCTCTTCACAGAATAATAATGTATATTCAAAAAAAAAAAAAAAAAGGCAGAATTGCTGCCTTGAAAATAGAAATGTATCTTTGATGAGAAAGCACCTTGCCAATGCAACTCTCAGAAAAAGAACTTTTGAGGCAATTGATTCTGAGAAATTGTGCCTGTCAACAGGCAACTATTTTCCAAAAGACAACTAGTGTCTGATTATGAGGAAATGGAGGGACAAAAAGGGAACAGGGAATTTTTCATCTCATCTGGGATACACATGCTCCTCACTTAGGGAAGAGACGCATTTCTGGAAAGTTAACTGCAAATTGGAATTTTTACAACCTCAATCATGCTTTTTCCAATACCTTCCTTGAAAAAATGGGTCCACAGAATATTTTAAGCTCTAGAGTGTAATAAAACCCCAGCTAAGGCTGAAGAAAACTTTTTAATATGAACATTTTTAAGCTAAAACTGACCATTTTCTTATATTAAAACAATTACATTTCGAAAAAGCTGAAAAAAACATGAAATAAAATAGCTAGGGTTATTTCTCTATATGGTACAATAGTTTCCATGTCAACCACCATTTCCTAGGTAGTAACTAAGTTTGGGGAACCAAGTGAGGCATTTTCACATGATATCTAATCTAATTCCCATAATAGTCCTGTGAGTTAGGTATCATTATTTCCATTTTTTATGCAATAATAAAGTTTAGGGAGATAAAGCAACTAACCCACACTCAAACTGAAAGTGGCAAAGCTGGAATTCAAACTAGGTCTGGATGACCCTGCTGCTGCTGCTATGTCATTTGAGTCGTGTTTGACTCTGTGTGACCCCATAGACGGCAGCCCACCAGGCTCCCCCGTCCCTGGGATTCTCCAGGCAAGAACACTGGAGTGGGTTGCCATTTCCTTCTCCAATGCATGAAAGTGAAAAGTGAAAGTGAAGTAGCTCAGTCATGTCCGACTCTTCGAGACCCCAGGGACTACAGCCTACCAGGCTCCTCCGTCCATGGGATTTTCCAGGCAAGAGTACTGGAGTGGGTTGCCATTGCCTTCTCCCTGGATGACCCTAGGTTTCGTATATTTCCCCCTTCACCCTAGATACCTGGTTTAAAGATCTTAAGTAAGAAACCAAATAAGCAGCAGCCCCCAGCAACAACCTCAGCTGCTACATGAAACACAACACAGTCCCAGGTTTTAACAGGTTCCTTCCTCAAGAGTCCTTCAGGGACTTCCCTGCTGGTCCAGTGGTTAAGAATCTCCTTGCAAATGCAGGGGACACAGGTTTGATCCCTGTTTGGGGAATTATGATCCCACCTACCATGGAGTAACTGAGCCTAAGCACCGCAGCTACGGAAACCCATGTGCTCAAGAGCCCATATGACACAACTGGAGAGCCTGTTTGCTGCAACCACTAAGCCCGTGCTCTCCAGAACCTGTGTGCCACAACTAGAGAGTCCATGTGCCACAACAAAAGATCCTGCATGATGCAATGAAGATCCTATGTGCTGCAACCAAGACCTGATACAGTCAAATAAATAAATATTTTTTAAAAAGAGTCCTTTGGTGGAGGGAGGGGTGAGAAACCAGTCATGCCTTTTGCTGTTCAGATGTTGTATCCAAACCACTAATGAAATATGTTGGCTTTCATAACAGCATAGGTGAGGCTGAATGGGTGACAAGACAAAGACCCCACCACTCAGAGCTCAACTTTAAATGAACAGGAGGGGAGCCCATCCATGGAGCATGTATCAGGCATGAAAGGGTTCGACTCCTGAAACCTCCCGAGATCTGCAGTCTGGGGATCTCAAGCTGGGGGAGTAATTACTGGCTTCACAAGTTGATTTTCTAAAGATGCCAGTGTTCCTATTTCACAACCATGTGGAAGCTGGCCTCCAAGACAGCCCCCAGTTCTCTTTCTCCTGGATTTCTCACCATGTCCCCTTCCACACATACTGAGGTGGTTCCTGCGACCACTAGCTCATGGCATGTCAATTCTGGTTTTCAGTTATAAGAAGACTACAGCATAAGACCATCTCTAAGTCTCTGGTGGGGAGCCATTTGCCATTGGTGACTATAGAGAGCTCTGCCACATGGCAAAGAAGGCTGAATGCTGAAGAAGTGATGCTTTTGAACTGTGGCACTAAAGAAGACTCTGGAGAGTTCCTTGGACTGCAAGGAGATCAAACCAGTCGATCCTAAAGGAAATCAACCCTGAATATTCATTGGAAGGACAGATGCTAAAGCTGAAGCTCCAATACTTTGGCCACCTGATTCAAAGAACCGACTCATTGGAAAAGACCCTGATTCTGGGAAAGACTGAAGGCAAATGGAGAAGAGGGCAGCAGAGGATGAGCTGGTTAGATAGCATCACCGATTCAATGGATGTGCTTTTGAGCAAACTCCAGGAGATAGTGGAGAGAGGAGCATGGTGTGCTACAGTCCATGAGGTTACAAAGAGTCAGACAGGACTTAGTGACTGAACAACTACAACAAAGAGATTGATGCCTCAAACTCAGCCTCTGTGCAACAATGCCAAATTGAATCCTGGAGACAGAGTTTTGGGTGAAATAGCATAGCCTTATTGCTTTACCAGGCAAAGGGGGACACAGTGGGCTGATGCCCTCAAAACCTGTGTGTTCCAACTGAGAGTGATTGGTGGAGTTTTGTTGGGGGCCGGCGTGAGGCACTCCGCCCGTGGCAAAGGTCATGAGGAAGGAGGCTCGACATACTCAAAGGTGGGATCGAGCCTCAGGAGTCCCCCTGGAAATCCTCGAGCATCTACCCCCATAACCAGAGCCTGCCTACTTTACTACTTTGTGCTCTCACCTACACCTCTGACTTTACAGGGGGCTGTCCCCCACCACCTCTTTCAGAGAAGGAGTTAACTTAGAGCTCCAGTTAATAAAAACTCCTGGGCATGACAAGAGTGTTTTAGCCTACAAACTCCTCTGAAGGTTCTCTAGCCTGCCTGACAGGCTTGTCCGGCCACATGTGATTGCTCACAGCCTCCCAACCGTGAGAGGCACGAGATGCTTTAAACCTTCTAAAAACAGGTTCCTTAGAAAAGTTAGAAAACCATTAGTATAAGTATAGTGGGCTGATTAGAAATTGTATTGGTGAAGGGTTTTTCATTTGTTGAGCCAATGTTTGTTGCTAAGTCTCCACATCCCCTGCCCTTATACACATTAATGAATATATAGAAGAAATAAGTATTAACCTTTGATATTAATCATGTTAGACCTTAGGCTAAGTAAATTCTTTCCTTAACTAAAACCCACTATACCCTCACCCTATAGGAATGTAACTTTATTTGGGTGGCGTCTGTTTTAAGAATAATCACCCCTGGAGAAATAAGTGTCCTGGTTGACTGACCGCTGTCACAAGGAGAGAGTCATAAATTGTCAGCAGGCCCCTTGGCCAGAAGATGATGTAACACCCCTAAGACCTCTGTATACATTTGTATGAAGCACCTGACTTTGATAAAAGTCAGGACTGCTGACCCCACGTGACTTTTGCATAACATCTCAGTGTATAAAAGTAGACCATGGAAAATAAAGAATTGGGATCAGTTCCTCGAAAGACTGGTCTCCCCATGTCTCTCTCTCTCTCAAACTCTGGCTGAGTCTCCATCTGGAGTGTGGAGCCCGCCATGCTTACTAATTATGCCTGGGCTTCTAAGATCCGACTGGGGAGGCCTCAGTGTTTCCTCTCCTTCGGGAGAACGGAAGGACGCCTGCAGCCTACGTAAGTGGTGCAAACTTCTTGTCTTGAAGTTTTATTGGTTTCCCGCGTAAACCAAGCTACTCAGCCTCTTTTCTCCGCTGAATTTTCCTGCTGAGCTATCCTCATTCTATTACTCTTTACATCTCTAATTAATATCTAATTGAAGCTATTGTATCCTGATCCTCTCAGATGCCGTCCCGCTTCGAACTCCCTGGATCAGCAGGGGCTGGACCCTGGCAGAGTTTAACAGCAATGGGTCAAGGGTGGGGTTGCTGATAAGGATCAGGGTATGTGCAGAACCTGCATTCCTTTAACCTGGTCTGGTGTGGTCTCCTGGTGAGCTTCTGAGGTTCCTTTAATCTGGCCTCAGATGGTCTCCTAATGAGCTCTGTTTTTCAAGCTTGTCAGACCTCTGATAACCTTCTCTCTGGAATGAAGAATTTTTCATCAAGTAATCCATCTTCCATTTGTTGAGTTTTTTTTAAAGATTACAGATGAGAGAGGTGATGACAAGCTGATTCCTTTTCACTGGGCCTGGCAGACCCATCTTAAGGTTGAGGGCAAAGCCAAAGGATTTAGGTCGTCAACTTTCTTCCCACCACCATGACAGGGTGGTGATCATGGGCTTGGGCACTGGAGTGCACAGACAGGTCTTCTTCAAACTGTCCATGATAGGAACTGGGCAACTCGGCACATGGCTTCACCGCCCTCTAGGATTCAGACTTCTCACCTGTCAAATGGGAACAAAATAACACTCCCCACACCCCACCCCCCAACAGAGTGGCTGGAGGTTACAGTGAGTTCACACACATAGGGTACCCAGTTTAGTGTCTGATCCCTAAACAGTAGCAATTATTATTATCTTTGGTTCGCCCAGAGGAGACCCACATCCTGCTTGTTATACAGTGGTAACACTCAATAAGGATCTTTTTTTTTTTAAATTCATTTCTTTTTTACAACTCTATTCATTTACTTACTGATTTTGATGTGGACCATTTTTAAAGTCTTTATTGCATTTGCCACAATGTTGCCTCTGTTTTATGTTTTGAGTTTTTGGTCACAAACTGTGTGGGATCCTAGATCCCTGATGTGAGGTCAAATCCACACCCCCTGCATCGGAAGGCTGTATCGGAAGGTGAAGTCTTAACCACTGGACCAGCAGGAAAGACCCAGGATTTCTTGAATTAATTGAATGAAAGTCTTCATTGCTCCAAGAGGAAGACAGCTCTCTGTGTGCATGAGTGCTCAGTCACTCAGTCCTGTCTGACTCTTTGTGTCCACATAGACTATAGCCAGGGTCCTGTGTCCATGGAGTTTTCCAGGCAAGAAACACTGGAATGAGTTGCCATTCCCTTCTCCAAGGGACCTTCCTGACCCATGGATCGAACCCAGGTCTTCTGCATTGCAGGCAGATTCTTTACCATTTGAGCCACCAGGGAAGCCCAAATAGCCCTTTAGTTCTGGGTAAATCAGCAACCAACAATAATGATAATGATGATAATAACATCACATTCTTTTGACATAGATTATCTTTTTTAAATTTACTTTCAATTGGAAGATAATTGCTTTACAATATTGTGTTGGTTTCTGCCATACATCATAACATCACATTTTTAATATGAAGCTCACAGTACAGTTTGAACCCTTTGTCTCACAAACCACAGCCTTGAGTCATTTTTTCCACTCTGGAGAAATTTCAGAAAAAAAGAAACCTCATCTGTTGGCAAAATACAGAGTTGGAGGCAGCAGCTGTGTGGGTCTAGATGTCCTTGGATGGCTCCGGATAATTCTAACCTGAAGACGCACGTGCAAACATTTAGTCAGTTACCTAAAGCTGACTTAAATCAAGCTGCCCAGCACCCAGAACCCATAAACAGCCCTGCCTGGATGCTTGGCCCTCCCTCTGTCCCTGGGATTATATCCGTAAGGCTCCAAGTGGGAGAGAAATGCCAGTCATTCCTTCACAGGCTTCAGGACCCAGGTCGGATCAGTCACTGACGTCAGAGGGGAATTCACTCCCCCCGCTCTGATCTAGAATTTCACAGCTCCTCACACTGGACACACAGACAGAAGTGCTGGCGTGGCAGTGGTGGGAGCTACCTTGCCTGTGACTGCGCAGGAGTGTTTGCTAAGTCTCTCAGTTGTGTCCGACTCTTTGCCACCCTATGGACTGCAGCCCGCCAGGCTCCTCCGTCCATGGAATTCTCCAGGCAAGAATACTGGAGTTCATAGCCATATCCTTTTCCAAGGGATCTTCCCAACTCAGGGGCCAAACCAGCACCTCTTATATCTCCTGCTTAGCACACTATATATAAAATAGATAATCATCAAGGACCCAAGGACCTACTGTATAGCTAGGGAACTATAATGGAAGAGATTGTTTTAAAAAAAAAGAATGTATACATATCCATACATATGTGTAACTGAATCACTTTGCTGGTCACCTGAAAGTGAAGTCTCTCAGTCCTGTCCTACTCGTTGCAACTCCATACAGTTCATACAACTCCATACAGTCCCATGGAATTCTCCAGGCCAGAATACTGGAGTGGGTAGCCTTTCCTTTCTCCAGAGGATCTTCCCAACCCAGGGATGGAACCCAGGTCTCCCGCTTTGCAGGCAGATTCTTTACCAGCTGAGCCATCAGGGAAACCCAAGAATACTGGAATGGAGAGCCTATCCCTTCTCCAGGGGATCTTCCCGACCCAGTTTCCTGCATTGCAGGCGGATTCTATACCAACTGAGCTATCGGGGAAGCCCTTGCTCAGTATATCCCTCCCCAGAAGGGGTGAGGGAGACTCTGGCATGATTAGAAAGGAAAGAGAACCACCCACCTCTTGGAGGCCCTGCTCCCATGCCGACCTCCTCCCCGACCTTGTCAGGCTCACATTCATCCACCCTCCCTCCAACACAAGTGCTCAGGGCCCCCAGGGCAGCTTTGACCAGGGGATACAACCAGCCTTGGACAGACGGTGTGACCAGGAGGAGACAGACAACAAACATGGGGAGATCTAAACTGTTAGGTCATTGCAGAGAGTGATGATGCTGTGTGAAGGACAAAGCAGCTCTGTGACCCAGGGAGACCGGGTAGGGCTCTGGGCAGGTGCCCAGGGCCCCAGGGAAGGGCCCTCTGAGGAGGTGACATCTGAGCCGAAAAGCCCTGAGTGACCGAAGGAACCAGATGTGCCAAGACCGAGTTCTAGGTAGAGGCAGGGTCGGCCAGGTGATTCTCAGGGTCCCGGGCTTGACATAAAAATGTGAGATCTCGTTCAAAGCGTATTAAGCACTTCACATTGATGACAGCAGGGCATTAAACCAAGCATGAGGTCCCTCCGAGCTCAGGCCCCTGTTTGACTGCAGGGGTCATATGCCCACTGAGAGGATTCTAGGTAGAAGGAACAGTCAGCCTCAGAGCCCTGAGTCTTGGCCGGACTTGGAGAGCTCTGGAATCAGGAAGAAAGCCAGTGTGCCTGGAGGGCAGAGGGCAGGAGAAGTCAGAGGGTGTGTATGGAGGAAGGCAGACAGTGGTGGCCCCTGAGACAGGTGTGGGGGCTTCCCAGGTGACTCAGTGGTAAAGAATCTGCCTGCCAGTTCAGGAGACACCGGTTTGATCCCTGGGTCAGGAAGATTCCCATTCCAGTGTTCTCGCCTAGAAAATCCCATGGACAGAGGAGTTTGGCAGGCTATAGTCCATGAGGTCACAAAGAGTAGGACATGACTTAGCAACTGAGCCCAAAAGATGTGTGACCAGAGGCTTTGCAGGAGGGACATACTTGGTCTGATTAATATTTCTAAAGATCCGACTGACCATGGGGTAGAGGCCAGTGTGTGGCAGGTCTGAGGGGAAGCGAGGACCCAGGTTAGAAGGCAAAGATGGTGGTGGTGGAGACAGATGAGCCAGGACTTCCCCCAGGACCTGAGGGACTCTCTTAGGCCTGCGTTATCCCTGTCCCCCGCACCTGGGGTCTGAATCCTCCAGGTGCCCTGCACATACACACTTATCATTTAACTCCATCTCAACTCACCCACCCCGAGAAGGCAATGGCACCCCATTCCAGTACTCTTGCCTGGAAAATCCCATGGACAGAGGAGCCTGGAAGGCTGCAGTCCATGGGGTCGCTGAGGGTCGGACATGACTGAGCGACTTCACTTTCACTTTTCACTTTCACACATTGGAGAAGGAAATGGCAACCCACTCCAGTGTTCTTGCCTGGAGAATCCCAGGGACGGGGGAGCCTGGTGGGCTGCCGTCTATGGGGTCACACAGAGTCGGACACGACTGAAGCGACTTAGCAACAGCAGCAGCAACTCACCTACCGCCACCAGAATTGGAGAAGCCTACAGGCTGGCCCCACCGGTGCCCTACCCAGTACCCTCCTCCCCACCAGGACCAGGAAATCCTTTGTATTTCCGGTGTCCTGCAGAGTGCCTGGCACATGATGGTTTGTGCTCAATAACCAGTTGTCCAGTCCGTGAATGAACTTAATTCATGTTTAAAACAAAACAAAACAAAACAGGGCCCTGCTCCAACCAGGCAAATCTGAGCCTAGACCTTGACCTGAAAAAGAAGGCTTCTATTTCCAAACCCAGCATACTTCCCTCTCATTAGATGTCTTTAAAAAAAAAAAAAAAGAGAGAGAAAAGAAATCAGAAAAGGAAAGAGGAAAAGCTGACATCCGAGACTGCAGCACCCAAATTACAGCCTCTGACTACTGTTTATGCTATATTTGCCCTGTTTCCAGGCGTCATTGTGGGGGACAAGGCTTAACATGCCAAATGGTCCCTCTGGCAGCAGCATTCCCAGGAGGAATGCTGCCCTCCTGCGCCCTCTCGTGGCCAGAATGCACACTGCATGTGCTCCAAGCAATTTTTCCTAAGACAAGGAAGAATCAGGATGGTTTTGATGATGAAAACTTAGGAGGGGTGGGCTGCCAGAGAGGCCTGGGAGCTGAGCGTCTCTTGGGTTGGTGGCCTCCATTAACCCACAGCACGCCAGGCTCCTCTGTTCTTCACTATATCCCAGAGTTTGCTCAAATTTATGTCCATTGAGTCAGTGATGCTGTCTAACCATCTCATCCTCTGCCACTCCTTCTCCTTTTTCCTTCAATCTATCCCAGCATCAGGATCTTTTCCAACGAGTCAGCTCTGCGCATCAGATAGCCAAAGTATTGGAGCTTCAGCTTAAATGTCACTCTTTGCAATGGATATTCAGGATTGATTTCCCTTAGGATTGACTGGTTTAATCTCCTTGCTATCCAAAGAACTCTCAAGTCTACTTCAGCACCACAGTTCGAAAGCATCAGTTCTTCGGCACTCAATCATTTTTACTGTCCAACTGTCATCCCCCAATCTCAGGGCTGCCCAGCTGTACATGGGTTGGAGGACAGCTCTCCTGGACAGGGAATAACAGCCCTTGCTGAAGGAAGACAGACACACTGAATCTTTACATGGTTTCTTCTGGTCTCTTCACAGAGCTGTTTTATTTACTCGCTGCATGGATGAGGTCTAGGAAAAACCCAGATCCACCATATAATTTGAAGCTAAGTACATGATGGATGCCCAGAGATTTAAAATTAGCCAAGTAAACTTAATACCGGGGCATTATGCTTGCTTTCAAGCGCCTGGATGTCTGTTAGGGAGGCATCAGTAGGGAAGGACTCTTGATAAAATAATCAGACTCTACCCTCCCTAGAAATTAAAAACAAGGACCCACTCTAAAGGGTATCAGTTGTCCCAAATGTCCTTCAACCAAAGCAATGAGTAGAGTTGGTTGTCCATGTGAGACTATTTTGTGGTTTGCACAAATTAAAGTGAGGTTTGGGGTGATTTCCAAAAAACAAATATGTATTTGCTGTTTTATAAACACATCCAACTCAGCTTTCAAAACTGAAGCTAGCTCTCCCCTGTGCTCTGGTAGGGGAGGTGATACATGGAGTGGGGCAATGAAGAGGCTTGACTCATGGCACCTCCTCCAAGTTCATGATAGGAAAAGAGATGATATCAATTCACATTAGAAGCTGGCATATGAGGGACTTCCCTGGTGGTCCAGTGGTAACGAATCCCCCTTCCGATGCAGCAACTCAGATTGGGGTTCTAAGATACTTGACTGGGGAGCAGAGATCCCATACGCTGCACATGAAGGTGAAAGGGAAAGTCGCTCAGTAGTGTCTGACTCTTTGCAATTCCATGACTGCAACTGTGCAGTCCATGGAATGTTCCAGGCCAGAATACTGGAGTGGGTAGCCTATCCCTTCTCCAGGGGATTTTCCCAACCCAGGGATCAAACGCAGATCTCCCACACTGTAGGTGGATCCTTTACCAGCTGAGCCGCAAGGGAAGCCCAAGAATACTGGAGTGGGTAGCCTTTCCCTTCTCCAGTGGATCTTCCCAACCCAGGAATCAAACTGGGGTCTCCTGCAATGCAGGCAGATTCTTTACCAACTATGGGGCAAATAAGCCTTGTACCACAACTACTGAGCCCATGAGCTCTAGAGCAGGGGTCCCTAACCCCCAGGCTACACAGCAGGAGGTAAGTGGGGCAAGCAAGTGAAGTTTCATCTGTATTTACAGACACTCCCCATTGCCCATATTACCAAATAATCCCAATGAAGTAGTAATAGAAATAAAGTGCACAATAAATGTAACCTGCTTGAATCCTCTCAAAATCATCTCCCACCCCACACCCGCCCCAGTCTGTAGAAAAACTATGTTCCATGAAACCAGTCCCTGGTGTCAAAAAGGTTGAGGGCAGCTGGTCTGGAGCACTTGAGCCACAACTAGAGAAATCTACATGCTGTAATGAAGAACCAGCACAGCCACACACACAAAAAAAAATGCCTAGAATATTAGGGAATGCTTATTCTTGTGCTCTTTATTTGCATTTTTTCATTTACTTCCTACAACTTAATGAGGCAGGTCTTATTATCTCCACTTATTATCTCCACTAAATGAAGAGGCTGAGCCTGGTTAGGTCACATGACCATGATCATGCAGGAGGAATAATTGCAGAACCTGGATTCAAATTCAGGTCTGCAGAATGGATGCACTAGCATCCTGCACTATTTTATCCCAGAGTAGAGTGGAATCTGTCTTCACCGGGAGCTCAGCTGGTAAAGAATTCACCTGCAATGCAGGAGACCCTGGTTCAATTCCTGGATTGGGAAGATCCCCTGGAGAAGGGATAGGCTACCCACTCCAGTATTCTTGGGCTTCCTTGGAGGCTCAGACAGTAAAGAATCCACCTGCAATGCCAGAGACCTGAGTTCGATCCCTGGGTTGGGTAGATCCCCTTGAGGAGGGCATGGCAACCCACTCCAGTATTCTTGCCTGGAGAATTTCATGGACAGAGGAGCCTGGTGGACTACAGTCCATGAGGTCACAAAGAGTCAGACATGACTGAGCAACTAAGCCCAGCACAGAGTGGAATTCACCAGGTGTTACACCCCAGATCCTGCTCTCTGATGGAACTGCAGGGAGCCAGTCAATCACATCTTTTATTGCCCTTTATAGTGTGGAAACAAGTGAGAAGTAGATTGCATCTGTAGTCTGTCGCTGTATAACATGTGCTAAGTCACTTCAGCTGTGTCTGCCTCTTTGCAACCCCATGGACTGTAGTCTGCCAGGCTCCTCTGTCCATGGAATTCTCCAGGCATGAACACTAGAGTGGGTTTCCATGTCCTCCTCCAGGGGATCTTTCTGACCCAGGGCGCAAACCCAAGTCTCTTATGTCTCCTGCCCTGGCAGGTGGGTTCTTTAACACCAGTACCAAACCTATGCCCAAATGTAGCAGCTTTAAGCAACAATGAACATTCAGTGCCTCACAGTTTCTGAGGGTCAGCTATCTGGGACCGGATGAACTGAATGACTGCAAGGCAGAGCTTCTTATGAGGTTGCAGTCAAGAGGTCAGCCAGGGCTGTGGTCAGCTCAAAGTTCATTTGAGGCTGGAAGATTTGCACCCAAGTTTACTCACTTGGTGTTAGCAGGAGGTCCCATTCCTTGCTATGTGGGTTTTTCCCTAGGGGGGCACTCATTATATGAATGGTGGCTTCCCCACCATAGAGGAAGTGGTGGGGGACCAGGGGGCTCAGAAGTGGCCTAGTATTATTTTTCCATATTCTTGTGATCACAGAGACTACCCTGGTACAATATAGCACTATACTAGGGCACAAATGCCAAGAGGTACGGATTACTGGGCACCATTTTGGCCGCTGCCTATCATGTCAACAGAGAAGCTGGAAAGATGGAGAACAAAATGCTGGCTTTAAAACTGGAAAAGCTGCATCAAAGGATGCGGCATAAGGGACTTCTTAATATTTCATCTCTAAAATAAACAAACTTAGCCACCTGGTCACAGGTGTGACAGGAACCACAGTTCCCCTACACAAGTATGGTCAGTCAGTTCAGTCACTCAGTCGTGTCCGACTCTTTGCGAGCCCATGAACCGCAGCACACCAGGCCTCCCCATCCATCACCAGCTCCCGGAGTTACCCAAACTCATGTCCATTGAGCTGGTGATGCCATCCAACCATCTCATCCTCTTTTCAAATGAGTCATCTCTTATCATTAGGTGGGCAAAATATTGGAGTTTCGGCTTCAACGTCAGTCCTTCCAATGAACACCCAGGACTGATTTCTTTTAGGATGGACTGGTTGGATCTCTTTGCAGTCAGGGGACTCTCAAGAGTCTTCTCCAACACCACAGTTCAAAAGCATCAATTCTTCTTTCTTTATAGTCAGCTTTCTTTATAGTCCAACTCTCACATCCATACATGACCACTGGAAAAACCACAGCCTTGACTAGATGGACCTTTGTGGACAAAGTAATGTCTCTGCTTTTTAATATGCTGTCTAGGTTGGTCATAACTTTCCTTCCAAGGAGTAATCATCTTTTAATTTCATGGCTGCAATCACCATCTGCAGTGATTTTGGAGCCCCCCAAAATAAACTCTGCCACTGTTTCCACTGTTTCCCCATCTAACTGCCATGAAGTGATGGGACCGGATGCCATGGTCTTTGTTTTCTGAATGTTGAGCTTTAAGCCAACATTCACTCTCCTCTTTCACTTTCATCAAGATGTTCTTTAGTTCTTCTTCACTTTCTGCCATAAGGGTGGAGTCATCTGCATATCTGAAGTTATCGATATTTCTCCCAGCAATCTTGATTCCAGCTTGTGCTTCATCCACCCCAGCGTTTCTCATGATGTACTCTGCATATAAGTTAAATAAGCAGGGTGACAATATACAGCCTTGATGTACTCCTTTTCCTATTTGGAACCAGTCTGTTGTTCCATGTCCAGTTCTAACTGTTGCTTCCTGACCTGCTTATAGATTTCTCAAGAGGCAGGTCAGGTGGTCTGGTATTCCCATCTCTTTGAGATTTGCTACAGCTTATTGTGATCCACACAGTCAAAGTCTTTGGCATAGTCAATAAAGCAGAAATAGATGTTTTTCTGGAACTCTCTTGCTTTCTTGATGATCCAGCAAATGTTGGTAATTTGATCTCTACAGTAGGGATGCTGAACATGTGAAGGAGCAGAGTGTGCATGCTGAGAACAAGACACTCTGCAAAGAGAATGGGCTGAGCTGGGCAGGCTTAGCAACATCTCCTCACTGCCCAACACAGGGCATTTCTCCTTACCCAGGAGGCTGGGAATGATATTCAAGTAGACTTGCCCTCACATTAACACATACTCAGAGAATGCCTTTGTCACTAATACCATCACTGGTCCAATAAGCACTCCATTCCACCACTGCTTGTACATCTCATGGATGTTTTATGGATGTCTGTAGGCAAAGAATGTTTTTCCTTGTTATTTTGTTTGTTTGTTTCTGTCCATGCAGCTTGCAGGATCTTAGTTCTCTGATGAAGCCCTGGCCCCAGCAGTGGAAGCATGCAGCCTTAACCACTGGACATCCAGGGAATTCTGCCTCTCCTTGATTTCAATGTCCCCAAAACCTAATGTGACCTGTGCCATCATCACCATCATCACCATCATCACCATTATCATCATCTGTGATTGGGTATCTAGCATGTGCCAGGCAGGGTACTGATTCCTTCACAGGAATGACCCCTATTCCATCACCACAACACTCTGCTGCAGGTACCATAAGTACCTCCATTTAATGGAAAAGGCAGGTCGGCTTTAGAGAAGTCAATAATGTGCCCACAGTCACACAGTTAACAGATGGCAGACATGGGAAACTGGAGCAAGCTAGTCTGACTCAATAGCCTCGCTCTTAAACCCCATGCCAAAGGCCATTCAGTTAATATTTATTGAAAGAGATGAATTCAAAAGTAACTTCTGATTTATATAAAGGAATGAAAGCCTGAATAAGTAAAGTTGGACCATAGCAAGTTTTAGAAAAAACGTAATCCCCACAGTAATTAGAGGGTAAGTAGTAGAATGGGGTTTCCCAGGTGGCGTAGTGGTAAAGAACCCACCTGCCAATGCAGGAGATGCAAGAGATGCAGCTTCGATACCTGGGTCAGGAAGATCCCTTGGAGGAAGAAATGACACCCACTCCAGTATTCTTGCCTGGGAAACCCCATGGACAGAGGAGCCTGGTGGGCCACAGTCCATGGGGTTGCAAAAGATTCAGACATGACTGAGCTTGTATGCAACTCCTACAGTGTTTTTTCTGGGTCGTAAGAATAAACTTAGGGTTGAAGAAAGGAACAGCATCTTGCAAAATAAATAATTGGTTTCCAGGAGGCAGAAGCTTAGGTCAGGACATGGCTTCCATTTCAGCATAAGGCTGCTTCCCACTCCCATTCACTTCTGTAGTTGCTGCTTCTGTTGCTAAAACAAGGGCTGTGCATGAGATCTGAGCAAGGCAGGAGTAAGTTGAGAACTTTGCTCCCCTAAATGTCCAGCACTGGAGGCTAGCACAGTGGTCAGTGCAGATGGCTTGTTGGCTGTCAGCTCCAGGAAGTGGGGTTGGGTTCATACTGTACTTCCCAGACCCAGAGTTTGTTTGCTTCTGAGACAAACAAATGAAAGGCCAGGAGACAAGACTTAGTGCTTCCACTCAAATTGTTGGGCTGCCTGGGAGCAAGGGCCCACTTGCTGGTGTCTTGCCTGCCTCTGAGGCCACCCCCACTGCCCAACAGCTGTGGCCCTCTGGCTACATCAGCTCATTTCAATGTCCAGTCCAAACTAGAGACTAACAGCTACAAGAGCACCAGTTATGCATCAGACCCAGGGCAGGGCTTATGGAGAGACATGGAAGACAAGGAGAGGCAAGGTCTGCTGGAGAGATAAAAGGGACACTGTTCTGCCCTCAAATTAATAAATGATGGGTTTGTATTCAGTTTAAAAAAAAAAAAATCTGATGGGGAGAGACTTCCACGGTGGTCCGGTGGTGAAAACTTCGCCTTCTAAAGCAAGGGGTGCAGAGTGCACTGGTAGAGTAGCGAGCGCAGCTGCCTTCCATGCACTGGTAGAGTAGCGAGCACAGCTGCCTTCCAATGCAAGGTGTGAGCGTTCAATCCCTGATCCAGGAGCTAAGTAAGATCCCACATGCCTAGCAGCCAAAAAACCAAGACTTAAAGCAGAAGCAATATTGTAACAAATTCAACAAAGACTTAAAAAAAAATAATCTCATGGGGACACAAAGAGATGTAAGGGAACACCTACCCTGTGGGAAGTTGGTGTGGGTTTTCATTTGTCCTCAGTGTGCTTGCTTCAGTCTTGGCGTGATTCAGGCATCATGGCACAGAATGTTAGGGTGACTTGCAGGAGACAAGCTAAGAGGCACTGGCCACAGGTTTTTGTTCTTCAGAGGAAGGAGGAAGCCCGGGAGGCTGGGTTGAGGAGAGAAACTTTTAGTGGGAACGTGAGATCTGAGGAACCGAGAAGATACTGTCCAGGGTTTCCCAATACTCATTCTCACATGATTTTTGCAATATTTAACTACAGTCTGTGTACTACTATTGACTTAAAACTTTCATTAAACTGAATCATTTTTTAACATATAAATTGATTCCTCTTTAAAGGAAACTTTATGCCACACAGTAAATGGAAATCCAGTAACACTTTCCAGGTAGAATGTGGCCATAAGATAAAGATCATGAAAATTAAACAACAGTATTAAATTCTATTCAGATACTATTGTTGGCAAAGTCTCTGACTCTTAACAGGTGTTACAGAGGTAACACAAGAACACTTAATTCACACTTTCTCCTTGACATCATCCAAAGATTGGAAATCAACTGAATTCCTCTTGCAGGAGTTTGGCAAATCAGCTGCTCTGAAGGCCCTGCCCATCACACTATAAGCAGACTCCAGCAAGATTGCATATAATTGCTGGGTTTGTATGAATGGAGAGTAACAGAAACTCAGCTGTTGCTTAGGGTCAGGGAAGGGTGTCAACTAGAATGAGGAATCACTCTGGGGAACAATTTAGCATTATCTCACAAAGTTAGTGTCTTCGTTCATCCTGGCTGTATAATAAACTACCATAGGTTGGGGGCTTATAAACAACAGAAGTCTTTTCTCCTTCCAGCAATTCTGGAGGCGGTGATATCAAAGATCAAGGTGTGGGCAGATTCAGGGTCTGGTGAAATGGCTCTTCTGTTATGTCCTCTCTGTTATTTGGGTAGTAATCCCATTCATGACCTAGTCACCTCCCAAAGACCCCACTTCCAAACACCATTACTTGGGGAAACAGATTTCACCACATGAATTGTGCAGAGACACAAACATTTAGTTCACGGCAGTTAAATGTGCATATTCAGTGACTTCCCTGCTGGTCCAGTGGCCGAGAATCCACACTCCCAATGCAGGGGACCTGAGTTCAATCCCTGGTTGGGAACTAGATCCCACATGCTGTAAATAAGAGTTCATCCAGCATGCCACACCAAAGATTCCACTTGCGACAACTGAAATACCCAGGGTAGCCAAATAAGTAAGTAAATAAATAAATATATGTATTTTTTTTTAAAAAAACCCTGCACATGAAAATGCACATTTCCTATAATCTAGTAATTCCATTCTTACATTTATACCAGTGTTTCTCAGACTTCGGTGAGTATCAGATCTCCCTGGAGGACTTGTTAAAACCCAGTTTATCAGCACCCCTTCTCAGAGTTTTCAGTTCAATAGGTCTGGCTGGAGAATTTGCATTTCAAGCAACTTCCCAGGTGATGGTGCTGATGGTCCAGGGACCACACTCTGAGATGAATCAGTTTACGGAAATTCTCAGTTGTGGGCACCAAAAGACATGTACACTAATGTTCATAGCAGCACTGTTCATAACTGCAAAAAACTAAAAACCCAACCCAAATGTCCATCAATAGGAGCTCAAAAATAAACTGACAGGTCCACAGAATGGAATATTACATAGCAGTGAAAATGGGTGAACAATGTTACATGCAACCACAGGGATGAGCATGAATACTGTAATTTTGAATGAAAAAAAAAAAAAAGAAGCAAGTTAAGCAAAAGGAGAAGGGGGCAGCAGAGGATGAGATGGTTATAGAGCATCACTGACTCAATGGACGTGAATCTGAGCAAACTCCAGGAGATAGTGAAGGACAGAGCAGACTGGTGGGCTAGAGTCCATGGGGTCAAAAGAGTTGGACATGACTTAATGACTGAACCACAGAAGCCTCACTTTTATCTAGATTTTGGGATTGTGCTCAGTCACTAAGCTCTGTCCAACTCTTTGCAACCCCAGGGACTATAACTCACCACACTCTTTGGTCCATGGAATTATCCAGGCAAGAATACTGGAGTGGGTTACCTTTTCCTTCTCAAGGAGATCTTCCCGACCCAAGGATCAAACCCAATAGTAGGCAGGTTCTTTACTACCGAGCCACTAGGGAAGCACCAGATATTGGGATCAGAGGGACTGAAACACTCTAGTTATCACTAACTCAATCTCTTCTTGTTTGGAACAGGCCCCTAGCATCTGTCCATGCTCTTTTAGGGAAATGCTCAATTTCTCAGGATTTCTGTTGCTGAATGATATCCGGATGCAGGGGAAGTTTTCGCATCTCATGAGGACAATGTCTGTGGCTATGAAATACGATGTGAACGCTCTGGCTTTGTCCTTTGGGGCATCCTCCTCGCCTCTGGGCAGCAGCCTCAATTCTTGCTGCATAGACTGGTGCTGTCATTGATCCTTCCTGCTCTTAAGCCACAAGCTGGCATCTGCTATTGCTATTGATTCTCAGCTCTGCCATTTGCTCCAGTCAAAGGGTCACTGCTGTCTGAGGTCTTCAGAGCCTGACTTGGGCTTCTATCAAGACCACTGGTCCTCTCAGCATCTCTTTCCTTGGAGAAGACATGAGGGTCTTCTCTCTGTGGGGAGCCAGCTGTGCCATATCAGGACCACTTACCTTGAACCTCTCCAGATAGCTCCCTCCACCGTATTTCTTCTTCCTCGCCATGCTGGATGTTTCTGGTCAGCCCATGTATTCTCAGGATATGCCCACAAACTGTCTGGAGTTTCTGCTTTCTTCCCATCACCCGCAACCTTGGGCAGAGCCCAGAGAGACCCAGGTAGCATCAGCTCTCTCTCTCTCCTCCCTTTGGGGTGTATTCTTTACTCTTTTTCTCACTTCCTAGTTGAGAGCAGTCCAACACCAGCTGGGCACATGAGCCTGGAACTCTAGTAAAGATCTGGCAGGAAACATGCATTTGAGAACCATCAGCACTGAAAAATCATAATAATTTTGATAAGAAGAGTTTGCAAAAATATATACCACTGGATCATTTGAGGCATTTTTTAGTTTCTGGAAAATACATCAAAAACTTATTACCAATGCTTATTGATGTTGTAGTTCAGTCAACAAGTTGTGTCTGATTCTTTGCTACCCCATGGATGGACAGTAGCAGGGCAGGCTCCTCTATTCTCCACTGTCTCCCGCAGTGTGCTTCAATTCATGTCCCTTGAGTTGGTGATGTCATCCAGCCATCTCATCCTCTGTCTTCCTCTTCTCCTCCTGCCCTCAATCTTTCCCAGCATCAGGGTCTTTTCCAATGAGTCAGCTCTTTGCATCAGGTGGCCAAAGTATTGGAGTTTCAGCCTCAACATCAGTCCTTCCAATGAACACCCAGGACTGATCTCTTTTAGGATGGACTGGTTGGATCTCCTCGCAGTCCAAGGGACTCTCAAGAGTCTTCTCCAACACCACCGTTCAAAAGCATCAATTTTTCAGTGCTCAGCTTTCTTTGTAGTCCAACTCTTACATCCATAAGACTACTGGAAAAACCATAGCCTTGACAAGACAGACCTTTGTTGGCAAAGTAATGTCTCTTCTTTTTAATATACTGTCTAGATTGGTCATAACTTTCCTGCCAAGGAGTAAGCATCTTTTAATTTCATGGCTGCAGTCATCATCTGCAGTGATTTTGGAGCCCAAAAAAATAAAGTCTGACACTGTTTCCACTGTTTCCCCATCTATTTCCCATGAAGTGATGGGACCAGATGCCATGATCTTAGTTTTCTGACTGTTGAGCTTTAAGCCAACTTTTTCACTCTCCTCTTTCACTTTCATCAAGAGGCTCTTTAGTTCTTCTTCCCTTTCTGCCATAAGGGTGGTGTCATCTGCATATCCGAAGTTGTTGATATTTCTCCCGGCAATCTTGATTCCAGCTTGTGCTTCTTCCAGCCCAGTGTTTCTCATGATGTACTCTGCATATAAGTTGAATAAGCACGCTGACAATATACAGCCGTGACATACTCCTTTTCCTATTTGAATCTAGTCTGCTGTTCCATGTCCAGTTCTAACTGTTGCTTCCTGACCTGCATACAGATTTCTCAAGAAGCAGGTCAGGTGCCCTGGTATTCCCATCTCTTTCAGAATTTTCCACAGTTTGTGGTGATCCACACAGTCAAAGGCTTTGACATAGTCAATAAAGCAGAAATAGATGTTTTTCTGGAACTCTTTAGCTTTTTCTATGATCCAGCAGATGTTGGCAATTTGATCTCTGGTTCCTCTGCCTTTTCTAAAACCAGCTTGAACATCTGGAAGTTCACGGTTCATGTATTGCTAAAGCCCAGCTTGGAGAATTTTGAGCATTACTTTACTAGCGTGTGAGATGAGTGCAATTGTGTGGTAGTTTGAGCATTCTTTCGCATTGCCTTTCTTTGGAATTGGAACGAAAACTGACCTTTTCTTATGATACACTCTGTATATAATTTAAATAAACAGGGTGACAATACACAGCCTTGTCATACTCCTTTTCCAGTTTTGAACCAATCTATTGTTTCATGTCTGGGTCTAACTATTGATTCTTGACCGGCATATAGGTGTCGACTAAAAAAAAAGATGTACAACTTGAGAGTTGTGAGTTAAGTTTTATTTGGGGCAAATGAGGACTGCAGCCTGGGAGGCAGCATCTCAGATAGCTCTGAGAGACTGCTCCAAGGCAGCAGTGGCAGAAAGTCAGTATACAAGGTTTTGGTGGAGGGGGAGTTCAAACACCATGAAGCACTCAATTTACAAAAGGTTTTTTGTTAGTCATGAGGATCTGATGTCACCATGAAGGGATTTAGTGCTTCTCTAGATATGAGGAGATGCAAGGACTGAGATCATAAAATCTGTTCCTGAAAACATTCAACTATCTAAAGACCTGTCCCACCAGATTCCCTGGGGCACAGAGATCCTCATTCCACCCTGGACTCCTTCAGGGGTTGTAGAAGGTTAACAGGTATAGCAGCATGGGGTTCAACCTCTGTAGAGTTCAGTTCAATTCAGTTCAGTTGCTCAGTCGTGTCCAGCTCTTTGCGACCCCATGGACTACAGCATGCTAGGCCTCCCTGTCCATCACCAACTCCTGGAGTTTACTCAAATTCATGTCCATTTAGTCGGTGATGCCATCCAACCATCTCATCCTCTGTCGTCCCCTTCTTCTCCTGCCTTCATCTTTCCAAAGCATCAGGGTCTTTTCCAGTGAGTCAGTTCTTCACATCAGGTGGCCAAAGTATTGAAGTTTCAGCTTCAACATCAGTCCTTCTAATGAACATTCGGGACTGAGTTCCTTTAGGATGGACTGGTTGGATCTCTTTGCAGTCCAAGGGACTCTCAAGAGTCTTCTACAACACCACAGTTCAAAAGCATCAATTCTTCGGCACTCGGCTTTCTTTATAGTCCAACTCTCACATCCACACATGACTACTGGAAAAACCATAGCCTTGACTAGACAGACCTTTGTTGACAAAGTAATGTCTCTGCTTTTTAACATGCTGTCTAGGTTGGTCATAACTTTTCTTCCAAGGACTTCCCTGGTGGCTCAGACAGTAAAGCGACATTCTACAATACGGGAGACCTGGGTTCAAGCCCTAGGTTGGGAAGATCCCCTGGAGAAGGAAATGGCAACCCACTCCAGCACTATTGCCTGGAAAATCCCACGGACAGAGGAGCCTGATAGGCTGCAGTTTATGGGGTCGCAAAGAGTCGAACATGACTGAACGACTTCACTTTCACTTTCTTCCAAGGAGTAAGCATCTTTTTATTTCATGGCTGCAGTCACCATCTGCACTGATTCTGGAACCCCCCAAAATAAAGTCTGCCACTGTTTCCACCGTTTCCCAATCTATTTGCCATGAAGTGATGGGACCAGATGCCATGATCTTCGTTTTCTGAATGTTGAGCTTTAAGCCAACTTTTTCACTCTCCTCTTTCACTTTCATCAAGAGGCACTTTAGTTCTTCTTCACTTTCTGCCATAAGGGTGGTGTCATCTGCATATCCGAGGTTATTGATATTTCTCCCAGCAATCTTGATTTCAGCTTGTGCTTCATCCAGCCCAGCATTTCTTATGATGTACTCTGTATATAAGTTAAATAAGCACGCTGACAATATACAGCCTTGATGTACTCCTTTCCTTATTTGGAATCAGCCTGTTGTTCCATGTCCAGTTCTAACTGTTGCTTCCTGACCTGCATACAGATTTCTCAAGAGGCAGGTCAGGTGCCCTGGTATTCCTATATCTTTCAGAATTTTCCAGTTTATTGTGATCCACACAGTCAAAGGCTTTGGCATACTCAACAAAGCAGAAGTAGATGTTTTTCTGGAGCTCTCTAGCTTTTTCCATGATCCAGCAGATGTTGGCAATTTGATCTCTGGTTCCTCTGCCTTTTCTAAAACTAGCTTGAACATCTGCAAGTTCACGGTTCATGTACTGTTGAAGCCTGGCTTGGAGGATTTTGAGCATTACTTTACTCGTGTGTGAGATGAGTGAGTTGTGCGGTAGTTTGCACATTCTTTGGCATTGCCTTTCTTAGGGATTGGAATGAGGTAGATGGCAAATGTGTTTGTTGTTCAGTCATTGGCAATGCTCTTGGTAAGTGCCAATTTGTAGTTGACATAGCCCCCTTGTGGTCATAAATCTGACCATGCTTTGGGGCCATCTCATGACCTTTTTGTCCCGTGTTGCTGAGAAGGCTCATTCCCAGTTCTGAAGAAGGTTTTTGTTGATAAGACTCTCAGTGTGCTACTACTGGACTAGGTGTTAATAATCAAAGATCTCTGAACACCGGTCCTCTAGTTATGGTCCAGGAGAGTGTTTCCTCTCGTTGCATCTTTTCATACCTAGTGTTACACTGTTACAATCATTGATCGTATATGGAGCTATACCTTTGATCAACTGCTTCAAGTCTAGTCATCATTTCCGTTGGAGGCTCAGTCATATACTTGGTAATACAAGAAATAATAATCTTGTGAAACAAGCAAAATACAAATGGTATCATTAATAACATTAGTGGAATTAAAAGAAAATATTTTACCCATGAGCCTCCCACACCAGTTTCTTTTTTTAAAGATTGTTACGACTAGGGAATGGGTTACTTAAAGCAGAAATCTGATTTTTCATGTGGTTCAAATGTATTACATTAAAGGATTTATCAGGTATGAAAATATAGCATTCAGTTTGAATTACGGCACAGATATCTCCCTGTGATGCTGTAAGGTGTCAAGGGCCTTGCAGTTGTGTAGCACTGCCATTCTCATCATAGAGATCTCAGAATTCAATAAGCTAATAACCCGGTTACTATCATTTAAAGTTTATGAAAGTTGTTGAGGCTTAGATAAGATCAATTTCATCCTCCAACCCCATTGAGGGCACACACACACACAAAAGCTGCTAAACGGTCATACCAGTAGAATATAGATCATTGACCCACTGGGATCATACCAATGGTAAATTGGTTGGTAACATGTATGACCTTAAATTCATGGGAATCCCAGGCTAAAGCTTCATATCCATCCCTGTAGATGTTGAGACCATAAATGAGTGCCACAAATCCACTGAGTTCCATACCAATCACTCTCTCTAAGGGTAATAATAGGCATAGTTCATAAAAGCACCCAGCCTTATCTCATAATTACCAGGTTGGTCATTTTTAGTATGATTTAACTGTTCCCAACACATAGGAGCCTTTAAACCTAAATGACCATAGCCTGGTGTTAACCATGTAGATCCTCCCCATAATTGTGGGAGTTTTCCTTTTAATAGATGAGAAGTTAATTTTTTAGAGACTTAGCTCATCACTCCAATTGAGTTTGAATGACCCTCCAATACTTTGGCCACCTCATGTGAAGAGTTGACTCATTGGAAAAGACTGTGATGCTGGGAGGGATTGGGGGCAGGAGGAGAAGGGGATGAGAGGATGAGATGGCTGGATGGCATCACCGACTCAATGGACATGGGTTTGGATGAACTCCAGGAGTTGGTGATGGACAGGGAGGCCTGGCATGCTGCAATTCATGGGGTCTCAAAGAGTTGGACACGACTGAGTGACTGAACTGAGCTGAACTAAAGAGAAAACTTAAATCTATGGCCAGCATCAGAGCAGATATCATTAATTGGCCAGGTGAGAGGATCCCATCTAGTAATAGCATGAATAGATAGAACAAGATTGAACATTCTTCTAAAATAAATTTCCTAGGGGGTATCCAATCAGTGCTCTAGAGAACAGAAATCCACCTAGAGAACAGGTAACCCAGAAGTACTAGGCACAGGTAATTGGCCACAACCCAACAATTGGATTGAGTTTTAAACTAGCATAGAATTGTGTCCATGATAGAAAACATGTGACTGATAGACATAGGTCCAAGGAATCAAGAAAACCTTATAAATGATCATAAAAGTTAGATCAGCATCTTGGGAAGGCTGTCTACTTCTGATGTCATCTTCTTCTTGTCCCAGTGTAGTGTAGTTTCCTCTGTTTGAGCATTGTTTTAAGGTGAGTTTGAGGTCAGCAGGCCTCTCTATGGACCAGTCCAGCTTAGGGGCCTTTGGAAGTGGGAGTTAACCTGGGTCAATTTCCTTTCAATTCCACTGGTCATGAGCTAGTTAAGAGTACCTGATAGAAAAGTCCTTCCATCCAGGTTGGAGACAGTTCCTTAAATTAGGTCTTCTTCCAGTCTTGATTGAAGGTCATGTATGAGGCATCTGATCGTCATCCAAAGGTAGATTATTGAGATAAGCTTCAGAAACAACCTTAGAGTGTCCTTTAATAATCAATTAAATTTTATATTAATATACCCTGACAGCAAAGAACTATCCAGGAAACGAGTCTTAGTAGATATAGACCTCCATTAACAAATTGGAATTTAACATTCATTGAAACATCTCTTTCTCCCTAAAATCACCATCATTTTTACCAAATATAACCTAATTAAGACCTGTTTGTAATATAGGTCTGGTCTCAATAAACTTGGCCTGATGGTTTATATAACCATAATTGATCATAGACTTTTTTACTTTGCTGAGAATTTATAGTCTCAGACTGAATTTTTAAAACAAACCTTTCAGGGCTAGGAAAGTCATACCAAAGGCTTATTACAGATTTTGCCCAACAGATCTAAGTAAACTCCTCCCTTCTCAAGGTCTCCAAAATTCCTTGAGATTTCTATATCTGTTATTGAGATAACTTTCCTCACTTATAATGTGGGAGACCTGGGTTCGATCCCTGGGTTGGGAAGATCCCCTGGAGAAGGAAATGGCAACCCACTCCAGTACTCTTGCCTGGAAAATGCTATGGACAGAGGAGCTTGTAGGCTACCGTCCACAGGGTCGCAAAGAGTCAGACACGACTGGGCGACTTCACTTTCACTTTCCTAACTTATAAAGTTAGTGGAAGCTTCCAATCTCTGGAGGGTTCAGAGAGAGAGAAAAGATAAATGTTTCAATTTGTTTATAAAATATAATTTTACCAAAATACTGTTATAATTAGTTTGATGGGAAGGGTTTTGTTTTTTTTTTCTTACACTTAGAAAACACAGATTCAAATCAGTAATTTTTCAGATAGAAACCATAAAAGTTAAGCATATTCACCAGTTCATTCAGTCCTTTTGTTAACCTTTGTGAAATCATCAGGTTTTCTGTTAGAATCCTTACCCAGTTCAGAAGCTGGTATTTATCCAAAAGTCCTTTCTATAAATCTTCTTGAAGATGAACCTTCTTGAAGGTGAAACTTGGTTAGTGCTATGACAATATTTTGAGATAGTAACTAGAATTATGCCTGATAACACTTTACCCAAACATATCAGAATTTTAGGAACTCCATACAGTTTCTAGGATATCTATATTAGTAACATTTACCATACAATATAACCTGAGACTTACTACTCACTTGACAATATTTCCCATGTAATTCTATATACAAAACAAACATCATTGGTGTAATAGCTCTCTTTGGGATGTTTCAGGGGCCCTCTGAAGCATCCCAAAGTTAGCTAGAAATCTTCTTCATTAGAGTGATTTAAGAAGCTTTGTCAATAAATGTCAAAAAGTTTTAGAACACTCAGTCAGATAGGATTATAGGCCATTGTGAAGCAATACTATTCACTTAGCCAAAGTAAGTGAAGGTTCGTGACATTGTATAGGAGACAGGGATCAAAACCATCCCCATGGAAAAGAAATGCAAAAAAGCAAAATGGCTGTCTGGGGAGGCCTTACAAATAGCTGTGAAAAGAAGAGAAGCAAAAAGCAAAGGAGAAAAGGAAAGATATAAACATCTGAATGCAGAGTTCCAAGGAATAGCAAGAAGGGATAAGAAAGCCTTCTTCAGCGATCAATGCAAAGAAATAGAGGAAAACAACATAATGGGAAAGACTAGGGATCTCCTCAAGAAAATCAGAGATACCAAAGGAATATTTCATGCAAAGATGGGCTCAATAAAGGACAGAAATGGTATGGACCTAACAGAAGCAGAAGATATTAAGAAGAGATGGCAAGAATACACAGAAGAACTGTACAAAAAATATCTGTCATTTACATTTTTTAGAAGTTTCTTCACTAGAGGTAATTTCCTTGCTGACAAAATTGTAACAGATATAATAATATTTAACTTATATTAAATCTAGGTACAATGAAAATATTCTGCTTAATGTTAATTACTCTTAGACATGTCTACATTATTTAAATCAACAAATAAACATTAATATCAGGTATGTAACACAGAATATTTCTCAGTTCACATGAATCTGAAATTCATTTAGGTTAATTTCTCTTGTATTTAGAATTATTTGATTTGTAAGAGCTTATTTTCTTTTTTTTAAGTCCAATTAGATTAGAGCTCATTTACAAACTGATCTCAGCAATCAGCAATATTATTAAAAGAAAAAAAAACAGACACACACCGAGACATACATACATCCATATAGACACAAGAGATCCTATAGCTTCATTTTCCAAACTTAGTTACGAATAAAAATAGTTGGAATAAGATTTTAAAAGGCTTTGTTCCCCTTTATTTTTTTGCTTTTGGTTTCAGAAATTAGATATGGTCTAGATAAGTGATCCAGAGAGCTCTGGTCTACAGGTATCAGTTCAGTTCAGTCACTCAGTCGTGTCTGACTCTTTGTTACCCCATAGCCCACAGCACACCACGCCTCGCTGTCCATCACCTATAGGAGGAGTTTTTGCCTCAGGGCAAGAATTCTTAAAGAGATCATTTTTTTCTTCAAGCTTCCTCTGGAGTCTAAAGAATATTGTGACCACATTGTCAAAAATTGTATTTTTCTGGTGTGTGTGTGACCATAGTTTTATAGCCAAAATTTAGACCTGCTAGTGCTCTACTTGGCCCTGATAGCAAGGGCAGATTGGTCCCAGCAAGGATTGTCCCTCTGTTTCCCATTTTAAGCTGAATTTGTCAGGGATAAAAGTCACTAGTGGACTTGTGTAGTAGGCCCACGTGCTCCCTGTGTGCTTAACTCCTCCAGGAGTCACCCCAGAGTCATTTCAGCTCGTCTTACGTGTCTCGAACTCTGCCTCCGGCAATGTAAGACCACCATGGCGGCTCAGGTCGCTGATGGCCCATTCTTATGTGCAACCCCTGGACGAGCAAGTATTTTAATTAATGAGTGGGTTTTCCTATGGGACCACTGCACGGTGTGAGGACTAGGCCTCCAACACTCCCGTAAATTTCTCAAGTCACCTGAGAAAACCGAAACCGGCCGGGAGGAGTCTTGTCCTTTTTCTTCAGAGCAAAGCTCTCGTTTATTTTTTTCACTTTTATCCTGACAAATTCCATAATGGCAGTCAAATTGAGGAAAAGTGTCAGATCAGCCTTTTACTTAACCACTCAGCCAAGACCATTCAGTCCCCTACAATGGAGCGATCTCAGCATCTTTCAGCTGAGCCCCGGGTATTCCTCGATTTTTTTTCCAATTGAGCCCCCCCAACCCAGTAACTTTCCATTGGGTGGGCAATTCTCCTGGCATCTTTTAGCCAGCCCCCCACCCAGTATCTTTTGATCAGGTGGGAATTTCTCAGTATCGTTCAACCAAGTCCCACTCAGTGTCTAGACCATGACTGGGTATGCCCCGGATGTTTCACCTGCCCCCCCCCCCACCCACCCACACCCCGCCTCCACCGCCCCCCGCACCCCCCCCCCCCCCCCCCGCCCCGCCAGTATCTTTCCTACCAGTAGGAGGAAGTTAACCTGCTCCATTGCCAAATAAAACTCAGAATCTCAACCAATACAGGAGATTCAAGAACCAGGAAAGACTTACCCAAATTCGTCTGCACTCCCGGAGGAGGCTGATGGGTGCAAGGGGCTGCTGCTGGTACCAAAGCTCTGATTCCTGGTGGAGTCTAGTCGAAGGAAGGAAGTCCACTCTGGGTCGCTTCCTCGGTTGATAGTTGTGAGTTAAGTTTTTATTTGGGGCAAAATTTTAACTTAACTCACAACCCTCAAGTTGTACATCTTTTTTTTTTAGTCAACACAGGTTTATCACAAGACAAGTAAGATGGTCTGCTAGTCCGATCTCTTTGAGAATTTTCCACAGTTGGTTGTGATCCACACAGTCAGTCTTTCGTGTAGTCAATGAAGCAGAAGTAGATGTTTTTCTGGAATTCCCTGGCTTTCTCCATGATCCAACAAATGTCAGAAATTTGATCTCTGATTCCTCTGCCTCTTCAAAACCCAGCTTGTACATTTGAGAGCTCTCAGCTCACACACTGCTGAAGCCTAGCTTGAAGGATTTTGAGCATAACCTTACTAGCATGTGAAATGAGTGCGACTGTACTGTAGTTTGAGCATTCTTATTAAACAACATGTATTAAATAACTACTAATTCGCCCGTTATTCTTTCACTTTGTTTAGTTACAAGTGAAAGTGTTAGTCACTCAGTCATGTCCAATTCTTTGTGACCCCATGGACTGTAACATGCAGGCTCCTCTGTCCATGGAATTCTCCAGGCAAGAATACTGGAGTGGGTTGCCATTCTCTTCTTCAGGGGATCTTCCCAACCCTGGGATCAGACCCAGGTCTCCTGCATTGCAGGCAGATTCTTTACCATCTGAGCCACCAGGTTGGATGTACTCAAAAAACAATTTGGAAAATAAAAATATTTCTTATTTCAAGACTCCTTTGCCAATGTAGTTAAATAGATTGATTTAATCTGATCACACACTTTTCATATATTTTCACAAAACCCCACAGTGCTGTGAACTATGTTCATTGAATTAATGGGAAATCTCTGCCAGGAAACTTAATTATTAATACCAGCTCTTTATCCAACCAGACTTTTCTTCTGTCAGGAGTCTAACTTTATTTCAGTTCAAAATGATGAACTATTACACATCTTCTTGAGAATTCTGATTCTTCTGAATTCTAATTCTGACATGGATTTATGGATCTGGCGGGAGTCTTGTCCATGAGTTTGGCTCCTGTTTGAAACAAGGAGTCCTTGCTTCTCTTCATCTTCCCTTTGCTTTTGTCTCTCAAGGCTCTCCTTCAGAGCCATGAATCTGGGTCAAGAGCCAGAGCATAGAAGAGGCCAGGTCATAAAATTGAATCAGTCATCACTCTGGCCAGGAGACCCAAGTTCGGTCCCTGGGTCGGGAAGATTCCCTGGAAAAGGGTATGGCAACCCACTCCAGTATTCTTGCCTGGAGAATTCCATGGACAGAGGAGCTGGCAGGCTACAGTCCATGGGGTTGCAAAGAGTCAGCCATGACTGAGTGACTAACACTAATGCTTCAGTTCAGTTCAGTTGACCAGTTGTGTCCGACTCTTTGCCACCCCATGGACTACAGCACACCAGGCTTCCATGTCAGGCTTCCCTGTCCATCACCAATTCCCAGAGCTTGCTCAAACTCATGTCCATCAAGTTGGTGATGCCATCCAACCATCCGACACTAACACTTAACACTGCCCAATACAAATTCAGAATAACCTAACTGGGGTCAAAATACCCCAATTCTAAAGCTAGATTTCACCCTTCATAGAAATATCCTTACAACAAGAAAAAACATAAACTCTTTGGTGGGTTTATTGTGTTTTAGTATATGTGCTGCCAAAGTGAGCACTTGGGTTTACGGTGTTTTGCCCATAGGAGGTTATTCAGACACCATCTCAAACTGTCCCTCACTTGTCTTTGTCTGTTGCTGTTTAGTTGCTCAGTCTCTTCGTGACCCTATGGACTGTAGCACCCCCACCCCCACCCCTGGTCTCCTCTGTCTGTGAAATTTCCCAGCATGAATACTGGAGTGGGTTGCCATTTCTGTCTCCAGGGGATCTTCCCATCTCAGGGATCTAACCCATGTCTCCTGCATTGGCAGGTGAATTCTTTACCGCTGAGCCACCTGGGAAGCCCTTAGGGGGTTTTACATCCCTTAGGCAATGCATCTTTGAAGGATGAAGGAGGACTAAGAGGCTTGTCTTCCCACAGTAAAAGAGAAGAAAAACAGTTGTGGAAGAGGCGTAGATGCATGTTAGCAAACAGAGCACATGTTCATTGGGAAGCTGGAAACTGATACCCTTTAAACTTTCTTGTCTGCGTGTGTCCCCTTGGCCATTGCCACCCCCAGCGTTGGGCTTCCCCACTTGGAAGACTGCTACTCTGCTCCATGGACTTTTTTTTTCTTTCATAACCCTCAGCACAACCTTTGCATACCTTATTTATTTCCTTGTCTATTATCTGTTTCTCCTTAGCTTCTCTGGTGGCTCAGACTGTAAAGAATCCACCTGCAATATAGGAGACCCAGGTTCAATCCCTGAGTTGGGAAGATCCCCTGGAGAGGGGAATGGCAACCCACTGCAGAATTCTTGCCTGGGAAATTCCATGGAGAGAGGAGCCTGGTGGGCTACAGTCCATGGAGTGGCAGAGTCAGACATGACTGAGCGAATAACACTACAACATGGAAGAGGTTCAGAAACATCCATCTGGATGCCTTGCTCCCTGCCTTTTCCCTGGAGCCTGGAACACTGCCTGGTACACACTTGGATGTTCAACAGATCTTACTGAATGAAAGAATAAATCGTGTGTCTTATAGCTCCCTGCTGTCAGCGCTAGTAATAAAAAGGTGACCAGACTCCCTAGCTCTTCCAATGAAAACAGTTAAATCTCCTAGAAACTCCCCTGTGCCACTTACCCGACTCCCAAACCCTGTGAACATGCTGCTCCAATGTAAGGATAGTCCTTGCCCTGTCTGAAGGCAGCTGGGGACATGACTGGGGACTCAGAGGCTCTGACTATTGCACTGCTAACATAAAAGCTGTTTGCTTCCAGCTTTATTAACTTCTAAGCCTTTTCCTGTTTTCCCATCATGGCCAAACCCAACTCTTGGCAGACACTAAAATCCAAATTTTTGAATTAGATTCCTGAACAGTGATTAAAACAGATTTGGGACCTCAACAAAAGAGATTTCAAACTACCAACAATATCCAGACTATTCCAAAGAAACTGTGCCCCATGGAGGAGGTGGGGTGGGGTCTCGTCCGGTGCGTCTCTTGGCCTCATCTCCGGCGACTGCACCGTCTCCTCTGGGCAGGGGATTCCGGGCTAGCATAGCACAAGGTTTGCGGTGGGGCTTCTGTCATTACCAGGCATGTGTGCAGGAGCTGGCAGGAAAATGAGTGAAGCTGCTGTTTTTTTCACTGACTCACAGCAGCCTTGCCCACCAGCATTTTCACAAGCCCACTTTCCATTCAGGGAAGCTGAGAGAGAGAAAGACCAGGATTGATGTCTTCAAGGCCACCACCCTTCAAGAGAGCAGTAAGATAAACACCAGCCTCCAGCCCTGTCCCAATTCGACTTCCCAGCCTCCCATACTGAGATGCATTCATTCAGACTGTTTGCCAAGCAGTGCTGAGTCTCCATAATGAAGAGCCCTCTGAACACACCAATGAAAGGAGCTTTCTGTGTATATTGGTCTGAATTGTAAAAACGTCCTTCTGCCCCAATGCTTGTCTGTCCGTTAAAAACTCAGTATTGATCAGGAAAAAAAAAAAAAGAACAAGCCGACAAAATAAAACAAAACAAACAAAAAATGGACTCTCCGCTCTCAACCCATTAAAGGAATCAGCAACCCTTGTCTCCGAACCATCCAACATATCTGAATTCAAACCCATTGGTGGAGTCAGTCAGCTTTTTCTTTTGGGTGGAGGATAGAGGAAGGGTTGTACATAAATAAGCAATTTGTTGTTGTGAAAAGAAAAAGTTTCCAGGGGCCTGTGTATATTGTTTTTTCATTTCTTTGGTGCAGTGTGGAGCCAACATCAGATTCTGAGTACGTCAAATGGGGCATTTCATCTCCCGGGGGAAGGGGATGTTCACACCCAGGCCAGGCCTGGTCAGAGCTCTCTGTTCTCCTGGAGTGTGTGGATCCCTCTCTGTGTCTAGCAGAGAAGCCCAAGGCCGCCCCCACCCCACCTCCCCAACAGGACAACAAAATTCACAGGAGCCTATTGATCCACAGAGCTGAATGTTTTCCTTATTGCTTCAAGCAAAAGCACCATGCTTTTAATAAACTAGGGGAAAACTGTGAAGTGAAGGGAAGTGAAGTGGAAGTCACTTAGTTGTGTCTGACTCATTGTGACCACAGGACCTGTAGCCCTCTAGGCTCCTCTGTCCATGGGATTTTCCAGGCAAGAAAACTGGAGTGGTTTTTTCCCCCATTTCCTCCTCCAGAAGATCTTCCCAACCCAGGGATCAAACCCTGGTCTCCTACATTGCAGGCAGATTCTTTACCATCTGAGCCACTAAGGAAGCCTCAGACTAGGGAAAAACTGAAAATCGTTCCTCGGCCCAAGACAGCTGTAGGGCCCTGCATGAATGACAAAGACTCAACTTTTCTCTACCAAGATGAGGGATAAGAGTGGAGAGGTTGATGGTATGTGAGGTGAGATTAATGGTAAGGACAGCTAGGGGACAGCCAGGTCCAGGCAAACCTCACATCTTCGCTGTTGGGCAAGCAGTAGGTCCTGAATGAGCCAATTAATGAGTTACAAGAGTGAATGAATGAATGACAGCATAAATCCTGAGCCACTGTGAGACCAAATGAAATTATGAAATGGCTATAATGTGTCTTTGGCATCCCAGAGCTTTTTATTTTTGTGCGCCGTCTTCTTCTTGGCAATATCCAAGAAACTAGTCTTGTCGTTAGCCACTCAGTTGTATCTGACTCTTTTGCAACCCCATGGACTGTAGCCCTCCAGGTTCCTCTGTCCATGGGATTTCCCAGGCAAGCATACTGGAGTAGATTGCCATTTCCTCCTTCAGGGGATCTTCCCAACCCAGGAATCGAACCTGTGTCTCCTGCACAGGCATGCAGGTTATTTACTTCTGAGCCAACGCAGGAAGCCCTCTAATCTCCTTGACATCTTACCAAAACCTGCTCTTGGGAAAAGGAGAGAAAGCCATTCACAGCAAACTCTGCCAAACTGATAGTGCTACATGCCATCTTTGTACGTAGACTTGCATTCTCAAAGGAATCAGGTTTCTAGGAATGTAAGCTAAGAAGTGAATACTGTTTATGGAACTTTCAGCTCTCAGGCAGTTTGCAAGGAGACAAAGGTATGCACTGAGATTTGGAGAGGTGCCCCCAGGGCTTTTCAAGCATCCCAGAAACCTTATAAATCACCTGATCATTTTGTCTTTGTATCATCAGGCTGACTGGAGGTTTATCACGTGCTGTTGACTCACCCTCCTGGCTGCGTTGGGCTGGGATTCCTCAATGGTGAGGATCTTCTAGCAGGTCCAACAAAATCACAAGTCTCCCTTCACAAATACTGAAGGAGAACATGCCAGAGGAAGATGAAGGTATCAGCAAGCTCCTGACTGCAGGGAGCTCAGGATAGCCTCTGCTGCTGTTTAGTCACTAAGACATGCCCAACTCTTTGCAGCGACCCCGTGGACCATAGCCTGCCAGGCTCCTCTGTCCGTGGGATTTCCTAGGCAAGCATACTGGAGTGCATTGCCATTTCCTTCTCCAGGGGATCTTCCCAAGCCAGGGATGGAACTCACGTCTCCTGCATTGGCAGGTGGATTCTTTACTGCTGAGCCACAAGGGAAGCCCTGAGTGAGATGAGGTGACCCTAATGCTGGGAGGAGATCCAGCCAAGCAAGGGGACAGGGTAGGGTCTTCAAATTGTGGATGCACACAGCTTTCCTTGGGGGCGTGCCAGCAAGGGATGGAGTCCTCAAATTCTCAAGGTTCATAAGTTTTCCTCTAAAACTCCTGGGGAAAAGTGATGCCATTGTGATAACCCTTCGCCACTTGCAGAAGAACGGCAGCTCCCTATCCATCCTGAATTTTGTTTATGGAGCATTTTTCTGGGACGAAAAAATCTCTATCACCAGTGTGATAAACTGTCTTTTTTTATTTTTTGTACTTTCTCACTTAGAAATGAATTCAACTGGTTCTATACTCAGTAAATCTTTGCTGGGCATTTTTCTTTCACTCTTACATAATTTTAACTATAAACTATGAAGAAGATCAATTTTTATGGTGACCTATTTTCTTTATTTTAACTTACGCCACAATGTTAATCACTAGTTTCTAGTGTGATAGATACTATTTATAAAGGAATAAACCTCTTATGAGGAAAATAATTCTTAAATAAAACATGAAAATTTAGCACATGCTTGAACATAGTCTTGATCCTATGCTTAGCAAAAGGAGGTTTTTGGTCATCATTATAATGCCCTTTGGGTGTGGTATTAACGGACTTTAAAAATTACAATAAAACTTCATCAGGCAGCCGTTACTCTTACATCAGGGGCTTCCCAGGTGGTTCGGTGGTAAAGAATTCTGCCTACCATTGTAGGAGACACAGGAGACACGGGTTTGATATTTGGATCAGGAAGAGCCCCTGGAGTAGGAAATGGCAACCCACTCCAGTATTCTTGCCTGGAAAATTCCATGGACAAAGCACCCTGGTGGGCTACAGTCCACGGGATTGCAAAGAGTCAGACACAAATGAGCACACATGCATTCTTGGATTAATATTCTTTCTGCTCTGAATCCTTAGTGAAAACATATGCTCTTTATTAAATATTTAAAAATTTTATACTGGTTTTATTGTCAAAAACCTGTGTAGTATTTTAATAGCAAATAAACTTTCACTTTAAAGAAACATCTTTTATGAGGAATTTTTGAAAAGAAATTTTGATAAAGTTATATAATTAGTACTAATAATTGACTGAACTGGACTTTCCAATTGGCTTAGTGGTAAGGAATCTGCCTGCCAAAGCAAGAGATTCAGGTTTGATATCTGGGTCAGGAAGATCCCCTGGAGGAGGAAATGACAACCTACTCCAGTATTCTTGCCTGGGAAATCCTATGGACAGAGGAACCTGGCAGGCTACATCACGGGGTCACCGAAGAGTCAGACATGACTGCCTGAGTGACTGGATAACAACAACCAATGTCTTGCCTTGTTTGTGTACCTGCTGTTAAGAGCGGGGTTTGGCTCGGGTTGGGGTGTTCTGAATTTAGGATCGGGGTCCTTAACAAGGAATGAGTTAACACTCAAGTGCTGACATTGTGAGATGACATCAGGGGCTCCGCTGGTGACACACTGAGAAAATGCAATGGTCTGTGTTCATCCAGCCAAAAATGCACACCTGAATCTAAACACGAGTACAGATCAGACAAACCCAAACTGAAGGACAGTCTACGAGGGAAGTAGCCTGTCGTCTTCAAGAAGCATCAGGAAAGATAAAAAGAGGCTGAATGAGAGTTCTGAGATCTGAAGACGAGTGCAATATGAGGTCCTGTATTAGATCCTGAAAAAAAAAATCCATAAAGGACATTATTGGTACAATTGTTAGCATTTGAATATGGATTGTGGATTAGACCTTAGTGCTGTTTCAATATAAAATTTTATGATTTTGCTAATCCTACTGTGTTTACAAAAGAGAAGATCTTTGTCCTTAGGAAATCCACTCCCAAACATTTAGGGCTAGAGGACTTGATAATGAAGCCAATATGCAAATATCTGTAAACACAGAGATAACTGATGGTGCAAATGGAGTAAAGGACAAATTCATGAATCTAAGTCAAGTGTATATGGGAGTTCTTGAACTGTTCCAGCTTTACTGTAAATTTGAAATTATGTCAAAAGAAAAAGTTGCAAACATACAAGTAAATCTGAGCATATGATGATTTTTCTATATTCCTATTTTCTATATTTGTTTTATGAATGTATATTTTCGTAATAAAAATTAATACATGCGCACCATTTAAAAAATTTGTGAGTGATGCTGACACTTTGATGTATAACTGGACAATTTTCCAGGTCTTGTATCAAAAAACATCAAGATGTATGGGTAAAATTTCATAGGTAAAATTTTTATTTAATTTTTTCATGATCAGTGCGCTTATTCATTATGTCATCAAGTTGCAACATGATTTTTTTTTCCAATTACAGTCAGACTTCATCTTATTTCTCTTTATGATATATTTGTTATGTTCTACTGAAATAGTTTGGGTATCATTAGGGGGGGCTCCAAGGAGTTCTGATAAATAGTCCTTCATGTCTCAGTACAGAGCAGAACTCAGGGAGAGACAAAAGTGATAGATAAGAAATGATTTGTTAAAATAGGACACTTGTTCAGTTTACCTGTGGGTGGGTGAGGGGTTGCCACACCCCAAGAACTTATTGAACTACAGTTCTATAGTCAATGGAAAAGTTGGGAGGTGGGGAAGAACTTCTTTGTCTTCCTTAAGTAGATATCATGCTTCCGTATTAGCTCCTCCTCAAGGTTGAGCAGGGGTATTTTCTTGTCCCTACGTGGTCAAATTAGGTCCACAAATTATTGTTTTTTATGTGTGCAGAGAGCATGTCCTAGGGATAATTAACTTGATGACACCAATGGGCAGATTGTAAGCCTTATTCTCTACTATTGTTTTATTTTTTGGGGGGGGTGCTGCTGCTGCTGCTAAGTCACTTCAGTCGTGTCCGACTCTGTGTGACCCCATAAACGGCAGCCCACCAGGCTCCCCCGTCCCTGAGATTCTCCAGGCAAGAACACTGGAGTGGGTTGCCATTTCCTTCTCAAATGCATGAAAGTGAAAAGTGAAAGTGAAGTCGCTCAGTCGTGTCCGACTCTTAGCGATCCCATGGACTGCAGCCTACCAGGCTCCTCTGTCCATGGGATTTGCCAGGCAAGAGTACTGGAGTAGGGTGCCATCACCTTCTCCGTTGAGGGGGTGAGTATTGTGCAAAGAACATGTCTTACAAGCCAAACAGCATGCTTGGGGTTCACTAACTCACTGAGCTCACTAGGCAGGGTGTAGGTTTCATGCCACCATTGTTTTATTGTTTGGGGGCATGTCTCGTGCTTCTGTTGCATGGTAATTTAGTTGCTAAGCAAGGTAGCTTGATTCCACTGTTAAGCAAGCCAATCTGGCTTTGATGCAAGTGATTTGTTCTGTTTTATAAGTCAAGCAAGGGCTTGCCAGGTGAACTTGCTTGCCAGTGCAGGAGACGTAAGAGATGTGGATTGGATCCCTGGGTCTGGAAGATTCCCTGGAGGAAGACTTAGCAACTCACTTCCAGTATTCTTGACCGGAGAATCACATGGAAAAGGAGCCTGGCAGGGTACAGTCCACGGGGTTGCAAAGAGTTGGACCGATGTGACTGAGCATGTACACACGCACAAGTCAAGCAAGCCCGCACTGTTTCAGAATTTTCCCATTACTTTCTTCAGTGATCATTAATCTCATTGTAGTCTCCCAAAGTCCTCTAAAGTTCCATCTCTATCTACAATTCCCTCATGGGGTTTCTAAGCTAACTATCTCAGTCATGTCCAACTCTTTGTAACCCCATGGACTGTAGCCTGCCTGGCTCCTCTGTCCATGGGATTTCCCAAGCAAGAATACTGGAGTGGGTTGCCATTTCCTCCTCCAGGGCATCTTCCTGACCCAGGGATTGAACTTGTGTCTCCTGAATCTCCTGAACTGGCAGGAGGATTCTTTACCACTGAGCCACCTGGGTAGCCCTACTTCCCATTAAAAATATACTTATTTAATTCTATGATGAAAAGAGAGTTGGTACCTGGTTTTTCAAAAAAGTTTTAGGGAGTCAAGCAAAATTGTGTGCTGCCCATTGAAACAGGGCATATGACAATTTGACTCGGACAGTAGGAGGGGTACTCAGCATTGAGGCGACTCCTGGAGAGAAACGGGGTACTCTGGCAAACAGAGGTAATCCAGTGGGTTAGAAAGCCACACCAGTTCCCCAGTAGTGGGATGGCAGGAACCAGCCACCTGGTGGGGTCTCGATGTGGAACACTGGTTCCTGAGTAGAACTGGGAGATAATCAGGTTTTCCAGAAGGGACCCTGGGCTCAGGGAGCCAGACGGGGATCCAAGAGACTCAGGAAGCAGACTCAAAGTGAGGGTTGGACTAGCAGGGGATGAGTTCATGCTGAGTTCCTGTTCATCTGGGTTTCCTTAGGCCAAAAGGAACCAGTTCCATAGACTCCATGTCAATGGACATCCCTGGGGACTTCCCCAGGAGTCCAGCGGTTGGAACTTCACCTTCCAATGCAGGGGGTACAAGGTCTATTCCTGGTTGGGGAGCTAGATCACATGTGCCTCACAGCCGAAAAGCCAAAACATGGAACAGAAGCAATGTTGTGGCACATTCAGTAAAGACTTTGAAAATGGTCCACATAAGAAAAAGAACCTCTCCCCTGGAGGCTAGGCCTGGCTGAGGGTTCAAGGGCATAGATGGTCACTGGAAGACATGAGAGGCTGAGAACCAGGTTAGGCCTGGCAGAAAGACCAACAAAGCAACCAACTGCAACCACAGCAATCAACTGCAACCGTAGCAGTTCTACTCTGAACTGTGCATAGAACCCTCCAAAGTGGGAATAGCTCACCATTTCAAAGAAGCAGAAACTGAGGCTCAGGTTGACTGAGACCAAGGTGGAGCTGAATTGTGATTCCTAAACAGTGAGGCTTTTTCTAGTAAAGTGGGTTCCTTCAGCCCCAGCACAACTCCCCACCCCCCACCCCACCCCCACCCCCACCATCCCTACTCTCATCTTCATCCCACACTCCTGCTAGATACATTTTGAACCCAACTCACTCACCTAAGCCCAGCATTTATCCCTGAGTCACAGAGGTGCCTTTAATATCATTTATATCTCAGCTCTGGAGCCCTTTGTGTTGAGAAGCAAGAGAAGATGCTGAGAAGTCTTCCCGGGGAAGCTCTGCCTGCTGCCCTGAGACTGTGCAGAGGCCTCAGGGAACACAGGGCACAGCAGTGGTCCTAACACTCATTCTCCAGCATCCTTCAGGGAGGAGGGTCCCAGGCTGAGGGTTCTGACTCTGCTCCTTCTGCACCTTGGGCCCCCACCTGAGGGTGCAGGAGAGGATCCCACTTCTTAGAAGTGACTTACAGACCTCTCTTTCCAGATCCTTAAGCAAGAGAGCACACTACCCAACAGGTTCAAGTCCTGCAACAGAGGGATTGTGGCTCCACCTGTCATTCCAGGAGAGCAGGAAAATCTGTGTGGTCTCTAAATGAATGAATCTCCAAGTGGGGCCTGAGAACTTGTTAGAAAGGCAAATTCTTAGGTACAACCCCAATCTGTGGGTCAGAAACTCTTAGAGTGGGGTCCAGCTCTCAGGGTCTTAATTTCTTTCCCAGCATCTTAATCTTAACCAGGTACATCTGATGCACACTGGCTTTGGAAGCCCCTTGGGAAACCATACTACTTTGAAAATCTGTTTCCTTGGATGTAAAATGGGTATCATCAGTGTTTTTAGTGCAAAGGATATCTTGAGGTTAAAAGAGATAATTCCTAAGGTCCCAGAGTTCCTGGTTAAATGTCACTGTTATCTCGCCAGTTACCCCTCTAAGAGCTCAAGCTGTTTCACAAGAATGTAGAAATCTGGGGCTTTCCTGGTGGCTCAGTGGTAAAGAATCTGCCTGCCAATGCAGGAGACATGGATTTATTTGATCCCTGATCCAGGAAGATCCAGGCAGGCTGGTTCAAAATTGGTTCAAAACAACGTCAAGGCTGTATATTGTCACTCTGCTTATTTAGGTTCTATGCAGAGCACATCATGTGAAATGCCAGGCTGGATGAAGCACAAGCTGGAATCAGGATAGCTGGGAGAACTATTAATAACCTCAGATGTGCAGATGACACCACACTATGGCAGAGAGCGAAGAACTAAAGAGCCTCCTGATGAAAATGAAAGAAGAGAGTGAAAAAGCAGGCTTAAAACTCAACATTCAAAAAACTAAGATCATGGCATATGGTCCCATCACTTCATGGCAAATAGATGGGGAAACAATGGAAACAGTGACAGATTTTATTTTGGGGGGCTCCAAAATCAGTGCAGATGGTGACTCAGTTCCGTTCAGTTCAGTTGCTCAGTTGTGTCTGACTCTTTGCGACCCCATGAATTGCAGCACACCAGGCCTCCCTGTCTATCACCAGCTCCCAAAGTTCACTCAGACTCATGTCCATCCAGTCAGTGATGCCATCCAGCCATCTCATCCTCTGTCGTCCCCTTCTCCTCCTGCCCCCAATCCCTCCCAGCATCAGAGTCTTTTGCAATGAGTCAACTCTTTGCATGAGGTGGCCAAAGGACTGGAGTTTCAGCTTTAGCATCATTCCTTCCAAAGAAATCCCAGGGCTGATCTCCTTCAGAATGGACTGGTTGGATCTCCTTGCAGTCCAAGGGATTCTCGAGTCTTCTCCAACACCACAGTTCAAAAGCATCAATTCTTCGGCGCTCAGCTTTCTTCACAGTCCAACTCTCACATCCATACATGACCACAGGAAAAACCATAGTCTTGACTAGACAGACCTTTGTTGGCAAAGTAATGTCTCTGCTTTTGAATATGCTATCTAGGTTGGTCATAACTTTTTTCCAAGGAGTAAGCGTCTTTTAATTTCATGGCTGCAGTCACCATTTGCAGTGATTTTGGACCCCAAAAAAATAAAGTCTGACACTGTTTCCCCTGTTTCCCCATCTATTTCCCATGAAGTGATGGGACAGATGCCATGATCTTTGTTTTCTGAATGTTGAGTTTTAAGCCAACTTTTTCACTCTCCTCTTTCCCCTTCATCAAGAAGCTTTTTAGTTCCTCTTCACTTTCTGCCATAAGGGTGGGATCATAGAAAAAGCAAGAGAGTTCCAGAAAAACATCTATTTCTGCTTTATTGACTATGCCAAAGCCTTTGACTGTGTGGATCACAATAAACTGTGGAAAATTCTGAAAGAAATGGGAATATCAGACCACCTGATCTGCCTCTTGAGAAATTTGTATGCAGGTCAGGAAGCAACAGTTAGAACTGGACATGGAACAACAGACTGGTTCCAAATAGGAAAAGGAGTATGTCAAGGCTATACATATTGTCACCCTGCTTATTTAACTTATATGCAGAGTACATCATGAGAAATGCTGGGTTGGAAGAAGCATAAGCTGGAATCAAGATTGCCGGGAGAAATATCAATAACCTCAGATATGCGCTACAGCCATGAAATTAAAAGACGCTTGCTCCTTGGAAGAAAAGCTATGACCAACCTAGACAGCATATTAAAAAGCAGAGATATTACTTTGCTGACAAAGGTCTATCCAGTCAAAGCTATGGTTTTTCCAGTAGTCATGTATGGATGTGAGAGTTGGACTATAAAGAAAGCTGAGCGCTGAAGAATTGATGCTTTTGAACTGTAGTGTTGGAGAAGACGCTTGAGTCCCTTGACTGTAAGGAGATCAAATCAGTCAATCCTAAAGGAAATCAGTCCTGAATATGAATATTAATTGGAAGGACTGATGCTGAAGCTGAAACTCCAATACTTTGGCCACCTGATTCAAAGAGCCAACTCACTGGAAAAGACCCTGATGCTGGGAAAGAGTGAGGGCAGAAGGGGAGGACAGAGGATGAGATGGTTGGATGGCATCACCGACTCGATGGCCATAAGTTTGAGCAAGCTCCGAGAGGTGGTGATGGACAGGGAAGCCTGGAGTGCTGCTGTCCATGGGGTTACAGGGTTGGACACGACTGAGTGACTGAACTGAAATGAATGCAATGACACCAATAAAATGCATGAACGTGATGGGGAAGTAAGTTCAGATTACCCTATCTACAGTTTTCTCTTTATGTTTCCAACCCCTGCACTCTCCAGGGTCTCTTCCTCTCCTTATTTCAGGTGTCAGTGCCTATCTGAGAGCCCCAGGACAAGACTTCACCTGGGAGATTGTTAGAAATTCAGAATTTCCCCAGGAAGCTTTACAACATTCTAAAAGTGATTGACTGGGTCACGGGTGTTTGAGAAGGGCTGCCCGGGGCTCTGTTTACTAAATATTCTTGGGGTTTCTGCCTTAGGAATTCCCTGAGGGTCTGATTACAATCTCCCCATATGATTCTTATGACAAAGTAAATTTGGAATCTAGGGGTTCACCTTCTCCTTAGGATCCGAAAAAAAAAAAACAAAACAATTTTCACCCCAGGATGGAGCTTTGGGGCATTCATCTTCTGGCTCTTTTTGTTGAATGGAACTTATGGCATTTGGGAGTGGACCACCTTTCCAACGCCTACCCTTAAGAGAAAAATATTTAATTCCAAGAGTTCGAAAGGAAATAAAACAAATTCTCTTCTTGTTGCTAACATCCAGTACCTGAGATCAGAACCAGTAAAATGGGGATTAGGGGGTCAAGGTCCGGGATTAGAAGGGACGAGCCCCAGCTGGAAGTGCCCACAGGTTGGTGACCTGGTGGGTCCTTTTGACACCCTTGGGCTGTGGCGCCCCACCGACTGAATGAGCGGGTGGGCCCGCGCCCCGCAGCGCTGAAACCGAAGTAGGGAGAGGTTGGATTGAGCGCTCAGCATTTTCCCCACAACTGCCGAATCCCACGAGCCTGCCAAGCTCCCAGCCAGCTCTCTAGGGATGCACCCCCGACCCCCTACGCCAGCCAGAGCCCGCCCGCTCCCAGCCCCCAGACAAGGGCGCAATTTACCAGTGGGAACCGCCTCTGGCCCACCGACAACAGGAGGACGGCCGCATTTTTTTTTTAATGCCATCAAATTCAATATTTACAAGAACAATCCCATGTTTGGTGCTAAAATGACTGGCCACACAGGAAACAGTTTACTTCTTATAAGAAGAAAAACCCAAGCTTGTGCCTTACTCTTAAAAAGAGAGAGAGAGAATAATAAATACAGTTTAAAAATTACCCCCCAAAATCGCTTATTGCATGCGCCCCCTTTCCCTCTTGTCGAGGAACAAATAGAAGCCAACTTTGCCGGGACCCATCGGCGGGTCCTAGCAGCCCCCGCAGCTGTGGCCTTGTAACTTTAAACCTGGCCTGAGGTCATCGTTTTCGCGCTGGCCAAACACAGGCAGGGGGCGGTCCTAGCGAACCCGAGACTGGGACCACCTTAGCGCGCGGACTCACCCCGCCCTCGCCCTCGTCGGAGAGATAAATGCTGACTCCGATCCGAAAGTTCCCAACTGCAAAGTTTGCTTCTCCGGCAGCTGTTGCTAGCTAAGTAACTTGGGGATTCCCTCCCTCGCTGGGACTCCGTTTTCCAGGCCCCACGTCTCGCGCTCCATCAAGGGAAGGCCCCTGGCTACGGAGCTTTTTCATCTTTCCCCAGCCCAGAAACTAGCTGCTCGGCCCCCCACCCCAAAGAACAAGTCAGCTAAGAAAAATGTGGAAGGTGCCAGTTCTGTTCTTCATTTTGGGAAGTGCATCGTTCTGGGTCTTGGCAGAAGGAGGTAAGGCCAGCGGGCGGAGCTCCCCGGGCAGCTAGCTGGTGGGGACGAGCGAGCCGGGACTTGCGGGTTGCCGGGGCCTGGAATGTGAGGTTGCCCGGGGGAGCAGTGTGCGCGCCGGGGTCTGGAGGCCCCGGGAGAAGGAGAGACGGCGGCTTAGCCGGTGCCAGGTCCCAGGCAAAGAGCTGAGCGGGGTGCCAGGGAAGGACCCCGAGTCCACAGGTAGCAGGTGGGGAGCAGAGGGTCCCTCGGGGGCGACCCACCTCCTGCCAACCCTTCCTGGCTCCCGAGAGACAGAAGGCTAGCAGCCAGGCGCCTTCCACTGGCGGTGATGGGATTTTCTCAGGGCTGTGTATTGGAGACATGCTCATGGCCTCAGAAGTACTGGCCCCTTAAAACTGTGAGGGTTGGGGATGAGGGTGGGATATCCCTGTGCAGCGACGGCCTCCCTCTGGGGGCTGCCAGTCTGTAAGACAGCACGTTGGACACACTCAGGGCCCGGTCAGGGGGGATTCGTTATCCTCTGTGGAGAGGGTAGTGTGTGGGCGTAAGAACTGAACTGGAGGGTCCTGAGTGCATGAGGGAGTGGCCCATTATTAACACTGATGTTTAAGTTCCTTTGGGGCCACGTGTGGAACTTGGCCAACAGTGTCAATGACCGCGTGTTGGTGACTCCTTAGACCTTCACTTCTCTAGAGCTGAGAATGAGGACACTGCTTGCCCATCACTCTCATTATCTTGTCCTTCTTCCCTCTTCTTACGTCTCCTCCTCTTGCCCCTTGCTGCTGTGTTGGTAGCCTCCAGTCACATTGGTCAGTGTTTTCTTTTTCTTGGGTTTTTATTTTGATCTGTTTCCACTGTTGAATATAAGCTCCTGTGGACACAGCTGTGTCTTCACCTTGATCTCCAGGGCCAAACAATATCCGGCCCTTAGTAGTTGCTCACTGAATGTTGGTTGAAGGCATTGTAAGCTAACTAGGGATCTTTGCAGTTGAAGCTTGAGGAAATGAAACTCTTTTACATTTTGCAAATTGAGGATGGAGGTAGCCCTGGAGCCAGAGAAATCCTGCTTGAAGGGAGGGGCTTGAAGGAGGCCTCCACACAAAGACTATAATACCAGCTCCAGCCAGTGAGTGATTCAGGGTGTGTTTCCCTGTGTGCGCTGCTTGGAGACTGAGGTGCTCTCTGTGCTGTGCATGTGTGCTCAGTTGTGTCCAACTGTTCTGTCAGCCCATGGACTGTAGCCCAGCAGGCTCCTCTGTCCGTGGGATTTCCCAGGCAAGAATACTGGAGCAGGTTGCCATTTCCTCCTCAGGGGATCTTCCGGACCCAGGGATTGAACCCGAGTCTCCTGTATCTCCTGCAATGGCAGGCGGGTTCTTTACCCCTGTGCCATCTGGGTGGGAAGCCCTCTTTTTGCTGGGTGGTGAGCTATTCATGGTGGTCCTGTCTTTGGAACTTCTCTCTCCAGAGCAACATACATGGCTCTGCATTTCAGTTACATTTCATTTTTGGCCAGACTGCAAATGACACCATTTTGTGCTCAGCAGGGCAAGATGTGGGAGGCCCCCAAATTGAGCCTCGTCCCAGCTCTGCTCAGGAAAGAGGGCCACTGGGTGGCATCCTCTCCCCTCCCCTAGCCTCCCCCCCCCCCCCCGCCCCCACCGACTCCCCTGCAACCCCCTTGCCCCAGGGAAGAGTTTAGCTGTAATTATCTTTAAGCCAATTCTGAATATCAAAGGTACTCCTAAAAAGAAGTAATAATTTAAAAAAAAATAGTTGTGGCTGAAAAACCAGCCACTTCTGGTAATAGCAACTCGATTGGGAAAGACTGAAGCACCCTGGCCCTGTCCCCGGGGGCTGTGTGTCAATGCAGAGTTACTGGGCTGCTGGCTAAGAGTTGAGGCCCAGGAGGGGTTTTGTCTGAGGATAATGAGCGAGGCAACTTGAATATGGATGAATAACTTCTTTGAGCTGAGCCATTGTGGGCTCTTGTCGGGGAGTTGAGCTAGGGGTAATTATGGTGATGAATTTTATTATCCTTCTCTTAGGAGTCTACTCCCTACTGGGCTTCCCTCTTCTAAAATTATAATCTGGTTCAGTTGTACAATTTGGTCCTCTGGGTTGAGATGTCCTCTGGGTCTCATGAGATATTAGTGGATTTAAAGGAGCTCAGGGGTCCACACATCTGGCATTCTCCTCCACTGTCAGGCCCCACCTTCACTCTGAACTTTCATCCAAGACACGTACACAGGTCGCTCCGTAAGATCGTTTATTTTGTGAAATTCTGCAGGCTGCTGCTTGCTGAAAACTCACATGTGCTTTTTCCCGGACCAGTCCACCCAGGATTAATCATGCGATGAACACATTTCCCTGTGCTTTCCCCAAAACTCTTGCCAGTTTCGGAGGCTTGGAAATCTTCACGAGTTGCTAAGAGTTTTGTTGCACTTAAGGTATCTCAGGTCTGTTAGAGCCTTCTCGAGGGAGGCTCTGATGACACTGGCATGTGAGATCCAAGATAGCATTTAATATATGAAAGCACGTTTCTAAAAAGTATCCTCGCTTGAGAAGGCTAAACTGGGACATGGCAAGAGGGAGGAACCCAGGCTGATCAGAGGTACACGGCGGCCTGCCCCCGCTTCCTCTGGCCTTTGAAGTGAGTAACCAGTGAGTAAGTCTATACTGAGAATTACAAGGACCCCCAACCTTGGCATGAAGGTGGATGGTGTGACCGAGCGGGAGGGACACCACCTCTCTCCAATGCCCATCCCCCACCACATGCCAGGAATGTCATGGTTCCCTCATTAAATCATCATGCATCCTTAAATTATACATTATTATCTTCAGAATATGCCAGATTCCAAAAACAGGCCTAACTCCAAACCTCAAGCTTTTTTTTTTTTAACCTGCATTACACATTGGGGGGAAAAAAAAAGGTTGAACTTGAAATTAAAGGTTAACCTTGCTTTAAACTCCTTAAACATGAAAACAAAAAATTTTCAAGGTATATAAAGTTCTTTACATTTGATACTTACCGTAATATTCCTTTTAGAATGAAAATGTCACGGTACATTAAAATAGGATTTGTTCATGCTTTCCCCAAATAGAAACTCAGCATCTCCTGATATGCTGGATATGAAATTCTAAGCACTTTTGAGGAAGGCACACCTAACGTAAAGCATTGCATTTGAGTCCTTACCAGCAAAACGATGAACGTGTGCTTTAAATTCCACTGGCTTATCTGAATATTTGTCATATTTCTGGCTTCCAAGAACAGGCGTGCCAGGTTACAGCTTGTGGAAATATTATGGGGGAGGATGTTGAGAGAGGAGAGGCTCATATAGCTGGCAGTACCTTTGTGAGACTTGAAGAAGTTAAATCAACTCCTGTAAGGCTCTCTAAGGACCCTCCCACTCCTTGGGTATTCCAAAGAAATACTCAGTGAGAGTGTTTTGTTGGAAGAAAATCAAATGAGTGGGGTCATCGGGTGGGCTACAGAGATAAATCTTGGGATTCCCACAGGGGTGAGCAAAAGAGATAAAACACCTTTAAAAAAAATTAAGTATTTATTTTTGGCTGCGCTGGGTCCATTGCTGGACCCTAATTGCTGGACTATGCTTTTCTCTAGTTGAGGCAAGCCAAGGGCTACCCTCTAGTCACGGTGCACAGGCTCCTCACTGCAGTGGCTTCTCTTGTTGCGGACACGGGCTGTAAGGTGAGCAGGCTCAGTGTTGCAGTCCCCGTGCTCAATAGTTGTGGTGCACGGGCTTAGTTGCTCTGCGGCATGTGGGACCTTCCCAGATCAGGGATCGAACCCATGTCTTCTGCATTAGCAAGCTGATTCATTACCACTGAGCCACCAGGAAAGCCCTAAAAGCACCTTTTGATTGGAGTTCTGAATCCTTTCCCTACTGATTTCCTAAAACCTTGGGGGAAAGGGAAGTGATGGGGCATTTTATCTGAGGGTTATGAGATGGAGCCAGGTTAGGGAGCAACTGGAATTCTGCCACCTTCATCCAAGGCAGGAAACTGAGGTGACTGTTTTCCTTCCCTCGAGACTCACCCCAGTGCCCACCAGCCCGCCTGCTCCTGGCGGCCAGTCCAGGGCAAGCGTTCCCTGGAGCTTCAATGGGTGGGGACAGATGGGTTTTCCCGATTTTTCACCTGGCCCAGTGCCTTTGCCTCAGGAACTGCTCAGAGGAGATGGGTTTAATCCTCTGAGGGAAATTTGTAGATCTGGCCACTTCATATACCTACTTGTCTGAGGAGCTGCACACTGAAATTGTCAGGGCAACACTAAATTTTATATGGGGGCGGGAACCCCACAAAACACAAAAACAACAAATTTAGCAATAGGATAATCAGCCTTCCGGAAGGTGACCTCTGTCCAGAGGGTCAGTGTTCCAGATAGTAAAGAGAGAATGTCACTGAGCCCTGGGGGAATGGAAATGATTGTCACTGTTACATTTGTAGCAGATAGGGAAGGGCCTCTAGAAGATGCGTCAACATTACTAATGAGAGTATTTCCGTAATTTATCACGCTGTCTTCATCTGGGTGTTGAAACACGACTTACTTAAGCAAAATTGTGATCCAATGAATGGTATCCTGCCTGGAGGAGTTTGTCTGCCTAGAATCTAGACAGGGAGGGGAAAGGAGTAAGGACTAGATGGTGTGAAACTTGTCCTGCCTGAGGAATGCGTTTAGTTAAATATTGACTGAGTAACTTCTTTGTGAGTCAGGCAAGGTAAACGGTATCCTTGCTAACGGCTACGGTAAGGTGTCCTGTCTGGTGGCTGAAGGGTTCTGGTCTCAGTCCAAGTGCCCCTAGAACTGTTCTGTCACAGTCTGGAGATGTTTTCCCCCTACGTGCCCTTAGTCTGTGTGCAACAGACAGCATTTCAGGTATTTCACTCTTGAGAAGGGCATGCCTGGGATAACAAATGTGGGCAGAGACCACTGAAGAACTATTTCCTTTTGTCCATAAGCTATTTGAATTCCTGGACTCATAAGAGCGTGGCTAGGGAGATCAGTCCTGGGTGTTCATTGTAAGGACTGATGCTGAAGTTGAAACTCCAATACTTTGGCCACCTCACTCTAAGAGTTGACTCATTGGAAAAAACCCTGATGCTGGGAGGGATTGGGGGCAGGAGAAGAAGGGGACAACAGAGGATGAGATGGCTGGATGGCATCACTGACTCAATGGGCATGAGTTTGAGTAAACTTTGGGAGTTGGTGATGGACAGGGAGGCCTGGTGTGCTGTGATTCATGGGGTCGCAAAGAGTCAGACACGACTGAGCAACTGAACTGAACTGAGGGAGAAAGGATTTCATGTGATCTAGATCACCCTATAATAAGATTAAATTTCTGAATCTGTGTAACTAAAGGAACTAGATTCTGGATGTGCAGTGTTCACAGCATTAACTGTATATTAGCATTGGAATGTGAAACTGTTAGTTTCTCAGTCACGTCTGGCTCTTTGTGACCCCATGGACTGGAGCCCACTAAGCTCCTCTGTCCATGGGATATCCCAGGCAAAACTACTGGAATGGGTAGCCATTCCCTTCTCCAGGGGAATCTTTCCAACCCAGAGATCAAACTCAAGAGATCAAACCCTGCATTGCAGGCAGATTCTTTACCATCTGAGCCATCAGGAAAGCCCAGTAAATGGATGTTATTGTTGTTCAGTTGCCCAGTTGTGTCTGACTCTTTGCGACCCCATGGACTGTAGCACACCAGGCCTCCCTGTCCCTCAACATCTCAGGAGTTTGCCCAAGTCCGTATTCATTGCATTGGTGATACTGTCCAGCCATCTCATCCCCTGATAGCCTTTCCTCCTTCTACCCTCGATCTTTCCCAGCATCCAGGGACTTTTCCAATGAGTCAGCTGTTTGCATCAGATGAACAAAATACTGGAGCTTCAGCTTCAGCATCAGTCCTTCCAGTGAGTATTCAGGGTTGATATTCCTTAAGATTGACTGGTTTGATGTCCTTGCTGTCCAAGGGACTATCAGGAGTCTTCTCCAGCACACAGTTCGAAGACATCAGTTCCTTGGTGTTCTGCCTTCTTTACTGACCAGTTCTCAACCCTATGTGACCACTGGGAAGACTATAGCCTGACTATACAGATCTTTGTTGGCAGAGTAGCATCTCTGCTTTTCAACACACCATCTAGGTTGGTCATCGCTTTCCTGCCCAAAAGTAACCGTCTTCTGATTTCATGGCTGCAGTCACCGTCTGCAGTGATTTTGGAGCCCAAGAAGAGGAATCTGTCACTACTTCCCTGCTTCTATTTCGTATGCAATAATGGGGCCAGATGCCATGATCTTAGTTTTGTTTTGTTTTTTAATATATTTAGTCTTAAGCCTGCTCTTTCATTCTCCTCCTTCACCCTCATCAAGAAGCTCTTTAGTTCCTCCTCACTTTGTGCCATTAGAGTGGTATTATCTGCATATCTGAGGTTGTTGATGTTCCTCCCTCCTCTCTTAATTCCAGCTTGTAACTCATCCAGCCCAGCATTTCTCATGATGTGTTCAGCGTATAGGTTAAACAAACAGGGTGACAGCAGACAGCCCTACTTCTTTCTCAATCTTGAACCAATCAATTGTTCCATACAGGGTTCTAACTGTACGGAACTATATAATATATAATATAATGTTATTATAATATAATAACATTGTGTGTGTGTGTGTGTGTGTGTCCTGTGCTCAGTTGTGTCCCACTCTTTGGGACTCCATGGACTATAGTCTGCCAGGCTTCTCTGTTCATGGAATTTTCCAGGCAAGAATATTGGTGTGGGTTGCCATTTCCTCCTCCAGGGGTTCTTCCTGACCCAGGGATCACACCCGCTTCTTTTGAGTCTCATGCTTGCCAGTCAGATTCTTTATCACTGCCTCACCTAGGAAGTGAGTGCTTAGTGTCAAGCACTTTGCAAGCCCCACTTGATTAATCCATCCAACATAACTTGAAGATAGGAACTATTTGTATTTTATAGATAGGTAAAGAGGCTCAGAAAGATTCAGTAACTTACACACAGAGCCAGAGCTAGTAAATGACAGTGGTGAGACTTGACTCCAGGCAGTCCAACCCCAGAACCCATATCGCTAAACATTCAGCACAACAGCCAGCTATTCTTAGATTGAGGCTGCCAAGGACTCTCAGAGTTGTCAGCCAGTTGATTTCTTCAAGCAACTTTGACAGCATAACATCACAGTTATTTGCTAGACACATAATTCAGATTGAAGAACTAGACCTATATTGGGGTACCTAGTTAAAGAACATAATCCCTGTCCCCGTAAGCATTTATAGAGCACATATCTTAATAAGAACTTTAAGAGTTAGAAAGGAGTCATACATGGGATTACGGTTCACACAGGGAAGCAAGGCAGATGTCTGTGGCATATACAGATAAGAACAGAAAAAGTGGTGTAAAACGGCATGTCCTGTGTGACACACAGCATTACCAGATGCAGGTTTGGAGATGAGATTCTTGTGGGCCTTGGGAACTGGAAAAACCCTTCGGGGGAGGATGGGACTTGATCTTGGTGGTGAAAAATGGTGGGGTTGGTTGGACAGGGTGGTAGGGAAGGGCATTCTAGGCAGGAAGGAATGCTCAAGCAAATGCACAGAAATTAGAACAATCTGGAGTTTGTGTGGGAAAAGGTATGGGCGTCCAGGGCGGGGAAAAGCCATGGAGGCTGGCTGGAGTCAAGGGTGTCGAGTTGGGGAATTGCAGGAAATCTGTTGAGAGAAGGCTGAATCCAAGGTGAGTGTGAGCTAAACCTTTTCCTGTAATATAGTCAAATGGGAGCAGAGTGGGCCATGAATAGTGGCTGTCGGGGGGAAATGTAATGATAAGGGCACCACATGGGATTGAATCTAGTTTATGGGCAACTAGTCTGGGGGGAAGGGGAGAATCAGGAGGTAGAGAGACTAAGTGTAATGACAACACACGGGAGAATGAGATCAGATTTAGGGGAATGAGAGCCAGCAAGACTTACAGCACAGTATTTCCAGGCTTCTTTTTTCGTTTGTTTTTTGGGCTTTGCTGGGGCTCCCTTGCTGCACACAGCCTTTCTCTAATTGTGTCGAGCGGGGGCGACTCCTTGTCGCAGTGCACGGGCTTCTCATTGCGGGATCTTCCTGGACCAGGGATCAAACCTATGTCTCCCGCACTGGTAGGCGGATTCTTATTCTCTGCCACCAAGGATCCTCCAGGTTTCTTATTATTCTTTCCTCATTTCCCGATTTCTTATTCACATCTTATAACATTCATCACTATATTAAAATTTTTATTGATATGTAATTCTCATGTTGTAAAATTAACCCCTTTAGAATAGACAGTCCAGTGGGTTTTAGTATATTCAGAGTTGTGCAGCCATCACCACTGTCAGTTTTAGAATATTTTTATCACCCCTTCCTCCAAAACCCCAAACCATTAGCAGTTGTCCCCATGTCCCCCCATCTCCCCCAGCAACCACTAATCTGCTTTCTGTCTTTATGAGTTTGCTTATTTTAGATATTTCATATAAATGTCATCATATAGTACACGGTGCTTTGTGTCTGGTTTCTTTTACTTAGCATGGTGTTTTCAAGGTTCATGCATTTGTAGCATGAGTCTGAATTTCATTCCTTTTTATAGCTGAATAATACTCCATGGTGTGGCTAATACTGCATTTTTCTTATCTGTTCATCCATGGATGGACATTTGGGTTGTTTCCACTTTGGGGTTATTATGAATAATGCTGCTATAAACATTCATGTACAAGTCTTTGTATGGACATGTGTTTTCATTTCTCTCAAGGATACATCTAGGAATAGAATTGCTGGGTCATATGGTAGCTCAGGGACTTCCCTGGTAGTTCAGATGGCTGATAGCTCAACTGATAAAGAATCCACCTGCAATGCCGGAGACCCCGGTTTGATTCCTGGGTCAGAAAGATTCCCTGGAGAACAGATAGGCTACCCACTCCAGTATTCTTGGCTGGAGAATTCCATGGACAGAGCAGCCTGACTGGCTACAGTCCATGGGGACACAAAGAGTAGGACATGACTGAGCGACTTTCACTTTTACATGGTAGCTCTAGGCTTTCCAGGTGGCTCAGAGGTAATAGAATCCTGCAATTCGGGAAACATGGGTTCAGTCCCTGGATCTGGACGATCCCCTGGAGGAGGAAATGGCAGCTCTAGTATTCTTGCCTGGAAAATCCCATGGACAGGAGCCTGACAGGCTACAGTCCAAATGGTTGCAAAGAGCCAGACACGACTGAGTGACTATGCACACACACACACGCTCTGTAGCTCTTTGTTTAACTTTTTGTTGTTGTTCAGTCGCTCAATCACGTCCGACTCTTTGCAACCCCATGAACTGCGGCACCCCAGGCTTCTCTGTCCTACACCGTCTCCCCGAACTTGCTCAAACTCGTGTCCATTGAATCGGTGATGCCATCCAACCATCTCATCCTCTGTTGTCCTCTTCTGCCTTCAATCTTTCCCAGCGTCATCTCTTCTAATGAGTCGGCTCTTCACATCAGGTGGCCAAAATATTGGAGCTTCAGCTTCAGTTTCAGTCCTTCCAATGAATATTCAGACCTGATTTCCTTTAGGATTGACTGGTTTGATCTCCTTGCTGCCAAGGGACTCCCAAGAGTCTTCTTCAGCACCACAGTTCTAAGGCATCAATTCTTCACTTATCAATTAACTTTTTGAGGAACTGCCAAACTGTTTTCCAAAGTGGTTCCATTTTACATTCCTACCAACATTGCCAAAGTTCCAATTTCTCTATATCCTTGCCAAATCTTGTTATTTCCCATTTGGTTGAGTGGTTGGTTTGTTTTTTTAAAATTGTAGATATCCTAATGGGTATGAAGTGGTATCTAATTATAATTTTGATTTGCATGGCCCTAATGTCCAGTGACATTGTACAGCTTTTCATGTGCTTAAAGACCATTTATATATCTTCTTTGAAGAAGTATCTAATCTTGTTTTCTCATTTTAAAATTGAATAGTCATTTTTTATTGTTTAATTCTGTATGTATTAATATTTTGGGTACTAGACCTTTATCAGACTTAGGAATTGTCAGCATTCCTCCCACTCTGTGAGTTGGCTTTTCAATCTCTTGATAGCATTCACTGAAGCACAAATTTTAAAAACTGATGAAGTCCAATTTATCTATTTTTTCTTTTGTTGCCTCTGCTGTTGGTGTTTTATCTAGGAAGCCATTGCCTAATCCAAGGTCACAAAGATTTACTCTTATATATTCTTCCAACAGTTGTATGGTTTTAGCTCTTACATTGAGGTCTATGATTCATTTGAAATTAATTTTAATGAAGTAATCGTGGTGTGAAATAGAGGTCCAACTCCATTCTTTTGCATGAAGAAGACTAGTTGTCCCAATACCATTTGGTTGAAAAGATGATTCTTTCCACTGAATTATCTTGATACCTTTGTCAGAATGATTGCCCATAACACATGTACCCCAATGTTCATTGCAGAACTATTTACAACAGCCAGGACATGGAAGCAACCTAGATGTCCATCGACAGATGAATGGATAAAGAAGTTGTAGTGTATATATATATATATATATATATATGATGGAATATTACTCAGACAAAAAAGGAATGAATTTGAGTCAGTTCTGGTGAGGTGGATAACCCTAAATCATATTATTCAGAGTGAAATAAGTCAGAGGAAAAAAAATATCATGTATTAATGCATATGTATGAAATCTAGAAAAATGATACTGATGAACCTATTTGCAGGGCAGGGATGGAGACGCAGACATAGAGAATAGACTTGTAGACACAATAGGAGAAAGAGAGGATGGGACAGATTGAGAGAGTAGCAGTGAAACGTGTAATTGCCGTATGTAAAATAGGTAGCTAGTGGGAAGTAGCTGTATAACATGGGGGGCTTAACCCAATGCTCTTTGACAACCCAGAGGGTTGGGATGGGGGGTTGGTGGGGGGGAAGATCAAGAAGGTTGGGACATAATCTATACTTATGACTGATTCACATTGTCCTATGGCAGAGGCCAACACAACATTATAAAGCAATTATCCTCCAATTAAAAATAAATTTAAATAGTCACTTTCCCAGAAATGTGTGGGTTTATTTCTGGACTCTCAATTCTATTCTATTGGCTTATACATTTATCTTTATGCCAGTACCACATGGTCCTGACTACTGTAGTAGTACTTACTCTTTGTAGTAAGTTTTGAAATTGAGAAGTGTTAGTCCTCCTCTTTATTCTTTTTCAAATCACTCTGGCTGTTCTTATCACTGTACTTTAACTGTCTGATATATATCTCTCGCTCCTTAGAGACGAGAGGAGGACCCATCTTATTCAGCACTTAAAAGAACATATGGTTGGTAAAAACATTTGGCACGAGGAAGAGGGGAAGAAACCCAGCCTTTTGGCAGGAATGACAAGAAAGCAGGTGATAGAAATCAGATTGGAGGGATGAGAGATAAGGAACCAATTTGATGAGAAAGAACAGTAAGTTATGCACTCTCTTATAGACACAGTGAGTTTGGGGTAATAGTAAGACATCTAGTCTGATGTAACTGATGGGTTCCTGGGGAGAAACTCAGCTAAAACAGCACAGAAATAATAAGCCCTACTTTGCTGCCTGAATTCCCCATTCATCGGAACAAGGGGAGAAAGATGGCAAAGAGGGTCAGAAGAGTATTATTTTTAAAAAATTTTACCGAAGCACACTTCAAACTCCCAAACCAGGCTTCAGACCAAGGCCAAGAGCAGTCAGTGGAAACACAGCTACATCCTGTACATTCCTGGAGGGCCTCATCCTCCTGGGCTCACAGCTGAGCTGTGTGCAAGCTGTATGCGTGGATGGTGAGGTCAGAGCCAAAGGGGCTTCTCTTTTCACTCTTGCGAAATCAGGGCCTGCTCAGCTGACAGCCCTGCATGAATCAGAAGCTCGGTTTCCGAGCAGATGGTGAGGGTTTCCCAACACAGTTGAGATGCTGTGTTCCAGGCCAGCACTTCTAAAGCCTGCCTTAGTCATTTGATTATTCAAGTATTAATAACTAAGTAGTTCTCCCTAAGAGGTGGCCTCCTGGCCAGGTTCCGGAAAAGTTAAACAAGAGCGTTGATTCCAGTCTTCAGCACTATGGACTCATTTCCTCCTTTACTGAGAACACTCTGCTTTTGGTTAAGAGAGAGACCTTCCCTCAGGTTGAGTAATCTTGATTGAGGTTGTAACCAACAACCTCTAGTTTTAACATTTGAAGAGGGGTCCTGAGCCCTGTTTGCAGTTGGAGTGAGTGGATAAGCTGATTCATTCTCCTCAGTCCTATAAAGTGTAAATACTCATCCATTCATTCAGCTATCAGAGACTGCTAGCAGGAAGAAAGTCTTGAATGCAGAGTTATCAAGACCCTGGTGCTAAGAAAGATTGAAGGCAAAAGGAGAAGAGGGCAGCAGAGGATGAGATGGTTGGATGGCATCACCAACTCAATGGACGTGTTTGAGCAAACTCCGGGAGATGGTGAAGGACAAAGGAGCCTGGAGTGCTGCAGTCTGGATAAAATAAAAATAGCTAGTGGGAAGTTGCCGTATAACACAGGGCGCTAGTGAGTTGAGTGTACATGAATTAAGCTTGCAGAGTTAGACATGACTTTTAGCAACTGAGCAACAGCAACACCAGTTTAGAGGAGGGTACTTCCTCCTGACACCTTGGTGGGGGGTGTTGGGAAGGAGCGAGCGGTCTCTGAAGAAAGAGATGTTTTACCTGGAGCATAGGTAGGGTCTGGATGGGCAGTGATGGAGTTGAGTTGGGGAGGAAAATGAGTGGGAGCTGTGGAAAAGTGACCAATACGCATGAGGGCTGTGTTACACAGTGGTTAGAACCGGGGATTTCTCTGGAGTCTGACAGATCCTGATGTGTAACCCCTGCATCACCCCTTGCTGACTACGTGGGCAGCTTACTCTCAGCCCCACCATCCTCATTTACAAAATAGGGACGATGTTAGTTTTCAAGGCTTTTTTGAAGATCAAAAGAGAGTGCTTGGCACAAATGTTTGGTCACCATTATTAAAATACCTGGGGCTTCCCTGGTGGCTCAGTGGTAAAGGATCCACCTCCCCAGGCAGGTGAATGGAATGGCAACCCACTCCAGTATTCTTGCCTGGGAAACCCCACGGACAGAGAAGCCTGGTGGTCTACAAAGAGTCGGACACAACTGAGCAACTAAACAACAAAAATTAAACTAATTTCCTCATGGGAATTAACTGGGAAGATTGGTAAAGTTTACGCAGTAGGTCTCAATTCCTTTCCCTCCATCGAAGGGGAAAGAATGGATGTAGTTGGAGACATATCTTATGGGCTGTGAGCCTGCACCTTCCACCTGCCAATGACTTGGCGTGAGTCCTTCCTTCTGAAATGAAACAGGAGTCCCCAGCCATCGCCAGCCCCTCCCCTTTCTTTATTGCTGTGCTCAGCTGCAGAGACTTTCAGAACACTACCTTCAACTTTGGGAGGTGACCCAGAGGGGTGACCCCACCCACAGCCCAAAGAAAACTGCTCCCCCCTGAAAGGCATCCTTGGGGCATTGAGCACAACAGCCCCTTCTCTGAAGTCAGGGGATGGTCGCTACTCCAAATATTAATGTGTAGCGTTTCTTCTGATTTCTCTAGAGGAACTAGTGACACTTGTCTGATCTCTGCAGCCTTGACATGTTTCTCTTGATTTTTATGGGAGAGGAACACATTGCCGATGCCAGCAGTGAGCAGTCTCAGCCCTGTGTTGGAGGGACTGACAGGACCGGACACAGTTAGTGGGCAGGCTGCTGCTCATTAAAAATCAAAGAGCAGAGCAGCAGAGTTCATCCTTATAGGAAAAGTATCCTATTTTCAGCCCTGCTGTCTCTTTCATCAGGAGAAGGCGTTTGACAACTCATGGGTGAAGCACAGGGGACAATGGCAGGAATGTTATAAGGGATAACTCAAAGGAAATCTCCTGTTTGGTTAGAAGTGTACTCGTTCAGTCAGTCACTCAACAAACCCCTACTAAATACTTAACCTATGGTGCCAGGCATGGGGAAAAGGGGATGGTATGTGCTGTGATTAGTACTGTACTGCCTGGAGGAAAATTAAGAGTGCGTTCATCCCTGTGGAATGCTGAGTGGTGGGGCCAAGCCCTCTTGGAGTTGCCTAGATTTTCCTTGTCCAAACTTTGATCCACTAAGCAATTTACCAGGATCCTTGCAAGGGGTGGAGGTGGGTGGGAAACCCATTGACCATATCAGTGATTGTACTGACCACAACCCTGGGTCTGCCAGGAGTTGACGATCAGAGGTAGGGCCCTGGATTAGCAAATGGCTTTAAGGCTGGCTGTACAAGGTCTGGATGTGGGCCAGCCTGTGAGACCAGAGGGGTCACTCAAGATGTGATAAATAAAAGCGAAGTCCAAATACCTTTTATTCCGGTTGCAGAAACCCAATTCATGGTAATTTAAGGGAGCACTATCAAACAGCTATTTGGGACGTTCTGAATGAAGATGACAGATAGTATAAAGATCTGAGTTATCTTGGAGATCATGGTGGGTGGTCTGCAGAAAGTTGGAAAACATTGGAGATTGGCACCTCCCTGCAGTTTGGGGTGTGTTTGTTTTCAGGCTTCTGAGCACAGTTTCGAAACATGATAGAAAAATAATACGTAAAAGCCTGTGCCTGGGCAAAAGATGAGAAGCAGACTTTTTGGTTTTGTTTTCTGCATAGATGTTTTGACCTCCCTCTAAAAACATTACGTTCTCCCAAACTTCATTGGAATTATTTGTTTGTAAGCTATCTTACAGTTTTTCCTACCGGGAAAATCCAGAACTTCCTAGGATGTTGCAAGAAAAGAAAAAGAGCATTCTACTTCTCTATGGCCACAAAAGTCATTCCAAGGCCATGCCGTCATCCATCTTCAAAGGGTTGTTTGTGCATTTACATGCTGGAGCAGCTCAAGATGCTAGAAAATCTAGACAGCATGAAAGATGTCTTAATCTACCAGTTTTCTTTGAAAGCCTGAGGGTAACTCAGCTTGACTTCTTTTAAAATCAACTTTCCCACTTTAATCTCCAGCCGCTCAATTCTGAAGCTTCAGGTCAACAGAAAGGACCACAGGGAACTTCTCCCTCACGTGGAGATGGAAAGTGGGCAGACGCTCTTTGCCAAAACTTAGGAAGGAGACTTGGGAGGCTGTCCTCATAAGACACAGTGGAATCCCAGACTTAGAGAATGAGCTTGTGGTTGCCGGAGGGAAAGATGGCAGGAAGGGATAATTAGGGAATTGGGGATGGACAGGTACACACTGCTCTATTTAAAATGGATAATCAACATGGACCTACTGTGTAGCACAAGGAAATTTGCTCAAAGTTACGTGGCAGCCTGGATAGGAAGGAAGTTTGGAGGAGAGTGAAGACACATTTATGTATAGCTGAATTGCTTTGGTGTTCACCCAAAACTATCACAACATTGTTAATTGGTTATTGTTGTTCAGTTGCTGAGTCATGCCCAACTCTTCGCGACCCCATGGGCTGCAGCATGCTAGGTTTCCTTGTCCTTCGCCATCTCCCAGCGTTTGCTCGAATTCACATCCATTGAGTCGGTGATACTATCCAACCATCTTATCCTCTGTCATCCCCTTCTCACTCTGCCTTCAATCTTTCCCAGCATCAGGGTCTTTTTCAATGAGTCAGCTCCTTGCATCGTGGCCAAAGTATTGGAGTTTCAGCTTCAGCATTAGTCCTGATGAATACTTAGGGTTGATTTCCTTTAGGATTGAGTTCTTACCGCCCTCCAAAAAAAGCACGAGGTAAAATCTAGTAAAGGACTCAGCACCGTATGGGAACAGCCTGCTTTACTCAGTTCATCCATTCATATTCTAAATGTTGTTATCCACAGAATGGCAACAGACGGTAAAAGTCTCGCCTCTGAGGTTTCATGCTTATTTCCGTTTGTTGGGATAGTGACTTTAGATGCTTTCCAGTTAATACCTGTCCAGTTCTTTCCCTTCCTGCTGCTCTGCCCTGGTGTAAGCACTGCCCACTTCTGCCTGGACAACAGTCTAAGTGATGCTCAGCTTCAGTCTGACGCTGGCACCTTCCCCAACACCTACATCTATTCTGTGGCACTAGAGTGGCTCCTGAGGCTGGAGTTAGGTCCTTCCCACACTCAGAGCATCTTCTGGCTATAAAATTAAGTTCAAATCAAAAGCCCTTCGTACAGAATTCCACCAGTCTGGCCCTCTACCCCTCCCCGGTCTTGTCTCTCACTGTCCAGCCACATTGATCAGCCTGCTTCTCAAGTGTGTGGTGCTGCATTCTGGGCTTCAGGGTTAGTGAGACCAGCTTTTCACTTAACTGGAGATCACTCAGTCATTAGACAAATACTCACTGAGTGCCTACTCTGTGCCAGTATCGTAGACAATGGGGACATCAAGATGAAACAGCCTTTACTGAGCTTGTGTTCTAGAGGGATAGTCAGTTAGTGAATATACTAATTCACTAAATAGTATGTTATGATTTCAGTGGGTGGTCAAGAAGCCTCCTGAGAAAATACCCCTTAAGCAGAGATCTGAAGTGGGTGCAGGAGCACCAGCTTGAAATTTTCCTTGTCTGCCTGTTGAGAGTCCCTCCTCCTATCCCACCCCAACAGTACCCAAATCCATGAGAATGGAGACCTCACCTGGTTCACTTTTCTGTTTCCAGTGCCGAGAATGGGGCCCAACATGCAGGTATCATTGTTTAGTCACTCAGTCAAGTCCAACTCTTTTTCCAACGCTGTGGACTATAGCCCACCAGGCTCCTCCATCCATGGGATTTCCCAGAAAAGAATACTGGAGTAGGTTGTCATTTCCTCCTCCAGATTCCAGGGGATCTTTCTGACCCAGTGATTGAACTCACCTCTCCTACACTGGCAGGCAGATTCTTTACCACTGAGCTATCAGGGAAGCCCCCAGCATGTAGTAGGTGTACAATAAGTATTCTGGGAAATAGAGGTGAACTCAGAAAGGCTCCAATCTCCACCCCATCATTGCTGCTGCCTTTTTTTGTAGAACCAAGAGTACCTCGGCTCTGAGAAGTACAGCCTTTGTAAGGCAGACCACGCCTGTCTTCTAATCTGCCACTTCTGAAACCTCAGTCCTAGCAAGGGAACTCATTTGAGGAAATAGAAATTGTGGTCACTACATAATTAGACTGAGGGATTCTAACAGATGGTGTCTCATAAGGGGAGGTGAGATGCTCAAGAAAGCAAGTGCTTTCTATAACCAGGATTATAATTTAAGGGAGAGTGAGGATGGGGGTGAAAAGGAAGGATGTCAGAACCCAGGGAAGGGCATTTTCCAGGCAACAGCTACCCCAGAGGCACAGAAAAGGGTTTGAGGGGCCAATGAGCAGTCTAAAACACTTGGCTTTGCATCTGCTTACTGACCAGGCCAACTCAGAAAATCGTTAAACTTCTGACCTTGTAAAGAAAGTTATTCTGGCACTTGTTCAAACAGTTGGAAGATTTTATTCAAGACTATTGCCTCAGGGAAGAGAGATGGGGTTCAACTCTGAGTACAACGGGGACAGCTGAGGATTCATAGCCAAGAAGCAGAGAGAGGGGCAGTGGATGGAAAATTGTGAAGAAGAGACCTCAAAGGTAGGGGGATTCTTGCTAAACTAGCCTAACAGGATTCTTGCTAAAGGCAGGCCAGGGATTTAGAAATCAAAGGTGGGAGATGGAGAACTTGATTAGAGAGAATCAAGTGATTCTCTATAAACTGACTTAGCAGGGTTCTTGCTGAAACTAGACTCTGTAATGATGAACACTGAAGCCTGAGGACATGGCCTCACTGAGAAGAGGGCTCAGGAGTTTCAACAAAGGTTGGTCAAGGAAGGTCTCTGTCAGCCTCACTTTGCTCATCTGGTAAGTGGGGACAAACACACCAGCTTAATTTTTGGATGAAAATCTAATTTATATTCCCGTTTTACATCATGCTTCAAGATAAACACAGGACAAATAGATTCAGTGTAAAAACAAAAACTTACAGAAAATGTAGATGAATATTTACATAATCTTGAGAAAGAGTTTGTAAGTATGATATTCAGAGAGACAAAACAAGCTTAATCAGTTTGACTAATGGCAGACCTTGCCACTTATAAGGTATATGCAAATGCCAGTTAATTAAAAAAATTATTGCAGCATCTATTCCAAAGAATATATATATTTCTCAATTTTATCACTCTATTCTACCCCAGAAAACTTAAAGAAATAAGCTTTATTTCCCGATTTTGTTAAATAAAATGGGACTTGAGCTTATGTTGCATTTGTTCATTTCCTTCCTCCTATTGATATTTCAGTTCTCTGGATTAATTAATTTATTTTTATGTACTTTGGACTGGACTGAGTCTTCACTGGTATGTGAAGGCTTTCTCTAGCTGCGGCAAGTAGGGGCTACTCTACTCTCACCTTGCAGTGTGTGTGCTTCTTACTGCGGTGGCTTCTCTTGTTTTGGAGCACAGGCTGTAGAGCACAGGCTCAGTAGTCATGGCACACAGGCTTAGTTGCTCTGCGGCGTGTGGAATCTTCCCAGACCGGGGATCAAAAGTCCTCTGTGTTGGCAGGTAGATTCTTAACCACTAGACCACACCCTCTGGATTAATTTAATGGTGCCAGACAAGTGCTATGAACCAATTAGCCATGTAATATATTGACTGGATGCCATAAAAGGTTATATATTAGTTCCCTGTCATACAGAGTGAAGTAAGTCAGAAAGAGAAAACATACATATTAACACGTATATGTGAAATCTAGAAAATGGTACAGGTGAACCTATTTGCAAAGCAGAAATAGAGACACAGATGAATAGAACAAATGTATGGACACCAGGTGGAAAGAGGCTGCTGCTGCTGCTAAGTCGCTTTAGTCGTGTCCGACTCTGTGCGACCCATAGACGGCGGCCCACCAGGCTCCCCCGTCCCTGGATTCTCCACTACTATGTATAAAATAGATAACTAATGAGAACCTAAAGTATAGCACAGGGAACCCTAGTCAATGCTCTGTGGTGACCTAAATGGGAAGGAAATCCAAGAATATATTCTTAAGGCATAAAGAAGACTTAAAAATTATTTAAAGATGAATACCATAAAAGAAAAATGATCATAAGAGAAGACACTCCCATCAACCAGCAAACATAAGGAACAACTCAGTACCGCAAATCAGAGAAATGTAAACAAAACCAAAAAATTGAAAACACTTACTCAAAGGCTTAATCAAGAATTTGGGACCGTTGTAAGACAATCACAGTGACAGTGTAACTAAAGTTCCATCAAATTCTAAATATTGTAAATGAAATGCCATCCCATAAATATATGGAAACTAGAATGATTTCTTTGGGCTATTAGATTTTGATGCAAAGATAAAAATGATTCACTTGTGTTAATATTTAGTTATATCCAGCAGCTTCAGCTGCATGCAGCAAATTCTGATAAATTCTCATTTCATTTTTATTCTCTAATTTTCCTTATTATGGTTTCTTAGATATACCTATCATTTAAAAGTGGACATTTCATTTCCAAATACATGAAGTTTTTAAAGTATCTTTGGTGTTAACTTCTAAGTTTGATAGTTATCATTTAATGGTTCCTTCTCTGTAATCACCCTGTGTGTTTTCAGTGTTTTAACTTTATTGAGGCTTTCAATGGCTAAATCAAAGATCTCTCTTGGTAAATGACACATTGCATTTGAAAATATCTGGGCTATTTTCAAATATCTTTTGATACTGATTTCTAAAATAATTCCACAGTGATAAGAGAACAGACTCTGAATGATTCCAATACCTTTAAGCCATGACATTTTTGCATCTTGTTTTATGCACCTGGATATTTTCCAGTGTCTCCTGGTTTATAGTCTATGGGAACTTGAATTTGTATCCTGCTATTGTGTGAAAATTGTATAACTCTTAATTATGTTGAATTGGTTCATAGTGGTTTTCAGGTCTACTATATCCTTCTGCTTTTCTGTCTATTCATTCTATTAAGTTTTGAGAGTTTGATATTGAAGCTCCAACTAAAAATCTTAATTTATCTACTTAAAAAATAATTGTAATATGTAATTTTAATACATATGAAAATGCAGAACAATGTAGCTTTGTTATGTATTTTCCATATCTCCTGTAAATGTGTTGTCATACTTTCATAATTAAAAAAAAAAAAAACCAAAAAAATGATTCATAACTAGCACCTTCATCCCTGATAAACATCTCTTCAGTGCTTATTGGCTCTCAAACTTAAACACCTTAGGATCAAATCAATTTATCACATCATCTTCTTAGAAGTAGTAGTTTTTAAAAGAATAACATGTACACACCAACTCCAAAGCATGTGGACGGCTTACAGACAGAGTTGAAAATTTCCACGGGTTCTGACCCACAGGCTGGGGGAGGCTGGGAGTGGCAGGGAGGTGTTCGTGTGAGCACAAGGGGACGTCGCTCTAGAACAGACTCTGTTATTGCAGGTCCGTCACTGCATTTACATAAGCAGTTATGTGTGTCGACTATGTGCACACGTGTCTTAGGAAGAAGAAAATGATTGGAGAGGAAAGACAGCAACACATGATTTGAATTTCACCATTCAAGAGAAAAGGATGTCAAATGCTGGCTGGACACTCAGCAGTTCATCTGCAAAGCCTTCAGCCAAAGTAATGAGAGGGACAAGTGAACATCCCTTGTTAAAGATCAACTTTCCCAGGGAGCAAAAAGAATGCCAGGGCGGTGAGACAAAAGACATGCCTCTTCATCATGAGTGTCGTTCATAAAATGCCCTTTTGTCTATTCAGAGCGATTTTAGTCCTTGGCTCTGTGGGCCAAGGGTAGAAAAGAGCAAGAAGGAATTTTTATCATTAGGCTTTCAATGAACTGAACTTTCTACAAAAGAATTCGACTTTGACTAACTTAGTCCTGTACTTATTTTTTTTTAAGCAAGGGTGGTTTGGTTTTGCTTTTTAAAGCTAGAGGATGCCATATGGTAAGTGATTTTGCTGAACACTGCAGAAAATGTTTTTAAATGGATGGTTTGTTAAGTGTATTTGAACCTGGAGTGGAAGAAAAGAAAATAGAATGCTAAGTTTTTTAATAAAGACTGCTTGCCTGGCAAAGGGATATTTCCCCTTGAAGTTGATAAATACATTCAACATTTGCTGAGATCATAATCTTAAATCCTTAATGAGAGCTGATCACTACCCCTACTCCCACCCCAGCAGCCAGCCAGAAAGGGAGCAATCTATTTGCTGGCACTGAGGTATCAGATAGTTGCTAACTAATGAAAGCCTTTCCCCACCCCAGATGAGAAAAAAAGCACACACTTGGGAAGCACTGATTGGCAGCACCAGGTCTGTAGTACTCAATGCAAAGAGAAGGCTCATGAAACAAGAGAATTTACTCTAGAGGCTTCCTTCCTCTGTGCATCAGCAAAGAGGCTGTGATCAAATATTTATTAGCTGTGCCTTTGGCTGAGCTATCTAAGCACAAGAGAAAGAGGGAGTTTTAAGGCAAGGGCCAGACATCTGCTCTTTAATTAAGCACAGAAGTCTCCAACCACCCCCTCCCTCTTGCTCCTGAGCTGTGTGTGCTTACTTATTTTGCAGCTGTATTTAGTCACGAAATTTCTTCCAGAGCCACTCTGAGTCTGGGGAGGGAACCCATGACCAATGAGTCAGATTTGTTTTAACTTGTGAAAAGGGTTATTGATGAATTGAGATGGCATTCCTACTCGGTCAGGATAAACTCCAATCATTGTGGTAGAGGGTGAAGAAAAGCCCATTTCAAGTTGTCCTCCCTGCGTCCTTGGAATTCAACTTGCGGTCCCACCCCCACCTACTCCCTCCTCCTCTGGAAACCTTTCTCATTGGCACAACAGGGTCATTCGTCCAGTGGTAATACAGAAAAGCCAGGGCCAGGGGCCATCAGGTCTCTCTTTAGATTAGCTCTGGGTGCACTAAAAGTTCTGTTAGTTATCTCAGCACTCTCATCTTACTGATTCTCCCTTGTAGATGATGATCCCAACTGTAAAAGAAGAGGTTGAACTCTATGTCAATCTCTGTGTCTGTGTGTATGAGATCTGTAGTTAGAGCCAGGGAGTTCAATCATTCAAGCAGACAGCAATCTCAAAATTCAATGGAGCACGAGGTTGATGTTAACAAGAAGGAACCCCCGCCTTTGGACATTCTGATTTAGTAGGTTTGGGATAGAGTCTACTAATCACCTTTTTTTTTTAAGTTTACTATCTAGCTTTATTTTACTTCATTTAAGTTTTTTTTTTTAATGTATTTATTTTTAATTGGAGGATAATTGCTTTACAATGTTGTGTTGATTTCTGCCATACATCAAAATCAATCAGCCATAGGTATACGTATGTCCCATTGCTCTTGAACCTTCCTTTCAACTCCCACCCCATCCTACCCTCTGGGTTATCACAGCGCACTGGGTTGAGCTCCCTGAGGCATACAGAAAATTTCCACTGGGTATCTATTTTATTAATACATGTGGTAATGGATGGGGCTTCCCAGGTGATTCAGACAGTAAATGCCTGCAATGCAGGAGACCTGGGTTTGATCCCTGGGTTGGGAAGATCCCCTGGAGAAGGGAATGGCAACCCACTCCAGTATTGCTTGGAGAATTCCACGGACAGGGGAGCCTGACAGGCTAGTTGATGGCGTGTCAGAGTTGGACACGGAGTGACTAACAGTTTGACACTTTCATGGTAATGTATATATGTTAATGCTACTCTCTCAATTCACCCCATCCTCTCCTTCCCTCACCACGTCCACAAGTTTGTTTTCTATGCCTGTGTCTCTACTGTTGCCTACAAATAGGTTCATTAGTACCGTTTTCCTGGATTCCATATATATGCGTTAATATATGATATTTATTTTCCTCTTTCCAACTTACTTAACTCTTTATAACAGAGAGCCTACTAATCAATATGTTCAGAAATCTTTCCAGACTCTAATTGAGAATTTTTCTGGGTCTATATGAAATTCTATTAACCTAAATGCATTAATTCTTTATATGAAATGGCACCAGAAAGAATCAGGTTCATTATTGAAAGAAAAGTCAAGGTGTAAACACACACACACGCACACACACCGCACTGTCCAGCACGCCTCAGTGGGAACCAGTGAGGGTCTGACTGCTTCACCTCTTTGGAGTCCCATCTTCCTTTCTTTTACAATGGAGATGACCAGGCTGTTCTGTATATGTAGAATGATTTGTTAAGCCAGAATGAAAACTCCCTAAAAAGGAAAAAATACCCAACAGAAATGAAAAAAAAAACCTGATTGTAGCTGACCAGTTAGGTCTGCCCATATGATTTCACCTTGAGGTCTGACTCAATCTCCCCTTTTCAGCCAGCACGGTCCGGCCAGAAGACGATGTGACTACAGGTGTGACAAGTGAGAAAACAACCCTGGGTGTGGAAGATTACACGACAACCCCAGCTGCCAGTAAAGAATCCTTGGCAACTCCGGTGAGTGTAGCAGGAAGAGAGGAAGTTGCTTCATAGGCATGTGATCACATGCAGGGATATTTTGAGACTGGCTTATTTCAGTATGCTTGAGCATAATGCCCCCAGTGTTCATCCATGTTGTAGCGTGTGTAAGAATATTTTCCCTTTGGAGGTTGAATAATATTCCACTGTATGTAAGTATATATTACATTTTCTTCATGCATTTGGATTGCTTCCAACTCTTGCCTATTGTGAATAATGCTGCTATGAACATGGACGTGCAAATAGCTTCCAAACCCTGCTTTTAATTCTTTTGGGCTTATACTCAGAAGTAGCATTGCTGGATCATATGCTAGTTCTATTTTCAATTTTTCTGAGGACCTCCATTCTGTTTTCCCTAACGTTGCAACCATTCTACAACCCCATCAACAGTGCACAATGGCTCCAATTTATTTTCTGTTCTTTTGATAGTAGCCATCCTAACTGGTATGAGGTGATAATCTCATTGTGCTTTTGATTTGTTTTTCTCTGATAATTAGTGTGATTGAGTATCTTTTGTATGTTTTTTGGCCATTGTGTACTATATTTGGAGATTGATTTACTCAAGTCCTTTTTCCATTTTTAAAATCAAGTTATTAGATTTTTTTGTTATTCCTTTATAGGAGTTCTATATACTTTTATCAGATAAGATGATTGTGAGTATTTTCTTCCATTCCGTAGGTCGCCTTTTCATTCTGCTGATTGTGTCCTTTGATGCACTAAGTTTTTAAGCTTGATATAATTCCACTGATCTGTTTTTGTTTTTGTTTTTGCCTGTACTCATTAGCTTGTTGAATGCTATATTAACATGAACTTTAGAGTCAACAGAACCATTTCCAAGTCTTGTTCTGTTGCTTGTTGGCTATGTGAGCTTGGGCATATTATCTTATCTCTCTAAGCCTTGTTCATATTATAAGGCTAATAATAGAATTTACTTCTTGAAACTTCCCTGGTGGTCCAATGGTTAAGAATCCGCTTTCCAATGCAGGGGATGTGGGTTCAGTCTCTGGTTGGGGAACTAAGATCCCACATGCTGTGGGGCAACTGAGCCCATGTGCCGCAACTACTGAACCTGCGCATTCTGGAGCCCTCGAGTCACAACTAGAGAAGCCTACACCCAGCAAGGAAGACCCAAAGCAGCCAAAAATAACTTACAAACAAAAAAAATAGAACTTACTTCTTAGGGTTTTTTTGTGGTGTTAATGAGGATGTATTTAGAGGGCATGGCAAATGGTAAGCTCTGGGTGAAAAAGAGCATTAAAAATAATACAACATAATATGTGCTGAGTAAACGTTACAGGAAAAAAAGTACCATTCACGTTCAAGGGAGGAAAAGAATTAATGCCTAGTGACCCAGTATTTTCTAAAAAGTTACACCTCAGGAAGTCAGCATGCTCAACATTTGGGATTTATTTTTGGAGTAGACATGATTTTATTCCTGTCTCCACTCTTGTTTCTTGTGTGTGTTATCTTGTTTCCACTTTAAATTTATGTCATCATATAGCATATACATTTATGCTCCTTTAAGTCCATTTCTGACATAAGATAGAATATATACTTTACAATATTAAGTTTTATTTCTGTTTTTCCTTTTACATCTCCAATAGATGCCAGCAGGAACAGAGAATGTATCACATGATCACAGAGAAGATCTGCCAACTGCCGAAGGCACAACAGCCGAAGGCACAACAGCCAAGAGCACGCCTGCCAGGAGCACACCTGCCAGGAGCACAACCACAGTCCTCACCCGTGTACCAGCGACTAGTCACTCCCAGGGTAAGAAAAGCAGTCACCCCAGTATGGGTTGATCTTCTTTACAACCATCAGTGCATTCCCAAAAATCCAGGGACAAATACAATCATCAATATGGCACACGCTGGAATGTAAGCACTAATTTTGAACCAAGCTTTGTGAAGTAGGTTCAGAGTTCATATTTACTGGGTTGTTGAATTCTGCTCTCTACTTCGAATGACAGGTAGTGATAATGCCCCCACAAAAGTAGATGAGATAGCTACCAGTGTCATATTGCTGACCCTAAGCTGATATAATGCTACACAAAAAAGCTTTGTGTTGACGCCCAAGAGGGTAAAAGTTAGCCAACCTATGTATATCTTAGTAGATTCTGTCCTAACATTGAAACTCAACATTCAAAAAACTGATCCAGTCCCATCAGTTCCTGGCAAATAGAAGGGGGAAAAGTGGAAGCAATAACAGATTTTATTTTCTTAGGCTCCAAAATCACTATGAATGGTGACTACAGTGAAATTAAAAGACACTTGCTCCTTGGAAAGAAAGTTATGCCAAACCTGGATAGCATATTAAACAAAAGTCTGTATAGTCAAAGCTATGGTTTTTCCAGTAGTCATGTAAGGATATGAGAGTTAGACCATAAAGAAGGCTGAATGCCAAAGAATTGATGCTTTTGAATTGTGGTCCTTGAGAAGACTCCCTCGGACTGCGAGGAGATCATACCAGTCAACACTAAATAAATCCTGAGTATTCATTGGAAAGATTGATGCTGAAGCTGAAGCTCCCAATACCTGATGCAGGGAGCTAACTCATTGGAAGAGACCCTGATGCTGGGAAAGATTGAAGGCAAAAGGAGAAGGGAGCAGGAGAGGATGATATGGTTCGATAGGATCACCAACTCAACGGACGTGAATTTGAGCAAACTCCAGGAGATAGTGGAGGACCAAGGAGCCTGGTGTGCTGGAGTCCATGGGATCACAAAGAGCTGGACACAACTTAGCGACTGAACAGCAATAACATTGCTAACATTTACTATCTTACTGTACATTGAGTTCATATCTGTACACATGATGCAAGAATCTATTCTAAGCCTGTCTTACCAGGCTTTGGGGTTATACTTTGCAGCTGGTATATACAGCAATGTGGATGGAGGCGCACCTTGGGGAGAAATTCTGAAGGACAACTTTGAGTCTGCATCACTATTATGAGGTTTAGACCATCACTAATGATTGTGAGGAAAGATGATTGCCATTACAACCTAGTAAGAGGAAGAGCTTCCTATTTCCAGAGCTTTCTTGAAAGAAATTCAGTTATTTGGGATATTTTTTAAATATGCCTTTTTTTGTAGTAGATAGGGGTGGAAGAGAAAAGGAACTATTCTAGTAACTGCAATGAATGCTTGCTAACTTGAGCAATTTCCTATCATATGTACCTAGTTAGGTGTTTTCATCTTTAAATTAAAGTAAACATAAGGACCTCCCCTAAACCCAAGATTCCTAAAACCAGTTGCACAGCTGAACACCTAGAAAGTTATTCCTTATTGTTTGATATACAATTCCCAATCACCAATCTGGTTTTTAAAACTCTAAAGCACTTCTGCAGATTTTTTAAATACTGTGTATTTGTACACCTATGGTCACAGCAGCATTATACACCATAGCTGAAACATGGAAGCAACCCAAGTGTCCACGAATAGATGACTGGGTAAACAAAATGTGTCATATACATGCAATGGAATATTAGTTAGCCTTTAATAAGAAGAAAATTCTCACACATGCTATAACATGGATGAACCTTGAGGACTAAATGGAATAAACCAGTCACCAAAAGACAAGTACTCTGCGATTCCACTTAGATGAGGTAAATAGAGTAGTCAAAATCACAGAAAGCAGAATGGTGGTTGCCAGGGGTTGATGTGGGGAGGGAATGGAGATGCGTAGAGAGTATCAGTTTTGCAAGGTGAAAAAGAGTTGTGGAGATGGATGGTGCTGATGGTTGCACACCAGGTGAATGTACATAATACCATCAAAGAGTATACTTAAAAATGGTGAGGATAGTACTGTTTATATTATGCGTATGTTACTACAAAGATAGAAAAGTTTCATAATATGCTTAGAAAATGATGCCTAAGGGTTACTCTAAGATACTAAAGAAATGCTTGACATTAAACACCAGAGCGAACTAAATAGGGTTAAACAAGGAAAGAATCAATATAATTAGTCATTGGAAACATTTCAAAATTTTGGAGAAGCATTGATTGTTTGTAACAAGAGCTGACAGCTTATTCATGGCAAGCTGCAAATGGAGCATTCCAAGTTGAGTATTTTTTTTATATCATACCAGAATATTTCTCCTATTCCTTAAAAAGAAAATGTCTCAATTTCCTGGAAAATACTCATGATTACTTTCTTGTCTGTCTTCTTCCCCACCCTTTCACAAACACTGTGACTTACGGCACATTCCTACTTCATGTATCAGTGTTCCAAGAAATTTTCACGAGTTAAAATGTAATTACAAATACTTGGCTTTTTAAGAGGTAATTTTATTAGGACTGCAAATGCCTTTACCATCAAATGCCCAAGTTTGATGACGTTCATGTGCATGATACATTCGAGTGATCACAGTCAGTGTAATTGGGAAGAGGCTTAGGGAGTATAAGTCTAGTAAACTTTAATTTAGTGATGAATCATCCACAAACTTTATTTTGGTAATATATTTTGTGGAAAATGGTGTCATTGATGGTGATAATGTTGTGTTATGAGCCCAGTATGTTGTGTCATGAGCCACCATGTTAAGACATGAAAAGCAAATGTTGGACCTGCCTCTACTGGTAGTTGTCAGCCAGGTATAACATTCAGGGAGTTGATAGGATGACACCTTTGTTCTGGGCAGGCCTCAAACCCAGAAGTCTCCCACCTGCTTTTTTATGTGAGTTGGTGTGATCAGCTTGAGCTTCATGTAAATGTTCTAGAGCCATGGGTTCAGCTCATGCAGGAAGAGATGGGTTCAAGGACCTGTACTCTGGGGCCATGAAGTTAAAAGACACTTGCTACTTAGAAGGAAAACTATAACAAACCTAGACAGTACATTAAAAAGCAGAGACATCACTTTGCCAAAAAACGTCCATGTAGTCCAGTGTTCTTGCCTGGAGAATCCGAGGGACGGGGGAGCCTGGTAGGCTGCCATCTATGGGGTCATACAGAGTTGGACACGACTGAAGTGACTTAGCAGCAGCAGTCAAAGTTATGGTCTTTCCAGTAGTCATGTATGGATGTGAGAGTTGGACCACCAAGAGGGCTGAGAACTGAAGAATTGATGCTTTCAAACTGTGGTGTTAGAGAAGACTTTGAGAGTCCCTTGGACTGCACAGAGATCAAACTAGTCAATCCTAAAGGATATCAACCTTGAATATTCATTGGAAGGACTATTGCTGAAGCTTCAGTATTTTGACCATCTGATGCAAACAGCTGACTCTTTGGTACAGACCCTGATGCTAGGAAAGATTGAGGGCAGGAGGAGAAGGGGACGACAGAGGATGAGATGGTTGGATGGCATCACTTGACTCAGTGGACATTAGTTTGAGCAAATTCCTGAAGATAGTGGAGGACAGGGGAGACTGGCACGCTGCAGTCCATGGGGTCTTAAAGAATCAGACACAACTTAGCTATTGAACAATGACAACTCTGGGGCCATCTTGAAAGGACGTCTTTTTTTTTTTTTTGGAAGATGGACCTGATACAGAGTGGATAACTTCTTTTCTTTCCAAATCAACCATTAGAAAAAGTAACCATCTTATAGTTGATGATTGGCTGGTTTCACTTTTGATTAGGAGAGTATTGGATATCTGATATTTTGCAAATCGTGAGCTAAGATTCTAGGGGTGAGCCTGATTAAATCACATCTCTCTGTTGTCTCATTAAATTAAGGCCTCTCAACTTTTTCTTTATAAACAACTACCACCTAGAAGAGTGAAGGGCTCAGTATACCAACAAGTTGATGGGAGAAACAAAAAGGCCTATATTTTTTAATAGAATTGTGTAAAAATTATCTGAAGAAAACAATGTTATTTCTTACTTCCAGAGAGGTATTCATAGTTAAGCAACTTATATCCACATGCTAGGTAAATAAGAATATTCACATTTGAACCACTAAATTAGAGTTAGCTGCAGATAGAAATCCTATAATAATAGTGCCATAAATACAAAGGGAATTCCAGAAAAACAGCTACTTCTGCTTTATTGACTACGCCAAAGCCTTTGACTGTGTGGATTACAGCAAACTGTGGAAAACTCTTAAAGAGATGGGAATACCAGACCACCTTACCTACCTCCTGAGAAATCTGTATGCAGGTCAAGAAGAAACCGTTAGAACCAGACATGAAACAACAGACTGGTTCCAAATATGGAAAGGAGTACGTCAAGGCTGTATATTGTCACCCTGCTTGTTTAACTTATATGCAAAGTACATCATGAGAAATGCCAGGCTGGATGAAGCACAAGCTGGAATCAAGACTGCCGGGAGAAATATCAATAACCTCAGATATGCAGATGATGCCAACCTTATGGCAGAAAGCGAAAAAGAACTAAAGAGCTTCTTGATGAAAGTGAAAGAAGAGGGTGAAAAAGTTGGCTTAAAACTCAACATTCAGAACACTAAGATCGTGGCATCTGGTTCCATCATTTCATGGCAAAATTGGGGAAACAAATGGAAATAGTGAGAGACTCTATTTTTGCTGCTGCTGCTGCTAAGTCACTTCAGTCGTGTCTGACTCTGTGCGACTCCATAGACCGGCAGCCCACCAGGCTCCCCTGTCCCTGGGATTCTCCAGGCAAGAACACTGGAGTGGGTTGCCATTTCCTTCTCCAATGCATGAAAGTGAAAAGTGAAAGTGAAGTCCCTCAGTCGTGTCCGACTCTTCGCGACCCCATGGACTGCAGCCCACCAGGCTCCTCCATCCATGGGATTTTCCAGGCAAGAGTACTGGAGTGGGATGCCATCACCTTCTCCAACTATTTTGGGGGGGCTCCAAAATCACTGCAAATGAAATTAAAAGACTGCAGCCATGAAATTAAAAGACACTTGCTCCTTGGAAGAAAAGCTATGACCAACCTAAATAGCATATTAAAAAGCAGAGATGTTATCTTGTCAACAAAAGTCTGTCTAGTCATAGGTATGGTTTTTCCAGTAGTCATGTATGTGAGAGTTGGAGTATAAAGAATGGTGAGCACCGAAGAATTGATGCTTTTGAGCTATGGTGTCGGAGAAGACTCTTGAGAGTCCCTCAGACTGAAAGGAGATCAAACCTGTCAATCCTAAAGTAAATCAGTCCTGAATATTCATTGGAAGGACTGATGCTGAAGCTGAAACGCCAATACTTTGACCACCTGATGTGAAGAACTGACTCATTGGAAAAGACCCTGATGCTGGGAAAGATTGAAGGCGGGAGGAGAAGGGGACAGAGGATGAGATGGTTGGATGGTATCACCAACTCAATGGACATGAGTTTGCGCAAGCTCCAGGAGTTGGTGATGGACAGGGAAGTCTGGTGTGCTGCAGTCCATGGGGTCACAAAGAGTCAGACGTGACTGAGCAACTGAACTGAATGAACTGAAAATACAAAGGATGTAGTCTCATTAAGCTTAAGTGCCCTGTAAGATCTGGATTTTCTATGAAAGAAAAGGAAATTGATATCATAAGATGGGTGATATCACAGTCTTAACCACAACTTTCAAAACATTTTGCTCTCAAAATGATGTTTCTTCAAAATAAACCTCCTCCCAATGGGTGAGTTTTTCATGATCTTGACTTTGGACCAAAGATCAACAGCCTTGGATTCTTTTGTTAACCTAACTTCTGAAATCTTTGACCATTTATTTAAGATCTCTCTGGGCAAGTTACCTTGACTCTGCTCTCTACAGTGGGTGGTGAAAAAAGTAATGTTTACCAAAAAACTATGGACTCATAGATGTGAAGAAGCATTCATAAATTCAATAAATAATAGTTTTAAAGACAGGATCACATCAGAGCCTGCTTAAAAGTCCCCTGATCCGATTTACTTAAGAAAGTATCCTCTTTGCTTGTGTTTTGCTACCTTCCACTTAGAGTAAATCCATCTTGTGCCAATTGTTAAATTATAGTTATTAACTCCTAATAATTCTATATCATTGCAACTCTCTCTTTATAGGGAAAACAGATGGAGAAAAACCAAAAAGCACTCAGAAAGGTGGGTTAGATTTTGTTATCAAAACATTCTTATGGGAGTTTTTAAGAAGGTTTCTTTGAACTTTAATCTTTGTGATGAATTAACATTCTTTCCTGGATTGTAATCAACTGGGAGCAGAAAACCTTTTGAAAATGTTTCAAATCTCTTAAGAGAGAAAAGGGAATTGCCTGTATTTGAAAATAAGCAAACCACAAGTGAGTCTTCACAACAGCTGTGGAGAATGGTGTCATATCACAATTTATGGTTCCTAAGAATGGAAATAGGGGCTAATTTATTAGCTGTGTGTACACAAAAGCTACCCAGTAATTAACAGTGAAGCCACTTAGTCAGAGTGGTATGCTTCTTGATGTATCTTGAGGTCCAGAAATCTTTCCGTGATTAGATTAACCCCAGCTTTTCTCCCCTTCTAAGTCACCTCCTACTAGATAGATAGAGGACAAACAATGTAGAGCATCCTTTGTTATCTACGGTGGGCCTATGGCGTGGCTTATTGGTGCTGTATTGTTAATCTGGGAACTCTGCCTTTTTTTTTTTCTGTGTCATTCAGGTGGCTTGTCAGTGGGGACCCTGGTTGGAATCATTGTTGGGGTCTTAGTAGGCATCGCAGTCATTGGTGGAATCATCTCTGTGATTGTTCGGAAAATGGGAAGATACTCGTAAGTATAAACCTTAGGCTCTTGTGATAGGTAAATGAAGGGAGTGGTTTCCAACCTTTGAACTAATAGACACTCTAAATAAAGATCATGTGCAGAAGCCACCAACCTCCCTAAGCAAAGAGAGCACCCCAGATGGCTCTTCAGTAGATTTCCATTGCAATCTGACCCAATTTGACCTCTTAATTTTCCAACTCAGTGAACTTGAAGGAAAACCCAACCAAGTTTTAACGATACCCAATCACCCTACTACCAGTCATCAGAGGTAGGTGGTTCTCAGAAGAACATTAGTGCCAGAGCAAGGACCCTATGCTGATGAGGAATTCCGCTGGTGCTGGGGCCCCTCCCTCCACTCCTGACCTGCATGCACCCATGCACCCAAGGAAAGGAATTATTTCTCCATTAAAATTTCCTAGGAATTCAGAACATTTCAAATTCATAGCCAGAGGAAAACATTTTCTTAGTTCTGTTGGGGAGATATGACTGAATGGGGAGAGGATAAATGTTATACAACTCGGGGAGGGGGTGGTCAAGGGACATAAGCAGCGATACAGTTGCAGATTTATGTGTCTGGAAACGCTCGGGAACCTGACCCTAGGTCAGGCCTGAATTTGATCCTGAGAATCAGGCCTAGAGGAGGGATGAGCAGGGAGAGAAGAGCCCCAGGACCCAGAACTGGAAGATGTAGACGAAGGACCATCAGAACAATGACTCACCAGGTTAGTAGGCACAATGCCAGTAAAAGAAGTGACAGTCACCTTTCTCTTTGTCTTCACAGGCCCTAAAGTGCTAAAGAATTGTGCTGTTCTGCCAGTACATGTAAAAAAAGAGTTTCCGACATCCCCCCCTGCGACGTCCCTGAGCACATGGAGAAGATGACCCGTGGAATTGCTTCACCACCACACTCAAAATCCACGGTGATCCCTCCACTCGTTAAAACTAACCGAAGGAAAGAGTATTCATAAGACGTGCTCCTCTAAGCCTTTGTCTTTTGAAAAAAAAACTATTGTTTTAATATAAATTTTGTGTGTGATTTAAAAGGCAAAATGCATAGAAAATGGAGCAAAGCTGTGTTAAACCTGATTTGTAACTAAACAGACAATAGATTGGGTTGGCCAAAAAGTTTGTTAAGGTTTTTACCGTAAGATCTTACAGAAAAATCTGAACAAACTTTATGGCCAACACAATCAGTGAATGTCAGAAGCTGTAATTGTCTTTGTTTTTGTCTTTGTAATTAGTCTTTGTTTTGACTCTCCTCTGTTATTGTTAAAATGCAAAGGAATCTGAAAATATTTATACCAATGGCGTCCTTGGGGATAGAGCTATGTCAGTTAGTGGCATAAGTGCTTTGCAGTTTCTGATCTGTTAAAACATACACATTCCAGTCCAATGGGGTCCGTTTTTAGAGCCTGATTTGGTATGGATAATGAAGTAGAAAATTTATACTTGTATAATATGTAATTAGCAACTGGCTTTCACTGGTCCAGGTAAAGCATTTCAAAGACATCTATTTTAGATCATAAATAGAAGTCTTACTTTGGGGAAAGCATTTTGTTTCTCACACCAAGGGTCTCGGTGTACTCTACTGTCTTCTCCATTGATGACTTGATGAGTCAAAGGTTTGTTTGTACACAAGCATACTTGTGCACAAGTATAAATTTTTTACTTCCATTTTCCTCAGATGATAGAGATCCAGACCTGACGGGGTGGCCTTCTCACTTCCCGATCACCCAAGTCCTCCCTATTGGCTTCTTTGTTCTGGAGTATGAGGACCTCAGCCCCGGAGGCCCAGTGATGCCAGGGGCTCAGGTGTTCCAGGGACTGAGCCGCAGTGGTCCCCAAACCCTGCGTGTGCTTGTGACAAACAAAACCTGTCGGCTTCCTAGCATTTACTTTCTGCTTCAGAGGAAGGAAATGGGAATGCTAATTTTTAAAAGACAACTGGATTTTGAGACTTTATCTTAAAATGGAAGCTGTTTCTGATTTTCACGAGATCCCACATATTTCAGTGGGGTCATGATTGACAATTCTGTATGGGCACCATCCAGCTCAGGACATTTCTTCCCGTAGGCCAACTGAATTCTTTCCCCTGCACAAAAAGGTTTTACGCTGAGCAGATGCTGTGTCACAGTTGCGGTTATACATTTCTGATAGCCTCTGAATTCATCAGGTCCATGAAACAGGAAAAAGTAGACTATCAGTCAGAAAGCCTGGCCTGTTCCCCTACCTTTTGCATTAATGGGTGGATGTAATTTGAAACAGTATGCCCTTGTGTCACTCAAGTCCAGCTAGTCCAATATCCCAGGTTCAATATTTGAACATCAGCTGATGGAGAAAATGGGCTTTGGAAATGCTTTATGAATCTCTTAAATACCCTTCCATTTCATCACTCAGATTTCTGAACAGGAGTTGGAAATAATGCTAATTTCCTCTTTCTTATTCTCTTTTTTTTTTCTTACTGTGAAAAATAATAGTCAACCCCAAGTCATACACTGGACCTGTCACCTGCTGGGACAGGGCTATGGGTTTCCTGGTCACATCTGTGTTGTGCTCAATGCAGTGTAGACATGTTTTAAAATAAAACAGATGATTGAGTGTAACAGTGAGTCAGATCTGTGATTGGGAATCTCCATCAAGGTTGGATCACCCCTGAGTACATCTCCAGATAAGATTACACGTTATATAAACATCTGCCTCTTGGCTTGATTGGGAGTGAATTATAAATGGTCATAGGAGGTACATCCATGGGGAAGAAATATAACTGGACCTTTTGCCCAGGGCTCTGGCAAAGTAGGAAAGTTAAGGTCAAGTGGAGGAATGGGAGGAAAAGTGGCACTTTGGGATTAGTTTTGCTCACTCTGGTCACAAATTGTTAACAAGGTTTTGCCTGGCTCCTGATTTCTCTGCCCTGGAGACTGGAGCCAGGAAAGGGAAGCAGTTATACCTTGCTCCTGCCAGCCTACCTGGGAACCTGACCTCAGGTGGGTAGGGCTTGACCACCTAAGAAAAGGTGGTAATAACCCTTGTGAAGTTTTTCTAACTGCCTATGGCCTGGGATGCAATCGCTGCAGAATTCCTGTTCCTGGGACATCTCACTGCTTCTTGACCCATAGCGCAAGCACTCTGCAGAGTCTAGAGACTGGAGCAGCCAGGCCCTCTGTCCCTCTGTCAGTCTACCTACTCCGCACCCCCACGCACAACGCCTCATATGGAACTAATGCCACACCTGTGTCTCTCCCCTCCAACCCTGTCTCTATTCATAAAGGCTGGGTTTAGCATCATACCTTCCTCATAATACTCAGTTTTTGTTAAGGCAGAGTTGTTGAATTTGCCAGATGTCTGGAATCCTGAGTGCCTGTTTCTAAGTGGCGAAACTAACAGGAGAGGACTTGAAACTATGCATTTTCTAGCAGAAAACTAACCATATCCACCGAAGTCCCACAGACTCCCAGGCCATCCGCTATGTCAAGTGTCAATTTATACACGCCACCCGCAGGAGACTACTGGGACCAAACAGACTGCCAAGAGCACTGGGACTTTAAGGAAGCAACTCCATCCTCTCTTCTCTTAGAGATGCCTGGGGACCAAGCAGTGCTGAAGTTAACTGTGAGGTAGCAAAGCATCGTTTGGGCTTCCCTGTTGGCTCAGATTGTAAAGAATCTGCCTGCAATGCAGGATACCTGGGTTCGATCCCTGGGTCAGGAAGATCCCCTGGAGAAGGGAATGGCTACCCACTCCAGTATTCTTGCCTGGAGAATTCCACAGACAGAAGAGCCTGGCAGGCTATAGTCTATGGGGTTGCAAAGAGTCGGACATGACTTAGCAACTAACACACACACAAAGCATCGTCTTAACCCTTTTTTTTTTCTTTCAACCTGGGAGAACCAGGTTGAAACCAAAAACAAGACTTAGTTCTGCTTTAGTGAACAAAGAATGAGTAACTTAACCTCTTACTCTTTCCATCTTTAATTTATATTGATTTAGTATCCAGGGTTGCCCCTGACAAGTGCTTTGATGGGGCATAATGCATATTCTGACATAAAAGCTTTGCTGATCTGAAGTCCAGTGGAAGTAGAATTTCTCTGAAACAGAGCTGGATCTTAGCACATACAGTTGGAGCACACAGTTATCTACCTGTGAGCATCAGTGAACTTGGCGTTCCCTGAAAGCAAGCATTTCTCTTTGCTCTTCCTCAAAGCTTGAAGCTAGGTTAGATGTAAATAGACCTTGTAACATGATTACCACAATCAAGCTATCTTAACGTCTATCACCTCACATGTTACTTTTTCGTGTGCGTGGCGAGAACACTCACTGTCTTAGTAAATTCAAGAATACAGTGCAGTGTTACTAACTATGGCTTTCCAGATGGCACAGTGGTAAAGAGTCCACCTGCCGATGCAGGAGACCCGAGAGACATGGATTCCATCCCTGAGTTAGGAAGATCTTCTGAAGTAGGAAATGGCAACCCACTCCAGTATTGCCTGGAGAATTTCATAGACAGGAAGGAGCCTGGCAAGCTACAGTCCATGATGTTAACTATAGTCACCATAATGCACATTTGATCTTGAGAATTTATTCATCTTGCATAACTGAAAGTTTGTATCCTTTGACCAGCATCTTCAATCAAAACATGTTGTACACCTTAAATTTATACAATTTTTACTTCTCAATTATACTTCAATAACATTGAGGGGAAAAGCCAGGTTAGGATGTATAGTGGATCCATGGGCTTTTAATTTAATAAACGCACAGGATGTAACCACAGTTCATGGGCAATATGCAGGATAAATGTAAAATCTCTTGGAGGAGAAGAATAAGGCTGCTGTAAGGAATGTGAGATTTTGGCCCATTGGCCCAGCACACATGATTCAGGCAAAATGCAAGCCTGGATTCACCAACGATTAATCCTCAGCACTTTTCACCCTGGGGGTCATATTATCAGACACAGGTGCAAAGCACCCAATGCTTTTTCTGCACCTAAGTGCTGCAGGCCACCACACAGAGTCCCATGCATCTTCCTGAAACCTTGTTCCTCCCATGTTCTTTCCTACCCCTTTCCCTCCTACCGCTTTTAATTTTCCACAGATGGCAGGGGATTGAGAAAACAGTCCAGGTTCGATGCACGGGGCTGGTGCACTGGGACGACCCAGAGGGAGAGTAGGGGAGGGAGGGAGGGGTTCAGGATGGGGAACGCGGGTATACCTGTGGTGGATTCATTTCGATATTTGGCAAAACTAATACAATATTGTAAAGTTCAAAAATAAAATAAAATTTAAAAAAAAAACAAAAACAATCTCCTGCCAGTCAAAAGGGGAATGTTCCTGAAGGGATGGTGACCCTCCGGATGCTACCTGAGAGGTTGTCTCAAATAAGTGCTTGAATACAACCTAAACCACAACAGCGCCCTGTGGGTAAACTCAGGAAGGCAAAAGATGTTCCAAGTGAAGGGAAAGCTTGAGCCTTCCTTTTCTTTCCCTTCCCAGCCTTCCACAGAGCATCTGGGCATGAGACTGAGGCTGTGGATTGTACAGGGCTGGTTGGCAGGGTTGTGGGGTGTGGATGTTTGCCCAGCAAGACCCAGGGACAAAGGACACTGAGGGGTTAACAGGGTGTTTGGGACTGCTGGAGAGATACACCCTCTTGGGACAGAAATAATCTGCTCATTCCTTCATTCAATAAACATATATTGTCAGACCCTGCTCTGGGTCCTGGGGATACATAGCGAGTAAAATCAACAAAATTCCCAACCTGCTGGACCTTTCACTCTAGCATGGGAGACTGACAGTTCTCAAAATAAACAGATAAACCATAGTGTGTATAGAAAATTAGGGGGAGGAAGAGGCGATGGAGAAAAGCAGCAGGGGAAGGGAAGAGGAAGAGCAGGGCAGAGGGACCACAGCGTTGCTTTGGTTACACAAGGAAGACCCCACTGGGGTTTGAGCAAAGCCCTAGAAGAGGCAAGAGAGGGATGCCAAGTGGGCATCCAAAGGAAAGCATTCCAGGCAAAAAGGAAACATCAATGGCCCAAGGTAGGAGCATGTTAGGGGGGTGGTGGGGAAGCAGAGAAGCTCAGAATGATAGAGCAGAATGACAGGAGAATGGTAGGTGATGAGCCCAGAGAGGCGGTGGGGCCCATCTAAACAGAAGCCATTGGAAGGTCCCGAGCAAAGGAGTGGCATAATCTGAATTATATTTCAAGACATTCTTATTTCTGGTTGGGAACTGGCCAGATAAAAAGCCAGTGTGATCATCTAAGCAAGACCTGATACTGTCTTACCAGCTTCCCTGGTGGTTCACTGGTTAAGAATCTGCCTTGCAGTGTGGGGGATGTAGGTTCTATCCTTGGTCAGGGAACTAAGATCCTACATGCTGCAGAGAAACTAAGCCCACGTGCCTTAACTAGAGAGCCCTGCACCACAAGGAAAGATAGCACATGACCCAGTGAAGTTCCCTCATGTCACAACTGAGACTTGAAACCAAATAAAATTTTTTTTTTTTTAATGATGGTGGCTCAGACCCAGATGATAGCAGTGGAGGCATCTTGAGATGGTCTGATCTGGTTGTATTTTGAAGAAAGTCCGCAGGATTATCTGATGCACCAGACATGGGATATGAGAAAAACAGAGAACTCAAGACAACTCCAATGATTTTGACCTGAGCAATTGGAAAATGGAGCTGCCATCACTCACCAGGGAAGGCTGTGGATGCAAAAGGTTTGGGAGAGGCGAGCAGTTCTGTGTTGAACATGCAGAATTTGAGATATCTGTTAGAGATCCAAGTAAGGGTATCTCAAGCAGCCACCTGGCTGTATGAGTTTGGAGCTTAAGCCAGAGATCTGGCTGGGGACATAATTTGGGAGTCGTTAATACATGATGTCAGTGATACTGATGAGACCACCAATAGCATCAGTGGAAAAAGACAAGTCGAAGATCAGAGCATTCATGGACTCCAAGATTTAGAGGTCAGGGGTAGGCAGACGGGTTACCAGAGGAGTCTTCCATCATTGCCTGAATGACATACACCTCACGCGTGCCTATGTGTGTGCTGAGTCACTTGAGTTGTGTCTGACTCTATGACCCTGTGGACTGTAGCCTGCTAGGCTCCTCTGTCCATAGGATTCTCCAGGCAATAATACTGGAGTGGGTTGTCATGCCCTCCTCCAGGGGGATCTTCCTGACCCAGGGACTGAACCCATATCTCTTACATCTCCTTGCATTGGCAAGCGGGTTCTTTACCACTAGTGCCACCTGGGAAGCCCCGACATACACCTCAGGATTAGCTATTTCCCTTTGTTCTCATTTATACCATTGAACAACCTCTGATGAGTATATTCAGTTTTCCAAGCAGCTTAATGCTGGGATGGGGTGCTCTCGATAATGGACATAAATACACCCAACACTGAAAAAGAATCTCACTCATTGAAAATTACCAACCTGGCATGTGGGGTTATAAATCAGTTTTAATGAATCTGATTGGCATGACTTAAGCCCTAGGATCAGCTCCATTCTTATGCAATTAAGATTTCAGGATCATAAATCTGAGGACCAGATCGTTTGAGAATGATATCCACATCAAGTTACCAGTGCTATGAAGGCATCTAATTCTCTTTTTTAAAAAAATTAATTTTTATTGGCATAGAGTTGCTTTACACTGCTATGACAGTGTCTGCTATACAGAGAAGTGAATCAGCTATACCTATACATCTATCTCCTCTATTTTGGATCTCCTTTCCTTTAGGTCACGCAGAGCACTGAATAGAGTTCCCTGAGCTAGTACAGTAAGTTCTCACTGTTATCTGTTTTAAACATGCATGTGTGCTTAGTCGTGTCCGACTCTGCAACTCCATGGACTGTAGCCCACCAGGCTCCACTGTCCATGGGATTTCCCAGGCAAGAATCCTGGAGTGGGTTGCCATTTCCTACTCCAGGGGATATTCCCAACCCAGGGATCAAACTCGTGTCTCCTGCATTGGCAGGCAGATTCTTGTATACATCCAATCCCAATCTCCCAATTCGTTCCACCCAGGCATCCAACTCTCCTCCTTGCACAGCACTTCTGTTGTAAGTCTTAACTGTAATGATGCCTCCATGACCTCCCACAATCTAGCTTCCACCCACCCCACTGACTTGCTCTGACCCAGCTTCCCCCATTTGTCAATGCCAGCAGCCTCTACTTGGTCTTGTCCTAGGCAACAAGCCCCAGCAGTCAGCCCTGTGGACCTCCTTCTTGCTTTTGGTTGGCCCACCATGTTACCAAGCCAGTTGCCCCTCTGGCCCCCTGCTTGCTGCTCCACTGGTTCTTTTCTTGTCTTTCTTTCATCCTCTTCCTCACAGGCGTATCTAAGCCTCACTATTCGCTTCTCCCTTGGAAAGCTTATCTACTCTCACAGCTTCAGTGACCAGAAGCTCCAGGAGGGCAGGAGTCTGTTAGGTTCTCTGCTACGTCTTTGGCCCCTGGAGCAGTGCCTCACATGTAGCAAGTGAACAATTCTGTCCCCCTTTACGTACACACCGCCACCCTTCTCAAGATCCTTGAGTAGAACCTTATCATTATCACAAAGTTAAACATCTGCTTTCCATCTCTCCCTGCTCTTACCTGATCTGTATTCCATGAGTGGGACCTTCCCAAGGCATCTTTTTGCACATTTAACCACCACATTCTAAGATCTGTCCCAGTGGCTTCCCACAAAATAACCTGAGATTCAGAGCTTCTACACTTTTTCAGGGGGCCACTATCACATTTGTACAGCCACTTTTGTGGAGTAGAAAGAGCTTGAATTTAGACCAGATTCTGGTGGCTTTGGTTTCAGGCTCTCCCATTTCCACCGTGGAGGAAATGCATTAACACTTTTATGCGTCTAGGCTCTTTTGATTACAAGGACCAGAGACTCACCCAGGTGTCTTCATGCATGGCTTCATATTCTATGGCTACTTGTGGAAACAAGGGTGAAAAACCCAATGGGAACCCCCAAGCAGTAGCAAAGCTCAACCACAAGGAAGTGAGAGTGTTCTCAACAGTGCTGGGTTCTGAATTATCTGGACACCTTCCATCACTGCACTGAACAGTTTTCATTTGTCACTCTGAGTCTGTTCTCCTTCTTTCCTCACCTGGCTCTGTGACCAGGCAGGCAGACCTGAATGGACCAATTCTCTTGCTTTCCAGGTTCTGGTTGGGTTTGGCTAGCAGGAGGCACTGACAGGTGATTTGGGAAGAAAATCACCCCCAAAAAAGATCCAGGTTGGCGTATTTATTCCTCCAGCCCCTTCCTTGTCAGGTCAACATGTTACTGGTAGTTGTGTTTCTTTATCAAAAGCCACAGCTCCTGGGACTTGCCTGGTGGTCCGCTGGTTAAGACTCCATGCTCTTCAATGCAGGGGACAGAGGTTCAATCCCTGGTTGGAGAACCAAGATCCCATATGCCACATGGCATGGCCAAAAATTAAATAAATGAATAAAATTTAAAGCCACAGCTCCTATTGAATAAAGCTATAGGTCTGGCCAGGTTCCAGTAACAAATTCCTCCTCTTGCCTAATTAGGACTGTGGGACCCCCATGGTTGTTAATCCTAGGAGCCTCATCGTTCCTTGTTGGTTTCCTTAACTCTGTGTCACCGTTGGTAAATTGTCCCTTTATCCAGCTCTTCTCCATCCTTCTTTTGAGGGTACCATATGTTTCCAGCTGGGACCTTGACTGGTCCAACCACATGAGAGTTGGTCAATGTACAAATATGAGGGCGATTTAACCCCTCATTTTCCCTGTCACTACCAACCAACAAACCAATTCTGTCTTCTGGGCATCTATTCTATGCTTCCTGGCTTCTGCTTGTTTACAACTTGCACTGACTCACAACTCACGTAACACATGGTCCAGTGGTGTCCCCTTAAACACACCTGCCTCCCCCTACTTTGGCATCCTGTCTCCGTGTGTTCTCTCAGCTTTGATTCCTGCCACTAATGGTCTGATTCACTCTCTGTTTCCAAGACCTATAATGTCCAAGGAAATCTGCACAGCCTGGTTATTCACCATTATCTTGGTTGGTCAGAACTTCCCGTGCCAGGTCACAGGTGGGTTACAGACCACTGGTCCTCCATCTCCTAGTCATTGCCTCTTCCTTGTTGGCAGAAGTTGGTTCTGGAAGAAAGAGCATGAGAAAACCGTATGTTTCAGAGCTTTACTGTTTTTTATGTAAAAATAATACTTATATCCTAGAGTTGTTATCAGCCTTAAAGGAAATAATAAATGTTTAGTGCCTGTCTGAAAACACAGCTACTGCTCAATCATGAGCAGCAATTATTCCAAAGATCACTTCTTAACTTCTATTACCATAGCCTCATTTACTCTCACAACATCCCTGTGAAGTAGGCAAGACAGAGATTATCCCCATTTTACAGATGACAAAACTGAGGCTCAAACAGTTGCCTAAAATTATAGAGTTACAAAATGCCTGAATCATCAGCAATGAGCAGGTGTCTCTGGCCCTCCACTGTTTAAAGTAAAAGTGAAAGTCACTCCATCATGTCTAACTCTTTGCAACCCCATGGACTATACAGTTCGTGGAATTCTTCAGGCCGAGATACTGGAGTGGGTAGCCTTTCTCTTCTCCAGGGGATCTTCCCAATCCAGGAATCAAACCGGGGTCTCCTGTATTGCAGGCAGATTCTGAGCTATCAAGGACCACATTTTAAAATCAATGCCTCTCTATCAGCTCAACAGTAGTATATTTTGAAAACACAGTTTCTTCAGCCAGTGGAAAATACAGAACTTATTTTGTTTTAATTTGGAAATATTTTAAACATACAGAAAAATACAGAGATATACACATTTCCCATTGAAATGCACCCAATTCAGGAGAATGGTCCTTCTGGGAAGAGAAGAAGGAAGAAACTGATGTCATGAGGATACTTGACAAATTTTTATTTCTAAAAAAAATTATGTAATAAATATGAGAAAATGCTAGGGTTTGCTGAAGCTGAGTGGTAGGTATATGGGACTTTGTTATTACTCTCTGTATTTTAGCAAACCTTAGCATTTTCTCAATGAATTAATTTGGGGGATATTTAAATATACAGACTTGACTAAGAATTACTTGGCATCTTTCTTATGAATGTGATACTCATAGAAAGAAGGTCTAAATTAATTGGATTTAGTGGCCAATAACTTTACAATAATTCTTTGTCTCTACCCATCCATTTTCCTTCAAATGACTGTCTGATTTTTTTCCTATATGAAAATATTGGAAGGAAATACATTTATTATTTTCAAAATGATAGAAATATTTCACCTACATTTCATGAAAACATTTTTAGAGCTAGTTAATTACTTCTAATAAAAATACAACAGTGAGATTCAGAGTCAGCATTTTTTCTAAGTACAAAGTGATATATCAGATGTTGGAAGATATTTTCTAACTTGCAGAAGAAAAATAATTTAAAAACATGAAGTTGGCTCCTGAGAAAAATCCTTCTGGTGATCCACAGTCCGAAATATTTATGAAGCAAATGTTAAAAATGAAAAGATTCCATAATAGACATTTTCTCTGAAATGAAAAAGAACTGCTATGCACACAAAAATTAAATCCAACATTTCCCTCTTTTAAAGAAAAAGTAAGGAGTTGTTGATGTTGATTGAGAATTTCTCCACATATCATTTTATCAGTACCATTTTCAGAAAGTTGAGGCTTTCTTGGCTGTCCAACGGTTACGACTTTGCCTTCCAGTGCAGGGGATGCAGCTTTGGCCCCACATACCTCAGGGCCAGAAAATCAAAACATGAACAGAAGCAATATTGTAACAAATTCAAAAAAGCTTTTAAAATGGTCCACATTACAAAAAAAAAATCTTAAAAAAAGAAGGTAAGGCTCCAGCCTCACCTGTAGTGGTTCAACTGTGGCTCCAAAAGATATGCCCAAGCCCTGGGCTTCAGTCCCTGTGCAGGGGACCTCACTTCGAAAAAGGGTCTTTGCAGACATAATTAACTTAAAGCTCTATCTCAAGATGAGATCTTCCTGATTAACTGGATGGGCCTTAAATCCAGTAACAAGTGTTCTTAGAAGAAGAGGAAAACCCAGACAGAAGCGGTAAAGCATAAGGGAGGCCATAGGAAAATGGAGGCAGAGGTCAGAGTGATGCAGCCACCAGCCTGGCAACACCAGGGACCTGTAGAAGTAGGAGGAGGCTGGAAATCTCCCCTCGAGCCTCCAGAGTGAGATTCACCTGCAGACTCCTTCATTTGAGACTTGTGGCCTCTGAAACTGTGAGGAAAAAAATATCTGTTGTTTTAAGCCACCCAGTTTGTGGTCATTTGTTACAGCTGCCCTAGGAAATATAAAACATCCCCCTACCATCCCCGCCGAGTAACCCATCTGCAAGGGCAGCTCCCCTCTGCCCATCCAGCCCATCCCAGATGGAAAGTGACACACACCTCTTCCACTCTGACCTTGAGCCATTCCCTTGATTCTAACAAACAATGGTTTGGCAGCCACTACACTTCCTCTGGGACAGACAGATGTTACTAAACCTCCCCATACTGTCATTCCAACTTTGCACTCAGATTGGAAGAATCCATGGTGAAAGAAATGTGACCTAAAACAATAGGCAAAGTCAACCCCTGCAGGATGAGTGGAACACAAAGGCGAGTCCAGCCATACTCACCTCACCACCCTTTGTGGTGACTAACCCAGAAAGGCTTCAATGACAATAAAACCCCAAAGTCCACTGAGTGAGCATTCAACAGATATTCACCCAGCACCTTTTATGAGTCAGGCACTGCCATCGGTGCTAACAAGGAGATGGAATTATTCTAATGACTCATCAAATGTGCCAATAATAATAATCCTTTGGGTCTGGTGGCTAAAGGAGAAACTGTTTGGGGTCTGAGAGGCTCTCTGCAGTCATAGACCTCCAACTTAAAATGGCAATGGTTTTCGCAGGTTGTTGTCAAACAGTGGTCACATGGCTACACAACACCAGAGATGGTTGTGACAAAATTAAGAACTTCTCTGTGCCACTTACCTCCCTCCTCTTTACCTACTCCTCCCCCCACCCCAGGCTCCTAGTCTTGCCTCCATTTCCATAGGTCTGCAGGCACCCCACTCCAGTACTCTTGCCTGGAAAATCCCATGGACAGAGGAGCCTGGTAGGCTGCACGCAGTCCATGGGGTCGCTAAGTCGAAGGACTGACTTTACTTTCAATTTTCACTTTCATACATTGGAGAAGGAAATGGCAACCCACTCCAGTATTCTTGCCTGGAGAATCCCAGGGAAGGTAGAGCCTGATGGGCTGTCGTCTTTGGGGTCGCACAGAGTCGGACACGACTGAAGTGACTTAGCAGCAGTAGCAGCAGCAGTCCTCAGTCGACTACTAACAGATCCACCTAAAAGGAAAAAAATAGAGTAGAAAGAACCATCTTCAAGGTCAAGGATGGGAAAATCTGGGACTTCCCCGGCTGTCCAAAGGTTAAGACTTCGCCTTCCAATGCATGGGATTCGGGTTTGATCCCTGGTCAGGGAGCTGAGATCCCACATCCCTAGTGGCCAAAAAAACAACAAACATAAAACAGAAACAATATTGTAACAAATTCATAAAGACTTTAAAGGTGGTCCACATAAAAAAAAAAATCTTAAAAAAAAGAAAGGATGGAAAAATCAGATTTGCAGTTTACTCTGTAAAAATTAAAATAACACAGTCCACCCCAGCTTATAACACTGCATCTGAGGAAAATAGTATGTGTGGAAGTGTTTTATAAATTATAAAGCAATATAAAACAGCCAAACGTGTTGTTATTTATTAGGCAACCCTCGCAACCAAGCACATGATAGAGACATGTATCACTGTTGCCCTTTCTTAGGGCTTCTCTGGTGGCTCAGACAGTAAAGAATCGGCCTGCAATGCGGAAGACCTGGCTTCAATCCCTGGGTCAGGAAGATCCCCTGGAGAAGGGAATGGCTACCTACTCCCGTATTCTTGCCTGGAGAATTCCATAGACAGAGGAGCCTCAGGGCTGCAGTCCATGATGTAGCAGAGTTGGACATGATTGAGCAACTAACACTTTATTTTAGGTGGGGAAGCCAAAAGTTGGAATGATTGAAATTACCCAAGGCCATGCCATAGCAGGTGAAGAAGCTGCAGCCCCACATCCATGGCTTTTTCACTATAGGGCTCCAGTATAAGGTATTATATCTATAGAAGCTCACTCAGATGAATATTTATGTCTCATCTAGACAAAAATTGTTTTCAAAATCTAGGAATATCGAAAGAGTAACACTGATGGTGGAAACTTCAGGCACTGGGACAGGGAGTAAGATGTGGAGCCCCATACCAAGGTCATAGTGTGGAGCCTTGTACCAAGGTCACAGGACAAAATTTCTGAAATTAACGCAGCCCCATAGCAACTGTTGCCATGAGCCTCCTGATCTAAACTGGCCAGTTCCCTGACCCCATGTTAGGTAAAATACCGACACTATTCACTACCCTATAGCATCCTAACCAATCACCTAATGCCACTCTTCTGGTAGGAATTTTCTCTCTTGTGAGGCTATAAATTGGCTACTAGCCTGTGAAAGGGGTCTACTCTCCCTTGAGCCAGCCCACTCTTCTAATAGAGTCTTACGCGCTAATAAACTCTATTCTCTTCTCATTCCACTTCATGTCTGGAAAATTTTTTCTAACCCACACAGGGACCACGACATGAAAGATCTTCTGAATGGAGACCCTGCTAGGCTACCTGAAGTCATGCCATGGAAGCCACCACCTGCTTCCTGCACACTCTTCCATGTTTATGTCACAGACCTGGGATCTGGCTTCATAAATCTTACTCTTTGGTGTAACCCAACTCATGGGGCACCTTTCCTGCTGAGGGAGGTCAAATCATTGCTACTGTGAGTTCTGCAGCCATGAAGCCATGGCAGGAGCACATTCTGCACTCACACCCCACCCAGAGGGCCACCCAGAACTCAGGTGTGAGGCAAGTGGAGCTCTGGATGCCTTTGACATGACCCCATCCTCCAAGTAGTTCAGGTGGTGAAGAATCCACCTGCAATGCTGGAGACCTGGGCTCAATCCCTGTGTCAGGAAGATACCCAGCAGAAGGGAACGCCAACCCACCCCAGTATTCTTACCTGTAGAATTCCATGGACAGAGGAGCCTCAGTTCAGTTCAGTTCATTCGCTCAGTCATGTCCAACTCTTTGCGACCCCATGAATCGCAGCACACCAGGCCTCCCTGTCCATCATCAACTCCCGGAGTTCACCCAGACTCACGTCCATCAAGTCAGTGATGCCATCCAGCCATCTCATTCTCTGTCATCCCCTTCTCCTCCTGCCCCCAATCCCTCCCAGCATCAGACTCTTTTCCAATGAGTCAACTCTTCGCATGAGGTGGCCAAAGTACTGGAATTTCAGCTTTAGCATCATTCCTTCCAAAGAAATCCCAGGGCTGATCTCCTTCAGAATGGACTGGTTGGATCTCCTTGCAGTCCAAGGGACTCTCAAGAGTCTTCTCCAACACCACAGTTCAAAATCATCAATTCTTCGGCGCTCAGCCTTCTTCACAGTCCAACTCTCACATCCATACATGACCACAGGGAAAACCATAGCCTTGACTAGACGAACTTTTGTTGGCAAGGTAATGTCTCTGCTTTTGAATATGCTATCTAGGTTGGTCATAACTTTTCTTCCAAGGAGTAAGCGTCTTTTAATTTCATGGCTGCAGTCACCATCTGCAGTGATCTTGGAGCCCAAAAAAATAAAGTCTGACACTGTTTCCACTGTTTTCCCATCTACCTGCCATGAAGTGATGGGACTGGATGCCATGATCTTCGTTTTCTGAATGTTGAGCTTTAAGCCAACTTTTTCACTCTCCACTTTCACTTTCATCAAGAGGCTTTTGAGTTCCTCTCCACTTTCTGCCATAAGGGTGGTGTTATCTGCATATCTGAGGTTACTGATATTTCTCCCGGCAATGTTGATTCCAGCTTGTGTTTCTTCCAGCCCAGCGCTTCTCATGATGTACTCTGCATAGAAGTTAAATAAACTTACAGTTAAATAAACTTACAGTTAAATAAATATACAGCCTTGACGAATCCTTTTCCTATTTGGAACCAGTCTGTTGTTCCATGTCCAGTTCTAACTGTTGCTTCCTGACCTGCATATAGGTTTCTCAAGAGGCAGGTCAGGTGGTCTGGTATTCCCATCTCTTGAAGAATTTTCCACAGTTTATTGTGATCCACACAGTCAAAGGCTTTGGCATAGTCAAGAAAGCAGAAATAGATGTTTTTCTGGAACTCTCTTGCTTTTTCCATGATCCAGCGGATGTTGGCAATTTGATCTCTGGCTCCTCTGCCTTTTCTAAAACCAGCTTGAACATCAGGAAGTTCACGGTTCACGTATTGCTGAAGCCTGGCTTGGAGAATTTTGAGCATTACTTTACTAGCGTGTGAGATGAGTGCAATTGTGTGTTAGTTTGAGCATTCTTTGGCATTGCCTTTCTTTGGGATTGGAATGAAAACTGACCTTTTCCAGTCCTGTGGCCACTGGTGAGTTTTCCAAATTTGCTGGCATATTGAGTGCAGCACTTTCACAGCATCATCTTTCAGGATGTGAAATAGCTCAACTGGAATTCCATCACCTCCACTAGCTTTGTTAGTAGTGATGCTTTCTAAGGCCCACTTGACTTCACATTCCAGGATGTCTGGCTCTAGGTCAGTGATCACACCATCGTGATTATCTGGGTCATGAAGATCTTTTTTGTACAGTTCTTCTGTGTATTCTTGCCACCTCTTCTTAATATCTTCTGCTTCTGTTAGGTCCATATCATTTCTGTCCTTTATCAAGCCCATCTTTGCATGAAATGTCCCCTTGGTATCTCTAATTTCCTTGAAGAGATCTCTAGTCTTTCCCATTCTGTTGTTTTCCTCTATTTCTTTGCATTGGTCGCTGAAGAAGGCTTTCTTATCTCTTCTTGCTATTCTTTGGAACTCTGCATTCAGATGCTTATATCCTTCCTTTTCTCCTTTGCTTTTCACTTCTCTTCTTTTCACAGCTATTTGTAAGGCCTCCTCAGACAGCCGTTTTGCTTTTTTGCATTTCTTTTCCACGGGGATGGTCTTGATCCCTGTCTCCTGTACAATGTCACGAACCTCATTCCATAGTTCGTCAGGCACTCTATCTATCAGATCTAGGCCCTTAAATCTATTTCTCACTTCCACCGTATAATCATAAGGGATTTGATTTAGGTCGTATCTGAATGGTCTAGTGGTTTGCCCTACTTTCTTCAATTTCAGTCTGAATTTGGCAATAAGGAGTTCATGGTCTGAGCCACAGTCAGCTCCTGGTCTTGTTTTTGCTGACTGTATAGAGCTTGTCCATCTTTGGCTGCAAAGAATATAATCAATCTGATTTCGGTGTTGACCATCTGGTGATGTCCATGTATAAAGTCTTCTCTTGTGTTGTTGAAAGAGGGTGTTTGTTATGACCAGTGCATTTTCTTGGCAAAACTCTATTAGTCTTTGCCCTGCTTCATTCCGTATTCCAAGGCCAAATTTGCCTGTTACTCCAGGTGTTTCTTGACTTCCTACTTTTGCATTCCAGTCCCCTATAATGAAAAGGACATCTTTTTTGGGTGTTGGTCTAAAAGGTCTTGTGGGTCTTAATAGAACAATTCAACTTCAGCTTCTTCAGCGTTACTGGTTGGGGCATAGACTTGGATTACTGTGATATTGAATGGTTTGCCTTGGAAACGAACAGAGATCATTCTGTCGTTTTTGAGATTGCATCCAATACTGCATTTCAGACTCTTTTGTTGACCATGATGGCTACTCCATTTCTTCTGAGGGATTCCTGCCCACAGTAGTAGATATAATGGTCACCTGAGTTAAATTCACCCATTCCAGTCCATTTCAGTTTGCTGATTCCTAGAATGTCGACGTTCACTCTTGCCATCTCTTGTTTGACCACTTCCAGTTTTCCTTGATTCATGGACCTGACATTCCAGGTTCCTATGCAATATTACTCTTCACAGCATCGGACCTTGCTTCTGTCACCAGTCACATCCACAGCTGGGTATTCTTTTTGCTTTGACTCCATCCCTTCATTCTTTCTGGAGTTGTTTCTCCACTGATCTCCAGTAGCATATTGGGCACCTACTGACCTGGGGAGTTCCTCTTTCAGTATCTTATGATTTTGCCTTTTCATACTGTTCATGGGGTTCCCAAGGCAAGAATACTGAAGTGGTTTGCCATTCTCTTCTCCAGTGGACCACATTCTGTTAGATCTCTCGACCATGACCCGCCCGTCTTGGGTTGCCCCATGGGCATGGCTTAGTTTCATTGAGTTAGACAAGACTGTGGTCCTAGTGTGATTAGACTGACTAGTTTTCTGTGAGTGTGGTTTCAGTGTGTCTGCCCCTGATGCCCTCTTGCAACACAACGGTCTTACTAGGTTTCTCTTACCTTGGGCGTGGGGTATCTCTTCATGGCTGCTCCAGCAAAGCGCAGCCGCTGCTCCTTACCTTGGAAGAGGGGTATCTCCTCACCGCTGCCCTTCCTGACCTTCACTGTGGGATAGCTCCTCTAGGCCCTCCTGTGCCCATGCAGCCACGGCTCCTTGGACGCCTGGTGGCTATAATCCATGGGGTTGCAAAGAGTCAGACACAACAGAGAGACTAATAACATCCTCCAGGGAAGGACCTGATCGAGGAGGTGGGGGATAGGAGTGGGAGAGGGGAAAGGTAGAGAAGAAGGTTCTGGGAAGGAAATCTCACTTTCCTAGGTTTGGGCTCAAATTCCACACTGCAAAGCCCCATGTCCCAAATTACAATTCTCATACTTCCCACTCCAAGAGGCATGCCTGGAGCAAAATGCAAACTAATCAAGCTTCTCCATTGCCCCTGGCTGTACTAACACGGGGTCAAGGCTAGGTGTTCCAGAGAGACTAGAGCCATTGAAAGTTTCATGTCCCAACTCCAGGGCTTAAGATCTGATTTGGAGAAGCAATTAAAGGGTAAAGCAGTACTGGTTTGATAGTGTGGTCAAAACTTTTTGATCCGTAGTAGTAAAAAATGTGAGTGCTCACTCCCAGTGTAGTATTAGATTCATTCACATGAAAACTGTCATTTTTGTAGGATAAAAAAAAAAGTTCAATACCTTTGTGTAACCCAATATATGTTTATAAATTCCATACATTGGGTTGGCCAAAAAAGTTCGTTCTGGTTTTTTTATAAAATGTTAAAAACCTGAATAAAACCTTTTGGCCAACCATGGACCTCCACCAGATTTCATAACGAACATTAGAAAGGATTCACTTCTTTCTTTTTTTGAAGAGACAGATTGAATAAAAAGAAGAGTTCTCAAACCTTCCTTTTGTATCCCAAACGATCTTGGTATGCCCTTAACCTTCCACCCCTGACTCACTAGATCACTGCTGCAGACAGAGAAGTCTCACCCCAATCCCCAGAGGGGCCTCCAAATGTGATCATTTTAGCATGACATGCAAACTTTTAACCATCCTGCTGTCCCTCTCCCCTGGGGCCCCATGTGCAAACCGTCTACAGGGAGAAAGTTCTAGGCCCTCAGGTCAGACCACCTCAGTGACCCAAGGCCTGAAAATAGTTACCAGCTAACCCCAGCCTAGCCTGGGTCACCATCTCAGGGGGGTGGTGGGGGGTATGAAAGGCAGCCACGGTGAGCAACTGGGTGGAGGACACGAAACCCAGGGGGTCACCAGAAGAGCAACACAGGCCTGAGTTACAGCCTGTTCAGCCCTCCAGCCGTGGTCTGAGTCCACTCAGTAAACAAGCCAGCATCGCACCAGCTCTGGGCCTCTTTGTCTGCATCTGTAGATTTAGGCATCAGACCAAACCCACAGGCTCCTGCTAGTAACAAACAGTTGGGTGAACATACAAATATCTCCATTCAACTCGTTTCTTGTTAATTTCTCTGAGTTGAGGAGCACAACACTTAAAACCCCTGTGCAAATCAATTCTGAGCCCATTTTAACAGGCTAGGCCCTTTGTATTTTCACATAGTTTCAGGTATAATATCTAGCATCCAGGGGGTTCATACCCATCACTTCTGGTCTGGAGGATCTTGGACCTGGTAACTGAATGTCCTGGACATGAAATAGGAAGGAGCATGGGGGAGAGGAGCTGGTGATTGTTATTTAATCTGGGAGGGGGCTGGTCAGCGGTGTTCAGCAAAAAGGTAACACATTTAGAATCAACCCCTGTGATTCTTAAATTCAGAGAATCTTATCCTCTTCTGGATGGCTCCATCAGACATCTTGAGAGAGGCCATGGAAATCAAAGATCTTCTGGAAAGAAGGCCCCAACATCCTTTGAGACTTCCAGGATCTCTTTACGGTAATCAGAGGGAAGCCCTGCAGCCACTGCACGGGCCTAGGCTTCAAATTAGAAATAACATCTGAATATCACTTCAGGCAGAAGTCCCCATACAAACAGCTTGTTTCATATTCATGATGAATCCTAAAAGGAGAGGCTTCCCTGGTGGCTCAGATGGTAAAAACAAAAAGATACACACAGTCCAGTGTTGACTTATATATAGAAGAAATTCAGTAAAAGCCAATGATTACAGGAAAGAATAGACTCTTTGATGGCTTCAAGAAAGACTCAAAATTATGTTCAAAACATTATACACATATGGCAGAATCTGTTTTAAATAGAAATAGGAGAAAACACAAATTTGCATCCAAATACCATAGTCCAGGGAAGCATCTCAAAATCTCTTTTGATGGCACCTAATATATTCTGACACATCATTGAAGCTTAAAATTTATTCTCTGGGGTCTCTGGCTAATAGTTTTACACCAGAATTATAGTGCCTCCTTATTTAAGCAGAAGACCAAAGTCTTGACCTGAACCCTGAAAGTCAGGACATGCATTGCAGATCCCTCCAGAGGATGCAATTTTGTGTGAAGAGACAAGCTCAGGGTACCTATTTTATTTAAAATAAAACAAATGATGCTCAATTTTCAGAGATTATATTCAATCCATCATCAATCACCATTTATCCTGAAAAGCCACAATTGCACTTAAGTAATTTTTCAATGGAAGAAATGGAATCTGAATTTTATAAGTACTTGGATCATAGCTGACAAACTAACTTTGAAATACCCTTTCATTTTAAGAAAAGGGAACCCTCCTATACTGTTGGTAAGAAGGTAAAAGGGTGTAGCCACTGTGGAACATAGTATGGAAGTTCCTCAAAAAACTAAAAATAGAGTCTCCATATAATCCAGCAATCCCACTCCTAAGTATATATCTGGGCAAAATTCCAGTTCAAAAAGATACATGCACCCTGGTGTTCATAGAAGCACTATTCACAATAGTCACGACATGGATACAACCTGAACGTTCGTCAACAGATGACTGGATAAAGAAGATGCAGTATATGTACACAGTGAAATGTTAGCCATAAAAAATAATGAAATAATGCCATTTGTAGCAACACGGATGGACCTAGAGATTATCACACTAAGTGAAGTAAGTCAGAAAGAGAAAGGCAAATACTATATGAAACCACTTGCATATGGAACCTAAGACACAAATCAACCTATCTATGAAGCAGAAACAAACTCACAGATATAGAGAACAGACTTACAGTTGCAAAGGGGTAGGGTGAGTGGTGGAGGAATGGAGAGGGAGTCTGGGGTTATCAGATGCAAATTATTTATATAGAATGAATGGACAACAAGGTCTTACTGTATAGCACAGGGAAATATATTCTTACTTTGTGATAAACTAGAATGGAAAAGAATATAAAAAAGAATGTATATAACTGAATCATTGTGTTGTATAGCAGAAATTAACACAATATTGTAAATGAACTATACTTCAAATAAATAAATAAAATAGCCTCTATTTTAAAGTGGTCTGACTGTAGACAACTGGTTTGTAGCACACGTCATACTTGGTTCTCCATACAGTTTCAACAGCACCCAAGCTGGTCTATAGTAGAGGCTTTCTACTCCAACAAGATCAGTCCTCAATCATGACCTTGGATGTCACAGCAATATCAAATTGCCATAAAAGTTTCTTAGTATTTACTTTCAATTTCTGGACTTTTTGTCATGAACCAGTAACAGTTTTTAGACTACCAATTAGTCTACCAATGAATCAAGTACAACCCCCAATCCTCTTTTTTTTTTAACACATGACTTCATCCAATCATTCATTTACTCAGCAAATAGCAGCTGAGCATCACGCATGTACCAGACATCAGGGCTAGAGGAGTGAATGCTTCAGAGAAGGTCCCTCCCCAGACAAACAAACATGCAATATAAATTCAGATTGTGACAACTGGTACTCAGAAACACAAAGCAGAGAAAGGGATGGAGAGAGGAGGACGGTAAGGATGCTATTCTGAGACACTCTGAGTAGGTGGAAATGGTGAACATCTGAGTCAAGAAATGAACAAAACATGGGAGGGGGCTGTGTATGGTCCTGGGAGAATTTTGGTATTTGGAGGAAAAGAGAAAAAGGCCAGTGTGCCTGGTGGAGAGACTCAAAGAGAGAGGAGTTAGGAAATGAGGATGCATGGGACTTCCCTGGTGGCCCAGGGGTTAAGACTTTGCCTTCTAATGAAGAGCATGAAGGGTGAGCTCCTTGTTAGGGGACTGAAGTCCCACATGCCTTGAGGCCAAAAAATCAGAACATACACAACAGAGGCTATACTGTAACAAAGCCAATAAAGACTTTAAAATGATCCACATCAAAAAAAAATCTTAGAAAAAAAGAAAATTAGAATGCAGAAATGAGGGGTGGCTAGATCACATAAGGCCTTTAGATAAGAAGTCTGGTTAAGACTTTAGATTTTATTCTGTGTTATGAGGAGCTGTTAGAAGGTTTGGGGCAAGAGAGTAAGTTTGATGTGCAAAAAAAAAGGTTGGATCCAGTTAAAGTGAATAAATTTATAGGAATGACACCCAAGGATCCACATCTTATGACATTCACAGCCTGTGTAGACCTCTCCAACTTAAAATAGGCCTGACCTTTGTAACTAATAGAATATTGCAGAAATGGAAGAGTGTGACTTCAGAGGTCAGTTCATAACAGGCCATGCAACTTCCTTCTTGCTTTTACTCTTGGGAAAAGACTGAAAGTCAGCTGCCATGTTGTGGAGATGCTCAGATGACCCTCCGAAGAAGTCCAGGCCCAGGGACTGAGCCCTCATTTCCTGCATTGGTTGGTGGATTTTTCACCACCAAGCCACTGGGGAAGACCATGGAAAAATCCACATGATGGATAATTGAGTCCTCCTAACAACCAGCCCTGACCAGTCAGCCACGTGAGTGAGCCGTCTTAGAAATGGATGGTTCAGCACCAACCACCACTGCCCCTCACCACAGCCCAGCCGACATCCTGACTGTAACCTCTTGAGAGATTCTGAGCCAGAACCTCCCCACTAAGCAGCTCCCAAGTCTCCAGGCCATGGAAACTATGAGATAACATGAGGTCTTTTAAGATGCTGACCTTTGAAGTAACTTGTTATGCAGCAACAGATAACTGATACAGGGAGTACTTTTGGAATCTTGGAGACCATCTTATGCAACATAGAGGGTAAGGGGATTCTGAGAGAAAAGCTGACTGGTACACCAAGGTGAATAGCACTTTGAAAGGGTGCCAGCCCCAACCTATATCAGTGAGAATTCTAGAAAGCAAGATGAAAGTTGCATCAGGGAGATGGAAGAGAATGCAGAGGTTGGCTATCACACGGAATACTTGGGAAAGCTCAGGGAAGGTCCATTTTCCACTTAAAGCGATCTCTAAAAAGAGAATAACCAATCCTGGTTGGACATAAGGCTGGAGAACTGTGAGTAGACCACTATTCATTCAAACAATATTTGCTGAGAACCAAGAATGTGGACAATATCATATGCTAACAAATATATGTAGAATCTAGAAAAATGGTATGGTGAACCTATTTTCAGGGCATGAATATAGATACAGATGTAGAGAACGGACCTGTGGTCACAGCGGAGGAAGGAGAAGGTGGGATGAACTGAGACAGTAGCAATGACATATATGTGCTACCATGTATAAAGTGGATAGCTAGTGGGATGTGGCTGTATAGCACAGGGAGCTCAGCTTAGTGCTCTGTGATGACCTAGAGGGGTGGGAAGAGGGTGGGAGGGAGGCTCAAGGGGGAGGGGGCATATGTTTACATATAGCTGATCCATGTTGTTGTACAGAAGAAACCAAAACAACATTGCAAAGCAATTATCCTCCAATTAAATATTTTTTTAATGTTTATGGAACAATAAAAACTTTTTTCTTTATGCTCAAAGAACAACAACAACAAAAAAAACAAGAACATGATAAGTGTCAGAAATGGAATAGGACACATCCCATTTGGATGGATGTTTCTGTCATGGGGGTCGGAGACACCAACAGTGATCAAATAATCCCACCAGCAACTAGGAGGTGCAGGTGGGCAAGTACATTGAAGGAGAAAAGGATATAAAAATATATGGCAGGGACATGAAAACTAGTTTGAGAAAGTTTTCCTGAAACTGAAATGTTTGAGTTGGATCTAAAGGAGATCTTCCTGAAAGGCTTCCTGAAAAAGTAATGTTTGAGCTGGATCTGAAGGACTAGGAGGATTAAGGGGCATTGACAGGGGGGAGGAACATTCCAGCAGAGGGAGCAGCATGGAGGAAGCCCAGAGGCCAAAAGGACAAAAAGGCCTTTGAGGAACCAAAGGCCAGTATGGTTGGATGCAGAGAGCAGAGGGAGTGAAACCAGAGAAGGCCAGGCAGTGGGCAGGGCCAGGCCAGGCCCAGCCTCACAGCATGTTAAGGATTCAGGTTCTTTCTTTTTAATATTTAAGATTTTTTTAAATTTTATTTATTTTTTAACTGAAGGATAATTGCTTTGCAGAATTTTTGTTGTTTTCTGTCAAACCTCAACATGAAGGATTCAGTTTTTTAACCTAGTAGCAATAGGAGATGGAGAAGGCAATGGCACCCCACTCCAGTACTCTTGCCTGGAAAATCCCATGGATGGAGGAGCCTGGTAGGCTGCAGCCCATGGGGTTGCAAAGAGTCAGACATGACTGAGCGACTTCACTTTCACTTTTCACTTTCATGCACTGGAGAAGGAAATGGCAACCTATTCCAGTGTTCTTGCCTGGAGAATCCCATTGACGGGAGAGCCTGGTGGGCTGCTGTCTATGGGGTCGCACAGAGTCAGACACGACTGAAGTGACTTAGCAGCAGCAGCAGCAGCAGCAATAGGAGACCAGAGAGTCCTGGTTCTGCCATTGGTTCCCACTAAGATCAACTGATGTTATATTGACTCTCCAATTCACTTTTGTGTTTTCTTCCCATCGTATCCATTTGGGACATCAACCAATTCCCCAGATGAGATGATTGTTGGTTGACAATGGTAGAAGATGGTGTCCAAAGGAGGCTCAAATTGATGCTTTTGAATGTGGTGTTGGAGAAGACTCTTGAGAGTCCCTTGGACTGCAAGCAGATCAAACCTGTCAATTCTAAAGGAAATCAGTCCTGAATATTCATTGTAAGGATTGATGTTGGAGCTGAAACTCCAATACTTTGGCCATCTGATGCAAAGAACTGACTCATTGGAAAAGACTGATGCTGGGAAAGATTGAAGGCAGGAGGAGAAGGGGATGACAAAAGATGAGATGGTTGGATGACATCACCGACTTAACAGATGTGAGTTTGAGCAAGCTCTAGGAGTTGGTGATGGACAGAAAAGCCTGGCGTGCTGCAGTCAATGGGGTCACAAAGAGTTGGACACGACTGAGAGACTTAACTGGAAAGGAGGTTCATCTGCATTTGTGCTTACAGATCAATGTGATCTCTGAGTTACCAGCCCCACAGCTCCTCCAGAAGTAACACTGGGGAGTCCAGGGAGGCAACTGTGGCCTGGCAGGATTGCTGCAAGGACAGCAAACCAGTTAATCCTAAAGGAAATTAACCTTGAATATTCTTTGGGAGGACTGATGCTGAAGCTCCAATACTTTGGCCTCCTGATGCAAAGAGCTGACTCATTGGAAAAGATCCTGATGCTGGAAAAGATTGAAGGCAAAAGGAGAAGGGGGTGACAGAGGATGAGATGGTTAGATAGAATCACTGACTCAATGAACATTAATTTGAGCATACTCTGGAAGATAATGAAGAACAGGGGCGCCTGGCGTGCTGCAGTCCAAGGGGTCGCAAACAGTCGGACACAACTGAACAACTGAACAATAACATCATTGCTCTGGGTTGGAGCTTTGGATGAAATTCAGCCCACCTGTCATTATTCCACAGAGTCTCCTTCAGGATGAAGGCTGTGTCTCCAGCCTTGCATTGTGCCTGAGAACTCAAACAAATATTTGCATTTATTAACTTTCCTAAATTTGTCAGATGATGTTCAACATTACCTACGATGGATGTTAATTTTTCTTCAAAGCAAGCACAGTTTTCTTGACTCTGAATGTGCATTCAGGAAATGGAAATGATCATTGCTTCAAGTGAACTGTTGCTCTGGAAAATTATAACATTTCATGCTGCTATGGGGACAGTCCACAACTATAGATTTGCATGCCAAGGCAATGTCATTGGGAAATCAACTGCGTGCTCAATTGCTCAGTCATTTCTGACTCTTTACAACCCCATAAACTAGCCCATCAGGCTCCTCTGTCCATGAGATTCTCCAGGTAAGAATACTGGAGTGGGTTGCCATTTCTTTCTTTAGGAGATCTTCCCGACCCAGGGATTAAACCCCTGTCTTCTGTGTCTACAGCATTACAGGCAAATTCTGTACCACTAAGTCACCTGAGGAGCTGGGAAATCATGGGGTTGTATTGAAAGGACTTTGACATTGTCAGCAATCATTAAAGCAACAAGCCTGGTTGTCAGAGGGGGCAGAGGGACCCAGAAGCTACACCATGTGGTGCCAAGTCTTCCTGGTTCCCAGCTCATTGGTGATCATCTCCAAACTCTGAGAGCAGATACCATGGGATGAATGCTGCTGTAGCCAGTGAGGACAGTTTGATCCGTAATGAGATACTGCACCTTCCTCTGGCCATTGTCACTGCACAGACTTGTCATCTGTAAAGAGAATGGGTCATCTGTGACTGATTCCCCAACATCCATTATCCCTGAACAGTCATTCTAGGTCAATCTCGGAGCTCAGTCTCCTGTTCAGTGACTGATTTAGAACAGCTGTGCTGTGCTCAGTCTCTCATCGTGTCCAACTCTTTGTGACCCTATTGACTGTAGCCACCAGGCTCTTCTGTGCATGGGATTGTTCAGGCAAGAATAGGTTGCCATTTCCTTCTCCAAGTGATCTTTCCAACCCAGGGATCGAACCTAAGTCTGCTGTGTTTTCTGCATTGGCAGGCAGATTCTTTACCACCGAGCCACCTGGGAAGTCCCTGATATAGAACAGGTGGGAAAATTCCAGACTCCAGAGAAGACAGAGCAGGTCTTCTGGGGCTGGAGCCCTCGGGATAAGGAGCTTTATTTCTGAGACTCCATTTCTTCATCTGCATCTTCCTTAAAGAGCTGTTTTCGAGGATTAGTTTCCGCTTATTAAGAAGTAAAACGGGTCGTTTCCCTAGAACAGTGACTTATAAACTTTTTGATCTCAGGACCACTTTGTATTAAAATATTATTTTAAACCAAATACCTTTTGGTTAGGCTTCCCAGGTGGCACTAGTGGTAAAGAACCTGCCTCCTGATGCAGAAGATGTAAGAGAGGGGGGTTCGATCCCTGGGTGGTGAAGATCCCCTGGAGTAGCAACCCACTCCAGTATTCTTGTCTGGAGAATCCCATGAACAGAGGAGCCTTGTGGGCTACAGTCTGTAGAGTTGCAAAGCGTCAGACATGACTGAAGTGACAACACACACATTCATTTCAAAACACAGTTTAAAAAAACATGATATAGTAATGTAGTTTAATGAAAAATAACTATATATCCCAAGACGAAAACAATTTTGTGAGGAGTGACATTGTTTTCCATTTTTGCAAATCTCCTAATGTCTGATATAACAGAAGACAGCTGGACTTTCATATTTGCTTCCAAATTCAAGCTGTAGGCTCGGGGTTGAAGTACATGAAGAAAATCACACAGATTAAGTGAGAAAATAGAGCCCCTGCCTCTAGAGAGGCTTCCAGGATCCCTCAGAAATTCTTGGACCACATCCTAGTATGCTCAGAATCACTACTCTAAAAAACCAAATATCCACGAGTTGATCCAGAGACAAGGTACTGTGTTTGCTAGAAGAGAAATCTTCCAGATAGGATTTGAAACCGAGGGTAGTCATCAGTTAGGTCTATTAAACTCGAACTTGCTTAATAAATAATGGACTATAACCTGTCTTTATTCATTGGATTCACTTTAATTGTTGTACAAATATTTGCGTGTCCTCCAAGCCTCATGTAGTCAAAACAATAAGATGTTTGCTGGAGTTGTTTCTCAGGAACTTGGAGTCAGCTGTGTCCAGTTTGAGCTTGAGCCTGTTGAGTCTGGTTAGGACTACTGACCCTCCAACTGGTCTTGCCCAACAATGCAACCTCAGAACATGCTAACACCCCATTTTCTGAACATCCATCGCATGAAGAAGCCTGTAGCTCAGTTGCACCTGTGCAGAAAGACAATAACCTCACCATTCTCTTATTTCCAATCACCTTTTCCCTGAATCTTTATCCCACTAGTGTTCTGAACCCCAAGCTCTGAGGGAGACAGATTTGAGATTTATTCTCTCATCTCTTCACTTGGCTGCCTTATAAGTTAGACCCTTTCTCTGCCATAAATCTCAGTGTCTCAGCATCTGTCTTGCTGTACATCAGGCGAACAAACCTGATTGGTTAACCACATAAGTTGGCTGTCCAGTCACAGAACAGGAGTCTGGGGATTTTAAAACTTCATTTGTCAATAGACTTCCATGCTGTTTAGACTTCCATTTAGTTTAGAACATACACTGACATTCTGAGGGACAGTGCCTGTGGTACACTGACAACTGACTCAAGGAATCACAGGATCTCAGAGTCTAAAGGACTCTAGAATTCTCTGCCAGTTCTGTGTCCTATCTCGTAGTTCAGGTTCTGTTCAAGCACCTCCCCTCAAAGGATGTTTGCTGCTCATGGGACAGTTCAAAGAAGCAAGGGGATTGGGACTCACCTGAACAGAGTCTTAACCTACCGTTAAGGAACTTCCCAAGATCACACAGTTCATTGTTGACACAACCCAGTGTTTCCTTACTTTGTATGTTAACTGTTTTTGAGCCCAGTTTATAAAATCATTTGTCCTTGTATGTGTCTACATTGAAGAAATATTTCCTTCTGGAAATAAACCAACCATTTAGTTTTGCATGGTATGATTTAAGCAGCCATAGCAAGTTTAGGAGCTGAGGGACACTTCTACTAAATGAACTGTTTGAATCGGCCTGTTAAGTTAAAGACAAGCATGGTTTCCAAATCAAACGTTTCTTTAGTGTGTATTGAAGTCACTGCAGCTCATATGGCCAGTTGGAGCACTCCCACCTGTCTTTGAATGGCCCTTCCCTTAACCCCTTGCAAAAGTCACTGTTGGGAGCAGTGGGCAGGAAACCTCCTGTCCGGAAGGTCCATAAAGTGGTGAGATATTGATCTTCGAAAATCTTTTTGGCAAAGAGCCTCAATGATTCTGTTTTATTTTTTACATTTTTATTATAAAAGTTTTCATAACAAAAGCATAATGAATGGGATAAACCCCCATAGACCCTTTCCTCCAATTTAGTAATTAGCACTTTTGTTTCATCGCACTTGCTTTATCAAACCATTCTTTATCCCTCCCTTCTTCCTTTTCTTCTTTCCTTCCTCTCTTTCTTCCCCCCTTTGGTATTTAAATCTTATCCTCAATACTCTGTCATTTTGCCGTGAAAAATTTCCGTAGATATTTCTAAAATATAAGGCCATTTTCCCACAATACCGTCATGTCATTTAACTTACACATTCCTTAGATGTATTAGTATATTTATACTCTAATTTCTCCACTCATTGTCTCCGATGTCCTATGGCTCTTAAGTTCTTTTTAAATCTGGAACAGCCACTACCTCTTCCCTCTGTTCTTCTTATGCCCTTGACTTGTTTTAGAAACTGGACCAGTTTTTCTATAGGATGCCCCACATTCTACATTTCTTTCATTTTTTTATTCTGAAGTCCTTTAACATATTGGTTTGTCCCTTGTTTCTCCTGTAAACTAAAGATGAGTTCTAAAGTCTTGATTAGACTCTTTGGCAAGAATATCTCACAATGGTACTTTCTATTGTATTCTATTTATGGATGTACTTTCTATTTTATCTCATACCATCCAATCTGGTTGTGCTACATTTAGTGATGCAGTCTGATCCCTCCATTGTAAACTTCCCTGTCAATCATTCTCCATTAGGTTTTGCATCAATTCAATTTCTGGGCCAATTATACAATTAGAAGTTGAAAATAGTGATTTTTTTCTACCACTTAAATTCAATTATTCCTTCTAAGTTTGTTAGCTGGGATTCTCCTGCAAAAAGAACTTTTCTTCATCATCTAGAGCTATTTAGGAACCTGAAAATGCAGTTCATATAGAATAAGCAGGATAAATGCTTATTTCTTTCCTTTTAATGATCAACTCTCAGAGTAAGGAGTTTGCTCTGGTCTATAACAAATACCAGACTGCGTTAACTAGCTATAACAAATACCACAGACTTGGTTAACTAGCAGACACATATTTTTTTACAGTTCTGGAAGCTGCAAAGAAGATCAAGGCGCCATCAGATTCAGTATCTGGCGAGGACCCTGTTCCTGGCCGGTAGACAGCCACCTTCTTGCTGTGTACTCACATGATGGAGTGAAACAGAGGGAGCTCTGGTCCCTTCCTGTTTTTGTGCCATGCTGTGCTCAGCCACTCAGTCATGTCCGACTCTCCAGTCCATGGGGATTCTCCAGGCAAGATACTGGAGTGGGTTGCCATGCTATGCCTTTCTCTGGGGGATCTTCCCAACCCAGATGTTGAACCCAAGTCTCCCACATTGCAGGCATATTCTTTATTGTCTGAGCCACCAGGGAAGCCCAAGAATACTGGAGTGGGTAGCCTATCCCTTCTTCAGGGGATCATCCCAACCCAGGGATTGAACTGGGATCTCCTGTTCTTAAAAGGACACTAATCCCACCATAGGGGCTCCACCTTCATGACCTCAACTAAACCTGAGTTCCTCTCAAAGTCTCCACCTCCAAAACTTTCACATTAGGGGTTAGGGTCTCAGCATATAAATTTGGGGAAATACAAACCTTTGGTCCATAACAGTGTTGATGCCCCAGCTACCAGTAGTGGCTTCAGTGAATTTTGTAGAGCTACTATTTCCATTCTTCATTCTCACTCTGATTTTATTGTGAACCCATTGATTCATATATCTATATATATATATACATATATATATATGTATATATATATTTGTTTGTTAAGTTGCAGCACATGGGATCTAGCTCCCTGATCAGGGATCAAACCTTGGACCCTGCATTGGGAGCCTGGAGTCTTAGCCACTGGACTGTCAGGGAAATCCCTCATTGTGGTTTTAATTTATGCTTCTCTACTGACATGATATTGAGCATCTTTTTATATGCTTCTTTGATATCTATATATCTTCTTTGGTGACTTGAATGTTTAAATCTTTTGTTCATGTTGAACTGGATTGTTTGTCCTATTATTGAGTTTTTTAAAAAGTGTTCTTTGTATACTCTGGGTACAAGTCTTCAAAAAAATTTTTTTTTAATTTTGGCTATGCTGGAATGGGAAAGACTAGAGATCTCTTCAAGAAAATTAGAGATACCAAGGGGACATTTCATGCAAAGATGGGCTCAATAAAGGACAGAAATGGTAGAGACCTAACAGAAGCAGAATATATTAAGAAGAGGTGGCAAGAATACACAGAAGAACTGTACAAAAAAGATCTTCATGACCCAGATAATCACGATGGTGTGATCACTCACCTAGAGCCAGACATCCTGGAATGTGAAGTCAAGTGGGCCTTAGGAAGCATCATGACGAGCAAAGCTAGTGGAGGTGATGGAATTCCAGTTGAGCTATTTCAAATCCTGAAAGATGATGCTGTGAAAGTGCTGCACTCAATATGCCAGCAAATTTGCAAAACTCAGTAGTGGCCACAGGACTGGAAAAGGTCAGTTTTCATTCCAATCCCAAAGAAAGGCAATGCCAAAGAATGCTCAAACTACCACATAATTGCACTCATCTCACACGCTAGCAAAGTAATGCTCAAAATTCTTTAAGCCAGCCTTCAGCAATACATGAACCATGAGCTTCCAGATGTTCAAGCTGGTTTTAGAAAAGGCAGAGGAACAAGAGATCAAATTGCCAACAACCACTGGATCATCGAAAAAGTGAGAGAGTTCCAGAAAAACATCAAATTCTGCTTTATAGACTATGCTAAAGTCTTTGACTGTGTGGATTACAATAAACTGTAGGAAATTCTGAAAGAGATGGGAGTACCAGACCACCTGACCTGCCTCTTGAGAAACCTATATGCAGGTCAGGAAGCAACAGTTAGAACTGGACATGGAACAACTGGTTCCAAGTAAGAAAAGGAGTACGTCAAGGCTGTATACTGTCACCCTGCTTATTTAACTTCTATGCAGGGTACATCATGAGAAACGCTGGGCTGAATGAAGCACAAGCTGGAATCAAGATTGCCGGGAGAAATATCAGTAACCTCAGATACGCAGATGACACCACCCTTATGGCAGAAAGTGAAGAGGAACTAAAAAGCCTCTTGACGAAAGTGAAAGAGGAGAGTGCAAAAGCTGGCTTAAAGCTCAACATTCATAAAACTAAGATCATGGCATCCGGTCCTATCACTTCATGGCAGGTAGATGGGGAAACAGTGGAAACAGTGGCTGACTTTATTTTTTGGGGCTCCAAAATCACTGCAGATGGTGATTGCAGCCATGAAATTAAAAGACACTTACTCCTTGGAAGGAAAGTTATGACCAACCTAGACAGAATATTAAAAAGCAGAGACATTACTTTGTCAACAAAGGTCCATCTAGTCAAGGCTATGGTTTTTCCAGTAGTCATGTATGGATGTAAGGGTTGGACTACAAAGAAAGCTGAGCTCCAAAGAATTGATGCTTTTGAACTGTGGTGTTGGAGAAAATTCTTGAGAGTCCCTTGGACTGCAAGGAGATCCAACTAGTCGGTCCTAAAGAAGATCAGTCCTAGGTGTTCATTGGTAGGACTAATGTTGAAGCTGAAACTCCAATATTTTGGCTACCTGATGCGAAGAGCTGACTCATTTGAAAAGACCCAGATGCTGGGAAGGATGGAGGGCAGAAGGAGAAGGGGATGATAGAGCATGAGATGGTTGGATGGCATCACCGACCCAATGGACATGGGTTTGGGTGGACTCCAGGAGTTGGTGATGGACAGGGAGGCCTAGTGTGCTGCGGTTCATGGGGTCACAAAGAGTTGGACACGACTGAGAGCCTGAACTGAACTGATGCTGGGTCTTTGTTGCAGCACTCAGGCTTTCTCTAGGTGTGGAGCACAGGCTCTAGAGCACGCCTGCTAGTAGCTAAGGCACGCGAGCTTAGTTGCCCTGCAGCATGTGGGATCTTAGTTCCCCAACTGGGGATCAAACTCAAGTCCCCTGCGTTGGAAGGCAGATTCTTAACCATGGACCACAAGGGAAGTTGCCTAATATATTTATTTTGTGTTAATCGGTTCTAGTCGTTATTCTTTCTGACACACAGATTGTCCCATTTCAGGCCACGGCAGCCTCACAAACTGAGTTTTTGACATGGCCCCGTTAGTCTTTAATGACGTCCTTTATTCTGGCATGAGAAGCCCTAGGATCAACTCAAACATTTCCTGCTTCAAATTTGAACTCAGCCATTTCTCTACAAAACCTTGTTTGTTTTAGCAGGAAATGGCATGTTCATTGTATCGAGCTGTTATGCTTCTGTTAATTTATTTAGGAAATACATATTTGTCAAAGAGAAAAAGCCTAAAATATTCACAGTGATTTTTCTGCTTCAAATTTAACATCATTGGGGTTTCTCTTAACTTCTTTGGTTTTATATTTGTGTGTCTTTGCTGTTATACTATAAATCTTCATTCCTAAGAACAATTTTTATTGCTGCAATGACTCATTAAAATATGATACACATGTAATAATTTCAAAATTGCAATGCCAATATTGCTATTAATAAGACTATTGAATGAAGTTTACATTTTCTTTGCAGTTTGATTTTTTGACCTTAGAATATATCCCAATAATGATGTACAGTTCAAATGTTACATTCAAAAGTGACTTGAAGTAGCTCTAATATTTTTGTGATACGACATCAAGTTGACATGTAATTTAGTACTAGTTTTTATTTGTTTTCAATTTTTAAGGAATGCTTCTTCCCACTGCCCCTCTCTCCTTTTGATTTAATTTTCTTTGTTGAATTTGTAAAATAATTCCTGATTCCAACCTCAAAGCTTTCTAGCAAGATATATTCAGAGAAGCCTCATTTCCTTTCCTGTTTCTGCCTCTCATTCCCCCTTCTTCCCAATATTTCTCCCGTTATTCGTCCTTCTTGCTTTGAAAAAGCAAGAAAATACGGGAAAGCGTTTGTGTGCATGTGTATTTCCTCCCTACCTTCACTCAAAAGGTGATATACTAGGACGTCCTTGGTGGTCCAGTGGTTAAGAATCCATCTTGCAAAGCAGAAGATTGCAATGCACTGCAAAACTAAGATTCCACCTGCTGAATCTGAGCATCTTAACTACTGAGCCCATGTGCCACAACAGAAGACACTGCATGAAGTGACGAAGATCCTGCATGCCACAACTAAGCCCCAACGCAGCCAAATAAATAAATAGATATTGTTTAATGTGCTATACTAGATACACTCTTTTTCAGGTGATATTTTCATTTCTTTTGCCAATGTATCTTGGATAGCCCTCCATATATATATGTATATTGAGATGTTGCCTCATCACTTTCATGATATATTGTGCTCCATTGTCTGGGTTTTTCATAATTTAGTCAAACATTTCCTTATCGATGGGTATTGGGTTGTTTCCAATCTTTTACATTATAAAGAATATTGCAATGAATAACATAAACATGTCATTTTGTTTGTTTGCAAATATATCACCAGAATTCTTAGAATATATTTTTCTAGGAATATATAAATATATATGTGTAATAAATATACTTTATGAATAAATTTATAATTTATTTATATGTATATTTTATATTTATAAAGTATGTTCTATTTATATTAAATTAAATATTTATATAATAAAATATTTATAAATATATATTTCTAATAGAATTGCTGCATCAGGGGATAAATGCATATGGAATTTTGCTAGATACTGTCAAATGGTTCTTCATCTACCGAGAATATAAGAGAATTCCAATTTTCCCCACACATCTGCCTATGGTGTGTGCTGTCAAAGTTTTCACTTTTTGTCAGTTCGATAGGTGAGAAATGTTATCACAGTGTGGTTTTCTCATTTTATGAGTCAGGCTGAGCATCTTTTCACATCTTTAAAGACCATTCACTTTTCATTTTCTATGAACTGTTTGAAGCTTTCATCCGTTAAAGTAAAAATCACTGGAAGCTCCCTGGCAGTTCAGTGGTTAGGATTCAGCCCTTTGACTGCCATGGCCTGGGTTCAATCCCTGGATGGCAAACGGAGTTCCCATAACCTGCGTGGCATGGTCAAAATAAAGATAAAAAAATAATATAAAAATCACTCCTTTTCTTCTCAACTTTTGGAATTTCTCTCTATAAATTTTTTTATCTGTAATATAGGTTGCAACTATTTTTCCCTGTCTGTTATTTGTTTTTTGGATTTGCTTATACTATTTTCATCTTTTAAGAAGTCTTTGCTTTGTTTTGGGTAGTTGAATTCACAGTCTTTTTTTTTCTATTGCTTCTGGATTCCAAGTCATAATTAATAAGGTTTTTCTCCCCTTCTACATTACAAAGGAGTTCACCTACTTCTTTTCTTGCATTTACATAATTTAATTTATAATTTAGATCTTTGGTTCACATGGAAATTATCTTGACATACTACATGAGTGACAGAATATTTTCCTAGTGTCTGTGATTGATTATGTTTTCAACTCAGTTGAAATGATAGATGTTCTGATTCATTGGATATTCATCATTAACATAAGATAATATCTTTTTCCAAATTTTCATCACCTGGTCATTGATAGGTTAAAATTCAAGAATATTCTAAAAGTTACAAGTCAACATTATGGGGGAGAGTTGTTAGCTTCTTTTTATCCTGTCATTTTAGAGCTTTTTAACTGTACTAGTTACATTTTTATCTCAATACCAGTGCAATGCATAATGTTATACAGGAAGCCAGGAAGAGAAAACTATTCTTCTCAGCCAAGCTGCTGAGACCATCTGCTTCCCCTCGATTTTGGATGCAGTATCATATACCAGATACAGCTGGGGATAGAAGAAGCTAATATTTGCTATTGACAAACACAGTGGCTCACACACGTCACAAAACATTGCCCCTAAAGGACTTCCTTGGTGGCCCAGTGGTCAACATTCTGTGTTCCAAATGCAGGGGGCACAGGTTCAATCTCTGCTCAGGAAAATAAGATTCCTCATGCCACACAACATGGCCAAAAATAGTAGTAATAATTGGCCCTGAGAACATTTTCTGTCTTGTAACCCCATCGGAGGAATTGCTCTAAGTTACTTTTACTAATGCTGAAGTTGACACTTTAGATACATTAATTCAGAATAATCATGCAATGGATATTTCTGAACTTGGTTCAGTGATTTTTAAAGAATTTATAATGATGATAGCATAATAAAATGAAACTCAATTTGTGAAAATTTCCTAAGTATTTTGAAAGGTGATATATGCATTTAATTCAAACAGAAATGGAATTGTCAGCAAATTTTTATCAACAGCTGAAACTTTTCTTCTGCACGTTTTTGTCATAAAATCTGTGATTCTTCACCTCTTGAAGATAACTGAGGTTATCAGCAGATTGCAGAGCATGAATCTCTGTGTTGTTTTCTCAGTAATGGTGAAAGACCCCACATTTGCCAAACACTTTCAGTGGCCTCAGTAAGGGGGCTGAACCACAGCCATAGACTTCAAGGAAGTACATCTGTCTAAGACAAAATCAAAATGTCAGCCTTAGGGACTTCCCTGATGGTCCAGTAGTTAAAACTCTGCCCTTCCACTGCAGGGGTGCAGATTTGATCCCTAGTCAGGGATCTCCTGTATGCCATGAGGCATGGCCAAAAAAAAAAAGTCTTGACCTGATTCATGCTATCCTCTATTCAACCAAAGCAGCTATGGAATTAAAGTTAAGTAATGCATTGATTACCAGTAAAGTGATTGATGGTGAAGGAGCAGAGTGAAAGAGCCAGCTTAAAACTCAGCATCCAAAAAATGAAGATCATGGCATCTGGCCCCATTATTCATGGCAAACAGAAGGGGAGGAGGTGGAAATAGTGGCAGATTTCCTCTTCTTGGGCTCTAAAATCACTATAGATGGTGACTGCAGCCATGAAATCAGAAGTTTGCTTCTTGGCAGGAAAGCTATGATAAACCTAGACAGTGTGTTGAAAAGCAGAGACACTACTCTGCCAACAAAGGTCTGTATAGTCAAAGGCTATGGTCTTCCCCAGTGACTCAGATGGAAAAGTGTCTGCCCGCAATTCGGGAGACCTGGGTCCCATCCCTGAGTCAGGAAGATCCACCCTTCCAGACAGACAGGGTGCTGCAGTCCATGGGGTAGCAAAAAGTTGGACATGACTGGGTGACTGAAAAACAACAGAAGTGATTGTTAACTAAAAATGACATTAGTGAGTGGATAGAAAGATCATCCCACAAAAAAATATCACAAGGAAGGCAATAATAAACAAAAGAAATAGTTGGAAACAAATATTTAGAGAGAATCAATAAAACCAAAAATTAGTTCTTTAAAAAATGTATAACATTGACAAACTTCTGTGATTTGGAAAAAAAAAAGAGAGAGAGAGAGAATTCACAAATAACCAATATCTGGAATCAAAAAGAAATGATACACTGGGAATTTCCTGGCAGTCCAGCAGTTAGGACTCCATGCTCTTCTCTGCTGAGGGCCTGGGCTTAATTCCTGGTCTGTGATCCCACAAGCTTCAGGCCACATTGCCTCCCAAAAGGGTACACTATCAGTGTCCTAGACATTAAACAGAAAATAAGATATGATACACAAAAGTATGGCAATAAATTTGAATATTTACACAAAATGGACAAATTCTTAATAAAAGAATAGCAAAATTGACTTAAAGGGACCAAACGCCCAGTTATAAAATAAATAGGTCTTCCCTGGTGACTTAGATGGTTAAGAATCCGCCTGCAATGCAGGAGACCTGGGTTCCATCCCTGGGTTGGGAAGATCCCATGGAGGAGGGCATGGCAACCCATTCCAGTATTCTTGCCTGGAGATCCCCATAGACAGAGGATCCTAGCGGGCTACAGTCCATGGGGTCATAAAGAGTTGGACACGATTGAGTGACTAAGCACATAAAATAAATAAGCCACAGGAATTTAATGTAGAGCACAGGAGATATGTGTGCTCAGTCTTTCAGTCATATCAGCCTCTTTGTGACCCCCTGGACTGTAGCCCACCAGACTCCTCTGTCCATGGAATTTTCCAGGCAAGAATACTGGAGTGGGTTGCTTTTCCTCCTCCAAGGGATCTTCCTGACCCAGGGATTAAACCCACGTCCCCTGCATCTCCTGCACTGGCAGAAGGATTATTTTACTGAGCCTCCTGGGAAGCCCACAGGGGATATAGTCAACATTGTATTTGCTATAGAGGGTATAATCTATAAAAATACAAATCAGTTTGTTGCACACCTGAAACTAACATAATATTTTAAGTCAACTATACTTCAATAGATTCATTTTAAAAGAACAGGAAATACAGCGCCTGAAAGTTTCTACAACCATTGAAGAAATTGAATTGGGGGTAAGAATTTTTTCCATTAAAAATTCCAGACTCATAGTTCTAATGAAGTGGATGAACCTAGAGCCTATTATGCAGAGTGAAGAAAGTCAGAAAGAGAAAGACAAATATCATATATTAACACATATATATGGAATCTAGAAAGATAGTAACAATGACCCTACTTGCAGGGCAGCAAAGGGGACGCAGACATAGAGAACAGACTTTTGGACACAGTGAGGAAAGAAGAGAGTGGGACAACTTCAGAGAATAGCACTGAAACATATACCTTACCATATGTAAAATAGATACCCAGTAAGGAGTTTGATATATGATGCAGGGAACCCATAGCCAGTGCTCTGTGACAACACAGAGGCATGCGATGAGGAAGGAGGTGAGAGGGAGGTTCAAGGTGGGCCACATATGTATACCCGTGGCCGATTCATGTTGATGTATTGCAGGAGCCAATATTATAAAGTAATTATCCTCTAATTAAAATAGTTTTGAAAAGGAAAAAAAAATTCCTGACTCGGCTCTCCTGGTGACCTTCACCAAACTCTCATACAAGACATTATTCTAATCTCACACACATTCTTTCAAAGAAAAGAGAATTTGCCAACCCTATTTTGTGAGGCTAGCGTAACTTCAATACTAAACCCAAAGAAGACAGACAAGAAAGAAAGAAAATAAGCCAGTCAATCTATTCTTGAACGTGAAGACAAAAATTCTATTAAAAATCATTAACAAACCAAAATAAGCATTCTATTTAAAATGGATAAAACAACCAAGTAGAGTTTATTTTTTTATACCAGGAATGTTAATTTGGGTTATCCTTTAAAAAATTAATGAATGCATTCACAACATCAGAAAGTAAAGGAGAAACATCAAATATTGGTTCAATAAATGCAAAAAAGCATTTGATAAAACTGAATACATATTAATGACAAAATTCAGAAAACTAAAAACCTACAGAAAAGGCATTAATAGTAAAATGGTGAAAAGTCTTCGTTTGCTATCAGGGACAAGACAAAGATCCCTGCTATATTCATTACTACTCAACATTGTAAAGGAGTCCAGAAATACACAGTAAGGCAATAAAAAGAAAAATACAGTGAATTAGGAAAATATAAATAGGAAACAGAGGAAGAATAACCCTGTGGTATTGGATTGAGAGCCTAATGATGAATTCGTATGAAAATAACATAAATGCTAATTGTATCATATGTGTTTGTTTATCAGTATTTATTTTTGTCATTGTTCAGTCTCTCAGTCGTGTCCAACTCTTTGCAACCCCATGGACTGCAGCACACCAGGCTTCCCTGTTCATCACCATCCCCCAGAGCTTGCTCAAACTCATGTCCGTTTAGTTGGTGATGCCATCCAACCATTTTATCCTCTGTTGTCCCTTTCTCCTCCTGCCCTCAATCTTTCCCAGCATCCAGGTCTTTTCTAATGAGTCAGCTCTTCGCATGAGGTGGCCAAAATACTGGGGCTTCGACTTCTGTTTCAGTCCTCCCAATAAATATTCAGGACTGATTTCCTTTAGGATCGTCTGGTTTGATCCAAGGACTCTCAATAGTCTTCTCCAGCAACACACTTCCAAAGCATCAATTCTTTGGCACTCAGCCTTCTTTATGGTCCAACTCTCACACCCATACATGACTACTGAAAAAAATATAGCTTTGACTAGATGGATCTTTGCTGGCAAAGTAATGTCTCTGCTTTTTAATATGCTGTCCAGGTTGGTCGTAGCTTTTCTTTCAAGGAGCAAGCGTCTTTTAATTTCATGGCTGCAATCACCATCTGCAGATATTTTGGAGCCCAAGAAAATAAAGTTTGTCACTATTGCCATTGTTTCCCCATCTATTTGCCATGAAGTGATGGAATCAGATGCCATGGTCTTAGTTTTTTGAATGCTGAGTTTTAAGCCAGCTTTTTCACTCTCCTCTTTCACTTTGGTCAAGAGACTCTTTAGTTCCTCTTCACTTTCTGCCATAAGGGTGGTGTCATCTGCATATCTGAGGTTATTGATAGTTCTCCCAGCAATCTTGATTCCAGCTTGTGCTCCATCTAGCCCAATATTTTGCATGATGTACTCTGCATATAAATTAAATAAGCAGAATGATAATATACTGCCTTGTCATACTCTTTCCCAATTTTGAACCAGTCTGTCATTCCATGTCCATTTATAACTGTTGCTTCTTGACCTGCATACAGGTTTTTCAGGAGGTAAGTAAGGTGGTCTGTTATTTCCGTCTCTTTAAGAATTTTCCACAGTTTGTTGTGATCCACACAATCAAAAGTTTTAGTGTAGTCAGTGAAGCAGAAGTAGATGTTTTTCTGGAATTTTCTTGCTTTTCCTATGATCCAACAGATGTTAGCAGCTTGATATATATATAATTATATATTTAAATCGGGCTTCCCTGGTGGCTCAGTGGTAAAGAATCTGCCTGCTAATACAGGAGTTGTGGGTTCAATCCTTGAGTTGGGAAGTTTTCCTGGAGAAGGAAATGGCAACCTACTCCAGTTTTCTTGCTTGGGAAATCCCATGGACAGAGGAGCCTGGTGGGCTACAGTTCATGGGGTCGCAAAGAGTCATGACTTAGCGACTGAGTACACACACATACATTTATATGAATGTCAAATTGTAAAATAAAAAGAGTCCTGGCTATCTAGCCTTGTGGTTTCCTTCAAGGAGGACTTTAACCACACAAATTTGGGGGTTAATTTTTTTTTTTCAGTTTTTGAAAAATTTTGTTTTTAGAACTGCTTCACGTCACAGCAAAACTGAGCAGAAGTACAGGGATTTCTCATATAGCACCTGTCCTCACGCATGCATAGCCTTTCCCCTTTATCAGCGTCCAGAGGGACACAGCTGTTAAAACTGATGAACCCACCCAGGCACGTCATAGGTCCATAGTTATATTATGGTTCACTCTTGGTATTGTAACTTCTGCGGGCTTGGAAAAATGTATGTATGTAAAAACGGTATGTATTTGTTGTTGTTTAGTTGCTCAGTCGTGTCCAGCTCTTTGTAACCCCATAGGCTGTGCCCACCAGGCTTCCTTGTCTATGGGATCTCTCAGGCAAGAATACTGGAGTGGGTTATCATTTCCTTCTCCAAATGACACGTATCCACCATTGTAATATCATACAGAGTAGCTTCACTGCCTAAAAATCCTCTGAGCTCTCCCTAGTCATCTGTGCCTCCTAAACACTGTCAATCACTGATCATTTTACTGTCTTTTCATAGTTTTGCATTTTACTAGCATACTTGGGGATAAATATTTTTTTAGATCACCTTTGTCTTTAAGATCTTTTTGTTGTTCAGTCGCTCAGTTGCATCCAACTCTTTGCGACCCCATGGACTGCAGCACGTCAGGCTTCCCTGTCCTTTACCATCTCTAGCCAAAACAAATCACTATGTGTAAAATTCAAGAGTAATAAAAATAAGTTTCTGTCTTAGAAGTGATAATGAAATCAGAAACTTCTAGTGTTGAAAGAGACTTTACAGTTTGTCTCGTTGATAAGGAAATCTTTTCTTTTTGTAAGTGCAGCTGGGGGTGGCAGGCTTGGAAGACCTGCTTCCTCCACACTGGAAATAATATAAGGGCATGATGTCAAACAAAGAGGAATGACCCACTTAGGGTGACTGGTCTGGGCTGATTCAACGTAATTGCATGTTTACTAAATGGTATCCTAGCACCAGCTAGTGGCAAGAATTAATGAAAACATTAATTGCCAGGGAAAATAGAAAGACATTTGTCAAAAGGAAATCTAACAGTTTCTCAACCATTTTTAGGTGCCTTTCATAGTACATAGAAAGGGAAAAAGTGGAAACAGTGACAGATTTTATCTTCTTGGGCTCCAAAATAACTGCAGATGGTGACTGCAGCCATGAAATTCAAAGATGCTTGCTCCTTGGAAGGAAAGCTATGACAAGTCTAGACAGCACATTAAAAAGCAGAGACATCTCTTGCTGATAAAGGTCCATATAGTCAAAGCTTAGGTTTTTCCAGTAGTTATGTACAGATGTGAGAGTTGGACCATAAAGAATTGATGCTTTGGAAGTGTGGTGCTGGAGAAGACTCTTGAGAGTCCCTTGGATAACAGGAAGATCAAACTAGTCAATCCTAAAGGAAATCAACCCTTAAGATTCATTGGAAGGACTGATGCTTAAGCTCTAATACTTTGGCCACTGGCTGCAAAGAGCCGACTCATTGGAAAAGACCCTAATTCTGGGAATGATTGAGGACAGGAAAAGAAAGGGGTGACAGAGGATGAGATGGTTGGATAGCATCAGCAACTCAATGGACATGAGTTTGAGCAAACTCCAAGACATATTGAAGGACAGGGAAGCCTAGTATGCTGCAGTCCATGGAGGTGCAAAGAGTCAGACACAACCTAGCGAATGAACATAGTAAAACATAGTACATGATTTTTATCCTCTCAACTAAATAACACAAACATCTTTATTTTAAATGCTGAAGAGTGCTATCCTGGAGCCACTCCAGGATAGGAGTGGCTAAGGAAGGCAATGAAAAACCTTTGTATTTGGAAAAAAAAAAAAAAACTACCCTTGAATATGTACAGCTGCAGGGAGCGTGTAAGTACATACCACTGTCTTGGTATCTCACCCTGAAGGATATTCTAGCTGTCCTTGAGAGCAATTATTAACCATTGGAACCCAGCCCATGTATCACATCCAACACCCTGTGATGGAAAATCTAGAATTTCAAATAGACTCACCAATCACATTCTGAGCCAGCTCTGACATTGTCTTGCAGGGTCTAAATAGACAGAGAATTAAGGGCTTCAATGGCAAAGTTAACATTGGTAACTAGCCTGCTTGGCCACTGTCATAAAGCTTACTTCTGTGGCTCAGTCATGTCCAACTCTTTGTGATCCCATGGACTATAGCCCGCTAGGCTTCTCTGTCCATGGAATTTTGCAAGCAAGAATACTGGAGTGGGTTGCCATTCCCTGATCCAGGGCATCTTCTGGACCCAGGGATCGAACCCACATCTCCTATGTCTTCTGCATCGGCAGGCAGGTTCTTTACCACTAGTCCCATATGGGAAGCCTGTTTACACACCCAGAAAATCTGTGGAGTCTAAATACATTTAGTATGAGTTCATGATGGTCATGAGGAAGGGTTAAACTGGATGCAGTGCCATACAGTTGGACACAACTGAGCAACTAACACTTTCACTTTGACTAACGCGCATCTTCTGTGACTATAAAGAAAAGGACTGGAAAACACACTTTTGTTATCCAAGGGAGGTTCCTGTCAGACTAAAATCCCAGAAATAAGAATTACCTTTGTAAAAGTTAAAACACAGTTCAAAAGATTGTTATTGAAGAATAAAACTTACTGGTAAAGGCTTTTGTTCTGTAGTGGTCCTAGGATCTAACACATATTTCAAAAAAGATACACAAACCTACTGTGTAATTTGTTTATACAGAGAAATTATATATGTGTGTACGTGTGTGTGTGTGTGTGTGTGTGTGTGTGTGTGTATTAGCCACTCAGTCACATCTGATTCTTTGATTCCATAGAATTCTTGCCTGGAGAATCCCCATGGACAGAGGAGTCACAAAGAGTCAGATACAACTGAGCAACTAAGGACACACACACACATGGACTGTAGCCCGCCGAGCTCCTCTGTCCAAGGAATTCTCCAGTCAAGAGTACTGGAGTAGGTAGCCATTCCCTTCACCAGGGGATCGTCCCCACCCAGGGATTCTACCTGGGTCTCCCACATTGCAGGGATTTTTTACCATCTGAGCCACCAGGGAAGCCCCGTGTGTATACATATATATGAATATATGTATAAAATCCAAGCACACAATGGAGTTCCTATGGGTGTGCTTTTGCCTTCTGAAAGATAATTGGCTCAAAGTATATAACAATATTGAGAGGTTGTTGCTGAGCCGTGAAAGATGCTGGGATTCTTGGCCTCTAGAGGAGAGGAATTCAATCCAGGGCCAGTGACGAGGCTTGATGACTCAGAGCTTTTGTATAATAAAGTTTTATTAAAGTATGTCTGGGGAGGCCTTACAAATAGCTATGAAAAGAAGAGAAGCGAAAAGCAAAGGATAAAAGGAAAGATATGAGCATCTGAATGCAGAGTTCCAAAGAATAGCAAGAAGAGATAAGAAAGCCTTCTTCAGCGATCAATGCAAAGAAATAGAGGAAAACAACAGAATGGGAAAGACTAGAGATCTCTTCAAGAAAATTAGAGATACCAAGGGGACATTTCATACAAAGATGGGCTCAATAAAGGACAGAAATGGTATGGACCTAACAGAAGCAGAAGATATTAAGAAGAGATGGCAAGAATACACAGAAGAATTGTACAAAAAACATCTTCACGACCCAGATAATCACGATGGTGTGATCACTCATCTAGAGCCAGACATCCTGGAATGTGAAGTCAAGTGGGCCTTAGAAAGCATCACTACCAATAAAGCTAGTGGAGGTGATGGAATTCCAGTTGAGCTATTTCACATCCTGAAAGATGATGCTGTGAAAGTGCTGCACTCAATATGCCAGCAAATTTGGAAAACTCAGCAGTGGCCACAGGACTGGAAAAGGTCAGTTTTCATTCCAATTCCAAAGAAAGGCAATGCCAAGGAATGCTCAAACCACCGCACAATTGCACTCATCTCACATGCTAGTAAAGTAATGCTCAAAATTCTCCAAGCCAGGCTTCAGCAATATGTGAACCGTGAACTTCCAGATGTTCAAGATGGTTTTAGAAAAGGCAGAGGAGCCAGAGATCAAATTGCCAACATCCGCTGGATCATGGAAAAAGCAAGAGAGTTCCAGAAAAATATCTATTTCTGCTTTCTTGACTATGCCAAAGCCTTTGACTGTGTGGATCACAATAAATTGTGGAAAATTCTGAAAGAGATGGGAATACCAGATCACTTGACTTGCCTCTTGAGAAATCTTTATACAGGTCAGGAAGCAACAGTTAGAACTGGACATGGAACAACAGACTGGTTCCAAATAGGAAAAGGAGTACGTCAAGGCTGTATATTGTCACCCTGCTTATTTAACTTCTATGCAGAGTACATCATGTGAAATGCTGGACTGGAAGAAACACAAGCTGGAATCAAGATTGCCGGGAGAAATATCAATAACCTCAGATATGCAGATGACACCACCCTTATGGCAGAAAGTGAAGAGGAACTCAAAAGCCTCTTGATGAAAGTGAAAGTGGAGAGTGAAAAAGTTGGCTTAAAGCTCAACATTCAGAAAATGAAGATCATGGCATCCGGTCCCATCACTTCATAGGAAGTAGATGGAGAAACAGTGGAAACAGTGTCAGACTTTATTTTGGGGGGCTCCAAAATCACTGCAGATGGTGACTGCAGCCATGAAATTAAAAGATGCTTACTCCTTGGAAGGAAAGTTATGACCAACCTAGATAGCATATTCAAAAGCAGAGACAAAGGTCCGTCTAGTTAAGGCTATGGTTTTTCCTGTGATCATGTATGGATGTGAGAGTTGGACTGTGAAGAAGGCTGAGCGCCGAAGAATTGATGCTTTTGAACTGTGGTGTTGGAGAAGACTCTTGAGAGGCCCCTTGGACTGCAAGGAGATCCAACCAGTCCATTCTGAAGGAGATCAGCCCTGGGATTTCTTTGGAGGGAATGATGCTGAAGCTGAAACTCCAGTACTTTGGCCACTCATGCGAAGAGTTGACTCATTAGAAAAGACTCTGATGCTGGGAGGGATTGGGGGCAGGAGGAGAAGGGGACGATAGAGGATGAGATGGCTGGATGGCATCACTGACTCGATGGGCGTGAGTCTGAGTGAACTCTAGGAGTTGGCGATGGACAGGGAGGCCTGGCATGCTGCGATTCATGGGGTCTCGAAGAGTTGGACACGACTGAGCAACTGAACTGAACTGACTGAACTGAAAGTATAAAAGAGATAGATAAAGCTTCTGACATAAACATCGGAAGGGGGCAGAAAGAGTGCCCCCCTGCTAGTCTTTAGCTGGATGTTTTATGTCTGTTCAGTTCAGTTCAGTTTAGTAGCTCAGTCGTGTCCGACTCTTTGCGACCCCATGAATCGAAGCACGCCAGGCCTCCCTGTCCATCACCAACTCCTGGAGTTCACTCAGACTCATGTCCATCGAGTCAGTGATACCATCCAGCCGTCTGTTAGAAAGCTATTAATCAGATAAGAGAGATACCTCAGGCTGAGGGAGTTTCACCAGGCCCCTCTCCCACAACACACATTTTTGTGATAGGATGGTATGAGGTGTGTCCTCCCCCAGCCACAAAACAATTGATATGAATACTGGTTTGTTGAGTTATTATCAGCCCAAGGTTAGAGAAAAGAAAAAAAGTTAGTCTTACGTGGAACCATTTTGAAGAAAGGCAAATTCCAAAGCAAATATATAGTTTCATTAACATAACTTAAGAAAAACATTTCCATGAGAAAAACGCATTGGCTAGCTCAAGGTTTGAGAAAAGTTAAGCTCAGCTGGAACAAGGTGTCATCGTGGCAACACAGAATTTTAAGAGAAACCTCCTTTTAATTTTGTATAAAGAAGGAAAAAATTCTGACACTTGTAGTGTGTTTTCTCCCGCCACTTAAGGGAGAGATAAAATATGTCTGATACTTGTAGCCTATTTCCTGAGTTTGGAAACCCCTGGCCTTCCTGCCTGTTACCTTCTCAATATTTTTTTATTGCTGTATAATTGCCATACAATGTTGTTAGTTTCTGCTATACAGCCATGTGAATCAGCTTTATGTGTACATATATCCCCTCCCTCTGGAGCCTCCCTCCCACCCCTCTCAGTTCAGTTCAGTCGCTCAGTCGTGTCTGACTCTTTGCGACCCCATGAACCGCAGCATGCCAGGCCTCCCTGTCCATCACCGACTCCCGGAGTTCACTCAAACGTCCATTGAGTCGGTGATGCCATTCAGCCATCTCATCCTCTGCTGTCCCCTTCTCCTCCTGCCCCCAATCCCTCCCAGCATCAGAGCCTTTTCCAATGAGTCAACTCTTCACATGAGCTGGCCAAAGTACTGGAGTTTCAGCTTTAGCATCATTTCTTCCAAAGAACACCCAGGGCTGATCTCCTTCAGAATGGACTGGTTGGATCTCCTTGCAGTCCAAGGGACTCTCAAGAGTATTCTCCAACACCACAGTTCAAAAGCATCAATTCTTTGGCGCCCACCCCTCTAGGTCATCACAAAACACTGAGTTGAACTCCCTGTGCTACACAACAGCTTCCTGCTGCTAAGTTGCTTCAGTCGTGTCCGACTCTGTGCGACCCCATAGACGGCAGCCCACCAGGCTCCCCCGTCCCTGGGATTCTCCAGGCAAGAACACTGGAGTGGGTTGCCATTTCCTTCTCCAATGCATGAAAGTGAAAAGTGAAAGTGAAGTTGTTCAGTCATGTCCTACCCTCAGCGACCCCATGGAGTGCAGCCTTCCAGGCTCCTCCATCCATGGGATTTTCCAGGCAAGAGTACTGGAGTGGGGTGCCATTGCCTTCTCCCAACAGCTTCCTACTAGCTATTTTAAACACAGTAGTGTTTATGTATCAATCCTACTCTCCTAATTCATCTCACCCTCCCCTCCCTTTCCTGTGTCGACATATCCATTTTCTACATGTGTCTATTCTCGCCCTGCAAATAGGCTCATCTGAACCATCTTTCTAGATTCCATACATATGTGTTAATATATGATAATTTGTTTTCCTCTTTCTGACTTACTTCACTCTGTGTGACAGACTATAGGTTCATCCATTTCAGTACAAATGACCCAATTCCTTTCCTTTTTATGGCTGAGTAATATTCCATGGTAGATATGTACCACATCTTCTTTATCCATTCCTCTTTTGATGGACATCTAGGTTGCTTCCACGTCCTGATTATTGTCAACTGTGCTGCAATGAACACTGAGGTGTGTGCATCTTTTTGAATTATGTTTTTCCCAGGGCATATGCTTTATAGACAATGTCTTTTAATGGCTGTGGCTTATAGGACTTTCAGATGTTAAAGACTCCCTTCTTGTTGAGTTCCATTGTGATGGTAAGCTCTTCTGGAGCTCAACTGCTACTCACAGGTGGAAAAGAAGCTCATAGACTCTGCATCTTCAAGAGTCAGGCAGCCTGCCTACCTCCCTGAAGACCAAAATAGGAGAATCACTAATCACAGTCACAGCCAAGCCCAGCTCTCCCTCCAGTTAGTCCTGCATTGTTGATGCCTCCACACCTACCTCAGCCCCAGTGCCTAGGACTCCCAGTTCACCTAGTCTACAGTCAGTAGGACCACAGTTCCCATCACATTCATACCTCCCGTCACTCACTGGTTCATCTGTTTTTTCAACATGTGCTTATTTAAAATCACTATATGTTAATATACAGCATTTGTTTTTCTCTTCTTAACTTCCTTCACTCTGTATGACAGACTCTTGGCCCATCCAGATCTCTACAAATTATCCAATAGTTCATTCCTTTTTTATGGCTGAGTAATATTCCATGGTATATATGTATGACATCTTCTTAATCCATTCGTCTGTGTATATATATGTACCACCTGGTCTTTCCAGGTGGCGCTAGTGGTAAAGAGCCTGCTTGCCAGTGCAGGAGACATAAGAGACATGGGTTCCGTCCCTGGGGTTGGAAAGATTCCCTGGAAAAGCAAATAGAAACCCACTCCAGTATTCATGCCTGGAAAATCCCATGGACAGACAAGCCTGGCAAACTACAGTCCATGGTATCACAAGAGTCAGACACAGCTGAAATGACTCAAGACGGATATGTACCACATCTTTATCTATTCATCTGTATCATATATTAAGGTGTATAAGTGGAATCTAGAAAAATGGTACAGCTGAACCTATTTCCAGGGCAGGAATAGACATGTAAACATAGAGAAAGGACATGTGGATTCAGAGGGGAAGGAGGGTGGGATGAACTGGAAGATTAGGATCGACATACACTAACTACAGTGTGTAAAACAGCTAGCTAGTGGGAAGCTACTGCATCACACAGGGAACTCAGCTCGGTACTCTGTGATGACCTAGGTGGGTGGAACTGGGGGATAGGGAAGTGGGAGAGAGGTCCAAGAGGGAGACTATACATGTGTGTATATATACATATTTATATAGCTGATTCAATTCATTGTATAGCCGAAAAGAACACCAACTATACTCCAATTTTTAAAAAATAATAATATATATTAATAATAATTATATATATATAGCTGATTCAGTTCATTGTACAGCTGAAAAGAACACAACATTGTAAAGCAACTATACTCCAATGAAAAAATAATAAATACATAAAACCACTGTATGGTGAATGCTGACCTTTCAGAGATAAAACCCTCAGAACTGTCCTTACTGGCTTCACAGTTTAGCAGCAAGAAAGACCATCAACTGACAAACAATACACAGCAAAGGGAAATAGTCTTTACTTTCTAAATCACGCTAGCACCAGAGTAAGAGATTTACACGATGACCGCATTTAATTCTTGCACAAAAATGGTGTGAATACCAATACCATCTTCATTTTACACGCGCAGAACAAAAAGAGGCTCCAGAAGGATGACTGATTTGCCACAGCTGATAAAGTTAGAAGTGGTAGAGATAAGATAGGATGTCATCAGACTCCAGAGTCTGTTCTAATGCTTCTCTAACAGGCAACTTTTTTTTTTTTGGCCCAGCAGGATACAAGCATCTTAGTTCCCCAACAGGGATTGAATTCGGGCCCTCAGCAATAAGAGTTCTGAGTCCTAATCACTGGACTGCCAGGGAATTCCCTGTAACAGGAATTAAAAAAAAAAAAAATTTAAAAACCTTTCTCATCCTCTAACCCAAATAGATTTATGTATTATTCCCCATTGACATATATTAGCCTGGAATCATAAATAGCTATTTTATACTTTGGTTTATAATTCAAATACTTCCAACTAAGCACACACACAAGTTTACAATAACGGAGTTAGTTCCTTTCTTTCCATTGGTCCCCAAAATCGATGAAACTATCAGTCTTATAATATCACACTCACCATATTCTACATTTTGCTTTTGTTGAACATTTCCGGAAAAGTGCAAACACCATTCCATTGCCGCAACATGAAACTTTAAATTAGTTGTTTTGGAGAAAAATGAGACCAGAAGAACATGTCCCTCTATGACATCTGCAGAGTTCCTCAGCCTCAGCACTATGGGTGTTTGGGGCTGCATGCTTCCCAGTCATAGGGGCCGTCTTGTCATCATGGAATGTTTAGCATCGTCCTTAGCCCTACACACTAGATGCCTGTTGGATATGGATGTGTGTGTGTGCTCAGTTGAATCCTATTCTTGGCGACCCCATGCACTGTATCCCACCAGGTTCCTCTGTCCATGGAATTCTCCAGGCAAGAATACTGGAGTGGGTTGCCATTTCCTCCTCCAGGGGATCTTCCCAACCCAGGGATTGAACCTGCATCTCTTATGTCTGCTGCATTGGCAGGTGGATTCTTTACCACCCAGTCTCCTGGAAAGCCCCACTAGATGCCTATATCACCCACCAAGTTGTGACAACCAGAATGTCTCCACACATTGTCAAACATGCCCGTTTGACTAAATCACCCCCCAGGTGAAAACCACTGTTAATAATAATGACAACCTGAGAGCTTTCTGTATGCAGCACTGCTGCAGAAAGGAGACACCAAAGTCTTGAAGTAAATAGCCGTTTACCATGTCAGCTGATCTGCTTTGACTCCCTGGGGGGGACTAAACTGGACAAGTCTGGACAAAGGCTACCTCCCAGGACCAACAGAGGTGGCGCTTGCTAATTTGAAAAGTGATTAAAAAGGCCGGAAGGTCACTCTGGTTCACTGGTTAAGACAGCTGCACCTGGTGGGTGGGAGCTCGCTGTGTGGTCCCGGCCCACTGCCAGCCCAGGTGACTCAGTCTCTCCCTTCTCAGTTTCCCTTCCAATTTCCGTTGTGCACAGTGCCTTTCTTTACTTCTGTTCTACCCTGCATGACTAAATCATAATTATTCTCTTAGCTTCCAGTGATTAGAGAATATTAATCTGCGATTTCTTTGTACTGTTTAAACCAGCAAAGCACTGGAGGATGAAAAGGGCAACTTGAGTTTCCCAGTTTGTCTCTGTGGGATGCAATGGTAGAAAGAAAAATCACCTTTAAATAATCTTGCTCAACGAGAAGAGGTAACCAATTTTTCATAAATCTACATAGGGCTTCCCTAGGTAAAGACCCATCCTAAAGGGACTGAGACCAAGCCACTCACAATGTCCAGCACTCGATGTTCATACGTATTTGAAGAACCTACTATCCTTATGTAACATCTTCACCCAGCTTGCCTCTGATCAGATGCCTTGCCCTTTCCAGAAACTGCACCATTCTCCAGACTTTTCTTAATCTTTGTTCCCAGGTAAACTGCCAGCCCTGTATTTTAACACCGGTAGAGGCCTGTTTCCATGCAGCAACAGTGAATGGGATAAACCATTGAGGACAAATGTGTCCTGGTTTGTCCAGGACTTGCTGGACTTTGGAACAGAAAGTCTGGGTCCCAAGAAATCCTTCAGTTCCAGGCAAACCGGCTTGACTGGTTACCTTATCTTTGAAGGCAACCTCTGTATCTCATCTCCAGTGACCTTAACCCTCTTTTTACACATCTCCCACCATTAGGTCAGGAAGTGATATTGCATGTTTTGTTGTTTTTTTGTTCAGTTGCTCAGTCGTGTCCGGCTCTTTGCGACCCCATGGACTACAGCTCACCAGGCTTCCCTGCCCTCACACTCTCCTGGAGTTTGCTCAAACTCATGTCCGTTGAGTCGAAGATGCCATTCAACCATCTTATCCTCTATTGCCCCCTTCTCCTCCTGCCCTCAATCATTCCTAGCATCAGGATCTTTTCCAGTGAGTTTGCTCTTCGCATCAGGTGGCCAAAGTATTGGATCTTCAGCTTCAGCATCTGTCCTTCCAAAGAATACGCATCTTTTAAATACCTGAATGAGAGAAAACGGAAATTAGCTGCAACTCTATAGCTGGCCACGAGGGGGCGTAGCATTCCGCGTAAACTTCTGCATACAAAGGAAGGAATGTTCCAGGTTAGGAGGATCAAGTTCAAACGGCTCCGTCAGTGAGTGCCCTAGGGGTAGAAATTTTTAAAAAGTCAAGTCAGTATCATTTCTGCCTCTTAAAATAACAAAACAAAAACCAGTGCTCATGAAACTGATGCTCCAGGCGACTTCCTCGGTGGTCCTGTGGTTAAAAACTGGGCTTGCAATGTAGGGGACGTGGGTTCAATCCCTGGTCAAGGAACTAAGATCCCACCCGCTGTAGAACAACTAAGCCACGTGTGTCACAACTACTGAGCTGGGGCACCACAGCTGGAGAGTCCGAACGACACAAGGAAAGATCCACATGACACAATGAAGATTCCATGTGCCGCAACTAAGACCCATTATAGCCAAATAAATAATTTTTTAAAAAGAAAAAAACATGCAGAGAACAAGATGGAGAAGTAGGTGGTCATGGGAGTACATCTCTCTCCAGGGATACATCAGGAATACACCTTTAGACACAGAAGTGCATGCAGAACACCAGCTGAGAGCCGACAGGAGTACCTGACCAGCAGAAAAGAATATATAGAACCATGTAAAACTAGGTAGGACAAGGAACTAGGGGAAAAAACAGGAGTGTTAGTAAGACTGGACCTGCCCTTGGTAGGTGAGGGAACTGAAGCATGGGTCTGATCCCCACACGAGGGCAATTGTCTGATTCGGGGGAGAACCATTTAAAGCTGAGAATGCAACAGCTGATCTGTGGCAGCCTAAGTGGAATGAGAATCGGACAGTCTTTGCCGCAGCTATACAAACCTCAGACAGGGATGCAGGTCCCCTGGAAGGCATAGCAGCTGGGACCTGGAGTTTAGGGATTGTGGAGCAATCCCAGGGCGCGGGCTTGACTTCAGAGAGATGGATCCAGGGGATGATCAAGAGGATGTGAGGGAGGAGATTGTAGTGGGAAATGCCTGTGGAGGAAGGCTGGGCAGCGATGGAAGCAAAGCAATACTGCTGAGTCACACGAAGAGGGTGGAGCCATCACCATAGCGTCTCTCTCCCCACACACCAGCATCAGCAGCTGAACAATAGAGAGGCTGGCCCATCAAACTCCTGGCGCTGAACTACAGAGTAGGACCCCACCCAGGGTGCCCCTTTAAGTGTCTGACGTGCAGAAAAACAGAGAAGGACCCCAGGCAAGGGAGCCCTCTAAGTGCGTGAACGGGTGGAACTACAGAGAAAGACTGGCCCAAGAGGCCTTCTGATCACCAGCTACAAGAGGCTCAAAAAAGACTCTGATAGGGCCATAACTCCTGCGGCAGAGGCAGTCTGTGTCCCTGCACACTTGGCACCACCAGGGGCCCCACAAGCCAAGGAGCTGTGCCGCCTTCATGCTCAACTCTCAGTGGGGCAGAGCTGCCACAGGCAAAAAAATCTTCCTTCTATGCGCGCAGGGTCGCTTCCGTCGTGTTCCACTCTTTGCGACCCTGTAGACTGTGGCCTGCCAGGCTTCTCTGTCAGGGAGGGAGGTTTTCCAGGCAAGAATACTGGAACACATTGGCCAATACTGGTTGCCATATCCTTCCAGAGCAGTATATTTCCTGCTGCCCTAGCCGCCAACTCCCCTGAGTACCTAGTTCTGCCCAAATCCCTGCGATTCAAGTAGCTGCACCATCTCCACACCTGGCCCTCACAGGGGAAACCCAAGCCCTCCAGGGCAGCCTCAGGAGCAAACCCCAGTGGACGACCCACATGCAGAGGTGGAAATAAAACCACAATTGAAACCCAGGGACAGAGTGGCTAATGAAGAAGATCCAAAACCTTCCCACCAGCTGTACAAGCTGCAGATTAAATCCACATGATCAACTAGGCAGACTCTGTCTATGGCATATATAAAAGGCATTGAGAGCCCCCACAAAAGAAAACACACTAGTTCTGACAGCTGTGGACAGTGGGGGCAAGAACACACAGGAGTAGGACCAGATTAGAATCCGAGCTGCCCCCACAGCAGGTCCAGAGATCAGCACAGTGTTGGAGGGCATCCTAGGGAGGTGAGGCAGATTGTGACTCCCAGAGAGGGAAAGGACTCTGACAGCAGTGACTCAAGAAAGACATTTATTATTCTTACATTTTGACTTGCCCTGTAAATTCTTTTGGATTCTTTTCCTCCTTTTTATCCCCCCTCTGTTGTAGTTGTCAATTTTATTGGCACTATGAAATCTAATTAAGCTTTTGAGCTTTTTGTTTTTTTCTCAGTCACGTTTTTTGTTGTCGTTATAAATCTCTGCCTCTTCATTCGGCTTTTGCAGGTCTGTGGAGTTTTCCTTTTTTTTAATCTCTCTCTCTTTTTAATTTTAATTTTTTAAACCTATTATTATTTTTCTACATTTATTCCTTTGCTCACTTTTCCTATTGTTCTTTTCCTCTTGCAGTTAATCTCTAATGTATATAAATCTTCTTTATCTACCTCTATTTAACTTTGCATATCTATCCTTTCTTTCCTTTCCTCTCAACATATTTGTTTGGAGAAGGAAATGGCAACCCACTCCAGTGTTCTTGCCTGGAGAATCCCAGGGATGGCGGGGCCTGGTGGGCTGCCGTCTATGGGGTCGCACAGAGTCGGACACGACTGAAGCGACTTAGCAGCAGCAGCAGCAGCAACATATTTGTTAGTTTTATTTTCATTGCTTTGCTCCCTGACAGGCACCTTGCTATAGTTTTGTTTTCCAGTTTGTGTTTTAGTTAGTTTTGTCTGGTAGATATACTTTTTGGTTTCCTTGTTGACTGGGTCAATATATTGTACTTTATTTTTGTTGGACTGTTTTGATCTTGCTTATGGGTGTATATGTATACATGTATATTCAGTCACACTTTTTATTGTTCCTTATGGACCTCTGCCTTTACATTGGGCTTTTGCAGTTCTGTGGAGTTTTCCATCTCCCCCCCCCACCCCGCCCCCCGCCTTTTTTCCTTCTTCTTTTTTCTTTTTAATAATTCTAATTTTTAATTTTCTTGAACCTATTATATTTGTTCCACATTTATCCTTTGTTTGCCTTTCCTACTATTCTTTTCCCCTTGCAGTTAATCTTTAATGTATATAAATCTTCTTCATCTACCTCTATTTAAGCTTACATATCTATTTCTTTTCTTTCTCTCCTTTCCTCTCAACATATTTGTTGGTTCTGTTTTCATTGCTTTATTCACCACTTGGCACCTTGTTTTAGTTTTGTTTTCTAGTTTGTGCTTTAGTTTTTTTCTTAACCGGTAAATATAACTTTTGATTTCCTTTGTTTGCCGGGCCAGTCTACTGTACTTTATTTTTGTTGTACTGTTTTGACTGTGATTATGGATGTATATGTGTATGTGTATATTCCATTATTTTAATTATTATGTGCCTGATTTTGTAACTGCCATTTGTCTGGGGTTCATCTTTGGTTTCTCCCTTTTGGATATTTGTCTTAATCTCACTTAATGCCATAACACACCATGTGTGTAATCTTCATTCCTGACCAGAGATCAAGCCATGAGCCTTTGAAGTGGGAGCACTGACTCCAAGACTCTAGACTCAGTTCAGTTTGGTTCAGTCGCTCAGAGAACTAACCCTAGGGAGTATTAAATAATGAGAACTCACACAAAGCAACCACTTGAATATAAGACCCAGCATCACCCAACCACCAGTAGCACTTTGTGCAGGACACCTCATCGAAAGGACAAACAAAGCAAAAATAAAAACTCAATCATCAGCAGACAAGATTACCACCTCACTTAACCTTGCCCATCAGAGGAAAAACAAACAAACAAAAGCTCAGCACAAATCTCACCCTATAGGAAGCTTACACGAACCACTGGAGCAACCTCAGGAGGGCAGAAACAAAAAGGAAGAAAGAATTCAACCCTGAAGCCTGGTAAAAGGAGACCTCAAACACAATAAGTTAAAAGAAAATAATGAAAAGGCAGAGAAATACTAAACAAATGAAAGAACAAACTAGAAACACAGAAGTCCAAATAAATGGAGAGGAAATTAGCAAACTACCTGAAAAAGAATTCAGAATATTCATAGTAAAGATGATCAAAAAACTTGAAAACAAAATGTAGAAAATGTAAATCAATTAACAAAGATCTAGAAGAATTAAAGAACACACACACAGAGACAAACAACACAATTACTGAAATTAAAAATACTCTAGAAGGAATCAATAACAGAATATCTGAAGCAGAAGAACAAATCAGTGAGCTGGAAGATAAAATCGTGGAAATAGCTTCTAAAGAGCAGAATAAAGTAAAAAGAATGAAAAGAACAGAGGATAGTCCCAGAGACATCTGGGACAATATCAAAACACCAATATTTGAATTATAGGAGTCCCAGAAAAAGAAGAGAAAAATAAAGGGTATGAGAAAATTTTTGAAGAGATTATAGTTGAAAATCTCCGAAACATGGGGAAGGAAATAGTCTATCAAGTCCAAGAGGCACAAAGAGTCCCATACAGGATAAACCCAAGGAGAAACATGCCAAGACACACACTAATCAAACTAACAAAGACTAAACACAAAGAATATTAAAAGCAGCAAGGGAGAAGCAAGAAGTAACATACAAAGGAAACCCCATACACTTAGCAGCTGATCTTTCAGCAGAAATTCTGCAGGCCAGAAGGAAATGGCAGGATATATTTAAAGTACTGAAAGGGAAAAATATACAACCAAGATTATTGTATCCTGCAAGGATCTCATACAAACTTGATGGAGAAATGAAAAGCTTTTCCGACAAGCCAAAGTTAACAGAATTCAGTACCACCAAATCAGCTTTACAACAACTGTTAAATGGGTTTATACAGCCAAGAAATACAAGAGAAGAAAAAAGATCTACAAAATCAACCCCAAACAATTAAGAAAATGGAAATAGGGACATATATATCAATAATTACTTTAAATGTAAATGGATTAAATGCTCCAACCAAAAGACACAGACTGGCTGAATGGATACAAAAAGAAGACACATACATATGCTGTCTACAGGAAACCCACTTTAGACCTAAAGACACAGATAGACTGAAAGTGAGAGGATGGAAAAATATATTCTATGCAAATGGAAAGCAAAAGAAAGCTACAGTAGCAATCCTCTTATCAGACAAAATAGACCTTAAAATAAAGAAGATTGCAAGAGATAAGGAAGGCTACTACATAATGATCAAGGGATCAATCCAAGAAGAAGACATAACAATTGTAAATATCTATGCACCCAACATAGAAGCACTTTAATACAGAAGACAAACACTAACAGGCATAAAAGGAGAAATTGATGGTAGCACAATAATAGTAGGAGACTGTAACACCCCACTCACACCAATGGACAGATCATCAAAACAGAAAATTAATAAGGAAACACAAGTCTTAAATGATACATTAGGTGAGATGGATCTCATTGATATCTTCAGGACATTCCACCCAAATGCAGAAGAATACACTCTCTTCTTAAGTGCACATGGCACATTCTCTAGGATAGACCTCATCTTGAGTCACAAATCAAACCTCATAAATTTAAGAAAATTTAAATCATTTCAAGCATCTTCTCTGATCACAACGCTGTGAGACTTGATATCAATTACAAGAAAAAAAAACTGTAAGAAACACAAACACATGAAGATTAAACAACATGTTTCTAAATAACCAACAGGTCACTGAAGAAATCAGAAGGGAAATCAAAAAATTTCTAGAAACAAATGACAATGAAAACACAACAACTCAAAACCTATGGGATGCAGCAAAAGCAGTCCTAAGAGGGAAGTTTATACCAATACAATCCTACCTCAAAAAAACAAGAAAAACATAGAATAGACAACCTAAATTTATACCTAAAACAACTGGAAAAAGAAGAACAAACAAAGAAAAAAAACCCCAAAATTAGTAGAAGGAAAGAAATCATAAAGATACATGCAGAGATAAATGAAAAGGAAATGAAAGAAACAATAGTAAAGATTAATAAAACTAAAAGCTGGTTCTTTGAGAAGATAAACAAAATTGACAAACCTTTAGCCAGCTCATCAAGAAAAAAAGAGAGAAGAATCAAATCAACAACATTAGAAATGAAAAAGGAGAGGTTACAACAGACAATGCAGAAATACAAAGGATTATGAGACTGTTATAAACAACTATATGGCAATAAAATGGGTAACTTGGAAGAAATGGACAGATACTTAGAAGAGTTCAATCTTCCAAGACAACCAGGAAGAAACATGTTATGAACAACCCAATTACAAGCACTGAAATTGAAGCTGTAATCAAAAATCTCCCAAAAAACAAAAGCCCAGGTCCAGATGGCTTCACAGGAGAATTCTATTAAACATTTAGAGAAGAGCTAATGCCTATCCTTCTAAAACTCCTGCAAAAAATTGCAGAGGAAGGAACACTTTCAAACTCTTTCTATGAGGCCACCATCACCCTGATACCAAAACCAGACAAAGACAACACACAAAAAAGAAAACTACAGGCCAACATCACTGATGAACATAGATGCAAAAATCCTCAACAAAATTTTAGCAAACAGAATTCAGCAACACATCAAAAAGCTCATGTACCATGATCAAGTTGTGTTTATTCCAGGGATGCAAGGATTCTTCAATATATACAAATCAATAATGTGATACACCATATTAACAAATTGAAATATAAAAACCATATGATAATCTCAATAGATGCAGGAAAAGCCTTTGACAAAATTTAGCACTATTTATGATTAAAACTCTTCAAAAAATGGGCATAGAAGGAACCTACCTCAACATAGTAAAGGCTATATGATAAGCCTACAGCAAATATTATTCTCAATGGTGAAAAACTTAAAGCATTCCCCCTAAGATCAGAAACAAGACAAGGGTGTCTACTTTCACCACTATTATTCAACATAGTTCTGGAAGTCCTAGGTACAGAAATCAGAGAAGTAAAAGAAATAAAAGAATCCAGATCCAGAAGTAAAGCTCTCACTGTTTGCAGATGACATGATAGTGTACAGAGAAAACCTTAAAGATAGTATCAGAAAATTACTAAAGGTAATCAGTGAATTTAGCAAAGTTGCAGATACAAAATCAATATACAGAAATCACTTGCATCTCTATATACTAACAAAGAAAAATCAGAAAGAGAAATTAAGGAATTAATCCCATTCACCATTGTAACAAAAATAATTAAATATCTAGGAATAAGTTTACCTAAGGAGACAAAAGAACTGTACACAGAAAATTATAAGACACTAATGAAAGAAATCAAAGACAATGTAAACAGATGGAGAGATATTCCATGTTCCTGGCTAGGAAGAATCAATATTGTGAAAATGACTGTACTACCAAACACAATCTACAGATTCAGTGTGATCCCTATCAAATTACCAATGACATTTTTCACAGAACTGGAACAAAAAATCCCACAATTCATATGGAAACATGAAAGACCTCAAACAGCCAAGGCAGTCTTGAGAAAGAAGAAGGGAGCTGGAGGAATCAACCTTCCTTACTTCAGATTATACTACAAAGCTACAGTCATCAAGACAGTATGGTACTGGCACAAAAACAGAAATATAGACCAATGGGAAAAGATAGAAAGTCCAGAAATAAATCCATGCACCTATGGGTACCTTATTTTTGGCAAAGGAGGGAAGAATATACAATGGGGCAAAGATAGCCTCTTTAATAAATGGTGCTGGGAAAACTGGACAGATACATGTAAAAGAATGAAATTAGAACACTTCCTAACCCCATACACAAAGATAAACTCAAAATGGATCAAAGACCTAAATGTAAGACCAGAAACGATAAAACTGTTAGAGGAAAACATAGGCAGAACACTCGATGACATAAATCAAGCAAGATCCTCTATGACCCACCTCCTAGACTAATGGAAATAAAAGCAAAAGTAAACAAGTGGGACCTGATTAAAACTTAAAAGCTTTTGCACAGCAAAGGAAACTATAGGCAAGGTGAAAAGACAACCCTCAGAATGGGAAAAAATAATAGCAAATGAAACAACTGATAAAGGATTAATTTCCAAAATACACAAGCAGCTTATACAACTCAATACCAGAAAAACAAACAACCCAATCAAAATGTGGGAAAAAAACCTAAACATACATTTCTCCAAAGAAGACATACATATGGCTAATAAACACATGAAAAGATGCTCAACATCACTCATTATTAGAGAAATGCAGATCAAAACTACGATCAGATATCACTGCACACCAGTCAGAATGGCCCTCATCAAAAAGTCTACAAACTATAAACACTGGGGAGGGTGTAGAGAAAATGGAATGTTCTTGCACTGTTGGTGGGAATGTAAACTGGTACAGCCACTATGGAAGACAGTATGGAGATTCCTTAAAAAACTAGGAATAAAACCACCATATGACCCAGCAATCCCACTCCTAGGCATTTACCCTGAGGAAAGCAAAATTGGAAAAGACACATGTATCCCATTATTCATTGCAGCACTATTTACAATAGCTAGAATATGAATCAAAAATAGCTAGATGTCCATTGACAGATGAATGGGTAAAGAAGTTGTGGTACATATACACAATGGAATATTACTCAGCTATGAAAAGGAATGCATTTGAGTCAGTTCTGATGAGGTGGATGAACCTAGAACCTATTACACAGAGTGAAGTAAGTCAGGAAGAGAAAGATAAATATTGTATTCTAATGCATATATACAGAATATAGAAAAATGGTACTGAAGAATTTATTTACAGGGCAGCAATGGAGAAACGGACATAGAGAATAAACGTATGGACATGGGGAGAGGGGAGGAGAGGGTGAAATGTATGGAAAGAGTAACATGGAAACTTACATTGCCATATATAAAACAGAGAGCCAATGGGAATTTGCTGTATGGCTCAGGAAACTCAAACAGGTGTTCTGTATCAACCTAAAGGTGTGGGATGTGGAGGGAGATGGGAAGAAGGTTCAAAAGGGAGGGCATATACGTATACCTATGGCTGTTTCATGTTGAGGTTTGACAGAAAACAACAAAATTCTGTAATTATCCTTCAATGAAAAAAATAATTTAAAAAAATAAAAAAGAAATTGACCCTCTAGTCTGAGTACCACCAGGTCCCTGAAGCCTTGAATACATTATTTTTGGTCCTCACAAAGATCTTGTCAACTGGGAACTGTGGTTAAGTAGCTTAAAGTCACAAAATTGGGTGAAACCTCACAAAACCCAGCATGTTTCCACTATATCACATCACCCTATTAGTTCAAAGAGCCATGAAATGGGAGCATTCAAAACTGTTCCCTTGGGGCTTCTGAGGTTGCTTGGTGGTAAAGAATCTGCCTGTCAATGCAGGAGACACGGGTTCGATCCCCAGTCTGGAAAGATCCCACATGCCGCGGAGCAGCTAAATCCAAGTGCCACAACTATTGAGCCTGTGCTCTAGAACCTGGGGAGCTGCAACTACCAAGCCCACACGCCGCGACTACGGAAGTCTGCGTGTGCTAGAGCCCGTGCTTCACAACAGGAGAAGCCACCGAAATGAGAAGCCTTTGCACTGCGATGACGACGAGTCCCCACTCGCCGCAACTAGAGAAAAGCCTGTGTAGCAATGAAGACACAGCATAGCCAAAAATAAAATGAAAATAAATGCATTAAAAAAACAAAACCAAAACTGTTCCCTTGACTTAAGACAGGGAGGGGGCTGTGACGCGGATGATGCCTGAAGGAAATCTTAGTCCATGCCCACCATGTGGAGCCCAGGGGAGGGGTGTGGGGCATCACTTCCCAGTGTGCACACCAACAAGAGGCTGGGTAGGAAATAGGAGCACCCCGGTCCCAGAGTGATGAGAGGCAGGGATCCCCAGTGTTTGTTCCTTTCCTTTTTCAGGACAGCTGAGAGCAGAGGTTATTATCAGTGCTGCACCATGTTTGGGAACTCAGAGCAAAGCAAATGTGACTTAGGCACAGAGTCTGGGGCTGTTCAGCCTGAGAGCTAACCAAGGAGTCCATAATGGAAACCTAGGGAGGAGGGCCAGGTGGGAAGGCTTGGTGCTTCAGGCACCCAGCCACCTGTGACTGCCGCCTGCCAAAAGGAGCTGGCAAAGCCAAGGCAAACTAAATTCAGAACTGAAATACCAAGCATACCCCTAGGGGGAAAAAGAAATACATCTGATGGTCGATGTTAAAGCAAAGACAAAGAAAGAGCATGGCAATTCTACTAATAGGCAAATTAAATGTCTTAACCCTGGGTTGGTGGGGAGGTGGGATGTGGGCTTCTCTTAGAAATCTAAATTCAATTTGATTTAGATTCCTTGCTGCTTTTCACACCTTACAGATGTGTTCAGGAGTCCTGGGGTTCACTTCTTCTTTCCTCTCTTTTTTAATAAGAAAGCTCAGCAATAGGTTTCACTGTGCAATAGAATTGATTTTCTCTTTTTTTGTCAGTCTCTACCATTTGGGCAATCACAGCTTGGGAGACCTGCTGAGCTGTCAGGGAAAGGGCTCATCTTTGCATTACTTTAACCAAGACAAATATGGTTTTAAAAACTATAAACTAGATTACCATATCAGTCCCAACTTACTTGGCTTCCACCAAACGAACAAGGCTAACATTTCTGAATTGCAAATAATCCTTTCCTGTGGATATATTTTTATCCAGGGCAATATCCTGTTGGGGGCCAGAGTGAGGTACTCCGCCCGTGACAAAGGTCATGAGGAAGGAGGCTCGACATACGCAAAGGCGGGATCGAGCCTCAGGAGTCCCCCTGGAACTCCTCGAGCATCTACCCCCATAACCAGAGCCTGCCTACTTTACTACTTTGTGCTCACCTACACCTCTGACTTTACGGGGGGCTGTCCCCCACCACCTCTTTTGGAGAAGGAGTTAACTTAGAGCTCCAGTTTATAATAATTCCTGGGCGTGATAAGAGTGTTTTAACCTACAAACTCCTCTGAAGGTTCTCTAGCCTGCCTGACAGGCTCGTCCGGCCACATGTGATTGCTCACAGCCTCCCAACCGTGAGAGGCACAAGATGCTTTAAACCCTCTAAAAACGGGTTCTTTAGAGAAGTTAGAAAACTATTAGTATAAGTATAACGGGCTGATTAGAAATTGTATTGGTGAAGGGTTTTTCATTTGTTGAGCCAATGTTTGTTGCTAAGTCTCCACATCCCCTGCCCTTACACACATTAATGAATATATAGAAGAAATAAGTATTAACCTTTGATATTAATCACGTTAGACCTTAGGCTAAGTAAATTCTTTCCTTAGCTAAAACCCACTACACCCTCACCCTGTAGGAATGTAACTTTACTTGGGTGGCGTCTGTTTTGAGAATAATCAGCCCTGGAGAAATAAGTGTCCTGATTGACTGACCGCTGTCACAAGGAGAGGGTCGTAAATTGTCAGCAGGCCCCCCTGGCCAGAAGATGATGTAACACCCCTAAGACCTCTGTATACATTTGTGTGAAGCACCTGACTTTAATAAAAGTCAGGACTGCTGTCCCCACGTGACTTTTGTATAACATCTCAGTGTATAAAAACAGACTCTGGAAAATAAAGAATTGGGATCAGTTTCTCAAAATACTGGTCTCCCCATGTCTCTCTCTCCCTCTGGCTGAGTCTCCATCTGGAGCGCGGAACCCACCAAGCTTACTAATTTTGCCTGGGCTTCTAAGATCCGACCGGGGAGGCCTCAGTGTCTCCTCTCCTTCGGGAGAACGGAAGGACGCCTGCGGCCTACGTAAGTGGTGCAAGCTTCTTGTCTTGAAGTTTTATTGGTCCCCCGCGTAAACCAAGCTACTCAGCCTCTTTTCTCCACTGAATTTTCCTACTGAGCTATCCTTAGTCTATTACTCTTTATATCTCTAATTAATATCTAATTGAAACTATCGTATCCTGACCCTCGCCGACGCCGTCTCTCCTTCGAGTACCCTGGATCAGCTGGGGCTGGTCCCCGGCAATATCCCTCTAATTCAAGGCTTGAAAATTGAACCCCACATGATTTCAAGAAGATGAGCACTTTTAAGTTGCAAAGCATGTTGCAGCCTAAAAAAGAAATATATATCCTTCCAAGAGAATCATCTCTCCGGTAACCAAAGGGGGAAAAATTTTTCTGACTGACAGCTCTTTTCAAGTGCAAATGAGAGTGACAGCAAGAAGAAGTTTAAGATTCTCATTAAGTGTGATGGTACTTTTACTCTTTCCATGTAAATATTGATATGTAATCTGGTCTCGCCCTCCAAAAGTCACTCATGCATACAAAGATGCTCGGTTTTTAATAAACGTGTTCCTTTTCTAAGTCCTGTAGTCTTTTCTTTATAACACCCTTCTCAGAGGAGCAGACAGTGTGATCTATGACCAATTTCAAGATGGAAGTACAGAAGAGCAACCAAAATATTTGCCCATAAACCAGCAAAAGGACCAACATGTTTACATAAAAGAAAGTCTTATCCCGTTAAAATTTTTTTCAACAGGCGTCCTGAAAAGGGGTACAAAAGACATACCTCCAAATAGAACTGGAATGTTGTAAATCCACTGTGGAAGGGGATGGGACACAGGGGGAAAACTTCAGCCTGGGTTTCTCAAACTAGCAGCACCTGTAAGATGTTTAATGGCTTTTTGGTGTACAGACAGCTCTCCAAATTTATTTTAAAATTCAGCATATTTTAAATTTTATTATAGTTCTTTATGTTGTAAACAAAATAAGGCACATTTCTAAAATTAAGAATAATACTCATTTTTGTACTTCTCTGGTGCCACAGGGGATAAGAATCTGCCTGCAGGGGATGGCTTTGATCCCGGGTCCAGGAAGATACAGCATGCCACAGAGCTACTAAGCCCATGCTCTGCAACTACCAAGCTCTCATGCTCTAGAGCCTGGGCTCCACAGAAGCCACTGCAATGAGAGGCCTGTAGTGGTAGTCCCCACTCTCTGAAACTAGAGAAAGTCATTGTGCAGCAACAAAAACCCAGCACAACCAAAAAAAAAAAAAAGAATAATAATTGTTTATATCAGTGAATAGAATAGCACTGTCCCTTCTTTTAAAAAGGTATTCATAGTGTGTTAATGATGGGTACGTTGAGCCAAAAGTCTGGCTCCAAATTCAACCAGTTTCTGTTTTTCTATTTTACATTAGTTGCTTTATTGGCTAGTGGCAAAACCAATACAATGAATATGAGTTCAAGCAAACTCCAGGAGATAGTGAAGGACAGCGAAGCCTGGTGTGCTGCAGTTCATGGGGTTGCTAAGAGTCAGATATGACTGAGTGACTGAACAACAACAACTTTCTCTTGCCAGTGATAAATCCCAAATTAGCTTAATCTAAAAACAGAATTTATTGGCTTGCATAATCAGAAAGTTCAGAGGTACTCCAATTTTAGGAATGACTGGATCTAGGTGCCTTAATGAAGTAATCAAGAATGAGTCCCTCTTCACCTCTTGACTCCATTTTTCTTTTTGGTTTTATTTTCTGTGTGTTACCTTAATTCTAGGCCCTCTGTCCATAAGGCAAGAAAGATGACCCCAAGCTACTCTAGACTTACATACCTTATTATGTAAAGTATCACATGATATACGCATAATATATTAATATACATACCTTATTGTCTATATTTCCAAAAGGACAGAAAATATCTCCTTCAACAAAAATTTTGCCCCCAAAAAGGGAACTTCTCCAGTGGTCCAGTGGTTAAGACCCTGCATTTACACTGCAGGGACCACAGGTTCGCTCCCTGGTCAGGGAATTAAGATTCCACATGCTGCATTGTAGGCCAAAAAAAAAATTTTTTTTAAAGAAATAAACCGTAGAAAATCTCCTGAAGGGCAGATCCATGACAGACTCATCCTCCTAGATCTAAAACAATGTCTGTCCCAGGAAATGCAGGAACCCACTGGGCAGGCCTAGATTCCTCACCATCCTTCAAATTGGTATGGCAGCTACATGAATGACATGGTCTGGGAGCAAGGGAGGGCAATTTCCCACAAAACATTTAGGACATGAGTTTGAGCAAGCTCCAGGAGATGGTGAAGGGCAGGGAGCCCTGGTGTGCTGCAGTCCATGGGGTGCAAAGAATTGGATACAGCTGAGCAACTGAACAACAACAGCAAATTAATATCAAAAGTGGGGCCTAATGTCTGGCAGGGAAAAATAACACTTGTGCAGTTCATACACTAAATGAGAAGTTCCTGACTAATAGTTTGCATTGTTGAGAATGGCAGTGGGTGGCTCACTCGGAGTGTAATGAACAAGCTAGAACAAGGACCAGAAATCACGGGCAGGTCTCCCAGGAAAGCTACTTTCCAGGGCTCATTCCCAGGCTACCACAACCATAATGTCACATTCATTCTGGAAGATTCCCATTTCCGCTTGGGAAGGAGCCGAGTGTGAATTCCTGTCCCCTTTTCAGTTGCTGTTGGTATAGCAACCATTTCTTCCTGTTGCCTGAAGCATTTGGATGTGATATTAAGATTATTTTCAACAATACATCAATGAGTTATTTCTTCAGTGAGTATAGAAAAGTATTGTTTTCTCAGGGGAAAAAAGCAAACACTTAACTTTTGAACCACGTGCACCAGATTTTTGTTGTTTTTCAGTTGCTCAGTCATGTCTGATTCTTAGCGACCCCATGGACTGTCGCATGCTAGGCTTCTCTGCCCATGGCAAGAATTCTCCAGGCAAGAGTACTGGAGAGGTACCCATTCCCTTCTCCAGTGGATCTTCTAGACCCAGGGATCAAACCTGGATCTCCTTCTTTGCAGGCAGATTCTTTACAGTCTGAACCACGAGGGAAGTCCAGCAAGTCAAGAGATACCTGGAATAACAGGGCAAATTTGGCCATACAGTACAAAATGAAACAGGGCAAAGGCTAACAGAGTTTTGTCAAAAGAATACGTTGATCATAGCACACATGCTTTTCCAACCGCTGAAGAGATGACTCTACAATGGACATCACCAGATGGTCAATATTGAAATCAGATTGATTATGGTTTTTTGCAGTCAAAGATGAAGAAACTCTATACAGTCAGCAAAAACAAGAACTGGAGCTCCTTATTACAAAATTCATGCTTAAACTGAAGAAAGTAGGGAAAATAACTAGGTCATTCAGGTATGGCCTAAATCACATCCTTTATGATTATATATTGGAGGCGATGAATAGATTCAAGGGATTAGATCTGGTAGACAGAGTGCCTGAAGAACTACGGACAGCTGCTGCTGCTGCTGCTAAGTCGCTTCAGTTGTGTTCGACTCTGTGCAACCCCATAGACGGCAGCCCACTAGGCTCCTCTGTCCCTGGGATTCTCCAGGCAAGAACACTGGAGTGGATTGCCATTTCCTTCTCCAATGCATGAAAGTGAAAGGTGAAAGTGAAGTCGCTCAGTCGTGTCCAACCCTCAGCGACCCCATGGACTGCAGCCTACCAGGCTCCTCCGCCCATGGGATTTTCCAGGCAAGAGGACTGGAGTGGGGTGCCATTGCCTTCTCTGAACTATGGACAGAGGTTTGTAATATTGTATAGGAAGTGGTGACCAAAGAAAGAGAAATGCCCCACAGTTTGGTCTCCTTATAAATACAAATCCCTTATGGACTTACTGTTAAAGACCATGCCATTTCATCTTCAGGTAAGAGGTTCCAGCTTGTGGAATATCCTACTTAAGCACAGCACCAATCATGATAGAAATGGTCTTTATTGGATTATCAAGTTTATGGAGAACTGTTTTCATTATCATTCAGTTCTAAGAATTTCTTAATTTCCGTTTTTCATTTCCTCTGCATCCTATAGATTGTTTTAAGATACAGTTTTCCAGACATATGGTATTTTTGTAGTCATACTGCATTCTGAAATTCTAATTGCATTATGGCTGAAGAACTTGGTCAATATGGTGTATGTGATCTTGGTTCCTTTGGAATTTATTGAGGGTTCTTTTATGGCCTAATTCATGGTCTACTTTTTTGGATATTTTTTCCTTATGTACTGGAAAATACGCAAGAAAACGATGGGTTTTTTTTTTTTTTTTTGGTCCCTTCTCTTTCACTATGTATTATGCTGAGCAAAGATCTGAAAATTCAAAAACTGCAATTAATAAATTCAAGATGTGTAAATATCTGTATGTGTTACATATATATGCATACATATCATATACATCAATGCTTCAGCCCAGCAGGGACTTGTGGTATCCTTAAACACCAGTGACCCAGAATTTCCACAGGGAAAGGGAGATAATCATTGTTTAAGAGCATTTCGGGGAAGAACTGAGAACAGAACTTTGAAATCTTTCCTGCCACCTGATCCCTTAGTGACACTGCAGCTTCCACCACCCAGAATCGCATATACCCACAACCACATCAAGACAGGTTTTAGCCAGAGTTTCCAACCTTTTGTTACTATTTTCTGTTCTTACTTTATGGAAGCCACATCTTTGTGGCTTGTTCATTTTTCAATAGTTTATCCAAGGTTGGTTTTGGGAGGAAAGAAAGAGCAGCCTGTATTATCTTGCCATTTTGACACTCTGCAGATCAAAGAAATGTATTCACTTAGCATTCTTTTCAGAGTCGTCTGGGATACGTTTGCTGTTGGTATTTTCCAGAGTACTTCCTGTTCATTTTATTGCACACTACGCTCAAAGTATGTAAGTCAATGACAGACATCTGACTGTCTTTACAACTGAAAAGTTGAGATATAATTCACATACTGTACTTCTTTAAAGTTCAAAATTCAGTGATTTTTAGCATATTTACAAAGTTGTAAATCATCATTATCGAATTCCAGAAATTTTTCATTACCCCCAAAAGAAATCCCATGCTTATTTGCAATTACTTCCCATTATCGAATTCCAGATATTTTTCATCACCCCCCAAAGAAATCCCATGCTTATTTGCAATTACTCCCCTTTTCTCTCTCCCCCTAACCCTGGCAAACATTAATCAGATTTCTGTGTTATGAATTTGATTTACCTATTCTGAATATATATTATAAATGAAAGCACACAAATGTGATCTTTGGTGTCTGACTTCTTTCACCTAATATTTTCAAGATTCATCAGTGCTTCATTCTGTTTTATGACTAAACAATATTCCATTGTATGAATTACAACACATTTTGTTTACTCGTTCATTACTTGATGGGTGGTTTGCACTTTTGGATATTACACACAATGCTGTATTGATTATTCATGTACAAATTGTTGTGTGGACATATGTTTTCAATTCTCTTGGATATATATCTAAGAGTGGAATTGATGGGTCCTATTGTAACTCTGTGTTTAACTTTTGAGGAATTGACAAACAGTTTTCCAAAGCTGCAGCACCATTTTCGAGTCCCACCAGCAATGTATGAAGGTTCCCATTGATCTAATTGCTCCCTGCCAACACTTGTTATTGTCTGTCTTTTTGACGATAGCCATTCTGGAGAGTATAAAGTGGTATCTCACTGGGGTTTTGATTTGCATTTCCCTATGACTAATTAGGTAGAACAGCTTTTCATGGCTTATTGACCATTTAAAAGTCTTGTTTGGAGAAAAGTCTCTTGAAGTCTTTTGCCTTTTTGAAAAACTGGGCTATTTTTCTCTCTATTGTTGAGTATATGTTTCTGGATTCTAGACCCTTACCAGATATATGATTTGCAGATATTTTCTCCCTTTGTCTGAGTTGCCTTTGTACTTTCCTGACAGTGTGCTTTTGATGGACACAAGTTTTAAATTTTGATGTCGTCCAAGTTATCTTTTTTTTTTCTTTAGTTTCTTTTGTTGTCATGTCTATAAAACCATCTACTCAAGTTTCATGAAGATTTACTCTTACATTTTCTTCTAAAACCTTTACGGTTTTAGCTCTTACATTTAGATATTTGATCATTTGATCCATTTTGAGCTGATTTTTGTGTTTGGTGAGAGAGGTAGGGGTTCAACTTCTGTCTTTAGCCTGTGGCTTTTCAGTTGTGCTGGGCTTCCCAAGTGGCCCTAGTGGTAAAGAACCCGCCTGCCAATGCAGGGGATGCAAGATATGTGGATTTGATTCCTGGGTCAGGAAGATCCCCTGGAGAAGCAAATGACACCCCAGTATTCTTGCCTGGAAAATTCCATGGGCAGAGGAGCCTGGTGGGCTATAGACCATGGGACCACCCAGAGTTGGACATGACTGAGTGACTGAGCACAGGTTCACTGTTTCAGCACCATTTGTTGAAAAGACTATTCTTTCCCTATTGTATTGCTTGGCACCTGAGTCAAAACTCAATTAACCATAAATATATGGGCTTATTTCTGGACTCTCAATTCCATTTTATTGATCTATGTCTGGCCACAACAACTGAGCCCACACTCCAGAGCCCTAGAGCCGCAACTTCTAAGCCCACGTGACTAGAGCTCGTGTTCTCCAACGAGAGAAGCCACTGGAGTGAGAAGCTACGCACCACAACCAAGAATAGCCCCCACTCACCACCACTAGAAAAAGCCCTCCCGCAGCAACAAAGACCCAGTGCAGCCAAAGAAACAAATCTTCTATTTTTAAAAGAAGAATAGGTCATATTAGGGACATTGAATGACCCATTGGGCTTCCCTTGTGGCTCAGCTGGTAAAGAGGAGAAGGGAAAGGCTACCCACTCCAGTACTCTGGCCTGGAAAATTCCATGGACTGTATAGTCCATGGGGTCACAAAGAGTCAGACAGGACAACTGAGAGATTTTCACTTTCAATTTCAAATGAGCCATTTGAATTTGATTGTTAAGATTTTTTTAAATGAATTTACCTTCAAATACTTTTCTCTCTGAAGTTCTGAGAGAATAAGAATAAATTGTTTCCCTTATTTTTATTACTTTGGCAAGATATAATGTCCACTTCAGCTGCATCTAGTTTCTTTCTCTGCATCAGAGTGAGGGACACTCTTCAGGTTCATTTTCACACTACACTGAACTCATCATGTCATCTTTCATTTATTCATTCTACAAACATGCTTGAGTACCTACTATATATAGGTAAGGCACAGTGACAGATACAGAGGAGATAGAAAGGGTATCTCTGTTTGGTGAGCATCTTGGTAGTATGTGACAGACGTGGTGACAAATGCTTCATATACATTATCTCTGTCTTCACTACCCTCTGCTGAGGCAAGTTTATCATTATTATGATTATACCTTTGGTATTATTCTTGTTATTCACCAAGGCCTAGAAAGGTTGAGTGGTTTGTCCAAGATCATCCAGCCAATTAGTGGTGGAGGTAGGATGCAAACCCAGGACTAGCTAAGTGCAGGGTCCAAAACAGCCCTGAGAACTAGAGCCGGCTCTCCATATTACAGAGGTAAGTAACTCGCAGTCTTTACCGTCCTGCTTCTAATAGCTTCCTGGGGACAGACTGACATATATACCAAGTAACTGGAGGATGTATGCTAACACAAGGGTGGTTTAGAAGAGATACACATTCCAGGGGATCCAAAGAGGGCTTCCACCTGGGGATCAAGAAAAGCAGTAAGTTGAAGGCAGGAAGAAGAAGGAGGAGGAGAAAGAGAATAAGGAGGATGAGGAAGAGAAGAGGAAAAAGAAGGAGGAGGGGAAGGAAGGAAGAAGAAGAAGAGTAAGAAGAGGAAGAGAGGGAGAAGGCAGTAAGTTGAATCTTGATGGCTGGGGACACTCCAAAGCAGTGAGCGAGGGAAGAACATTCTGAAGAGCAGTAGTGTCGAAGTGAGGCGGGTGCATGATGAATTTGAGGAAATGTGTAAACTGTCACTCACTATGTTTGCATGTGTGGGGAGCTAAGGCTGGATGGGGAGATGGGAGCAGATGCTTGGGAGAGCAGAGCAGAGGAGGGTACATTTTAAGATGTGAAGGAGAGGGTTGGGAGGGGTGGATTTCTGCACACAAGGAAGATAACCATCCAGGCTGAGAGGCATTTCATTATTGTCTCTGTGAAGGTCAGATGGGTCTGGAGAAGGTAGGGACCTGAAAAGCTTGTTCCTCACCCTTTCAGCTCAAGGTTCTGGATCCAGACTTTCATATGTGATTGAGATATGGTTAATTAGATCCTTATATATCTAAGATTTAAGACAGGATGAAAGTTGTCCTTGAAAACCAGTACGGAACTGGAAAGTTGGTGTTTACACCCAAATTCACTTTCAAATCTGACTAAATGAGGGTAATTTACTAATCCCATCAGTACCATCTATTGTATGTACTGTGTGACAGGTGTTGTGACAGGACTAAACTTAGCCCTGGACCCTGTCCTGAGATAATTAATAGTCTAGAGAGACAGAATGGCATGTATACTGATAATTAGGATTACAAGGTAGGAAGGTGTAAATGTGATAAAAGCAGGCCATTAGCCCTGGGAAGTACAGGGAGTTTAGAGATGGGGGTGGAAGGGGCGGGATTTCTCTCCACCATGGGATGAGGAAGGACCAGGGAATGGCTCACAAACAGGCAGGTGAAGACAGAATAAGATGTGAGCACGTGGACCCACAGGAGAGGGGTTCTTGGGAGAAGAAGAGCTGGGAAGGAAAGCAATATGGGGTGGGGGTAGGGATGAGTCAGAGGGAATAAAGAAGACAAAGCTGCAAGGTTAGTTAGTGATCCTCACTTTCGGGACAGCAGACTGTGCCTTAATCCACTGCCTATGAGTTCCACTCCCATAGAGCCAGGACCAGGGTCTGTCTTGCTCTCATTAAATTGATGCTGAGTGAATGGATGAATCTTCACTAAGTAAACCTCACTTCGACATCTGGTCGGTTTAGTGATAGAGTTAGCAACTTTGTCATGATTCTGGCTCTGTTAATCTAAACGAGAACAGGGGGATAAAATCAGACAAAGAAGGCAAAGTGAAAGGAAAATCGGGGTAAGGTACATCAGGTTCTGTTCCTATGGAGTTTCAAAAGAAAAAAGTTACTTAAGAGTAAATAATTCTACAATTGGTGCTCTATTTATTTGTATTCTTGTTTTTGCTTTTAGATACAATTTCATATAATATTTTTCCTAATAAATGCTGTGTGTGTGCACATGCATGCTGGAAAAAAAAGAACTTTCCTCTAGGAATTTGTAAGTGCTTTAGTAGAAATACATTTCTTAATGTGTGTTATAAAATATTCCAAAGCAATAACAAATTTTCCCAAACTTCACATCAAGACTTGTCTGAGTTGCACATGTTAAATTGTAGCTAAACACGTGAAAATGCTAAAAGAGGTATAAACATGATGAAGCTTGTCTTTTTTTTTATTTAATGCATTTTTTTTCCTTTTCATAAAATAATCCTCACTTAGAAGTTCACATGCACGGATAAAGAACAAAGTGTAACAGAGTGCAGAAGATTCAACAGCAAGTATTTCGTGCTATATTTTAAGGAGAAATACTGTACTGTAGGTCTGTGAAAAACCAAGTTTATCTGCAAGCATGGCCTCCAATATAAAAATCACTGACAGGAAAAAAAAAATTCTAGCTGTTCAGTTTAGTTCAGTCGCTCAGTCGTGTCCGACTCTTTGCGACCCCAGGAACCGCAGCATGCCAGGCCTCCCTGTCTATCACCAACTCCCGGAGTCCACCCAAACTCATGTCCATTGAGTCGGTGATACCATCCAACCATCTCATCCTCTGTCATCCCCTTCTCCTCCTGCCTTCAATCTTTCCCAGCATCAGGGTCTTTTCAAATGAGTCAGCCCTTCGCATCAGGTGGCCAAGGTATTGGAGTCTCAGCTTCAACATCAGTCCCTCCAATAAACACCCAGAACTGATCTCCTTTAGGATGGACTGGTTGGATCTCTTTGTAGTCCAAGGGACTCTCAAGAGTCTTCTCCCACACCACAGCTCAAAAGCATCAATTCTTCGGTGCTCAGCTTTCTTTATAGTCCAACTCTCACATCCATACATGACTACTGGAAAAACAATAGCCTTGACTAGATGGACCTTTGTTGGCAAAGTAATGTCTCTGCTTTTTAGTATGCTGTCTAGGTTGGTCATAACTTTCCTTCCAAGGAGTAAGCATCTTTTAATTTCATGGCTGCAATCACCATCTGCAGTGATTTTGGAGCCCCCAAAAATAAAGTCAGCCACTGTTTCCCCATCTATTTCCCATGAAGTGATGGGACCAGATGCCATGATCTTAGTTTTCTGAATGTTGAGCTTTAAGCCAACTTTTTCACTCTCCTCTTTCACTTTCATCAAGATGCTCTTTACATTCTAGCTGTACTGTTATCTAATATTATTATAATATACTTAGTACCAATGCTACATTTCCATTATATTAAGCATGATCAGATGCCATTTTACGGTATTATTATATCTTTGTGATGATTAATTGTATGTATCAAGTTGGAGGGTGTTTTGGATGAGATTAGCATTAAGGGACTTCCCTGGTGGTCTGGGCTTCCCCGGTGGCACTAATGGTAAGGAACCTGTCTGCCAGTGCGGGAGATGTCAAAGATGTGGATTTGATCCCTATCCTGAGTTTGGGAAGATCCCCTGGAAGAGGACATGGCAACCCACTCCAATATTTGTGCCTGAAGAATCCCATGGATAGAGAAGCCTGGAAGGCTACAGTCCATAGTGTCGCAGAGTGGGACATGATGACTGAAGCGACTTAGCAGCAGTAGCAGTAATGTTCTCCACAGTGGCTGTACCAGTTTACGTTCCCACTAACAGTGTAGGAGGGTCCCCTTTTCTCCACACCCTCTCCAGCATTTATTGTTGGTGGATTTTTTATGGGGGCTTCCCAGGTGGTGCTAGTGACTGAATGGCTTTCTTTGTTTTTCGTATGTTTGTTCACCCTCCGTATGTCACCCATAATAAAAAGTGAATTGCATATGATTTTTACTTAACTAGTTTTTTTTTTAATGTGTATTTTTGGAGTGTTTCTCACAAAGTAAGAGATATCCCAACTGCTCATTTTTAACCCAAAATATCCCTCTTGTCAATTATGAAACTTTCAATTATGAAGCTTTTATGCAGTTATTTATATAAACAATCAGAATAATAGATCTTAGAACTAGAAGGACTCTTAGGGGTTTGGTCTAGCTCCTTAATTTCACAGGTGTAAAAATCAGACCAAAGATATTATGCATCAAACTTTAAGAATGTATATGACCTTTAAGAAGTCATATACACTCAAAAATTCTTAACCACAAATTCTTAAAAACAAAAACAGAACACTAAAATAGTTTTCTAATACTGAATAGAGTATTTTAAAAAGAAACACTGGAACCAGCTTTACATTGAAGAGCCTTTCATAATCCTACATAAAAGATTAGTTTTGTTGTTGTTCAGTTGCTCAGTCATGTCTGACTCTCCGACCCCATGGACTGCAGCACGCCAGGCTTCCCTGTGCTTCACCATCTCCAGGAGCGTGTAAGGAGTAAAATATTTCTTTGCTTGGCTGTAACTATAATTGCCATGCTGCTGCTGCTGCTAAGTCACTTCAGTCGTGTCCGACTCTGTGTGACCCCATAGACAGCAGCCCACCAGGCTCCCCCGTCCCTGGGATTCTCCAGGCAAGAAAACTGGAGTGGGTTGCCATTTCCTTCTCCAATGGATGAAAGTGAAAAGTGAAAGGTAAGTCGCTCAGTCATGTCCGACTCTCAGCGACCCCATGGACTGCAGCCTACCAGGCTCCTCAGTCCACAGGATTTTCCAGGCAAGATCAACTATAAAACATGGTTGGGGTGTTGCAATTTGCGATATCACCTGAGTAAAAAAGAAGCAATTCATAGGAATGACTGTTACTTTTAATCCTATCAGGAGAAGAAAACGTTCCAAAAACATTGCCCAGGGTGTGTGGCTTTCTCAGGCATTGGGTGCTGTCTCTGAAAGTAGATATAACCCTGATTGGCATAAAAAGACGTTAAGAGGTTTCAGTCTTACTAGTTAATTTTTTTCGACATTTGTTCCCACATATTGTTAATATTAAACTTTCCATATTGCCATCTTTATATACTGCATCATGAAATACATATGGAAATAGGCAAGGTCCCTCTTTAGTCCAAGTGGAATCTGAGTTTGCTGATACCTTTAGTTCAAGTAACAACAATATGAGGTTCAGTTTTTTCTCATTGTTAGAGGGTTCCAGCTGGTTTTGGGCAAGATTCCTCTTTGGTTCTGTTAAGCATAGTCCTGATCTTATAATGGAAATACACTTGGCATGAACAGCATTCTTATTAAAAATAATAGGGGGAATGATATGTTATGGATACAACATCCCTATTTTGATCAGTGTATTCAACCTCTGTGCCAATCAATTTTTTCTCCCTTATTCAGAATGAAATTGATTTGCATTCATACATTCTCAGTAGGGGCAAAAATTGGTTTCTTGGGAGATACAAAAATCTAAGCCATAAAACATTTAAAAATTCTTGGCTGTACATTCTAAAAACAAAACACCAAAAACTTTTCAAAGTCTGAAACAAATATATTTAAGAAGAAATACAGGGGCTAAATTTATATTTAAAAGCCATTTATAAGCCCAGAAATAAATGGTTGCATATAAAGTCAAATTATTTTCAACAAGGGTGCCAAGATCATTCAATGGCAAAAATAGTCTTTTGAGGACATTATGCTAAGTGAAATAAGCGAGTTACAAAAAAGACACCTTAACACTACTGAACTGTACACTTAAAAATGGCTAAGATGGTAGATTTTATATTATGTGTATTTTACCACAATTAAAAAAAACTGTTTAAAACCTTCATAAAATATTAATTTATTCCCTGTTACAATATTTGTTTGCTCGTAAGTGACTACAGCCATGGCATTTCACCAGAGTGTAAAAATCTCAGTTGTACAGCTCTTCCCGATCCAGGATCGAACTCAAGCCTCTTTTGTCTCCTGCATTGGCAGGTGAGTTCTTTACCGCAAGCGCCACCTGGGAAGCCCCCAGACAGATATAAAGTATAGCTATGATATTAAAATTTCATGGCAGGGGAGGGACACTAAGGGGAAAAAATGTCTAAAAAAAAGACCTCTGAGATGGGGAAGGTAAGGAAAAACAAGTTGAGAAATACTCTTTTTCCTTAATGAGTTACTGCTTTGTACTTCAAAGGGGCTTCCCTTGTGGCTCAGCTGGTAAACAATCCACCTGCAATGCTGGAGACCTGGGTTCAATCCCTGCGTTGGGGAGATCCCCTGGAGAAGGGAAAGGCTACCTACTCCACTCCAGTATTCTGGCCTGGAGAAGTCCATGGACTATATAGTCCATGGGGTTGCAATGAGTTGGACACAACTGAGCGACTTTCACTCACTCACTCACTTCAATTGGACAGACTCATGTCTAATGGTTAGACTGGAAAAAAGCAAAATAATCTACAGTAGGGTTTCTCAGCATTTGGACATTTGGGGCCAAAATAGTTCTTTGTCATGGAGGGGGCTGTCCTGTATATGGTAGAATGTTGAGCAGCCTTCCTGGGTTGGGAAGGAAATCCCTGGAGAAGGAAATGGCTACCCGCTCCAGTATTCTTGCCTGGGAAATCCCCTGGAAGAGGAGCCTGGAGGGCTACAGTCCACAGGGTTGCAAACGGTCTGACATGACTGAGCCACAAACACACAGACACACACAGACACAGACACACACAGACACACAGACACAGACACACACACACTGGCCTCTGCCACTAGAGTCCACTAGCACCTCCAGTCCAGATATAACAACCCCATTTATCTCCAGACATCCACTTGGGGCAAAACCACTACTCCACAATTAATGCAAGTTAATCATAACTTGGACAAAGGGTAGGTTCTGAATAGGGGCTCAGGCTCAGGTGTCTCAGCCCTGGCAGGTATCAACAGGTGTTCTTTTCAGCTGTGACCTGTGTATGAATGCTTTATATTAAATGATGATCTCTGTGACAAAGGAATGCCATGCCTCCTGAACCTGTTTGGGAAGCTTTGGGAAGGTATCATTACTTCTATTGTTAGCCAAAGAATCTGGTGATGACAACAAAGTTTAAATGTTTGGGAGGGGTGGGGGAGGCAAACAGTCAAATTAAACTGGAAGAAAAATGAATTCACAGCTCAGGCCTAGAGTTCTTGCTAACATGGTCTTGCTAACACGGCTAGTGGAGGTGATGGAATTCCAGTTGAGCTATTTCAAATCTGAACAGATGATGCTGTTAAAGTGCTGCACTCAATATGCCAGCAAATTTGGAAAACTCAACAGTGGCCAGAGGACTGGAAAAGGTCAGTTTTCATTCCAAGCCCAAAGAAAGACAATGCCAAAGAATGTTCAAACTACTACACAATCGCATTCATCTCACACACTAGCAAAGTAATGCTCAAAATTCTCCAAGCCAGGCTTCAACAGTAGGTGAAATGTGAACTTCCAGATGTTCAAGCTGGATTTAGAAAAGGCAGAAGAATCAGAGATCAAGTTGGCAACGTCCATTGGATCATCGAAAAAGCAAGGGAGTTCCAGTAAAACATCTACTTCTGCTTTATTGATTATGCCAAAGCCTTTGACTCTTGGATCACAACAAACTATGGAAAATTCTTAAAGAGATGGGAATATCAGACCACCTTACCTGCCTCTTGAGAAATCTGTATGCAGGTGAAGAAGCAACTGTTAAAACTGGAAATGGAACAACAGACTGGTTCCAAATCGAGAAAGGAGTACGTCAAGGCTGTATATTGTTACCTTGCTATTTAACTTATATGCAGAGTACATCATGCAAAATGCCAGGATGGATGAAGCACAAACTGGAATCAAGATTGCCAGGAGAAATATCAATAATCTTAGATATGCAGATGACACCCCCCTTATGGCAGAAAGAAGAACTAAAGAGCCTCTTGATGAAAGTGAAAGAGGTGAGTGAAAAAGTTGGCTTAAAACTCAACCTTCAATAGCAACCCACTCCAGTATTCTCCCCTGGAAAATCCCATGGACAGAGGAATCTGGTAGGCTACAGTCCATGGAGTCACAAACAGTCAAACATGACTGAGTGACTTCACTTTCACTTTTCAGAAAACTAAGATCCTGGCATCTGGTCCCATCACTTCATGGTAAATAGATGGGGAAACAGTGGAAACAGTGTCAGACTTTATTTTCTTGGGCTCCAAAATTACTGCAGATGGTGACTGAAGTCATGAAATTAAAATATGCTTGCTCCTTGGAAGAAAAGTTATGACCAATCTAGACAGTATATTAAAAAGCAGAGACATTACTTTGCCAACAAAGGTCCATCTAGTCAAGGCTATGGTTTTTCCAGTGGTCATGTATGGATGTGAGAGTTGGACTATAAAGAAAGCTGAGCGCTGAAGAACTGATGCTTTTGAGCTGTGGTGTGGGAGAAGACTCTTGAGAGTCCCTTGGACTACAAGGAGATCCAACCAGTCCATCCTAAAGGAAATAAGTACTGAATATTCATTGGAAGGACTGATGCTGAAGCTGAAACTCCATACTGACTCCAATCAGTTCTTCACTTGATGTGAAGAACTGACTTATTGGAAAAGACCCTGATGCTGGGAAAGATTGAAGGCAGGAGGAGAAGGGGATGACAGAGGATGAGATGGTTGGATGGCATCACCAACTCAATGGACACGAGTTTGAGTAAACTCCGGGAGTTGGAGTTTCCTCAACTCCGACTTCCCTGTCAGGGAAGGACAGGGAAGTCTGGCGTGCTGCAGTCCGTGGGGTTGCAAAGAGTTGGACATGACTGAGTGACTGAACTGAACATGGCTAATGTGCTTTTATTTCACAGTTCACGTTTAAATTACAAGACAGTGCACAAGTTTTTATCAATCTATATTATTTATTGAGGGAACAAGTGTCTACCACTGTGCAGATAATGCAGGCATGTGCAACCTTGTTTTCACTCTATGGGGTGTGGAATATGTTTAGGACTTAAAATACACTCATCCACTCACACCACTAGCATTTGACTAATTGCTGACAGTGATTGTGTGGATTCATATGAAGATGAAACCATCAATATGGGCTCTACTCCTATACTGGGTTTAATAGTGTCCCCCCTCCCCAAAATTTATTTACACTCAGATCCATGTGATCTTATTTGTAAACACTGGGTTTACAGATGTAATTTGTTAAGATGAAGTCATATTAGACTTCTTGTTGTTCAGTTACTAAGCTGTGTCTGACTCTCTGCCACCTCACGGCCAGTATCACACCAGGCTTCCCTGTCCTTCACCATCTCCCAGAGTTTGCTCAGACTCATGTCCATCAAGTCAGTGATGTTATTGGACTAGGGTGGGTCTAAACCCAATGACTAGAATCCTCACTAGAAGGCCATATGAAGACACAGAGAGACAGAGGGAACGTGACCACGTGAAGATGAGCGATTTGGAAAGATGTATCCTCCCAGCCAGGGAATGACAAGGAAACCACCAGAATCTAGGCGAGGCATGGATAGAGAAGGACAGGCAAGCCTGGCACACTGCAGTCCATGGGGTCTCAAAGAGTCAGACATGATTTAGCAGTAGCCTCCAGAAATATGAGAGAATACATTTCTATTGTCTTAAGCCATCTTGTTTTGTGATACTCCGTTAAGGCAGCCCGAGGAATCTAACGTAATTCCTACGTGGGGATTTCATCAAAATGCTGAAGAGAGAAGAGGCGATGAGTGAATTCTAGATGAAAATCAAGGTGAAGGAAAACAGGGAGCAAAGAGTTTCCAGGACATAGGTGTGGGTGGTGAGAAGTGGGAAATTAGTGTGACACATGGTTCATGTTGATGATGAATGAGCTCTGTCTGGGTAGGTAGGACGGGCTGTCCTGTCTGTGCACACCCTGGGAAGGGACACACAAGAGTTTCCAATCTGCAGAAACAAATGCAAGTCAAGGCTTTACCTCCTCAGGGCTATCTGCATATTTCTCTACCTGATTTATTTTCTATTCCTTCTCATGCTGCTTGCTATTTCCTGCTGAAAAATATTTTCACTTTATGTCTTTGTTGCCAACATATATGTTTTATTCATGCTCTCATGGTGATGTATCAGTGAATTAATTCTGCCTTCAAGGAAGACGCAGTCTTTGATAAACTTCCCTTTGTATTCTCTAGAACAAAACTACACTGGCTTTGAGCTTGTTACACAAGTGGTTCTGAAATAGGAGTGAATGATGCTACTTAGGGACTTCTGTGTGGGAAATTCAGTACTTTTTAACAGATTTATTAATGTGTTTGGTTCTAAAAATGTGGTATAAGAGATGTGATGAAAAATCTAGATACAGTACTCTGAACCTTTTTAGAGGATGGATTACATTTATTTTAGGGGTCATGAATTTTTAGAAATGTTAGCATGTTGTAGTTGGTTTTCTTTCTTTCTATATAATTCTTTGCTGCTGTTCCAATCCAAAAAATGTTACTAGACAAACCACAACTGTACAAAATAATAATTCATTCACTTTTGTGCAGCTCCTCCCCAACATTCCTCCCTTTAAAAAAAAAAGTGATTTGAGGGACTTCCCTAGGGGTCCACTGGTTAAGATTCCATGCTTCCAATGCAGGGGTTGCAGGATCGATCCCTGGTTGGGGAACTAAGATCTCACAAGCTGCAGGGTGCAGCCAAAAAGTAAATAAATAAAATAAAAAGCGTTTAATATTAGTTATATTACAAAACCACTATAATAAGTCTAGTTAACATCTGTCATCACACATACAGAAATTTTTTTTTCTTGTGGTGAGAACTTACAAGATTTTTTCTTAGCAACTTTCAAATATGCAATACAGTACTATTAACTATAGTTGCCATGCTGTACGTTTCATGCCCAGGACTTATTTGATGACTGGAAGCTTGTACCTTTGAACTACCTTCATCCATTTTGCCCACCCCTCACTCCCACCTCTGTTCTCTGTATCTATAATCTTTTAGTTTTATTTGATGTTGTTGCTGTTTTATTTTTTAGATTCCACATATAAATGAGATAGTATGATATTTATCTTTCTCTTACTTCACTTAATGCCCTTGAGGCCCATCCATACTGTCATAAACGATAAGATTTAATTTTTTATGGCTGAGTAGTATTCCATTTTGTTTGTGTGTGTCTATTGCATTTCTTTATCCATTCATCTATTTATGGGCACTTGGGTTGCTTTTGTATCTTAGCTATTATAAACAATAGACAATGCTGCAATGAATATGAGGGTACATATATCTTCTTGAGTTAGTGTTTTCATTTTCTCAGATAGAAATCCAGAAGTGGAATTGCTGGATCATATGATAGTTCTGTTTTTAATTTTTTGAGAAAACTCCATGTGGCTTCCCATAGCAGTTGTATCAATTTACATTAACACCAATAGTGTACGACTTTCCTTTTCTTTACATCCTTGCCAACATCTGCTATTTCTTATCTTTTTGTTAGTAGCCACCATAGGTATGAGGTGATGTCTCATTGTGGTTTTGATTTTCATTTTCCTTATGATTAATGACGGTGAGCACCTTTTCATATGCCTGTTGTCCATTGGTATGTCTTTGGAAAAGTGTCTATTCAGATCCTCTGCCCATTTTTTAAATCAGATGGTTTTTTGGTGTTGGTTTTTTTTTTTTTTGCTATTGAGTTGTATGAGTTCTTTATATATTTTGGATATTAACCCTTTATCAGATATATTTTCTCCCATTCAGTAAAGTAATATTGAAAAATAAAAAAAGGTGTGGGGAGCAAACCTTCATGGAACACATACGGAGCAACAAGATGCTATTCTTATCTTAGTCTATGGCCATACCACCTTGAATGTGCCCAATCTGGTCTATTCTAGACTTACACTGTGCCCTGCTGCACTTTTGTAAGCAAGTCCAGTCTGCTCCACTAGACCCTAAGTTCTTGGGGTGGAGGTTGGTGTACCTCTGTGCTCTTCCTAGTGCCTAGAAAGTGTATTGCTAAGAGCACCTTGATGCCTGGGAAGCGGTCTGGCCAGCAGAGCAATTGTGGACTTTGACCCTGGACAAGTCCTTGAATTCTGCCTCTCTACCACTGTGCCCCCCACAGTCTGTGCTTTAGTGTCTTCACCTGAAAAACAGCAGCCACTGCTGCTGCTGTCCTGAGGATTACAAGAACATAGTATCAAGTTCACGCACAGATTAACCCTCAACAAAGGTTCCTGCCTTTTCCCCTTCTTACCATTACATCTCACCACTGTTAAGATTCCTCTATACATCCGGAGGCTGCACAAGTCTTTTCACTGAAAACGTGCAGCCAAAAGTGTCCATCATGCAATAACTTGTCTCTTTAGTCGCTAGAGTTTCTATCTTTGAACTTCATTCATTTATCTTTAATCTGAACCCAGAATCCAAGTTTCAAATCTTCTGGCTGCTGGTGCTCTTTCTCAGACGTCATTCCTTGTTTGGGTAAGTGACTTGGCAGAAGATGGTGAGCAGGGAGGGTGAGGTGGAGAAACTGGGAGAAGAGACTCTGGATCTCATTCAACACAACTTGCAGTCAAGAGGAAAGGGGGCTCAGTATTTCTAAAAAAAAAAGTAAGTGATGTGTTATTTGACCAAAACATGAGTTCATTTGATGTTGTTGCCCTTAGACACTTCATCCTTTTTCTCCTCATGTTCTTCCCTGATAGTCCAGGGAGAGTATTTAGAATGGTCTCTTTATGCAGGTGGCTCAGCTGGTAAAGAACCTGCCTGTAATGTGGGAGACCTGGGTTTGATCCCTGGGTTGGGAAGATCCCCTGGAGAAGGGAAAGGCTACTCACTCCAGTATTCTGGCCTGGAGAATTTCATGGACTGTATAGTCGAGGGGGTCGCAAAGAATTGGACACGATTGAGCAATTTTCACTTTTCACTTTATGCAGGTATTTAAAAAAATACTTCCCAATTACTACCCCAACTATCTTGGGAATAAACGGTTGAGAGCATGTAGTGACAGAGTTGCCTAGAGCAGTTCTCAAGTTTCTTTTAGTTTAGGGGAGTAAGTTAAATTGTTAGACAGCTTAGTAGGGAGTTAAGCTGTCTAGGTTCAAAACCTGGTTCTGAGGACTTCCCTGGTGGTCCAGTGGTTAAGAATGCTCCCAATGCTGGGGATGTGGCTTCTATCCCTTAGTCAGGGAACTAAGATCCCACATACTTTGGGGCAACTAGGTCACGTGCCACAACTACACAGGCTGCAAGAAGATCTCACGTGTTGCAATTAAGACCTGATGCAGCCAAAAATAATATTTAAAAACAAACACACCAATCACCCCTCTCCCCCCAAACCTAGTTGTTTCTAAGCTTTCCTGGCCTCCATTTCCTCATCTGTAAAGTGAGGACAGTGGTAATCACATATGGTTGCTATGAGGATGAATGAGAGAGTCCATGTAAAATACCCCGAAGCCAGTGGAGAATTACCATTGTTATCATCCAGGTAATCTGAAGTCCACTGACTTTCCCATTGGCAATGTGCCATAAGTTCTTTAATTTGGGCAGTAAAGTCTTTCATCTTTTTAGGAGCACTGCTGTAGCTCTCCTGGCTGGATGCTTAGCAGGAGCTCTGTGGTTCCTATTGTAACCATATGCTGTCTTTCCAAAGCACAATGTCTTTGGTCCACACATATTTGCTGAAATCCAGCCACATCAGAAGAAGCAGGGAGAAGACTTTTTTTCCCATTAAAAGGCTCTGTCTAGCATTTCTTCTCGGAGAAGGCAATGGCACCCCACTCCAGTACTCTTGCCTGGAGAATCCCATGGACGGAGGAGCCTGGTGGGCTGCAGTCCATGGGGTCACGAAGAGTCGGACACAACTGAGCGACTTCACTCTTACTTTTTCACTTTCATGCACTGGAGAAGGAAATGGCAACCCACTCCAGTGTTCTTGCCTGGAGAATCCCAGGGACGGGGGAGCCTGGTGGGCTGCCGTCTTTGGGGTCGAACAGAGTCAGACACGACTGAAGGGACTTAGCAGCAGCAGCAGCACAGTTCTGGGTATTGGGATGACAAATGACAATTGTCCTCTATAATGGTTCTGCATGCCAAGGTACAAAACTGGCCAGGACCTGTGCTAGATGTATCTGTGTAGAATTGAGTTTCATTCTTGTTGTAGATCCAAAATCTGCATTTTACATTTCCATCCCTTGATACAGAAATGGCCATGAGATGTGATGAAATGTCTCAAAATCCTTCCTTCTTCCTTTAGCAATATTTTTGCTTTTTAAAACCTTTTCAAAGAGGCAAAAGAGTGATATTTAGCATATCAGACAGATAATGAACACTCATGAAATCACACTGTATTATCAATAGTTCATATATTTTTTGGATTAAATTGAGGAAATATTTATCATTTTTCCTGAGACGTAGTACAAATTGAAAAATATAAAATATTCAAGAGACATATGCAGATAGAAAATACACAATGGCTGAAGAAGAGGTGGAATTTAGGAGTGCTAAAGATAGGCTCAATGTAGCAGGCCAAATAATGTCCCCGGAATACAAATTCAAGCTTCCCAGGTGGCTCAGTGTTAAGAATCCACCTGTCTATGCAGGAGACTTGGGTTGGATCCCTGGGTGGAGAAGATCCCCTAGAGAAGGAAATGGGAACCCACTCCAGTATTCTTGGGAATGCCTGGGAAATCCCATGGACAGAGGAGTCTGGTGGGCTTACTGACTCAAAAACAACAAAGATATTTTCATGTCCTAGTCCACTATGGAAAGAGGATTTTGTGATTAAGTGGGATTTTGAGATGAGATTATATTGGCTTACTTGGGTGGGTCCCAAATGCAAATACATGTATCCTTAGAAGAGGAGGGCAGAGGGAAATTCAACTGCACACAGAGGAGGTGAAGAGAGGATGGAGCACAGTGTTAAAGATGCTGGTCTTGAAGACTGATGTGGCCACAAGCCTAGGAATGCTGGCCTTTGCCAGAGCAGCAAGAGGCAAGATTCTCCTCTAGGGCCTCTAGAGGGACAGTGGTCTTGTTGATATCTTGGTTTTGGCTCAGTGATACTGATTTTAGACTTTTGGCCTCTAGAACTGTGAGAGAATGTATTTCTGGTGTTTTAAGCCACCCAGTTTGCGGTAATTTGCTGCAAGAGCAACAGGAAACTAAAACACCCATTTAAATGAACGGCAAGGAGGACAACCACTCTTTTCTATGTTCTACCATCTCTTGGCATGTTGCTTTCTAGTACACCTTCTGGTTCAGTGTCACTTTTAACTTATATGTTCCTTTATTTTCTTTTGCATTCTTTTGAATGCCAGATGGCACATAGCTTTTATTTTTTTTTAAGTTTATTTGGATACTGGTGTTTTGATTATGGTGGAATATGGGTGGTGGAGTCTCCCTCACTTATTTATCTGATGAGGTTATTATCTTCATTTGTTCACTATAGTGGACTAAGTCGTTAGCATCATCCCTTCACAATAAGACAATAATGCATGTTGACTCATCATGTTTTCTTAAAATTAAACCCTAGTTACATAAACAGATTTGTAGGCTCCTTCAGAAGTTTCAAAAGAGAGACCAACTGCATCTAATTTAGTCTGTCTCCTCCTTAGGGTGGGTCCTTTCCACAGGCGCCTTATGCTGCCCATTTCATTTAGATTCTTCCTGATTCCATTCTCAGGGCTTTATCTTCCAAGTCGTTATGGCCTTAAATACCATCCATATGGGATAGAACACAACTTTCTATCTCATCTTCAGCCTGCAGCTTTCCCCCCAACTTCGGACTCCTTGCCGACAACTTCCTGCTAGACGTAGCTCCTCGGAAGTCTATAATAGACAGCTCCGACTCAACTAGGCTCATCTCCATGAGAGCATTCACTCATCATCATCCAGGCTGTCTACTTCCTCATTTGTAAACAGTTAAGTTCCACAGGACAAGGCCAATGTCATGTTCTGTGCACTACTCCCAGCACATAGCACACTGCTAGCCACATGGCCAGCAGACAAGAAATACTCTTGTAGAGAAGGCAATGGCACCCCACTCCAGTCCTCTTGCCTGGAACAGTCCTCTTGCCTGGAAAATCCCATGGATGGAGGAGCCTGGTAGGCTGCAGTCCATGGGGTCGCTAGGAGTCGGACACGACTGAGCGACTTCACTTTCACTTTTCACTTTCTTTTTTTTTTTTTTTAAACTGTTGAGTTACTGTTTGAGTATTTTCTCCTAGTCTGTGGTTTTTCTTTTAGTCATCTTAAAAGGCCTTTCATAGAGCAAAAGTTCTAAATTTTTATTAAGTTCAATTTATCAAAAATTTTCTTTTATGGATTGTGCTTTTGATGTCAAATTTAAGAACTCTTTACCTAATCTTAGATCCTGAAGGTTTTTTTCAAGTCCATGAGTCATGGACTTGAATTCATAATTAAATCTTTAGGGAAAAATTTGGGAGAAAACCTTCAGGATCACTTTTCACTTTCATGCATTGGATAAGGAAATGGCAACCCACTCCAGTATTCTTGCCTGGAGAATCCCAGGGACAGGGGAGCTTGCTAAGAGGCCGTCTATGGGGTCGCACAGAGTCGGACACGACTGAAGCGACTTAGCAGCAGCAGCAACGAAGGAACAAATAAACCCAGCTGCATCCTCCCCTTGGCGCTGGATCTTTGCGGGGTAGGCTAGACTGCTCCTTTAGAGAGGAGTGAAGAAAGGGGTCTATGTTTCCTCATTTGACAGAGACTTAGTGATGAAGCCATTTTCTTTTTCCCTCCAGGTCCTCGTAGTAACTTTGGATTGCTCAGAATCCTAAGCCTTTGGTGCAGGCAGACTGGTGGTGGCAAGCCCGGGCCTGGCCACCGGGGTCCTCGGGGTCCCTGTGAGGACGGCCGTGTGTCGGGACGTGTGCAGTCCCGGTGGTCGTGCCAGCGAGAACCGAAGTCGGGGCTCCCGGGCGAACACATCTCGGAGCCAGGGCGGCCCGGGTCGGGGCCCTCCGGGCGTCTGAGGCCGGAGTCGTGGTCCTCCTGTGGAGGCGCGTCGGGGGTCTGCGCAGTCGGGGGTCGCGGCCCTCGGCGACGGCGCGGGTCCCGGAGGTCGCGCGGCCGGCGCCGCCCGACGTCACTTCCGACCGGAGCCAAGATGGCGGTGGCGCGACCGCGGGCGCCGGGGCGGGCGGAGCGGTGGCGGCGGTTCGGGCGGCGGCTCTCCGCGCTCTGAGGCGCGGGGCGCGGCGGGTGCAGCCAGGTAAGAAGCAGCCAGGGCGGGTGGCTTCCGGGACGGCGGCGGGCTCCGCTCCGGGACTCCAGTCTCTGTCCGCGAGGAGCGAGGCGGCGGCGGCGGCGGCGGCGGGAGCGACACGCCGGGGACCCGGGCGCGCAGGGCCGGGCGGGCCGGCGGCGCGCCCCCTTCGAGGTCTCAGCGTCCCGCGCTCGCGGGGCCCCCTGCAATGAGGCGCGGCCCGCGGGCGGCCGGAGTCCGTTCCTCCCGCGCTGAGCACCCGGGCCCGGCCTTGGGCCCCGGCGCGGGGAAGTTGTGGGGTCCGCTTTGTCGCCGTTGGTTAGCCGCGCGCCCCGCGGGGAGTACGCGGGTGGGCTGCCGGGCGGCGGCGCCGGGCGGGCGGCTGCGACTCCAGCGGGATCCCAATCCCGGGTCCGCGAGGGTGCCCACCGGTCCCAGGGCCGTTCCAATTTCAAGTGGTCTTGCTCTTTTTTTGTGTTCCAACAGAACGTGTCTCTCACACTTGCATTCTGAATTTGTTCAGTGTTTCGCGTCTTTGTGTTTCCTAAATCCACAAAGTGTAGTTTAAGCTCGGAAACGTTCTCCCTCCATAATCCCATCACAGACCCACCGGTGTTTTGTGTTTAACAGCGCATTTATCTCTTACGCATTTTGTTACTGAAGATGCCCACGAACCTATATTTGATGGTAGCAAGAAAGACAGAAAGTCGACCAAGCAGGTCAGCGTCTTTCCCCTCACCTCCGTGGTGGCTCCCGACCCACGCGTAAACCCCTGTCCACCGTGTGTCCAGACACGAGCTTCGGAAACAATTCCACGTTGACCCGGGGAGTCCACAGTACCTCCACTACGCAGCTGTAATTTCCCCAGAGAGAGGACACGCATGCTGGCCCCTCATCTTCCATTGAGCGTTGTTGTTGGGGTTTTGGTTTTATTTCAGAACGCGTTTTGGTGAATCCCAGTTAAGTCTTTTAAATCCCTCTGATCAGACACTAAAATGGCCCTACCCAGAAGGCGATTAAAATATTAAAGGTTTTGTTTACTACAGGTTTATTGTTAAAAGCAGTCACAGTCTTTTAATAACAAACAGACCTTTTCAGTGGTTCTCTTAAGATGCCAGACTTCGTCTCGATTTGATCAGTTGCATGCAAGTATGTTGGGGAAATGTAGGCCTTTAAACCTTTTTTTTTAAAACATGTTATGAAATGTGCTGTATAGATATTAAGGAGGAGGAACTGAGAGACATATTGTATGTTACTTTTTAGTAGGGTCTTGTTTTTGAGGTGGCATGCAGCTGCCCCTTCGTTCTCCTGTAGGCTTCCTTACAAACACTCGTTTGCCCACATTGTTTACACGTAGAATCTCAGTATAGCCTTGAGAGGATCTTTAAAGAAAGTCCAGCTCTCATTTCAAGCATTGGAAACTGAGATTGAAATTCATAGTGGGACTGATGTTTGTGCACAGCTTCTAGTATTCCAGGGCTCTTTTTACACATCTTTTTTGGTTTGGTTTAAATAAGTTAATATATTTGAAGTGCTTAGAAAATCACCAAGTGCATAATCAAAGCGCTCAGTAGAGGTTCGTTTTTGTTGATTCTGAAGATGTTTTTTTTTTTCATTGAAAAGTCGGCAGGTTCACATGTGTTTTTTCTCATTTTGTGGACAGTTCCTGAAACAACTGGGCGTAAATCTGTAATAACGTGTTAGTTTTGTAAGTACAAAATGGAACAAAAGATTCTCATTCTAGGAGAGTTTGAAAATGGAGAAAAACACAAAGAAGGAATAGAAATAGAAATTCCCTTCCCACTCAGATAACCACTGTGAACATTTTGGCAGACCTCCTCCTTTCTGTCTCTTGGTGTGCATGTGTATGTTTTCTTTCCTTGTTTATATTTATTCACTTCTGTATGTTTGCGCTTTGTACAGGATAGATATAATATGCTATATATTGTTTGTAATCTCTCTTCCTTTATGATATTGTGAGCGTATATCCTTGCCACTAAATCTTCAATGCGATTTTTAATGGCCACATTGTGTTGGGTGGGCCATACTTTATTTATCAATTCCGTATTGATCAGTAAGGTTTCAACAGCTTGAGATTTTCTTTTCGTTAAGATTTGTTTAAAAGTTTTTTCTATTATGGATTTTCAAGCCCTGTCATCTTTTAAGATACGTGAAAAATGTAAATTATGTTTTTTAGCCTCTAAAGACTCATTTTTCCTGCCAGTGCAGTTTGAAGAAATAGCCCTCCATTTCAGCTCCGTTTTATTCTCCCTCATCTGGGTCTGTGCAGTTAGACATATATCTGCACAAATATTCTTTTGATGATTATTTTACCTTAGATGTTTGTTTATTCATGGGACTGTTTCTTTAAGCTGCCCATCTCTTTTCAAGTTCCAGATCTGATTTACAAACCTTTTAAGTCCTGTTAAATCATAGACTTTCCGGGATGGAAAGCACCTTAGGTTATTTACTATTTTCATGTCTTCTGACTTGCTTTTCATGCTATTTTTAATCCTTGCACAGAAGAAAAAAAAAGCCCATGGGCTGCCTTAGAAAACTCCGTAGTGGGGAGCAAAGAGGGAGTAGGTGGACAGTGGGGGAAATTGTCAAGCTTGTGTGGCAACATGTAGATCCAGGGAGTTTCCAGGTGATGGGGACGTTACCCGACAGTGGTGACTGCAGATCCTGCTGACATCTGTCCAGGGCTGTGCAGTTTGCCTAGAGCTCATCAGCTTTGCCTTCGCTCCTCCGAGCGTTTGCTTAGAGGTCTGGGATACTGTTCTGGCTCTCTCCCTTTGAAATTGGATGCTTATACTTATAGCCAATAATATCATCTTCATAGGGTGACTGTAAGTAGTACTTAGATCCCATTGAAACAAGGTTTCTTATCCTCAACATGGTTGTGGGGCTGGATCATTCTTTGTTGTGGGAGCTGTCCTGTACCCTGTAGGATATTTGGCAGCATCCCTGACCTTTGCCCACCAGATGCCAGTGGCACCCGCCGCCCCCTCCCCCCACAACTTGTGACAATCCATAAACCCTCCAGACATTGCAAGATGTCCCTTTAGGGCAAAATCACCCTTTAGGGTGAATACCCCAGTTTTTAGCCACTGCTTTAAAGGAAGGCCCATCTCACTGGATGGTTGAATCATAGAAGCGGTTTATGGAATCTGTTTAGTCAAAGAACTATTAAGAATATATGCCGCTGGTTTATGTGAAGTTCCACTTGAAGCCAGGGAATAGGCTTGTTACAGGTAGAAGTTCTTTTCCTGAGTTTGGTTTTATGACTTTGTCCCTTTGATTTTTTTTTTTTTTAATCTTCTTGCCGTGCTGCATGGCACATAGGCTCTTTGTTCCTCCGTAAGGGATTGAACCTGTGCCTCCTACATTGGCAATGCAGTCTTAACCATTGTACTACTAGGGCACTCCCGATTTTATGACTTTGTTGAATGGTCACTTTCAGCAGTTTTGCTTTGGTGCCCCTTTCATGGCAAGAGATAAAGGAACTTGAGGTAACATGGAAACTTTGGAGAAGTTTTCCTGATATAGGATCAGCATTCCCAGTATGTAGATTAAATGATTATGAACTTTAAATTTTCATAGACTTGAAACATGGTGAATAATTTAAGCTTGTGGTCTATTATACTGCATAGCACAAAAACAGCGGTCTTCTAGAAAATGGAACTTAGTGGAGCAGCCCCTTGAATACTGCAGGAAGAAGCCTAATTTTTTCTAAAATTCCCTTTTTAAAAAAAAAAAAAAAAAACGAAAAAAAAAAAAAACCAATTCAGGGTTATGAACTGAAAGTGAAAAATTTGTCCTGAAGAAATAAAATTTACTTTTGCAGTGTTTAGCTAACTTTGTTACTTTATAACTTAAAGATAGGTTATTGATATTTGTGACAAACCTGCACCTTCCCCTGGGGAAAAATGTAAGTTGTCAAGTCTTCATTTGAATTCTTTAAAAGAATAGATAGTATAGATTGAATTTTTATCGTGGCATAAGTAGTCTTTAATAAGTTGTAATAGTAATAATAATAATGTTAGAACTCACTGATAAAAAAAAAAAAGAGAGGTGCTCTTAAACCACATTTGGTAATGGAGTTGTTTTCTGAATGACAGAATATCTGAATGTACAGAATCACATTCATTCACTGGAATGAATGCTTATGTCATTTAACTGTTCTTTCTTAAAGAGAATGCCTTTCTTTCCCTACCTCCACTTCCCTGAAGCATGAATTAGATTTATTGTATGTAATAAAAATGTGGTTCTTTTGGAGTGAAATATGCTTATAATATTTTTCTCAGTACAGTATAATATTTTTTCTTAGATTCTTGGTTCATGTCATCTACTCTGTTTTCATTTATTAGTCCTTTGGAACATGCAACTGAATACTTATATATTTGCCAGCCATTTCGGTGAAAAGAATATTTTGTACCTCTTGCAATAAATCATATGATAGGCTTTGCTTTGAAAGAGCTAAATTATTTCTTGGCATAGCTTGCCTGAAATATGGAAAGCAAAATGCAACTGTTAGTTTGATTACAATGGGCAGCCTGTCTGGAAATTGGTAACACCTACAGATTTTATATATGCTTGTATGTAGTTCCACTAAGACTACGTTAAATTCTGGTGGGAAAATTTTCTGGCATTTTCAAGTAATTTAAATGATGCCATCAATATTTGAAAAGAGTTGTGAGATTCATCAGCCCTTATTATATACAAGTATGAATGCTGCCCATTTCATAAGGCCTTTTAAGACCACGTAAATTAAACATACATTGGAGGATCAGTATGAAAACTAGATCCTAAATATTTCCCATTCCATGAGATTTATTTTCGGGACTTTGTCATCATCCTGAAAGGCCTAATATTAAAGTATACCTAAAAGAAGGAATTTTAAAAAGGAAGGAGTCTTAGGACAGATGTGTGAAGCTCTGTTAACCTCTTGTTAGAGGTTGTTGAGCAGCTCAGTTCCCTCGTTTTGGGAGATGAATATTGTGTCAGTGCAATTCTCTGATAATAGAGTGCTGCCTTGATATACAGAATGAACTATATCCCAGGTGTGTTCAGGGACGGCATTATTTCTGGCAGTGGGAGGGGTAGGACAGTTATCCTCTCTCCTCTTTGTATTTGAAAGTGACTACAGTGATTACCTCTATCTTTTATTCAGATATTTTAAGATGAACAGATGAATATGTGAGCAAGCAATTTGAGATTCTTTAGGTTTTTCAAAAACAATACTAGCATTTTGCTTAAATTTTTTATTTAAAGGTTTTTTTTTTTTTTTTTTTTTTGAGGGATGTTGTTGTTCTTTAGTCTGTAAGTCACTTCCGACTCTTTTGCAACCTGTGTACTGTAGCCCGCCAGGCCCCTCTGTCCATGGCATTTCCTAGGCAAGAACCCTGGAGTGGGTTGCCATTTCCTTGTCCAGGGAGTATTCCCTACCCAGGGATCCAGCCCACATCTCCTGCATTGGCAGGCGGATTCTTTACCACTGAACCACCAGGGAAGTCCATTGAAGGCTAATGTGGCACAAGGGTTTCTTGGAAGAGAAATTCTTCCAGGTTATTTCTGAGTCCTAAAGTTTTTTTGCTTATCCCATCCTCCCTCTACTGAACATGGTGAAAGGGGAAACATTTTTCCTACTTTATTCCATGCCTTTCACAAAGCCCAGTCCTTTGTTTTCTACACTCTTGCTGGGTATTTTTTCCCTTGGGATTTCCTCTGTCTCTGGGTCTTCCCCTGGTGGCTCAGAAGGTGAAGAATCTGCCTGCAATGCAGGAGACCCAGGTTCAATCCCTGGGTCAGGAAGATCCCCTGGAGAAGGGAATGGCTACCCACTCCAGTATTCCTGCCTGGAGAATTCTATGGACAGAGGAGCCTGGAGGGCAACACGACTTAGCGACTAACATGCTTTCCTCTGTCCCTAGGCACCCCCTTGTGGCTGAAGACTTCTAAATCTCAGTCCCCCTCCTTGAAGACAGTCTGTGCTGGGACTTTTTTTCCCGTTTGATGGTGGTTTTCCGTGGATGTCTGGCCCCTCTTCTCAGGGTCTGTAAAATGGAACTCGCCACCTTCCACTTAAATGCTACCTGTACTCCTGGCTTATCTGTCTTTAAAATACACTCATTCTTCTTGCAGTCACATTCCAGATTTTGTTGAACTCATCTTCACCATCTCTTTTTACCTCCTCTTAGGTTAGAAAACACATTCTGTTCATTCTTCCTCTGCAGTGTTAGTCACATTTTTCGTTTCTTTTCTGCTATCATCAGGGTTTCAAAGGTTTATTGCTTATCATCCAGATTCTTAGCCGGCTTGCCTGGCTCCAGTCTTTCTGGCTGCCCTTTCCTCTCCTGCCTCCTCACTCTTAACCTGTCAGTTTAACCTTCCTACACTGTTAGGCCTCACTTGGTTTGTGGCAGTTCTCAAACTTTCTGGGCTGTGTTACCCACCCCAGGGCAAAGCTGCCCTCCTGATGTGCAGCCCTGGAAGCAGGCTGTTTCCCTGGGCTCCTCCTGCCCGCATGCGTTCACTGGCTCTGTTTCTAAGAAAATCCTTGTTTCCATCTTTCTCTAAAGGCCCTCAGGACTTGTGTCAGGAGGGGACTGGGTGGATACTGACTTCTCCTTCACTATCTTTGAGGAACATTTCCTACAGGTCAAGTTTACTTTTAACCTGGAATTCAGACACCACCCTTTATTCTGGGAAAGATTGAAGGCAGGAGAAGGGGATGACAGAGGAATAGATGGTTGGATGGCATTACTGACTCAGTGGACATGATTTGAGCAAACTCCGGGAGATGGTGAAGAACAGGGAAGCCTGGCGTGCTGGTGTCCATGGGGTCACAAAGAGTCAGACACAGCTGAGCGACTGAACAACAGCAGATGCCCCCAAGAACTGTCCCATCTGCAGTGGGACAAAACTGGAGCTCGGCACAGACCCTGACTAGAGGGGCACTGTCTGGCTTACTCCAGCCGCTGGCACCAAGAGGTGGTCCTTCATCCTCTGTGTCATATATTGAGTCCCCAGGTAAGGGGAGGCATTACTCTTTACCTTAAAACCAGAACCACTAATTATTTATTTTGAGAAAATGTGTTGTTCAGTTACTGAGTTGTGGAGAAGTTGAGGAAACATACTTTCCTTTAACAATAAAAATTCATATATGTATAAGAACTCTTTTTTATTAATTTATTTTAATTAGAGGCTAATTAGTTTACAGTAATGTATTGGTTTTGCCATACATTGACATGAATCCGCCACGGGTGTACACGTGTTCCTCATCCTGAACCCCCCTCCCACCTCCCTCTCCATACCGTCCCTCCAGGTCATCCCAGTGCACCAGCCCTGAGCATCCTGTCTCATGCATCTAACCTGGACTGGCGATTCGTTTCACATATGATAATATACGTGTTTCAATGCCATTCTCCCAAATCATCCCACCCTCGCCCCTCTCCCACAGAGTCCAAAAGACTGTTCTATACATCTGTGTCTCTCTACTTAAACTGTAGAGCAGTACACAAACATCACTCTGCAAACAGTTTTTGTTGTTGTTATTTAGTCGCTAAGTCGTGTCCAACTCTTTTGCGACCCCATGAACTGTAGCCTGCTAGGCTCCTCTGTCCATGGGATTTCTCAGGCAAAAATACCGGAGTGGATTGCCATTTCCTTCTTCAGGGGATCTTCCCAACCCAGGGATCAAACCCAGGTCTCCTGCATTGGCAGGAGGATTCTTTACCACTGAGCCACCGGGGAAGCCCCTGCAAACAGTAGGTGTTGCTGTTACTTTAAAATGCTGTTAAGACTAGAAATAGTTACATATTTAGAGGATAGACTCCAAACTTCAGGTTTCATTTAAAGTAGGAGAGTTGCTCCCTACCAAAATAATAATAAACTCTTGGGAGAAAATCTCAAGAAATACACTGATTGTTGACCCTGCCATCTTAGCAAAATATAGTTGTTACTCTTATCTGGTGTAACTTGTAATTTTGCTATAGGTTGTTCACTCACGAGTTTCAGAAATCTCCTTGTCATTTATGTGTAGTTTGTGGAGGGTGAGTTTTCCTATATACTTGATTGTATGGGAGAAACCAGAAAGCCTCTGAGCAGCCACTTGTAAGATGACTATATTGACGCTCAGGTTTGAAAAGATGCGTACTTGAGTGGCAAGACCAGTTCCTCACAGTACTGAAGCTTTCGTCCCCTTTACAGAAAATTCACAAGTATTTTGCAGGGTTCCTGAAAGTCCCTTAATTTTTAGTGTTTAATCACATCAGTTACATCTGCATTGGGAACTCCAGTGGAAGAATAGTAACTCAGGGGGGTTAATTGAATGTTCATTTTATTTGGGGAATTGTGAAGTGAGCTGTCATGGGGCACCTCCTTGTAGAAAGTCTGTGTTTGAGTTGGAAGCTTGGCATTTGAGTGTGAGGAAAGAATCAGCTTAATTTTCTTTGTTCTTAATGCAACCAACATGGGAAAATGTTACAAAAGCATCATTTTATAGGAAATTCTTTGAGTTTAATGCTGTTTTGCAGAATATATGGAGAATACATAGTCAATAGTTGGTTAGTTATAATTTTCAGCAGAGAGATGGGAATTATAATAATGATCTTGAATCTGTGCATAGTTCTCATCAGACAGCAGGGACTGGCTAGAAAGCACTTGTAGAATTTTTGTAGAAACCCAAAACAAAACCTAAAAGTTTTGATGTAGTAAATTACATGTTCAGCATAATATAATGACATAGGTGTATACATTTAATCAAAATCATAAGAAAGTGAAAGTTGCTCAGTCATGTCCGACTCTTTGTGACCGCATGAACTGTACAATCCATGAAATTCTCCAGGCCAGAATACTGGAGTGGGTAGCCTTTCCCTTCTCCAGGGGATCTTCCCAACCCAGGGATCGAACCCAGGTCTCCCACATTGCAGGTGGATTCTTTACCAGCTGAGCCACAAGAGAAGCCCTTTCACTTTCACTTTAGAGTAAGAGAGTGCATGTGATAGCCATCCCTAACATTACCAGGTAAATGATAAATAATCAGCACTTGCTATATATTTATTGCTAGCTCTTTATTAGTGAATGCTTAGAGAGGTGTTTCTTGAAAATTTTCCCTTATATTAAAAAAATTTTTTTTTTCAAGTTAAGGAGAGAGATTCTAGGGGAAGAAAAGGCCCCTGCTGCTGCTGCTGCTGCTGCTAAGTCACTTCAGTCATGTCCGACTCTGTGTGACCCCATAGACAGCAGCCTACCAGGCTCCCCCATCCCTGGGATTCTCCAGGCAAGAACACTGGAGTGGGTTGCCATTTCCTTCTCCAGTGCATGAAAGTGAAAGTGAAGTCGCTCAGTCGTATCTGACTCGTAGCGACCCCATGGACTGCAGCCCACCAGGCTCCTCCGTCCATGGGATTCTCCAGGCAGGAGTACTGGAGGGGGGTGCCATTGCCTTCTCGTACCATGATCTAAATTTGCATTCATATTACTCTCCTAGTTTATCTGCTGGTCTCTTATTAAATATTCTACTATGGTATTGTTTAACTTAGAGATATTTCAGACAAAAGTAATCAACCTCATCCCATCAGAGCTCTGTGGCTCTAAAGCCATTCGAAACAGCAGACCTTCTCGTCTTCCTCTCAGTTCTGGGGGAACTGTGTTGTCAATATGAAGTTCTCCTGTGTTGTGTTAGTTGCTCAGTCGTGTCTGACTCTTTGCTCTCTGTGGACTGTAGCCCCCCAGGCTCCAGTGTTCCTGTACTTTCCCAGGCAAGAATACTGGAGTGGGTTGCCTTTTCCTTCTCCAGGGGATCTTCCCAACCCAGGAATTGAACCCAGGTCTCCTGCATTGTGGAGAAGGCAATGGCAACCCACTCCAGTGTTCTTACCTGGAGAATCCCAGGGACGGCGGAGCCTGGTGGGCTGCCGTCTATGGGGTCGCACAGAGTCAGACAGGACTGAAGCGATTTAGCAGCAGCTCCTGCATTGTCGGCAGATTCTTCACCATCTAAGCTACCAGGGAGCCCGTCAAGTTCTACCTGGAGTAAATTCTTTAAACTCTGCCTCCTTATTTAGGTTGGTTGTCAGGACATTCTGCTCTATGAATTTGGGGACTCAGGCCCTGGGATATTTGTCTGTGGTTTTCAGGGTATCACTGAGGAAACCAGTTTATTGAAATGGGATAAATTACTGATTTATTTGTGAGCATTAAGTTCTTTATATCTCTTAATACACACTTGAGTTTGGGAAATTCCTCTCTTGATGTGCTGTTATACTGTTGCTTTTGCCTTGGCTAGAAATCATTCTAGAGGGTGAGAGGCATGAGCAGTTTTAAGCTGTAAGAGTTCATATTGTCCGATTTACCAAAGGGTTATTACCTGATAGCTCAGTTGGTAAAGAATCCGCCTGCAATGCAGGAGACTCTGGTTCGATTCCTGGGTCTGGAAGATTCTCTGGAGAAGGGAAAGGCTACCCATTTCAGTGTTCTTGGGCTTCCCTGGTGGCTCAGCTGGTGAAGAATCTGCCTGCAATTCGGGAAACCTGGGTTCGATTGCTGGGTTGGGAAGATCCCTTGGAGAAGGGAAAGACTACCGACTCTAGTATTCTGGCCTGGAGAATTCCATGGACCGCAAAGAGTTGGACACGACTGAGTGACTTTCACTTCACTCACCGAAGGGTTGCCAAATCTTTGTTGTATTCTCAAATCTGTTTTTTTCTCTTCACACACACACACACACCCCCCTAATGAAAGTGATAAACATACCAGTTTTGATTTTTCACTTTAGCTTATTTAATTTGGTGACATTGTCTTTTTAAAGGAACGTTGGTATATTTTTCAGTGTGAAACTAAATGTTCTGGATGAGTATTCCAGTGATATGTTATGTATAATTTTAGAAAAGGAAAATGAATGACTTCATTTAACAAATTCCTAGGCAGATTCAGTATTTATGAATTATGTGATTGTTCCTAATCCCCAAGAATGGATGCTAGATGTTTTTATGTTGATAGCTAGAGTTTATAAATTGTAACTTGGTGATTCCATTCTTCTGGTAGGAATTGTGAATGGTAGTTTTTGATAGTACATTAGCTGTGTTTGTTAATGAAAACTGCCTTTGAGAAGTTGGCATGCTTTGGATATTTTAATTATTTTTCTAAAAGTTTCTTGGGACTGCAAGAATCTTTTGGTCAGAGAAAGTTAAGATTTACAGTGTAAATCTGTAAATCTACTTTGCTAAAAGGTTGATCATCTCAGTGTTTGCCACAATGATATTCATTTACCATGAGAGATCTACTTTATGTAGTGATTAGTTTTAGAATTATTTTTCTTTTCTTATGTAGGTCATAAACATTCCAAGACTTCTTTTACACAATGATATTTTTAAAACTTTTTTTTCTTTTAGTCCATGTTTCCATATTTTTGATTTTTAAAATTTTGCTGCGGTCATGCCAGTTCTCTTATTTCTGTTTTACTATTTGTCCATAAATTGTGTGTTGCTTTCTGAGTCTTGAAAGTTCGTTTCTTCTGAGTCTTGATGTTGTTGTTCAGTCACTAGGTTGTGTCTGACCCTTGGACTGCAGCATGCCAGGCTTCCCTGTCCTTCACTATCTCCTGGAGTTGGCTCATATTCATGTCCATTGAATCAATGATGCCTTCCTATCATCTCATCCTTTCTCGCCCCCTTCTCTTCCTGCCTCAATCTTTCCCAGCATCACAATCTTTATGAATCAGCTCTTCCCATCAGGTGGCCAAAATACTGGAGATTCAGCTTCAATATCAGTCCTTCCAATGAACACCTAGGACTGATCTCCTTTAGGATGGACTGGTTGGATCTCCTTGCAGTCCAAGGAACTCTCGAGAGTCTTCTCCAACACCACAGCTCAAAAGCATAAATTCTTCGGCATCAGCTTTATTTATGGTCCAATTCTCGTATCCATACATGACTACTGGAAGAACCATAGCTTTGACTAGACAAAGTCAGCAAAGTAACATCTCTGCTTTTTAATATGCTGTCTAGGTTGGTCATAACTGGTTAGTTGCTGTCATGTGAAATGAGCGCAATTGTATGGTAGTTTGAACGTTTTTTGGCATTTTCTTTCTTTGCGAGGCATTTTCTTTCTTTGTGATTGGAATAAAGACTGACCTTTTCCAATCTTTATGTTACAATGTGGAATTTGTAATCTAAGAAAATAATTTTAAAATAACATTAGTTAATAATTTATTTTCCAAATAGCTCCCCAAACCTAAATTGAATCAAAAGAAAAGACCCTTATGCTGGGAAAGATTGAAGACAGGAGGAGAAGGGGATGGCAGAGAATGAGATGGTTGGATGGCGTCGCTGACTTGATGGACATGAGTTTGGGCAAGCTTCAGGAGTTGGTGATGCCAGGTGTGCTGCAGTCCCTGGGGTTGAAAGAGTTGGACAGGACTGAGTGACTGAACTGAACTGAATATCAGTAGCTTACAGGTGCGTTTCCCAGGTGGTGCTAGTGGTAAAGAACCCGCCTGCAATGTAGGAGACATAAGAGACACTGTTTCGATCCCTGGGTGGGGAACGTCCCCTGGAGGAGGGCATGACAACCCACTTCAGTATTCTTGCCTGGAGAATCCCATTGGCAGAGGAGCCTGGCAGGCTACAAAGTGGGGTCGCAGAGTCGGACACAACTGAAGTGACTTAGCGTGCACATAGTGAATGTGCAAATCAAATATTTATATTCCTAATTCTTTGCCCTTCCTCTCAGACTTAGACTAGGCTTAAAGAATCTGCTATTGCTTTTTCTTTAAAGGCTTTTCATATTGTTTTGTAGGCTTCACAAGTCTACAAAGGACAGATACGACAGTTTGATGTGTTATATGTAGTGCATTAATGTTAGTCTGTGTCTTTCTTTTGTTTGATCTGCATTATCTCAGATGATGTGATAGAAGTATGGCTGGGCCTGCAGGGATGGTCTGATCCTGGAACTGCCTGTTTGTATGGGGTTTCCTGCATATTTCTAGATTTTCTGGTCTCTGGCTACCGTGTCAGATGACAGCAGCTTAATAGTTGTTCAGATTGTCTTGATCTCCTAAGGGACCAGTATTTGAATAAAGACCCTCCTAATTATTTTATTGTTGCTGTATTCATACTGATTATATATAGTTAAATCATCTTTATGATATTACTAAATTAAATATTTGTACAGATGATTTATCCTAGAATTTGGAAGCAGTATCTTTAAAAGTTAAGTACATGTATATTATTAAAACCTTTGATCAGTAAAATCAAGATCGAACTTTTAGTTTTCTAAGAGTATGTGGTGTTAGTGAAGTATATTTGGTGATAGAAATTCACATGCTCTAAATTTGTGAATCTGTCTAATGTAGTTTATCTGAAAAACATCAGCAGGTGGAATGGAAGGAAATGCAGACATTTTAAAGAAGTTTTGGTCAGGCATAGAAATCCAAACAAGAAACTAAGAATCTATGGTCCCAAAAGTCCAGGATTTTAAGTTTTTCATTATTTACTACTGGAAATTTGGAGGCACTTAATTATTGAGCATTTTATTTAAAGTTTGATAGAATTCCTCAGTTTCATTGGTAGGTGTGGAAAGATTCCTCTCGGCCGCTCTACTGGTATGATGATACTTCCAGTTACCATGTTTGATAAAACACAGAACCTGAGATAACTGTGTTAGAAAGGTAGGTATATAAATCAGTGCTGTTAAAGTCAACACTGAATGTAAAAGTTATGTAGAACTGCCATGCACTTCCACAGGGGTTTTGCAATCCTGGAGGAATTTAGGGAAGTTATTCCAATAACAGAGTTTAGAATCTATAGTTGCTTTAAAATGTATTATCATGGTGCAGCTAGTACATGATTACTACAGTTCAGAGGTTCTCCACCAGAAGGGGATGTGGGGATGTGTGGCTCAGAGGGAGCTGCTGGCATTGATTTCGCAGTGCAGAGCTAAGTGGCCTTAATGAAAGGGACAGTCTTGCACTGGAGTGAGTACTCAGCTCCAAATGCAGTGGTCCTGTGTTGAGAGACACTGCCAAAATCTTAGTTCTTTTCTTGTAACATCTCTTGTTTTTAGTATAGTTGAATATCCTAATTTAAAATATCATTTGAGAAGTCAGTGTTAGATTGCGATGTTTTTCATTATTGTAAAATATTTTAGATATATAATCTGATAATATTGTTAGTCAAGAGAGAGAAAGAAAAAAAAAAAGAGGGTCTTGTTTTTAGCAGTTAGGATTAGAAGTGATAGAGAGGAGGGTCCAAGCATACGGCATCAAGAATAAATAGTGAACCCTTAAAGATGTTAAGGTCTCTCTAGTTTTTGGAAAGAAATGATATTGTTGCTGCTATTTAGTCGCTAAGTTGTGTCTGACTCTTTTCGACCCCATGAACTGTAGCCCACCAGGCCCCTCTGTTCATGGGATTTCCCAGGTAAGAATACTGGAGTGGGTTGCCATTTCCTTCTCCAGGGAATCTTCCTGACTCAGGGGTTGAACCTGCATCTCTTGCGTTGGCAGGCTGGTTCTTTACCATTGAGCCACCAGGGAAGCCTGAAGAAAGGATGCTGCTGCTGCTGCTAAGTCGCTTCAGTCGTGTCCGACTCTGTGCGACCCCAGAGATGGCAGCCCACCAGGCTCCTCTGTCCCTGGGATTCTCCAGGCAAGAACACTGGAGTGGGTTGCCATTTCCTTCTTCAGTGCATGAAAGTGAAAAGTGAAAGTGAAGCTGCTCAGTCATGTCCTACTCTTAGCGACCCCATGGACTGCAGCCCACCAGGCTCCTCCATCCATGGGATTTTCCAGGCAAGAGTACTGGAGTGGGTTGCCATTGCCTTCTCCGGAAGAAAGGATGAATGCCATCTAATTTGGACAGAGAAGGAATAGGCAGTATAGAAAATCAGATTATTATTAACTCATGTAACAATCTGAATTACAAGTTTTTCATTAAAAAGTTGAGATTCATTGAAATAAATGAAAGAGTAAGATGTTTTAAGTACTTTAATATTTTAGCTCTTCATTTTTAGATGTCACAGTATCTGAGTTGTTTGGTTTGTGCCTGTGAGCTGGCAACTATGAAAGGGGAGGAAAAGGGAGGGAAAATGTATTAAATAAAGAGGGAAAATAAGTGAAAAGCAGATGGAAAGAAGGAGATAGCTTCTCAGAAAATGGCTGCTGTATCCTTCCATGTCCTTAGGATGAAAACCCTGGTGTCATCTTTGACTTCCTCTTTTTTTTTCATACATGGCATCAAATCTGGCAGCAAATCCTGGGGACTCTATTTTAAAAATAGATCAGGATCTGCCGACTTGTCACATCTCTGCTGTGTGGGCCAAGGCCCCATCATCTCTTGCCTAAATGGGGACATTAGCCTCCTAAGAGGTCTGCTTGCTTCCACCCTACTCCCGTATAGTCTCCTTTTAAATCTAAGACACGCCAGGTCGCTTCTGCCACCGTAAGCCTCCCAGTGGCTTTCCATCTCTGGATGAAAAAGCTGTAGCCATTCTGGTGAATGGTGCTTACCTTGCAAAGCTTATGTTTCAATCTGTCTCTCCTGTTCCCCACCCCACTCTGTGCCATTATGTCTTGCACTTGGCCTCTCGTCTGCTGTGTACAGTCTTCCTCCTCATGATGCTTTTCCTCCCTCCCTTGTTGACTCTCAGCTCCTCACCTGCTTTCTCAGTGAGGCCTTCTCTGACCATGTGATGGATTCACTGGCCAATGTTGAGATAGAGATTATAATCCTTGTCTCCCTCTCCAGGTGCCTGTTTTCCTCTAAAGCACTTTGATTATCTGACACACTACACGTTTTGCTTGCTTATTTGTTAGAGGGCAGGGATCTGTCTGCTCACTACTCAAAAGTAGAGCCTGGCATGTAGTAGGTACAAGGTGAGGCAGGACTAAAAAAGCTGGTGAAATATGGTTCAGAAGCCATAGCAGAAACCAAAGTTACTGAGTAATTTTAGCTTCCTTGAATCTCTGTCATTAGTTGAGAAACTAACCTTGTGAAAATTAACTGAGCTGGTTTATGTGATGGTAGCCCAGAGCCTGCTTGTCTTAGAAGAAGCTTCCTAATGATAATCAATGATTCTTATGAGAAGGAAAAGACGGAGCAAAGGAGATGGTAAAACATCTTTCCAAAGATCTTTCTCATTAAAACATTTGCATTTTACTACAGGGGTTTTTTCCTTCCCCCCCAAAGCTAGTTCTTCATGGCCAGTGTTAGTAAATCCATTTATAAAAGTGTAGTGAGAGGGTAGATGAAATCCCTGCCATTTCTTTCACTCCTGGGTGCCTCAGGTGTCACCAGGGCCCTCCTGGTGGAACTGAATAGCCATAATAGAAAAGGCTTAATTTCAGTGAAGAATATGTATGCTAAGGAAGGACATGTTAAATGTATGTGAGAAAGATGCTGAATATTATAAAGTTAAAGGAATGAACTTCATGGGTTAATTACCAGTTTTCTGAAATCATATTCACTGCATATTTACTTCTGCAGAGTGTATATTGATTTGGCTAGCACAGAGCTTTCTAACAAATTGCAAGTTGTCAAATACATTACCTGTGCCAGTTATGAATAAAAACTAGTTCAGGTGACTAGGCCTTAACTTAAATATAGTGCCTTTGATTGTTAAAGGTGTTCAGGTGAGTGTGGCTAAAGACCTCAAGGAGAAAAACCTGAAATAATCCTTATTAATGAAACCGGGAGAAATATCAAAGCACTGTTCTTGATGATAGGGGGCAGGCAGTATATTTTAGGATGAAGAATGTCCCTAAGTTATAATTTCCTGGGGTATTAGCAGTTAGAACATGAAGTACAACGTAAGTCTTGTGACGTCTAGGAAAGAAACATGAATGTAGGTAAATCCGTGAAGAAATAGAATTCTATTTAATGATGTGTATACATGCATGATGAAAACAAGAATATTACAGTGGCAGTGCTACTCTCATGATTTCCATGTATTATGAATGACTCCTAAGACAGAAGGTTGCAGAAAGGACCGTCTTCAGGGATTGTTCTTTAGAAACAAGTATGTCATTTGCGTTTGCAAGAAATAATTCTGTCTTTCCATTCCTATACTATGAATAAATTGAAGAAAAATTTTAAAGGAGTAATTGTAGTTCTTTCCAAACAGCTTTTATTAAAATATTTGCATTTTACTACAAGGTTTCCAGTCTTTTTCTCAAAGAGAAATCTCCATGGAAATGTTAGTAAACTCACCCTTTCTACTTGAGGAACTTGAAAAACAAAATAATGTATAGGGGTCTAATTGTGTTTGTATTCAACACAGTATTGATATAAGTCAAAGAAGAACCTTTACATCGCTTAATAAATTACTCAGCACTGCTTTGTGTTTCTACTAACAAAGCTAATTTATTTCTTCTTAGGTGTGCTTCAGTTCCAAAGCAAAAATCTGATGTCATTCTAATGAGTCTGCTTTCAATTGTAGAGTACAGTGAAGCCCCAGTAAAGGGTAGTAAGACATCTATTTTATTGTAGATAATAAATCTGCAAAGTAAGTTCTTAGCGTAGATTGAAGTTGATCTAGCATGGAGTTGCTTTATGAATAGTCCTTTGAGCAGACTCTACAGTTCTGTATGTGGTTTTAAATCACTGTAAATTTGTAGGCAGGTACATATCACAATTGTCTGTTTTTCTTTTTAGGGCTCATGTAATCAAAGAAGTTTCTTTGTTGTGTGTATCTTTTCAGAACACAACAGGAATTGAAAATGAATCAGGTGAGTTTAAAAATAAGAATTTATACAAATACATTATCTAGATGTTAGTCCAGTTCTTAATTTTTAAAAGATAGTAACACACACCTTCATTCCTCCTAGATTTTCCTTTCTGTTGCTTAACAACATTCGTTAGTTCGTCATTTTCATAGTGTGTGTGTTCGTGGAATGGAGTGTGCATTGTCTTGCGTGAGTTGGTGTTTCTGTGGCATCTTAGGGCTTCAGTTCAGGCTTCCTTTTTCTTTGCTTTCCCTGGTGTTATTTTGTTTTTGTTTCGAAGCTTATTAAGCTTCCATTTTTAGTGCTTTTTATTTTGTAATAACTCGTTGGTTGCAAGGAGAAAATTGAAAGTTATTTTTAGAGACCAAAGCTAAATGAGAAACTTTAAGCCTTCTGTCCTTTAAAAACCAATTTAGAATAAAAACAAGAGGATGGATATTGAAACATAAGATGTGTTTCTCCCTACAGGAGGGTGTGGGGTTACCTGGAGATTAAATAATTCTGTAGCCTTAAGGGAGTTCTGATAAGTAGAACCAGTTACGTAGATTTTATATATTCTAAAGTAGGATTCTTGTTTTCTAGTCTTAATATCTTTTCACTTGCAGTTACAGGAATGTATGGATATTAGAAGCGTTCTCTCTTGACATCTTTATAAAACTTTTTTTTTTTAATATGAAGGAAAGAACTTAAATATGTGAAGTCTGTAATTTTTGGTGCTTAGCTTAAAGCTCTCAGGCTTGAAAACATTTTGTACTCTTTATCAACTGAAACTTCAGACACCTTTTTTATCCTTTACAGGTGCCTCTTGCTGGAGATCACAAGTCCAATTTCATTAGGTGACCAGGTTTAATACATTCAGGTCCTCTGTTGGGATTGAGAGATGTGAAATTTTTGGAATGGATTCTTTTGATTTCTTTTCATTACTTTCTTTATCAAAAATTTGTTGATTTTAATGCAGAGGACCATACATCATAAAAAATGAATCTGGCGAACACATGGGCACATGGTTTCTATTATTCTTAAAGCTTGCAGATTTACTGACATGCTTTTGAAGGCAGATTATTTTTGAAATGGTGAGATGGGGGAGGGAAAAAGAGAACAGAATGGATTTTTTTCATAGTCACTGTTCATCAAAGTTCTGTGCATATACATGTCATAAAGTTCATTTATTTTCCTCTTTTAAGATTGAGTCTTAATGCTGACCTTGTCTCCTCATGGAACTTGCTTTTCCACTGTCTCAGAGCTGTTGTTAGAGGAGCCTTGGTTCTGGACTGGAATGATGGTCAAAGCTTCCAAAGCGGAATCAAAATATTGACGTCACTTAGGTGGCAGCACTCTTCAGCGCCATTTATTTCAGGTGGCTAACCGTACTAAGCTAGTAATATTTTATTTAAAGCATATTTAGACCTGTGTGACACCTCACACTTTTGCTTTAATATTGCAGTTATAGCAGAAGAACTTGCATTTAAGGAAAGTCCACATGCCTTTCAAAGAGTTGGAGCAATAACCAGTTCTTTTTGGCTTTTTGACAATTTCTTGTAGAGGACTCCCTTTGATGCCAAATATCAGTGGGAAAGGGTCCTCTTATGTTTCTAATGGCTAGTGCATTTCTGATTTGGGTGTAACTTTAGTGGTCTGGTAGTGATGAAACTTTTATTTGGATTATAAAAATGTCCACTTTTTATAGTAAAATTTTCAGCATCTTTGGTTATATTTTTATTCTTTGAAGAGTATTAGTCTCATGATACTGAGACCTGATTATTATATCATGACATACAATCTGTGAGTATTTTTCAACAACTGTCCCATCTCCATGATTTTTAAAAATTATGAATTGTTTCAGGACATTTGCTGTTTTTCCCTTTTGTGTTTATTTTTATTTTCAGCTACTGAAATTGAGCAGTAAGTGCCTGAAAAGCCTCAAAATAACTACACAAAAATTTAGATATTAAGCAAGTTTTAACTTGAACAGGGTTAATTTTTAATGAAAATCTTGATGATGACTTTAGGGTTAGATATTTCTCTCTAGGGCCTGGTCAACATTGCTTTGGTGAATCTTATGGTTGGTATCTAAGTTTCTAAGACAATATCATGGAGTCTGTTATTTACACATGCCTGACAGCTGAGTGTTAGGGACTGAAGGATCCTCGGAATCAGCATACCATATTGTTTACAAGTGAGTCCTTTAGAAAAAACCACAAAGTCCAAAGCCGCCTGGCATTTTAAGCACCGACTGTTGAAGCGGTGTTTTGAACTGCTGTCTTATCAATCAGTATTCCAAGGCGTTGCAGGTGTAGCAGGCCAGGCTGTATCTCCACCCTCAGCCCTGGGATCCACAAAGCTCTAGGCCCACATGCTCTTTGCTTATTTTCTCTTTCTGTCTGTTCTCAGCACTTAACTTTTTCTTACTGTCTCTTATCTTCCTAATTTAGAACCCAGCCTTTCCAGCCACTGTCTCCCCTCACTCTCCATTTTCTTTTCTTTCTACTTTCAAATCATAGATACCTTTGCTTGCTTCACTGTCATTCCACACCCATCCCTGTTAACTTTGAGATGTCCCACAATTCTTACCTTTTCCTAAATTTTTCTAGGAGAAACCAGAACTTTATAAACGGCTGTCCCAGAGTTTAGAATGCTTTACTTTCTAGAACATCCAGGGCCACCAAGTTCCATAATATAAATATGTTCATAGTGGCTTAAAGTAGATGTGCTAAAGTTTAATGCCACTTGCTATCTAGTGAGTACTTAATCAACATGCCAGGCACTGTAGTGTGTGTTACATATATATTATCTCAACTCAAGTCTTTGCAGCCACTGTATGAAGAGTGTGGTGGTTTGGTCACTAAGTTGTGTCCAACTCTTGTCTAACTCTCTAGGAAGAGTAGGTATTATAAGTATTTTATGGATGAGGACATTAAGGCCAGAAGCCCATGATCTCTCACATAGTAAGTGACAGAGCTCTGAGTCACACCAGGCTGGTCAGATTCCACAGCCCAGGTTCTTGATTCCCATGCTATACTGCTGTACTGGTCAGGATGAGCTGTGTGATGCTGTACTTACAGACAGGCAGCTCCAAAATCTCAGCATCTTACACAGCAACTGTTGATTTCTTGTTCTTGCTAACATCCAGTGTGGATCTCAGTTCAGTTTCAGTTCAGTCGCTCAGTCGTGTCCAACTCTTTGCGACCCCATGAATCGCAGCACGCCAGGCCTCCCTGTCCATCACCAACTCCCGGAGTTCACCCAGACTCACGTCCATCGAGTCAGGGATGCCATCCAGCCATCTCATCCTCTGTCGTCCCCTTCTCCTCCTGCCCCCAATCCCTCCCAGCATCAGAGTCTTTTCCAATGACTCAACTCTTCGCATGAGGTGGCCAAAGTACTGGAGTTTCAGCTTTAGCATCATTCCTTCCAAGTAAATCCCAAGGCTGATCTCCTTTAGAATGGACTGGTTGGATCTCCTTGCAGTCCAAGGGACTCTCAAGAGTCTTCTCCAACACCACAGTTCAAAAGCATCAATTCTTCGGCGCTCAGCCTTCTTCACGGTCCAACTCTCACATCCATACATGACCACAGGAAAAACCATAGCCTTGACTAGATGAACCTTTGTTGGCAAAGTAATGTCTCTGCTTTTGAATATGCTATCTAGGTTGATCATAACTTTCCTTCCAAGGAGTAAGCGTCTTTTAATTTCATGGTTGCAGTCACCATCTGCAGTGATTTTGGAGCCCAAAAAAATAAAGTCTGACACTGTTTCCACATCTATTTCCCATGAAGTGATGGGACCAGATGCCGTGATCTTCGTTTTCTGAATGTTGAGCTTTAAGCCTGCTTAAGAACCAAGGATGACCGAGGCTTTGTGTCAGTACACATGTCTTTTACTTAATTGGCCAAAGTTACTCCTATGGCTACATCTAATTTAAAACTCAAGAGGGGAAAGCAGTGCAAACCCGTCACATGTTTAGGAGGAGAAGAGGACTATACTCTTTAGGTAGAGCCCCAGTGATTTCCCCTGCTTTATCGAGATATTATTGATGTATAACGTTGTGTGGGTTTAAGCCCTAATGGTTTAATACAGGTGTCTTGATGACTAACTTATTGAGTCACACAGTTTTTTTTAAGAACCATTATATAACTCATTGTTATGAATATATGAAACTTTCTGTCAGTATAATAGATTTATGATTTGCTATTGTTTTAGTTGCTGTCGTGTCCAACTCTTTGCGACCCCATGAACTGTAGCATGCCAGTCTTTTCTGTCCATGGGATTTTTGAGGCAAGAATACTGGAGTGGGTTACCATTTCCTTCTCCAAGGGATCTTCCCGACCCAGGGACCTAAGCTGCGGCTTCTGCCACGTCTCCTGCATTTCAGGTGGATTCTGTACTGTTGAGCCACCGGCAGCAACTTAATATATTGATCAGTCATCCACGGTATTGTCAGTAATGAGTAGCAAAGCAATTCAGCCTTCCAAACTTGTTCTAAAATTTTACATACTGAAATAAGCTTTTAGTCACTGATGCTGCAGATCCAACTCTTAGAATTGTGATAGGCTGTCAGAATAATGGAAAGATCCAGAGTGTATTACTTTAGCTATTCTGAATGTTTTCTCATCCCCTCTTTTGTCCTGCATAGACTGCATCCCATGTGTTGTGAATTCTGCCTGCAGGGAACTAGACAGGCAAGGGCTATGCTTTGTAACTTATCTTCTCTTAGAGGAAGACAGTTAAAAAGCAGGATGACAAACAAGATAATTTCAGATAGTGAAAAGTGCTGTGAAGACAGTGAAATAAGGTAGTGTTTATATAGAATATAAAGAATGGTGCGTGACAATGGGGGAAGGTTCTCTGGATTACATGGTCAGGGAAGGCTGTTCTGAAGAACTGATTAATAATAGAACAGAGACTCAAGTAATAACCAGGAACCAGATGTGTGTAGCTCTGGGGAAAGAAAGTTATTGGCAGTGTGAACAAATAGTGAGTGCATAGACGAAAGGTGAGAATGAGCTTGCTGGTTCAAGGAACAGAGAGCAGCCGGGGCTGGTGCTTGGTGAGCCTTAGGGACTTTGGATAGGATGAAGTTGATGTGAGAGGTGAGGGCCAGTTCTGTAGGGCTTCCCGGGTATTTTCAAATGGTAAAGAGTCTGCCTGCAATGCAAGAGACCTGGGTTCAATCCCTGAGACAGGAAGATCCCCTGGAGAAGGGCATGGTAAACCACTCCAGTATTCTTGCCTGGAGAATTCCATGGACAGAGAAATCCAGTGGGCTCCAGGCCATGGGGTCACAAAGAGTCAAAGATAACTGAGTGACTAACACTTTCACTTCACTTTTAAGAGCCATGAGAAGTTATCTTTTATTCTGAATGCAATGAGGGGGCCTTCTCTGGTGGCACAGTAGATGGGAATCTGCCTGCCAATGCAGGAGACATGGGTTCGATCCCTGGTTCAGGAAGCCACATGCATCAGAGCAACTAAGCCCATGTGCCCACAACTACTGAACCTGTGCTCTAGAGTCCAGGAACCATAGCTACTGAGCCCATACACCTAGAGCCCCTGCTCCACAATAAGAGAAGTTAACGACAGTGAGAAGCCCGCACGCAGCAACAAAGACCCAGTGCCAGCAGAAGTAAATACATTAAAAAATAAATGCAATGGGAAGCCACCGGACAGAGACATACTCTGATTTCCAGTTTTTTAGAATGTCACTTTTCCTGCCCTGGGGAGATGAGACTGTTAGCAGGCAAGAGTGTGCTAATATGTTTGTTCACTGCTGCTGCTGCTGCTAAGTCACTTCAGTCGTGTCCGACTCTGTGCGACCCCATAGATGGCAGCCCACCAGGCTCTCCATCCCTGGGATTCTCCAGGCAAGAACACTGGAGTGGGTTGCCATTTCCTTCTCCAATGCATGAAAGTGAAAAGTGAAAGTGAAGTCGCTCAGTCATGTCTGACTCCTAGCGACCCCATGGACTGCAGCCTACCAGGCCCCTCCGTCCATGGGATTTTCCAGGCAAGAGTACTGGAGTGGGTTGCTATTGCCTTCTCCGTTTGTTCACTATTAATACCATACTTGAGGACGGTTTCTTCAGCTGGACAGCCTAATGGACCTGTCAGCCTTCTGAAAGAGGGCACTTTTAATGTGTTTTTGGAATTGTTTGACTGCTGTTCTCTTGCAAAGATAGTGTATGTGATTTTCTTGTTCTTTGTCTTATCTGCTTATCCTTTCTGCAGTTTCACTCATTCCTTAACCAAGTACAATTTAATGCTATTTCAGGAGACTGAAGCTCGTTTTATTTTTTTCCCCCAGCATCTAGAACAGTAACCAAGAATATTGTTTGCAAGTCTAAACGAAGAAGAATTGTTCATGGAATTTGAGTGTTTTAATACTCTCTGATTCAGATGTTTTTGCTGGTGACAATTGCTGTGGTGATTAGTATTAGTCTGTTGTGCAGGAATATGTGAATATTTTTCAAGGTTTCATAGTATTGTGAATATACTATGTTGTGTACTTAATATTAAGGGATATTGAATCTGAACTCTCCTGTCACCTACTGCTGTTGCCCCGCACCCGCCCCCCCGCCCCCCGCCCCAACCTCCACCCCAGTGCTGGTTTTGGTCAAATCGATATGTAAGAAACAAGATGCTTTAATTAAATAGGTTAAAACTGATACAGTGACTTGCAATCAATCTCTGGGTGAAGTGTATAAAAGGAGTTACTGATAGAAATTTAAGTGAAATGTCAGTAAAGCTTGTTTCTTCTTATACTTTTAAAAATAAAGACATTAGTATGAGACGTCACATGCAGTCTTATGTAATAGCAGCCAGTGCCACTGCTCTGCTATGTACTAAACCCAGTGACTGTTTATCTGAGACTGTGGAGAGAAGGTGGAGCAGACTGATTCCAGGCCACATGTGGTATTGGATCAGACCTGTGGTCATTGTGAGGACCAGAGTGGACTTTACTTAGGGAGATGGGACATTTTTGGAGGTTTTTGAGCAAAATAATGCTTGACTTGGGTTAAAGAAAAACCTTGAAAAATTTTTTCTATGGCATTGACTTTTTTTCTTTATTTTCTTTTTTGTTGTTGTTTAGTCACTAAGTCACATCTAACTCTGTGATCCCATGGACTGCAGCACATCAGGCTCCTCTGTCCTCCTCTGTCTCCTGGAATTTGCTCAATTCATGTCCATTAAGTTGGTGGTGCTATCAAACCATCTCATCCTCTGCCGCCTCTGTCTCCTTTTGCCTTCAATCTTTCCCAGCATCAGGGTCTTTTCCAGTGAGTTGGCTCTTCTCATCAGGTGTCCAAAGTATTGAAGCTTCAGCTTCATCAGTAGTCCTTTCAATGAATATTTAGGGTTGATTTCCATTAGGATGGACTGGTTTGATCTCCTTGCTGTCCAAGGGACTCTCAAGAGTCTTCTCCAGCACCACAGTTTGAAACCATCAGTTCTTTGGCGCTCAGCCTTCTTTATGGTCTAACTATTACATCCATTCATGACTACTGAAAAAACCAAAATTTTGACTATATGGACCTTTATTGGCAAGGTGCTGTCTTTGCATTTTCATAGGCTAAGTTTGTCATAGCTTTCCTTCCAAGGAGCAAATTTCATTTTAGCATGATTTAAAGAGAGAGTGTAGGATTCACTTAGTTATTTTACTTTAAAATCAACTTTAAGGTGTAATTTATGTATAGTAAAATATACTCATTCAAAAGAGTGTTGACAAATGTTCACACTCATGTCACTACCCACCACTCTCAATATATAGGGCGTTTCCATCACCCCCAAAAGTTCCTTCTTGCTGCTCTGCACCCCTCGGCCTCCACCCCAGGTGACCACTATCTTGCTTTCTGTCCCTATGGTTTGGTCTTCTTCTGTTCAAGACTTTCAGGTAAATGAAATCATATAGTGTATGTTCCTTCGTGTTTATCTCTCTTTGGTCAGCATATGTTTTTTAGATTGATCCATTTGTTCTGCATGTTAATGGTTTATTTATTCCTTTTACAGGATATCTTTTATGGGAGACCATCTAACCATCTAGATAAATCTGTTTGTAATATTTCTAAAGATTTGGTGAAACTGTGGGATGGCTGCTATCTTTCATTTTCGATGTCTCTCCTGCTTTTTTTGTAATCCTAAAAATATGTATGGTGTAAAATATCAAAACCACTTTTGCGTTGTAGCATATCATTAATTTAGAATTTTATTTTTTGTAGGTAACTCTAAATACCAGTTTGATGTTAAAGACTTAAAAAAGCCTTCCAAGTAAAGTGATTCCAATCCGTTATAACTTGAACCTCAATTAGAGAACGTGTAGTTCAGGCAACTAATGCATTGAATGATGACAGCACTTAAATCTCACTTTGAATCATGTATTCTACTAGGTAAATAGCAATTTTTATAAAATCCAGGACATTGTTTTTTGGTTAGAAAATGTTAGGTTATTTCTGAAATTTGAAAAAGAAATTAGCCACTCGAACAGCATTTCCTTACATAACTGTGGAGGGAACTATGACAGAAGGCTTATCTTCTTGTTCAGATGTTAATACTTCATTAGAGAAGGTTACAGGGTGGTTCAGCTCTGCCTCACCTTTGCTGTCCTGTGACTCATATTTCTCCTTCAGTCCTGGCTTTGCCTCTCCAGCTGTCTGAACTTGGGCAAGTCACTGCCTTCCCGGTGTTTGTTCTCACCTGTTAAATAGGGATAGTAGTGGTTCCCATCCCATGTGGGCAGGAGTAAGCAAGTAGTAAATGTGAGGCACTGAGGCTTTATCACATCTTGTCATTCCCCTGCTCTGAACCCTGCAGTGCCCCGTGCTCTCCAAAGGCTGGTCTCTGAACCTTGGTGGTGAAGGTTCTGCAGCATCTGGTGGCGGCCGCCTCTGCTTTCTCCTGGCTCACTCTGACCTGACCTCTTTTGGTTCGTAAACTTGCCAAAGCCTTTGTCTCCTCAGGATGTTTCTCTGGAATGCTTAGTCCTCCCACATGGCTCATTCTCATCTTTCAAGACCAAGTCTCTGTATCATCTTCTCTGAGATGTGCCTGCCTCACCCCCAGCTACCCTAACTAAAACAGAGTTCCCTTCTTATCTCTGATTATCACAATGAGATGATTATCAGCGTTCACTGGTCCCAGTGGGAACTCCCCACCAGTCTCCTGCATTAGCCGGTGGGCAGGACCCTGCCTCCTCCCTGTTGCTTTCTTCAGTTCCTAGGGTAGCTGGTGCTGGCACGAGGGGCACCAATTGGAAATCTGTTGGAAAAGTGGGAATTGCTGCGCTATTTCAGGTTTAACGGATGGGCAGTGGGCATTGGAGGGAGGGATCAGATACAGCAGATTTTAAAGGCTCACCAGCAGTCTTTGACTGTTGACCTCCCTCCGTTCCCTGAGCCTTTTCCTGGCCTTTCTGACACCACGCCTGCCTTTGGGATGTCTTCGTCTAGGTCTCCTCTGCTCCTTTGACCCTCAAACAGTGGTGTCCTGAGGGCTGGTCCTCACCATTGTCTTGCTCTCTGCTCCCTAGTCTCATCCACTTCCTTGGACTCTGTTACCAGCTGAGTGCGTCTCCTCTTAAAGCCATCATGCCTCCGGTACCTCCTGGCACTTGACTGTCAGACACTTGTTTGTTTGACTGCTCACAGTGACCACTGTTCTGAGCTAGGCATCTTTGCTGGGCTCTGGGTGTGAGGCAAGTGAAACAGACCTGCGCTGTGTGTCTGGGACCTGTTTGCTAGAGAGACCATAAACCAGGCCAGACTGTAAGTGTGTCAGAGTATAGTGTGCAATGAAAGGCAAGAGTGGGAAGCAGGCCTGATAGGGACCCTGCTGGGTAGGACTGTGGGGAACAGACTTCCTCTGGGTAGGGAGGGGCGTAGAGTGTACACACACACACACACACTCACACACACACACACTCCCTTGGGAATCCCCAGGCCTTTTCTGAGATTGCAGCAGCTCCACCATCACACACACACACACACACACACACACACACACTTGTTTGGGAATCCCCAAACATTGCTGAGATCGTAGCAGTCCCACCATCTGGGGCTTAAAAGCAAAGGGTAAGAACTCTGTTTTCCTTGTCCATTCTTACAGGAGCCCAAATGGGACAACAAGCTGTTGCTTTTAATATACCTCAGTTTGTTCTAGTCTCTTTTACTTGTTCTTCTTTAGTGATGAGCCATGAAACCCTTCAAAAAAGCCAAACCCTTGTGCCTGTAGGGGAACAGCCCCTCCCATCGTACTTAGGAAGCTGCGGGGGGTGAGGGGGCCTGACTGTGTGGCCCCGGCCTCCTCCCTGATCCTCTTGTCACCACACACTCCAGTCCTCTGCCTCTTGGTCCTGAGCTAGGAGGTACCAGAAGGTCAGGGGTGGTCTTCCTTAGTCCAGCCATCCTCAAGATTTTTGTTTATGTCGATTATGTATTTAGATATTTCCTGTGAAATTGAAACAGGTTTTAGGGAGAAATAGATTCACAGGAAATTGTAAAAGTATTAATAGTAGAGCCTTGTGTGGTCCTTTGCACTCAGCTTCCCCTGATGGTAATGTTTTTACTCTAGTGCAGTATCAGCACCATGGAATCAACATGGCCCGGTGATATTAGTCAGACTGTAGGCCTTATTCGTGACTCAGAATATTGAAAACACAAGGTTAAACAATTGCACATTCCATTAGCCAGTGGAATGATGACATCATCATATGTCAAAGGCTCCAGAAAATTCCCCTGTACACACCTGAGAGTCAGAAAGGCAGGTGACATCTTAGTATGATTATAAAAATGGCCCTGACCGTATGGATGCCCAAAAGGGACTTTCCAGGCATCTCCGGGTTGCAGTGATGGTTTAGTAGTGAAAATGTGAACACCTGTATGGGTTTACTTTGGCTCCATGACTCTCTGATTTGGGAAAATTACTTGACTGGGCTCCTCTGAGGTACGGTGTTTGAGAGTCTTGCCCCTGAAGCTGACTGTTGAGGTTTGAATCCTAGCTTTGCCACTTACTCGCTGTGAGCACAGTCAGGTTTCAGTTTCATCTGTAAAATGTGGTTATAGCAGGACCCACAGCTGGCTGGTAGTGTAAAGATTACATGAGGTGCTGCAGAAAGAGCTTGGGATTGTGCCTGGTTAGTACCCTAGGTACTGTCAGTGTTTGCTGTGAATATGGTGAGGACTCTCTGAGGCCATGTGTGGAAAGTGTTTGGTAGTGCACAGCTTGGCCCAGAGGAAGGAGCGAAAGTCCTGGTCCCTGGGCTGCCACCATCCAGCCTGGAAGGTCACCCTTGGTCAGAGGAAGAGTATTACAGGAAAACATAGAGGACCTTTGAGAGGCTCTACAGCAAGGTCAAAACTGGAGACTCCAAATACCTGTGAGGTTTTTTGTGTTAGAAAGCAGAGCAGGAGCAGTTCCTCTGCTGGTAGTCTTGAGGAGGAGGCCTGGGTCAGCTGTGTTAACCGTTGTGTCTTCACTGCCAGCATGTGCCAGCACTCGGGAAGTGTTTATTAGTGACCGAATGATGGGCAGGAGGCTTGTGGCAATTGATTGGGGCAGAGAGGGGATACTGACTTTCTTTGACTTTGAGATAGGAATTTGTGACATAGAATTAAGGAGATCAGTTTATAATTAATAACGACGTAGCTTGCTAACTTAATCTTACTATGGTAAATCTGATACTACCATTCCAGATCAGTTCACTGATAACTTGTTTCACTAAGTAGGGAATTCAAGGGTTCTTACGCTTTCTGTTACATAACAGGTAAGTAGAGAATCCTCATAGTTTCCACTGTATTTGTCACAGTGTTCAGTGTCAGAAACCTTTGAAATGGGCCTGGGCCTTGATTCTGGGCTATTTCAAATCCTAAAAGATGATGCTGTGAAAGTGCTGCACTCAATATACCACAACATTGGAAAACTCAGCAGTGGCCACAGGACTGGAAAAGGTCAGTTTTCATTCCAATCCCAAAGAAAGGCAGTGCCAAAGAATGCTCAAACTACCACACAGTTGCACTCATCTCACACGCTAGTAAGGTGATGCTCAAGATTTTCCAAGCCAGGCTTCAGCAGTATGTGAACTGTGAACTTCCAGATGTTCAAGCTGGTTTTAGAAAAGGCAGAGGAACCAGAGATCAAATTGCCAACATCCATTGGATCATCAAAAAAGCAAGAGAGTTCCAGAAAAACATCTACTTCTGCTTTATTGACTATGCCAAAGACTTTGACTGTGTGGATCACAGCAAACTGGAGAATTCTTCGAGAGATGGGAATACCAGACCGTCTTACCTACCTCCTGAGAAATCTGTATGCAGGTGAAGAAGCAACAGTTAGAACCGGTCATGAAACAACAGACTGGTTCCAAATAAGGAAAGGAGTACAGCAAGGCTATATATTGTCATCCTGCTCATTTAACTTCTATGCAGAGCACATCATGAGAAATGCTGGACTGGATAAACCACAAACTGGAATCAGCATTTCCGGGAGAAATATCAATAACCTCAGATATGCAGATGACAGCACCCTTATGGCAGAAAGCGAAGAACTAAAGAGCCTCTTGATGAAAGTGAAAGAGGAGAATGAAAAAGTTGGCTTAAAACTCAACCTTCAGAAAACTAAGATCATGGCATCTGGTCCCATCACTTCATGGCAAATAGATGGGGAAACAGTGGCTGACTTTATTTTTCTGGGCTCCAGAATCACTGCAGATGGTGACTGCAGCCATGAAATTAAAAGATGCTTGTTCCTTGGAAGAAAAGCTGTGACCAACCTAGACAGCATATTAAAAAGCAGAGACATTACTTTGCCAACAAAGGTCTATCTAGTCACAGCTATGATTTTTCCAGTAGTGGTGTATGGATGTGAGTTGGACTGTAAAGAAAGCTGAGCGCTGAAGAACTGATGCTTTTGAACTGTGCTGTTGGAGAAGACTCCTGAGAGTCCCTTGGACTGCAAGGAAATCCAACTAGTCCATCCTAAAGGAAATCAGTACTGAATATTCATTGAAAGGACTGATGCTGAAGCTGAAACTCCAATACTTTGGTCACCTGATGCAAAAAACTGACTCATTTGAAAAGACCCTGATGCTGGGAAAGATTGAAGGTGGGAGGAGAAGGGGATGACAGAGGATGAGATGGTTGGATGGCATCATTGACTCAATGGATATGAGTTTGAGTAAACTCTGAGAGTTGGTGATGGACAGGGAGGCCTGGTGTATTGCAGTCCAGGGGGTCACAAAGAGTTGGACATGACTGAGTGACTGAACTGAATTGAACTTGATTCTGGGACAGCAGAGATGGGGTCCTGGGAGGCTGTTGGCCCCTCTGGAAGGAGGAGTGTGCAACCTGGCCTCTGCCCCTCTCATTCTGTGTGATTCATGCCTCTCCAGTGGCATTACCCTGCGTCCCTCTCCTGCCACAGCTATGGCCGTTCCGCTGTCCCCTGCCCAGCTCTGGACTCGTCAGTCTCTGCCTGTCTGATCCCTGAACTCACCACACTTATTCCTGTCTCAGAAAGGTCCTCTCCTGGCCTGTTTTTCCTGCATGCTGTCACCCAATTTCCTTCTTGCTTCTCGAGAGGTCTCCCATGAGCACTCTGTCTGAAATACCCCCTTTCCTTTCTCCCTTCACTGTGTCATCTTCTCATTCTTGATTTCTCTTCAGAGCATCAGTAGCTACCAAGCACTGTATATCTTTGTTTAATTTTGTCCATCTTCTTCACTAGAGTGACATAGTATTGAGGTATGTGTGATGCTTAAAGCATTATTTGGCCCACAGAACGGACTCAGAAATCTTGTAATAAATCGAGACACTCCAGTGTCTTTTAGACAAAATCAACCTGAGACATAGTCCCAGGCCTGTTATTCTTTAGTGTACGAACCAAGGTTACCCTGTTTTGAGTATAGTGTTACATGTAATATATTTTATATATATTTATATATATATATATAACCCCAGTTTCCCAATTATGGAAATGTTGGGAAGTGAAATTTTCTTTAAAATATGCTTTTATTCCAAAAGTTTACTTGTCAAATGATTGCTTGAAATTGAGAGCATGCCACGTTTTCTAAAAAAGAATCCTTATGTTGACCCAGAAATACCTATCTCAAATTCAGGCATGCATAGAGAAAATGCTTTCAGATAGATGACTTAGCTGTGCTTTCCTAGCCTTCTTTTTTCTAAAAAGTTCAAGTTAGCTTGCAAGAATCACTTATTCATTCAAGTATATAAGTGACAAGTGTTTCAGGTCTGCTGCTGAGTATTGGGAATGGAGCATGGAGTAAGGTGGATGCCATCTGTCTTCCCTGCAGTCTGATGGGGGAGGTACAGTAAACATAATTATACAAGCAATTATTTAAAATTGTGATAAGAGCTATGAAGGAAAAATAAGGAAGGAGAGAGGATGGTTCTGTTTAGGCAAGCCATCCTACCTCCTCCTACTTCCAACTTCGTAGAAAATGTTCCCTGCAGTTTCCAGCAGTAAGCACCACAGTGGAGGTTCTGACAGCCGGAGAGGTGAGAGGAAGGTCCTGGAGCTGGCCAGTGTCTGGAAGGAGGTCCTCGGGTTCTCGTTGAGCCCTGTTGTAGTGTGAAGGATACTAAAACAGGAAAAAAGCTTTCCTCTTCTAACTAAAGGAGCCCAAATTAAAAATCATGGATTTGCTGAAGGCAAGTAAGTATGTATATGGGAATTTTTCTTGTTTCTTTTTCCTGTGGTTCTTCTGCTGACGCCCTTTATATTCCCAGGTGTCTCAGAAATTTTAATACAGATGGCCTCCAACTTAGACTCAAGTTACAAATTTGCTGTGGGGATGACCATTCCTCCCTTAGGTTACCATCTCCTGTTGACATTTCTATGGAAATTTGGAGATTTTAGGGCAGAAGTTGTCAGATTGTATTTCAGCAGAATCTTCTCCTTTTGAACTCGTTGCTTTACTGAGGTATAATTGACAAAATTGTAAGATATTTAAACTGTGTGTACATTGTGGTGGTTCAGTATACCTACACATTGTGAAAGGATTCCTACTGTCCAGTTAATTAACACACCCATCAGCTTGCATATTTCTCTTTTTCTTTCTTTTTGGGAGGAGGAGGCATTTAAGTTCTACTCTCTTAGCAATTTCAGTTCTGTACTACAGTGCTATCAACCAGAGTCACCATGTTTTACATTAGCACCTCAAAGCCGATCTAGCAGAATTTTAACTGTAAACACCACAGTGGTTATAGGCTTGGGCTCTGGGGATAGACAGAGACTCAATTCCTATCCTTGGGCAGCTTGGACCACTTCCTAAGCCTCAATTTCCTCTTGTGTGTGTGTGTGGTAGTGGGGCAAGGAGCTGGGAGGAGGCACTAACAGGGCCTTCCTGTTGGGCTGTCTGGAGTAAACTCGGTCTTGCACACAAGATGGTTAGCACAGTGCCTGAGGCCCAAGGAAGTTCCAGTGCACATTGAGCCTTTAGTAGTTACCGTAATAGTGCCTGGCAGTATCAGTTTGAGTTAGCTGACACACTGTCTTTTCAAAGTTCCTGGGAAGGTTAGATGGTGTCACATCCTTTAAAATCTTTTCTAGGGTTCACTCCGAAAAAGGGGAAGGAAATTCCCACTTATGTACTAACTGGCTATGTGCTAATGACTGTGGCTATGACTTGTTAATATTGTTTAATTTATCCAAGTTAAACATAATTATTATGTAGCCTGGATATCAGTTACCAATGTAATACCTTTTCCCTCTTTTGAAAAATTTAGTCACATTTCCGAAATTCTGGTTTATAGATTAAAATTTTTTAAAAATGAGAGCATTGTATTTAGAAGTGAGAAATTTGTGTGCTAAATTTATTCACACTTTATCTACTAAAAAATACCATAAGATCATTTTCTGGGGCAGTTTTGATATTCCCATGTTTAGGAAGGTGTTGAACTTGTGCTTGGTGATACTGTCAGGACCAAGGCTTAATCAGGCAGGATGGCAGTGTGTGTGATTCTGGAGAGCATGCACCGTCACATCTGCCCTGTCCAGGGAATGATCCCCAGGCCTTATGTGCCCACTTTTGCACATTCCAACTCAAAATAGCAGAGTAGACCTTCACAATGACTTGCTTGTTGTTGTGGGATCTATTTCTTTCCAAGCAGCCTGTTGAGATATATATATATATATATATATATATTTTTTTTTTTAAGTTGAAATGCTAGGAGTACAGAAATTCGAATGATACTCTCTTCTTGGCACAAAGCATTCTTAAAACTACAAGATCTTCACTGTGGGAAAATTAATCACTTTATTTTGGAGTTTGCTGCTTCCCTGGTGGCACAGAGAGACAGGAAAGAACCTGACTGTGATACAGGAGACCTGGGTTTGGTCCCTGGATTGGGAAGATCCTCTGGAGAAGGGAATGGCAACCCACTCCAGTATTCTTGCCTGGAGAATCCCATGGACAGAGGAGCCTGGCAGGCAACGGTCCCTGGAGTTGCAAGGAGTCGTACATGACTGAGTGACTGAAACTTCCACTTTGCTGTTTGCCTATGTTGGTTCCTTTGAAAGTCCTTCAGAAATATTTCCCTCTGCAAAGTGAAATAAAGAACATTCAGACTACAAAACCTATCATTCTTAGCAGGGTCGTGATCTGCACGTCAGTTCTTTAGGGTTTATGTGGTGCCAGTTAATAGCCACCTGATCTTCCTTTGATTTGAAAGTTAGTTTTAGAATAACAGTCATGATCAATGAGTTGACTCGGTTCTCCCCTTTCTATTCCCTTAGATTTCTATTTTTTTTCTATTCCTTTAGATACAAATCTAATAGAAATTTTATTTAATATTTACAATGAATTTTTGCATATACTTAGTAATTTCTAAATTCTCTATTTCTCTGAGACTGTAATTTTGTGGAGATGTTGCTGTTTAGTTACTTGGTGTACGGTGATACAGTACTGTTTCCTGGAAAGGTCACACTTCTGTGGAGGGCCCAAAATAAATTGTAGTGTTCTTGCTGGAAATTGTCAAGCTTTTGTTGCTGGAGGAATGAAAGCATGGATGGGATGGGGGTCCAGTTGGCTGGCATGGCCTTGACAGCATGTGCCAAAAGTGTTCACTTAAATAGAGAGTGTTAATTTTTTTTTTAACATCCTAAGATGCTGATGGTAGTCTTTGATTTAAAAGTAAGCTTAAGATGTAATTTGCTACCAGATTCTGTGGGAGATTAAAACAGTATGGTGCCGAAGGTTTACACAGTTTTAAAATGGTCACAGGTGGCTGGAGCAAACGAACACAGACATGCTTGAAGGTTACAGTGGTTTCCTTTGGAGACTTAAAAACAAGCAAAAAAGCACCTCCTGAAATGCTTGACATCATCGTTTTAGTCTGGCTTGCCAGCTTTAGGTTTCCCTTACATTTTTGCATATTTGTTTATTGGACCAGAAAAAAAAAGTCAAAACAGAACTGGGTTTTCTTCTTTTTGCTATTATTCTTCTGTTTCTTAACTTGCAGAACGCAGCTGAGCCTGTGGTAGCCACGGAGACCCTGGCCGGGGTACCTGAACATGTGTTTCGAGGACTTCCGGAGGAAGTGAGGCTTTTCCCATCTGCTGTTGACAAAACTCGGATTGGTGAGTGCTAGGTTCAGGGGAGGAGAGGGCAGGGAGAGTGGGCTGTGGCCAGGCTTCCTCTGGGGGCTTCTCAGGTGGGGAGCTCACTCCAAAAGCAACACATCTATACTCTTGGCTTGTTTTGAAGAGTTTGTTTTCCAGTTAAGAATGCAGGGTGGACAGGAACACCTTCACATGCACCCACCCTCCTTCGTGACTCAGCCTGAGCAGCCCCTTCCTCTGTGTCTCCCCAGGGCTCTTCTTCCCACAGAATGTATTGCTTCTGCCTCTGATTTCACTGTGATTTGAGTGTGATGATGGTATTATATTTATTTCATTATTTTGTATTTGTTTTCATATCCATCACTTGCATTGATCGTGAGTGCCTTCATTTCTTATTTATCTTCATGCCTCCAGTAACTGACGCTCTTCATGGGCCTCAGTGGGTATTTGAGTGAATGATGAGTGTGTCCCAATGCGTCTTGCTAGAATTTCTTGTTGAATATAGCCAAGCTTTTTTGTATTGAGTCTTGTTTTTGTGTTCTAATCTTTAGATAGAAGGCTAAGGAAATAAGTTACAAAAGTTAGAGTACAGTCTTAGAAGAAATCATGTTTATGTCCTGTTTTCTTTTTTTAAAGATGTTCTTCTGATATTCTGATATATATGTGTGTGAATAAACTTTTAATAAATGCTTTTCCTAATTCTCGTTGAAAATTATTCAGTGAGTAATTTGTTCATGAAAGTGGTTGATTTTCTCTCTCCACTAATTAGTTATTAGCTGGGATATCAAATGGAATTCATAGCAGACTTACAGGTGGTAGAATTAGTTCATCATAGCTGAGCCACTGGCTGAGACCACAGCCTTCATCTATACATGAGGAAATTGAGCCCAAAAGGTAAGGGAACATGTTCAAAGCAGTGCTGTCAGTAGAAGATACCGTGGCACTGGGTCCATTGACTAGGGCGTCTCCTGCTGTTCACCCACTGCTTCTGCATCTTGTTTGCCTTATGGTCACTGCGAAGACTATAGAAATACCCCTGAGAACACCACAAAGCAGTATACATCTTGGTTGTTTTAAACTCTGAAGAGTGAGTTAAGCTTTCAGGAAACATAGCAGAGAGCAAACAAACTTCAAAAATATTTACTACAGGGCACTATGTTTCTAACTGTTTAAGGGTTTTTCTTTTTCTTTTTTTTTTGACAATTTGAAATCTGTAGAAAAGGAGAAAGAGGAACTTTGCATTTTTACTGCATTTGATATTTTTTCTCTTAATTGTTGTGATTATCTCTTCTCCACGTGTTTGTGATTATGCTATCTGGGTAATTTTACATGTAAAAATTAAAAAAAAAAACCATAAGATAATCTTTCCTGCTTATAAAACAATATAGATTCTTTACAGGCTATTAGGAAAATACAGAAGACTGTTAAGAAGAAAAATAAAAATCCCCTTTGAATACTTGATTTAATTTGATTTTCTGTGATCTCAGTTAACATTGTTTTGCTTTTAGAGTGACTAGTCTTTTCAGTATTTTGTGAAACTGAATTGCTTTTAGTGCTTTAGTCTTTAACCACAATGCATTGTGAAACTGTTGGTTTTATTTTCTAGGTGTCTGGGCCACTAAACCAATTTTAAAAGGCAAAAAGTTTGGGCCATTTGTTGGTGACAAGAAAAAAAGATCTCAGGTTAAGAATAATGTATACATGTGGGAGGTAAGAAATGATCCTTGTCCTTTGCTTATCAGAGTTCAATACATTTTTAAAGGATTTGAAAGGATTTATTTTAAAGGATTTATCTTCTCAGGATTTGACCTTCTGAAATTAATCAGTAAACTTAACATGTTCTTTAAAATAAAGAATAGTTTTAATAGAAAATGTGTTTCCTTGGATACAGATTGCTGTTTACATTTGTAGTTTGAAAGTGCTTTGCTGTCTTCAACAATAAATGTCAAATTGGTGTTTTATTTGCCTTGTTCAGGTTGCTTTGCTTTGCTTTGCAGCTAAGAGTTTGGTCTACCACTTTATAGGCTTGCAGACGAACGCCAGTAAAAGACACACCAAGGTGGCTACTAATATCAATAAAGTACAGTTAGGATCTTTTCTGTAATTTAGAAAGTAATCTCTGTGTTGCTGAAACATTCAGAATTGGACATTCTTAGCACACTGTGTATTTATATAGTTGTTGTTGTCTAGTCCCTAAGGAGTGTCCAACTTTTTTGCTACCTCATAGACTGTAGCCCACCAGGCTTCTCTGTCCATGGGATTTCCCAGGTAAGAATACTGGAGTGGGTTGGCATTTCCTTCTCCAGGGAGTTTCCCTGACCCAGGGATGGAACCTGCATCTCCGGCATTGGCAGGCGATTCTTTACTACTGAGCCACCTGAGAAGCCATGTTTGTATAGTGGTTTGACTTTTTAGAAAGGCTTTCATTCTGTTCGTTTCACATTCTCTCAATGATCCTGGAAGATGGGGAGCGTTCACACACTCCTTATGCAGGGAAGCTGTCTAGACCAGAGGGAGTGGCTCCCTTCTTGGGCACACGTGCAGAGAGTGTTGTCAGAGCAGAACCACAACCCCCATGTGTCCTGCTGCCTGACAGTAAGGCAGTTAGAAATGTTTCATTGGTTTGGTAGTGGTGGTGTAGTCACTAAATTGTGTCCGACTCTTGCGACTTCATGGACCTGCCAGGCTCCTCTGTCTGTGAGATTTCCCAGGCAAGAATACTGGAATGGGTTGCCGTTTCCTTCTCCAGGGTATCTTCCCCATTCAGGGGTCGAACCTGGTTGGATTGAACCTAGGTTGGCTGTGTTGCAGTCCGTCTCCTGCATTGCAGCTGGATTCTTTTACCGACTGAGCCAGGGTTCAAATCCTGCCTTTGTGACCTGGGTAGGGCCCTTAACCTTTGGGCCCTAAAACCCTCCAGTTAAAAATGGGGAGAATTAAAAATAATCTCATGAAGAAAGATGTGAAGATAAAATATCTTATTATTGTTTCTTAAAGAGTTGCCTATGAATTAAGCATTTCTATTAAATTTAATTCCGATCAGCAGCCTCCATGAAACTCCTCAGGTTCTTGTAGAACTCAGTGGCATGACTCCCAGCCAGAGAAGTTTTTTTGGTGGTGAGGAAAAGCATTCCTGTCAGATTGTCTTAGGTGGAAATCACATCTGTTTCACTTGTAAACATATAAAAGCCTAAAAATAAAATTCGCCTGGGAAATGTCTGGAGACAGTTTTAGTCAAGAAGTTCTGTGGTGTTTGTCCGTCTGTGGTATGTTGCTCTTTTTCTCAGTGCTGTGAACAGTGTTTCTTGCCTTGAGAATTCTAAGTTTCTCTCAGTAATTTTGAGAGTTTCTCTGAATCCCTTATAATAAATATAGTGATATTTAACCCAAGGGGACTTAGGAAATGGTGATTTACCATGGGAGTAATTACTTTGTTATTTCACAACTTTCAAGTTAAAAGAGTGCTGTATTTGTGGAAAAAATGCCCAACCAAAAAAAAAATTTAATTATTCAAGATAATGGCCAAATGCTTAAAAATGTCTTAACCACAAAATTATGTTCCAAAATAAACTGTATTTTTAATTTTAGAAGTTTCACAAGGGAAACCAACAGACATGCTTTATCAGGTTAGCATTCATCCTGGTGAGGAACCAGAGAACACCTACTCTAGTTCTGTGTGTATCTAAGGTTGAACAAATGTCATTAATATTAAACCTAAGTTTGTGGTACCTGCTTTACTCAACAATTTGATATTGTTGGGCATTTTATATAAGTTACTAATAGTGTCTTTTGTAAATTAGGTTTCATTTGCCTTGAAATTCCTAAAGTATGAATTCGTAGTAGCTTGTTTAAAAAGTATAATTTGGAGCCATGATGTATTAGATATTAGCGATTCAGTTTTTCCTGTTAACTTGTTAACATCCCATTGTTAATTTAAGATACTTCTCCTTATGTTCTGCCATAGTTGGGATTCTTTATAAAACTGCCAGTTCTTGTTAGTCAGGTTTAAAGATTTAGTTCTTGTCAAGGCTGGATTTTCTTCCCGGCAATTAAAAAAAAAAATTTGGATGTTGTTCACATGGTTTCAACTCTGAGGTCTATAGTCCATATAGAAACCTCTAAATCTTTTTGCTCTGTTAAAATAGAACTAGATATATTTGACATACACATGTGGAAGTATGTATTTGGCAAAGTATAGGAAACAAAAATTATAATGTACATATTTCTTATAAAGAAAATAAAAATCCAGGTAAAATTTAGTGTTTCCCCATTAACTTATTCTAACTTTGGTGTTATCCTCTGACTTGCATCAGAATGCCTCCTCTTAATGTCACAGATACTGCTTATCATTAAAATCTCATTTGGCATTTGTTCTTCCATTAAAGCCCCTTAAGACCAGTTTATCTTTTAGCAACCTGGTCTTTTGCCTCCACTGGAACTCCATGAGAAAGTGTTAAATTGCTTTTCTTGAGCCTTTGACTATCTTATGCAGCCTTCAGTCCTCTAAGTTTCCACTGAAAGCATGCTATTATATCAGAAATAACAGGAGAGAAACAGGAGAGTATCCTCAGGGTGAATGCATGGAACGTCAGGTTCTGGAAAGAGGAGAGTACTCTGTGGTCAGTTCCTGATGGGGAACTGCTGGCAGGCCAAACACTGGACTTCATGTACCCCACCACCGCCACACACACATACACACACACACACACACACACACACTGAGCAATGTGCAGTATTCTGAAGCCTTTCACATTCACTTCTGTGGTGCTTAGATTGTTTCTAATGAATAGAACTTTTGTTTTAATATGTATTTTTAAGAACAGCCTTTAGTTTTTAGATTACTTTAGGTTAACAGGAAAATTGAGCAGAAAGTTGAGTTGCTGTATCTCCTTCTCCCCCCTGCCCCCACCTCCATGAGACATGCACACACAGCTTCCCTCACTGGCTTCATTTCCACCAGAATGGGTTATTTGTTACAGCGGACACACCATTATTGCCCAGAGTCCATGGTTTACATTAGGGGCCACTCATGGTGTTGTACCTTCTATTAAGCCTTTTTTAAATTATAAAAGTAATATATGGTCATTGCAAAATAATATAAACAGAAAATTATAAATGAGAAAGTAAAAATCACGGGTCAACACCATGATGTGCATTCTGTTAACTCTGCCTCTTTGCCTCTTGTTTTTCTTCTGTCTCTCTCACACAGGTACCTATACAAACACCATATCTAGACATTTCATACACAGTTAAGATCAAACCGTATATGTATGCAGTTTGTAACATGCTTTTGTATCTTAATATGTTATAGATGTGTACATGTCAAATGTATATCCCTCGTCAAATGCTTATCCACGTCATTATTTCTTATAGCTACCTAGAATTCCATTGTATCCTTCCACTGTTAAACCAGTGGACATTTAAGTAGTTTTAATCTTTGCATGATATTAATAATTCTTTGGGAGAGAAGGATTGGGAGTTTGGGATTCGCAGATGCTAGTATAGGATCAGAGAACAAGGTATACTTACTGTATGGGAGAGGGCACTATATTCAATATAATGAAAAAGAATATACTTATGTGTATAACTGAATCAGTTTGCTGTACCAGCAGAAATGAACACAGCACTGTAAGTCATCTCTACTTCCATAATATTCAAAAAGAAACCCAAATTCTTCCAAGTATGAATCTAACTGTATATACATATTTGCTCACTTGTCTGGTTATCTTCTTAAGATAAATTCCTAGAAGTATAATTGTTGAGTCAAAAGTTATGTACATTTTAAGTTTCGGTAAATTTTCCTAACACCTCAAAAGGGATTGCACTAATTTATATAGCCACCAGGGGTGAATATTCCTTTTTAGCTTTTTAAAACCAGTGTTGTTGATGTTTTTTGATAGTTTTTTCCCCTCTTTCTTATTGATGAAAACTGATAGTCCACTGCTTTGATTTGAATGTTACTATTCAGGCAACAAATTTTGAGTCCAGATAGTAGAGAGAAGAAATAGAACTGCATTTCAATTAAAATTGATAGAGAATTTATTTCTGTATAATGAGACTTTAAATATTGAATAGTTTTTTTTTCAGAAGTGAAAACAAACTTTTTATCATTCAGCACTGTTATGATCAGATACTAACAAGCAGATTTCATAATTTTTGCTATCTCAGTTCTTCTAATTTCAAAGTATTTCTAATTTAAAAATGGACAAAACTATAAAAGAGAATAGAGAAGTCACCCAGCTGATTCTGTAGACCCTTTTGTCAGAAAGTACCACTCAGCTCTTACTGCTCCTTTCCAACTCCTACACCATGCAGAATGTCCTAAGAAAAGACCTAGCTCATGGGGGAAATCCAACCTGCCATCTGTTTTTGCAGTCTAAGAGCTGAGAATGGTTTTTACGTTTTCAAGTGGTTTAAACAAAGATCAAGTGTTTTTTGACACATGAAAAATATATGAAATTCAAACTTCAGTTCATTAATAAAGTTTTGTTGGAGCACAGCAATGTTCATTTATTTACATATTGTCAGTGGCTGCTTTTGCCCTGTAGTGGCCAAGTTGAGCAGTTGTGACTGAGACCGTATGGCTTGTAAAACCGAAAATACTTCCTAGCCCTTTGCAGAAAGTCTGCTGAGCCCTTGTCTATGTGTGTAAGAGAGAGGGAGTGAACGTGGTGATGTCTGGGGTCTTAGGTTTACTGTGAAGCAGTGTGATTAATAGAAGGGCAAAGATTTTGGACCTGTTACTTAAAAGTGGGCTAGCCATAGAGTTCTTTGTCACAGAAACTGCTGTACCAGTCTTATTCTTCTCTTAGTACCTTCAGGAGGGTGGGGATGTTGAAGTACAGAGAATTAAGCCATTTTTCTGAATAAGTGAACTTGTTACTAGATTGACAGCGTGTTAATGGTGCAAGGAGAAAATTGAGAGTTTATTTACTTATTTAACCCCTCTTTGTTAAGCTTACCATGTGACAGGCACTGTCCTCAGTTCTGGAGCACTGAGCTGGGCATATAATACTTGTGGTATTATATAGACGGATGACAATACCATGGGGATTTTTGTTTGTGAAATAAAGAATACCAGAAACACCCTAAATCTTCCCACAGATGACAGATCTGAAAGCAGGTGGCCTGCCTGGGGTTCTGAAACTGTCAGTCAGGATGCCCAGGTTTCATGGTTGCCTGTTCGGTGATCTTCCCACTAGCAGAGTCTACCTAGAGAGTCTTAGTCTTTGGCATGTTGTGGACCCCTTCGAAAATCTCCCCAGCAAATATACAAATGTACATAAACACAGAACATTTTGCGTACGATTTCTAGGGTTATATGAAATTTTTAAATGGCTCAGTGGTAAAGAATCTGCCTGCAATGCAGGACACATGGGTTCGATCCCTGGGTCGGGAAGATCCCCTGGAGAAGGAAATGGCACCCCATTCCAGTACTCTTGCCTGGAAAATCCCATGGACGGAGAAGCCTGGTAGGCTACAGTCCATAGGGTTGCAAAGAGTCGGACACAACTGTGCAACTTCACATTCAACTTTCACTTTCTTCACTTTGTAAACAGGGACTATTTACAGAGGAAAAACTATTGATTATATGGAAGTATCTCTCCTTAGGATCAAGTCAGCTAAGTATTTCTCGGTCTTTATAAGGATGTGGAAATAGATTTGTTATGTGACATTGTTGATTTAGAGCTGGGGTGTGAGTTGGACCTGCCTTGGCACTGTCTTTACCTGAAAGGACAGGAGTCTCACTCTCCTGTCTTTGCCCACCCTCACTTCATGGTGTGGTGGTACATGTGCAGTCTCGTAACTTGCACATATATCGAGCGTAATTCTGTCACATTTTAGAGATAAGTTCTGTGTATCAGTCGCTGAAGTTAACTTTGGTTGGAAACCAGTTGGGATTCCAACTAAGGTAGAAATTGCATGAAAACATTTTCATCCCAGTTCCAATTACAAGTGAGACTCAGTGAACATGAGAAGGAAGATGTATGTGTGATGATGATGACAGTGATGGGAAGAGGATGGGAGTGTGAGCCTGGCATTCAGCAGAGCGTGGCTGCCTTCCTAGCCTGCTCTCCCCACCCTCTTCCCTTTTTACTTAGAGATTACACTAAATTAGTGGAGGGAAGGTAGAAAATTCAGATAAGCAGAAGAGGGAAAATGAAAATTATGAAGAATCCCATTTTCCGAGGAAACCATTAATAACATATTCATGCATTTAGATTTCAGATCATTTTTCTCTTCATGTATTCATATGTTTAAGCCATATTTTTTATAAATGGCTTTATTCAATCATCAGTGTATTATGACTGTCTTTTCTACTGATTATATTTCTACATCTTCTGGTCATCTTTTTCTCCTAATTATAGAGATAATATGTGTTTACTACTGAGAAAATTCTTAAGAAATACAAAGATTACAGAAAGTAAAAGTTTCCATATCAGTCATTCATTCATACAACAGTATTTTTTAAGTTCTCTCTAGTATTCCACTATATTCCAATATTACCATACTGAGCTAATCTGTGGTGTTCTCCATTTCACAATGAGTCTATGGTAAACCACACTGCTGTGGACATCTTTGTACCTACATCTTGGTGTGATTGCCTAATATCTCATGAGAATAAATTCCTAAAAGTGTATATGCTGATTAAAGTATGTGCATTTTAAAGTTCTTTAGTCAGTATTGCTTAGTTTGATCCAAAAAAAGATACCAATTTATTCTCTGATCAGCATTTTGGGAGAATTTCTGCTTTCTAATTCTGTGGGTTTTTTTTTTTTCTCCTTAAAAAACAATTTTTAACCATTTTGCGAGTTTAAAAAATTACTTATTTTTGATTATTAGGTAAATTTACTTTTTTTCCTTGAGATTTTGGCCATGTGTATTTCTTTGTGAATTACTAGTTCGCAAATTAAAAAAAATTGAAGTGTTCATCTTTTCTATAAAATTGAGCATTTTAGTTTAAGTGTGACTTGGTAGATTCCTTAGTCTTTTTTGTAACAAAATGAGCTCTACATAAAAACTTTACTCAAGTGGAACACCTTGCTCTTTGCAAGGGTCATTATTGACCTGCGAGCCAGGAAACTGTGGCACAGTCTTATTGTTATCCTCCAGGTGGTAGGTAGACGCTTGTTACTTCTCTCCAGCTGCCTTGGACTGTGTGGGATTTTCCAGCACCATCTCTGCAGTGTTGTAGCTGTGTCAGTATGTGCGTGGGAGTGTGTGGGGACTCTGCTGTCTCCTATGATAAATCAAAACAAGACTTTTCATCCCTAAGTTATTAAAAAGTAGGTAACATGTATGGACTGACACTCTTTAAAGACCAACTAAATATTCCCATTTTTGTTATTTTATCATACTGGCAAACTTGGCAAAAGTATCTCATAAGCATTTTAAAGCACTTTAAATTATTTTGGTGTGTGAAGTTTAAATTTTGTGTTGTGATTCTGTCTCTTCCACACATACCACTTGGGGCTGCACTTTCTCTTTGTTTTCAAGGGTGAAGAGTGTGTGTGTGGCTGCTTGTGTGTGCGTGAGCCGAGAGTGAGTGTGACAGTGAGTTTGAAAAGGAGTCAAATGTGACCTGTAGCCTCTTTTTCAGGTGGTGCAGAGAGGTTAAAGTAAACAACCAGCTGCTGAATAAACTCACTGTGGGTTCTTACAGGATAGTGAAAATACTCTCCTTGACATTTTGTGGGGAGTAAATAAAGTAACTGCAAAGCACTTTCTAGCATGATCCTTGTCGTGTAGGTGCTCATTAAATGACAATTACACATTTGTATATGATAATATCATTTCATTAATCTCATAGTTATTTGTTGAGAGCCTACTCTCTGCCAGGCACTGGGCAAAGTCTTAGAGGTACTACAGGGAATGCAAAGACTCAAATGTTTTCTCATGAAGCTAATACTCTGGTGTGGGGAAATAGTTACTAAGTAGGAAAATAGGAGCATAAGTACCATGAAGAAAAATAAATCAGGAGATGACTAGATAACTGGGGGTGCTGATGGGAAGAGAAGGCTTCATAGTTTTAGCTGGGATGGTCAAGGAAGGCACTGATAAACAGAGGTCAAGCAGCACTGGGATTAAGGCCATCTTTAGTACTCACCAAGTGAGTGACTTTGGGAAAGTTATATAATCTTTGATCCTTAATTGCCACATGTGGCAAAAAGGGGTAATAACCTGATGCATAAGGTTAAATGAGATAATATGGAAAGCATGCAGCATTATGCCAGATGTGTAACCCCTAGCAGGAAGAAAGTGTTGTTCATGGCCAGTAAGGTGGTCGTCGCCCTGGCAGTCCTGGGCTGGGAGACAGGCATGCCCAGAAGAGCCAAGAGTTGGGGCTTTGTTCCTGAAGGAAAGAAACCTGCAGTAAACAAACAGTGTTTAATGTGAAAAGAAGACATGAGCGGTGAGGGTCTTGACTGTAGGAAAGAAATGGAAGCATCAAGATTCTCTCCTTTCTTCCGAAGGAGAAAGTAGAAGACTCATTTCTTTTGCTTTGTTTTTGACAGACTGTCACCAATTGATTCTATTTCAGTGCCTAATCAAGTGTTTTACAGTCTAAATTTGGGAAAGTAGAACCTAGATGTATGTATGTCTGTATCTACAAAGTAAGAAACAGCTGCTCAATAGACTCTCGTTAAATGAAGGAATGAGAGCCAGAGGCTTCTAGGAGGAGCAGTTGATGGACAGTGGATGATCAGGGACGGCTTCTGTCTTGCAAGTGTGGAGTTGATCTGACTCCTCAAAAACAGGTCGGGATTTTGGTCTTGTTTCAGAAGGAAACTGGTATTTCCCAGAATACAGATTGTCTAGGGAGAGAAGTATTTAAGGTCAACAGAGTCTGCAGAAGAAGCATCATGCCCTGTCACCCACATCAGGTTCACACTGCATGCTTCCTTACTGAAATTTCTGTCAGCACTGCAGCAAAGGCACCTGCAGAGCTGTGGACCCCAGCAGGACTGGGCCCCACTCTCGAATTGCTGAACAGCCCAGGAGGCTCAGGGCATTTGGGTGCTGAGGAGCACTGCTGCAGGCTCACACTTGCTCTGTTACATGGAGAGGAGAGCTATCATTAGGCTTCATGTTCATGTTTGCGAAGGATTTGGAGACCATCAAGCACATTTATTATATAGCACATAAAGTTTAGGAGAAAAAAATTACATCCAAATAGAAAAATAACTAATGAGGATTATATAATTTGGGACCTCAGTTTTCATTTTTATTTTCCTTTTTTATGCTGATTATTCTGTTGATGTGAAATGCTTTATGGAGTACTTCCATATAATGAACAGGAATTGTCTTAGAAGTTGAAAATGGAAACATTTAAAAGATACCCCTATTTTAACAGCTGTCCTTTTCCCCCATCCAAGGTCTATTACCCAAATTTGGGATGGATGTGCATTGATGCCACCGATCCAGAGAAGGGGAACTGGCTGCGCTATGTGAATTGGGCTTGCTCAGGAGAAGAGCAAAATTTATTTCCACTGGAAATCAACAGGGCCATTTACTATAAAACTTTAAAGGTAAGAGTGTTAGAATTAGTCTGCTGTTAGATACTCTACATGCATTTCTTCAAATGCTGTCCTTAGTCATGGCTATCAGTAACGACTTTGCAGACCTTGAAAGGGTTATATGTGAAAGGGATTCACCACCCTGAAAGGTCTGTGTTTTAATTATACAGTTGCCACTGCTTATGTGAGGAAGGGCACTAAAGCATGAAGATTGTGTTAAGTAATTATACACGGCATCTTTATTGATACTGATGAGTTAAGCATGTGGCAGATACTTCTCTCCTCTTAAGACACAAGTGCACTGGGAGCTGTCTGACGGGCCAGTTTATCTAACTGTACGAAACTCAGCAGCTCCGGCGGTTCTGTTAAAGAAAACACATTCTTAGTCTTCAGTCTAGTGTAGCTTTGGATTAGCTTTTCTTTTGCCTAAATCTTTGTAATATAAGTGTATTTATTAATTATTTTTGGCTGTGCTGGGTCTTTGTCGCTGCTCAAGCTTCTCTTTCGTCACAGTGAGCGGGGGCTACTCTCTAGTTGCAGTGTAGGCTTTTCACTGTGTGGCTTCTCTTGCTGCAGAGCATGGGCTGTAGCACGTGCAGACTTCTGTAGTTGCAGCACGTGGGCTCAGGAGTTGTGGCTCCTGGGTTCTGGAGCACAGGCTTAATGGTTGTGGCACGCGGGCTTAGTTGGTCCATGGCATGTGGGATCTTCCCAGATCAGGGACTGAACCTGTGTCTCCTGCTTTGGCAAGCAGATTCTTTACCACTGAGCCACCAGGGAAGCCCCGTCGTTTCCCTGAATTTTATTCAGAATGAAAATTACACAGAACATGTTTCTTACTTCTGGTAAAGTTTTATTTGGAGACATTAATAGTGGAGATGAAAAAAAGAGGAAAATAATTTTTTAGAGTTTGTGGTGAGGTCAGAGGTCACTGAGTACATTCAGGAAAGTTAGAATTTGGAAGGGTTGTTATCTCTGCAACAAGCAAGCCCACATCTGTCTCCCTCATTTCCATGTTCTCCTGGAAGGCAAATCTGCACTCATCGTACAGGGAAATGTTCCCAAAGGCCGAGTCTTGAAGCTATAAAGAGAGAGGATTGTTGCTCTTTGCATTCTGGATTAGATATGTTTACTAAAATTGCTGCAAGGCAAGTTTTTCTTTATTCACTTACTTTCATTAAAAATGACATAGATTGTAGGCCAGTCCTTGAAAAAAATTAATCTCCATGGAGCTGAAAACTCTTTTATGAGCAAGCATTTAAGATGATGGTCATCTTCGCAGCATGCTGAGTTTTGACTGTATCTCGCACTAGAACTTGGCAAGTTATCTTAGAGCTGTTTAGTTTTCCTTTGCTTTCCTTTGTATTTTTCCCTGTTGGCTTTAGCCAACAGGGTTGTCCTTTTTCTCATCTAAACCCACATTCTTACTTCTAGTTCCTGCAGGAAATACTTCTTTGTAGTACTTTCTTATTTAAAACTTCTATAACCTTCTTTCCCATTTTCTTTCTGCTGGATGATTTTTCTGGCATGATTTCCTAGTAGGCATTACTGTACAGTTTTGTTACACTGGAGTCTGAGATTGGATTCACACTTTGATTCAAGAATTCATTCTGTTTCTCAAATTTATTTAAAGTGGAAGTTACATCTGATTACATCAGTGAGGAGAATCCTGGTGGAGAGGAAATACCAATGAAGGGTGCATATGAGACAGTCAAGGGAGTGGAAATGAGGTTCCAGGGCAGAGGAAGGCCAGGGAGACGTTGGGACACTTGGCAATGCTTTCATCAGACTTGAAGTTGAGGTGTGTTCATCTCTGATGGCAAAGCTAAGAACCTTTCAGAAGCAAGAGAGAATAGTGTTTGGGAGTGAACTCTGGAGCCAGACTCCTGGATTAAATCCTCACTTGCTCTGTGACCCAAGGCAAGTCACTGTAATTTTACCAGATGTGAAACCTTAGGCAAGTCACTTTCTGTGCCTCAGTTTCCTTGTTTGTACGTTATAGATAATTATATATTGACCTCAGAGGGTTATCAAGAGGATTGCATAGATGATTGTGGGTAGGGTTCTAGCACGTGATAAGTACTAAATAAATGGCAGCTGTTAGTTTTGGCAAGGCACAATAGTGTCATGAGTAGGAGTAGGGACTGGAGCAGACTGCCTTGTGAGCAGATTTTGCCTTCGAGAGAAGCACAGGGAAGAAGACAGGGAAGCATGAGAAGTTACACCTTCTGTCTTAATTTTCTCATCTGTAAAAATGGAGGTAATAGTAAAATTAATAATGTTGTTATTGTTTAGTTACTAAGTCATGTCTGACTCTTTTTTGACCCTATGGACTGTAGCTCATCAGGCTCCTCTGTCCATGAGATTTTCCAGACAAGAATACTGGAGTGGGTTTCTATTTCTTTCTCCTGGGGATCTTCCTGATCCAGGGATCGAACCCAGGTCTCCTGCATTGCAGGTGAATTCTTTACCATCTGAGCTACTGGGGAAGCTGAACATTAATAATACAGTCATGAAAATTAAAGCCAACATGTGCAAGATTCTGTGAAGAGTTCCTTGTCTAACCTAAGTACTCAAAGTGCTACTAACTACCTGTACTGTCATTTTTACCTTTCTTTGTTGGAAGTCAGGGAGCTCTAATCTTTGTAGGCCTCCTCCATTCCTGACCTTTGATTTTGCTCAAGTATGCATCAGGCATTTTAGATTCTTTTACTAGTGATTATATTCTGCGAGATTAAGCTTTTTATGGGTTCAGTTCAGTTCAATCGCTCAGTCGTGTCCGACTCTTTGCGACCCCACGAATCGCAGCATGCCAGGCCTCCCTGTCCATCACCAACTCCCGGAGTTCACTCAAACTCACATCCATCGAGTTGGTGATGCCATCCAGCCATCTCATCCTCTATCGTCCCCTTCTCCTCCTGCCCCCAATCCCTCCCAGCATCAGACTCTTTTCCAATGAGTCAACTCTTCGCATGAGGTGGCCAAAGTACTGGAGTTTCAGCTTCAGCATCTGTCCTTCCAATGAACACCCAGGACTGATCTCTTTTAGAATGGACTGGCTGGATCTCCTTGCAGTCCAAGGGACTCTCAAGAGTCTTCTCCAACACCACAGTTCAAAAGCATCAATTCTTCGGCGCTCAGCTTTCTTTCTTCACAGTCCAACTCTCACATCCATACATGACCACTGGAAAAACCATAGCCTTGACTAGACAGACCTTTGTTGGCAAAGTAATGTCTCTGCTTTTGAATATGCTCTCTAGGTTGGTCATAACTTTCCTTCCAAGGAGTAAGCAACTTTTAATTTCATGGCTGCAGTCACCATCTGCAGTGATTTTGGAGCCCCCCAAAATAAAGTCTGACACTGTTTCCACTGTTTCCCCATCTATTTCCCATGAAGTGATGGGACCAGGTGCTAGGATCTTAGTTTTCTGAATGTTGAGCTTTAAGCCAACTTTTTCACTCTCCTCTTTCACTTTCATCAAGAGGCTCTTTAGTTCCTCTTCACTTTCTGCCATAAGGGTGGTGTCATCTGCATATCTGAGGCTATTGATATTTCTCCCGGCAATCTTAATTCCAGCTTGTGCTTCATCCAGCCCAGCGTTTCTCATGATGTACTTTGCATATAAGTTAAATAAGCAGGGTGACAGTATACAGCCTTGACGTACTCCTTTTCCTATTTGGAACCAGTCTGTTGTTCCATGTCCAGTTCTAACTGTTGCTTCCTGACCTGCATACAGATTTCTCAAGAGGCAGGTCAGGTGGTCTGATATTCCCATCTCTTTCAGAATTTTCCGCAGTTTATTGTGATCCACACAGTCAAAGGCTTTGGCATAGTCAATAAAGCAGAAATAGATGTTTTTCTGGAACTCGATGATCCAGCAGATGTTGGCAATTTGATCTCTGGTTCCTCTGCCTTTTCTAAAACCAGCTTGGGTTAGGTTTTGTAAATAACTTACATGTGATGATATTCTTCTGGGCTCTGTATCACCTTCTCAGCTATCAATTGGATAGTTGAGAAATCTCAACACTGGTTTTGTTTGTAATATGATTAAAAACTGTTTTAAATTCCTGAGGATTGTTAGCCTGCTCTCCATTCATTTCACCTATTCATCAGTTCTTCATTGTTGTTGTTCAGTCTCTTAAGTTGTGTCCCGCCTCTGCATTCCCATGGCCTTCGGCATGCCAGGCTTCCCCGTCCTTTACTATCTCCCGGAGTTTGCTCAAACTCATGTCCATTGAATCGGTGATGCCATCCAACCATCTTGTCCTGTCGCCTCCTTCTCTTCTTGCCCTCAGTCTTTTCCAGCATCAGGGTCTTTTCCAATGAGTCAGCTCTTCTTATCAGGTGGCCAAAGTATTGAAACTTCAGCTTTAGCATCAGTCCTTCTAATGCATATTCAGAGTTGATTTCCTTTAGGATTGACTGGTTTGATCTCCTTGCTATCCAAGGGACTCTCAAGAGTCTTCTCTAGCAGCACAGTTTGAAAGCATCAGTTCTTTGTTGCTCAGCCTTCTTTATGGTCCAACTCTCACATCTGTACATGACTGCTGGAAAAACCATAGCCTTCGCTATATGGACCTTTGTTGGAAAAGTGATGTCTCTGCTTCTTAATATGCTGTGTAGGTTTGTCATAGCTTTTCTTCTGAGGAGCAAGAGTTTTAATTTCATGGCTGCAGTCATTGTCCACAGTGACCTTGGAGTCCAAGAAAATAAAATCTGTCACTGCTTCCACTTTTTCCCCTTCTATTTGCCATGACTTGATGAAATCCAATGCCACGATCTTCGTTTTTTGAATGTAGAGTTCCAAGCCAACTTTTTCACTCTCGACTCTTTCACCCTCATCAAGAGGCTTTAGTTCCATCTTCACTTTCTGCCATTAGGGTGGTATCATCTGCATATCTGAGATTGTTGATATTTCTCTCGGCAGTCTTGATTACAGCTTGTGAGTCATCCAGCCCAGCATTTTGCACGATGTACTCTCCATAGAAATTAAATAAACAGGGTGACAATATATAGCCTTGTTGTATTCCTTTCCCAATTTGGAACCAGTCGATTGTTCCATATCTGGTTCTAGCTGTTGCTTCTTGACCCGCATAAGGTTTCTCAGGAAACAGGTAAGGTGGTCTGGTACTCCGATTTCTTTTAGAGTTTTCTACAGTTTGTTGTGATCCACACAGTCAAAGGCTTTAACATAGTCAGTGAAGCAGTAGATGGTTTTCTGGAATCCCCTTGCTTTCTCCATGCTCCATCAAATGTTGGAATCTGATCTCTGGTTCTTCTGCTTCTTTGAAACCCAGCTTGTACATCTGGAAGTTCTTACTTCACATACTGCTGAAGCCTAGCTTAAAGGATTTTGAGCATTACCTTGCTAGCATACGAAATGAGTGGAATTGAACAGCAGTTGGAACATTGTTTGGCATTGCCCTTCTTTGTGGCCATTGCTGAATTTTCAAAATTTGCTGGCGTATTCAGTGCATCTCCTCAACAGCATCATCTTTCAGGATTTGAAATAGCTCAGCTGGAATTTCATCACCTCCACTAGCTTTGTTCATAGTAATGCTTCATAAGGCCGACTTGACTTCACACTCCAGGAAGTGACCACATCATCACAGTTATCCAGGTCATGAAGACCTTTTTGTACAGTTCTGTGTACTCTTCCCACCTCCTGTTAATCTCTTCTGCTTCTGTTAGGTCCTTGCCATTTCTGTCCTTTGTTGTGCCCTTCCTTGCATGAAAGTTCCCTTGGTATCTCCAATTTTCTTGGAAAGATCTGTAGTCTTTCCTATTCTATTGTTTGCCTCTGTGTCTGCATTAATTTTGCAAATGCTGAGTGTCTGCTACACAGTAGGTATTCTTGTGTAGTAATGAACTGAACGGACAAGGTCTCTGGTGTCATGGAGCTTCCAGTTCATGGAGGAGGTGGCAGATAATAAACAAGTGAACAAGTAAACAAGGTAACTTCCAAGAACAGTAAGTGCATTGAAGATAATATAATGTGATGGAGTGACCAGACGGTCAGGGAGCTGCTTTAGCTCTGGTAGGTCAGCAAAGACCAAAGGTGGGCACACTTCCTCTCTCTCTGTGCAGCCCTGAGATGGAGCCAGCCATGAGAAGGTTTCTACAGGAAGAGTGTTTCAGGAAGAGGGTTCCTGGTAGAAGCAGAGGTATTGAAGTGGGAGTAAGATAGATGGGGGGCCAGCGGTTGTTTGGTTTTTCTTTCTTTCCTTCTTTTTTATAAAAGGAATAAAAGCTAGTTTGGTTGGAGAGAGGAGAGGAATGGTGGATGAGGCTAGTGAGATAGGCCAGGATCAGATCAGGGGTGGGGCTTCTGGCTTGTATGGAAACTAATGTTAGTCTTCAGTTCTATTCACCCATTTGAGAGTTGAGTCTGTCTGACTGTTGACTTTTTAAAAAATCATGCTGCAGGATAAGATTGTAGGTGGGTAAGCATTTGTGTGTTCTCATAATTCTGGAGTATTTCTCTTAATTTGTCCTACTGTCAGGAATATTGGTGGAAATTATTGCCTGTAGCTAATTGCCCTGGTAACATTTCAAGTTTATATTTACTAATATTTAGAGAAGAGAGAGTGCTTAATTCTATAAGCACTCTTACAGAACCTGTCAGAACCCAAAGGACAAGTTTAAAGTCTTTTTGTTGTTTTTTGTTAAATATCAAAATAATTTTTAAAAAAGTTTGTTTGGACTTTTGACTTTATGTTTTAAAATGTGGGTTTATATTTCCCATGTCTTGGGACATAAATTTTCTTATAAAACCTTAAATGTGCTTAGCAATGCAGAAGAAACAAACAGTACAGTAGAGACGCAAGCAATCGTTGATTTTAAAAGGTGTGTTATTTTCCCCTTCATAAATGCCTGTTTTTTGTTTGGCTGTCTTACTAAGTTGGGAAGCATATAGCTCAATAAGGTAATGGTTGTCTCAGTTGGTACAATTTTGAAGTGTGTTCAATAGCTAACAAATCAGGTTGCTCCTAATCTAGCTGCTCACCAGCTCATTAACCATTTAGAAATTTTGTATTAGTGGTAAAGACAGATATTGGAATGTTTTGTGTTTTTAGCATCTACGAAAGAGTACCCTCCTAAGTAGAGAGTTTGTGCTGATATTTATCAACTTCTTCCCGTTGCTAGTACAGTTAGTACTGTGCAGGAGGTCGAAGTGGAATAAATGTGAACACTTGGGCTGAGTTGAGGAGGAATCTTGAAGATGTCTGGTGGGTTCTTCTAGCCAGTGTTCTGGTTATATTGTTTTGTTTAGGAATAAATGGGTGATAGATTTTTCCTCACCCCTTTTCATGTTCTTTTTTACTTTGATTTTATTTAACACTACATATTTCTGCCAACTCTAATCACTTCAAGTGATTATATATGTATATATATATATCACTTCACCATTTCATAAATATGTGACTTGTAATAAAAACATAGAGAGGCATAGAATTAGTTGACTTATAGAAGCTCATTCCTTCAACTGTTGCTAAGTCACTTCAGTCGTGTCCAACTCTGTGTGACCCCATAGACAGAAGCCCACCAGGCTCCCCCATCCCTGGGATTCTCCAGGCAAGAACACTGGAGTGGGTTGCCATTTCCTTCTCCAATGCATGAAAGTGAAAGGTGAAAGTGAAGTCGCTCAGTCGTGTCCCACTCTTAGCGACCCCATGGACTACAGCCTACCAGGCTCCTCCCTCCATGGGATTTTCCAGGCCAGAGTACTGGAGTGGGGTGCCATTGCCTTCTCCGCATTCCTTCAACAGAAACAGGTTATTTCATAAGGGTGCCAAAAGGCATCCGTAATGGATATTTTAATGCATTAAAATTTTATATGTTTTATATAATTTTATACATGTTTTAGTTTTTTGGTTTAGGTATAACTGATTCAAGAAAGGAAAACACATTGGTTTAAAGACAAAAACAGCAGGTTTTAGCCATCCTTGGGGAAACAAAGGAAACAGTGGCTGGTTCTTTTATCTTAAAGAATTTAGAATATTTTAAAATTTGGATAACATAAGCACTGAGTTCTGCAAAGAATGAAACAAAATATTTACTTTCAAAGGCTTTATCTAGAATAGAAAGTATGTTGAAGAACTATGTTGTTTCTAAGCTGACATCTTAGATGGAATTTCTCCTGCCCCTAAAACGAACGTATCCAATCCTCTTTTGTAAGTACAGTGCAGTGATATCAGGAAGCTTACACTAGCAAGGTATTTTATTAGCTAATCTGTACATTCCAGTATGAATCTGCCTGCAGTGTGGGAGATCCGGGTTCGATCCCTGGATGGGGAAGATCCTCTGGAGAAGGGAATGGCTATCCACTTTCAGTATCCCTGCCTGGAGAATTCCATGGAGAGAGGTGCCTGGAGGGCTACAATAAAGAGTTGGACACGACTGAGAAAATAACACACTTTCACACTTTATTCAAATTTTGTTAATTGTTCCAATCAAGTCTTTTTAGGCAAAGAAAACTCGTGGCATTCAGTTGTAATGTTTCATTAGTCGCCTTAGTTTGGACAGCACCTTAGTCTTTGTTTTTTATAACCTTTCAGTTTTGAGAGAACTGATCAGTAATTTTGTAGAATGTCCCCACAGTTTGGCCTTCTGTTAAGCTTCTTTATGATTAATTCACGTTTATGTATTTGGGGCAGAAATCTGTAGAGGTGATGCTGTGTTCTTTTCTGTGCATCATATCAGGAGGCATATGATATTGACTAAGTATACTGTTTTTCACTTGGTCATTAATGTTTTATGGGAAGATACTTTGAGACCATGCAAATACTATATTATTTCTCAAACTTTCATCTACTAGTTTTAGCATCTATTGATGATTCTTGCCTGATCAGTTATTACTGTCATGAATGTCTAGTTGTGATTTTCTAATTCCATTATTTCTTTTTCGTTGATTAGTTGGGATCTACTGAAGGAAGAGCTTTCCTTATTTACTTGACTGTCATCCATTCATATCAGTTTGGACTCATGGATTTTTATTTTATTCACGGGGTTATAGGTGGAATCTTACTTGTTTTGATACTCTTGGAACTTTTTGACAGTTGAGTCATTGTGAGAGAAACCAATAAGCCATTTGCTTCAGTTTTATTTAGGAGTGTAATCTTTGCACTCAGTATTATCTTTTCTTCAAGATCTTATTCTCTAGGTAAAATCCGCATGATGGTGTATACATGGCTTTAAGAATGTTTTAGGAGCTGACACGTGAGGTATTTATAGGCATTTCCTTCTAAATGTCTTGTAGACTCGAAGTGTAGTACAGAGGGTAAGGCAGCGAATCCTCCAAGGACCGGAGCAGGTTGGTAGCAGCGCAGAGATAACGCGCTGCCAGGGCGCTCACGTCCTCCGCACCGCCTCTTTTAGCATCTCCGTGATATAATTAGCTTTGCGTTTATAAGTGTGCAGCGGCATGTGGTTCTTATGCTTAACTTGCTCTTGGACTCTTGAAACCTGCGCTGATGATTAGTTTTCAGCACTTCTCTTTCCAGACTGCCCGGTTCTTTTAAACTACGCTTTACATTTTCTCATCAGCTTAGATTTCATGGGCAATATGGTTCCGTGGTTTTTTTTTTTTTTTTTTCCCTTTCTTTCTGCGAGGGTAATCTTGAGGCTTCTAACAGTAAGATTCCGAAGCATAAAGCAATTTTAAGTTTAAACCGGTCCTATCAGAACCCGACCTCCACCGGACGGACTCCAGGGGAGGAGGCGGCCAGGAAGTGAGGTCCTCCCTCCAGCAGAGGGTCCCTTCCCCTGCCGCCCGGCTCGCTGCCGCCGAAGCGGAGGAGCCCTTCCTGCCGGGTTGGCCTGCGGCGCGCCGCCCGGTCAAGAGCGCCGCCCGCCTGCCCCGCCCCGCCCCGCCCCGCCAACAAACGCCGCTCTGATTGGCCCGTCGCCTGTCTCTTCTCTTCCCGCAGCCAATCGCGCCGGGCGAGGAGCTCCTGGTCTGGTACAATGGGGAAGACAACCCCGAGATAGCAGCTGCGATTGAGGAAGAGCGAGCCAGCGCCCGGAGCAAACGGAGCTCCCCGAAAAGCAGGAAAGGTAGGAGCCCGCCGCTGTCCCGGCTCCCCGCGCGTTCCGAATCCGGGCCCGGGAGGCCGCCCGCGGCTCTCCGTGACCTTTTCCGGACCTGGTGCCGGCCCCCCCGGCGCTGCTGAATCACGGCGCCGGACGCCGCGCTCGGACTCTTAGCTAACTTGGGGCCGAGGAGCCGGGCGGAAAAGTGAGCGGACGCGCACCGAGAGGGAGCCGGGGCCGGTTGTCATTTCCCTCTCCCACAACCCGGGTCGCGGGACTTGGGGGTGGGAGCGGCGACCGGTCCCTCCAAGCCGTGCATGCCCGATATATTCTTAGCTTTTTGTGCTATTCGCCAGCGACGCGTCACAGAATGTGTTCTGAGAGTGACATTTCCAGGTCCGCAGATTCGGCGGCCTCGTGCCCATCCTCCCGGACTGTGCAGGAGGGCCGGACGCGCTGCGGCCGATGCGCTGGCCTCCCGGGGCAGGGAGAGGACGCTGCTCTCGCCACCCCGGCCCCCACTCGCCGTGGCACTGCCGTCCCGGCTACCCCACTCCAACCTGGCCGGGCAAGGCACTACCACTCCGACCCGTAGTCCTCCCCGGGCCGGGCCCTAGGCCACTCCACGCCGCGCAAGACCGCGCTGCGCACGACTGCAGCACTCTCTCAAGATTTTAGCACAGATATTGTTGAAATTAGGCCGTTAACAAAATGGAAGTTGAACAGTGTGCTGTTTCTTTACTTTTGACTCAACTCCAATAGTTTTATTTTGTTTTCAAACAAAAGGTCTTTAAGTGTAGTCACACTTAAATAGAAGGCGGGGGATAATTTCTGGGAGGGAAATAGTCTGGTTGGATATATCATATTTCCAGCTGGCATTCTACACTTTCTTTTTTCCTTTTAATGGAGAATTTTAATATTAATTCGTGAGTCTTTCATAGAGCCCAGTTTGAATGTATGCCAAGGCACGGTATGGTAGTTTGTCAGTAATAGGAAAAATTTTTTTTGTGTTTTTGGTGGGTTTTTTTTTTTTTTTTTTTTGGCTCACTTTACGTCTTAAGTAAATTTTTGTAGCCATCTGAACTTGAGTCCGGTCCTTTACTTAGAACACTGAAGAGTGAATGGTGGAAGTCATACTGTAAATGAACTCATAGTGTAAACTTGATTTTGGAAGAATGTAAAAATAATATTTTAAAATGTAGGCAAGAAATCCATTCTGAGTGTTCCATTACATATTCTTTGTATTTCACAGTATAGTCAATAATCCGTCCAGGGTATTTTTTTGGGACTTCTCCTGACTACATGTTCTCTGTTTAACCTTGTATCTTAATAGTTTTTGATCATTAAGTGCTTTGATCATGAATCAGATGATCATGGTCTAGAAAATTTGCCAGGTGTTTTTACTGTTGTCTACTGTTTTATGTGAGTGCTCAGCTTTTGTTGATATTAGGCCTAATGCATAATTGTTTGCAAACTCTTCAGGTAATTCTGATTGTTCCTTTATTTAGTGTTTATTTTGTGTATAATTAATGTCACCAGCCTTTCCAGGTAAGTTGTGATTTGCAGGGGCTGGAGTTTGGAGGGCAGGAGATCTTTACTGTTACTAAGCATAATTAACTCATATTTAAATATAGTCATAGGTTAATAACTTCATCCTAAGGCTTTTCTTTGTTCAGCGTACTTTGGTGTGCAGGTTTAGAACATTTTATTACCTTTTTCTTTTTTTATTCCTTAATTTTTAAAATTTGAATGTGAAGGAAAAAACTGAAAGTAAACTTTTGTTAGTGGTACGTGAACATACACATCTTCGTTTTTATACCTGTCCATATTGCTGGGGTTTTGTGTTGAGTTCAGTAGTTCATATTTCTTATTACCCAGTTATTTATAACTACTCCAAGCTGTGTATAACCCACTGAATCTTAAGTTTTAGTTGAAATAAGTACATGAACCTCACTCTTGAAACTTAACTGTTTTGAACAGCTTACTGGTAAGGAGTCCTTTTTGCTCTTTATGATCTAAAGTTTAAATAGTCAAAACGTTTTTGTTACTCTCTGTAAAGCTAATTTATGGCTTACAAAGACCTGAAATGGAGAAAATTTTTATATTAACTTTGTTCTTTTTAGGTGTAATTTAAATGACTTCAGACATTTAAATACCTTTTCAGGCAATGAGGTCAGAGAATAAATCAACATATATTTCATTCAGTAGTTATATTAACTTAGTATTTCTGAAAGCCAGATGTTGAAGACGGGCAGCTGACAGGTAGATGGACCATGGACCTAACTTCATTTAGGTCAGGAGGCAGGCAGAGAGAAACAAAGGGTTGAATTCTTCACAGTTCTGAGCCTCTGCTCCTTTGCATGACAGCTGCTATGCCTACAGCTGTGCATTGCATGTGGTGCCTTTCAGAGTTCATCAGCTCGCTGGTGGATCATGAAGCGTGTTCTGGGCAGTAAAAAGCCCCGATTCCTTTACATACAAAGCGGCCCCTTCTCTTCTCTCCCTCTCTGTGTCTCAGTCACCCATTGAACTAATGTCTGCTAAGCCCTGCCATGTGCCAGTCACTCTGCGAGGTCACACAGGGCAGTCGGTGAGCAGAACAGCAGCAGTAGCTTTTCTCCTGGCACCTGTGGAGACAGGAGCAGACAAATGTTCAATCAGTAAGTTGCTGATCAGTGCCTAGGTGGTTGGCATGGAACAGGCCCTCAATAAATATTTGTTGATGGGCAACAAAGACTCACACAAACCTGTAATGAAGGAAGGGAACATAGTGCTGTGAGAACACAGTTCATATTGTCTCTGACCAGGGAGCATGCAGTTTTGCCAGTGGCCAGAGACGGACATAGGTTAGACACTTTGAACTGGGATCATGCATTCTTTCCTTTGTAAGGAAGCCTAGCTTACATGTCTGAGAGCCCCTGTAATGAGATTGAACATGAGAAGTTCCTTGAACAGATTGAAACTTTTCAAGTGGAGAGGAAGGGAGGGTTTTTAGTGTTGGCTGTTTCAGGTTATTCTTATTTGCTCCACGGGAAGACTGTGATCTGTGAGGTAACACAGGCCAAATTTAGAAGTCTTTATCGTGTTGATTTCTGTTCCTTGTTAGCTACGGTGAAAAATGAGGGATTGAATGTGCTTGCTAGCAGTAAATGATGTTGGCACATGTTCTTTTTAAAATACAAAATGTAACAGCAGAATGTCTCGGCTGCATCAGAGCCTTGCCCATAGTTCTTTTTACTCTAAAGAAACGGCAGTGTCTTAATGCTCCTGGGCTTAGTGGAAGGAATGAAGAACACGGAACTCGGGTTTTTACCAGATGTGTGACTGGGCAAACCATGTCTGGGGGTACAGTTTCTATAGATTTAAAAATAGGTGTCATAACGTGGAATGGCCCTTGTGCTACATAACCTCACTGGGTAGCTGTCAGGAGCCGGAGAGATAATAGAAAAGAACATCTCTGTGCAGCCTGTGGGTCCATGGTACCAGCAAGTGCCACTGACAGAATGTGGCTGACAGTTACTTATGTGGTTCTTGAGGAGCTACAGAATTGTGAGTTATTTAATCTGTCAGTGTTTATGGACCACCTGTGAAAGCTCAAAGGAAGCTGGGGGTCCTCCGTCTCCCCTCTCATGGCAGGGCCGCAGTGTAGGCCACTTCACTCTAATTTTAGGCCTTATTTTAACCTGTTGACTTTCCAGTTCATAGCAAATTAGGAGGAGGAAATTAGAAGAGTTATTTGTAGCATCAAGTAGTTGGATTGCTGATAGCTAGACAGTTAAGACAAAGTTTATAACAAAAACATTAATGAACTATAAAGAGCACAGTTCCATGAGATCACTTAACAGGGTCACATAATCTTTTCTAAAAACTATAAATAGTCCCCGAGTTCCTGAGATCAGCTGATTTTTAGTGTTTATCTAAAAGACTTATAGTCACCATAGGACAGTTCAATTATAACCAACTTAAGAAAATGTTTCATCTCTTTCCATAATTTGTTCACATAAAAATCCTGGAGGTATTCCACCCTGCCCCCCCCCGACCCTGCCTGGCACACACACACACACCTTGTTATTTAACAAGTATTGATATTTTCTGTGTCAAACACTCCTAGGTGCCAGAACTGTAACAGAGAACTAAAACAACCCACGTTCCTGCTTTCAGGGAATTTACACTCTGGGGAGTGCAGGGACAACCAGCCAACAGATGAACAAGAAAAGTCTTGTAAAGTTAATAAAGTATGTGTATCAGGGTTGTTAGGTATGTCACTGGGGATGGTTGGCCAGGGGTAGCCTGTCAGAGGCTGTGACTTGATTGACATAGAGACGGGCTCTGTCAAGTCTCGGGACTGAGAGCTGCAGGAAGAGGGACCAAGCTGGGTGTGCTTTTAGCTATGTGGGTGCTTTATTGCTGGGGTGATGTATAGTATAGGGAGAGCCATATAGAAACCCACATGGGTCTTTGTGTGAAACTCAGTTTTGCAGGGGGACATACTGGCCGCTTTCCTACCAGCACTGCACATAGTGCTGGATTGTTAGGGAGATTAGAGAGATGAGTGTGAAAGTCCAAGGAGGAGCACGTTGCCTGTCTTATGGGAGCTCAGTGCAGGTCGGAACACCAGAACCAGGTGTTCTGGCTGATGTGTGTTCAGGCTTCAGGATAGGGTAGGGATTGCCAAGAGTCCTTTGGGAGAGGAGGTGATGCTGCCTTCTGGTCGAATAGCTGAGCCCATTGGGGAGGACTCCTGTGAAGAATACTGAGGAGGGGAACAGGGAATGAGTTGGGGAAAGAAATTCACAGGGACATGAGAGGTCACACAGCTGGGCTGGACAGCAGATAGAAACAGAGGTGGATCAGGAAGCTCTGATGGAGAGTTGGAGCCACATGGGCTGTACGGTGCTGAAGTTGGAAGGAGGAATGAGCTCCGAGAAGTGCTGAGGGGTACTGAGCATTCTTGTGGGTGATCCCGTTTAGCCTCTGCTTCTTTTTAAAATAATCTGATTGAGTGATTGATTGATTGGCTATGCTGGGTCTTTGTTGCTGAGCGGACTTTCTCTAGTTGTGTGTGCAGGCCTCTCGCGGTGGTGATGTCTCTTGTGGAGCATACGCGCTAGAGTGCATGGGCTCAGCAGCTGTGGTTTCAGGGCTCTAGAGCACATAGCCTCTACCTCTGCGTGGTAAGGCTCCAGGTGAGGAAATGGACACCCAGCGAGAGTGGATAACTTCAAGCTCTCTCTGCCAATGAATGTCAGAGGCAGAACATGAAGCCAAGTTTTCCATAAAACCTGGTTTCCACATGCGCAATACTCTGCTTTTTGTCCAGTTGTACATGTGGAGGTGGAGAAGGGAACAGCAACCCACTCCAGTATTCTTGCCTGGAGAATCCCAGGGACAGAGGATCCTAGCGGGCTACAGTCTATGGGGTTATAGAGTCGGGAGCAACTGAGTGTGTAAACAGCAACAACATGTTGAGGACAGCAGCAGTAGAAGTGCTCGCCTTGGTTCCATTTAAAGTTAAAATTAGAGAATACATTTAGTGAAAGCAGAGAACAGGTGGGCTTCAGTGACATTTGATGTCTTGACCTGCCCTGCCCTAGCAGCCAAACAACTCTGTTTGAGGCTCCTTGGCCAAAGCTGAAGGGTGGTGGCTGAACGACAGAGGCCTGGCCGTGGTACCTGAGGACGATGACAGATGGGCCCTGAGCTTTCTGGGGCCTGGTGGGCAGGTTCTGTGCCCGCTTACAGTGCACTCATCCCTTGGTCTTGTTGGTAAGTTTGGAGCAGGGCGTGGGCCACTTGGAAGTGGCTACAGTTCTGTGGAGATAGGGCCCCGGCATTAGATGTTCCATGGCTTGTGAACTTGTCCCCTTGGACTGAAGTGAGCAGCGTCCTGGTTGGTCCCCAGGGGGAACTCACTGCTTCCAGCGGAATGATGCCTTTGCTCAGCACTGGGTGACCTGCCTTTGATGGTTGCCTGCTGAGTTGATCTTGCTATTTTTGCGGGGGTCTGTTTTTAAAAGCTCAATGCAGTTTCTGTATTTTTTTCAACAGTAAGATTCAGGGAATTTTTTTTCGATTTCTAATTCTACTTCTGCTGCTACTGAATTGCTCTAAATTTAGGGAAATACGTTGGTTGGTATTTTTGTGCCCTTGATTCTTACTATGTATAACTTTGTTCATAGGAAATTCATGGATTAACTAAAATTTTTCAAAGCATTTTGCAGAGTTTCAACTGCTTTGCAAAAATCCTAATATATAGCGTAATTGAGTGTGTTAGGAAATATGCTATGCTCTGTGTAAGGTTGTTATTCTGGTTCTTCTGTCCATATGGAAACTGAAGGTGAGACTTGCCTCATACAGGGGAAAAAAAAAGAATGAATTATGATTAAGTTTTCTAAAAGGTGAAAAGACTTGAATGTAGAAAGTTCCAGTAGTTAATTTTTTAAAATTCAATTGTAATTTGAAAGTAACATAAATAAAGAACAATTTGCTATGCTTTGCCTAGGCAAGAATACTGGGTTCTTTTTTTTACATTACGGATTCATTACTGTTTTTTAAAACTTACTAAGTATTTCCTTAGGCAGTTTTACATTCCTGTTTACAGATGGGCTGTTAACACTACATGAATTTCATGTTCATAGAATTACAGAGAGAGTATATATAGTTTTATATTTGAAGCTGCTTCTAAAGAACTGAGGAAAGGAATAAATACTCCCAGGAATGCCCTCCAGCTGGTTAAAAATTAATAGACATTTCTTACAGTTAAAGGCTGGGTGGCAGACTGGGAGTTGCAGCTTCAGACAGGCTCTCATGGTGCTCTTGCCTGGCATTCATAGTATCTGCTACATGCTGCCGAGGACAGTTCTCAAATTTGCTTTTATTAATGTTAATAATTTGGTTGGCATAGTTTAGGAAGTTGAATGACTTGGAGAAACAGGAGTTATTTGAAAACGTTACTGTTGTTTCTCAAAGTGAAGAAGATAAATACTGAAAGCAACCGTTTTTCTTTATTACCACTTAGATTAAACCCGTGTCAGATGTTACTAGAGTTCCTGGCTGAATTCATTCATTACACTGCGTTTTGATAGGGACATATCTCAGGATTTGATACTGTGCACACCATGTCATCACGTGATGAACTGCTGCTTTCTGTTGATGGTGACAGTGGCAGCATGTTTCTTGTTTGCCCAGCACTGCGCTCGGTGCTTCATATACATCGTTGCTCATCCTGCTCTTAGCCTTGCAGCGTGGGGAGTCATTCTTCTCCTTCATGAATGAGGACACTGATGCTCGAGGGCTTCCGTGATTTGCCCAAGTTTACCCAGCTACTGAATTAATTGGCTCCACTTTGCCTAAACCTAGGTTTTGTTCCTTAATGTTTCTAAGCAGGATGCCTACACAGAATAAGTAGCAGTGTTTTAAAAGGATTTGCTAATTAGCCAAGACGAATTTTCATTGCTCTCTTCAAAATTGCACGCCTTAATCTTAAATAATAAGGCAATGTGATTAAGTGAAATCTTTTGTGTTAGAAAGCTAAGTTATGGTGAAAACTAATGCCTTCAGTTATTTTTTGCTTTGGGGTTTATGGATTAAATAGATTTATTTTATTCCTTTGAGCATCTCAAACAGTTTTTGAAAAAACTAACAAATCAGATTTTAATCCCTTTCTAGCTCTTGTCTGTTAAGTGTTCTTTTAATGACATATTTGCTGGTTTGAGCTTCTTATGAATATTTCATTTCTCTTAAGTTGTGTATTATTTTTGAAATCAGTTTTGAAACCACAGGAACCGAGTGAGACATTGTCTTGGCCTGACTCCCTCTGCAGTGCGGATGGCAGAGGCATTGTGTCTAGGATTGTGGAGTTCTTCCATCTTGTTTTGTTGGTTGTTTTTAAGAAGCCAGTGATGTTTAGCGTCCTGCTCTGCTAAGTGTTCTCTTGTTGAGAATGACTGACTGATTTCCACTGAATAGAAAACAACTTTAAAAGTTCACTTGAGCTGAATGTTATAGATCATGAACATGTTTTAATTAGTATACTAGTTTTAAAAGTCTAGAAACTGATTTTAAGTGTAATTCTGATTTGTTTACTGGATAATTGAGTTAAAATATGCTTGTTAGTTTCCTTCACTCTTATGATGTGACACCAGTGAAAGAGGGATTTTGTTTTGTCAGAATGCGTGTGTGCGTGTGTGTGCGCTCTCGTGTTCACTCAGTTGTGTCCGACTCTTTGCCACCCCTGGACCGTAGCCTGCCGGCCCCTTCTGTCTATGGGATTTTCCAGGCAAAAATAACTGGGCGTGGGTTGCCATTTCCTTCTGATGGGGGTAGGTTTTTATTTTTTACCTTTTCCTTTAAGAAGAATTCATCTGAACTGTTTGAAGCAGTAGCTTCTTACGAGGTTTTGTTTGCTGATAAAGCTGTTCCTATTCTAGGGACTTGACTCATTTCAGAGGAAAAGCAAGAAAGGAGACAAGGAGAGAAGAGTTGCCCTAACCTGTCTGTGTGCACTCCCAAATCCTCCTCACGTGGGGCAGGAGTGATTCGTCATCATGTGTATCCCACAGTAGAGTCTTTAGAATGTGTGTGCATGTTTACAACTTAATGCTTCTTGGATTTGTAATTTGTAGGGTAGTTAGTTGTTCTGTAGAGATTTAGTAAGTCCATAACACCCTCATATGCCCTGTAGCCTGGACAGAACTGCTGCTTACTAATCTGAGCTTTCATTTTTTCATGTTTCTTAAGCATTTTTCTTTCTTATTCAATTTTCTCTAAAAATTAAGGGGAGGTAACGTTGTTTAAAAGGTTTAAAATTGGCACATATATTAAGAAAAGTCCTGAGGGATTATGGGTAAGAGACTAGACCATGCTCAGTATTCTGAAGCTCTTATTGTAGCTACTTATTTCCTCTTCCCATTTTTGTGGTCATGACCCTGAAATTTTAAAATATTTTTTTGATAGAAGTTTTTCACTGTAGGATGGTGTAGTTATTTTAATTGTTATTAAATTTAATATATTTTAATATCACAAAGAATATTTGAATAGTTTCAGAGGCAGGAAGTTTATTCTAATAATAAAATAACAGCATTGTGTGTGATATATAAAAATGTCACCTTCTAAAGTACGATTATGATATCCAAAATCCTTGCGATTTTGATACTTTAAGGAATTTTTATATGTCCTTATTAGTTTAATCATTATCTGAATGACCAGAACCTGATTTCGCCCTTAACGTGATAGCTGTGTGTTACCTGATAGGTAGAGTTGTAGAGGATTATCTTTGCTTTGGTTAAAAAGAAAAGCAGTAAATACTCCTTAGGCTAAAATTCCTCCTCCCCCTTATTTCTATTAAAGCTACAGTGATAAACAATCTTTTCCTGTTGTGCTTATAATCCTACCTCTTGGTGCAGTCTTTTGTAGGTTTCCTGAGCCACCACATGCCACAAAAATGAAGGCAGACTGGTTTGTTCACCCTTGTTTAGAACCCCAAAACCAAATTATGTGTGCTGTTTGAAGTTCCAGGACAATTCGGAATTGAAATTTCTGTGCCTTTTGTTTTTCTACCATTTGGCCTCTTAGTTTCAATTTTCATTCTCTTGCCGGTTTGAGGTATAGAACATGCCTTTCTGGTTCTGTTTGGCTGTATTTTTGTTTTTAACCCATGAGGTTTGCACAGCCCATTTTTCTGTGCAGTAAAGCAGAAAGTCTCAGGTTCCGGTGAGGAATGGGAGGTCACTGCGCTCCACCTTCTGCCTTGGTCCCTTCGTGGTGAAGATGTGCGTGGTGGCATCAGTGGAAACCGTGTTCTCTCCCAGGTTTGTGCTGCCGCCAGCACAGTGCTCATTAGTTGGCAGTTTTGATTTTTGTCTGTTTACACATATGGATTGTAATTTTTGTAGGATTAACACTGGAGGTGAAATTGCAGCTTCCCTTCTCACTGTCATCCAAACAAATAATAAAAAGCAGTCTCAATCCTGGTTGGATTTTTGAACAAGGGGTTTAAGATTACAGATCTGCTTGTTTTTAGGAGCTGTGCTGCACGCCAAGTTGCTTCAGTCGTGTCTGACTCTTTGCGACCTTATAGATTTTAGCCCACCAGGCTCCTCTGTTATAGGATTCTCCAAGCAAGAACTGGAGTGGGTTGCCATGCTCTCCTCCAGGGGATCTTCTCGACCCAGGGATTGAACCCACGTCTCTTTATGTTTCCTGCATTGGCAGGTGGGTTCTTTACCACTAGGGCCACTTGGACTGCCCTTTAGGAGTTATATTAGTTGCTAAAATACATTATTCAGGATGTATGTTTTTCGTTACATAGAAGTATTTGATAACAAGATCAAATTTGAGTGTTAAGCTTATTTAAATACATCTATTTTCAGTTTTGATTCCATCAAAATTACAAATTTAGGGATTCAGACTGGAAAATAGTGTAAATTACTGTCTGTATGCCAAAGTAAATTAAATTCATGGTTGAATTAGAGTATGGAAAATATTGAATCAAGAAAGAGTGATCCTTAACTAATACTATTTATGACCCTCTTCAGTTTTAGAGAAGTGAGGTCTTCTAAATCTCCTGGGCAGTTGTCAAGAAGTTCAGTTGCTAAGTGGTGTCTGACTCTCTGCGACCCCATGGACTGCAGCACACCAGGCTTCCCAGTCCTTCAGCGTTTCCCGGAGCTTGGTGAAACTGATGTCCATTGACTCAGTGATGCCATCCAACCATCTCATCCTCTGTTGTCCTCGTCTCCTGCCTTCAGTCTTTCCCAACATCAGGGTCTTTACCAGTGAGTTGTGTCTTCGCATCAGGTGGCCTGACTATTAGAGCTTCATCATCAGTCCTTCCAATGAATATTCAGGGTTGATTTCCTTTAGGATTGACTGGTTTGATCTCCTTGCTGTCCAGGGGACTCTCAAGAATCTTCTCTAGAACCACACCCGAAGGCATCAATTGTTTGGCGCTCAACCTTCTTTATGGTCCAACTACTCACATCCATACATGACTATTGGAAAAACCATAGCTTTGACCATACGGACCTTTGTCGGCAAAGTGATGTCTGTGCTTTTTAATACTCTGTCTAAATACCTTTGTCGTAGCTTTTCTTCCAAGGAGCAAAAATCTTTTAATTACATGGCTGTAGTCACTGTCTGCAGTGATTTTGGAGCCCAAGAAAATAAAATCTGCCACTGTTTCCATTTTTTTCCCCATCTGTTTGCCATGAAATGAGAGGGCTGGATGCAGTGATCTTAGTTTTTTGAATGTTGAGTTTTAATTCAGCTTCTTCACTGTCCTCTTTCACCCTCATCAAGATACTCTTTAGATTCTCTTCACTTCTGCCAATAAGGTGGTATCATCTACATATCTGAGATTGTTGATATTTCTCCCAGCAGTCTTGATTGCGGCTTGTGGGTCATCCATCCAACTGACCTCCAGTCCTGTGGCCACTGTTGAGTTTTCCAAATTAGCTGCTGCTAAGTTGCTTCAGTCGTGTCCGACTCCTAGCAACCCCATGGACTGCAGCCTACCAGGCTCCTCCGTCCATGGGATTTTCCAGGCAAGAGTACTGGAGTGGGGCCAAGTTTGCTAGCATATTGAACAAATGTTGGTGAAATTGTTAAAGTGTTTTCACAATAGATTGTTACGTTCCCCCCAACTTCTTTCTGTGTTAAAGCACTGTTAGGTGTGTTGCTCAGCCTTCACTGTTGCTTCCTTATCAGATACAACTGGATAAGTACTTTGCCAATGGATAACTTGTTTAAAAGGAACCTGACTTCTGTATGTTGAGACAAGAAGGGAAAGTTTGCTGATGCAGCTAAACCTCTGAGTGCTGGGAGATGTACAGTGTGTGGATTTCATTGTGGCTTTCTACAACATAGCCTTAGGGTTACAAGGCCAGATCCAGACCCTAGATCCACCAGTTAACAGCAGTGTGACCTTGGACAGACTACTCTACACATTTTAATCTTCAGTTTGCTGCTGCTGCTACTAAGTCGCTTCAGTCGTGTCCAACTCTGTGCGACCCCATAGACGGCAGCCCACCAGGCCCGGCCATCCCTGGGATTCTCCAGGCAAGAACACTGGAGTGGGTTGCCATTTCCTCCTCCAATGCATGAAAGTGAAAAGTGAAAGTGAAGGCGTTCAGTCCTGTCTGTAAAATGAGGTCACGCCTACCGTGTAGAGTTACTGTGAGCAGTAAGTGAGAGCCTCCCAGAACATGGGTGGCGCACTGATTTTGGTCCATGCCATTGTAATTGATGGGCATGGGCAGTGGCAGAATCATCTCTGTGGAAGCGCTGCCTATTCCTTGGCCTATGGTGGTACTTCTGGATTAAAAAAAATGGACAGTTTCAACATCTTCTAACATACCCTTTAAAATTAAATCCATATATTTTTCTTTGGCGACACAGAATGAATGAAGTAGGTTACAAATTAGGTGAGAGTAAGGAGCTTGTTTGGATCTGCAAATAGATACACAAAGGGACATTAGAGAATTCCTCAGGTGGTAGAGACTGCTTCTGTTTTGCATGCTGTCTTGTTTACTGGTTACCCCAAATAGGGTGAATTAGAGAACTCTGGGAATTTGATTTGTTACACAGGCAGAAATAAATATTTCACGGTTTGCTTGCTGCCCAAATGAGGGGCTCACTGTCTTCCTGTTTGTCTATCTTACCTTCGTGTGATCCAGATCACTGGTAACTCTACTGTTAAAACCTTATTTTCTGCAGGTGAGATTTTAGATGAATTTTGGATAAATTTCCTTAGAGTAAATTACCAGATACTGTTGAAGGTGACTGTGTTGGAGCTATTTCAGTACTATATATGACAACATAGGAAATCTTGTCATTTTACATGTTACTGGATATGAATTCAAGCAAAAACAAAAGTGAAAGAGACATTTTCTTAGAAGTTACTATTTGAGAATGTCAGTTTTATCTATTATGTGTTATAGTAACTAAATGTCCTGATTATCTTGCAGTATTTATTAGTATTATCTCAGCAGTCTGGGTTCTTTTTAGTCTGTCAGTAAACAAATTTACATAGACTCACAACTTAAATATGTAGTAACACAGGTGTCCCTGAGCCCCAGATGTTGTGTTTATGGCTGTTCATGACTATGGGGGAGCCTTAGGTGCTATCTGATTATCAAAGAGGTCTAAGGTTTCTTTCCAAAGAGATTAGGAATGTTAAGTGCACTAGTATGCTTAGTTAAAAAATTAAGCACAGAGTGTTTTTTAGAAGCAATAAAATCAGTGGGTTATAGACTTTCACAACTTCTGCTGTTAGAGCATTTATGTGTATTGATAGGGATGTTAGTATTTGGAATAATTCTGTCTCCTCTCAATTAAACGTCTGTCCTCATTGGACTTGTACATTTCCGTAATGATATCTGGGTGGGATCCTGTGAATCAGTGTAGAACAAATGAGCAAAACAAATGGATGAATTTGGATTTGTTAGGGAAGCAGAATGTTATTGTCTTCATAAGAAGGAACATATGCTGGCAATTTAGACTTGCAGGCGTGGGGTTTCTGTAATTTGTTTAGGAGAATCTACTGTGGATAATCCTTACAATTGATTCCATTTACTGAGTCTTTGTCAAGCACTGTGCAAAGTTCTTGATGCACATTATCTCACGTTCCCTTCCCTAAGATGGCATCAGGTAGTCATCAGTATGTATCACAGTTAGTTCTCCTCTGCCTTGAACACGATTATATCAAATCATTAGTCAAATCATGGCCCTTGGCTGCACAGTATAGTTGCAGTTTTGTGAATTCCCTTTTTTGTGTGGTTCTTGTCCTGTTGTATTCAGAATACCACCCCAACACCAGGGAAGGAGAGGGGGAGAGCCCAGTCAGATCTCACTTACTTGAGGTCATCTCTGCAGGGAAGATGTGTGACCTTGGGACACAGGAACCTTTTAGGGGGACAGATGGAATGAGTGACTGAATTGAAAGTGAGACCCCTTTTCCCAGCATGGACACTGGCCTAGGAGGCAGCTGTGTTTCAAATCCTTGTCTTTTGTGAGCTCTTCCTCCCGGACTTCTTTGTTGTCAGGGGGCATTGTTTTATCCCTGCATTGGCAAAAGAGAGCAGCATCAACTTGAAACCCTGTGGGAAAGTCCTTGGAGGCTGGCACTGAGTACGATTTAGGGTTTCTGATGTCATCTCAGTCCTGAAGGCTGTGTTCCCACCCGGGATGTGAGGGAGGACCAGAGCTTGCAGCTGGGTTATTAGCAATTCCTTGAGCCTCCTTACTTTACCTGGCTGGATGGCTATTTACATCACCCTCCTCCCACCCCGAAATGAGCCCCCCCCCCAACCCCATCCTTCCATCTTGCTTCGTTTTTCCTTCATTCCCTTCTTGTTATTTTTAAGGAAATCCATATTTTTCGGAAACATTTTTTTCCACTAGAAATTTTCTATTTATTGACATTAGTAGGGCCTTTCTGCACGGGGACTTGCTTTTCTCAAAGTTAGACATACAACTTCCATTTTAAATATCTTCGGGGCAGACATATATGTGTTCCCTGTGGGCTTCCCAGGTAGCACAGTGGTAAAGAATCTGCCTGCTAATCTCAGAAGATGTAGGTTCAATCCCTGGGTTGGGAAGATCCCTTGGAGAAGGAAATGGCAACCCACTCCAATATTCTTGCCTGGGAAATCCTGTGGACAAAGGAGCCTGGCAGGCTATAGTCCATGGGGCTGCAAAAAGAGTCAGACACAGCTGAGCTACCAAACAACAAAAATACGTATTCCCTCAACAAAGTGTCTTGTAGATAATAAGCACCCAAGAAAAATGATCCAAATTTCATTTGATCATTCCAGAAACTTTACAGTTATGTAGAGGAAAGATTTAGTAGTCTAATAGGCTAATACATCTGAGAATGAGAAAAGTTGTTCAATAGGGTAGTGCGTGCTAAGTTGCTTCAGTTATGTCTGACTCTTTGCGACCCCATGAACTGTAGTCCACCAGGCTCCTCTGTCCATGGGATTCTCCAGGCAAGAAGACGGGAGTGGGTTGCTATGCCGTCTTCCAGGGGATCTTCCCAACCCAGGGACTGAACCTGTCTTTTAGGCTCCTGCATTGGCAGGTGGGTTCTTTACCACTCGTGCCACCTGGGAAGTCCTAAATAGGCTAGTAGGATTTTGCTTTTAGGTAGAGGTCAGTAAAAGAAAAAATGTGGAGTTGAATTTATATGTAACTTGTGATTTAAAAAAATAATTGCTTTGTGAAGAGAATACATTTGACTTCCTTCCATGCTTCTTGAATCTGAAAGACAACCCGGGCAGTTTTGAGTTTGCCAGAGAGGTGAACTTTTGCTGGCCCACATACATGGCTGAGCCCCTGAGAACTCCTAGCTCTTTTTCAATAGGAACAGAGTGGTGTCAGCCATGAACTCTGAGAAAGGTGCATCTGGAGGCATGAGAGGGGCTGGAGGACGATTGAGTGGTGAACAGAAGGGAATGGGCTCATCTAGCAGTAGTGACAAAAGGTCTTAAACATTGCAGTGGCATGAAAGTGTCTCATTTCATGATAGAGCCCAGGGATTCAGCAGAGTAGTATGTGTACATTCTTTTGTGTTTATAAACGGATTTCCTAAACCTTTACCAAAACGTGTCATATTAAAATGCCATTGCCTAAATTTTACATTTTCAGAGAAGCAAAATAAAAGGTAGCAAAGAAGACTCTCATAATTATCCTAGTTGACCACCAAAACATTGGTCCTTAGCTTATACCTGGAGAAAGCAATGGCACCCCACTCCAGTACTCTTGCCTGGAAAATCCCATGGATGGAGGAGCCTAGTGGGTTGCAGTCCATGGGGTCGCTAAGAGGTGGACACGACTGAGCGATTTCACTTTCACTTTTCACTTTCATGCACTGGAGAAGGAAATGGCAACCTACTCTGATGTTCTTGCCTGGAGAATCCCAGGGACTGGGGAGCCTGGTGGGCTGCCGTCTCTGAGGTCGCACAGAGTCGGACACGACTGAAGTGACTTAGCAGTAGCAGTAGCTTATACCTGGGAGGCACTCAGCATGGTTGTTTAGATTTTTGATTCAGATAGTTATGGGTGTGATACCCAAGTGCATTGAAACAAATAGTATGGCTGTTCAAAAGGAGGAGACAAATCAGTTTTTTGTTTGAAGTTATGTGATGCATGGGAAAGAGAGTTGAAGGATATATACCAAAAGGCTCACAGTGATAATGTGAATGCTTGGGCATTCAGTTGACCCTTGAAGACCACTGTGGGTTCCGCTTATAGGTGAATTTTTGTCCGTAATGAATAGTATAGTACTCAGTGACCTAGGGTTGGCTGAATCCCAGGATGCAAAAATGCGGCTATGGAGGAATCACATATATGGAGGGCAGGCTTTAAGTTACGCACAGATTTTCTATTTCATAAAGGGTCAACGCCCTGAACACACACACACAGCATTGTTAAAGGGTCAGATGTATTCTAAATATCCTTTAAATCTTTGTTACTGTGTCTCCGTTGTGAATTTGGTTTTCTGGGAAGAGCACATTTTTCTGGACACTCCGCTGGTGTGTGAGGTGGGAAATGGGAAAGAAAGACACCACGGGCTTTTGCTGTGAGCACGGTGCCAGATTGTACTGATATAGAACCGCCCGCGTTAATCTCAACCAAAAGAAACATTTTTCAGTTGTCTCATTACTCTTGCTTTTGTTGGTATTTCATTTAAAAAAAAAATTTTTTTTTTGCATCATGTATTGAAATGTTTATCTAGAAAAATTAGAAAATACAAACAGATGGAGAAACGGGTATCATACCTTCATCAATAATCTCATCACTGGGAGCCACCTGCCAACATCTTAATGCAGATCCTTTTGGTTTATATCTGTGGGTGAATTGTAGCATGATTTTATTAATTAGTGATGTGGCTTGACCATTGTTCCTCTGAGCATTTTTGTAGACAAATGTAAAGAATGAATTTCAAATACTGCAATTGTGTTGATTCAGATTTAGATCTAGATTTTACTTCCTGAAAATATTTTTAAACCAAGTTTTGTAATTAATTCATCAGGATATAGCATTGTAAAACTTATATTGGACTTTGAGAGGGAAAAATAGCCTTTCTTTTCGTTAAGACTAATCAGTTCTCAAGGGCGTGGCTGTCCCTTCTGTTTTAGGGTTGCCAGGCACTTGTAACACACCACCTCCTTGCACAGCTCCCAGGCCTGATTTGTTTTGCCACAGGGGACTTATACCTGAACGTAAAGTTAGTTCCTTGCTTTAAGTTGGCAGTTCATTTTTTTTGTGGGCTTCCCCAGTAGCTCAGTCGGTAAAGAATTTGCCTGCAGTGCAGAAGACCGGGGTTCCGTCCCTGAGTTGGGAATATCCTCTGGAGAAGGAAATGGCAAGCCACTCCAGTCTCCTTGCCTGGAAACTCCCATGGACGGAGGAGCCTGATGGACTGCAGTCTATGGGGTCACAAAGAGTTGGTCACTACTAAGCGACTTTCATTTTCAGTCTTTAGATACCTTTTTTCCTTCTGTAAGACAAAGGCTAATGAAAATCCATGAAAAGAACTTGAGAAATTAAAATGATTATAAAACAGAACAGGCTAGCAGCTTGTTTAAGTTTCAGAGGTATTTAGTTAGTCTCTGAGATCATTTTGTTTATGCCACAAGACTTTTTTGAGGTTCCCAGGAGTGTAAGGAAATTTAAAGCTTTCTTAATTTGAATTTACTAATGTTTATTTGGGAATCCATTTCTAATATTTGGAATTAGCCCGCTAAAAGCCTTTTCTTAAAAAGAGAAATTAACAGCTCCCTTCAGAGGTGATCTTTGCTGTTCTTCCATCAGCCTGACGTTTGGAAGAGGTGGGGAGCCAGAGCTCCACGACAGCAAAGACTGTGCACCCCGCCCTGCCCCCATCCCTCTTGCGGGCTGTGAGCATTCCAGGAATTTAGACTGTGATCTGCAGTGCTGAAAAATCCAGAACTTTGTTCCATTGTTTCTGTTGAAGCAAAGCCTGGAGTCCTATTTTAATGCCATGAGCAACTTAAAACCGGAGAGGTTTTATTTTTATAATTTGCCTCCAGAGTTACAGACAGCTCTTCGTGAGAAGTTTACAGAAAAAGATTTGAAATGTTGCCCAAGCAGCATTCAGAATTTTTACTACCAGGTGTATTTCAAAGTTATTTTTTGTGCAAAGGAAATCTTTAGAAAATGTATAGCCTTATGTATCACTTGTGTAAAAACCAACCGTGGTTGCATCGCACTGCTTCACATTTCTCTCTTTGAAACACCACGGCCTGATGGAGCTAAGGCCACAGGTGGCTTGTTTGCCCACCGATCTTACCTTGGCCAGTGGTAGTGGCCACTTGTGGCCATCTGATAAACACTCTCTTGTGTTACGTGTAGGGATGCTGGTGACCTTACACAGGGAAGGCTTTCTGGTTGCAGTTTCTCACATCAGTCCTCAGGTTTCCTTCTGATGACTTCCAGGGTAGCAAATTCAGTATTTTTTGTTTATTTTAAGAATACATGAAGTATATTGAAATGACCTGTTTATTCCTTGTGGGAAACCTAGCTTTGTGTAACCATTTCTAGCTTCTCTTCTCCCTACTCATCATCACACCCACTGCAGAATGTTAAACTACTGCCAGATGTGCTGAGGCCTAAGACTGCCCACCCTTTAGCAGTTCACACAGAGTACTGTTTTGGCCATACTTTAAGCTAACAGTTTTGCTGTTATCCATTGGTTCCCCTTGCTTACTATCTGATCTGTTAGAGATTTTGTTTGTGGGTTTTTTTGTTTTAAATCCTGTGTCATTTAACATGAACTTTATGCCTTTTCCCCAGTTAGGCTTTTCACCTTATTTTGGACCTGCTGTCGTGAAAAACCCCTCCTTTGCCTTTCAAAAATTGAAAAAGATGTGTAATGACTTTGTATGTTCATGATGAATTTCTCAAACTTGCCTGAAATGCAGATGGTACTCTTAATTCATTATAAGGGTGAAATTGGAACCCACAGATTGTCACTAAGAAGGCTGTTAGAACACAGTGGATAGAATAGTGAATTGGATGAGAATAAAAGTGCCAATTCTACTACAAACTTGCAATGAGATTTTGGGCAATTCTTGTAAGGAAGTAAAGCTCAGAGAAGTGTATTTGTGAAGTTTGGTTAAACTGTCTTCATGGCTCCTTCTCCTCCAAGTCTTAGGGTTCTTCTCTTTCTTACCTTTTAAGGTAGCCCATTAATTGCATTATTCCACATCTGTTCTCTAAGATCTGTATCCTCTACTTAGCTGGATACTTTATCGAAGCCTTGCTCCAGCCTTGTGTGAAAGCATCATCATCAGGTTTCCTGTGGGGAGCCTCTCATTTCAAGGCAGGAGGAAGAGGAAGATTTTTGCCAAAGAATGGTTAATGGAGGAGGACAGTCTGGTAATGGTATGAGGCCCAGGAGAGGAATTTTAAGCTGTAAAGGCCATCAAACTGTTTGATGATGAGAAGACACTGAGGGGCAAGTAGAGAACTTTGGGGGTTTGTGATTTCAGGATTAGAGGTAGCCATCCAGGTGGAATTGCGGCAGCAGGGGTGAAGGGCTGTGTGAGTGAGGAACTGGAGGTGGCAGTCACGCCCACCCTATGGTGGTAGGGTGGTGGTGGTCATGGTTGGTCCCTGTTCAGGCCAGCCCAGCCCCTTCAGGCTAGCTGATCTTTCATGGTGCGATTGTGGGTCTCACCTCACAGGTGGAGTCTTGCCTGGTTTGGAATCATCTCTGTGTCTGAATAAGAGGGTGAGCTCTCCAAACAAGGATGTGCTGGCCCTGCTTCAGCACACTGATACTGAATTCTGTCTGATTTTATGCTTCAGAGTTGGGTAGCTCCCCAGTGAGGAGGCAGGCAGTGCACGTAGAGTTACATATGGTTCTAAATTTAATTCATTTAAATCACCAAATGCATGAGCCTTCACTGTTGTGATGAATTTTTAATGTAACTTGAGCAAGCCTTATAGAATTTTGCATCTCTCTGATGCTGAACATTTTTAACTGAGACATTATTCTTTAGAATATCCTTGTTGTCTAGTTCATCAGAAGAGTAGAATATAGACAAGAACTTAAATTATTCATGTGATGCTTTAGGCAGTTTTGGTTTTGCACCTTACATTGCAGGCACCCAGCAGCTTCATGCTACATGTTGTCTTTAACGTGTAGTTGATGCAAATGTAGAATTTCTCTATATGGCAGCTATTTCTCTAGAAAATCCAGTTTTATTGATATTTAATGTATTTGCTTAGACTGGGGTTCTGTGCTGTTGACTGATACTTGTTTCTGGCATAACATAAAATGGAAATGGAAAATGTCTGCATTCCAATTTGATGGTTCCTTTTCTATAAATGTAGTGAAAGTCTTTATATTTCTTTGCTTTCATCTACACTTGAAAGTGGGTGAAATAATGGATATAAAGTGGTGTGTAAAGAATAAGATATTTGTATCATGCCATTATTGGTTGTAAGAAATAAGTGTATTAATAGTTTAGTTAGTAGAGCACTTTTGGTACCGTCAGCCTTGGATTTTAGTTCTGACTCGAGAGGCAATTTAGTTGTGTGATCTCAGGCAGTTGACTTCATGCCTGTGGTCCTTGGGTGTCTCTCTAAAATGAGAGACATAGGTTGGGACTTCTGGCAGAACAGTACTTAAGTAGTAAGGACATCAGTCATGAGCATGGGATAGGCCGGAAGTAAGTATACCACATCCTATCCCCCATTGAGAACACAGAGGCTATTATTTGTGGAGGGGTCGGGGGGAAGCCTCGATGTAGGGGGTGACTGCTGTTTTCCTTCTGTTTCATTCAGTTTTCTTCATCTTTGTGTGTTTCTTTTCCTTATATACATAATGTTTTGTGCTGTCCTTCGTCATGTTCTGTGTCACTGTCTCCATTCCACTTTCCTTGTGTTTTCATTCCTATATCTTTCTTGTTTAGACCAAGTGGAGCACGCAGCTGGCAGAGCCTCTATGTAGGACCCTTCAGGAACCTGAGGGTAAGTGCACACGTGTACTTACCAGGCTCCCAGCAGCTCTGCCGGACCATTTCCCAGGCGCTTCCTGCCTTACAGACAAGAACTAACACATGCCCCTCCCTTCGCAGAAGTCCTTACAGGTTGTTTTCAGTTAGAAGTTGTTTTTGTTTACTTTTAATTTGATTACATGTAGAACAAAAACCAGCTATCGGGCAGAAATGTATTGATTTGAGGAAATGGAGTAGGTGCCACCAGGTGCTGTTACGGTATTTGTGAGTGACACTGGGCGTACCTAAGAGTGAGTCAGGGTTCCCAGGGTCAGACTGCTCTACTGTCAGAGCCTGGGTGGTTCCCGGGGGACCCTGGTCTTCAGTTTCTAGCACAGAAATAGCAGGTAGGACGGGGGATAGCCCCTGCATCTCTAGTCTTGGTCCTAATGGGGAGTACCTTGAGCATTAGAGGATTCTGATAAAGACTGAGAAAAACATTTTATGTATTAGATTATCTCAGTTCCATTAATTAGTGATGATTAGATTCATGGTATACTGGTGTCCATCATAAGTTAAGTCTATCAGTGTTCACCAAAGGCACTTAAGAGGTAAGTTTAATTGTTCCATCGCTTAGTTTTTAGAGTTGGCTTGTTAGTATTATCAAATACTTTAAAAATTTTAAGAAATACACAGACTGTGGAACCCCATAATGGTTTAGCCCGGTGGTTCTTAACCTAGAGAGACACTGTCTTTTGGGTGAGGCTTCAGCAGTATCTGGAGACTTTAGCTTGTCACAGATGCAGGGGCACACTGTTGGCATGGAATGGGTGGAGGTCAGTGATGCTTCTGAATGTCCTGTGATGTTTCAGACAGCCCCACAGCAGAGAGCAGTCTGACCCCACGTGTCAGTTGTGCTGCAGTTGACGGGCTTGCAGCAAGCCTGGTGGGTGCTCTTGTTTGCTCTCCAAATAGACTGTCCCTACCGCATGTGGCTTCTCTTCACCAGGTAGAACAGGGTTTCCTGGTCATGGTTTTTAAAGAGGATAACAGGGGCAGCAAGGGGTAGGGGCAACAGGTAGAGGAGTGGGGTAGTTTGGTGATGGCATAGCTGCTCACTGATTAGGAGAGTCTAAAACTAAGATATTTGAAGTTCAGTATCAGCTAAGTGTTCTAATGTTCTTTTAGGCAGGAAACTAAAACAGCATTTTTAGCTATGTACTTTCATTCTTGGTACGTACTAATGAGTGGTATTATTAAAGCTGTGATTTGCTTTATGTAAATCTAGAAGTTTTACTATTTTAGTAGTCTGTACATATAGGTCAGTTTGCCTTTTTTAAGCTGAAGAGTTAGGGATTTAAAATGGTACTTTGTTTTTTAAGACTAATAAATCAAATGGCTGATTGTTAAGTATCTTATACTTTTTTCTTGTTGCATCTCTTAAATATCTATCAAAATATGGAGGTGTTTTTGATGGTTAGTATTTGTATTGTAGTTGATGTTTCTGTTTTTAATTATGATTTTTTAAAACCAGTTTTAAAGCACTATCAAGTGCTTTCATATAGCACTTGATAGGTTTCAGAAAATTTTCTGCATTGTTTTTTAAGAAACTGTAGTACAAGTTGACACCTGTTCTATTAAATTTTATAGTGTGACTTAAAGGTTTATTTATAAGAGGTGGAGTTTAGACCTCCCTTTTTATTTATTCATAGTTGCAGAAAGTAGAAAGTAAGGTTGGTAGAAAAGGGTTATATTGTTTAGCCTGTTTGAAGAACATGAGGTGGTACTGATGTCTTGTAACTAGTTGAGGATTTTGATTCAGGGAAAACACGTTCTGAATATAACTTTTGAATCAGGCGTCTGCAGGCACTGGGACCCCTTTCCATGAACCCCTTCAGACTGGTACTGCAGTTACTAGACCAGTTACATTCATAGCCAAGTAATCTTTTGTGTTTGCCTTGTTTGCTACCGGTAGTCTGATATGGGCCAGGCACAACACACAAACAGCACGGCGTGTATCATAGTGAGGATAAGAAAACTGGTTGAATCCATATTCCTTTAAACACACCTGGATTCTCAAGAGCCTTTGTCATCATCAGATTTAGGCTAAGTGCTGTTAAGTTGGCAAAGGGTGAAAGACTCGAAAGAAGAGGTTACTTCTTACCAGATGAAAAGGTGTGTTCATATCCTTGCCCCTTGCAGAAGGGGTTGGTTCATCACATTTCCACCTGGAGACACGAATTGGCCAGCTACACACAGACTGTCAGCTCGTTTCCACCGGAGTGTGGTTCCAGTGAAGTACACGCTTGTGTCACGGGTTCAACTTCAGCTGCCTTTAGAAATGAATGGAGTGAGATGTTACTAGGAATTTGAGTTTTATATAATTGCAGGAGACATCTTCAGTTTTTTTTACAAGCTGAAGAGTTAGGGATTTAAAATGGTATTTTGTTTTTTAAGACTAACAAATCAAATGGCTGATTGTTAAGTATCTTATACTTTTTTTCTTGTTGCACCTCTTAAATATCTATCAAAATATGGAGGTGTTTTTGATGGTTAGTATTTGTGTTGTAGTTGATGTTTCTGTTTTTAATCATGATCTTTGTAGTGGTGATATTTTGTGTCTCTGACCTCATTTCATTTGTTGTCTTTGTTTTAGTTAGTTACTCTCCTCTGTAGTAATTCTCTACACTAGTGTTAAGGAGAATACCATTTTCGAGAAGCTATGAGTGGTTTCTAGTTTCTAGTCATTTACTAAATCAAAGATGAAGGTGTCAAGAGCCTTGTTCTGAAGAGAAAAGACAGTTCCAGGAGCTGTTGAGGCCTGGTTGGGGGGAGTGTCACAGAAAGAGAAGGAAAGTTTAGAGGAAGGTGGGTGGAACTTATTCTGAATCTGAAAACTGAAAAACAAAAGCTCCCAGGAGCAAGAAATGTAGAATTTAAAAAATGGAACAGGGTCACAAATTCTGATTAAATCCCAGAGAGGCGGAGCTTCCAAACCTTCAGCATTAGTACTTCTGTAGAGAAAATGGCAACCCACTCCAGTATTCTTGCTTGGAAAATCCCTTGGGCGGAGTAGCCTTTCAGGCTGTAGTCCAGGGTCGCAAAGAGTGGGACAAGCGACTTCACTTTCACTTCTTTTTCATAGTAGTTCTGTAGGGAAATGTTTGTCCATGTTGAACATCTTGGTGACTTTAGTTTATTGTTCCAACTCGTCAGAAATTTGTTGTATTTTGATGTTATCTTTTGAACTCTTCTTACTACTTGGAATGCAGCTAGCATTTCCTGACTTCCGTTCTCTGAGTTGTTAATGAAATACTGAATTGTGCTGAACCTAGAGTTGAGTCCCTCCAGACCCTGAGAATGCCGAGCCGGCTGACAGTGAACTGTTCAGAATTACTCTGCATTTGATATTTGAGCTGTGGTGTGTGGTTTGGTATCCCTTGCTGTTCAGCAACATCTCTGCTTCTGTTGCTTTACTTTGACAAGTCTGGATAGTCTTTTCTCTAATGTGCTTCTTACAGATAACTAGATTTTCGCCAGTTCCTGTTACTTGTGTGGTGTTGAAATTTAGTGCTCTTCTCTAATTTTCCTTGGACATTCAGTTTTGTTAACTCTTCTGGAATATATTACATATTAGTTTGATAGCTGTTATAAGGGGAAACATGACCCAAGATTCTCAAAAGTAAGGATTTGTGGGTTTCTATTTTCTTTGACATAATGTAGAGGTATTCATATTCATCATCTGTTTCTTTCTTCAGGAATCTGAGGTGATAATTGCCTCAGAAATAGTTTGAATTAGTAATTGCCTCCAAAAATTCAGGGTAATAGTGACCAAATGAACAGACAGACAAGCAAACAAATAAATAAATATTGTGTTTCAGGGAAGAAAAAATCCCAAGAAAGTAAAAACAAAGCAAACAAAACCGAAGACATACAGCTGAAGACAAGTGAGCCAGATCCCAGCCCTGCAAATATGAGAGATTCTGCGGAAGGTAAGCTTGGAGTTGGACCTGTAGGATGTGGGCGTGTTTCCCCACCAGCTGCTTTGACTTTTATCTCCCTGCAGTGCCCTTCTCAGAATCACCCAAGAACTGTAAAGGGTTAAACAGCAAGAAGGCCGCCTACATTTAATATGGCAAGCTGAGCCTTACTCGTCCCACCTCCCCTTCAGGAAATTATTGAAGACCTTCCTTGTTCAAGATGAAGTTATTTCCTGATTAAAATGAAACGAAGTGAAATGAAACGTACTATGTAACTGTATTTATAAATAATTCATAAAGTTCAGAACCACCAGAACAAATCTGTGATGCTAGAGGTCAGACTGGCAGGGACAGGAGGAGCCTTCTGGGGTGCCAGTGCCAGCTGATCACAGTGTTGGGGTGAGCACAGCAGTGTATTTACTTTGTGAACATCTTATCTTGCAATATTCTTCTTTATAGTTTGTACTTCAGTTAAAAACTTACTTGAAAACACAACACCTTGGGTTGTATGTGTTAGAATGAAAAGGATAGAGAATGAAGTGTTTCTCTTTTTGGTTAGAATTTAAATTTCTGCCTTATCTCTTTGTATTTCTTCCTATAAAATTTTCTTCTTTAGAGCTTTTTCTAAAAATTAATACTCTAGGCCCTCCATGATGTAAGAATTCCCAGAGACAGGGACTGAAGTTGCTCGGGAAGGCAGGTTGCCCTCTGCCTGATGCAGTTAAGACACCACAGTGACACTCTGGCCAGTAGAAGGGGTGGGGAACAACGTGGTCTTACATTGTTATGTGGCAAAATCATACAGAGACTGAGCTTGCCCAAGAGTTCATAGTGACCCAAATAGGCTGATTTCAAAATACAGACTATGACTCTTTCAAAAAACATTTGTAGAGAGAAAAAGAAATACTGTAGATGCCTTTTATAATCTTTTTATTAGCACTGTTTGTGGGGATGACATTCTTAAAGGATTATAATTTTCTGTGGCATTTTAGGAAGCAAGAACAAATACACTTCCTAGAGTCCTATAAAACTAAGATCTGCCAGCTGATAGCAGGTTTGCTAAGACATTTGTTGGAACAACAACAAAAAGACCAAAGAACCTTACTACCGGTAGTGGTGGGATTAAAGAACCCTCTCCCCTTCAGCAGTTCAGAACAGTTAATTTTTTTCCTGATATAAGTCCAGGTCCTGTAGAAATAAAAGATGCTTAGTGTCTACCTATTTGTGGAACAGCTGGTCAGTATTTGATTGGTTTGTCAGCGTCTTGCACATGTTCTCTTTGGCCCTCAAAAAGTGGTCGGTGTGTGGAGCAAGTGGCCAGACTCTTCTGTTGTTTCCCAGGCCATCCTTTAGGTTTAAAACTCAGCAGACCTCAGTGAGTGTGTGGACACAGTTGGGTTCATAGAGCTGTGTGCATTTTGGTTCATACTACTTTGGACAGCTTTCAATCTGGAATTATTTACCAGTCATAGAATATTTCCATTCAAAGCTATGGATTTTGGCTGAAGATCTGTAAAGAAATTTTTGAGCCTTAGAGATGTTATTTGTTATTTTCATTTCTGTTTTCTCATTTAGGTTTTTTTTTTTTTAAGTGATGTACTGGGTCTTTGTTGAAAATGTATTTGAAAAGGGAGTTAGCTCTTGGGAACCACCATCAGATGACTGGTTTCCCAGTTTGTGGAAAACTCATGCAATGTAAGAAATGCATCTGGAGGAGAGAAGGCTGGAGTATATGTAGAGGCAGAAACGTCATTGCTAGTGGATGAGGTGGTAGGTAGGAAAAAGTTGGATAGACCTTCTTAGGAAGCAGGGGGAGGGCCAGGACAGAATCGTTGCTCGTGTTAATACCTCATATGCGCTGAGTTTGGAAAGATTGGCCCTTTAAAAGCCTCCCTTGTCCCGTGTATCTAGGCAATCACAAAGTCTGACAACAGGACTCTGGTGTCTTATCTCGCTCTGGCCACTTTTTTCCTGCCTCTTCTGCTTTTCTCCATTGCTGTCTCTCGGTGTAGGCAGCCAGCATCTCCCTCTGCTGCCACTGCGTCGGTATTGGTTTCTGCCTCCTCCCAGTCCCTTAATACACACTGCAGCCACGTCTCCCCAGTGGCACTCTTCTGCCTTAAAATATCTTACTGGCTCCCGACTGCCTCCAGCTCAGTCCACACTGATTTACAGTGTGCTGCGTGTTTGATGGTTCCTGCTTGGTTTTCCTCTTCTATCCTTGCAGCCTCCCCATGATGGATTAACAAAGCCACCAGATATTCCTCCCTTGTGTTTCTGTCCTTAATCGTTGTTAACCATGTACTTCCATGAGCTTAACCATTAATTCATTGGAGTGGTGTTGCCTGCTTGCTTAACTCCTGGTAAAGTAGAGCCCTGAAAGGATGAGGATCTTGGTGGCCTTACTGACGTTTTGTCCAGTGAATGAAGGAAGAGCCAGTGAATAGAAACAGGAGAAGTCAGAGAAAGCTGTTTCTTCTACAGAACCTTTCATAACTCTTCAGGCACTTACAGTAAAAAGAGGTGCAATTCAGCAGAGACTTAGGTGGTCCTGCAGAGAGAGCAGTGCCGTGGGCTGTCCCCACCAGCGTTAAGGGCTCTGTGATAGCTCCTGTCTCAGAGGCCCGTGCTGTCCCTGGATTCCCTTCCAGCCACTCCCTCATTCCTGTGCTTTCCTCTACAGCTGAACTTGAAAGAGTTGCTTCCAGTCTCCCTGTCTCTTCTTCTTTCTGTCTCTCCTGGCCTTCAACAGGCATTTGTCCCCAATGCTCCACCAAAACTGTTGTCACCGTCGTCACACCCCTACCTGGGCAGATCGCGTGCTCAGTTCTCAGCCCTGTCTTACCCAGCCTGTTAGCAGTTCTGGATACAACTGATCACACCCTCCTCAGTTTAAGGGCTACCTTCTCTTGGCTCTCCAGATCCTCCCTGGCCATTCCTCTGACCCCTGGGTACTGGAGTCACCTGGGGGACACAGCCATTCCCCTATCTGCATTCGCTTTGCAGGTGACCTCTTCCAGGTCCATGCTCCAACTGCTGTTTCTAGTTTGAGGAGAGTCATATATAGCTACTTAGTATCTTTACTTGGATGTCTTATCAGGCACCTCAGACTTCAACACATCCCAAGTAAACTCTCATTTCCCCCCAGTACAAACAAACGCACACAGACCAAACTTGCTTTTCCCTCAGTCTAGTGAACAGGATAACAGCAGTTGCTGCGGAATCTCTTTGACCCTTCTGCTACCACCACCAGCCCCTACCCTTCCCTGCCCCTGTCCCACACCATAGTCAGCCAACACACTCGGCTTGTTAGCTTCCTCTCCAGAGTACATCCAGGGTCTGGCCACTTCCCACTATCTTCAGGCCACTCCAGTCTCCCCCGCCTCCCCTCCTGGAGGGTGTGGTCCGCCTCTCTCGTCTCCCTGGCCCCCTACAGTTTTCTGTCTTTCACGTAGCACCAAGAGTGAGCCTCCTGTATTTCAGTTGCTCTTCTGTTTCTCTGTTGGCTTCTTGTTTCCACTTAGAATAAAGGTCAGCAGCCTATAAGTCTCTGCATGAGCTGATATTATCTCCTGCTCTCCTCCTTCTCTCCCTGCGCCCACCCCCCTCCAACTTCCTGGCCAATTCTTGAACACATCTGACATGTTACTGACTCACAGCTTGCGCATTTGCCATTTCCTCTATCCAGAGGACTTCCTTCCACCAAATATCTGTGTGACTGATTTTCTTTAGATCTCTACTCACCTATCTTGCTGGTGAGTCCTTCCCTGACCACCTTGTACCATTAATCTCAGGTTGGGCTAGACTGGGCTCCTCTTGGGCATTGGGACTCAGAAGTGACTTTAGATTTCTTTTTCATTCTCTGAGGCACACCTATTGTTATTGTTCAGTTGCTAAGTCCTGTCTGACCCTTTGCAACCCTATGGACTGCAGCACGCCAGGCTTCCCTATCTTTTCACTATCTTCCAGAGTTTGCTCAAACTCACGTCTATTGAGTAGGTGATGCCATCTAACCGTCTCATCCTCTGTCATCTCCTTCTCCAGCCCTCAATCTTTCCCTAGCATCAGGGTCTTTTCCAGTGAGTGGGCTCCTCGCATCAGGTGGCCAGAGTATTGGAGCTTCAGTGAATAGTCCTTCCAGTGCATATTCAGACTTGATGTCCTTTAGTATCAACTGGTTTGATCTGCCTGTGGTCCAAGGGACTCTCAAGAGTCTTCTCCAGCACCATACTTCGAAAGCATCAATTCTTCAGTGCTCAGTCTTCTTTATAACCCAACTCTCAAATCCACATATGACTGCTAGAAAAACCATAGCTTTGACTCTATGGATCTTTGTCAGCAAAGTGATGTCTCTGCTTTGTAATGTGCTGTCTAGGTTTGTCATAGCTTTTCTTTGAAGGAGCAAGCATCTTTTAATTTTGTGTCTGCTGTCACCATCCACAGTGATTTTGGAGCCCAGGAAAATAAAGTCTGTTACTGTTTCCACTGTTTCCCCATCTATTTGCCATGAAGTGATGGGACTGGATGCCCTGATCTTTGTTTTTTGAATGTTTGAGTTTTAAGCCAGCTTTTTCACTCTCCTCTTTCACCCTTTTCAAGAGGCTCTGTAGTTTCTCTTTCTTTCTGCCATTAGGGTGTCATCTGCATATCTGAACTTATTGATATTTCTCCCAGCAGTCTTGATTCCAGCTTGTAAGTCAGTTTGGCCCAGCATTTCACATGATGTACTCTGCATAGAAGTTAAATGAGCAGGGTAACAGTATAGAGCCTTGAAGTGAAGTGAAGTGAAAGTCGCTCAGTCGTGTCTGACTCTTTGTGACCCCATGGACGATACAGTCCTTGAAATTCTCCAGGCCAGAATATTGGAGTGGGTAGCCTTTCTCTTCTCCAGGGGATCTTCCCAACCCAGGGATCGACCCCAGGTCTCCTACATTACAGGTGGATTCTTTACCAGCTGAGAAACAAGAGAAGCCCTATACAACCTTAAGATACTCCTTTCCCAGTTTTGAACCAGTCCACTGTTCCATGTCCAGTTTTAACTGTTGCATGTTGACCTGCATACAGGTTTCTTAGGAGACAGATAAGGTGGTTTGGTATTCCTATCTCTTCAAGTATTTTCCACAATTTGTTGTGATCCACACAGAAGTCTTTCAAGTAGTCAATGAAGCAGAAGTACATGTTTTTCTAGAATTCCCTTGCTTTCTCTATGATATTGCAGATGTTGACAATTTGATCTCTGGTTCCTCTGCCTTTTCTAAACCCAGCTTGTACATCTGAAGTCCTCCGTTCATGTGCTGCTAAAGCCTAGCTTGAAGAATTTTGAGCATGACCTTGCTAGCATGTGAAATGAGCACATTTGTACGGTAGTTTGAACATTCTTTGGCATTGCCCTTCTTTGGGATTGAAATAAAAACTGACCTTTTTCAGTCCTGTGGCCACTGCTGAGTTTTCCAAATTTGCTGGCATATTGAGTGCAGCACTTTTAACAGCATCATCTTTTAGGATTTCAAATAGCTCATCTGGAATTCCATCACTTCTACTCACTTCATTCATAGTAATGGTTCCTAAGGCCCACCTGGACGTCACACTCTAGGATGTCTGGTTCAAGCTGAGTGAGCACATCATCCCGATTATTCTGGGTCATCAGGACCTATTCTGTACAGTTCTTCTGTGTATTCTTGCCACCTCTTCTCAGTTTCTTCTCCTTCTTTTAGGTCCTTACAGTTTATCATGCCTATCCTTGCATGAAATGTTCCCTTGCTATTTCCAGTTTTCTTGAAGAGATCTCTGGTCCTCGCTAATTTAATAAGGCTCAGAAGAGATGGTCTCCAAAGTCCTTTTACATGAAAAATGCAGATCACATAATTTTGGAAAATGTTGGAGCTCTTGATACATAGTTTTGGTGAAGAAGAAGGGAACAAATCAATTACATTCAAGGCAGACCACTAAGAATATTACCTGGTAATATGTTGAGCAATTTTCTTGTTTCAGTTTGGAATCATGAAAAATTAGAACTCATGACTAGGAAGATTTCAGTATCAGCTATTCCCAACACAGTTTTAAGCAGTACAGTTTCTGTAAACAAAAGCATGTTTATATCTCTGTGAGGAAACACAGAAGAGCCTGAGTTGCTGTGGGCATCTATTGCTCAGATTGAAGCCTCCCTCACTGCCCACTGAGCTTCCTGGTGCACTGCAGTCGTTTGTTGAATGAATGAAATGGATTTATATCCTGTATAACTTCTTAAATGAGAATGTAGAGTGGTCCATTGCTACGATCTCCCTTACGCATTTTAGATGATAAAGGAAGTAACATGGATAATGAAAGCTGATCACCAGTGGCTAGTGTTTGACCTTACTTCTGCCTCCCTGTGCTTTCCAGGCCCCAAAGACGAAGACGAGAATCCTTCCGCTTCCACCACCGAGCAACCAGCCATCCCTCAGGAGGCGGTGAGCCAGGATGTGCCTCCGGATCTCGCCCTCCCTCCCCCTGCCCACGAGCCCCAGACAGGACCAGACTCGGAGCTGGAAGCAGCGCTCTGTGAGGCGAACGAGGTGGTGGAGGAGGAGGAGGAAGAGGAAGAGGAGGAGCTGGAAGAAGAGGGGGACGAAGCAGCTGATGTGCCAAATGAAAGTTCCCTGAGAGAGCTGGAGATCCGGTGTGACGAGAAGCCTGAGGATTTGTTAGAAGAACCAAAAACGGTTTCAAAGGAAACTCTGGCAGACTCTGCGGAGGCAGCCCCTGTCGTGAAAACTCCCAGAGCCAGAGAAGAGGCCAACGGGGACGTGTTTGAAACATTTCTGTTCCCATGTCAGCACTGCGAGAGGAAGTTCACGACCAAGCAGGGGCTGGAGCGGCACATGCACATCCACATGTCCACGGTCAACCACGCCTTCAAGTGCAAGTACTGCGGGAAGGCCTTCGGCACACAGATCAACCGGCGGCGCCACGAGCGGCGCCATGAGGCCGGGCTGAAGCGAAAGCTCGAGGATCCGGCCGGCGGCAAGGCGCCCAGCGACGGTGCTCCTCCCCAGGACGACGCACAGCCCCCCGGTCTTGGGCAGGACGGTCTCACCTTGAGCTCAGAGAAGGCGTCCCAGGACTCAGTGACTCCTTCCGTTGTAGAAGAGAACGGCGAAGCAAAAGAGCTTCACCCGTGCAAGTACTGTAAGAAGGTTTTCGGCACTCACACGAATATGAGACGACATCAGCGCAGAGTTCACGAGCGGCACCTGATTCCCAAGGGGGTGCGGCGGAAAGGGGGCCTCCTGGAAGAGCCACAGCCCCCAGCAGAGCAGGCCCCTCCCACCCCGAGTGTCTATGTCCCCAGCACAGAGCCAGAGGAGGAAGGGGAGGCGGACGACGTGTACATCATGGATATTTCCAGCAATATCTCTGAGAATTTAAATTACTACATTGATGGTAAAATTCAGACCAGCAGCAGCACCAGTAACTGTGACGTTATTGAGATGGAATCCAATTCGGCAGACTTGTACGGAATAAACTGTCTGCTCACTCCAGTCACAGTGGAAATAACTCAAAACATAAAGACCACGCAGGTCCCTATAACTGACGATCTCCCTAAAGAGCCTTCCAGCAGCACAAACAGTGAGTCCAAGAAACGGAGGACTGCTAGTCCGCCCGTGTTACCCAAAATTAAAGCGGAGACTGAGTCTGATCCTGCCACACCTTCCTGTTCCTTGAGTCTGCCTCTCAGCATATCAACCACAGAGGCGGTGTCTTTCCACAAAGAGAAAAGCGTGTATTTGTCATCAAAGCTCAAACAGCTTCTTCAGACCCAGGATAAATTAACTCCTCCTGTGGGGATTTCAGCCGCTGAGATACCCAAATTAGGGCCCCTCTGCGTGTCTGCTCCTGCGTCGATGCTACCCGTGACCTCAAGCAGGTTTAAGAGGCGAACCAGCTCTCCCCCCAGCTCTCCCCAGCACAGCCCCGCCCTGCGAGACTTTGGAAAACCAGGAGATGGGAAAGCCGCGTGGACTGAGGCAGTTCTAAGCTCCAAAAAACCCAAATTAGAGAGTCACAGCAACTCACCAGCATGGAGTTTGTCTGGGAGAGATGAAAGAGAAACTGGGAGCCCACCAGGCTTTGATGAATATAAGGTGTCTAAAGAGTGGGCAGCTAGCTCTACTTTCAGCAATGTGTGCAACCAGCAGCCACTGGATTTGTCCAGTGGTATGAAACAGAAGGCTGAGGGGCCAGGCAAGGCTCCGGTCCAGTGGGAAGCTGTGTTAGATCTCAGTGTGCATAAAAAGCCCTGTGGTGACTCTGAAGGCAAGGAATTCAAAGAAAACCATGTTCTGCAGCCATCCTGCAGTGCTATAAAGAAAAGGAAGCCCACCACCTGCATGCTGCAGAAGGTCCTTCTCAACGAATACAACGGCGTCGACCTCCCTGTAGAAAACACTCCAGATGTGTCCGGAAGTGCCAGTCCCTGTAAACCTCTAGATCCTCAGCCAGACTCTGACCGTGGTCTCAACTCCAGCTTGTCTGCCGCTGTCGTTGAGTCTCTTCCTGACGTTTCCTCGTCGTCACCTGCCCTGCAACCATCTTCCCTCTCTTGCGGGCGGCTGCCGCCTCTCCTGACCCCCACCACCCCCTCCTCCCCTCCACCCTGCCCTCCCGTGTTAACTGTGGCCACCCCGCCCCCTCCACTGCTCCCTACTGTCCCTCTTCCAGCCCCCTCTTCCGGGGCATCCCCTCACCCGTGTCCCTCTCCACTCTCGAATGCCACCGCCCAGTCCCCACTTCCAATTCTCTCCCCCACAGTGTCTCCCTCGCCGTCCCCCATTCCTTCTGTGGAGCCCGTTATGTCCGCTGCTTCACCGGGGCCTCCAACACTCTCCTCATCTTCCTCCTCCTCTTCCTCCTCTTCTTTCTCATCTTCCTCCTCTTCCTCTTCCCCTTCGCCACCTCCTCTCTCAGCAGTGTCATCCGTGGTTTCCTCTGGGGATAATCTGGAAACCTCTCTCCCCATGATATCTTTTAAGCAGGAGGAACTAGAGAGTGAAGACCTGAAAGCCAGGGAGGAAGCCCCATCCACCACTGAGCAGGAGATCGTCCAGGAGACATTCAACAGAAACTTTGTCTGCAACGTCTGTGAATCACCTTTTCTTTCCATTAAGGATCTAACCAAACATTTATCCATTCACGCTGAGGAATGGCCCTTCAAATGTGAATTTTGTGTGCAGCTCTTCAAGGTGAAAACTGATTTGTCAGAACATCGCTTTATGCTCCACGGCGTTGGGAATATCTTTGTGTGTTCAGTGTGTAAAAAGGAGTTTGCATTCTTGTGCAATCTGCAGCAGCACCAGCGAGATCTCCACCCGGATAAGGTGTGCACTCACCATGAGTTTGAAAGTGGCACCCTGAGGCCCCAGAACTTTACGGATCCCAGCAAGGCCCATGTCGAGCACATGCAGAGTTTGCCGGAAGACCCTCTAGAAGCGTCTAAAGAAGAAGAGTTGAACGATTCTTCCGAAGAGCTTTACACAACCATCAAAATAATGGCTTCCGGAATAAAGACAAAGGATCCAGATGTTCGATTGGGTCTCAACCAACATTACCCAAGCTTTAAACCACCCCCATTTCAGTACCATCACCGCAGCCCCCTGGGCATTGGTGTGACGGCCACAAACTTCACTACGCACAACATCCCACAGACGTTTACCACCGCCATCCGCTGCACCAAGTGCGGGAAAGGCGTGGACAACATGCCTGAACTGCACAAACACATCCTGGCATGTGCCTCTGCGAGTGACAAGAAGAGGTATACCCCCAAGAAAAATCCGGTCCCGCTGAAGCAGACTGTGCAACCCAAAAATGGCGTAGTGGTTCTGGACAACTCTGGGAAAAACGCCTTCAGACGAATGGGCCAGCCCAAAAGACTGAACTTTAGTGTGGAGCTCAGCAAAATGTCCTCAAATAAGCTCAAGTTAAACGCATTGAAGAAAAAAAACCAGCTCGTCCAGAAAGCAATCCTACAGAAAAACAAGTCCGCAAAGCAGAAGGCTGACCTAAAAACCACTCCCGAGTCGTCCTCGCACGTCTGCCCATACTGCCACAGAGAGTTCACGTACATTGGGAGTCTGAACAAGCATGCCGCTTTCAGCTGTCCCAAAAAACCTGTTTCTCCTTCCAAAAAAAAACTTTCCCACTCTTCCAAGAAAGGGGGGCACCCGTCACCTGCCGGAAGTGACAGAAACAACAGCAGCAGCCACCGCAGACGGACAGCAGACGCCGAGATCAAAATGCAGAGCATGCAGGCACCTCTGGGCAAGACCAGAGCTCGAAGCTCAGGCCCCTCGCAGGTCCCGCCACCCCCCTCGTCCTTCAGGTCCAAGCAGAACGTTAAATTTGCCGCTTCGGTCAAATCCAAAAAACCAAGCTCCTCTTTAAGGAACTCGAGCCCCATACGCATGGCCAAAATGACTCACAGCGAGACCAAGAAGCCCAAAGCTGCAGCCAAGAACCATGCAGCTCCCCTCTCAGGCAAGATGTCGAGGAGCCTGCATGTGCGGGCGCAGAAGAGCAGAGCCGTCTTACAGAGCAAGTCGGCCTTGGCCAGTAAGAAACGGACAGACAGGTTCAGTGTAAAATCCAGAGAACGGAGTGGGGGGCCGATCACCCGAAGCCTGCAGCTGGCGGCTTCTGCCGACCCGAGTGAGAACAGGAAGGAGGACGGGAGTGGCAAGCAGGAGCTGAAGGACCTCAGGTAAGCAGAGCTCCAGGGTCAGAGGAGTTCAGAGCTCAAGAGCAAGGGGGGAAAGACAGTTGGAAGAAAACACTTGCCCAATGGCTCCTTTTCTTTTTTCCTGCACGATTTTGACATAAGCATTTAAAGGAAATATTGTTGCTTAAGGTGTAGGCAGACGTGGAGGAGGGTCAGTGCTTTGGCTGCTGCAAAGATGGACGTATAGCTTTTATTTCACATGTAGGACTCACAAAGTGGTACCATTTCTTTAATAGGGCCAGTTATGAACTGGATTTAAAGCCATGAAAAGCTCCCCAAAGTACCCTACTATGAAACGGTGAAATTCTCTCAAACTTCCTTTATATCTTGGGTGGTATCCCAATGTCACTTGTATTAACTTTCCCATCATAGATGTCTTCTTATGTTCTGATGTATTGCGGAGTTCATTAAAACCATATTACAATCTGATTTAATATTTCTGTGACTTAAAGAGTGGTTGTAGCAACTGAGACTACTTTTTATTACTCATGCTTTCTTTTATTGTATTTTAATTTTAAAAACTTGCCTCTTAGTCAAAATAAATCAAAGCACGGTACCCTATTCCTTTTAAAATGCTGCATGTCCGTGTCTTCTCCTGTTCCCCCCACCCCCCACTGACTCATGTCTCCAAGCATAGGGTGTTAAACAGCCAGATTCCCACGGCCAGGGAGGGATGAGGAGAGAGTGCATGCTGAGGCCAGACCCTGTGGTTCCAGGTGTGGGTGGGGACCCAGGGCAAGTCACCCCACTTGTCAGTGCCTTTGTTTCCCCAGTGTGATGTCAGAGCTCATCTTAGATCCAAGGTGATTTCTCTGTTTATTCTGTGTTCTAGGGCAGGAGTTAGGTTTGTTGAGTTGACTTCTTAAACTCTCTAAGTTACTTCGCCTGTGAGTGGAGTGTACTTTTGGTATTCCTGCTGCTTCCTGCATAAGCCTGCAGGTCCATCTCCGGTGCAATTTTTCATCATCAGCTAGAATTTCTGTGAAGTGTTGAGAAATCCCGTCCTTTCAGAGTGAGCTGTGTGAGTCTAGGCTGTTGGCTGTAACTTGGTGTCTCAGAATCCTTTGGTATTTTAAGCGAACAGAAGCAGAGTTAACTGCGGGGGGCGGAGGATGACTGCTGTCTGGAGAGGTCATGGGGGCTCAGAGAAGCTGTTACCACCACACAGTCGATGAGGCAGAGTTCGTGGTGCTGGTGCCGTAAGTCATGGCTGAAGATGGAGAGAAGGAGAGAAGGATCATTAGCCGAGGGCAGACTGGAATGATGGACTGTAGGAATAAAGGATCAGATTTTTTTGGTTAAGCTTCTTCATAAAAATTACTATAGCTCTCACTCAGCATCTGGTGTCTGACCCTGGCGTGTGTGTATACAGCATCTTGGAGCTTAGTCCTGGCGAAAGTAAACACCTGTTGATCAGCTGTCCAGACTGCCTGCCGGTAGCAGCCTCACTGTGTACCTCCTTGTACTCGGTCTATGTTCTGGAAGTTCAACAACAACAGGATATTCTTGAGCTGTGCTTCCCAAGGTTAAAGAACCCAAAACATGCTGTCATTTTCACAGACTGTGCTAAAAAACGTTTCCCAAGTGGTTGATGCTTTAGAATGTACTCTGTATTCCTCTTTATCTCCAATAGTATCTGAAAGAGTCACTTATTTTGTATTGGATTCCATTTATACAGTTCAAAAGTAAAATTGATATGGAAAAATTAATATTGTATAAAGGAAACCTGAGTGAGGTTCATCCAGTGGTTTTGAAAGGACCCTTAAAGACTGCAGAGGACCGAAGTGCCTAATAAAATTGTGTTTCTGTTTTTTGCTCCAGTTAGTTTTAATTATTTTGCTTTGTTTGTGAGTTAACATTGCTGGCATGAAATTTGACCTAAAAGGAAACAAGAATCAGATAAGAGGTGGGTAAATTGTTCTGGCTGTGTATGGTGGCTGCAGGCTTCCGTGGAAGTGGCCACAGCTTTGTGTGAGACACAGGAGCTGTGCTGCGGACGCGCCTGAAGGACGCGCCTTTCCCAGGGGCCACTTACAAGCGATCGTAAAGTGTTCGGGGGAATTACAAAATGAACATTCAGTGGGACATCATATTTTGATTATCTGGGCAGAAGAGTGGGCGTTTCTTCAGAGAGCTGTGGTCGTCTCGGTACCTTGTAGTGAAGTTGGTGTAACGCCGGGGTGCTCGGCGCAGGCCTGGAGGGTGTAGTCGTCCATCCGTGTCAGCCCCAGGCCCCTAGCAGAGGCCTCTCCGTTCACATTTGTTACCTACACTGGCAGGGAGTTTACTAGACGTCTTTCCTTTTCAGTGTATTTCTACTTTGAAATTTTATTTAGGGGGGATTTTGTAGTGCAAGTTTGGAAATACCCGCTTTCATTCTGTTTTCAGTGTTTTGCTGTACTCTCCCCATTGCACATTCAAGGACTTACCCCGGAACTGGCAGCACACCCTTTTCCTGTGTGTGTTTCATCATAACTGTGATTAAGGGCTGGTCCTCAATGCACAGGCGTTTTACATTCAAATACCAGTTTAGAATTCCACAGATTTTCAAGTATACACTTGCAGTCAGCCGTGAAAACGACGTCAGTTTTCCATCCCACACTGAGGGCTCAGCAGAATTTGCCGTTCGGTCATTTCCTGGAGCACAAGCCATTGTGCCATTCAGGGTGCGAAAGAGGCATGTGCTCCAAATCCTTTTCTTAGGACAAAGCTGCAGAGGCATACTCCTCTCTAGATTGTCCTGTTACAGCTCTTAATCCAGCACATTCTTTATTGGGCTCACCTTCACTGGTTGGGACAACCCACTGGTCGCTTGTCAGTGGAACTGCATTTAGAGCTGTTGCTGAGGGCTCATTTCCCTGGGCTGTAAGACAAAAAAGACAAGGAAAGAGGTATATTTTCTGCTCCCTTCTTACCCATCTTTAGTCTTTGTGAGTCCCAAGGCATTTTTATGTTCTTCAGTACTGCTTTTAGAGAACTTTTTTTTGTTGTTGTTTTTTAAATACTGTGTTCCCATTGCAGCCAGTTAAGGACATGTAAATAAGTGATGGAGAAGTAAAATAAAATTCCAGACCAAGTTTTTCCATTTACCACGAAAGTGATTAAAAGAGGAAAACGGTGCTGATTTCTCACATCCCATCTCTGCCACACCACTCCAAGGAGATCGTCTGTGCCCCTCCCAGCACATCCCTGCACCTCTTCCTAGTCTGGTGTCTGACCTGTTGCTGTTCCTGTTGCTGTCTTCACATTTGTCCCATGGTCTCCCTACCTTTTCTTATACTTGGTCAGTTCATAGCAGGTTGTGTCATGTCATTTATCTTCAGTTTTCTTATTTTCTAGGAACTTCCTGTAGAAAAGTCCCCCCAAATAGAACAAACTTTAATAATTGACTAAATATCTTGCATGCTCAACTTAGGATAAGCACTACGGCAAAGGATACGAAACCTACCAAGCTTCTGAGACCAGTTGAAGCTGACTCAAAAATCCTAACACGCAGCTGATTGCCAGCGGGCTTCTTGTTACCGTGGGTAGAATCAGGCACACACTCCTTCGCTGGCACCCAACCTGCAGGCTGGGCTCGCAGATGATTGAGATGCACAGCGGAGGGCGCTGTGAGACGGGCTGGCTGACCCAGCTCCTGGTCCCCGGGACTGGTAACTCAGACCTGAGTGTGGCCCTAGTTTTTGGCACATAGCAGAGAAAGGAACGATTTGAACCTGACCTTGGAAAGCAAGTTCTCTGTTTCATCAGTAGTCCTGAGTATAGGTTTCAGGGGTGGCAGATTGGATGTACTCGTTTTATAATGTTTTGGTCACACATACCAGCTCTTGATGCCTTTGCTTTAAGTCAGTTGTAGACAGAGGCATTGAGCTTCTTTCTTAGCCTGTTTTCTTGTTTGTTTGTTGTTTTTTAATCACAAGCCGATTGCCAGCATAATGGAGAGGAAACCAGATTGGATATGGACTCTTTTCTATGCCTCTTCCAGTGTCATGTTTATATATCCAAATGGACATGATCCTCTCAGATTATATCTGGCACTAATTTGTAACTGTTGGAAATGGTAGCTGTATGTCAGTGCCCAGGATACATCGCAGGCTTGTGCAGATGTATGTCTACACATAAGTGTAAATGAATTTACATGTCAGGTTTTACACTTCAGTCTCTAATAGAGATTTAAAAAGCCCAACAAATTGGCCTATTTCTGAGTGTATAGGTATCATTTCTCCATGCATTATCTGCCTTCCCCCTGATTAATGATTGAGTTGGTGGAAAATGGCTAGGTTTTATTCATGTTTTTTTGTTGTTGTTCTCAACTTTAAAAGTAATCTACCTCTTAAAATTTGTAGTTTAATACTTGTTTGGTGAATTTGTGCCACTTTAACCCTTTCACTATCATTCCCATTTTGTTACATTTCTGTTATGGGGACTTTATGTTGAAATATTGTATAAAGCATTTGTAGCAGTTTAAAAATAAAATATTTAAAATTATTTAAATTGTTTTGGACGCTTCAATTGTATTATATGTGATTTACATTTTACATTTTTGTTTGAGTTGTTAATCTGGAGAGTGTTCTTGTATTGAAGTTTGCTGTTAGTAATTTTATTCTTGTTGGAGAGTGATATAAAAGACTATTCTAAAGAAAACATTAAAATTTACAAAATGACATACAAAAGGGGTTGTCCTTTGATTTTAACCAATGTAGCCTTGAGAGAGAGAGAGGTTAATAATTATAGACAAGAGTGGTGTTTGCTATGTTTTCCCCTTCCAGCATGAAATAAATCATTTGAGCTTGTCAAATGTATGGAAAGGTTTTTTTATGCTGTTGCTAGCAAGCACTTCATGACGAGGGGGAATTCAAATGATGCATTTTATATCATTGTAACCAATAAAAAACTTTCTGAAAGCTGTGAAAGGACTGCATTTTGTACATCATTGGGGTCAGTTAAGGGGGAAAGTGAAGGTGCATGTAGGAGGGGCGCTCCCAGGCTGCATCGCTGCACCGCTGAAGTGCAGTGCTGAGCCCCCCAGCCCGCCTCCTCCCACTTGTCTCTACTTGACATTGATTGAATATTTGTGAATTCATGTCGATTCTGTACCACCTCAAGGGTAGACATGCAGCCAGCCGCTGGTGCTAAGTGCGTAGACAGAACTTAGCTTTGGTGAGAGTGAAATAACTGCCCACGTGAAGTGTCATCTTCCTTTGTATACTCGTGGACATTTCACTCTAGTCTGGAGACTTTTATTTTTAAGAATCTGCAAAGAATGAAACAAAGAAGTTGTAACATTTATATTAGGTTGCTGTGAAATTGTTGGGTTTATCTTTTTTTTTTTTTAAGATTAAAAATGGCTGAAACAGTTTCATAAAGTCCTCCATGGGAGTACTTGTCCTGATACTTTTTATCTGCCTGTGTCTGTGCTGTTTAGGAAAGGGTGGTAAAGCTGAAGGTGTGATCAGCCTCCCTCAGTGAGATGTTCACACTTGTGACTTACGGATTCCCAGCTTAGAAAATCCCAAAAGGCTTAGGAGGCACGTGTGTGGAAGGAAGAGGCGGAGGCACGAAGCGGCTTTCAGCATTACCCCTGTAAATGCTCTAGAAGCCGAGTGCTGAGCCCAGAACCCAAGGAGGAGCCCCGGGTGCTGTGAGCTGGAAGGGGCGCTGCTCTGGGAGCAGGGAGTGGCTGACCACCTCACCCACCTGCTGTCCCTCCAGGCCCCTGACAAAGCACCACCTCCATCCCCCTCCTCGGTGGCTTAGCCTTGGGCAAGTATTTTGCTTCACCCAGAGTGGGGAATGGGCAAGATGGTCTCCCGAGTTTTCCTTCTAGCAGGAACTCCTCCCAGGCTGTGTATGCTTCCGTATTTCCCATCGGCTCTGAAAGAGCCGGGTGAGGGCTGTCACGTCCCCCTCGATGTGGGAATACTCAGATACTTAATCAGGTGAGGGTTTCCAAGAAGGCGCTCAGGTCCTCCCTCCACAAGAATGGCTTAGGGTTTAACTCTTTGTGGAGTGGAAAATTTTTTAAAGCTATTAACTAAAGCCTTATGCCCTTGCAGCTGTTTGGGAGCATCTGGCAGTGTCTAGGCTGGCTCTTTTAATTTGGATGTTACCAGTACTTTGTCACGCAGTTTTTAAAAAAATCACAGTAAATTACTGAGTACCTATCGTATAGCAGGCTGTGTTCTAGACACACATTGTGTCTAGTTTACATCAGTGGACAAAAGTCCCCACCTTTGTGCAGCTTGCGTGTGGTGCCTGTCTCTAGTTTTTATTACTTCAAAACCTCTCTCACTTCGTCACAGTTCTCCCAAGGCTCGGAGGCCAAGAAGATGCTTCTACCTTAATATTTGAGGGTGGATATTTAAACTGGAGACTTTTAATACGTTAAAGCAACTCTTCTAAAATTAATCTCACAGTGCATTTGATTAGATGGTTAGATAGCATCACTGACTCAATGGACATGAATTTGAGCAAACTCGGAAATAGTGGAGGACAGAGGAGCCTGGTGTGCTGCAGTCCATGCAGTCGCAAAGAGTCAGACATGACTCAGTTATTGAACAACAGCAAATGCATTCGTTATTTTATTTCTGTGTATTTTGGCTTGCTATCTGGCCTCACTTTGAATTGATGGACTTACCATTAGAAACACTTATAAAGGACACTTTGCCTTGAAAGTGGGTTAGAGTACAGATGGGTGAGGAAAGGCTGTAAAGTGAAGAAAGTGTTAGTAGCTCAGTCTGTCCAACTCTTTGCGACCCCATGGACTGTAGCCCACCAGGCTCCTCTGTCTATGGGATTCTCCAGGCAAGAATACTGGAGTGGGTTGCCATTTCCTTCTTCAGGGGATCTTCCCAACCCAGGGATCAAACCCAGGTCTCCTGCATGACAGACAGATTCTTTACCGTCTGAACCACCAGGGAAGCCCCGAGGAAAGGTTGACTCAGATATAAAAGCCACAGTTAAAGTAATCCAGAGACCAGGCTGAGGATTGAGGGAAATGGTCTGCCATTTCTGTCATTCATTTTGGAGACATTGCCATGGCCTCCTCTCTCCCTGGCCGCATGAACCCTACTGCTGCTGCCCCTTTGGGGTCTAGTCTCTCTGTGAATGTCCTGATACAGCACTACTGAGGGGAGTGTGTTCAGGAGCCTCCAGAGGGTTATCAGGCCCCAGCTCGGCATTTCTCAAACTTAACCCAGAGGTGGCGCTCAGGCTCCCAGCTCCAAGGACCTAAAACCAGCCTTTTAAGTAAAGTGAGACCTTGGGGTGTGACCTGGGTAGTGTGTCAGGTCACCATCCCAGGTGACTTGAGTGCACACTGTGGAATTTCAGAATTTACGTGGGAAAAATAATGACTATGCACCTCTTAATTGGTGAAGTACTTGTGTTCTCAACATTGGCAGAATAGGTATTAACAGCATTGTTCACATTTTCTGAAAGCTAGGGGTCTAGTCTTGAGCCTGGGCTATATGCCTGTAGAAGACAGAGGTGATAGGTCTCCAGGGGAAAAGGAATGGCCAGGCTGTTGTGCAGTTTCTTGCTGAGCGTGTTGCTCAAAGGCTTCTCTTGGGGCCCCACCTTCCTGGTGCCTTGACCCTTTCCTGGGAGTTTGCCTGCAGGATGAAAGGCCTTAAATACGGCAGTGCTGTGGAGTTTAAAAAAGAAATATATGTTGGTGAAAATAATGACATCCGTATTACCGTTGAAATTCTTTATAGACGAAAATGGCTAGTATTCAAAAAACAAACGTTGAATGGAACAGAAACAGGTTTGAGTGAGTGTGATATGGGGACAGTGTGAAGCTGCTCACCCTTCAGGCAAATGCCCACCCAGAGTTCTGTTTGAGGGCTGCCCAGCATGGCTCCATGCCTCCTGCTGCCATCCACTCCCTGCCTCCAGCCACACCAGTGGCCCTCAGTTCTCCCACTCCCCTCCCTCGTGCCTCTTCCTCTCCATAGGTGATGGAGGTGGTCTGATAAGCCCTGGGGTGAAGCTGACAGTTTCCAGGTGCTTGCTTTGTGCGAGCTGCTGTGCAGAGCGTTTTCCAAAGTTGACAAGAACCCCACGAGGTGGGTATCGTTTACAGATGGGGGAACAGACACCAGGAACGGGGAGTGATTTTTGTTCAGAGGTCACACAGCTCTCAAGTGGAAAGCTAGGATTTGAACTGCCTCCAAGCTTAACAACCTTCCTGTTGATCATTTTTATAGTTTTTTTTTTTTTTTTTAAAGCTTCATTTTCTCTAAATGTAGAAATACAGGACTTGCTATTGTCTCTAGTGAGGGCTTTTCCAGCATCAGTGAGCAGGTAGATCCATCCCTTCTGGGAAAGGCTTCCTGGTGCAGCAGGACTGTTGATAGTGTGGAGCTGCTCATGGCAACACATCTAGTTTCACTGTTTTAATTGTGGGCCATGCTTCTTCCTCCATCGTAGAGCTTTCAGGTCCATTTGGCTTCATGGTGGTGGTTTAGTTGCTGAGTTGTGGCTGACTCTGCAACCGCATGAACTGTATGTAGCCCGCCAGGCTCTTCTGTCCATAGGATTTCCCAGGCAAGAACACTGGAGTGGGTTGCCATTTCCTTCAACAGATACTCTTCCTGACCCAGGGATCAAACTCACATCTGAATTGTAGGTGGATTCTTTACCAATGAGCCACCAGGGGAGCCCAGTTGGCTTTTTAGATCAGTCTGATTAGTCGACAAAACTCTGTTTAGTAATAATAATGTTCTTTGATTTTGGAAGTGGTTCTAAAGCAAGGTTCACCAGGAGTATTCTCAGATGTCATGTGAGAACCGTGACCCGTTTGGCCAGAATCAGAGTTGCTCGGGGCTTCCCTTGCCATGTCAGCACATAGTCCATTGAGTGCAAAGAAAGAAAGTGAAGTCACTCAGTCGTGTCCAACTGTTTGTGACCCCGCAGACTGTAATCTACCAGGCTCCTCCGTCCATGGGATTCTTCAGGCGAGAGTACTGGAATGGGTTGCCATTTCCTTCTCCAAGGGGTCTTCCCAACCCAGGGATTGAACCCGGGTCTCCCGCACTGGAGGCAGATGCTTTAACCTCTGAGCCACCAGGGAAGCCCCTATTGAGTGCAAAATGAAGGGTTAAGTTTTTGTCAAAAGTTATTTTTAAAATATTGGAGCTTGAAGGGTGTGTAGGTTTTATTTACTTTCCTGATTAAAAATAAGAATTGGAAAAAAACCATTGTGATGCTACAGTAAATTATTAGCTGCTGCAAAAGTGACATTCGGTTGTGAACCATTAAAGGACTTGGGAACACTTTTATTAAACTTGCTGAACCACTGGGGTGATAGGATTTGTATGAGCTTCTGTTTTCTGCCTTATTTGGGCCAGCTAAATTCCGTTTTAAGTGTCTTAGAGAAAGCGACCTGAAATTCAGGCGGATGGTCCAGAGAACATAAAAGCTTTTAATGGAATAAGTTCATGCCTGAATATGTCTTCACAGGTCCAGCTTAAAACCCACAGCAGGATATCAGACAAAGAGCCAACGTTTTTGAAAATTCCTTGATAGATGCTACCCGGGTTACTCAGCAGGGTGTCATTTCAGTATTGAAAGAAAGCTACAGATAGGGTTTAAAGTATTGCTTTATGTCCTGAATCAGAACATATTTAAGCATATTTGCATGTCAGTGTTTAGACAAGAGCCTACTGTATGGTAGAGTTATGTTTAGATGACCTCTTGAGTCTTAGCATTACATCTTAAGTGTAAATTTTAAGTAGAAAACATTTTTAAATGACCTAGAGTTTGTTTCACAGGTAAGTTAATAATAGAAGGGGTTTAGGCTTTGGGATACAAATCTAGCCATTTTTTTAGGTTAAAGTAGAATTTAAATTGAAAATTGCATTTGTGTCAGAACTTAATACTTGCCAAAAATATAACATTTTAATATTCTCTATTGGAATGAAGTTATTTAAAACTCATGTGGATTCAATTTTCCTTGCAGTAACATTCTCTTCTCACTTGCTTTTTATAATCACATCCAATCCTTGCCAGCCCGGCTCGAGTTTAGGGACATTTTCAGATGGCTTCTATTTCCAAAGCTATTATTGGGCCTGTGAATTCAGGCACATTTTCCTATAGTGATTCAGTCAGCCAGCCATTCAGAAAACAGCTTTCATGGTCAGTCTGGATCAGGAAGGTGTTGGTCAGTAGGTCTGACAAACTTTGTCCCATATACAGCAGTTTTCAGAGGACCCTTGGGGTGTAACTGGACACCATTCAGGAGCTGAGGGTATTCCTGGCTGTTCCTTCCCTCCGGACACTAACTCCCAGAAGGCTCTCCCACCACCTGAGGTAGAACAGTTGCCTTCATTTACAGAGAAATCGACCGAGTCTGACAAGGACCACATCACCTGCATTCTGCCCCACTGCAGTGAACGATTCCAAACCCCGCTGGTTCCAGCTCTTGGCCGCTGTGTGAAACCATCTGATTCACTGGGGTTTTACCTAGATGGGCTTCCCCGGTGGTGCAGTGGTAGAGAATCTGCCTCCCAGTGCAGGAGACTCAGGCGACATGAGTCCAATCCCTATGTCAGGAAGTTCCCCTGGAGGAGGAAATGGCAACCTGCTCCAGGGTTGTTGCCTGGAGAATCCCATGGACAGAGGAGCCTGCTGGGCTACAGTCCATGGGGTCGCAAAAAGTCGGACATGGCTGAGCACACACATCCTACGTAATCACTGCATTCCCAAGTGACTGGCGCTGATGGGGTTCTGTTGGGGAGCATGCCAGAAATAAACATTGGCCTTGAATGCCTTGAATGGGTCCCACGTGTCACGGGTAGGACAGGCCGCTGGCTGAGCCCCAGGCCTGGTCTGTGAGTGGCTGGGCTAGAGGAGATGGTGTGCCTGTGAGGCTGATGGTTGTGGTGGTGATGGTGACCACTGTCGCTCAGTGATCAGGACTTGAGTCTTCACAATGATAGAGCCGGGGAGGCCCCGCCAGGAAACGGATGGGATGTAGTGACCTTCCTTGGTGGAAAGAGCCGGAACGTGGCAGGTGATGACTGCTGAGGAACAAGTTGCTGAAGAAACTGCTCATGCTTTCCAAGCCCTGGGAAGGAAAAGAGATTCCTTTATGGAAACTGACAAACCTCAGTTTGTCTTATAGTTGTTTCAGAGAAACACTCCCAAAGGCCCTCAGATGGTCCTTGCTCTCCATCTGGGCCCCGAGGCACAGCAAATGAGCCTGGAGCACCTGAGGATGCAGAGGTCTCCAAGGAGCTCTGGATGCCTGGCGTTCCAGGGCCCCACAGGGTTTTGCTGAGACTTTATTTCAGGCACTGGGATGTAGCTAAGGACGCTGACTGGCCCCAGACCCTGAGCTGCTTATCACCTGTCCACCCGACCTGAAGTACTGCCCTCGTCCCTCCGTCTCCTCCCTCTGCTCTTCTGTTCTCAGAGGCCCTTCACTCATTCATACATTCTTTTCTTGATTTGTTCGCTTGGTTTACTAAATGTGCCCCCTCCTAGAATGAAAGTTCTCCCTGAGCAGGAACTTCAGTGTGTGCACTGCTGTATCTCCAGCTTCTCCCACACTGCCTGCCAGGTAGCAGCTGCTCAATAAATGTTTGTCAAATGAATAAAATGTTTGATCCTGGCTTCATCCCCTTATCAGCTCTGTTAGCCTTAGGCAAGTTCCTTAACCTCTGAGCCCCAGCTTTCCTTTCTGTAAATAGCAGTAACAGTCCATCTGACCAGAAAGGATGGTTGTGAAGATCACAGGTGTGCCCGCCCTTGTGTGGGTTGCGGTTACCTCCAGAATCTGTTTGAATCTGACTCACAGTTGGGGCTGGTGCTCAGGTGCAAAGGGCTGGACTTTGGCTAACGGTGAGGTTCCATGGCCGCACAGTCCGTGCTGGCCAGAACCTTCCTTCTTCATCTCTTGCCTCCACCCGGAGAAGGAGCTCAAGTGGCTGTCACTCTGGCTTCTGCTGCCTGTCACCCTGGGGCCCTTTGCTGTGTCTTAGGCAGGCCTATGCTTCATGTACTGACTTGTTCAGTCGCTCAGTCGTGTCCGACTCCTTGCGACCCCATGGACTGTAGCACGCCAGGCTTCCCTGTCCATTACCAACTCCTGGAGCTTGCTCAGACTCGTGTCTATTGAGTTGATGATGCCATCCAACCATCTTGTCCTCTGTCGCCCCCCTTCTCCTGACTGTAGCAGCTTCCCTTTCTCCCATCAGATAATGACCATAAAATGAAATCATTTTTCAGATCATAGTGGGAGAAAAAAAATTCTGTCATCCCCCCGTGTAACTTATTTTCTGTCAGTTTTTAATTTCAAAGTTAAAGTGTAAATTTTTAAAAGCAGAGTTTGGAAGAAAACACTTCATTAGCTCTGTGAAACCATGAAAATTTAACGAAGGGACCCCAGTTCACCGAAATGAGAAGGATGGTCACTGATATTTCAAAGCACTTGATGATGGCCACTGTTTTCAGGGCCTTACACATACTGCCCCATTTAATCATTGTACCAGCCCTATGAGATACTTTTATATTTCCCATTTTACAGATGGGGAACCTGCAGCACAGAGGTTATGTGGCTTGTTAGTACCCAGCTGCCCAGGTGTGGACAAGAAGCACAAGCTAATTTGAAGGATTAAACTTATACTTGAGGTGAACGAAAGTCTTGGTCCTTTCTGTGTGCGTGCTCAGTCATGTCAGACTCTGAGACCCTACGGACCGTAGCCCGCCAGGCTCCTCTGTCCATGGGATTCTCCAGGCAAGAACACTGGAGTGGATTGCCATGCCCTCTGCCAGGGGATCTTCCAACCCAGGGACCAAACCTGAATCTCCAGCGTCTCCTGCACTGGCAGGTGGTTGGTCCTTCCTGGTCAAGTCCGATTTGTATGTTCTTGGGAGACCACGCTGAGCAGTCTCAGCCAGCTCGGGTGTGAGGAGCCACCTCGTCTGCCAGCTTTGTTAGGGGATGAGCAGATCCGGCACCAGAGAATTAAACCTTGCTCCCTGGCATCAACTTTTTAGTTTTTTTTTTTTTTTCTATTTTCATAAGAGTCTTTCCAAGCCATGGTTGGAAAGTGGGTTTTGGGTTTCCATCTGTGCAAGGGGAGCAGCTGCCAGGGGTGCCATGAGCAGGATTCCAGGCAGGGTCATGCTCAGGGATCCAGGCCGGGTCGAGTGCCTGGTGTCCGTCTTGGACACAGGAAGGGGGATGCTTCTATGCACAGACGTTTTGCTGTCAGGTCTAATGAAGCTGCTACTTCCCTCACTTTTAAAAATTGCCCAGAACATCATTTCACCTTTCCTGGAAGGCTCAAGGTGACCAGCACCTTGTCTTTTGTGGTGGTGAAGTGACACACTCAGAGTTCAGGTGTGCAGGATCCAGAAGCTTGAGATGTGGTTCAGGTATTTTTGGAGAAGGTTGTACTTCTCACCGTCTCCTTTTTCATCTGTTATTTGTGGATATTGTCTGTACTCCCTGGCAGCCTTTAGATAGTTTCTGATCATTGCGGGCTGGGAAGCTGGATAGGGGCCCTATTGATGTGGTATGTAAATAAGGAGGTGGTTGTGTGTGCTCAGTCATGTCTGATTCTTTGCGAGCTCATGGACTGTAGCCATGGACGGAACACTCCTCTGTCCATGGGATTTCCTAGGCAAGAATACTGGAGTGGGTTGCCACTGCCTACTCCAAAAGCATCATTCTGACTCAGGGATAGAATCTGCGTCTCTTGCATTGGCAGGCGGGTTCTTTACCACTAGCATCACCTGGGAATCCTCTAAAGAGGTGCTTAGGACCTGAGAACACCCAGGGACCTCCCTAGTAAGCAAAGTGCACTGCAGAGAGGGGAGTGTTGAGTGTAAAACACACTGAACTTGAACAGTAGACTCCTTGCTTTTAAGCTCACAAAAGCACATGTTCTACACATGGAGAGAATCAAAGGAATGTTCTGGTGACAGGGCACACAGTTAGTTCCTCAGCAAAAGTTTATCGCAGGAGAAGCACCTTAATTCTGCATTAAAGGTACATCTTTTTTTTTTTGGCCATTCCTGTGGTATGTGAATTCTTAGTTCCCTGCCGAGGGATTGAACCCAGGCTCCCTACATTGGAAGCGCAGAGCCTTAACCAAACTGGATCACCAGGGCATCATTCCCTGCACCTTGATCCTTATCCGTTGCCTCTGTCCTGTAATCTCTGTTTGGGATAAATGTTTTATTTGGTGCCAAGTGCTCACAGGTGATTGAATCTGTAAGGAAACGCCTGGATATTCGTTCCATCCCAGGACTTGCTACCCAGGCTGCTGGCCCTGCCTGTGGACTGGATTTCCCTCTTTAATTTATAATATTCCTCCAGAAGTTTTTCAGAGTTTCTCTTATAATCAATGCATGGGCTTATAGGTGTTTTCTCCTCCTACCTCCTTCATTCACGTTTAGACTCCTTTGAATGAATTTTAACCAGTGAGTTTGGTGAGAGGAAGCCTGGGTTAACTTGGCCTTCACGGAGGGGCCAATTCCTTTGATGTACCTCAATAGATTGGCATCAGATACTGTAGCTGATTTGTTGGTTCTGTTAAGTTACTTCATCACAGTAATTAACACTAGTGTTAATCATTTATAGCCTTAAAAACTAAGACATTTTAGTTGTTTAGCCCACTGGTGCCGGCCAGCAGCAGGTGTTCCATTAAGGTAATGTTCTGAATCCGGCTGGGCAGGTGCTTAGAGGGGAGAGTAGTTTGCTGGTCTAGTAGGTATCGTCTGGTTAATTTCAGCCTGAGGTGGTAAATTTCCTGTGTTCCCAGCTGTGTGAAGGGGACCTAGTTTGGATTATTTCACCGGGATGTTCACTTAGGGGACCACCTGCATCAGAAAACCACCTAGGAGGCTTATTAAGAATTCCGGACATACTAAATCACCATCTTTGGCGGGGGCGGGTGGTGGGTCTTTAAAGTCTTCATTTTTATCAGCTTCTCCAATGAGTCTTACCCAGACTTCAGAGTTCCCCTTTGGGTCTTGTAAAGGGGGGAAAAGAATGACATGGTATCACCACATCTCATCATTTCATTTGCTTCTGGTTTCCATTTTTAATTATTTTCCTTTGCTTTTGCAGTCTTTTTGATATATTCATGACATTTTTCATCTCTGAATGCTTATATAATAAAACACCCTGTGACAGATGAGCCAGGGCCACCTGAGAATTAGTCGCTTCTGAGGGTCAGAGCCAAGGTGACCCTTGAGGATCCCTTGCCTTGGTCATTGTTGCTCTTTGTGTATCTTTTTGAGGGGAATATATGATGTTAGGTCATTAACTGGTACAAGACTAGTGTCACACAAAGCCCTGCTGGTGCTGTGTTCACGCCACCCTGCACCTACTGCAGCACCCAGCACACAGTAGGCACTTAGCATTGTTGTTGTTTACTCGCCAAGTCGTGTCTGACTCTTTTGTGACTGCATGGACTGTAGTCCACCAGGCTCCTCTGTCCATGGGATTTCCCAGGCAAGAATACTGGAGCGGGTTGCCATTTCCTTCTCCCATGGATCTTCCCAACCAAGGGAACGAACCTGTGTTTCCTGCATTGGCAGGCGAGTTCTTTACCACTGAGCCACCAGGGAAGCCCCAAAACGAAGTCTTCCTCCCTCTGTCTCCAGTTTTACTTCTGACATCTACTAAGTAGTCCCTCTGAAGTAGACCTTCTACCATACATGGCCATGGCTGGCTTCTCTTGCATGTTTTGTTATTTTTGCTCAAAACGAGGAATGCCTCCCTCTGAGAGCCTAAACGCTGTTTGGTTTCATGATGCCATACTCACTTGACAGGGCTGTGCCAAACAAAGCTGTTGCCCAGGCTGGACTCAGAGCACATCTCACCTGGGCTGTTTCTCCATCTCACCCATGGGTCAGAGCTTCTGTGTAATGGGATCCGGCCAATGGAGTCAGAGGGCTGCACACAAGCCCTTGAGGAAGGCAGCACAGAGGTCTCCCGTTTGCAGGTCATCAAGTCACATGTTCATCGTGACCTAAGGAATAATTGGCATGGGTGCACTTTGCAGAGACAGGAGCCAGAGGGTTGGGTGGTGCCAGACATCTTTCTGAACTGCTCTTAGGATCCCAGCTGTGGCTAAAACAAGATAAGAGCCGAGGCTCAGTTGGTTTTCATTTAACCAACCCGGCATGTGAATGGATGCTCCTCACTCCCCCAATGACACAGGGAGCACCCAAGCCCTCTGATGCTCAGCTTTAAATGTAGCCAAGAGTCAGCTCTACTTGTTTCCAAACCTGTTTATGCCACTATTTTAACAGTGTTTTATAATAATACAAACATAATCATGTGTATGGCTTCCCCGGTGGCTCAGTGTTAAAAGAATCTGCCTGCGAAGCAGGAGATGCAGCAGGAGCTGCGGGTTCAATCCCTGGGTCAGGAAGATCCATGGAGGGGGAAATGACAACCCACTCCAGTATTACCTGGGAAATCCCATGGACAGAAGAGCCTGGCAGGCTACAGTCCATGGGGTCGCAAAGAGTCAGACATGACTTGAGCTACTAAAAAACAATGATTGTGTTTATAATAAACATTGTAATAAATACGCCAGTATTATTGGATGTGTATGATTTAATTAAATAGTATCCGAGCCCATGAAATATGAACATAGAGGTTTTTTTAATGAAAAGCAAAGTCGGATGCTGAGAGAGGCTTGTAATTTGCTTAAAAACCTACCATCCAATTAGTTGTGGGTGAGAAACGTTGAAAAATTCACATAAAGACAGAAACATTTTGCACTCAAGTTGCTCTTAAAAATTTCTTAAGTTCTCGCTCCACTTGAAGCAGCAAGTGGAGAACAATAACTATGTGATGCATTATCGGGTTTAGTTAAGAAAGATGGTAGATCTCGGCCCTTCATTCATTCATTGATTCATCCACTCACTCCAGAATGCAGGGCCAACGCCTGCTCTCATGTGTTGGGCATCGTTCCAGGAGGATGTCGCAGAGAGCAGAACTGACAAAATTCCCCACCCTCATGGAACTCCCGTCCCCCTGGGAGAGACAGACGGCGAACAAGCGAGTAACTGCATAGAGCGTCAGCTGATGAGTGCGGTGGGGAGAAGTGAAATGGAGAGGGGAGTAGAGTATTGAGTGAAGTGAGGGCTACCATGTAAATGCAGTCTGACTGTAAAGGGACTATATGTATATATAGAGAGAAGAGGGGGTGGGGAGGGAGAAGGGAAACGACGCCTGTGGACATGGGGCAGGAAAGCCCTTGGCAGAGGAGACAGCAAGTGCAAGGGTCCTGAGGCAGCAGCATCTGTGTTCAGGGGACCAGGTCACAGGGACGACCAGGAGAGGAGTGCAGGGAGGTAACCAGGGACCAATTTAAATTGGCTCATGCAGTTCTTGGGAAGATTTTGCTTTTATTCTGAGTGAGTTGGGAGTCATTGAAAGGTTTTGAAGGGAAGAGTCATATGATATGACTTGCTTTTTGAAAGAATCACTCTGGCTGATGTGTTAAGAATAGGCTGAAAGGGGCCAATAATAGAAATACTAGGAGGTGCGGACAATAACCCAGGTAAGAAACAGTGGGTTGGACTGGAATGTAGCAGGGGAGGTGGTGAGTAGCAGTGGGATTCTGGATATCTTCTGAGGGCAGAGCCTAAAGATTTGCTGAGGACTGGACGAAAGAGAAGTCAAGGATGATGACAGGTGTTTCTGCCTCTGCATCCAGAGGGATAGAGTTGCCATTCAGTGATTAGGTGATGGAGCCAGTTTGTGGGGTACATGTGTGCTGGGAATTCAGTTTAGGGGCATGTAAAGTTTGGGATGCCATTAGACACTCAAGGGGAGGGGAGTTGAATACACAGGTTTGCGTTTTAGAGGAAGGGACCCAGCTGGAACTGTATTAATAAATTTGAGAGTCCTTAAGAGTACCCATGAAACTGAAAACCATGTAGCTGGCATCCTCAGGGAGTGAGTACAAATAAAGAGGAGCAGCCTAGAACTGAGGCTGGGGGAGCTGGGCCTGCTGTGCCATCTGATGCAGGGGACCTTCATAGGCCACAGGCTCCTCTCCTGCATTTGAGTAGGTGCTCTCCGCTTTGCACTCCTAAGTGGTTCTCCTCTTCACCATCGTAGAACGTTTTGGGGCCCGCGGTGCTGGTGGACATGGCCCCTAGCCTTGTCCAGGTAGACATGCCAGCTACAGTCACCCCAACTTTGCTGCCACTCCTCCAGGGGGGTGGACCGTTTCCGCCTGAGAAACCATCTGCAGCAAGCCATGGGGACCCCAGGGCCACTCACAAAACTCTCGGACCAGCTTCCTGTACCAAGCATGAGATCCCAGATCTGTAGTTCATGGTTCAGAAAAGGCCAGAAGAACAGACTTCATGAGCTCTTACCCCAGTCCTTTTCCCATCTGCAAACTCCCCAAATCCCCTGGTGTAAAACTTGCTTTGAGACTCGGGCAGAAAAATGAGGATAGGAAAGGTGAGGGTGAGGGTAGGTAGTAACAAAGTAACAATCCCCTCTCTGTCCTCAGGAGTGGCCTTCAGAGACAGAAATGATCCCTTCTAGAAACCCTGTCTCTCTTCTTGCTGGGGTAAAGTAAGTTACACCTTTTTTGCTTTCTTTTTCATCCCCTCCCCTCCCACCTCCAAATGAAGCAAAGCAAAGGACAGCATGGTAAAGTGAAGCCAGTCCCGGAATGTGTCCTGTACATTCCACGGAACCCAAGGATCAGTCAACAGAAACTATTGGGGGTGGATGCAGAGCACCCCCACCCCTCAACACAGTGCTTCTGCAGTCAGGTCCCTTGTCTGAGCTCTTGTATCCTCTCTTTTTGCTCCTTCCTGCTAATCGCACTTTGTAATTTTATATTTGCTTTTGTATTATGCAAGTAACGACCTTCTCCTTCCAGGTCACACACCCCAGTGTTCTAGACACCAGGTCTGTTCGCTTTACTGCTCTAACGCTGTGCCCGGCATGGGGTCTGGTACATAATAGATGCTTGATGGATCAGTGCTGATAATCATGAGGATGCTCGGTCTTGTTTAGTGTGTGGACAAGGCTCACTCGCCTTCATAGGCCCAGAGGACACCTCTCCATGATGGCACATGATACCGTGTGTACATGTGCAGAGTTGAAAATCTGGCTCCCAAAGAGAATAAGAACTCAAATTCAGGACGTGTTGCTTCGTGTGGCTGATCTTAGAAATTTTCTGTCTAAAAAGGCTAAATTAAAAAAAAACCACCAAACTTTGGCGTGTTTAAAGGGTACCCTCTGAGGTTCACCATAACCCAAACCATCCCCTTGCAGTCACTGTGCCTTCAGAGTTCATGTCTGCCTGGCACTCCACTGTGCCTCCAACACCAGGCAAGCACAGAGCAGTCGGTCAATACATAGTTATCAGATAAATGAGGAACATACTTTTGGGGTGAACGACATCCTGCATCCTCCTCTTGGGAACGTACACTGCCTGTGGGCATGTGAAAAACTCAGAAATCCTGCACAGACATGTCTGTTTGACTCCGTGACCCCGTGCTCTGGAGTAAGTGGCTCTGACTTCAATCCCACATCTGCTTCTCGCCAGCCAGCTGTGTGTTGTTGGGCAAGGTGCCGAACCCCTCAGTGCCTTTTTTCCTCACTCATACACCGAGGCAGTACTCATCTCACAGGCATCTCGTGGAGACTGCATTTGTTATTCCATGTCAGGCCACAGGCACTGCGCTCAGCATGCAGTCAGCATGGACATGCTGGCTGCTGTAATGAGCAAGGGTAATGGGAACCCGGGAAACATCTGGGCAAACCTGTTCCACTGAACCTCAGTTTGGGAGATGCTGATCAGGAGGAAGGAAAATCAGGAGGGATTTCACTCCCTGTCTGCAACCATGAGACTGGAGGCTCCTCAGGAGTGTCTGGGTGGTGCCTTATATAGGGAGGGAGCCCTCCACAAGTGAGCGGTTCCCAAACCAAATGGAGTGCAAGATCCTAGTGAGACCCAAGCAGCTCAGAGAGGAGTCAACGGCTTGCGTCCAAGTCATTTATCATCTATAGGTCACCTCCATTTCCTGCTCTGTAAAAAATAAAAAAGGGTGAAACTGTCCCAACCCTGGCCACTGGACCCCCTCTTTGAGGTCAGCTGGGATTCAGGGTGCAGGCCTTGAGGATCTCTGGGCAGAGATGGGGAGAAGGTGCAGGGGCAGCCTCTGTCCAGTCCCCTTCACCCTTGAGGAGGATGCCTGCAGGCCCACAGCACCCCTGCCCTTTGGTCAGCGTCATCACCCACTGACTCACATCTGATTCAGGCACATAGCAAGTGTGTCTTTCCCCTGGTTGTGCCAGCCCTGCGTCTGGGACGCCCTGCCAGCCCTGCGTCTGGGACGCCCTGCCAGCCAGGCACGCCCACGCCTCCCAGGACAGGCTAGTCAAGATGTCTTGGGTAGCAAAGAGCCCCTGAGATCCCACAAGGCTTTCCGTCAAGGCAGCCCCCTCTTCTCGTTGATATCCTCGGACAGGCAGCAGGCATCAAGTTCTAGAAATCCTGTGATCAGGACTCTCAGTTCCAACAACTCCAGATCATGCAAGGGTTTATCCCTGGAGTTGACTTAATCTTTTTAACTTCTTTGGTCTTAGACAACTTTAAAAGATGGAGTGTTCGTAATAATAAAATTTTAGTGTCCTTATAGAATTTTACAGTTTCAAAGAGCGTTCCCATCTGGACCTCATGGGAGCCGGTTTCTGTCCCAAATTGGGAATCTGTTTTCTATGCATCCATCAGTCTTGTCACACTTGCATTTGTTCCTGTTTTCTTTTTGGCTTCCCTCCCGTTCTTACAAGTTTCCTTTTGAAGAAAGCAGACTGTTTTGGCTCATCTAGAGAAGAGAAGGGCCAGCATCTGGGCTTGAACCGAGTGGTTCCAGGAAAAAAAAAAAAGGCAGCGGCAGAGATGTAGCCAGGGGTCAGAGCTGAGCACCAAGGAGTCTGCTCCTCTCTCCCTTCTGTCTGGGCTGCTCATCCACAGCTCGCACCTCACAGACCGTGACATCTCCTGCAGGTGTGACATCCTTCAGACATGACCCGCTGCTCCGAGTGGAGTGGGGAGGGTGTGTTGGGGACGCTGGTTTGAGTGGGGTGGTGAGAGCAACCTTCTGGGAAGACACTGCCTTTCATGATTTGGTCTTGGAGCAACACAACCAGGCCCAGTTAGGGTTGGACTTCATGGGGAGCCCAGATCCTGATCTGCCTTTATCGTTTAGGGAACCGTCTCTGAGAACACCTCCTGGTGGCAGGTGGGCAGGTGGGTGAGAAGTGCATAGACTCTCTGTACTCTCCATGATTGAGTCCCCAGGGGGCAGCAGGTGAGCGGAAGCAATGACAAAGCTGGGAGGCTGCCTGGCCCCCAGGGTTACTTTTGCCCAAGTCCATCAGGGCCTCATGCTGCCCTTCCTCATTGTCCCCTACAAAGCAGTGCGACCAGGCATGCCCCCTCACTCCTTCCCAAGAAGAGCTTGCTGTGTGACCTTGAACAGGTTACCATCTTGCTCTGGTTCATTGTCCTCACCTGAGAGTGATGGGCTGCTGACTTGGCCTCTGGGATCCCCTGCTCTTCGCCTATCCTGGCAGGACCAGAGGCAGCCACGGCCAGGTTCTCCCAGCCAGGAAACTTCCTTTGGCAGGGGCCATTGCTGGCTGGGCCAGCCTTCCTATTGACCGGCTTGTGTTATGAGCTGTCATGTGCTTGGTGTTTGGAGTTAAAGTCCAACAGGGTTGGGGAACACATGGCCTCTGCAGATCTAAGAAAATGAAGTGAAAGTGTCAGTTGCCCAGTCGTGTCCAACTCTTTGCGACCCCATGGACTGTAGCCTGCCAGGCTCCTCTGTCCATGGGATTTCCCAGGCAAGAATACTGGAGTGGGTTGCCATTTCCTTCTCCAGGGGATCGTCCTGACCCAGGAATCGAATGTGGGTCTCCTGAATTGCAGGCAGTTCTTCACCAGAGAAGCCTGAAGACCCAAGAACCTGGCTTAAAAGCCTCAAGACCCAGGCGTGGTCTTTTGGAGCCAGCCCCAGCCCATGGCCACCCTCAGGGCTGATGAGAGGGAGGGGAGCTGCCTGTGGAGAGGCAAACTTCAGTTCTGGGGTCAGATCTCTGAGAATCCTGCCTTCCTTTCTAACTTTCCCTCTTTCCATTCTATTTGCACCTCTCTGTGACCTACAAGGAGCTACAAGGAGTTGCTCCCTTGCAACTGTCCCCTCAGCCATAAAAAGGCACAAGAAGCCATCTCACATGGTTAAGGGAAGATCAAATGGGAAAAACCACCTAAGCTACCCGGAGAAGGAAATGGCAACCTCTTCCTGTATTCTTGCCTAGGCAACCCCATAGACAGAGGAGCTTGGTGGGCAACAGTCCGTGGGGTTGAAGAAAGAGTTGGACATGACTTAGTGACTGAACAGTAAACAACAATCTAAGCTACCAGGGCCCAGGATGCCAACCTTCTGAGTGTTAGTTGAAGAACCACAGCAACTGCCTAGGCCAGTGGTTTTGAATGGCTGCCCCATCCCCTAAGGACCACTTTCATTTCCCTTCCCCCAGCCCTCCCACTGCAAAGACTTTCCCTGTACAACTTCACTAGGCACCAGGTCCTGCCCCAGATTTCAGAACTAGGCCACCACTGAGCACGCCGCCTGCAGGGGTTTTCCCCCAGCCCCGTGCTCCCCCAGTTTCAGCACACAGGTGCCTTTCCAGGGACCTTAATTAAAAATGTAGGTTCTGGGACTTTCCTGGAAGTCCAGTGGTTAAGACTCTGCACTTCCACGGCAGAGGGCACAGGTTCCATCCCTGGTCAGGGAACTAAGATCCCACAGGCCGAGCAGCATGGCCAAAATAAATTTTTTTTTTTTTAAATCTAGATTCTGACTCAGAAGGTCAGATGAGGGCTGAGTAGCTGTCTTTCTAACAAGCTCCCAGAGACTACTGATGCTGGTCTGAGGACCACACTTTGAATAGATGGATTCAGACTGAGGCTCTCAATAACTGGCTTTTAAAAAATCCTCCGTGCCTGGACTCCATACCAGCTAAATCAGAATCCATGAGACTGAGGAGAGGGGCAGGCACTGAGACTGTTTTCTTGTCTCCAGTATTGGAGTCTGAGACCCGCTGCCAGGGCTCCTCTGAGCTGACATGGTTCCACCCAGAGCTGCCTTCTGGCTTTGTGGGTGGCCATGTGGCTGTTCAGTGGGCAGAAGGTCACTCTTCAGGCCCTTTGGAATATTGAAAAGAGCTCTTTGACCCCTGTCACTACAAGGACTGTGTCTGGAAAGGGGCCCAAGCTTTGGTGTCAGGTGGTCTTGGCTTCAGAGCTTGACTGTACCCCTTTTGGCCGAGATAGCATGTTGGGGCCTCCTCACCTCTCTCAAGCCTCTGTCTCCTCCTCTCTGAGATGCAGGTCATCACCATCCCGTCCGAGAATGAAGGCCCTACAGTAACTCCTGGGGCATAGTTGTTGTTCAGTCGCCCAGTCACGTCCGACTCTTTATGACCCCATGGACTACAGCAGGCCAGGCTTCCCTGTCCTTCACCATCTCCTGGAGCTTGCTTAAACTCATGTCCGTCGAGTCAGTGATGCCATCTAGCCACTTTGTCCTCTGTCGTTTCCTCTTGCCTTAAGTCTTTCCCAACATCAGGGTCTTTTCTAATGAGTCAGTTCTTCATGTCAGGTGGCCAAAGTATTAGAGCTTCAGCTTCAGCATCAGTCAGTCCTTCCAGTTACTATTCAAGGTTGATTTCCTTTAGGATTGACTGGTTTGATCTCCGTGCAGTCCAAGGGGCTCTATGCTCCTGGAGAAGACCAGGGCATAGTAGGCACTCAGTAAATACACAATTACCTTTCCCCCTTGTTTGACATCCTCATTTTACGAACAAGACTACCATGGTTCACAGAGGTGGAGGCATCTCCAGAGGTCACATAGCAAGTTATGGGTGGTGGTTCAAGGACTGAAGTTCAGGCTCCGGCATCCCAGGACTGTTCCTCTACTCCCACCCTTGACTCTCAAGCTGGGGGCGGTCCCATTCGAGTGGGCGGGGCCTCCCTGGAGCGGCAGGTGGAGCCTGCTTCGGATGCCAACCATTCCCGGAAGTAGTGGGTACCAGGAAGCAGGTAGTGATCTATTGAGGCTTCCCCCACCACCAGGGAATGTCAACGTCATCTCAGCTTATCTCACCTGGGCATCGGCTTGCACACCCTTTGCCTCTCCCTCGCTGCCTGCAAAAGTGCTGAACGTCAGATACTAACTTGAGATGAATCACTGTCTTGAGAATTTACGGAGGGTTATGTAAGACTCCGCGGCGGCCGCGTGGCCAGCCAGCTCTGGGGGTTGTGTCCTGAGAGATCCCTCCTGACCTGACTCATGCAGGCGGAAGAGGCCAACAGGGGGTGCAGGCAGGGATCTCTGCTCAGAAGGCTCAGGCAGCCTGGTGGGGAGCACGGTGGGGACCCCAGAGACCCAGAGAGCCTGTCCCGGAACCGGCAGCCCCTCCCTTGACCTAAAACTCCTTGGTGGGACTCTCTGGGCCCCTGCCTCAGTTCCTCTCCTCCCCATCTCTCTTGAGCTCACTTCTCTCAGGTGTTTGTCTCCACCATGTCCTGGAAGCTGCTGTTACTAAGGTTACCCGCAGCCTCTGGGCAACAAATGCTGCGATCGGTTCTCTATCTTCCTTGACACGTCCGTAGAGTTGGACACCTTTAATTCTTCTTCCTCCTTGAAATACATGTCGACTTGGACACCACTCTCATGGTCATCCTCCGCTCCTCCACATCCCATCCTGAGTCCCTGCACCCCTATCCTGGAATTTGTCTAGACAGGGGGTGGCTCTCCCCTCCCCTGAGCCTGTCCAATCCACCTGAATGCTGACCCAGCCCAAGGTCATTAGTTTCATTTAACTCACCCTCTTGGAGGTCTCCTTTGGGTGTCTAGTGAACGTTGCAAAGGTGATCCTTTCAAAACATAGCTCCCAACCAAGTTTTCTCTTGTCTTCCCCTTCTCAGTTAAACAAACTACCCACTCTGGAATTAGTCTAGACTCTCATCCACCTGCCCCATCCCCCACATCCAGCTCCAAAATGTATCCCAAATCTACTGCTCACTTCTCAATGTCCTTGGCCACTATCTTGCTGGACTAACCAGTCTCCCAGCTCTGTTCTTGCTTATCCTGCTGTGTCCAACACAGTGGCCACATCGGGTCACGTCGCTTGCTGCCCAGAGGGATAGTCTGGCTCCCAACTTACCCAGGCCTATAAGACCTTCCCCTCCGCCCCCTCTTCCCTCTCTGACGTTCCGGCCGAGTGAGGAGATGCTCTCAGGAGATGGGGGCAGGTGGGCTCAGCCTCCCCAGGTGTCAGGAAACCTGGGGGCAGCCCTCATCCTTTTCACCTTCCCTCACCTACAGGCACCGCCCATATGGCACGTGTCCCCAGTCTGACCTGGGAAAGCGGCCTCTTGTGTTAACTACTCTTCCTGGACAGTTGCAGGGCATCTGGGCATCTTTGCATATTCACCAGCTTTGGACTTCTCTGTAAATTGCCTTTTCATGTCATTAAATGATCTGTTCAGTGATTGGCAGCTTTAGCTCATTTTTATTAGGCATGCCTTAGTTTCTGTTGTTGCTCCTTCATTTCCCTCTGCCCCCAGATAAGAGATCAGGTATGGGCCCTGCTCCTTGACGTCACCTTCTCCCCAGGTCCCCAGAGCCCAGCGAGTTCAAGCTCTAGGAAGACCAGCCAAGGTGCTGCCCTGCTTCGCCTGTGAGTCATCAGCTTGTGCAGACATCCCATGCAGACAGACCAACCCTGTTAGATCCTCACCAGGTCCTTGCATCACTCTCTCTGCTTGGGACCTACGCTGGGCCCTTTTCCACATCACCTTTCCCCATCTTCTTCCTGACCCTGGTCTTCCCTCCTGCTCTTTCTATTTTGTTTCTCTTGTGTAGTTCAGGGTATCTGCTGCCTCCTTCACCAGAAGCCAGTGGGGGTTGAGAGAGAACATGGTTGCTTGGGAGCCCAGAGGCCCCAATCTCGGCCACCTCGCACGTGGCGTCGGTCTCCCTCTGAAAACAAGCGCTTTCCCCTTTAGGCATCACTAAGTCACACATAGACCATGACCAGGTGAAGACCCCAGTGTACACCATTTACCAGAGCTTTCTTGGCAAAACACTTAGCAGGTAGCAGTCATGCCATCCATCCAGCAAATAATGAAAGGCCCCCTACTGCGTGCCAGGCATGGGTTTAGATGTGGGTCCATCAGGGACAGAACGCCTCCAATGGAGCCAGAAAGCAAATGGCAGTTAGACACCAAGCGTGTTGGTGTGGTGAATACAGTCAAGAAAGAAAAACGGACTGGAGGCTGGGAGTGTCAGGGCAGAGCAGTTGCTATTTCAAATAGAGTGTTTGGGAAGGAGGTGCAATGAGAAGGAGGCCCTTGAACAAGAACTTGGAAGAGAGACGGAGAGCCCTGTGACTGCTGGAGGAAGCGTTCTGGGAGGGTCTGCAGGAATGGACCACTGGAAACAGAAATGACACCCTCAAGAGCCAAATGGGGCAACTCTGCCCTTCCGGTGCCTTCAGCACGGGGGAAGGGTGGTTCTGACAGCGAAGAAGTGGTCGTCCTGCCCTTTCTGGGCACCTTGGGTTCTGGATAATGAGCGTCACCCATCTTACAAGGTTCTGAGGCGGGATGCTCGAGGGGCCCACTAACCAGGGTTCTGGCTTCTGCACTGAATGTGCACAGATTTCTGTGTCTGAAACGCCTGTGTGTGGGATGTCTAGGGTCTAGGATCACTCACTGCCTTTTTTTTTAACTTTTTAATTTTGTATCAGGGTATAGCCAATTAGCAAAGCTGTGGTAGCTTCAGGTGCACAGCAGATGGGCTTAGCCATACATAGACATGTAGCCGTTCTCCCCCAAACTCCCCTCCCATCCAGGCTGCCACATAACATTGAGAGAGTTCATGTGCTGTACAGTAGATCCTTGTAGCTATCCATTTTAAATATAGCAGTGTGTGCATGTTGATCCCAAACTCCCTAACTGTCCCTTCCCCCTGGTGACCAGAAGTTCTAAGTCTGTCACTCACTCCTTCATTCAGTATGTTTTGAGGGCCTGCTGTTCATACACGCACAACTAGGTGTTAAGGCTGCAGTGATGAGCAGACCCAGCCCGATTCTGTAGTCCTAGACCCGCAGTCACCACTATCTCATAGATAACGTGCAGCCACCCTTGGAGGTGAGGGTTGTGTGGGCTGAGAACTCAGGGGGCCAGCCCTGGACCATCTGCAGGGCACTGGTTCCCAGCCCACCCCCCACCCCCGTTGAGACCCCTGTGGGTCTTAAAAGATGCTGCTGCCTGAGGCCACCTCAGAGATCTGATGTAATGGGCCCGGGGGCAGCTTCAGGGGACTCTGGTGAGCATTGGAGGCTGAAGGCCATGGGGAGGAGGGCTCCACGTCAATGTGCTGAAGGAAGTCTTGTGAAGCTGGGGAAACAGGAGCCAAAGGAATGAGGTGGCTGGGAGGTTGGTGGGGATGGGCTGTGCGTGTAAGAGCTTGGTCCCTGCTGGGAGCCTGGGGTTTGGGGACACGTCACAACTTTATGGGAGGGGAGCCAATGTGGAGGCTGTGCAGAAGACCTGACCAGGTGATGGAAGAGAGGGAAGAAGGCGGACAGAGCAGGCAGGGCCCAGCAGGCCTCCTGCTTCCATGTTCCCTCTCCTCCCATTCCCTTCCCAGGACATTCAGAAACATCCCCCTCTTGCTGAATTCTTCTCAGAAGGCCAAGGATCCTTCATTCCCAGTCCCTCTCTATCCCGGCTCTGCATTAGCAAGCTCCAGGGGTTGTCTCTATTTTACAGATGAAGAGACTGAGGTTTGGAGGCCAGGAGTCAGGGAGGCTTTCCAGCGAGTATGAAGGTGGGAACTCGCACTCAGGTCTCTGATGGCCAGGCTGCCTCCTCCACCCCACAGCAGCGACAATCAAAACACCATGCTCATTGATACTGCTCACTGATACTGTATTTTATTGGCATCATCAACTCAACGGACGTGAGTTTGAGCAAACTCCAGGAGATAGTACATCAAAACCCTAATCCCTTAAAGAAACACCGAGATGGTGACTTAGTGTCCCTCTGCAAAATTGTGGCTCATGGAGCTGAAAGACCTGGACTTTGCTCCCCAGGAAAGTCTCCATCTGTCTGAGCCTCAGTTTCCTCATCTGTGAAATGGGTTTAAAAGCACTTATTCCTTCCTTCCTGCACTGCTGGCAGACTCGAGATTTAACAGAAGAGAGAGCATTTGGGAATCACAGGGGTCCTTGTGCATGTCAGCCCATGTTATCTTCCATGAGGCAGGGCAGTGTGTGAGGGGTGGTGAGAGGCACCCACATCTGGGGACCTCGCCCCTGACCAGGTGGACACCTACAATTGAGAAGCAAACCTGCTCCTGAGTGTCGATGGCTGTGAGGCTGCAGGAGCCTGAGAGTAGAAGAGAGCATAAGGGAGCAGAGGTGCCCATGGCAGCTGGAGAAGGCTGGGAGGTCAAGTATCACCTTTGATTGATTAGGGTTTTTTTTTTTTTAATGTTTATTTATTTATTTTTGGCTTCATCGGGTCTTAGTTGTGGCGCTTGAGATCTTTTGTTGCAGCGGATGGGTTCTAGATCACGTGGGCTTTGTAGTTGTGGCATGTGGGCTTAGTTACCCCGTGGCATTTGGGACCTTAGTCCCCCAGCCAGGGATCGAACCCACACCCTCTGCATTGAAAGGCAGATTCTTAACCAGTGGACCACCAGGGAAGTCCCTGACTGGTTAGATTTCTGAATGTTTGATAGACGTGTGATCATGGTGACAGTGAGAGGAAGAAACTGGAAATTGAGGATGCTAGCCTGTTGTCCCCACAGCTGCCATTTGTCCTGCTCTATTCCCCTGGAGACATTGCCCCAGAGAAGGGACAGGGTGGGGTACCTGCCACGTGCCAGGATTGTCCCTTATTCTTTGGCTGGACAAGGTTCTGCAGGTTATCCATGTTTCCAGGCAACCTGGCAGCTGACTGTCCCTTCCCAGCACTGGGTTAGCTGGCCGAGGGGTCTTGTCACCCTGGCGTGCCCTCCACGGGCCACCTCATGGGCCTTTTAGTCTATCTGGGGCACAGACTTGCTGCTGAGCATGGGGTCTCTGTTTTCTGCCTTAACTCTTGCTCAGTCCGGATCGCACAGTGCAGGGGAGGAGTTGAAGCAGGGGCAGCCCTGAGCCACGGCTGCGAGCTAGGTCCTCAGAGGGGGTCCGGTTTGTGGAGGGGCAGAAGTCTTCCCCTGACAACTTCTGTGTTGGGCTGTTTATACGTTCTTTTATTCTGGGAGAGCTTCCCAGGTGTCTCAGTGGTAAAGAATCAGCCTGCCAATGCAGGAGACACAGGAGGCTCCAGTTTGATCCCTGGGTCGGGAAGCGCCCCTGGAGGAGGACATGGCAACCCACTCCAGTATTCTTGCCTGGGAAAATCCCATGGACAGATGAGCCTGGTGGGCTACAGTCCATGGGGTCACACAGAGTTGGACATGACTGAGAGACTGAGTACGCATTCTCGACAGGCCGTGGTGCTTTTAGTATCTGAGCAGATGGATGGTTGTGGGGGCATCCTGTGCATTTTAGGATGTTTAGTTTAGCATCCCTGGCCCCGCCTACCAGATGCTGGGTGTCAGTATCCCTGCCCTCAGATGTGACGACCCCAAATATCTCCAGACATTGCCAAATCTGTGCCCTGGCTGAGAACCTCTAATCGAAACCTTGATGTTTCACCTTTGAGATGGATCTCATTCCTAGCTCAGCCCTGTCCAACAGAGCGGGCCGCAGCCAACACCTGGAAGAGAGCAGCACACCCACCTCACTTCCATTCTTCTACCCAGAGAGGCAGACTTGGGACCCAGAACAAGTTACTTGACCACTCTGTGCCTCCGTTTACCCGTCTGTAAATAAGAGTTAATAGAGTATCCCCCATGTATGAAGAGTAAGACACTTGATATACGTAACATAGCACAATTCTGGGCACCATATGTGTCGTTCTTGTTTTGGCTGCGCTGAGTCTTCATTGCTGCACACAGGCTTTCTTTTGCAGCAGATGGGGGGTTACTCTTTGTTGAGGCGTGCAGGCTTCTCTTTGCAGTGGCTTCCCTTGTGGAGCACAGGCTCTAGGCCCGTGGGCTCAGTAGTTGTGGCTCACGGGTTTAGTTGCCTTGTGGCCTGTGGGATCTTCCCGAACCAGGGGTCAAACCCATGTCCCCTGCATTGGCAAGTGGATTCTTGACCACTGGACTATCAGGGGAGTCCTTGTGTAGCTCTTATTCAACAAATATTTGTTTTTGTGACGCTAAACTGAGGATGCAGCAGTGAACAAGGCAAGGGCCCCGACCTTGAGACTGCATAGCTCCTGAGGGAATTGACACATGATTCTGTGACTGTGACTCAGTATAACAAGTGCTGTGATGAAGAAATAGCAGGGGCAGTGGGAACCCACAAGAGGGACATCTCATCCAAGAATTAGAGAAGGAAGGCTTCCTGGGGGAGGTGGTATTCCAGCTAGGATTTGGAAGATGAGTGTGAGTTAGGTGGATGAAGGAAGGGGAGGAATGATGGTCTTGGTTACCTTTTTTTTTTTTTAAATAGAGTATTCGGGTTTTTATTTTTATTATTATTAGTTTTTTTGGCCACGCCACACAGCATGAAGAATCTTAGTTTCCCAGCCAGGGATTGAACCTGTGCCCCCTGCAGTGGAAGCACAGAGTCTTACCTACTGGGCCACCAAGGAAGTCTCTGCATTAGCTACTTAAAAAATAATAATAATGCTTTCCTGAGAAAGAAATCCTATTTGAAGGGCTGTAGTAGCAAATAGGACCAAACGGTGTCAAGGGATTCTGGTTTACACCCTCTCTGAGACCCCTGACACAAACATTCTTGGCACAGTGAGACTGGGATGGCTGCCAGGTGCAGAGTTAATGGCCTGGAGGGGACCCAGCCCTCCCTCCTCTCCTTTCTGCAGGCGATGGTTGTAACTTGGTACCAAAACATACCCAGATGCTTTTTTGCGGGGAGAGCGATGCCCATGAAAGGAGGTGGGGAAGCGGTCAAGCTGCCGTCTGCATGGCAAGTGTCCATTCCTGGCTCACCTGCCCATCCAGCTGCCGTCTGCATGGCAAGTGTCCTTTCCTGGCTCACCTGCCCATCCAGCTGCCATCTGCATGGCAAGTGTCCTTTCCTGGCTCACCTGCCCATCCAGCTGCCGTCTGCATGGCAAGTGTCCTTTCCTGGCTCACCTGCCCATCCAGTGGGGTCCCCAGGGTGGGCCTTCCCTGTGCAATATCTCAGAACCTGGCAGTTAGATGCTTCTCCCGGTCCGTGCCTCCCAGCAGAGGGAAGCGGGTAGATGGAGCACGGTGGTTGTTAAAACTCACCTCCCATTGGCCTGAAGGTGCCCGGAGAGGGCATCAGCACAAGGCCCTCCAGGTGCTGCCTGGGACACCCACTGGGCTGGGCCCCTGGTGACGCTGTGTGTTATTCCTCTCCCACACAGCTACAGTCTCCGCCTGGCATCCCGATGTCCTCCGCCAGCTGCCCCGTACATCACCAGACAGTGTAGGAATGTCAAAGGCCACAGCTGCAGCCCAGCTCCAGGGATCCCTCTTCAAAGAGTAGGTGCTTCGCCTGCTCCCTGACAGGTACTCAGAGGGTGGGGCAGCCTCCCAGGGCTCTAGGGGCTGGGGGCGGGGCTTGGGGTGGGCTGGGCAGGAGAGAGGGGGATGGGCATGATAACTCCTGGAGCACCGTGCTATGTGCTCAGTGGGGCAGGAGGCCTTCCTGCTGGGACTGGGTGAGAGTGTGGACCCTGGACCACTTGGTTCAATCCCAGTTCTGTCACTTATGGGCTGCGGGACCTCAGCACGCTACTCTCTCTCTCTCTGAGCCTCAGTTTCCACATCTATAAAATGGGGGTGACAGTAGTACCTATTTCATAGGATTGTGAGAATTGCAAGTGTCAGATGTATGAAAGCACTTAGAACCTTGCCTGGCACAGAGTAAACACCAGGTAAGTCTAAGTATTACTGATCGCATTCAACACTTGAAACCTTCAGTGGCTTTCAGCCCGGAAAAGGCTATTCCATCAGGTATTTGAAAGTGGAAGTAATATTAATTCATAAAATATAAAACTGAGATTTATGTTGAACCAGAAGCCTCTGTCTAGATTTTCTGATGATGAAACCTGAATTTATTCGTGGAAGCTGGACTTTTCCTCTTGAGGGGCTGGGCTTTGCTACTGACCTCGAGCTGGCTTGGGTTTCTCTGCTGGTGACATGGCATGTCTTCTTTCATTGTGTCCCAAGACCAGCATTTCAAGTACAACTGGGGTGACTGTGCTGTCGCTTCAGTCATGTATGACTCTTTGCGACCCTATGGACCTCACCCCTGCCAGGCTTCTCTGTCCATGGGATTTTTCCAGGCAAGAATATTGGAGTGCATTGCCATGCCCTCCTCCAGGGGATCTTACTGACCCAAGGATCAAACCCATGTCTCATAAGTCTCCTGCATTAGCAAGCGGGTTCTTTACCACTAGCGCCACCCAGGAAGCCCAAATGATTGGGGCACTGGTTAAAAATACAGACCCCAGGATACCACTCCAAGTCACTAAATGAGCACTCTGGTGAGCAGGGCCTGGGAATTTGCATTAGCAGGTGGTCCTGAAGTTCTGGGACCCACTCAGGTTCGGGGATGCCTGCCTAATGTGGCCAAGGTTGTTTGGAATAAGAATGCAGTTGTTTAAGGCAAGAGGGGCTGAATTTTGAAGCTCTGGGGTCTTCTGTGCTGAGCCTTCCTCCCTCCCGCCTCTCCTCTCCCCAGGCTCGCTCCCTTTTCCCTCCCTCAGCAGGTGGAGTTTCTGGCCTTATTTCTCTGGGAGTTCATTCAGGAGGGGACCGGATGTAAAACCCACTTCCCCATGAGAGCCTGTCTGTGGAGCTGACACTGAGCCTGCCTCTTGGGACCCAGCTCCCGAGATGGGAGTTGAGTTGAGTCAGGAGTGCAGTGGAGCAACGGTGCGATGGATGCTGCTCAGGACTGGGTGGCCCAGGACACCATCCCCGCACCCGTTTTACAGAGGGAAGAATGGGGGCCCCGAGAGGAGAGGTTTGGCTAGAGTGTTCTGGAGAACAGGCAGGCAGTGCGGGCTGAGCAGTTCCCTACTCTGGTCCCAGACGTGTCCTGGGATCACCCCTGTGGCAGCTATGTGGACTTTCATGCTGATGGGCTGGCTGGATGTGGCTTTCAGCCCAGAGAAGGTGTTCTTTGCAGCCTGAGGGAGGGTCAGGTGTGGCTGGAGTGATTTCTGCACAGACTGGGGCGTTTCTGTCGGCTACTACATCTCAGCCGTAAGCGGGCCTTGCAGGTTCAGGCCCTCCCCTGGGGTCCGTGTGCACCCCTAGACAGGTGTGTTCTTTTCCACTTAGTTTCAAATGAGTGCAGCTTCCCAAGCTGGGTGCTTGGATGCCTAGAAGCCCAATTTTATTTGCCTCTGCAGCTCACAGCTTCTTCTGTTTACTCACCAACAGTGAATGCTCAGAACTGAACAGTTTAATTTCAAAGGGACTGAAATTTGCTCCTTAAAATCTTATTTAATTTTTTCCCTAATTTTAGAATTTTTATGTTTTAAACTTTTAAATCAGTATGTCAGGAAGATTCCCTGGAGAAGGAAGTGATAACCCTCTCCATTATTCTTACCTGGGAAATCCCACGGACTGAGGAGCCTGGTGGGCTACAGTGCATGGGGTCGCAAAGTCAGACATGACTTAGCAACTAAACAGCAACAATAATAAGTATGTATAACTTATTATTTAAAAATTTTTATTTTTAATTGAAGGATAATTGCTTTACAATATTGCCTTGATTTCTGCCATATATCAGCATGAATCCATCCTAGGCACACATATGTCCCCTCCTTCTTAAACCTCCCTTCCACCTCCCACCCCTTCCCACCCCTTTAGGTTGTTAAGAGTCCTGGTTTGGGTTCCCTGAATCATACAGCAAATTCCCATTGGCTATCCATTCTACACATGGTGTGTATATGTTTCCATGCTACTCTCTCTATTTGTACCACCCTCTCCTTCCTCTCTCCCTCCTGTGTCTATAAGTCAGTTCTCTGTCTGCATCTCCATTGCTGCCCTGAAAATAGGTTCATCAGGACCATCTTTCTAGATTCCATACATATGTGTTAATATACAATATTTGTTTTTCTCTTTCTGACTTACTTCACTCTGTTTAATAGGCTCTAGGTTCATCCACCTTATTAGAACTGACTTGAAAGTGTTCCTTTTTAAGACTGAGTAATATTCCATTGTATGTGTATACCACAACTTCTTTATCCATTCACCTGTTGATGGACATCTAGGTTGCTTCCATGTCCTAACTATTATTGTTAATAGTGCTGCAGTGAACAAAGGGATCCTCTGGTATATACCTAGTAGTGGGGTTGCTGGGTTATGATAGCTTTATTCCTAGTTTTTTAAAGTTATCTCCATTCTGTCTTCCATAGCGGCTGTATCAGTTTACATTCCCACGGTTCCCTTTTCTCTATACCTTCTCCAACACTGTTGTTTGTGGATTTTCTGATGATGGCCACTCTGACCTGTGTGAGGTGATATCTCATTGTAGTTTTGATTTGCATTTCTCTAATAATGAGAGGTGTTGAGCTTCTTTTCATGTGTTTATTAGCCATCTGTATGTCTTCTTTGGAGAAATGCCTGTTTAGGTCTTTGCCCACTTAAAAATGACTTAAAAAAAAATCTTACTGATACTATTTGTCTTAGTTTGCTTGGGCTACCACAGAAAAATACCACAGACTGGGGGGCTTAAGCAATAGACATTTACTTCTCACATTTCTGGGGGCTGGAAGGCCAAGATAGAGGTATCAGAATCATCAGGTTCTAATGAGACCTCTCTTCCTGGCCTGCAGATGCTACTTTCTGGCTGTGTTCTCACATCGCAGAGGGAAGAAGCCCTGGCATCTTTTCTTACAAGGGCACTAATCCCATCATGAAGGCCCCACCCTCATGACCTCATCTAAACCTAATCACCTCCCAGAGGCCCCACCTCCAATTGCCATCACATTGAGAGTTAGAGTACGATCGTGGGCAGGTGGTGGATATTGGAGTTGGGGCACAATTCAGTTCATAGCACTATTTAACACAGTTCCAGAATGATGTTTTGAGATGCCATGGCAAAGGATTTTAGCACAGGAAGGGATGTGTAGGCCAGCACCCTCTATTTATGGAGAGGGGAAGCTGAGACAGAGGGGGTCAGTCTTCTGATGCCTAGATGGACCATGGACTTTGTGGTCTGTGGCCAGTGTACATGCACTGGACTTTGTCCTGAGGAAAATGATAATGTCCTCAGAGCACCCAGGACTGCTGTTCATCCTCCTGCCCTCGCCCAGGTAGAGGCTCTGTGATCAGCCTACTGGACAGCCTGACCCAAGTGAGGGACCAGCACAGAGCAGCCTGGCTTTTCTCCAGCACCTGCCTTCCACTGCCGCCTCCTCCGTGTTCTCATGATGTCTCAGGCAGAGCCCAACGCTTTCACTTCCAGGTGTAACAAAGTGCCACATTGCCTAGCCCAACGTGAAGCTCCCACTGTACATCCTGTTTCACCTCTGTCTCTTTCCAGTCCTAGGCACCAGCCAGACTTGTGCCCAGGGGTCTAGGAGGGGCTGCCCAGGGTAGGGACTAGGAGCAGCTGTCTGGGACAGGGACTGGCACCTCTCACTTGTCTGGTCAACATATGATGCTCCTCCTGGCTGTCACTGCTCCTTAGCTAAGACTGCTGGCCTTGGGGCAAGTTTCCTGATGCTGGCCCTCCCATGGGGTCCTGGGAATGGATGGTGGAGGGTCTCCGTGAGAGGTGAACTTCCCTCTGGCACAGCTTTGGCCAGCTGTCCTTCAGCTCCAGTCCCAGGGGTCCAGTCTGCTGCTGTGGTCTCCTCCCTGGAGGGCTGCCTTTCAGGTCGGGGGCTGGCAAGATGGCTTCTTGTATGGATCCCACTTGACAACCCACAGGAAACTCACATAAATGAGCCACACCTGGCCAGGGGGAATACAGGCTGCTGCATGCTGGCCTGCCTTCCTTCCTCCTGCTGCTCCTGCTCAGATGGGCAGGGCGCATGCTGGCCTCCACCTGGAAGGAGGCTCCCTCTCTCTAAGGCACCTAGCGCCACCAGGAGCAGCTCTCTCTCCAGCCCTGTCAAAGGGTCTGTGGCTGCGGGGAGTAGAAATTGACATAGGAGCACACTTCATGGAGTTGAATCACCATTCCAATAATCCTGGCAGGTACTTCACTTCTTGTTTCAATTTGCCCATCTGTAAATTGGGTTAACAAAATTCCACACTACACCCCTATATATAAGGGACTCGAGCATCTGTGGATTTTGGTATCCTTGGGGGTTCTGAGGGCTTCCCAGGTGGCTCAGTGGTAAAGAACCCACCTGCCAATGCAGGAGATGCAGGAGACATGGGTTCGATCCCTGGGTTGGGAAGATCCCCTGGAGGAGGGAATGCCAATCAATTCCAGTATTCTTGCCTGGAGAATCCCATGGACAGAGGAGCCTGGTGGGCTACAGTCCATAGGGTCTCAAAGAGTTGGATATGACTAAACATGCCACACATCAACAGGGGTGCTGAAGCCAATCCCCTGTGGATAGCAAGGGATGAGCATACCTCTCTCACGGTTATATTGTCAGGACTGCAAAGTTAGCACATGGAAAGCACTTAGTATGCCTGGTATGTAGTAAGTCTTCCTACAAATCAGAGATATAATTATTATTCTTTTCACTGAATTATTGTATTATTATCAGTAGTAGTAATAGCAATAGTAGATAGTACCTGTAGTGGTAATAGTAAATGATGACCAGTTCCACTGGATGAGAGACCTGAGCCCCTGAACTTGGCCGAGCCCAACCCTAGGCTTATAGTCAACCCTGGGCAATAAATGTCATTGAACAGTCACTCATGGGCCTGGCTTTCTGTGCCAAGTACCGTAACCAGGGTTTTCTTGGAGGCAGGATGAGGGGTAAGCCACTCCCTCTGGACACAGGGCGCACATAGGCTCGGGACAGGGCTTGACCCTGTCTCTGTTCATCAGACTGACCTTGTAAAGGTTCCTTCTCCTCTCTGAGCCTGTCTCTTCATTGAAACGGGGATCTGTGTCACCTGCCACCAGGGTTGTTTAGTGTGTTAGCATGAATGAAGTGACAGCGCAGTTACTTTGGAAAACTGTCTGGCAGTATCTGCGGATGCTGTACCTATGCCTTCCCAGGGCCCAGCGGTTATGTTGCTAGGGGTACACTCAGCAGAAGTGTATACACATGTGTACCACATGTTCATATGTTATATACGCACACCCTACTGCCCAGCATGTCCTCTTGGCATAAATACATACACATGTGCACCATACATGCCTTTTAGACACATGTAAGAATGTTCTAGCGACATTACTCATGATGGCCCCAGACTAGAAACCACCCATCTGTGCATGGGCAGTGGACTAGGCAGATGAAAGTGGCCTGACCTTGTACCAGAATCCATAGCATAGACTGAAAGAACCAGGGCCACGTGCTCAATGAGCGTGTGCATCCTCAGGTGGGTGCCTCTCCAAAACATGCAGAAGCCAGACCCAAAAGGCACATGTGCCAATTGAGTCCATTTATTTAAGTCAAAAAATGGGTTATGGCTTCCCTGGTGGCCCAGTGGTTAAGAATCCAAGTGCCGATTCAGGGGAAATGGGTTTGATCCCTGGTCCCAGAAGATTCCACAGGCTGCGGGTCAACTAAGCCCAGGCTCCTTAATAAGAGAAGCCACCGTGATGAGAAGCCTGCTCACTGCAGCTAGAGAGCAGCCCCCACTCCCTGCAACTAGAGAGCCTGCTTGCAGCACTGAAGACTCAAAAATAAGTAAATAAATAAAGAAATAAAAAATAGCCCAAAACAAGTAAATAAATAAATAAAAACAGGTGAAAGCAATCTATGGTAATTAGGTCAGGAGAGTGGTTATTCTAGGAGGTGAGGGTGGGCGGGTGTCCTCAAGAGGTGCCTGGGTGGGGCTGATGGGAGTTCGGTCATGTTCTGTTTCTCCATCTGGGTGCTGGTCACACAGGTGTGTTCACTAACAGTTCATCAAGCCGTGCTCTTTCTGTACAGGTGGTATACGTCCGAAAATAATTTAACTAGAAAAATTCAGTAGAGGGACCATGCTCAAAGAGGTAGGCTCTAGAATATGTAGCCGTCATTGTTATTTTTCTTCTCTTTTTCTCCTCAGCACCTGAAGTGACCTGGAGTCAGTGAAGCCAAAGGGACTGGCCTTCTGCCCTGCAGGAAGTACCGACCTATTCCAGATCCATGAGCCTGCGAGAGAGGAGTGCGTGTGTATATGTGTGTGAGCGTATGCGTGTGCCTGTGGTCTTCAGACGAGGGTCCTGAACCCCAGGGAGGCTGGAAAGTAGCTGACTCGGCACCGAGGATGACACTTGGGTGCTGTCCCGGGCCGTGACCTGCAGCTCAGCCTTCCTGTTGGGAGGGTCCCCTCCTACTATGCAATTTTTCAAGAGCTCCTTGATCCTGCTTTTTGCTTCTCCGGTTGTCTTTTGCCACGGCGGGGATTTGGGTCTGGCCCCGGGGGTCAGCTCCAGCCCTGTCCAAGCAAGGCCTTCAGGAGGAGGCCAAGTTCCCTTTCTGGCCAGCTCCGCTCCCGCCCCCTCCTCCACGGCCCCCCTCATCTCCCCCCACCCCTGCCCTCCCTCACCCCTAATGTCTCTGGGAATCTGTAGCCTGTAGACACTTCGGAGCCTCGCTGATCATCCCCCTTGGCCCTTGCACTTGGAAGACTTTTCTCTCTGCCTGAGCGAGCAATCTGAGCTGCTGGCTCTTGAGTTGTTTCCAGATTTGCCATTCTCATCCGTCAGGCCCTGGGCGTCCGGGAAAAAGTCCTGGTCTCCATTTATAGATCAGACTCCTCCTGTGGGAGAGGCAGAGGACAGGAAGGGATCTGGTCAGGGCAGGGGGTGAGCTCCTCGTGTACTTCTTTGCCTCACTTGGTGGGACCATCAACACCTTTAGTGTCTGAGCTTCTCAAATTGGCTGAAAAGGGAAACAAACAAACAGAAACTGGGAAATGAAAAATAAGTTGGACGATTAAAAAGCCTGGGGGTTGGGGGGCTGGGGAGGGGGGAAGAGATTTCCGGAGACCGTCCATCGCCTGCCAGGGAACAATGGAGCTGGCTTCGTCTCTGATGGAGCAGTCCATGTCTCGGAGAAACGGGTGAGCTGAGCTAGGAGTTTGGACCCAGTTCAGTGAGGGTCTTGGGTTTTGTGCCTTTGGGGCAGACCCCAGACAAGGATGTCTGAGACCACTTTGGCGCTGTCTTCTCAGCCCCATTTTTGATGGTGATGCGCCAGACCCAAAGTGGAAAGAGGGGACCCTTTAGAGTATGTAGGAATGGTCATGCAAAAAAAAAAAAAGGGACTTTTTTCAGGGCTATTATGGTTGATCTTGCAACTCTGTAAATATGTATGTAGACACTTTTAAAAGCACGTATTTATGTCCCTGACTGTAAATGCCCCATTTTTAAAGTTTTATAACTTGTGTTATTTAATGAATCCGTCGACTGGCTGCAGCATGGGGTCTGATAACGGTCCAGGAGGAAAGTTTTGTGAGAGCCTCACGTGGGCAGAAAAGTGCTGATCGTTGGCTTGTTCCCATCCTTTTTCCCACCCACCCAGCTACAGACCGTGATTTGTTTTAAATTCTCACAAACTGGAATCCTTTAGCCCGCTCCTAAAATTAACCCTCATGAGCATGAAAATCTGTGGCCGTTTTTTATCCTAACAATACAATTTTGTCCCCTCCATGTTGACACTCGTGAACTGTACCCCAGCCTCTCAGTTCTTGAGGGTTTGTTTTTCCTTTCAGCAGTGAGGAAGGCCCACAAACCCAAAGCTTGGAAAGTTGCCTTCAGCCAGTGGAAAATTCTGGAAAATGTGGTGGGAGGGCTGGGGGGCACTCATTTTTTTTTGCATGTGCAAACGTGCTGGTCATCCTCCGACCCTCAGACTATCAGGAGAACTTTCACGAATGTTCCAATCATGAAAATGGGGGTGGGTGGGTTGGTCTTTTTGTTTTTTAAAAAGCGGTGTTTCCTGGTCAGTGATGGTCTTCGAGCGTGGGTTTGGATTGCAGAAGAGGACATGTGAAGAAAATTAACAATGAAAGTTAATTTATCTGCCATGTGAAGAAAATTAACAATAAAAGTGTGAGGCGAGATTGTGAGGAACAGGTGTGGGCGTGATCATTTTGGTTCTGGTACTTGGAGTTCTCTGTGGCTGAGGGGTGGGAGTGGCTGGGGGTCCTCCAAGGTTCCATTCTAGCCATTAGAGAAACCTAAGGCTTCCAGGAAGCTCCCCGTGGAAATACCCCGGCTGGTGAGGAAGCTCACTCTACATTCATGGCCCTCTCCCACCTGCCAGCCAGTGAGTTGATAAGCCATGTGGCTGAGACTAGAAAGGCCTCCTGTGATTGCAGACATATTCTTTTCTTTAAGCAGCCTCATTGAGCTCAGATTCACATACCATGCAATGTATCCATTTATGTGTATACATCATTTTTAGTATATCCACAGAGTTGTGCAGCCATCGCCATCATCAGTTTTAGAACATTTTCTATCACCCCCCAAAAGAAACCCCACACCCAATAGCAGTCACTTTCTTATTTCTTATTTCCAAGCCCTTAGCCCCAGGCAACCACAAATGTGCGTTCTCTCCCTGCAGATTTACCTATTCTGGATATTTCATGTAAATAGAATCATACGAAAAGTGGTCTTTGTGACCAGCTTCTTTCACTTTGCTTATTCTCAACGTTCATCCAGGTTGTGGCATGTCTTGAGACTTCATTCCTTTCTATGGCCAAATACCCCATTATATGGATATGCCACATTTTATTTATCCATTCTTTGGTTGATAGATTTTTGTGTCATTTCCACTTTGGGGATATTAAGAAGAATGCTGCTATGAACATTTCTAAAAAGGTTTTTGTGTGGATTATTTTTTTAAAGTATATTGCTGGGAAGGAATTGGTGGGTCATATGGTAAATCTATACTTAACATTTTGAGGAACTGCCAAACTTCTCCAAAGTGGCGGCATTATTTTACATTCCCACCAGCAGTATCAGAATTCCAATTTCTCCACGGTATCCCTAGTCATTGTCTTTTTAACTTTTGCCATCTTCGTGGGTGTCAATACAAATGAATTCTTTTGAAGAGCTAACCATCCTAGCAGAGTTGAACAGGGCCTGGAGGGGAATTCTGATGGAAGGTGAGAGATCAGCACCTTGGGTTTGGTGCTTATTTTGGGTTTGGGGTGGGTAAATGGTAGGAGGTCAGCCCCCATATGGAGGCCCATGCCCTGATACTGCAGAGGAGTAGGAGGAAGAGCCTCGATTTCTGTCTTTTCACTTAAACACTTTCTCTAAAAAGATGTGAAATTAGAATTTTCTAGAGAAACAGAACCAATGGTGTGTGTGTGGGTGGGTGGGTGGGTGGGTGTGTGTGTATATATATATATATAAAATTAACTATGGGAATTGGCTCAGAAGATCAGTCACTCGGTGGTGTCCAACTCTTTGCGACCCCATGGACTGCAGCACGCCAGACCTCCCTGTCCATCACCAACTCTCAGAGCTTGCTCAAATTCATGTCCATCGAGTCAGTGATGCCATCCAACCATCTCATCCTCTGTCATCCCCTTCCCCTGCCTTCAATCTTTCCCAGCATCAGGGCCTTTTCCAATGAGTCAGTTCTTTGCATCAGGTAGCCAAAGTATTAGGCTGAGAAATCCTGTGATCTACCCCCTGCAAGCAGGAGACCTGGGACAGCTGCTGGTGTGATTTATTCTCAGTCCCAAAGCCTGAGAACCTGGAGAGCTGATGGTGTGACTCCCAGTTCAAGCAGTGAGTCAGGACAAAAGGGTGAATGTCTCCTTCCTCGGCCTTTTGTCCTATTCAGACCCTCAGTGGATTGATTGTATGAGCCCACTTACACCAGGGAGGGTGACCTACTTTACTGAGTTCTTACAGAGTCCAGGGATTCAAGTGCTAATCTCACCCACAAACACCCTCACAGACACACCCAGAAACAATGGTTCATCCAGGCACCCCACTGCTTGCTCAAGTTGACACAAAGTAACCCTCACACATGACTTTTCATTCTCTGAAAGAAACTTATCTAGAAAGCAAACACAGTGGCACCTCCCAGTGAGGTGAAATCTATGCACACAGGCTTCTCCACCTTGGCTGACCCCTGGGCTGGACCAGCAGAGAGAAATTTCCCACAGGCCTGGCTAAGGGAGGACTCACAGCAGTCATGGGTGAGGGGGCGGGGGAGTAGATGCAGAGAAAGGAGGCAATTTCGATATGAAAGGGCCTGGTGCCGAGCTCAGCCTTGGGTGCTTTGGCGCATAGAGGTGGGACTCCTCATCCAACCTGGGGCATTAAGGAGGGCTTCCTGGAGGAGGACTCTTGCAGACCTTGACTGTTCTCCTTACCTAATCTTTACATCGGGCCTTAGAAAGATTCATGGTTTCTTAGTAATTGCAAATAGCCTTGCAATAAGGAATAACAACAGAATTCATTAATGGACTACTTTTCAGCTCCATCACATACCCTCACACACATAGTTCCTCTCATTCTAGTAAACCTTGACATGGATGGGGCAGGTCTAGGGTCTCTTGTACCAAATGGCACCCTGAAAGCAGGCAACTCAGTTCATACCTGTTCAATATCAGCTGGGATCTGAGCCAGCCTCCGACTCCCAGCACAGGGCTGTCACCCATGGGCACTATTCACTGTCACGTGCCAGACGTGCCCTGACTTCCCCTCTCCTGTCACTTACCCAGCTGCATGGTACCTCAATAGCCAGTTCATAGAGAAGACACAGAGGTTCACGATAGGCTATTTATCCACGGTCACACAGCTGGCAGGTGTAGGTCAGGAAATGGATGCAGGCCCTACCGACCCAACGTTCACTATTTCTCACTCTCCCCTTACTGCTCCTACCCACCACCCTTCCCCAAGACACCTGCAGGTGGAAACACGGCTATGGAGGTTGGTCCATAACACAGGAATCCCCCATTACACAGGAATCAACTGTGGAACTTTGCTCCAACCCAGACATGTGGTCATAGGATGTGAGGGTTTAGAAGCACAGGCTCAGAGGTCCCCAGGCTGGGTTAAATCTCAGCTCCAGTCCTTACTGGCCGTGTGGCCTTGGGTTAGTCACTGACTTCAGTTTTGTCCCTTGTTTGCTGTACGAGGGACTGACCACTGTACCCACCTTCCTGTGTCCTAATGGGTATAAATCAGCTACGGCTGTGTCTCTTTAAGGTCAGTTAATGTACTAACCTCCGGGATCACCTGGCTGATAAACAAGAGGGTCTCAGCCTCCATCCCCCACATCCCCTGAATCAGAATGCTCAGATGGGTCTGGGCCTCCTGCATGGGCAGCAAGTTCTGCGTGTCCCACCAAGTTTAATGCCACAGAGGTCAAGGACTAGGGTCATAGCAGGAACTGAAAATAATCATTCAGCCTCAGCCAGACCGGGGACTCAGGGGCGCCACTGGGGCCTCAAATTCGCATCAACCAGCATCAATCTCTGATGATTTCCTGGAGCATCAGGCTATACCTGACGCTGCTGGGAGACGGAAGACCTGCTCCAGAAGTGGATTCCTTCTAGGAGCTTTGCAGATCGTGTTGGAACTGGCCGTCCACCTATGTCCGGTGAGAAACAACAGCAGAGCGTTGCTGGGGACAGAATCAGGAAACAGGGAAATCGCGCGGCCGCCTTTGGCTGCGGCACGAGGGACGAGAACTATCTGGAATTCCCAGGATGGGTTAGACCCAGACGCTCCGGGATGGTGGGGGAGACTCTGGCGAGGGCTGGAGTCACCACTCCTGGAAGCGGGTCCACCCAGGTCTACGCGTCCGCGAGGTGGGAGCCGGCGACCGCGACCCAGAGCGCCCCCGAGGCTGTGATGCTGACAGCCGCCAGCAGAGGGGGCCCTCCACGCGCCGCGGCTCAGGGCCCGGGGAGCCAGGTGCTTCCAGTTACCGCTGATTAAGGTCAAAGGAGCCCCGAGGCCACAGAGCTGCGTGGCCGGGGGCTCAAGGAAAGTTCCTAAGCTCCCCGTTCCGAAGACAGAGGTTTGGCACCCTTACCTCAGTGTAAGGCGACAGCAGAGAAGCAGTGGTCTGGGGAGACGCCCAGCGCCCCCTGACCCGCTGGGCCCTGGGAGCAGAAGTCCACGAGGCCAGGGGTCTAGAAATTTCAGAATGCCCCAGCAGCCTTGCCTCTCCGCGGTTGGGCTGATAACGCTGACCCCCAGGTGCTGGAGACGGTGCCCTAGAAGGCGCCCTGGCCCCAGTGTGCCCCGATTTACGCCCTTGCTCGTGAGGATGGGGCAGGACGCGCCCAGCCAGGTGGGAAACCGACCCTGCAACCTGTTGTCAAAGGATTGGAGCGCGAATTAATTTTGTCTCTTGTCTTCCTGGTCTGCCCTCCTACTCCAGTGGCTGGTCAGATAACGGGCAGGTTTACTGTAGGGTGAGGCAGGGGACGTCACTCCAGGTCAGGTGCTCCCTGGTTATGGACTTCCATGCAGGGTCTTGGGGAGGGGCGCTGGTGAGCTGTGACAGCACAAATCTCCTTAGATTTTACACCATAAATGCCTTACCTGACTCCTCCTAGCCCTGTTTTGGCAGCCTGTGATACTGTGTGTGTTCCCTGGGCTGTGCTTACCACTCTGAATTCCATCATGTCCCTCTAAAAACCCCCCAAGGATTTTTGAACACCTAGAATAAAACCCAACTCCTTTCTAGTTCAGAAACCCCTCTGGCCCCAGCCTCCCCCTGCACAAGGCTCTCCCTTTCCCTGCTATCTCTTCCAGCCATAGCAGTTTTCAGTTTGCTCCTGGCCTCTATAAGCTCTCCTCTGCCACAGGACCTTTGCACATACAAATCTTTCTGCCAGCATTGATTTTCCCTCCAGTAGCCATATGCCTCTCAGCCTAAATATCGTCCCTGCAGCTTCCTTCCCTGACTGCTCAGTCATTTGGTCTTTTTTCCACTGCCTGAGATGCTCTAGTTTCTCAGCTTCTCTAGAGTGTCAGCACTATGGGGGCAGTGGGACCTTACCTGTCTATCTCCTTGCTGACTATGATGTCCAACACCCAGTAAGCCCCTAGGATTCACTGAGGATCCATTGAGAGGTATTGCTGGGGTAAAGTGTCCTTAGAGGAGCCCTTGATGAGCTGGGAATAGAAACCAGGTGTGTAAAAAGGCTGGTTTGCAGCCTCTAAGGTGGGTGGAACATTCTGCCTGATTCTGTACCATGGCCTGCTTCTGTGGGAAGAGGGGAAAATGAGGGGATTTTTCTCTTAAATACCATTGCTTCAGAGGTAGGGTTGCCAGATAAGGTCCAGCCTGTCCAGTTATGTTTGAATTTCAGATAAACAAGGAGTGACTTTTTAAAGTGTAACTACCCAAATATTGCAGGAGGCCTACTTCTACAAAACATTTTTTTGTTCTTGATCTGAAATGAAAATGTAGAACTGAGTGTTCTCTGTTCTTATTTGCTAAACCGGGCAAGCCTGTTCATCGGGCTGAGGCCCTCCATGATGCCCTTGCCTTCTGAGTCATCTGGCCGGGGGTTCCAGCTGGTCACCATGCACTCGCCAGCCAGCCCTGGCCCTCAGCCCAGCCGCCGGGGCAGGGACTCCCCCCTGCCAGCTCTTAATTACAGCTTGAGCCTTGGACACGAAGGTCACCAAATGTCAAGTGGGACCCTGAGGATTCTAAAGAGTGTATAAGTGGCTCTTGACGCCTGCCTGCTTCTTAGGGTTGTGGCTCTGACCTTTGCTTTACGTGTAAGTAAGTATTTTTTTAAACCACCTCGCCTTCTGATAGGAAGTATTCCTTGACAGAGGGGCAAGGGAATGGAGCAGTTTGGGCTTCAGCTGGCAGCATGTTACAAATGCCATCCTTCTTGGGCAGGGAAGGGCTTCTGCAGCTGCAGGCCCCCTGCCCCTCCCTGGGCAAAGCTGAATGAGCCCGTCCATGCCAGCTGCTGTGTGGCCCATGTCTGCTGCATCTCACTTAAGTGCTGTTGTTAGGTGCTCCTGGCAGGGTTAAGGTGCAGAGAGATAGAAAGCAGGGGTGTGGCGCTCACAGATGCTCACATGGAAGCCCAGGAAAGGGCAGCCTGTACTGTGGGCCCTCCGTCCCTCTGGGACTTCTTAGGCCTGGGGTGTGCCCAGCTCCTAGTGAATGCTTAACCTGTGTGTGCTACCTTACACTGAGGCACAGTGTCAGTGCTTCTGTGATTCCTTAAACAAATATTATTTTTCTTTATTGTTTTGGCCACATCATACAGCATGCAGGATCTTAGTTTCCCAACCAGAGATCAAACCCTGCTCCCTGCAGTAGAAGCACAGTCTTAGCCATTGGACTGCCAGGGAAGTCCTGAATTTTTAATTAAAAAATTTTTTTAAATTTATTTCTATTTTTGGCTGTGCTGGGTCTTTGTTGCTGCAAGGGCTTTTTTAGTCCAGTTTCACTCAGTGGGGGCTGCCCTCTGGTTGCGGTACACAGTCTTCTTACTGTGGTGGCTTCTCTCGTTGCAGAGGATGGGCTCTGGGGCATGTAGATTTCTGTAGTGGTGGCTCCCAGGCTCTAGAACACAGGCTCAGTAATTGTGGCGCATGGGCTTAGCTGCTCCATGGCACGTGGGATCTTCCCAGATTAGGGATTGAACCCATGTCTCCTGCATTGGTAGGTGGGTTCTTTACCACTGAGCCACGAGAAATTTTTTATTTCTTAACTAGAAATTATACTAGTAACTTGAGAAAAACTAGAGAAAATTCCAAGAAATCCTGTCACTGATGGGCTCTTTAGTACCTAATCCTTCAAGTTTTTATGTAAACGCATTAGCTAACCAGCTGTGCCACCAACCAGCTGTGTGACATTGATAAGTTATTGAACCTCTCTGTGCCTGTCTCTTCTGTACAGTGGAAATGACTGTAGTCCACAGAAGAGAGAGCTGAGTGTAGAGCTGGTGTGGGCCTCAGGGTGTACAGAGAACATTAATCTGAGGCTTTGCTGTATTAATCTCTCCAAAGCCTCCCCAAGGATGCATGGCTTGTTCCTTGCCAAGTTCACTGTAACCCATGCCTAAGTCCTGAAGTCCAGAAACTTTTACCTGTGCACGCTCCCACTATGGGCACATCAGTCGGGGTTATTTATGTTGTGGTAACAAATAAACCCTTGGGCTTCTTTGGTGGCTCAGATGGTGAACAATCTGCCTGCAAAGCAGGAGACATGGGTTCGATCCCTGGGTTGGGAAGATCCCCTGGATGAGGGGATGGCAACTCACTCTAGTATTCTTGCCTGGAGAATCCCTGTGGTCAGGCTACAGTCCATGGGGTCACAAAGAGTCGGACGTGACTGAGCGACTAAGCACAACAAACAAACCCTTAGTGGCTGATGCTTGCCGTATCCCGTTGCTTAGTCATGTCCGACTCTTTGTAACCCTATGGACTGTAGCCCACCAGGCTTCTCAGTCCATGGGATTTTCCAGGCAAAAAATACCATAGTGGGTTGTCATTTCCTACTCCAAGGGATCTTCCTGATCCAGGTATCAAACACACATCTCTTGCGTCTTCTGTATTGGCAGGCAATTTCTTTACCACTGAGCCACTTGGGAAGCCACTCATGGCTGATGATACGTGCTTATTATTTGTTCCCATTGCCTGTTGATAGCAGATTGGCTAGGCCACTTCTCCCACATTTGGTAACTTCTGGATCAGCAACCAGACAGAGAAGCTGTTATCTTTTATTATTAAAATTTACTGTAAAACAAAACACAAATACCAAAAAAAAAAAAAAAAATCACACAGAACAACGTATAGTTTGGTGAATAATATAAATTCCCCCCTAACTACCATCCAGGACAGGAACGGAACTTTGCCAGTCACCCAGTCCCAATCCCAGATGCCCTCTTTCCCTCCAAAAGTAACCATTGTCCTGGCTTTCATAGTGATGACCTCCTTGTATTTGTTAAGTTTTTTGGCCATGCCTTGCAGCTTGTGGGATCTTGGTTCCCTGACCAGTGATTGAACTGGGGCCCCTTGGCTCCCTGCATTGGAAGCACAGAATCTTAACCATTGAATCACCAAGGAAGTCCCATGGGGTTCAGTTCATTTTTAGTTAAACTTTATTTTGAGATTAATTGCTGAGTCATGTGTAGTTGTAGGAAAATAATACAAAGACTCCAAGTATCTTTTGCCTAATTTCCCTCAGTGGTAACTATGGTGTAATATTTATATTACCAAGTCCAGGCTTGCTCTGCTCGCGGCACGAAAGGCCAATAAATCCGAGATGTGATGTTGAGGCAAGAAATACAACTTTATCCAGAAAGCTGGCAGACTGAGAAGATGGCAGACTAATGTCTCAAAAGAAACCATCTTATCAGGGTCAGGATGCCAGGGTCTTTTATAGAACAGAGATTGTGGGAGATGAGGAAATAAAGTAAAAAGGCTATTAACCTTGCAAATATCTCCTAGAATGGCAAACCCTGGGGAGGGGATGTGTTAATCTTCCTTCTTGTAGCCATCCACAAGTGAACAGGCTCATCAACAAAGGCACTTTGGTTTAATATTCAGGCTATGGGGCAGCATTCCCTGAGGCAGACCATTGAGTACAAACAGTATCCTTTTAGTGAACTTTGCTTTGGGAAGCAAAGTTAGAGTAAAAGAAACAGATCTAACATGGAGTCAGAATTGGCCCTTCCCTGCAACAATTACACAGCCCAGAGAATGACCTTGTTTTCCATCTCTGTCATTTCAAGAATGTTCTATAAATGGAGTCATTTATATACTCATTTATTTACAGTATATACCCATTGAGGATCAGCTTTTTTCATCCAGCTTAGTTCTCTGGAGATTCATCCAGCTTGTTGGGTGAATCAGTAGTTTGTTCCTTCTTACTGCTGAATAGGATTTCATGGTATGTGTAGATCACCGTTTGTAGAACCATTCACACATTGAAATGCATCTGGGTTATGTCCAGTTTGGGGACTATGATGAATAATGCTCCTAGAAACTGTTGTGTACAGGTATTTATGTGAATGTGGTTTTCATTTCTTTGGGGTAAATTCTTGGGAGTGCAACTGTTGAGTTCCTGGCCTACTTTTGTTGTTAAGGAATTGCCAAACTGTCTTCCAAAGTGCCTGGACTATTCTGTGTTTCCCAGTGTAGGAGTGACTCACTTTCTCTGCGTCTTTGAATGGTATTTGGTGTTGTCACTATTTATTGTCATTGTGGCTTTGATTTGCATTTCCCTGATGGCTATGGATCCAAATCTTTTCATGTGTTTATTTGCTATCTGCATATCCTCTTTGAAATGTCTGCTCCTGTCTTTGTCCAGGTTCTAACTGGATTGTTTGGTTTTTGCTATTGAGTTTTGAGAGTTTTTTTATAAACTCTAGACTGTAGTCCTTTGTTGAATTTGTATTTGCAAATATTTTCTTCTAGTCTGAAGCTTGTCTTTTTGTCCCATTAACAGAGATTTTCACAAAATGAAAGTTTCTAATTTTGATGAAATTCAACTTACCAATTTATCCTTTCATGGATCATGAATTTGATATCAAATCTCTTTGCCCTAGATTCTAAGAATTTCTCCTGCTTTCTTAATTTTTATTTTCCTCCCAATTTTATTGAGATAAATTGAAATATAGCACTATAGAAATTTAAGGTGTACAGCATAGTGATTTGATTTATATACATCATGATGACCACAATAAGTTTAGTGAACATCCATTATCTCATATAGATATAAAATTTAAAGTTTGTGTGTGTGTGATGAGAACTCTTGGAATTTACACTGTTAACTTTCTTATATAATATACAACGTGCATGCATGCAAAGTTGCTTCAGTCATGTCCGACTCTTTGTGACCCTCTGGACTGTAGCTGGCCAGGCTTCTCTGACCATGGGATTTTCCAAGCAAGAATACTGGAGTGGGTTGCCATTTCCTCCTCCAAGGCATCTTCCCAGCCCAGGGATTGAACCCAAGTCTCAGGTCTCCTTTATTGGCAGGTGGGTTCTTTACCACTAACACCGCCTGGGAACCCCATAATATACAACAGTGTTTATTATCTTAGTCATGTTGTACATCACATCCCTACTACTGACTTATTAAGTCTGTACCTTTTGACCACTTTCACCCAATGCCTCCTCTCCTCACCCCTGCCTCTGGTTACCACAAACCTGATCTCTTCTTCTATGATTTTGTTTTTGAAGCATAGTTGACCTACAACTGTATGTTAATTTCTGGTACACAACATAGTAATTCAATATTTCTAAACAGTACAAAATGATCACAATAAGTCTAGTTACCATCTGTCACCATACACAGATATTATGTTATTATTGACTATGTTAAAACATATTTTCTTTATTAAAAGTTTCATAGTTTCATATTTTACATTTAAGCTGGTGATCCATTTTGAATTAATTTTTTTTTTTTTTTTTTTGGCCTCACCACGTGGCATGTGGAACTTTCCCAACCAGGAGGATCAAACCTGTGCCCCCTGCATTGGAAGCATGGGGTCTTAGCCACAGGACCACCAGGATAATCTTTGAATTAATTTTTATATAATATGTGAGAGTTAGGCCAAGGGTGTTCACCCCCTCCTTTGAATATCCACTTCCTTTAGCATGTTTATTAAAAAATGCTGTGATTTCCTCCGCTGAATGGCTTTTGCATCTTATCAAAAATCAATCGGGCATATTTGTGAGAGTAAGCCTATTTCTGGATTCTCTGTTCCATCAGTCTATGTGTTATCTTTTTCTTGTCTTCATATGGGCAATTGACTGTGTGCCAATATCCAATTTTGATTAATTGCAACTAATTACAATTAGTTTTGAAATTAGGTAGAGACTAATTCCTCTAGCTTTATGCTTCCCCCCTCAAATTGTTTATCTATTATAGTTCCTTTGCCTTTCCATATAATTTTAGAATTTGAGAATAATCTTGTCTATACCTACAAAAAAAACGTTGCTGAAACTTTAATATGAATTATTTTAAACCTATATATCCATCTGGAGAGGCTTGACATTTTTACTGTGCTGAATATTCCAATTATGAACATATGTCTCTCCATTTATTTAGATATCCTTTGATTGCTTTTATCTGTTAGTTAACTACACTAACTATTGTGTAGTTTTCAGCATGAAAGCTCTGAACATGAATCGTTAGATTTTATCTAATATTTTGTTTTGAATGATTGTAAAATAGTATTGTATATTTTAACTTTTTTCATGTGTTCCTTACAAGTATAAGAAATATAATTGATTTGTGTGTGTAGATCTTGTATCTTGTGATTGATAAGCTCACTAGTCTAAGAGTTTTGGGCAGATTCCTTGGAATTTTTTGTATAGACAGTCGTCATCTGCAGATAGAGACCATTTTATTTCCTCTTATCTGAATGCTTTTTATTCTTTGTATAACATTGAAATTCATTCTTCTCTAAATATTTGGCGTAATTCTCGAGCAAAACCATTTGGACCTGGGAATCTCTTTCTTCAGGAGTTTTTGCATTATAAATTCAATTTCCTTAATAGCTACAGAATTATTCAAATTACCTATTTCATATTGGGTGAGTTGTTATAATTTGTGTTTTTAAATGAAGTGAATCTGTTTCTTGAAGTTGTCAAATTTATGTGTATACAGTTATCCCTTATTAACCTTTTGATCCCCATCTCATTCCTGATACTGTTTTTATTTTCTTCTTTGTCTGTCTTGATGGAAGTTTATCAATTTTATCCATCTTTTCTAAGAACAACCTGTTTGTTGCATCAGTTTTCCATACTGTTTTTCTCTTCAGTTTCATTGATTTCTGCTCCTTAGTGTCTCCTTCCCTCTGCTTTTGTTCTTTCTGGCTTAGTTTGTTCTTCTTTTTCTAGGTTTTTGAGCTGGGAACTTAGATCACTGATTATAAACTTTTCTTCTTTTCCAACATATGTATTTAGTGCTATAAATTTCCCTCTCAGTGATAGCTGTGTCCCAGAAACTTTGATAGGTTGTATTTTCATTTTCATTCAATTTAATATATTTTTGATTTCTCTTGAGACTTACTCTGACCCATGAGTTATTTAGAAATGTGCTGCGTAATTTCCAAGTCCTTGGAATTCTGTTATCTCCTATCACTGATTTCTGGTTTGAATCCATTTGGTCAGAGAATACACGACATATGATTTCAGTTCTCTTACATGTGTTGAGGTTTATTTTTTTCAGTTTTATTGACATATAACATTGTATTAGTTTTAGGTATACAACATGATTCTATCTGTATGATATTTATTTATTTATATATGGCTGCAAATTAAAGCACGTGTAACCTGAAGCAATGGCACCCCACTCCAGTACTCTTGTCTGGAAAATCCCACGGATGGAGGAGCCTGGTGGGCTGCAGTCCATGGGGTCACTAAGAGTTGGACACAACTGAGTGACTTCACTTTCACTTTTCACTTTCACATATTGGAGAAGGAAATGGCAACCCACTCCAGTGTTCTTGCCTGGAGAATCCCAGGGACGGGGGAGCCTGGTGGGCTGCTGTCTATGGGGTCGCACAGAGTTGGACACGACTGAAGCGACTTAGCAGCAGCAGCAGCAGCAGCAGCACTATGTGGCTTGCAGGATCTTAATTCCTTGACCAGGGATTGAACCCAGGCTGTAGCAGTGCACCAGGGAATTCCTTATGTATATTTATATGGGGCTTTCCTGGTGGCTCAGAGGCTAAAGAATCTGTCTGCAATGCAAGAGACCTGGGTTCAATCCCTGGGTCAGGAAGATCCCCTGGAGAAGGAAATGGCAACCCATGCCAGTATTCTAGTCTGGAGAATCCCAAGGACAGAGGAACCTGGCAGGCTACAATTCATGGGGTCACAAAGAGTCGGACACCACTGAGCAACTAACACTTTCACTTTCATACACACACACACACAAATATTTGGGCTTCCTAAGTGGCGCTAGTGGTAAAGAATCTACCTGCAATGCAGGAGAGGTAAAAGACATGGGTTATTTGGCAATATATACATATATTTGGAGGGGCTTCCTAAGTGGCACAAGTGGTAAAGAACTTGACTGCCGGTGCAGGAGACATAGCAGATGGGGGTTCAATCCCTGGGTCAGGAAGATCCCCTGCAGGAGGGCATGGCGACCCACTCCAGTATTCTTGCCTGGAGAATCCCATGGACAACGGAGGCTGGTGGGCTACATTCCATAGGGTTGCACATAGTCAGACATGACTGAAGCGACTTAGCATGCACACATATATATTTGGAAATATATATATTGCAAAATGGTTACCACAATCAATTTAGTTAATGTTATCACCTCGCATAATGATAAAAAACTTTTCTTGTGATGAGAACTTTGATTTACTTTCTCAGCAGCTTTCAATATGATATAGTATTATCAACAGTATTATCAACCATAGTCACTATCAGTTCAGTCAGTCAGTTCAGTCACTCAGTCGTGTCCGACTCTTTGAGGCCCCATGAATTGCAGCATGCCAGGCCTCCCTGTCCATCACCAACTCCCGGAGTTGACTCAAACTCATGTCCATTGAGTCGGTGATGCCATCCAGCCATCTCATCCTCTGTCATCTCCTTCTCCTCTTGCCCCCAATCCCTCCCAGCATCAGGGTCTTTTCCAATGAGTCAACTCTTCGCGTGAGGTGGCCAAAATATTGGAGTTTCAGCTTCAGCATCAGTCCTTCCAATGAACAACCAGGACTGATCTCCTTTAAGATGGACTAGTTGGACCTCCTTGCAGTCCACCATAGTGTACATTATATCCTGCAAACTTATATATCTTATACCCGGAGGTTTTTAACCTTTTAACCACCTTTACCTGGCGGCTCAGACGGTAAAGCATCCGCCTACAATGCAGGAGACCCAGGTAGGATCCCTGGGTCGGGAAGATCCCCTGGAGAAGTAAATGGCAACCCACTCCAGTATTCTTGGCTGGAGAATCCCATGGATGGAGGAGCCTGGTGGGCTACAGTCCATGGGGTTGCAAAGACTCGGACACGACTGAGCGACTTCACTTTTACTTTCACTCTCACCCATTTTGCTCACTCTTCACCTCTGGCACCATCAGTCTGTTCTCTGTGTCTGTGATTTCACCTTTTTCAGATTCTACATGTAACTGCAATCATACAGTTGGCTTAAAACTCAACATTTGGAAAACTAAGATCATGGCCTCTGGTCCCATCACTTCATGGCAAATAGATGGGGAAACAATGGAAACAGTGACAGACTTTTTTTGAGGGGGCTCCAAAATCACTGCAGATAGTGACTGCAGCCAGGAAATTAAATGACGCTTGCTCCTTGGAAGAAAAGCTATGACCAACCTAGATAGCATATTAAAAAACAAAAGCATTACTTTGCCAACAAAGGTCCATCTAGTTAAAGCTTTGGTTTTTCCAGTAGTCATGTATTGATGTGAGAGTTGGACCATAAAGAAAGCTGAGCGCTCAAGAATTGATGCTTTTGAACTGTGGTGTTGGAGAAGACTCTTGAGAGTCCATTGGACTGCAAGGAGATCCACCCAGTCAATCTTTAATGAAATCAGTCCTGAATATTCATTGAAGGACTGATGCTGAAGCTGAAACTCCAGTATTTTGGCCACCTGATGTGAAGAACTGACTCACTGGGAAAGATTGAAGGTGGACGGAGAAGGGGACGACAGAGGATGAGGTGGTTGGATGGCATCACTGACTCGATGGACACGAGTTTGAGCAAGCTCCAGGAGTTGGCGATGGACAGGAAAGCCTGGTGTGCTGCAGTCCACGGGGTCACAAGAAGCTGGACTCACTGAGTGACTGAACTGATTCTAATAGGCATGAAGTAATATCTCCTCGTGGTTTTGATTTACATGTTCCTGATGAGTAGTGGTTTGAGCACCTCTTCATGTACCTGATGCTTGATCCTGTATCAAGTTACTTGATGCTATTCTGATTTTTAATACCTGTTTTTCAGAATTTTATCTGATCTTTATCCCTAATATTCAGAAATGGCACAGTGCTTCTAGGCCTGGCTCCCCTTTTCCTTTGTTTACCTGGTGGGTACTCTGTTGGGAGCTCGAAACTTTCCTTTTTTTTTTTTTTTGATATGGACTCCTTTTGTTAAAATCTTCATTGAACTTCTTATAATATCACTTCTGTTGTTAATGTTCTGATTTTCTGGCCTTGAGGCATGTGAGATCTTAGCTCCCTGACCAGGGATTGAACCCACACCCCCTGCATTGGAAGGCAAAATCTTAACCACTGGACCACCAGGGAAGTCCTGAAAGTTTCCTATTAAAAAAATTATTTAAAAAATTTAAAAATATTTTTTTCCTCTTTCCAGAACTTCTATTGTTTTAACGTTTAGTTCCTGGATTAAATATCTAGTTTTCTTTTTATGAAAAATTTTGATCTTGATTCTTCTATATTTTCCGTTACTTTATTAGTACTGCTGTTGCAAGTCGCTTCAGTTGTGTCCGACTCCGTGCGACCCCATAGACAGCAGCCCACCAAGCTCCCCTGTCTCTGGGATTCTCCAGGCAAGAACCCTGGAGTGGGTTGCCATTTCCTCCTCCAATGCATGAAAGTGAAACGTGAAAGTGAAGTCACTCACTCGTGTCCGACTCTTAGTGACCGCATGGACTGCAGCCTTCCAGACCCCTTCATCCGTGGGATTTTCCAGGCAAGAGTACTGGAGTGGGGTGCCATTATTAGTACTACTACTCACCTATTTGTTTTCTACGTTAGTCACTTCAAATTCTTAAGAGCTACACACTTTTTCTGTTCCTCTGCATAAGTACCCATAATTTCATGGGTACAAAATCATCTCTTATTAACATTTTTTTGCAACCATACATAACACATTGAGTTTCTACAGAACTGCTGTCTCAAGTTTATTTAGACATTATGTAGTTCTTTCATATTCCAGGCACTGTTCCAAATAGTTGTACAAGAGTTCTCTTCCTGAATCCTCCACCTGGGAGGTAGGTATTGTGAAGCGACCTAAAAGTCATTTGTCCAAGTCTCACAGCTGACAAGGGGCCAGGCTGGGATTGGAACTCAGGCCTTTGGCTCCAGAGCCCACTGTGGTTGGGGACCAGAGTCCTGCCTCAAGGATCAGAGCTTCTGAGCAGTCTTGTCATAATCGAGTGATGCTCTCCAGATGGCTGGAAGCTCTGCGTGCATGGGGGGACGTCTGTCTACTTGTTGGCCTTTCACAGTTTTTGGAAGGGGTTCTGCAGGGACTCTTGAGTGCTTCTGTCTATAGGTTTTTCCTTTGTGATTACTAGTTTTCTAAGGAGAATCCCAGGAAGAGGATGTGTCAGGGTGATCAAATTGCCAGCAGTGAGAGCTGAGTGGAGAGATACCACATGCAGATTTATTTATTTAAATGTTTATTTATTTATTTTTTATAAACAAAACTTTTAACTTTTATTTTACTTAAAAAGAAGAACAAGTCAAAGAGTTTGTAAAATCCTTCAGGTCACATTTCCAGGGCTTAACATCCCTAAATGTTAAGAAATCTTACTGTATGAAAATTCTTAAACATTCCCAAACTTAAAAATTTTTTTCCCTACAGATTTTGGTCATGCAACTTGTTGAGTTCACTTAGGACTCAGATACCTGCTGCTTCTTCTCTGGTTCCCACATAAGAAAGCAGTCCCAAAGACAGGAAGTCGGTGGCATCAAGCTGGCCAGATGAGCCATGTTGCCATCAAGCCAATTAACAAGACATGCCCAGATAGTGAGCCATCTGGTTTTTACTTCTAATTGGAGAACTGTCTCCTCTCATTTGATACAGAGGCAGTTCTTAGTCAGAAGTTCTATGACAGGGATTCCTAAAATAGGATGAAAAGTCCACAGTTTACAAAACTCAGATTCCTGAGCCTAACCCCAGAAATCTCTCTGAATCTGGAGGTGAAAAACTCCTCAGGTGACAGCACCCTCAGGTTTTTTTCTTTCCATGACAATCCTGAGCTTTATTCACATAGATGCCCGGGTTCCACCGAGAACTCTGTGTAATTTAGCCAGGGGATATGTATATTTTTTCCCATGTCCTGAGGCGAGCAGGATTTTAGTTCCCTGACCAGGGATTGGATTTGGGACCCTGTGGTAAGAGTGTCAAGTCCTAACCACAGGACCACCAGGGAATTCCCTGTACTTCTTTATAATAGAGAAAAAGTCAAACATGATTATCTCATTCTTTCAACCCTAATGGTACCAATATCACACCTGTGATCCTGGTTTAGTTCTGCCCCCAAAGGAGGCTTGACTAAAAGAATTAAATTCCTTGGAAGCATACCTGAGAATACCAAATGACATAGTATCAGATGGATTATAGCAGCTATTAAAAAAAGAAAAAGTAACAAATGAAAAACAGCTGGGTTAGTATGAACAGGTTTTAAAAAACTGCAGAAGGGACTCCTTTCTGTCTTCGTTAGGATGAGTAGGCGTTATTGTTGGGATTCTGGAGCAAAAAGCAATCCTATTCCGTGTGTGTCCAAACCTTAAACTCTTCACTCCGCTACCCAGCCCTCCTTCTAACACACTGATGCACAGGGAAAAAGCTGTAGATGCCACCAGTGAAACTGAAGGCTATTTTTCAACCTTAGATTAAATTAGACAAAGCTGCTTCAAACAGTATATCTGGAGTGATGACGTCACAGACACCAGGAAACCCTCCAGACCCACTGGTGTGATGGGGTGGGTGCTTCCTCTGCGTGTCAGTGAGCCTGTGGTCTCGCTGTGATAATGAACATCGGGGTGGCAGCATCCTCACAGCGCTAGGGGCATTTAGAACCTGAGCGCGGCACTCTGCCAGTCCTCGGAAAGAGAAGGGCTGCTTGGACCTACCGATGGCGGGCCCGCCCTGCCTCTTCTCTTCTAGGATGGCCGCCAGGTCCTTGGGCACGGGCTTCTGCGGCTGGCTACTGAGCGTCTGTTCCAGCTCTGGGTTTTTCACCTTTAGCAGCTGATTTGCCTTCTTGATCTTCTGACTGTACTGCTTGGCCATCAGGAAAACCCTGCTCCTGGTCTTGTCTACATTGTCCAGCCTAGGCTCAGGGTTCTCTAGGTCCGCTGGGGACAGGCTGCCGCCGGCCACATCATAGGGACTCTCTGTGGGCGGCAGGTCACTGGCCAGCGACAGCTGGTGGAGACTCAGGCAGGAGCTGTCTTCGGCGGCCGGGGCTCGGTCCAGGGCGCAGGGGGCCGGCCCGGGCCTGTCTCCGGGCGGCGGGAGTAGAGCCCAGCCCGCGGGCAGCGAGAGCGGGGAGCGCAAGCTCAGCTCCGGGGCGCTACCCGCCAGCGGCCGCTCCTGCAGGTCATCTTTGCTAACCGGAAACGCGGCCAGGAGCCGGTCTCTGGCTTTGACTTCGTTTTTCTTGATGTAATTTTCCAAGTCGTTCCAGATTTCATCTACTTCTTCAGACAGTTTATCAGAGACAGACCGATCCGCTAGGGCCAAGTTGCAGCCGAAGGAGTTACAGAGCAAACTCAGATAATGGTTATCGGAGGGGCCTGGGGGGTAGGGCGCCTCGTCCTCACTGAACTGGAGGCTGTCCTGGGAAGCAGAGGCCCGCAGACTATCACAGCACCCCAAGTCGGTCTCCAAGCCCAGGAAGGTGCTCCTTGCAGGACGCTTCGGGCTGCTGCCCTTGAAGTCCCGGGAGGGTGCCTCCGGGAGCGCAATGGTGTCATAGACATTCTCCTCCATCACCTGGAGGTCGTGCACGCTTTGGTTCCAGGCTTCCCCGGCCGGGAGGGCTCCATCTCTTTATCTATTTGGCTGCAGCGGGTCTTAGTTGCGGCCTGTGGGATCTTTTAGTTGTGGCACGTCTGTCTAGTCAAAGCTATGGTTTTTCCAGTAGTATGAATGGATGTGAGAGCTGGACCATAAAGAAAGCTGAACGCTCAAGAATTGATGCTTTTGAACTGTGGTGTTGGAGAAAACTCCAAGGGACTGCAAGGAGATCAAACCAGTCAATCCTAAAGGAAATCAGTCCTGAATGTTCATTGAAAGGACTGATACTGAAGCTGAAACTCCAATACTTTGGCCACCTGATGTGAAGAACTGACTCATTGGAAAAGACCCTGATGCTGGGAAAGATTGAAGGCAGGAAGACAAGGGGACGACAGAGGATGAGATGGTTGGATGGCATCACCGACTCAATGGCCATGAGTTTGAGTAAGCTCTGGGAGTTGGTGACAGATAGGGAGGCCTGGCGTGCTGCAGTCCGTGGGGTCGCAGAGTTGGACACCACTGAATGACTGAACTGAGCTGTCTGTAGCATCATTAGTTTCAGCACGTGGGATCTAGTTCCCTAATCAGGGATGGAACCCAGGCCCCATGCATTGGGAACATGGAGCCTGAGCCACTGGATCACTGCAAAGTCCCCATGTACAGAGTTTCTCTTAACCTCCCTGTTTTCATTACATTCTTTGTTCTCACCCTTAGCTGTGATTGACATTCATGAGTCCAGGGACTTTGTGGTTAAACTGCTCCTGGGAATGTACTTGACATTTTCTTCTGCATAACAGAAAGGAATGGGGGCAATCAAAGTGTTTCTTACAGACATCCAGCCCAGCTCCCTGTTTCCCAGCCCTCCTTTCAGAGAAGCCTTGTACCTCCAGTACCTGAGGCTTTCTGGATTTCCATGGCTGGACTGTAACCTACGCTGCAGGCTACACTCCTGCCCACTACTACCTACACTGCAGGCACCCCATTTTCAGCTTTCCCTGCCTTAAGACAGATAAGTATCTTTGTACATCATTCTTCCTGCTTCTGAAGTGTGTTGATATTTTTTGTCTTCTATCACATCCCTCCTCTGCCCCTGTGGGTTTCTACATTAAAAATAAATTACTTTATAATTCTATTGGAGTTTTGGGAAGGAACCGACATAAATGCATGTTTAATCTCTCACGTTTAAACTACTACTTTAACCAGAAGGAAACACCTCATCCTTACAATTCCAAGCTAAGCAAATAAGTGAAGATGTCTTGAAAAAGAAGAAATGACAGGCATTTAGAAAACAGCTTTGCACAGTGTCTGGTAGCAAGTCACGTGTCATCTCTATGGAGAAGGCCCCACTCTATGTTAGAGGAAGAGTGAAAAGTTCTGATCTGGGAGAAATAAAAGATGAGGCAGGGATGGATCAGGGAATTCTACCTCTTCTAGGTTTTGTGTTTTCCAACCAGATCCCTGGGAACGTGTTTCTAGCAAAGGATGCAATGGATGTCTGGAGTCCTTTTCACATGTGAGATCAGTTTTTACACCCTGTAGTTATATAAACATACGTTCAATCCAGAGACACCTGGAGGAAATAGCACCTCTCAGTTCTTGGAGCCTGTGTTGTTGTTGTTCAGTCGCTAAATCATGTCTGACTCTCTTCAGCCCTGTAGACTGCAGCACACCAGCCTCCTCTGTCCTCCACTATCTTCTGGAGTTTGCTCTGACTCATGTCTATTGAGTCAGTGATGCTGTCTAACCATCTCATCCTCTGTCATTCCCTTCTCCTTTGGCTGTCTTCCTTTTCCCAACATCAGGGTCTTTTCCAGTGAGTCTGTTCTTCACATCAGGTGGCCAAAGTATTGGAGCCTCAGCTTCAGCAGCAGTCCTTCCAATAAATATTCAGGGTTGATTTCCTTTAAGATTGGTCTCCTTGCAGTCCAAGGGACTCTCGAGAGTCTTCTCCAGCACCACAATTCAAAAGCATCAGTTCTTTGGTGCTCAGCCTTCTTTATGGTCCAATTCTCACATCTGTACATGACTACTGGAAAAACCATAGCTTTGAATAGATGGACCTTTGTCGGCAAAGTGATGTCTCTGCCTTTTATTACTCTGTCTAGGTTTGTCATAGCTTTCCTTCCAAGGAGCAAGCATTTTTGATTTTCGTGGCTGCACTTACCGTCCACAGTGATTTGAAAATGATGGCTTCACAGTCTTTCAGATGGTGAATCTTCATGGTATGGAGTAGAACCCAGCATTTTTTCTAGCTCAGCATCCATTTCCCATCTGATGAAGCCTTGATGCTCTGAGGGCACATCTTCCCCACCTGAGTGGTTTAGTTAGGACAGTTTGAGTCAGTTGTCTGCAGAATGTTTAGTCGCTGATGGGGACCCAAGCTTTGCCTGTCAGATGCCCTTGTCTGAGACTTTGAATTCTGAGAGAGTGAAAAAAGCACCAGGAAAAAAAAATGGTTGGCAGTCATATATCTCAGCTGGTGTTCCTTGAGCAGACACTTGGGCCTTGAGAAGGCTCTCCCAGGTTTTGCTTCCAGGTCCCTGCAGATGTCTTATATGTTCTTGTACCAATTAGAGTTTTGGTTGCAAGATAGCTCTTGGAAGGATAAGGCACCTTAACATTGGTGGGAGGCTGGAGAATCAGACTTGGAACATGGGCGTGGACCAAGGCTGTTTGTAGGGTTAAGGAAGAAGAAGCATGAAAATAATATTTCAGTAGAAACAGTCCACCAGAATATATTGGCAGCTGCTGAGTAAGATATGCTGCTGTGTCATCAGGTTACACATCCCTCTTCCCCACCCCCCTCCTCCTATTTGTTGTTTAATCACTAAGTTGTGTCCGATTCTGCAACCCCATGAACTGTAGCCCACCAGGTTCCTCTGTCCATGGGATTCTCCAGGCAAGAATACTAGAGTGGGTTGCCATTCCCTTCTCCAAGGGATCTTCCAGACCCAGGGATGGAATCTGATCTCTTGCATTGGCAGGCAGGTTCTTTACCACTGAGCCTCCTGGGAAGCACCGTAAGAAAAAATAGAATGCTATAAAAATGCTCACAAAACTTTTCAAAAGCTACATTTGAAGCAGTAAACAAAACATTTAAGAAACATTAAAAAAAAATTTTTTTTTAAACCTAACAAACAACTTCTAGAAAGTTCTGGGTATGGAGACGCCCAGAATTCACAGTTTCCCTGGGGCTTCTGCGACTTCTTCCACAGTTAAGACCTCTTCCTTGTTTCATGTGTCAATGTCTCCCAGAGGATCTCATGGTCGATTTGATGGTTATTGTTCAATTTGTCTTTGATCTGTGGAACCAGCAGGAATAACCTGTGCATCCCTAGGAACCTTTGGAAAAGGCAGCTGAGGTTCAGGCCACAGACAAGAGTCCCCAGGACAACCAGTATGTAGACATGCACCCAGTTGGATTCTGGTTCTTCAGAGCCAAACTCAGTGGGCTGGCTCCAGGCACCCCACTGGATTTTCTGGGCGTCTGCTGCCCTTATCTTCACAGTAAATTTTGCTTTGAATCCTGGTTTCAGGAAGTTGTATCTATTCCCCAAGTCACAATCAGTTGATTTCTACTGCTGCTGGTATCATGCTGTCTCTGAATGTCCAGCCAGTGCCAGAATCCCCTGTTGGACTGTGTCTGTCCTGGGCTTTTCCCACCAGCTGAGGCAGTGTGATTCATTGCAATGGATAGTGATATTGTCAGGTGGGTTGTACTGCTCTGTTTCCTTTAACAGCAGAACTGAATCGGAGAACTGGATTCTTGTTTCTTGGCTGGTACCGTTAACCAGGAAGTAACTGTACAAAGTTAATCCTGAGAGGTCTCAGAGGTGACATCCCACATGGGTCCCCGAGTCTTTCAGGTAATGAGGACATTCTCTTTCGATTTTTTTTTTCTTTGAGTCTCGTGTATACAAGAAATATTGGACATCATTGGGGCCTGCTTGGCTTTTGACCCAGGGGCATTTCATGAAATCCGCATTGTAGATAAGACAGGAGAACTTTTGGGCAGCCGTGCCTCTGTGTTAGTGTAGACCAGCATTTCTGAAAGCTGTCTTTGGTTGATATTTACTTCAACAGGGGGCGTGACTCACCTGTGGAGAGAACAGTCTGGAAAGGTGCACTGATATTCCTTGTCTTTGAGTTTTTTCTTAATTTGCCCCTTCTCCTTGTGAATCAACACATATTTTCCATAGGTAGCATTTTTCTTGTAGTCCCAAATTAGTTTTATTGTCTTTGGGTCAAACTTCACATTTAGACTGCAGTTCATTTCCAGGATTGGAAGATTCTGGTGCTCCTGGGTCAGTAGGAGTGCAGGGTCCAGCAGCATGGACCCAGGGGACCCGCGGGCTGCCCAGAAGTCATGAAAGTGCTTCAGATCCTGATGCATGCCTGGGAGATGGAGAGGCAAGACTTAGTCTGGTGCTGGATGGCCGCTCTATGGGAGCCTCATGAGAAAGGCTGTGCTACCTTTGAGCTGCCCCCCAGGAGACATTCTTGGCTCCAGTCATCCCTCCACAGTCTGGGTCTCCTGGGTGTTAGACCGCACCCTCCCCCAGGCTCATATCTCTGCCTCCTCTTTCCTCCCACCCACACTGCCTAGTTCAGCTTTCAGTTTCCCTTCCTCTATAGCTCCTCTGGAATTGTTCTTAATTGTCTCTACTACTCTTTCCAGATTCAGTCTCTGTTAGGAGGGTGGGGTTTGCCAACCTTGGATCACTTGCCTGCCTTCTGATTGCCAGGGGCTGAGGGAGAAAAAGAAAGACCCTCCTTTGGGCTTCTGTAGTTCAAGACTGAGACAATGTACCACAGATGATGGGAATTTCCCCAGAATAAGAAAGGAAGTTGGAGTCTATAGACAGCCAACATGGGGCAAGCCCACCATGCTGCTGATTTCCATTCCAGGTCTCCCTATCTTTGTATGAGTTCTGCAAATTCCCAAGTCCTTTCCAATAAATTCTCTTTGTTTACCAGCCAGAATGTGTGGCAGGCTCTGTGTCTGGTACTTAAAGATCCATAGATGAAATGTGTCTCATGGCTCCCAAGTGAATTCTGTTTACTGCATCCTAAAAGTTTGAGAATCTTGGAGTCTAGACTCCCAACTTGCTCCTGTACCACTGGGTCAACTATAATGTCAGGGGAGTAAATAACCTGCATGTCTTTGGCTGATAGCAGTTTAGTGAGGATGGCCATGGAGAATATTCTTTATGTTCTTGACCCAAGAGCAATCTGTTGACATCGAAGCCAAAGCACTGGGGCTTAAATGTGGGGCTGGGGAGGGAGACCTTGTGGCCAGTCCATTCTAAGGTGGTCCATTCAAGTCTGAGTACTCTTCTTCAAGGAGTTCCTTATTGTGGGAGTGGAGAGGCAATGTCACGTGAAAATGAACATGACACCACTTTGCCCTTTATAGGGACACCTTTCTTTATTGAGCTTCACTTTATTGTGCTTTTCAGATAGTGTTTTGTTTTTTTTTAAACAAAGGGAAGGTTTGTGGCAACCCTGCACTGAGCTTTGTGGGCATCATTTTTCCAACACTACTTGCTCACTTTGTGTCTCTATGTCACATTTTGGTGGTTCTAAGATTACAACTTGCTGAAGAATCAGATGATGGTACTTGCTGAAGGATTGGATGATGGTTAGCATTTTTTTTAAGCAATATTATTTTTTAATTAAGATATACATTGTTTTTTTTTTAGATAACATGCTATTGTATACTTAATTGACTATGGTATAACATAAACATGTCTTTTATATACACTAGGAAACCAGAAAATTCATGTGACTCAATTTATTTTGATATTCACTCTGTGGCAGTGATCAGGAACCAGACCTGCAGAATCTCAGAGATATGGCTGTGCTCTGGTTTGGTTAAGGATTTAGCCAGCTCTGGGTGGTGGGGATGGAGGAGAATCTGCTGAAGCTGTGTGTAAAATACTTCTGTGTACATACGTTTACTTTTTAGAGGAATGATCTGTGTTTTTCAGGAGCTCACAGCTCACAGTCCAAAATACCCCCAAAGACTTCCTTGTTTTCTGAATTCTGAGCTTCTTAAAAGTGACCTCTTAGATAGTGATGATGGTCACATAACTCTAAATTTATGAAAAGCCGTGGGGTTCTATACTGTAAATGGGTGAATTTGGCAATTGAATGATATCTCCAAAAAAGCTGTTAAAAGTGGATCTTTTAGTACATATCCTTTTTTTTTTTTTTTTTAAAGCTAAGCAGCAGGCTCATCTTCAGAGAATCTGGGTGGTGTTGAGCGTGTTTGTATGCAATTGCTCACTTTTATGAAACACTTTGACTCTAGATACACCCAGCCGCAGTACACTTGTGGTGTTTCTAAGTGAGTTGTTTGGCCCCTAATCCTGGCCTGAGGACCGTGTCTAATTCCATGGTGGGTAAAAGCTGATGCCTTTTTATTTATTACCCTATAAATTGTGGCGCTTAAAGTCATGGGAGAAGCCACCAGTGCAGTGAAGGTTCAGCCAATTCCTATACTTAACATGACTCCCAGGAACTGGTATTTTATGCTGTGTTAAGTGATTAAGTGTTAGGTGACTGATAAGGGTTATTTGGGGGCAAATGCTAAGTAGTAATGTTGGGACTGTTGTGCTAAAGTTAAAGCCACAGTAGGAAAAAAAGGAATCTGGGGCCCACCTGTGGTCCCACATAGTACATCAGAAAAGAAGGTCAATGGAGAAGGCATTAAATGAAAAGAACTCAAATGTTCTTTGCATGTAGCCGTCCAAATGCAAGTCTGACCGTGTCGCATTCATTTCTGGTTTGTTCTCTGATGGCTGCCCACCCCAGCTGCAGAGAGTCCGTGCCCATCACCATGGCATGGGTGGCCCGAGGGCCCTGCTCTTGAGTTAGTGTCAGTTTGCAATGTAGATGTGGCCCACCCTAATCTAGTATGGTCTTATAACTTTGGTACATCTGCAAAGATCCTATTCCCAAATAAGGTCACAAAGATGGATCCCGGTGGACATGGATTGAGGGGGGATACAGTTCAACCTGGGCTTCCCTGGTGGCTCAGGCGGTAAAGAAACTGCCTGTAATGTGGGAGACCCGAGTTCGATCCCTGGGTCAGGAAGATCCCCTGGAGAAGGGAATGGCAACCCACTGCAGTATTCTTGCCTGGGAAATACCATGGACAGAGGAGCCTGGCGGTCTATAGTCTGTGGGGTAACAAAGAGTTGGACATGACTGAGAACACATGGTTCAACCCACTGTACGAACTCCTCCTCCAACTGTTCCCGTCTCACTAAATAGCTCATATATCCTCTCACTTGCCTGCTGGGTAAGCCTGGAAGCCGTTCTAATATTCTGTCTTTACCCCCTTTCATTCTGCTTCTGAAACATATCTTCCCCCATCTGCCTTTCTCTCTTTGCAAATCACCATGGTCCAAGCTACCATCCCCTGACTAAAACAGCCAAAAGGCCCTCCCTGCTCCCTCTTCTGCCCTGCTGTGGCCCAACTTCTCTTCTGCAGACAGAATGTCTCTCTGAAACTTAAACAAGGACATTCCCTGGCCTGCACCCTTCCCATACCTGCCCATTGGGCACAAGAGGAAACTCCAAAGCCTGTGGACCATGAGCACCCATGTGGTCTGGCCTCTGTCTCTGTGCCAGCATCGTCTTGTGCCCCAGCCACAGTGATGGCTTTTCAGTGCCTGGGTCACACTTGCTGTGCTCTTTCCTTAGCACATGCCCTGCCATTCTTCCCCTTCACTGGCCCCCGCCCCCATCCCCACACCGTTACTGGTTAATTTACCCATCAGTTAGGTGTTTGCTTATATGTTACACTCTTGTAAGTGAAAGTGAAAGTTGCTCCGCCGTGTCTGACTCTTTGAGACCCCATGGACTATACAGTCCATGGAATTCTCCAGGCCAGAATACTGGAGTGGGTAGCCTTTCCCTTCTCCAAAGGATCTTCTCAACCCAGGGATCAAACCCAGGTCTCTTGCATTGCAGGTGGATTCTTTACCAGCTGGGAGCCACAAGGGAAGCCCTAAACATTTAAGAAATGACTTAAGAGTCTCAAGAAAAGACTCTGATAGGGCCATGACTCCTGTGGCGGAGGCAGTCTGTGTCCCTGCACACTTGGCACAATCAGGGTCCTCGCAAGCCAAGCAGCTGCACCATCTTCATGTTCAGCTCTCACTGGGGCAGGGCTGCCACAGGCAAAAGAAAAAAAAGTCTTGTGTCTATGCATGCAGAGTCGCTTCGGTCCTATCTGACACTTTGGGACCCTGTAGACTATGGCCTGCCAGTCTTTTCTGTCAGAGAGGGGGTTCTCTAGGCAAGAATACTGGAGCGTATTGGCCAATACTGGTTGCCATACCCTTCTAGAGCACTCTATTGCCTACTACCCTAGCCACCAATCCCCCTGAGTACCTGGTGCTGCCAGACCCCTGCTACCTAAGCAGCTGCACCACCTCCACACCTGGCCCTCACAGAGGCAAACCCAAGTCCTCCAGGGCAGCCTCAGGAGCAAACCCCAGTGCACGACCCACGTGCAGAGGTGGAAATAAAACCACAATGGAAACCCAGGGACAGAGTGGCTAAGGAAGAAGATCCAAAACCTTCCCACCAGCCGTACAAGCAGGAGATTAAATCCACATGATCAACTAGGCAGACTTTGTCTATGGAATGTATAAAAGGCCATTGAGAGCTCCCACAAAAGAAAACACACTAGTTCTGACAGCTGTGGACAATGGAGGCAAGAACACACAGGAGTAGGACCAGATCAGAATCCGAGCAGCTCCCACTGCAGGTCCAGGGATCAGCACAGTGTTGGAGGGCATCCTAGGAAGTTAAGGTGGACTGTAACTCCCAACGAGGGAAAGGACTCTGACAGCAGTGACTCAAGAAAAACATTTATTATTCTTATTTTTTGACTTGTTCTGTAAATTCTTTTGGACTTTTTTCTTTTCCCCCTCCTCTGTTGTAGTTGTTGATTTTATTGGCACTAAGAAATCCAATTAAGCTTTTGAGCTTTTTTTCCCCCCTCAGTCACATTTTTTATTGTCATAAACTTATGCCTCTATGTTGGGGTTTTGCAGTTCTGTGGAGTTTTCCTCTATTTTTTTCGTTTTTTTTAATTTTAATTTTTCAAACCTATTATTACTTTGTCTACATTTATTCCTTTCTTTGCTTCTCCTACTGTTCTTTTCTCCTTGCAGTTAACCTTTAACATATATAAATCTTCTTTATCTACCTCTATTTAACTTTGCATATCTATTCTTTCTTTTCTTTCTCCCCTTTGCTCTCACCATATTTATTAGTTTTGTTTTCATTGCTTTATTCCCCAGTTGGCACCTTCCTGTAGTTTTGTTTCCAGTTTGTGCTTTAATTAGTTTTGTTCTAGTAGATATAATTTTTGGGTTCCTTTGTTCACCAGGTCAGTCTATTGTACTTTATTTTTGTTGGACTGTTTTGATTTTGTTTATGGCTGTATATGTATATGTGTATATTCAGTCACACTTTCTATTGTTGTTATAAACCTCTGCCTCTACATTGGGCTTTTGCAGTTCTGTGTAGTTTTCCTCCACCCCACCCTTTTCTTTCTTCTTCTATTTTTTTCTCTTTTCTCTTTTTTATAATTTTAATTCTTAATTTTTTTAAGTTGGATATATTTTTTTCTACCTTTATTCTTTTGCTTGCCTTTCCTACTATTCTTTCCCCCTTGCAGTTAATCTTTAATGTATATAAATCTTCTTCATCTAACTCTATTTGAGTTTGAGTATCTATTCTTTCTTCCTTTTCTTTCCTCTCAACATATTTGTTAAGTTTTGTTTTCATTGCTTCCACACTCGGCACCTTGCTTTAGTTCTGTTTTCCAGTTTGTGCCTAAGTTAGTTTTGTTCTTAAATGGTAAATATGATTTTTGATTTCCTTTGTTTGCCAGATCAGTCTACTGTACTTTATTTTTGTTGGACTGTTTTCACTTTGCTCATGGGTGTATATGTGTATATTCCAATATTTTAATTATTATTTGCCTGGTTTTGTAACTGCCATTTGTCTGGGATTCATCTTTTGTTTCTCATTTTTGGATAGTTGTCTTAATATCACTTAATGCCATAACACATGACTTGTAAAATCTTTGTTCCTGACCAGAGATCAAGCCCTGAGCCTTTGGAGTGGGAACACTGACTCCAAGACCCTAGACTACCAGAGAACTAACCCTCAGTTCAGTTCAGTTCAGTCGCTCAGTCATGTCTGACTCTGTGTGGCCCCATGAATTGCAGCACGCCAGGCCTCCCTGCCCATCACCAACTCCCGCAGTTCACTCAGACTCACATCCATCAAGTCAGTGATGCCATCCAGCCATCTCATCCTCTGTTGTCCCTTTCTCCTCCTGCCCTCAATCCCTCCCAGCATCAGAGTCTTTTCCAATGAGTCAACTCTTCGCATGAGGTGGCCAAAGTACTGGAATTTCAGCTTTAGCATCATTCCTTCCAAAGAAATCCCAGGGCTGATCTCCTTCAGAATGGACTGTTTGGATCTCCTTGTAGTCCAAGGGATTCTCAAGAGTCTTCTCCAACACCACAGTTCAAAAGCATCCATTCTTCAGTGCTCAGCTTTCTTCACAGTCCAACTCTCACATCCATACATGACCACTGGAAAAACCATAGCCTTGACTAGACGGACCTTTGTTGGCAAAGTAATGTCTCTGCTTTTGAATATGCTGTCTAGGTTGGTCATAACTTCCCTTCCAAGGAGTAAGCCTCTTTTAATTTCATGGCTGCAGTCACCATCTGCAGTGATTTTGGAGCCCAGAAAAATAAAGTCTGACACTGTTTCCACTGTTTCCCCATCTATTTCCCATGAAGTGATGGGACCAGATGCCATGATCTTTGTTTTCTGAATGTTGAGTTTTAAGCCAACTTTTTCACTCTCCTCTTTCACCTTCATCAAGAGGCTTTTTAGTTCCTCTTCACTTTCTGCCATAAGGGTGGACTAACCCTTGGGAGTATCAAATAGTGAGAACTCACACAAAGGAAACCACTTGAATACAAGACCTGGTATCACCCAACCACCAGTAGCACCCTCTGCAGGACACCTCACCTAAACAACAAACAACACAAAAATACAAACCAAATCATCAGCAGACAGGAGTACCACCTCACTCACCCTTGCCCATCAGAGGAAAAACAAGCAAACAAACAAAAACTCAGCACAAATCTCACCTTATACGAAGCTTGCACAAACCACTCGGCCAATCTTAGGAGGGGAGAAACCAAAAGGAAGAAAGAATTCAACCTTCTTCAAGGAAATAATTCAACTTTCCTTAAAGCCTGGGAAAAGGAGATCTCAAACACAGTAACTAAAAAGGAAAGAAAGAAAGAAAAAGCAGAGAAATACTGCACAAATGAAGGAACAAACTAGAAACACAGAAGTCCAAATAAATGAAGAGGAAATAGGAAAATTACCTGAAAAAGAATTCAGAATAATGATAGTAAGGATGATCAAAAACCTTGAAAACAAAAATGGAGAAAATGCAAGAATCAATTAACAAAGACCTAGAAGAACTAAAGAATAAGCATACAGAGACAACACAATTACTGAAATTAAAAATACTCTAGAAGGAATCAATAACAGAATATCTGAAGCAGAAGAACAATCAGTGAGCTGGAAGATAAAATGGTGGATATAACTTCTGAAGAGCAGAATAAAGTAAAAAGAATGAAAAGAGCTGAGGACAGTCTCAGAGACCTCTGGGACCATATCAAATTCACGAACATTTGAATTAAAGGGGTCCCAGAAGAAGAAGAGAAAAAGAAAGGGTACGAGAAAGATTTTGAAGAGATTATAGTTGAAAAATTCTCCAACATGGAGAGGAAACAGTCAATCAAGTCCAAGAGGCACAAAGACTCCCATACAGGATAAACCCAAGGAGAAACATGCCAAGACACATACTAGTCAAACTAACAAAGACTAAACACAAAGAATATTAAAAGCAGCAAGGGAGAAGCAACAAGTAACATACAAGAGAAACCCTATATGCTTAACAGCTGATCTTTCAGCAGAAACTCTGCAGGCCAGAAGGAAATGGCAGGATATATTTAAAGTACTAAAAGGGAAAAAAAATCTACAACCAAGATTACTGTACCCAGCAAGGATCTCATTCAAAAGTGATGGAGAAATTAAAAGCTTTTCAGACAAGCAAAAGTTAACAGAATTCAGTACCATCAAACCAGCTTTTCAACAAATGTTAAACTGACTTATATAGTCAAGAAATACAACAGAAGAAAACAGATCTACAAAACCAACCCCAAACAATTAGAAAACGGCAATAGGAACATATATATCAATAATTACTTTAAACGTAAATAGATTAAATTCTGCAACCAAAAGACACAGACTGGCTGAATGGATACAAAAACAAGACTCATATATATGCTGTCTACAAGAAATCCACTTCAGACCCCAAGACACAGATAGGCTGAAAGTGAGAGGATGGAAAAATATATTCCATGAAAATGGGAAGCAAAAGAAAGCTAGAATAGCAATCCTCATATCAGACAAAATAGACCTTAAAATAAAGATTACAAGAGATAAGGACACTACATAATGATCAAGGGATCAATCCAAGAGGAAGACATAACAATTGTAAAAATCTATGCACCCAACTTGAGAAACCTATATTCAGGTCAAGAAGCAACAGTTAGAACTGGACATGGAACAACAGACTGGTTCCACATAGGAAAAGGAGTACATCAAGGCTGTATATTGTCACTCTGCTTATTTAACTTATATGCAGAGAACATCATGAGAAACGCTGGGCTGGAAGAAGCACAAGCTGGAACCAGGATTGCTGGGAGAAATATCAATAACCTCAGATATGCAGATGACACCACCCTTATGGCAGAAAGTGAAGAGGAACTAAAAAGCCTCTTGATGAGAGTGAAAAAGTTGGCTTAAAGCTCAGCATTCAGAAAACTAAGATCATGGCATCTGGTCCCATCACTTCATGGGAAATAGATGGGGAAACAGTGGAAACAGTGTCAGACTTTATTTTTCTGGGCTCCACAATCACTGCAGATGGTGACTGAAGCCATGAAATTAAAAGACGCTTACTCCTTGGAAGGAAAGTTATGACCAACCTAAATAGCATATTGAAAAGCAGAGACATTACTTTGCCAACAAAGGTCCGTCTAGTCAAGGCTAGGGTTTTTTCCAGTGGTAATGTATTGATGTGAGAGTTGGACTGTGAAGAAGGCTGAGCACTGAAGAATGGATGCTTTTGAACTCTTGAGAATCCCTTGGACTACAAGGAGATCCAAACAGTCCATTCTGAAGGAGATCAGCCCCGGGATTTCTTTGGAAGGAATGATGCTAAAGCTGAAACTCCAGTATTTTGGCCACCTCATGCGAAGAGTTGACTCATTGGAAAAGACTCTGATGCTGGGAGGGGTTGGGGGCAGGAGGAGAAGGGGACGGCAGAAGATGAGTTGGCTATCACCAACTCGATGGACGTGAGTCTGAGTGAACTGCAGGAGTTGGTGATGGGCAGGGAGGCCTGGCGTGCTGCAATTCATGGGGTCGAAAAGAGTCGGACATGACTGAGCGACTGAACTCAACTGATGCACCCAACATAAGAGCACCTCAATACGTAAGACGAATACTAACAGGCATAAATCGAGAAATTGACTGTAACACAATAATAGTAGGAGACTTTAACACCCCACTCACACCAATGGAAAGATCATCAAAGCAGAAAATTAATATGGAAACACAAGTCTTAAATGATACATTAGATGAACTGTATCTCACTGATGTCTTCAGGACATTCCATCCAAATGCAGAAGAATACACCTTCTTCTCAAGTGTACATGGAACATTCTCCAGGATATGGAGAAATCTCACAAATCAAACCTCAGTAAATTTAAGAGAATTGAAATTGTATCAAGCATCTTCTCTGACCACAATGCTATGAGACTACATACCAATTACAAGGAAAAACTGTAAAAAACACAAACACATGGAGATTAAACAACACGTTTCTAAATAACCAACAGGTTACTGAAGAAATCAAAAGGGAAATCAAAAAATTTCTAGAAACAAATGACAATGAAAACATGACAACTCAAAACCCATGGGATCCAGCAAAAGCAGACCTAAGAGGGAAGTTTATAGCAATACAATCCTACCTCAAAAAACAAGGAAAACATTGAATAGACAACCTAACTGTACACCTAAAGCAACTAGAAAAAGAAGAACAACAACAACAAAAAACCCAAGAAATCGTAAAGATTAAAGCAGAAATAAATGAAAAAGAAATGAAAATAACAATAGTAAAGATTAATAAAACTAAAAGCTGGTCCTTTGAGAAGATAAACAAAATTGACAAACCCTTAGCCAGACTCATCAAGAAAAAGAGAAGAGTCAAATCAACAAAATTAGAAATGAAAAAGAGGTTACAACAGACAATGCAGAAATACAAAGGATTATAAGAGATTATTATGAACAACTATATGGCAATAAAATGGATAACCTAGAAGAAATGGACAGATTCTTAGAAAAGTTCAACCTTCCAAGACTGAACCAAGAAATAGAAATTAGGGACAACCCAATTACAAGCACTGAAATGGAAGCTGTGATAAAAAATCTCCCAAGAAACAAAAGCCCAGGACCAGATGGCTTCACAGGAGAATCCTATCAAACATTTAGAGAGGTGATAATGCCTATCCTTCTAAAACTCTTTCAAAAAATTGCAGAGGAAGGCACACTTTCAAACTCATTCTACGAGGCTACCATCACCCTGATACCAAAACCAGACAAAGACAACACAAAAAAAGAAAACTATAGGCCAATGTCACTGATGAACATAGATGCAAAAATCCTCAACAAAATTTTAGCAAACAGAATTCAGCAACACATCAAAAAGCTCATACACCATGATAAAGTTGTGTTTATTCCAGGGATGCAAGGGTTCTTCAATATATGCAAATCAATCAATGTGATACACCATATTAACAAATTGAAAGATAAAAACCATATGATAATCTCAATAGATGCAGAAAAAGCCTTTGACAAAATTCAGCACCTATTTATGATTAAAACTCTTCAAAAAAATGAGCATAGAAGGAACTTACCTCAACATAGTAAAGGCCATATATGATACTGCTGCTAAGTCACTTCAGTGGTGTCCAACTCTGTGTGACCCCATAGATGGCCTCCTACCAGGCTCCTCTATCCCTGGGATTCTCCAGGCAAGAACACTGGAGTGGGTTGCCATTTCCTTCTCCAATGCATGAAAGTGAAAAGTAAAAGGGAAGTCTCTCCATTGTGTCTGACTCTTAGCGACCTCATGGACTGCAATCCACCAGGCTCCTCTGTCCATGGGATTTTCCAGGCAAGAGTACTGGAGTGGGGTGCCATTGCCTTCTCCACATATCTGATAAGCCTATAGCAAACATTATTCTCAATGGTGAAAAATTGAAAGCACTCTCCCTAAGACCAGGAAAAAGACAAGGGTGTCTACTTTCACCACTACTATTCAACATAGTTCTGGAAGTCCTAGCTACAGCAATCAGAGAAGATAAAAATAAAAGGACTCCATATCAGAAAAGAAGTAAAGCTCTCACTGTTTGCAGGTGACATGATATTATACACAGAAAACCCTAAAGATAATATCAGAAAATTACTAGAGATAATCAGTGAATTTAGCAAAGTTGCAGGATACAAAATCAATACTCAGAAATCACTTGCATTTCTATATACTAAAAATGAAAAATCAGAGAAATTAAGGAATCAATCCCATTCACCATTGCAGCAAAAAGAATGAAATATCTATGAATAAACTTACCTAAGGAGATGAAAGAACCGTACACAGAAAATTATACAACATTAATTAAAGAAATCAAAGATGACATAAACAGATGGGGAGATAGTCCATGTTCCTTGGTAGGAAGAATCAATATTGTGAAAATGACTGTACTACCAAATGCAGTCTAAGGATTCAGTGTGATCCATATCAAATTACCAATGGCATTTTTCATAGAACTAGAACAAAAAATTTCACAATTCATACGGAAACACAAAAGACCCCGAAAAGCCAAAGCAGTCCTGAGACAGAAGAATGGAGCTGGGAGAATCAACCTTTCTGACTTCAGGTTATACTACAAAGCTACAGTCATGAAGACAGTATGGTATTGGCACAGAAACAGAAATACAGACCAATGGAACAAGATAGAAAGCCCAGAAATAAATCCATGCACCTATGGGTACCTTTTTTTTGGAAAAGGAGGAAAGAATATACAATGGGGCAAAGACAGCCTCTTCAATAAATGGTGCTGGGAAAACTGGACAGCTACATGTAAAAGAATGAAATTAGAACACTTCCTAACACCATACACAAAGATGAACTCAAAATGGATTAAAGACCTAAATGTAAAACCAGAAACTATAAAACTGTTAGAGGAAAACATAGGCAGAACACTGATGACATAAATCAAAGCAAATCTATGACTCTCCTCCAAGAGTAACAGAAATAAAATAAAAAGTAAACAAGTGGGACCTGATTAAACTTAAAAGCTTTTGCACAGCAAAGGAAACTATAAGCAGGCTGAAAAGACAACCCTCAGGATGGGAGGAAATAATAGCAAATGAAACAACTGACAAAGGATTAATTTCCAAAATACACAAACAGCTTATATAACTCAATACCAGAAAAACAACCCAATCAAAAAGTGGGAAAAAGACCTAAACAGATATTTCTCCAAAGAAGACATACACATGGCTAACAAACACATGAAAAGATGCTAACATTGCTCATTATTAGAGAAATGCAGATCAAAACTACAATGAGATATCACCTCACACCAGTCGGAATGGCCCTAATCAAAAAGTCTACAAACAATAAATGCTGGAAAGGGTGTGGAAAAAAGGGAATGTTCTGGCACTGTTGGTGGGAATGTAAATTGATACAGCCACTATGGAAGATGGTATGGAGATTTCTTAAAAAACTAGGAATAAAGCCACCATATGACCCAGCAATCTCACTCCTAGGCATATACCCTCAGGAAACCACAACTGAAGAGACATGTATCCCTTTGTTCATTGCAGCACTATTTAAAATAGCTAGAACATGGAAGCAACCTAGATGTCCATCAACAGATGAATGGATAAACAAGTTGTGGTTTATATACACAATGGAATATTACTCAGCCATAAAAAGGAATGCATTTGAATCAGTTCTAATGAGGTGGATAAACCTAGAACCTATTATACACAGTGAAGTGAGTCAGAAAGATAAATATTGTATTCTAACACATATATATGATATGGAATCTAGAAAAGTGGTACTGAAGAATTTATTTACAGGGCAACAATGGAGAAACAGACATAGAGAATAGACTTATGGACATGGGAAGAGGGGAGGAGAGGGTGAGATGTATGGAAAGAATAACATAGAAACTTACATTACCATATGTAAAATAGATAGCCAATGGGAATTTGCTGTATGGCTCAGGAAACTCAAACAGGTGTTCTGTATCAACCTAGAGGGGTGGGTTGGGAAGGGAGTTTCAAAAGGGGGGGATATATGTATACCTATGGCTGATGCTGGGAGGGATTGAGGGCAGGAGGAGAAGGGGACGACAGAGGATGAGATGGCTGGATGGCATCACTGACTCGATGGATGAGTCTGAGTAAACTCCGGGAGTTGGTGATGGACAGGGAGGCCTGGCGTGCTGCGATTCATGGGGTCACAAAGAGTCGGACACGACTGAGCGACTGATCTGATCTGATCTGATGGCTGATTCATGTTGAGGTTTGACAGGAAATAGCAAAATTCGATAAAGCAATTATCCTTCAATAAAAAATACATTAATTTTAAAAAAGTAATGACTTAAACGTTTCTCTGATCCCTTCATCTAAATCAAGTCCCCCTACTGATCTCATCCTACCCTTGATTTTTCTGTACGGCACTTGGCCCTTGGCAATTATGCTTTTGTGACTGCCTGTTTAATCCATATAGACTCTCTTAGACTGAGCTTTGTGAGGGCATAGGTCATCTTGTTAACAGCTGTATCTCCAAGTACTGTGAAAAATGCCTGGCAAAGAGTAAAGGTTCAAGTATTGGAATGAATTAATCTTAGCCATATCCCCCGCTCTGTCCCCTCTCCTCAGTTAATTATCTATCCACTGGATATTTGAATGTCCACACTCAAATATGTGTGCCTGGGCTTGTGCAAGGCACTAGAGAAAATAAATGTGTAATCTAGCCTCCTTTGTATATTATTTCCTTTTATATACACTGACCTATAAGTGCTCAGAAGCAGACCTCAAACCGTAGAAAAGAATGAGCAAGCTACATGTGCCTGTTCTACGGTTCATGTGGCCTATTTGTCCATGCTGTTGTTGGAGAGGAAAAAACTTTCTCCTCTACCCTCTTATGTTCAGTGACTAGGGCCTTTCAAATTAAGCTGACAAAAGATTAACAGGAGAAAAAGATTTATTTATTTATTTCACATATGCAAATTCAGTGAAAACCCCAAATAGATGTTGCAAACTGGAAGCTTATATATCATTTTTTAAAAAGTGATACATTCATGGAGAAGTGACAAGGCAAAGGAACTGCTGCTAAGTCGCTTCAGTCGTGTCCGACTCTGTGCGACTCCATAGACGGCAGCCCATCAGGCTCCCCCGTCCCTGGGATTCTCCAGGCAAGAACACTGGAGTGGGTTGCCATTTCCTTCTCCGATGCATGGAAGTGAAAAGTGAAAGTGAAGTCGTTCAGTCATGTCCGACTCTTAGCGACCCCATGGACTGGAGCCTACCAGGCTCCTCCGTCCATAGGATTTTCCAGGCAAGAGTACTGGAGTGGGGTGCCATTGCATGGATAGTAAATTGTTGGAAGGTAAATAGATGTGGGAAAACAATGGAAGGTAATTGTTATTTTAGTAACTGTTATGCATATTCCTCTGGGGCCATCTCTGGACTGGTAAGAGTCTAGAGTCCTCTCTGGTGATTGGAGTGGTTCTGCCTCAGAAGATTCTGTCACTGAAGGACTTCCTGATGGTCCAGTAGGGAAGCCTCTGTGCTGCTTCTGCAGGAGGCCTGGGTTTGATCCCTGGTAGGGGAACTAAGACCCTGCATGCTGCACGGCCAAAACAAACACAATTGTTAAAAAGGTGTCTTTTGAGATGGGCCATATTCTGTGTCTGGAATATGTATCTCTCTAAATCTACTTCTTACCTTAAAAAAAATGATGAGTAGTGGTTTTGCCCTTTCTGATATGAGAAGTGGGAGAGGAACTCCTTTGCAAAGGGGGGAGTTTGCTTCAGCAGATAGGGGGAGGCTGATGCTAAAAGCTAAGCTTCTCTGAACACTGGTGCCTAATGGAATCTCAGAGTTTTGGGTCAAGTAGAAAAGGAGTCCCTTGGACAGCAAGAAGATCAAACTAGTCAATCCTAAAAGAAATCAACCCTGAATTTTCATTAGAAGGACTAATGTTGAAGCTGAAGCTCCAATATGGACACCTGATGCAGAGAGCTGACTCATTAGAAAAGACCCTGATGCTGGGAAAGATTGAGGACAGAAGGAGAAGGGGACGACAGAGGATGAGATGGTTGGATGGCATCACCAACTCAATGGACATGAGTCTGAGCAAACTCCAGGAAATGGTGAAGGACAGGGAAGCATGGTGTGCTGCAGTCCATGGGGTCACAAAGAATCAGATACAACTGAGTGAACAACAACAGAAGCAGTTTTATTACTTTGCCAGGCAAAAAGGGGGCCACAGCAGGCTAAAACCCTCAAAACTGTGTATCCCAACTTTGGGGAAAAAGTAAGAACTTTTATTGTAATTGTTCAAAGAGGCATAATCAGCTTGTGGACATTCTTCTAATGTGTTGGTGGTGAGGTAAGAAGTTGACATCATCAACATTTAGTCCAACTGGTCTGGGGTCCACATGCTTGTGAGCAGCCTATCACTGTTAATCATTAAGTTCTTCCACCTGGAGGAGGTTTCAGTTTCTGCAGAGCAGCTCAGAGATTCTGTTGTGTGTATCCTTTGATGGGGAAACAGAACCTTGCCCCAAGGCTGCTCTTTCTCCCTGGTCGTGCATCCTCTCCCTTCCCTAATTACCAATGGCTTGAATCAGCCCATTGGAACTCAGGGAAAGTCATGGAGGCTGAATGAAGACTGTTTCCTCTAATCAAAGAAATGAGAGACACAAAGGCCTTGAGCCCTGGAGTCCCACAGGGCCCTGCATGAGATCACTTAAATACGACTTATTTGGGGTGGTGTATTCTGATCCCCTTGACTGTTTCAGAGTCTTTCCTGTTTAGCTTCTAGCATGTCTATGAGACTTCTCATCTCCAAGGATGAATCTAGGAGGTATACTATGTACCTGCATGTTTATTTTATCCATTTCCCATTAAAAGGCACAGGCTTCCCTGGTGGCTCAATGGTAAAGAATCTGCCTGCAAAGCAGGAGACCCAGGTTTGATCCCTGGGTGGGGAAGATCCTCTGGGGGAAGGCATGGCAACCCACTCCTGTACTCTTGTCTGGAAGATCCCATGGACAGAGGAGCCTGGTGGGCTACAGTCCGTGGGGTCGTGCAGAGTTGGACATGACCGAAGCGACTGAGCACGGATGTGCATTAAAAGGCACAGATTCTTTTCTAGGTGAGAAGTTGAGATTTGGGAAGAGTTTCACACAAGTGGTCCAGCCCACGGTCTGGCCAGGGAATTTGACCTTGGAGCTGACTGTGCTCCTGTCGCTGTCTGGGTTCTCCAGGAAGCAGATTTGGAGCCAGAGTTCTTGCTCAGGGAGCTCATTAGGGTGCGCTCTGGGGTCCACCTCTGTTGGAGGGAGGACAATGGACTGGACAGAGGGAGAAATCAGGCCCACAGTCTCTGCCGACCCCACGGGTTACTTGCAAAGGACAGCACAATTTGTTGAGGTTCTTGAAGGTTGGAATTACTGATAGTTGTTTTGAGAATAATCTGGATGAACTAGCTGTATTGTTCCAGGTTCCCAGGTGCATTTATTCCTGAAGGTTAGAGACTCTCTTGCTCTGTGTGGCAGAAAGACCTGGGCTGCAGGTTGTAGATCCAGACCTTTGAAAAGGGCAGCTAAATAGTAAAGGGATTGCTTGCAATTTAGCTGCAGAGCTAAGCCTCAGTAGTGAGCAGGATGAACAGAAAAAGGGTATCAGGGGAAAGCTGGGCTGAGTTTCTGCTGTCAAAGGAGAAAGTCAGTAGAGCTTCTCCCCGCTCCCCTCCCACCCCTGCCAGATAGTACATGCTTGTTGCTCTGTTGATCTGCCTTCGAAAAATGGGCTCATCTCCCACCTTCCAGAATAGCTTAGGAGGTCATTCTTACCCAGGAGATCAAACACAATTCTCCTTTATCAGGGCTCAGCAAGCTTGTTCTGAATGTGTGTACATTCTGTGCATACATTCTGTAAATGTGTGGACATTCTTCAGGCTAATTGGCATTTGGAAAAATGGGAATGTCCCCTTCCTTCCCTGTGGGGGACCAGCCTCCATTAAGATCTTGCTGGGTGCCAGGCTGTGTGAAATGCTTTGAGTAGCTTATTTCACATAATCCTCACAGTCTCACGAGGTGGAATAGATTCATTTCGTGTAAGAGAAAGCCAAAATTTAGACAGTGTAACTGAATTGCCCAGGGCTAGACAAATTAGCAAGCAGGAGTAATTGACTTCTGTCCTGGCTCTACTTCCACAGCTTTCCCCATAGTCTTTGCTCCTCCTGTTCCCAGTAGATTTCCTCTCTGGTTTCCCTGCAGGTTTCTTCCTGGGGTGCAGGCTCCTGGGAGTACTGTGGCTGGAAAGGGGAGTGAGCAGCTAATGATAGCCATCCTGTGTCAAGGATGAGCTAAGCCTTCATTTAGGTGAGGCTGGCAGATGTTGGCCTGCAGGGCAAATACAGCCCACAGCTCTTGAGCTAGAATAGTTTTTGCATTTTTAAATGGATGAAAAAAAATCAGAGGGAGAATACTTTGCGACAGCTGACAATTATATGAAATTTAGATTCCAGTGCCTATAAAAAAAGTCCTACTGGAACACAGTCACGTCCGTTGTAGCTTTCACTCTACCAGGTCAGAGGTGAGTAGCTTGCAATGACAGAGGCTGTATGGCGTACAGCGCCTAAAGTATTTACTATCTAGTACAAATGTTAGTTGCTCAATCGTGTCCAACACTTTACGACCCCATGGCTCCTCTGTTCGTGGAATTCACCAGGCAAGACTACTGGAGTGGGTTGCCATGCCCTTCTCCAGGGAATCTTCCTGACCCAGGGATAGAACCTTGTCTCCTGCATCGCAGGCAGATTCTTTACTGTCTGAGCCACCAGGTTCAGTTCAGTTCAGTGGTTCAGTCGTGTCTGACTCTTAGACTGCAGCATGCAAGGCTTCCCTATCCATCACCATCTCCCAGAGCTTGCTCAAACACATGTCCATCCAGTCAGTGATGCCATCTAACCATGTCATCCTCTGCCACCCCCTTTTCCTCCTGCCTTCAATTTTTCCCAGCATCAGGGTCTTTCCCATTGAGTCAATTCTTTGCTTCAGGTGGCCAATGTATTGGATTTCAGCTTCAGCTTCAGTCCTTCCAATGAATATTCAGGGTTGATTTCCTTTAGGATTGATTGGTTTGATCTCCTTGCAGTCCAAGGGACAATCAGGAGTCTTCTCCAACATCACAGTTCAAAAGCATCAATTTTTCAGCGCTCAGTTTTCTTATAGTCCAACTCTCACCTCTGTACATGACTACTGGAAGAACCATAGATGGACCTTTGTTGGCAAAGTAACATTTCTGCTTTTTAATATGCTGTCTGGGTTTGTCATAGCTTTTCTTCCAAGGAGCAAGCATCTTTTAATTTCCTGGCTGCAGTCACCATCTACAGTGATTTTGGAGCCCAGAAAAATAAAATCTCTCACTGTTTCCATTGTTTCCCCACCTATTTGCCATGAAGTGAGGGGACCAGATGCCTTGATCTTAGTTTTTTGAGTGTTGAGTTTTAAGCCAGCTTTTTCACTCTCCTCTTTTACTTTCATCAAGAGGCTCTTTAGTTCTTCTTCACTTTCTGCCATAAGGGTGGTGTCATCTGTTTATCTGAGGTTATTGATATCTCTTCTGGCAATCTTGATTCTAGCTTGTGCTTCATCCAGCCTGGCATTTTGCATGATGTACTCTGCCAACATCCGCTGGATCATGGAAAAAGCAAGAGAGTTCCAGAAAAACATCTATTTCTGCTTTCTTGACTATGCCAAAGCCTTTGACTGTGTGGATCACAATAAACTGTGGAAAATTCTGAAAGAGATGGGAATACCAGACCACCTGACCTGCCTCTTGAGAAACCTATATGCAGGTCAGGAAGCAACAGTTAGAACTGGACATGGAACAACAAACTGGTTCCAAATAGGAAAAGGAGTACATCAAGGCTGTATATTGTCACCCTGCTTATTTAACTTATATGCAGAGTACATCATGAGAAATGCTGGACTGGAAGAAACACAAGTGGGAATAAAGATTGCCGGGAGAAATATCAATAACCTCAGATATGCAGATGATACCACCCTTATGGCAGAAAGTGAAAAGGAACTAAAAAGCCTCTTGATGAAAGTTAAAGGGAGAGTGAAAAAGTTGGCTTAAAGCTCAACATTCAGAAAACTAAGATCATGTCATCTGGTCCCATTACTTCATGGGAAATAGATGGGGAAACAGTGTCAGACTTTATTTTTTTGGGCTCCAAAATCACTGCAGATGGTGACTGCAGCCATGAAATTAAAAGAAGCTTACTCCTTGGAAGGAAAGTTATGACCAACCTAGGTAGTATATTGAAAAGCAGAGATATTACTTTGCCAACAAAGGTCTGTCTAGTCAAGGCTATGGTTTTTCCAGTGGTTCCATATGGATGTGAGAGTTGGACTGTGAAGAAAGCTGAGAGCTGAAGAATTGATGCTTTTGAACTGTGGTGTTGGAGAAGACTCTTGAGAGTCCCTTGGACTGCAAGGGAATCCAACCAGTCCATCCTAAAGGAGATCAGTCCTGGGTGTTCATTGGAAGGACTGATGCTGAAGCTGAAACTCCAGTACTTTGGCCACCTCATGTGAAGAGTTGACTCATTGGAAAAGACCCTGATGCTTGGAGGGATTGGGGGCAGGAGAAGAAGGGGATGACAGAGGATGAGATGCCTGGATGGCATCACCGACTCGATGGACATGAGTTTGAGTGAACTCCGGGAGTTGGTGATGGATAGGGAGGCCTGGTGTGCTGTGATTCATGGGGTCGCAAAAAGTCGGACACGACTGAGCGACTGAACTGAACTGAACTCTGTATATAAGTTAAATAAATAGGGTGACAATATACAGCTTTGACATACTCCTTTCCCTATTTGGAACCAGTCTGTTGTTCCATGTCTAGTTCTAACTGTTGCTTCTTGACCAGCACACAGATTTCTCAGGAGGCAGATAAGGTGGTCTGGTATTACCAGGTTGGAGGTTATTTATTATCTGGGACTTTGCAAAACAACAACAACAACAACAACAACTTTGCAGACCTTGATGTAGATAAAGAAGAGTGTTTGCTCTTCCAGATAGACATGACTTCTTAAGCTCTTCTGGGAGGTGGAAGGAGATATGGGACAGTTTTCAGAGAGCAGATTAACTGGCAGCTAAGTACAGATCCAGATCATTTGAAGTAAATATGTGCACATTTGCATTTTTCTGGAATGTTCTTTACATTCACACTGTATTTGCTTTCACATGAGCCCTGGTGATCATGTTCTGGACAGCTGTCATTAGACAACTGGCACCCTAGGTCATGGGCTTCCCTGGTGGCTCAGACAGTGAAGAATCCACCTGCAATGCAAGAGACCTGGGTTTGAACTCTGGGTCGAGAAGATCCCCTGGAGAAGGGGACTTCCCACTCCAGTATTCTTGCCTGGAGAATCCCATGGACAAAGGAGCCTGGCAGGCTAATGTCCATGGAGTGAAAAAGAGTCAGACATGACTGAGCAACCAACACTTTAACTTTTTTTCCCACCCTAGGTCATAGCTTCTATGTATGACACAAACAGTTCAGAGTGCACAACCTCAAAATGTACCACTTTGACTTAATGATTATTTTGAGCCAAAGGCAGTTGAGAGGAAGCTTACATAAGACAAATCCTCTGCCCTCTCCTTTCTACTGTTCTTAATCACTCAGGACAACTCTTAACTCTCTTTGGTCCAGAGATGGCACCAGAGGAATCTACCTAGCAAACCTTACTAAATCAACCCTTATCCTCAATTATTTTCCCCTATATATTTAAAACCTTCCCACAGTTTGCCAGCACTAAACCCGTTTCCTTTGTCTTGCTACTTTTTGACAAATGTATTATCTTTTGTTAAGATGTTGCTGCTGCTAAGTCGCTATAGTCCTGTCCGACTCTATGCGACCCCATAGATGGCAGCCTACCAGGCTCCTCTGTTCCTGGGATTCTCCAGGCAAGAACACTGGAGTGGGTTGCCATTTCCTTCTCTAATGCATGAAAGTGAAAAGTGAAAATGAAGTCTCTCAGTCGTGTCCAACTCTTCGTGACCCCATTGACTGCAGCCCACCAGGCTCCTCCGTCCATGGGATTCTCCAGGCAAGAGTACTGGAGTGGGGTGCCATTGCCTTCTCCATGTTAAGATGCTATAGAAGCCCTAAGTTCTAACCACCCCTTTGAGTTCCTGGTCATTGACTTTCTCCCATGATCAGGTGTGCTGTTAAGAAACTTCTATTTATTTTTCTCTTGTTAATCAACATCTTGTCAGTCTTAATTTGCAAGCCCCATTGGGAAACCTTGGAGGGTAGAGGGAAGAAGTCTTTCATCCCTTACAGGCTCTAGACTTAGATAACTGGGATGGAGGACATGGCGACAGCAGAGTTAAACTAAGGCTCTTCTTGCACAATATGGTTATGCCTTAGGGAAAACATGGAAGGTTGGACACACTCTGACCAGAGGGGAAGTTAATACATAATGACCACTAACTGTGTTACATGTATAACCTGTTTAAACACTTAAACATGTTTAAATCTCAAGAGTCCAGAGAGGGAAATTACATGATCTTCCTCTAAGGATGCTGAAGGTAAGACTGGCTTCTGTGATGTGTTCTTAGATGTTGTTATTTCTCGTATCTTGAGCACTTGCCCAGGTGCCAGGTACAATGCTGTGGATACAGAGACAAAGAGGCAAATTCTGTGCTTTTGAGTAATATCTAACGAATTCTGGAGTTGGCTTCCAAATTCAGGTCCATGTGGCTGGACTCGCATCCCTAAGCAGATTCATCAGTGTGTGTTGTGTGTCAGATTGACAGCTCTTGACACAGCAGATCAAAGCAGCGTTACTCAGTGATCAGCACAAGGAGTTTCCACTCAGTAAACCAGTGAGCAGTTGCTAGGTGCCAGATCCTGTGTTCGTTGCGGAGGGTATGGAGATGAATGACAGCCACTGTTCTCTGTCAGTAGCTGCAGAGGGAGGGTTGGGATGTTAGAGAACCTCAGGGCTTCTGGTTATAAGCAACAGAAGCAAACTCTGGCTAACCTCAGCCAAAGACAGTGTGCACTGGGAGGCTATGGGATGGTTCACAGGTCTGAACAAGAAGCTGAACAGCCAGGCTTGGGAAGGACAGAAATGGGCAGCAGCTAGAAGGATCTAAGGAATAGGAAACATAGACGGTCTTTTCCAGGGTTGATGCCTTTGATTCTCACTGTTTTCCTTACCTTGATCAATATCAGGTTGGCTTGGCATGAGAATTTGACTTGTCTTTGGTCCTGTGTCCACCCCTTTGGCTAAAGTGGACAGGTCTCTGGACTGATAGCCCATGGAGGATGTGTGCAGTGTGGAGGAGACCTTCTAGAGGACATTGTTTGTGCTACTGGAATAAGGTGTAAGTGTCACTGGGCAAGTGGAAACGAGATTCCCTATTGTGCTATGAACTAAAGGAATGGAAAATGCTCAACTCAGCCATGGAAGTCAGGGAAGACTTCCTGGAGGAAGAAACAAGCTGAAACCAGGGTAACTAGTAAAGTTAACCACAGGGCAGGAAGGAAGGAAACCATCACAAGCTAAGGGAATTGCAGATGCAGAGGCCCAGTGTGAGCATGCATGGTCAGTCATGTCCGACTCTTTGGGACCCCATGGACTACAGCCTGCAAGGCTCCTCTGTCTGTAGAATTCTCCAGGCAAGAATTATGGAGTGGGTTGCCAGTTCCTCCTCCAGAGAATCTTCCTGACCTAGGGATTGAACCTGCATCTCCTGCATTGGCAGGCAGATTTAAATTTTTTTTTTTTTTTTTACTACTGAGCCACCTGGGAAGCAGCAGGGGCCCAGACAGGGAATTACCTCCTCCACCAAATAATGGCTCTTGCCTGTTGGTCTCTGGGAGTGATGGATCATTTTGCCCAAGGAGTTCAGCTTTTAAAGATCAGGGTCCACGATTTCCCATCCCCTTGAAGTCCTTCAGCTTCCCAAGGTCAACTAAACATTTCAGAAAATCTCAGACCATAACTCCCTCCTTCCCAGGGAGTCTGCAGGATTTAAAAAAAAAATCTTGAGCCTCTTGCACTGAGACTAGATAGAAAGAAAAATGCCGTCGCAGTCTGGAGAGTTCTTTATTATTCTGTCCTAGCTGCAGTGGGGGAGGCCTCTGGTCAGGAGCTGCCTGAACTGATTTGAGCCAGCGTTTGCCACAAATTGTGGCTTGACGTTTATAGCAGCTGTGATCTGTGCGTATTGATTATTTAGGAAAAGGAATGAAGCCGAGATGGCTGAGCAGCTGCCTCGTGAAAAAACCTCGCTCTTGTCGCATTTCATCCTGAAGTGAGAGGGGTCCCAAAGTCAGAAAGGGGCAGGGGCATTATCAAATTTCCATCTTGCCGTGTCTGGGCAGATAGCGAGCAGCTTTTATTCACCGTCTTTAATTAATCAGCTCCTCTTTATTCATGTGAAAAAGCCACTGTCACCCAGGGGCTCCTTGGAAGGAATTATCATTCTTTGCCTCTTATGCTCAATTGTTCCTGTATTGTGTTCATTGGGCTAATGAAAGCCGAGCAAATGTCTCTTGTTGGCGGTGCTGTGATGAATTAGCACTTGGCCTGCAGACTGTATTTCTCTGATTAAGCTGATGAGTTTGTTTTCTCCTCCTCTCATCATTGTGAGGACGGTTCTTCCATGCTAATGCCCGTGGGAGCTGTGGGGAGGAGAGGGGGACACTGGCCAGTCCACTGTAGTCTGAATTCAGACAGCAAACACACAGATAAAAAATAAGACCTGCTATAGCACTGACTGCAGCAGAAGCCCAGGTGATGCCTGCAGGTAATTGGCTAACTACCTCCATGACCTACGGCGACTGTGTCCCTCGGCTGCATGGGGGAGGTGGACAGACCCCAGCATGGGCTAGGATTTGAGGCTGAGCTCTCCTAGAGCCCATTCCTGGGTCTCAGACATGGTTGCCCCTATCAAATGAGAGGGTTGGGACTTCCCTGGTGGTCCAGTGGTAAGGATTCCACCTGCCAATACAGGCGACATGGGTTCGATCCTTGGTCCCGGGAGATTCCACATGCTGCAGGGCAACTAAGCCTGAGTGCCACAGCTGCTGAAGCCTGCGGGTCCTAGAGCCTGTGCTCCACAATGAGAGAAGCCACTGCAATGAGAAGACCGGCACCACAACTAGAGAGAGAGTAGCCCCTCTTGCTGCAAGTAGAGAAAGCCTGCATGCAGCTGTAAATAAATAAAATTTGTTTAAAAAGAAGTTCTTTTTTTTTTTTTTTTTTAATGAGAGAGTTGAATTAAATGAGTATGTCAGTGGCCAGGCTGTCATAACAGAGAACTCTAGAGTGGGTGGCTTAGGTGGCAAAATTCCTTTCTCTGATTTGGAGGCCAGAAGTCCAAGATCAGGGTGAGAGTAGGGTCGATTCCACCGCAACCTTTCCTCCCGGCTTGCATGTGGCCATCTTCTTGCCGTGTCCTCTCATGACTTGTCTTCTGTACATGCTCCCCTGGTGTCTCCTTCTCTTCTCTTAAGGACACCAGTCCTGTGACTCAGGGCCCCCACCCTTATGACCTCATTTAACCGTAATTACCTCCTTAAAGATCATGTAATTGAATGTGGTCACATGGGGGTTTAGGGCTTCAGCATGTGAATTTGGGGGGTACACTTAAGCCCATAACAATGAGAAATTGCAAATCAACAAGGTGGGGAAGTGATTGTCCTCTCTGCAGGGGGATCAACTATTGGGTGAAGCAGAAGATATTAAGAAGAGATGGCAAGAATACACAGAAGAACTGTACAAAAAAGATCTTCACGACCCAGATAATCATGATGGTGTGATCACTGACCTAGAGCCAGACATCCTGGAATGTGAAGTCAAGTGGGCCTTAGAAATCACCACTATGAACAAAGCTAGTGGAGATGATGGAATTCCAGTTGAGCTATTTCTAATCCTGAAAGATGATGCTGTGAAAGTGCTGCACTCAATATGCCAGCAAATTTGAAAAACTCAGCAGTGGCCACAGGACTGGAAAAGGTCAGTTTTCATTCCAATCCCAAAGAAAGGCAATGCCAAAGAATGCTCAAACTACCACACAATTGCACTCATGTCACACGCTAGTAAAGTAATGCTCAAAATTCTCCAAGCCAGGCTTCAGCAATATATGAACCATGAACTTCCTGATGTTCAAGCTAGTTTTAGAAAAGGCAGAGGAACCAGAGATTAAATTGCCAACATCTGCTGGATCATGGAAAAAGCAAGAGAGTTCCAGAAAAACATCTACTTCTGCTTTATTGACTATGCCAAAGCCTTTGACTGTGTGGATCACAATAAACTCTGATCACAATAAATTCTGAAAGAGATGTGAATACCAGAGCACCTGATCTGCCTCTTGAGAAATTTGTATGCAGGTCAGGAAGCAACAGTTAGAACTGGACATGGAACAACAGACTGGTTCCAAATAGGAAAAGGAGTATGTCAAGGCTGTATATTGTCACCCCGCTTATTTAACTTACATGCAGAGTACATCATGAGAAATACTGGGCTGGAAGAAACACAAGCTGGAATCAAGATTGCCGGGAGAAATATCAATAACCTCAGATATGCAGATGACACCACCCTTATGGCAGAAAGTGAAGAGGAACTAAAAAGCCTCTTGATGAAAGTGAAAGTGGAGAGTGAAAAAGTTGGCTTAAAGCTCAACATTCAGAAAATGAAGATCATGGCATCCAGTCCCATCACTTCATGAGAAATAGGTGGGGAAACAGTGGAAACAGTGTCAGACTTTATTTTTCTGGGCTCCAAAATCACTACAGATGGTGACTGCAGCCATGAAATTAAAAGATGCTTACTCCTTGGAAGGAAAGTTATGACCAACCTAGATAGCATATTCAAAAGCAGAGACATTACTTTGCCAACAAAGGTCCGTCTAGTCAAGGCTATGGTTTTTCCAGTGGTTCCGTATGGATGTGAGAGTTGGACTGTGAAGAAGGCTGAGCACCAAAGAATTGATGCTTTTGAACTGTGGTGTTGGAGAAGACTCTTGAGAGTCCCTTGGACTGCAAGGAGATCCAACCAGTCCATTCTGAAGGAGATCAGCCCTGGGATTTCTTTGGAAGGAATGATGCTAAAGCTGAAACTCCAGCACTTTGGCTACTTCATGTGAAGAGTTGACTCATTGGAAAAGACCCTGATGCTGGGAGGGATTGAGGGCAGGAGGAGAAGGGGTGACAGAGGATGAGATGGCTGGATGGCATCACTGACTCGATGGATATGAGTCTGGGTGAACTCCGGGAGTTGGGGATGGACAGGGAGGCCTGGCATGCTGCGATTCATGGGGTCACAAAGAGTTGGACATGACTGAGCAACTGAACTGAACTGAGAGAGGACTCTTTTTTTCTAGCTAATATCACCTCTTACCCCCATTCCTGCTTGAAACATTCATGCCAGAATGAGTTACTCTCACTGGTGGTCACCTCTCTTCTGCATGTTTAAAAAATTTTTTTAAATTAAATTTAACTAATTTACTTGGCTGTGTTGGGTCTTAGTTGCCCTGTGACATGTGGGATCTTACTTCCCCTGCCAGGGATGGAACCTGAGTCCCTTGCATTGGAAGATAGATTGTTAACTGCTGGACCACCAGGGAAGTTCCCTCTTCTGCATGTTGAGTTGTAGCAAACTCAACTAGTTACCCACCCAAACACATTGTACCCATTGCCTTTGATGGCAGAGGTGTCTGCCTAGGGCTGCGTTGTGACTTGTGTGAGTTTCTCCTTGTCCTCATGGCCCTGTTTGCAGTGGTCTGTTTCACTGTGCCCCCAGGTATTCTGTGTATAATGTGTTGGGAGTGCATTGGCTTCCTCTGGCTGCTGTAGAAACTGCCATAAACTTAGTGGCTTAGAGTAACACACATTTATTCTCTTACTGTTATAGAAGACAGAAGTACAGATAGTCTTACTGGGCTAAAGTCAGGGTGTCAGCTGGGCTGCATTGCTTCTGGAGGCTCTAGGGGAGAGTACATCGCCTTGACCATGTTCCATGGTTTGTGACCGTTTGCTCCGTCTTCAAAGTGCGTCACTCCAATCTCTCTGTTATCATATTGTCTTCTGTTTTGTTGTTGTTGTTTTTCAGTTGCTAAGTCATGTCTTTAACATACTATATTTGTTTTTCTCTTTCTGACTTACTTCACTCCATTTAACACATTTTTGGTCATCCAGCTGACTGCAACTGACTCAGATTCATTCCATTTTATGGCTAAGTAAACAGTCCATTGTATGTTGCACTGGGTGTTGTGGCTCCCGGGATCTTCACTGTGGCACGGGGACTTAGTTGCGACATGCATGTGGGACCTAGTTCCCTGACCAGGGATCATACCTGGGTGCTGTGCAGTGAGAGCGTGGAGTCCTAGCCACTGGACCACCAGAAAAGTCCCCACATTGCCTTTTTTAAATTAAGACACTTGTGGTTATATGAGGACCACATGGATAATGATAGTCCCCCCACCAATGTCAAGATCTTTAACCTAATCACATCTGCAAAATCCTTTATGTCATATAAGGTCACATGCTCTCAGGTTATGGGAATTAGGATATGGAGTCCTTGTGGGGGCATTACTCAGCCAACCACAGAGGGGATAGATAGCCACATATTGATTTATTTTATTGTGCAGGGGCTGCTTTTCTGCCCATTTTTGCTTTCGTCATAGAAGGAATAATTTTTCTTCAATTTGATGTGGAGTGGAGGTAGGAAGTAGGGTGAATAGACTCTGCATTAGTGGTCCTCAACATGTGTTCCCCAGATCAGCAGCATCAGCATCTCCTGGTAACCTGTTAGTAATGCAAATTCTCAGCTCCTACCTCGGACCTCCTGAATCTGAAATTCAGGGAATGGGATCCAGCAGCGGATTAAAAAGCAGAGACAACACTTTGCTAAGTCTGTCTAGTCAAAGCTATGATTTTTCCAGTAGTCATGCATGGATATAAGAGTTGGACCATAAAGAATGCTGAGTGCCAAAGAATTGATGCTTTCAAACTGTGGTGTTGGAAAAGACTCTTGAGAGTCCCTTGGACAGCAAGGAGATCAAACTAGTTAATCTTGTATGTGTTAGTCACTCAGTCATATCCAACTTTTTGCGAACCCACAGACTGTAGCCCACCAGGCTTCTCTGTCCTTGGGATTTCTCCAGGCAAGAATACTGTAGTGAATTGCTGTTCCCTTCTCTAGAGGATCTTCCTGACCCAGGGGTCGAACCCTGGTCTCCTGTATTGCAGGCAAATTCTTTACCATTTGAGCTACAGGGAAGTCCAATCAATCTTAAAGGAAATCAACCCCGAATATTCTTTGGAAGGATTGATGCTGAAGCTCCAATACTTTGGTCACCTGATGTGAAGTGCCAACTCATTGGAAAAGACCCTGATGCTGGGAAAGATTGAAGGCAGGAGGAGAAGGGGGCGACAGAGAATGAGATAGTTAGATAGCATCACCGACTCAATGGACATGAATTAGAGCAAACTCTGGGAGACAGTGGAAGACAGAGGAGCCTGGTGTGCTAGGGGTTACAAAGAGTTGGATACGACTTGTTGACTGAACAACAACAAATCTGTACTTTCACAAGCTTTGCCTTGTGATCTTGCCTTTGTTTAAAATTTTGGTATTGCATTCATGGTGACATTTTTCTTTCTTTTTCTTTTTTTACATTGCTTTAATTTTTAAAAAATATTTCATTTTTGTCTTGACTACTGAGTGTTTTGGTGCCATCTTAACTTTTGCACCCGAGGTAGGTGCCGCATGTGCTTCACCCTCACACTTGCCCTGGAGGAGATAAGATCTGTCTGTGTCCTCACAGAAGGACCAGGTTCTGTGTAACAGACACACTAGACCTGCTCGGAGTGATCAGCAGTGTCTCCTATGAGTCTGTGATGTCAGAGCCGAGAGCGGGGGCCAGAAGGAGTGAACTCAGAGAAGAAGGGGCATCTCAGGTGGAGAGAACAGCAGGTACTGTTTGGAAGCAGGATGTTTGGAAGGGACATAGCAGATAGGAGGGACCAGAAAGACCCCTGTGCCATGCAACTCCTAAATGTTTCTTAAGCTCCTACAGCAAGCCCTGGGTGCTACTGGCCTTTAACAGTCCAGAATTTCAACCCACATATTGACTTGAGGGAGCCTCAGAGAGGCAGCTAGAACAAGGTTAGGTCTTAGACTGCCTGTGTGAGGTTGGCGAGGCATGCCCCAGGCGGTCTTCCTCCCAGAAATAGTTTTTGGCACCCAGCAAATAAGGTAGGGAAAGCACAAAAGGCTGTCTGTCTCATAAAAGATGCATTTAGCACAGGTTTCTATTGCAGCACTAATAGCATTAGCCGTTGTGTCGAAAGTAAGAGAAGACAATTACCCTGTTTTAATAACAAGGCTGACAGCACAGTTTTAATCCCAGAGGAGCCTTGCTTTGAGAGTTGTCTCGCCAGTGAATTCTCAGTCCTAAGCTAGCTTGTAACCTTACATTCCTATTTACCCAGAATGGTCCTGGTTTATGTCTGATTGCCAATATAGTTGTTACCAGCACCCCCTTTCACCTGCAGGTGCCCCCATCAGATTATAAACAACACGATCACCATAGTGATAGAGAACTGAGGAAACTAAACCCAGACAGGATGCTGGGCTCCCCACCGGCTCCTTAGAAAAATCCATCTCTGGCAAAACCAAGTGAAGTGAGTGAAAGTATTAGTTGCTCAGTCATGTCGGACTCTTTGTGACCCCACGGACTGTAGCCTACCAGGCTCCTCTGTCCATAGCATTCTCCAGGCAGGAATACTGGAGAGGATTGCCATTTCTTCTCTAGTGGATCTTCTCGAACCAGGGATGGAACCCGTGTCTCTTGTACTGCAGGCAGATTCTTTACTACTGAGCCACCTGGGAAGTAGCCCCCAAATCCATCAAATCTCAGACTGTCCATTCGTCCATGGATATTTGAGGGCCTGTCCTTGCCAGTGCTGCTTCTTTGGAAAAATGTCTATTTAGGTCTTCCATCCATTTTGTGACTGGATTGTTTGTTTGTTTGTTTTAATATATTGAGCTTCATGTTTGTATATTTTGGAGATTAATGCCTTCTCAGTTGCTTCATTTGCAAATATTTTCTCTCATTCTGAGGATTGTCTTTTTGTCTTATGGTTTTCTTTGCTGTGCACACACTTTTAAGTTTAATTAGGTCCAGTTTGTTTATTTTTGTTTTTATTTTCATTACTCTAGGAGGTGGGTCAAAAAAAATCTGAAAACCAGGCAAAAGACTTCCTAGGAACTGAGACCAGAATTTTTTTTTATACTCAGGAAGAAGATTAAGTAGAACAAGAGGAAACAAGGACGTCCTTGAGATAAAGCAGTGTTCACTTTCATTTAAAAGCTCACTTCTCCAATGGGAAGCTTTTTCTATTAATAGTAACAGTGGGTGGTGAATAGAAATTCTTGGTGAAAGCTAATACAGTGCCCCAACTCAATGTTTATATCTAAAATTACAACTGGACAACCTAGTTCTAGACACTGAAGTTAAAACAACAGCTCCTTCTGTATTCCTGCTGCTGTAGGGTAAGAGTTGTTAAGTTTGGTGGGTATCCACCCAGACTTTCAGAAGTGACTTTTATTGAGGTGTGACAACAACAACAACATTATAACAAAAACACAGATTCTAAGATGATGCTCCTGTATTGAGAGAGCTTTGCAAGTCCTCTGAGTCCTTCCACTGAGGTGTCCTCTCAATCACTCCTTCTCCTTTTTCCCTAAAAATGACCACTGCTGCTGCTAAGTCACCTCAGTCATGTCCGACTCTGTGAGACCCCATAGACGGCAGCCCACCAGGCTCCCCTGTCCCTGGGATTCTCCAGGCAAGAACACTGGAGTGGGTTGCCATTTCCTTCTCCAACAAAATGACTACTATCTGACCCCTTATGACTACAAAGTCCCACAAGATGAAACTAGATGGTATCACCCATGTAATTATATCTGGCTTTCCCTTTCAACCTTGAGACTCCTCCATGTCTCATTGCATTAGTTCACTTTCAATCCTGTGTATATTCCCTTGTATGAATACATTCATTTATCATATACTACTGAAAGAATCTGCCTGCAAAAGCAGGAGATGGGAGAGACATGAGTTCAATCCCTGGGTCAGAAAGATCTCCTGGAGAAGGAAATGGCAATCTACTCCAGTATTATTGCCTGGAAGATCCCATGGACAGAGGAGCCTGGCCGGCTACAGTCTATGAGGTTGCAAAGAGTCAGACACGACTGAGCGCACGTGTGCGCGCACACACAGACACACTATTGGTGAAAACTGGGGTTGTTTCCTATTTGGAACTGTTATGAGTAAAGGATGCTTCTGTGGACGTTCTGGTAATATTCTGGTGTACATGGGTATGTATTCTGCTAGGTGTGTGCCTAGGATAAGGATTGCTAGATCGGAGAGTAGGTAGATGCTCAACTTTAACATGATGTCTGGCAGTTTTCCAAAGTGTTTTTCCACTTCCACCAGCAGTGTATGAGAGTTCCTGTTGCTCTGTACCTTTGCCAATACTTGGGATTGTCAGTGTAAAGTTTTGGCAATTATGATGGTTGTGTATTAGAGTTTCCTTTTGATTGTAATTTGCTTTTTCCAATGAATAATGGGTATGAGCATCTTTTCATACAGGTTGTTTTACATACCCCCTTTATGAAGTGCTTGTCAGAGTCTTTTGTTTGTGTTTTAATTGAGTTCTTTGTCTTGTTGATTTAAAGGAGTTACTTCTATACTATCATGAGAATAGGAATCTTCTCTTGGCTATCAGTGTCTTATTATCAATTTTTCCTTATGGCTAGTGCTTTTTGTGTTCTGTTTAAGAAGTCATTTCCCACCCCAATATCAAAAAGGTACTCTTTATTATTGTCAAAGAGTTTTAATTTCACATTGGAGTCTGTAGTCTACCTAATAATTGCCTTCTGTGTATGGTGTGAGGTTGCGGTCAAATTTAATTTTTCCCCCATATGGATTTCCCTTAATTGAGTACCACTGAGCATCTCCACTGCTCTGGAGTCAACCTGTGAACCCTTTATTCTCATCTGTTGGTCCATTTGGATATCCTTGGGTCAATATCATACTGTCTTAATTACCGAAGCTAAACATCCATCTGGATAATGTGGTAGAGCATGTCCTCTCTTTTTGGGTAGCCTTCTTCAAGAGATTTTGGTCCTTTGCCTTTTCAATTAAATTTTGGAATCAGTTTTTCAATTTTCACAGAAAATTTGTTCAAACTTTAATCAGATTAGAGATCAATTTGGGGAGAATTGGGAGTTTTTACAACATCAAATCATTATATCCGTAGCTCAATTAGCTGTATTTCTTCATTTGTTTAGGTTTCTTTACTTTCTCTCCATCTTTTATAGTTTTCTGTAGAGTGTTCTCTTTCACTAGATTTATTCCTATTCGTTATTTGATATATCCCAATGCTATTATATTAAAAAATTTTTGTTTTCTGTTTTATGTATAGAAATACAATTTAGTATTATATATATACCTTCCAGATGATAACCTTGTTGAATTTATTCTAATAATTTTTCTTGTTTTTGAATTTTCTACAACAATCTTGTTGTGCAAATAGAGACAGTTTTATTTTTTCTATTTCAAACCCCAAATCTCCATCTCTCACTTTCTTTTTTTGGCCACACCATGTGACCCGTGGGATCTCAGCTCCCTGACCAGGGATGGAGCCCTCACCCTCTGGATTGGGAGCGTGGAGTCTTAGCCACTGAACCTCCGGGAAAGTCTCCATCAAATCTCTTTTTTTTACTTCTAGTGTAACGTTGAGTAAAAGTGATAATAGTGGCCATTCTTTCATTCTTGGTCATCAATATTTTACCATTTTGAATAATGTTTTCTATGGACTTTTTTTCTGAGTTGAATTTGTGGCCTTTTATTTATTTATTTGGCTATTTCAGTCCATATCCTGGCTGGGAGGAGACTGCTTAGATTTTTTTACGTAATCAACTTTACATTTTAGAGCAGTTTTAGGTTCACAGCAAAACTGAGAGGAAGTTACAGAGACTTTCCACGTGCCCTGTGTGCTGCCCCCGCCACGTACAGTCTCTATTATCAGCATCCTGCACCATAGCAGGATATTTGTTACAACTGATGAGCCTACACTGACATCATGTCATCATCATCCACAGTCCATAGTTTGCATCAAGGCTCACTCTCGCTGTTGTACCTTCTATAGATGTGGACAACGTTGTAATGATATATATTTGCTATAACAGTGCCTTGAAGAGTACTTTTATTGCCCTGAAAACCCTCTGTGTTCTGACTCTTCATCCCTCTCCCTGGGATTTTTAATGCTCTTTCTCAGATAAAGGAAGAGATTTCTTTTTATTCCTTTGACATTTTTTTGAGAATTGAAATAAAGTCTGGTGTAGGGAAAAATTTTGTGATGTTCCACATTTTTTTTTTTTTAAAGGATGTATATTTGGCAGTTGTTGGGCTTAATGATCTGTATACATCCATTGGTCAATGTGTTAATTATGTTCAGTTTTTCTGTATTTTCTCCTTTTTGTTTATGTTTTCTATTTTTCACTCATTGTATGTTTTTAAATTTTTCCTTACAGATCGTCAGTTCTTTGCATTATGTTTTGAGGCTTCTTGAATAGCTTATTTTCTTATTATGCTAAGACATTTTTGATTGCTAGATTTGCTTATTTGTTCTTTGAGTCTATTTTGACTGATAGTAACAGAGATACGGGCTTCCCAGGTGGCTCAGTGGTAAAGAATCTGCTTGCCAATGCAGGAGACTCAGGTTTGATTTCTGGGTTACAAAGATCCCCTGGAGAAGGAAATGGTAGCCCACTCCAGTATTCTTGCCTATAAAATCCCATGGACAGAGAAAGCTGGCAGGCTACAGTCCATGGGGTCACAAGAGAGTCAGACACTACTTAGTGACTAAACAAATACAACAATAGGGATACATCAGCCTTCTTTTCAGTTTCTTTTTCTCCCTGACATCTTTTGGGTTGACTATTTTCATGTTCATTTCCCCCCTCTATTAGTCTGCTTGTCTGCTCTTTTACTCTACATACTTTCAGTGGGTATACTATGGGCCACAACATACTTTCTTGGCTATAGAAATTAATAATCCTACTTTTTTTCTTGGAAAATGCAAGAAAGAATCTTAGAACTTTCTATTTCTGTTTACCCTCTCTCAACTTCTCCTCCCTTTTTTTAAAATTAAAACTTTTATTTTATATTGGAATATAGCTGATTAATGATGATGTGATAGTTTCAGAGGCAGAGCAGAGTGACTTAGCCATACATCACATGTATCCATTATTCTGCAAACTCCTTTCCCATCCAGACATTGTACACTGTCTCAGATTCTAAGCTGTTTTGCTCTATATTTTATTTCAATGTATATTTAAAACCCTATTGTGTATTTTAATATATTAATATGTAATAAATTACTCTTAATCATTATAAATTTGTATGATGTTACACGCTAATATTGTTGTTGTTCAGTCACTGAGTCATGTCCGACTCTTTGCAGCCTCATGAACTGCAGCATGCCAGGCTTTCCTGTCCTTTACTATCTCCTGGAGTTTGCTCAAACTCATGTCTATTGAGTCAGTGACACCATCCAACCATCTCATCCTCTGTCGCCCCCTTCTCCTCTTGCCCTCAATCATTCCCAGCATCAGGGTCTTTTCCAATGAGTTAGCTCTTCATATAAGGTGGCCAAAGTATTGGAGCTTCAGCATCAGTCTTTCCAATGAATATTCATGGCTGATTTCCTTTAGGATTGACTGGTTTGATCTGCTTGCTGTCCAAGGGACTCTCAAAAGTCTTCTCCAACACCACAGTTTGAAATCATCAATTCTTTGGTGCTCAGCCTTCTTTACGGTCCAACTCTTACATCCATACATGACTATTGGAAAAACCATAGCTTTGACTACATGGACTTTTGTCGACAAAGTCATGTCTCTGCTTTGTAATATGCTGTCTAGGTTTGTCATAGCTATTCTTCCAAGGAGCAAGTGTCTTTTAATTTTGTGGCTGCAGTCACCATCTGCAGTGATATTGGAGCCCATGAAAATGAAATTAGATACATTTCCACTTTTCCCCCATCTATTTGCCATGAAATGATAGGATTGGATGCCATGATCTTTGTATTTTGAATGTTGAATTTTAAGCCATCTTTTTCACTCTCCTCTTTCACCTTCATCAAGAGGCTCTTTAGTTCCTCTTAACTTTCTGCCATTAAGGTGTTATCCTTTGCATATCTGAGGCTATTAATATTTCTCCTGGCAATCTTTCTTTTAAATTTATTTTTTAATTGAAGGATAATTGCTGCTGCTGCTGCTGCTAAGTCACTTCTGTCATGTCCGACCCTGTGTGACCCCATAGATGGCAGCCCACCAGGCTCCCCTGTCCCTGGGATTCTCAAGGCAAGAACACTGGAGTGGGTTGCCATTTCCTTCTCCAATGCATGAAAGTGAAAAGTGAAAGTGAAGTCACTCACTGGTGTCTGACTCTTAGTGACCCCATGGACTGCAGCCTACCAGGCTCTTCCATCCATGGGATTTTCCAGGCAAGAGTACTGGAGTGGGTTGCCATTGCCTTCTCCAGAAGGATAATTGCTTTACAGAATTTTGTTGTTTTCTGTCAAACATCAACATGAATCCTGGCAATTTCGATTCCAGCTTGTGAGTCATCCAGCCTGACATTTAGTATGATATGCTCTGCATAGAAGTTAAATAAACAGGGTGACAATATACAGCCTTGATGTACTCCTTTCCCAATTTAGAACCAGTCCATTGTGACATGTCCGGTTCTGTTTCTTCTTGACCTACATATAGGTTTCTCAAGAGGCAGATAATGTGGTCTGGTATTTCCATCTCTTTAAGAATATTCCACAGTTTGTTGTGATCCACACAGTCAAAGGCTTTAGCATAGTCCATGAAGTAGAATAGATGTTTTTTTTGGAATTCCCTTGCTTTTTCTATGATCCAACGAATGTTGACAAATTGATCTCTGGTTCTTCTGCCTTTTCCCCAAGAAAAAGAAATGCAAGAAGGCAAAGTGGTTGCCTGAGGAGGCCTTAAAAATAGTTGAGAAAAGAAGAGAAGCAAAAGGTGAAGGAGAAATGGAAAGATATACCTAACTGAATGCAGAGTTCCAGAGAACAGCAAGGAGAGATTAAAAAAAGCCTTCTTAAGTGAACAATGCAAAGAAATAGAGGAAATCAGTAGAATGGAAAAGACTAGATGTAATGTTAATTTATACTTATTTACTTAATTGTAGACTTAGCTACAATTAATCTCTTCATTGCTTTTTATTCATTCCTACAGCTCTGAGAATTACTTTTCTTTTTCCTGAAGAAACCTCCCTTAGTATTTTTTTTTAAACCAGGTCTGCTGATGTTAAATATTCCTAGATTTCTTTGATCTGAAGATGTCTTTACTTCCCTTTCATTCTTGAAGGATATTTTCAGTGAGTGTAGAACTCTCCGTGGCAAGTATCTTCTTTTGCCACTTTGGAGTCATCATGCCATTAGCTCCTGGCTTCCCTGGATTCTTTTTTTTAAATTGGAGTATAATTGCTTTACAATGTTGTGTAAGTTTCTGCTGTACAACAAAGTAAATCAGCTATATGTACATATATCCCCTTCCTCTTGAGCTTCCCTCCCTCCCCCATCCCAGTCTGCTAGGTCATCACAAGAGCACTGAGCTGAGCTCCTTGTGCTAGACAGCAGGTTCCCACTAGCTATCTGTTTTACGCATGGTTACATATATATATATATATATATATATATATGTCAATGCTATGCTCGCAATTCACCCACCCTCCCCTTCCCCCACTGTGTCTGCATGTCTGTTCTCTACATCTGCATCTCTATTCCTGCCCTGCAAATAGGTTGATCTGTACCTAGTTTGTGTTAAAGGCAGATGCAGGTCTGTACCACATCTTTCAAGGTTATTTGATCTTTCTTAACCCCTGGTCCAGCTGCTTTTAAGACTTTCTCTGTTGCTGGTTTTCAGTGCATTCCTGTGACATGCCTACATGTGGTTTTCTTTTTATTTATCCTGCTTAGGGTTCATTGAGCTTTTTAAATTTCAGTTTTGTCAGCTTTTTCAAATATTGTCAATGATCTCTTCTGAGCGCTTCTATTCCCTTTCTCTTCTCTCCAGCATAACAGTTAAGCCCCTGTTAGACCTTGTAACTGAATCCCCGTGACTCATTCTTTCCTCCATCTTTCTCATCCTTTTGTTTCCTCTATTCATTATTCTGACTTTCTTCTGTTTTTTCCAGTTTACTAATTCTTTCTACCTGTTTCTAACATCAATTCAGTTACTTCCTTTTTCAATTCGGTACCTTTTTGTAGTTTCCATTTCTCTGCCAAAATTCTTCACCTCATCCCATTTCTCTCTCCATATTGAGCAAACTTGTTATGGTCTGTATCTGATGCTGGACTTATCTGGATTACCTGTGGTTCTCTTTCTGTGATCTCTTTTCCTTGCTTTTTGATCATGTTGTCTTTATGATGTCTGTTATTTTTCTCAAACCTACAGAAAAGCTGCAAGAATAGTACAGAGAACTTTCCCCTCGCACTCCATTTGGGAGTATGTAGCCGACATCGTGCTCCATCACTCCCAAATATTTTAGAGTGCACTTCCTACCTGTCAAGGATATTAGTATAGCCATAAAGCACATGGAATTAACATTGATCCATTATTACCATATAATCTATAGACTGCACTCAAGTTTTACTAGAATAATTCAGTATTCAGGTTGCATTTGGTGGCCTCACCTCTTTAGTTGCTTTCCATCTGGAATAATTCATCAGGTTTTCCTTTTGTGACATTGCTGCTTTTGAAGATTGTTATTGTTATTCAATTGCTAAGTGGTGCCCAACTCTTTGAAACCCCATGGACTACAGTATGCCAGTGTCCCCTGTCCTTCACTATCTCCTGGAGTTTGCTCAGCTTCATATCCATTAAGTTGGTGATGCTATCTAAACATCTCACCCTCTGCCTTCCCCTTCTCCTTTTGCCTTCAGTCTTTGCCAGCATCAGAGTCTTTTCTAATGAGTCAGCTCTTCACATTCTGAAGCTCTTAGCGTTGGAACTTCAGCTTCAGCATCAGTCTTTGCAGTGAATATTCACAGTTGATTTCCTTTAGGATTGACTGGTTTGATGATTACAGGGCAGTTTCTCATTTTATCTGATTTCCTCATGTTTAGATTCATGTGATATATCTTTGTGATATATGTTTGATGCATCTATGAGGTATTATTGCAGATGTGATGCTGAGTTTGTCCATTGTATCCTCTGGAATGGTACGTGATTTTGGTTTACTAATAATGTGAACTTTGGTCATTTGATTAAGCTGATTTCTTAATTAGATTTCCCCAACGTAAGGCCCCTCCTTTTTTTCTCTTTGCAAGTAATAAATGTGTTATGGGGGCATAGTATAAGTCTATTGTTTTGCATCAAATTTTTATCCACTAGTTTTTGCAGTCATTGATGTTACTTTCCTGAATTATAGCTATGAATGTCTGTCAAATGGCACTTTTCCAATTACATCATCTTGAATACATTTATTGGTTGCTATTCTGCCATAAAGAAGAGCTTTCTCTTTACCTATCTCTCTATAAATGTATTTGTGTAAGTGTGTATTTGTTTATCCATTCATCCATCTGTTTATCTGTATGGACTCTTAGATTTCTGTGCAGTGGAATTGACTTCATTATTATCTTTTTTTTAATGCTCAAATTATCCTTATCACCATTATCTCACTGGCCAGTGAGAACCCCTTTAAACTGACTTATATTTCTTTTTCGAATCTTTCCATCCATCTTTGAGCTTTTCCTTAATTTCTAGATGAACATGATGTCAAACTTTTCTATGTTCTCCTTGCCCCAGCCCTGGAAGCACCCAGCCCTGATATTTTATAGGGAAGAATGATGTTTAGAGCCTACGTCTTGGTTTTTATGGAGTGTCACTGCTCCCAGGCCTTTCCAGTGAACAGAATTAAGGAATATAGCATATATATAAATTGACATACTACATATATGCACACATCTAAATCTAGATTTATCTGTTATATACATATGTGTATGTGTGTGTGTGTATACATACATACATACATATATGTATGTATGTATTGTTGTTGTTCAATCACTAAGTCATGTCTGACTGTTTATAACCCCATGGACTGTAGCATGCCAGACTTCCCTGTCCTCCACTATCTCCTGGAGTTTGCTCAGATTCATGTCCATTGAGTTGATGATGCCATCCAACCATTGCATCCTCCGTGGCCCCGTTCTCCTTTGTGTGTGTACTAAGTCGCTTCAGTCGTGTCTGACTCTTTGTGACGCTATGGACTGTAGCCCACCAGGCTCCTCTGTCCACGGGATTCTCCAGGCATGAATACTGAAGTGGGTTGCCATGCCCTCCTCCAGGGGATCATCCTGACTCGGGGATCAAATCTGCATCTCCTGCATTGCAGGCCAATTCTTTACCCAATGAGCCACCGGGGAAACCCTTTCCTCCTTTGTGTGTATGCTCAATTGCTCAGTTGTGTCCAACTCATTGTGACCCCATGGACTGCCAGGCTCCTCTGTCAATGAAATTTTCCAGGAAAGAATACTGGAGTGGGTTGTCATTTCCTGCTCCAGGGAATCTTTCCAACCCAGGGATCGAACCTGCGTCTCTTGCATCTCCTACATTAGCAGGCAGATTCTTTACCACTGTGCTACCTGGGAAGTCCCCTCTTCCTTCACACACACACACACACACACACACGTATATATAGTATTAATCATGAGTTAATACCAATACTTACAATTTCTATCTAACAGCATAAATTTTATTCTAACTTTTCTCTCTTCTTTAACAGTAGGAAACCAGACTCCTATTGTCTTCAACGTGTTTGCTTATTTGTTGGATCTCTCTCCTCCCCCTGCCCCATATGTAACCAGTCTTTGGTTGCTGCTGCTGCTCTGTGTGGATGTCTTCCTCACCTCACTTGGCCACTGACCCTCCTGCCCTCTATCCTTACCCCACAAATGCTCCCTCATCTTGCTTGGGCTCTGACTCAGCATTGAGCTTCACCCCCTACACCTTGGCATGGATTTCTTTCTTTCTGTCTTGTCCTGTCTTTTGAATTGAATGGAATTATTCAGAAGGGAAAGAAGGGGAAATAGATACCTGGCTATTTTTGATTTAGCACTAGAAAGTATATATGAAATTATAGAAATAAGATAAGACCTAGAGTTGATGGTAATGATGGTATTGCTCCAGCAAAACATTGTTTCCTTCTATAGGTTCTGTCACGACAGAATTAAGGGACTCTTTTATCTCTTTTTGGCCCAGATTTAGTCATCAGTGACTTCCATAGAAAGAGAAAAGATTATCCTTTGAAATGAGTCTGTTCAGAAATTTAAGTTCCCTTTGAGCCAATTACTATTTTATTCTTTGCCACCATTTAGATTATTAGGATAACTTAGTACTGCATCAAAGCATGATTGTATAATGGGTGTTAGTAAGAACTCAGGATCCTCATACATTCCTGATAGGAATGTAAAACGGTATGTCCATTTTGGAAAACAGGCCGGCAATTCCTCAATGATTCAACATTGTTGTTCAATCACTAAGTTGTGTCCAACTCTTTGCAGCCTCATGGACTGCAGCACGCCAAGTTCCTTTGTCCTCCACTATCTTTTGGAGTTTGCTTAAATTCATGTCCACTGGGTCAGTGATGCTATCTAACTGTCTCATCCTCTGCTGCCCCCTCTCCTTTTGCCTTCAATCTTCCCAGCATCAGGGTCTTTTCAAATGATTCCGCTTTTTGCATCAAGTTGCCAAAGTATTGGAGCTTCAGTTCCAGCATCATCCCTTCCAATGAATATATTTCCTTTAGAATTGATTAGTTTGATCTCTTCACAGTCCAAAAGACTCTCAGGGATCTTTGAAAGCATCAGTTCTTTGGTGCTAGCCTTCTTTATGGTCCATCTCTCACATTCACACATGAATACGAGAAAAAACACAGCTTTGACTATAGGACCTTTGTCAGCGATGCGATGTCTGTGCTTTTCAACATGTTACCCTGTGTCTCAGCAGTTCTACTTCTAGTTATATACCTATGAGGAATGAAAACATGTGTCCATACCAAAGGTTGTACACAGTGTTTATAGCAGCAGTTTCATAATAGCCAAAATGCAGACATGACTCAAATGTAATTCAGTAGATGAATGAGTAAATAAAATGTGGTATATCCATACAGTGGAATATTATTCAGCCATAAGAAGGAATGAAGTACTGATACATGTTACAACTTCAGTGAACCTAAAAGCAATACATTAAGTGAAGGATGTAGACTTTTGATGCAGAAGTCTACATATTCTGTGATCCCATTCATGTCTCCAGAATAGGGAAATTTATAGAGATAGAAAGGTTAGTGGTGACTTATGATGAGGGGGGCAGTTGTGCAGAGGGTGATAGCTAAAATGTCTGTGTTTTTTTGAGATCATGAAATTATTCTAACCTCAACTGTGTCAATGGTTGTACATTTTTGTGCATATATGGATACCAATGAATTGTACACTTTAAATGGGTGAATTATATGGCACATGAATTATAACCCAGTCAAACAGTTTAAAAATTTTATAAAAGGAAAAACATTTATTGTGACTTGCTAGGAACTTGTGTCAAATGGAGACCTTTGAGAGCCAACAGCACAACTTTTCGATAAAATGGAGAGTAGTTACTGCAAAGCAGAGAACCAGTAGAACTGTTTATCTTATAGATTACCTATTAATGTCTATATTTTCTGGCTGTGTAATCTTGGGCAAAGTACTTGAATTTTCATAAGACCAAATTTCCTCCTCTGGGATAGGGACATGCTGGTATCTGTTATTAGACTGTCTATGGAGCTCATATTAATATGATGGCTCATGTCATGTAGCACATTCTACTTAATGGTACTTTGCTACGAGACATGAAGCAACAAGTATCTCTGAGCTCAGTGTCATGTTTTTCTAAATTGTCCTTCCCTTAAAAAAATTATTTATTTATTGTATGGCTTTCTCTAAGTTGGGGCAAGTGGTGTTCACTCTCTAGTTGCGGTGCATGGGCTTCTCATTGTAGTGGCTTCTTCTGCTGCAGAGTACAGGCTCTAGGAACATAAGTTCAGTAGCTGTGGCACATGGGCTTAGTTTCCCCAAGACATGTGGAATTTTTCTGAACCAAGGACTGATCCCATGTCCTCTGCTTTGGCAGGCAGATTCTCAAGCGCTGAACCACAAGGAAAGTTCTACCCTTCCTTTCTACAATGGTTGGCTGTGGTACTCTGCAGCTTTTGGGAGCTGTGGGTAATAACAACTGATGGGTTGACCCTGATTTATCAGAGAATTGGTTCCTAACTCCTCTGGGACTATGAGTCTGCACAAAGTCAGGGAGTCCTCTGAGGGAGGACAATTTAAAGTCTATAGAATTGGAAAGGTGCCAGGGGAAATCTTAAGAATATCGATAGGATCATTGATTTGAAGCAGAGCAAATTTATATCCTTCCTAATCTTAAGAGCTCTCAGCGGACTTTGAAACCTTTCCAGTATAACATGGCATTTAAACTAGTTTTGCCCAAATGACTTTGTGCCAAAATCCCCTCCCCCAACCCAAATCCCTTCCTTTTCCTGCTGACAATTCCACATCTCTTCTTAGATTCCTCTCCAGTACTCTGTCCCATAAGTATTTCCCTGAGGGTATCTGTATGTGATGGCAAGACCTTTCCTGACCCATAATTCACCATGTGATATGTTCCCACTTGGTTGGTTAATTATTCTTTGTGTTTATCACATGTGCGGAGATTCTGAGTGGTTTCTCACACTGTCTCCTCCTGCCTCCCCTCCTCCCCCACGACTTTCCTTTATTCCTTCTTCCTGTAGCCAGCATAGTGTCAGGTGTCAAAGAGATATTCAATAAATGATCTTTATCAGCACAGAGGTAACAAAAGTCCTTAAGTCAGTTACTGTCTTCTCTAGGCTTACTTGCTTTTGACTTTTATCTTTGGAGGTGTGTTTGGTACCTGAACACATCTCTGTGAAGAATAATAGTCTTATATTGTCAATGAATGCAGACCAGGGCTGAGCAGCAGGAGCGCGTGCATTTCACATAAAGGGGGACCTGCTGTTCCAGTTTATTCCCAGCATGAGATACACAGGCTCAACAGCAGCAAGTTGGACTTCTTTTTTATTTATTTATTTAATTTTGGCTGTGCTGGGTCTTGGTGGCTGTGTGGGCTTTTCTCTAGGTGCAGCCATCAAGGGCTACTCTTCTGTTGCGGTGCTCATTGTGGCTTCTCATTGTGGCGGCTTCTCTTGTTGCAGACCGTGGGCTCTTGGGTGTGCAGGCCTCCGTAGTTACAGTGCTTGGGCTCAGAAGTTGTTGTGCACAGGCTTAGTTGCCCTGAGGCATGTGGAACCTTCCTGGACCAGAGATTGAACCCATGCCCCCTGAATTGGCAGGCAGATTCTTAACTGCTGGACCACGAGGGGAGTCTTAAGTCTGATTTCTGAAAAAAATTGAAATCTAGATGTCTTAAAATGTTGACCAGCAACTCTAAAATGTTAGCATTGACAACATAGTATGGGGGAATGAACAGGACAGGAGAGAGCCCAGGAATAGACTCACGTAAATGGAAATTTGATAGATAATGATAGTGATGTTGAAGCAGGGAAAAGATGGGGTGGGAAAGATGTTTGGGGGAAACTGTTCACAATCTTGACAAAAATAAAACCGTATCTTACCTTATACCGGGTATAAAAGCACTCTCCAGATAGACAAGGACTAAATGTAAAAAGTAGAACCATAAAGGAGGCTGACTTCACAGCCCAGAAGAAGGGAAGGATATTTTAAGCAAGGCCTTCAAAACAGATAAGTCAGAAGAGCCATGGATCTGACCATATTAAAGAGAAGTATTTCTCAATAAGAAAAGACACCATGGTCAGAATTAACAGTTGGGCAAAGATATTGGCAAAGTTTAAATGGATATCTAGCAAAGTGAGGGAACCTACTGTGCAAATCAATAAGAAAGTCAAATATAGAAAAACGACTAGAAAAATGAGCAAAGGCTGTGAACAGGCAATTTCCTGAAGAGGAAGCCTCTGGTTAATAAGCTTTCCATGAAGTGCTCAGTTTACTAATAAGTAAGGAAATCAAGTCAAATCAATGAACTGTAACTTTATACCCATTTGATCACCCAACTTCCTAATACTTGCCAATGACAATTATGGGCAAAGATGTGGGGAAGTAGGAACCCATGTGTGGTCCCAGTGAGCAGGTGAACCGGCAGAACCATCCTGGAGTAGTACTTGGCAGCACTGAATGAAATTAAATTTGTATGTGTCTTCGAGTAAGTCCATTCCTGGGTATGAAACCAGCGAACTTCTTGCACAGATCCATTCCTCCCAGTTTATGCCCCTTATCCTGGTATAATTACTAATAGTGGTTCCATTCATGCACTGTCAAAGTGTTCTGATTTGGATGATGTATTGATGACTAACCATTAGGTGGCATCATTACTGTGTTGGCCACATTTACAGGGCATAGGAGACAACTCAGGTACCTGGTACTAAGGGAGCAGACAGAGGAAAATGTGTGGAATTTAGTATATTAAACAGCTTGTAGCAGTGAGAAGGGAAGTACAGAGAAGGGAAGGGAGAAGCATGGTTTTCCAAACAAAAGGCATCGGCAGGGTGAATTAGTATGTAAAGGATTACTTTGGATTCTTTTTAAAGATTATTTTTAAAGAACAGTTTTAGGTTCGCAGCAAAATTAAGAACAAGGTACAGAAATTGCCCGTATATCCCCTCCCTTCACATATGCACAGCCTCCCCACATAATCAACAGCCCCCAGAGTGGTACATTTGTTACAGCTGATGCACCTACACTGATACAGCATCAGCACCCAAAGTTTATAGTTTACATTAGGGTTCACTCTTGTACCTTCTGTGGGTTTGAATAAATATATAAAGACATGTGGGGCTTCCCTGGTGGTTCAGTGGTAAAAAATCTGCCTGCCAGTGCAGGAGACACGAGTTCCGCCTCTGGTCCAGGGAGATCAGTTGGAGAAGGAAATGGCAACCCACTCCAGTATGGGGTCACAAAGAGTTCAACACCACTTAGCGACTGAATATCACTTGGCTTCCCTCATAGCTCAGTTGGTAAAGAATCCACCTTCAGTGCAGGAGACCCTGGTTCAATTCCTGGATCGGGAAGATCCCCTAGGAAGGGATAGACTACCGACTCCATTATTCTTGGGCTTCCCTTGTGGCTCAGCTGGTAAAGAATTTGCCTGCAATGTGGGAGACCTGGGTTCAATCCCTGGGTTGGGAGGATCCCCTAGAAAAGGGAAAGGCTACCCACTCCAGTAATCTTGCCTGGAGAATTCCATGGTCTGTTTAGTCCATGGGGTCACAAAGAGTTGAACACGACTAAGTGACTTTCACTAGCGACTGAACGACAGCACCACCACAATGACACGTATCCATCACTATGATATCATGAGAGAATTTTTACTGCCCTAAAAATCCTCTGTGCTCCCTGCATTCACCCTCCATTCCAAATTCAGCTTGGAGTTTTTTTTTTCTGGTGGTGGCATAGTAGCCCATTGCTCAGATGCATTGAAACTTCCATAGCCACCCAGAGTTGGGAAGCCAACCCATTTCACATCCTGTGTATGGTTTCTGCAGTTATCAAGTGATCTGGTCTTCTCCTGACCTTAGTCCTTAGTTGTCTTACACCTGAGTGGTCAGAGAGAATGTTCTCTGATGTCTTATACTTTCATGACCTGGAGAAGAACCTCTTTTGTATGAGAAAGGGGATCCTCAATGGTTCAAGCTGCTGTAAACCATAAACATGAAGTAGGCTTCATTTTACTCCTTATTTCAAAGCTTCTTCTGCCTTGCCTTAACCATGCCAGGTTATGTTCCAGCATCAAGGAGCGGTGCCTCTTTGGTGACAAAGGGTTCTGATGGGAAGGGCTTCTGTGTGAGAGCCTTTCTGGAACTTTGGAACTTCGCTATTCTGTTCTTGAGATACAGAAAGTAAGCAATGTTTGAACCAAAGTCCTCCTGGGGAAAAACATGGGTGTTTTGACTGTTGTTGCTGCGCTGTCACTCTCTCTCTCTCTCCTGGCGAAAGTGGTGCTGCCAGGGTTGCAGCCAGATCCCCAGTGGAAGTATCCAAAATGCTGGCTGGAGATGTTGCTACGTCTCACAAGTTAGCAGCTTTGTGATCAGCAGATGGGATAGCAGGATAAAGACACAGCACCCTCAGAAACAGCTGTTGTAACCATGGGAGAATTATTTCTCCCTGCCTTTCTCCCTTTACAGAGAAACTGCCCTTGGGGGTCGGGGCAGGGGACTGGACTGGTGGCTCTCTGCACAAAATAGGCCTGGTCTGGCAAAGATGAAGCACCCGGACCATTTCTGTGTCACTGGAGTGACATGGGGGATGGATGGCATTTTCCCTCTCTTCTCTTCTTGATCTTTGGATTTTATTGCTGGCATTGTCTTCTCCTGTTTTGTTCTGGTTCTTCCTGGGCTGTGGGCATGAAGAGGTTACAGCGGCCGAGAGCCTCTGGGCTGAGTTAGCACTTCCCTCTGCATCCACAAATCTCTCCAAGTAACGGACATGGAAAGGGGGTGGCGGGCTGGGCAGGGGGAAGGCCGGCTGCCGTAGGTGGGACCAGGCTCCTTAACCACGTCTCATTCCCCTCCCTACAGCCCGGAGAGGAAGGGGACGAGGAAGGGAACAGCATCCGTCTGGAGTGAAGGATGAGCCGCGGGCACGTCGGTGGTCCAGAGCTGCAGAGTGCCCGCGCTGCGCCCGCCTCCCGCGCGCTCCTCGTCTGCATCTGGCCGCCCGCCCCGGGGCGCGCGGACCCGGGACAGCCGCGCTCGGGCTGCGGGAGGACGGAGACCAGGGCCCGTGCCGCAGGAGCCGCGGGCCTGCGAGGCCGGGTCCCCGGGGAGCCTGGGGCAGCCTCGCTCGCGCCCTCCCTCCTGGCAGGAGCCGCCGCGGAACCGGCTGCGCGTTTCCTGCAGCAGCCGGCGCTGGGACGCGGCCGGGCCGAGCTCTCCCCGGTGGCCCCCGGGCTGAGCGGCTCCCCGGACCCGCGGCCTCTGCCAGGTGACTCAGTCACCCCGACCCCGGCCCAGAGGAGGCAACTTCTGCGGAGGGAAAACTTAGATTCTGCTTTAGCATCTAACTCCTTTCGCTGTGCAAGCTCTGCAGAGCCCCAGAGGGTGTCATTTTGCACTTGACCGGTATTTGAGAAAAACTGCAGGGACTCGGCGGCGAGAGGAAGAACCTTGTAAACTTTGGGGGCGGGGACATTTTCTTGGAAGTGACAAGTCGCCTCCGACCTACAGTTCTGGGCCAGTGACGTCATCCTCGGCTCAGCGGCTCTGAAGGGTCTGGACGCAGCCAGGGGACCAACACGAAAGACCCCCGGAGAGCCATGGAATCCACGCTGGCGACATCCAGTTCCGCAGCCGGCCCGGTCACCTTCTCCCACGTCTTTGGTCAGCAGTGCCAACTTATGGAAGCAGGTAGGAAGCGTGTCCTGGGGGCAGTGGGCGCTCTCCAGGGGCCCCAGGGCTGGAGGCCCAGGTGTGTCTCATCTGTGTCGTGCTGTAATTTGGAATGTGAGGTTCAGCTAGCTAGTGGCATGCTTGCCAGGCATGTCCACTTTAAAGTTTCTAGGATGTGCCAGGAGACTGAATTGCTGCCTGGACAGGGCAAGTGAGGCACCCTTTGATCTCACCACCTCTTTTCTTTGTGGCTACCTGGAGGATGTGGGAGGGTACGTCAGGAGAGTCTGATGACACAGGGGCTGTGGTAATATTTGGGGGCAGGTGCCAGTCCTAGACAATATAGTTGCCTTTTTGTCCTCTTGTCTCTTTGCTGCTAAACCTCTCTGCTGCTAAGAGTGGTGGTTAAGCCATGGCATTCCGAGCGCCACTGGAGTAACTTAGGTACTCCTAAGAGGGTCTGCCCTGAGCAGTGTCTCCCAGCCCTGGGCTCCACTGTGGGCATTCCTCTCTAGCCTTGGCTCTTCCATAGAAACCTCACCTTTCCTGTAGAATGGAAAACTTGGTGTGGGCTGCAGCCTTACTCTGTGCCAGCCATCTTGCCAGTTTGGGCAGTCGGCTACAAAGAAAACTGGAGTCGGGGGAGTAGCTTGGTGCAAATAGTCACTGTGGTGGAACCCACAGGCTGGTGCTTGATCCATGATTTCAATTATGTTGGAGTCATAGGACATAGGCTGCCTGCTTTCTCAGAGTTCATTCCTGCTATTGGGAAAAGGGCCATGTGTTTCCTCAGTGGTTTCCTGGAAATGAAAGTGTTAATTGTGCATTTGTGCTGTGAATCTCTGGAAGGTGGTGAGGAGAGCACTGCATTTAGGAGTCTGGGGCTTGAGTCGGTGTCAGTGGTGGCACAACCTTGGAAATGACAGACCCTACCCCTATCCACTTCCCTTGGGAATCTGTCTCCAGCTGCAAAACAAGAGAACTGGACTTGAGCTGCCTGGTCCTTCCAGGCCTTAGATTCTGTGAACTCAGAGGAGCCCAGTGCAATGGAGAAAGTGAACTTGAACAGTGTTCAAGGATGGGATGTATTTGCACAAGTGGAAGCTCATAGACTAAGTGAATGAGGGCTCTGGGGTGGACTGCCTGGCTTTGAGTCCCAGCTTCACCTGGTACACGCTGTGTGACCTCAGGCATGTTACTTAGCTTCTCTGTGCCTATAAAGTGGGGATAGTAGACACTGCCTCATAGAGTCATTGCAGAGATTCAACATGTTAATACACACATGGAAAGCCTTAGGACGGAGCCTGGTGCCTAGCCAGCACAGTTTTAGTGTCAAGTGTTTTTTAATGTTTCTAGGAGGTGTGAGGGCTTCCCAGGTGGTACTTGCTAGTGGTAAAGAACCCACCTGCCAATGCAGGAGATGTAAGAGACTTGGGTTCAATCCCTGGGTCAGGATGATCCCCCGGAATAAGGCATGGCAACCCACTTCAGTATTCTTGCCTGGAGAATCCCATGACAGAGGAGCCTGGTGGGCTACAGTCCATAGGATTGGAAAGAGCTGGACACGACTGAAGTGACTTAGCACAGACAGGAGGCATGGGGGGCTCTGGGCAGGCATCCTTCCAGGGCCTAGTCAAGGCATATCTGTTTGCTGAGAGCATAGCTGCCCATGATTATAGAAGATCAAAGTGCTGATCACCACCCCCACCCCATGGCAGCTTAATTCTGGTTTGTCTCCCACTCTATATATACTTGAGGAATATTTGACCTGCAATAGCTTAAGTGCCTTTCCTGCTGTTATACATAAGAAGGAGGACTTGAGATTTTCCTGAAGTTTCACACACCTTTCTGCTTCTCTGGAGTTACTGTGGGAAGGCAGATGATAGATTTCTAGAAGACCTCAGCGCTGTCCCCTGTGGCTTTATCCTCTAAGCTTTTGGAGGCATCCAAGCCTAAATCAGGTCATGGAATTCTCTGTCTCCTTAAAAGAAATCCTTTACGTCAAGCGAGCAGTGCAACATGGAATAATAATGACCAGCAGTCTCAAGGGAGAGCTCTCTCCCTGAAGACAGGCAAGGAGGAATAATTAACCTCCAAGTCAAAAGCCCTCACTCAGTTAGGTGAAGGGGGTTGAGAGCAAACACTGAGATGTCTCCAAGCAAGGTGTTTGTAGTCCAGTAGGTATCACAAACGAGATCTTAAATGAATGTGAAAATGCTTCCATAACTCCAGGGGCTCACAGGGGCTTTGTTCATCACATCTGTTCTCGAGTGAGAGACACACATATTCACTGAGTACCTACTGTGTGCTTCCTCTGCACAATGCCAGGAACCACCGAGTCTGAAGAGTAAGTTATAGCCTTTATGTGAGTAGATGATGATCTAGTTAGTGGTAAATGTAAAAGCATATTGAAGAAAAGAGAATTATGTAGATTGTGACTTTTAAATGGTTCTGTTTCTGAACAAACATTCCTATATATTTTACATAAACTCTCTTAATTTTCAAAAATCTTAACCAGGTCATGTGAAAGGGCTCAGACCTGAGAATTTGGCTCAGACACGTGCTTTCTTCCTGGCACTTTTGTGCTACATGGTGTCTTGGTTTTCTCATATCCTATGCCATTGCACCATACACACATCTTTGTTGCTTTGGGAAGCATTTAGAGTGGATCTGAAAGTCCTAAGAAGGACAGAGTTCCCACTGTGTGTCCGGATCCATGGCACCTGATCATAGTAGGGAAGATCACACCTGCCTCCTCTTCATGGCCGCCTTGCGGGGAGATGCGTATTTCCTACTTAATGGGTGAAGTTTAGATGTTGGCAAAGGTGGGATTTAAACCTTAGGCCACCCCAAAGCCTGTACCCCAAAAAGGCAATCCCATGGCTTCTGCAAAGAGTCTTTTCAAAAAAACTATGCCTGTATTTCTGAAGGATTTGGAGGAAAGGGTAGCATTTTGAATCTTTCATGGTCTTTGATGCTGTTGCTCACCCTTTTCCCTCTCCAGGGTCCCTCACCCCACTTCAGAATGGGTCATACTATGACATTCTCTTCTCTTTCTAACCCCCAACTCAAATTTCTTCCCCTTTCCTTTGGCCCTAAAATGGTAGGTGAGATGTTAATCTGACCAGGCAAGAATGACTGATGGGGCCACCATTCTCCAGTCTTCTTGCCTGGCCTTCTTCAGGTGGGAGCCTGAGGCCACATTCCCACTAACTGACCTCACAGTATCCTGCATCACTCTGGCTTCCAGCTATTTCTTGCATTTTACTGAGAATGTTGGGAGACAGTCTTGGGGGATGGACTATATAGACTCAAGCTGGTACACTGCTGGTCTCTGTAGCTAAGTAACTCCTTTTTATCTCCTCTTTGGACCCCTTCCCAGGTGACTAAGTGGTAAAGAATCTGCCTGCTGTTGCAGGAGACACAAGAATTGCAGGTTTGATCCCTGAGTCGGGAAGATCCCTGGAGAAGGAAATGGTGACCCACTCCACTATTCTTGTCAGGAAAATGACAGAGGAGCCTGGTGGACTACAGTCCATATGTGTGTGCTAAGTCACTCCAGTCGAATCCGACTCTTTGTGACCCTATGTACTATGGCCTGCCAGGCTCCTCTGTCCATGGGATTCTCCAGGCAAGAATACTGGAGTGGGTTGCTATGCCCTTCTCCAGGCCTACAGTCCATGGATTGCAAAGTATTGGACATGGCTAAGCACAAGCACGCACATCCTTGGACCCCAAAATGTTTGACCAAGGTGCCACTCTGACCCTGGTGTTTGGTCCTGTCTCTGCTGAGGGCTCTTGACTCATCCCTCAGCCTAACATTCTGTTGTTTGGGGGACTCTAGCTTGCAGGTGAGGGCTTCTGGGGCTTTATATCTTGCTGGGACTTGCTAAGCTGCCCCTGTGTCATCCTGGTTGAAATCCTGCCTGTCCCATTTGAGTGGAAAGCATTTCCACAGGGTTACTGTGCTTGACCAGAAGGATTAAAGTCATTCTGTCCAATATGTCCTGCTGACGCTGCAGGAATCCAGGCCCAGCTCAAGTGGGAGGGTGGATGTGAGGAGAGGGCAAGAAAGTGACAAGACCTGATTACCTGGATGCTACTGTTCTGCATACCTCTGAATTGCAGCTCAGAAGTCACTCACAAGGTTCCCTATTTGCACCATCATTTCTGGATAAGCCCCTAGCTCCTTACCATGCAGAAACTCAAAATAAATGCAAGTCATGTCTGTCTGTCTGTCTGACAAGTCAGGTCGGTACCTGGAGCCAGGGTCTGGTCATCTTTTGACTTTACTGCCTTGCTCCTTCTGAAGGCTATCAGCTGAGCCACCTTTCCTGCCTTTTGAACAATATAGGAATCCATCTGGGTATATAACCTATATGTACTTGGAAGCCACTTGCCATAGTTGGAACCAAGAGAGGAGAGAACTAGATTTATGGCATCTGCTGTGAGGTGAACATGTTGGTGGTTTTGCAAAAATTAAACAGATAAACATGAGCCAAGAGGAGAGTCTTGATTCCTATCTTTTCATCTATGGGTATGGGAACACAGCTTTCAGGTTTCCGTTTAGATCCCCAAGGGGTGGTCATCTAGGACCTGCCTGGCTGTTTCTCCAGTGTGAATTGTATGTTTTGACATTCGCAACAAAGAATTACCATAGTGTATACTGGCAATTGAGTATAACCATAGCAGATACTTATTGGGTGCTCATTCTGGGATTGTCATTATGCTAAGTGCTTACGTGATATCTAGTTTCATCCTTGTCACATCCTCATAAGGCAAATGAAATCATCCCCATTTTATAGATGAGAAAGCTAAGGCCCATAAAGGAAAGGAAGGTTAGTGGTTGATCCAGGATTCGAATTCAAGGCATCTGGATCCCAAGTATCTACTCTTTCCTGTTCTTCTATCTAGACTCTGTCAAATTTCCTAGCTCCCCCAGGAATTTATCTCCAGAAATGCTTGTTGAACATCTGTGCCAGAAAATGTTTGCTGAATGAATGTGGAGTCTGCAGTAACCAGAGGTACCGAAGATAAATACTCTCCATCTTCCAGGAGTTTGTAGCTTAAAGTGGGAGTGGCCTGTGTCTTCTGTGTTTTCACACTACTATTCATAGCGTGTTGTGTTGTGATTCCTGTTCTTCAGTGCCTTCTTCATTAGACCCTCAGCTTTCTGAGGTTAGGAAACGTCATCTTGGTTGCCTTGGAGTCCTCCAGACCTCAGATGGTGTTTTCAACAGGAAGACATTGACAGGTCTGTGTTAAGTCAAATCCTTTTATAGGATGGCTGTCATCCCCACGAGACGCTGTTAGCACAATAGAATGGTGCTTGTGGAATCTGGCAAAGCAAAACCATGATTATGGTCACTCTTCTTCTCAAGACTGATTCTTTCAAGTGAGCTTGTGGAATCAAGGGTGGTGGGGAAAGCAGTTTATCCCAATAGTCTCTTGGGCTGATCAAGTTGAATACTTTAAAAAAATAATAATTTTGTTTATTTTTGGCTGTACTGGGTCTTCACTGCTGCTCGTGTCTAGTTGGAGTCAGTGGGAGCCACTCTATAATTGCAGTGTGGGCTTCTTATTATGGTGGCTTCTCTTCTTGCAGAGTACAGGCTCTAGGGCATGTGGGCTTTGGTGTTTGCAGCTCCCAGGCTCTGGAACACAGGCTCAGTAGTTGTGGCACACAGGCTTAATTGCTCTGAGGCATGTGGAATCTTCCCAGATCAGAGATCGGAGACGTGTATTCTGCATTGGTTGGCAGATTCTTTACCACAGAGCCGACAAGGAAGCCCTCAAGCTGAATACTTTCGGGGGGGGGGGGCGGTCCTAAGATGGCAGAGGAATAGGACGGGGAGACCACATTCTCCCCCACAAATTCATCAAAAGAACATTTGAACGCTGAGAAAATTCCATAGAACAACTTCTGAACTCTGGCAGAGGACATCAGGCACCCAGAAAAGCAGCCCATTGTCTTTGAAAGGAGGTAGGACAAAATATAAAAGATAAAAAGAGAGTTAGGGATGGAGATCCAGCCCAGGAAGGGAGTCTTAAAAGAGAAGTTTCCAAACACCAGGAAACCCTCTCACCGGCGGGTCTGTGGAGAGTCTTGGAATCTCGGAGGGCAACGTAACCTGGAGGAAAAACAAACAAACAAACAAACAAACCCCACAGATTACGTGCCTAATGGCAACTCCCAGCAGAGAAGTACCCCAAACACTCGCATCCTCCACTCAATCTGAGGGATCTAACATGAGATAGCAACCAAAACTGTGGGATAGCCAGAGAGAGAGAGGGGGAAAAAAAAAGGTTGAATACTTTCAACTCCAGGCTCTTCAAGGGAAAGCAGTTTATTGCTGGGCATGGCGCACAAAAGAGGTGGCACCTGCCACTCACTGCCTTCCTCCAGCATCTCCTCTGTGCCTAACCTTCCATATTCAGTTTAAAGATAGGGTTTTCTCAGCATCCTGGTGATCTCTATAGGGTGCAAGTACTGTCAGTGACACCCCTGGATCATACCTTGACCTCAGGAGTTCCCACCAATGGTGCTTGTTTGAGAAGAAAGCAACAGGGGTGAGCTGGTCCTTACATGCTTGGAATAAGCAGCCTGTATAAAAGCCCCAGCCTTTGAGCAGCATGGTCTTCCCACCATTGTTATATCAGAAGCAGAGCTTGGTTTCTAATTGGTCTGTTTCTTCAGAGACTTACTCATCAGAGGCAGGGACACATGGTTGTAAGATCTCAATTCAGATCAGATCAGATCAGTCACTCAGTCGTGTCCGACTCTTTGCGACCCCATGAATCACAGCACACCAGGCCTCCCTGTCCATCCCCAACTCCCAGAGTTCACTGAGACTCATGTCCATCGAGTCAGTGATGCCATCCAGCCATCTCATTCTCTGTCGTCCCCTTCTCCTCTTGCCCCCAATCCCTCCCAGCATCAGAGTCTTTTCCAATGAGTCAACTCTTTGCATGAGGTGGCCAAAGTACTGGAGTTTCAGCTTTAGCATCATTCCTTCCAAAGAAATCCCAGGGCTGATCTCCTTCAGAATGGACTGGTTGGATCTCCTTGCAGTCCAAGGGACTCTCAAGAGTCTTCTCCAACACCACAGTTCAAAAGCATCAATTCTTTGGCACTCAGCCTTCTTCACAGTCCAACTCTCACATCCATACATGACCACAGGAAAAACCATAGCCTTGACTAGACGGACCTTTGTTGGCAAAGTAATGTCTCTGCTTTTCAATATGCCATCTAGGTTGGTCATAACTTTCCTTCCAAGGAGTAAGCGTCTTTTAATTTCATGGCTGCAGTCACCATCTGTAGTGATTTTGGAGCCCAGAAAAATAAAGTCTGACACTGTTTCCACTGTTTCCCCATCTATTTCCCATGAAGTGATGGGACCGGCTGCCATGATCTTCATTTTCTGAATGTTGAGCTTTAAGCCAACTTTTTCACTCTTCACTTTCACTTTCATCAAGAGGCTTTTTAGTTCCTCTTCACTTTCTGGCATAAGGGTGGTGTCATCTGCATATCTGAGGTTATTGATATTTCTCCCGGCAATCTTGATTCCAGCTTGTGTTTCTTCCAGCCCAGTGTTTCTCATGATGTACTCTGCATATAAGTTAAAGTAAACAGGGTGACAATATACAGCCTTGATGAACTCCTTTTCCTATTTGGAACCAGTCTGTTGTTCCATGTCCAGTTCTAACTGTTGCTTCCTGACTCGCATATACATTTTTCAAGAAGCAGATCAGGTGGTCTGGTATTCCCATCTCTTTCAGAATTTTCCACAGTTTATTGTGATCCACACAGTCAAAGGCTTTGGCATAGTCAAGAAAGCAGAAGTAGATGTTTTTCTGAAACTCTCTTGCTTTTTTCATGATCCAGCGGATGTTGGCAATTTGATCTTTGATTCCTCTGCCTTTTCTAAAACCAGCTTGAACATCAGGAAGTTCACAGTTCACATATTGCTGAAGCCTGGCTTGGAGAATTTTGAGCATTACTTTACTAGCGTGTGAGATGAGTGCAATTGTGCGGTAGTTTGAGCATTCTTTGGCATTGCCTTTCTTTGGGATTGGAATGAAAACTGACCTTTTCCAGTCCTGTGGCCACTGCTGAGTTTTCCAAATTTGCTGGCATATTGAGTGTAGCACTTTCACAGCATCATCTTTCAGGATTTGAAAGAGCTCAACTGGAATTCCATCACCTCCACTAGCTTTGTTTGTAATGATGCTTCCTAAGGCCCACTTGACTTCACATTCCAGGATGTCTGGCTCTAGGTCAGTGATCATACCATCGTGATTATCTGGGTCATGAAGATCTTTTTTTGTACAGTTCTTCTGTATGTTCTTGCCATCTCTTCTTAATATCTTCTGCTTCTGTTAGGTCCATACCATTTCTGTCCTTTATCGAGCCCATCTTTGCATGAAATGTTCCTTTGGTATCTCTGATTTTCTTGAAGAGATCTCTAGTCTTTCCCATTCTGTTGTTTTCCTCTATTTCTTTGCATTGATCACTAAAGAAGGCTTTCTTATCTCTTCTTGCTATTCTTTGGAACTCTGCATTCAGATGCTTATATCTTTCCTTTTCTCCTTTGCTTTTTGCAATTGCTTGGGTTCAAAACTCAGTTCTGCTGTTCACTAGCTGTGTGACTTTTGGCAAGTACCTTAATCCCTCTGTGCTCTGATTTCCTCATCTGTAAAATGAAGATAATAGTTTACTTCATAGGGTTCTGGGGCCTGACAATGAGTTCATATGTATGATGTGCTTATCACCATGCCTGGCACTGAATGCATTATGTATAAACATCTGCTGTCTATCTTAGCTCAGGTTGTTGTAACAAAATGCCATAGACTGGGTGACTTAAGCAAAAATCATTTTCTTCTTACAGTTCTGGGGACTGAGGAGTCCAAGATGAGGGTGCCAGCAGGTCTGATGTCTGGTGAGAGTCCTCTTCTGGGTTTGCAGACAGCTGTCTTCTCACTGTGTCCTCACATGGTTGAGAGCAGAGAGAGAGCAGGCTCTCCTATCTCTTCTTGCTGCTGCTGCTAAGTCACTTCAGTTGTGTCTGACTCTGTGCGACCCTAGAGATGGCAGCCCACCAGGCTCCCCTGTTCCTGGGATTCTGCAGGCAAGAACACTGGAGTGGGTTGCCATTTCCTTCTCTGGTGCATGAAAGTGAAAAGTGAAGGGTGCTAATCCATTCACAATGGCTCCACCCCCAGGATCTCATCACTCCCCAAGACTCACCATCATCGACAGGTGAATTTGGAGAGGACACAGTTCATAGCACTGTCAGTATTGCTGTTTCTTACGAGCACATCTGCTGTTACTGAGACAAAGTTTATAATTAAATTAAAACATTCCTTATGATCATGTCTTTCAGACTTGTAAAAAGTTCCTACTTCTCCCCTTGGCTAATCATTACAGTTACAACACATACACACGCACACACACACACACAGAATAATGACTCTTTCTTTGACTCCTAAGGTCAAGAATCAACAGTCTATGAGAACTTCCACCCACCGTCACAAAAGCGTGTTTGTTTACGAAAGGTCTCATTGAACCCAGTGTACCTGGGGCAGTTCCTATCTCTCTTTCTGATATAATTTATCAACAGTGTCTACGTTCATTCTCCAGCATGTCCTCATTCACATGATAAAGTATAGGGTCAGCCTTAATAAGGGGCAGCTGAATAAATAAAATTCAAATGTTAGTTGAAATAAGGAGTATCTGATCTTGGAGGAAGCCTTTTAAAGTTAAGAGACAGTCAGTGGAAGAAGCAAATGTTTCGTTTGGAAATAGGGGCCAGTCAAGTCAGGTGAGCTGGGCGCCACTTCTCAGTGGTTCTGGGGAGCCATGTCCCAGCTCTTATTCTCCAAGAGAAACCCAGAGTCCCAATGTTTCCATGAAACCTCCCAGTTCTTGACTGTGTATTACCAGATGAAAGACTGTGGATTCTGGAGGGTCCGACTCTGACAGCTGTGTCCTGTCCACGGGCCACCGGTTGACAGTCTCTGCTTCAAGCCCTCTAATCTCATCAACAGGACTCTGATTTCGGTTCAGAATCTGCTTCTGGTGTGAGTGGTAGGCCTACTGAATGCTGTCCCATTCCCTGCCTTTCCTGGAGTAAACATGAGTAAACTGAGAGGGGTAGATTGAGGCCCCGACTTCGGTCTATATTCTCTTGCATAGCTTCCTGGAGCCGAGGACTGCCCCAGGCCTGGGGACTTCAGAGCCCTTGTTTCTGAGATAGCTTTTGCATTGCAGTAAATACACTTAACTTGAGCTATGGATGTTTCCTCCCTCATCTTAGTCTTAGGAACCTGGAGAAGACTTGGTAGCAGATAGAGAATAGAAACAAATAGAAGGAACACAGTCTGTAGGGTCCAAGACATTCCAGTTTTTGATGTGAGGTTGTGCCAGTCTGGAGTGGGCATTTGGGAGCTATCTTGGAACCATTAGTGCACTGTCCCCAAGCAGCCCAGGTTGGGGGCATCAGGAGTGGATCAGTCTCTCTGCTCTTGATGGTGGTGCAGAAGGCCAAGAGGGGCCAAATCTAAGATTTGGGGAGTTTGTGGGCATAGCTCAGTAACAGGGAAAATGGCCTTTTGTAGGAAAATACATTAGAGACACTGCTGTGCCCTCAGGTTTGCTCTTTAGAAAGTTCTGGAATTAAATGACTGGTGGGTTTCTCATTGGAAGGTAGCTTAGGTGGGAAGAGCCCACCAAGAATGGGGCTGTTAAGGTGCTTTTTCTTGCCCAGGGCATACTTAGTTTTCAGACTTGATCTCATTCTTGGACCTGTTCTCATTAGGTCCTATGTGGTTACTTACTCCAGCTTCTGAAAAACTTAGAGTCAATTTTCCTCTTTAGTCCCAAATACTCTAACAGATAAACTTTACATTGAGGGCAAAGCTTTTACCCAGACAAGCTTCCTCTTGTTGTTCAGTCGCTAAGTCATGTCAGCTCTTTGCAACACCATGAATGGCAGCATGCCAGGTTTCCCTGTCCTTCACTAACTCCCAGAGTTTGCTCAAACTCATGTCCATTGAGTCAATGATGCTATCTAACCATCTCATCCTCTGTCATCCCCTTCTCCTCCCACCTTCAATCTTTCCCAGCATCAGGGTCTTTTCCAATAAGTCAGCTCTTCGCATCAGGTGACCAAAGTATTGGAGCTTCAGCTTCAGCCTCAGTCCTTCCAATGAATATTCAGGGTTGATTTCCTTTAGTATTGACTGGTTTGATCTCCACTGTCCAAGCTCCCTCAGCCCTTCTCCAAATGGAATGGCTGTAGGTGTAAAAAATCTGAAGGAAAAGCACATTCATCTGTGAGGATCCTCCTCTGATGTGGCTGGTGGGTGAGTGAAGGCCTGCCCACAGTGGGAATTGCCAGACAGCAAAAAGTGAGGAAGATTTCTATACAGGTCAAAGGGAAAGTGAAAGTCACTCAGTTGTGTCCGACTCTTTGCAACCTCATGGACTGTACAGTCCATGGGATTCTCCAGGCCAGAATACCGGAGTGTGCAGCCTTTCCCTTCTCCAGGGGATCCTCCCAACCCAGGGATCGAACCCAGGTCTCCTGCATTGCAGGCAGATTCTTTACCAGCTGAGCCACAACAGAAGCCCAAGAATACTGGAGTGGGCAGTCTATCCCTTCTCCAGCGGATCTACCTGACCCAGGAATTAAACAGGGTCTTCTGCACTGAGCTATCAGGGAAGTCAACAGGAAACCTCAAGGCAATAGGATTACTTGAAGTCTTAAAACCAACAATGTGATGTTTGGACTAGGGGAGATTGTAAAAGTCCTGCTGTAAAAGACCGTGAATGTGTAAAAATAATATAACAATGATGTACTAGGATTCCCACCTTCCCATTCCTGTCCCCACCTGTTATAGTGGTGACATTTGGACCTTGACAAATAACCCATTTCTAGTTTTGTTATGGTCTTAAACCACATCATTCTTTTGGACATTGGCTCTTTTGACCAATTCCAATCTCATCTGTCTTTCTAAGGATGTAAGGACTGAGCTGGATGAAACAGACACAGTCTAGTTTTTTCCCCAGAAAGGTAAATGTGCTTTCATGGGTCCTTTATATTAACTGTCCTCCCTAGAGCCCTATTTACTTTTTGTTTTAATCTGTAGAGTCTAGTGTCAGCGCCATGAGAGGAGGGAGACCCAGCCTTGAACATCAAAGGGACCATCAGTCCAGCGATCTCCCATCTAAGGAAGAAGACAAAGCCATGAGGTAGCCAAGTACCCAGGCTGGGCTCCACTTGCATTTCAGGACTTCTTGAAACTTGAAATCTTCTCTTTGATCTTTCTGAAGTCATTATCAGTTACCCATAGTGAGGACAAGTTAGGACACTTGAAGAGAGGGCTGGTTAGAGAGCAGGAGTACAGGGAGAAGAGGGGAGGTTGTTTTCCTCCCTGCTGGTCCAGAGAGCTAGAAGGGTGATGTGATGCAGGAAGACAGCCAATTTTGGGAGAGATGGTAGCTTGGCCTTATTTCCTAGGTTAGAAGTGAATCTAAAAAGGAATTTATGCAGTGGGTTCTGAATTTCTGCAGTGACTGCAGCCCTAGTTGGGAACCCCAGGGGAGACAGGACTCCAGAGAGTGGTCAGAGCTCCCCAGCTTTGGTCATAAGAGACATGTGGGCCATCCCTCAGGGCTCTAGGAGACCCAGGTGTCTACCAGGGAACACAGAAAGACCTGTTTGGGGACAAGGCAGGGCCTACCACCTGCTCAGTGTTCCGTATGAAGCCTCCTGCATGGAAGAACTAGGATTTGGTCTAGCCAGAGGAGTGGAGGCTGGGGAGACAGGGGCCAGAGCTTGGACATGTCCTGGGATGCTAGAGGACACACACCGTCACCAGCACAGAGGAAATCTATAGCATAGAGACAGGTAGCAAAGGAAATAGTCCCCTAGAAAGAGGACCCTCATACCTTCTTCCAGCCTCCAATGGTCAGCACACCCACTGCCAGTTCAGCAGTGGAGTATTGACTAGAGAAAGCCAGGGTTTGAAGAGTTGCATTCTAGAGACCAGGCCAGTGATAGGCGAGATGATCGTATGTGTTTGGGACCAGAAAGGACTATAGAAGGGTCTCCATATTTTTTAGTATCACTGTATCTAGTGTTACTAAATTAGACCAATTGGATGTAGATTTCTAGGTTGGCTTATTCTTCTCTCAGCGTTTTGGGTATGATATTCTTCTGGCTTCTATTGTTGCTGTTGACCTATATTAATTTTGGAGCTATTTTTCTTTAGGGTATCTGCCTTTTCTATGAATTCATTTTTAAAATATTTGTCCTGGAAGCTATGTAGTTTTACTACATGTCTGGCAATGGATCTAATTTTATTCATCCTGTTTGGGGTTTGTGTTTCTCAGATCTGAAGATTGATGTCTCAGTTCTAGAAAATATTAAGCCATTTATTTCTTTGAACACTGATTCTCTCCCATTCTTTCTATCCCCCTAGCCCATCTTAGAAAATATTGAGAGACCTGAGTTGAACTTCTCCATCTGACTTCTTTTTCATATTTTCCATTTTTGTCTTTTGACTGCATTCTGGATAATGAATTAAACACTATCTTCTGGTTCATTAATTTTCTTTCTGGCTCTTCTAATCTTCAGCCTAATTGAGGCAATCAATTTTTCATTTAATGTCTTTCTTTTTTGGCTATGCCACGTGACTTGTGGGATCCTAGTTCTCCGACAAAGGGTGGAACCTGGTCTCCCTTTTCCAGTGGAAGCAGTGTCCACAGGGAATTCCCCATTTACTGTCTCTCTTTTTCAAATTTCTTGAAGTTCTATTTGAGTAGTTTTCAAATCTTCCTGGTATTCTTTTTAACAAAGTAATCTCTTGTCTTATTTGCTTTTGATTTTATCTTTAATATATTTAACCATTTAAAATCACATTTATCTTGTAAAGGAATTTGATAAATACATTTCTGACATTCTTGAGTACAGTTCTTCTGTTTCTCTCTTGATTCATGTCCAGAATAGCTTATGACCTCGTGTACTTTGTACGTTTGGATTCTGAGCTCATGTTTGGGGTTTATCAGTGAGATATCATGTTATTGTAGATGATATGAATTTTTGAGCTGGGGATTTCCTCAATCCTCCCAAGTAGTATAAATTTAAACCCAAACCCATTTGAGGGCCATTTTGGGATAATGAGCAATTATGAGATCACCTTGTCTCCGACCTCAGTCCAGGACTCAGACCCTGTCTCCCTTTGCTTGTGTGCAGGACCCTTATCCCAGAGAAGGCAATGGCACCCCACTCCAGTACTCTTGCCTGGAAAATCCCAAGGATGGAGGAGCTGGGTGGGCTGCAGTCCATGGGGTCGCTAAGAGTCAGACACGACTGAGTGACTTCACCTTCACTTTTCATGCATTGGAGAAGGAAATGGCAACCCACTCAAGTGTTCTTGCCTAGAGAATCCCAGGGACGGGGGAGTCTGGTGGGCTGCCGTCTATGGGGTTGCACAGAGTTGGAGACGACTGAAGTGACTTAGCAGCAGCAGGACCCTTATCCAAGTCCCCTCAATCCTCTAAGGCTTCCTGATGGTGAAGTCCTTTAAGACTGGCTTGTGAGGGTGTGTGTGTGTGTGTGTGTGTGTGTGTGTGTGTGTGTGTGTGTGTTGTAGTTCTGACTCCTCTATCCAGTATGACCTGAGGCCGTGTGACCTCCCCCATGTGCCCGTGCAACTCTAGCATCCACTTTACAAGACCAGCGGATGCCTCTGAGCAGCCCAGGTGTCAGTGGGCTTTCACTCTGCTTTCAGCTTTGCATTTCTTTGCGGGTTTGTTGGATGTATTCATTTCCTGTGGCTGCTATGACAAATTACAACACACTCAGTGGTTTCAACAACACAAATTTATGCTCTCGCCATTCTGGAAGCCAGGAGTCTGAAATCAGTGCCACTGGACTGAAATCAAGGTGTCACAGGGCTGAGCTCCCTCCTCACTCTAGGGCAGCAGTACCCAATCTTTTCTGGCACCAGGAACCGGTTTCATGGAGTCCAGTTTTTCCATGGACTGTAGGGGAGGGATGGTTTGGGGATGATTCTAACACATTACATTTATTGTGCATTTTATTTCTATTATTATTACACCAATTCCACCTCAGATCATCAGGCATTAAATCCTGGAAGTTGGGGACCCCTGCTCTAGGGGTGAAGATGTTCCTAGTCTCTTCCAGAGTCCTGTGGCTGCTGACATTCTGTGAAATCATGGCCATGTCACTACCATGTCTGCCTCCATGGGTACATCACTCCTTCTTTTCTGTGTGTGAGATTTCTCTCTTTCTTTCATTTATAAGGACATTGGTGGTGGTGCTTAGGGCTCATCTGGATAATTCAGAATATTCTCCTATCCTAAGTTCCTTAACTTTATCACATCTGCAGAGAGCATCTTTCCAAATAACATTTATAAATTCTAGAGATCTTTTCAGGCTCCATTGTCAGTCTAAAGTGAAAGTGTTAATCACTCAGTCATGTCCAACTCTTTGCAGCCCCATGGACAGTAGCCCACCAGGTGCCTCTGTCCATGGGATTCTCCAGGGAAGAATACTGGAGTGGGTTGCCATTCCCTTTTCCAGGGTATCTTCCCAATCTAGGGATCAAACCCAGGTCTCCTGTATTTAAGGTAGATTCTTTACTATCTGAGTCACCTGGCAGCCTACCCCAGTAGATTTCCCTGACTCCGAAAGCTGAACTTTGTTATTTATAAGGATGCTCATTATGTTTCCAAATGTTCTGTAGCATTTTTTCTAGTCCACCATATCTCCTGGAAAAGAGGTACACCAAATCATTTCAAGGCTGGAGAGAGAAATGCACAACCAGCTGCGGTGGCAGCTGCTCAGAGGCCAGAGGTTGAAGGTGTTAAGGTATAACACCTTAGGTATAAGTGCCAGGGGTGGCACTTCTAAAACCCTGTGGGACAAAAGGCTGGGTTTAGCACATACTCAGAGGACACTGTTCTCTGGAATAGTTGAACTGGCCTGAATTCCCCTGACCCAGGGATCCCCAGACTGTGAGCTGCAGACTGTTACCTCCTGTCAGATCAGCAGTGGCATTAGGTTAGAAATAAAGTGCACAGTGAATGTAATGCACTTGAATCACCTCAAACCCACCTCCCCCACCCCCACCCTGCCCTGGTCCATGAGAAAACCGTCTTCCACGAAACTAGTTCCTGGTGCTGATAAGCTTGGGGACCACTGCCCTGGCCCACCTCTCCCCAGTCTTCAGTGTGCTTTGGCCCATTCTAGGCTTTGTGTCTTGGCTTTCTTGTCTGTGCAGCTGATCCTGGTTTCTGCTCCCTCCTGACCCTTAACATCTTCCATTCTGACAGCCAGTATCGGACCTTGAGTCTGTTCCTGATTACCCCCTTTGCTTCAGTGACTGGACCAGATGTATGCCCTACAGTGTCTTGGGAACTCACCCTGTGAGTTCCACTCTGTGTCAGCCTGGCATCACGAAAACCAGCACGAGGCAAGATCAAAGCTAAGCATTATTGCAGAGTATGTCTCCTCTGCAGCCAGCGGTGTCCCACCCACAGGAGAGAGCCGAATGCATTCCTGAAAATTCTCTCCTGATGCAGATCTCATTCCTAGGGACCGTCAGGCAAACTGACCAAAAGTGTTTGTGATGCTGCTTGTGACTGTTGGGAAGATTTCCCAGGTTGTGTGAAGACCATTGCAAAGCAAAACACGCATCCTCTTAGGTGATGACTGGAGTAGTTATTGTGCGTGTGTGTGTGTGGCTTCCTGGCTCCGTTAACTCAGAGGGAAGAAATGTCGTGCGTGGGTGGCTTTTGTTCCTACCTCTCTTGAAGTTGTGTTCCTATCCTAAGTTTGTGGCTGAAACATTGAAGAAAAATGTTTTTCACGAGTGGAATCCCCCCCTGAGAGGTCATATCTTTCATGAAATGGACCACAGGGCACCCCCTCTGGGCTGGAGGTGCATTTCTTATCTCTCCCACCAGTATTAGTGGTCAATTGGCTATGTCTCCCCGCACTGAGATTGACTGACCCCCAGAGCTGTGCCCAGAGTTTGGCAGGGTAGGGTCTAGGGCTTAAGTTCCGTATTACACCAACAGGCACTGGCAGAGAAAACCCCTACCGGGGGTTCCAGGCTCAGCCCTGGCACAAGCGGTGGCAGAATTTGAGGCAAGCCTTCTGAAGGATGTGTGTTGGTGTGCCTCTGTGTGTGTGTGTGTGTGTGTGTGTGTGTGTGTGTGCGCGTGCATGCGTGCGTGCGTGCGTGTGTGTGTGTGTTTGTATGCTGGGAAGTCAGGGATTTCTGGAATGACAGAGGTTGACATCAACCTATGTCCCTGCTGCCCTCAGGTCCAGGCCCTCCTCTCTGGGAGGAGATGCTAAAGATAACCAATTCCCAGAGACATTGGTGTTGCGTCTTCATTCAGAAGCCCTTTCACAAACAATCCAAATTTTTAGTGGCCTCATCCAGTTTCTGTGATTGTGATTTTCATTCTGTCTGCCCTCTGATGGATGAGGATAAGAGGCTTGTGAAAGCTTCCTGATGGGAGGGATTGGCTGTGGGGAAAACTGGGTCTGGCATCACCGACTCAATGGACATGAGTTTGAGCAAATTCTGGGAGCTGTTGAAGGACAGGGAAGCCTGGTGGGCTGCAGTCCATGAGGTTGTAAAGAGTCAGACATGACTGAGTGACTGAAAAATAACATCCAGTTTCAGGGCTTTGCTGGTGGTTCAGCAGTGAAGAATCTGCCTGCAATGTAGGAGATGTAGGTTCAATCCCTGGGTCAAGAAGATCCCCTAGAGAATGAAATGGCTACCCAGTCCAGTATTCTTGCCTGGGAAATCACATGGACAGAGGAGCCTGGAGGGCTAAAGACCATGGTGTCACAAAGAGCCAGACACGACTGAGTGACCAAGCACACACATCCAGTTTCACAATGTTTTCTCAGAAGCAAAGCTGACTCGGCCCGGCGGCCTTCAGGTTGGATTGTGGGGGACGCTTAATCTTCCAATGAAGAGTTTCTGAGTGGGGCTGGGAGTATCTTCTCCAATGGTGACAGTTTTTTAATTTAGATGGTAGTTTGAGTGCTCGAACTGAGTGAGATGATAAGATTGTGTAGTTCATTGTGAAAAAGGTTGTGCTCACCCTCAACTAGAGTTGATTCTCTAGAAGATTCTTTGGGATCTGAAGAAAGCAATGTCCATAAGCAAATTTATAACACAGATTTGCAGTAACAAAAGTAGAAGGAATAGAAGACCGGGCAAAGAGACTCTGCTCTCATCTGACCTGCAGAAATTGAATAATTTAGATGAAAGAAAGCCCCAGGCACATTTTAGCAGCTGGTGGGTTTTTTTGCTTGAGACAGAGTTTCTGGACTTTGTTTTTATATGAAGACGTAGTTTATTTTTAGGCCCATCAGGGAGGCGTCAGGTGAGGAGTTGAGAAAGCTGGCATGCTAGGGAAATATAGCCCCCATCATCATGTTGTCCTGTGGCCTAGAAAGACTCTCCTGCCTGCTCTAGCATGAAGGACCAGCCAGTTGCCTTTGAGGGTAGTGTGAAAGGTCACGAGAAAGTTGGAGGTTTTCAAAGGAGGACACGCCTTCTTGCACAGAGCCTATTGTTGTAAGCCCAAGTGTAACCCTTTGGCTGAGAAAGCTCCAGCTGAAACAACTCACTCCCCTGGGTACTAAGCGTTCATTAAAAATCCCAGTTTGTCAGGTGGCACCACCCTGGTCGTCCCCAATTTGAACAAAAGTCCCTTTGTGACCGCTAGCACTTGGGAATAGACCTTGGAGCCACATGGAGGCCAGAAGACAGCCAGGGGAGAATCACAGCATTTCTTAGTTGGTCACTGATAAAAGATCTCAGCACAATCCAAGCAGAACAATCTGCTCTTCCCTTGTTTCTCAGTCGACTCAAGACTCGTGAGGCCTGCACCTCACCCTGCTTTCAAGGGTCATGAATTTCTCCAGTGGTGAAACATCCCCAGCCAGGATGCTGAGCCATAGAATTTGTTGTGTTTGCAGAAATCTGTCATGGCAGGACCTGTGCTCACCCCAAACAATGTAATGACAAGAGTTGCTAAGGACTTAGGTGAGCAGAACTTAGAAGGAATGCTGGGTTTTCAAGGCCAGAGAGAAGGGACAAGGCCACTGCCTGGGCTGCTCCTTGAACTAGTACTTCTGGTTCTTCTGATCTGTAGACAGATGAAATCGACAGATATATAGCAGGTGTTTACCTAGGAGATCTCTCCATGGACGAAAAGATGGGCACTTGGGTGGAGTGTAGGTGTAAAAGTTACTTATGCAAATGCTAGGTGAGCAAGAATCCTAGCATTCTGCCTTGAGGTTGTTGTGAGGTTGGCTGACACGTCATTTAGTTGCACTGGTTTCTTGATGACAACAAAATATGTGTCTGCAAGGATAAATACAATCCAGGCAGCTTGCGGGTATTTTCAACTAATGGCTCTTTGTTTGGGTGTCTCTCCCTCCTGGGATGCCTGATGATAAAGTATGTGTAAATCTGAAAAAGGCTATGTGCTGTTTTCTGGGGCAAGGGGATAAGGAGGGGCATAAAGGTTTTCCTCTCCTGGCAGGTGAGGAGAGGGAGGGCTGACTCTATCCTTGGAGGATGGAAAGATTATGAACGAGGGAGAATCTTCCTGGATCTGTTCTAGCTCAGTCAGTTTCTTTCCCCCTCAAAGGTCTTCTTGTGCCCTGCTTTATTATTGCCCACCTGTTCCTCCACCCACACTTTCTTCAGAGAATCTCAAATCAATATTCAGTGCTTGGGCTTACTCAGGATAAAATGTCTTTCTTGGCTTCTTATGATTAAAGCCTGGTTTGAAAATGTAGTGGAACTAATTAAGCATTTATGAGAGGAGGAGAATAGTTCTGTCAGTCTTATGGAAAGATTCAGTCTGAGCTATACCCTGTGAGAGTAAGGCAGGATGGAAATCGTGGGGGTGGGAATGTCGAAGGAAGAGCAGAAGCAGCTGTGGACCCTGGTTTCTGGTTTGGCTGTATGGAAGTCATTTCAAATGTTGAGGTGTGTGGAGCCCTCATTTAAACCCAGAGGATGGTTGTGAGTTGGGATGGCTGGACATTGGACTAGCCACTTTAAATGGGCGCTAATTCCCACTCAATGTCTGGGGGCTTTTCAATAATGAGAAAAGATTATAATCCTTCCTTGATCTGAGTTACAAAATAGAAATAGAGACATAGATGTAGAGGACTAAATGTCTGGATACCAGGGTGAGGGGAAAGGGAGAGGGGTGGGATGGATTGGGAGATTGGAATTGATGTATATACACTGCTATGTATAAAATAGATAACTAGTGAACCTGCTGTAGATAGCTCAGGGAACTCTACTCAGCACTCTGTATTGACCTAAATGGGAAGGAAATCAAAAAATAGGGGATACGTGTATACATATAGCTGAGTCACTCTGCTGTACAGCAAAAACTAACACAACATTGTAAAACAGCTATCCTCCAATAAAAATCTGGGAAGATTGTAATCCTTCCTGACTGACTCAGAAGTGTGGGAGTTCTCTTACTTTCTGAAACCGAAGGAGAACATTGCTTCTCTTGAGAGCTGTAGTAATTTTGACACTTTGAAAATCTCATTTTAGAATCCATCCCATGGCATCCATCACTCTGTAGGCCCAGGCAGAAGCATTTTGAGTAGAAAGCTATGTCCTCAAAAAACTTGTAAGACATGATACTGATCTGCAAAAGGGGAAGAAATTACACATGAAGATGATTGTCATGAATTAGGATTGGGTTCCGGCCCTTGGAGTCCCTTGAAGGTGATTCCACAAGAGTATAGTGAAGGAGGAGAATGAAAGAGCAGGCTTAAAAGTAAATACTAAGAAAACTAAGATCATGGCATCCGTCCCCATTACTTCATGGCAAATAGAGGGAGAAGAGGTGGAAGCAGTGACAAATTTCCTCATCTTGCAGATGGTGACTTCAGCCACGAACTCAGAAGAAATTTGCTTCTTGACAGGAAAGCTATGACAAACCCAGACAGTGTGTTGAAAAGCAGAGGCATTACTCTGCTGATAAAGGTCCATATATAGTCAAAGCTATAGTCTTCGCAGAGGTCATGTATGATTGTGAGAGCTGGACCATAAAGAAAGATGGAGCATCAAAGAATTGATGCATTTGAACTGTGGTGCAGGAGAAGGCTCCTGAGAGTGCCTTGGACAGCAAGGAGATCAAACCAGTCAATCTTAAGGGAAATCAACCCTGAATACTCATTGGAAGGACTGATGCTGAAGCTGAAACTCCAATATTTTGGTCTTCTGATGTGAACAGCTGACTCACTGGAAAAGTCTCTGATGCTGGGAAAGATTGAGGGCAGAAGGAAAAGAGGGTGTCAGAGGATGAGATGGCTGGATGGCATCCCCAATGCAATGGACGTGAACTTGGGCAAACCTCAGGAAGTGGTGAGGGACAGAAAGGCTTGGCAGGTCGCAAAGAGTCGGACACGACTGGGCAACTCAACAACAACATCATGGACATTATTTGGTGTCAGATCTGAGTTCAAACTTTGCTCTGCTATTTATCCATTAAATAGTGTGACTTCAGACAGGTTATTTCTCCCCCATTGTTATTGTTTTAAATCTCTCTGAACCACAGCTATTTGTGTAAAATGTTCTCTATAAGGTAGGAGCAATAGGGAAGATATAAAACTGATAGAAAGTGTTAGAGAACCATGAACTTGGAGTAGGACAAAGACCACTGTCACCAAGCAAAGGCAACCTTAGAGGGGAGAGCTTGGAGCAACTGGCCTTTTCCTGTGTGGCCCCCACTGCCCAGCACACAGGTGGAGTCTAATTTTTGGTGAGCGCCTAGTGCCTCAGTTCTCAGGTCAGAAGAGAATTTCACTCTTCCTCTCAGGCCTGAGTGCAGTTTCTCATCGAAACTCATTTATCTGGGTCTCTTTGGTGGCTGCCGAGTTGGTGATTTGTCCAGTTTGTATGGGAGCACACGCTTTAAAAAGACCACTGGAAACTGTCACTTGAGAGAATAAAAAGTGTCATTTAATGTCTTTCTGTCACCTCAGCTACTAGGACCAGATTCAGGGCTGAATTCCTTCTCCTCCGAGATCTGAAGAGAGAGGCTAAGACCAGGTCCATGGGATTGCCTCTTGTCTAAAGGGGGACGTGAAGATGTGCATTGCAGAAATAATCACATGATCAAAGTGATGAAGGGCTGATGGGTGTTTTTCACATCCGTAGCAATGAAATCCTGTCCAAGACAAATTCTATCATTCCATTCAAGATTTACCTACCGACTGAACCTCAGACAGAAACCAAAGGAGGGCCTGGCTGGATCCAGGAGTTGTGTTCTTAGAGGGTCTGAAAAGCATTGACTTAAAATGGATTTGGAACTCTCCCTTACCATCCCACTCATCATGGGGGTGCTGAGGTGAGGGTACTGAAACCTCCCACGTTCATGGCAGCACTGCTCACAGTAGCCAAGATACGGAGACAACCTAAATATCCATCAACAGATGAGTGGGTAAAGAAGATGTGGTGCATGCATGAATGACAACGGAATATTACTCAGCTGCAAAAACAGAATGAAATAATGTCATTTGCAGCTACATGGATGGACCTAAGACTGTCATATGGAGTGAAGTAAGTCAGAAAGAGAAAGACAAATGCCATATGATGTCACTGATACGTGGAATCTAAAATATGACACAAATGAACTCATCTGTGAAACAGAAACAGACTCACAGACAGAGGAGAGACTTGTGGTTGCCAAAGGGGGACGGAGAACAGGGGAGGAAGCGATTGAGGGCTTGGGATTAGCAAATTGCAAACTATTGTATGTAGGATGGATAAACAACAAGGTCCTGTATAGTAGAGGGAAATATATTCAATATCCTGTGATAAGTTCAGCTCAGTCACTCAGTCGTGTCCGACTCTTTGCGACCCCATGAGCTGCAGCACGCCAGGCCTCCCTGTCCAACACCAACTCTCAGAGCCCACCCAAACTCATGTCCATTGTGTCAGTAATGCCATCCAACCATCTCATCCTCTGTCGTCCCCTTCTCCTCCTTCCCTCAATCTTACCCAGCATCAGGGTCTTTTCAAATGAGTCAGCTCTTCGCATCAGGTGGCCAAAGTATTGGAGTTTCAGCTTCAATATCAGACCTGCCAGTGCACACCCAGGACTGATCTCCTTTAGGATGGACTGGTTGGATCTCCTTGCAGTCCAAGGGACTCTCAAGAGTCTTCTCCAACACCATAGTTCAAAAGCATAATTTCTTTGGTGCTCAGCTTTCTTTATAGTCCAACTCTCACATCCCTACATGACTACTGGGAAAACCATAGCCTTGACTAGACAGACCTTTGTCGGCAAAGTAATATCTCTGCTTTTTAATATGCTGTCTAGGTTGGTCATAACTTTCCTTCCAAGGTGTAAGTGTCTTTTAATTTCATGGCTGCAATCACCATCTGCAGTGATTTTGGAGCCCAAAATCACAGGAGTTTATCCTGTGATAAACTATAAAGGAAAAGAATATGAAAAAGATGTATGTATAACTGATTTTGCTGTATGGCAGAAATGAACATTGTAAATCAACTATACTTCAATAAAATTTTTTTAAAAAAGCATCTAAGTTTTCCCCCAGGACAAGGTGTTACAAGGTGTCCAGAAGAGACACAAGCTCTTGTTCTTGACAACTCAGGTACACAAACATTGGAAATAGTGGGAAGATTTTAACAAGGGAGAGGGAGAAGCTATCAATCATAAAAACTCAAGAAGTGCTCTGTGTGGCCCCTCTCTTGTCAGGCAGAGAAGACTTGTGAGAGGTGGGTCTTGACATGGATATTTCTGGACACCTTGCACTGTGGACTTGGTCTCTGTGCGTAGGACTTCCAAGCTGCCCACAGTCCAAGATGGAGCTCAAGGCAGGCAGCAGTGGGATGCTCCCCAGAGCTGCCCTGTGGATGGAGAAGGGTTTGGTTAGATCATCAGAGAGCTCTAGGCCATGCAAGGTCAGGAATTGATTGTGTGGCTACACGGATCACCCCAAGAGCTTCTTCTTTTCCAGTGAGGCATCTCTTATGGACTTGTACATTGTGCTGGTTTTTGTCTGATCTCCCGGGAGATGACAGCCACTGCTATTCATAGCTGTGATCTCAGGTCTCCTCTTGGCTAGGACTTCTTAAACTTTTCCAATTTAAGCCTAACTTCAGCCAAGCAAGAGAGCTTGGAGGTCATGCTCCTTTTTGGAGTGTTTTTTTGACTTGAATCTTTCATGGTCACTGGGAAGTTGTGGAAAATGCAGACTCACAGCTCCACCCCAGATAGTCTGATTACTGGGGTCTCATTGCTGTTCTGTTCAATCTATGCAACAAAAACTCCCAGGAGCTCCTACTTCAGGCGATTTAAGGACCACTGTCCTAGTGCAATGGGATTCAAAGTCATCCTGGACCAGCATCACTGGGGGTCTTATTAGAAATGCAGGCTCTTGGGCCCTAACCCAGACCTAGTGAATGAGAAGCTGGGGTAGGGCCAATAATCTGGGTTTCAATAGTCATCCTGGAGATTCTGATGTAGGCTAAGGATTGAGAAAGAACCAAAACACTAGGGTTTGCAACAACCAAGGGTGTGCTGAATGAATTTCAAGCTTTGCTTGTTTGCTGCTTATTCCTGGATGGGGCACCAATCACCAGTGTGAGCAGGCAGGCATAATTTTAATTAGGTACTAATCTGGTGGTATTAAAATTTTACAAGGAAGCTAAAAATAACAAGGGAATGATTCATGCTTACAAGTCTTACCACTGTCCTCCTGTAATCATGGGTATGCCACTCTGCATGGTGAATACTGACTTTGTGAGCCTAGGCAAGCTACCTGGACCTCCTGAGTATCAGTTTCCTCAACTGTAACGTGTGTAAAGCATAATATTATCATCTACTTAAACAGGGCTCAAACTTGTATGAATTCCATAGAGCAGAGCCTGGTACAGAGCAAGCTGATAGAGCTACTAATATTTGCTAGGAATCTGTGGTAGAAATCTGAGATGACTCCAAGATTCCTACCCTGCCAATTGGTAGTACTTAAGAGTATGATGTCATTCCTTTGATTATGTTCTATTACCTGCCAAGGGTGATGAACTGTCATTCCCGTGATCACATTGTGTTATGTGACACTGTCTCAATTCTCCCGCCTATCTGGGGAAAGCAAACAGCCATGTTATGGGGGGCCACCTGGCAAGGATCTGAGGGCATCCCTGGGAGCTCACAGTGATCCCTGAATGGCAGGTAGCAAGGAAAGGGGCTCTTGATGTGTTTGAGGGACAGTAAGGGGCAGGGAAGTGGGAGATGAGGATGAAGAGAAGGGTTTATAGACCACTGTGAGGACTGTGACTTCTGAGCAGAGGAATGACATGTTCTTACTTCCAGTTTTTAAAGAGCCACTTGGGCTTCCCTGGTGACTCAGATGGTAAAGAATCTGCCTGTAATGTAGGAGACCCCGGTTTGATCCCTGGGTCAGGAAGATTCCCTGGAGAAAGGAATGGCTACCACTCCACTATTCTTGCCTAGAGAATCCCATGGAGCCTGGCAGGGTACAGTCCATGGGATCGCAGAGTCAGACACGACAAACACTTTGGCTTCTGTAGTGGCGGCAGGACTAATAATCAGTTGTGAGCAATCCAGGTGAAGAATGATGATGTGTGTGTGCCTGAATGTGTATACATACATACACTTGCACACATGTGTGTAACATACCATTAATGTATATTACAACTCTTCCCTTTAGCCAGATTGGTAGCAGTGGAAATGAAGAATAGCTGGGTTATGTATATATTTGGAAGGTAGTTTCAACAGAATTTCCTAATAGATTAGATGTAGGTGATGAGTGGGAAGAGTCAAATGTCTCTCTAAGGCTTTTGGTGAACAGTTGAAGGTGGAGTTACCATCAATGGAGATGGTGAAAACTGTGCATAGAGCAAATCTGGGGCAAAAGGTCAGGGGTGGGTTTTGAATGTGTTGGGGCTACAGTATCTGTTAGACATTCAAGTGGAGGTCGTGGGAGTGTAGGTGGAACAAAAGCCAAGGCTGGGAGTCAGGAGTGGGCTGGACATGCAAATTGGGATGGGTTTTAGAGCCTCATGGCTCAGATGGTAAAGAATCTGGCTGTAATGCAGGAGACCCAGATTTGATCCTTGGGTCAGGAAGATCCCCTGGAGAAGGGAATGGTTACCCACTCTAGTATTCTTGCCTGGATAATTCCATGGACAGAGGAGCCTGGTGGACCACAGTCCATGGGGTTGCAGAGTCAGACACGACTCTGACTGAGCAACTAACACTTGAATAAAACTTTCATAAAGATAGATTTACTCAACTTAATGGACTCTTCTATCCTGATATTTTTCTTTGTGAGCTTTTTGATATTCAAATGTCCCTTCCTTTTTTGGGATAAAATCGAGATTAGATGGTGGACTTTTCTAATGTACTTACTTAGCAAAGTAAATAACAAACCTTTGTTTACACAGGGGGAAATTTAAAACTGGAAGTAGAACTTACACAGAAATGTGCGTGACAGTCAAGTTTGGTGCAGCCCAGTGAGTCAACACAAACAGAGCACAGCTGTGCAACAACTGCTCCACTCAGGGAGGGTGACAATACGTGTACCTGAGACTCTTCATGTCTTTTAGTCACCTCCCCACTCAGTACGTTGTAGTGACCTCTCTCCATTGTACTGTAGTTTTGCCTGTTTTTGAAATTTCCATGGATGGAATCATTGAGTATGTTTCCCTTCTGTCTGGTTTCTTTTTCTGAACCTACCATGGGATTCATCCATATGTTTCTGTATAGCAATAGCTGGCTCTTTTTCATTGCCATGTACTATTCTGCTGTGTGAATATGTCACACACATGTAATGTGTCCCTTATTCTTTTGATAGTCCCTTGGGTTACATCCGGTTGTTGACTATTTTGAACGGTGCCTCCATGCTTTCTCGTAAAAGTCTTTGATGTATAGAGCACACACATCTTCAGGAGTAGAAGAACCGGATGTGCCTGTGCTCACCTTTAGAGGCTGAGGATCTTACAGGGTGATTGTCCTGGTTTGTTCTCTCACCAAAAGAACGTGAGAGTTCCGGTTGCTCTGTATCATTTTGTCAACATTTGATACTCTCGTTTTCATTTTTGTCATGCTGGTGGTTTGGAGTAGTAGATCACTGCTGCTTTCATTTGCACTTCCCTAATGACTAATGGCGGTGAACACTTTTTTAATCAGCCATCTGGATATCTTCTTTTATTGTGTTTGCTTGAGGCTTTTGTCCTTTTCTTTATTGGGGTATCTATCTTTTTCTTATTGAATTGTAGGAGTTTATAAATAATCTGGATACCAGTCTTTGGGTCAAACGTATATTTTCCTAATCAATGGCTTGCTCTTTCACCCTCTTATTAGTGTCTTTTGATGAGCAGAAATTTCTAATTTGAAAGTAATGTATAATATTAATCTTTTCCTTAGTGGATAGTGCTTTTTGTGCCCTCTTTAAGAAATCTTTGCCTACTATGAGGCCTTACCTTTTCCATTTGGATCGAAAACCTACCTGAAATTGATTTTTATATATAGTATGAATTAGAAGTCAAGATTCTTCTTTTCCTTTATGAATATCCTATTTATCCAGCACAATTTATTGAAAAGATCATCCTTTCCCCCATGCTCTGCAGTGCTCTCTTTGCCATGAATCAAATAGCCATACATGTGTTATCTACTTTGGACTTTCTATTCTGTTCTGTTAATCCATTTGCTTATTCTTTTTAAAAATTCATTTATTTATTTTTTAGTATTTATTAGTATGCATTGGGTCCTAATTGCAGCATGCAGGCTCTCTAGTTGCTTGCAGGCATGTAGAATCTTAGTTCTCTGACCAGAGATCGAACCTGAGTCCCCTGCATTGCAAGGCAGATTCTTGACCATTGGACCACCAGGCAAGTCCCTGTTTGTCTATTCTTGTCACACCATACTATCTTAGTTACTGTGACATATGTCTTACTATCTAAGAGTGAGTCCTTCAATTTTGGTTGGAACCTGACTAGTGAACTTGATGAGCTAGCCAGGTGGACAGGTTAAGAAGTACAGCTCAGAGGAATGTGAATAGCACATCTGGAAGGGAGAAAGCTAACACTCCTACATGCTCAGTGCATTCAGACCCAATGCCAAGCCCTCTACAAGCACCATCTCTGTTATTCTTTGAGGTCTTTGTCCTTCAAGGAATGGCTGCAGTTGCTCAGTCACTAAGTTGTATTTGACTTTTTGTGACCCAGTGGGTTGCAACACACCAGGCCTCTCTGGCCCTCACTATCTCCTGGAGTTTGCTCAAATTCATCTCCATTGAGTCAGTGATACCATCCAACCATCTCATCCTCTGTTGCCCCATTCTCCTCCTGCCCTCAATCTTTCCCAGCATCAGGGTCTTTTTCAATAAGTCAGCTCTTCACATCAGGTGGTCAAAGTATTGGAGCTTCCACTTCAGTATTAGTCCTTCCAATAAATATTCAGGGTTGATTTCCTCTAGGATTAACAGGTTTGATCTCCTTGCCGTCCAAGACTCTCAACAGTCTTCTCCATCACCACAATTCAAAAGCATCAGTTCTTCGGCACTTAGGCTTCTTTATGGTCCAACTCTCATGTCCATACATGACTGCTGGAAAAACTATAGCTTTGACTGTACAGATCTTTGGTTGGCAAAGTGATGTCTCTACTTTTTAATATGCTGTCTAGGTTTGTCATAGCTTTTCTTCCAAGGAGCAAGTGTCTTTTAATATCATGGCTGCAGTCATCGTCTGCAATGATTTTGGAGCCGAAGAAAATAAAATCTGTCACTATTTCTATTTTCCCCCATCTATTTGTTGTGAAGTGATGGGACCAGATGCCATGATTTTAGTTTTTTGAATGTTGAGTTTTAAGCCAGCTTTTTCACGTTTTTCATTCACCCTCATCAAGAGATTCTTTAGTTCCTCTTTACTTTCTGCCATTGGAGTGGTACCATCTGCATATCTGAGGTTGTTGATATTTCTCCCTGCAATCTTTATTCCATCTTGTGATTCATCCAGCCTGGCATTTCACATGATGTACTCTGCATAGAAGTTAAATAAGCTGAATGAAAGTATACAGCCTTGACTTACTTCTTTCTTAATTTGGAACTGGTCTGGTGTTCCACGTCTGGTTCTAACTGTTGCTTCTTGGCCTGCATACAGGTTTCTCAGGAGACAGATAAGGTGGTCTGGTATTCCCATCTCTTTAATAAGGTTCCACAATTTGTTGTGATCCACACAGTCAAAGGCTTTAGCATAGTCAATGAAGCAGATGTTTTTCTGGAATTCCTTTGCTTTCTCTATGATCAAACAGATGTTGGCAATTTGATCTCTGGTTCCTCTGCTTTTTCTAATACCAGCTTGTACATCTAGAAGTTCTTGGTTCACATATTGTTGAAGCCTAGTTTGAAGGATTTTGAACATTACCTTGCTAGCATGTGAAATGAGCATAATTGTCCAGTAGTTTGAACATTCTTTGAGATTGCCCTTCTTTGGGATTGAAATGAAAACTGACATCTTCCAGTCCCATGGCCACTACTGAGTTTTCCAAATTTGCTGACATATTGAGTGTAGCACTTTAATAACTTCATCTTTTAGGATTTGAAATAGCTGAAATTCCATCACCTCCATTAACTTTGCTTGTAGTAATGCTTCCTCAGGTCCACTTGACTTAACTCTCCAGGATGTCCGATTCTAAGGGAGTGACCACATCTTTGTGGTTATCCAGGTCATTAAGACCTTTTTCATTTAGTTTTCCTGTGTATTCTTGTCACCTCTTCATAATCTCTTCTGCTTCTGTTAGGTCCTTGCCATTTCTGTCTTCTATTTATTTATGCCCATCCTTGCATGAAATGTTCCCTTGGCATTTCCAATTTTTGTGAAGAGATCTCTAGTCTTTTCCTTTCTGTTGTTTTCCTCTATGGATAATGTTGGAAAATATCCCTTGAAGTTTGGTAGCCTCAGTTGTTCTTGGCCCTTTGCATTCCATAATACATTTTATAACCATTTTGTCAGTGTTCACAATGAAATCCTATTGTTTGATTGGAATTTTATTGATTTATGATCAATTTGAGAAGAATAGATAAGCTTTCAGTATTGAATCTTCTAATGCATGTGTTTGCGAACTTTTTCTGTAAAGATTCTGATAGTATTTACTAAATACTTTAGGCTTTGTGGGACAGTGTCTGTTGCAATTACTCAATTCTGCTGTTGTAGAATGAAAGCAATTATATAATTTATATATAACATCTCTACAATATACAGATATATAATGTCAGTATCTACATTTTCTAAAGATATCATATACACATGAATGAGTATAGCTGTATTTTCATAAAGCTTTATCTATAAAAAGAGGCAGTGGGCCAGATTTAGCCATAGGCTGCAGCTGGCTGACTGCTGTTCTAATCTATGAACATGTCCTCCAAGTTCTTTCCTATCCTCTTGCTCTGTGAAATCTGGAAGTCTGGGAACCATATTCTGTTATCTTCTACCATGTCTTATAAGCCCCTCCTCATATTTCTGTTCTGCCTTGCACAATAACTGTTTGTATTTTTGTTGGAGTCTCTGATTAGGTCAAGCCCTTTGAGAGCAGGGACTAGGTTTTCTCCATTTCTTGTACCTCTGGTGCACTGTGAAAGGTCTGGCACACATAATGGCATAGTAAGCAGCTTGGATCCAAGTCTGAATTTGAAGAGGACATAGGAGGGGGGGGGGGTTTAGATGCTCACCCTTGAGGCCCTGGGCCCTAACTTTCTCTGTCTTTTCTACAGTTTTGGGGAGAAATCCACAACCTCCAAACCTGGCTCTTCCTTCATTTTATATTCTTCCAGGAAAGTTCTGTTCCTTTGGGCATATAGAAGGAACATGTATATGTTAGATTTTGGGCCACCAGACAGCGAGCCTGCATTTATTGATCTCCTGAGCCCTAACATGGCACTTTATAAGCTTTTGAATAAGTGACTGGGCTAACCAAGGGAGAAGGAGCTGCTATTTCTATTTCTCATTGGAAATGCCCTGTTAATACCTCTTTTGATCACATTTCTCTTAGAATGGCAGTGCTCTGCATCTGGCTTCCAAGGGGAGGTTTCCTGGGGACTACTCTTTCAGTACCACCAGACGACAGAGCTGCTCCGGCCCGCTGTGATTTGAGGCGTGCTGTGGTCTGGCCCTGAGTGGGGAGGAAGAGAAGGCTGAGCGCAGCCTGCAGGACATTCTCTCTGTGATTTGCAGCCTGGTGCGCACAGTCGCTGGTCACCCTGGGAAGACGTGACTCAGCAGATCACAGCCCCAGAGGCTGGTGGAGGCCGTTTGGGGCCTCTTGGCGCAAGGACCCTGGAAGCCCGGGCTGGCTCTCCGTCCTGAGTCAGCAACAGCCCCACATTCCAGGGCTTGCCAGCTCAGGTTAGAAACTGGGCTTCCTTGGAATGTTTTTTCCCCCTCACTTTTGGTTGTGTTCTTGAAGCTGTACCATTTTATTTCTCTCTAGTTTCGTGCTTTGAACACTGGTTAGCATGTTGAAAGTGAAAGTCGCTCAGAGTTGTCCGACTCTTTGACCCTGTGGACTGTTGCCTGCCAGGCTCCTCTGTCCGTGGTTAGCACATTGTGCTTTCTCAGAGACTTTATACCTAACTAGTGTGGTTGGCGGGCAAGCCAGGTGGACAGCCTGGAGGATGAGAAGAGAGCCTCTAGAATGGCAGTAGCTAAATGCCCTTGCTTTCACTGCCTCCCAGACTCCCCAGTGCGGTCTGCACGCACAGTCTGTTACTCTGTGCCCAGAGCCGGCTGAAACTGGGAAAGGTCCCTCAAAGTAAGTCCATGGCAATGGGGACTAAAATTTCAAAGTGAACAGTGGTGGTGGGATTGAGAAGGTTTTGGACTTTTGTATTAAAACTGCAATTAAAAACTTTAAAAATTAGTTTCTTTAAAGTAATAAAATTTAAGTTGGGGAGAGGGTATGAATTCAGGAGACTTCAACTTCAGTAATATGTTCTCTCTCTCTTTTTTAATAGTAACTATATAGCAAATATAGCAAAGTGATTTTTTAGTCATCTGGCTGACATTATATTTTTATTTAAGATTTTTTTTTTTGATGTGGACCCTTTTTAAAGTCTTTATTGAATTTGTGACAATATTGTTTCTGCTTTATGTTTTGGGTTTTTGGCCAGGAGGTATGTGGGATCTTAACTCCCTGATCAGGAATTGAACCCACACTCCCTGCGTCAGAAGGTGAAATCTTAACCACTGGACTGCCAGGGAAGTCCCTATTCTTTTTTTTTTTTTTAACAACAAGTTTATGGAGATTTAATTCTGTACAATTTACCCATTTAAAGTGTACAATTCAATGGTTTATAGTATAGCCACCGGTTTGTGCGGCCATCACCAAAGTCAGTTTGGGAGCATTTTTATCACCCCACAAAACCCCATACACCGTTGACATCCCTCCCCTCTTCCCACCTCCCTTCCCCTTCCCACACCCCTTCTCTCCTGCCAGTCCAAAGTCAGTTGCTAATCCACTTTCTGTCTCTATATATTTATATATTCTGGATGTTTCATATGAATGGAATCCTATAATATATGGTCCTTTGCATTTGGCTTCTTTTCACCTAGCACCACATTTTCAGGGTTCACACATGTTGTTCCCTATGTCAGTGTTTGATGTCTTTTTATGACTGTTATAGTTCTCTATATTTTTCTGTAGTTAAATTTTATGGCAAGATAATCTACTGAAATTGTATTGAAAGAATTTTCTTACCTGCAGGAGCTAAATAAAGCAAGGAGAGGCATGAGGGGTGCAAGGGGTCAGGATCCTCAGGGGGTGATCCAGACAGAGTAAAGACAATTATCTGGGTAGTTCAAGGAATGTCAAGGTGGCAGTGAACAGGGAGGAAGCAGTGGAGAGTAAGGAAGCAAGGGAGCAGGAAGACAGCTTCTGGGGTGGGGGTGGGGATTGGGGATCCCTCAGGACCTTGTAGACTGCTGAAGGCATTTGACTTTTCTTCTGGATGAAATAAGAAGCCACGAGAACGCTTTGCACAGAGCAGCAGCTTCCCTGACATTTGGGTCCAAGGGCCTCTCTGGCCACAGTGTTGGCTATGGACCATAAGGACCAGAGGACACAGGCAGGGAGTCCAGTTTGGAAAGAGTGCGTGTGACCATGGTTTGGATTCCAACACAGGGAGATGAGATGGGACTTGCTGATGGATTGAATCTTGCGGTGTGAGACCAAGAGAAGAGGTGATGCTGGCCTTAAGGGTCTTCTCTGAGAGGTCAGTAGGATGGAGTGGCTGTTGTCTGACACCGTAGAGACTTGAGAGAGGCAGGTGTGGGGTGAGGGGAAAAGATCAGTGATTTGGTTTTGATAATGTTTGCTTTAACCTTCAGTTTCATAGAGTATGGTTCTGACCCAGCGTCTATGCACTATTACAATTGCATAGGTTTGGTCTTTTCTTAGAAGTCATTTCTCCTGGGAAGATTTCACCAGTTCCCCCTGACACTGGATTAGGGTACCTGCTTGTTCTTCCCTTGTGGCCTGAATTTACAGTGCTGTTGCTGTACAGATGGGCAGATCAGGGATGACCCCGATGTCCAGGACCACAAACGAACACTGTACATCTCCACTGGGAGCATAGGAGATCCACACTATTAGTTTGTAGGCATCCTTCCTTGCAAGGGAAGCTATGACAAACCTAGGTAGCATATTGAAAAGCAGAGACATCCCTTTGCCGACAAAGGTGCGTCTAGTCAAAGCTATGGTTTTTCCAGTGGTCATGTATGGATGTGAGAGTTGGACCATAAAGAAGGCTGAACATCAAAGTATTGATGCTTTTGAACTGTGGAGCTGGAGAAGACTTTTGAGAGTCCCTTGGACTGCAAGGAGATCAAACCTGTCAATCCTAAAGGAAATCAACCCTGAATATTCACTGATGCTGAAGTTAAACCTCCAGTACTTTGGCCACCTGATGCGAAGAGCTGACTCATTGGAAAAGACCCCGATGCTGGGAGAGATTGAACGCCAAAGGAGAAGGGGGAAACAGAGGATGAGATGGTTGGATGGCATCACTGACTCAATAGACATGAGTTTGAGTAAACTCCAGGAAATGGTGAAGGACAGGGAAACCAGGTGTGCTATAGGCCATGGGATTGCTAAGAGTTGGACACAACTTAGTGACTGAAAAACAACATTCCTTTCTTACAGAAGTGAAGGTACTTCTCTTTCTTACTCTGAGGTCTCCCATCCAATATTTAGGACAAGAATGAAACATTGTATATTCCCCTGTTGTGTTTCTGGGCCTCACAATAACTTTCTTCTTCATTTCCCTTACCTTTTCTATTTTTAGTTCTCCTTTGGGCAAAGGTGGTTACTACTTAAAGTGAAATTGACAGCTCTCTGTTATTAATGAGTAAAATAACCAGATACTGAAAAGGAGAGGGGAAGATTTATCTTTGTTTTAAGAGTTAAACATCACTTGGGAACTTCAGTGCATTACTGAAATAAATGGCTGTAAATTCTCCTGAGCACAAGTCAGTATTTTAAGGTGACAAAAGGCAGGCTGGAGTGACAGATTATATTTGATATTGAGGTGACAGTGAAAATAGTATCCTCCTCTTTGGCTGTTGTTTCAACTTAGGGCTTCAAAGGGAATAGCTAGGGAGATAAGAAACATTTATTATTTAAGTTTTCTGCTTCCTTTCAAAGGTTAATATTACCATTGTATTTCAAGAAAAAAAAATCTGCAAAAATATATGTGTTATATACACATCTGTTTTAAAGCAGAAATCCATGTCACTTAACCCTTTATTTTCCACAAAAACCCTCTGGCGGGGTTTTGTTTTAGGAAGACAGCGATACTGATAAAGTGATGCTGCATTTTCAGTGTCTGTAAGCTGGATTCTAACTTCTGTATGTGACCCAATTTCTATCCATAAAAGCCTTTCAGGAGACTTACAAGACTGAGCAATGCTGCAGTCTTGAGTTTCATTAATAGAACTGTAATGTCAAGGTGCTTACTGATATACCCATGGGAAGGTCAGATCACCGCCCCCCCCTGGGATCAATCCAGTCCTTGTGCCATTGGAGAAGTAGGACCCTCAGGAAGTGGAAGGTCATACAGCGACATGGAGGCAGGTCTGGAAACCTCTCTATTTGAGATACAGCTGAGCAGGGTGAGGCATTGCAGAGAAAACAAAAAAATGGGGCCTGGGAGCTGTTTGCAGACACCTGATAGGTTTCCAGCAGAGAGGAGTAATTTGTTCTGTGCATCATCACACCAGGAGGCTGGGTAAGAACAGCTGGGGGAAGAAATGGAGTGGGTGGGTTCAGTGCTCGGTCTTTGCATCTGACAGACCAGTGTCGAGTCCCAACTTCACTGTTTCATTCCGTAACTCTTGGTTGAGGCTTGGCTTCGAGTCAGGCACTTTTCTAGGTATGAGGAATGCAGAAGATACAGGACAGAGAAGGTCTCTGCCCTCAGGGAGCTTCCAGCTGAGTCAGGGAAGCCAAAACATAAAACCCGTATTCAGATATTGAGAAGGTTGCACGCATGTGTGCTCAGTCACTCAGTCATGTCTCTTTGTGATACCATGGACTGTAGCCTGCCCAGGTCCCCTCTTCTTGGAATTCTCCAGGCAGGAATACTGGAGTGAGTTGCTATTCTCTTCTCTGGGGATCTTCCCGACCCAGGGATTGAACCTGTGTCGTCTTCTTTGGCAGGTGGATTCTTTACCACTGAGCCACCTGGGAAGCCCCGTTGAGAAGGTTATGCAGCAAATAAAACAGGGTGCAGATAGAAAGGACTGCTGTGTACAGGATGCTCAGAGGCTGCAGTGCAAAGGCAAGCATTTAGTCTGAAGCATGAACGGTGAGAGGGAGCTAGTCCTATGAACATCCAGGGGAGGGCAGAGGCAGAGGGAATGCCAAGTCGCTGTGGTGGGAAGCGGCCTGGAGTGCTCAGGCTTTGGACTCTCAGTCATAGAGCTGAACTGGATACCCTGGGGAGAACTAGAGGGCACCTTCCCATGGACGGGTCAGAGGTGGCTTGGCTCAGGCCCCTGGGGAAGATCAGTCTTCTGCAAAATAGCCGCTCCGGCACTAAGGCCTGCAGTATCTGTGCTGCTCCTGGAAGGGCTTTCCCATTTGTTAACCAGCCTCGGTGGAGAGCCTGCTGTGTCACTTCTGGTGTTAGACCCTGATAGGGACATCGATGATGATGATAATCACAGCTAAACTGAGGACTGTTACATGCTCAACACTCTGTGTGCCATCTTGAAACCCTACTGGTTGGGAACGATTTCTCCTCCTCTATTGTTCTGATGACTCTGAGGTTAGAGAGGGTATGTGACTTGCCCAGGGTCGCATAGCATCAGTACTGCTCCCCTTTAGGACCATGCTTGTTCTTAGTTTTCTGAATTACAAATCAGGAGAGAACAAGTTAGGAAGTAGTGGTTAGTAAATCACCATGTCCAGGGTACCAGTGTCAGTACTATGTGTGACTAATATAATTTAAAAATATTCTTGTCCTGAATAAAATATCCATACAGCAAGGCTCTGTGTGGTGGTGACAGTTGAGGGCATAGGTGGGCATAGGGAGGGGTGGCCTTCCAGTTAGGAGACTTCTTTAAAGTTAAGCATCACTGTCTAATAAAATACTGTGATATTTAATTTTTGAATGAAAGGATGCTTTTGGGGGGAAAAGCTCCATTTGAGGAAATCTTTCTTTTTTTCTCTTGAGTTCTAGTTTTTGGGAAAGCGTACTAATGGGATATATTCAAATCCTTTTTTTCTGCCCCCGGACTAGCTGTGTGATTATAGACATTTCTCCTGGTAATTAGTTTTCTGGATTGTCAGCTAGGTCTGGGCCAGTGATGACTGAGGTAGGCTCAGCTTCAACACTCTTTAATTCTAATTAATGGGACCCAAGAGTGGCACCTGTGAGGCACCTGCCCACATTTTATCTTGAATGTCTTTGTCTTGATTCAATGCAGTTACATACTCAAGCTGCAGACATACCACATGCATTCGTTTTAGGAGTGAAGTTGACTCCCACCGTGAGCTCTTTATCTTCATGACTGCATTCTAGCTTCCAAGGAAAAGATGGATTACCCTGGAGGCACACTGCAGCTCAGAAGCCTGCAGTCATCCATCATCAGGACACCCTCTTTATGGGCAGAATGACTTTGGTGATGCCCGCATCAATGTCAGCCCCAGGCAATGGTGCCTGATGTGAGCCTGACAGCCAAGGGTACTTTGAGCAGCTCCTAAAGATCTCCTTATGGTTAATAAAGGTATTGTATTCATGAGTTAAAATATGTGGGCCAATTAGGGGAAACTGGGGAGTCTGGCCATAAGAGACTCGGTGTGGGTAAGGGCTGGGGGCTGGGGAGCATCTGGTGTTTTCTGGGAGAAGATCCAGGATAGAAAAGAGAGAGGATTAGGCTAACACTGGGCCCTTGGCTACAGCCTGTGCTAAAGGCTTTTCATGGTTTGTTGCATTAAATCCTCATGGCAGCCCTGAGAAGTGCATATTCTTGTTATGTCACTTGGACTGATGGGGAAGCTGAGGCACTGAGTATTTGAATCATTTCCCCAAGGTTACAGTCTCAGTGCGGTGGAGCCAGGATTTGAACTCAGGCAGTCTGATGCTTCCCTTCTCAGCTGGTGAAGAATCCGCCTGCAATGCAGGAGACACCAGTTTGATCCCTGGGTTGGGAAGATCCCCTGGAGAAGGGAAAGGCTACCCGTTCTAATATTCTGGCCTGGAGAATTCCATGGACTGTATAGTCCATGGGGTCACTAAGAGTTGGACACGACTGAGCGACTTTCACTTCAGCCTGATTTTTAACTCTAACTCTTTTCCTCTACTGTTCCTGCTTCTTTATTCCCTCCCTATATGTCAAATAGCCACACTCGTTACCATGTGACTTTGCTATGCATCCCAATAGAGAAAATGGATGCTGTCCTGTGCTGCCCCCACCAACTATTTGACTTTGGACTTGGCCATGTGACTTGGTTTGGTCAATGAAATATTAGTGGATGTGATTCAAGCATTCAAGCAGAGACTTCCAACGGACTGGTATGATTGGCTTAAATACTCACCTTTCTGCTATCTGCCATGACAGTAACATGTGCTGGAAAGCTGTTTCTCCATGCACTTGACCTAAGCTCACCTGCAGCCAGAAGCTAAGTTGAGCTACAGCATCAGAACACAGCCTATGTACAAATCTACAAGTGAGAAATAAATGCTTCTTGTGAAGTTACTGGTTTTGAGGGTTGTTACATGGCATTATCATAACAATAGTTGACTGATACAATGGGATCTGTTAAATCTTTTCTCTCTTCTTTCCTTTTTCTTGCTCCTTCTCCCATTGAACACCTACTGTGTGACAAGGGCTATGCTAGGGTTGGGGAAAACAGACTGTGAGTCCCTGTCCTCATAGGTCCCAGTCTTGTGGGGGAGTTGTTGATAGGCAGATGATTTAAAGTACTATACTTGAAGTGCAAGCAAAGCATGAGAGTCATGGACTCAGCCTAGGAGTTTGGAGAAAGTTTTACCAAGGTGGTAACATTTGGCCTGGGGTTTGCAGGATTCATAGGAGTTTGCCAGAACTGCTATTCTAGAAAAAAGGAAGTGCTTTTTTTAATAGTCTCTGCATCTCTGACGTCTGATATACAACTGACACCCAGTGACAGGTTGGGAAGAGAAAATTCTGTCATCTTTTGAGAGTCCTCCCCCTACCTCCTCCCTGAGCCAGCCAATCCCACAGATCTACTCCAGGGCCTCGTGCTTGATCTCTTCTAGTGCCTTTCCCCCTGCAAAACCTCTCTTCTTTGTCTGGACTTCAGTGACGCAAGAAACAATTTCTGCAAGTTTCCAATAAAATCCTGTGGTCAGAACATCTGTGTACAAGGTGTTTGTCTGGTTTTCTCCTGATTGAGTAATGAAGGTCCATCCATCTCTGTTCATGCCAGAAGAATTCAATTTTGCCAATTAATGTAGTGAGTTGCAAAACTTAAGGAAATGATAGTTTCCGCAAAGTAAAAGCAGTCACCGTATTTTTATTACACGACTTTAATGGCCCAAGTGCATGACCATGATTGGATTTTTAAACTGTAAACATAAATTAGTAATTCTCCTTCCAAATACCAGTGCAGCTCCCCTGACGTGTTTTAATTGCTGTGCTTTGTGGTGCAGGAAAACCTGGCCGGGTGTGACTGCAGCAAATTGCTTCTTTGGGAATTGCCAATGTTTTTCAGCAAGAGAGGCATGCGCGTGCACACAGACACCTGTCTCTTTCTTGAAAGGTGCTGGATCATGGCTTAGCATTGAAGTCTTAGGGAAGCTTAACCTGGGAGCAGGCACGCCCTAGGGCAGCACCCTGACTTCCCCATTTTCCAAATGAATGAGACAAGATCAAGGGCGAGGATAATCAAAAACATGGACAATCACTGTTAATGATTTCTCTCCATGTGTGTTTAGCTCCTGGCATGTTAATGTTACTTAATAGCTTAGACTGAGCTATTTCAGAACCAAAAATCAGGATGCAAATTCTCGCAGTTAAATTTTCTGGTTGGTAAATGTATTTACATGGAACATCTTACAAAGATGTACAGCTTAAGTTTTATATTTAACAACTCATCCATAAAAGAAGGAATAGATTATTAACTAGTTTATCTTCAATTGTAGGTACTGGGAATGATTCCCAGTTTGTTAAATGTATTAACTGAATGCATTTGCATATTATCCTCATGATGTGTGTGTGTGTGTGTGTGTGTGTGTTAGTTGCTCAGTCATGTCCATGTTTTAATGTCCATTTCATGGATAAGGGAATGGGGATTCAGAGAGGATGAGTTACTTCGTCATAGTAACATAGCTATATTACTGTGGGCCAGCCAGAATTCAAATCCAGGCAACTTATCACCAGTGCTTGAGTTCATAATCTCCAGCAATGTGGATTTGTTGATAAGTGTTTGACTTCAGGACTGTTCTAATATCTGGGAAGGATGATGCAATGTATATACCTTTTTCCCCCCCTTTTTTTATTATTTATTTATACATTTATTTTAGAGAAAGGAATGGCAACCCACTCCAGTATTCTTGCCTGGAGAATCCCATGGACAGAGGAGCCTGGTGGGCTACAGTCCATGGGGTCACAAAGAGTCAGACATGACTGAGCGACTAACACTATGCATTTATTTGGTTGTGCCAGCTCTTAATTGCGGCACATAGGATCTTTGGTCTTTATTGCAGCATGTGGGATCTAGTTCCCTGACCAGGGATGGAACCCAGGCCCCCTACATTGGGAGTGCAAAGTCTTAGCCACTGGACCACCAGGGAAGTCCCTAGACTTTCTGATCCTATTTGATAGGCTACCCACATTCATAGGCTACGCACTCCAGTATTCTTGGGCTTCCCTTGTGGCTCAGCTGGTAAAGAATCTACCTGCAATGCAGGGAACCTGGCTTTGATTCCTGGGTTGGGAAGATCCCCTGGAGAAGGGAAAGCCTACCCATTCCAATATTCTGGCCTAGAGGATTCCATGGACTGTATTTTTATTTGGATTTCATCAGTTTTTCCATTAATGTACTTTTTCTGCTCTGGGGTCCCATTGTGATGCCAGATAGCTTTTTAAAAAATTAAAAAATAAATACTCATGGAGTCTGGCAGGATCTGGCATGTGGTAAGTGCTCATTTATTCTTTTGACAAACGTTTACTAAACACTGCTTTGCATTTAACTTAGTCCTAACATTGAGGCGCAGTGGAACAAACCCAGATCTTTCCCTCAGAGGACTAACATGCTGATGGTTTATTGAAAGATCCTTTTAATGATAAGAATGAGTGCTCCCTATGTGGCAGGCTCATTTGATGGATGTTGTGATTGAGGGAGGTGACTGATGTTCAGAAAGGTAACTTTCCTAATGTCACACTGGCTGATGCTCTTAACCACTGCTTGGCAGTGAACGAGAGTGCTCTCTATTGCAAAGATATGTTGATGCCAAGAGGGAGCTAGTCTGAGGTCAAAAGAAGGAAAATTGCCAAGAATATCTCTACCTTGTCTTCAGATACAAGGACATGTGTGTTCATGCTTGTTCAACTGTAGCCTGCCAGGCTTCTCTGTCCATAGGATTTTTCAGGCAAGAATACTGGAGTGGGTTGCCATTTCCTTCTTCAGGGGATCTTCCCAACCCAGGAATTGAACCCAAGTCCCCTAAAGGAAATCAACCCTGATATTCATCGGAAAGACTGATACTGAAGCTCCAATACTTTGGCCACTTGTTGCCAAGAGCTGATTCATTGGGAAAGAGCCTGATGCTGGGAAAGATTGAAGGCAAGAGAAGAAGAGGGTGGCAGAGTCTGAGATCATTAGATAGCATCACTGACTTAATGGACATGAATTTGAGCAAACTGCAGGAGATAGTGGAGGACAGAGGGGCCTGGTGTGCTGCAGTCCACAGGGTCGCAAAGAGTTGGACACGACTTAGTAGCTGAACAACAACTCTTTCATCTCCTGCATTGGCAGGCGGATTCTCTACCATTGAGCCACCTGGGAAGACCTACAAGTCTGTACCAATCCTTTTAAATAAACTAGGCATTTCTCTGTGTAGAGACATAGAAGATAAGAAGCAGCAATGCATCGTCAGTAGACTCACATAAGCATGGTTGTATGTGTGGGTGGAGCCACCACCTCAAGATGTCACCTTTTTTTAAAAATTATTTATTTGATTGTATCAGTTTTTAGTTGTGGCATGAAGGATTTCTTTTTTTTTTTTTTATGGCATGTGGATCTTTCCTGGCGGGACTCGGGCTCTGGAGTGTGCTCGTGGGCTCAAGTAGTCCCATTGCATGTGGGAATCTTAGTTCCTTGACCAGGGATTGAACCTCCGTCCCTGCATTAGAAGACAGATTCTTAACCACTGGACCACTAGGGAGGTCCTATGAGACTTCACTCTTGTAGGAAGCTTCTGGAAAAACCTGCCTGGAAATGGTGGTGGTGGAGAGAAGTCTGCAGCTCAACTAGTGGAAAGTCATTACCTATAAATTTAATGTCAATTGCACTTTTGCCAATCCTACACAATTCCTGTGTGTGGGATAAGTGCACACAGCTGGGCAAATCTCCCTCTATGGATCCTGGGAAGAGAACATTTTTTTTTTCCTCTCTAAATCCTATCCTCCAGTTATGCCAGACTTGCACTGACCTGTCCAGATATGGCAGTTTTGTGTGACTGTGCACTTTATTTGCTATTTCTCTCTCTCTTCTTCCTTTTGAAACCCTTTTTATTCTTTGAGACCTGAAGTTGGAAGGAGTTACTCTCACCACTGGGCTCCCAGATGTTGTATTCAGTCCTTGAGCAAGACTCATTGTTTCCTTGTGTTCACTCAGCTGTCTCCCTTGAGTGACTGAGAGCTCCCTGAAACTGGAAACTGGGTCTTCCGCATCCATCTTGTTCCACAACCCAGCCCAGAGCTGATCTGAGCACATATTCAATGACTATTTTTACTTTGAGATGAAATGGAATTGGATTAGTAGAGTAATGATCCTTTGGTACTTACATATGATAAACATTTTATATATTTGCTTATTTATTTCCCCCTGACAAGTTGACCTGTTTAAGGTCTCATTTTATGAGGCAGAAAGTGAGGATTAGAGGGTACAAGAGACTTGTGCAAGGTGCCAGAGCTAGCAAGAATAGAAACTGGGATTTTAAACCCAGACAGTCTGGCAACAGACCCTGTACCCTAACTGCTGTTCCTTGCTGCTACCAGTCTACTGAAGAGAACTTGCTGGACTTTATCCAAGAACTTTACCTTTGGGGATGTCATTCTGAGGCTCTGATCTGTGGAAGGGAAGTGTGAACAGGGAGGTTGGGGAGCTGGTGCCCTGAGCTCCAGTTTCTTGCTGGGAAGCTGAATTTCTGGCAAAGAGTACCAGCTGGTCTCTAAGTCCCAAACAAATGTGTAGTTGTACCTTGAATTTCAAAAACCCAAGATACATACAATTTACAGCATGGGATAGTAGATGAAGTATGAAGTTGGAGTTAGGCAGGGTTGAACTTAATAGCTGACCAACTGACCATGACACCACTGAGTGCAGCTTTGGGCAACCCACTCCACATCTCTGAGCCCCAGTTTCCCCATCTTGAGAATGGGCATAATTACTTATACATCTTTTTCAAAATTGTGAAGGTGTAATAGACATATATTCATTCTAGTTCTCTGATTATATATATATATATGTCAGATAGTTTATCAGATAATTAGAATCTATAAAAAAGAATCAATGAAAACTCTATAGTTGAAAAATACTGTAAGTGAAATGAACTCAATATATGGGTTAGACACAGCAGAAGAGAGGATTCAGTTCAGTTCAGTTCAGTCACTCAGTCGTGTCCAGCTCTTTGCGACCCCATGAATCACAGCACGCCAGGCCTCCCTGTCCATCCCCATCTCCCGGAGTTCACTCAAACTCACGTCCATCAAGTCCGTGATGCCATCCAGCCATCTCATCCTCTGTCGTCCCCTTCTCCTCCTGCCCCCAATCCCTCCCAGCATCAGAGTCTTTTCCAATGAGTCAACTCTTCGTATGAGGTGGCCAAAGTATTGGAGTTTCAGCTTTAGCACCATTCCTTCCAAAGAAATCCCAGGGCTGATCTCCTTCAGAATGGACTGGTTGGATCTCCTTGCAGTCCAAGGGACTCTCAAGAGTCTTCTCCAACACCACAGTTCCAAAGCATCAATTCTTTGGCGCTCAGCTTTCTTCACAGTCCAACTCTCACATCCATACATGACCACTGGAAAAACCATAGCCTTGACTAGATGGCCCTTTGTTGGCAAAGTAATGTCTCTGCTTTTCAATGTGTTATCTAGGTTGGTCATAACTTTCCTTCCAAGGAGTAAGCCTCTTTTAATTTCATGGCTGCAGTCACCATCTGCAGTGATTTTGGAACCCCAAAAAATAAAGTCTGACACTGTTTCCACTGTTTCCCCATCTATTTCCCATGAAGAGAGGATTAGTGACCTGAAAAAAAGATTACTAAAAAAATGGAGATTATTTGAGTTCCATATTTTTTTTTAAATTTGCAGAATGAGTTGTTAAAGATTTTAAATGGACTTCATCTGAAATATATGATTAATATGAATTTTATTTATACCCCAAAGATCTGAGATGCATCTATGATGCTAAGTGGGGAAAATTTGTATGGTCAACCATTCCTGCATAAGGAAGACTAGGCTCTTTCATACATACTCACACACTCTTTCAGGCCCCTCCCCACTGCTTGCCTTCATCAAATATTTGTTGAGTACTAGAGATGAATAGGGTACAACTTAGGAAACTGGTGGTCCTCAAAGGTACACGATCACTCATACTAATATTTGTATTAGTATCACCCATATCATCCATACTAATATTCATATGGGTGATCATACAAATCACTATACTAATATTCATGTAATTTAGATTAGACAGGCTTCCTCTTTGCTCAGCCCTCATACCAGCAGCTCCAAATTTTGCCAAGTCAAGTCAGGGACAGTGATTGTTTGGCAAGTGTCTAGGTAAAGCAAATGGGATTTGTGGATTCTTTCCCAGGAAGCATCCTCTCCTGAGGGCTGTGTTCTGGAGTTTTGGCAGCAAATGACACTTTAGAATGAGCACAGATGTGTTTCAGATTTTCTTTCCAGTAATAGAAAAGAAACTTGTTGCAGACAAATGTTCTCACTGAAAACAGCTAGAAAAACTGGCCTCAAATAAAAATAAAACCCACTACCACCACTACCCACCATTATCATTATCTACAACCAAATTCATGCATATGAGAGCATCAAAGAGCTACCAAAGGAGCTAGAACTTAGGGACCTAGGGTTCTGGAGACAGAAGATGCCCAGTGATGTTAGTCCAATATTCTGTTGTGCCTTCCCTCAAAAGGTATCTGATAATTGCATAAAGGCTGAGAGGATATGAAGCTGAGCAGAAAGCAATGGTCAAATGGCTGGAAGACCAAGCAGGGGTTTTGGAACTCTTGCAGGTCTGGGAGACAAATATTGAAATCTGGGTCTGCCAGGGAAAAGGGTCTCTGGTTAACACTTGGATTTCTAGTTAGTGTCCTGGACTGGTGATATAGTAGGAACTAGAGTAAATTTAAAATAGAGCAGCCCTCAGAAAAGACTGAAGCCTGGCCTCAAATTCCTCATCCTCAGCTGAATTCAGATGATGTGCCTCTACTTACTCCAAGGTGAAATAAATCCTTTTTGGAGGGAGCTATACTTCACTAGATCTTCAAATTATATTCAGTTGTTTCATACACAGTATTTTGCATTCAATGAAAATTCTAGCCATGCTAGGAAACAGGAACAAATGACCAAAATCCAAAACAAAGACTTGGCATTATTTAGACATGGATTTTAAAATAACTGCGATTAATATACCTAAAAAATAAAAGTTGGAGAGTTTGTATCAGAGAACTATCATCTCTTTTTAAAAAATAATATGACAACTCTAGAGCTGAAAATATTTTAGCTGAAATAACTCAATATGGGTTTAACAACAGGCTAGACACAGCAGAAAAGAAGGTTAATGAGTTGGAAGATCAATAGATAATGCACAGGCTGAAGCATAAAGAAAAAAGCTAATGGAAAATACAGAGAAAAGTATAAGAAGCATATGGGACATGGTGAAAAGATCTAATACACATCATTGAAGTCTTGAAATGAGAAGAGAGAGAGAATGGAGCAGGAGCTATGTTTGAAGAAATACCAGCCAAGAATTTTCCAAGTTGGTGAACACTATCAAGCCATAGACCCAAGAAGTCTTATACATCCCAAGCAGAGTAAACAAAGACTACCCTGGATGCATTATTATAAAATTAAAGAAAACCAAAGACAAAGAGGAAGTTAGAATCTTCAAATCAGCAACAAGACAAACAGCTGACTTCTCTAAAGATACGGTGAAAGTCAGAAGGCAATGGAACAATGACTTTAAAACACAGAAGGAAAATAATGGCTGCTTAGAGCTCCATAGGAGAAGGCAATGGCAACCCACTCCAGTACTCTTGCCTGGAAAATTCCATGGACGGAAGGGCCTGGTGGGCTGCAGTCCATAGGGTCGCTAGGAGTCGGACACGACTGAGCGACTTCACTTTCACTTTTCACTTTCATGCATTGGAGAAGGAAATGACAACCCACTCCAGTGTTCTTGCCTGGAGAATCCCAGGGACGGGGGAGCCTGGTGGGCCACCGTCTATGGGGTCGCACAGAGTTGGGCACGACTGAAGTGACTTAGCAGCAGCAGCAGCAGAGCTCCATATCTAGAGAAAAGTACCTAGTGGTGAAATAGGGGTGTCCTTAGACAGACAAAAATCTAGAGAATTTGTTGCCAGCAGATCATTCTAAAATACATATTAACAAAGAGAGATTTCAGGCAGAAGAAGCATGACTCCAGAAAGAATAACAGAACTGCAGGGAGGGATGAAGAGCAATACAAAGGGGAATTATGGAGAAATCTAAATATATGGTGATTTGATTTTATAAAATAATATGTGCAAAGACAACCCAGTCAAAAAGAAGCCTATACGGTATATTGCATTGCAGGCAGATTCTTTACCAACTGAGCCACCAGGGAAGTCAAAGATCTATAGTAAAATGATAGAAAAGGATCTACTACATAAATATGAACCAAAAGGGAACTAGTGTCATTTTGTTATATAAGACAAATTAGATCTTAAGAAAAAAGACATTACTCAGTATAAGGAGAAATGTTTCATAATAATAGCAAAGGCAGGCTCAATCTACCCAAAAGATAGAAGATCTGAAAGATAGAAATAAAGAAATTCATATGCACCTACTAATATCATCTCACAATACATACAGCAATAAATGGTAAAACTAAAACATATGCATAATCATAGTTGGAGTTTTTTAAATATAACTGTGCCTTGGGATGATTTTTTTAAGCAACATTTGCCCTCAGTGGTGTGGCCTATGAGAGTGTGTGTGTGTGTGTGTGAGAGAGAGAGAGAGATTGATTTTATGGACCCAGTGGGTGGGGTGAGCTGGCATATTGGGAACCAGAACGCTAATAGCAAGGGCCCCCTGAGTCGGAGGAGGAGGTGGTGAAATGGTCCACAGACGCTGGTGATGGTTCCTGGGCTTGCCTTGATCCCTTCTCTGCTGGATCCCCCAGGTCTTGGGTCTTGGATATTTCCCTGGAAGGCCTCTTTCCAGCATCAAGTGGGGCCAGATGGCAGTGGACAGACCACCCGGGCTCTGGCATCCTTGGGGAAAGTCACTCAGACAGATGAAACTGTACTACTTTTTAAATAAATCCATAGTTAGCCTTTCTGTATTCTTTCCCTGATCAGCAATTTCTGGTGTTTTCTATCAAGAAGAACATTCTTTTGGCTAACCTGAATCCCTCATGTCATGATTTGAGTACCTTTAATCTGCTTATTGTAGTCTTATTGACAGAACAGGAGAAATTTCACAGAGCTTGAAAACAAAGTTTTTTATTTCCTCAACCATAAAATGCATTATGGAATGGTGAAGAGTCCAGATTCCACAATGTGACGCTGCTCTTATTAGCTGTGTGACCTCAGGTAAGTTAGTTCTCCTTTTCTCTATCCCTAAAATGGGGATAAAATTAGTAGTTCTGAAGGTTAAGAGAGATCATGAACACAAGTATGCCAATTTAGTGATCAGTAGTATTACCCTGAGCACTAAAGAATTGATGGCTTCAAATTCTGGTGCTGGAGAAGACTCTTGAGAGTCCCTTGGACTGCAAGGAGATCAAACCAGTTAATCCTAAAGGAAATCAACCCTGAATATTCACTGGAAGGGCTGAAGCTGAAGCTCCAATACTTTGGCCACCTGATGTGAAGAGCTGATTCATTGGAAAAGACCCTGATGCCGGGAAAGATTGAAGGCAAAAGGAGAAGCGAGCTGCAGAGGGTATGAGATGGTTGGATGGCATCACTGACTCAATGGACATGAATTTGAGCAAACTCTGGGAGATAGTGGAGGACTGAGGAGCCTGGTGTGCTGGCAGGCCATGGAGTCACAAAGAGTCAGACGTTACTTAATGACAGAAGAACAACAAAAATACTCACTGTAGAAAATTGAAGTTGTTTCTTTTATCTGTTTAGTACCAAGGATAATCCTTAATATCTAGCATATTTGTAATAAACAATTGTTGAATATTCCAAAAGGCCCATAATCTCTGCCTGTGTTCCCCCTAGTACATGTCAAAGCTCCTACCTGAAGTTTTATACTCCCAAAGGTAGTATAACATTTTCTTCCTCTGTCTTAATCCATAACCACACTTGCTAGGGCTATAACTGGCTCCTACTAATGTTCCATATGTTAAAATAAGGTGGTATATTAGTTTTCTCATGCTGCTGTAACAAATTTCCATAAATTTGAGGGCTTAGAACAGCAGAAATTTATTCTCCCCTTGTTCGGGAGGCCATAAATCCAAAATCTAGGTGTCAACAGGGCCCTGCTTCCTTCTGAGGCTGCAGGGGAGCACCTGTTCCAGACCTCTTCCAGCTTCTGTGTCTTGGCTTGTGGCTACATCACTCCAACCTCTGCCTCTGTGGTCACTTTGCCTCTTTCTCCTCTGTGTGTATGTGTGTTCAGAATTCGTGTGCCTCTTTAAGAACACTTGTGATGGCCTTTATCATGCATCTGCGTTTCCCTGGTGGCTTAGATAGGAAAGAATCTGCCTGTGATGCAGGTGACCTAGTCCAATCTCTGGGTTGGGGAGATCCCTTGGAGAAGGAAATGGCAACCCACTTTAGTATTCTTGCCTGAAGAATTTCATGGACCAAGGAGCCTGGTGGGCTACAGCTCATAGGGTCACAAAGAGTCAGACATGGCTGAGGGATTAACACTTGTATCACTTAACTAGGTAATCCAGGATAATCTTCATCTCAGAATCTTTACACCTGCGAAGACCACATTCTCATATCAGGTAACATTCATAAGTTCCAGGGACTAAGAACTGATTTCTTTGTGTAACCCTTATTCTGTTTCATACAGCAGGGGTCCTCAGCCTCTGGGATTGAATGTCTGATGATATGAGGTGGAGCTGATGTAATCGTAATAGAAATAAACTGCATAATAAATATAATGCACTTGAGTCATCCTGAAACAATTCCCCTCCCCATCCCTGGTCTGTGGAAGAATTGTTTTCCACAAAAGTGGTCCCTGGTGACCAAAAGGTTGGGGACTGCTGTCCTACAGGCAGGGAATAGAAAGAGTAAAGAATTGTGGGAATATCAGGTGACTGAAAGCCATCCTACTTGGGGAGGAAGAACATTTGGGGAATTTTCTGCAAATTGGAAGATGCCTTCCCATACTGAAATCCAGTGTTGGCTTTTCAAGTCTCACTCCCAAACCTCTCTGTTTCCTTTGACATCATGAAATACTTCTTCTTGGAAATGACTTCTTTCCTGTTTCAGTGATGCCTTCCATGGTTTCCTTTCTGCACCTCTAAAAGTGTCTTCTCAAAAGCCCTGCAGGCTCCTACTCCTTTGGCTGACATTTTAGGAAGTGTAGCTGAAGGTTCTGCCCAAGGTCCCTTCCCATTCCACAGTAGGAAAAATGGAGGCTTAGAGAGCTCAGAGGCTTGTCCAAGGTCACTCAATCAGCACGAGGCAAGACCACGATTGAACTTGATGTGTGTGTGACTCAGATGTCCCAGCTCTTTAATGATACATGTGCTACATCTCTGGTTTAATGTGTCTCAGCACCTAGCATGTACTAGATGTTCAATAAATAATTCAGTAAGTGCTATGTAAAAACTCAAACCCTGCTCTTCTGGATTTAATCTATTATTCATTCCAGTCAATGTTTTGGTAAGGACATCATTCCCCGCCACACCCCTCCCCCCACCCCACCTCCCCACTGAGAGAATAACTGTCCCAGAAATTGCAGCTCCTCTCAAGATTTTTATTTTCATCAGCTCTAATTTTTATGTCCAGGGACTACACTTAATTATCGCAAAACATCTGCTGACACAAAATGCTGTTTTGTTCCTGAATCGTTCCCAAGAACACCCTGTGAGCACTTGTACTTGGAGACACAACTTCTGCAGAGGCCCCGGGCCAGCAGAAATGCCTCCCGTTTAAGTGGCAGCAGGAGAGATTCAAGGACAACTTGCTCTGAAAACCATTACTAATTAGATCACCCAAGGCTTAAAAAAAGATAAGCCTCTGAGTATTAGGCAGTGGTCCTTATCAAACATTTAATAACTTCTGCCTGGCTTTTCCTCAGCGTCACTGTTTGAGGAGTCTTTTTTAGGATGGGATTTTTTCCAGGCCTTTGCATGGAGTTCCATAATGATGATCATAATAGCTCACACTTACTGAGCCCTTTCCCCATGCCAGACAGGGAGCTGAAAACTCCTTGAGCTGTATCACATTCCAATTTCACAATGTCCTCCTATAAGATGTGGACTGCACTGTTACAATCTCTGCTTTTTTTAAAAAAGTAATTTTATTTATTTTCTTTTTGGCTGTGTTGGTTTTCATTGCTGCACGGGCTTTTCTTCTCTAGTTGCAGAGAGCAGGGGCTACTCTCCAGTTGCGGTATGCGGGATTCTCATTGCAGTGACTTCTCTTGTGGAGCACAGGCTCTAGGGTGCTCAGGCTTCAGTAGTTCCGATTCTTGAACTCTAGAGGACAGGCTCAATTGTTGTGGGACACAGGCTTAGCTACTCCATGGCATGTGGGATCTTCCTGGACCTGGGATCAAATCTGTGTCTTGCATTGGCAGTGGATTCTTTACCACTGAGCCACCTGGGAAACCCCTACCGTCTCTGCTTTACAAGGAAGGAATCTAGGTCATCAAGAAGTTGACCCAGGCTGACCCAGTTGGTAGGTGGGAATAGGATCTAAACCCAGGTGGGCTGACCCTAGAGCCCCTTTCTCAGCCTCCAGTGTCTAAAGTCAAAGGCAGTCAGGGAGCAGCTGCCTCCATTGCAGCCAAGGCGATACTCAGTTGCAGATTTGGGAGAATTCCTCCTTCTGCCATTCACTGCAAGGCTGGGTTTGACATTAGGATGGTCTTCCTGGCTGAGATTTTGAGGCACAGGGACCAGGCAAGGCCCACCAGCTTTTGAATGGCCCACAGGGGCCTTACTGATCTCATCTCTACCTTGGTCTTCAGCCTCATCTTCCACGTCTCCTCCCCCATCCCAGCCCTGTGGCTGAGCTCCCGGAGCACTGTCTCTCCCAGGACTCTGTTATTGCTTTTCCGTGTGCCTTTGCCTTGCTGGGACTGCCCTTCCTCCACCCCTGGGCTGAGTTGAGTGCCAAGACTGCTTTTCTGTCCCTACCAGTGGCCTTGCACATGGCCATCATGATACCCTTTGCGTCTTCCTGACCTGGCCAGGTCAGTGCCCTCCAAGGTCACCTCTACAGGCCACCTGCTTTGCTCCCCTGCCACACTTACAGCTGGCATTTCGCACCTGTCGCTGGGATTTGATTGTGGCTCCCACCAGACTGTGAGATCCACAGGCTACTTAACCGTGTCTGGTTTGGATTTTGTTTGTTTGTTTGTTTTTTATAGTAAATCACTGGGCTTCAGTACACTGCCTGGCATGTAGTTCCAATTCAGAATATTGTGAATGAGTGAATTGTCTACTTTCTTGTTGGTTTCCTCAGTAGGCTGGCAGGGGAGTTGTTGGCATGTTCAAAATGGGTCATCTGTGCTGATCAAGATACAGTGTACAGAGGTGGGGGCTGGATGGAAAGAAACCACAAAGGATAGTGCAGAGCTGTGGGCTTGTGCCCGCAGGGGATGTTAGAGCTCCAGGCCTGAGTGCCCAGGGGAGGGAGAGGCTGCTGGAGCCTGGACAGGGCTGCCTGGCGGGAGCTGGGGTCAGCCCCCTGCCACCTGTGGGAGAGAGCAGAGGTGTGCGGACCCTACCTCACTCATCTCTCCTCCGTCTTCCTGACTCGTCCCATTGGCTGAGCACACCGAGCAGCCATAGGACAGGGGGGTCCACTGGCAAAGTTGGCACAGGCCTGCCTCCTGGGACACATCAGAGGTGAAGTGTCACTCAGTCATGTCCGATTCTTTTGCGACGCCATGGACTGTAACCCACCAGGCTCTTCTGACCATGGGATTTCCCAGGCAAGAATACTGGAGTGGGTTGCCATGCCCTTCTCTAGGGGATCTTCCCTATCCAGGGACTGAACCTAGGTTTCCTGCATTGCAGGCAGATTTTTACCATCTGAGCTCCCAGGGAAGTTCCTCCTGTATTAAATTGTTGTGGGAAGGAATGAATGGTCCTCCAAAGAGATGTGACAGTGTTGAGGTTCTCCAGAAATTGGAGAAGAAGTCAGAATGGAGTGTTGTTGATCTTACCGGGAAATGACCTTGCCTTCCACAGGATTTCTCTTCATTGCAGCCTTTTAATACTAATACCCAGAGCAGTTGAATGGAGAGGAGGGAATATGGTGGGGTGGACAGGTCAGCCCCAATATTCACATATGCCTCCTGGGTCCAGGAGAGGCTGTATTGTGTAGTGGTTAGGGCAGGGGACCTGGAACTAGGTGGCTTGGGTTCAAATCCCGGGCTTACTAATTCAGAGCTATGTGCCTTGACTTTTCTGTGAAATGGGGATAATTGTATCTGAGGATATGATCAGCTAATTCATATAAACCATTTAGAAACATGCCTGACGTGTAACATAAGTGGGTGACTATACTTCCCCATGAGCTCAGAACAGCTCCAAAATATGCCTGTTGTCCTGGCATAATTATTGTATTTATTATACAATTAACTTTTAATAATAGTAACTATCCCTTCACTCTCAAAGGGGTTCTGACTTGGAGATAACTCTTACAACTTTACACACAGTAAGATGTTATTAATGCTGTTAGGCCAAGCTACTTGATTGCTCTGAGTCTTAGCTTAGCGATGAGGATAACAATAATACCAATTTCATGGGGCTGATTTGGGGCTGATGCAGAATGGCTGGTGTAGCGTGGGTCTCCATTAGGTGATGCTGTGTATGGTTTAGGCTCTGAGTTCAGACAAGCCATGTGGACTTGCAGGGGTCCCCTAACACCACTGGGCTTCCCTGGTGGCTTAGTGGTAAAGAATCTGCCAGTGATAAAGGAGACATGAGTTTCATCTCTGGGTCTGGAAGATCCCCCGGAGAAGGAAATGGCAACCCACTCCAGTATTCTTATCTGTAAAATCTTATAGACGGAGGAGCTTGGTGGGTTACAGTCCACGGAATTGCAAAGAGTTGGACAGGACTTGCAAAGAGTTGGACAGGACTTAGTGACTAAACCACCATCACTGACACCCTTACCATCCATGTCTGCATTCATACAAACCCTTCAAGTGGATGCATGGTGAAGAATATGGTATCCCCAGACCTCGACCTCCTGGGAGGAAGGCATGGCCCAGGCGCTGTTGCTCTGTTGGCTGCTTTGCCTCAGGCAGCTCCATTTGTTCTCAGCAGGGTGGTTTTGGTGACTGTTTTCCAGTGTGATCTTGAATCAGGTCAGGCCTGTCTGCTTTAAGTAAGGGTGGTGCCTCAACCCAGATTCCTGTGGACCTGTGGGAGCTTCTGATTGTTTGAAGACTGCTGTGTCATTGTCTTCCTTCCAGATGAATGAGAGAAAGGGATCAGGGCTCCTTAGAGCCCCTGACATTTTTCCCTCAGCTGCCTTCCTGTGTTTCAGATACCCTGTACTGGGCTTTTCAGTGGAAAGAGTGGATAGCACCAAGCTGGGGTGGTGTCTTTAGGAATAAATTTGAATCTCCAGTTCCCTTTCTGGACCAGAGCCTTCAGTTCAGAGCACTTTGTTTGATTTTTTTAAATTTATTTTTAAATATTTATTTATATTTATGGCCGCGTCAGGTTTTAGTTGCGGCTTCGCCGGTGGCTCAGCAGTAAAGAATCCTCCTGCCAATGCAGGCGATGCCGTAGACATGGGTTCAAATATCCCCTGGAGAAGGAAATGGCAACCCACTCCAGAACTCTTGTCTGAAAAATCCCATGGACAGAAGAGCCTTGTGGACTATAGCCCACAGGGTCACAAAAGAGTCAGATATGACTTAGTGACTAAACAACAACAGATTCCAGTTGCAGCTCGCAACCTCTCTAGCTGTGGTGCACAGTCAGTAGTCCTGCAGCATGTGGGATCTTAGTTCCCTGACCAGGTATTGAACCCACCTACCCAACACTGAAAGGCGAATTCCTAACCTCTGAACCACCAGGCAAGTCCCCAGAGCACTTTATTTTGTAAAGCCAGCCTTTGGACCACAGAACAGAGATGATGTCCCATTTTACTGCCTTGGCTGTGACTCTGAAAAATCTCTCCACTCCATCATCATGAAAGGCCCCCAAGTTGGAAGGCCACTGGCCAACTGTAAGCATGGATCACATACCAGGAGTGCCGACTAGACCACACCTGTGCTGTGTGACGTTGGGGAGGTCACTTTCCCTCTCTGGGCCTCCACTTCCTTATCTTTTAAGTGAGGAAATTGAACTAAGGTGAGTCTGACTTCCCTAATTATATAATTCTTTTATTTCTAAAATTACAGAAAAATACATTTTTAGTTCAACACAAAAGGCTTTCCAACAGGCAAGACTGCCTGACAGTCAGTGGAGGAGGCTGTCTTAGGAGCAGTGAGGGGTTGGAGGCATTCAGACAGAACAATCTGAAGGGGAGGCTATAGAAACGCTTCTGACTTTGATGGGCAATTGGTCTGGGCAGCTCAGAGCTGCCATGATTCTTCCTGGGACTATCTCATCTCTCTTCTCTCACAGCCTCACGTGCTGGGGTAGGTTTTGGTTCAAGTATTAAGGGAGGAATTATGACTACTCCTAGGGGCCTGGCTAGAATGGCATGAACTAACACTTAGCTCTTAGAATCTGGAGATATTTTTTGGCCAAAAGAATATCTAATGCCTTAAAAGTCAAGCTTGGATCCAGGCCAAACCTGACTATGGGAGAGTTTTGCAAAGATTTTAAAAGTGTCTTAGGATGAAATTACATGTACAAGTTTTATTTTTGCCTCAATATCAAATGATGATTTATCTGCGTAGAGAATTCCTGATCCAAAGTGACTTTCTTGCAGAAATTAACCCTTTGTCTCCCAACATTTGGACTTTTCATTGACAAGTCTCATCTTGATTTGATTTTTCATTCCTATATTGATAATCTTTTTTTTTTTCCTTTATGGACTCTTTTAGGGCTTTCTTTATTTTGTTCTGAAAGTTCACTGTTGTATTTCTTAATGTGGGTATATTTTCATGAATTTGGGGGGGGGGTGTCATGTCTTTAGTTTATCTCCTACTTCCTCTCCTATATTTAAATTGTTCTTTTTATTTTAAGATTTTTTTTTTGGACATAGACCATTCACACATAGTACTAGTGAGCTGTACCCAAGTTCAAATTCTGGAGTCTTGCATGTTTCCCAAAGTTGTTCTCTGACTCAGGAATCTGGAAAGGAGAGGAACATGTGAAAACACTGAATGAATGTGTGAGCACTTAAAGCCATCTTGCTTTTTTCAGAAAGTTTCCTACCCTACACTTCTCTGTGGCACTTCTGCTAGAGTTTGGTCTACACAGTATCCTAGCTACCATATTAGTTAACAAAGTGATCATCATAGGTATTGCATCATGGTTTCCTCTGTGCTATTTTAGCTTCTAAACTCTTGACACTGTTGACAAGTGCATTCAAAAGCAATAAAGAAACTAAGGATTGTTGACAAAAAGAAAGTTTCCCGCCTTGTTGGGGTTCACTGAAAATTCTATTTTCATATTAAACCTTAATGTAACTAATGTTTTATTTAAAAGGAAGTATGGGATCCAACCAGTCCATTCTGAAGGAGATCAGCCCTGGGATTTCTTTGGGAGGAATGATGCTGAAGCTGAAACTCCAGTACTTTGGCCACCTCATGCGAAGAGTTGACTCATTGGAAAAGACTCTGATGCTGGGAGGGATTGGGGGCAGGAGGAGAAGGGGACGACGGAGGATGAGATGGCTGGATGGCATCACCGACCCGATGGACGTGAGTCTGGGTGAACTCCGGGAGTTGGTGATGGACAGGGAGGCCTGGCGTGCTACGATTCATGGGTCAGACACAACTGAGCGACTGATCTGATCTGATCTGATCTGATGAACACAACCTTCCTAACTACAAGCTTGAAGGAAAGCTAAAGAAGGGGCACTAAGGAAAATCCATGGGTCTTTTTTTCATCCTGGGTCTTTTAAATATCCTCCCATTGGGATGAGGCATCTCTTCTGGGAGTTGTGACTGTGCTGTCCAAAGATTCCTGGGTCATACCAGTAATTCTGTGGTCTTCCGTTGGACCCACCATGGGCACGTGCATATGCTGAATGCCCATCACATCCGTATATACTGAGACTGAAGGTAAAGATTCTGGAAAGGCTGTTGAATGAATGAGTGATGAATTAATGACTGATGCATACACTAATCCCTGTTGGAAATGGGAAATATGTTCCCATTTTTATTAACTGAGTTGAAGTTGTTTTGTATTGTTCAGTTTTTTAGTCATGTCCGACTCTTTGTGACCCCCAGGGACTGCAGCACGCCAGGCTTCCCTGTCCTTCACCCTCTCCCAGAGTTTGCTCAAACTCATGTCCCTGAGCTTTTTTTAATCACCTCTAAATCATTAGTAGGTATTTTTCCTTGTTGGCATTCTCTTTGTTGTTGTCACTAAACTGTACAGTCTTCAAGTTGACTCTTCTTTGCTTGGCATGTCAACCCTGCAAGAAGTTTTAATGATGTCTTTAAGTATGAAAGTGTCAAATTAGCCTAGTTCTAGCCCACATTCTCCAAGTGCCTTTATTGTTTATAGTCTTCTACCCAGAAACATCTTTGTTGCTAACCTTTAATTTGAATTTGTTCCTGACTCATGACAAAACTGTCCCCAGTTCCTTGTCAGCTCGCATTTTGAAATGAACTTTCAGGAGAAGTATTTCTTGGAAAGTATTCTGATATATACATAGTCATCTTTTCTTTCCGAGCGTCCCTTCGAGATTGTCAGCACTAAATTTTTATCCTCCCGAGTGTGGCCCATCTTAGTGGTATGGTAATTGCTGCACCTCCAGCAGGAAGTCTGTGCTTGTGTGGTCGTGCACATGATTGGAGCATGATGTGCACCATCTATTTTGTTGTTGGGGAACACATTACTGCTTTTGGTTAAAGAAAAACCAGCAAGGGCTTGAAGGATGCCTAGAAATGATGTAGGAAGAGATTGAGAGAGCTGCTGTCTGCTTCCTGTGTCTTAGATAAGTTAAATGAGGACACAGGGAAGGAAAGAATGTTCTCATGATCCTAAGAGGTCATGCTTGCTGAGGCCATGGCATCCTGGGTTGTGAGTCCAGACTTAGGAAAACTGCTCCTTATTTTTGTCTTTAGGTGGGTGGATGGGTAAGGACCTGACTAAGTTGGGGATAGCCAGTGTAGATCCTGCCTACACTTTATTCCGAGTTTTGAGGGAAGATGCAGGAGTTGGAAATGGCAACCCACTACAGTGTTCTTGCCTGGAGAATCCCAGGGACGGGGGAGCCTGGTGGGCTGCTGTCTATGGGGTTGCACAGAGTTGGACACGACTGAAGCGACTCAGCAGCAGCAGCAGCAGGAGTTGGTGGTGGAAAGAAAAACCCTGCCTGCTATCAGAGCCTTATGAGCTGTTAGGGCACTTAGAGAAAGCTCCAAAGCAGAGAGTAAGATCATCAGTCTTCGCTGCTTGCCACCAACTAACCCTGCTTTCGTTCCTGGACTTCAGCCCACCTCACCTGTAATGTGGGCTTCATTGTACCTGCATCACAAAGGTATGCAGAAATGCAAAATGAAATTATAGAAACAGACTCTAAGGTGAGAATTGATACTTCCTGAATGCCAAGCACTGCTGAGATTAAAGACAGTGACCAAGATGATTCAGGTCCCTGCTCTTCTGGGGCAGGGAGTCAGAAAAAAGCCAGGCAAGTCAATGACTAAGATAATTTATGGCAGTGAAGAGGGTAATGAGATATGGAGTGACTGGGTAGCAACTTTGAATTGGGCATCCGTGTTTCTAATAGGATACAGTGGCTGCTGTCACCATAAATCTGATAATGATAAGGATGACAGTAAAAGCCAGAGGACAAGATTAGTCAGTGCTGGACTTTTAAGGGTGGGAAGCTGATAGTAGTAATCCTGCGGTTATTGAGTGGGTGGGCTTCCCTGGTGGCTCAGTGGTAAAGAATCCACCTGCCAATGCAGGAGGTGTGGGTTTGATCCCTGAGTAGGGAAGATCCTCTGGAGAAGGAAATGGCAAACCACTCTGGTGTTCTTGTTTAGAAAATCCCATGGACAGAGGAACTTGGTGGGATACAGTCCATAGGGCTGCAGAAGAGTCAGACACAGCTTAAACAACAACACTGAATGGGCATGTGCATTAATGCTTACCCAATTTATCCACTCAGATATTTATGAAGCACTTATATGTGCCAGGCACTGCTTGGTCACCATGTATGCTGTAGGGAACTCTAAAACCATGGCACATGCACCCAGAGCTTATGGTAGAGTCAGGGAGACAGAAGTGAATCGTGTACCAGGAGATACTCAATTACTGGAAACTATGGCACGTGCACCCAGAGCTTATGGTGGAGTTGGGAAACATGAATATGTGAATATTCATGAATATATGAGTATGGTGAATTGTGTACAAGGAGATATTAACAGGTTGGAGAAGATCTGCTTTGGAGGGAGGTCAGAGAACCTCTCTGGGGTCAAATTTAAGGGGAGGCCTGAGGGGTGAAGGGGCTTCCCAGGTGGCACAGTGGTAAATAACCTGCCTGCCATTGCAGGATATGCAAGAGATATGGGTTCTACCCCTGGGTTGGGAAGATCCCCTAGAGGAGGAAATGACAACCCACTCCAGTATTCTTGCCTGGAGAATCCCATGGATAGAGGAGCCTGGCGGGCTCCAGTCCATGGGGTTGCAAAGAGTTGGACATGACTGAGCACACAGCACATCCTTGCCTTCATGGAAGCTACAGTCTAATGGAGAAGAGCTATTAGTAGTCACAAAATTTATCATTATAAATCAGTTAGACAGGATCAGTTAGATATAAATCAGTTAAATCAGGATAAAAAAGTGATAATGAATAGTTAACTTTTACAACTCCTGAGTCCATGCCAGCATTGTTCTAGTTCAATATGCATTATTTAGTACTCACAAAACCCCTATGAGGAAAGCAGCATTACTATGATTCCACGTTGCAGAAAGGGAAACTGAAGCAGAGATCTTTGCCTAAGATCACGTAGGCAGATGGGGCTGGATTCTAAGCTCAGTATCTTGACCTTAGTTATTAATAGAACCCACCTTTGACTGTATCTATTGCTTTTATAAAGATGCACTGAAGTCATGGATGTTATAGTAATTCTAGAATCAGGTCCAAAGTTGTTCTTACAGAGAGCGTTTTCCCACTTGCCCTGGTCACAAAGACTTAGAGAAAATCCCAACACATTCCCTCGGTAACCAGCTCCGTCTCAAACACTACACGTGGCCACAGTGACCTCTTGTGGTCAATAGCGGTAGCGTGACTATGTCACTTGACTAGAGAGGAAATCCCACAATCTCTGAGCGACTTCATTTTCACTTTTCACTTTAATGCATTGGAGAAGGAAATGGCAACCCACTCCAGTGTTCTTGCCTGAGGAATCCCAGGGACGGCGGAGCCTGGTGGACTGCCGTCTATGGGGTCGCACAGAGTCGGACACGACTGAAGCGACTTAGCAGCAGCAGCAGCTGGGTTATTTCTGAAGTTGGTACCTATTTAGTGAGGCCTCATCTGGTGATTCCTGTTTTGTGCATCTGAGAATACCTGTAAGGATAAGTCTCCAGAAGTGGACTTTCAGGCACTGGGCATTGGATGGGGCCATGGATGGGGACCCTTAGAACTCCATGCTCCTGAGTTCTGTAATGGGCTAATGGAAAACCCCAGACCTGGCTCTTCCTAGCCTCCCTCCTGCTTCAGAGCAGGAGGACTGTGGGGAACTATGGCCTGGTGAGTTTATCTCAGCCTAGTTCACATAGGTTGTCACAGTTTTCACAGGCACCGTGCCCCTAGCTGAGAAAGGACCAGCTTATTTGTCCATTCGACCAAATATTTATTGAGCATGTACTACATGCCAGGCATGTTTTAGGCACTGAGAATAAAGCAGAGGATGAGAGAGAGAAAATTTCTGTCTTTCTCCTGCCCCATTGCCTACTTATAATTTTGTATAATGATTTAACTCCTAGGGTTTGTATGTATATGGAGTTTATGTGTGCATTCAGGGAGAGGAGGCTGGCTTCTACTCCACTGAAAATAAAGATAATAAAGCATAAAATGACCCCCATCCCATACATTCTGCCTTCATAGAAATGTTTACTTTCTAGTGGGGAGAGACAGACAATCAGCAGATGGTGCTATACCTCCCAGAGAGAAGGAGACCCACAATTAGGTGGGTAGAGAGTGGGGTGGGGGCCACTTTATGCAGGTGGACTGGGAATCTCATTCAGAAGACAAATTTAAGGAAGGTCAAAGGTGTCTGGAGGCAGTGCAATTTGTTTGTTCTCTCTTTGTCTCTCTGCCTACTAGAATGATGGAAATCAATACATACAATGGTGTTTTTGTTTGATAGTCAGCCATTTACTCAGACTAAATCTGAAATGAGAATTTCCTTGCTGGAGCGTTTGCCTTGGAGGAGCGTATGCCCCACTTTGTCCTCCTGTGCTTCACCCCTGGGGAAGGATCTGCAGGAAGTGGGGATGTGGGTCACATGGAAACTTGGGGAGAATATTTGGGCAGTGGAAACAGAATCTGCAAAGGCCCTGAGGTGGGAGCTTTGGAAAGGAGGGGAGTGAGGGTAGTGGGGGCAGAAGGTGAGGTCAGAGAGTTGGGGGAGGGGAGGTGGGTTATGGTCATATGGGGCTTTAGAGGTGCATCAGTCATGCTGTTGGTGGGACTGATTTTGTCCTTGCATGCAAGGACAGCACTTCCTTAGGATAGTGAATGACTTTACCCATACAGAAGAGGGAGCCATGAGACCTGCTCATGGCTCAGCGTCCTGACTCTGGCATGGATAGGAAGCTATCACTTGCATCATTTCCATCTATTTTTGCAATAACTTTGAGTGATAAGTGACATCCTGCCCATTTTCTAGATGAGAAAACTGAGGTGCAGATAAATTGGGGAGAGAGAGTTCTAGGTGGACAGAACAGCTGAGCACAGGCATGATGAACTGAAGACATCCAGGTGATGGCAAGATCTTGGTGGGAGTTGAGGCTCTAGAGGATGGAGCTAATGAGATGAGTTGGGGCCACTTTGCAGAGACTTGTGTAAGAGAACAGGAAGCTGGGACTTCATATTTATGTAGGTAGGTATTTATTTATTTATGGCTGTATTGGGTCTTTGCTGCTGCACGTGGGCTTTCTCTGTTTGTGGCAAGCATGGATTAGTCTCTAGTTGCTGGATGTGGGCTTCCCATTGTGGTGGCTTCTTTTGTTGCAGAGCATGGGCTCTAGGGTGTGTGGGTTTAAGTAATTGCTGTACACAGGTCCATTTGACCCACAACATGTGGAGAATCTTAATTCCCGGACCAGGAATTGAACCCATGCCCCCTGCATTGGCAGGTGGATTCTTAACTACTGGACCACTGGGAAAGTTCAAGACTTGATCTTGATGTCAGGAAGATATTTTAAAGGAGGAACATGATAATATCTATATTTTAAAAAATTACTGTAGTATCAGCTTTGGTGATGAACTAGAGAGAGGTGGACAGTGGGGTGGATGGGTTGGAGAATCAGAGGGACAGGCAGGAGATTTTGGTCTGAATCTAGGAGGAAGCTGCTGACCATCTAAAATAGGTGGAGGGCTGTTTTCAAGAGAGAAACAACCTATTTAGCAACAGAGTTGAGGTTTAGCCCTTGTGTGTCACATCACTTGCAGATATTTCCTCCCATTCTATAGATTGTTTTTTTCAGGTTTAAAAAAAAATTATTTCCTTTGCTGTGCAAAAGTGTGTACATTTAATTAGGTCCCATTTGCTTACTTTTGTTTTTATTTTATTGCCTTGGGAGATTGACCTAAGAAAGCATTGGTATGGTTTATGTCAGAGAACGTTTTGCCTGTGATCTCTTCTAGGAGTTTATGGTGTCATGTTTTATGCTTAAGTCTTTAAGCCATTTTGAGTTTATTTTTGTGCATGGTATGAGGGTGTGTTCTAAATTCATTGGTTTACATGCCGCTGTCCAGCTTTGCCAACACCACTTACTTGAAGAGACTGTTTTTCATTTTATATTCTTGCCTCCTTTGTGGAAGACTGACGGCTGGTGTGTGGGTTTATTTCTGTCCTCTCTTTTCTGTTCCATTGATCCATGTCTGTTTTTATACCAATACCACACTGTTTTGATTACTGTAGCTTTGTAGTATTGTCTGAAGTCTGGAAAAGTTATGCCTCCTGCTTTGTTTTATTGTTTTCCCCCCTTAGGATTGCTCTGGCAATTCTGGGTCTTTTATGGTTCCACATAAATTTTTGGATTATTTGTTCTAGTTCTGTGAAAAATGTCATGGCTATTTTGATATGGGGATCACACTAAATCTGTAGATTGCTTTGGGTAGTATGGCCATTTTAACAACGTTCATTCTTCCAATTCAAGAACATGGGATGTCTCTCCATTTCTTAGAATATTCTTTATTTTCCTTTATTAATATTTTGTAGTTTCTCAGGCTATAAGTCTTTCACCTATTGGAATTAGAAAAAATACTTCCAGTTGATGCAACAGACAAAAACTTAATCTCTAAAATACGCAAACAGCTCATACAACTCGACAGAAAAAGCCTCCTCCTACATTGTCAGTGGGAATGTAAGTTGGTGCAGCCACTGTGGAAAATAGTGTGGAGGTTCCTCAGAAAACTAAGCATATAATTACCATGTGATCCAGCAATTCCACTCCTGGGCATATATCCAGACAAGATTATAGAATTCAAAAAGATGCATGCACTATGTTCATAGCAGCACTATTCACAATAGCCAAGACATGGAAGCAACCTAAATGTCCACCAACAAATGAATGGAAAACAAAGATGTGGTACATATATGCAGCGGAATACTACTCAGCCATAAAAAGAAACGAAATAGCTCCATTTGCAGCGATATGGATGCAACTAGAACTTACACTACATGAAGTAAGTCATGAAAGAGAAGGACACCACCCAATAATATTGCTTATATGTGGAATCTAAAATATGGAACATACCTACAAAACAGAAACAGGCTCACAGGCATAGAGAACAGACTTGGTTGCCAAGCGTGAGTGGAAAGGGAAGGACTGGAAGTTTGAGACTAGCAGATGGAAACTATTATTTCTAGGACAGATAAACAACAAGGTCCTAATGTGTAGCACAGGGAACTATATTCAGTATCCTATGATAAACCATAATGAAAAAAATATTCAAGAATGTTCATATGTGTGTAACTGAGTTACTTTGCTATACAGGAGAGACTGGCATAACACTCAGTCAACTATATTTCAGTAAAAAAAATTTTTTTAATGAAATAAAATTAAAGGTGGATTTCAAATCCTGGTATTTGAAAAAAAAAAAAAAAGAAACAGATTGGAAGTTGGAAGCAAGGGAGAGAGGTTGAGGAAGAGTATGAAGCTTTTAACTTTTATTCTCTAGAACCTGTGGGTGGGGGTGCAGCATTTTGGGGAGTGTACTTGAGAAGCACTCCTTGAATTGAAATTCTCCAGTGTTTTTACTGCCCTGTTCCAACTGTTCCCTTTGTTATTTCCTTATATGAATGGTGTCTCCAAAGAAGCTGTAACCTCTCCAACCCTAAGTAAATGATGTCTCTTGTACACAAGGCATTTTGTGTTGGAAGATGTTCCTGTAATTGTTATTCCTCTGGCTCCTTTAGGAATGATTCTATTATCTGAGCAAATAGAAAATTTTCTAAGTAAATGGCAACTATCTCTTATCTCCCTTCATCTCTTTTAAAATTCTCTTCATGCATCACAGCCTAGTTCCCCTGTCATCTCCTCCATGAAAACTGCTCTCTACCCTGTACTCTTTTAAGGGGCTCACATTTTTGCTGAGCTGTGTGTGTGTGTGTGTGTGTGTGTGTGTGTCTGTGTTTGTGGGGTGGGGTGAGAGGTAGGACAGTGCCCTGGATGGCCTTTGTAGTCAGACATCTAGGCTCTCACTCCAGCTCTGCCATTTACTTGCTGTGCAACTTTGAGTGGCTACTTAACCTCTGTGAGTCTTAACTTTCTCACCAGTAAAATGAGGATGAGAGCACCTACCTCACAATGCTATTGTGGGAGTTAAATAAACTCACTGATCACTGAACTCGGCAGAATACCTGTCATTTGGCACATGCTCGCTCAAACAGTAGTGGTGTGATTGTTATGATTTTGTGCCCACTTGTTTATTAATTCTCCAGTTACTTCTTAAGCACCTGTGATGTGCTGTATGTGGTCCTAGGCACTTGAGGAGGCACAAGTGAACAAAACACATGTGTCCACCCGTGAGGGGATACAGTTCATATAGTCTAGTTGGGGGTGCAGGACAGTAAACAATATACACAACAATTAAGCTCATTTTCCAGTAGATTAGAAGGTAATAAGTGCTGTGGAATAAAGAAAGATGTCAAGGAGGGTAAGTGATTGGCAGTATTTGGGGGTAGGTATAGCAGTCAGCTTGGAGAAGGAAATGGCAACCCACTCCAGTATTCTTGCCTGGAGAATCCCAGGGACAGAGGAGCTTGGTGGGCTGCCATCTGTGGGGTTGCACAGAGTCAGACACGACTGAAGCGACTTAGCATGCATGCATGCATAGCAGTCAGCTACTGCTGCGTAACAAACTGTCGCCAAACCTGCTGGCCCTGAACACTGTCTGCTATGGACCCATAGTTGTATCACTCTGTGCAGTTTGGGCTCCACTGGTGCTCTCCTGGTCTTGGCGGTTTTCCCTTGTCAGCTCATGGTTGCCAGCTGGTCTAGGATAGCCTCAGTTAGGACAGCTCTGTCCCCTTCCCCATGGTCTCTCCTCCTCTAACTGGCCAGCCCAGGCTTCCTCATGATGGAAGCAGGGTTTGGGAGAGCAGATGTACACATGTCTTCAACTGGGAGGCAACCTGACTTGTCTGCTGCATCCCATGACTGCCTATTAGAGAAAGGAGAGCTGAGAGGTGACCATGGAAAGTGTGGGCAAAGGAGAGAAGGACAGATCACTGTGGCCACATGTGCCATCCATCTATCTCAGTGTGGAGGGTGAAGCTGCAGCATGAAATAGGGTGGCCTCCTTGAGAAGGTGACACTTGGCTAAGACTTGAAGCCAGAGAGTGGGTCATAGGGAGCCTGGGGAGGAGGGTCCCAGGCAGGGGGCCCAGAGTAGGTGCACGCCTGGGACTACGGAAGGGGTAAGGCGTGGGGCTGGAAGGCAGTGGCCAAAGAAGAGGACAGAGACCACCAGGGACTTTCATAGAGTGACTTGCTGAGGAGGCCCTGGAGGGACAGGACCTGGCTTGCATTTGCAAAGGGTGATTTTGGGTCCTATATTGAGACTAGGCTGTAGGGGATAAAGGTCAACGCAGGCAAACCTGACTGGAGGCTTGTGGGGCACAGAGGGAGAGGATGGGGGCTCAGCTGGGGACAGTCACAGTGCCCACCTCCTTGGCATGACATGGACCTTCTCGGCTGTTTTGAATCTCGAGTGATGTTGTGATGAGGTGGTGTCAATGCCCAGAATGTGGCCAGGGTTTAGCAATTGAACAAAGGCCATATTTTTTAGTTTTGTTGTTGTTCAGTTGCTCAGTTTTGTCTGACTCTTTGCAACCCCATGGAATGCAGCATGCCAAGCTTCCCCATCTTTCACTGCTTCCCAGAGTTTGCTCAAATTCATGTCCATTGAGTTGGTGATGCCATCCAACCATCTCATCCTCTGTTGCCCCCTTCTCCTCCTGCCCTCAATCTTTCCCAGCATCAGGGTCTTTTCCAGTGAGCTGGCTCTTTTCATCAGGTGGCCAAAGTATCGGAGCTTCAGCTTCAGCATCAGTCCTTCACTGAATATTCAGGGTTGATTTCCTTTAGGATTGACTGGTTCGGTTTTACTAAGGTGACAGATTTAATGATCACTGCTTCAGAAGGAATCTCTTTTGGACCTTTTGGACCCAGCATTGTGGTCCTGACTGCCTTGCGTGGGTGCTCCCTCAGAGACCAGAGTGGCCTGAGGGTGAGAACTTGGTATTCACCAGCATTCCTGGCTTCCCCAGCCCCACACCTGACCAGTGAGTCCTGGGGACTGGGTCGAGTGAATTCACTTTGCTGTGAAGTCATCAGGACAGGAACTGTGTCTTAATTACCTGTCCTCACAGGGCACAGTCCGCTCACACCCAGCAGGTCCCTTGGATTGAATTACACTGTTTTCATGTCTTCACCTAAATGTAGAATGTTTGCCTCTGAATTAGATCGACCTCAAGGGCCACCCAATGTTTGTGATTCCAGCTGGTTTCCTGCCAATTTGCTCCTCCTCAGACACAGGGGCTTGAGCCATCCTGATTTACAAGATTATTCACCTTGGCGCCCAGGAGAGGGAGGCAGAGTACATCAGAAGGGTGCTTCCGTGGGCGCAGCATTGTCGGGCGTCTGTTGTTTTCCGTCAGACCTGGGACGGAACTTAAGGGCAACTGCCCTGGGACGTGGAAGCAAGGTCAATATCTCCCAAGCTTCCCCTCCTCCTTCCCTACTTCCCCCCCTTTTCTCCTCACTTCCTTACTTCCGCCTTTGTACCCCTTGCAGCTTCTTTCTCCTGCCTTTCTCTCCCTCGTCCCTCCTCCTCCTCTCCTCCGTCTGATGCTCCCTCGACACACCTGAGCTGCTGTCCCTGTAAGAGGTTGCTCGGGACTAGGAAAGAAAACAGTGGCAGAAACGACAAAGGATATAACTGAGGGCCATCTTTCTAGGAGCAGTGATGGGGCAAGGGAGTGGGTGGGACCCAAGTACCCTTTGGATCTCGCGCTCTTTGCTTGGGCTTCCCCTTAGTCCTGGCTTCTGTCTGCCTTTATTTAATAGCAGCAGCCCTGATTCACAACACTTCCTAGTTGCTGAGTTCTAGGGTAATTGATGTGTGAAGCTTATCTCACAGTCCTGCCAAGGACTCCAAGAGGTAGAAGCCTAAGCTCAGACCTGTGATACACCTAGGGCCACACAGCTGGAGAGCAGTGAAACCAGGATCAGAACCCTGGAAGTCCCCGTGTAGATCTGCAGCTGTCAGGCACTTGAAGTGTGGCAGGGTGGAAATGAGATGAGATTTTGAAGAATTAGACTAACCAAAGGATATAGAATATTGCCTTAATACTTGTTCTTACTGATTACTTGCTGGCAGGATCATTTTGGGGCTATAGTGGGTCAAGTAAAATCTATTAAAGTTAATTTCTTATTTTCTTTTTCACTTTCTTTAATGGGCTGTTGTTGTTTAGTCACTAAATTGTGTCTGACTCTTTTGTGACCTCATGAACTGTAGCCCTCCAGGCTCCTCTGTTCATGGGATTTTCCAGGTAACAATATGGGAGTGGGTCACCATTTCCTTCTCCAGGGGATCTTCATGACCCAGGGATCAAATCCATGTCTCTTACATTGATGGGCAGGTTCTTTACCACTGAGACACCAGGGAAGCCCATTCTTTTTTTTTTGGTGGAATAACAAATAACTAGTTACTTTTGTTTATTCTGCAATCATTTATATTGTGATTACACACATATTTGATGTGCAAATTCAGTGTTGAAATCTCAAATGCTACTCAAGAGCCCAGGATTTTATTCTAAGCCAATGAAGTATAACTAACTTTTCTACTAGAAAGTAAGCTCCATGAGATGTTCTTTGTCTGAGTGAGTCTTCTGTATTGTTTTAAATAAAAATACATTAAATGAATGAATGCCAACCTCCAACAGTCTATTCTAAAAGGAAAAATGACAGACAACAGCAAAGAACCACTGTCTAAGAAAAACCCAAGTTCCTTCCTCTGCAGTTGGAACAAGCATCTTCATGATGCTATCTTGAGACACGTTAGCTCAGAATTTCTAGTCCATGAGAAGATGGTACCATGCTCGACATCCATACAGTTGGTTAATGTATGATTAATTTTTAAGCCCATTCTTTCATGAACTACCAGGTAACTGAGAATCACAGTCGCATAGAGGCTTGCCTTGTAGTTCTACTGGAGGGTACTGGTCTGAACCTTGGGTTTCAGTCACCACCTTACACTGTCTGGGTAGCTGCACCCTCTTCCATCACCCCAACTCCACCCTGAGCTAGGCTTGAAGCTTCTCCAAAGTGTGACCCAGGGCTCACCCACCTTCTGATTTTCCCTGGCACCGTAGATGGGTTAGGGCACAGACTAGGTTTTGGTTTTTGTTTCTGCTTGCTTTTTATTTTAAAAGCATCGCAAATTCTCTGGAAGTTGCAAAACTTGTGTAGATGGTGATAGGCACCCTTCACCTAGCTTCCCTGGGGTCACATCCATAGACGACAGAGGAGGTTTTAAACAAATGTGTGTTGATTGACTCAAGCACGCATTAAGTGGGTATTGCTCTTGTCTACCCTTAGAGGAATGCCAGGCTTCTGGAGTTGAAACCTGGATGTGGAGGATTATTTCAGTGATACTTTGGAAGTCCCTCTGGCCCCAGTAATATGCCAAGATGACCCTCTGGCATCACCGTGGTGGTCAGAGTGGTATAGATACAGGTGATATAGTGATACAGACATAAGACGGTATAGATGCACACACAGTGTGGCCTAGAGGGAAAGTGGAGAGGCCTAGGGTGGACCGCCTGAGTCCAGTACTGTCTTCACCATCATGACCCGTGATCATTGCACTTCACTCCCTAGGCCTCACTCTCATCTCTAAATGGAGCTGATGACCTTGGCTGGTGATTTGGATAAACCAAGAGAGTGCAGGCAGATTGCAAAGTCACATGCATTCTATGGGGGGGGGGGTGGCAGGCAGGGGAGTGAGTGACAGCTTCCCCAGCTGGCTGGCCCCTGAGATCCCCGTTCCGATCTTCAGTTCCTGTTTTCTTAAGATCAGAGAAGGGTCTTTACTTGGCAGGGATGATCTGCTGTCTGCTGCCAAGAACAGATGCAGCTAGTACCCTGCACCTGCCAAGGCTGGCGCTGCTTTCCCCACAGGGCCTCAAACACAGATGGGCAGGTGACCTTGGCATTGAGGCAATGCTTCTCGGTAGCTGCAGGAGGTCAGGCGTTGTTGGGAGCGTGGCCGCCTGCCTGGCCCCTCCTGCACAGGAACTGTGCATCGCTGGTCCCCAAGGCAGCAAGGAAGGAAACCATGGAAACCATGGAGACGGGGCAGGAGGCTCATCTCCTTGGCCTCTGAGCAGCCACCCTCCGAGGACTGCCACACATGCAAGTCTCTGGGGGCCTCCTCCTGCCCCCAGCATCATTATCCCAGGGTATTCATTCCCCACTGCGATTTCTTGTAGAGAAAATGACTCGTTTGAGAGCCCAGTTTTAAACTGCTAAGTGGTGGTTCCAGGCACCGAGAAGCCTGCTGCCCTGCAGGTATTCAGTTTAGGCAGGTGAGAAAGTATCATCTTTCAGGGCATTCTGGACTTCACAGCTACTTCCTAGGGTACCTGTATGGCCATTCCTGAGGGAACTGGGATCATCTGAAAGGGTTATTTAAACCAGGGCGGTTTCCAGCAAGTGGCCTCTGATTCCCTAAACTGGGGGTGGTGGGGCAGACTTGCTGTGTTTGGGAGATGGTCTGTAAAGAACCAGGGCTTTGGAGCTTATGCTGTGGATCCCCGAGATATAAAATGGGTGAGAAGCCCAAAGAGGAGCCCCCTCCTCCCTGCTTTATAATCCTCCTGCCAAAAATCTGTCTTTGACAAGTCTGTTCTGCCCTTCCTTCATCCTTCATGGCCAAACTCCTCAAAAAGTTTGCCTCTGCTTCTTCACTGTCCACTCTCCATCCCCTTCCTGGGGGTCTTGTCCCCACGGTCAAGGGCACTGATCACCTTCATTTTGCCCAGTTCCATGGCTGGTCCTCTCATGTGCTCTCTTGGCAGCATGTGACCGTGTCCTCCTTGAAATACTTTCTTTTCCTGGTTTATGTGATGCCAGACTGTTCTGTACTTTTTGTTTTTTCCTGACCACCCTCACTACTTCTTCCCAGTCTTCTATGCAGGCTCCTCTTCTTCCATTTGAACTTTGAATGTTGAACCATCCAGGGTCCCTGTGACTCAATTTCTGCTCTATTGCTGCTCTCTCCCCAGGTAATCCCATCCAATCTTGTGGCTTTAAGTGCCATGCCCTTGCTGATGACACCCAAATCTGTAAGTGCAGCCACAGCCTGCCTGCTTCGATTCCATGTCAATTACATGGATGACATCTGTACTTTGATTGCTAATAAGCATCTCAAACAGCAAGTCTCAAGTGAGATACTTGTTCCCCTGAAAATTCTCTTCCTCAATAGTCTCTATTTATTCACTTATTCAACAAATATTTCTTCAGCATATTCTATATACTAGGGAGTCTTCTAGATACCTGAGATATGGCAGTAAGCAAAAGACAAGTTCCTTCCCTTATGGGGTTTATATTCTAGTTAAGGGGTATCGTGGGCTTCCTGCATAGCTCACTTGGCTAAAAAAATCCACCTGCAATGCAGGAGACCCTGGTTTGATTCCTGGGTTGGGAAGATCCGCTAGAGAAGGGATAGGCTACCCACTCCAGTATTCTTCAGCTTCTCTTGTGGCTCAGCTGGTAAAGAATCCACCTGCAATGTGGGAGACTTGGGTTTGATCCCTGGGTTGAGAAGATCCCCTGGAGAAGGGAAAGGCTACCCACTCTAGTATTCTGGCCTAGAGAATTCCATGGACTGTACAGTCCATGGGGTCACAAAGAGTTGGACATGACTGAGTGACTTTCAATAGGGAGTATTATGGATTGAACTGTGTCCCTGAAAAATTCATATGTAGAAGTTCTAATCCCCAGTACCTCAGAATGAGAACTTATTTGGAAATAGTTTTGTAGATATAATTAGTTAAGTTAAAATGAGGTCTTACTGGAATAGTGTGGGCTCCTGAAGCAATAGGACTGATGTCCTTATAAAAAGAGGAGATAAATAAAATTTAAAATATACTATGTTTAAAAAAAAAGAGGAGAGTTGGACACAGATGAGCCTGGAGGGAGAACAACATCATGTGAAGATGAAGGTAGAGATCAGGATGCTGTTTCTGCAGGCTGAGGAACACCGGAGATTGCCAGGAAACCACCAGGAGACAAGGGAGAGGCAAGGACTAGGTTCCCTCTCACAGCCCTCAGAAGGAAGCAACCCTCTTGATACCTTTATCTTGAACTTCCAGTCTCCAGGACTGTGAGGTAACACATTTCCACTCATCTTGTGGATCTTTGTTATAGCAGCTTGAGCAAACTCGTACAAGGTGAACAAGAGAAGCATTACAAACAAAGCATTGTTTGTAAAAACAAGCATTACAAGCATTACATTATGGAGAAAAACAATTCAAGGGAGTTGCAAAGCACTGGGAGGGGAAGAGGTGATTCTTTTATAGATGGTGCTCAGAGAAAGCCTCCTTGATAGAGTGACTCTGGACTGGGGACCCAGGGGAAGGAAAAGGAGTGAGCCATGTGGATATCCACAGGAAGAGTATTCGAGTAACAAGGAAGAGAAAGTTCAGAGACCCTAAGCTGCTGCACTGAGGCTCAAGCCCAGATCCTTGGAGGCATCCTGACACCTTCCACATCTAGCCCTATCGTGAATCTTGTTTGCTCTGTGTTCAAAATATATCCAATATTTAGCTCTTCCTCCTGATGTCACCTGTTCTAGGTCACACTCATCTTTTGCATGGATTATTACACAAACCTCATCATTTGTCTTCTGGCTTCCATTCTTTCACACTCATATCCATAGCCTATTCTCCACACAGCAACCAGAGCAACCCTGTCTAATGGTATATCTGATCATGTTTCTCCTCTGCTCACCAGCTCTGAAGTCTTTCTGTCTCCCACTGAGTAACAGCCAGGCCTTACCTGGTCCACCTCTGAGTGCATCACCCATCATGCTTCTCCCCACCCCTCTCCTCCAGCCCCTTAGCTGATATGTCAGGCAGTGAACATGGCAAGTTGGCCCCTCCCTCCAGTTCCCTGCACTGTTCCCTCTCCTCAGAGCATCTCCCCAGCATTTCATGGGGCTTAATTCTTTGCATCATTCAAACCTAGACTCACCTGCTACCTGGTCAATTCTCCAGGCTGAGGTTTCACACGATGTCAGTCTTCTCTTGGAGGACAGATGACTAGGACATGTGCCCTACGCTATACACCACCAGATAAATAGTTTCAGGTAGGCTCTACATGTGATTTGAGCATTTTGGACTGCATTGTCTTTTAAAAAATATTAATTTATCTATTTATTTATTTTTGGCTGCATTGAATCTTCGTTGTGGCACATGGGATCTTTTGTTGCAGCATGTGGGCTCTGTGTTGTGGTGCGCAGGCCCCAGGGTGCATAGGCTCTGCACTTGAGGCACACAGGCTCTCTGGTTGTGGTGCACGGGCTCCAGGGTGCATGGGCTCTGCCCTTGAGGCACACGGGCTCTCTGGTTGTGGTGCGTGGGCCCCAGGGTGCATGGGCTCTGTACTTGAGGCACACGGGCTCTCTGGTTGTGGTGCGCAGGCTCCAGGGTGCATGGGCTCTGTACTTAAGGCACATGGGCTCTCTGGTTGTGGTGCGCAGGCCCCAGGGTGCATAGGCTCTGCACTTGAGGCACACAGGCTCTCTGGTTGTGGTGCACGGGCTCCAGGGTGCATGGGCTCTGTACTTGAGGCACACGGGCTCTCTGGTTGTGGTGCGCAGGCTCCAGGGTGCATGGGCTCTGCACTTGAGGCACACGGGCTCTCTGGTTGTGGTGCGCGGGCTCCAGGGTGCGTGGGCTCTGTACTTGAGGCACACAGGCTCTCTGGTTGTGGTGCGCGGGCCCCAGGGTGCATAGGCTCTGCACTTGAGGCACACGGGCTCTCTGGTTGTGGTGCGCGGGCTCAGTAGTTGCAGCATATGGGCTTAGTTGCCCGTCAGCACATGAGACCCCAGTTTCCTGACTATGGATTGACCCTGTGTCCCCTGCACTGGAAGGTGGATTCTAAACTACTGGACCACCAGGGAAGTCCCTGGACTGCTTTGTCTTTTGGATTAAAATATAACGACTGATAATAGTTAATAATTTCTAATTCTTAAAATGATCCTGGCATGTAGGCAACTCCTATTTTATAGAAGAGGAAACCAAGGCCCAGAGTGGTTAAGAAGCTTGCCTTAAGCCACATCGCTGATAAATGCCAAAAATGTAGGTAAAACCTTGGTTTATTTGATGCCAAAGAAAATTCCACTTTGCTAAGTGAATTAATGTTCCCATTCATTTGTCACTCATGTCCTAGACTCCAGAAATATTTAGTCTAGAAAAAAGAAGGCTGAAAAGTCAAATAATTATATTCTTGTTTTTTTAAACAGAAGCAATATTCCAGATACCATTTGTTCCTGGTCTCTCTTCTCATGAGAGAAAATGATAACTGTGAGTGAATGACTAAGGTATTAAATATTATCAGAGAGCATTGACAAGGACTGATAATACCTCATAATTATGAAGAGTGACCTAGGAGCCTGGCTGTGTGCTCAGCCTGTCTACATCTCGCCTAATCTTATGACAGCTCTGTTGATTTGATTCTCACTTTATAGATGAGGAGACTTAAGCTCAGAAGTGAAGTCACACACCTGTGTTGGTACAGTTTGGACGTGCTATAGCAGGGGTTTAAATCCAGAGGTTCTGACTCCCAAGAGTTTACTAATGATGAAATGGTGGACTCCGGGCCACCATCCGTGAGTGCTTATTACTGTCTGCAGTGAGTGAGATAGGCTCAAAGGCAGGCGGATGGGTGATGTGACCTCTTAAGATTACTCTTTCTCAGGGGAGTTCCATTTTCCTTGACAATGAGTTTCTTTGAAAGACAAAAGGCACGGGGCTTTGCCTGGTTCTTCTACCCTGATTTACTGGCATGGCCTCTGTGCCTGCTTCCTTTAATCTTTATCTAAAATAGGCCATCCCGTCTCTCTTACAGGGTTGTAGCTTCTGTCTAAGCCATTCACAATACTCAATCATGGAGAAAAAGACTTCAGGCGTAACAGTTGTCTAATTGTGATGATTGTAATGAGAACTGAAAATGGCAGTGCTGACTCAAACCTCTTTATAGATTTGAGTAGACATGAAGAGTGATGTATTTTATGGATCATTTGTCTGTTGCCACAAACCAGTCTAAACTCTGCTGAAACAGTGTTTGCTCAGCCCACTCAGGATGGGTACTTTAGGCTGGGCTCAGTCGGGAGGTTTTTCTGCCTTCTGCTAGACTCCCCACTTGTCTGGGAGCTTGCTGGCTGGTGTCTGATCCGGGATGCCTTGGCTGGAATGACAACTCAGGTCTTCTCCACTGTCTCTCATGTGTGCCTCCAGGCCAGCTGGGCATGTCCGCATGGCCCAAAAGAGTTGTAACAGTGAGAAAACTTAAATGTAACAAACAGCAAGTGAAAGCATGCATGTATTTTTTTTTTAATTTATTAAGTTTGGATTGGAGGATAATTGTCCATGTGATTTTGAAGTCTCTCTTTTCTTCATCTTTGCTAACACCACTTAAACCATGGCAAGTCATAGGGCTGAGTGTGGAATTAGAATCAGACTAATTCCACATGTATGGTGTGGGAGGACCACAGATACAGCTCAGAGGGCTTGGGTTCATGGAGGTCAATAATTGGGGTCACTAATACAATCAACCTACCACATTTCATGGCTGCACATGGATGCATTCTCAATATGGACTTGAATGACCCTCCCAGTCATCTTCACATGCTTTGGTTTCTAGACCAAGACACATCCTAATTCTCTGATTCAAGGAACATGTGTCCACTGAGTATCTTGTGCATTTTCATTTTGGCTTATTTGGGAAGAATTACAGAGCATGGAAAAGGTCAGTTTTCATTCTGATCCCAAAGAAAGGCAATGCCAAAGAATGCTCAAACTACCGCACAATTGCACTCATCTCACATGCTAGTAGGAGAAGGCAATGGCACCTCACTCCAGTACTCTTGCCTGGAAAATCCCATGGACGGAGGAGCCTGGGAGGCTCCAGTCCATGGGGTCGCTAAGAGTCGGACACGACTGAGCGACTTCACTTTCACTTTTCACTTTCCTGCATTGGAGAAGGAAATGGCAACCCACTCCAGTGTTCTTGCTTGGAGAATCCCAGGGACGGGGGAGCCTGGTGGGCTGCCGTCTGTGGGGTTGCACAGAGTCGGATACGACTGAAGCGACTTAGCAGCAGCAGCACATGCTAGTAAAGTAATGCTCAAAATTCTCCAAGCCAGGCTTCAGCAATATGTGAACTGTGAACTTCCTGATATTCAAGCTGGTTTTAGAAAAGGCAGACGAACCAGATATAAAATTGCAAACATCCACTGGATCATCAAAGAAGCAAGAGAGTTCCAGAAAAACATCTATTTCTGCTTTATTGACCATGCCAAAGCCTTTGACTGTGTGGATCACAATAAACTGTGGAAAATTCTGAAAGAGATGGAAATACCAGACCACTTGACCTGCCTCTTGAGAAATTTGTATGCAGGTCAGGAAGCAACAGTTAGAACTGGACATGGAACAACAGACTGGTTCCAAATAGGAAAAGGAGTATGTCAAGGCTGTATATTATTTAACTTATATGCAGAGTACATCATGAGAAATGCTGGGCTGGAAGAAGCACAAGCTGGAATCAAGTTTGCCGGGAGAAATATCAATAACCTCAGATATGCAGATGACACCACCCTTATGGCAGAAAGTGAAGAGGAACAAAAAAGCCCTTGATGAAAGTGAAAGTGGAGAGTGAAAAAGTTGGCTTAAAACTCAACATTCAGAAAACAAAGATCATGGCATCCGATCCCATCACTTCATGGGAAATAGATGGGGAAACAATGGAAACAGTGTCAGACTTTATTTTTCTGGGCTCCAAAATCACTACAGATGGTGATTGCAGCCATGAAATTAAAAGACTCTTACTCCTTGGAAGGAAAGTTATGTCCAACCTAGATAACGTATTCAAAAGCAGATACATTACTTTGCCAACAAAGGTCTGTCTAGTCAAGGCTATGGTTTTTCCTGTGGTCATGTATGGATGTGAGAGTTGGACTGTGAAGAAGGCTGAGCGCCGAAGAATTGATGCTTTTGAACTGTGGTGTTGGAGAAGACTCTTGAGAGTCCCTTGGACTGCAAGGAGATCCAACCAGTCCATTCTGAAGGAGATCAGCCCTGGGATTTCTTTGGAAGGAATGATGCTGAAGCTGAAACTCCAGTACTTTGGCCACCTCATGTGAAGAGTTGACTCATTGGAAAAGACCCTGATGCTGGGAGGGATTGGGGGCAGGAGGAGAAGGGGATGACAGAGGATGAGATGGCTGGATGGTATCACTGACTTGATAGACGTGAGTGTGAGTGAACTCCGGGAGTTGGTGATGGACAGGGAGGCCTGGTGTGCTGCGATTCATGGGGTTGCAAAGAGTTGGACACAACTGAGCGACTGAACTGAACTGAACTGAACAGAGCATGGCTTCCAAAGTTATGGCATAACAGAACTGTCATGGGTTAATCAGTGAATGAGGCGTATACAGAGGGGGAAATATAATATTTTCATAAACAGCACAATTTGAGAGGTAAAAGGCAAAAATCACTGAAGAAGCCTCCAACGAATTAAAATTTTACATCCCTGTACAAAGTACCACCTTACTTTTGAAATGTACAGAGATGTGAGGATGCTTCAAGTACTTTTATGTAATTAAAGGGAGTTCAGCTGTCAACTGCTCTTAGTTCAGGAGTCAAGATTGAGTGCCCATAGAGGGAAGGCAGGCATAATCCCCAGTATCTTGAGGTTCCCTGATCCACTATGCAGCCTATGATCTTAGCATAACAGTAAGATTCACTGGTTTGAGTGCCCAGAAGGCAGATCCTGAGCCTAAGGCTCTGATAGTCTTTCCTGAAGATGAAGAGGACCACACTCTTCCTCAGCCTCCAAGTTAGATGCCTTGTGGGGTTCTCAGTTGCCATCACCAGAGGGAGCCTGGCTTTCTTTGAAGAAGCTGAACTGGAATCAGAACATCTGGATATTACCCTAGTGCTTTCATCGACTTACTGTGTGTCTTTGGGAAAGTCACTTTCTTTCTCTAGGTTCTAGTTATCACCTATGAAGTTAAGGTTTTTGGCTAAAGACTTCCACTTTCCATTCTGGGTACCTAAGGTCAAGTGCCCGTTTTTAAATCAGGGTATAGAATCTGAGTGTAAGAACCCTCAATTTGTTAATATATTTAGTGAGTGTCCACCACATGCTGGGAACTGTTTTAGGTACTTCGGATTGGACAGCAATCAGGAAATTCTTGCTGTCAAGGAGTTTCTTTCTCAAAGGGATTTTATCTTCCTCTTTTTCCTGCTCTTCCTCTGCCTCCTCCCTTTTCTCCTCTTGTTTCTTTCCTCCTCCTCCTCGTCTATAAAACAGTGATTAGGCATTTATATCCTACCAGACAATGTGCTAGGTCCTCCCTTTACATGTACCATCTTAATTAATCATGATAACCTTGTAAGGACTAGTATTTCCGCCATGCTGGTGTACTTTCCATTCATATCCACCCCCTCCTCAATCCACTGTCCACCCTTCTCCAATCTGCTTTATGGCCTTAGGAAGTTGACCCCTGTGGAACTTCTCAACTTGCTGAATCTCAGGCTTCCAGTTGGATTTGGCCAACAGAGACTCTGGCAGAAGATTGGAGGATCAGAGGAGAGTGAGGTCATAGTATTTGTTTACCTGGCTCCTTTCTTACCAGGTTCTGGCTCTGGTCAGACTGTCCCTCCATATAACTACCTTCTTTGGGTTGTGATAACCATTCCCTCCCTGAGACCTTTCAGGCCTCAGGCTGGTTCAGTTTCCTCTGTTACTAGCCCAAGAATACTGTATTGTCCTTTGTTAGTTTCCTTAAATCTTGACCATGCCTTTGTGTATAATCTTTTTTTAAAACTCTCCTGCAATAATCCAGCTTGAGTGTGCCATGGATTTCCTGCAGACTTTGACTCATACACCCCTATTTTGCAAATGCAAAAACAGCTGCCGCACTGGCTCCAGTACTTATGAGCCATGAGATCTTCATCCTAGGTCTCGGCTCAAATAGCACTTCCTCAGGGAAGCCTGCCCTGGTGCCCTAAGGTCCCTGTGTCAGGCGTCCCCAAGACCACCCATAGGTTTGATGATTCACTGGGAGGACTCATGGCTGTGACTGTTTAAAAAATGCAATTTTATTTATTTTTATTTTTGGCTTTGCTGGGTCTTTGCTGCTGTGCAGGCTTTCTCCAGTTGTAGCGAGCGAGGGCCGCTCCCTAGTTGTGGTGCTCCGGCTTCTCATTGCTGTGGCTTTTCTCGTTGTGGAGCATGGGCTCTAGGGCTTGCAAGCTTCAGCAGTTGTGGCATGAGGGCTCAGTAGTTGCGGCTACCAGGCTTTAGAGCATAGGCTCAATAGTTGTGGCACAGGGGCTTAGTTGCTCCGAGGTGTGTGGGCTTTTCCCAGATCAGAGACTGAATCTGTGTCTCCTGCATTGGCAGGCACGTTCTTTATCACTGAGTCACCAGGGAAGACCCATGGCTGTGATTTTTTACAGTAAAAGGATCCAAGGCAAAATCAGCACAGGGAAAAGGTACATGGGGTGAAGTCTGTTGGAAACCAGGCACACGCTTCCAAGAGACCCTCCTAGCGGAGTCAGACAGGGTGTGTTTAACTCCTCTGACACCGAATCATGACATGTGCAAAATGTTGCTTAGCAGGGAAGCCCATCAGAGACTCAGTGCCCAGGGTTTTACTGGGGAAAGTGGAATAGGTATTTTCTGCCTCCCACATACTGAAATTCCAGACTCCCAGAAGGAAACCATGTATTCAGAATAAACTGTATTATTTGTACAGATAGCCTCTTACCATTGAGGGAAAGTTTTATACCAGTGCAGGGAACTGTTTATAATTCAAGTTTGCCACTGCCAGCTGTAGTGGGTTGAGTGAGGGCCCCTTTATAGATCTGTCCACATCTGATTCCCGAAACCTGTGAATGTGACCTTGTTTGGAAAAAAGGTCTTTGCAGATGCAGTTAAGTTAAAGATCTTGAGATGAAGTTATCATCCTGAGTGATCCAGGTGGACCCTAAATCCAATGACAAGTGTCTTTATGGGACACAGAGAAGATCTGATAGAGGAGGAGGAGGCAGTGGGGCCACGGAAGGAGAGATTGGAAGGATGTGGCTAAGAGGCAAGGATCAAAGAGAGGCTTAAGAGTCCAGGAACAGATTCTCCTGTGGCGTTCTCAGACGGAGTGTGGTCCTGCTGGACTGGGGATTTCTAGCCTCCTGGTCTGTTTTATGTCTTTATTTTTTGGCCCTGAGGCATGTGGGATCTAGCCCCCCAACCGGAGATTGAACCCGTACCTCCTGCAATGGAAGGCAAAGTCTTAACCACTGGACCACCTGGGAAGTCCCTAGATTTCTGTTATTTTAAGCCTCCCAATTTGTGGTACTTTGTTATAGAAGACCTAGGAAACTAATACACCAGCCGAGGGTCAGCCTTGCAAACAGGTCTTTCTAAGGGTAGCAACCTCAACGTGCTGTGTTAATTCTTTTAGACCGCCACCATCCACACGGCTATTTGGCACCACTTCTTTGTTATCTTGACAGCACTTTTCTTTCCCTAATTATGAAACGTGAAAGTGAAAGTCCCTCAGTCATGTCTGACTCTTTGCAGCCCCATACACTGTAGCCAGCCAGGCTCCTGTGTCTATGGGATTTCCCGGGCAAGAATATAGAAGTGGGTTGCCATTCCCTTGTCCAGGAGATCTTCCTGACCCAGGGGTGGAACCTGTCTCTTGAATCTCCTGCATTACAGGCAGATTCTTTACTGTTTGAACCACCAGGGAAGCCTGATTATATTTTTGTCTAATCGGGTCATTCATTTAGCACATATGTATTGATTGCCTTTTGTGTACTAGGCACTCTGCTAGTTTTGGGTGTGCAGTGATAAGGAAAACAGACAGGGATGCTGCCCTTATAGATTTTCTAATAAGGTGCTAACAGTAGGAAGACAGACCACAGAATATTTCAGGCTAGTGACTGAGTCAGCTTCCCTGCCTTCAAGTGCATTTTGATCAAGTTCTTCACTTTCTGCCATTACTCATAAGGCAAATGGGAGCAGGGGTTACTTTTGATTGCATGGCCCCTCAAAATCACTCATTATTCAGAACCTGGGGTTACTTCATCACAGCCTGGACCAAGCACATGAAAAAGGTCTCTGTTTTAAGAGTATCTGTGGAGTTGAAGGGAGCTTGAGATAATATCAGGCTTACAGGTGGTGCTTCAGAGGGTTGAATCTTTCTTCTGGGGTCAGAACCAAAGGCTTCAAGGAAGAGTTGCATTTGGAAATTTCACTGTGCTTCCTTGCAGCTTAACGATAAGATCAACTTTGTTTATGTATTTACATGTTTATCATCTATCTTCCCTACTAAAATTGTAGCTACCCAAACACCCTCTCATGTCCCCAGGGCTGAGAAAACAGCTTGGCACAAGTGGGTACTCTTTAAATATTAGTAAATGAGTGAATGAATCACACATTCTCTTTTTATAGGATTTACTACACCATTAGGAAATTAGCATGGGTTTATCTGTCCCCTGATACCCAACCATGAGTCCTTTGGTCCATGAGGACCAATCGTATCATAGGATTTTTGTTGTCCTAGCACAGGAGAGGTCAGTCAATCTTGCTGAATGCATCAGTGGATTGAAGGGATAAATATGATCACATGTACAATAAACCCAGATTTTCGAAGAGTTGACTCATTGGAAAAGACTCTGATGCTGGAAGGGATTGGGAGCAGGAGGAGAAGGGGACGACAGAGGATGAGATGGCTGGATGGCATCACTGACTCGATGGATATGAGTCTGAGTGAACTCCAGGAGTTGGTGATGGACAGGGAGGCCTGGCGTGCTGATTCATGGGGTCACAAAGAGTCAGACACGACTGAGCGACTGAACTGAACTGAACTGAACTTGATGAAAACTTAAAACTTCTCAGAGTGCTTGGAAAGTCTCTCCTACTTGGGCCACTTTTCCCCTGGGTTTTCGATGTCTGGGACAATTAATTTTGTTCAATCCATTTCAGCCTGCCCTGAATCCAGATGTCTGGGTGATTTTTCTAAAACTTTGGCTGTTGATCTTATGAGAATGGTTCCTCCATTAATACTCACATCACATCTGTTCTGCTCTTCAAATTGTGTCTTTGTGAGACTTCTTAGAGTCCGCCTCTGGAATCTCCATTTCCAGATGACTTTCCCATTTGTAATAATGACCATTCTGTCTAATTTTTGTCCTTAATATTTCCTGATGGACTTTCCAAATGCATTCATGCTTTTGATCTTCAAAGGGAGCAAATGTGAAATGGACTAATAAAAATCCATAATGTAACAATTTTAATAAGTCAATCTGTCCTTTGCTGTCATAGAACCAAGCTTCCATTTCACTGTTCAAGAACTCATCAGATGAAATGACCTCCCCATCAAGAAAAATTACTCCATATGGTAATGTAATCACAAAGGAGAAACATTATTTTCCTATATATTATTCCCTGCAGAAATTGTAGTAAGAAAGCCATCATATTAAATATATCTAGGATGCTGAAGTTCCGGCTTGCCAGCCTGATGGAGTTTCATTTTCTTTATAGGAGAAGCAAACAGTTCTTGTTGGCAGCATTTTATTTTAAGGGTTCATTAGGCAATTGTACATTATACTTGGACACCTGTGGAAGTGTAGATTATATCTACATGAATATAAATGCCTTTGTTATGAGTCACACTATTACAGTCAATAACAGATGTCTTTTTAAGGACAGACACTTAAAATGAAGTATGTATGGATGCATTCACCTATCTTCCTTAAAATATTAGTAGCAATGTTGTGTGTTTTGTAAATTTAGGAAGTCAGTATGAGGAGAGATTAAAGCATTTCTAGTCTATTAAGCATCACCTTCTGTTAAAAGTGTGGTACTAGTCAGGGAAATGTATGTTTAAGTAGCATCTTACTTATTGAATCCTCTCTTTGAACCACATTTACTGCACAGGGAAAATATTTTTCTTCATCTCAGTAGGGCCATGGAGACAATTCATCCAAGGTTGAGTTGAGCTAGGAGCCCTCCTGTCTTATGAATTATTCAACAGTTTCTTACTTCATAAATATAGGTATGTTCCCTATTGTTGGTGAGGATCAGAGAGGAGGTAGAAAGAGCCCTGCCTGTGCAGGAGGAGAGCTAAGTGGCAGAGAAATCATTCTGTTATCCTTGTTTTTCAGCTGAGTTCTTTTGTTCCAGATGTTATCCAAAGAGAGCTAATGGTGAGGTATCAGTGGTAGATTGGAAAGAACATGGAACTTAAAATAAGACTCCGCTCTTCTAAATATTTTGATAATTTTTCTTGTTAAGTAATTTAAATCCCCAGTGTCCTGGTTCCTCATCTATAAAATGAGGATTTATACCTATTGCACAGGATTGTCCTGAAGTTTTTAGAAAAAATAATATAGAACTTCTGATTCTATTGGAGCAGCTTGGATAGACCAACCCTCCCCTCCCCCCAATAAAAATATCAGACAAAATACATGACAAATAGAAAGAAAAAAAAGAAAAAAAAAAGCAAGATATCAGTGACTAAGGTAACCAGAACTTGAGAGGTCAAATCCTTGTAAGAAGAAAATATTCATTTCTGTGAGCCCCACTTTTGTCTCTGCTTTCTCCCCTCAGACACTTGCTGATTCACAGTGAAGGGGAATGAAGGCTGAGCAGAAAGAGATGACCTGGAGCTTACAGAAGTCTTGATGGCTTGGGAAGGCAGGGGTTAGAATTTGTTCATGCCAAGACAGTTAGGACTTGAGGGGCTCAATGTTATTGAAAGGAGGAAATTATAGAAAAATGAGCCCAAAATTATATGTGCAATTTTGCATTGATGCAATTGAAATATTCTTAAATTGTACATTTGTGGGGGCAAGACTCAGAAAACAAATATACAAAGCAGCTGCTAGGACAATAGAGAGCTAAGCTGAAGTTTCAGCAGTTAAACAGAGCCTCTAGTTTTCATATTCACAATATCTGACATTTTAATAAATTGTCACATATTATAGGCAATAGGACCAAATGACTAGAATTAACAATAGAAACCTATGGATGATACAAATACTGGAGTTTTTAGACATATGCTGTCAAAATGATTGGTTCTTTTGTTCAAGAAAATAGAAAAGATTAAGAATTTTATCAAAGAATAATCTATTTTTAAAAAATGACATGGAAATACTGTACCTAAAGATAAAATAATTGAAGCTAAAAATTCAATAGATAGGTTTAATAGTAGATCAGACACAGCAGAAAAGATAATTAGTAAACTGGATAGAGGTGAATAGAAAATTTCCAGATTGAAGTGTAGAGGAAAAAAGGATGGACAAATGCTAAAAACTAGTTTAAAAGACATGTGGGACATGATTTAAAGGTCAAACAGATGTGTGAAAACAATCTCAGAAATAGAGGTGAGAACTCATGGAGCAGAAGCAATATTTGAAGACGATATTGACTAAAAATTTTTTATACTTGTTAAAAAGGCATTAGTTCCCAAATTCAAGAAACTCTACAAACTTCAGGATAAATACAAAGAAAATCAGTCTAGGCACATCATAATAAAACGTGTTGGCAGCCAAATTCAAAAGATATCTTAAAGGCATCAAGAGAGAAAGAGATGTTGTTCAGTTGCTATGTCGTGTCTGACTCTTTGTGACCCCATGAACTGTAGCACACCAGGCTACTCTGTCCTCCACTATCTCCCAGAGTTTGCTATAATTCATGTCCATTGAGTTGGTGATGCTATCCAACCATCTTGTCCTCTGCCAACCACTTCTCCTTTTGCCTTCAATCTGTCCCAGCATCAAGGTCTTTTCCAATGAGCCAGCCCTTCACATCAGGTGGCCAAAGTATTGGAACTTCAGCTCCAGCAATAGTCCTTTCAATGAATATTCAGGGTTGATTTCATTTGGGATTGACTGCTTTGATCTTCTTGCAGTACAAGGGACTCTCAAGAATCTTCTCCAACATAATTCCATAGCATTGATTCTTTGGTATTCAGCCTTCTTTATGGTCCAAATTTCACCTCCATACATGACCACTGGAAAGGTCATAGCTTTGACAATACAAACTTTTGTTGGCAAAGTGATGTCTCTGCTTTCAATACTCTGTCTTGGTTTGTCATAGCTTTCCTTCCAAGGAGCAATCATCTTTTAATTTGATGGCTGCAGTTGCCATCCACACTGAATACATTACCTTCAAAGAAGCAACAATGAGACCGATAGTCAATTCTTCAGCAAAAATGATAGGAATAAAGTGGCAATGAAAACTCTCTAAATTACTGAAAGATATAAATGCTAACCTACAATTTTATATCCAACAAAAAGCCTTCAAAAATTAAGATAATATTTTAGAAAACAAAAACTGCACTAAAAGGATAACTGAAGGCAAAAGGAAAGTGCTTCCAGATGGAAGCATAGTTACTCAAGAAGGACTGGAAAGGGTATATATCTGATAAATCTAATTGAAGCCTGTCAGCTTAAACAGTAGCAGTAATGCCTTGTAGGGTTTTAAATTACATAGAATTAAAATATAAGCAAAAGCAGTTACAAAAGGCAAGAAGTAGGTAAATGGAGTTAAAGTGTGGAAGGTTTTGGCATTGTCCAAAAATGGTAATGTCCTAATTTAGATATTAATAGATCTTAATAAGCCAGCATGCATATTTCAATCTCTAGGGTAACCACTAAAATAATAATAAAATAATATATAAATGAGGATTTAATGGGAGGAGATAATGAAATAATAAAATTACTTAAATTTGAAGGAAAGCAAGAAAGCATAGTAAAAATTGGACAGTAACCAAAGGGAAAAAATAAATAATAAAAAGTAATTTTAACCTCAGTGTACTCCAGTATTCTTGCTTGGAGAATTCCATGGAGTCTGGTGGGCTATAGTCCATAGAGTCACAAAGAGTTGTACATGCCTGAGTGACTAACACACATACACACACACATACACACACACATCAAGAATTAGACCAACAGGGAAGCCCAAGGGTAAAGGAACAAAGTATTCCAATTAAAACAAATATTGACAGACTAGATTTAAAGACAGTAGTTATGTACTGCTTATAAGAAATATACCTGTGATGGATTCATTTTGATATTTGGCAAAACTAATACAATTATGTAAAGTTTAAAAAAAAAAAAGAAATATACCTTAAATGTAAAGGCATTGAAAAGCTAAAATAAAGAAGACATACCATGAGAACCCTAACCAAAAGAAATCTGGTGTAGTTTTAAAAATATCAAAGTAGACTTTAAGCCAAAAAAAATTTCCTAGACATGAACAGAAATTTTTATAGTGATAAAAGTGTTCTTTCAACAAGAATATATAACAAATCTAAATTTGTATGCACCTACTGACCTAAAAATTATTTTATTATAGCCTCAAAATATGTAAATCATAAGTGGGCATAATTAAAATGAGAAATAGATAAATATAAAATCATAGCTGTAGATTTTAAGATACTTCTACCTGTAATCAATAGAATAAGCAGACAAAAAAATGATATAAATATTTGAAAAACAAAGTGAGTAACATTGACCTAATTAATACATATAGAATACCATAGCTAATGAGTGCAGGAGACACACTTCTTTCAAGAACACACAGAACCTTTACAAAATAGGACAGATGAGTGGCCAGAAGACAAACATCAGTAAATTTCACTGAACTGAAATTATACAAAATATATTCTCTGGCCACAGTGGAATTAAGCAAGAAACCAGTGATGAAAAGCTAACTTAAATATTCCCAAATGTTTGGGAGTTAAGCAATATACTATAAAATAACCCATGAATCAGAGAAAAGATTATAATGAAAGTTAAAAGTATCTCTAATTGAATGATAAAAACTGACACTCAAACTCTTAAAATGCAGCTAAAACAATGCTTGAAGAAAATTTAGAACACAGAATACATATGTTAGAAAAAGAAGAAAAGTTGAAAAAAATCAAGTTTTCATCTCAAGAAGCTCTAAAAATAACAAGATAGTAAACTCAGGAACCTTTGAAGAAGGGAAATAATAAAAAAAAAAATAATCAAATCAGTAAAATAGAAAGAAGATGCACAATGAAATATTTAGAAAAGCCCAAATTGACTAAGATTAGTATAATTGATATGCTCAGTTGTGTCTGACTCTTTGTGACCCTGTGGAATGTAGCCTGCCAAGCTCCTCTGTCCATGGAATTTTCCAAGCAAGAATACTGGAGTGAGGTGTCATGTCCTACTCCAGGGAATCTTCCCAACCCAGGGATCAAACTCACATCTCTTGTGTCTACTGCACTGGCAGGTGGATTCTTTACCACTGGTGTCACCTGGGAAGTCCCTATGTAACTGATAACCCCCTAGAAAGGGTAAACAAGAAGAATCCTAAGATGTATAAAACTTAAGATGTATGTATGTGAATATACTGCTAAGTCACTTCAGTCGTGTCCGACTCTGTGTGACCCCAAAGACGGCAGCCCACCAGGCTCCCCCATCCCTGGGATTCTCCAGGCAAGAACACTGGAGTGGGTTGCCATTTCCTTCTCCAATGTGTGAAATTGAAAAGTGAAAGTGAAGTCGCTCAGTCGTGTCCAACTCCTAGCAACCCCATGGACTGCAGCCTACCAGGCTCTTCCATCCATGGGATTTTCCAGGCAAGAGTACTGGAGTGGGATGCCATTGCCTTCTCCCATATATATATATGTATATATGTGTGTGTGTGTGTATGTATATATATATATATATACACATACATACATATATATGTATATATGGTGTATGAAACTTAATAATGAAATTATCAGAGTAAATCTAGTGCTATATAAACACATGGTGCCCACGTTAGGTTTATTTCATAAATGAAAGTTGCTTTAGCATTTTAAAATCAATTAATGAATTGATACATTATTTAAAACTATAAAATTATTTAAATAGCTGGAGGAAAAAACATTTTATAAGATTCAATATTCAATCATAATGAAACTCTCAGCAAATGAGGACTAGAAGGGAAGTTCCTAATCTGATAATGAACATCTATGTAAAACCAATAGCCAGAGTCAGACTCAGTGGGTAGATACTGAAAGTGTTCCCTTTGAGGGATGGAATGAAACAACTGTATCTGCTATCACCACTTCTATTCAGGATTCTACTGGTAAGTTTAGCCAATGAGGTAAGGCAAGAAAAATAAATAAAATGGTTGTAATTTGCAGGCATAATTGTAAACTAGATAAACCAAAAGAATCCACAAATATTCTATAAGAATTAATATGTGATCTCAGCTGGCTTGCTGGATACAATTAAATATATAAATATTGATTTTATTTTTACACACTAGAAACAACCATAAGTTAAAAAATTAAAATGCCTTTAAAATAGCACAAGCTATTCAATACCTAGGAATAAATCTAACCAAAGATGTATAAGACATTTACACAGGAAGCCATGAAACTCTATGGGGAAATTTGGAAAAGTAGGAAGTTCTCAACTCTATTAAGTGATGTTGAGAGTTGTGTGAAATGTGGATTGAATTAACCATTGGATTTGATAATAGAGAGTATGTGGTAACCTTGGGATGAACATTTTCAATGTAATATGTTAATACCAGGGTAAAAGATTGATTCTTATATATTCAAAAGAGAATGTGAGGTGAAGATTCAGAAACAGCAGGAATGAACAAATATCAGAGCAGATTTTTTTTTCCATAAAAGAGAATGTAGATAAACAGTATAGTGGCTTAAGGGGACATTGGGTCAAGGATGGTCTTTGCTGGGTTCTTTTGAATTTCTTTTTTGAAAAAGACAGGAGTGTGGCAGTATGTAGTAGAGACGGCTTCAGAGCTCTGGTGATAAAGAATCTGCCTGCAATGCAGGAGACCCCGGTTGAATTCCTGGGTCAGGAAGATCTGCTGGAGAAGGGATAGGCTCAGTTCAGTTCAGTTGCTCAGTCATGTCCAACTCTTTGTGACCCCATGGACTGGAGTAGCTTCTCTGTCCATCACCAACTCCCGGAGCTTACTCAAACTCATGTCCATTGAGTTGGTGACGCCATCTAACCATTTCATCCTCTGTCGTCCCCTTCTCCTCCTGCCCTCAATCTTTCCCAACATCAGGGTCTTTTCAAATGAGCCAGTTCTTCGCATCAGGTGGCCAAAGTACTGGAGTTTCAGCTTCAGCATCAGTCCTTCCAATGAATATTCAGGACTGATTTCCTTTAGGATTGACTGGTTGGATCTCCTTGCAGTTCAAGGGACTCTCAAGAGTCTTCTCCAACACCGTAGTTCAAAAACATCAATTCTTTGGCACTCAACTTTCTTTATAGTCCAACTCTCACATCCATACATGATTCCTGGAAAAACCATAGCCTTGACTAGATGGACCTTTGTTGGCAAAGGAATGTCTCTGATTTTTAATATGCTGTCTAGGTTGGTCATAGCTTTTCTTCCAATGAACAAGCATCTTTTAATTTCCTGGCTGCAGTCACCATCTGCAGGGATTTTGGAGCCCAAAAAATAAAGTCCGTCACTGTTTCCATTGTTTCTCCATCTATTTGCCATGAAGTTATGGGACTGGATGCCATGATCTGTTTTCTGAGTGTTGAGTTTTAAGCCGCTTTTTCACTCTCCTCTTACACTTTCATCAGGAGGCTCTATAGTTCCTCCCTTTCTGTCATAAGGGTGGTGTCATCTGCATATCTGAGGTTACTGGTATTTCTCTCAGCAATCTTGATTCCATCTTGTGTTTCATTCAGCCCAGTATTTTCCATGATGTATGCTGCATAAAAGTTAAATAACTAGGGTAACAATATACAGCCTTGACATACTCCTTTCCTGATTTAGAATCAGTTTGTTGTTCCATGTCCGGTGATAACTGTTGCTTCTTGACCAGCATACAGATTTCTCAGGAAGCAGGTAAGATGGTCTGGTACTCCTATCTCTTTAGGAGTCACAGTTTGTTGTGATCTACACAGTCAAAGGCTTTGGAATAGTCAACAAAGCAGAAGTGGATGTTTTTCTGGAACTCTCTTGCTTTTTTGATGATCCAGTTGATGTTGGCAATTTGATCTCTGGTACCTCTGCCTTTTCTAAATCCAACTTGGACATCTGGAACTTCACAGTTCATGTACTGTTGAAGTCTGGCTTGGAGAATTTTGAGCATTACTTGGCTAGCATGTGAGACGAGTGCAATTGTGTGGTAGTTTGAACATTCTTTGACATTACCTTTCTTTGGCCTCAGATCAAACAACAGGGAGGGGACACAGCCCTGCCCACCAACAGAAAATTCAATTAAAGATTTACTGAGCATGGCCCAGAGACTCTACAGAGACTGAGACAGAACTGTGTTTAGAGGAAGTGTGGGTCAGTAGTGGACTGCTGCAGGTGCAGGGGCTCTGGGTGCAGTAGACCTGGGTATGGCATAAGCCCTCTTGGAGGAGGTCACCATTAACTCACCATAGAGCCACCAGAACTTACACAGGACTGGGGAAACAGACTCTTGGAGGGCACAAACAGAATGTTGTGCATTGCAGGACCCAGGAGAAAGGAGCAGTGACCCCATAAGAGATTGACCCAGATTGACGGTAAATGTCCAGGAGTCTCTGGCAGAGGCATGGGTCGGAGGTGGCCTGCAGGAGGGTTTAGGGCACTGAATGTAGCAGTGTGTGCATGGGACCTTTTGAAGGAGGTTGCCATTATCTTCATTACCTCCACCATAGTTTGTCCTGAGATCAAAAAACAGGGAGAGAACACAGCCCCATCCTTCAACAGAAAACTGAATTAAAGATTTACTGAGCATGGCCTGTAAAACATCCACATTTTAGGAATCAGTGAACTAAAATGGACTGGAATGGGTGAATTTAACTCAGATGACCATTATATCTACTACTATGGGCAAGAATCCCTTAGAAGAAATGGAGTAGCCATCATAGTCAACAAAAGAGTCCAAAATGCAGTACTTGGATGCAATCTCAAAAATGACAGAATGATCTCTGTTCATTTCCAAGGCAAACCATTCAATATCATGGTAATCCAAGTTTATGCCCTGACCAGTAATGCTGAAGAAGCTGAAGTTGAATGGTTCTATGAAGACCTTCAAGACCTTTTAGAATTAACACCCAAAAAAGATGTCCTTTTCATTATAGGAGACTGGAATGCAAAAATAGGAGGTCAAGAAACACCTGGAGTAACAGGCAAATTTGGCCTTGGAGTACAGAATAAAGCAGGGCAAAGGCTAATAGAGTTTTGCCAAGAGATTTACTGGTCATAGCAAACACCCTCTTCCAACAACACAAGAGAAGACTACACATGGACATCACCAGATGGTCAGCACCAAGATCAGACCGATTCTATTCTTTGCAGCCAAAGTTGGAGAAGCTTGATATAGTCAGCAAAAAAAAGATCAGGAGCTGACTATGGCTCAAATCATGAGCTCCTTATTGCCAAATTCAGACTTAAATTGAAGAAAGTAGGGGAAACCAATAGACCATTCAGGTATGACCTAAATCAAATCCCTTATGATTATACAGTGAAAGTGAGAAATAGATTTAAGGGACTAGATCTGATAGACAGAGTGCTTGATGAACTATGGACAAAGGTTTGTGATTTGTGCAGGAGACAGAGATCAAGACCATCCCCAAGGGGGAAAAAATGCAAAAAAGCAAAATGGCTGTCTGAGGAGGCCTTACAAATAGCTGTGAAAAGAAGAGAAGTGAAAATCAAAGGAGAAAAGGAAAGATACACACATTTGAATGCAGAGTTCCAAAGAATAGCAAGGAGAGATAAGAAAGCCTTCCTCAGTGGTAAATGCAAAGAAATAGAGGGAAACAATAGAATGGGAAAGACTAGAGATCTCTTCAAGAAAATCAGAGATACCAAGGGAACATTTCATGCAAAGATGGGCTCAATAAAGGACAGAAATGGTAGGGACCTAACAGAAGCAGAAGATATTAAGAAGAGGTGGCAAGAATACACAGAAGAACTGTACAAAAAAGATCTTCACAACCCAGATAATCACGATGATGTGATCACTCACCTAGAGCCAGACATCCTGAAATGTGGTTCCCGTTGAGCTATTCCAAATCCTGAAAGATGATGCTGTGAAAGGGCTGCACTCAATATGCCAGCAAACTTGGAAAATGCAACAGTGGCCACAGGACTTAAGACAGTTTTCATTCCAATCCCAAAGAAAGTCAATGACAAAGAATGCTCAAACTACTGCACAATTGCACTCATCTCACGCTAGTAAAGTAATGCTCAAAAGTCCTCAAGTCAGGCTTCAACATTACATGAACCATGAACTTCCTGATGTTCAAGCTGGTTTTAGAAAAGGCAGAGGAACCAGAGATCAAATTGCAAACATACTTTGGATCATCAAAAAAGCAAGAGAGTTCCAGAAAAACATCTATTTCTGCTTTATTGACTATGCCAAAACCTTTGATTGTGTGGATTACAATAAACTGTGGAAAATTCTGAAAGAGATGGAAATACCAGACACCTGACCTGCCTCTTGAGAAATCTGTTTGCAGGTCAGAAAGCAACAGTTAGAACTGGACATGGAACAACAGACTGGTTCCACATAGGAAAAGGAGTATGTCAAGGCTATATATTGTCACCCTGCTTATTTGACTTTTATGCAGAGTACATCATGTGAAGAAGGCTGAGCACCAAAGAATTGATGCTTTTGAACTGTGGTGTTGGAGAAGACTCTTGAGAGTCCCTTGGACTGCAAGGAGATCCAACCAGTCCATTCTGAAGGAGATCAGCCCTGGGATTTCTTTGGAAGGAATGATGCTAAAGCTGAAACTCCAGTACTTTGGCCACCTCATGCGAAGAGTTGACTCATTGGAAAAGACTCTGATGCTGGGAGGGATTGGGGGCAAGAGGAGAAGGGGATGACAGAGGATGAGATGGCTGGATGGCGTCACTGACTCGATGGACATGAGTCTCAGTGAACTCCGGGAGTTGGTGATGGACAGGGAGGCCTGGTGTGCTACGATTCATGGGGTCGCAAAGAGTCGGACATGACTGAGCGACTGATCTGATCTGATCTGATCTGACATCATGCAAAATGCCAGGCTGGATGAAGCTGGAATCAAGCTGGAATCAAGATTGCCATGAGAAGTATCAGTAACCTCAGATTTGCAGATGACACCACCCTTATGACAGAAAGTAAAGAACTAAAGGGCCTCTTAATGAAAGTGAAAGAGAAGGGTGAAAATGTTGGCTTTAAGCTCAACATTCAGAAAACTAAGATCATGGTCTTAGTGATCTGGTCCTTCATGGCAAAAAGTGGGGAAACAGTGGAAACAGTGGCAGACTTTATTTTCTGAGGCTCCAGAATCACTGCAGATGGTGACTGCAGCCTGGAAATTAAAAGACACTTACTCCTTGAAAGAAAAGTTATGACCAAACTAGACAACATATTAAAAAGCAGAGACATTCCTTTGCCAACAAAGGTCCATCTAGTCAAAGCTGTGGTTTTTCCAGTAGTCATGTATGGATGTGAGAGTTGGACTACAAAGAAAGCTGAGGGCTGAAAAATTGATGCTTTTGAACTGTGGTGTTGGAGAAGACTCTGAAGAGTCCCTTTGATAGCAAGGAGTTCCAACAAGTCCATCCTAAGGGAAATCAGTCCTGAATATTCATTGGAAGGACTGATGCTGAAGCTGAAACTCCAATACTTTGGACCTGATGTGAAGAACTGACTCATTGGGAAAAAACCTGATGCTGGGAAAGATTGAGGGCAGGAGGAGAAGGGGTTGACAGAGGATGAGATGGGTGGATGGCATCACTGACTCAATGGACATGAGTTTGAGTAAGCTCCAGGAGTTGGTGATAGACAAGGAGGCCTGGCTTGCTGCAGTCCATGGGGTTGCGAAGAGTTGGACATGACTGAGTGACTAAACTGAATTGACTGAACTGCCCGCCCATCAGAACAGTACCCAGTTTCCCCCTCAGTCAGTTTCTCCCATCAGAAAGCTTCCACAAGCCTCTTATCCTTCTCCATCAGAGAGCAGACAGACTGAAAACCACAATCACAGAAAACTAACCAATCTGATCACATGGACCACAGCCTTGTCTAACTTAATGAAACTATGAACCATGCCATGTAGGGCCACCAAAGACAGACGGGTCATGGTGGAGAGTTCTGACAAAATGTGGTCCACTGGAAAAGGGAATGGCAAACCACTTCAGTATTCTTGCCTTGAGAACCCCATGAGCAGCATGAAAAGGCAGAAAGACACAACACTGAAAGATGAACTCCCCAGTTTGGTAGGTACCCAATATGCTCCTGGAGATCAGTGGAGATCTAACTCAAGAAAGAGTGAAGAGATGGAGCCAAAACAAAAACAACACCCAGTTGCAGACGTGACTGGTAATGGAAGTAAAGTCTGATGCTGTAAAGAGCAATATCGCATAGGAACCTGGAATGTTAGGTCTATGAGTCAAGGCAAATTGCAATTGGTCAAACTGGAGATGGCAAGAGTGAACATCAACATTTTAGGAATCAGTGAACTAAAATGGACTGGAATGGGTGAATTTAACTCAGATGATCATTATATCTACTACTGTGGGCAAGAATCCCTTAGAAGAAATAGAGTAGCCATCATGGTCAACAAAAGAGTCTGAAATGCAGTACTTGGGTGTAATGTCAAAAACAACAGAATGATCTCTGTTCGTTTCCAAGGCAAACCATTCAGTAACACAGTAATCCAGGTCTATGCCCAGTAATGCTGAAGAAGCTGAAGTTGAATGGTTTTATGAAGACCTATAAGACCTTCTAGAATTAACACCACAAAAATGGGATAGGCTACTCACTCCAATATTCTTGGGCTTCCCTTGTGGCTCACCAGGTAAAGAATCCTCCTGGAATGTGGGAGACCTGGGTTCGATCCCTGGTTGGGATAATCCCCTGGAGAAAGGAAAGGCTACCCACTCCAGTGTTCTGGCCTGGAGAATTCCATGGACTGTATAGTCCATGGGTTCTCAAAGAGTCAGACATGACTGACAGACTTTCACTTCACTTCACTTATCTTCCTTTAAAAAAAAAAAAAAAAGACAGGAGTGTGGCAGTATGTAGTAGAGAGAGATTTGTAGATTAGATTTATGGTTTCTTCCCCAGGGTTCTGGGCTCTCTGTCACCTAGAAATGCAGGTAGGCATCTAGTTCCATGTCTGCAAACATCTCATGATGTTGAAAAGGTTCCCTGAACACTAAAGGAGAAGTTCACTATTGTGCCCCAAGTACATGGAGTTAGTTCTCAGGGTTCAACCTGAGCTCTGGTTCAACCTCAGTTTGGTGTGAAATAATTAAGTCTCTAGCCCTGCCTAAGATCCTTCACTGTCTCCTATTTATCCTGGGGATAAAATGAAAACAACCAAGAATGGCTTACAAGGCTCTGACTCTTTAGACCCCACTTCACAATTTCTAGTCCACTCATATCACTATGTGCTCTCCCCGCTGACCTGCCTCAGGGGACCAGTTGTCCTATTTTCTCAAGACTGAGGGACTTCACAGAATGTAAGACTTTTGGTTTTAAAAATTTTGAAAGTTTCAGGCAAACCAAATGATTTGCTTGCACCACCTTCTGTGTTCACTCATGCCCAAATTCCTGAAAATCACTGATTATTTCCTGAATGTATTTTACTTTTTCTTGGCATTACACAACTGTAATTCTGTTGGCATATCAGCCCCTGTCTTTTTCTTGGCTAAATCCTCTTTTCCTATTCATTTATTGAGTTATAATTAACCATACATGTTCATATTAGTTTCAGGTGTACAACATAGTAATTTGGTATTTTTATATATTATGACGTTCATCACCATATAAAATTGTTACAATATTATTGTCTATTTTGTATGTGTACATTATTGTATAGCTGGAAATTTGTACCTCCTAGTCCCTTTCATCTGTTTCATGTTTGCCTCCCCCTCCTACCCTGGCAACGACAAATCTGTTGTCTGAATCTATGAGTCTGTTTCTGTTTTGCTTTCTTTTTCAGATTCCACATATACATGAAGTCATGTGATATTTTTCTCATCTGACTTATTTCGCTTAGGACCATCCATGTTACTGCAAATGGCAAGGTTTTATAAATGACCAATTAGTATTCTGTTGTGTATATATATGTGTGTGTGTGTGTGTATACACCATATCTTTTTTATCCATTCACCTATTGGTGGACACATAGGTTGCTTCCATATATTGGTTCACTGCACTGTTTTGATTACTATAACTGTGTAGTGTGGACTTCCCTATAGCTCAGATGGTAAAGAATCTGCCTGTAATGCAGAAGACCTGGGTTTGATCCCTGTGTCAGGAAGATCCCCTGGAGAAGGAAATGGAAATCCATTCCAGTATTCTTGCCTGGAGAATCCCATGGACGGAGGAGCCAGGCAGGCTACGGTCCATGGGGTCACAAAGAGTTGGACATGACTAAGTAACAAACACACAACTTTGTAGTGTAATTTTAAGTCTGGGAGCATATCTTCAGCTTTGTTCTTTTTCAAGATTGCTTTGGCTAGTCAGGATCTTTGGTGGTTCCATACAAATTTTAGAATTCTTTTTTTGTAGTTCTGTGAAAAATGCCATTGATATTTTGATAAGTTTTTTTTTTTTTTTGATTCTGTAAATTGCTTTGGGTAGAATGGACATTTTAACAATATGGATTATTCTAATCCACGAACATAGTGTATCCTTTCATTTATTTGTGTCATCTTCTGTTGCTTTCCTCAGTATCCTACAGTTTTCAGAGTACATGTTTAAATTTATACTGAGGTATTTTATTATTTTTGATGCAATTGTAAACAAGACTGTTTTCTTAATTTCTCTTTCTGATAGTTCATTTTTTGGTGAAATTTTTGGGGACTGCAAGGAGATCCAACCAGTCCATCCTAAAGGAGATAAGTCCTGGGTGTTCTTTGGAAGGACTGATGCTAAAGCTGAAACTCCAATACTTGGGCCACCTCATGCAAAGAGTTGACTCATTGGAAAAGACTCTGTTGATGGAAGGGATTGGGGGCAGGAAGAGAAGGGGATGACAGAGGATGAGATGGGTGGATGGCATCACTGACTCGATGACATGAGTTTGAGTGAACTCCAGGAGTTGGTGATGGACAGGGAGGCCTGGTGTGCTGCAGTTCATGGGGTTGCAAAGAGTCAGACATGATTGAGTGACTGAACTGAACTGAACTGAACTTGGGGTTTTCAATATAGTATCACAAATCCTGCAAATGATGACAGTTTTACTTCTTCCTTTCCAATTTGGATGCCTTTTATTTCTTTTTCATACCTAATTGCCGTGGCTAGGACTTCCAATATTATGTTTAATAAAAGTGGTGAGAGTGGACATCCTTGTTTTTCTTTTTTTCCTTAATCTTAAAGGAAAAGTTTTCAGCATTGGCTGTTATATTTGTTGTAGGTTTGTCATATATGATGTTCATTATGTTGCGATATGTTCCTTCTATACTTGCTTTGTTGGGAGATTTTATCATAAATGGATGTTGAAATTTGTCATATACCTTTTCTGCATGTATTGAGATGATTGTATGATTGTTATTCTTTGTTAATGTGGTGTGTCATATTGATTTATTTATGGGTGTAAAATGTTTTTGCATCCCTTGAATAAATTCCACTTGATCATGATGTATGATCCTTTTAATGTATTATTGAATTTGAATTTGGTTGGCTAATATTTTGAAATTTTGCATCTGTATTCATCAAGGACATTGGCCTATAATTTGTGTGTGTGTACACATGGCGTCTTTGTCTAGTTTTGTTAACTAGACAAAGGGTAGTGCTGGGTATGTAAAATGAGTTTTAAGTATTTCTTCCTCTTCAATTTTTTGGAATAATTTGAGAAGGATAGGCATTAATTCTTCTTTAAATGCTTGGTAGAATTCACCCATGAAGGCATCTGCAGGGGAGTTTTTTGATTACCAATTCAGTTTTTTGACTAATAGTTGGTTTATTCAGATTTCCATGTCTTCATGATTCAGTTTTGCAAGATTGTATATTTCTAGGATTTTATCCATTTCATCTACGTTGTCTAATTTCTTGGCATATAGTTGTATTTTCTCATGATCCTTTGTATTTTTGTGGTGGTGTTTGTGTTTTCTCCTCTTTCATTTGTGATTTTATTTATTTGAGTCCTCTCTCTTTTTCTTCCTTTTTTCTTTCCTTTTCCTTTTTCTTCCTTCTCCTTTCTTCCTTCCATAGCTAAAGATTAGTCAATTTTGTTTATATTTTTAAAGAACCAACTCTTAGTTTCATTGACTTTTTCTATTTTTTTTTTTTTTTTAGTCTCTCATTTATTCCCACTCTGATCTTTATTATTCCTTTCCTTCTACTAACTTTGGGCTTTGGTTCTTTTTTCCTAGTTCTTTTAAATGTACATTTAGATTCAATACCTGAGATTTTTTTTTTTCCCCTTTAAACAAGACTGTCTCCATGAACTTCTCTTTTATTTATTTATTTCTGACTGTGTTGAGTCTTCGTTGCTGTGTGGGATTTTCTGTAGTTGTAGTGTGCAGGCTTCTCACTGTGATGGTGTCTCTTGTTGCAGAGGGCAGACTCTAGGGTGTGCGGGCTTCAGTAGTTGGGGCTTGTGGGCTCAGTAGTTGTGGCTCCTGGGTTCTAGAGCTCAGGCTCAATAGTTGTGGCACACAGGCTTAGCTGCTCTGTGGCATGTGGGATCTTCCCAGATCAGGAATTAAGCCTGTGTCTCCTGAATTGGAACACAGATTCTTTACCACTGAGCCTCCAGGGAAGCCTGAACTTTCCTTTTAGATCTGCTTTTGCTGCATCCCATAGATTTTGGAAAGTTGTGTTTAATTTTCATTTGTCTCTAGATAGTTTTTGATTTCTTTGTTGACCCATTTTTTTAAATTTAAACTTATATTTATTTATTTTAATTGGAGGCTAATTGCTTTACAATATTGTATTGGTTTTGCCATACATCAACATGAATCCGCCAAGGGTGTACGCGTGTTCCCCATCCTGAACCCCCCCGCCACCTCCCTCCGCGTACTATCCCTCGGGGTCATCCCAGTGACCCACTGTTTAGCAGTATGTTTTTAGTCATGCGTGACAGCTTCCTGTAGTTGACTTTTAGTTTCGTACCATTGTGGTATGGAAGAGATGCTTGAAAAGATTTCAATCTTCTTAAATTTATGGAGACTTTTGTTTTGTGGCCTAAAAGGTAACCTATCCTAGAGAACGTTCCTTGTGCTTTTGAGAAGAATGTGTATTCTGCAGTTTTTGAATGCAATGATCTTCTTATATCTATTAAATTCATCTGATCTAATGTGTTATTTAAGGCCTGTGTTTCCTTCTTGATTCTTTCGTCTGGATAATCTACCCATTAATGTAAGTGGAGTATTAAAGTCACCTACTGTTATAGTATTATTGATAATTTCTCCCTTTATTTCTGATAATTTACTTTTTACACTTACATTGTCTTATGTTGAGTGCATATTTCTCTGCCTTTTTATTTTGTTTGATCTTCTTTTTTTGTTTCTATGAATTAAACAAAAAAGCCACCTCTCCTGTTCTTGAAGGACTGGCCTTGTGTGGAAGTGTTCCTTGTACAGACTACTTGTAACTGGTGGCTTTGACAGTGCAGCTGGGGCTGGTGGGTCTGTGGTAGGGGTAAGTACCCTAGGGGTACTGTGCCTGAGGCCACTTTGGCAGAAGGCTGGAACTGGAGTGGAAATGGGTCAGGGGGAGTCTGGGAGGGACTCAGTGGTGCTCACTGGTGCCTCAAACCCTGGGGAAGGCTCCTTATTCATTTGGCAGGAGCTCTAAGGTTAGTAGATGGATTTATTTCCCCTATATTATAGGTGCCCTTTAAGCTGCTGTTTTCTCACTGTGTCCCATTATGGGCAAATCTGAGTTCAGTTCTTCAGCAATATCCTTTCTTACTGTAGGTCACAGAGTCAGGAGTGGGTTTCCTGTGGATACCATGTCTCTGTCTTTCCTACCCACATCTATGTGGTCCTTTTACATGCTGTAGCTATTTGTCAGCCCTCAGGTTTTCTTCTGGAGGATTTCTCTATATATATGTGTATATTCAGTGTGCCCTTTGAAGAAGGTGAGCTCAGGGTTTTCCTATACTACCATCTCGGATCCTTTCTTTGTCTTGTAAAACTCAGGTCAAAGCCCCCTTTTTCCAAGAAACGCTTCCCTGTCCTCCCTGTTCCCCTATTCTAGATTGGGCTTGCACTTACCATAATACTTATCAACTGAATTGATAACATTTTTATCTCTCTTGGATTGCAAGCTCCTTGAATATAGGAGCTATGACTTTTAACTCATTTTAGTATCCTTAATACTTAGCATAATACCTAGGTTGTGATGATTAACAAAGGCTTGTTGAATAAAAGAATGTATAAACAGGTATTATGATGGGCGGAGGAACCAAAGAAGGTTACAGCTAGAAGGAATCATGGAGTGGTTGTTCCCAAGCACTGTGCAGTCCTACAGTTCTTCTTGGATGAGCTGCCAGAATTGAATGCATCTGTGAAATGTATGTATTTACCACATACAGTATTGTGAGGATAAAATGAATGAATAAGTATGGAAATCTTAGGAGAGTTTTTGGTACATTGTAAGTGTTCTAGCTATCTGTTGAGTAATAAACCATCTCAGAGCATAGTGATGAAATTATTTGATATTATCTCTCTGCTTCTGGGGATTGGCTAGGCTGGGCAAATCTGTCTGTGCCTCTCTAATGTGATTGCAGTCAGGTAGCTGCTGCAGCTGGGGTCCTCTTGAAGCGTTCTTCACTCACATGTCTGGAACCTGGGCTGGAAAGACTCATGTGCCTGATGGTTGAAATAGCTGGACTTATGGGGCATCTTTCTGTATGTATATGTTGTCTTTCCACATGGTCCATCCAGTGTGGCAGCCTCTGGGAGGTTTTCACATATATATATTCTTCATACGTAGCACCTAAAAACTCCAAGAGCAGATTTCCAAGAGAATCCATGGGAAGCTACATGGCCTTTTATGGCCTAGCCCATGCATTTTCAACGGAGGTGATATTGCTTTCTGCGGGTTGAAAATCGATTTGTGGAAAGGTGTCAAAAATACCATTTTTTTAAATGTAAAAAACACAAATATACATACAGTACAAGAAATATATTTGTGGGATTAAAATATTAGGTTGGCCAAACAGTTCATTTAGGTTTTTCTGTAAGATTTTTTGGAAAAACTCGAAAGAATCTTTTGGCCAACCCAATATTATGGAGATGAAAATGCAATGAGAAAAATAATGTCTAAAAAGGCTTTCTAGGGAGGGAAGAAATAGTGAATAAAAAAAGGTTGAGAAGCTGTGTATTGGCCTTAAAAGTTCCATAGTGTCATTTTGGCTATATTCTGTTGATATATGCAGTCAGAAGCCTGCCAAATTCAAAGGGAAAGACAGAGATCTCCATCTCCTAAGGGGAAGAATATCAAAGAATTTGCTGCCATATTTAAATCAGCCAGAGTAAACATTCTATAGATTCTTGAAATTATGGAGCTCTGTCAGAAGCAAAGTTATACAAAGTGCAGAACATGAAAAGCAGGGAGGAGAGGGAATCTGTTAAAAGACAAAGTGAACTTGAACCTGTGACAAAGCAAGAGGTCTTGTTTCTAGGCTCACATTAGAATGCTCACCTTCATGTACAGAAGAAGGAGGGGTCAAGGCAGCTGAGTCTTCAGGACTAGCCCCGTCATCCAGAAGGGGCCCACATGAAAGGGTACAGTAACTCTCAATGCTTTTACAGATACTGGAAGGTGCTGTGACATTGTAGTTGTGACTGTGTTATCATTATTGCTGACCCCAGTATCCCTGTCTTAAGCATTGTTTGGAAGGACAGTCTTATTCTACAAATTAGAAGAATGACCTGGAGAATGAAAGCAGCTTGACTGTTGACACACACAGAGATGAATCCTGCTTTGCTAGGTTCCCATGAATTCCCATGCCTCAGAGAATAATTTGAGAAATCATTAGTAACTGATGGACTACAGTTCTTACTGTGCAAAGAGCCAAGGCCTAGAGAGACTCCAGTGGACCAAGGCTGCCTACTCTTAGGGGAGAGAGCCTTGGGCTTTGTTCACTGGCTGTGGGTATGCTTCCATATCTCAGTGAGGGCGGGCTGTTCCAGATTGCCCATCTCATGGGTACCGTATTTTCTTCTCTTGATACCTTGGCACACTTGTTTATCTTTTTTTCTCAGCCCGTACAAAACTCAGGTCTTTTCACTGTTTTTTTTTTTTTTTTTGATGCTAGACATTTAATTTATAATAATTAATACAATACTAATTACATTAGTATATTTTCATAGTAAGTTTTTGGTAGACAAAATATTTGTTTACAGTTTTGAAAAATGGGTTTATTAAGCAAAGAATTCCATGTCAAAACACTTATTTACTAGTAATACTGCTATTACTCCACTATTTAACTGTCTTCCATTGGTGTTTCTGAGAAGCTGGTTATCTGATTGATTGTTTTTCTTTGTTGTAGTTGTCTTTTTTCCTGCTTGTAAAAAATATTGGATTGGTATTTTGTGGGCTTATAATTATCTGTCTAAATGTGTATTTTAAAAAATTGATTGATCTTAAAAGTTATTGTGCTTCCTGAGTGAAGACACTATACTGTATTCCAGAACTATGAATATTCTTGTAAATAGGCTTCTTTTCCCTTTATTCCATACTAAAGTCATGAAGAATAATCTCAGCATGCCTTTTGCCCCTGTGCATTGTAGGAAGCTGTTTATCCCTAATATCTCAGATTAAATTCCTCAGATACTCAGGACATGGCTTTTTCTCACTACTTCATATCCTTCTTCTGGGACTCATGTTGTTGTGCTCAGTCATATCTAACTCCCCGTGGCCCCATGGACTGTAGCCTACCAGATCCCCCTGTCCATGGAATTTTCCAGGCAAGAATACTGGCTGCTGCTGCTAAGTCAATTCAGTCGTGTCCTACTCTGTGCGACCCCATAGATGGCAGCCTACCAGGCTCCCCTATCCCTGGGATTCTCCAGGTAAGAACACTGGTGTGGGTTGCCATTTCCTTCTCCAATGCGTGAAAGTGAAAAGTGAAAGTGAAGTCGCTCAGTCGTGTCCGATCCTCAGCGACCCCATGGACTGCAGGATGCTATTTCTCACTCCAAGGGATCTTCCCATCCCAAGGATTGAACCTATGTTTCTTGCGTCTCCTGCATTGGCAGGCAGAATCCTCACTGCTTATGCCACCTGGGAAGCCCCTCTGGAAGTCATCGCAAAACTGAAAAAATCTTCAACTTCCCTGATATTCCCTCTAACTTTCTATTATAACTGAAACCTGTTTCCTCTGAGCACCTCATTTTTCCCTGGAGTCTTCGTAAGTGGAGGCTGTTTCCCCTCACACACCCCTAGTATCCATGGCTGGAGGTGTCAGTGTATGTTCTTGCTTTTCATTGATGATTAGCAATCATTTTTCCATTCTTCCTGGATTGCACATCATCAGAGTATAACCACTCTCTAATTTTTTCATTTTTACTTCAAAAGTAACATGTGTTACTTTGGGGGTCCATTTTTAGACCTTTTCTTACTTTTTCAATAAGTAAGGTGGAGTGTGGATTGAAGGCATGGAGACAGAAGGTTGGGATGGCAAGGAAAGGGATGTTCTTATGTATCAACTCAGGCTTGGTCCAACCTCAGTAAATTTTGGGAATGATGGTAGAAATGACCTGTCCTGGCCTGCCTTTCTTTGGATCATATATCACATAGCCCAGTAAGCCTCAAGAAAATGGACAATGGTCTGCCATTCAGGGACTCATCAGCAGAAATGGCAGTATACCTCTCAGATGCCGAGGACGAAAGCATCACAGAGCATCTTGAGATTACCAAATTCATATTTTTTACCTAAATAATTCCATTTCTTGAAATGTCTTCTAAGAAAGGAATGAGAGAGGTGGATAAAGATAATTTTGCCATGTAATTCATCCCAGTGTTGGAAGCAATCTAACCTTTCCATGATTGAGAGTTTGTTACATAATTGTGGTGTAAATATAAGAGGAAATATTAAGCAGGGTTGGAATCTATCTTATTTATGTGCACAGTGACCACCACTAAGTGTGGCATATAATAACCCTACAATAAAAATGTTTTTGGTAAGAATCTCATTGAGATCTAATTCATATACCATACAAATGACCCATTTAAAGAATATAAGTCTTTTTTTTTTAGCATATTCATGGCTATAGGCAGTAATCAATTTTAGAACATTTTCATCACCCCAAATTGAAACCCTGTATCCATTAAGAGTTACTCTTCATTTCCCTTTTACTGCCAAGTTCTTTGCAGCTAATCCTGCTTTCTATATCTATAGATTTGCTGATTCTGGACAGTTAATATAAGGGGGATGATTCAATACGTGATCCTTTGTGATTGGCTTGTTTCAGTTTTCATAATGCTTTCAAGGTTCATCTGTGTGGTACCATAAATCAATATTTCATTCATTTTTATTGCCAAATAATATTACATTTTTCTACTTTTTGGCTAACATGAATAATGCTACTATGAACATTCATGCACAAATTTTTGTGCAAACGTGCTTTTATTTTGCTTGGAATATATATTTAGGAGTAGAATTCCTAGGTCATATGGTAACTCTGCTTAAACTTTGGCAACCACCATACTGTTTTCCAAAGAGGCTAGACATTTTACATTCCTACCAGTAATGTATGAGTATTCTAATTTCTCCACATGCTTGCCATACAATAATTATTTTTGAATAAAACAATAATATAGATAATTGATGTAAGATTATAAAATTGTAAAAAATACTGTAATTGTATTTTTTTTCTTTTACAAATTTGCATGGTAAACAAAACTTGTAGGAAATAGAATAGGTTATGGACTTCCCTGGTAGTCCAGCGATGAAGAATCCACCTGCCAATGCAGGGGACACAGGTCTGATCCCTGGTCTGGGAAATTCCACATTCTGCGGGGTAACTAATCCATGTGCCACAGTTACTGAGCCCGTGTGATACAGCTATTGAAGCCTGGGTACCCAGAGCCTGTGCTCCGCAGCAAAAGAAACCACCACAATGAAAAGCTCACACACCGCAACTAGAGAAAGCCTGTGCATAGCAGTGAAGACCCAACACAGTCAACGATAAATAAAATAAAGTTTACAAATAAATTAGAAGTTCATTTTTATCAAAGAAATATAAAAGGTTATTTCTGATTTGATAAGATTCAGTTCAGTTCAGTTCAGTTGCTCAGTCGTGTCCGACTGTTTGCGACCCCATGAATCGCAGCACGCCAGGCCTCCCTGTCCATCACCAACTCCCAGAGTTCACTCAGACTCATGTCCATCGAGTCAATGATGCCATCCAGCCATCTTATCCTCTGTCATCCCCTTCTCCTCCTTCCCCCAATCCCTCCCAGCATCAGAGTCTTTTTTAATGAGTCAGCTCTTCACATGAGGTGGCCAAAGTACTGGAGTTTCAGCTTAGGAATAATCAAAAGTTCATTATAACAATCACATATTCTAACTTGCTGCCATGAAGAAACATTGCTTTTAAAAGAAGAAAAAAAAATTTTTTTAATGTTGTTGGTCAGTACGAAGTTGTATCAGAGATGAGAAGCTCTCTCAAGAGAGAAGTTTTTATAGGCAGTAGAGTTTGAGTAGAGGTGTTGCTTCCATTGAGCAGCATTCATTTGTCTTGTTTTTGGCTGAATGTGAGGACTCAGTGGGGTTCAGCATTCTTGTTGTTGTTCAGTCACTAAATGCTTTGCCCTCCTGATGTGGAGAGCTGACTCATTGGAAAAGACCCTGATGCTAGGAAGGATTGAAGGTAGGAGGAGAAGGCGACAACAGAGGATGAGATGGGTGGATGGCATCACCGACTCAATGGACATGAGTTTGAGTAAGCTCTGGTAGTTGGTGATGGACAAGGAAGCCTGGCGTGCTGCAGTCCATGAGGTTACAAAGTGTCAGACATGATTGAGTGACTGAACTGAAGTCATGTTTGACTCTGTGACTCAATGAACTGCAGCACATCAGGCTTCCCTGTCCTTCACAATCTCCCAGAGTTTGTTTAAACTCATGTTAATTGAGTCAGTGATGCCATCCAACCATCTCATCCTTTGTCAACCCCTTCTCCCCTTTTCCTGTCTTTCCCAGCATCAAGGTCTTTTCCAATGAGTTGGCTCTTTGTATCAAGTGGCCAAAGTATTGGAACTTTAGCTTCAGCATCAGTCCTTCCAATAAATATTCAGGACTGATTTCCTTAAGGATTGACTGATTTTATCTCCTTGCTGTCCAAGGTCTTCTCCAGCACCACAATTTGAAAGCATCAATTCTTCAGCACTCAGCCTTCTTTATGGTTCGATTCTCACATCCGTACACAACTACTGGAAAAACCATAGCTTTAAGTATATGGACCTTTGTTGAAAACAATAGAAACCAACTCCAATAAAGCAGAAAAGGAATGTATTTGAAGGCTGTTGACTGGTTTGCAGAAGGCTGGAGATCCAAGCTAAGGAAAATGAGCAGAAGCCAAGGAGGAAAGGAGTCAGTCCACCCCAGAGGAGGAATCAGTGGGCCACCAGGATCTTTATGTCTGGACAACATTGCTGGGACACTAAGTAACTCCCTGTGCAGACTCATGCTGCCATGTCAGAGGACCTGTGAATCTAATGTTGCTTTGCTTCTTTCTTTCTTTAACCTTGACAGCATTCAGTTTGATGAAGCTTAGGTCACATACCCATGCCACAACTGCTAGGAAGCCAGGAGAAGACTGTCTCCCCATGACCTATAGACGAAAGGAAGCATTGTTCCATAGTGTTAGGTCCCCTAACACAATGTCTTGTGCAATTTCTCTCAACAGAAGGGCACTTGGGCACTCAGCAGGCAGGATCACATTGATTTTTAGTCCAGATTGCAATGTCATAATCACAAGCATTTGACAAGAAAGGACATTGTTGTTTCTTGTATGGGGGAGAAAGACCAGACTGACAAATCACTCGTGGCAGGAAATACTACAGACAAAAATACCTCTTAGTGTTGTATTAATCAGGGTGACTAATGCTTGCTGCTGTTACATACAACTCCAAAGTCATGGTGCTGTAACACAAGATTTTATTTCTTGCTTAAATCTAGAGTCCAAATAGGTAATTTCTTGGCAGCTTTCTTTCATCTTATGGTTCTACCCAATCCAAGGCAATCCCTTCTAGGACTTTCCTGGAACCCCTGCATGTGCAGACAATGAAAAAGTGGATAGAGCATCACTCAGGAGGTTTCAGGGCTCAAGTCAGGAAGTGGAGACCTCACCTCCTCCTACATTCCGTTGGCTAGATGTCAGTCACATGGCCTCATGTAATTACAAGGAAGGCTGGGGAAATGCCATCCAGCTGTGTGGCTAAGACAGCAAGGAAATGGGCTTGTTAAGTATGTAACCAGCCTCTGCCAGAAGTCCTTTATTTATAAAGGAAATCAAAATTAGCTTTTGGCAAAATCTACTCCAGTGATTCTTACTATGCTTTGGGTCAGTAGCCTCTTTGAGAGTGTGATAAACTCCCCACCCTAAAAAAATATACTGTGAGAACATTTTGTAGACAGCCTCAGGAATTAAGGCTACTCCTGCAATTTGGGGAACCCCAGGTTAAGAGCCCTTGGTGTATGTGGTAAGCAGAGAACAAGTTGACATTTCTTGAGTACCTACTATGTACAGAGTACATTTCTGGGCACTATGGAGTCAGATCGCTGAACTAGATGAAGTCTCTGATCTAGAGGGGCTCTCATTCCTAGGATGAAATCAGAGAGAGAAATGTCACCTAGACCCAAAATGCTAACTGCTGTACAGAAGCCTCAAGCATCAGCATACATAGCTATAGGCCAATAAAGAAGTAAATCTTTAAGGTTGGGTTGCAAAGTAGAAATGAGACCAGCCATCCATTCATTCATCTATTCATTTATTTACTGAGTTCCTACTCTACTCTGGGTACTAGTTTAAGTGACTAGGATGAAGCAGTGAACAGAAGGAGCAAGAATCTGTTCTCAGGGAAGCTTACATTCTAGTTGGGAAGATGGAAGCAGGAGGGAGACACTAGCTAAAAAAAAAGTTTAACTCACTCAGTAACTATAGACCCTTGATGAACTCATAAACATCTTTGATTCTAAGGAGGATTCACAGGCAACACTGCCTGCTTAGAGGCCGGTATGGTTGACCTAAACATCATGGCCACCTTGGCTCCCATCCTTGGAGAGGACCTGGCAGAGCTGGACCAGCTGTAAGCAAGGCGTGCCTACAGATCAAATGGCTGGAGTCATCTGAGCCTTTTCCCTGGTGAGCAAAGCTGTCCAAGTGAGAAACTACACAGAGGATGTTACAGATGTGACATTACCAAAAATGAGATGTGAAGCTGAAAGGAACTTTTCTAAACTATCATTAATAAAAAAAACAAAGTTTATCCCAGATAAAGGGCTGTTGCTGCTCCTGCTGCTAAGTCGCTTCAGTTGTGTCCGACGCTATGCGACCCCATAGACAGCAGCCCACCAGGCTCCCCCATCCCTGGGATTCTCCAGGCAAGAACACTGGAGTGGGTTGCCATTTTCTTCTCCAATGCATGAAAGTGAAAAGTGAAAGTAAAGTCGCTCAGTCGTGTCCGACTCTTAGCGACCCCATGGAGTGCAGCCTTCCAGGCTCCTCCGTCCATGGGATTTTCCAGGCCAGAGTACTGGAGTGGGTTGCCATTGCCTTCTCCAATAAAGGGCTGTAAGTTTCTTATAAAACTAGGCATGTGTCAACTCTTTGACCCAGAAACTCTACTCTTAGGTATCCACTCAACTAAAATGAAAACATGTGTCCACAGAAACACTTAACACAGAATGTTTATGGCAGCTTTTATTCATAATAGCCACAGATTGGAAGCAGCCCAGGTGTCCGTCAATAAGAGAATGAATAAACAAATCGTGGTGTATTTATAGAACGGAATGCTTCTCAGTTCTAAGAGGAAACACACCCCTGATGCCGACAACAATATGAATAAATCTCATATAAACATTGTGCTGAGTGAAAAAAAGCCAGATGCAGAGAACATACTGTATGCTTTGCTGTTTATTGAGCTCTGACTGGTAAAGCTCTTGTCTGTGGTAGAATTAAAGTTCAAAGAGTTGTTTCTCATGGAAAATTGAGGGCAGGGATTGATGAGAAGGAATACGAGCGGACTCTCTGAGTGATGGTAATCTTCTATATCTTGTTGGGGGTTTGGGTTTCACAGGTGCATGCCTGTGTCAAAACTCAGAATGGTACACTTAAGATTTGTATACTGCATTTTATGTACATTTTACCTCAAAGGAAAAGAAAAACCCTTAATTCAAGTTAATATGCATACTGAAGTGTTGTGAGTGATGTGAGCAGATGTCTCCATCTTTGAAGTGTGTAAAAAACATTGAGATAGGTGGACAAACAGATGTATAATAGAGCAAGTATAGTAAAATGTTAATTATAGAATCAAGGAGGTAGATGTATGAGTATTTACAATTCTTTCAACATTTCTTTATGTTTAAATATTTTCATAATAAAATTTTGGGAAGAAAACTGCTATTGCTAAATAATAAACCACTCCAAGATTTGGTATCTTAAAACATTTATGAGTTCTCACATTTCTGTGCATTGATCTGATGGTTATACTGCTTCATGAGGTGTTGGCTAGGCTACTGAGATGGTTGGAAGGTCAAAAATAATCTTATTTAATTGGTACTGGTGCTGGGCACCAGGTGGGAGCTTATGGGCTTTGTTGTGGACTCTCTAGCGGGCTGCTTCATTTTCCTCATGCTTGTATGCTTAGTTTCTCAGTCATGTCTGACTCTTTGCAACCCTTTGGACAGTAGCCCGCCAGGCTCCTCTGTCCATGGGATTTTCCAGACAAGAATACTGGCGTGGGTTGTCATTTCCTTTTCCAGAGGATCTTCCTGACCCAGGGATCAAACCTGTGTCTCCTGCATTGCAGATAGATTCTTTGCTGGCTGAGCCATAAGGGAAGCCCTGACTTTCCTCACAGTATGGCAACTAGGTTCTAAGTGGGAAGTCCATGAAGGAAATAAGCAGAAGCTACCAGTTTCTTTAGGCCTGGACTGGAAAATAGTGTCATTTTTTGCTGCATCCAGATTTAAGGGAAGGGAAAACAGAGTCCACCCAATGGGAGGAATGGCAAAAATATACAGCCACCCTGAATTAACCAACATTTTTTGGACCAGTTATTTTATAGGACAGACTACCTTATTTTTGTGTTTTCATTATGAAAATATTGTAAGATCACTATCAAAGGCAGAATTAATGAAAGAGAATGTAGTCACCATATATAGGGAACAGTGATTATGAAGGTATATTAGGAAGTTAGTTGATAACAATATTACTGTGTCACTTTTCAGGTTTTTCTGGACTTTGTGACATTTGTGTTATTTGCCAGCTTTTAAGAATGTTTGTAAATATTACGATTTCATTTTTTGTTCTAAGGGAAATAGGAGTGCCAGGAGAGCTAGGCTTATATAGAATAGTCAAGGGAAGACCTCACTTAGAGCTGGCATTTTAACAGTAGTGTGTGCATGCTGAGTCACTTCAGTCGTGTCTGACTCTTTGCCACTCTATGGACTGTAGTCTGCCAGGCTCCTCTGCCCATGGGATTCTCCAGGTAAGAATATTGGAGTGGGTTGCCATGCACTCCTCCAGGGGATCTTGCTGACCCTGGCAGGATCAGATTCACGTCTCTTTCGTCTCCTGCATTGGCAGGCAGGTTCTTTACCACTAGCGCCACCTAGGAAGTTCACAAAGATGAACCTGTAGAACCAGAATTCAGATTCCTGATGTGTTAATCACTCAGTCATGTCTGACTCTTTGTGACCCCATGGACTATAGCCAGCTAGACTCCTCTCTCCATGGAATTTCCCAGGTAAGAATACCAGAGTGGGTAGCCCCTCCCTTCTCCAGGGCATCTTCCCTACCCAGGGATCAAACCCAGGCCTGCTGCATTGCAGGCAGTTTCTTTGCTGCCTGAGCCACCAGAGAAGTCTTGTAAACAAATATTTACTGTTAATCTCATTTTGAACTTGTAATTTTAAATTTTTTCCCTTAAAAAGTCTTCCAAATTACTGGATTGGTCAAAAAGTTGAACATTTTATGGAAAAATCCAGACAAACTTTTTGACCAACTCAATATATGTGTTTCATGCAGCATAAACTTGGATTCTTCTCTGGATAAGGGTAAAATATAGTTTTATTTATCTTTGCTATAGGTCAGCTATAAATTCTCTGCGCTAGATCTATGGCTTACATCAGAGTACTTTAATAGCATCACAGTTAGATGCAGTTCATGCCTTTTCTTGCAAACAATTAACCAGCATCTTCTTTCAGTCAAATCCCAAGCACAACTAGAGTAAAGAACAGCTTACCTCTAAGAAAGCATAGGGGCTGGGATTGGTGGGGGGGAGTATATTTGCTCTCTCAAATTTGAATTTGTTGTGTTGCCTCACTGGGGGGATTTCCTTCTTTCAAGTAGCAAATTTTACTATTTAACTGATTAGTGTTTTATTCCAGGTTCATGATTTAGAGTGGGGTTTCCCAGCTAGCTCAGTGGTAAAGGATCTGCCAGTGCAGAAGATGCAGGAGACACAGGTTCTATCCCTGGGTTGGAAAGATCTCCTGGAGAAAGAAATGGCAACCCACTCCAGTATTCTTGCCTGGGGAATCCTATGGACCGAGGAGCCTGATGGGTTACAGTCCATGGGGTCGCAAAGAGTCAGACATGACTGAGCACATGTGAAAACTAAGGATTTCCAAATTTTTAATTAATTTATTTATTTGGCTGTGCTGGGTCTTAGTTGGGACTTGAGAGTTCTTTGAAAAAGTGAAAGTGAAGTCGCTCAGTTGTGTCCAACTCTTTGTGACCCCATAGACTGTAGCCTACCAGGCTCCTCTGTCCATGGGATTTTCCAGGCAATAGTACTGAAGTGGATTGCCATTTCCTTCTCCAGGGGATCTTCCCAACCCAGGGCTCAAACCTGGTTCTCCTGCATTGTAGTTCTTTAGTTGCATGCAAACTCCCAGTTGTGGCACATGGAATCTAATTCCCTGACCCAGGCCTCTGGCTTTGGGAGCGCAGAGTCTTAGCTACTGGACCACCAGGCAAGTCCCAGGAGTTGCTTCGAACTCTTAACGGCATGTGCCTGGAGAGGTGGAAAACCATAAGTGGTACCATCCAACCCTGCCAGTAGCAGGATACAGATCAACACCTCAGGGAGATGAATTTTGTTGTGTTTAATGTGCAGCAAATATTCACTCCCCTATACTTTCTTAGAGGTGAGCTGTTCTTTACTCTAGTTGTGCTTGGGATTTGACTGAAAGAAGATGCTGGTTAATTGTTTGCACTTGGGATGGTGGGGATAATTTCTAATGACCATTGGGTAGAGCATCTCTCACCCTTTTGGAGCTCCCCTCCCCTAATTCCCTCCAGCAAATACCATGGTTGACTTGCTTCTGTTTCCAGGCTGGCTTTTCCTGTGTGTTCTCTCAGCCCCAACCACTGTGTGCTGTGGGTACAGATGGCAGCGTATCTTTCCCACCCCTCTGTTCCTTAATCAGGCTTTCCTCTCTTCCTGGATGCCTTTTCCCCCATCATATCTACTTTCCTTAGTGCCAACCAGCCAACTCCTACTCCCTGCAGCCAACTCCTATTCATTTTTATCTATGAATTTAACACCTACAGGATAACTTAACAATTGTCCCAGGCTTGACTTCTTTTTCAGAACAACCCTACTTCCTTCACTCCATGGAATATATTAATTGTATCTCTCCTAGCTGCAGCATCTCCAGATACTTGGGCTGTATCGTTTAGAATTGTTTCTAGGGCATTGTACAACAGGTCACTGTACATAGTAGGAGGTCCAAAAGCAATGCTGAAATCGTGAATTTTTTTCTCACCAAAGTTATTCTCTTTCCAAGTCACCTCTTCCATTCTCATTTACACAGGCTGAAATTGGGAATCTCAAAAAATCTCCTACCTTTACTCTCCTCTTTTACTATTATTTCTTAGTCTCTGAAAAGAAATTCTCTTCTCTTAAGTAGTGAGTTATAGGATGGGAGAGATAATTTCTTGAAAGTAATGGCTCAGAATACCTTTCGCTGAAAGGTTATTCCTGAAAGCTGGCTGCTGTTAGCCAAATCAGCCTGCCTTAAGATAATGTCACTGGGAATTAAAGGGTCACAGTTTCCAGAATTATGCCTCTCTATTAGATACAGATTGTCCAAGCAGGTAGAAGGAAAACCCCAGGAAGAATGTGAGCTCTTGGGGAAGGTCAGGAGCAGGGAATAATGAGCAGTTACTTTATTATTATTATTTTAAATGTTTTCATTTGTATAACCTTTAAGGCTTCTGAGCAACATCTATGCAATTCTTTAGTGAATAATCAAGGAGTTACTGACTTTAGGTATCATTTTCAAAGGTTGCCAGAATCATGTTAGGTTTTTGTTGTTGTTTCCACAGTCCTCGGCATGCAGAACTTACCCAACCAGGGACTGAATGAATGACCCCTGAAGTGCAAGCTCAGAAACCTAATCAGTGCACTACAAGCAAAGTTCCAAGCAGTTACTTTATTGATAGTGCCTCCTGTTTAGAGGTGGGCAAAATTGTCATCAGAGGGCTTCTTCTGAGCATATCAGAGGCAAAAAATCAGCTCACCTCCTCTGGACTTCTGTGCAAGCTCAGAATTGGCAGAGTATGGTCCTAGCTGATTTTCAGGGGTTGAATGAGAACAGTCCTTATTTACTTTTTTTTCTTGGAGTTTGGACCTGGAATCTCCCATCATTCTCTCTCTCATTAGCTCCCAAAGCTGAAACCACAGAACAGGTGTACCAAATATTCCAGTTCCCTTCCTGAGGAGCTTCTCTGTTACAGTGATGTCAGGCTTGATCATGTGATTGCCTTCGGCCAAGGCAATATGAGTGGAAGTACCTTGGGTCATGTCAAAGTCCAAGTTTTAAGGGACAGTGTCCCAAACGAAGCCTGCGCCATCAGCCTGGGTTTCAGATTGAAGGCAACATGGAAAGGAGTTGTTGTTGACCTAGGGTGACATGTGGCATAAATGAGAATGATTTCCTTATGGTTGTAAGTCCCTTTGATGTGGGGGTTGTTTGTTACTGCTGCCAATGTTATCTTAGGCTGACTGATACATGCAGTCAGTTAAAGCAATCTACTGGATTGCTAGATTTCCTAAAGAAAGTTGGGGAAAGAGCTTAACAGAAAAAAAGTTTTAGTCAACACTAACTTATTCAATATTTATTTTATAGATAAAGGAATTATTATAAAATAAACATTTCCACTTGCTTCAATTACCTCTAACCTGGCATTATCTGTTCTGTGTCTATAGGTAAGTTGATTTGTAGTTGGCCTGGTCATTCTTTGAATATATATCAGGTACCTACTCTCATCCTACTCTGGGTGATAGGACAGGAAAGCCTGGTGTGCTCCAGTCCATGGGGTCTCAAAGAGTCGGACACGAGTTAGTGACTAAACAACAGCAACAAACTCTCATTCAAACACTGTTAGGTGCTGGACATAGTGGTTAACAGAGTAGACAGGTCCTGGTCCCTGTAGAGCTTTTATTTTCATTAAGTTAGGCAAGTGAAAACCAAAATAAAGGGCCAAACATAAACATGGTAATTTTTGAAAGTGATTACGTTACAAGAGCAATAAAGCAGGATAAAGTAATAAAGAGTACCTCTGAAGGGCAAGGGAAGGGCATGGGGTCTCTCTAGAACATTTGGGTTTACCATATAGAGGTAGCTCTCTTTATACTACAGAGAAATTAAACTGATATGTACAAATGGCTTTTTAAAATTTTTAATGGAGTCACAATTTTACATCAATTCCTTTACTAAAAGCATGGGAGATTTTAACACTGAGAGCCATTTTTTTAAATGAAAGATTCTTATTGTGATGTAAACATTCATCTTCAAATTTTATCTGGAGTTAAGTCTGGATCTTATGCATAAAAGGACTTCATTCCATTGTTGAAGAGAACTCTTCCTGGATGACACTGGGAAGGACTCAATTTATAAAGTAGCCAAGGAAACCCCATGACAGGGCAGTTAACTTTAGTTTGGTTCCAGAACATGAGACCTGTGTGTTCTGTGAAGCTCTGATCTAGGACATTCTGTTTTCTGATGGTAGGGCTCCCCTTTGGACAGAGTCTGCCTTCTGCCTCCAACAAGGCTAAGAAGAGCTCAGAGTGCTGATGGTCACACTCACAAAAGCCTACCCACTAGGTTTTATGTTTTCAAATTCAGCAAAATCAGCAAAACCAGAGAAGGTGAGAAGAATGATCACATCCATCAAAAGGTAACTCATATATTTTGCAACCATTATACTCCCCAGTGAGAATCAGAAGATGTCAAATTAAAAGCCATGAAGCTCATCATTTTACAGCTGTGGTCGTTTTTGTTCAGTTGCTCAGTCATGTCTCACTCTTTGTGACCCTATGGGCTGCAGCATGCCAGGCTTCCCTGTCCTCCACTATCTCCCAGAGATTGCTCAATCTCATGTCCATTGAGCCGGTGATGCCATCCAATCATCTCATCCTCTGTTGCCCCTTTCTCCTTCCCTCAATCATTCCCAGCATCAGGGTCTTTTCTAATGAGTTGGATCTTTGCATCAGGTGGCCAAAGTATTGAAGCTTCAGCTTCAGCATCAGTCCTTCCAATGAATACTCAGGACTGGTTTCCTTTAGGATTGACTGGTTTGATCTCCTTGCAGTCCAAGGGACTCTCAAGAGTCTTCTCCAACACCACCATTCAAAAGTATCAATTCTTTACCATTCAGCCTTCTTTACATTCCAACTCATGTAACCATACATGACTCCTAGAAAAACCATAGCTTTGATTAGATGGACCTTTGTTGGTAAAGTGATGTCTCTGATTTTTAACACACTTGGTTGTCATAGCTTTTCTTCCAAGGAGAAAGTGTCTTAATTTCATGGCTGCAGTCACTGTCTACAGTGATTTTGGAGCCCAAGAAAATAAAATCTGTCACTGTTTCCATTTTTCCACATCTATTTGTCATGAAGGGATAGGACTGGATGCCATGATCTTCATTTTTTGAATGTTGAGTTTTAAGCAAGATAAGAGATTACTATGAATTTTCTGAGTTGGTTTGTTCATTTAGTCTCTCATTCATTCATTCACTCGTGCATTCATTCATTCAACAAATACTCATTAAGCACCGAGTCACTTGGAGCTGGGCACTGAGCTGGACCCTGAGATGATAACAGAGGACAGTCTTTGTTCCTAGAAGGTTTTCAGTGTGGACAGTCTAGGGGGAGTGAGCTAGAAGGAAAGGAGATGGTTCTATGAGTTCTGCTTATCCTTAAATAGCCTGATCTGCTCTAGGTAGCAGTGACCAATGATGTATTCCCTGAGGAGCTGACCCTGCAGCAGATATCTGAAGGTTGAGTAAGGTTCAACAAGGAGAAGGACATATAAAGGAGGTGCTTTGAGACCCTTCCAGGGCAGGGAGCAAAGCACTCACAAATGAACTCTGGTGATGGGAGTATGGTATGCTCAGAAAACTGAAGGTAATTGAGATTGGAGAGTGAAGAGCAAGAGACCAAAGTTTCTAAGGGAAGGGAGGAAGTCATAAGCATGATGAAAACCTCTAAGGAGGGAGTGACATAACCAAATTTTCTTTCTGAAAAGAACATGCTACCTAGGAATAGAAGGGCAACCACTGAATGCAGATTTAAAGATCTCCAGGAAGCATACAGCAGATTTTATGTATCATACTTTATGGTGAAATAGTGAAAGCATTTCCCCTTGAGACCAGGAGTAAAACAAAGATTTCCCTGATAACTACTTTCTGTAAGTCCTAGACAATGTCATAAGGTCAGAAAAAGAAATAAAAATCACAGTGATTGGGAAAAAGACCTGTTACTGTTTGTAGGTGAAAATAATTATCTAGGTACAAAGTCCAAAAGAATCTGCCCACAAATTGTTAGAAGTAATATACAAAGTTGGAAGGTTATTAGATGCAAGAGCACTATAAAAAATAAATTGTTTAAAAGGATGGAGAAAGTGTGGAGAAAAAGGAAGCCTCCTATACTGTTGGTGGGAATGTGAGTTGGTACAGTCACTATGGAAAAAAAAAAGTTAAAAATAGTATTGCCAAGTATTACCATATGATTCCACAATCCTGCTCTTGAGCATGTATCTGGACAGAACTATAATTCAAACTGATATATGCACCCCTATATTCATAGCAGCACTATTCAGAATAGCCAATACATGGAAGCAACCTAAATGTCCAGCAACAGATGAATAGATAAAGCAGATGTGAGATATGTTTACAATGGAATATTACTCAACCATTAAAAAGAACAAAATAATGCCATTTGCAGCAATATGGATGGACCTAGTGATTATCATACTAAGTGAAGTAAGTCAGAATGAAAAAGAGAAATGATATGATATGATATCACTTATATATTGAATTTAAGATATGACACAAGAAAGCCTATCTATAAAACAAGGACAGACTCACAGACATAGATAACCAACTTGTGGTTACCAAGGGTGAAGGGGAGTAGGAGAGGGATGAACCTGGAATTTGGGATTGGTATTGGGTTGGCCAATAAGTTCATTTGGATTTTTCCATAATATGTGGTGGAAAATCCAAATGAACTTTTTTGCCAAGCCAATAGATGCAACCTATTACATATAAAATGGATAGAAAACAAAGTCCTACTGTATAGCACAGGAAGCTATATTCAATGTCTTTTTTAAACCATAATGAAAAACAATATAAAAAAGAATGTCTATAAATGTATAACTGAGTCACTTTGCTGTTTAGCAGAAATTAACACAACATTGTAAATTATACATCAAGAAAGGTTTTTTTTTTAAATATGCTAGCAGCAAGAAAGCAGGAAGTAAAGTGTTAATAAAGATGCATTTACAATAGCATAAAAATGGAATACTTATGAATAAATCTAACGAGTTCTTCTGAAAATGTGAAACACTAATGAGAGAAATTTAAAAAGACAAGTAAAAGTATTCATCATATTTGTAGATCACAAATGCATTTCTGTAAAAATGTCAACTTTTCCTACATCTACAGATTCAATTCAGTCTCAATCAAAAGCCCTCACCCTTTGAAGTTAGAAATTGATGAGATGATTCTTAAATCTATGTGGAAATGGAAAGGGCTAAGATTAGTTAAGGCAATATAGAGGAAGCAAAAATAGGTAAAAGGCTTAAACTATGGTGTTGGAGAAGATTCTTGAGAGTCCCTTGGACTGCAACGAGATCCAATCAGTCCATCCTAAAGGAGATCAGTCCTGGGTGTTCATTGGAAGGACTGATGCTGAAGCTGAAAGTCCAATACTTTGGCCATTTCATGTGAAGAGTTGACTCATTGGAAAAGACCCTGATGCTGGGAGGGATTGGGGGTAGGAGGAGAAGGGGATGACAGAGGATGAGATGGCTGGATGGCATCACGGACTCGATGGACGTGAGTTTGAGTGAACTCCGGGAGATGGTGATGGACAGGGAGGCCTGGTGTGCTGCAATTCATGGGGTCACAAAGAGTCGGACACGACTGAGCGACTGAACTGAACTGATTACGTACCAAGACCTATTAAAATCAACAGTAGTTAAGACAGTGTAGTATTGACACCCGGATGGACAAAAAAGACCAATGAAACAAAAGAGAGAACCCAGAAATAGACACACACATATACAGTCACTGGATTTATATGGGGACACTGCACTGTGGTGGTGGAATGGTTTTTTTTAAATGAATGCTGCTGGGTCAGTTGGATGATTCATGTGAAGAAAAAAATGACAGGTGGATTGTAACCTATATGTGAAAGGCAATGCAAACAAAAATAAGACAAAAACAAAACTCTATTAGAAGAAGATGTGGGAGAATAATTTCATAATTTGGGATTGGGCAAAATCATTTTAAGTAGCAGATTCAAAGCTCCAACCAGAAAGGAAAAAATAATTGGTAAGTTGGACTATATTAAAACGAACAGCTTCTGTTCTTCACCAGATACCATAGAGGGAGTGAAAAGGCAGTTCATGAGATGAAAGAAGATATTTGAAATGCATATATTTGACAAAAGACTCATTTCCATAAAAATAATTGTTGCTGTTCAGTTGTTAACTTGTGTCCGGCTCTTTGAGACCCCATGGACTACAGCCCAGCAGGCTTCCCTGTCCTTCACTATCTTCCGGAGTTTGCTCAAAATCACGTCCATTGAGTCTGTAATGCTATCTGACCATCTCAACCTCTGTCACCCTCTTCTTTTGCCTTCAATCTTTACTTCAGGGTCTTTTCCAATGAGTTAGCTCTTTGCATCAGGTGGCCCAAGTTTTGGAGCTTCAGCTTCAGTAATGGTCCTTCCAATTAATATTCAGAGTTGATTTCCTTTAGGATTGACTGGTTTGATCTCCTTGCTGTCCAAGGGACTCTCAAGAGTCTTCTCTAGCACCACAATCCACAATTTGAAAGCATCAGTTTTTTGGTGCTCAGCATTCTTTATGGGTCCAACTCTCCCATGACTGCTGGAAAGACCATAGCTTTGACTATATGGACCTTACCTTGGCAAAGTGATGTCTCTTCTTTTTTTAAAATACTATGTAGGTTTGTCATAGCTTTTCTTCCAAGGAGCAATCGTTTTTTAGTTTCATGGTTACAGTCACCATCCACAGTGATTCTGGAGCCCATGAAAAGAAAATCTGTCACTGTTTCCACTTTTTCCCTTCTATTTGCCATGAAGTGATGGGACCAGATGCCATTATCTTAGTTTTTTGGATGTTGAGTTTTAAGCCAGCTTTTTGACTCTCCTCTTTGACCCTCATCAAGAGGCTTTTTAGTTCCCCTTTACTTTCTGCCATTAGAGTGGTATCATATGCATATATGAGGTTGTTGATATTTCTTCTGGCTATCTTGTTTCAAGCTTGTGAGTCATCTAGCCTGGCATTTCACATGATGTGCTCTGCATGTAAATTAAATATGCAGGGTGACAATATACAGCCTTGATGTACTCCTTTCCCAATTTTGAACTAGTCAGTTGTTCCATGTTTGATTCTATTAATTAACTGTTGCTTCTTGACCCACATACATGTTTCTCAGGAGACAGGTAAGGTGATCTGGTACTCTTATCTCTTTAAGAATTTTCCATAGTTTGTTGTGATCCACACAGTCAAATACTTAAGGCATAGTCAATGAAGCAGAAGTAGATATTTTTCTGGAATTTCCTTGCTTTCTCCATGACCCATCAAATGTTGGAATTTGATCTTTGGTTCCTCTGCCTCTGTGAAACTCAGCTGGTTCATTTTAAAATTTTCTGTTCATATACTGGTAAAGCTTAGCTTGAAGGCTCTTTAGCTAGCATGTGAAATGAGCACAATTGCACAGTAGTTTGAGCATTCTTTGACATTGCCCTTCTTTGGCATTAGAATGAAAACTGACCTTTTCCAGTCCTGTGGCCACTGCTGAGTTTTTCACATTTGCTGACATATTGGTAAGAGTTCTTTAAACACATATAAAGACCCTTATAGACCAATAGCTAAAAAGCAGTCCACTTAAGTGAGCAAAGGATTTTAACATTCACCTTACATTAGAGGACATCTAAATAGCTATAAAAACGTATGAAAAATATTCAACATCATTATGAATCAGGGCAACGCAAATTAAAAGCACAATGGTCTATAAGTTGTACCATCACCATAATGAAATAGAAATACATTGAAAATGGTAAAGGGTATCTGATGCTGAAAAGAATGGATCAGTCAGTACAATGAGACACCATTGGTAGGAGTGTTAGTTGGTACAGCTATTTTGAAAAACTGTTCAGTAGTGTCTACAAATGTTGAACATACTCCTACACTGTGACCCAGCACTTCTGCTCCTATATGTAGACATACCCATCAGAAATGCATACGTATGTCTGCCAAAATGCATGTATGTAAGTACTGGAGTATTTACATTGTACCAAAAAGGCACAGTGTCAATACCAGTGCTATTCAGATTAGCCCAAAACTGGAAACAACCCAGATATCTATCAGCAGAAAAAGGAATAAATAAATCATAGTATATTCATGTGTAGATAATGGAATACCACAACAAGGAGGGTGTTAGTGATTAGAAGGGGCGCAGTGGGGGTTTTCTTGGAAACGGGGGCGGTGTGCTTCTTGATCTAGATGCTTGTTTTATGGTTATGTTCACTTGGTGGTTGCTCAGCAAGCTGTACCCTTATGATAAATGTACATTTTGTGCACTGTGTTGTACCTGAAATAAAAAATTCACTTTAAAACAGCAAGTAAGCATAGTGACTGCAGAGCCAAGAAGATAGAAGGTGAGCGGTCAGGATGTGGAGCACTAGGCAGCTTTTCCAAGAGTTCAGGCACAAGGGGCTTCCTTGGTGACTCAGTGGTTAAGAATCCATCTGCCAGTGCAGGAGACAAGGGTTCAATCCCTGGGCTGGGAAAATCCCGCACGCCACAGAGCACTTAAGCCTGTGCTATAGAGCCCGAGAGCCACAACTACTGAATCCCACATGCCCTCGAGCCCATGTTCCACAACAGGAGAAGTCACAGCAGTGAGAAGCCCATGTCCTGCAACTGGAGAGTAGCCCTTACTTGCACCAAGTAGAGAACAGCCTGAGCTGCAGCCAAGACCTGGTACAACCGAAAATAAACAATATATACATGAATACATAAAATTAAAAAGAAAAAGAATCCAGGCATAAGGCCAAGCTGATGGTGGTAAAAAATAGCAGAATAAGTAAGTTCCAGGGGAGTGAAGTTGAAAACCAAGAGGACTTAATAATGAATTGGCTGAGGCAGGAAGCATAAGTGGGTGTCAGAGTTGACACTTAGGCTTCGACTTGTGTAACCAGATAGAGAATGTTTCCCTCCCCATAAAAGGGGAGCCTTGGAAGTTGTTGTTCAGTCACTAAATCATGACTGACTGTGACTCCATGGATTGCAGCATGCCAGGCTTCCTCGTCCTTCACTATCTCCTGGAGTTTGCTCAAATTCATGTCCATTGAGTTGGTGATGCTATCTAACCATCTCATCCTCTGCCACCTACTTCTTTTGCCTTCAGTCTTTCCCAGCATCAGGGTCTTTTCCAGTGAGTCGGCTCTATGCATCAGGTGGCCAAATTACTCGAGCTTCAGCTTCAACATCAGTCCTTCCAATGGCTGTTCAGGGTTGATTTCCTTTAGGATTGATTGATTTGATCTCCTTGCATTGGAGGGGGTTATTCATCAGAGTATCTGGGGAGATTAAGAGTATATGTTTAGAGCTGAGGTTCTAAAGAGATATACAAGTAAACTAATTACATAGGCAGGTGGATATGTAGGTCTGGAGTCCAGAGCAAAGACCAGGACTTAATGGATGTCTAAGAGATGGAACTTGAACTGAGTTTTTGGATAAAGATACCCATTATCCTTATCCTGGGCACCACAGGGCCAAATGCTTTACCTGTAAAATTTCTTCTGGTTCCCAGGTCCATGGTCATACTATGAAGGTGCGGCATTCCCAAAGATCAAGGTGAGATTTAGAGAAGTTATGCAAATTACTAATGGATTGAGCTGTAGGAAGGGGCAGGAAGAAGGATGATGGAGATGTTTAGATTCAGAACTTTTGACTTAAGTTCTGGGAGTTGCTGCTGAATCATGATGTTCCTATGGGTGGATTCACTGGTCTGTAGTGTCATGGACCTCAGGTGAGAAAACAAGGGCAACTGCAGCATTTCCATTAGAAGAAACCTTCAAGAAAAGACTTCACTGCATCCATCTGTCAGAATGGGAAGGAGCTCAGAGGTCTGGACTCTGTGATTGTCCCAGATTAGATTTGGAAGATAAACGCTCTGTGTTCAAACCTAGTTAATACATCCATCAGCTAAATGACCTTGGGCAAATTGCTTAACTTATCCATGCCTGAGTTTTCTATTGCTGCATAAAAAAAAAATCACTGCAGCTTAGTGGCTTAAAATAGCACACATTTATCATCTCACAGTTCTTGTGGGGCAGCAATCTGGGCACTGCTCAGTTGATTCTTCTGCTCGGTGAAATGATTAGCCAGGGGCTGGGGTCTCATCTGAAGCTTGTCTGGGGAAGGATCTGCTTTCACTCACATAATTATTGACAGAATTCAGACCCTGGTAGAACGTGAGCTTTAGGGCCTCCACTCCTTGCCGGCTATCAGTTGGAGGTCACCTAGGTCCTTGTGATGTTGTTGTCCTTGTGCAGTGATTGACCTTGTCAAAGCTGGCTGGCAAAGAAGAGTTAATAAAGAATGTCTCCTAGGAACTTCCCTAGTGGTCCAGTGGTTAAGACTTTGCCTTCCAATGTAGGGGGTGCACATTCGATCCCTGGTCTGGGACCTGAGATCCCACATGCCTTGAGATCAAAAAACCAAAACATAAAACAGAAGCATTATTGTAACAAATTCAATAAAGACTTAAAAAAATGGTCTACATAAAAAATAATCTTTTAAATAAAGAATGTCTCCTAGAAAGATGGAAATTATAATGCAGAGCAACACATCATGGAAGTGACTTCCTCTCACCTTTTCGTATTTTGTTGATTACAGTGAGTCTTAGGTCCTAAACCCTCAAGGGCAGAGGATGACACAGGGCATGGACACCAGGAGTCAGGGATCACTAGGGGCCACCTTTGTGTCTCTCTGCTATGATGCCTCACTGTTCTTATCTATTTAATGGGAATAGCAGTTGTATCTACCTCGTGAGTATTTGTATGGCACAAATGAGATAATGCATGTAAAGCACTTAGCACAGTCCCTAGGACATAGTTTGTGCTCAAAAAATGGTTAGCTGCTGTTTTTATTCTTCCAAATTCTGCAGTCATATGACCAAATGAAAGGATTATTTTTATAAATAGATTCACTGTGGATGGCCAGCTTCCTGTGGGACATTTAAAATGCAATGCCATTCAAATTACCAAGGAAGAATGCACCCTAACTCCAAATTTCTGTGGGAGAGTAGGAGCCCAACTTTGGTGGGCTAGTGGCTGAAATCTACCTGTTGTCATAAAGATGTGAGTTTATTTTTCTACTGTATAAAACCAATTATCTAATATAGATGGTCACTCCAATTCCCAAATAAATTTAATATGAATTATATGTGATAAATAGTACTTTCAAAACTTCTTGAGGATTATTGTCATGAGCACATGTATGCAATGGCTTGTGTCTGCTTAGCTACCTAAGAGGGTGATGTTTCTTTCTGTCTTTGCAATCTCTTCACAAATTGCCAACAGTGTACATTATATTCTAATGTAATGCTTATTCAATAATAAAATTATTTTCTTTTTCTTCTAAAAAATGCAGTGCAAACACACACCCACAATGGTGCAGGAGGGAAAAAATGAGGCAAACCAGTAACCATCATGTAGCATTGCAAAGGAGGAAAAGGCAGCCGTGTCTGGCACTGAAATATGACAAGTGAATGCCCCCACCATCTGGTGGGGTCTACCGTCACCTTTTTGCTGATAAGGTTTCCATCACATCAGCCAGGGTTCCATCACATTAGTTTCTAAATCAGTCATAGCATGGAGATCATGTTGACTTTCAAATACTGGCTCACTGATGTGCAAGTACAAATATCTGCCTTTTAGTCATGGACATGTAAAACATGTATCATCCTTGCTGTTACAAATCAGCAGGCTTACAAGAGACCCTCTGATAATGATTTTTAACTTTAAACCAACAGGAGGTAGAGGAAAGGGGTTGGATCAGGAGTCGGGAGTCCTGGGTCTAAATCCCGACTCTCCCAATGATGATTGCTGTGTCTTGGGTCCAGTTGTTTCCTTCTGGTCCTCAACTGCCTCATCTGTAATACCAGGGCTTTATACTACTGGGTCTCTACAAGTCTTTCCTCTGATAAATTTCTTTGATTCTGAATTTAAATGGCACGTTAGACTTCTGGTTCTGCTAGAGGTAATTGGAGTTGTGGCCGGCCTCTATTCCTCTAAAAAGGTCAAGGCATCCAGCTCCTGATCCCTATGTTTATCGTTCATTTGCTAACCTGAAATTTAAGTTGGTCATGCAAGAGTCTCCTGTGCCTGAATGCGTCTGAGGGTAAAAATAACTTCCCATGAATTCTCCCCGAGGGTGAGCAATTTCACATGCATTAGTACCCTTAGCTTCTTCATGACTTCTCACCACCCTCCTTAATGTTCTAGTAAAAAGTGTGCATTCACAGAATGCTAAAGTGTTTCACAAAAAGAAGACTGGGGCTAATCTATCAAGCCTGCTAATGTCATTATATTAAAAAGGGACTTTTCAGGATCTCAGGAGGGGGATGTTTGTTCATTTGTTCATTCATTCAGCAACCAAGCACTTTGTAACTGACATATGTCAAACCAGAATCCTGGGGATGCAGCTCTGAAAAGGGGGATCAGTCTTAGGAAGCATAAAATTTAGTGGGATAAACAAGCAAAGATATAATTATATGTACACATGACCAAATGATGGATGGCATTATTGCTTTAAAACCGTTCTCTCTTGGGTGAGAATGAAGATTTTAATGAGGACAGTAATGGTACTGATATTGTTGTTGTTTAGTCGCTAAGTTGTGGCTGACTCTTTTGCGACCCCATGGACTGTAGCCCACTGGGCTCCTGTGTCCATGGGATTTTTCAGGCAAGAACACTGGAGTTGGTTGCCATTTCCTTCTCCAGGGAATCTTCCTGACTCAGGGATCAAATCTGTGTCTCCTTCATTAGCAGGTGGATTCTTTATCACTGAGCCACCAGGGAAGCCCATGGTACTGATATAACCAGGCACTATTTGAAGTGCTTTCCATACACTAACTAATTTAATTTTCACAAAACTCTTTGATATAGGTGCTATTATGTATAATTCCCATTTTTCAGACAAATAAATTTGCAGCAGAGAGAGGTCAAGTTACTTGTTCAGGATCAGGAGCCTATCATAGGCAGATTCCTCGTGATGGTTCCCCAGACCTAATAGAGCTGTTTATTCAGCAGGGATTCACTGGACATTAACTATGGGCTGGGGGATGGGGCATCAGAGATAGGTTCCCCCTCCTGGAGGAGTCCACGAGCCGTGGTGCACGAGTCTATCAGAGCCACATGCAGAATACGGTGGAGTCGTTTGTGCCCCCAGATGTACACACATAGATAGTTTCCTTAATAACCAGGAATATCTCTTCCTCTCCATTTGCTTTTGACCAAATATGTAGCCCAAGAATATTGCAGACAAACTTCAGGTATTTAAGAAACATGTTAATAGGAATGTAAGTTGGTACATCCACTATAGAAAACAGTATGGAAGTTCCTCATAAAACTAAAAATAGAATTCCTGTATGATCCAGCAGTTTCAGTCTTGGAAATATACCAGACAAAACTGTAATTCAAAAAGATACATGCACCCCCACGTTCATAGCAGTTACCACCAAAACATGGAAGCAACTTAAATGTCTATCAGCAGACGAATGGATAAAGAAGATGTGCTGTATATACACAATGGACTATTACTCAACCACAGAAAGAATGAAATCCTGCGATTTGCAGCAGCATGGATGCAACTAGAGATTATCATACTAAGTTAAGTAAGTCAGAAAGAGAAAGATAAATATATGATATCACTTACATGTGAAGTCAAAAACATGGCTCAAGTGATCCCATCTACAAAACAGAAGCAGACTCAGAGAGAACAGACTTGCGGGTGCCAAGAGCAGGGGTTGAGAGAAGGATGAAATGAGTGTCCAGGGTTGGTAGATGAAAACCATTACATTTACAATGGATAAACAACAAGGTCCTAATGTATAGTACAGGGAAGTACATTCAACATCCTGTGATAAACCATAGTTTATAGAATATAAGAAAAAGAATATAAGAAATGTAAGGAAAAGAATATAAGAAACAGTGTATATATTGGGTTGGCCAAAAAGTTTGTTTGAGTTTTACATAACACCTTATGGAAAAACTTGAAGTTCATTTAGGTTTTTCCATAAGGTGTTGTGGTTACTTTTTTGTACAGCAGAAATTGCACAACACTGTGGATCAACTATACTTCAGCTAAAAAAGAAAAAAGGAAACACCTTGACAGATTTGTTGTTGTTGCCCTATCAGTAAACTGTATATTGTTAAATATTTTTCCCAGAGCAGGGACTTGTGCCAATTCAGAATGTACAAATGCTGAAATTCTCACATATCATTTTCATTTCTGATCAGAGTCATGTATGGGGAAACGATCTGTGGAATGTCCAAAATGGGATGCATGTCTTGGCTGCTCAGCCATAGGTCCCAAGTTTTACCATCCTTTGTCACCAAGAGCGATCTCTTCTCAAATAGTCTGCTGCTTACCTCAGCTTGAAGTGGGTATTCCAGGCCTCATCCTGCCCTTTCACGAGCAGGGCTGAGACTCATATATCATTGTCAGAGAGTTATTTGTGAAGTGTTGTCATGATGCTTTGGAAAGTATGCTTTGATGCTGGGCTGCCAGCCATGTACTCTGAGTGGACAACAATGCAAGCAGATGTGTCAGAGGCCACGATTATCTGAGTAACATCAGAGAAACACTGACAACCTCATGGGAAAAATCCCATTCCTAAGATTAGGTGAAGCATCGTATGGGCCAGAGGAAAACATCTGTGTATCAGTGACCCTTCTTAAGAACTTGTTTGCTGCTGGCTGAAACCTCCTGGTCATTCCTGCAGCCTCAGTGATGCTTCCACTCTTCCTTCAACCTTGTCTCCTGTCCACCTCGTCTTATCTTTCTTGCCCTCCTCCTCCTTTGCATTTTTTGCCTCTGTGTAGGGTTTCCTATCCAGGTAGCTGGCCACTTCCTCTGTATCATTCCCATCTTACCTCTAATGAGAAACCCTTCTTGACCCCTTTGTTTAATATAACACGCCCCCCCGACCCCTGCTCCTTTCTCTCCTAGCAGTCTTATTTTCTTCATAGCAATTCTTCTCATCTTTTAAAAAATATTTTCTTTGATGTGGGCCATTTTAAAAGTCTTTATTGAATTTGTAACAGTATTGCTTCTGTTTTATGTTTTGGTTTTTGGCCCTGAGGCATGTGGGATTTTAGCTCCCTGACCAGGGATCAAACCTGCACCCCCTGTATTGAAAGGTGAAGCCGTAACCACTGGACTGCCATTGAAGTCTGTTGTTAGTTTTTTTTTTTTTTTAATAATTCTTGTTATCTCAAAAAAAAAAAAAACTTCTCTATGAATTTATTATGTGTCTTATCCATTAGACTGTAGCTTCTTGAGGACGATGCTTTGCCCTACATTTCATGTGTATCCACTAGGATAGGACCTGGCCCAGATAAGATATGGAAATATTTGGGGGTATTTCCATATCTTATGGAAATGGGGGTAGAAAAATAGATTAATGAATTAAATGAAGACAGAAAAATATTGGTTTCATTTTACAGAACTGGTTCAGTCAGAGTATTATAGAACAGATTATAGACTTTGGTGAATTATTACATTCATAAGGGCTTCCTAGGAGGAGCCTGGTAGGCTGCAGTCCGTGAGGTCGCTAAGAGTCGGACACGACTGAGCGACTTCACTTTCACTTTCCACTTTCCTGCATTGGAGAAGGAGATGGCAACCCACTCCAGTGTTCTTGCCTGGAGAATCCCAGAGACAGAGGAGCCTGGTAGGAGGCCGTCTATGGGGTCGCACAGAGTCGGACACGACTGAAGCCACTTAGCAGCAGCGGCAGATGGTGCTAGTGGTAAAGAGTCCACCTGGCAATGCAGGAGATGCAGAAGATGCGGGTTCGATCCCTGGGTTGGGAAGATCCCCTGGAGAAGGCAATGGCAACCCAGTCCAGTATTCTTGACTGGAAAAATTCCGTGGACAGAGGAAGCTGGCAGGCTACAGTCTAGAAGGTCACAAAGAATCAGACGCAAGGAGCACGTGTGTACAGAGAAAGGGGAGAAGAGTTGGGGTTTTGATCCTGGACTGTGGAGCCACATTGCCTGCATTTGAATCTCTGTTCAGTCATGGCCTGCGTGACCTCGGACAAGCTATTTAACCTCTCAGAGCCTCAGTGTTTCATTTCTGAAATAACATGATTGCTGTAAGGATTAAAGGGGTTAATATTTGTGGAGTGCTTCCATGTTTCCTGGCACAGAGTAAGCAGTAGGTAAGCGGATAGATATTCTCGGCATTATGTTGAAGTCACATCCATCTCCTACAGCAGTAATCCTCTCTGGGGCTGGTTCTACCCTCTAGGGGGCATTTTGGAAGTATACTTGCATCTTGCAGTGATTGAGGGGGGCCCTAGCACTTGGTGGGAGGAAGAAATGGTAGTTATCCCGTGATTTTTTTTTTAAATATAAATTTATTTAGTTGGAGGTTAATGACTTTACAATATTGTAGTGGTTTTGCCATACATCAACATGAATCCACCACAGGTATACACATGTTCCCCATTCCGAACCCCCCTCCCTGTGATTTATCAGATCAGATCAGATCAGTCGCTCAGTCGTGTCTGACTTTTTGCGACCCCATGAATTGCAGCATGCCAGGCCTCCCTGTCCATCACCAATTCCCGGAGTTCACTGAGACTCACGTCCATCGAGTCAGTGATGCCATCCAGCCATCTCATCCTCTGTCGTCCCCTTCTCCTTCTGCCCCCAATCCCTCCCAGCATCAGAGTCTTTTCCAATGAGTCAACATAGGGAAGAATTTTTTCCATCTCCAGCATGTCCTATAAACCAGCTAATTCTAGATGTTCATGTAGGTGAAGAACCTATTTACAAGGACCTGACTGTGGGATTTTTTTTTTTTTTCGTGGTTGAATTTACCCTGAATGTTTGAGGAGTTTCAGTTCAGTTCAGTCACTCAGTTGTGTCCGACTCTTTGTGACCCCATGAATCGCAGCACACCAGGCCTCCCTGTCCATCACCAACTCCTGGAGTTCACCCAGACTCATGTCCATCGAGTCGGTGATGCCATCCAGCCATCTCATCCTCTGTCATCCCCTTCTCCTCCTGCCCCCAATCCCTCCCAGCATCAGAGTCTTTTCCAATGAGTCAACTCTTCGCATGAGGTGGCCAAAGTACTGGAGTTTCACTTTTTTTTTTAGCATCATTCCTTCCAAAGAAATCCCAGGACTGATCTCCTTCAGAATGGACTGGTTGGATCTCCTTGCAGTCCAAGGGACTCTCAAGAGTCTTCTCCAACACCACAGTGCAAACACATCAATTCTATTTTACCTACATACAAATTGAGGAAAACCTATGCTTTGTTTTATTTGGAATTTTATCAGAAGTTGTTTCCTATTTTGAAAATATTCATCAAAGTTATACATGCTTCATGGTATTTGACCCACTAGAACAGCCACCTCAACCAGCATGTAGCTTGCAGCTGTCACGATAATTCTTCATATATGTACAAATAAACTGACTTTTTTCTGCTTCTGAAATGCCAAATAGGAAAGCAGATATCGATATTCAACTGCTTATCTCTTGACACCAAATGAAGTCAGGCTGAGTGAGTGATCACAGACTAGTCCTGCTTGAGAATGTACTTTTTGAAATACACATAATTTTAATCATTTATTTATTTTACTTTATTTCTCTTTTATAATTAAAGTAGTAAAGGGAATTCTAGCATTATCTTTGTGTCACATTGTGGTAATTCTTACAATATTTCAGGCCCTCCATCAGCTAAATGATTTTAACTCACTGAAGGCTCAGATGATGGTTATCATTTTTTAGCAATAAAGTATTTTTTAATTAAAGTACGTTAACATACATAAGATTTTTTTTAGACATAATGCTGGTGCACACTCAGTAGACTATAGTATAGTGAAAGCATGACTTTTATATGCCCTGGGAAACCAAAAAGTTCATGTGACTCACTTTATTGCAGTGGCCTGGAACTGAGCCCATTGCATCTCTGAGGTCTCCCTGTATGTTTTATTTATGTTTTAATTTAAAACATTTTATTGGAGTATAGTTGTTTTATAATGTTCGGACAATTTCTACTGTACAGCATAGTGAATCAGCTATACGTATACATATATCTCCTCTGTTTTGGATTTCCTTTCCATTTAGGTCACCACAGAGCACTGAGTACAGAGTTATACAGTAGGTTTTATACAGCAGAATTATACAGTAGGTTTTCACTCGTTGTCTATTTTTTACATAGTATCAATAGCGTGTACATGGCAGTCCCAATCTCCCAGCTCATCTCTGCCATTACCATACTTTTCCGACTCCATAATCAAGTAGAAGCCGCGCTGACACTCCTGTGGTCTTGGATGAACTGGAGGCACCCGTTCAGTGAGCTTGTGCCAAGAGACCAACACTGGGTACGGGCCTCTCACTCTGGGCAGAGTTCCCTCCAGAGAGGCATGATGCTGACCTCACCAGGCAGCACGTTCCCTGGCAGCCTCTAGAACTTGACGATGCTGGTTCTGGGGGTTTCGGGACCCTTCGCCGACCTGGGATTGGCCCAGTGAATTCTGGTTCAAGCATGGTACCTGCCAACAATGGCAGTGTTAGCAAAGCTCCCTTGGGCCTCAGGAATGTGGGTTGTCTGCTCTTGCATTACACTGTACCGGGTAGCTCTGCTTTGAAAGATTATTTTGTAGTTACTTTTTGCAATTTTCCCATTTCTTTCTCATGACAACTCTCTACCCTGCCAGCCCACCATCTGCATCCTTTTCACTAAACCGCAGTGAAGAGTTAGAATTTTACAGCAGAGGAAGGCTGAATGCCAGGTTGTGACTACTGTCATTATTCAATGCAATCTAGGATTTTCTGGACAATCTGAGACACTAAGGAACCTCAGAGTCATCTAGATGAGGGTGCAGGAGATAGAGCTTAGAAGTGTTATCATTCTGTCATTGCATTTGTTTTTGTTTTTAATGTAAACATGGGCTTATAAAGAATTAATGGTCCCCCAGTGTCTCATTCTAAATCCTTCAAAGTTAACTGTAAGAACAATGCAGTTCTCCTCAAGGCCAGCATTTTGTCCTTCATACCACATTCTGATCTTAGGTCTCTTTGTGAATGTCTGTTTTTTAAATACCTATGGCCGATTCATGTTGTTGCATAGCAGAAACCAACACAACATTGCAAAGCAATTATCCTCCAATCTAAAAATAAATCTGAAAAGCTAAATGTCTTATGAAAAAATTAATAATTTATAATAATAATAAAAATATTATCATTCTGAGTCAGACAAGAAAGAATCACCTGTCAAAATGTCAGAGATGTGTAAGGACACCGAGCTATCCCAGGACCACCCAGGGTTACAGGCAGAGGACAGATACCTGGACACCTAGCTGTGGACCCTTCTGCAAGGTCAGAGTGGCGATGATTTCAGAAGAATTGGGGCAGATCAGGAGATTCCAGCTGGGACGTCCAATCCAGCTCATTCCCTGCTTCTTGGTTGTGAGAAAAATTTTAGCCTGTATGTTGAGAAAATTTTTTTACATTTTTAAATGGTTGGGGGGTAAATAAAGGAAGAGTAGTATCGTGTAGCACATGAAAATGATGTGAAATCCAACAATCGATGTCCATAAATAATTTTGCTGGAAGGACGAGATTCAACAATCGATGTCCATAAATAATCTTGCTAGAAGGACCAGGATGCAGCATCTAAATAAAAATGACATCTTGGAGGAAAGTCTGAGATGGCAAGAAAGTGGGGTTGTGTTTAAAATAATGAGCTCCTTACAAGTTAATAAGATAGCACTGTCAGGATGATGCCACCCTAATCTTATTTGTACCAGAGCCAAGGCCGAAATGCATTCTTTGGTTGAAAGGAAATGTAGCCTCAGTGATACTAATATTCAAGCAATTTACCAAGTGATAAAACTAAAGTAATTTATTATAATTTTACGAGGAGATCTCTTTCCTTGGCTTAGGAAAGGTTTTTATTGTCTCTAGTCCTGCAATTTCACTCTTGCTAATATTGATTTTGCTATAATCTCTTTCCCCTTTTTACACTTTTCAAGTTATTTCTTGATGTGGATAAAATTCACTTTTTAACACAGTTGAAGATATAAAAACCAACCTTTGAGAAAACATATTATGATAATTATATTTTACTACTTCTGGCCAATAGTATGTGTGTGCTGACAGAAAAAAATATATTTTTGAGTCACTAGACTTTTCTCTCTCCTTAATCTTTTTTTTTGTCTTAAAACGAGGGCCAAAGAGGCCAGGAATGTCTCCTTGAGGGCCCTGTCTATTGGGAAGGGCTTTGAAAAGCTTCTGAGAACAAAGATCAGCATTCTCTCTGCAGGCCTAGGTGGCTCTGGCAATACCCTTTAGTGGTTCCCTATTGTCCTAAATTATTTAATGAGTCCAAGTGCATTACATCTGTGATTTTATGAAACCCTTGGAAGTAGGTAGGGTTCATGGTGAGATGTTACAAAGGAGGAAAATTAGGCCCATTGAGTTAAAACCCTGTCCGCATGCTCTGGCAGCTGCCATGTGATTCAGTGAGGGGGTCTGACCCCATGGATTCCAGGATCTTTCCACCACTCTGGGATGCAGGGCCTCCCTAGAAGTTACCTCCACATGACCAGAGACAACATGGGGACCTCTGAGGTCTGAAATGTAGGGCTGAATGCCCCCAAACTTGAGTGGTCTATGTCCTTCTCCCCTTTTTTTCATTAAGAGGAAAACAATATTTATAAGAAATAATTAACATTTCTTTAAATAAGTGAAAGCATAGTAAATACAGTGTGTATACTAAATACAAAATATAAAATAATTCATTTTTTTTCAGTTACATTATTATGTTCCTCTTTAAATATTTGCATGTGTGCTCAGTCATGTCTGACTCTTTGAGACCCTCTGGATTGTTGCCCACCAGGCTCCTCTGTCCATGGGTATTCTCCAGGCAAGAATACTGGAGTGGGCTGCCATTCCCTTCTCCAGGGGATCTTCCCAGCCCAGCAATTGAACCTGCATCTCTTGAATCTCCTGCATTGACAGGTGGATTCTTTACCACTGAGCCCCCTATTTAATCTGTAACTAAACAGTGTTCTTGGATTAATACTATGTCTGAAATGATTTATAACAAGATTTACAGTAGTATGTACATATTTTTTAGACATTAAAAATACTCTCTTCCATTATAGTTTATTATAGAATAGTGAATAGTTCTCTGTGTTATACATTAGGACCATGTTGTTTATCCATTCTAAATGTAATAATTTACATCTACCAGCCCCAAACTCCCAGTCCAGCCCTCTCCCTCCCTCTTGGCAACCACAAGTTATCTCTGAGTCTGTTTCTGTCTTGTAGCTAAGTTCATTTGTGTCGTATTTTAGATTCCCTTGAAGAGTGTGATAGTTCTGAGTCTTGTTGCTAGGCTAGCGGGGTTTCCAGGCATGCTAATGAGAGCACATCTCAGCTCTGAACATCTCGGGGTGGGATGTTTATGTCTCTTCTCTCCCAAAGCAGGAAGTGTTGCCAAAGCCCGGTGTTAAATGAAAAGGACAATTCAGGGATCTGAGATTAACTTGCTGCACATGTCAACTTTACACATACTCCATGTCGTACCAAGGAGAATGCAAGTGCATCTCCCTATGTGTGACCTAACCCTCACACAGGATTCTGGCTCACAAAGCATTTTTTAGGAACAAGACCCTATGGAAGCCCTTCAGGGTTAAATGTTATACCCATTTTACAGATAAGGAAACTGAGGAACAGCTGACTATGGTGACGTACCTGGGGTTCCATAACCAGAGATCAGAGGTACAGGTTCAGCTCAGGCTTCCTGACTCCCAGAAGGTCAATGCTTGGGGCCCATTGATAAGGTGGACCAAGGTGGACCTTCCATGAATTATCAGGACATCTCCTTTGGGATGCATTTTCCTAGTTTCCTCCTACAGGCTTCCACCAGCTATTTCCCCAAACATATTTTACGTGGTTTTGCTTCCCCTACACCTTTGTCCTTGTGTTAATGGCCTTCGTTTCCCAGTAGCCTCTCAGAGCTAGTATCTGCTGAGTGTGCATATTTTATACAATTCCCCCAAACCTGTGGTTTCTTTGAAGATCCAGAAAACAAACAGAGAAACGGGTTTGCTCTCATGCTACTCTGATTGAATTAAAAATAAGTGCAGTAATTTTTGTGTGTGCACTTGGGGTTTTCTTTTCTGGGTTATTCTAAGGCAGTTATCATGAATAAAAATGACTTTACTGCTTTGGCAGAGTTTTGGAACTAGCTTATCTTGATCGAGCTTGTCTCTCTTAATTTCTTTAAAAAATGTCTTCTTGTGAGGAGTTGGCAGCTTTTCTGGTCTATTTCTTGTCAGTCTGGTGGAAGGCACGTAGAACATGTGTCTTCCCTTTTCCTTCTCAGGAGTAGGTAATATGCTTGCAAAAATAGATCACATCTCTTCTACTTCTCTCAAGAATGTTTGGCCTATCGGAGGCAGAGCCTTGGGGGCTTTTTCAACCTGTTTCCCAGGAATCTTCTGTCACAAATGCCATCCTCAAGACTTTTATGTCTTAACTGCTTGGTGGTGGTGGTTTAGTCAGTAAGTCGTGTCCGACTCTTGCGACCCCATTGTCTGTAGTCTTGCAGGCTCCTCTGTCTATGGGATTCTCTAGGCAAGCATGCTGGAGTGGGTTGCCATTTCCTTCTCCAGGGGATCTTCCCGACCCAAGAATCAAACCCAGGTTTCCTGCGTTGCAGCCAGATTCTTTACCAACTGAGCCACAAGGGAAGCCCCTTTACTGTTTAGTTTCACTCTTATTTCTCTACAGAAGACTCCGTAGCCTCAATATGTGTCTGTAAACATTTACCTTCTGACTCAAGTCTAGGTCACAAAGCAACTTGTACAGTGTGTGCAATTGCAGTGTAGAAACTCTTTCTCCTTCTTAGGAGAGTTGAAGGGGCAACCTACATTAATTGAGCTCTTACTGTATTCTGGGGTCCTTGGTGACTCAGCCAGTAAAGAATCTGCCTGCAGTGCAAGAGACCCAGGTTTGATCTCTGGCTTGGGAAGATCTCCTGGAGAAGGGAATGGCTACCCACTCCAGTGTTCTTGCCTGGAGAATTCTGTGGATAGAGAAGCCTGGTGGGTTGTAGTCTATGGGCTTGCCAAGAGTTGGACACAACTTGGCAACTAAACAACATATTCCACACACATTCATTTCTTTTCACTTTGAACCTGTGCATTTTCTTAGCCTATTTTTATAGGCTGGAGGGGAAAAACGACTTCCTCAAGTCACTTTACCAAGTAAGTGGTCAACTAAGACATAAAGCAGGCATGTCTGACCTGAATATGCAGAGTGTGTGCTCTTCTGCCCTGATGCTTCACTGGATTCAGAGGCTCTATTGGGTTAAAATCAGCGCTTGCCCTCTTGACTAAAACCCTTCAGTGTGTCCTAATCTATTCCCCCACTAATCTGAAGGAGGGTTGCACATGCTGTGTGGATTTTTTCCAGCATGGGAGAAGACTGTGTTAGTGTTCTGTTTCCACTTGTCGAGCCCAAACAAAGCGTGATTTATCTTCACCCAGAGCTGTCACGGCTGGGTGCGTGGGTGCCAAGCACTGTTGCCAAGACTATACGGAAGCTACGCACTGTTGCTAAGCTATGGCCACCTGAATGCTGGGCGGTGGCCAGAGTAATGATCACTGATGGCTGACATCTATTGAGCATGTATGACCCAGGCAGAAATCAAAATGCTGTCTGTGAATCAACTCATTTAGTCCTGCGATATTCCTGTGACCCCATTATTATCCCCATTTGACAGATGAGGAAACTGAGGCTCAGAGAAGTTGTTAGCACTTACCACTGGCTAACATGTAGTTGTTTCATACTTTTTAAAAAAAGTTTTTGTTTGTTTTTAAAGTCTCTATTTGGTCCCAAGGTAGGTGGGATCTTAGCTCCCCGACTGCGGATATAACTCACACTCCCTGCATTGGAAGGAGAAGTCTTAACCACTGGACCACCAGGGAAGTCCTGTTTATCTTCCTGTCTCCATCTAGGGGACTTCCCAGGTGGCTGAGTGGTAAAGAATCTGCCTGCCATTGCAGGAAATGTGGGAGACATGGGTTCGATCCCTGGGTCAGGAAAACCCCCTGGAGGAAGAAATGGCAACCCACTCCAGTATTCTTGCTTGGAAAATTCCGTGGACAGAGGAGCCTGGGGAGCTGTGTTCCATGGGGTTGCAGAGTTGGAGGTGACTGAGAATGCACATGCATTCACTCCCTCTAGAAGGTAAGCTCTGTGAGGGCAGAGTTTTGGGGCTTGTTTTTTATTTGTTCTCTCTTGTACCCCCACTGCCTAGAAAGTTGCTTGGGACATAGTAGGTGGTCCATAAATAGTGTGGGATGAAATGAGTCACGCAGAACAGAGCCTAGAGAGAAGCCAGCTCACCAGCTGAGTTGGATTGTCCTCCAGAAGCTCCAGGTTTTAATTTGATCTCTAGCCAGTTGGTTCAACTGACCTGTTGTTCCTGAGCATCTAGAGGTGGGAAGATGGATGCTGCCTGTAGCTGCCTGTGCCTGGAATAGTTGTGACTTTCCAAGCACTGTCTGAGGCCAAGTTCAGTGCCTGGCACTCAGAAGGCACAAACTCTCTGCATGAATGAACAAATGAATAATTCCAGTGGTTGGAAACTCTGTGGAATGGAAACATACCAGAATCAGACTGGAATGGAGATAGAGGGCAGATGGCTCCTCCCTAGAGGAACGTGGTTATGTATCCACTGAGTACTTCCCATATCAACATGGCCTTAGGTCTCCAGGAACTTTTTGTCCACACAAGCATCCCACTCAGTTATGGTAAATTTCATACAAGTAACTGTGCAAAGTAGTAATGAAGTTACAATCAAGGTAAGGAAGTGAGACTATAGAGGAAGGAGCATTCCTTTTGCCTAAAATACCCCCAAGAAACAAAAACCCATTTTCTTAGGAAACTTTCCCATCTTGCCTGTCCCCTTCCTCTTTCTTCCCAGGCATCTCTGTTCCTCCCTTCATCAACCTTGGACCAAGCTGCCACAACTTCGGATGCACATTTTCCTAGCAGAGTTTCCATCTCTTCTCCCTCACTCATTTAGATTATACGTATTTTCTTACCTTTTAGTTGATTTTAACTGATTATCAAAAGCACTGCAAAAAGAAACCCTAATAAAAATTCGGCAAACAAAACTAAATGAACTTGCTTAACCCCTATACTGACATTTGTGTTCACAAGACTTTTAACAACAAAACAGGGTGTGTAATTGGGAAGAGTCCACTTCATCACACAGATGAACACCTCATAGAAAGATTTTCCCTGAGGTTTGATGAGAAGACTCATTTCCACAGATAAGCTGAGTTAGGAGCAGTTTACTGAGGTTATTATTATAGGAAAGAAATTCTACTTGTAGAGGAGATTAGAGCAACAAATCTCTCTTCTTTTGCTCCATCATTTTCTCTCTATCTCTTTCACACACACACACACACACACACACACACACAGATGATCTCTCATTCCAACACTAATATCTTTAAATATTTCACGTGCCTGTGAGAGTCCGACCATAAAGAAAGCTGAGTGCTGAAGAACTGATGCTTTCCAATTGTGGTGTTGGAGAAGACTCTTGAGAGCCCATTGGATTGCAAGATCAAACAAGTTAATCCTAAAGGAAATCAACCCTGAATATTCATTGGAAGGACTGATTCTGAAGCTCCAATACTTTGGCTGCTGCTGTTGCTAGGTCGCTTCAGTCGTATCTGACTCTATGAGACTCCATAGACGGCAGCCCACCAGGCTCCCCCGTCCCTGGGATTCTTCAGGCAAGAACACTGGAGTGGGTTGCCATTTCCTTCTCCAATGCATGAAAGTGAAAAGTGAAAGTGAAGTCGCTCAGGAATATCTGACTCTTAGCGACCCCATGGACTGCAGCCCACCAGGCTCCTCTGTCCATGGGATTTTCCAGGCAAGAGTGCTGGAGTGGGGTGCCATTGCCTTCTCCCAACACTTTGGCTACCTGATAGCAAAAAGCCAACTCATTGGGAAAAAAACCCTGATGCTAGGAAAGATTGAAGGCAGGAGGACAAAGGGTGACAGAGGATGAGATAGTTAGATGGCATCACCGACTCAATGGACATGGATTTGAGCAAACTCTGGGAGACAGTGAAGGACAGGGAGCCCTGGAGTGCTATAGTCCATGGGGTCGAAAAGAGTCAGACACAACTTGGCGACTAAACAAGAACAAAATGATGCATAATCTTGCAACAGAGGAGAGTGGAGGGATTCTGATTTGATGCAAGTGGGGCGAGTCAAAAACTTTTTCATGTGTCTGATCTGGCTGTACTACTGGCTTTTATTCCTTTTTTTTTTTTTTTTGCCTATCTTAGGGAAGCCTGGTGTGCTGCAGTCCATGGGATTGCAAAGAGTCTTGCTCGACTGAGTGACTGAACTGAACTGATATTCCACGTGGAGTTTGTTTCAATAGCTTATGGCCCAGCACACAGTGGCTGATCTGATGTTCTGATGTGATGATATTTGCTTCTAGGCAAAACTTACTGACAAGGAAAGTAAAGACATAAAGACAGAAAGTATTAATCTCTAAATGTAAACTTGAGGCTCTTATCCTTTTGAGCAATACTATAGAACTAACAATAGTGACTATAATTTGATAGTCATGATAATTTATGCATATGTGACATTTTAAGTTTGAAAAGCACTTTCTCATTATAGAATTAATTAGTAATGACCCACAAAAGGCCAAGAAAAACTTCATTCTTACTTGCAGACTTACAGCTTATGAATGACTTGTTTTATTTAACATGTTTTTAAAATCTATATTGGATGCTTGAAAAATATCACACACCCCAAACAGTTTATTAGTTGCCATGTTCCAGATGTGTTGGTATAATTAGAATCACTCCTCCTTTGACTGTGTGGATCACAACAAATTGTGGAAAATTCTTAAAGAGATGAGAGTACCAGATCACCTTACCTGTCTCCTGAGAAACCTGTATGCAGGTGAAGAAGCAACAGTTAGAACTGGACATAGAACAATTGGTTCAAAATTGGGAAAGGAGTGTGATAACTGTATACTGTCATCCTGCTTATTTAACTTATGCAGAATACATCATGTGAAATGCCAGGTTGGATGCATCACAAGCTGGAATCAAGATTTTCAGGAGAAATATCAGCAACTTCAGATATGCAGATGATACCACTCTACTCTAATGGCAGAAAATGAAGAGGAACTAAAGTTTGTTGATGAGGGTGAAAGAGGAGAGTGAAAAAGCTGGCTTGAAACTCAACATTCAGAAAACTAAGATCATGGTATCTGGTCCTATCAGTTCATGGCAAATATAAGGGGGAAACGTAGAAGCTGTACCAAACCTAAACAGCATATTAAAAAGCAGAGATAGCACTTTGCCAAAAAAGTCCATATAGTCAAAGTTATAGTTTTTCCAGTAGTCATGTAAGGATGTGAGAGTTGAACCATAAAGAAGACTGAGCACTAAAGAATTGATGCTTTTGAATTGTGGTGCTGGAGAAGACTCTTGAGAGTCCCTTGGACTTCAAGGAGATCAAACCAGTTACTCCCAAAGGAAATTAATCCTGAATATTTATTGGCAGGACTGGTGCTGAAGCTGAAGCTCCAATACTTTGACCATCTGATTCGAAGAGCTGACTCATCAGAAAAGGCCATGCTGCTGGGAAAGATTGAGGGCAAGAGGAGCAGGCGACAACAGAGAATGAGATGGTTAGATAGCATCACCGACTCAAGGAACTAGAATTTGAGCACACTCCAGAAGATAATGGAGGACAGAGGAGACTGGCATGCTACGTATAGTCCATGGGATTGCAAAGAGTTGGATATGACTTAGCAACTGAACAACAACTCCTGATAAAGGCTGCCTGTTGTTTCAATAATATTAGAATCTGTGCCTCTGTGTGTCTGTTTTGGCCAGAAGGGTGAAATATATCAACAAAAGAAAATCCCAGTAGATTGGATCTGATAGTTCTGTTCTTCTCTTATCTGAACTCTACTGCTTACCCTATAGGTTGAATATGTAACCAAGTAGAGAAAACCATCAAGCTTGTTGCAGTTGCTGGCTTAGTGTGTCAAGGAATAGTGACACACACTAATAGACCTTTAAATGACAGCGTGAGGCCTTGGTGGGGGGTGTGCTGCTGCTGCTGCTGCTAAGTCGCTTCAGTCGTGTCCAACTCTGTGCAACCCCATAGGCGGCAGCCCACCAGGCTCCCCCATCCCTGGGATTCTCCAGGCAAGAACACTGGAGTGGGTTGCCATTTCCTCCTCCAATGCATGAAACTGAAAAGTGAAAGTGAAGTCGCTCAGTTGTGTCGACTCTTAGCAACCCCATGGACTATGGCTGTATTATACATCCCTGTCTGATTAGGGTGCAGCTCAGGGTTTTGACTGGTGGCCTGTAGCCAATGGCAAGAGAAGAATGACCAGACCTTGCCTTGTTTTGGGGTCCTTTAGAAGCACCCCATTGGATTAGAGTATATACTCAGTATATACTAATTGTAAGCAGAGTTCAAAAGAAAGGTTTTGGTTCATGTAAATAGAGGTCTGTGAACAGACAGAGTGGTTTGCTGGGACTTGCCAACACCTTTAGGACTTGGTTTCTCCACAGTCTCAGCTCTGTCCTGCTTCATGCTGCCTTCATCTTTATCTTCAAGCAGGTTCTCCATAGAGGAGAACATAGTAACACCTTTATAGACAGCAATCCCAGCAGAAAGAGGAATTCTAACAAAACCCAGATTTAAGGTTTGCTGATTTACTTGGATTATGGGTCCATATTTGAATATGAGCCCAGGAGGACAGAATGCCCCATTGACCAGGCTTGGGTCATGTGCCCTTTCCTCAGATCTAGAGAGAATGAAGTTCCTCTTTGGGCCATATTGACTGATATCTAGGTGCTCCTCCACAGAAAATTAAGGAGGAGGTAGGATGGCCAAAGGGGTTTCCCCAGTGGCTTATCGATAAAAGAATCCACCTGCAGTGCAGGAGCCTCAGGAGATGTGGGTTTGATCCCTGGCTTGGGAAAGTCCTCTGGAGGAGGGTGTGACAACCCACTCCAGTATTCTTGCCTGGAGAATCCCATGGACAGAGGAGTCTGGTGGGCTAGAGTTCATAGAGTCGCAAAGAGTCAGACACGACTGAAGCAACTTAGCATGCAAGCAGGGTTACCAAAGGGAAGAAAGAATGATCAGAAACAACAGATGACTTCCCCATGGGTCCACTAGACCTTTGGGTCTGATTTTTCAGTGAGTTTCACACAGCCTGTGGCTGGTCTTATCCCTTCTCCTATCTCTGAGACATCACTCTGTTGAAATACTTATTGGCCATTGGCCATTGAGATAGCCACTGGGGTAGGCTCAAAGGTGAGTAAAAGTACAAGGCTTTCCCACCCAGAGCCCGCAATCTACACACACATACACTGAAGTTTGGTGCCTGTGATAAACTGTATGATCTAGCCATGTACCAAGAATACAAATGGGAATGCAAATGAGGAAACCATCATTGTTCTTGGGAAAGTTAAGCAGAGACATTCAAACCAGATCTTGAAGACTGTGCACAGCACATCTGGGGATATTTGTGACCAGTCTTCTGACCATTCTCCCTTCTTTAAATATCAACCCTTCTTACTCCTAAGCTTCTATAGACACACCTCAGCCAAGGTTCCCTTTCCTCCACCATGACCACCATGACTTCATCCAGCATGACCTCCTCCAGCCAACAGGTGGTGCCAAGAACATATGCACCATGGAGTAGCTGAGAACTCTCCTTCAGAGCTTTTCATCTACATGGACTACTGAGCGGGTTAATGTGGTTTCCACTCTGGTTGATCCCATGGTGCCATGTTGCCCTACTCTTGATTGGAAGGTATTTTCCAGAGTCTTCTGGTCTAACTCTTTTTCTGCTGCCATGAAATCTCTTCTTCATGTTATTCTAATTAGCAGGATGGGGACAAGGGCAGAGGGTTATGTCCCAAAGTTGTCCACACCCATCTCTTTCTCTGGGCTATACACCAACTTGGGCAGGAGCTTCTTGGAATATCTCGGGCTGGCTATCCACTCCTTTTCTCCCCATCTCATCTCACCTCATCACCAGACCTGTAGACAGAGCCTGTTTTCACACTTGGACAGGCTGAACAGACAGTATCATTTCTTTGTAAAATGGTTGAGGACTCCAGACCCTGTAAAACTGCTATAAAACTAAATGTGTCAAGGTAACTAGCAAACTGCTTTGTGAAATTTAGCAGTGAAGTCTGGATATACTATGCTGGATATCCACAGTGAAGGTCCAGTTTATTTCTTAGAACAATTCAGGAAAAGCAAGATAATTCACCTTCATGTACTGTGTCATTGTTTACTCACTAAGTTGTGTCAGACTCTCTGTGACCCCATGGACTGCAGCACGCTAGGCTTCCCTGTCCTTCACTGTCTCTCAGAATTTGCTCAGATTCATGTCCGTTAAGTCATTGGTGCTATCTAACCATTTCAGCATGTACTTATCCTTCCTTAAATTTTGGTTTTAATTAACTGAGTCAGCAGGACCATTAAAAATCTGATTTACAGGAGAGTTTTTCCTCTGTGAGTATACATGATTTTGCAATATCTGGGTGGAAAGTAAAAAATGTAGACCATTGTCTGGAATCCAAAAACAGTAGGCTTTTATAAGAATGCTGATGGTTGGCAGAACTTGTCACTTTTCCTTTAGGTGTCTGAGACTTCAGAACCTGAGGGGCAAACATGTAGGTTTCTTTTTATATTCTGTAAGTCACAAATCCTTCTGTGGCTGCAACTCTGAGAGAAGATGTTCATTTTACTGTTTCTTCTAGTTAAGCAAAGAGGTGACTTTGCTATTTTAATTCTCTTTTATGAGCCTGGTTTCCTACCATTTTTTTTTCTTTTTAAGTGTATATATCCTTGAGTAGGGTTTCTTAATCTTAACTCTATTGATCTTTTGAGCTGTACAATTCCTGGTTAGGCAGGGGTGGGATGAGGGGATGTCCTGTTCATTGAAGGATATTCAGCATCATACACACTGGCGTTCCCAGGTGGCTCAGTGGTAAAGAACCTGCCTGCCAATGCAGGAGAGGAGGTTTCAATTCCTGTATCAGGAAGAGCCCCTGGAAAAAGGAAATGGCAACTTACTCCAGCATTCTTTGCATGGGAAATCCCATGGACACAGATGCTTGGCAGGCTCCAGTCCATGGAGTCACAGAGAGCTGACATGACTTAGTGATTAAACAACAAAACCAACTGTACCCACTAGATGCCAGTCTCCCCACCAATTCTGACAACCCAGAATGTCTCCAAATATTGCCAAATGTCCCCTTTCAGGGGAGGGGGATGGGCAAAATCATCCTGAGTGGAGAATGTGGACCGTGGATCAGCAGCACTGCTTCCCCCGTGAGTGGTTAGAAATGCAGACTCTGGAATCTTCCCTTAGCATGCTGGATCACAGGCTGCACTTTAACTCCATTCCCAGGTGATATGTATGCACACAACAGTTTGACGAGGCTTCCCTGATGGCTCAGTGGGTAAAGAATCCACATTCAGTGCATTATCTGATTTGATATCAGAAGAAGATCAGATTTGACCCCTGGGTTGGGAAGATCCCCTGGAGGAGGAAATGGCAAACCACTCCAGTATTCTTGCCTGGAGAATCCCATGGACAGAGGAGTCTGGTGGGCTATAGTCCATGGGGTGCAAAGAGTGAGACATGACTGAAGCGACTGAGCATGGATATGTGCAACAATTGGAGGAGCTTAGCAGTTTAATGACTTACGGTAGTAGTTCCCAAACTTTGATGTGTATCAAAATCACCTTGATAGCCAAGGAAGAATGTGGGCACCAGACTTGTTGAAGTAGGGGAGAAGCTACTTGTATCTTTTTCAGGTTTCCCAGGTGATCTGATACTGAGTTTGAGAACCATTACCATAAAACCACAAGATCAGGAAATAACCAGCATCTATGCTGAGATCAATGCCTGGATATTCTTTTCAAATTCTGAAAGGGAAAATTTAGATGCAGTAATCATGTTGAAGGACCAAGCAAGGTATCCTGGTGGCCAGCGTCTCATCACACCTCAAGCTTTGGAGGGGATAGACTTCACATTTCTTGAGGAAAGCCAGTTTGTTCCAAGGGCTGCATTCCAAATAGAAATTCAGGAAGTATTTGCAATCATGAGATGTAAACTGGAAATGGTTTTCTCTGGGGTTGATATTCTCCAAGAGGAAATGGGAAGTGAATAAACATGCTTTTCTTTGGTTTTTGGCCCAGCTTCCTCAGGTGCATTGCGATTGTCTATTCGCTGGATAAGCATCACTGTCAGCGAGGCTACCCATGCTACCCCTGGTAAATAGAGAGACGATGACAATTGATTTCACATCGTTTTGAGTGATGGTGGGGGTAGGTGGGACTGCATAATAACTTGGATCATGGTGTGTGTGTGTGGCATGAACACACATTCTTTCTAGCTATTTCTTTATATAATACATGACAAAAATTGACTTTTCTTTTCCTCCAGTTTATTAAATTCAGTCATGGTGTTTATATCTAATCTGAGTGGTTTAAAATCTTTTTCAATAACTTCACCTTTGCAAATCCATTGTAAGCTTTGTCTAAATGTTAGCCCGAAGGCTGCAATTATAAGAGAACTGCAAGGACAGAATGAGTGATAGCAATCTTGATTATCAAGAAGTCTTTGACCCATACAGAGTACAGGTCTTGAAAATAGAGGAGTACATTATAAAACTCTTTTATTTGAAGCAACAAACAAACTCTGGATTTCAAATGTCATGTGATATCGCATTTCTATATCATTGTATTTGTAACTGAAAAGCAAAGACCTCAGCACTCCTTATACAGGTAGTGTAAACACAGAACTGTTCTCTTTACATCTCTCAAGATTGTTATTTCCAATCTTGAAAGTAAAAGTATAATTTTTTTTAAAAATATGAATTTATTTATTTTAATTGGAGGCTAATTACTTTACAATATTGTATTGGTTTTGCCATACATCAACATGAATCCGCCACGGGTGTACACGTGTTCCCTATCCTGAACCCCCCTCCCGCCTCCCTCCCCATACCATCCCTCGGTGTCTGACTCTTTGTGACTCCATGGACAGCAGCCCATCAGGCTCCTCTGTCTGTGGGATTCTCCAGGCAAGAATACTGGAGTTGCCATTTCCTTCTTCAGGGGATTTTCTGGACCCAGGGTTTGAATCCAGGTCTCCTGCATTGCAGGCAGATTCCTCACCATATGAGCTACCAGGGAAGCCCCAATATTCTTCTTCCAAATGGCTTAAATAGTTAATGATGGTGTAACATAAAAAAGATTTCCATATTTTCATGAAAGATAGGTGAACTAGTTTGGTGGAAAGATACTGATGTTTTTCTTGTAACTGCCTTGGGTTTAAATCCCACTTCCACTCTGAGGTATCTTGATGACTTTTAAGCCCATTCCTCAACCAGCTCCCAATGAGGTTTTATTAGTATCATCATTCTGTCTTACAGATGAGGAAATGTGCCTCTCTGGGCCTCAAATACCCTCCTTGCCTAGGGTGACAAACTAGAAAATGTTCAAGGAGGGATTAAAACCCAAGTTTTGAGTTTGTAATCTTAACCCATAGACTATGCTGGATACTGGCTGGAAAGTGTCCTGCATGTGGATTGCATAAGAGAAGATGCAGGAGGAGATGTCAGTGTAGGAAAAATTAAGGAAAGGTGTAAAGGAAACCGTCTTCTAAAAAAGGAATAGTGGGACTTCCCTGGCGGTCAGATGGTTAAGATTCTGTGCCTCCAATGCAGAGGGTATGGATTTGATCCCTAGTCAAGGAATTAAGATCCCATTTGCCACACAGTGTGACCAAAAAACACAAAAGCAAAAGTGGGTATAATGGAGTGGCCAAAAGCCAAACTCAAAGATGCTGGAAAGAGAGGTGGGTGAGTGAGAATGAGGGTGCCTGCCTGGGTGGGGGTTAGAGCTGATCCTATATGTGTGGCCAACTCTTAAAGCCTCTTTTGTTGAGATTCTCCCCTGAGGGACTCTGACTAGAGTCTGAGAAAGCAAGACAGAACCCACTGGGCAATGTGCAGGGGTCAACAAACCCTGGCTTCTCAGGCCACAGAGAAGGGGTGCTTTGGGTTGTCATGGTAAATAAACAAGGGACATGATTGGCGTCTCATGGATGGGACAAGGATGCCAAACTTCCTACAGAGCATAGGGAAATCTCGTTCAGTAAAGCATCATTTTACCCAATGCCTAGAGCACCCCCACTGAAAACATCCATGGAAATTCTGCTTTGGCTTCTCTTGTTAAGACATGTAGATCCAGCGACAAAGAGAAGTTGTGGCATGACTAAAGCTGGAAATTTGCATGGGACGACAAGACAGAAATGTAAAGCCCATGACTCAGAAAAAGCTTGATACAGAAAGACTTTCATTGCAGCTTTGTGTATCAACAGTGACAAATTGAAGGCAACCTCAACATGCAACAGCATGGAAATAAATTATGATTAATCATTTAAATGAGAGTTTATGCAAACATTTAAAGTGATGGCCATGAAAATGACAGCCTCATGGAAAATATTGCTAACAGAAAACTTTCAAAATATCTAAAGTATTTGAAAGCTTCCATATATTCATGCATAGGAACTAAGAAGAAACAAACAAAATCAGCAAATCCCTTGGCAGTGGTCAAGATACTGATACTTTATTTCTTTAAAAAATAATCCAGTTTGTATCATGTCTTTTCATTAATTTAGAAAAATCAATTCAGTCCCCCTCCCTGTGACACTGGTTACCTGGCAAGGGGCAGGGATCAGAGGGAGAAGGTGTTTTTCACTAGGTGTCAGAGCACATAGAACTGGAAGGTGAATTCCTGGAGCAGGTGTGGAGCTCAAAGCAAGTTAGACCCCAGGTTGTCAGTGTGGAGGACTGTAGTTCAGTTGCTAAGTTGTGTTCGACTCTTTGCGACCCCATGGACTGCAGCACGCCAGGCTTCCCTGTCCTTCACCATCTCCTGGAATTTGCTCAGATTCAAGTCCATTGAATCAGTGATGCCATCCATCTCATACTCTGTCAGTGTGGAGGGTAGCAGAGCAGTAGTCAAGTTGTAGGATAAACCCAGAGGAGGGAGCCGCCCATTTGTATGAGGAAACTTGCTTTTCAGAATTGAGGGTCTCAACCCTGGCTGCCCATTGGAATAAACTGGATGATGCTTAAAGACAGATTCCTGGACTCTCCTCCTAATCAATTAAACCAATCTCTGGGAGTGTCAACAATGCATTACAAAAATTTTTTTGTTGGTCATCTATATGTCTTCTTTGGATAAATATTTTTATAGATCTTCCGCCAATTTTTTGATTGGATTGTTTGCTTTTTTTGATACTGAACTTCATGAACTGTTTGTATGTTTTGGAGATGAATCTCTTGTCAGTTGCTTCATTTGCAAATGTTTTCTCCCATTCTGAGGGTTGTCTTTTCATTTTGTTGATGGCTTCCTTTGCTCTGCAAAAGCTTTTAAGTTAATTAAGTCCCATTTGTTTATTTTTGTTTTTATTTTCATTATTATAGTAGGTGTGTAAAAAGTGACCTTACTGCAATTTATGTCAAAGAATCTTCTGCCTATGTTTTCCTCTAAGAGTTTTATAGTGTCTGGCTTTACATTTAGGTCTTTGATCGATTTCGAGTTTATTTTTGTGCATGGTGTCAGGGAATGTTCTAATTTCATTCTTTTACATGTAGTTGTCCAGTTTTCCCAGCACCACTTATTGAAGAGACTGTCTTTTCTCCATCATATGTTCTTGCTTCTTCTGTCATAGATTAGGTAATCATAGGTGTGTGTGTTTGTCTCTGAGCTTCTATCCTGATCCATTGATCTGCATTTCTGTTTTTGTTCTAGAACCACAAAAATTTTTTTCACATAACATTCTTTTTTAAAATTGAATTACAGTAGATTTACAGTGTATTACTTTCTAGTATACAGCAAAGTGATTCAGTCATGTGTGTGTATGTATATGTGTGTGTATGTATATATGTATAATTTTTTCATGTTGTTTTCCCTTATGGTTTATTGGAAGATATTGAATATAGTTCCCTGCACTATCCAGTAAGACCATGTTGTTTATCTATTTTCTATATAGTAGTTTGGGCTCCTTCAATGGCTCAGAGGGTAAAGAATCTACCTGCAATGCAGGAGATACAGGAGACATAGATTGGATCCCTGAGATGGAAAGATCCCCTGGAGGAGGAAAATGGCAATTCACTCCAGTATTCTTTTTTTTTTCCTTCTTCTTCTTTTTATTCACTCCAGTATGCTTGCCTGAAAATCCCAGTGGATGGAGGAGCCTGGTGAGCTAAGGGTCCAAAGGGTCACAAAGAGTTGAACACGACTGAGTAACTATGCTTGCGCAGCAGAGCAGATACAGTAGTTTGTATCTGCTAATCTCAAACTCCTAATTTATCCCACTCCCTCTTCCCCTTTGGTAATCGTAAGTTTGTTTTCTGAATCTGTGAGTCTGTTTCTGTTTTGTAAATAAGTTCATTTGTATCGTATTTTAGATTCCACATGTAAGTGACATCGTATGGTGCTTGTCTTGCTCTGACTCGTTTCACTCAGAATGATAATGTCCAGGCTTGTCCTTGTTGCTGCAGAGGGCATTTTCTTTTATGGCTGAATAGTATTCTATTGTATATAAACCACATCTTTATGCAGAAGAATGCATATTTTAAACAATATTTCCAGCTGACTATAATATGCACCTGAGGTTGAAGGCTAAGGCGCCAAAGAGGGAAAGAACAACCTTAGACAATACCCCCAGTGATATTTTTGGTGGTGTACTAAAATAAAATTAGGTCAGATCAGAGCATATCTTCTTTGTCTTAGGTTAATATCATTTGGAATAACTTCCCTGTATTTCCACTAAGTTTTTCTGAACCAAGTTTCTTCTGAAATTCTGACAGAACAGGCCATTGGTGAGTTGGTCCATGCTGGAAGAGGTTTTTCTGGATTTGAATTTGGAGAGATTGAGGTGGTCAAGAATATGAACATTATATATCGCACTCAGCAGTCATCATTATATTCTTACTGCTCCTCTGAAGACCGCAATTTACACCACTTATCAACAGAAGATTACTGGTCAAATGCTTAATAAGTCATACTCTGAGGGAATTTTACTGAGAATTGTCTTAATAAGATTTGGAAATTTCTTATCTTTCTGACTCTGTGTCTTCATTATAACAATGTATATTCTCTTCTTGAAGTATAGACCAGCATGATTAGCATCATCTAGGAGTAGAAATGCAAAAATTCTGAGCTCCAAGGCAAACCTATTCAATCAGAATCTGCATTTTAACAGGCTCTCAGGATTTCATATGCATATTCAAGTTGGGGAAACATGGCTGTAGACCAGTGCTAGCCAACAAAACTTTCTGCAATGATAGGAATTTCTATATCTGTACTGTTCAATATGGTAGCTGTTAGCCACATATGGCCACTGAACATTTGAAATATGGCTAGTGCAACTGAGGAGCTGAGTTTTAGATTTAATTTTTATTATATTAAATTTTTTATTAAATTATGTTAAATTTAAATAGCCCATATGGGTAATGTATGGCAAGTGGCTACCATGTTGGATGGTTCTAATTCTTTCTAAAAATTTGGCTCCATCTTACCTCTCTAGTGGATCTTCTGCATTATGGTTACTTGTATTTACAAAAAAACAAAAGAAAAGAAATCATCCTTTAGCTATATTCTTCAACTGAGTGTTAAGAGTGTGGAGCTATACTATGGGAGAATTGATCTCCATTCTTCCCACAACTGAGCTCACCTTCAGCTTATGCCAGCAAGACAGACCACAGTTATGACTATGCAACTCCATTTGAACAAGCAAAGAATATGTGTTGTAGGCAGGAAAAAGGTATTTAAAGTGGCATCACTGACTCAATGGACATGAGTCTGAGTGAACTCCAGGAGTTGGTGATGGACAGGGAGGCCTGGCGTGCTGTGATTCATGGGGTTGCAAAGAGTCGGACACTACTGAGCTACTGAACTGAACTGAACTGAGAGAATAAGAATGATAATGTACTGAACCTTCCCTGTGTCCCAGGCTACATCCTTTATATTCATAATTTCATTTGATCTTCACAACAAGAGGATAGAAATTTTTGTCGTCTTGGTCACTATTGATTCCAAGTGCTTGATATAGGGAGTGGCACATAGCTGATGCTCAAGTAACAGTTAAATGGATGGATGAGCTAGTATCCCCATTTTATAGATGACAAAACTGAGGCACAAGCCAGTTAAGTAAGTTTCCTGAGGCCATAGAGTGACACAGCAAAGATTTAAGTCTCTGTAGTGCTTAAGTCTCTGTAGAGCTCCAAATCCCATCTCAGCGTCATGCATGGATAGATAGCCTGTTTAACCACATTAATAAATGATGGTCCACCTGCTGCTTCTTCTGGATTCACCTATGCTACCTGAGGCAGGGACGATGTTTAGATATAAAGGGAAGACCTGATTTTAAAATGTTTGTTGACTGCCTGCCATTTGCCACACTCTCGGGAAGCACTGGTGTGTATCAGTGCTTCATCACCATTAATGTGCGTATGAATCTCCTAAAGTTCTCATTGAAAGGCATATTCCAATTCCTGGAGGAAGTGACATCGAGCTGAGACTTATTAATGAAACAGGCATACAAGGTGAAGCACATAAAGAAAGTCTCAGAAGGGTCCATCCAGGAAGATGGAACTGCATGTGAAAAGAATGGGAGGCTCAAGCTAGGATGAAGCATCTGGGCATAAGAAAACCGTCTTGACATCCTACGGTGCACCTGCTTCTCCCAGGGCAAACACCTTATCTAAAGGATGGCCTGTTGGATTTCAAACACTGCCTTTTCTTGGCTGCAGGCTAGCGCCCAGGTCACCTGCAGATAAACAGCTTACTCCGAATCCCATCCTCAAAGCACTGCTTGGTTTTAGTTGATATTTCTGATTTCCCGTTTGATGTTCGGAATCCTCTGCCCACTGCTCCTCAGCCCATGCGATGTTCTGGCGTCCCTTGGAAGCCTAATGAGGCAGTTGCCATGGTAACCCAGTGACATCCTTCTGTAGCTGATGCTAATGCCGTAGCTCCCCAAACCATGTGCCTGTTTCTCTCTGTTTGGTAAATTAATAACATTTAAATTAAACATATTAATTTATTTCATGTCAATTAATTTGTATGTTAAGCTGCATGCTGACTTCACCCTCTCCTCCCCCAACACCCATTAATTAACTCCAGCCAAATTGGGAGCACATCAGAGAAGGTTGTAATAGCTTCCAGCAAACTGCAATTACAATACTTTGCTCCTGTGTAGAAAGTAATCAATGTCAAAATAATTGCTTTTCATAGGTCTACAGTCAGCCGTCTTGTCAGATAGTTAACGTGTAATTATAACAATTTGGATTTTTAAAAATAAAATATGTAGCCAAAATATTGGAAGGAAAAGCCGTGGCTGCTAATACAACTAATTGTGTTGAATATATCAGTATGTCTCATTTTTCAACTGTTTTCTCAAAACCCAGCCATCTCTCTCTCAGGCTAGTGATGACTTCCCCCTGCAACACTGAGTTCCCGTTTCAGGAATCATGATTCCCAAAAGGTTAGTTTCGGAGAAATGTCAAACACACCAATGGATTCTGGGCCAATTTTTGCCTTTCTTTACTTTCTGTCTTTGTAGATATGGTGGGAAAGCTGGTTCCTCCAAATGAGATTATGTTCCTAGAATCTGTACTGGCTGGAGGGCAGCAGAGGTTGCCAAGTTTAATGTGTGCTTTGCTAATCTTATTGAAGCAACTTCTTTTCCCCCAGACTCTCTTGGCATAGCTTTAAGCATACTGGCCTCTTTCCCCAAGCTTTGGGGCACAGCTCTTTATTTAAAGTAAAAACTGGTGTCTGGGAAACTGCACATAGGCAAATACTACTGACCAATGGCTAGTTTCTTCATTCTGGCAGGAAGTGGCACTATGGGAAGGCTGATGGCCACCCAGGCTTCTACCAGTGACTCAACATTGCACTTGTTAAATTGGGTGTGCCAGAGATCTGCTCGTGTTGTAGCCTTATATATGATACCTTCTATCCTTGTAGATCCTGGAGCTCCAATTTGTCTACCCTCTAAGCACCTCCCCCTGCACATCTATCCAATCAGCTGGATGTTGACCAAGTGCATTCTTGCACAGGCCTGTCTCTGTGTTAGGCTCTGGGGATTGAGTGGTGAACAAGCAAAATTTGCCCAAAGCCTATCTCTATTAGAGCCAGGACATGACCCCCTTCTTTCTCATTGGGATTTTGTTGAAGAGCAATACAAGCTTATCATTTCTATTATTGATTTGTGGAGACCCCTTCTGACTTTCTACAGTCACTAAAGACTTTTATCTTCCAAAGTTAAATATTTCCTCTGTCAAACCTTGCTCCTATCTGTAGTTTACAAAGGTTTGTCTTGGGAGGTGAAAGAGAAGAAAAATAAAAAGACAACCAACAACATCTACATAGCACATGCACACACATGCACACACCTCTCAATGTATCCATTTTCCTGAAGTTATAACCACTTCTCTTCCAACTTGGGCAGATGGGTGTTTATTGCCAAATAAAGAATTACAGGAATGAGGGTACCACAAGTTACTAAAGATTTAAGGACAGGTTGCTAAAAAATGACTTTGCAGGTTTTACAGGGATAAGGGGATCTACCTGTTTTATGTAGGCAGGAAAATTGAATTTACAATCTCTTCTAAACCAGCAGCTATGCCTTTTGACCTAGCAAGTGCTACACTGTAGGCATTTAATGAATATTTATTTTAAGGTCCTGAATTCTATATGTCTCTGCACAAGCCTCTAATCTATTTTGTGCCTGTCATTTCTCCTGACTTAAAAATAGATGTGATGCTTTGCTAACTCAAAGATGCATCAGCAATTGGTCAAAAAGCTATTTGTCAGACTTTCACATGCCACCTGGTGTGCCAAATTGTAGCCCTCATAATTGGAGGGCTTGACTAATATTTGGGGCTTCCTAGGTGGTGCTAGTGGTAAAGAACCCACCTGCCAATGTAGTAGACATGAGATGTGGGTTCAGTCCCTTAGTTGGGAAGATACCCTGGAGAAGGAAATGGCAACCTACTTCAATATTCTTGCCTGGGAAATCCCATGGACAGAGGAGCCTGGTAGGCTACAATCCATAGGGTCCCTACAGTCAGACATGACTGAAGCAACTTAGCATGCATGCACTAATATTTGCTTATCATCTATTCATAATTATCAGGCATTTACTTCACAGGGTTGGTTTTGAGGCGTGTGAAGCAGTATGTCCAAATGCCACGTGTGCATCAGTAAGTTAATTTCAATAAGGTCCTGTGTTGATATAATTACATGCAAAAAAGAATCGATCAGTAGTGCAGGAATAATTCCTGGAACAAATAATTTTTGTATCCTTCCTCGTCATGAGGCTTCATGAGTGAATCCCTTCAGAGTGGCTAGCTCTGGAGGTCCAGTGAAGATTCTGCAGGTGGCCAGCACTGATGGAATTCATTGCCTTGCATAGGCAGAGAGAATGGTTCTCTTTGTTCTGGGAATGCTTCGGTCTTGTCTAATTTCCAAGAAAAATGAGAAGATATGTTTTAGGACATGCGCTCTTCCCTCCCGAGAGTAAAAGGCAGAGAGATTTCCCTTCAGTCCTATTGCTAGCTAGACTTTTGCTATAGGATTTGAAAATAATGGAGTTGGGTTGTCATGGCAATGCATCCTGTGCTGTAGCTGTGATATTGTAGCTGATTTCTCGATGCTACTTTTATTTAAAGAATTGCTGAAAGTTTCTCAAAATGGCTTCAAGGCCACACAGACTGGCAGCTTATGTACACGATGAAGGAGCAGGTATGAGGCTTGCCTGGCTTCCTGGGTGATGACAGAGTGGAATTTTCGAGTCTCTGTGCTTGAGAAAAAAATCTAAAGAAACTTGGTTTTGGGCTTCCCTGGTGGCTCAGTGGTAAAGACTCTACCTGCCAATGCAGGAGACATGGGTTCAATCCCTGGTCCAGGAGGATCCTACATGCTGGGGAGCAACTAAGCCAGTGCGCCGCAACGATGTAGCCTGTGCCCCAGAGCCCGGGAACCACAACTACTGAGCCCACCTGCTACAGCTGCTGAAGTCTGAGTGCCCTAGAGCTTGCGATCTGCGACAGGAGAAGCCACTGCAGTGAGAAACCCGTGCACTACAACTACAGAGTAGCCCTCACTCGCCACAACTGGATAAAAGCCCATACAGCAGCAACAAAGACCCAGCACAGCCATAAATAAATAAATAAAACTATTAAAAAAAGGCTTATAAAAAAAGAAAAGAAACTTGGTTTTCTCATTTAACAAAATCACTTTCATATACCTAACATCTCTCAGAACTGCTGGGCCATACTTTTTTCCCCAAACAAGATCCTTTCTCAACTTGGGGATGTTACATCTGATGGCTGGTAATTCTTAGTGATCACTGATACCTTCTATTTCCTTGGTCCATCCAACCTTCTATGCTTCCTGGGATCTTCCTAGATCCTTCCCGTCTGGCCTGTCTGATGGGTTACCATGTCTTGTCAGTTTTAGAATGATAAGCAGCATTTGTTGAGTGCTTTCTCAGTGTTAGACACCACCCTGAGTGCATGATGTGCAATATCAAACTTAACTTTGGCTCAACCCTGTGAGGTTGATCACATTCCTTATTTTTTTTTTTTTTTTTTGACATGTAGAGAGGAACACAGAGGCCTAAGAAGACCAAGTTACTTGCTCAAGGTCACATAGAATAGGGATGCAGGGTCAAGGTTCAAACCCAGAGCCTGTGCTCCTAACCACTGTACCTGCAGGACCTGCATCCTGGCTCCTCTGTGCCTGTAGAATCCACCAACCTCTGTTATCGCCAGCACCCTGGCTCAGAGTCCCATTGTCTCTTGCTAAAATCATTGCCCCAGCCTCCTGAACCTGTTCCTCTCTCTCAGTCTGGCCTGCCACCCATCTGTTCTGCACACAACCACCATAGTGATTGTTCTAAGTTTCCATCAGAGTTACACCCCATCCCATCCCAGGTCAACCCCTTCAATGGAACCTCAATGCCACCTGGATATGGCCCTAACTCCTTGTGTAGGTGACTCCTGTGTGAAAATGATAGTGAAAATGTCCATTAACTTGATAATGATGAAAGCCTGTATTGACAAAGCATATACAAATGCCAGATGAATGGTGGGGATCTTCTCACAGGATCCTCTCAACAACTCCAACCAGAGCAGGATTGGCTTCAGATGGGGGCTGTGTGACTCCTGGCCCTCGACCTTTAACCACTGCTCCTTCTTTCCATGCCTTCTGCACCCCAGATGTACTGAGCAAACTGCAGTTTCCCTTGAGTTATGTGTTATCTCACCTCTGGGCCTTTACCTTGAGCCTCCCTATGCATAGCACTATGCTTGGTACATAAAGATGTTTGTTGAATGAATGGAAGAATTTCATGGAAGATGCCATACTGTTCAGAATCCACTAGGGCCACTGATATATCAGTGTGTTTGTTAGTCACTCATTTGTATCTGACTCTTTGTGACCCCATGGACTGTAGCCCTCCAGGCTCCTCTGACCAAAGGATTCTCCAGGCAAGGATGTTGGAGTGGATAGCCATTGCCTTCTCCAGCGGTTCTTCCTGAACCAGAGATTGAACCCAGGTCTCCTGTGTTCCAAGCAGATTATATTACCATCTGAGCCACCACGCAATGTATCAGAGCAGGAAACAAGTTCAATAAAACAAAATCAAACCAAAAGAGAAGCCAGTGATTGGGAGGACTGCCTAGGGAGGAAGAGTAAAAACCAGAAGTAAGAGAAGACAGGACTTGAGACCCAAAGTGGGCAACTGATTTTGTCTCCAGCCTGAGAGGTAATGTAGGGAATAGACAGCAAGATGATCTGTGGGGGTTAGGTGTCAAACTGGGAGGCTCTGAATGCCACAAAGTGGGGATGAGGGCTGCTGTGTCATTCCTGGAAACAGTAAAGCAGCTCAGTTGACTCTGAAGAATCGATTCTTTCCCACTGACTGACTGAGTTGCAGGGGTCATCTTCTCTTGGCTGTGCAAGTATCATGTTACACATGGGATGCTGGGAAAGATTGAAAGAAAAAGGAGAAGAGGGAGACAGAGGATGAGATGGTTTGATAGCATCACCAACTGAATGGACTTGAATTTGAGCAAACTTCAGGAGATAGTGGAGGGCAGAGGAGCCTGGCATGCTGCAGTCCATGAGGTTGCAAAAAGTCAGACACGGCGTACTGACTGAACAACAACAGCAAAGGCTGTTAAAAGCAAGCTGGTGAAGGGAGTTCTCTGGTGTTCCAGTAGTTAAGAATCCACCTACCAATGCAGGGGACTCAGGTTCAATCCTTGGTCTGGGAAGATTTCACATGCCGTGGGGCAGCTAAGCCCATGCACCGCAACTACTGGAGCCCACACGTCCTGGAGCCTCTGCTCCACAATGAGAGAGAGAAGCCAATGCAGTGAGAAGCCCACGCATCGCAACTCGAAAGTAGACCCTGCTCACTGCAACTCTAGAAAGCTCGTGCATAGCAATGAAGACCCAGCGCAGCCAAAAATAAAACTAAAAAAAAAAGCAGCCTGGTGCAAAGCCTTGCCAAAGAGCTTGTGATTTTACTGTGGAAATTATGGGGAGCCACTGAAAGGTAATTTGAAGCACCCAGGTTCTCCCCAGCCTGCTGGGAAGTTTAGATAAATACCTAATCACAGCAGCCATTGCAAAACTTCCAGAAGCCCATGTCAAGCAAAGCAGGTGAAATTGAAATCCTCCCCTAGCAAAAGTAGTTTCTCCTTACTTCTCCCCTCCTCAAACACACTTAAGGGAGACTCAGAGTTTGTAAAGGGGAGTAAACCTGGGGAGCAGGGTTTAGTTCCCTATTAACCCAGCTCACCCAACTCCAGAGGTGGAACCAGCAGATTTCCCCCTCTGTCCAGGCAGGGTAGTGCAGTCAGGGGGATGAACATGGAAATCTCTGAGCTGGAATGATGTAGGGCTCAGCAAGGCTGTGTTTCCACTGTGTGCCTTTGATTGCTAAAACAAGTTATTAGCTCCACTAAGAATGTCCTCTAAATATAAATCTCCTATGCCTAACAGTTAAAGGCTCCTTTTTGCCTTGACTCTCCCAACACCCTATTTCAGGCATCTGTACACAGGGTCAAAGCTAGACCTGGTCCCACACCACAAAGGGAAAAAGAACTGTACATGATTATGAGCTAATGTATTTATTTTTATGTGAACTTCTTATTGGAGCATAGTCAGTTAACAGTGTGATAGTTTCACAGCAAAGGGACTCAGTCATCCATATATGTATCTGGTGGTGATTTAGTCACTAAGTCATGTCTGCCTGTTTGCGACCCTGTGGACTATAGCCCGCCAGGCTCCTCTGTCCATGAGATTCTCCAGGCAAGAATACTGGAGTGGATTGCCATTTCCTTCTTCAAGGGATCTTCTAGACCCAGGGATTGAACTTGGGTCTCCTACACTGCAGGCAGATTTGTATCTATTTTCCCCCAAACTCCCCTCCCACACAGGCTGCCACGTAACATTGAGCAGAGCTCTCTGTGCTGTACAGTAGGATCTTGTTGGTTATCCATTTTAAATATAGGAGTTTCATGAGCTAATTTAAATGTAGCAGGAGACATGTGGGTGTTACCTTTTAGTTAATATTCTTTTTCCTCCTGTGCTTTTGCAAGAATTTTTCAAGAGCCCTTAGGAGATGTCATCTAGCCTGGCTGTAACAAGAGCATGTGGGCTAAGGACTGAATTGGTTAATTCTAATATTGCATCATTAAGGGAAATGATTTCTTTTCCGTGGAGCCAAATTGGATTAATTATATGCATGCAGAGTATACTTAACAAATGGCATAATTCAAAGGTGCTGGTCTGGGTCATGCACAATTTGGTTCTTTGTTTTTCAGCCGACAAGGCATTTGCCACTTACACTCTGAATTAAATGTGCTGGGTTTGAACATTCTAGTGGTCATTGATGTTAGTTGATGGGCTTTGGTGTGTTTATTTTTCCCACTAGATTATATACATAATGCTGCCGATTATGACTGGTGGAGTTAAAACACACAGCCAAAAGAGAGAGTTCATGGTTCATTGGACACATTTAGTGCCTGATCAGAATGCAGAGTGCCATCAGTCCAATTTATCCCTTGATTATCAGCCTGCTCTGTGTAATTAAGGGATGAGGCCAGGCTTGCTGTCCTTTCTTCACCCAGTGAGGACTGACCAGAAGCATTAAGTTCTGAAGACAGAACTGGCCATGTGGTGATATCCTCGATGGCACTTATCGGGCAGGTGACAAAGATGGGGTAAGACTCTGTGCCCTCAGCACTGGCAGGGGGAAGCACTATGGGAGGGGGTTGATAAGGCTTTGATAAAGCTTTCATGAAATTAAAAGGTGCTTGCTGCTTGGAAGGAAATCTATGACAAACCTAGATAGCATATTGAAAAGCAGAGATATCACTTTGCTGACAAAGGTCTGTATAGTCAAAGCTATAGTTTTTCCAGTAGTCATGTACAGATGTGAGAGTTGGACTGTAAAGAAGGCTGAGTGCTGAAGAATTGATGCTTTCAAATTGTGGTGCTAGAGAAGACTCTTGAGAGTCTCTTGGACTGCAAGATCAAACTAGTCTTAAAGGAAATCAACCCTGACTTTTCATTGGAAGGACTGATGCTTTGAAACTCCAATACTTTGGCCACCTGATAAGAAATGCTGACTCATTGGAAAAGACCTTGATGCTGGGAAAGACTGAAGGCAAAAGGAGAAGTGGGCAATAAAAGATGAGATGTTAGATAGAATCACTGACTCAATGGACATGAATTTGAGCAAACTCCAGGGGACAGTGGAGGTCTAAGGAGCCTAGTGTGCTGCAGTCCATGGGGTTGCAAAGAGTCAGACATGACTTAGAAACTGAACAACAAGCTCCAATACTTTGGCTACCTGATGCAAAGAGACAACCCTTTGGAAAAGACCATCATGCTGGAAAAGATTGAAGGCAGGATAAGAAGGGTATGAAAAAGGATGAGATGGTTGGATGGTATCACCTACTCAATGTACATGAGTTTGAGCAAACTCTGGGAAATGGTGAAGGACAGGGAAGTCTGATGTGCTGCGGCACATGGGGGTCACAATGAGTCAGACATAACTTAGTGATTGAGCAACAACAACAAAGTTTTCATTAGGTGAGAGATGACAGAGAGGCAGTAGACTTAAGTTTCTTTCTCTTACACCTCCAGACTGAGCTTTTACAAAGTGATAAGGAAAATCTTGGCATTCCCCTTCCCCCACAACGTACACCTTCTTTTGCTCCTTCTACAGTGACCCCAGGAGGTATAACTGCATCTCTGATCTTGCCAGAGGTCCTAGTGTGATGTAAGAGCAGACAGTCATGCAGCTGTTTCCACTGCCATGCGATAGGCTGCTGCTGGTGGTGTCCATGGCTGCCACTCTGGAATTGTGCAGTGATTGACAAAAACTTGGCAAAGACGGCATTTGAGGATGTACACTTTCCTTAATGCCAAAGGCTATTTATCAAAAAGCAGGAAATAATACAAAGTGCTCCTGGATGGAGGAACAGATGGCTTTCCGGGTCGTCCTAATGTCCCTGGGGACTTGGAGCTGAAGATAAGTCACCTGCCCCAAAGCAAGGTTTTGGCCAGACATGAGATGTATCTTCTGCTAATCTTATAGGGACTTTCAGTCTCTCTTATGCATCCTTTGTCCCCCCAGCAAGGTTTCTGGCTATGTGTCTGCCCACTCATCAGATGCAAAGATTAATATCTTCTGAAAAGCCCTCCAATATATTTACTGTGCGATGCAGGGAGACCATTTCCTAGGTGCATCAGCAAGTTCAGGCTTTAGCCTGTCTGAGATCTATTTTGGCTGGAGCTAAATATTTACAAAGATCTTCAGTAGTGTTTCTCTGAGAAAATCTGGGAAGGAGTCATGGAGGAGGCATCATTTTTAAACTTTTTAATTGCAAAATAATTGCTTTATAATACTGTGGTAGTTTCTGCTGTATAATGACATGAATCAGCTGTACGTATACACATATCCTTTCCTTCTTGAGTCTCCTTCCCATTCCACCACCCGCTCCCGCCGCTTTCCTGCCCATCTAGGTCATAGAGCACCAAGCCGAGCTCCTCGTGTTGTATTGCAGCTTCCCACTAGCCATCTGTTTTTCACATGGTAATGTGTATATGTCATTGCTACTGTCTCAGTTCGTCCCACCCTCTCCTTCCTCTGCTAATGTCCGCAAGTCTGTTCTCTACATCTGTGTCTCTATTCCTGCCCTGTAAATATGTTCATCAGTACTGTTTTTCTACATGTCATATGTATGTGTTAATATACAATATTTGTTTTTTTCTTTCTGACATACTTTGCTCTGTATGACAGATTCTAGGTCCTTCTACCTCACTACAACTGACTCAATTTTGTTCCTTTTAGTGGCTAAGTAATATTCCATTGTATAAATGTACCACAACATTATCCATGTTATCTGTCAATGGACATCTAGGTTGGTTCCATGTCCTGGATATTGTAAATAGTGCTGCAATGAACATTGGTACATATGTCTTTGAATTATGGTTTTCTCAGGGTATATGGAGGAGGCATCATTTGAGCTGAGTTTTGATGCATGAAGAGGTGTTTTCTAGGTAAACTTTGGACAGAAGGAGCATCTCTACTAAGCACGTGAGCACTTACAAAGCAGAGGAGATGCAAAAATATGCTTTTGGGAGAAGCTAGAGTTTGGTGTGGTGGAGAAGGGTTTGTGTTCCAGCTAGGGTGGCCTCAGGTACATGGCATATAGGGATTGTAGCAGTTTGGGGTGGGAGGAAGGAAGCTGGGATGGGCAAGATCTTTACTGAGAGGAACTAATTCAGCTTCAGAGGTCAGAACATGTGGCTCCCCAGGCTCAGTGTGGTTCAGCCTGTCCTGCAGTGAGTGGAGAGTCTGTGTGTTTGAGCACACTGGTCCATGTGGGTCCCATGTGGACAGGTTTTATTCCATGTATTAACCTAATATTTGAATGTTAAACTCTTTTTTTGACAAAAAATTTGCAGAACATTTGGAAAACACAATAAAATAGAAATGTGAATAACCTGATCATCTGAACGTAACTACTGATAATCTTTGGGGGTCTATTGTTTATATACATACATTTTCTGAACAAAAATAGATCCCATAGTATGGGTTATTTTATAATCTTTTTCTACTAAACCCACCATAAGCCTCTCTCCATGCCAATACATGATGTTAGGTTTTTTAAAATGTATTTTTGTTTGTTTACTTTTGTCTGTGCTGAGTATTCATTGCTGCGCGGACTTGTCTCCAGTTGCGGTGAGCGGGGGCTACTCTCCGTTGTGTTGCATGGACTTCTCATTGCAGTGGCTTCTCTTGTTGTGGAGCACGGGACCTAGGGCACGTGGGCTTCAGTGGTTGCGGCTCCTGGGCTCTAGAGCACAGGCTCAATAGTTGTGGCACATGGGCTTAGTTGCCCTGTGGCATGGGGGATCTTCCTAACCCAGGGATCGAACCCATGTCTCCTGCATTGGCAGGTGGCTTCTTTACCACTGAGTCACCAGGGAAGCTCAATATTAGTTTTAATGGCTACATGCTAGTCCCTTGATAACAGGCAGAATAATTTATTTATCCAGATGCTGATTATTAAGATACTCAGTTTGCATGACAGGCCACCATATCTCTCCACCTACATTCCATGTGCTTGCATCTCCTTATTCTCTAAGTTCACCTAAAGCAATACCCACAGGGTAGAAACACTGTTTCTGATGCTTTCATGTAAACCAGCGCTGACTCTGGTCTGAAGCTCTTCTTCTTTGCTGTTTTTTCTGTCTTAACACCTCTTATTCGGAGAAGGCAAGGGCACCCCACTCCAGTGCTCTTGCCTGGGAAATCCCATGGATGGAGGAGCCTGGTAGGCTACAATTCATGGGGTCGCAAAGAGTTGGACACAACTGAGCGACTTCACTTTCACTTTTCACTTTCATGCATTGGAGAAGGAAATGGCAACCCAGTCCAGCGTTCTTGCCTGGAAAATCCCAGGGACCGGGGAGCCTGGTGGGCTGCCGTCTCTGGGGACGCACAGAGTTGGACACGACTGAAGCGACTTAGCAGCAGCAGCAGCAGCAGCAGCAGCAACACCCCTTGTTGGTCAGTGGAGGAATAGGGATCAAATTTAGACCCCAAATCCCTGAGATGCATGGCTCCTATGGCTTGTAAGGAGAAAGAATCTTTGATTCAGATGTGTCCATTCCCCTTCTCCAGCTGCTTCCAAGAACCACAGCACAGAGGCAATAGACAGCTTGTCATGGTAAATTTGACATGGCGGCAGCCTAGCTAGAAACAAGCCACCCACATTGTGGAGAAATAAGGTTCAATTAAGCCCCTTAAGCCTCCTGGCCATGCTGCCTGAGTTGGTTTTTTCATTTGTGTCCATGCTCTGCCGACCTTGGCCAAATGGAAGTGTTTCTGCATCAGTGAATTTCTTTAGGCTGCTTGCTAGTGGGCTTATGTTTGACTGAAATCTTGAGGATTCACTGTGCATTTGTGTGTGTGCACGTCATAGCATGTGTATAGACCCAGAGGCCTTTGAGTTCCAGGGCAAGAAACTGACTACCTAGGCAACCAGCTTCATGACAGGCTTGAAAATCTGGTGTCTCTTACATGTGACCTCTAGAGAGAAGCCTGCAGGGGAGGTCCCACCTTGGTATGACCTTGGAGGAGAAAGTAGAACAATTCTGCCTGTCTTTTTGCACATCCACTCATCTGTCCATCCATCCACCCACTCCCCCATTTATTTACTCATTTTACATTATTTGTTGGATGTCTACTGTATGCCAGGTGATACAGCAGTTAAGCATCCACCTGCCACTGCAAGAGATGCAAGAGAGGTGGGTTTGATCCCTCGGTCGGGAAGGTCCCCTGAGATAGAAAATGGCAACCCACTCCAATATTCTTGCCTAGAAAATTCTGTGGACAGAGGAGCCTAGTTGGTACAGTTCATGGGGTTGTGAAGAGTCAGACATGACAGAGCATACACACAAGCACACAGAGGATATGCTAGGCTCTGTTTAAGGCACTTAAGACACTTAGTGACCAAAAGTGACTAAAGTTCTGCCGTTCTGCACTTTTGGAACTTACATCTGATGATGGGAGACAGGTATAACACTTTGAGCATAATAAATATATGTTTCATAGTATTTAGAAGGTACTAAGGGATCTGTATATTGTCACCCTGCTTATTTAACTTATATGCAGAGTACATCATGAGAAATGCTGGACTGGAAGAAACACAAGCTGGAATCAAGATTGCCGGGAGAAATATCAATCACCTCAGATATGCAGATGATACCACCCTTATGGCAGAAAGTGAAGAGGAACTCAAAAGCCTCTTGATGAAAGTGAAAAAGGAGAGTGAAAAAGTTGGCTTAAAGCTCAACATTCAGAAAACGAAGATCATGGCATCTGGTCCCATCACTTCATGGGAAATAGATGGGGAAACAGTGGAAACAGTGTCAGACTTTATTTTTTGGGGCTCCAAAATCACTGTAGATGGTGATTGCAGCCATGAAATTAAAAGACGCTTACTCCTTGGAAGGAAAGTTATGACCAATCTAGATAGCATATTCAAAAGCAGAGACATTACTTTGCCAACAAAGGTCCGACTAGTCAAAGCTGTGGTTTTTCCAGTGGTCATGTATGGATGTGAGAGTTGGACTGTGAAGAAAGCTGAGCCCTGAAAAATTGATGCTTTTGAACTGTGGTGTTGGAGAAGACTCTTGAGAGTCCCTTGGACTGCAACGAGATCCAACCAATCTATCATTCTAAAGGAGATCAGTCCTGCGTGTTCTTTGGAAGGACTGATGCTAAAGCTGAAACTCCAATACTTTGGCCACCTGATGCAAAGAGTTGACTCATTGGAAAAGACTCTGATGCTGGGAGGGATTGGGGGCAGGAGGAGAAGGGGATGACAGAGGATGAGATGGCTGGATGGCATCACCGACTCGATGGACATGAGTTTGAGTGAACTCCGAGAGTTGCAGGGAGGCCTGGTGTGCTGCAATTCAGGGGGTCACAAAGAGTCAGACACGACTGAGTGACTGAACTGAACTGAAGGGATCTGAGCTTCCCTTGTGGCTCAGCTGGTAAAGAATCTGCCTGCAATGTGGGAGACCTGGGTTCGATCCTTGGGTTGGGAAGATCCCCTGGAGAAGGGAAAGACCACTCACTCCAGTATTCTGGCCTGGAGAATTCCATGGACTGTATAGTTCATGTGGTCTCAAAGAGTCAGACACGACTGAGTGACTTTCACTTTCAAGGGATCTGGGAAAATTGCAGTGGAGGGGACTCTGGGTCCCCAGTCAGGATGGGGAAGTGCAGTTGTTATTTTAACTAGGATTAGGGTGAGGGTAATGATAAAGATTCTCACTTTGACCAAACTCAAGTCAGGCTCTCCTAAACTCTTTCCCAACCAGGCTTTGACTTTTGGACTTCCATGTTCATCTCTTCATTTCTAATTTTAGTAAGAATCTTGCTAAGTCAGTTTAACCAGAAAGCCCCATATTTGATACCTTGTCAAATGGCAATCCACTCCAGTACTCTTGCCTGGAAAATCCCATGGACTGAGGAGCCTGGTGGGCTGCAGTCCACGGGGTCGCTAAGAGTTGGGCACGACTGAGTGACTTCACTTTCACTTTTCACTTTCATGCATTGGAGAAGGAAATGGCAACCCATTCCAGTACTCTTGCCTGGAAAATCCCACGAACTGAGGAGCCTGGTGGGCTGCAGTCCATGGGGTCGCTAAGAGTTGGACACGACTGAAGCAACTTAGCAGCAGCAGCAGCAGACTCCTCATCCTGCACCATCCCTCAGGGGATGTCTGACCACCCTGCCCTGTCTTCCACAGGAATCCTGGTAGATCAGTTTAGCCAGAATCTTCTCTATCCCTGATGCTGCCTCTTAGTAATTTCCCAACCATTCATCCCCACACTAGCTCCTTGGCTGTAAATTTCTCTTGTATTTCTAGTTGAGTCCAATCACTTTTCCCTGCTACGAGACCCCATTGCTCCAGTCCCTGTACCTGTTGCAATACCCTACCCCTCTGCCTTGAGTAAAGTCTTCCTTCCCATGCCTTTAACGGATGTCATTGAATAATTTAAAAAAAAAATTTAATGGAGTATAGTTGCTTTACAATGTTTTGCTATTTTCTGCTGTACAGCAAAGTGAATCAGCTATAAATATACATATATCCCCTCCTTTTTGGATTTCCTTTACATTTGGTGACTACAGAGCCTTGAGTAGAGTTCCTTGTACTCAACAGCAGGTTCTCATCAGTTATCTAATGAGTTAATGACTATTTCATACATAGTAGTGTATATATGTCAGCCCCAATGTCCCAATTCATCCTACCCCTGCCCTTTTCCCCTTGGTATCCATACGTTTGTTCTGTAGTCTGTATCTCTATTTCTGCTTGGCAAATAGTTTCATCTGTACCATTTTCTAGATTCCACATGTATGTGTTAATGGTGGCACTAGTGGTAAAGAGTCTTCTTGCCAATCCAGGAGACGTAAGACATGAGAGTTTGATCCCTGGGTTGGAAAGATCCCCTGGAGTAGGAAATGTCAGTCCACTCCAGTATTCTTAACTGGAGAATCCCATGGACAGAGGAGCCTGGTGGGCTATAGTCCATAGGGTCACAAAGAGTTGGACACAATTGAAGTGACAGCATGTATGTGCATACATATGATATTTGCTTTTCTCTTTCTAACTCACTTCCCTCTGATTGAGAGTCTCTAAGTCTATCCATGTCTCTGAAAATGAAACAATTTTGTTCCTTTTTATGCATGAGTAATACTCCATTGTATATACGTGCCATATCTCCTTTATCCATTCCTCTGTTGATAAGCATTTAGGTTACTTCTATGTCCTGGCTATTGTAAATCATTTTTCAGTGAATATTGGGATGCCTATTTTTTATTTTCTCTGGCTGTACACCCAGGATATGTATTGCTGGGTCATATGGTAGTTTTGTTTTAGTTTTTTAAGGACCTCCATACTGTCTTACCTGGAAAATCCCATGGATGGAGGAGCCTGGTAGGCTGCAGTCTATGGGGTCGCGAAGAGTCGGACACAACTGAGCGACTTCACTTTCACTTTTCACTTTCATGCATTGAAGAAGGAAATGGCAACCCTCTCCAGTGTTCTTGCCTGGAGAATCCCAGGGATGGGGGAGCCTGGAAGGCTGCCGTCTATGGGGTTGCACCGAGTCAGACACGACTGAAGTGACTTAGTAGCAGCAGCATACTGTTCTCCACAGTGACTAGATTTTTTTGATGATGACCATTCTGACCAGTGTGAGGTGATCCCTCACTGTAGTTTTTGATATACATTTCTCTAATGATTAGTGATGTTGAGCATCTTTTCATGTGTCTCTTGGCCATCTGTATGTCCTCTCTGGAGAAAGGTCTACTAAGGTCTTCCCCCCATGTTTTGATTTTTTTTTTCAGTATTGAGCTTCATAAGCTATTTGTTAATAGTGGGTTGCATTGAGAAATTAACCCTCCAGTGATGAGCCAGAGGAGGGAATGAAGCAACCCTGTGGATATCTGGAGGAAGAGAGTTTCAGGCAAAGGAAACAGTCAGGGCAAAGGACCTAAGGATGAGCATCCTGTGTGTTTAGGGAACAGCACCTGGGACAGACAACCTTGGCAGAATGAGCTCAGCAGTGAGAGGAGACAAGGTCTGAGCAAAAGGCTCTAGCTCAACATACCTTCCACTGTTGACAGTAACATTAGCACAGCAGGGGACAGCAATTGTTTGGGTCCTGGAAATGGGATAGTGGAGAGCTGGATGCCAACTCTAGACATTAGCACCTCCCTTACTGGGATCCATTGGGAAGAATCCTGGAGCATCACTGTCCCGAAGCTGCAGTGGCGCTAGTAACCTACATGGAAGAAGTGCAAGGTGGAGCATGGGACTGGAAATGAGATACATAGATTCAGCTTCAAACTCCACTTTTTCCTCTTACATTTGCAAATTACTTACCTTCTCCAAACCTCAGTTTTGGTAAAACTGAGGATTGCAGTAATAGTTGTTCTTTGAGTATGGTATACTTATTAGAGGGAAATGAACTTGCTGCATTCATACCAGCCCCAGAGTGGCAGAGCCAAGGGTTGAAGGAAACTGTCTGCCTTCAAATTCCCCCATGCCTTCCTGCTCCTAATAAGCTTCCCAGACTTACAGGGAAGGCTGTCAGCTAATAAGGTATTTGAAAGGGGCTGGCAGATGGTCAAGTGCTGTGTAAATGTACGTTGTTATTGTTACTATAGATGGGACTTGGGGTTAAGTTCTGAGATGACCCTGGTGTCTAGCAGAGAACATTGTCCTCATCAGCCGGCATTGGCTTTTGAGTGACAGCTGAACATTCTGCCGCTGAAGGTCACAGAAGAACCCAACCAGGCTGATCTCCATTAAGAGATTTTATCATCATGTTTTGCACTTAAAGCTGTTATTTACACAGTACAGGTTAGCAATAGCTGCCACATATACATTTTGCTAATTGATTTATGTTAACTTCTACATGTGCTGTTGATCAATATAAACAGTCTCATTTTGTTGTGTCCTTGGAGACTTAGAACAGACTTCCCATCAGTGCATGTGGACCCCTGGGTGACCTCTCTGGTCCTCTTTTGCACAGAGGAGAGGAACACGGATGACTGTGGTTATCTAGATTTTTCTGCATTATCGTGTATACCTGTTTCCAATCCGTCTAGACAAGCTTGTACTGCAAATCTGTTTCAACATCAAGTTTCTGGTAGTGGTACTGACATGCATATCACTCTTAGGCTTGGGATTCTTATGTTAACTTTCAATAAATCTTACTTGGGTTATAAATTAAGTGTGTGTGTGTGTGAGAGAGAGAGAGAGAGAGAGAGAGAGAGAGAGAGAGAGAGAAGGAGAGATAGAGGGAGGGAGGCAGGGAGGGAGGGAGGAAGAGGGAGAGGGAGAGGGAGAGTTTTCTGCTTGTGATATTTGAACTAGAGAGAGTTCATGTTTACCTGGCTCAGGCAATAAACCTAAACCTGCCTGAATCATTTGCACTAAATGTGAATGCCAGAAATAGCACTCACACCTGACCTTTTCAGTTTAGAGACAGCTGGCTCTGGAGCAGGAAATTGAAGCTCATGGAGAGGAAAGGGACAAGCTGAAAGAGTAGTAAAAGGAACCCAGACTGGGAGCTTTTAAAGCCCTTGTGGCTAGGGGAGAGTGGGGTGGGGTGAGTGGAGGGCCTCCTTCCAGCTGACTTGAGTAAACACAAAAGCCTGGATGAGATTCCTAAGGATCTTTAGGAAGCCTTGCAAGTCTTGCCCACTTTAAATACTCTCCTGAGATCCTGGGAGTTCATAGAATTGATATGAAAATCAAATTACATGCATTTTTGAGTAGGCAGAGAAGCTACTTTTTATTTTTAAGATGATTTTTATCATGTAGTTAAGCATCAAACAGTGCTGAAAGGCTGCTAACAAAAACAGCAGTGCCCTGATTTCCTCTGCACCCTTCCTCCATCATGCTCCTCAGAAGCAACCACCTCTATTTTCTATCATTTCTTCTGTAATTGCTCCCATATTTCCAAATAACATCAGTGTATCATCTCTTGAATGATCAGTTTTGGACATTGTTCATTTCTTTTGTATTAGGTGTAGACAAGGATTGCTGGCTTTCTTATGACCTTATGTCCTTTCTCTTTATGCTCTCAATAGTATAATTGCACATTTTGTTGTAATTACTGGTGTTTCAATTATTATAACGATGACAATATTGTTTACTGTTGAGTCAGGGAGTATATTAAGATGATCCTTCCATGATTTCATTTCCATCTCAGCCTACAGATAAAATCTTATTTCAGTTCCCAGATTTATTTTGAATCTGTGTCTCAGTCTTCACATATTCACCAGCAATTCTGTAAAATGCCTCTCAATTTTGCTACAAATTTCCATCCAGCCAATCCTGTCAGATAGTCTGTAAGTTTCAATTTTTTCTCCTGGTCACCTCTCTCCTCACTTCTTTTGCTATCATCTGAACTGTGGCACAAATTTCATCCTGGGATTTCTCTTCTATTGTCTCAGAATTCCTCTTGCCTTTCACTTTTGCTGGATCCTGTGCTTCCTTGTCTGATTTTTTCTTAGTCGACTTCCCCCATTTTAGTGGTTTCCTTCTCCAGGAGTTTCCTGCAGTGTGTAGTAGGAGTAACTGTGCGTGACCTTGCATGTCTAAAAGTGTCATGTTTTAGTCACACGCTGGTGGATAGTTTGGCTGGGTATGAAATTACAGATTTTTTTTTTCCTCTGAATTTTGAAGGCATTGTTCAAATATTTTCTGGTTTCTGCTACTGTTGTTGAGAAGTCTAATGCCTTTCTGATCCCCTATCATTTGTATGTGACATTTTATTCCTCTCTAAATGCTTTTAGTGTATTTTCTGTATCTACTTTGAAAGTTTCATGATGATGGGTCTTAGTGTGGGATTCTTTTGTTTCTTCAACACGGGTTCATGTCTGGTACTCGAAAATTTTCTTGTATTTTTCCTTAGTTAATTTGCTGCCTATTTTCTTTGTTCTGTTTCCACAAATCTTTTAGTCACATGAAGGGCTTCCAAGATGGATCTTCTTTTTATTTTCCTTTTTCTCCCCCTCTTTCAATTATGGGAAATTTCCTCAGTATAACTGTCTACCCCTTTGTGTGTGTGCTCAGTCATGTCTGACTACCTTTGACATTTGACTATAGCCCATCAGGCTCCTCTGTCCATGGGATGTTTCAGGCAAGAATACTGGAGTGGCTTGCCATTTCCTCCTCCAGGGCATCTTCCCAACCCTGGGATCAAACCCACATCTTCTGCATTGAAGGTGGATTCTTTACTGCTGATCCACTAAGGAAGCTCTTTTATGGGGCATCATACCCTTGATTCCAGAACACTTTTAGTTCAATTTCTTTAGAAAATATACCCACATCTCCTCTAAGAATAGAGAAGGGGTAGAAACTAACGATGCTAAGTTGGGGGCAGGCAGAAAAACAGTTGTCTAACAGCTTCTGTTCCAGACTTTCCCATTCTGTTTTTAGCCCTTACCTTAGCTCATCTGCCTCTGTATCTGGTGCCTTAGAGTTTCTAGGAATTTCTATGGTTCCCAGGACAAATCAACTCACTTATCAGTAATGTATCCCTCTGCCAGATCTTAAATTGAACTCTTTCTCTCATTTACTTTCTGCCCATTCTATGTTCTCATTTTCTGTATTGTGGTTCAGTGATACAGATAATATCTAGTTTAATCCAAGCTGCACTTGGATCTTTCTTTTTTGTTGTAAATTGATTTGTGAGAGGAAATGGGAACAGAATTTTTTTTTTTTAAATTCTGTCATCTTGAAGTTGGAAATCAAACTGCTTTTTTAAAAAATGAGTTCTTTAAGCTACTTCTTTGGATAATAAAATGAAAGATCATTTGCTACAAGATTAACCATCCCTAGTAGTACCCACTTTATTTAAGTACAAAAAAATGCCCTCAAAGTATCATTCCTCCAAATATTTTGAGTGTTACTGAACTTTAGCAATGAGTGCAAATTGTGTTCTTGCTTTTACTTAACTGGCCTTAATTATCTATCACCATAATGATTGTAATTGACAATTTTTTTGCATGGTGAAATATACATAACAGAAAATTGACCATTTTAAACCAGTTTTCAGTGTATAGTTCAGTGGCATTCAGTGCATTTACATTGTTATGCAAACACTACCATCCATCTCTAGAACTTTTCACCTTCCCAAACAGAAACTCTGTACCCATTAACATTAACCACCTATCCTGCTTCTTCCCCCAGCTCCTGGCAACCACCATTCTGTCTTTCTGTCTATGAATTTGACTACTTCAGATACTGATTATAAGTGAAATCATACCGTATTGGTCCTTTTATGACTAGCTTATTCCACTTATCATAATGTATTCATGGCTCCTGCAGAATACAAGATCAACATAATATATTCAAGGCGCCTTTTAAAAGATGAATAGTATTCTATTGTATGTGGGGACTGCATTCTCTTTATCCCCCCCTCCAGCAGTGGACATTTGGGTTGCTTCCACATTTCAGCTACTATGAATAGTGCTTCTGTGGAACATGGGTGTATAAATATTTGTTTCAATGCCTGCTTTCAGTTCTTTTGAATATATACCGAGAAGTGGAATTACTGGATCAAGTGGTAATTCTACCTGAAAACTTTTAGGAACTGCTACACAGTTTTCTATACTATCTGTAACATTTTACCTTCCTACCAGCAATGCAGAAGTTTTAATTTCTCCACATTCTCACCAAGGCTTCTGTTATTTTCTGGGTTTTGTTGCTTTTTTGCAGGATATTTTAAATAACAATCACCCTAATCATTATGAATGTAACATCATTGACTTTTTAAAAGCACATACTGACTTTTATGGAGTGCCATTTAAAGTATTAACACATGCCTTATCTCTTTAATCCTTACACTAGCTCTCTCTATATAGAGGGAGGCACTATATAACTCTTCCCATTTTACTGATAAGAAAACTGAAGCCCAAAGATGTTAGGTGACTTCCCCAAGGTGATATAGTGAGTAAGAGGCAGAGGTAGTGTTCTAGCTATCCATCACTGTACAACAGACCACCCAAAACTTAGGGACTTAGAAGCAAGCATCTATTATATAATCTTTCACAGCCCTGTGTGTTGGTTGGGCTCAGCTGGACACTTCTCAAGTGTGTCTTCCACATGGTTGGGCTGGATGGTGCCCGTTCTTGAGGTCAGCTGAAGGCTTGACTGGGATGGACATCCAGTGGCTTCCCCTTCTCCTTTTTATTTTGGCTTTTTTATGCACATGCTTGCTTTCTCTGTGCTCCTCTATGTGGTTTCTCTTCAGGCAAGTAGCTGGACCTCCTACATGAAGTTCTGGGCTTCAAGAGGTAAGAAGTGGTAGCTACCAGGTCAGGCTAGGGCTGAGCTGGCACTGACACAGCATCACCCCATCCTGTTGGATACAGTCACAGGATCCACTAAGATCCAGGCTGTGGAGGAGGATATTCTACCTTCTCAGGAAGGAGCAGTGAAGGCACATCGCAAAAGAGGGTGTGGAGCTGGCGAAGCTAGCACTGCCATCCTTAGAAAAGAAAACCTCCCACTGTCAGAATCTGAACCCCCAGACATCTGGCTCCAGATCTACGTGGACTCCTGTGTTCCTGTTCGTTTTATCTTTGCTCTTGGAGTTGTCAGTGTCTAAAGAAATATTATGTTCACCAAAAGATTCATTCTGGATTTTTCATAACATCTTACTGAAAACCCAAACAAACTTTTGGCCAGCCTAATAGACTCATTAAGGATCACTTAGTCCAGTGGTTTTCAAAACCATTAAAAGAATATTGAGCCCTTTCCTGAAATGAGAACTTATGAGGCAGTTAAGAGTAAATCACATAAAGTCACAGGCTGAGAGAACTCACTGTTCTCCTTTCTTCTAAGCCATGTGACCTTGTACAAGTTATTTAAATTTCACATGGCTCAGTTTTCTCTCTATAAGATGGAAAGAGTATTGGTAGCAAAACCTACTAAAGGATGTAATGGGGAGTGGATGAATTAATATGTGTAAGTGCTGGGAAGAGTAACTGGCATTTATAAGGGCTCAATGAATGATAACTGCTGTTGTTATTATTATGACTACTATTGAGACTGGTAGGTCTCATAGAATAAACCAGGAGATGCACTAAACTGGGAATGGGTAAATGAAGCTCCTTTTCCTCAGTTACTTGTATTGCCACTGAAAGGAGATGAATATACTTCTCCATCTATAGATAAGACCATGTCATGGATTAAAAACAGCAGCAAATTCTTGGCAACTCTTCCCACTGACAGATAATTCCTCTCCCCCTGAATCTGGGCTAACTTTAGTGACCTGCTTGACAATAGGATATGACAGAGTGTTGTTATAGGATTTCTGAAACTGAGTCAGAAGAAGACTTGATGCTTCTACCTAGGTGGCTTGAATTGAATGCTCTGGGGAAATCCAATCACTGTATAATTTGCCCACCTGCTCCAAGACCATCGTGCTATAAGCCTACACCACTCAGAGGAGTCCTGGAGGTTGAGAGGCTGTGTGGAAAGAGAAAAACCAAGGAGCACCAACAGACCAAATCTACAGGTGACAAAGTCATGTAGAAGTATAACTTCTGGCCCCAGCTCACCTCGGGCATCAGAGGTGACCCACCCAGCAGAGCTCTTCCTGACTCACAGGTCCATAAGTAAAATAAAAGGGTTGTTTTAAGCCACTAAGTCTTGGGGAGTTTGTAACACTTCTTAGATAAGTGGAACAGGAAGTACAGCCAAGAGTTTAATGTTTACATGGAAAGGTACTGGTCCAGAGAGGAGAAGCAGGTTCATCCACTGAGGACAGTTTGGTGTGAAAGTTAGAAGCAGGGACTCTAGACTCAATTACCTGGGTTGAAATGATTTGCTCTTGGAGCAAAATTCTTAATCTTAAATATTATAATCCAGTTGTAAAAATTAAATGAAATAACATGCTTGTAAATGAATGGTAGGTAGTAAACACTCAATAAATGTCTACAGTTATGATTACAAGTGGTAACTGATAGCAGATCTGAATCCATGTTCTCTGAATCTGATTGAACACTTCATTGGGAGCTGACCGACAGTGGGGTGTGTATGTGGGTGGAATCAGGTTTTCATCCAGGCTTTGTCACTTCCTAGTTTATATTTCTACAATCAGATTGCTTATCTGCTGCTGCTGCTGCTGCTGCTGCTGCTAAGTCGCTTCAGTCGTGTCCGACTCTGTGCGACCCCAGAGACGGCAGCCCACCAGGCTCCCCCGTCCCTGGTATTCTTCAGGCAAGAACACTGGAGTGGGTTGCCATTTCCTTTTACAATGCATGAAAGTGAAAAGGGAAAGGGAAGTCGCTCAGTCATGTCACTGAGCCTTAATTTTTTCATCTACACAATCAATGTGAATAATAATAGAGTTGTTGTCATACAGATGAACTACAACATCTACTATTCTCCTACTCACAAATGAGTGTGATATGAAATCAAGAGAGAAAGAATACACTGTCAAAGGAGGGCTTGAAAGTTTTATCTCGTGCAGAGAATAGACAAGGTCCATTTGTCCCAATTTTTCTATTTCTAGGGAAGTCCTTTTTATGTGAATTCTCAAAAAAATTAGTTTCAATTATCCAGTTGGAAATCACCAGCAGTTTGATAAAAAATTTAATAGGAATCACGGGCGGTGGTTTCATCCAGTGATGACCGTGTGGCAACAGCATCTGTTACAGGTTCACAGGGAGCCGTTTTCAATATGACACACTCTTTCTCCCCAAATGAAAAATTAATTTAAAAATACCCATCCAAGTTGCAGCCAGAGCAAACATTCCTGGAGTCAAAAATGGTGAAAATACATTCAAAGTAGGTACAGGAGATGGTGCCCTTGTGGCTTAATAGCCATGTCTGCTGTTAAAAATTTAGGCAGGAACAAGTACACATATGGGGGCTTCCGTGGTGGCTCAGTGGTAAAAAATCTGCCTGCAATGCCGGAGACTCAGGTTCGACCCCTGGGCTGTGAAGATCCCTTGGAGGAGCGCATGGCAACTCACTCCAGTATTCTTGCCTGGAGAATTCCAGGGACAGAAGAGTCTGGCGGACTACAGTCAATAGGGTTGCACAGAGTTGGACACGACTGAGGCGACTAAACAGCAGCAGCAGCAGGGCACATACAGGCTTCCATGGTGGCAAAGAAACTGCCTGCAATGCAGGAGACACGGGTTCAATCCCTAGGAGGGGAAGATTCCCTGCGGGAGGAAATGGCAACCCACTCCAGTTTTATTGCCTGGGAAATCCCATGAATAGAGGAGCCTGATGGGCTACAGTCCATGGGATCCCAAAGAGTTGTACATGACTTAGCAGCTAAACAACAGTAGGTACATATATATTTTTTATTACTAAATCAAAAAAATTCCCCTCACTAATAAAGAAAACAAGGAAGAAAGTCTGAGGGTGTATGCATGGGATTTTTGACACCTTTTGAAACTTCACTTACAGAGATTATTGAAGACAGCTGCATGAGTCTAACTCAATGTGTGGACCCACAGTCTCCCTGTACTGTTATTATAGTAGATGATGGAGGTTTACTTAGCAAGATGTATGTGGTCAGCATCCAGGACTAGCCATGCACCTCTTCCTCATTGAGTCCCTGAGTTTCCCCAGATGAGGGTGTGGTCAGGGCTTAACCTTGGCTTCTCTCAGCGTCAGCAGGTCACAAGCCTTATGTCTCATTACTCATAGCCTCTGAATTTGGCTGAGCAAACATTAACCAAGGCAGCTATTTTGCCAGAGCTTTCATTCCTATCAGAGAGAAAGATCTGAAATACTCTTGTAAACTCTGCATGTACCTGGCTTGGGCTTGGGGTGCAGGGGGAGTTTGTGTGAGCCCTTTCAGTCAAAGCATTCCCTGCTTAGTGGGTCCACTTTATTTGTTCCTTGGTCTGTCCATCTGTGTTCAAGCTATGCCAAACCTAGACAGTGTATTAAAAAGCAGGGACATCACTTTGCTGACAAATTTCTGTATAATCAAGCTATGGTTTTTTTCTAGTAGTCATGTAAGGATGTGAGAGTTGGACCATAAGGAAGGCTGAGTGCCAAAGAATTCATGCTTTTGAATTGTGGTCCTGGAGAAGACTCTTGAGAGTCCTTTGAATGGCAAGGAGATCAAACCAGTCAATCCTAAAGGAAATCAACCCTGAATATTCATTGGAAGGACTATTTCTGAAGCTGAAGCTCCAGTGCTTTGGCCACCTGATGTGAAGAGCTGACTCAATGGAAAAGACCCTGATGCTGGGAAAGACTGAAGGCAGGAAGAGAAGGGGATGACAGAGGATGAGATGGTTAGATGGCATCACTGACTCAATGGATATGAATTTGAGCAAGCTCCTGGAGATAGTGGAGAACAGAGGATCTTGGCATGCTGCAGTCCACAGGGTTGCATAGAGTTAGACATGACTTATCGATTGAACAACAGCTGTCCATCTATGTACCTATCTATCCAGCCATCCATTTATTTGCCCAAATATCCATCTTAAATTCTTTGCCTAGAAGCAGAGTTAATAGAATTATAAACTGAAACCTAGAGCTCTGCCCTGGTGAAAGTAGAGAGTGGGAAATGTGGACTCCCTTTCTCTCCCCCACTGGGGGCTCCTGAAGCTCCACTGAACGCTAGGCTCTGAGGAGCACAACATTGACCTTGGCCATTTGTCTAATCCTTAGCTTTCACTTCCAATTTAATTCCCAAGTGTCTATTTAGGTCCTTCTTAAATTATGGCCTGAACATCCAGGAGCCTGTTGGTCAGTATCTCCTGGATGTCCCACAGCTGCTCAGACACAGTACTCCACATGCAAGCCATCACCCTCAAACAAGCAACCTCTGTTCTACTTTTAACTAATGGTACCACTGTCTACCTGTTTACCCAAGCCTGGAATTTAGACTGGTTTCTTATAATATTTCTGTGCTTGAAAAGGTTTAAAAACACTGGACTGTGAGCTCCATTAAGGGATACAGGACTTTGTCTGGCATGACTTTATCTCATAGGGGTTTGGGTCTGGAACCAGCTATACCAATCTCCAGCTGTGTGATTTGTGCAAATTACTTCACCTATCTCGGACTCATTTTTATCCACCACAGAATCGGAGAGTACCTACCCTGATGAGTTTTGAAGGATTAAATGGCATCAGGTCAAATCAGATCAGTCACTCAGTCATGTCCAACTCTTTGTGACCCCGTGAATCACAGCACGCCAGGCTTCCCTGTCCATCACCAACTCCCGGAGTTCACTCAGACTCACATCCATCGAGTCAGTGATGCCATCCAGCCATCTCATCCTCTGTCGTCCCCTTCTCCTCCTGCCCCCAATCCCTCCCAGCATCAGAGTCTTTTCCAATGAGTCAACTCTTCGCGTGAGGTGGCCCAAGTACTGGAGTTTCAGCTTTAGCATCATTCCTTCCAAAGAAATCCCAGGGCTGATCTCCTTCAGAATGGACTGATTGGATCTCCTTGCAGTCCAAGGGACTCTCAAGAGTCTTCTCCAACACCACAGTTCAAGAGCATCAATTCTTCGGTGCTCAGCCTTCTTCACAGTCCAACTCTCACATCCATACATGACCACAGGAAAAACCATAGCCTTGACTAGACGGACCTTTGTTGGCAAAGTAATGTCTCTGCTTTTGAATATGCTGTCTAGGTTGGTCATAACTTTCCTTCCAAGGAGTAAGCGTCTTTTAATTTCATGGCTGCAGTCACCATCTGTAGTGATTTTGGAGCCCAGAAAAATAAAGTCTGACACTGTTTCCACTGTTTCCCCATCTATTTCCCATGAAGTGATGGGACTGGATGCCATGATCTTCGTTTTCTGAATGTTGAGCTTTAAGCCAAGTTTTTCACTCTCCACTTTCACTTTCATCAAGAGGCTTTTGAGTTCCTCTTCACTTTCTGCCATAAGGGTGGTGTCATCTGCATATCTGAGGTGATTGATATTTCTCCCGGCTATCTTGATTCCAGCTTGTGTTTCTTCCAGTCCAGCGTTTCTCATGATGTACTCTGCATATAAGTTAAATAAACAGGGTGAAAATATACAGCCTTGACACACTCCTTTTCCTATTTGGAACCAGTCTGTTGTACCATGTCCAGTTCTAACTGTTGCTTCCTGACCTGCATACAAATTTCCCAAGAGGCAGGTCAGGTGGTCTGGTATTCCCATCTCTTTCAGAATCTTCCACAGTTTATTGTGATCCACACAGTCAAAGGCTTTGGCATAGTCAATAAAGCAGAAATAGATGTTTTTCTGGAACTCTCTTGCTTTTTCCATGATCCAGCGGATGTTGGCAATTTGATCTCTGGTTCCCCTGCCTTTTCTAAAACCAGCTTGAACATCAGGAAGTTCACGGTTCACATATTGCTGAAGCCTGGCTTGGAGAATTTTGAGCATTACTTTACTAGCGTGTGAGATGAGTGCAATTGTGCAGTAGTTTGAGCATTCTTTGGCATTGCCTTTCTTTGGGATTGGAATGAAAACTGACTTTTCCAGTCCTGTGGCCACTGCTGAGTTTTCTAAATTTGCTAGCATATTGAGTGCAGCACTTTCACAGCATCATCTTTCAGGATTTGGAATAGCTCAACTGGAATTCCATCACCTCCATTAGCTTTGTTCATAGTGATGCTTTCTAAGGCCCACTTGACTTCACATTCCAGGATGTCTGGCTCTAGGTCAGTGATCACACCATCTTGATTATCTGGGTCGTGAAGCTCTTTTTTGTACAGTTCTTCTGTGTATTCTTGCCACCTCTTCTTAATATCTTCTGCTTCTGTTAGGTCCATACCATTTCTGTCCTTTATTGAGCCCATCTTTGCATGAAATGTTGCTTTGGTATCTCTGATTTTCTTGAAGAGCTCTCTAGTCTTTCCCATTCTGTTGTTTTCCTCTATTTCTTTGCATTGATCGCTGAAGAAGGCTTTCTTATCTCTTCTTGCTATTCTTTGGAACTCTGCATTCAGATGTTTATATCCTTCCTTTTCTCCTTTGCTTTTCACTTCTCTTCTTTTCACAGCTATTTGTAAGGCCTCCCCAGACAGCCATTTTGCTTTTTTGCATTTCTTTTCCATGGTGATGGTCTTGATCCCTGTCTCCTGTACAATGTCACGAACCTCATTCCATAGTTCATCAAGCACTCTATCAGATCTAGGCCCTTAAATCTATTTCTCACTTCCACTGTATAATCATAAGGGATTTGATTTAGGTCATACCTGAATGGTCTAGTGGTTTTCCCTACTTCAATTTAAGTCTGAATTTGGCAATAAGGAGTTCATGGTCTGAGCCACAGTCAGCTCCTGGTCTTGTTTTTGCTGACTGTATAGAGCTTCTCCATCTTTGGCTGCAAAGAATATAATCAGTCTGATTTCGGTGTTGACCATCTGGTGATGTCCATGTATAGAGTCTTCTCTTGTGTTGTTGAAAGTGGGTGTTTGTTATGACCAGTGCATTTTCTTGGCAAAACTCTATTAGTCTTTGCCCTGCTTCATTCCATATTCCAAGGCCAAATTTGCCTGTTACTCCAGGTGTTTCTTGACTTCCTACTTTTGCATTCCAGTCCCCTATAATAAAAAGGACATCTTTTTTGGGTGTTAGTTCTAAAAGGTCTTGTAGGTCTTCATAGAACCGTTCAACTTCAGCTTCTTCAGCATTACTGGTTGGGGCATAGACTTGGATTACTGTGATATTGAATGGTTTGCCTCGGAAACGAACATAGATGGCATAGTATTAATATTTGCAAAGCCTAGAGCATGTCTGGCATGAAGGAAGTGCTTGGTGAGCTCTGGCTAACCCTTCTCATCAGTTTTGCATCAACAACTCCAGCCAAATGCATCTCAGCTTCGAAGTTCATCTTAAGACCCTTCTTCTCCATGCCTTCTATCACTGTCCTAATTCAGGGTTCCAGACTTTCTGGTCTGGACTATTTAACAACACTCCATTCTGAACAGCCAAACTGATTTCTCTAAAACGCATGTTTTACTGCAATACCTTCAACTTCCTGTGTAAAAACCCTTCAATGACTACCTGTTGCCTACTGGAAAAATCTCCACTTCCTCAGCAAGGAACACTGGGTTGTTCATAAGGTTCTTCTGCTTCCCTCTCTGATCTTAATACCCATACTTCATGCCCTTCCCCTCCCTTTTTTCCTTCCTTCCTTACCTCCTTCCTCCCTCCCTCCCTTCTTTCCTTCCTTCCTTTCTTCTCCTCTCCCTCCTTTCCTTCCTCTCTTCCTTCTATCCTCCTTTCCATAACTCAGTTGAGATTTCCTGAGGTCTTCAATGTGCAAGGATCTCTGTCTGGTACTGGTGTGTGATGGTGAGGAAAACAGTGCCCCTGCCCTCAGGGAGCTCATGTGATAGACAGATTGGAATCCAGACATTGATCAAAGAATCTTGGAACAAGTGTCCAGTCACAGGCTCTGACCATGCTACCTGAAGGGCCTGAAGTGATAGGGATATTTGACCTGGTCGAGGAGGTCACAGATAGATCCTAGAGAAAGTGGTCCTGCATTGACTGAGGAGTTACCCAGGAAAAAGTAAAGGAGAAGGGACTCTGTGTATATTTGTGAGTGTGCATATATGTGCTTGTGTGTGTGTGCATATGTGTGTATGTGCCTTTGTGTGCGTGTGCCCAAGTGTATGTGTGCTACAGTTTGAAGTACTTGCCACTTCTCTAAAGGCCAGCCCACCAACTGAGTTAGAACCTTCAAACTGAACTCAGCCTTCTTTCCCTGTCACCACTGAGATTCCAGCTGACTTGAGGGCAGGCCTGCCTGTCTGACAGGCGGAGAGGCAGGCCTGTCTCGCAGCATCCTCCCTTTAACTTCATAGCACAGCTGCACCTCCACATCTTGGGAACAAAAAAGGAGACTTGAAAGCACTATCCAGAAAATCGATGGCATGGTATTACAACAAGCAAGCATTATCTGGTTGAAATTATCTCAAAAGTTGTTGGTTTTTATATTGTTTGTTATATTAGAGAAATTAAGCCCAATACTAGTTAAAGTCAGTAAAGACAGATTTTATTCAGTACCATTGCAACAGGGGAGACTCATTCAAGCTGAGCTCAACCTTGAATATTGCAAAGGCAGTGGGGATTTACAGCCAGGTGCACAGTAGGGAATCTGGATAGAAAATTACTAAGAGGAGACATCAAAGTGCGGAGGGTAGGGTTTTAACTACACTTACTTAGCAGGGTTCTTGCTAAAACTGGCTGTGCAGGCTAAGGACAGGGCCCAAGGATGAGACTTAGCTGAGAAAGGGCTCAGAGAAGCCTCAGTTTGTTCAAGGGGGAGTCTTTGTAGTTTATTTTTTCCTGTGCACCCACCTCTGTGCTGCCCTTTAGGGTAAAGTACAAGAGAAAATTTGCTGGGAGGTGGTATGTTGGTGTGATGGTATGCATCGTGCACTGCACTGTATTGCTTCTCTTTCTTTTCAACCAAAAGGTAAGAAATCTGAAAATGGCTGCTATCTGCCAAGTGCATATTATATGCAGGGGCTCTGCTAAGCCTCACCTCCACTAATGCTCAATGTGGATAGGCACTAGAATAGCAGAGGCCAAACATAGGCTCTGGACATCGCAGCAATCACTTGATGGGCTGCTTAGCCCTGAGGTCTCAAATTCATGTACCTATTCTCTCCCCTGCTGCAGGGTAAGCACCTTGAATGCAGAACCAAAATCTCCAGGTGTTCCTGACACTAATGCTGGTACATGGCTTATGCCTTGTTCCTTTTCTCTGCTGGGGTCAACCAGAGAGCTGAGTCAGGGTCTCAAGTTTGAATGCCAGAGGGAGAGTCTGACATAGAATGCCTTTATAAAGCATGATGTGTGTGATCATTATCCATGTGTTTATGCATTATGCTTTGTGCAAAGACATCAACTTTATTGAGTCCCCTCCTTCAGTTGAGCTCATTGGTATTTCAGAACTGGGCCAAAAAAAAAAAAAAAAGTGATTATAGGCATCATTACAATAATCAAAAAGCTTTGACAAATATATGCTACCATGTATAAAATAAATAGCTAGTGGGAAGCCACCATATAATACAGCGAGTTCAGCTTGGTGCTCTGTGATGACATACAAAGGTGGGATGAGGAGGGGTTTGGGAAGGAGGTTCAAGAGGGAGGGGATATATATATACACACAGCTGATTCACATTGTTGAACAGCAGAAACTAACACATTGTAAAGTAATTATACTACAATTAAAAAAAAAGAAAGAAAGAAAAGTCATTGTTCGTCTCCTGTTTCTTGTGGCCTGCTAGTGCCTGCTGCCATACCAAGGATGCCTTCCAGTAGGAGATCATATCCTAGGATGCTAACAAGCTCTTTGATTAAAAGAAGGAGAGGTGCTGAGGTGGAACGCATGAGAGAAGATTCTCAGGGAGGTGACATGCTTGCACTGTGTGCTCTATGGGGTCAAATGCTCTGGCCCTCATCCAACAGCCTGGGCAGCTGGGATGTGCACGAGAGCAAGACTGCTTGCTCAGTTCTGACCATCTCTGACAGAGCAGCAGAGGGAAGCTGTAGAGCAAAGGTGGAAGGGGGTCTTCAGGCTATGCCTTCTCCTCTCTGAGGAAGTGATATGTGAGCAGAGACCTGGATGAAGCAAGGGAGTGCTTCATGTGTGTATCCCAAGGGGAAGCCAGACATCTAGGCAGTGAAATGCTCACATACCCACCTGCAGGTTGGCAGGCTTTTATCTTCCTACTGTTTGTAGAATGCCCATGACATTGGCCTAGCAGACAGCATCTAATGTGACTTGCATGATCCCTACTTTTTGGTATGCACGCATTGGTGTATTTCCCTCTCCTGAATGGAGACAGGACCTGTGGCTTGTTCCAACCAATAGAACACAGTGAGGATGATGGGGTGCCACTTCTGTTATTTTGTTCTGGGACATTGCAGAGGCTATAGGATGTCAACCCTGTGATTACATCACATTACATAAGACTTTGTCTTGTGAGAGTCACTCTTGCTCTCCTGTTGCCCTGAAAGAAGCAAGCAGACATGTGAGGGAGCCCATGTGGCAAAGAATGCAGTCCTATAACCACAAGGAATTCAATGGTGCCAGTAACCTGAGTGAGCTTGGGTGCAGACTCCTCCCAGCTGAGCCTTCAGATGAGAAGGCAGCCCAGCCAGCACCATGATAACAGCCTGGTGAGATCCTGAAGCAGAGAACCTGGCTAAGCTATGCTCCTAGACTCCTGACCCACAGGGAGTATGAGATAACATGGATTGTTGTACCTAAATGTCTACTGACAGAGGAATGGATAAAAAAGATGCGGTGCATATATACAATGGACTATTACTCAGCCATTAAAAAGAATGATATAATGCCATTTGCAGCAACATGGGCGGACATAGAGACTGTCATACTGAGGAAAGGAAGACAGAGAAGGAGAAATACCATATGACAGACTTCCTTTATATGCAGAATCTAAAAAGAAATGGTACAAATGAACAAATGAACTTATTTACAAAACAGAAACAGACTCACAGAGAAAAAATTTATGGTTGCCAGGGGGTAAGAAGTGAGGAAAAGGAGTTAGGGAGTTTAGGATTGACGTGTAAACACTGCTACATTAAAAATGGATAACCACCAGTGACTTATTGGATAGCACAGCAAACTCTGCTCAATGTTATGTGGCAGCCTGGATGGGAGGGGAGTTTGGGGGAGAACGAATACATGTATCTATGTAACAGAAGTAGATAACCAGTGCAGTTAATATCCCAGGCCCTGAACATTTTCTTCTGCTCTGCAGTGAGGAAACGTGTCTGATGGCAATAATTGGGATGGGGAGCAGAAGGCTCCGGTACTGACCACAACTCAGGGCTGCATTATGGCTTTCATCAGCCCTGGGTACTTTTGTCACTTTGGGCTTTATCATTTATTATTTTTAAAAATTGAGAATTATGATGTTTTATGCCTGCCTTTTTATAAAGATAGACTTCCTGTGGTTTAGATGGTAAAGAATCTACCTGCAATTCAGGAGACCAGGGTTCAGTCCCTGGGTCCTGAAGATCTCCTGGAGAAGGGAATGGCTACCCACACCAGTATTCTTGCCTGGAAAATTCCATGGACAAAGGAGTCTGGTGGGCTACAGTCTATGGGGTTGCAAAGAGTGGGATAAACCTGAGGGACCAACGCTTTTACAAAGATAAATATAATGCATGATGAGTCCATTACTATTTTATTTTTCTTCTGATTAAAAAAATGAGAACATTTTCATGGGTTCTTAAATGTCTGTTCGATACCCAGTATATACCTAGGATGCCTGATGGATAAATCACCTTGGCTGCAACCTCCCCAGTCTGTTAGCCATTTCAGAATTTTCAGTAGATTGAATGAGGAAATGAAGATAAAATAAGCACAGGATAGATAAAGTAGAAAATGGGAAGGAGAGGAAGAAATGGAGAGCATTCTGTCTCAACAAATATTTACTAAAAATGTAGCCTTTCCCTTATCCAAGGGAATCTTCCCAACCCAGGGGTCAAACTGGGGTCTCCTGCATTGAAGATGGATTCTTTACCAACTGAGCTATGAGGGAAGCCCTAAAAGATGGAAGGTGGTAAGATGGAAGGCAATACGGGCCAAAGGAAAGAAAAGGGGACAAATCATTCAGGAAAAGAAAAGATTCTGTTCCAGAAATTATTTGTTCAATTGCTCATTGTTTGGCTCATTTGTTTCACAAACATTTTATTGAGTTATAGGTCATGCGTGAGAGATATAAATGTTTATAAGAAGTGGTCTCTGCCTTTGAGAAACTCATGAGCTAGTGTAGAAGATAAATGATTTTAATACCATGTGGTGAGGGCTATCATCAATGCATATTCAATAGGGCTGCCTGGGTGTAAAACCTGGTTCTAGCATACAGTTCCTGAGCCTAGGCGCTGTGGAAATTTTGGGCCAAATGATCCTTTGTTATAGGCTGTCCTGTGCATCGTAGGATGTTTAGCAGCATCTGTGGCTTCTACTGTCTGAGTACCAATAGCATCCCCCTCCATCCTCCAGTGTGACTACTAAAAATGTTTCAAGACATTGCTAAATGTCCCCAGGGAGAGAAATTTGTCCCTGATTGAACCACTGCTTTAGAGTTGACAGTGTGATCTAAAGTGAAGTATTTAATTTGTCAATGCTTCAGTTTCCTAATTTATAAATTAGGGACAAAATTGGACCTATATCATAGGCTTATGTTTGTTGTTTAGTCTCTATGTTGTGTCTGACTCTGCAAACCCATGGATTGTAGCCCACAGGGATCCTCTGCCCGTGGGATTTCCCAGGCAAGAATACTGGAGTGGGTTGCCATTTCCTTCTCCAGGGGATCCTCCCTACACAGGGATCAAACTCATGTCCCTGCACTGGCAAGCAAGTTCTTTACCTCTGAGGCACCTGGAAGCCCCTCAGAGGCTTAGCAAAAGGATTAAATGAGATGATGTGTGCACAACTCTTAGAATATCAACTGGCACATAGGAAGTACCCAAGAAATGTAAGAGGCGATTGGTGCCATTATTGCAGAGAAAGCCTGGAGCACATGGTTTGGATTGGGCCAGAGCCTGCACTTGATGATGATCTGGGTATATAATCTATGTGTTGAAGGGCTTTGGGGTGTAAGACACATGCATGTTGACTGGATGAGTGATTGCCGATTATGGGAAGCCCTGAATACCTGCAGAAGAAATCTGAGCTCTGAGTCAGGAGGTGAGAGGGATCTTGAAGGTTTCTGAGCTGTGTTTAGTGGGGAGTAGAGATTTCTCAGGGACCTGTACAGGGAGGCCCTTCTGCTGCCATTGTGCCATCAGAGAGGGCATTTGCTAATGGTTCCTTGAAAACCTGATCCATCCAGGGCTGCCCAGACTGCTTGCTGTGGCTTCCCAGCAGGTGGACCTGGAGTTCTTCTGCCAGGAAGGGAGTGGATCAGAGCACTGTGGGCCTGGTGCTGCTCTCAGGAATCTCCATTCTCCTAGTTAACAGGACGGGGAGAAAGCAGTGTTACTGTTTACAACAGAAAATCAGCCCTCAAGGGTGAATCCTGTATTCAGTTCTGCAAAAGAAAATAGCATTTTCCCTCACTTTCTGGGGAAAAAATTGCTACTGAGTCTGTTTTTCTCCCCCTACTCCTGGCCAGAGTCTTAATTATTTCCTTCACTGTTCAATCTTTTAGTCCTGGTTAAGACAGCCTGCTTTCTACTCCATCACCACCCTAATCCAAGTTCTTAGTTTTTACACTTTTCTCAGTGACTCACTCAAAGCAAGTGGGCAGCCTTTAGAAGCTAGGGAAAAAACAAAACAAAACAAAAACAGATCACCCCTGGAACCCACATAGAGGACGCAGCCCTACTTGAAGCCTTGATTCTATCCGGAGAGATTCATTTCAGCCTTCTCATCTCAGAATTGTATAAGATAGTATGTTTTTACCATTTTTAGTCAAAGAGTTTGTGACCATTTGTTATAGCAACAACACAGAAACTAATACACCAACCCTTATATCACTGATGAGGAGACAGAGGTTCAGAGAAGTGCTGAGGTGGTTTGCTCATGATCACGTAGCGGGTGAGGGAGAATCCTGAGACACAAACAGTTCTGACCCCAAAGCTCATGTTTGTTTTGAGACACCTGGCTGGAAACAGTCTTTTTCAGACACAGGTGGGGACCCAACTAACTATGGACTTGTCTCATGTTACACCATCAGTTCTCTCAAATGTAAACAAGCACGTGAAAGAACAGAAACCATTCAGCTTTGAAGATCAACTCTCAAAGCTAGGGCCAGTTACAGAAGGGGATTTGCGTGTTTAAGGTTCTTAGTAATTTATGGCTATGAGCTCTTTCATTTGGGGATGTTTAGAATGTGGTCAAGGTCATGGCCACATTTAGGTTTGCCCTGTAATATAGGGGTGTGTCTATGGTCCTGAATCTAGTTTGCCTCTAAATACAAGGGTACATGCAAATTGCCTAGTACATCATAGGTGCTTAGCAAACGTGCATCCTTTCTCCATCCAGCAAATCTGTGTTTCCTAAGGAATGGATGAAGAGAGACAATGAAAGGATAGGATCCATTCTCATTGACAGAAAGACAACTCAAATGATACTTTGTTTTCAAGTGGAGGATAATTGCTTTACAATGTTGTGATGATGTGTGTTATACTGGATCAATGTTGTGATGATTTGCGCTACAGCAGATTACATCAATGCAAACCAGTTAAAATTGTATATATCTCCTCCCTCTTGAGCCCCCCTCCTCCACCATCACCACCATTCCACCCCTCTAGGTTATCAAAGCACTCCAGGCTGGGCTTCCTGTGTTACATAGCAGTTTCCACTAGCTATCTCTTTACACCTGCTAGTGTATACATTGGAGAAGGAAATGGCAACCCACTCCAGTGCTCTTGCCTGGAGAATCCCAGGGACGGGGGAGCCTGGTGGGCTGCCGTCTATGGGATTGCACAGTGTCAGACACGACTGAAGCGACTTAGCAGCAGCAGCAGCAGCAGTATATATAAATGTTAGTGCTAGTTTTTGATATGTTTAAGATTTATTTTGATGTGCACCATTTTTAAAAAAAGTCTTTATTGAATCTGTTACAGTTTCGGTTTTGTTTTATGTTTTGTTTGTTTCAGCCCTGAGGCATGTGGGATCTCAGCTCCCTGTTGTTGCTGCTCAGTCGCTAAGTTGTGTCCCACTCTTTGTGACCCCATGGCCTGCAGCACACCAGGTTCTCTGTTCTTCATTATCTTCCAGAGTTGGCTCAAATCCATGTTCATTGAGTCGGTGATGTTACCTAACCATCTCATCCTCTACTGCCCTCTTCTCCTTTTGCCTTCAATCTTTCACAGCATCAGGGTCTTTTCTAAGGAATCAGCTCTTCACATCAGGCGGCCAATGTATTGGAGCTTCAGCAATAATCCTTCCAATGAATATTCAGGGTGGATTTCCTTTAGGATTGACTGGTTTGATTGCCGTACCGTCCAAGGGACTCTAAAGAGTCTTCTCCAGCACCACGATTTGAAAGCATCAGTTCTTTGGCACTCGGCCTTCTTTGTGGTCAGAGTGTCACATCTGCATGTACATGACTTCTGGAAAAACCGTAGCTTTGAGTACATGGACCTTTGTTGGCAAAGTGATGTCTCTGATTTTTAATACATTGTCTAGGTTGTCCAAGATTTGTCATAGCTTTCTTTCAAAGAACACAGGTCTTTAAATTTCATGGCTGCAAACACCGTCCATGGTGATTTTGGAGCTCAAGAAAATAAAGTCTGTCACTGTTTCCACATGTCCCCCTTCTATTTGACATGAAGTGATAGGACTGAATGCCATGATCTTAGTTTTTTGAACGTTGAGTTTTAAGCCAGCTTTTTCACTCTCCTCTTTCATCTTCATCAGGAGATTCTGGTTCCTCTTCACTTTCTGCCATTAGAGTGGTATCATCTGCATATCTGAGGATGTTCTAAATGCTGTTTCTTGACCCATATGCAGGTTTCTCAGGAGGCAGGTAAGGTGGTCTGGTATTGCCGTCTCTTTTAAGAATTCCATAGTTTGTTGTGGTTCACACAGTAAAAAGTCAAAGGCTTTAGGGTAGTCATTGAAGCAGTAGATGTTTTTCTAGAATTCCCTTGCTTTTTCTATGATCCAGTGAATGTTGGCAATTTGATCTCTGATATCGCTTCCTTTTCTAAACCCAGATTGTACATCTGGAAGTTCTCGGCTCACATACAGCTGAAGCCTAGCTTGAAGGATTTTGAGCATAACCTTACCAGCATGCAACATGAGCACAATTGTATGGTAGTTTGGACACGATTTGGTACTGCCCTTCTTTGGCATTGGAATGAAAACTGAACTTTTCCAGTCCTGTGGCCACTACTGAGTTTTCAAAATTTGCTGGCATATCAAGTGCAGCCCTTTAATGGCCTTGTCTTTTAGGATTTGAAATAGTTCAGCTGGAATTCCATCACCTCCACTAGCTTTGTTTGTAGTAATGCTTTTTAAGGCCCACTTGACCTCACACTCCAGGATGTCTGGTTCTAGGTGAGTAACCACACCATAGTGGTTATCTGGGTGATTAAGACTTTTTTTGTATAAAACCTCTGTGTATTCTTGCCACCTTTTCTTAATCTCTTCTGCTTCTGTTAGGTCCTTACTGTTTCTGTCCTTCATCACGCCTATCCTTGCATGAAATGTTCCCTTGATATCTCCATTTTTTTTCTCTTGAAGAGATCTCTAGTATTTCCTATTCTATTGTTTCCTTTACTTCTTTACATTGTTCATTTAAGAGGCCTTCTTATCTCTTATTGCTATTCTCTGGAACTCTGCATTCAGTTGGGTATATCCTTTCCTTTCTCCCTTGCTTTTTGCTTCTCTTCTTTTCTCAGCTATTTGTAAAGCCTGCTCAGACAATCACTTTGCCTTCTTGCATTTATTTTTCTTTGAGATGGTTTTGGTCACTGCCTCCTGTATGATGTTATGAACCTCCATCCATAATTCTTCAGGCACTCTGTCCATCAGATCTAATCCCTTGACTCTATTCATCACTTCCACTGTATAAAGTATTTGATTTAGATGATAGTCAGAAGACCTAGTGGTTTTCCCTACTCTCTTCAGTTTAAGTTTGAATTTTGCAATAAGGAGATGATGATCTGAGCCACAGTGGGCTCCAGGTCTTGTTTTTGCTGACTATATGGAGCTTTTCCATCTTTGGCTGCAAAGAATATAATCAATCTGATTTCAGTGTTGACCATCTGGTGGTGTCCATGTGTAGGGTCATCTCTTGTGTTGTTGGAAGAGGATGTTTGCTATGACTAGTGTGTTCTCTTGGCAAAACTCTGTTAGCCTTTGCCCTGCTTCATTTTGTACTCCATGGCCAAACTTGCCTGTTACTCCAGTATCTCTTGAATTCCTACTTTTGCAGTCCGATCCTCTATGATGAAAAGGACATCTTTTTTTTTTTTGGTATTAGTTCTAGAAGGTCTTGTAGGTCTTCATTTGAAGAAGAACTGGTCAACTTCATCTTCTTCAGCATCAGTGGTTGGGACATAAACTTGGATTGCTGTGTTGCTGAATGGTTTGCCTTGGAAACAAACCAAGATCATTCTGTCATTTTTGAGATTGCACACAAGTATTGCATTTCAGGCTCTTTTGTTGACTATGAGAGCTACTTCATTCCTTTTATGGGATTTTTTGCCCATAGTAGTAGATATAATGGTCATTGAAGTTAAATTCACCCATTCCTATCTATTTTAGTTCACTGATTCCTAGAATGTCGATGTTCACTCTTGCCATCTCCTGCTTGGCCACCTCCAATTAACCTTGATTCATGGACCTAACATTCCAGGTTCCTATGCAATATTGTTCTTTACAGCATCAGACTTTACTTTTGCCACCAGATACATCTACAGCTGAGTGTCATTTCTGCTTTGGCCCAGCCTCTTTGTTCTTTCTGGGAGTATTTGTAATTGCTCTCTTCTTTTCCCTAGTAGCATATTGGGAAACTTCCAACCTAGGGGCTCATCTTCCAGTGTCATATCTTTTTGCCTTTTCATACTCTTCATGGGGTTCACACAGCAAGAATACTAGAGTGGTTTGCCAGTCCCTCCTCAAGTGGAACACATTTTGTCAGTTCCCTGACCAGGGATCAAACCCACACCTCCTGCATTGGAAGGCAAAGTCTTAACCAATGGTCTGCCAAGGAAGTCCCTCAAATGATTCGTTAATGATGGGCTAGGCTTTGGTATTTCTTCTAGAAATATGCTTCAGGGAGGAAGGGATTTTTTTGCATTTTTTATTTCTCTGCTGTGTACTTAGTACCTGGTCCTTGTATATTTTTCTTTAAAAAATAAATGTGACTATGATTTTAGACTAAGAGTCTCATGGACATGGATTCAAGTTCTAGTTTTGTGACTTTCTTGCTCTTATCTTCTCTAAATTTTGTCAGTTTCCTCATTATATTGGGAAAAAATATTACTTTTTTTTTAGTACCTTTTGGCGTTTGAGACCAGATACATAACTATTTCACTTAATATTTTTTTGTAATGATGATTTATAAGACATTACTATGTGGTAAATATTGTATTGGGTAAATGTAAGCATGAGCTCATTGATCCACTCAAAAGCCATGAGGCTCAGGGAAGTGAAGTAACTCACTCAAGGTCACATACATAAAGTGGCAGAGCTATCTCACTGCAAAATCTGGACTTTTGTCTATTGCTTAGAGTGTAAATTATTCATGGGTAGGGAGACTTGCCTTGTGCATGGTCTTTAAGAGCATCCATGCATTTAATAGCACTTGATGGGGTCTCAAAAGGACATACCCCTAAACTTCATGTAAAGCTCACCCACCCATATATTATTTATTAGTCTGTTGTCACAGGTCTGACTCTCCATATGCAAACTCATTCTCTTAACTTCATTTTATGTTCTGAGCCCTCAGTCTTTCCTGGCTTCCTTCATGCTTTGCAGATCATATTGCAGTTCTCGTGGCTTGAGCAGCATCAAGGCATTTTGGTGAGAGGTTTTTCATCTGGTCCCTTGTCAACTGTCTATATATATTGCCTTTGAACCATCCATGAACCCAAGTGGAGGTGTATGAGAGCCCATCCTCCTGCATGTACCACTTCTGGGCCATAGCCCTCTTCTCTCCCAACTCTCTCTCCTCTCCCCATAGGGGCTGGTCCTCTTAGCTCTAGTGACCCTCATACAGACCCTGTCTCTTGTTTCTCTTTCCTTCTCTCCAGGGAATCCTTCTTTAACCTGGAAGAAATCCTTCCTCACCCAAGTTTATATTTCTGCTTTACTTGTAAATCCACTAAGAGTTTCAGATCAGATCAGTCACTCAGTCGTGTCCGACTCTTTGCGACCCCATGAATCGCAGCACACCAGGCCTCCCTGTCCATCACCAACTCCTGGAGTTCACTGAGACTCATGTCTATCGAGTCAGTGATGCCATCCAGCCATCTCATCCTCTGTCGTCCCCTTCTCCTCCTGCCCCCAATCCCTCCCAGCATCAGAGTCTTTTCCAATGAGTCAACTCTTCGCGTGAGGTGGCCCAAGTACTGGAGTTTCAGCTTTAGCATCATTCCTTCCAAAGAAATCCCAGGGCTGATCTCCTTCAGAATGGACTGGTTGGATCTCCTTGCAGTCCAAGGGACTCTCAAGAGTCTTCTCCAACACCACAGTTCAAGAGCATCAATTCTTCGGTGCTCAGCCTTCTTCACAGTCCAACTCTCACATCCATACATGACCACATGAAAAACCATAGCCTTGACTAGATGAACCTTTGTTGGCAAAGCAACGTCTCTGCTTTTCAATGTGCTATCTAGGTTGGTCATAACTTTCCTTCCAAGGAGTAAACGTCTTTTAATTTCATGGCTGCAGTCACCATCTGCAGTGATTTTGGAGCCCAGAAAAATAAAGTCTGACACTGTTTCCACTGTTTCCCCATCTATTTCCCATGAAGTGATGGGACTGGATGCCATGATCTTCGTTTTCTGAATGTTGAGCTTTAAGCCAACTTTTAGGTCTTAGCAATAAAAACAAAGCTAGGAAGATGTGGGCTCCTTTTCTCCTGTTGTTTCCTATGTGCCTTCCTTATGGCATTGGTCATGAGAAAGGGAAAATATATGATGAAGAAGAAGGAGAAATTTCTTAGGTTGATATCTCCAGATAACACCCAGACACACAACAACTCTTTGCTAAATACTTACTGTGTCCTGGGCTCCAGGCCCAGTGCTGACATGTGACAATGAATAAGGAAGATGTGATCCTTGATACGATAATCTGGGAGAGGAGACTGAAATCAAAGAAATGTTAATTCATTTATGTTTAATTCTGTAACTATTTAAGGCCTTTAGAAGCAAGAGTATATAAAACAGATAAATTGTGGTATGTGCCAAGAAGAAATGACTAGCATGCTGACATAAGAGCAAGAAGGAGAAGAGGGACCTAGTTTAAACACAGTGATCAGAAAAGGTCTCTCTTAGAAGATGATATTTAGGCAATATTTATGGGATGAAAAGGAGTCAATATACCAAGAAACGGACTTTCCAGGCAGAGGGACCAGCATGTGCAAAGGTCCTGAGGCAGGAAATACTTTGTAATATTCAAAGAACTGAAAAATTGTTAGTGTTGGCAGCAGCATAAAATTAGACTGGCAGTATTGCTATTATGCTGCCTAAAAAAACTTATTTGGGATAAACAAAAGAAGTTGCAATCTCTTTAATGTTCTGGGGATTTAGAAGAAGGAAGTAGGTTTTGTAGTTGAATTGTAACTATCTCCAAACCTCAATGTTCTATGATACTGTGGTCCTTCTATCCTGTGCTCCCCAATGCAAGGAACTTAGGAGGGGTTGATTTAAGGAGCTGGAGAAAACAGCACTCTAGAGTTCCTTGAGGGCTAAAACTCCTTGATGGTGATCTGTTTCTGGGGAAGCATCTTGCAACACACTTTAAGTCCCTTTTTTGAGTCCTGATGATAAGGACCAGGTCCCTTTGCTTTCCTCTGCATAGTTTGGAGAAGCCAGGACTGGGCAGTATAACTTCAAGTCATCTTTCTTTCTTTCAGACTCAATTTGGTGGAAAAATTTTCGCCTCCCTTATTTAAACTCCCTGACTTCCCATCACTATCTCGAAAAATGGCTTGGGTTTCCATGGTTCTGTAGTTCTTTTAAGAGTTAGACTTTCATATTCTCTACTTTTTAAAATATTTACTTAAATTATTTGGCTGTACTGGATCTTCATGCAGGATCTTAGTTGTACCATGTGGGATCTAGTTCCCTGACCAGGGGTCAAACCAAGGCCTCCTGCATTGGGAGAATTGAGTCATAACCACTGGACCACCAGGGAAGTCCCCATGTTCTCTCTTTACAAGAGCTACAAAGACTAAAGCTTGAGTATTTTCTCATAATGTTGACTGTGCCATTTTAGAGTCAGATCATCAGAATGTACTTGTTCCAATCAGGATTTAACTGAAGAGTTTGTGGAGGGCAGTGAGTCTGCAGTCTCTGCTCTGAATTTCCTTGAGGGTAAAGACAAGTTGCCCGGCTTCTCTTCTCTCTGCCCACTGTCCTCAGGCAGCCTGGGGCAGTAGGATGAAGGATTCCTGTAACTGTTCAAAGGGGAAACTTTATGTTTGAAGATCTTATTGAAGTCTCTAGTCCTGGCTGGAGGTTCCTCACACAAGGGCTTCCCTCATTCTCCCTCTATCTGACTCTCCCATGGGGGGTGAGCCAGTCTGCTCTTCACTGGACATCATGGAAAACCTCTCTGTCATTGGCTGGAGAGGACCCTTTCTTCTTGGTCTACTTTTCTTTCTTGGCTTTGCTTAAGCAGCAAAGTCTGCTGAAGTGGCTGGTGCCATCTGCAGGGCTTCTCAGTGTTATTTAAAGAACCAAACTCCATTTCCATCACAGTCATATTCACTTCCACATCTGGATACCTCCCCAGTTGGTTTCATAGTAATCATTATGCACGTTTTCTAGAGTGCCATGTAAACTTCTAGGCAAGTGAGTCCCACTCACTCACCCCCAAATGGGCTTTGTTACAGAGGACCTGAAGGAACACTGCCTGGTCTGGTTGTCAGGAAGGCTCTTACTGGTTTGTGGGCTTTTGAAACCATGTGCTGTATCTCCAACACTCTTAGGATACCTTCTAAGTGAGATTCAGAGGACATCCTGATACCATACAAATAGGCATGTAAATTATACCTGGTGCTATATAAGTTAGGGTCACTTTTGAAAGTGAAAGAAAATGTTGTAAATGATTGTACAGGGACACCAGGCATGAACCAGGACTGTCTTGGGCAAATTGGGATATGTGGTCGCCATATGAGTCACCTGAATCCTCGGCAGCCATTCCTAAGTGTGATCTCCTGCTTTTGAAGTTAGTGCATCTCAGAGACAGGAGACATGGGTTCAAGTCCATCCCTACCTCACACCAGTGTATCGCCTCTGACATGTCAGTGAACCTCGCAAGCTCTGTATCAACTTTTCTCCTGGAGAAAAGTCTAAAAGTGTAATGGATCCAGGAGAGGAGATGAGATTAACACTGCCAGTTGCCAGGCAATGGGGGAGTATAGACAACAAGCAAGACCAGTGGTGGTGTGCTGGGATGTTTTGTGTGCTGTGACATGGCTGTCTTAAGGCACGGGGAACTGAGAGGAGAGACATCTATACCTACCCGGGGAGAGGGCAGAAAAAGGGTGATGGGGAGGGAGGTGTTAAAGAAGGATTTCTAGATGGATAGTGAAGCATAAGCCCAGCACTGAAGAATGACTAGGAGATTTTTTAGGAAAAAGATCAGAGAAGGAAAAAAAGAGAACAAGGCACACAGAAGGGACAGAGTTGACAAAGACCAAGCTGAAAAAGAAGATGGCATGTCTGATGAACTGCCAGGAGTTCAGAATGCCCATGGCATTAAATGTGACATAGAGGAAGATTCTAGAACATATGAAAAAATTCTGGAAAAGAGGCAAGCAGACATATATCCTGAAGGCCCTTGAATGCCTCCCAAGGAAGGCTTGGATTTCATCCAAAGGATGATGGGGTGCTTTGATACCTGTCCATGTGCAGCTCCCCCAACAGGAAATAGAAACCATGGTGGCAAAGACATGACATCTTGTTTTCCATGTGTTCTTAGAAGTCCTGTGCCTGGTATACAGCAGGTGCTTAGTAAGTATGTGTCAAGAGAATGGGTAGATTGCAGGGTATTAAGCAAGGGGCTGAACATGATTTTCCTTTAAGAAATGTCACATAGATGCAGAGTGGGGAGTGGATGTGAGAGGTGGGGACCCAGGAAATGAGAAATCAGGCAGCTGTTGCAGCCACCAAGAGCCAGTTTGGCAGGACCTGAGGGAACAATCACCTTTTACCATTTACCATGCTACTCTGGGGGAGAAGCATGCGTCATACTCTGAAATTCACGCATAAATATTCGAGTGGTAATGGAGCTCCTCTGCAAAAGTCCCTTTCCTCCTCAAGAGCATTGTGAACACAGTGTTCAGCATGCTGTTTGCAAATCCAGAGCATCTTGTTGCTGAAAAGGAGACATGAGAAAATCTGGTTAGTTTCATGGGATGCTGTTTTTGGAAATCCCAACACAAAGGACCCTGAAGATGGGTGAAATGGTATCCCAAACCGCAGCACGATGGAAAGGAGAAGAGTCCGCACAAGGATCAGTTCTGCATTAGGAATATTAACCACAAAGAATGACAACGTAAGGCTAAGTATGAGCAAACATCCCTGAGGCACGAAAACCAGAGCGATTCAGGTCAAAACAGTGCATTTTCTAGGATGACACAAGGGACAGGACAAAGCCAAGGACAAAGTTGTATCTGGTGTTCCCAGAGGGTCTGTCCTGCAGTGATTTTATACTTTGGTCAAAGGCTGAGTAAGAAGAGTAGCTTGCCCTGTGTGAGGTGCTGGACTGCGCACAAATGAGTTCTTAGTTTCCCACTGAGGTTAAACTTAGTACTTTCTAAACGGCTTTGTTGGGGTCTTGTGTTATAGATGGTTGTAAAACCTTGTTTATTTATTCAGGCAAATTGGCAGCAAGGCCAATCTGAATTGCTGCAACAGCCCGAACTGGCTAATTGTTTAAATGGCACACGTGAAACATTTGTTCATTAATACTTCAGGTTCTTATTGAGCACCAACTTCGAGAAAGCCCAAAGCTGGACTCTGGGAATCAAGAGTAAACAAAATATTAATAAATGCAGCCTCTCTGCTCAGGAAGCTAAGAGTCTAGCATAAAAGGTAAACAGTGATCACATCGTCATCCAAATCAATCTATAATTAAACGGTGATCACTGCCACAAGGGAACAGTTCAGAGAGCTAGGACATCATCAAGCATGAACAGTGACTAGAGTTTGTGAGTGGGGACAGCGTTCAGAGCAGGCAACTCCAATGCTCGGACATTTGAGCCAGCACACACTGTGAATCCAGTTAATAGGTAAGCTGAGGAAGAACATTTCAAGAGCCAGCCAAGTTTGTGTCCATCAGTAGGTGAGATGTGATTGGAGGCAATGGTTTTTAAGCAAAGAAATCACAAAATGCTAAAAAAACATGTTACCTTTAGTATATTCAGTATGCATATCTTAACATTGTTGTTGTTATTATTTTTCTTTGCTCAAGCTGTATTATCAGTTCCCAATTGTTGACAGTGAGTTAATGATCTTTCCGTTATTGTTGTTGTCCAGTTGCTAAGTCACGTCCCACTATTTACGACTCCATGCTCTGCAGCACACCAGGTTTTGCTGTTCTTCACCATCTCCCCGAGTTTGCTCAAACTCATGTCCATTGAGTGGGACTCTCATACTCTGTCACAGTATACTCTGTCACCCCTTTCTCCTCGTGCCCTCAGTCTTTCCCAGCATCAGGTCTTAAGTTATTAATTCAGCTATTTTGTGTTGAACTTCTGATTGCCTACCATTTATCAGCCATTGGGCCAGCTACTTAGGACTTGCAGAGGTAAATAAATATTCCCATTGCTCTATATTAACTAATGTCCTAATAAGAGAGCTCTAACATAGAAGTGTTCTCCAGCATTTCAATCAGCTGAACATCTGTGAACACTATTTTCCATAACTAGGAGGTAACAATACAGGTTAATTATTAAATTATTAAATAATTATTAAAAAACAAATGCTGTGTAATACCTCCCTAACTGACTTTGCTACCTGTGGAAGATTTTCAGTCTAAGGCATGTTCTTCATTTGTTCAAAACGGAGATCAACTGTATATACACACACACACACAATGAGACCAGTGCCTTCCAAAATGAGACTATCTCTTTGTTACAATCAGGTCTGGAGGGTGATTCTTCCTATAGAATAGCCCAGACCCTTAAGAGTAGAAAATTCACCTGCTACATTCCTAATATCATGCTATCTACCCAGAAGTGTTTAAAAGTAAATTACTAGGAATTTTCTGGTGGTCCAGTGGTTAAAACTTTGCCTTCCAATGCAAGAGGTAAGGGTTTGATCCCTAGTCGGGAAGTTAAGATCCCATATGACTCTCAGCCAGGAAACCAAAACATAAAACAAAAGCAGTATTGTAACAAATTCAATAAAAGCTTTAGAAATGGTCCACATCAAAAAGAAAATATCTTAAGAAAAAGTAAATTACAGTGGGACTTCTACAGAGGTGACAAAGTAGCATGGTGTTTGTAGGCGGGAGGGTTTGTATAAGGAATATGATAAATAAGGATGGGGATCCACATTAAAACACACTCAGATTTTGGTTATGTTGAGGCAATGGACCGTGGCAGTGGCCGGGTGGGGAGGCTGGGAAAGCAATTCATCCATTGGTAGTTTTTAGCAGGCGAGTGACATAGTCTAAAGGAAAAGTAATATTCCTTCAAATTTGATTCTATGCTCCTGTGTTGGAGTAAATGAAGTTCAGCTCTGTCCTCCACACCATGAAGGTTGCATGATTAACGTGTCTGTTAGAGCTTTGTGGATGTAAGCGATAGAAACTAACTGGCTAACTTAATAGAATGGAATTTATTGTACGTTATATAAGCTGTAGCTCACAGAGTGGAAGGCAGAGCTGAAGAATGGGCCTTGGGAAGAGCAGAAACCATGGAAGCTGTGAGAATCCAGGAAGCAGGAACCAGTGGACACACAGGTGGTCTTTCCAGGGTGTCACCATCAGGATGGAGCATCCCCAGCTGTCTTCTGCTCTGGTATTCAGATGGCCAGGAGCAAGCTCTAAGTGGTCCACCTCAGGTCAGTGGAAGTCAGGTTGTCTTGACAGATAGTGACATCAGGGCTTCTTGCCAGATTTGAGACAGTACGTCTTCAATGGAAGATCAAGGTTCTATTATCAAAGAGGCAACATCATCTGGTAACCACCTTAGTGGCCAGCAAACTTTGGCAGTCTTTCCAGGTGGTGCAGTGGTAAGGAATCCACCTGACAACGCAGGAGACACATGAGATGTGAGTTCGATTCCTGGGTGGGGAAGATCCCCTGGAGGAGGAAATGGCAACCCACTCCAGTATTCTTGCCTGGAAAATTCCACAGACAGAGGGTCCTGGTGGTTTACAGTCCATGGGGTCGTAAAGAGTCAGACAAGACAGCACGGCACAACAGGAAACCTTGGCCAGGCCAACATCTAATTCGGTTCACTCTGCTACAACTCATCCTTAGATCTGTCCAAGAGGGACCATCAACATAAAGACCGTGTTTTCTGTTTGTTTGGGTTTTATAAGGAAGCATTTTGAATGTCTGGTACCCATATGAGCAAGTAGGCATTATGCATGAGAGGAGGGAAAACTGAATGGGGCTTCCATTCAGTGTGGAATGGAAAACACAGGTGTATGGGGTCGGTGGACTAGACAGTCAGAGGCTAAACCTGGGAAATAGGGAAAGTGCCAGTGCTGTAAGGTTGCCTGCCTCGAGTCACCCAGACTGTGTTCCCCAAGTGACTGGTCTTGTCTCTCCCCTTCTCCTGGGATGGTGTAGTTTGGAAAGTCCTACAGGCCTGGGCATCCTCAGGCAACAGAAGGAAACCTGCACCCTGCATTCCCTGGGGAGCTTGTTCAGGTCTGTCCCTATCCCAGGTGTGGGCAGGTCTGTTCACCCCCAGGAATCCTGGCCCCTGGCTCAGCTTCCATCCTACCCTGGGCTCAGGGCATCACTCAGGCTTGCCAGTGGCCACTGAGGGTACATCATGTCTCCTTTAACCTGCAGTTCAAGGAGAATGGGTGTTGGGGGACACGCTGGGGATTCTGGGTAGATGTCAATTGCTACTTTTAAATATTCAGACATGGCGTGCATGGGGCTCCATTTGTACTCTTGTCCTGGGTTCTGCAAATGTTATGGTGGGACCTGCTGTGACAACAAGTGTCATTTCATGCAATGTGACGATATTGCAAGATTCTCATTGGGGCATCATTCAGCATCACCCTCTATTTTTGATAGCACAGTAAAGCTCCCAAAGACACATGAGTGGCAAAGGGACAGAGAATTTTTGGAGGAAATGTGCTGGGGTGACTGTGTTGGCATCATTTTGGCAGGTCTTAAAACCTTAGAACAGAAAGCATAAGGCTTTTATGTTCTCTCTCTGTCTCTCTGTCTCTCTCTCTCTCTCTCTGGGAAGAGACTGGGAAGAGCAAACTGTTTTAGGGTAAAAGAGGCTAATGCATTTTGAAATAGGCACTTCCAAAAAGATTGCTTGCCTTTGAAAGCTAAAAGGATGATTTGAATCTTTTGTTTTTCTTCTCTTAGCTTTCTAAGCACACATAAGCTACTGTTATTCTTAAAATCCTGGGCCAAATCAGAAATGCATTAAAAAAGAAAACCCCCAAAGGAAAACTGCTTCAAATAGCACATAAAAGCCAATGTCTGATCTTCCAATTACTCCAGCAGGTTCCAGCCAGTACCTAATCCACATTGCTTTGGACTTGTCTGAGGATTGATGCGTATGAGCTGGCTTGGCATCTTCCTGGCTATCTATACTCTGCTGCCAGCATGCTTGTGACTTCTCTCAAAGTAGGAAAGGAATGGGCGTCAAATCCTCTCATTCCTGCTTCCAAAAGGTTGGGGGTCTTTTGCCCAGTGAGTATGAGATTTGCTTTGTGTTTCTAGGCAGGAGAACAAGCTGCTAATTTATGGCTGGAACAAGCTGTTGATTTATGGTTAAGACATGGTCTTGGTCTTTCACCATCAGAAAACTCTTCATTGCCTAAGTTCTCTGAGCTGAGCTTCATTTGCCTTTAGCTGTGGTCCTCCACAGGCTTCCAATGCTGGAAGATGGTAGGACGTTCAGGCCGTTTGGGTGAATATGGGGAACTGGTAGGTGAGAGTCTCTTATCCCTTCCCCTACAACCTCCATATTAGTCAATATGTTACGGAAAGTAGATTTCAGGTTGAATTCTGCTATGGGTACAAAAATGTATAAGGAACCTGGCATAGAAATAGTTGAGAACCTGAGTCTGTAAGCTTAGCCAAGTCCTTGATTGCTGTGCTTATGTGCTTCAACAAGGACCTTGGATTAGTTTCCCCCTGAGCAGAAGAAACAATTTTGGGACTTGCCTGGTGGTCCAGTAGTTAGGACTTTCCTTTCCAATGCTAGGGGTTATGGTTCAGTCCCTGGCTGGAAAGCTGAGATCCCACATGGCTTGTAGCCAGAAAACCAAAACATAAAACAGAGGCAATATTGTAACAAATTCAGTAGATTTTTAAAATGACCCACATCAAAAAAATTTTTTTTTAAGGAAAAAATAATTTTGACTCAGCTTCAGTGTCACTTGCTCTGAAACACCTCCCTTCACTATCCACTTCAGGTAGCTCCCTACATCCTCCCTGGTTACTGGGTGACTACCACATTACCCAGTTTATTTACTCAATATCAGAAACCACCATCTAGTAACATTTATTTGCTCATTCTTCCCTCCACGTTTCCCTCTCCCCCAAGTAAGACCCATGAGCACCAGGTCTTGCTGTCTTATTAACTGTTGTAAACAGAGCCTGCACCGTGCCTGGCTATGACAGCACTGAGTACATGTTTGTTGAATGAGTGAAAGAACTCTTTCATACTTTTTCCTCTTGCTGATTTTACTGTCTGAGCCCCGAAGAAATGATGCTTTAGAATTGTGGTGCTGAATTCTTGAGAGTCCCTTGGACAGCAAGATCAAACTTGTCAATCCTAAAGGAAATTGACTCTTAATATTCACTAGAAGGACTGATGCTGAAGCTGAAGCTGCAATACTTTGGCTACCTGATGTGAAGAGCTGACGTATTGGAAAAGATTCTCATTCTCAGAAAGATTGAGGGCAGGAGAAGGGGGTGACAGGGGATAAGTTGATTGGACAGCACTACCAACTCAATGGACATGAGTTTGAGAAAACTGGAGATGATGAAGGACAGGGAAGCCTTGTGTGCTGCAGTCCATGGGGTCTCAAAGAGTCAGACACAGCTTAACAACCGAACAACAACAATTGTCTGGGTACAACGTAGATAGAGTATGACACTCTTCCGTGTCTTTTTGGGATAACATGTAAGAGATATTTCAGCCTCTGGGGAGATTAAAACTGGAAAGTTATTTCATGATATTTCCTACAGTTGGAGGAATAGAACTGTAAATTTCCAACCAGTTCTTCCTCAAACAATGAAGTCCATAAAACCCCAATTGTCTGACTGTATCTGTGTCCCCTGCAAGACCATGAGCTCCTCCAAGGTAGAGACTGAGGCTTATTTATCTTGTATTTCTAGTGCCTGACCTAGTCCTGTGCTTAGTGGGGGCTCTTTAAACATTGATTAATTAATATTGGCTTCTTCGGCCCCAGTGCCACCAGGCTCCACCCTGGCTTCTGGGCTTGTCTCATTTTGTTTCCTGGACTCTTTTGGTCGACAGGAGTCCAGCTCAAGCTTGGTGAGGCATCTTAAGGGGGACGGATGAATCAGTTTCAGACCGTGAAAGTTCTGGAGTAATGACACTGGCAAAAGGTTCTACCAATGTCATAAGGACTGGCTTTACTTCATTTCAGTCTCTCTGTGTCAGACAGATCCTCCCCATGTGGGAGCCTGCTTCTGCCCAACCAGCACTTCTGGGAGACAGAGGCATTTTTGCTCCGTAGTGTTGCAGGAAGAATATCTGAGGTTGGTCAAACTTATCACACTCTTGTTCCTGACCAGTTAGGGCTCCCCAGCACCAGGAGTGTTCCAGCTGGGTGAGCCTGGATTACATACCCACTCTTGGAGTTGAGGGAGGGGTAAAACCCACCTTACCCACTGGCAAGAGAGCGAGGAAGGGATGGGACACAGTAGATCTGCTACATATGAACGAACCTTCACATTGTGAACTTTCAATGATATGAACATACTCTGGTTTCAGCAAGGAACCAGAACCTGTTGAGTGAAACTGCAGCTTGCCCTCCATTTCCTGTTGCTGATGGTCCTTCGGTTCTACCATCTCCCACCTCCTCTCCTTCCTCCAGTCAGTAGCTCTCTTTGCTGTTCACTCAGTGCCAATCCCTGTATGCTGTTGTACTTTACCACTGTACTTTTCAAGGTACTGTACTGTAAAATTAAAAGTGTTTTCTTTATTTTGTGCTTGTTTTCTATTAATACGTAGTATCTGGGTGAAAGTATTATAAACCTATTACAGTTCAGTACTAGATAGCCGATTATGTTAGTTGGGCACCTAGGCTAACTTTTCTGGACTTATGAATATGCTGTAGGAATGGTACTTGTTCATAGGTAGGGGACTTACTGTATTCCAAAAGGAAAATTGAGGTGCTATTTCCAAACATGTGGATGTAGGAGACAAAAAGGCAAAATGGTTCCAAAAAGGCAACCATTTGATAAAAGGCAAAATGGTTGTCTGAGAAGGCCTTACAAACAGCTGAGAAAAGAAGAGAAGTGAAAGACAAAGGAGAAAAGGAAAGATATACCCTTCTGAATGCAGAGTTCCAAAGAATAGCAAGGAGAGATAAGAAAGCCTACTTAAGGGAACAATGCAAACAAATAGAGGAGAACAATAGAATGGCAAAGACTGGCGATTTCTTTAAGAAAATTAGAGATACCAGGGGAACATTTCATGCAAAGATAGGCACAATAAAGGACAGAAACAGTATAGACCTAATGGAAGTAGAAGATATTAGGAAGAGGTGGCAAGAACACATAGAAGAACTATACAAAAAAGATCTTCATGACCCAGATAACCATGATGGTATGATCGCTCACGTAGAGCCAGGCATCCTGGAGTGTAAAGTCAAGTGGGCCTTGGGAAGCATTATTACGAACAAAGCTAGTGGAGGTGATGGAATTCCAGTGGAGCTATTTCAAATCCTACAAGATGATTCTGTGAAAGTACTGCACTCAGTATGCCAGCAAATTTGGAAAACTCAGCAGTGGCCACAGGACTGGAAAAGATAATTTTTCATTCCAATCCCAAAGAAGAGCAATGCCAAAGAATGTTCAAACTACCACACAGTTGCACTCATCTCACACACTAGCAAAGTCATGCTCAAAATTCTCCAAGCTAGGCTTCAACAGTTTGTAAACAGAGAACTTCCAGATGTACAAGCTGGATTTAGAAAAGGCAGAGGAGCCAGAGATCAATGGCCAACATCCTTTGGATCATAGAAAAAACAAGGGAATCCAAAAAAAACATCTACTTCTGCTTTATTGACTACGCTAAAACATTTGACTGAGTGGATCACAACAAACTGTGGAAAATTCTTAGAGATGGGACTACCAGACCACCTTACCTGCCTCCTGAGAAACCTGCATGCAGATCTAGAAGCAACCGGATATGGAACAATGGAATTGTTCAAAATTGAGAAAGGAGTACATCAATACTAAATATTGTCACCTGCTTATTTAACTTATATGCAGAGTACATCATATGAAATGATGGGCTGGATAAAGCACAAGCTGGAATCAAGATTTCTGGGAGAAATATCAATAACAGATATACAGATGACACCACCCTTATGGCAGAAAGCAAAGAGGAACTAAAGAGCCTCTTGATGAAAGTTAAAGAGGACAGTGAAAAAGCTGGCTTAAAACTCACGTTCAAAAAATGAAAATCATGGCCTCTGATCCCATCACTTCATGGCAAATAGATGGGAAAACAATGGAAACAGTGACAGACATTAGTTTCTTGTGTTCCAAAATCACCATGGATGGTGACTGCAGCCATGAAACTAAAAAGATGCTTGCTCCTTGCAAGAAAAACAATGACAAACATCAACAGCATATTAAAAAGCAGAGATATCACTTTACCAACAAAGGACCATATAGCCAAAGCTATGGTTTTTCCAGTAGCCATATATGGACTACTATGACTTCCCTGGTGGCTCAGATGGTAAAAGTGTCTGCCTACAGTGCAGGAGACCCAGGGTTCAATCCCTGGGTCGGGAAGATCCCTTGGAGAAGGAAATGGCAACCCTCTCCAGTACTGTTGCCTGGAAAATCCCGTGGACGGAGGAGCCTGGTAGGCTACAGTCCATGGAGTCACAGAGAGTTGGACTCGACTGAGCAACTTGACTTTCACTTTCACTTTCATGTATGGATGTGCGACTTGGACTGTAAAGAAAGCTGAGCCCCAAAGAACTGGTTCTTTTGAATTGTGGTTCTGTATAAGACTCTTGCCCTGGAGAAGGAAATGGCAACCCACTACAGTATCCTTGCCTGGAGAATCCCCATGGACAGAGGAACCTGGCAGGCTACAGTCCATGGGGTCACAAGAGTTGGACACGACTTAGTGACTAAACCATCACTGCCACCCTAAGACTCTTGAGAGTCCCTCAGACAGCAAGATCAAACCAGTCAATCCTAAGGGAAATCAACCCTGAATATTCTTTGGAAGTACTGATGCTGAAGATCCAACAATTTGGCCACCTGATGTGAAGAGCTGACTCATTGGAAAAAACCCTGATGCTGGAAAAGATTGAAGGCAAGAGGAGAAGAGGATGATGAAGGATGAGATGGTTGGATGGCATCACTGATTTGATGGTCATGAGTTTGAGCAAACACATGAGTTTGAGAAAGTGAAGTACAGGGAAGCCTGATGTGCTGCAGTCCATGGGGTCATAAAGAGTTGGACATGACTAAACAACAACAGTAAGGAGTCTAAAAACCTCAAGTGTCTTCTTGCCTACTAACCTCCTTCATGCTGAACTCTGTCTTAGAGACAAAGATATCCCTATCTTGTCCAGTAAATTCATCTACATAATAAACTTTTGGAGGAAGCAGCCCCTTTGTGTACAAGTGAGTTTCAGTTTTATCATTGTTTCCTAGAAAGAGTGTTCTTACTTGTGCTTCTAATCTGTGATTCCTAAGCACCAGTTAGGAAATGTACCAGGGAAGTTGTCTCAGAATCAGATGGGGCACTTTTAAAAACACAGATTCTCAGAGAGATGAATGTATTTGCAAAACAGAAACAAAGTCACAGACATAGAGAACAAATTTAGGGATGCTAAGGTGGGAAGTGAGGGTGGGATGAATGAGGAGATTGGGCGGACAAATATAACTGCTGCTGCTGCTGCTAAGTCACTTCAGTCATGTCCGACTCTGTGTGACCCCATAGACAGCAGCCCATCAGGCTCCTCCATCCCTGGGATTCTCCAGGCAAGAACACTGGAGTGGGTTGCCATTTCCTTCTCCAATGCAGGAAAGTGAGAATTGAAAGTGAAGTTGCTCAGTCGTGTCTGACTCTTAGCGACCTCATGGACTGCAGCCCACCAGGCTCCTCTGTCCATGGGACTTTCCAGGCCAGAGTACTGGAGTGGGGTGCCATTGCCTTCTCCAACAAATATAACTACTATGTATAAAATAGATAACTAATGAGAACCTCCTGAATAGCACAGAGAACTCTGCTTGGTGCTCTGTAGTGACCTAAATGGGAAGAAAAAAAAATTTTTTTAAAGGGTGGATATATGTATACGTATGACTGATTCACTTTGTTACACAGTGGAAACTAACCCAGCATCGTAAAGCTGCTATTCTCCAATACAAATTAATTTAAAAAAAAGAAAATGAAAAAAGAAACTAACACTGTAAAGTAACTATGCTGCTGCTGCTAAGTCACTTCAGTCGTGTCCGACTCTGTGTGACCCCATAGATGGCAGCCCACCAGGCTCCCCCGTCCCTGGGATTCTCCAGGCAAGAACCCTGGAGCGGGTTGCCATTTCCTTCTCCAATGCGTGAAAGTGAAAGTGAATTTGCTCAGTCATGGCTGAATCTTAGTGAGCCCATGGACTGCAGCCCACCAGGTTCCTCCATCCATGGGATTTTCCAGGCAAGAGTACTAAAGTAACTATACTCCAATAAAATTAATAAAAGCAAAAACAGATTTTCAGACTACACCCCAAAAGAGTTTATGCAAGTCTTTAGTGGGGTCAGGGATGTGCATTTGTAAAAATCTTATCAGGGTATTTGAACATGCAACCAGGTTAGGAAACCATTGGCTTGACCTGTTGGTGAATTTCTGTGGCTGAATTGGGTGGAACAGTGGTATCATGGTTCTCTGGTAGGAGAGAGCCTTGGGGGTTTCACGAACTTCTACTGCCCTCCCAATCTTGTTATAATTGCAGCTTTCTTCACCATAGAGAACAACTCTGACCTTTTATCAAGGTCTTGTGTCTGACAAGAAGTGGAGAAGTGAGGAGTTGCTGAGTTCTTAACCAAGGTCTTCTGCTAATTGTCCACTAATGGATTTCATTATTGACCCAGGAGCTGATTTGGGTCAATAGGAAAGAATGAAACAGGCTAGGTAGATCCATAACCACATGTATCATGCGTGTTCCTCAGTTAAGTGTGGGGGCAGACAGCATGTGTCCCAGGCATGTCAAGTGGAATGATTACACGATTTTGCTAGCAGTGTTCCATGATGAAAACTGCTCATTCTGTAATGACACCTCCTGAAATGACTGCGCTTATTTCCTAGAAGAGAGTGGTGAGAGGTCTTCGGGGCTGGCTTTCATGCATAGTGCCCTGGGACTTGGAAAGCTTTTATTCAAGCGTTACAAGTAAGACCTGTTGACTTCCAAACTGGTGTAATTACAAATTTCAACTCATCTGTGCTGTCCAAATGAAGCCAAATGATAGAGATCTGTTATTTGGGGCTGTGTCTGTGGTACTTGGAAGATTTAGCAGGCTTTCGGAGTGGCTGCAGACCTAACTGCAACCAGGGGAAATGTTGAAAGCCTCATATTTTCAGCCTAGCATACCTCATCTTTTTTAATCTTTCACTTTTATTTCTGAAAAATGCTCCTTGGATTTTCTGAAGAGCAGGAGCTGTTTAGGAAGAAGGAAGGAGAACCTTTTCTGGGTTTACTACGACTGCCTGTTTATTCCTTATCAGCTGTGGACAAGGCCATCCTAAAGAGAAAGCCATGTGCTCAGCCGTGTCCGACTCTTTGCAACCCTATGGACTGTAGCCCACCAGGCTCCTCTGTCCATGGGATTTTTCAGGCAAGAATACTGGAGTGGGTTGCCATTTTCTCCTCTGGGGCTTTTCCAAACCCAGTGATCAAATCCACATCTCCTGCGTTGCAGGAGGATTCTTTACCACTGAGCCACCAGGGAAGCTCATTAAGAGAAAGCTGGAGAATGCCATAAATGTTTCCATCTCCTGTTGCTCTTTGTGTGGGGGATACAGGAAGGACAGAGAAAGGAAAGAGGTGTAAAATGCCAGGGGAGAGATTTGATTATTTTTTATTTGCTTATTCTGAAACCCAAACAAAACTGTACCTCTTGGCAGAAACAATCTTTGTTTGTAAGGAATTTCAGAGATCCTCCAATTCATACAGATAGGAAAAGCATTTGAGTATACCCTAATTGGAAAGCTATTGTAAATTCAATAGTGGTAAAGTATCACTGTTTCATTGGAAGGGATAATTTGATGGCAGAGAAGTGGTTAGGAAGGCAAGATGATAGAAATTAATGATGAGGGTAAAAATGACACCTCCCTCCCCTTCCCATTGTAAAAAGTCATTTCTACAACTCTTTTGCCACTGTTATTAATATCAGAAAGAACGTTTGATATTGTTGTTGTTCAGTAGCTAATTCTTGTCTGACTCTTTGCAACTCCATAAACTACAGCATGCCAGGCTCCTCTGTACTCCACTGTCTCCTGGAGATTGCTCAGATTCATGTCCACTGAGTCAGTGATACTATCTATCTCACCCTCTGCTGCTGCCTTCTCCTTTTGCCTTCAATCTTTCCCAGCATCAGGGTCTCTTCCAATGCAGGCATCATAAAATATTGGGTTGGCCAAAATATCTGTACAGTTTTCCATAACAAATAATGAAAAACACTCAAATGAAGTTTTTGGCAACTCCAATATATGCTTGCTCAAGAGTTCAGAGTTTTGCACATGTCTTGCTCATTTCTGAGGTCATGGGCTATGCAGATTATTTTAAGGCATTTGGTTTATAGAACTGATGTGTTACTGCATCATGCTAGGTTCACCTAAATCATAATTATCTTATTTGAGTGTTCCAAAACCTCAGAGTATCACCATTTCCTCATACAGAAGGGGGACAGAGCAGAGATTAAGCAATCTGCCCAGGATCTCACAGCCACTCCGAGAATGAGTCAGGGTTCAAACCAGAGTCCCCCTGAAAATTTCTGTTTTCCTATGGTGATTTTCACAAATATAAACCCCACCTGGAAGGACCCCAGGCTTTCTTTTTCTTGCAGGGCCAGAGTGAAGTCCACGTGTACAATCATATAATAGAAGAAGTCAGGCACAGGCAGTCATAGAAAAGAGACTCAGGACACAGACTTTAACTACAGAAATCACTCTTTCCTGCATTTAGAGGATCTCAGATGGAGCTAAACTGGGATTCATGGTCTGTTTTTAGAACCAGAAGGTCAGGACTTTGCTGATGTCTGTTCTCCAGTCACGGTGCATTGGAATTTGCCAGGTTGTTTGGCTGAAGGAGCAGGGAGAAGGTGTGGGGTTGGCATATTGGCAGGCTTCTGGACTTTGCCAGACCCTGTGGATTCCAAGAGGGAAAGGGGGTACTGCCATCAGGAGCTGACACAACTGTTTTTGTGAAAGATTTTGTAAGATTCTGCAAACATGGTTTGGAGTCCATTGCCTTATCAAATTTGCTCTTGCTAGCCAAAAGTCACAGCTTCTAAAGGCCATTTCCCATGGCCAGAAGCATTACCCAATCAAGATTGATCCTGAATGTATAACACAGTAAGTCCCCTTGTTGTTTTTTGGTCACTAAATCATGTCCGACTCTTTGTGACTCCAGGGACTACAGCATGGGAGGCTTCCCTGTCCTTTACCATCTCCTGGAATTTGCTCAGAGTCATGTCCAGTGAATTGGTGATGCTATCTAACCATCACATCCTCTGCTTCCCCTTTCTCCTTTTGCCTTCAATCTTTCCCAACGTCAGGATCTTTTCTAATGAGTCGGCTCTTGGCAGCAGATAGCCGATTATTGGAGCTTCAACTTCAGCGTCAGTCCTTCCAATGAATATTCAGGGCTGATTTCCTTTAGGATTGACTAATTTGATCTCCTTGCAGTCCAGGGGACTCTCAAGAGTATTCTCCAGTGCCACAATTCCATGGCATCAGTTCTTTGGTGCTCAGCCTTCTTTATGGTCCAGCTCTTACATCCATACATGACCACTGTAAAAACCATAGCTTTGACTATACAGACTTTTGTCAGAAAAGTGATATCTTTGCTTTTTAATATGTTGTCTAGGTTTGTCATAGCTTTCTTTCCAAAGAGCAAGCACCTTTTAATTTTATGGCTGCAGTCACCATCTACAGTGATTTTGGAGCCCCCCAAAATAAAATCTGTTACTACTTCCACTTTTTCCCAATCTATTTACCATGAAGTGATGGGACTGGTTGCCATGATCTTTATTTTTTGAATGTTGAGTTTTAATCCAGCTTTTCCACTCTCTTCTTTAATAAGTCCCATACATATGAACATTTTCCATTCTGAGAGTGTGTTCATAAGTCCAATTTGTCCATAAGTTCAACAAACTTAGCCTAGGTACCCAACTAACACAATTAGCTATATATTTCTGCTTTTACGCTTGCTTCCAGACACCATTGGCTTGAAATAAAGTTACTGTATTCTATACGATACAGTACAGTAAAGTACATAAAAACACAACCACTTGTAAAGGATGCATGCGTGTGACAGTGTATGCCAGATGCGTGAACTAATCTGATTGGGCATGTGAACCTATGTTGGCATCTTTGAATGTTCACAACTTGAAAGTTTGTATGTAGGAGACTTACTGTAGTTACTGTTGCCCAAGTCAGGGCAGGAGGGGCTAAACCACAGCAAATGATGGGGGATTAACACCGTCATTGTGGAGGAGATCAAGTGGAGGAGAAAGCAGCACCCACCCAAGGCTCCTGTGATTAACTCTGCAAGGGAATGCAGCTAGAACAATGGTGAGAGGAGAGAGAGGGAAAGATACTGATAATGTTTTTAATACTTGCTGAAACAACAAGTTTACGAAGACTGGGTAACAGGAATGATTAACTGTGTGTATGTGAATAGAGCTGCAGAGCTAAGCAGTGGCCATGAACTAGTGCACAGGAATAAATGTGTGCAGTGAGCTCTGTGTGGTTGAGAGCTAAAGAGATTCAGATTCTTTTTTATTTTATTTCATTATCATCTTAATCTATTTATCTATGTATATATTTATTTTGGCCAACATTCTGAGACCAGAACAAAACATTTCTTCTGGCTTGATCCAGCCCTCTAGGCTTCTGCTGTTGCTGCTGCTGCTAAGTCACTTCAGTTGTGTCTGACTCTGTGCAACCAGGCTTCTAATGTGTCTCAAATTACCTTACCTCTAACATTTGTGGGTACAAATGCCCATATACTCTGTTTAAATATTTAAAAGTTATGCAACAAGCTACATACTATCCTCCTACCTTGCAGATGCACCTACATGCTGACCTGAAGAACCAGGTTCTAACATAGAACTCTGGACTCCGCTAAGGCCTGCATTGGCTGGTGGCTACTGGGGAGTGCTGGCTCTTGGCCCTCTAGAGTCACCAGCCCCCTCTCCCTGGCTGTGTTCTGTCACACAAGGAGCCTCTGGCATAGGATGTGCACATCCTAACCTGTGTGCCAAAAGTCTGTCCGGATTTTCTGCAAACCATCACCCTTCACCATCCCTCAGGCTAGGGAATGGGGATGCAAGGCATGCTAAGTCACTGATGTGACCTTCACCTGGGAATGAACTTGAGTAAGAGTGTGCCTCAGTCTTGGGAGGAAACTTGGGGTCATTCTGATGTTCCAGGTATCAGAAGGTCTGAACAGGTTGGGGCTGTAGGCTGTGGGTGGGCATGTCCCTGTATGCCCTCTGGACTCTGCCTTGTGGGAGGGCGCAACTGGGGAAGGACAAGAGCAGGTCCTCTACAGTGTACAGCCCAGGACAGGGTCCCTGTCCCCCAGGTCCAAGGGCAGAACTGGTTTGAAATGTCTCTGGTAGGCACTGATGAGATGTCTAGAAGAACCCCAACCACATCTCACAGCAGTGGACTGAGATATGTGGACTGCAATTCCAGGTTAGCGTCTGCTGCTAGATTAAGTTTGTGTCCTTGGACAAATTGTTTATCTGTGGTCCTCAGTTTTCTCATCCATGAAATGAGGGTCTTGAATGAGGCTATCTGAAGTATGATTTTCCAGCCCCTGAAAAGAAACAGTTTTGCTGTCATTTGCATTGACTCATGATAAACTTTGATTTTGTGCAGAAGTTAAGAGAGGAAGTAATTTTAAATCTGCTATTTTATTTCTCATTTGAGAATAGTTGCTTCCTCTTTTCGGTCACTAAAGAGAAAAAAGTTAGGGTGGGAGAGATGCCAGGAATGAAATATTTGACTCAAATTGCTAATTACTTGTACTAAGTGGTTGTATAATGGGGACTTTGAATACAAATCTTTTCTCTTTTTAGTCTAACACTTAACCACATGAATAACAAAAATCCTCAAACGCAATCAGAGTTCATTTAAATGTTAATTTTAATTTTTATTTACCACTTGGTCTCCCTGCTGAAATATACATAAGTTAAAGCAACCACCGCCTGGATTCCTCCTGGTGCAGCTGGTGGAACTCACTCTTGTACTAATGGTTGTTTCCTGTGATTTATTTCTTCTGTATATCACCTTTGTTGCAAGACAGGAGAAAACGAATTTCTTTAGAAGTAGTATTAATCTACCTCTGCACACATCAAGGTACACAAAATAAAACACCAGCAGTACTCCTTGAGAATTTCGAAGCGTTGCAGATAATGGTTGGGTATTGAACATAAAGATGCTGCAATGAATTTTGCACTTAAAAAAATAATGATTTGGGTAAACCTTAAAAAAGTAACCAAAGCTTATGGACACAGGCAAACTCAGGATGATAATGGAAGGTTGTTTTTTTTTTTTTTTTTTTACAAACGGTTGTTTTGCACTTTCCCAGGGAGCAGTTCTGTTGGAAAGTGACCCACCCAGAACAGGTCTGCACCAGGGAGTCTCAGCCTTGGCATAACTGGCATTTGGTTCTTTGCTGAGGGGCTGCCTTGTGCATTTTAAGATGTTTGACAGGTCCTTGAACTCTGCTCACTAAATATCAATAGTTATCTCTTTGGGGTTGCATTGTGCTCACCCAAATGCACATGTTAAAGTCGTAACCCCTTGTATCATTACCGGTACCCCTCTAGAGTAGAGTCCTAACAAGGGTCCTCCTGGCTGGTGTCCTAGCACCAATAGAATGAGACCTAGTTTGGTTCAGAAGCAAAGGGAAGCTTTATTCTTTGATCAAAGAACGGAGAAGCAGGAGCTCATTCTCTAGAGTACCTGCTCTTCCCAATAGTCCATGGTTGGGGCTGCTTTCTTGGTTCTCATTGTGGGAGGGGAGAAAGGTAGAACTCTCACAGGACAGGGTGGGTGCAGCTGGGCTGATCAGGACTCCAGAGGGCTCCTCTCTACACATGGCCCCTTGCCACCATCTTGAATTGCAATGTTGTGTGCAGAGCAGAGCTTATGCATGCAACCTACCAAGCTGAGATGTCCGAGCAGGCGTATAATACTAGAATCTCTGGTCCTGAAGGCCTTTGCAGATGGCACTCTCTGAAAAGTGACACCAGACTAAGCACAAAGGAAAGAAAAGTTTAGACTTTCTTACCCAGATTTGATTTTTATTCCCTGAAACTTGTTAATGAGCTTTGCTGGTGACAAATCCCTCCTCTGTCTTTCATTCCACTGATCATTCTTGAGGTGTGCTGAGGGGTGACCTCGGGTGGCCTTGGCCTGCAGTGGCTTGAAGCAGGGCTTTGGTTCCTGGCCAGAGATTGAGGTTGGGTTCTTATCAGTGAGGGAGCCAAATCCTAGTGACAAGATCAGTGGTCAGTGACCAGACCTGGCTCATCACCTTTGAAGAAAAGAATTCCCCCAAAGACAGGAAGTAGTGAAACAAGAAAAGCTTATTAGGAGGAAAAAGAGTACGGTATGGTGGATAGACACATGGATGGACTCAGAGGAAGAGTTGTGCCCTCGGGGTAGTTTAAATCACTTTTTGGGGGCATTTGTTCTGAGTTTCCTTTGGCCAATCATTTTGCTTTGCCTGGTTTTGAGTCAGTATTTAGTAAATCTCAGGATCCTCCCGTGTGTGTGCACGCATCTCTTAGTCAAAGCAGATTCCACCGAGAGGCCTATGGGTAGACGACATCATTCTCCTTTTGATCTCCAAGGACTTTTCTGGTTGAGAAGGTTTCCTTGACTTTGGGTGTGAGACACACATGGTCTCTCATCTGCACAGGGACCAGCCACATCTCTTGATTTTCCTGCTATTAATATTTTGGAACTTCTATCCACAGGGAATGAACTCAAATTGCTCACCCCTGGTGGGGGAGGGCATCTACCTCCTGCCTCAGGGGCACAAGTCCGTCTTCTGCAACTGCTTCCTGCTGAATGTAGGTGTTGTCACAATCTTGGGCAGAGGAGTGGAAGTGCTCATCCAGTTCCTTTAGATTTGTGTGCAGTGGTCACCAGGCCTTGGTCTGGACTGTTCCTATTTCTGAGCAACCCCCATTTGTCTAACCTTTTGAAGACAAAGGAAAAAATGAAGGTGTGTCCGTTTTGCTTGTGGGCAAGTGTGCCCTTATGTTGAGGCTCACTGCCAGGGCCTACATCTTCCTGATTGCACTTTGGTTGTTTTTCAGAGGAGAAGCTTCAGGTCAGAGAGAGGAATGCACAAGTGACAGGGGTCTGTTGCCCCAGGTTGTCTGGAGTCTGGGGCTCAAGGGGCCCCTTTCACTCAAGTCTGGTGTGTCCATGGAGCCACCCCTTGCAACTTTAAGGCAAGATTCATGCTAAGGATCATGGACTGGAGTCTGTTCCATTTAGGAAGGAGCTGGGCTTTTGGGCTGCTGGTTTTCTAGGTTTTAAGGTCCATCCAAACCCAAGCTCCTGACTAGATTTCCCTTGTGGCTCGGATGGTAAAGAATATGCCTGCAATGCAGGACACCTGAAATTGACCCCTGGGTCAGGAAGATGCCCTGGAGGCGGGAATGACTACCCACTCCAGTATTCTTGCCTGGAGAATTCCATGGACAGATGAACATGGCAGGCTACACAGTCCACCGGGTTGCAAAGAGTCGGGCACGACTGAACGACTAACACACAAGCTCCTGACCAGAAGTGCTGGAGAACCAGGCCTGGGGATGTGGGCATCCTTATTCTGTGAGAGGGTACCTGATTTCTCTTACCCAGAGGGCACACTTGAGTTGTTCCATTTCAAGGAGACTAAGTTACCTCTTCTCTTGGGAATGGGGAATGGGTCTATCATATATGAGTTCAGATGCATTTAACTTGAACTAATCCCTTGGAGATAATCACATGCAGAGTAGGGCCATCAGAAGCAACTTAATTCAGTTTTGTTAAGTTTCCTGATACAACTTGGCTAAGGCCCATTTCTGGCTTCCCTAGTGGCTCAGCGAAGAATCTGCCTGCAATGCAGGAGACCCAAGTTCAATCCCTGGGTCAGGAAGATTCCTGGAGGAGGGCATGGCAACCCAAAATAGTACTCTTGCCTAGAGAATTCCATGGACAGAGGAGCCTGATGGGTTGCAGCCCATAGGGTCACACAGAGTTGGACACAACCTAAATGGCTAAGCAGCAGCAGCCGCAAAGCCCATTTCAGGGTCTGATTGGTTCTCTCCATTTTTCCCAACGACTGGGGTCTCCACATTGAGTGTGAAGTCCCATTTTATGTCCAGGACACTTGTTATCCCCTTCATCACTTGCAACACAAATGCTGGACCATTATCACTTTGCAGAGATCCTGGGAGGCCAAATCTGGGGATCCTTTATTCGGGTAATGCCTTAGCCACTTCAGCTGCTATGTGAGTTTTAATAAGGAATGCTTCTAGCCACCCCGTAAATGTGTCTACTAGCACTAAGAGACAGCTGAAATTACCTGGTACTCTCAGCAGGCAGTGATATCAGTCTGTCAGTCTTTTCTAAGATGTGTCCTTCTGGTCTGAAAGGACCTTATCTGGGGATCTCTGGAGGCGTCTGGTGTTGGGATTGTTCATCGTGTAAATAGGGGTATGTCTTGACCATCCCACTGATTATACTTTTCATGCTAGTAGTTACCATGACCTCAACTAACCAGTTACATAGGACTTCCCTCCCATTGAGAGTGCTTTGATGAGCTTCCCTGATGGCTTGACAAGCTGAATTTCAGGGAAAAACTATCGCTTATCTTAATTAACTAGCCACCCATTGCCACCACCCCCAACCTCAGTTCTCTATTGAAATCCCATTTGGAGGCTTTGTCCAAGTCTTCCTTTGTGTAGATTAGGGAGTAATTGGGTGGATCTGGCCTTCAGGGTTTGAGAGGTAGTTGCCAGGTGTGGGTTCTAGGGCCGCCCTGCTGGCAGTTACATCCACTTTATTGTTTCCCTTTATTATAACACCTCTGCATGCCCGTTTGGCGACCCCTATGGTGAGTCACTGCCACCTGTTTTTGGGAAGCTGTGCTGCTTCAGAACTTGAAATGCTTAAGCCACATTTCACCTGTTTACTCTCCACAGTAAGCACACCTCTTTCCTTCTAAACAATTGTGTAGAATGGTATAGGTATACCAGGAGTCTTTGTAAGCACGGGAGATCTTCCCTGTCCTGAACTAGATCAGGGGAGGGCTCTCAGCTTCACCTTTTGAGGAGAAGTCCCTGTGGGTGGGCTTTTTGCTTCAATGACTCAGGTCTTAGAGGTTAGTGTGTATCCTGCCAGACTTTTCCCCCTCATAAAACTGCTCTCATCTGTAAACCATTCCTCTTTGGCATTTGGGAGAGGCCCAATTCCTAGGTGAGGGCAACTCGAATAGATCAGGATTTCCATACATTCAAGCTCCAGGGGCCCTGTTTCTCTGGGTAGCATTTAATCTTCCCATGCAATACAGCCTGGTCCCAATACCAGCTGGGAGATGGAGAAAGTTGGCCTGTCAGTGGGTCTCTAAATTACAGCATCATTTTACAGTTGGACCACTGTGCCAAAGACAAAAGAAATGTGATAAAATTCCCTATGTCCAGTTTTTTATAGTCTTCTATCAAAACAGAGGTCTTCAAGAAGGATGTGAGGTCATACCAGTCCTTGACCCCCCCCTTCCCCCAGGACCTTCTTGATCTCCTCCCTCAGCCTCCTTCTCTTGCTCCCTCCCCACTACCTTCCTTCATAATGTCCCAATTTGGGCCACAGGCCCAAAGGACTGCCTCCACATCAGTCCCTTCCTGCAGAATCCAGTACAGCAGCAGCACAAACAGGACTAATCATTAGCCAGGAGCCAGCAACCTTCCAGGAAAAATGCCCTCTTTGAGGCAGGTCCCCGATGGAGAAGGATGGTCATCCAGTTACACACACCATTGACCGCTTCTAATCCTGAGATTCTAATACTGAGAATCATAGTAAGGGGTTGAGGGAAGATTCAGAAAGGTTCCTGAATCTGATTAGGGAAATCCTTCAGACCTGTGACCCTACCTGGGCTGATATCCAAAGCCTTCCTGGGGCTAGCATTCCCCTAAGCTCAGGAAGAAAAGGCCACGTTCTTTTCAAAAGTCCCCCAAAAAGCAGACAAAGAGAACAGAAACAATACAGGTCATGCTACTCTCAGACCAGAGAATCAAGTGGTCCCAGATAAGGAACCAACTGGGACCACCAAGACCATGGAGAGGGGGCAGAAGGCAGAGTCTGACCTGTTGGTAAAATATGATCCAAAAAGGGAATCCAGGCAGCAGGAAAGAAACCTGTCAACTGGTACAAGATAAAGGAAATCAATCAGGAGCCAACAGAAAAGCCTTTAGCATTCCAATAGCACCTCAAGAAATGCCTCTACATCTGTACCCCCCTTGACCTTGCATCATTGCAAGGGAAAAGAATCCTGAGGTTGCATTTAATCACCCAAAGGGCCTCTGACATTAGAGGTGAACTTCAGAAACTGAACATAGAACCAGATACCCCTGCCTCTCACCAGATCAAGGTTCCCTACTGAATGTTTAATAACTGAGATATAGAGGAGGAAAAGGTCAGACAATAAAAAGGCCTGGAGGCAAGCCCACCTACTGACTGTTGCCCTCTGCTGTCAGCCTATCAGCAGGGGAATCTAGATTAACCACCCACAGAGACTCCCGACTCCAGTGAGTGACCCTAATCCCCACTGAGGGATAGCAGACCAAGGAAATGGGACTGAATCAGTGTATCATATGCAAACAAGAGGGACGCTGGAAGAGAGAATGGCCCAGCCACCCCTGAAAAGGGGCTGGAAATGACAGATCCTGGCCACTACCCTTGAAGAAAGATGGTCCACATAGATGGAGCATGATGGGGCCAGGAGACTCCTGAGTTGGCACTGCAGTTGACTCCCAAGGAGCCCCAGCTGACACTGGATGTGAGGGGCAAACCTATCAAAGTCTTAGTTGACACTGGTGCCACTTAACTTTATTCTGAACACCAGCTCAGGCAAACTCAGTCACAAGAGTTATAAAATGATGGGTATCAGGGAAGATCTTAGAACAGGCACTCATAGAGCCATCAGGATGTAAATTGGATGAACACACATTCACCCATTTCCTTCCTGTATGTTCCTGAATGCCCTATATCCCCGCTAGAAAGAGATGTCTTCATAAATTGGGAGCTACTAATCCACCTCATGGGAGGCAAACTGGAGATTGGTGTTCCCCTGGACAAAGGGCAGAGAATGAGAATGCTCATGACTGAGGACAGAGCTCCCCAGGCAAAGCAAGTTGACCTCTCCCGACGCTATGCAATGCTCAGTGCAGCACCTCTGCACCTGGCCCACTGCAGCCTTCTGGAATTGAGGTGTTGGGTGCAGCCTTTCTGCACATGGCCTGCCAGGCTGAGGAGTCTGCACAGCCCTTTTGCACAGGAAACTATGGTCTTAAGGGCCAGCTGCAAGGCCTCTGCACGTGCCACCCTGGGCACAAGTCAACAGTCAAAGTGTTAGTTGCTCAGTCGTGTCTGACTCTTTGTGACCCCAAGGACTGTAGCCCACCAGGCCCCTCTGCCCATGGGATTCTCCAGGCAAGAATACAGGAGTGGGTTGCCATTCCCTTCTCCAGGGGATCTTCCTGACCCAGGGATTGAACCCAGGTCTCCCTCATTGCAGATGAATTTTGTACAGCCTGAGCCATCAGGGAAGCCTGGGAGCAAGTAACACTAGACTTAAGCACAAAGGGAAAAAAAGTTAGACTTTGTTACTCAGATCCTGTTTTTATTTCCCAAGAATTGTTACTGGGCTTTGCAGGTGACAGTATCTCAGAATGTGACCTTATTTAGAAATAAGTTCTTTGCAGATGCGGTTGGTTGAGATGGGGTCATTGAGGGTAAGCCCTAATCCAGTGTGACTGGTGTCCTTATGAAAAGGGGAAATTTGGACACAGACTCACTGGGAGAATTCTTGTGAACATTAAGGCAGAGACCTTAGCTTAACACCTATAAGCTAAGGAATGCCAACAATTTCCAGCAAACTAAAGTTTGTTGCAGCACTGTTTACAATAGCCAAGACATGGAAACAACCAATCAACAGAGGAATGGATAAAGAAGATGTGGTACATATATATATATATATTGGAATATTAGCCATAAAAAGGAATGGAACTGAGTCATTTGTAGTGATGTGGATGAACCTAGAGTCTGTCATACAGACTGAATTAAGTCAGAAAGAGAAAAACAAGTATTGTATATTAATGCATATATATGGAATATAGAAAAATGGTAGAAATGAACTATTTGCAGGACAGGAATAGAGACACAAACATGGAGAACAGATGTGTGAACACAGAGAAGGAAGAGGGTGATAGATTAGGAGTTGGATTGACATATATACAATACTATGTGTAAAATAGACAGCTAGTGGGAAGTTCCGTATAGCACAGGGAGCTCAGTTCGGTGCTCTGTGATGACCTAGAGGGGGCTCGAGAAGGATGGGATATATGTATACATATAGTCAATTCATGTTGTTGTACAGTGGAACCAATACAACATTATAAAGCATTTATATTCCAATTTAAAAAATAAAATTTTTTCAAAGAGAAAAGAGTCATATGCCAAATACAACAAACACACAAACAAAACAAGACAAAACCCCTCTGGAAGCTAGGAGACAGGCATGGGGACAGATTCTCCTTCACAGCCCTTGGAAGGAACCAACTCTGCTGATACCTTGATTTTGGACTTTTAGCCTCCAGGACTGCAAGACAATCCGTTTCTGTTATTTATGCCACCTAGCTTGTGGTGCTTTGTTACAGCAGGCCCTAGTCTGCTACCCCAACTGCCTCCAGACAATGCCAGCTGTCATCTGGGGGTAATCAACTCTGAGTTCTGCCTACAGCACATATTGCCCACGGCTGCTTTCATCCAGTGACGGAAGAGTTGAGCAGTGGTAACAGAGACCATCGGAGAAGGCGATGGCACCCCACTCCAGTGCTCTTGCCTGGAAACCCCATGGACAGAGGAGCCTGGTAGGCTGCAGTCCATGGGGTCATGAAGAGTCAGACACGACTGAGCTTCTCTTTCACTTTTCACTTTCACGCATTGGAGAAGGAAATGGCAACCCACTCCAGTGTTCTTGCCTAGAGAATCCCAGGGATGGTGGAGCCTGGTGGGCTGTTGTCTATGGGGTCGCAGAGTCGGACACGACTGAAGTGACTTAGCAGCAGCAGCAGTAGCAACAGAGACTATGGCTTGCAAAGCCTCAACTATCTACCATCTGATCCTTTATAGAAAAGGTTGCCTGGACCCCCAGTTGAAACTATTCTGTGGTACCCCTGAAAGATGGCTGCAGGGCTGGACATACACCTGGCTCAGTCTGGGGCTGCAGAACTGGTCCATGAGCTTCAGACGATGGAAATAAAGATGAGGACAAGGATGTTGGTGTGCACAGGGGGACATTGTCTTGACCTTGACACAGCTGGCCAGCAGTTCATCTTGCACTGGAGTCCATCTGGGTGTCCTGACTTCACAGTCCTTGTTCTCCGCCTTTATTCTGTTTCCTGCCTCTCACACAGCTATTGAGCTCCATTGTCTGGGATGAACATCTTTTGTTGAACCAGTTGCCTTCTTGTAACAGTTTGTGATTGTCAGAAAGGTTCTCAGTTTAGCCTTTCTGTTAAATGGAGCTTTAGGGTGTCCCCTCGTGGACTTTGGGCTTCCCTGGTAGTGAGGTGGTAAAGAATCCACCTGCCAGTGCAACAGGCACAAGAGATGTGGTTTTGATCCCTGCTTTGCCTCCAGGAAGATTCACTGGTGAAGGAAATGGCAACCCACTCCAGTATTCTTGCCTGGAAAATTCGACAGACAGAGGAGCCTGGCAGGCTACAGTCCAAAGGGTCACAAAGAGTCAGACGCAACTGAGCATGCATGCCTTTTTTTTCTTTTCATGGACTTTGTTCCCTGCAGTTCCATGGGTCCTAAGTGTTCTGATGGTTTGCTATTGTGACCATCCACAGAAATGCAGATAATGGGAGCCTTCTTTCCTAAAAATGCCCTCTGTAAGAAATGCCTGTAGAGTTTTTCCTAGATGTGAGTTAGGAGGAGGGTTTTATAGATGTGTTAGGGAGGGCTGCTTCTTAGAAGACTCACATGTTACTCAGAAGCTTGATCCTCAGCCTCATTTCCTATCTCTCTGGCCCTCAGCCTGGTGGTTACAGCAGCCGCGATTTAAAGCTGCCCACTGTTCCCCTGGGACTGGCTTGTTTTTTAAGACCTAGAAGGTCTCTGAGGTGATACTGAAAGCTTGGGGGGAAAACCAAAGCAAAAACAGAAAAGCTAGTATAGATAGTTGTTTGAAATTGAATGTGTACCCTGAAAAGATACATTGGAAGTCAAATCCTCCCCTCACCCTGTACCTGTGAAATGCAATTTGGAAATACAATCTTTGAAGGTATACTCAAAGTTAAGATGAAGTCATTATGGTGTACCCTAATCCAGGGATTTCCAAACTCCAGGATCTAATGCCTGATGATCTGGGATGAACCTGATGTAATAATAATAATAATAGAAATGAAGTGTACAGTAAATGTAAAGTGCTTGAATCATCCTGAAAATGCCCCAACCCCAGGTTCTTGGAAAAACTGTCTTCCACGAAACTGGTCCCTAGTGCCACAAAGGTTGGGGATGGCTGCCTAACTCAGTATAGGAGGTGTCCTTGTAGGAAAGGAGAAGAGACACAGAAATATACACAAGGACATAGCCATGTGAAGATGGAGGCAGAGATTGGAGTAATGTATCTACAAGCCAAGGAACGCCAAGGATGGCTGACTCTCGTCAGCAGCACAGAGAGAGGAGGGAATTGATTCACTTTTGAGGGCTCAGGATGGAACCAACTCTGCTGACACTTTTTATTTCAGACTTTTAGCTTCTAAAACTATGAGACTATAAATTTCTGTATCCTAAGCCAGTTGTGGCACTTTATTATGGCAGTTCTAAAGAAGGCAGAATGCCAAAGAATTGATGCTTTTGAACTGTGGTGCTGGAGAAGACTCCTGAAAGTCCCTTGGACAGCAAGGAGATCAAACCAGTCAATCTTAAGGGAGATCAACCCTGAATACTCACTGGAAGGACTCTGATGCTAAAGCTGAAGCTCCAGTATTTTGGTCATGTGATGCAAACAGACGACTCATTGGAAAAATCCCTGATGCTGGAAAAGATTGAGGGCCAAAGGAGAAGAGGGCATCAGAGGATGAGATGGCTGGACGGCATCACGGATGCAATGAACATGAACTTGGGCAAACTCCGGGAGATGGTGAGGGACAGGGAGGCCTGGTGTGCTGCAGTCCATGGGGTCACAAAGAGTTGGACATGACTAGGTAACTGAACAACAACAACAAAAACATGAATACAGTAGGTTCTCTACACACAAACCTTCAAGTTGTGAACTTTCAAGGATGAGAACATGCATTCCATCAACATCTGGAGTGAGTGAAATTGCAGCTTGCCCTCCGTCTCCTATTCCTGACAATCCTTCAGCTCTACTACCTCCCACCTCCTCCCCTTCTTCCAGTCAGTAACTCTTTTTGCCTGTTCATTTGATGCCAGCCCCTAGATGCCAACTGCTATACTGTACTACTGTACTTTTTAAGGTACTGTAAGATTAAAAATGTTTTATTTTTGGTGTTTTTTTTTTAATATATTGTGTGAAAAGTATTTTATCTACAGTACTATTATATCTAGTAGAGTACTAAATAGCCAATTGTGTTAGCTGGACTTACAAATTGAACTAATGAATGTGCTCTTGGAATGGAACTCATTCGTATATAGAGGACTTACTGTACAATAATTACTATGAAAAATATGTATTTTTGCATCTTACACTGCTCAGTGTGGCTTAGCAATTAAGTAACTTTGAGGTCTGTTACGCTGTTGATGCTTACCAGCTCTTATACACTCTTGCAGCTCCCTGTACTTTTTCTACCTAGCAGTTATCACAGTTTGTAATTATGTATGTGTACTGCATGTATGTGCTAAGCCATGTCCAACTCTTTGTGATCCCAGGGACTGTAGTCTGCCAGGCTCTGATGTTCATGGGATTTTCCAGGCAAGAATACTGGAGTGGGTTGCCATTTCCTACTCCAGGGGCTCTTCCCAACCCAGGGATTGAACCCAAATCTCCTGTGTCTCCTGCACTGACAGGTGGATTCTTTACCACTGTGCCACCATAATTATATATGTGTCTTTGTAATTATTTGTCTGCTTCTCCCACTAGATGTGAGTTCCATCCATGGCAAACAGCAGGTATTCAGTAAGTATTTGTTGAGAGACCTTGGACAAGTCCTTTATCATTTCTGAACTTCAGTTACCCAATCTGGAAAATGAAAATATTCGTGGTACCTACGCCATTGATGATGTTGAGAATTAAAAGAGGTACTATATACACAGCACGAGTCATGGGATGGTGCATAATCATGGTGGTCTGAGTGTTTTCTGTTTGACTCCTTTCCTGGATCCTTCTATAAAAACCTCGGCGGCACATAGAGTTTGGGGCACACAAACCTGTCTGAATCTTGGGTCAGTACAGAGCCAGCTTGTGTAACTTGTTTTGACAACCCCAGGTAATGATTTGTCATTAAGAGCTACAGCTGAAATTTGACCTCTCTGGAGAAGTTTCCGTGTTTTCTAAGACCTCATCACTAAACAGCCCTGAAGATGTAGAAAGAACCTTCCTCGAAATTGCCATTAAGGCCATACTTGTCACCCTGGGAAAAGCTAATGGACAGAAACATATTGATGTGTGAACAGTTTGAGACCTTTCCCCCAAGAAAACCTTTTAGCTAGTGAAGGTTCATTCACCTTAATTAAAAATTATCCAATGGATACATCTCTTTCCATCACTCTGTGGGCACATGCAGAGTTTCTTTCTTTTTTTTTTTTTGAGAGAGAAATTAAATTTAAAAGCTCACCCTTCTTCAAATAAATCCTTTGTTTGCTTTAGTAAGCAGAAAAGCCTACTGGCTATTAGTTGTCAGTTAAATGTGGGTGTTAATTAAAATGGCCATGTCCAAGCACTCTTCAGGATCAATCTGCCACTTGGGGTCCCATTGTTGAAGATGGTCCTGAATTGCAATGTATTATGCATGACATGGCCACTTGGTACCGTCCTGGGACACAAGACGGAAGACTTAAGATGAAGTCTGCTATATAAATATCGCACACTCTGTTTTTCTCTAAATGATGAGACACATTCTTAGTATGATTTAAACTAGGGTCACGGCCTGTAGGTCACACCCTGTCCTTTGTTTTTGTGTGATCCCTGAGTTAAGACTGGCTTTATGTTTTTAGATGGTTGAATATAATAAAAAAAATATTTCATGGCAAATGAAAATTTTATGAAATTGAAATTTCACTGTCCTCTTTTAAATTCAAGCATTGTTGATTTACGATGTTGTGTTAGTTTCAGATGTACAGTGAAGTGGCTCAGTTTTATATATATAAATATATATTATATATAAATATGTATATTACATACATACATATATATACATTCTTTTTTGAGATTCTTTTCCAATATAAGTTATTGCAAGATGTTGAATATAATAATAGTTCCCTGTACTATACCGGAGAAGGCAATGGCACCCCACTCCAGTACTCTTGCCTGGAAAATCCCGTGGATGGAGGAGTCTGGTGGGCTGTAGTCCATGGGGTCGCTGAGAGTCGGACACGACTGAGCGACTTCCCTTTCACTTTTCACTTTCATGCATTGGAGGAGGAAATGGCAGCCCACTCCAGTGTTCTTGCCTGGAGAATCCCAGGGACAGGGGAGCTTGGTGGGCTTCCGTCTATGGGGTCGGCACAGAGTCGGACACGACTGAAGTGACTTAGCAGCAGCAGCAGCAGCAGTAGCAGCAGCAGTGGTATACAGTGGGTCCTTATTGCTTATCTATGTGATATATAGTTGGGTACATCTGTTAAACCCAAACTCCTAATTTATCCCTCATCACCCTCTTTCCCCTTTGGTAGCCATTAGGTTGTTTTCTGTGTCTATGAGTCTGTTTCTGTTTGGAAATAAATTATTTGTATTATATTTTAGATTCCACATATAAGTGGCATCATATGGTATTTGTCTTTGTCTGTCTGACTTCCTTTACTTAGTATAATAATCTCTAGGCCCATCTCAGTGTTCTTAAATAAAGTTTTACTGGTACACAGACAGAGCCCTTCACTGACATGTTGGCTATGGCCCATCCTGATTTAAATAATCAATGTGACACTGAAGCTTAACTTGAAGACACACACACACACACACACACACACACACACGCACACTGTCCATTCTAGAATCTTTCTAGCAGGGCTGCCTCGACACTGAACATTCCCTGGTGCATTTATCCCTTGGAGGGTGAAGCAGGGTCATCAATAATGTAAACCCATCTGTGGTCTTGAAGTGACTGCACAAGGCCTGCTGGGAATCAATTTCTATCTCTCAGAGATGTGTTAACTCCCACAATCTCCTCTCAGGTGCCATCCTCCTGAAGGAGAAGAAAACCAGCATTGCCCCCAGGCAGTCCAGGAAAGAGGAATGTGGAAATCGCAAAGGCAAGAGGAACCAGCTATGGGGAGATGAGAGTGAACACCCCTCCTTGTCTTACAAGAAGGGCCAGGTCTGCCTTCTTACACATCTGTCCTGAAACCCCAGCCAACCCTTAACTGCATCCCGTGGAGTTAATGTTGTGTGCTCCCAAGGGGGAAGCAGAATTGCAATGGGTCCATGATAATTGAATCTTAGGGCGAACTCCTGAGCCACCTGGGAAGCAGGTGATGTGTGTTTTTGCCAAACCCCCTGTGCACTGGAGCCACTCATTCTTAGCAGCGTGCTTCTTCTTGTGCTTTGCTGGCTGACCCGAGGTCCCCTGCCGCCTCTAATAGACATTGAAGGTCTCCCAGGAGACCAAACCAAATTGCCCTCACCCTTCCATTTCTTCCTGCTGCTCTTAAGCCACCCAGGATCTCTGTGTCTAAGTTATTCGTGCATAAAGCATTTTCTCATAGGCTATCAATTTGGCATAGTCAGGTGACAATAAAACATCAATGGATGGGAGATAGATACATTTTAGTATAAAACAAATGTGGAAAGCAACAGAGACATTGGATGAGTGTACTCTGAAATCAGTAACTTAGAACTGAACCCTACCTCTGTTACCTGCCAGCTATATGTGTTTGGTAAATTTATAAATCTCTTGGAACCTCAGTTGCCTTTTCTTAAAACATGGGATGATGAACGTCTGATAGGATGGCTTTGAAGGATAAGCGATTTTGTGTAACTTCCTAGCACAGTGTCCAACTCAGAGCTAGTGGTCTGTAAGTAGGACGTGATAATAATGTTGTATTTTCAGGTAACTAAGAGTTTTTCTATGAATTTGTCCTGGGATGGGAAGCATCTGAGTAACTTAGAGCTAGGAAGGTCGCTGCACTTCCCTGGAAATACATACATGTACAAACATACATGGGCTTCCCTGGCGGCTAAGCAGTAAAGTATCCACTTTCAATGCAGGAGAAACAGGATTCATAGATTTGATCCATGGGTTGGGAAGATCCCCTGGAGGAAAAAATGGCAACTCACTCCAGCATTCTTGCCTGGAAAATTCCATACAGAGGAGCCCGGCGGGCTGTAGTCCATAGGGTAGCAAGGAGTCAGACATGACTGAGCAGCTGAGCATGCACACACACACGTAAACACACACACATTGGTCACTAGCTTCAAAGACCCTCCCCTGAGCCTGGTATAATGGAATGGCAGCTTTAATATGCGATCTCACTTACAGCATCTATGGGGACTGACACTGACCCAGATGTTATTTTCAGCCTTGTTCTTCTTTTTCCTTTATCTTCATAAAATCAAGCAACCCTCCCACATATCCTTTCATTTAGCAAATATTTATCAATCACTCACTGTGTGTCAGATTATACTAGGACCTGTCAGCAAAACAGACAAGGTCTGTTCCACAGTCCAGTTGGAAGCAGACAGACATTAATCAAATCATCACATACAGATTTACATTTTTAAAGACCCGTCTTGCTTCAGTGAGGAGCATGGATGGAAGGCAGTGATGGAGGCAGGGAGGCCCCCTTGGGAACCAGATAATAGTGGATCAGATGGAGTTGCCCTGTAGGATGGAAGGAAGTGGCCATGAATGATCAGAAGGTAAATTCAAGAAGACCAGGTTAGGATTGGGTGTAAAGATGGACATGTCAGGAATGACCCTTAGAGGCTTCTAGGTATGGCCCTGTGGAGAGAGAGATCCAGAAAAAGGCCAGGTTGTGAGCAAACGGCATGCATTCCATTTGAATACCCAGGTGGGGTGCCAATCAGATCTTAGCTATCTGGGCTTCAGACGGATTGTTCCTTCTCTTTGACACATTCACCCTGACTATTTACAATGGAAAAATGTATCCCTAATTCTTCTACATAGACATATGTGTAACCACACACAGGTAACACTCATCCTTCAAGTAAACATCATGAAAAACAGTAATTATTTCTTGCCCTGTGATAGCACATGATTCTGGGATCTGTTATGATGGAGCAAGTAAATTTGATCCCTACAAAAAAGGAAGATTTTCTCCAAGGTGTCTTCTAAGCCTCTGGTTCACCCCTGATTCTCTGATTCAAAGATTCCCAGTACTTCCACTGGACAATTATTCCCTCAGCAAAACAGTCACGCTGAATGCCCTTGAGTTTGCTGCCATGTTAAAATAAATCCATTCCTCTTTGAGAACCACAGTGGTTTGTGTGAGCTAAGTTATTTTGCTCCCACTGAAATTGGACAATTCTTAGCATATTGGACTCTGATTTTTTGTCACTCTTATTGAGGTATAATTTACATACAATAAATTAATCCATTTGCACTGTGCAATTCTTTGAGTTTTGAGAATTTGCATATCATGTTGTAACTGCCAGCATAGTGGTGATACAGCACATTCCATCAGCACGTTGATGCTGAAGCTCCTGATGCAAAGAGCCAGCTCATTGGAAAAGACCTTGATTCTGGGAAAGATTGAGAACAGGAGAAGGGCTCAACAGAGGATGAGACAAGGTTGGATGGCATCTCCGGGGGATGCCTGGTGTGCTTCAGTCCATGGGGTTGTAAAGAGTCGAACACGACTTGGTGACAGAACAAAAAATCACCCCATTGAGTTTTCTCAGGCCCCTTTACAGTCAGCCCCTTCTCTGTACTCCCTGATCACTATCCCTGTAGTTTTGCCTGTTCTAGAATTTTATATAGTTGAAATCACTCAGTATATAAACTTTTCTGTCTCACTCAGCATGATGTGTTTGAGAGTCATGCATATTGTTGCATGAATCAGTAGTTTGTTCCTTTTTATTGCTAAGTGACATTCCATCTTATGGTTCTATCACAAGTTACAAATAATGGGCATTTGGGTTCTCTCCAGTTTAAGGCAATTATGATTAAAGCTGCTCTTGATGTTCATATACAAGTCTTTATGTGGAAGTTCATTTCTCCGTAATAAATACCTAGGAGTGAAATTACTGACTCGTAAGGTAAATGGTGGTGACTTTATAAGAATACTCCTAATCTGTTTTCCAAAGGAGTTGTCGTGGCTCAGCTGGTAAAGAATCTGCCTGCAATGCAGGAGACTTGGGTTCAATTCCTGGGTTGGGAAGATCCCCTGGAGAAGGGAAAGGCTACCCACTCCAGTATTCTGGCTTGGAGAATGCCATGGACTGTATAGTCCATGGGGTCTCAAAGAGTTGGACACAACTGAGTGACTTTCACTTTGTAACATTTACATTCTCCCTCAGCACCATAGGAGGATTTCAGTTTTTCTACATCCTCTCCAATCCTTTTTATTTATGGTTATTCCACAGGGTATGAAGTAGCATCTCACAGGGGCTTTAATTTGCATTTTCCTAGTGATAATTTAGTTTGAATATATTTTTATGTTCTTATTTGCTACCTTTCATATACTTCGGTCGGAGAAGGCAATGGCACCCCACTCCAGTACTCTTGCCTGGAAAATCCCATGGACGGAGGAGCCTGGTGGGCTACAGTCCATGGGGTCGCTAAGAGTCGGACACAACTGAGTGACTTCACTTTCATTTTTCACTCTCATGCATTGGAGAGGGAAATGGCAGCCCACTCCAGTGTTCTTGCCTTGAGAATCCCAGGGACGGGGGAGCCTGGTGGGCTGCCGTCTATGGGGTCGCACAGAGTCAGACACGACTGAAGCGACTTAGCAGCAGCAGTGGCAGCATATACTTCGGTGAAGTGTCTGTTCAAAACTTTTGACTATTTGAATTCTTTATTTAATTTCTATACCACGTAACTGAATTTTAAGAGGTCTTCATATATTCTGGATATGGATCCTTTATCAAATATGTTTTCTAAATATTTTCTCCCAGTCTGTAGCTTTCATTTTCATTTTTTTCCCTAGTATTATATATATTTTTTTAGTTTGGATATATATATTTAAAAATTAGAAAAAGTTAAAATTGCACTAAAATACACATAAGTTTACTATCTTAACCATTTTCAAGTCTACAGTTCAGTTTTATTAAGTATATTCACACTATTGTGCAATCTCCAGAATCTTTCCAGTTTCTTTTAAAGTTCAAAAGTTTTTAATTTTGATAAAGTATATTATTTATTTAGTTTGAATTTTATACTGTTAAGTAATCCTTGCCTATTTAAGTAGACTCTGCTGAACCCAAGGATTTTTAAATTCTTTTTCTGTTTTCTTCTGGAAGCTTCATAATTTATCTCTTACATTTAGGTCTGTGATCCATTTTGAGTTAATATTTGCATATGGTGTATTAGTTGCTCAGTCATGTCTGACTCTTTGCAACCCCATAGCCTTGGCAGGCTCCTCTGTCCATGGAATTCTCCTGGCACCAATGTGGAGAATTGTTCATGGATTTCAACTGTCCATGGAATTCTCCACACAAATTTGCATATGGTGTGGAAGGGTCTATATTCATTGTTTCGTGTGTAAAAGTGAAAGTGTTAGTTCCTCAGTTGTGTCCAACTCTTTGTGACCCCATGGACTGTAGCCTGCCAGGCTCCTCTGTCCATGGAATTCTCCAGGCAAGAATACTGGAGTGGATTGCCATTCCCTTCTTCAGGGGATCTTCGCCACCCAGGGATGGAACCTGGGTCTCCTGCATTGCAGGCAGTTTCTTTACCATCTGAGCAACCAAGGAAGCTCTATGTTTAGCAATATAATATATTTAATATTTATATTACATATATAATATACATGCATTTAACCATATATAATAATCTATTTAACAGTAAAATGTTTCTTTTTCTATGTATCTATATAAACAACTAGGGACTGCAAGAATCTTGTGTTTTCTGAAAACTTTGTAACTTTCTCACATTGGTTAACTTTGTTACTTCCCTTAGCTATTTCCTGTGGAAATTCAGTGAAACTCGTATAAGGGGGACGGATCCACTTTTGCCAGTGAGGGAGCTGAGGCTTAGAGAGATCAAGCAGCTCTCCCATGTCTGTGCTCTTTCTACCCTGATGCTCTCAGAAGTAGCAAGGAGTGGAAGAAGCACTGGGGTGGCTGTATCCGACTTCGTAGCCAGTCTTGGGAGAGGAATCTCAGTCTCCAGGGTTAGTGGGTCAGCTGGAAAGAGAAGAGGGGGCCTGAGACTCTGTTTTGTAGCTTCCTTTGAATTTTCTGTATAGATGATCATTTAGTCTTCAAATGAAGTCAGTTTTATTTCTTTCAACATTTATGCCTACCTATTTCTTTCTCTTGCCTTATGGCACTGGCTAGAACTCCTAAGCATTGTTGAAATGGGAGTGGAGACAGTAGCCTCCTTCATCTTGTTCCATATATTCTAAGATAAGCATTAAGTCTTTTAAGAATAATGTTAGATGTATTATTTTAGTAGATGTATTTTATCAGGTGGAGGAAGTATACTTTTATTTCTAGTTTGCTAAGAGTTTTTATCAAGTGGGTGTTAAAATTTTCAAAACCTCTTTTCTGTATATATTGAGGTAGTCATATGGTTTTCTCTTTTTAGCCCATTAATATGGTGAATTGCACTGACTAATTTTCAAATGTTAATCCAACCTTTCGTTTCTGGCACTAGCCTCACTTGGCAATGGCATATTATCCTTTGAATATATTGCTGAACTTAATTTGCTAAAATTTTATGAAATATTTTTATATCTATATTTTTGAGAAATATTGGTTTGTGGTTTTATCTTTGTCTGGTTTTGGCATCAGGGTAATGCTGGCTTCATTAATTGAGCTGGGGAATGAGTCCCTCTCTCTCCTCCTCTCAATGTATGTGGGCACTATTTCACTCTTAAATGTTTTGTAGAATTCATCAATGACCACCTGGGCATGGAGATTTCTTTGTGGGACTATTTTTAGCTACTAATTTAATTTCTTTAAAAGATATGAGACTATTCCAACTGTCTATTTTTGCCCTTTGAGTGAACTGTAGTAATTTCATTCTTGATTTTGGTCATTTGTGTCCTAATTACTATTGGCTAGAGACTTTTTTGATTTTATTGATCTTTATAAGAAAGCAGCTTTTGGTTTCATTGATTTTCTGAATTATTTTTTTCTTTTACATGTCATTGATTTCTAAGTTGCTAAGTTGTGTCCAGCTGTCTATGACCCCATGAACTGCAGCACCCCAGGCTTCCCTGTCCTTCACTATCTCCCGGGGTTTGCTCAAACTCATGTCCATCGAGTTGGTAATACCATCCAACCATCTCATCCTCTGTCACCCCCTTCTCTTCTTGCCCTCAGTCTTTCCCAGCATCAGAATTATTTTCTTTATTCTTGTTTTAGATTTGATCTTTTCATCTTTTCATAGTTTCTTAAAGTAGAAGTTAAGGCTTTTGATCTTTGACCTTTTTGCTTTTCTGATAGCATTTTACACTATAAATATATACACATGAATAGAATAGCATTTTATATTTTACATGTCACTATAAAGTAAAAAGAAAGTGTAAAATATAAAATTTCACAAGTAGTTTATAAACCTGAATATATTGTGTTTTCATTTTTATTAAAATATTTTCTAGTTTCTATTATTATTTCTTCTTTGAACAATGGATTATTTAGAACTTTGTTGTTTGATTTTCAAATATTTAACATTTTCCAGATTTCTTTCAGGGCTTCCCTGGTGGCTCAGTCGGTAAAGCGTCTGCCTGCAATGCTTCTGTTACTCTGTCATTGACTTTTAGTTTAATGCTGTTCTGTTTAAAGAATGTACTTTGCTTGGTTTCAATTCTTACAAATTTGCTGGAAGTTGTTAATTTATGGTCCAGACCATGGCCTGTCTTGGTAAACATTCCATGTGCTCTTCAGAGAATTTGTATTCTGCCATAGTTGGGTGGAGTGATCTATAAAGCTGTTTAGGTCACGTTGGTTGATAGTGTTGTTCATGTCTTTTCTATCTTATTATTTATATACCTTTTATCCATTATTAAGAGAAGGATGTTGAAAACTTAATAGTGGATTTGTCTACCCTCTTAGTTCTACCATTTATTGCTTCGTCTACTTTGATATTTTGTTACTAGGTTCATAGTATCTTTTTGTCCTCTTGATGAATTGACCGCTTTAACGTTATGATCAGCTCAGTTCAGTCACTCAGTGGTGTCTGACTCTTTGTGACCCCATGGACTGCAGCACGCCAGGCTTCCCTGTCCATCACCAACTCCTGGAATTTGCTCAAACTTATGGCTGGATGGCATCACTGACTCGATGGACGTGAGTCTGAGTGAACTCTGGGAGTTGGTGATGGACAGTGGTTGCATGCTGTATCTTTTTGATCAGTGGTTGCATGCTGTATCTTTTTGATCAGTGGTTGCATGCTGTATCTTTTTCTGTCTTTTTACTTTTGTTCTTTTCTGGCCTCAAATGGTTTCCTCTCATATGTGCACAGATCAGTATTCTGCCAAAGACTCAAGGGAACCTTCTACAAATCCCAACTACCTTGACCTTCTCAAACTCCACACTGTTTCTTCAGCTCAGTGGAGCCACCAGACTGTTTGGTTTCCTCTCACTGAACTCTGAACTCTCTCTAGGAAATAAGCTACAAAATTCTAAGGCTCACCTTACAAAAGAAGCTGTAAATTTGTAAGGCTTCTTTTCTTTCAAGGGTATTTCTCTTGTGCTGTGTGTTGTTCAATGTTTGAATATATATATATATTTATATATATATGTATATTAGTTTATAGTTATCAGATGTAAAATTTGCCTTGAGTATTCCATTATAGCCAGAGGTAGAAATCATAGATTTTACTTTATTTGTATATATCTTTGTAGCTACACGTAAAAGGGATCAATTATTACATATCTTACTGTAAAATTTTTTTGAATGTTGTTAACACTTTGTTAATGTTAAGCTTGCAGCTATTTATTTTTCCCTTTCAGCAGTTCTTACTTTTAGGGGGTTATGGATTCATTAGAGAATCCATGGGCCATTTTCACTAAAATATATGCACATGGTCATACAAACACATTAACATGCAGATTAAAAAGTACCCAATATCTAAATCTCTCCTGTCGACCTAGGAGGAATATTTGTTCTCCAAGTAAGAAACTGCTCTAATTCTTATTAGCTTTGTGTGTTACTTTGGTGACCAGAAAAATTTGTAATTTCTTCCCTGCCCTACCTTTCAGGGTTATTGTGAAAGATCACAGTGTGTTATGGAAGCATATTGCGTTTTTTTTTTTTTTTACAGTGGTTGCTCTTACTATTCTTACTATCATTATCATTTATAGTGGTTAATTCTTGTAAAAATTTAGTTTTTTCTTAACTTTATGAGAAACTTGTACACATACACACATAAATGTGTACACACATATGCAAGTACACACGTAACTTATTTTTAAAAAGGATTTACAACAGTGTAACCACCTATTTGCACTGAAAACATAGTTCTTATTCTCTATTTTCTCCTCTCAATTTTGTATTAATATCTTTTGGTTGAGTAGTCGTCCAAAACATTTATGCAGTTTTTGCATCGATTTGCAAGTAAGTGTTGTGTAATGTGCTTTGAGACATTCATTTTTCTGTGCTATTAAAATCAATAAAGATGCAATTTATGGAATTATCTTTGTTGGGTATGTCTCTGAACTAGTTTCATTTTGTTATTCAGTATTGGCTATGTTCTTTAATAATGCGGGAACGTGTCTGGGCTTCAGGCTAGCCCTGTGCTGTTTTTCTTTCTTCCTTGCCCTCTGTTAGCAATAAGGAAACCATAGCTGCCTCTGCCCCTAACACCCCACATGCATGTTTATGTTATGCCCATCTTCATGTTGTTCTATCTCCCTCTGATCCACCTCTCCATCCTTTTCCCTTGCCATTTATTCCTGTGCTCCATTCCAGTTACTACCCGTCCAGAATTCTGTTTCTCCTGCTCTTCAGATAATGGAATCCCTCCCAACCTTTTTCAAATTTCTATTTTATTTTGGCTGCTCTGAGTCTTTGTTGCTGTGCCTGGGCTTTCTCTAGCTGCAGTGAGCTGGGGCTGCTCTCCAGATGCAGTGCATATGGGATTCTCACTGCAGTGGTTTCTCCTGCTGTGGAGCAGGGGCTCCAGGCTCATGGGCTTCAGTAGTTGTGGCTCGCAGACTCCAGAGCGGGGACTTAGTAGTTGTGGCACACAGGCTTAGTTGCCTGTGGCATGTGGAATCCCCCTAGACCAGGGATCGAACCTGTGTCCCCAGCACTGGGGAGCAGTGAATCCCTTCCAACCTTTATATTCAGTTTGAGGCACACCTCCACCAGGGAGGTTTCCCAAACATCTGGACCCACGGCCATCTCCCTCTCCTCAGAATTCTTAGATGATGAACTCCTATATTGGCCTGTTCTAGTCCCAATGTAACAAAATTCTCCAAAACATGTTGTTAAATTAAGAAACATTTAGAAATAATATGACTAGTCACGCCATTTATAATTTAAAAATAAATCCCACTGAAATCTATATATTTCTGTGGATTTGTATTATGGAATGTATATATTTCGTTGTAGTAGAAATGAATGTCACATAACAGAGAGATTCCACACAAGTCAATGAACAAGGTGACAATTTGATGCAGTCAAAATTTATTTCTCAAATTCCTCAAGAAAAAATCACTTTGGAATCAGACTGTGACTTTACTAAGTCACATGCAGTTTAGTATTGTTTCCTGCTGTGTTGGATCTTTCTCCAAGCAGCAGATGAAGACAGCAGATTTCATTTAGAGGGCCACTGTTCAAGCAAAACGAAGGATGTGTCTTTACGATGCTCATACCATGGCAGGCCATCCTGAGCTGAGATCAAGCAGCATTTCCCAGCAGGAGAATCTAACATGTAGGTCAGGACAGTCGATGTTCAGTGGCCCTGTGCAAGATTTACCATCCCTCCCTCACAGCCCTGGATATTTACTGTCCCCATTCACTTGCTTGCACACACAAATATTCGTCCAAATCTTTCTCAATGCCTCCCAGGGGAAAGTGCTTCCCTTGTCTGAACACCAGTGGAATGACGTTACATCTTCTAGCCCATTCTCACTCTTGTGTAGGCATTTGCTCACTGAATGCAAAGGCCACTGAGAGGAGTCCACTGCTCTATTTGTTTAAATAGGATTTGGTTTTCACTTTTTCTTTCTGAGCCTCCGTAATTGAATTCATATAAACTATATGCGCCAAGGGTGTCACCCTCCTGTTGCAGTTATCTGTTGCTTTATGACAAACCGTATGAGACGTAGTGGCATAAGCAAACTCCACTTTATTAAGCTCATGGATCCCATAGAGCAGGAGGCCACGCAAGACCTAGTGACCTCTGCTCTACAATGTCTGGGGCTTTGGGTCAGAAGACTTGAAAGGCTGGGTTAGACGCAATGTCGAGGGGCTGGGATTATCTAGAGGCATCTTCACTCACTTATCTGTCTCCTGAGCTCCTGGGATTTGAGAAGAACTCCAGGGCTGGATTGAGGTGCAGCCGTCCATCCCACCCAAAGTGGCTACAGCACCTGCTGCTGCTGCTAAGTCACTTCATTCGTGTCTGACTCTGTGCGACCCCATAGATGGCAGCCCACCAGGCTCCCCTGTCCCTGGGATTGAGCACCTATACTTGGCCTTTTAGGGGAGGAAAGATGTTTTCCCTCTACCTTCCTTGGCTCATTGTCTGGGGGCCCTGTGGATTAAACTGACAAGAAGCAGATTAGCAAGAGAAAAACAGAGTTTATTAACACATGCAGTGTGCCTGTATGTGGGAGAAACTCAGTGCCAAGTAACTCAAAGGAGTGGTTAGGACTTGGGGTGTATATAGCATCTTAACAAAGAAGAGCACATTTATAAAGAAGTGATAAGAAGTGATGAGACAAAGGGTTTAGGCCTCTAGGGCTGCAAACTGAGCAAAGATAAATATATGGGGGAACTAACGGAAAAGAAGAGCTATTTTAGAAAGGTTTGTTGTGCTATCCTCTCAGTGCTGCCTCTGGGCAAAGAACTGGAGCTGTCTGTCTCTAGTGATTGAGTCTAAGCCTATTATGAAAATGGAGGGGGCAGAGAGCCTCTCCTCCTATTTTGTAGTGGCATATTATGATTCCTTAAAGCCTCCTCATGTGACTTGGGGTTCCTCACAACGTGGCAGCCTCAAACTAATAAACAGGAGCTCCATGGTCCCATATGATCCAGCCTTGAAAGTCATACAGCACTGCTTAGGCAGACTCTGCTGTCAAAGTAAGCTGATAGCTCTGGTTCAGAGGATTTCTCTCTACCTGAAAGATGCTGATATTGTGCAGACGGTGGTGGTAGTAAGCGCCAGTCCCCAGTTACAGAATAATATGTCTGTTGATTATGCAGGAACTTTCTCCATCTGATTTACTCTTTATTTTTTGAATTGAACTTGGATTACGGAATGCTTTGCTGTCTCTCGTATCCAGTCAGTTGGCTAAATATGGCCTTCAGATGTGTTTATCTTGGCCAGCAGTTTGAGTTAATATCCAGAAAAGTTCAGTTAAGCTATTTGAAGCCTTTGGCAAATTCAGGCAGAGAAGCTAAATCAGTTCCTCAGATGTGTCAAGAGCTTATCTTCTTCTACAGCTTCTTGGACATGGAAATGGTGTCCCTTGGGCACGGTGGTATGGCATGACAGTGGTGGCAGTAGGGACTATAATAAAAACAATGGTAACTAACGTGTGTTTAATGTGCCAGGACATTTGGAGAAGTTTATATGGGTTGGCAAAAAAGTTCTTTTGGGTTTTTCTCTAACGTATGACAAACCCGAATGAATTTTTTGTCCAATCCAATATTATCTCACTTGACCCTCACCACAATACTTTGGCCACCTGATGCAAAGAGCCAACTCACTGCAAAAGACCCTGATGCTGGGAAAGATTGAAAGCAAAAGGAGAAGGCAGTGACAGAGCATGAAATGGCTAGGTAGCATCACTCACTCAATGAACATGACTTTGAGCAAACCTGGGGAACAGGGAAGCCTGGCATGCTATACTTCGTGGGGTCACAAAGAGTTGGACACAGTGTAGTGACTGAACAGCAACAAAACAATTGTATAAGTTGGATTTTTAAATTACTATTCTTACTTTGCAGAAGAGGAGACTGAGGCCCAAAGATGTTAACTTGCTCAAGGCCTCCTAGCTAGCATAGAGCTGGCTCCTGATGCTGCCTGTCTTACCTTCAAGACTCTTACATCCCCTTCTGATGGCAGTGTCTTCTAAAATTTCAGCTTACCTGCCTGAAGACCAAGGGGAAGCAGGAAGGCATAAGCCCATTGAAATCGATGAACTCCTATATTGGCCTATTCTGGCTATATATCTATATATATTGGCCTATTCTGGCTATATTGATGAACTCCTATATTGGCCTATTCTGTGGCTCGCTGGAAGGCATATGCCCATTGAAATCCCTTTTCAAACACAATAGGGCTGTTCACGCAGTTTTCAGTAGGTGATTAAATGGATTTTATTTTGCCAGTGGTTAATGAGGATTGAATTAAACTCTGCAGTTTTCCTCTGTTCCTTTGATGCTGAGTATCCCTTTGCAGTAAGACAAACAGCAGTGACAGTTGCAACATTGTGTGAATGACCGCAAGGAAAAGGACTGCTGTGGGCAACCTGGGAGGTTGAGAAACTGACTCTGTTCTCCCTGTGTTTCTGCTCCTGGCTTCCCTTCAAAATGCCCTCCAGTATCACCTGCCCAGAACCATTACCCTTTATCTCTCCTTTACTTGATTTGCTCCTTCATAATTGCTCAAGGATTGGGGCCCTTTGGCCTCCCCTCTTGGAGCTTCATTCGGACTGTGCCTTTAATTTCTTACAAACAAATCGTGCATTATGGCCACCGCTGAGTTTCCCTGGGGCTCTCCAGCTGCCTCATTACCCAAGGCCTATCTTTGATTTACTTCAATTTATAGTCTCTCGTATACACCTTTTGCTTCCTCCCTCTCTGGGGAATGAACAGGGGTGCTTGAGAAGTCAAGCGAGGCAGTCCATGGGGGTCACAAAGAGTCGGGAATGACTGAGTGACTGAACCACAACAACAAGGAAGGAAGGGGAGAGAGTTATGAAGTGTTGCCTGTGGGATAGACACACCAGGCACGTAGCGTTCAAAGGGCAAGGGGGGGGAGAATTTTCTATCTGCTCATTAGCCCTATGTGTAGGGGTGTTTACCCTCTCTTAAATGGGGATTCAGAGTTTGGGACATGGGCTCAGGCTTGAGGCATCATGCGCACTTGGGATTTAATTGGGCAGCCTCCCTGTGACTGCTGCTGCTGCTGCTAAGTGGGCTTCCCTAGTAGCTCAGACAGTAAAGCATCCGCCTGCAATGCAGGAGACTCGGGTTCAGTCCTGGGTCAGGAAGATCCCATAGAGAAGAAAATGGCAACCCACTCCAGTATCCTTGCCTGGAAAATCCCGTGGACAGAGGAGCCTGGTGGGCTACAGTCCATGGGGTGGCAGAGTCGGACACGACTGAGTGACTAACGCACACACACACCCACACACCCTGCGACAGTTTTCCTAGAAAAGTGACATGGAAATACCCGCTTTGAGGTTTGATGAGCAGAGGTCAGTAACAATGGAAGCAGGTCCCTTGGCTGGCCAACAAGAGTTTTAATCTAAGAATTGCCTTTGTATGTTAGATTCTGGAAACACTAGTGTAAGGGTAGAGCAGGAGAAGAATCAAATCTGGAAAAGCCCAGGCTCAGTCCATCTATCCTCCCTTCCTCCCTCCTTTCCTCCTTCTTTCCTTCCTCCAACACCCTCTTCTCTTTCTCTCTTTTCAGAATGGATTTCTTTGGAGATGGATATAAAGTAATGGAGGAATAATCACATGAAAACCGCATCTGCAGTCAACATAATAGCAGTAATGATACCCACCACTGCTCCTGACCCCTACCATTTCACCAGTTGCTAGCACCTGGCCCCCAACCAGCCCCAGGATACTGCACTATCCCTGTTGGTTCCTTAGGTCCTGACCTCACAAGAATACATAGTCTTTTACGAAAGGCTTTCGAAATCCCCTGCTTGAGCTGGCTGGCTGAGTCCTGCCAGGAACTTCAATGAGACGCAGAGTCAGTAGATGGTAGAACTGGGATTGCAGCCCAGCAGCCTGACTTCAGAGAGATGCTCACGTGTTGGACGATCCCCAAGACCACCCCCAGGTACAGTGATTTTCCAGGAGGGCTCACAGGACTCCACCTAGTCATATTCACAGGTGTGATTTATTACAGCAAAAGGCAGCAAAGCAAAATCTGCCCAGGAGAAAGGTTCATGGAGTGTCATCTGGAGGAAACCAGGCACAAACTTCTAAGACTTTCTCCCAGTGGAGTCCCACAGGACACACTTTATTTCCCAGCACTGAGTCGTGACATGTGGGAAATGATTTCCACCAGGGAAGCTCCTTAGAGACTCGGTGCTCTGGGATTTTTATAAGGGCCTGTTCACGTAGGGACTTGGGCTTCCCTGGTGGCTCAGTGGTAAAGAATCGGCCTTCTAGGGTGTGAGATGCAGGTTCAATCCCTGGTTCAGGAAGATCCCCTGGAGAAAGAAATGGCAATCCACTCCAGTATTCTTGCCTTGAAAACCCCATGGAGAGAAGCCTGGCGGCTCCAGTCCATGAGGGTGGCAAAGAGTCCTATACGACAGCAACTCAACAACAGTATGTAGGCACTCCCTATCTGTACCCAGATTCCAGACTCTTAGAAGGAAACCAGGTGTTCAGCCTAGACTGTATTGTTTGCATGAACAATTTAAGCACAGAGAGGCACTTTTATCATACAGGAAGCTTTGGAACCGTCTCCAAATCTCAGCTCCCAGATGTTAGCCAAGGACCAACCTTGTAAGTAGGATTTTCAAAGAAGAGCAGTCACTCCTGCTATATTAATGCCTCTCCACAGCTCATAACCACTGCCTACTATTTTTTAAGTGTTTATTATGTGCAAGGTACTGCATCAGTCTAAGATCATGGCATCTTGTCCCATCACTTCATGGCAAATAGATGGGGAAACAGTGGAAACAGTGACAGACTTTATTTTTTTGGGCTCCAAAATCACAGCAGATGGTGACTGCAGCCATGAAATTAAAAGACACTTACTCCTTGGAAGAAAAGTTATGACCAATCTAGACAGCATATTAAAAAGCAGAGACATTACTTTGCCAACAAAGGTCCGTCTAGTCAAAGCTATGGTTTTTCCAGCAGTCGTGTATGAATGTGAGAATTGGACTATAAAGAAAGCTGAGCACCAAAAAATTGATGCTTTTGAACTGCGGTATTGGAGAAGACTCTTGAGAGTCCCTTGGACTACAAGGAGATCCAACCAGTCCATCCTAAAGGAAATCAGCCCTGAATATTCATTGGAAGGACTGATGCTGAAGCTGAAACTCCAATACTTTGGCCACCTGAGGTGAAGAACTGACTCATTTGAAAAGACCCTGATGCTGGGAAAGATGGAAGGCAGGAGGAGAAGGGGATGACAGAGGATGAGGTGGTTGGATGGCATCACTGACTCAGTGGACATGAGTTTGAGTAAGCTCTGGGAGTTGGTGATGGACAGGGAGGCCTGGCATGCTGCAGTCCATAGGGTTGCAAAGAGTCGGACACAACTGAGCGACTGAACTGAACTGCATCAGTCATCTCTTTGAATCATGGCACATACACACTATTTTGATCTCCTTTTGCAGATGAGAAATTTGAGATTGATTATCTTGCTCAAGGTGATACAGCAACCAAGTGGTGAAGGCAGGATTCGAATCCAAGCTAATTTGATTCCAAAGTCTACTGAAAGGTTGTTGGGGGGTGGAGGTAAGGAGGGAGTGAAGGCCGAGGTAGAGGAAATGTAAATAATATTTCTTTCCAAGTAACAATCTTATGATTCCTGGTCTCTTCTTTGGGCATTGGTATCATCTGTTTTTCTTCCTCAATAGACATACATTGTTTAATCAGAAAAGTTTAAAATAGTTTGATGTAGAATTTTTGGTGAGTCTCCTTTAATATATAAACAAACCCAATTATAAAGGCAAATGAACTGTCAGGATGCAAATGAATGCGGCTAAATTACTTGAAGCCAGTGTGTTCTCTTGAGCAGGTTAAACAAGTTCTTTACGATGCTTGTTTATATGTTGTGTTTGTTTAGCAAAACCTTTTTTCCAAGATAGGGCAGAGGTAAACGGCAGCTTCGCCAGCTGAAATAGCTCAGAGGGGATAATCACTGTAAGCAAAGATCTTTTATCAATCCTCAATGCTCCCAAGCTAGGAAGCTTTAGATATTGTAAAATATCATAAAAAATGATTTCTTACCAACTTGAGTGAATGAGGTCCTGGTGTCATTCAAATGGGATATTATTTCATGGGACTTTTACAGAAAATTCAAGAAGAGATGGACTTCCCAGATTGTGCTGGTGGTAAACAACCCACCTGCCATTGCAGGATTCGCAAGAGATGTGGGTTCAATTCCTGGGTTGGGAAGGTTCCTCTGGAGAAGGGGATGGCAACTCACTCCAGTATTCTTGCCTGGAGAATCCCATGGACAGAGGAGCCTGGAGGGCTATAAGCTCAGAGTAGAGTCAGACAGGAAAGAAGCGAATTAGCACCCATGCAAAGAGAAACAGACTAGCTAGACCCAAAGCAACTTTTCAACAGCACAAAATCTAATGTCCCAAGGAAGCCACACGGTGCCCCAATACAGTTTATCTGCCCACAAGGGCCTCCTTGTGCTGCTCAGAGGAATAAGAGAAGTTGAGGATCCTTGTTAATTCAATCTGACAGAGACCTGGGAGAGAGTGGGTGAGTTCACTTCCTGTGCTTGGGAGCCTCTGTGAGTCTTTGGGTTTGCAGACCACTGCTGTGTTCTTTTGTAACTGAAAGTGGAGTCTGGCTGGTTTGATATTCACAAGCCGTTAAACAGGCCAGGCTGGTGGAAAAGAAAGTTTATTTCATTTCAGAGGCCAGCAACCAGAGCAAAAGGAAACACCTGTCTAGGACTCAGCACCCTGACAATCAGGGGGGCAAGAGATTTTATAGACAGAGGGAGGGGGCTACATGCAGAAACAGCACACTCAGCCCTGACAATCATCTCGAAATTGGTCATCAGGGGTCTGACCTGTGTCATCCTGATTGTTTTAAGTACAGTTGATCTTTAGTTCCATGCTCAGTTTATTCCCATTTCCTTTAAGGCCAGTTCTCAGAATTCTCAAGGCTATAGTCTGGTCATCATGTAGTTAACTTCTTCCAAGTGGTGGGGGATTCAGTATTTACAAGACAGCTGACAGGATATGGCTGAGAATATGATCCATGGCCCTTGAGGACGAACTTAAAGTCCTTGACTGTGCTTAATGACTATATTATTATTATTCGGTCTCCTTTGACTGTTCTGTTTCGGCATGTTCTCACTTCTCTGATTAAACTTCTTTGGCCAAAGTTTTTCCCCTGACAAAAGTCAGGCAGAGGATGTGGGGGACAAGGACCGTAGGGTCCTGCTCCTTTTTACTTTGTCCAGTGGCCACCGTGTTCACCTAGGCTGCCCCGTATCTCCCCAATTGGCATCTTGGGCTAGGTGCTCTCATCTAGGTGCCTTGGGGGCCTCTGTGGTGAATTCTGTACATCCCTGTGTATAAGCTTCCCAGCGCTGCTCTCTTCGTCTGCTAGGGCTGCCAGGTACCCCAGCTGAGCAGCTTAAACCACAGAAATGTATTTTCTCATAGTTTCAGAGGCTAGAAGCCTGAGGTCAAGGTGTCAACAAGGTTGGTTTCATTCTGAGGTCTCTCTCCTTAACTTCTAGATGGTTCTCTTTTCCCTGTGTCTTCACAAGACCTTCCCTCTCTGTAAATCTGTCCCTGTCTCCTTATAAGGACCCCAGTCCTGTCGGATTACTGTTCACCCTAATGACCTCATTCTATCTCTTTAAAGATCATATCTTCAAATGCAGTCATATTCCAAAGTCCAGGGCTTAGGATTTCAACATGTGAATTTGGTGGGGAGGACACAGTTCAGTTCATTAACAGTTGCTTTAACAGATTCCTATAAGTTTTATAAATGTAGGCAAAATAAGTTTATAATGCTATAGTTCTGTAGGTCAAAATCTGACCTGGACCTCACAGGGCTAAAATCAAGGTATGGCAGTTCATTTCTCTAGGCTCTGCATAGCATCTGTTTCTTTGCCTCTTCCAGCTCCTCGAGGCATCTTTTCTCCATTTTTAAAGCCAGCAACAGCAGGTGAATCCTTCTCAGATCATGTCACTCCAACCTCTTCCACAGTCCCTCTGCCTTCTGTTCTGGCTCCCTCTTCCACTTTTACGAACCGCGATTACATTGGGGCCACCTGGACAATCCAGGATACTCTCAGGGTCAGCTGATTAGCAACCTTAATTCCATCTGCAACTTTAATTCCTCTTTGTCATGTAACCCAACATAGTCACTGATTCTAGGGATTAGAACACAGGCATCTTTGGGGGCCATTATCCTGCCAAGCACACCAGATTACCTGTATGCTTTACCCCAGATTGTCTCTCTGTGCTAAAGCTTGCCAAATGTAGGGAAAATCCCTTTACTTCATGGGCAGACAGAAAGAAAAAGAGAACCTTATTAACGAAGATTTTGTTGCACTGCCCTTGTAGGGCTGTGGGGATTTTATGAGACAGCAAGTTTCCACTAACTGCAGCATTGTAATGATTTGCTAGGGGTGGGTGGGTTCTGCACGCCAGATGGGGCGTAACTCACTGGAGCTGGTGCAGGAGAGAGGAGCCCCGCCCTGGAGCTGGTGGGGAGGGAGCGCGCCATCTCTGCACCACTGACCTGCTCCTCTCCCCTAGGACCCTGCGTGTCTTCCAGGGCTGGATGAGTCAATCTTCTTCTCTTGGCTCTGCCCCCACACGAACTGTGCAGAAGACTTCCCTCCTCCTGAGGGAAATGATTTGCCTTACGTAAGCATTTATCCACTTTGCTCCTGAACACCCTCCTGAGCAGCACTTTGACACACAAGTGGGTACATTGATGGGGAGAAAAAAAAAAAGGTTTCCTGCCATCTGGTTTAGAAAAGGTGATGAGAGAGCAGCTCCCTGCTCTTGCTGTTGCTGTGGAACAGAATCTCAGAGCCGGAATCAAAGAAGAGATGGGGAGCCTTGGGTCATGAATGAGATACCCAGGGCCTGGGCTCTTAATGGCCAACCTAGAACCTGAACCCCAGGTGTCCTGACTTCAACCTTCATGACAGGTTTTTAAAGCCATTTAGTATCAACCTTGCCACCATTCTATTTAAAGGGTGTTTGTCTAAAGAATCTGTCTCGTTTGTTATTTTTCAGAGCAGGTAACTGGTTTCTTCTTCCCTCTTGAAGGAACAAATCATTTGTTACCTGTTTGTTGAGTGGTTTCGTTTTATTCCTAATGCATTTTTACTATTTATCTAACTCAGCTTTCCTTTTGCCCTCATTCCTGAAACTATGTTTTATCTGCCCCCCCCCCCTTTTTTTGGCAGTTGTGTGTATTTTGTTTGTTCATTTCTTGGAAGCCTGAGGTCGACTATCATTAGATAAATGAATTGAATATCTGCCTTTTCTGTGCAGGGCGGTCTTGTTTGAACTCTTGTAGCACCATCATCTTTCTGTGTCTCGTTGTTCCTCTATTGTGCTTTTCAGAATTCACTACATGCCAAGTTCTGTGCTAAGCAGAAAACCGGACCCTTGCCATCCAGGAGGGATCAGTCTGGCAGGAAGAGAAGGGCATAATTCAAACAGTCACATGTATGAGCTCATAGTTACAGACCGGGAGACTCGATCTGAAGGAAGGAATGCGGATTCCTGAGTGTCTGTAGCAAAAGGAACCAATCTGTTCTGGGGGTTGAGACTGGGAAGTGGTCTTCTGGTGGCTGAGTCCTGTTTGGAATACCAGATAAGCTACAGCCCCCAAAAGAAGCTCTGAGAAATTGAAATCACGGTTGGATTTGAAGTGATGAGAAAGATATTTATAACCTAATAAATGACTTCTGTTCTTCATCTCCTCACCACTCACCCTCAACCCACCACCCACTTGCCATGTGCCTTGCAGCAATTTTTTTTGGCATAAAATATTTGAAATTGACTTAAGCACTATGACATAGCCACCTAATGTTTTGGGGAGAAAAGCAATAGAAGATGGGAACATTAGGGGAAAAATGTTCCATGTGGAATTCTTTAAACTGCCATGAATGAAACCAGGTAGCCTGGGCAGAAAATACCTAAATTCACTTCCTTTGCAAATCTGAGCAGTTTCTGAGCATTCTCCAAGCCTCCCAACAAAGCCCAATATAACTCTGATCCACGCTGCCTTTCCTTTCTGGTATTTTCAGAGCAAACAAAGGGATATGTCTCGGCAATCCCCAGGTGGCTCTAGAAAATGGCTTTAACAGTTGGGGGGGAGGGGAAGGCAGGGGCTCAGCTGAAAGTTGTTACGTATTTAGAATAGTCTCCAGGAAAGCTAGCCAGTGCCTATATGTGGCTGTTTGATGTATTCCATTTGGAGTGATCCGTGCCCCTTTTCTCAGCCTGCCTACTGCCAGCCCCCATTCTATACCTTTGAGAACTGAATGCTGTAGCTGCTCAGGGTCACCCTCCATGGACCCAGCCCCCAAAATGTCTCCTTCCTCTTCCGTCCCCTTTGCATCCAAGCTCCCAATTTTCAGTAGGATCAAAACTGAGAATAAAATATATTTTATTTATTTATTTATTTTTTTAAGGATCTCAGCTTTATTAGAATTCATTAGGCTTCCCAGGTGGCTCAGTGGTAAAGAATCCATCTGCAATGCAAGAGATGTGGGTTTGAGCCCTAGATCAGGGACATCCCCCAGAGAAGGGAATGACAGCCCACTTTAGTATTCTTGCCTAGGAAATCCAGTGGGCAGAGGAGCCTGGTGGGCTATAGTCCATGAGGTCACAAAGGAGTTAGACACGACTTAGTGACTAAACAGGAACAAGACTTTAGCAAGCCAGAAATGGAAAAAACAATATTCCTCAACATGGCAGAAAGGGAAACTACCAGAAAGCAATACCGTACTTAATGTTAAGTTATTAAAAGCATTCCCATAAAATATAAGACCAAGACAGAAATGTCCATTGTTTTTGATATTACTCAACATTATACAGAAGGTCTAAGATGATACAAAGAAAGTTTACTTTTTGGAAAGGAAGAATCAAAATATTATTAATTGCAGATGTTGTTGTTATGTACCTAGAAAAGAGTTAACTGAAAAACTATTATAATGAAAAAGAGAATTAAGTGGCCAGTATAAGATCAACATATAAAAATCAATAATAATCCTACAGACCAATAATACATGACCAAAATACATAAAAGTGAAAAGATATTTCCAATAGCAACTAAAAGCTATAAAATACTGTACATATACACCTTGAAGCGGTTAAAGTGGTAAATTTTTTGTTTGTAATTTTCACAATTGAGAAATTAAAAACTATATATGATTTAAATGAATAAAAAAGCAACACCTATATGAAGAAAGCTCTAAAGCGTTACTTAAAAGCTAAACAAATGGAGAGACACACCATATTCCTCAACAGTACTGTTGTCTTATATTATAGCATTATAATTATGTAAAACTGATTTTAAATCAATCTCCACAGAGGTTTGATAACTGGCAACCCCATCATTCTTGGAGAGGTATTTTCACTTTGGCTAAATAGGTAAACCCAAGTGAGTCTCCCTTTGGTGGGGTTCCAGAAGGTGTGGGGGCCATATTTTAAGATAAGTTTTCCGTGAAGCCCTAAAATGGGAATCTTGTAACCTCTGCCTGTGTGTATGCATTTGGTGAACATCAGTGGGATCGGGGCAGGCAGAATAAGTCCTTTTCCATTTGTTTTTAGATAGTCCACTTAACTATTTCTCTTCTCCGTTTCTTCCTTCTCACTCTTGTTGTCTTATTCTCACCACCTGTTCTCAGAAGTGTGTGTTGTAGGCTGACTGGTCATCATTAGAGATTTTTCTCCCTGGTCTATTCAGCACCCAGGTGAGAGGTCTGGTGTTTCCTGAATCTGAGAGCCTTTCTCAGGTCAGTGACACCACCCCACCATCTTATTTCAGCACTTGGAACTGATGTGGGATGCAAGCTGTCAGGAGTCAACCAGAACCAGCAATTTTCACAACTGCTTCGTCATTTCCCATTAGCCCAAGATCTCTTTGTACCTGCTTTGTTTTCTTGCATCAAGATCCTTCTTCACAGCAGGAAGATCTTATTAAAATATTTCCATTTTTAGAATACTGGAGTGGGTAGCCTTTCCCTTCTGCAGATCATCTTCCCAACCCAGGTATAGAACCCAGGTCTCCTGCATTGCAGGTGGATTCTTTACCACCTGAGCCACCAGGGAAGCCCTTTCTAGACCTACGCACCTGTATTTATGGGTGGGACAATGACTGGAATGGGCTTCCCTGGTGACTCAGCTGGTAAAGAATCCGTCTGTAATGTGGGAGACCTGGGTTCAATCCCTAGGTTGGGAAGATCCCCTGGAGAAGGGAATGACTACTCACTCCAGTACTCTGGCCTAGAGAATTCCATGGACTGTATAGTCCACGGGGTCACAAAGAGTTGGACACAACTGAGTGGCTTTCACTTTCAGTGGCTGAGATGAACACATTTGAGGGACTTGAGGGTGGGAGCTGAAGAGGGACATATGGTGTGTGGTCTCCTTGTTCATGCTGCAGTTCCCAGACAGGCTTCTACTCAAGGCCATTTTGTTTGATTTCTCAAGTAATTCAGGAGTGTGATCTTGGGATGACACTGCCTAAGATGAGTAGGATGGAGATCTTACAAAATGGTGTTGGAGGAAACTGTTGCTAAACCAGATCAAAGCACATAAATTCATGAGCTATGTATGCTGTGGGCTTCACAGGTGGCTCAGTGGTGAAGAATCTACCTGCCAAATCAGAAAACGCCAGAGACGTGGGTTCAGTCCCTGGGTTGGGAAGATCCTCTGGAGGAGGAAATGGCAACCCACTTCAGTATTCTTGCCTGGAGAATCCCATGGACAGAGGAGCCTGGTGGGCTCCATGAGGTCACAAAGAGTTGGACATGAGTAAGCACATGCATGTCCTTCCTATGTACGCTGTGCTGTGTGGCCCAGAGAAACTGAGCCTGCTGATGACTATCCAAGTAGGAAAAGGAACAAGGAAACTATAAATGCAGCCTGATCACCTGATGCTGCAGCTGAAACTTCAATACTTGGGCCACCTAATGCGAAGAGCCAACCCATTGGAAAAGACCCTGATGCTAGGAAAGATTGAGGGCAGGAGGAGAAGGGGACGACAGAGGATGAGATGGTTGGATGGCATCACTGACTAAGTGGACATGAATTTGAGCAAACTCTGGGGATAGTGAAGGACAGGGAAGCCTGATGTGCTACAGTCCATGGGGTCGAAAAGAGGCAGATACAACTTAGCAACTGAATACCACCACCTGAATTCAAGAAACCTAGCTGGCCTGCATTCACACACACACCTTATGTTCTTGAGCAAGTAATTTCTCTTTCTGTGCCTTAGTTTCCTTACATATAAAGCAAGGGTGTTGAGCAAGATTTCTAAGACTCTGTCTTCTTCAATTCTGAGTGTCTATATTGGTCTAAACTCCAATTATTTTCCATGTTGTAGCCAGAAAATTCATTCTGGAGCACATGGTTGGCCAAGGTTCTCCCTTGTTTAAAACACATCTGCAATTCCTTGTTGACTCCAAGGTGAGGTCCACGTCTATAAGTGAGGCATCCGTGGCCCTTTAAGATCTGGCTCCCGTGGTTCCATCATTTGCCACTTCCTCCTGTCACCTGCAGACATGGGTGCTCAGTTGTGTCCGACTCCCTGTGACCCTGTGGACTGGAGCCTGCCAGACTCCTCTGTCTGTGGGGATATCCAGGCAAGAGTACTGGAGTGGGTTGCCATTTCCTTCTCCAGGGGATCTTCTTGACCCAGGGATTGAACCAACATCTCTTGCCTTGCAGGTAAATTCTTTACCACTGAACCATTGGGGAAGACCCCCTGTCCCCCTACAACCTAGCCATAGCAGACCACACAAAGCTCTGGAAACTTGCCACAGCTTCCAGACCTCAGTGAATGCTATTTTTTCCCACCTGGAACTCCTCCGGTCCCACTGCTCCTTCAGCTGGCTATCTCTTATTCACCCTCCTGGTCTCAGCTGGAAAGTCACATTTTTATGAGAATCCTTCTCACCACCCCCTCTAATCCTGGGGGAGGACTGATGTCATAGCTCTTACTATAGGATAGTGTGGTTTCCTGTTTACTTCTCTGTCTCCCCTACTGAATCATAAGCGACTCGAAGGATCGAACTGTGTCCTGCTTACATTGTCCCAGGCCCTAACATGGTACCTGGCATGTAGCAGACAAGCAATCAATATTTGTCACCTAAACCATTTTTAAGCGGATGTGCTGCTGCCCAGAACATGGCATTATGCCAGCACATGTCTTTTCCCCAGGAGGCAGGGAGTGGACCACATTTCAAAGGCTCTCTAGTGAATTGATTGAGACTATTTCTAAATGATGGTTATTCTGCTTTCTAAAAGACCTAAATATCTCCCAAGGGGGTGGAATAGACTCCCTGTGCACCCTATCTTCCCTTGTATCCCTGGTGTGACCCTTTATCTTTAGGACTGGAAATCATGGGGACTTGACTGCTTTTTAGTTTTTCTTTTTGCAGCATGGTAACACTCCACCAAGCACACACGTCCCATTTTAGATGCATTCTGGCAAGCTGGTTTCCTGTTCCCATTCAGTCAATCATCTTCCATCTCTGGCAGGAAGGAGAACACACAGCTTTGCATGTGCCAACCCCAACATATTTCTAATTCTATCAAGCATGGCTGGATGTGTGCCACCTATGCCATGGGAATTTAAGATACTTTAAAAAAAAAAAATGTGTGTGTGAGTGTTTCACAGCCAGGACTGGGAGTGTTCAGGCTGCATTATGTATGCAGTATGGCCACGCCTGCATCTGTGAATCACTCTTGGCTGTTAGTCACTAGGTAAGGACCACAGTCCGATCTGATGGTAGCAAAGAGGCTGCATTGCTGAGACACGCTTGGGAACCTGGGTACCAAAGATTCCTGAGTGATGAGTTAAGAGTGAATTGGACTGAAGCACAGCATCAATCCAGTGTGAGGTCAAGTTGTCTGGGTATTCCTAGTCCATTCTTTGTAGGAAAGACTCCACAGTGAGGACAAAGGGAATTTGTGAAGGGACGAGCTGGTGGTCTTCAGTATTGGCAGCGATCCATTTACCATTTCAAACCTTTGTGATGATATGAAAACTGGCCCTCCTTCTAAGTTCCTTTTTTAAAAATTTGTTTTTAGTTGGAGGATATCTGCTTTACTGTGTTGTGTCGGTTTCTGCCATACAACAGCCATAAGTGTGTATATATGTCCCCTCCCTCTTGAACTGCCCTCTCACCCCAGCCCATCCCTCTGTGTTGTCAGGTATCTGCTTGAGCTCCCTGTGTTATGCACCTGTTTTACATATGGTCATGTATGTGTCAGTGCTACTCTCTCAATTCATCCCACCCTCACCTTCCCCTGCCGTGCCCACAAGCCTTTTCTCTACGTCTGCATCTCTCCCCCATCCTGTATATAGATTTGGACCACAGCTGAGTGTAGATCTACTTCCTGAGGACTTCGTTGTGCATCTAAGCAGTGTGTGTATGTGTGTGTGTTTAAACCTTTTTCTTCTTTCAGTTCCTTAGCTTGTTTTGAAGTTTCAGTAGGTGTCTCCCAGGACTCATAATCTAACTCCTTTCTTGTCATTTATTCTCTGCTAAAATCCACAATGTCTTTTCTTTTCTATCAAGAGTGATTTTGACCCTTATCCTTCCTTCTTTACGCTCTGATATTTTTCTTCCATTTCTCCTTGGAACATAAATTTGATTTCCTACCTGCACAAATTACTCTAATTTGCAGCTACATAGGAAAGGTGATGGGCGAAGACTGAGCCACTATTTCATCCAACCTAAACTCCTCGCCTGCTAGCCCCTTCTCCTCAAAATGCCATTACTTATCAAAAAGACTGAAGCATAAAATAGTAGCTGCACTAAAATTTTTATTGAAGTTTCCTTTATTTTTCTGATAGCTGGGAAAATCTTTTATAAGAGGACAGAGGGGTTTTTTTCCTTTCCTTTTTCCACTTTAGCCTATGTTAATTTTGTTCTTTTCTTGATATCCAATTTTCTTCTCTTCAGTTCTGTTCTCAGCTGGATCCTGGTGTTTCACTCCACATATTGAACTAGCAGAGCAATAATATGTTATGATTAATAAGTGGCTTGACGGGCAGGAAAAAGCAAATCTCATTCATTGCATCAGTGCTGCTGTGCAAATTTTCTATTTTTGAAAAATGTATATAGTCAGCAGGATGGTTTTTGTCTAGCTCCTTGGCCCTTAGCTCCCTGCTTTAGCTGGCTATTCCATTTCTCTTCGCCTGCAAACTCCAGGCTTGCACAGCTTGAGGATAGTTTCCAGAAATGCTTAATGCTTCCTCATCTTAGAGACACTTGCTTGTGGAGGCTACATCCCACATCACATCACATGCATCCACATCCCACTTTAAATGCAGTTTTATAGTAGACCTACCTGAGAATTTTGACTTGAGTTACATTTGACTGGTTGACATAAGAATTCTATATTTAAAGTGGATAACCAACAAAGACCTACTGAATAGCCCAGGGAAAGGAAATGAAAGTGTTAGTTGCTCAGTCCTGTCCAACTCTTTGTAACCCCATGAACTGTAGCTCACCAGGCTCCTTTGTCCTTGGGATTCTTCAGGCAAAAATACTGGAGTGGGTGGCCATTTCCTTCTCCAATAGCCCAGCAAACTCTGATAACTGTTATATGGCAGGCTGGATGGGAGGGAAGTGTGGGGGAGAATGGATACATGTAGATGTATGGTTGAGTCCCTTCCTTGTTCTCCTAAAACTATCACAACATTGTTTGTTTATTGGCTATACCCCAATACAAAATAATTGTTTAAAAATTTTTTTTAAAAGAAGAAATCTTGCTGTGCTCCCAACTGTCTCCTGGATCCTGACTTACATACAACGTACAGTAATTTTTTTTTGAAAGTCGCTCAGTCATGTGCGAACTCTTTGCGACCCCATGGACTATGTAGTCCGTGGAATTCTCCAGGCCAGAATACTGGAGTGGGTAGCCGTTCCCTTCTCCAGGGGATCTTCCCAACCCAGGGATCAAACCCAGGTCTCCCACATTGCAGGTGGGTTCTTTACCAGCTGAGCCACCAGGGAAAGCTCATGCTAGGAGCCAAATGTTCTTATGATCCAGTTTTCTAACTCGTTGACCTTTACTGCATGTTGATCTGTTTCTCAGTGTTCATCTAGTCCACGTTGTTTTGTTGCTCAGTCACTAACTCCTGTCTGACTCTTTGTGCCCCCATGGACTGCAGCACACCAGGCTCCCTTATCCTTCACTAGCTCTTGAAGTTTGCTCAGATTCATGTCCATTGAGTCGGTGATGCCATCCAACCATTTCATCCTCTGCTGCCCCTTTTCCTCCTGCCTTCAATCTTCCCCAGCATCAGGATCTTTTGCAGTGAGTCAGCTCTTCGTGTCAAGTGGCCAAAGTATTGGAGCTTCAGCTTCATCATCAGTCCTGCCAATGAATATTCAGGGTTGATTTCCTTTACTATTGACTGATTTGGTCTCCTTGAAGTACAAGGGACTCTCAAGAGTCTTCTCCAGTACCACAGTCTGAAAGCATCAATTCTTTGGTGCTCAACCTTCTTTATGGTCCGACTGTCACATCCATACATGGCTACTGCAAAAACCATAGCTTTGACCATATGGACCTTTGTTGGCAAAGTGATGTCTCTGCTTTTTAATACACAGGCTAGGTTTGCCATAACTTTCCTTGATCTCTATTGCATGTCAATCTGTTTCTCCTAGGGTGTTTTATTTGTAAGGTTTAGAATAGCAAAAGTTTTCCCCTAGATCTCTAGAATGTTTTCCTCTTGAAATCATAGGTTCTAAATCTGCCTCCTCTAATATGGTATCCATGAGTCACTGAGCACTTGAACTGTGGCTAGCCTGAGTTGTGCTCTAAGTATAAAATACATCTTCGTTTCATAGGGGTTACAATAGCTTCATCTGGTTTCTGCCTTCATTCAAAGTATGACATATGCCATCATTGCCAGGGAGGCAATGGTGTTTATCTGATACCCACTGACACAGATATTCACTGAGGGCATGCTTCATGCCAGATGTCAGGCAAAATGCTTGAGATAAAAGGACAACAGGAGAAACAGAATCTTTGCTCAGGGCCTCTGCATCTGCTGCTGCTAAGTCGCTTCAGTCGTGTCCATCTCTGTGCGACCCCATAGACGGCAGCCCACCAGGCTTCCCCATCCCTGGGATTCTCCAGGCAAGAACACTGGAGTGGGTTGCCATTTCCTTCTCCAATGCTTGAAAGTGAAAAGTGAAAGTGAAGTCGCTCAGTCTTGTCTGACCCTCAGCGACCCCATGGACTGCAGCCTTCCAGACTCCTCCGTCCATGGGATTTTCCAGGCCTCTGCATCAGAGCCAGCCAAAAGCATATATGGCCATTTATGGCAGTCTAACCCATACCTTGCCCACTAAGTGAGATTCTGGGGCAGGGTGGTCATACTTGAAGGAAGGGATTCATTTTTCTTATTCACACACTGGGGAAATCTCTCTCCAACCATGTCTCTTAGAGACTGCATTTGTCTACCAGAGAACCTTGAACATGAGCCTCTGTGGGCCTCCCCAGCCCAGTTTCTGGCTTCCTTGATGGCTCAGATGGTAAAGAATCCACCTGCAATGTGGGAGACCTGGGTTTGATCCCTGGGTTGGGAAGATCCCTTGGAAGAGGGCATGGCAACCCACTCCAGTATTCTTGCCTGGAGAATCCCTATGGACAGAGGAGCCCAGCGGGCTACAGTCCATGGGGTTGCAAAGAGTCAGAGATGGTTTTGCCATTAAGCACACACTAACCGGTCTCCACCCTCACAGGGTGGGTAGATTATGAGTCCCAGGCTCCTGAGTGACTTCTGGAGCCCTATGCCTGTTAACCCCACTTTTTGCCTAGATTTTAACCTCTGGCATGAATCCCTGAGCCTGGCACCATCCAGGCTTAGTGCTCTGCCTTGCCTGACCACAGACTTGTGACCTAAGGCTGGTTCCAGCCTCCCCATGTGGATCTGCCCCAGTGGAGCTGGCCAGTAAGATTCCTTGTTTGTCCTCTTATTATGTCTGAAATGATCTTGTCCTTTACTGTTTTCTTGATTCCCTTCAGTAGAATGCAAGCTCCTTGTGTGCTGTGCTCTTTAGGGCATGTGCAGCACTGAAAACACAGCTTGAGTGTATGGGATACTCTGTGAGTCTGCAGTGCAGAGTGCAAATCCATCACACCCGGATGAGGGAGGAGCTGTTGGCATACTTATGCCTTTTTGGTCACTGTTTCATTTGTTACCTGTTTCATTTCTAACATCTGATGGCCTGACTTTCATACTCCCAGACTTTGCTGGGAGTGTGTGGATCCTCCCCCTTCCCCACCACTGCTTTTCCCACCCAAGCTATGGGGTGATGCCTGGGGTCTGGTGGCTCCCATGTGTCTCTGCCATCCTTCAGCTTTACTCTTGTGTCCCCATCTTTTCTGAGTAACTATAATATTCACTGCATCTCAGCCTCTAGCCCTGTGCCTGGCATGTAGAAAGCTCCGGATAACTATGCACTGAGTAGTATGTGTGTGTGTGTGTGTGTGTGTGCATGTGTAAGTGTTTGCATGTGTAAGTGTGTGCATGCTCAGTCATGTCCAGCTCTTTGCGACCCCACAGACTGTAGCCCGCCAGGCTCCACTGTCCGTGGAATTTTCCAGGCAAGAATACAGGAGTGGGTTGCCATTTCCTACTCCAGGGGATCTTCCTTACCCAGGAATTGAACCTGCATCTCCTGTGTCTCTGGCATTGGCAGGTGAATTCTTTACCACCGTGCCACCTGGGAAGCATACTGAGTACTGATGTCACCCAAATGGAGGGTCTAGAGGGAAAAGACCATGCAAAGTGCTGTGCTGATGGAAGGCAGAGCCTCACCCACCACTCACAGCATCTTTGGATTTTGATGGCAGAGGGCCTTGCCCAAGTACCTAGAAGTGGCACATTCTTTCCCTTCTTCCAGGTGTTTCTTAGAGAAGAGTTTCCTTCTGAGCTGTGCTCTAGGATCATTAACTCAACCTTTACATTCCACCTCCCACTGAGGGAGAATTCTACCCATATCTGGGGGCATTACTTATTTTTTCATAATTACTCCTGGATCTGCCACTGATGATATTTACATATCCTTAGATGGTGGGTTGGTTGACTTTCAGATTGTTCTTGGTAGTGGCTCAGACAGTAAAGAAACATTCTGCAATGTGGGAGACCTGAATTCAATTCCTGGGTTGGGAAGATCCCCTGGAGAAGGGAATGACAATCAATTCCAGTGTTCTTGCCTGGAGAATTCCATGGACAGAGGAACCTGGAGGGCTACAGTCCATTGGATTGCAAAGAGCCAAACACAACTGAGAGACTAACACACACAGGTATCTACAGAGAGCTCTGAGCCATCTCCACATGGGGATGTGAGGGCCCTGTTCCTGCTTGTGACCCAGTTCTTGCATCATTTATTAAGCACTGTGTGCTTACTTACTGAATCTGTGCCAGATGCTGGGGACAGTGGCATCAAATAAAAAGAAATAGAAGGCTCCCTGAGCCCAGGGGATGCTCATGAGACTGTATAACACCTACATATGGGGGACTGCTGCTGCTGCTAAGTCGCTTCAGTTGTGTCCGACTCTGTGCGACCCCATAGACAGCAGCCCACTAGGCTCCTCTGTCCCTGGGATTCTCCAGGCAAGAACACTGGAGTGGGTAGCCATTTCCTTCTCCAATGCTTGAAAGTGAAAAGTGAAAGTGAAGTCGCTCAGTCGTGCCTGACTCTTAGCGACCCCATGGACTGGAGCCTACCAGGCTCCTCTGTCCATGGGATTTTCCAGGCAAGAGTACTGGAGTGGGAGATGGGGGACAGCCTCAACCTATTGAGCAATAGACCTTCTTGAAAGGCCACTGCTACATTGTGGCTCCACAGCTTCAAAGATCCCACAGAGCTCACGGGAGGGCAAACTCAGCATCGCACCTGCCCAGGAATGAACCTGAGACGTGTGCCTGAGAAACCATTGCTTTCATGGACCCAGGCTGATCATTAGTGTCCCCAGCTCTGAATATTTCTCACTCAGATCATACAAAGGTAAATCCATATTAATGGCTCTGAGTTTTCAGATCTCTTGTTTACTGATTTTTGGTTCTTCTTCTTCTTTTCTTTTAATAGAACATGTAGCCATTGAAGGGACTTGTAATTGGTTGGGGAAGGTATAGAGCTTCAGTTCACTTCAGTCACTCAGTCCTGTCCAGCTCTTTGCAACCCAATGGACTACAGCATGCCAGGCTTCCCTGTCCATCACCAACTCCTAGAGCTTGCTCAAACTCATGTCCATCAAGTTGATGATGCCACCCAACCATCTCATCCTCTGTTGTCTCCTTCTCCTCCTGCCTTCAATCTTTCCCAGCATCAGGGTCTTTTCAAATGAGTCAGTTCTTCACATCAGGTGGCCAAAATATTGGAGTTTCAGCTTCAGCATCAGTCCTTCCAATGAATATTCAGGACTGATTTCCTTTAGGATGGACTGGTTGGATCTCCTTGCAGTCCAAGAGACTCTCAAGAGTCTTCTCCAACACCACAATTCAAAAGCATCAATTCTTCGGCACTCAGCTTTCTTTATAGTCCAACTCTCACATCCATAAATGACTACTGGAAAAACCATAGCTTTGACTAGATGGACCTTTGTTGGAAAAGTAATGTCTCTGCTTTTTAGTATGCTGTCTAGGTTGGTCATAGTTTTTCTTCCAAGGAGCAAGCATCTTTTAATTTCATGGCTGCAGTCACCATCTGCAGTAATTTTGGAGCCCAAGAAAATAGTCTGTCACTGTTTCCATTGTTTCCCCATCTACTTGCCATGAAATGATGGGAGCAGCTGCCATGATCTTCATTTTTTGAATGTTTTAAGCCAGGCTTTCAACTCTCCTTCACTTTCATCAAGAGGTTCTTCAGTTCCTCTTCACTTTCTGCCATAATGGTGGTTCATCTGCATATCTGAGGTTACTGATATTTCTCCCAGCAATCTTGATTCCAGCTTGTGCTTCATCCAGCATTTCGTGTGATATAATCTGCATATAAGTTAAGTAAGCAGGGTGACAATATACAGACTTGGCATAACTGCTTTCCCAATTTGGAACCAGTCTGATGTTCCTTGTCCAGTTATAACTGTAGCTTCTTGACCTGCATATAGATTTCTCAGGAGTCAGGTAAGGTGGTCTGGTATTCCCATCTCTTGAAGAATTTCCCACAGTTTGTGGTGATCTACATAGTTGAAGGCTTTGGTGTAATCAATATAGCAGTAGTAGATGTTTTTCTGGAATTCTCTTCCTTTTTCTATGATCCAACGGATGTTAGTAATTTGATCTCTGGTTCCTCTGCATTTTCTAAATCCAGCTTGAACATCTGGTAGTTCACGGTTCATGTACTGTTGAAGACTGGCTTGGAGAATTTTGAGCATTACTTTGCTACCATGTGAGATGAGTGCAATTGTGTAGTAGTTTGAACATTCTTTAGCATTGCCTTTCTTTGGGATTAGAATGAAAACTGACCTTTTCCAGTCCTGTGGTCACTGCTGAGTTTTCCAGATTTGCTGGCATATTGAGTGTAGCACTTTCACAGCATCACCTTGTGGATTTGAAATAGCTCAACTGGAATTCTAACACCTCCACTAGCTTTGTTCGTAGTGATGCTTCCTAAGGCCCACTTGACTTTACATCCCAGGATGTCTGGTTCCAGGTGAGTGATCAGACCATCGTGGTTGTCTGGGTCATGAGGATCTTTTTTGTATAGTTCTTCTGTGTATTCTTGCCACCTCTTCTCATGTCTTCTGCTTCTGTTAGATCCATACCACTTGTGTCCTTTATTGTTCCCATCTTTGCATGAAATGTTCCCTTTGTATTTCTAATTTTCTTGAAGAGATCTCTAGTCTTTCTCATTCTATTGTTTTCCTCTATTTCTTTACAATGATCAATGAGGAAGGCTCATTTTGGTCCTTGTTATGCTTTGGAACTCTGCATTCAAATGGTATATCTTTCCTTTTCTCCTTTGCCTTTAGCTTCTCTTCTTTTCTCAGCTTTTTAAGGGCTCCTCAGACAACCATTTTGCCTTTTTTCATTTCTTTTTCTTGGGGATGGTCTTGATCCCTGCCTCCTGTACAGTGTCACAAACCTCCATCCATAGTTCTTCAGGCACTCTGTCAGATCTAATCCCTTGAATCTATTTGTCACTTCTGTATAATCATAAGGGATTTGATTTAGGTCATACCTGAATGGTCTAGTGGTTTTCCCTACTTTCTTCAATTTAGGTCTGAATTTGGCAGTAAGGAGTTCTGATTTGAGCCAGCTCCTGGTCTTATTTTTGCTGACTGTATAGAGCTTCTCTGTCTTTAGCTGCAAAGAATATAATCAATCTGATTTTGGTATTGATCATCTGGTGATGTCCATGTGTAGAGTCTTCTCTTGTGTTGTTGGAAGAGGGTGGTGCTATGATCAGAACGTTCTCTTGGTATCTAGCCTGCCTGTAATGAAGTCTCCATCTTGCTTTGATCAGACCATTGTAAGTGTGTCTCTGTTATGCGTGTCACTGGGCACAGAGGGTGCTGGCACAGAAAGTTGAAGCTGAGTTCGTGGCATGTGACAATGACAGCACTTGTCCCCAGCTCCTCAAATTATGTTTTTAGACTGTTTCTCAGAAGTGACTGTTGATTTGTCTGAAATGATCTGAAATGATCATCTGAAAGGTGTGTGTGTGTGATGTTGGCACTTCTACCCTTTTGGGAGAAGTGGTTTCAACTCAGGTTCACAGTCCCTTTTCCTAAGCTAGGGCTTTAGGGTGCTGTATAAATCAGATCCTGTCGCTCCCCTGCCTCAGCCCTGTGTGCTTGCCCACCCTGTGCTGAGCAGAGTCCACACTCCTTGCCCTGGCTCTGAGGTCCTGTGTTGCCGTGGTATCTTCATAGCCGCAATTTGGTTTCTCTTCCCTGCTGGGCACCTCAGGTTCCCTCTGGCCTCAGGGCCTTTGCTCCAGCTGGCCCTCCTCTCAGAACTCTTTCCTTTGTTACCCTCTTCCTTCTTATTTCTTTTTCAGTTCTCCATTTATGTATTTATTTATTTATTTTTGATTTATATTGGAGTCTAGCCAATTAGAGACTTCACTGGTGGCTCAGATAGTAAAGAACTTGCCTGCCAATGCAGGAGGCCCAGATTCGATCCCTGGGTCCAGAAGATCCCCTGGAGAAGGGAATGCCAACCACTCTGGTATTCTTGCCTGGAGAATTCCATGGACAGAGGAGCCCAGTGGGCTATAGCCCATAGGGTCACAGAGAGTCAGATGTGACTGAACGACTAACATTGCCATTAGCCAATTAACAGTGTTGTGACAGCTCCGGGTGCATAGGAGAGGGACTCAGCCATACTTACACTTGGATCCATTCTCTCCTAAACTCCCCTCCCATCCAGGCTGCTGCACAACATTGAGCAGGGTTTCCTGTGCTAAACAATAGGACGTTGTTTCAGGTCTCTATTAAAAGGCACTTCAGAGATGTCTTCCCTAACTATCCCGTCTAAAGTTATGATTTAATCCTCCACTTTATTCTCTATCACGGTACCCTTTGTATTTTCTTCAAGGAACTTGAAATGACCTGTAGTGATCTTGTTTATTTTTTTGCCTGTATTTTCTTAGTTTTACCCATAAAACCAAGAGATGGTAAATATGTTCTTTTTTTTTTTTTTTTGGCTTTTTATTTATTTATTTATTTATTTTGCGTTTTTTAAAAATTTTATTTTATTATTTAACTTTACAATATTGTATTGGTTTTGCCACATATCAACATGAATCTGCCACAGGTATACATGTTCTATAGGCCTAAGGTGGCTACCACTTTTTAAAGCCATTTTAAAAATTATAGTTGATTTACAATATTGTGTAGTTTCAGGTGTACAGCAAAGCGATTCAGTTACATAACTGAAATGCTCCCCATTCTTGCATACACACACACACACACACACACACATGTGTATATTCTTTTTTCAGATTATTTTCCATTATAGGTTAACACTGAGTATTGAGTAGAGTCCCCGGTGCTATTCAGTAGGTCTTTGTTGGTTATTTATTTCATATATAGTAGTGTGTATCTGTTAATCCCCAACCCTAATTTATCCCTTGCCTACTTGTTTTTATCAAGTTTTATTGAAGCACAGCCACTCCCATTCCTTTACTGTCATCTACGACTGCTTTCCTACTACAGAGGCGGAGGTGAATAGTCATTATTGAGGACTGCAAACCTTGGAAAATTTACTCTCTGGCTCTTTACAGAAAAAGTTTGGTGACACCACTTGGGACCATATAGTCATGTGGACAGGGGACTTGTTTTGCTAAACTTGTTTACCAGTGTATCATCAGGACCCAGTACATGCCTGGCACACAGCAAGTGTCCATTAAGAATGAACAGAAAGGAAGAAAGAAAGGAAGGAAAGGAGAAAGGGAGGGAAGTGGGGAGGAAAGCAAAAGAGGTCTGTCATGTTTCTGTATCACTCTTACTTCTACACATCGTCTTGGCTCAGTAATTTACTATAGGCTTCAAAAGCTTAGTGCCATGGCGACACAGAAGCACACCCTTGACTTTGAGACTAGGGCTCCGTAAATGGAGTAGGTACTGTAGCCAGATTTGTAGAAATGCTCCCCATTCACATCATCCCAGAGTGCAGCCCAAGAGTCTAAGCTAGGGAATAAGGTATCATCATAGCTAGATGACCATGACCAAGTCACCTCCCTGAGCCTCAGTTTCCTCATCTGCAAAAAGGCGGAGTAATAGTAGTCCTGCCTCACTCCAACTCTCATGAGCAGGAAAGGAGATAATGCATGAAGAGTGCCCAGGGCAGTAGTGGGTCCAAGAGGACCTCAACCAAAGTTCTTCCACATTTTCTATGTGCATCCTTATAAAATAAAGCCTTACTTTTTATTTCTATGTGTAGATTTGTCTCTGGGGAGGTGCTCTTTCTTTCCTCCCCTCCCCATCCTCAGCATCAGGAACCCCTGTGCAACTCTGGGGCTGTTTAAGTGTATGATAGCAGTAGAGGGGCTTGGTCCTCCGCACTTTCTCTGGAATGAAAGCAATGTGATATGGTCTGTGGGGGAGTCAGCGCTGGCTGAGAATGCAGATATGCAGTGGCAAATTCTGTGCCAAGTCTGTGACATGAAGCTGGGGAGTACGGGGACAGATGAGCCAACATCACGCTACATTCTCAGCTTAACTTTGTAAATTCTGTCTTTATACAGATAGTGACATCTAAAGAACTTTAAGAATGTAGATGCACAGTTAGCCAGGCTCTGAGATCAAACAGATGAGGGTGACAGTTGATGACATTTATTAAATGTTTGCCCTATGTTTGGCATTTTTCTATATTTCCATGTTAGAAGTGATTATCCTATTTTCCACATAAGGGAATTGAAACTCAGAGAGGTTGAGTCACTGTCCTGGAATTGCACAGCTAATAAATGAAGGGGCAGGGCTTCCTTGGTGGCTCAGTGGTAAGGAATCCACCAGCAATGCAGGAGACATGGGTTCGATCCCTGGGTTGGGAAGATCTCCTGCAGAAGGAACTGGCAACCCACTTCAGTATTCTTGCCTGGGAAACCCCATGGACAAAGGAAGCTGGCAGGCTACAGTCCATGGGTTCACGAAGAGTCGGACATGACTTAGCAACTTAGCAAAAACAACGAGTGAAAGGGATCGGCTGAGAACCCAGGTGATCTGGCTGCAGTCTGCGCTCCTAACCAAGGTGTGTGGAAGCCAGTCAAGGTCTTTGGCTGATGAGCTCTGAGGCCTTAGGCAACCATGAACCTTCCTGAACCTGAGTCTCCTGTTCTGTGATAGTTTTGGTGAAAACCCTATGAAATCATTAATGAGAAAGGTTGTGCACAGTGGAAGCTCTCAGTGGGACAGTGGGACAGAGAAGACAGCAGGGCATCTATTGGTTGGGTCTCTGTGGCCTCTCAGAATTCTAGGGACTTTTGCTCTGAATGTGCCCCCTAGTTTGAGAGGAAGGGCGAACCTCAGTGATTTTGGTGGAGAACTGTGAATCTGGCCATGAACATCCAGGGGAGGGCGCTCCTAACTTGCTACTGGCTGAGTTGCCTGTGGCCTCACTGTGTAGCTCCAGCAAGAAGGGCTCCGAGAACAGTCTTGCCACCAGGCCTTCAGCCTCTCAGAAGTGCTGGGCTCCAGGCTGTGGCAGTGTGAGCAGCAGCCCTAAACCTGGATCCATTAGGTCGCCCAGACCCAAGGCAGGTTGGTCACATGAAGGCCACTTGGACAGCATGTGAGGGGGTGACTGAATTTGTCATGTTTCAGCTACTTGGGAGGCAAGGCAGTGCCCAGTCCACTTCTGGAGCAGAGCTCTGACCATCCCGATGGCTCCCCTTCAACTCTGGGAGGAGGAATGACCCCGGGCCATTTCTAGAACTGGGAAGGAGGTGGTTCAGATTTTTGATGCCATTCTCACCTCTCTAGCCTGGAGCTCTCGTGAATCCCACATTCCAGGTGTCCATATCCAGTCCCCATGCCTCCCACCCCCCACCCTCTACAATCACACTTCAGCATACTCTGTACTTAACTGCTTGCATCCCCGCCTCCCTCCTGCATTCACCCATCTACTAATAATGATGATAATGATTTGATGGATTTCTCTTTTCACATATCAGATTGTCATTTTAAAAATTGTTTATTTGGCTTCACTGGGTCCTCAGTGATCAATGCAAAGAAACAGAGGAAAACAATAGAATGGGAAAGACAAGAGACCTCTTCAAGAAAATTAGAGATAGCAAGGGAACATTTCATGCAAAGATGCGCACAATAAAGGACAGAAATTGTATGGACCTAACAGAAACAGAAGATATTAAGAAGAGGAGACAAGAATATACAGAAGAACTGTACAAAAAAGATCTTCATGACCCAGACAACCACTATGGTGTGATCACTCACCTGGAACCAGATATCCTGGAATGTGAAGTCAAGTGGGCCTTAGGAAGCATCACTATGAACAAAGCTAGTGGAGGTGATGAAATTCCAGTTGAGCTATTTCAAATCCTACAAGGTGATGTTGTGAAAGTGCTGCACTCAATATGCCAGCAAATTTGGAAAACTCAGCAGTGGCCACAGGACTGGAAAAGGTCAGTTTTCATTCTAATCTCAAAGAAAGACAATGCCAAAGAATGCTCAAACTACCACACAATTGCACTCAACTCACACGCTAGTAAATTAATTCTCAAAATTCTCCAAGCCAGGCTTCAACAGTACATGAACTGTGAAATTCCAGATGTGCAAGCTGGATTTAGAAAATGCAGAGGAACCAGAGATCAAATCCCCAACACCTGTTGGATCATCAAAAAGACGAAAGAGTTTCAGAAAAACATCTACTTCTGCTTTATTGACTATGCCAAAGCCTTTGACTGTGTGGATCACCACAAACTGTGGAAAATTCTTCAAGAGATGGGAATACTGGACCACCTTACCTGCCTCCTGAGAAATCCGTATGCAGGTCAAGAAGCAACAGTTAGAACTAAACATGGAACAACAGACTGGTTCCAAAATGGGAAAGGAGTATGTCAAGGCTGTATATTGTCACCCTGCTTATTTAACTTATATGCAGAGTACATCATGAGAAACACTGGGCTGGAAGAAGCACAAACTGGAATCAAGATTGACGGGGGAAATATCAACAACCTCAGATATGCAGATGACACCATCCTTGTGGCAGAAAGTGAAGAGGAACTAAAGAGTCTTGTGATGAAAGTGAAAGAGGAGAGTGAAAAGTTGGCTTAAAACTCAATATTCAGAAAACTAAGATCATGGCATCTGGTCTCACCACTTCATGGCAAATAGATGGGCAAATAGATGGGGAAATAATGGAAACAGTGACAGACTTTATTGGTTTGGGCTCCAAGATCACTGCAGATGGTGACTGCAACCATGAAATTAAAAGTCTCTTTCTCCTTGGAAGAAAAGTTATGACCAACCTAGACAGCATATTAAAAAGCAGAGACATTATTTTGCCAACATATGTCCTTGTAGTCAAACTTATGGTTTTTCCAGTAGTCATGTATGGTTGTGAGATTTGGACTATAAAGAAAACTGAGCACCAAATAATTGATGCTTTTGAACTGCGGTGTTGGAGAAGACTCCTGGGAGTCCCTTGGACTGCAAGGAGATCCAACCAGTCCATCCTAAAGGAAGTCAGTCCTGAATTTTCATTGGAAGGACTGATGCTGAAGCTGAAACTCCAATACTTTGGCCACCTGATGTGAAGAATTGACTCATTTGAAAAGACCCTGATGCTGGGAAAGATTGAGGGTGGGAGGAAAGGGGATAACAGAGGATGAGATGGTTGGATGGCATCACTGACTCAGTGGACGTGAGTTTAACTAAGCTCTGGGAGTTGGTGATGGACAAGGAAGCCTGGCGTGCTGCAGTCCACGGGGTCGCAAAGAGTCAGACATGACTGAGCGACTGAACTGAAATGAACTGAACTACGTCTTAATTGCAGCACACGGGATCCTTGATCTTTGCTGCAGTATGTGGAATCTTTAGTTGAGACATGTTAACTATTAGTTGGGGCATATGGGATCTAGTTCCCTGCCAGGGATCGAACCTGGGCTCCCTGTGTTGGGAGTGTGGAGCCTTAGCCACTGGGCCAACAGGGAAGTCCCTACCAGGTTGTCATTTCAGTAGAAACTTTCTTTATCTTGACCCCTAAAAGTGATGACACAGTGTTAGTTTAGACGCGGTGTTAGCTTATTTTTTTAATCTAACATTTATTGAGAGCTTACTATGTACAACAAAACGCTGAACACCTCTAATTTTGTCCCCACAATAGTTCTATAAGGTAAATGCTATTACTAGTCCTGTGTATGTATAAGGAAACTCAGACCAGGAGGTCAGTCAGCTTACTCAGTGACTGTTTGGAGGTCCTGTCTCAGATGCAGGAGCGTAATATACACATACCACACCCAGAGCTGCTCTTCATGTCCTGCCTCTGTTGGTATCTGCCTTGGTCAGCTTGGCTGCTGTAACGAAATACCATAGACCAGGGGGCTTAAGCACAGACATTTTTTTCTCACAGGTAGGAAGACTGGAAGTCTAAGATCAAGGCTCCAACTGAGTTACTTTCTGGTAAGAACTCTCTTCCTAGCTTGTTCATGGCAAATTCTCTCTCTCTCTTCTTCTTCTTTTTTTAAAAAATTTATTTATTTATTTGGCTGTATCAGTCTTAGTTGCAGCATTTGGGATCTTCACTGTGTTATGCGGGTCTTCTATTGTGATGCACAGACTCTCTAGCTGTGGTTCACAGGCTTAGTTGCTTCAGTGGAATGCAGATTCTTAGTCCCCCAACCAGGGATTGAACCCATGTTCCCTGCATTGAAAGGTAGATCTTCAACCACTAGACCACCAGGGAAGTCTCTCTTCCTTTTCTTATGGAGTCACTAATTCCAGCATGAGGGACCTACCCTCATGACGTCATATAACTTTAATCACCTCCTAGAAGCCTGATCTTCAAATACCCTTACACTGGAGGTCGGGGCTTTAGTGTGTGAACTGGGGGACACAATTCAGATCCTAGCAGAGTTTTGGTCTTGAGGAGGGTCAGCAGGTTTCAGTCAGGGAGTGGGGATGTGAAGAACAAAGATGGGCTGCTTCTTAAATAGCAACTTCATCTGAGTCTAAATTGCAGCTCTGCTGCTGTGAAAGAGTGACCTTGCCAAGGCAGTTAGCCTGTCTGATCTTTTCTTTCCTCCTCTAACAAATAAGACTGGCAGCAATGATGGCAAGCACCTCGTGGTATTCAGAGTTCTCTTTGAAGGTAAATCATTGACTCAAGCATTAGCTAATTAGCAGCCAAACCAGGAGGGTCCAGCCCAGTCCCATTGGCCAGATGGATGGTAATAATACTTTATCATCAGTGTGTACTGTTTCCTAGTTTGCAAAGAGGTTCCCTGCATGTGAGCCCAGCATGGAACTGCATTAATTCTTCCACTAACTTTAGGATGTCATCTCAGGGTCCAGTGGACATGAGGCCAGGGCATCAGGATCTAGTGGACATGAGACCAGGGCACACTTTCGGCAGAGCTGTGTGATGGGCTCATGATGGGAAAACCCAGTTTGCAAGATCAGCTGAAAGGCAGTCATGTTCTCCTCCACAATTTTCCAAAGAATATTGAAAATGCAACCTTTAGATTAAAACCAACACATATTACCTTCTTACCGGCTACTAGGTCCTATGCTAGATAGTTGTTTTACATGCAAAATATTATTTAATCCTTACAGCAAGAAACAAATCATAGCATGGGCTAAGATTTAAAAACCCTCGGTTTTTGTTTGTTTGTTTTAATATTTATTTGGCTGAATAATCAGTCCTGAATATTCATTGGAAGGACTGATGCTGAAGCTGAAGCTCAAATACTTTGGCCACTTGATGCTAAGAGCCAACTCATTAGAAAAGACCCTGATGCTGGGAAAGATTGAGTGCAAGAGAAGGGAATGACAGAAAATGAGATGGTTGGATGGCATCACCGACTTAATGGACATGAGTTTGAGCAAGCTCCAAGTTGGTGATGGACATGGACGCCTGACATGCTGCAGTCCATGGGGTCGCAAAGAGTCAGACAAGACTGAGCAAATGAAGTGACTGATTTATTTGGCTGAGTTGGGTCTTGGTTGTGGCACACGGGATCTTCACTGCATCTGGTATCTTTCATTGCAGTGCACGGACTCTCTCGTTGTGATGTGCAGGATGTGCAGCGCTCAGTAATTACTGCGTGTGGGCTTAGCTGCTCTATGGCATGTGGGATCTTAATTCCCTGACCAGGCATCAAACGTACATCCTCTGCATTACAAGGTGGATTCTTAACCACTGGACCACCAAGGAAATCCCCCAAATCATAGGTTTTTAAAAATGGAATAGGTCAAATTTCACAGTCGAATAGGAGCAATTTTTCATTCTTCCCTGACCCCACCAAAGGTTTGGTAGTTATCTTAAAGGCAGGACAATTGGAAGGCCCAGATGCCAGCCGATAGACTTCCCTTTGGTTTCTTTTTGTTGTACTCAATGGTTCTCAAGCTTTGGACTGGGTGAAATTTGATACATAAATCCAATACATAGGATTGAGTAAACAAAGCCCAAAGCCAGGGTGTAATATATACAGTTTATAAGAGTAATTTTTGCCTTACCTACTGACAGTAAATGCTGACCTTTTCTTAGAAGCAGAACACCCATGAGGATGTTTGACCAGGACAGAATCGCAATTCATCCCAGTTTGTGAGGTCTAATCCTCCCGTGTTACAGAAGGAAAAACTCAGCGCCAGAGGGAACAAATGGATCATGGTGGGTGGCGATAATACTTAGTATAGAACTGGAAATGTTTTTGAGGCATTGGGTTCTTTGCCTGCTGATTAAACATCTGACCTGCAGTTTGACGAAAAAATGTGAAGGTTTCTGAAAGAATGTGGTAGGTCGGTGTCCTAGAGTTGGGAAGGAAACAACTTGGCATTATTGTTTGGAAAACAGCTGGCTTCAGACTTGGCAGTATAACCAGAGAGGCACCCTCGGCTGGTATTAGCCTTAGAAAGTCTGTCCATGTCCACATGTACCCCAGGGTTCACTGCAGTGCTATTTACAGCAGCCAGGACATGGGAGCAACCTAGATGTGCATCAGTAAATGAATGGATAAAGAAGTTATCTGTTCTACAATGGGTATTATAAAAGTCCTCCATACCTACAACAGAATATTATGAAGCCATGAAAGCAAATGAATGTGAGTCAGTTGAACTGAGGCAGATGAACCTAGAGCCTGTTATACAGAGTGAAGTAAATCAGAAAGAGAAAAACAAATATCGTATATTTAGGCATATATATGGAATCTAGAGAAATGGTATTGATGAGCCTATTTGCAGGGAGGAGTAGAGATGCAGACGAAGAGAACGGACACTTGGACACCGCAGGGGAGGAGAGGGTGGAGCAAATTGAGAGAGCAGCGTTGACATACATATACTACCATAAGTAAAGCGGATAATTAGTGGGAAGCTGCTGTATAAAACGAGGAGCCCAGCCCAGAATGCAATTATGCTCCAACTAAAAACAAAGGAAATAAAATATTGGAAGTATTTTTAAAAAGAAAAAAAGTCTGTCCATTTCAAAATCCTTTGTCTCAATCTTTTCTAGAGAGATCAGATAAGGTGAGTCACCAATGAAAAACATTCTGCTTTAAATGCTTTTTAACATTTCTTCTTTCCTGTAGGCCAGATTTGGGGTTTTCATAATGAGAAGGCAGTCTTGCCCAAGGGTTTGCCGGGGAGCAGACCCTTTCTTGCTGGGGCAGTAGAAAGCATTTCTTCCCTGTCTACAGACCTTTGTCAAGAGTCACAAGCATAGCTCAGAGTCTCGGGCTTACCCTTGACTGTTTCCAGCACCAAAGTCCAGAGCTTGGGTCCCCTGCCCTCAGCAGAGTCTGCAGGGGCTAGAGACAGATCAGATCAAGGTAAGATGACTGTGTCAAGGTCATTACTTTCCCTGCTCAGACAGTTAATTATGGGACACAGAAAGGTCAGCAGGGATTTGCAGCCACTTGGTGTGTACATGTCAAGCTTGGACCAAATGTTGGAGCTTCTCCCAAGACTTGATGCAGGTGCCCTGAGGGGTGGATTTCTTTCCCTCTTTCACTCTGCTTGTCTTAGACCACCATGAACTCAGCCTTCTTATAAGCCAGCAGTGGACAAGGGCTGGAGTCTTTTACTGAGTATACAGATTAATTTGAGTTAGTGAGAGTCCATCCCTGTGTGGGATGTTGGTATAAGGTGTACCTGTAAATGTCTCAGTAGCTGACACTTGAAGAAAATGTTCATCTTAGGGAGACATTGTATAAAATTTAAAAAAAAAAAAAAAAAAAAGGACTCTTGGGCTTCCCCAGTGGCTCAGTGGTAAAGAATCTGCCTGGAATGCAGAAGTGCATGTGTGTGTGCTAAATCGTTTCAGTCATGTCCGACCCTTTGCGACCCCATGGACTGTAGCTACCAGATTCCTCTGTCCATGGGATTCTCCAGGCAAGAATACTGGAGTGGGTTGCCAGGCCCTTCTCCAGGGAATCTTTCCAACCCAGGGATCGAACCCAAGTCTCTTATGTCTCCTACATTGGCAGGCGAGTTCTTTACCACTAGTGCTACCTGGGAAGCCCACAATACAGAAGACACAGGTCCAATTCCTGGGTCAGGAAGATCCCCTGGAGAAGGAAATGGCAACCCACTCCAGTTGATTTGTGCTCGTATATGTAGTTTTCTCACAAGGGTTTGGGTTTCCTCTTACCTGAAGATTAGGTTTAATGTCAGTAGATGTTCAATCCCCATCTTTTGTCCTTGGGCTCAAGGGTCTCTGAATCTGTATTTCCATGGAATAATACTTTTGTCATTGTTCAGTTGCTAAATCATGTCTGACTCTTTGTGACCCCATGGGCTGCAGCACACCAGGCTTCCCTGTTCATCACCATCTCCTGGAGTTTGCTCAAACCCATGTCCACTGAGTCAGTGATGCCATCCAACGATCTGCTCCCCTATCATCCCCTTCTCCTCCTGTGCTCAATCTTTCCTAGCATCAGGGTCTTTTCCCATGAGTTGGCTCTTTGCATCAGGTGGCCAAAGTATTGCAGCTTTAGTTTTAACATCAATCCTTTCAATGAATCTTCAGGACTGATTTCCTTTAGGTTTGACTGGTTTGATCCCCTTGTTGTCCAAAGGACTCTCAGGAGTCTTCTTCAGCACTGCAATTTGAAGGCATCAGTTCTTTGGTGCTCAGCTTTCTTTATGGTCCGACTCTCACATCTGTACATGACTACTGAAAAAACCATAGCTTTTGCTATACAGACCTTTGTTGGCAAAGTGGTATCTCTACTTTTTCACATGCTGTCTAGGTTTGTCATAGATTTTCTTCCAACAAGCAAGCATCTTTTAATTTCTTTTAATTAATTTTATTTATTTTTTAAATTTATTTCCATTTTAATTTTTTTTTTTTACTTTAATAGAAAATTATTTAATTAGTATACATGTGTTCCCCATCCTGAACCCTCCTCCCTCCTCCCTCCCCACACCATCCCTCTGGGTTGTCCCAGTACACCAGCCCCAAGCATCCAGCATCATGCATTGAACCTGGACTGGCATCTCGTTTCATACATGACGTTTCACATAATTAATTTTAAAATAATACTTTAGTAGATGGCAAATTCCTCATGGAGGAAAGACTCATTGGAGAGTACTGGCAGTATTCTTGGGACAGAGGACGTGTGCTCTTCTGGGTTCCAGTGTCCAACTCTTCTGGTTTTCAACCTGTGGGCCCCTGGAGTGACTTCAGCCATGACTTAGTAAGCATTTGACTTAGGCTTTAAATAAGCAGAGCATCATATTCTACCACAGTGATTGAGTCAGGAATGGGTACAGGAGCTGATAATAGCAGGAGAGCCAAATGGGAATGCTTCACAGTCTTTCACTTGATCACAATCTGAAAATATGTCTAGTCTAAAGCTGTGGCAGCAGTTTTACCAGCATGAGGCAAGAGCTGGCTGAGGATGAGGCCCAAACCAGTGGAAAGAGAGCCAAGAGATGGAGTGGAGAACCCGCATGTCAAACTTTGCCTACTATGGGTTACTGAGTTTGTGCATCTATGTTACTTCATCAAAGAATCTTAATTGATGTAGTCTCTCATGTATGAATATGATTTTGTAAGCTTATCCATGTCATGCCTTTATAGAATGATTAGCTAGGGGAAGGTGTGTAAACCTTCCCTTAGAAAGCTTTTCCTTGGTCATCTGCCTGGTCAATATGGTACATGAAGCCTCATATTCTGGTTTAGCACATACCAACCTGAGGTGTGAAAAGCAACAATTCCACAGGGATTTTTTCAAAAGAAAAGAGAGTTTAAATATCCAGAATGAAAGTCAGGTATGGAGAGATTACATCAAGAAATGGGAGAATCGGCATTCAAAAGCAGATGACCTAGGCCAAGACTTCAAAGTCTTAATCATTATGATGAATAAAGACTGGGTTGGCTAAAAAGTTCATTTGGACTTTTCTGTAAGATGTTATGGAAAAACCCAAACAAACTTTTTGGTCAAGTCAGTGCTCTTTGAGTATTTGTTGAGGACCTACCATGGAAAACATCAATGAATAAGACACAAAAGACCCCTCCCTCATTGAGTGAGCACTGAAGTGGATGTCTGTGGATGGAAAAGATAGAAAACAAACAACAAAAATAATAAGTAATGTTAGAAGTTTGTAAATTCTGTGGAAAGAATATAAACAAGTTAAGGAGGAAAGGGTCAGGTTGGGTGGATTCTGGGTTTTAGTAGGTTGGTCAGACTTGGTCTCTTTGAGAAAGTGGAATGCAAGAGGCAAAGGAGTTAGCCACAGGGCTATCTGAGCACAGAGCATTCCAGATGGGAGGATGAGCCAGTGCAATGGTCCAGAGGCTGGAGCACCCCTGGTGTGTTTCAGGAACAGTAGGATGCTCAGTGAGTTTAAAACCAAGTATGCAGTTGATAGTGAGGTCAGAGAAGCAATTGTGAGGGTGGGGAGATAGCTGGTGGGGATAAAGAGAGTGGTCTCAGCAAGGTTTTGGCCAGGGACATGGCCTGGCTCAGGCTGCTGAAGGAGAACAGGCTGTTGAAGGGAACTGGAGGAACAGGAGGTCAGTAGTTAGACACAGCCCTAATTCAGGTGAACAGTGATGGGGGCAAAGCTTGACTAATTCAATTAAAAACAAATTATTTGAACTTTACTCCTATGGCCAAAGAACCAAACCTCTTTTTTGGGGGGTCACTTTTGTGTTATTTTTCACAAAAGTACTGTGTTGGGGGGGGGTATGATGCTTCATGACAAAGAATTCCTAAATGCATCATCCCATTTCATTCCCACCCCAACCTTGAGGTTCTTCTCCCATTTGACAACCAGAGAAACTGAGGCTTGAGAAGATGGTTGGCTCATCCAACCCAGATCACATAGTTGATGAACTGATATTCTGTTTTATTCTGTTGTGGTAGAAGAATGTTCTGCTTTAATTATGTCTCAGTAGAAGCAAAAATATCCTGGTGATAAAAATAGCTAATTGCACCTGTGCATGCTCAGTTGTGTCCAACTCTTTGTGACCCCGTAGACTATAAGCTGCCAGGCTCCTCTGTCCATGGGACTTTTCAGACAATAATGCTGGAGTGGGTTACCATTTTCCCCTCCAGGGGATCTTCCCAACCCAGGAATATAACCTGCATCTCCTGCATTGGCAGGCAGATTCTTTACCACTGTACCACCTGGGAAGCCCTACCAGATTCATTTTCATAATCTTTGTGGTCTATAACTTTTAAGCTGCAAGCCCATCAAAATCCTTGAAATGGATTGTCCTTCTGAAGGTGTCTCTCTAAACACAATTTCCATTTGCTTTTAACTTTCTGCAATATCATGCCTTAAGATCAAGAGTTTTTGTCCTTGTTTTCATATAAAAATGTACATGTATTATGTTCTCCTTGATTGGAATGCCTGCCTTTGCTGCTGCTGCTGTTTGTTTTGGGGTTGTGGTTGCTGCTGTCTGACATTCTTGTTTTTCCCAAGTTTGATTCAGATAACTTGATTATCTCTCTTTCAGAAGCTGAAACTTTGCTTGTTTTATAAGCAAGACTGTTTGATGGTGAAGGGTGTTTTATAAGCATGACTATGTTTGATAGTGAAGGCTTGGGTGGTAGGCAGAAATGGCTTTAAAAATATAGAAAAAATGCACACATTACTTGAGAGTATATGCCAAGGACAAATCCAGCTGTTTTCTGGAATTCCCATCACTATTTCTATTAATATATCCCTACTTGGGCAACGAGCATTTCTTGTTGGGACAAATTACATAGTTGTGGTTTTCATTGCCATTTTCCTGCAGAGCGTGTCCCCCTCATCTCTGCACTCTCCTCTTTGAATGCATAAAATAAAACACAAAGGCATGACTTTTATTTTAAGCTACGTTCATGAAGTGTTAAAGCAACAGAGTTTAACTAAGTCAAGAAAAGTGAATGTGGAGACTTCTGTAAATTATTTGTCTCTGGAGGTGTCAGCCTTGTTAACACGTATGTACCTTATGCTGCCTCATCAGGAGGAGAGTGTCTTCCTGTACATCTGTGATTCCTGTTTTCATCAGTGAAAATTAATGCACTGTTGTAGAGAAGAGAGTGTGTGTATATTCAAATGAACTTTTAAGTGAGAATCCTTGCTATGTAGAAGAGGAGAGGAAATGAAAGAGACCGGAGGGAAAAGTGAGCACAGTTCAGGATGTCTTTGTGAAATAAATAGGCAAGTCCAATGGAGTTAACCATTTCTTGCCTGGATTGTTGTGATGGCCTGTGAAGAGGGCAGCCACCCCTCTTCATGGTCCTCTGATCTTTCCATTCTCTAAAGTTAATCTGCCAAAATCACCACTTCTCTGGTGCCCTCCCTGACTTAATAGCCTCTAGGGAGGGTGTGGAAGGATGAATAGACAGAGCACAGAGGATTTTTAGGGCAGTGAGACTGTTCTCTATGATACCATAATGATGGATACATGTCCTTATACATTTGTTCAAACCCATAGAATGTCCATCACCAAGAGTGAACCCTAATGTGAACTATGGACCCTGGGTGATACTGGTGTGTAAGTGTAGGTTCATCAATTGTAGCAAATATACCACTTTGGTAAGGGATATTGAGATGTTGATAATGGTGGGGGGGTGATGTGCACACGTAGGGGCAGGGAGAATATGGGAATGTCTACCTTCCTCTCAATTTTGCTGTGAACCTAAAACTGCTCAAGGAAAACTGAGTCTTTACAAAAAGGCTTCAGTGACACCATATTATCTATGTATCAAACGATACTCTTGATCCCAGTGGTCAAGGTCAGTGTGTAAAGGACTCTAACATAACTCACCCAATACTGTTTAGTGTTCAGTTGTGTCTCCTTAACTACAATCTAGTTAGTGGTTGAATCTAGTTGTTGAAGTCAAGGATAGTGCTTCCAACTGCATTTGTAATATCACATTCCTTACCATGATCCTGAGCACAGAGTAGACACACATTAAATCCTTGTGTTGACTTAAACTCATCAGAGGGAAAAGAAAAAGCTTTTCTTGCCTAAGAGTTCTGGAAAAGGAGACTTCTTTCTTTATCTTTGGTGGCCCCTCTCAGTCCCTGGAGACTCATCAGCAGCTGCCCCCCCCTCCCCCGGCCCCGCCACCACCACAAAGGCATTGCCACATTGAGAAGTTGCAGGAGATGGTTGCCATGACTGATGCCTCTGGGTACCATCCCCTTCTTGGGTTCACCTGTTCATCCATCCTCCCATCAGCTAAGGTGTATGGAACATCCACTTTGCTCTCAGCATGGAGTCCTGCTCTCGTGCAGCTTGTGGTCTGGGGGTGTGTGTGTGTGTGTGTGTGTGTGTGTGTGTGTGTGTATGTGTGTAAGAGGGAAGAGAGAGACACAGACAACAAGTCTTCTGACACTGGCAAATATCTGGCAAGACAGGCTATACTAGGTTGAATGGTGACCCCAAAAAGAAATGTTCATTGGCTTCCCTGGTGACTCAGGAGACACAGTTTTGATCCCGGGAGACACAGGTTTGGTCCAGGAAGATGCCACGTGCCTCAGAGCAACTAAAGCCCATGTGCCACAACTATTGAGCCCATGCTCTAGAGCCTGGGAGCCACAGCTGCTGAGCCCATGTACTTCAAGTACTGAAGCCTGTGTGCCCTAGAGCCCTTGCTTAGCAACAAGAGAAGCCACCACAATAAGCCCAGGCACCATAACTAGAGAGTAGCTCCTACTCTCTGCAACTAGAGAAAAGTTTGCATAGCAAAAAAGACCAAGCACAGTCAAAAATAAATACATTAAGAAAATTAAACATATGTTCAGGACCCAGCCACTGGAACCTGTGAACATGACTTTATTTGGAAGAAAGGTCTTTGTGGATTGATTACATTGAGGATCTTGAGACAGTTTCATCTTGGATTATCCAGGTGGGGATAATTCAGTGATAAAGTGGAGACAGGGGAGACGGAAGACATAGATGTGGAGGAGAAGGCAGAGAATGCAGACAGCCACCAGGAGCTGGAAGAGATGAGGACAGGTTGTCCCATGGAGCCTTAGAGGGAGCTAAAACTCTTGACTTCCGAGTTTTGGACTTCTTACCTCCAGAGAATCAATTTCTTTTTTAAAAAAATATTTTTAAAATTTTATTTTAAATTTGATTTATTTGGTTTTTGGCTGCACTGGATCTTCTTTGCTGTGCATGGGTCTTCTCTAGTTACAGTGAGTGGGGGCTACTCTCCAGTTGCAGCGGCTTCTCTTGATGCTGAGCATGGGCTCTAGGTGAGCGGGCTTCAGTACTTGTGGCACACGGGCTTAGTTGCCCCACGGCATGTGGAATCTTCCAGGGATTGAACCTGTGTCCCCTGCCTTGGCAGGCAAATTCTTAACCACTGGACCACCAGGCGTGTCCTGGAATCAACTTCGTTGTTTCAAGTCCCCAGCTAGCAGTGGTTTGTTACAGCCATCTCAGAAAAGAAATACAGGGGACAAAATCACCTCTGATAAGAACCATTGCTTTCAGGTGAGGAAGTTTGCAGCCAGTCTGTGGAACCACAAGGAGGGTTGGGACCATAATGAAGTGAAGCCAGAGAAGTGGGCGGAGCCACAGCAAATAGGACTTGTAGGTAGGGTTTATTGCAAGTGTGAGGGATGTTGAGCACAGAAGGTTTCAGGAAGTCAGCATATGTGTTTAGCTCATTTTCCCCACTACCTTGTGGACGGTGTGTGTGGTGGAGTGATGCAAAGTTGAGATTCCTTAGGATGGGGCTGCCGTTTAACTGGCTTCTGACCAGGTGAGGTGAACACAATTCCTCCTCTAGTTATTCCAATGGCAAGGTTTGCATTTGGCATTTTATGTGATCCTAAAGACAAAAGGCTTTTTTATACTGTTCATGGGTTTCTCACGGCAAGGCAAGAATACTTTAGTGGTTTGCCATTCCCTCCTCCAGTGAACCACATTTCGTCAGAACTCTCCAGTATGACCCACCTGTCTTAGGTGGCCCTTCACGGCATGGCTTATAGCTTCATTGAGTTACGCAAGCCCCTTTGCCACGACAGCGCTGTGATCCATGAAGCATCCCTGACTCAATGGAAGTGGACTTGAGCAAACTCTGGGAAATAGTGGAGGACGGGGAAGCCTGGTGTGCTGCAGTCCAAGGGGCTGCAAAGAGTCAGACACAACTTAGCAACTGAATAACAACAATAACAAAGGCGAAAGACACCCCAGAGATGGTTAATTCATTGATTTCATGTTAAGATGAGGAAACTGAAGCTTAAAGGAGAAAATGACATGGACCTAACATCCTCAGGCTGGTAAGTTTCATAGGCAGAGCTGAAACCTGCCCCTGACCCTCCCTCTGTTCTTTCCTGGTCAGCTTTTGTTAATTGTACAGAGTAGCATATTGACTAAGGGTATCATTTGAATTTTGCACACCCCTCCTGTGAGATATGAACTTGTTGTTTTGTTGCTAAGTCATGTTGGACTCTTTGCAACCCTATGGACTACAGCATGCCAGGCCTCCCTGTCCCTCACATAATTCTTATTTTATAGATGCAAAATATTTATAAATTAAAAAATAAGGATCAGAGAGGTGAGGTCATTTTCCCAAGGTCACACAGCTTTCAAGGGGGCAGATGTGTCAATCAATCTTGGGTCTTCCATCCCTCCCAGAAATGTCAATTTCACCCGCTGGGAATGACACAGCTACCTAAATCTTAATGTCTTTCACCATTTCTTTGCCTCCGGTGACCTCTTTCCAATTTAGAAGTTTTCAATTTATGATTATATGATGTTCCTTGCCCTTCAGGCAAGTTCGATTTCATTGTCCAGATGCAAAACTATTTCACAGTGAAAGCTGCAACTAAAAAGAAAAAAGAACAAGGAAGGGGGTTAATGTAGGTTGTGTTGGATCTGAAAACAATTTCAGAGGTAATGTGGGGTCCATGAAACATACATTTCCTGAGAGCTGAGAAAAAGCTTTACCCTTAACTATTTTCCTTCCCAGCCTGTGTGTGTGCAATGTAAGAGCAAAGATTCACATAACTAGGAAGCAGTGATAAAGCAGGAGGCCAGGAGATGTGATGCTGAGAATGACAGGGTATTTCTCACTCAGGGGAAATTAGTTGTGGATGCTGTGCTCTCGTCTAGATCTGTATTTGGTCGAAAAGTGCTCCAGGGTCTCTTAACCTTACCCCTTCATCCTCGATAAGAGAGAAACTGCATTCTAAATAGATAATCTGAAATGCTATCACTTGCCTCTTGAGTCCTGCCTTGAGAAGAATGCACATGGTTATTAGAGAAAAACTGTCCCATGTTTATTTATCCACTCTACAGATTTGATCATGAAGTAGATATCAAGCCACTTCTGTGAGACAGGCTTTGTGTGGGTGCGGGGGAAGCACTGGGCTCTCTGCTTATGAGGTTGTTCAGTGTGAAGAGATGAGAGTTTTTGGAAAGGTGGGTGAATGCTGGGTTTGTGGTATTGCTATGGCAGCCAGGCAGACTGATACAGCAGCGTTTCCTATCGTCACACCTTCCATCCAGAAGCCAGGAGTCTGAACAGAGGGACCCTGTTCAGCTCATGATGCTAGGAGAACCGAGTAGTCCCCACAACGTCGAGTAGAAGGGCTGGGGGCAGGAGGTAAAGGAGCCACAGTCAGAGCAGGCAGGATGCTGCAGAACCTAAAATCTCAAAGCCCTCCAGAGGCTAAATGGGAATGTGGGGCTGGAATAAAAAGTCCAAGACTTTGACTTCCCTTGTGGTCCAGTGGTTAAGAATCTGCCTGCCAATGCAGGAGACACAGGTTCGATCCCTGGTCCGGGAAGATTCCAACATTCTTCAGGGCAACTAAGCCTTTGGGCCACAATTACCGAGCCCATGCTCCCTAGAGCCTGTGCTCTGCAACCAGAGAAGACACTGCAATGAGTAGCCCTTGCACCGCAATAAAGAGTAGCTCCTGCTTGCCCCAACTAGAGAAAGCCTGAGTGCAGCAACAAAGACCCAGCACAGCCAAAAATAAATAAGTAAATAAAAATAAAAGATAAAGCCCAAGAGTCACTGGAGCTCAGTGGCAGTTGCTGATCAGGGAAAGGGCTCAGTGCCAGTCTCTGAACAGCAGGCAGGACGACATCTCCTTGGTGCTGGATGCCAGTGTATCTTTCCATGGGACCGAGGCAGGGCTATACTGCCTTGGTACTTCAGCTCGTGGTACATGCAGCCAATGGAAGGGGTGCCTCAGGCTGGCTACATGCTCCTCAGTGGTCAGCCAGAGTGGGGAGATCCTTCAGACTCCTGGCTTCTGGATGGAAGGTGTGACGATAGGAAACGCTGCTGTATCAGTCTGCCTGGCTGCCATAGCAATACCACAAACCCAGTGGATGAAACAGCAGAAATTTACTTCCTCAGCGCTCTGGAGGCTGGAAGTCCACGATGAAGGAGTCAGCAGGTTTGGTGTCCTCTGAGGACACCCCCAGTGGATCATGAATTTAGAACACAAAGCTCTCTTGGAGCCAGAGACACAATTTGTGTGAACTCGGATTTGCCTGAACTTGGCTGTGCCATCTTTAGGGGATTTCAACACAAACCCAACAGCTGGTAATGCTGATGCACTTGTTTCCTAATTGTTTATGTATCTGCTGCTCTTGCTGAGGGCTTCCCAGGTAGCTCAGTGGGTAAAGAACCTGCCTGCAATGCTGGAGACACAAGAGTTGCAGGTTCAATCCCTGTGTTGGGAAGATCCCCTGGAGGAGGGCATGGCAACCCACTCTAGTACTCTTGCCTGGAGAATCCCAAGGACAGAGGAGCCTGGTGGGCTACAGTCTGTAGGGTCGCAAAGAATTGGACACGACTGAAGTGACTGAGCACTTCTCTTGCTAAACACAAGCTCCTAAAGGACAGAGACTTCAAGCCCAGCACATAGTGGGAACAAACTGTGGAACTGAATTTGTTGTCTGATGTTGAGTTGGTCTCTGTACCTAGAAAGAAGGGTGTGAAAGGGGATGCTTAATTGGAGGTTAAGTGGCAGAGAAGCCAGACAAATATTGGCCTTTGGACCCCATGTTGCCCTGACACTGGTCCCTGTGACCCTGTCTAGCAGGCACGCTGCTGATCCTAAAAATCCAGTCAGTATGCCAGTTCCTGTTCTCACCAGCCGAATCCAGGGATATTCTTTTCAGGCCTAATTAATTGGGATGTGAAAGGCAGGAACAGCCATGTGCTGACCCCTTCCCCTCAGATTCTCTCCAGATCCTTTGCTTCCCTAGGAGAGAATTGGGGAGGGGAGGTGGTTCTTGGTTGGCTACCCATCGGTGGAGCTGTGCTGTGTCTTCCTGGAGCTAAAATGAGTCTGGGGCTGCAGCCTCAAGGGGGAGGCATCCTGGTTGGAGCTCATTCAGCACATCCCATCAATCTTCTCTATGTTCTTTGTGTGACAGGTATTACCAACCTCTCCATTTTCCCAGCAGTCACTGAAAAAGAAAGGCCATCAGGTAGAAAACAGGAAGAAAGAAAGATAGTGGGGAGAATGGAAGAAAGAGAGAGAGAGAAAATGAATCTGTGTGTTTCTACCCATTTGTGAGTTTACCGAAATGCTAGCCTTTGTACAAAGGAAAACATTTCACGTTTCTGCTCCCTGATGAATGAAACTCAACAGATCAGGAAAATAAATTAAAAGAGAGGCCGCCCTTGTCACATTTTATGTGTGCAGATAATTGAAAGAAAGTGAACAAACAGAGCAAGTGAACTGTACATGTAATAGCTTACAAGATAGAACTTTTTTTTTTTTAAAGACTAAGATTCAGAAACCATGTCAATTACATTTTATAGCAGTTAGTAAGTCTGTCTCTTACTTTTATTTTCTTTCTGCTGGCCATAACTGAATTAGTACCTTCTGATTCCAAGCTTTTTCCCTTTGGCCAAAAGTTTAAAGAGATACCACCTATCTCCTTATTTCCTATCTTCCTTCATGTAGCTCTGAGCACAGACTTATTGTCTCTTTTTCCAAATTTGAGGGCAAGTGACTGGTGCTCCTCCATCCAGCCATCAATGGGGACTTGCTCCCACCTGTAATCTGCTACAGCTCATAACCAGGCTGGGCGACTTGTTCTCTATGCAAGGTGGGAATGTCACCCTTAAGAACAAGAGTCTGTTGGTGTATTTTTCACCATTAATAGGTCATTTTTTTCATTTAAAAAATTCTGAGATTAGTTTTTTTCCTGCTTCCATCCTCTTTGGTTATTGCATGTTAATCCTACAAAAATAAATATTAATGTCGCATGCCTTGCCTGAGCAGGTCTCTGGGGGAGGTCGGAGGATCTGTGTATAGAACATCTGAACTTCCTGCCATGAAGATGATAATCAGGCTAACTTGAGGGAAAGCATGTTGCTTGGAGTTATTCTTTGAGTAGCCAGAAAGCTGTGGATCCCTCTTCTGACTGCCTCTGAAGTCAACTGATTCTTCTTTTATGAAAGCTTTACTGGGGGAGGGGGGCGGTGATCCTTATGTTAATACCATCTGAACTGATCGTGCTATTGACCCTCAGATACAAATAAAGCATTACTGTTCAGAACATCTTTAAATAAGGACCAGCAATCCAGATTGTCCAGAGGGTAGGGAGACAGCAGAAGAAACAGTGACTCACCAAGGAAATGTCGTTGGTTAATGACAAAGCTAGAATGGCAGACTGAGGAGTAGGACAGAGTCAGAGATGCTGTCACCTGGTCTCTTAGCCAGAGAGCTTCTGCACCAATTCGGTTTTCAGTCAATCAGCTAGTTCAGAGATGAAATGGATCTTAGAAGTTGTGTAGTTTTATCTCCCAAACACCTCAAACTAACTCAGGGTAGAAGAAAAACCTCCAGCACATCAGATGCATATGTGATTGTGTTCTGCCTGAATCTCTCCAGTTACGGGGAATGTGACACTTTTCATGTCAGACTTTTTTATTGTTAGACAGTACTAATAGTTTGAAACTTACTTCTTTGTAGTTTTGACTAAGAATTGTTTGGTTGAAAATGGTAAGGAGGACTTTCCTGGTGGTCCGTGATTAAGAATCTCCCTGCCAATGCAGGAAACATGGGTTCGATCCCTGGTCCAGGGAGATTCCATGTGCCTCAGAGCAACTGAGCCTGTGTGTCACAATTACTGAAGCCCAGGCACCGTAGAGTCCATGCCCTGCAACAAGAGAAGCCACTGCAGTGAGAAGCCTGCACGCTGCAGCTAGGGAGAAGGCTCTGCTCGTTGCAACTAGAGAAAGTCTACAGACAGCAATGAAGACCCGGCACAGCCATAAATAAACAATTAGATAAATTAGGTGGCACAGTAGTAAAGAATTCACCTACCAATGCAGCAGATGCAAAAGATGTGGGTTCGATCCCTGGGTGAAGAAGATCCCCTGGAGGAGGAAATGGCAACCCACTCCAGTAATTCTTGCCTGGAGAATCCCATGGACAGAGGAGCCTGGTGGGCTACAGTCCCAAACTAATTAAGCTTAAAGGGAAATTTTTCTGGTTCACATACTTTCAAGACTTCAGGTAGGATGGGCTTCTGGTGCAGCTTGGTCCAGGACTCCAAAGGTATTGTCAGGTCCCATCTCAGAACTATTTTGCCTCCTAGATGACTCCATTCTCAAGTTCTACTTCATGGCCTCTGATAAATTCAGGCTGATTTTTTTTTTTTTTTTTAATGACATCAGACCAATGACTCCTTCCTAATTTGGGGAAAGCCTATTAGCCCAAACTGGGCACATCCTCAATAACTGTTACCCATTAAAGTGAAAGGAACACAAGAGAGTTAGGCCTTCATATCTGTTAAATTTCATTTTGCTACATCATTTTGAATATTAAAATTCCTCTTACAAAGGTGTTTCATTCGTATATCACCAGTCACAAAACACACAAAAAGTAATATATCTCATTGGCCCAAACTGGATAATATATCCATTCCTTAGTGGCTTAGTTTGGGTTAAGTTCATCCATAAAGCCTGAGACTAAGACTTGAGTGTAGGTAGTTAATTTGGAAGGTAGGGCCAAGGAAAGGAGGAAAAGGAAATAAAGCTTATGTTACTGAGTTGGTTATTGCCATAAACAAACAAGGCTTGGTTCCAGTGAGGACCAGGACCCCCTGAGAAACTGTGTGGAATGTGTCTGAACTGGTCCTCTGAAGGAGAGGGCAATGGGTCGTTGATACTCCATGTTCCATCCCTGTTGGTTGAAGATTATCTGTAGAGGTCACTTGCATCCCTTCCCCATGCCGCTCTGAGCTGCCCTCAACTCAGACTGGAGGAGCTGTGGTGGGGAGTGGGCTTCTGAAAACCACCTGAGGCAGAATGCAGAGACACAGCTGGTGCCTGATGAAGGACGTTACCAGTGTCCTGGGAACGGGGCCCTCAGCTTAGATGAGATCACAGGTGGGCCTAGGGCACAGAAGCTGTCTGCCACCCCTGACCTGGGATGGTGGCCTGGAGCATGGACTGAGTTGTTTGGCTTAAACCTTGATGGTGGGCTGTGTCCTTGAAGCTAGGAATGGAAGCTGCCCAAACTACATGTGGTGAAAATGAAAGAAAGCATTACTCAAGAACAAAATCAGAAAAAAAAAAAAAAAAAGTTGCTATATCCAGACAAAGGAAGGAAGCATGTTGGGGAACAAAATTGAAAAATCTCCATTGTACTTCTGTTGAGCCAGAAATCTGCCTTCTCACAACTTTGGGCCATCAGTTAGAATGAATGCTGACTCTGAAGAGAATATAGAATCAACAGTGGGTTTCCCCCCCTCCCCATAAGTGACAGCCCTTAAAGTATTAGGAGTAGCTAGCATATCTACCTTTGGTCTTCTTTTTCCTAATCCAGTTCAGACACACTTGGCTTCTTTAACTGTTTTTTTTTTTTTTTTGGCTGCACCACAGAGTGTGTGGGATTTTAGTTTGCTGACCAGGGATGGAACCCATGCCCCCTGCACAGAATCTTAACCACTGGGCCACCAGGGAAGTCTCTAACTGTTCTTTATATGACATGGATTCTAGGGCCTTCTGTGATCCTAGGCACCCCCGTCCCAACATCCCCATCACTAGGCTTCTTAACCTGTTATTCCATCGACTGAGCACAGAAGGAAGGATGGAATCAGATTCTTCATAAGAATGGATATGCACCAGATAACCCTGGGGAAAGATATTGTGGACATCCTGTGATGTAACTTGAAGAATATTCTATGATGTTCTAATTATCTGAAAGTAGAGGACCTACATATGACTCTCTAGTAATTAGAAAATACTTACCTTCTGCATTACCTAGTAATAGCTGTGGTTGTTTAGTCACTAAGATGTGTCCAACTCCTTTGCGACTCCATGGACTGTAGCCTGCCCATCTCCTCCCTCCATGTGATTTTTACAGGCAAGAATACTGGAGTGTGTTGCCATTTCCCACTCCAGGGGAATCTTCCTAACCCAGGGATCGAACCCACCTCTCCTACATTGGCAAGCAGATACTTTACCACTGAGCCAATCTGGCTAACTCTTTGACTATTATCAAAGCTTTATCTCTAGGTTGACTCATTTTGTACAATGGAACTCAGTGGACAATTGCTGGTTCGACCTCCCAGTGTCAGGGAACAGAATCCTGAATGACCTCTGAGGTGCCAGTCCTACTTTTGTGTTCAGCGGGTGAGGCTTGGATGGACAAGTGGTGAAATATGTGGTCTGCTCTCCGCCAGTGTCCTCTTGCCCCTTTCCAAAGAGTTGGTTGAATGGTGAGCTGTGATTCAGGCCTGGCCAATTGGCACACCCCATCCCTGGCCACCATGATGGATTCGTGGAGGGACACACGGGCTCACAGTGGTGCATCTGGGATGCCTCAGAAGATGTAGGCCTGGAGATGCTGGCAGCCACTCGCTACCACATGGAGCCTGAGAATGAAGACACAAGGAGCAGCAGGCGACGGCAGGAAGCCAGCTTAATCACATCCTTTTGGCTTCTGAGTCCTGCTGGGTTTGAAAATCTAGTGAGGGCTATTCATCATGCAAGACAATACATTTCTTATTTCTGCTTCTGTTACAGAATGAATCCTAATTAATACAGTCATGGCATTAAGATATTTAATAGATTGTGTCAAATAGTGGGAAAATAACTGGTTTTGAATCACATGTGCTAGGATTTAGCCTGGTGCTATCACTCTCCAGCTAGAGATGGAATCAAAGCCAATTTTCTTATCTCTGTGACTGGAGTTCCATTTTCAAGAAGGTCAAACCCAGATAATATAAAATGGTAAAATGAGAGAATATGGGTATGGCTGCCTTTATTCATTAAATGACACAAAGAATTCATCTAATAGGTCAGTATGGTCAGAGCAATAGCTTTGTGAAAGCATGGCCTAAAAGGAGCATCCCTGGCTGCTGCAACTATGGATGTTCAACATAGGACATTCTGCTGAGCAATCCACAAGGCACTTTAGAGGGATTAGTTCATTTAATCTCAACATCCCTGCGAGGCAGGTGCTACTGTTATTCTTAAATCAGATATGAGGGAACAAACTCAAAAGATGAAGGGACCAGTCCAAGGTCACACTGCCAGGACTCAATAGAGTCAAGGTTTCCTGCAGACAGGCTGACTCCACGTCAGGGCCTCTTGGTCCTTGCTGCAGATCACCATTTCATCTTATGAGAAGTCCATGAGTTATGATAGAAATCTGTGTTTCTGACAGTTGGGGTGCCCAAACACCATGCTGCAGGTGGAAAAGGTACACATTCATGCCTTTGTTTTCAAAGTAAGATGATAACAGCGTGTCCTTTCCTGAGGGACTCACCTTGGGCTTTCCAGCTTCAAGGCTTCTGTCTTCATGCTGCTCTTGAAGGACACTGATCATCTCCTGCCAAGTTTCCCCCTGCTTATTTTTTTTCACTTTTAGAAAAATGTATTTTTTAATTGGAGGGTAATTGCTTTACAATGTTGTGTTGGTTTCTGCCATACATCAACATGAATCAGCCATAGCTTTCATAGGTTCCCTCCCTCTTGAACTTCCCTCCCACCTCCCACCCCATCCCATCCCTCTAGGTTGTCACAGAGCACCAGGTTGAGCTTCCTGTGTTATACAACAACTTCCCATTAGCCATCTATTTTACATATGGTAATGTATGTATTTCAATGCTACTTTCTCAGTTTATCCCACCCTTTCCTGCCCCTGCTGTGTCCATAAGTTTGTCCCCTGCTTGATTGTTATCAATACCACAAACAACTTGACAGCAATAAAATGGAAATACTGAAAGATAGAAAAATATCCTGTAGTTCTATCTATTCTTTAAATCTCAGACTAAATGCCTCCTTTCTAGGAAGCTATCCTTAGAGTGTCCAGTTCCACACATGCATACATGTGTATGTGCCAACACACACACATACACATGCACACAGCTTGTTAGATAGGATCACATCTTCTTTCTCTTACTGAACTGCAAAGGCAGGGTCCAGGCCTGGTTCATCTCTGATTCACCCACAGTACCCCAAACGTCTTGCCCACATTACCTGCTCAGTAATTATTGGTTGAATTATAAGCAGCATATAGTAAAATTTTATGATCCTCTCCAAAGGACAGTGAGTAATCACACTGATTTAAGTCAGCCAACTTCACTGCTATCTGGCTCTTAGTCTTGGCAAGGCTCCGGCTATTTCTAAAAAGTTGACATTCTTTCTGGACATGCAGTCTGACTGCACGAGGCTCTCTAGGGGATAAAAATTAGCCTGCTGTCTGAAATGTTTATGAAAACAGCTACATTTAGATGATCAAAGATTTCAGGAATTCTGGGGCCTTTGAGGTTGAGGACTGTGGTGTTATTTACAAGTGTCTTGAAGAGCCATGATTTTTCTCCAGAAAGTTTGCCTTCTGAGGCATTGAAGGTTCTACTCGGAAGCCGTTTTAATTTCTCGCTATTTGACAGAATGAAGCAGGGTCCTGTTTGAGGAGCTTCCACGGGCATTTTGTTTTCCTCTGTCCATTTGCCCCACCCTAACTTTTAGAGAAGAGTGCTGCTTTTGACCAAACTGGGGTTACTTCTAAAAGAGGGGGCAGATCCGTAGCCTAAATTCAATGTATGGATTCATTTGTCGTCTCGAATCAAAAATGGAGCCTATTACTCAGCCACCAAAAAGAATACATTTGAATCAGTTCTAATGAGGTGGGTGAAACTGGAGCCTATTATACAGAGTGAAGTAAGCCAGAAGGAAAAACACCAATACAGTATACTAACGCATCTATATGGAACTTAGAAAGATGGTAACAATAACCCTGTATACGAGACAGCAAAAGAGACACTGATATATAGAACAGTCTTTTGGACTCTGTGGGAGAGGGCGAGGGTGGGATGATTTGGGAGAATGGTATTGAAATATGTATAATATCATATATGAAATGAGTCGCCAGTCCAGGTTCGATGCACAATACTGGATGCTTGGGGCTGGTGCACTGGGATGTCTCAGAGGGATGGTATGGGGAGGGAGGAGGGAGGAGGGTTCAGGATGGGGAACACATGTATACCTGTGGTGGATTCATTTCGATATTTGGTAAAACTAATACAATATTGTAAAGTTTAAAAATAAAATAAAATAAAAAGATTCCAAAAGGAAGTATCTGCTGTCTGCTGACACTTGGGGTGTGGGTTGAAGTCACAGAGATAAGGACCTTGCTCTGAGTAATACTTTCATATCATAAAGCTCCTGATATAAATTTAGTTCATGCCAGGTAGGGAACTGGTGTTATTTTGGCTGGTTCCTAAGAAATTACCAACTTTGGTGTCTTTGCAGGAGAGGAGGAGGGACAGGAGATGCAGATTGGGAGGAAGACAGGATGAGATCCTTTGTGTAACCAGTTAAGGTCTCAGAGAGCAAAGTCAGAGGAACTGTTTTGGTGGAAAGGTAACTCGGCCCAGTGTGTCAGTTTCTAGGGTGACCATTTGGTTTGCACTGAATCTCCCTCTGGGGGAAGCAGTATGTAGAGTTAAGGGGTTCCCCAGCTCAGCTGAGCACAGCAGATCCTCCCCTGGATCACCCCCAATCTGTGACCTTGGGCAGATTATTCAGCCTCCCTGAGACCCTCAGATGCCTCACCTGTAAAGCAGGAACAGTGACAGTACCCACTTGACATACTGTCCATGGAACTAACAAGGTGAGTCAAGTGAAACTTACCAAGTCCTTAACCCAGAGCCTGACACGTTGTTGTTGTTGCTATTTAGTCACTCAGTCATGTCCTACTCTTTGGTGACCCCATGCACTGTAGCCCGCCAGGCTCCTCTGTCCATGGAGTTTCCCAGGTAAGATACTAGAGTGGGTTGCCATTTCTTTCTCCAGCGGATCTTCCTGACCCAGGGATTGAACCCTCATCACCTGCATTGGCAGGCGAATTCTTTACCACTGAAACACCTGGGAAGCCCCTGACACATTAGTATCATTAAACTATTGGCAAAACATCTGTAAGAAGATGCAGATGGGACATTGTGCTGAAATATAGTGGATCAGCTGCAAAAATCCTCCTTACTCATGCAAAGAGGACAGAATGCTGTAGAAAGGCATTTCATAGACACCCAAGAGTCTCCTTCAGCCCTGACTCTAAAGTCCTGGGTGCACAGCTTTTGTAAAATGACGGAAGACAGCTCAACCATCAGGAAGGAGAAGGGCAGGGGAGGCGTGTGGTGCTTTTCCCCAGCTGCTGCCGCCTGGCTCAGTGTCAACAAGGGTAGTTTGTTTGTAAACAGAAAGCTCCAAATTGCCACTCTTTGCCAATCCCCTGCCCAAGTGGGAAGAGCCTGTGATGAGCCAAGGCATCAGTAATTGCTGTCATAGCTCTGCTGCAGAGTATGCCTGAGGAGTGAGGTTGCAGAAGAGGACGTTGCAGACAAGGACAGGGTAGGAGGTGAAGCTAGGAGTCAATAAGGGCCACCCAGAGCCAGGCCACTGCTCCCTTCTGGGTTGTAAAATTTCCCTTGAAACTCTTGCGAAGGATTTCTTCTCTTTGTTTTCCAAAGCAGGAACTAACTTGCCCCCGATTTGCCCAAAGAGGGACAAAGCCCAGGGAAGCTGCTGGGAGGTGTAAGGGAAATGCTTTTGTTCAGGAGAGATCCTAGCCAAAGATCCTAGGAATTTTTCCAAGCCCAGCCCTTAGGAATTTGCCTGGGTGGAGTTATTCACACCAGAGATGTCAGGCAGGTTTAGACCCATGGGTTCCTCTCTGGCTTTCAAAGCAGCCAAGAGCGACATTTCCCAAATCCAGAACACAAATTCCAGTAAGAGGTAAGACATTCTCTCCAGGTGCATGAGCCAGCAAGCCCTGCTGCCCTGGGCGGCTTTGCTGTCCTGGCTGTTCCTGGCATGTGATCAACCACCTACTGTCACAACCGGAGATGTTTGGTTGGCAGGTTCCCTGCAAGGGGTGACCCTGAGGGCTTAGGCGTGCAGACTTTAGGGCCAAACTGCTTAGATTCTGATCCTATTGCTTCCACCTCCCAGCTGGGTGTCCTTGGGCGAGTTGCTCAACCTCTCTGCATCTTAATTTCCTTGTCTGTGAAATGGAGATAATAACAATTCTTGTTTCATAGGACGTAGGTCCAGATGTATAACAAAATGCAACAGGATCCGGCACATAGTAAAAGTGTGAAAGTGTTAGTTGCTCCCTCATGTCTGACTCTCCGCGAACCCATGGTCTGTAGCCTACCAGGCTCCTCTGTCCATGGAATTCTCCAGGCAAGGATACTAGAATGGGTAGCCAGGATCAAACCTGAGTCTTCTGCATTGCAGGCAGATGTGTTACCATCTGAGCTACCAGGGAAGCCCCAGTGCATAATAAGCCTTTGACAAATGTGAGCCGTTTTCATTGCTACTTCTCCAGGCAGCCATTCCAAACTTGGTTAGGCCTAAGTATGAGGGAATTCTTTCTTCAAGGGTTTTAGGTGTTTATTTGGGCTATACCACTTAATATCTATTTTTCACAAGACAGTTACACTTTCTAAGGTGTAGTTCCCCAACTGTAAAATGGGGATCATATTATCAGTAGCATCGATTTTGCAAAGTTGTTGGAAAGATTAAGTGAGATAGTCCATGTAAAACACTTTGTCCAGCATTAAGTAAGTATTGCAGTGTTTGTGTGTGTTTCTGTGTATGTGTGTTTTAATACATATATCCTATATGCTAAGATGTATGGAGGTGCAAGCAATAGAAAATCTACCTGAATCTAACTTCAGTAAGAGAGAAACGTATCATAGCATCTAACAGCAAGTTCCAAGGCAGGGTACGTTTCAGGGCTGTTTGATTCAGAAGTTCCATGATATCATTAAGGACCCAGGTTCTTTCTATTACATTTCTTCAATCTGCCATTCCCAGGTTGGTAGCCAAAAGGATGAAGCATTATCTAGGAATTATCCAGGTATGACCACATCCAGAGATGAGGAAAGATGAGCTTTTTCTGTGGCTTCCTCTTAGGAGTAAGAAAAATGCCCTGGAAGTATCCCAACCCCGAACAGAACTGATCTAGTGTCTCGCTGACCACATTTATATCTCATGTCTAAACCAGATCCAGTTACTGAAAGGGGAATGTGGGATTCCTTCAGACCAATCTACCTGGATCTAGAGGTAAATCTAGGTAGTATCTAGACCTCTACCATGAGGTCTTTTCTGTAAAGGGGAGAGAGGATGTATGAACACTGTTGGGATTCTGATAGGAACAGAGAAGGGGAACAGAAAATGGGAAGATGACAACAGCCGTCCCAGAGCCTAAACTCATATTTCAGTAACTTCTCTCTCACACCCTCTCTACCCAGGGCATATTTAGCCCCTTTTCAAATTTTAAAAGGACACCTTCATGCTCTTTCTTCCCCAGGCATCATTATTCCCACTAGTGGAATGAATGAGCCCAGCCCCATGTTTCCTATACTAATAAGTGCTACCACATTCAGAACAGGGCTGTCCTTCCAGTGTTAAAGGTGAATCTAGTCTTGGACTTCATGTGATTGGTTCAGGAAAATTTAGATTCATAGAGACTGCCTGATCTGATGGGCTCAAAGATGCCTGGGCAAACTTGCAGCAACCCAAATGCAGCTAGAGATGATCATGCTAAGTGAAGAAAGGAAAAAGACAAATACCGTATGATATCACTTGATACCATACGATATGATGTGGAATCTAAAATACGATGTGAATGAACCTATCTATGAAACAGAGACAGAATCATACATACGAATAGACTGGTGGTTGCCAAGGTTGGCCAGGGGTGGGAGTTAGGGGAGAGGGTAGGAGTGGGAATTTGGGATTAGCAGATACAAGCTGGTGTATATAGAATGAATAAAAAACCAAAGTCCTATTGTATAGCATGGCAGCTACATTCAGTATCCTATGATAAATCATAATGGAAAAGAGTATGAAAATGGATGTGTATATATATATATATATATACACACACACATATGTATATGTATAACCGAATCACTTTGCTATACAGCAGTAATTATTAGCATTGTAATTCAACTATACTTTGATAAAAGATAATTTAAAAAGATGCACAGGCAATCCCATGTCAGTGGAGTCAGGGTCTCCATAAACACAGGTCAGGCCACAGAACCCAGGCTGCCCAGAGAAGCAGCAGCCCCTCCCACATCCCTAGTGACCACCCATAGACAGCAGGTTCTAGGCGCCTGGAGAAAACAGGCTGAAGTGATAAACCAAGCTATTTACTATTGTTATGGACTGAATGCTTGTATCTTCCCGAAATTCATACATTGAAATTCTAAAGCACAATGTGGATTATGTATTAGGACATGGGGCCTTAGGTAATTATGTCAGGAGGGTGGAAGCCTTATGAAAAGTATTAGTGTCCTTATAAGAGGAGACACAAAAGCTCTGATCCCCTCCATGTGAAGATGCAACAAGACCACAGCCTCTTCAAGTCAAGAGGGAAGCCCTCACCAAATACCAGATCTGCTAGCACCTTGATCTTGGACTTCTCAGCTCCTAGAACTGCGAGGAATAAGTGTTTGTTGTTGCAGCCACGCAGTCTATGGTAATTTGTTGTAGCAGCCTGAGGGATCTAAGACAATTAGTGATCATGGCTGGTGCTCCCCAGGTTTCTGGCAAAACCTGTTGTCTTTGTTTGTTTTGTTATATGTGTCTGAAATCAGTGTCTTCAGCCTTCTTGCCTATGTCCTTCCCGCCTATGTCCTTCCCCTCACCTTCTGTTCACATCTTACTGGTTCTTCCAAGTCTGGTTCACACACGACCTCTTTGCTGACTGGTTGCTAAGGGTTACCCTCCCCTCCCCTGATGCTTCAGTCCTGTTGCTGTGTCTCACTCCCACTGCACCCAGGACATGTGACCGATATTTCAGTTATTGATAAACTTGTCCCTTGTCTCCTTTGGACAGTTATCTCTGGAGAAGAGGCCAATGTCCATGACCTTTTATATTTGCCTCCTACCAAGGACTCAGCCAGGGCATGGGGTTTGGGGTGTAGCATAAAGAGCATCATCTGGAAAAGAGGAATTAAGAATTCCAACGTGGCATTGGCCATGCTCTGGGACTCAGTTTTCCTTAATCATGAGATGAAAGGATTGGATAAAATTGTCTCTTAAAATTTTTTATGGTCAAGTAGATTTTTGATGGGGCTTTTGTGGTAGCTCAGCTGGTAAAGAATCTGCCTGCAATTCAGGAGACCCTATCTCAATTCCTGGGTAGGGAAGATCCCCTGGAGAAGGGATAGGCTACCCACTCCAGTATTCTTGGTTGAAAGCTTCCATGGACAAATGAGCCTGGTGGGCTACAGTCCATGGGATTGCGAAGAGTCGGATGTGACCGAGCAACTAAGTACAGCACAGCGCAGGCTTTTGATTGGCTTCTCAGATGGTACAGTGGTAAAGAATCTGCCTACCAGTGCAAGAGACCCAGGAGCTGCAGGTTCGATCCATGGGTTGGGAAGATCCCCTGGAGGAGGACATGGCAACCCACTCTTGTATTCTTGCCTGAAAACTTCCATGGACAGAGGAGCCTGGCAGGCTGCAGTCCATGGGGTCCCAAAGAGTAGGACATGGCTGAAAGACTGAGTAGACAATGTTTGTTTACCTTCCATTTCCTCCTGATAACAACAAAATTAATTTATGGTCCTGGTATATGTGAAGAGGAAGCCTCATCTCTTTCGCTCTTATGAATTATTTTCCCTCTCCTTGACTTTTAAAAGAAAAATAACCCAATTTTACTCTTTAAAAGTTTTAATACATGTTTAACACATTTTATATAGCGGCTCTTTAAGCCCACTCTGCCTGTGGGTCTTATGCTTGGTGTAAATCCTCCCTAGAAGCTTCTGGCTTCTTCTGAAGGTTTACTTAGGGCCCTTCATTATACTGCCTTTTAAGGACATGCAGCCCAAACTTGTACCTGTCCAGGTGATGAGAGATTGGCTGGAAAGATGCCCTCCTTTTCTGGGAAGAAAGGCATCCTGTCTAATCCTTGGCAGGCAGTGGAGGAGAGAGGATGCTTGCAGACCGATGCCTTCAGGATCCCTCCTGCCAAGAATGAGTGGCATGTGAACGAGGCTCCGCTCAGCAATTCTGGGCAGATGCCCAAGCTCTGCTAGGATGGTCCCCATGGCCCTGGAGGAGTGATGCCAAGAATCTGTGTGCTGCCAAATAGCTCTCCACCTCGGGCGTCATTCTGGCCGCTTAATTCTCCTGCCAAGCTGTTTCTGGATCCCTCTTCCAAACTACCCCATAAAATCCCCAGAAAAGGAATTCGAAAAACCTGGAAATTGTGGGGAAGTATTTGGCTCTCTTCCATGCCACTGTGGAAGTGATTATCAGTAAAAGCTAAAGATCGTGGCTTGGAGTAATTGACAGGCTTACCACTATTGGTGACATGAGCCTTTATATAGCTCAGGTAACCCTGGTCATGGACTCTCATGGGGCCATGTGCTTGAGCTTAATGGCCTGAGCGGCATGTGTGCATGGGGTTTCTGAAGCCCACCTGTTGGCCCAGAGCCTCTCCAAGAGGCAGACCCATAGGGTTTCGTGTGTATGTGTGTTCAATTGCTCAGTCATGTTCAACTCTTTGTGACCCCATGGATTGCAGCCTGCCAGGCTCCTCCGTCCATGGAATTTTCCAGGCAATTTTCCAGGTGGCCATTTCCTACTCCAGGGTATCTTCTCGACTCAGGCATCAAACCCATGTCTCTTTAATCTCCTGTGTTTGCAGGTGGATTCTTTACCACCGTGCCACCAGGCAAACCCATAGAGCTTTTTGGGGGAGGTAAAATGTGTCTTGCAGATGGAACAAGGCATAAGAAAGTGTTCATTTACAAAAAACCCCAATGATTTCTTTGATCTCCTGGGGATATCTGAGTTTTCAGAGTGATGATGGTGGAACAGATTCCCCTAGAAATCACTCTGTGGGCCTTGGAGAATTGAAGTTAGAGGGGAAATGACCTGGAAGCTATTTGGTTTCAATAATTTGTGACCCTGTGAGGTCTAGTCCCTCTTTGGACTGTCAAGAGTTTTAGCCTAGGGCAAATAGAACAAAAATAAGAAGAAAAATAAGTACATTATGGCAGCCTATGCAACTAAAGGCAATTTTTTAAAGACCTAGAGAAAAATCTTTGTGGCATGAGGCTACAGCTGTGCATGGATAATGGTGTGTTTTTGTTTGTTATCACAGCACGTTGTGATGTCGTGGCCATTACTGAAATGATGGAAAATTGCTGGATGCTGTTAAGTTTGAGGCTGTGAGTGAAAATGTTAAGAGTTGGTACTTGTGGGGATTGGAGGTTTTTTTGCTTCATTTTCTGTTCTCTTATTGCTGTAAAGGATATACTTTTAATGAGAAGTCCATGTAAATTTATTTAATTTACTAGAGTAAATTTACTTACTCTAGAACTGAGGATTTTTCCTTCTCTTTCTTTCTTTCCCTTCCTTTTCTTCTCTCTTTCCTCCCTCCTTTTCTTTTATTCATCTTCTTTTTTTTTTTTTTTTGGTCTTGCCTTAAAACTAGATGGCACTAGTGGTAAAGAACCCACTTGCCAATGCAGGAGATGCGAGAGATGCGAGTTTGATCCCTGGGTTGGGAAGATCCCCTGGAGAAGGGAATGGCACCCCACTCCAGTAATCTTGCCTGGGGAATTTCATGGATGAGGAGCCTGATAGGCTATAGTCCACGTGATCACGAAGAGTCAGATACAACTGAAATGACTTAACACACACAAAACGAGATGGATGTAGAATTATAGGTTCAACAACATGTCCCCATTTCAAAATATAATTCAGGAAAACGCTGCCTTCAACTGAGATGTCTAGCTGTGCCTGCTTGAAGTCTTTAAAACTTCCATTTTCAATACCTGCCTGTGCATTCACAGTTAGAAGTGTTTAAAATTCCAATAAAACATACAATCTAAAAATGTCTTAGCTCTAGCTACCAGGTCATTCCTAACAAGAAATGTAAACGGATGGAGAGCTTGAGCTTCTCAGCTAAGCCTTTGTAAGTATGTCAATATTATTGTACACAACTGGGCAAGTACTTCCTGTTTATGAGCCTTGATGCACTTTGCAGGATGTACAGCACACACGCCTTTACCAGGTAGGTGGGGTGGCTGCTGCTTGGAGGAGGGGGAGCAGGTGCCAGATTTGTGCACTTTTCAAATCCCTACCAAGACTCATGAGTGAAGGAAACACTCAGCTTGAAAGCTCTTTAGCCCCCAGCATTTGCTGTTAGCTCTTCAAGAGAGCGGAAGAACTCTCTAAATGATATTTATCTCACTTCATGTTCATGGACATCATCACGTGAGACTGATGGGCTCACTGGAGTGGAAGACCTCTCATACTCATTGAAGACGATAAAGTCCTTTCTCCCCTCTGTGGCCCCTTAACTTGACAACTGTACAAAGTACATTTTCTCAGAGTGCTGAGTTGTAGGAGTTGCCTCTATAATTAAGTTTTTAGAGGAAGCCACTCTGAGCTGCGTGTTCATCCCTTCAGTTAGATGGGCCCACGTTTCTTCTCAAGTGTTCACTGATTTTTCTGGCTGGACTGACACCATGCCGTTATGCCCCTGAAAGGAAGGACATGTCTAATTGAGGTCAATGTGAGTCGCAGTTTACAGTAATTATCTCAGAGATGGAGCACTTACAGGGACATCATCTAATGAGGTCAGTGTGGGTTCCAAGGCACCTCTCATCTTGGCCCCCACAATGACAGTGATACTGGATGGCTGCCAGGGCTGGGAACATTGCTTGGAACAATGGTTCCTAATTGTGATTATCTAGGTAGAAATAACACTGTTACTTGAACCATAACATATAATGATTTTGAAATTCTTAATCTAACTTTTGGTTTTATTTTAGGATATAAGAGTTGTGTCTGACTCTTTTGCGACCCCATGGAGTAGCCCACCAGCTGCTCTGCCCAAGGGGTTTCCCAAGCAAGAATACTGGAGTGGGTAGCCATTTCCTCCTCCAGGGATCTTCTCAACCCAGGTACCAAGCCTGCATCTCCTGTGTTGCAGGAGATTCTTTACCACTGAGCCACCAGGGAAGCCCAGAATATGTATACATAATTTTTAAAAGGTCAGATAATTCTCTGGATCTTGAAATGAAAAATACCAACCTTCTACAAATTCCTCCACCCTACTATAGAACTGCTTCCCTAGAAAACCATTGTCAACTCTGGGCTGTTTTTCCAGTTTTGTACCTCCATATTTCTAATGAGCACAGTGATACTACAGCTTTGTTGATTTTCTGGTCTTGCATATTTTGTATTTTCTACTGTGAAAGGTGAGGATTTAGAGCGTGCATCTTCCCTGCCCCTTCACATACACACAATTATCCTTATTCTCTCAGTTCCTCCAATGTTATTATGTCAGAGTGTTCATGAAATGACTATTCAGGGATTCTATTAATATGACAGCATACATTTTGTTAACAACTGAGTTATCATTGTACTTTTTGTCTTGAAAAATTTGTTTTCCCTGGAGCTTATAATTGCCTTTTATTGTTTCTTTTGTTTTGCTGTGTACCTTTCAGCAGTTCACCCCCCAGCTCTCATCTGTACTTATAAATCTCCTCTAAATTTGTTCAAGAACATCAAGTCATCTCTCATTTTCATTTTTTAGTTAACCCGGACTGGTGGATCTCTGGGTCTGCCCCTTAGCCATTTTCCTGAGGTTTCCCTTTATAATCATCCTTAAAATTCCCTTCACTTTTTGCTCTGTTTTGGACCCCGTAGTTCCTGGATAGCATGTCTTACTCTCACTCTAGTGAACCACATCTTCTAGAACTTTCCAGAGAAAAAGAGACTCTGGATATATGAATATAATAGTTATGTCCCTTTTAGCTCATATCTTGGTTACTTTGCTATAATAATTCTACTTCTTAAATCTATTCCAGACCATATCTCCTGTAAGATAAAATTATTATGTTAAAGTTATTACCTTTACTCTTCCCTTTATCACTTTTGATTTTCCTAACTTCAATGTTGTCTTGCTTTATAATGTTCTCCTGGTATTATTTTTAGTTTTACAGCAAAAAAAAAAAAAACAAAAAACAAAAAAAAACCTTTCTCTATAGCCATAATTAACTCTGCTTATTTATTGCTTTGAAGTAGTGAAGTGAAGTGAAAGTCATGCAGTCATGTCTAACTCTTTGCGATCCTATGGACCCTCTGTACCTGCCAGGCTCCCCTGTACATGGAATTCTCCAGGCTAGAATACTGGAGTGGCAGCCATTCCCTTCTCCAGGGAATCTTCCTGATTCAGGGATTGAACTCTGGTCTCCTGAATTGTCTTCTTTACCACTAGTGCCACCTGGGAAGTTGTCTTTAAAAAATTTACTGACTTTTATCTCATCCTTAACTTTTTCTACTTTTCAAAGTATCAAATCTCATGATTCATCTTTATTTCTGGATGTTTCTTCTGAGGACCTCTATTTCCCTCCTTTCCGGTTCCAGTCTCTCTGGGTCACCTTCATGATCATGACTTACCTTTTTTTCAACTGAAGTAGACTTGATTTACAGTGTTGTGTTAGTTTCAGATACACAGCGAAGTGATTCAGATACGTGTGTGTATCTTTTTCAGATTCTTTTCCTTTATAGGTTATTACAAAATATTGACTATAGTTCTCTGTGCTATATAGGAGGTCCTTGTTGGTTATCTATTTTGTATGTAGTAGTGCATTATGTTAATCCCAAGCTCCTAATTTATCCCTCACCCCCTTCCCCCTTTGGTAACCCTCAGCTTATTTTCTATGTGTGTGGATCTACTGTGTGGTATATAAATTCATTTGTATCATATTTTTAGATTCCACATAGAAGTGATATCATATGGTGTGTGTCTTTCTCTGTCTAGCTTACTTAGTATGACAATCTTTAGGTCCATCTGTATTGCTGCAGACAGTATCATCTCATTCTTTTTATGGCTGAGTAGTATTCCACGTCTTCCTTATCCATTCTACTGTCGATGGGCATTTAGGTAGTTGCCATATCTTGGTTATTATAAATAGTGCTGCTATGAACATTGGGATGCATGTATCTTTTCGAATTACAGTTTCTCCAGATATATGCCCAGGAGTCAGATTGCAGGACCATTTGGTAGCTCTGTTTTTAATTTTTTAGGGAATGTCTTCTTCATAATGGGATCATGAGTGTCCTTTAATGCTCTTCTAGATGTAGTGTCTCTTTCCTGAATCCCATGTATTTTTTTCTAATATTACTTCTCCTTTACTAGAGAAATCAATAACTTTTAAAGAAAGAGGGTATTGAACTAAATTTTCTAAAACCCTTGCAAATCCAAAAATATCTTTATTTTATCCTCAGAGTTTATTGATAATTTGGCTGAGTATGGAATTCTAGGTTGAAAGGATTTGTCTCGCATGTCTTGGAAATCACTGTTCCGTGGTCTTCTAACATTATAGGATGCTGAGAGTGATTTAATACCATTCTGATATTCATTCATTTTGGTAATCTTCAATTTTTTTTTTTTTGACCAGAAGATCTTAGGATGTATTCCTCATCTTTAGTCTTCTTAAATTTCCAAATGATTTGTCTGAGGGTGTTTTAGATTGTATTTGTTGTTGCTCAGCCACTCGGTTGTGTCCCACTCTTGGCAACTCCATGGACTGTAGCACGCCAGGCTTCCCTGTCCTTCACCATCACCCAGTCCAGTTCAGTTCAGTTGCTCAGTTGTGTAGACTCTTTGCGACCCCATGGACTGCAGCATGCCTGGCCTCGCTGTCCATCACCAACTCCCGGAGTTTACTCAAACTCATGTCCACTGAATTGGTGATGCCATCCAACCATCCCATCCTCTGTCGTTCCCTTCTCCTCCTGTCTTCAATCTTTCCTAGCATCAGGGTCGTTTCAAATGAGTCAGTTCTTCACATCAGGTGGCCAAAGTATTGGAGTTTCAGCTTCAACAACAGTCTTTCCAATGAACATTGAGGATTGATATCCTTTAGGATGGACTGGTTGGATCGCCTTGCAGTGCAAGGGACTCTCAAGAGTCTTATCCAACACCACAGTTCAAAAGCATCAGTTCTTTACAGTGCTCAGCTTTCTTTATAGTCCAACTCTTACATCCATACATGACTACAGGAAAAACCATAGCCTTAACTAAATAGACCTTTGTTCACAAAGTAATGACTCTGGTTTTTAATATGCTGTCTAGGTTGGTAATAACTTTCCTTCCAAGTAGGCAGAGTCTTTTAATTTCATGGCTGCAATCACCATCTGCAGTGATTTTGGAGCCCCCACAAAAATAAAGTCTGCCACTATCTTTGTTTTCTGAATGTTGAGCTTTAAGCCAACTTTTTCACTCTCCTCTTTCACTTTCATCAAGAGGCTCTTTAGTTCCTCTTTGCTTTCTGCCATAAGGGTGGTGTCATCTGCATATCTGAGGTGATTGATATTTCTCCCATCAATCTTGATTCCAGCTTGTGCTTCTTCCAGTCCAGCGTTTCTCATGATATAATCTGCATATAAGTTAAATAAGCACGGTGACAATATACAGCCTTGACGTACTCCTTTTCCTATTTGGAACCAGTCTGTTGTTCCATGTCCAGTTGTAACTGTTGCTTCCTGACCTGCTTACAGATTTCTCAAGAGGCAGGTCAGGTGGTCTGGTATTCCCATCTCTTTCAGAATTTTCCACAGTTGATTGTGATCCACACAGTCAAAGGCGTTGGCATAGTCAATAAAGCAGAAATAGATGTTTTTGTGGAACTCCCTTGCTTTTTCAATGATCCAGTGGATGTTGGCAATTTGATCTCTCTGACTTTTCTAAATCCAGATTGAACATCTGAAAATTCACAGTTCATGTATTGTTGAAGCCTGGCTTGGAGAATTTTGAGCATTACTTTACTAGTGTGTGAGATGAGTGCAATTGTGAGGTAGTTTGAGCATTCCTTGGCATTGCCTTTCTTTGGGATTGGAATGAAAACTGACTTTTCCAGTTCTGTGGCCACTGCTGAGTTTTCCAAATGTGCTGACATATTGAGTGCAGCACTTTCACAGCATCATCTTATAGGATTTGAAATAGCTCAACAGGAATTCCATCACCACTACTAGCTTTGTTCGTAGTAATGCTTCCTAAGGCCTATGCGACTTCACATTCCAGGATGTCTGGCTCTAGGTGAGTGATCACACCATCGTGATTATCTTGGTCATGAAGATCTTTCTTGTACAGTTCTTCTGTGTATTCTTGCCATCTCTTCTTAATATCTTCTGCTTCTGTTAGGTCCATACCATTTCTGTCCTTTATTGAGCCCATCTTTGCATGAAATGTTCCCTTGGTGTCTCTGATTTTCTTGAAGAGATCCCTAGTCTTTCCCATTCTATTGTTTTCCTCTATTTCTTTGCAATGATCACTGAGGAAGGCTTTCTTATCTCTCCTTGCTATTTCTTGGAACTCTGCATTCAAATAGGTATATCTTTGCTTTTCTCCTTTGTTTTTCACTTCTCTTCTTTTCACAGCTATTTGTAAGGCCTCCTGAGACAGCCATTTTGCTTTTTTGCATTTCTTTTTCTTGGGGATGGTCTTGATCCCTGTCTCTTGTACAATGTTATGAACCTCTGTCCATAGTTCATCAGGCACTCTGTCTATCAGATCTAGTCCCTTAAATCTATTTCTCACTTGCACAGTATAATCGTTAGGGATTTGATTTAGGTCATACCTGAGTGCCGAAGAATTGATACTTTTGAACTGTGGTGTTGGAGAAGACTCTTGAGAGTCCCTTGGACTGCAAGGAGATCCAACCAGTCCATCCTAAAGGAGATTGGTCCTGGGTGTTCTTTGGAAGGACTGATGCTAAAACTGAAACTCCAATACTTTGGCCACCTCATGCGAAGAGTTGACTCATTGGAAAAGACTCTGATGCTGGGAGGGATTGGGGGCAGGAGGAGAAGGGACGACAGAGGATGAGATGGCTGGATTTTATCACCAATTTGATGGACGTGAGTCTGAGTGAACTCTGGGAGTTGGTGATGGACAGGGAGGCCTGGCATGCTGTGATTCATGGGGTCACAAAGAGTCAGACACGACTCAGCAATTGAACTGAACTGAGCTGAATAGTCTATTACTTTTCCCTACTCTGTTCAATTTAAGTCTGACTTTGGCAATAAGGAGTTCATGGTCTAAGCATGAACTGGTCTTGTTTTTGCTGACTGTATAGAGCTTCTCCATCTTTGGCTGCAAAGAATATAATCAATCTGATTTTGGTGTTGACCATCTGGTGATATCCATATGTAGAGTCTTCTCTTGTGTTTCTGGAAAAGGGTGTTTGCTATGACCAGTGCATTCTCTTGGCAGAACTCTAGTAGCCTTTGCCCTGCTCCATTCTGTACTCCAAGGCCAAATTTGCCTGTTACTCCAGGTGTTTGTTGACTTCCTACCTTTGCATTCCAGTCCCCTGTAATGAAAAGGACATCTTTTTAGGTGTTAATTCTAGAAGGTCTTGTTCTAGAACTGTTCAACTTCAGCTTTTTCAGCATTACTGGTCGGGGCATAGACTTGGATTACAGTGATATTGAATGGTTTGCCTTGGAAAAGAACAGAGATCATTCTGTCATTTTTGAGATTGTATCCAAGTACTGCGTTTCGGACTGTTTTGTTGACTATGATGGCTACTCCATTTCTTCTAAGGGATTCTTGCCCATAGTAGTAGGTATAATGGTCATCTGAGTTAAATTCACCCATTCCACTCCATTTTAATTAGCTGTTTCCTAAAATGTTGACATTCACTCTTGCCATCTCTTGTTTGACCACTTCCAATTTGCCTTGATTCATGGACCTAACATTCCAGGTTCCTATGCAATATTGCTCTTTAAAGCATTGGATCTTGCTTCCATCACCAGTCACATCCACAACTGGGTGTTGTTTTCACTTTGGCTCCATCTCTTCATTCTTTCTGGAGTTATTTCTCCACTGATCTCCAGTAGTGTATTAGGCACCTACCAACCTGGGGAGTTCATCTTTCAGTGTCCTATCTTTTTGCCTTTTCATACTGTTCATGGGGTTCTCAAGCAGGAATACTGAAGTGGTTTGCCAGTAGACCACATTTTGTCCACCACCATCACTCGGAATTTACTCAAATTCATGTCCACTAAATCGGTAATGCCATACACCTGTCTCTTCCTCTGTCATCCCCTTCTCCTCCTGCCCTCAGTCTTCCCCAGCATCTGGGTCTTTTCTAATGAGTTGGCTCTTCACATCAGGTAGCCAAAGTATTGAAGCTTCAGTTTCAGCATCAGTCCTTCCAATAACTATTTAGGGTTGATTTCTTTTAGGATTGACTCGTTGTATAATAATAGTTAAGAATGTAGATTATGCATGCCTACATTTAAATCCTGGTTGTTTTACTTACTAACTTGAGTAAATGTCTTAACCAGTTAGTGATTCTGTTTTTCTTAGCTGTAAAATGAGGATTAAAATAGTAGCTACTGCTTCGATTTATTGAGAGGATGAAATAAGTCACTATGTGTACAACTATTGAGAGTGGTGCCTGGCTCAGAATGGGTTCTCAACCTTTGGCTGTTTTTACTATACAGGGAAGCCTGGCATGCTGCAGTGCACGGGGTCACAAAGAATCAGACATGTCTTATCGACTGAACAGCAACAACAACAATTGTTACTATTACTGCCGTTTATTGTCAGGCTATCTTTAAACCTGAGACATTACAAATTTCAATTCTGTGATGTGGACTTGCATTATTGTTTTTCTTCATCTTTGCTTTTCTCATCATCCTTGTTCTCTGTCTCTGAGACTTTTGGCATATTCTCTCTGTTGCTTAGATTGCCCCCACATCTTTTCCTTGGCTTTTTGTTTTACTTGATAGATGATACCTTCAAAATCTAGCCTCTATATTAAATTTTTATTTTGAAAATAACAGTTTTAAAATTTCCAAGATCTTTTTCTTGTTCTCCATTGTCCCATTGCCATAGTATCCATTCTTATTTTATGGATAAAATAGAATCTAGAATCTCTGTTTTGTGTGTGTGTTTTTTGTTCGTATATCACCTTCTGCTCCTAAAATGTTTTCCCTAGGGCCATATTGTTTTCTTTGTGTATGTCTCTTTCATGTTCCAGTCTGTCCTTCAATGTCAGAAATCCTTGGTGGTCTGTTTGTTGAAGAATAAGGAGGTGAAAAAGCAAATGGGGAACTATGGCAGGCTTTGCTTTAGGTGAATGGGTGGGGCCACCCATTATGCCAGAGCCTCCCAAATGCCAGAATTCCTGCCATTCTGCAGCTCTGCTCTCTGGTGCCAACACCCATGTCAGGTGCCCTTTCCCTTCTTAGAGAGTTCAATTCATTCCTTTGACAAAAAAATTTACTTTTTTTTGATTAACTGGATACTGTTTTGGCTTTCATCTTTTGGCCTGATCAGTTAAGGCGTGGCTGCAGGGTGTTCTGTTGTTGGAGTGAAGGCAGGAACTGCTGCTTCCACACACAGCCTTTCTGTTAATCCCACTGTTGCAGGTACGCATGTGCTCAGTCTCTCAGTCATGCCTGACTCTTTGTGACTCCATGGACTGTAGCCCACCAGGCTCCTCTGTCCATGGAATTTTTCAGGCAAGAATACTGGAGTGGGCAGCCATTTCCTTCTCCAGGGGGGTCTTTTTGACCCAGGGATCAAACCTGTATCTCTTGTGTCTCCTGCATTAGCTGGTGGATTCTTTACCACTAAGCCAGCAGGGAAGCCCCTTACTATACTTGATCTTAGCCAAAAGGTCAAGAAGTGATCATTCCATTGTGGTGTTGTCCAGTCCCGAGTCCTTCCAGGCATCCACAGAGCAAAGGGGCTCCTGCTTTGGCCCAGTGTGTTCTCATTTTCCTAGCCACCACTCCCTGGTCTACTTGATGCTACATTTCCTGAAGCACCCTTCTTTAGTCACCACTACATCACCTGATTTATATCATGCAAAAGTTTGTTGTCATCTCTAAGCTGCTGATAGCCTCCATTTCGTGAGTGTGGATTTGTGCTCATTTAATTTCCCTACCATCATTTTAAGAAGAAAGGCAGGGAGATAAATAAATATTAGTCTGTCCTCTTGATCAAATACCATGATGCTTTTAAAGCCTAATTGAAGAACTAAGACTATAACGTGGAATGAAAATATATTGTTTTCAGAGATGTACACTTTTGTGTGGTTTGCATTCAGAGCAACTCAGAGGCCCATTAGAGGAAAACTCTTAAAACAGTCTGAAATCTTCTGGACAAAGTATTTCTCTATTAATTCAGAAAATAATGATGCCAACAGCAGTTGTAGTCATAACAGCAACAACATAGTTTATTTCCCCAGCACTTTATGGGTTATCAAAGCATTTTCACAAGCATCATCTCATCTTTATAAAGACACCATATTTCCTGTTAGTATTGTCATCTACGTGTTTCAGCTACAGAAATCCAGGATCACAGAAAATGAGGATTTGCTGAAAGTTGCACAACAGGCTAAACACCGCTTTTGTGTGATTTCTACTGTACCACAGTCCTACCCTTCTGTTTGTTAATTATTTGCATGGCATTAACTCCTGTGAGTCACTTAGCTTAAAATTGGTGCCAAGTAACTTGTGTAACTTTATACAACCCGAAATCTTAGTATCAGCTTACTGTTTCTCAGGGGCAATTTTGTTCCCCTCTATGGTAGAAGGTTTCCAGAAACAATAGGAGTTATCGCTATGTGAACCAAACCTATGCTCTTTCACTTGGCCTTAGAACAAAGAGCCATATGCCCTCTGAACTTCCAACTCCATTGTGCCCATGAAATCTATGCTTTCAAATCTGTGCTTTTGCATTTTCCTCTGAATTATCCCCTGAGAAACAGTTCCTACATCTTGCCTATCCATTTGTGTTTTAATACAGCTGGGCCTGTGAAAAGATGGTATCAAGTACCAGACCAGCGTGCACCTATTATTGGAATCTATGTCTGGAGAGAGGTAATTCCACGTTCCCATTTCCAGTCTTCAAACCACTGAAATGTGACAGCAGCTTTTTTACCTCACTTGAAGATAACTAAGGAGACATCACCGGATGTAGAAAAGCTTATACTCATCTTAATAGTTACTGGCATTAGCTTCATTTTTATTTTTAATGCAATTGATAAATAACTGTAATCTAACTTCATAGTATAACCAATGTATAGTCAACTTGGGAAATGTTTAAAAAAGAGCAAAGACGGATGTACAGAGTTAATAACACCAAGTACGGATAAATCCTATAATGTCTGTATATATTTATGCTTATAGATATAGATACTGATATATATATTTAAATATATAGTTATATATCAGTTCAGTTCAGTCACTGAGTCGTGTCCGACTCTTTGCGACCCCATGAATCATAGCACGCCAGGCCTCTCTGTCCATCACCAACTCCCGGAGTTCACTCAGACTCACGTACATCGAGGCAGTGATGCCATCCAGCCATCTCATCCTCTGTCATCCCCTTCTCCTCCTGCCCCCAATCCCTCTCAGCATCAGAGTCTTTTCCAATGAGTCAACTCTTCGCATGAGGTGGCCAAAGTACTGGGGTTTCAGCTTTAGCATCATTCCTTCCAAAGAAATCCCAGGGCTGATCTCCTTCAGAATGGACTGGTTGGATCTCCTTGCAGTCCAAGGGACTCTCAAGAGTCTTCGCCAACACCACAGTTCAAAAGCATCAATTCTTCGGTGCTCAGGCTTCTTCACAGTCCAACTCTCACATCCACACGTGACCACAGGAAAAGCCATAGCCTTGACTAGACGAACCTTTGTTGGCAAAGTAATGTCTCTGCTTTTGAATATGCTATCTAGGTTGGTCATAACTTTCCTTCCAAGGAGTAAGCATCTTTTAATTTCATGGCTGCAGTTACCATCTGCAGTGATTTTGGAGCCCAAAAAAATAAAGTCTGACACTGTTTCCACTGTTTCTCCATCTATTTCCTATGAAGTGATGGGACCGGATGCCATGATCTTCGTTTTCTGAATGTTGAGCTTTAAGCCAACTTTTTCATTCTCCACTTTCACTTTCATCAAGAGGCTTTTTAGTTCCTCTTCACTTTCTGCCATAAGGGTGGTGTCATCTGCATATCTGAGGTTATCGATATTTCTCCCTGCAATCTTGATTCCAGCTTCTGTTTCTTCCAGTCCAGGGTTTCCCATGATGTACTCTGCATATAAGTTAAATAAGCAGGGTGACAATATACAGCCTTGATGTACTCCTTTTCCTATTTGGAACCAGTCTGTTGTTCCATGTCCAGTTCTAACTGTTGCTTCCTGACCTGCATACAAATTTCTCAAGAGGCAGATCAGGTGGTCTGGTATTCCCATCTCTTTCAGAATTTTCCACAGTTGATTGTGATCCACACAGTCAAAGGCATTGGCATAGTCAACAAAGCAGAAATAGATGTTTTTCTGGAACTCTCTTGCTTTTTCCATGATCCAGCAGATGTTGGCAATTTGATCTCTGGTTCCTCTGCCTTTTCTAAAACCAGCTTGAACATCAGGAAGTTCACGGTTCACATATTGCCGAAGCCTGGCTTGGAGAATTTTGAGCATTACTTTACTAGCATGTGAGATGAGTGCAATTGTGTGGTAGTTTGAGCAAATATATATAGTTATATATTCAAATATATATGAGTTATATATATAACTATAAATATATAGTTGTAAATAGAACTCTCAGATGTTCAAGCTGAATTTAGAAAAGGCAGAGGAACCAGAGATCAAATTGCCAGCATCCGTTGGATCATCAAAAAAGCAAGAGAGTTCCAGAAAAACATCTACTTCTGCTTCATGGAGTATCTAAAGTCTTTGACTGTGTGGATCACAGCAGACTGTGGAAAATTCCTAAAAAGATGGGAATATCAGACCACCTTACCTGCCTCTTGAGAAACCTGAACACAGGTCAAGAAGCAACAGCTAGAGCCAGACATGGAACAACAGACTGGTTCCAAATTGGGAAAGGAGTACATCAAGGCTGTATATTGTCACCCTGCTTATTTAACTTATATGCAGAGTACATCTTGCAAAATGCAGGGCTGAATGAATCACAAGCCAGACTCAAGATTGCTGGGAGAAATATCAATAACCTCAGATATGCAGATGACACCACCTTTATGGCAGAAAGTCAAGAGGAACTAAAGAGCCTCTTGAAAGTGAAAGTGGAAAGTGAAAAAGCTGGCTTAAAACTCAACATTCACAAGACTAAGATCATTGCATCTGGTCCCATCACTTCATGGCAAATAGAAGGGAAAACAATGGAAACAGTGACTGACTTTAATTTTTTGGAGCTCCAAAATCATTATAGATGGCAACTGCAGCCATGGAATTAAAAGATGCTTGCTCCTTGAAAGAAAAGTTATGACCAATCTAGACAGCATATTAAAAAGCAGAGACATTACTTTGCCAACAAATGTCCTTGTAGTCAAAGCTACGGTTTTTCAAATAGTCATGTATGGATGTGAGATTTGGACCATAAAGAAAGCTGAGCACCAAAGAGTTGATGCTTTTGAACTGTGGTGTTGGAGAAGACTCTTGAGAGTCCCTTGAACTGCAAGGAGATCAAATCAGTCAATCCTAAAGGAAATCAACCCTGAATATTCATTGGAAGGACTGAAGCTGAAGTTCCAATACTTTGACCACCTGATGCAAAGAACCTACTCATTAGGAAAGACCCTGATGCTGGGATAGATTGAAGGCAGGAGGAGAAGGCTATGACAGAGGATGAGATTGTTGGATGGCATCACCAACTCAATGGACGTGAGTTTGAGCAAGCTCTGGGAGAGGGTGAAGGGGACAGGTAAGCCTGGCATACTGCAGCCCATGGGGTCGCAAAGAGTCGGACACAACTGAGTGATTGAACAACAGCATATATATTATTACTATTAATATATTAGAGATATAACTCATATATATTAATATATTGCTTAAAACTCAACAAAAGAGTCAGACATGACTAAGCAACTGAAGTGAACTGATAAATGAGTTATATTTGTATTTATGAGTTATGGTTATATAACTCCTATATATTTGAATATATAAGTATATTTGAATATATAACTATATATATATATATACTAAGATCCCCTGGAGTAGGAAATGGCACCCCACTCCAGTATTCTTGCCTGAAAAATTCAGTGGGCAGAGGAGCCTGTTGGGCTACAGTCCATGAGGCCGCAAAGAGATGGACATGATTCAGCAACTGAGCACACACATATATAACTATACATATATTTATCTGTGTTACAAAACTGTATGGATACTGTGGCCTCATTTCAGTTTAACTGCATGTTGAGGTCACGCTCTTCCCATTGTTTTGAACATATTTTCCCATGACATGAAGTCTTTTTCTACAATATCAATTTTGATGGCATCATAGGGTTTCATCTCATTTACTAATTCTATCTTCTATTACAGAGGAAAAATAAATTTTAAGGGAATATGAGTGATCAAGATGAACTATTGATAATTTTGATGGTCTCAATAGTATCCTCAGCAAGACACTCAATTAATAGTTCTGAAACACAGGTTAATTGTTTTTCAGGACACGTTCTGTATGATTTAGTGCCCAGAAAGGTCTCTGATTGTTTCATTTCTGAGTTGTTTTCCTTGTTCCAATTCCTTTCTCAAGGTTAGGAACAGTGCGTTGCTCTAGAAGCAATGAAAGTGTTCAGCTTGGTATTTTCATACCTGCCTGTCAGGAATTGGCTGACTCCATATATTGCTCTTGTAGGAAGTTAAACTATTAATTGAACTACCATTAATTGAGTCTCCAGCTCTTGTGCTAGGCACTTTGGATGTGGGGAAAACAACCAACCACACACACAAAATATGATCCCGCTCATCATAGAACTTCTAGTGTGATGAACAAATCAACAGTGATTTCTATGGATCAGCACCCCCCAACTCATGGAATGCAGAGGAAGTGATTTTATTTTTATAGAAAATTGGAAGAAGTGGACAGGGTTTCAAGAAGGCTGGGGTCACCTTCTTGGGGCTTTGGCCACCCTGAGGATGGGGCCACCTGTAACTCATTTCTGCTGCCTTGTCTGTCTCAAGCTGAAGAGATCTCTAATGGCACACTTTATTTTTGGAGGCTAGAAGGAGTTGTTCACATGGGATAGATGATACAGAGTTAGTTGTAGAAAGACAAAAAAAAGTATAATAACATCCTGAAGAAAGGGAATTTGATTAATTTGTTTCCTGTTTTTGTCGATTTCTTTTAAGTCCTTTAATAAAGATTTTGCCTTATAGCTCTTGCTGATCTGGAAGTAAGTGAATTTGTGAACTCATTCAGGGGTTCCAGTTTTTATCTTTCTGTTCACAGGGAGGATAAATCCTCCTAAATGATGCTGAGTAGATGAGTGACTATTTAATTGCTACCATTTCTTGAAGCTGCATTTTTTTTTCTGTATGAGTATTTTTTTTTTTTTAGAAGATTGCATCTGATGACAAATAAAAAGCTCCATTTTTCCCCAGTTCTATCAGTGAAAATAATTCCTTGCTGATAAGAGGACTTATCTATGTGGTGTGATAGAATCTTGGTGGCTGTGTTATGAGTTGTCCTTCAAACACACCAGTGCTGAAACCATTTCCCTGGTGGATGGAGCCCTACTTATTTACTCTGGAAGAAGATGAAGAAAGAATAGGCAGAATTAAGTGCTTCTGAAACATAAGACTTTGAGAGTACTATTGCACAAAAGATGGGTTTTTGTCAGGTTATTGGAGCAAAGTCAAAACTTCAGACCCCAATAGAATTTAAATCATTGCATAAGTTATCTATTATAGTATATAAAAATTCCATCCAAACTGAGTGGCTTAAATCGGTAACAAATCTTTATTGTCTCACAATATTTATAGGGCAGGAATTCTGGAGTATCTTGCCTAGTATACTTTCTCTCCTGAAGACACAGTCACACTTTTGGCCGGCTTAGCTGGAGTTCTTAGATGCTTGACTGGAACAGAAGGGTCTGCTTCCAAGATGGTACACTCACATGGCTGGCAAGTTTGTCCTAGCTCTTAGCAGGAGACCTTGGTCTCTTAGCACAAGGACCTTTTCCTAAGGTTGCTTGACTCCTTCCATCAGGGCAGCTGGCTTCCACAAAGTGAGTGATCAAAGAGAGAGCAAGGTGGGAACTACAAGTCTTTGTAATCCCATTCTGGAAGTCAAACTTCCACATTTCTACAATATCCTATTGATAGAATAGGCCTGTTTAGTGTGGAAGATCTGACAGGGGTGTGAATATCAGTGTGAATCACTGGGTGCTATTTTAGAGGCTGATTATCTTAGTCCACCTTCTGCACTTAATGATGAAAGCACAAAATACAGTCTCTCCCTCCAGCCCTCCCCCACTCCCCGCCTAAATATCATCTTATTAGCATTAGTTCAAAGTCTGAAATCTGTCATCTAAATCAGGCCCAGCTATAATGTCTTAGGTACAGTTTTGTTAGGATCATTCTTCACAGTTTAAAGACCTGTAGATTTAAGAAGCAAGTTGTCTTTCTCCCACACGTACAAGGATGGAACAAACATAGGAAAACTGCTGTAGACACTCTTGTTTTTAAAGGAGGTCCTTGGACCATACAAATTCTAAAAGCACAGCAGGCACAGGATTACTCTTCCTTGTTAGAACTTAAGGATCTGGAATAATTACCCATGGCTTTTTGAGGGAACAGTTTCTAATTTTATTTTATTTTTTTAAATTTAAATCCCTGGTAGCTCAGTTGGTAAAGAATCTGCCTGCAATGCAGAAGACCCTGGTTTGATTCCTGGGTCAAAAAGCTCTGCTGGAGAAGGGAAAGGCTACTCACTCCAGTATGCTTGGGCTTCTCTTGTGGCTCAGCTGATAAAGAATCCGCCTGCAATGTGGGAGACCTGGGTTTGATCCCTGGGTTGGGAAGATCCCCTGAAGAAGGGAAAGGCTACCCACTCCAGTATTCTGGCCTGGAGAATTCCATGGACTGTATAGTTCATGGGGTCACAAAGAGTTGGACACAACTGAGTGACTTTCACTTAATAGTTGACTTGGGCTTCCCAGGATGTGCTAGTGGTCAAGAATCTGCCTGCCAGTTCAGGAGATGCAGGAAACTTGGGTTCGATCTCTGGGTGGGGAAGATCCCCTGGAGAAGCAATGGCAACCTGTTCCAATATTTTTGCCTGGAAAATTCCATGGACAGAGGAGCCTGGCTGGGTTACAGTCCATGGGGTTGCGAAGAGTTGGACACAACTGAGTAACTGAGCACACACACACACAGTCAACTTACAGTATGATATGAATTTCAGGTATATGATAGAGTGATTCAATATTTTTAGAGATTATACTCCATATTAAGGTGTTATAAAATATTGGCTCTATTCTGTGTTTTGTGCATTGCATCCTTGTATCTTGCTTATTAATATTTTATACCTGGTAGTTTATACCTCCTAGTCCCTTCACCTGTAATATCTGAGAATAATATACTCTGTATGGATATTAGTGGGAATTGTAAAATGTTTTCATCACCCTGCAAAATCTCTGTTCCCTCACTTTCCTTCCTAACTTCTTTCTTCCTCCCTGCCTCCCTTTTCATTTCTTTTTTCTTTTCTCCCTCCCTCTCTCTCTTCCTATCCTTCTTTCCTTCTTCCTTTCTTCATTCCTTTCTCATCACAGGTTTTCCTCATATATCTGGCCATTCCTTTGCGATCCGCTCATATTTCTGAGAAGACACTAAATGTGTCATTAGAAGTTCTAAGCTATTTTTAAAAAATTTAAAAAAAAAAGAAGTTCTAAGCACATAGGGACCACTTACTAACTCTGGGTCTCTTTGTAAGGTAAATCTGTGTTGTTTCATTGGTGAATCTGTTATGTCAGCATCTCCAGGTCATGTCTGTTAAGCTGGTTCAGTTCCCAGAACAACTGTCAGTCTCATATTTTGGGTAGAATCATCCTTCCTGCTACTGGCCTGGATTAAAACCCTGATTCAAACACCTACTGTGTATCTTGAAAAAGTAATTTAACCTCTCTGTGCCTCAATTTCCTCATATGTAAAATGGAGAACACTGGTAGAATCTGCCTTTACCTAATAATAGCATTGTGAGGATTAAATGAGTTACTGTACCTCAAGCATTGAGAACAGTCCCTGGCACAGAATGAACACTGAGTAGATGATGTCATCACCCTTATCTTCATCAGATGGGAATAACCCATCTGATGTGTTAGGGAATAAAGTCAGGGATCTTTTTATAACTGACTAATATGGATGTGAGAGTTGGACTGTGAAGAAGGCCTGAGCGCCGAAGAATTGATGCTTTTGAACTGTGGTGTTGGCGAAGACTCTTGAGAGTCCCTTGGACTGCAAGGAGATCCAACCAGTCCATTTTGAAGGAGATCAGCCCTGGGATTTCTTTGGAAGGAATGATGCTAAAGCTGAAACTCCAGTACTTTGGCCACCTCATGCGAAGAGTTGACTCATTGGAAAAGACTGTGATGCTGAGAGGGATTGGGGGCAGGAGGAGAAGGGGACGACAGAGGATGAGATGGCTGGATGGCATCACTGCCTCGATGGACGTGAGTCTGAGTGAACTCCGGGAGTTGGTGATGGACAGGGAGGCCTGGCGTGCTGTGATTCATGGGGTTGTAAAGAGTCGGACATGACTGAGCAACTGAACTGAACTGAATATTCCATTGTGTATATGTACCACAATTTCTGTATCAATTCATCTGTTGATGGACATCTAGGTTGCTTCCTTGTCCTGGCTATTGTAAACAATGCTGCAATGATCATTAGGGTACATGCATCTCTTTCAATTATGATGTTCTCAGGGTGTATGCCCAGTAGTGGGATTGTTGGGTCATATGGTAGTTCTGTTCCTGCTGCTGCTGTTGCTAAGTCGCTTCAGTCATGTCCGACTCTGTACGACCCCATAGACGGAAGCCCACCAGGCTCCCCTGTCCCTGGGATTCTCCAGGCAAGAACACTGGAGTGGGTTGCCATTTCCTTCTCCAATACATGAAAGTGAAAAGTGAAAGGGAAGTCACTCAGTCATGTCCAACTCTTAGCGACCCCATGGACTACAGCCTACCAGACTCCTCCATCCGTGGGATTTTCCAGGCAAGAGTACTGGAGTGGGGTGCCATTGCCTTCTCCGGTTCTGTTCCTAGTTTTTCTTTTAAGGAATCTCCATGCAGTTCTCCATAGTGGCGGTATCAACTGATGGTACTGATGAACCTCTTTGCAGGGCAGTAGTGGAGATGCAGACATAGAGAAATGGCTTGTGGACCAGAGGGGGAAGGAGAGGGTGGGACAAATTGGGAGAATGGCACAGACACATAAATCTTATCATATGTAAAATAGATAGAAAGTGGGAATTTGCTGTGTGACATGGGAGCTCAACACTGTGCTCTGTGACAACTTAGACAGATGGGATGGGGAAGGAGATGGGAAGGGACGTTCAGGAGGGAGGGGACATATGGACACCTGTGGCTGATTCAGGGCTTCCATAGTAGCTCAGCTGGTAAAGACTCTGCTTGACTCATGTTGATGTATGGTGGAAACCACACAATATTGTAAAGCAATTATCCTCAAAAAAAAAAAAAACAAAACAAAAGACGACATGGAGATGTAAAAAATAAATAAAGTTGGGGATCTCAACATTCAATATGTAAGCCAATGTACCCTTCTTTTTAATAAGGCACCCCTGCCTTGTACTAGGCCTGGTGTCTCCAAGTCTAGAGACTCACTCTATCATCTTTTTCAGAGAGTAAATTTCCAGTGTTCAGTCTGGGTGGTGTGGGTAGTCACGTGGCCAGGTACACATGGGGAGGAGGGACTAGACTCTGAGTTAGTTTTTCTGTTCTCAGCCCTGACTTCCTTCTGATGCTGCCAACCAGGTTGCTTCTCAGCCTACTCCTCCACTGCCTGAGGGTTCTGGTTTTTCAGGGCTGTTGTCCTTCTGTTTTCAGCTGCTAGCATTTTGTTTGTGTAACCTTTCATCCTTTTCCTTTGTCTTGTGGATTTGTTGGTTTTTTTTTTTTAAAAAACAATACTTTTACTTAGTGTCATTTTGTTGGATGCTGGGAGAGTGAGGAGGTAAATTCATGGGTTCAACCATCTAGCTCTAACTGAAAATCTGAAATGGATTTATTAAATAAATATTTTAAAAGCAATAAAAATTAAGTGAGCTTCATGCTCACTGTGGATTTCTTGGTACTGTGGAAGGGAACAGATGCATAAGTACACCATAATGGTAGGAAATAAAAAATTATCACTGTGAAACAAAAGGATGTTTCCAATCTGTATTTGCAGGTGGACATGCCTCCCATTCCTGCTTTCTATACTTTGATTCAAAGAACTCCTTACAGTGTATTACTTATTCACAGTCAGTCTCTTGTTGCAATGTAAGCTCCCTGAAGAAGCTTGCTCCCTGGAAGACAAGCTATGACAGACCTAGACAATGTATTGAAAAGCAAAGATATCACTTTGCTGACAAGTTCTGTATAGTCAAGCTATGTTTTTTCCCAGTAGTCATGCATGGATGTGAGAGTTGGACCATAAAGAAGGCTGAGCGCCAAAGAATTGATGCTTTTGAACTGTGATGTTGAAGAAGACTCATGAGAATCCCCTGGACTGCAAGGAGATCAAACCAGTCAATCCTAAAGGAAATCAACGCTGAATATTCATTGGAAGGACTGATGCTAAAGCTGAAGCTCCAGTACTGTGGCCACCTGATGCAAAGAACTGACTCATTTGAAAAGACCCCTGATGCTGGGAAAGATTGAAGGCAGGATGATAGGGGGACGACAGAATGAGATAGTTGTATGGCATCACTGACTCGATAGACATGAGTTTTCTGAGGAAGCTCTGGGAGTTGGTGATGGACAGGGAAGCCATGGCTGCAGTCCATGGGGTCACAAAGAGTCAGGCATGACTGAGCGACTGAACCAAACATTATAATTTCTGCCTTAGAGATGGGGAAACTGAGGCTCAGAAAGATTTGCTGACTTGTTCAAGGCCTGTACTTAGGAAGTAGAGGAGCAATAATCTGAAATTCCAAAGCCTGATTTCTAACCACAACGCCTTTGTGTTTGTTGACTGAATAAATAATGGTAGAGTCTTTCACACAAAATATTTATCTGGAAAAAAATATCAGTCCAAGCTAACTGGTTTCTTCATCCTTCCATAAATCTGTAAACTACCCTAAGCTAAAAATAAAATTTACTTGAGATTCAAAGTGGTTTTCTGAACTTTAGAATACAGGTAGATCAGTTCAGTTCAGTCGCTCAGTTGTGTCCAACTCTTTGCAACCCCATGGACCACATCATGCCAGGCATCCCTGTCCATCACCAACTTCCAGAGTTTACCCAAATTCATGTCCACTGAGTTGGTGATGCCATCCAACCATCTCATCCTCTGTCATCCCCTTCTCCTCCTGCCTTCAATCTTTCCCAGCATCAGGGTCTTTTCAAATGAGTCAGCTCTTCGCATCAGGTGGCCTAAGTATTGGAGTTTCAGCTTCAGCATCAGTCCTTCTAATGAACACTCAGGACTGATCTCCTTTAGGATGGATTGGTGGGATCTGTTTGCAGTCCAAGGGACTCTCAAGAGTCTTCTCCAACACCACAGTTCAAAAGCATCAATTCTTCAGTGCTCAGCTTTCTTTATAGTCTGTAGTAAAACAAAATGCATTTGAAATGTTAACAAATCAAATGCAATTAAATAGCATGTGCATGCATGCTCAGTCACTCCTGACACTTTGTGACCCCATGGACTGTAACCCGCCAAGCTCTGATTTTCCAGGCAAAAATATTGAAGTGGGCTGCCATTTCCTACTCCAGGGAATCTTCCAGACCCTGGGATTGAACCTGAGTCTTCTGTGTCTCCTATATTGGCAGATGGATTCTTTACCACTGCACCACCGCAGTTCAGTTCTGTTCAGTTGCTTAATAGTGTCTGACTCTTTGCAACCCCATGGACTGCAGCACGCTAGGTGTCCCTGTCTGTCGCCAACTCCCAGAGTTTACTCAATCTCATGTCCATTGAGTTGGTGATGGGCCCATGACCCTCTGAAGAAATAAGAAGCACAAGCTAAATAAAAAAAGAAATTTGGAGATCCTGTGATATTTTATTGAAGCCCTAGAGATTGTTGTTAATTCTTGGCTAGCATCCAATCATCTCATGCTCTGTCGTCCCCTTCTCCTCCCACCTTCAATCTTTCCCAGCATCAGAGTCTCTTCAAATGAATCAGTTCTTCACATCAGGTGGCCAAAATATTGGAGTTTCAGCTTCAGCATCAGTCCTTCCAGTATATATTCAGGACTGATTTCCTTTAGGATGGACTGGTTGGTTTTCCTTGCCGTCCAAGAGATTCTCGAGAGTCTTCTCCAACACCACAGTTCAAAAGCATCAATTCTTCAGCACTCAGCTTTCTTTATAGTCCAACTCTCACATCCATACATGACTACTGGAAAAACCATAGCTTTGACTAGACAGACCTTTGTTGGCAAAGTAATATCTCTGCTTTTTAACATGCTGTCTAGGTTGGTCATAACTTTTCTTCCAAGGAGCAAATGTCTTTTAATTTCATGACTGCAATCACCATCTGCAGTGATTTTGGAGCCCAGAAAAATAAAGTCTGTCACTGTTTCCACTTTTTCCCCATCTATTTGCCATGAAGTGATGGGACCAGATGCCATGATCTTAGTTTTCTGAAAGTTGAGCTTTAAGCCAACTTTTTCACTCTCCTCTTTTACTTTCATCAAGAAGCTCTTTAGTTCTTCTTTGCTTTCTGCCATAAGGGTGGTGTCATCTGCATATCTGAGGTTATTGATATTTCTCCCGGTAATCTTGATTCCAGCTTGTGCTTCATCCAGCCCAGCATTTCTCGTGATGTACTCTGCATATAAGTTAAATAAGCAGGGTGACAATATACAGCCTTGACGTACTCCTTTCCTGATTTGGAACCAGTCTGTTGTTCCATGTCCAGTTCTAACTGTTGCTTCCTGACCTGCATACAAATTTCTCAAGAGGCAGATCAGGTGGTCTGGTATTCCAATCTCTTGAAGAGTTTTCCACAGTTTATTGTGACCCACACAGTCAAAGGCTTTGGCATACTCAATAAAGCAAAAGTAGATGTTTTTCTGGAACTCTCTTACGTTTCCGATGATCCAACAGATGTTGGCAGTTTGATCTCTGGTTCCTCTGCCTTTTCTAAATCCAGCTTGAAAATCTGGGCGTTCATGGTTCACATACTGTTGAACCCTGCCTTGGAGAATTTTGAGCATTACTAGCGTGTGAGATGAGTGCAATCGTGCAGTAGTGTGAGCATTCTTTGGCATTGCCTTTCTTTGGGATTGGAATAAAAACTGACGTTTTCCAGTCCTGTGGCCACTGCTGAGTTTTCCAAATTTGCTGGCATATCGAGTGCATCCTAAAAGATTATGTGCCACCTGGGAAGCCCCAATTAAATAGCATAGATGGGAATCAAAATCAAGAACAAGGAAAAAAAGAACAAGATTTCTTTGATAAACTTCTTCTGCTAGCCAAGAATTAACAACAGTCTCTAGGGCTTCAATAAAATATCACAGGATCTCCAAATTTCTTTTTTTATTTAACTTATGCTTATTTTTTCAGAGGGTCATGGGCCCATAAATTACACCTTTTGTTTGGAGAAGAGAAAACCCATTTACTATTGTTTTTCTTTTTCCTTACAATGATTATAGGATTCTTTTGAACATTGCCACCCCCTAGTCTCAATGGCACCCCACTCCAGTACTCTTGCCTGGAAAATCCCATGGATGGAGGAGCCTGGAAGGCTGCAGTCCATGGGGTCTCTGAGGGTCAGACACGACTGAGCAACTTCACTTTCACTTTTCACTTTCATGCATTGGAGAAGGAAATGGCAACCCACTCCAGTGTTATTGCCTGGAGAATCCCAGGGACGGGGAAGCCTGGCGGGCTGCCGTCTATGGGGTCACATAGAGTCGGACACGACTGAAGTGACTTAGCAGCAGCAGTCTCACACCCAACCCTAATCTATACAAGAACAATTAGCATGACCCCTACAGAGACGTTAAAGTTCTGTGGGTGAGATTGGTTCCTACAGTCTTGGAAATTTGGCCCCGGGCTCAGTGCCACATAGAAACTTGGTTAGTTGGTTGATTGTTAGATTGACCTCTGCTTGGGCTCTTAGTGATGCAGTTCTATTACAGTAAAATGATTTGTGGGGAGAGGAAATCTTGTTTGGAAACACGTGGTGTAAGCATTCATGCCATGAGAGGGACACAGACAGTGCAGGATTTTTCTCTGCCACAGTCTGCCTTCCAGGATCCTTGAGTTCTCTCTTAAAATAAAGGAGAGCATCTCATGATTGGGAACATTTTGGTCCTAAGGATATTCACTTTGATTCTTTGGAAGCAGCTCTGGCTAAAATAAAATATTGACAAGGAAGTTTGTGGATTCTTTTCCCATACTGTTTGTCTATCTGTGAGATGGTTCAACAGAATCATAATTACATGTTAAGTTACAGCAAAAGGATCATAGTTTTTCCTTTTAAAACGGTCTTGATGCCATCTGTGCAATTTGAAGTCGATCACTGAACGCATAGAACCAGGAGTCACATCAACATAGTTTTATGTATTTCTGACCATCTTGGAATGTGTCTTTCCAGTTTTTTGGTGTTTTTGTTTTATTTTCTTTTGATTTAATATTTATTTATTTGCACTGGGTTCTTAGTTGCAGCATGTGGAATCTTCTGTTTTTAGTTTCAGCATGTGGAATCTCTGACCAGGGATCTCTGGAATCTCTGACTAGTTCTCTGACCAGGGATCAATCCCAGGCCCCCTGCATTGAGAGTGTGGAGTCTTAGCCACTGGACCACCAGGTGGAAATCCCATCTTTCAGCTTTAAACCTTTCTTCCACTTGAGGACATTATGCTTCTCATCGGCCCCCACCCCCTTGGCATGCTATGTGTGGGGCCCTCATCCCCGTACCCCATCGGAAGCAGAATTCAGAATCACAGCATCTTTAACATGCAACTCACTTCCCTAGATCTGTGCTCTTCACCTCAGCATGGATTCTTGGCAGGAAGCCTGCCATCCATGGAGCACTCAGGTCTCTAGGAGTCTCTAAATTGTATTTGCATGCAGATAGCATCCTTGAGCTCCACAACTCTGTGTCCAGCCCTGCATGATAAAATGTCCACAGCCCCTTCATGTCAGGTATTGAAGTGGTGCTGCCTCTCAAAGCACAGGAAGCTGCTCAGGGTGGTTCTGAAAAGGAAAGAACAGTCTCTTGTCAGCCACATCCTCAGACTTGGAGCTGTCCCTCTTGTCCTCCTCGTCTCTGGGCAAACACTGCTCCTTTATAGTGGCCTGGAATCAGGATTATCTGCCTTGTTCACAGCTCAGCATCTTAGAGGACATCTCATGATGGGGTGATTTCTGCAAGTGGGCCAGTCAGACAGACAGTGCTGGAAGAGGGGAGTTTTATAACTGCCATACAAGCTCTTCACAGAGGGTGACTATTGTCTTGTTTTGGGACACCGAGCACCTTCCCACAGGTGTTTTCACCATGGTACTGAGAGCCAACAGCAGTGTGGAACATAGTAAGGCTAGAAAGAATACTTAACATCCCAAAGTGAAAAAGAAAAAAATTAACAGAGTGCATCTCATTTCACAATTTTAAACAATTTAACTTTGGGTGATGCTTTCACATGCTGGCCCAGGGGCTTGGAATTGGACAAAAGTGGGTTTGATGCCACTTCTGCTCTTTATTGCCTGTGTGACATTGGACAGGGCATGTCTCTATCCTCAAGTTTCTCATCTGCAAAACTCAGGTCATCAGACCCCCGTCATGTCTTTGTAGCAATTTTTATGTTACACAGAATAAGCGTGGATCTGGGGACACAGAAAGTGTTTAATGAGCAAGAGCTGTTGCTTTTATTATGACAGAAAGTTGGTACTATGATAACATTATGGGTGTGCTTAGTCACTTAGTCATGTCTGACTCTTTGCATCCCCATGGACTGTAGTCCACCAGGCTCCTCTGTCTATCCTCTGTCCGTTGGATTTTCCAGGGGATCTTCCCGACCCAGGGATCAAACCCACATCTCCTATGAGGAAGTAAGAGTTATTTTTATTATAGAGTGTTTGGTAAATAAATTGCTTCTATATTTGAATTGTAACAGAGCTCAACTTTTTAAGCACTCCCCAACATTGTAGTAATACTTGTTTAGGTATTATTGACACACTGATTGCAAATACTATCTGTTATCCAAAGAAAGTCTTTGGGTTTTATCCACATATGTTTGATTTATTTCCAGTCTTATATACTTGGGAACATATTCACTTTATCAATTTCTTTAATTTAGACTTCTTAGAATATCTGTGATGGATTCAATTAGAAGGTGCAGGGCATGTGTGCTCAGTCGTGTCCAACTCTTTGTGACCCCATGGACTGTAGCCTCCCAGGCTCGTCTGTCCATGGGATTTTCCAGGCAAGAATACTGGAGTGGGTTGCCATTTCTAGCTCCATAGAAAGTGAAGAGTAGGTGACAAATTCTTTGTGAAGAACCCAAGGGCCACAACTCACCTTTGGTTGTGGGAAATGGTTGAGATGTTCCAGGACTTCAGGTTATAATCTGCAGGAGCCTCAAACATTACCAACAAAATGCAGCTACTGTTGAGCCTGCGCAGTCTGGAGTCCATGCTCTGCAACAGGAGAAACCACACCACAACTAAGACCCAGTGCGGCCAAAAGAAATAACAACAAAAAGAGCTACCAGAGAGGGAAGGAACCCAAAGCAGACGACAGAGCAGGAATCTTCCTGGAGATCTTGTGTTTTGTCTTAAAATTTCACAGGAATGTTGCATTCCTTTCTGTATTTCATGGTGTTTGTTTTATGATGGAAAGAATGGCCTCCCCAAAAAGGCCTAATCCCCTTTCAGGGGACCAGGGGCGAGGGTGGGGGCATAGTCATTTCTAGCCCAGGGAATCAGTATTAACAGGAAAAGAGAGGCCAAGCCCTTGCATTGAATACACAGGTAGAATCCAGGGACATCTGGAAAATGGATTTAGAGAAATAAGGAAGGATAAGGGAAGGAAGAAGAGAAAGGTCTTGGGGTAGAGTTCTAGGTTGAAATCAGGACCTGGAAGAAATAGCCCAGCCATGACTGTGAGCCCCAAAACCTCTCTCAGGATGCCTATCATGTGTGAACTGCACTGACCATCAAACGACAATGGCCACTCAGCTTCTTTTCAGGGAATCAGTTGGTTCCAGGAGTGAAGTGAACCTCCCACCAATGGACTGCACATTCCATCAGGACCCCAGTTAAGATATTCAGTCTTCTGTCACCATGAGGTTGATGTGTCCTTGGCTCCGATTTCTCCTCCTTGAGCCAAAGTCCATTTTCCATTGCAGTATTTACCTGAACAGTGACACTGAAATGGAAATGTGCACACTGTGCCCAGGCAGGTCTTCTGGCTACATGATTTTGTAACAATTCCTTTCTCACAGAGTGACTATTGTAACTTATCCCCTTGCAGCTTCCATGAAGTTAAAGTGGAGTTGGCCTTGGTAATGCTTGGAGGTTGCATATAAAGAGAAGAGGAGCATTTTTTTTGAAGGCCAGTAGGCCAGTGCTTGGTTAGATCCTGTCTAGGTGTGACTGCAGAATGATGGAGAATTCATTAGCTCTGTATGGTGTTTGGGGACCAAGAGGGAGACTGCGAAAGTGAGAGCACCTATTAATCATCTTTGTGCTAATTGGAGCTCATCTGCTGTTTCCTGAGCCTGCTCAGGGCTGTGTTCCAGTGGAGATGGCCTTTTATGCAGACTCTGGAGGAAACAGGCAGGACTGGCAGGCACATACCTTTCTCATGGCAGTGGTGGATAAAGATAGTGGCTTCAGTTTCCTCAACAGGAGAATGAAGCCAGTAGTTGTTGAGTCACTACGTCATGTCTGACTCTTTGCAACCCTTGGACTGTACCACACCAGGTTCCCCTGTCCTTTAATATCTCTTAGAGTTTGCTCAAATTCACGTCCATTGAGTTGGTGATGCCATCCAACCATCTCATCCTCTGCTGCCCTCTTCTCTTTTTGCCTGCAGACTTTCCCAGCATCAGGGTCTTTTCTAGTGAGTCAGCTCATCTCATCAGATGGCCAAAGTACTGGAGCTTCAGCAACAGTTCTTCTAATAAATACTCAGGATTGATTTCCTTTACGATTGACTAGTTTGATCTCCTTGCAGTCCGAAAGACTCTCAAAAGCCTTTTCTAGTACCACAATTCAAAAGCATCAATTCTTTGGTGCTCTGCCTTCTTTACGGTCCAGTTGTACCTAAAGCATGCATGGCATGAAGATCCAGTGTGAGGACACATGGAGAATGTTCAGCAAAACGCTTGACAAAATGCTTGACTTATTAAGTAAGTACTTAAAGTATTAATAGCAGCTGCCATCACCCATGGTGCTGGTGTTTCTGTTGTTATCATTGCCTTCCTCTGAGCAAGGCATGGGCAGCGCCAAACTAAGAAATTAGCATAGTTCCTGTGTAGTCTAGATGCCTTGAGAAATAGAAGGCAAATGGTGTAGGAGTACAAAGGAGTTCAGATGTGGGCCTTGTATTAAGAAGAGGTCTCTTGGTACAGACATCAGTTCAAGCTAACTAGGGAAAGGAGGGGATTGATCATAAGGGGTCAAGCAGAGGCAGCTTGATCTCAGGATGCACTGAAACCAAAGATGAGAAAGGTGTCAGGTGTGCCTCAGCTCTGTGCTGCTTTGAATCCTTACCCCTTCATGTTGTCGTCTTTCTTTGTCCCTCTAGATGCCTTTATTTATTTATCATTGACCATGCTGGGTCTTCTTTGCTGTGCACGAGCTTTCTCTAGTTGTGGTAAGCAAGGTCTACTCTGTTGCAGTATGTGGGCTTATGATTGCTGCAGCTTCTCTTATTGTGGAGCCTGGGCTCTTGGGCATGGGGGCTTCTCTAGCTGCAGCATGTGGGCTCAGTAGTTGTGGCACATGGGCTTAGTTGCCCCATGACTTGTGGGATTTTCTCAAACCAGGGATTGAACCCTGGTCCCCTGCATTGGCAGGTGGATCCTTAACCACTGGACCACCAGGGAAGTCTCTAGATGCCTTTCTGACAACCAGACCACACACTAGAATATGGCTACCCATTCACATAGAGTTTCCATGCTGTATGTCCAGCCACCCCACTTCACTCCATGTCCAAGCTCCTATTGTAGACCCCTGGTCAGTGTTGTCCAGGCCCAGTGGCTGCAAGTGAAATAAAAAGGGTAACATGGTGTAGGGGGCAACCCAGGGCTGTAGGCATGGACAGTTGACTTCTAGAGAACCTCAATGTTACCAGGGCATCAATCCCCCGGAGCTTCCCTTTGTGGCAGGCAGATTCAGAGGGTCAAGTCAGGACCACACCTGCTCCAGGCTCATGGGAATAAGGCTGTGGGCATGGTAATAATCATGGTGGATGGTTGAGCACTGTCACTGAATATTAACTCTAGGTTAGGCACTGTTTGAGTCCTCTATTTGCATTAATTAGGCTAAGCTTCATGACTGTGAATTAGGCATAGCTTTATCTCCATGTGACAGATAAGAAAAGTGATACCCAGAGAGTTGAAGTCATTTATACAGCTCGTAACAGATGGAGGCAGGACTTGGACTCTGCATCTCTGACTCCGAAACACACAGCTCTTGAAAGGGCCCTCTTTGATGGGAGGCAGGTCGGAGCTCCCCCAAGCCTCTCTCTGGCCATGGGTTTGGATTTGGACCCGGGCCACATTTATCTTCCACGATGTAGCCTTAAACACATTCCTCCGCCCTGGGATTTGTTCCAGCTCCCCCTCGACTTGTAGGCCATCTGCTCTCAAGCCCTGCAGGCTCTATCAGGGCCTGATTCTGTCACCACCTTGCCTGGACTTCCTTCACGCCCTTGCACTCTTTGTCTCCACCTGTGTCGTGACTTCTGCTGCATTATTGCTCTTCATTCAAATCCACATGCATTTCTCAGCAGCCACCATGTAACTCTGGGTCTCTTGAAAATATATTCATTTAAAGCAGTTGTTGATGGATTTATTATGAGCATCTCAGATCCTTGGTTTTAATGTGTTTTTTTTTTTTTTTTAATGTCTACTTTCAAACTTGACTAAGTATGTAATTCGTGTTTTTTCCATTGATGCCAGGGTAGTATATTGGGTCCTGTCTACATTTTGCCATAAGGCAAACCACAGTTAAAAGGTCCAAAATGTCATCCCTAGAGGTCAGGGACCACTAAATTGTCTGATTTAGAGGGGTATTCCAATATCATTGTTTTTATGTCTGCAATCTTGAGCTGGTCATCCAGCTTTTTAAAATTGTGGTAAAATATATATAATGTTGTTGTTTAGTCACTTGGTCATATCTGACTCTTTTGTGATCCCATGGACTGCAGCCCACCAGGCTCCTCTGTCCATGGGATTTCCCTGGCATGATTACTACAGCAGGTTGCCATTTCCTTCTCCAGGGCATCTTCCCAACCCAGAGATCAAACCCACATCTCCTACACTGGCAGGTGGATTCTTTACCACTGAGCGCCCTGGGAAGCCCATACATACATAAAATTTACCATACATAACATAAAATTTACCATTTAGGCATCCTGCTGCTGCTGCTACTGCTAAGTCGCTTCAGTCGTGTCCGACTCTGTGCGACCCCACAGACTGCAGCCCACCAGGCTTCTCCATCCATGGGATTCTCCAGGCAAGAACACTGGAGTGGGTTGCCATTTCCTTCTCCAATGCATGAAAGTGGAAAGTGAAAGTGAAGTCGCTCAGTCGTGTCTGACTCTTAGCGACCCCATGGACTGCAGCCTACCAGGCTCCTCCATCCATGGGATTTTCCGGGCAATAGTACTGGAGTGGGGTGCCATTGCCTTCTCCCTAGGCATCCTAGAATACACAATTCAATAGAATTTAGTACATTCACAATGTTGTCTAACCATCACTGCTGTCTACTGCCGGAATATTTCATCCCTGTGAAAGAAAACTGTGTACCCAATAATTAGTTCATCCCTCCCTCTCTCCCCCTAGTTCTTGGCAACTACTAATCTGCTTTCTCTCTGTGGATTTGCCTGTTCTGGACATTTCGTGTAAATGGAATCATACAATTTGTAGCATTTGTGACTGACTTCTTTCCCTTAGTATAATGTTTTTGAGGTTCATCTGCATTGTAACATGTATGAGAACTTCATTCCTTTTAAAGAATGCTCCACATTCCGGAATAATATTCCACCGTATGAATATACTACATTTTGCATACCCACTCATCAGTTGATGGACTTTGGGGTCGTTTCTACCTTTGGCTGTTATGACCACTGAGTGCTGCTGTGAACATTCATGGGTAAGTGACTGGTTGAACACCTGTATTTGGTTCTTTTGCTGATATACCTAGGAGTATAATCACTGGTCACATGGAACTTCTCCATTTAACTTACTGAAGAATTGCTGCTCTGTGCTCCATGGTGGCTGAACCGTTTTGTATTCCCACCAGCAACGCATCAGGGTTTCAATTTCTCTGCATCCTTGACTCCAGTATCAACTTTTGACTTGCAGAATGAGTTTTATTACAACAGTGGGGGCAAATACCTGAATTATTTAAGCTTCATTTATTTAATGAGACTATATTAAAGCAAGAATTGGAAACTGGTTAGCATTTTAACGCAAAATACATCAAAGAATTTGAGATACACGAAAAGCAAAGGTTGTTTAACATGTAGGGATAAATTTGATCATTAGTTCATATCTATGGACCATATAAATGACAAGATCATAAAATCCATGGTGCTTCTTGTGGCAGGGCTGTGCACCATGATATGATTCATTTGGTATATTTTTCTGTAAAATGTACAATGGCCCATCTTAGTGACTTCTGGACTTGTCTGTATAAAATGAGTGTTTAGGGTCATAATATTACTATTTCATGCTTACACTTCATCTGATCTATAAAAACAGAGGCATACTATGCTAAGCTGCTATCCCTCTTCTGAAAACATGAAGACATTTTCTGTGTACCTTCAATTTTTGCTAATGACACAAAATATTGAAACTTGTTATTTTTCCCTCTGCCAACCCATGAATGTGCTACCCTTATCTGAAACCTAAATAAATACTCATTAATATACAGTGAAATTCAAATGAGCACTTCATACAAATAAGCCTGCTATAAAAATACATGTTTCTTCAAATTTGTAGACCAGAATAACATGAAATAAATTTAACATCATTTCACATACAGAACCACCAACCAAATAAACTGGGTTTTATGATTCAATTGCCTAAACTCAGGTAGGTAAGAAAGCATATATATGGCTTTTCATTCTATAATCCATCATATATTTTAAGTACAGCATTATTTGGTCGAGATTTTTATAGGCCAAATGGAGAAAAATGTGCATAACAGCTGATTTTAGAATGATGGGCTGGTGGAGCAGACAAAGTGGAGAGAAGCTGGCTGTTTTCTTCGTTTGTTTATTCATTTTTTTCTTTTGCACAATGTTTATTTTTTCAAGCACCACTGTGTGGCTGGTGCTGTGCTTAGAACTAGATTAGCAGTGATAAACAGAAAGTACCTGGTTGCTGACCTCACAGAACTTTCAGTTATCAATTGCTACAGAAGAGGTGGGTGGTGGTGGTGATTTAGTTGCCAAGTCATGTCCGACTCTTTCGACCCCATGGACTGTAGCCTGCCAGACTCCTCTGTCCATGGGATTCTCCAGGCAAGAATACTGGAGTGGATTGCCATTTCCTTCTCCAGAGGATTTTCCTGACCCAGGAATTGAACCTGGGTCTCCTGCATTGCAGGCCCCACAGAGAAGATGAAGCCAGTCAATTCTAAAGGAAATCAACCCTGAATATTTCACCAGAAGGACTGGTGCTGAAGCTGAAGCTCCAATACTTTGGTCACCTGATATGAAGAGCCAATTCATTAGAAAAGACCCTGATGCTGGGAAAGATTGAAGGCAGGAGGAGAAGCGGGTGAAAGAGGATGAGATGGTTGGATGGCATCACTAAGTCAATGGACATGAGTTTGAGCAAACTCCGGGAGATCATGAAGGACAGGGAAGCCTAGCGTGCTGCAGTCCATGGAGTTGCAAAGAGTTGGACACGACTAAGCGAATGAACAACAACATTGCTACAGAGCAAGCCATCCCCAAACAAAAGGATGTCACCTTATCATGCTCACAGTTTTGTGGGCCAGGAATTAAGGTATCATCCAGAAAAGGGGTTCAGCCCTGCTCCAGAGTGACTGGGCTGTCATCTGGGGTGCTTAGAGATGGCTGAAATCATATGTCTAAAGTCTTGCTTATGGCGGAAGACTGGATTCCTGGTTTTTCTCACAAAATTTAAGATCCTCTTTAATCTGCCAGAGTGGCAGACTTTAAAAGTTATTCACATTAATAACTATTACAATGAAGACAAAGTACAGGCTTCTTTCCAGTAATCAGGCCTTCTTGATTGCAGATGACAGAAACCCAACCCAAATGTGTTAATGAAAAGAAGGAAATTTAGCGATCCACCTGAGAAGTCTGTGGCTGAATCCCAAAGCTGTAATGATAATATCAAGAATCTTGTTCCCTGTCTGTGGATGAGAATTCCCTCTTCACTCCACTGGTTTTATTCTCAGGCTGGGGCTCCTTAGTTGATGGCTAAGAAGACCACCAGCTGCTCCACATTCTTAGCAAACTCAACCAGTTTAGCAAACTCAACTGGAAAAGAGGCTTTCTCTTTCTTAATAGTTACATCAGATGATTCTGGAATTAAATCTTGTTAGGAATGTTTCGGAGAAGGCAATGGCAACCCACTCCAGTACTCTGGCCTGGAAAATCCCATGGACGGAGGAGCCTGGTGGGCTGCAGTCCATGAGGTCGCTAAGAGTCGGACACGTCTGAGCGACTTCACTTTCACTTTTCACTTTCATGCATTGGAGAAGGAAATGGCAAGCCACTCCAGTGTTCTTGCCTGGAGAATCCCAGGTATGGGGGAGCCTGGTGGGCTGCCATCTATGGGGTCGCACAGAGTTGGACATGACTGAAGCGACTTAGCAGCAGTAGCAGCAGCAGGGCATGTTTAGATCACAAGGCCGCTCCTGGACCAACCACTGTTGCCTTGGAGATGAAATGCTTTGGATGGCAAGGTCTGTATGACATGTTCACCTCTATGACCTGGGAATAGCATCAGCCCTACATGAACCACAAGTGGAGATGGGTGTTTCTCCAAGATGGAATAAGAGTTTCTTTTATTAGAAGAAGAGGGAAATAGATGTAACCAGACAAATTACATGAAGTACCCATAAGGGCTTCCCTGGTGGCCCTGGTGGTAAAGAACCTGCCTGCCAATGCAGGAGACATAAGAGATGTGAGTTCAATTCCTGGGTTGGAAGATGCCCTGGAGGAGGGCATGGCGACCCACCCCAGTATTCTTGCCTGCAGTATCTCATGGACAGAGGAGCCTGAAGGGCTATAGTTCATAGTGTCACAAGAGTTGGACATGACTCAAGTGACTTAGCACACTTCAAGTATTCTTGCCTGTCTAACTCAGTGAAACTATGAGCCATGCCATGTAGGGCCACCCAAGGTGGACAGGTCATAGTGGAGAGTTCTGACAAAACGTGGTCCACTGGAGAAGAGAATGGCAAGCTACTTCAGTATTCTTGCCTTGAGAACCCCATAAACAGTATGAAAAGGCAAAAAGATAGGACACTGAAAGATGAACTCCCCAGATCGGTAGGTGCCCAATATGTTTCTGGAGAAGAGTGGAGAAACAACTCCAGAAAGAATGAAGAGACAGAGCCAAAGCGAAAACAACGCCCAGTTGTGGGTGTGACTGGTGGTGGAAGTAAAGTCCAATGCTTTAAAGAACAATATTTCATAGGAACCTGGAATGTTAGGTCCATGAATCAAGGTAAATTGGAAGTGGTCAAACAGTAGATGGTAAGAATGAACATTGACATTTTAGGAATCAGTGAACTAAAATGGACTGGAATGGGCAAATTTAATTCAGATGACCATTATATCTACTACTGTGGGCAAGAACCCCTTAGAAGAAATGGAGTAGCCCTCATAGTCAATAAAAGAGTCCGAAATGCAGTACTTAGATGCAATCTCAAAAATTACAGAAAGACTTAGCACACACATGAGGCTAAAAACAGAGTGATCTGTCTTGAAGAAGAGGTTCCTCCTTGTGTTATTACTTCTAATTATTCAACTTACACTTATTGAATTTTCATTTTGTATGATGCACTGGACTCATTGTAACTGGAATATAAAATGAATAGACAAATGGGTACTGGAGGGTGTTCAAGAGATCTTGGGGTTCATCAAGGGAAAAGATATGACCACTAGGTGGCAGTAGCTCACACAGGCTTTATTGAGTGACCCTTTGGTAGTTTGCATGTGAAATCCTGCACAGCCAGAGACTATCCAGAAATGCAGAAGGTCAATACTCAGAGAGGAGGAGGGCAAGGAACTCATGGGGGAGAGAGGGGTCCTCCAGGGGACTTAGGTGTCCAGGTGATGTCACTCACCAGCACAGTCTGGGTCAGAGACCAGTAGGGTCTTGGGGTCTTTATGTACCAGGGCTTATCTCACCAATGGCTAGCAGAGATTAGGCACAGTTTTGTGGGGTTTGCAAAGCAGTTCGTGTATGAGTGCTAAGTTGCTTCAGTTGTGTCCAATTCTGCGACCTTTTCAACTGTAGCCTGCCAGGCTCCTCTGTCCAAGGGTTTCTCTAGGCAAGAATACTAGAGTGGGTTGCCTTGCCCTCCTCCAGGGAATCTTCATGACCCAGGGATCAAACTCAGGCCTCCTGCATTGCAGGTGGATTCTTTACTATCTGAGCCATCAGGGAAGCCGGAGACTTCTCTTTATGTCTTCTGCATTGGCAGGTGGGTTCTTTACCACTAGCCCACCTGGGAAGCCCTTGCAAAGCAAACAGGCTCTAAATAGTTAACAATCTGCTTATTTAGTCTGTATTTAAAATGTTTGGATGTAAAACATTTGCGTTTGGCACCTGCTGCCTTTTGAGCTAATGGGTCTCAGCCTGCAGTGAAGAATAAACACCGTAGACTAAAACATAGAGACCATCTTGATTTATTTATATAACAAAGATTCAGTAATTACACTCAGTTACAAACATAGCAACTAGTTATTATCAGTAAGTTAAAGGCTTGAGGTACAAACTAGAATAATCATAATAGTAAATACCATGTAATAGTTACGTGCCACGTGCTTTGTGCAAATGATCTCATTTATTGTAACTCTCAGAAACCCTGTGAAATTGTTCCTATTATTATCCCCACTTATAGATGGGGAAGCTGAGGCCTTAAGCAGCTTACTCAAGGTTATACAGCTAGTTGGAGGGTGGACAAGATTGAGACCAGGCTTCTAGAATCCATACTCTCAAACTGACTGCCAGAGCATCTTTAGAGAGCTGGATCATCTTTCTTGGTCTCGGTTTTCTCACCTTTAAAACTATGAGGATATCACCAAGTGATACCCCACAGCCAGCCTGACACTCTTTATGCCTAGGATTGCTCTGTGTGGTACCCTGGGTGGAAACATCAATTCAGCCTCCTCCTTGGCTACATCCTGAAGGAAATGATGAGAATGGAATGGCAAGAGGTAGGAGACCAGTAGGACAGTACGTTTGCCCAAAGGAGAACACAGCACAATGGAGCAACAAGGGGTGTGTGGGGTAGAGGTGCTATAATGCAGGAATTCTGTGTGCAGGCTCTGCGTAGATATGAGTCCTGTCTTCTTCAGACTAGTGCATGATCCTTGATGAATCTCTTAACCTGAGTGTCTTCATTTGTATGATAGGAACGATGATAATGACACTTCAATAGAATCATTGGGGTGACTAAGTGAGGTAATGCCTATTAAACATGTAACACCATGGTTGCAAATATTGAGTCCCCATAGGTGTTTGCTGTAATATTATTAATAATAATTATTATTATCAGTGAAGGAACTATGTGATGAAGACAGAAGATTCAAGAAGTATAGATAGGGGAGCATCAGTGAAGGGCTTCAGTCCTAGATATTTTTAGTACATGAAATGTTTACTGTGCCAGGCACTCTGCCATCTGCTTAGTTTACATTTGCCAAAAAAGAAAAAAACCCTCTAGACTTGTTCCCTGCCTTTACTTTTATTGTGTCCCACTTGGCTGGTGTTGGTGGTATAACACCCCACTTGTGGTGGTGTTCTCTAACCAGACATTATTCTGGATCAGGGGTGTGGGTATTGTGGCAAGATTATGAGAATGGGAGTTGGAAAGTCATGTCATGGCCTTGGGTCTCATCTGTTATGCATGTTTCTGAGCTTCAGATTCTGCATCTATGATTTATCTTTAACAATAATAACAGCCAATATTTGTTGGAAGCTTACATTGTGCTGGGCAGTTATATTATATAACTGCCAGTTATGTAAATATCAGAGCTGAGTGTGAACTCAGGCTTCTGGTCCTAGAACTCACATTATTAGTGCCTCATCATTGTGCACAGAGGCTTTAAAAGCCCCTGATATGATAGACATTCAATAAACTGTAATTCTTATAATTATTATTATTTAGGATCCATACTCTCAAAACAACTATATTTATTTGTCCATTAAACTTTTCCCAAGTGTTTCTTCTTTGCCAAGCACCTGTGATACATGGTGAACAAAATTCCATTATTGCTTTCGAGTCACCATCTAGTCCAGAGACTGTGTAGCAGTCAGCATTCATGAGGTTCTGCTGCTGCTGCTGCTGCTGCTAAGTCGACTCAGTCACGTCCGACTCCGTGGGACTCCATAGATGGCAGCCCGCCAGGCTCCCCCGTCCCTGGGATTCTCCAGGCAAGAACACTGGAGTGGCTTGCCATTTCCTTCTCCGATGCATGAAAGTGAAAAGTGAAAGTGAAGTCGCTCAGTTGTGTCCGACTCTTTGTGACCCCATGGACTGCAGCCTACCAGGCTCCTCCGTCCATGGGATTTTCCAGGCAAGAGTACTGGAGTGGGGTGCCATCGCCTTCTCCCCATGAGGCTCTGCTCCAATAAAAAATGCCGCTTTCCCCCAGTTTTGGTGCTTTATAGTAGCAAGGGTTTGCTTTTCACTTGCATGCCTTCTACATTCTGACAAAGGGGAAAGAGCAATAGTGGAACCACATGATGACTTTTAAAGTTTCTGCTTGGACATGGCATGACTCATATCTGCTCACAATTATTGGCTAAAGCAAGTCACATGGCAAATCCTGACATCATTTAGGACAGGAAGTTTGTGTCTCCACAGAGAAGGGTCCCTAGGGAGGGCTTTATAGGAACAGGTTCAAGAGGAAGAGTTTGGGAACCAATAATTAAATCCACCACAGATGGATTCTTAGGCAATTACAACATAATATGGTAAGTTCTATGAAAGAAGAGAAGAGAAGGGAATGTTGACACTTTCAGTGCACCTTGAATTTAGAACAAAGTGAAATTTAGTGCATATGTTAGTTACTGAGCCTCGATTTTCTGGAAAAAGAATAGAGAAAGCCTGTAATAGATGCATTCTGAGAATTGCAAATTCACTAGCTTGGTTAGAGTGAAATACATTGACAATAATTCTTTCCTTCCAAGCAATCACATGAGTTTTGTTAATAGCAGTGTCTATAGGCAAAGGACTTGGGAACTGAGGTATTCTCAGAATGACGTGGGGAGAAAGGCTTGTTGGTGAGAACACTATGTCCATGTACTGGAAAGTAGGGGAAGGGAAGGCAGGATGGAAAATGAGGCATAAATCATGCAGAGATTGGTGCTAGATTCTGTTAAGTTATTTGGATGCCTTATACTTCAGTGAGAGTTCCAGAAAAATATCTACTTCTGCTTTATTGAATATGCCAAAGCCTTTGACTCTGTGGATCACAATAAACTATGGACAATTCTTAAAGAGATGGGAATACCAGACCACCTGACTTGCCTCCTGAGAAATCTGTATGCAGGTCAAGAAGCAACAGTTAGAACTGGACATGGAACAACAGACTGGTTCCAAATCGAGAAAGGAGTATGTCAAGGCTGTATATCGTCACCCTGCTTATTTAACTTATATGCAGAGTACATCATGAGAAATGTTGGACTGGATAAAGCACAAGCTGGAATCAAGATTGCCAGGAGAAATATCAATAACCTCAGATATGCAGATGACATCACCCTTATGGCAGAAAGCATAGAACTAAAGAGCCTCTTGATGAAAGTGAAAGAGGAGAGTGAAAAAGTTGGCTTAAAATTCAACATTCAGAAAACTATCATGGCATCTGGTCCCATCACTTTATGGCAAATAGATGGGGAAACAATGGAAACAGTGAAAAACTTTATTTTCTTGGCTCCAAAATCACTGCAGATGGTGACTGCAGCCATGAAATTAAAAGACACTTGTTACTTGGAAGAAAAGCTATGACCAACCTAGATGGCATATTACAAAGCAGAGACATTACTTTGCCAACAAGCTTTGGTTTTTCCAGTAGTCATGTATGGATGTGAGAGTTGTACATAAAGAAACCTGAGCACTGAAGAATTGACACTTTTGAACTGTGGTGTTAGAGTCCCTTGGACAGCAAGGAGATCCAACCAGTCCATCTTAAAGGAAATCAGTCTTAAATATTCATTGGAAGGACTGATGCTGAATCTGAAACTCCAATACTTTGGCCCCCTGATGTGAAGAACTGACTCATTTGAAAAGACCCTGATGCTGGGAATGATTGAAGGTGGAAGGAGAAGGGGATGACAGAATATGAGATGGTTGGATGGCATCACTGACTCAATGGAAACAAGTTTGGGTAAACTCTGGGAGTTGGTGATGGACAGGGAAACCTGGCTTGCTGCAGTCCATGGGGTTGCAAAGAGTCGGACACAACTGAGTAACTGAACTGAACTGATAGCTCAGTGTGCTCCAACCTTCCTGTGTGCAAGTAAGAGAGAAAAGATATATAGAGTGTTTAAAAATTTATAGTCACAACTCCAAAAAGTTGTTTGTTGTTGTTTTCACCTTTCTATAATGAAATTCTACTTGGATCTGGAGCCAACATTTCAACCGATAATGACTCAGTCCCTTCTGCTTGAAAACTTAGTACCTTCTGCATAAATAATAAATAAATTCAAATTACTCCCCTGCCCATTCTCTTTCTCTTCTCTCTGGGTTATTGGGAGGAATATATACAGTAAGTCCCCTAAATATGAATTAGTTCTCTTCTGAGAATGTGTTAAGTTTAATTCGTTCGCAAGTCCAACAGAGTTAGCCTAGGTACCCAACTAACACATTTGGCTATATAGTGCTGTACTATAATAGGTTAATAATACTTTTCACACAAATAATACATAGACAACAAATAAATGCAAAAAAAAGTTTTGATCTTATAGTACAGTGCCTTGAAAAGTACAGTAGACAGTACCTCAGCTGGTATATTGGGACTGGCATTGAGTGAAGAGGCAAGAAGAGTTACTGAATGGAGGAGGGAGAAGAGGTGGGAGATAGTAGAGCTGAAGGATCATCAGCAATTAGGAGACAGGGGCAAGCTGAAATTTCACTCATGCTTGATGTTTATGGCATCAGTTCTGGGTTCTTGCTGGAACCAGAAGCATAGCACATCTTTGAAAGTTTGCAACTTGAAAGTTTGTATGTAGGGGACTTAGTGAATTATCCTATCTTGGGGTCCATGAATCTCCTTCTGGGTACTTCTGGACTCGCTGGAGATATATCCAGTCTTCATTATGCTAAGGGAGATTGGAGGTGGAAGAGTGAGGGTGGTAGGGCAGTAGTGCCGTCTCAGATCCTCTTGGACCTGAAATGTCATGCGACTGTTGTTTCTACCCTCATATGGGCAGGTGCACTGTGAGGTTGTCCACCCCCGTGCCCAGGGTAGGACATAAGACTTTGAGTCACTCTGCTTTCAGATCCCCAAATCTATCTGAGTGTTTTTCTACCGTCTCCTTCTGAGTTCAAGGATTCAAGTTAGGCAGGAATCAGGTCCCATACTTCCTCTCTTTGTTCATCTTTCTCTGTTTTAGCCAAGCTTATTCCCTAGTCCAGGAAAGTATTTTAGAGCCTTCTTGTGCAATGAAAATCTGCTCTGATGTCATATTCTGTATTCTTCCTATTTCATGGCTTGTAGCTGCAACTCTATGCTCAGTTGTCTGAGACTGATTCTCTATTGCTCAAAATCATCATTGATTTATTTTCTATTTGTAGTGCTTACTCTGGGATTGCTTGGTAGCTCAGCTGGTAAAGAATCCACCTGCATTGCAGGAGACCCTGGTTTGATTCCTGGGTCAGGAAGGTTCCCTGGAGAAGGGATAAGCTACCCACTCCAGTATTCTTGGGCTTCCCTGGTGGCTCAGGCAGTAAAGAATCCGTCTGCAATGAGGGAGACCTAAATTTGATCCTCGGGTTGGGAAGATCCCCTGGAGGAGGGCATGGGAACCCACTCCAATATTCTTGCCTGAAAAAATTCCATGGATGGAAGGAGTCTGGCAGGCTACAGTCCATGGGGTCACAAGGAGTTGTTCACAACTGAATGACTAAGCACACAGAAAGGACAGTTAACATTTCTTTTAATGAAAGTCTGTTGGTGAAGTTTTTTCAGCTTTTGTTTATCTAAAAAAGTCGTTATTTCACCTTCATTTTTTGAAAGATACCATTATTGGTTATAGAATTATAGATTGACAAGTGTTTTTTTCAGTATTTTTAACAGTCATAGATTCTTTTCTGGTTTTCATAGATTTTGATGACAAGTCTGATATCATTCCTATCTCTCTTCCTCCAAACGCAATATGCCTTCTTCTTCTGGCTGATTTTAAGATTTTTGTGGACTTCTCTGGCAGTCCAGGGGTTAAAACTCTGTATTTCCACTGGACAGGATGTGGGTTTGATCCCTGGTCAGGAAACTAAGATCCTCCATGCCATTGCCAAAAAAAAAAAGATTTTCTGTTTCTCACTGTGTGTTGATTTGTTTAGCAATTTGATTATAATATGCCTTGGTGTCGTTTTCTTTGTATTTGTCTTGCCTGAAGTTTATTGAGATTCTTGTATTCAGAGGTTAATAGTATTATCAAATTTGGAAAAAAATTTTTTCACTATTTCTTCAAGCATTTTTTCTGTCCCTGCCACTACCCTACCCCCTCAGATTCCAAGTGCACGTTTATCAGACAGCTTTATATTGTCAAAGAGGCTCTGTTTATTCATTATAGATAGTTTTATTATAAAATTTCAATTTCATTGATATTTTCTTCTTCATTGTTTAATCTGCTAGGCATCTCCTCTAGTAAAAATTTCATTTTAGATAATGCATTTTTCATCCTTAGATGCTCTATTTAGTTCTGGTCTAAATATTATATTTTTCTCCTCATCGTAATACTGTTTTATTTTACAACCTTGAACATACAAAGGATATCTATAGTAGCTATCTTAATAGTCATATTTTCTAATGCTATCACTTGTTATTTCTGAGTCTGTTTCTATAAACTGATTTTTCTCCAGGCTACAAGCTACACTTTCTTGTTTCTTTACATGTCTAGTAATTTTTTATTGAATACAGAGGCTTATGAATTTTGCATTTTGAGTGCTAGATTTTGTTATGAAAAGTGAAAATGTTAATCGCTCAGTCGTGTCCAACTCTATCTGACCCCATGTGCTGGAATCTGCCAGGCTCCTCTCTCCATGGAATTCTCCAGGCAAGAATACTGGATAACCAAGAATACTGGGTAACCATTCCCTTCTCCAGGAGTCTTTCTGACCCAGAGATCGAGCCTGAGTCCCCTGCATTACAAGCACATTCTTTACTGTCTCAGCCAGCAGGGAAACCCAGATTGTGTTATACCTCTACAAAAAAAAAAAAAAAAAGCTCATTTTTCTTTCCTGGTAAGTATTTTAGTTACGGGCAGATCAGTTTGATCCTTACAAGGCTTACTTTTAAACTCCTTTTGGGTAGACCTGGAGTTGCCTTTATTCTAAGGATCATTTAGCTTTATTTCTAAACCTTTATCCTTTTCGAGTCTCTGCTGAATGTGCTGTGAATTCCAACCAAGACCCTCCGCTTTGGCCAGTGAGCATAAAAACAATTTGTTTTCCTGTAAGATCTCTTGGAATTATTGGGCTTACAGCTCCCCAAAATGTGACTGTCTTTTTCTAGAACTTTCTCTTGCCAGATATGTAGGGTTTAATCTTACCCATATATAGGATTGATATTTAGCCAGCAACTCAGAGAGACTCCTGTGCAGATTTCTAGACATCTCTGTGTAATTCCTTCTTTCTTAGTGATTTGTCTTGCAAATTAGAGCAGACTTAGTCTTTCCAATCTCTATCTTCTCAATTCAGTGTGAGGGCTGGGTTCTCCTTGAATTTCTCTTCCCATGCTGTGGTCTGGACATTCCATTTTTGCAGAATGCTGGCGATGATAGAACTCAACTTTTTCATCTTTTCTAAAGGATCACAGTGTTTTGCTGTTGTTCAATGTCTAAAAGTATTTGTTTCTGATATATTATACAGTTTTCTAGTTATTTGCAGCAAGTGGGTAATCTGAATATTCTTACTCCCTCATGATCAAAGGTTCTCAGAGTGATTCTATTGAATACTAGTTTTTGATAATTACTCTGCATCCTCAGAATGGTGATTAGCGCAGTGATTTCCTGAGAATGTGTAGGTTTTACTTATTCTTGGTTTGAAAGGATAGATTTACCTGAAAGTTATAGAAATTCAATAAGGAAAGAAATTTTATTTCAAGGGAATGTAAGGAAATTAATTCACCAACATTTATCAAGCACCCTCTAACTTTCAGGACCTTTCCTAGTTATTGGGCATATACCAAACATAAACCAAGAGATTATTTTGAAAATCTCTACTCTACCACATTTACTATGGAGAAAGCAGAAAAGGAGGTAAAAAGCATAAAAAAGTGAAATCTTAAAATCTGTACTATGTTAGATGGCAAGCGCCACATGAATGGTAGAGAAACAATAGTCCTCCTGGTACACGTGTGGTACTGATTGGAAAACATGGCCAAACTATCCCTTCATTAAACTTAATGATAGAGGCCATCTGTTTAGAGGGAAAATAGCCAACTGTATTACTGTAAATGTAAATCTACTATAGAGCTCTCCCCTCATGCCCTACTAATCTCTGTTTAATTCATAAACACTTATGTGTCATCTTCATAGAAGTATTTGCTAACTTGTTTATTTTCAGTGACTGGCAGAAGACAACTCTCCATGAGGGTAAGCATCCAGTCTGGTTTTGCCCACAACTGCACCCCCAAGCATTTCCATATAGGCTCATGATTTGGAGAGTGTTCAGTCTATTACCCGTTAAACACGTGTGTTGGAGAGACCCATGGATGTAAGGGTTCTTGACACCTGCCTGGGTTATACCTTATGTGTTCACCCTCAATTCTCCCTTCAAAAATTATAGCCAATTTCTCTTTGAAAGTTACCTACTGTAATTCGACTTTCTTTATTTCTTTTTTTTTTTGCAGCAGTCCAGTCACTGCACACCCTAAATGACCAGATATCCCATTTTATTGTCACCAAGTCAAAGGCACTGGAGGAGGACCAAGACCCTTTTCTTCCCACTGAGAAGGAGACACTCAAGAGTTCCATGATATTGATGAGGCACCTCTTAATGGATGCACAGGTACAAAGATCAATAAATCCTATATAGAGTGGGTGGTAACCTTTTTTGTTTTCTTCTTGGTATAAGCTGTGCAAAAACGCTCATCTGTCACATTCATTATGTGTGTCACATTCATAAACAGCTGTATAATGGACATTCTGATATATTGAGTATTGGATTTCTAATTAAGTATTATTTTGGATTTAGTATCAAAGTGGCTTGTTTTTAAGTCAAAGTAATAGGGCTTAAAATAATATATGTGTTGTCTCTGAGAATTTAACAGATCTCCCATTAGCCTTGGAAAGTGAAAACCCATTTACATACAAATTTGGCAGGCATCAAAGCTGGCAGAGGCTTTGGAGTGGAGCAGTACTTATCCCAAACAGCATCACTGAGTAACTAATGAATATTTTGGTACATTTGGTGCACCACCAGTAAGCAAATCAGCACTATTTTTTCTTTCTTTTTTTTCTTTTTAATGCTAGCAGTGAATTAATTACAGAAGATATTTAGTTCATTGCATGCTTTGTTGAGATGTGATACTTCAAGGCTATTCCTTGTTCACTCTTTTATTGAAATATTTAAAAAATAATGTATCTACTCCTTCTGGTTTTGTTGGTGGGTCTCTCCAGATATGTTGATGGACAAACACCAGGTGTCTTAAGAGAATTGATGGTTTTCTGTGTTTGTGAAGCCAAGCTGAACTAGATTTTATTTTCGTGTCTGCCTCTTCCTTATCTAGAAATGTTTAAGAAAATTTTCTTTGGGTCTGGTGATGTTGTTCTATTTTCTCATAGAGCTTTCTTCCTGAGCTTTTTTTTTCTGTTCAACAGCAGAGAGGTCAGAATGGTTGGTGGTTTCCTGTGTTCTGCTCTGTATCAGATGTTCTACTGTGGTTTCTTTGCTTTTGTTTCTATTATGGTGGGTTTTTATGTTTTATTATTTAAAATTAATCGTGAAGCCTCGATCTTGCACCAATAAGACTTTGACCAGCAAAGATTTGTTCATTTCTCACCTGTCAATGCTTGAAGCTGTCCCATGGCATTTTTGAGGCCCTGTATTGAGGTGGCCCAAATTATGCAAAGCCTTTCATTTTTATTCACTGTTCTCCCCTTTCCCCTTTATTATGAGCAACCCGTTCAGCCTCTCCTTTCTCCCCAGGCCTGACTAGTGGAGAAAGGGAAGATTGTGAAGCTACAACAACCAATTTTAAAACTCGGGGGAAAAAATGGAAATTTAGAACAATTTACCAAATAAAAGAGAGCAAATTCTTCTTGAAAAGATTAGCTTTCCTCAGTGCCTAGACCCAATCCTATAGCTAATAAAACAGCCAAGGGCACCATCTGAATGCATCCTTGATGATGTTGTGTAAACTCCTGTTTGCAAAATATTAAGGTAGTAAGAAATCATTCATCTTTTCCCTCTCCTTCATATATGAGCTTACTAGTACCTAGAAGTGGATTTTGAGAGTTTAATGTTGCTTAAGGAAATATTTTCTCCCCCTAAGTACAGGGTTCATTTAACAACTTGTATCCTTTATGGCTTTGATTACAAATTTTTCTTTATTTATCAAGTGGGACTAAAATATCTTATGTGGTTACTGTGTGGGAAGAATTGATGCTTTTGAACTGTGGTGTTGGAGAAGACTCTTGAGAGTCCCTTGGACAGCAAGAAGATCCAACCAGTTCATCCTAAAGGAAATCAGTTTGGAAGGACTGATGCTGAAGGTGAAACTCCAATACTTTGGCCACCTGATGTGAAGAAGTGACTTATTTGAAAAGACCCTGATGCTGGGAAAGATTGAAGGCAGGAGGAGAAGGGAGTGACAGAGGATGAGATGGTTGGATGGCATCACCAACTCAATGGACATGAGTTTGAGTAAAACTCCAGGAGTTGGTGATGGACAGGGATGCCTAGCATGCTGCAGTCCATGGGGTCACAAAGAGTCAGAAACGACAGAGTGACTGAACTGAACTATGTGGGAATATTTTATTATCTCATTCTCTCCTGGTACCAAATCAATGCCTGCTAGAATTTTCTCATTTAAATAGCTAGGGAAACATGGAGCAAGATATGGTGGATATTCTGCTAAGTCATACATTCTAAAAGGAAGATCAGTTGGATCTTTCTCCAGAGAAAAATGATCATAGAAATTCAAGTAAGAAAGTGGTATAGTATCTGGAAATGTTATTTCTTTGCCTCTTATTTTTTCAAAGATCCCTCCCTCTTATCTTTTGGACTAACATAGGATGAGGTGGGTTGTGATCAATCTAAAAATACTAACTTCATTTATTTGCTTCTAAAGCCATTAACTTTTTGAAACATTATTTGTGATTATGAATCTAGGTCTATGGCTGAAGTCAATTAGATTCATGTTATTTAATACCCCCAGGCTCAGATCACCTCTGAAATAACTCTCTATAAGATTAATGTTGCCAAACTTATAAAATACTGAGAAACCCCAACATTTTTGGAATGGCTGGGGTGATGTGTAGTTTTGAGTTCTGAAATAGACAACCATAGCTATATGATTTTTAATGAGAATCTTTATTGAGCATTTTGGAAATTTGGGTCTTTTCCATTCTTTTTTTTTTTTTTTTTTGGCATTGCCTCTTGTCTTAGTTCCAAAGATGAACAAATGTACTTACTTCATTTTCTAAGTTCATCAATAATGAGAGGTCAATAGCAGGTAAATATAACTTCTAGGTACCTCCTTCCGTTCAGCTGCATTTTGTGATATTAATAGATGTTTGTGTGTTGCAGGCCATAAGCTCTTCAATAGTAGCAACCACATCCTGAACTTAGTTGGTGTAATAACCTTCTTAGTTCCATACCCAGAGGACTCTTAATAGTATTAGATTATGATGAAATACTCTGACATCAGCTTGCAAGTTGAATGAAGTCAGGCAAAAAGTATTCCAGAGAACCTGGAGGCTGCTTCCAGAGTGACTGCTTAAAAGACATAATCGATTCAAGTCACATCTGTCTTGGAAGCAATAAATTCTGCTTAGGAGAATGTCAAAGGCAAAAGCATTGCTGGGCTATGAAATTCCACCTCTGAGGATTATAAAACAGTATGCACAGAGCAAACACATCTCCCAAATATAATGGGGGTGCCAGAGATGATTGGCAGATCTGACAATCCATCCTAGAGAATGGAATCAAGAAGGAATATCTCACACAGGCAGCCCAGAGGCCTGCAAGTATTTATTCATCCCCTACATGTCTGTCTGAACATTTAGGGGGTGTCTAAAAGAGGCCCAGTGCCTCTATTTGCATTTCATTCCCTGTATAATCCAAAGGCCCCCAAATTCAATGAAGGGTACCATTCAGATCACATTTGAAACCTGATCTTGTGGCTTTTATTCCTGAGAGCTCCGTCTAAACCCAAAATGCCGACTCAGCTTTGTAAGTGATTAGATTCATAACACCAAAGAGGCAATTCTTTCTGGTACAGATTAATTCTTTTACTTGTACTATGTGACTCTGCATGCTAAGAGGGGTTGATTATAGCAAATTAAATCTCCTATTGGCAGTTCTCTCCTTCTTTCCTCCAAAGACCTAATATCATTATTTATTAAGGGGTAAACAAATGCTTGGGAAAACAATAAGGTCGCTTTGTTGGCAGTAAGGTCCTTCTCTGGAAGGCTGGGTATTGAAAAGCAGAGATCTTTTGTGCCTCATTGTGGGTGGGGGGCTCTTTCCACAGGACTTGGGATATGGAGCGGTCAAGGAGGTCCTGTGCTCCACTGACCTTCGGCCACTGGCCAGGCCTGACAGTGCCTCAGCCTTCTCTGCCTGGAGTGTGGCTTGTCCAGGTCTGAAGGGAGAGCTCAGTTTGAGTGAGACTCAGTCACTGGGGCGTCCTTCCCAGACGACTATCTCTAAGAATGAAGTGAGCAAGTCTTTAAAGGCAAAAATAAACTGTACAACCGTCTTCTCTAAGCAAGTCTGCATGTACAGGCTGACAAAAGTCAGGTGTTACGCAGAAGAGAAATGAAACCTGCTTTATCTTCTGGGCTGTCTTATTCCCCTGCTCTGTCCTCATTGTCCCTTTTCTTCTTGCTTTGTTTTTTGTCCTTCCTTCTCCCCAGTTCAGTTTAGTTACTCAGTCACATCTGACTCTCTGTGACTCCATAGACTGCACCATGCCAGGCTTCCCTGTCCATCACTGACTCTTGAATCTTGCTCAAACTCACATCCATCGAGTCAGTGATGCCATCCAACCATCTCATCCTCTGTCACCCCCTTCTCCTCCTGCCTTCAATCTTTCCCAGCATCAGGGTCTCTTCAAATGAGTCACTTCTTCACATTAGGTGGCCAAAGTATTGGAGTTTCAGCTTCAGCATCAGTCCTTCCAATGAATATTCAGGACTGATTTCCTTTAGGATTGACTGGTTGGATCTCCTGCTGTCCAAGGGACTCTCAGGAGTCTTCAACACCACAGTTCAAAAGCATCAATTCTTAGGCACTCAGCTTTCTTTGTAGTTCAACTCTCACGTCCATATGTGACTACTGGAAAAAACATAGCTTTGACTAGATGCACATTTGTTGGCAAAGTGATGTCTCTGCTTTTTAATATGCTATCTAGGTTGGTCATAGCTTTTTTTTCCAATGAGCAAGTGTCTTTTAATTTCATGGCTGCAGTCACCATCTGCAGTGATTTTGGAGCCCAAAAAAATAAAGTCTGTCACTGTTTCCATTATTTCTCCATCTATTTTCCATGAAGTGATGGGACCAGATGTCATGATCTTAGTTTCCTGAGTGTTGAGTTTTAAGCCAGCTTTTTCACTCTCCTCTTTCACTTCTCCCCATGCTTCAGCATTTTCCCTCCTTCTCTCAATTTTCACTTCTCTCTTTCCTCCCCTGCCGCCTCATTTCTCAGTTGACAAAATAAATCCTAGTTGAGATGTGGGATGAGATTCTGTTCCCCTTTCCCTTTCCTGTCTCTCCCCTTCTCTTTTCTCCCTCTCTCCTCCCTTCCCCTACACCATCTCTTCTCCCTTCCCCTCCCCTGTGTCTTCTCCCCTCCTCTTCCCTTCCTTTCCCTTCTCTTCTCTCATTTGTCTTTCTGTTATTTGTACTCAGGGAACTTGAGAGCATATTTGCCAAGGACCTATATTCCCCTTGCCAGACAAGAACGAGAACATCAGGAGAGGGCAATGGGCAGGAGACCAGCCTGGCATTCAAGGAGGTCAGTGAGGGCCCTGCCAGGATCAGAGACTCGATATGATTTAGGTGGATTCATTCTCCTTTCTTGTTTTGTTCTCTAGACTAGTCTCCCCTGGTTGATTATGCTTTCTGATTGATTTCTGGCAAGAATCAGGCAGATTTAACAGAAATGGTTTGATTGTTTGAGCTACCTGGACACCCTCCCTCTCTAGACTTGAGGTAGGAGGTAGATGGGACCCCCAGGGTGACGTGATGGGAGATTCATTCCCTGTGAAGCAATACCCCCACATATCAAGAGCAGGACAATTGAGAGAGGAGGCTGGGCCCTGCCAGATAGAAGAGAAGAGACCACATAGTTTTTGTTTTTAAATTCAGGAAACATCCCTGAATACACATGTGCAGAAAGACTCTTTGGAGGTCAAAAGTGGAGTGATGCTAACTGATGCTCACTACCCATAGGCCTCTTTAGTGGAATTCATCTTGGCTAAGAGATGTGAGCACACATATGGGAGAACCGTAAGATATGCCAAATATGAACTATGAACCAGGTAAATCAAAAATAAATTTAAATTAAAAAAAATAAATTAAAAACACACATCTCAAAGTAAAACTGGAAGAAATACCCCATAAAAGTGATTGAAACTACCACCAGGGCACTACTCTCTGAGCCCACCTGTGAGCCTATCTATACATACTGTCATTTTTCCTCCTAATAAATACTTCACTTGTTTCACTACTTTCTGTCTTTGTGGGAACTCTTTTCTGCACAGCTGAAGGTCCAGAGCCTTGTCACTGACTACTGATCTAGTTGTGATGATTCGGTGCTCTCACTGATGTGACTGACCTCAATCTCTGGCTGAGAACCGAGGCCCTGCTTCAAGCTGCTGCAGGCCGAGGCCATCCAAGATCAGACTGACCTTGAAGTGTGGTTTGGAGCAAAGCATCTACCAGAATAAACCTGGGCTCAGGCTCCTGACCAATAGGACAGTGAGATCTGCGCAGTAGGTTTCAACACATGCTGGGAAATGGACCTTGGGTGTCAGGTAGTTGACACACACTCATTACAGAAGTAATATCACGACGACTTCTCGTTATCAGCACTTTCCATCCTTTCTGAATTCAACCTGTGCTCATAGTCTGGACCCTGTGGTTATTACTAATGCAGTTATCTGGTGCTTTAGAGCTGCAACTGGCTTCATAGTCATGAACGAGACCCTGTTGGCAGCTCTGGAGAATGTTTGGTCCTTACATTGCACAAACTGAGGCACCAGACGGATGCTTGACTTCTCAAGGTCACAGACACTGCCTATGAGTAGCAACCCAAGGGCAGTTTTTGCTTATATTCTGAAATGTGACACCAGGCTTAGGCAAGAACTGGAACCCTCCCCAGTGTAGTAACAAGCAGAGAAGAGACTCTGCAATTAGAATGAGGGCAAAGAGGCAAAGTTTTCAACCTAAGAAAATTACCCTCGGATATTTTTAAGTCTACTCATGCCATCAGATTTTCACTTCTTAAAGGTCATAGAAGAAAGAAATACTTAAATGGATGCTGAAGAATCAAGCTCAGCTAACAGGAAAGCTACAATGGTAAGCTGATTATTCAAAGGAGTCTTAGCTTATCCCCTCCAGTAATCCCTGGGCTCGGTTACCCATCCTCTCCCTGTGCATTTGAAAAGGCAATGCTATTTTCCATCCTCAGATTCAAAACTATAAAATCAGCAGGTATGAAGCTTGTAGTTTCTTCTATAATGTGTGCAAGTCCACTTCCCATTCTGCCATGATGGTTTTGATCTTTTAAAGTCTTTTTTAAAAATAAATACAATTTAACCTACAGGCATTGTCAGGCTTAAATGTGATCCCATCAGTTATAGAGCTTCTGCAATCACCTTTCCTGTTCAGGAGAAATGGAGGGTGAGATATGAAATTGTAATGCAGGCTCTGTTAAGCTTGTGTTTGGGTTTTTTTTTTTTTTTTTAAGATAATAGAGAAAGGTAGCCTCTTCCGAGACCTCTGGCACCTTTGCAAAATCCATGAGGCAGAACTTTAGGAGAAATTATGAAATGCTGAACATTGCTTTCAGTGTTCACCATGTAAAGGTCCAGGTTTAACTGGAAATAAGGCTCAAAAAGCAGGACTTCTGTCCATTGCTAAATTGTGATGGAAAGGAGCATCTCTCAGGATGTTGTTGTTGTTCAGTCACTAAGTCGTGTCCAACTCTTTGTGACCCCATGGACTTAGCATTACCATGCTCCTCTGTCCTCCACTATCTCCCAGAGCTTGCTCAAATTTATGTCTGTTGAGTCCGTGATGCTGCCTAACTTCTCTCGTCCTCTGCTGCCCCCTTCTCCTTTTGCCTTCAATCTTTCCCAGGATCAGGGTCTTTTCCAGTGAGTCAGCTCTTAGAATCAGGTGGCCAAAGTATTGGAGCTTCAGCAACAGTCCTTCCAGTGAATACTCAGGATAATCCCTCAGGATGGGTAATATTTGAATGGAATAGTCTGTATCAAACTGGTTTAGTTTCCAATAATCTGCATAGGACTAAAGAGCAATTTGAGAATTTATTTTCAAGTCATAGAACCTTTATGTTACATTTTTAGGTACTGAGTGTTTATTTGAATGATATACCTTTCAAATTGTTGACTTAACTCACAACACGAGAGTTGAAAGTTAAGTTTTATTTGAAGCAAAATGAGGACTGCCCCCCGAGAGACAGTACCTCAGATAGCTCCGAGGAACTGCTCCAGAGAGGTAGGGGAGAAGAACAGCATGTATGTGATTTTGGTAAAGGGGGGTTACATACAATCAAGCACACGTTTTCTGAGAAGGTTTCTGCTAGTCTGGTGACACTTTCTGTTAGTCACCAGAAGCAGTCATCACCATGAAGCATTTTGATACTTTTCTAGATAAGAGGAGATACAAGAATTGAGCTCATAAAATCTTCTCCTGAAAAAATCTCACTATCTGAAGACCTGTCCTGCCAGTTTTTCCCCAAACACAGAGGGCCTCATTTCTACTCTCCACCCTGAACTAATTTCAGGGGCTGCTGAAGGTCAGCAGCTCTAGCAGCATGTGATTTCCCTGTCTCCTTGTGGAGGTAGACAGCAAGCCCCCATGGCAAGTGCCAATTTGTACTTGAGAAAATGATAACATAATGGACTTCACATTGGTCTAACCATCGATGGTTCATGTTACAATGAGGGGGATCTGACAGAGTAACAAAACCTTGGCAGGTTACGGATGAGGAATGGGCTACAACTCTTCAGTCAGCTGCAGAGATGAGCTCTGGTTAACATAACAGGTGAAACATTTAACAGAAGCAGATAGAGTAGCCCTGAGGAAAACCTGCAGAACTGTATCTCAGAAAAGACAGGAAAGAGGGGACCTATGGAGATTTGGGTATTAGGAACTAAAGAGCAGGGTGCTGTGATGGGGATAAATTAGCTCCAAGAATTTCCTCTCTTTGTATCACTTTGATCAGGATTCAAATTCTAAAGAGTCTGACTGACCTGTCTTAGATTGTTGGATCCTCTTCCTCCTTGGACATGGGAGAGTGGACATGTTGATGGATATTCCCACCAAAACCACACGCAGTGTGGGGAGGCATTATTACTACAAGATGGTTACGTGGATGTGGGGCAGATGGAGACAACAATAAACTGACCATATATTCCACCTACAAAAGCCTGGTGCTTATGTCCTAGCACAGAGCTCGTTATGGTCGTTCAGGTGCAAGTCATGTCTGACTCTTTGTAACCTCACGGACTGTGGCATACCAGGCTCTTCTGTCCTCACTTTCTCCCCCAGTTTGCTCAAATTCATGTCCATTGAGTCAGTGATGCTATCTAACTGTCTGATCCTCTGCCACCGGCTTCCCCTGTTGCCTTCAATCTTTCCCAGCATCAGAGTGTTTTCCAATGAATTGGCTCTTCACATCAGGTGGCCAGAGTATTGGAGCTTCAGCATCAGTTCTTCTAATGAATATTCAGGATTGATTTCCTTTAGAATTGGCTGATTTGATTTCCTTGCAGTCCAAGGGACTCTGAAGAGTTTTCTCCAGCACCACAGTTAGGAAGCATCAGTTCTTTGGCACTCAGCCTTCCTTATGATCCAACTCTTACATCCATATATGACTACTGGAAAAACCATAGCTGGAGAGGGAAATGGCAACCTGCTCCAGTATTCTTGCCTGGAGAACCCCATGGACATTATGAAAAAAACACAGAACTTGGCACTGCACTAAGGTCTGGGGACAAAGAGGAACAGAACATTGGTTCTGCCCTAGAGGGACTCAGAATATAGTGGGGCAGACAACCAGACACCGAAGAGTCCTGCAGTCAGGCGTGGGTGGCTTTGGCATCTCAGAGAAACACCCAGCTATATTTATATTTGTAGATCAGTTCCTTGTTTACAAAACATAATTGCCAGCATTTTCTCATCTTTTCCACTCAACCATGAGAGAGGTACAGGAGGTTGGATATTACTATCATTTCTGTCTTGCAAACCAGCTATTCAGCTTTAATAAAATAGCCCTTTTTAATATTGCTCCATCCAGCCCATCAAAAAAGAAGTGTAATTGTTTTTCTACTTGGAGGTGGTGACCCTCAAGAGTCTTTGCTTCCTGAAGGGGTTTTTAAATAGGGAGAAAGAGAGGGTGTAATTTGGGGAAAGAAAAAGATTAAAACCTGGCTTCAGATATACAACAGCACTCATAACTCAAATGTTTTTAACTATTGTAGGAAATATACATTCCTAAAGCTAAACCTTACCCCCTCAGAATTCTAGAAGGTTTAGGGTACCAAGAACATGGTTTTCAAAAATCTTTAAATATAATATACAAGGTATTACCTTTTCCTCCAAAATATTATTGTCTCCTCATGGTGCCCATTGTCACACTGGCAAATATCTGGCTCCTAAAATAATACTCAACCTCACGATTACCATTTAGATGAGTTGAGATGGAAGAGAGCAATTTTGCCCCCACTGGGGGCATTTGGCAAGGTCTAGAAATATTTTTGATTGTCTCAATAAGAGTGGGAGAGGTAGCGGTACTACTGGAATCTAGCTGATGGAGGCCAGGCCTCCTGGCTAAACTTCCTACAATGCACAGGCTGGCTGTCCCAGCCTCAATGTCAACAGTATAAACATTGTGAAAGCCTACTTGTAGACCCAAGGCTGACTTTTTCATTGATCACAGGACTCTTCTAGCCTTAGAACCATTTTCTTTGAAGCCCTACAGTTGATCATAATTGACCCTCAAGATATATCTTACTTATCCATTTATTCATTTTCTCATTCATTCATTGAGTGTATACAGTGTCCTGAGCTCTGTGCTAGATTGTGGGGAACATCAGTGAACACAAAAGAGATCCTTGCTCTCAACGGGTCTTGCATTCAAGTGGGGAAGAATGACTCAATATGTAAGCAAACAAATAATGAGTTTCAATATTTGTCTTAAAGATGTATTAGAACCTAATTTCGATAAGGGTTCAAATGCTTTCTCTTTTGAATGTGACATTTAAATTGAGATCTGAGATGAGAAAGGGAGAGAGAAAGTGCACAGCCTCTTCTAGTGTTTTATTACATATATCTGTACTTTAATTTACTTGTGTATGTTTAACATTACTCCATGAGTAACTGGAAATAGATCTCCTGGAGTGTTGCATAAAAATCTGAGCAAATTATTTATTCCAGAAATTTACATTTAAGTTAGGGATTTAAAAAATTCCATCTGGTTTCTTGAGAACAGAAAATCTTTCATCCTTTGCCTATGGGTGTTCACTGAGGAACCAGGATCTCTGTCTTTTCTTGCTGGATGCTGTGGACATAGCTGTTCATTCGCTAAGTTGTGTCCAGCTCTTTGCAACCCCATGAACTACTGCATGCCAGGCTTCCCTGTCCTTCATTGTCTCCCAGAGTTTGTTTGAATTCATCCTCAATCACCTCCTTCTCCTCCTGCCCTCAGTCTTTCCCAACATCAGGCTCTTTTCCAATGAGTTGGCTCTTCTCAGCAGGTGGCCAGAGTATTTGAGCTTCAGCTTCAGCATCAGCTTTCAATGAATATTCAGGGTTGATTTTCTTTAGGATTCGCTGGTTTGGTCTCCTTGCTGTCTAAGGACATAAGGACACACAATAGAAGGCTAGCATGCTTTCTTTGAGCTACTTAACACATAGGGGTCAGAATAGATGAAGGGAAAGTAGGGAAGATGTAGAATTATCTTGAACAAGAACACAATGAACTGAAGCCACTGTTACTTAACTGAAGAGCTGTTGTATAGTGCCTGGTCAACAGTTAATTCTCAATTATACACCTGTAGATTAATAACTTTATAAATTACCAGGAGGCAAAGCATTCCTTTCCTGGTGCTATGCTCTCCAGAATTGTAAACCAATGCTTGTCTGAATTAAACATAATTAGAAAGGTAATTTTGTTGTCAATATATTTTTTCACCATTATGGAATTCAATACAGACTTTTAGTATTGGTTATTTGGTATTTTTTTAAGCTGTGGCTCCCATCCATTAGTCAGATAATAGAAAGTCTAGTGTGTGCCAGATAGTTATAATTCTAAATTAACTTACATTTAGAACAGTAATTCTTGTACAGAGCTCTTGGGGCTTCCCATTCATGTTTAACTCAAACTTTTCCCATAGAGCAGCCAGGCAAATTGAGGCATGGTGTTGCTAAGTGTCATTGTTCAAATTCAGTGTTAGATCTAGGAGTGGAGCCATCAGGTTCCCCTAAATGCCAACTCAAGCCAAGATTTCATGTTCTTTCACTTTATTGTCTTGGAGTCATCACACTTAAAAACAACTTAGTGTGATATAGTGACCTGGCTATTCCAAGTTCTCATTTATTCGTGGGGAACTTGAAACAAATGTACTCATTTTAGCCAGCTTTGTAGTACAGGTATTTAATTTCTGAGTGAATATTCTTGTCTCGGGCTACTGAAATGAACCTAATCCCTCTCCCCTCAGGCCCTCAAAGTATAAGACAAAGAGAAGACACTCAGGATAGAATTGATGATGAGAATCATGGCATAGATTTGAATCAGTTAACTGCTGCTGTGCAACAAACCACCCTGAAACGAAATGACTTAAAACAATAACTATTGATGTACTTCTTATAAGTCTATGGAGTTTTAAAAAAATTATTTTTTATTTGGCATCACTGGGTCTTAGTTGCAGCAGGCAGGATTTTCAATTTTTGTTGCATCACGTGGGATCTAGTTCCCTGATCAGTGATTGAACCTGGGCCCCCTGCATTGGGAGCTCAGAGTCTTAGTCACTGGACCACCAGGGAAGGCCCTAAGTCTATGGATTGATTAGGTCATTCCACTAAAATGACATGGGTGGCTGGTCTTGACTGGTCTCATTCATATATTTGTGGTTACTGGGCAGTCTATGGTAGCCTCATGTGGTACGATTTAGCTTTTCTGCACAATCTCTCATATCCCTCTGGTGGGCTAACTCTGGAGTATTCTCACTGTGGTCCATAAAAAGAGGAAATGGACAAAAGCAACTAGGTTTCCAGACCACGTCTGTATCAAGTTTGCTTCCATTGCATTAGCCAGAGCAAATCCATTGAATGTGGAAAGACAGGATCAAAGGGAGTGAAGCATGGGCCATCAATGCAATCAGTCTATCACGTAAAGCAAATCAGAAGATTTCTTAGCATACATAATTCTGGATGATTTTTGATCTGTCGGAAATGGGAGTTTGAAGTGTCCTAATTAGCAAGCTTCCTGCACATTCTCTTTTGGAAATACTGCTCCAGTCAGTTTATTTAGAGGGACATGAATTGTACTCTCCTGTCCTGATATATGCACAGAAGACAGACTGTGTTTGAACAGCTGGAGGATATATTTTAGGAGGGATCTATGTCAAGTTTGGACGGAATGATTTCAAATGGGCCCGTGACCAAGTTGAGAAGTGTGGGTTTATGTTAGCTCTAGAAACATGATGAGCCGTTTAGAGACCATTTTTCTAGCTGGGCACTGGAGCCAGGTGCGTGACTGATTCGTTCAACAAATGCTTCCAACCACGTGAAAGGAACAATGGTAAACATTGCAGGGAGAGGTGAAGAATATAAATAATAAAAGATCGTTGCATACATACTATGTGCCAAAGCCTCTGATGAGGACTTTATCTTATACCTCCATTATCTCATTTGTGAGGTACATGTTATTTCCCCTATTTTATGGAAGAGGAAATGCGGCCCAGAGAGGAAACTTACTTAAGGTTATGCATCTAGGGAGTAGGTGTGCTACTTTATAAAAATAGCTGCATTCCTTTGTTTTCTTCCCTTGCACTATGACTCTGCAGCCTTTCTCACTCAGAAGGAGAATCTGTTTCCCCACCCACTCGAATCTGAGTTGTCCTGTGATTTGCTTTGGTCAAAAGAATGTGGTAAAGGGTGAGTCAGTTTTTCACCATTTAAAAAAGTGTTTGCTGTGGGTTTGTCACATATGGCCTTTATTATGCTGAGATATATTCCTTCTATGTTTACTTTCCGGAGACTTTTTATCATAAATGGGTGTTGAATGTTGTCAAAAGCTTTTTATGCATCTCTTTAGAAGGTATTATGGTTTTTATCTTTCAGTTTGTTAACATGGTGTATCACATTGATTGATTTGTGTATTTTGAAGAATCCTTGCATCCCTGGGATAAAGCCCACTTGATCATGATGTATGATCCTTTTAATGTGTGGTTGGATTGTTTGCTAGAATTTTGTTGAAGATTTTTGCATCTATATTCATCAGTGATATTGACCTGTAGTTTTCTTTTTTGTGTGTGGCATCTTTATCTTGCTCTGGTATCAGGGTGATTATGGCTTCATGATAACTTAAAGGGGTGGGATGGGGTGGGAGACAGGAGTGGGGTTCAAGAGGGAGGGGACATATGTATACCTATGGCCAATTCAAGTTGATGTATGGCAGAAACCAATAAATATTGTAAAGCAATTATTGTCCAATTAAAAATAAATATCTGACTGGAAAAAAAAAAGGTGAGTCAGTTCAATGCCTAGACCTCAAGATGGCATGCATGCCTCTTTCTGCTCTTTCTTGAAACCGTGCTTCTGGGCTAGCCAACTAGAAGAGGAAATCTCCAGAATGAAGCAGATATGAATCTCCCTGCTGAGCCCATCCCAGACCAGGCAGCCCCCAGCTGACCTACTAAAGTGTCAGTATATGAGCAAGCCCAGCTAAAGTCACCCAAACTCAGTCCAGAGCAGCAGAATCACCAATCCTCCTGTAGACCTGTAGGAAGTAACAAGTGGTGGTGGTTGTAACCCACTAAGTTTCAAGGTGGTTTGTTACACAGCAGGAGCTAACTGATATAATAGAAGAGCCAGTGTCTGAAGTCAGTTTGACTGATGACTAAGTCCTATGACTGGAAGAGGGGCTGGAAAATGTGGTCTAGCCATGTGCTCAGGAGAAAGAAAAACTCGATTTGGTGAGTCCGCAGTTAGTCTCTGCCACACATGCCCTCTGGTTTCATACCACTCGTCCAGCTTGAAACTGCAATAATGGTGGGAGAAATCTTTAATGCTTTCAAGTGAGGGAATGACACTGTTATATTTGGGTGTTTGAAAGATCGCTATGGAGGAGGTGTGATGGGTGGATGGATTAGAGTGAGATTGCAGACAGGAGACAGTTTGTTTTGGCAAGGGATGTTAGAACAGGAAACTGTAGCATGGGGCAGGAAGATTAAAGAAGAAGGGACATTCAGAAACTGTTTAAATAGTACTGTCACTAACTGACATTTGGATGTGCAAAAGAAAAGACATGTCTTGGATGGATCTTAGATTTTGGCTTGCCTACTTGGGAAAATGGTAGCATCTGATAAAGGAAGTAGGAAAAGCAGGCTTGGAGGGGGAGTTTGGTTTCAGGTCTATGAAGACTGAGGAACTTATGAGACCTCTAGATGGCACTGGGTAGGAAACAGTCAAATATCTCTCTCCAGCTTTAGAAAAAGCTGTGGGCTGTAGAGATAGAGCTGGTGTCATCAGTGTATGAACTGGTAATTGGAGTTATCACAGTTCTCAGCAGTGGGCAATAGAATCTACTCTTAACTTAAGTAAAAAAGCCTTTGAAGAAAAAGTAAAAGCCTTTAAGATATTTTGGTAGTCCACAGAATCTCCAGAAGGTCTTGACAACTAGGTTTTGAGGCTATGTAAACAGGAATCAGGAGAAGGCAATGGCAACCCACTCCAGTACTCTTGCCTGGAAAATCCCATGGACAGAGGAGCCTGGTAGGCTGTAGTCCATGGGGTCTCGAAGAGTTGGATACAACTGAGTGACTTCACTTTCACTTTTCACTTTCATGCATTGGAGAAAGAAATGGCAACCCATTCCAGTGTTCTTGCCTGGAGAATCCCAGGGACGGCGGAGCCTGGTGGGCTGCTGTCTATGGGGAGGCACAGAGTCGGACACAACTGAAGCGACTTAGCAGCAGCAGCAAACAGGAATAAAAGTAGCCAGGAGACACCATCTAACTCCCACAGCTACTGCCTCACACAGCACAGCACCCCTGACACTGAGCACAGGACTTAATAGAGCCTCCTCCAGAAATGTCCTGAAGAACCAAGAGCTTATGCCTGCAGCTCACTGAAAGAGACAGTCTCCTCCCTTGCAGTGGCTGCCTCTCTGTCCATTTCCACCTCATTCAGCAAGAACCTGGGAACCTTCACCACAGGGGAATCTGGGAAATGTAGTTTTAGCTTTCTATATTCTGTAGTTCAAGGACGTGGACTGAGAGTTGGAATGTGTATAAATGTGCCAGTGCATGGTCCCCACCTCCCCACCCAACATAAGCATAGGGGTAATCACACGGGAGAATTCCACAGTGAGGAACAGGAGAAGAAACACTCTGGGGAGTAGCCAATAAAGTCTCTTTTTCACTTAAACTAGATTGACCTGAGTATCTGTTATTTGTGATCTAAATAGGCCTGATTAATAGGGTACCTGAGTTTTATAGAAATGCCATCCTTCCCACCCAGTGTACCCAATGTCATCCCGTCAATATGCCGTGTGTCCCCTTACATGATTAACAATGGAGCCAGGGGAGGACCCTAAGCAGAGGCATCTAGACACTTTTAATTAAGTTCTAGGATACTTCTTGACTATCCATTTACAAATTCATGTGATATTACACGATTTGTTTATATACTTATGCAGTCAAGCACAGGGCTTGAATCCCAAGAAGACCAGTACAGAGTGACAATTGCATTAAATCAACAACCTACTAGTTTGAAGTTTGAATACATGCACAGATGTGGCACAAAGAGTTTTATTTCTGGACCTGGGCAAAAAACCAACCAATCAAAACACATGTGTTATTCTGGAAGCACAAGCTGTACTCTGTGTTTAGGAGTGATGTACATCACATTTGAATGCCTTTGGTGGGTTTTAGATGTACTTTTAAAACATTTTTGGATGTGGACCATTTTTAAAGTCTTTATTGACTTTGTTGCAATATTGCTTCTGCTTTTATGTATTGGTTTTTTGGCCACAAAGCACATGGGATCTTAGCTTCTCAACCAGGGATGAAACCTGCACCCCCTGCGCTGGAAGGTAAAGTCTTAACCACTGGACCACCAGGGAAGTCCCAATTTTCAATGTATTTTTAAATGAAAGTTGACTCAATGTGTGTAGAACTTTTGGCATATCTCTTCAAAACCTCACAGTTATGCAGAATACAATTTGGACATGGATGGCTCACACTGTTTTTTCCTAGCTTCATCAAAATGGACCAACTCCTTCTTTTTACGGGTTGGATTGTGTCCTCTAAAGAAAGGTGTCCTGGAGTGCTACCCTCTAAATCTCAGAAAGTGAACTTATTTTGGACATATGGTCTTTACCAAGGTAATCAAGTTAAATAAAGTCATTAAAATGAGCTTTAATTACATATGACTGGTGTCTTCACAAAAAGGGGAAATTTGGAGGCAGAGACAAACATGCACAGATAGAAGACCATGCGAAGACATGGAGAGAGACCTCCATAAGGAGAAGGACTGGAGTGATGGATATCACTGGAGCTACAGGAAGCTAGGAGAAAGACATGGACCAGGTTATTCCTTACATCTTTCAGTAGGAACCAAAACTAATACCACCTTGGTTTGGGGCTTCTGACCTCTAAGACAGTGAGCCTATAAATTGCTATTGTTTTTATCTTTCAGTTTGTTTATGTGGTATATCACATTGATTGATTTGTGTATACTGAAGAATCCTTGCATCCCTGGAATAAGGCCCACTTGATCCTTACTGTATGATCCTTTTTATGTATTGCTGGATTCTGTTTGCTAGAATTTTGTTGGGGATTTTGTATGTTTGTTCATCAGTGGTATTGGCCTGTAGTTTTCTTTTTTTCTGACATCTTTGCTGGTTTTGGTATCAGGGTACTGGCAGCCTTGTAGAACGAGTTCAGAACTTTTCCTTCTTCTGCAATTTTCTGAAAGAGTTTGAGCAGTGTAGGTGTTAGCTCTTCTCTAAACTTTTGGTAGAGTTCACCTGTGAAGCCATCTGGCCCTGGGCTTTTATTTGTTGGAATATTTTTGGCTCTTATAGGATAACACAGGCAGCAACTTGACATAAATCATAGCAAGATCCTCTATGACTCACCTCCTAGAATAATGGAAATAAAAACAAAGATAAACAAGTGGGACCTAGTTAAACTTAAAACCTTTTGCACAGCAAAGGAAACTATAAACAGGGTAAAAAGACAACCCTCAAAATGGGAGGAAATAAGAGCAAATGAAACAACTGGCAATGGATTAATCTCCAAAATATACAGGGAACTCATACAGCTCAATAACCCAATCAAAAAGTAGGCACTATGCCTAAAGACATTTCTCCAAAGAAGACATACAGATGGCTAATAAACACATGAAAAGATGCTCAACATCGCTGATTATTAGAGAAATGCAAAGCAGAACTATAGTGAGATATCACTTCACACTGGTCAGAATGGCCATCATCAAAAAATTTACAAACAAAAAATGCTGGAGAGAGTGTGGAGAAAAGGGAGACCTTTTGCACTTTTGGTGCAAATGTAAATTGGTACAGCCACTATAGAAAACAGTATGGAGATTCCTTAAAAAGCTAGGAATAAAACTACCATATGACCCAACAATCCCACTACTGGGCATATACCCTGAGGAAACTATAATGGAAAAACACTCAATATCCCAATGTTCCTGGCAGCACTATTAACAATAACCAGGGCATGGAAATGACCTAGATGTCCATCGACAGATAAATGGATAAAGAAGTTGTGGTATGTATATACAATGGGATATTACTCAGGCATAAAAAGAAATGCATCTGAGTCACTTGTAATGAGGTGGATGAGCCTAGAGCCTATTATACAGAATGAAGTAAGTCAGAAAAAGAAAAACAAGTGTTGTATGTTAACACATATATATGGAATCTAGAAAGATAGTACTGATGAACCTATTTGCATGGCAGCAGTGGAGATGCAGACATAGAGAACAGGCTTGTGGACCCAGTAGGGGAAGGAGAGGGAGGGACTAATTGAAAGAATAACACTGAAACATATATATTACCGTATGTAAAATAGATAGCCAGTGGGATCTTGCCTGTGACAACCTAGAGGGGTAGGTTGGATGGAGAAAGGGATGGGAGGGAGGTTCAGGAGGGAGGGAACATATGTATACCTATGGCTGACTCATGTTGATGTATGGCAGAAACTAACATAACATTAGTTAAATTATTAATTAACATTAAAATATTAAAAATTACTATTGTTTTAAGCCACCTGATTTGTGGTACTTTGTTATGGCAGCCACAGGAAACTAATGCACACTTACTGATGAGAAGATCACAGACTAAGAAAGAATGAGACATTTTTACACCAGGTACAGTGTGGTTCAGTTATTTATTTATTTATTTATTTTTGGTTTAATGGCATGATACGTAGTGTTAGTCACGCAGTCATGTCCAACTCTTTGTGATCCCATGGACTGTAGCCCATCAAGCTCCTCTCTCCATGGAATTTTCCAGGCAAGAACACTGGAGTGGGTAGCCATTCTTTTCTCCAGGGGGTCTTCCTGACCCAGGGATCAAACTCAGGTCTCCTGCATTGCAGGTGGATTCTTAATTATCTGAGCCACCAGGGAAGCTCCTTAATGGCATGAAAGTGATAGCTATTGAATACCAGCATGCATGTTTCCTTCCTCTCCAAGCAGTAACAGTCCTGAAAGCTGGACCTAGAAGCTTGTATTTCATCTCAGGAAAGGGTCTGATAAGGACCGGGTGACGTTGTTTTATCTGCAGTTGTTGTAGGTCGTGTCCCTGTTGTCTATGCCACAGATGCCAACATCTCACATAATTTGTTGATTCCCTATTGTTGGTTTCTCTGTGTCATGGGAGTTGTCACCTGGCTTATGCTTTGCTTTTTATCATCATTATTGCCTCTACTCTGTCATCTTTCCAACTCTAAATCAAAGGGAAGCGTGTCTTCTCTCATCTGGGAAGTATTCCAGATGCATATTATTAGGATGGAGAAGCACTTGACATTTCAGATCATCAGGAGGGCCTCTTAATCAGTTTCAGCTGAACTTTGATACTTTCGTAGGACTCTGGGGGCAAATAAGCAAGTGAAATGGAGATTTAGCAAAGTTCACTGGTGCAGTTGCCCTCAGACAGAGTCACAGCTGCTACCCCAAGACAGGCATGCTGGCTCTCTCCCAGGAATGAGCATCTGTCTCAGTGTGGCAAAACTGGTTGTCATTCTTCCCCCCAGCATCTTCTGCCTTTGGGGGAATTGTGGTGTAGATTAAATCTCTGCCCCTGGACTTTTCCACCTCCCCTGACTGCCACCCCCTTCATCCACATCAGGCTTCTGTCTCTTCTGACTCTCAGTGAGCCTCCCTCAATCAGGCTCACCCCTCACACGTAGTTTTCTGTATCCCCAGACCCCTACTCTCCCACCAAGCCCTAGGAAGGCTGTTCATCTGTTATCGCATTTACATTTTGAAGGAGGGAAGGCTCAGGGCAAATGGAACTCTTCTAGTAAGGGTTTGTTTCATGCTCATTCTGTGCTCAGAGAAGGCAATGGCACTCTACTCCAGCACAATTTCCTGGAAAATCCCATGGACAGAGGAGCCTAGTAAGCTGCAGTCCAAGGGGTCGCTAGGAGTCGGACACGACTGAGCGACTTCCCTTTCACTTTTCACTTTCATGCATTGGAGAAGGAAATGGCAACCCACTCCAGTGTTCTTGCCTAGAGAATCCCAGAGACGGGACAGCCTGGTGGGCTTCTGTCTATGGGGTTGCACAGAGTCGGACACGACTGAAGCGACTTAGCAGCAGCAGCAGCAGCAGCATCCTGTACTGGACAGTGTGGCTGCTCATTCTTTCTAGTCCTGCAGAGTAGTGTGGAAAGAAGCATGGAAGAAAAAACTGTAGAAAGCTGGGGAAGAGGGTAAGGAACCCAAGTCAGAATAGCTGACAGAAGGGGGAAGGATGCTGGCCAGTACTTCCAAGAGGCTTGAATCCAAGTAGTGTGGACATCATTAAGGTCTGTTGTAGGTAGAGAATGGAGTTGAGAAATCTCATCCTATTAAGTGACTGTCTTCTTAGTCTAACTGTAAGACAATCTTGTTTCTTTTGTGTCAACCTGTTTCTGGATTTTGTTGGAGTATTCAAGCATAGCATTTTTTTTTAATTCCAGTTTTATTGAGATACAATTGATAAAGAGCTCTATATAAGTTCAAGGTGTATAGCATAATGATTTGACTTATATACATCATGAAATGATTATCCAAGTAAGTTTAGGGAATATCTATCATCTCATATAGATTACAAATTTTTTTAATAAAATTTTTTTCCTCATGATGGGAACTTTTAGGATTTAGCCTCAGTAACGTGGAACCTGGAATGTCAGGTCCATGAATCAAGGCAAATTGGAAGTGGTCAAACAAGAGATGGCAGAGTAAATGTCGACATTCTAGGAATCAGCGAACTAAAATGGACTGGAATGGGTGAATTTAACTCAGATGACCATTATATCTACTACTGCGGGCAGGAATCCCTTAGAAAAAATGGAGTAGCCATCATGGTCAACAAAAGAGTCCGAAATGCAATACTTGGATGCAATCTCAAAAATGACAGAATGATCTCTGTTCGTTTCCAAGGCAAACCATTCAATATCACAGTAATCCAAGTCTATGCCCCAACCAGTAACGCTGAAGAAGCTGAAGTTGAATGGGTCTCTGAAGACCTACAAGACCTTTTAGAACTAACACCCAAAAAAGATGTCCTTTTCATTATAGGGGACTGGAATGCAAAAGTAGGAAGTCAAGAAACACCTGGAGTAACAGGAAAATTTGGCCTTGGAATACGGAATGAAGCAGGGCAAAGACTAATAGAGTTTTGCCAAGAAAATGCACTGGTCATAACAAACACCCTCTTCCAACAACACAAGAGAAGACTCTATACATGGACATCACCAGATGGTCAACACCAAAATCAGACTGATTATATTCTTTGCAGCCAAAGATGGAGAAGCTCTACACAGTCAGCAAAAACAAGACCAGGAGCCGACTGTGGCTCAGATCATGAACTCCTTATTGCCAAATTCAGGCTTAAATTGAAGAAAGTAGGGAAAACCACTAGACCATACAGGTATGACCTAAATCAAATCCCTTATGATTATACAGTGGAAGTGAGAAATAGATTTAAGGGCCTAGATCTGATAGATAGAGTGCCTGATGAACCATGGAATGAGGTTCGTGACATTGTACAGGAGACAGGGATCAAGACCATCCCCGTGGAAAAGAAATGCAAAAAAGCAAAATGGCTGTCTGGGGAGGCCTTACAAATAGCTGTGAAAAGAAGAGAAGTGAAAAGCAAAGGAGAAAAGGAAGGATATAAGCATCTGAATGCAGAGTTCCAAAGAATAGCAAGAAGAGATAAGAAAGCCTTCTTCAGCAATCAATGCAAAGAAATAGAGGAAAACAACAGAATGGGAAAGACTAGAGATCTCTTCAAGAAATTTCGAGATACCAAGGGAACATTTCATGTAAAGATGGGCTCGATAAAGGACAGAAATGGTATGGACCTAACAGAAGCAGAAGATATTAAGAAGAGATGGCAAGAATACACAGAAGAACTGTACAAAAAAGATCTTCACAACCCAGATAATCACGATGGTGTGATCACTGACCTAGAGCCAGACATCCTGGAATGTGAAGTCAAGTGGGCGTTAGGAAGCATCACTACGGACAAAGCTAGTGGAGGTGATGGAATTCCAGTTGAGCTATTCCAAATCCTGAAAGATGATGCTGTGAAAGTACTGCAGTCAATATGCCAGCACATTTGGAAAACTCAGCAGTGGCCACAGGACTGGAAAAGTCAGTTTTCATTCCAATCCCAAAGAAAGGCAATGCCAAAGAATGCTCAAACTACCGCACAATTGCACTCATCTCACACGCTAGTAAAGTAATGCTCAAAATTCTCCAAGCCAGGCTTCAGCAATATGTGAACCATGAACTTCCAGATGTTCAAGCTGGTTTTAGAAAAGGCAGAGGAACCAGAGATCAAATTGCCAACATCCTCTGGATCATGGAAAAAGCAAGAGAGTTCCAGAAAAACATCTATTTCTGCTTTGTTGACTATGCCAAAGCCTTTGACTGTGTGGATCACAATAAACTGTGGAAAATTCTGAAAGAGATGGGAATACCAGACCACCTGACCTGCCTCTTGAGAAATTTGTATGCAGGTCAGGAAGCAACAGTTAGAACTGAACATGGAACAAATAGGAAAAGGAGTACGTCAAGGCTGTATATTGTCACCCTGCTTATTCAACTTATATGCAGAGTACATCATGAGAAACGCTAGACTGGAAGAAACACAAGCTGGAATCAAGATTGGTGGGAGAAATATCAATAACCTCAGATATGCAGATGACACCACCCTTATGGCAGAAAGTGAAGAGGAACTCAAAAGCCTCTTGATGAAAGTGAAAGTGGAGAGTGAAAAAGTTGGCTTAAAGCTCAACATTCAGAAAACTAAGATCATGGCATCCGGTCCCATCACTTCATGGGAAATAGATGGGGAAACAGTGGAAACAGCGTCAGACTTTATTTTTTTGGGCTCCAAAATCACTTCAGATGGTGACTGCAGCCATGAAATTAAAAGACGGTTACTCCTTGGAAGGAAAGTTATGACTAACCTAGATAGCACATTCAAAAGCAGAGACATTACTTTGCCAACAAAGGTCCGTCTAGTCAAGGCTATGGTTTTTCTGTGGTCATGTATGGATGTGAGAGTTGGACTGTGAAGAAGGCTCAGCGCCAAAGAATTGATGCCTTTGAACTGTGGTGTTGGAGAAGACTCTTGAGAGTCCCTTGGACTGCAAGGAAATCCAACCAGTCCATTCTGAAGGAGATCAGTCTTGGGGTTTCTTTGGAAGGAATGATGCTAAAGCTGAAACTCCAGGACTTTGGCCACCTCATGCAAAGAGTTGACTCATTGGAAAAGACTCTGATGCTGGGAGAGATTGGGGGCAGGAGGAGAAGGGGACGACAGAGGATGAGATGGCTGGATGGCATCACTGCCTCGATGGACGTGAGTCTCAGTGAAGTCCGGGAGTTGGTGATGGACAGGGAGGTCTGGTGTGCTGCGAATCATGGGGTCGCAAAGAGTTGGACACGACTGAGCAACTGAACTGAACTGAACTCAGTAACGTTTATATACTAGTTATATAAATCATGTTATACATTATTTATTTGTAACTGGAAGTTTGTTCCTTTTCAATGTTTTCATCCAATTCCCCTTCCACTGAACTCCTGCCTCTGGTGACAACAAATCTGATCTCTTTTTCCTGAGTTTGTTTGTTTATTTTTAAAGTATAATGGACCTACAACCCTATGTTAGTTCCTGGTATACAAAATAGTGATTCAATATTTCTCTACATCCCAAAATGATCACCACAGTAAGTCTAGTTACCATCTGTCACCATACAAAGAGTTTACATAATTATTGAATATATTCCCCACACTGTACCTTCATACCTGTGACTTATTTACTTGTAACGGAAAGTTTGTGCCTCTTAACCTCCCTCACCTGTTCTCTCATTCCCCTTCCCCTCTCTCCTCAGGCAACCACCTGTTTCTTCTCTGTATCTATGACTTCATTTCTGTTTGGTTGTATGTGTTCATTTGTTTTTTTTAGATTCCACATATAAGTGAAATCATACAGTATTTGTCTTTATGAGTTAGCATAACACCTTTCAGGTTCATACATGTTGCTGCAAATGGCAAAATGTTATACTTTTATATATCTGAGGAATACTCCAGAGTGTGTGTGTGAGTGTGTGTGTGAGTGTGTGTGTGTGAGATTGTATGTGTGTGTGTGTGTGTATGTGTGTATGTGAGTGTGTGTGTGTGTGTGTGTGTATCACATCTTTATCCATTCATCTTTTGATGGACACATACATTGCTTGCATGTCTTGGCTGTTGTAAATAATTCTGCAGTGAACATAGAAGTGCAGGTAGTTTTTTGAATTAATGTTTTTGTTTTCTTTGGATAAATAACCAGAGGGGAATTGCTGGATTGTATCATAGCTCTATGTTTAATTTTTAGGAAAAGTCTCCGTACTGTTTTCCAAAGTGGCTACACTGGTTTACATTCCCACCAACAGTGCATGAGGGTTCCCTTTTCTCCACATCCTCACAATGCTTATTATTTGTTGTATTTTTTATTCATTTATTTTTTAATTGAAGGAAAATTGCTGTACAGAATTTTGTCATTTTCTGTCAAACACCAACATGAATCAGCTATAAGTGTAATTGTCTTTTTGATTCAAGAGTAGCTTCATTTCAAGGGAGCACAGTTAAGCTGTTGGTGCAGTTGACTGGAAAATGCATTTTGCCCAAAGAGGTCAGTCTGTCAGGGACTTCTTTTTACAGAAACTTTCTGTTAAAACAAAAATTTCTTATAGAAGAAGTATAAGACAATTTCTTAAAAATAATATTTTTTAATGGGGTATATTACATCCTGCTAATGAGAAAGACCAAGCAGAAAAAGCAGGATTGACATGCAGGAACGAGTGGGATTGTGGCAGCTGTGATGTCCTTGCATAGATTATAAAAGAGGAGTAAGTTTAAGAAAGGACCCATTAGAGATCCTGGAAATAAAAAACACAAATGTTAAAACCACCACCTCATTTTCTAAGAGACTAGAAGAATGAACAGTTATGAACAGCCAGCAGGATGTCAGACTGAGATTCGCCCAGAACACAGCACAAAGGGAGAAAAATGCAAACTCTCAAAGCAAAGTGAAGCAATGTGGACCAGAGGTAACAGGAGAAACAGGAAAAAGAATAGAGGGGTGAAGAGCAGGTGACATGGGAAGGCTTCACAGCTGAAGTTTTCATGGAGTGAATGAGGTCATGTATTCTCAGACTAAACTCGCTTCCAGCTTCCTCTCAGAGCTGGATAATAATAATAGTGGTAGTAGTAATAGTACAAGTAGTAGTAGGAACAACTCATATGTTGAAATATCACAGTGACATTTCAGTTTTCAAGAATAAAGACAAAAATTGAAAAATTGAAAGGTGGGTTTAACTCTGTCCATGGAATTCTCCAGGCAAGGGAGTGGGTTGCTGTTTTCTTCTCCAGGGGATCTTTCAGACCCAGGGATCCAACCTGTGTCTCCTGCATTGCAGGCAGATTCTTTACTGTCTGAGGCACCAGGGAAGCTGATTTTTTATTTTTCAAAGGAAATGCTTAATGAATATCTGATTCAAATAATCGATTCATATCCTAATCCTTCTTGTCACACCTGGGCTGGAAGTGAATGCGGACCAATAATCTTACTTCGCTTTTTTTGTTGTTGGTGGTAAGACTTTCCTGAAAGGTGATGAACCCAGCTGACTGGCTCACTCCACCAAGGACCAGGGAGCCCCTGCCAGGATCATTAGTGTTTGTTACTCAGACACAATCTTTTCTTAACAATGCTCCCAACACACCTGTGCTTCTCTCATTTGATTGGTGTGTGGCCTCTCTCAACCCAATTAATCTTAGGGGGAAGGGTGGGCGATGAGTTAGATAATGAATGTTGAGCAAAAATAGCCTTTAGAGGGCTGACTTTGCATCTTGACTGATAATACATTCTTGGCTCCCAAATGCCTGTAGTAGACTTTCTTTTGAGCCATTCCTTTTTCAGGTAAAGCTCTGTGTTTTTCTCTTTCCTTTCTTTCCCCTTCCCTCTTCATCTCTCCCACTCCATCTCCAGTCTCTTTCTTTCTTTATCCAGGGAGTGGATGGGGTGCTTATCGCTTGAGGAATCTGGCGCCCAGCTCTCTTGTTCAGGGGCCTTTGAAAGTCCTAGCCATTCAGACAAGGTGCTTGGTTGGCATGTGGCCCTGATTGCCCTGGAGCAGCTGGCAGAGAACTATTCTGCAGGTCAGGCCACTCTCCCCCACCAACATCCCACCTGGGCCAGCCTGACCTGCTCCTGAAAGGGGCCTTTGTGGATGGGTTCCATGCACAAAGCTCCAGCATAAGTTTACACCATACTGAAATCCCTTCAGCACTAACTCACTTGATCTGAGAAGCCAAGTGAGATCCTTTGCCCTGGTACATTGTTCCTCCCTTATTTTACTTAATTATTTTGTTTTCACAAATACAAAGAGCTTCCTAAATGCCAAGGTCTGTTCTGAGCATGTTTATTTATCGAATCCTCTTAAAAACCCAATGAGACAAATACAGACATACCTTAGAGATTTTGTGCCTTCAGTGCCAAACCACTCCCAATAAAGTGAATGAGGAAAGTCACATGAATCTTTTGGTTTCCCAGTGCATATAAAAACTGTGTTTACACTCTACAGTAGTGTTGCACTTAAGTGTGTAATAGTATTATATCTTAAAACATATATATATACAGAAAGTCCCCTACATACAAATGAGTTCCATTCCAAGGGCTTGTTCGTAAGTCCAATTTGTAAGTCCAGCAAAGTTAGCCTAGGTACCCAACTATTAATAACATAACTGGCCACATAGTACTGTACTGTAATAGGTTTATAATACCTTTCACACAAATAATACATACAAAACACAAAAAATAAAACATTTTAAATATTACAATACAGCCCCTTGAAAAGTACAACAGTGTAGTTCAATAGCTGGCATACAGAGGCTGGTATCGAATGAACAGGCTGGAAGTTGCTGACTTGAGGAGGGAGAGGAGGAGGTGGGAGATGGTAGAATGGAAGGATTGTCAGCAATAGGAGATGGAGGGCAAGCTGCAGCTTCACTCGTGCCTGACGTCGATGGAACACACGTTCACATCTTTGAAAGTTTGCAAATTGAAAGTTCGTATGTAGGAGACTTGCTGTACTTTAATTTTAAAATACTTTATTGCTAAAAATGTTAACCATCGTCAGAGCCTTCAGTGAGTCATAATCACTTGCTGGTGGAGGGTTTGAAATATTTTGAGAATTACCAAAATGTGACACAGAGACACAAAGTGAGCAGATGCTGTTGGAAAATGGCACCAGAAGATTTACTCCATGCAGGGTCACCACAGACCTTCAATTTGTAAAAAAAAATAAACAACAACAACAACAAACACAGTATCTGCTAAATGCAATAAACTGATGTAAACTTTTCCCATATTATGATTGCACAGTAGAGGCAGAGGGAAGTTACTGACCTGTGCAAACAACAGCAGATAGTAAGTGCTGGAGGCACGCTTAGAACCAAGACACTGGATTCAGAAGCTCCTGCATTTAACCTGCCCACTCTACCCCTGGGTCCTCTTTAGTTTGGTCAGAACCTCTGGAGGCTTGGCTGTCTTCCTCTACAACTGGGGTGGCTTTGGAACAGGCATCCATTTCCACTCATTCTTTCTCTGAGGTTTTCAGAGAAGGCTTTCTAATACTAAATATTGTGCAACTTGCTGAGACAGTATTTCTGACCCGATCTTGCCTTTGCAGGGAGTTATCGGTGAATGAGTTTGGTCTGAAGGGGGTCTGCTCCCCTATTCTTCCAGAGCTCTGAAATGCCCCTGGCACTTGGAGCCAACACAGGGGAAAGGGAAGGGGTCGGAGAGGGAGAACAAGCTCCAGGTCCAGGCAGTGATTCACTTGCTAGATGACTTTCTGAAATGTCCTTTCGTCTCCAGGGCTGGTGTTCATGTCTGCAAAAATGGGGACACCACTATTTTAGGTAGCAGCCTCAAGAGTGTAATGAAGGAAGCAACTAATATTTATGAAGGACATATGTTGGTGCACTAGATATTTTTACATTTCTCCACCTGAAGTTTGCAATAACCATAAGATAACCTAGAGGGGTGGGATGGGGAGTGAGATGGAAGGCAGGTTCAAGAGGGAGGAGATATATGTATACCTATGGATGATTCATGTTGAGGTTTGACAGAAAACAACAAAATTCTGTAAAGCAATTATCCTTCAATTAAAAAATAAATACATTAAAAAAAATCATGATCATTTGGGCTTTCCTAGCAGCTCAGTGGTAAAGAATCTGCCTGCCAAGGCAGGAGACATGGGTTGGATCCTTGATCTGGGAAGATCCCACAGGCCACGGAACAGCTAAGCCCATGTGCCATGACTACTGAGTGTCTGCTCTAAAGCCCAAAAGCCACAACTACTGAAGCCCCACACCCTAGAGCCCGTGCTCTGAAACAGGAAAAGCCATCACAGTGAGAACCCCATGCACCATGACTAGGGAGTAACCCCCACTTTCTGCAACTAGAGAAAAGCCCACGTAGCATTGAAGACCCAGCACAGCCAAAAATAAATAAATAAAAATTTTAAAAAATCATGATCATCAATAGCAAAGTATTTTACAAAATTAAATGCTCTGCAAATATAAGGAGTTGTTCAAATAGAAACACATATTATACTAAGTGATGCACAAAGCAGATCTGCCTCGAGAAGGGAGTGCAAGATGAAATGTCTAGTACCTGCTCACAGTAAGGGCTCAATAAATATTTTAAAGTGGAGAATAGGGAACAGCTTCAGTGTGCAACCAATTAAGTTGTAAGACCCTTCCTAACTGTGTACTTAGGACTGAAGGCTACCCTTATTACCCTGCAATCATTTGCCTTCACTCCTTTTATCCTCTCTTTTGTATTTTATTTGAATTAATTGCCCACTTCTGAGATCTGTAACATTTTTCAGTCTTAGTTTTTGTTATGAGAACATGTTTGTGAGTTTAAGAAATGAAGCTTTTCAAGCAGAAGAGATGGAGATTTCAAGCTAAAGGAAAGATTCACATCTCTGAATTCAATGAATGAATAATTGATTCAGAGTCCAAGGCCTTCTGGAAAATGGCCTTCACTAGAACCAAAATGTTGTCCGATAACCCAGTAAACTTAGGTACAATTCATTATGTGCTAAAGTAATTTTAGAAGCCATTATTCCATTCCGGCAGTAAATGCAGCTCAAAGTGGTATGAATTCCCCATTAAGATGATGTGGTGGGGAAAGTAAAGAATCTTTTTGTGCAGTCAATTTATTTTAGTGTCCCAAATGTTCATAGCAATAGGAGCAAGCATGGTTGCAGCTACCATTGTGGTTGGCCTCCTGTCATGGAGGGAAATGAATGGGCCTCTCCTTAACCACCAACCTGTGCTCCTTCCAGGACAGAGGGTCCATCAATTTTCTCCAAAGAGTGCAACAGAACCCATATTTGGATGCATGGCAAATTAAACTTTCAAAAGAAAACCAAAGATAGAAGCTTTACCCATTTATTTTATGGGTTGTTGCTATTTTTAAAAAAATTGAATACATTTGACATGCAACATTGTGTAAGTTTAAAGTGTATAACCTGTCCCTTTGATCCATTTATTTGTTGTAATGTGGTTGCTGATGTAATAATCTTTATTCCATTAGATAATTATAGTACAATATTGTCTCTTGTTCATTAACCTGTGCATTAGATCATGATGGCTTATTTACTGTTAATATAAGTGTGTGCTCAGTTGCTTCAGTTATGTGCGACTCTTTGCGACCCTGTGGACTGTAGCCCTCCAGGCTCCTCAGTCCATGGGATTCTCCAGGCAAGAATACTGGAGTTGAACAAAAAGAGTGGCCATGCTTTTCTAAAAGGGGCTCTTCCCAACCCAGGATTTGAACCCACATCTCCTGCATTGCAGGCAGATTCTTTACCCACTGAGCCACCAGGGAAGCCCATTAATAAGTATGATTTTGTAAACTTAAATGTCATCACTCTTTTGAAGGAGAAAGGCTGGGAGTGGAGTAGTGTAGGTAAGACTAGTTAAAACATTCTTGACATTTTTCCCTTTTGAAATATTTGCTTGTTTTATTAAACTTAAGGTTTCTTTCCCATTTCACTTTAATTTCTTCATTATTTTCTAATCACCAGAAACTACTTCTTTACTGTTATTCTTCCTCCTCACAAACAAATAGAACAATTCTGTTCTATGCCTTGTATAGGATGTGCCAAGAATCATTTGTTACACCTGCCCTCTGAAGAAGAACTCTCAGAGGTGTAGAGAAAGGGTTAGTGCAGGTGACTTTAATCTTCAAAGGAAGATCATCCAATTATATGGCTGGTTTGATCTCCTTCCATCTTTGTTGTTCAGTCCCTAAGTCGTGTCCGACTCTTTTTGACCCCACGGACTGCAGCACGCCAGGCTTCCCTGTCCTTCACTATTTCCTGGAGTTTGCTCAAACTCATGTCCATTGAGTTGATGATGCCATCCAACCATCTCATCCCCTGTCGTCCCCTTCTCCTGCCCTCAATCTTTCTGAGCATGAGGATCTTTTCCAAAGAGTTGGCTCTTCACATCAGATGGCCAAAGTATTGGAGCTTCAGCTTCAGCATTAGTCCTTCCAATGACTATTCAGGATTGATTTCCTTTAGAATTGACTGGTTTGATCTCCTTGCAGTCCAATGGACTTTCAAGGGTCTTCTCCAGCACCACAGTTGTTCAAAAGCATCAATTCTTTGGTGCTCAGCCTTATTTATAGTCCAACTCTCACATTTGTACATGACTACTGAAAAAACCATAGCTTTGACTATGTGCACCTTTGTCAGCAAAGTGATGTCTCTGCTTTTTAATACATTGTGTAGGTTTGTCATAGCTTTTCTTCCAAAGAGCAAGAATCTTTTAATTACATGTCTGCAGTTACCGTCCACAGTGATTTTAGAGCCCAAGAAAAAAAAGCCTGTCACTATTTCCATTTTTCCCCATCTATTTGCCATGAAGTGATCGGACCAGATGCCATGGTCTTAGTTTTTTGAATGTTGAATTTTAAGCCTTGCATCTTCATTCTTTCTAAATAAAAATTTCCAACTTAGTTTGTTGTAAAGATTTTCTAAAATAGAAATGATACATTGCAGTGGTAAAAACAGGATTTTTCTCTATAACTAACATTACTTGAACACATTATTCTATTGGTAAACACATTATCTAATTAAAATTCCTTTCAAAGATAAGCAAGCATTACTGCATGGGCAGTATATACTCACACTTAAAATTAATGAGAAAGCAATGGAATAATTACAGAATCCAGTCCACATCCATCTATGTTTTCATTTCTTTTGGTGCTCTAACTGTAAAAGAAAATTTGGAAAATACAAGTGTTACAGAACTAAACCTGGATCTACGTATGTGACATGCAGCAAAGCCAATCGACTGACACTGGATTGTGGTGAAGGGAAATACAGCATTTATTTCAGGGCCAGGCAAGGAGAATGAGCAACACATACTCAAAAGACCCAATGCCTTTGGGGGAGGGTTTTAATGACAGTGTGAGGGAGAGGGCTGCAGGGTGCCTGGTTGGCTTATACACAGTTCTCTGATTGGTTGTTGATGAGGCAATAGGGTGATGTTTCAGAAATCTCAGTCATCAACCTTCTGGTTCCAACCAGTATTGGATTGTGTGCTGGTTGCTGTTTTTGTTCAGTTGCTGTCATGTCCAGCTCTTTTGCAACCCCACAGACTGTAGCCCATCAGTCTCCTCTGTCCATGGGATTCTCCAGGCAAGAATACTGAAGTTGAACAAAAAGAGTGGCCATTTCCTTCTCCAGGGGATCTTCCCGACCCAGGAGTCGAGCCTGTGTCTCCTGTATTGGCAGGTGGATTATCCACCTGTGGGAAGCCCCTACGTATTAGTAGTTAGCAGTTAACTTATTCCACCTAGGGGTGGTTTTAATCTCTGAAAGACAACTCAAGGATATGGCTTAGCAGCTGCTGCTGCTGCTGCTGCTAAGTCGCTTCAGTCGTGTCAGACTCTGTGCGACCCCATAGATGGCAGCCCACCAGGCTCCGCCGTCCCTGGGATTCTCCAGGCAAGAATACTGGAGTGGGTTGCTATTTCCTTCTCCAATGCATAAAAGTGAAAAGTGAAAGTGAAGTCGCTCAGTCGTGTCCGACTCTTAGGAACCCTATGGACTGCAGCCTACCAGGCTCCTCCGGCCATGGGATTTTCCAGGCGAGAGTACTGGAGTGGGGTGCCATTGCCTTCTCCGACAGACCTTGAGAAGGAACTAAAGGTTTTGACTTTGTTTTATGGCTGAACAATTATTATTTTGTCTTACTTGACTGTTTTCCTTTGTTTCTGTATTTTCTTATTCCTCTGACTAAATTTTGTTCTTTGGGACTCAGGGAGACCTAGAAGGTAAAGCAAGAGGTGGGGGTCATGGTGGGTATCTGTCTTACTTGGTTTTCATGATTTAATGACTTATCATATCTGTTTTCTAGTCCACAGAATCAGTTTGGTGTTTTTTGTTTGTTTGTTTGTTTTTCTGAAGGAATATAAGTGTCTGCATAAACACCCAAAAACATGTGGTTGCATTTATACTTTATGTGCGGTTTTGGTTTTCAATGGATAATAAGAGAAAAAATTATAGTACTCCCTGCTTATTGTTCATTGCAATAACCTTGCCATATACCAGTGGAGGAAAGGAAATCTTGGGCAAAATTGTGCAGTTCTCTTTGTGGGCTGTTTGGTGATTTCTAACAACCCCTCCCTATCGTTACTTTGAGTGTCATGGAAACTGCTGTACAGTCTGCAGTGATTAGACATCATCCCCTGCAGTCCACAGGGCCACAAAGAGTCGGATATGACTTAGAGACTAAACCACCACCACCATCCTGCTCCCTGGTTAAGTATTCTCTGTATATACACTTTGTACTGTTTTTTTCTACCTAATGTCATGAGCATTTCTCAAAATTGAATTATTAGTGGCTGCTGTGAGACAATAGAAAATATATGGTCTCTGTCTTCTGTTTATAGTACAAAGGTCCTTAAACTCTTGTAATTTCCTAATTGATAAGAGCATCTTTTGTTCTAATATTTGGTCTTTGACCCCCATCTGTGACACAGAGTTCCTGAAACCCTTGCAATTTCCTGGATGGTAGGAGTGTCTTTTGTTCTAATGAAGTGACTCTGAGTGATCTCCTGGGTGGCTTCTTGATGAGGGCTTGGCACCAGAAAGACCAAGCTTAAAATCTCCAGCCCCAAACCTTCATTTCTATTGAGATCAGGGAGAAGGGCTGAAAATGGACTCAATAATCAATCATGCCTATGCGATGAAGACTCTATTTAAAACATCCCGGAAATATGAGGCTTGGTGAGCTCCCAGATGGGTGAACACTTCCCCACTGGCAGGGTTACACACTGTGACTTTATGGGGACAAAAGTTTCTGCACCCAGAACCCTCCCTGTGTATCTCTTTATTTAGCTGTTCATCTGTATCTTTTATCATATTCTTTAATAAACTGACATGTTTAAGTAAGTGTTTCCCTGAATTCTGTGAGCCACTCTAGCAAATTAATCGAACTGAGGAAGGAGTCAGGGCAGAGAACTCCAATTTGTAGCCAAATTGGACAGAAGTTGTGGATTACCTGGGGACCTACTATGTAGTTGGCATCAGAAGTGAGGTGGGAGTAGCCTTACAGGTCTGAGCCCTTAACCTGTAGGGTCTGGTTATCTCCGGGTAAGTTAGATTGTATGATACCCAAGTGCCATTGAAGAAAATTACTTGATGTGGTGAAAAACCCACATGCATTTGGTGACTGGAAGTGTCTGAAGTGACGTATTCTAAGTAGTAAATGAGGCTCACTAGACAGAACCACAGTAGAGAAGAAATGGATTCTTCCCTATTTGGGAAGAAAGCTGTAGGTGTTTTCTAGTGTTTCAGCTGCATAACATGTCAGCGTGTGGCTGTGTCAGCATTCAGTTAACCATTCCCATGGATCTGGGCACTAAGGGTCCCCCACATACCCGGCCAGGTTTCCCATTGCTATAAATAACACAGTGATAAATGTCATTGTAAATGGTTCTTTGTGTGCATTTCTAATCTTTCCTTCCAATAAATTGCTAAAGGTGATTCTAGGAGGTCAAAGGGAATGAACACTTTTACAGAATTGTATTGCTTATTGCCAAGTTCCAGACCTTTAGAATGCCAGTGCATTTGCTGGTAATAGTTGTAAATGTCTTCTCCAGACCTTCATGCTTTGTAAAGCTTTGTCATGATGACCAAAATATCAAAAACTGAAATAAATTCAGGATCCAAACCTACAGTTGTTCAATTGGACTTCACTCACCCCTACCTAATTCTGACTGTATTGAATCCTATCTTTATTTCAAATTGTGATATTTTGTATCTCATGGGTTGTTTTTGCATTAATCTTGATTTTTAAAAAGATTGTATTAAAATATTATCTATCTTGATGACTGAGGTTGTTGGTATCCTTTACATTTTTTTCCCCCATTTACCTCTCTGTAGTCTTGACCCTAGTGGTTTGAAACCAGGACATACAATAGGTGGGTTTTCTTATTTTTTGATGTGGATTGTTTTTAAAGCCTTTATTGAGTTTGTTACAATGTTGCTTTTGTTATTTATTCTCTGGTTTTTTGACCATGAGACATGTAGGATCTGAGCTTCCCAGCCAAGGATTGAACCCAAACCCCGTGCACTGGAAGGCAAAGTCTCAACCACTGGACCACCGGGGAAGTCCCACAACAGGTGTTTTGATGTGTTCAGGGACACAGCACCAGAGAAGAGACATGACTAAGCAGACGCAAAGATCAAGGAGAGTCAAATACCAGAGGGCTTTCTGAGACCTCTTTAGGGATGTGTGTGCACACTTACTATCAAGTGGCAGAACATGGGCAGGCTAAGGAGGGGTTAAACTGGCATATGGCAGAGAATGGAAGTTCACTACTACTTGCCCTGAAGCGTTAGCAACAAGCTGGTTTCTTTTCCCAATGCAAACACTTCACAAAGATCTCTCCCGAGACTCCCATTCCCCTCTCATCCATTAAAGATATCGTTTACTGGAGCCATGTACCCTATTAATTTCAGCTTTGATCTCTTTGAATCTGATCACAGACTAAGAGAGCTCCTTTGCTGTTTGGGCTGATTTAACAACAAAGAAAATGAGGATTATCTTCTGTGCCCTTAATGATGCTTTTCCATCCCCTGGCATGGAGGAGGCAGAGGCTAATGGACAGCAGAGAGGTGCTAGCTGGTCATATTGTGCTGTCTGTCTTGTATTTTATATATATATATATATTATATATATATATATATATATATATATATTTTTTTTTTTTTTTTACTGAAGTATAGTTGACTTAAAATGTTTCCGGTGCACAACAAGGTGATTCAGTTACACATATACACGTTACTATTTTTGACATTGTTCTCCATTATAGGTTATCACAAGATACTGACTACAGTTCCCTCGGCTATACAGTAAACCTTTGCTGCATATCTAGTTTTTAAATTAGAAATCTAGCATTCATACTAAGTCAAACAAGTGGAATCAAATTGTCATAAATTTTTTAGTTAGGCAGAAATTCACAAGCTTTCTAAAATATATATATATAATACATAGTATGTGTATATATATATATGTGTACAAAAGCTTTTCTACTATGCTTCATAAAGGCTTGAGTTGTTGTTCAGTTGCTCAGTCGTGTCTGACTCGACTCTTTGCAATCCCACGGACCGCAGCATGCCAGACTTCCCTGTCCCTCACTATCTCTTGGAAAGGCTTAAGAAAGAACATTAAAAAAAAAATGATGGAGAAAATTGAAAAACATAAACTAGATGAAATGGGAGCACTGCATATGAAATAGAAAAAGTGAAACAAACTATATAAAAGGAAAAGATCATCTTGTATTTAGAAATCAAGACCTCATTCTAATCCCAACGTGTTTCTCATGTAAATATATACTACATGGTTGTCAGTGCTCAAGGCTATATATAAAAATAGCTATTACACCTCCTTCCTACCGGCTCCCATCTCAAGAGGGAGAGGATATATGTATGCATATAGCCAACTCACTTCATTCTGCAGCAGAAACTAACACAACATTGTAAAGCAACTATACCCTGATTTAAAAAATAGCTATTACAAAATGCTCCATAAAGGTAATTTATGGGACAGTAAATAATAACGCCCACTCATTAAATTACTCATTCAAAATTTACTGAGCAATTATCCCATGCCAGGACTGTGGCTAGAGTCTGGGTAAATGGGGTGAACTAAAAAGCCACTAGTCTCTGACCTCATAGAGTTGACAGCTGGGTGGGAGAGAGAGATAATAAGCAACTGTAATAATCACTTTGTGATCACAGGCTTTAATGAGTCTAAGAAAAGAGCAGAGTCTTCTGAGCGCCTTCAGATGGCCTGTGCACTGCTGCGTGGTGCTTTGTGTTCTCATCATCGGAGTAATGCCAGTGGTGTAGGTATAATTTCCTGCATTTAACTGATGAGAAAATAAAGACTGGTGTAGGCCAACAACATGCCCTGGGTCCCCCAGAACCAGGGAGAAGTATAGGTGGGTTTATACCAGCGAACTGACTCCTTGTCTTATCTCCCTATGGGCTTCTCTCCAATCATTCGTCAGCCAACTCCCACCCAATTACCCTTTTGAGGTTCGTGTGTGTGTGTGTGTGTGTGTGTGGTCAGTCGTGTCTGACACTTTGCAACCTCATGAATTGTAGCCCACCAGGCTCCTATGTCAATGGGATTTCCCAGGGAAGAATACTAGAGTGGGTTACCATTTCCTTCTCCAAGGGATCTTCCCAACCCAGGGATGGAACCCACGTCTATTGCATCTCCTGTATTGGCAATTGGATTCTTTACCACTGGCACCATCGGGGAAGCCCTTTGAGGTTCTAAGAGGTCTACAAATGACTTGCCTGCCTCCCTGCCTTTGTGTTTGGAACTATCCTGAGAGTTGATGACAGGAGCCTAGTGGACACACATCACAATGTCCCTTTTGCACAAAGCTGTTTGGAGAACAGTTTTGCTGTGCAACTGATACGTTTGTTTACCCTCTGCTCCCTTCCCCCTGTACTCCCACCATGATGCCACTCTAGAATGGAGGGTAGGTCATCGAGTAATTATGGAATCTTCAATGGTTGTATGTAGCCACCTATATCACAGCCTCACTCTGACTCATTGAAATGAGAACCCATCCCAAGTGCTTACAGATTTTCTAGATTAGCTCCACCCTTTGAGAAGTGGGAACCACTGACTATTCATCTATGGATTAAATGACTCGCTCACTACTCCTTGGTGTGGCATATAAGGGAATGTTCCACAAGGCCTGGAGATCCCTCCACATGGAAATACAAGAATCAGTGAAGGTTTTTTTTCCCAACATACACCCATCTCTGTCTATCCCTTCTTGCTTACAATAAGTAAAACTCTGTGTCATCTGGATTTTTTTCTTTTGAAAATAATCTGCCAGCCATTGACAGACACTTCTGAAATTATGAGTGTTTTCTTTCATAGCAACAAGTACAATACTAAATAAAGGTACAAACATCACTTTAAATAGGTAGGTGATTTTTGTAGATAACTGTAGTACAATAATACATTTACTGCTAACAATTTATCTTTAGATCTGGACCCAAGTTCCAATTTGATGGACAAAATAACAGTATATGTACCTGGCATGGATTGTTGTAGCTCTTTATATGGCAGTTGGATACCAGTTAACATGTGTCTGGCTGGGTATTGCAGCTCTTTGTATAGCAGTTGGATACCAGTTAACATGCGTCTGGCTGGGTAGACCTGGGCAAAGGTGGCCTGCATGGAGGTGCTGTGTCCTGAGTGATGGCAGTCCTACAAGGATGAGACTGTGAACATTTACAAGAGGCCAGTTTCTCTACTTGGTACCCTCGAGAGCTGTCCTTACAGATGAGACACTACTGTTTTCAGGGTCAGGAATCATGCTGTTGTTGTTTATTCACTAAATCATGTCTGGCTCTGCTATCCCATGGCAGGCAGCACACCAGGCTCCTCTCTCCTCCACTGTCTCCTGGAGTTTGCTCAACCTCGTGTCCATTGCATCGCTGATCCTGGCTATCCATCTCATCCTCGGTCACCCTCTTTCCGTCCTGCCCCCAGTCTTTCTCAGCATCAGGGTCTTTTCCAATGAGTTGGCTCTTCACATCATGTGGCCAAGGTATTGGAACTTCAGCTTCAGCATCAATCCTTCCAATGAATATTCAGGGTTGATTTATTTTATGATTGACTGGTTTGATCTCCTTGCAGTCCAAAGGACTCTCAAGAGTCTTCTCCAGCACCATAGTTCAAAAGCATCAATTCTTCGGTGCTCAGCCTTCCTTATTATGTGGAGAAATAGCTCCAGAAAGAATGAAGAGGCTGGGATGATGGGAACGGGTGACTGATTCTTAGGTTTGCCTGTGATGTGAATTTATTTTCTTCCTGCTCCTGTTCATGCCTTCAAGAGCACTGGAATACCTGCTCTGGGCCAGTGGTGGTGCTGGCTCTTGTCACCTAGAGAGAGTGGAAGACACTTCCATTTATAATGATCCTCCCCTGGGATGCCAGCCACAGCAAAGGTGAAACACCTGGGGCAAGAGAACATCGATCTTCTTTCTAATGACGTATTAATTGGAGATGCATTACTATGTGGCAGTGGTTTTTAAACTTGGTCTTAAAACCAACTGTGTTATACTCTTTATTACTGTCTGTCTGTGAAAGTGTTAGTTGCTCAGTCATATTTGAGTCTTTGTGACCCCTTAGAACTCTCCAGGCAAGAGTACTGGAGTGGGTAGCCATTCCCTTCTCTAGGAGATCTTCCTAATCCAGAGATCGAACCCGGGTCTCCTGTATTGCAGGCAGATTCTTACCATCTAAGCCACCAGGGAAATCCTGCTGCTGCTGCCGCTAAGTCACTTCAGTCGTGTCTGACTCTGTGTGACCCCATAGACGGCAGCCCACCAGGCTCCCCTGTCCCTGGGATTCTCCAGGCAAGAACACTGGAGTGGGTTGCCATTTCCTTCTGCAATGCACGAAAGTGAAAAGTGAAAGGGAAGTCACTCAGCTGTGTCTGACTCTTCGCGACCCCATGGACTGCAGCCCACCAGGCTCCTCCGTCCATGGGATTTTCCAGGCAAGAGTACTGGAGTGGGTTGCCATTTCCTTCTCCAAGGGGAATCCTAATGGCCCCTAAAAGATTTTACTTATGTCCATTAAATTTACCATCATAGCAATCAAACCTGAGGAATTTTATAGTTGCTTATTAATTTATTTTAAAACAACAAACATAAAACCTGTATTATGTTAATATAAATAATCTATGAAAAATTACTATCCTACTAAACAAAAAATCTTGAGAAGAGTGTCATTATGTTTCTGCAAATCTCTTTAATGTGTGGCTTAATGGAGGACATTTGGATTCTTACATCTGCTTCTACAATTACTCTGTTGCAATATCACACGTTACATAGGCACTGAAAAACTGCACTGTATACTCATGAGAGAATAAGAGTGAACAGGCAAATTGACATCTTAGAATTACCATAAATATAGTTTTGATCTCACAGATACCATGAAAGGATTTGGGGGCCCTTTAGTGCTGCCCAGATGACACTCGGGGAATGCCAGTTGTGTGGAATTCTATCACATGTGTGCATTTACTGAGGGTACTCATGCACCCAAACTGATAGGGTCCTTTGGAACTGAATCACAGTATTCACATATTTGTTCAAAGTTAAAATCTGTTTTTTTTTTAATTTTTGATTTTCATTACCAAGACAGGAAAAATGAGATTGGACAAAAGATCGATAGCAGAAAATGAGGGACGGTGGTGTTCTGGAGCTGGCTGATTTTTGAACATTCAGGAATTTTGCCGGTTGTTAAACTATTAGTACCTGGGCATTTGCCATGGCGGGAGTATTTATACCATGGAAATAAGCAAAGTTTACATATCCAAGCCTTTTTATTCTCAGAGAGCTGCGTTAGCAGCCCACCACGCACAGATCGCACTCGGAGATCCAACATGGCAGCCCAGGACGTAACCCACCCCGCTTGTTTGCTGTTTGCTGTTAGTGAGCGTGCGCGGGCATCTTCCACGTGCTCAGTCACGTCCAGCTCTGCGACCCCATGGGCTGTAGCCTGCCAGACTCCTCTGTACATGGGATTTTCCAGGCAATAATATTGTGAGTGTGTTGCTATTTCCTCCTCCCAGAGATCTTCCTGAGCCAGGGATCAAACCCATATCTTCTGTGTCTCCTGCATTATAGGTGGATTCTTTACCCACCAAGCTAATGGGGTATAGTAGATTTTTATTTTGTTTTTATTGTTTTAATCTGCCATATACATAGGCAGACAAGCTCCCCCACATAGGTTTTTTTTTTTTTTTTGTCCTAACCTCTGGCTTGATTCATACGTTGATGTGGACACTTTTCCTGTAAGCCTGACCTCATAGGCATTTATGATTTTCTCTGTGGTTCCGTGTGTCCCTTCTATGTGTGGGGGTTGGAACGTCTCTTCTGAAAAGTCAATGGCTTTTACTTCTGCCCATGTCATAGGGGTGGTGTTTGCCTCCGATGTTTTGGTGAAATGGTTTAAGAACTGCAGCCCACCCTCTTCACTTGAAGACAAAGTCGCACCAGGGCCTGGCACGGGTTACCTTATGCAGACGGTTGGCATTATCCCCTGCAAGGATTTACTATTATTTGGAAATTAATGAGAGCTCCATATTTTCAGGAGGGGGAATGGGTAGCTGTGATTTACAGATCTCTCACTTACCATCTGTTCATTTGCTTCTAGGCACTGCTTTCACTGCCTTAGAAATTAAGGGAAATTATGTTAAACGATCACAAATTCTCTTTAAAGTTTCATTTTGGAGAAAAACAAAAGAAGGCTTTTAAGAAGGACTAGCTCTTTTTCTGTGGGTCGATATAGTACAGATGATAAACCAGAGGAAAAGGAGTAAAGTGAGATTTTGTTTGGGTTTGTTTTTAATTAAGCCCTAAATAATGATTCTCTTTGAATGTATGGAAAGTGACATCAGCTAGCTCTGAGATCTATTTGATAAATTTTGCAGGCTCCCTGTGCTAGCAGGGAAATGAGAGCAGGTAGGATGAATCTGAAGGAATTCCATTCTCTCCAGTCATCAGATGCCAACACCATCCCAAATCAGGAAATCTTCCTGTTTCTAACTTCCTGCCTCCAGGAATGAAGCAGATTATACGTGTCTGTCTCTGCTAGTAGAAAATCTTACGAATTTTGTCCTTAAAATTTCTGTGAAAACACACCACCTCACCTAGTCAATTCTAGGGAGGGCCTATCTACCCTGATTTTATTCAACGTGAATACATGAAAATCTAGTTTCAGTTTTTGCTATTCAGTTGCTAAATCATGTCCAACTCTTTGAGACCTCATGGACTGTAGCACACCAGGCTCCTCTGTCCTCCACTATCTCCCAGAGTTTGCTGAAATTCATGTCCATTGAGTCAGTGATGCCATCCAACCATCTCATCCTCTGTCATCCCCTTCTCCTCTTGCCCTCAATCTTTCCCAGCATCAGGATCTTTTCCAATGAGTCAGATCTTCATATCAACTGACTTCTAGGGTCTATCTACCCTGATTTTATGCAATATGAATACATTAAAATCTAGTTTCATACATGAAGTTGAAGAAGATACTGATGATTCACTTTACATTAGGATTCTTAGAGAATTCTTTCATGTAATAAATTCTTAAAATGAATTCAAAATGACATCTGGTATTCAGAAATTAAATGTACACTCTACTTTTCAGAAATATGTTGATTTTATAAAGCAGGGTGTACACCTGTATTTAAGAGTCTTTACCTGGGAAAATTTCCTTACATGTAAATTTTCTCTATTTATTTAAAGGCTTTTTAGCATATTATTTCTTAAGTAGATAGAGAAAACCATTTATTTTTACAGCACTTGGATCTTATTTTAAGCATATCAGATGTTCAGGGTTGAATTTATTGTACTGCTCCAGTTGCTGGCTGCATCATTGCTGGTTCATGCAGGGCACTTCTCTTTGCTACCAATAAATTTATTTTACTAGTTTTCTTCCAATTCTTACAGGAAGCTAGGGCAGGAAGCATGGTGGAGGATACCACAGAGGTAGAAATCCAATTTTACATAGGATAGTCAGGGAAGGCCTCCTTTTTTAAATTGAAGTATAGTTGCCCCTTGGAAGGAAAGCTATGACAAACCTAGACAGCATATTATAAAGCAGAGACATTATTTTGCTGACAAAGGTCCATATAGTCAAAGCTATGGTTTTTCCATTAGTCATGTACAGATGTGAGAGTTGGACTTGGAGAAAGCTGAGCGCTGAAGAACTGATAGTTTCAAATTATGGTGCTGCAAGTAGATCAGACAGTAAAGAATCTGCCTGAAATTCAGGAGACCTGGGTTTGACCCCTGAATTGGGAAGATCCCCTGGAAGAGGGCATGACAACCTGATCCAGTATTCTTGCCTGGAGTATCCCAATGGACGGAGGTGCCTGGAGGGCTACAGTCCATGGGGTTGCAAAGAGTCAGAAATGACTGAGTGAGTAAGCACAGCACAGACTCCTGAGAGTCACTTGGACTGCAAGGAGATCAAACCAGTCAATCTTAAAGGAATATTCATTGGAAGGACTGAAACTGAAGCTCCAATGCTTTGGCCACCTGATGTGAAGAGCCGACTCGTTGAAAAAGGTCCTGCTGCTGGGAAAGGTAAAGGGCAGGAGAAAGAGGTGGCAGAGGATGCAATGGTTAGAGAGCATCCCTGACTCAGTGGACATGAATCTGAGCAAATCCTGGAAGGTAGTGGAGGACAGACGAGTCTGGTGTGCTGTAGTCCATACAGTTACAAAGAGTTGAACATTACTTAGCAACTGAACAACAAAAACAACAGTAGTTGATTTACAATATTATATTAGTTTCAGGTACACAACATAACGATTCAATATTTTTAAACTATGCTTCCTTTAGAGTTATCATGAAATATTGACTATATCACCTGTGCTGTACAACATCTCCTTGTAGCTTATTTATTTTATACACAGTAGCTTGTACCTCCTATCTCTTATCCATTTCTTATCCCTTCCCATCTTCCCTCTCCCCACTGGCATCCACTGGCTTGTTCTCTCTTATCTGTGAGTCAGTTTCTATTTTGTTATAGTCATTCATTTGCTGTATTTTTTAGATTTCATGTATAAATAAAAACATACAGTATTTGTCTTTGTCTGATGTATTTCATTAAGCATAATACCCTCCGTGTCCATTCATATTGTTGCAAATGGCAAAATTTCATTCTTTCATATGGCTGAGTAGTATTCACTGTATTAATATATCACACCTTCTTTATTCATATCTTGATGAACACTTAGGTTGTCTCTATTTCTTGGCTATTGTAAATAGCTATGGATATTGGGGTGCATGTATCTTTTCAATTCAGTGTTTTCATTTTCTTCTGCTGTATACCCACTAGTGTAATTTCTGGATCATATGGTAGTTCTTTTAGGTTTTTTTTTTTGGAACCTTCATACTCTTTTCATCATGGCTGCACCAATTTATGTTCCCACCAACCATGTACTCGAGTTCCCTTTTCACCACATCCTCACCAGCATTTGTTATCTGTGGACTTTTTGATGAAAGTTGTTCTGACAGATATGAGAGAGAAGCCTTCTTTTGAACCTAAGGGAGATGAAGGAGTGGTTCATGGAAATGTATGGGTAGGTGTATTTAGGACTGAGACAGCAAGTGCAAAGGTCCTGAGGCCAGAGTACCCCTGCCATGCTTGTGGAGCAGCATGAAGGCCAGTGTGGTTGAAGCAGAAGAAACTGGACAGGATGCAGACATGGGCCAGGTGCAAAGGTCACTTTTAGGCCCTAATGAGGGCTTTGGTTTTTACTCTAGGAAACTAGAGGAGAGTTTTGAGGCAGAGTGACATGATTTGACTGAGGTTTAGAAATAACATTCTAACTGTGTTGGGTGGAGTCTATACAATGTGAGAATAAAGAAGATGAGAAGCAAGGTGACCAGCTAAGGTGCTTTGATGGTAATCCAGAAGGGAGATGGTGGCAACATGGATTAGTACAGTAACAGTCAAAGAAGGATTAGGCCTATTCTAAAGAACCAACAAGATTTACTGATGGACTGTCCAGTTTGTGGAATGTGAAAGAGCGGGAACAAATGAAAGGATGGAGGTTGCCAGGAGCTGGCCATTTGCCAAGAGAGTCAAGACGGTGCAGATTCGGTGTGGAGTTCAGGAATTCAGATTTGGAAATGCCAAGTTTGATATGCCTGTGAGACAGCCAAGGGAAGATGTCAGAGTAGGCAATTGGACATGTAAGTCTGAAAATTTCAATTTGAGGATTGTAAATGTATCATTGGTGCTTGAAGCCTTAAGAGTGGATGAGATCATGAAAACTGTGAGTGTAAAGGAATTGAAAAAATGCTTCAAGAACCTTGCTCTGGCCCACATTCCCACCTTAGGGTGTTTGTACTTATTGTTTCCACTCTCTGGAACCCTGTTTCTCCAAATAGGTGTGTGGTTTACCTTCTCATTTCACTCCTCTTTCTGCTTAATTTTCACTCCTATAGAGAGTCATTCTTTGGCCCTGTCTATTCCACTGCACCTCCTCTGGCTCCGTCTTCAGAGTGTGTATCGTTACCTGAGATGGAGGGACATATGCTTTTCCTTACTTGTTTTCTGTTAGTGTCCTCCAACTCAAGGTGAGATCATGCAGGTGGGGACTCAGTTTTGTGCCCAGCTTTATCCCAGCACAAGGATAGCATCTGAAACACTGTGTGGTCAATAAACGTTTATTGAAATAATAAATAAACAAATTCTCTTATTTCTAATTGAAGTGTTCTTGGAGATTCATTCATTCGTGCATGTGTGCTAGGTCACTTCAGTCATGTCTGACTTTTGGAGACCCCATGGACTGTAGCCCACCAGGTTCCTCTCTCCATGGGATTCTCTAGGCAAGAATACTGGAGTGTGTTGCCATGCCCTCCTCCAGGGGATCTTCCTCACCCAAGGATCAAACCTGAGTCTCTTATGCCTCCTGCATTGGCAGGTGGGATCTTTTACCACTAGCACCACCTGAGAAACCCCATGATTAATTCATTTTATTTATTCATTAGTAATTCATTATTAGGCATTCACTGTAAGAGTCATTTCTAGTGTTGGAAGCTATAAAATAGACAAAGCTTAGATTTGGACTGACAAAATGCTTCAGAAAATCTTCCAGTAATTTTTTGTACTTGACAGCAACCCATTAAGTGAATATGAGGTGAAGAGACTTAGAGCTATCTGAATATCATTGCATTGTTGTGTCTGCTTTAGTACCACCAGTCCTTAAACCAAGTATTCTAATACCTATTGATATTCTGAAGCCATGGATTGGCAGTATCATTTTAGAGGGAATTTTAGTATTTCACTGAGTTTCATTTGAGTGGCCTTAACTTGTTGCACAGGATTGATCTTTTTTGGACAATGACAGTGGGACCTGTGCTTTGGCTTTGTGACAGCGTTGTTGTTGTTGAGTTGCTAAGTCACGTCTGACTCTTTGAGACCCCGTGGACTGCAGCATGCCAGGTTTCCCTGTCCTTCACTATCTCCCAGAGTTTGCTCAAATTCATGTCCATTGAGTCGATGATGCTATCTAACCATCTCTGGTTAGATAGATACCCAACTAGTCCTCTGCTGCCCTCTTCTCCTTTTGCCCTCAGTCTTTCCCAGCATCAGGGCCTTTTCCAATGAGTCAGCTCTTTGCATCAGGTGACCAAAGCATCGGAGTTTCAGCTTCAGCAACAGTCCTTCCAATGAATATTCAGGGTTGATTTCATTTAGGATTGACTGGTTTGATCTCCGTGTTGCCCAAGTGAAGTCTTATCACTATGCTGCTGCTACTGCTGCTAAGTCGCTTCAGTCGTGTCCGACTCTGTGCAACCCCATAGACGTCAGCCCACCAGGCTCTGCTGTCCCTGGGATTCTCCAGGCAAGAACACTGGCTTGGGTTGCCATTTCCTTCTCCAGTGCATGAAAGTGAAAAGTGAAAGTGAAGTCGCTCAGTCATGTCCGACTCTTTGCGACCCCATGGACTGCAGCCCACCAGGCTCCTCCGTCCATGGGATTTTCTAGGCAAAACTACTGGAGTGGGGTTAAACTCTGCCAAAATCACCAGTGTTGAATATTGCCTCCTTGAAACTCTCCTGAACCATCACATACCCTGGCTTCCCTCCTGTCTTCCAACTGCCCTTTTAGGGTTCTTTGGCTGCTCTTTCCACCTCCATGGTTATGCCCTCTGCTCTTTCTCTCTCTGTTCCCTTCCCTTGGCTTCACCTGCCATCCCATATGCTATCAACAGTGAAATATCTATCAGACTCTTACCCTACAGGAGCCCCAGATATACACTTCTGACTCATCACTTCTTTCAGAATGTTCATCTGTCATATCAAAATTGACATGCCCCAAATTGAACCCACTTTCTTCCCCGAAACAAATTATCCTCCTGACCTTGCCAGTTCAGTGAATAGCTTCTCCACCTTCGTGGTCTTGACTTCGAATGGTTTTGTGACTCATCCCTAATTATGCTGTGGATATATTTGCTGTTGCCAAAGTGGACAACTTCTATTTCTCTGTATTGAGTTTGTTTATGAGCTCTTTGGAGCCTCCCTATGCAAGGCTTTAAACAGACTTCATCCAAACCCAATGAAAACATTCCCTGTGGTGGCTTAACTGGCAAAATCTACCCTCATTCTTTGCTGGATCATGTCATGTCTGCCTCTCATTTGGTGATGGTGTATTTAGATTCCAGATAAATACTAAGTATTTTATAGCTTTGGCTTAGGCAATGAGTACCAGAGTTATCATGACCAGCAATGCTACCTAACTAGCTTAAAATGAACAAAGTTGCAAATGCTTTCTCTGTGAAGGTGGATGTCAAGCATGGACAGTCCCATAGTTAGCCTTCAAGGCTTCTGTTTCTTACCATACTTGTCAGGTTTTTCATTTTCTGCAGAAGAAATAGCCTAAATTTACATTGATTTTTTTTTAAAGATTTATTACAGGCACAGCAGATGTTGTTTGTGCCTGGAGGTAAAGGTTTGGGTTGAATCAGCTTCATCCATTTATCCATCTGTTTGTTCATTCAACAAGCTTTATTGAAAGCTGATTTTGGTGCTTGATGATGGTCAATCATATGGATGGTGTGGTTCTTTTCCTGTCCCCAAGGAGTTCCTTTTCTAGGTCATGGTTGTACTAATTCTATCTGCTTGCTTAATGGTTATTGGCCTTGAGGATGTAATCACTCACTCATTCATTCACTCCTCCATTCACTTATTTTCCAGTTTCCTCTTCTTGTTTTATCCTTAGCTACTCTCCCTTTGTAGATGTTTCAGTGTGTTTAGATTCCTTGCTTGACTTTCCAAGTACTTTCCAAGTCCTTGACTTCACGAGTACATTCAGCAGACAATTACAGGGTCCCAAACTTTATACAGATGCAGTGCAAGAGCTTGAGAATGTGGTAATAAACTGATAGCATGATCCATGGCTAATGGTTTTCTGTGAACATTACACAGGCTTCCATACTCTCCTTGCCTTCTAGGAAGTTATGTTAAAAATCATACCTGCTATAACCATGACCAGTCTAAACTGTTTTAGTTTTCTCTTGTTTCCAAGAAGGGAAATAATACATCACACAAAAATTCTCCTTAAAAACAGGATTTGGGGATATTTTTCCTGTAGGAAAAATCACTGCAGAGCTTGCTAGGCAGGATTATAGGCTGGTTAATCACAATCCTGATACTGGTCAATATTATTAGAGCAGTGTTTTAAGCTACACAGACAAAGCAGTCATCAGCTACTACTGAATGCCATGTAATTTCTCTACCTTTAAGGATTTTCAGGAAGCAGGGAGGGTTGGAAGACGATAACAGGATGTTTTTAGTGCTGTGGATAATCAGGAGTGTTTTTCTTTAAGTGCCTCTTAAAAATATGCCCATGTCCCCTTAAATCTGTCACAATAAAACATCTCATTTTAGGTGATGTATGACAAGGAGGCAATCACCGTTAATCAGAATGACACATTTCCGTTTGCTTTATGGAAGAGAAGGTGGATGAAGGTCATGAATAAGAAAACAAATCAGCTGTGGTTCGTGATGTTTGGGGTTTCTTTTGAAATTCATTTAGGAAGTTCCTATTCCATCGTTTTATGCTCTCAGCGTCATTCATCCAAATTGCCAGAAGACCTTGTGAGTGAAGATGGAAATATTTTGTCTTCTCTCCTGAGTAGAGAAATAGGTTAATTTCCTCTGGGTTCCTTGACAAATTTAGGCCTGGAAGGTATAAAATCTCAGAATTTCTGGCTCCAGATATCTCTTCAAGGGGTACCAGTTCCATCCTCTGTGTGATAAGATTATACCTGCAAGGTTAATGTTCCAGCTGGTTGCAGCCCTGCCCCTGGGAGATGTGGAGAGGAACAGATTGGAGGCCAATGCTTTATTAGAAGCTGACATTAAGAGCCTCTTTCCACACTCCCCTCTTTGCATTTGGGCTTCCCTGGTGGCCCAGATGGTAAAGAATCTGTCTGCAATGCAGGAGACCCGGGTTCGATCCCAGGGTTGGGAAGATCCCCTGGGGAAGGGAATAGCAACCCACTCCAGTAATCTTGCCTGGGAATTCCATGGAGAGAGGAGCCCAGTTGCAGAGTCAGACATGACTAAGTGACTAACACTAACGCTAACACTTAACTCCATAAATGCCTTGCAATATCTAATAGTTGCCTGCTTAATTGCCTGCTGTTCCTTCATAAAGGAACACATTTTCCAGCTGTTTGTCTGTGGTGGGGTTGGGTGAAGGTGGTGATGGTTATGAGTCCTAGTTCAGCCTACCTTTGGGGCCATCAGACTTGGCTTCATGGCCAAACATTAGTAGAACCTTCTGGACATCAGTACGATACTTCATTGTACTGTGGGATATTATCTGGCTGGTATGGTCTCCCTCCTCAAAATTAAAATAAACTTTGTGAAACAGAGGAAGTCTTGGCCTTGAGGATCAAATACAGATCTCTCAAGAGGGATGTCAGGTTATTTGTTCTGAAATCCAAGGATAGCAGCCTTCAAATGACAGATTTGGTCTTTGAATTGACCAAGGTCCGATGCTGTCTGTATTTTGAATTTGCAAATGTCATGATGCCTAGATATTTTGACATAATTTTATGATTTAGTATTTAGCAAGCTAAAACCAAAACCTTTTATCATCATCATTATTTCAACTGGAGAAATTAAAGTATTGTTAAGCTATGGGAGGAGACTGACTGCCAAGATATAAAGAGAACCCTGCAGGATATACTTGGGCTGAGGAAGAGAGCTTTGGAAAGACAAATGTGGAAGGTGGGCCCCTCCCCCAGGATGGGGTTTTGCTCATGTTGGAGAAGGTGTGATTTCAGGCACTGGATTTTGGAGAAGTCCCCTGGGTGACTAAGAGCAGGGCTGGTACACAGTCATCAGGAAACTTAGAAACCACCTGAGAGAGCAAGGAAAGCTTATTATCTTGTTATCCTGCAGAAACAAAGATGGCAGCCTGGAATGGTTACTTAGCGGCAAGATCTTATGAATATGCTTCCTTCCTTAAGCTTTGCAAAAATCAAAACACTATAGTCGGCTTTTTCCTGGCACAAGCCATGAACCCAGTATCAGTGCCTGAGGAACTTATTTGGGGTGTGCATGAAGCCAAGTTTTATGAACCATCATCAACAAGCCACTTGACAGAGACCCGCTTGGTGCTGCTAGATACTGGCTTACCCGCAACGTGAGCTGCCTACCCATGCTGCTTTTGGTGTGACAGAACTCAGCAGTTTACAGTTATGTATATTCCACTCCCTTGCATTCTTTGGTCACTTTTTTTCCCCCCTAAGAAAAAAACTCCAAAATTTGAATGTCTCCCAAATTGCTATTCTTTTTCCAAATATTAGGTTAAATTTGATAGGAAATTGTGCTTAAATTGCTGTTAAATTTCTTTGAACTGATCCAAAATGGAAATCTCTGGATTAGTTAAGACTTTTTGCATCTGAGGGAAATGTCATTGATTGGGTGGGAGAGAACAAAAAGTAAGAGGAGGTTATTATAAAGTTTCTAATGGAACCCAAGGTCCCTGGTCCTTGGCTAGGTACTAAAACCAGGAACTCAAAAGCACCAGGGCCCTCTGTCTATCTTTCATTTAAGCCTCTTGCACATGTCTGACCTTTTCTTCTTTTTCTGGAGAGAGATCATCTCTGAACCACAGTCCCTGCATTTACTTTTTTTCTTTTTCCTTCAAGTGACCAGGCCAGACTACACTAAAATCTTGTTGATTTCTAAGAATCAATTTGAAGTGCACTGAAAAGGGATTCTTATTGGTGTAACTTGATCATTGGTCCACTGTGGACCTAAACTGCTGTGGTCAGAGGGGCACAGTCATATTTGGTACAAACGGAGTAGTTGGGATCCCACATCAGTAGACAAGGAAAGCAATTCACGTAAGATGGGAACACACCACAAAAAGGCTCCTCAACAAACACAGAGGGATTTCATGTGCCATTTAGAATTTATGACAGCTGGGGCATGGGCACTGACCTCCTAAAACAGGATATACAGCCTTTTTGTATTTCAGCAAGGCAAGCTTAAAAAAAAAAGTATGTCCACGGGCAGAGATTTTTTTTTTAAAGACTCTAAAGGGTGAATGACTGTCAAAAATGAATTTCTGACACCCCAACTGCCACTGCTTTTGATGTGAAAGTCAAGAGGTATATTAATGTAATACTCAGGATACATGCAATGAGCTCAGACTTAATAAAAGGAGCAGGGCATAGTTAAGGATAAATGCAAGCCTGAAACCTGTGGGAAGAAAGGCAGACCAGAGCACAGAATAAAGAGCAGAAACATGCTGAGAGAAACCATGAGAAATATTGTCTGGGTTTTGAAGGCAATAGTAAATCAAACAAAGAAGAGTAAAAGATTCTAAGAGAAACCAAAAGAAATATAATTTAACTTTTAAGGGTTATATCAGGAGTAAGAAGATAAAGATAGAAGAGGACATCGAGGACACCTGGATCTAACTGAGAAATGCCAGCAGCTGCTGGAGAAAACATAGCTTTCCTTAATCTCTTTGAGCTTTCATTTTCCCTGTCAGGGGGAAAAAAAGAGCCTATGGAGGCTGGATCTAAATTGGTCATCCTAGTCACTCCCTGAGTTGAAGGAACCTATCCCAGCTGGCTAAGGAAAGGTATTACAAGAATGTGGATGGACCTTGTGTCTGTCATACAGAGTGAAGTCAGAAAGAGGAAAACAAAATATCATGTATTAACACATATATGTGGAATATAGAAAAATGGTGTAGCTGAACCTATTTGCAGGGAAGGAACAGAGATGTAGATGTGGGGAACAGACATGTGGACACTGAGGAAAGAGGAGAGTGGAATGAACTGGGAGGTTAGGATTGACATATATAAGAATCCGCCTGCAATGTAGGAGACCCCCGTTCGATTCCTGGGTCAAGAGGATCTGCTGGAGAAGGGATAGGTGACCCACTCCAGTATTCTTGGGCTTCCCTTGGGACTCAGCTGGTAAAGAATCTGCCTCAAATGCTGGAGACCCGGGTTTGATCCCTGGGTTGGGAAGATCCCCTGGAGAAGGGAAAGGCTACCCACTCCAGTATTCTCGCCTGGAGAATTCCATGGACTTTACAGTCCATGAGGTCAGAAAGAGTTGGACACAACTGAGTGACTTTCACTTTCACTTTCTATATACAATACCATGTGTAACATAGCCAGTGGGAGCTTGCTCTCTAGCACAGGGAGCTCAGCTTGGTGCTCTAGACCTAGATGGGTGGGATGGTGGGGGAGGGGATCCAAGAGGGAGGGAATATAAGTATACATACAGCTGATTCACTTCAGGTGGTGCTAGTGGTAAAGAACTCACTTGCCAATGCAGGAGACATAAAAGATGCTGGTTGAATCTTTGGGTTGGGAAGATCCCCTGAAGGAGGGCATGGCAATACACTCCAGTATTCTTGCCTGGAAACTTCCATGGCAAGAGGAGCCTGGCAGGCTACAGTCCATGGGACCACAAAAGAGTTGGGCACAACTGAAGTGACTTAGTACTCAGGAACACATAGCTGATTCACTTCATTGTACAGCAGAAATTAACACAACATTATGAAGCAAAGAAACTCCAATAAAAAGGCAAAAAACAGAAGAGAATGCTAATGAAAGTCTCAAGTAACTGGAGGAGGGTAACCAAGTACAGATGGATCTCAGGAGAACTAGAAAGAAACATGCTAACAGAAATGACTGCCCTCTCCAGGTCTCAGGGGGAAAAGTGCTTTGACCTACTGGACCAAACGCTCCCTTTTTGTAACAAATATTTTTACAGCATCCCCTTCCCTATCTTGGAATGAACTTCATAGATAATCTTAAAATAAAATTGATACAATGTACTGGGATGACCCTGAGGGATGAGATGGGGAGGGAGGTGGGAGGAGGGTTCAGGATAGGGGACACATGTACATCCATGGCTGATTCATGTCAATGTATGGCAGAACCACTACAATACAGTAAAGTAATTAGCCTCCAATTAAAATAAATAAATAAAATAAAATTGATACAATGTTCTAACCGAAAGATAAAATATTACAAGGAGAGTAATTCATTTAAAACAAAAAGTGAGGTATAGCTTACTGTATAAACATTTAGATGGAAAAAATGAAACAGCCCCACATTTGCACCTGTGTGTAGAATCACCATGAATAAATGACTTCAAATATAAACTGATAAAGTCAGATTGTGCTGGTGATATAATTTTCCCAAAGGGTGATTCTTTCAGTGATTTATTGTAGTATAACAAATCAAAATTCAACATCCCTGAGCAATCACTCTATGATGTTCATGGGTCTGGTAGGTCAGGAATTCAGAAAGAGCACAGCAAGAATGACTCTGCCTAGCTCTGTGATGTCAGTGGGGCCTCAGTGGGGAGGACTCCAGTGGTTGACCCCGGAACAGCTGAAACTGAAGGAATCACATCCAAGATGGTTCCACATCACTTATTCATCTGGCCTCTGAGCTGCAAGGTTAAGAGCATGCTGCCTGCATGTGGTGATTCTACATGACAGTCTCAGGGTGTTCAGGCTTCATACAGGACAGTCAGGGCTCCTAGGACAAGTGTTCCAGCTGAAGCTGCCTAAGCTTTTATTACATAGCCTCGACAGTCACATCATTTTTTCCATAGTCCCAGTAAAAGCAGTCACGTGGGACTGGGGGTGGAGGGAGGAGGAAGTGACTATAGAGATCCCACCTCTTGATGGAAGGACTGACAAAGAATTTGCAGTTCTGTTTGCAACCACCACAGTGACTGGCTCTTAGTAAACTGCCGACAAGACAAACTGGGGCCTTTCTTTAAGTTACACATGAATTGCATTCCTGGGAAATTCAGCATGTATTTAAACCTTGTAAACAATATGGTATGTATATATGTAATATAGAGTCAGATTCTAGGCTTGACTCTTTATACACATTGTCCAGTAGGATTTTGAAGATTGTGCAGGACACAGGATGCTTCCTTGTTATATATAATACTCTTGTACATTGCAGGATTCTGTGTATCCTTGACCTTTGATCACTAAATGCCAGTACTGTCAGTATGGTCATTTATGTTTCTCCTGCAGACTGGCTCCCTCTGCTTATTCAGTAAATTGCTTACAGACCAAAATAGCATTCCCAACCCTGAATCTACAGGCCTTTCAGTTTATTGCTCCTGCTCACTGGGTTCAGATGGTGATGCTGGCAATGACGATGATGGTGATCAGGATGGTAATGATGATGGTCATGGTCATGGTCATGATATTTATATTGGTGATGATATTAATATTGTTGATGATGATGGCGATGATCATGACAGTGCCAGCAGCAGCTAGCCTTACCCAAGTGCTTCCATTTCACCAGGGACTATATCCCTGTGCACCATCTCACTGTACGCTGACAATAACTGTGAGGCAGGTATCATTGTCTTTGTTTCCCAGATGAAGAAACGAAGGCTTAGAAAACTTAACCTGTATAAGACCACAAGTTTAGAAACTGGGAAACCAAGATGTTCTCCAGGGCTCTGGACAACGCCAGGTGACATTGAGATTCTGTCCAATCGGCTTTGGCTGAGGGGAAAGAAGTGGTGTCCTGTATATAACTGGGAGTGATTCCCTCCAGAGAGGGGCTGTAGACAGGCAGGCACAGTGATCAGCATCTCTGGTACAATGGGCGAGAGGAAATTAAAGTTTAAAAATAGATGTGGAAATTAGCAGGAAACATTAGCCTGCTCTCCTGGACCAGATAAATTATCTCCTAGACTCTCAGAGAAGATGGCAGAATCCCACCCATATTCTTTGGAAATCCTGGAAAATAAAGCAAATGTGGTTCTAATACTGAACAAAAGGAGGCAGGTGAAGTTTTTCTACTTTAGCCTGATGAAAAATTCTAGATCGTGTTTTGAGAAAGGAAGTCATGTTTATCAATTTATTGGTGCCTGGCCAAGGAGGTCTCTGCAATGTTTTCTGTGTACTATTAGGCGGACAAGGTATCCCTGCCTAGACCACTCTCTTTGTCTCCACTGGTCCACATTTCCAGAACTGCGCTCAGGATATTATCCATGTGTCTTACCATTCCATGCCAGCGGAAGAGCTTTGAAGATCTATGGCTCAACTGAAGAAAATACAAAGCCTTAGAAATATTTTATGCACCAGCATATCTACTAATGAGTTAGTTGCCTTCATTTAGCAAGAAAATGGTTTATAAACTCTATTTTGTATAATCTTTAAAAATGGGAAAAATAAAACTGCACCGTGTACTGTAAAAAGACAGAAAGAAAAATATCTTACCATTCTTTAATTCAATTGCAGCCAGCTGGATTTCCTGTCTTGGCTTTAAAAAAAAATTTTATAATATAAATGCTTTTTTGGCACATAACATATCCTGCTCTAACATTGCATATCTGTTTTATAGAAGTGTGTTTGTAAAAGTCTTCAAACGCTTCTTGGAAATATAACAACATCTTTAGAAATAAGTGTTATCTTGGTGTTGTTCTCTGAATTAAAAAAAAACAGGCTGAATATAACATATTTTATACCCATGTAACATATTTTATATAAAAATATGGTCATATTGTGGGGGAAAATACAAAAGATGAACAGATGTAAAGAAAATTCATACTCCTGTTTGCTTTAGGACCATTAATTCGAAGGCACACAATGTCTCTAATGTCTTGTTTTCCTTGAATGGTATTTTCACAAAATATATGCATATCTTCTTTATGCAAGGGCCCCCTGATGATGTCCTCAGCTATATCTTGACTGTCACTTAAATCCATTCAGGACCCAAGCCCTGAACAGGAATCAAGTACTTGGGAGATTTCAACCTGTTTTCGAGATTTCCTGCCTTGGGAAATCTACTGTCATTATTAAGAAATATCCACATAGGGAGATGTTCTGAAAAATTGATTAACTTTCCAAGGAGCATTAAATTCTCAGCGATGTGGAGGGCCCCATTTGGCCTATCTGATCCATCAACTGTCCTTCAGCAGAGCTACATACAAACTGCCCTTTGCAAGTGAGTATGTTCCCTAAATTCTTTCTCTTTTCTTTCTCTGGACCCAGGATGTCCAACAGAACTTTCCATACTGATGGAAATATTCTACATTTGCTCTGTCCCATACAGTAACCATGAGCCTCATGTGGCTATTGAGTGCTTCGGATGTGGCTAATGTAACCAAAAAACTGACTTCTGAATTTGTTTACATTAAAATAGCTTCATGTGTGAAGCTAGTGACTACCATATTGACCTATTGACCATGCTGTTCAGGAATTTTGGGGGGGAAAAGACCCAAAGGTTAATATTTATAATCAGCTCAATCTGAGTTGAATAAAACTTCCAGGGTTACCTGAGAGGTTGTCTTTTTTCAAGAAACTAATAACATTTGAAATACTGCTACTTAACGAGCACCATCCAAGAGCCAGGAAAGTTGTAAAGTAAAAGCTTTAGCAGCAGCATTTTTCTTTTATTCGTTTATTTAACCTTCATAACCTCCTTATGAGGGAAGCATTATGATCTCCCCCCACCTTTTTTATTTGCCGATGAAAAAAATGTGGCTTAAAAGGATTCAGACCACAGCTTGTTCTGGGCACAGTGAGGCCGTGAACTCAGGTCTGAGACCAGTGCCTGTGTACAGGGCTTCGCATTCTTAAATTGTTGTTGTTCAGTTGCTCAGTCAAGTTCGACATTGCGACCCCACGAACTGCAGCACGCCAGGCTTCCCTGTCCTTCACTGTCTCCCTGAGTTTGCTTAAACTCACATCAATTGAGTCAGTGATGCCATCCAACCATCTCATCCTCTGTCTTCCCCTTTTCCTCTTGCCCTCCATCTTTCCCAGCATCAGGGTCTTTTCCAATGAGTCAACTCTTGGCATCAGGTGGCCAAGGTACTGGAGCTTCAGCTTTAGCATCAGTCCTTCCATTGAATATTCAGGGTTGATTTCCTTTCGGATTGACGGGTTTGATCACCTTAGTGTCCAAGGGACTCTCATAGCTTTTCAGAATTCACACGTTCTTCTAATTAAAAATTCCAAAGGGTCTACTAACTGAACAACTTTTTACTGGAAATTTCTATTTCCACATGAAATTCTTTTCATAAGATAATAAGCCCTACCATGGTGGTGACCCTAAGACTCTAATTTTTAAGTTTCTGAAATGTCTGCTAGCCCCTCAGTGGCACAATTTTTCCAGTACAAAAGTTAGAGAAATCATCCATGACCTCTTGAGATGCTAAAAAAGCATTGCATTTGCGTATTTATATAGTCACGTGGCAGTCCAGTTTCATAGATCACAGATTATGGTCCCAAAGATGCATTAAGGGCATTGTGTAGACTCAGACAAGTTACTTCATCCTTGGAACCTCTGATTTGTCATCAGTAAAAAGGGCATAATACTTCCTACTTCATGAGTCCCTTTCTGTGAGTCAGTGAAAGAATATATTTGAAGTACCTAGCACAATGCCTAATATAAAGTCAGTGCTCAGTAAATGTTAAAAGGTTAGTTGTTACTATTATTCTATATCCATTTCAGCTGATACTGGGTTGACTGTTCATCTCTTACCTGATTTTTACTAGCATGGAAAAGAGATCTTGACAATAGAAAGCACATGAATCAAAGCCAATGAGATGTTGTCAGCTGACTTGTTCTCTCTTTTGAGATGTAAATACAGTAAAATGAGTCCCTGAATTGCTGGTTTATATCTAATGGGAAAAAACATGAGAAAATGCTAGTTTCCCTTGTAATTAACAAAATGCTCAAAGAAGAGGAGGCTCTTTCTGAGTTTTATTTCTTGGCTATTTAATATTCACCTCTAGCTTGAATCTGTCCACTCTGGTGTAGCATGCAGAATATAAAGAAAGGTCAAGTTTGGAATATGCCTATTCCAAATAGAAAGAGCCTATGGAAGAATGAAAAAGACCAGGATCCGAGTCCCAGCTCTGCTTGCGTGCTCAGTCACTTCAGTTGTGTCTGACCCTTTGTAATCCCATAGACCCTAGTCCACCAGACTCCTCCATCCATGGGATTTTCCCAGCAAGAATACTGGTATGGGTTTCCATGCCCTCCTTCAGGGGATCTTCCCAACCCAGAGATTGAACCAGAGCATCCTATGTCTCCTGCATTGCAGGCAGATTCTTTACTGCTGAGCCTCCGGGGAACTCCCAGCTCTACAGCCCCATGCAAATTATGTGAGTCCTCAGTTGATCCATCTGTGAGATGAAGAAATTAAACCCCAGAAATCCTCACACAATCCATGGTGATAACATAGCTGGTTATTTGTGTCCAGTGTACCAATCATGATTCAAAAACTGTTTTATTAGCAGCCTTTTAATTATATCTGGGTGAGTTAGCAGAGAAGGCAATGGCACCCCACTCCAGTACTCTTGCCTGGAAAATCCCATGGACGGAGGAGCCTGGTGGGCTGCAGTCCATGGGGTCGCTATGAGTCGGACATGACTGAGCGACTTCACTTTCACTTTTCACTTTCATGCATTGGAGGAGGAAATGGCAACCCACTCCAGAATTCTTGCCTGGAGAATCCCAGGGATGGGGAAGCCTGGTGGGCTGCCGTCTATGGGGTCGCACAGAGTCGAACACAACTGAAGTGACTTAGCCGCAGCAGTATCAGGGTGAGTTAGGGCAATGCAAGCTACTATAATTGTTATTGTTCAGTCTCTAAGTCTGGTTCATCTCTTTGCAATCCCATGGACAGCAGTATACTAAGCTTCCCTGTCTTTCAGTATATCCAGAGTTTGTTCACATTCATGTTCATTGAGTCTGTCTAACCATCTTGGTGATGCTATCTAACTATCTGATCCTCTGTTATCCCCTTATCTTCTGCCCTCAGTCTTTTCCAGCATCAGTGTCTTTTCCAATGAGTTGGCTCTTTGCATCAGATGGCCAAAATATTGGAGCTTCAGCTTCAGCATCAGTCCTTCCAATGAATATTCCAGGTTGATTTCCATTAGGGTTTACTGGTCTGATCCCCTTGCATTCCAAGGGACTCACAAGAGTTTTCTCCAGCACCACAGTTTGAAAGCATCAATTCTTTGGTGCTCAGCCTTCTTTATGGTCCAACTCTCATATCATCATACAAATTTCACTAGCTTAACATGGTAAAGGGCTTCCCTGGTGGCTCAGATGGTAAAGTGGCTGCCTGCATTGCGGGAGACCTGGGTTCGATCCCTGGGTCAGGAAGATCCTCTGGAGAAGGAAATGGCAACCTACTCCAGTACTCTTGCCTGGAAAATTCCATGGATGGAGGAGACTGGTGAGCTACAGTCCACGGGGCCGCAAAGAGTTGGACATGACTGAGCGACTTCACTTTCTTTCTTTAGCATGGTGAGAGTTTATTTCTTATGCATCTAAAGCCTAAACAGGTGTCTTGATCAGCTCATAATGCTTCTTCAAGTGGTGATTCAGGAATCTAGGCTCTTCTTGCTTTGTGACCCTGAAGTATTCAATATTCATACCAAGGTTGCCAGCTTCTAGGAAGATTCTGAATGATGGCTTGGTAGGGGGCAGTTGGGGGAGGAGTCATGGGCCAGGCCATTGGTAGTACTACATCCTACATTCCATTGGTAGAACTCAGGCTTACTAGCACATCTCATCACTAGGTGAGACTGGGAAATATAGTCTGGCTGAGCACCCAGGAGGAAGAGGAAATAGATGTGGTAAACAACTAGTGCTTTTGCTAAAGCCTCTCATTAGTATTAGATGACTAGTGCTAACACCCTCGGTTCAGTTCAGTTCAGTCGCTCAGCCGTGTCCAACTCTTTGCAACCCCAGGCCTCCCTTGTCCATCACCAACTCCCAGAGTTTACTCAAACTCATGTCCATTGAGTTGGTGATGCCATCCAACCATCTCATCCTCTGTCATTCCCTTTTCCTCCCACCTTCAATCTTTCCCAGCATCAGGATCTTTTCCAATGAGTCAGCTCTTCACATCAGGTGGCCAGACTATTGGAGTTTCAGCTTCAACATCAGTCCTTCCAATGAATATTTCCTTTAGTATGGACTGGCTGGATCTCCTTGCAGTCCAAGGGACTCTCAAGAGTCTTCTCCAACACCACCCTTCAAAAGCATCAATTCTTCAGCACTCAGCTTTCTTTATAGTCCAAGTCTTACATCCATACATGACTACTGGGAAAACCATAACTTTGACTAGATGGACCTTTGTTGGCAAAGTAATGTCTCTGCTTTTGAATATGCTGTCTAAGTTGGTCATAACTTTTCTTCCAAGGAGTAAGCATCTTTTAATTTCATGGCTGCAGTCACCATCTGCAGTGATTTTGGAGCCCCCCAAAATTAACTCTGTCACTGTTTCCACTGTTTCCCCATCTATTTCCCATGAAGTGATGGGACTGGATGCCATGATCTTTGTTTTCTGAATGTTGAGCTTTAAGCCAACTTTTTCACTTTCCTCTTTCATTTTTGTCAAGAGACTTTTTAGTTTTTCTTCACTTTCTGCCATAAGGGTGGTGTCATCTGCATATCTGAGGTTATTGATATTTCTCCTGGCAATCTTGATTCCAGCTTGTGCTTCATCCAGCCCAGCGTTTCTCGTGATGTACTCTGCGTATAAGTTAAACAAGCAAGGTGACAATATACAGCCTTAACGTTCTCCTTCTCCTACTTGGTACCAGTCTGTTGTTCCATGTCCAGTTCTAACTGTTGCTTCCTGACCTGCATATAGGTTTCTCAAGAGGCAGGTCAGGTGGTCTGGTATTCCCATCTCTTTCAGAATTTTCCACACCCTCGGTTTCTTTTATTATAGCCAAAAACAATGAAACTTGAAGCTTTGGGTAGTTTGGTGCTTATGTGTATATGTGTGTTTATGTATATGTTTGTCTATCTATGGGTGGCTTGGAGATATGACATTTCTATTAAACTTTTTGAAATGTTGAAAATAGTTGGCTAATTATTATTATTATTATTTTTTTACTTCTTGTAGATTCTTAGATTTTAGTTTCTTGACAAATCACCTGGAAACTCCATCCCCTGTTGCTAGTGCCTGGTACCAAGAACACAAACACTCTGATATACATTCTAGGTTCTCAGGGCTGTGCAGATTCTCTTTGAGTTGGCTGCTTTCACAGGACTTTATCCCAACTGGTACAGAACTGTGGTACAATGGTCCTTTCCTCACTGCATCCTTCCAAAGCATTTCTCTCTGGCTTAGAAGAATGTTCTGTATCATCCCAATTCTCTTGCATACTCCTGTCACTGTTCTTAATTGTTGTTACTTGATTTTTCTCTCTTATATTACTGGTTTATTAATTTTCTTTCATAGTACTTCTAATTTAAAGAAAACAATAAATATTTTAAAATAAAAATAGTTTAATATACTAATTTCTCTAGACTCATAACAGTTACAAAGAAAAAGCTAGGTAAGAAGTCAGTGATATCACATGCAAATATGCTCACCATTTTCAGGGTAAAGAACTTTTAGAAAAGATAAAAGAAAAGGTAAAATAATGAATCTTCTTTCATACTTGGAATACTTGATTTTTGTTCTATAACTTTAATGGTGGGGCTAGATTTTTAAAGGTCTGTATGTGTACTATAAGCAGCATAGAACATCAAATGAGATCCAGTTTTGTAGTCATCCCTGTGTTCTACAGGGCTTCCAGGTTGCTCAGGATCATCTGCCAATGCAGGAGATGCTGGGACATGGATTCAATTCCTGGGTTGGGAAGATCCCCTGGAGAAGAGCATGCAACCCACTCCAGTATTCTTGCCTGGAGAATCCCAGGCAAGAGGAGCCTGGTGGGTTGTAAAGAGTCAGACACGATGGGCCATGCACAGCTATCCTGTGTTCTACATGACTATCTACATTTTTGGTCTCAGTATTCTCATGTCTAAATGACAACAGTGGTACTTGACTGCTAATTCTGCATTGACTTTTTGAAGATTAAATGAGGAAAATTATAAAGCATATAGCAAAAGCATCTGGCACATGGTAGTTGCCTACTGCAGAATCACTCCCTCACCTTCTGACATGGTTGGTGGAATTGCAAAGCCAAAGCAGGCTGATTCTCTGCCTGCAAAGGTCCTCAGTCCAGCAGAGGACCCAGAAGCAGGAACCTCTGTCCTGTTGGGCAGTGTTCTTAATAATATAAATTCTGTGCCACTTGCCCAACTCACATGCTTTTTAAATTACTGGTCAGAAAGCCTTCACTAAATGACTTTTGTATGCAGAGCCCTTCTCTGCTTGTTCTGCCAAAAAGAGAAAATAAATTGAAGGCATGGTACCTGACCTTAAGGAGCTTGAAAAACACATACAAACGAAGACTGTTTGAGAAAATTCCCAACTAATTTACAAATTGAACTTGAGGATCTGGGCAGGGTATGAGGTTGGTGGGGATGATGGCACATGTGGGTGGTACACAGGGAGCAGAGTCAAAGACAAGTTGGGATAAACTGGTTCCTGAACCAAATGAAACTTGTGCCTGATTTGGAAGGTGATGGATCCGAGTTAATGAAGCCAAAAGAAAACTAAGAAATTGCTTATGCTACCTTTTAGCAAAGAAATTTGACAGTCTGTATCAAGAGGCTTTAAAATGTGCATGCCCTTAGAGTCTGGAATTCCATGTCTGGAAATCTATTGTATGGAAGGAATCCTCAAAATGGGGAAAGCTCCATTGCTGATAGGATTATAAACTGGAAAATCGTTTGGCAGTTCCTCACAATGTTGAACATCTAGTCACCATATAACTCAGCAATTCCACTCATAGGTATATACCCAAGAGAAATGTAAGCATATGTCCACACCAAAACTTGTGTACAAATGTTCATAGAGGCATTATTCATAAGAGCCAAAAAATGGAAACAAATGTTTCCATCAGCTGATGAATGGATTGGTGATGTGGGGTATATTCATATAATGGAGAATTATTTAATCATAAAAAGAGTGAAGTACTAAAACATGGATTGTCTTTGGAAATATTGTGCTAAGTAAAAGAAGCCAGTCACAAAAGGCAACATATTGCATGGCTCCATTCATATCAAATGTCTAGGATAGGTCATCTGTAGAGACAGAAAGTAAATTAATGACTGGGAATGGGGGATGGCTTATGGCGAGTGACTGCTAATGGGTAAGGGCTTTCTTTAGAGGATGACTAAAAGGTTCTAAAATTTGATGGTGGCAATGGCTATACAACTCTTAATATGCTACAAACCTCTGAATTGTATGCTTTACAAGGTGAGTTTTTTAGTATGTGACTTGTGCTCAGATGCTCAGTGAAGTCCAACTCTTTTGCAATCCCATGGGTTGTGGACCACCAGGCTCCTCTGTCCGTGAAATTCTCCTGGCAAGGGTACTCGAGCAGGTTGTCATTTCTTCCTCCAGGGGATCTTCTTTACCCAGGGATTGAACCTACATCTCTTTCATCTCCTGCATTGGCAGGGGGATTCTTTACCATTGCGCCACTTGGGAAGCCATGATGGCATAGCTGTGCTCAGTACTTAATGCAAGGGGTGGAAACAGGCTAGGAAACACGTTACTCAGCTTCATCCAGCCCCTTTCCAAGGTACTTTTCATCACGGGTTCAAGAGTTTGGGTCTAGTCCCACCCAACATCATAGTTTATAATGATTAAGCCTCAACGAAAGGAACTGTTACTAAAATAAATTGAGTGACGCAGTGGATAGGAATCTGCCTGCCAGCGCAGGGGACATGGATTCGATCCCTGGTCCAGGAATATTCCACATGCCGTGGAGCCACTAAGCCCATGGGCCACAACTACTGAAGGCCTAGAGCCTGTGATCTGCAACGAGAGAAGCTGCTGCAATGAGAAGCCCGCATACATCAACAAAGAGTAGCCCCCACTCACCACAATTAGAGAAAGCCCAAGTGTAGCAATGAAGACACAGCACAGCCACAAATAAATAAATTTAAAAAGAAAGAAAGAAAGAAAATAAGTAATAACATACAAACACAAAAATAAACTAACCAATGGGGGAAATGTCTGAATTTAAAACTCCCAAGGTCATCAGAAAATCTCTTTGCTGTTTTGCAGGAAATCTCTTTCCTGTTTCCCTCACCCTTTTTAAGATTTGTTTTCAGAAGAGGGGGCCCAGGGATATGAATTTGTTTGGAGACCTTTAACATCTCACTCACTGATCTTCAGAAGTTCTTCCTGTTCCTCAAATGAAAATTGAGTTCAGAACAGAAGAAAAAGAGGGGAGGAAATGCTAATGAATCTCTGGAGTGACCTGGACAGAAGGGCCAGTGTACTTTCCCATTAACATGATCGTTAGCTAAGGGGAGAGCCAGGCCTGGAAAGCCCCTGAGTACCAATTGCTTAGGAAACTAATTGCAAACAGCTCTGACCTTTTGCTTTAAATCATTTCCTAGTCCCAGGAAAATCATTTCAGGCCTTCCCTGGTCTTTGGCCTCTTTCATTTCCAAACCCATTTGGAGAGCTCAGTTTGCAGAAAGTTTTCTGAGTATTTTTAATTTAGTGATGCCCTCTCCCAGGCAGCGAACAAAGATACTCTGTTAGAAGGCAGCATAAATCACCCATGAAAGCATTGGAGCAATTGAGTATAGAATGGATTGGTGTAATCAATGTGATAAAATAATTCCAGCAGATAATCTATTCAACAAACATTTATTAAGTGCCTACTAAGTGTGAGTCTGTGGGGATATGAAGACGAATACTGTATCCTGGTCTTCATTCTATCCTCCTAGTTCATGATTGATTGAGCCAGAACCATGGGCGACCGAGAGCTCTCCAAGGTCTATAAGAATGTCAGCCACAAGACCAGAGAAGCCTGGTTGGGAATCCGGCTGTGGCACATGGAAGCTGCGTGACCCTGGCTGTAGGAATAAATTCTGCCTCAAGCAGTTCTTTTTTTTCCCAGCATATAAAGTGGGATACTGAACTCATTAATTTCCCGCCTTCTTTCTTCTCTGACATGCAAAGTTAAGGCTCTACATTTCTCTCTTTGGCAGCCTCCAAATTTTTTTAAATAACATTTTTAACAGCTTTATTGAGATGTAATTCACAAACCAGACAGCACACCCATTTTAAGGTGTACAGTTCAGTGGCGCTGAGTATGTTCACAGACTCATGCAGCTGTTGCCACCGTCACCAGCTCTTCATCGAATCATTTTGGAGCTTCAGTGAGATAACGTATATGAGCCATGAGACAGAGTGCAGGACATTTAGGCATTTTGCTACTGGAGATTATTGTTTCTGCTGTTGCAGTTAGGGATTGTATCATGGAAGACGGAAAAAGTGAGGTGATGGAGCCAAATGTGAGGGAAAGAAGCACGTGGGACCCCCTGCCTGGGTATCCTTACCAGATGGGAGTGGCAGACTGTCTGTCTTAACAGCTAGTGGGTTACTTTCCAGCCCCAATATCAAGCCAACTAGAATGACTCAATGGGAGTCATTTGGGACTAGCTTGGGTGAATTCAATTCAAAATTGTGTATCATTAGGGCTGGCGGCCACGCACCAACATGTTAACAAACAAACAAGCAGCAACATACTTCGGAGACGAACAATAGTTAAGCTAAATTTAGTTCCTTTTAGCCCTTATGGCTGGAGCCCATGGGAGGCCAGACATCCCTCTGGACGTTTCTCATTTGCTAAAGCAGCACAGCTGGCCTGCACAGGGTATGTGGCCAAGCACAGCAGTCGTATTTCAAACCAAATGGACTGCTCTGTTTGGGGTCCTGATGGGGAGAGGATGGAAGGTGTAGGCTCTTCCAGTTTCAGCATTATTTTTAGAGTGTTTATGTGTGGCTGAATCACCAGCACAAATACCGCTCTTGCATTTGTTACCCTGGGCAGAGGAACAATCCATCATCAAGGCTGACCGTTTTCTTCTGAATGGCAAACAAGCTCTCAAAACTGTCACTTCTGTGAGCACCCAGGTAGCCAAGGGCTTTGGGATTTTGATTACTTTCATGTTGGATGAAAACTTTGGCTGTGATTTCATACATTCTCTAGCAATTTCAAATGAATGGTTCTCTCTATTTCTGGCACTCCATTGCCGAACTGTGTGTTTTCCAACCCAAAAACTAAAAAATTGAATGAAGGCAAAAACTCCTTCTTTTCAGTAACTCATGCTTTTGTTTTTTGCTTCAATGTGGCAATCGATAGTCTGCTTTAATAGACAGGGACTTGCAGAGACAGTACCTTGACTCTAGTCTTCAGCACAAGAGTGATTTTTAATCATTTCTGTTTTCCATGCTGTCACCCCAGGAGCCTTATTGGAGTCTGGTTCACCTGGTGTCATTTTCTCTGTATCATTGCTGTCTGCTCTCCAAGCACTCAAAGCTTGGGAACCTGAAATCTAAAAAGGGTGCAAGAGTTTGAATTGACTTTTTTTTCCTTGTCAGTAAATTAAAAACATAAGTTGGAGTTCTTTAGATCATTCTTTAGACCATATGAAGGCAGTTTTTGCCTCTAGGGGACATTTGCTGCAGATATTTTTGGTTGGGTGGTAGAGGTGGTGGGGGTCACAGACATCTAGTGGGTAGAGGGCTTCCCAGGTGGTACAGTGGTAAAGAATATGCCTGCCAATGCAGGAGATTTGGGTTCGATCCCTGGTCTGGGAAGATCCCCTGGAGTAGGAAATGGCAGCCCACTCCAGTATTCTCGCCTGGGAAATCCCATGGACAGAAGAGCATTGTGGGCTACAGTCCGTGGGATCACAAACACTGGGACACAAGTGAATGACTGACACACAGTGGGTGGAGGCTAGGGGTGCTGCTGAGTATGGCACAAAGTGCAGGACAGCAACTCCCCCTCCCCCAACAATGGGTTGTCTGGTCCCAAATGTCAACCATGCTTAGGTTGAGACAGGATTGTATGCTTACTGAAGATGATATCAATGGACACCTGGACCAGTGGTGATGATGATCAACTTGCTGTCCTTTGTCTTTTAGCCTTACCCAGTGAGACTTGATCTCATAGACAGACAATATGGCCCAGTGATCAGAGAAGGTGCTTTGAATCTGAGAGGCCTGGACCTGGGTTCAGGGATAACAGAGACAAAGGGCATGGATCCTAGTCATTTATGTGCCCAGACTGTATCAGCAGCAAAAATGAATTGAGGATTGGGAAGACAGGTAACATCTGGGCAAGGACAAGCTCCCTGGTACAAGGGCCCTCCCATGCCCATGGAACATCTCTGTGACAAGGATGCTCATGCTGCCCTGTGGGCACTATCCTCCAGACAGATGGAATTCCCACCAGCTGCACAGGATAGAGGCAGGGCATCTCTAGATTTCAGCTGCTCCATACACTTCTGCCAGGCAGCCACCAGAAGGGGCCTGCTTGGTTTCTCTCTGTTCCTCATGGAGATGCCAGGAGGGGTGGTGGTAGCTGGCCCAGGATGAGATATCTACCTGCCCCAAGGTGCCCCAAACAAAGGAATAACAGGACTCAGACAGACATCCCCCTCCCTGACCCTGCTGCCATGATTCCTACTATTGCTACAAGAACCTACTTCATCAGCATCCACAAGCTTGATCATCATGTGAAGCTGTCTTTCTTCAACTTGGAAATCCATATCTGTTGAGCCTATGTCCACATTTGGGATCTCATATTTCCTTCTGGGCCATAGCTGTGCCATCTCATTTTATCTATGTCTAGACTAGAGGTTAAATCTCCTAAAGGAGCCAGCTTTGTAGGAAATCAGAAACAATTCATTTCTGTTGACTGAGGGACATTTCATGAACAGAAGTACCATGGATACATACTTCATGAGTTCACATCCCAACTCTACCATGACTAAGGATATAACCTGCAGCAAGTTTTTAAAAAATTTCTCTAAGACCTCATTATCTCATCTGTAAAGTGGAGATCACAATGGTACCCCCTTCATAAGGTAGGCATGGAATTTAAATGAAATCATAAATGCCAGCTGCTTAAGGCCTGGCTAAATGAAGGAGGCTACAGAGGCTATTGTGCTGAGGTGTTGGGTTTTATCACACTTGTCTCATCTGTCAAGTGTGATGAGCAACCTTGGGCTAAGGTGGTTTTGTTGTCCCTCTCATTTGGCAGATACAAAAGCAATGTCCAGAGAGGTCATATTCTAGGAAGTGAAGAATCAGTAGAAGTACTCAACTTGTGGTTCCTACCATGCTCTGGCTTCCACTACAAAGCTCTGCTGTCTCTTCAAAGTTGTGAATGCTTCATGATCCAGCAGTCCCACTACTGAGTATATATCCAAAAGAACTGAAATCAGAGTCTTAAAGAGATATCTACACTCCCATGTGCATTGCAGCGCTATTCACAATAGCCGAGATGTGAAAAACCCCCAAGTGTCCATTGACTGATGAATGGATAAAGGAAATGTGATATGTCCATACAATGGAATATCACTCAGCCTTAAAAAGAAGGGAACCCTGCCATTTGAGACAACATGGATGAAGCTGAAGGACATTATATTAAATGAAATAAGCTAATCAGAGGACAAATCCTACATAATTCCACCTGTATGAATCATCTAAAATAGTCAAACCTATAGAAGCAGCAAATACATTAGTAGTACTGGGCTCTGGGGAAAGGCAGAAGTGGGGAGTTGCTGTTCAGTTGGTGTAAGTTTACACAAGATGACTAAGTTCTAGAAGATGTGCTGTACAACCCAGTACCTAGTGTTAGTATTATGGCATTATGCACTTCAGAATTTGGTAAGAGGGTAGCTCTCATGTTAAGTGTTCATACCACAAAACAAACAAAATGAAACATAAAACCAAAGGGATGCAAGGAAACTTTGAGAGTTGTTCATATGTCTATTCTCTTGCTTGTGGTGATGACATCACTGGTGTTTGCCTATGTCCAAATTCATCAAATTATACATACTAAGTATGTGCAGTTCTTAGAATATCAATTAACTTCAATAGGCTGTGTTTTTTTTTTTTTTGTATTTTAAAAAAGAACAATTAAGTGACCACCCCATCCACTAGAAGCCCTTGCTCTCCTTTATCTTCTAGTGGTCCTGAAAAGTTCATGTTGTCTCTTGTTCATTACAGCACTGAAGGCAACTTTCAAATGCAATCCTTTTTGGAAAACAGAAGCAGACTCAGAATAATGGTAATGATAAAAGTTGTTAATAAAACTAGTTAGTACTCATCTCTTTACCAGGTAGTTCCTGCACATCTTGCATGAGCCGGCACTGGTTCTGCTACCCTCCCATGCTTTTTGCTCACTGAATTCTCCCAATCCATGTGTGTGTGGGGGTGGGTGATATTATCATTCTGCCCATTTTACAGATAGGAGAGATAGAGGCTCAGAGAGGGTCTTGATCAGGACCATTATGGCAAGTGGAGGTGGTCCAGAAGCAAGAAAGAAAGTGGGATCTAAAAGAAACATTGAATTCCTGGCAAGGGTCAGAACACAGAACTTGCGTTTCATAATGTTTATTTTCTCGAAGAGACCCAATTTCTTAAAAACTTTTTATTTTACTTTAAACTATAGCTGATTAACAATATTGTGATGGTTTAAGGTACACAGCAAAGGGACTCAGCCCTATATATACATATATCATTCTTCCCAAACTCCCCTCCCACCCAGACTGCCACATAACATTGCAGAGTTTTATACAGTAGATCCTTGATGGTAATCCATTTAAAATATAACAGTGTATATGAGACCAAACTTTCTTAAAATGTGGTATGATATTTGCTTTTTGTTATCCATCTCCTTCCATCCACCCTGCCTCTAAAGTGTGTGAAACCTCCTTCCCTGTGGATAACAGCTTGGGGCTCTTACATAAAGCAGCTGCGGGGAAATCCTGCATCGTTTACACAAATCATTTGCCTGATCCGACTCTGCTCTGTTTTCTGACCTGTTGCTCTGTGAATATCATCTTCATGATGCTTTCCAGAAAGTGTGGCCTGAGCTCACATTTTCCTTTGGCCAAAAGACACAGATTCCCTCTGAAGTTATGTCATACTCCTACACTTAAAATTTATTCTAAATAGTGGAGAAGGAAGTAAATCCCAATATTGTAAGCTGTCCAACTGAGAGGAGAGTTACACAGATAAACAGATAATACCTCACCTTGTAGCTGCCAGTTGTGGGAAATGGTAACAGACGGGGAAAAAAACAACCTGAAAATCACCCTGTGAAGCCAGAGGGCAAAATCAGAGAGGTTGTCTGAGGTTTCCTTGTGGGGAAGCCCAGTCAATGTCAAATACAACTTGCATGAGAATTATCTTCCAGCATATTTGTGCATCATTTCTCAAGGAAGAAGAGAAAGAAAACCCATAAAAAAATTGCATGTTTATTAAAACAACAAATATTTACTGAGTACCCACTCTCTGCCAGCTGGGACTATAGAGTAACTTCCTGCCCCCTCCCCAACTCTTCACACCCCACCACCCCCCTCCCCGCCCCCACTCCCCCCTCCCCCCCCGCCATACACACACTGCCTTGCTCTTTTCTGTTTGCTTCTCTCTTGTTTGAAACCATTTTCCCTCTTGGGCCACCTCCATAAACTCAGCATCCTTCTTTTTTCTTGGAGCACACATTCATCTTCTCTTCTCTCAGAGCTCCTGCAAACCCTGAAGCATCAATTAGATAAGTCTGCTAACCTGTGGGTTCCTAGGCTGGCCCTGCGCTAGCCCACAGGCAAAAAGCAAAACCTCCTTCCTTTATCTTCCTTCCCACCCCCATCTCATCTGTGGGAGAAAGAGGAGGAGGGAGAGGAAGAGAAGAAGGAAGGGGAGAGAATGGAGTGATTTATTATAACATCAACCAAAAAAATTATGCTCCTTCATTTAGACCATCAAAGCAGCCATGCTGGGTCTTGATTTCACATAACTCTTCCTTCCATGCGTACTTACCCTAGTGAATCTAAAAGAGAAGGAAATTGCAAAAGTCACGTTAGAAATTTACATGTAGTCAACAATGCTCTGTTATTGTGCACTTTGAAATTGGTTAAGAGGAAGGATCTCATGTTAAGTGTTCTTACATCAATAAAAGAGACAAACAAATAACTTAATAGAATTTGTTGGCTCTGGGAACCAGTGTGTAAAGGAATGTCAGCAGCTGTTGCTAGGGACAACATTATTTATCTCTTTGTAAATTTAAGATAGGGTCTATGCTCCATGACAGGGGAAAGGAGTTTCTAATCTCACTCTGGGGAGAATGGGGAAAACATGTAATTACGGGTTTTTCAAACTAGATAGGCAGTGGAGCCCTGATATTGCCATCTTACAGAGGATTGTGTAGTTTATGCATGATCACAAAGCACACAGCTACCCTCAGGGCCCATAAAAACCCAGGTTTCCTGACCCAGGGCTCAGTCTCAGATAGATGAGTAGAATTGAGCTTACTGATTTTGCAGTTAATCCATGTTCATTGCTAAAGCAGTGGAAAAAACCATTAAACAGAGAAAAAAGAATCATTCATAATCACCTGCGATGTTGTCACTGTGTTGCTGTTGCTAAGTCCTGTCCGACTCTGCCACCCCATAGACTGTAACACGCCAGGCTTCTCTGTCCTTCACTGTCTCCCAGAGTTTGCTCAAACTTAGGTCATTGAGTTGATGACGTTATCTAACCATCTCATCCTCTGTCATACCCTTCTTTTCCTGCCCTCAATCTTTCCCAGAATCAGGGTCTTTTCCAATGAGTCAGTTCTTTGCATCAGGTGGCCAAAGTATTGGAGTTTCAGCTTCAGCACCAGTCCTTCCAATGAATATTCAGGACTGATATTCCTTCCTGATTTCCTTCAGGATTGACTGGTTTGATCTCCTTGCAGTCCAAGGGACTCTCGAGAGTCTTCTCTAGCACCACAGTTTGAAAGCATCAATTCTTCAGCACTTAGACTTCTTTATGGTCCAACTCTCACATCCATACATGACTACTGGGAAAACCAGAGCCTTAACTAGAAGGACCTTTGTCAGCAAAGTGACGTCTCTGCTTTTTAATACGCTGTCTAGGTTTGTCATAGCTTTTATAGAAAACAAGATAACTTCCTAGGGTACTGAATTGCCTTCTTTTGGTCCCTTGAAACGCTTCCAGATACTCCTGGCTTGACATACCTGTGCCTCACTGTTCCCTCCGCCTGGAACATTCTCCCTCTGGGTCTTTGAACACCTGGTTTCTCTTCATTCATGTCATGCTCAAATGACACTTTGTCGGAGAAGCCACCTCTGGTCACTTGATTTAAAGAGGCAACCTGCCTGCCTGGCCTCACAGGGACTCACTAATCTGTTTACCTTCTTCATTACATTTGACCATCTGAATTGACTTTCTTCATTTGCCCCTTTATTTAGTGACTTATTCATGCTATAGCTATTTATTGAAGGCTTACCATGTGCTGAGCACTGTTCTGGAAATACCGCAGAAGACAAAAAAGACCTGACTTCCAAGAGCTGACCCTCGGAGGGCACTTGGAGCATTTTGAACAGAGGAGTGACATGATCTGGCTTGTGTTTTAGAAGGTCTGTTTTGGCTATTGTGTTGAGAAGGGGCTGCAGGAAGGCAGGGCAGAAGACTGTTTAGGAGGCCCTGACCTTCACCCGGGCAAGGGAGGGTGAAGGCAGGCGTCAGTTTGGGAGCACACACGTGCATATACTTACACTTTTGCAACAAAATGAATTTGTGCTCACATATTCCATTCTATCACCGTACTCCTTACTCAACAATGTGTCATCTGAATCTTTCCATATCAATAAATATGGAGCTTTATCATAATTTTAATCTGTTTGTATTAGTCTCTTGCATAGTTGTATCATAATTTATCTAGCCAGTCTTGAATTAAACACTTGAGCAGTTTCCCATTTTTCACTGTGATGAACAATCCTTGCAGTGAGCATTCTTAAACATACATCCCTGAGTACTTACTTTTCCAAGTATTTTTTTGAGATAAAGTCCTAGAGATAGAATCACTGTGCCAAAGTCTATCAATACACGAGGGCTTTTTATTCAGGTTGGCAAATAGGACTTCCCACTAGCTGTGTGCCTGTCTTCTTACTCACCCATCCAGTTTTGGGTATGACCACCATGTTTATTCTCTGCTAATTCCATATATTAAAATTTGGTATCTTTTGTTGTTGTTATGGCCATTTCATGACATTGCACATATATTATTTGGGCTGTTGAACTTTTAAAATTAGTTTTTCAGGGCATTTAGTATATTAAAGACATATTGTCATGGATGTTACAAATTTTTAAGGATGTTTCCATATAATCCTTCCATTTTTTCCAGAAATTATGAAATATTACATGCATGTAAAAAAGATGCTTATGAGAGGTATAAAATATAATGAAACAAACCCCTGTGTACCCATCACCCATCTTGAGGAATGGAACATTTCTGGTACTCTAATTACGTTCCCTTTTCCCCCCTCAGCCAAGCTAATCACTCTCCTCAATTTGATGATTCCCTGGCCGTTATTTATAGTTTTAGCTAACACTTACATCTTCCTGAACAACATGGTTTTAGTTTTACAAGGTTTTGCACATTATGTAAATAAGATCACACTGCAAATAATCATTCATGATCTGTGTTTTTCAAAAACTGTTATGTGTGTGAGCTTCTTCCTTTTTGAAGCCTGTGTGTGTGTGTGTGTGTGTGCTCAGTCGCTTCAGTCTTGTCCGATTCTTTGTGACCCTATGGACTGTAACCCACCAGGCTCCTCTGTCTATGGGATTTTCCAGGCAAGAATACTGGAGCGGTTACCATGCCCTCCTCCAGGGGATCTTCCCAGCCCAGGGATCGAACTCACGTCTCTTACATTTCCTGTATTGGCAGGCAAGTTCTTTACCACTAGGGCCACCTAGGAAGCCCTTTTGAAGTCTGCAGCACCCCACTCCAGTACTCTTGCCTGGAAAATCCCATGGATGGAGGAGCCTGGTAGGCTGCAGTCCATGGGGTCGCTAAGAGTCAGACACGACTGAGCGACTTCACTTTCACTTTTCACTTTCATGCATTGGAGGAGGAAATGGCAACCCACTCCAGTGTTCTTGCCTGGAGAATCCCAGGGACGGTGGGGCCTGGTGGGCTGCCGTCTATGGGGTGGCACAGAGTCAGACACGACTGAAGCGACTTAGCAGCAGCAACTCACCTACTTTCATGGTTGTCAAGTAATCAGGCTTGGTTCTCATACCCTTGACTTGCAGATTTAATTTAGATTTAGATTTAATTTAGATGCTTTATATGTAGATTTCCTTGATATTATGGTTCTACTTTGCATTTGGGACAGGTTCATAGAAAATGAAAGTTGCTCAGAGTGTATTTCTAAAGCATTTCAGAACAACTGTTCACCTTTTTTTTTTTTTTCCTGGTGATAACCTGCCCGCATGTTGGCATGCCAAACGTCTGCTGCATATGTGCAGGGAACCAGTGGTGTTTGTACTGCACATCTCAGCTGAGAAGTACAGAGCCTGCTGACAAAATGCATAAGGTAATTAGGCGTGAACTAACGCAATTGGTTCTCATTTTTGCAAGTGTACAATGCCACTCTCAATCTATTGTGTTTTTTCCCCGGTCTAAAAGCATCACAAATTAGTTTGGGAAGCCAGAGATTTTCCTGGCAGAGAGTGACTGCACAGATGCTCCTGGGTTTATGACCACCATATGCAAGCCTTTCTGAGCGCTGCTCAGGGCTTTGTGTCTGAAACACTGTGGTGGTATAGGTGAAGAACCATGAGAATTCCAGACGGGAGCCGTGGGTTCTAGGTGACTACAGATGAGTCGTGTGACTTTGGACAATGTGTGTGCCTTGCTGGACAAATATTCTGTCATTTGCAAAGTGAGGGGGTTAGACATTCTCACTAAATATGTACTTTTTTTAGCATCTTCTATATGCCAGGAGCCAAAAAATATTTGTAATAATAAAAAGCATGATCTGCACTGCTTGGAATATGCATAATTTAGAGAAGAGGGACAAAGAAGAATGAGACAATTTCAATTTGGCAAGACAAGCAGAGGTGTGAATACAGCAGAGCAAAACAACCCCTAGGCCAACTTGGAAGAAGTTAAAGAGATTCTTGTTTGGGAAGTAACATGGTACAGAGCCATGAATGACGAAGTGAGAGACACTGAGAGGACAAGGAGGAGAGAAGAATATTACCTGACAGGAGAAGTATGTGCTAAGGCAAGGAAGAGAGAGAGAGAGAGAGAGACGCATGCATGGTGCTCTTAAAACATGGCTCTAAATTCTTTGACATTCTTCCCATGGACAGGTGGGAGTCTGTGTTCCATCTGTCTTAACTGTACATTTTATCTTATTCACTGGAACTTGAGCAGCCATGTAAGAAATCCAGCTATCCCAGGGCCTCCATACTGTGAAGAAGCACAAGCTAGCCACTTGGGGAGGCCATGGATAGGTGCTCTGTTTGGAAATTCCAGCTGAGTCTAGCCTTTGAATCATAACTGCCCTAGCACCACATGTATAAGCAAAGAAACCTCTACATAATTCCAACCTCAAATGATTGACATATTGTCTGCAGAGGCCTCCAACATCATGAAGCAGAGACTGACCATCCCTGCTGTGCTCTATGAATTCCTGACCCATAAGATCCAGGAGAATCATGCAACAGTGGTTTTTTTATACCATTACATGTTGAGGTGGTTTTCCATGCAGCAATGAAGGATGAGGACGAGTCCCTTTCAGCTCTAAAATTTGGATGTTTTGTAAAACCCAAATATATCCTTCTGTTCTTCCAAAAGAAAGCTCTGACTCCATGAAATTTTGGTTTGAGGAAATGATTGTAGAAACATCAGGACAGACATTGAAATCTCCAGAGAAATTAGAGTAAACAATCCCAAATTGATTTAAGTCATAAAAAGAATGTCTGATTCACACAACTGGAAGATCAAGGCGTGAATCCAGCAGATCAGCTGCCAGGTGTTCAAGTGATGATCAGAATCTGATTCCCTCCAATTCTGCCCTGTGCTTTTCTCTGTGTTGACTTCATTTTTCAGTCAGCACTCCCAAGGTGGTAGTAAGATGGCTACCATCAGCATTTACAGAAAGAAAGGGTGTCATTCTCCATAATTTCATCACATCTCCCGGGGCTGACTGATGTTCACTAGTCTTGACCCCACTCAGATTTCCCAGCTACCTTTGATCCATGACTGTAGCCATGGGAAAGAAGTACCTGGATTGGCCAGGCCTGGGCCACATTTCCACCTTTGAGTCAAAAGACATTGTTTATGACTTCCTAACAGTGGAAGAAACAAGGTTCCAATTTCTTGTATTATCAGAAGGAAAAATAGATGCTTTGTTGTTGTTTAGTCACTAATTCGTGTCCAGCTCTTTTGTGACAGCATGAACTGTAGCCTGCCAGACTCCTCTGTCCATGGGATTTCCTAGGCAAGAATACTAGAATGGGTTGCCATTTCCTACTCCAGGGGATCTTCCTACCCAGGGATTAAACCCATATCTCCTGCATCTCCTGCATTGGAAGGTGGATTCTTTACCACTTAGCGACCAGGGTTGCTTACCAAATTAAAAAAAACATTATACATCCTCTTAGGCAGAAACTTCTTGTTCTGTTTGAACCAGACACCCATTTGACATGACCTGAAACTACTCAGGCTTCATAGAACTATCCTTTGTATGGGTTTTGTTAACACCAAAGCAACAAAACAGATCTCTGATATAGGCTATAGAAAAGTATTTCTCAGACTTTAGAGTTCTGAGGATTCCTAATACTAATCCATTCTTTTTGTCATTCTTTTTGTTGTTTTTGTCATTAATTAATAAACATTTCTGAATTTTGGGCTTCCCTGATAGCTCAGTTGGCAGAGAATCCACCTGCAATGCAGGAGACTCCGGTTCAATTCCTGGGTCAGGAAGATCCACTGGAGAAGGGATAGACTACCCACTCCAGTATTCTTGGGCTTCCCTTGTGGCTCAGCTGATAAAGAATCTGCCTGCAATGCAGGAGACCTGGGTTCGATCCCGGGGTTGGGAAGATCCCTTGGAGAAGGAAACAGCTATCCACTCCAATATTCTGGCCTGGAGAATTCCATGGACTATATAGTCCATGGGGTCACAAAGTGTGGGACACAACTGAGCAACTTTCACTTCACTTTTTCTGAATTTTAGTGAGTTCCTCTCTGCACACTTTTATTCAGTACTAAACATTGAAATAGTTTATCTCAATTTCCTTCCAAGTAATAGTCTCTGGTTAAAAATCAGAAAATAGTTTCAAGGATCTTATTCTAATAATTATGTTTTACTCAAACAATACAGTGTAAAGCTGCCAAGCCCTATATACACCTTTTATTCATGTTCCTTTGCTTCAACTAAGTTCTCCATGTTGGATCTCACTGTCAGCTTCAGGATTCCAAAACACATATGCATGAGAAGTAGGACTTTTTATTTAGACGAGTCAATAAAATGGAACAAAAAGAGAACCAAAGTCAGCAAGTCTTTCAAGAGATAGCTTATACATTATGGATAAAAGGTGAAGAAGAAACACAAAGATCTAAGGAGGGAAAAATACAACTTGCATGATAGAAACTGTATGATGAGAGTTAAAAAAACAAACAACAACAAAAAGCCCATGTCTCCCCTCCTGGCAAGCTCCATGCTTGATGGTGAACCTGAACTAACTAGCAGGAAAGAATCTGGCCCTGGAATTGAGTCTAATATATGTGACCTATGTTTGCTTCATTCCTTGGCATAATTCAGGGACCTTCCTCATTTGGGGGTGTCTTAGAATTCCACCCACAAAAGTGATAGCGTTGATATTACTGCCTGAGTCAGCATCTGTTGATCTGTTATGATTACCATCATTTTATTACATGAAGAAAAGGCTCCTGTCCTCTTTAAAGATGAGAAGGTTGCTTGAAATAAAACTCTCTCAGAAAGCTCTCAATCATTTCCTTCCCTTGGATCTGACCTGGTCTTGTCATCACCTCAGGAAGGCAACATACCTTCCCCCTCACATCATGTTGGATCCACTATCATTTGGGTAGAGAAAAGGGAGAGAATCAGGTTGCTGTCAAATTGCTCAGACTGCATGTTAGACATCCTAGGGAAGAGAAAAGGGAGCCTCCTGTGCTTTTCTGAGATTTTCCTTCATGTAACATCTGGGAAGACTCAGAAGGCCAAGTTGGTCTCTGGCATTGGTATAGGGACATCCAGGCACAGCCTGAAGTTCCTCCTGGATCCCTAGGGCAGACCATGAAGCTCAAGTTTCTCCAATTGCTAGACAATGGCCAGGATCAGAGGATAACCCAGTCTGGCCAGAGGAGCCCAGACCCCAACATAGGGTCAAGAGTGAGAGGGAATACACCCACTCCTCTCTTGCATTTACATCATGTATTGTATTTGTCTTCATGGCAGTATGATTTTTATCTGGAAATGCGTTTTTCAAGCTAGGAACTATTTTCTAAGGATCCAGATGTTCCTAGGGATGCCTGTCCCATCTGGTTTACATCTCAGTCACAGGGTTGGACATGGAGCTTCATTCTATATTCAGATCTGTCCCCTCTGCAGTAACAAGCTGCTGGATAAACTGAAATCCACACAACCCAGTGTGATTAGTCTGCAGCAGAATCTCATTACCATGGCTTTAATTACAGCCCAGAATGTGAGTGATACTGAGTTTTTCCTGGAAAAGAAAGAAGCTAAATTCACACCTCTGCTTTCTTAATTATACTGGCCTCTTTCTATCTCCAACATACCAAGGTCTTTCCTAAGCCAGCGCCTTTGCTTACACTGTTCCCTTCACCTGGAAGACTCCCCTCACCAATAGCATGGGGGATTCATGCTCATCCTTCAAACATTAGTTCAAGGTTTCACTTCTTCTAGTCCCTCTGTTGACACAAAGCCCAACCCCATTCTCTTTATTTTCTCCCATGTCTCTGTGTACATGCCTGGTAACATATGACACAGCCAGTGTAACTACCTCATTGGTTTGTTTGCTTACTATCTGCTTGTCCTCCAGCCCCGGTGACAGAGTCAGGTCCATGAGAACAGGTGTGTTTCCTCTCTGGTTCCCCACTGTGTGTATCTGCTGTGCCTGGCATAGGTGTGTACTCAATAAACCTGCATTAAGTGCCTGAATACATGAGAAAAGATTCAAGGCAAGGATCCCAGAGGAAAGCATCAGGCGAGTGCTGCTGATTTGGTTGGGTTACAAATCTTGTGGCATTGCTGAGGACCCCGTGAGCCACTAGCCACCTCTCTTGTGGGTTCAAGGCTTTCTGTGTGCAACTGGGACCTGTAAGCACAGGGGACAACAGGCCTCTCACCAGCCCCTAATAATCCTCTTCCATCAAAAATATCTCCTAGCCATGCAGGAAGGGAACCAACGTTCATTCAATTCTACCACGCAACCAGTTCCACAGGGGCAATGAACACTGATCTCATGTAATCCTCACAAACATCCAAGGAGGGGCTGTTTCCCTGACCCCACTGCCAGGTGATGATGCAGAAGCTTGTGGAAGCTAGGTGTCTGGGCAGGGGCACATAGGTGGCCTATGAATGACTCAGGATCAGCACCCACTTCCATCTGCTGCTAAAGCCTGGCCCCTTGAATATAGCACAGCATGTCTCCACAGAGCCCTAAGGCTTCTTCATGAACTCAGGAAGCTTGTAGACTTTGTCATCTGTTGCCCACCTGTCTTCATTTCTATGTTTTATCTTCTCCACTGTTTGTACCCAGGGCTTTTATTATTCTCTAGCTGCCTGGTCCTAGGCAAGATACTTAGTCTCTCTGAGCTTGAGTTTCCCAAGCAATGAAGTGGGATGTTTATAGTACATATTGGGCTTCCCAGGTGGTACCAGTGGTAAAGAATCCACCTACTAATGCAGGAGATGCAAAAGACTCAGGTCTGATGCCTGGGTCAGGAAAATCCCCTGGAGGTGGAAATGACAACTCACTCCAATATACTTACCTCGAAAATTCCATGAACAGAAGAACCTGGCAGGCTATAGTCTATGGGGTCACAAAGAGTCAGACATGACTAAGCACGCATCTATAGTACATATTACATGTGCCTATTGAAGGGATTAAAATACTCAAACAAACCCTTGGATACTACCCGGTAGGTGTTACCTATAATAATTGCATGCATGCAAAGTTGCTTCAGTCATGTCTGACTCTTTGCAACCCCAGGGACTGTAGCCTGTCAGGCTCCTCTGTCCATGGGATTCTCCAGGCAAGAATACTGAAGTGGCTTGCCATGTCCTTCTCCAGGGAATCTTCCCAAACCAGAGATCAAACCAGTGTCTCTTATATCTCCTGCATTGGCCAGCAGGTTCTTTACCACTAGGCCACCTGGGAAACTCTAATTATTATTATATTATTAGTTAGGGTAACTGTGACCAACCTAGACAGCATATTAAAAAGCAGAGACATTACTTTGCCAACAAAGTAATGTCAAGTCATAGTCAAGGCTATGGTTTTTCCAGTAGTCATGTATGGATGTGAGAGTTGGACTATAAAGAAAGCTGAGTGCTGAAGAACTGATGCTTTTGAACTGTGGTGGTGGAGAAGACTCTTGAGAGTCCCTTGGACTGCAAGGAGATCCAGCCAGTCCATACTAAAGGAGATCAGTCCTGAATATTCATTGGAAGGACTGATGTTGAAGCTGAAACTCCAATAGTTTGGCCACCTGATGTGAAGAGCTGACTCATTGGAAAAGACCCTGATGCTGGGAAAGATTGAAGGTGGGAGGAGAAGGGGAAGACAGAGGATGAGATGGTTAGATGGCATTACCGACTCAATGGACATGAGTTTGAGTAAACTCTGGGAGTCGGTGATGGACAGGGAGGCCTGGCATGGTTCATGGGGCTGCAAAGAGTCGGAAATGACTGAGCGACTGAACTGAACTGAACTGAATTAATAGTTGCTTCAGCAAATAAACCTAGACATCTCAAGGGCTTAACCCTCATCTCACAATCCAGTATGGGCCAGCAGAGGGGCACAATTCCTTGTGACATTCAGGGCTCCAGACTCCATTCATTGTCCAGCTCCATCATCTTCTGCAGAATCCACCACTGAACTATTTGCATCAGTGGACAGTGAGAGGAGAGAAGGTAGAGGATTGGGTAAGAGATTTTGCAGGCTGGCCTGGAAGTAGCAAACACTTGAGCTTCCCGCATGGCCCCACATTATTACCTGGGGTAGGGATATGTATGTAGTCTAGCTATATGTCCAGAAAGAAGAACCAGCTGTGGATGTTAGTGAGCACTAAGGTTTTCTGCTACGTTATTACAATTATAATAGCTATCCCAAGCCCATTGGCCCATTTTAGCAATCTATCTGGGCATGTATTCCCTAGAAAGTACCCTTTCCTAAGTTCCCTCCTAACCATTGACACTTATGTGCCCAGCGTCCTCTCTCTTTAGAATTACAGAACCATGATCATAGAGAAATGCCCCCCACATTAGAAAACAACTTTTTAAAAAAAGTCATTAGTTCTGAGTGATCGGCTAGTAATGGGTTAATGTATAATGTATAATTGAAATAAGAATCCTGGTGGGGGGCGGAAAGGAGTAGCTATCTGGGCTTTCTGCAAGGTGTGACCTTGTCCTTGCAGGTGAAGTTCAAGTGGAGACCTTGATGACAGACTGTTCTGTCCTCCCTCCTTTCAAGATATAACAGGCACTTCTGGGTAGGGAAGGCCGCCTCCTGCCTCCACATGCCCTGGCTTTCTACTGCCCACACTGTAGAATCTTTTATTCTCCCCTCTCCAGACTGCCGAAAGGGCACCTTATGCATACAAACTAGGACCTCGACGTCCCTGAACAATGTGCTTCCTTTCATTTCACAGAGGCCTCCCTGACTCAATAGACATATTGCAGATGTGTGAGCTCCTCCAGCCATTATCCATCACGGAACACTCAACAAATATTTAATGAGTGGTTTCTTTGAGTGAAGGAGTCATTCCATTTCTGTAACACAAGGGGAGGAACACGTATTTTGGGTTCAGGCTATTTCATTTTTGGAGTTTATAAAATGTTTTAACTGTCAAGTCTCTCAGAAAAGATTTCCTAACTAAAAAACAAAAACAAATAAAAAAATCTGTTCTATCTGATCTGCCTTTCTGCATTTTTCTACGCCCCTGGTTTTCTAATTAGGAGGCAAGAAGAGAAAGTTTTATTCCCGTGCCCATTATAGCATGTGACCATGTTTCAATTATATTTTTCTTTTGGCTGGATAAGGATAATGAATAGATCTTTATCAACTAATTTGAGAGACTTTATTATATCCAGCAACTTGTGCTAACAAGATGCACTTGGAATCTCATCTCTTTGAAGTTTTCACTGACATCTGCAGGGAGTCAGAGAGGCCCAATCCTGGCATTTATGACCTGGATCTCTGAATGTACTCTCCATGTGGTTTTGTAGAAGTCAAAGATGCATGAAACCATTCCTTTTGTTGGCAACTCAAGCCAACCCTCCTAATGGTCCATTGACCCAAAAAGCAGTAACAATCACAATACAGGTTCAGAAATTAGTGAATACACTGCAAATGGTCAAAATGTAGTCCCTTAAGTTGCCAATACAGTGTTTTGCCTTTTCCTCCTAGAACTGGGACATAGCTCTCTGATGGCCAAGCACTGGGTGAAATAGAAGGGAACTGATTTCATGAGCTTTTCTTCTTAATTTGGCTGTGCCAGGCTGTAGTTGTGTCATGCAGGATATTTGTTGTGGCATGAGGGCTCTTAGTTATAGCATGTGGGATCGAGTTCCCTGACCAGAGATCAAATCTGGATCCCCTCCACTGAAAGTGCTGAGTCTTAACCACTAGACTACCAGGGAAGTTCCTCAGGAGCTTTTATACAGGCGCATCCATATGGTCAAATGTAGCCCTCCCAGCAAGATGGAGAACGACAGAAACTGAGATCTATGAAGGAATCACATGTAATTCTGCCATCTCCCACTATGCAGCACATTGAGAGGAATGGGGGCGGCTTTACTTGTAACAATCAGAATGATCTATCCATCTATCTCACGTTTACACTGTTGAAGTCACCCTAAGTAAGTGATAGGTGGTATGACTTAGACAACGATCATTCACTGAACACTTACAATGTGCCTAACACTGGGCTAATCTTTTACAAGTGTGATATAATTTTATGTTTTCAAGAACCTAATGAGTTAGGTAGTTTTATAGATAAGGTAGCCTGATTGAATTACTGAAAAGTTGTATCATTTGCTTAAGTAAATAGTGAGCAAAATAATTAGAACCAAGACTTGGTTGCCTCCGAAGTGCTGCACCACTTGCAAGTCATCACTAATGACCTCACACCAGGCAAGAGGGTGGGTGGAATTGAGCTAAACCCAGAAGAGAAGCTGGGTTTTTCATTTCTGGCATAGAGTGTCCCTGCTCCAGCCTCTCTCATCCTTAGGTTTCTGCATGGAAGTAGTACCAAATAAAGTGCTCATTACTCTTTAGATTCCATTTCTCTTTCCTTAGTATCAAAACATCTTACCTGGTTCTCTTCAGTATCCTTCTGTGCCTGCAACCCAGGAAGGATACACTCTCTAACCCTCCATCTGCTGGTTGATCTGAGTTACAAAGGTTTTTTCAGTACATGGAATCACAACCTACCATAGCACTTTTTGTACCCTCAAGGATGAGCCAAATGACTTTGCCCACAGTTAACACTTAATATACATATGGATGTCAGAAAATAGATACCCTATCTCACCCCACCAACTTGTGTGTAATGAAATAATGGTCTTATCTTGAAATCAAAAGGAAGGAAGGGAGAAAGGGAGGGTGAGAAGGAAAAAGGAAGGAGAGGAGGGAGGAGGGAAGGCTTTGTCATCTGTACAGTGGTAAAAAAAATAATGGCATGCACCCCAAAGAATTTTGGGGAGAATGAAATGGGATAACATATTCAGTGGATATGACACAGAGTAGGTCCTCCTGCCCCCCAAATATTGTTTCTTTTCCCAGGAAGGGCTTGAGTCTTTTCTACTTATGAATTCATCATTGAATTGCAAGATTTATAAAGACATAGGCATTCATCCATTTCTTTAGCAACTCTTCCTCTCCCCTTCCCTGCCCCAAGTGGTACGATTGGAGTCCTTGCTGTATTCACCCAACATGACAATCAGCATGTCTGACTAGCTGATGCTTTGTTCTAAAGCCATGTCAATGCTTAATTACCCTTTTGACCAGAAAGTTCATCCTTATCTCTGAAGTCCCTTCTGCTATAATTTAGTTTATTTTTGCTTGTTCAGCCCTGAATGTAGTATGTCTTTATTTTTCAAAGCAGCATTGCAAAGAAGGGTGAAGGCTAAGAAAGGAAAAATCAAGCAATTTAATGGAAGGCTAGTTGTTTCTATGAAGTGTCAGAGCTGGGAAGATAAAAAGAGAAGACAGGGAAGGAGAGATAGAGACCCTCATTGCAATATCTCACAATGAACCATCCACAGTCCTAAAATTGTATTTTAGATTATTGCTTCTTTTTTGCTTTTTTCTTAAGACAGAGGTCAACTGTAATTTTGGGAGAGAGACTTCTTTTGCCATTAGCTTAATTGAGAATCTTTACCAGGGAGAGCCAAATGTATTGGTGAGTTGAGATACTTGGCTTCAGAATATTAAATTCATTTCTCAAGGACTGAATTTTATGGCAGCTGGGATGGAGCAGCAGAGCAGGGGTATTGTTAGACCAGATTAAGTCCTAGCTCTGCCACTTATTGGCTGTGAAGCCTCATGCAAGTGGGTTTTGCTCTGGGATCTCACCTGAATTGTAGCTGTTTGTGACCTCACAGAAATATGTAAGGGTTATATGCTTTAATAGAAGTGAGAGAAACCAACATTGCTGACTTTTTGGTAACTGTTCAATAAACGTCTCTTGTGTTGGAGTTTAAATCAGAGTGGCTTCAGATTCAGGAGGCAGGGAAAGGTAATAATGGGGGTTTGTAGGGAGACCCCAACGTCTCAGGTTATTGACACATTGGATGAGCCACAGAGCAGGTGAATGACTCCTAAGATGAAGCCACGAAAGCCTGAAGAGTCCTGGGACTGCTTGTGCGGCTCTGGACGGGACAGTCTGTCCCAGATGCACACAGCTGTGAGCCTCTGAGGGCCAAGGCTCAGGCTCTCTGTAGGAGGTATATTGTCCTCTCTCCTTCCCCAACTGGGACGGATGGAGCCAAGCACAGGCTTTCACTGTGCAGAGTTGGGACAACGGCCATGGCACAGAAAAAGGCACGTGATGTCCCAGGCTCCCCAGACACCCGTACCAAGGCCTCCTTTTTAACTGTCCAGGCCTCTGTGGGATGCCTTTCTCTTCCAGGCTTAGGAACATTCTAGCACCCCTCCCCAGGTGTCCTGGCAAGACCCTCATCCATCACGTTGACCTGGCTCTGGTTCAGTAACCATCTGGAAGCGGCACATTCATCGCGCTCATCTGGGGTTCATCAGCTTTCCCAAAGGAGGTGTCAGAAACTCCACTCTTTCAGCAGACATGGCTCCCTTGAATGCTCCCATCTCTCAGATCAAGAAATTGCAGAGACGTGAAAGGAACCTTTACTTCAAGCCTAGACAGACAGCCACTTCTAAGCCTTGAGAAGGCTTTGGAAGAACTGGGGGGTTCCTCTGTGAGCTCCAGAAATTCTGTGACTTAATCCCACTCTACTGTGTGATGATTACTTTGGGTAACTTTGAGCCTTTTGACTGATTCTAGGAAACACGAGAGCTGCTGAGATGTTGTTCATTCTCCCCTTGAATGCACAAATGTGCTGTTGCCAAATTGTGAGGTTTTACAGAGGCACAAAGCAAGTGGATGTTTCTTTTGAAAACGGAGTACACTGCTGACTCTATTTCTATTTTCTGAGTCGTCTGTTATCACTGTTTTTTATAAGGAGTATTTTTTTTCTTTTTAAATTTTGTTTATTGATTTATGTATTTTGTGTCTGTTTGGGGTCTTTGTTTTGACATGCAGACTCTTCATTGTGGTGCACGTGCTTCTCTAGTTAGAGTGGGTGGGCTTCTCTACTTGTGGTGGGCAGGCTTACTTGCCCCACAGAATGTGAGAATTTAGTTTCCCAAACAGGGATCAAGTCTGAATCCCCTGAATTGGAAGGTGGATTCTTAACCACTGAACCACCAAGAAAGTCCCTTTTGATTTCTCTAAACAGTCATTGCTTTTGGTTTCTCCAAATAGTCATTCTAGTATCTTGGCAAAATTTTCAGGACATCTCCTCCTTTATTTGCTTCTCTATTTCTTATTCATTCAAGAAATGCTTATTAGGATATGTCGGATGCTCTTCTAGACACTGAGGCTACAGAAATGAGCTAAGAAGATAAATATCCCCACACTTGTGGAATTGATATTCCAGTGCAGGAGGCAGACAAGAGACAAGAGACAAATCAAATATTGGTTTGGTCAAAAAGTTCGTTCAGGTTAATCCAAAAGAACTTTTTGGCCAACCCAATACACAGAATGTCAGATGGGATAAGTGCACGGAGAACATGAAGAGCCATAAGGGAGGGAGGGCAGTCTGGACATTGTGCAGAGATTTGAGGAGGTGAGAGAGCCACCCATGGAGCCTGCCAGGCGGGCAGAACAGCACCTGAAAAGGCCCTGAGGCAGGAGCACTCAGGTGTATTTCACATCAGCCAGATGGCCGGTTTGCCTGGAACAGAGCAAGACATGAAGGAACAGTGGGGAGAGACGAGAAAGATCACACAAGCGCCATGGCAAAGGGTGTGAGCTGACCTTAACTGGTGTGGAAGTCAGGGGAGGGTTTTGAGACAAGAAGGGACATGATCTGACTCTGTGCTAAAATGCTCCCTCTGGCTGCAGTTCTGAGAATATGTCCTAAAGTGGTGAGGATGGAAACAGGAGACCAGTTACCAAACTCCTGCAGGTTTGGGGTGGGGATGGGGAGACAGCATGAGTGGGAAATATTAGGAAATCAGAACTGTATCGTGCCTATTTGCAGGGCAGGAATAGAGATGCAGATGCAGAGAACAGATTTTTGGATACAGGGAAGGAGGGGGTGGGACGAATTGAGAGAGTAGCTCTGATATAGATACACTTTGTTGTTGTTCAGTTGTTAAGTCATGTCCGACTCTTGGCGACTACATGGATTGCAGCACGCCGGCTCCCCTGTCCCTCCACTATCTCCCAGAGTTTGCTCAAACTCATGTCCCTTAAGTCAGTGTTATCTAACCATCTCACCCTCTGTCACCCACTTCTTTTGCCTTCAATCTTTCCCAGCATTAGGGGCTTTTCCAATCAGTCTACTTTTCTCATCAGGTGGCCAAAGTATTGGAGCTTCAGGATCAGTCCTTCCAATGAATATTCAGGGTTGATTTTCTTTAGGATTGATTGGTTTGATCTTCTTGCAGTCCAAGGGACTCTCAGGAGTGTTCTCCAACACCACAGTTCAAAAGCATCCATTCTTGGGTGCTCAGCCTTCTTTATTGTCCAGCTCTCACATCTGTACATGACTACTGGAAAAACCATAGCTTAGACTATACGGACTTTTGTCAGCAAAGTGTTGTCTCTGCTTTTTAATACACTGTCTAGGTTATAACCAAACAAAGGCCCCACCTCCAAATGCCATCACATATGAATTTGGGGGAAAGACAAACATTTTGCCTATAGTACTGTTTAAGAAGATGGGATGGGGAACTGGACTTTTCTGGGTTCCAATCCTGGCTCCATAGTGTGTGACCTTGGACAAGGAATCTAAAATTCTGAGACACAGCTGTGAAATACTTTGGCCACTTGATGTGAAGAGCTGACTCATTTGAAAAGACCCTGATGCTGGGAAAGATTGAGGGCAGGAGGAGAAGGGAACGACAGAGGATGAGATGGTTGAATGGCATCACTGATTCAATGAACATGAGTTTGGATAAACTCTGGGAGTCAATGACGGACAGGGAGGCCTGGCGTGCTGCAGTTCATGGGGTCTCAAAGAGTCAGACACAACTGAGTGACTGAACTGAACTGAAAACAACATTATGGGATGAATTGTGTACCCCTCCCCCCAAATTCAAGTCCAAATTCCAGTGCCTCAGCATGTGACCTAATTTGGAAGTAGGGCTCTTGCAAATGTAACTAAAATTAAGATAAGGTCATAATGGAGGAGAATGGGCCCCTACAACATGATTGCTGTCTTTATCAAAGAGGTTTATTTAGAGACTTCCCTGGTGGTCCATGGCTAAGACTCCAGCCTCCTATAATTGAAAGTCCTCAGTCATATCCAACTCTTTGTGACCCCATGGACTATACAGTCCATGGAATTCTCTAGGTCAGAATACTGGAGTGGGTAGCCTTTCCTTTCTCCAGGGGATCTTCACAACCTAGGGATTGAATCCGGGTCTCTTGCATTGCAGGTGGATTCTTTACCAGCTGAGTCACAAGGGAAGCCCAGCTAAAGTTAAGATAAGGTCATAATAGAGGAGAATGGGCCCCTAATCCAACATGATTAGTGTCTTTATCAAAGAAGGTTATCTAGAAAATTCCCTGGTGGTCCATGGCTAAGACTCCAGCCTCCCAGTGCAGAGGGCCTGGGTGCAATCCCTGGTCAGGGAACTAGAATCCCACATACGGCAACTAAAGACCCCACGTGCCACAACTATGACCTGGCACAGACTAAATGCGTAAGTAAGTTTTTTTTTTTTTTTAAAGGAAACTTGGATACACACACACACACACACAACACCATATGAAGATGAAAGCTGAGACTGGTGTGATGTATCTACAACCCAAAGAATGCTAAGAATGGCCAGCAAAGCACCACAAGTTAAGGGAGTGGCCTGGCACAGGTCTTTTCCTCATGAGAGTTGGAAGGAACAAATCCTGCAACACCTCAGTCTTGAACTTCCAGCCTGCAGACTGTGAGACAATACACGCGTGTGTTAAGTCCCCCAGCTTGTGACACCTTGTTACAGCAGCCTGACACACTAGTTACAGATGGAGGTAACAGAATGTGTACTTCAGGAGGAAGGTCTAGGGTTCAATTAGACAGTGTATCTCAAAGTTCTGTGTGAAAGTGTTAGTCGTTCAGTCCTGTCTGATTCTGTGCCCCCATGGACTGTAGTCCGTCAGGCTCCTCTGTCCGTGGAATTCTCCAGGCAAGAATACTAGAGTGGGTTGCCATTCCCTTCTCCAGGGGATCTTCCTGATGCAGGGATAGAACCCAGGTCTCCTGCATTGCAGGTGGATTCTTTACCAGCTGAGCCATAAGGGAAGCCCAAGAATACTGGAGCGGGTAGCCTATCCCTAATCGAACCGAGGTCTCCTGCATTGCAGGCAGATTCTTTGCCAACTGAGCTATCAGGGAAAGCTGATAAAGTCCTGGAACACAGTTAAAAAAAAAAAAATCAGTAAATTTCAGCTCTGATCATAGCCATAAACTTACCATCATCATTTTTATCTCACATCCCCATTTCCTCGCCTAACATTCTCTCTGGAGAAGGCAATGGCACTCCACTCCAGTACTCTTGCCTGGAGAATCCCATGGATGGAGGAGCCTGGTGGGCTGCAGTCCATGGGGTCGCTAAGAGTCGGACACGACTGAACAACTTCATTTTCACTTTTCACTTTCATGCACTGGAGAAGGAAATGGCAAGCCACTCCAGTGTTCTTACCTGGAGAATCCCAGGGACGGGGGAGCCTGGTGGGCTGCTGTCTATGGGGTCGCACAGAGTCAGACACGACTGAAGTGACTTAGCAGCAGCAGCAACGTTCTCTCCACTGTGTTTGAGTGCCCAGGCCTTGGGTTAAGGTGAGCCAAGTCCTCAGGACAGAAGCCAGGCGGTTCCCACAGGCAATCAAATTTGTTATCACAAGAGTTGTTTTCTCAGCTACTGATTCACCACATGGCTGCTTGTCCAGTTGCTTCACCTCCCTTTGTGCTCATTCCCCACCCAGGAGACCCTTCCAGAAGGCTGTGAGGAGGTTGAATGGTCATTTGTAAGATCACTTTGACATTTGAGTGTGGAAAGTGCGTGTCACCATGAGACACAACTCGTTCCTTCCCATCACTCTCCAAGACTGATCCTTCTCCTCTTCCAAAGGTCTCTGTCTTAGCTTAAAAGTGCCCTGTGATTTGAGCTACAGTTTCAAACAAACTGTTCTGGAAGTTCTGGCATGCCAGAGTTCCACACAGCTGTCTCCCTCTTTGCTTGAGAAGTTCTAGAATTTGATAGGAAAAGTCACAACAACTCTGACTCAATTCCTGCTGATATCGGCAGGGAGATACCTGGAGACTCACTTTACCCAATGCCAGAGTCCCCAGTGGTGATGAACAGATGACTGCTGTCCATGGAGTGCTTTTAGGGCACATGTGGAGAAGTACTAAGAATTTAATAGCCACACATTTAGCCGACATACAATAGACACTAATATGACCAGCAAATCAAACAAATAGTGCAAACTTTAGGTTTTGTTTGTTTGCTTTTATAATTCATCATTTTATTTTTAATTTTGGGGTTTTTTTCCATAATTATTACTTTTTGGCCACACAGCATGTGGGATCTTAATTCCCCTACCGGGGATTAAACCTGTGCCCCATACATTAGGAGCATGAAGTCTTAACCACTGGACCACCAGGGAAGACCTGGTGCCCACTTTCTGAATTAAATTTGTATGAAAAAGAAAAAGAAGTTGCCTTTTGAAAATGTTAAACAAATCATGCAAATGGTATGCAGGGAAAAGTGACAAAAATTTGGAAAAACACATGAGGCACTAGACAATCCATGTGGGCACTTATGAACACAGGGGCACTGCTTTGATAATCACGACTTGCAAAAGTTAGACTTCCTACACGCTGCTAGTGATATCAGCTCCGTCACCCTGCTTTCCTCGCTCACTAAGTTCTGAACTAGAGCCTTGTTTGAACATTTTCTTTTGTTCTCATTTTATGCTGTGGAATTCAGGGAGGTCGCCTTGCCTTGGACCTTGTCCAATGTCATCTATTCCTGGAAGGACCCCCCCCTGATAAAACCACTTTAAATCTCTCTTCAAAACCCTTGTTAAGCCTTCTCTCCAAATTTACTGTTCGAAACTGTTCTGTAGTAAGAAATACAGGCCTTTCTGAGAGCCGTTCCTCAAGCTCTCACTTGTAAGGTTGTTTGTAGGAGTTGTAAATCGCTCAGTTGTGGCCATGAGAAGTTATAATGAAACCTCCAGCAATACCAGGCCTGCAGCTAGAACTGAGATTAGCATCCGAGTGTTGGCTGTTTCATTCTTCTTTAAAATCAGAGGGGAAATACGCTACCATCTGTGCAACCTCTGTATAATACTGTATAACCCAGACGATACCCACTGTGCGATCCATGAGCTCTATTTCTGGCTCAGACCATGCAGTAGGTATGTGTGTGTGTCAGTTTTCAAATCTACGAGCTGATTTACACACCACCAATGACCATTTGTGACTTTTGTAATGACTTTTGTAATTTTATTCTGAGATTTTAGGGCAAGCCCAAATTAAGTGACCCTATGCATTTTATAAAGTTCTTTGAAGATTCCTAGAGCTCAGCTTTCCTGCCCAGGGTTTCATATCATCTTTCTTTAACCCTCTAGGCATGATTTATGTTGAGCAGAGATAATAAACTGATGTAATACAAACAAAAGCTAATTACAAAAATCACTTCTTCTAACAACTTGAAAGAGGAACTGGGTTTAAATGAGGAAAACAAGCCGGGTTGTGTGTTCCTCATTTCTAGATGGCAAGCTGAAATGTCACAGGGTGTGCCCTCAGCTGTCAGCTTCTAATCTAATTAGACAGGATAATTGGGGAGGCTGAGCTTGCTGGCGGCTGACAAACATATTAGCCTCATTTCATTCACACTAATATGATGCTGGCAACATGGAGTTTCCATGTAACCATGTCAGCCTTGGCTGGCCCTGTGGCACAGAGAAGAAGGCTTCTGAACTCAAAGACCAAAGTCTGGTTCCATCTAGAAATAGTTTGTGGGTGCAGGGATCTTGACTGGAGAGGATGGGGAGAGTGTGTGTGCTGGGCAAGAGCGGTGTCAAATCAAAACTGTAAATGCAAACAGGATGATTTTTGTTTGGAGGAGGTGGAAAGGTAAACCGAATTGCTAAATCGCTATTAAGGAATATCCCTTTTATTTCTTTTAAGGACTTGGATTACACAGAGCCTAAATTGATAGAATGTTGCCTAGGGTATCCTTTTAGAAGGGCTTCCCCTGGGGATGTCCTCTTAGGTGGCTCAGTGGTAAAGAATCCGCCTGCCAAGCAGGAGTTGGATCCCTCGGTCGGGTAGAGCCCCTGGAGGAGAACATGACAACCTACTCTAGTATTCTTGCCTTGGAAATCCCATGGACAGAGGAACTTGATGGACCTAGTCCATGGGGTCACAAAAGAGTGGGACATGACTTAGCAACTAAACAATAGCAACAGCCCTTTTAGAGACCTTCTGGCAGGAATAGCTAAGAGGGATTCTGCACCATCTTTTACTTTCTTCATCTGCAACACTGGTAATTCAAACAAGACCCAGCCAATCAACCTTCTGGCCATTCTGATGTGTAGGCCATCAGTTCCTAGGCTATGTTTGCTACCAAATATTTTTAACAGCCACTTCCCCCATTGTGTTCATCTTCTATTGCTCCTATTACAAGCTACCACAAATTTAGCAGCTTAATATGATCCTCATTTATGATCTTGTTAATGGATCTCGATACGCATTAAGGTCTCTTCTATAAATCAGAGTTCTTGGTGCAGTGTGACTCAGCTGGGTCCTCTGCTTTGAGGAGACCGAATCTAATCTGTGGCAAGACCATGTTTCTTTCTGGAAATACTAGACAGAAATCTGCACCCAAGCTCATTTGGGTTGCTGGTCAAATTCAGGTCCTTTCAGTTGGACTAAAGTGTCCATTCCGTGTTGGCTGTCATGGGGATGAGGGGAAGGAGATGGTCTTTGCTCCGAGAAGCTATCTGCACCCTTCTCGTGCTTTCCATGTGTCCTGCTTCCAGCAATAGTTGGTCATGTCCCTTTCACACTCCACGTCTCTCCAACTTCTTCTGCCTCAACTTTCTGCCCCCAGTTGGAGAAAGTTCTCTTCTTTTAAGGATTCTTGTCATTAGATTGAAACAGTCCCAATAATGCAAGATTGTCTCCCTGTTTCAAGGTCTATAACCTGTTATCACTGCAACATCCATTTTGCGATGTAACAGAACATCTTCACAAGATTCAGGGGTTAGGGCATGAATATCTTTTGAGAAGGATAAACAATGATTTCCACATGACTGTACATGCACGAGAGCTTCCCTGGTAGTTCAGCTGGTAAAGAATCTGCCTGTAATGCAGGAGACCCCAGTTCAGGGTCACGATTCCTGGGCTGGGAAGTTCCCCTGGAGAAGGGATAGGATATCCACTTCAGTATTCTTGGGCTTCCCTGGTGACTCAGATGGTAAAGAATCTGCCTGCAATGTGGGAGACCTGGGTTTGATCCTTGCATTGGGATGATCCCTTGAAGGAGGACACAGCAACCCACTCTAGTATTCTGGCCTGGAGAATCCCCATGGGCAGAGGAGCCTGGCAGGCTACAGTCCATGGGGTTGCAAAGAGTCAGACATGACTGAGTGACTAACCACAGCACAGTACATGCACAAAAATATTTTTATTTCATATAGTTTAAATGTTATCCCCTGGATCTTATCTGCATTCATAATTTTAATTTAACAAACACTTTCTTTTTCATAGATCAATTCAGTTCAGTCGCTCAGTTGTGTCCAACTCTTTGTGACCCTGTGGACTGCAGCACGCCAGGCTTCCCTGTCCCATCACCAATTCCTGGAGCTTGCTCAAACTCACGTCCATCGAGTCAGTGATGCCATCCAACCATCTAATCCTCTGTCGTCCCCTTCTCCTCCTGCCTATTTTCATAGATAGCACTATGTTAAATTTTGCCCCAGGCAGTATCTCAGCTACCACTGATTATTCCAGATTAGTGGGGTTCAAAATAATGAAGTTCCACAAAGTAAAAAAGAAAAAAGGGTCTACTGTTCTTGGTCTAAAGGCATCTGACTAACCTCCCTGTAAACGTCCAGTCTTGCAAGTTCAGAGATGCTAGTACTTTGGGGCTCTGGACATTGGTTTAATTAATCAAGTATGACAAGTTGATAATATGAAAAATGGCTATAAAAGGCACCAAGATTATTATACCACATGTACTTCATGACAACCATAGTAGGTATGGATATAAACTCACAAATTTGATAGTAAGAGGGTACCCAAGCCTGCTGGTTATGGTAAGATGCACAATGGTGATGAAAGTACAGAAAGCACTGTCCTTAAGTAGGTACCTCTGGGTACGCTCAAGCAACTGCATTGAGCATGGTCAACAGGATGCTTTCTAACAGCTCTACTCAACTCAAGCTTAACCCCAACAGGTTGGAAAAGCAAATTTCCTCTAGTCCCTGCCAGAGAAACAGAAATGTATTCCTTGGCATGGAAGTGTTCTACCTTTCTCCCAGTAATCCATTTTCTACATGTCCCCACAGCCTCCTGTGACTCAGGAAGGAACAGATGCAGACAGTGATTAAGTAATTCATCAAAGATGACACCATGACAAAAATTAGACCAGGACTCGGGATTACTGACTGTGGCCAGTGGGGGGCTGCTCTCTAGTGGGGGTTACCAAGCAGGCAGTGATTGAAATTTTCCCTTAATTTCCACTTTCATCTCTTAGTGAATCAATCAGAAAAGTAACTAACCATATATGACTCTCCAAAGAGAACAACTGCTAGGTATTTCAGTTTGGAGCTTACCTAGAATGAATACTCCCTGGAGTATCATTTCCTTTAAATCAAAGATGACGGTTTGAATCCTGGCTCCACTGGATCTGAATATCTTACAGTATCTGGCACTGAGGATAGATGGATGGATGATTAGATGAACAGATGGACAATGGATAGATAAATGGGTGGATGGATGGGTAAACAGATGGACAGATGAATGCATGAGGAGGTAGATGGATGTATGAAGAGGTGAATATTATGGATAATTATGACCTGGTATGCCTTTGTGTGTTGGTCACTCAGTCATGGCCAACACTTTGCAACCACATGGACTATAACCCACCAGGTTCCTTTGTCCATGGGATTCTCCAGGCAAGAATACTGGAGTGGGAGCCATTTCCTTCTCCAGGGTATCTTCCTAACCCAGGTATTGAACTTGGGTTTCCTGCATTGCTTCTGGAAACTTCCCTGGTGGCTCAGACGGTAGAGCGTCTGTCTACAATGAGGGAGACCGGGGTTCAATCCCTGGGTCAGGAAGATCTCCTGGAGAAGGAAATGGCAACCCACTCCAGTATTCTTGCCTGGAAAATCCCATGGACAGAGGAGCCTGGCAGGCTGCAGTCCACGGGGTCGCAAAGAGTTGGACGTGACTGAGCGACCACTTTCTTTCACTTTCCTGCATTGCAGGCAGAAATTTATCATCTGAGCCACCAGGGCATCCCCTGGCATGCCTTTACCTATATCTATTTGTGATGCTAAACTTAATCATGCAGCCAAGAGTTAACCATATCAAGATTGCTGGCATTGCTCTCACACTATAAAAGACACAGATTAAAAGAACAGTATATTTTAGGCCAAAGGCAGGGTAAAATTAATTTAAATGCAGATTTGGATTAAAAAGATGAATTTTTAAAACTTTTTATTTTGTATTGGGGTATAGCCAATTAACAATGTTGTGATGGTTTCTGGTGAACATCAGAGGGAGTCAGCCATACATATACATGTATCCATTCTCCCAAACTCCCCTTTCATCCAGTCTGCCACATGACACTGAGCAGAGTTTCATATGCTATTCAGTAGGTATCCATTTAAAATATAGCAGTGTGTACATGTCCATCCCAAACTCCTTAACTATCCCTTCCCCTCAGCAACCATAAAAAAACAGTATCTTTGATCTAAGAAGAAATATAAGCAAAGTCTAAGAAATCCCATGGACAGAGGAGCCTGGTAGGGTTGCAAAAAGTCAGACACAGCTGAGCACACATGGGGAAATTATATAGAGAAAATATATAATCATTAAAAGAACAAAAGAAACAATATCCAAGAAAGTTACCCTGGCAAAAAAAAAAAAAAAAACAACCCATTTTTGTGGTTTGTGTTCTTGAAACTACTTATCTCTTTCTGTGGAATCAGAATCCTCAATGTCCTACACTGTTAGACATTATTCATTAGATTAGTGGCAGAGGGTAATTAACAAACATTTTTCCCCACCTTCTTTGCTATCACACACAAATATATATGACACCCTTAATTTGATAAGGAGGGTGCTGTTTTATCATGTTCATGACATTTTGCTTTGTTTTTGTCTATTTTTAATGTCAGATAACCACTCTTCTGTGCTCTGGTGAAAGAGTAAAGAGAGGATATTGCTGGTGGTTTTTAACACTGCTGGTTAAGAATCAAAACCTGGGTGTCTCTCTGCAACACCATTTCCTTTCCAATTGTAAATTACTCTTTCATAGCTCCTCTTTCTAAGGGTCCCGCCCTGTCCAACTTATATCTTCCTGATTAACAAATATGCTAGTGGGCAAGTGAGATTTGAGCAAGCATAAGAGATCCTTAATGGGAGCCGGGAGTTTTCTGGGATCCTTCTCAAGAGCAACAACATTGGTGCCTGGGACAATGCCACTTGATATCTATTCACGCACATCAGGGTGGCTCGGATCGTAAAGAGTCTGCCTGCAGTTTGCGGGAGACCCAGGTTTGATCCCTGAATCAGGAAAATCCCCTGGAGAAGGGAATGGCTACCCATTCCAGTATTCTTGCCTGGGAAATTCCATGAACAAAGGAACTTGGCAGTCTACCTTACATGGAGTTGCAAAGAGTCGGACATGACTCAGTAACACTTTCACTTTCATACGTATCAATGGTCTGGCTCTTTGCAAAAGTATTGCAGTTACTATTTCTGATCATCATAGCAACCTTTTCAAATAGAAGTTGTCATGCCCATTTTCAGAGGAAATCAAGCCTAGATCCCAAATAAGTTGGAAGCCAGCTCAGATGCTACATCCTTGGTGAAGCCCTTTGATCCTTCAGATCAGGTCACCTGCTTATTTCTTTGTGATATCTCAACAACAATACATCTCTCCCTGAAAGCACCGGAATGATTGAATGACATCTGTCACCATGTCTGAGTCTTCTTTTTATTGCTGCACACAGGGATGCAATGCTTTGCACATGTTAGCCTGACAGTACCTCTTTGCTGAATGAATGTAGGGATTCATAAAAAGCACATGATGATACTTAAGGGGTTTCTACACCATTAAAGACTTAAGGAGAAAAATTCCTTCCAAGGACAGAAACATCTAAGTATCTTATTCTTTTATCCCCACACATCCAACGCTTCCAATATTTTTCTCATCAGCTCTCTTAAAAACATTATGTCTGTTGCTTTGTATACTTATATATGTTTTATTGTCCACCAATGCCCCCCTTAGAGATGGCAGTATATTTTTAAAATAATATATATTAATTTTTGTGACATAACCCAAATGAAACAAAAATTTTTACTTTGGAATTTCTTGCCTTGTTAGGGTTGGCTTAGTTAACAAAGCTACATGTGGCTGGTTTATTTTTTTTAAAAGGCAGTATTTCTTATGACCAAGCCCTCAACTCACAATGGAGTTTTTAGTGGCCCCTCATCTATTCCCATCTAGGATATTCTAGAGCCAAAGCATGAGTGCCAGTTCCCAGTGTGTCTGCATTGCCATTTGCATTCTTCTATCTATTCAATCGGAGAAGGCAATGGCACCCCACTCCAGTACTCTTGCCTGGAAAATCCCATGGACAGAGGAGCCTGGTAGGCTGCAGTCCATGGGGTCTCGAAGAGTTGGACACTACTGAGCAACTTCACTTTCACTTTTCACTTTCATGCTTTGGAGAAGGAAATGGCAACCCACTCCAGTGTTCCTGCCTGGAGAATCCCAGGGACGGTGGAGCCTGGTGGGCTGCCGTCTGTGGGGTCGCACAGAGTCGGACACGACTGAAGCGACTTAGTAGTAGTAGTAGTAGTAGTAGTATCTATTCAATAACTTTCTTGACCCTTTACTTTGCTGGGACCTGGGGTACAAGGGTGAGCAAAACAGATTTTGAACCTATCTTCACAGAGCTTACAGTCTAATAGAGTCAGGACATCATTTGTAGGCCCAGTGAAAAATGAAAATAGGGGATCCCTTATTCAAAAGCAGAAATTCAAGGCGGGTAACCATAGAGTGTTAAACCAAGCATTAGACCCTGCCAAACACGGGGCCCTGTGTGACTACACAGGTTACATATCCATACAGCTGGCCCTGGGGGAAGAAGACAGATACTAACACATACACAAATCGATAACCACAGTTGAGATTAGTTCAGATTCCATAAGGCAAATTATAAGATATTGAAACAACCCCCACCATGACTGCATTGTGGTTTATAAAGAGTAGATGCTCAAAAAATGTTTACTTAATTGACAGCTTCAAGTGTCTTGATATTACAGAAAGGATCTCCTTGGGCTGTCATAGAGAACATGATGGATTACTATACTAATAGTAACTAAATGTATTGACTGTGGTTGACAGCACAATCAGTGCCAGGCACTGCATTAAGCCCTTCTTATGTTTGTGTCACTGAATCACCACATGGTCCTATGTGTTAGGAATGATATCATCCCCATTTTTTAGATGAAGAAACAAACTGAAAGATTGGAAGACTTGCTCAAGGGTCACCCAACTCATAAATATTGGGACCAGCAAGCCAGCCACTATTTGCCTGACATCTTAGCCTGTGTTTTTAATTACCATGCTACAAGTTTCTTCAAGGGCAAAAGCAATATTTAAAGTCTCTCTATTACATCCCATCCTGCCCCACTTTGGAGAGGTTCTCAAGCTATTTCCTTCCAGTTAAATTGGATCAGTCAACATATATTGAACCTAGTCCTTGTACTGTGCAAGGCCCTGAGAACCATTCAGGAACCTGCAGTCAAGCTAGGCTAATGCAGTTGATTCTCTTGCATAATAAACCCCAGAGGTTGATGATTAGGTCTGGTTTTTCATAGGAGGTCGCCAGGACTAAACAAGTTAATATATATAAAGCGATGTGCATAGTGCCCTGTCCACAGTGCTCTGTAAGAGCTAACTGTGGTATTAATGCCATTCTCATTGTACCCAGGGTCCATGGTAGTGACTAACACACAGTGAGTGCTCATCCTCAGAAGACTGGAGGGAACTTAGGAAGTCTGGGGAGTTATCGGATAAACTGGCTTGAATACCAGGGGACTTTTTATATTGGAAGAGAAGAATGACAATACAGTAATAGGGCTGCCAGTATGCGGCAAAATGTTAGTCACTAGTCACGTCTGACTCCTTGTGACACCATGGACTGTAGCCCACCAGGCTCCTCTGTCCATGGAATTCTCCAGGCAAGAATACTGGACTGTGTAGCCATTCCCTTCTCCAGGGGATCTTCCTAACCCAGGGATCGAACCCAGGTCTCCCTCATTGCGGGCAGATTCTTTATCATCTGAGTCATGTGGCAAAGGAGGAAGAAATTAAAGAACACAATGAGAGGAAAGAGTTAACCAGGAGAATCATGATGGGAGGTGCTCTCACCTCTCTTTTCAAAGGTGACACATTACCTGTGGGTGATTATTCCCCTCTCCCGTTGGCTTTCAACTTGAAGTTTAATAGGATGATGATATATATGTATATATAAGAGCATGAAACCAGAATTTGACCTGCTAGGTTAATAAACACTAGCAGTTACTGTAACTCACAAATTACAGGTCCCAATTTTCACAGCCAGGTTGCAGGCATTAATTAAAACTGGTGTTGCAAATCACAGCATTTTGGAATGCCTGCAATGTTTAAATTATCAATGGTGTTGCTACCTTAATTTAAAAAAGCAACTTCCATCATTTTTCAAAGAAGAGTACCCTAAGCCAGAATAAGCCTATCTCTCATGCTCAGAGTCATTAATGTGCTAGAAGCAAATGAAAGATTTTTAATGTCTTTCAGTATGTTTGAGCACAAATTATCAGACTCGCTACTGGGGCCACCTCTGCCCATTATAAAGTACAGAATAATTAAGGTGGTGTTAGTATCAGTGCTTCCCAGGTGGTGCTAGTGGTAAAGAATCTGCCTGCCAAAGCAGGAGATATAAGAGACACAGGTTCTATCCCTAGGTCTGGAAGATGCCCTGGAGTAACAAATAGCAACCCATTCCAGTATTCTTGCCTTGAGAATTCCATGGGCAAAGGAGCCTGACGTGCTACAGTCCACGGAGTTGCAAAGAGTTGGACACGCCTAACCCCACTCCAGTACTCTTGCCTGGAAAATCCCATGGACAGAGGAGCCTGGTGGGCTGCAGTCCATTGGGTCGATAAGAGTCAGACATGACTGAGTGACTTCACTTTCACTTTTCACTTTCATGCATTGGAGAAGGAAGTGGCAACCCACTCCAGTGTTCTTGCCTGGAGAATCCCAGGGACGGTGGAGCCTGGTGGGCTGCCGTCTATGGGGTGGCACAGAGTCGGATACGACTGAAGCGACTTAGCAGCAACAGCAGCAAGTGACTTATACTAGTATAAGTAAATTTTAGATTTGGCTTGGTTATCTTAATTTCTTTTTCTCTTCTCTATCTTTCTTTCTATAACTGAAACTACCATTTAATAGAAAAACCTATAATCACTTTTTTAAATTTATTTTTTAATTCTCTCTTTCTCAAACATGCATTTTTAATTGGGGCAAAATTCCTCCAAAGGGGTAAAAATTGGCTCTTGGGAGGGGAGACTTATATGTCATTATTTCATGGCCCTCTAAAGGGCCACAATACATAAGCAGATATATAGTATATGTGTGATATTTACAGTTCATGGAATGGGGTGGTGAATAAGAAAAAACTGTCCGAAAAGACTCCTTAGAGAGATGATAGTGATTTTACAAAGCTTGAGAAAATCTGCTCTAATAGGATGGCTTATGTAATGCTTGATTTTGAACCATCCATCTACTTTGTGATAAAGAGTATATCTCGTTGTTGTTCATCAGCTAAGTTCTGACTCTTGGAGACCCCACGGACTGCGGCACACCAGGCTCCCCTGTCCTTCAGAATCTCCTAGAGTTTGCTCAAACTCATGTCCATTGAGTTGGTGATGCCATCAAACCATCTCTTCCCTATCCCCCCCTTATCCTCCTGCCCTCAATCTTTCCCAGCATCAGGGTCTTTTCCAATGAGTTGGCTCTTTGCATCCATGGCCAAAGTATTGGATCTTCAACTTCAGCATCAGTCCTTTCAATGAATATTCAGGGTTGATTTCCTTTAGGATTGAGTGGTTTGATTTCCTTGCAGTCCCAGGGACTTTCAAGAGTCTTCACCAGTGCCACAGTTCAAAAGCATTAATTCTTCGGCACTCAGCCTTCTTTATGGTTCATCTCTCAACACCCATAAGACCCAAAGAAGAGCCCTCACCATAATCCAATCATGTCAGCCCCCTGATCCCACACTTCCAGCCTCCAGAACAGTGAGAGAGAGATTTATAAGCTGAAGAGTTGATGATACTTTGTTACAGCAACCCAGACAGGCTCAGATAGGCACTATACGGAGAAAACAGAGAAATAGGTTTAAAAAAAAAAAAAACAACAAATAAAAAGTGTCCATTGTTGGAGTGAACTGGTGAACATCCTGCTAGAGAACTGGGAGAAAGTCAGGTTTGAAGGAAAGAACAAATGGCAAGAAGAGCCATTTGAAGACAGTGCTGGAAACATCTGGGTTGGATCTGAGAAAGGGAAGGATGGAGGTGAGAAGAAATGCCGTGAAAAACTCAGAGAGCTGTGTTGCAGAGAATCAGCTGTGGAGACAATAAGGAAACCAAGGAAGTACGAGTTAGGGGTTGGCGGTAGGGAACAGAAGTTAATGAAATAATGGACAAGGTCATGGGGCTGACCGTCCCTCTCGCATAAGGGCAAGCGGGACAGGGAATTTCTGTATGGGTACTTTAGGGAAGGTAGCATTGTTGTTAGGTTGCTCAGTTGTGTCTGACTCTTTTTCAACCCCATCAACTGACTATAACCTGTCAGGCTTTTCTGTCCACGGGATTTCCCAGATAAGAATACTTTAGTGGGTTACCATTTCCTTCTCCGAGGAGTCTTCCCCACCCAGGGATCAAACTCCCATCTCCTGCATTGACAAGCAGGTTCTTTACCATTCAGCCACCTAGAAAGCCCATAGCATAGGGGATAAAAAAAGACGTATTACTGAAATTTCTGTCATTTTTCCTAAGTGTTAGTTAATACCTCTAATCAGATCAGCTCAATTCATGTGCTCAATCCTTATCAGTCCTTTTGGAAAACCCAGCCCCAGTCAAACCATGTGGGGAGTGAATGGAGGAGGATTTAGATTAGGATATGTTACTGCCAAAAAACAGAGATTGAATATTGAGGTTGGGTGAGGGGAGACCGCTGATGACTATCATGTCACACAGAGCTGCTCTCCAGTGCTGGCACCTTGGCAAAATACTCCATGTCTCTGAGCCTCGTTTACACCCTTCATATTAACTGTGGGTGATAACAGACCTGCTTTACAGGATTATGGTGAAGATTGAATGATTCAGTGTAGGTCATGTCACTGGCACCTAGTCAGTCCTCGGTAAATGTGAGCCTTCTTCCTCCCAACTGAGGAATTCTGTCCTCCCACCACAAAGGTGCAATTTGTGTTGATTAATATGTGTCCACAATAAGTAATTGAATGAGGAAAATCAGTGATGAAATTCATAATTCATTAACTATGTGTTTTCAATGAGCTTATTAACTCGTGAATTCTCAACAAGGTTACTTGTCTTCTTCACTTTCAATATCCCTCTTCTTTTCTGGACCTTGGAAGATATATTCTCATCTTCCTTTCAATATTCTGCCTTGCTTTGATTTTGATATTTTTCTCCTGCCATCCTCACTTGATGCAGTTCAGTTCAGTCACTCAGTCCTGTCTGACTCTTTTCGACCCCATGAATAGCAGCATGCCAGGCCTCCCTGTCCATCACCAACTCCCGGAGTTCACCCAAACTCATGTGCATTGAGTCGGTGATGCCATCCAACCATCTCATCCTCTGTCGTCCCCTTCTCCTCCTGCTCCCAATTGCTCTCAGCATCAGGGTCTTTTCCAATGAGTCAACTCTTAGCATGAGGTGACCAAAGTATTGGAGTTTCAGCTTCAGCATCAATCCTTCCAATGAACACCCAGGACTGGTCTCCTTTAGGATGGACTGGTTGGATCTCCTTGCAGTCCAAGGGACTCTCAAGAGTCTTTTCCAACACCACAGTTCAAAAGCATCAATTCTTCGGCACTCAGCTTTCTTCACAGTCCAACTCTCACATCCATACATGACCACTGGAAAATCCATAGCCTTGATTAGACAGATCTTTGTTGGCAAAGTAATGTCTCTGCTTTTCAATATGCTATCTAGGTTGGTCATAACTTTCCTTCCAAGGAGTAAGCGTCTTTTAATTTCATGGCTTCAGTCACCATCTGCAGTGATTTTGGAGCCCCCCAAAATTAAATCTGCCACTGTTTCCACTGTTTCCCCATCTATTTCCCATGAAGTGATGGGACCAGATGCCATGATCTTTGTTTTCTGAATGTTGAGCTTTAAGCCAACTTTTTCACTCTTCTCTTTTACTTTCATCAAGAGGCTTTTTAGTTCCTCTTCACTTTCTGCCATAAGAGTGGTGTCATCTGCCTATCTGAGGTTATTGATATTTCTCCCACCAATCTTGATTCCAGCTTGTGCTTCCTCCAGCCCAGCATTTCTCATGATGCACTCTGAATATAAGTTAAATAAGCAGGGTGACAATATACAGCCTTGATGTACTCCTTTTCCTATTTGGAACCAGTTTATTGTTCCATGTCCAGTTCTAACTGTAGCTTCCTGACCTGCATATAAGTTTCTCAAGAGGCAGATCAGGTGGTCTCATATTCCCATCTCTTGAAGAATTTTCCACAGTTTATTGTGATCCACACAGTCAAAGGCTTTGGCATAGTCAATAAAGCAGAAATAGATGTTTTTCTGGAACTCTCTTACTTTTTCAATGATCCAGCAGATATTGGCAACTTGATCTCTGGTTCCTCTGCCTTTTCTAAAACCAGCTTGAACATCTGGAAGTTCATGGTTCATGTATTGCTGAAGCCTGGCTTGGAGAATTTTGAGCAGATTAGTGCCTGGTAATAACATCGTTTGCTGGGAAATGGGGTGTAGCCACTGAAGACCAGAAGAGTCCTCAAGGTGCAGCAAGGAAGGATCTGCCCCTGTATTGATTTGCAAAGGCTGCTGTAACAAGGGACCACAGAGAGGCTTGTTGCTGTTTCTTTTCAACCCCATGGACTGCAGCATGCCTGGCTTCCCTGTCCTTCACTGTCTCCCATAGTTTGCTCATATTCATGCCCATTGAGTCAGTGATGCTATCCAGACATCTCTTCCTCTGCGATCCTCTTCTCCTTTTGCCTTCAATCTTTCCCAGCATCAGGGTCTTCCCCAGTGAGTAGGTTTTTTGCATCAGGTGCCAAAGTATTGGAGCTTCAGCTTCTGTATCAGTCCTTCCAATGAATATTCAGAATTGATTTCCTTTAGGATTGACTGGTTTGAGCTCCTTTCTGTCCAAGGGACTCTCAAGAGGGAGGCTTAAATAGAAATTCAGTGCTTCACAATTCTCGTGTCTGGAAGTCTGAACTCAAGGTGCCAGTGGGGTTGGTTTCTTTCTTTCTTTTTCTTTTTCGGATGTGGACCATTTTTGTAAAATTCTTTATGACTTTATACTTTTTATCCCCGACCCGGGATCAAGCCCACACCCCCGGCACTGGAAGGTGAAGTCTTAACCACTGGACCTTCAAAGAAGCCCCTGAATTGGTTTCTTCTGAGGTCTTCTCTCCTTGGATTGCAAATGAGAATCATTTCTCTTTGTCTTCACATGGTTGTCCCTCTGTGCATGTTTGTGTTCTAATCTCTTATTATAAGGTTACCAGTCATATTTGATTAGGGCTCACCCTAATGCCCTCATGACTTCTTTAAAGACTTTATCTCTGATATAGTCACATTCTGAAGTACTGTGGGTTAGAAATTCAACATATGAAGTTGGTAAACACAGTTCAGCCCATAAGAGCTTCTTATAAGCTGTGATCCCACCAACAGCGCTCCAGACCATTCAAGCAGGTTAAAACTCTTTTGGATACACTGAGCTGGAACCCACTTAAGCCACTGCACGCAAAAGGAGAGTTTACTGGAGAGCTGCAAGGTGTAATCCCCTGAGACAGGAACTGAATTCCATCTATCCTGTTTCCGTATCTCTCCCAACATGTTTCTCACCCCTGCTTTATTATTCATACTCTCTTTCTGTTTCTCTCTCCTTCTATCTTGTTTTCTATTTCCGTGGGGTCCGACAAGACACCTAGTCTCAAAATAATATGATCTTTTACACTAAACAGTTTTGGTCTCTAAAGTCTTAAATTGAAATTCCCAAAAGAGAAAAAGCTGATTGGCCATTGGTCAGCCCTAATTGGTTGATCTTAAGCCAGTCCTCATTGCTGGTCTAATCAGCTGTGTCTGAGCCATAAGGGAGCTGGGCTGTGTAATTCAGAACTGATGTCTCAGGCCAGTCCATTCAGCAAGTTCTAAGGCAGGGAGTTTCCATGTAAGGTAATGGAGGCATGAACAAGCAGTGTATACAGTGTAACATAAACTTTGGCATTCTCATTTGTCAAGTAGATGTGATAATATACAGGTCACAGAGTCATTCTAATGAATAAAGGAAATAATGAGCTGTAGAATTCTTCGGTGACCATGTAAAGTTTGTGCAGAATTCAACAGGAGCTTACCAATTTCATTGCTATGTCTCTGATTCAGTTGGGCTTCCCTGGTGGCTCAGATGGTAAAGAATCAGCCTCCAATGTGGGTGACCTGGGTTCGATCCCCCCTGGAGGAGGGCATGGCAACCCACTCCAGTATTCTTACCTGGAGAACCCCCATGGACAGAGGAGCCTGGTAGGCTACAGTCCATGGGGTCACAAAGAATCGGACATGAGTGAGTGGCTAAAGCACAGCACAGCTCTGTATCAGCTCTCAGCACAGAATTGCTGTGAAACAAGTCACATCAAAACCCAGTGATGTAAAACATCAATCATTGTTCTCATGGATCTGTCAGGTATCTGATGTTGACGAATGTAGGCTGAACTCAGGTGGGTGTGGTTCTCCTCCTGAGACCAGTGGATTAGTTAGGGTATATCCTCCTCATAGTGATGGCAAAGTTTAAGAATGCAAGTAGAAGCAGTAAGGCATCTTAAATCTCAGGAATCTGTTTTTAATTTTTTTTAAATATTTTTTCTCTTTAAATGTGATACCATCCTAGAACTGGACCATCTGGGTCATAACTTTATAAATGTTAAATGTGTGGCAAATCAATCACTAACACTTTCATGGTCAAAACTAAAATATGGTCAGAGTTTCTTTTGGATTCATGTGAGTGCATGATTTTTCACAAGGGCTCCTTACTCCAAAAAAGCAAGACATGTAAAGTTCAAGGTCCTTGTGAATTCAATCAAATTTTACTTATTCAGTGATGTAGAATTTGTAGAATTTTTCATTTAAATACAGAATCCAAAAGAAAAAGTTAGAGCTCTGAGATTTGGGAAAGACCTAATATCTCTCATTTCATAGGGAGACTGAAGCTTGCAAAGCTGAAATGACTTTTCCAGGGCCTCACAAGAAGTTCCAAATGTCCAAGTGTGTGTGTGTGTGTGTGTGTGTGTGTGTGTGTGTGTGTTGGTTGTGCTGGTTCTTCACTGCTGCAGGCAGCTTTCTCTAGTTGTGGTGAACAGGGCTACTCTTCATTGCAGTGCCCGGGCTTCTCATTGTAGTGGCTTCTTTTGTTGCAGATCACGGGCTCTAGGGTACATAGGCTTCAGTAGTGTGGCACATGGGCATGTGGAATCTTCCTGAACCAGGGATGGAACTTGTGTCCCCTGCATTGGCAGATGGATTCTTCTCCACTGCACCACTGGGAAGTCCAAATGTATTTATTATTGATCTGAATGAAACATGGATCAAGCTAAATCTGGAAATGCTGCTTGGGAACTGGAGGTTAACATTAATATACCTGAGGGTTTTTGTTTTTTGTCTTGGATCGTACCTAACTTGGTTTAGCTTAGAGGTGTTATTCATTGTTTCTTGGGCCCCATCTGGAAATTCAGTGGAAAGGTATGAGTTGGTAAGTGGGATAGGAATATAGAAAACATGCAGTTCAGTTGCCACACTGAGATTATTTTCTACCTGCTCTTCAGCTTTTACATCAGTCTCCTGGCTCTAAAACTCCTTATGAAATAAGTCTTAGTAGTATACTTACGGGCTTCCCAGGTGGCACTAGTGGTAGAGAACCCACCTGCCAATACAATGGGTAGAAAACCCATCCCTGGGTCAGGAAGGTCTCCTGGAGGAAAAAATGGCAACCCACTCCAAAATTCTTGCCTGGAAAATCCCATGGACAGAGGAGCCTGTCAGGCTACAGTCCATAGGGTTGCAAAGAGTTGGACACAACTGAAGCCACTTAGCATGCATGCGTGCAGTTATACACATACAAACCTCTAATTTCTAAATTATTTATCTGTGCTTCTCTACCGCTGGGATTTGATTATGAACCTTGATAGAATGACAGGTAGGGGAATCAGAGATTAAGAAAATGTTAGATGATCATTCTAGTTTAAAAAAATTATATAGTTTATATTCAAAGTTCACAGAATTAAATGAAAGACAAGTGCTAATAAATATATAAAAAGGCAAAAATAAATCCTAATGTCTCCATCTCACAAAACACAAACAGCCATCTTAACTACAAGAAAGATGCCAGATATCTTCCCTCCTTTGAGCCATTTCTTCACTTACACCCTCTTCTCCATCCTCTTCTCTTAACCTTTCTGATGGCCAGGCTTGTCATTTTGGAAACAAGATCTTTCTCAAATTCTGAAAGCTGGGGAAAGTATTTTTATTATTCTCTCAGGCCTTGGTAAAAAAAATCTTCTAAGTACTTGGGTAAAAGTAACAGATTCAAAATATGCAAATTATGAAACACTCATTCGGTAGTCATATCAGGAGCCAAACTCTATTGCCATCAAATGAGATTCTCCCATCTGGGAGAGCTGGAGGTTTGCTTTTCCTATTGATGTATTTCTTTCCAAGGTACCCTGTGCTAGGGCACACAAAGACTGTAACACTGCATATGATTCTGATGTCTTTGTTGTCTGCTTTTGAACATTAAAAATGATGCAAGTCATGAGCTACAAACATTGCCTCAGGGTTAATATTTTTGTAAATGAAAAATGTGATGAAATGGACATTTACACACCTCTAATTATTACAACTCTTTTTAAGTAGAAGTACTTTGTTGAATGTGTTTCCCTGTTGGCTCAATTGGTAAAGAATCTGCCCACAGTGTGGGAGACCCAGCTTCAATCCTTGGGTCAGGAAGATCCCCTGGAGGAGGAAATGGCAACCCACTCCAGTATTCTTGCCTGGAAAATCCCATGGACAGAGGAGCTTGGTGGGCTACAGTCCTTGGAGTTGGACATGACTGAAGCGACTTAGCACACGTGCACTTTGTTGAATGAAAGAAGCAAAATAGCTCCTTTGCTCATGTCAGCATGATCTTAATGTTTTACATCTGTAGTCAACTGGCTTCTTTTGATGAGTATATTTCATCACTCACATCCTTTTTGGCCCAGACTCTACATTTACCTTGAAGTGAAGTGAAGTGAAGTGAAGTGATGTCGCTCAGTCGTGTCCGACTCTGCGACCTCATGAACGGTAGGCTACCAGACTCCTCTGTCCATGGGATTTTCCAGGCAATAGTCCTGGAGTGGATTGCCATTTCCTTCTTCAGGGGATCTTCCCAACCCAGGGATCGAACCTGGGTCTCCTGCATTGTAGACAGACACTTTACCGTCTGAGTCACCAGGGAAGTCACCTTAAATATACGTTCACCTTATATATACATATATTTTTAATTGTATTGCTCCTCATTTCAAGGGCCTACAGAGTGAGGCCAGCCAAGAATCTAATGAATTCTATTGTCCACCATGATATAGAAAAATGTTGATTGATTCTGACTTCATTTAGACAAAAGAAGCATCCAAGGAACTCAATAAAATGTAAATTCCAGGGCCCACCTGCACAAAATCTACTGTGATCTGCTGACTTGATCTGATTTATAAAATACTGCACAATTTTGATGCAAGTGATCATCAGTAGATAAGACTTTGTGAAACACTGGTGTGCTCATAGAGTGTGGGCCTTCAGCCACAAAACTGGATTTGAATTCTAGCTCCATCATAGAATAACTGTGATGCTCTGAGTGCAAATTACTATTCATTGTGTTCTTCAGTTTCCTCATCTGCAAAATAAAGTGTTAATGTTTACACCTGAAACATGCAGAGGATGAAATGGTTGGATGGCATCACCAACTCGATGGACATGAGTTTAAACAAGCTCCAGGAGTTGGTGATGGACAGGGAAGCCTGGCATGTTGCAGTCCATGGGGTCACAAAGAGTCGGACACGACTGAGTGACTGAACTGACTGAGACATGCAGATGACCCCATCCTTATGGCAGAAAGCAAAGAGGAAATAAAAAGCCTCTTGATGAAGGTGAAAAAGAAGAGTGGAAAAAGCTGGCCTAAAACTCAAAATTGAAAAAACTACCATCTTGACATCCAGTCCCATCACTCTGAAGTGATAGGAAAACAGTGGAAACAGTGACAAACTTTATTTTCTCAAGCTCCAAAATTACCATGGACAATGACTGCAGCCATGAAATTAAGACACTTGCTCCTTGGAAGAAAAGCTATGTCAAACCTAGACAGCATATTAAAAAGCAGAGATATTACTTTGCCTACAAATATCTGTGTAGTCAAAGCAATGGTTTTTCCAGTAGTCATACATGGATGTGAGAGTTGGACCTTAAAGAAGGCTGAATGCTGAAGAATTGATGCTTTCAAACTGTGGTGCTGGAGAAGACTCTAGAGAGTCCCTTGGACTGCAAGGAGATCCAACCAGTCCATCCTAAAGGAAATCAGTCCTGAATATTCATTGGAAGGACTGATGCTGAAGCTGAAACTCCAATACTTTGGCCACCTAATGCCAAGAGCCGACTCATTGGAAAAGACCCTGATGCTGGGAAAGATCAAAGGCAAGAGGAGAAGGGATGACAGAGGGCTAGATGGTTGGATGGATCACCGACTTAATGAACAAGAGTTTGAGCAAGCTCCAGGAGATGGTGAAGGACAGGGAAGGCTGGCGTGCTGCAGTCCATGGGGTTGCAAAGAGTCAGACACGACTGAGCAACTAAACAAAAACTATATTGCAGCACCATCATGAGGTTTGAGTGAGTGTTTGTGGTATCCAGATGGAGCTCAATAAATGTTCCTTTTAAAAAATCTCTTCAATAGTTCTTAAGTTTAGCTCCAGTGTTCCATGGCTCATTTCTTATTCAAGAATATGACTCAACAGAGAAAAGTTAGCATGAAATGAAAGAATTGCATGGGATCAATTTCTTTCATGTGTTGTTTTGCTTACATTTTAAAATGACAACATAGATTATAGTTATAAAATGTAACTATAATGCATATTAATATTTTAAAGAATAATTTTAAAAAAAACCACCTGTGCCAAATAACCAGGCACTTGCCACCTGGTTTAATAAATAAGACATGACCAAGATCTTTAAAGTTTCCTCTTTTCTATTTCCTAATCTTGTCTCCCTCCCCTGGCAGGGAAATCACTGTCCAGTATTTGGTATTTATCATTCCCATGTATTTCTTTAGAGCAGTGGTCCTTAGACTATAATCTCTGAACCAGCAGCATCAATTGCTCATGGAAATTTTCTAGAAATACAAATTCTCAGGCCCCATCCCAGACTCACTAAATTAGAAGCTCTGAGGGAGAGACCCAGGAATGTGGGTTATAAAAGACCCCAGGTGACTGTGATGCACACTGGAAACCACAGCTTTGTAGCAAGTAGTATGTGTGTGAGAGAGAGAGATTACATAGTGTGTGATTTACTTTTACCTGATTTTGACCTTTGTGTCAATGAAATCATCCTTTATTATTATTTGCTCCTTGATATTTTTCCTACATTATGTTTTTTGATGTTCATATGTATTTATATGTGTACTCATAACATCATTCATTTGGCAGTTATAGTATCCATTATTGAATATATGGCAATTTATTTATAAATTTTGCAGCCAAAAAACATTTGGATTTTTTCCTAATGCTTTTCTGTGTTTAGCAGTGCTACTGTGAACATTCTTGAATATTTAAGTAATGCACCTTGAATATTTAAGTAATGAATATTTAAGTAAAAAAGAGTCTCTCTAGGGAAGTGCGTCTCAGATTTTTTTCATGTCATAGTGAATGTGGGAAATGATAATATTTGTAAACAGGGGCAAACAGGCTTCTTGGGGTCTATCATGGAACTCCTGAACTCCTTTTGAATTATCCTTCGGTATGGATGGGTAGGAAATCGACACAAAACTCCAAAACTCCTAGACTGGCTTGTGACTGGGCTTCTAGAGGCAAATGAGACTTTGCCAGTTAGATGCACTCCCCCAAGTTGGGGAAGGTCTTAGAGGGTCCAAAGCCATTCTTGTTTCTGGATGTTCCTGCAGGTTCCCTGTGATAACCTCCCTGTGCCTTTCCTCATGTGTTTGAGAGACAAGAAACAATAGCAGGGTAAAGGCCAGTCAAACCCACAGTGGAATACCACTTAACACCCGTGGGGCTGGCTGTTATTAGACAGATGACAAACGTTGGTGAGGATGTGGAGAAATCAAAACCCTCATTCCTTACTGGCAGACAAAGAAAATGGTATAGCATTTTCAAAAATGCAGAGACATCATTTTGCCAAAAAAGCTCCATATAGTCAAAGCTATGGTTTTTCCAGTAAATCATGTATGGATGTGAGAGTTGGACCATAAAGAAGGTTGTGCACCAAAGAACTAGTACTTTCAAACTGTGGTGCTGGAGAAGACTGTTGAGAATCCCTTGAACTGCAAGGAGATAAAACCAGCCAATTCTAAAGGAAATCAACTCTTGAGTATTCATTGGAAGGACTGATGCTGAAGCTGAAGCTCCAATACTCTGGCCACCTGATGCACAGAGCCAACTCATTGGAAAAGACCCTGATGTTGGAGAAGATTGAGGGCAAAAGGAGAAGGGAATGACAGGGGATGAGATGGTTAGATAGAATCACCAACTCAATGGATATGAATTTGAGCAAACTCCAGGAGATAGTGAAGGACAGGGGAGCCTAGCATGCTGCAGTCCATAGAGTCACAAAGAGTCAGACATGACTTAGTGACTGAACAACAGCATAGCATTTTGAAAAAGCCTGTCCAAGGTTAAACATAGTTACCAGTTGACACTAGGTATATACACAAGAGAAATAGAAGCATGTGTCCACACAAAAACCTGTACATGAATGTTGATAACAACATTATGCATGCCAACCACAAAGTGAAAACAACCTAAATGTCCACCAATTGAAGAATTTTTTTAAAGTGGCAGGTTCATACAGTGGATTATTATTAAGCCATAAAAAGAATTGCAGAAGTGATACATGGATGAGGAATGAAGTGGATAAATATGGATAAAACTTAAATACAGTATGCTAAGTGGAAGAAGCCTACAAAAGACTGCATATTCTATGCTTCTGTTATGTGAAATGTCCAGAACAGGCAAATGCATAGAGATAGAAGGTAGATCGGTGGTTGCTGAGGGTGGGAGGGGAGGGGGATGAATCAGAACTGACTATTAATAGTCTTCTTTTAGAGGAAACGGAAATGTTCTGGAGGGGATCTTCCCCACCTGCCAGTGCAGGAGACACAAGAGACATGAATTCAATCCCTGGGTCAGGAAGATCCCCCTGGAGTAGAAAATGGCAACACGCTCCAGGATTCTTGCCTGGAAAATTCGATGGACAGAGGAGCCTGCTGCGCTATAGTTCATGGGTTTGCAGAGTCAAACATGACTGAGCTACTGAGCACACACACATACCCCTCAATGGTCCCACAACTTGTGAATACATTAAAAACTTCTGCATTGTACAGTTTTAAAGCATGATTTTCATGGTATGTGAATTAGATTCTCATTTTTTTAAAAAAGATATAATGGGAAGGGCTCACTTGTAGACCTGGTTTCCTAATCATGGGATAAAGGCTTGGCGACCCCTATCTTCTGTCCCGGGTGTAGCCAGCAGTTTTAAGGAACATAAAGATGACTTCCTGAAGCATCATTTAGGGGCAGTAAATCCCAAAGTGGCTCCATTCTGTATATTCCTGAGGGGTCATGGTGGCAAGAATGTTAATCCCTGAAAAAATTTTCTAAGCACTTAACTTCCAGTGGTAAATTGCTCTCTATTTTAAAAACATAGAATGACTTTTGTTTGGGGCACTGTATGCTCAGTCTCTAAGTCTTGTGTCCGACTCTTTACAACCCCATGGACTGTAGTCCACCAGACTCATCTGTCCATGGGATTTTTCAGGCAGAAATACTGACGTGGGTTGCCATTTCCTCCTCCAGGGAATCTTCCGAAGCCAGGGATCAAACCAGAGTCTTTTGCACTGGCAGACAGATTCTTTACCACTGTGCCACCTGGGTAGCCCTGCTCCCAGTAGTAAAACACTCTATTCTAAATCCTTAGAATAGCTTTTGCTTGAGACATTGAAAGTGAAAGTGAAGTCGCTCAGTCATGTCCAACTCTTTGCGACCCAGTGGACTGTAGCCCACCAGACTCCTCCGTCCATGGGATTCTCCAGGCAAGAATACTGGAGTGGGTTGCCATTTCCTTCTCCAGGGGATCTTCCCGACCCAGGGATCGAACCCAGGTCTCCCGCATTGCAGGCAGATGCTTTAACCTCTGAGCCACCAGGGAAGCACTTGAGGCATTAAGCCCTGACTAATCTATGGCCCCAGGCAGTGACCCTGGAATTCCATCTATCCCCAAAGTCCACCTGCCTCCCTGAGGATAACAGGATTGTTGTCCTAAGGCACATGTAACAAGTACTATGAAGGCCTCTGATTTGGGCCAAGGTATGAAATGGTATGAAAAGTCTGAAATAATACCTTATTGTAGTTTTGATGAGCATTTTTATTTATTACTAATAAAGATGTAATTAGTAATTACATTATTTACTTATTAAAAGATTTGGCTTCCCTGGTAGCTCAGTCAGTAAAGAATCCACCTGCAATGCAGGAGACTGGGATTTGATCCCTGTGTCGGGAAGATCCCCTGGAAAAGGAAATTTCAACCTACTTGAGTATTCTTACCTGGAAAAATCCCATGGACAGAGGAGCCTGGAAGGCTATGGTCCATGGGGTCTCAAGAGTCGGACACGACATAGTAATTAGACCACCAATTGCTTATTAAAAAGAGTAATAACAGTTTATTATCAATTTTTATTTCTTTTTCTATGAAATGCTTGTTCATGTGTTCAACTCACTTTTTAAACTAAAGTTGTTTGTAATTATCACATTGATTTTCAGGAGTTCTTTGCCCATTCTGGATCATAATCCTTTGTCACTAGTTATAATGGCACATATCTTCACCTTTTTGGATGATTTGTCTTTTTATTCCTTTAGGTTTTGATGGAATTTGAGTTTTGTGTTTTATTTAAGAAATACTTCCTTATCAGGGTGAGAAAGGTATCATCCCACATTGTTTTGTAGAAGTTTTGGAATCCTGTCTTGCTTTTTAGTTGCTGGGCCATTTGCAGTTGGTGTTTCTCTGTGGTGAGAAAGGGCCCGGTTTAGTATTTTCCCCTTATGGATAACCAATCTTTTGAGCACCCCACAGATTTGTAACGTCACCTCTGTCATAGTCAGGTTTCCATGTATGTGTTGGTCTGTTTCTGGGCTTCTATTCTATCCCATTGTTCTGTCTAATATCCCTCGATGAATATCACATTTTATTTCCCACTTGTTGTTCAGTTGCTCAGTTGAGTCCAACTCTTTATGACCCATCGACTGCAGCATGCCAGGCTTCTCTGTTCTTCACCACCTCCCAGAGCTTGCTCAAATTCATATCCATTGAGTCGGTGATGCCATCCAACCATCTCATCCTTTTTCATCCCCTTCTGCTGCTTTCAGTCTTTCCCAACATCAAGATCTTTTCCCGTGAGTCAGCTCGTCGCATCAGGTGGCCAAAGTATTGGGACTTCAGCCTCAGTATCAGCCCCTCCAATGAATATTCAGGATTGATTTCCTTTAAGATTGACTGGTTTGGTCTCCTTGCAGTCCAAGGGACTCTGAAAAGTCTTGTCCAACACCACAGTCTAGGTTGGTCATAGCTTTTCTTCCAAGGAGCAAGCGTCTTTTCTTTCATGGTTGCAGTCACCGTCTGCAGTGATTTTGGAGCTGAAGAAAATAAAGTCTGTCACTGTTTCCATTGTTTCCCCACTATAGCTTTATAATTATAGATAGTGAGAAGAGTGCATATTCTCCTATGTGGCTTTTTTTTTTTTTTTTTAAGAAATGCCTTGGCTATTGGGAGTATTTTCTCCTTCCATTTTTGGAATTTTTAAATCCATTCATCTAGGTCCATGAAAATTCTATTCGATTTATTTCTTGGAAGTGCATTAGATTTAAGATAATTTATACCTTTATAATATTGAGTGTTTATATCCCTGAGCATTGGATGTCTCTTTACAAAGATATTTTTAATGCCTTTTAATAAAATTTTATAATTTCCTACACATAAGTCTTGTACATCTTTAGTTAAATTTATTCGTAGGTACTTAGTTAATATATGCTAAGATAAATGCTGTTTTTAAATTGCATGTTCCATTACTGGTGTATAGAATTCATTGCCTTTTATAGATGAGGAGACTTGCTAAATTCCTTTATTCGTTCTAATAATTTGTCTATAATTTTGAATTTTCTATGTTGAAAATTATTTGTGAAAGTTAATAATTTTATTATTCTAATCATTATATTTTTTTACCATCATTTAAAAAAATCTTACTATGCTACCTAGACATTCTAGTATAATATTGAATAGAAGTTTGTTTTCTTTCAAATTCAAGTTTATTTATTTTTAATTGGAGAGTAATTGCTTTGCAGTTGAATAGAAGTTTTGACAGTAGGTGTGTTCTTGTGCTATTCCTTATTTAAAAGAGAAAGTTTTAAAGAATTTGGCACTTAGTATGTTGTTTGCAGTTAGTTTCATACATATCATTTATTAAAATAAGGAAAGTCCCTTTATTCCTAGTTTGCTAAAAGTTATATCATCATCATCATTATCATCTTCATGATTAGCAGCTCAATTTTATGAATTTCTTTTTCAGTATCTATTGAGATGATCTTGTGTTTTTCTGTCCTTTATCAATATGATGAATTACATTGTATTACTCTCCAGGGGCTGCCATAAAAAGTATCATAAACCAGGTGGCCTAAACAACAAAAATTTATTGTCACAGAGTTCAGGAGACCAGAAGTCTGAGATCAAGGAGTTGGTGGTGTTGATTCCCTCTAAGAGCCAGGGAGTCTGTTCATGCCTGCTTCTAACTTCTGGTAACCCCAGAAATTATTTGACTTGTAGATGTGTACTTGCTGTTTCTTCACATCATCTTCTCTGTGCATGTTGGTCTCTTTGTCCAAATTTCCCCTTCTTATAAGGACACAGTCATTTTGTATCAGAGTCTGCCTTAATAACCCTCATCTTAACTTGCTCATTTGCAAAGACCCTATTCCCAAATAAGCTCCCATTCACAAGTATTGGGATTAAGCCTTAACATCTGTTGAAAGGACACAAGTCAACCCATAATGATTTACATTAATGGTTTACTTATTTTGAACTATCAAATCCCTTATGATTATACAGTGGAAGTGAGAAATCGATTTAAGGGCCTAGATCTGATAGATAGACTGCCTGATGAACTATGGAATGAGGTTCGTGTCATTGCACAGGAGACAGGAATCAAGACCATCCCCATGGAAAAGAAATGCAAAAAAGCAAAATGGCTGTCTGGGGAGGCCTTACAAATAGCTGTGAAAAGAAGAGAAGCCAAAAGCAAAGGAGAAAAGGAAAGATATAAGCATATGAATGCAGAATTCCAAAGAATAGCAAGAGGAGATAAGAAAGCCTTCTTCAGCGATCAATGCAAAGAAATAGAGGAAAACAACAGAATGGGAAAGACTAGAGATCTCTTCAAGAAAATCAGAGATACCAAGGGAACACTTCATGCAAAGATGGGCTCAATAAAGGACAGAAATGGTATGGACCTAACAGAAGCAGAAGATATTAAGAAGAGATGGCAAGAATACACAGAAGAACTGTATAAAAAAGATCTTCATGACTGAGATAATCACAATGGTGTGATCACTGACCTAGAGCCAGACATCCTGGAATGTGAAGTCAAGTGGGCCTTAGAAAGCATCACTATGAACAAAGCTAGTGGAGGTGATGGAATTCCAGTTGAGCTCTTTCAAATCCTGAAAGATGATGCTGTGAAAGTGCTGCACTCAATATGCCAGAAAATTTGGAAAACTCAGCAGTGGCCACAGGACTGGAAAAGGTCAGTTTTCATTCCAATCCCAAAGAAAGGCAATGCCAAAGAATGCTCAAACTACCGCACAATTGCACTCATCTCACAAGCTAGTAAAGTAATGCTCAAAATTCTCCGAGCCAGGCTTCAGCAATATGTGAACCGTGAACTTCCTGATGTTCAAGCTGGTTTTAGAAAAGGCAGAGGAACCAGAGATCAAATTGCCAACATCCGCTGGATCATGGAAAAAGCAAGAGAGTTCCAGAAAAACATCTATTTCTGCTTTATTGACTATGCCAAAGCCTTTGACTGTGTGGATCACAATAAACTGTGGAAAATTCTGAAAGAGATGGGAATACGAGACCACCTGATCTGCCTCTTGAGAAATTTGCATGCAGGTCAGGAAGCAACAGTTTAGAACTGGACATGGAACAACAGACTGGTTCCAAATAGGAAAAGGAGTACGTCAAGGCTGTATATTGTCACCCTGCTTATTTAACTTATATGCAGAGTACATCATGAGAAACGCTGGACTGGAAGAAACACAAGCTGGAATCAAGATTGCCAGGAGAAATATCAATCACCTCAGATATGCAGATGACACCACCCTTATGGCAGAAAGTGAAGAGGAACTAAAAAGCCTCTTGATGAAAGTGAAAGTGGAGAGTGAAAAAGTTGGCTTAAAGCTCAGCATTCAGAAAACGAAGATCATGGCATCCGGTCCCACCACTTCATGGGAAATAGATGGGGAAACAGTGGAAACAGTATCAGACTTCATTTTTGGGGGCTCCAAAATCACTGCAGATAATGACTGCAGCCATGAAATTAAAAGACGCTTACTCCTTGGAAGGAAAGTTATGACCAACCTAGATAGCATATTAAAAAGCAGAGACATTACTTTGCCAGTGAAGGTTCATCTAGTTAAGGCTATGGTTTTTCCAGTGGTCATGTATGGATGTGAGAGTTGGACTGTGAAGAAGGCTGAGCGCCGAAGAACTGATGCTTTTGAACTGTGGTGTTGGAGAAGACTCTTGAGAGTCCCTTGGACTGCAAGGAGATCCAACCAGTCCATTCTGAAGGAGATCAGCCCTGGGATTTCTTTGGAAGGAATGATGCTGAAGCTGAAACTCCAGTACTTTGGCCACCTCATGCGAAGAGTTGGCTGGGAGGGATTGGGGGCAGGAGGAGAAGGGGATGACAGAGGATGAGATGGCTGGATGGCATCAGTGACTCGATGGACATGAGTCTGAGTGATCTCTGGGAGTTGGTGATGGACAGGGAGGCCTGGCATGCTGTGATTCATGGGGTCTCAAAGAGTAGGACACGACTGAGCGACTGAACTGAACTGAACTGAATGATTTACTTATAGTGAACAAACCTTGCATTCCTTTATCATGTTATTATTTGATACATACATTTTTGGATTTGTTGTTTTTGTTCAGTCATTAAGATGTGTCCAACTCTCTGCGACCCCATGGTCTATAGCATGCCGTTTTCCCCTGTCCTTCACTGTCTCCTGGAGTTTGCTCAGATTCATGTCCATTGAGTTGGTGATGCTATCTAGCCATCTAATTCTCTGTCACCCCCTTCTCCTTTTGCCTTCAATCTTTCCCAGCACCAGGGTCTTTTCCAATGAGTCAACAAGTGACCAAAGTATTAGAGCTATAGCTTCAGGATCAGTCCTTTAGTTTCCTAATATTTTATTTAAATTTAATTTAGGATGCCCCTATATATATTCACCAGTGTGATTGGCTTCTAATTTTCTTCACTGAACTGATTTTGTATGGCTTGGATATCAAAGTTATAGGAGTTTCACAAAGTAAGTTTTATAGAAGAGTTCTTTTTTTTTTTTCTACTTTAAAATTACTAATGAAAATTTTCAAACATATAAGGATAGAGGAAATAATGTAAAGAACCCTCATGTACCCATTACTCAGCTTCAAAAATTAACAATATATGACCAGTTATATTTTATCTACTACATACTCTATCAGCTTGGGCCACTATAGGAGATGACCATAAATTGGTAACTTGAACAAACATTTATTCCCTAGTTTTGGTTGGAGATTGGAAAGTCTAAGATCAGGATACTGGCTGATTTGGTTCTTGGTGAGGACTCTCTTTCCGCTTTGTAGAAGACTGCTTTCTTGGTATATCCTCATGTGATGGAGAGAGAGTTCACCTCCCTTGTGTCTTTTTCTGTAAGAGCACTAATTCCATTCATGAGGGCTCCACCCTCATGACCTAATTACCTCCCGAAGATTTCACCCTCTAACACCACATTAGGGATTAAGTTTCAGCATATGAATTTTGCAGGCTTCCCCAGGTGGCACAGCAGTAAAGAAGATACCTGCCAACGCAGGAGACACAAGAGATGTGGATTTGATTCCCAGGTTGGGAAGATCCCCTGGAGGAGTCCATGGCAACCCACTTCAGTATTCTTGCCTGGAAAATTCCATCGACAGAGAAGCCTGAAGGGCTGCTGTACTCGGGGTTGCAAAGCTTCAGACACAATTGAGCCAGTGCACACACACACATAAATTTTGGAGGAATACAAACTTTCAGTCCATAATACACACCCAACTCTGAATTATTTTAAAGCAAATCTCATAGATCATATCATTTCATCCAAAAATATATCAGTACCTATCTCTAAAAGGTAAAGTGTCTTCTTAAAAACACAGCCACAATGCCACTTACAACACCTAAATTTTTTTCAAAATTATACCAAGTTAGAAAAAGCAGTATAATGGACTCCCATCTGTATATTTCTCAGCTTTGATAATTATCAATTCATCACCAATTTTGTTTCATTTCAATTCATACCCATTACCCCCTCCAAATTATTTTGAAGCAACTCCCAGACATTATGTAATTCTACCTTTAAATTTTTAATATTATGTCTAACTGAAAAGGATTTTATTCTTTAAGAACACTGCAGTACATTAGCATACCAAAAAATTAAAAATAATTCTCTAATCTGATCAAATCTAATCAGTGTTCAAGTTTCCCTTTATGTCTGAGAATTTTTTTAACTGTTGTTGTATTTGAATCAAATGCAAACAAAATCTAGATGTTGCATTTAGTTGATCTGCTTCTTATGACTTTTAACATGCATAGTTTTAATCTCTCTTTTTATGTATTTCATTTTGGACCATTTATTTGTTGAAGAAATGAAATCATTTGCCCTATTAATTTCCCACATTCTGGATATATTTAAGTCCATACATGGTATCAGTTAACATTTTCTTATTTCTCCTGTATTTTCTGTAAAACAGCATTAGGTAAATCCAGAAGCTTGATCAGATTCAGTTTCTTTTTTTGGCAAGACTAATTCCTCAGTACTAATGGTTCTGCATATTGTGTCAATCAGGAGGCATAGAATGCCTGTTTTGTAAAACTATCTCACAGAGTTTTTGAGTGGTCATATAATTTCTATTTATCATAGGTTTAAGGAATTTCAAAGGATATAACTTCTGGCATATTATCAATATTGATGAAAAATGTCATATTACTCATTTAAATTTATCCAATGTAATCTAAACACTAAAGTAATTTAACAGACTCTCCCTCATCTTCCTGACAAGTCCCTGTATCACCTGGCAGGGAGCAGACAGCATGTGAGATCTTAGCAGGCAGACTGAGAAAGGCAGACCATGCAAGGAGCTTAATTAGGCATACCCAGTCCCTCATCCCCAACCCAGAAATCAGAGAAGACACTGAATTACTGATGGAGAGAGACTTGGGATAGTTCTAAACTACTGTTCCTTCTGAGGAAAACATGAAATCAAAAGAAAAGAGGTTCCTGCCCTCTCTACTCTTATATTTACATCCTTAAGCAGTTGCTCTCAAACAGAGCTGGTCTCAGAATCACAGGTAATTCTGAGATGTTAGAAATGGACATGCTGGGAGATGCTCATTCAGAGATTCATGGAGGCGGCCCTGGAATATGTTAGGTAGACCTGTCATGTGAGTTCAGTACTGTCAGGGATGTGAAGGGTTCTCGAAAACCAGCAGTTATGCAAGTGGTGCCTCCGTCCAAAGACAATAGCTCTGAGTGTAAATGAATTATTCCCTTTATCATAAACCAGGATAGTGATGCTTACCCCCTGGAGTTGTTGAGGATTAAGGCACATCCATTCACTTAAATATTTATGGCGTGTCTGCTAGGTGCAAGGCAGAGTCCTGGACCCTGAGATGGGCAGGGAAAGAGAAAGAGAAGGAAAAGATGCCACAGGGAGGGAGGTGGGCCTTGAACCCACCCAGTAGTAGCAAGGATGTAGGATGAGGTTACAGGGCAGAGCAGGAGCATCTTGGCTGTTCTAGAACATGTGGAGTGGGCTGGGTGTTGACCACCCTGTTTACCCCCTTACTGCAAGAAAAGAACTCACAAGTGTAGAGGGTAAATCCCTGTTAGGAGTTGAATGTTATCTCCCCAAATCTCCTGTGTTGACATCCTGATCCTAATCCCCAGGGCCTCAGAATGTGACCTTATTTGGAAATATAATACAAATCATTGTAGATGTAATTAATTAAAAGGAGGTCCTACTGGAGAAGAATGGACCCCTATTCCAGTATGATGGCTATCCTTATAAAAGAGGAAATTTAGACACAGAGACATGCATAGATGTGAATGAGAAGGCAGAGATCAAGCCAGTGGATACCAAAGATGGCCAGAAAACCACCAGAAGCTAGGAGAGTGGCATGGAACAGATTCTTACACAGCCTTCAGAAGAAATCATCCCTGTCAACATCTTGATCTTGGACCTCTAGCCTCCAGAACTATAAGGTAACAAATTTCTCTCATTGACTTCCCTGGTGGTCCGGTGGTTAAGAATCTGCTTGCCAACCCAGGAGCCACAGGTGCCATCCCTGGTCCAGGAGGATTTTACATGCTGCAGGGCACCTAAGCCCCTGTGCAGTAGGTACTCAGCCTGAGCTCTAGAGCCCATGCTTTGCAACAAGAGAAGCCTCTGCAATGCGAAGCCCACACATGGCACCTAGAGTGTAGTACACACGTGTCACAACTAGAGAAAACCCGCTCTCAGCAACAAAGACCCACTGCAGCCAAAAATAAATAAATAAACCCCCAATTTTTTTTGAAAGTTAAAAAAAAATTGTTGTTTAAGCCACAGAGTTTGTGGTACACAGGCACTGTAGCCCTAGCAAACTCGGATAGCCAAACATAGCCATTCGTTTGGTAAAATGACGATTGCTGTTGTCTAGTCGCTCAGTCATGTCCGACTCTGGAACCCCATGGACTGTAGCCCACCAGGCTCCTCTGACCACGGGATTTCTCAGGCAAGAATACTGGAGTGGCTTGCCATTTCCTTCTCTAGGGAAAAGAACCCAGGGAAAGAACCTAGGTTTCCTGCATTGGCAGGCAGATTCTTTGCTACTGAGCCACCAGGAAAGCCCCAAATGCCAGTAGCCCGCGATTATTGAGTGAGAGCCTCTGTCCATGCCAGGCATTCTGCAAGTGCTGCTTCATCTCACTTATGCCTCATGACAACACTAGGAGGTGGACACTGATATCATCACCATTTTACAGAGGACGAAACTGGGGCATGGAGGTCAAGCAGCCCCCCTGAGGTCACATAGGCAGTAAGTAGTCAGGATTCAAAGCCAGCATGCCTGGAATCTGTCGAGCCCAAACTCTAAGCTCACACAATCCCAGTTACACTCAGAGCACTGAGTGTTTGTCCAAAGGCACTTGAAAACAGTTTCACTGGATATTTCTGGAACAATTTCTAACCATTCTCGACTGGCACAATGTCATGTCAAGAGGTGTTCTATTTCGCTTGGCTTCTTAAATCCTCTTGGTCAAAACAAAAGTCCAGGGGCCAGCCCACTTGGGTTTCCCTGAAAGAGCACACATGCCTCCAAGTCTGAAAATTGCCTGCCTGTGTCTCTACCAGATTTGAAGGGTGAAGGCGGTTGAGATGCACATGTATATTTTATCAGCAGCAGCGGCTTCAGGGATTGCTGCTACACACACAAGGCAAGCCGGCTGGAAGGCAAATTGCAGCCACATCCCTTTGAAGGAACTTTAGTGCCACTGAGCAGGACAGGAATCCCAGGACTGCCATTGCCTGACTTGATCCAGGACCCAAGGACAGTTGTTTTGTCACCAAACAAGACCCCGAGGGTAGCGTGAGGCTGAGCCGCCTCCTGCCCCCGACCTCTGACCCCACCAGGTGATTTTGTCCCCCTAAACCATATCCTTTGGTTGGGGCTTTTGCAGAGCCTGGCCCAGCCTGCACTCTGGGGCTTTGCAGCTGCCCTAAACTATTGGATTGAGAATCTGGGATTTTATTTGACCAGCCGTCATCTGAAGCCAGAAGTGGCTGAGCATCTCCAAGCCCTGGGGTGGATGGATGGGTGGGCAGGTGAAGCACCGTTGCTGAACAGCATCCTGGCCAGCAGCCCTGGTAGGCGGTGGGGAGTTGGGGGCAAGTCAGCTTGTGGAAAGGATGGTGATCCCAGGCATGTGCAGAAGATGGCGAGGAAAGTGGAAGCCTTTGGGGATGCCTTTGAATTGTACAGAAATATAGAGTGATGACCATATCAAAGGTGCTGGAACAGACACACCTGCGTTTTCAGGCCAGTTTCCACACCAACTCACTTTGCTGTTTCTAAATCCTACCACAGGGACTTCTCTGGTGGTCCAGTGGGTAAGAATTTACCTTCCAATTCAGAGGATGTGGGTTCAGTCCCTGATCCTGGACTAAGATCCCATGGGCTGAAGGGCAACTAAGCCTGCCCACCACAACTAGAGAGAAGTCACATGCTGCATTAAAGATCCCGCTTGCTGCAACTAAAACCCAACACAGCCAAAAATAAATATTTTTTTAAATCTTGCATATAGGTTTGCTGAGATCAATGCATATGAAGCATCTGGCCCAGGCCCTGGAGCATTCTAGAAGTTCGATAGATGCACCTTCCTTTCCCCCTTTTCTTTCTGCCTTTTCCTCTATGACAGTGAGATTTAAAGTATGTTCTGGGGGTCATGTTATTTCAATTCAAGCAACATTGATTCAGTGCTTTCCATAAACAAAGCACACAGCTTGGCACAAGGGGTAAAGAAATGAACAACAGAAACTCTGGTCCCTACTGTTGTGTCACTTGCTGGAGCCCTTGAAGTTCCAATGGGACATGGGAAGCTACAGCCTACTGGTTCAGTGAGCCCACTTCCCACAAGGGATGACCTACTGTTCCAGTCTGCCCAGGCTTGAAGAAGTATCCTGGGACCGAGGGCTAAAATTCGGGAGGTCCTGGGCACATTACAAGAGGAATCATTGGTTGCCTTTGTTCCAACACCCCAGCTCCCCCCATGCCCATACATATAGTGTTAAGTAATCCATTTGAATCAGCTTAATTCTGCTTTTCTCTCTTATATATAGTGAATGCCCAAGGATGGTTTTGTCAGAAGAAATATTTTTGTTGCATAAAAGATCTTTTATTTTTGGACACCTTCACTTCCTTGCCCTTTTCTCTGAGCTGTTTCTTTTGCACACATTTTATTCATACCATACACTCATGCACCAGATGTGACTGAATTGCTGGATAGGACACACATGCGGAACTGCTCTCTCCATCTACAAAATGGGGTTATCAGGACTTGTTTAAAATTCCCACTGAGAGGAGAGCTTACAACAACTTGAACTTGAAAATTATTGCTGTAAATACAACTCCACCTGAAACATGTGTCTTAGACAGGAAGTCCTCTCAGTTTATCTATGTGCTTGAATGATTCCTTATTTCTTACTATTGAATGAGACCTTATTAGTGAGAATAAAGAAGCCACAGTCTATCTTTGTGCCTGAGTGTATTCAAGCATCTTACTCTGCAAGGGTATTTCTAAGCATCTCTGTCATTCTAGGGATTCAGGCCAATGATCCTCATTGAAGGATGCTCTAATTCCTTCCAAGACACTGATGCCCCACTCAACAAAAACACAGAAGCCCTGAGGCTCTGAGCATTCTTGCTTGGGCTTTTACCCAGTTTTACCGAGGAAACAGTAGCTCGACATGGTGTGTACCTCAAGCTCCTGGGACTCATTTCACTGCAGAAGTCAGGACAGCTTTGCACTAACCCCAAAATCTTTCCACCAGGATTCTTTTCTGCCTCCTCTAGGAGGTCACACTTCCTTCACAGTTGGTGAGGTTTCCTTGACACTGGCATTGCCTAGGGACACTGGGTGCCCTTTAGGGAAGAATTCAGCCAGGAAGATAATAGATGCTAATGTCACAAGGGGAACCCTGAGGGGAAAGAATCAGAATTGGGAGAGAATCACCTTGCAAGAAATGGAGTGCTGTTTCTGTAATTTCCCCCTGGAATTTTGATCTGCCCTTGCTGGGGAATGAGGTCAGACAAATGAGTTTATTTATTCTCTTGGGTGACTACCAGAATGGAAGGGTCGCAGAGCAAAGGCAGATTTGGGGAGAAAACCACAATTAGTAATATTATCCAGAAGTTGGCACTTCCAAGATTTTCTTTTTTACTTTCACAGAATATTAATTGGGCTGCCATTTCCTTTTTTTAGACAGAACAATTCCCTGAAGTCTGAATCTTCCTTTCTGGACTTGCCGACTCTATCAAGGCATTTTTGTCAAGTCCCCAGATTTTAAATTATTTTTTGAGACCAAACTCCCACTTGTCACAGCAGAAACGTGCTCTTCATTCTAAGAGGAAAAGTCCCATTTTCTAAGGCTTTTCTTAAAGAGGTTGTTGATAATGGAGGCAACTGACTTCAAGAGGAAATAACTCCACCCAATTAAAAAAAAAAAAACGGGCAAAGGATCAATAGACCTTTCTCCAAAGAACATACACAAAGGGTCGATAAACATATGAAAAGATGCTCAAGATCATTAGCCATCAGGGAAACGTGAGTCAAAGCCACAATGAGATACCATTTCACATCTGCTAGGATGACTGTAATAAAAAAAAGATAATAACAAGCATTGTTGGGGATGTGAATAAATTGGAACCCTAATACGTTTCTGGTGGAAATGGAAAATGGTGCAGCCACTTTGGAAAACAATCTGGCTGTTCCGCAAAAGGTTAAACATAGAGTTACCATGTGGCCCAGAAATTCAAGAGGATCGAAAATACATATACACACAAAAGCCCGTATGTAAATGTTCATACCAGAATTATTCAAGTGGAAACAACGCAAATAACTTTCAAGTGATGAATAAATAAACTAAATGTGGTATATTCACATAATGGAATCCTGTTTGGCAATAAAAAGAAATGGGTCCTGATACATGCTATAATCTAGATAAACCTTAAGAACCTTAGGCTAAGTCAAAGAAACCAGATATAGGAAACCACTTATTGTATAATTCTGTTTATAACCATAAAGAAAGAAATAGGTCAATGATTGCCTCAGGGAGTAAGGAAGAAGGAAGCAGGGGGAAATGAGGGTGACTTTTAATGGAGAGGTATTTCTTTTGGTATGATGAGAATGTTCTAAAATTGCTGATTATGATAATGGCTGCATAATCCTCTGAATGTACCAAAAACCATTGCATTGTATGCTTTAGATAAATGAATTGTATGGTATTTGAATAAAATCTCTATAAAGTAGTTGCTTGAGAAAGGAAATGAAGGAATTGATTCTGAAAGTGGTTGTGTAGGACTGAGTGGTAGTCACCAAGGTGAAGGATGAAGAGCAGAGCCTTCCAGCAGCAGCCTGTGCAAAGGCCCTGTGTGAGGAGAAAGCATGATGAGTTCAGGGTTCTGAAAAAGGCCAGTGGGGCTGAAACCCAAGAAGTGATGAAAAGCAGTGAGGGGAGGGTGGGCAGCAGTGAGGGGCAAGGTCCTAGAGAACTTTGTAGGCCAGGGAAGAGTTTTGTCTTTAACCTGAGAGTGCAGAAAGTTGTTACAGGAAATGACTATCAGATTTACTTTATGATAAGATGGACTGAGTTGCAGTGTGGAGAACAGATTGGAGAGAAGGTAGAGAGGAAAGTGAAGGACCATGGGCTGATCGTGGAGCAGATCAGGCATCGATGGCAAACAGCACCCAGGAGTGTCTGGTCATCACAGGCACCTTGAGAAGTAAGCACATCAGCAGTTGTTGCTGGTGACTCTGAGGTTCTTGCTTCATCTCCAGAGAATTTGTGGATGAAGTGATAGGTGAGAAGTAGATATATTTAGAGAGAAACACTCCACAGAGTGTGGACCATCTCAGAATGTGAGAGAACTGAAATATGGTGTGGTTAGTTTTTACGGGCCGGGTAATTTCATAGGCTAATGAATGAGAGTACTATACCTACTCGGAGAAGGCAATGGCACCCAACTCCAGTACTCTTGCCTGGAAAATCCCATGGACGGAGAAGCCTGGTAGACTGCAGTTCATGGGGTCGCTAAGAGTTGGACATGACAGTGATTTCACTTTCACTTTTCAATTTCATGCATTGGAGAAGGAAATGGCAACCCACTCCAGTGTTCTTGCTTGGAGAATCCCAGGGACGGGGGAGCCTGGTGGGCTGCCGTCTATGGGGTTGCATAGAGTCGGACATGACTGAAGTAACTTAGCAGTAGCAGTAGCAACTATACCTACTATTTTGAGGGAGGAGAGGGGATTTCCACGAATTGGGACACCTGCCACCTTTTGACCTTTTATGGTTGGCCTCAGAACTGTCATGGTGTTGGTGGATGTGTCATTAAGCTAATGCATTACAATGAGCATATGAGGCTCAAGATCTACTAGAAGTCAAGTTTTCCACTATCCTGGGCCTAGTTGGTTCTAACTAGTCTTTGTCATATCTTATGGTCATGTCATTCTTTTAAAGGTTGTACCCTGCTCCCTTCTCTCCTGTTCCACAGTTACCATCTTCATTTGACACATGAAGAAATGGTTATATGTGAGGTTCATTTTAACTCTTAACTCTCTCCATTTTACCCTTAACTGAAACAGGAAATCCTGCTCCCCTCACCCTCACCCCTGAAAAAACAAATCTCTTTTGGCTCTTGACTGGTGCCAAGTTGGCACTGTTCTCTCCTGGATTTGCTGAAAGTAAATGTGACAATGCAAAATAACTTAACTATGCACCCGGGAGACAATCGCCATTGGAATCCCAGCTCACCCACTGAAGAACCTTGGCCTTAACCTGTCTATGCATCAGGCTCCCAGTCAGTGAACTGTTGATTCACTCAGCAGCGCTCAGGGGGTTGTCAAGATAATTAAGTAAAATAATTTCCATAAAGAACTTAGGACAGAACCTGGTATATGTCAAGTGCCCAATAAAAGTTGGCCACTGTTACAATTTTTACAATTATTACTTTGAACAAAAAGCAGACATACAACAGCAGGCTACTCCTCCCATCCCAGCATTTGATGGCTTCAGCATTTCACTGGCACCTCTGTAAGCAAAACTCTCTTCTTGCATTTCCTGTGCAGCAACCAACAGTTCAAAATCTGGCCAGAACTGACCAAGACAGAGGCCCAAGAGGCTGGTGCTCTGGTGGCCAGGTGTCATGTGGATCTAAAGTCCCTGACCGAGGAGTGTCTGTCCCTTTGCATCTTTACATTGTCCCCGTTGCATTCCTGTGGAAGTAGAAGGCTCCCTCTGAAAATGATCTCTGACCACTTCAGTCAAGCACAGACATGAGACCAGGGCTGGCTTCCTGGGTGTGCATCCTGTGTAGTTGCCTAGAACCGTGTTCTTAGAGGGGCCAATGCTTGGTTCAATTCTCTGCTCTTGCTGTCTTGAAATTCTTAGTAATTTTTGAACAAGGGGTCCTCTCAGCCTTTTCCTTTTACACTAGGACCTGAAAATTGTATCATTATAGTGTGACACTGATGCCTCTCCAGCTACTAACAAGCACAGGAAGTGTGGTGGTAGAGGAGACCAGCTATTAGCTGATTTAGATTAAGCAAGGGACACATGGTGCAGGCTATGGCTGTGAGCATATGCTTGCCTTCTAAGCAAGGATTTGAGGCAGTGGTTAAGATTAAAGTAGCCAAGAGGCAAAGAGGGCTCAGGAAACATTCTTTTGTCTCTCTCTCTCTCTTTCTTTTTCTCCTCGCTGACCCCTCTCCCTCCTCCTTCCTACTGTTTAGTGCCCCTACTGCAGCTATGAAATGAAAAGGCACTTGCTACTTAGAAAGAAAGCTATGACAAACCTAGACAGCATATTAAAAAGCAGAGACTTACTTTGCCAACAAAGGTTCATATAGTCAAGGCTATGATTTTTCTAGTAGTCATGTACAGATGTAAGAGTTGGACCATAAAGAAGACTGAGCACTGAAGAATTGATGCTCTTGAATTGTGGTGCTGGAGAAGACTCTTGAGACTCCCTTGGACCACAAGGAGATCAAACGAGTTAATCCTAAAGGAAATCAACCCTGAATATTCATTGGAAGGACTGATGCTGAGGCTGATGCTCCATTACTTTGGCCACTTGATGGGAAGAGCCAACTCATTGGAAAAGACCCTGATGCTGAGAAAGATTGGAGGCAAAAGGAAAAAGGGACAGAAGAGGATGAGATGATTAGATAGCACCACTGACTCAATGGACATGAATTTGAGCAAACTTTGAAGGACAGGGGAACCTGTGTGTGTGTGCTCTGTCATCTCTGACTCTTTGTGACCCCATGGACTGTAGCCTGCCAGGCTTCTCTGTCCATGGAATTTTCCAGGCAAAAATAGTGGAGTGGGTTGCCATTTCCTCCTCCAAGGGATCTTCCCAACCAAGGATCAAACCCATTTCTCTGTGTCTCCTGCATTTGGCAGGCAGATTCTTTACCACTAGCGCCAACTCTGGGAAATAACGAAGGACAGGGGAGCCTGACGTGCTGCATTCTGTGGAATCGTAAAGAGTCGGACATGGCTTAGTGACTAAACAACACCACCTCTTCAGACTAAGAACTAGGACCATGTCCTAGGGCTGCCATAATAAAGTAAGCAGACTGGTGGCTTAAACAAATGAAATTGTTGTCTCATGCTTCTGGATGCTGGACAGCCAAGATCAAGGCCTCTCTCCATGACTATAGATTGCCATCTTCTCCCTATATCTACACACTTTCTCATGTGTTCTGTGTCCATATCTCCTCTTCTTATAAGGACACCAGTTATGTTAGATTAGCACCAACCCTAACGGCATTACTTAACTACCTCTTAAAAAACCCTATCTCCATAAAATCACTTTCTGAGGTAGTGGGGGTTAAGACTTCAAAATGTGAATTTGAGTGTGTGATGGTTAATTAGTATGTCATCTTAACTGGATCCTGGGATGCACACATATGTGGCTAAATGTTGTTTCTAGGAATGCCTGTTCAGGTATTTCCAGATGAAAGTAACTTTTGAATCAGTGGAATCAATGAATTGACTTGCCCTCTCCAATGTGAGTGGGCATCACCCAGTTTGTTGAGGGCTAGTGTGCTGCAGTTCACGGGGTCACAGTCAGATTCGACTTAACAACTGAACAACAACAAAGTATAGAACAAATAAGGCAGAGGATGGAAGAATTTGCTACCCACCTGACTGAGTGAGATGAGACTCTGTTTTCTCCTGCCCTCAGCTTCCCTGATTCTCAGGGTTTCAGATTTCTCTGAATTGCATCACCAGCTCTCTGGGTCCCCAGCCTACAGACAGCAAATCATGGGACTTCACATCCTCCATAAAATTGCATGAACTAATTCCTTGTAATAAACCTGTTCCTGTGTACACATCCAGGAGAGCCTATTGGTTCTATAGAACCCTGACTAATACAGAGGAGGCCATAGTTCAGCCTATGGCCGTGTCCTTGGAGACAGCAACTGCTTCTTAAAAAGGGAGTGGGGATGGGGCCATCTCAGGACCTTCGAACGGCAAATGCCACATCCATGTGTGTCTATTGATACAAGAATTCACAAAAAGGCTTTGCTTTCAGCCTCTGAAACAAGTCTCGTGGTGCAGCTCAGTTCAGTTGCTCAGTCATGTCCAACTCTTTGAGACCCCATGGACTGCAGCATGCCAGGGTCTGTCCATCAACAACTTCTGGAGATTGCTCAAACTTATGTCCATCGAGTCAGTGATGCCATCCAACCAGCTCATACTCTGTCATCCCCTTCTCCTCCTGCCATCAATCTTCCCCAGCATCAAGGTCTTTTCCAATGAGGCAGTTCTTTGCATCAGGTGGCCAAAGTATTGGAGTTTCAGCTTCAGCATCAGTCCTTCCAGTGAATATTCAGAACTGATTCTCTTTACGATGGACTGGTTGGATCTGCTTGCTGTCCTAGGGACTCTCAACAGTCTTCTCCAACACCACAGTCCAAAAACATCAATTCTTCAGCTCTCAGCTTTCTTTTTTTAAATTTTATTTTATTTTTAAACTTTACAATATTGTATTAGTTTTGCCAAATATTGAAATGAATCCACCACAGATATACATGTGTTCCCCATCCTGAACCCTCCTCCCTCCCCATACCATCCCTCTGGGCTGTCCCAGTGCACCAGCCCCAAGCATCCAGTATCGTGCATTGAACCTGGAGTGGCGATTCGTTTCATACATGATATTATACATGTTTCAATGCCATTCTCCCAAATCTTCCCACCCTCTCCCTCTCCAACAGAGTCCATAAGACTGTTCTATACATCAGTGTCTCTTTTGCTGTCTCATACACAGGGTTATTGTTACCATCTTTCTAAATTCCATATATATGCATTAGTATACTGTATTGGTGTTTTTCTTTCTGGCTTACTTCACTCTGTATAAAAGGCTCCAGTTTCATCCACCTCATTAGAACTGATTCAAATGTATTCTTTTCAATGGCTGAGTAATACTCCATTGTGTATATGTACCATAGCTTTCTTATCCATTCATCTGCTGATGGACATCTAGGTTAAATCAGCTTTCTTTACAGTCCAACTCTCACATCCATACATGACCACTGGAAAATCCATAGCCTTGACTAGAAGGATATTTGTTGGCAAAGTAATATCTATGTTTTTTAATATGCTATCTAGGTTGGTCATAGCTTTCCTTCCAAGGAGCAAGCATCTTTTAATTTCATGGCTGCAGTCACCATCTGCAGTGATTTTGGAGCCCCCCAAAATTAAGTCTGTCACTGTTTCCACTGTTTCCCCATCTATTTGCCATGAAGTGATGGGACTGGATGCCATGATCTTTGTTTTCTGAATGATGAGCTTTAAGTTAACTTCTTCACTCTCCTCTCACTTTCATCAAAAGGCTCTTTAGTTCTTTACTTTCTGCCATAAGAGTGGTGTCAACTGCATATCTGAGGTTATTGGTATTTCTCCTGGCAATCTTGATTCCAGCTTGTGCTTCATCCAGCCTGGCATTTCACATGATGTACTTTGCATATAAGTTAAACAAGCAGGGTGACAATACACATCCTTGATGTACTCCTTTTCCTATTTGGAACCAGTCTGCTATTCCATGTCCAGTTCTAAGTGTGGCTTCCTGACCTGTATACAGATTTCTCAGGTGGTCAGGTCATCTGGTATTCCCATCTCTTTCAGAATTTTCTACAGTTTGTTGTGATCCACACAGTCAAATGCTTTGGCGTAGTCAGTAAAGCAGAAACAGATGTTTTTCTGGAACTCTTTTGCTTTTTCAATGATCCAGCGGATGTTGGCAATTTGATCTTTGGTTCCTCTGCCTTTTGTAAAACCCGCATTAACATCTGGAAGTTCACGGTTCACATACTGTTTACGCCTGGTTTGGAGAATTTGGGGCATTACTTTGCTAGCGTGTGAGATGAGTGCAATTGTGCTGTAGTTTGAACATTTTTTGGCATTGCCTTTCTTTGGGATTGGGATGAAAACTGACCTTTTCCAGTCCTGTGGCCACTGCTGAGTTTTCCAAATTTGCTGGCATATTGACTGGAACACTTACACAGCATCATCTTTTAGCATTTGAAATAGCTCAACTGGAATTCCATCACCTCCACTAACTTTGTTTGTAGTGATGCTTCCTAAGGCCTACATGACTTCGCATTCCAGGATGTTTGGCTCTAGGTGAATGATCTCAAGTCTCATAGGCCCACATTAAATCCAGGTTCTCTGCTCTGCTCACCTACTACCAGGCTTTTGCATCTAGCAAAGCACCACATGGGTGGCACTAAGAACAGACAAATAATAAATTAAAAAAAAAATGGCTCTGCAATCCTAGCTCTGACTTTTCATATCTGAAAAATGGAGGTACTTTCTACAACTGCCACAAGGATTTAATTAGATATCACAGGTAAAGCACTTAGCGCATGGCACTCAGTAACTAATAAGCATTATTAAATACCATCTGCAGCTTTCACATAGGCTGTTCATTCAGTCTGAAAATTATGGGTAAATATGGATCACAATAAACTGTGGGAAATTCTGAAAGAGATGGGAATACCAGACCACCTGATCTGCCCCTTGAGAAACCTGTATGCAGGTCAGGAAGCAACAGTTAGAACTGGACATGAAACAACAGACTGGTTCCAAATAGGAAAAGGAGTACGTCAAGGCTATATATTATCACCCTGCTTATTTAACTTATATGCAGAGTACATCATGAGAAACGCTAGACTGGAAGAAGCACAAGCTGGAATCAAGATTGCCGGGAGAAATATCAATAACCTCAGATATGCAGATGACACCACCCTTATGGCAGAAAGTGAAGAAGAACTAAAGAGCCTCTTGATGAAAGTGAAAGAGGAGAGTGAAAAAATTGGTTTAAAGCTCAACATTCAGAAAACTAAGATCATGGCATCTGGTCCCATCACTTCAAGATGGGCAAATAGATGGGGAAACAGTGGAAACAGTGGCTGACTTTATTTTTTTGGGCTCCAAAATCATAGCCAATGGTGATTGCAGCCATGAAATTAAAAGAAGCTTACTCCTTGGAAGGAAAGTTATGACCAATCTAGATAGCATATTAAAAAGCAGAGACATTACTTTGCCAGCAAAGGTCCATCTAGTCAAGGCTATGGTTTTCCCAGTAATCATGTATGTATGTGAGAGTTGGACTATAAAAAAAGCTGAGCACAGAAAAATTGATGCTTTTGAACTGCGGTATTGGAGAAGACTCTTGAGAGTCCCTTGGACTGCAAGGAGATCCAACCAGTCCATCCTAAAGGAGATTAGTCCTGGGTGTTCATTGGAATGACTGATGTTGAAGCTGAAACTCCAATATTTTGGCCTCCTGATGCAAAGAGCTGACTCATTTGAAAAGACCCGGATGCTAGGAAAGATTGAGGGCAGGAGGGGAAGAGGACAACAGAGGATGAGATGGCTGGATGGCATCACCGACTCAATGGACATGGGTTTGGGTGGACTCTGGGAGTTGGTGATGGACAGGGAGGCCTGGCATGCTACAGTTCGTGGGTTGCAAAGAGTTGGACATGACTGAGTGACTGAACTGAACTGAAGGGACTTGCCTGGCAGTCTAGTGGCTAAGACTCCATGCTCCCAATGAAAGGATCCTAGATTTGATCCCTGGTCAGGGAACTAGTTCCCACATGCCACAAATAAGAGTTTGCATGCTGCAATTAAAGATCGCATGTGCTGCATTTCAGACCAAGTTCAGCCAAATAAGTTAATTAATTTCTAAAAGACTTATTTATGTACAATATTTATTTTAAAAATTATATGTAATTCCTCAAAAGCCATGCAATTTCCAGAATGCAGTTTTAAACCCATATTTTGGATCAATCAGAGCCCCTAGATCAACATTCCTGGAGAACTCGAATTCTTGATGTAGCACAGAATTGACCTGATTTTTTTTGGTGAGGAGCTCGGATGATAACTCATTGCTTGAATTTTCTTTATATTAGTCTTGATTTTTCAGTCTTCTAATTTGTAGGCCTTGGTTATTTTCATAATCTTGTCTGTAAGTATTTGTGTGAATTATGCTAATGGATTTTAACTTCTCTTTAGTGTGTGCAGGGAGAGAAAATTACGCCTCATAAGAAACCATGTATGAATTGAGGGAAAATTTAATCTGATGATGGGGACAGTAATTGGAATAAGATTTTTTTATATATGCTAATATTTTTATTAGTGTTTGCAAATCCACTTAATGACTTAGAAATTGAATGACAGTTTTATATTCTTCAGGTGAGCCTGGGATGATAAGAACTGTGGGGAAGGGAGAACCACTGACCTTGAAACTTTTGAAGATGATTGGTTCCCTGAACTTGATCCAGGCTTATGGTCTGTAACAGACACTGCAGGCTTATTCGCCCAACATCCACATCTGCTGTGGGCTCCTTCCCACTTGCCTTTCTCTATGAACATTTTCCCATCCTGCATTGCAACCAGAAGAAGTCATGTGACACCATTCTGACCCAGTGAGGACCAAGCAGAGATCTGGAGGTGATGATACTAGAAAACATTTTCATTTTTGGATGAAAAGAAATAGAAGATGCTGCCACCACCAATCTCTCTCATTTCACCCTTACACTGAGTACAGATATCATGTCTAAGGCTGCAGGAGTCATCTTGGGGCCATAAGGCAACAAGATAAAATGCTAAAGATGGCAGAATGGGAAGACAAGAGACTGAGTCCTTAAGCAGATGAGCCAACCTTGAACTCCTTGTCACATAAGAACATAAACCTGATCCTCATAAGCCACCATTAGCAGGTTTTCTGAGACTTGAAGTCACATGCATTCCCAATGGACATGTAATTCGATGGACATCCTCAGTGCCTTATGGAGTACTTTCCAGGAAAGTTTCTATAAACATAATCCAGAGAAACCCCTGAACTAGGGTTTGGGTGACCTCAAGGGAAATAGCTTAGGCAGATGACCAAGTGGGCTCAGCTCAAACAGAAGGAGTGATATTCCACAGTGAGAAAACAACAAGAAAAAGCTGATGCTGGGGAGGAGATGTGGGTGAATTAGGAAGGGGAGCCCAGGATGACTGCAAACATAGCACCTGTTCTCTATGGGGTCTCCGCAGTGCTAGAGCAAAGAATGGGCTGCGTTGTTCTGCCAGCGTGTGTTGTCTGTTTGTGTTGTCTGCTGACATTGCTCCCGTGCTGCCCTGTCACAGCAGCAGTAGAATCAAGCCATGTGTGCACTTCCCTCTGAGGTTTGCACAGCATTTTAGCATTTCCTTTGTTTTCTGAACAGTCCAGCTGTTTTTCATTCTAGTGATGTTATGGGGCAAAGGAAGCAGGGAGGAGATAGATGGGCTGAGATGCTGGGTGGCACCCCAAGGAAGAGTCTCATGAAAACTTACCCACGTGCCCTAAGCAGGACTCCTCTGCTTAGGGGCCCTTCTGGGGTTTTCCTTCCACAAAAGCTGGGAGGAAAAGGAGCCATGAGACCAGAGGGTAAGCAGAATCTCCAAGGGATGGGCTGATGCAGGCTGGCAGGGAATGATCTATACTCAGTGAGTAAAGGCAGGTGCAGAGTGGATGTGCGGCCTCCCTGTGGGCATCTGACTTTCCAGAAGCCACCCGCCAGGCTGACTGGGCTCACCTCCCCTGCAGAGGTGCAGAGGCGGGGATGACAGGCTCTGGGTGATGGATGGGCTCCTGCTTCGCCCTCTTTCCTCTTCTCTCTGTGTGTCTGTGCACAGGGTGCATCATTCCTCATGTCAGACGCGGGCACACGCTGATGGATGAGCTGGAATGCTGCTGTCTCCTCTATGCACCTGTTTCCTTCAACCCCACCCCCACCCCACTCCCATGGCAGACACCATAGCCTCAGTTTTCTGTCTGGCAAACACGAAGAGTCTGAGGGCAGCCTAGCTAGGGTGGAAAAACACCACTTGGGCATGTGGTTATGTTGTATTAGGTGGACTTAACAGGTCCTGGTGACCGCTGAGCAATGCTAGGATTGTGGGGTTGGGGAGATGACAGCTGATCTAATGCTTGTGAGAACCAGCAGTGAGACAGAACTTGCAGTCTGGTTGTGTTTAAGTCTCACTTGACCCTGGCAGGTTTGCTCCTACTTTGCAAAGTAACAGTCTCAAACTATATTGCTTATATAAGTATCTGGCACAGCTATTAAGTGAAACAGCTAGAATTTAAGCTGACTTCTCTAGCCCCAAAGACTGCCAAGGACTAGATTAAATGTCTATGAAATATCCCTTCAAATCTGAGATTCTGTATTTCGAGGCCACCATGGATGACATGAACTACTAAAGCACTAAATGATGCATTAACATGTGGCATCTTCCCTCTGCCCCAATAACTCCACCTCTAGTTTCTTTGCTTTCTTCTCCTTCTTTTCGTTCTTATATTTTCCTCCCCTTATTCATTATCACCTCCTTCTTTTTCCTTTAAGGAATTCAGCCTCTCTATACATTTTGAATCCCTTATTGACATTGTTGGCTGGGGTCTTGCCATATATCTTCACAGGTTCATGAAACCATTTAGAAGATGGGATAGATATTGTCCATTTTCCTCGTCTTTGTCAAGATTACCCCAAGTGCTTGATCTTGGTCCATTGTTCATACCAAGCTCTCCTGTCCTATTTGATTTTTCTTGAATGTGTTTTATATATCTGAGAAGCACCAAAGATACAGAGTAAAATGGTCCAAGGTTAAACCATTGACTAATTTTGCTGGAGGCTTCCCTGTTGGCTCAGTAGTAAAGAACCTACCTTCCAATGCAGCAAATGCAGGTTCGATCCTTGGGTTGTGAAGATCCCCTAGGGAAGCAAGTGGTTACCCACTCAAGTATTCTTGCCTGGGAAACCTAAAAAATAGTTTTGTTGAAGTCACCAAGCTCATAGATCAACATCTTCTTGAAGCCCCCACATAGCTGCTGTCCACATGCCTCCTCTCTGAGTACAGCTTCTTGGCTCTCCATACACAGCCTCTGTGTCTCTAAGGAGGTGATAAGCCTTTTGGAAGCTTCTAAGTGTTAAAAATAGCCATAAGTAAATCCATTGCCCACCTCTGTTCAGAGGTGTCCCTAATGAGATTCTCTTTTCCAACAGACCAATAAGATAACAATGAAAGTGAACTGCATTGCATATTCACTCTGTGACATTTCTGTTCTAAGTGTATTGCATGAATTAACTTACCTTCGCCATAAATTGATGAGGAGTACTACTATAATTGCTACATAGAGATGAGAAAACTAAGGCTCAGAGAGGTGAAATAACCTGGTCTCGGTCACACAGCTAGTAAGTGGCAGAAGAACATAGGCAGTTGGAGCCCAGAGCCCATTTGTTTAACCATCGTATAAATTTGTTTTGTGCCTGTATGTCATCAGAAGCATTCACCACACTAGGTCTCTGTGCACTGTGAGGGAGTATGACTGACCTTTCCCTCTCTGCTCTCCATACAAAGGTCCCTGGGCTCAGATGCAATGAAACAAATAGTTTCTGGCATGGTTGGCAGCTGCTGTGTGTCAGGCATGGTACCATATCCTGCAGATAGTTATTTCTTTTTTTTCTTTTTCTTCCAGTTTTATTGAGATATAATTGACATACAGCATTGTATAAGTTTCAGGTGTACCATGTAATGATTTGACTTATATCATGAAGTGATTATCATAGTAAGTTTAATAAACATCCATCATCTCATATAAAGACAAAATTTTTAATTTTTTCTTTTTTTAAACATATATTTGAGTATAATTGCTTTACAATGTTGTGTTAGTTTCTGCTGTTCTACAACATGAATCAACTACATGTATACACATATCCCCTCCCTCTTGAGCCTCCCTCCCTATTCCACTCCTCTAGGTCATCACAGAGCTGAGCTCCCTGTGCTCCACAGCAGCTTCCCACTAGCTGTCCATTTTATATTCAGTAGTGTATATATGTCAATGCTACTCTTTCAATTTGCCCCACCCTCTCCTCCCCCCACTGTGTCCACAAGTCCATTCTCTATGTCTGCATCTCTATTCCTGCCTTGCAAATAGGTTCACCAGTACTGTTTTTCTTGATTTCGTATATGTGCATTAATATATGATGCACAGTGGTATCACAGTGGTATTTTTCTCTTTCTGACTCATTTCACTCTGTATGACAGACTCTAGGTCCATCCATGTCTCTACAAATGACCTGTATTTGAAGTTTACAGCATCCTTGCAATCTGCTGCTCTCCCATTTCACAGACAAGGCCACTGAGGATCCGAGAGGTTTTTCAATTTACCCAAGGTCAGGCAGGTGGTATGAAAAGCACCTGAAATTCACACTTAGATTTGTCTGATTCCATCTAACAGGTGGAATGGGGATCTTACCAAGGATACTGTCCAGACCTGTCCAGGATATTTCTGAAAAATCAGGCCAAGTAAATTATAATACTATTAATAAGAAATACCTCGCCTCCTGGTTCAGTTCAGTTCAGTCGCTCAGTCGTGTCCGACTTTTCGCAACCCCATGAATCACAGCACGCCAGGCCTCCCTGTCCATCACCAACTCCCAGAGTTCACTCAGACTCATGTCCATCGAGTCAGTGATGCCATCCAGCCATCTCATCCTCTGTCATCCCCTTCTCCTCCTGCCCCCAATCCCTCCCAGCATCAGAGACTTTTCCAATGAGTCAACTCTTCACATGAGGTGGCCAAAGTACTGGAGTTTCAGCTTCAGCATCATTCCCTCCAAAGAAATCCCAGGGCTGATCTCCTTCAGAATGGACTGGTTGGATCTCCTTGCAGTCCAAGGGACTCTCAAGAGTCTTCTCCAACATCACAAATCAAAAGCATCAATTCTTCGGCGCTCAGGCTTCTTCACAGTCCAACTCTCACATCATACATGATCACAGGAAAAACCATAGCCTTGACTAGACGGACCTTTGTTGGCAAAGTAATGTCTCTGCTTTTCAATATGCTATCTAGGTTGGTCATAACTTTCCTTCCAAGGAGTAAGCTTCTTTTAATTTCATGGCTGCAGTCACCATCTGCAGTGATTTTGGAGCCCAGAAAAATAAAGTCTGACACTGTTTCCACTGTTTCCCCATCTATTTCCCATGAAGTGATGGGACCGGATGCCATGATCTTCGTTTTCTGAATTTTTAGCTTTAAGCCAACTTTTTCACTCTCCACTTTCACTTTCATCAAGAGGCTTTTGAGTTCCTCTTCACTTTCTGCCATAAGGGTGGTATCATCTGCATATCTGAGGTTATTGATATTTCTCCCAGCAATCTTGATTCCAGCTTGTGCTTCTTCCAGTCTAGCATTTCTCATGATGTACTCTGCATAGAAGTTAAATAAGCAGGGTGATAATATACAGCCTTGATGTACTCCTTTTCCTATTTGGAACCAGTCTATTGTTCCATGTTCAGTTCTAACTGTTGCTTCCTGACCTGCATACAGATTTCTCAAGAGGCAGGTGGTCTGGTATTCCCATCTCTTTAAGAAGTACCTCCTGGTACTTCTGTATATTTCATCTGCAAGTACTTTATGAGTCAACTATCTGTGGGAATAACTCTGCATCAACCCCAAAGTGCCTACATCATAGACAACCCTCTAGAATCACAACTCCTTGTCTCCACCTGGCTCAGATCTTCCTTTAAGAGCCCTGGGCACAGAAGTTCCCAATGGGTGTGACTACATTTGATGTCATAGAAAGATATGTGGCTCTGGAGTCAGACAAACTCAATTACCTTCTATCTGTGTGATCTTTGGCAAGTTATTTAACCTCTCTGAGCCTCAGCTTCCTCATCTATCAAATGAGGATATAGATAAAGTCAAAGGGTGAATGAAGAGGTAGAGAACACAATTACACATCCTTACTGCGACCACAAAGCTGTGGCCCTCAGGTCCCACTGACCTCCCCACCCTACCTCCAACCCCTGTGCCAGGCATCCCTGAGTACAGCATCTTGGCTCTCCATACACAGCCTTTGTATCTTTAAGGAGGTCTTCAATAATTTTTATTCAGTTACTCAAGTGTATAGTTGTTTTTCCTGCTCAAAATCCTTTCCATATGCTGCTTCTTAGACTGTCCATTGTGGTTTTGTGCTCAGTCATGTCCAATTCTTTGCAACCCATGGATTAGAGCCCACCAGGCTTCTCTGTCCATGGGATTTCTCAGGGAAGAATACTGGAATAGGTTGCCATTTCCTTCTCCAGGGGCTCTTCCTGACCCAGGAATTGAACTTGCATCTCCTGTGTCTCCTGCATTAAAGGCAGGTTCTTTACAGCTGAGCTGTCATGGAAGACTGTCCATACTCTGCCAAAAACACAGACCCTCCCAGCTTCTCCTTTGACAAATACATGCCTGAGCATATACACGTATATATGTGCACACAGCACACACACACTGCAGAGACAGACACACACACTCACATAGGCACACACATTCACACGGATGCAGGAAGCACATACATTACCTGGTTAATCCCTACACATTCTTTAATTCTCAGCTCATTTTTCTCAGGGAATCCTGCCAGAGGTCAGACTTCTCGGTTAAACAATTGCAAAGAGCCACATTCCTTCCCTTCACTGTGTTTGTTTGCATTTACTCCCTCCGGAATCCCAGAGCACCGCCGGCTCCTCTCCCATGGTGGGCAGGAGCCCACATCTGCTCACCACCGTGACCGCTCAGGTTGGAATCCTAGCTCCACTGCTTACTGTCTGGGTAACCTTGGATGAGGTCGCTGTTCTGTGCCTCAGTTTCTCCATATGTAAAATGTCAACTAATAGTATATACCTCAAAGGTCATAAGGATTAAACAAGTTACGCTAGTGACATCACTTAAAGCAGTGCCAGCCTTCAAAGAAATACTGTATGAGAGTCATCTATGGTTATTTGATGAATGAATGGATGTCTGGCGCAGATAAGTTACTGAATAGATGGTAGTGACTACTCATGTTATTATTACTATCACTGCATGTGGGTCAACTTTTCAGGTGAGTGCTGCAGTGGTGGGTCAGCATGTCACTAGCTGGTTGTTTCAGCTCTCCAGTAGAGAGGTGTAAGCAGTGGGTAAGATGTTAGAATTCTGCACCAACCTGTCTGTGGTCTAAGCACCATGTCCATAATTCTGTAGCCAGAGCTTTAATCTCTGCAAGCCTCACTGCATTTCTCATAGGCTTGTTGTGAGTTCTGGATGAGGTGACTCCCTGCACGTGACCAGCTCACTCATGTGCTTCATTCATGGTCCACAATCAGGGAAAGTAAACTCCCCCTCCTCCCACCATTATTGTTGATGACCATGGGCTGTTACCTTTGTTCTGGCCAGACATCTCAAAAGTATACTCCTTTTTTAAGTACTGCATCTATTTGGCAGCGTTCAGTCTTCTCTAGTTGTGGTGCAAGGGCTTAGTTGCCCTGTGGCACGTGAGATCTTAGTTCCCTGACCAGGCATTCAACTTGCGTTGGCCCACCGAGGAACCTCCTCAAAATCTTACTCCTTGGAAATAAAATGGACCTGAGTTTTTGCGTTTCATTTTCAGAAGATGAGTTGTGTCGTTGTTGTGAATAAAGACTAGCACGATTATGTATGTGTATGTGTGTGGCATGCCGTGTTGTGTTGAAATTATCTAGAGGCAAAGGCCCTGGGCTTAGTTATATATCAATCAGCAATGACTTCAGCTGCAAGAAATAGAAAACCTGACTCCTGGGGCTCATATAGGAGGCTTATTTTTTCCTTTCTGCTAATGAGTTAGAAGGCTTCCCTGGTGGCTCAGTGGTAAAGAATCCACCTGCCAATGCAGGAGACCCAGGTTCAGTCCCTCAGTCGGGAAGATCCCCTGGAGGAGATGACAACCTGCCTCAGTATTCTTGCCTGGGGAGTCCCATGGACAGCGGAGCCTGGTGGGCTACAATCCATGGCGTCGTGAAGAGTCAGACACAACTTAGTGACTAAACAATAAGGGATCAGAAGATGGGCAGTTGCCAGCAGGATTCCCGGTCTCCTCCACGTCAGGGCCAGCGTTGCTGTAGTCCTCTAGGTCTTTCCCTGGATTGTTGCTTCTGTTAAAAGTAAGTGCTGGGCTAAGTCCAGGCATCCAGTTTACATCAAGGCGGGAAAATGGAGCAGGGGTGGCACGAGTGGGTCCATCCTCTCTTGTCAGAAAAGCAAACACAGGTTCCCGCCGTGTCTTGTTACCCAGAACTGTATCAAGGTGGCAGTTTGGGAGAGCCACCTGTGGTGCTGGGGGCTCAGGTGGCTCCCACCCCCCACAATGGTCCTTACCCATCCCCACCCCCACGCTCAGCGGCAGTCCTGGTGCCAGATGCTGTTCCCTTGTACCACCCTTCCTGTGGGAAGCCCTGTGGACCCACATTCCCCTGCCCCCCACATTAGCTAAGAGCTTCATCTCCTCACTTTCACTCTTACTCATTAGAACACAGAATAAATCGCATGGCCTTGAATTTACTCAAGTTTACATTAAAAATATAAGTCTGGTACAAGCATCAGAGCTTCTGATGAGTAACAAATTACAGGAGACATCTCAGTGGGTTGTGACATGGTGGGTGAGAATAGCGGGTGGAAATGGCCAAAATGCAGCCATTAAATCAGTTTAAAGTAAGTAAAACTGGCTCTGTCTTCATGGCTGTTATTTGAAGTAATCTTCCTTGTAAATGGCGTAGAAATCAGCCCAAATGTCATAGGCTCATGTCACTCATTGAATCACTTCTGGGTTCCTCAGTCTCCTCTCGAATGAAACTCAAGATGGCGTGTACATAAAAACTCATCAGATAGCGTTGAAAACGGAGGATACGCCTCTGATTTACGGTTAAGGGAATGAAGTTCTTTATGAGTTTAGATTTATGAACTACCTCTCCTTCCTCCTGCAACACACACACACATTATTTTAATGTTCTTTTGATATATATCTCTGCCTGTTCTTCGTGTCTCTTATTTTCATTTAATTACTCCACGAATTATTTTTAGTTTGCAGACTAAAATTTTGGAAAGGAATAAAAGCACACCCGGCAGGAAGCCCGTGGCCTCTGCTTAATGCTGTTTCTCTGTACAGACATCCAAGTCTTAGGAAATGGCGGAGGCGGGGGTCAAGTCCCCCTTGCTTTGTCAAATGTGAGCGGTGGTTCTCAACCAGGGTAGGAGGTGTTGTGCATGTAATCGGTTACTAATAATAGAGCCAACAAATGATTTACTCTTTTCCTTTTTAAGAAGCTGGAGCAAATTCAAGACTTTTAATTCCTTCTTTGACTTCATCGTTGATCCACTGGTTTTTTAGTAGCATGCTGTTCAAGATTTTTAATGAGGGCAGGGGTGTCCTTGTGGTGAGTAGGATACTGCTGCTAAGGAAAAACATGTTTTACCTGTAGCCAAAGGAGAGCATAGCTTCCCTGATGGATCAGTGGTAAAGAATCTGTCTGCCTTGAAGGAGGTGCAGGTTCGATCCCTGGGTCAAGAAGATACCCTGCCTGGAGAAGGAAATGGCACCTCACTCCAGTGTTCTTGCCTGGGAAATCCCATGGACAGAGGAGCCTGGTGGGTTACAGTATATGAGGTTGCAAAGAGTTGGACAGAACTGAGCAACTGAGCACACACCCACAAAGGGGAGCCAAGCTATTGCTAATATAAAGTAAGTAGTTGGGGTGGTCCCAGGTGGCACTAGTGGTAAAGAACCTGCCTGCCAATGCAGGAGACATAAGAGACAGGAGTTCGATCCCTAGATCAGGAAGATCCCCTGGAGGAGAGCATGGCAACCTACTCCAGTATTCTTGCCTGGAGAATCCCATGGACAGAGGAGACTGGCAGGCTATGGTCCATAGGGTTAAAAAGCATCAGACACAACTGAGGGGACTTAGTACACACACACAGAAGTATCAATTGATTCAATAATTCTTTACTGAGCTACTATTATGTGCAAGCTCTGTCTTCAGTTTAGAGCCGTGTCCCCCACCTTTTTGGTACTAGGTATCTGTTTCACAGTAGACCATTTTCCCTGCTCCAGGGCAGCAGGGGGAAAGGTTTGGGGATGATTCAAGCACATTACAGTTACTGTGTACTTTATTTCTTGTTATTATGACATCAGCTCCACTTCAGATCATCAGGCTTTAGACTCTGGAGGCTGGGAAGCATACAAAGGGAGAATATAAAGATAATTCCTGCTTTCTTAGAGCTTACAAGCTGGGGGACATAAACAAGAAATGAGACAAATAGCAAAAATTATTAGACTGTGCTACAGCACTGCATTTCATCAATCATTGCTGAAAACAAAGCTGCATCACAAACCACTCCTAAAGCCCAGGGGCTTACTTCTCATTCACAGTCTGCTGGGAAACTGGGTTCTGCTGATCAAGTTCAGGTTTGAGTCTCTCATCCTTCTTGGCTCAGCAGTACCTGAAAACAGTACTCAGTTTTTCCCATAGGGAGTTGTAGGAGTTCAAGAGGACAGTATGTGCATGCCAAGTCACTTCAGTGTGTCTGACTCTTTGGGACCCCATGGATTGTAGCACACCAGGCTCCTCTGCCCATGGGATTCTCCAGGCAAGAATACTGGAGTGGGTTGCTATTCCCTCCTTCAGGGAATTGTCCCCACCCAGGGATCAAACCACGTCTCTTTTGTCTCCTGCTTTGGCAGACTGGGTTTTTTACCACTAGTGCCGCCTGCGGAGCCCTCAAGAAAACAGTCCTGGCCTGTAAAACTTCTACTCAGATCACATTTGCTAAAGTCCGTTAGCCAAAACAAGTCATATGGCCAAGCCCCAAGTCAGCAGGGCAGGGAATATCCAGGAAGAGGAGAGCAAATACTGGCCAAATAGTCATCGAGTTTATCACAAGTATTAAGGAAGTAGCAGTGGTTGGGGGAGCAGGCAGTAGCACCCCACTCCAGTACCCTTGCCTGGAAAATCCCATGGACTGAGGAGCCTGGTAGGCTGCAGTCCATGGGGTCACGAAAAGTCAGACACAACTGAGCAACTTCACTTTCACTTTTCACTTTCATGCATTGGAGAAGGAAATGGCAACCCACTCCAGGGTTCTTGCCTGGAGAATCCCAAGGATGGGGGAGCCTGGTGGGCTGCCGTCTATGGAGTCGAACATGGCTGAAGCAACTTAGCAGCAGCAGCAGTGGTTGGGAGACTGTTTTATGTAACATGGTTAAGAAAGACCTCTTTGGGGACTTCCTTGGTGGTCGAGTGGTTAAGAATCCGCCTTGCAATACAGCAGACTCAGGTTCGATCCCTGCTTGAAGAACTAGGATCCTACATGCCACGGGACGACTGAGCCCACGTGCCACACCTAGAGAAGCCCATGTGCTGCAACTACTGAGTTCACCCGACACGACCAGAGAGTCCATGAGTCTCAGCGAAAGGTCCTGCATAACACAGCAAAGATCCTGTGTGCTGCAACCAAGACTCTACACAGCCAAATAAATCAGTATATTTGAAAAAAGAAAGACCTGTTTGGGGAGAGTTGGGGGACATTGGAGCTGAAAAATATCCACCCGGTGAAGAGGCGAGAATGGTGTGCTTGGCAGAGAGACCTCCCACAAATGCAAGGGCCCAGAGACATAAAAGTGTTGGCAGTGGGGTGAGCAAGGAGGAGAGTAGGCTATGGAAGAGGTGGATACATGACCTAGGACAGGATCCTACAGGGATTAGAGAGTTGGGCTTTTATTCCAAGTTCAGTGAGCAGCCACAGCAGAATGATGTGATTCTTTTTTTAAGGTTTTTCTTGATGTGGACCATTTTTAAAGTCTTTATTGAATTTGTTACATTATATTGTTCCTGTTTTATGTTTGGGCTTTTTGTCCGCAAGGCATGTGGGATCTTACCTCCCCTACCAGGGACTGAACCAGCACCACCTGCATTGGAAGAAATCTTAACCACTGAACTGCCAGGAAAGTTCTTAGATTTCTAATTTGATTTTTATTTTCAAAAGGTGCTTGTAGCTTCACCAAGGAATGTAGGTTAGAGATGATGACCTTGACTAAGAAGGCGGCAAACTCAATGGAAAAGAACAGTTGTTGTCCAGCTGCTAAGTTGTGTCTGACTCTTTGCACCCCTTCAGAATGACCCCGAGCTGGGCTCTGCAGGGATCTGTCTGTTCCCAGGACTCATATTAGGCTCAGGGTCCCCTCTTTACTCTTTGGCAAGCCTGCTTTTCCTTTCGGGAACCTTGGCTTGATGCTTCACAGCCCTGTCAGCAGATGAAGTGAGACAGATGCCAGCAGCAGGAAGCATGCCTTAAACACGGAAATCTCTTCAGATCATGATTGTACCGTCCTGTTCTAAATAGAAGACGCTTGGCAGGCATTCACGGAAACCAGGTCCCAGACTTCGGAAATTAATCAAGGCTGAGGCAGTTCTTGCTTTCCAAGGCTGGCCCCTTCTTATCTTTTGGGTCTCGACCCACATGTCACCTCTGCCAGGAGGCCTTCCTTGATTGCGCTGCCAAAGTCAGGATCCCCGTGTCACTTCGTTTTACATCACCTTGTTTTCCCTTTGTAGAACTTAATTTCTTTGTATATTTGTTTTATATCTGTCTCTCACCAGGCTCCTCCGTCCATGGGATTTTCCAGGCAAGAATACTGGAGTGGGTTGCCATTTCCTTCTCCAGGGGATCTTCCTGACCCAGGGATTGAACTCAGGTCTCTCACATTGCAGGTAGACTCTTTACTGTCTGAGCCACCAGGGAATCCCTCAGAAAGATGGAGATCTCCTCCTTCTCTGCGTGCTGCTACCTAGTACAGGATCTGGCACTTGGACATTTGATGGAAGCATGAATATATGAATGAAAAAGTGGGACATACACAGGGAACAAGGCCATTCTTCACTGATAATATCTTTCCCTGTTTTAAAACTGACAGACTTCCCCCAAAACCTTTCCAACTACATGCTGTAGTTGAAATGCATGACAAGTTCGGAGCTGAAGTGCCTTGAGTCATAGCAAAGAGTGGGAGAGAGCAGACAGGTCTGTAATGAAGTTGTCACTTATTCTCAAATCAATAGACTGTATTGTGGAAACAGGTAAGGTATCTCCCATCTTGCACCGGGAAGGATTTGAGAAAGTGAGTTGAGATCAATAGGCAAGCGGGAATCTCAAATGGAGGTTCATGAGCATTGCTCCAGTATCCCAAAAAAGAGTCAGGACATATAGCGATGACACTGAAACAGATGTATCTGCCCAGAGGTTGAGTGGATGAGATCGTTAACATTAAGGAAATTGTATGACTAAACATTAGGCCCCTCTAAATGGACTTGTGGACACAGTGGGGAGGGAGAGGGTGGGGCAAGTTGAGAAAGTAGCATTGACATTTATATACTATCATGTGTAGAATGGCCAGTGGGAAGCTGCTGTAGAGCACAGGGAGCTCAGCTCAGTACTCTGTGGTGACCTAGAGGATGGGATTGGGAAGGTGGGAGTAGGCATCTGCTCAAGATGGAGCAGGTATATGTGTACTTATAGCTGATTGACATTGTTGTACAGTAGAAACTAATACAACATTGTAAGGCAATTATAGTCCAATTTGAAAATAAATAAAAAGATTGTTGTTGTTGTTCAGTCATTCAGACATGTCCAACTCTTTGTGACCCCATGGACTGCAGCACACTAGGCTTCCCTGACCTTCACTGTCTCCCAGAGCTTGCTCAAACTCATGACTATTGTGACAGTGATGCCATCCAACCATCCAATCCTCTGTCATCCCCTTCTCTTCCTGCCTTCAATCTTTTTGAAGCATCAGGGTCCTTTCTAATTGGTCAGCTCTTCTCATTAGGTGGCCAAAGTATTGAAGCTTCAGCTTCAGCATCACTCCTTCCAATGAATATTCAGGATTGATTTCCTATAGGATTGACTAGTTTGATCACTTTACAGTCCAAGGAACTCTCAAGAGTCTTCTCCAACACCACAGTTCTAAAGCATCAATTCTTTGGCACTCAGCCTTCTTTATGGTCCAATTCTCATATCTTATGTGACTACTGGAAAAGATTAGGCCCCTCTAACCAGAATGTTTTAGTTATTCACTCCTGTTGGACTCCATGAAAAGAAAGAGAAGTAGTTCAGTCATGTCTGACTCTTTGTGATCCCATGGACTGTAGCCTACCAGGCTCCTCCATCCATGGGAGTTTCCAGGCAAGAGTACTGCAGTGGGTTGCCATTTCTTTCTCCAGGGGATCTTCCCGACCCAGGAATTGAACCCATGCCAGAATACTGGAGTGGGTAGCCTTCCCCTTCTCCAGGGGATCTTCCCAACCCAGGGATCAAACCCAGGTCTCCCACATTGCAGGCAGATTCTTTACCAGCTGAGCCACAAGGAAAGCCCCGACTCCATGAAATTATATGCCAAATATACAGCCAAGTGTCCATATACAGTTACCTGGGGAGAGGATCATAATTTTCTCAAAGAATGTCTATGATCTCCAAGAAAGGTTAAGGACTGCTACTCATAGGTCCCTTATGGAGACAATCATATAGGTCATAAATTCATAGAAACTAAAGGTAAAAATATATCTTGCTTCTTGATCACCAACAATCAACCCTCCCCTTGCCTTTCCAATTGTTGAGAACAGTCTGAGTTGGAAGGAGGGTGGCTAGATGGGGTTATGTGGTGGGCCAGGGGAAAAGTAGAACATGATATGAGCTCATGGCAGTTTTACATATATCTTTACCTAGATGCCTTGGCTGTCCACATCCCATCTTGGTTTAGCTCTTTGAAATACATTTCATTCCAGGTTATAGACTAAGAATTAGTCTACAATCTAAGGATTGTATTCTTGCTTGATGTTTTCAATGATCAAACAAAGAAGCCAAAGGAAGTTGATGTCAGTGTTTCATCAAGTGTGGTCCATGGACCATCATCTGGTATACTTGTTAGAAATGCAGATCTCTGAGATTTAGCTCAGATCCACTAAATCAGAGTCTATAAGGATGGAGTACAGGTATCTATAGACTGGTTTAGTGGGTCTGAGCTCTATAAGGGTGGTATAGGAATCCATGGGCTTTTCTGGTGGATCAGTGGTAAAGACTCCACCTGCCAATGCAGGAGATGTGAATTTGATCCCTGGGTCCAGAAGATTCCCTGGAGGAGGAAATGACAACCCACTTCAGTATTCTTGCCTAGGAAATTCCACGGACAGGGGAACCTGGCAGGCTACAGTCCATGGTTTGCAAAGAGCCAGACATGACTTAGTGACTAAAGAACTACAACAATACAGGAATCTATACTTTTTACAAATGGTTATTTATTTATCTTTGGCTGTGCTGAATCTTCATTGCTATACATGGACTTTCTTTAGGATTGACTGGTTTGATCGCCTTGCAGTCAAAGGGACTGTCAAGAGTCTTCTTCCGTGATGTGTGGGTTTGTCATTGTGGTAACTTCCGTTGTTGTGGAGCACAGGCTCAGGAGGTGTGGCACATGGGTTTAGTCACCCTGTGGCATGTGGAATCTTCCTAGACCAGGGATGGAACCCATGACCACTGCCTTGGCAGGTGGATTCTTAACCACTGGACCAACAGGGAAGTCCAGGAGGCTCCTCAAATCATCCTGATGCACAACAAAATTTGAACATTAGTCTTAGTAGGAGCTCTCAAATGTTTTCCAAGTTGACCCCAGAGTGAACAAAGGCTGCCTTTGCTTGAGTTCTTCTCCCTTCTTAATGATGTCTATCCAATTCTATCTGTCTTCCAAGCTTATCTCATCTCCCATTCCATCCAAGAAGCCTTTTTCAGCTTTCAGACTTCTCCAGCTTTCACTGACTTTTTTTTAATTTTATTTTTAAACTTTACATAATTGCATTAGTTTTGCCAAATATCAAAATGAATCCGCCACAGGTATACATGTGTTCGCCATCCTGAACCCTCCTCCCTCCTCTCTCCCCATACCTTCCCTCTGGGTCGTCCCAGTGACTAGCCCCTCACTGACTTTTTAAAAATGAATGTATACCTGTGGTGGATTCATTTTGATATTTGGCAAAACTAATACAATTATGTAAAGTTTAAAAATAAAATAAAATTTAAAAAAAATAAATAAAGCTGAGTAAAAAAAAAAAAAAATTAATCCAGCACCTAAAATTCTTGCCTTCTGCTCTTTTTCACATGTGTAACTCTGATCTCTTATAATCCATTATAAGCAATGGGCTCCTCCTCAAAGGCTGCTTTGCACTCTACCCAGCACCTTGTTTATCTCTAGGGGCAAGAAGAACTTTCAATAAACAACACTTCCTCCAGAGCATACCTGATTCTCAAAATGTTAGCAAGCACATTTTAGACTCTACAAAACAGAAACCAAATAGTTTACCAACTTCAAGTATTAATGGTGGCTATGTCTTGTCATTTGGAAATCCCAATCTCCTCCTTTTGGTTTCCCAAGGCTGCCCTTCCTGTTGGTATTTTCTTTTGAAATGATAGGGAATGAGCCCAGAGGAACTCAAGTTCCATTCTTTGGTGCAAAGAGTTGATACGAGAAACTGGTTGGCTCAGTAGTTTGCAAAGAAGCTCCAAGAGTTTCACCTACTCATGTTTGTTTTCATACAATAATACCTCCACTGGATCCTTTTCTTTGAGGTTCAAAGACTTCAAGGAAAGGCTGTTGAGTTCAGCATTCCCTGAGTACTTGGTCAGGATCTTGAGAAAAAAATCTGACTGGGGCTTAGGCCAAAATAAACACAGGATGGCTGCACATCTGTGTGCTCATCACCCTTCACCCTTGATTTCTATCTCACGGGGCCTGAATATCTTCAATAAGCTTCAGTAAGCATCTGGAATTTTTGAAGCTTGCTAAAATCACATTCCATTCTGAGAAAGTTTGGTCATTCCCCAGCATCGTGTCAAGCATTGCTATTTTTCTTTCAGAGGTCATCCATAAGGAACTGGACATTGGATTCATTTCAGTGCATTCCCAGTGATCCATTAGGCTTCTGAAACTAGTGGACTTTAAATATATTCCCAAGGGTACATCTGAGTTTTATAAAACCATTCAAAATCTCTTTCCTAGTACACGGGCGTTACCACACCAGTCTTAGTGCATGACATAATAAACGTTTGCCTTTCCCCATCATTCTTGAACAGTTGGCCTGGTAGCCATTCTTGGAACTCATAACAGGGATGTCAACTGTGGAAGCTGATGAAGTCCCAGGACCATGGCGTCTTTCAAAAATACATTCCTTTTGGAAGTCTTAAGAAACGTGATTACTCCGCAGCCAAAACTTGTTCTTACTTTTGAAAGAAGGATTAACATGAAAAACTTAATAACACATGTAACATAACTTTTCTCTTTTTCTGTGTATTCACACACCTCTACATTTAAGAAGGATGTAACTCTACACTACCGCGTTTTCATTAGCCTGTGTCAGCTAAGCTTTTGCAACTTGGACTGGAGTGAGCTCTTCCTCACTAGAAAACAGCCAGCTGAAGAAAAGACTGCAATAACCTAGGGCTACAGTAATGTACAACTCAATAACACCCATGTTGGGAGCAGAATCTGCTTGCATATTTTGGGAAATAAAATATAAGCCATGATACCAATATTATTGAAGCAATTTATACCTTGATATTTAGGGATATTTTAGAGGATCTGACAACTCCCTGAAGATAAACACAAGACTGCAAATGTGTGTGCACACTTAAGTTTTAATGGGGAAAAGGTCTAACTCGCATTCAATCTTCAAAGGAATCTGTGACCCCTGGGCTTCCCGGTTGGCACTAGTGATAAAGAACCCACCTGCCAATGCAGGAGACATAAGAGACACAGGTTTGATCCCCAGGTTGGGAAGCTCCCCTGGAGGAGGGCATAGCAACCCACTCTAGTATTCTTGCCTGGAGAATCCTATGGACAGAGGAGCCTGATGAGCTACAGTTAATAGCATTGCAAAGGGTCAAACATGACTGAAGTAACTTAGCACACATGCTGTATCCCCAGGAAAGGTTGAAAAGGAAAAGTAATCCTTCATTCGAGATCAAGTGTGCCTATTTGCTGAACCTAAAAGTAGGCTGCATCACATGTCAAAGCAATATTAATTCTGAAGACAGTAGGGGAAAATATCTGACATTAAGCCAGGTCATGGAGGAGATCTGGCTGTCTGACTAGAGAATGATACAAGGCAGTAGGCCCCAGTGTCTGTGGCACCAAGGACCTGTTATGTGGATGACAGTTTTTCCGCGGCCCCGGGGTTGGCAGGGTGGGGGATAGTTTCAGGATGATTCAAGCGTATTACATTTACTCTGCACTTTATTTCTATTATTATTACACTGTGATATGTAATTAAATAATTATATAACTCACCATAATGCAGAAACGGTGGGAGCCCTGAGCTTGTTTTCCTGCAACTGGATGGTCCCATCTGGGGGTGATGGGAGACAGTAACAGTAGGGTGTGAGTTCCTGTGAAAATGTAATGTCACTGCTGACCTGACAGGAGGTGGAGCTCAGGTGGTAATGTGAGTGATGGGGAGCAGCTGTAAATACAGATGAAGCTTCGCTCACTCACCCACCGCTCACTTCCTGCTATGTAGCCCAGTTCCTAGGGCTTCCCTGGTAGCTCAGACAGTAAAGAATCTGCCTGCAATGCAGGAGACATGGGTTCGATCCCTGGGTCGGGAAGATCCCCTAGAGAGGTAAACAGCAACCCACTCCAGTATTCTTCCCTGGGAAATCCCATGGACAGAGGAGCCTGGCAGGCTACATACAGCTCATGGGGTCACAGAGAGTCAGACACAACTGAGCAACTAACAGTTTCAGCCCAGTTCCTAACAGGCCACAGACTGGGGACCTCTGATATAAGGGACAGGAGTAAGCTTTTCTATTTATTAAAAAAAAAAAATGAAAATTTCGCTGAACATCTGGGTGGCAAGGAAGGTCTCTGCTAGGAACCAAAGTTTCAAGGATGGATTAGCCTCAGCTTTATCGTTAATGGGCTCATAGTCTACAGTGAGAGGCAAGGCAATCCTCTCTGCTTCTAAAATGATGGTTCACGTATTTTTGCTCTGCTGCAGGAAAAATCTGACAGAAGCAGCTTGGGTTCAGCAGCAAGGAGCTCCAGTGTTAATGGAATGGAATAGAGATGCTCTTGCAGCTTTTGGAAACCCCATGAGAGTTCAGAAAATAGGAGACCTCTGCCTCCCTCTGGAAAGCACACTCATCTTGTCTGTCTGTTCACTGTGCCTTCTCCCCATAAGGGGAGGAAACATAACAATTTCTGTTTCGAGAGATTAGATTGCTTGGCTGACTGTTGTGGCCCTGGGTGGGACAAAAGCAGACATCGTTAATGGAATGTGTAGCTGCAATTTTTTTTTTTTTTTTTTTTTGGTGGATCGTTTTGAAAGGTATTTAACTGGAGACCATTAGCACAGCTTGGGCAAAAGTTCTTTGTGGGAAAATTAAATCCCCATATTTCTCCATCTCTGCAACTGCTCCCTAAGTGCAGCCTTTTAAAGGAGGCTTTGGCAAAGGCCAACGTGTTGAGGCTGGTTCTGACAGCCCCTGGACCATACACAAGCTCATCTCAGCTGGTCATTGCTTTGTGGTCCTCACTGCTCACAGCCAGTTTTTCAGAGGCTTATAGCCTCTCCAACAGGCCACATAGAAAGGGGTGAGAGGGATGTTTCAGAAGAGAGGAAGTGAACCTGGGCTGAAATGGGCTTTGGTCTCCATTGCAGCCCTTCCTGATTCTAGCTTATTTGGATCTGAGATCCTGCTATTGAAAATTGCCCAGCCCTCCCTCACTGTGAAAGTAAGCAATCCCAGGTGACTCCTGGAAAAGCAATGCCTAGTTCTATGCCACCATGAGGAACAATCCCCTCCCTGATCACAGAGGATAGAAACTAAGGTGAGCAGAGTAACCAAGAGTAGCCAGGCACAGACCAGCATATGATGGGTAAGCTGCTGACACTACCTCTCCCAAAAAGGCCTAGATGTTGCCACATTTAGCTCCAAACGAAGCAGCATCTGTAAAGTCCAGGGTTCTACCTACAAAGACACCTTCACGATCAAAATTAATTCTTTGAAGGACAGGATTGTTGTTGTCGTTCAGCCACTCAGTCATGGCCAACACTTTGGGACTCCACGGACTGGAGTACACCAGGTTCAGATTGGCTTTTTCAGGCATTTGCCCCCTGTTGGAAGTTTAGGGATGAAGTCAGCATAATTTGACCTTCGTGTCCCCAATTTATTCTGTTTCACTCAATGCTGTGGTCAAGGAGTGCAATTCTGCCATCCGTTCCTATTCATTTGTTCTCCAGGATCTGTTCATCTCATTATACTGCATTGAACCCTAAAGCATGGAGCAAAAAATAGAGTACACAGAAGGGTATTTAACAAAGAGATCTTGACTCTAAGTGGTCCCAGGAGTTAATATTCTGCCACCTCCTCTGTGAAGTCCTACCTCATCCTCTTACTGAAATAAACCCTTTCTTCCCTCTCACAGCTGCCATCCTCTGTAGTTGTCTGACAAAATACTCTACACTGCTTTAGCATGACGTGTTCATTCCCCTGGGAGTCCCCTTGCTATATTCTCCCAGTGCCATGTTAGACACTCAATAACTAGCATGAACATTTTGGTTAAAGTCTAGCGAGCCTGATGTTTTGAGCTGCTTCCCCCTTTAATGATAATCCCACAGCTATCGCTGACACCTCTATGGTCCAGGCAGTCTGTCTACATTGCATCCTGTACATATACCTCTTGAAGTAGCCCTCTAGTGGAGAAGATAATTATCCTCTTTTATAGTCTCCCCAGGTGGCTGAGTGGAAAAGAATCTGCCTGCAGTGCAGGAGACATGGGTTTGATCCTGGGTCAGAAAGATCCCCTAGAGTAGAAAATGGCAGCCACCTCCAATATTCTTGCCTGGAAATTTCCATGTGCAGAGGAGATTGGAAGGCAGCAGTCCATGGGGTCACAAACAGTCAGACACAACTGAGGAACTGAGCATGCACACACACACACACACATACACACACACACACACACACACACGCACACGCACAGATAAGAAACCCAAGTCTCAAAGAGACTGAGGTGCTTCCCCCAAGATCAAGATCATTAACTATGCTAGTGCCAGACTTAAACTCCAATCTACTTAACTCCTAAGATTGTGTTATTAATCCTGCTGGGACACTGACTGTCCTCAAATACCCACGACAGCACCTCCAGCTGGGTGATGCTTCCCACCACTGAGTTGGAAAACAAACTCTCCATACAAAGAAGCAATAACATACAATGGTTAGCTACCAATGGTACTAAAGTAGTGGGTGAACATTTGATGAGAAGCAGCATGGGTGTGGAGTCCCAGAATACCTCCCCTCAAATTATTCCTTAACTAGAAAGGGAGAAATAGTAACTTCATATGGGAGGGAACTGACAGATACGACCTTGACCAAGTGATCAAAGAAAACATCATCAGTATGGAGACAGAAAAAGGATAGTTTGTGCTTCCTGGTGTGAGACACCGAGAAGGATACAGCATCACTCTGATCTTCCCGCCAAAAATCAGTTCAGTTCAGTTCAGTTGCTCGTTGTGTCTGACTATTTGTGATCCCATGGGCTCCAGCACACCAGGCCTCACTATCCATCACCAACTCCTGGAGATTGCTCAAACTCATGTCCATGGAGTCTGTGATGACATCCAACCATCTTATCCTCTGTCATCCCCTTCTCCTCCTGCCTTCAATCTTTCCCAGCATCAGGGTGTTTTCCAATGAGTCAGTTCTTTGCATCAGGTGGCCAAAGTATTGCAAAGACCAAAAACTTGAATCTCATCATGAGGAAATGTTAGGAACATGCTACAAAAAAACTAGTACGTGTTCAAAAATATCAAGGTCAGAAAATACAAAGAAAGACTAAAGGGCTATCCCAGATTCAGTTCAGTTCAGTTCCATTCAGTCACTCAGTCATGTCCGACTCTTTGCGACCTCATGATAATTACCCCATGGTAATGCCATCTAACCATCTCATTCTCTGTTGTCCCCTTCTCCTCCTGCCTTCAATCTTTCCCAACATCAGGGTCTTTTCACATGAGTCAGCTCTTCACATCAGGTGGCCAAAGTATTGGAGTTTCAGCTTCAACATCAGTTCTTCCAATGAACACCCAGGACTGATCTCCTTTAGGATGGACTGGTTGGATCTCCTTGCAGTCCAAGGGACTCTCAAGAGTCTTCTCCAATTCCACAGTTCAAAAGCTTCCATTCTTCTGTGCTCAGCTTTCTTCATAGTCCAACTCTCACATCCATGCATGACTATTGGAAAAACCATAGCCTTGACTAGGCAGACCTTTGTTGGCAAAGTAATGTCTCTGCTTTTTAATATGCTGTCTAGGTTGGTCATAACTTTCCTTCCAAGGAGTAAGCATCTTTTAATTTCATGGCTGCAATCACCATCTACAGTGATTTTGGAGCCCAAAAAAATAAAGTCAGCCACTGTTTCCATTGTTTCCCCATCTATTTGCCATGAAGTGATGGGACTGGATGCCATGATCTTAGTTTTCTGAATCTTTAGCTTTAAGCCAACTTTTTCACTCTCCACTTTCACTTTCATCAAGAGGCTTTTTAGTTCCTCTTCACTTTCTGCCATAAGGGTGGTGTCATCTGCATATCTGAGGTTATTGATATTTCTCCCAGCAATCTTGATTCCAGCTTGTGCTTCATCCAACCCAGCGTTTCTCATGATGTACTCTGCATATAAGTTAAATAAGCAGAGTGACTATACAGCCTTGATGTACTCCTTTTCCTATTTGGAACCAGTCTGTTGTTCCATGTCCAGTTCTAACTGTTGCTTCCTGACCTGCATACAGGTTTCTCAAGAGGCAGATTAGGTGGTCCCAGATTAAAAGAGACTAAAGATTCCAGCTTAAAGGTAGCTAGGTACAGTGTGTGTTCTGGGGTTGTACCCTGAACCAGGGCAAAAATAGTTGTTCCGGACGCTACTGAGACAATGGTAAAATTTGAACGTGTACTGTAATTAGATAACAGTGTTGCATCAATGTTACATTTTCTGATTGATTTTGATAACTGTACTGTGATTATATAGGAGAATATTCTTAGGAAATGCATACTTCGGTACTTAGAGTTACATGGGCACAATATCTCCAACTAACTCAATGGTTCAGAAAAACATAATATGCATATGTATACAAAATATATAGAAAGAATAATAAAGCCAGTGAAACAAAGTAGAAATGGTAGGTGGATGTGGATAAAGGCATGTAGGAGTTTCATGTGCAATTCTTACAACTTTATAATTTTCAAAGTTAATTGAAAACGTTTTTAGAGTAGCTGTTGATCATATAGGCACTGAAGATAGACTAACTGGTCTTAAATCCTGGATCTGCCTAGTACTGGCTGTGTGACTTTAGGCAAGATACCCAACCCCTCTGTGTCTCAGTTTCCTTTCTTGCAAACTGGAGCTAATACCGTACTTACTCCTAGGATTTTCTGATAATTAAATGAACTAGTGCATGTAGATTAAAACTTGGTACCTGATAAGCACTCACTAAGTGTCGGCCAAGAATTTCAATAAATGTGAAGGTCAACTGTACCAATTTCTTCGGTGTCATCCTGACATGTATGAATTCCTGGTTTGTCAGATGAGCTCCAGGGGTACAGTTCTAAAGATGAGCCAATTGTGTTTAGATTTGGAGGCCATTTTACCAAACACACGCTGTTCTTGAAGGGCTTGAATGCAGTGCAGTTAACAATAATTAATGAGACATTGGCAGCCTCATATTTTTGGCCCAGTCAAAACGTGTGGAGTCTTACTGCTAATTAAGTCTCTGCGTTTTTCCCAGAGCAATGCCACCTGTAGGCTTGCCTGATTTATGTATTTATTTTTACAAATGGCAGTTACCTGACAGTTTTTGGAGCCTGAGAAAAATAACTATAATTTTGAAAAAAGGAATGGAGTCTCCCCAAAATGCAACAGGATGGGCCCTTTAAAAAATGATAGTTAGATTTTGGTGATGCACCAAAACAAAACTGAAGTCTAAAACCTCAGTCTAAAGACTACTTTATACCTACTATTAATAGTTGTAAGGTGCTGTGCAAGACATAACTGGGGGCTTGAAGGTGAATAAGATATGCACCTATTCTCAAATTACACAGTAGAGGACTTCAGTGTCTGGAACAGAGTGACCAGTGTAAGAGAGTGGAGTGGGATGAACTCAAAGTAATGGACAGACCCAGATTTCTGGGGCCTTGAAAGCCATGAGAAAGAATTTGGGTTTGATTCTAAGTGCCACAGGCACCCACTAAAGAGTATTAGGCACAGGAGTGATATTAACTGATTTACATTTTGAAAACAAAAATTTCTGGTAGTTGTATGGGTCAAGTTCAAAACAAGAAGATCTGATATGAAGCTGCCTTAGTTCATCAGTCAAGGGATGCTGCTGCTGCTAGTTGGTGGTGAACAATGGGGAGAGAGCCCAGGTCCCATTCCACAGCTATTCTGCAGGTAGAGCCATTGTGACTTGCCAGTGAGATTGGGTTGGGTTGGATTGGATAGTACTGGATTGGGTTGGAGTGAGGGGCAATGAGAGAAAGGCAGGAGCCAAAAATGGCCCTAATTTTAAAAAAGAGTAGGATTTTAACATGCAGGAGTAGGAAGGATGATGTTTTAGGAAGAAAAGTATGAGCATGAAGTGAGAAAATGGTACCCATGACCAAGGAAACAGGAATAACTGGAATCTTTCTGGAGAATGACATGCCAGAGGGAAAAGTCTGGGGTATATGACTTGAGCTAGAATGTGCCCAACTAAAGAAAATGAGTTTCTTTCTGCAGACAATATGGAGCCACCACAGGACTTAACAGATTAGAAAATTCCCAGCAGGCCTCCAGTGGTTAGAACGAGTCCACCACCTTCCTAATGACCCATTCTGTAATCAATGACTTAAAGAGTATTTTGCATCCAGCATAAATCTCCCTATTGGTTCCATGGAAAACATACACATGCACACATTGTCTACCTCACTGATTTTTAAAACGGTTTCAATTCCCTTTCAAGGCTGCTAGTGGGCCGGCGTATTTACCAGACTACTGGCAATTCCACACATTCAAATTACAACCTCCAACTTCTGCGAATAAAAGATCTTTATGTTTCCCAGTTGTGAAGTTTACTTGCAATTTCTATGCAGAGCGTTCCTTCTGTGCTTGCATTCAGAGACTCTGTGAGCACATCTGCTCTCTGCTGCATTTGAGAATTCCTAAGAAAAAGAGGGTTTTGTTGGTAAAAGGCCTGACAGCCTCAGTTCTTTCCAAAGGTGCCTCGCAGATGCTGTGATGGAGTGCAACTGTCACAACAGAGGCGCTGAACCTGGCAGTGTGGCCAACGATTTTGAGAAGTCAACAGCAAAGGAAGACCACAATGGCAATATTGATAAGAGCCCATCGGGCTTTTTGTCCCATTGATGAGATAATCTGTTCGGGGCTTCTGGGGGCCATTCAGTCACTCAGTAGATATATGAAATAGTGGATGTGAAAGGTCTCCATGACTGTGTTGGGAAATTAAAGGTTGTTCTCATCACTTACTGAGCTGCAGGACCAATATGCATGCACCACAAGAGGAAAAAAGGAGCAGAGTGAGAGATTATGATTAAACAAGGAATTTGCAGGCAGATAGACCTGGTTTGAGTCTAGGCTCTATCCTGTATTAGCCATGAGACATTGAAATTTACCTCTCAAACTCTCTCATTTCCTTACCTGCACAATCACATAATAAGAATTGCTTTGTGAAATTTTGGGGTTCATTACTTGTACACAGTTTTTAATCTCAGAATAAGTTCCCAATAATGCTTTAAAAATCCCCTTCTCTTATAACCATATTGAAGGCAGTTCTCTACATTAAGCCATTAGATGGACAATAGGAATCAGGGGGGTGAGGAAATTTAAAGAAACATTGGTAAATAGAAATAATCAGGAAGGCATCATGGAGATCAGAAATTGTAACTCGGTATTGAGTCATAAGAAGTATGTCAACAGGGCTTTGTAGTTCTCTCCTGTAGAATTTAATGTTGTATATTCCAACTGAGATATGACTGGAGTCTCAAGAGCAGGGAACATGCCTGATTCTTCCTTGTAGTTGTTCCAATGCTTAGCATAGAAAAAGGCACCCTTAAATGGTCTAATATATATTGGATGGATGGATGGATGAGTGGGTAGATGGATGGACAGATGGATGGATGGATAGGTGGGTGGGTAGATGGATGGAAAGATGAGTGGATGAATGAGTGGGTGGAACTAATGACAGAAATGTTAAGAGACTAACATCCTAAAAAAGAAGAAAGCACTGCAAATGTATGGACATGGGGATCAGATGGGCCATGACTTTGCTTTGGTTAATAATGAGTTCATGATGCTTGGAACAAGAGATGTGTACTAGGGAACCACAAGAATGTGGAAATGTCTCAAAATTAGAACAAAACACAGGGTCCTCTGTAGGCTGGGAAGAAATGCTCACCTGATAAAAAAGTTAATTGGAGCATCTTCAGCTGGATGAAAAAAAAAGATGTTATAGTCTGACAGCAGTGTGAACAAAAGACCTAGAGGTAACAGAAGGAGGGCAAACCAGCCAGAGGCTACTATGGAGAAGCAAAGGGTGCAAGAAATAGAAATAACTTTAGGAGTTAGCAGGCCCAGGTTCAAATCCTGGCTTGGCTGTGTGACATTAGACATGTTGCCTAACATCTCAGAGTCTGTGTTTCCTCAGAATGCCTGACATATAGTTCCGTTCCCTTCTCCTTGCAATTAAATTTGTTTTGGAACTTTCTTTAAATAATAATAACACTTAATACTGAGTACTTCCTTAGTGGAAAGCTCTGTATCAGAGCTTTGTAGACTTTGTCTTCTTGCCGTAACTTAATGCTTACAACAATTCTAGGAAGCAGATATTATTGCCCCCATTTAATAGATGGAGAAACTGAGATTTAGGGAAGCTTAATGATTTGTGCAATCTCTCTCAGTTCACGAGAGAGGCAGGATTTAAACTCAGGTTGGCATGATGCCTGATGTTGCATTCATTATTTTTTTTAATTGATGATTTACTTTAATTGGAAGATAATTACTTAACAATATTGTTCATGGTTTTCACCATATATCAGCAAGAGTTTGCCTTGAGTTGTGGTGGGAAGCGTAGGGTTCCTCTCGACTTGCGTGTGGACCTGGGGGACCGCTCCTGTCTCCTCAGGGAAGTCAGATCTCCTTTGTCGTTGCGAGGGGCACCTCGGGATTCCTTGTGCATCGCTGCAGGGATGAATAGGGCCTCATCTCAAGTTGAGGCCGGAACCTCAGGCTTCCTCTCCATCTCTGCAGATTGGAACACGAGAGTCACGCCTCCTATTGTGTTGAGGAATGGAACTCCACTTGCCTCTGGAGTTCTTCCCCGGGTGACAGGCCACTTGTCGAGTTGTATTTGGAACCTGCACCTTTTTCCAGACAATGCAACGGGGGTGTCATTCCCCTTGGTGTTGTGACTTCATCCTCAGGGTTACATTCGAAGAGGTGCCCGGGCATCGGGACTTATCTTGAGTGGACAGGGAAATCGTTGTCTTTCTTAAAGTGCCACGACCCACGAGACTTCCTCTCGAATTTCAATATGAGACCTGCCTCTTCCTGAGGTGCGACGGTAAGGTCTGGATCCCTTTGCAGACATAGCAGGAGAGTCGACCCTCGTATCGAGATCAGGAGGGGAGAAGGGGCTTCAGATTAAGTTGTGCCGGGAAACTCGGTGTTCCTCTCGAATGAGAACGGTATGTCGGGGAACTTTTTGAGTTGCATCGAGGGTTTCAAGTACGGTTTCGAATTTACGAGGGAACGTGGGATTTCTCATGAGACGCTGCAGCAGGAAAGGGCCTCATCTCGCGATGACGGGGGCAGGTGACCTCTAGTTTACAACCAGCAAGTAATGGGAGACCCTCTGTCCAACAGCCCATGAGGAACTGAATCCACCCACAACCACGTGTGAGGTGAAAGTCGAGCCACCCCAGCTGGGCCTTGAGATGAGGCTGCAGCCCCAGATGCCATCTTCCGTCTGCGACTCTAAAGCAGGGCACCCAGTTAACCCCGTCAGATTCCTGACCCACAGAAACCGTGTGATCATAGGTGGTGGTGTTTCAGGTCTTATGTTTTAGGATTATTTGTTGTGTAATAATAGATAACTAACACAAGAGGAATAAAGAAAAGTATGTTAATCATTATTGGACAGCTTTATGAATTCTCGCCAAGGAAGCACACCTGTGTAATCAGCACTGCAATCATGAATTGACTGATATAATTAAGAGATAGAATATTCCCTGGTGGCTTAGGTGGTAAAGAACCTGCCTGCAGTGCAAGAGACCTGGGTTCAACCCCTGGGTCAGGAAGAACTCCTGGAGAAGGGAATGACTACCCACTCCAGTATTCTTGCCTGGAGAATCCCATGGAGGTTGCGAAGAGTCAGACATAACCGAGCAACTAACACTTCATCTCAGGACCCCAAAAGCTGTGCTCATAACACCTCCTGGTCCCCATGCCCCTCCACCCAAAGAAAATTTTTCTTTTGATTTCTGTCACCATAGATTAGTTTTGCCTGATGTTGAACTTCATAAAAATGGAATCATGGAGTAAGTATTCTTTGGGTGTGACTTCTGTCTTGGGCCCTGACTTCTGAATCTCTCCCTTAAATTTCCTCATCAGTGGAATAAGTGATCTTCTTTGTTAGTCTTATCTTGCTATGATCTTTATCCCACATAACTAATTCTGTGTATTTTATCTACCCCATATAATAATTCTATCTATTCTGCATAGCAAATATCCCCAAAATGTAACTGAGAAAAAGCTCAGCTTTTCCTATCTATAGAGATGTGATGCTTATACTTTTTATAAAAATCATTTAAGGAAATTGAACAACCCTTAAGGGATTCTGTTTTTGTCCTTTGTTGTCCTAAATTCACCAGGACATTCTGGGTAAGTCACTTTAACTTTTCTGGGCCAAGGTTTCCTCTTGTGCAAAATTAGGCAGTTTGACCTAATTTTAAGTTCCCACTGTGGAGTCCTAAACTTACAAGGAGAACCTCTAAATCATGACACACCCTGTGATGTTACCCCTTTACTCAGACATGTTGACAAATATAAGTAATTTTCAAAATCTAGTTTAATTTTAATTCATCCTGAACACACATAAAATTGACCACTTGGGATGGAGAGAGATTATGAAATGAAATAAATAATAAATAGGATGTGAATTCAAAAGGGTTGGAAATCATAGGCCTGGAAAAAAATGATGGCTTAGCTTTTTCAAGTGGAAAATGAGGCCAATAAAGACAAATTACAATGGTAATTGCCTAATTCTAATCAGTGGCAAATTATGAGTAAGTGGGTAACTGGGCAGTTAGTCCCAGAAAAGGCCATTTGCTCTATGATATTAGACACAGATTTGAAAATTTAGCCTTGAATAAAAACACTTTAATTCCCATGGGCAATTTCTTTCCACTTCTGTACATGTAATACTTTCTGTTGGTTATCTGGAATTTGTAGAGTCCTGTGCTTACCTATGGAGAAGGCAATGGCACCCCACTCCAGTACTCTTGCCTGGAAAATCCCATGGATGGAGGAGCCTGGTAGGCTGTAGTCCATGGGGTCGCTAAGAGTCAGACACAACTGAGCGACTTCACTTTCATTTTCCTTTTCATGCATTGGAGAAGGAAATGGCAACCCACTCCAGTGTTCTTGCCTGGAGAATCCCAGGGACAGGGGAGCCTGGTGGGTTGCAGTCTATGGGGTCACACAGAGTCAGACACGACTGAAGTGACTTAGCAGCAGTAGCAGTGCTTGCCTATACTCACACCAAGAAGGTATGGTACTACTTGTAGGAAAGGAGAGTGAGTTCTCAGTGGTTGATTTTGTCCTGAACCTAGGACATCTCTTGGGGTCACCTTGCAGCTAGATTTGTCTAAAATTTCTATGGTAGCTTTCTACTTAAGCCTGATCAAACTTAGAACTGTCAAATCTCTACATCTTATTTACAAACTCACTTTTTTATTAAAGCAAGTGAAAAGAAACTTTCTCCAAACCCATTACTCTCATGTTTTTCTGGAACTTGCCTTGCTCCTCATGGACTTCATTGTGAATTACCCTTGCCTCTGCTCCCTAAGCCCTGGTCACATGGATTCCCACTGGTTCTTAGAGGAATAATTAGACAAAACACTTTCAAGCTTCTAGGACTTTTTGGCACATGATTAGCCCCTGCTAAATGCTACTTTCAAGAAGCATCTCCTACCCACCCTAACCAGTAGCTTCTCCCCTAGTCATCTCTCTTCAGTTCAGTTCAGTTGCTCAGTCGTGTCTGACTCTTTGCAACCCCATGAATCGCAGCACACCAGGCCTCCCTGTCCATCACCATCTCCCGGAGTTCACTCAGACTCACGTCCATCGAGTCAGTGATGCCATCCAGCCATCTCATCCTCTGCCGTCCCCTTCTCCTCCTGCCCTCAATCCCTCCCAGCGTCAGAGTCTTTTCCAATGAGTCAGCTCTTCGCATGAGGTGGCCAAAGTACTGGAGTCTCAGCTTTAGCATCATTCCTTCCAAAGAAATCCCAGGGCTGATCTCCTTCAGAATGGACTGGTTGGATCTCCTTGCAGTCCAAGGGACTTGCAAGAGTCTTCTCCAACACCTCAGTTCAAAAGCATCAATTCTTCGGCACTCAGCTTTCTTCACAGTCCAACTCTCACATCCATACACTGGAAAAACCATAGCCTTGACTAGACGTACCTTTGTTGGCAAAGTAATGTCTCTGCTTTTCAATGTCATCTCTCTTACAGCATCCTAATTCTTACAATGACAGACCATCATCCTTCCATTCATTATGTTGTTGTTGTTGTTTAAAAGTGAAATCTTTATTAAGTATACAGTAAGTCCCCACATACAAATGACTTCTGTTCTGAGAGCATGTTCTTAAGTCCAATTTGTTCCTAAGTCCAACAAAGCTAGCCTCAGTATCCAACTAACACAATTGGCTATATGGTACTGTACTGTAATAAGTTTATAATACTTTTCACACAAATAATACCTAAAAAATAAAATAACAGAAAAACATTTTAATCTTAATAGTACAGTAGCTTTATTTTTTTAAGCCTCTTGTTTTATTTTTTAATTAATTAATTTATTTATTACACTTTACAATATTGTATTGGTTTTGCCATATATTGACATGAATCTGCCACGGGTATACATGTGTTCCCCATCCTGAACGCCCCTCCCACCTCCCTCCCCATCCCATCCCTCTGGGTCATCCCAGTGTACCAGCCCTGAGCACCCTGTATCATGCATCAAACCTGGACTGGTGATTCGTTTCACATATAATATTTTACATGTTTCAATGCCATTCTCCCATATCATCCTGCCCTCACCCTCTCCCACAGAGTCCAAAAGACTGTTCAATACATCTGTGTCTCTTTTGCTGTCTCACATACAGGGTTATTGTTACCTTCTCTCTAAATTCCATATATATGCATTAGTATACTGTATTGGTGTTTTTCCTTCTGGCTTACTTCACTCTGTATAATAGGCTCCAGTTTCATCCACCTCATTAGAACTGATTCAAATGTATTCTTTTTAATGAATGAGTAATATTCCATTGTGTATATGTACCACAGCTTTCTTATCCACTCATCTGCTGATGGACATCTAGGTTGCTTCCATGTCCTAGCTATTATAAACAGTGCTGAGATGAACATTGGGGTACATGTGTCTCTTTCGATTCTGGTTTCCTCGGTGTGTATGCCCAGCAGTGGGATTGCTGGGTCATAAGGCAGTTCTATTTCCAGTTTTTTAAGGAAGCTCCATACTGTTCTCCATAGTGGCTGTACTAGTTTGCATTCCCACCAACAGTGTAAGAGGGTTCCCTTTTCTCCACACCCTCTCCAGCATTTATTGCTTGTAGACTTTTGGATCGCAGCCATTCTAACTGGCGTGAAATGGTACCTCATGGTGGTTTTGATTTGCATTTCTCTGATAATGAGTGATGTTGAGCATCTTTTCATGTGTTTGTTAGCCATCTGTATGTCTTCTTTGGAGAAATGTCTGTTTAGTTCTTTGGCCCACTTTTTGATTGGTTCTTTTATTTTTCTGGAATTGAGCTGCATGGTACTGGCACAAGGACAGAAATATAGATCAATGGAACAAAATAGAAAGCCCAGAGATAAATCCCCACACCTATGGACACCTTATCTTTGACAAAGGAGGCAAGAATATACAGTGGAGAAAAGACAATCTCTTTAACAAGTGGTTCTGGGAAAACTGGTCAACCGCTTGTAAAAGAATGAAACTAGAACACTTTCTAACACCATACACAAAAATAAACTCAAAATGGATTAAAGATCTAAACGTAAGACCAGAAACTATTAAACCCCTAGAGGAGAACATAGGCAAAACACTCTCCAACAGACGTCACAGCAGGATTCTCTATGACCCACCTCCCAGAATATTGGAAATAAAAGCAAAAATAAACAAATGGGACCTAATTAAAATTAAAAGCTTCTGCACAACAAAGAAAACTATAAGCATGGTGAAAAGACAGCCTTGAGAATGGGAGAAAATAATAGCAAACAAAGCAACAGACAAAGAATTAATCTCAAAAATATGCAAGCAACTCCTGCAGCTCAATTCCAGTACAGTACCTTTAAAAGTACAGTACTACCAGGTACATCACTGCTGCCTTTACACTCGATTCCAGACATCCTGGGCTTGAAATAAAGCTATTGCACTACTGTGCTCTGTACCACACAGCACAGTAAAGTACACAAAAGCACAACCACTTGCAGAGGATGCACACTCGTGACAGTGTACACCAGACATGTAAACTAGCTTACGTGTTTGGACAAGCAAACACATGTTTGCATCTTTGAAAATTCACAACTTGAAGATTTTATGTGTGAGGAACTTACTGTAATTTACATGCCATAAACTTTGCCCTTTTAAAGAGTACACATTTTTTAAAAAAGAGTACAAATCAATGGTCTCTAGTATATTCACAAGGTGGGTAATCATCACCAGAATATTTTCCAGAACATTTTCTTCACTTAAAAAGAAAGAGTCATTCCCAATTTTCTCTTCCTTCAAACCCCTGGAAACCACTAATCTTCTTTCTGCATCTATGAATTTGTCAACTCTGGACATTTCATATAAGGAAATCCTATAATATGTGGTCTTTTGTATCTGGCTTCTTTCATTCAGCATGTTCTCCAGTTTCCTCTACATGTAGCCTGTATCAGAATTTTATTCCGTTTTTTTATTGTTGTTTTATTGCTCCTTCATGTCTGATTCTTTGTGACCCCATGGACATGAGGCTTCCCTGTCCTTCACCATCTCCCAGAGCTTGCTTAAACTCATGCCCATCGAGTCAGTGATACCATCCAACCATCTCATCCTCTGCATTCCCCTTCTCCTCCTGCCCTCAATCTTTCCCAGCATCAGGGTCTTTTCTAATGAGTTGGCTCTTCACATCAGGTAGCCGCCAAAGTATTGGAGCTTCAGCTTCAGCATCAGTCCTTCCAATGAATATTCAGAACTGATTTCCTTTAGGATTGACTAATTTGATCACTTTGCAGTCCAAGGGACTCTCAAGAGTCTTCTCAAACACCACAGTTCAAAAGCATCAATTCTTTGGCACTCAGCCTTCTTTATGGTCTAACTCTCACATCTATACATGACTACTGGAAAAACCATAGCTTTGTTGGCCAAGTAATGGCCCTGCTTTTTAATATATTGTCAACTCCATTGTAAGAATATACCACATTTTGTTGTATGGGTATACCTCATATGCTTATCCATTAATCAGCTGATGGATAATTGAGTTCTTTCCACTTTTTGATAATTATGAATAATGCTGCTGTGAACATTCATGTGCAAATGTTTGTCTGACCTTTATTTTCTTCTATTCACTTGTTCTCTTTTCTGTCTTCACCATTATTATGAATGTCCATGAAGGCAGATTCTTCATCTGTCTCATTTACTGTTGTTCCCCCAAAACCTTGTTACTGTGCCTGGTAACTGAATATATGATAAGTGAATACAGAAATACCAAAACAGTGAAGCAGATAGTATAGAATATGTTTTTAAAACTAACTTTATTGTTACAATAAATTTCATCCAATACTTACAAACCTTATACCCAATAAGACATATACACTTTAGGTGTACAATTTGGTAAGTTTTGACAGATGTAAACAGTTGTATAACTACCATCATAATCAAAATTGAAAACACCACAGTCAAGATGTAAAACATTTACATAACCTTAAAGTATTTCCTCCTGTCCCTTTCGGTCCAAGTCTAACCTCCAATCCTTGCCCTAAGCAGTGATGTGCTTACTATTACTGAACAAGATCTTTGCTAGAATTTTGTATCAACTGACTCACATACTATGCATTTTGTGTGTCTCAAATCTTTTGTTTAACATCTTTCTGATACAAATCCTTCTTCTTTCATATATTGGTTGGAGTGGATAGTCATTCCCTTCTCCAGGGAATCTTCCCAACCCAGAGATTGAACCCAGTTATCCTGCACTGGCAGGCAGATTCTTTACCGTCTGAGCCACCAGAGAAGCCCTCTGATACCAGTTGCATGTTCCTTTTTATGATTGAGTGGTATTCAACCAGAAGTATATCCTACAATGTATTTATACGTTCATTTGATAAGGTATATTAGGATTGTTTCCAGTTTGGGGCTTTATGAATAATGTGAGTATAAGCACTTGTGTACAAGTTTTTGTGTGAGCCTTTTTCTTCCCTCTTATGTATAAACTGGAGTGGAATTGCTGCATCAGTGGAAATTCTCATTTAACTTTATAGAAACTTCCCAAAATAGTTACAATGTTTTATATTCCTATAAGCAATACATGAACTTTCCAAAAGTTCTCCATACTCACTGCACTTGATATTATCCGTCTTTATATTTTAGTCATCTGGGTGGATATGTATTGGTATCTCTATCTGGTTTTTATTTGAATTTCTTTCATGGCTTCATGATATTAAGCATCCTTCCACATGTTGGTTTTTTTTGTTTGTTTTTTACTTTGGTGAGTATCAGTTTAAATCTTTTGCCCATTCTTTTGTTGCTTATTTTCTTAAAGGGTTCTTTATATATTCTGATTCTAAGACCTTTCTCAGATATATATGGGAAATATTTTCTCATACTTTGGCTTGTTTTTTTTTTTTTATTTTCCTAATAGTTTTTCAAAAAAACAAAATATTTTAAATTTGGTGCAATCCAATAATCATTTTTTTCCCTATTTTCCTTTATGGATTATGCTTTCTTGCGTCCCAATTAAGGCATTCTTTGCCTTTGTCAGGATCATAAACACTTTTTTCCTGTTTTCTTCTAGAAATTTTATAGTTTTGGCTTCTGTGTAAAGGTCTAAGTGGGCTTTGTATTAATGCTGTATCTGATATAAAGTAAGGGTTGAGACTTACTCATCTGTACCCATTTGGTCCAGCATCATGTGTTGAAAAGACTGTTCTTTTCCCATTTAATTCTTTGGCTCCTTGTTGAAAATCAATTGATCATACATGTGTGCATCTATCTTTGAACTCTTACTTCTGTTCCATTGATCGACATGTCTGTCCTTATGTCAATACAATACTGTCTTGATTACCATAGATTTGTAGTAAGTCTTAAAATCTGGTAGTATAAATCCTCCACTTTTATTATTTATAAAACTTATTTTGCTAGTCTAAGTATTTTGCATTTCTATATGGCTAGAAAATCTTGTTAATTTCTAAAGAAAATCCTCATATGATTTTGGTTCGGTTTGTATTGAATGGGCAGGTCAATTTGGGTAGAATTCACACATTAAAAACCTTAAGACTTTCAATCCATGAATATGTTATAGCTCTGAGTTTGTTTAAGGTTTTCTAAATTTTTCCAGCAATATTTTGTAGTTTTAAGTATTCAGATTTTATACCTGTTTTCATGTATTTATCCCTACGTATCTCATATTTGTATGCTATTTTTAAATTTTAATTTCTAATTATTTTTAAATTTTAATTTCTAATTATTCATCTTAACATATATAAATTGAATTGATTTCATGTACTGACCTTGTATCCTGCTATCTTGCTAGACATTTATTATTTATAGTAGCTTTTTAAAAGATTTCTTTTAATTTTCTATATAGATGATCATATCATCTGAAAGTAAAGTTTTACTGCTTCTTTTCCAATCTGTGAGGTTTTTTCTTTTTATCATGTAAGTACATTGAAAAAGTCAAATGAATGTGTTGTATTTATCCTATGGTTTTCTCCTTTATTCTCTTAATAAGGTGAATGACGCTGACTGATTTTCAAGTTTTAAACTACTTTGGCATTCCTAGGATACATCTTATTTTATCATAATGTAGTACTCCTTATATATAATGTACAGTTTTACTTACTAAAATTATGTAAAGAATTTTTCGGTCTGTATTCCAGTAGTTTTCTTCTCTTACAATATCTTTGTCTAGTTCTGATGTCAAAGTGATTCTGACCCCGCAAAATTAGGTGGGATGAGCTCCCTCCTCTATATTCTGAAAGAGTTTTGTAGTGTTGGTTAATTTCTTCCTTAAATGATTGATAGTATTCATAAATGAAGTCATCTGGGCACAAAGCTTTCTTTATAATAAGATTTTTTAACATATATTTAATTTCTTTAGTATATAGAGATCTATTCATACATTCCACTTTTGGGGTTCCATTTTGTTTATTTGTGTCTCTCAAGAAAATTCCCAAACCCCCATACTGTTTTCCATAGTGACTGTACCAATTCACATTCCCGCCACCATGTATAAAGGTTCTCTTTTTCCCAAATCCTCATCAACATTTGTTATTCATGTTCTTTTTGAGGATAGCCATTCTGACACATATGAGATGATATCATGTTGTCCCTTTGCATTTCTGGATTTGTATTTTCCTGGTGATTGGTGATATTGAGTATCTTTTCATGCGCTTGTTGGCCATCTGCATTTCCTCTTTGGAAAAATGTCTATTCAGTTCTTCTGCCCCTTTTTTAATTGGGTTGTTTGTGTTTTTGTTTTTTTTTTCCCGATGTTGAGTTGTATGAGCTGTTGATATATGTTGGATATTAATCCTTTATTAGTCATATCATTTGCAAACACTTTCTCCCATCCAGTAGATTGCCTTCATTTTATCAATGGTTTCTTTTGCTGTGAAAAAGCTTTTAAGTTTAATTAGGTCCCATTTGTTTACTCTTGCTTTTATTTCCTTTACTTTAGGAGATAGATTCAAAAATATATCACTGTGATTTATATCAGAGTGTTCTGCCTTGTTTTCCCTTAGGCATTTTATAGTATGGGTCTTATATTTAGGTCTTTGATCCATTTTGAGTTTATTTTTATATACAATATTAGATAATGTTCTAATTTTGTTCTTTAACATGTTGCTGTCCAGTTTTCCCAGCACCACTTACTGTAAAGACCGTCTCTTTTGCCTTGTATAGTCTTGGTTCCTTTGTCACAGGTTAATTGACCATAAGTGCATGGGTTTATTTCTGGGCTTTCTATTATGTTTCTTCATGAAAGTGAAAGAGGAGAGTGAAAATGCTGGCTGAAAACTCAACATTCAGAAAACAAACATCATGGCATCTGGTCCCATCACTTTGTGGAAAATAGATGGGGAAGCAATGGAAACAGTGACAGATTTTATTTTCTTGGGCTCCAAAGTCATTGCAGATGGTGACTGCAGTCATGAAATTAAAGACACTTGCTCCTTGGAAGAAAAGGTATGACCAACCTAGACAGCATATTAAAAAGCAGAGACATTACTTTGCCAACAATGGTCCATCTAGTCAAAGCTATGGTTTTTCCAGTAGTCATGTATGGATGTGAGAGCTGGACCATAAAGAAGGCTGAGCACTGAAGAACTGATGCTTTTGAACTGTGGTGTTGGAGAAGACCTTTGAGAGTCCCTTGGACTGCAAGATCCAATCAGTCCATCCTAAAGGAAATCAACCCTGAATATTCATTGGAAGGACTGATGCTGAAGCTGAAGCTCCATATTTTGGCCACCTGATGTAAATAACTGACTCACTGGAAAAGACCCTGATGTTGGGAAAGATTGAAGGCAGGAGGATAAGGGGACAACAAAGGATGAGATGGTTGGATGGCATCACTGACTTGATGGACATGAGTTTGAAAAATCTCTGGGAGTTGGTGATGGACATGGAAGCCTGGAGTGCTGCAGTCAATGGGGTCTCAAAGAGTCAGACATGACTGAGAGACTGAACTGACTGACTGATCCTGTTTCATTGATTTATAAGTCTGTTTTGTGCAATTTTGATTGCTATAGCTTTGTAGTATAGTCTGAGGTCAGGGAACATGATTCTACCACATGACCCAATTCCACTCCTGGATATGTATCTGAAAAAAAACCCACTAATTTGAAAATATATGCACATCCCAATGTTCACAACAGCATATTTTATAATTACCAAGATATGGAAGAAACTTCATCAACAGATGAATGAATGAAGAAGCGGTGGTATATATGCACAGTGGAATACTTCTCAGCCACAGCTGTTTGCAGCAATATGGACGGACTTGGCATTAAAAGAGATAGATAATCACTATATAATGTCATGTGAAATATAACAAATACAACAAATTACTAAGTATATCCCCCCCACCAAAAGCAGACTCAGATATAGAGAACAAGTTTTGTTGTTGTTCAGTCACTAAGTCATGTCTGACTATGAACTACAGCATGCCAGGCTTCCCCGTCCTTCACTATCTCCCAGTGTTTGCTCGGATTCATGTCCATTGAGTTGATGATGCCATCTAACCAGCTAACTAGTGGTTACCAGCAATGGGGAGGGGCAATGTAAGGGTGAGGGAGTGGGAGCTATAAACTATTGGCTGTAAGATAGACTCAGGATGTATTACATCTAATATTTTGCAACAACTGTAAATGGAAAGTAACCTTTAAAAATTATATGAAAATTTTAAAAAGAAAAAAATCTATTTCAATTGTTTTAAAATGTATTGACAAAGCATTGTTCAAAATGCTTTGCTATTCTTTTACTGTCTATAGAATCTCTAATAATGTAGGATCCAGTGACGTCCCCTATTGCATTCCTAATATTGATAATGTCTCTTCTTTTTATTTCTTAATCAGTCCAACTAATAGTTTATTAATTTTATTGGTTTTTCAGAAATTATAGTTTAACTAATTTTTCTCTATTATTTGTCCATTTTTTATTCATTGATGTCTGCTCTTTATTATTTTCCTCTACTCATTTTGTGTTAATTTTCTCTTCTTTATCTAGATTTTTCATGGAATACTTGATTCATTAATTATGAGCCTTTAAAAAAAATCTTTTTATAGCATTTAAAGCTATAAATCCCTATCTTGTATATTGTGTTTTCATTTTAGTTTAGTTCAAAATATTTCCTATTTCTCATACAATTCTGGTTTTGACCCATAGATTGTTTAGAAGTATTTTCTTTAATTTCCAATTATCTAGGAACTTTTCACATATTGCTCTGCTATTGATTTCTTATTTAATTCTAGAATAAATGCTGAAGGAACATAGTCTGTACGATTTTAAATCTTTTAAATGTGCTGAAAGCCTCTTTTTGGAGTTTGGTGTCTGAATTATCTTGATGAATGTTACATATGTATTTGAAGTGCATGTATATGCTGCTGTTGTTGGAGCAGTCTATAAATGTCACTTAGGTCATATTGGTTAAAAGTGTTGTTCATGTTTTCCATATGTTTACTGATTTTCTGTCTACTTCTATTGATTATTGAAAGAAGAGTGGTAGAGTTTCTAGCTATTGTAGGTATGTGGCTCTCTTTTTTCTGTTTAGGTTTTGTTTCATGAAGATCAATTTTGAAGCTCTATTATTTAGGATTGTTATGACATTTTGATGAATTGACCTGAGTATCACTATGTAATGTTCATCTTTACCCTGTTAATATTTTTTGTTCAAAAGTCTATTTTAATGATGTTAGTATAACCTCTGAAGGTTTCTTATGATTGCAGTTTATAAGCTATGACTTTTTCCTGCCTTTGACTTTCAGCCCATTTGTGTCTCCATATTTAAAATAGGTTTCTGGTACATAATATGTAGTTGGGTATTGCATTTTTCATTGTAGTCTGAAAGTCTCTGCCTTTTAATTGTAACTTTTAGATCACTTTCATTTGATGTATTATTTACACGTGTGCATACGACCAACCTAGACAGCATATTAAAAAGCAGAGACATTAATTAGCCAACAAAGGTCCGTCTAGTCAAGGCTATGATTTTTCCAGTGGTCATGTATGGATGTGAGAGTTGGACTATAAAGAAGGCTGAGCACTGAAGAATTAATGCTTTTGAACTGTGGTTTTGGAGAAGACTCTTGAGAGTCCCTTGGACTGCAAGGAGATCCAACCAGTCCATCCTAAAGGAGATCAGTCCTTGGTGTTCCCTAAAAAAGATTGAACCCAGGCCCTCAGCAGTGAAAGCATGGAGTCCTAACCACTGGACTGCCAGAACATTACCTCTCCATTATTTATGTATTATCTATTCTCTATACTTTATTTTTAAATGTCACTCTGGTTTGTATTATGTATCTTTAAGGTATCACATATACTTTCAAATGATATGTTAGCACTTCCTGAATCTTACAACAACATACTTCTATTTTCTCCCTCCATTTTCTGTGCTACTTTTATCTTAGATTTTACTTCAGCACATGTTATAACCTTCCTTCAAATGTGTTACTGTTTTTATTTTAAACAGGCAATTATCTTTTAAAGAAATTTAAAATGAGAAATAAATGTATTTAATTGATGTATAGTTGATTTGGGCTTCCCCAGTGGCTCAGTGGTTAAGAATCCACCTGCAATGCAGGAATCACAGGAGGCGCAGGTTTGATCCCTGGGTTGGGAAGATCCCCTGGAGAAGGGCGTGGCAACCCTCCAGTAAGAATTCCAGTATTCTTGCCTGGAGAATCCCATGGACAGAGGAAGCTGGCAGGCTACAGTCCATATGGTCACAAAGAGTCAGACACGACTGAAGCAACTTAGCACACACACACACATGCTTAGTTGATTTACAATATTGTGTTAGTTTCAGGTATACAGTATAGTGATTTTTTTGGATTATATTCCATTATAGTTTATTATAAGATACTGGGTATAATCATCTGTGCTTTACAGTAAATCTATTCTATACATAGTAACTTGTATCTATTACTCCTAATACTCCTATTACATCCCATACTCCTAATTTATTTCTCCCCTTTGGTAACCATACATTTTTTTTTTTCTATGTCTGTGAGTCTATTTCTGCTTCAAATTTAGGTTCATTTGTATTATTTTTTAGATTTCACATGTAAGTTGTATCATATAGTATTTGTCTTTCTCTGACTTATTTCACTAAGCATAATATTCTCTATGTCCATCCATGTTGCTATAAGTGGCAATATTTAATTTTTTATGGCTGGACAATAGTCTATTGTATATATACACTGCATTTTCTTAAGTCAAGTGTCTGTTGATGGGCCCTTGGGTTTTTTCCCTTCTGCTTTTAAGATTTTTTGCTTTGATATTTATTTTAATAATTTGATTATGATGTACTTTTGTATGGGTTCCTTTTTAAAAAAAATAATGTTAATTTTTTTTTTTTTTTTTTTTTGAGTGTGCTGGGCCTTCGTTGCTGTGTGGGCTTTTACCTAGTTGTGGTGAGGGGGATATTCTCTAGTTATGGTGCATGAGCTTCTCATTGCTGTGTTTTTTGCTTGTTGCAGATCATGGGCTCTAAGGTGCACAGGCTTCAGTAATTGTGGCTCATGGGTTCAGTAGTTGTGGCTCCCGGCTTAGTTGCTCAGTGGCATGTGGAATCTTCCTGGACCAGGGATTGAACCCATGTCTCCTGCATTGGCAGGTGGATTCTTTACCACTGAGTCACCAGGGAAGCCCCTCTATGGTTTTCTTTGTGTGTATCCTGCTTGGGGTTCATTGAGTTTCTTGGGTCTGCAATTTATAGTTTTAATTAAATTTGGAAAATACATGAATCTATTATCTTCTAATAATTTTCTCCTCCCCATGAAGCATATATCAGACCACTAGATATTATCCTATAATTCAATGAAATTCTGTTCATTTTTCTTTCTATACTTTATTTTGGATAGTTTCTATTGCTACATCTTCTAGATCACTAACCTTTTATTCTTCAGTATTTAATTTGTGGCATTTAAATTGCTAATACTACCCAGTGAATTTTTAATTTCAGATATTTTCATCTCTAGAAGTTCCACTGGGTCTCTTTACAGCTTTGATTTCTCTCTTCAGCATATTCATGTTTTCCTTTAAATACTTGAAAATCGTTAAAATAATGTTTTTAACCTCCTTCTCTGCTAATTCCATCATCTTTATTATTTCTGGGCCAATATCTTTGATCACTTATTATTTTCTCACTTCCATGTCTGTCAAGTAACTTTTATTGATTGTTGGACATATAAATTTTACATTTCTGGGATTAGATTTTCCTGTCTCCTTTTAATAAGTGCTGGGCTCTATTTTGGATGGGAGTATCATTTTACTTGCATGCAAGTCAGTTTCATCCTTTCTAGGCTTGTTTTTAAGCTTTGTTATAGTGGGTCTATGATAGCCATTACTCTCCTAAAATGCTCTTAGGTGTAGCCTTTCATAGAGAGGGGAGAGATGGTCTTTATTAAATATCCCAAGTGGTTGCTGAATCACCAGTGATAACTCTGGCTGGAATCAAATGAGTCACAAGCCTGTGTGAGCTCTGAGAACTGGTCAGCTCATGGCTCACTGTTGGGTCTTTGCCTTCTTCATGGAGATTCATTCTCTACATGCATGTCTCTGTTTTCAGCAAAGACTCCGGGGTACCCCTGTGCAGATTTGGGGTGTTCTCTTCCTGCAAACTCCAACTTCTCCAGGACTCAGCCCTCATATTCCCTTAACTCAGCGTTTCTGTCTCCTCACCTCAACTCAGCCAGTCCTCAGAACTCTGCTCAGGACTCCACCTCCTTCTCCACAGTCTGAGTTATGCCTCAAGGCATAAAGTCAGGGCAGTCATAAGGCTTGCCCTGTTTGTTTACCCTGTGATCCATTCTCTCAGGGATCACAGATCTGGTTTGTCTGTTGTCCAATGTCTGAAAACTGTTTCATACACTGTGTCTAATTTTCCAATTATTGACAACAGAATAGTAAATAAGCTCCCAGTTTTCCCATTATGACTGGAAGCAGAAGTCATTAGTAGAATACATTCTTAAGCAGAGTAAAATTTGATTATCTTATTACTAACCCTGACCCATTAGTAATTTATTCCGACTGTAATCTTATGTATTGATTTGGTCAGAATATTATTGTCATGATTGTTACTGTTATTGAAGTCATAAAAGAATTATAACTATCCATTATTGAATGTTTATTATTTGTCAGTTATGGTGCTAAGCATTTTACTGTTATTCTTTACAGTATAACTATTTTTTAAATTTTTATTGGAGTGTAGTTGCTTTATAATGTTGTATTAGTTTCTGCTATACAGCAAAGTGCATCAGCATAACATATACATGTATCTGTATCCCCTCTTTTTTTTTAATTTCCTTCCCATTTAGGTCACCAGAGAGCACTGAATAGAGTTCCCTGTGCTCTACAGTAGGTTCTCACTAGTTATCTATTTTATGTGCTATGCTCAGTCACTCAGTCATGTTGACTCTCTGTGGCCCCATGGACTGGAGTCCACCAGCCTCCTCTGTCCATGGGGATTCTCCAGGCAACAATACTGGAGTGGGTTGCCATACCCTCCTCCAGGGGTCTTTCCCAACCCAGAGGTCGAACTCAAGTCTCCCACATTGCAAGTAGATTCTTTACCATCTGAGTCACTAGGGAAGCCCAAGAGTACTGGAGTGGGTGGCCTACCCCTTCTCCAGCAGATCTTCCTGACTCAGGAATCGAACCAGGGTCTCCTGCATTGCAGGCAGATTCTTTACCAGCTGAGCTACCAGAGAAGCCCTATCTATTTTATACATAGTATCAATACATATATATGTCAGCCCCAATTTCCCAATTCACCCCACCTCTCCCTTTCCCTCTTGGTATCCATACATTTATTCTCTACATCTATGTCTGTATTTCTGCTTTGCAAATAAGATCATCAATACCATTTTTCTAGATTCCACATATATGTGTTAATATGTATGTTTTTCTCTTTCTGACTTACTTCACTCTGTATGACAGTCTCTCAGTCTATCCACATCTTTGCAGATGACACAATTTTGTTCCTTTTTATGGCTGACTAAATGGTAGCTCAGCTGGTAAAGAATCCACCTGCAATGCAGGAGACCCCAGTTCACTTCCTGGGTCAGAAAGATCCCTGGGAGAAGGGATAGGCTACCCACTCCAGCACTCTCGGGTTTCCTTGTGGCTCAAATGGTAAAGGATCCGCCTGCAATGCGGGAGACCTGGGTTCAATCCCTAGGTTGGGAAGATCCCCTGGAAGAGGGCATGGCAATCCCACTCCAGTATTCTTGCCTGGAAAATCCTCATGGACAGAGGAACCTGGTGGGCTGCAGTCCATGGGGTCACAAAGAGTCTGACACGACTGAGCGACTAAGCACGCACGCATGGCTGAGTAATATTCCATTGTATATATGGGGCATGACTGACAGGATTAATATGCATGCATAGTGACTTTTTGTTAGAAAGAAACCAACAGGTGGCTAGCTTTCATTTAACCTGGACACCACTTGCTTTGAATCATAAAGCTCCACCTACGAAGTTATGCTTATATCAGAACATAGTGTTTTAAGCTTTGGATTGAGGCATTCAACGCTACAGATTCAAGTTTTCCATCTTTTTCAAATTAGTGGGTTAGATATTTGAAGTCTCTTGCAGCTCTAAAATTGTATTATTTAAAATATTAATTTTTAATAGAAAAAATTATCAGTGTTTTCACTTTGTTTTTAAACTACTTTAAAGAGATTTTGTTTTAAAATTAAATTTTCAATTTAATACAACCAGCCACAAGAATGCACAGTAGCATTTCCTGGTGACCCCATGATCAAAATGTACCGTGAAATACCCTTTCCTCTTCTGAAATGTTCATTCATCAGGGCCTACAAAATTTGGTTTGTCAAGGTAAAGAAGATTTATTGATCAAGGTGTAGCCAAACAGTCAAAGGAAATGCTGAGTGTTTGTCTTTTTTAAAAAAGATCCATCTTAAAGTCAAAACCAACCAAGAACATTTTGTACGGAGAATGGCCAAGCAAAGAAAAAAACAGACTTTTATCTGTGCTAAGATGTGGTTTTGTCCTTCTCCTATTCAAATTCAAATGGGAGTGTTTGGGTTCTAAAATACTGTGAATTGTTGAGTAGTTCTTACTTAAAGTGTAGCATAGAGGGTATTTAATTGCTCCTCTATGAGGGACAAACAGCATTTTAAAGCCAAAACCTGTGTTTTATTACTAGGGATGTGAAAGACAGTAACAGAACTTAGTATTTTTAATTTTGTCCCTGACTCACTCACACAGCCCTAGCCAGCTGTGCAGTCAAAGTTACTGCATTTATTTGATCAGAACATGATCACCGTGTACTATAAAAGCATCATTCATTTCTTATTACCATTGATCTCTGGAGAGTTTCACTCAGATCTTGCCAAGAATTTCAAATGGCAGGTGCTGGGGCTATATTTTCCTATGATTAATCATATAGTCCAAATTCAGTGATTACAGCTCATTAAAGAGAGCAGATTTCCTATTAATGAATGCTTAATGCCAGGATGCAAGACTCAGAAGTCCCAGACCTAGAAAGAAGGCAGACACCAGATTCTAAAAGAGTAGCTGTCACCCAGGGGCATCCCTAGAGAAACTAACACTCGCTGGCTTCCTTCAGCACAAGTTCACTGGCTCACCTATCAAGGACTAGTTCACTTCAGTGTTAGACATTTCACAGTTTATTTGATGTAAAGATTCCACCTCCAGAGGCAGGAGATGCAGGTTTGATCTTGGAGTTGGGAAGATCCTCTGGAGAAGGAAATGGCAACCCATTCCAGTATTCCTGCATGGGAAATCTCATGGATAGAGGAGCCTAGTAGGCTACAGTCCATGGGGTCACAAAGAATCAGACATGACTAAACACCAACAACAAAGGGCTTTATAACCAAATATGACTGTGAAGACTCGAGACCTCATTTTTAACACCCAAATTATCCACTGTTTGTTCAATCCTAACAAACTTATTAGAGGCTATCTGAAACACTTGAACTGAAAAGGCAAGAAGAGTTACTGACTGGAGGAGGGAGAGGAGGAGGGAGATGGTAGAGCTGAAGGATCGTCAGTAATAGGAGATGTAGGGCAGGCTGCAATTTCACTCATGCCTGGTGTTGACGGCTCAGGTTCTGGTTCTTTGTTGGATTCAATTCTATCTACCCTCTTGAAAAAAATGATCCAGTGATGTCTAGGTAGTAATGTGTTTGCATCTTTGAAAGTTTGCAACTTAAGGGTCTGCATGTAGGGGACTTATGGTATGGAATGAAGATATTTTATCACTTTATCCCGCCAGATGCCTTTGAACTGGAGAAAACAGTCTTATATCTGAGGCAAGGTCTCCTCTCCATTCCTATAACTTTATTTGCCCTTCTTTGCTCCTCATACAGCCTCTAAACAGCCTCCTAGAATCAATTTTCCTTGTCTCGGGTCCATTCTCTACACAACCTCTTGATTGCCATGTTATAGGAATGTGACATCTGAACTCAGTGTGAGTTGTTTCCATCTTTTATCTGAAGGAAAGGCCCTTTCTAATGAGATTGACTAGTTTAGTTCCCCAATTTAGTGGCTGATAAAACATCTATTTCTGCTTTATTGACTATGCCAAAGCCTTTGACTGTGTGGATCACAATAAACTGTGGAAAATTCTGAAAGAGATGGTAATACCAGACCACCTGACCTGCCTCTTGAGAAATCTGTATGCAGGTCAGGAAGCAACAGTTGGAACTGAACATGGAACAACAGACTGGTTCCAAATAGGAAAAGGACTACGTCAAGGCTGTATATTGTCACCCTCCTTATTTAACTTATATGCAGAGTGCATCATTAAAAACGCTGGGCTGGAGGAAGCACAAGCTGGAATCAAGATTGGTGGGAGAAATATCAATAACCTCAGATATGCAGATGACACCACCCTTATGGCAGAAAGGGAAGAAGAACTAAAGATCCTCTTGGTGAAAGTGAAAGTGGAGAGTGAAAAATTTGGCTTAAAGCTCAACATTCAGAAAACGAAGATCATGGCATCCGGTCCCATCACTTCATGGCAAATAGATGGGGAAACAGTGGTTGACTTTATTTTTCTGGGCTCCAAAATCACTGCAGATGGTGATTACAGCCATAAAATTAAAAGACACTTACTCCTTGGAAGGAAAGTTATGGCCAAATTAGACAGCATATTAAAAAGCAGAGACATTACTTTGTCAACAAAGGTCCACCTAGTCAAGGCTATGGTTTTTCCAGTAGTCATGTATGGAGGTGAGAGTGGACTATAAAGAAGGCTGAGTGCCAAAGAATTAATGCTTTTGAACTGTGGTGTTGGAGAAGACTCTTGAGAGTCCCTTGGATTGTAAGGAGATCCAACCAGTCCATCCTAAAGGAGATCAGTCCTGGGTGTTCATTGGAAGGACTGATGTTGAAGCTGAAACTCCAATACTTTGGCCACCTGATGTGAAGAGCTGACTCATTTGAAAAGACCCTGATGCTGGGAAAGATTGAGGGCAGGAGGAGAAGGGGACGACAGAAGATGAGATGGTTGGATGGCATCACCAACTTGATGGACATGGGTTTGGGTGGACTCCGGGGGTTGGTGATGGACAGGAAGGCCTGGTGTGCTGTGGTTCACAGGGTCGCAAAGAGTCAGACATGACTGAGTGATTGAACTGAACTGAACAACAGAGCTTTATTTCTCATTCATAATAGGTGCAGTTTTAAGTCATGGTGATGGGGTAGGGGTTCTAATATCTTCTTACTCAAGAACCAAGACAAATGGAGCCACTGTCACCATCTGGAATGGCATACAATCAGTGCAGCAGCAGGAGGAAACAGAGCAAATCTTACATTTTTCTCTTGAAAGACTTTTTCTTACAAGTACATCCACTTGCATTGCACAAGGTCACATCAAGCTACCTGATGGATGAGCAGAGCAGTGTGATCCTACCAGAGGCCCAGGCAGAGAAGACCTGAAAATATCAGTGAACAGCGCAAATAACCACATCATCTACTATTTTGAAACAGGAGGGAAGAGGGCAGGCAGGGCACAACCTTTAAAAGAATAACATGGCCGAAGGACATGACATGAATGATTAGAACCATAGGCCCAAGATGGTGGACTAGTTGACTTCCACTGGACCTTGAGCCTCAGTGTATGCTTATTGTAGCACATCAGCAAGCTAAATTATATATCCACAGGTTCCATGACAGTTCCAAGGCTGATCATCAAAGACCAAAAATTTGGCAATGGTCCAATTCCTCAAAATCTCTGCCCCTTCCCCAAAATAGTTGGAATAATGCTCCTACTCACTAGCCTGTGAAATTACCCAGCCCATAAAAACTAACCACACCACATTTCGAGACTTCTCTCACCTTTTGAGTATGGGAAACAGGGTACTCCCATACTCTGTCTGTGGAGTGTTTCTTTCTAAATATATCCACTTCTTATATATCACTTTGTCTCTCACTGAATTCTTTCTGCCATGAGATATCAAGAACCTCAGCTTCATTAGGTCCTGAAACCAGGTATGTGATCTCAGTTGGAAGACCATGGATTTTGGCTGGGCTCAAGTCCTAGCCATGTGGGTTCTTGTCCTGGCACATGGGTTCAAGTCTCAATCTGAAGTGAACAGTTTCCCTTCTTTCTTAGGCACAAAAATACCCTTGTCCCTTGGGCTCCCAGGTGGCACAGTGGTAAAGAATCCACCTGCCAATACAGAAGACGTGGTGAGTTTGATCCCTGGGTCAGGAAGACCCATGGAGGAAGAAATGGCAGCCCACTCCAGTATTCTTCCCTGGAAAATCCCATGGACAGAGCAGCCTGATGGGCTGCAGTCCAGGGAGTCACAAAGTGTCAGACACCACTCGTTCCTTATGAACATTCCTTTCAGGCAGAACATCAAGCTCAAGGTCCAGAATCTCTGGACTATGTAGTCTGGGTCCAGCACTGAGAAGATGAGGAAGCTGTTTATCTCGCATGTATTCTGTAATGATGGCATAGGGACAGGGTAAGCTTAATAAGTGCCTCCATTCCAAAAGGGCAAGGACATTGGTCTGTGGCAATTCAATAATCCTGCTGGGAAGACATTATGAGCTTTCCCTCCCCAAAAGAAAGAGCATGATCCCATCTCTGGGAGCCTCTCCCCTGCCCATTGGCCCTTGAGAACCCCATCTGTATCCTCGCAGAGATTCTTCCTTTGCAAACTTTTCCCTTGGCCACATTTTGAATCAGGGAATAAGTCCTCCTTCAGAGAGGAATGCTTTTCTCAGCTCACACTGCATGTACAGAATTAGGACCCAAAAGGTCATTTGAAGTCTAGAACCATCACATCCTCTATTAGTCGGGTAGATCTCTTATTATTACAACTTGGCTCCCAAACAGATGCCTAGTTATCATTTGAATTCCCCCCAACAACTTGTGTTGATAGTCACACCCATCATTCTTTCCTCATAGTTGCTGTGTGTCTCTGCCTGCCTCCTTCTTTCTCAAAATAAATCACTACATTTTAAACCTATCAGATATTCCTGAGAGAATTGCATCCTTTTTTTTCCCTGTGATATTCGACTCACTTGGTAGGATTAACTGTATCTTTACTTTTGTGTTGTTGTTGTTCCATCACTAAGTCATGTCCAACTCTTTGCATTCCCATGGACTGCAGCACACCAGGCTACTCTGTCCTCTACTATCTCCTCGAGTTTGCTCAAATTCGTGTCCACTGAGTTGTTGATGCTATCTAACCATCTCATCTTCTGGTGCTCCTTCTCCTCTTGCCTTTGATCTTTCCTAGCATCAGGGTCTTTCCCAGTGAGTTGGCTCTTCACATCAGGTGGCCAAAAAATAGGCACTTCAGCTTCAGCATCAGTCCTTCCAAGGAATATTCAGGATTGATTTCCTTTAGGATTGACTTGTTTGATCTCCTTGCTGTCCAAGAGATTCTCAAGAGTCTTCTCCAGCACCATTATTTGAAAGCATCAATTCTTCAGTGTTCAGCCTTCTTTATGGTCCAACTCTCACATCTGTATATGACTACTAGAAAAACCACAAGGAGCTTCCCTTGTGGCTCAGCTGGTAAAGAATCCACCCACAATGTGGGAGATGTAGGTTCGATCCCTGGATTGGGAAGATCCTCTGGAGAAGGAAAAGGCTACCCTCTTCAGTATTCTGGCATGGAGAATTCCATGGACTGTACATGGGGTCGCAAAGAGTCCGACATGACTGAGCGACTTTCACTTTCACTAGAAAAACCATAGCTTTGATTATACGGACTTTTGTCAGCAAAATGATGCCTCTGCTTTTACTCAAGACACCTCAATCCAGTCATAGAATTAACCATTGTGTATGATGTCTACACCTTCCATCTCATCCTTGCCACTGACTAAGTTTTACTTTTGACCTTTACTCTTCCAAGATTTGAATCCATAGAGCCTATAGTTGAAAAGCAGTTGTTCATTCCAACCTTATGAGTCTTTGAATTCACAGACCCCTTTTCCTTCCTTTCCTGTTTGCAAGTGGCCGACACTTTTCTGAGTTAATCTCATACTTGTCAAATGCAGTCAATAGCAATCTTTACACCCTAGTCATGTTCTGTTTTCCAACCTATTCACCTAAATGTCCATCACATCATTAGGGATGTGATGCACCTCCCGATGTCACCACAGATGATAGTTCTACTCCCGAACATGGATCACCATCTCCTCAACCTCTGACTACAGTTTCTTTGCTACTTATTAGTGCAGAGAAGGCAATGGCACCCCATTCCAGTACTCTTGCCTGGAAAATCCCATGGATGAAGGATCCTGGTAGGCTGCAGTCCATGGTGTCACTAAGAGTCAGGCATGACTGAGCGACTTCACTTTCACTTTTCACTTTCATGCATTGGAGAAGGCAATGGCAACCTACTCCAGTGCTCTTGCCTGGAGAATCCCAGGGACAGGGGAGCCTGGGGGGCTGCCGTCTATGGGTCGCACAGAGTCGGACACGACCGAAGCGACTTAGCAGTAGCAGTGATTGCTGACCCAGTGCCACAGGTTTTAGGTTTGAATTACAGCTTCTGCAAGGTACCAGTTTCTTGAAGAGTGAGTATGGGCTACATAGGCTGCAGTAAAAAGCATCCTTAAATTTCAGTGTCTTTAAACAACAAAGATTCATTTCCTACTTATACCACATGTCCACTTCCAGTTAGAAGTCTCTGCTCCATGAAGCTCTCACTCAGGGACCCACAGTCATGAATCCTTGGCAATCTGAAATATCTCCAGTAACCATGACAGGAAAATGAAGGTACATTGACTCTTAAAGGCTTCTTTCTAGAAATTACCGGGCATCCTTGCTATTCATATTTCTTTGGCTAAAACAAGACATGTGACTTTATTTGACTTCAGGTATGCATGGGAGTACCAACCTGCTAAGTTTCTGAAAAGGAGGAAAGTGCTCAAGCTATAGATTTCTACTCTATCACTGTTACTGCCTAGCCCCCTCCTTCAGGTTGTTAAGGATTTTTATCAGCCAAACCACATTAATTATGTGATCATTTCTCCATTTAAAATATTCAGGCTTTACAGGTGCAAATATAGATGTTTTTTTCTGAATAGTTACTCAATATCAAAACTATCTGTGTAACCTTATTGAAAATTAATGTACAATTTCCATTAGGCTGTATAAAATTATAGCCCATGGCTTTCTAATGGGTCTCTTTCCTCCCATCCTTGCCCTCAGCACTCATTTCTTAACAAAACAGAAGCTAGAAAGACCCTTTTTAAGGCGTGTGTGTGTGTTAGCTGCTCAGTTGTGTCTGACTCTTTGCAACCCCTCTGTTCATGGGATTTCCCAGGCTGTAGCCTGCCAGGCTCCTCTGTCCATGGCATTTCCCAGACAAGACTACTGGAGTGGGTAGTCATGCCCTCCTCCTGGGGATCTTGCTGACCCAGGGATTGAACCCATGTCTCTTACATCCCCTGCACTGGCAGACAGGTTAGGTTCTTTTACCACTAGCACCACTTGGGAAGCCTTTTTAAGTCATATCTCTGCTCAAATCCCTCCTTTGTTTCCCCATCTCACTCAAAATTCTAAATCCTTATGCCTGCCAGCAAAACTGTGCCTGCTCTGGCCTCCCTGCTCGCTCTCGCATCACCTCTTCCCTCTCTCTGCTTTCTCCACCTACCTGAGCCACCCTGGAGCCCTGTGTGTCCTCAGCCATGCCAAGCACTCCCCCAGTTCAGGGCTGTGCACCTCCATCCACCCGGTCTGGGTGCAGCTCCTTCCCTCTTTTCTTCTAGGACTAAGCTCATCTGTAAGCTTCTAGTTTTCTCAGGTGGTTTTCTATGATTGTCACATATATAACGAACCCCCTTCCTCATTATCTGTTCCCTTTGTTCTGCTTCATTTGCTCTACAGCCTTCGTACTGTATGTTTATTCCTTGGTTTGTTCATCATGGTCTCCTCCTATCAACACCAGCTTCATGCGGGCAGCTCTTTGTCTTTTGTGTTCATACATCCCCAGCGCCTGGACTGGCACCTGGAACAGAGTCAGTGCTCAGCAAATGCTTTACACAATGACTGGAGAAATATGTCAGTGTCAGTTAAGAGGTATGCCCCAAGAAACTGTGTATTTAGAAATATAAAGTGTCTGGGGCTTCCCTGGTCTGGGAAGACTCCACATACCAAGGAGCAACTAAGCCTGTGCACCACAGCTACTGAAGACCACGAACATATAGCCCATGCTCTGCAATAAGAGAAGCCACCACAGTGAGCAGTTCACATACTGTCGCAAAGAAGAGCCCCACTCCCTCACTCACCACCACTAGCGAAAGTCTACGCACCTCAACAAAGCACCAGCACAGCCACAAATAAGTAAATAAATATTTTTAGAAAGATTAAGTGTCTATGTTTCCAAATGGTCATCTTATTAGAAATGAGAGGGGCTTCAAAGTTAGCCATAATCCAGTGTCACTGTAACTGGCTTGTATTTTCATTTGTTCTCTTAAATAGTAGAGAAAGGGTAGAATTACAGCTGGCAGGTCAGGAACCCATGATTACACATATCCTGAGCTCCAGCCATCCCAGACTGTATTTCCTGTTCCCCCACATGCCCTGCCCTTCCCACTCTCTATGACGCCCCTGTCTGGCACGCCCAGCCCAACTCACTTGCCAAGGCTAATCCCATTCCTGGCTCCAATGCCACCTCCTCGAGAAACCCTCCCGCTCCCCCAGGCGGCCTCAGTCTCTCCCGTCTCTGTTCTCCCTTAGAGCTAAACTTCTATCCTTTTCTATTTTTGTGGCCTAAGAATGTGTGGGCCTGCCTTTCTCAGTTCCTAGGGTCTGATTCTTTGAGAGTTATCTCCTATTCATGCCTGATTTCCCCATAGCACTTTGAACACAGGTAGCCATAAAGATTTGTGTATCAAAAACCTGTGGTGGTCTGGTGGTTAAGACTTTGCCTTCGAATGCAGGGATTGTGAGTTCAATCCCTGGCCGAGGAGCTAAGATCCCATATGCCTCAGGGTCAAAAAAACCCAAGACATCAAACAGAAGCTGTAAAAAGAAACAAATCTGATTCAGTTCTAGTGAGGTGAAGGAACCTAGAATCTGTTATATAGAGTGAAGTAAGTCAGAAGAGGAAAACAAATATCATATATTAATGCATATATATGGAATCTAGAAAAACGGTACTAATGAATCGATTTGCAGAGCAGGAATAGAGATGCAGATATAGAAAACAGACTTGTGGATATGACTGAGGAAGAAGAGGGTGGGACATTGAGAGTGTATCATTGAAACATGTACATTAGCATACGTAAAATAGGTGGCCAGTGGAAAGCTGCTGAATAAGACTGAGAGCTCAGTCTGGTACTGTGCAACAACCTAGAGGGGTGGGATGGGGTGGGGGGCGGGAGGGAGGTTCAAGAGAGAAGGTCCATGCGTATGCTTATGGCTGATTCATGTTGTTGTAGGGTAGAAACCAACACAGTATTGTAAAGCAGTTATCCTCCATCTAAAAATAAGTTTTAAAAACTTACAAATCAGAAGCAATATTATAATAGTTTCAGTAAAGGCTTTTAAAAAACGGTCCACATTAAAAATTTTTTTAAATAATAAAAAAATTTTTTTATTTTATTTTTTTATTAAAAAAAATAAAGAACCTGTGAGTTTGCAGTGGACTGATCCCCCACTTCACTGTTTAAGACTCTTTCCTGGGACCTTGGATGTGATCCTTGTATTTCCTTAAAGGAGAAGGGGCTGTTATCCACCCCACATGTCACCTGCCCCACATTGTCACCTGTACAAATACTCATCCAGCATGTCCAATACTAAATTCACAAGTAGCCACAGATAAAGGTCTCTTCTCATGAACCATGGGAAAATAGTGCTCACATAAGCATGCTTCAAGAAGGGGAAATTAAATAAGATGGACTTGCTAAGCTGAATAAAAGTACATTAGCATCAGAAATTCTGCTATCTAAGCCCTTGGATCACTTGCGTTTTCCTTATGAATGTTTTTGTATGTTCAGTGAACAGAAATGTTTCTGGCTCATGTAAAGGGAATAACTTTTAATCTTTTTCTTCAACTATAGACCAGAAAGTAAAAAAAAAAATCCTATTTTTTCCCTATGAAGTAACAATTTAAGCCTCCAATGATGTCTATGCTACCCTTCACCTACTACTTTGAGTTTTCTCTGTCCTTGGTCCAAATGTTCCTCCTCCTGCCAGTCTTAAGTTTCTTTAGCTGCAGTAAATATACATGTATGAATTTCAAAGGAAATACATTGCTGTGTTTGTTATGCTTTTCCGTTTTTCTCTGAATCTCTTTTCTGCTCTGTTTCCCCCCTCCAAATCTCCCCGTACTTTGTAAAATCGTGTGTGTGTGTGTGCGTGTGTGTGTGTGTGTGTATGTGCGCGCGTGCGCACACGTGCACATGTAGAGAAGACATTCCTAACTTAAGAAACTCTAGATTCTATGTATACTTGGTGGAGCAAAGGATTGTATCTTAATCAAGATATCCCTATAAAACCATACCTCCAAAACATAATTTGCAAAATTTATTGGAAGGCTGCCACATTTAAGAGAAACATTAGGAAAATGATTACACAGAAGGAGTTGTTATCAGGTTGTAGGAGGAGGCTCAAATGGTAATGCAAGAGACCTGAGTTCAATCCCTGAGTTGGAAAGATCCCCTGGAGAAGGGAATGGCAGCCCACTTCAGCATTCTTGCCTGGAGAATTCCATGTACAGAGGAGCCTGGTGGGCTACAGTCCACAGGGTTAAAGAAGGTCGGACACAACTGAGTGGTTAACACTACTTGTAGAAGGATATAGAACATATATTCAAGACTCGGATGCAAAAAAAAAAAAAAAAGAAAAGTAAGAAATTCAAACTGTTAACACCTTAACCAAATAAGGAATTTTAACTATTCAGATGATCAGACAATCTGTGTATCCCAACTTCAGACTTAGATAGATCCAGGTGCTGAAATAGCATTGTCAGAAATCTCTCCTTCTGTCAGATCTCTTTTTCCCCTTTATTGGCATCAATTTTAGGGGTGACCTTCCCACAAGGTGATGAAATGGCCATTAAGAACACCAAGGCTGCAATCTGTCAGGTTAGAAGTTCGTGCAGAAGGAGACTGTCCTTTTTCAGTGGTTCCAGAACAATTCCTGGGCAAGTCTTTCCTTTGCCCAGTTTGGAGAATGTTCTCACCACTGAGCCATTCAGTGGCCAGCGAAGGAGGCTGAGGTCAATCCCACTTTAACCATGCAAACTGACACTGGGAGAGGGGATAGCCCCCATGGAAATTCAGATGCTACTGCCTGGAGAGGGACTAGATATTACCAGACAAAAGTGATACCTATCCCTATGAAGTGGTGTACTTCATATGAAGAAATACTGAACACATTGTGAAAGGCTTGGTGGGGGAAGACCACTTAAATGTAACCTACAGGAATGCAGCAGAATGGGAGTGAGCTGCGGGAGTGAGCCAGGTGTGGCCACTTCCAAAGCCTGCAGAGCACATTTGACTGGACAGCAAAAGCAAAGGCCACTAAACCAACCTGACCCAAAGCTGAAGCCCAGCCTTGGCTCTAAGTAACTCAGCCAAGTCATTTAACTTCCCAGATGTCAGCTCCCCCCAGTTTAAAGGATGGATCTCAAGGTCATTGATGAGCCTGTGCTTGGCTCCCCGCCAGCTCAGTGCTCAGCCCTAGGAGTTATCGCTCATTGTGTGTCTCTCACACCCTCCCCTTTCAGCATGTTGCATAGGATTTTGTTTCAGGTTTGCCTTGTGGGATGGAAGCGTCTAATTTAATAACACTTGTAATTAAAGAATCCCTAACACTTCCTAAAGCTTGCTAATCACATGCATTAACAAGGACAGAGTATTGCCAATTCCGAACACCTGGAAGCTGCTTGGGGCACCCTCAGCTCACGACAGCTGTGACAGCTGTGCAGGTTCTCTGTGAATTCCTTGGAATGACACCTCCACAGTACAGAGGCAGAGGAAGCCCCGTGACAAAAAGAGAGAATCGTCATGTCAGATGGGGGGAAATGAAATGCTATTCACTTAAGAAGAGGGGAGCTCTCATCTTACTGTGGGAGATAACTGCTTGCTGGCCAGTTAGAGGACAGAGTTCACTGCCTATTTCTCTTTCTACTGGCATCCCTTTTTTTCCTTCTTCTCAAAATTCCCCAAAGCTAGTGTTGGCTGACTCAGAAGAGTGAAGTGCTCACCATCCCTACTGCTCCAGCCATGCCCTGTAGCCATGGGGGGAAGTAGCATTTGACTGACACAGGCCCTTTCCTGTGTGGAACAGCTGGAACAGCCATCGCCCTGGGAGCCTCATTGCCTGTGTCAGGAACAAGCTGAAGATTTGAAGCTGAAGTATGGAAGGGCCATTCCAGGATGCACACCTGGAAAGCTGGACTTCTCATCAGGAACTGTGACCCTCTTAAATACGTGCATGTGGTCATCAAGTCTTTCAGAAGAACCCAGACAACTGGATAAAGCTAAAATGTTGCTGAAAAGGGATGGTTATGTACATTAGGTTCCTCTGTCCATGGGATTTCCCGGGCAAGAATACTGGAATGGGTACCATTTCCTTCTCCAGGGGATCTTCTTAACCCAGGGATCAAATCCATGTCTCCTGCATTGGCAGGCAGCTTCTTTTCCACTGAAGCACCTGGGAAGCCCATACATTATGCTACATACATGCAACAAAACACTGCATAATTATTTCAAATGAGACACACTCTATGTGGCCATCTGGAAAGACTTGTAGAATGTATTGCTATCTGAAAAATTCAACCTGCAGAACAGCAATAGCTTATGTAGGGTATACACAGTTTCATAAATAAAGGTGCATACATATACATTTATAGGTTGATATGTGAGCAGAACTCTGGAGGAGAGCATAGCAACCCACTCCCGTATTCTTGACTGGAGAATCCCAGGGACAGAGGATCCTGGTGGGCTACAGGAGTCAGATACGACTGAAGTGACTTAGCCCACATGCACACAAAAATGTAAAAAGCCATTCTTAGCCTGTAGACCATACAAAAATAGCCCACCTAGTTTTCTGGCCCCTGCTCTGGTTCATCAATTGTGATTACTATATCATATTAATTGTACTATGACTTATTAATGGGTTCTTCCATTTATGATATTTGGTTTATCTACAGGCTTTTGTTCTTGAGCAAAGTGTATTCTTAGTATCTCCTGTATTACACATGCAAGAGTTTCTTTGGAGAACTTTCCCAAGAGTGGAATTGCTGAGTAATGGGAGATGTGAACGTCCATCTTCAGGAGGAACGCAGAGGACAGCAAATGTACCAACCTTCCTCTCATTGAAATTTGCTGTCTCTGAAATTATTTCCCTGGCTGTCTGTGCTGCAGGATATTCATGTATTACATTGCTTTTTTGTCTGCTTGTTTTATCTTTGTGCCTTCACAACCCAGCTCAAATGTAATTCCTTCCCAGGCACATCCTGGAGCAGCGTGATTGTACTACTGTCCTATGGATATAAACATGGGCTCCAGCGTTAGACTTGGCCTTGGATCTGGGCTTTGCTGGTTTCTTGCTGTTTGACCAAGGGCAAGTCACTTACAGCTTTGAACTTGAATTTTTACCTCTGTAAAGGAGTGAGAATACCAGTGCCCCAGTTCCTTATGTGGTGGTAAAGAAGAGAAAATCACTTAAGTACCAAGAAAAATGAAACCGGATGGAAGCATAAGTAAGAACCAGAGAAGTGACAGCCTCTCTGGGACTCATAGCAGAGCCTCGTGGAACTCTCCTCAGGACTCTGCTCCTGGCAGAGGCTGGTGTTGGGCTCTGGAGCACTCCACTTTGCATTGACTCATAAGATATTTATTGCGCATCGACTTCTTGCCAAGGGCTTCCCTGGTGGCTCAGTGGTAAAGAATCCACCTGCCAGTAAAGGAGACATTGGTTTGATCCCTGGGTCAGGAAGATCCCCTGGAGAAGAAAATTGTAACCCACTCCAGTATTCTTGCCTGAGAAATCCCATGAACAGAGGAGTCTGGTGTCTGACAGAGTCAGAACACGACTTGGTGATTAAACAACATCAACAGCTTCTTGCCAGGCTGTTCTTTTGTCCAGTCACTCAGTCATGTCTGACTCTTTGGGACCCCATTGACTAGCATGCCATACTTCTCCATCCTTCACAATTCCCTGAGCTAACTCAAACTCCTGTCCATTGAGTCAGTGATGTCATCCAACCATGTCATCCTCTGTCATCCCCTTCTCCTCCTGCCCTCAATCTCTCCCAGCATTAGTGTCTTTTCCAATGGGTCAGCTCTTCACATCAGATGGTCAAAGTATTGCAATTTCAACTTTGTCATCCACCTTTCCAATGAATATTTAGGGTGGATTTCCTTCAGGATTGACTGGTTTGATCTCCTTGTAGTTCAAGGGACTCTCAAGAGTTTTCTCCAACACCACAATTCAAAAGCATCAATTCTTCAGTGCTCAGCTTTCTTTATGGCCCAACTCTCAGTGATTTTAGATCAAGAAAATAAAGTCTGTCACTGTTTCCATTGTTTCCCCATCTATTTGCCATGAAGTGATGGGACCATTCTAGGTGCTTGCATTACAACAGGGGACAGAATGGTAATCCCTGCCCTTGAAGGGCTGACATTCTAGTGGGAGACAGACAAAAGCCAATGGACATGATCAGTAAGTATAGACTGTATTAGAAGTCAATGAGTGTCATGGGTAAAGAAAGAGTACAACAAGAAAAAAGGTTATGGGTGGTGAGGGGGACAGTGCTGTGTATGTTAAATAAGGTTGACTGGGTGGAGTTTGTTGTGGGAATGACATCTGAGGAATGACTTGAAAGAGGGGGAAGAATGAGAGTGTGGTCACCTTGGAGGGGGAGTGTTCCAGGCAAAGGAAAATTGGGTGAAAGACCTGGGCTGAGGCTTAATCTGGCCCCAAGAACCCAACTGGAGCAGAGTGAGTGACAGAGGGGAGACAGAGCTCAAGGTAGTAGGGAATAAGAAGTCAGATCCTGCAGGGGGCTGTGAGCCATCACAAAGTCTTACGTGGGAAGTCAACACGGGGTTAGGATCAGAGGAGGGATGGGACAAGGGGGCAACCAGATGAAGGTGGGACTGGAGCTGGGGATCTGCTTCCAAATTCATTCATGTAACTGTTGGCAGAGGCTTTAGTTCCTTGCCATGTGGACCCCTCCATAGATTCACTCATAAGTTGGCAACTGGCTTCTCCTAGAATAAGAGATAAAATAGAGAGAGGCAAGAAGAGAGACTGTCATTTCTGCTTTATTCTGTTCCTTCAGAGCAATGCACCAAGTCCGGCCCCACACTCAATAGGAAGAGATTGATTCAACCAGAGAACAAATACCAGGGAGTAAGGATCCTCCTGGAGACAACTTAGGAAAAGGAGAACAAAGGCAGAAACAGAGAAACTGGTTAGAAGGTTCCTGCAGTGATTCAGGAGAGAGCTGCTGATGTGTCTCTCACCAGGGAGGCAGATGCAGAGGAGGAAGACATCATGGGACTCTGGGTACAGTTAGTTCATAAAGCCAAGGGAATCCCCTGCCTGATTTGATGTGAGGTATAAGAATAAGAAATGAGGTAAGGATGACTCCAAGGGTTTTAGCTAAAGGGTGGAGTTACCCTTACTTGAGATGGTTTAATAGTAGCTAGCACAGCTCAGGATTGGAAGAGAAAATAGGTCTATCGTTTGGACATGAATGCTACCTAGACAGTTTGGAAAAGAAGATGCAAATTCCAGGGGAAGCAGATTTGAGTAGCTTGGTTAGCTTGAGTGAATGGTCTCTCTTTGGCCATGGGGATAATAGCTGGGGGAAATTTTTTAGGTGATATTCACATAATATAAAACTAACATTTCGAAGGGTGTGATTGAGTGCGATTTAGTATGTTAACAATGTTGGCAATCTTAACTCGATCTAGTTCCCCAAACAGTTTCATCACCCTAAAGGGAAACCCTGTACCCATTAAACAGTTAGTTCTCATCCCTCCTTTTTTCTCCAGTGCCTAGAAACCACACATCTGCTTTGTTTCTATTACCTATTCTGGGTATTTCATTTAAATGAAATCATACAATATGTCACTTTTTAAATCTGGCTTCTCTTACTTAGCATAATGTTTTCAAGGTTCATCCACATTTTAGCATGTGTCAGTACTTTATTCCTTTCTACAGCTGAATTATATTCCATAATATGGATGTATCACATATTGTTTCTCCATTCTTCAGTTTATAGACATTTGGGTTGTTTCCATGTTTTGGCTATAATGAATACAGCAGCCATGAACATTCATGTACAAATGTTGAACTATTTTCAATTCTTTTGAGTATATATCTGGGAGTCAAATTGCTGTGTTATATGGATAACTTTCTGAAGAACCATAAAACTCTTTTCCACTGCAGCTTCACTATCTCACTAATACATTCCCACCAGCAATGTACGAGGCTTCCAATTTCTCTATCTCTTTGTCAACACTTGTTATTGTCTGTTTTTACTTTTGATATGCTAGTACCTATGAAGTGGTATCTCACTGTGCTTCTGATTTGCAGTTCCCCAATAATGACTGGGAGAAGGCAATGGCACCCCACTCCAGTACTGTTGCCTGGAAAATCCCATGGATGGAGGAGCCTGATAGGCTGCAGTCCATGGGGTCGCTAAGAGTCAGACACGACTGAGGGACTTCACTTTTGCTTTCCACTTTCATGCATTGGAGAAGGAAATGGCAACTCACTCCAGTGTTCTTGCCTGCAGAATCCCATGGACGGTGAAGCCTGGTAGGCTGCAGTCCGTGATGTCGCAGAGTCGGACACGACTGAAGTGACTTAGCAGCAGCAGCAAATAATGACTAGTGGCTTCCCTGGTGGCTTCATTACAGGTAGTAAAGAATCTACCTGCTAATGCAAGAGACTCAGGTTTGATCCCTGAGTTGGGAAGATTCCCTGGAGAAGGAATGGCTACCCGTTCTAGTATTCTTGACTGGGAAAGCCCATGGACAGAGGAGCCTGGTGGGCTGCAGTTCATGGGGTCGCAAAAGAGTTGGACACAACTTAGCAACTAAACAGCAACAACAGTGACTAATAATGTCCCATACCTTTTATGTGTTTGTTGTTCATTTGTGTATCTTCTCTGGAGAAATGTCTACTCAAACCCTTCCCCATTTTTTTAAAATTTGCTTGTTTATCATTTTGTTGGATTGTAAGTATAACTGGATACTAGACCTTTATTAGTTATATGATTCATAAATACCATCTCTCATTCTGTAGGGTTTTTTTTCACTTTCTTGATAGTGTCCTTTGATTCACAGAAGTTTATAATTTTGATAAAGTCTGATTTATCCAATTTTTTGTTTGTTGCTTGTCTGGACAGTGGGTGAAATCTTATCCAAGTCAAAAATTTGATGGCTTTATCAGCATGAGGTGAGAATACATGCCAAGTGGGCAAAACAACAAACATCCACCACAATTAGCAACTTCACAGGTTGTTAGACAATTAAATGAGATGACACATACCAAGCATTTAGCACAGAGTAAGTGCCTAATAAATGTTAACTCTTATTATTTGTGTCTAGCACAAGTGTTTGATGTGTAATTTGGGAAAGAATAAATATGGTACAGACAGATGCTGTATTTTGTCTCTTGGTCTCTGTCCAGAGTAAGTAGATTGTCTAGGGGAAGAGAGGGAGAAAATGGTATTGGAAGCATCCCTAGTGGAAAAGAATCTGAATTTTTTTTGACTTGGCAATAGTTTAATAGTTCAGTCTTTAGGGAGGAAAATATGTTTAGGGTTCTATTTTACAAATACTATTTTTCCTCAATCAGTTTTATATGTTGTCAAGACTTAAAGCTGAATCTAGATGTATGCACAGGTCTAGACATCTCTAAAGTTCTTTTCCCTTATTCCTTTTCTACCTCTCTAGCAAGCAGCTAGATGTAAGAAAGAAATGGCCTTCTCCATCTGAGAAATTTGTTTCAGGACTGCTTGTGGCTGTCACTCTTGATTATCTACCTAATGGTTATCTCCCTCTTTTCTTTGATCCTGTTGTTGTTGTTGTTTAGTGGCTTAGTCTTGTCTGACTGTTTGCAACCCCATGGACTGCAACCCACGAGGCTCCTCTGTTCATGGGATTTTCCAGGCAAGGATACTGAGTGGGTTGCCATTTCCTTCTCCAGAGGATCTTCCCCACCCAAGGATCAAACCCACCACTCCTGCATTGCAGGTGGATTCTTTTCCACTGAACCACAAGTCTATTCTTTGATCCTAGTTGATGATTATATCAAAATTCTGTAGAGTAGTCATATCATCTGGTGAGCCTGGACCCATTCCAATATTCCAAAGAGAGAAGTTCATCTTCCTGAGCTAGTCAAGGAGGTTTCTCTGTCCTCTTGCCCAGGTATTGGTTTAGAAATGGCATTGACCTTCTTCTGGCCAATAATATGTAAAAGAAAGATTTCTATGTGGCTTCCGGGAAAGGTGTCCTTAGAAATAAAGAGAGCTGATGGGAGAAAATGTTCCTCTTCTTGCTGTATGCCATTATGTCTGCAGACAAAGGCAGGAACTCTTTTAGCCAATATGTGACCCCAAGTAGAATCCACCATGTCAAATACAGTGACACAGAAGACCTGGATCTTTTGTTGGTGGTGTTGAGCAAATGAGCCAACCCTGGATTCATCCCATCTTCAGAACCCATGATAGAGGGGAGATGACAAATGTCCTTCCTGTTTACACCCTTTGAGTTACATTTCTTGTTGCCAATAGTTAAAAGCACCCTAAAGGATGCACAATAACAGGAAAGGGAAAGTAAAAGTCAAAAAAAGTGTCTGACTCTTTGCAACCTCATGGACTACACAGCCCATGGCATTCTCCAGGCCATGATACTGGAGTGGGTAGCCTTTCCCTTTTCCAGGGAATCTTCCCAACCCAGGGATCAAACCCAGGTCTCCCACATTACAGGCAGATTCTTTACCAGCTGAACCACTGGAGAAGCCCATATCAGGAGAGACCCACATATGCAACCCATGGTGGGAAGCAGCATTCTCCTAGTTGGGCAGGTAACCAGATCAATCTTCAGGGCCAATGTGGGAAAGATGTAAAGATTCCACTACCCAGAAACCAATAAAGGGAAAATCAACAAGGCTCTTATTTTTATTGGAATTCATAGATGAACATGATCAGTGGTAAAAAGAGAGAGATTGGATTCTTTATGAAATAAAAAAAGAAGCAATTTGAAGAGGGGAAAAAAAAAAACCACGTACACACACACAGCATAGACATTCAAAACTTCCAACTGCTATTGTCCCTTAGGAGATGCTCTTGTTCTCATTCTCTGAATGGTGAGGAGGAGAAAAGGGCAGTCAAAAAATCTGTGCTTGAACCACTTTAGACCCTCAGCAAATTAAGTATCCCATGAATATGAATTAAGTATCTACTATATATTAGGCACAGGAGGGGAGGGAAATTAGATTGTGTGGAGCTGTGTGTTAGGGTTGTCCAGAGAAACAGAACCAATAAAATATAAATATTTATAGAAAGAGATTTATTATAAGGCATTGGCTCACATGCTTATGGAACTGACAAGTCCCAAGATCAGCAGGGTGAGTCAGCAAGTTGGAGACTCAACAAAGACAATGGTATAGTTTCAACCCAAAGGTTGGTAGACTCAAGACCCAGGGAGAGCTAATGTTTCAGTTTAAGTCTAAAGGAAAGGCAGGCAGGCAGGAGGAATTTCCTCTGATTTAGAGAAGAGTCAGCTCTTTGCACTTTGTTCCAGCCTTCAACTGATTGGGAAGGGCCCATCCACATTGAGGTGGCAATCTGCTTTACACAGCCTGTCAATTTAAGTGTTGTTGTTCAGTTACTCAGTCATGTCTGACTCTTTACAACCCTGTGGACTGCAGCGTGCCAGGCTTCATGTCCTTCACTATCTCCTGGAGCTTGCTCAAACACATGTGCACTGAGTCAGAGATGCCATCCAACCATCTCATCCTTAGTCATCCCCTTCTTCTCCTGCCTTCATTCTTTCCCAGCATCAGGGTCTTCTCCAGTGAGTCGGCTCTTTTGTATCAGGTGGCCAAAGTATTGAGGCTTCAGCCTCAGCATCAGTCCCACCAATGAATATTCAGGGTTGATTTCCTTTAGAATTGATTGGTTTGATCTCCTTACAGTCTAAGTGACTCTCAAAAGTCTTCTCCCAACACCATAGTTCAAAGTTATCAATTCTTCAGTGCTCAGCCTTCTTTATGGCCCAACTCTTACATCCATACATAACTACTGGAAAAACCATAGCTTTGACTAGACAGACCTTTGTTGGCAAAGTAATGTCTCTTATTTTTAATACACTGCCTCGGTTGGTCATAGCTTTTCTTCCAAGGAGTGAGCACCTTTTAATTTCATGGCTACAGTCACCATATGCAGTGATTTTCTTGGAACCCAAGAAAATAAAGTCTGTAACTGTTTCCATTGTTTCCCCATCTACTTGCCATGAAGTGATGGGACCTTAGTTTTTTTAATGTTGACTTTTAAGCCAGCTTTTTCACTGTCCTCTTTCACTGAAAACAGTGTCCGACTTTATTTTTCTGGGCTCCAAAATCACTGTAGATGGTGACTGCAGCCATGAAATTAAAAGACACTTACTCCTTGGAAGGAAAGTTATGGCCAACCTAGATAGCATATTCAAAAGCAGAGACATTACTTTGCCAACAAAGGTTCGTCTAGTCAAGGCTATGGTTTTTCCTGTGGTCATGTATGGATATGAGAGTTGGACTGTGAAGAAGGCTGAGCGCCGAAGAATTGATGCTTTTGACTTGTGGTGTTGGAGAAGACTCTTGAGAGTCCCTTGGACTGCAAGGAGATCCAACCAGTCCATTCTGAAGGAGATCAACCCTGGGATTTCTTTGGAAGGAATGATGCTAAAGCTGAAACTTCAGTACTTTGGCCACCTCATGCGAAGAGTTGACTCATTGGAAAAGACTGATGCTGGGAGGGATTGGGGGCAGGAGGAGAAGGGGACGACAGAGGATGAGATGGCTGGATGGCATCACTGACTCAATGGACGTGAGTCTGAGTGAACTCCGGGAGTTGGTGATGGACAGGGAGGCCTGGCATGCTGCGATTCATGGGGTCGCAAAGAGTCGGACACAATTGAGCGACTGATCTGATCTGAAGAGGCTCTTTAGTTCCTCTACACTTTCTGCCATGAGGGTGGTGTCATTTGCATATCTGAGGTTATTGATATTTTCCTCATCAATCTTGATTGCAGCTTGTGCTTCATCCAGCCTGGCATTTCACATGATGTACTTTGCATAGAAATTAAATAAGCAGGGTGACAATGTACAGCCTTGATGTACTCCTTTCCCAATTTAGAACCAGTCAGTTTTTCCATGTCCAGTTCTAATTGTTGCTTCTCGATCTGCATACAGGTTCCTCAGGAAGCAAGTAAGGCAGCCTAATATTCCCATCTCTTTAAGAATTTTCTACAGTTTGATGTGATCCACACAGTCAAAGTCTTTATTGTAGTCAATGAAACAGAAATAGATGTTTTTCTGGAATTCTCTTGCTTTTTCAATGATTCAATGAATGCTGGCAATTTGATCTCTGGTCCCTCTGCCTTTTCTAAAATGAGCTTCAACATCAGGAAGTTCTCGGTTCATGTACTATTTAAGGCTTGGTTTGAGAATTTTGAGTATTAATTTGCTAGCATATGAAATGAGTGCAATTGTGCGGTAGTTTGAACATTTTTTAGCATTGCCCTTCTTTGGGATGAAAAATGACATTGTCCAGTCCTGTGGCCATTGTTGAGTGTTCCAAATTTGCTGACATATTGAATGCAGCACTTTCACAGCATCATCTTTTAGGATTTGAAATAGCTGAGCTCCATCACCTCCACTAGCTTTGTTCATAGTGATGCTTCCTAAAGCCCACTTGACTTCACACTGCAGGATGTCTGGCTCTAGGTAAGTGATCACACTATTGTCGTTATCTGGGTCTTTAAGGTCTTTTTTGTATAGTTCTTCTGTGTATTCTTGCCACTTCTTCTTAACATCTTCTGCTTCTGTTAGGTCCATATCATTTCGGTCCTTTATTGTGTTGAATTCATCGAAAACCACTCTCATAGAAACACTCAGAATAATGTTTGACCAAATATCAGCCCTCCCATCCCAGCATGGCCTTCATCAATTGACACATGAAATTTACCATCACAAGCAGCAATGGGTTTTCTCAAAAAATACAGTCTTCCCTCCTTCCACAAGTTGCCCATAAGCCCTTAACTTCTTACCATGGTTAATAAAACACCTCTCAAATTGGGATGCAAATATGCACAAGATACCTGTCTTCCTTATCCAGCTATTTTAAGCATCAGTCCCAGCACACTTCACTGTGAATTTTCCCAGCTGTAGTATTCTGTGGAATTCTGCAGGGCAATGGACACATTTAAGTATCTGGATGTTTTATTCCTCTTGTTACTGAATATGTAGCTGGAAACAACAGGGATGTGAGGGAAGGTTGAAGGGTCTTCCATCAGTGCGTTGGATGAATACATTCAGTGCATTATAAACATCTCAATTGTGCCAGAGTTGCTTTTTGCATCATTAAATTTCTGGCTCATTGGAAGCTATTTCTTATTTATCTTTGGGTCCCCCATGCCCTATTTCCATGCTTTGCACAGAGAAGACATTCTTGAAATATTTGTTGATTTAGATATTAAGCTACGCATTTCTTTTGAAAAGTCTTGCTTATATAACCAAGTTTTACTGCCCTCCAAATCTCTGAAAATATTTTCTCAGGACTCTTTCTGAATCACTAGGCATCTTCTTGGTCAGTGTGGGATGTAGGGGGCACCAGCTTGAGAGTTAGAAAGAGCTGGATTCAGACGCCAGCTGCAGAGTTGCTCAGTGAGCTTAGTATGTTTCTTAACCTCTCTAGGGCTTCCCTGGTGGCTCAGAGGTTAAAGTGTCTGCCACCAATGTGGGAGACCTGGGTTCAATCCCTGGGATGGGAAGATCCCCTGGAGAAGGAAATGGCAACCCACTCCAGTACTCTTGCCTGGAGAATCCCATGGACGGAGGAGCCTGGTAGGCTACAGTCCATGGGGTCGCAAAGAGTCAGACACGACTGAGCAACTTCACTTTCTTTCTTTCTTTCTTTCTTTCACTTAACCTCTCTAAGCCTTAGACTATTTTTTCCTCTAAGGAGAAAAAAGTGTGCATTCTTTTTCCCAAAGTTATATACTGTCTAGAAGACACATCTCTAGTTAACCTGATTCTGATCTCATGTAAGTTGCAAACAACCAATAGTGATGCAAAATATTGCTCATCGGTAGACATGCAAGTCATGCTCTGTGCTGTGCTGGTAGAGGTATCCTGATCTTTCTTGGCCCATTGTGGAAGAAGCCAGTTTTTCCTTCATCTGCTATTCATTCCAACATTCTTGAGCTACAAATGTGCTTGTTCTCTGACCTCTTAACATTTGTTTGGTTCACTCATTCTGAGTGAATTTAACATTTTGGGGTTATTTGTTTGTTTTGTATCTTAATGATATAAAATGCAGTAGTTAAAGAATCCACTTGCAAGAGATGCAGAAGACCCAGGTTCAATCCCTGGATTGGGAAGATCCCCTGGAGGAGGAAATGGCAACACACTCCAGTATTCTTGCTTGAAAAATGGACAGAGGAGCCTGATGGGCTACAGTCCAAAAGTTTGCAGAGTCGGGCACAACTGAATGACTGAGTACCACAACCTATCTGCATGAGTGTCATGGTTTTCATTTTTTGGTTTTTTTTTCCCACTACACTGGGTCTTTGTTGCTGCAAGGGCTTACTCTAGTTGCAGGGAGCAGGAACTACTCTGTTGTTGCAGTACATGGGCTTCTTACTGTTCTGGCTTCTCTTGTTGCAGAGCACAGACTTCAGGACTCACAGACTTCAATAGTTGTGGTACATGGGCTTAGTTGCTCTGGGGTGTATGGAATCTTCCCAGACCAGGGATTGAATTCATGTCTCTTGCATTGGCAGGTGAATTCTTAAACATTGGATCACCAGAGAAGCCCCATGGTTTTCCTTTTTAGTTAGTATTTACAAAACACTCATCTGTGAAATAGGGCAATAGCAGTGATGACCTCAAGGGATCATTTTAATGATCAAATACAATATCCACCTGTATTGACGCTCTTCGCCACATTCTTCATGACACAGACTGTGACCTTATGGAAACTTAAGTCAGGCCATGTTGCTCCCTGACTCGGAGTGCTGAAGTGGTTCCCAGCCCACCAAGTCCACATGCTCCCATGACCCCTCACTGTCCCGCACACTCTTCCTTTGTGAATCCTTTCCAGCTGCATGCTCCTCTTTGCTGTTCTGCAAACACTCAAGGATGCTCCTGATTTCAGACCTTGGCACATGTTTTTCCCTTTACCTGGGTACCCTGCCCTCAGTCATCCAGGTAGTTAATCATTCACATCCTTCAGGTCTTGACTCAGCTCTCATGTTCACAGAAAGCCTCTTGTAGCTACCCATCTAGGACCTCAATCCACTCACCTCCCCCAAACGATACTTCCAATTCTTTGTCCTCCTCCATTCTCCTTAGTGCTGACCCCTTCCCGACAATCTGAATACAGTCCTAATATATTACATTCATTTCCTGCCTCTCCCACTAGCATGTAAGCTCCATGAGGGGGAGAATTTTTGTCCATTTGTTCAAGACTATGTCCCCAGTGCCTACAGTGGTGCCTTGCACAGACTTGTTGTTGTTTAGTCTCTAAGTTGCGTCTGACTCTTTGTGACCCAGTGGACTGTAGCCCGCCAGGCTTCTCTGTCCATGGGATTTCCCAGGCAAGAACACTGGAGTGGGTTGCCATTTACTTCTCTGCCCAGGGATCAAACCTTTGTCTCCTGCATTGTCAGGCAGATTCTTAATCACTGAGCCACCAGCAGACCCACTCCAGTACTCTTGCCTAGAAACTCACGTCGACTTATCTACTAAACAACAACATGCCTTGCACACAGTGGCTCTCCATAAATGGAGGCTCTGAGATAACTCATATAAAGTGCTTAGTCCAATGCTTGGCATATATTGACAGGAAGGGCCCCCAAATATCACCTCCTCATCTTGTTTATTTTAAATGATCACCTGTATCACTTGTAAATAAACAGGATGAGGAGAGGAGCATCAGTCTGCAAGGAGATTGGGAGAAGTAGATTTCTAAAGAAATGAGGAAGAACACAAGTCAGGAGCACTTTCAGGAAAACCTAAGGGATGAGAACCATCAAAGGAAAACCTAGAGCTGCAGTTGTCCTAATCAAGGGTCATGTCCCACCCAGTGCTGTCTTCTAAAGTCAAAACCATAAATTTGTAAGAGTATCCAATCATTGTGGGTGTGGGAGGGGGAATGTCGAGGAAAGACATCAGAAAGACGATTTGAGTCCACTTCTTGCATTTTTTCAGCCACACTCAAGTAATTTAGGAAAATTGGCGCAAATAAATGGAGATTGCTTTGCACTGAAGTGCTTGATTGCAGGAGTGAAAGATAATTCTTCCTTGGTTAAGAGCTATTGATATGAAGGTCAGCCAATGCAGATGAGGGTGACGGATTTCTGTGACAGTCTTCCGAGTGGCACCGATGCTGGCGTTTCCCATCTCCTCGTGTGGCACCACACTGCGTGTAAGTGCCATGCTTGTAAAACGTCAGGTCCATTAGCCAGCTGCCCTAAAAGCAGATCATCATTCCAGTCCTGGCAACCCGACTTTCGAGAAGCATGTTCAGTTTGTATTGATTTAAATTGGAGCCACAAACTGAATTTTGTTCATAAGGTAGTTTGGAAACCAACAGAATTTTTTAAATCTCTCTTTCAATTAATTCCTCTGCTAATTAGTTTTAGCTTTAATTGATTTTGAGACCCATTTTGAGACACTTAACACTGGCAGGCAGCCACTTCCCTTTCATCTCCTTTAGAGAACTCATCCAATTAAAAATACATTATAGCATTTTCATGTAAAGAAATTGGGTGCCATTTTGTTTTTTAAAAGCCCTGGACCTTAACCACGATGGCTATGTTACATTAGAATGAGTTTCTGAATTTTCTCCAGCTCAGCTATTCTTTCTCTTGCTAGATGATGGATCCAGAAACAGAACCTCATCCTCTGGCCCCACCAGCCAGAATTTTTACTCTTCCATTGATGCCAATAGCATCACTTTCCCTGCGAATTGTATTATGGGCATTCTAACCTCCAGAGAAGGAGTATTTATTCATTTTTCAGATGCTACATCCGTCTTTCACCAAATACACATTAAAGGACACTATAGCCTAGGCCCTGTGTAGGCCCATGCTAAGACAGTAATCATCAGCTTTTTTTTTTTTTTTTTTTTTGTGCACATTAGTTTTTTTTTAATTTAATTTTATTTAACTTTACAGTATTGTATTGGTTTTGCCATATATCAAAATGAATCTGCCACAGGTATACATGTGTTCCCCATCCTGAACCCTCCTCCCTCCTCCCTCCCCATACCATCCCTCTGGGTCGTCCCAGTGCACCAGCCCCAAGCATCCAGTATCGTGCATCGAACCTGGACTGGCGACTCGTTTCATATATGATATTATACATATTTCAATGGCATTCTCCCAAATCATCCCCCCCTCTCATCAGCTTCTTAAGGTTACTATTACATTTGTGGCTTCATATTACATGCCAATGAAACAATGCTGGTCTGGGAACTGGGGATCCACCAGGAAAAACAAATCAAAAATTCCTGTCTTCATGCAACTTCCATTCTAGTGGAGAGAGTATGGACTTTGAAAACAAAAAGAATTAAAATGCATAGTCTGTAAAATTGTGATGCATGCTATGGGGAAAATATAATAAAACAGGAGAGGAGGCTAAAGACGGGGAGGAAACAGGTCATTTAAATAGGGAGTTCAGGAAGACCACAACAAAACTGAGACTCTGTGGGGAGAAGAGCACTTCAATGTGGGAACAGCCAGTGCTAAGTGAGACTGTTTTGCAAGAAGACATTTCAGGGAAGAAAATGTTAATAGCATCCTCACTGGTCAGGACTCTCAAACTGACAAAAACTCCTACCAGGTTAAGGGGGCGAAAAAAGGAATCTTTAGTTTGTCTCTTGTAGATGGGGAGCTCATGGGTGGAGCTGGCTTTAGGAGTTCTAAACACAGAAATACACACCATTCCCAGTCTCTCTTACATCCTGATATCTGCAGCAGGCAGACACAGTACAGCGTTTATCAAACTCCTGCTGCATCAATATCACCAAGGACTTGTCTGAAGCCCTCAAAGCTTCTGATTCCACAGGTCTGGGATGGATCCAAGAATTTGCTTTTCTGGTAAGTGTCCAGGTGCTACTCATGCTAGGGGTCCAGGGGCCACCCTTTGAGCACCACTGTGTTAGAGGACACCTATATATTTTTTTTATTACTGTATTTTTATAATGTTTTCAAGGTTCATCCAGGGTTGTAGCATGTGTCAGTACTTCATTCCTTTTTTTCATTTTTTTACTTATTTTATTTTTTGCCACCCTGGGTCCTCATTGCGGCTCAGGCTTTTCTGTATTTGTAGCGAGCAGGACTGCTCTTCATTGAAGTGCTTGGACTTCTCATTGCACTGGCTTCTTCTGTTATGGAGCACAGGCTCCAGGCACATGGACTTCAGTAGCTGTGGCTCCCAAGCTCTAGGGTCCAGGCTGAGTAGTTGTGGCACATGGGCTTAGCTGCTCCTTGGCATGTGACATCTTCCCCAATCAGGGATCAAACCCAAGTCCCCTGCATTGTCAAGCAGATTCTTCATCTACTGTACCACCAAGGAAGTTCAACACATACATTTTTAAAACCAACAAGTGGAAGAATAAGTGTGCTATCTGAAAACGTGGTGATGACAATGTGAGAAATAGTTCAAAGAGCAAAAAGAGGTTTGTCTTAGGGAAGATGGAATCAGGAGTGAGAGAGGAGGGGCAGAAGGCTGCTAATGTCTGTTATAAGACTTATGGGTACTGTTGGGCTTTTGAAAACTCCATATATGTACTATTTGATAAAAATAAAAGATGGATTTTCAGAAAAAAAATATACCTGAAAAGACGGCACTCGCCATTAGGCAGTAGATGGTTCCTGGTGTGCATTCTTGAAGTGTGGTAATATATTATGAGGTCACCCTCCAGGTGGATCCTGGTCCCACAGTGACCCCAGCTGGATGGTCTTCCTGGGTGCTTCCTGAGACTTGGGGGCCTCATCACTGCCTGCAGAGGGGCACAGGCTCTTTTCCTACTGCTGAACTCAGTTTATTCACAAGCAGGAGAAAGAAATGCTTGGCTTTATTGTTGTATGGAAGCATATACATTACCTTAAGTATAATAGATTCCCAGTGGGAATTTGCTGTATGATGCAGGGAAATCAAACCCATGTTCTGTGACAACCTAGAGGGGTAGGATGGGGTAGAGTGGGAAGGAGGTTTAAGAGGGAGGGGACGTATATATACCTATGGCTGATTCATGTTGATGTACGGCAGAAACCAACACAATTTTGTAAGGCAATTATCCTTGAATTAATTATTTGTTGTTGTTCGTTGCTCTATCCTGTCTGACTCTTTGCGACCCCATAGACTGCAGCATAGCAGGCTTCTTTGTCCTTCACTATCTCCCAGAGTTTGCTCAAACTCATATCCATTGAGTTGGTGATGCCATCCAACCATTTCATCTTCTTTTGCCCTCCTCTCCTCCTGCCCTCAATCCTTTCCAGCATCAGGGTCTTTTCCAGTGAGTTGGCTCTTTGCATCAGGTGCCAAAGTATTGGAGCTTCAGCTTCAGCATCAATCCTCCCAATGAATATTCAGGGTTGATTTTCTTTAGGATTTACTGGTTTCATCTCCTTGCTGTCCAAGGGACTCTCAAGAGTCTTCTCCAGCACCACAGTTTAAAAGCATCAATTCATCAGCGCTCAGCCTTCTTTATGGTCCAACTGTCACATCTGTACATGACTACTGGAGAAACCATAGCTTTGACTATATGGACCTTTGTCAGCAAAGTAATGTCTCTGCTTTTTAATACTCTCTCTAGGTTGGTCATAGCTTTTCTTCCAAGGAGCAAGCATCTTTCAATTTCATGGCTGCAGTCACTGTCTACAGTGACTTTGGAGCCCAAGAAAATAAAGTCTGTCACTGTTTCCATTTTTTCCCCAATTAAAAATAAATAATTAAAAAAAAAGAATACAGGCAAGACGAATTTCAATGGCTATCCCTGTAAAAATATATTATCTAATTTAATGCTCAATAGGGGGTCACCAGTTCACGTGGTCCTGGGGCTGATCAGGGAAGAAAGTGAGCACCGGGCTGATGTGAGGCCATGAGGTTGGTGGAGCCAGGGGTATGCGGTGGCACCTGTGGCCCATCAGAGAGGAAGCTAAGGTCCAGCCCTGCCTGACTGTGCCCTTTGGACCACAGTCCCCATTAAAGGGATGAGAAAACTGAGACAAAGGTATTACAGGAAGGAGGACCCCCTTCCAGGGCCTGAGAGTGGGCTCATGTCTAACACTCAGAAATGAATTGTCTGAGGGGACACACGTGCTGAAAGAGCAAGAGACTTTACTGGGAGGGGGTGCCCGGGAGGAGAGCAGGAGGGTCAGGGAACCCAGGAGGACTGCTCTGCCACATGGCTCACAGTGTCGGGTTTTATGGTGATGGGATTAGTTTCCAGGTTGTCTTTGGCCAGTCACTCTGACTCAGGGTTCTTCCTGGTGGCGCCCTCATTGCTCAGTGAGGATGCATTTCAGCAAGAAGGATTCTGGGGGGTTGGTAGGACAGGTGGCATCTCCTTTTGACCTTTCCTGAATTCTTCTGGTTGGTGGTGGCTTGTTAGTTCCAGGTTCCTTATCAGAACCTCCTGTCATGAAATAACTCTTGCAAATGGTTACTATGGTACCTGGCTAGGTTGGGTGGTTTCAGTCAGTGTTTTCTCTAACACTATTGTTCTCTAGGGTACAGCTAGAGTGCCTGACGACAGAGTGGAACTCGAAGAGGGATGACTAAGGGATGAGTCATAGCTCCAGGCTGGAGACTATGCCTCTCAGCTGGCCCCTGCCTTGCCTTTACCCTGATGTTCTTTCTCACCACTCCTCATGATTGGCCCTGGGTAGGCAGGGTGGAAGAAGAGTAGGGGCACAGAGAAGAAGGTATGATGGGGATGGTTTTAGTAGCTTCTCAGAGCTTTGGGCAGCCTTCTTTATCCTTGGGTGAATTTTCTGTATGTCTGCTCACCATGAGAAGATAAGACCTCCAGAATGCAGTTCAGAGTGTGGTTTCTTAGTAGTGTGGGATACTGTGTTGTATAATAAGAAATATATATTTGGTTTTCAGCCTGTTTTGTTTTCTGGCACCGAGCTTCTAAAACCCTTGGAATTTCCTGTGATAAGGGCAGAATGTATCTCTTATTGTGTTAATAAAGTGACTTTGGAAGCATCTGAGAATGGGGTTGGTTACCAAAGGGACAAGTCAGGTGATTAGAGGGTGACCTCTGGGGAAGGAAGTAGGGCTGGAGGTTGAATCAATCACCAGTGGCAAATGATTTATTCAAACATACCTGTGTAATGAAGCCTCCATAAAAATCCAAAAGGAGGGGGTTTGAGAGCTTCTGGGCTGGTTAACACATGGGGGTTTGGGGAGGAGGCCTGGAAGCTGTGTCCCTTTTCCCCATGCCTTGCTGTATATACCTCTTGCATCTGGCTGTTCCTGAGTTACATCCTTTTATAAAAACCAGTGATCTAGTGAGTAAAAGGCTTCTCTGAGTTCTCTGACCTGCTCTAGGAAATTAATCAAACCCAAGTTGGAGTTATTGGAATGTCTGACCTCAGCCAGTTGATCAGAAGCACAAGTGACAATTGGACTTGTGATTGTCTTCTGAACTGGGGGGTCAGGTGCAGTCTTGTAGGACTAAGCCCTTAACCTATAGGCTCCATCTCCAGGTAGATAGTGTTAGAATCGAGTTGAATTGAAGGGCTCCCAGCTGGTGTCAGGGAATTGCTTGATGGTATAGGGTAACACCCCCCACCCTGCCACACTGGAATTGGGTGCAGAACCCCTTATAGGGTGACAGTTTGCCCAGGGCTTAGGTGGGGCCCAGGACATGGGATCTTAAGAAAGCCCTGGGCAAGCCAGGGCAATTTGGTCACCCTATTAGATATAATCATGAGTGTGTCCTAAGAACAACTCCCAAGTTGTCCTTGTAACAGTATATAAACAATTAGAATACAAACTAATTCAATGAATATTTACTAGGCATCTATTCTGTGCTAGGGACTAAGTAGTAGGGATAGGGTACTGAAAAACATAGACAAAAATGTCTAATTATACCAAATAAAGTATGGTCTAGCCACGTCACAGAGTATTATACAACCGAAAGATAAACTGCTAAGGGAGAACGTTCAGTTACATCCTGGATGCTTATAAGATAATAACGCAAGAAAATATATGCAGTGGACATTTGGGTTTTGGCTGCCCAGTATTTCTCCTCTCTCTCTTTCAAAGCAATTCATTTACTTATTGGCTGCTCTGGGTCTTCATTGCTGCTCTCAGGCTTTCTCTAGTTGTGGCCCATGGGCTCTAGAACACAGGCTCAGTAGTTGTGGTGCCTGGGCTTAGCTTCTCCAAAGCATGTGGAATCTTCCCAGACTAGAGATAGAATCCCTGTTCCTTTCATTGGCAACAGGATTCTTAACCCCTGAACCACCAAGGAAGTCCTTTCCTCTCTCTTCTACTGGTGATCACCTTGGCTTTTGCAACTTCCCTGCCCCCACCCCAGTGACATGGGATGGGACCTGTCATTCAGAGTGAGCATTTATATGTAAAGCCACCATGTAGGTTGTTTTAGCAGGGCATTGCACCCTCCTAGATTCCAATGTGAAGATGCTTCCAAGGATTATGTTGTGAAAAACCTGGAAAATTATACTAGCAGTCCAAGCATGTGGTCTAGCTAGGCCAGTCAGACCTCCAGAAACTCATATCTTGAGTGGAGTGCTGTAATGCCAGGAAATGACTGGAACTGAGTCTTCCCAATGGAAACACTGTGAAAAATTTGTCCTGTTACCTAGATTCCAAGATTCACCTGACCCCCAGCCTCCTCACGGCCTGATTGTTCAGATTAGTATTTGATCTTCGAGCCTTCTCGGTGTCTTTCCAATAGGTTCTTTTTTCTTGCAAAGGTCAGAGTTGTTTCTGTTACTTATAACAACAAAATTCTGATGGCTTCCTTGTTGAAATGATATGTATAAAATTATTCCATTTATATAAAAATTATGCTTGTGTGCTAAGTTGCTTCAGTTGTGTCCAGCTCTTTGTGACCCTATGGGCTACAGCCCACCAGGCTCCTCTATCTATGGGATTTTCCAGGCAAGAATATTGGAGTGGGTTACCATTTCTGACTCTAATATATATATTATATTATACATATAATATTATATATATATATATATATAATATTATACATTACACCTACACTCTTGGGTTTGCCAAAAAGTTTGTTCATGTTTCGTTGTACCATCTTAGAGAAAAACATGAACAACTTTTTGACCAACCCAATACATGTGTATATATGAATATGTGTGTGTGACTAAAAAAACCCAGTTCTCTGGGTACTCAGATCATAGATGACTTCTATTTTCTCTTTGATTGACTGTATCTTCTAAAGTTTCTATAAGGATCATGTACTACTTTTTAACAGGAAAATTAAAGTCTGCACATAGCTTATACCTAACAGAGACCATAGGGATTTTGAGCCAATGCTCCATTTATAAATAAATAAATGTAAATAAAGTTATTAACAAATTTACATTTTCCTAGAGGGTTCTCAAGTCATGGTACTGCAAATGCCTGTTGACAGGTGGTTGAGGATTTGAATATTAGCCATTTCTCTGCATCATGATCAACAAAACGACCTTAGTTTTATACATCTCTGAATCTATCACTTTAACTAGAAAAGGGTAAGAGAGGGGGAATAATCTATATTCTTATCTTTTTTCCAAATTGAGAAACGGAAAAAGAATTAGTGAAACTATATATATATATGCACACACACACACACACACACACACACACATATACAGGGGTCTAGTTTTTGAACAATAACCAAAGTTGAGCAAATCAAGGTCTCATATAATTTTCTCAAAGTATTTGGAGCTTTTAGCCTAGAGATAAAGCAGGCTAAGGGTGATTAAGTTATGTTTTTTTACATTTATAAAAGGTCCTGTAGGCTGAATGCAGATCTGTCATATAGTCTTCAATGAACAAATGAGAGAATCAGGTTTACATGCCAACCCAGGAGATCAGGATTGGCTGTGAAGAAGGATGTTTATTTAGTTGAACACATATTTACTGGAACTTCTCAAGTGGTGCTAGTGGTAAAGAATCTGCCTGCCAATGCAGGAAGTGTAAGAGACGTGGATTTGATCCCTGGGTCAGGAAGATGCCCTGGAGGAGGGCAGGGCAACCCACTCCAGAATTCTTGCCTGGAGAATCCCATGGACAGAGGACCTTGACGGGTTACTGTCCACAGGGTCTCAAAGAGTCGGACACGACCAAGTGACTTGGCACACGTGCATATTTACTGTGGGTGTTTTGAGTGTTGAATTCTGCGCTACGCTGTAAGGAATTCAAAAGAAAATAGACATCAGGGTCCTATTTCTTGAAGCAACTTTAATTGGTATTGGGGAGACAAAATGAAAAAACATGTGAAATAAAGGACAAATCAAACCATTTACATCACCAAGGGCCAGGATATGTGGTGTAAATGATAAAGATACTGGACAGGAGTCAGGAGTGATCCAGGGAAGATACATGGCTGTGAGCCCTGAGACCAGCCTTGGAGTATGAGAAGGACCCAAATAAATGCACAAAAGTCTTAGAAAGGAGGTTAGGGCAGAAGTTTCAAAGTGAAGGCCCAGATTCAGCCCAGAACCAGGCCACAGTTGTTTGTTTTTTTTTTTCAACTTAAATGATCTACCAAAATTTAAAAATTGGTGTGATATGTATTACTACAATTGCCAGGTTTTCTTAAAATAGTGCAAAAATCCAATAATTCCAGTACACTTTGTCACAGGGTGAGATGGAGAAGCAGTTGCCCTCTAATTTGCCACAGTCACCACCATTCCCAAGGCTTCCCATGTGGCACTAGTGGTAAAGAACCTGCCTGCCAATGCAGGAGATGTAAGAGACTTGGGTTTGATCCCTGGGCTGGGAAGATCCCCTGGAGTAGGAAATGGCACCCCACTCCAGTATTCTTGCCAGGTGAATCCCATGGACAGAGGAGCCTGGCAGGCTATTGTCCATAGGGTGGCAAAGAGTTGGACATGACTGAGCGGCTCAGCAGCAGCAGCCACCATTCCCAAGGTTTCCCCAAATGAGGCTAAAAGGTTATTTGCCCTTAAGCATCTTGTACTACTTTCTTTTTTCATTTTTGCCTTCTAGCTCCCTGTAGACTTTTGAGTTTGAGACCTTAGAATGAAAGAAATAGCCCTAGAGTAGAAATTAGCAGGACACATTCAGGGTCGGAGAGGAGATTGGTGTAAGGCCAGATCAGAACAGCAGATCAAAGCCAGCCTGGCCTGCCAGGCTAAAGAACACGGATCTTGTGGACTAGACATTAGGGGTTGTGAATTGTTAAATGGTAACAAGAACACACTGGAGGATAAGGATGAGGATGAGTCTCATTGCCCCTCTGGGTCTAGCTGACACCAGCACCCACTTTGAAGTCAAACACAGATGGATTCAAACTATGATCACACATGACCTTGAGAAAAGTGTTTAAGTGCTCTGAATCTTTTCCAAACCTTATAAAATGGTGATAAGAATGATGCCTAACAATATTATCATGAGAATTAAGCAAAATAAGCTGTAGTAACTTGATGGCACAGAGCCTGGCTCTGAATAATCTCTGTCTTCATTATCATCATTGTCAGCATTAATATTATAATTGTCTACTTAAAAATATGTACAATGAGAGAGTCGCAAATTGAGTTTTATTTGGGGCAGAATGATTGCTGTAACCTGTGAAATAGCACCTCAGATAGCCCTGAGAAATTGTTCCAAAGAGGTAAGGGGAAAAGACAGTCTACATGTGGTTTAGGGAAAGGGTGAGTACATGCAATCAAGCATATATTTTCCCAGCAGATTTCTACTAGTCTCATGAAGCTTTTGCTAGTCATAAGGAGTCATCACCATGAAGGATTTTAGTGCTTTTCTAAATATGAGGAGATACAATAACTGGACTCATGAAATCAGCTCCTGAAAATATCTATCTGAAGACCTGTCCTGCCAGTTTTTCCCTATTGATAGAGTACCTCATTGCTCTCCATCCTGAACTCCTTTCAGGGGTTGTTGAAGGTCATCAGCTGCAGCAGCACATGACTTAATCCTTGTAGAGTTAGATGGCAAATGCCCATGGCAAGTGCCAATTTGTAGTTGACATAATACAGAATGGTCTAGAATAGTGGCTACCATGGGGGAGGGAATTTGCCCCCCTGAGCACTTGTGGCAATGTCCAGAGTTATTTTTTTGGTCATCATTCCATGAATTGGGAGGGGCTCAGGAAGTGGTACCACTAGCATCTAGCAAGGAGAGGCCAGGGATGCTACTAAACATCCTACAATGTACAAGACAGCCCCCACTACAAAGAATGATCCAGCCCCAGGTGTCCATAGTGTGGACAGAGAAAGCCTATCTAGAACAATTGTTACCTAGAACCAACTTCACAGAATCACCCAGCAAATGTGCTGAGGACACAGATTCCTAGCCCTTCCTCCCAAGATGCTGGGTCAGCCCATCTGGAAGCTGGCCCTAGCAAAGTTCCCCAGAGTTCCACTCGTTAGCCATGTTTGGCAGTCATGGACCTAAAGGCAGCGGGTTTTCATGCACTCTGGTGTCTCCCAAGAACAGGTGTCCTGTGGACACTGAGGCATGCCTCTCAGGCAGAGGTGTCTGTGGTCCACTGGGAGGGACAAGCTTAGCCTGGTTTGACTTAGTACATACATGAGACCTGTCTGTGAAAGAGGAGTGTATGACCTGACCAGAACCTGGCCTGGTTCTTCAAATGGGCAGCAGTCTTATTTTCTAAACCCTCAAAGTTCCATCAGCCTGCCTCAACCCAGAAGCTGCCTTCCTATTTTCAACAAATCTCTGATGAATAATATCAGACGCTTTTGCCATTTAACCAACCAGCCAAAAGGCATTGGAATAAGGGGAAAACTCCTTCCTCTCATTTGAAACTTAGGCTATTTTACCTATAAAATAATCAGAACCAAAGACTTGGCCATCATAAACAAAAGCACAGTCCATCATCTCTGAAAGGAAACACATGTGTTCCCCCAGACAAAGAACAGGTCATTTCATGATCTTTTCTAGGCTAACAGGAGGCACTCTTATGTCTGAGGCCCATCCCACACCACACTAAACACTGTGACCAGTGACTGGATCACATGTTAGATCCAATTGCTGATTTGCATATATTTTGTAAGAATTTTTATAACTTTTGAAGTTTTTGAAATTAGCTGGCTTCTAGAAGCCCATTTTAATTTAAGATTGGCTCTGATCACTTAGGGACTCATAATATACCCAGGAATTCTTCTAAAGCAGAAAATTTAAAAACTAAACATATAGATTATTTACAAATGCCACAAAAATTTTGAACACCAAATTGAATAGTTGGTGAAGTTTGGATAATGTGACATTTCATAGACATTGTGTATTTGTTTATTTCTCTTTTTCAGTTATATATATATGGGGCTCCCCAGGTGGCTCAATAGTAAAGAATCTGCCTGCTAATGTGGGAGATGCAGGAAACTCGGGTTCCATCCCTAGGTTGGGAAGATCCCCTGTAGAAGGAAATGGCAACCCACTCCAGTGTTCTTGCCTGGAAAATCCCATGGACAGAGGAGCCTGGTGAGCTACAGTCCATGGGGCTGCACAGGAGTCAGACATGACTTAGCGACTGAGCATAAATATACACATTCACAATATATTAAAGCCATGACATATTTTCAGGTTGCAGACATTTTTATACATCCCTGAAAAATCTCATAGGTCCTCTATTATATGCCTATAACAGATCTCACTGTGAAAGGAAAGTTTTACAGGTCTGTAGATGTGCAGGGTTATGTACATTTAGACACAGAAGCAGATCAGTAGCATTGTTTCCCCCTGTGGAAAAGGAGAGTCTTAAACATTTGTGTGTATAAATAGCAAAGTGCTGCCCAAGCTCCTACTGGCCCCATAGGTAGAGGAAAGAAAATAATAGAGTCTTCTCAAAGTCAAGCTAAGTGAAGCTTCCTGATTCTGAATTCATTCACTACAATAAAATTGATTACTTTCGACTCTGAGCGCTATAAAAGTACCAATATAGTTCTAAGCTACTACTGTGAAACCCATGTTTCTAATCTAAACCTAATCTACTACTTGTGTGTGCTTTATGCTTCAGGGCTCATAAAGTACTTTTCACATATTATAACCAGAAATAATTTATTCATCCATTCATTAATTCATTCAACAAACTATTATTACATTCTTAACATATAAGAAAAAAAAGTGAGCCAAAAAGACATGATTCCCTGGTTCATGACACAAACACATTTTAATCAAACAAACAAATAAGTGAAAAATTACAGCCAGACAGATATTACAAGATAAGAAAATTGCAGACCTACCTATTAAAAGGGATAATACATCATGGCTGATTGGGATTTATCCCAGAAATGCAAAGTGTATTTAACCAACAAAAATCAATTAAGAAATTCATGGTATTAACAAATGAAAAGAAAATATGACACAATTATTTTTACTAGATGGAGAAAAAGCATTTTACTAAATTTAACACCTAGTTATAAATGAAATATACTTTGCAAATTTAGGAATAGAAATAAATTTTATCAATCTGTCATAGAGTATCTATGAAAATTTAGTGGTAAGCAGCATACTTACTGTTGTAATATTGAGCATTTTCCCCCTAAATTTGGAGATTAGTCAAGCAGTATCTGTTCACATCTTTATGGGAAGTCCTAGCCAGTACAAGAAGGCAGGAAAATAAAATAAAGGCACCACAATTAGGGAGGAAGAAGTAAAACTGTCTTTGCGGATGATCTAATTTTGTATGTAGAAAGTTACAAGGAATTTACCAAGAACTCTACTAGACCTAATAAGTGAATTTATCACTGTCACAATTTGTGACATTTTAATTAATTAATTAAAATAGCATCCAAACCCACAAAAATACTCAGGAATACTGTTTTTTAATGCCAAGATTTTTACATCAAAATGTAAAAACTCATGGATAGAAATTAAAGAACAAAATAAGTATAGATACATATTACTCAGTATTACAAAAGTATCAGTTTTCCCACAATTGGTCTGTAAATTCTAGTCATTCTAATCAAAATCTTAGCTGGCTTTTTTTTTCCCCCAGGGAATGAGTAAGATGATTATACTTAGAAATTCAAAAGACAAAGAATTGCTAAAATAATATTAAATAAAGCAAGGAGTATATGTACTCTCTACAAGTTCAAAATGCACCTTTAAAGTTATAGCGACTGGGGCATTCTGGGTAGTCAAGTGGCAAAGAATTCGCCTTCCAATACAGCGGGTGTGGTTCAATCCCTGGTTAGAGAACTAAGATCCCACATACCTCTCAGCCAAAAAGAACACACAAAAAAAGGAAGCAATATTGTAACAAATTTAATAGAAACTTTTCAAATGGTCCACATAAAAAATTTTTTTAATAAAATATAAACTTATGGTGATCAAGATAGTGTGACATTTTAAGACTGGAGACTCAGGAATATAAATAGATACACACATATATGGTTGACAAGAATGCCAAACCATTTCAAGGGGAAAAGGAAAATTTTCTCAAGAAAAAGGGCCAAAACAACTGGATATCTTGGGCAGGGGGTACAGCTTTAATCCCTGCCTTATACTATACACAAAAATTAATTTGTGATAGATTATAAATATTAGTCCTTACTCATTGGAAGGAAAGTTATGACCAACCTAGATAGCATATTAAAAAGCAGAGACATTACTTTGTCAACAAAGGTCCATCTAGTCAAGGCTATGGTTTTTCCAGTGGTCATGTATGGATATGAGAGTTGGACTGTGAAGAAAGCTGAGCTCTGAAGAATTGATGCTTTTGAACTGTGGTGTTGGAGAAGACTCTTGAGAGTCCCTTGGACTGCAAGGAGATCCAGCAGTCCATCCTAAAGGGGATCAGTCCTGGGTGTTCATCAGAAGGACTGATGTTGAAGCTGAGACTCCAATACTTTGGCCACCTGATGCGGAGAGCTGACTCATTTGAAAAGACCTTGATGCTGGGAAAGATTGAGGGCAGGAGGAGAAGGGGACAATAGAGGATGAGATGGTTGGATGGCATCACCGACTCAATGAACATGAGTTTGGGTGAACTCCAGGAGTTGGTAATGGACAGGGAGGCCTGGCATGCTGCAGTTCATTTGCAAAGCGCTGGGTATGACTGAGCAGCTGAACTGAACTGATAAATGTTACTCAGTCATGTCCAACTCTGAGACCCCATGCACTATAGCACACTAGGCTCCTTTGTTCATGGAATGCTCCAGGCAAGAATACTGGAGTGGGTAGCCATTCACTTCTCCAGGGAATCTTCCCCATCCAGGGATCGAACCCAGGTCTCCCACATTGAAGGCAAATTCTTTATTATCTGAGCCTCCAGAGAAGCCCAAACCTAATAATATAAATGACACAAACTATAAAATTTTTATAAGAGAACATGGGGGAATATTTTCGCAACCTCAAGTTAGGCGAAGATTTCTTGGATAGAGCATAGAAAGCACAAAACATGAAAGAAGATTGATAAATTAGACTTAAAATTGTTCTTTTATCGAAAGAGATAAGAGATGTTCTCTTACCATTAAGGGGGGCTTCCCTGGGGGTCCAGTGGTTAAGACTCCATGCTTCCAATTCAGGGGCACAGGTTCAAGCCCAGGTCAGGGAACTAAGGTCCCTCATGATGAATAGCATGGCCAAAAAAAGTAAAAATAAATAAAATAACAATAACAAAATAATTTTTAAAAAGACACCATTAAGAAAATGCAAAGACAGTCCATAAGCTGAAAGGAAAACTTCACAATGTCTCTAACAAAAGACTTGTATCTAGAATATGTAAGAAAATTCTATAAATCAGTAATAAAAAGACAACTCAATTTTTAAAGAGGGGTCAAACACTTGAATAGACAGCTAATAGTTCATACAAGAAGGTATATAAATGATCAATAAAGATGTGATAATGTGTTCAGCATCTGTGCTCAATATCAGTAGGAAAATTGCAAATTTAAGCCAAAATGAGACACCACTTCCCACCTACAGATAGTGAAACTGACACAGAAAGGAGGCTCTGCCTCCAGGAGGTCCTTCAGTGAAGTGCTCACAGAGCTCACACAGGATTCTAAGTCTTGCCTCATAGCCCATGATTTATCTTACATGATATTTCCTCCACAAAGAAGCAACTACCTCTCAATAGATCTCCAAGATGACATCCTGGCTCCAGAAAGCCCTGGAGTGAAACTCCAGGGAGCCATGGTTGCATTTTTAAAGGAAATCAATTTGGTGCCCATAAAAGTCCTCATTATCCTGCTAAGGTTGGCAATTGGGAACTCTGAAATAGCTGGAATCTCTATAAACTACTCCTGGCAAGCATCCACCTTAGCCTGGTAGACAGAGAGAAAATCATCTGCCTAATGTCGAGACAATGTTTAAACATCCCCATCGCCCACCTCATGGGTAGAAGGACATTTCAAGGGTCTGAGTAGGTGTAAGCTCACACCCACTCACCCTCTGGCCATGAGTCATTTTCCCTCTAAGGGAGGAATCTCAATCCAAAACAAGGTACTGCTCAGATTTTTATTTTCTCATCTGCTACACAGAACAGTAGTAACGTAGAGAATTGTGGTTTTCTGTTCCTGGACATCTAACAATGAATTTCTCAATGTTGTCCTAATGAAAAACAGTATATCAAAAAGCTGTCTTCCTTTTGTATTCTGAACTCTGTCCTTCTAGAGGAGTCCTTCTAGAGGAGTCTAGGGGTGTCAGGCCAATTTCAGAAGGCCAATTTTGGCCAACAGCTGGCTTTTTTAAAATTTATGACCCTCTAGCTAAGAATGGATTACTCAGGTGATGCTAGTTGTAAAGAATCCACCTGCCAATGCGGGAGATGCAAGCTACGTGTGTTTGATCCCTGGGTCGGGAAGATCCCCTGGAGTAGAAAATGGCAACCCACTCCAATATTCTTGCCTGGAAAATTCCACAGGCACAGGAGCTTGGTGAGCTACAGTCCATGGGGCTTGATGACTGAGCACAAGCTAAGAATGGTTTTTACATTTTTAAAGGCTTGTTTAAAGAAAAGATAAATAAGTGACAGAGACCATATGTGGCCTGATGCTGCTGATGCTGCTAAGTCACTTCAGTCATGTCCCACTCTGTGCGACCCCATAGATGGCAGCCCACCAGGCTCCCCCGTCCCTGGGATTCTCCAGGCAAGAACACTGGAGTGGGTTGCCATTTCCTTCTCCAATGCATGAAAGTAAAAAGTGAAAGTAAAGTCGCTCAGTCGTGTCCGACTCTTAATGACCCCATGGACTGCAGCCCACCAGGCTCCTCCTTCCATGGGATTTTCCAGGCAAGACTACTGGAGTGGGTCACCATTGCCTTCTTCGATATGTGGCCTACAAAGCCTAAAATAGTCACCGGTCCATTACAGAAAAATTTTGCTGCTCCCTGATCTAGATAATATTAATAATAGTGTGCTCAGTTCAGTTCAGTTCAGTCGCTCAGTCATGTCTGACTCTTTGCAACCCCATGAATTGTAGCACGCCAGGCCTCCCTGTCCATCACCAACTCCCAGAGTTCACTCAGACTCACGTCCATCAAGTCAGTGATGCCATCCAGCCATCTCATCCTGTCGTCCCCTTCTCCTCCTGCCCTCAATCCCTCCCAGCATCAGAGTCTTTTCCAATGAGTCAACTCTTTGCATGAGGTGGCCAAAGTACTGGAGTTTCAGCTTCAGCATCATTCCTTCCAAATAAATCCCAGGGCTGAGCTCCTTCAGAATGGACTGGTTGGATCTCCTTGCAGTCCAAGGGACTCTCAAGAGTCTTCTCCAACACCACAGTTCAAAAGCATCAATTCTTTAGCACTCAACTTTCTTTACAGTCCAACTCTCACATCCATACATGACCACTGGAAAAACCATAGCCTTGACTAGATGGACCTTTGTTGGCAAAGTAATGTCTCTGCTTTTGAATATGCTGTCTAGGTTGGCCATAACTTTCCTTCCAAGGAGTAAGTGTCTTTTATTTTCATGGCTGCAATCACCATCTGCAGTGATTTGGGAGCCCCCCAAAATAAAGTCTGACACTGTTTCCACTGTTTCTCCAACTATTTGCCATGAAGTGATGGGACCAGATGCCATGATCTTAGTTTTCTGAATCTTGAGCTTTAAGCCAACTTTTTCACTCTCCTCTTTCACCTTCATCAAGAGGCTTTTTAGTTCCTCTTCACTTTCTGCCATAAGGGTGGTGTCATCTGCATATCTGAGGTTATTGATGTTTCTCCCAGCAATCTTGATTCCAGCTTGTGCTTCTTCCAGCCCAGCATTTCTCATGATGTACTCTGCATATAAGTTAAATAAGCAGGGTGACAGTATACAGCCTTGACGTAGTCCTTTTCCTATTTGGAACCAGTCTGTTGTTCCATGTCCAGTTCTACCTGTTGCATCCTGATCTGCACATAGGTTTCTCAAGAAGCAAGTCAGGTGGTCTGGTATTCCCATCTCTTTCAGAATTTTCCACAGTTTATTGTGATCCACACAGGCAAAGGCTTTGGCATAGTCAATAGTGTCTTACAAAAGAAAAAATATTTTCATGGCCAAATAACTTGGGGAACCAAATTACTGGTTCCCCAAATTGCTCTTACTGGATTAACACAACAAACAGGGTTTAGTAGTCTTTTGCAAATGCACACATTATCAGAGCCTTTATTAATAAACATTTTTAAATCTCAAAGAGAGGGATATAGTATGAAATGATTCCACTCTCCTTTTGCCTCAGAACCCCGTTCTTGTGGGAGGAGGTTCTGGAACTGCATTATACTAAGACTCCCTCTTCATTAGAGGTGTGTTTTTGCTTTGTATTTTGGCTGTGCTGGGTCTCGGTTGCAGGACATGGGGTTTTCAGTTGTGGCATGCAAGATCTTTAGTTGCCACATGCAAGGATCTAGTTCCCTGACCAGGGATCGCATCCAAGCCCCCTGCACTAGGAGCATGGTGTCTCAACTGCTGGACCACCAGGGAAGTCCCAGAGGTGTGTTCTTAACAAGACCAAGGAGTTTGGCTGGGCAGGGGCCTGCCATTGCCATTGACTGGCTGCACTTCAGAGCCAGAGAGCTTGTGGTAGAGTTCAGGCTCTAGAGTCTTACTGGGTTTGAAATTTCCTACACTTACTGCCTGTGGGACCTTAGGAAATGCACTTTACCTTTCTGTGCCTCAGTTTTCTTCACTGCAAAATGAAGTAAGCATGGCAACTGTCCCCCAGGGTCATGGCAACAATCACGTGAGATGACAATTGTAAAAATCATAGCAGGGAGGCTGGCATGTGTAAGCTCTGGAGAAATGGCAACTACTGCTGTCATTAATACTTATCTCTACAAGGCTCCCCAGTGGCTCAGTGATAAAGAATCCCCTTGCCATGCAGGAGACGCGAGTTCGATCCCTGGGTTGAGAAGATCCCCTGGAGGAGGAAATGACAACCCACTCCAGTACTCTTGCCTGGAAAATCCCAGGCAGAGGAGCCTGGCAAGCTGCAGTTCCATGGGGTCACAAAGAGTCAGACACAACAGACTGAGCAGAGCACAGCACATCTCTACAAGGAGAGTCGTGATGTCTGCCTAACAGAGATATTTAGCAAAATAATGTATGGGGAAGGGATTCATAATGAGGAAACAGTGTATTTTCTTAGTAAAATATGACTATGACCTTTCTAAGAAAAAGAAAGTTTCACTGGTTTAAAGGAAGTGTATAAGTTTCCTAGGGCTGCTGTAAGAAGAGACCACCAATGGAGTGATTTAAAATAAAGGTATTCTCTTGGAGTTCTGGAGGCCAGAAGTCTGAAATCAAGGCGGCAGCAGGGCCATGATCCCCGTGAAAGAGATAGTTGCTCAGCCATGTCCAATTCTCTGTGATCCTATGGACTGTAGCCCACCAGGCTCCTCTGTCCATGGAATTCTTCAGACCAGAATACTGGAGTGGGTTGCCATTCCCTTCTCTAGAGGATCTTCCTGACCCAGGGATCGAACCCAGTCTCCTGCACTAGAGGCAGTGTCTTTACCGTCCAAGCCATGAAGCCTCTGGGGAAGGACCCTTCCTGGCCTTTTCCAGCTTCCGGTGACTGCCTGCACTCGTGGGCTCATGGCAGCTCCGCTCCCATCTCTGCGTCCATTTTCAGACGGTGCTGTCCCTTGTGTCTGTCTTCATGTTGTCTTACCTCATCTTTTTTTCAGTGGGATTTATTCATTCATTTTTGCCTGCGTGGGTTCTCTGTTGCTGTGCATGGGCTTTTTCTAGTTGTGGTGCTGGGGGCTGCTCTCCAGTTGTGGCATGCAGGCTTCTCACCAATGTGGCTTCATTGTGGAGCTGAGGCTCTAGAGCACTGGCTCAGTAGTTGTGGCATATGGGCTTAGCTGCTCCAAGTCATGTGGGATCTTCCCAGACCAGGGATTGAACCTGTGTCCCCTACACTGGAAGGCATATTCTTAACCACTGGGCTACCAGGGAAGTCCATCTTTCCTCCACTTATAAAAAGACACCAGTCACATTGGATGAAGGACTCACCCTATTCCAATATGCTGCTGCTGCTGCTAAGTCACTTCAGTCGTGTCCGACTCTGTGTGACCCCATAGACAGCAGCCCACCAGGCTCCTCTGTCCCTGGGATTCTCCAGGCAAGAACACTGGAGTAGGTTGCCATTTCCTTCTCCAATGCGTGAAAGTGAAAAGTGAAAGTGAAGTCACTCAGTCGTGTCCGACTCCTAGCGACCCCATGGACTGCAGCCTACCAGGCTCCTCCGTCCATGGGATTTTCCAGGCAAGAGTACTGGAGTGGGGTGCCATTGCCTCCTCCAATTCCAATATGACCTCCTCTTAACTCATTACACCTGCAGTGATCCTTATTCCAAATAAGGTCACATTCGGAGGGTCCAGACTTAAGCATATCTTTGTAGGGAAACTCAACAGCTCAACAGCTCAACTTAATTCAACTCAACAGCAATGTTTTGCAACCTTGGCACCAATAATATTTGGGACAAGATAATTCCTTGTTGTGGGACCACCCTGTGCATGTAGGATGTTTAGTAACTTCCCTGGCCTCTACTAACCGATATCAGCAGCATCCCCCACCGCAGTCACAACAATCAAAAACGTCTCTAGATATTTCCAGATATCACTTAGCCCAGTTGAGAACTACTGGGTTAAAAATATGCTACTTTCTAGACCTGTGGTCCCCAAACTTCTTAACACCAGAGACCATTTTCACGGGAGACAATTTTTCCATGGACTGGGGCAGAGGCAGGGGTGGGGTATGGTTCAGGTGATAATGAGGTGATGGACAGCAGCAGAGGAAGCTTGGCTTGCTTGCCCTCTGCCCACCTCCAGCTGTGCGGCCTGGTTCCTAATTGGCTGCAGTACCAGGTGTCAGGGACCCCAACTCAAAACAAAAAGACTTACTCTGAGGAGAGACTGCAGAAGTGGCTAGCACTGCAGTTACATTGTAAAATCTAGCTTTTCTTCTTATGGCATATTGCTAATACTAATAACTAAAAATTTTGCATTGCTTAGCAGATCTTTTTGCTGAGATAAATTTCTCTACCTGGAGGACATAGTTATTATTGTTAGTTCATAAGCGAGTCGTCACTTAAAATGTAAATTGCTTGGAAGTCAACCAAATTTGGTGACATAATAATAAAAAGGAAAATCGATTTCTCTAGAAATACACATCTGTTCATTAGAGCTGCCTGTGAGTCCATTGCAGCTGTTCCCATTTAAAAGCTAAAGATCTAAACATAATCTTTTACAGTGGAAAGTTATAGAGAACATGTTCATGAAGTCTGTGGAAATGGTTTAGCAATTAAGTGTAGTTTATTTGGTGTATGTGACTGTTATGGAGCCCTCTGGATGTTCAAATGGAAAATTAAGTCTTGTAGACTAACTCCCCATTGAGGCTGTTAGCCATCCAGTGTCTCCAGTTCAAATTTTGGAGGGGGCAGTGCAGGGAGTGGCAAGTTTCTAGACGATTAAATAAATGGTCAGTGCTCTTCATCCATCTATAGGAAACTTGGAAGATTTTCAAGGAAAGTGTCATAGATATCCTGGAAGTGATCCAGCCTATCAGTCACTGGTGTCAACTCCCTCCCCAGTGAGATTCTTGGCTTTCACGCAAACCAGCCAAAAGCTGAGACTTTCCCTGGATTAGTACCTAGGCAATGGTACTCCAGTGTGTTGTGTGATTTGAGGGACCCCAGGGAGACTCCTGTTACTGCATATGCACCCCACTTGTGTCTGTATTCCCCCTACATCCCTCCACTGTATTCCCTAAGTGCTCCCTTTTCTCTCAGTTCCATGGAGATGCTTCTGTCTGACTCTGTCTGAACTTTGGCCCTGTTATATCAGAATGGACCAGAGCATGTGAAGTACAAGAGGCCTAAAAGGAGAAAGGTGGCCAGAGCTTGGCAGTCTGATCTAAGTTCAGAGCTCTGTTCCACTTCCTAGCTTTAGTTACTTGCGAATGTAAAGTTTACCATCCAAGTTCACCATCCAGCTCTACTGTGAAGACATGAACAGCTGACTTTATCTGAATCTAAATAGCTAGATAGAACATACAGCAAATGTCTAGTGTGATACCCCAGACATAAGGGCATTCAATATGAGAGTGTTGACAGCTATGAGGCACAGTGCAAGGAAGGAAGATAGAAGCAAAGACAGGCTTGGCTTCTTCTCAACCACTACATTGCACTTATCTGTGATCTGGAAAGCAATCTTGTATTTGGAAAGCAGCAGTGACCCCAGTGTAAATCTGTTTACTTATGGGATACATCCCGGAGAGCTGGAGTTTAACTTCTGAGCATCAGTCCATGAAAAACAGTTGTTTACTGAGAAGCATGTGTTGACACTGTGTTATCAGAGTGTTTATGAATGAACCATCCATTAGGCTCTCCCGTGATTCAGTGGCCGATGAAGCTTCTAGATCCTTGACAGTTTCGACTCTGTCAAAATACAGAATCGACTCTCACAATTTTTATAACAGAGCTGGACCCTTGGAACCACCATGGGAGCTGGAAAAAACACTTTGTCGATAGCTGAGAAGTAGACGCTGCAATCTGGGTAGTGTGCATAGGTGGGCATCACCTGTGATGTGCCTCCTACCTGCCGGGCCTCCAGCTCAATCCTGCTTCAGGCTGTTTGGCTCCTGGGGTCTTTTGCCTAGAGTACGCAACCAAGCCAAAAGAAAAAAAAAAGTGGGGGAGAGAAGGCATTGCTTTAATTTTCAGCAATTGGGTTTTCATAGTTGTTGAAAGCTACTTATCCGATTATCTGCTGGAGAATTCATTGCAAAAAAAAAAAAAAAAATGTAAGATGGTCAAGTGGAGAAATACTAGCTACCTCTCTCTCCTCTCCCTGCTCCCCACCACCTCTCTCTCTTTCCCTTTCTTTCTCTCTCCCCATCCCAAGCATATTAACAGCCCCTGTGTTCCGCATGTTCATTTCTTGTCCATATCTTACCTAGTTCAACTTTCTCTGGACCATGTTTCAAACAGCAGCTAATATGGAGCTCCAGGCTTCCCAGGAGTTGGATAAACATTGTTGGCTTTCATCAGCTCCGACACGCACCCACTGGAAGTGCAGAGACGTGCTTCTACAGGATCACCCCAGGAAAGAGTCAGGCCTGGGACACATTTCTAAATGGAAAATGAGAGATCCTCCATCTGAGCATTTCCTCTGAGAAGAAAGGTTCTTTATGTTGTGTGTGTGATGGCAAAGCTGCCGCTGCCATCTAGGTGGCAGAAATGTCAGAAGCGTATTGTTCGTGCTTTAATTTCCTCACTCAACACTGGGTCATTAAGTTTGATACTAGCCAAATGCTTTCCTGCCCGTATTTATCTTAAAAGATGTTCATGACCTAGTGCTTAAAACGTTGGCATCCCAAAAGGAGACACTTTATCGCTGAATATATTTTGCTTCAAAGAAGGACATTTCAATGTATTCCCCCATGTTTGTCAAGTGACTTCTCTGTCGGGAAAGTGGTTAACAGAGAAGAGAGGTGTTTAGAGAGTGACAAGGAAAGGATGAAAAGGCTTCCTAGGCTGGGATGGGCTCAGAACTGTGAACTGCTTTTTCAGGACAGCATTGATCAATAGACACAGCACATCTCCTGGGGAAGATGTTTCATACAGGAGCAAGGACCTCAAGGGACTGAACCTGACCACAGCCCTAGTGCCAGTTACATAAAGTAAATCCAACATCTCCACACACCTGTAGGAGAACTGGGTCTCTGCTTTGAGATACTGATTCAGTTAAAACAGGTGCTGATGTTCCTGGTCCTACGACCACACTTGAGAGCTATTGCTCTTCCACTCCTCAAATGGAAAGCAAATAAAAAAATTCTACTAGTCTCTGAGTTCTTCTTCGTGATCTTGAGACATTAAGTCCATGCTTAATCTCATCTGATCCAAGGTATCTATGCTCTTAGGGGTCGAGGCAAAGCCCATCCCCTGCAGCTGAGATGCTATGTGTGGGCAGGGAATTATGCCTGCAGAATATCTGATAGGAGATGCTGCTGCTGCTAAGTCACTTCAGTCGTGTCCGACTCTGTGCGACCCCACAGACGACAGCCCACCAGGCTCCCCCGTCCCTGGGATTCTCCAGGCAAGAACACTGGAGTGGGTTGCCATTTCCTTCTCCAATGCATGAAAGTGAAAAGTGAAAGTGAAGTCACTCAGTCATGTCCAACTCCTAGCGACCCCATGGACTGCAGCCTACCAGGCTCCTCCATCCATGGGAGTTTCCAGGCAGGAGTACTGGAGTGGGTTGCCATTGCCTTCTCCATGATAGGAGATGAAAAAGGGCTAAATTGGAGACATGTGGTCACAGGACTTCTAGAAAGCATCCCAGTTCCTTTGAGAGGCTGAATGTTTGAAAAAAAATAGTTAAAATTGTATTTTCTTCATTTATTTCTTGGCTGTGCTGGGCCTGTTTTGCACGGGGTTTTGTCTAGTTATGGCAAGCAGAGGCTCCTCTCTAGCTGCAATTCGCAGGCTTCCAGTTGCTGTGGTTTCTCTTGTTGCAGAGCATGGGCTGTAGGTGCACAGGCTTCAGTAGCTGCAGTGCATGGGCTTAGCTGCCCTGCGACTGTGGGATCTTCCCAGACCAAGGATCGAACCCTTGTCTCCCACACTGGCAGATGGACTCTCTACCACTGAGCCACCGAGGAAGCCCCAGAAAAGAGTTTCTTGATGCATGTTTTGCAGATGCTGACAAAAAATGTCCCATAAAGAATATGACAAGAATAAGAGAAAACACCTCTCTGGTTCTGTTCACCTCAGCACAATCAATAAATATTTATTGGTTCCCTAAAATGTTTGGTGCTGGAAGCAGAACCAAACATCCAAGAGACATGGACCTTGCCCTTCAAAGAGACCATATTCTGAAAAGAAAACCAAGAAACAGGAGAAGGTAAGGCTGATGTACTTCCCATGAAAGATGCAGTTCGCGTCTCCCAGTGGAAGTGGGCCTGAAAGTGTACACATAAATTAATGCTTTTGTAAACCAAGTTAGATTTTAAATGCATGAGAAGAGCTAACTGTCTAAAGGAACCTGGCAGAGAATCCTGAAGAACAAAGAATCACTCACTAATGTGAATAATTGTCCCTCTCATTTATCGACCTTATTAGCTTCGATTCTTTTTTTTTTTTTTTGGTAGATTTGAAGAGTCTGAAAATGCAAGTAAGAGGAATTTGTCGGCATTCTTACTTTGGGAAAAGCAAATGATATGTTTATAGCAGAGATTCACTGTTAAATGTCTGCTGTGAATTTTACTGGGTCAATTCAGGCCATCTCTGTGATTCTTTCTAGTGAAAGTTTTTGTCGAATCATGATTGCTATACCATCAATTTGAGGTCAATAAAACAATGGAATGTTTCTATAGTCACAAAGGAATGATGAATTGTGCTCAGTATATTTTCTTGGGCTCTACCTTAAAGAATATTACATCCTGGTGGGATGGTCAAGTGGCCAATAAGTAAACAAATTAGTAATTAATTGTAAAATATAAAATCATGTGATGGAAACAAAGATTTGGGTTAGAGGCTAACACAAAAACAGCCTATGTAGGCAGAGTAATCCAGGAAGGCCTCCCTGAGGAGGTGACATTGAGGCTGAATCCTGCAGGATAAGTAGGAGGCAGCCATGTGAATAGCTAGAGGAACTATAGTACATGCAGAAAAAGGCAGGAGGGCGAAGGACTGAAGCAAAGAAAGAACAGTACATGAGGACTGTAAGAGGCAGTTTTCTAGGAATCAGATACAACCTCATTGGCCTAGGGGAAGTTTTTCTTCTAGGAAAGAGTGAATGCTATGCAGTCCTGGAGCATGGGGTGACAGGCCCGGTGATGTGTTGCCTCTCTGACTCCAAGACAATGCATCAGGTGAAAAGATGGCTTCCAATTTCATAGGGAATTGAGGGTTTTTCCCAAAGATTAAAGTCATACCTCTGTGCTAAGCAGGGTAAAATTTGCTAGGGATTTGGTTATCCAGGTTTCTTAAATGAATCTTGTAGAGAATTGAAAAAAAGAACCCTACCCTTTTTACAAAACTAACCAGGTAGTATTATAAACTGACATAAGCCAATTTGAGCCTGTGCATCTATTAAGTACTTTTTGGTAGCTACCGACAGTAGTTGAAGAGAGTTGGGGCTTAGTTACTCACCTGCAGCCTAGCTATTGGGTTATAATGAAAGCACATTTCAGACCAAACCCCCGAACCACAGGCAGACATTTATTAATAGTAGCAAGCTGACATCAGACCATAAAACAAATGTGTTCAATGTGAGCTCCACAAAATTCCACCTACTTGTCCTTGTATGAGCTCTGGACGCACCACCCATGGAGCTCCCACCCCAGGCAAATGAGATACTTTTCAGGAGGAAGCTAATCTCACAGTGGGTAGCAAGCAAACAATTTCCTATTTGCTTGACCCAGGACATTTTGGGGTTCATGTCTCAAGCCCCATCCCAAAGGGAGAAGGAAAGAGTGTCTGCATGGTTCTCAAGGCAAAGGTGTGGAGCTTCTGGAGAATATGTTAGCCAAACTGCACATCTTGAAGAAGATACATGTGCCCCAATATTCACTGTAGCATTGTTTACAATAGCCAAGACATGGAAGCAACCTAAAGTCCATCAACAGAGGAATGGATAAAGACGTTGTACTTTTTGGGGCTTCCCAGGTGGTGCTAGTGGTAAAGAACCTGCCTGCCAGTAGAGGAGATGTAACAGACGTGGGTTCGATCCTTAGGTCAGGAAGATTCTCTGGAGGAGGGCATGGTGACCCACTCCAGCATTCTTGCCTGGGAAATCCCATGGACAGAGGAGCCCTGCAGTCTACAGTTCATAGTGTTGCACAGAATCAGACACACCTGAAGCAACTTAGCAGGCATGCACACACAGGACATATATACAATGGACTATTACTCAGCCACTAAAAAGAATGAAATAATGCCATTTGCAGCAACATGGATGCACTTAGAGATGGCCACACTGAGTGAAGTCAGACAGAGGAGAGATATCTTATGACATTCCTTATATGTGGAATCTACCAAGAAATGATACAAATGAACTTATTTACAAAACAGAAACAAACTCACAGACTTGGAGAAAGAACTTACGGTTCCCAAAGGGGAAGAATGGGGGGAAGGGATAGTTAGGGAATTTCATATAAACATAGGCACACTGCTGTATTTAAAATGGATAACCAACAAGGACCTACCTCTAGCACAGGGAACTCTGCTCAGTGTTATGTGGCAGCCTGGATGGGAGGGAGTTTGAGGGAGAATGGATACATGTGTATGTAGGCTGAGTCCCTTTGCTGTCCACCTGACAGCCGTCACAGCATTGTTTATCAGCTGTACTCCAGTATAAAATTAAAACTTAAAAAAAAAAAAAGAAAGAAAATGTACTTTCAGCTCCTGAACGTGACTGGCCAGTACATGCAGAGTACCCAGAAACAGCACATTCCTATAACAAGAAATAAAAGCTGCAGCAGTAGGAGCTGGCATCACTCAACCCCACATCCTGGCTACAAAATCTTGGGCAGATCACGTGACCGCCCAGAGTCATGTCCTACAGTTAAATACAGTAATCCGGATAAGCTGTAGTAAGTGCTCAATAAATGGAGGCGATCAAATCAGCCTTTAGATTCTGGGTGTGAAATAATTGCAGCAGAGCGGTGACGGCAAACCACGAAGCATTATGCGAAATGAGATTGTCTTGGCCGTGTGCGTTTTCATTTGCAAAGCAGATACTCCCAGTGGCATTAAACGTCTGCTGGTGCCTAATAGTAAATGGGATTTTTTAGTACCGGAATCCTCCCTATCAGCCAGACATTTCTGTACTTTTTTGTTGTTGGAAAAGAAATACCGTCTTCCATAATAATTGAAGAAAGGCAGCTACTTATCCATTTTCCCTTTCCTGTTATTTCTGTGTGCCAGCTTATGGGAATGGCAACATTTTGCTGTGGTAGTTACATGGGAGACATTCTAAGGTATCTAGCTGTTCAGTATAATATAGACATTTTAAAAGAGCATGGGAGTGGGAATCAACCCACCTTAAAGATCATTTTAACTGGTAATTGGTTTCCTATCCATCAGTCAGTCACTCTGTAAGCTTCTGTCCGTTTTAGAGATGACAGATGTGGAAGAGCCTTGTAGGAACTGGAGGGGGCAGGTCCAAGGGGCCAGCACATCAGTGGAAAGACTGTACAGTATGACGGCTATCAGTCCCACTCTCCTTTCGCTCAAAGAAAATGCTCTCCATGGCAACAATGACAGTCAGAAAATGTAAGAAGTAGCAATCCCATGAAGTGGAAAAGCCAGCCTCTACCCTTTCCCATTGTCAAAGATCCCAACTCCTTATACCCCATTTTCACAGTGGGACAGGTCACTAACGGTAAGGGGAGGTACCTGTGCAGCTGACTTAAAGCTCAGGCTACTGGTGAGTCAGGGACAACTTGACTGCCTGGGCAGCAGAACCAAGACTTCAAAACATTATGACTTTTAGGGCAGAGAAGAGACTGCCCTTGTAGGGAGACCCACTGCTATTCCACTGCCAAAATCTAGGTCCCAAGCACACAGTAACAACTTGCCTATTTGAAGTCTGCGCTTTTCAACCTCGGTGCTATTGGCATTTGGGTCTGTATCATTCTTTGTCATGAGGACTGTGCTGTGTGTTATAGGATGTGTAGTATCATCTCTGGTCTCTACCCACTAGATGCCAGAAGTACCACCCCTCCCCAGATGAGACGACTAAGAACACCTCTAAGGGGACTTTCCTGGTGATCCAGTGGTTAAGACTTTGCCTTCCAATATAGAAGGTACAGGTTCTATCCCTGGTTGGGGAGCTAAGATCCTACATGCCTCACAGCCAAAAAACAAAACAACAACAACAACAATGAAAACAAAAGCAATATTGTAACAAATTCAATAAAGACTTTAAAAATGGTCCACATCAAAAAAAGAAAAAAAAAAAAAAAAGGTAAAATAGAACATCTCCAGATACTGCCAAGTGTTCCCTGAGGGGGCAAAATCTCCCCAGTTTAGAACCACTGGTTTATGACCTTATAAGCCAACATTTCAGGGGTTAGTATTTTGAAATTTATTTCTTCAGTTATTTATCCATTCATTCATTCACTGAACATTCAATAAGGCCCTAATATGTAACAGGTGCCATTCTAAGCACTGGGGATTCAACAGTGAACCAGGTTCCTATTCTAGTGGAGCTGATTTTCTGGGAGGGACACTGACACAAAAACATAACCAGGGCAGTTATAGAGTTTCTCTCATCGAGAACGGATAAATTTCATGGAACGCAATTATCAATATTAGAAACAAAATTTGATTATTTAATTCATACTGCAAAAATTCATTTGAAGCTAGCTACAGTAAAAGGCTTACTTAGGGGCTTCCCCAGTGCTACAGCGGTTAAGACTCCATTCTTCCAATGCAGGGGGTACAGGTTCAATTCCTGGTCAGGGAGCTGAGATCCCTATGCCTCATGGCCAAAATATCAAAACATAAAACAGAAGCAACATTGTAACAAATTCAAAAAGGACTTTTAAAATGATCCATGTCAAAAAAATAAAGATCTTTTAAAGAAAATGTATTTAAAAAGCAAATGGACAAACCAAATAAGTATATGGATACAGTTGAGATTGTGATTAAAAAATAGGTAAATTCCATTGTTTTTCCCCCAGTTACAATAAAATCTGCTATGTGTAAGAAAAAATAAACATTATAGCAAGTTTTGTTGTAGACTAATCCTGTATCCAGCACCTACTACATGCTGACATTGATCAAGCTCTGGGGACAAAGTAGTGAGTAAACAAGGCAAATTTCTCTGCCCGTCTGAAGCTTGTATTCTAGTGGGAAAGACAGAAAATAAGATCAATAAGAAAAACGCATAGTGTGATCTATGGCATAAACTTCTAAGGAAGAAAGCCTATCTCCCTGGCAAGAGGGAAATAATCTAAGATGAAGGGAGGTACAGTGCTCTGTGGGAGCCCTCTTTGAGATGGGTCATTTGAGTTAAGATCTTAGGGAGGTGAGAGAGCGAGTGTGCAGATATTTGGAGAAAGAGAATTCTGTGCAGAGGGAACAGCAAGTGTGAGAGCCCTGAGGGGGGCACCGGCCTTGTGCTGCTGGTGGAGGTAAATTCAGGGAGATGGTGAGGCCAGCTCATTGTGAGGACCTTGGCTTTGACTTGGAGTGAGGTAGGAGCCCTTGAAAGTGCACAGACAGCTGCTCTGGTGAAGGTGTTGAGAGTTGGTTGGGGTAGGGTTTATAAGGCTTTATAAGCAGGAGGCCATCACCATACTCAGGAAGAGGCAGGGTTGCGGGGTGAGTGTGGGAGTTGTGGAGTGATTGGCACTTGGAGTATTGAGGGCCCTGGAGGTAGCACAGAGCGGCTGGTCACATTCTCCTGGCTCTCCTCTTCAGCTCTGGCTGCTCCTCGGTCGCTTCTGAGGGATCCTCTCAGGCTCTGGTTCTGAATGGCACAGTCCCGAGGCTCAGTCCTCAGCCCTCTTCTCTTCACTAATGACATTCATTTCCTGACGATCTCATCACATCTTTGTATCTACAGTCAACTTCTCCCCAGACTCATAGAGATGGCTGACCACCTGCCCCACCTCTCAGCTTGCATGTCCACTAGGCATCTCAACCTTAACTTACCCAACACCCCAACCTGCTCCTCCCATCTGTCCTCTGTGAGACCTCTTCCAGCCCCTCATTCCTTCTCCCACACCCACCTCTACTCTGCCAGGAAATCTTATGGCATCACCTTCAAAATATAACTGGGAAAGTGATTAGAAACAGAGTCTCCAGCAATCCCACCCTCTCCATTAACAGCTTGTGTGAGCCACCCACACATTAACTTTGTGTATATAATCATTGACAGACGTGGGATCGAGAGACACATACCAGAACCCTGAATTCTCACAGCAATTGGGCACTTGGCTATTCTCTTTTTGCTGGAGCCAGGGTATTTCTGAGTCTTTTTATTCCTGTTTTGCCCCCTCACAGTTTCAACCCCAGATATTAATCAGTAGATACAGTGTTACACGACTTGCACACACAGTTCTCAGCCTCATGTCTTCAAATCCGCATTGGGAACAAATCAGTCCTGGCTAGCTGTGGACTTTGACATCCAGGAACATGACTTGTCCTTGGGAGTTTCCATAGATTCAAGCAGCAACAGGCCCCTTCAGCGTCATGGAAAGCATGGTGAGTGTGGCCAAGGTGTGGAAGCACAACGTCTGATTTTCCTTCATTAAATACAGTCTCACCTCTTCACCTCCTGAGACAGACTGTCTCAGTCCATTAGGCTACTGTAACAAAAATACCACAGGCTGGGTGGCTTAAACAATGAGTATTTATTTCTCATGTTTCTGGAGGCCGGAATGACCAAGATAAAGGCACTGGCAGATCCACTGTCTGTGCCTGCTTCCTGGTTCATAGACAGACATCTCCTCCCTGTAATTTTATATGGTGGAAGTGGCAAGGCAACTCTCTGGGTCCCTTTTATAAGGGCACAAATGCCATTCATGGGGGCTCCACCCTTATGACCTAATAACCTCCCAAAAACCCCACCTCTTGATATTATTGTCTTGGGGGTTAGAACTTCAACATATGAATTTGAGGGGAACACAAGCATTTTATTAATAGTATAGACAGTAGCTTCTGCTTGCAATGCAGGAGACCTGAATTTGATCCCTGGGTCAGGAAGATCCTCTGGAGAAGGGAATGGCAACCCACTCCAGTATTCTTGCCTGGAATATCCCATGGACAGAGGAGCCTGGCGGGCTACAATCCATGGTGTCACAGAGAGCTGGACATGACTGCGCGACTAACACTTTCACACTTTCTTTCACACAAGCATTTTATTGATAGCATAGGCTTCTGGAGAAAATAAGAAAATCATATAGAGGAGAAAAGTTATTTCTTTGTCAAATATTTTGGAGGGAGAAGGTAAGGGTATTTGAGTTAGAAATGTACATTAAAGTATATTCTGTAATAACTTACCTTTCTCAAGTCTCTGTGATGCTTCTAATAGGGAGAGACTGAATAATACCCTAATGTGACTATTAGAGGTGGCATTTTCATTTCTCCTCTAGCTGGATTTAGTTCATATTTGATTAGTCAGTCTTCAGGCATTTAATAAAGGCCTATTTCATGCCAGCCCCTGTGTAGGGTGCTGGAGACACAGCATCCAATAAGGTAGACCTGTCTACCTTTCAATCTTATTTAGTTGAATTTTACTGAACTTTGATCTAGACAGGCTTTCCAAACTGTGACACTATTGACATCTACAGCCAGATAACTCTTTGTTGGGAGACAGAGGGTGGGAAGGGGAGAGAGACTGCCCTGTACATTGTAGGACATTTAGCAGCATCCTTACCCTCTACCTGCTAGATGCCAGCCCCGCCGCCCCCCCCCCCCCCCACCCGGAGAATGTCTCCAGACATAGGTAAATGTTGCCTTAGGGCGGGGAGGGAATGTAAATTACCCTGAGAACTGCTGGTCTGGCCCGATTGAAGACACCCTTCTCTTTTCAGAATTCCCCAGGTGATTCTAATGCGGGCAGGCAGAGCATTACTACTTCAGTGTACAGAGTAAGTCCATCTATTTTCAACTTGGGGGACTTCTGGTGGAAATGGAGGACATTTCCCCTTGACTTTCTTTCTGCCCTAAGGATATGGTTCAGTGTATACAGAGGGTAATGCACACTTGGTCAAATGCAGAGAAAAGGGAAATTTCTGCACCCACCCCCACCTCCCCCCAGGCTATTTTTCACTGCTGGATAATTTATCCAAACTCAAAACATTGTTTCCTTTAAGGTTCTAGCACAGCTGCTCTGGGCTCCACTGCAGATGTTCATCAAGGCCAAACCAAATGTCCAGCCTTCACACAGAGATTATAGGACTTGTCAAACTTCTTTGCCCAAGAAACCCTTTTTTTTTTTTTTTTTGGTGGCACTTCTTATTCCACAGGTTTGAGACCCTGAGATAATTCCTGTAAAGCATTTAAGTACTTGGCTCAGAGTAGATGCTCACCAAATGATAGATGTTGCTGTGTTAGTATCCTTATAATAGTTGTATCAATACATAGCAAGAATAAATGTATATAAGTAGAAACATTTAGGTCATAAACTCTTGCAGATAAGATTTAGTTTTAGAGGAGTCACATGACAATAAGCCATGCTTCTAACGTTAAAAGAGGTCTTCCCCAGTGGCTCAGATGGTAAAGAAACTGCCTGCAATGCAGAAGACCCTGGTTCAGTCACTGGGTTGGGAAGATCCCCTGGAGAAGGAAATAACAACCCACTTCGGTATTCTTGCCTGGAGAATTCCATGGACAGAAATGCTTGGCGGGCTAAAGCCCATGGGGTTGCAAAGAGTCGGACACAACTGAGCAGCTGACTTTCAATGCCAAGGAAATGCAGGCTTTGTGTGTAGCACAGTCTCACCATGAGTTTGCCATAACTGGTGTCCTGCTATTCCGTGCTTCTTCCACGGCACATGTTTTCAAGAGTGACTCGTGGACCCCTCCCTAATCGCCAATGATTCATATTTTGCTCCCTGACATTCAGCATTGACAGATGTTTTCTCAGAAAATCCTTGGATGCCACTGGTATCATACAGCACCAGAACTGGGTGAATCTTATGAAAGTCATGGAAAACTGAACTTGCAAACTCCTCATGTGGAGGCAAGGTTTTTTATATTAAAAAAAAAAAAAGCATTTGTGAACCCTTTAAACTAATTTTAATCATATCAGGGGAATTAGAGCTTTGCTGTAAGGATGTGATGATCAAAGGCAGGCAGGCCCAACTGGCATTTATCTGACACTGTGCAGCTGCTTTGGGCTTTTTGATGTCTTCCTGCCATCAGACAGGCAGGTTGGAGGGAAACCTCAGTTCTGATGGAGGGAACCCCCGCCCCCAGAAGCACAGGGTTGAGCTTAGTAAGGGAATCAGTGTTCATGATCCTGATTTCCTGTTTCCTTAGTAGGTTCACAAGGTATGGGAGCTTGCACCAGGGATAAAAATGTCATGTGCTCTTATGTCCAGGGTGATGACAATGGCCTGGAACCTGGGGACTCTCTTACCACCCCTGCCACTTCAGCAGACAAATTTATTTCCAGTTTTCTCCTGGTCAGACTATTTCAAGGTACTCAATAAATAAACAATGAGGAGCCTGGGAATGAGATGGTAGGTGAAGTCACCTGTCCAGTGATTGAAGAAAACAAGTAAAGAACTTGTTAAAAAAAATGCACCAGCATTATATAACAATATGTACTGGTATTTGGTTGATATTTACTATATTTATTACCTGGAACTTTCTACATACATATATAATATACATATACAGATATATATAGAATATGCATATACTTAAGTCATCACATGTTCACATATAATCATCATAACCCCTCTGAGTTATGGGTAGAAAGTAGTTTCTATTTGCCCCGTTAAACCTGGAGGTTAAGTAGCTTGCATAAGACCTTAATGCTCCATCATTAAATGGTGCTCTCATTGTTTCCCCATTGGATTCCTGAGTCAGAAAGATCCCTTGGAGCAAGAAAGATCAACCCACTCCAGTATTCTTGCCTTGGAAATTCTATGGACAGAGGAGCCAGGCAGGCTACAGTCCAAGGAGTTGCAGAAAGTCAGACATGACTGAGCACACACACGCAAACAAAGAAAAGTGAACAATCCCAATGTTTATCACCACCTATTATATGCTTACCAGGGGGTCGTTCACATATATTATCACACTGAAATCTCTCAAGAACTCCGTGAGATAGGCAAGAAGTGTTCCTGTTTCATGCATATGGGAACAGCTTCAGACAAGTTTGACTAAAGATATAGTCAAGGTCACCCAGTTGGTGAGCAGCACAACTGCAGTGTGACCCAGGGTCTGTGGACTTAAGAACCTCTGCTCAGTACAGGGTTTGTGCTTCCAGGATGAGTGAAGTGCTAGGCTGGGAGCTCTTTGAGGTCAAAGACCGTCTAACTCATCTCTCCCTCTCCGGAATTTTGCACTGGGCCTAGTAGAGAACAGGCCCTAATTAGGGCTGAAGAATGGAAGAAGAGGGGGGAAGAGACAGAAAAAAATGGAGGCCCTTAGAAGAGAGGGAGGGAAGGAAAAAGTGAGGGATGGAGAGGAATAGGAGGGAAGGAAGCAGTTCTGTTTTAAAGGCATCTCCTTATCTCTGAAAATAGAATGAGGAGTCTCTACTGATGTTGTTACTGTTCATTGTTATTCTGTTAACATATAAGCCACATCACTGGGTTCTCCACCATCATCACTATTTTTTTTTTTAAATAGAGTCTTAGCAGGAAACAGATGGTGCTGTCAAATGGGATCATTGAGGAGATTTTAATTTAGGGTCTATTTACAAAGGTGAGAACAGGTTTAAGGGAGACCAGTGAGAGCCCAGGAAGCACTCTGGGCTGAGGGAGTGCTGTTATGACTAGGGTTCCAGGAGAGCTTCTTCGAAACCAGAGAAGGAGCTGCTCTAGGACTGGAGGGAGCTGTGGCCCACTGGCGAGGGGCATGGCTGGTGCCCAGCTATGATGAAAGGCAACTGGTGGGAATAACTTACCCACTCCTTCCCTCTCACCTTTCAGTCCCTGGCAGTGCCCACTTCCTACTGTGGCCATCCCAGTGGCCATGTGTCGACCATTTTCTGAGACAAGAGATAAGTGGACTCCAGTTAAGACATTTACAATCAGCTTCCTGTTTGCCCTCCAAATGGAAATAACAATAGAAACAGAGTAAATAACCAGTGTTTGTCTCTTGTGAACACCTTAAGGTGCTAGTCATAGCAATAGTCAAGGTAATAGTGATGACAAGGACAAAAAAGGGAAAAACCCTGTTTCAGTAAAGGATTACGGGAGCTCTGCTCCCCTCTTTTGGGACAAGGGAGACCCTACGCATGTGCGGAAAGGCTCCTTGTGGGTCAAAAGTTAGGGGATAACACCAGACCATGAGTCTTGTTCCTCCCAGAAGCCTTCACTCTGAGACCCATCTTGTCTGAGAGGTGTGTGTGCCCCCCAGGGGAGTGTCCCAGAGTAGGTCAGGTGTGGAGAAAGAAACCAGATAATTGGCCTGAAGGAGACAAAGACCCAGAAGAACTGACCTACGTAAATGACTTAACTCTTTACTGCTTTCCTCCTCACTAGGGGGCACACCCACACCCTTTCTCTCCAGGAGTACGTCTCTGCCTTGCTTCTGTCTTAACTAAACAAATCATTTCTCTGAGTGCTCTCCCACTTATTGTTGTGCTATATCTCTAATAATAAACTCTGTACCTGCATTTACAGTTTCTGCCTCTGTGATAAATGCATTTTTCACTGAGGGCAAAGATTCAGGGAAAAATAGCTTCTGGCCGATAGCCCTTACTCACCTGCTGGCTAGGATTCCTGGTTCTCATTCAGGTTATCCAGGTTCAATTCCTGGCCAGAGAATTAAGGTCTCACTTCATGCCACTGCTCATTGCTGCCTTGCTAAGGTCAAAACCAGCCTCCCAGGGAAAGATGGAGAGTAGATTTGGAGAGACAAGAATATCCTGGACAGAGTTGGAAGAGCAACTTAACTCTGTCCTTTGTTAGGTATCTAGCAACTCGAACAGCAGTGGTCAATCAGAGCAGTACCAGGCATAATGGGACTTTATAGAACTCAAGCCTCACACCAGTGCACCCTGAAGGTGAGTCCCTGGAATAGGCATGATCATGCGTCCAGGGCAATTCATATGACTGTGCACACAGTTTCTCTACTTTGGCCACTTATAGGAATTTCTGTGGCCTCAACTGTGATTTAGATAGGACAGAATCAAGTCCTCACTGGGCACAGAATGTGACTACATGGCTCAGACGAGGGGGGGGGGGGCTCACAAAATGGATGGTGCAAGACCAACATCTAACACCATTTCAAACTTGTGAAAGTTCCAGAGCTTTGGAGAAACTTCCATCCAACTCATTCCCCTAGCACGTGACAATTTTCCAAACTATTTTGACAGATAAAATTGCAGATAATTAGCCTGGCTCTGCCAACTTGAAATTACGGGGGATAATTTCTATGGCTGTGTACTTGAGTTTTCTGGAAGATCATCTGAAATGGAGAAACAGGCCAGCGTTGTCCTCATCTTACCCCTTTAACACATTATAAATGTAGAAGAAAACTTTGGGTTGGTCATGAATATCTATAATAAATGTGGGGGAATATGCCACTCAATTAAAGCTCTACAGCCTGGGTCTGTTTATAGCAATGAGATTGAAAAAGCGCTGTCACCTAAATGCCTTTCCACTAACGCTAGCCGTTTTTTAGACAGATTCCATTTTCTCTGCTCTAGGAACCTTTTTTACTTAGAACAAGATTGGCATCTAAAAAATAAAGTAAGATATATAGAAAGTGTTTGTCTCCATATCTATTCCAATATACTCTTCCTTCAGAGACTTCAGTGACATTGGATTCTGAAGATTTATTTCTCCCCTTTTTCAAGAGCCTAGAGTCAATGTGCCTCTGGAAGACTCACATGGACTGATTTCATTAATGGCTCCACTCAGTTCCCTTTATACCTGTCCCCTTTCTCATTAGTAGTAGCAGTAGACATTACGGGTTGTAGTAGTGTTAGTTGCTCAGTAGTGTCCAGCTCTCTGTGACCCCATGGACTGTAGCCCGCCAGGCTCCTCTCTCCATGAAATTCTCCAGACAAGAGTACTGGAGGGGGTGGCTGTTCCCTTCTTCAGGGGATCTTCCTGGCCCAGGGACCAAACCCGGGTTTTCTGCATTGCAGGCAGATTCTTTACCATCTGAGCCACCTAAAGGTGGAGGATATTTTGTCTCCTGTTTGTCTTAGTCAGATTGGGCTGCCATGACAAACTGCCATTGAGTGGGTGGCTTAAACAACCGAAATATGTTTCTCATAGTTCTGCAGGCTGAAAGTCCAGGATCAAAGTACCAGCATGGTTGGGTTCTGGTAAGACCTCTCTTCTTGATTTGCAGATGCTACTATCTTATGTCCTTACATGGCAGAGAAAGAGAGCTTTCATCTCATCTCTTCTTTTTCTTAAAGGGACACTAATCCCATCACAGGGGACTTACCCTCATGACCTCATCTAAACCTGATTGTCTCCCATCTAACCCTAATTGCCCCACCTCCCAGTGTAATCATGCTGAGGGTTAGGGCTTCAACATGTGGATTTACTAGGGACACAAGCATTCACTCCATGGTATCATGTGACTTAACTTTGACCAGTAGAAGGCAGAAAACAGTGAGCCAGTTCTGAGACTAGGCTTCAAAAGTCCTCGTGGGGTTTATTTTGCTCTTTTGCATCACTACAGGAGGATAAGAGACATATGGAGCCAAACTCCCTGGCTAAGGTGGCCCAGCCTTTTCCAGCTTAGAACTAAGCTCTCAGTTGACCTGTAGCTACACGAAAGACCCTAGCCAAGATCAACCAAGTCCAGCCTACACCAGGTGACTCACTCACCTACCTACAAACGCACGAGTTACAGTAATAAATGATTGTGGTTTTATGCTGCTGAATATTAGAGTGGTTTGTTATGCAGCAATAGCTGACTGATATAGCTTGGTTATTAACCCTAACCCTAACCTATTTATACTCTTCCTAGAACAGAAGTTGAGTGCAGTGTTTAAAAGCATGAAGTGGATCCAGCCTTCTTGAATTTTATTCCTGCCTCTGCCACTTATATGGGCTTCCCTGGCAGCTGAGTCAGTAAAGAATCTGCCTGCAATGCAGAAGACCTGGGTTAGATCCCTGGGTCAGGAAGATCCCCTGGAAAAGAAAATGGCAACCCACTACAGTGTTCTTGCCTGGGAAATCCCATGGGCAGGGAAGCCTAGTGGACTACAGTCCATGGGGTCACAAGAGTTGGATGCAACTTAATGTCTAAACCACCAACCACTGCCACTTACTGTTTGTGTGACCTTAGGCAAGATGCTTCAATCTTCTCATCTATAAAATGGATATGATAACAGTATCATATAGGTCAATTATGAATGTTAAATGGGTTAATGCATATAAAGTACTTCAGTGCCTGATACAGAGCAAGCACTGAATAAGTGTTTGCTATTATTCCTTTCAAAGTGCTTGAGACTTGAAGAGAGCTGGCTGGAGGTGAAGTTGGTTAATGCCCAGGTGGCATTAACTCCACTGTTAAATAAAAGTGATCTCTCATTTTAACACGAGATAAGCTCACTTTTCCAAATATAGGAAATGCAATCAAGACTGCTTTAGAATTCTGAGATGACTATTTTTTTTAATCTTCTCTGAGAAATAGGCATTAATGTTTTGATGACATTGCTCCTTCTCCCTTGTAGAAGTAATGAGGAAGAGAGAAGCCAGCAACCAGGTAACTCCAGTGTAGATAACTGCCTAAAAGCTGCAGACCCCTCTTTGTTTCCTCCCTTTTCTCCCCACATTTAGGCACTTGGGGTTCTTACACTTTTTCAACTAAATTGCCCAAGATTTTCCTCCCTTCCAAAGTCTTGGGACTGCCACCACCATCACCATAGATGCCCTGAATCTCCTTGTGTCCTTCACCATAAATATGTGATAATCCCCAAAACCCAGGCCTCTGGTATGTTCCTCTGGCTTCCAGAAGTACTGAACCATTTCTCCTATCCTCCTTGGGTATATGGGACAGGGACAAAGTGCTAGCATGCCCTTTCGCTCTGAAGTCTTTCTTTGATGCCATCTCAGGCAGTGTTTGTCCTAAAAGAATCACAAAGGAAGAAATATAAGCATCTTTAAGAGCAGTATGGGACTTCCTTGGTGCCCCAGTTGTTAAGAATTCAAATTTGCAATACAAGGAACAGGGGTTTGATCCCTGATCCAGAAACTAAGATCCCACAGTACAACTAAATTCACATGCCAAACTACTGAAACCTGCATGCTGCAACTAGAGAGCCCATATGCCACAACAACTGAAGCCTGCTTACTCTGTAGCCTGTGCCCCACAACTGGAGAGTCCATGCATCTCAATGAAAGATCCTGTGTGATGCAACGAAGATCCTGCATGTGGCAACTAAGACCCAACATGGCCAAACAAATAAATTTTTTTAAAAAAGAAAAGAAACTAAGAGAAGAAGACTTAAAAAAAAAAAGCAATGTGAAAATAAGTTGGCAAAGAGAAGTCCCATTGTCAGTGAATTTAAAGCTTGTCAAGCGAGACTCTTGGTGTTATGCTCCTCGTACTTTAAGCTCTCGTAAATCATAAACACATAGAGCTAGACAGACACTTAGAAGTCATCTTTCCAGTCCGTCCATTAAAATATGCATTCTTTGGGAGATACTTTCTCTCAGGGTTCATGCATTGTACAGATGTGTGTAGCCCAAGGACACAGAGCCAGTAGTAGGGCTGGGACTGAAATCTAGCTCTCCAACTTCAGAACTAGTGCTCATTCACCACCCCATAGTGAGTTGGGATTGCAGGGACGGAATGGGTTACTGTGTCCAAGGTATGCCACTGACTGTAACAGGTGCTGTAATTACTTGTGTACAGAGTAATAAACCTCTGTGATAAGTATGCAATGCAGAAGCTTTGTTCGGCCCATTAACCCTCAATAAATGTTTCTGCCTAGTATGCTCTCCCAGGCCTGGCCCTTGCTGCATTGCCCATCACTTTGGAGCCTAAGTAATGGCATTTCTTGCATAAGAGCAAGGCTCTGCCAGATGTGGGCAAATCATAAGAATTAGCATCAGAAACCTATTAAAAATAAAAACATATTTTTCTCATGATATTCCTAGTTGCCTGGTATGTATGTGTGTCTATATTTGGAATGTGGAACAAGAGCAATAATGTTATATATACATTCATTTAACAAACTACATGGTAAACATCTAAGATAAAGGCCTGTGCTAGGCACTTTGAGAGGGATGGGGATATTTCCCCCAGAATGGAGGATAAATGCTACAAGCATGGAACAAACAAATTGGTCTGAGGCTGCCAGGGAGAGAACAAGAATGATGGATTTCCTAATAAATAAAGGAGTGGAGTGGTGGTAAGGGAAGGATTCAAATAAGGCTTCAAAGAGCTGATGACATTTGAGTGAGACTTTCAAATCAGGAAGGAGAATTCTAAGTAGAGAGGATAAATCTTAAGTCCAAAAGGTGATAAAAAGTTTTACCAAAGCTTGAAAAAAGAAGATAATCCTTTTCTTATAAAAAATGTTCAGAAGAAGCACAAGAATCTTTACCATAAAATATACTAGAAAATATACTGTGGTGTTGGAGAAGACCCTTGAGAGTCCCTTGGACTGCAAGGAGATCCAACCAGTCCATCCTAAAGGAAATCAATCCTGAATATTCATTGGAAGGACTGATGCTGAAGCTCAAGCTCCAGTACTTTGGCCACCTGATGCGAAGAACTGACTCATTGGAAAAGACCCTGATGCTGGGAAAGATTGAAGGCAGGAGAAGGGGATGACAAAGGGTGAGATGGTTGCATGGCATCACTGACTCAATGGACTCAGTGAATTTCACCTAGCTCCAGGAGTTGGTGATAGACAAGGAAGCCTGGCATGCTGCAGTTCATGGGGTCACAAAGAGTCAGACACGACTGAGGGACTGAACTGATACTAGAAAACATAATTTCAAAAGTAGCTTGTTTACAATATCAACAAATTTATGAGACAGTATTAGTAATTGTTAACACTTATTGAATTCTTTCTAGTGTTCTAAGGATTTACATTCTATTTAATTCTCTTAACAATTCTATAACTTCTAATTATGAATAAATCTAACAAAAGACTTAGAAGAACTTTATAGACAGAATTAAACAATGTTATTAAAGGGCATAAAGGGCTCAAATAAGTTTGATGAGAGAATCAACATATAAAATCATAAACATCAATTTTCCCCAAATTAGTTTGTAAAGTTAATACAGTTCAATCAAAGTCCTAACAGAAACTTTTGGGGAACAAAACTAGACAAACTGATTCTAAAATTCCTGGAAAAGAGTAAACATCTAAGAACAGCCAGAAAAAATCTGATAAAAACAAAGAAGAAAATCCTGCTCTATCAGTTACCAGACTAATATTCTCATAGTACCCTCATAAATCATGAGAGTAATACAGAAATAGTTGAATAGATTGATAGAAAAGAATAAAGAACTCACAGATAGACACAAACATATATACATATATAAACTTAATAAATGAAAGAATTTACATTGCAAACTAATAGGGAAAATATGATCCATTAAATACCTTTACAAATGATTCTGAGAATTAACTTTCCATAGGAAGAAAGAAATTGAAACTATAGCCACACCTCACACCATACACAAAATAAAACTCAGATGGGTCAAAGACCTAGATACAAAAAAGAAATTTTTTAATCTATTAGAAAAAAATGAAACAAAATATCTTTAAGTCTTCAGGCAAGGAAAGGAGTTCTTAGTAAGACCACTGATCTACCACCCTCTCCACAAAAAATCAGCATATGAAACATTCATAAGTTTTGTTCATTCCAAACACATGACTTTTGTAAGCATGTTTAAAGACAGACTATAGACTGGAAATAAATATTTGCAGTATATAGCTGAATTAGTATCTGGAATACATAAACAATTTTCAAGTCATCAATAAGAAAAAGACTAACAAGTTAAGAGCAGAAGAAAATGAACAAACGAAAAACAAGCAGAACAGTAAAGGAATGTGAACTGACTGGGCCAGATGCACAGAAGCGGAGGCTCAACCTCACTGACAGTGTGGAAGCTGCAACCAGCTATCATTTCATGGCCATCCACGGAGGAAAATTTAAAATCTGATAGTGTCAAGCATCAGTGAGGGATGGGGAAACAGGAACTTGCATACACTACTGATGGAAGAATGTGCTGGAACAACTTCCTTGATGGGCAATTTGGCAGGATCTAGTTAATATCTTGTGCTTATCTAGTTAAACTGAAAAAGTGCACGATGTATCCATGAAGATGTTCATTGCAGTACCATTTACTCAGAGAAGGAAAACAAAAACATAGAAACAATTTAAGCATCTATAAATAGGAGAGAAATAACGGGCTCTATTCATAAGATGATTATTTAACACAGCTAAAGGAATGAGCTATCAAAACTTCCCAAAAACATGAGTGACCAGTAACAACAAACACCTCAAACTGTGGAATAAAACACATGTATGCAAATGAAAATCGTACACAGTCACTAATACGTATATATGTAAAAGAATAAGGAAATGACTTAAAGGACACTCAATAATCCAGTAGAAGAAATCAGGTTTCACTGTGCTGTGTGGTGCCTGACATTTCGTCACTTTATTGTTAAGATGAGTGAGGAAGAAAGAGCAAAATGCTCAGCCTCCCTGCTGGGAGAGCTTCACTTATTATACTTTTGTGTGATGCTTTTGTGCATTCTTCATGTTTTCTACCTTGCATTAAGGTAGCAGAGAAATATTTTCATCTTTGTGCATGGTGGGAAGGGGGGCAGTGTGTGTGAATTAGACTCACCTCTCTCAGAAACCTTCTGAATCACATAATCGAAATGCTTTCAAACTTAGAACTTTGCATACTGCCTCTCAGAACAGATCCAGGCTGTGTTGTCATAACAACAAATACAATGATTTGAAATGCAGATTCTTCCTCTTTTACTCTGATGGAAACCAGTGTGGAATGCAGGATACTTTGTGTTGGATGTGAGCCTGTTTAAGTCCAAATGTGATGTTAGAAATTGGTTGTATGCCCAGCAGAGAAGAAAGTGTATGATTTGTGAAGCATCTATACTAAGAATGATACAGATTTTCAGGAAACCTATATGTCCATTCAGATTAAAAGTTTTGACACTTACAATTCTCACTAAATCTTAGGAGTCCTATATGACTAGTTATGTGTTGTGCTGGAGAGGCAGTAGAGTGGAGTGGATAAGCATTCTCACTCTGGGGTCAAACCTGCTTCCCTGCTTCCTAGCTGTGTGACATTTGGGCAGATTACTTACTATATTAGGGTTCTCCAGAGATATGGAGCCAATGAGATGTATGTATATATCCATAGTAATTCATTTATTACAAGGAATTGGGTCATGCAATTATGGAGACTGGCAAATCCCAAGATCTGCAGAGTGAGTGGGTAACCTGGAGACCCAGGAAGACCTGATGTTTCAGATCAAAGGCAGCTAGAGATAAGGAATTTTCTCTTACTCAAGGGGAGGGTCAGCCTTTTTGTTCTCTTCAGGCCTTCAATTGATTAGATGAAGCCCACCTACATTAGGGAGGGCATTCTGCTTTATTCAGTCTATTAATTCAAATATTAGCCTTATGCAAAAATGTCCTAATAGAAACACACAGAATATGGTTTGACCAAATATTTGGGGCATCCATTGGCTCAGTCCAATTGATCCATACAATTAACCACTACACTAAGCTTTTCTAAGCCCTGGTTTGCTCATCTATAAAAGGCTACCAATACTAATAAATAGCTCATAGAGTTGAAATAAGGAGTAAATAAGTTGGTGTCTATAAAGAGCATGCAGAGGAGCTGGGACTTAGTAGATGCTCAACAAATATTTACCAAATGAGTTAGTACACAGAATTCAGAGTGGCATTTAGTCATAATTTTGTGTTTCTCACTTTCTTGTCTTTTTTATACAGTTTTACTAGTCATGTTTGAGTATCTAAACAGTGGATTACATTTGTTGTTTTGTGTTCAGTTGCTAAGTTGTATCCAGCTCTCTGTGACTCCATGGACTGCAGCACACCAGGTTTTCCCGTCTTTCACTATCTCCCAGAGTTTGCTCAAACTCATGTCCACTGAGTTGGTGATGCCATCCAACCATCTCCTCCTCTGTTGCCCCCTTCTCCTCCTGCCCTCAATCTTTCCCAGCATCAGGGTCTTTTCTGCTGATTCAGCTCTTCCCATCAGGTGGCTAAAGCACTGGGGCTTCAGCTTAAGCGTCAGACCTTCCAATGAATAGTCAGAGTTGATTTCCTTTAGGATTGACTGGTTTGATCTCCTTACTGTCCAAGGGACTCTCAAGAATCTTCTCCAGCACCACAATTCAAAACCATCAATTCGTTGGTGCTCAGCCTTCTTTCTGATCTATCTCTAACATCCATACATGACTACTGGAAAAACCATAGCTTTGACTATATGGACCTTTGTTGGTAATGTGATGTCTCTGCTTTTTAATATATTGTCTAGGTTTGTCATAGCTTTTCTTCCAAAGAGTAAGCATCTTTTTGCTTTTTTAGCTTTTCAGAGACTTGCTTTGTTCAGTCAATATTATATTAGCAGCATTCACCCATGTTATTGCATATAACTGTAGGTATTCATATACTACTGAGAACACCCATCCCGTGGATGGATTTGGAGTTCTTTCCTAGTTTCTCCATTATAGACATTACTCCTGTGAGTAGTCTTGCTATAGTAAGTGGGGCCAGTGTGATCTTCTCTAGGATGTAGAATTGCTGAGTCACAGATAGGCAAGTGTTCCATTTTATAAGATCAGGGTAAATTGTTCCCCAAAGTGGTCATTTTGCCCTGTTGAATGAGGAAATAATGATTCTCTTGTTTATCATTAAAATGGGTACTTATAAAGACTATCCAAGAATGGGCAAAAACAGTTTATGATATTAAGTAGGGGAAAAAAGAGCTTACAATTAAATGTGATCACAGCTCCATAGATAAGAAGCAATATAATATCAGAGTTGCAAGCAAAGGCTTGAACAGGGTCTGGGAATCAGACAGACTTGGGGTCAAGCCTTCACTTGCCCACTGCCTGACTGAAACCTTGAGCTAATAACTTGATCTCTATATGCCCTTGGGATCACATTTTTTAAATGGGAGTCATAAGTCACAGCTAGTTCAGAGTACCATATAAACTGAGTTCATGCATATAGTAAGTACTCAGTACTGATGGCCCCCCAAAAAAACAAACATAATTCTAAAAATCTGACAAATATGCACTAGAATGATTACTGAGGCTTATGTAGGTCTTAAATTATGAGTGGTTTCTTTTTCTATATGTAGAGCTCCTGAAAAGTGATTCTATTACTTTCAAAATAGGAAAATGAACTTGTTTTTTTAAAGATTCCATATTTGCTATGTTATTTGGTTGCCATGTGCTACTTTTATTTACTCACACACCTCTCAGCTCAGTGCATCCCCTCCATGGGGAGCTGGGGCACAGAGTTGTTGGGACTTCAGTTAACACAGGCAGGTACCTACTTTCCAAGAGGCCGTCTCTAGGTCCAAGGCTTGCACAAAGTAAGCATAATCTCCAGTAGGGACCTATAAGGAAGAAGAAACCTAATGGTTTGATTGTAATTAAAAGTTATATGCAAATTCCATTGTTCTACCTTTTCTGGAGCCTGGATTTTCTGAGTATTAAGAGTTTGTGCATGGAAACAAGGGAAGAGTTTAGGCCCATAGGCCATAGGGATGTAACTTTCCTAGCTCTGTAAAACATCATGGCCTTATCATGAGCGTGTCCTGGGCATGAATGGAGCCTATTGAAAGCCTGCAGTTTTGGGTACATTCCTTTGTTCATCCAGGAGACATTTATTGGAAATTTGCTATGTGTCTTACTTTACAGTAGATGCTATAGATACAGAGTGGGGCAAATCAAATAAGATTGCTTCATCATCTATTCTAGGAGGCAAGACTACCATGAACAAGTACATAAATAAATAAGGCAGTTATAGAATGAGAAAGTCAATTCCTAGGCAGGTTGATAAGAAGTCCAGGGTCCCTAAGGAGGAGAAAGGGATCTGGGGCTCTGAAGGAGGAGATAGGGGTCTGAAACTCTCAAGGAGAAGGACAAATTTTTTTCTTTACATTTCTTAGTCTTAGTCACATAAAGGTGGTTTGTTTGTTTGTTTGTTTTTCTTTAAGCCCAGAGCTGATGATTATGCAACAAAACAGCTCAGTTTAAACTCTGTACTCAGGATTATATAACAACAATCCTGCTTGAAGACAGTTTCTCCTTCTTGAGAACCTTCTGACTAATCCTGTTATCTTAAAATGTGTATTATGGGAGTAGATGTGGTAAGATCTTTCTATTGTTAGTTCTAATACTGTCATCTTAATATGTAAATTGTGGGAGTGGGTTTAGTCTTTACAATCTTGAGATATTCTTCTAATTTATTGTAATAACCAATTTCAAAAGTATATAGCTCCTTTGCTAAGACTAGTGAGTGGGGCACTCTCTGTCCCCCTTCTGATGTCTATGTCAGAAGCTTTCTCTGTCCTCTTTCTCTTTAATAAAACTCTGCTACACAAAAGCTCTTGATTGATCAAGCCTGATCCCTGGTCCTAAAGCTAAATCTTCTTCTTCAGAGACCATGAATCCGACATCATGTAAGCTATCAATAGATCCTGATCAATTCCATGAAGGAAGTGGAGAGGGTGTGACTAAGGATAATGGAAGTTGTGTATGGAGATGAGATCAAGAAGGCCCTTCCAGAGGAGATGACATTTAAACTGAGGTCAGAAGGATGTAGAAGAGCCAGTCATTTCAGGCAGAGGGAATTTTCTTAAATGCAGAGCATTTATTCAAGGAATATCACAATGTGTTCTAGGAACTGTCAGAAAGACTAGCATGGCTTGGGCATAGTCTTTAAGGAGGGAACTCTCCCACACAAACACTTCAGAATGCATCACAAATATAGCAAGCATCATTTTAAATGCACAGATGAGCTCCCAAGAAAGTAAAAGTGTTTCAAGGGACAAAAAACAAAAGAGGAAGTGAAAAGCTATCTTGACGACAGAGGTGTTAGAGATTTAATGCCTTGAAAGGTATAGAGATTGAAGTCTTAGACTCAGGGGAAGTAGGTCATGAGAAAGGAGAATCTCCCTATGAAGCTAGAACTTTGAGAATATAACAGCTCCTCTTCCATAAAAGGGTAGATGAAGGGAGATTACGTGTGAACCCAGGTAGATAGTGACAGAGCTTGTATTACCTTGTGTATGCTATGCTATGCTATGCTAAGTCACTTCAGTCATGTCCGACTCTGTGTGACCCCATAGACGGTAGCCTACCAGGCTCCCCCATCCCTGGGATTCTCCGGGCAAGAACACTGGAGTGGGTTGCCATTTCCTTCTCCAACGCATGAAAGTGAAAAGTGAAAGTGAAGTCGCTCAGTCCTGTCCGACTCTTAGCGATCCCATGGACTGTAGCCTACCAGGCTCCTCCGTCCATGGGATTTTCCAGGCAAGAGTACTGGAGTGGGGTGCCATTACCTTGTGTAGGTCCTGTTAAAAGAAGATAATGCTCTGAAAATCAATACCAAGATAGGTTTGGGGTTCAAATTTTTATACTACCCACAACTCCCTAGAATCTTCAAGTTGAGAAGGAACTCAAACATCAGTGCCAAAAAAGGATATCCTTGGAGAATCTAGAAGAATCAGACACAAAAATTCCAGGGAAAGACATACCATCAACCCAGGTCACGCAAAATTCCCACAGATCAATTAAGGGCCTGCCAAGAATGAGCTCTAAATCTCAAATTATAAATGCACAAGTAAATTTTTCACCATGTGTAAGAGTCAGAAAGTATAATAAACCATAGACTAGATATTTCTCCCTAAGAACTCCAGTTTAAAGAACTATCTAAAAGCCTACATAATGTACCTAAAATGATTGAAGTAAAAAAAAAGGCCATTAAAAATAAAGATCTTTAGAGGACAGATCCTCTAAAGATTAAAAACACAGCAGATTTTTAAAATGACAACTGAATTTTCAGTTTTAAAATAATAATTAAATCAAATGTTCACATGTTTTAACAACAGGTTAGTCAGATTTAAAAATAAAATAAATTAGAAGATGGGAGGAAACTACTCAGAATGTACTGCATAGAGTTAAAATGTAAAAGGCATGAAAGAAAGGTTAAATGAAAGAGAAGATCAAATGAAAAGGTCCAATTTACTTTTAATAGGACTCCCAGAAGCTGAGAAAAGAGAGAATTGGGGAAAGGCAATATTCAACATTATTGTGACTGACAATCTTCAGAATTTAAATGATAGACATGTACAGTAAGCTGAATAATGGCCACCCAAAGATATCAGAAAAGATAGCATATTAAAAGAGAGACATCACTTTGCCAACAAAGGTCCATATAGTCAAAGCTATAGTTTTTCCATTAGTCATGTACGAATATGAGAGCTGGACCATAAAGAAGGCTGAGTGCCAAAGAATTGATGTTTTTGAACTGTGGTACTGGAGAAGACTCTTGAGAGTCCCTTGGACAGTAAGGAGATCAAACCAGTCAATCCTAAAGGAAATCTACCCTACATATTCATTGGAAGGACTAATGCTGAAGCTCCAATACTTTGGCAACCTGATGCGAAGTGTTGACTCATTGGAAAAGACCTTGATGCTAGGAAAGATTTAGGGCATGAGGAGACAGAGGAATGAGATGGTTAGATAGCATCACTGACTTGATGGACATCAGTTCAGTTCAGTTCAGTCACTCAGTCATGTCCGACTTTTTGCAACCCCATGAATTGCAGCACTCCAGGCCTCCCTGTCCATCACCAACTCCTGAAGTTCACTCAGACCCACATCCATCGAGTCATTGATGCCACCCAGCCATCTCATCCTCTGTCGTCCCCTTCTCCTCCTGCCCCCAATCCCTCCCAGCATCAGAGTCTTTTCCAATGAGTCAACTCTTCGCATCAGGTGGCCAAAGTACTGGAGTTTCAGCTTTAGCATCATTCCTTCCAAAGAAATCCCAGGGCTGATCTCCTTCAGAATGGACTGGTTGGATCTCCTTGCAGTCCAAGGGTCTCTCAAGAGCCTTCTCCAACACCACACTTCAAAAGCATCAATTCTTCGGCGCTCAGCCTTCTTCACAGTCCAACTCTCACATCCATACATGACCACAGGAAAAACCACTAGATGGATCTTTGTTGGCAAAGTAATGTCTCTGCTTTTAAATATGCTATCTAGGTTGGACATAACTTTCCTTCCAAGGAGTAAGCGTCTTTTAATTTCATGGCTGCAGTCACCATCTGCAGTGATTTTGGAGCCCAAAAAAATAAAGTCTGACACTGTTTCCACTGTTTCCCCATCTATTTCCCATGAAGTGATGGGACTGGATGCCATGATCTTCGTTTTCTGAATGTTGAGCTTTAAGCCAACTTTTTCACTCTCCACTTTCACTTTCATCAAGAGGCTTTTTAGTTCCTCTTCACTTTCTGCCATAAGGGTGGTGTTTGAGCAAACTCAGGGGTGTGGTGAAAGACAGGGAAGCCTGGCATGCTGCAGTCCATGGAGTCCTAAAGAGTCAGACACAACTTAGCCACTGAACATCGACAAATATACCAATTTCTAATCCCTGGGACCCTTAGATGTCACCTTATAAGCAAAAGGGTCTTTGCAGTTATGATTAAGTTAAGGATCTTGAGATGGAAATGTTATTCTGAATTACACAGGGCCCTAAATAAAATTACACTTGTCTTTTTAAGAAGGGGCACACACATTGAAGATAATGGAAAGATGGAATAGAGAGAGATTGAAGATGCTGGCCTTGAAAATGGGAGTGGCATGGCCAATAAAACCTAGGAATGCCAGCAGCCACTGAGAAAGACAAAAACGGATAGACAGAAGGAGCAGATTGTCCCCAGAGCTTCTGGAGGGAGCATGGCCTTGCCAACACCTGGATTTTGGCCCAGGACACTGATTTTTGACTTCTGGCCTTAAGAACTGGAGAGAATAAATTTAAGTCCTTATAAGTCACCAAGTTTGTAGTAATTTGTTATAGCAACCTTATAAAACAACACATGCATTTATATATCGAGAACGCACAGTTTTACAGGAAGAACAAAATAGATATACGACTAGATACACAATGAAACTGGAGAGTTGACCAAATACAGAGAAAATACTTAGAAAGCACCCAGAGAGAAAAGTACAGGGGAGCAATGACCAGGAAGATAGTATATTTTTCAAAGTGTTGATATAATCTAGAAGACAATGAAATGTTATCTTTACAGACGGCACTAGTGGTAAAGAACCTGTCCGCCAATGCAGGAGATATAACAGACTCGAGCTCAATTCTTAGGTCAGAAAGATCACCTGGAGAAGGGCACAGCAACCCACTCCAGTATTCTTGCCTGGAGAATCCCATGGACAGAGGAGCCTGGTGGGCTACATACAGTTCATGGGGTTTCAGAGTTGGACATGACCAAAGCGACTTAGCATGCACACATGCAGGCATGAAGACAAATTATTATTTAAAAGTACAGATGAAATAAAGACATTTTCCGGCAGGTAAGGCTGAGTTTACCACTAACAGAATCTTACCTAAAGAACTGCTAAGAGGTGAACATCAGAAAGAAGTGGGAAAAAAAAACCAGGAAGACATAGAAAGATATGAGAAGCTATACTAAGTGATGAAACTGGAAAGTATGTGATGAAATATAAATAAGCATCAAATGTATGAAACAGCAAAAGCAAAAATAAAACTATGACCAAAGAGACTGTAAAAAAGGAAGGTGAAATTAAAATACCCAACTAATAATATGTTAGATTTAAGGGAAATGTTCGAGGTTAAAAGTTCTAAAGTCATTACCTTGTCCAGGAGTAGACGAAGGATACTGATTAAGTTCAGACTTTATTAAGTAAAATATATATATATATAATAAAGAAATTTAACCACCACAATAGGTAGCAGGAAAGAGGTGGAAAGGGTACAATGAAAATACACGGTAAACAGCAAGTGCAAAATAAGATCAGCAAAAAATCTGTGTATCAGTAAGTAAATCTAACTTTATCAAAAATCACAAAACGTGTAAACAACTCCTTGGTAAACAAACAAAATCTATTTGCTCTATGTTTTAGGAAATACCTGCAGGCTTCCCTGGTGGCTCAGAGGTTAAAGCGTCTGCTCACAATGCAGGAGACCTGGGTTCGATCCCTGGGTTGGGAAAATCCCCTGGAGAAGGAGATGGCAACCCACTCCAGTATTCTTGCCTGGAGAAGAATCCCATGGGCGGAGGAGCCTGGTGGGCTACAGACCACGGGGTCACAAAGAGTCGGACACTACTGAGTCACATAACTTCCACTTTTCTTTCACTTTAGGAAATACCTAAAATTAAAGAACTCAGATACTCAACTAGAAAGAAAAAAATCAACTTTTTCATTATTTAAAGACAAAATTTAAAGAGAAGGAAATGGCAACCCACTCCAGTGTTCTTGCCTGGAGAATCCCAGGGATGGGGGAGCCTGCTGGGCTGCCGTCTATGGGGTCACACAGAGTCAGACACGACTGAAGCGACTTAGCAGCAGCAAAGACAAAATTATCTACATAGAAAACTCGAAGAATCTATTGGGCAATGCTATTGAAAAGTCCAAATGAATTTTTTGACCAACGTGATGCATCTCCCAGCTAATAAAGCTAAGTTGAGAATTCGACACTCTTGCTAGGAACAAGCTCAAGTACACAAAAATCAATTTCATGCATCAGCCACAGCAATTAGAAAATATAGTTTTTAAAAGACACCATATACACTAGCAATAAAATCTTAGATACCTAGGAATAAACCTTTACGGAGAAATTTTTAACTTTATTGAAAGACATAAAAGAAGACCTAGAGAAATGGAAGAATAGAAATAAAAGTGATGGGTCATATTCATTAGTTAAAGAATCAATATTGTAAAATGAAAATTCTTCCAAATCATTGTATAAGTTAATATAATTCTAATTACAACTCTAAAAGAATTTTCCATGAAAATCATATAAGGAAAATCAAAGAGGCAAGTAATTCTTAGAAAAAGCAGTATGGAGAAGGGGCTTTGCTTTCTAGGTATCAAGGCAATATAAAGTCATAGTAATAAAGACAACATGATATTGACTCAGAGATAGACAAATAGATCAATGAAATGAAATAGAGTGCTCCAATGTAATCCCACAGGTGTATGAGAACTTAATCTATAATACGTTTGGCATTATGAATCAGTGAGAAAAGGGATGAACTGACAGTAAGTAGTATTGTGATTGCCATCTCTCCATATGGAAAAAAAATCAATTGGATTCATATTGTCAATACACAAATATCAATCCTACATGGATAAAACCTCAATTAAAAAAGGCAAAGCTTTAACATGTTTAAGAGAAAATATAGAAACATATTTTTATAATTTCTTGATAATTTATTTAAAACATATAGAGGGTTAAGAAAATATGATAAATCTGACTACATTACAATTGAAATATCTAGAAAACAAAGTCACTGCAAACAGTAAAAACACAAATCACAGAATTAGTAGATACTTATGGATAAAAGCAAAAAAAAGGTAGCATCTAGACTGTACAGAGGATATATCTACAATTTAGGATGGAGTAGATACTTATATATAAAATCAAAAAGTTAGTATCCATAACATATAAACAATACCTCCTATTCAGTGAGAGCAAGACAACCAAGATAAAGGGTATGAATAGAAAATTTGAAAAAGTCAAACTTGAATGTCCCTTCAGCATGCAAAAAAAGATGTTGGACCTCACTAGTAATCAGGGAAATGCAAACTAAAGTAGGGAGATCTTTTCCACCCCTGTCAGCTCTGGCAGGCCCTTCTGCCCAGATGCTACAGGAAGGGCAGAAAGCCAGAGCAGAGCAGTGTCCAGGGCACATGACTTGATTTAGACTAGATTGGCAAGAATACTAATGACAGCATCAAGAGCTGGATAGAGATGTAGAGAAGTAGGAATCTTTATACCCTGTCCATGGAAGAGCAAATTAGTTCAATTTAGAGAAGAATTTGGCAATATTTAGTAACACTGGAGGATTCAGCATTACCATTTTAAGGAATATACCCAAAAAAGGCTCCCATGTGTTTGTAAGGGAACCTTTATAAGGAAACTGGTAAAACTGAAGAGTACTGATTGCAGCACTATTGGTAACAGAAAAAAAAAAAAGACATTTTGGTTGTGGTGGGGAAGAGTGGGAGTTTATAATCTGCTAATAGAAAACTAATGAATGATTTGTAGTATATTTGTACAATGCAATATCTTACAGCTGTTAAAATCATTAAACTAGGGCTAACTCTGTACCAACATAGATGCAACTGCAAAAACATAATGAAAAAGAAAAATTCAGGATGATTTATGATTTATCCACATGACAATTGCTTTACATTGAAAAAAGGTAAAACAATCCTATGTACAATACTATACCCATGTGTATCGGATATACGCATATGTTACAAGAGTAGAAGAGCAAGCGTGTAGGTGATAAGTATCAGCCCCTCTGGGAGGACTGAAGGAGAATGAGATCAAGAAGGAACATACAGGGAGCTTCAATGGTATCTGTAAAACTTTAATGCTATTAAGTAAGTAAGTGAAGTAATTAGATAACATGTTGAAATGGTGTATACACATTATTCTCTTTATTTTTCCTGTGTGCAAGAAATACTTTTATAATAAAATTTTTTTAATTAACTTTAAAATGTATTTGACTTTTAAAAATTGAAAGGGCTTCCCTGGTGGCTCAGATAGAAACGAATCTGCCTGCAATGCAGGAGACCCAGATTCAATCCCTGAGTTGGGAAGATCCCCTGGAGAAGGGCATGGCAACCCACTCCAGTATTCTTGCCTGGAGAATCCCATGGACAGAGGAGCCCGATGGGCTACAGTCCATGGGGTTGCAAAGAGTCGGACATGACTGAGTGACTAACACTTTAAAAACTGAAGTAGAAAGATCAGTCCAGATGCTATTGTATTAATTCAGACAATAGGGAAATAATATACACGAGGGCCAGGAGTGCAAATAGAAGACAGAGAAACAGATTGAGCCAAGATATGTTGGAGGTAAAATTGATGGTCTTGGGTAAATTTGCTGTCTCATACAACAGATATGACAGACACAGCCACTGTCCTGTCCATGCTCCATGCTCTGTTGCCCTTTCTGGGTGCTCCAGTAGGTTCCCAACTACTAGTGTCTGCATCTCTGTGCTGAGGTCTCACTCCCCCTCAGTTCAGTTCAGTTCAGTCATTCAGTCGAGTCCGACTCTTTGCAACCCCATGGATTGCAGCACGCCAGGCTTCCCTATCCATCACCAACTCCCAGAGCCTACACAAACTCATGTCCATCACGTCGGTGAAGCCATCAAACCATCTCATCCTCTGTCATCCCCTTCTCCTCCCACCTTCAATCTTCTCAGCCTCAGGGTCTTTTCCAATGAGTCAGTTCTTTGCATTAGGTGCCCAAAGTATTGGAGTTTCACCTTCAGCATCAGTCAGTCTCTTCCATCAGGAAGCTTCCATAAGCCTCTTATCCTTATCCATCAGAGGGCAGACAGAATGAAAGCCACAAACACAGAAAACTAACCAAACTGATCACATGGACCACAGCCTTGTCTAACTCAATGAAACCATGCCATGTAGGGCCACCCAAGACAGATGGGTCATGGTGGAGAGTTCTGACAAAACGTGGTCCACTGGAGAAGGGAATGGCAAACCATTTCAGTATTCTTGCCTTGAGAACCTTCATGAACAGTATGAAAAGGCAAGAAGATAAGACACTGAAAGATGAACTGTCTTCCCCTACCTATCTCCAACTGTCAAAAGCTTCACCGCCCTCAGGTGGTGCTAAGGAATGCAGCCATCAACCAGTGGTTTTCAGAAGTTGGCGTGTAAATACTCTAACTCCCACACCTCTCAGCTAGGATAATTCTGAGGCTTGTGCTTCACACCATTGTCCAAAGTTTCCCCATAGAATTAAGCTTTAGGCACCCTCCAAGTTAGTAGATTTAATAGTATTCACTTTTAGGTTATCTTCCCTTCCCTTTATCCCTTCTTCACTTGCCAATCAGTGTTAGCCCCACTTCTCCCAATGAACCATTTTTTTATTTGAGTCTTTGTCTTGGATCTACTTCTGGGAGAGCCTACACTAAGACAGCAAGCATACTGCCCAAGTATGCCCACTTTCAAAGCATGCCAACATGCCACCAAGCACCATGATATCACTCCCAGTCTGTCAAGGGGAGGGGGAAACACCCAAAGATTACAAAGGCTCTGGACAGGCGAATGGGTGACATGCCACATGCAAGAGATGGAAAGCATGACTGAGGAGAAGTAGAGACAAAAGGCTGCTTAAGAATTTGCAGAATCAACATAGTGAAAATGAGTATACTACCCAAAGCAATTTATAGATTAAATGCAATCCCTATCAAGCTACCAATGGTATTCTTCACAGAGCTAGAACAAATAATTTCACAATTTGTATGGAAATACAAAAAACCTCGAATATCCAAAGTAATCTTGAGAAAGAAGAATGGAACTGGAGGAATCAACCTGCCTGACTTCAGGCTCTACTACAATGCCACAGTCATCAAGACAGTATGGTACTGGCACAAAGACAGAAATATAGATCAATGGAACAAAATAGAAAGCCCGGAGATAAATCCACGTACCTATGGACACCTTGTCTTTGACAAAGGAGGCAAGAATATACAATGGATTAAAGACAATCTCTTTAACAAGTGGTGCTGGGAAAACTGGTCAACCACTTGTAAAAGAATGAAACTAGAACACTTTCTAACACCATACACAAAAATAAACTCAAAATGGATTAAAGATCTAAATGTAAGACCAGAAACTATAAAACTCCTAGAGGAGAACATAGGCAAAACACTTTCTGACATACATCACAGCAGGATCCTCTATGACCCACCTCCCAGAATATTGGAAATAAAAGCAAAAATAAACTGGACCTAATTAAACTTAAAAGCTTTTGCACAGCAAACGAAACTATAAGCAAGGTGAAAAGACAGCCTTCAGAATGGGAGAAAATAATAGCAAATGAAGCAACTGACAAACAACTAACCGTAAAAATATACAAGCAACTCCTACAGCTCAATTCCAGAACAATAAATGACCCAATCAAAAAATGGGCCAAAGAACTAAATAGACATTTCTCCAAAGAAGACATACAGATGGCTAACAAACACATGAAAAAATGCTCAACATCACTCATTATCAGAGAAATGCAAATCAAAACCACTATGAGGTACCATTTCATGCCAGTCAGAATGGCTGCGATCCAAAAGTCTACAAGCAATAAATGCTGGAAAAGGTGTGGAGAAAAGGGAACCCTCTTACACTGTTGGTGGGAATGCAAACTAGTACAGCCACTATGGAGAACAGTGTGGAGATTCCTTAAAAAACTGGAAATAGAACTGCCTTATGACCCAGCAAGCCCACTGCTGGGCATACACACTGAGGAAACCAGAAGGGAAAGAGACACATGTACCACAATGTTCATCGCAGCACTGTTTATAATAGCCAGGACATGGAAGCAACCTAGATGTCCATCAGCAGATGAATGGATAAGAAAGCTGTGGTACATATACACAATGGAGTATTACTTGGTCATTAAAAACAATACATTTGAATCAGTTCTAATGAGGTGGATGAAACTGGAGCCTATTATACAGAGTGAAGTAAGCCAGAAAGAAAAACACCAATATAGTATACTAACACATATATATGGAATTTAGAAAGATGGTAACAATAACCCTGTATGTGAGATAGCAAAAGAGACACAGATGTATTGAACAGTCTTTTGGACTCTGTGGGAGAGGGAGAGGGTGGGATGATTTGGGAGAATGGCATTGAAACCTGTATAATATCAAATATGAAACGAGTCACCAGTCCAGGTTCAATGCACGATACAATACTGGATGCTTGGGGCTGGTGCACTGGGACGACCCAGAGGGATGGTACGAGAAGGAAGGAGGGAGGAGGGTTCAGGATGGGGAACACGTGTATACCTGTGGCTGATTCATGTTGATATATGGCAAAACCAATACAATATTGTAAAGTTAAAAAATAAAATAATAATAATAATAAAAAAGAATTTGCAGAGAAATGATGCCCTCCTGCATCATGGAAATAAGTGAAATTCCAATGGCAGCAGCTCTGAGCCTCTGCTAGCCTTCACAATAGTGCCTCATTTGGGGGTTCCTTTGGCTGAGTTAGGAATTTAACACGGCTTTATTGCATGCTATCCTATGTCTAATCCTACTGTAATGTAATTTATTTGCATTCACATTCCAGACGTGTCTACAGAGCAGGATTTGGTGCTGATGGATTCTGCTTTGATAGAAAATATTATTGAATGTCACTAGAGAATGACTTTCTGATAAAGCATCAGTCCAGTTTCCCCAATGTGGAGATTTCAGCAGTGGATTAAAAAATATTTGCCTTGACAGTAACATAAAAAATGATGGCTCAAATTATAAATTGTGTTATATGTAAACAAACAAATAAGGCCTTAGGTATTCTCGTCGTGTATTATTCTGCAGATAACACTTCACCTTTAAGCAGAGTGATTTTTTTTAAGCTCTAAATCCATTGCACCTGGCAACTGAGTCAATCTGACTATTATCAATAGCAAAAGCATTGTGGTGAGTTTCCTGGCATGTCTCTGGCTGCTGATTTGGAAGGAAAGATACTTAATTTGACTTTGCCATCTCACAAAGGTGAATAAACAAATCCCTAGGGAAATCAGCTTGGCTTTCTCAGTTTACAGTGTATTTAAACAGTGCTGTGGAGTCAATGAAACACATCAGTTCAGATGATCATCAGTGAAGACGCCTAAGATACTGTCTTCTCCTTGCTGGCCAGAGTAAAGCAGAGAACCTGGTGGCCATCGTAGGTACAGGCTATGCAAGGAGACCCCCAGAGGAGCAGGCCTGATCTTTGGGGCCACCAGAAAACCTTATTATCTGAAATGGAAACTACAAGAAAACTCTGTGTAAAAATTTGCCACCTCTAGACGTCTCCATAGCAGATGGTCCACAGAGTTACTAATGGAACCAGGGTACATCCCACAGCCATTCAAAGAATCTCTGGGTCCAGTTGATGTGAGTATTATGAAACCTTGGCGAGATCTTACCACAGGCAAGGTCTAAAAGTTAGGAGCTCAAAGTCAGGAAGATCCAAGTTCAGATTCCAACCCCACAGTTTCATGGTAGTATGTTATTTAACCTCTCTGAGTCAAGTATCAGTTTCCTCATCAGTAAATTCTAAAGTCACACAGACTTGTTGCAATGGTTAAAGGAGATACTATATGTTAAAGTATTTTAACTTGTGTCTGGAACATAGTAAGTACTCAGTAGATAGTGACTGCTACAGTTATTATTACTGTCATAATGTAACCAATGGAAAGAAAATGCTATCTATAGGGAATTCTGTAGGGAAGTGTACCCCCATAAGTACATTGTAAATTTTCTGGCACTCTTGGTACAAAGAAAAGGAAAAGGAAATTGGCTATTAGGAATTTGTCAGAATTTATCAGCATCAAGCAAGGAAAATGAGACTCTCTAGACAGCAAGCCTCACTCTTTAGACAGTTAATCTGACTTTCCTGGCTAGAGGGAGAAATTTTTCAGGAGATCTAACTCCTGTCTTTTAATTGTATACTCCCCAAGCAACTTTCTAGTCTGTGACTTGATCTAAGGAAGGCAGAACAGATGGCTGTCCCTAACTCTGAAACTAGGCCTTTCTCCCACGGAAGTCATGAAATCAGCTTCTGGCTCATCCCTCTGTGACTTCTGAGTTGGTCACCAGGATGCTTCTCTGTTTTAATAAAAATCAGGCTTCTGCATCTGTAACAGTTATGGCCAGATGGGGGTTTGGGCTGAGCCCTCCCCATCTAGAGGCTCCCCTTGTGGCTCAGCTGGTAAAGAATCCACCTGCAATGCAGGAGACCTAGATTCGATCCCTGGGTTGGGAAGATGCCCTGGAGAAGGGAAAGGCTACCCACTCCAGTATTCTGGCCTGGAGAATTCCATGGACTGTATAGTCCATGGGGTCACAAAAAGTTGAACACAACTGAGCAACTTTCACTTCACTTCACTCCCCATCTAGGACTTGTCCCTCTGTGAATTCTTATCTGCAACCCCCAGCCTGCCTTCCATTCAGATGCAGCTGACCATATTGAGTGCTCAGTAGGCATATGGAAAAGGATAACTGATGCTGTGTTTTTCATTCCTATTTGAGTTTTACTGATCATCTTCAACAGGAAGAAGTTTGTCTCTTGGCAGCTCTTTGTTGTTATGCAGTAACATACATAAACTTGCACAGATAAGTGAATTAGGCTCAGAGAAGGTCCATGACTTTCTCCAAGTCACACAGTGGAAAGGCAGAATCTGAACCTTATTTGGCCTGGAGTTTGTGTACTTTCTACCTTGCCCTACCATCTCCCATGCCATTGCCTGTGAAGTCATATCCATCCCAGAGAAGACACGAGTGCCTGAGTGGCTCTGTCCAAGCCACTCCACAAAGCATTTACCTTTCTCCTGGACTTGGGGCAGAGGGGAGGGCTTATTCTCTCTGTATAAGGATTAGTCGAACACAGCGTGCCTGGAGTTAAAGCTAGAGCTACTACACCAGTTAAAAGGATGTAAATTGCATGTAATCAACTTACATCAATTATAAATAATTGTTTTCTCATGTTATTCAGGGAAGAGCTCTCAGTGAGTTCTGAAGCATTAATTGGAGTAATCAATGGCCTGGTTCTTGTATAGCAGGAGCACTGTTAACATCTCATTTAACCCTTGGCTATTGATCACATATCATCTTATGTTCTCTTGTTATATGTTTTTATTGGGGGTGTTACAATCTGTCTACCAACAGTGGCTTTGAAATTTCAGTCCTGGGGGACACAAGGAGAGCAGCACTGAGAAATGGCACATTTGTGTTTCCCTAGTTAGGACCTGGAACGTACTTTCCCATAAAGACCCTACTGCTGCTGCTGCTGCTGCTGCTAAGTCGCTTCAGTCGTGTCCGACTCTGTGCGACCCCATAGATGGCAGCCCACCAGGCTCCCCCATCCCTGGGATTCTCCAGGCAAGAACACTGGAGTGGGTTGCCATTTACTTCTCCAATGCATGAAAGCACAGCTAATTGTTTTCTTTAGTGTTATCATTGAATAGTGAGCGAACGACAGTTGTGAGACATTATATGTTTAAAAACCATATTTCCCAAATCGCAGTCTTTAGGTCATAAGCAAATTGTGTCAATAAGTTTAAAAGAACCTGTGGCGGATTCATTTTGATATTTGGCAAAACTAATACAATTATGTAAAGTTTAAAAATAAAATAAAATTTAAAAAAAAATAAATAAAAAAAATAAAAGATTCTCGGTTAAATATTGCTGAATAGTTGTCTCTCTTCAAAATTTCTCAGAACCTTCATTGTGCAGGTGGGCACTGTGACTCACAGAAGAGTCTCCCACAGAATTCTTATGTATATCTTTAATAGTTGGCAAATCTCACCTTTTGAAATGCTGACATAGGCCTTGAGCCCTCCAACTCTTATGTATAGCCTTAGGTCTGGGGGACACTCCTTTCCCAAGTCTGAATAAACAGGTACAAAGGAACTGCTAAACATCCACGTGGTTCCCAAGCAGTTTTATGTTAAGCGGGCTTAACCACCCAATGGGCTTGTATATATAACCAAGTAATAAATATGCTGGGCGATGTGCAGGCTGTCAAGCTAACCCTCCAAAATCAATGTCATTATTCTGAAAAGTGAATTTTGTTAACCCCAGTGACTGTGACTTAGAAGGTCTGTGTTGGGTATTCCCACTGCGCTTTGTCATAGTAAAGGTGCTGAGACATTTCACCAGTAAAAGAACTCAGTCAACCATAGTGAAAAAGAAGAAAATAAGCAAACTCATGTCTTACCCTTGTTATTTTACACCTAAAATGTAGTCTGTATTTTGGCTTTGGCTGGTGAGTTTCATGTTTTGGGTTCTGATGAGATGTGATCTGAGTGTGTATCCAAGAACATCCATGATCTGTGTTTACTCAGCTAACTGCCCTGAGAACACTTGCTCAGTCAGCATGAAAGCATGAATTAAATCACTGTAAAAAGCCCAATGGGGAAGAACTTCTCCTTTTGCCTTCAGCAGCACAGGCAGATGACTTAACATCTTAACCTGGCCTGGAACAAAGTACCACACAGTGTCCAAGACGTGGGCTCGAGTCGCACCATCCAGAATCTAAAGGAGATTCTTAATCTGCAGTGCTGAACATTAAGCAGGTCTTTGTATCTGACCTCTGTCTCGTGCTTTGCACATGCAAGGGAAGAAAACAAAAAGAAAAAATCTCGTTGTGTGGCTATATTTGGTCCAGATACCCCCAGAAAGGGTTAAAAACAGATGATTAGTTCAATTCAGTTGCTTAGTCATGTCTGACTCTTTGCGACCCCATGGACTGCAACACGCCAGGCTTCCCTGTCCATCACCAACTCCCAGAGCTTGTTCTAACTCATGCCCATTGAGTCAGTGATGCCATCCAACAAGCTCATCCTCTGTTGTCCCCTTCTCCTCCTGCCTTCAATCTTTCCCAGCATCAGGGTCTTTTCCAAAGAGTCAGTGCTTCACATCAGCTGACCAAAGTATTGGAATTTCAGCTTCAGCATCAGTCCTTCCAATGAATATTCAGGACTGATTTCCTTTAGGATGGACTGGTTGGATCTCCTTGCAGTCCAAGGGACTCTCAAGAGTCTTCTCCGATACCACAGTTCAAAAGCATCAATTCTTTGGCACTCAGCTTTTTTTATAGTTCAACTCTCACATCCATATGTAACTGGATAAACCATAGCTTTGACTAGACGGACCTTTGTCAGCAAAGTAATATCTCTGCTTAATATGCTATCTAGGTTAGTCATAACTTTTCTTCCAAGGAGCAAGTGTCTTTTAATTTCATGGCTGCAGTCACAATCTGCAGTGATTTTGGAGCCCCCCAAAATAAAATATCTCACGGTTTCCATTTATTTGCCATGAAGTGATGGGACCAGATGCCATGATCTTAGTTTTCTGAATGTTGAGTTTTAAACCAGCTTTTTCACTCTCCTCTTTCACTTTCATCAAGAGGCTCTTTAATTCTTCTTTACTTTCTGCCATAAGGGTGGGTGTCATCTGCGTATCTGAGGATATTGATATTTCTCCTGGCAATATTGATTCCAGCTTGTGCTTCATCCAGTCAGGTGATGCCTATATTCAAATTCACTTACATGGCATCTGTGTAACACCCTTACACCTAGAAAGTATAACATAGAGAAAACCTCATCCCTCATGACCTTCTCTTGTGTGGTCCTGCAGGAGGTAGGTTTCTAAGAGACAAAACTAGGGCACTGTCAACATTCTGAGACCATAGTCTTGTCTCAGATTCTATTCCCTTAGGATTTCCTTATGATTCTAGTAGAAGAAAAATTTCCCCTGTGGAGCCTCATTTGGTTGTGTTCCATGACTCTGGTTGGCTTCTAACTATGAAACTCAAGTTGAGGTTTCTTTGCCTAAAGGCTTACTTAGTCTGTAGCAATGGTTTTCCAGATTTTAAGAATAATGCAACCCTTTTCATATAAAATCTTGCTCAAATTCTTATTTCTATAAACACAGAAGGCCAGGAGCTGGTCTCATGGAGACTTTTGAAGATCCTAAGGTCTTCCCTGCTTACTTAGCACCTGCTGCCCACCATGTACTTCTTTGGAACCCTGGTGTTCCTTGGAATAGAATTTGAGAAACACTATCTGATGAGAAGACTTCTGGACTGAAAGTCAAGAAATGTGGGTTTTACCCGAGTTGGACCACAACCTCAGGCTGAAGTTGACCCAGTTACTTGAACTCTCACTTCCTCTCTTTTCTTCTCTGTAAAATGGAAGAAAATAGCATGTGCCCTCTTTTTTTCACAGGGTGATTGTGATATATTGGATATATTCAAATATAATGAAATAGTTGACATCATGGTCATTTTGTGCTTTTCACCGTACTTTCACATCTGTTCATTTCCTTTCTTGTTAAAATGTCCCTGAAATAGCAATAGAGCAAATACTAGTAAACATGGAATCTCTTTGGAAAAAGAGAATTAAGCCAAGAACCAGAACAATAAAAATAGATGGCAGAGACAGAGTGCTAGGTACATAACTTGAGCCCACGGATACAAATGTGCCTGAAGCCATCTCTGGACACTTCTGTTACCTGACACCACAAATGTCACTTTTTGGCTTGAGCTAGTTTGAGCAGAGTTTCTGACATTATCAAAATATGTGGAATCTAGAAAAATGGTAGAGATGAACCTATTTGCAAAGTAGAAATAGAGACACAGATGTAGAGAGCAAATGTATGGACACCAAGGAGGGAAAAGGTCAGGAGGAAATGAGAGACTGGGATTGACATACGTATACTATAGATGCTAGAGCTCAGTCACTTCAGTCATGTCCAACTCCATGTGACCCCATGAACGGTAGCCTGCCAGGTTCCTCTGTCCATGGAATTCTCCAGGCAGGAATACTGGAGTGGGTTGCCATGCCCTCCTCCAGATGATCTTTCCAACCCAGGGATCGAACCCACGTCTCCTGCATTGCAGGTGGATTCTTTACCATTGAATCATTGGGGAAGCCCAAATACACTATGAAAAGTGAAAGTGAAAGTGTTAGTCATTCAGTCATGCCTGACTCTTTGCGACCCCATGGACTGCAGCCCACCAGGCTCCTCTGTCCATGGGATTTTCCAGGCAAGAGTACTGGAATGGCTTCCCATTTCCTTCTCCAGAGAATCTTCCCGACCCTGGGATCAAACCCAGGTCTCCTGCACTGCAGGCAGATTCTTTACCAACTGGGCTAACAGGGAAGCCCCATATATACTATAATAGATAACTAACAAGAACCTACTATAGAGCACAGGAAACTCTACTCATTGTTCTCTGGCCTGGAGACCTAAATGGAAAAAAAATCCAAACAAGAGAGGATATATGTATACATATAGCTGAGTCACTTTATTGTACACCAGAAAATAACATGACATTGTAAAGCAACTATACTCCAATTTTTAAAAATCTTCTTTAAAAAAAGAGTCCCAACTAATGTGATATAGTTAATCTCTCGAAACCTTGAATTTCTTTTCTAGGGAATGAGAATGTACATGTCAGAGGCTGTTAAGATTAAAGGAGGGAGTAGCACAAAGATCACACCCAACAAATAATGTCTCAAGACCATTATACTTCACTTATGCTGTTCATTTAATCCTCTCCATAGCTGAGCTCACAAGTGAATTATCTTCACTGCACAGATCAGATGACTATAGCGAGAGAGATGAGGCCCTTCATCCAGAGTCTACAGCAAGTAACAGGGTTAGAATTTAAGCACAGGTCAGTCTGATTCCAGAGCCCAGGCACTTTTCATCACTTTTTACCAAGGCACACTGCTTCCCGGTGAGCAGGCCCCCTCTCTTGCAAGGTGAAGTTCACCCACACTGCTCAGAGCCACCACTGCCCAGTCTGCCTGGGAGCCATTCACATAGACACTGACACAGATGGTACTCTCTAGAGTTGTGCGATGCACAACTGTCTCATACATAATTGTCCTAAAAGCCACAGACACACAGGGGACCTTGTAAGGACAACCACCAGGGAGCTCTTCAGGATGTTTACATTGCAAAGGACCCATTTGCTCATTTAAACCTCATCTCAATACCTTCCCATTTCCTGTGTTTGGCCCAGGCCTTCAACTGTTCCTACTAAAGTCTCCTAAGCTACATTGCCAGAGAAGAGAAGGGCAGACAGATTCCCAGGTCCCCACAGCTTGCTAAGCCACTGCCAGCCTGGTCTGCGTGCTGACAATAGGCTTTGGTTTAGTGTAAGCAATTCCAATATCACAGATAAATCGTCCTCTATTCTTTGACTTTCTCCAACAGAGAAGAAAGTTAGGCAAAAGCACATCATGAAAAACTATAAGTCATTTTAACAAAACAAAGTTCCCTCTGGCTTTCAAAGATACCTGACCAGATGGATTTCTGGGGCTCACTGAAAGTGCTTTGTTTAGGGCTGAAATGGTCAAAGGCAGTCATTCCTGGGTTTATGGCTTCATTGGATACCAGCCTGAACCCAGCTGGGCAAGAGTTGCTCAATGAGTGTTCATGAATGAATGAATGAATGACACACTGAGACCACAGGCTGATTCGGCTGTAGCATTCCCTTTTCCATGGATTGGCAGTTACATTTAATTACTCAAGAATCAGGTCATCAGCTATGCTGAGCCAATAGACTACAAAGCCCAGTGTTGCCCAAAGACCTCTGCTTGGTCCTGCAGGGTCCACAATGGTCAGGAGGGAGACAAAAGAAGTAAAGAACCTTGGGTCCAACCCCACTGGCTCCAGCTCAGTGCCTTCCAGGCTATGATGCTCACATCTAACTCAGGAAAGCGAAGTGAGCCCCTGAGAATGCCTTGGCTGCTTCTAGTTGCACCAGCTATGACCTCAGGGACTGCTGTTGTGATGTCTTCTGTCCCTGTATTTCCTTTAACTTTTCTCTCTGGATTATTCTTTCATTCAGTCAGCAGTTATGGACAAAGCACCTACTGTGTGCCAGGCATTGAGCTAGGTCCTGGACATGCAATGGTGAGCACGTGTCTCCAGCACCCCCTACTGAGGAGACCAATATTAACCTACCAGTCCCGCAAGTGGATGTAGAATCATTAACTTTCATGAAGTCTGTAAAGGGAAACCCTGAAGTGGAGCTGACCATCTGCAGGGGTCAGAAGATGCTCTTCTAAGAAAGAGAATTTTCAGGTAGAACCTCTAGTGTGTGTGTTAATATCATCAAGCCTGAGGTTCATAGTGCCTGTCACTCTTCCCTCTGATTTCCCCAGTCACTGTTAGAAGACTTACTAACAGTCAAATTACTTAAGCTCTCTTCCTCCTCCATGACCTGGGGATAATAATAGTTCCTGCCTCCTTGTATTGTTATGGTGCTTAGTATACACAAAAATTTTACAACACAGGGTGTTGTTGTTGTTCAGTTGTTCAGTCGTGTCCGATTCTTTGTGACCCCATGGACTACAACGTGTCAGGATTCCCTGTCCTTCACCATCTCCCAGAGCTTGCTCAAACTCATGTCCATTGAGTTGGTGATGATATCCTCTGTCTCATTTCATCCTCTGTCGTCCCCTTCTCCCCCTGCCTTCAATCCTTCCCAGCAATAGGGTCTTTTCAAAGAAGTCAGTTCTTCACATCAGGTGGCCAAAGTATTGGAGCTTCAGCCTCAGCATCAGTCCTGCCAATGAATATTCAGGATTGATTTCCTTTAGGATGGACTAGTTGGATCTCCTTGCAGTCCAAGGGACTCTCAAGAGTCTTCTTCAGCACCACCATTCAAAAGCATTAATTCTTTGGCACTCAGCCTTCTTTACAGTCCAACTCTTACATCCATACATTACTACTGGAAAAACTACAGTTTTGACTATATGGAACTTTTTTAGCAAAGTAATCTCTCTGGTTTTTCATGAACAGTATGAAAATAACACAGGGTAGGCAATATTATAAATATCTGGGGGGACTTCCTTTGATCCCAAATCACCCAGCCTTTGAATCAACCATAAAGAAAAGGAAAAAATAAGTAGCAAAGTCTTTAATATATACATACATGTGTATATTGTATGTGTGTGTTAATCGCTGAGTCGTGTCCAGCTATTTGCAACCCCATGGACTGTAGCTTGCCAGGCTCCTCTGTCCATGGAATTCTCCAAGCAAGAAAACTGGAGTGTGTAGCCATTCCCTTCTCCAGGGGAATCTTCCTGACACAGGGATCAAACCCGGGTCTCCTGCATTATAGGTAGATTCTTTACCATTTGAACCATTAGGGAAGCCCATGTGTGTATATATGTGTGTTAGTATTGATATATATGTTTTATAATATATATATGTATATTAGTATTAATGCAGATACAAAGTATAGCCTATACAGAATTGATGGTCACTCTTAAGTGAGGTTTACAGTTTAGGAAGAATATGTTTGGTTGTATATTTGCTGCCCAGCAAGCAAGCCCATGCCCATCACAAGGCAAAATTATAAAGGTTTCTTCACCCTGTGGTTGTAGTCAGGTAGGACCTCAGTGATATGAATGATTACTCCAATTCATAATGGATTACCTGTAAATGAACTTCCGACTGTCTTCTTCCTAATGCATTCTACTGCAATGGACTGCAGCTCAAGATCTTCAGAATGGCTTTCTGTCAAAATGGCCATTGGCAACAGCCCTACTCGGTGGATTCAGTAAGCATTTGGCTGGCTTCCTTGACCTGGAATCTATCAAGTTTGAACGAGGGTTCTGGCAAAGTTATAGCTATATTCTATGTAACTCTTGCATTCTGATTTATGTCGAGTCTAAAATACCCTATATGATAGCTTATCTTAATTAAAGACTGTGGGGAGGAATGAACTCATTCAGCAAGATGAAGTTAGCACATTCTCTGCTCTTAATTTCTGAATATTCCATGACTCTTCAAGGTGCTAACTCAGGAGTTTAGGTTAATAAATGAGCTCAGAAAGGTCCATGCTTTCCATCAAGGGAACTCATACCAATGACTTAGGTTCTTATAGACATTCTGCAGGACACACCCCACAAATTTAAAAAAAAATTTTTTTCTAACCAGAAACCATAATTCTTTCTAGAGGGTCACTGCAATTTCTGGGCATAAAAATGTATAGGAGTGACGTGAAAAAGATAGATATATTCAATCAGCTCAAGCAAGACTTCAGTACAAACAATTCATTATTATTGAGCTCAAATTGAACTCCACACAGATCTCTTCTAAGTTCTGCAAAGCCTTTAATTTGTTACCTTTATATGCCAACATTTCTTCCTTCTGGACAAGGGCAGAACTGCTGGAGCCAGACACAAATCATCTCTTTTCTCTTCCATGAAGAAGCCAGAATAGTTTCAGGAAATATCTAAATATCTAGGTCTCTGTCGATACTTGGAATTCATGATGGCTTTTATTCTCCCTTCGAATTCAAGGAGAGACAGTGTCATATAGTTTTATGATCTTTCAGCAAAGCTCTAGAAAATTGGATTTTAAGTTATAAACAGAATAGAGAGGATGCTCACCTTCTAAGAATAGAGTGTGAAATCCCATCAGCATTTCTGAGAAATGAGGCCCCACACAGCCCTCCTGGGTCTCTGGGCTCTGTTCACAATAAAGAGGGAGAGCTTCAGCTGCAGAAACATTCCGGCCCTGAAGTCATGTTGGTGGTTGTTGTTCAGGCGCTCAATCATGTCTGACTCTTTGCAACCCCATGGACTGTAGCCCACCAGGCTCCTCTGTCCATGGGATTCCCCAGGCAAGAATACTTGGAGTGGGTTGCCATTTCCTCTTCCAGAGGATCCTCCCGACCCAGGGATAAACCCACATCTCCTGCAATGACAGGTGGATTCTTTACCACTGAGCCACGAGGGAAGCCATAGTTAAAAATACTGCATTGCATATTTGAAAACTGCTCAGAGAGTGGAATTAAAAAATTCTCATCACAAGGAAAGTCTGTAACTATGTGAGGTGAGGTTGTTAACTAAGATGACTGTGATAATATTCTGCAACACATACATATATCAAATCATCAGGTTGCATACCTTAAACTTACACAGGGTTACATGTCAATGCCTGTGTACTCACTCACTAGTTTGCATCTGACTCTTTTGTAACCCCTTGGACTGTAGCCTGCCAGGCTCCTCTGCCCATGGGATTTTCCAGGCAGAGTACTGAAGTGGATTGTCATTTCCTCCTCCAGTTTCAGTCATTTTCTGCTCCCTTTTCTCTTGTTCTGGTCAAGTAGAAAGTGGTTAATCAGTCAAGTCAGAAATGCCTGGGTTCGAAGTCTTCCTTAGCTGCAAGTTAGCTCTAGGACACTCAGCAAAAGTGAACTCTTAACTTTTCTGAAACCTCAGTTTCACTTCAGTTCAGTTGCTCAGTTGTGCCCGACTCTTTCTGACCCTGTGAACTGCAGCACGCCGGGCCTCCCTGTCCATCACCAACTCCCAGAGTCCACCCAGAGCCATGTCCATTGAGTCGGTGATGCCATCCAGCCATCTCATCCTCTGTCGTCCCCCTCTCCTCCTGCCCTCAATCTTTCCCAGCATCAGGGTCTTTTCAAATGAGTCAGCTCTTCGCATCATGTGGCCAAAGTATTGGAGTTTCAGCTTCAAAATCAGTCCTACCAATGAACACCCAGGACTGATCTCCTTTAGAATGGACTGGTTGGATCTCCATGCATTCTAAGGGACTCTCAAGAGTTTTCTCCAACACCACAGTTCAAAAGCATCAATTCTTTTGCCCTCAGCTTTCTTTATAGTCCAACTCTCACATCCATACATGACCCTGGAAAAACCATAGCCTGGACTAGATGGATCTTTGTTGGCAAAGTAATGTCTCTGCTTTTGAATATGCTATCTAGGTTGGTCATAACTTTCCTTCCAAGGAGTGTCTTTTAATTTCATGGCTGCAATCACCATCTGCAGTGATTTTGGAGCCCAGAAAAATAAAGTCAGCCACCGTTTCCACTTTTTCCCTATGTATTTGCCATGAAGTGATGGGACCAGATTCCATGATCTTAGTTTTCTGAATCTTGAGCTTTAAGCCAACTTTTTCACTCTCTTCACTTTCATTAAGAGGCTCTTTAGTTCTTCACTTTCTGCCATAAGGGTGGTGTCATCTGCATATCTGAGGTTATTGATATTTCTCCCGGCAATCTTGATTCCAGCTTGTGTTTCTTCCAGTCCAGTGTTTCTCATGATGTACTCTGCATATAAGTTAAATAAGCAGGGTGACAATATACAGCCTTGATGTACTCCTTATCCTATTTGGAACCAGTCTGTTGTTCCATGTCCAGTTCTAACTATTGCTTCCTGACCTGCATACAGGTTTCTCAAGAGGCAGGTCAGGTGGTCTGGTATTCCCATCTTTCAGAATTTTCTACAGTTTATTGTGATCCACACAGTCAAAGGCTTTGGCATAGTCAATAAAGCAGAAATAGATGTTTTTCTGGAACTCTCTTGCTTTTTCCATGATCTGGTGGATGTTGGCAATTTGATCTCTGGTTCCTCTGCCATTTCTAAAACCAGCTTGAACATCTGGAAGTTTACGGTTCACGTATTGCTGAAGCCTGACTTGTAGAATTTTGAGCACTACTTTACTAGTGTGTGAGATGAATGCAATTGTGTGGTAGTTTGAGCATTCTTTGGCATTGCCTTTCTTTGGGATTGGAATGAAAACTGACCTTTTCCAGTCCTGTGGCCACTGCTGACTTTTCCAAATTTGCTGGCATATTGAGTGCAGCACTTTCACAGCATCATCTTTCAGGATTTGAAATAGCTCAACTGGAATTCCATCACTTCCACTAGCTTTGTTCGTAGTGATGCTTCCTAAGGCACACTTGACTTCACATTCCAGGATGTCTGGCTCTAGGTGAGTGATCACACCATTGTGATTATCTGCTTACTCATTACTTAAAAGAGGAGTATGATCTCTTTCCATAGGGTTAAGAACTGGCTTAGAACAGCAGTCTCCAATCTTGTTGGCACCAGGAACCAGTTTCATGGAAGACAAGTTTTCCTTGGACTGAGGGCGGGTAAGAGTATGGTTTTGGGATGATTCAAGTGCATTTACATTTATTGTGTACTTTATTTCTATCATTATTACATCAGCTCCACCCCAGATCATCAGGCATTAGATCTCAAAGTCTGCAGCCCCCTAGCTTATATGGTATACAATGGAGGGCACAGTCTCTGATAAGCAGAATGAGTTCACTAAAGGGTGGTGCTTTTCTTTTTCAAGATTAATAGAGCTAATAGTAATGGCTTTCCTGGTGGCTCAGTGGTAAAGAATCTGCTTGCCAATACAGGAGACATGGGTTTGACCCCTGTGTCAGGAAGATCCCCTGGAGAAGGAAAATATCAACCCACTCTAGCACTCTTGCCTGAGAAATCCCATGAAAAGAGGAGCCTGGCAGGCTACACTTCATGGGGTCACGAAAGGGTCAGACTAAACAACAACACAATAACAGAAATGGCACTGCAACCATGGAAACAATGATTGTCTACATTTAGGGGGCTACTGGGTACCAGTCATCAGGCTTAGAGTCCTATAATTCTCACCACAGACACCTATAGGGGAAGTATTATCATCAGCACCATCATTTCTGTTTTTCAAATGAGGACACTGAGGCTTGGAGAAGTGAACTGATTTCCCCAGTTCTCACAGCTAACAGAGCAACGAGACACAGGTCTATTTCACTTGGAGTAAACGCCAAGTTCCTTGTGATGCCCACAGGGACCTCCTTGATTTGGTCCTGTCTCTCTCGTTTTCTGTCTGTCTTGTTTCCCCATCAGTCTCCTGATCACTCAGTTCCAGCCTTACTCATGTGGCCATTTCACAGAATCCACATCACTCCTGCATGGGCCATCCCCTCTGTCTGGAACTTTTTCCCCCAGTGACCACATGACTAACTTCAGGAATGTGCCCAGATATTATCTTCTCAAAGAAACTTACTGTGACTCCCCTATTCAAGGTTCTACCACCACCTTTGCTCTGGGACCTCCCAAACTTCTTTACCCTGGCCACTTGTTTTTCCCTTTCCCTCTTATCACCTTCTAACCTACATAGAATTAACTTATTTATGTGTTTTCTGTATATGTGTTGGGCTTTACTAAATGAGAGCTTCTCCCAGAGCAGGAACTTTTGCTTTGTTCATACATTCCCTACACCTGAAACCATATCTGACCTATTACAATCTGTGAAGATATATGGAAAGAACAAATTAGTCCATGAACGACCAGGCTCTCAAGGTCTTAGGCACACCAACCACCTCCCTGCACAGCTAGTGCCAACACCTTTCATTCATGATGTGACATTTGTCCTTACAGAAGTCCAGGCAGCAAGGAGTTCTTTCATAACTTCTCATCCTCCAGCTTCCCTGGTGGCTCAGATGGTAAAGAATTCACCTGCAATGTGGGAGACCTGGGTTCGATCCCTGGGAGGAGGGCATGGCAACCCACTCCAGTATTCTTGCCTGGAGAATCCCCATGGGCAGAGGAGCCTGGCGGGCTACAGTCCACAGGGTCGCAAAGAGTCAGACACAACTGTGCAACCAAGCACACACAGCATGGCGCATCCTCCAGCATCACCGAGATTATTTGAGAGGCGGAACGACAAAACAACCACTATTCTTCAGGGCTTATGATTGGGTTGGGGAGATAAGACACACAATTCAAGCAGCGGATAACACAGTCTGTTCACTTGTGGATTGTGTAAGGCAGATACTAGGTCCTACGGGAATCCGCATCAGGGTGCTGAGTGCAAGCAAGCCTCATTGGGAACCAACTTCATGGAAGAGATAGGAGTCAAGCTGGGTCTCTAAGGGATTGGAATTGGTGGAGTGGATGGAAAAGCCCATTTCTGAGTGAGGAACTATCTGGACAAAGCCACAGAGGCTGGAATGGGCACATGTGTGGGATGCCCTAGAGCCCATGTTCTGTAACAGAAGAAGCCCCCACAATGAGAAACCTGCTCACCACAACTAGAGAAAGACCACTCAGTAACAAAGATCCAGGACAATCAAAATAAATAAAGAAAATTAAAGATAGGCCCGTGCATCTGAATTAGGTGATGATACTGAAAGGTGGGTGCAAAGAGAAACTCTAGCCTCCAGCATCCACTTAGCATTGGCTATGGAGCTAAGACAATTTCTCATTTAATTCTCAGAGTATCCAATGGAGATGGGCAGGTTTTTTTGATCCATTTCACAAATGATGCAATCAGTTAACTTATCCAAGACCAAAGGGTTCCAAGGTGGCTCAGTGCTAAAGAATCTTCCTGCCAATACAGGAGACCTGGGTTCAATCCCTGGGTCAGGAAGATCCCCTGGAGTAGGAAATGGCAACCCACTCCAGTATTCTTACCTGGGAAATCCCACGAACAGAAGAACCTGGAGGGCTACAGCCCATGGGGTTGCAGAGAATCAGACACAGCTGAGCAACCGAGTGCACATCCAAGACCAAACTGTTAAGGAATTGTGGAGGCAACACTTTTACTTGAGCACTGGGGATGTTCCAAGCCCCTGCTTGGTTAATGCGGATGATGTGGGCAGATAACAGGGACCCAAATGCTGGCATGAAGAATATGTCTCCCAAAGTCACTTTCATATCTCTCATCTTCAATTCTGACTCTCTCATGAGCCTAGTAGGAAGGAGGAGCCAGTGGGGAGGAATAGGGAAGTAGAATAGACATCTCTTTAACTTCCTAGAGGAACAACTTTTTTCTAGTAATGACTGAAAATGTGGCGGAACTGCCAAAAGCATATGAAATCAGCTATGTAAATTGCAAAATATTAAATCACAGTTCAATTCTTCAGCAGTGAAAAAATTACAACTTTTTTCACCAGTATGGAAAAGCAAAGTGACGAGTTCTCTGTTGTTGTTATTGTTCACTCACTGGGTTGGGTCTGACTCTTTGTGACCACATGGACTGCAGCACACCAAGTTTCACTGTCCTTCATATTTGCTCAAACTCATGTCCACTGAGTCGGCGATGCCACCCAACCATCTCATCCTCTGTTGCCCTCTTCTCCTCCTGCCCTCAATCTTTCCCAGCATCAAGGTCTCTTCCTGTGAGTCAACTCTTTGCATCAGGTGGCCAAAATATTGGATCTTTAGCTTCAGCATCAGATTCTTTCCAATGACTATTTAGTGTTGATTTCCTTTAGGATTGACTGATTTGATCTCCTTGCTGTCCAAGGGACTCTCAAGAGTGTTCTTGTGATATATGGTAAAATCAATACAATATTGTAAAGTAATTAGCCTCCAATTAAAATAAATAAATTTATATTAAAAAAAAAGAGTGTTCTTGTGAGCACCACAATTCACAAGCATCAATTCTCTGGTGCCCAGCCTTCTTTGTGCCCCAACTCTCACATCCATACATAACTACTGGAAAAAACATAGCTTTGACTATATGGATCTAAGTGTGTCATGGCTTTCCTTCCCAAGATCAAGTGTCTGGTAATTTCTTGGCTGCAATCACTGTCCGCAGTGATTTTGGAGCCCAAGAAAATAAAATCTCTCACAGCTTCCACTTTCCCCCCTTCTATTTGCTATGGAACTCTCTAGTATAACTCAGTGGGTGGTGGCCCTTTAATCACACCTGTCATCCAGGCTGAATTTAGTTCACCAGGTTCATGAGTGTGTCTGCTCCTGGTAACACCTGCAAAAATTCCCCTCTGTATTGAAATGTACAGGGTTCCTACGGGGGCATGGGGCATGCTCTCCTTTGGTTCTTTGTCACATGGTTGTGATTGGTTGTGGTTTCCTTCTTGGTAATTATCTGTATATGTATGTGCATGTAGAGGTAGATGCGTGCATACATGCGTATATGCACACTCACAGACGTGTGTGCACATACACACAAACAATAAGTCTCCCTCTCTCTATTCTCCCTGGACCTCATAACACTCCTCCTATAGACCTATTTACTTATTTTATTTTTGTATTGAAATATAGTTTATTTACAATGTTATGCCAAAGCTGGTTTCTTTTCTGTTATATACATACATAGTTTTTATTGGAGTATAATTGCTTTACAATGTTGTATTAGTTTCTGCTGTACAATGAAGTGAATCAGCTGTATGTATATACATATGAATATATGTATATATCCCCCCTCTTGGACCTCCCTCCTACCCCTCCCCCCATCCCACCCCTCTAGGTCATCATCGAGCACTGAGCTGGGCTTCCTGTGGTTTATAGCAGGCTCCCACTAACTACCTATTTTACACATGGTAGTATATATATGTCAATTCGAATCTCCCAATTTGAAATAGGTTCAGCTGTACCGTTTTTCTAGATTCCACATGTAAGGGTTAATATATATTGTTTTCCCCAATGCTGGTTTTTATTGAGGCATAATTTACTTAAAATGCACAGCTCTCAGTGTATAATTCAATGAGCTCTGAACATGTACACACTGAGTCCACTCCCCCAGTCAAAATCTAGACCATGTCCATCTTCCCACAAAGTTCTGTCATGCTCTTTCCCAATCGATACTCACCCTCTACGCCTCCACAGGACTTCCCTGATAGCTCAGCTGGTAAAGAATCTGCCCACAATGCAGGAGACCCTGGTTTAGCTCCTGGCTCAGGAAGTTCCCCTGGAGAAGGAAATGGCAACCCACTCCAGTATTCATGCCTGGAGAATCCCATGAACAGAGGAGCCTTGTGGGCTACACTCCATGGGGGTCTCAAAGAGTTGGACATGACTGAGTGACTACTCTTTCACTTCAGGTACTATTATTATACCCATTTTATAAAGAGGAAAGAGGAAGCCCTGAGGTTGGCCAACTGGTCATTGGAGGAAATAGGATTTAACATGGGTCTGATTCCAGACACTACTTCACAACCAAGATGCTACACGTGGATGCTCCCAGCACTCCCAGATGTTTTTACTTTGACTTTATTATCATTTTCACTCTCTGCCTGACATTTTACCTTCTTTCACCATCTACCCTGGATCAAGACCTTTTGTCCTTCAGGGGAATTTGGTAAAAAGCATGTCTCATTCTCCTCCTCCGTGAAGCTGGTTCTGAAAACATTCATGTTCCCTTGATGTGTCCCAGTTCGAGCCTGCATGGAAATGCGGTGAGTCAGAGAACCATGTGTCTTTTCTGGATAAAACCATGTCAGCTTCTGATCTGAGAATCACTCCCCCATTGCTCTAAGGCATCTGACTCCCACTCAGCCCACAGCCTGCAGCCAGGAACTGGAGCTGCTCCCAGTCTATTCCCGCTCCTTAACTCCTAAGACTCAAGCATATCTGCAGTGATGAGGATAATATTCAGAACAAAGCCTGTGAAATGTGCATGTTTCAGGGCCTCAGCTTCTCTTCAAAGTCCTTGCTGAGGCAGGGGAGGCATTTTCAACAATCAGGAGAAATGATGCTTTACGCTGGACAAAGAGAATTAGACAGGGAGACCTGCATCTTCTTTCTCTCTCTTTGTCACCTCACCCCTGGCCGTCAGAAACGAGGCGCTGTCAAAATAATTGTCCAATTTTTCCAACACGATCGATTTGCTGTAATTTTTTAAAAGAAAGAAAAGAAGGGAGCCACTGTCAAGCAAGCTCTCTTCTCCCCACGCTTTGCCTCCACCTCTCAGGGTCTGTGTCAAAGTCAAGGCATCTGCAATGAGCTGAGTGCCTTACAGACCTTCCCCACACCCACCCACCATCAGACATGAGAAGCCGGGCGCTTGTCCCACTGAGAGATGTACATGGGCAGCAGTAGCTAGGCCAGGTTTCAAAGGGAACCCTGATACCTCCCCCCCTGTATATTCCCACCCTGGCTATTTAGAAGAAGCCACAGAGGGCAGCATTTGAAGTGACAGCAAGAAAGGGAGATGGGAGAGAAAGAGGAGGTGGAGACGGAGGAGGAAGAGCTGCTGTTATCTCTGGAGATGGGATGACACGTTGCCACTTTGTCGTGTCCCCTGAAAGGTGGTAGCATGACACAAGCTCTCCTGAAAGCAACAAGTCAGCTCTTATCTCAGATTCTCCTCCCTATTTTGTTGCTTTCTTCATCCTCCTTGCCCCCAGTTAAATTTTGAGAGGAGTCAAAAGTCCGTATTTCCCTGAGGCTGAGAAAAAAAATGGAGAAACAGTGTACCCTGCTTCCCTGTGTATGATTTGCTCATTTGTGATAGCTTTTTACAGTCCTGTGGACACACTCTAATGTTGATTTATTCAACACAGGTATTTACTGGGCATGTCCCACATGCCAGGCACTGTCTCCTATGCCAGAAGTACCTCATTTGGCAAAAATAAACAAACAACCCTGCCCTCAAGGGTCTGACTTTCTGCTGAGAGGAGACAGCCAATAAATGAAGGAAGAAGGGACTTCCCTAGTTGTTCAGTGGTTAATCCACATTGCAATGCAGGGGACACGGGCTCGATCCCTGGTCAGCAAACTAAGATCCCACATGCTGCGAAGCAGCTGAGCACATGCACTCCAGTGTCCGTGCACCACAGCTAGAGAGTCCATGCACCACAACAAAAGAGCCCACACAATGCAACAAAGACCCTGCGTGCTGCAACCAAGACCCAACACAGCCAAACAAATGAATAAGTACATGAGTAAATATTTTAAAAATAAATTAATACCTAAAAAATAAAGATGTTTAGTATGCCAGATGGAGACAAGTCCTTCGGGGAAAGATGAAGTGGAATAAGTGGACAGGGAGTGTGGAGTGGTCAGAAAGAAAGCCCCAGGCATTCTAGATCAAGAAAACAGTCAGTGCAAAGTCCCTGGGGCAGAGAGACCTGATGTGTCTGAGGGACCGCAGGTGGCCAGGGTGTGGCTGGTGCACAGTGAGCACATTTGGAGCATCTCGGGAGATGGAAGAAGTGAGGGGACTGGGGAGCTGTTCATGTAGAGCTTTGTCGGCCATTGTAAGGCCTGAAGCTTCACTCAGACATTCCCTTAACCTTGTGAAATGAATGAGAAATCATAATAAAGAGTTAGAGTGGGTTTGTGATGTGCTTGATAAAAAACCTTGCAAATTCCCCAAGGCTGCTGGGATGGAATAGAAGTTTCTTCACAATGTGAGGACTTACCCTAGGGCTTGCTCTTGCCCCACAGAGGCCTTTAGTGCTAGGCAGCCCTCTGCTTGCTTCTCAGAGGTCTTCTGTCTTCACTCCCTTGATGAGCTCATTCTAACAATGGCCAAATATATATATTTGGTTCAGACCCTTCTGAATGCCAGGCTCATATACCCAACTGTCTGATCAGTGACTTCACGTGGATGTCTATCAGAAATAACCTCAAAAATATCCAAGACTAAACTCCTGATTTCCCTCCATACCACAAGGCTGCTCCTCCCACAACCTTCCCCACCCAAAAGATGGCACCCTTGTCCTTCTGGCCATGCAGACCTTGGCATCATTCTTGACCCCTCTCTCTCTCCTTTATCATTTCCTGTATTCAATCTGTCGACAAGTGCCGCTGCCTCTAGGTTCAAAATAGCAAGGCTCTGACCATGACCCACCACCTCCTCTGCTGCTGCCCTGACCTGAGCCGCTATCATTAATTCCACCACAGTCTCTGACTGTGACTGGGAGCTTCCTGATTTCACCCACCAAGACTCTGTTCTCAACACAGAAGCCAGAATGCCACTCCTCCATGCAAGCCCGACATGGCTCCCCATTTCACTCAGAGTAAAAGTTGAAGTCTACAACTGTCTGTCCAAATCAGAGCTTTCTGCAGTGATGGCAACGTTCTTTATCTGTAATGTCCGATATAGCCACAGCCTACATGTGGCTACTAAGGCCTTGAAAAAGTTCCCAGTGAGATTGAGGAACTCCACTTTACATTGTATTCCATTTAAACAGTCACATGTGCCCAGTGGCTACCATGTTGGACACTGCAAGCCTATGAGGCCTAAATGAGTTGGCCGCTTCCAGCTCTTTGACCTCTTCTCCTGTCCGCTGCTGCCCACACCTATCCACCCCAGCTACTCTGACCTCTTACCATTTGTTCCTCCAAAATACCTGGCTCAGTCCTGCTCAAGGTTCTGTTCCTTCTGCCTGGAGGGTCCTTCCCTGGATGTCTGCATGGTTAGCACCTTGCCTCCTGCAGTTCTTGCATTTGCAGTACAGCTTCCCTCACCCTCATTCATTTCCTTTCTCCTTGCCTTACTCTACTATTTCTTGTTCACAGTGCATCTCACCTCCTAACAGGTTACACAATTCCCTCATTTCTTGGGTCTCTTGTTTTGTAACTGCTCTCGAGAAGGCCAGCTCTACTAGGACAGATCTTTATCTATTTCACTGTTGGGTCCCCAGCACCTTGAAGAGCACTGATATACAGAAGGTGCTTGATAAATATTTGCAAAAAGAGCTAAATCAATGAAGTCTGGCCACTCCCTGCTGGCTCCAGGTCCTCATCAGTCATGCTTATGTTTGCCTTTACCCTCTCAGAAAGCTACCTGCTGCCTCTCCAACCACATTCATTCCTCATCCATCAGATAATCAAAGACTGCCTGCTGTTTGCCAGGCATGGCATCGGGGCTCTGGAGACAGCAATGAGCAGGGCAGGCAGGGGAGTGGGCATTTGCTTCAAAGATAGACACTGAATGGGCAAAATGGGGTAGGGAAAGTGTGAAAAGTGCTAAAAAGAAGCAAGTGCAGTGATGGGGAAAAGTGATGGTGGTCAAGAGGATGAACCTAGAAAATGAGAACAAAGAGGACCTGTGGAAGAAAGAGAAGGACCTGGCTAAATGGAAGCCAGGAAGAGGTGCCACAGAGAGGGGAAAAGACAAAAGTTGAGGGCCCTGCCGTAAGAAGGAGCTAGATTCTAAGATGTGATGGGTAGCTGAGCCAGATTCTGTGTGGTACTCATCTCAGATCACTCATCTTGATCACTGAGTGGTGGACCAGGCCCAGTTCAGGCAGGGCTATGCCAGGTCTATGATTTCTTCTTCTGTCACTGCAGCTGGCTCCAATCTCCTTCTTTCTTGAGCTCTTAGAATATTCGTTGTCTCAAATACCTTTTAAACTGTGAAACATTTTCAAGTGAGAGCTTATACAGAAGCTCCCAAATAGCAGATAAAAGTGAAGCTATTCTGGTGGCAGACTGAGGCCTGGAACTCCACATTTTCTGCTAATTCTCAGGTCCTCTGATGGCTCCTTAAGAAATTTCATCAACCCCAAACATTCCAGGTGCTTTACAAAATATTGTTATTGGAGTATAGTTGTTTTACAATGTTGTGTTAGTTTCTGCTGTACAACAAAGTGAATTAATTACATGTATACATATATCCCTTTCTTTTTTTTTGGATTTCCTTCCCATTTAGGTCATCACAGAGCCCTGAACTATAGAGTAGGTTCTCATTAATTATCTATTTTATAAATAATAGTGTGTGTGTGTGTATGTGTGTGTGTGTAATGTCAATCCCAATTTCCCAATTCATCCTACCCTCCCCTCTTTGTGTCCATAAATTTGTTCTCTACATCTGTGTCTCTCTTGGCATCTTCCCTGGTGGATCAGACAGTAAAGAATCTGCCTGCAATGCAGGAAGGAGACCCAGGTTTGATTCCTGGGTCAGGAAGATCCCCTGGAGAAGGAATGGCTAACCACTGCAATATTCTTGCCTGGAGAATTCCATGGACAAAGGATCTTGGTGGGCTACAGTCCACGCGGTCACAAACAGTCAGACACAACTGAGTGACTAACACTTTCTGTGTCTCTATTTCTGCTTTGCAAATAGGTTTATCTGTACTATTTTTCTAGATTCCATATATATGTATTAATATGCAATATTTGGTTTTCTGTTTCTGACATTTCATTCTGTATGAAAGTCTCTAGGTCCACCCATATCTCTGAAAATGGAACAGTTTTGTTCCTTTTTATGGTTGAGTAATAGTCCATCATATATGTGCCACATCTTCTTTACCTATTCCTCCCTTGATAAGCATTTAGGTTTCATTTAGGGGTTCATGTGCCTTTTGGAATTATGGTTTTCTCCAGGTATATGCCCAGGAGTGGGACTGGGGGGTCATGTGATAGGTCTGTTTTTAGTTTTTTAAGGAACTTCCGTACTGTTCTCCATAGAGCCCTCTGGCCTGCAACACTTGTGTCACCTCTGCCCTCTCTGATCTCTGCCCACATGCAAGTCTTGTTTCCACAGAAGTCAACTTTCCGGTGGGGAATTTCACCTCTGACATCCCCAGTAGGCTGCTGAGTATTTTGGAGAATGCAGTAAATATCCTTATTACTAAATTCCAGGGTTCCACTGCCCCACTCTTGTCAAGGCTCCTAAGAACCTTCTCAAACTTCTGTGTGTTTAAGAATTTCCAGGAGAGCAAGTAAAATTTTTAAAATGCCAGATCCCAGAATGGATTGGAGCTTAGGAATCTGCCTTTTTAACAAGGACCCCAGGTGATCCTTGAGGCTTCCCAGATGGCATGGTGGTAAAGAATCTGCCTACCTTTGCAGGAGATGCAGGAGACATGGGTTCAGTCCCTGGGTGGGAAGATCCTCTGAGGGGGAAATGGCAACACACTCCAGTATCCTTGCCTGGAAAATCCCATGGACAGAGGAGCCTGATGGGCTACAGTCCATGAGGTTGCAAACAGCTGGACACAACTGAGTGACTGAGCACACACACACCGGGTGATCTTCATGCAGGTGGTCTGTGAACCACTCTTTTCAAAACAATCTTGACAAGCAAGCCACCTATAACTTGCAATCGTCTAGATTTTTGTTCCATTTCAAGTCAACCAACTAGTTATGTATTTGCTGACTTATATTCAAACAGCTATAGAGATTCCGTACAACAATCAGAAGCTGACTTTTCTCTTAAAAGTAAATCTGTTACAGTGTCAGAACTACCTGGCTTGTTGGACAAGCCTCTGACAAAAATGCACATTAATGACATTACTTTGACGAATGCTGAACCTGCCATGGGTGGTGTTCTGTGTGATGGAGACTCCCCCTCTCCTCTTACTGTAAATTACCTGGACGAGTAATCCAGTCCTCCGTGGATGGGGTAGGAGATGCAGAGCTTTATGCTGACAGCCTGACATCGTTTGGCAGAGATAAATTCTCTCCTTTGGGCATGAGGAATGGGGTGTGTTATGCTCTCTTCTAACTTCCCACATGGGGTTGTCAATTCCTCTTCACTCCTGTCTTCTGTATTCAGCTTATAGCTCCTCTGTCAGGAACCCTATCCAATTAAATCAAGACTCTCTAATTCCCAATTCAGCAAATAACACTTAGTTGGTGGTCAAAAAGATTTTGTGGAATGGCTAATGTAGTCACCATTAGAACCTGCTACATAATCTGTAGGGCCCAATGCAGAGTGAAAATTAGGGCCCCTTGTTCAAACATTATTGAGCCTTTCGAGATGGCAATGTGCTGCTCTGCTCAGTTACTCAGTTGTATCTGACTCTTTTGTGACCCCATGGACTATAGCCTGCCAGGCTCCTCTGTCCGTGGAATTTTCCAGGCAAGAATACTTGAGTGGGTTGCCATTTCCTACTCTAGGGGATCTTCCCGACCCAGGGATCGAACCCGTGTCTCTTGCCAGGATGGCTAAAGCAGATCATTAAACCCAGCTTGGGCCTCTCCTGTGCACAGGGACTATGGTCCATACCAGCTGGACATCCATGGAGCTGGCCCTGGCCACTGCTGATGTCCTGTCAATTCCTTGGGCAGCCTAAACCTATAAAGGAAGTGGCCCCAGGTCATGTAAAAGTCTTTGCCTTTAAAGCAAAGAGTGACTCAAACAAGGGTCTTTGGGGTGGGTGTCCACTTTCCTCTTTCCTGCTGTTGGCTCACAAACCACCCCCTGCTCCCAGCCCTCAGATGTCTAGCATCCTCCTTCCTTAGGCAGAGTAAGTAACCCATTGGGTTGTAATGGCCTGTCTGCACCTCTGTGCCAGATGGATTGAGAATTCCAGGAAGACAAGGACCAGACCTGTGTGTCCCCAAGGACATAAACAGACCATGGAACATTTTCAGAACTTAATTAATGTCTGTCTAAATGACTGGAGGATAAATTAACAAATTAACTCAAGACGGGCAAAGTTGGATCCTTATGGCCTGTGATAGGATTTTTCAAACTACATTCTGAATTAACTTCCATGAGTACACTAATAAGTATGTTTAAAAAAAAAAAAAGCTAAAGTCATGTTGAACTCCTAAACTAGCATCTTCTGGAAACTTCCTTACCAACCTTTGGTTCTGGAAGACACAACCTCAGCCCCATCTGGGAACTTTCTAGAAATGTAAAATTTGTAAATTCTCAGGCCTAACCGCAAACCTACTGCATCAGGGACCCAGGAGCTGGGGCTCAGGGATTCGGGTTTTCACAAGCCCTTCAGGTGATTCTGAGGCACCTCGTGTGTGAGTGTGTACATGTGTGCTCAGTCACATACAACTCTTTGTGACCCCCACAGACTATAACCCACCAGGCTCCTCTGTCCATGGGATTTCCCAGGCAAGAAAGAACACTGGAGCAGGTTGCCATTTCCTCCTCCACGCGATCTTCCCGACCCAGGGATCAATCCGCACCTCCTGTGTCTCCTGCATTGGCATGCAGATTCTTTACTGGCTGAGCTGTCGGGAAAGCACTAGTTTTCTAAGGAAGACAGTTTGGAAAGCAGTGACCTAGTGGAATGCATGTCCAGATGCACTTGGATTTTAACACAGATTAATAGTTTGCAGCTGCAGTCTTAAATGTTTAGAAGGATTAAATTTTGTGATAGAATATTACATAGCCAGTCAAAATCCTGCAAGTTTGGCTCTTGATATAGGCCTTTATTCAACTCAGGAAGTAGGGCATTTGGATAAGAATAAGAGAGGAAAGGTGAATGCTCATATTAAGTGTTTTTTATTATTTTTAAAGGTTTTTTATGTGGACCATTTTTAAAGTCTTCATTGAATTTGTTACAATATGGCTTCTGTTTTGTTTTTGGTTTTTTGACCATGAGGCAGGTGGGATGTTAGTTCCTGGGCCAGGGGTTGAAACTGTCTGTACCCCCTGCATTGGAAAGCAAAGTCTTAACCACTGGACCACCAGACTAGTCCGTTCTTTAAAGGACTGTTCACTGATGGAAAGCTAGAAGAAGATTAGGAAGATAGATGTATAGAGGTAAAGTGCCAGGAGATCTACAAAACATGTGACCTTAACAAGTCAATTAAATAAGTCTTAATTTTTTTTCCACCAAAAATGGAGATAATACCCAGGGCTGCTATGTATGGTTGGACAGGTTGTGCACCACACAACAGGATCAGCTGAGGGGAAGTGGAAGCTGACATCCAGCCTAGCCAGGCTTTGCCACCACCACCTCCCCCTGAACCCAGAGGAGGGAGCATCTTTGTCTGTTTGACCCAGAGGCACCCTATGAATCAGCTGAAGCTCTGACAATACCTGTCTCTGCCTGCCCGCTTGAGTTAGAGGATCAAAAGAAATAATGAGTGAGAAAGCAATTTCAAAACTACAAGGTGTTGTATAAATAAAAGATAGGACCTTATTTTGATTGTTGCCACAGTGGTATGCTTGTATTTTGACCATTTCACTCAGCCGGACTGAATGCCTGATATGTTAATTGAACACAAGTCACTATCCACCTACCAAAGCTCTCACTGTCATGGTTGAAAAGCCAGCAAGACATGTTAGTCTCTGGAAAAGGGACTCTCACAGTAGCTCATACATGCTGCAGGTTTTGCCAGTTTATGAGACAGTCACAAAGGACTGGCTGAGGCCTCTAACGTCTGTAAAATGTTATAGACGAAACTTCTCAACCAATAGGTACTCACTGGCAGATCCTTGGGGCCTCACCTTGTTGGAGCTGAGCAGTACACCTGGAGGGAGAGAGCCAAATGCCTGGGAAGCCAGAAGCTCAGGTCACGAGACCTGTGGAGGTAAGCCAGGCCTGGACCTCTGTTTACTGTGCGCTTAAGGGAAAAGACAGGGCTTCCCAGGTGGTGTGGACAAAAGAGACACAAGTTCGATCCCTGGGTCAGGAAGATCCCCTGGAGGAGGGCATAGCAATTCACTCCAGTTTCTGGCCTGGAGAATCCCATGAACAGAGGAGCCTGGCGAGCTACAGTCCGTGGGGTTGCAGAGTCGGACACGACTAAGTGACTTAGCACACACATGAGAGGAAAGAAGACCCTTTCTAATATTTGTGCTGGGGACAACAAATGTCCTTGTTAGGTTACTGCAGAATCCCCAATGACCTTATTTCATAAATTTAGTCACTAAGTCTTGTCTGACTGTTTTGGGACCCTTTTCTGCCAGGCTTCTCTGTCCAAGGGATTCCCCAGGCAAGAATACTAGAGTGGGTTACCATTTTCTTCTCCAGAGGATCTTCCCAACCCAGGGATCAAACCCAAACCTCCTGCATTGCCAGGCAGATTCTCCACCACTGAGTCACCAGGGAAGCCTGATTTCATAAGTTTCAGTACCAAAAATAGAGCATCAAAAGCACTTTTTCTTGTAAAAGCAAGTGTGGTCTTACTCACTGCCGCCTTATGGCAGCTTGGCACTGTAGCATTGGTCAGGGGGAGCTGACACCTGCTTCCTGGGCACTTGGGACGTGCGTAGAATTTCCCTTCCTTGGGAATGCCCCCTGTGTTTTATTTTCCCCGGTCTCCATTTTGAGGGACAGAAGAACCATTAGCCTGTGTCACTGAGATATCTGGATAATCAGGGTGAACTTGGCCAATCATCACGTCTCTCTTTGGCCCCCACCTTTCCTTCCACCTTCATCCCCCAAATTATATAACCTTCAAGATGTCATGCAACCCTGAAATATTTTTATTTCTCCCAAAAGGTGACTTGAGTGTTCCAGATAATATACTAAAAGATAGGTTTTATTTTTTATTGTTTTGTTTGGCGAATCAGAAATCTATCTCTAGCCCCTCCTGATCAGGCCCCACTGCTCTGCAGTAACAGTTCCCCAGGGATTTCTGCACTGGGAGATAAGGTAGCTGGCTGCCAGAGGGCCACCCGATCTTCAAACGCTGCCTAATTAAGTTCCAGCCAGCAGGCTACCCCTGCGGACCAAGGGACTCTGGGAAGATAAGACACAACACACATCCAGAAATGAAGGGCGGAGCTTTGCAAATACGATGAAATACATCAGGAGCAGCCCATCCTATTTGCAAAGAGAAATCAGTCTAACAGGGGTCCTGCAGACCTCTGAAAGAGCAAGGAAGAGTTGCCATTGGGTAGGAGGCTGCTGGCCTTTCTGCCACCCTCTGGAGCTTGGATGGAATGCGATTGTGTTATTCCCTGGGATGGGGAGATAAGGCTAGAAGTCATTAATGGAGAGAAGCACGTCTTCTCAGTTCCAGAAGCTAATCCCCAGTGACTCATTCCTTCTGAGCCTCCCACGGGGATGCGGAGGCACTAGAGGTGCATTGTTTATTCCTCTGACCTATGTATTTTGCTTCCTTTGTTAGAATTCTAATTGCATTCTGTGGTCTTCCTGTTGCCAAACTGGTGTGTTTCTCTTGTTAATTTTATACAGGGTTGCTCCCCCTTCCTGCACTTTGAATATAAGGGTTCCCAGGGCTTCAACTGTCCCTTCAAAAAATTTTTCTTTAAATAAGCATAAGCCCCTCCCAAGAAATAATAAGATTTTGCTGAATTTAGAGACAGGTAAATTGAAAGTTGTGAAACTGAAGGAATCTGGTCACCTTGATGCCTTTCCTAACTGCAGAGCATAATTTTTCTTTTTGGATATACTTACATCTTTTTTTAATTTTTGGCCACACTCCATAGCATGTGGGACCTTAGATCCCCAACTCAGGATGCAAACTGTGCCCTCTGTATTGGAAGGCAGAGTCTTAACCACTGGACTGCCAGGGAAGCCCCTGAAAGTACTTAGATCTTAAGAGTATTGTTTCTTGACAGATTTCATGGTATATTATACAAACTCTCAAACTTAGAGATGCAAAAATTTTCAGCGGAAACTTTTATAAGATATATACCTTTTAAGAAAAATGATATCAAAATTCATTGGAACAGTGATCCTTACTGTCTGGTTTCTTTGGGATCACCCACCCTTCTCCTCCCCCGTTCCCAAAATAAATGAAATTCATGATTTTAATTAAAATAAATAAAAACTGATTTTGAGACTGTCCCAAACTTCTTTTAGATAACTAAGAAAATCAAGGGAGGAAAGTAGAGAATTTTTCCTCCTAAAATCCTCAATTATTATAAAGTAGTAAAGCTCCCAGTTACAAAATACAGTGTGCCTACTTCTTTAGCTATGTCTATTAAGATCCTTAATTCTTCAAATGTCTGTGCTGATGTTTTAATTCTGAGTAGGTCCCAGACATTTAGAATCTTAGTTTTTCTGTTACAACTTTTTCTGCACCCTGTGCAGAAAACATATACCCTGGGCTTCATTTTCCTCTATTGTCTCTCACTTTTAATATTTGTCTGCCATGTTTATAGGCCACAGTTCGTCATTGCAAAGCCTGCATTCTGGTTCAGAAATTCAGTTCCCCTCCTCAGTCATGTGCGTATCTCTTCTCAGATCAGGCCCTGTCCTATATATTCTAGATATATCGCCCACTTCAAGTCTCACAGTGCCTCTGCAGGGTCAGTTGGATTTGCATTTTGAAACAGAAAAAAATAAAAGAGGCTGAAAGAAGTTAAATAACTTGCCCAAGGTCATCCAGCTACGAAGTAGATGAGGAGATATTAGAACTCATCTCGATCACTGTCACATTATAACATAAAACCTAGAACAGAGGTGCAGCCAAATGTAGCTGGATAACAGGAGAGGATAGAACATCTGTGATGTGAGCTCTGGAAGGTCAGTAAGTGTGATACCCACTCAGAAGCTTGTTCATAGGACAAAGTAGGATTAAATTATTCTCAGCAGCTCCTGGAATCACTAATTGAATAACAACAACAGTGTGTTAAGGTCTATGCCAAGCACTTTGGGCATGGCTCCCCTGCAGTACAGCACTCCATCAATACAATTGCCCATCTTACAGAAGCAGAAACTGAGACCCAGGGAGTTTAGGTCATTAGCTCAAGGTCATACCATTGGTAAGTGGCAGAGCAGGGACCTGAACTTAGATCTTTCTGGTCCAAAGCCCAGTGTGTAGAGCACCAGACTGTGCCATCCTTACACCTATGGAATCAGGAGGTGGGCAGAGAACAAGAGGGAGAATGGGAAGCAGTGACCAGAAGGACATGTTCTGATACTTCCTATGTCCATGTTAACCAGGAGAGAGCTGGCATGTATCCTCTGTCACTGAGATGAATCTTCATTGCTTACACAGTTGTGCTGAAATCATGTGACTCAGACTAGGACTTGAACCCACAGTCTTTTAACTAAAATTACACACCTGGCCTCAGGACTTAATGAAGCTCGGGTTCTTGATGTCTCATCACAGAAAGAACTCAGTGAGAGACAAAATGATAGTGGATTTATTTATAGAGAAACACACTCTACAGACAAGTGTGGGCCATCTCAGAAGGTGAGAGTGGCCCCAGGGTATGTGGTTGTCAGTTTTTATAGGCGTGGGTAATTTCATAGGTTAATGAGTTGCAGGAGAATTCAAGCTATTTGGGGAAAGGAGAGGCGATTTCCAGGAATTTGGCCACTTTCTGACCTTGACGGTCAGCCTTGGAACTGTCATGGCACCTGTGGGTGTGTCATTTAGCTTGCTGATGTGTTACAATAAGTGCATACTCAAGGTCTAGAAGAAATCAACCAGTCCAGCATCTTGAATCCATTTGGTTCTAATCAGTTTATGTCATGTCCTTGTCTTATGTCATCCTTTTAAATGTTGTGTCCTGCTTCATTCTCTCCTGTTTCAGTTCTAACTGTATGTTTGGAAACTTAACTTTAAAAGCACAGGCAAAGAAAGTACCTCCCTGGTAGTCCAGTGGTTAAGACTCCATACTTCCACTGCGGGGTACGAGGGTTCAATCCCTGGTAAGGGAAGTAAGATCCTGCAAGCTGCACACCATGGCAAACAAATTAATTAACAGATAAATAAAAATAAAAACACAAGTAAACAAAGACCAGTGCAAAGGATCTGAACACCCCTGTCTTGGTAAATCTACCAAACACACATTCCAAACTTCAATCACCTCTCAGGCATTCCCAACAACTCTTGTGTTGACACCAGCCTGGAGAGAGAGTAAGAGATTGTTGGCACAGGAGTGGCTCTGCACAGAACAGCAGTAACCAAAGGGGCCTGCAGGGCTGGTAGAGACAGGTGCTAAGGACTCCAGGTGTCCTGTAACAGTTCCAGATGAGGCATGTGATTCCTTCCCTTCACCTCTCCTGCCATGTACATACATGCACAGTTATTACTCTTCCCAACCTATGTCATTCACAAGTGGCTGAGGGACAAGGTCACACTTCAGCTCCTCATTACAGAACTTAAAAACTGGAAAAAGAAAATGAAAATCAGATGCCAGAGTGGCATCTCCCCCCAACTCCCTTATTATACAGGTGGGAAAACAGACACCCAGAGAAAACACTTCCCCAAAGTGGGTCCAGTGCCAGGAGCTAGTTTAGGTTGGCCACTCTGGGGCTCCTGACCTGGTTTCATGAAACACCAAAATATTGGTGACTGCATGAGTTTTAACAGAAATCTAAGTCTGATAAGCTAAATCAAAGAGGATTTACTGGCTCCCATAACTGGAAAGTTCAAGGGGTGATGGCTTCAGGAATAGCTGGATTTTGGATCTTAGACCATGCCATGAGGACTTGGTTCCTCTTCCTCTTGTCTCTAATTTCTTCTGAGTTGGCTTAATTATCAAGTAAGCTGCCCCACAAGTTGTTTAAATGGGTGCTGGCCGTCCTGGACTCTTCTTGCATCTCAGCCTCATCTGTATCAACCCCTCTCTTGAGTTGTTGCTTCTCTTCCTGAGACTGAGAGTCCGTACAGAACAGAATACCAGTCTGTGGGAATCTTTCACCATTGCCCTCAGAAACTTAGGTTATGTCCTTGCATTGGCTCCTAGCTCAGAGTTTCTTTTATTATTATTATTATTATTATTGGGGTATAATTGCTTTACAATATTGTATTAGTTTCTGCTGTACAACAGTGTGAATCAGCTATATTATACATGTGTCATCCCTCCTGCTTGGACCTGTCTCCTACCATCCCCTACATCCCACTCCTCTAGGTCATCACAGAACACCGAGCTGAGCTCTCTGTTCTATGCAGCATATTCCCACTAGTTATCTATTTTACACATGGTGTATATATGTCAATCCTAATCTCCCAGTTCATCCCACCCACCCCTTGCCCCACTGTGTCCACATATCCATCCTCTACATATGCATCTCTATTTCTGCCCTGCAAATAGGTCCGTCTATACCATTTTTCTAGGTTCCACATATATGCATCAGAGGTTCTCAGTTGGGGTGGAGGGGGGAGCTTCTTTGTTACCCTCAGCCACAAGGATAAGGATGTTGTCCTAAATGTAACTCTATGCAAAGTGGGGTGTGCGCATCCATACGCATGTGTGTTGGGTAGGTGGGGGAATGTGTTCTCCAAGGGGCAGAGAACCAACAAAACTAAAATTTCCTTTGGGATTATTTGGAGAATTTCACTTGGGATAAGGACCAAATTTCAAATATTGTCATCTCCAGCCATAATTACCTAGAAACAAGGGATGTTTGCAAGGTCAGGGGCCATTCAGACTGCTGTTTTTCTAGCATCAGGCTGTTACCAAGAGATGATTCCTCCTTGACCTCATCCCTGTTATTTCAATGCACTTGGAGAATGCGTAAGTGACTTTAATGAGCCCCCTCTGACTCTTAAGTTTGAGGGGAAAAAAATGATGGCATACATTCCCAGCTTCTAGTGAAATTGTGGTGAAGAGAATTTTGCCAGTTTAACTCTTAATGGGCTCTCTGGGGAGAAGTTTATCGTTTTGTGCCTGGCTCCAATTTGGTGCTCCAATTTGCTCTTCCTGGGCGAGTACTCTCATGCAAATATGAGGCAGAGCATGCTCCAGGAGATGCTGGGGAGAGCAATGCACCCCTCCTATAGCTCCCCCTGCATGTCATCCGTCCACACCTGGCCTCTCCTTTCCGGGCCAGTCTCCATCCCTCTTGCTTCACATTTAATTTCTGTTTTCTGCAGGCTCTGACTGGTTTGAGGAATGGGATGTGGTTTCATGACAAACTAGCACAGGGCCCTTGACTTAACAGAGCTGCCGTGTGGCAGTGCCATTGTGATGATGGGAGGAAGCAGAAGAAATGGTCTCCACCACCACTTTTTGAAGCCATACACAGGCCAGGAGTAAAGTGCACGGAAAACAGGGTAGGCTGTTTGTATTTGCAAAGGAGGGACAGGGAAAAAGGGTGTTGGCTGCTCAGAGAACACCCAATTATTATCTGAAACTCATTCCCCAGCCCCCTCATAAGCTTAGGGTTTGAAACAGATTCAAATACCCATTATTCATCACATATGTTGGGTGGAAATTATATTGTGACCTCAAAAAGGCAATCAGCAAGAATTTATACTTACACTGCTTAACTGAGCCCAGCCCAGGGCTGAGTTTCTGTGGGAGCATATGGTTATAAACAACTGAAACAAACCAAAAGCAAATGGAACATTTTTGGAAGGTCTTAGGGCCCACAGAACTGGTGGGAAGCCAGAGGACCAGGCCGAGAACTGAGCAAGAACAAAGGCAGCAGTGAGAATGGGAAGCTCAGCCCTGGACTCATAGCAGGACAGCCTGATGGACATGTCACATGAGTTAGACCTCCCATCCTCAGAAGGGAGCATCTAACTGGCTGCATGTGTACATCCTCGTCACTTCAGTCGTATCTGACCTTTTGCAACTCCATGGACCGTAGCCTGCCAGGTTCTTCTGTCCATGGTGTTCTCCAGGCAAGAATATTGGAGTGGGTTGTGATGCCCTCCTCCAAGGGATTTTCCCTATCCAGGGACTGAACTCTCATCTCCTGCATTGCAGGCAGATTCTTAACCACTGAGCCACTGGGGAAGCCCCTGATTGTCTGAGCTTAGGTCATGTGCTCACCTCTAGCTGTACTAGGATACCAAGAAAGAGGATTTAGCCTCCTCAGTTCCCCATTTCAAAGCCACTGTCTGTACTCTTCTTCTGTCTAAAACCATGCACAATGGGGAGTTGGTATTTCCCCAAAGGAAGACTCTGGTGCTTCAGGAAGGAGGAATGTTTGCTGAGAAGCCCATGTACACACACACACACACACACACACACACACACACACACACAAATCAAGTATAGGACAAATAAAATAAGCTCCCTGCACACAAGGAGCTGAAGAGGCACAATGTCAAGCACAAAATGATTAAAAAATAGGGTAGTGCCATATATTATAGCATTTTCTACCAATACAATAAAGTGTTACATTATACAGAACAGACATTTACCCAGTGGGAACTTCTTCAAAGACAGAAGTGTTTGGAGAAAGGAGATGTCAAGGTGGATGGATGTTCCAGGGCAGTTTCACCAGAAGGCGAAATTGATGTGGATCTTGAAAGATGAACAGGGAACAGAGAATAGGAAGTAGACAGATGAGAAGATTCTAAGCAGAGGGAAAAAGGAAATAGCATAGATGCGTGCACCAGAATTCTAGTCGCTTCTCCTGAGAAGACTTTACTATAGAGCCAGCCTGTCCTGGTTCTGAAACTTTATCTATTGAGACTGAACAATCTGCTTAACATTTTGGGTCTTATATTATTTGAAGGACAGGACACACAATTCTTACTTCACAGGCTAAGACTAGATATGAAAAGAGCTTGACCCATATAGTAAGGAATTTGCCAATGTCAGTTCCCTTTTTCTTCCTCCTTAATTCTGCCCTCTTTTATTAAATTATATTGGTTGGTGGATAAGAAAGATTTGAAACTCAGAGTTTGATAAATAAAATCAGGCAGATTCACTTTTATAATTACAGAAAGCTCTGTAAACACACTATTGGGCTCTGCCCCAAATGAGATGTGCAAACAGCCCTCACCTGTTTCACTATCCTATTGGCTGCTGCTGCTAAGTCACTTCAGTCATGTCTGACTCTGTGTGACCCCATAGACGGCAGCCCACTAGGCTCCCACGTCCCTGGGATTCTCCAGGCAAGAACACTGGAGTGGGGTGCCATTTCCTTCTCCAATACATGAAAGTGAAAAGTGAAAGTGAAGTCGCTCAGTCGTGTCCGACTCTTTGCGACCCGGTGAACTACAGCCTGCCAGGCTCCTCTGTCCATGGGATTTTCCAGGCAAGAGTACTGGAGTGGGGTGCCATCGCCTTCTCCAATCCTATTGGCTGCTGCTGCTGCTGCTGCTGCCAAGTCACGTCAGTCGTGTCCGACTCTGTGAGACCCCAGAGACGGCAGCCCACCACACTCCCACGTCCCTGGGATTCTCCAGGCAAGAACACTGGAGCGGGTTGCCATTTCCTTCTCCAATGCATAAAAGTGAAAAGTGAAAGTGAAGTTGCTCAGTCGTGTCGGACTCTTAGCGACCCCATGGACTGCAGCCTACCAGGCTCCTCCATCCATGGGATTTTCCAGGCAAGAGTACTGGAGTGGGGTGCCATTGCCTTCTCCGATCCTATTGTCTAGGCAACCTTAAAAATGTGTCTTTTGGCATACACTCTCTGAGCATCCATTTCTCCTCTATTTGAAGAGACTTTCCTGCACCTTTGGAAAGTACTGACCTCTGATTATACAGCTGATCACTATAGAGTGAATCCCATTTTTAACAAAAAGTTTTTCTGGCTTTTTACCCAAGGGGATTTATTTATCAGAGCCTGGTGGATCTAGTTAGCAAGGACAGGCAAAGGACACACAGTTCTGGGACACAGTCACAACAGACCTTTAGGTTGGACGTGTGACTGTTCACCAAGGCCCTCCCGGTATAGCAAGTGGCCATTTGGCAAAAGCAGGACCTTTAATGGTGGGCATTGTGGAGTCAGTGTGCTGACAGCCCAGCGTAACAATCTCACCCCTGAGTTCTGTATACACATGTACACTCTGCTTAAGTCACTCTGGTTAAGTTACCTTTGACTGCATTTTATGGGGGACATTATATGCTATGGTAGGACCAAACATCAAGGGATTCCCAAGAGTATTAGGAAGGAGCCATCTCAAGACACGATGCTGGGGTCGTAGGCTTAACTGCCTACAAGGACCAGGCAAGTGAAGGTAATGAGTAAAGCAGGCCAGAAATGAATGTTTTACAAGTCCCATTCTTCTTGAAATGTGCACCTTTTTAAGTCTGCTTTTAATTTTCCCATTTTGATAGAAATGTGGGTAGAGAGAAATGTTTCTCTATTATAAGGGTTTTTTAAGTACTTCTTAGCCATAGCATAAGAGTAATAATTGAGAATGTAAATATTCACTTATTGCTTAATTAAAAATAATAACATCCACAACAACCTTAGCATGCAAACCAAATGTACTAGTTTAAGACATCTGGTCTACCATGACTGTAAACTTGCCCCATGCGCACTCTACATTCAGTAATCTGTCATAGGCCCAAACCAAGAATATAAGTGGAGATGAAAACAAGACATAAAACTTCTCATACAGCTTTTTCTATTACCATATTCAACAAAGATATAAAACAACCTTGCAACAAAGAAGTTTTACAACATGCATTTCTAGGACAGTATTATAGTGAGGTTCTGGTATATTTCACATGCAATGAGCCCTTCCTTCATCTGAACAATAGGGTGGCATAAGCCAATATAGGAAATTCTCCATGGAGCTTTACAAAATTGAGACATTTTGGATTAATTTTCTGTACATGCAATAGGGATGGGCTTCCCTGGTAGCTCAGCTGGTAATGAATCTGCCTGCAATGCGGGAGACGTGGGTTTGATCCCTGGGTTGGTAAGATCCCGTGAAGGAGGGAACATTCTGGCCTGGAGAATTCCATTGACAGAGGAGCCTGGCAGGCTACAGTCCATGGTGTCCTGTTAGGGGAAGAGAAAGGTGTAACTTTGTCCAGGGGTAGAATGGGAGGGTTTTGTTCTTGTTATATATATTTTTTCTCCATTAAGTTGTGAACCCTAAGGAACTTAAAAGAAAAATAAGAACCTGGCAAATATTTCATATTTACATAATCTCTCATCATTCAGTGTTTATTTATTAGCAACAATATATCCATTCAGCTGTCATAAAATTACCAAGTTCAGACAATGTGCTAAGAGTATTATGTCTTCTTGTTTCTGATTTAGAAGTTTTATCTTCCCCACTGGAATCCAGTAAGCTACTTGAGGACAGAAATGTCATGTCTCATTCCAAATTCCCAGATCATCTGAAAAGTTCTACTCTGCATTATGATCCTATATGAAATATCTCCCCTCTTTAGAGAGAATGTGTTTACTCATCTATATCCCAGCCCACAGGCACTGCCTTGCCCATAGTAGGACTCCAGTAAAGTTAATTGAGTAACTAAACTCCACTGACTATGGAGTTCAGTGGAAATTTGCCATTTTTGAGGATATATTAATGCAAACATGTTCACTGACAAATAAATCACCTACTTGGTTAATAAATCTACCACATTTTAAGGCCAAAAATGAGAGAGGTGTTATCTCCTCTGAATGTGTGTTGGCCATTCTTGGTTATAGGAAAAAATAAAACAGTTATGTTGGGCTTCTCAGATGGTGCTAGTGGTAAGGAATCCTCCTGCCAATGCAGACAAGAGACACAGCTTTGATCCATGGGTCAGGAAGATCCCCTGAAGTAGGAAATCGCAACCAACTGGAGTATTCTTGCCTGGAGAATCCCATGAACAAAGGAGCCTAGTGGGCTATAGTCAATCGGGTCCCAAAGAGTCGGATACCACTGAGCATACATGCATTTGCATTCTAAGAAATCACATACCAGTGTGGAAGAATAATACAAGGTCAAGGATATCAGGTGGCTGGGATCACTGGGGGCCCTCTTGGGGGCTACATTTGTTAAGTGAGTGTATTCAATAATTGGCATTGTTTTCAAAGAGGCTTGGAGACTCCTGTCTTGGAAAACGATATAAAAATTTCCTTTTTGCTGCTCCTTTATCTGCGGCTCTTCCTCCTCTCTTTGCATGGGCAAAGAGTAAAATTGATTTCTCTATTGAAGAAGTGGGAATATTAGCTTATTTGAGTGAATCTGAACAGTGATCCAAAAGAAAAAATTCTGTCACTTGGAATATGCTGTTCCAGAAAAACATTGGGAAGATAACCTCTGTTGTTCCAGCCTCATGGGGCTAACGAGAAGCTCTTCTGTCTAATTGCACTTTCAGAGCTGAGACTGACACACAAATCTGAGCATTCCTCAACCCAGAAGAATTCCAATTCCTCAAGGACCTGGACTGTGGGTCCCATTTGTGCTCCTCTGGCTCACAGGGGGTTTGGCTATAAATGTTAAACGGTCATTCTCTGTGAATTCGCTGAAAGCAGGTTTTGTTGAAGAAGAAAGTCCATTAGTGGGCGCTTAATGCATCATTGTTCAATGAACAAGAGACTGCAAGTCAGATGCTATCTCAGCAGACCAGACTCTCTGATATTGTTCTTGTCCTAACTCCCAAGGGCAGAGTTAAAAGTGAATATTACCAAAAAAGAAAAAGAAGATTACCATGATTTCAAGGCAATCCATGGGTTTGAAATGCCTTATGCCAGTGCATAGACGGATGTTTAGATAAAGGTGCACCTGCAGTTGCCTGACTTTGCTTATTGTGGACGTCATCCGACTTCATGACGTTTACACATTGATATTAGGGATTTCTGAGGTAATGCTAGTGGTAAAGAACCCGCCTGCCAATTCAGGAGACGTAAGAGCCACAGGTTCGATTCCTGGGTCCGGAAGATCCCCTGGAGGAGGGGACGGCAACCCACTCCAGTATTCTTGCCTAGAGAAGCCTGGTGAGCTATAATCCGTAAGGTCTCAAAGAGTCCGACATGACTGAAGTGACTTAGCACAGCACAGCACACATTCATATCAATCTTTCCCGATTGCCTATAGCAACCCTGAAGACAGGAGTGGGTCTTTCTTATTTACAGAAATATCCTCAGTAACTGGTACAGGACAGGTCTCTTATCAGGTCTTCAGAAAGTATTGTCGAATGAAGGAATGAAGAAGCAATCCTAGAAACACATCTAGTGTAAGAGAGGACTCAGTCTTTGAAGTCTCAAGTTAGCCAACTCTGGCAAAATTCAAACTTGAAGAAGAAGGAAGCCATGGCAACCCTGGTTTCCTTTTTGTTCTTCGAACTGGGTGGCCCCATTACACGCTTCCTGCCTGACAACTTCAGTGATTGGGCTCCTCCAAGCTTTGGCCCATTTCCTTAGCTTAAATTCAGAGAGAAACAGATACTACTGAGCCCTCTAGCTTCCTCTCCCACTAGTGGGCTCTTTCTTATACTTTGCATTTCTCCCCAACCTCTTATCCCAGACCTCCCACTGCCCTGGGAGTTAAAATTCAGGGAGAAAGAGATGAAGAGGGAGACTGAGAGAAATAAAGCATGTGGATATGTGTGTGTGTGTGTGTGTGCAGCTTCCAAAATTTATGCTCCTACCTCTGCATCACTCCTCATGGAACCAAAGTTCTCTGATGAATGAGAAGCAGACCTCGTGGTCAAGGAAGGGGGTGGGGAAAGGCAGTCAGCTCCTGCATTCTTTCCCTTACCAAGTTAACATAGGGTAGGGGGAATTAAATCGAGGATGACACACCATTTTACCTCTTATGCGAGTTCCAGTCAATTGGTATTGTCTGTCTGGACTGCTGTGTCATGAGGGACTCTGAGGCTGGGTTCCAGCTCAGCAGAAATGCATGACATGATCAATTAATCATGTCTTCCTTGAGCACAGGAAGGTGAGTGGCAACTGACAAGTTATCTACAAGCCACAGCAGGAGATGCTGGTCCTATACCCTCAGAGCAATGAAAGTGCTAGAATATTCTGGCCTCCCAGGGAAAACAAAGGTCCTTGTGTATTGCAACATAAACGCATACCTAAATAGCTTCAGGGAATAATTAAGCTGTGTTTGCACAAGTAGAAAGAGGAGGAAGGACAGAAAGGCAAGATTTGAGCTGCTGTCACCCACGTTCTAATTTCTTTGGGGTTGTTTTTTTCCTTTCATTCTTTTATCTTCCTTGCATTCATATGATCCCATGGAAACCATAGCCACATGAGTAATTAATACTCAACAAGTGGAGTCAGTGTTAGGCAGGTGATGCATTTAGAGAGAACAGCAGATCAGTTTGCTTCTTATCCGCCAATTCAAATCAGTTGATAGGGGTTGCTTTCAAGTTCCTGAGTTTCTGAAACTGGAAGGCACTCCAGTGCCTGAGCCCAGGGGCTGTTAGCAGACACCATGCGTCTGTGCACTTGTGTGGCCCTGCCACCCTGACAGGGTACAAGATCATTAGTAATCCATGAGACAACATCCACCCAAGCATACAGGGACACATAGTCCCCATCTGCCTATTTGAGCCAATTCCCATGCAGAATACCCGGGTGCTCAGCCCAGCTGGCAGGGTCCACACGGAGCCTGGTAGCACCCAGAAGGTCCAGCATGGCACTGAGAATCCAGCTTTAGGGCTGTTTATTTCTCAGAGATATTTGCTTCTCTTTCTCTGGCTCTGCTCACCCTTCAAAGGGCACCAGCATCAACTTAGACCCAGAATTGGGGTCCCCAGGCCATGTTCTATGACCCCGTGTGCTGACCTCTTCTGGCCAAATGGCCCATCACCATTTACTGCAGGCCTGGAATGTCCCACCTCTCCTCTCTGACATTCTTGTCCCTAATATCCTGTAAGTTCCTGCCCAGGATACCTCTGTGTGCCCCACACAGCAAGCATGAGTCCCTCTAGCAACTGAAGAAGATACTGCATCTTTCCACATCAAGAATCCCTAATGAGGGACTGAGGTTGACACATGTACACTATTGATACTATGGATCAGTTCAGTTCAGTTCAGTTGCTCAGTCGTGTCCGACTCTTTGTGACCCCATGAATCGCAGCACGTCAGGCCTCCCTGTCCATCACCAACTCCCAGAGCTCACCCAAACTCGTGTCCATCAAGTCGGTGATCCCATCCAGCCATCTCATCCTCTGTCGTCCCCTTCTCCTCCTGCCCCCAATTCCTCCCAGCATCAGAGTCTTTTCCAATGAGTCAATTCTTCGCATGAGGTGGCCAAAGTATTGGAGTTTCAGCTTCAGCATCAGTCCTTCCAAAGAACACCCAGGACTGTTCTCCTTCAGAATGGACTGGTTGGATCTCCTTGCAGTCCAAGGGACTCTCAAGAGTCTTCTCCAACACCACAGTTCAAAAGCATCAATTCTCTGGTGCTCAGCCTTCTTCACAGTCCAACTCTCACATCCATACATGACCACAGGGAAAACCATAGCCTTGACTCGACTGACCTTCATTGGCAAAGTAATGTCTCTGCTTTTGAATATGCTATCTAGGTTGGTCATAACTTTCCTTCCAAGGAGTAAGCGTCTTTTAATTTCGTGGCTGCAGTCACCATCTGCAGTGATTTTGGAGCCCAGAAAAATAAAGTCTGACACTGTTTCCACTGTTTCCCCATCTATTTCCCATGAAGTGGTGGGACCGGATGCCATGATCTTCATTTTCTGAATGTTGAGCTTTAAGCCAACTTTTTCACTCTCCTCTTTCACTTTCATCAAGAGGCTTTTGAGTTCCTCTTCACTTTCTGCCATAAGGGTGGTGTCATCTGCATATTTGAGGTTATTGATATTTCTCCTGGCAATCTTGATTCCAGCTTGTGCTTCTTCCAGTCCAGCGTTTCTCATGATGTACTCTGCATATAAGTTAAATAAACAGGGTGACAACATACAGCCTTGACGTACTCCTTTTCCTATTTGGAACCAGTCTGTTGTTTCATGTCCAGTTCTAACTGTTGCTTCCTGATCTGCATATAGGTTTGTCAAGAGGCAGGTCAGGTGGTCTGGTATTCCCATCTCTTTCAGAATTTTCCACGGTTTATTGTGATCCACACAGTCAAAGGCTGTTATACCTAATTACCAAGAACCTACTGTATAGCACAGGAAACTACTCAGCCCTCTGTGGTGACCAAAATGGGAAGGAAATCCAAAAAAAAAGAAGCTTCCTTGATGACTCAGTGATAAAGAACTTGCCTGCCAATACAGGAGATGTGGGTTCAATCCCTGGACCAGGAAGACATCCTGGAGAAGGAAATGGCAATCTACTTCAGTATTCTTGCCTGGAGAATCCCATGGACAGAGGAGCCTGGCGGGCTATATAGTCCATGGGGTCGGAGAAGAGTCAGATACGACTTGGTGACTACACATAAACAAATATGTATACCTGTAGCTGACACATTTTGCTCCACAGTAGTAACTGACAGCGGAGAAGGCGATGGCACCCCACTCCAGGACTCTTGCCTGGAAAATCCCATGGACGGAGGAGCCTGGTGGGCCGCAGTCCATGGGGTCGCGAAGAGTCGGACACGACTGAGCGACTTCACTTTCACTTTTCACTTTCATGCATTGGAGAAGGAAATGGCAACCCACTCCAGTGTTCTTGCCTGGAGAATCCCAGGGACTGGGGAGCCTGGTGGGCTGCCGTGTATGGGGTCATACAGAGTCAGACATGACTGAAGCGACTTACCAGCAGCAGCAGCAGTAACTGACCCAATATTGTAAAGGAACTATACTCCAATAAAAATTAATTTAAAGGAAAAGTTTCAAAAGAGACAAGAGATGGCAGAAAATGCTTATGGAATCGGATGTTGTATGTGGTACTAATTAAACTCAGTGGCTTTTAAATAGACTGGGGTATAAAATGGATCAGTAAACAGCCTGAAAGATGGATGTCCCAGGCCAGTTTACATTATTTGAGCATCAGTTTTCACAGATTCTCTTCCTATGTGTGTATGTTTCTATCCCTAATAAATGAAAAGACACAGAAAAAATAAATGACTCTCCAATGAGAAATCAGAAATAGAGCCTCCTTAGGAAAGCAAAGATTCCTCACTTTGATACAACATTTTACAGTTCAAGAGCATTTTGGCAAATGTGATCTCATTATTAATTTTATCTCATTAAATCACAAAACACTTTCACGATGGCTTGTTTGTAGCTGAGTCTCAGAAAAGTAAAATAACTTGCCCAAGGCCATGCAATGAGTTAGTGGCAGAGCTAGGGCTCTAACCCAGCCCATCTGGACTCCATACTTGATCTTTTGCACACCAGGCAGTGTGGCCTAAATTTTCATTTGCAGCTACACTGACTGTAAACGTGGTTCCTAGGGCCAGTTTTTGTGTCTTATGAAGTTGTCAATGCTTTTTAGCCCCACAGAGAGCTAACTCCTTCATTGTACCTGAAATATAGCAACAGAGAAATTACCCTCTCCCAGCTGTCATCCTTTTTTTCCAGGGTTTAGATATTCCTAGGAGAGATAAGACATTCAGATAATTACAATTTAATTGGAATTAATTTATTCAACGCTCTCTTTTGAACTGAGGTATCAGGTCATAACTGCAGTTAACACAAGCAGAGAAAGAGGCTGAATGGGGATGGAGGGCAGGAATGATGCCCACTATTGTGAACTTGACCTTGCCCATCCTGTTACATCCAGAAACGTGAAAGTTCTTCATGAAGCCAGGAAGGGGTTAAAATAAAGCAAATCAAGAAAACAGAAATTGGAAACATTCTTAAAAGGGACCTGCCTGATTCTTTGATTATCAACCTGAGATGCCCTCCCAAAAAAACCAAGAGGAGCCTTCTGGTTTTGAATATTTTTGTTCTCCTACAGTTACATGCAAGGCTAAACCTCAATGCCCTTCTTATCTGCAAAAGGGAAAGAATTAAACTGCATTGCTTTCCCTTCTTTTTTCCCCAATCTCCTGACTACCAGGGCAAGGGGCTGAGAGTGAAGAATGTCTATAACTTAGGCAAGGGGGCCCTAGATTAATTCCAGACAACTCTGAGTTCAGTTGCTTTAGCTTGTATGGGGTAGATTTTCTGTAACCTATGTATTTGCCCATTGTTATTCCACTTGTATATTTCAAAAGTAATGGAGATCAACCCATTTATCAACCCCACTAATATGAACCTCATTCTATAAAGACCTAGAACACTATCCGAGTACCTCCATTCCAACCATGATCCCAAAGTCCTTTAAGTTCGGTTCAGTTCAGTCGCTCAGTCGTGTCCGACTCTTTGCGACCCCATGAATCGCAGCACGCCAGGCCTCCCTGTCCATCACCAACTCCCAGAGTTCACTCAGACTCACGCCCATCGAGTCAGTGATGCCATCCAGCCATCTCATCCTCTGTCGTCCCCTCTCCTCCTGCCCCCAATCTCTCCCAGCATCAGAGTCTTTTCCAGTGAGTCAATTCTTTGCATGAGGTGGCCAAAGTACTGGAGTTTCAGCTTTAGCATCATTCCTTCCAAAGAAATCCCAGGGCTGATCTCCTTCAGAATGGACTGGTTGGATCTCCTTGCAGTCCAAGGGACTCTCAAGTGTCTTCTCCAACACCACAGTTCAAAAGCATCAATTCTTCAGTGCTCAGCCTTCTTCACAGTCCAACTCTCACATCCATACATGACCACAGGGAAAACCATAGCCTTGACTAGACGAACCTTTGTTGGCAAAGTAATGTCTCTGCTTTTGAATATGCTATCTAGGTTGGTCATAGCTTTCCTTCCAAGGAGTAAGCGTCTTTTAATTTCGTGGCTGCAGTCACCATCTGCAGTGATTTTGGAGCCCAGAAAAATAAAGTCTGACACTGTTTCCACTGTTTCCCCATCTATTTCCCATGAAGTGGTGGGACCGGATGCCATGATCTTCATTTTCTGAATGTTGAGCTTTAAGCCAACTTTTTCACTCTCCTCTTTCACTTTCATCAAGAGGCTTTTGAGTTCCTCTTCACTTTCTGCCATAAGGGTGGTGTCATCTGCATATTTGAGGTTATTGATATTTCTCCTGGCAATCTTGATTCCAGCTTATGCTTCTTCCAGTCCAGCATTTCTCATGATGTACTCTGCATATAAGTTAAATAAGCAGGGTGACAATATACAGCCTTGACGCACTCCTTTTCCTATTTGGAACCAGTCTGTTGTTCCATGTCTAGTTCTTACTGTTGCTTCCTGACCTGCATACAGATTTCTCAAGAGGCAGGTCAGGTGGTCTGGTATTCCCATCTCTTTCAGAATTGTCCACAGTTTATTGTGATCCACACAGTCAAAGGCTTTGGCATAGTCAATAAAGCAGAAATAGATATTTTTCTGGAACTCTCTTGCTTTTTCCATGATCCAGTAGATGTTGTCAATTTGATCTCTGGTTCCTCTGCCTTTTCTAAAACCAGCTTGAACATCTGGAAGTTCACAGTTCACGTATTGCTGAAGCCTGGCTTGGAGAATTTTGAGCATTACTTTACTGACATGTGAGATGAGTGCAATTGTGTGGTAGTTTGAGCATTTTTGGCATTACCTTTCTTTGGGGTTGGAATGAAAACTGACCTTTTCCAGTCCTGTGGCCACTGCTGAGTTTTCCAAATTTGCTGGCATATTGAGTGCAGCACTTCCACAGCATCATCTTTCAGGATTTGAAATAGCTCTACTGGAATTCCATCACCTCCACTAGCTTTGTTCATAGTGATGCTTTCTAAGGCCCTCTTGACTTCACATTCCAGGATGTATGGCTCTAGGTCAGTGATTATCTGGGTCATGAAGATCTTTTTTGTACAGTTCTTCTGTGTATTCTTGCCACCTCTTCTTAGTATCTTCTGCTTCTGTTAGGTCCATACCATTTCTGTCCTTTATCGAGCCCCTCTTTGCATGAAATTTTCCCTTGGTATCTCGAATTCTCTTGAAGAGATCTCTAGTCTTTCCCATTCTGTTGTTTTCCTCTATTTCTTTGCATTGATTGCTGAGGAAGGCTTTCTTATCTCTTCTTGCTATTCTTTGGAACTCTGCATTCATATGCTTATATCTTTCCTTTTCTCCTTTGCTTTTCACTTCTCTTCTTTTACTTTAAACCCACCTAAATCCCTTCCTCTTCATGAAGCTTCCTTGACCAGCCCCCACTTTACCTTATGTGAATCTAATTAAGATTAGTTTGTTCCTGTAAAGTGCTTTTCTTTAGCAGTTCCTGGCACATAGTAAGCTCTCAATGAATGTTAGTGATTATTATTAATAATACGGTCCTTAGAATCAGCAGCATATGTTTCCCTTGAGCTTTTAATATATAGAATGACAATTTCCAGACAATGTTCTATAAAAATTATTACTGTGTCTAATCTCAACAGCAAGATAAAATCTGAATGCAGTCCCCATCTCAGGAATCTTTCTATGATAAAAGCAGCAGGTAGCTCTATAGTCTTTAAAATGCTGAAGAAGCTTGACAACAATGATATTGCAAGGACCCCATTCCCTTTTCTCCTGGACACACAGTTAGACTTCATTTCCCAGGCTGCCTTGCGATAAAGTAGGCTCACATGACTGTGTTCTGGCCAATGAGATGCGAGCAGAACTGATGTGCATGGATGTTCAAGCCTAGCCTGTTTTTTAAACTCTTCAAAGCAACTCTCCATATTTGAGACTTTCCCATCCATGAAGCTGGAAGTGTCACGAAGACTCAAGGTGACAACAGAGGCAAGAGACAGAAGAAGATTGGCCTGCAAGTCTCCATTTAAAGGGCCACAAAGAGCTGTCCAACCCTCATGCCCACACTGAACTGCTGTATGGACAAGAGCAATTTTTAAAATTATGTTAAGGCATTTAAAATTAGGGGTATAGGAGTGAACTTACCTTAATACAGATATCTCCATTTTTTGGAGACAAATTAAGTAAATTATAGGGGTGCCACCCCAACAGGTTCTGATAAACCAAGATATCAGTTTATATACTATCCTTTACCATAAAAATTTGTGGTACACACATGCCCAGACAGGATCCTTGAAGATCAAAAGCAGAGGGACGCTAACTGATGAAAACTACCCATAGGCCTCATTGGTGGAATTAATCTTGGCTAAGAGATGCATACACACACATGGGAGGATCCTGAGCTGTACCAGATATGGACTGTAAACTAGGCAAATCAAAATGATTCACCATAGAAAACCTGGAAGAAATGTCCTATATCAGTGATTTAAGTTGCTACATGGTTGCAGCTCTTTCTCTCTCTGAGCCCACTCATGTATCTACCCACATGTACTCATTTTCCTTCTAACAAACACTTTACATGTTTCAATAAAATTGTGGCACAAAACGAATGTTACTGGCAAGCACATATAAATGAGACAGAAGTCTTGAAGCCTATATCATCTTGCATTTTCAGGAGTTCTGAGCTGTGGTTCTGCTAATTTTTGAAAGTAGAACCTATCTGAGAATTCTCTGTCTTGACCAAACACTATGGAGCAGTGACAAGAGCCCTGGACCATGCAGTGAAGACCTGGGCTTCCAGCTTTTGGAGGATGTTAACATAGTTCTCGGAGAAGGCAATGGCACCCCACTCGAGTACTCTTGCCTGGAAACTCCCATGGATGGAGGAGCCTGGTAGGCTGCAGTCCATGGGGTCGCTAAGAGTCAAATATGACTGAGCGACTTCACTTTCACTTTTCACTTTCATACATTGGAGAAGGAAATGGCAACCCACTCCAGTATTCTTGCCTGGAGAATCCCAGGGACGGGGGAGCCTAGTGGGCTGCCGTCTATGGGGTTGCACAGAGTCGGACACAACTGAAGCAACTTAGCAGTAGCAGCAGCAGCAGGAAGTGTAGAAAATAATTTATAGCATCTTTAATCTACATGTTTATTATTAAAATTCTGCTCTCCTAAATTAGAAAATACAGATTAGGACAAACAAATGTATCTTATAATTCACTACATTTCACAAACATGATACCTCTGATCCCTGAAGCAGAAAGATAGGTTAGTATAGGAGGTACATGCCCACTTTCCTTTTAGGTGGTCCCCAGGGCGTGCAATATCACACAGAACACTTTAGAATATAAGGAACTGCACTTGAAGCTTTTGTAAGGAAAAAAAGAGATGAAATTATTGATTCCAATAAAAGGAAATACATAAGTGAATATGAATGACAGTATAAATGTGTTTTTGTTCATTCTTCTCTTCTATTTGATTTTAAATACAACAACATAAAGCATTAATTATAAAACTGAGTCAAAGTCTTACAATGCATAAAAGTGCAATTTATATAATAAAAATAGCATGAAGGAGGACAGGGGGAATTGTGCTTTATTTGAAGCAAAGTTTCTGTATACTATTAACATTAAGTTAGCATTTATAAAAATTAGATTCTTTTAGGTTAAAATGCTAATTGCAATCCCCAGGGCAACCACTAAGAAAAATAATTTAAAATATATGGCAAAGAAAAGACATGGGAAGTAAAATGGTAAATAGAAAACATGTATTTAACACAAAATAAATCATTAATGGAGAAATGAAAGAACACAGATGACATGAGCTATACAGAAAACAAAATACAAGTTGCAGATGTAAATTCTACCTTATTGGTAAGTACATTAAATATAAATGGATTAAACACTCCAGTTAAAAGGTAGAGAGATTAACAGAGCAGATTAAAAAAAAAAAAAAAACAAAACATTATGCAACTGTGTATTGTCTACAAGGGACACACTTTAGATTCAAAGGCACAATTAGATGGAAAGTAAAAGAACAAAAAATAAGTGCTTGACTCACGTATCCAAAAAGGCTCATGTAGACCCTACACCAAGCTCGGCTAGTTCTGAGAGTTCCAATGATGTGGTCAGGACTCAGTCTCACTCATTTAACTTCCTTCTGTGTAAATTCCATTTTTGAGTGATTCAGCTTCCCCTGATTGCCCCTTCCTGAAGATTCTGGCCCAGCAACTCCAATGGCAAGTTATCTTATCTTTCTCTATAATAACAGTAAACTTCCTGGTTTGAGTTCCATTGACCTGCTTGGATTAAATGTCCACACCTAAGCTAGTTTCCATGATCAAGCATGTGTCATATCTGGATTCAGAGGCAGTTTGGCTTAGCCTCTCTTAAACAATATACCTGAGGGTAGATAAGGGGTGCTTCGACAGTGAAGTCCAAGAGGCTATAACCAGAATAAGGGAGAGTGAACTATCAGTTGGGCACTAAACAGTAAGTGCCTACCACACGTGCTTTGCGTCAACTGGAGTTGGAGGGATGTTCTTTGACTATGGAAAAGAGCAAAGCTAAGTAAACTTTGAAGAGTTTAAACTATGCTTTCATGTTCATGTTTTAATTGTACAAAAGAGTTTCTCAATTAATTTAAAGAGTCTTCTCAGTGGCCTTGATGTATAGAACATACCTGAGTGGAGTTCTAAGAAAATGGAAAACGGGAAGAAGGAATCTCATATTTTGAAGCATAGGCTCTATGCTGCTGCTGCTGCTAAGTCTATACCAGGACCCTATACATACTTAATCTTACTCAAGCTATGTGACACTCTCCTGAAAGTGAAAGCATTAGTTTTTCAGTCCTGTCTGACTCTTTTTGACCCCATGGCCTGTAGCCTGCCAGGCTCCTCTGTCCATGGCATTCTCCAGGCAAGAATACTGGAGTGGATTGCCATGCCCTCCTCCAGGGGATCTTCCTGATGCAGGGATCAAACCCAGGTCTGCTGCATTGCAGGCAGATTCTTTACAGTCTGAACCACCAGGAAAGCCCAAACTAGATGGAATTCTGAGCCTTTGAAGAAGAGGAAGCTGGGGAGATCGTCAATTTGGTCAATGTGCCCATTTGTCAAGTGGTAGGATCTGGACTTGGGCTTCCCGGGTGGTGCTGCTTGTAAAAAACCCTCCTGCCAATGCAAGAGATACAAGAGACTTGAGCTCGATCCCTGGGTTGGGAAGATCTCCTGAAGGAGGGAACGGCAACTCTCTCCAGTGTTCTTGCCTGAGGAATCCCATGGACAGAGAAACCTGGCTAGCTACAGTCCACGGGGTCACAAAGAGTCGGCCATGACTGGAGTGACTTAGCACGCACACAGGGTCTGGATTGCCATCCAAGTCCACCTGGCCTCAGAGCCTGGAATTCTTTTCTCCATACTTCATTGTCTGCACCGTATTGTGCAACATGCCTCAGCTGTGTGTCTTCCTGCATGTTCCGTGTTCAAGTGAGAACTAGAAAGAAGCCACAGATGTGCCCAGGGAGAGTTTGGCTTCACTGCAAACCTGGGTTTAAACATTAGGATTATAGCTAAAGCAGCAGAATTAAAGATTGAGCACCAATGAATCACAAAGTCATGATTTCTAGTCTTTCACTTTACTGGGAAATTAATTTACCATAAGTGTCTGGTTATTGGTTTGTGAAACTTGTGTATTCATATTTTGTGTGTCCAGACATCTCTGAAGTAAGACATTGTCAGTAGTTTGCAAGACGGTCTCCTCATGGCATGGCTCATGCTTCTTGCTTTTATTTGTCTCTTGGTTCCAGCTCATATCACATCAAAGTTTCGGTCTTTGGCTTCATCTACTCATCAGGGATGAGTTGTGATGAAAACTGGGATTGTCATAGTTACTTTTTCTTTCTATTTTCATCCTTATGCCTTCTCTTTGGCAGAGGTAGATAACCAATGTTGAAATCAGATAGTTCCCTTCATCCAGAGCTTTCCTTGAAAGCACTTCTCTCGTTTTTGATGGACTAAGGCAACAATTCCTACAATATGTTCTGCTGAACACAATTACCAAAAATCTCAGGCATAAAAGTGGGGTGATGCTATCAGATTATGGAGGGCTGTATGTCAGGCAGACCAAAAGAGAAAGCACCCACTACATTCTCTATGAATTTATAAAGTGATGCAATAGATCTTTTGTACCAAAATTATTTGGCCAGCAGTTCAAGGACAGCAATTGTCTGAATGTAAAATGTAGAGCTTTCATTTATCAGGAATGAAAATTCAGTCCCCACCCATGGCTAGTGAAAACTGAAAATTAGAAACTTGGCTTTCTAGGAGACATGAAACCTCTCTCACTCGTTTCCATTTCATCCCATTTTTTTCCTTTGAAATGAAAGGTTATTTTGCTAGCAGAAAACTGTTATTGTTGCTGAATTTGCTAAGAAAATTGGGCAGTTTATCAGTGAAGATGGCAACAGCAAATATACAGGGTTGCCAGAGACATTATTTTGCCATCCTCAGCAGCATTAACAAGTTAAAAAAAATTCTAGGTTTAAGGACAGTAATAATGAATTTTGGTCTCCTAGGCAGAAACGTAGGTGGTGGATTATGTTTTCTCCCTGAGCTTGTCCTGGTGGACACCAGAGTTTTCTGGACAATAGGTTGTAATGTCAGATTTTTATTATCGTTAGTAATGAGTTGCTTGGAAAAAAGCTCTGAATCTTAGACTACAAATCTCCCTGGATGATTTGGGATTAAGAGTCAGGATTGAGTGACTGTTTGCTCTCTCCTTGCTGGGTTAGCTCTTCTTTATCAGTATTCTGTGTGGGTTTTTGGCTTTGAATAATGTCTTGTTTTGTAAAACACCAGGAAATGGTGAATGATTGAGAGCAAAATGGATGCTGTTATGTTGATATAGCCAACACTATTTGGAGGGGATAAGTGACTGCCTGGTGATAATGTTGAACAGCAAAGTTACCATTGTTGAGCATTTCATATGAACAGGTTCTTTTTAAAGCCACGTGCTTACATGTACCATAAACAGTGTGCTTGAGAAATGTCCATTGAGGTACAATGAATAGAATTAGAATGAATGCTGAGTTAAGACAGATAGCCCGGTTTGAAAGTCTTGTTATGAAAAACAGGAAATATAGATACAGGCAGAATACTATGTCAGCAAAATGGATGAAACACAAAACAGCCTCTTCAGAAGAGATGTGTCCATGGTCCCCTCTGTAAATACTTAGTTCTTGGTGACAGCAACAAATAATTGAGAAAGGTACAAAGAGGTGTGGCCATGGAAATGGGCCAGGGTACAAGGAAGAAGACAAAAAGAAGGAAAACCAGCAATTTTCCTACACCAAAGCACAGAGGGATGATGTATCAAATCAACCATTGGGCCATCCAGACCTGCCAATCAGAGTGGGCAATTTTCTTAGGAGAAAATGTTGGACTGAGTCTAAGTTTGTTTATGTAGGTAGAAGAGCCATATTAGCCAACAGTTTTCAGCTCTATTCTGAGAGGAGAGAGAATGTCTTGTTGTGTTCTGTTTTTCTTGGAAAGTCTACATAGATAAACAACTTGCCACTTGGACCAGAGTTTACTTTCATAGACAAAGGAAGTTATGGTCTTCCCAGGTGGCTCAGGGGTAAAGAATCCACCTGCCAATGCAGGAGATGCAAGAGAGATGTGGATTTGATCCCTGAGTCAGAAAGATCCCCTGGAGGAGGAAATGGAAACCCACTCCAGTATTCTTGCCTGAAAAACTGCATGGACAGAGGAGCCTGGCAGTTTACAGTCTGTGGGGTTGAAGAGTCGGACATGACCGAGCACACACACAGCATCATGGATAGTGAGGGGAAGCTATTTTCTGGAGTTCTTAGTGCTCCTTTATTGTGGCACCATCCACTAAATATACTCAGTCTCTAAGGTGGCTCTCACCTCCTGTTATTTATGTTCTGTGTGGTCTGCACTCACGCTGAATAAGGATGGCTTGTAAAACCAAAAAAGCATTGCATGAATGATAGAGTGTGACTTTTGAGATTAGGTCATAAAATACGTTATGTGGCTTCCCTGGTGGCTCAGTGATGAAGAATCTGCCTGCCCATGCAGAAGACGCAGGTTCGATCCCTGATCCGAGAAGATCCCATGTGCCCCAGAGCAACTAAGCCCCTGGACCACAACTACTGAGCCCACATGCCGCAACCACTGAAGCCCATGCGCCCTAGAGCCTGTGCTCTGCAGCAAGAGAAACCACTTCGATGAGAAATCCAGGCACCATAGCCAGAGAGTAGCCCCCGCCCTCAACAACTAGAGAAAAGCCTGTGCAACAACAAAGACTGCTGCCGCTGCTGCTAAGTCGCTTCAGTCGTGTACGACTCTGTGCGACCCCATAGACAGCAGCCCACCAGGCTCCTCTGTCTCTGGGATTCTCCAGGCAAGAATACTGGAGCGGGTTGCCATTTCCTTCTCCACAAAAAAGACTCAACATAGCCAAAATATACAAATAACATTATTTTTTAAAAAATACATTGTGGTTTGCATCTCGCTCTCCTGGATCGTTTGTTCTGGAAGAAGCCACTTGCCATGTTGTGACGGACGTTCAAGCAGCCCTTTGAAGAGGCCCACGTTCTCAGGTGTGGAGGTCTGCTACCAACAGCCATGTACATGAACCGTCTTGGAAGTGGATCCTCTGTACCCAGTCTACCATTAGGATGACTGCAACCCCAGCCAACATCATAACAGTAAACTTACGGCAGACTCCAAGTCAGAGTTCCTCAGCTAAGCCACTTCCAAATTCCTGACCCACAGGAGCTGCAAGATAATAATTTTTGTTTGTTTGTCTCCAGCCATTAAATTTTAGAGTAATTTGCTATGTAGCAAGAGCTGACTAATACAACTGACTCTAATTCTTGATTTGGGATTTGTTTCTGTAATTATAATTTAAAAATATATCAAGCTTTTATATGAAAAGATAATAGAACAAGCAACATAAATTTAGGTATAAATGGGATAAAATTCCATGCCCTAATATATTACCCTACACAAGAGCCAGATAAAACAGTATCCTGTGTGTGCAATCTCATCTGGAGGTCTAAACGACACCACTGCTGCTGCTGCTGCTAAGTCGCTTCAGTCGTGTCCGACTCTGTGCGACCCCAGAGATGGCAGCCCACCAGGCTCCCCCGTCCCTGGGATTCTCCAGGCAAGAACACTGGAGGGGGTTGCCATTTCCTTCTCCAATGCATGGAAGTGGAAAGTGAAAGTGAAGTCTCTCAGTCGTGTCCGACTCTTAGCAACCCCATGGACTGCAGCCTACCAGGCTCCTCCGTCCCTGGGATTTTCCAGGCAAGAGTGCTGGAGTGGGGTGCCATTGCCTTCTGCAAACTACATCACATATAAGGTAAGGTCTAATAGGGCATTGCATAGACTTCAGTTTTTGCTCTGAATGAGATGGAAAAGCCATTGGAGGGTCTTGAGCAGAGAAGAGACGTAATAGAACTGATGTGTCCAGGAGACAAGACTGTGTACCAGACTCCTGTGTATTCAAATATGTGCCCAGGGCTCTCTGCCTCTGCCCTCTAGGTATTCCCAGGCTCACTTCCACTCAACCCCACCAGGAAAACTATCACTCTTCCTTTCCCTTTGGACTGTGCCTTAGGGCTTATCCTCAAATGGGTATTGATAACTAGGGCGAGAGTCAGAGCACTCTGCTTACCCGAAAATGTTCAGAAAAGCTATAACCATCCTGTTTTTTGGCTCTGAGACTGCCTAACTTAGCCTGAAGACCCATTAGAAACGTCACAGCATTACATTATAGACTCTCAGAAGGTTTAGGAACTGTATCAGTCAGTTATGCTGTAGTAACAAATAACCCCCAAAGCTCAGTGCTTAATACAAAAAGGTTTCATTCTTGATCCTGCTACATGTCCAGTACAGAGTGGAGGAATTTCTGCTTACTGTAATCACTCTGGTTCCTGAGCTGATGGAGGTTCTAGCATCCTGGGACTCCACTAACATGAGGCTTCTGCTCTGCTACAGCAGAGGAAAGATGGCTGGAATTAAATGCTTTGGCCTAGGAGTGGCACATGGCATTTCTCCTTCCATATCATTAGCCAAAGCTTGTCAGATCTTCCTCCAGGAGGCAGCATCCTCCAGGAGGTGAGGAAGTGTTATTGTGCCCATACCTTGAAGAAGAAGAAAACAGAATATTGACAAGCATCAGTAATGCCTACAACAAGGAAGCTTCTTTTTTTTTTTCTTCTTCATAATTTAATGAGAAGAGTAAGAAGAAAGTTGGGAACCACAGTTTTAGTCCCTGAGATCTTTGTCTCTCAAGGAGACAGAAATGAAGTGAGGTGAGTCCTAGACTGATTTATCTTCTTCTCAATGAATGAACACTTATTCACTAAGTAACTATGTATATACAAGGTACTATGCTGGGTGCCATAGAAGAGATAAAAGTCAATCAGGTATGGTCCTTCCCTTAAGGGAAGCAGATGGACTCTTTGTTTTAACACAATTATGAGAATAAATTGTCTGGAATAATCATCATTTAATATGTTCCAGAGGTAAATACACTTTCCAAATTCCTAGTATCATTTTTCCTGAAGTAGATGGGAGTGAGTGATAATTTAATTAATTGGCAGTTTAGACTTCTTCTCTGAATTCTTTTCTATGATCATGGATAGCAGCATGGTCCAGGAATCTAGAATATGCACCTAGATTAGATGTGAAATGTTGTCCTCAACCAAGGTTGCCAGATAAAGCAGAGGGTACCTAGTTAAATTAGAATGTCACATGAACAAATAATAATTTGTAGCATAAGCATATGTCATACAATATTTGGGACATACCTGTACTAAAAAGTTTCTGATTTTTATCTGAAATTCAAGTGCGACTGGGCATTACTTTTTTTATTTGCTAAATCTGGCAATATTATTTATTTAACTTTTTATTTTATATTGGAGTGGAGTCAATTAGAAATTTAAGATATTTTCAGGTGCATAGCAGAGTGACTCAACCATACATATACATGTAATCATTCTCCCCCAAACTCCCCTCCTATCCAGGCTGCCAAATAACATTGAACAGACTTCCCTGTGCTATACAGTAGGTCCTTGTTGGTTATTCATTTTAAAATATAACAGTGTTTACAAGTTCATCCCAAACTCCCTAACTGTGCCTCCTCCCCCAGTTCCCCCACCACCCCCGCCCTGGTAACCTTAAGTTTATTCTCAAAGTCGTGAGTCTGCTTTATAAATGAGTTCATTTGCATAGTTTCTTTTTAGATTCTGCATATAAGGGATATCATACAATATTTCTCTTTCTCTGTCTTACTAACTTCTCTTAGTATAATAATCTCTAGGTTCATCCTTGTTGCTACAAATGACATCATTTCTTTCTTGATAATGGCTGAATAATATTCCGTTGTATATATGTACCACATCTTCTTTATCCATTTCTCTGTTGATGAACATTTAGGTCTGGCAACCCTATCTTAAACGTCCTTCATCATCATGGAAGCAACAACAACCTTCAACCTCGTTCTGTGTCACTTCCCTTGCTACCACCACACCATTGTGCCACACCAGACACACTGACCTCATTTCTGTTCCTTTTAACACACCTGGCATGAGCTGACCTCAGGGGCTTTGCATGTGTTTCCCTCTGCATGTTTCTCTGAGTGGCTGACTCCTCCTCATCTTTCTCCTCCTCAGTTCAGATGCTGCTACCCCAGAGAGACTCCTCTGATCAGATGATGTAAAGTTTAACCCTCTTGCCCTGCCTTCGCTCTTTATCACATCACTGAATTTATAGTAGTTACCACTGTTTGCAGTTATCCTGGTTTCATTGTGTGTGTGTGCCTATCTTCACTATAATGTACCCTCCCTGGGAGCAGGGCCCATGTCTGTTTTGTTCTTCACTGTATTCTGCAATTGACAACAGGGCAAGAAGCATGGACTACAGGTGAGCAATAAGCATCTGTGAATTGAATTATGCTTTGATTTGCTCTAGGCTCCTGTTTGCTAGGTTTTTTTTTTTTTTTTTTTGGTGTACCTGGGCTAGGGTGGGGGTCGAGAAGGAAATGGCAACCCACTCCAGTATTCTTGCTTGGTAAACCCCATGGACAGAGGAGCCTGGCTGGCTACAGTTCATGGGGTCACAGAGTCAGACACGACTCGGTGACTAAAGCAACAACAGGGGAGGGGGAGCCTAAAGAAAGGGTAATCAGAAAACCAAATAATGTAATTTATGTTAAGGATAAATGTGGTGAAAACAAATGAGTGGATCAGTGAATTGAAGGTCAACTGGGATGCTAAGTGAGATAGGTTCTACTTTCATTGAAGTGATTAGGAAAAGCATCTCTGATGAAGTGATGTCAGCTGAGTTCTCTATATGAAAAGAAAGAAGCCACCCAAGGGAGGAATATTCAGAGCATAGTGGTAATTGGAGGGTTCCTAAGGCAAGAACAGCCTTGTTTGAGGAGTGGACAGTGGATCAGCATGGCTAGAATGACATCAGAAGCAGCCAGTGAGAGAGACTGGGCAGAGGACAGCCAGAGAAGGTTTGGTTTGGTTTCAGTTTTACTTCAAATACAAGAGTAATACATTAGAGGACTTTAATGAAGGGAGTAATATGTCCCTTGAGAAGATCACCTTGATAGCTGAAGTGAAAACAGTTCAGTTCAGTTTAGTTGCTCAGTCGTGTCCGACTCTTTGTGACCCCATGGACTACAGAACACCAGGCTTCCCTGTCCATCACCAACTCCTGGAGCTTACTCAAACTCATGTCCATTGAGTCAGTGATGCCATCCAACTGTCTCATCCTCTCTCATCCCCTTCTCCTCCTGCTGAGGTCCAGCCCCGGCTGATCCAGGGAGTTCGAAGCGGGGACGGCGTCGGCGAGGATCAGGATACAATAGCTTCAATTAGATATTAATTAGAGATATAAAGAGTAATAGAATGAGGATAGCTCAGTAGGAAAATTCAGTGGAGAAAAGAGGCTGAGTAGCTTGGTTTACATGGGAGACAAATAAAACTTCAAGACAAGAAGTTTGTACCACTTACGTAGGCCGCAGGCATCCTTCCGTTCTCCCAAAGGAGAGGAGACACTGAGGCCTCCCCGGTCGGATCTTAGAAGCCCAGGCAAAATTAGTAAGCTTGGTGGGTTCTGCACTCCAGATGGAGACTCAGCCAGAGTTTGAGAGAGAAAGCAACATGGGGAGACCAGTATTTCGAGAAACTGATCCCTATTCTTTATTTTCCATGGTCTACTTTTATACACTGAGATGTTATGCAAAAGTCATGTGGGGTCAGCAGTCCTGACTTTTATCAAAGTCAGGTGCTTCATACAAATGTATACAGAGGTCTTAGGGGTGTTACATCATCTTCTGGCCAGGGGGGCCTGCTGACAATTTATGACCCTCTCCTTGTGACAGCGGTCAGTCAACCAGGACACTTATTTCTCCAGGGGTGATTATTCTTTAAAAAGACTTCACCTTCCGAAGGTACCAGACAAAGTTACATTCCTATAGGGTGAGGGTGTAGTGGGTGTAATTAAGGAAAGAATTTACTTAGCCTAAGGTCTAACATGATTAATATCAAAGGTTAATACTTATTTCTTCTATATATTCATTAATGTGTGTAAGGGCAGGGGATGTGGAGACTTAGCAACAAACATTGGCTCAACAAATGAAAAACCCTTCACCAATACAATTTCTAATCAGCCCACTATACTTATACTAATGGTTTTCTAACTTTTCTAAGGAACCTGTTTTTAGAAGGTTTAAAGCATCTCATGCTTCTCATGGTTGGGAGGCTGTGAGCAATCACATGTGGCCGGACAAGCCTGTCAGGCAGGCTAGAGAAACTTCAGAGGAGTTTGTAGGTTAAAACACTCTTGTCATGCCCAGGAGTTTTTATTAACTGGAGCTCTAAGTTAACTCCTTCTCTGGAAGAGGTGGTGGGGGACAGCCCCCCATAAAGTCAGAGGTGTAGGTGAGAGCACAAAGTAGTAAATTAGGCAGACTCTGGTTATGGGGGTAGATGCTCAAGAATTTCCAGGGGGACTCCTGAGGCTCGATCCCACCTTTGCGTATGTCGAGCCTCCTTCCTCATGACCTTTGCCATGGGCACAGTGCCTCACGCTGGCCCCCAACATCCTCCCACCTTCAATCTTCCCCAGCATCAGGGTCTTCTCCAATGAGTCAGTTCTTTGCATCAGGTGGCCAAAGTATGGAGCTTCAGCTTCAGCATCAGTCCTTCCAATGAATATTCAATACTGATTTCCTTTAGGATGGACTGGTTTGATCTCTTTGCAGTCCAAGGGATTCTCAAGAGTCTTCTCCAACACCACAATTCACAAGCATCAATTCTTCAGCACTCAGTTTTCACACGTCCATACATGACCATTGGAAAAACCATAGCTTTGACTAGATGGACCTTTGTTGGCAAAGTAATGTCTCTGCTTTTTAATATGCTGTCTAGGTTGGTCATAACTTTCCTTCCAAGGAGCAAGAGTCTTTTAATTTCATGGCTGCAGTCATCATCTGCAGTGATTTTGGAGCCCAAAAGAATAAAGTCTATCATGATTTCCACTGTTTCCCCATCTATTTCCCATGAAGTGAAGGGACCAGATGCCATGATCTTAGTTTTCTGAATGTTGAGTTTTAAGCCAACTTTTTCACTCTTCTCTTTCACTTTCATCAAGAGGCTCTTGACTTTCTGCCATAAGGTTGGTGTCATCTGCATATCTGAGGTTATTGATATTTCTCCTGGCATTCTTGATTCCAGCTTGTGCTTCATCCAGTCCAGCATTTTTCATGATGTACTCTGCATATAAGTTAAACAAGCAGGGTGACAATATACAGCCTTGATGTACTCATTTCCCAATTTGGAACCAGTCTGGTGTTCCATGTTTGGTTCTAACTGTTGCTTCTTAACCTGCATACAGATTTCTCAGGAGGCAGATCAAGTGGTCTGATATTCCTATCTCTTGAAGAATTTTCCAGTTTGTTGTTATCCACACAGTCAAAGGCTTTGGCAGAGTCAATAAAGAAGACACAGATGTTTTACTAGAACTCTCTTGCTTTTTCGATCATCCAACAGATGTTGTCAATTTGATCTCTGGTTCCTTTGCCTTTTCTAAAACCAGCTTGAATATCTGGAAGTTCATGGTTCATGTATTGTTGAAGCCTGGCTTGGAAAATTTTGAGCATTACTTTGCTAGTGTGTGAGATGAGTGCAATTGTGTGGTAGTTTGAGCATTCTTTGGCATTGCCTTTCTTTGGGATTGGAATGAAAACTGACCTTTTCCAGTCCTGTGGCCACTGGTGAGTTTTCCAAATTTGCTGGCATATTGAGTGCAGCACTTCCACAGCATCATCTTTCAGGATTTGAAGTAGCTCAACTGGAATTCCATCACCTTCACTAGCTTTGTTCATAGTGATGCTTCCTAAGGTCCACTTGACTTTGCATTCCAGGATATCCAGCTCTAGGTGAGTGATCACACCATTGTGGTTATCTCGATCATGAAGATCTTTTTGTATGGTTCTTCTGTGTATTCCTGCCACCTCTTCTTGATATCTTCTGCTTCTGTTAGGTCCATTTCTGTCCATTATAGAGCCCATCTTTTCATGAAATATTCCCTTGGTATCTCTAATTTTCTTGAAGAGATCTCTAGTCTTTCCCATTCTATTGTTTTCCTCTATTTCTTTGCATTGATCACTGAGGAAGGCTTTCTTATCTCTCCTTGCTATTCTTTGGAACTCTGCATTCAAATGGGTATAGGAATGAAAACAGACTGTACAGGAAAAAGTATGGAGATATGGAGACCAGATAGGAGGCCACTGCAGCCATCCAGGCAAGAGAAAACGATGAGTCAGTCTGCGTTTTGGCATTGGCAGGGGAGAGAGACTGGGACACATTTAAGACATAAGCGTGAGGCATTGCCATCAAAAATTGCTCAGTTAATGGAAGAATGCATGACTGAGTAGAAGGGTGGATAGATAGTGGATGGATGGATGGATAGGAAGATGAGTGATAGATGGCGAATGGATGGTAGATGATGGACAGATGGATAGGTGGATGGATGGGTGGATGAGTGGTAGATGGATGAGGAAGTAGAACACACTGCTTAAAAGCCTAGGCTCTGAATTCTGGCCAATTGCCTTTTGAGTCCCATAGCTGATACGCTTACTAGCAGGGCAACCTTGAAGAACTAGCTCAACTTTAAGAAGCCTTACTTTCTTTATCTGCAAAGAAAGGGAATAGTAATGTATGCATTATCAAAAAGGCATGAGGCATAAAAGGGATAATGTCAACTGAGTCATTATGGCAGTGCCAGAACGCAATGGTTATTATTATTTACCTCTAGTATCTTGCAAATCAGTTTGTAACAATCAAGCTGTCTTTTCATCACTCTCACTATCACTTACTTTCATGTTCACACTCCCAGCCTGCACCAAAACCCAGAACAAACAAAAACATTTACATCAAATGTTTAAAGTTCGTTTTTTTCTTTTTTTTAATGAAAGAGAGAAACGATGCAGTGTGGGAAGAGTTATAAACTATTCAGTATTTCAATTTTTTTTATTCACAATCCTGAATTCCCTTTGATAGTTTTTTTTAATATAGGGAGGGCTCTTGTGAGTATGTGTGAATAATTAAACTTGGAGTTTGAGCATGAGGTGGGAGAAACTCATTTAACTGTCAATGATGTGAGGTAAAGGAAAGCCCAAAGGGCATCTTTTTCACAATAAATACTTTTGTAGGATTTTAAAAAAATTATTCCTGTCTTCTCAGACAGTTGGAGAAAGTAAGTTTTGGAAGATTCCTCACTGCACTAGCCTATCTTCTGTGTTATTTTGATAAACCTTGCCTAAAGGAGAAAGGAGAGAAGAAGGACTGGGACAATGGTGATGATGACGATTTCATTGTCTGGACATTTACTACGGACACACATGAAGAACTCATACTCATTGTGTCATGAGGTGCTCCCTGTAACCTGGGAAGCAGGTAGAATTACTCTTTATCTTCAGCAATATGTGAACCGTGAACTTTCTGATGTTCAAGCTGGTTTTAGAAAAGGCAGAGGAACCAGAGATCAAATTGACAACATCCGCTGGATCATGGAAAAAGCAAGAAAGTTCCAGAAAAACATCTATTTCTACTTTATTGACTATGCCAAAGCCTTTGACTGTGTGGATCACAATAAACTGTGGACAATTCTGAAAGAGATGGGAATACCAGACCACCTGATCTGCCTCTTGAGAAATTTGTATGCAGGTCAGGAAGCAACAGTTAGAACTGGACATGGAACAACAGACTGGTTCCAAATAGGAAAAGGAGTACGTCAAGGCTGTATATTGTCACCCTGTTTATTTAACTTATATGCAGAGTACATCATGAGAAACACTGGACTGGAAGAAGCACAAGCTGGAATCAAGATTGCCAGGAGAAATATCAATAACCTCAGATATGCAGATGACACCACCCTTACGGCAGAAAGTGAAGAGGAACTCAAAAGCCTCTTGATGAAAGTGAAAGAGGAGAGTGAAAAAGTTGGCTTAAAGCTCAACATTCAGAAAATGAAGATCATGGCATCCGGTCCCACCACTTCATGGGAAATAGATGGGGAAACTGTCCGACTTTATTTTTCTGGGCTCCAAAATCACTACAGATGGTGACTGCTGCCATGAAATTAAAAGACGCTTACTCCTTGGAAGGAAAGTTATGACCAACCTAGATAGCATATTCAAAAGCAGAGACATTACTTTGCCAACAAAGGTTCGTCTAGTCAAGGCTATGGCTTTTCCTGTGGTCACGTATGGATGTGAGAGTTGGACTGTGAAGAAGGCTGAGTGCCAAAGAATTGATGCTTTTGACTTGTGGTGTTGGAGAAGACTCTTGGGAGTCCCTTGGACTGCAAGGAGATCCAACCAGTCCATTCTGAAGGAGATCAGCCCTGGGATTTCTTTGGAAGGAATGATGCTAAAGCTGAAACTCCAGCACTTTGGCCACCTCATGCGAAGAATTGACTCATTGGAAAAGACTCTGATGCTGGGAGAGATTGGAGGCAGGAGGAGAAGGGGACGACAGAGGATGAGATGGCTGGATGGCATCACTGACTCGATGGACGTGAGTCTGAGTGAACTCCGGAAGTTGGTGATGGACAGGGAGCCCTGACGTGCTGCGATTCATGGGGTCGCAAAGAGTCGGACACGACTGAGCCACTGATCTGATCTGATCTGATCTGATTGTGCAGATGAATCAGCTGAGGCTTTCAAAGGATACGTTAGATGTCCATGTAGCAAAACAGAGTTTCACATTCAGACCCATCTGATTCCAGTGCAAGAGCTCTTAGCAGTGCTCCTGGACTTCCACTTGATTGGCTATTTGCCTCTGAGTCATTTCTCAGCATTACTTACTGTTTTTATTCATTCTCTACCCTCCTCATTGACTGACAGCTATTGATTGCTGTGCGTGATTGTACCGTTGGCCTCAAATAGTTTTGCAATTTCTTCCCCAATTTTCAAGTGAACTTTATCATCCCTTTGCTTAGTGAAGCTCATCTTTGTTCTTTGGGCAATAATAGATGATTCAGTAAATGGCATGTCACAAAACAGGAGCGATGTGAGGGCAACCTTTATTAGATTAAATATGTTTTTTCCACCCAGTGCTCTGTGGGACTGCTATCAGAGAACAGATAGCAGGGAATGAGCAGAATGTAGCCAAGAACATCTCAAACTTGAATCAGTAATTACTTTCCTTGATGTAGTTATAATTACTGATAATAACAATTTCCTATAAACTGTAACAGTTCATCTTTCAATACAGTTCAGATGTTATGTATTCAGTTTGCTTAAAAGCTCTTCAAGATGATGACTTGATTCTCAAATGCTGCCATCCCCATCCAACTTCCAGATCAAACCTAATTCCAGTCTAAAACCCCATTAACCCCCCTTTTGGATGAAAGACAGGAATGTGTGGATAATATGACGATGCCTCTGGCAGTGGGGCTGCAGACTCTTTGATCTACATGATTTAATTCCTGCCTACTTCCTTCCACTCTCTCCCTTGTTCCACTTTCTCTAGCTATGGTGGCATTCTATTTGTTCTTCAACTTTACCAACTTGTTCCCACCTCAAGGCCTTGCACCTCCCATCCCCTCTGCCCAGAAAGTTCTTTCTGAAGGCCTGTGTCTGACCATCTCCTTTTCATCATCCATGTCTCAATGCAAATGTCACCCACCTGAAAGGGGCTACCTAAGGTACCTTATCCACCCAGGCAATCCTTTTTTCTCTCTGTCTCTCTTACATTTACTTTTTTTTTAATTTTCATTTTTTAAATTTATTTTTAATTGGAGGATAATTTCTTTACAAGGTTGTGTTGGTTTCTGCCATATGTCAACATAAATCAGCCGTAAGTATACATATATTCTTTCCCTCTTGAACCTCCTCCCACCTCCCAACCCATCCCCCACCTCTAGGTTGTCACAGAGCACCAGGTTGAACTTCCTGTGTTATACAGCAGCTTCCTAGATTAGCCATCTATTTTACACATGGTAGTGTATATATGTCATTGCTACTCTCTCAGTTTATCCCACCTTCTCCTTCTTCTGTCTGTCTCTCTATTCCTGTCCTACAAATAGGTTCATCAATACCATTTTCTAGACTCCATATAGATGCATTAATACATGATATTTGTTTTTCTCTTTCTGATTGCCTTCTCTCTGTACAACAGGTTCTAGGTTAATCCACCTCACTTCAAGTGACTCAAATTCATTCCTTTTTATGACTAATACTCCACTGTATATATGTACCCATTTTTTGTGTGTGTGCTCAATCATATCTGACTCTATGCAGTCCTATAAACTGTACACCACCAGGCTCCTCTGTCCATGGGATTTTTCAGGCAAGAATACTGGAATGGGTTCCCATTTCCTACTCCAGGGGATCTTCCTGACCCAGGGATTGAACCCACACCTCCTATGTCTCCAGCATTGCAGGCAGAGTCTCTTACTACTGAGCCATCAGGAAGCCTTATATATGTACCACAGCTTATTTATCCATTCATCTGTCAGTGGACATCGAGGTGCTCCCACATCCTGGCTATTGTAAATAGTGCTGCTATGAGTATTGGGGTCTTTTTGAATTATGGTTTTCTGAGAGTGGCAGAGGAGTAGATGGACATGGAATGCATCTCTCCCCATGGATGCATCAGGAATACATCTCTTACATTTACTTTTCACTGGGCACAGTCTTGTCTTGTTGCTGCTCTCCTCTGTATGTGACACAAACCTTTTGCACCTCCTCCGATTCTCTTGGAGCTGCCAGTCATTTGGTCCACACCACACCCTACTGCTTCATTGACTATGCCAAAGCCTTAGACTGTGTGGATCCCAACAAACTGTGGAAAATTCTTAAAGACATGGTAATACCAGACCACCTGACCTGCCTTATTAGAAATCTGTATGCAGGACAAGAAGCAATACTTAGAATCGGATATGGAACAACAGACTGCGTCCAAATTGGGAAAGGAGTATGTCAAGGCTGTTTACTGTCACCCTGCTTATTCAACTTCTATGCAGGGTACATCATGCAAAATGCCAGGCTGGATGAAGCAAAAGCTGGAATCAAGATTGCTGGGAGAAATATCAATAACCTCAGATAGGCAGATGACACCACCCTTACAGGAGAAAGTGAAGAGGAACTAAAGAGTCTCTTGATGAAAGTGAAAGAGAAGAGTGAAAAAACTGGCCTAAAACTCAGCATTCAAGAAACTAAGGTCATGGCATCCAGTCTCCTCACTTCATGGCAAATAGAAGGGGAAACAAAGGAAACAGTGAGAAACTTTATTTTCTTGGGTTCCAAAATCACTGCAGATGGTGACTGCAGCCTTGAAATTAAAAGGCCCTTGCTCCTTGGAAGAAAAGCTAGAAAGAAATGACCAAGAAATGACCAAGCTAGACAGCATATTAAAAAGCAGAGACATTACTTTGCCGACAAAGGTCCATCTAGTCAAAGCTATGGTTTTTCCAGGAGTCATGTATGGATGGATGTGAGAGTTGGACCATAAAAAAAGCTGAGCATGGAAGAATTGATGCTTTTGAACTGTGGTGTTGGAGAAGACTCTTAAGAGTCCCTTGGACTGCAAGGAGATCAAACCAGTCAATTCTAAAGGAAATCAGTCCTGAAAGTTCACCGGAAGGACAGATGCTAAAGCTAAAACTCCAATACTTTGGCCACCTGATGCAAAGAACAGACTCATAGGAAAAGACCCTGATGCTGGGAAAGATTGAAAGCAGGAGAAGGGGATGACAGAAGATGAGATGGTTGGATGGCATCACCAACTAAATAGGCATGAGTTTGAACAAGATCTAGGAGTTGGTGATGGACAGGGAAGCCTGGCATGCTGCAGTCTGTGGGGTCACAAAGAGTGGGACATGACTGAGCAACTGAACTGAGCAGAACTGAATGCCCTACTGTGCCCATTCAAGGCACTAGGTTCTGCCTTCTGCAGGAGACTAACCAGTCACATGCCCAACCTTTCTGCTATTTCCAAATGTGAAAGAATCACATGGTACAGAGCATGGTATCTGGCTGTGTAACCATCAAAGGTCAACCCACCAGAAGGACTAACTGTGGACTAAATGTCCAGCACAGCTGACTCTCCATGGGAGAAACTACATACAACCTATAGGAAATAGGAAATGAAAGAGGCAGAGGAGTCAGCATATAAATCACTTTTCCCTTCTTGCTCCCAGGAACTACTCTACTTGCGTGCCATCCGGAGAAGTTCCGTATGGCAAGTCTGGCACATCTGCTGAGCAAACTAGCCTTGTCTCTCCACAGCTCATCATTAAGCAAAAGTCAACACAGTAACATATCATTCATATTTTTACTCACCTCACTTCCTTTCCCTCATTCTCACTGCCCTGGGTTTGTACTTCGAAAATGAAACATCAGTATTTTTTTAATTAAAAAAATTTTTAATTGGAGGATAATTGCTTTCCAATAGTGTGTTGGCCTTGCCATGCAACAATGTGAATCAGCCCCAAGTACACGTATGTTCCTTCCCTCCTGAACCTCCCCCTCTACCCTGCCCCATCCCGCCCCTCCACATCCCACCCCTCTAGGTTGTCACAGCACCAGGTTGCGCTCCCTGTGGTCATACAGCAGCTTCCCATCGGCTATCTATTTTTGACACATGGTAGTGTATATATGTTACATATGTCAGTGCTACCCTCTCAGTTTGTCCTATCCTCTCCTTCCGCCACTGTTAGAAAAAATGGTACTGATGAACCTTTGGCCACCTGATGGGAGGAGCTGACTCACTGGAAAAGACCCTGATGCTGGGAAAGATTGAAGGCAGGAGGAGAAGGGGGTGACAGAGGATGAGATGGTTGGATGGCATCACTGACTCAATGGACATGTGTTTGGGCAAGCTCCAGGAGATGGTGAAGGACAGGGAAGCCTGGTGTGTGGCAGTCCATGGGGTAGCAAAGAGTAGGACACAACTGAGCTACTAAACAATGACAACAACTGATGAACCTATTTCAGGGCAGGAATAAAGAAGCATACACAGAGGACAGGCTTTGGAAACATTAGTATTTTAATCTTTGCCTCAAGCTCTGTTTCCTGGAGAATGTAGGCCAAAGCAATCTCCAGTACTGGAAACATTTTTTAGTAATAATGAAACACTCAATCAGTAATATAGAGTTTGGATGGATGGACAGGTGGAGGTGGGTCATGGATGGCTGGATGGATAGATGGATGAAGGGATGGATGGATGGATGGAAGGTTAGATGGATAGACAAATGGGAGGATGGAAGTTTCAGGCACTCAAGGGCCAATGTGATTGTGTCTGCTAAGTCCCTTCAGTCATGTCTGACTCTGCAACCCCATGGGCTATAGCCTGCCAGGTTCCTCCGTCCATGGGATTCTCCAGGCAAGAATACTGGAGGGGGTAGTCATTCCCTTCTCCAGGGGATGTTCCTGACCCAGGGATCGAACCCAAGTCTCCCGCATTGCAGGCAGATTCTTTACTTCTGAGCCATCAGGGAAGCCCCAAGAGATCCGAGAAAACAGGGGGGGAGAAGCAGAGAGAGAATCAGGTAAGAAGGTGAATCGGATCAACATAAGGTATATTATCAAGGTTGCTGCTGTGGAGGTCCCCTGGGACCTCCTGGGAAGCACCCAGAATGCCTCTAACAATTCCCCACCTGGAGGATGGGAAGCAGGAGCATTCATCCACCAGCCTCCACTCCATTGGTTCAGGCTTGCCCATGGTGGCATTAACTGCCCTACACTTCCAGACCTGTGTTCAGGCTAAGTGGGCCCCTGTGGTGGTAGGAAAGACCCTGGGACAGAAAATGAAAAGGACATACAGGCCAGAGGTGAGTCTGAGCCTCTGAGAAACTGTGCACTGCAGTTACAGCTGAAACCAGAAGCACTTTGAGAGATGTATTTGACATATCTATAGAACCATCTCTAAAGTGCATATGCAGCTGTGTTTCCCAATGGGTATGACTCCCTGATGTCTCCCCTGAGCCTAGAGAAAAATGTCCTGCTTCTTTGTTCTTTAATTAATTAACTTATTTTAATTGGAGGATAATTACTTTACAATATTGTGATGATCTTTGCCAAAGATCTATCATCCAGCCCAGCCTCTGCTGGCGTCTCCTTCGTGGCCACTGCCCACTCTGGGTTCACTTTCCACACCATTCACAATTCTCACTTCATGATTTTGCCTGTGCTGTTCCCTTGCCTGGAATTCTCTTCCCATTTGCATTCCTTCTCTAGACAATTTTTCAAGATTCCTCTCCTGACTGTATCAGGGAGAATGAGACCCCCTGTACATGTTTCTAGCATTGCTCCCACTGCAGTTTTAATAATTATCTCCAGTTCAGGGACTTCCTTCACCACCACCACCACTTAGGTGGTGAATTCATACAGGGCAATGGTAGGGTCCTCTTCATCTTGGTTTCCTCAATTCCCAGGGAAGACCTAGCACAGAGGAGCAATTGCTGAAAGGATGGCTGGCTGGACACATACACAAAAGCTCGGGGCTTTATTTTATTATTATTTTTTTTAGCCATACCACATTATTTGTGGGATCTTAGTTCCCTGACCAGGGATTGAACCCAGATCCCAGCAGTGAAAGTGCTGAGTCCTAACTGGACAGCCAGGGAATTCCTGGGGCAGGTGGTCTTTATTTTATATCTATTCAACAGAAAGCGATAATGGCTACTTAGAAAGGATCGTGCCTTCAAGGGGAAGCAAAACCCACATGATGAAGGGCATCTTGATTTGATGTCTCACTATATTCCGATCTGAATAGTCTGCGCCATCTGTTCACCATTGTTTAAGGGCACATAAACCATTTCCCATGTGCCCATCAAGAAGGTGACAGCTCTGACAGTGAATTCAATTTCAACAAACATTTGTTGGACAGCTGAAGAGCTGAGTCATTGCTTTAGACACAGGATAAGAAGATGAGATAAAAATACCTGGTGTGCCTGAGGGCATCTGTGTGACCAGCGCTGGGGAGCCGCACAGGAGGGCAGAGATAGACTCTCCAGGCAGCTGGCCTTCAGGTGTCACAGACAGGATCCACCCTCTGTGCTCACAGACAGGCACCCAGCTGGGGCAAGGGCAGCCAGCTGAGCCATCCACCTGTAATCTGTAAGGGAGACCATTACAGGCAGGGCAGTTCCTATGTCACAGGCAGGTAGCTACAGCCCACAACAGTTTTTTTAACTAAGCCCCTGGCACGTGTTGCCACTGTGCCCACAGGAGGACCATCCCTGTGCTCAGAGGTCCCTTATACTCTAGCAGTCAAGATAAGCATCCAGGAACACCATGACAGGGTGGTGTCACGACCACATTAATACCGGGTTGGCCCAAAAGTTCATTCAGCTTTTTCAGTCTGGGCCAACCCAATATAAGGCATGGACTTCCCTGGTGGCTCAGATGGTAAAGCGTCTGTCTACAATGCGGGAGACCTGGATTCGATCCCTGGGTCAAGAAGGAAATGACAACCCACTCCAGTACTCTTGCCTAGAAAATCCCGTGGACGGAGGAACCTGGTGTCCATGGGGTTGCAAAGAGTCGGACATGACTGAGCGACTTCACTCACTCACTCAATATAAGGCATACTGTGTACAGAGGCTGCACAGATCTGCAAGGGATAATGGAAGCTCTAGGAGAAATTTACATTGACAGAATATTCTAGGATAAATGAATGGATATTTGGTCAATTGCCCTTCCATCCTGTACTTCCTGTCTTTTATTCCATAAACACAGATTTTTTTTTTCCGCTTTTCTTTTTAACCCAGCTGAGTAAGCTTATAATGAATGGGTCAATCTCAAATGTTTAAAAGGGAAGGCTACAGTGCTCAACCATCTATATATTCAAATCCTTTGGCTCTTACATGTTGTGTCATCTTAGGCATTTTTTCTGCCCACTTAGCTTCCATATCTATAAATTGGGGATGATAAAAGTCCTTGGTTCATAGAATTTTTCTGAAGGTGAAATGAGTTAGTAAATGAAAAAGCTTTTAAGGCACCTGGTACATAATAAATCTTCAATAAGGCTAGCTGTTATTATTAATGGTTTTATTGTTATCATTATTATTCAAGATGATTACATAGGAGCAGGCTTCCCTGGTAGCTCAGCTAGTAAAGAATCTGCCTGCACTGTGGGAGACCTGGGTTCGATCCCTGTGTTGGGAAGACCGCTTGGAGGAGGGCATGGCAACGCATTTGCCTGGAGAATCCCCATGGGCAGAGGAGCCTGGCAGCCTGAGGTCCATGGGGTCACAAAGAGTCAGACACAACTGAGCGACTAAGCATACACAATACTTAGGAGCAGAGTGCTAGTGCCAATTTTCTAGAAAGCTCTTTTAAAAATATGAGAACTTAGTCTAATGAAGGGGACAGGTTCCAACTTCTCTCTGCTGAATCTCAGAGATCAGTGATAGCAGTCATCTTTGCCCCCTTGATTTATTTTTTGATCCCAAGTTTTCAGACAACAAGGAATACAACTGGCAAATTAATTTTGCTTGGAGGAACACAGCAAAGTTCTTCGTTTGTTTGAAATTAGTAGTTTACTGAGTGTGACTATTGTGGTTCTTGATCATCTCAGGCCAAAAAAAAAAAAAAAAATTCCACCCCATTTGGAAAAATAGGACCTGTAAATATAGAACACCCAGAAAGAACAATGAGAGAGAATGTTAAGTGAGTGGTGTGCTCAAAGTGGGATGGAGGATCGAGTGAGAAGGGATGCTGGAGGATGCCTGCGAAGGGGTCCTAGGACCTGACTCCCTGGAGAACGTTCTGGAATTCCCATCCCCAGGTAGACCACTGGGAGTCTCAGGTCAGTGAAGAGTCACACAGGTCCAGGGGTGTGGGAGCAAATCACACGACTGCATGGATTGAGTGTCCAGACACACGAGCCTGAGATACCCTCACAGCTTTTCTCAGCCCAGAGTGGCCAGGGACTGTGTAATACTTCCCGCAAACTGCACAAATGCAGCCCTGAGAACCAGCAGGCATGAGGTAATGCTTAACAGCTCAGGGAGGATGCAGCAGTGAACTGCATAGATGGACGGCCAAAGACTAGATAGGAAGAGAGTTACCTCCTGGACAGATGACAGCAACTGAGAACAGATCCTCAGCATCTCATCCTCTCCCCTTCTCACTTGAAAAAAAAGCAGAGAACTCCAGATGGAGATGAAATTTCTACAGTAGAGGAACTAGGACCCAAAGGAAAAGTAGGTTCAAGTATAGAAATGCATATTTCTTGTAGCTACTCAGAACAAACACTAAATCAGAGAGCCCTGTATGGAGACAGTGGATAGAACTCATTAGGTTAGGAATGTGGGTGCTTTGGAGTTTTAAAAGATTGGTCATGGCTCTGTCTCTTGTAAGCTGATCAGGTACTTACTTTCTTCTAAAGTCTTTTCGCTCATCTGTAAAATGGGCATAGTATTATACCCCCTAATTGATTGTATGTGTTAAACTGAAAAATTACATATAAACCCCTAGAGAGCTAGTATTCAGTAAATGTAGGCTAACAAATAAGCTAATACATCATGAAAAGGGGAAGGATTGGGGAAGAGTCTTGGGTAAGGGTTGTGGGGGAGGTCTTCATGGAGTTGTTCTGGTGGTAAAGATGCATGAGAATGACCCCATGTAGGGCATGGTGGGTCCCATACTGATTTGCTGAGGGGACAGAGGAGCAGAATTTACATGTGTACCAAACAAGTATGTGGTTCCCATGTGCTCCAAGCTGGTCAGAGCTAATATAATTGTTTAGTCAGTCATGGGCCCTGGCATCTTAGTGCCCGGGTTGGCATTATTTACTAGCTGGGCAAGTGTCCTTGGGTAATTACATAACCTCCCTGTACCTTGGTTTCCTCATCTCTAGAATGGGGGTCATTAATAATTGTTCCTATTCCATAAAGTTGTCCTGAAGCTTAAAATTAATGCACATATGTAAATAACATCTCTAAGCTTTCATTCCTGGCATGCTAAAGCATGCTGTAAACATTAGCTATTATTATTCTGATTTTGCTTTCATCCAAGTTTACACTTCAGTGCTAAAATCCCTCAGGATCTCATATTTGATTTCTTTTCAAAAAAAAAAAAAAAAATCCAAATTCCAGGCCATTTTCCAGCAAGGAAGAGGCACATCAAAATAAAAATTTCAAAGCCACCAATAGTCACATGAAGATAGCAAGTGGGACTTTCCTCCTCCATGCACTCAGGTGATCTTTCTCACTTGTGCTTCAGAAAGGAGCATAACAATCAGCAAGGGTGCCTCCTACCCAAAGTTAGGGGCTCCTAGCCTCAGGGGAACACACTAACATAAAACCAGTCAAAGAAACAAAAGAACAACTTTTTCGTGGAAGATATTCTGTGCTTGTGTTTCTTCCTTGAACCGAGTGTAAGGGAAAAATAATTACATTTTGTATCTGTTATCTACGGTCCAAATAATGCTGCATAACAATCAACCTCAAAAGCTCAGTGGCATATGGTAAACATTTGTTTTGGTTCATGGGTCTGTGTGTTGGCTGACTGGTTCTGCTGATCTGAGGCTGGGCTCATTCACAAGTCCATGATTAGCTGCAAGAAATTCAGGCAGCTTTGCTGTCTCACACACCTGGGGCCTCAGCTGGGTTGTTCAGCTTTGCTCCACGGACCTCATCCTCCAGCAGATTGGCCCAGGCATGCCTCCACAGCAAGAGCAAAGAATGAATGGGAATGCGGAAATGCATGGTTAAGTTTCTGTTTCACATTTGCCGTCATTTCTTTGGCCAAAAGAACTCACATGACTGAGCACAAAGTCAAGATATGGAACAGAATACCACCTGCACACATACACACACATGCACACACACATATGCACAATCAGGGTGGTGCAGGGGTATGGGGAATGATGCAGTTACACAGCAAAGGGTTTAGGACCAGGAAGGGGTAAAGAATTGAGCCCATCAAGTTGATCAATCGTATATCCCAAAGAACTTGCCAACATTGATGGCAGGAGAGAGGAAAATTACAAAAGAGATCAAATCTACTGAAAGGAAAGCAAAATAAGCAACTTTGAGGGGATTAAATGAGGGTGTTAAATCTTTTATAGACCTTTCAGAGTCAAACACCAATTCTCACATTTCACTCTTTTCCATCTTAAAATCTCTCTCAACATTTCTAGTTCCACCTACTTTGAATGAATCCAGATATGCCTTCAGAGGACCATTTTCCAGTCATCCTGTTCCAAGACCTTACTGTTCCAGGAATTACATATCCATGTGAAAATAAAAAGTAACATTAAAGAAATCAAGATTTCTCCCCATTTCAAAGAGGTCGGACTCTAATTTAGGCATGAAAGTTTGAGAACTCTCCCTTGACTCTTCTCTTCCACCAGCTCTCAGTTAAGACCCTCTGGGTAAGTCATAAATGAAAGCATTTTGAACATGATATATGTTGTGGGTCTCTTGGTCCGCATTAACCATGCCTTGTGGTTGAAATCCTGGTGCCTCCTATAGATTCCAGGGAAATAAATTGAAGATGGAAAGTAAAATCCATGATGAAAATCAAGACTCGTTGTTGACTATTTCACTACAATGTGTTTCTCACGTAGACACTGTCTGAGATCTGAGAAACACTCTTCTTTTTCTTGTGTTGTTTTATAAGAGGAGCTGCCACTTTAACAGCCTGTACATTTAAGATCCATAAAAGATAATGTGCAGTGAAGATGGTTGAGTCAGATAGACTCAGAGGATAGACATTTTGATAATCAATTTTTAACTAGGTAATAAGATTTGACACCATGCCACTAATACCTTCTGGTTTGGGAGGAGAATTCTGTCCTTTTTCCTTTGTGCTGAACTTCACAAGCTGCCTGGCCGAATTCCAAAATACCAACCACTGAGAAGCACCAGACGTAATATTGTCAGGCCATGAGTTTCCCCTCCATCCTAAATTCGTTGGTAGCTTCCTGTAAATTGTGGGTTCTGCCGTTTTATCTGAAGCAATTATTCACATTCAGTTTAGTTTTGCTTGTGGCCAAGTTGAAACAGAGGAATCCATCAGCAGCATGTGCGTTCAGGAATACCAACCTTTTTTTGCGGAGGAGCGCTGAAAATGGTCTAGATGAGATTCCATAAATCAGCACCAACAGCTACATCACAAATTCTCTCACAGCACTTCAGGATGCTAGGGCTAAACAAACAGGGTTACTATTTTCTTCTATACGCAGTTGAAAGCCCTTGATTCAACTCGAGTGCTCAGGCCACCTCCTTACTTCCTATTTTCTTTGACCTGGTTCTTTGGGAAGCCACTGGAAAAGAGAAGGCAAGTATCATTACATTAAAGATTTCCATATAACTAACCAAAAGACTCCCGTTCTTTAAATAATGACCAACATGTTAAACATATTTTATTAATTTCCTTTCCTGATACTATAAAGTTAACTCATGCTCATAGCAACCAGTGAAACAATTCAAAAATATATGAGATGGTTACAATTTTTTTTTCCTGTGATGAGAACTTTTAAGATCTATCTCTTAGCAACTTTCAAATATACAATAAAGTATTATTAACTACAGTCACCATGTGGTGGTTTAGTTGCTAAATCGTGTCCAGCCCTTGCAGCCTGATGGACTATAGCCCACCAGGCTCCTCTGTTCATGGGATTTTCCAGGCAAGAATACTGGAGCGGGTTGTCATTTCCTCGTCTAGGGGCTCTACCTGACCCAGTGATTGAACCCACGTATTCTGTGTCTACTGCATTGTAAGTGGATTCTTTATTGCTTGGAGCCATTGAGGAAGCCCCACCACCACCACCACCCCCAGGTGAACTTGCTTGGATTCAAATCCTGGTTCCACAATGTTCCTGACTGTGTGACCATAAGTATGTTATGTAACTGCTGGGCCTCTGTTTCCTTGTGTAAAATGTGGAGTTTATCCCAGTAACAAACTAACTTCCCTGGTGGCTCAGAGGTTAAAGTGTCTGCCTGGGATGCAGGAGACACGGGTTCGATCCCTGGGTTGGGAAGATCCCCTGGAGAAGGAAATGGCAACCCACTCCAGTACTCTTGCTTGGAGAATCCCATGGAGGGAGGAGCCTGGTGGGCTATAGTCCATGGGGTTGCAAAGAGTCAGACACAACTGAGCGACTTCACTCACTCATTCACTCAAGGATTAAACAAAATAGAACAATTAAACATTTAGCAGAGAACCCAGCCCATGGGAAACACTCTCCAAATGTTGGCTGTTTATTTCATCAGCCACCTCTGCCTTCCAACCCCATAAAATGTTGTTCTGAAAGAAGTCACAGAGAATAAAGTGTTCTCCATTTCACTGCATTTCCTGTAAGGTCTGAGAGGTATGGGCTTCCCTGCTGGCTCAGCTGGTAAAGAATCTGCCTGGAATGCAGGAGACCCAGGTTTGATTCCTGGGTTGGAAAGATCCTCTGGAGGAAATGGCAATCCACTCCAGTACTGCCTGGGAAATCCCATGGACAGAGGAGCCTGGTGGGCTATATTCCCTGGGGTCACAAAGAGTTGGACACGACTGAAGCGACTAACACTTTCACTTTCCTGAGAAGTATAGGGTGTTTCTGCCCCAGACACCCTTCCCACTGGTCCTTTCCATCTGCCTCTGGCTTCCCATCACCCGTCGGCCCAGTCTGCATGTTTTTTGGGCTTTCAAGGTGCAGTCCATCTCCTGACACTTGATTATTCTGTACCTGAGGACAGGTCCCTGTCTTGCTCATCTTTGCACTCCTTCACTGCTCTTAGCCCTGTGCCTTAAATACACTAATGGTGTAATAAACTTTTTATTTTATTTTATTTTATTTTTTAACTTTACAATATTGTATTGGTTTTGCCACATATCAAAATGAATCCACCACAGGTATACGAGCGTTCCCCATCCTGAACCCTCCTCCCTCCTCCCTCCCCATACCATCCCTCTGGGTCGTCCCAGCGCACCAGCCCCAAGCATCCAGTATCGTGCATCGAACCTGGACTGGTGACTCGTTTCATATTTAATATTATACGTGTTTCAATGCCATTCTCCCAAATCATCCCACCCTCTCCCTCTCCCACAGAGTCCAAAAGACTGTTCTATACATCAGTGTCTCTTTTGCTGTCTTGTATACAGGGTTATTGTTACCATCTTTCTAAATTCCATATATATGCATTAGTATACTATATTGGTGTTTTTCTTTCTGGCTTACTTCACTCTGTATAATAGGCTCCAGTTTCATCCACCTCATTAGAACTGATTCAAATGTATTCTTTTTAATGGCTGAGTAATACTCCATTGTGTATATGTACCACAGCTTTCTTATCCATCCATCTGCTGATGGACATCTAGGTTGCTTCCGTGTCCTGGCTATTATAAACAGTGCTGCGATGAACATTGGGGTACACGTGTCTCTTTCCCTTCTGGTTTCCTCAGTGTGTATGCCCAGCAGTGGGATTGCTGGATCATAAGGCAGTTCTATTTCCAGTTTTTTAAGGAATCTCCACACTGTTCTCCATAGTGGCTGTACTAGTTTGCATTCCCACCAACAGTATAAGAGGGTTTCCTTTCCTCCACACCCTCTCCAGCATTTATTGCTTGTAGACTTTTGGATCGCAGCCATTCTGACTGGCGTGAAATGGTACCTCATAGTGGTTTTGATTTGCATTTCTCTGATAATGAGTGATGTTGAGCATCTTTTCATGTGTTTGTTAGCCATCTGTATGTCTTCTTTGGAGAAATGTCTATTTAGTTCTTTGGCCCATTTTTTGATTGGGTCATTTATTTTTCTGGAATTGAGCTGTAGGAGTTGCTTGTATATTTTTAAGATTAGTTGTTTGTCAGTTGCTTCATTTGCTATTATTTTCTCCCATTCTGAAGGCTGTCTTTTCACCTTGCTTATAATTTCCTTTGTTGTGCAGAAGCTTTTAAGTTTAATTAGGTCCCATTTGTTTATTTTTGCCTTTATTTCCAATATTCTGGGAGGGGGGTCGTAGAGGATCCTGCTGTGATGTATGTCAGAAAGTGTTTTGCCTATGTTCTCCTCTAGGAGTTTTATAGTTTCTGGTCTTACATTTAGATCTTTAATCCATTTTGAGTTTATTTTTGTGTATGGTGTTAGAAAGTGTTCTAGTTTCATTCTTTTACAAGTGGTTGACCAGTTTTCCCAGCACCACTTGTTAAAGAGATTGTCTTTAATCCATTGTATATTCTTGCCTCCTTTGTCAAAGATAAACATTTATTGTGTGTGTGTGTGTGTGTGTGTTAGTTGCTCAGTCGTGTCCGACTCTGTGACCCCATGGAGTGTAGCTCACCAGGTTCCTCTGTTCATGGAATTCTGTAGGCAAGAATTCCTAAGTGGGTTGCCATTCCCTTTTCCAGGGGATCTTTGCAACCCAGGTATCGAACCCAGGTCCCCTACATGGCAGGCAGATTCTTTACCATCTGAGCCACCAAGGAAGCCCCCAAACATCTATTAGAAGTGAAGTTGCTCAGTTGTGTCCGACTCTTTGCGACCCCATGGACTGTAGCTTATCAGGCTCCTCTGTCCATGGGATTTTCCAGGCAAGAGTATTGGAGTGGATTACCATTTCCTTCTCCAGGGGATCTTCCTGATGCAGTAATTGATCCCGGGTCTCCTGCATTGCAGGCAGACGTTTTACCATCTGAGCCACTTATGATTAACTTAATTGAATTTCCCTGAATTTGACTGAGAGAGTGGGGAGAACATATATTGTAAGAGTTAACTTTTGTCCCACCTCAAAGAACAAATATCTTGGCAGTTGTTGGTATTGATATGTTTTATTTTGTTTTTTGAAAATAGCATTGGCTTTTTCTTATTATTGAGGCAATCTCTGTACATTGTATAAAATTTAGATAAGTGAAAAAATATAAAATAATATAACTAAAGTAATAATTACTCATCATTCCACTAGAGATAATTGCTGATAATATTTTGGGGTTCTATAGATCTACATATATTCTTTTTTTATTTTTTCTGATCCATAGGACAGCACTTTATTTAGATTTTTATTATTTTTGTCATCAATGATTTTTAGTCCTTTTTTTTTTCTTCTTTTTTCATTTTCTCTTTGTATTTTTTTCTTTATTATTATTATTTTTTACTTTACAATATTGTATTAGTTTTGCCATATCTACATATATTCTATACATCTATATATTCTATATATCTATGTACGTTCTACACACCTATGTATGTTCTATATATCTATATAGCTTGAGATAAAATTGAATAAATGGTTTTGAAATCACTTTTTTAATTAATATTATTTCAGGTGAATTTCCTCATAGTTCAAATACTATTCAAAATATGATTTTTAATATTAATCTCTCCCATAAATAAATGTCTATGTTTATAAATCTTTGCCTGGATATCTGTTTCTCCAGGACAGACTTTCTGGGAATGAAGTATCTCTGTCAGAGGATGTGAACTCATTTTAAATTCTTGCTATCTATTGTCAAATTGTTTTTGAGGGAGTGTAGCCCTTTAAGTCATCAGATGCCAAATGGAGAAGGAAGACAGAGAATCTTAACTTCTCCATCCTTCAGCCTTTTCATCTTGGACAGTTTGATTGGCATAAAAAGGCAGTGACTTGATTTATTAATTTCTTTGATTACTAGTCAAATTGAGCTCTTTCTTGTGTGAATTTTCTGTTCATATCTTCTGCCCTTTTGTTCTGCTAATGGATGAAAGCCCTTTTTTTGATCTTTAAGAGCTCTTTGTATAAGAAAGAAGTTTGTCCTTTTCCTGTGTTCATTACAATTTCTTTTCCTTTGCAGTTTACTTTTTAAATGATTGATTGAGAAGATAATAAGTTTATAGATGTACATAAAGAGAATTGGCATTGTCACAGATTTTAGGTTTTTCTTCTAGAAAAATGTGTTCATACATTTGTTTGTGTCTCATTTTGTATATCTCAAAAAGATTTTCCTAGTTTTCAGCATATCGAATAAAATGAGATCCTGTAATATATTTTTTATAAGCATTTTTGGTTTGCTAAGGTAATTAAGAAAGTGAGATTTTTTTTTTCCTCTTCAGATATTCTAACTGGTTATTGCTGATATAAGTAAAGCTATTGCTTTTTCTCTGTTTTATACTTAATCCATCCACTTTATCAAACACTGATTAACTCTAAGAGATTTCCAGATGAAACTCTTGATGCCATCAGGAACATTTGGCTTCCCTCTGATTTTAATGAGAGTATCTTCTGTATTCACCATTAAATATGATAGTAGCTGCTGGTTTAAACTAGATATTATTTATCATCCTGATTAAGAGGACTTACATTCCTAGCTCTCAGAGAGGTTTTCTGCCCCTTTTAATTAGGAGTGGGTGTTAAATGTTACCTAATACACTGTCAGTGCCTGGCTATTTATAAATTCTGTGATTATATCTTTTATCTATATAACCTCCCCTTTTGTTCTGTTTGATAATGCTTTCTCCCCCTTGAGTTCTGCTCTGTTTAGAATGGATACTGCCACCACTGCCTTTTCTTTTTAATCTTGTTTGTATTTGTTAATTTTTTTTGCCTATCTCTCCACTTTTAATTTTTTGTATCATTGATATTCAGCATCTTGCTCAATTCGACAATTGGTAAACGTGGATCACATGCTTGTATGTGTGTGTGTGTGCTTAGTAGCTCAGTCCTGTCTGACTCTTGGCAACCCTTTGGTTTGCAGCCCTCCAGGCTCCTCTGTCCATGGAATTTTACTGGCAAGAATACTGGACTGGGTTTCCATTTCCTTCTCCAGAGGATTTTCCTCACCTAGGGATCAAACCCGGGTCTCCTGTGTCTCCTGCATTGCAGACAGATTCTTTACATGCTGAGCCACTGAGGAAGCCCCAAGCCACATGCTTACTTTGTGCCAAATGCTGGATCAGGCCCCTGGGATACAAAAAAGAGAGAACCAGCCAGAAGGGATGCACCACAGCCCAGACTGAAACGGGTGCTGCTGTGGGAGATTTGGGGCAGCAGCGGCTCCCAGGAGGGTCTGGCCCAGTTAGGGGCTCCGGCAAGGTTGCCCAGGGCGATAGGAGGTGAATCGCATAGATATGCACTCAAGATAACCCAAGGAGAGTCAATCAGCTGGGCCTCAGGGAGACGAAGGATTTGGGTAATTCTGTACCCGCACAACTTTAGGACCCCATGGAACCTGCAGATCCCACACTAGGGCACCACCATTAATTCAGGAAATTAGTTGGTCCTCCTCTACTTTCTTTTTCTCCATTTTATAGTTTCTACCTATTCATAGCTTCTCTTTCATTCATTCACTCACTCATTCCATCAGCAAATAATTTTTTAGCACCTTCTATGTATCAGGTGTCATTCAGGAACTGGGAAATCAACCGTGAAGAAGACATGAAAAATAGTTGCCATCACAAAACTCATAGTCTAGAGGAGGGAGCAGACACCAAGCAAAAGCACAGGATAATTGCAAATGGTGGTGTCGTGGATGAAGCCTCCTCTAATGACTTCTCATTGTACGTAGAAGAAAATCCAAAGTTCCTCCATGACACTTAGGTCCTACATAAACTGACACCCTCCTCCACCTCCTAGCTTTTCAACTCCTCTCTCTGCCTTGCTCTCTGAGTTCCACCCTCTTGGTCTCTACACTCCTCAAATAGACCAGGTGTGCTTCTCTCTTTGCTTTGGTACTGGATATTCCCTCTGCCTGGATGCTCTTCCACAAGATGTTCCATAAGCTTCCCCACATCTCAGGACAGATTGAGTGTTACTTCATCAACGTAGCCTTTGCCAACCACCCTCTCCATATAAGGCAGTCCCCCCTCCCCCCGACCCCCGCAATCACCCAGATCCTTTGCCTTGCTTTTTTTGCCTCATCACTCTTAGCACCGCCTGACCCTGTGGTGTATATATTTATCTATGTCTTTGTTCATTGTCTGTCTCTCTCTAGTGGGGCTTCTCAGGTGGCCCTAGTGGTAAAGAACCCTCCTGCCAATGCAGGAGACGCAAGAGATGAGGGTTTGATTCCTGGGTCAGGAAGATCCCCTGGAGGGGGGCACAGGGAACCCACTCCAGTATTCATACCTGGAGAACCCCACAGATGGGGGAGCCTGGCAGGTAACAAAGAGTTGGACACAACAGAAGTGACCCAGCATGCACATGCACACTCTCTCCTTGAGGGCAAGATCTTTCTTTGCAGGATCTTTGGTTCAGAGAGCAGAGCACAGCACTGGGTAGAGACTCAATGAGTATTTGTTGAAAGAATGAATGAGGGAAGTGGTATGTGATACAGGCAGTGATGGTGCTAGAGAATGATGGACAGGTGAGTATGCTCTGCAGGTGGATCCTAAAGAGTCGGGGAAGGGAGAAAGGGCTGAGCTACTCCAGCCTCATTCATCTCCAGAACACCTCAGGCCATGCTCTGTACTGTAGGGGAGGGAGTGAGGGGTGGGACAAGAAGAAGAGGGGAAAAGTCCTCTCTCCTCACCATGCATTTCATACAGACTCAAGTATGACTTTTGCCTCTATCCTTTAAGTTTGGCCAAAATGTGTCTAGAAATGGTGAAGTGAAGTTGCTCAGTCGTGTCCGACTCTTTGCCACCCCATGGACTGTAGCCTACCAGGCTCCTCAGTCCATGGGATTTTCCGGGCAAGAGTACTGGAGTGGGTTTCCATTTCCTTCTCCAAGGGATCTTCCTGATCCAGGGATCAAATCTGGGTCTCCCATATTGTAGGCAGATGCTTTACCATCTGAGTTACCAGGGAAGCTCATCCTTTTTATTCATTTGGCCTGAAATGTGATGTGTCATTTCTATTTGCTCCCAAAGCCCTTCTCTGGCTCTCTTATATTTTATGTTTTTATGTCTTATTTCTTTATAGATTTTCTTATTCTGCATTCTGGGAAAGCTCCTCAAGTTCACTTATGGGTCATTGATTTGTTTTTTTGCAGTGTTGATTCTGTCTTTTTTCACCTCCGGAGTGGATTTAAATTCTGCTGTTTCCTTTCAGTACATCCTTATCTCCCCAGTCCTATCTCCAAGTAATATTTGTGCCTCGGGCAGTCTTCAGCCTCGGCCCCTTCTCTCCTAGGACTTTCTGTTCCTTTTCTCCACATGCGTGTCTTCTTGCATTGTCTTCTAACCTTTTCTACACTTTTCTTCTGGCTGCTGAAGTAATCCTTTTCGGAAGCATACATTTCCTTTGAATATTATGGATGTTCCATTCATTCATTCATTCATTCATGAAATGTATTGACTATTTCCCTGGTACCTAGCCCTGAACTAGTTACCAGGAGGTAATTGATAGCCAGCAAGTCCCCACAAATGGTAGAGTCAAATGAAGGAACTGAACCCCTAGACAAGCAATTTTAATAATATGACAAACGCTGTGGACAGGGCACATGTGGTTGGTATCAGGGGCACACAGTAGTCATGAATAATCTTGTCAACTACAGAAATGGAATTGGGGAGATGACACTACCTTCTCTTATCCTGAGATGTTTTTTCTCACAGCCCGTGTTTTTGAGTTTGAGCGTTTTTTCTCCTTACTTCAGTTGCATTCAGTGAGCCTTGATTGACGCGAGCTTCTTATGTAGTAACAGATGGAATGTTGTGAGTTCCCCTTCTTCTCACTAGGTGTTTGAGTGTCATTCAAATGTCCTTTCAGATGCCCAGGCAGGTGACAGGTGGATGTCCACAGCATCTGGTCCAACCTCCAGCACAGAGAGGCAGATATTCTTATTGCCTCTCTCTGCTGACAATTAAGTAAGATCTTCTGCCCTCAACACTTTGCTCTCTGGAATCCTGAATCAACTGTGTTGTCCATGCAAAATTGAAATCTCCAGCAGGCATTATTTCTAGGACTCTCCTGGAGTAAATCAGTCCAGAATAGACAGTCTTCCAAAATGTAGCCCCTTCCAATATTACTGAAATGTATTTGGTGAGGTGTTCAAGGAAACTATGGAAGGCATATTGCATTTCTGATGCCCTCTGGTCATTAATACAGACATTCTGGATGATGTGAAGAGGCAAGTAAGTTGAGGAACTGCTCCCACAACAGACCCACTAGAATTTGGGGCCCAGACAGCACCAGTGTATCTGATTCTAAGGAGGGGAAACCAAAAATTCATTTCTCTGAGAAGGAAAGAAGAAACGAAAGTGAAGAATGAAGATAGAGCAAGGTTTCTAGCACGTGTGCGTGCTCACTCATGTCTGACTCTTTGTGGCCCCTTGGACTGTAGCCTGCCAGGCTCCTTTGTCCATGGGATTTTTCAGGCAAGAATACTGGATTGGGTTGCCATTTTCTCCCTCGAGATTTTCTGGACCCAGGGATTGAACCCACATCTCCTGCATCTCCTGCATTGCAGGCAGATTCTTTACCACTGAGCCTGGGAAGCCCCAAGGTTTCAAGGAGTTCAGATAAATATTTAAACAAGGAAGGAATTATGAGCTTCCTGAAATAGTATGCATCATTAATTCCCAGGCAGTCAGGTTAACAATGAGCTAGCTGGTAGGGAGATAGCCTCCTGAATTATTCTTTTAATAGAGTTCCCAGGTTAAAGTAGATTTCATTTAAGGTCAATCAATAGGTAATTTTATCCAGGCTTGGCGATTAAAAGAAAACCATAAAAAAGTTCTGTGACAGTAATCTTTTTGGCTCAATCAGACCTTCCTTAAGACCTGGAGAGCACTGGAGGAAGGCTATAAATGAAGACAAGGGTGCCAGGCTCTATCTTCCATCAAGAACCTCACCCCAAGTGAGTGTTAGCTCCCCTCTTAACTCAGATGGTTCAGTCCATACCCCCAGGCAAAGAGAAGAAACTCTTGTTCCTTTCTTCTCTGGTAGATGGGGCACATTGGAATAATTTAAATTAACAGTGTAGATCCAGCTTATTTCTTGAATTCCCAGTGATCAGTCATGGTGAATTAGTATGAGTCGGAATTTTAGTTTGACAGAAGTGATTATATTAGGCTCCTCGTGTGTGTGTGTGGGTCTCTCTACCTTTCCTGCTCTATTAGAAGGCGCCTCGGGAAATCAGTAAGAAATGAGATGCCCAGGAACCTGCAGTTCAGTGATCCACCATTGACTTGCTTAGGAAATTAGAGTAGAAAAGGGTTTCTAGAAAATGAAATTGCCTTTAGGTCTTACAGAGTGATTCAAGTTCTTGCAAAATGAATCCAGGAATTACATCGTTTGAAGATTTAAGGGGCTTTTCTTTCTCATCACTTGTCTTCAGGGCTGAGTGCATGCGTGCTCAGTCGTGTCTGACTCTTTGTGACCCCACGGACTATAGCCCACCAGGCTCCTCTGTCCATGGAATTTTCCAGGCAAGAATACTGGAGTGGGTTGCTTCTCCAAGGGATCTTTCCAACCCAGGGATTGAACCTGCATCTCTTGTATCCTCTGCATTAGCAGGCAAATTCTTCACCACTGTGCCACCTGGGAAGCCCATGGAACCCTGAATTGTGGGCCTTTAGGAGTAAAATATTCTTTCTTTTTTTTTTTTTGCTTCTTTTCTCTTCTTGATAGTCAAGGACTTTTCTAAAAGTATGTTTTACCCAACCCAGTATTTTGAGTTTATTAGGATTTTCCAAGGCTTACTATTTATTTTCCCAGACTCACTTTTCACTGAGTCAAGAGAATGAAGAAGGATCCCTGTTGCCATGTGTGTTTTTTTTTAATTTTAATAAATTATACTTTAAAGGGGCTGCTGGTTGCCAGTTCACATACAATCAAACTCTGCCGTAGTTTCCATATTAAAAAAAAAAAATTCCTGCTGTGAATCTAACAAGGAAAAAGATTCTGAACCTCTCCTCCTTGCTTATCACGAATCAAAATGGAAACGAGGGATGTTGGAAACAATACAGAAAATGCATTAAGGAATGCAAAAATTCTATGGGGGGAAAGAAATAAATCAAGTATTGTTGGATAGTGCTTATGTGTGTGAATATATTCTTCAGATTGATATTCATAGGCTGGTAAATAAGGTGTTAGGAGGCAGGAGACTGTATATTATCCTCGATATTTTTTATTTTTATAAAGCCCAGAGAAATATAAGGCTTTTTCCTTAGGAGACCAGAGAAGCTTCTTGAAAAACTAATTATTATTGCTCTTGAAAAGGTTTGTGATCACTCTTGGATACATTTGTTACAATGATAGATGCAGAGCAGTGACAAAGGAAATAAAAGCCTAATTTGCTATTCCCTTGAAAATTTTCAGCTCTAAAACAACTTGGCAATGACTCCAAGGATGCTGCGTGGTGCTTTCAATCACACGGAAGCAGCTCTTCAGAGCAGAGACATACATGAAAATGTGTGTGTGCCTGAGCGCAAAGCATGGCATTCATGTGCACACAGTTTCCCACAGAACATGCAGAATCAGCATTTTACAGGCTTCGCAAAAGGGCTGGAATTCAAAATCCAGGAGCTAAGAGGAAGCTGCATGTGGAATCTATGAAGCTGCTGGCTCCATTTCCTTGCGTTGATCTTAGAGCTTGACAACTGAGAAATACATCTTTATCATTCTTTTGCTTAGACGAAAGTATTATATGTACTTGAATGCAACATTGTGTTTTATTTGCCAAAATTCAATCTACTGGTATTGAATATCCACCAAAAGAACACTAGACGATTCGAGAGCATGCACAAAGGAGGTAGAGAAAAGCCCATAGGCTCGTTCCCTTTCCAAGTCTGACAGCAATAAAACGCCAGCTCCACCCTTTCTGCTCTGAGATTCTGACTAATAAGCAGAGACAGAGGAGAAAGTGAAATTGAATCTCAATTATGAGAGATATTGCACTTATGGAGTTTGGTCTTTTAAACACTTTACCTAGTTATGTTACTAAAGGAAACTATATTTATATATTTTTTAATTCAGCTATACAAACTTAAAGAGATTTGAATAGTGGCAAACTGTTATAAGTCATTTTAAAAGGAAAAACATTATGCAGAAGTAAATCAGTCACTTGACTACCTTAGAACTTGAGTTTCTATTACTTTCCCGAGGTTTTTAACTTCAGAATGAATAACCAGGAAAATAATTTATTTGAATTTAAAGTTGGCCATACGAATGAGTACAGAATTTAAAACAGAGTGAAATGGTAGGGAATTTAATACTGCTTGTTGAGGACTGCTTATCCCATTCAGCCTGTGAAGATATATTATTTGGAAGAGTAGATTGCCAAGGGGAATTAAGAATCTGAAACACTTAGAGGGCTAGGACTTAAGTTCCAATAAAGCTGCTGGGTCAATGCTTTGACTGTGGAGTGGCCCCTTGGGACCTGCTGGGCAACTAAAACAATGTGTGGCGGAATATAGTGTCCACTATATGGAGGGAAAGCCAGAGTGACCAAAACCCACTATTAGGAAGAAATCATCTCAGTCTTTTGCCCATGGACACATAATACATTTTAATGCCTTTCCATTACCTTCTGGTTAGAATTCAAACTTTGCAGCCTGGCCCCTATTTCTGCCAATGGTCCTTTATGGCGCCAATGCCTGCACTTTTACAAGCTGCTCTTGAAGAAGTGAAGTGAAATCGCTCAGTTGTGTCCGACTCTTTGTGACCCCATGGACTGTAGCCCACCAGACTCCTTCCTCCATGGGATTTTCCAGGCAACAGTACTGGAGTGGGTTGCCATTTCCTTCTCCAGGGGATCTTCCTGACCCAGGGATCGAACCCAGGTCTCTGACATTCCAGGTGGATGCTTTAACCTCTAAGCCACCAGGGAAGCCACCACAAGCTGCTCTTCCGTCACTTAATTCATATTCAACATCCAAAACTCAGTTCAAGGTCCTGTCTTTGGGAACCTCTGACTTCTCTCACTGGTCCGGTCTTCAGTGTTTTTCTTTCGTGTTCCCTCCACGCTTGGCCCAAACGACAGGTTCCTCCATCCTTCTATTTATTGTGCTCCTCTGATTATTGTCCACTTGCCACTTCAGACCATTCTCCACCCTCTCCTCTCTGCTCTGTGCCCTAGGGTAGAATATCACGCCGGCTCATTGCTCTGGCTTTCTAGTTGGCTTAGGCTCATCATCTGTTGAATGTATTTTGTAAAACTAAAACATGCTAAACTGAACATTGTCCTCTGGCTTCCAGACCAGAGGGTAGAGATAAAAAATGGAAGGTGGAGGATGGGAAGAAAGAAGGGTCAGAATGTTTATTCCCATGACTCTCTTCTTATAAGCCATTGGTTGGCAGTGGCTATAAACCTTTATCTAAGACCACCACTCCAGCGACTTCCCTGGTGGTCCTATGGCTAAGACTCCAGGCCCCCAATTCAGGGGGCCCAGGTTCAATCCCTGGTCTGAGGAACTAGATCTCACATTCAGCAACTAAGAGTTCATATGCCACAACAAAGACTAAAGATCCCGAGTGCCACCACTAAGACCCCACACATAAATAAGTAAAAGTAATTATAAATAACTAAAAATAATAATAATTAAAAAAAAAGACCACTGGCATGCTACAGTCCATGGGATTGCAAAGAGTCAGACATGACTGAGCACACACACAGCACTCCAGTGGGGTAGCCCCTCCCCCAGAGTTCAAATTCTTCACATTCTAGAAATCTCTCCTTCCCCCTTCAGCTTGGAGATGATAACAGCTTCTGCTTCTCCCAAATTTTCTCCAAAATAAAAGGGAACTTAGATGTAGAGAGCTCTGAGACCCACTCTACAATCCCCATCATGACCCAATGCACCTCTTTTGCACGCCTTGCTTTTGGGGTGGATGCTTATCACCCTCCCCACCCGCTGTGAGTCTCAGATAGGGACAAGTCAGCCTTGTGGCTCTGCCATGGGATCAATGCCTCCTCAGCTAAGAGATATTGATCCCGTGACAATGGCTGTCCTGCCTTTCTTTGTGTGAAGAGCTGACTGTAGACTTAGCAATTGTGTGCAAGGACAGTATTTCTGAACAACAATGGCCCGCTGTCTCATTATCGATTGTTCTGCAGTCTAACTGGCTTAGAACTGGTGCACATTTCATACCCCCTTCCTTCTCCCTCCTTCCTAAAGCAAATAAATTCTTTAAAAAGAGGGGGCAGGTATACACTGAGAGAAGTTATTTTATTTCATATGAAAATACTCTCTACTCCTGACCAAGTATATATATTTTCTGAAAGCTGAAAATGGTCCAGGGCAGTCATCCTGGCAATGATTCTGGCTTGGTCCCATATGGCTTGGGCCTCAGAGAGCTGTATTCCCAGCCTGTCTAGAGATCCCCGCTGACCTGAGAAGTCCCTCACTTCTCCTGGGGGTTCTCTGCACCCACCTGATTTTGGGACCCACAGTACTATTCAAGACATGGGAAAATGTTTTATAGACAAATTATCTTCAACTCAGAAGAAAGGGTGAAAACAATAATCATAAATATATAATAAAAATATCCAGCCTGGATTATACTTGCTTTATGTCGATGTATTTGTTTGATATAATTTTTAATACTGTCTATGAAGGAAAGGCCCCACAAAGACTAAAGTGCCAAAGATCCACAAAAGAGATAATACTGCCCTGCTCTGCAGAACATCAGCCCTGAAGACACTCCTCGGGCAAATAAAATCTAGGAAACCCAAGGCACCACCTCCCCTGGAAGATTCACATCACACAATAGCAGATCAAAGGACCGCAGCCATCTTGCTGTGAAGGAATCGACTTTCTCTTTGTTTAAGTCAGCTAGTTCCAAACTTACTTGACTTCAGAATACTTTGAGAAATACCAATCTAAACTTCGTTTGTTTTATTTTTCTTTCTAGACTTGATAACCTCTCAGAACTTAAATAGTACAACCTTGTATTTATTTTCAAGCCCCTCTGGGGAATTTAAAACTGTAAATGCCTACTTTTTTTTTAAAGAAGCAAGATCTCAGATCAATAACATAAATTTTTAACTTAAGAAATTAGGAAAAAAAGAAAAGAGTAAAGTAAATCCAAAGGAAATCAAGATAAGAGCAGAAACAAATGAAAGATAGAAAACAACTGAGAAAGTCAACAAAACTAAAAGTTTTGAAAAGATCAGTCAAATAGACAAGTCTTTAGCTAGACTGACGAAGAAAGAAAGAGAGAAGACTCAGACAACTAAAACCTGGGATGAAAGAGGAGATATTCCTATCAGCCTTATAAAAATAAAGATGATTACAAATAGAATTAATTATAAAAGGATACCATGAACAATTGTATGCCAAGTAATGATACAGCTTAGATAAAATGGAAAAATTCCTAGGAGACACAAACTATAAAAACTGACTTACAAAGAAATACAAACTCTGAATAGACTAATATAACAAGTAAAAAGATTGAATTACTAATCAAAAAACTGCCAACTACCCACAAAGAAAATCCCAGGCCCAGATGTATTCAATGGTAAATTCTAATAAATGTTTAAAAAAAGAATTAAAATTGATTCTTCACACACTCTTCCAAAAATTAGAAGAAGAAAGAACACTTCCTGGATCATTTTGCAAGGCCAGTATTACCTACCCCAATGCCAAAACCAGATCAAAAAAGCACAAGCAAACGATAGACCAAGGTCTCTTATGAATATGGACACAAATATCTTCAACAAAATGCTAGCCAATGGAATCTAATAATATATCAAAGGACTGCAAATTATGACCAAGTGGGTTTGAACCCAAGAATGAAAAGGTGGTTTGACACATGAAAATTAATCAATGAAGTCTACTATGTTAACAGAATAAAGGGCCAAAACCATAGCTCAGTTAGTAAAGAATCTGCCTGCAATGCAGGAGACCCCAGTTCAATTTCTGGGTCAGGAAGATCCCCTGGAGAAGGGATAGGCTACCCATTTCAGTATCCTGGCCTAGAGAATTCCGTGAACAGTCCATGGAGTCACAAAGAGTAGGATATGACTGAGCGAGTTTCACTCTTCAGTCAATTTTAATAGATGCCAAAAAAGCATCTAAGACAAATTATAAATTGAAGGCACTTCCAGAAGCTCATCAAAAGCATGTACAAAAAACTCACAACTAGTATCCTACCTAATGGTAAAGGCTGAGTGTTATGCCTTTAAGATTGGCAATAACACCAGGATGTCTGCTCTCATCACTTCTACTCAACACTGTATTGGAGGTTCTAGCCATTAGGCAAGAAGAGAACATAAAAGCCTTCCAGATTAGAAAGATAAATGTATTTACACATTTTGATCTTCCTAAGGACGGTGACTCCAGCAATGAAATTGAAAGATACTCCTTGGAAGGAAAACTATGGCAAACCTAGACAGAATATTAGAAAGCAGAGACATCACTTTGTCAGCAAAGGTCTGTATAGTCAAAGCTATCGTTTTGGAAGTCATGGAAGTAGTCATGGAAGGATGTGAGTTGGACCATGAAGAAGTCTGAGTGCCAAAGAACAGATGCTTTCAAATTGTGGTTCTGGAGCAGACTATTGAGAGTTCTTTGACTGCAAGGAGATCACACCAGTCAATCCTAAAGGAAATCAGTCCTGAATATTCATTGGAAGGACTGACGCTGAAGCTAAAGCTCCAATACTTTGAGCACCTGATGTGAAGAGCCAATTCATTGGAAAAGACCCTGATTCTGGGAAAGCTTGAGGGCAGGAGGAGAAGAGAGCAGCAGAGAATGAGATGATTAGACAGCATCACTGACTCAATGGAGTCAAACTCTGGGACATAGTAGAGGACATAGGAGCTTGATGCGCTGCAGTCCATGGGGTCACAAAGAGTTGGACACAACTTAGTGACTGAACAACAACAATGAGGAATACACACACACTCACATGCACACTCACATGCACACACCACATACAACCAACGGTTAAGGTTAATAAATGAGTTCAGTACGATTTCAGGGTACAAGATCAATATATGAAAATTAATTGTATTTCTACTCTACACTAGCAATGAATAATCCAGAAATGAAATTAAGAATGCAACTCCTTTTACAATAGAAAAGAATAAAATAGGAATAAATTTAGCAAAAGATGAGAAAGAATTTTATACTAAAAACTACAAAACATGTTGAAAGAAATTAAAGAAGATTGAAATAAATGAAAATAGTATCCCTTGTCATGGGCTGAAAGACTTAATATTAAGATGACAGTACTGTCCAAACTGATAGATTCAACACAAAAATCTCCACCAAAATCCCAACTTTAGTTAATCTAAAAAAGTGGAATGTCATACAACCCTGAAGAATGAAGTATTGATACATGCTGCAATGTGGATGAATCTGGACCACATCATGCTAAATGAAAGAAGCCTGTTACCAAGTCTATGATTCTGTTTACATGAATAGCAAGCCCGTAGGGACAGAGAGAACTTCCCAGGTGGTGCTAGTGGAGGGAGGGGTAAATGGAGAGAGACTCTTATTTATTTATTTTAATTGGAAGATAATTGCTTTATGGGCTTTCTTGGTGGTTCAAACAGTAAAGAATCCACCTGCAATGTGAGAGACCTGGGTTTGATCCCTGAGTTGTGAAGATTCCACTGGAGGAGGGCCTGGCAATCCACTCCAGTATTCTTGCAACAAGACAAGAATGTCTGCTCTCGTCAATTCTAGTCAACACTGTATTGGAGGTTCTAGACATTAGGCAAGAAGAGAACATAAAAGCCTTCCAGATTAAAAAGATAAATGTATTTGCACATCTTGATCCAGTATTCTTGCCTGGACAATCCCCATTAACAGAGGAGCCTGATGGGCTACAGTCCATGGGGTCTCAAAGAGTCGGGCACAACTGAGCGATTGAGCACACACAACAGTTGCTTTACAATGTTATGTTGGTTTCTAACATACATCAACATGAATCAGCCATAGGTATACATATGTTCTCTCCCTCTTGAACCTCCCTCCCAGCTCCTACCCCACCCCACCCTTCTAGTTTGTCACAGAGCACTTGAGCTCCTTGAGTTACACTGCAACTTCCCATTAGCTGTCTATTTCACATGTGATGATGTGTGTATGTCAGAGAAGGCAATGGCACCCCACTCCAGTACTCTTGCCTGGAAAATCCCAAGGGCGGAGGAGCCTGGTGGGCTGCAGTCCATGGGGTCGCTAAGAGTCGGACACGACTGAGCAACTTCACTTTCACTTTTCACTTTCATGCATTGGAGAAGGAAATGGCAACCCACTCCAGTGTTCTTGCCTGGAGAATCCCAGGGACGGGGGAGCCTGGTGGGCTGCCGTCTATGCTGTCACACAGAGTCGGACACGACTGAAGCGCCTTAGCAGCAGCAGCCCGTGTGTGTGTGTGTGTGTTACATATGGTGGTACTACTCTCTCAGTTCGTCCCAGCCTTTCCTGTCCCTGCTGTGTCCTTAAGTCTGTTCTCTATGTCTGAGTCTCTATAAACCTTCCCTGCAAATAGGTTCATCAGTACGATTTTTCTAGATTCCATATGTACGTGTTAATATATGATATTTGTTTTTCTCTTTCTGACTTATTTCTGTTGCTGACAGAGACTCTTAATGGGTAAAATTTCCTTCGGGGATGATGAAAAAGTCCTGAAATCAGGTGATAGTGATGGTGTCACAACAGTGAATACACTACAAACTACTGAATTGTATGCTTTTTAAAGGGTGAGTTTTCTAATCATCCTTGCCCTTTCATTTATTCTCTTATTTGCTTATTCAAACTCCATCTTCTTTGTTTCCCTCAGCTTTTTTGAGGTAAAATTGACAAATAACATTGCTTAAAGTAAAAAAATGGCAACCCACTCCAGTGTTCTTGCCTGGGGAATCCCAGGGATAGGGGAGCCTGGTGGGCTGCCGTCTATGGGGTCGCACAGAGTCGGACACGACTGACGCGACTTAGCAGCAGCAAAGTAAAAAAATGGAGGAGGGGAGTGAATTTTCTCATATGTGAATTATAGCTCAATAAAATTGTTACATTTTAAAATGTCCTTGCTGGGAGTCGCTGCTGGGAATGCCCCTTATGGGTCTGTTTTTAATTAAATGAAATCTGTGCTCATTCTTTCCATCCCCTTCAAGACATTCTTCTGCTAACAATGAGTCTCTGCACTGAAGAGTCTTGATGTATCCATTCATTCATTCATTCATTCGCCTCATATTAACTGAGTGCCTACCCTATGTCATGCACGCTCTGTGCTAGACCCTGGGGATAGAGAACTAGAGAAGACAGACGAGGTCCCTGCCCTCAGCAAACTTACAGTAGCTCACACTCACTCGAAATTTATTTCTGAATTTCATCTTTTTAAACATTTTCTTGCACTGTGAGGGTGGGAGCAGGAGTAGAGAAACAATTTGTTTTTGTTGTTGCTTTTAGGGCCTTTAGTTCAAGTACCTGGTGGATCCAATCCATGGTGCTTATTACAATGTCACCTGTTTGGCAAAATGTCAGTTTAAAATGTTTACCTTTGTGGTGCTTCCTACTTTATTTGGGGACTCTCAAAGGGGACTCTCACATATTAACTCTAAGTTAAATATGTGTGATGACCACAGCCACCCTGCAAGGTGAGTCATAGCAACAGCAAAACTAAATGGCCAATGTTGGCAGAACATTTAATACAGGCCAGGTATTGCACAGGAGTTTGACAAGCATCATCTCATTCCATCCTCCCAGTAATTTTACAGTCCCTATTTTATAGACACCTTTCATAGACAACTGCCCAGTGACAGTCAATGGGTTGAGGAGTCAGAATTTTCACTTCAGCTTCACCTGGCTCCAAAACCCATGAACATTCCCTTTTCCTGCATTGCCATCTGTGTTCTGCCTTCAGAACACCTAAAAGCCTTACCAATGCAAAGCAATAAGTCATCAATGCAGGGTGTGGGCCCTGGAGCAGGTGTTGTTTCAGATTTCTGCACCTGCCAGCTATGTCTCTTTGCCTCCATTCTGTCCTCTAAGAAATGGGTCAATAGCAGTCTCAGTCTCAGAGGTTGATGTGTATAAAGTGCTTAGAGCAGGGTTTGGCTATAAACGTCACCAATAAATATCAATTACATTCCCTCATCAAATGCCATGGGCCTAATAGCAATTACAATGGATCTGGTCAACTTACCTGATGCCTGACACCAGGTGAACACGTTCCAGCCCCCATATCCAACCCACCTAACCGCTATGAAACCAGAGAAGAGTCATTCTTCCTATGTTCCAGGTGAGAAACCCGAGGGTAAGATCAAAAAGCCTGAGATGAGAAAAAGATTTGGCAAATTTATGTCATTAGCCTCCCTGTTGGGAGAACCCATCACATTCCTCAGGGCTTGGAACAGCTTCCTTCTCAAGATAACTTCTCACCTTTAAGGTCTAATCACATGATGGCATTTAAACCAGGGGATAGTGGTAAGCTGAAACCTGGGCCATAACAAGAATGAAATATGTGGGGTACCTAGACACGAAACTTAAGTTGTTAACTACCAGGGTCATGCAAGGGCAAGCGGGGCAAGTGAGACTGACCACCTCCTTAAATTCCATGCCCTAAATACATCTGAAGAAAAGCATGGTCTGAAAGGATGTATGTACCCCAGTGTTCTTTGCAGTGCTGTTCACAATAGCAAAGACATAAAAGCAACCTAAATGGCCATCAGCAAAGGAATGGATGATGAAAATGTGGTTCATATGTACAATGGAATATTACTCAGCCATTAAAAAGAATGAAGTCATGCCCTTTGCAGCAACATGGACAAAACCGGAGATTGTCATTCTGAGTGAAGTAAGTCAGGCAGAGAAACAGAAATATCATATGATATCCATCATCTCATGTGCAGAATCTTCCATCACCAGTCACATCCACGACTGGGCATTGTCATAGCTATGGTTTTTCCTGTAGTCATGTATAGATGTGAGAATTGGACCATAGAGAAAGCTGAGTGCCGAAGAACTGATGCTTTTGAACTGTGGTGTTGGATAAGACTCTTGAGAGTCCGTTGGACAGCAATATCAAACCAGTCAATCCTAAAGGAAATCAGTCCTGAATATTCATTGGAAGGACTGATGCTGAAGCTGAAACTCCAATACTTTGCCACCTGATGGAAAGAACTGACTCACTGGAAAAGACCCTGATGCTGGGAAAGATTGAAGGCAGGAGGAGAAGGGGATGACAGAGGATGAGATGGTTGGATGGCATCACCAACTCAATGGACATGAGTTTGCACAAGCTCCAGGAGTTGGTGATGGACAGGGAGGCCTGTCATGCAGCAGTCCGTGGAGTTACAGAGTTGGACACCATGGGGTCACAAAAAGTCTGACACGACTGAACAACTGAACTGAATTGAACTGATATGCAGAATCTGAAAAGAAATGAAATAAATGAACTTATTTACAGAACAGAAACAGACTTGAAGAATGAACTTTGGGTTCCTGGGGGAGGGGTACGGAAAGGGATAGTTAGGGAGTTTGAGATCAACATGTACACACTGCTATATTTTAAATGGATAACCAAGAAGGACCTACTGTATAGCACAGAGAACTCTGCTCAATGTTAAGTGGCAGCCTGGATAGAAGGGGAGTTTGAGGGAGAATGGATACATGTATATGACTCAGTCCCTCTGCTGTCCACCTGAAACTATCACAGAATTGTTAATTGGCTATACTCCAATGTAAAATAAAAAGTTTATAAAAATCCTAATCCCATCTCACCCTAATCCCAGACCGGATCATATCCTCTCTCAAGATGCCTACAGCTCTTAACACACTGAGAACAAAGTATCATGGTTTGTATTTGCAGTTGCCAAAATTACAGTGTCTCTAAACTACAAAATGGAAAGAGACTTGGGGGTAATAGGGAAGCAAGAGTCAACACTGAGTCCAGTTTAATTCAGCAGCTGGCACTGACCAAACTCACCATTGATTTAAAGTTGGCAGTGAGATGAGTTTTAAGAAAGCCAGTGGCCTTGAGTTAAAATGCTACAGGATGTTAGAGTAGACAGGGGAATTCATGGAAAGAAGTGAAACTAGTGTAATGAGGATTAATGCCAAGCATCCTGCTTGTGGAGAAAGAAGTCATCAAGTAATCAATTCCAATAAATGAGTTCTAAGTTGGAAAACTGAATTCTAGAAAGAAAGTCGGGAGAAGGTGCAACATGGAGTGGCAACAGCTGATGTGATGGGATCTGCTACCCAAGGAGAGATAAGAGCATCTCAGAGGAAGAGGTATTTGTAGGAAGAGAAGCTACTCATGGGTGATGGACATCAGGAGGGAAAATGCTCTGGAAACAACCCATCTTCCCGTGGAAGCTTTGAATTCATGCATCACTCTGTAATTGTGTGAGGCATCTTCTCAAAAGTCCCAGGGTTCTTTGCAGTTGATCAACAATTTTGCCCCCAGGTAAAGAGCTGTAAATTGAGTTTCTTCTTTTACCCTCACGACCAAGCTCATGGCTCAGGTGGATATCAGCAGAGCAGGGGTTTTATATTCTTCTTGAATCAACTGGAACTCTTTTGGTTGCAGGTAATAGAACCTGACTTGAGCTAGTTCACCAGAAAGGAGATTTGATTACAAGGTTACAAAGTGTCCCTTGGATTCTAAAGACAGTAACAAGCTTAACCTCAGGCAGGAAACATCAGCCAAAACTGCAGCTCAGTGAGGAACTCAGAAGCCTCTCCTTCATCTTTTTTCTGCTTTTTACTTTATAAAAGGGCTTCTCTGCTGCCCTGGTGGGAAATAACTACCTTGAATATGTCCCTGCTTGATGTCTCCCCTGTTTCCAAGAATAGCTACAGGGGTGGGATTCTTTTCATCCCATTTCCAAATGCCCAGAGAAGAGGCTTAAGAGTCAACTTAGATCAGAGGCCATTCTGATCCAATCAACCAAGGTCAGGAGGTGAGGTCTGAATATGGCTCCTCCCCTTGTGAGCAAGTAGATAGAAGGAGGTAGAGGGGCATATCCAAGAAGACGTGCAGACGAGCCGAGCGATGTCCACTGTACTTTCTCCTACTGTGACATGTGACTTCATCCACAACTGGCTGGCAATATTGACTAAAGCAATGAAAACATAAAACCACAAGCTCAAAAGTTAACTAGGGTTGAAGACATTGGGCTAAGTCCAGTCAGCGAGACGCAAAAAACAAATATTATATGATTCCAACTAGGGTTGTCAAACTCATGGTCAGAATGCAGGGAAGTGGTGACCAAGAACTGGTGAGAGTGGGGGTTACTATTTAACCTTTACAAAGTTTCTGTCTGGGATGATGAAATGCTCTGGAGAGGGATGGTAGTGAGGGTTGCACAACATGAATGCACTTAATGCCACTGAACTCTACCCTTAAGAATGGTTAAGACGGTAAATTTTATGTGATGTATATCGCACCGCAATAAATAGAAGAGGATAGAATAAGAAGTTAATTCGGGATCCAATGCAGGGACAGCAGCAAAGATGATCCAGCTTGTCCTTTTGTGCATCCATGGCACTTCGTGGGTTACTCCCTTGGCTTGAGCTGCACTTTTTTTCCTTACTTGAGGAATTCTTAGTTGTTCTTTAAGACCGAGCTGATATAACCCGCCTCGCTTAAGCCTTGGCTACACTCCCCCAGGCAGACTTAATCACGTCTTTTCTGTTTCTATGGCAGCATATATGGCGTGTGAAGCTACTACTGTATATCATATGCCGTAAGTGTTTTCTATACACTTGTCTCTGTCACTGGCCTATGAACTTCAGAGCAGAGAACCATAGAGTATTGTTGTTCAGACAGCAGACACTTGAGCCCCCACTCCCATTCCCCATTGTGTGACCTCCAGCAAATTACCTTCTAGGCTTTAGTCTCTTTCTTCAAATGTAAAAATGGGGTCAGTACCATGTGTACCTATATGGGCTAAATGAAGAAGCCCTTGCAAGCATTGCATACCTACCTTAAACGCTCAATAAATCTTAGCCCTCATCATGATCATTCACTGCCAAGCACAGCATCAGGCACATGCGGCAACTCAGTCTTTGTTGAATGGGTGAACAAAATAAGGGAAAAAACTGTGTACATGTACGTATAAGTTGTCAGTCATGACAAAACAAACGAGACTAAGTAGAATAAGATATGCTGGCTGCCTGTTAGACTTGCCAGTGGCCTCAGCTTTGCAACGGAGACTGTGAATATACCGTTTTCAAAGTGTACATGCATGCTCAGTCAGTCGTGTCCAACTCTTTGTGACCCCATGGTCTGTAGTCCGCCAGGCTCCTCTGTCTACGGAATTTTCCAGGCAAGAATACTGGAGTGGGTTGCCATTCCCTTATCCAGGGGATCTTCCTGACCCAGAGATCAAGTCCATGTGTCTTATGTCTCCAGCATTGGCAGGCGGGTTCTTTACAACTAGTGCTACCTGGGAAGCCCTGTTTTCAAAGGCAGTTCAGGAAATATGTGGCCGAACCCTGATAAGGACATCAGAGAATGTTAACTAGTCACTCCTCTTGTGATGCATCTGCATAAAAGAGATGCTCAGAATGGCCCTATATGAATACAGATTTTCATTCCACCTAGCTGCTATATCCTTTGGCTGCAGAGAACAGATTGGCACTTAAATACTACATTGCATTAGATTTCCCTTGGGAGAGAGATTGATAGAGTTCCTGTTGGTTTGCAGAGCGAGGGCTTAATTGTCCACAGGATCCATTATCTTCAGAACTGGACCCCTTGCTTTCTAGACCACACTGATGCTTGAGATCCCTCCTTGAAACCCTTTTATTTTCATTGTGGATCACTCTGACTTTTGAGCCTATACTGATGCTAAAGAAAATGCTCATTTCAGTAGAGTGGGGGCTTTGTTCCCTATCACTAATGTCCATCTTGGTGAAATGACTTACAACAGCTGCTCCAAGAAGTAAAATCTGATAGAAACAGAACTGGCATAGATATAAACATAAACATTAGTTTCTATGGAAACAAAAGTTGCAGAGCAATGGCTGCGAGACTTAAGAGCCCGTATTCCAGGAATCAAATGGTAAATATATCGTGAGTGCGTCCACCAGGGATCACACCAATAACACCAAATTATTTTTGAGAGGAAAACAGAATGCATGTAAGATTTTGGCTAAAATGGACACCCCCTAGCAGAATCAATATGAGAGAAGGCAGTCTTTTCAGTCCCAAATTGAAACTATATTTCTTTTCTTAATTGAAGGCCTCAGGGCAATGAACGGTTGATTGATGGACTTCAGCCCACAATTATACCCATGGGCACTTCACTCTGGGGTCTAATAAAAGTGCTGAAAACCTAAGGAAGGTTTCAAGTCCCACACTCAAAGCAAAATCTTCCAAAGGCCCTCGTCAAATGGACCCAGTTCCTCTGGCCCCGGTACTGTGTAGCCCAGCATGCTTCCCGCCCTCCCCTTCCCCCCTATTGTTGCGTGTGTGCATGTTCAGTCACTCAGTCGTGTCCGACTCTTTGTGACCATGGGCTGCAGCCCACCAGGCTCCTCTGTCCATGGGATTTCCCAGGCAAGAATATTAGAGTGGGTTGCCATTTCCTTCTCCAGGTATCTTCCTGACACAGGGATTGAACCCATGTCTCCTGTATTGGCAGGTGGATTCTTTACCACTGAACCACCAGGGAAACCCCTCATTGTTGCAGGAGTCTCTTCTTGTTGTTCAGCCACTAAGTTGTGTCTGACTCTTTGCAACCCCATGGACTGCAGCATGCAGGCTTTCCTGTCCTTCACTGTCTCCCGGAGTTTGCTCAAACTCACATCCATTGAGTTGGTTATGCTATCTAATCATCTCATCCTCTGCTGCCCTCTTCTCTTTTTGCCTTCAGTCTTTCCCAGCATCAGGGTCTTTTCCAATGAGTCAGTTCTTTGCATCAGGTGGGCAAAGTATTGGAGCTTCAGCTTCAGCATCAGTCCTTCCAATGCAGGAGTCTCTAAAGCATCATTATTCCTTAGGCTGAAGGACTTTGAATTCAGTGGCATTGGAAATAATACTCCAAGAGAGCCCAATGCTATTCATGCAAAGCCATCAGCTTGTACCAGGAAGGACAAAGTCATGGTTCCATGTTGGAACAGGCTGATTCTCAAGTGCCCCTGAGATAACCAATGAGAGTCAGCCCATCTGTTCCAGATACTATTCTGAATAGCAAGAGATCCTCAAACTTAGTGGCTTAAAAGGATCTTTTAAATTAGGGTCTCAGGTTCTAGGGATCAGGGATCCAGGCGAGGCCGAGCTGTCTCTGCTTCATCCCAGGTGGGAAGACACAACATCTGGAAGTGACTCATGGTTGAGTGATCAATGACAGGGGTTTGAAGACATCTGGAGGTGCCACATGTCTGGTGACAAATGCTATCTGTCTATGACTGGGACCTCCACTGCGGCTGTCAGCTGAATCATCTACCTGTGATCTCTCCAAGCAGCTTGAGCTTCCTCACAGCATGGTGGCCTCAGAGTAGGCAAGTTTATGTGACAATCAGGATTCCAAAAGCCCATGCAAGCAAGGCATTTTGTGAAGCAGCCTTGGAAGTTACATAGCATCAGTGTCAGTTCCACCGCATACCTTTGGTTACAAGCTACTTACTAAACTTGATCCCTGATTCAAGGAGTGGAGAAATAGTTCAGACTTCTCAGCGAAAGGGTGAGTATTTCTGGGCCAAAGTTAAAAATATAATAATAAACTACAGATGTACTTTAAGACCTTAATAAAATGATTTCAAACTTCAAGAGAAATTTTCCTAAAAGATGCATAATAATTTTTGATGGCATCACTGATTCAATGGACCTGAGTTTGAGCAAACTCCAGGAGACAGTGAATGACACTGAAGCCTGGCATGCTGCAGCTCCTGGGATCACAAAGAGTTGGACACAACTTAGTGACTGAACAATGAAGAATAAATTTTTGACTACAGCATGACAATAACCTAGTGAATGGCCTGGTTTCAATGGAAGTTCTCTCCACTAACCAATGAATCCATATGACGTGACTGGTTATCATAAGAAGAGGGTTTAAAGGACCCAGGTGTCCAGGACTGTATCATCCAACACCTAACGTGGAGCCCTTGAAGCCAAGTAGAAGAGTAATTATATTTGCTCTTTGGAACTCTGCTATTCTCCTTTCATAGTTTGAGAAAAATCTCATCCATAATAGTTACCATGGCAACAGCAACATCTGTAGCAGATCTAGCCTGGAGGATATTTAAGGAGCAGCACCTGATCAGACAGGAATGGGTACTAACCTGGATGCAAGCAAGAGACTAGAAAGGGTCTTTCTGGGATTGACCCCTGCCTATTCTATTCTCTAAGAAAGCAGACAACACAGAGCTGTACAAACAGAGCTAAGGGCTCACTGGAACCCAGTGGAAATGGTGCAAGGATATAGTAGATGACAAGGCAGAGAGAAAGGAGAGCTATACAGTGTTAGCAGGAGATTCTATGGTACATGGAGGGTTTTAACAGCCTCTGAAGCATAATGTTCTACCACAGTATTTGAGAGAGCCCTTTGTGATAGGTAGATTCAACATCTACTTCTTGAGGGCCTACTGTGTGTCAGGCCTCATACTGGTGCCTTACACATATCCTTGCATTTTTCATTATATTCCCACAAACAACATCTGGATATCCCTTGTAATATAAATAAGAAAACTTGAGTCTCAAAGATGAAGTGACTTAACCAAAGTCAAAGCTGAGATTCAACCCCCTATCTTTCCCCCACCCAAAGTGACAGTCTTTCCACCAACCAATGCAGCTTCTCCATGGTAGATGTGAGTGTGATTCAGTTTACCAAATGGATGAAACACATCCTAGACTTCCTTAGAAAGGGCTCCATCTGAGCTTGTCTCAGGCTCTGTGATGACCTGGAGGGGTGAGGGGAGGCTCAAGAGGGAGGGAATATATGTATACGTATAGTTGATTCACTTTGTTGTACAGCAGAAACTAACACATTATAAAGCAATTATACTCCACTAAAAAAAATAAGAAAAGAAAGGGTTCCATCTGAGATGATATTAAACCAAAAGGCAAAGAGCCTTGTAGGCCATGGAAAAGAATGAATTTTATTCTAAGAGCAAAAGGATAAACATAGGTTTATTCACTCATTCACAAGTTATTCCCTGAGGTTCTGCCATGCATCAGGCTTGTGTCAGACTCTGGAACAAAGCCCTGTTCCTCTTCCCCTAGAAGAAGCAGGCAAAAAGCAAGCGAGCAGATGAAAGATAAATATAGACTCACCTAAGCTTCCCGGTGGTTCAGTCGGTAAAGAATCTGCCTGCAATGCAGGAGACTCCTTGCAATGCAGGAGACCCTGATTTGATCCCTGAGTCAGGGAAGATCCCCTGGAGAAGAAAATGGCAACCCACTCCAGTATTCGTTCCTGAAGAATCCCATGGACAGAGGAGCCTAGCACACTACAGTCCATGGGGTTGCAAGAGTCCGACTCTACTTAGTGACTAAATCACCATGAAGAAAATAAAACAAAGTGAGATAATAAAGAGCTCTAAGGTATGGGGAAAGGAGTCCTTACTGTGATCAAGAGAAGCTTTTCTAAGGAGTGGCATTTGAACTGAGACCTGAAAACGAAAAGGAGAAAGCCACCCAAAGCACCAAAGATAAAACGTTCCAGGCAGAGGCAGACATTGGAACAAAGGCCCAGAAGCTGGAATTATCCACAAAGTCAGGTCTTGTTAACATGGGGAGTGGAAACCAGAGGCTTGAAATATTGGAGGCTGATGTTGCTGGAGTGAGTGAGAGGAAAACGAGTGTGAGTTGAAGTTGGAAAAGTAGGCAGGTGCCAGGCCATAGAAAGTCTGTTAAGTAGGGTTGCTAAATAAAATTCAGGATGTCCAGTTACACCAAATGTTGGATAAAAAGCAAATAATTTTTTGCTAAGTATGCAGAGACATTACTTTGCCAACAAGTGTCCAGCTAGTCAAGGTTATGGTTTTTCCTGTGGTCATGTATGGATGTGAGAGTTGGACTGTGAAGAAGGCTGAGCGCCGAAGAATTGATGCTTTTGAACTGTGGTGTTGGAGAAGACTCTTGAAAGTCCCTTGGACTGCAAGGAGATCCAACCAGTCCATTCTGAAGGAGATCAGCCCTGGGATTTCTTTGGAAGGAAGGATGCTAAAGCTGAAACTCCAGCACTTTGGCCACCTCATGCGAAGAGTTGACTCATTGGAAAAGACTCTGATGCTGGGAGGGATTGGGGGCAGGAGGAGAAGGGGACAACAGAGGATGAGATGGCTGGATGGCATCACTGACTCGATGGACGTGAGTCTGGGTGAACTCTGGGAATTGGTGATGGACAGGGAGGCCTGGCGTGCTGTGATTCATGGGGTCGCAAAGAGTCAGACACAACTGAGAGACTGAACTGAACTGAACTGATGTCCCAAATATTGCATGGAATCTTGTCGTTGTTGTTCAGTTGCCCAGTCATGTCCTACTCTTTGTGACCTCATGGACTGCAGCACATCAGGCCTCCCTGTCACTCACCGTCTTCCGAAGTTTACCCAAGTTCATGTCCATTGCATTGTTGATGCCATCCAACCATCTCATCTTCTTACTCTACTCACTCTTCTCCTTCTGCCCTCAATCTTTCCCAGCATCAGGCACTTTTCCAATGAGTCAGCTGTTCACGTCAGATGACCAAAATACTGGAGTTTCAGCTTCAGCATTGATCCTTCCAATGATTGTTCAAGGTTGGTTTCCCTTAAGATTGACTAGTTTGATCTCCTTGCTGCCCAGGGGACTCTCAGGAGTCTTCTCCAACACAACAGTTCAAAAGCATCAATTCTTCAGCACTCTGCCTTCTTTATGGTCCAACTCTCACAACCATACATGACCACTGGGAAGACCATAGCCTTGACTGTATGGACCTTTGTTGGCAAAGTAATGTCTCTGCTTTTTAACACACTGTCTAGATTTGTCATAACTTTCCTGCCAAGAAGCAAACCTCTTCTGATTTCATGGCTGCAGTCACCATCTGCTGTGATTTTAAAGCCCAAGAAAAGGAAATCTATCAGTACTTCTACCTTTTTCCTCTCTATTTGATGTGAAGTAATGGGCCGGATACCATGATCTTGGTTTTTTTCATATTTAGTTTTAAGCCAGTTCTTTCACGCTTCTCCTTCACCCTCAGCAAGAAGCTCTTTAGTTCCTCTTTGCTTTCTGCCATTAGAGTGGTATCACCTGCATATATGAGATTGTTGATGTTTCTCCTGCCAATCTTGATTGTAGCTTGTAACTCATTTAGCCCGGCATTTCTCATGATGTGCTCAGTGCATGGATTAAACAAACATGGGACATACTTTTGCTTTAAAAACTGGGGTTCACTATTTATCTGACAGCCAAATATAACTGGACCTCTGTATTTTTTTTAATATTTATTTATTTACTTGGCTGCCTCAGGTTCATTGTGTCATGTGGAATCTTTCCTTGCAGTGCAGATTCTCTAGTTGTGGTTCGTGGGCTTAATTGTCCCAAGGCATGTGTGATCTTAGTTCTCTGACCAGATCAAACCCATGTCCCCTGCAGTGCAAGACAGACTCCTAACCAGTGGGCCACCAGGGAAGTCCCTGGCTCTGTTTTTTTTTTTTGCTATATTAGGCAACCCTACATAGTGAGTTCTTAGGAACTAATTCTAAGAACAACAGGAAGTCATCACAGACTTTAAGGATTGATGGACACGAACTGATTCACATTTTTAAAAGATTGTTCTGGCTGCTATGGGGAAAGTGAATTGTGGTGGAGCAAAAGAAGTGGGAGAGAGTTATTGTTTGTGTGTGTGTGTGTGTGTGTGTGCATGTACATGTGCACAATGCCCACTCAGTCATGCCTGACTCTTTTGTGACCCCGTGATCTCTAGCCTACCAGACTCGTCTGTCCATGGAATTTTCCAGGCAAGAATAGTGGAGCAGGTTGCCATTTTCTTCTCCAGGGCATCTTCCCAACCCAGGGATTGAGTCCACATCTCATGTCTCCTGCATTGGCAGACAGATTCTTTACCACTAGACCACCTGGGAAGCCCCAAGTTACTATAGACATTCAGGCAAAAGATGGGTGGTGGCTTGGATGAGGCAGTAGCTGTGGGATTGGAGCAAAGTAGAGTAATTCAGGAGATGATTTGGGAGTAGAGCTTGTGATGGACGAAGGGGTCGGGGAGGGAAACTGGAGAATCAACAAGGACTATTTGCTATTGGAGCAGAATATCATCTGCTTTTTATACCTAGAGAAGCTTCTCAAGTGTTCAGGTTGACTGAAGTCACCCAAGAGGTCTCTTTGGTGGTCCAGACACATGGTGATTTCAGTGGTCTTTGGTTTCCCCTTAATTCTATAGCCTTGGCCAACATTCTACAAGTTGGTCATTTACATTTTTAATCAAACATCATGTGCCTTAGAGTTCTTTTCAGGACTCCCAGTTTCCACACTGTTGTGTGATACTCAGTCTCATTTACCCTGGAAGAAGCCAGAAACTGCAGACATCTGGGGCTCTGAATTTTTCCATTTGTCAAGCCAGTTTTGAAAGACGAGGTTACTTTAAAACCTGAGCTACAGTGACCTTTACCCAGGAGAGACACAACAGTTCGTTAAGTTCTTGTGGGCTTAACTAAAAGAGACACATGCTGGAGCCAAGAAGAACTTATTAGCTGAACACAGCTTTCCATTGCCAGCACCAATCACCTCAGGGAGTAGAAACTAGTTAAAGAGAGTTTGGGGAAAGAATGTAGAGAATGAATTCTGAGTATGGCAGAACCAAACAAAGGAGCACTGTGTTCCTCTGGTCTGTGTGTTGCTTTCAAGACACTATCCCTACTGTATGCTTTCACAAAAGCTGAAGAAATAATCACAACACATTTATCATTCACCAAGCGGAATTATTTTGGCAAGAAATCTATGCTCTGGAATACATTATACTAACTGACAACGTATTCTGAAAAATGTAGATTTTCAAAGCTGGTAGGTGCTTAGGCAACCATGTCGGGCTAAGGAACTGAGTGATTATGTCATTATATGTGTATCAAATATTTGGGATAAATATTAAATGATCCACAAAGTCAGGTCTTGTTAACACAGGGAGTAGAAACCAGCGGCTTCGACAAAGACTGGGGAGGTTGATTTCACCCCGGGCTCCTGAAGAAAGATTCATAATGTTCTGGGTGGAAAGCTGCATTCAGCATAAATAAATACATTAGTTTAAACATTAGAATTCTGAAGACTGAAAGAAACAAAGCTGCTTATCCTCTCTGCATAATTCAGGCAGCCGGGGGAGGCCACAGAACAGTTTTTCAGGGGGTGGCAAGGGAGGTCAAGATAGACTTTTTCCTTCTGGATAAAATACGGATGGTGCTCTGCTCTTTTCCCCTACCAGTGCAAATGCATGTTTAACATTAACTTTTCATACCAGATGCTTCCAGATTCATGGAGTGGCTTTCCCCCAAGGAATTCATACAGACATAACACTTAGGGTGACTTTCTGTGTGTTTACAGGGCTGGGGGAGGAACTTTACTCAGGACATCTCCTGTGGATATATGTTAACTTGAAAGGATGATATGAGTTTATGTCTAATTGATAGTTTAAGGTGGTATTTCTCTGCCTCAGCACTATTGACATTTGGGGTCAGATAATTCTTTGTTGTGGGGACTGTCCCGTGTATTGTAGGATGACTGAACTTTAAAAACATTCACAGCCTGAAAGTTGAGAGTTATGTTTTTTTCGGTGGCAATTTTTAGGACATAAGCCTGGCAGGTAGCATCTCAAGTAACCCTGAGAGAACTTCTCTGAGGAGGCAAGGGGAGGAGCTAGGTTTTATAGAAGTTTTGTAACAAAGGGTGGGAAGTCTGAATGTCAAAAGATTATTGCGAATTAAAGAAAACCAGATATCTCAAGTTAAGGAATTCAGTGATTTTCTATGTATGGGGAGTTGCAAGAGTTTGGGCTCACTGAAATCGTTCTTTTGATATGCACCTAGCTATCTGGGGCTGGGTTCCTGTGTTTCCATATCCTGAGCCTCCCCAGGCTCACCGTGGGGAGGGGCTGCAGTCTGATGGCTGCTAGATGGCAGGTATTCTTTTCCTTCCTGAGTGTCCTCAGGGTTCCCTGGCCCACATTGGAGGGCTGCAATCACTGATGCCTGTGACGTTCATGTATTCTGATATAGGAGGAAGTATTCCATTTCTCAGATGTTTCGTAGCATCCCTGGCCTCTACCCACAGGATGCCAGTAGCACTCTTTACTCAGTGTCATGACCAAAACTGTCTTCAGACATTGCCAAATGTCCCCTGGGGAGCACAGCTGTTGTTGTTCAGTTGCTAAGTCATAGCAAACTCTGCAACCCGATGGACTGCAGTGTGCCAGGCTTCCCTGTCCTCCATTATCTCTTGGAGTTTGCTCAAACTCATGTCCATTGAGTCAGTGATGTTACCCAACCATCTCATCCTCTGTTGCCCCCTTATCATTTTGCTTTCAATCTTTCCCGGAGTTAGGGTCTTTTCCAATGAGTCGGCTCTTCGCCTTAGGTGGTCAAAGTATTGGAGCTTCGGTCCTTCCAATGAATATTCAGGGTTGATTTCCTTTGTTTGACTGGTTTGATCTCCTTCCTGTCCAAGGGACTCTCAAGAGTCTTCTCCAATACCACAGTTCAAAAGCATCAGTTCTTTAGCACTCAGCCTTCTTTATGGTCCAAATCCATACATGACTACTGGAAAAACCATAAGTTTGAATATATGGGCCTTTGTTGGCAAAGTGATATCTCTAGGCAGCACTGAGAACTGCTGAATTGGGTTGCATAGCAAGATTCAGGACTTTGGACTCTCAGCATTCTATGAATCATTGACTCAAGAAAGGCCTGCCGAGCATCCATCAGTCCCAATCCTCTACTTTCACAGGCAAGAAAACGGGCCCAGAGAAGGGCAGTTTCCTACCCAAATTTACCCAGCTAGCCAAGCAAGATCTATCTCCTGGCTGTTCTTCCAACTCTCACGGGCACTTTCTCTGCCTAGATTCCACCTGTCTGAGTTTATGAGAGAAGTTAAAACAAAGATAAAGCCACATAGCAGATTGTCTTATTCCTATTCATGGCAGTATTTGCAAAGACGTACAAGTTTATTCAGATCTGACAACTGAGACCGTAGTCTCCAATGACACTTTACATAGGTAATCAGGCAGACTCTTCTCCCGCTGAGAGAAACAGCATACCTCTCTTTCTCTGGACTGAAAGGCAGCCAGGTTTAGAATGCAGTCCCTCCCCAGGTTGTCTTCCCTAATCAGCCCCAGGAACAAAAAAGCAAAGAAAATATCACATGTGATTGAGTTTACTTAGAAAAGATCTCTTTATAGTTGATTCCTGTCTCATTATCCACAGCAATGCAGAAGTCGGGCCCCTTGGGCACATCCCCCAGCTCACTCCTTTGCCCCTTTTCCTTGGAAACAAGTCCAATTTCTCCTGCCTTTAGGAAAAGGAATATTGGTGTGAACTGGCTTCTCCTTTGGGCATTGTATATCTTATTGTCTTATGTCTCTGTGCTAGCAGCTGCCCACCTCACCTCCAAACCTTGTCTGGGGGATTTCCCTGACTCCCACAGTCACAAACAGCATCAGGGAGAAATTGTTCGAGTCACTCCTAAATCCCCATTCTTATGTGGATATGCTTCTGTTTAAACCTGGGCCCAGACTCACTGGGCGGCTGGGAATGGTAGCCATTTTCATAATCCCCCAGTGTTTTCAACTAATGAGTTGCCAAGCTGAAGAATGGGCAAGGCAACCTCTCTGTCCAATTTCTCCCCCTTTCTAATGGGTTGCAGAGGGCAAAAGAGAATCAGATTCATGAAATAAGGAATTGCAAACCTATTTATTGAGCTCTGGTTAACAGAAGGGAAAACTTTCTCGATGCTGGATATTTTATATAAACTAGATATTGAAAACACATGATAGTAAGCATTTTAAAATAGGGACCTTATTTCAAGTTTACATCCTAAAATGATACTGTTATGCAGGGTAATTACATAATAAATTTGTTAGGGAATATAAAGCAATAAAAATGGTGGTAATGGTTTGTCATTTAATAGCTGAATTGTAAATGAGTTTTTCAGCATTAATGTAGCAGGCTTCTACAATTAGGAAACCATTCTTTGGGGTATCTTTAATTCCTTAAAAAAACTTTGAGGTTCAGTATCATTAGTTCCAACTCCAGTACTTTGGCCACCTCATGCGAAGAGTTGACTCATTGGAAAAGACTCTGATGCTGGGAGGAATTGGGGGCAAGAGGAGAAGGGGACAACAGAGGATGAGATGGCTGGATGGCATCACTGACTCGATGGACATGAGTCTGAGTGAACTCCAGGAGTTGGTGATGGACAGGGAGGCCTGGCGTGCTGCGATTCATGGGGTCGCAAAGAGTCGGACACGACTGAGTGACTGATCTGATCTGATCTGATCTGATCATTAGTTCCTTCATTTGAAGACGCTGCTTATTTAACCAATTGAAGTCAGGGAACATTGGGATTTTTGAGGAATAAGAACCATCTGAGAAAAAAAAAATAGGCAACAATATAGCAAGGATCTGTGCCTACATTAATAATTTCACCTAGGGAGTCAGGGTAGCATAGGGTCAACCATTTACTAGTTAGGATATGATCTTGACAACTGACTTCATCTTCCTGTTCTTCCATCCTGAATCTCATTCATAACATGGGACTAATAAACCAACATGTCTGATAGGGTTGATGTTTGACTAGGGTCATTGTTTCAGGTTGATGGCTTATATCAAATGGTACATGGAGAGACTTAGCCCATCCTTGGCTCACAATGTGAGCTAAAGGTAATTTTTGTTTGTGCTATTGTCATCATTCATGTATATCCCACACCATTCTGATTTTACCTTCTCTGTATCCTCATTATTCCATACTATGATCCATTTTCAAACCGTTATCCCCAGGCATCTAGTCTTCTAGAATTAATAAAAATGAGGAATGTGGATTTTTCACCAAACCCACCCAATGCCAGGCCACAATTCCTGTTCTTGCCAATGAAATCAGGAAGAAAAACCATCATTTAATGAAAGCTTTCACTATGAATTCTCTCCCACATGGTCTTTAAAACACCCTAAGAGACCCATATTATCCCACTTTCAGATGAGAGGTCCAATGATTTTAAACAATCTCTCCAGTGTTCCTCAGTTACAAGGTGAGAGAACTAGGACTTTAATCCAGTCCTTTCCACTGGACCACACTCTCTCACTGTAGGAAATACTCACAGAATGTCTGATAGATGCCAGGCAGTGTGAATGCCATGGGAGAGGTAGGGGCAGACATGTCCTCGTCTGGGTCAGACATGGAACTGGCTATCATTCTCAGCAAATGTAGCAACAAGTGAAAAAATAAAAGTGTTAGTTGCTCGGTCGTGTCTGACTCTTTGTGACCCCGTGGACTGTAGCCCACCAGGCTCCCCTGTCCATGGAATTCTCCAGGGAAGAATACTGGAGAGGGTACCCATTCCCTTTTCCAGGGGATCTTCCCTGCCCAGGGATCAAACCTGTGTCTTCTGCATTGCAGGCAGATTCTGAGCCACCAGGCAAGCCCTGAAGCAGCAAGACATGCTCATCAATAAAGCATTTGGGAAATTCAGAAGCAGAATCCTCCATATAGGATCTGGCTTCCACCTCCCCTCTGTCCTTTTGTTCTAGTGCCCCCATCACGCACGTGCTCCAGTCCATGGCCCCTCTTTCCGGTCCTCAGCCACACACATCTCTTCCTGCCTCAGGGCTTTTGCCTGGAGCCCTCATCTCCATGCGACCTTCTTGGTTGTTTTTTCTTAAGTCTCAGCTGTAACCTGTTTCTGATGTCTTTGCTAACTCTCTCTCCAAAGGGCCCCCCACTTCCATCTCCAAGATATTACACATCACACCTGCTTTATTTTCTTTCCAGCAGTTGTCATGCTTATATGAAATGCTTCTGCTCATGAACTGGCTCTTGTTTGTTTTGTTTCTCTTCCAATTAGAATGTAAGCTCCAAGCTCCATCAGCAGGAATCAAGTCTGCCTTCTGATTATCTTCAGTCCTGTATCCCTAAGGTCTTAACAGCACCTGAGCACACAATAGACCCTCAACATTTACTGAATAAAGAGTTGAGGAGTGCATGACTGATGTTAATGCAGTTTAGTTGTGTTGAAGTATACTATCTTGTAGGTTTGTGGCTCCAACCATTTACAGGCAAAGGCTTCTTTAGGACAGGTGCCATCTCACTTTTATATTTTCAAGGAAAAGAAAGGAATCCACACTTGCCTCTTAATTCTTTCACTTCTGTGACCCACAGTTCTATTTCCCTAACTGGGACCAAGCTTCCTCTTCTTTCTATCCCCTAGAATTTCTGCACATGACTTTCTTGGTGAGAAAAAGCAGTCAGCAAAATCTTTTTTTGGAATCGTCTGCATTCTCTTAGAAATAAGGAATCTAATTGCCATGGTCAGCTGTTGTTTTGACTGCCAGTCATTCGTTCACTATTTTTCTGGTAACAGAATTTTGGTTTTACTTGAGGTAAACTGTCCTCGCTTATGAGCAAGTCATGGTGGTTTCCTCTGGACCCACCTCACTGCTTGGATGCAGAGAGTGGCACGTGACCCAGGTCTGACCAATCATTGTTGTCCATTTCCCTGGCCACAGTGACTGGCTCAGAAATGAACCTGTGACCCAAGTCGAGCCAATGAGAGTCACTTCTGTGTTTTTATGCAAGCTGCTAGGAAGCAGAGCTCTCTTTTCCTGTGAGAGTTGTCTAGCTAGTGGACTATAAGCCTGTTACCACTGTAGGTAGTGATCATCATGGCACCAAGAGGAAGATCCTGTGGGAGGGTGAATCCAGCACAGACAAGTGAGTGTACATGTAGCTGATTCACTTTGTTGTACAGCAGAAAGTAACACAACATTGTAAGGCAAGTGTGTGTGTGTTTGTCACTCACTCATGTCTGACTCTTTGTGACCCCGTGGACTGTAGCCCACCAGGCCCCTCTATCCATGGGCTTCTCTGGGCAAGAATACTGGAGTAGGTTGCCATTCCCTTCTCCAGAGGATCTTCCTGACCCAGGGATCAAACCCTGGTCTCCTGCATTGCAGGCAAATTCTTTACCATTAGAGCTACAGGGAAGTCCTAGCAAGTATACTTCAATCCTTTTTTTTTTTAAGAAAAAAGGAGAGCAAGGCAGAAAGAAAGTACAGGAGAGGAGAGAATGATATTCTTGGAACCCCTAGATCCAGCTATACCTGAAGTTAAGTCTATCTCCAGACTTTTCAATTAATGAGCCAATACAAATCCCTTGTGATTACGTGTTCAGTTTGTGTCATTTGCAACCAAAAGGCTAATGCCAGAACCAAAAGTGAACTGCCTTTGCATGGTTTGTGGCTCACAGTGTGAGCTTAAGCTCTTCCAGTTCCGCATATAGAATGTGCTGGGCTCCAGTCATGAGAAATACCTTCAAGCAAAAGCTGGAAATATTTGGGTGAAAAAGAACATTTGTTTATCTTCCAGCTCATACACCGTGGATGTGCAATTCTAATCTCCTTTTAAAGGGCAGTTCTTTGGAACTGGATGCTGCTTAAATACCAGGCCCAGACAGCTGCCAAGGGGAACATCATCCAGTGATTATTTTTCAACAGCAGCAAAGTAGCTGGATGGCTTTACATTTTTTTATTGCCATAAAACATTGCAGAGACTGTAGATTGCATTAGCTGTGTGTGCTCAACCCTTGGGAACCATGTGAGGAATAATGAAAGAACTTTGCCAGATACCTACGTGTGTTCCAGAACTAGTGATGGGTGTTTTAGGTTTCTTAACTCACTCTATTTGGGATTAGAGTCCTGGAATCAGGTCCAAGATATGCCACTGATGGGCTGCAAGACCTTGACCAAGCCCCTTAGCTGCTCTGGCCTTAGCTTCTTCGTCTGTCAGTGGGGTAATAAATATTTATCACTATCAGAGAACTGTGCTCTGTCTAACTGAAGTCTATTGGAAGGCATGTTAAAGGGAAAGTAAGAAAGCATTAGCAGTGTAAGCCTGTTCATGTTCCAAGTGATGGGCTTGACAAGGAAGAGGTGATCTGCTCTCATCTTTTGGCCCACCGTATTTGGATTGATCAGTGCAGACCTTTTCATGGCTGTTGTGTGACAGATATCACCAGTGAGAACTCCAGCCTTCACGTCACACAGGCCAGGCCTCAAGTCCTGCCTCAGCATGTACATACTGCCTGTCCTTGGGCAAAACTCAGTTTCCTCATCAGTAAAATGGGGTTATTGGAGGATCCACAGAGGCACTCTATTTTGAGAGCTATTCATATTTCTAGGAAAATCCTGGGTGTTCAGCAAATGCTAGTATTAATAATTCATATTTTGAGAGCCAAAGCAGGCACTTTTATGCTGGAACTATGCTGGAACATGCCATAACTAAAATTGTTGGAAACAGATATGGAAATGAAACATCATCTGTGCAGATCCCCACCTCCTATGATCTTCTTGCTCTTGGGACTCTACACAAACTTGGCAGGTATCTTGTTGTCTCTGAGAAACATTTTCTCAGCCACAATGAGGGCAGGGGCCAACAGAGCAAAGATTAGAAATAATCTGAGCCTATAAGTCGCATTCAGCTCTGACTTGCTGTGGTTCTAAATAATTGTAAATTAATTTTATTTGTGTTAGCCACTCAGTCATGTCTGACTCTTGCCAATCCCATGGACTGTAGCTCTCCGGCTCCTCTGTCCATGGAATTCTCCAGGCAAGAATACTGGAATGGGTAGCCATTCCCTTCTCCAGGGGATCTTCCTGACCAGGGATTGTACCCAGGTCTCCCTCATTGCAGGCAGATTCTTTTACCATCTGAGCCACCAGAGAAGCCCTAATTTTATTTAATAGTAAAAATAAATAAATAAAAAGTTTCTAGAGTCAAATAAAGAGCCCCTGGCTATACACCTCAACTGAAACTCCATGAGAAGAGGGCCTCTACATAGGAAGGATGCATGGTTTAGAAGTTGGAAGAAGGGAGGCTTCTGCTTCACTTTAAATGGTCTCAAACCCCAGTTCTTTGCAGGGAAAAGGCAGGAAGCATGACACAGTCCCAGAAAAAAGGAGGCAAAAACTGGGTGTTGGGAAAAGCAGTAGAAAGCAGTGAAAAGAGCAGGATTCGAGGGCGCTGCAGGACACTTGCCCTTGCGGGTATTTGTCAGCAGTTTTGAGGCGCTGCCCCTCCCACATTCTCCCACCCCTGTAGTATTCAGTGCCCCTGAAGAAAGCTGATCTGGGACAGAACAAAATCTATTTTTGAATTTCAAAAGCCTGGACTGAGGCACAACACAGAAGATATGGAATTCCAGATGGTAAACACCCTCCCATCCAGAGGAGGAAAGAGTAAGAGAGGAAGCAGAGGAAATGTAGGTGCCAGTGAGCCCTAATCGGGGCCCTCCATGTTGCATCACTCTGGGAGCCTCAGAGAAGTGAAGTTGCTCAGTCGTGTCTGACTCTTTGTGACCCCATGGACTGTAGCCTACCAGGCTTCTCCATCCATGGGATTTTCCAGGCAAGAATATTGGAGTGGTTTGCCATTTCCTTCTCCAGGGGATCTTCCTGATCCAGGGATTGAACCCAGGTCTCCCACAATGCAAGCAGACGCTTTACCCTCTGAGCCACCAGGGGAGCCTCAGAGAGTTGGGGGCAAACCACCTCACAGATGGACCTCAGAGAACTAGGAAAATCCTGGAGTCTCCTGCAGCTGGTGTGACTCAGCAGCAGGAGAAATGTCTGAGTGAGGAGTGAATGGGCCTGGGACAGCCTCAAACGATTCCTGTGCCAAGCGTTCCCAGCCCTAGAGTGCTTCCAGGTACCCTCAGGGTCACAGTATGGCATGGCCACCATGGCTCCTTCCCATGGGACCAAGTATCTGACACAGGTGTATCCTCTATCATGCCACAGGTGGTAAAAGATGCCCCACTGCTGGGGTGAGGTAGGACCTAGTGACATGAGCAGTCTGATGACAAGAATACAAGGTGTAAACAGAGAACTTCAGACAGAGCTGCCAATATGATGGGTGGAGAACACAAGATCCAGGGGTATCCAGGCCTGGTTGTTCCTTCTACGGACAGCAGTATGATGGACTGGGTATGGCCAGGCTGGAAACACAGGGATGAAGATGACTACAGCATGGGCCACACGGTTTCTTCCCAGTAGTCACTGCATGATAGAGGAGACAGACATAGCAAGGCTGAGAGGAATGGAAAACCAAGGCAGCAGGAAACAGCAGGAGTGGGGAGGGAAGGACAGTGAGAATGAGAGGGGAATGGGCACCGGATCTGCAGGAGCCCACGGGCGGTTGTGTGCCGGATGCCAGGCACCTAGGAGCTGCGGGGAGCTGGGGGCAAACGGAGGTGCACACCGTCCCAGTGCACCTCACTATAAAAAGTAGCAGCTTACAGGACAGCCACCTGTCACAAAAAGCCAAGCAGAGTTCCTCTTCCTGAGCGAGAGCATAGCCATGGCGCCAGGGAGGAGGCTTGGGGAAGAGCTGAGCACAGTCTGGCTGGGGTTCGCCTCCCTCCAGATGCAGCCGCCTCCCAGAATTTCCCCTGTTTCTGTATGGAAATGAACTGAACCATTAACAACATGCGATCACCCTCTAAAACTCCCTCTAGACCTCAATTCTCATGCACGAAACCAAAGGTGGTTTTATTTCAACACCTGTCTAACCGGTCCCAACTAAAAATGAACAGTATCCTGAAAAGAAAAGAGCAAAACCAAACCAGAGGGGCAGAATGATCCCAGCCTGAAGCATGCTGTTTACTCACTCAGCCCCATTCCCTCAAGGGAAAAAGGGGCATGTGAGAGGCTGGAGCTGAGACACACGTGCAGTGACTGCTCTAGGAGAAGAGGAGGGGAAGAAGTCCCCTCCTGTGGGCTCCCCACTCCTGCTAACAACCCACAGGCAAAGCTCGGATGAGCTACTGTGTGTCCGGCCACAAGGTCATGTGAGCTGATCAATGCCAGGGGACGGGGAGCATTCTACATCTCCAACATCGTTAAGAGAAATGGAAATACAGAACAGGGTCTGGGGGCAGGGTTCTGAGGACGCCCTCCAAATGCTGGTGAACTTGGACTCTGACATTTAGAGATGCCCATGACTGCTTGAGCCAAATCCCTTTTCACTTGGTGTGGCCAATGTGATATTTAAACAGAAATGTCACCCTCCTGACATTTCTGTCCCCACACCCTTCAGAACCCTGCTGTCCTGGGGTTGGTTCATTCATGATCTCTATCCAAAGTGGAAACTGTTGATAAAAATAGGAAGGAAAAAAAGAAAAAAAGTAAAGTTGGGCTTGATGAACTGGGGATTAAATGGGGCCAAGTCTTTTAGTGAAATGGGAGCTTTGTCACACTGAGAAATTAGCTTTTGTGTTTTGAAACTTAGTCCTAGAAACACGGCACTGTCTTTAGTCAAGCCTCTTGCCTGAGACAGTGAACCGCGGTCCATGCTGCCGTGGAGCAAGTCAAGGAAGACAGCAGCCGAGCACCTGGCTTTGAACTAGAACCCAGCACCACTTCCTCTCAGTAAAAGATCAGTCCAGACTTTGAGTTGGCTTCATCCTGTCTTTGAAACATTGCTTTTCTTTAAAAGTCTGGAAGAGAGAGGAAGCACGGCTTACATCACCGGCTAGTTAGGAGTCAAGTTACTACATTGTGGTTTGGGTTATCAGAATTGATGTTTTTGGCAAATGTACACTAGAAACTGCATTTTTTAAGTGGATAAAAGTGCACCAGAAAAAGAAGCTCGTATTTGTAGACATCAGCACATTTCAATGAGTGTTGCAGCTAAATTTGAAAGAATGTGCACTTTTGAGATTCTAGTGTAGATGTAAATTTGTGTTGAGGAATGTACACTCAGCTCTGTTATTTCAAATCTTTCACACAGGCCTTCTCCACCAAGAGTGTCATAGACACATAGAAAAAATACAAACAAATTTATGCCCCAAGCTGCACAGAAGCCTCCTTCCCTTTACCAATGAGTTTTTCTGTTCCAGCATCAACTTCATTCATTAAGCAAGAAACAATTTTCACAGCTTCCACCATCTCTGCTTTGTTCTCCCCAGTGAGATGGCTGTAACTGACCTAACTTAAAGGAAAATAAGGTCTGCATCCCATCTTTGGAAGGACAAACCATCTGAGACCTACTTATGTCTGAAATGCCTTAAGGGTTACAAAGGTTTGCTTTTTAGAATAAAAGTTAGGCTCAATTGGAAGATTTGAGCAGATCCAGCTTCTCGCTGCTGTTACTTAAGGTCTTTTGTAACTTGATCATGATGGTAATAATGAAAAGTATCAAGGAGCAGGCTCTTTAGAAGACTTGCCTGAAGGTCTAACCCTCTGACACGTGAAGCCTGGTGCCTCGGTATCGTCGGTGTCTCGCAGTAATCCTGTGTTGTTGTTGTTGTTAATTGGGGTATAGTTGCTTTTCAGTGTTGTGTTAGTTTTTGCTGTACAACAAAGTGAATCAACTATTTGTTGTTCAGTCACTAAGTTGTGTCTGACTCTTTGTGACCCCATAGACTCCAGGCTCCCCTGACCTTCATGATCTCAAATTCATGTCTATTGATCCAGTGATGCCATTCAACCATCTCATCCTCTGCTGCCCTCTTCTCCTTTTGCCTTCAACCTTTCCCAGCATCAGAATCTTTTCTAATGAATTGGCTCTTTATATCAGGTGGCCAAAATATTGGAGCTTCAGCTTCTTCATCAGTCCTTCCAATGAATTTTCAGGGTTGATTTCCCTTAGAATGGACTTGTTTGATCTCCTTGCAGTCCAAAGGACTATCAAGAGTGTTCTCCCTTCCAACCCCCACCCCACCCCCCTTCTAGGTCACCACGGAGCACCGAGTGCTATGAGCTCCCTGTGCTCTATAGCAGGTTCCCACTGGCTACCTATTTTACACATAGTAGTGTGTATATATATGTCAATCCTAATCTCCCAATTCATCACACCCACTTCTTCCCTCACCATGTTCACACATCTGTTCTCTATGTCTGTGTCCCTATCCCTGCCTTGCAAATAGGTTTATCTATACTCTTTTTCTAGATTCCACATATATGCATTAATATATGATACTTTTTCTCTTTCTGAGTTACTTCACTCTGTATGACAGATTCTAGGTGCATCCACATTGTTTTAAAGCCTGCTGCTGCTGCTGCTAAGTCGCTTCAGTCGTGTCCGACTCTGTGCGACCCCATAGACGGCAGCCCACCAGGCCCCCCTGTCCCTGGGATTCTCCAGGCAAGAACACCAGAGTGGGTTGCCATTTCCTTCTCCCATGCATAAAAGTGAAAAGTGAAAGTCAAGTCGCTCAGTCGTGTCCGACTCTTAGCGACCCCATGGACTGCAGCCTACCAGGCTCCTCCATCCATGGGATTTTCCAGCCAAGAGTGCTGGAGTGGGGTGCCATTGCCTTCTCCTTTTAAAGCCTAGTTTTAATAAATGTCCAAGAAGACAAGAAATACAAATATGCATTGATGTAGATAGCCCATTTTTTCACAGGAGCCATGGAATATGAACAGTAGCTACAACAAAGCAGTAGCTAGTGCATCCACAATTACCTGGACACTTAGTATGCATTGGACAACTCAAGGGGAAAGTATGGATTTTTGTGTTTCAGCTGTTGAAGGAATAGATGAATCGCAGGCCACAGACTCAAATGTGGAATAAGTATCAGATCCCTTTATTTCCTTCCAGGTGGCTTAATTTCAGCTCTGACTATCCCATGCTGCAGTTCTCAGTGCTCCCCCATCCCTACCCAGTCAGGTCTTTTCCTAGTACCCAGGTGTTGGGAAGGTCCCCATCCCCCAGTCCTTCCCCTGACTCCCCAGCATGTACAAGCTGTGAGTCACCAGACTACACTGGTTGCCATGGAGACACACATCATCCCAGTCTACCCATCCCTTCAAGTCTGGGGCTGCTGCTCCCGCTTTTCACATGGAGGTTGGGGGATTGTAGTGAGACTGGGAAGCACCTCGCCCTGCCCCTTGGTATGCTTGTCACCCCTCTGGGTCTGGACCCTGCCAGGGTGCTGCTTCCTTTGACTCTCAGAATACTCTCTGCTTCTGGTTCAAGTAAATAGAGTTTTACTCAAAGACTATTTTGAATAGTCTTTTCAAAGACTCTCTCACTTCAGTTCTATCTCAGAGGTACTCTTCTCCCTCAAACTATCCACCTCTGTGATTTTCAGCTTTGGCAAAACAAAGTTAAAAAGAGAAATACCTGGCAGGCAATTCCAACTCTCCATGCTTCCCTGAGGCTCCCAGCTACAAGCTTATGCCCTATTGGAGAAATATATTTGTGCTTAGTCACTCAGTTGTGTCTGACTCTTTGTGACCCCATGGACTGTAGCCTACCAGGCTCCTCTGTCCATGAGGATTCTCCAAGCAGGATACTGGAATGGGTTGCCATGCCCTCCTCCAGGGAATCTTATCAATGGGGATTGAACCTACGTATCCTGCATTGCAGGCAGATTCTTTACCAACTGGGCCACTAGGGAAGCCCATTTGAGAAATGGAAAGAGGAAAACGGAGAGGTAATATCCAAGTATATATTTACATATACACAAATACACACATACATTTATAAATCGTAATACACATAGATATAGATAAATGGGGATCAGCCCCACATTTATAAAAGTTATATATCACTGCAGGGGTGGGGAACCTCACCGTGTCCTTGTCCTGTATCATAATCCAGCAGCCTTCACATATACTTGGGCAGTTTCTTAACTGAGTCTTATAGCTCCGTTGCTTAGCTAATATTTCACAGCAGATTCCCTCTGCCTTCCCAACCCCTTCCTTTCTCTTGAGTGCAGGGAGGGAGAAGCATGGGCTGGTAGATCTTAGGGCACAAAAATCTAACGGCCATGAGCATCACGCCTGGTCCTGAGGCTGCACAGAATGTGCTAGAAGCCCCAGGAAGTGTCAGAGTCCATGATTTTGAAGCAAGAACCCAAGGGGACATGACACTGCCACGTGAGATGGAATAAAAATGCCACATATGTCAGACAAATTGAACAGCTAAGGGAAAGCAATGCTTTATTTTGAAAGTGTATATCTGAGTGGTTCATTAGATGTTATTTTTGTGCTTCAGTGTCATTCAGAAAGCAGGGAGGCAGGATGAGAGGCCAAGGCTAGAAGCCAGTGACCAGCAATCTACACCCAGCTTTTCCACAAAGGAGCCTATGGACCCTTGAGGAAGCCCATCCACTGAGCTGACCTAAATTTACTATTCTCTAAAAACAAAGGGTTAGAGCAGTTGATCACCAGGCTTTTTTCAGTTTTGACAGTCTTTGATGCTAGTTTTTCCAAGTTGACAACATTTTTGAATGCCTTTTTACGGTGATTAGGGCAGCTCCTCATTATGTAACTGCAAACCTGGATTTTAAACCCCAGGCATGTCAGTCTGCTCTGTACCTTCACCATCTGACTCTATAAAACCCTGCAAACTTTCTAAGTATTAAAGTTTAATAGCAGTCCAAAAGTGAGAAGGCAAAAGAAATGTGAGCAGTACCTAAGGGTGTTTTATTCGTGTTGATTCTCATATGTATGATAAATAGTTCTTGTGCCTGAGAACAGGTTCTTTAAAACTCTAGCAAAGGGAGCTCCTAAAGAAAATGGAAATTTTTACCATAAGGAAAATTCTCAAATATTCGTCTCTTTATTTGGAGGGTATGGAAAAAGCCATCCATTTATCTCTAATGCTTTCCTACAAACCCAGGCTGGACAGATGCTGAGTAAGGTAACGCGGGCTTTGGATAGCAGGTCAACCAGCAGGGATACCCAGAGCCACCTCACAGTCAGAGTAGAAGATCTGTGGACATGTCTGGATTGTTCCACACAAATGTGTACTATTGTGTGTTTGAGTAAGTGTGTGCATGAGTGTGGAAAAAGATATCAATACACATATAGGAGGGTTTAATAGCCAGTTTTGAAAGCTATGTTCTCATATACTGCTTGGAAGTTAGTTTTGTTTTTATCATTTGAAACAGAGGTTGGACAAACTTTTTCTATCAAGGTACTTGTAAGTACTCAGTCACTCAGTCGTATATGTCTCTTTGTGACCCCATGGACTATAGCCCACCTGGCTACTCTGTTCATGGGATTCTCCAGGCAAGAATACTGGAGTGGGTTGTCATGCCTTCTTCCAGGAAATCTTCCTGACCTGGGATCAAACCCGAGTCTTCGATATTTCAGGGAGATTCTTTACCATCTGATCCACTAGGGAAGCCCTTTCTATGAAGAACCGGATAACAAATATTTTAGGGTTGTGAGCCATGACATGTCTGTTGCAGCTACTCACTTGGCCATTGCAAGGCGACAGTAGTCATAGACAGAATGCAGATAATGAGCATGCTTGTGTTCCAGTAAAGCTTTATGGACACTGAAATCTGAATTTCATATCTTGCACATATTATAAAATATTGTGTTCTTTTGATTTTTTTCAACCATTTAAAAATGAAAAACCTATTCTGAGCTAGGGAGTCATACACAAGCAGTAAACAGACCAGATTTGGTCAACGGCCATAGTTGGCCAGTATATAATCTAGCATGCCATTTCCCGTAGGAAAAAAGTGATTGTGGACATTGTTTGGGTTACCAGATCAATGTGCAAAAAGATAACTCAATCCATGAAGAACCCCAAATATGGCATATAGAATAGCTAACATTTTTTAATGTTTATGCTTAGGACTGTGCAAAGCTCTTTATGCTTATTACTTCCCTTAATACTCAGCACAATCCTATGAGAAAACAGGTTTAAAGGGTTTAAGTGACTTGCTCGTCTCAGCTAAGAAGTTGCAGAGCTGGGATTTGAACCAAAGTCTTGGGATTTCAGAGCTATAATATTCACAGCAAAGCTACACAGCTTAATTGTAAAGGCAAGGTGGTGATGCCTATAAAATGATGGTGCCTGGTGGCTAGTGAACCCTCGGAGCGTGTCAGCTATCATCATTGTCATCATTATCACTAATTGTACTCCTTCAACACTGTTAAATTGCCTCTTAGGATACCATTTCCTCAGTCAGAGTTCCAACCTGGAATGCCCCCAACATTTCCCCCTCTCTGCCTTTCAATATCCCAGCAGCACCATTTTGCAAGAAAGAGTGGAAATTCTCCTGAGTGGGTAAAATTGACTCTTTAATTATCCACACTTTTCCTCTGCCTAAGAGCAGACAAGTCAATAATTTCCCAGCTGCTCCAGTTGAGGGAACAAATGGTAAAGGAAGACTGTCTTTGCAGCAGAGACGAGAACATATATGTAACTCCTTGGGGTTCATTCCAACATATGTAGGTGAGTCATAAATCAAAGGATCAAGGCCTTGTGTATAGACAAGGATTACAGCCATGCACTGTGTTTAATTGGAATAAAACATTTCATCATCACCATCATCAGTAAAATTTTAGTACTCATGCAAGGTACAAAGTCTGCTGAGAACAAAGAACCCTCGTGGTAGTCACAGATAAAACAGACTAATTGAAGTAGATAATGATGTAAATAAATCTTTTTTGTCCCCTTTTCCATTTTTGTCTCCCTAATCTTGGCTACAGTTTTTTCAGTTTCATAGTGCACCTTATTTTTACTTGTATCCTCAATCCCTCTCTCATTCTGGATACCAAAATCTCATTCCCTTGGGACTACTGTCAGTCACCAGAAAACCACTATATAATTCAGTTCAGTTTGGTCGCTCAGTCTTGTCTGACTCTTTGCAACCCCATGGACTGCAGCAAGCCAGGCCTCCCTGTCCATCACCAACTCCTGGAGATTGTACAAACTCATGTCAACTGCGTTGGTGATGCCATCCAACCATCTCATCCTCTGACGTCCCCTTCTCCTCCTGCCTTCAGTCTTTCCCAGCATCAGGGTCTTTTCCATGAGTCAGTTCTTCGCATCAGGTGGCCAAAGGATTGGAGCTTCAGCTTCAGCATCAGTCCTTCTAATGACTATTCAGGACTGAGTTCTTTTAGGATTGACTGGTTTGATCTACTTGCAGTCCAAGGGACTCTCAAGAGTTTTCTCCAACACAACAATTCAAAAGCATCAATTCTTCCACACTCAGCTTTCTTTATGGTCCAACTCTCACATCCATAGATGACTACTGGAAAAACCGTATTTTGACTAGACAGACTTTTGTTGGCAAAGTGATATCTTTTTTAAAATATTCTGTTTAGGTTGGACATAGCTTTTCTTCCAAGGAGCAAGTGTCTTAATTTCATGGCTGCGATCACCATCTGCAGTGATTTTGGAGCCCAAGAAAATAAGGTCCCTCACCATTTCCATTGTTTCCCCATCTATTTGCCATGAAGTGATGGGACCAGATGCCATGATCTTAGTTTTTTGAACATTGAGTTTTAAGCCAACTTTTTCTCTCTCCTCTTTCACTTTCATCAAGAGGCTCTTTAATGCTTCTTCCCTTTCTTCCATAAGGGTGGTGTTATCTGCATATCTGAGGTTATTGATATTTCTCCCGGCAGCCTTGATCCCAGCTTGTGCTTCATCCAGTCTGGAATTTTGCATGATGAATTCTGCATAGAAGTTAAATAAGCAGGGTGACAATATACAGCCTTGACATACTCCTTTCCTGCTTTGGAAACCAGTCCATTGTTCCATGTCTGGATCTAACTGATGCTTCTTGTCCTGCATACAGATTTCTCAGGAGGCATGTCAGGTGGTCTGTTATTCCCATCTCTTTAAGAATTTTACACAGTTTGTTGTGATCCACACAGTCAAAGTCCTTCCAATGAATATTCAGGACTGAGTTCCTTTAGGATGAACTGGTTGGATCTCCTTGCAGTCCAAGGGACTCTCAAGAGTCTTCTCCAACCCCACAGTTCAAAACCATCAATTCTTCCACACTCAGCTTTCTTTATAGTCCAACTGTCACATCCATACATGACTACTGGAAAAACCATAGCTTTGATTATATAGACCTTTGTTGGCAAAGTAATGTCTCCACTTTTTAACATGCTATCTAGGTTGGATATAGCTTTTCTGCCAAGAAGCAAGCGTCTTTCAATTTCATGGCTGCAGTCACCATCTGCAGTGATTTTGGAGCCCCCCAAAATTTTGGAGCCTTACTGTTTCCATTGTTTCCCCATCTATTTGCCATGAAGTGATGGGACCGGATGCCATGATCTTCGCTTTTTGAATGTTTAGTGTTAAGCCAACTTTTTCACTCTCCTCTTTCACTTTCTTCAAGAGGCTCTTTAGTTCCTCTTTGCTTTCTGCCATAAGGGTGGTGTCATCTGCATATCTGAGGTTATTGATATTTCTCCCGCAATCTTGATTCCAGCTTGTGCTTCATCCAGCCCAGCATTTCACATGATGTACTCTGCATATAAGTTAAATAAACAGGGTGACAATATATGGCCTTGACGTACTCCTTTCCTAATTTGGAACCAGTCTGTTGTTCCATGTTCAGTTCTAGTTCAGTTCAATTCAGTCGCTCAATCGGGTCCGACTCTTTGCAACCCCATGAATCCAAGCATGCCAGGCCTCCCTGTCCATCACCAACTCCCAGAGTTCACCCAAACTCATGTCCATTGAGTCGGTGATGCCATCTAGCCATCTCATCCTCTGTTGTCCCCTTATCCTCCTGCCCCCAATCCCTCCCAGCATCAGGGTCTTTTCCAATGAGTCAACTCTTCGCATGAGGTAGCCAAAGTATTGGAGTTTCAGTTTTAGCATCATTCCTTCCCATGAACACCCAGGACTGATCTCCTTTAGGATGTACTGGTTGGACCTCCTTGCAGTCCAAGGGACTTTCAAGAGTGTTCTCCACTACCACCGTTCAAAAGCATCAATTCTTTGGTGCTCAGCTTTCTTCACAGTCCAACTCTCACATCCATACATGACCACTGGAAAAACCATAGCCTTGACTAGACAGACAGTTGGCAAAGTAATGTCTTTGCTTTTGAATATGCTATCTAGGTTGGTCATAACTTTCCTTCCAAGGAGTAAGTGTCTTTTAATTTCATGGCTGCAATCACCATCTGCAGTGATTTGGGAGCCCCAAAAAATAAAGTCTGACACTGTTTCCACTGTTTCCCCATCTATTTCCCATGAAGTGATGAGACCAGATGCCATGATCTTTGTTTTCTGAATGTTGAGCTTTAAGCCAACTTTTTCACTCTCCCCTTTCACCTTCATCAAGAGGTTTTTTAGTTCCTCTTCACTTTCTGCCATAACGGTGGTGTCATCTGCATGTCTGAGATTATTGATATTTCTCCCGGCAATCTTGATTCTAGCTTGTGCTTCTTCCAGCCCAGTGTTTCTTATGATATACTCTGCGTATAAGTTAAATAAGCAGGGTGACAGTATACAGCCTTGATGTACTCCTTTTCCTATTTGGAACCAGTCTGTTGTTCCATGTCCAGTTCTAACTGTTGCTTAAAATAAAGTAAAATTTTGAAAAATAGAACAAACAGGAGGTAGACCCCTTGGTCCAACCCTAGGACAGTGACCACAGACTTCAGCAGTCAGTGACAGCATAGCCCCCAGAAAACCAAGATGCTGCCAGCTTCATCTCTGCAGCTCCCAGCCCTGGAACCCTAGGGGCCAGGTGAAGCCAACGGTCCTGCATAGAAACCAGCAAAGACACAGAGGATGACAGGCAGACCGACTTCCCCTAGTGCAGGAGGGTGGACGGGCTCCTCTTTTCCTAGAATGTCCCAGAAAGAGGAAGCAGGAACAAGAGGAACAATAGAAAATCCCACACCTACCCAAAGCAGACTCAGTTAACCCAGAAAGGCTTCCTGTAATCCAGAAGACACTGTACCACCAGGGCTTCCCTGGAGGCTCAGATGGTAAAGGATCTGCCTGCAATGCAGGAGACCAGGGTTCGATCCCTGGGTAGGGAAGATCCCCTGGAGAAGGAATAGGCTACCCACTTCAGTATTCTTGGGTTTTCCTGGTAGCTCAGACAGTAAAGGATCCACCTGCAATATAGGAGACTGGGGTTCAATTCCCAGGTAGGGAAGATCTCCTGGAGAAGGCAACGGCTACCCACTCCAGTATTCTTGCCTGGAGAATTGCATGGACAGAGGAGCCTGGTGGGCTACAGTCCGTGGGGTTGCAAAGAGTTGGGCATGACTGAACAACTAACACTCTGCACCTCCAGCGAGGAGGATGCAGGTTTTATTCTTTGCTGCAGGCCTCCTGAGCAAGATAAGAGCATTTAAAGAAAGCTCCTTTAAAAAAAAAAAAAATTTGGCACAACTGAGTTGCAGAGTATAAACTTCCCACCCCCTACAGAGCCCAAGCCCCATTTTTCTGCAGCCAACTGTTCAACGTGTCATTTACAGAAACTTCTTAGGAGCAGATCCAAACTAATCTATCTTAAGCTGAGCTTCTCCCAAGCTGTCAAAGATGGAACCAGTTAGAGAGTTTCCCTCACATATACTAGAGATCCCATGAGGTCACCCATTTGAACTTAAATGCACCTTCATGCATGGAAACCATCCCATCCTCAGACCCCACAGATAACAACAGAAGCATGGATGGGCTACCAAAGTTCAGGCACAATTTGTAATCAGGATCACTCTTTCAGGGCCAGGTTTTTTTTTTTGTTTTTAACATTAATTTTATGTTTCTTATTTGGCTGTGCCGGGTCACAGTTGCAGCACTGGAGATTTTTTATCTTCTTTGTGGTATGGAGGATTTTTCAGTTGCTACATATGAATTCTTAGTTGCAGCATGTGGGATCTAGTTCCCCAATCAGGGATCGAACCCAGGCCACCTGCATTGACAGCATGGAGTCTTAGCCACTGGACCACCAGGCAAGTCCCAGGGGCCAATGTTTTAAGTTGGGAAATGTTTCCAGAGGTGCAGGTGCTGAGAAGGCTCTTCTGGGTGGAGCGGGAGATGGGAGGAAGAAGGTGGGAGGAAATTCGAGGGTGTGAGGTGGGGTTTTGCACAGAGGAAGGTTGTACTTCACAGACAGAGTTTGTGCCTAACTCCATAACAGTAAAACTTTGATTCATTTACTTGATCTTCCCAAGCCCCTCAGTTTTCCTTATCTGTGAAAGATTGTGTCATCATTATCACTCAAACTACCTGACTAGTTCAATAGAACAACAAGGAAACTAATAATAACAAGATTTCTGAGCGATTTTACTATTTACAAGATGCTTTCACATACATTTTCTTCTCAGAGTATTTTAGGCAGTGATTTTCAAACTGTGTTCTCTGGATCCCTGAGGGTTCCTGTACTTGTCCTTGGGAGAGGGGACTGGGGTAGAGAAGGTCCTGGGGGCATAAGATTCTCACCTCCCAACACCATTTCAGCCAGCACAGTGGCACAGCTTCTATGGGGTTCACGTGCCCTTCTGGATTCCTGGAAGGACAAGATTGCCTGGCTTAAAAAAAAAAGTTGGAAATTCACTGATTTCAAGAAAGTGGTACAGGGACTTCCCTGGTGGTCCAGTGGCTAAGACTCCATGCTCCCAATGCAGGGGGCCCAGGTTCGATCCCTGCTCTGGGAATTGGGTCCCACATGCCACAGCTAAAGATCAAAGATCCCGCATGCCGCAACGAAGACCAAGCTCAGCCAAATAAATAAATAGCCGCTGGGAATTTGCTGTATGATGCAGGGAGCTCAAGCCTAGCGCTCTGTAACAACCTAGAGGGATGGGATATAGCGGAAGGTGGGAGAGAGGTTCAAGAAGGAGGGGACATATGTGTACCTCTGGCTGACTCACGTTGATGTATGGCAGAAACCAACACAGTATTGTAAAGCAATTATCCTCCAGTTAAAAATAAATTTTAAAAATAAATAAATAAAAGGCATTACTATCAAAACAAGCAAATGGTACAAGGAGGGTGCTGAGCTGACTGTGGATATAGGAGTGCCCATCCCTCTTAGAACAACTTGCCACCTTCTTTGCTCTTAATTTCCTTGCTGCCACTGACTCCCTGATCAGATGCCAGAACCAGCGTCTCAATCCACCCACCCTTCCAAAACCCTAAACCCAGGTGCCTCGACCTCAACCCTCAAACCCACAGACGTGCCCTCACTCCTGGAGCCCACATTCTGGCAGGACCCAGACAGGCTTTGCTAAATAGATAAAATTCACTGTCCAGGGACATTCTGGAGACCTGTGCCTCATTTCCAAAGGGTGATGATTGTCATTATGCCTAAATGAACTGCTTTCCCAGTTGAAAACATGTATGTTTCAAAAGCTTAATTTTCCTCCTTTCTCGAAAATGAGAATCAAATATTAACTGTGGCCTGGCACCTTGAGAGCATTTCTTTTTTTATACTTCATAGAATCCTTAATAATATAAAAATTGCCCAGAGCATTTCACACTGAGTTATGAAGTCATTAACATTTCTGGGATAAACACAATACCCCAGGACAAGTTATTAGACATAGAAAAGTGGGGGGAGAAATTAGATACATTGAAAAGTCCTTGTGTCTAGCAACTACAGGCAGAAAAATTCACCTGTTCCTAGTTCAAAGCAGCAGAATGCTTGCCACGTACTACATACAGCCTGGGTGGCCTTTCCAGCCAACCGACTCAGCATATTGGATATTGGTAAAATTTTAAAGAATCAGCATCTTGATGTCCCAAGGCTAGCAATCTTTCCAAACTCACAGCTCTGCATCCTGTCTCAAGGTTCCTGGTATTTATGATCGTGTCGGCAACACGACGGCTATTCCCCCACCTCACGGTCTATTCAGACCCATAACAGATTCTATTTGGCTGTGCTCTTTGCTTTTAAATTAGCAGGGGAATCCATCATACGTGGTCTCTACTTCCCACCCCGACAGTTTCAGTTTCCACCTGTCCTTCATGATTACACATAGGTTTCACCAGCTTTCATGGAGATTTCTAAAAGGCTAGGACTCATATTTTCTCCCCTTTTCATAAACAACTCTGGTATATCTTACCAGGAATTTTCTTTGGGGGACTTCAGCATACTGTACCTTGCTTATCCTCTAATTCTGCTCACACACAAAAACTATGGTTATGAAAGAAACCTGGAGGGGGGATTGTCTTTCAGACTTGCAAAAACGCATCCTTGCTCTGGCTGCAAACCTAGCCAACAAAGATAAACTGTCATGGAGTTTCTGTTGTTGTTGTTCAGTCACTAAGCTGTGTCCAACTCTTTGCAACCCCATGGACTGCAGCACACCAGGCTTCTCTGTCCTCCACTATCTCCCAGAGTTTGCTCAGATTCATGTCCAATGAGTCAGTGATGCTATCTAACCATCTCATCCTCTGATCTGCCCTCTTCTCCTTTTGCCGTCAATCTTTTCTGGCATCAGAGTCTTTTCCAATGAGTCATGGAGTTTATGGATGGCCTCAAAAGTTCTGTTTCTTTATGTGTTTCCCTTAACCTGAACTGTACTGGGGTAGAGGTGCTCTTTCCTAGAGCCTTTCCCTTACTGCTCCATGAAACCCTTTTCAAAAGGACAAGAACAAGAAGGGTAGTGTGTACTAGGCAAGGATAATCCCATTCGTCTATCCTGTATCTACTGCTGCTGCTGCTGCTGCTGCTGCTGCTAAGTCACTCCAGTCGTGTCCGACTCTGTGCAACCCCATAGACGGCAGCCCAGCAGGCTGCCCCGTCCCTGGGATTCTCCAGGCAAGAACACTGGAGTGGGTTGTCATTTCCTTCTCCAATGCAAGAAAGTGAAAAGTGAAAGTGAAGTCGCTCAGTCGTTTCCTACTCTTAGCGACCCCATGGACTGCAGCCCACCAGGCTCCTCCGTCCATGGGATTTTCCAGGCAAGAGTACTGGAGTGGGGTGCCATTGCCTTCTCCACAGGTACCACTAATTTACACAGTGCCCTTTCTCTCTGAGTCTAGATTCAGTTACTCAACAAAGTCTTTCCAATTGCTGTTGATATATGATTAAAGACAGACAGTCCATTTCCAGTGCAGTCTCTAGCAACCCAACTCCAAGTGTGCATAACTCTTGAAAAGTCAATTAAAACTGTAGCCACTGTCCAAATACTCAGGTTTCCATCTCCAGCCACTTATGACACCCCCTAGATCTCACACCTTCTTTCCCAGGATGAGCAGCCAGCAATGAAGGTTCTAACCCATGGGATCTTCTGCAAGTCCTTTTGTTATTGTTGTTCATTCACTAAGTCATGTCCAACTTTTTGCAGTCCCATGGACTGCAGCATGCCAGGCTCCTCTGTCTTCCAATCTCCCAGAGTTTGCTCACATTAATGTCCTTTGAGTTGGTGATGCTATCTAATCCTTGCATCTTCTGCTGCCCCTTCTCCTTTTGCCCTCAATCTTTCCCAGCATCAGGGTCTTTTCTAATGAGTTGGCTCTTTGCATCAGGTGGCCTATGTATTGGAGCTTCAGCTTCAGCATCACTCCTTCCAATGAATATTCAGGATTGATTTCCTTTGGGATTGACCGGTTTGGTCTCCATGTAGTTCAAGGGACCCTCAGGAGTCTTTTCCAGCACCATAATTTAAAAGCATTAGTTCTTCAGCACTCATCCTTCTTTATTATGGTCCAGCTCTCACATCCGTACATGACTACTGGAAAAACTATAGCTTTGACTATGCAGACTCTTGTTGGAAAAGTGATATTGACAATTACCTATGCAAGTTCAAAATCAGTGATTCTCTGATTATTTTTACCACTACCTTTGTTTTTGTTTTTAATTTTATTCATTTATACAGCTGCCTCAGGTCTTAGTTGCAGCATCCAGGACCTTTTTTCAATTGTGGCATGCAGACTCTTAGTTGAGGCCTGTAGGATTTAGTTCCCTGACCAGGATGGAACCCTGGTTCCCTGCGTTAGGAGCACTGAGTCTTAGCCACTGGATCAAGTGCTTCACTACTACATCTGAAACTTACTTATGGGAGAGGCTATGTCCCACATGCTCCTTTGAGCCATCTCTGACTTCATCTTCCTCAGCCTCACTGACTTCCACCTCCGTTTCACACCAGCCATATCCTGAATCCCTCATCCTCAGACTAGATCTTGAGTCTGGGGCTCCCTTCTTCTGACTTCAGCCCCCTTCTCCTTCATCCAGTGAATGTACTCTTTGTCCTCTCTGGGACCATTGCATAATTAGTCACCTGATATATATTACACTCAGAGTTCATGAATTAGCCAGCCTTACTGAACTCAACAGCCACCCTCTTCAATATCACTCGGCAATATCTCTTCAATATCTCACCAGCATCCCAGGCCCTGTCAACCTGTTGGTCATATACTATGACAATCCCCAACCCTGAATCACCCCTACAGCCCCGTCTCATCTCTGTAGAAATAATGACACTGAACAGACCTGCAAACTTTACCAGTGGGCTGGTATCCTGTGTTGATTTCATGCACTGGTAAACTATGGTATCAGATCCATCATGTCCTTATAAAAAAAAATTATCCCAGACTGGTGCTTGAACACCATGGAGAATCTTGGTGCTTTCCTCTGTTCTACATTTCTGAGACCCTTCACCCTGAACATTCACACTCCCCAATTTGCTTCTTACAATATAGAGTGATCATCTGTGGCTTCCAAAATTCAACCATCAGTCAAAAGCAAGGGTAATCTGCTTTCCCACTGTGAGACCAAACCTGGAGCCCAGGTCTCCAAGACAACTTAATGCAAATAAAATGCCCTGTAAATATTTATTAAATGAAGTCACCAAGGCTTTCTGGACTGGTCAAAACAATCTCTTAATAAACTTGAACTAGAACTCCCTAATTATTGGAGCAAGCTAGAGAAGGAGTCGGAGTACCAGGCCTCTCCAGGGCATTGGGTTCCCCTGCTAGCCAGGAATTTACCCGTCAGTTGCTGCACTGGGGAGATGGAGGGATTCCTGGCATAATTATTTACTAAAACTTAGAGAAATATTTTGCTATTTTAACCAGCAAAGGACTATACCAGTGCCTATGGATTGAAAACCAATCTGGCTTAACACTAGCATTAAGTTCCCCTGCTGCTGCTGCTGCTAAGTCGCATCAGTCGTGTCCGACTCTGTGCGACCCCATAGATGGCAGCCCACCAGGCTCCCCTATCCCTGGGATTTTCCAGGCAAGAGTACTGGAGTGGGGTGCCATTGCCTTCTCCCAACTTCCCCTACCACCCCCCAAAATATGAAACAGCAATTTATTACTATCAGTCTCTTGCTAACTGGAATTGCAAATCTTAACAACTGATCTATGATTTTATGAAGTCAATATAAATGATGTAGGATTGCATGTATCACACTGCAGGCAAGTCACTGACAAAGAAGTTGCAGAGTGAGATCAGTCATAATTGAAAAAGATGATGCTAAGAAAAAAATGCTTCAAAAGAAGACAAATTCTAAATCAGATATCCTGCATTGGATCCTGGAACAATATAAGGACATTTGTGGAAAAACTGGTAAAATTTGAATAAAGTTTATTGTTTAGTTAATACTAATATAAGAGCCCCTTGGAAGGAAAGTTATGACCAACCTAGACAGCATACTCAAAAACAGAGACATTACTTTGCCAACAAAGGTCTGTCTAGTCAAGACTATGGTTTTTCCAGTGGTCATGTATGGATGTGAGAGTTGGACTCTGAAGAAAGCTGAATGCCGAAGAATTGATGGTTTTGAACTGTGGTGTTGGAGAAGACTCTTGAGAGTCCCTTGGACTGCAAGGAGATCCAACCAGCCCATTCTGACGGAGATCAGTCCTGGGTGTTCATTGGAAGGAATGATGCTGAAGCTGAAACTCCAGTACTTTGGCCACCTCATGTGAAGAGTTGACTCATTGGAAAAGACTCTGATGTTGGGAGGGATTGGGGAGGCAGGAGAAGGGGACGACAGAGGATGAGATGGCTGGATGGCATCTCTGACTCGATGGACGTGAGTCTGAGTGAACTCCAGGAGTTGGTGATGGACAAGGAGGCCTGGTGTGCTGCAGTTCATGGGGTCACAAAGAGTCAGACAAGACTGAGTGACTGAACTGAACTAAACAATAAACTTTATTCATATTTCACCAGTTTTTCTCTGAATGTCCTTATATAATACTAATGTACCAGTATTTCCCTGATAACTAAGTTGGTAAAGAATCTGCCTGTAATGCAGAAGACCTCAATTCAATTCCTGGGCCAGGAAGATCCAGTGGATAAGAGATAGGCTACCCACTCCAGTATTCTGGCCTGGAGAATTCCATGGGCTGTATAGTCCATGGGGTCATGACTGAGTGACTTTCACTTTCATTTTCTTTCAATGTACCAGTATTGATTTGCTAGTCTTGACAAATGTACTGTTATTCTATAAGATCTTAATTTTGGGGGAAACTGGGTGAAGGATATAGGAGAACTCTCCATATTATTCTTTGTAAATCTTCTGTAAATACAAAGTTATTCCAAAACAAAGAGAATGACTGACATCATAGGATTAAGAGCCCTTGTGTGCATGCTCAGTTGCTTGTCGGGTCCAACTCTTTGTGACCCTATAGTCTACCAGGCTCCTCTGTTCGTGAGGATTCTCCAGGCAAGAATGCTGGAGTGGGTTGCCACGCCCTCCTCCAGGGGATCTTTCCAACCCAGATTATCTTTCCACATCTCTTATGGCTTCTGCATTGGCAGGTGGATTCTTTACCACTAGCACGCCTATGGACGGAGGAGCCTGGCAGGCTGTAGTCCATGGGGTCGCTAAGAGTTGGATACGACTGAGCGACTTCACTTTCACTTTTCACTTTCATGCATTGGAGAAGGAAATGGCAATCCACTCCAGCGTTTTTGCCTGGAGAATCCCAGGGATGGGATTGCACAGAGTCAGACACGACTGAAGCTACTTAGCAGCAGCAGCAGCACCACCACCTTGGCAGTAGTTAATAAGACGCCCAGATATTTTTGCAAAACTTGACTTTATGATAGTTCTATGAATGTCAAATGTGAAGGATGAGTGTTTTAGTTGGTAGAAAAGAATATACCCGAATTTTCTGTTAATCCTTACTTGATTCACCATCTGTTGAGTCTAAGAATTAGTGCCTGGTTGCAATTATAACTTACATGGTGTTCAGTGCAAGATAGCAGATTAATTTTCATAATTTTTAGTTTAATTTTTCAAAATGAAATCCTAATCTCAATCATACAAACACTCCACTCCTTATTTTGAAACCCCCACCCATTAAGTGAAAGCATTTTTTAAACAAATTTTGTATGTGGCCCACTTTAATAGTCTTTATTGAATATGTTACAATATTACTTCTGTTTTATGTTTTGCTCTTTTGGCTACAAGGCATGCCTTAGCTCCCTGACCAGGGGTTGAACCCACACCCCCTGCATTGGAAGGCGAAGTTTTAACCACTGTACCACCAGGGAAGGCCCAGGTGAAAGCATTTTAAGTCATCTTTCTATCATCCCAATGATATGTGGATAAATGGACTTCCCCTACAACTTCCAGGGTGTATAAACTCCCTCCGCATCCTTAGCATTCTAAATGTGATTCTCTGCAGTGCTGAGGGAAGAGGGGAAATGTGAGAAACCCAGAAAAAAACGAAAAGGCTTTACATAATAAAGGGATTGACAGAACCGGAAAGTGTTACTGAGTGAAATATGATTTCACTTCACCTCATTGTCCCCAAGAGACCTTCAATAAAATCTACGTTTTGCATCACTGCTTTAGGGTAGGAGTTTGTTTTGCTTTGGGTTTTTAATGAGACATATGTTGACACTGGCCTTAAAGATGAATGCCAGATGGTCTGGTTACATGCTGGATACCCCATGAATCAGCCCTGCACTGAGAAGTGCTCGTCACCTACTTTATCTCTGAGATGAGCTGACATCATTTAATGAGGCAGACAGGATCACCCCATTTTATGGATGACAACTGAGGCTCACAGGTTCTGCAGGCTGCCAGGAGGAGAGTTTGCAGGATGAGTGATGGGGCCACAGTGAACCGGAAAAGATATGCCTATCCAAAGAGGAAAGGGCTTTCCCAGGTGGCAGAGTGGTAAAGAATCTGCCTGTCAATACAGGGGACACAAGAGATGTGAGGTCAAGCCCTGGGTTGGGAAGATCCCCTGGAGGAGGAAATGGCAACCGACTCCAGTAATCTTGCCTGAAAAGTCCCACAGACAGAGGAGCCTGGCGGGCTACAGTCCATGAGGTCACAAAGAATCAGACATGACTGAGCAACTGAGCACAGTATACCACACACATGCAAAGAATGCAGCCACACAGGAAAATATAGTCAGTGCAGCCAGGACTCTGAATTTTCTGGTGAAGCTGTCCCGTGGCTCTTCTTTGTCTGACTCTTTCATTTTTTATTTCCTTTTTAACTTTTATTTTTTAAGATTTTTTTGATGTGGACCATTCTTAAAGTCTTTATTGAATTTGTCACAATATTGTTTCTGTTTTATGTTTTGTATTTTTTTACCTCAAGGCATGTGGTGTCTTAGTTCCCTGACTTGGGGTCAAACCTGCACTCCCTGCATTGGAAGATGAAATCTTAACCACTGAACCACCGGGGAAGTCCCCGTCTGACTCTTTTAAACACAGAACAGAGGTATCAAATAAGTCAAGTCTGCAGTCAGTATACCTCCGTGGGCAGCCTCTCTATAACCTCCAGGTTGGGAAAATATTAAAGGTAGGTTAAGTAATAGGTTCCTGCCACTTTGGAAGATAAATTTACTTTGTGCTAATGTCAGTCCTAATAGCTTTCCCTCTCTATATTAGCAAATTCTGGGTCACAGTGTACTTACAATACATAAAAGCATGCATATATATCCAAAAAGAGAGGTTCTAGTCCCTGCTTATGTCTTTTCAGCCCTCTCCTCTTTCCACTCTTTGTTTTATTTTTTAAAATCTTTATTTATTTGGCTGTTCCAGGTCTTAGTTGCGGCATTCAGGATCTTTAGTTGCAGCATGTGGGATCTAGTTCCCTGGCCAGGGGTAGAATATAGGCCCCCTGCACTGGGAGCATGGAGTCTTAGCCACTGGACCACCAGAGAAGTCCCATCCTGTCCACTCTTTAAAGCCCTGTTAATAATCCGATAAAATAATGAAGGGAGCTTAAAGTCCGTTTCAGATGTAAATTCTTTGCAGGAAGTTGCACTATTTCCAAGGAGCAGGCAACAACCCCAGCCAGGTATTTACCCACCTACTCAAGTGTATAAGCCAATTTTCTTTTCACAGGAAGTATTCAAATGTAGTGGACTTCCCAGCTGGTTCAGTGGTAAAGAATCCACCTGCAATATAAGAGAAGCGGGTTTGAAACCTGAGTTTGGAAGATCACCTGGAGAAGGAAATGGCTACCCACTCCAGTATTCTTGCCTGGGAAATCACATGGACAGAGGAGCCTGGTGGGCTACAGTCCATGGGGTTGCAAAGGAGTTGGACATGACTTAGCGACTAAACAACAACATTCAACTGTAGCACTCCCAAGATCCAGCTGTTTCCAATAGTTCTTAATTTGTCTGTCAGCTGATACCAAAAAAAAGTTCACCATTTTTCTTATGCTTCTGCTTCCTCCAAGGACAAACGAAATAGCTACAAATTAGCCAGTTTCTCCAGATGGCAATGGCAAAGCCAAAATAGACCCCCAGGGTAACTTAGGGGCTAGACAGATGAGAAAGGAACCGATGTCTATGACAATGATTTGTGGATAGACAGTAAATTCTTTCCTGGGACATATAAATGTATGCTTTCCCCATTTTCAGTCAGAAAAACATTGAGGTCAAGGTAAGTTCAGCTTCATATAGTGAAAGCGAATCCCCAAATTGCATTTTCCAGAGAGGCCATGTGAAAAGGCACCCGGGGCCAGCACGCCGATCCAGAATTCACTGATGAAGCAGGTAACCTTGAGTAAATCACTCACCTCTTTGTGCTTCCTCTGAACCTGCCCCAGCGTGTGGAGAATAAAGGAGATGAGCTTTGGGGAGGGCCCAGCGCATTTCAGGACCTGGTGTCCATCAGGCAAAGCTAGTTCCTAGCTGGCTACTCTTACATGCATTTCTGTCTGTTTCTGGCCCTTGAGTTATGGGTTCTAATCTCTGTTGATCCACAATTTTCAAATCCATGAAAAAAAAATTTGTTTTTCTTTCCTGAGGCTGAAAGATGAGATGACTGTTCCGCCTCATCTTTAAAGGCAGCTTCCTTTGTCACATTGAGACGTTTTATCTGGTGATCAGGAGCACCTAGGCAAAAATTCCGGTTATTTTCCTGAACAGCACAGCAATCAGACTTCCAGGCAGAAGCGCGTTGAGGCGGTCCTCAGCGTCTCAGATTCATCATATTTGCTCCAACACGGAAGGACTGACAAATTAGCCAGGTTTGCATGAATTTAATCTAGTTGTGGTGCATGGGCTTTTCATTGCAGAGGCTTCTCTTGCTTCGGAGCCCAGGCTCTAGAGCCCTGGCTCAGAGTTGTGGCACACAGCCTTAGCTGCCCCGCAGCACATGGGGTCATCCTGCATCAAGGATCAAACTAGTGTCTCCTGCATTGGGAAGCAGATTCTTTACCACTGAGCAAAGAGGCTTCTTTTGCTCACTCAAGACCCATGAATTCAGTGATACAAATACCAGGAATACCGAAAAAAGAACAAAATAACAACTTTGTAAACAAATACAAAGTTTTTATTTGTGTTTAAAATAAAAACTTTGTAAATTGTTGTTGTTGAGTCATTAAGTCTTGTCGGACTCTCTGACCCCATGGTCTGCAGCACAACTGGCTTCCCTGTCCTTCACTATATCTTGGAATTTATTCAAACTCATATCCATTGAGTCAGTGATACTATCCAACCATCTCATCTTCTGTCACCTCTTTCTCCTTTTGCCTTCAATCTTTCCCAGCATCAGGGTCTTTTCCAGTGAGTTGGCTCTTCACATCAGGTGGCTAAAGTATTGGAGCTGCCATTCAGCATCAGTCCTTCCAATGAATATTCAGGACTGATTTCCTTTAGGATCGACTGGTACGATCTCCTTGGAGTAAAAGGGATTCTCAAGAGTGTTCTTCAGCACCACAGTTCAAAAGCATCAATTCTTTGGTGTTCAGCCTTCCTTACTTACTATCCAACTCTCACATCTATACATGACTCCTAGAAAAACCGTAGCTTTAACTATATGGAATTTTATTGGCAAAATGATGTCTCTGCTAAATATGTAAATAAGTAAATGTTATTTATTTATTACTGCTCATGGGGTTTTCGAGGCAAGAATACTGGAGTGGTTTGCCACTTCCTCCTCCAGTGGGAGACCCAGGTTCAATCCCTGGGCGGGGAAGATCTCCTGGAGAAGGAAATGACAACCCACTCCAATATTCTTGCCTGGAAAATCCCATGGACGAAGAAGCCTGGTGGGCTACAGTCCATGGAGTTGCAAAGAGTCGGACGCGACTGAGCGACTTCACTTTCACTTCACTTTCCGCCAGTGGGCCACGTGTGTCAGAACTCTTCACTATGAAGAGTCTTGGGTGGCTCTGCACAGAATGGCTCATAGCTTCATTGAGTTATGCAAGCCCCTTTGTCATGACAAGGCTGTGATCCATGATAAAGTAAATAAGTAATAAACATAGATATTCATATATATGTTCATATTTTAAGGACCCAGAAAAAGCAAACATAAATACAGCTATTTTCCTGTACCTCCTGCCCAGTGTTAATGTTGACTCACCCTGGGCAGTAAAGGAGCAGCAAGTTGAACTGCTGCTTGATGTCACAGTGTCATTACCACCACACAGCTGCAGTGGGCAAGGCCCACACTGTCTGGAGTCATGCATGACTTTACTGCCCAAACATAAGTGGCAGCCCTGCTAATGAATATTGGGAAAAAAACAGAAGAAACAGGAAAGGAGACTAACACTGGGGGCAAGGGGGAGGTTACTTACTTCCTAGGTGTCTCCACGTGTGACTTGCTGCTCTGCCACATGAGGGGGAACACAAGGTCAGAACTAGGTAGGGGACTCCAGGTATTCCCTCTCCTTTCTAAGCCTCAGTTCCTCATCTTTAATCGTGCTGTACGATATTGATTACATGTACTTTAAACATCCTTGATCACAAACTGTGATTCGACAAGTATGGGGTTTATCAGCAACCTACATCCTAGGGGCCACTAAGAAGTATTCGTGCCATATGTGTGCTAAGTGGCTTCAGTCGAGGCTGACTCTTTGCAACCCCATGGACTGTAGCCCACCAGGCTCCTCTGTCCATGGGATTCTCCAAGCAAAAATACTGGAGTAGGTTGTCATTTCCTCTTCCAGGGTCTCTTCCCGACCAAGGGATTGAACCTGCATCTCTTACATCTCCTGCATTGGCAGGTGGCTTCTTTACCACTAGTGCCACCTGGGAACTTGGGATGCTTTAATTATGAATACATATTCTAGGAGTAGTTGGGTAACTCCTTCAAAGTCTATACCAGAGAGTTTATTCATCAGCATAAAGGATGTTGGAAGTAAACTTGTTTGGTCAGTAAAATGAAGGCATGGTTTGGCTGGAGAAAAGGAAAAGCCCTGCCATTCTCGAATTAATAAGATGTAAGAATTTGGCCTGACCCATAACAGATCAGTTCCTGCAGAGCAGTCCCAGTGCCCCAGGCGTCATGGGTCCTCAGGCTCTGCTCTGCCAGAAGCTTGCCCCTGCCCCACCCCCCCGAATCTGGGAGCCGTGCCATTGGCTGGTCCTGCAGTGAGCCAGTTCTGCCAGAGAGCTGGAGGGCAGAGTGGCAGTGTCTTCCTCCTGTGTACTCCATGGCTCACTGCTACCCTTAGAAGTTTATATCAGCTAATGAAAGGGTGGTCTCCCTCACATGGGTTGGGTCCCCTTTAGTATTTAATAGCACCCTTTTCATTTTGCTATAACAATGGCTTCATAATTGTGCACTGATTCAAGAGCAAACAAGTCACAAGATTAGGGCTTCGCTGGTGGTCCAGTGGTTAAGAATCTGCCTTGCAATGCAGGGGACATCAGTTTAATGCCTGATCTGGAAAGCCGAGGGGTAGCTAAGCCTCTGTGCCACAACAACTGAGCCTGTGCTCTAGAGCCCGAAAGCCCCAACTTCTGAGTCCACACACTCGAGAGCCCATGCTCTGCAGCAAGAGAAGCCACCGCAATAAGAAGCCCATGCACCAAAACTGGAGAGTAGCCCCCTCTCTCTGCAGCTAGAGAAAACCCACGCACAGCAACAAAGACCCAGTGCAGCTAAATAAATAAAAAATAAGAACAAATCACAAGGTTATGGGACTTGTGCGATAGTCATTTCCATATTAATGTGAGAGCTGTCCGTTTTGGCAGCATTGGGTCATTGGAGGCCGCCATACGATGCGTGTTTCATACATTAGAATTAAGAAGATGGAAAGTTACATATATTAGAGCTGTGTGTAAGCAAATAAATCAAGCGAGGAATCATAATTATTAGATGACCAATTAAATGAAAGGACTACCCAGGCATTGTTAGTAAGACAATTAATTGTAGGTTTCTACCCATCTTTGTACATTTTGTTGCTTATGAAGATAATGCATCGATTCTCTAAGATTGGGTTAAAAGCATGTTTAATCAGATTCCGCTAAGCGTAGAATCATTATTTTTATGACTTCATGAAATGCATATTTTTACCAACCAATTTTGAAACAGCTTTTTCAAAGGTTAGAAAGGAGCTCTTATCCTTTCAGAGAGCATGCATGGAAATCAGAAGTTTAAAGAAAAATCTCATTATAAGGAGAATAATTTTGGAAAACTAACACCCAAAGCTTCCTTTGATTTGGAAAATGCTTTGAGTGGAAGTTTCTGAATAGAGAATTGAAGGATTATTTTCTTTTCTTCTAGATTTTCTCAGAGTATCTCATATCTCAACAACTACAGTGTAGATAAAGCACTTTGCGGTTTGGAGGTTTTTTTTGTTTGTTTTTGTTTTTTTGCTTTGTTGGTCTCCTCTTAAAGAAACTTCTCACAAATGTAAAAAGAGGATAAAGTCGGTTCCCTTTCATCCCTAGTGACTAAGAATATGAGTGGGTAGAATCCAAGTGTAGGCTTCTCCATGAAATTCAAAAATACTCGTGTTTCCCTTCTTGCCTGGGAACATAAAAGAGACGGTTTTAGGATAAATTAAAGGAGGCCCTATTTTAAATAGCTTTCCTTTAGGCAAGATGTAGTATGGGCTAAAAATGCAAGCAGCTTCAGAGATGACTTTAGATGCATCCCTGGGAGTCACATCTACATCCAGTGATTGAGGAGGAGCCAAAGATGCTCAGAGGACATCGCTTGCCCTTTGACACCCAGCATGGCCCCTCCCCCTGCCGACACCCAGGTTGTTCAAAGAGCCCTGTTCTGTTCTTCTGGAGCACTGGGCACATTCATCTACAATGCTCAGATATATGCAGGGATGGCGTCTTACTGAGCACTGAGTCCACTAAGCCTAGCAAAGGCTCTGATACAATAAAGTCAGATCTGAATGTTGATACCATTCCTGATTTCTTTTCCAAGTTTAGAAAGAAGTTCCCACTATTCCGTAAGGACAGAGCAGCTCCATCCTTTTATTTCGTACCTGGCCTTAGGGAGTCATTGCCTTTATTAACAAACCACCTTTATTCACAGAAAAAAATGGCAGAAAATGGAGAAGGAAATGGCAACCCACTCCAGTATTCTTGCCTTGAGAATCCCATGAACAGAGGAGCCTGGCGGGCTACAGTTCACAGGGTCGCAAAAAGTCGGACACAACTGAACAACACTTTATTCACAGAGGGAGCAAGATGGGAAGGGGCTTGGTCAAATGCTGGTTTTAAGGAATGTTCTTTCTTCTTCTCCGCCTGCAACGCTCCAGCTTCCCTAAATGGCCTGCAGCCTTGTAGTTTTCATTGCAGGCTCTCAGAAGCAGATTGTTCAGGTTGGAATCCTGGCTCCATCACACGCCCACTCCACGACCTCGGGCACGTGACTTCACGTCTTAGTGTCCATGACGCTGCCTCAGCAAAAGGAAGTTATCACTGTACCCATTTTACAAGTTTGCTGTAAGAACTAAATGAGCTCACGGTGTTTAGTGTATTATCTGACCCCTAGCAAGTGGTTATGAAGTGTGTATCTATCAGTACAGGCAAGGATATAGTGCAGTTACAAAAGAGACAAGTGGCTTAAAACAAAGTTTTATTATTCACTCATGCCATGTGCTCATACTGGTAGACAGAAGTCTGTGTTCATTGAAGCCATTCAGGAGACAAGGCTAAAAAGCAGCCACCTGTATGTCATGTACAAAGGAAAGAAAGTGACCAGTCATGCTGGTCCTTAAATCTTTCACTGGAAGTTATACATGGAAATTTGTGCATATTTCATCATCTAAATCACATCACTGCATGGCCCCACTTAGCTCCACTGAGACAGGAAGGCCCTACTTAGCTCCACACCAACACACTTAAAAGTTGAGAGAACTAAAAATATTGGGTTTCGGGGAGCTTTTCTGGCAGTTCAGTGATTGAGAGTCTGCCTGCCAAATCAGGGGATATGAGTTCAATCCCTGATCTGGAAAGATACCTCAGGACAACTAAGCCCAGGCACCATAGCTATTGAGCCTAAGTGCTCTAGAGCCCATGCTCTGCAAAAAGAGAAGCTTCTGCAATGAGAAGCCCGAGCACCATAAGTAGGGAGTGGCCCCCACTCTCCGCAACTAGAGAAAGCCTTTGTGCAGCAAAGAAGACCCAGCGCAGCCAACATAAATAAATAGTAAATTTTTTCAAAAAAGAAATATTGGGGTTTTGGTACTACTGACCACACCTTGTAGTAGCAAGCTGATATTATTATGATAGTGACTCTCATGCAATATCCCTTCAGGGTTTCACAAGCAAAAATGCAAAATGTCAGCGGTGTAAAACAGAGAGCTTGTGCCTGAAATTGACTCTCAGTCATCTGTCCAAGCCCAGCATACACTATAGCAAAGAACATTTTCTCTTCTGACTACAGTTCTATCCTCCTGCAGTATTCTTTTATACCATGCATGGTCAATAGCCAATCATTTTTTAGCAGTCTTAATGCAACATTTCATTCTTGTTTCATGACAGATGGGGAAAAAAGCTTCCAGGGAGAAAATAGAAACAAACTCCTCTTTTTTTCCTCCAAAACTTAAGAAGTAATGACATAGTGCTTAAGAAAAATAGCCCCCAGGTTCTCAATCCTGTCAACTAGCTTAATTAATGGCCCTTTTTTATTTTTCAAATCCTTTGTGGGGGTGAGAGGTGCCAGAAGCAGAGACGAGCTCTCCCCAGTTCTAAATGGTTCCCTAAATGTTTTCCAGTGATTTACGTCGCAAATAACTAAAACATACAAGGAAGCTGGTAACTTCTCATTTGATCTTTCCTGTAGAGAGGACTAGAAGGACAGGCTGCCTGGAAGACTTCAGAGACCACTAAACTGCTTTCTATTGATTTTATACTAAGATACTTTATCATTCTTGTTGCTTTAAAAGGAAATGCAATCTGTGTCAGGGTCTAAATAGACTTTCCTAGAAAACTCAGGCCTCACACTCCTACGTGAACAGATGTGGAGGATGTTTATCCGCTTTGGCAAATCAACTTTAGGGAGTTTGTTTTTGGTTTTGTGTTTTTTTTTTTTTTTTTCCCCAAGAAGCATCTTTCCTGCTTTAACATCCAGTCCCAATTGCAAAGAGCACCCACTGGAGTCTCACTTCCTGAGAGTAAACTCTCTTGGATCTGGAATTCACCTGAAAAAGCACGATGTTCAGTCCCCTTTCCGTGCGCCTAGGGACAAGTCCAGTACTTTGGCCACCTGATGCAAAGAGTTGACTCATTGGGAAAGACTCTGATGCTGGGAGGGATTGGGGGCAGGAGGAGAAGGGGACGAGAGAGGATGAGATGGCTGGATGGCATCACTGACTCAATGGACGTGAGTCTGAGTGAACTCCGGGAGTTGGTGATGGACAGGGAGGCCTGGCATGCTTCGATTCATGGGGTCGCAAAGAGTCGGACACGACTGAGCGACTGAACTGAACTGAACTGAGGGACAAGGAGGACCTGAAATGTTAGGGACTTGCTTAAGGGTGTTGAATGAGCCAGGGATAGAATCCCAGTTCAAATCCAGCCCCCTGACCCCAGTCAGAGACTCTCAGAATCTTGGAATTGGCATATGTTTAAAACCCCAGGTGTCTGTTCCTCCTCTAGGATCTCCCTTTGTAAACCACATGTCAATGCTGCTAAGTCGCTTCAGTCGTGTCCAACTCTGCATGACCCCATAGACGGCAGCCCACCAGGCTCCCCCGTCCCTGGGATTCTCCAGGCAAGAACACTGGAGTGGGTTGCCATTTCCTTCTCTAATGCATAAAAGTGAAAAGTGAAAGGGAAGTCGTTCAGTTGTGTCCGACTCTGTGCGACCCCATGGACTGCAGCCTACAAGGCTCCTCTGTCCATGGGATTTTCCAGGCAAGAGTACTGGAGTGGGGTGCCATTGTGTAAAAAGGAAGAGTCAGTTTTGACTCTTCCATACTAGATCAATTTCTTTGGCCATTTTTGTTATTATAATCATACATAATGGCCTGCCTCAGAGAATCCTGCCCCTCTGCCTGACTATTAAGCTAAAGTGCCTTTGTTCAGAATCCTGTCCACCTATCGTTGGCATGAAGAAAGAAATTAACACATCCCTTTGTCTGAGGTTTGCCATTCTAGGAGGTTCTTGCGAGATTAAATGCCTTTTTTACTTTCTTTCCTCACCTCCCCTCATCTCTGATCCATAAAGTAACCTAGCATCCGTACCCCAACAAGATGGTGATTTTGAGACGTTAGTCTGCCGTCTTCTTGGTGAGTCAGCTTTCCAAATAAAGTCATATTCCTTGCTTCAACACCTCGTCTCTCAAATTCACTGGCCTCTTGCCTGGCAAGCAAAGCAAGTTTGAACTCTGTAACAAAAGTATAATGCATTTTATTCTCCTTAACTTTCTCAATACAGCGTGCTGCTGCTGCTGCTGCTAAGTCGCTTCAGTCATGTCCGACTCTGTGTGACCCCATAGATGACAGCCCACCAGGCTCCTCTGTCCCTGGGATTCTCCAGTCAAGAATACTGGAGTGGGTTGCCTATCTTTGGCCTATTTCCTGTCTATATTTGGAATACCATATATCATGCTTTTAAGAAATTCAATAAATAGAAATTGTAACCTACAAAACTTGTAGATCACAGAAATCTTTCATTTTATAAAACAGTTCTATACAAGTAAAATCCTGAGTTCTAGTCTTGACTTTGCCATTAACTGGTATGTGTCGGTGAAAAACTCGGTCAATCATTCTTGGTTTGAGTGTCAGAATCTATTAGATGAAGGGGCTGGAATAGATAATCCTTAAAAATCCTTTGAACTGGAAATAGTTGGTGAATTGATTCCAGGAATCAAGATGTTTTACTAATGCACTTTTTAAGTTTTTCCATTTATTTTGAAATGTTTCACAGTTACAAAAAAAAAGATAAAAAGGATACTGCTGTTAGCATCCATGAAGCCACTACTCAAATTAATATCTAAAGAATTAGGAACACATCTGAAGCTCCCATTAGAACCCTCACCAACTGGGGCCAATCATCCCCTTCTTTCCAACACCCAAAAGCAACACCCACCTTGAACTTGGTGCTTCTCAAGTTTATGCATTTCTTTATTGTTTCATATTTTTATCTCCCTAAACAATGTGTACTTCTATTTTGCATGCCTTTGCTATATACGTGGAATATTTTTATATTTTTCTTTCTGCGAGTTGCTTTCAGCTTAATACTCTATTCTCAGATCTACTCTTGTTGGCACATTGACTACAGTTCATTCATTCTTATTATTGTTATTCTCTCACTAAGTTGTGCCCAGCTGTTTTCAATCCCATGGGCTGCAGCACGCCAGGCTCCTATGTTCTCCACCATTTCCTGGAATCTGCTCAAACTTATGTCCATTGACTTGGTGATGCTATCTAACCATCTCATCCTCTGCTGCCCTCATCTCCTTTTGCCTTCAGTCTTTCCCAGCATCAGGATCTTTTTCAATGTATCAACTCTTCACATCAGGTGGCCAAAGTATTGGAGCTTCATCATCAGTCCTTCCAATGAATATTCAGAGTTGATTTCCTTTAGGAATGACTGATTTATCTTCTTACTATTTAAGGGACTCTCAAAAGTCTTCTCCAACATCATAATTTGAAAGCATCAATTCTTTGGCACTCAGCCTTCTTTATAGCCCAACTCTCACATGACCACTAGAAAAACTACAGCTCTGATTATATGGACCTTTGTCAGTAAAGTGATGTCTCTGCTTTTTAGTAGGCTGTCTAGGTTTGTCATAGCTTACTACTGTAGATTATTTCACTGAATGAACATACCAAATTTACTTACACTCACTTGATAGAAACTAGGTTGTTTCTTACTTTTCACTATTGAAACAAACCTGCTGTGAAAAGTCTTTCATTGTCTACAGTACACACACGAGAGTTCTCTAAGGCATTGCATGGGATTGAAAATCTAAGGTATTTGCTCCTTTTATCCTTACGCTGTTGGTTTTTCCCATCCATGAACATGATTGATCTCTCCATTCAAAGCATTGTATCTTTGAATAATTTTACAATTTTATCCATACCTTGCTGGCATATACTAATTTATTCCTAGATACTTTAGTGTTTTGCTGCTATTGTAAATGGTTGTCGGTCTATGCCTGCATGCTCAGTGGCTTCAGTCATGTCCAACTCTTTGTGACCCTATGGACTGTAGCCCATGAGACTCCTCTGTCCATGGTGTTCTCCAGGCAAGAATACTGGAGTAGGTTGCCATACCCTCCTCCAAGGAATCTTCCTGACCCAGGGATCAAACCCACATCTGAGTCTCCTGTATTGCATGTGAATTCTTTACTCATTGAGCCACCTGTGAAGCTCTTGTCTATCTCTGCTGCTGCTAGGTCGCTTAAGTCATGTCAGACTCTGTGCGACCCACAGACAGCAGCCCACCAGGCTCCACCATCCCTGGGATTCTCCAGGCAAGAACACTGGAGTGGGTTGCCATTTCCTTCTCCAATGCATGAAAGTGAAAAATGAAAGTGAAGTCGCTCAGTCGCGTCCGACTCCTAGCGACCCCATGGACTGCAGCCTACCAGGCTCCTCCATCCATGGGATTTTCCAGGCAAGAGTACTGGAGTGGGGTGCCATTGCCTTCTCCATGTCTATCTCTAGGAAGGCAATTAATTTTTGTATACCTGTCTTATGAGTGTACATGCTGATCTCACTTATTAACTCTAACTTTTCAGTAGAGTCTTTGAAGTTGTGTATGTAGATAATCATATTATCATGACGCTTTAGTGTCTGTCTTTCTATCTTTAAACCTAGTGTCTGACAACACCAGCTTCCTAACCAGTGCCTGTTCCTCCTCCTTTCCTGTTAGCAAAATCCAAAATTATTCCCTCAGCACTGTGCCCAGCTAAAAATACTCAACCCACAAGTCTCCTTGCAGCTGGGAGAAGGGAGGTGCATCTGGTCAATAGGATGTAAATTTAAGTCCCTGAAGGTGAAGGTCTTTCTCAGTAAAAGACTACTCTTTGAGAAAGAATTCGCCTGGGGCTGCCCTTACTCCTGCCTCTGGTTCAGACATCGGGCAGCTCTTTGCATTCCCTTCTCACCTTGAGGTTTCCTGGACCAGATGGGCAATGTAAATTTGAACCTTGTACTTTTGAGCCAACAATCTGTGGAGAATTCTCTGGGCAAGCCCTTTTTTATTTAGGACAGAGCACATCATGTGCTTGCTATCTCCTTTTGATAAGAGGTACATATTTTCCCCATGATTCATAACCCTTTAAGAATCCCAAATGCACACTGGCCTTAACTCCATCTTCCCACCTTGATCAGGTCCAAGGCTTGTCTCCTGTCTCCACAGAAAACCAAGCCTCTAGGGTCCCCAAGGTTGTTAACATCTGCAACAGCCAAGACCTCAGCCCCCACACACCACTCTAGTTTTCAGCTTCTTCTTAATGCTTGGGTTTTGGAAATTTCCCTTTTTTGCAAGTTCAGTGAAGCATCTGAGAAGGGACTTGTTATACTTTGTCCCATATTTCTAGATGTTTGGTCTTGGAAGTCTTCAGATTGGAAATGGAAGAACCTCCTGCTAAGTCCATGGCTCAAGTTACAAAATTCCAACGTACGGACACCTGTTATGGAGCATGTCTGTTGCACAGCAGGAGCTACTCCTTCAGCACGTGTTTGTGTAGCACCTGCTTGTGCCAGGCACCGCTGAGGACCTGGAGCACAGAGTTGAAAAAGGCAAACCCGTTCTCTGAACTCAAGGAACGCATAATGGGAAGACACACAATGAATAAGGAAAGAAACAAGAAAACTTTAATTTTGAAATATTTGTTTACTGTCACTTGTTTATTTCTTTGGCTGTGCTGAGTCTCAGTTGTGGCACATAGGATCTTCAATCTTCGTTGTGGCATACAGGATCTTTAGTTGTGGCATGTGAACTCTTAGCTGCGACGTACGTGCTTAATCGCTCAGTTGTGTCCAACTCTTTGTCCATGGGATTATCCCAGCAGGAATATGGAGTCAGTTGCCATTTCCTCCTCCAAGGGAACTTCCTGACCCAGGGATTGAGCCCACGTCTCCTGCAGCTCCTGTATTGGCAGGTGGACTTCTCACCACTGAGCCTCCTGGGAAGCCCTTTGTTGCAACATGTGGGATCTAGTTCCCCAACCAGGTATTGAACCTGGGCTCCCTGCATTGGGAGTACAGATTCTTAGCCACTGGACCACCAGGGAAGTCCCAAGAAAACTTTAGAGAGAGATAAATGCTAGGAAGAAAATGAAAACAGAGTAATGCAAAAGAGGATTGAATGGGAAAGAACGTTAGCCAAGGTAATCTAGACGTTTGACCTGAGACCTGAGTCTAGAAACCAGCTGAGTAGAGATGTGGGTGTAAAGATTCCAGGTGAAGAGACCATTCAATGCAAAAACCCTGAGGCTGAAAAAGACACTGGCAGGTTTCTGCAAGGCTGGAGCAAAAGGGATATATTTCATCATTCTCTATTTTCTTTCTTCCCAGTGTTTCAGAGCCAATGGTGGGTACAATATATTCTTCCTGCTTAAAGAGGTGTCTAATTTAGACTAGGGATATTTGGAGATTTTCTTTTAAAGGATAAGTTCATTAGTATCAGCCAAAACATAAACAGCCTGAGTTTCCTTCATCTAATTTTTTTTAAGATAACAAAGGAGAAAAGAGAATACAAACCTTAGTATACGCAGTTATCAAAACCCACAGACAGGGTGTCACCCAGAGGAGCGCTCAGTACACAGGCCATGGGACTGCAGACAAGGTTACATTGTTTCCTGCAGATTCTTCAGTCAGGATTTGATGATGATGGTGGAAGGGAGAGATGGCTGCTGCTTGTCAATGCTGTGCTGTTTTCACTGCGGCCAATGGGAGAGAAACCTAGATGAATGCAGCCAAGCAGGAGAGGACGTGAGAGAGGAGGTGCTGTTTGAATCTTGGTGGAGGGTGAATGTTCCCAAGTTGGGAGAAGCAGAGGGTATCCCAGGAGATGGGCAAGAAGCAGGAAAGGTGTGGCCGGTTGGGGAACCAGGATTTCTGGACCCCTCGGCTCCAACACTTATGGGCTCTGTAGCCTCAGTCAGCTCTCACATCTCTGGACCTCAGTATCCAATATTCTTCTCCTCTTGGAATGGGATCTGCTTCTACTATTCTTCTGCCCCTTGGCAATCAACTTCTGATCTATTGTTCATATGCAGATGCTCAGTCATATACGACTCTTTTCGGCCCCATGGACTGTAGCCTGCCATGCTCCGCTGTCCATGGAATTTTCCAGCAAGAATACTAGAACAGATTGCCATTTCCTCCTCCAAGGAAACTTCCTGACTCAGGGATAGAACCCATGCCTCCTGCATCTCCTGCATTGGCAGGTGGACTCCTTACCACTCAGCCACCAGGGAAGCCCTCTGACCTGTCAGCACATGTCAGTTTCCTCAAGTGAGGGAATCGTGAGAAGGTCTTCCTCACACGGGGCTTTGCCATTAGCATGAAATGAGATCATTACCATAATGCCAGACATTGATTTCTAAATAAACCTTTGCCAATATCACTACATGTCAAGGGTTCATAAAATGTTCATTGGGGAGAGGCCAGTGTTGAGACTGAGAAGATGGGGTGGTGCCTCACTCTATGGGGCAAAGGGGCCATGTAAGAGGTTGGCATCCTGACCGAGTGCTAGCTTGCCTTCTCTCTCTGTCTGGCTCTCTCTCAGCACCCTCTCCTGCTTATCCAGACACAACCCTGGGATCAGAAATTCCTTAGCTAGGCAGACCCTCAATCTGAGCGGATGGTGCCTCCTTCCCCTGCCCAGTTCTCTGGAACCAACCTCTCTCCAGCTGTCTCCAGCTAGGGTGCTGCCTCCACTCTGTCCAGCAATGCCTCTTTTACAAACTCCATCCTTTCCTGCCCCCCCACCCCATGCCACTGCAACCTCAATTCTCACAAAGCATTCCCTCCCCCATCATTTCTGCTTTGTTCACACTTCCCTGCTCCCCAGAAATATTACTTTATCCAGCGAGTGTGCTGGTTGTAAATTGAAATGCAAATAGATCAACATAAATCTGAATGTCCATTTACATTAAATATATTATGAATATAAAAAGCTAAGGCCCCATGGGTCTCAACTCCATTAGCCCTATTACTCTTCCACCCCTGGGCAATCAGCTTCGGACCCATCACCAAGTCAGTATCCACAAAACTCACATAGGCGCTGTCACAGACATACACAGGTTCCACCTGCACTTCTAATTACAGCAGGAGGCCCACAGTGAAGATGGTCCTCCTCCACTTCCTTAGCATAAGGAACAATTACTGATGTGTCGTCCCCCTTGTAAGACTTTGCACAGCACTCTAGGATGGGAGGAATCAAATTTAACCCCTGTAGAGGATTCAGGGCATCTCTATTTATGCAGCTAGGCCTGGCACAAATCTAATATTCTGTAAATATGCTAAGCTCTGCGCAATTTGTCCGCGCACCGCGCCTTGTACAGAGACGCTCAATAAAATATCTGTTGGCTGGTTGGCTACAAATAACAAAGCACCATGAGAGCAACTCTTATCTGCTCTGGGGGTTCATTCCTTTCTAGGTCAAGGCCTTCAATATGTTAATAGCAGCCTGGGTTGAGTGAGTCAGCAGTGGGGGCCGTTAGGAGGGAGGGATTCTCAGGTTGGTGGCATCTAAGCCGCGCAGCCTGGTCCTTACGCTCAAACCCCAGCATAAACAGCAAAGGCCTTCACTAGCCATGTTTAACCACAGGGAGGAAAGTGCAGGTATAATCCACCCAGAGATTAGGAAAAGGATTAAAAAGCTACCTGGATCCTTCTCATCGCTCCTCTGCCCCCATGGGGCATCGATACCATATTCTCTTCTCTGCTCATTATTGTCAGAGAACATGAAGAAGAGTCTCTCTCCCTCTCTTTCTAAATGCCTCCATTTGTTAGAGTACCCCTAACCAAGATTCTTGGGACTGGGTTCAAAGCTGAGAATCTGAATTATTCATTTGGTGCCCCTAAAATATAATTTATTCTTTATAAATAAAGAGTAAATTTTATAAATATAGATGGTTTCCCCAGTGGCTCAGCCAAAAATAATCCATCTGCAGTGCAGGAGATGCAGGTTTGATCCCTGGGTCGGGAAGATCCCCTGGAGGAGGGCATGGCAACCCACTCCAGTATTCTGGAAAATCCAATGGACAGAGGAGCCTGGCAGGCTATAGTCCATAGGGTCGCAAAGAGTCAGACATGACTGAGCCACTGAGCACAGCATGCACACACACACAAATACAAATGGTTCAGAATGCTTTCAGTCTGAGAAGCAAAGGTTTCTCAAAGTGAACAGCATTTCTCTCTTTGTCATCACTCTCTGGCACACTATTACCATTTCACTTGGGAGAAGACCCTGGGTGGTGGTTCACTCCTGTTACAGAAGGAGTGGGCTGGGCGAGCAGAAGGCCCCCTGCAGAGAGGGGACCAGGCAGGAGCACTGGGAGCCACCTGCTGGGACCCACACCCCATCTCTGCCCTCTGCACCCACTGCCTCCCCTTCTGGCAACTGGCTGCTCTGGTTTCCAATGGCAAAGGATGCCAACCTGAAGTGACAACTTGGCGGTTGCCAGGGCAACCACTCCTTGTGTTTTCTGGTGGAAACTGTGGTCATTGGTGCATAGCAGCTGGGTTGGTGGGAACCAGGGACATGTTCAAAGAGGAGTTCCCTCCTCCCATCACAGAAGCTGGAGGAGAGCTCCAAGAATGCCTCCGTGAAAGACTGGGCATGAGCATTCCAAGGGAGGCAGCAGAACTAGAAAAGCTGGGCAAGAGAGAATAATAGTAATAAAATACAAGCAAGAGGAATTTCAATGATTATGCCTCTAAAAATGTATTATCTAATTTAATGTTCAGTAGGAGGTCACCGATTCACATGGCCTTGCAGTTAGTCTGGGAAAGAAAGTGAGCACCCAGGCTAATGTGAGGCCATAAAGCCAGTAGAGCCAGGGGGATGCTGGAGGCACCTGTGTCCCATCAGAGAGGAAGCCAAGGTCCTCTGGTTGTGCCCACTGGACCACAGACCCATTACAGAGATGAGAAAACTGAGGTGCAGATATTGCAGGAAAGGGGACCCCTTGCAGAGCCAGAGAGTGGGCTCTTGTGTGACCCTTGGAGATGAGTTGAATCCAGGAGGACTGCTCCGCCACGTGGCTCACAGTTCCAGGTTTTACGGTAACTGGGTGTGTTTCAGGTTGCTTCTGGTCAATCCCTCTGACTCAGGGTCCTTCCTGGTGACGAGGGCGTCACTCAGCCGTGAGGGATTCCAGTGAGGAGGACTCTGGGAAGTTGGTAGGACATAGGGACTGGCGTCTCCTCTCTCCTTTTGACCTTTCCTGAATTCTTCTGGATGCTGGTAGCTTGTTCCACATTCCTTACCAGGACCTCTTGTTGAAGATAACTCACGCAAGTGGTTACTATCAGGCCTGGCCAAGGTTTGCAGTTTTAATCAGCGGTTCCTCTAACACAGAGACACATCTTCCAGTTTTCCAAGAGAAGTTGGAAATACAGATTTTTATATGTAATTTTGTGATTATTTTTCTTTTTTTGTAATTGAAGTATAACTATGTAATCTCCTAATTCTAAAAAGTTAGTACATGCATGGTCAGTCTCTTCAATCATGTCTGACTCTGCAACCCTACGGACTGTAGCCCACCAGGCTCCTCTGTCCATGGGGTTTCTCTAGACAAGAATACTGCTGCTGCTGCTGCTGCTGCTGCTGCTGCTAAGTCACTTCAGTCGTATCTGACTCTGTGTGACCCCATAGACGGCAGCCCACAAGGCCCCGCCGTCCCTGGGATTCTCCAGGCAAGAACACTGGAATGGGCTGCCATTTCCTCCTCCAATGCATGAAAGTGAAAAGTGAAAGTGAAGTCGCTCAGTCGTGTCTGACTCCTAGCGATCCCATGGACTGCAGCCTACCAGGCTCCTCCATCCATGGAATTTTCCAGGCAAGAGTACTGGAGTGGGTTGCCATTGCCTTCTCCGAGACAAGAATACTAGAGTGTACCTATGGCTGATTCTTGTTGGTGTTTGACAGAAAACAACAAAATTCTGTAAAGTAATTATCCTTCAATTAAAAAATAAATAAAGTGGCCAAAAAAAAAATTTTAAGGTAAAAAAAAGAATACTAAAGTGGGTTGCCATGCCCTCTTCCAGGAGCTCTTCCTGATCCAGGGATTGAACCCAGGTCTTTTATGTCTCCTGCATTGGCAAGCAGGTTCTTTACCACTAGTACCACCTGTGAAGCCCAGAAAGGTTAGTAACTAATTCAAAAACCAAGTTCAAATCAATGCAAGAAGAGGTCAATATGTCAGTGGGTCAAGGCCCATCCTTGGGCCATTCCTTAGTCCCAGTTTGTAACCTTGGTCTTAAAACTCCATGAGGGAGAGGGCATGACTTCCATGTTCCAGACTGGGATATTCAGTCTCTAAGTGCTCATGTAGCTGACCCAGGGCCATATGACTACTGAAGTCTCCCCACTGGTGTTCAGCAGGCAGGTTTACCTGGGCCACATGGATTTTCAGAAACCCCTCTCCTTGGCTTGGAGCTCCAAAGTCCACAGCTTGGCTCTACTGTTCCTCTGCAGTGGTGGACAACTGAAATCCAAACACCATCTCAAAAACACTGGGCTGACCAGTAGCTCTCGGGCTCAGTGAACTCACCCAGCAGAGCTCTTTCAAGTGACCAATCCCTGGGTCCCACCTCTAGAATTCTGATTTGATCATCTGGAATGGTCCTAGGCACTGGTATTTTTCTTTGAAAAAAGATAAAACCTTCTCCCTGTGATTCTAATGTATATCCAGGGAGTGACCACCACTGGACCAGCCCCTTGCTTAAGTATCAAATTCTGGGAATAAGAGGAGGCAGAAGAGTAGTTAGGAGGAAGGGTATTGGAGCCAAACAGTCTTGGATTCAAGTCCCAGAGCCACTGCTTCCCAGCTGAGAAAATTTGGGGGAATCAGTTCACCTTCTGGGCCTCAGTGTCCTCATCTCTATAATGGGGATCACAATAAACACTGCACTCAGTTCTCATGAAGAATTAACATGATGGTGTGTGGGAATGAAGTGGTACCTGGCACATGCTGCATTCAGTAAAAGTCAGCCTTCAGCTAGCACAGATGTCAGCCATAGTCACATAGATATACAGGCAAACAGCAGTGAACCTGGGCAAAATTTTGTTGCTGTTACTCAGTCACTAAGTCCTGTCCAATCCTTTGCAACCCCATGGACTGCAGCGCACCAGGCTTCCCTGTCCAACACTGTCTTCTGGAGTTTGCTCAAACTCCATTGAGTCCACTGAGTCGGTGATGCCATCCACCCATCGCATCCTCTGTTGCCCTCCTTCTCCTGCCCTCAATCTTTCCCAGCATCAAGATCTTTTCCAAGAGTTAGCTCTTCACATCAGGTGGCCAAAGTTTTGGAGCTTCAGTTTCACATCAGTTCTTCCAATGAATATTTAGAGTTGATTTCCTCTAGGATCGACTGGTTTGATCTCCTTGTTGTCCAAGGGACGCTTAAGAGTCTTCTCCAGTGCCACAGTTTGAAAGGATCAATTTTTTGGTGCTCAGCCTTCCCTATTTCCAACTCTCATATCCATCCATGACTAATGGAAGCACCATAGCTTTGACTACATGGACCTTTGTCAGCAAAGTAATGTCTCTGTTTTTTTATATGCTGTATAGTTTTGTCATAGCTTTTCTTCCAAGAAGCAAGCATCTTTTAATTTCATGGTTGCAGTCACTGTCTACAGTGATTTTGGAGCCAAAGAAGAAAAAAAATCTATCACCGTTTCCATTTTTTCCCTAATCGATTTGCTGTGAGGTGATGGGACCAGATGATCTTAGCTTTTTGAATGTTGGGTTTTAAGCCAGCTTTTTTACTCTCCTCTTTCACCCTCATCAAGAGGCTCTTTAGTTCCTCTTTGCTTTCTGCCGTTAGAGTGAGATGATCTGCATATCTGAGCAGAGTTTGGGAGGCTTGAATTGCAGGCACACACACCTAATGTCAGTTCACAGCTGAGCCCCAGATGGCCCTGAACCCATTCCCAGATGAATCTCCTCATGGGAGAAACCACCCTTCCTGGGGAATGTCTTAAACTCTTACTCTTAATTTCCCTCTCCTTCAAGCCAAGTGAAGAAGAATCTGCAGGATCAGCTGACCCACATATGTGTCCCCACTGAAACTTTCAGCAGCCAAGTCCACTCCACCACCAGCATCCTCCTAACTCTTATAATAGATATGCTCTGAAGGAGACAAAGCCCATTTAGAGGAAAGCACCTTAGGAACATTAACTAGGTACTCACATCTCTAGAAAGATCTGTGTAGTGGAGTGCATGTTTTCATGAACAGTACTCTTCTAAAGTTATGTTAAAACTACTCTCTCTTGTCTAAATAGATTCCTCTGGTAGAAACCCCCTCCTGCTTTCCCAAGCCCTCTAAGTAAGCTTTGGCTAGGATAACAAGTCATTCTTAGTGGTCAATGATTTGTACATAAGCACTGAGTCACAAGTGAATTGAAAGTGAAAGTCACTCAGTCGTGTCCAACTCTTTGTGACCCCATGAACAATACAGTCCATGGACTTCTCCAGGCCAGAATACTAGAGTTGGTAGCCTTTCCCTTCTCCAGGGAATCTTCCCAACCCAGGGATCAAACCCAGATCTCCCACAATGCAGGTGGATTCTCTACCAGCTGAGCCACAAGGGAAGCCCAAGAATACTGGAATGGATAGCCTATCCCTTCTCCAGCGGATCTTCCCGACCCAGGAATTGAACCAGGATCTCCTGCATTGCAGGTGGATTCTTTACCAACTGAGGTATCAGGGAAGCCCCAAAACAGTCCACAACTGCACATACCAAAGTGTTGCTTCTTTGAATACATTTAATGGGAAAGACCAGCTCCCCTGGCCTCTAATTCTGCTACAGTGAGAATTCCTTAGCTCTTTTTAGGGATTATATTGATTTCAAAGAATAAGCTGTTAATAGTTATAGCCAGGGAGGGTCTGTCATCAAGCATGTTCCAATAGTTTTGGGTTGAGGTCTCTGACCCACGGTCAGAACTGACAAGTGCAGTTTCGTTGTGTGGATGGACTCCCCTTTCTGATTAGTGGTTGAATGGGGCATGGAGCTTGCATGGCAAATCTGCTTTGCCCAAAGCTTCACAAAAGGGAAACCTTGGAACCTACACATTTGAGCCAAGAACACCCGGGACTTAGTCTTTCGACAACAGCAGTGTATTAATAGAACAACAAAAAGGATCATTTAGCAATCACTGGTAAGTGATTTGCCATTGACATGTTTGCCAAAAAAGATATAAATAAAGATCTCCACTCTCCCTGCAGTTGTGGTGGGGAAGGCCTCCACTCCTAATAATGCTATTTTCTCTCTCTTTTGTGTCCAACTCTTTGCGACCCCATGGACTGTAGCCTACAAGGCTCCTCTGTCCATGGAATTTTCCAGGCAAGAGTACTGGAGTGGGTTGCCATTTCCTTCTCCAATAATGCTATAGGAAGTAGCTGTACTTCGGGAATGACAATGAATCTACATTAAAGATGTTTTACAACTGGGAATATTTTCCAACATCCCTGACATCTAAATGCTATGTAGGAAAGTTGGGTTTGCAAGTTCAATGGAGAAGAAAAGGGGTTCCCAGGGCATTTTACCATCATTTGCTTTATTTTTATCTTTTTGGCTGCATGGTGTCTTAGTTATGCCATGCAAGCTTCTCTCTAGCTGTGACTCATGGGCTCAGTAGCCCTGAGATATGTGGGATTCTAGTTCCCCAACCAGAGATTGAACCCACGTCCTCTGAATTACAAGGTGGATTCTTAACCGCTGGATCACCAGAGAAGTCCCCAGTCATTTTCTTTACTTTATAAAGTTGGCTAGGTGTGCAAGGGCAGATAGCCCAGCCACCAGACAATAGAGCTCTACTGAATTCTGCCTGGTGATCAGCTCTAGGCATGCCAGGGACCATGAATGTCTGGTTCACTCCTGAATCTGCTGGGTTTTACACAAGGTCAGACACATAGTAGGTTCCCCATCTGTGTTTGCTGACCATCTAGACAAGTGACCTGGGTATTTGTACAAAGCAGTGGTGAGGGTAATGGGCTTGCCTCGTACTTCTGAGGCATCACACCAGAGAGATTGGAAAGTCACCAGAAACCAAGATTCAGGTGACCTCTGAACAATGTGGCTGCAAAGACAATATCAGAGAGCAACTTGTGTGCATGCATGAAGCAATGTTACCTGTGGTATCAATACTCCAACCACTAAGAAGGAGTATTGGCACTGCAGAAACTGACAAATGCCATAGGTCACAGCATTTTTTGTGCAGAAAGGAGGTTGTTAAACATTTATGTGTGCTCATGCTCAGCCATTCAGTCATGTCCAACTCTTTGCAACGCTATGGCCTGTAGCCTGCCAGGCTCCTCTGTCATGGGATTTTCCAGGCAAGAGACCTGGAGTGGGTTGCTATTTCCTTCTGCAAGTGGTCTTCTTGACCCAGAGATTGAGCCTGAGTTTCCTGTGCCTCCTGTCTTGGCAGATGGATTCTTCACCACTGAGTCACCTGGGAATACCATTAATTTGGATGTACATGAAAATTAAAATTTTTGTATGGGGGTGTGAAGCTAAATCTTTCAAACCTCAAACCAATCGACTGAGAGTAAATTTCTCTCCTCTTTCTTTTCATACCCATGAAAGACCAGAAAGTTTTTTCTCCAGGACGTTTTTCTCAATTTACATTCTTTTTTACCCAAAATGATAGTAGCTCCTTGTCAGATAAGTAACTGTGCACAGAAGAGTTTCTGTCTATATCTTCCTACTATAATTACCTTGGCAAACAGTTGACCTTGAGTCTCTTGGCTCCTAGTGTCCCTATCTCTGAGACAATGAGATTACATGAGCTTCCACAGCCCACTTGTCTCTGATATTCTGAATCCTGATTCTACTAATAGGTAGCTCTTAGTGCCAAGTTCTAAATAGTCCTAAGGATCTTTACATGGCTGATCTGCACAGTCTTAAAAGAGAGTTTGCCATCAAATTCAGAAAGCCATAAATGATAAGTCATTGGAAAACTGAAAGAACGCATTTTGTGCCCAAGAGCCACAGATGGGAATATGGCGGGGGAGGGTAAATCAGTATGGATCTTAATTTAGCCCCAACACCTGGCAATAGCAATCATTTTCTAAACTGGAACAATATGGGAGACACCTGCATTGACCCCAATCTTTTGCATTCATTAAATGAAGCTATTTTTAAAGTTTTTGTGTGAAAAGTGAAAGTGAAATTCGCTCAGCTGTGTCCGACTTTTTGTGACCCATACAAATACAGTCCATGGAATTCTCTATGCCAGAATACTGGAGTCGGGTAACCTTTTCCTTCTCCAGGGGATCTTCCTAACCCAGGGATCAAATCCAGGTGTTCCACATTTCAGGCAGATTCTTTACCAGCTGAGCTACAAGGAAAGTCCAAGAATACTGGAGTGGGGAGCCTCTCCCTTTTCCAGTGGATCTTCCTGACCCAGGAATCTAACTGGAGTCTTCTGCATTGCAGGCAGATTCTTTACCAACTGAACATCAGGGAAGCCCCAAAGTTTTTGTGTACCCCAACTACCTAATTGGATACCAGTTGGAGGGAAAATCTTTGAAATCACTGGATCAAAGATCAAGAATATGTGTCCAAAGGTGCTGGATACATGATACAAAAGAGTGAAATAGTCCAGGTGTCAGAGAAGCTGACGTAGACACATTTTTTATTATTAAATGTATTTATAAACTAGTGGTTACCAGCAGGGAGAGGGAAGAGTGAGGGGAAAGACAGGAATTGGGGATTATGAGGTACAAGCTACTAGCATAAAATAAGTAAGCTATAAGGATATATTTTACATCACAGGGAATATAGCCATATTTTATAATAATAAAAAAATATATATATAAATAAGCACAGAGGATAGTCTTTCATGTCACAAAAAAGTTTAGCCTTTGCCATTTTTTTCTTGATAAATGTGGTTATCTTGGTCTGTTTTCCTACTTTTCATAAGACAAGGACACAACTATTTCCTACCATAAGATAAGGACAAGCTTGGTGAGGCTTGTCACGTGACAGCTGACCTAGGTGAGGACCATAATGAAGAAGGGAGCTTTCTCAGCTGGAGAGAAAGCCATTGCTCAGTGCCAGCTGACAGTGGCCGTGAGGGGATGGGCCCAGTGTCTGCAGCCGGATCTCAAAGGTTTTCAAAGCACACTGGGGGCCAAATAAAACAAGTCTATGAGGTACAATAACTCTCTCCCCAACTCAGACACCCAATTTTTCATCCTCTACCCTAGATCGTGAGATCCATGAAGGTAGGCAGTTACTTTGCACTTTTTTTCCTTTGGCTGTGTTGGGTCTTTAGCATGTGGGATCTTCAATATGCCATGCAAGCTCTTAGTTACAGCACATGGGATCTGGTTCCCTGACCAGGTATCAAACTTGAGCCCCCTGCATTGGGAGTTCAGAGTCTTAACCACTGGTCCACCCAGCAAGTCCTTTGACATCTTATTAATGGCTATGTCCCTGCCACAGAGTCTGGCTTTCAGTAAACAGTCGAAGACTGGTTGACTCCAGAATAAGAAACCAGTAAGTCTGCTAATAATAGAACTTGACCTTCATCAATGCCCTGCATTGGAACAGCGCAAACAACTTTGCAAATTTAACTTGTGCTGACGTGAGCACCACCAAACCCTGGTGTCAAGGAGAGGGGAGAGTCTTCCCAGTTCCACCGCCACTCTCGTGATGACACACTGACAGCAGAAATGACAAATCCGGTCTCATTTTTGAGTTCTGAAGCTTTGTGTCAACATAAAGCAATGACAACCTGTGCTCAGGTAGCCTGGAGGTGGGTGCCAGACATTCTGCAGGGAGGGTCCAGCTCTTCACATTGAATTGGAGGACTTGTGATCAGTTGTCTTCAGGAGCAATTCCACAGCAGAAGTGGTATTTTATCATTATGTTATGTGTGTTGTGTGTGTGCATGCTCAGTCGTGTCTGACTTTTTGCAACCCCATGGACTGTAGCCTGCCAGGCTCCTCTGTCCTTGAAAATTTCCAGGCAAGAGTACTGGAGTGATATGGCAGAAACCAACACAATATTGGGAAGCAATCATCTGCCAATTAAAAATAAATTGATTAAAAACAAATTTTAAAAACATTTAGCACAGTGCCTGATTTGCAAGAAACACAATACATGATTTTTTTTTAAGAAATACATAAATAAAGAGTACTGGAGTGGGTTGCCATTTCCTCCTCCAGGGGATCTTCCTTCCTTCCCGGGGATCAAACCCATATCTCTTGGTCCTCCTGCACTGGCAGGTGGATTCTTTACCACTGCACCACCTGGGAATCCCCATTATGTTATACTAGGCACCAAAATGAGCCACCATGAGACAATTCAAAAGGCAAACAGATCTGCAGAGCACAGCTCCAGGTGCCAGTAATGCGTATGCTTCAGGAGCAACCCAACCTCCCAAGAGGCATGTACACAGCGTCCTTTCTGTTTTTACTGCTTGTCACTCATTTGCCATCAAGGAGCTTAGCAAGGATTAATGTTTATTTAGAGATCTTAGGATGAGCCATCCATTGTGATAAATACAAATTGGGGGTACTGAGAGAATTTTAAAATGCATTCTTAGCTGGGCTTCATTTAGTTTCTTGTTCCTGTCAAACATGGAGCCATGCCTTGTTTCTAGGTCAGCTGTTTGGGAGAAAGTCATGGAGCCTCCATCTTTGGCATAAAAAGACATCAGGTTCACACAGTAGCATGTGGACTTTGGAGTGTGTGCATACAGGAGGACCTGTTTCCTGCTCCTGCTAGAACCTGGGCTTCTTGACAGCTCTCATCCACAGTTCTCTGTGCTCCAGCAACTAGACCAGCATATGGTCCAAAGCAAGCCGTCCTGGTTAAGGATCTTTTCATTTCACAGAACAGAAATCCACTCAAAGTAGCTTAAGATAAAAGTGGGGCTTTAAAAGCATCCAAAGTCCCATGCGGAGGAGGGGCTCAGGACTCTCTTCTTTCTTCTTTCCTCCCACTTCTCATTTTTCCTTTTCTCCTCCCACCTCCTCTCTGCCTCCTCTGCCTTCTCATCTCACCCAGGTCGAAAATGGTTGCTCCAGTTCCAATGAGATGTGATCCAAGGATACAGGATCTTTTAGCTCAGGCATCCTCTATTAACTGGAACTGCTTTTTCTATCTCTTGGTTTAAAAGGAATCTGATTGGTCCAAGCCAGTCCCTCAGGTTTCATCTTCCAATCAGCTAAGCTGGACCTGAGGAGAGAGTAGCAGAGATGTCGGATGGGTAAGGTGGGCCCTTCTGGGGCTAAAAGTAAAAGAAGGAAGTATATCTGTTTTAGGTGTTTGACAGTAAATGCATGATGGGCGAATCAGCTCACCAATCACAGAGTCCTTCCTCCTAACAAATAGAGGAACAGAAATAAACAACTGGAAATGAGTTAGTGACATCCCTGTCCTGGGAAAGGCAGGTCTCACAGTCCGTCCTGCAAGACAACTAAGTTCTACCCTCAGAGCAGGTGACACTGGACCCTTTGGAAAGACTGAGCTATAGCTGCTCCACCTTTAAAATGAGAATAGAATTACCTGCCTCACAGGGTAGTTGTGAAAATTATAAGAGGTCAGTAGCAGAAGAGACTACACAATGACAAAGTCAGGAGTCCAGGCCCAAGGCCAGGGCCTCCAAACCTTGCCACTGAGGGCTCAGAAAGCACAACTTTCATGAAGTTCAGTCATTGCTATTTGAAGGTGAACCTCCTACCCCGACCCCAGGAAGTAATACTGTTCAGTCACAGGAGTCGAAACACCTGAAGTCAAGTTCCAGACCTGCTTGCCACTCCTGTGTGACCTCAACAATGTCACACACCCTCTCCAAGCCCCTGTTTTGTCACAAGTAATAGGGAGAAGTGGAAGAGAACCAGAGATACCCACCAATCAAAGAAACACACTCATTCAGTTTTAATTGCTGAGGAGCAGAATTAGAAAATATAAATCAATACAGTGAGTTTTTCATAGGGCCTAGTTTATTCAGTTCAAAGGACTATACATTATTCTGAGGTTGTGTGTGTATGTGTGTGTGCACTCAGTCATGACCACCCTTTATGACCCCATGGACTGTAGCCTGCCAGGCGCCTCTGTCCATGGAGTTTTCCAGGCAAGAATACTGGAGTGGGTTGCCATTTCCTTCTCCAGGGGATCTTCCCGACCCAGGGATCAAACTCTCATCTCTTGCATCTCCTGCATTGACAGATGGATTCATTACCACTAGTGCCACCTGAGAAGCCCTCCCTACTCTTTTTGTGTTTAATTGGCCTTTCTTTAGTGATGGTGAAGGTAGTACTTTGTTTTAACACTCCTGTTGTCTCTCTTGATGAAATCGGAGGCTGGCAACTCCGTGTCCATCCTCTGTTTATTTTTATTGGTCTGTGAAATCCCTAAGTATGGCAATTAGGGGATGAGATGACCTCTATAGACCTTTTAAGCTCTGACAAGATTTGATTATTTTCTTTTTTAAGTCTCTGTTGAATATGTCACAATATTGCTTCTATTTTATATTTTGTTTTTTTGGCTGGGATGTATGTGGGATCTTAGTTCCCCAACCAGGGATTGAACCCACACCTCCTGCACTGGAAGATGAAGTCTTAGCCAGGACCACCAGGGAAGATCCTTGAGAGGATCTGATTCTAAGGGAGGCATAAGAATGCACAGACCTGGGAGCCAGACAACCTGGGCTCAAAGTCTGACCCCAACACTTAGAACCCTATGACTGTGGGCAAATTATTTATCCTCCTTGTTTCTCATCTAAAAATGGGAATAATAACACTACCCACCTGACAGTGTTGCTGTAAGGATTAAACACGTTCGAAGATACAAACTGCTTTGGGCTGTGCCCAGCACAAATAAAGTGCTCGCTGAGTAACCATAGCAAAGATAATGGGAAGGAGATGGGGGAAGAGAAGCAAGGAGAAAAGGGGAGAAGAAGAACAGAAAGCTCCTCTCCTCTCTGAGTCCTGCTGGCAGTCACACTGGAGTGGGGGATCACTTGGTTCCATTAGCATTATCAACATTTATGGGAAAAAGTCTCCAACGATGTTAGCTGCCCAGTGGTGGCCAAACCATGGATTGGCTGCCCTTGAATCAGGTGTCCCTGACATCCAATCAGCTGCAGCAGGGGGCGTGGTCAAATCCTAGAGTGGTGTCAAAACCCCAAATGAAATGGGAATGCTCCAGAAAGGGTACCACTCGAGTTTACCAAAATCTTTTAGGTAATGGCACAGCTAATAAGAGCTGAAAGGGTGAGAAAAAGCCTTTGAAGGGGACCAAAAGGGACACAAAAGGTCCAGGGTGGAGGGGGGGAAAAATGAAAGAAATCATGATTGGGAGGCTTATTTTATAGCACTGTCTTAATTGGCTACTTTGGGGTCAGGTGCTCAGTTCAGTACATTTCAGTTGCTTACTTGTGTCTGACTCTTTGCAACCCCGTGGACTGCAGCACACGTTTCCGTGTGCATCACCAACTCCTGGAGCTTTCTCAAACTCATGTCCATCAAGTCAGTGATGCCATCCAACCATCTGTCGTCCCCTTCTCCTCCCACCTTCAATCATTCCCAGCATCAGGGTCTTTTCCAATGAGTCAGTTTTTCACATCAAGTGGCCAAAGTATTGGAATTTCAGCTTCAGCATCAGTCCTTCCAATGAATTCTCACGGTTGATTTCCTTTAGGATTGACTGGTTTGATCTCCTTGAGTTCCAAGGGACTCTCAAGAGTCTTCTCCAACACCACAGTTCAAAGGCATCAATTCTTCAGCATTCAACTTTCTTTATTTTTTTTTAAATTTTATTTTCTTTCCAAACTTTACATAATTGTATTAGTTTTGCCAAATATCGAAATGAATCCACCACAGGTATACATGTGCTCCCCATCCCGAACCCTCCTCCCTCCTCCCTCCCCATACCATCCCTCTGGGTCGTCCCAGTGCACTAGCCCCAAGCATCCAGTATCGTGCATCGAACCTGGACTGGCAACTCATTTCTTACGTGATATTTTACATGTTTCAATGTCATTCTCCCAAATCTTCCCACCCTCTCCCTCTCCCACAGAGTCCATAAGACTGTTCTATACATCAGTGTCTCTTTTGCTGTCTCGTACACCGGGTTATTGTTACCATCTTTCTAAATTCCATATATATGTGTTAGTATACTGTATTTATGTTTTTCCTTCTGGCTTACTTCACTCTGTATAATAGGCTCCAGTTTCATCCACCTCATTAGAACTGATTCAAATGTATTCTTTTTAATGGCTGAGTAATACTCCATTGTGTATATGTATAGTCCAACTCTCACATCCATACAAGACTACTGGAAAAACCATAGCTTTGACTAGATGGACCTTTGTTGGCAAAGTGATGTCTTTACTTTTTAATATGCTGTCTAGGTTGGTCATAGCTTTTCTTCCAAGGAGCAAGTGTCTTTTAGTTTCATGGCTGCAGTCACCATATGCAGTGATTTTGGAGCCCAAGAAAATAAAGTCTCTCACTGTTTTCATTGTTTCCCTGTCTATTTGCCATGAAGTGATGGGACCAGATGCCATGGTCTTAGTTTTCTTAATGTTGAGTTTTAAGCCAACTTTTTCACTCTCCTCTTTCACTTTCATCAAGAGGGTCTGTAGTTCTTCTTCACTTTCTGCCATAAGGGTGGTGTCATCTGCATATCTGAGGTTATTGATATTTCTCCTAGCAATCTTGATTCCAGCTTGCTCTTCATCCAGCCTGGCATTTCACATGATATACTCTGCATTGAAGTTAAATAAGTAGGGTGACAATATACAGCCTTGATGTACTCCTTTCCCAATTTGGAACCAGTTAGTCTGTTGTTCCATGTCCAGTTCTAACTGTTGCTTCTTGACCTGCATACAGATTTCTCAGGAGGCAGGTCAGGTGGTCTGGTATTCCCATCTCTTGAATAATTTTCCACTGTTTGTGGTGATCCACACAAAGGCTTTGGGGTAGTCAATAAAGCAGAAGTAGATGTTTTTCTGGAACTCTCTTGCTTGATGATCCAGTGGATATTGGCTATTTGATCTCTGGTTCCTCTGCCTTTTCTAAATCTATCTGAAAGTTCACAGTTCACATACTGTTGAAGCCTGGCTTGGAGAATTTTGAACATTACTTTGCTAGTGTGTGAGATGAGTGCAATTGTGCGGTGATTTGAACATTCTTTGGCGTTGCCTTTCTTTGGAATTGGAATGAAAACTGACCTTTTCCAGTCCTGTGGCCACTATTTAGTTTTCCAAATTTGCTGGAGCATTGAGTTCAGTGCTTTCACAGCATCATCTTTTAGGATTTGAAATAGCTCAACTGGAATTCCATCACCTCCACTAGTTTTTTTCATAGTGAGGCTTCCTAAGGTCCACCTGACTTCTAACTCCAGGATGTCTGGCTCTAGGTGAGTGATCACACCATTGCAGTTATCTGGGTCATGAAGATCTGTTTTGTACAGTTCTTCTGTGTATTCTTGCCACCTCTTAATATCTTCTGCTTCTGTTTTGTCCATACCATTTCTGTCCTTTATTGTGCTTATCTTTGCATGAAATGTTCCCTTGGTATCTCTAATTTTCTTGAAGAGATCTCTAGTCTTTCTCATTCTATTGTTTTCCTCTATTTCTTTGTATTGATCACTGAGGAAGGCTTTCTTATCTCTCCTTGTGAGGTGCTCAAGCATGGGCCAATCATCTGTGTGGGAGGGAGTGGGTCATGTCACTGGAAAGTAGAACCTTGGCTGCAAGTGGGAGTTCTCCTTCTGCAAAGCTGGAGCTACCTTTAATCTGAGATGGGACAACCATGCTTTCCCTCTGTGGATAGTGTTTTAGAGAGCCCCTAAAATGCCTCTGTATTGAAAAAACTGGTTCCCCAAAGAGAAAGCCCTAGAAAAACCCAGGAGCCCTTGAGACCAATTCTCCCGGTCAGAGCCATACAGTTACTTACCAGATAAGTGGTAACATCTTAATCTTTTATTAGGTGAGCATCAGCTCCTTTGGGGACATAGGACTGCCATTCTGTTTGATGGGCAAATAGATTGAAATCTTCCAGCTAATTTGGAGCTATCCATGCTTCTACCTTCTAATTTAGAAAAGAGTGAATTAATTGTGAACAATTACCTGGGAGTCAAAGCATCTGAGACCGGATCCCAATAATAAGGGAAGTGGAGGGAAACCCATCTGCCATATTTGGAATGAGGAGGAAAGTATGTTGGCTTTGATTTTTTTTCTGGGTAACTGATACCAATTCTAAAGTCATAGACATTTTATAGCTTGACTCACCTGGATAAATTTAACTATATAGACCTCAGCAAACTGCAAGCTTGGCTCTGAAAGACCTGTCATCTCTTCAAAGTAGTCATGGTTCCTGAGACCTATTGCAGAGGATTCTCATTGATGTCCTAAGCTGATCCTAAAATCCTCTGACTCCCTGGTGGATTTTTTCTTACATCACATTTTCAGTGTCTGAAATAGCTGCAGATGTTCAGGAAAATGTATTTCTCCCCAGTCTCATGAGTGCTGGAACAATGCATGTGTAGTTTCAACCTATTTCTGCTTATGTTTATTGAACATCTACTAAGGTGCAAAGAACACCCTGTGTTTATTTTCTGGTCTCTTGCAGTAAATGTTTATTAACGAATGAGCTTGAATTCTTCCCACATGTCCATATGGCAAGTGCCTTCTAGACATTCCAGTTGAAAGCAGGAGATGGCTGTGTTAATGATCAGTGAGCCAAATACTTGATCGCATAGCACTCTGGAGTGTGCTTAGTTAAGACAGCTCATCTCTGAGGGGATTTGTGGAAGATAGTGTCGTGGATCATTTAAGAGGACTTAGAAGTGGTGCTTTGACATGTTTGCTAAGTAGTGGGCATGGGAGGACCAGGATGAATTGTCAAATCAGAAGGACAAAAGCACACCCCATGACTTCCAGAAGAGTCAGATGGTGGCTACCCCCTGTGCAAATGTGAAGCCTGACATGTTGGGGTGGCGGGGCTGGGTGGAGGAGTTCTGCTCCAAGCCCTGGGGCCTCCTGCCATAAGGTTCTCCCAATCTAGTGAAAAACTTAAAATGCAGTTAGAATTTGATTGGCCCTTTTTTGGAGTGCAGCCAATCACAGGTGGCTCCTGGAGCCAGTTCCATTCCCATGAAGTTCTTCTTGGCACCCACAAGAGCTGTTTGGGAGCTTGTTAAAGATAAAGACTCCCAGGTTTCACTCCCAGAAATTCTACCTTGGTAGAACCTAGTAAGGTGCATTCAGCCATATTCCAGGGTATTCCAGTCAGATGTTCCTCCATTCCACAGAGAATCTCTGCATGCATGCATGCTTAGTTGGGTCCAACTCTTTGCTACCCCATGGACTGTAGCCCACCAGGCTTCTCTGTCCCATAAGATTCTCCCCGAAAGAATACTGGAGTGGGTTGCCATTTCCTCCTCAAGGGGATCTTTCCAACTTCGAAAATAATGGTTCATGAGATGCTCCTATGATGGTCTGTCTTCTAAACACCTGCCTTGAACTGCCAGCATTGGTACCAAACTGTCCCAAACCTGTCATGGTGAACTCAATCTCTTCCTGGGTTGATCTCCTTGGACGGTGGCACCCCCAACTCTCACCCATAATCCAGAACCTTGGCAGTCACCGTCAGAAATTCATCGTCCTGAGCACCTCACTCTCCTTCCTTCTCAAGTCCCATCATCTCCATCCCCTAAAGAGTAGTGAGATTTATCCATTCCTCTTCATCTTCTTGACCTTGCCATATAGTTCAAGTGCATCACTTTTCACTCTGATTATTGCAAGAGCTTCCCAACTGGCCTCCTTTTCTTAGGTTTTGTTTGCCTATTTCTGTACAGCTACCAGTGCTATGCTTTGAAGTACAAATGTGATTGTCACTCTTACCCCCAGATCCCTTCGTGGTACCCAGTTGCTCTCTGAATGTGGTTCAAATGCCTCAACGTGGCGGTGGTGGTGATTTAGTTGCTAAGCTGTGTCTGACCCTTTGGACTCCATGGAGCCCACCAGGCTCCTCTATCAATGGGATTTCCCAGGCAAGAATACTGGAGTGGTTTGCCATTTCCTTCTCCAGGAGACCTTCCCAACCCAGAGATTGAACCCCGGTCTCCTGCATTGCAGGCGGTCTTCTGCATTGCAGGCAGATTCTTTACCAACTGAGCCACCAGGGAAGCCCTATGGTCTAAATGTTTGTGTCCCCTTGAAATTCATGCGTTGAAATCCCAATGCCCATTGTGATCTTGGGAAGTGTTTAGGGAGGTGCTTAGGTCATGAAGGTGGAACTCTCATGAATGGGATTAGTGATTTTAATAAGAGAGAACCCAGAGAGATCCCTTGCCCCTTCCCCCATGTGAGGACACAGGAAGAAGGCACCAGCTATGAACCAGGAAGAGGGGCCTCAGCATAACTCCTGCGCCAGGGCCTTGATCTCAGATTTCCCAGCCTCCACAACTGTGAGCAATACATTTCTAAGCTACCCCAAATACTATGGTATTTTGTTACTGCAGATTGAAGGGACTAAGGCATATGGATGGCATCAGAGGACATTCAGTGCCAGCCTCCTGCCTTCCTGGCTGCTTGCATCTCCCAAGGCTCCCCTTCCCAATGGGGATGTCCTGAAATTAATATTTCACTCTACAGCATTCCCTTTTGCATGGATTTGCCCTCCCTTGCTTTCTCTTCTGGGGACTCCTACTTAGTTCCTTTTCAGAAAGAGAAACAGAAACCTTTTATCTGTGACTGCGGATCCGTATAAAACACAGCCTGGTGTAGTGCTTGCAGCCAGACTGTCTAGATTCAAACTTCAGCCCCACCGCTTAGTCACTGGGTGACACTGGCTAAGTTGTCTAAGCTCCCTGTGCCTCAGTGTTCTCACCTCCAATATGAGATGATGGTAGAAGCAACCTCATGGGGTTGATGTCTGAATTAAATGAATTCGTGTATGTTTTGTGCTAGAACATTCAGTGTTATAAGTAATTACTGTTTTATTGCTGTTATATACAATATCCATGAAAACATAACTAAGGCACTATCAACAACATTTCCTATAGGAAGAGAATTTTCATACTGGAGGGACAGGGTAAGAAGGAGATATGAAAAAATTATTATGAGGCTGCATACATCAAAAGTATAAAAAAATTAAAGAACCCTGGGGAGTTAATTCCCTGGTGGTCCAGTGGTTAGGACTCTGCTTCCATTACAGGGGGCACAGGTTCAATCCCTGATTGGAGAACTAAGATTCTATAAGTTACATGGGCGTGGCCAAAAAAAAAAAAAGAATCCTGGTCTACCCAGCTCCCAGCTGATAAACAGAGCTTCACCCATTTAGACAGAGGCCTCTGGGCACCCTCCCTAATTGCACCATCCTTCCAGTCCCCTCCCTGTCCCTACCCAGGAACAAAGTGTACTTATTTTTCATGCAATGCCCTTGTAGGTACTTAAATATTTTTTTAATAATTTTATTCGTTTATTTATTTTTGGCAGTTCTGGGCCTTCATGGCTGCGTGGGCTTTTCTCTAGTTGCAGCAAGCGGGGGGCTACTTTTCTAGGTGAGTGCGTGGACTTCTCATTGTGGTGGTTTCTTTTGTGGCAGGGCACGGGCTCCAGGGCACGCAAGCTTCCATAGTTACAGCGTGTGGGCTCAGCAGGTGCACCTCCCGGTCTCTAGAGCACAGGTTCAATAGCTGTGGCACCCAGGCTCAGTTGCTCTGTGACATGTGGGATCTTCCCAGTTCAGGGATTGAACCCACGTCTCCTTCCTGTGCAGGCGGACTCTTTACCACTGAGCCAGCAGGAATCCCCCAGCTGCAACTTTTGTTGTGGAACTTCTATGTGTCTTGCATTTATTTCTTTAAAAAAATAATTTATATATTTGGCTGCACCGGGTCTTAGTTGTGGCATTCAGGACCTCTGAGCTTCATTGTAGCCTGTAGAACCTTGAGTTGCAGCATGTGGGGTCTAGTTCTCGGACCAAGGATCAGGCACCCTGCATTGGGAGCACAGAGTCTTAGCCACTGGACCTCCAGTGAAGTCCCTGTGTCTTGCATTTCTATTTACACTCTGGCAACTACAGCAGTTACAGACAGGTATCCAAGGACATGTGACCCACAGGTGTTTGCTTGAGTCCCAGATATGGCAGCTGCCCAACTGTTTTTTCTCAAGTTGTCCCCTTTATAACTATGTATTTTGTTTTCCTAGGGCTTCCGAGGTGGCTCAGTGGTAAATTATCTATCTGTAAAGCAGGAGACATAGGTTCGATCCCTGGGAAGGGAAGATCCCCTGGAGAAGGAACTGGCAACCCACTCCAGTATTCTTGCCCAGGAAATCCCATGGACAGAGGAGCCTGGTGGGCTAGAGTCCATGGAGTTGCAAAGAGTCAGACATGACCAAGTGACTAAACAACAATAACACTCTTTTTCAAATTCTTTTGACTACACCCAAGTCTAATGCACTGGTCTTGTATAACAATCGTAGTTGTTCCAGATTGGGAAAATGTTTCAAGAAAATATGCAATAGATTCAGAAGTCCTGCAGTACAAAGACTTGTAACAATATACAAGTTTTCAAATGTAACCACAAAGCTGCCACCACCTCTTTTATAATTGAAATACTCAGTAGTATCCATCATTACCAAGCTAAGGAAATTTTGTGTCTGAAATTAAAGTCAGTGACACTTGGAGACATCCCACCAATTAGGAGGGTGCTGTCACACCCAATCACTGCAGTCAGACAGTGGGCACAAAAACATTTGGAGCTGAATCCTCAAATTAGTTCTCTGATTAAAGCCAGGATGCCCAATCTCAGGTTCCCGGGTCCTAAGAGTCAAACTCGTATCCCTAGATTTTGTTCGTTGAGTTCCTTCATGCCTCTGCTTTTTTTTTTTAAGCAGATTTACTAGGGTATAATTTACCTACCATAAAAGTCACCCATTATAGGTGTAAAATTCAATTATATTAGGTATATTTACAGAGTTGTACAACAACCATCACTATTTGATTTCAGAATATTGTCATCACCCCGGAAAGAAATTCATACCTGGTAATTCCTCATCCCCACTCCCAGCGCCAGGCAACCTCTGATATACTTTCTGTCTCTGCTTTTATCTGTTTTGGACATTTCATAGATGCATAGCCATGCAATAGGTGTTGTTTTGTGTCTCTTTCACTGAGTATAATGTTTTGACGTGAATTCACGTTGTAACATGTATCAGTACTTTATTTTTATTGCCAAACAGTAGTCCACTGTGTGGATATAGCTCATTTTATTTGTCCATTCATCAGTTGATGAACATTTGGGTTGTTTCCACTCTCTGGTTATTAAGAGTAATGCTGCTATCAACATTCACATACAAACTTTTGTGTGGACATATATTTTCATTTCTTCTGGTTAGATTTCTACTAGTGGAATTGCTGGCTATCACAGCCATTTTGTGTTTCATGTCTTGAAAAACTGCCAAACTGTTTTCCAAAGGGGTTACGGCATCGTACATTCCAACCAGCAATGTACAAAGGTTGCAGTTTCTCCACGGTACCTCTGTTTTAAATGACCAACTCTCCTGGATTTCACGACTCTTACTTGACTCCTGACCTCTGTCTGAGTCTTTGCCCACCTACTCGTGTTCCTCAACTTCAGTCCCTCCCTGTTCTCTGTAAACTTGGTCTTTTAATTTCTAACCAACTTCTGATGTACAAACTAGTTTACTAGGCCCAGAACTCAATCAAATAATCCTCACAGTCCCAACTTTATAACCACCAAGGTCTGCACCTGACAAAATTCCTTCACTCTACTTAGATTTTTGGTTTGTTTTAAAAACTGAGACCAAGTGTAACCTTGCATAAATATATATATATTGGGTGGATCAGAAATCTCCTTCAGGCTTTTCTGTGCCATCTTACTAAAAAACCTGAATGACCTTTTTGGCTAACCCACTAGAACTCAAAACTAAGAACTGAAAACACAAATAATTTTTCAGAATGCTGTCTTTTTAAACTTCTGTTGGGGAATGAAATTGTGTGTTGTTGTTGTTCAGTCCCTAAGTTATACATAGCTCTTTGCAAACTCCATGGGCTGCTGCACACCAGGCTCCTGTGTCCTCCACTATCTCCTGGAATTTGTCTACACTCATGTCCCATTGAGTCTGTGATGCTATATCTCATCTTCTGCTGCCCCTCTCCTTTTGCCTTCAGTGTTTCCCAGCATCAGGGTCTTTTCCAATGGGTCAACTCTTCACATCAGGTGGCCAAAGAATTAGAGCTTCAGCTTCAGCATCAGTCCTTCCAATGAATATTCAGAGTTGATTTCCTTTAGGATTGACTGTTTTGATTTCATTTCAGTCCAAGGAACTCTCAAGAGTCTTCTCCAGCACCATAATGCAAAAGCATCAATTCTTTGGCATTTAGCCTTCTTTATGATCCAACTCACATCTGTGCATGATGACTAGAAACACCATAGCTTTGACTATACAGATTTTGTCACTAAAATGATTGATTCTGCTTTTTAATACACTGTCTAGGTTTGTCATAGCTGTCCTTCCAAGGAGCAAGCGTCTCTTAATTTTATGGCTGCAGTCACCGTCCAGAGATTTTGGAGCCCAAGAAAATAAAATCTGTCGCTGCTTCCACTTTTTTCCCATCTATTTCCCATGAAGTGAGGGGACTGGATGCCATGGTCTTAGTATTTTGAATGCTGAGTTTCAAGCCAGCTTTTTCACTCTCCTCTTTCACTTTCATCAAGAGGCTCTTTAGTTCCTCTTCACTTTCTGCCATTAGAGTAGTATCATCTACATATCTGAGGTTGTTGATTTGTTGATATTTGTCCTGGCAATCTTGCTTGTGATTCATCTAGCCTGGCATTTCACATGATGTACTCTGGATATAATTTAAATAAGCTGGGTGACAATACACAGCCTTGTCGTACTCCTTTCCCAATTTTGAACCATTTCATTGTTCCATGTCCAGTTCTAACTGTTGCTTCTTGACCCTTATACAGGTTTCTCAGGAGATAGATAAGGTGGTCTAGTATTCCCATCTCTTTAAGAATTGTCTGCAGTTTGTTGTGATCCACTTTAGCATAGTCAAGGAAGCAGAATTTACTGTTTTTCTGGAATTCCATTGCCTTCTCCATGATCCAAGGAATGCTGGCAATTTGATCTCTGGCTCCTCTGCCTCTTCAAAGCCCAGCTTGCATATCTGGAAGTTCTCAGTTCATGTGATGCTGAAGTCTAACTTGAAGGATTTTGAGTATTACCTTACTAGCATATGAAAAGGGGCTTCCCTGATAGCTCAGTTGGTAAAGAATCTGCCTGCAATGCAGGAGACCCCCATTCAATTCCTGGGTCAAGAAGATCCACTGGAAAAGGGATAGGTTACCCACTCCAGCATTCTTGGGCTTCCCCTGTCCCTTAGCTGGTAAGGAAGTTACCTGCAATGTGGGGGACCTGAGTTTGATCCCTGGGTTGGAAAAATCCCCTGGAGAAGGTAAAGGCTACCCACTTCAGTATTCTGGCCTGGAGAATTCTATGGACTGTATAGCCCATGGAGTCACAAAGAGCATATGAAATGAGTGCAATTTTTGTGCAGTAGTTTGAACATTCTTTAGCATTTCCCTTCTTTGGGATTGGAATGAAAACTGACTTTTTCCAGTGCTATGGCCTCTGCTGAGTTTTCCAAATTTGGTGACATATTAAGTACAATATTTTAAGAGCATCGTCTTTTAGGATTTGAAATAGCTCAGCTGGAATTCCATTGCCTCCACTAGCTTTGTTCGTAGTAATGCTTCCCAATGCCCCCTTGACTTCACACTCCAGGATGTCCAACTCTAGGTGAGTGACCACACCACTGTGGTTATCTGGGTCATTAAGACCTTTCTTATATAGTTTTGTGTATTCTTGCCACTTCTTAATATCTTCTGCTTCTGTTAGGTGCTTACCATTTCTGTCCTTCATCACGCTTATCCTTCCATGAAATTTTCCCTTGATACCTCTGACTTTCTTAAAGAGATCTCTAGTCTTCCCCATTCTATTGTTTTCCTCTGTTTCTTTGCACTGTTCATTTAAGAAGGCCTTCTTATCTCTCCCTGTTACTCTATGGAACTCTCCATTCAGTATATCTTTCCCTTTCTCCCTTGCCTTTCACTTTTCTTCTTTCCTCAGCTATTTATAAAGCCTCCTAGACAACCACTTTGCCTTCTTGCATTTGTTTTTCTTTGGGATGGTTTTGGTCATTGCCTCATGTACATTTTGAACCTCCATCTGTAGTTCTTCAGGCACTCTGTCTACCAGATCTAGTCCCTGGAATCTATTCATCACCTCCACTGTATAATCATAAGGGGTTTTATTTAGTTCCTACCTCAGTGGCTTAGTGGTTTTCTCTACTTTCCTGAATTTTGCAATAAGGAGCTAATGATCTGAGCTCTGGGTCTTGTTTTTGCTGACTGTATGGAGCTTTTCCATCTTTGGCTGCGAAGAGCATAATCAATCTGATTTCAGTATTGACCATCTGGTGATGTCCATGTGTAGAGTCATGAATGAAATTAGGTCTAGCATTAAAAGGTTTAGTATAATGCTGTCTTCATGTAATAATTATACCAAGGAGGAAGAAACTAGTTATCATTGCCCATAATTCTTCATATTTTTCATGTATTCTCTGTCCTCTCCTCACCAAATTTACCCTGCAGAAATTGTCAAGTACTCTTAAGCTTCTGATTTTGCTGTGGCCTAATTCAGTCAAATGGGCTCTTTGGGGGTTAATCTCTCTTGGCACAGCCTGTTTGTATGCCCATGTGAGATCAATGACTGTGTGCCCCTACATGATGTGACCCTTGCCAATCTTTCAGCAAACTGATTCAAGGCTAAAGCAACTAGCGTGAGAGCAGGGACTCTGCTTCCTAATAAAGTCAGCCATCATTTCACATCCGTTTGTGCTGCTTCACCTGGGAACACTATAGCCTATGAGAATCCAGGCCAGGGAGAAGAGCAGCACCTCCCCTTCCACCAAGATCCCTCGGAGATTTACCCTTAATCAAATGATCCATCCCTCTGACTGGGCTGGCAACTAGAGCAAAGCCATAGGGATGGCAGAGAAGGAGAGGCAAGTTTTGCATTCACTTGGCACCAGAGAGCAATGCTGACAGTAAGTTCAGTGTTAACAACTCCACCTGGAATTCAACCAATAGCCTCCCCCTGCTCCAGTGCAAAGGCCAGGAGGGGTGATTCAGATTTCCTGTTGACCTCTGGGGAAGCCCCTCTGGGTAATGGGACCCAGCCAGTGCTATGGGAAAGCTGTGCCTGGAGCTTCGGAAGAAATACCTCATATGATTCCCATTGTTTCTCTGTGACCAGCCGTTATGGGGCAGGTCGAGTCATTTTCATCATTTAACAAGTGGGTGAGAGACTTTCAAATGACTCAGTAGGTAACATTTTTCATTCAAACATAGCATTTCAGGTTATTTCAACGGTGGCCAATGGAACATTTGGGGCTTTGTGTTTCTTGATGCAGATTAGTGATGCATCGTACAAAGACTGTGCATTCATGTGGCCAGCCATCAGACTAAGGGTCCTCGGGAGGTACTGGCACCAGTTCAGAACCCAGGAGAAAGGGCTGCACAGTGCCCGGCTCCTTGAGCCTTCCTGGGTGAAAATGGCTCCAACATTCAAAAGATTTTCTTTTTCATCTAGACTCCCAAGGGGGAGACCCTCGATAATTACCTCTCTTTCCCCAGACTTCTGGTCTGTAATGACTTTGGGCTGTGAGCTCAGGCCTGGTGAACAGGAACTTAAAAGTTTATAGCTCAGTTTGCCTTCTGGCCTTGTGTGTCCTGGGCCGGCAGGACACACAGAATGAGGCCATTCCTAGGCCTTTGTCTAAATACAGTTACAAAGTCATGATCCCAGACGGGGCAGAGCAGGGGCCTTTAAGAAGTACGTGTGTGAACTCTATTTATGATTTCTTGGCTCCTGCTTTGGGAAGACCAGTGGGAAACATTGGAGGTGCCCAGACAAGACTCAAGAATAAAGTACCCCTCCTTGGACTCATTTTATTTAGGTAAGCACATTCACTTACTGGATACACTTACATTGAAGTGAAGTCGCTCAGTCGTGTCCAACTCTTTGTGACCCCATGGACTGTAGCTACCAGGCTCCTCCCTCCATGGGATTCTCCAGGCAAGAGTACTGGAGTGGGTTGCCATTTCCTTCTCCAGAGGATCTTCCTGACTCAGGGATTGAACCCAGGTCTCCCGCATTCCAGGCAGATGCTTTAACCTCTGAGCTACCAGGAAAGCCCACTTACATTATGTAAGTATTAAGTGCTTATTGTATACCTAGCACTCTTCCTGGGCACGGTGATGTCAAGACACTGAACAGAGGAAGTGTTCCCTGGTACCTGGAGATCTACCTGTAGAAACCCCTCAGCAGTGATGATGCAACAGACCAGAAAATGTAACAGACCACTCAAGTGCTCATCTGCGTTGATGGATGGGGAGAGGGCAGAAGTCCTATTTCATGCATGAGAAGCAATACGCTTCTGATTCATTAAGCTCTTCTCTCCTCGGGGTCAGTAAACCCACTTCTCCTAAACTGTTAGAGCCTCCCACACTCTGCCTTTAAGCCCCCATGTGTATTTAGGGAAATTTAGCTGAACAATTCTGAACAATGCATAGTGCGCTCATCAGAAAGAAATTAAGTAGCTTTGTAAAGCTCCAAGTACATTTTCAAATCTACTTGAGGTTTTCCCATAACCTGTTTTCTACAAAATGGAATTGTTTAGAAATACACTTAAACTCTAAATGAGTGTGGGTCAGAACTCAACCAAGCCAAGTTCAAGGATATTATAAACCTGATGAATAGCATTCTCACATTCTATATATAAAGGTGGTTTCTTTTTGGCCATTGTATTTTATGCCTAAGATTTCTACTTCAGGGAGTAAGGAAAGAAAGAGAAATACTGGTACCTACAATTGTTACTTGAAACAGGAAATATCTTGACTGAGAGAAAATACCTTATTTGAGAGAAATATCTTCATTAAGGTAAATGTATTATCAATGTTGGGCTTTCCAGGTGGCTCAGTGATAAAGAATTCACCTGCCAAGCAGGAGACACAGTTTCAGTCCCTGGATCAGGAAGATCCCCTGGAGAAGGAAATGGCACCCACTCCAGTATTCTTGCCTGGAAAATTCCATGGACAGAGGAGCCTGGCCAGCTACAGTCCATAGGGTCGAAAAGAGTCAGACACGACTTGGTGACTAAATAGCAGCAGCAGCATTGTCAATGCCGAAGGTGGCTCAGAGTTCTGTTTTATTGATTTCAGGCCAACCATTCCTATTGGTCTACTTGATTTTCTTCTAAAAATGTCAATTATTCTAAGCAGGAGTGATTTCATGACCTAACGTTTTCAATGAGAAATTTTAAGGATGCACCTCAAAAACGCAAAAGAGATTCTGGGAAGTTCCCTATTTGGGAAAAATAAATGTAAAGGCTGAACAGCATGGAAGCAAGTCTCCAACTAGCTGGATAACTTTAGCCAAGTCTACTCGCTTCCTCTGGGCTTAGTCTCCTTATTTATTACCATGATGAGAAGCTGTATCCCAGGTCAGTGAGCACAGCTACCTGCCACTCAGTTTGCTACGCATATCGTGATCTTTCTGTGCATCTATTGTTACCATTTAAAAAGGAGAAAAAAACATAAGTAGAAAGCAAAAATGCATTTAGTCAACAATGCATGTTGAGTTCTTACTATATGCAAGTCCTTGGCCCAAGCGCTGTGGCAATTTCAAAGGCACATAAATTTTCTACCATCACAGAACCTGAGAGATCAACTTGCCAACATCCACTGGATCATAGAAAAAGCAGGGGAATTCCAGAAAAACATCTAACTCTGTTTCATTGACTATGGTAAAGTCTTTGGGTGTATCGTAACAGATTATGGAAAACTCTTAAAGAGATGGGGATACCAGACAATCTTACCTGTCTCCTAGGAAACGTGTTTGCGGGTCAAGAAGCAACAGTTAGAGCCCTATATGAAAAAACTGACTGGTTCAGGATAGAGAAAGGAGTACGACAAGGCTGTTTATTGTCACCCTGTTTAATAAACATTTGTTTTGAGTGAATGCATGAATTCATAAAGGACAAACTGTGACAGGGAACAAGTGAGTGTAGAAATTCAGAGAAAGGGACCCTGACTGTGGTTTGGGACATTTCTACCTGGAAGGTGGAACTTCAACTTGACCTTGAAATATGTGTATTTCTTAGGTGGAGAAAGAAGGGAATAGATGCCCCAACTTTAAGACCCTGGATTCATGGAGATGAGACGTTTCCTGGGAAGGAGAAGAGGTTGTGCTCAGGAAGAGAAAAAGAACGTGGTCAGATAGGAGAACTGTTCGGTTGCAGAGATAAACTCAGACCCCAGTTGTATCTTGAGTGGACTCTTCATCACCAGTCATGAAATAGAGGGAGTTCTCTTGCCCACAAATCCAGTTATCTCTGTCCACAGAGGCTCTGTCTTCATTATTCAACCATCATTCAAGGCACATACTGTGGGCCAGGCTGGATGCTTAGGTATGGAGAGCGCAAAGGTGAAAGAGGACTCGTTCCTGCCCTCCTGAGCCTTCATCCTAGCAGAGGACACTGGCAGTTATGGAATGATGGAAGAAGCATGGGGATGGAAAGGCTTCTGGGATGTTCCAAGAGGACAGGACAGGGGCTTCCTTATTCAACCAAGACTTCAGAAGAAGTCTCAACTTTGGCAATTCAGAATAAGGCAGCCAAGTTAGTAGTGGTAGGAAAAAAGAGTTCTTGATGTGAAATTGGAAGATGAACATGAGTCCCTACCCTTCCTGTATGATCTGTGTGACTTGAATAAGTCACTGTGTCCCTGAGCCTTTATTTCTTCATCTGTAAAATAAAGTTGAAGTACCATAAAATAAAGAATAAAGTACTGGACCTCATAGATTGAGGTGAGAACTAAATGAAGCTGTCCATAACAAAAATTTAGCAGAGTATCTGGCACAAAGTAAACAATAAATACTAGTCAGACTAGAAGGATGAGTAGGTGGATGAATTGTTGAGTCGGTGAATAACTGGATGGATAGCTGGGTGGGTGGAGAGATGAATGGATGTATGGATGGATGAATGGATAGATGATGATGGATACAATAAATGTATAGACATATTGGTGATAGATGGGTGGACATGTGAAAGGAATATTCTGATTAGGATCTATCCATCAGGTCATGCTATTTTTCTGACCAAACTTAATCCTATTCTGTGAGCATCTGTGTAATAAATTTATTAGTCTGAAAACTTTAAAAGCTACCTGATCTTGGTTGCTGTGAAGGTCTTACTGTCTGCTGCCATTGAATGCTGAAGATTTAAAGTTCTTATTTTAGGCTGTGTCTAGACACCTCTCTAAATAGGCACTTTATGTTAATCTGCAGGTGTTGCTTCTAAACAGGTTATTTCGAAATAGTAGCTGGTGGGTTAACACCCCCCAAAAAATTCAAGAGCAAATAATATTTATTGAGACCAAGGTCTCCAATGGGACGATTCCTAGTCAATTTGTCCACTCCTCCCATACCACCTGGGTTCCTACCCAATTACTGCCAAGTCAAATATTCACAGTGGGTATAATTAATTAAATGCATTTTCACTAATTAACTTAAGAACTGGTAAATAGGGCCTCCCTTTGGTAGTTTGAAGATGCAGCTACTAGTGCTGCTGATTAAAATGTGGAGCAAATCTGGCTGAAAACTAACATTTAATGAATGGGAGCACTTTCACAACATTTCTTTTAAGGTTTGTCAAATTGTATCCTACTGATATTGCTAAGCCTCTTTAATCAGTAAGTATAAAATTCATCCGAGAGCATAAAATATATCTGACAATGGCATACATCAAATCCCAAACTGAACATTCAAAATAAATTGTATCGAGATTTTGTCACAATCATTGACTTCTGCTTTTCAAGCTGGTTTCTGGGGCAGCCACATAAAAGTTAAATACAAGCTATCTATGGGCTCGTTGGATTGCAGTAATTCATTAAAGCCACAGAGGCTTTAATAAATCTGAGCATAAAGATTGCTTCCACAGACACCCTCAGCTTGGAAATGTGCCACTAATCAAAGAGGGTGGCAAAACTAATCTCTTTGGCACGTAGGGGAGGTGAGAAGTAGCTTCGGAGGGTTGCTAAGGGCTGACTTCCAAGGGTATTAAATACTTGGGCAGCAAGATTGGGTCACTGGGGAGATGAGAGCCTCTGACGGCCAGTTCCTCTGCAGCTAAGGGTCAGCACACAGGCAGTGCTGGCAATTGATTCTTTGAACAAAGCTAGCTCTAGTCCTAAATGTGAACCCACTTACTGAGCCATCTTCACTTCTATTGACTGACTGATTTTCCCCATGGCATTAGCTTCTCAACGATGAGGATCACCATCACTGGGTCCTTAACGATTTACAAAGCATTTCACAGCCAATGACTTCTTTAGTCCTATAGCAATTTGCAGAGAGACAAAGTTGAAATTTAGATTATTATTATCCCCATTTTACAGATGAGAAAACTAAAAGTTAGAAAGGTAAATAATCTGCCCAAGGTCCTGCAGCTGGCAAAGCTAGGGTCAAGAACCTGATTGTCAAAAGCCCAGACTCTGGGTTCAGGATCCCCACTCTGTGACATACTGGCTATAGGTCCTTGGATAGTTTATTTGCCTTTCCAAAACCTCAGTTTTCTCAACTGTAAAGTGGACCTGGTAAGAATAAGTTATCTCCTACTGGTTGGAAGATTTAATGAACTATTAACGATCAGTGCAAAGAGAGCCCTTAATACACAGTTGCTTTTACCCATAAAGAATATCAGATTGTTGGGACTGACACATGTATGCTACTGATACTATATATAAAGTGAATAACTAATGAGAACATACTGGATAGCACAGGGACTTCTACTTAGTGTTCTATGGTGACCTGAATGGGAAGGAATCCAATAGGGAGGGGAGCTATGTATATGTATGGTTGATTCATTTTGCTGTACAGTAGAAATTAACACAACATAGTAAAGCAATGTTTTTTGTTGTTGTTGTTTTAGTCGCTATGTCTGACTCTTTGGCGACCCCATGGACTGAAGTCCACTAGGCTTCTCTGTCCATGCATTTTCCCAGGCAAGAATACTGGAGTGAGTTGCCATCTCCCTCACCAGGGGATCTTCTTGACCCAGGGATTAAACCCATGTATCCTGCATTGGCAGGCGGATTCTGAACCACCTGGGAAGAACTAAAGCAACTATACTCCAATAAAAATTAATTTTAAAAAATTGGACAAGGCCTAGAAGTAACTAATGAAAAATTTAGTTTCATTTCACACTAGTAGAGGAAAACCTTACCCTTGCTATGTGTTAGCCTTTCCCAACCGTGAAGCACCCTTCTTGTTGGCATATGTTAAAAGAAGCCCATGATATTTCAGTCCCTTTCAGCTGTGGCTCATTATTGTAAATAGCGGTGCAATGAGGAGATGAGAAAAGAATTTAAATACACTGACTGACAGAATTTTTAGGGAAAGTGAGACACAAGAAGATAAAAAGCAATCATAAAAATTTGCATAAACCTTTGTGATCTCAAAGGTCATCTATTTGGGAGTCTATTAATGGAAATACGCCTTTTAAAATTCTGGGTGATTCTTTAATTGAAAAGGAAAGAATTTTTAAATGAATCAAGTCATAGGAGCTGAGTAGACTTGTGTCAAGTGCCATGAAAAAATTGGTCCATTCATCTATAAGTTGCAATTTAGGATGGAGTGATAAATTCGGTCATTTGTCAGGATTTAGTTCAGCAGATTAAAATATGTTGATATTCATGCACTTTATGAATGTATTATTTTAAATCAGCTTCCTGTTACACTCCTTCTATTTAGGAAATAGGATGGTTTCATATCCATTAATTTACTTGAACTTTACAATGACTCTCAGAGGTAGATATTATTCCCACTTTATAGGAGAGTATAATCTATACTTATTGAGGGCAGAGACCAAGACTTTTTGTCTTTCATTTTTTTTTAATCCCTGGTGCCTGACTAATAATGTAACTTGCATGGTATAGCAGAAGCTCCTAAATGTTCTGCTTAAGACGTCAATCTTTTGTAAAAGGCAACTTAAAACACAGGGTTAAGCTCCAGCTTTACAATCAGTTGTCCTTGAATTTAAGCCCCAGCTCTGCCACTTACTGACAACGTGACCTTCGGAATTTATTCCTGGGAACATTAGCTTATAACGGTGTTAATAATGCCTACCTCATGGAGTTGTTATAATAGTTAAATTTCAAGATGATAAAATGAGAGAAATGTAAAATACTAAGTACAATATCTGACACATAGTAATGCTCTAAAATTATAGTTTTCACTATCTCATGAGTATACTTAGAAATGCTAGGATAAGCATACTCTTTGACCACTGCTGATTTTTTTAAAGCATGCTTTCATCATCAGATTCAAAATTACTGAGAACAAAGTGAGTAGCTGGTGTGTCCCTGGATGAGGAGCAGAATCCAGGGGTCTCACATGGCTGCTGCTGCTGCTGCTGCTGCTGCTGCTAAGTTGCTTCAGTCATATCTGATTCTGTATGACCCCATAGATGGCAGCCCATCAGGCTCTGCCGTCCCTGGGATTCTCCAGACAAGAACACTGGAGTGGGTTGCCATTTCCTTCTCCAATACATGAAAGTGAAAAGTGAAAGTGAAGTCGCTCAGTCGTATCCGACTGTTCACGACCCCATGGACTGCAGCCTACCCGGCTCCTCCATCCATGGGATTTTCCAGGCAAGAGTACTGGAGTGGGTTGCCATTGCCTTCTCTGGTCTCACATGGCAGCCAGGCCGAGATTCTTAGAGCTCCTGTGAAAAACCTTTCCTCTAATTTAATGCAATTCACTGGTATTAATAAGCGGCAGGGAACCCGGCGTGAGGCTGCCTGCTGCCTTTCATACTGGGTCCATTCACTTTATTATATTCTAGGACATCGTATCGACCTTTTGCCACGTGGGGAGAAAAATCTGCTCATTTAATTTCCAAGGAAGAGATAATTAGTACTGATTGTGGTTCACAGCCATAGGAATCCTACATCATCATAGCATACTATTTGGATATTTGCAAATTCACTAGCCATCTCTGGGACTTCCAGAGAATCAGATTGTGTTGCAGTCAGTTCACTTTCACCATCACTCGTGAGTGTATCTTTAAGATATGTTAATAGCTTGAGGGGTGGGAGGGAGGTCCATGAGGGAGGGGATGTATGTGTACATATAGCCAATTCACTTCACTATACAGAAGAAACTAATGCAACATTGTTAAGCAATTATACTCCAATTAAAACACATATATATATATGTATATATATTGTTGAGTTGATAAGTTGTGTCCAACTCTTTACCATATATATGTTTTCAGAGAAGGCAATGGCACCCCACTTCAGTACTCTTGCATGGAAAATCCCATGGACAGGGGAGCCTGGAAGGCTGCAGTCCATGGGGTCTCTGAGGGTCAGACACGACTGAGCGACTTCACTTTCACTTTTCACTTTCATGCATTGGAGAAGGAAATGGCAACCCACTCCAGTGTTCTTGCCTGGAGAATCCCAGGGATGGGGGAGCCTGGTGGGCTGCTGTCTGTGGGGTCGCACAGAGTCGGACATGACTGAAGTGACTTAGCATATATGTCTTAATTGGAGCATAATTGCTTTACAATATTGTGCTAGTACAACTGAGTGTACAACTGAGTGAATTAGTGCATCTCACATGCTAGTAAAGTAATGCTCAAAATTCTCCAAGCCAGGCTTCAGCAATATGTGAACCGTGAACTTACTGATGTTCAAGTAGGTTTTAGAAAAGGCAGAGGAACCAGAGATCAAATTGCCAACATCCGCTGGATCATGGAAAAAGCAAGAGAGTTCCAGAAAAGCATCTATTTCTGCTTTATTGATTATGCCAAAGCCTTTGACTGTGTGGATCACAATCAACTGTGGAAAATTCTTCAAGAGATGGGAATACCAGACCACCTGACCTGCCTCTTGAGAAATTTGTATGCAGATCAGGAAGCAACAGTTAGAACTGGACATGGAACAACAGACTGGTTCCAAATAGGAAAAGGAGTTCATCAAGGCTGTATATTGTCACCCTGCTTATTTAACTTATATGCAGAGTACATCATGAGAAACGCTGGACTGGAAGAAACACAAGCTGGAATCAAGATTGCCGGGAGAAATATCAATAACCTCAGATATGCAGATGACACCACCCTTATGGCAGAAAGTGAAGAGGAACTCAAAAGCCTCTTGATGAAAATGAAAGTGGAGAGTGAAAAAGTTGGCTTAAAGCTCAACATTCAGAAAATGAAGATCACGGCATCCGGTCCCATCACTTCATGGGAAATAGATGGGGAAACAGTGGAAACAGTGTCAGACTTTATTTTTCTGGGCTCCAAAATCACTACAGATGGTGACTGCAGCCATGAAATTAAAAGACGCTTACTCCTTGGAAGGAAAGTTATGACCAACCTAGATAGCATATTCAAAAGCAGAGACATTACTTTGCCAACAAAGGTTCGTCTAGTCAAGGCTATGGTTTTTCCTGTGGTCATGTACGGATGTAAGAATTGGACTGTGAAGAAGGCTGAGCACCGAAGAATTGATGCTTCTGAACTGTGGTGTTGGAGAAGACTCTTGAGAGTCCCTTGGACTGCAAGGAGGTCCAACCAGTTCTTCTGAAGGAGATCAGCCCTGGGTGTTCTTTGGAAGGACTGATGCCAAAGCTGAAACTCCAGTACTTTGGCCACCTGATGCGAAGAGTTGACTCATTGGGAAGACTCTGATGCTGGGAGGGATTGGGGGCAGGAGGAGAAGGGGACGACAGAGGATGAGATGGCTGGATGGCATCACTGACTCGATGGATGTGAGTCTGAGTGAACTCCGGGAGTTGGTGATGGACAGGGAGGTCTGGCGTGCTGCGATTCATGGGGTCGCAAAGAGTCAGACACGACTGAGCCACTGATCTGATCTGATCTGATACATATATCCCCTTTCTCTTGGACCTCCCTCCCACCCCCTCAGGCTATTAATATACGTTAAAGGTACACTCACGAGTGATGGTGAAAAGTGAGTGGATTCCAACACGATCTGATAGCCTGGAAGTCCCAGAGATGGCAAAGAGTCAGACATGACTTAGAGACTGAACAATGACAACAACACAAATATATACATATATATACACACACATATATATAAATTGCCTAGTCATGCATAATGAAAAATTGTGTGAATGATATTAATAAGTGTATGTGTGGGGTTAAGGGTAAGTGAGTTGGACAAGTTGTATGATAGGTGAAGGGTTAAGATAAAAAGGACTAATATTTAATGAGCGTACATGAGACATCAGGTTTTAGGCTAGTGCTTTCTGTATGTCAGTCCATCTCATCCTCTTAAACTTCATATGAAACCCTTTTCTGGGCCCCCCGTGAAGAGGATTGTCTTGCTTACTTGGCCTGTCAGAAAGTTCTAACAAGGCTTCCTTGAAACATTTTTTCCACATGGCTTTCAGAATATCACACTGAGTTTTCCTCTCCTGTTTCTCTTACCCTCCCATTCAGTCTTTTTTTTTCTTGTTTCTCCTCCTGCCTCTGACCTCTAAATGTTAGAGGACCCAGGGCTCAGTCATTCTCCACCAACAAGCATTTAGTCAGAAGTTTCACTGAGTCTGATGCTTGCTAAGTCGCTTCAGTCATGTCTGACTGTTTATAACCCCATGGACTGTAGCCTGCCAGGCTCCTCTCCATGAGATTTCCCAAGCAAGAATACTGGAGTGGGTTGTCATTTCCTCCTCTAGGGAATATTCCCGACCCAGGGATCAAACCCACATCTCTTCCATCTCCTGCATTGGCAGACAGGTTCTTTACTCCTAGCAATACCTGGGAACCCCCTAAAAGACATCCAGATGCTGATAACTTCTAAATTCATATTTCCAGCTCAGATCCATCTCTTGAACTCCAAACATGTGTATCCCACTGCTCACTTGATATCTCCATTTGGATGTCGAATATGCATCTCAAAATGAGCATACAACCTCCTCCCCAACCTGATCCTCTCAGTCTTCCCCTTTCAGCAAGTGAATTTTTCAGTCTTCTGAATTTTTCTTTCAACTCTTCCTTTTATTTATTTATTTATTTTTTTGATACTCATCTTATTTATTTGGCTGCACCGGGTCTTGGTTGCAGTATGCAAGATCTTTCAGTTGTGGTTTGACAACTCTTAGTTGTCGTATGTGGGATCTAGTTCCCCGACTACAGATTGAACCCGGGTGCTCTACGAGGGCTTCCCTTGTAGCTCAGTCGGTAAAGAATCTGCCTGCAATGCAGGAGACCCGGGTTTGATCCCTGGGTGAGGAAGATCCCCTGGAGAAGGAAATGGCAACCCACTCCCTTATTCTTGCCTGGACAATCCCACGGACAGAGGAACCTGGCAAGCTACAGTCCATGGGGTCACAAGAGTCGGACATGACTGTGTCTAAACCACCACCACCACCTCTGCATTGGGAGCACAGAGTGTTAGCCACTGGACCACCAGGAAATTTCCAGCTCCTCCTTGACTCCTGTCTTCCTGTCTCTCACACATGCTGCAACCAGCTGTCAGCAAGTCCTGTGGCTTCAGCATCTCTCTAGAACCCAGTCTTCTCTCTCCATGCTCTCCCGGGCTTCCTCCCACTGCACTACCATCTTTCAAGCCACCATCACATCTCTCTAGACATAGCAACAGCTGCCTAAATGGTTTCCTGCCTCCACTCTTGTCCCCCTCGAGTCTTTTCCATGCAGCATCCATGGGAGCATTTCAAAGAATAAATTATCTCATGTCACTCTTCTGCTCAAAACCATTCAGTGGCTCCCATCTCACTCAGGGTAAAAGCCAAAGTCCTTATAAGTCCTTAACTGTTTCTCAGACAAGCCAAGGACTCTCATATTTCTGAGCCTTTGTGCCACTGACTAATCTATTTTGGCCACTAGACTGTGACAGTGTAAGGGCAGGGACTGGACTTCCTCCATGCCTAGATCTCCAGCCCCTAATCCACCACCCAGTGCAAAACAGAGGAGCAGATGTTAGGAAGAAATTGCTCTGAACCCAGTGTAGTTTTAAACTGCTTATGCTCACAATCTTATTTAATCCTTGCAACAACCCAATGAGGTAGAAACTATAAACTGAGGCATAGAGTAGCCAAATGCCTTTCCCAAGGTCACAGGCCTGGGGGACCAGGGATTTGAACCTAGGAAGTCTGGTTTCAGAGGCAACCCTATGCTCTTAACCAGTATCTTATCCTACCTCTTATAAGGGTCCCCTTGGCAGAGGGGTGGTGGCTGAATGAATGAATGAATAAATGAGTGACATTGATTATAACTAGTGCCCATGAGCACCCCCGCATGCTATCTATCAGAATGCCTTAGATTACATTCTCCACGTGCAGACAGTTGACTGGAGAGTACTCTAGGGCACAGGTCCCTAACCTTCAGGATCTAATGCCTGATGATCTGAGGTGGAGTTGATGTAATAATAGTAGAAATAAAGTGCACAATACATGTAATGCATTTAAATCATCCTGAAACCATCCCCTCCACCGCCCATCTGTGAAAAAATTGTCTTCCATGAAACTGGTCCCTGGTGCCGAAAAAGGTTGGGAACTGCTGCTTTAGGGGAATACTCATGTAAGGGAGTGAGGAAGTCAGAATTGGACAGAGGGAAAAGTTGGCGAGCTGTATGGTTTGCCCCTCATGCCTAGTGGGTCTCTGGAGCTGGAGTGGTCCTTCAGAGGAGTCCCAGGTGGAGGCAGTATCCAAGTCCCTGGCCAAGGGCTGGCCCCTGGGTGCAGGTGTACCCTTGGATGAGGCAGTCTCCTGCAGCAGGGGGCATTCACTGGTTGGGGGATGCACCTGTGAGCCTTCAGCTGCTGACATTCATTGCCCTGTATGGGTGAGTGCAAGGGCTCTGACCAGGAGCCCTAGGGAGAACTCTGTGGTATCCCCTAGACAGACTGAGCATTTAGCATAATATCTCACTTAATCCTCATCACCATCCTATAATGCGTTATTCATCTCTTACCCTCTCTTTATAATAGAACACACTAGAGCTTGGAGAAGTTAAGCAACTTGCCTAAAGCTCAACACTTAGGGAGGTGAGGCTGGACCTGAGTGAATGGCCCAGTCATCACCCAAGTCGCTGCACTCATCATTTCATTACTGGGGCAGTGGTGTGGTGGCGTGGACTCCACCACCTGGGGCTTCCTAGTGTCCCATCTCCTTCTGCTGAATCCTCCCCCTCCCTTGAGCGTGTGCTCCTTCCCATTCCCAGCACCTCTGGTGGGGCCATCAACCTGGTTCACTGGGGCCTCCAGGGTGGACTCACATATCAAGCCTGGTCAACTGTGTAGCACTGGGCCCTGCCCAGGTATAGGTCAGCTCTTCCCCTAGCAAGAGAAGCTTCTTCCTCTGAGGCTCACAAAGCTAATGTAGAAGGAGGTGAGCCTGGACCTGCCTCTAGCCGTGTTCCCAGCCTTCTCTAAGTACAGAAAGGGCACTTGCACAAGAGAGAATGAGAAAAGAGAAGCAAGAAAGATAGAGATCTGATGGCATTACTCAAGCTTCTAGAATTCTTAATTTACATCTAAGCTTCCTAGTTTTGTGAGCCAATACATTTCCTGTTGGTGTATAAGCTAGTACACATTGATTTTCTTTCACTTGCAGGCAGAATCACAGTCTATATCAAGGTGCTAATTTCAATAATGTATTAGTCAGTCTTTGCTGTGTAACAAACAGCCTTGGAATCTCAGGGGCTTGCAACCATACTCATTTTTCTCACTTTGCATCTGCATATTGGTGAGACTATGACTCAGATTTGGCTGGGTTTTATTCCAGACTGTAGGTCTGGTTCAAGTTTGTTCTATCCGTCTTTATCTGGGGCTGAAACTAAAGAGGCAGTTGCCTAAGCCATGGTCTTCTTATGGACGATCACAAGAGCACAGGAGGCCAGGTCAGACTGTGAATACACTTAAGGTTGCAGTTTGTTGCGAGTTTACTAAGATTCCAGTGGCCAAAACCAGTCATGTGGCCAAGCCTAGTATCAGTGGGGCAGAAAAAGGTCCTCCACCTCTGCTGGTCAGAGCTGCTTAAAAGTCACAAGGGAGAGTACAGGATGGGTAGTATTATTATTGAGAGGCAGTGAGAAATTAGGAACAATAAGTCAACCTACCACAGAGAGGCCAGAGGGACGAGGAGAGGGTACCAAATGATGCCCGAAGACGCAGGACATCACAGCCCAGCACACCTGTGTCAGCCAAGGTGTCATGTCACCCACATCCTGAAGAGAAAACCAACTTCTGCTGATTACCTCTTAGACTTACAGCAGAGTCAGCTGAATCCCAACACCTTCTCAGAACTGCACATGCCATCTCCAGGCAGCAGCTCCGTATGCACAGAAACCAGATCCCTTCTGAGAGATCAAAATCCATCTTAAATAGACACAGCTGTTCCCTAGCGGGGTGTCAAAAGGGAGAGGGGAGAGACACGATGGGAAATGTTTAGTTTCTTTCTGTTTTAAGTTGCCAGAAAAATCAAAGAGACTTTTAAGGTTTGATTATTAATTTCTGGAAGAATTGGTTGCCAGCTTTGCTATCATTTTCAAGTTAAAGTCGTCTAAAGATCAAAGGGATGCTTCAGAGCCACTTTCACCCCATATTGAGTTTGGAAGCTTTTCACAACAGAACGATCAGAAATAGAGCTGGTTGGTTTTTGTTTTTTTTTTTTTGATGCATCCCTCAGATGCATACATCAAATGTCACAATTTATTTCAGTTCAATAAATGTTTACTGAACATGTCCCATGGCCATGTGCTCATTTATAAAAACATAAACAAACAGCAATGATAGGATTGCTGCCCCTGGCTGGGTCATCTGGGCAAGCCACATTATCTCTCGGATCTCAGTTTCTTCATCTGTAAAGAAGGTGTGTTTGACCTGTGAACTCTGTGGTCCTCTCCCGATCTAAAATCTGTCCATCAACTGGGTAATGTTCCTTTCTCACTTGCTGATAATGAAAGTAGCAAAGATATGCAGGAAGGAAGTCAAAGCTGCTGAAGCCATGAGCATCCTAGGACTGATCATGGTTGTTGGAATTTCCTCCCAATGGTAAAACTAGGAATTCCTGGTGCAGATGACAGATGACTGTACTCATAGTCATTATACCCCTTCCTCCCATCTCTCCAGAAAAAGGGTTTATTGATCCATTGCCATCCTCAGTTTAGGACTGTACATAAATCCCATCTCTACTATGCTTTTCATTTCAACAGTGCAAATGGCAAGTTGGCATAAAAGGAAGTGATACAAAATACTAGTAAAGTGGAATCCACTGACATCCCATCGAAATGAGTCCTGGTTCTGCCACTTGTGAGTTGTCTGACCTTTGGTAACTTTATATCCCTGAGCCTCAGTTTTCTTATCTGTAAAATGGGGATAATCATAGTAGCACCTTCCCCAGAGGGTTGTTGTAAAGGACATAGGTTAAAAACACATTATTGACTAGAGATGTATTAGTATATCATTTGCTACCCCATGTTGTTGACCAGAGTTGTATCAATATGTTTACAGAGAGTGATACAATTAACATCACCATATGAAGTTCTTACAGCTTAACACCAATCAAGGGTTCATAATACAACTCATGATTGTTGTTATCATTTACGTTTTGCTTTGTTAGATTTTTGTTCCAACCCTGTGTATATTGTAAACATAAAATTTAAAAAAAATGATGAATTGTGAAATTTTGAGTGAAGAAGAATTATCAATGAATTTTATTCAGATACTTTCTCTGCCTGTCCAAGTGACATATATACTAGTGTCTCAGAGGATCTTCAAAATATAGTTCTGATTCAGACGCCGTGAATATGAGGCCAACAGAAAGATGGAAAACGTTAGTGATTGATTCTGATACGGAAAGTGAAGATAAAACTCAAGGTGCTAGAGAATGCTCCTTTCTTCTACAAATGAGTGGACTGAAGACAACATTTCATGAAAATCAGAAGACTTTACAAGGGCGTCAGGTGTAACTTTTGAGTGTAATAGCCCACAAAGTGTTAGTGAAATAACAGAATTAATTTTGGGCCACCCAAAATAAAAACTTCCTTCCATATGTGTTAGTTTCTAGAAAAATCTCCAGGTCAATAGTAAGTTAAGCGCTCAGTGATGAGGTTAAGAACTCACTAGCATTATTGTCATTAGCTAGCACCTCTTCCATGCACACCTTCAGGCAAAACTGGATTCTGAGTCTACCAGCTCCTCTTGTTTGTTGTTTAGGCGCTCAGTCGTGCCTGACTCTTTGTGTCCCCCTGGACTGCAGCACACCAGGCTCCTCTGTCCTCCACTATCTCCCAGAGTTTGCTCAGATTCATGTCCATTGAGTTGGTGATGCTATCTAACCATCTCATTCTCTGCCACCCACTTCTCCTTTTGCCTTCAATCTTTCCCAGCATCGGGGTCTTTTCCAATGAGTCAACTCTTCCCATGAGGTGTCCAGAGGATTGCAGCTTCAGCTTCAGCATCAGTCTTTCTGATGAATATTTAGCCTCTTCTTTTTAGAACACTTTCAAGAAGAAAGGGTTTATACTATTACTGATATTTAATGAAAACTCTTCATTCAGTGTTGTTTGTATAAAAGTGTACATAGATTTGTAAAAGTATTTGTTTCTTGTTACTAAGACAATAATAATAGAAAAAAATCTTAAAATAAAAAAAAACACTTCTTCCATCACAGAAACCCTCTGATGTAGGTTGAAAATCCAACTGGTGATCACTTCCTGTTAAGTTTCCAAAAGGAACTAACACACAGGAGTGCTTGGGCTCCATTCTCTGGTTCTGTGCCTCCAATTAAGGCTGTTGCTCACCTATAAGCAGGGGAGCCATCTTTTCTAATTTGCACCGAGGTCTTCTGTGGGCTAGCCAGGGCCCTGGACTGGTCCATCTTTAGGAGGCATTGAAGTTCACACTTTGATTTGATGCCTCCTAATGAATGACAGGATGAGAATCTAGATCTGTCTGTCTTGTCCTCCCAAAAGCTGCCCAGGGGACTCAGGCTCACCACGCTTCCTGAAAGCTATCAGGCTCCCAGGGTTAAGTGACTTTTCTGCAGGACCCTGGAGGCTCCTCACGGGCTGAGGGAGGAACACAGCTCTGTTTCTATTTTCCAGTCTCGTCTCTTTGATATAGGACAGCTGTTTCAGAGCCTGGCCAGATGGATGCCTGTGGATAGGTCCCTATGGTTTGAGGGGGTAGGGATGGAACCAGTGTGCTGGATGCAGGGTCCAGGGCTGTGGACGTGCAGACAGGATGCCAGGGAGCACTTGGCAAAGAAGTCCCTCCCCTCGGTACTTGTTTTTCCATCTCCACTCATCACTTTTAAAACCAAACCTCCTATTCTTTTGTTTGTTTTTCAAGAGGAACTAACACTGGTAGCTAGCTGTTCCTGGGGAAAGGTATCAGAGTACCGTTTTACTACCAACATGGCTGAGGGTGCTGATGGAAAGCACGGTAACTGATATTGCTCTGAGCAAATACAGTTCCCTCTTGAAATGCACACGTGCCTAATAACACGGCCTTGTGGTTCCAAATATTGGATTATCAATTGTTTTACATCTCCCCAGCATCAAATAAGGCAGGTAAAAAAAAAAAAAAGGGCAGTCAATTAAGATAAATGCAGCAACTTCACAATTTACTGGCTGGACACACATTACCCAATGAGCCGAATGTTGGATAAGATAGCTGTCGTCTAGTTATGTATACAACCAGATAGATAATCCTCATATCAGGGCAAATGGTCACAGGCCTTCATGGCATGCTGAATTGAACAGCCTATACTATTTGGCTAATACATATTTTTCCAAGGGGGCTTCCGGATGGCTCTAGTGGTAAAGAACCCACTACCAATGCAGGAGACGTAAGAGACATGGGTTTGATCCCTGGGTTGGGAAGATCACCTGAGGAGGGCATTGCAACCCATTCCAATATTCTTGCCTGGAGAATTCCATGGACAGAGGAGCCTGGCAGGCTGCACTCCATAGCATCACAAAGAGTCAGACACAACTGAAGCGACTGAGCACCAACACATCCATATTTTTCCCAGCACACTTCAGTGCTGCGAAGGTTGAGTGTGGACTCAAGGGGCAGATTCCAAGGCCCTTTCCTACCCTCACTACTTCCAATTCCTAAAAAAGGATCTTGCACATTGCCAAATCCGAGACTTTTCTATAAAAATAAGTTTCGAGGGGCTTTAGGATCTTAATTCCTTTGGTTGGTTAGTGTCTAATATAGTGTCTTCTCTGCAGCCTTGACTGAGGGTCATTGTCTTCTTTCCAGCCTGGAAGAGGAAGCACTGGTCCTTAGTGGAGACTTAGTGTGTAACTTATCCTAGGAGTGAGAAAAAAAAGAACTAAGAAGGACGCAGAAGCTCACAAGAGTCTGGGTGAGGGGTAGGGGTAAAAGAAGAAATGAGCAGAAAAACTCTGCTAAAGATATCATTTCGTTAAATAAATGAGAGAGAGGGCACGATATGGGGAGAAAGAAGTCCTAAAAAATTCCATTTTTGAAAATTTCTGCTCTGCTCCTTACCAAGTCTAATGCACTTCTGTTGAAAAAAAAAATCATTGTCCCCTTCCTCCCCTTACCCACAGAAAATAACTTTTATAGGCTGGAGATCACATGATTAATACCATCAGTGATAAAAGAATAAATTACCCATTTAGGGTAGATCTGTAAAGTATTTCAAGCCACTGGGGTACCATTTCATGAACCAAAAGAACTAATTTACCAAATGGGTCCCTGGGGCCCTGAGGACTAATGCACTGACCACTCTCCTGCTTCTCCATTAGATCAGTGCCTTTGCAGAGAATGAAGGTCATGGGGTTCAAAGGGACACAGGCGGTCCCTCTGTGCATCAGTGTGCACTGGGATAAGATTGTGTTCATGGCTCACAGGAGAAAATAAGAAAGAAAGAAAAGGCAGAAACTTTAGACTCAGACTCACCTGTGTTTTAATCTGATTCTGCTACTTTTCAGTTGGGAAAGTGTGAGCAAACCTTCCAAGCCTGAGGTTTTTTTTTTTTTTTTTTTTCTGATCTGCTGATAAGGAGATCATAACGTCTACTGTCAGTGTGGGGACAATTCAGCCTGAGTTAGTGGGAATCAGTGGATGAGCACAGTGGCAGCCATAGTGACTGTCCAAAGAATGGGAGCTGCCTTTCCAATCATCCCTTTCTTCATCACCATCTGTCATCTCTATCACCATCACCATCTCTATCATCTGCCTCTGCATCATTGACAACATCTATAGAGTTCTTTCCAGTCAGCAGGTACTGCCCAATCCTTCACATGCACTGTCTCCTTTAATTCCTCAATAAGCCTATGAAGTCGGTAGACTTATTGTATCTTATCCCAATATTATCCCATTCTATTAATGAGGAAATGGAGGCTCAGAGAAGTTAAGAAACTCATCCAGTGTCACAGAGCTAATGAGTAGCAAGACTGGTACTCGAACACTTGTCTAACTCCAGAGTCTATGGAGCTGAGGCCATGCTCACCCTCAGGGAAGGGTGAAATATCATTGTTGACGTCAAGCATCATAGTCTTGCCATTAGGCTATAGAAATGATGCTTTGCTGAGATGAGGAATTAAAGCTGAAGACTGAATGGCCAGAAGACTTGAATCTATTCTCTTTAGCCCCGTTGAGAGAATCTGCTAGAGACGGCTCTGGACTCCTGGAAAATAAAATCTCCAACCCATGGAGGTGGCCAGGATATGAGAGGGCCAGAGGTCCTGCAACATACCGAGGGGTTGGACCAGTTCCTTGAGGTGTAGTGACAGTTTTCTTCAGGTGGACACAATTCTCTCAGGGTTTTATATTTTGTTTTGCTTCAGTTCAGTTCAGTTGCTCAGTCATGTCTGACTCTTTGCAACCCCATGTACTGCAGCACATCAGGCTTCCCTGTTCATCACCAACTCCCCGAGCTTGCTCAAACTCTTGTCCATCGAGTCAGTGATGCCATCCAACTATCTCATCCTCTGTTGTCCCCTTCTGTATTTTGCTTGGCTGTCTCTATTTGTCCATTGAGGCTATGATGGAGCCAAGAGAACAGACCATCAGGCACTTTCTCTTGTAGGCCCCACACCAAACCAACTAAGAAACACATCAAAAACCCAAGAAAACGACAACAAAATTCTGTAAAGCAATTATCCTTCAATAAAAAAATTAATTAAAAAGGAAAAAAAATTTTTTTTAAATATCCAAGAAACCTTCAATGGTGGTGGGGGGTGGGAGGGAAATGCACTTCTTTCAAAAATCGATGGTCTAAGTATATATGCTTATGTGTTTTAGTCTATGGTTACTATGTATGGTTTTAATATTTATCTTTCATATGTAGCAGCTTCTTATTATTAAAGGACTTTTTGCAAATGACAAATACACAGAAGTGACCTGGTTGGTTAAGTATGTACACAGAAGGGATGCCCCTGACCAACTTTCTGACCTTTTTTTAAATTTAATTTTGATTGGAGGATAATTGTTTTACAGTATTGTGTTGGTTTCTGCCATACATCAACATGAATCAGCCATAGGTCTACATATGTCCCCTCGCTGCTGAGCCTCCCTCCCACCTCCCACCCTATCCCACCTCTGTAGGTTGTCGGAGAGCACTGGTTCGAGCTCCCTACCTCTCAAATTCCCACTGGCTACCTATTTCACATGCGGTAATGGATATGTTTCCATGCTATTCTCGCAATGTGTCCCACCCTCTTCTTCCCCAAATGTATCTGCAAGTCTGTTCTATGTCTGTGTCTCCATTGCTGCCCTGCAAACAGGTTCATCGGTACCATCTTTCTAGATCCCATATGTTTGCATTAATATGTGATATTTGATAAGAAATTCTTTAGGAAGTCAAAAGGAGAATGGCAGTCTTCACATTAGTAACTGTGCGTGGTGTCCACGCTGAACTGTGTGTGTGTACTGTACGTATATACTTTGTTTATGTGTGTATGTATGCTCAGTCGCTTCAGTCATGTCCGATTCTTTGCAACCCTACGGACTGTAGACCTCCAGGCTCCTCTGACCAAGGCATTAGCTGGGCAAGCATACTGCAGTGGGTTGCCATTCCTTTCTCCAGGAGATCTTCCCAATCCGGGGCTTGAACCCGAATCTCCTGCCATCCTTTACCCACTGAACCACCTGGGAAGCCCATCGATATATGTACAGACACCTATATATAATGGATATCTGTAAACATACATCCCCAACTCAAAGCTGTGGGCTGTTTCCCCATGCCCCACAATCCTCTCCCCTGTTTCCCTCCTGGTTTCTCTTTCTTTATATCCCTTCATTTCATAACTGGTTTTGAGGACTACTCAAAGCGGTAAGTGGGTGGGGCATTGCTGAGAAGGGAATATAACTTAGCCGTTGGGGTTCACCACCTGATCACTCGTCTCTATGTCCTTGACTCTGCCCCGCTCCTCGTCTTCTCACCCAGAGCGCCGAGACCTGAATGCCTCCTTCTGAGATGCTTTGCCCTTTTCCCCAGAGCACATGTTAAAACCCACTCAGCCAAAGTAAACCATGTAAATGAACAAGAGATACATCTCCTAGATTGGCCAGGATTTATACGTGACAATTTGAATAAACAGAGCATCCATCTGCAGAGAGGGAGGGTAATTCCTTAGGGACTCTCGGGTGGCGGGGGCTGGGAAGACACAGGACAGACAGCATGGAGAAGAGAAAGAGCAGGGAGTCCTTGTCATCATTTCTGTGGCTCAGGGCTTCCTGGAATTTATGTACTTGACACGTGGGCATGAGTTTTATGAGCACCTGTGCTGGGTGCCTAGCGCAGTGAGTCAGGAACTAGCAGTGAGTATCAAACTTCACTGTGCACCAGCTACTCCTGGGAAGTTTGTTGCCAATGCAGATGCCCAGAGCCTCCCCCAGAGTCTTCCAGATCTGGATTAGGGCTCAGGATCTACAAGCATTGTCTGGGAACTCCACATCAAGCCATCTACAGCCTCACTTTAAGAAACGCTGAAACCAGCCTGAAGTCCAGAGGTGTGCCCCTTACAGCCTAGTAAGGGACACTATTTGCAGCAAGAGAAAGTAGCAGGATCACATTTCTCCCCGGCTCCTATAGGCAGCCACATATTGACCCAAAGAAGCATCGAGATTTCTCAGGACACTGACTCCTAGGCTTCTTTTCAGACCTCCCCTGTATCACCCTGTCCCATGTAGGAACTTAACCTGGCAAGAGAAAGCATTTGAATGCTGCTTCCAGATCCTGACCTGAGTCAGACAAACCAGGAGCCTGACTGACTCAGAGAGAAAATGTGAAGCCACACGTGGGGATACTCTAGTCCTGGTCCCAGCTCATTCACTTGACAAATATGTACTGAGTACTGGGGGCTAAGAGGGGGAGGCACATGCAGGTATGGGGCTGGTCTCAAGGGCCTTTTGGTTCAGTTTCATAATCTTAGGACAAACTCTTTAACCTCAGTGTTTTAACCTGCCAAATGCAGATTCCAGTTACCTCCTCTTTCTGATGGAGTTGCTGCAGAGATAAAATAAGAGGAGAGATGTGAAAGTACTTTGAAAAGTTATATGTGGCTAGAATTCCTAGGGAGACCCAAGATGAGAAGGGTTTTCGTGACAGAAGCAACAATTTTTGTGGATATGAAGTTATGGAGGATGGGAAGATGAGCTTGTACAATCAACCACCAATGTGTGAGAGTATCAAAGTCTTTGTTTCCCCTTCAGTAAATAACATGGAGAAGGAAATGGCACCCCACTCCAGTACTCTTGCCTGGAAAATCCCATGGACGGAGGAGCCTGGTAGGCTGCAGTCCATGGGGTCGCTAAGAGTCGGACACGACTGAGCGACTTCACTTTCACTTTTCACTTTTATGCATTGCAGCAGAAAATGGCAACCCACTCCAGTGTTCTTGCCTGGAGAATCCCAGGGACAGGGGAGCCTGGTGGGCTGCCACCTGGCAGCCTGGTGGGCCCCACCTGATGGGGTCGCACAGAGTTGGACACGACTGAAGTGACTTAGCAGCAGCAGTAAATAACAAGGGTACCGGGAAAAAAAACAAAAACAAAACAAGGGTACTGGAGTAAAAGGTACCAAAGTTGCCTTCTAGGACCAAATAACATCATTTGGTTGTAGAGTGAAGCAACTATACACACACACACACACACACACACACAACATATGTATACATATATGTATATATAGATATGTATACACACACACATATATATACACACACACACATATATATACACATATATGTATATATATAGATATGTATACACACATATATACACACACATATATATACACATATATGTGTATATATAGATATGTATACACACACATATATACACAAACACACAAATATATATGTATACATATATGTATATATATAGATATGTATACACACACATATATATGTATACATATATGTATATATAGAGATATGTACACACATATATACACACATATATGTATACATATATGTATATATATAGATATGTACACACACATACACACACATATGTATACATATATGTATACATATAGACATGTACACACACACGCCCCTCGCCAGGGGCATCAGCTCGGCCCACGCTGTATACACACACTAGGTCTTCTGGGGTGGCTTCCCAGTGGCTCAGGGGTTTCCTAGGACAGTTCCAATTTATGCCACTTGCCCCAGCTTCACTATTCATAACACCATCTTTCACTCTCAAAAGTGTCCCAGTTTGGACATTACATTATAAAATCACTCTATTTATGGAAGAAGGGAAGTGAAGATGACACTGCTGTCAGCAATGAGTTAGTCTCTTTGTCTTGGTTCTTATTAGGAATTTTCTTTCTCTGAGCTGGGATGGTCTTACAGACTTTCCAAAATGCTCAGGCAAGCTTTGACAGGCATCCAAAGTGCACGGCACAGTTTGCTCACGCTGCTCAGAGCAGACATTCGGTGCATACTGGCCGCTGCACTGCCCGACCCTTGGATGGGCTTTGGCTGATGGCGACGCTGGGAAAATAGCATCAGGTCCCTATACAGTGAACACATTTTCTAGCTTGGTTCTTAACATCAGTTTACTGGGGTGGGAGGTGGGGTCTACTTTAGGAATATACAGAAGGGAGAATCTTGAAACAGAACACACAGTACTGTTAAATTCTCATAGTTGGGAATCCCAGAGCGTTTTATGGATGACAGATCTGAAGCCCATCACCCAACAGGTTGTATGTGTCTCCCAAGAAATGAATTGTAAGTGCATATTTGCCCTACAGATAGGCAAGTGGAAAAGGACACGAATTCTGTGACTGTTTTGTTACCTGAGATCACCTAGGTACAAGTGCCAGTGGAAGCTGGAGGGGGTGGGGAAGATAGATTAAGTAAGCTTTTCAGTTTAAATCAAGTGGATTCTAGAGGGTAATTAATCTCAGGTTTTCTGTCTGAGATCTGATCCTTTTGCATGTGCGTGAACGTAAGGAGACACAGCTGGGAAAAGCTCCTTTTTTTCGTATTTAGAAAACAAATCTCAAAAAATAAAATTCTTTAAAATCCTAGGAGGCACCCCAGGAGTTTCTAAGGAGAGTTTCTTGCAAGTTCAGTGGCTGTACCACAGTTGGGGAAGAGGAGGGCAGAGAGAGGTGAGAAGGTGCCCAAGGAATGGGTCTTTGCTTTCTTTTCTCCCGGTTAGATTTTGGGGTGTGGCTTGTTTTGTTTTGACTTGATTTGAAGATTCTGGTGCGTGGGGATAATCTCACTGAAGTAGAAAATGAGTAACACTTGGTCAGTTTGTTTACTGTACAAACCGCTCACACATTCATTTGCAGAGCGCTTCCTATGGGCTAGGTGGCAAGGATGTGAAGAGAAATAACAGGTAAATAAATGACCACCCTCCTCCTCCCACGCAGGGCTCTCAGGGAAGTAGGAGAGAGATGTAAACAGGTCAATTGCTGCGCGTGCTGATGAGTGTTGTACAGAGGTGTGAGCACACACACATGTGCACTCTAGTATACACACAGCTCTTCAAGAAGTTGTTGCTCAGTTACTCAGTCGTGTCCGGATATGCGACCCCACGGACTGTAGCACGTCAGGCTCCCCTGTCCTTCGCACTTCAAGAAGAGCGGCTCTTAATTGCTTTCTCAGAAGGTTTGTTTCCAGGATACCCCTCTCCTCTTTTTCTTTTTGGTATCTGCATACATACTTTTGTTTATTGAAGCAGAATTCATAAAACACAACATTAACCTTTTAAAAAATTTATTTATTTTTGGCTGCACTGGGTCTTCGTTGCTGCACTCGGACTTTCTCTAGTTGTGGCCGAGCGGGGGCTACTCTTCTCATTGTGGTGGCTTCTCTTGTTACAGACCATGGGCTGTAGGGAGAGTGGGCTTAGTAGTTGTGGCTCACGGGCTTAGTTGCCCCATGGCATATGGGATCCTCCCAGACCAGGCATCAAATCGGCATCCGCTGAATTGCAAGGTAGATTCTTAACCACTAGAACAACAGGGAAGACTCAAATCAATCTTTTTAAAGTGAACGATTAGATAACGTTTAGTCCATTCACAATGTTGTGCAAACACAACCTCTCTCTAGTTCCAAAACGTTTTCATCACTCCGAAATAAAACTCAGTCTCTGTTAAGTAGTTCTCCACACTCTCCCCTCTCCACAACTCCTGGTAACCACAAATCTGCTTTGTCTCCATAGATTTACTACTCTAGATATTTCATATCAATGAAATCCTACAAAATGTAACCTTCTGTGTCTGGCTTCCTTCAGTTCAGTCGCTCAGTAGTGTCCGACTATTTGCGACCCCATGAACCACAGCACGCCAGGCCTCCCTGTCCATCACCAACTTCCGGAGTCCACCCAAACCCATGTCCATTGAGTCAGTGATGCCATCCAACCATCTCATCCTCTGTCATCCCCTTCTCCTGCCCTCAATCTTTCCCAGCATCAGGGTCTTTTCCAATGAGTCAGCTCTTTGCATCAGGTGGCCAAAGTATTGGAGTTTCAGCTTTAGCATCAGTCCTTCCAATGAACACCCAGGACTGATCTCCTTTAGGATGGACTGGTTGGATCTCCTTGCAGTCCAAGGGACTCTCAAGAGTCTTCTCCAACACCACAGTTCAAAAGCATCAATTCTCCGGTGCTCAGCTTTCTTTATAGTCCAACTCTCACATCCCTACATGACCACTGGAAAAACCATAGCCTTGACTAGATGGACCTTTGTCAGCAAAGTAATGTCTGTGCTTTTTAATATGCTGTCTAGGTTGGTCATAACTTTCCTTCCAAGGAGTAAGCTTCTTTTAATTTCATGGCTGCAATCACCATCTGCAGTGATTTGGGAGCCCCCAAAAATAAAGTCTGACACTGTTTCCACTGTTTCCCCATCTATTTGCCATGAAGTGATGGGACCAGATGCTATGATCTTAGTTTTCTGAATGTTGAGCTTTAAGCCAACTTTTTCCACTCTTCTCTTTCACTTTCATCAAGAGGCCCTTTAGTTCTTCTTCACTTTCTGCCATAAGGGTGGTATCATCTGCACATCTGAGGTTACTGATATTTCTCCCAACAATCTTGATTCCAGCTTGTGCTTCTTCCAGCCCAGCGTTTCTCATGATGTACTCTGCATATAAGTTAAATAAGCAGGGTGACAATATACAGCCTTGACATACTCCTTTTGCAGTTTGGAACCAGTCTGTTGTTCCATGTCCAGTTCTAACTGTTGCTTCCTGACCTGCATACAGGTTTCTCAAGAGGCAGGTCAGGTGGTCTGGTATTCCCACATCTTTCAGAATTTTCCACAGTTTATTGTGATCCGCACAGTTTAAGGCTGCCTTCACTTAGCAGAATGTACTGAGGCTCGCCCACCTTGTCGTGCGTGTCAGCGCTCCACCCCTTGCATAGCTGAGGAGTGTTCCATTGTATGGATAAGCCACAAAGTGTTTATGCACTCATCTGCTGACAAGCATTTGGGTGGCTTCACCTTCCAGCGGTTGTGAATAATGCTTCTGTGAACATTTGTGAACGAATTTTTGTTTGAATATCTGTTTTATCTCTGTGGTATATATCCAGGAGTGGAATTTCTGGGTCTTATGAGTAGTTCTATGTTTAAGTGTTTAAAGAACCAAACCATTTTGCACACTGGCTGCACATAACACACACCTGCTTTTTGAAGACCCACAAAGTTCTATTTTTGATGGTTCCTCCATAATGAAACTGAAATACTTCAAAGAACGAAATCCTGGTTTACCAAAACCCAAGTAGTCTAAGTTCCTTTGTTGGTCCAGTGGGTCAGAACTTGTGCTAATGAGACTAAGGTCAGGGGTTCAAGACCCAGCTGGCCAGTCAGCTGAGTAGTGTGTACAGAGTAAAAACTTAAGTCTGCTGTCACAGCTCCATTAATACTGTCCTGCCCTCTTACACAAGCTTGTTAGTACTCACAGGGGGACAGAGCAAGAGTCAGTTTAATTGTTGTTCAGTTGCTCAGTCCTGTCCGACTCTTTGCGACCCCACGGACTGCAGTATGCCATGGTTCCCTGTCCTGGTTTTTACGGTTCCACATATAAGGAAACAAAACAAAACGAAACACCCGGCACCCGAGGCACCGTGAGGCTGACTAGGATCAAATGACTACTCACTCCCAGTCCTGCTGTCACCTGATTTCTGTGGGTCCCTGGGGTAAACTGCTTACCCTGCCCAGAGCCTCAGTTTCCTCATGTTTAAACTGGGAAAAGGAGAAGAGGGCGGCAGAGGATGAGATGGTTAGATAGCATCACGGACTCAATGAACATGAATTTGAGCAAACTCTGGGAGACAGTAAAGGACAGGGAAGCCTAGCATGTTGTAGTCCATGGGGACGCAGAGAGTCAGAGGCGACTTAGTGAATGAACAGCAACAAATTGGGAACAATAATCCTTTCTTCAAAGAGATGACAATGCATCCTGAGTACTTTACACACAATAGGCTTCCAACAAGTGCTGTCGAATCTGGAGGGTGAGCAACCTCCAGGGCGTGCAGAAGACCCTCAGCTCCAGAAACTCTGAACTGTCCTCCTGAGGTTGACCCAGCTGGAATGGCGGTGCGAGCTTGTTCGGTTGTTCCGGTTACACTGACTGTTTTAAATGGTCCTATTTGCATGGAACGAAGCTTGCTATGGTAACAAGGTCTGGTGGCTGGAATCCAGGGCCCCAGTGAAAAATGCAAAGCCTGTGCTCCTCCAGGAGAAAGAGGCACTTGATGGGTGTATCAACTTTAAGGTTACCTCTGTTCTCCCAGGAAGAAGGAGCGATGTAAACTGAGGCAGCGGGGCCTCCACACTCCTAGCAGGGGGAGGAAGAGGGAAGCCCCAAGGAGCCTTCCAGACTTCTCTCCTGGCCGAATTCCTTTTGCCCCCCAATATTTAGCCCCGCTAAGAAGCCTAAGACTGGCTAAAGCCACCGATCTATGCACCCACCGGTGCCGGGCGGTGGGGAGGCCACAGGGCCAGTGATCCACCCTGGGGAAGGAAAGGGAGACCCTTCGGAGGAAGGGGGGACAACGCAGGTTGGGGCGCTGGAGGTGCAGGTGGAGTGGGGTGGAGTAGGGTCGAGGTGGACAGTGAGAGGCACGCGGGGCAGTAGCCCAGTTCCCCGCTGAACATTCCCAGCTGCATTTGAAGGAAACAGCTAAGCAAGAACTCCACTCCAGAGCGCGAGCAAGCAGCCCCCTCCCCCGGAGCTCCATCTCTGCTCCCCTCCGGGGCCCCTCTTCCGAGCACCCCTCTCTCCCAAGCACCCACCTCCTCCCCAGTCCCTGCACCCGCGCTAAGGCGCGAGTTCGCCAGGGCGGGGGCCGCCCCACCGCTCCAGGGAGGGGACCGAGAGCGGGCCTGGGAACAGGCGCCCCCCACGCCTCGCCAGGGGCGCCACCTCGGCCCACGCTGGGCCACCGCCCGCCGCACCCGCCCCACGAGGGGGTGTGTCCCAGAGGTGGGGGGCGCGGGAGGCCGAGGCAGCGCCCCCGCCCCGGGTCCCTGCCCCCTCCCGAGTGCGTGGCGAATGGTAGGCTCCATTGAAAGAGTGCCGGGCGGCGCGCGGTGTCCTTCTCCGAGTCGCTCTCCGCGCCGGGGTCTCGGCGATCTCTGCTCCTCCTCCTCTTTCTCCTCCCCCCTTCCCCCCTCCCCAACCCTCCGCCTCGCTCCGCCGCGGCTCGGGCTGGAAGCGCCGCTGTCATTCCTGCGCCGGAGGAGCCGGCGCTGCCGGTGCCTGGGGGTCGGGGCTCGGGGAAGCCGGGCCGCGGGGGACCCAACAGGTAGAGCCGGGGGTGCCCGGCCGCGCGCCCCCCAATCCCCGCGCATCATGCAGCTCTTTGTCACCTCTCTCGCCCCCAGGCCAAAATCCTGAGCATGATGGAAGACAATAAGCAGCTCGCGCTCCGCATCGATGGGGCGGTCCAGTCGGCCAGCCAGGAGGTGACCAACCTGCGAGCCGAACTCACAGCCACCAACCGGAGACTGGCGGAACTGAGCGGCGGCGGCGGCCCCGGCCCGGGCCCGGGAGCGGCGGCCAGCGCCTCGGCGGCGGCGGACTCCGCGGCGGCGAACATGGAGAACCACCAGCACAGCGCGCAAGGTAGGGATCGCCTGGCGCCCGGGGCGGAGGAAAGGCGAGCGAGCCAGACCCGGACCGGACCCGGAGGCGCCCGGGGACTCGTTGCCCCCCACGCCCGCGGCGAAACCGCCTTGCATTGTGGCTTGTAACCCTTTCCGCCCGGCGGTGGCCAGTACTGCTCCCGCGCTGGGAGTTGCAGTCTGCTGTCATTAACGAAAACCCGGGCGCAGCGTGCACGGGTTCACACGGTCACGGCGGCCCTGGCCAGCGCAAGCTAGGCGCAGCCGGCGGGTACCCCTCGGCAGCAGAAAGTGCCCTTTAGATGGTACACAGCCCCCAGCTCCGTGGGCAAACTTTTCATGCCCGGGCCTTTGTAGGGGTGAATGCCACAGCTTCCCCCCAGTTCCAGAGGCTCCTTTCCTTGGAACGACTGCCCAAGAGGGAGCGCCAGGCTCTGCTGCCGCGTTTGGGGTAGAGGATTGGACTGGTTTGCACTTTTCTCCACGGATGCCAAATCCCTTGTCTCGATTGCATCTGGACTTTATTTTCTCCCCTTTTGAGATCGCGCAGGCAGTGGAATTATATCAATGCAACAGTAGATGCTGTGCTCAGCAGGGAGTTTAAATTTCCAGCAAATATAAACACTGAGAGCACTTTCCAGGGGGAAATCTTAGACCTCAAAGGCTGAGTGATGGGCTCTTGGCGAAATGAAGGCGTCGTAGATGGTGGGTTTCCAGGTAGCTGCTGCTTGAAGGGACTCTTTGCAGTTAGGAGAAGGGGAAAAAGGACAGTCTGTGCTGACACTGACAGTGATGAAGCTCTGAAACCCTCATACAAGGGTTAAAAGATGGAGGAAGCATCAAAAAGAAAAAAAAAAAAGAAAAATCCATACTGTTTGTTTTCTGTGAATTAGAAGTGCAGAATGGATTTTCAGGATTTTTTTCCCTTTTCTTTTTTTGTCTAATTGCCCTTTAAGAAAAGTTGTCACTGATTATTAATATCATTTGATTGCAAACTAAACTGCTGAAATCCTGGACGTGACCAAAAAAAAAAATCCAGTCTAGGAGGGTCACTTGTGTAAATATGTCACTTGATGAAATATGAGGTACCAGTGGCCCAGAAGGATTTTCTGGTTTTATTGTTATTTCAAAGGCTTCTAAGTGTTGAGAGAGAGCGAGCGAGTCTGGTTTCATAGGAATGCCTTCTCTCTGTCAGCTTCTGTTTCTTCCTTACCTTCCTGCAGTAGGCATGCTTTTTTTTTTTTTTTCTGGTGTGAGATGTTAAGCTTGAACATTAGCAGTTTATGTTCAACTCATATCTTAACTTGGTACTTCCGGAGTCTGTCAAGAGTCTTAGGAATTGGGGCAATAATTTGGTACCAAAGTAGCATGACGTCATGGTGGGAAGGTGTTGTGAGAATGGTGCTTGCTGCATAGTTTTCAAGGTGGATATCTGGTTATTCTGTCATTTGTCCCTTGTTATGTCATTGTGTGTGGAAGATGCTCTCTGCTGGCACCTGGGCAAAAAAGAGAAGTTAGACTCCATGGTCAGGCTTTACTTTTTATCAGCAGGGATGCTTCCAGCCTTAAAAAATAGCAGAGAACTGACGTTTTGCTGAGAATCAAAAGCCACGGTAAAGCAGAGTGAACAATGCTGGTTTATTTCCCACTGTCCGCCCCTTTCTCAGCCAAAGAAAAGTTAAGTGGCTTTTTTCTGAGTCCTGGGTCTAGTGCAGTCTGAGCACGCTAGGAGGTCGGGCCACAATGATCTACACACTCAACTTGGAAACTGTGATACTTAGCTGATGGTTAAATTGTTGCAGTGGAGCAATCGGGGGCTGTTTCCTCTTTCTTTTTTTCCTACAAAAATGCACAAGGCTGTGGAAATGGAAATGGCTTTTGGATCTCTTGATATCCCTAAAAACACACAAAACCGGCAGCTCCCTCATATTCTGAGACGCGTGCCTCCCCTGGCCAGGGGCTGTCTGTGGGTGGCTGGGTGAAGGATGGTCTTGATTTTTCCTCTGTGTACCACTGGTATTTTTCAAAACCTTTACTGGGAGAGTTTAATGATTTTATAATCAGAAAATAAAATGTTGAAGATTTTAACTTAGCTTAATGGTTGGCCACATAGCCCTCTAAATTGATGTCAATTTAAACTGATGTGATGGTTGAAAAGAAAACAAGACCCCCATATGCATTCAGTGGGGCATCATTTGCTTATATATAGTAACCATTTCTTCATACAGCACTTTTGCATTATTTAGCCTCTGTGAGTGTTTTGGGGTTTGTTTTTATTTTGTTTTGCTTTGTGTTCTCATGACATGTGGCAGCATTCTGCTGGAACAGAAACCTTCTGCAGAGGTGGTCTGCTAGTGTCTTCTGCTAGTGCTCTCCTATTCCTAAAGGGAAACGCTGGGCTTTCTTGGGTTAATTTCAAAGTGTGGTTGATTGGCTTTCTTTTTTTTTTTTTTTTTTTGATTGGCTTTCTTATGCTTCTTTGTAACATACCTCTAGGAAGGCTCACAGGAGCTCAGTTCCTGAGGGTTCCTGACTGTTCTTCTGAATCAGTCTTCTGTTCTAATTTTGTCTGGGTTGGTGCAAGTCAATGGGCTCAAAGCGCATGAGTATTTACTGTTATTGAGTTATCACTTTTCAAATCAAAAGTTTGAATGAAATGAGTATCTTTCAAAATGCAAGTGTTCAGTCACTCAGTCGTGTCTGACTCTTTGCAACCCCATGGACTGCAGCGTGTCAGGCTTCCCTGTCCTTCATCAACTCCTGGAGGTTGCTCAGACTCATGTCTATCGAGTCAGTGATGCCATCCATCCATCTCATCCTCTATCATGCAACTGTATACGGTATCTTTAACTAGAGGGCATTATGCACATATGAAATGCATGTTAATGTCCTTTTAATAATATTAGCACAAATGGTTACAGGGAAGAGTCATCTTTTGCTCTTCCTGCTGAAAAGCTGTTTGATCCATTTCCAGATACTTTTGTTAAAATTTTATTTTTGATGAATTAAACAAGCTCACCAATCCACCAGTGTACGTTTTGTTCCAGTGAGGATATCTGATAGTAGGTAAGTCGATGAAGAAAACTTGGGTTTTCCTAGAGAGTTAATGCAGTGTGTCATTTAAACAAAATATTACCTTGGTTGGTACCCTCTGTGAGCGGGCATGGTTGCTACGTAACGGAGTCTGGAAAGTGAACTGCTGAAAATCTGGGCTTTCGACACTTTGCAGGATCTTCTTTCAGAATCTGTGTTGAAAGTACGCTTGGCAGCCAGCCCATCTTCTCTCTCCCAGCTTCAAGTGAGTCGGATAATCCCTAATGAGGATGCTGGCATGCGGAGCGCAGGGCATCCATGCAGGGTGGCTCTTCTCAAGGCTCCAAAGCTGCCTCTTGGGTTGGTGAGGTCACGACTGCCTTTGACAGGTGGACAGAAGGAGGCTTGGAAAGAACAGAGCCAAGCATTTGTTCCAATTTGTCTTGTTGTTGGTAGCCAGAGAATGGATTTGTTTAAAGTAACGTTTCTAAGCTGTTTTCCTCAGCGTAACATCTCTGGGAAATGTGTTTAAAATACTTGCTGTTCTTTGAGGGGAAAATATGGCAGTTTGTTTCTCTGAAAATGTTTTATCTGATGAATGGCTAATATTAGATTCAATTGATTGCTTTGCTGTGCATAGAATAAAACAATTAAGCTCCAGTGTACCCAATGCAAATAGGTGTTTAGCTGTATATAACATAAAATACCTATGCTCAGTAGGATGCATACCTACTGCCATGATTTTTGTGTTTTTTAAGGAAATAGTTGTATTTATATGCCTAAGTAAGTGGAAATGTTCATAGCATCTTCGTGGGTGTTGAGGGCTTACTGTCTACTGCATCAGTTAGATTAGGATGGGGAAAAGGGTCGTTTTCTTACACCTTTGTAAATTTCCATAAATAGATGCAAGTTTTATTTTTTTTTCTCCCTAGGCATTAAAATAGACTGTTACTTCAGGTCTGATGGCTCTTATCTAGCATTATGATAATACTGGAAACCCATTGGTGAAGCATAAATTATCTTGGGACTGAATTGAATGTGTGAATAGTCTGCGGAGACGCTAGACACTGTTGCTTTGCAAAATGAGTTCTGTCTTTTGGCAACCCCTTCCCACTTCATTCTGCCTCTGTGTACTCTTGTTTTCTCAAGTAGACTTTTATCTTTTTTGAGCAAGAGAATTTTCATGTGGTAGAGAGGATGAGACTAAGCGCAGTGGAATCTTGGGGACTTCTCTTGGCTCACCCCTAAGTTACAGAGCTCATCCAGAACCTATGCCTTGGTTTTTCCAGTCATATCCATGGGCTATAGGAGACTTGTCTGTCTTTTCCTAATCTGGTAAGCTGTCATGAGATGGGACTTCAAAATTCTTCCTGAAAATCACTGTGCGTGGTCACCAAGAAATTACGTACAGATCAGTACAGTGTGAATGAAATTAGTTATTGATTGCCTAGTATTTACTATCTTTGTACTGTCTTTGGAAAATGCCTTTAGAGGACCCCTTAAGTAAAGTTTCTAGTTCTGGTTAATTTCATGCTTCCAGCATTTCAGGATTGACTGAGGTTTTTCAAAACTTTTTTGATCTAAGTCTGAGCCAATCTGATTTTTATAATAGGAGCCTAATCACACATTCTCCCCATGTAAGACAAGGCGTGTTTTCTCCATTCCTTCACCCTCTCTACTCCCCAAGACTGCTGGCACTTTTGAGGAATCCTGTAGGTTATAATTTGTGACTTCCTGGCTGCCAGTGAGCTCATAGCAGATGGACTTGGCAGGTGGGGAATGCTCGTTGGAACGCTGCCGGTTCACCGTGCAAGTCATATGGGGCCCAGAAGGTCGAGCCTGGGGTCCTGGCCATATTCATTGCATATTTCATTTATATTTATTCCTGAGTTATGTAGCAAAGGCAAGTGAAATCACATGACTTTCTCAGTGTTTTTCAGACTTTTGCCAGTATGGGTTTATGTGAGCATTAGTGCTTGGCATCTTACCCCCTGCCATCTATCAGGCAAGAGTGGAACTTGTTCTGCCTGCTGAGGCCAAGGAATGGGTTTTTAAGTGATTTTGTAAATGAAAATGAGTCCATACTGTTTGGGCTGGATATTAGGGTGAGTAACACATGGGATAACAAGGGGTGCCACCACCGGCAGTCACTGCAATGCCCTAGTCATCTGAAATGCAGGCAGAGAAACTCCAGGCGGAATCATTTAGGAAAAGACAGCTTCTCTGAAGCCAGGAGCACGTGTGCGTGTGTGTGCTCAGTCGTGTCCAACTCTTTGCGACCCCACAGACTGTAGCCCACCAGGCTCCTCTGTCCATGGGATTTCCCAGGCAAAAATATTTGAGTGAGTGACTGTTTCCTTCCCCAGGGGATCTTCCCAACCCAAGAGAGTGACCATCTATTGTGGCAGATGATACCTGACAGCTCAGGACAGGTTAGCATCCTGCTGGCCCACGTCACCATCCTCAAGGTCCCCTTCCAGGCCCATCTTGACTGTGAAGAAGCTGGAGGGAATCCAGGCAAAGGAATCTTTTCTTCCTCCCCATGTGGTTGAATGAGTCTGTAACATCCTTGCTGGTTTGATGCACCTCAGATCTAGGTGGCAGACTCAAGGCTGTGCGCTGTAGACATGCTTGCTTCTCCCTTGGAATCCTAAGCTGCTGGAAACATGAAAGATGCTGAATATAGTTTTAATGAGTTTGGCAAGAACAACTGTTGGAGCAGGTGGCTTCTGTGTGGTGGGACATCGTGGGTTCTCAATTTGTTTTAGTGTCTTTGTTGACTTGGCCTTGCTGGACCTTTGGGTCCCACTTATGAAAAGCCCCTGTCCCCTCTACCCTCTGATGAACTGAGACCCTAGCACGAGAGCTCAGATGGAGCCTGCTACAGGCAGGTCTGCAAGCAAAGCACCCCCGAGGCCTCTGCACCTTCTGTGATGGGGAGTCAGGCTGGGAGGATGGAGAGAAATGGGAGGGGGAGCCGCCTGCCCAGCTTCCCCAACCTCTCCTCTTCCACCAAAGCAAGCGCTGGAGGAAAAGGGGACGTAAAGAACCTCCATCCCAATGTTGTCTCAGCTCTACAGATCGAAGTATGTGATGTGTATCATTAAGAAGTACCGTGCATCATTAAGAACATAGTATCCTCTAAAGGAAGGTGGGTCCAGAGCTAATACTTTACACTCACCTTTGGCACGTCATTATAGTTATCAGAGCTCACCTCTTGGGTACATCACAAGACGCTGGGTGTTCAAGGCACGTGGTGTTCTGATGCCATGGAGTCTTCTTTTCGATGAAGGCAGGTAGCGTCATGTAGAACTAAAGGAGAACTAGCTTCAGTGCTTTGTCAAACTTTTCAATAAATAATAACAACAAAGACTTACAACATGTCAAGTATTTTCCTGATGCCTCACATGCATAACTGTGCCTGGAGCCCAGTGAAGTGACAACTAATATGCCCATTTTTCTAAAGAGGAAACTGACCGGGATTCAGAGAAGTTAAGTCAACCGTCTACCACCACATAGCATTGACTGCGATGGGGATGAGGACAGCAAGCTTTGACATAGTCTTGGAGACAGGCACTGTTGGAAATGCTTTTCTGAATTTATGCACTTAACTTTTGTAATGACTTATGTGGCAGGTACCACTGGATCTGGGGCTTCCCTGGTGGCTCAGTGGTAAAGAACTTGCCACCAATGCAGGAGACATGGGTTTGATCCCTGGGTCAGGAAGATCCCCTGGAGAAGGAAATGGCAACCCACTCCAGTATTTTTGCCTGGGAAATGCCATGAACAGTGAGGCCTCTGGGCTATAATCCATGGGGTTGCAAAGAGTCTGACGTGACGTAGAGCGACTAAGCAACAACAATTTGCACCCGTTTTATGTATGAGAAAACTGAGGCACAAAAAATGACCTATGACTTGTCAAAGGGCCATTAAGTAACCAAGCTCTGGCTCTGGAGTCCTTTCTCTTAAACTCATCCCACTCTGATGCTCAGGGTCATTTGGCTGGTAGTGACTGATCCAGGAATTCAAACCCATCAAATCTCTCTGCTGTTTAAAGCTGTATTGTCTTCTAAACCAGAAACATCTTTTGCCTTGTCCGTTAGGAAGATTGAAGAAACTACAATCTTGTAGTCCATTTTTTATTATGTTTCCCTAAACTGATGTTAGTTTCTGGGTCCTTATGTGAAATCTTCATGCTCATGCTCAGCCACTAAGTGGTGTCTGGCTCTTTGCAGCCCCATGGAGTGTAGCCCGCCAGGCTCCTCTGTCCATGGGATTATCCCAGCAAGAATACTGGAGTGGGTTGCCATTTCCTCCTCCAGGGGATCTTCCCTACCCGGAGATAAAAGCTGCATCTCATCTTGTGGTAAGAGAAATACCTCTCCCTTAGGTGTGAGGTTAACTGCCAAAGAGAGAATTGGGTCCTACTCACAAGGTTAGCAACCCAAGGGTCACTCGTCACCAATGGAAAGAACCAACTTTACCCAGGGAGTGGGGCCTCCTACTCCCTAGACTTTGTATGCTTTCTGCCTTGGGAAGGATGGTTCCAGGCAAGCCTGGCATCCTGCAGTCCTGTTTTTCTCCCTTCTAGCCATACATTTCCCTTTCCTAGGTTCTCTCCTAGCGACCTCAGTGGTCTCCAATGGCCCAGGACCATGCCCCACAAAAGACTTATAACTACTCACAGATTCCTTTATGCTAGGGTTTCCCAGTCTTGGCATTGTTTTCATTTGGGCCAGGATAATACTTTGTTGGAGGGACATTGTGTGCCTGCAGGGTATTTAGCAGCATGCTTGTCCTCTGCCCACCAGATGTCAGTAGACTTTCTACACAATTGTGACAATGCACAGTGTCTCCAGATGTTGCCAGATATCCACTGGGGGCTGCATCATCCCTGGCTGAAAACCATTTTTTATGCCACAGACTAAAGGATACCCCAGCTGTGAATCTTAGAACGGTAACTCTGTAAGAACAGAGAGTTTCATCTGCTTTGTTTTCTGCTCCTTTTGCAGCACCTAGAACGGTGCCTGGCACACAGCAAGAGCTCAGTAAATGATTACTGAATGAATGAATGAATGAATCCTCAATTACTGAATTATAGCATGTGCAGACTTTGTCATGGTTTTACATGAAGCTCATTGGTTTAATGATTGTTGTTGTTCAGGTGCTCAGTCATGTCCAACTCTTTGTGTCCCCATGGACTGAAGCACTCTAGGCACCCCTGTCCTTCACTATCTCCCAGAGTTTGCTCAAATTCATGTCCATTGAGTCAGTGATGCTGTCTAACCATCTCATCCTCTGCTGCCCTCTTCTCCTTTTGCCTTCAGTCTTTCCCAGCATCAGGGTCTTTTCCAGTGAGTCAGCTCTTCACATCAGGTGGCCAAAGTATTGGAGCTTCAGCATCAGTCCTTCTAATGAATATTCAGGATTGATTTCCTTTAAGATTGACTGATTTGATCTCCTTGCAGTCCAAGGAACTCTCAAGAGTCTTCTCCAGCGCTACAGTTTGAAAGCACCCATTCTTCGGTGCTCATCCTTCTTTAGGGTCCAACTCTCACATCCACACATGACTACTGGAAAAACCATAGCTTTGATGATACAGACCATTATCAGCAAAGGGATGTCTCTGCTTTTTAATATGCTGTCTAGGTTTAATGACACATGGTTTTAATTGAGTCTTTATTTGACACATGTCAACACTAACATGTTCTAAACCCTTTTTCTGTATTCTCTCAATTCATCCTTTAAACTACGTTCCGTGGTAAGTACTGGGTTTGCCACCTTACACGTGAGAAAGTTGAGGCCCAGAAAGATTACGTGACTTTCCCAGGGTCACCAAGCTAGCAAGTGGCAGAACCAGGAGATGAACCCAAGTAAATGTGACTCCAGAGATTGCCTGCTGTCCCAGCTAGGATGTTGTTCAACTTTACATAGTTTTTCCCATTCCTGCCCAAGAAATCATTTTTGTTCTAAAGCTGGCATCATGGCAGTTGTAGTTAGGATTTGCACGTCAGACACTAAGTCGTTCATCATAAATCCTTAGAGCTCCACAGAACAAAATATGCTTTGTCACTGCTAGGGAGTCTGTAGCCAAAAAGGTATCTGGCCAGAGGTAACAGGGCAGCTTAGTGGCAGAGCCGTGTTCAAATGTAAGAATCTTCCTTCTCTCTGCCTGGCTGCTGGGCTTGGGCTGCAGAGAGTCACAGAGAGGACTGAACTGTCTGGGAAAGGGGACAGTGGACCCTGGAGCTTCTTAACAGGGGCTTGACTCATTTTGAGGAAAAGGATGTTCCAGGAGCAGAACTGGGGAGCTGCAGAGACCTTGGAGGTCATCCAAGAGCACAGTGACAGCAATAGCCAGCACCTTTGAGGCTCTTTTCCTGACTCCCAGGCTCTGTGCAGTGTGATTGATAACACTGTTTCATCTACTTCCCTATCACAGTGAGTTGGATAATGTTCTCATCTCCATTCTACAAATGAACAAACTGAGGCTCAGAACTGTTTCATTGTTTTTCCACGCTCTAGACCGTGGCCATCTGCGGGATAGAAATACAGGTTCAGCTGACCCTGGAGCCCACCCGATTCTCTACAATAAAATATCGAGATACCAGGCAAGCAGCACAAGGAAATGCCAGGAGTATGGTTTCGTCTTTTTTGCCTACAGAGCTACTTACCCACTCCCCTTCTTCTTTTTCCTTTTCTTCTTTCCCCCCTCTCTTCTCTCTGTCTCCATCTGTTTTGAGAGATTAGGTACATAGGTTCAAGGACCAGAGATTTAATAAGATATGGAGCAAGCTATCCTGGTGCTCGTAGTCTAGTAGGTGTGACTGACATGGAAATATAATTACATTTTATAATAAAGGTCTAGACAGGTGTAATGGGAAAATAGATGATGGAGTGACAAATAGAGAAGGCTTCACAGATGTACATGACAGTGGCAATATGTAATAAAAGCATGCTGGGAAAACACATTGATTTCTCTACTAAGGTTAAACTGACCGTGAGAGATTATTAAAAAGTGCAACTTTGGGGATAGGTTGGGATTGGATCCTGCAGAGAATAGCTCCTGGCTGAGACTTTCTCCCCCAAAGAAGGAAGATGTGAATGACACAGGGTTTAGATCTTGAATAATAGTTGTTTTTTTCCTCCAAAGAAACAATATGAATTTTAATGCAGGTGAAGCTCTGCTCACCCCCTGTATTATCTTCCTGGTCAAGACTGGGGCTTCTTGTCAGCTGCAGCGTAGCTCACTTTCCTTGATTAGGTTGAATTTTTTTAAAACCACTGAGGATGGTGTCTTTAATTCAGTTAGTACAATTTGGAACACAGTGGGATTTAGGTCACACTTTCCCCATCATTTTTGCCATTTGAAGTTCTGTACTCACTATTTCCTGAAGATAGTAAGGTATGAAATTTAGAAATTTGATACTGACCCTAGATAGTGCAATTGTGGTACCATAGAGCTTGATGAATGATGGCTGAGGAGAACTGACCTGTGATTATATGTGTATTGATTATCTTAATTAACACATTCATCAAGTGGATTTCGTTGCCTGTTCCTACAAGGTTTACTATATGAAGCGAGAAAAAAAAAGGGACTACCTTTTGACACATCTTAGATTTGAGAATCAACAGAAAGGCCATTTTGTGGAGACTGTCAGCCTGTTGGCTAGCAGACATGCTCTGATTGTTCTGTTCACAGTTTGACTTGGTACCAGGTAGCCCTGCAAGGAGGCATGTTTAAGTCTTAATAGATGCCCTCTGAAGAAGGAGCATAATTCCTGGTTGGCTTTTCTACAGTGTGGATCAGTAGAACAGTGTCCAATAGAACAGAACCTTATTAAAACTCAGCTGGTTAACACATGGGTTGATCCCACCATGCGTACGTGCTCTACTTGCTCAGTTGTGTCTGACCCTGTGATCCCGTGGACTGTAGCCTGCTGGGCTTCTCTGTCCCTGGGGTCATCCAGGCAAGAATACTGAGGCAGGTGGCCATTTCCTCCTCCAGGGGATCTTCCCAACCTGGGGCTCAAACCTCTGGTCTCCCAAGTGTCCTGCATTACAGGCAGACTGTTTACTACTAAGCCACCGGAAGCCCTCGTTCCACCATGGGATAACTCAAAACCCATCCTTCAACACTTTCAGTGTTATTACTCTGTGTCTAAAGCCAAGGCTCAGAATCGTTTTCCAGGCTTCTGCTGCCTTCACCCACTCTTCTTCCTTTGCACCCAGGAGTTGCTAGGGAAGCACTAGAGTTTACCCAGATCTTTGCAGCATACAAAGACTTGCATAGGCAGTGTCTCTGTGGATCCTACCCGCTGGCCCATAGGATGGAATTGAGGTAGACACAGCAATCTTGTTCTCAAATAAGGAAACTGAGGCACAGTAATTTAAGCTGATTTGTTCAAGACTGTTGAGTTGGTCATTGAACCAAATTCTCCTGCTTCTCCCACTGTAAGATCCCACTGTGACTGCACAATGGGGGCAGAGGGCGGCTCCAGAACTTTTGGTGGGGGAGATCTGACCTTGCCTTGACCTTTATCTCCCTTTTAAAAATATTTATTTGTTTTCGATTGTGCTGGGTCTTCATTGCTACGTGCAGATTTTCTCTAGTTACGGCGAGCAGGGAGTACTCTCTGGTTGTCGTGCACCGGCTTCTCACTGTGGTGGGTTCTCGTTGCACAGCACGGGCTCTAGGGCATGTGGGCTTCAGTGGTTGCAACTCACAGGCTTAGTTGCCCTGTGGCACGTGGGATCTTCCCAGACCAGGGACTGAACCCATGTCCCCTGCATTGACAGGCAGATTCTTAACCAACTGGATCATGAGGGAAGTCCTGGCCACTCCCGCTTGAGCATGGGCCCTCTGTCTTTTAAGGCCTGGATAGTGACACCGTCACCCCAAGACCGTGCTCTAGTACTCTGAGCTCCCATGTCCAGTGTCTTTCCATGGTGAAAGGACAATCAGTTTTACAGATTTAGTCCTATTTTTTTTTACATTAAGTTCTTTCATCATCTCTGTGGGGATTTACAATCATTTGATTTCTCTTTTAATGACCTATCTTATTCATGCCTTAGCTTAGACTTTCTCTTCTGCTGCTGCTGCTGCTAAGTCACTTTGGTCGTGTCAGATTCTGTGCGACCCCACAGACAGCAGCCCACCAGGCTCCCCCGTCCCTGGGATTCTCCAGGCAAGAACACTGGAGTGGGTTGCCATTTCCTTCTCCAGTGCATAAAAGTGAAAGTGAAGTCGCTCAGTCGAGTCTGACTCCTAGCGACCCCATGGACTGCAGGCTGCCAGGCTCCTCCGTCCATGGGACTTTACAGGCAAGAGTATTGGAGTGGGGTGCCATCTCTTCTTCTAGCCTCCCTTTAAGGCTTCCCTGGTGGCTCAACAGTAAACAATCCGCCTGCAGTGTGGGAGACCTGGGTTCAATCCCTGTGTCTGGAAGATCCCTTGGAGGAGGGCATAGCAACCCACTCCAGTATTCTTGCCTGGAGAATCCCCATGGACAGAGGAGCCTGGCAGGCTACAGTCCATGGAGTTGCAAAGAGTGGGACACAACTGAGGGACTAGGCACAGCACACAGCCTCCCTTAATGCAGTTAGGGACCTGTAAACCAGAGCAGATTTGCACCAGGGGAATTTCCTATTTGTCTTAATCAATTGGATCGGGGAATGACTCCCACATTGAGGACAATTTGTTGCACCTGATACCACTACCATTTAGGATTTCTGAATATGGGAAGCACATCTGTGAGGCCTTAGCATGTGGGTGTATGTTCTCTCTGAGTGTTGGGGGCAGGATAGAGCCATCACAGTAAATCTGCCTAATTTCTTTCTCTTCACTGTCCCTTCAGGGAGACGCTATGAAACCTTCAGGGTCTCTTTTATCAGAGTCTTTGAATGAACAATAACCAAGGCATGTTGGCTTGAATTCTCCACCTGCTGGTTGTGTAGGTGCGTGTTCTCACTTCTGCTGTGGCTGTAACTGCCTGAGTAGTTGGGGGAACCTCCTGCTGCTCCAAGTTCATGTCCAGACCTTGTACTCAGATCAGTGGAATTTCATCCACAGACCAAAGTCCAACAGTGTGGCAGAAAACTCAGGGAAAATTAGAATGGGGTCTTTTGCTGTGCACCCGAGGGGAAGATCAGCCTGGAGCCTCTGAAGCTCAGCAGACAGCCCATTGTGGTTAACTGACACCTAAGCAGCTAATGCAATGGCTGGGAGTCTGATCTCTGTTTCATTTCAATGTGATGAGGAACAGTCACTAAAGGCTTCCCAAACGTCTGACAGCAAAATGGAAATAATATACATTTGAACTTCATTTAAAGATCTATTTATAGTAGGCTCTAGAAAAGCAGAAAGTATTTTTAAGGATCAAAATGTTTTGGTACTTTTTAAGTTTTAGATTTGTATTAGCATTAAACACTTAGGATTCCCACCTCTGCCAAGAGATAATATTGCACAGGACATGAAAGAAAGCACTTCCTGATTCTGCTCGGAGTTCACTTCATTGCCTGCTCTTGTGGCTTGAATGATGGAGCTAGGATTGTTGTTGCTGTTCAGTTGATAAGTTGAGTCTAACTGACTCTTTTAAGATCCCATGGACTGCAGCACGCCAGGCTCTATCCTCCACTATCTCTCGGAGTTTGCTCAAGTTCACATCCATTGAGTCAGTGATGCTATCCAACCATCTCATCCTCTGTCACTCTCTTCTCCTTTTGTCCTCAGTCTTTCCCATTATCAGAGTCCTTTCAGATGAGTTGGCTCTTCACATCAGGTGGCCAAGGTATTGGAGCTTCAGCTTCAGCATCAGTCCTTCCAGTGAACATTCAGGGTTGATTTCCTCTAGGATTGACTGGTTTGATCTTGCAATCCAGGAGACTCCCAAGAGTCCTCTCCAGCACCACAATTTGAAAGCATCAATTCTTAGGTGCTCAGTCTTTTCTATTGTCCAACTCTCACATCCGTATATGACCACTGGAAAAACCATAGTTTAGGCTATGCAGACCTTTGCAAAGTGATGTTTTTGCTTTTTTAATACATTGTCTAAGTTTGTCATAGCTTTCCTTCCAAGAAGCAAGTGTCTTCCAATTTCATGGCTGCAGTCACCAGCCTCAGTGATTTTGGAGCCCAAGAAAAGAAAATTTATCACTGCTTCTACGTTTTCGCCTTCTACTTGCCATGAGTGATAGGACCAGATGCCATGATCTTAGTTTTTGAACGTTGAATTTTAAGCCAGCTTTTTCACTCTCCTTTTTCACACTCATTGAGAGGCTCTTTAGTTCCTCTTCACTTTCTGCCATTAGAATGGTATCATCTGCATATCTGAGGTTGTTGACATCTCTCCCAGCAATCTTGATTCCAGTTTGTGACTCATCCAGTCCAGCATTTCATATGATGCATTCTGCATGTAAGTTAAATAAGCAAAGTGACAATATCCAGGATAGGAGCTAGCAAGCTTTTTCTGTCAAGGGCCAGATAGTAAATTTTATAGTCTTTATGGAATAAACGGTATCTATTATAATTCCTCAGACCTGCTGCTGTAATGTGAAAGCAGTCATAGATAATAGGCAAATTAAAGGGTGTGGCTGTGTTTCAATAAAACTTTATTTACAAAAGCAGGCACCCTTTGGGCTCTAGTTTGTCAACCCCCTGGACTTGTAGTTCTCTTCCATTTGCCTTCTGACCCGTTTATATCCAGCACCTTTACAGTGCTTAGCATACAGAAGGAACTTAATAATGATTGATTAAGCGAGCAAGTTAGATGTGAGCAATAAAACCACTAGATTACAGTGTTAAAGGAGCAGAAACAAAAAGTTAATTACTAGGGGTGTAACAGTTAATGGACAAGAGAAAGAAACATTTGTTAGCAGCTTCGTGGTTAGAGGTGAAGTCACTTGTGTTTAGTCATCATCACAGACCTTAAAAGACCTATGAAGAGACAAAGAACCACCAGTTAAGAGTGAGATACAGGGCAAGACACTTGACATCTGAGCCTCAGTTTCCTTATTTATGAAATGAGATCATTTCCATCTTCAGTATAATATAGCAGATTGCTGTGCTAAGTCACTTCAGTCATGCCCAACTCTTTGCAACCCCGTGGGCTGTAGTCCACCATGGGATTCTGTCCATGGGATTTTCCAGGCAAGAATACTGGAGTGGATTGCCATTTCCTTCTCCAGGGGATCTTCCCAGCCCAGGGCTCACACCTGAGTCTCTTATGTCTCCTGCATTGGCAGGCAGATCCTTACCACTAGCACTTCCTGGGAAGCCCCAATGGGCTTAAAGGGGTGAAACAGGTCTGATCCAAGTCCTGGAGATATAACAGATTGCGGGACATTACAGCTCTCAGTTTCCACCTCTGTGACAAGAGGCTGATACTTTCTCCTTTAGGGAGTGATTAGGATAGTTTAGTGCAGAGTTTCTCAGCACTGTTGACATTCTGAGCCAGAAAATTCTTTGCTGTGTGGGTTGATTTGTCAGCATCCCCAGTCTCAGGCTTCCCTGGTGGCTCAGTGGTGAAAGAATCCACTTGCAATGCAGGGGATGTGGGTTCGATCCCTGGGTCGGGAAGATCCCCTAGAGGAGGAAATGCTAACCCACTCCAGTATTCTTGCTGAGAAACTCCTATGGACAGGCAGGCTACAGTCCATAGAGTCACAGAGAGTTGGACTGGGTGACTGAACACACACGCACTGGTCTCCATCACTAGATGCTGGTAGTACCCCTATAGCGTGATAACAAAAAAGTCTTTAGACATTGCCCAGTGTGTTTTTTACTGGGAGGAAATTACTCCCTGAGTTAGTGGAATAACACATAGTGTACCTGGCATGAAGCTGGGTGGACTTCGGGGTTCAACAGATAGAACTCTTCATTATTAATAGCTATTGAACTCTGAATTCTCCTCCCTTTGAATGAAATTCTCTTCCTTTCTTCAGTCGATTTCTTTCCCCTAAAGGTTCAAGATTGTATTTTTTTTTTCCAGATCCTAGGTCTTTCTCTTAATATTCCTGTGTTTCTTAGGGGTCTTTCTCCTGGAAGGAGCTAGGCTTCCCATGATGCCCTGCTGAGTATGCTTTCCAGCCCTTTAAACACATGTGTACCTAGACTTGTATTTGAGGTCATGGTCAGAATTCATAAGTGGTTCATATGAGAAATCATAGGGATATTTGCAACATAAATGAACAGGGAGGGTTAAGGACTGAAAGTCGTAACTCACAAAGGCTGGCAGGCTGAGGTAGTGGGTGTTATTCAGAGAAAACAGATAATGTACCTCAAACTAATACCAACGAAATCATCACTTCTCTCGTGAACATGCGTGCTGCTAACATTATCCAGGGGCCAGTTTTCAGTGGTTTAAACTTTAGCCAAGATGGCTATTCAGTTTACATCTGGATTTAATGTTTGTCCTCTATATTCCCAGTGGTGTAATGGTTCCTTCCCAGTTTTCACATAGACTCTTTTTAATGCCGGAGAGACAGCGAGAACGGTGGGACATTTTCAATGAATTCTGGCCCCTACATATTAGTAGTTGTATTTTTTGTCTATCTCTCTGAGAAAATACATAAATGCAAAAGAATGCATTGAATTCAGTAGCATTATCAAGTGGCCGCCTCTTCTGCATCTGCATGTATTTGAAAGATAATGGTACATGTATATAATAAAAGTGATTCATTCTGTCCACAGGCAGCACACTGGAGACATGTGGATTTGGGACTTCCTGTAAGTCACTCTCTCTGGCCACCCAGAGTCTCTGTGGCCCACAGCTCGAGAACTGTGGCGATAGAATGTATCTGCTGGACATGTGTGTTCAGCCCTGTGCAAGGCCATTCTCAGCAATGCTATGTGCAGTTAGGTGTTTTTGATACGTGTCTTGAAAAATTATGCCCCAGGCCTTTGAGTCTTCTGATTTTAAGGTATTCTTCCATTCCTCAAACTCTGCCTAACTGTGACACAAACAGATAAATCTATGATTTGGGCCCTAAGCTTTAAGAAAACTCTTCTTTATTTAGACAAACATTTCTACAGTGACTTCCTGGTATGAATATTGGAGAGTACCAGTTACAGTCAGAATAACAGAACTGGCCCTAAACTAGATTTCAGGCAATATGATTTGATTGGCCAACTGCCATCGCTAACTAGCGTCATCCTGCCCCATCTCCATCTAATTCCTAAAACCCCTCAAGCATGTGATCCATCATATCATTTTCTCATTTATGCCAGCACTGGATAATGGCCTAATCTCTCCAGCAGCATTCAGGTTTATTAGAGAAGACGGCATTTACAAAATCATTTCGCTGTTTCACTGCAAACACCCTAAACTAGTAGGCATCCTCTTATTATAAACCTTCCTTTTAACAGTGGTTTATTACCTGCAATTAAAATCACCTGGAAGACCCCGTCAATGGTGTTCATTTCTTTTGTGTTTGGTTAATATTTAGCTGGTGGGTCACCTGGAACTTACGAAGGAACATTTGAGAGAGTCAAGTTTAACCTAGCTAGGGATGAGAGCTGTCCAGAGGGACGTGGTCATCACTAGAGCCTAGATGACCATCTGCCAGGCCTGTTGGAAAAGTTACTCCCACACTGGGTTTAGAAGTTCCAGAGAAGGGACCTCCTTTGTGGTCCGGTGGTTAAGACTCTCCACTTCCACTTCAGGGGGACCCGGGTTGGATCCTCGGTTGGGGGAACTGAGATAATAGCATGGCAAGGAAAAAAAAAAAAAAGAGTTCCAGAGGAAAAATAGGCGGAATACCAAATGTGATCTTCCCTTTCTTGTGTTTTGCATTCAGATGGACCATTGAAGACAAGTTTAGCCGCAACAGTATGCTGTCATCTGGGTATAATGCAGAGATAGTTGAGAGAGAGTAATGACTAGGAAAGGGTCTCACTGGCTTTCATTGTAATGACTTGTTTAAACAAACCAAGATGCAGACACAGGTAAGTTTAGAGTTTACAGCGTGGGACAGAAATCTCTAGTCCATCTCCTGGATGCATATCCTATTCTTCTAACACGTATTAGCTGTGTGTGGTGGGCAAGCTGCTTTACAGTCTAGCCCTCAGTTTGCTCCTGGGGATAACACTAACCTCAACACCCCAGAGCTTCAAGATCACAGGAGAGGGTGCATCGGAGAGCCGAGCACACCATTTGGTACTTGCCATGCCCTCCAGAAATGTATAGGTCGTAATTGCGTGCAGTAAACGTGCGTAGGTGTATGACCTCCCAGCACGTACCGGGGTGGGTCTGAGCTGTGCTTTGTTCGCAAAGTTAGCATCCGCTAGGCACATTTTCTGATTGATGAAGCCTGGTGCTGGGCACTGGAATACTAGGATGTGTAAGGTGCCCACCTTTTGCTGGAAGCCCGAAGAGGAGAGAGCAATGGGGGAAAGACCCAACAGATGACCAAGAGGACTCGACGCTAACCCTGACTGTACCTGAGACTAAGAAGTAACAGAAAGGGAAGCTCCAGCCTCCACCCTGATTTGTAATGCCGACTATCTGAGCAGAGACCAGGGTCCAGCACTCCCACCTCCATTGCCATGACTTGAGAGAGGCATTCTAGAAAGCTGTGCAGGAGCTGGGGCACTGGCTCAGTCACAATGAACCCGTTGGAGGAGACCTGGCTGAAGGTCCTCCTGTTTCTGAGTTTCCACACCTCATGACCTTCAACAGTATCCCGAAGAAAATCAGATCCACCTTAAAGAATAGCATAGATTGTTTAATTTGGGGACTATTGTCTCTCCTGGCTTAAGCAGAGATAATATAAACCTGTGACTCTGTTGTAGCCCTGTTTAGGAGAGAGACTTGAAACCTGGGATGGAGAGAAGGTGGTCGTACCAGAGAAAGCTCTCTTGTGGGTTATGGAATCACAGAATGTGTCTGCTGTATTGGAAGGGAAGTTGAAGACCTCACCTGGGCTTTGTTTTGCAGTTGGACAAAGGGAGACCAGAAAGCACAGTGAGCTGACGGAGGCCACATAGCACTTTGTAGCAGAGCCCAGGCTAGATTGGTGGTGGTGTCCTCCTGTCCAGGACCTGGCCCCGTGATCCCACCGTCTCCTCATGCAGTGTCCACACTAATGCACAATCCATGCTGCAGCTCCCAGAAAAACCCTTTATGCACCAGAAACACTTCCTGTCTGTGCCCTGGCAGGACTCACCATCTGAACCAGGCAAGTGGGAAACGGAGGAGCCCTCTAGTGTGGGGTCTGCAGTTCAGTCTTATTTTCCAGTGTGTGTAGACAAGAATGATTTAAGAAAAAAAGAAAAAGAAAAGCACAAGCCAGATGCCCAAATTAAAACACTAAATTTTCTTGGAGTTTATGTGCTCCAAGCAATGTAAATAAAGGTGAGGCCTGGGCCCCTCTGTCCATTAATCAGCTTCAGTCGCAGGCTCACTCCTCTGGTTTGTTTAGGTATTTCAGCCCATCACCCACACCTCTTGGCATTTCTGAGATACAAGGGGGAGGGTTCCATTTGTCATCCTGATTGTCCTCCCCTGGGTTCCTTGGAGTGGTAATCTCAGTGTTGCCTTTTGCATGAAATATTAAGTTCAGGGATAGAACCAGGGCATTTCAATGCAGGCAGGATACACTTGGGAAGGCTGGTTTTCTGCCCCTGTGGATTTATTTGCATTTATTTAGCTCCCAACCGTTTGTAATATAGTAGTGGGTGTCCATCAAATAGCTATTAACTCTTCAGCCAGCTCCTCAGAGGGCTCTTGCAGCCGCCTCTTAGAAGTTCGGGGGATAAGATGGCTCGTACCTTCAGGCATTCCATTGGTGTCAGGAGCCACTGTGGATGTTAGAACTTCCCATTCTGCTTCTCTTTAGTCTCTCAAGGACACCGCAAGACAACAGCCTTGTTTGTATGACTACATTCCTTCAACTGGACTCAGATTCCTGAGTTTAACCACCAAATCCACTACCTCCTAGCATGTCATCTTGTTGGTTCACATAACATCTGTGTAATAGGGCTGATAATAGTTTGTACCTTATAGGATTTTTATAAAGATTAAGTGGGTTCATATAAGTGAAGCCCTGTGTTAAGTACTTGGCACATATGTGCTAAGGATTCCATAAATATTGCTGTGAGTTTTTAAAACTATGGCCCAAAGTCTCTCCCACTGAAGACCTTTAGGACCAAAGAGTGACTTCTTTTGAAAGCAACAACAAAAATCATTTAGGGAGGGGCTAGTTTAAGTAGGAATCTTGGCATATCAAATACAAATCCCAGGGTTTCTGAAGGCTTAATGTCCTCATTTATTCTGTGGTTTGATCTATGAGGTTTCCCATTTGGTGGTGGCAGAAGGGACTCCCTGAGTGCCCGCTGTTCTCTGTGCTCCGCTTACATATGCACGACCGAAGTCTTATCTCCGACAGCTCGTGCATCATCCTCCCCAGGAGAGGGAGCCCCACTGACTGGCTCACAGACCCTCAGTTAAATTCTGCGTTATTTTTTCTCTTTAAAGCTTGCCTGCTGATATTTCAAGCTCTTGTTATGAAGCAGAGAAAGTCGTTAAGTGTTGAGAGGTGGCAGCTGAGCCTACCTCTGTCTTCTTTGTCGTTGGTCAGTTTTACTTGGGCTGCATGATTGGGTTTGTAAGGTGGATGGCCCATGTCCATGAAAACATGATGGAATGTTGCCCCGCCATGTCCTAGTGAGGATTTGACACAGGAAGTCCTTCCCTTTCTGCCTCCATCTGGTTGCGTGACTGACAAATCACTTTCATGTTTGAGCCCCATTTTCCCCATCAGTAAAGTGAGAGGAACAGAGCAGTTGGATCATTAACTTCCTTTAATGTGTACCTTTCTTGGGCATGTGTGTGCAGGTCCTGTGCTGGGCAGAAGGAAGAGGATGACGAAGGGGGTAATAATGACACTAATGTTTACTGGGTGCTTGGGAGGGACAAGATGTTGTTCTCAAAGTTGTCTATGTATTTCTGCATTTAATCCTCACATCAAACATTATTATTAGCCCTCTTTTTACCAATGAAGTGACTGAGGCACAAAGTGGTTAAATAATGGTGGCTCAGATGGTTAAGCATCTACCTGCCAGTGCAGGAGACCTGGGTTTGATCCCTGGGTTGGGAAGATCCCCTAGATAAGGGAATGGCTACCCACTCCAGTATTCTTGCCCAGGTAATCCCATGGACAAAGGAACCATGCAGGCTACAGTCCTCAGAGTCACAAAGAGTTGGACATGACTGAGCAACTAACATTTTTTCCCTTTCACACAGCAGGTAGAGTTATGATATGAATGGTGGTCCGGTAACTCCAAAGCCTATATTTTTAACGAGCACTAAGTGCTCCATTCTTGTCTGAAACCATACATTATGATGAGTAATATACTCTGTGATGAGTACCATGATAGTCGTACCTGCAGGGTATGTAAAAGTGTCAACAGGGGACACTTCTCTGAGGAGCTCAGTGGCAGACATCCCAGGAGGCTGTGCTTGAGCTGAGTCCTGAAGGACAAGTGGCTCTTCTCTTTGCACAGAAAGTGTGTAGGGGAAGGGGGAGCTCTGGGCAGGGCTTCCTTAAGGATGAAAGACGCGGCAGGGTGACGCATGGCTCGGCGGGGAACAGCCACACTCCAGGTCTGGGTGTGATGGGAAAAGTAAGTAGTGGGAGTTGAGAGAGAACAAGAGTGTGTAAGGTAGAGAGGCTAGATTTGGAAGGTTCTTGTAAACCAAGATAAACAATCTGGATTTTACCCAGGTACAATGAGAAAGGCATTAAATCATTTTTTATTACAATAAAATATACATAGCCCACAGTTTATTATTTCAACCATTTAAAAGTGTGCAATTTATTGGTATTAAGTACATTGACAGTGTTGTGTAATCATCACCACTGTCTAGTTCCAGAACTTTCTAATCCAACTTGAAAAGATACTCTGTGCTCCATTAAGTAGACACTCACCTTACCTCCCTCTCAGCTCATGGCAAACATCTGTCTGCTTTCTGTCTCTATGGATTTGCTTTTTCTGATCACTTCCTATAAATAGAAACCTAAAACACATGACCTTTTGTGCCGAGCATATTTCACTTAGCATCCTGTTTTCAAGATTCACTCACACTGTGGCATGTGTCAGAATTTTATTCCTTTTCATGCCAAATAATATTGTTCGGATATGCATTGGAAGGACTGTTGCTGAAACCAAAGCTCCGATACTTTGGCCACCAGATGCAAAGAGCTGACTCATTGGAAAAGACTCTGATGCTTTAAGGCAGATTGGATGGAAAGATTGAAGGCAAAAGGAGAAGGAGGTGGCAGAGGATGAGATGATTAGATAGCATCACTGACTCAATGGACATGAATTTGAGCAAACTCCAGGAAACAATGAAGAACAGGGGAGCCTGGCGTGCTGCAGTCCATGGGGTCACAAAGAGTTGGACACAACTTAGCGACTGAACAGTAATAACAAATGCCACATTTTATTTATCCATCCATTATTTGATGGATGTTTGGGTTGTTTTTACTTTTTGGCTATTGCAAATAGTGCCAATGAATTATTTAAGTTTTGGCCTCAGCTCAGCTCCTCAGATGAATTTACTGTGACCTTTATCTCATTAAGTATCAGTTTGCCCATCTGTATTATGGTAAGATCTACGTGTATATGAGTATGTCTATATTTGTATGTGTGCTTTTCCAAAAGTGTGCCATCTGCCTCTCTAAATTATAAGTGTACGGGAAAATTAAATAACTTTGAAATTCTTGGAAGCTCCAAAAATTCTATTTAAATTGAAAGTTTCCTCAGGCGTAAAATGGGACTGATAAGAGCACCCACTTCTGAGAGTTGCTGAGGTTATTAAATGTGTGCATTTATGGGAGGCATGGATAACAGTGTGCAGCATAGCGGAAGCACCCCGTGAATGTTGGCTGTGATCATTACTGTAATTATCATCATTGTTATTATTGGCAAAATATCCACTTTGCCCGCCCCATGTTCTCTGGGCTGCAGAAAGATGGGATGGGTTTTCTGGGTCTCGGCCAGTCCACGAAGGAGCCCTGCTGTGCAGATTTTGGGTGCATGTTGTCAGAGGAGACTTGTGACTGTGTAACTGTGGAAACTTTCCTCTTCTTTCTGCCTGTTCTTTCTAAAATATTTATAGAGCCCCTGGTATGGGACATCGCTGTGCTCCATAGTGGAGGTAGGTAGTAGTTAGTACCTAAATCTTTGTTTGGGAGGGTTATAATCTAGCATTTATGGCAACAAACAGTGACAAGCCCAGGCTGCCGAACGAGTGGCCTGGAATTGAGTCCTCGCCTCAGTGCTTGCTTGCTGCACGCCCTCGGAAGTTCTTTAACTTCCCTGGGCCTGATTTTCCCCATCTGTACAACGGCACGAAACAGTGGAGTCTAGCTCGGTGTGAGGTTGGAATGCGATGCTGAATGCATGGTTGTTTGGTAGTGCTTGGCACCTAATAGGCTCTTACCTCATATCTTTTGAAAAGAAGAGAAAACATTATGTGCACAAATTACATACAAATTGGAAAGGAATATAAGAGAAGCTTCAACATCCTTTAGAAATTCAAAGAAGAGCGATATCTCTGGCTGAAATGGGCTGTGAAAATCTGATTTGGAACCTTGTGAAGAAAGAACACCAGCTCTAACTTTTCAGTGCTTGTCATGTTCCAGGTATCGTGCTAAGCACCTTTAATTTTTATTATACTTGACTACTTACCTACCAAGTGGTGTCCTTTGTTGGGGTGGATTGCATTTTTAAACCTCTCACAGTCCTGTGAGGTATTGTTGTTGTTGTTCACTCACCAAGTCATATCTGACTCTGCAATCCCGTGGACTACAGCACACCAGGCTCCCCTATCCTCCACTGTCTCCCGGAGTTTGCTCAAATTTTTGTCCTATTGTGTTGGTGATGCTATCTAACCATCTCATCCTCTACCACCCTTCTCCTTTTGCTTTCAATCTTTCCCAGCATCAGGATCTTTTCCAAGGAGTTTTCCTGTTTACATCAGGTGGCCAAAGTATTGGAGCTTCAGCTTTAACATCAGTCCTTCCAGTGAATGAATATTCAAGGTTGATTTCCTTTAGGACTGACTGGTTTGATCTCCTTGCAGTCCAAGGATTTGAATTTGAGAGCACCACAATTCTAAAGCATCAGTTCTTTGGCGCTCAGTCTTCTTTATGGTCCAGCTCTTGCATTGATTATCCTTGGTAATCTGTAGAGACTAAGGCCTTGCCCAAGATCACCTAGCATAGACGTGCTGCCTGCCTAGAGTACCCCCTAGCATGTGACCTGGAAGCAAACCTCAATGCCAGGTGGGTAATTCCTGCCATCAGGAAGATGCTTTGGTATAGATAAGCCATTGATGGAACCTCATTCTGTGGGGAATTTAAATTGAAAGTAAACTTGCATTTTGTGAGTGTACAGCACCGCAAATCCAAAAGAAACAGGCCAAGAAGCATGTAGGGTGGCAGGAGCTAGCTGGTTACCAAGTGGGGGCTTTGGAGTTAAACTATTGTAAGTTCAAGTCCCAGTCTTGACTCTTGCTACGTGTGACCTTGAGCAAAGTACATAATCTCACTGAGTCTCACTCAGTTTTATCATCATTAAAATGAAAATAATAAGAGTACCTGCATTTTGGGGTTGTTGTGAGGATGCTAGGAGACAAAGCACGTGAAAATCTCTCAGGGAGCGCCTCTCACATACTAAACTTCAGTGAAAGGGCCTTTATCATCATCAGTGTGCCAGTTTGGTGGCATAGATGAGTCTTCATCACCTCTGCCTGTCCTGAAAGCTGGAGCCATCCTAACAGCCTGTCTATGCAGGAACTTCCTTGCTGGCCTGGAGAAGGACCACAGAGCAGATGGGCTGCTGGGCATCTTGGGGCACACTTTCCCCTTTGACCTCCCCAGGGAGCTGCCACGTGAAAAGACAGTTACTAGAGATGGAGGCTGAATCCTTTGTGCACTGGTCCACCTGGGACAGGACCAAGGCCTCCCAAGTCATTTGTCAGCTGCTAATGGGGCTAATCAGTGGCTGGAGGCTGGAAGGAGGGGGGCTACCACATGTGGCAACCAGGCCCTCACCGGGGTCTTCAGGGTGACTCTGCTACAGGTGTATTTTTTTCTCAAAAATATATGCTGCCTTTCACAGATTTGTGTTGCTTCTGAATGCAGAAAGCACATGTATTTAATCCACATGCTCATTTAAGTAGAGCTCCGACTCTCCTAACTTCTGTTGTGCCTCTAGCCTTCTCTGGTTTGCAAAACAAGGAAGTATTAGGAATCACTGGGGCGTCTCCTCCCTAACTACCTCTTTTTTCTTAAAAAAATTTGACCACACCCCACAGCATGTGGGACCTAAGTTCCCTGACCAGGGATTGAACCCGTGTCCCCTGCATTAGAAGACAGAGTCTTAACCACTAGACTACGAAGGAAGTCCCCTAACTACCTCTGAGGACCACATTGGTTCCCAGGGGCCTCTTTGCAGACTGGGCTGTGCGAGTCTGCAGATCCCAAGGAACTTTGGAAAGCCTGGACTCCCTGCTTAGGCAGAGCATGAAGTGTGGGGGCACAGGGACCAGAATCTTCCAGCCTTGTCCACTGTTAGACCATAGCTAACAAGTCAGCATCTCCCCTCCCTGGCATCAGAGGGGCAATTTTAGAAGAAGAATGCACAGGTTTGTTTCCTCATTTTCCTCATGAGCTTCCTGAGGTCAGATATGCTTCTGACTTCTTTTGAAATCCTGTGTGTGTGTATATTCAGTCACATCCAACTCTTTGCGACCCCATGGACTGTAGCCTGCCAGGCTTTTCTGTCCATGGAATTCTCTAGGTGAGAATACTGGAGTGAAAACCAGTGGGCATTTAATAGATGTTGACTAATCAAAAGTCTCTAAAAGTGAACCTGCTGAGATTCCATCTTGAGAGGGGGAGACTATTTAATTGGAAATAATGTGTTTAATATTAGGCCTCCATGGGCCATTAAAAAAAAAACAACAACAAACCCACAATAGGAACTTCTATGGTGGTCCAGCGTCTAAGAATCTGTCTTCCAATGCAGAGGATGTGGGTTCAGTTCCTGGTCAGGAAACTAAGATCCCGCGTGCTATTGTTCTTCGGTCAGTCAGTCATGTCCAACTCTTTGTAACCCCGTGGACCTGAAGCATGCCGGGATTTTCTGTCCTTCACTATCTCCAGAGTTTGCTCAAACTCATGTTCATTGAGTCGGTGATGCCATCCAGCCATCTCATCCTCAGTCACCCCCTTCTTCTCCTGCCCTCAATCTTTTCCGCATCAGAGTCTTTTGCAACGAGTCAGCTCTTCACATCAGGTGACCAAAGTATTGGATCTTCAGCTTCAACATCAGTCCCTCAAAGGAATATACAGGGTTGATTTCCTTTAGGATTGACTGGTTTGATCTCCTTGCAGTTCAAGGGACTCTTAAGAGTCTTCCGGAGCATCACAGTTCGAAAGCATCAATTTTTCGATGTCCCACGTCGTGAGTGGCAACTAAGCCCTTGAGCCACAACTAGAGAAGCCTGCCTGCCAAAATGAAGAACTAGCACAGCCAAAAATAAATAAAATAAAAAATAACTCTAAAAAATCTCACATTAATGATGAATGGTATTATGCTAATAAGATACCTTATTAGCAAAATAAGGTATCTTTGAGATTTCTTATGCTTTTGTAAAATGTTAATCCCTGTCAGAATCTCCCCTTACCCACCTTTAAGCCGGACCTGAAATGAAATTCAAATCATGCATTGATTTAGTCATTCTGATTCATCTTGTAATGGGGGCATTTGGAATCTAGCTGCTGCTGCTGCTGCTAAGTCGCTTCAGTCATGTCCGACTCTGTGCGACCCCATAGATGGCAGCCCACCAGGCTCCCCCATCCCCGGGATTCTCCAGGCAAGACCACTGGAGTGGGCCGCCATCTCCTTCTCCAATGCATGAAAGTGAAAAGCGAAAGCGAAGTGAAAAGCGAAAGCAAAGTCGCTCAGTCGGGTCCCACTCCCAGCGACCCCATGGACTGCAGCTCACCAGGCTTCTCCGTCCATGGGATTTTCCAGGCAAGAGTACTGGAGTGGGGCGCCATTGGAATCTAGCTAACCTAGTTCAAATCCTGACTGTTACTTAAAATGCTCTACCACAGAGCTATACTCCCCACTGACTCTGTTATTTAAAAAACTGTATGACCTTAAAAAGTTTGCTTAACTTCTTAGAATACCAGTTTTAAAATACATTTTTTTTAATTACCAAACAAGAGTTCTGAGGATTCAACAAAAGCCCCATGGACCATGCATGGCCAAACAGTGTGCCTTTGATAGCTAAGGACTCGGTAAAGAGAGTTCGTTCATTTGTTCAACAACCTTTTATTAAGTCCTCCCCATATGGTAAATCAACCTTGAATATTCACTGGAAGGACTGATGCTGAAGCTGAAGCTCCAGTATTTTGGCCACCTGATGTGAAGAGCCAACTCATTGGAAAAGACCCTGATGCTGAGAAAGATTGAGGGCAGGAGGAGAAGAAGGTGACAGAGGATGAGATGGTTGGATGGCATCGTCAACTCAATGGATATGAGTTTGAGCAAACTCTTGGAGATAGTGAAGGACTGGAAAGCCTGGCATGCCGCAGTCCATGGGGTCACAAAGAGTGGGACATGATTTAGTGATTAAACGACAACAACAATATGCTAAATGTGGTCTGGTCCCGGTCTGCTAATGGTGAAGCTTGTGGCTTTGTGGTAATGAACACCGTCAATTCAGCCTTTCACTGGAACCTTGCTTTCTATGGTGGGTTAGTGACCCAAGAGAAAAAGACCTTCTCCTTTCCCTCAGCTCACTCCTCCCACCTACTCCCACCCCACGCCCTCACTCTGACCAGACATTACCCAAAACTTCACCTGAACAAGCAGGAACAACATTTAGTTTTTGATGAGGTGATGTCTGGTTTTTAAATTAAATATCACAGGTAAATTGCTGGCCCATGCCAGAAACCAAAATGCAGGCATCACTGTCATTTCTAAGAGACCTGCATGAGCCCAGCCCGTGTTACCTGGAGGGTGCTCTGCACCATCAGGTAGTAATCACGGAAGAAATTAGCAGCAGCACCCCACATGCGATGAGCAGTACTTTATTAGGCCTTCTCTGCTTTCCCCTTGAGGGTGTTTTCTGCCTGTGTTGAATTTCTTTAAGCTTCTACACATAGTTCAGAGGGTAATACCATTAATTAGACCAACAAGGTAATGTAATGACAAGGTACAAGCCTTCACCATATACTAGATTTACCCCTGATTAACAGGGCAGCACCCCTCCCCCCCAGTCACACAGCCTCCCTTCATACCATCCGAGGATAACGCTCCGATTGTAATTAAAACCCGGGAAGAAATTTCACTCTTCCCCGCAAGTGGAAAATGAACAGTTTAAAAGCAGAGGACCAAACTAATCACTTTGAGAAGTCAAAGAAACATCCCGAAAAAAAAAAAAAAAAAAAAACCCCAAAGAGGCTTGACTTATAATTAGCAGCTAAAAGATTTCCAGTGATATTTCATCAATCTTTGTTTAACAAAAAAAAAAAAAGATTAAGATTATTTTGACAAGATGGAGTTTTGACTGAAGTCAGGGGAAGCTAAAAGCGTTCCTTTAAAATGTAATTATGTGAAATTTCAATTATCATCCTCCTTTTCAAAAGTCTCTCCATTTGGCAGGCAATTAATCGACATGAAAGAGGGCGGGAGGTTGACACAGTGTACAGTGTAATTTCCTCCAGGGACAGACACGCTCGCTCCCGTGTACTGTTTTCAGCTAACGTGGAAATGAGAGGGCACGGGGTGGGGACGGTCATCTGAGCTGGCCAAGGAATCTAAATGTTTTCTCCCTGGCTGCACCCATATTCGTACCTAGACATCTACTGGTGTTTCACCTTTCAGGGGCCCTAAGAGCTTCTGAGAGATATTTGATATGTCGTAGAGTTAGATCCAGATGCTATTCTCTGAGCATAGCCTTGAGCAGGAAGGGCTGGCTGTGCTCTTAAGAACTCTTCTGTTGCTGATCATACCTGGTGGAGCAGAATGAAAGCGCCAGCCAATCGGACTGAGCCCTGCTGGGAGCGAGCAAGTGCCATTAGAGGCCTTTCATTCTGCCCTGCTCCTCTCGTGCTGTCTGTACACGTTCTCCTGAATTAATGACTTTGGGCTGTCAATCAAGGGGTACCATTATTCAGATTCATCTGAGTTTCAATTCTGATACCTTCGCTAAGTGCTAAGCTAGGATGAAAATGTAAAGCTTCAGCCATTAGCCAGAAAAGCTAGTCATCAGCCTAACAGCTTGCTTTTGTAGAACAATTAACTTTGCACTCCTGCGGAAGCAACATCATTGACACAAATTCCTACAACTGTGGACTGTGCTTGTTTGGTGGATAAGACAGTGGACGTCCAAAGGGTCAAGCAACTTGTCCAAGGACACCGGGGTTCCTGAGCGTGAGCCAGGCTTGCTGTCTCCAGGGGTGCCACCTGGCTGGGCTCTAAGTATCTCTCTCCACTGGGCCCTCTGCAATAGCACCTCCACCCTGTTGTCCTGTCTCGTCTCTCCAAGCTGCTGCCCAGAAGGGCCTTCTTTTTTAATATATATGTATTTTTTTTTCTTGATTGGAGGATGATTGCTTTACAATATTATGTTGGTTTCTGCCATACATCAACATGAATCAGTCATAGGTGTACATATGTCCCTTCCCTCTTGAACCTCCTTCCCACCTCCCATCCCATCGCACCCTTTATGGTGTCACAGAGTATCGGATTCGAGCACCCTGCATCTTCCAGCAAATTTCCACCTGCTATCTAATTTTACATATGGTAATGCATGTGGGTCAATGCTGCTCATTCAGTTCTTCCCACCCTCCTAAGGGCCTTCTGAAATTTAAGTCTTTCTGTATGATTCTGTTTTAGAAACCTTGTCTGTGGCTCTTTGGGCACTGTAGGGTCTGCCCCCTGCCTCCCTCCTGGCTCTCCTTTCTTCCCTTTCTCACTGATGGCCTGCATTCCAGCCACGCCATCATTCTCTAAGCCTCCCTCGGACTTCTCAAAGCTGGTCATGCTGCTTACAACCCTCTTTTCTGTTCTTCACTTAAAGCCCCGCTGACCCTGAAGGGCCACCGCTGGCAGGCTTGCCAAGCTCTCTTGGAGACTGTGCTTCCATGACACTTCTCTTATCACGACTCTCAGGAATTATGTATTGAGCACCTACTGTGTTCTGGGTGCTGTTGGAGGCCCTGGGGAGAAAGCAGTGAACAGATGGACAAGTAGGGGAAAGATAATAAACCTATGTATCAGTGATATGTCTGGTGATGCTAAGGAAAATAAGCAGGCCACAGGAGACAGGGAATGAGAGTGGGGAGGGGGGCTCATTCAGGTTCGGGATGGCCCGTGCAGAGAGCAGGAAGGAAAGCAAGGAGTGAGCCCTGGAGACCAGCATCTGAGCAGAAGGAAGAGCAGGTACAAAGGCCTGTGAGGCTGCAACCACTTTGGGTGTTTGAGATTTGCAAGAAGGCTGGTGTAGCTGGAGCTCAGCATGTTAGTGGGGGCCGGGAGGAGGGGGATGGGATGGGGTGGAGAGGTCAGTAAGAGACAGAGTCAGAGGAGAAGCTGGGCCAGAGCATACAGAGTGGATGAGAATGTGGGAAGCCTGAGGAGGCGTTTCTACACAGGCAGACCTGGTACAGTCTGACTCAGGGTTTTCAGGCTTCACCCTTCCCTCCCCTTGTGTTGCTGTTGATTGAATCTGCTCTATTTCTTGCTGTGCTGTAAGCTCTGTGAAAGCAGGGGTTGTGTGTGGTTTGATTGCTGGTGTATCCTTAGGGTTTAGAACATTCCTGCCTCTGAGAAGATGCCTACTAAGTATGTGTACAGTGATTCCCACCCCAGCTTGCTCCCTCCAAGACTACACAGCCATTGACAAAGCAGAGGATAGGATATTTGAGTTCTGTGTAGGGTGATCACCCCCCTCAAAAACCAACCACCCAGAAAGCAGCTCCACTCCCAGGCCTGGCATTGCTGTGGGCATCCAGGTTCCTTGGGAGCAGGCTGTGCTTAGGGGGTACCAGTGTGTTCTCTGCTCATCAAGCTCCTCCTCAGCATTACGGTTACATGCAAATACAGACTCTGCTTTCAACAGCTGATGACAATATTTGTTGTTGTTCAGTCGCTCAGTCGTGACGAGCTCTTTGTGACCCTATGAAATGCAGCACGCCAGGCTTCTCTGTCCATCACTGTCTTCCTGAGTTTGCTCAAACTCATGTCCATTGAGTCTTCCTGCCCTCAGTCTTTCCCAGCATCAGGGTCTTTTCCAGTGAGTCAGCTCCTCGCATCAGGTGGCCAAAGTATTGGAGCTTCAGCTTCAGCATCTGTCCTTCCAATGAATATTCAGGGTTGATTTCCTTTAGGATTGACTGGTTTGATCTCCTTGCAGTCCAAGGGACTCTCAAGAATCTTCTCCAACACCACAGTTTGAAAGCATCAATTCTTTGGCACCTAGCCTTCTTTATGGTCCATCTCTCACATCCATATAGACTACTGGAAAAACCATAGATGGACTAGACAGACCTTTGTCAGCAAAGTAATGTCTCTGCTTTTTAATATGCTGTCTAGGTTTGTGATAGCTTTTCTTCCAAGGAGTAAGCATCTTTTAGTTTCGTGGCTGCTGTCACCATCCGCATTGAGCATGGGCAGGATAAATACGACATTTTCTCTCTCTCTTCCTCTTGTCTCTCCAACTGACTGACTTTCTCTCACTGTCCTCCACTCGGGAACAAATTTGGGGGCTTCTCTGAAGTTATCGTCTTGACTTGGTATGGAGCCTCCTGCCCCCACTGCTATGGAAAATGACAGAGAACACCTGGCCTGCTGCTCATACTGCCAGGGAGTGAGGAGGGATTCAGGGTCAGCCCTGAGTGCTTTGTGTTCGTATGGGTTCTGTGGGTTTGTTTGAAAAGACGACCTTTTGTTGGTGGAGTAATTTTAGTTTTAGTTGGCACCCGAGACAAAGCGGTCTTTCAACACACCCGCAGCCTATAGGTGGCCAGGACTTTTTTCAATGAGATTGCAGGAAATTTGCCAAGTCGTTTGGGGCCTGTAAATTAGGCCTTGTTTAAAAATTTAGATAAAGCCCAATGTGAGAGAGAAATGCTTTCATAACATTAAATGTGAATTACACTGAAAACCCCTTTCAAGTTAAATGGAACCGTTCTCTGGAAGCCCAGAGACATGAAATGCTTCAAATGTCAAAAGAGTTTTCATTTATTGTCCCAAGTGAAACGAAGGCATTTTATGTGGTTTAATAGTTCAGATGCACATGTAAATGGAATTCACTTGGAGAATGCCGGGGCTGCTTCGGAATCTATTTTCACAACCTGCCTGATTTCATCTCCACAGTAACCGTACGAGGGGTGGGTCCCAGCGTCCCTGTATCAGAGATAAGGAGAGCCTTTCCCATCAACTGCATTCTTGCCACCAACATGTAAAGCTGGAAGTATTGTCACATTTTAAATGTTCATCTTAAAGGCAGCGGTCATGGAACCATCTGGAGAGATCTCACGGAAAACCGGTGAAAGGTGTTCTCGGTGTTGGTGTCTGTTTGTTGTGGGCTTCCCAACCGGGTAAAGAATCCGCCTGCAATGCAGGAAACCACAGGAGTTTGATTCCTGGGTTGGGAAGATCCCCCGGAAAAGGAAATGGCAACCCGCTCCAGTATCCTTGCCTGAAAATCCCATGGACAGAGGAGCCTGGTCGGTCACAGTCCATGGGGTTGCAAAGAGTCTGACACGACTGAGGGACTAAGCACAGCACGTGTCCATCTTGATGCCACTCTTACGTGTTTGTTTGTGTCTGACGTTGTCGGAAGCATCTCTTCTTTCTCTGAGAGCTTTTTCTGTGCATTGGTTTGCCTTATTCACTGCTGCTCTCCATCTCTGTAGGAGCCCCCATCTCTGTAGGCTGCTCCCTTTGATGTGCAACTATGTCACTTATGATGTGGTTAAGTTGCAAAGAATAGAAATTCCAAGTGAAGCTGACTGCAATGGTGAGGGTCTCCCATGGTTGAAAACCTTAGAGGCTGTGTGCCCTTCTAGCACGGCCTGATGCCGCAGCCTGACTAGGGTGACCCAGCCTCAGAGCGCAGATTCTGTCGTCTATAGAGGTCTTTTCCCTTCCTGTTCCCAGATGGCTGCCACTGGCCCCAAGGAACCTTGCCTCCTTGTTCATACCCAGTGGGTAAGAGCTAATTCTGTCTAATCTTTGAGAAAAAGTCCCAGACTCAGGTCTGAGTGGATCAGTTAGATCATATGCCTACCTCTGATGCAGTCCCTAAAGCAGAGGCAGGGGCAGAGGTGAGGGAGGGTCTTATGCCTTGTTATGCTATTTACTTTCCTGGTGGCTCAGATGGTAAAGAATCTGCATGCAGTGCAGGAGACGGGTTTGATCCCTGGGTCAGGAAGATCCCCTTGAGAAGGGAATGGCAACCCACTGCAGTATTCTTGCCTGGAGAATCCCGTAGACAGAGGAGCCATGGCGTCACAAAGAGCTGGACGCGACTGAATGACTATTACTTGCCCTTCCATGCTGTGTACTTAGACCCAAGCCACATGCTGTGAACCCAGAGCTGGCATAAATCCAGTGACCAGCTGGTAAGTGTGTAGCACCTGGCTCTCCAAGAAACAAACAAACAGAAAGTAACAACAACAAACCAACAAAAAGAGAAGTGCAGCATTTGCCGATTCCTGTAGAGTGAATGTGCCTGCCGTGGATGATTTTAAGCAATCGATGCAATGCCACTGAACATACTGTTGAAAACACAAGCTCGCAGTTGGCTCTCAGGCCAGCACAGCACAGTGCTGCTTCCTCTAACGTGTGTGGACCACACAGAGGGCAGGATGGATCCCCAAACGAAAGCAGAGCAAGGGGAAAGACATGGGTTTGGGGCCACTAAAACCCACCCTCCCTAGCTTTCTCCCCATGCTGTGTTCAGACTGGTCCTTCATTGTCCATCTTTATGCCAACTGCTAGTGTAGTGGACGTTTCTCTGTTTCTCTTCAACACTGTAGATGTGTGTATGTGCTCAGTCACTCAGTCATGTCCGACTCTGTGACCCCATAGACTGCAGCCCACCAGACTCCTCTGTCCATGGGATTATCCTGGTAAGAATATTGGAGTGGGTTGCCATTCCCTCCTTCAGGGGATCTTCCCAACCCAGGTATCGAAACTGACTTCCTGCATCTCCTGTATTGGCAGGCAGATTCTCTACCACTATGCCACGTGGGAAGCCCCAACAGTGTAGACAGTGGGCAGAAAATAACTCAGACTCAATATCCAGGGTCAACCTGGGGCCCTTAAGCAAGTCCTTTAGCTTTTCGCCGTACCCTCAACCATAAAAGATTATAGGGATAACCTCTGCCCCAAAGGGCCATCATGAGGATTCAGTGAGATGCCAAATGTGGCCGTGCTTTGAAAACCATAGGATGCTAGGTTTATACCGTTGATCCTTGAACAAGCCAGGGACCTTGAACAAGCTGCCGACCCCTCCCACAGTTTCTGCTTCAGAAACAAAGTAATCGATAAATGACTCACCTGAGGGCAGGAGGATAAAACATCTGGGTAGAATTGGGACTTAAGCCCTAGTTCTTTTGATTCCACGTATTGTGATCACTTGGGCTTCCCAGGTGGTACAGTGGCAAAGAATACATCTGCCGATGCAGGAGATGCAGGAGATGCAGGAGATGCTGGTTTGGTTCGTATATCACGAAGATCCCCTGGAGGAAGAGATGGCAACCCACTCCAGTATTCTTGCTCGGAAAATTCCATGGTCAGAGGATCCTGGTGGGCTATAGTCCGTAGGGTCGCACACAACTGGACTCAACTGAATGCGCACGCATGCCGATTGTGATTGCTAATCAAACAAAAACTTTCCCCGTACTTAGTTAAAGATATGCAGAGTCAAAATACAGGTACCCTATTTGTGGGGAAAAAATCCATGTTTGAGTGAATCTGAGCAGTTCAGACCTGTATTATTCAAGGGTGGATTGTATAAATATAAGATGTGACCATTATTCTTCTCTAATGTATTTCCCACTCCACATGGACCACAGTTTAACACCAGTGTTAATTTTGTCCAGCAGACAAACCATGAACTCTGAAGTCAGACATGCCTGGGTTCACATTCCAGCACTGCAATTTATGAGCTGTGTGACTGCAGGGAAGACACTTAACCTCTCTGAAACTTTGTTTCCTCATAAATAAGAAGAGGGATAATAATAAACCTTCTCTGGAAGGGTTGCTGCAAAAAAAATAAATAAGATAAAGCATATAAGGGCACAATAAATATAAAAGTCTATTTTATGACATAATTTCACTAGTAATACACATTAATTCAGCTTCCCTGATGGCTCAGCAGGTAAAGAATCCACCTGCAGTGCAGGAGACATAAGAGATGTGGGTTCAATCCCTGGTTTGGGAAGATCCCCTGGAGGAGGAAAACGGCAACTCACTTCATCATTCTTGCCTGAAAAATCCCATGGATAGAGGAGCCCAGAAGGCTCTACAGTTCAAGCGGTCAAAAAGAGCCAGACACGACTTAGTGACTTAGCATGCATGCACACAGTAATTACCTACCCCCAATCCACTGCTGTTCTGGCTAAAGTCCCCAGTTTTTGTTTGAGATCCATCTTTCCCTGACTCTTCTTAGGCTCTAAGGTTTGTGAAACATCCTCCATCCCCCCACCCCACCCCCATTCCATATCCTGCTATGTAAGCCAAATAGTATAGTTATATCCCCTGACCACCCATATAGTTTAGAGGTCCAGGCAGAATGAATCTGGGAGCTTCTGTGGAAGTTACTAGGAAGTTGCCCTCTCTGCACTGGGACCTGGAAGACGAAAAGGGTGGAGCTACTGCCTCCACCTTGCCACCAGGAGGTAAGAGCTGAATGGTATATGAGCCAAGAGATGATGGAAACTAGCCTGCTAGCATCATTTGCACCTGGATCACGTCCCTCATCCTTGGATATTTCAAGCTAGTTGGGGCTGGGAATCTAAATCAATTGCAACCAAGAGAGTCTTGTTTGTTATATCACACCTGGAGAAACTGAGCCTGGGAAAGATCATGCAGGCGGGAAGAGGCCGCACTGCTGGGAGCAATGGAGCAGAGACGAGGTCCGGCCCTCTGGCTCCAGGTCCCATTTCCTTCCTCCCCTGCCCCTACCCCACCCACCCAGGGCTCTGCTGCCACCCTTGCAGGATCGTTCTTCAGCTTCTAGCCGGCTGCTGTGGCATGTGCAGTGGAGACACTGACTCCAGATTGTGCACATCACAACTTCTCACATCACACTGTGTACTTGAGAGGGAGATGGAGCACATGAGCCTGTGTCCTTGGGCTGTTTGGATTTTCCTTAGAAGATTCCCAGGAGCAGCTCCCTTGCATTGCCAAAGAAGCTTGTGGATAAAACGAAGCTCTGTGGGTTGGGTCTCTGAAGCTCTCTGCTGTTTTTATAAAGGAAAACAGTGAGAGAGACCTGGGGGTCAACCCTCCTCCTATTACACTGCAAATTCTCGCAAGCATGCCCAGGTTTTTAATAAATGTTATTTTGATTGGATTCAGAAGTTTGGAGATGACAAAGTGACAGATTTTCACAGCTCCCTGTCAAACCAAAGCATGATTGCCAAACTGTTAAGTTTAAAAAAAAAAGACAGGAAAAGGAGCAGCTTTGTGAAGCAACCCTATAGCAATTTCAAGTCATGGGGGCTTCGCTATAATTCTCATTCCCCCTCATTATCGCTTCGAGGTATACCTCACTTAATGTAGCTGATGCTTTCTGGGGTGGGTGGGGGTGGCACCCCTCCCCTCCCCCAGGAGAACGTTTATAATAGTGTGATCAGTTAAACCATTTTGAATGCATTCCAGGAGGGAGAGTACTTGTTTTTATTTTAAAGCAAACTTTTATGAAGCATAACATCTCTTTAGCCATTGCTTTTTAAGGGAATTAGATGTAAATCTTACTGTAAATAGAAGGATCCTTTTATCAGGGGAAGACTTACCCTGGTTTCTACATAAGAAAAATGCTGTTATGGTAGGCAGGCAGGTTCTTTACCACTAGCACCACCTGGGAAGCTCAAAAGCTAGATTCAGTTCAGTTCAGTTGCCCAGTCGTGTCCGACTCTGCGACCCCATAAGTCGCAGCACGCCAGGCCTCCCTGTCCATCACCAACTCCCGGAGTTTACCCAAACTCATGTGCATCGAGTTGGTGATGCCATCCAGGCATCTCATCCTCTGTCGGCCTCTTCTCCTTCTGCCCCCAATCCCTCCCAGCATCAGAGTCTTTTCCAATGAGTCAACTCTTCACATGAGGTGACCAAAGTACTGGAGTTTCAGCTTCAGCATCAGTCCTTCCAATGAACACCCAGGACTGATCTCCTTTAGGATGGACTGGTTGGATCTCCTTGCAGTCCAAGGGACTCTCAAGAGTCTTCTCCAACACCACAGTTCAAAAGCATCAATTCTTCGCCACTCAGCTTTCTTCACAGTCCAACTCTCACATCCATACATGACCACTGGAAAAACCATAGCCTTGACTAGATGGACCTTTGTTGGCAAAGTAATGTCTCTGCTTTTTAATATGCTGTCTACATTAGTCATAATTTTCCTTCCAAGGAGCAAGCGTCTTTTAATTTCATTAGCGACATACAAATGATGAAGAACTGTCAGTGTTAAAAGAGTGAGTAGACAAGATTTAGGGTGAGAGAAACAAAGTGTTCAGAGAAAGTCGACCAGCAGAAGAATCCTTCCTTTGGGGCTGTCTTTTATTTATTTACTGTTAAAAATGCTTAATTATTTTACTTTATGGGATCTTAGTTCCCACGTGGGATCTTATGGGCCATGCCACAGCATATGGGATGTTAGTTCCCAAACCAGAGACGGGACCCATGCTGCCTGCAGTGGAAGCTCAGAGTCCTAATCACTGGACCTCCAGGGAATCCCCTGGTATTTGTATTTTTTATGTTGCTTATCTCAGTTCTGCCCATTTTCCGGCCCTACGTCAGGATGCATGTGTGCGTGCTAAGTCCCTTCAGTTGACTCCGCGACCTCGTGGACTATAACCTGTCAGGCTCCTCTGTCCATGGATTCTCCAGGCAAGAATACTGGAGTGGGTTGCCATTTCCTCCTCCAAGGGATCTCCCAACCCAGGGATTGAACCCTCATTTCTTAGGTTCTTTACCATTAGTGCCACCTGGGAAGCCCCGTTAACTCAGGATACTCCATCTTTTACTACAAAAGGTCCCCTCTTTGCCAGGCAGGATGAGGAACACTTCAAATGATCAGATCTTCTGGTTAAGAGACACTGCAATAGGCTGAATACTGAATACTGGTCCCTCAAAGATGTCTGTGCCTTAGTCCTTGAAACCTCACATGGCAGAAGGGCCTTTGCAGACATGACATGGGAAACTGATCCTGGAGTGTCTGAGCTCAGTGTCATCACAGGGATTCTCACAGAAGAGGGTCAGACTCAGAAGGAGACACAGAACTAGTTCTCCCGGAAGTGACCTCACCGCCTCCTGGCGCGGCGTCCGATCCTACCGGAAGTGGTGGACGGAAGCCGGAAAAAAAAAAAAGAAGGAGACACAATGATGGAAACAGAGGAGAGAGATGGCATTGCTGGAAGGGGGCCACAAGCCAAGACATGCAGGTGGTCTCTAAAAACTAGAAATTCAAGGAAGTGGATTTTTCCCTGGAGACTCCAGAAGGAACACAACTCTGCAGATGCCTTGATTTTAGTCCTGTAAGACCCATTTTCAGATGTGTGTCCTCCAGAACTATATGGTAATAACTGTGTGTTCTTTTAAGTCGCTAAGTTTGTAGTCATTTGTTATAGCAGCAGTCAGAAGCTAGTACAGATATTCACCATGTAATTCGAATAGGACAGTCCTCCACTTTCAGACTCACAACATAATTCATTCTTCCTTTGATGATTCAGAAGATACTTCAGGTTCCTACTGTACCTTGGGGACATGATTATGAAAATAAGTTCCTATTGTATTAATGCTGGTTAAGAGAGAGCTTCAACTGACAGATGTGAAACGAGTTTGCTTTTTCTATTCTGTTCTTAAGAAACCAACCAAAAAATGATCATTTGAAGTGGAAAGAAAAATGCCTGAATTACATAACCCAAAACCTGATTTCTGGGCTGTGCACTGTTTTGTTCTGATTTCCATGGCATCTTGCCTACATTTCTTGCTTTTTCAGGCTTCCTCTAGGAGTGTCCAACACTGTGGAACTGGGGTTACCGTTAAATACGGGGTTTGCAGAGAGGGACCCATCCTTTTCCCTCTTTGCATGCCTACTTCCTATTAATGTCATGAGGAGTTACGTGTGTTTATTTAGAAGGCAGTGGATGCCATTTATTGTAATACAACCAATGCACAAAATACTGCACTTAACACCAAGCTCACACTTGAACTATCCCCTCCAAGTGAACCTTCTGGGTAGTATGTATCAAGTGCCTCCCAACTCTAGTTTTTATCAAGCCTGGCTGATAGAAAATGAAATAGCACTAAGCGTTTGTTCCCTTTTGTCTTAAAAATGTCCATTTCTTAACCATACACAGAAAATCTGTCTTCAAAAATGGATTATGTATTAGCAAGAGGTTGGCTATTTAGGTGCAGTTTAGCCCGCAGCACTGTAAATAAGCCATCTTATTTCTTCCCATCCCTGGTCACTCAATAGCATACCAACTTGAAGGCGAGAAATGGGTTCTTGTCATCTGTGTTGCAGGGAGCTCTCGCCTGCCCGCTTGTGTTTGGGGCTGTGGGTCTGGACAGCTCATCTTCCTTCCCCCCACCCATTCAGTTACATCCTGTTTATGTAGCCCAGGACAGGCTGGCTTTGTTAGTGAAGTTGCCTTTTATAAGGGATGGCAGGCAGGGGCAGTTGGGGCTTTCTGACTAGCTAAGCCGCAGGCTTTAGAGTTGGGGTCCTGAGGGTCACAGAGTGTTGACAAAGAAAGACGATTCCCAGGGCTGGAATGTACAGAGTGCTTCCAGTCTACCTTGCTCTTCCCCTGCACTTGGCTGACACCTCTCCCTCAGCACGAACCCGCTCAAGGGATGGATAGGTTTAAAAGTTCACCCTTGCGTATTGTGTGCACGTTAAAACATGTTTAGGAGCTAAGTAGCTCAGAAATTGGGCTGTGGAGTCCAGATGCCTAGGGCAGCTTTGTCTTGGCTTTTTCTTGTAATAGCTGAGTAAAGTTGGACAAGTCCCCCAACCTGCCAATGTTAGTTTTCCCCATCTGTAAAATGGGAGGATTAGAATGTTACCCACTCCATAAGGGGGAGGATGTAATGAATGTCCAGTCAAGTCATTTGTATTAGGTAATTCCAGGTGTTCAGAAATAACAGTTTGTTGGTTGGTTGGTATTCATTGGGTGAGACTCATATAATGGGTCTCTTGATCACTCAGTTCTGAAAGTCAGAAATCCTCTGTGCAGCGTCCTAGCCCTGGGGCTTTGGGCCAGCTTCCCGTACAGCCTCGAGCGTTGACATGAGATCCCTGGCAAGCGCCCGGGTCAGCGATGGACACCCTGCCGGCACCGGGTTGGGCCTTCCGTCAGCTGCTGTTACTACCCTAGCTGCTGCCACTACTCCTGCTGTTCCTAGTGGTCCTTTCTCTCACGCCCCTCTTAACAGTCCTGGCCTTCTGCCATGTTCTCCAAGGGACCTGTAGGAGATGCAGCTCCCCTGTACTCATGCTATTAATACATGATTCAGGGGCAACTGCTTATGGGTTGTAGCTGATGTGAAATACAAGCACACCTCATTTTATTGTGCTTTGTGGACACTGCATTTTTTTTTACAGATAGGTTTGTGGTGACCCTGCATCGAGCAAGCCTGTCGGCACCACTTTTTCCAACAGCATCTGCTCACTCTTTGTGTCACATTTTGATAATTCTCACAGTATCTTGAACCTTCCACCAGGAAACAGATTACCGCTTGCTACAGGCTCAGATGATAGTCAGCATTTTTTAATGATAAAGTATCTTTAAGGCATGTACATTGGTTTTTAAACATAACACTGTTGCACACTTAACAGGCTCTAGTAGAGTGAAGACGTTACTTTAATACGTACTAAGGAACCAAAAAATGTGTGGGACTCACTTTGTTGTGATAAGTCACTTGATTGCAGTGGTTGGGAACTGAACAAGCAGCATCTCCGAGGTCTGCCTATAATTGGACCCGTGGTTCTCAATCAAAGCAATTTGGCAGTGTTGGGAGACATCTTTGGATGTCACAACCAGGAGGAGATGCTACTGGTATCCAACAGGTGGGGTCCAGGAATGCTACTAAAAACTATAATGCACAGGGCAGCTCTCAACCCCAAATGACAACGGTACCGAGCTTGAGGGACCCTGAAGTAGATAATGTCCCTGGTGATGCATGGTTTTTGACACGTTGGTTTGTTTTACTATAGAGATGGTGTTTGTTCACATTCTGGCCTGTTGGCATATGGAAAATGATGGTTGTCAAGTAAAGAGTAAAAATATGCTCTCCTTCCCCACCATAGTTATTCCAACTGAAACAGGAATAGACAACTAGAAGAGACAGTGTTAGCAGGACCCTGACAGCCGACTGGAACACAGGATTCTGGTCCTATCTCCAATGCTTCCTGGATAAGATGACTTAAACAAGTCACCTTATCTCTCTGGCCTCCAGGCTTCTGATCTGTCACATGAGGGGGTGGGAGGAGACATAAGCTACCATTCTGATCTAAAATTCCTAACTATAATTTTATTTTTTATTTTTATTTTTTATGGCTGCATCGGATCTTTGTTGCAGCACGTGGGCTCAGTAGTTGCGGTCCTCCGGTGTAGTTGCCCTGAGGTATGTGGGATCTTAGATCCCCAACCAGGGATTGAACCTGGGTCCTCTGCATTGGAAGGTGGGTTCTTAACCATTGGACCACCAGGGAAGTCCCCTAACTCTAATTCTGAAATCAGACCCAGAGGTCAGTCTTTCTAGAAGGTCCTGGTGGGGAATTCCTTGGATGGTGTTGACCGTGTTGTCTAACATCAGATCAAAGAAGGTCAAAAGAACTCATGTTGTGTCTATGCCATGCCTTGAGCCACGTGGATGGGGGGCTCCTTGTATGTGTTAAGTGATTCTGTCTCTCCTCTGTCCCTAAAGACCCTTAAACGATGATTATAATGACAGCCACTAGCGTTGAGCACTCACTGGGCACCAGCACTATTTGAATAGTTTCCTGTATGAAAACATTTGATCCATTCATCAGTCCCAGGAGGCAGGGACCACCATTTCCCCCACCTCACGCACAGGGAAACAGAGGCAAGAGAAGGCATTTTCCACCACTGTGGATCCCCAGCAGGACAGCTGGGCAGGTTGCTGCCTTGACAACAAGGAAGGGAGAGATGCTCATGCCAATGTCAAAGAGTGAACCCTCTCTAAGCAAATCTGAGCCCACACGTTATCACTCAACTTGAATAAGGAGAGCCTAAACATTTAATGTTCCAGTGAAGCTAATTTGTGAGATACTACTCTCTTTGGAAGGGAGAGATAAGACCACAGGAAATATACAGAGGAAATACAGTATGTCCCCTACATGCAAATGAGTTCTGTTCCGAAAGCCCGTTCATAAGTCCAGTTTGTTTTTAAGTCCAACAGAGTTAGCCTAGATACCTAAGTAACACAGCTGGCTGTATAGTACCGTACTGTCATAGGTTTATAATACTTTTCACATAAATAATACATACAGTACAACTGCTGGCATACAGGGGCTGGCATGGAGTGAACAGGTGAGAAGAGTTACTAACTGGAGGAGGGAGAGGAGGTGGGAGATGGTGGAGCTGAAGGATTGTCAGCAATAGGGGATGGAGGGCAAGCTGCGATTTCACTCACGCCTGACATTGATGGCTTGGGTTCTGGTTCCTTGCTGGGTTCATTTCTATCTCTGAAGATACTGTACTGCTGTACTCTGTACAGTAAAGTACACAAAAGAACAACAACTTGTAGAGGATGCACACACATGACAATGTATGCCAGACCGGTGAACTAACTTTCGTGACTGAACGTGCAAATGTATGTTCCCATCTTTGAAAGTATGCAACTGGAAGGTGCGTATGTAGGGCACTTACTGTAACAGAAGTTCTATTACCCATCTGCCTCAGATGCAAGCTAATAAATTTGAGGGGAAATCCAACCTGAAGTTCAGACATTTCACAGGAAGATAAAACCTTGAGAACTGTAATTTCAAAGGACACCTCTGGAGAGGAGGCTGGATATCACTGCCAAGGAATGTGAGCTGACACTTCACGCCTGGCTGCCTGGAGAGCCCGGAGGCCCTTTCTGACTTTCTCATTCCTTTGTGAGCCAGTTGCGTATTCTCCGTCTGTATCTGTGTGTTGGGATTTCCCCTGTACCTTGGGGAGGTGTGCGTTGAAAGTGGTAACCTGCGTTGAGCTCATCAGAAAGTGTAAGAGGTGATATACACGGACAGAGGCAGAGTCACTGTTGACCTGATTCTTTTCAGGGGAACGCAGTCATGTGAGCTTTCACATTTACTGTGTGCTTACTCCATGCCAGGTCCCGGGCTGAGCTCTTTGCTTGCATTAACTCCTTTTAATGCCGCAACAGTCCCAGTGGGCAAGTGGGAGTATTTTTTTTTTTTTCTTATATGGACCATTTTAAAGTCTCTATTGAGTTAGTTACAATACTGCTTCTGTTTTATGTTTTTGGGGTTGTGTTTTTTGACCATGATAGATGTGGGATCTTAGCTTCCTGACCAGGGATTGAACCCACACCTCTTGCATTAGAAGACAAAGTCTTAACCACTGACAAACAAGGAAGTCCCGAGATTATTATCCATATTCTATAGATGAGGAAAACTGAGGCTCAGAAGTGTTTTCAGGACTTACTAGCATCGTAGGCTGGAAAATGGTGGAGACGCAGGTAACTTAACCCCAGATCCTTCACTTTGGGTCACCGCTCTGTTCAGATATCTCTTACAACATGGGTTCTCGAGGTTGGCTCTCTGCAGAGTCATCCGTGAGCTTTTATACATGGTTATACCTCTTTCTCGGAGAAGGCAATGGCAACCCACTCCAGTACTCTTGCCTGGAAAATCCCATGGACGGAGGAGCCTGGTAGGCTGCAGTCCATGGGGTAGCACAGAGTAGGACACGACTGAGTGACTTCTCTTTCACTTTTCACTTTCATGCATTGGAGAAGGAAATGGCAACCCATTCCAGTGTTCTTGCCTGGAGAATCCCAGGGACAGGGGAGCCTGGTGGGCTGCTGTCTATGCGGTCGTACAGAGTCAGACACGACTGAAGCGACTTAGCAGCAGCAGCAGCTGCATACCTCTTTCTGGGCTTCCCGGGTGGTGCTGATGGTAAAGAACCTACCTGCCAATGCAGGAGGCATAAGAGACGTGGTTTAGATCCCTGGTTCAGAGAGATCCCCTGGAGGAGAAAATGGCAACCCACTCCAGTATTCTTGCTTGGGAAATCCTATGAACAGAGGAGCTTGGCGGGCTACAGTCCATGGCGTTGCAAAGAATCGGACACAACTGAGCAACTGAACACTGGTCTTTCTTGGCTTGTAGACTTGTTACTTAAATCTCTGCCTCTGTCTTCACATGGTGGTCACTGTGTGTCTGTTTTCTGTCAGTGTCCATTCCTTGTCTTTTGAGGACCCCAAGCATTAGATTTTGGGTCCACCTTCTGCAGAGGATCTTCCTATCCCTTCTCCGGGGGATCATCCCAACCCAGGAATCGAACCAGGGTCCCCTGCATTGCAAGCAGATTCTTTACCAGCTGAGCTACCAGGGAAGCCCTCAATCCACTATAAGTGTGTCTATAAAAAATAGAAGCTGCTCTAAGACATGGCTGTCCTGTTGGAACCTGTTAGGGCAAGACCCTGGCACAGTAGAAAACCATTGTGTGCATTTTTGGCGGGGGGGAGGCAGCAAGGAGGTGGGGCCGCTCCCCATGGATGAGGTTGACTGTACCCCTTGAATGGATCTTGTGTCCTTCTCCCCTCCATTCCCATGGATACTCACCCAACAAGCTGCCATCATCTGTCACCTGCATTAAAAATGCCTCCTATCTTCCGTACTCTGCAAGCCCCTCCCCCACCCCATTCCACCAGTTCATTTTCAACTGGTCTCCTAAATGACAAATCTAAACTTGCCACTTCTTCACCTAAGGCTCTCCAGAGGATCCTCCTGTCCTCTCGGGAGCCTCCTTGGGCTACTCCTCCAGCATCACCTGATGCTACTCCCCATCCAGAAGCTGCTAGTGTCTCTAAAACACAGCTCTTCTGTTCTTTCTTCAGGCTGTCCTTTGTGTGGCCCCTCCTCCTGGAAGGCTGGACAGACTCCCAAGCCCAGGGACCCCAAAGGCTAATGCACTCAGGGCTCCGCTCCTCCAAGGGGGTCCATAGGCAGAGTAGAGTGAGAACAAGCCTCCTATTTGGGCCTCTCCTTTAAGTCTTCTTGAGGGCAAAGAAACTAGTAAATATCCCCGATGAGATTCTTCTAGCCACTTTCCATGCTGGAAATGAAACGGCCAGCTGTAAAAATATGATGCATAATACAAACCAGCTTAATGATTTTCTGAAACATTAAAAATTAATGTTGAACATCAACACTTTTCAGTGGTCAAATGTCCCCCACGGAGCTTAGTGTCTGGAAATTGGCCCCATAGGGGGCATCAGGGCCTGTAGCTGTAGGCCGATTTGGGAGGGTGTAAATGCCCTGAAGACTAGAGGCCATTTGTGGGTGAGTCGGGCTTAGGTGGCTTAGGCTAGAGGCTGAGTTTTCTGTCTTCTAAACCCTTGATCTCTGCCCTCTCCAGCTGTTTGATAATTTCAGAGGCTTTTTGTATGATCGTCTCTCCTCTCCTAATTCCTTCTCTTCTCCTAATTCCACATGCAAGGTGAAGAGCAGGCCTGTAGATGAACAGAAGTTGGCCAATCCGTGTGGCCACTGGACTCAGAGCCATCTCCTTTGGTATATTTTTGCCATCCAGGGCAAGGAGGTGAGGCTCACATTCCCCTGGGTGCCTGCTAGACTGCCCATCTCCATCGATCAACCATGAATCTTACAGGCTTCCAGAATTTGTAATTCCCTACCTCCATTTCCCCATCCCTATGAGGGCAGAGAGAAGGTGCCTTGGAGGGATGGGGGCCTGGAACTTCTCTCTGTAACATGCATGGTTTCTAAGCACCCCTAGGTCACAATGGCAAGGCAGGAACCACTGGCACAGCTTGGGAGCTGGAAAGCCACAGAGGCTGTTGGAGAAATGCTCTTGGTTTGTTGGGCCTGAAACAGCAATGTTTTGTAAAACCCAATCTGCTGCTCAGCTAAGTTTAAAAATACCCCTTTATGTTTTAGATAATAAAGCTCAAAATTATTCACTATATTAAATGCTGCTTAATAAAATCATGGTCTAATGAGCTGCCTCATTTGTGTTTGCCAGGTTTCAACCATCTGGGACCTGCCAGGATTCGCTCTGATATTGTTGATTCAGTGCAGGTAGAGTAAGCCTGCTGTCTGTTGCCGTAGGGGAGGCAACAGTTTGGGATTTTCATCATTCCATGGAAGGCTTCTTAAATGCAAAGGACAAAGGGTCCAGAGCACTCTGTGCTATTGAGTCAGCCTCTAATTGTATCCATCAGCAGGGGTAGACATTGGCAAGATCTGCTATAGTTGGTTTCTATGCTGGGTTAACAGTGTCACCTCCCTATGTAATGAATAACTTGTTGTCTTGATAGCAGTACTTTTCAGAAGTGTCTACCTAGTGCTTTGCAGGTTCCTTGAAAGCTACAATTTGGTGTGGATCCAACCTTTCATTGCAAAGCTCAGCCCAGACAGAAAGTTTGCAACCTGTGCTGGGACCTGGCAGTCAGGCTGCTCCTGGGCCTTTGCACGTGCTATTTACACTGCCTATATAGCTCTTCACCGTCACTCTCCATATCCTCACCTCCATCCCCTTTACATATTAACTCCTCTTCTTGCTTCAGGTCTGAGATATATTGCCTCTAAGATTAGTTATTTGTCCCTCAGTGAAGCAGTTCCACTGTGAATCTGATTGGCTAGTCCTGGGTCATTGAGTTAAGAAATAGAAGCAATCCGTTTCAAACCGTATGATTTTATCCAGGTAATACACTGGCATGGTCATATCAGAATCAGGAGGAACACTTAGATTATAAGTAGCAAAATAAGGAGGTATACTGGACAGTCGAAAACCTCAGATGGCCACCTTAGCTCCCGGTGGTTCACAGGACGCTGGGGTGAGTTACATGAGCTATCCCTTTGTTCTCCTGCATCAGATTGGTCTAGATTTGGCCAAGGATGATAAAAGATCCCAAATAATAATAGTCTGAGTAAAAAAGATGTTCATTATTTCTTTTCCCATAAAAGCCAGAAGTGTACCCACTGGCTTGAGGGTTCAGCTCCACAGAGTCCTCAAAATCAGCGCTTTGTCTGGAACTTCCCTCATGGTCCAGTGGTTAAGAATTCATCTTCCAATGCAGGGAACATGAGTTTGATCCCTGGTCAGGGAACTAAGATTCCAGATGCCACAGAACAACTAAGCCCAAGCACTGCAACAACTGAGCCTGTGCACTGTGGAGCCTGTGAGCCACAGTTAGAAACCTGTTCACTGCAGCTACTGAGCCCATGCACTGCAACGCAAGGTCCTGCATGCCATATCTAGACCCAGCACAGACAAAAATAAGTATTTTTTAAGTGCATTGTCTTTAGCTTTCCACTGTGCAATCCCAGGATGTAGCCTATCCCAGGAACATGGCAAGAATATCACAACCTCACTCCAAGAAGATAGATGGAAGAAGCCAGAGAAGGAGCAGAGCAACCATAGCAGCTGACATTGAAGGAGCGTTTACAGGAACGTGTTCTATTGGCCAGAACTGGGTGACATGGCCACCCTTGGCAAGAAAAACTAGGTGTGGCCATGAGTCACTTACAAGTTCAGTTACACTTGGATGTGACACCAAAAGCATAATCCATAAAGGACAAAATTGAGTGGTTAGATTTTAGCAAAATTAAAATCGTTTCCTCTGTGAGAGAGACTTTGTACGAGATGAAATAACAAACTACCAGTGGAGAGACAATGTTTGCATATCACATATCTGACAAAACACTTGTATCCAGAATATATGAATATTTGAATTCTCAACAGTAAGATAAACAACCCAATTTTTTAAATGGGCAAAAGATGAAAGCAGACACTTCACACACACACAAAATGAATGAAAATGGCAAATAAGCCCATGAAAAGACGTCCAGCATCGCGGCCTGTGTGTGTGTGTGTGTCCTCTGTCGTGTCCAACTCTGTGTGACCCCCTGGACTGTGGCCGCCAGGCTCCTCTGTCCCTGGGATTTCCCTGGCAAGAGCACTGGGGTGGGTTGCCATTTCCTCCTCCAGGCGATCTTCCCGACCCAGGGATCAAACCAGCATCTCTTGTGTCTCTTGCATTGGCAGGCAGATTCTTTACCGCTGTGCCACCTGGGAAGCCCCTCATTGCCTGTTGCTGCTGCTGCTAAGTCGCTTCAGTCATGTCCGGCTCTGTGCAACCCCATAGATGGCAGCCCACGAGGCTCCCCCGTCCCTGGGACTCTCCAGGCAAGAACACTGGAGTGGGTTGCCATCTCCTTCTCCAATGCATTAAAAGTGAAAGTGAAGTCGCCCAGTCGTGTCTGACTCTTCGTGACCCCATGGACTGCAGCCCATCAGGCTCCTCTGTCCATAGGATTTTCCAGGCAAGAGTACTGGAATGGGGTGCCACTACCTTCTCCGCATTGCCTGTTAGGGAAATGCAAATTAGTACCACAATGAAGTACCACTACACATCTTATTAGAGTGCTGCAATTAAAAAGATGGACAATAATGGGAAAGAATCTAAAAAAAACTGTGTATATATGTATGTATAATTGAATCACTTAGCTGTACACTTGAAACTTGTACGACGTTGTAAATCAACTATACTTCAATACAATAAAAATTTTAAAACATAAAAATTAAAAGATGCAGAATACCAAATGCTGACAAAGATGCAGAGCACCTGGATCTCTTATGAGAATGTAAAATGGTGCAGCCAATGGTTTGGTAGTTTTTTATAAAGTTATATGCCACATATATGCCATATATATATATATATGCGCCCTATAACTGCCATATATGGGCCGTATAACTCAGCAGTCTTCCTCCTGGATATTTATCCCAGAGAAATAAAGCCCTGTGTTTATACAAAAACCTGTACATGAGTGTTTCTGGCAGCTCTGTTCACAATGGTGTGAAACTGGAATCAACCCAAATGTCCTTCAACAGATGAATGGATAAACAGATTGTGGTACATCCATACAATTGCAAAACAGCTCAGTAATAAAAAGGAATGAATTATTGATTCATAATGCAATTTGGATGAATCTCAAAGGCATTATGGCAAATGAAAGAAACAGTCCCAAAAGATTACACGCTGTATGATTCTGATACCAACCAGGGTTCCTGGCCTTCTGCAATCAGTAGAAATTGATCAGAGGCCAAATTGAAAATTCAGGCAAGGCATTACTGGGGCCTGTGCTGCAGTGGTGGGTGTGAGAACAAGCAACAGTTTCCCCTGTTTGCTCACTTGCTGAGCGGGCAAGCTTGTTCCTTATATAGGATAGAGGTAGTGGTGTGTGTGCAGGGGACAGACCGGAGAGGTGGTTTCGGTGTTTTGCTCACCCCTTTGGTGGTGGTGAGTGTTGGGGACGTGTGCCATACCTAGATTTTGTTCCCATCACCCAGTTTTTGCTCCAATAGGGAATTTTTTTATCTTTTTGTGTCTTGTGTCCATAATTTGCCCCAACTGTATGCACACATTTATTTTTAGTCCCTTATAGTTTCTTTGTTGCTCGGGGAGAGGTGTGTCTGAGTACAAGCATTGCAGTACTGCAGCAAAGAGTCCCAGGTCCCAGCTTGTCTCAATTCCATTTGTATGACATGCTTCAGAAGAATGGAGAGTAGATTCCCGGTTGCCGAGGGTTATAGGTGGGGGAGGTGTGGCTTTGAAGGGCAGTGCCAGGGAATTTGAGAGGTGATAGAAATGGTCTGATTGTGATGCTGGTTACATGAATCTATACATGTTTTAAAACTCATAATTGCACACCTCAAAAAAGTTGATTTGATTATAAAAGTGTTGTTACTACAGTAAAAAGGAGACATGAATATTGGGGCGGGGGGCCAGTAGCAATCTGACCATCTACACCTCTCTTTCCCGCACATTCTCTCTGTTGGGCTCAGGCAGGGCTTCTCGAGCCCCAGAGCTATTGACATTTGGGGCCAGATAATTCTTTGTTCAGTGGCTCACCTGTAGCTTGCAGGTTGTTTGCATCATTCCTACCCTCTACCCACTAGATGCCAGAACCATACCACATCCCCAGATGTGATAACCAAAAATGGCTGCAGACATTGTTAAATGTCCACGGGGAGCACAGTCGCTTTCCGGTGAGAACTGAGTGTATTTCAATTACTTACAACTGAAGAACCTTCAGTTGGTCATTTCCTTTCTCAGAAACCTTGCTGTTTTCACTCTGTCTTTGTTGCCTCTTTGGTGACAGCTGCCCAAGAACTTGCAAGGTGTAGGTTGGATACACCTGAGAATAGGTGAGGGGCATATGAGGCTGCTGAGTCATCCCACAGGTCCCCAGCTTCTAGAACCTTTTCTCCATACTCTTATGCCCATATCCATCTCATGGCAAAAATGACTGAGTCCCAGGCAGTTACTGATTCTGAGTGGTGGAGTGTTAAGCCTACTTTGTACAAGTTACATCTTAAGCCATAGGTATTTCCCTTGGCTCATTTTAAACCACAGAAAAGCCATTCTACTATTTAAATATAGAAGAGTAACATTTTAATAATCATACCCTGGGGCATAGTTTTTCCTGTTGCATGAAAAAATAATGGTCAAAGCAGCCTGCCGCCAATTGCAAAGTTATGTAAAAGTAATGGAAAGAAATCCAAACCCACATACCTTCCATTGCTCTGGACCACCTCAGCTTCAGTGCTGCATTTCCTATTCCGCACACTCCATAGCCCAGGATAAAGATGGTGTGGTCATCACTCAAGTCTTTATTTCAAAAGAGCTTCCCCTCTTTCACAGGTGGCAGTGGAGAGTGGGCTAGAGAAGGACCATCCATTTCTGTCTTTAACTTAGGAACCAGCAGTGGAATTTACTGGACTGTCTTAAAATAGGGGAATATCAGAGGAGCAGAAGTTACTTTAAGATTTGTGCTTGCAAACTGCAGTGCTTGCAGACTCTAGGCTGGTAAGGAAACGAAGCAGGTCGAGAGGAAATTACAGTGAATAAGTTAGAAGGTCCATGCCTGGGTTGAAGTGGCTTCTCACATCTGTGTCATTGTTGCCATGTGGAAATCCCAACTTAGTGTTGTGAAATCTCATGCGTTTGTGTGTGTGTGTGTTGGCTGTTTGGGGTCTTCATTGCTGTGAGTGGGTTTTCTCTAGTAGCAGTGAGTATCTTGTTACTAACTGGCTTAGTTGCCCTGCAGCATATGGAATCTTCACAGACCAGGGATTGAACCTGTGTTCAGTGGACCAGCTGAGAAGTCCACTTACATGTTTTTGATAGAAGTTGTAAACCAGCATCTTTATTTAGCCTCTTCTGATTAGTAAATGCTGCAATCAATTCAGATGGAAAAAAAACAAGTCTGAAGTGTGTCTTGCTGTGTCCTGGAGCCAATGAGTTTGTGGTTTTTCATGACTCGATCCCCTGAAGATCAACTCTGCAGGAATCCTGAGAGAAAAGCTTAACAGAAATTTGGATATTGTCACTCCCTCCACCATCAGCCTTATTCACCCTCATCTCCCAGTCCTTGAGGGTCCTTCCTTCCCAGTTGGCCTTCAGTGTCTTCTACTACTCTAATCATCCCAACCAGGAAGAGAATGAGTCCTTTCTCCTGATTATTCAACTAAACTAAGATGGAACTTTTCCATCTAACCCTAATGACAGCAGCACAAAAAAGGTGCACAGACAAGAAGCCCAAGTGAAGAAAAGTGGGATATGAAATTGTATGGATGGAATGATCCCATGTGTGTAAGGATTGCAACCATGGACATGCAACCTGACAGCCCAAGGGTTAAGACTCTGAGCTTCCACTGCAAAGGGTATGGGTTTGATCCCTGGTTGGAGAACTAAGATCCCACATGTGGTGCAGTACAAACAAAAAGAAAGAAAAATAAAAGCTGCAGCCAAGAAATTGGGGATGTAAATTGGTGCCCCCACTGTGGAATGTCTCCTCAAAAAAACTAAAAGATGAACTACCATATGATCCAGCAGTTCCGCCTCTGGGTATATACCAAAGGATTCTTAACCACAAAGGAAATCAAAGGACTGTCTTGAAGTGATATGTGCACCCCGATGTTCACTGCAGCATTATTTACAATTACTAAGACATGGAAACTTCCCTGGTGGGTCAGATGGTTAAGAATCTGCCTGTAACACAGGAGACCTGGGTTCAGTCCCTGCGTTGGGAAGATCCCCTGGAGAAGGAAATGACAACCCACTCCAGTATTCTCACCTGGAGAATTCCATGGACAGAGGAGCCTAGCAGGCTATAGTCCACGGGGTCGCAAAGAGTCGGACACGACTGAGGGACTAACACACACACACAAGATATGAAAGCTACCCAAGTGTCCATCTGTAAGTGAATGCATTAATACATTGTGGTATATATCTATGCAATGAAACGCTTTTCTACGATAGAAAGGAAGGAAATTCCACCATTCGCAACTACGCACATGGACCTTGAGGGCCTTGTGCTAAGTGAAATAAGTCCGTTAGAGAAAGATGAACATTGTGTGATCTCACTTATACATGAAATCTTGAAATAACTGAACTCAAATACAGAGAACAGATAGGTACTTCCCAAGGCCATGGAGGTGTGGACAAAATGGGCAGAAGGGGATCAAAAGGTATAAGTTTCCAGTTGTAAGATTACTAAGTTCTGGGGATGTAACATACAGGTGATGAATTTCAACTAAACTTATTGAGATAATAGGGTCTTCCCAGGTGGCTCAGTGGTAAAGAATCCGCCTGCCAATGCAGGAGACACAGGAGATACAAGTTTGATCCCTGGGTTGGGAAGATCCCCTGAAAGAGGAAATGGCAACCGACTCCGGTATTCTTGCCTGGAGAATCTCCATGGACATAGGAGCCCGGTGGTCTATAGTCCATGGGGTCGCAAAGAGTCAGACATGACTGAGCAACTTAGCACACACATACAATATATCAAATCATTATATTGTACACTTTGATATAATATTCTATGTCCACTATAATCTCAGTAAAGCTGAAAAAAGAAATTATCAATAGAAAAAAGGACTAGAGGGAAATACGGCAAAATATTGACAGTAGATGAGCTCTGGGCATGGAAATAGACGTTATTTCTTTCCCCATCAGCTTTCTTGTGTATTTTAAGTGCTTCATGCTGGGAATATGCTCTTTCTAATTTATAATGGAAAACATTTTTTAAAGGAAATCTTATTTGGAGACTAAGTGAGAAACATAAAAAAGAGAAAGTTCAATAGTGACATTTAGTCAGTGTAGATTCATGGATGGATATCCACAGGCTTATTGAACTTGCCTGATGGTAGGGAGGCTGAACTTAGCTGGTTTCAGCAAACCAGGCTTGCTCCCCACAGCACACATCTTGGACAGGACTGTTGGGAAGAGTTACAGAGTGACCAGGATGGATGTTTCCACCTTGGAATTCTGAGAGGTTGAAACTGGAATGCTTCGGAGAAGAGTAACTTACAGTCCATCATTTAACACATGGATGGAGCCCACAACTCAAAGTGTTTCATGATTGTTTACAGGAGTGAGAGAATAGGCGTCACCGTGGTAAAAGTGGGAAAATAATAGAGCTTGGTAAAGTGAAGTGCAGGCCTTAGGTCATGTCCTAGTGGGTGAATTGCAAATGGTTGATGCTTTTGAACTGTGGTGTTGGAGAAGACTTTTGAGAGTCCCTTGGACTGCAAGGAGATCCAATCAGTCCATTGTGAAGGAGATCAGCCCTGGGGTTTCTTTGGAAGGAATGATGCTAAAGCTGAAACTCCAGTACTTTGGCCACCTCATGCGAAGAGTTGACTGATTGGAAAAGACTCTGGGATTGGAGACAGGAGGAGAAGGGGACGACAGAGGATGAGATGGCTGGATGGCATCACTGACTCGATGGACGTGAGTCTGGGTGAACTCTGGGAGTTGGTGATGGACAGGGAGGCCTGGCGTGCTTCGATTCATGGGGTCGCAAAGAGTCGGACACGACTAAGCGACTGAACTGAATTGAACTGAAAGTTACTTGAATCTTTGGGGCATGAGCACATTCTGCCCTGAGTTAGACAACTCCATTCATAGCCTTGCATTAAAAATAGGCAGTTTGGTGCACTCAGTTGTTTTAAGTTGGCAGCAAAGGAGTTTGAATTCATGTATCAGTTCTGTCCACATGTTTGAATTTTCCAGAATGGTGCTTTGAACCTCTTAGAATAATGGAGTACATTCCAAATTGTTTGCCGTTGGATCTGAACATAACCAAGCAGGCATCCATTACCCTAATGTGATGCCATGACTCGGCATCACATTATTCCTCTGATGGTAACCAGATCCTGAGTTCTTCAGCCCAGTAAAGCCTTGTTCCCAAGGCTTCGAGGATAAGGCACCTCACAGTCTCTGTTTCATACCCTTTTAGAAGGCATAATCCTCAGACCACTTTATGCCAGATCCAGGCATAAGTTCTTTATAATTAAGAGTTGAGGATAGCATTATTGCTTTTTGCATGCATAGATGGAAAACTGAAACACAGAGAGGTTAATGACTGGCACAAGGTCACACATTGTGCACATAATTGGTAGAACTGGAATTTTAACCCCAGCAGTTTTCTCTAGAGTTCTTGATCTTGGAAATACTGTTGTTGTCTTACGTTACATCCTAGAGCCTGTTGATCCACTGCCATAAGCCAAATTCACATTTTGCCTATTGCGGTGCTTGAGGGTGTTTCTACACATGTGCAGCCCAAGGGAGCTCTTAGGTTTTGTCTGCCAGCATATTACAGAAACATTAATAAGTGTCCTCTTTAAAACAGGCTGATTCTAAAGGCAACTGGGAAGTTAATGGGTGGTTTTTAGCTCAAGGGTAGGAAAAAAGATACAACATGAACTATGATGAACTGAGATGGAGGGAAAGCCAGAAATCCCACTCCAACATGATTTTATTCTAATTGTCATCATGATTCCATAACTCCAAAAATATTTCGTGCCAACTTGCTTTTTGCTTGTACATTTTAATGTCGTGTGAATTGGTGGAATGATGCTAAAGGAGAGAGGATAAAGGTTAGGGAGATACAGTTTTTAGAAAAAAATCTGGTATGTGTCAGGCACAATGCTTGCCCCCTAAATCCTTTGCTATTTAATCTTCTCAACTGTCTCATGAAAGGAGGTGCTGTTATTGGCACCCCCATTTTACTAATAAGGCAACTGAAGCCCAGAGAGGTTTAGTAACTTCCCCAGAGTCATATCATACAGCAAGTAGCAGAGTAAGTGACAGAAATGACTATATTTGTGTGTGTGTGTGTGTGTGTATGGATGCACATGCATTTGTGGCAGAGTAAGCTAATAGATTTTTGTGGGATATCCACTGTCATGTATCATTATACTAAATACATGTTAAAAATTAATTACAAGGAAACATTCATTACAGAATTATAATGGTTCCATAAAGTAGTGCTTTCTAGTTTTGTATATGAGAACTTTTTCTTACCAAAACACTTCCCATCCCATATGATGTAGCTCAACTTTTAACATCTTTTGACTGATAAAAATAACTAACCCAGAGGTTATGAATTAAGTAGTGTTTCAGGTAAATGTTAACCTTACTAATCAAGAGCTTTTTCATACAGTTGAAAAGCACACGTGTTTACATTGTGGGTATCTTGGTCAGCCCATCCAAAAGTAGTGCTTGGTACCTAAGTGTCCATCAACAGAGGAGTGAATAAAGATGTGGCGCACATACACAATGGAATATTAATTACTCAGCCATTGGAAACAATGAAGTAATGCCATTTGAAGCAACATGGATGGACCTAGAGATTGTCACACTGAGAGAAGTCAGAGAAAGAGGAATATCATATGATATGCCTTCTAGGTGGATCTAAAAGGAAATGATACAGATGAACTTACTTACAAAACAGAAACAGACCTATAGACTCAGAGAACAAACTTATGGTACCCAGAGGGGAAGGATGGGAGGAAGGGATAGTTAGGGAGCTTGGGATCAACAGGCACACACTGCTATATTTAAAACGGATAACCAACTGGGTCCTACTATATAGCACAGGGAACTCTTCTTAATGTTACGTGGCAGCCTGAATGGGCATGGCAACCCACTCCAGTACTCTTGCCTGGAAAATCCCATGGATGGAGGAGCCTGGTATGCTATAGTCCATGGGGTTGTGAAGAGTCAGACACAACTGAGCGACTTCACTTTCACTTTTCACTTTCATGCATTGGAGAAGGAAATGGCAACCCACTCCAGTGTTCTTGCCTGGAGAATCCCAGGGACGGGGGAGCCTGGTGGGCTGCCATCTATGGGGTCACACAGAGTTGGATACGACTGAAGCGACTTAGCAGCAGCAGCAGCCTGAATGGGAGGGGAGTTTGGGGGAGAATGGATACACGTAGATGTATGGTTGAGTCCCTTTGTTGTCTGCCTGAAACTATCATAACTTGTTAATCAGCTATATTCCAATACAAAATAAAAAGGAAAAGAAAAATATACTGCTTGGTGCACCTATGGCTTTTGGGACCATACATCCAAAAAGGGCCCTTCTCTGCTGGGATCTGTGGTTCCGCAGGTTGAGAGCCGTGATTTAGAAAATCACAGAGAGGACACATCAAACATTCGGTCCCCCGGTGCTCCAGTACATAAGGAGCAGGAAAGAGTGTTACTGCCGTGCTGGAGGTCAGGAGGTTTTCCTAAAACTGTATGACTCTCAAATTCAGAGAAAGTCACTAAAGCTCACTCAACACATTTTAAATCTAAGAGCATCATTAAGATAAAATTGTTTGTTCTTTAAATGACCAAATTAGGCATGCTCGCAATTAAAGAGAAAGCACTTCCTGGTAATAATTCCTCATCTCATTTTCAACTTGCCTTGTTTAGCTTTATGAACTTTGAGAAAGAAGCTATTGTTGCAAATGGAATGTTGTTTTCACTAGCTGTGGTGTTTAGAAGAAACATTTAGACTTGCTTTGGTGGCGGGAAGTCGGAGCCTTCCTTTATTCTGGCCCAGGGGTCAGGGTTGGGGGTGTCTCTCTAAGTGTGAGCCTCCTGTTCGCTGGTGATGATTGGGGAAGGTTTTCTTTAACTTCTTATCTGTTAATGAACAGAGAGTGTGTTAGTCACTCAGTTGTCTCCCACTCTTTACAACCCCTTTAGCCTGCCAGGCTCCTCTGTCCATGGAATTCTCTAGGCAAGAATACTGGAGTGGGTAGCCATTTCCTTTTCCATTGGATCTTCCTGAACCCAGGGATCAAACCTGGGTCTCGAACATTGGCAGGCAGACCCTTTGCTGTCTGAGCCACCAGGGAAACCCAATGAACAGGGATCAGAACACAATGAGTGAGAAATCTACCTGTCTTCTCCAACTCTTTTCTACCAACCAGATGGGGTTATATGTATAAATCCTAGAGGACAGGGTTTATCCCCACGCTCATGTCTGAAACTACAAATCCTTCGAAAACACAGGAATCACCTAGTACAAAACCATTAACTCAGTCTTGATGAGAGTTATTCTGTGGAAGCATCATTGAAAAGAACAATACTTGATTGGTTTCTTTTTCCAAAATTTGTTTTGAATCTGGGTTTTTTTTTTTTTCCCAAAAGAAAAATTGGTGGGTCTAAATGAACCATTTGAACTCCAGCATTAGTAGAAAAGACAAATCTTAGAGCTGATGACGTTTGATGGTTGGGAAACGCATCTTAAGTTGGCCCTGATTCAAGGGCCAGTGAGCCTGAACCCAGAGTCCCCTACTCACCTTTTCAACTCTGTAAGTAAAAGAGGGGTAGTTTGAACGACATTGGTGGTCCCATGAGATACTGTTGAGCTAGAAATAGTCTCCCTAAGGGGAAAATCATTCAGTGCTCTGTCATCTCTCAAACTTTGCCTTTGCTTGCTTTAAATTAATTCCTACAGAAAATTCATTTTGGTCCTAAAATGAGGGTCTGCACAGGACAGATTACCAGGCCACAAATCAGGGCCAGCTTTAGGAACCAAAAAATAAAAATAAAAAAGCTAAGTTGCAGAAGGCAAATTCTGTTTAGGAAGCTGTATCTAAGTGTGCAAAGTCTTACTCCAGCCATGTAATCTTGATCCTCTTATGAATTTATGACAATTGGTCTTCACTTTAAGTAACTACCAGCAACCCTGAAAAGTTGAGCGGGATTTTTAACTCAATTTGCTCTTGTTTAAAATTGCCATTTCAGAGTCCTTGTATTAACTTTACCTTCATTGTTTTTCAATTGGCTGTGTCTTGAATTTTTCAACCTTCTTCCTCCCCGACGACTCCTTAGACTTGGTATCATAAATTTGTCGGTTCACCCGTCCACCATCTATCCACCCATCCATCCACCTACCCATTCATCCATCCATCCTTCCTTCCTTCCACCCAACCATTCAAAAAGCATTTCCTTGCTGACTCTGTGCCAGGCCATACATCAGCTTAGTGATTTTCAGGTGGGGACAGTTTTGCCCTCCTAGGGCTATGTCTGGGGACATTTTTGATCATCATAACTGAGAGTGACTGGGATGCTACTCACCTCCAGTGAGTAGAACCTAAAGATGCTGATAAACATCCGCAATGCAAAGGACATCTTCCAACAACAGGGGATTATCTGACTGAATATAATAATGCTGAGGCTGAGACATTCTGCTGATTCAGAAATAAATAGCTGGGTAGCTGGCCGTATGAAATTTACGCCCAGTATCGCAGGAGACATTGGCAAATAAACAGGAACTGTGCTGATGCTACTTGTGAGGTCATAAGTGTTATCCATCATTTCATTTCTGCTTTGGAGGTGCTTCAGCAGTGAGTCCCTTCATGGATCTATGAGAAGATTCTTTTCTGGAGAGGTCCAGTAGGAACTGGATGTCGGGGGGGAAGAGGTTGGGTGAACAAAAGCATTGCAGATGCAGGTTTGGGTCAAATCATTGTTGGGGTGAAGGTTGGGACCATACACGTGGGTAGGGAAAGGTAACAAGTTCATGCACCTGCAGATGCCAGGTGAGGTGAAGAGAACAGTGGCAGATGGCAGCTGATAACGTGGGTAGGGAAAGATAACAAGTTCATGCACCTGCAGATGCCAGGTGAGGTGAAGAGAACAGTGACAGATGGCAGCTGATACAGCTCCCTGGGGACCCTGGCAAACTTCGGCACAGCCAAAATAAGCGGTGGCTCCAGGCAATTCCCCCATCCAAGAATGCAGGCCCAATGTGGCCTTACCCTTGTGATTTTCCAAGAGAAGTTAGAAGCCCAGACTTTATGTGAAATCTCCTGAGTTTTAAATGTTAACTGATTCAATACAGCAAGTCCCCTACATACATACCTTCAAGTTGCAAACTTTCAAAGATGCCAGTGTGCATTCCCGTGTCTGGTCACATGTTCGTTCACGTGTCTGCTGCACATTGTCATTGTCACATGTGTGTATCCTCTACACGTGGTTGTGCTTTGGTGTACTGTACAATCAGTGAACAGCCAACTCATGGGAAGAGACCCTGATGCTGGGAAAGATTGCAGGCAGAACAAGAAGAGGGCGACAGAGGTTGAGATGGTTGGATGTCATCACTGACTCGATGGGCTTAAACTTGGGCAAACTCTAGGAGTTGGTGATGGACAGGGAAGCCTGGTGTGCTGCAGTTCATGGGGTAGTGAAGAGTTGGACATGACTTGGCGGCTGAACAACAACCACAGCAGTGTATAGAGTAGTAGAGATCTTTATTTCAAGCCCAGGATGTCCAGAAACAAGCATGAAGGCGGCAGTGATATAGCTGGTACTGCTAAGACGTGCCAAGCGATAACCACGGAACAGGGGGCCAGAGGAGGGATGAAGGGAGACAAGAGGAAGAAGAAGTAACTGAAGAACCTAAGAGATTCATGATGCAGGCAATGGCAAGGACGTTTTCTTTATTTGAGGGGCACTGTTCATTTTTGAGTCACAGGACCTGAATGTAGAACGGTACACGAAGGTTGCAGCAGCCGTTCAGAAAGCAATCCAGTGCTGCCATGTCATCTGTGATAAAAAAAAAAGAAAAGAGCTACTACCCAGACATCACTGGACTGTTTTTTTCAGGAGGGTAGATGGAATTGAATCCAGCAGGAATCTGAAACCCGTGCCATTAATGTCAGGTGTGAGTGACGATGGGCTCCGTCTCGTGTTGCTGGCAATCCTTCGGCTCTGTCATCTCCCACCGCCTCCCCTCCTCCAGTCAGTAACTCTTCTTGTCTGTTCACTTGATGCCAGACAGATGACTCCTGTTATGCCAGCTGTTGAACTGTTCTACTGTACTTTTCAAAGTACTGTACTGTAAGATTTAAAATGTTTTATTTTTGTGTGTTTGTTTTTATGCATTATTTGTGTGAAAAGTATTATAATCCCATTACTGTACAGTACCACATATAGTCAGTTATGGAAGTTGGGTACCTAGACTAACTTTGTTGGACTTAAGAACAAATTGGATTTATGAACGCACTCTTCGAATAGAACTCATTTGTATGTAGAGGGCTTACTGTATATGTTCTAGAAACCAAACTAAAAAACACTGAGCACCACTCACACCTGTGGGCTGCATTCTATAGTGTTTTGACATGTTTTTTCAGGGGTAAATGAGTGAAGACTCATGATACCTGATATGGTACCTGGGAGACAGTAGGTGCTCCATAAATATTGGTTAAGAATGAATGTGTGTATGATTAGTCACGTCTGACTCTTTGCAACCCCATGAACTGTAGCCCACCAGGCTCCTCTATCTATGCAGTTTCCCTCTATGCAGGCTCCTCTGTCTATGCAGAATACTGAAGTGGATTGCCATTTCCTTCTCAAGGGGATCTCCCTGAACCAGGGGTTGAACCTGAGTCTCTTGTGTCTGCCTTATTGGCAGGTGGATTCTTTACCTCTGAGCCACCTAGAAAGCCTCAGGATTGACATTGGAGCAGATGATTCTTTGTTGTATGGCTGCCCTGCAGCCTGTAGGGTGTTTAGCAGCATCCCTGGCTTCTTCTCACTAGATGCCAGTAACACTCCCTCCTCCCCCGATTGTGCCAACCAAGGTGTTTCCAGATGTTACCAGCAACGTGCTTGCCCAGCAAATTACAATTTAAGTCAGTGCCATGAGAACTTGGCTGTGGCCCGCTTGCGGATCTGTCAGCCCCAGGTACTGAACCCAGCAAGAGTCAGACAGGCTTCCTTAAGTCCTCCTGGTCTCCCCAGAACAGACACCTGGGCCCCTCTTTCCTGGATGGAGGTCGTTTTGTGATTGTCTGCTGCTTCCAAGGAGTTTAGCCTTTCAAGGCCCAAGTCACCTCTTAATGAATGTTTAACAGAAGCGCCTTGAGAGATGGAGCGTACCTGCAGCTCTGTTTCACAGCTGCTCACAGCTACACACACCTGGCCCCCCCACCTGCTGGAGAAGGGCTGGCAAAGTAATCTCTGTGCTCCAGGGGCTGTCCATGGGGACGAGGAGGCCACCCTGTTGCCCTGGCCTTTGATGGTATCAGTAATGAAAGCAGAAGCTACTGTTAGCTTTATTGAATGGCAGGCCTTTACTAACTTAGGCAGGTGGTTCTCAAACTTGAGAGTGAAAAAAATCACCTGGAGGGACTTCCCCTGTGGACCAGTGGCTATGACTGTGCTCCCAATTTAGAGGCCCTGGGTTTGATCCCTGCAGGGAACTAGAGCCCACGTGCTGTAACTAAGAGTTCAAGTGTTTTGGTGGCATGTTGCCATGAAGACAAGATTGAAGATCCTGAGTGCCACAACTAAAACCTAGTATGGCCAAAACAAATAAATATTAAAAAAAAAAAAAAAAAGAATCACCTGGAGGACCTATTGAGAAGAACTACGAGGGTTTCCACAATGGCACCTGCCATCACCAGTGTCCATGTGGTGTAGGGAGCTCCCAGGAGCAGCTGCCACCAATGTCTGTCCCCAAGGGGAGCCTCAGTTGACTCCTGCCTCTCTGCAGACTCTCCAAGACCCACAGGGGAACAGAAAAGTCTTCTGTTGAAGTATGCTGACCTGTGACAGCCTTCAGCATCCTCATCATAGAGTAGCTTGGGGGAAAATACCAGAATTCACTTGTCATCCGATTTCAATAAGAATAAAAGGACTCGTCTGCAGAAAATGATGAAAAGAATGGTTAACCCTTTTACCTCTAAACATTGAATGAGATAAACTTCTTGCCGCTATTCTTTATTTTTGTTCGTGGACCAGTGTTCTGTATAAATAATTAGGATGTAATCATTTAATTCTCAAAGAGGTTAAATATAGCTGTAGCAATCAACCTCGGTACTGACACTACAATATTCCATTCTACATGTGTCAAAAAAAAAAAAGACTGCTGGGCCCAGAGTTTCTGATTCAGGAGGTTTGGGAATGGGGTGTGAGAATTTGCATTTCTGTCTTTTTTTAAGATTTATTTTTTGATGTGGACTTTTTTTTTTGGCTTATAAATTAACTTTTATTTTACTCCTTTTTTTTTACATTCAAGTCTTAGTAAGTTCTAATCTCAGCATATAGTTGTTATGCTTCTGTTAGTGGGGACAGAGACGACCCCAGGGTTTATAACTCTCCATCTGTGCTAAAAAGTTAACATTTATTTCATAATATTGTTTTTTTAATTTATTTAATTATTTTAATTGGAGGCTAATTACTTTACAATATTGTGGTGGTTTTTACCATACATCGACATGAATCACCCACAGGTACACATGTATCTCCCTGTCCTGAACCCCCGTCCCACTTCCCTCCCCGCCCCATCCCTCTGGGTTGTCCCAGAGCACTGACTTTGAGTGCCCTGCTTCATGCATCGAACTTGCATTGGTCATCTGTTTTACATATGCTAATATACATGTTTCAACGCTATTCTCTCAGATCATCCCACCCTCTCCTTCTCCCATAGTGCAAAAGTCTGTTCTTTACATCTGTCTGTGTCTCTTTTGCTGCCTTGCATATAGGGTTGTTGTTATCATCTTTGTAAATTCCATGTATATATATATGTGAGTGTGTGTGTGTGTGTGTATGAATATATTGTATTGGTGTTTCTCTTTCTGACTTACTTCACTCTGTATAATAGGCTCCAGTTTCATCCACCTCATTAGAACTGACTTAAATGTGTTCTTTTTTATAGCTGAGTAATAGTCTATTGTGTATATGTACCACAACTTCCTTATCCATTTGTCTGCTGATAGACATCTAGGTTACTTCCATGTCCTAGCTATTGTAAACAGTGCTGCAATGAACTCTGGGGTACATGTGTCTCTCTCGATTCTGGTTTCCTTGGCGTGTATGCCCAGCAGTGGGATTGCTGGGTCATTTGGCAATTCTATTTCCAGTGTTTTAAGGAATCTCCACACTGTTCTCCGTAGTGGCTGTACCGGTTTGCATTCCCACCAGCAGTGTAAGAGGGCTCCCTTCTCTCCACACCCTCTCCAGCATTGTTTATAGACTTCCTGATGGCAGCCATTCTGACTGGCATGAGATGATACCTCGTTGTGGTTTTGATTTGTATCTCTCTAATAATGAGTGATGTTAAGCATCTTTTCATGTATTTGTTAGCCATCTGGAGAAGGAAATGGCAATCCACTCCAGCACTGTTGTCTGGAAAATCCCATGGACGGAGGAGCCTGATAGGCTACAATCCATGGGGTTGCAAAGAGTCGGACACAACTTCACTTTCACTTTTGTCTTCTTTGGAGAAGTGTCTGTTTAGTTCTTTAGCCCACTTTTTGATTGGGTTGTTTGTTTTTCTGGTATTGAGGTGCATGAGCTGCTTGTACATTTTGGAGATTTTTTGTCAATTGCTTCATTTCCTATTATTTTCTCCCATTCTGAAGGCTCCCTTTTCACCTTGCTTCTAGTTTCCTTTGTTGTACAAAAGCTTTTAAGTTTAATTAGGTCCCGTTTGTTTATTTTTGTTTTTATTTCCATTACTCTTAAGAGGTGGGTCATAGAGGATCTTGCTGTGATTTATGTCAGAGTGATCTGCCTAATGTGCACCATTTTTAAAGTCTTTACTGAATTTGTTACAATATTGCTTCTGTTTTATGTTTTGGTTTTTTGGCCTGAGGCATGTGGGATCTTAGCTCCCCAACCAGGGATTGAACCCACAGCCTCTGCATTGGAAGGCAAAGTCTTAACCACTGGATCACCAGGGAAGTCCCAAGAAAATTTGCACTTCTTGTTAGGTCCCTAGGTGACTCAGTGGTAAAGAATCTGCCTGCAAATGCAAGAGACATGGGTTTGATCCTTGGGTCGGGAAGATCCCCTAGAGAAGGAAATGGCAACTTACTCCAGTATTCTTGCTGATAAAATCCCATGGACAGAGGAGCCTGGTGGGCTACAGTGCATGGGGTCGCAAAGAATCAGACACGGCTGAGCAACTGAGCATATACGCATGCTGCTGCCGGCCTGGGCGGCCACACTTTGAGGACCACTCGTCATCTAGGCTCCAGTCAAGATCCCAGCTCCCTTCCTCCACTTGGTTCCTCCATCCAGAGCTCAGGAGGCTGGGAGGATTTAGCAATGCCTGTCCAGCCCTTTCTGGATTCTCTACCTGAGGCTGACTAATTCACCAGCAGACTCTAGCCAAGTATCATATCACTGAGTTAAATTGTAACTTGCTATGCGGTACTTTCCTGGTTCAATAAAGTGAATTTATATGCCAACCAGCTTCTTCGTTTTTTAATTATTTTTCTCGTCCCCTTGATAATGTAGTGTATTTGGATGGGTTGCCCAGTCATTAGAGTGAATTAGTGGAATCCCTCTTTATAGGTTTTTGTTTGTTTGAGCTTAACAGAGGTGGTTTAAATCACTGGATGTCTGAAATGCCTTCTCTGGCAAGTGCTTGGATAATGCTTCATTATAAGCAGGCTTAGCTGCTGAGACACATATAGATTAGAACAATTTGCCTCTCTGCTGATGGAGAAACTGTGACATTTTGGTGGCTCTGATACAGAGCTGTTTTGTCAGAATGGGAAAGCCTCTTACATTTCTGTTCAGGTCTAAATAATTTAGCTTCCTGTGCCTGCATGCTGGTAGGAACCTGGGGCAGGCAGCAACTATGGTGGGGTCTGGAGGCTGGGAGGGAGCTGCTTGCTCACAGCAGGGTGACCAATGCAACCTGCTTTGCCTTTGAGAATCTGATAGAAACTATAAACATGGAGGAAAAATACATATGCAATGACGTTATGCATATGGGGTCAGGGACTTTGGCCCCCTGTTTATGTTCACTCCAGGCTGTTTCAGGGCATTCCAGGTAATCTAGAGTTATCCTAATTCACCCAGGGATGTTTAGAGACTACAAAAACTTCTACTTTTGCTTTGATGATGTTAATGTTTTAAAGGAGGCTCCTGGGTAAGGCAGATCTAGCTAAAGGAGTGTCTTACTAATGGTGGAATTACAGGTCACCAAGAAAAGATGGCTATTTAACCTTGATGAAATTTAGGACACTGTTTTCTTTGCAGGAATGGGGGTGGGATCAGTGGGGATAAGTATCAGAAGATAAGGGGGAAAAAGTCATCAGTTGCCTAGCCTCTCTGCTTACCATCAAGTCCAATTAGTCCTCTTTCCATTCATCTCCCCGACAGGCAACACTATATGTTGTATCCTTTATAACAGATGGAAACTTCTAGAAAGTTAACTACCTCCTTGCTTCTGCCTGGGAAAATAAAATGTTATGTTTTCCATAAACACAAGATGAACAAAGCATTCCAAGCCTGTTCCTGAATTGGGTATATCATCTTAAAGCGAATTTGTCGCTTTTAGAAACAAAATCTCTGTGGCCTACAGACAAGGCAATTTTCAAATAAGGCAGGTCCTGGCATCTGGGAAGACTAGCTGTTTCCTTTGTTGCCAGGGAAATCATTTCGAAATGGAAAACACCCTGAGTCCCAGCCCCCAACCATCTCCAAAACAATATACATTCTTTACAGTAAAAAAATCAAAACAGCAGAACAATAGACAACACAAAATCCAACACATTATTGTACATTGCGAAGGTTTTTTTTCCCCAACTGAAGGGATGAAAGGGCATCATAATTTTGTTTTCAAATGTGTTTAAGAACCTGTTATTAAAACGGAATTAAACTGGAGTCCCAGGGCAGCAGCTCTGAGACTACCGGGAGATAATCTTGATAATGCGATTAGTGCCTGCTTGAATGGGGCTGGGAGCGAAAGAGAAGGATAGACATGGAAGCTGGAGCTTTACTGAGCCACCGCCAGCAGCCGTGGCCGGAACACAGATGCCTCATTCTCCCTACGATTGTGCGGTGGACCCTGCCATCAGAGAGGTTGGAGGGCCTTAACGGTGAGATGAATAATAACATTTATATCTTATTTCTGCCCTCTAGGCAGATACTATTATAGCCACCCATTCCCCCCATTTTCAGATGAGAAAACTGAGGGGCAGTGAGTTCCCTGAAGGCACAACAACTGATAAGCAGGAAAGCTGGGATTCAAACCCAGGCTGGCCAGCAGGACAGTCCGCCCTGTTGTTTTTTTTTTTTTTTTTTTTGACTGTGCTGGGTCTTCGTTTGGCTTGCGGACTTTCTCTAGCTGTGGCATGTGGGAGGCTTCTCTAGGTATGGTGCCCAAGCTTTTCTTGTTGCAGAGCATAGGTGTTAGAATGTGCGAGCTCCGTAGTTGCAGTGAGAGGCCTCTCTAGTGGCGGTGCATGGGCTCTGGAGCACGGAGAGCCCTCCTCTTACAGCTGTAGGTTGGGTGGTTGGGCCGTGAAATGCAAATGACTCAGGGCTGATGGAAGGCTTTTATTTAATAGCAGTCCCCAGCCCGGACCCTGCAGCCTAGGAGCCAGAGGGCTGTGATCTCTGCCTAAATACTTGCCCGTGAGGCACAGTCAGTGGCCGGGTAAGAGGCTCCTCATGTGTGCTGCACTTTGACTGTAGCTTTTGTGTCTGTCCAGAAAGCAGAGTCCTCTCCGTACCTTGGCCAAATGGCCCACTGAATGGCAGGCGGCCAGCTGGTGCATCCTCCAGGTAACAGGGCCTCCTGAAGTCCCAGAATAACCTTGTTGGTTCAGGGCCCAAACAAAGAGGAAAATAAGTGTTGGTTGAGTGCTGACTCTGTGCTGAGCCCTGTCGCAAGCCTCTTATCTAACAGAGCTCGTTTAAATGTGGAAATTCTACAAGGGAAATGATGCTGTTTTTCCCACTTGCAGATGGGAAAACTGAGGCACTGAGAAGCTGAATGAGTCTTGAACCAAGGAGAAGGGATGATTCTCAACATGAAAGGTCAGAGGCAGTGAGTAAAGGATAAGAGGACCAGTCTCATCTCTGTTGATTCCAACTAGAAGATCTCTCTAACCCTCCATGGATTGTCTGCTGAGGCCCCTGGAATCTTTGACCAACTGAACATTATTACAGTTAAGAGCAGGGGCTGGCAAACTTTTTCTGTAAACGTCTAGATAATAAATATTTTAGGCTTTGTGGGCTGTGTAATGTCTATTGCAACTCTGCAGCTCTATTGTTGTAACAGGAAACCAGCCATGGAGAATATGTAAATGAATGGGTTTAGCTGTGTTCCAATAAAACTTTATTTACAAAAGCAAGTGGTGGGCCAGGGTTTGCTGACCGCATTAAGGGCCTGGCTTCTGAGCTCAGAAAGGCCTGGGGTAGAATCATAGCTTCACCACTACCGGCTCTGCAATCCTGAGGAATGTTCTTTACTCCCATGAGCCCTAATTTCTTCATGCATAAAGTGTTTCTGTGTTCCTACCTGCCTCATAGGATTCTTGTGTGCCCTGGGCCAAGAAGGAGAGAAGGAGAGAAGACCTCCCAGGAGAGAGGTCTGCTGCATTCACTTCATTATCCCCTCTGCAGCAGGCAGGGTTAGTAGAGGCTCTGCTGGAGAGCAGCCATTGCCTTGGGAGCGATTGCCCTGTTTGCAGGTATCTGTGTGGACCTGGAAGTCCAAAAGAGACTTCCTGGGCCAACTACAATGTCAAATCAATGGGCTGCTGACAGTTTGCTTGTTGGTCAGCCTTAGAGAGTGGGCAGCCACATGTCTCTGAAGCTTTTGACTGTCCGAACGTGTCTGGGTCTGCATGGGTGTCATCTTTAGCACTGGAAGAAGATATACATTTGGCACACTAGGTCCCAGGCACCATTTTTAGCAGCTCTTCCCTCAAAAACATGAGTCTTTTAGTTCTTAAAATGTCTGTGCATGTTGGTTTCTATTTTCTTAATGTGACTATATTTACATGTCTTACAAATACTGACCCATCTTTTATGGTAGCTTTCTTTTACTGGGTCGTGTGTGTGTGCGTGTGTGTGTATGAGTGTGCATGTGTGTGAGTATAAGTGCAGATGTGTTGGGGAAGTAGAGGAAGTAGTTTACTCTCTTTTCTCTTTAACTTTTCATTTTCCTAAAGATGATGCTATTTATTCAGTATCTACTGTGTGCCGGCTGCTTTTTACTCTTTACTACCAATACTTATGTATTTTGTAAAAGGTACATGTTGTTAGTAGTGGTGGTTTAGTCGCTAAGGCCTGTCTGACTCTTGCAACCCCGTGGATTATAGCCTGCCATGCTCCTTTGTCCATAGGATTTCCCAGGCAAGGATACTGGAGTGGGTTGCTATTTCCTTCTCCAAGAGGTACATGTTAGGCCTTATTATTCCTATTTGCAAATAATGAAACTAAATCTGAGAGAAGAAAGGAACTTGATTGTCCAAGGCCTCCTAGACAAAACATGGGAAGATCAAGGCTAAGCTCAGGGCTACTCAGCACAGAAACATATTCTTTCTTTCTGGATCACCAGTCAGTCACTTTCCCCTTTAACTGCTGCTGCTAAGTCGCTTCAGTCGTGTCCAACTCTGTGTGACCCCATAGATGGCAGCCCACCAGGCCCCACCGTCCCTGGGATTCTCCAGGCAAGAACACTGGAGTGGGTTGCCATTTCCTCCTCCAATGTATGAAAGTGAAAAGTTAAAGTGAAGTCACCCAGTTGTGTCCGACTCTTAGCGACCCCATGGACTGCAGCCCTACCAGGCTCCTCCATCCATGGGATTCTCCAGGCCAGAGTACTGGAGTGGGGTGCCATCGCCTTCTCCTCCCCTTTAACTAGTCCCCTGTAAAACCAGTGTCCAGGGTTGTTGTTCCAATATGTATATTATAATAGAGTTTGATCTTCCATCTCAAATAAAAGGATGCCTGCACATTTTATATCCTCTTCTTAAATTAGTTGCATGCATCAGGATGGCTATTATTTAAAAAAACAGAAAATAATAAGTTTTGATGAAGATGTGGAGAAATTGGGATTCTTATGCCCTGTTAGTGGGATTGTGAAGTGGTGCGGTCACCATGGAAAACAGTTTGACAGTTCCTCAAATTAAAAATAGAACAATCACATGTTACAGCAATTCTTTATGGTATATACCCTAAATAATTGAAAATGTGGGCACAAAGAGAGATTTGTACACCCATGTTCATAACAAAATTATTCACAATAACCAAAAAGTAGAAACAAATCAGGTATCCAATTGATGAATGACTGCTATCTCCCTACAATGGAATATTATGCAGCCTTCAAAAGGAAGAAATTTGGACACAGACTATAACATGGATGAACTATGAGAACATTATGCTCTGTGAAATAAGCCAGTCACAAAAAGATAAATCCTGTTTAATTCCATTTATATGAGGCACTTTTAAAATAGTAAAATTCATAAGACAGAAAGTAGAATGGTAGTTGCTAGAGGCAACTGTTTTGATATCGATTTGAATAGTATTTGCTTTAGTGAAAAAAAAGAAAACAACAATGATTTATCCCCCTGTTTATGCATCAGAATCCTCTGGTAACCTCATTATAAATAAGTTACTATGACAAATACAAGGCAGATTCCTGACCGCACTCAGATCCCCCTTGGCATGAGGGCCAGGAGTCCGTATTTCTGTTAAGCTCTTTGGTGATTCTGGTACCCAATATTTGAAAACAACCAGCATAAACAATTCCTCCTCCAAGAAATAAGACCAGCTCTGTAGCCTTAGTGAGGCATTTGGAGCTGCCTGCCTGTTTCCACTCCTTGCCCTGAAAAGGTGGTCCTGTCTATACAGACACGGTAAGCACAGCCTGTGACTTGCCCCATCCTGCATCACGCCAAGAGCATCTCCTGTGAAAAGGACAGCAGAGTGTTCAAATTGAATGGGAGATCTGAGCAGACTGAAAAGATCTCTCTGTGTTATCTTCTTGCAATCTCCAAGTATATTCAGTGGCTACCTTTGGGCACTATTTACAATAGCCAGGACATGGAAGCAACCTAGATGTCCACTGACAGATTAATGGATAAAGAAGTTATGATACATATATATACAATGGAATATTACTCAGCCATGAAAAGGAACAAATTTGAGTCAGTTGTAGTGAGGCAGATGAACCTAGAGCTTGTTGTACAGAGTGAAGTAAGTCAGAAAGAGAAAATCAAATATTGTATATTAATGCTAATATATTGCATTAGTGCAATATATTGAATAATGTTACCAATGAACCTATTTGGAGGGCACGAATAGAGACACGGATGTAGAGAATGGACTGTGGGCAGATCACAGAAAGGAGAGGGTGGGACAAATGAGTTAGTGGTATTAACATATAGACACTCTGTTGTTCTTTAGTCACTAAGTTCTGTCTGATTCTTTTTGACCTTATGGATAGTAACCTGCCAGGCTCCTCTGCCCATGAGATTTCCCAGACAAGAGTACTGGAGTGGGTTGCCATTTCCTTTTCCAGGGGATCTTCCCAACCCAGGGGTGGAGCCCACATCTCCTGAATTGGCAAGAGGATTCTTTACCACTGCGCCACCCGGGAAGCCCCATATAGGCACTACCATATGAGGAACAGATAACTAGTAGAAAGCTGCTGTGTTTCACAGGGAGCTCAGCTCAGTGCCCTGTGATAAACTAGAGGAGTCAGATGGGGTGGGGAAGGGAGGCTTAAGAGGGAAGGACTATATATATACTTATAGCTGATTCACATTATTGTACAGCAGAAACCAACACAACATTGTAAAGCAATTATCCTCCAATTAAAAATAAAAAATAATCAAATAAAATGTAAAAACCAAAAAAAGATTGCATTGGAAATATACTTCCACTGTTTGCTCTGCAGCCTCTTCATCCCATGGAGTAGTTGGGCATCAGTAGAATGACACTTTTTGACTCTGCTGATGCAGTGATTAATGAGTAAGTAATGTGATGGCTTCATTTCCCATCAAAATCAATTATTGAACTGCCGTACAGTTATATTTGCTGTTGAGAAACATGATGTCACAAGAATCAACCCTTGGGTGCTTGTTAGGATTGGGATGGGATGGAGAGGGGGAATGATGGGTTAGGACACAGGCGCTCCAGGCCTGGAATCAAAGCTGCTTCTGCTCGCTCAGAACACTCCCTCTGGGGGATGGTTTCTCTTAGATGAGGTATAGCGAGGTGATGATCATTCTGACCTCCTAAGGATTTGAGTAGAAGAGGCCCAGAGAGTGTTTGGCCCAGGACTGACCCACTGTCATGAGCTTAACTCTCATCGAGTGTTAGCGTTGTAGTCCTTTGTAGTTCTCCAGGGCGTTTTGTTCTCCTGTAGTTCTCTTGTGGTTTTGTTAACACACACAGAGCCACCTCATCTGGTTAAAAACTATCTCCTTGTCTGCGTCTCCATCCCTACTCTGCAATTGGGTTCATCAGTACCATTTTTCTAGATTCCATATATATGTAGATACATGCATTTTATATATATATGCATATGTATGTACATGTGTTAATATATGATATTTCTTTGTCTCTTTCTGACTTACTTCACTCTGTATGACAACTAGGTCCAACCACATCAGTACAAATGACCAAATTCTGTTCCTTTTATGGCTGAGTAATATTTGATTGTATGTATGTACCACATCTTTGGGAACAAGATGGGGGATGAATTGGGGGAGTAGCATCTACCGTCTGTTGAATTGTCTGCGTTTTAAAATCTCCTGGATCTTAAATATCATAAGCATTAACATAGCCAAATACATCTGGGGTGAGTAAGGAAAGAATTTATAGAGTTTGGGGGTTGGGTAATTGTATGTTCTTTTTAAAACTCTTGTTTTAATTGAAATTTTTCTCCATTAAAAATATACAACAACATATATGTGCATTAATATGTGATATTTGTTTTTCTCACTTCACTTTGTATGTCAGATGCTAGGTTTATCCACATCATTACAAATGACTCCATTTCATTCATTTTTATGGCTGAGTGATATTCCCTATGCAGACATAGAGAATGGACTTGACGGCATAGGAGGACAGAGAGGGTGGGAGGAATTGAAAGAACAGCATTGACCTGTATACACTACCATGTGTAAAATAATAGCTAGTGGGAAGCTGCTGTGCATCACAGAGAGCTCAGCTCAGTGCTCTGTGATGACCTAGAGGGATGGGGTGGGCGTGGGTTGTGGGAGGGAGGCCCCAGAGGGAGAGGATATATGCGTACATACAACTGATTCGCTTCATTGTACAGCAGAAACTAACACAACAATCTAAAGCGATTATGCTCTAACTTTTTAAAAAGTCTAGAAGAATCTACAGAATTAAAAAAAAAAAAAAAACTGCTCTTCACTTACCAGCTGTGGAATCCAAAGGTTTCAACTTCCTCTGGCAATTTGGAAGCTACATGAAGGAAGAGGTTTGTAGAGGGAGAAACCCAGAGGTTCAAAATTTGGAGAGTGACACATAATTAAGATATTATATTACTTTCCTAGGGCTGCCATAACAAATGAGCACAAACTGGGTGGCTTAAAACAACAGACATTTATCCTCTCATCATTCTGGAAGCTGAAAGTACAAAACCTAGGTATCAGCAGGGCTGTGCTCCCCTGAGAGCTCTAGGGGAGGATGCCTCCTGACCTTTACTAGCTGCTGGTGGCTCCTGGCATTCCTTGGCTTGTGGGAGCATCACTGTAGTGTCTGTCTCCAGCAAACATCTGTTTGTTCATCTTCTCATGCTATTCTGCTGAGTCTCTCTGCCTCTCTTCTTACAAGGACACCAGCCATTGGATTTTGACATTGTTTAGTTGCTCAGTTGGGTCCAACTCTTTTGCAACTCCATGGACTGTAGCCCGCCAGACTTCCTCTGTCCATGGGATTTCCCAGACAAGAATACTGGAGTGGGTTGTCATTTGCTTCTGCTGGCGATCTTCCCTACTCAGGGATCAAACTTGCGTCTCCTGCATTGCAGGCGGATTCTTTACCACTGAGCCACCAGGAAAGCCCAGACTAAATCCAAGATTTTATCTCTAGACTCTTAAACTAATTATATCTACAAATAAGTTTCCAAGTAAGTTTTTCTAAAACTCTTTCCAAGTAAGGTTCACATTCTGAGCTTCCTGGTAGACTTGAGTGTGGAGGGAGGTATCTTTCAACCTACTTCAGGTATTAACTGCATAGCCAGTCCTGATGCCCACATGAGAGAGGGGGAAACTGCAGCGAGAGGAGGAAGCCTTGCTTTCTGTGGAGCTAAAACATGCTCAGAGCACTTGCTCTGTGGCTTCCCTTGGAGATGTGACCCTTCCAAAGGGTTTGAATCGCCCCGATGAGAAGACTTGAAGATGAGCCTATATTGGAGACCCATTCCACTAAGGATTAGTTGGTTCCAACTGCCCGAGCAGATAGAAGTGGGGGAAACTGTTGTTTTAGCGAGAACATTAGTGAATTGTGCTATTCTCTTAAATGTGTTCCTCTGATTATGTGCTTGAGGGTCTGAATTAATCCGCAGCATAGGGATGCTGAATACATTGTGCTTTTCCAGTCAGGCTGACTGTGTTTTATCTGAACCAAACATCTGAATTTCACCCTAGGCAGATTTCTCTTCAGGTTGTAATTATTCTGGAACAAACAGAGAAAATAGGAAGGAGCCCCTCCGTGGGAACCACAATGCTCCCTGTATGGAAGGATTCCTACTGAAAATCTTCAAAACTGCATCCTTATGTTGGTCTGGATAATTGCTGTCTGAAGTCCTGCTTCCCTGTTCTGTGTAGATGAGTCCTCGAATTTTTTCTAAAAAACAAAAAAGGAAGAAAGAAAGAAAAGGAATGAAAATAGATCTCATTTTTCAGATTAGATACCATTCTATGCAACTCTTGGTGATCACATTGTTCCTTGGAGCCAAACCAGAACAAAACCCTGACTCTCCACACTTAACGCCTTCAAAGCCATCTTCTTCATCTTCCTTTTGAAAATCAAAATCCTTTAAGGCCCAGTGCAGACATGAACCCTGACGTGACCGATGCTCAGACAGGAAGATAACTGGGGGCAAAAACTCTGCTGATTCTGATGTAACTTCAAAATGCTTTGATTTTATGGCTCCAGAGAGACATTTTTGCACTTCTACAGAAATTTCTGTAGTCAACAAGAAGGAAATGGGGAGAGGGGAGGAATCAAAGTGTCTGCAAGAAACTTGAGAACTTTGACTGTACTTTCTTTTCAAGTAGGAGGGTCTTGAATAAACATTTTCAAGTACATGTCATTCACTCTGGTCAGTGGGAGCCCAAGGTCCTGCTTCAGGAGCTGCCCAGTGACTGGTAAGTCCATCAGCAGCTCGGTGGCCATCCCATGTCCCAGCCATCTGCCAAGTGACGGGCCCCCTCTTCCAGCTCATTTGACATGTCTTTGCTGCTTGCCGCCCTGGCTCCTAGACTCAGTATTTTAAAAAGAAAGATGGTCCACTGGTTAAGAATTTACCTTGCAATGCAGGGGTGGGGACACATGTTTGATCCCTGGTCAGGGAACTAAGATCCCACATGCCGAGGGGCAGCTAAGTCTGCATGCTGCAATGAGAGAGAAGCCCACGCACCGCGACGAAGATCCCATGTGCCGGCACTAAGACCCAACGCAGCCAAAGAAACGGGAACACGTGTGCACCCGTGGCGGATTCATGTTGATGTATGGCAAAACCAATACAATATTGTAAAGTAATTAGCCTCTAATTGAAATAAACAAATTAAAAAAAAAGGGTAACCTTGGAGATTTATTCCAACCATCCTGGCGTTTGTCATTATTAGAGCTGTTCCCCCTCATATTTTCAATGAGTCAATAAAATTCTGTTCACTTACAAAAAAATAAATAAATAAAATGTTTTTTAAAAAGGAAAAGAAGTGATACATATTTATATTCTTTTTCATATTCTTTTCTGTTATGGTCTACCACATGTTACTGACTATACTACCCGTATAAAAGAATGTGTGTGTGTATATATGTATGTAGAACTGAGTCACTTTGCTGTATAGCAGAAATTAACACAATATGGTAAGTCAGCTATACCTCAATAAAATAAATTTTAAAAAATAATAAAAATAGACAAGACAAAAAATAAAATGGAAAAGAAAGGCAGGTTCTCACCCTTTAATTACTCTCGCAAAATCCAAGGCTGGGGAAATCCTATGCATGCATTAGGAGGAGACACCCTCTGCTGCCTGGCTGCCCTCCACCCCACATCTCCCAGGCCCCATTCTGCCTCCCTTTCCTGAGTCAACAGGAAGGAGACACAGGAGAGCATCCACTGAGCTGGTGGCTGTGGACAGCGAGGTGAGGTGGCAGGGGCTGCTGCCGTGCAGCTGACCTCAGGCTGTACATCTGTGGCTTAGACTTGGATGACTTCAACTGAACTGAGAAGACCCCCTCAGGAATCTAGGGGACCACTCAGTCCCTCTCTTCCTTTGGTCTCACAAGGCTCTTTTGTCACATGCACTCAAAGTGATGCTCTTGTGCGACCTCTTGAGGACTCATGAGAAGAAAAGGAAGAGGATTTTTGGCCCCATATCTCAGATGAGGAAGCTCAGGTGTAACGTTTCACTGTGACCTGCAGACATTTCTTAGGCCTCAGGGCAGAGCTCTCTGCATGAACCAGTGGACTAGAGAGGGCAGCCGGTGTTCCCACCCCAGAGCACGCCAGGGTAAGGAGCGTGGTCGCCACCTTCCTGCTTCTCCTCCCTCCCTTGCTCATCTCTCTGTGAAGCAGGAGGTATTGCCTCCTTCATTCTTCATAAAATGTAGATGCTGCTTTAAACTGTAATCCAAAAAGACACATGCACCCTATGTTCATAGCAGTACTATTCACAATAGCCGAGGCATGGATACAACTTAAATGTCCATCGACAGGTGAATGGATCAAAAAGATGGGGTATGTATGTATGTGTGTGGATACTCGCTCAGTTGTGTCCAACTTTTTGTGACTTTACGGACTGTAGCCTGCCAGGCTCTTCTGTCCATATACTCTAGGCAAGAATACTGGAGTGGGTTGCCATTTCCTTCTCCAATGTATGTATATATAACATATATATATATATATGTAGTTGTTGTTGTTCAGTCACTCAGTCATGTCCAACTCTTTGCAACCCCATAGACTGCAGCACACCAGGCCTCTGTCCCTCACCACCTCCCAGAGTTTGCCCAAGTGCATGTCCATTGAATAGTATTCCATTGTGTGTGTGTGTGTATACATACATATATATATATTATAAAATACTACTCAGCCATATATAGAATATTATATGTAGTATTCCATTATAGTAGCCACAGTGGAATACTACTCGGCCATAAAAAAGAATGAAATAATGCCATTTACAACAACAGGGATGGACCCAGGGATTGTCATCTAAATGAAGTAAGTCAGAAAAAGAAAAATAAATACCATATGTCTAGGAAACAGAAACACAGATACAGAGGAGGAGGCTGGGGGAAGGATGGATTGGGAATTTGGGATTAGCAGATGCAAACTACTAATATACAGGATGGATAAGCGACAGGGTCCTAACTGTATAGCACAGGAAACTATATGCAATCTCCTGGAATAAACCACAAGGAAAAGAATATATATGTGTGTATAATTGAATCACTTTGTTGTACAGCAGAAATTATCTCAACATTGTAAATCAATTATACTTCAATAAATAAATTTAAAAAATCTTTCGGCAGCCACTTAACCCACATCCAGGTAATGGGAGAGTCTGCCGCAGGAATTCAGACCGTGACTTCACTCTCCCCTCTATGACACATGTCTGAGAGCTCTTATTTTTGAAGAAATAAATAATGAAATTGGTGCAGGCTAATGGTACAGAGCTGGCTGCAACTCACTCCGCTTGACATCAATTTGTAACTGTAATCGGTTAGGTATTTAAAAGGAGTTGGGATTTGGAATTCCCTTCTCCTGGAGCAGCACACAGAATAGAAGGCATGCAGAGTCCCTGGAGACCCCCTCAGACAGAACATTTACCATGGACTTGGACAGAGGGGGATTTTCAAAGATTTCTGTTGTTCGTAAATATCTTTTAACCCATTGTAGTCAAGGAGCCTCTTTCATTGCGTGAGAATGATGGGATGTTGTTAGGATAACTATAATAAGGTGGGGACCCTCACTGAAGGCAAGGAGCCCAATCTGGGGTGTATCCACCCTAGCTCCTGCCCCAACATGGGAAGCCCTTACTCCCTTCTCTGAAAGGATGGACTTGCATCTTCAGTCTGCCTGGAACCTCTCAAGAGTTCTTGGCTCACAGGTATCTGAGTGGATACAGAGGAGGGGCAGATCAGGCTCAAAACTCAATCCCAGCATGTTACAGACTTTAACATGTTGGAACCAGACCTACGTGTGGAGTTAGGAGTGGGGAAGGCTATTGGGGAGCAGCACGTGTGAAAGGCAAGGGAGGGAGAGGGTCACATGAGGAGGCCACATTGATGGAGACCTGGCAAAGCCCAGAGGGAGCTCCAGAGCAGACAGCGCATTAGAGGAGTTGTGTCTTGGGTGGCCCTTGGACTCCCTCCTGGCTGCATCCTTGGCTTAAACATTGAGGCTGATTGCTCTCCTCTTTTTGCCCTTTCATACCTATAATCCAGTGGTTCTCAGCCAGAGGAAATCCCCCTCACCCTGCCCAGAGGAAATTTGGCAGCATCTGGAAACATTTGTGGTTGTGATAACTGGGTGAAGTGCTGTCAGCATCTAGTGAGCAGAGGTCCAACTGGGTACCACCTTCAGATGGGCAAGGAGTAGAGATGTGTCCTCAAGGAGATTACTGCTCACCTGAGGAGTCATCCAGGTATTCCTAGGAAGAAAATAGCCATGTAAGATGCCATCTCTTGCAGGAGAACACAGTGGTGGCCTCTAGCTGATCTGGTCTGCAGAGGTGCTTTGTTTGGCCAGCAAGTTTTCCTTTTCTTTGTCTTTTTTAAAATTCAAATGCTTTAATCTTTCTAGCAAACTACAAGTCCTCCTGGGCTTCCCAGATGGTGCTAATGGTAAAGAACCCACCTGCCAGTGCAGAAGACATCAGAGACCTGGGTCTGATCCCTGGGTCAGGAAGATCCCCTGGAGGAGGGCATGGCAACCCACTCCAGTATGCTTGCCTGGAGAATCCCATGGACAGAGAAGCTTGGTGGGCTATGGTCTATAGGGTTGCGAAGAGTCGGACATGACTGAAGTGACTTAGCGTGCAGGCACAAGTTCTCTCAGGATAGTTCAACTTTATCAGCCCTCTGTGTGTGTATCCGGCCACTGAAAGCCATTGTGTTATCCACCTCCTAGTCTAAGACAGTGGTTCTCAAACATGAGCAAGCCTCAGAATCATCTGGAAGCCTTGTTAAAACCAATTGTTGACCCTCACCTGATCATTTATGGACTTTCCAGGTGGTTCAGCAGTAGAGAATCTGCCTGCCAATGCAGGAGACATGGGTTCGATCCCTGGGACTGGAAGATCCCTTGGAGCAGGAAATAGCAATCCACTCCAATAGTCTTGCCTGGGAAATTTCATGGACAGAGGAGCCTGGTGGGCTGCAGTCCACGGGATCACAAAAGAGTCGGACACAACTGAAGCAACTAAACGACAACCCCCTGATAATTTGAATTTCTAAGAGGCACTTTGAGAACCACTGGTCTGAAGGAGTGATTCTCAAACTGTAGTGAACATCAGATTCACCTGGGCAGCTGCTAAATCCCCCCCAGGTGCCATGACCCTCTGCCCCCAGATTCTGACTCCTTAGATCCAGGGAGAGGTTTGGGCATCTTCATTTTGAACAAGCCCTCCAGGTGAATCTTATGCACACCAGAAGGCTTAGAATCATTGTTCTGAGGGGCAAGTGAGTGGCATAAATCCCTGCTTCTCAAATAACTAATGTGCATATGAATCCCTCAAGACTCTTGTTAAGATACAGATGCTGATTTAAGTAGATGTGTGCATAGCACCTGAGATTCTGCGTTTCTAATCAATTCCAAGGCAGTGCCCATGCAGCTGGCCAGGGACATACTTTGAATAACAAGGGGTAAACCAATGGTTCTCAACCAGGAGAGCATTTACCCATCAGGGGACATTCGACCACTTCTGGAGACATTTCTGGTTATCACAGCAGGGCCTTAGGGTACTACTGGCATCTAGTAGAGGCCAGGGATGCTGCCAAACACCCCACAGTGCACAGGACAGTCCCCACAATGAGCAATGATCCAACCTCAAATGCCAGTAGTGCTGAAGTCGATAAACCCTGGGTAGACAAAGACATTGAGAGGTTGGCTAAACACTGATAAATGGGCCACATGGTCAACCAAGGCTTCCTGGAGGAGAGAATACTTTAATTAGGCCTCTTGTCCAATTTTAGGTTCATTTGAGGGACAGTAGGGCTGGTATGTAATTATGAGCTTTCAACCCTCCTCTGCTACTTCCTTTCCCTCTTTCCTGTTTTATTCTTTCTCCAAAGTGCTTAGATCTAGTATATATATTTTCCTTGTTGTTGTTTAGTCTCTAGGTTGTATCTGACTCTTTGTGAACCCCTTGGACTGTAGCCCACCACACTTCTCTGTCCATAGGGTTCTCCAGGCAAGAGTACTGCAGTGGGTTGCCACTTCCTTCCCCAGGGAATCTTCCTGGACCAAGAATTGAACCTGCATCTCCTGCAAATCTCCTGCATTGGCAGGCAGATTCTTTACACTGAGCCACCAGGGAAGCCCACATATTTTCCTTACATGTATCTTATTTATAATCGGCTCTTCTATGAGAATGTAAACTTCAGAAGAACAGACACTTTTGTTTGGTTCACTTCCTTATCCATAGCACCTAGAACAGTGCCTGGCACATAGTAGGTGCTCAGTAAGTAGTTATTAGATGGATCAGTGGATTTCAAGGTCCTTGGGCTTCCCTGGTGGCTCAGATGGTAAAGAGTCTGCCTGCAGTGTGGGAGACCTGGGCTTGCTCCCTTGGTTGGGAAGATCCCCTGGAGAAGGAAATGGCAACCCACTCCAGTACTCTTGCCTGGAAAATCCCATGGATGGAGGAGCCTGGTAGGCTATAGTCCATGGCGTTGCAAAGAGTCGGACACGACTGAGCAACTTCAAAGGTCTTTGGAGAGACAGAAAGGAAGTGGGTGCTGGACTAAAGGCCTGGGGAAAGGCAGAAATTTATGTCATCATTCTTTCCTTTACCCATGTATTAAAAACTTGCTTTGCACCTGTTCCCTGGGCACACACTCTTACATTCATTTATATATATATATATATATATATATATATATATATATACATATATATATATATATATGTCATGCTATGTGACTTGTGATATCTTAGTTCCCTGACTAAGGATCAAACCTGCTGCATTGGAAGCACAGAATCTTAACCACTGGACTGCCAGGGAAGTCCCCTGGGCACACACTCTTGATTTGCTCATGTCAGGCTATGAGACACGCCCACCATCCACTTTTCTTGCTTTTCAGATATTCCGAGCAGGGCAGTAGGGTTTTCCTGAGTGCACAAAGCACTCATCCCTTTGTTTAAAGGACTGTTCAAAATATCCTAGTGTTATGATGCTTGGGAAGGAATCTGAAAGTAAAAATGAAAATGAATGTCTACATCTCCTTTTTAATTCACTGCCTTTCTTTTCTTTGTCAACCTTATTTCCACCCAGAAAGTTCTTGCCCTGTATTTTCTGAGAATTGGAAAATCAGACCCTTCATTTGTGTGTCTGCCTTTGCCAGAGAATAAGCCGAGGGGCGCAGATTCAAAGGAGCTCTTTTCAGAACCTTCTATTTTCCCATTAGCCTGAATCTCCAGGCACCTTTAAGGTACTCCCTTCAGAGAGAAGAATATTACAAAAACACTTTCTAATTATTGTTGGCCTTTTATGACTTTGGAGCTTCTGCTGCCTAGAAATGAACATCCTTGCCTGAGAGTGTTGTCTTCTTTCTCTTTGGGGAGACATGTTATCCCCACGGAGTGACTGATGCAGCCTGAACTGGCAGAATTGCTCTGATGTGTGTGACGTCAAAAAGGTCAAGACCACAATGAGAAGAACAGCTCTGAGTTGATTTGCATTCACTCTCTGGCTCTGACACAAAAGCCCACCACCCACCCCCCAGCCTTCACTGCATGGTTCACTTATTTCCATCCATTTCCTCCAAACTGACAAGTAGACTAAGAAAAAAAAGTCAGGTTTTCTCTCCAGTATCCTCTGTACAGTATTCCCAGCCAGGCTGTAACGTGGACTGGTCATTGTCATATCAAGAAAAGGAAGAACTTTGGACATGATTGGGTCCAGCCTTCCCTTTTGACAGGTCAATTCCTTAGCTGTCTATCTCTTTCTGAAGAGTTTCAGGCTGAGGATCTTTTCTAAAGTTTTTTTTTTTTTTTTTTTTTTTTAATGTGGACATTTATAAAGTCTTTATTGAATTTGTTACAATATTGCTTGTTTTATATTTTGGTTTTTATCTTGTCTATGAGGCATATGGAATCTTAGCTCCCTGACCAGGGATCAAACCTACACCCCCTTGTGTTGGAAGGTGAAGTCTTAACCACCAGACCACCAGGGAAGTCCCCAGACTGAAGATCTTTAAAAGCTCAGTCATCTTTGATCCCACCTAAAGAATCCATTCTCCCCCTCTCTGGCTGTATCTAACATATCACCTGTATCCAGGTGCTTTGGTACAGACAGCAGGATTGCTTTCTGGCAAATACAAAAACACAAAAGCAGGAGGGCGCTTACAGGATCTCCAGGAGGTCAGGCGGCCAGGCTCAGGGCAGCCATACAGCAGGAGTGTAGTAGGTCCTTTGACCGGGTCTTGTTGCAGAATTGCTTCGTGAAGACACCAGTGCTGCTGCTGCTGGACACAGACAGCGTGCAGCCCCAAGCCATGCCACGCGCTAGGGTGAGCTGGCAATTCTAAGCTTGAACGGAGGAACGAGGCCAAAAGTCGCAGCCACTGGTTCTCAGCTGACTGGGGTTGATGTTATCAATGTTTCTGTGGCAGCAGTGGTGGGGGTTTGGCATAAAAAGAAAATCAATTATCTGCAGATGCCCTGAGTGCAGTTTTATCATCAAGCATCCTTGCTCCCTCATTCGGAGGTGCTCTGTGCTGGCAGTGGGGTCAGTCCCTTGGTGTCAGTTATTTGAAACGAGTGGCTTGACTAGGCTGTTTTGTCTGACCCGTTGGGACAGCTGGTTTGTTTCTCCTCTGGGGATGTCACAGCTGCAGGAGCAAAAGCCACAGGCTGTCACCAGGCTGTGCAGCCTTCACTCGGTAAGATTGGCTACACCCTGACCTGACACTGGGAGGGCAGCCCAGAAGTCACATCCTCAGGGAGTCACAGATGCTCAGCAGTGGGAGGGAGCCTGAGGGGTGACCCCTAGACACGTGGCAGGAGATGACTGGAGAGGGGATGGAGCCGTCAGGACTTTAATGAGGGAGGCATTCCCTAGAAATCTTCCCCCGCCCCTGCTTGGGCTGTACTTTCCTGCCGTATTGGCCCTTCCACTTGGAAGGTGCTTCTGGGTCTTTCACACCCCATACCCTCGATGACTGGACCAGTGTAGCACCTGGTCAGGTGGGGCAGCCTGACTCCACCCCTTCTCCCCCCTCTCATTCCCTTCCATTATTACATCCTTTTTTCTCCTTTGTTTGCATCCCTCTGATTTGTCTCCCCAGTGGCTCAGATGGTAAAGAATCTGCCTGCAGTGGTGGAGACCGGGGTTTGATTCCTGGGTCAGGAAGATCCCCTGGAGGAGGGCACATCAACCCACTTCAGTATTCTTGCCTGGAGAATCCCATGAACAGAGGAGCCTGACAGGCTACAGTCCATGGGGTTGCAAAAGAGCTGGAGACGTCTGAAGTCATTTCGCACACAGCATGCACTCACAATCTGTCTCCGTCATGAGAATTTGAATGTCGGAGTTGGACCCATTTGTCTTTCTCTGTTGTCTTCTGGTGCCCCAGGTCTGACGTGCACACAGTAGGTGCCAAGAAATATTTTGATGAAAGAATGTTGAACCAAAGTGCATGCTCCGTCATTGTTTGTTCATTAATCACGTGAGAATGGGAACTTTCTGGGAATAGCCAAGGTTGTCCAGAGTAAATCCTGGCCCTGTCTTGGATAGGATAGAGGCTCTCCTCTTGCCATGTGGATTATTTCCATCTTCTTTTGCTCTGATTGCTGTTGGCTTTGCTCTCGTGTATGGTTGGCCCTCCAGGTCCCTACGCACAGAAAAGGGGCAAAGAATGTAAAGGATATGATGGAGAATCCAAGGTGATGTGTTGGGGTGAAGGAGGAAGGAAGGGCAACCAGTACCTGCCACTGAGAATCCCCAGGCAAAGCCCAAGGATGAGATTGGATTGTTCCTGGGTTTCTCATTAGTGAGAATGGGCTGCCTTCCCTCCCCAGATGCTGGCACAGATCCACTTGGAATCGGCTGCTGTCTCCCCTGCTGGGGTTACAAAGCAAGATGATCCTTAATTATGCTCATTCCTTTGCCCTCAAGGCCAGTGAAATGCTCTGTAATATGCTGTTGGATTCCCTCCACGTACAAACACTGACAAACACCATCCTTCTTGTTTTGCCTGGAGACACTGAATGAGTTTGAGGAGGTCAGGAGGATTGACCTGGATCCCTAACATGTGTCTAAGCAGCTGAGTGACCACAGGGAGGTCACTTTGCCACCCTGAGCCTCAGTTCCCATCTCTGTAGTGAACAAGACTGTACCTGCTAGGTTCTCCTGCAGAGAAGGTTGTGAGGATCAAATAAAAAAGAATGGGAGCCCAAAAGTGGAGACAACCCAAGTGCCCATCAGTTGATGAATGGACAAACCACGGTGATAGAGCTATACAGTGGAATATTATCTGGCAAGAAAAAGGGTTGAAGTTGTGCTACCTGCTATGACATGGATAAACCTTGAAAACATTATGCTAAGTGAGAAAAGCCAGATACAAAGGGCTATGCTTTGTGAGTCTATTCATGGGAAATACCCAGACTAGGCAAATCCATAGAGACAGAAAGCAGATTAGTGGTTGTTGCCAAGGGCTGGAGGAAGGGAAGAATGGGGAGTGACTGCTAATAGGTATGGGGTTTCTTTTGGGGCTGATGAAAGTGTTCCGGAATTATATAGTGGAGATGGCTGCACAATTTTGAGAATATCCTAAAAACCACTGAATTATATAGCTTGAAAGGGTGAATTTAATGACATGAGAATTATATCTCAATAACAAAATAAGTAAGTTTATACACATATATAAGAAAAGGGTTGAGTAAGCTGAAAGGATGCATGCCATTGGAGTGTTATCATCAACAGCATCATCTTCATGTTTCAGCATTCATTTAGAACCTACTGTGTGCCTGGCACTGTGACAAGAGCTTTGTGTGCCTTGCTTTGCATAATAGATCTTATCGTTTTTATTTTGTAAAGAAGACTGAGAATCAGAGAGATTAAGTCACATGACAAAATCATTTGGCTGCCAAAAGGCCAGCCTGGGACCTCCATCCAGATCTGTCTGTCCCCAAAGCCTCAACCCTTTCCTTTACCCCAGGCTGCTATCTCCTGTGTTCAGGGACTTCTAATATAATCAAATGTCTCATTTTTTGGAGACCTGGCCATTATTTAACTTAAAATGGTTCTTAGACCCTGAATAGTAGTGAGCAAGACTCCCAGTGAAGGCAAAATATCTCCCTGATCAACTTAAATGAACCTTCCAAGTTGTAGAATTTGACTGTCCCATGAATCGCTCACCCATGAGACCAGCAGCCAGTCTGTTTGGCTTGGGGATTTAGGAGTAGAATCCAAGAATTCCAAGAGTTGATGACAGCCTCTAAGTCACCCCAGGGACCCATTGCTAGGTCTTGGTGATGACAGGCACCCACCACCCTGAAGCCAAGGGAAACTGCTCCAGGGTTCCCTCCAGGAAGGGTCGCAATAAGCTTGGCAATTATATCATGTGAAGAGGAGGCCACATCCATGTCTCGGGAATGACTGATGTGGGATCCGATGAGCCAGCTACCCTGTAAAGAGAGGCCAAGGCTGTGGGCTGCCAAGTCCAGCATAGTTTCACGGTCTGCACCAGTGATAAAGCTGCTGAGTGGTGACAGGAGACTGTAAGGACCAAAACAGTGTCATTGGGGTGGGCGAAGGACAGCAGCCCAGCAAGAAGGCAGTGCAGAGCTTCCTGGGCACCCATGCAGCTTTGTCATCTGCACAACTGAGCAGTTCTCAGGCCTTATCTGCTCCCCACATCTTACAAAGTCAGACCTCAGATTTCGGGGCAACTACCTGGAATGGGAGAAGGGTTCTTGAGAGTCAAGGGACCTGACACATTAGCTCCAATCCAATGGGTGGTGTGATTTGGTGAGTCTCCTCCCCTCCCTGGCTTAGATTTCATTAACTGTGAAAAGAGGGCTTAACTGCACAACCAGTGGGTTCTCCTTTGTTCATCAGGTCTTTGCTAAGCCTTTCTCTTTGCCTGGCTCTTGACTAGGTGCTGGGAATATAGTATAGTATGAATAAAAAAATGGACATGGGCCTTTCTTCTCAGAGTTTAGAGGTTAGAGGAGATAGAGAGCAACCAACCCCTAACCTACTTAATTACAGATCACGGTAAGTGCTGGGAAAAAGTAGCAGAGCGTTCAGTTACACAAAGACTCTACTTTTTGCAGGCCTGCTACATGCCAGGCACTCTTCTTATGCTTGTATTAAAGTGTAGAGACTTCGCTAGTGGTCCAGTGGCTAAGACTCCTGTGTTCCCAATGCAGGGTGCCTGGATTCGATTCCTGGTCAGGGAACTACAATAGATCCCACATGCCACAGCTGAGACCCAGCACAGCTAAATAAATAAATAAAAAGTTTCATTAAAAAGAATAAATAGACCCTAATGCTGGGAAAGATTGAAAGCAGGAGGAGAAGAGGGTGACAGAGGATGAGATGGTTGGATGGCATCATTGACTCAATGGACATGAGTCTGAACAAACTCTGGGAAATGGTGAAGGACGGGGAAGTCTGGTGTGCTGCTGTCCATGGGGTCGCAAAGAGTCAGACACGACTGAGTGACTGAACAACAACTACCCAGAATTTTGGCTTTATTCATGTATAGCAAAGCTAACAGATTGGGAGATGATTGCTGCTGAAAAGGTGATTTGTTAGTAATGGTTTCCAAGAGTAGGGCATCATGCCAAAGCATGCAGGGCCACATGGGGAAGTACTAGGGTTGTTAAGCAGGAAGAAAGCATGGGCTACAGCCTTTATTAGGGTTTGCTCAGAAACAATGCATGAGGCAGGGTTAGTGAGCACAGGGTTGGAGTGTTTGAATAATTTCAGCAGGCTCTTGACTATACAGGTGGCCCCTAGCTGTCCAGTACCTGGCCTAGGGTGACTCAGGACAAGGGAACACTAACTTGGTATGTAGAGTTTGAGAAAGGAACTGGTTGGGGGTATGGGCTCTGGATTGGTGTGTATGCATATCAAAGTCATGGTCAGTTGATAGATGAATGGATAAAGAAGTTGTCGTACATATGTACAATGGAGTATTACTCAACCATAAAAAAGAACAAATTTGAGTTAGCTGTAGTGAGGTGGATGAACCTAGAGCCTATTATACAGAGTGAAGTAAGTCAGAAAGAGAAAAACAAATATCATATATTCATACATATGTTTTATTTGGACTGAAAGGAGATCAAATTTGGACTGCAAGGAGATCAAGCCAGTCAATCCTAAAGGAAGTAAGTCCTGAATATTCATTGGAAGGACTGGTGCTGAGGCTGAAACTCCCATACTTTGGCCACCTAATGCAAAGAACTGACTCATTGGAAAAGACCCTGATGCTGGGAAAGATTGAAGGCAGGAGGAGAAGGGACGGCAGAGGATGAGATGGTTGGGTGGCATCACTGATTTGATGGACATGAATTTGAGCAAGCTCCAGGAGACTGTGATGGACAGGGAAGCCTGGTGTGCTGCAGTCCGTGGGGTAGCAAAGAGTCAGACACGACTGAGCAACTGAACTGAACTGAATGTATATGTATGGAATCTAGAAAAATGATACTGATGAACCTATTTGCAAAGCAGGAATAGAGACATAGGAGGGAAAGGAGAGGGTGGGATAAATTGAGAGAATAGCGTTGAAACATATGCATTACCATATATAAAACAGATAGCTAGTGGGAAGCTTCTGTATAGCACAGGAAGCTCGACCTGGGGCTCTGTGACAACAGATGGGTGGGATGGGGTGGCAGGGATGGGAGGGAGGTTCGAGAGGGAGGGGACATACCTATGTGCTGTACTGTACTCAGTTGCTTCAGTCGTATCCGACTCTGTGATCCCATTGACTGTAGCCCACCAGGCCCCGCCGTCCATGGGATTTTCCAGGCAAGAATACTGGAGTAGACTGCCATTTCCTCCTCCCGGGGATCTTCCTGATCCAGGGATCGAACCCATGGCTCCTGCGTCTCCTGCACTACAGGCAGATTCTTTACTGCTGAGCCACCAGGGAAGCCCAGACATATGTAAACTTATGGCTGATTCGTATTGTTGTACAACAGAAACCAACACAATATGGTAAAGCAATTATCCTCCAAGTTTAAAAAAGTCATGGTCAGAGGCAAGTTGTTTGTTATCTCAAGGAATTGGCCAACCTTGGGAGCAGAAGTCCCTCCCCAGGTCCAAAGACCCCCAAGATATCAAAGCATTAAATATGGTAGAAAATAAAAAACATGATTATGTTTTTGTATTGACTTCTTAAATCCTCATAGCTGCCCTCCAAGGTTGCTAATGCCCTAATAGCATCAACCTCCTCATTTTACAGAGAAAGAAACTGAGGCATATGAACTTGCCAAGGGTCCTCAGCTGGTCAGAGATGAGGTGGGATTGGAACCCAGGCATTCAGACCCCACAGTCTGCACTCCCAAGAACCTTGTCCCTGGCCTCTGCATGAGAAAGGACATGGTTTCCAGCCTTGTTGACCACATCTAAGAAGTCACTTATGGGACTTCCTGGTGGTTCAGTGGTTAGGACACTCTGCTTCCACTGCAGGGGGCATGGGTTCCATCCCTGGTCAAGGAACTAAGATCCTATATGCTGCGTGGCATGGCCAAAAAAATAGAGGAAAAAAGAATGACTTGTGACTTGTGAGCCAAGGTTCAAGGAGGCACCACCTGCCTCCTTCAAGGGTGAAGGATGCAGGGAGAAGTGGGTTTGGGAAGGCATTTCCCACCTTAGGCCAATGTGGTGGGATGGAGTGGGCTGGCTGGAACCCCGCTGACTGTGCAGCTCATCTGTGGATGTTTTAAACCTGCAGATGCCTGGCTTTCACTCCAGACCTATTGAACCAGAATCTCTGGGAAGTGATATTTTTTTTATAACTATATATTTTTAAAATTGAGTCACCAATTCAATGGACATGAACTTGGGCAAACTCTGGGAGATGGTGAGGGACAGGAAAGTCTGGCATGATGCAGTCCATGGGGTTGCAAAGAGTTGGACATGACTTGGTGACTGAATAAAACAAACATTTTTTATTTTATTTTATTTTAATTTTATTTTATTTTTAAACTTTACAATAGTGTATTGGTTTTGCCATATATTGAAATGAATCCTCCACAGGTATACATGTGTTCCCCATCCTGAACCCTCCTCCCTCTTCCCTCCCCATACCCTCCCTCTGGGTCGTCCCAGTGCACCAGCCCTAAGCATCCAGTATCGTGCATTGAACCTGAACTGGCGACTTGTTTCATACATGATATTATACATGTTTCAATGCCATTCTCCCAAATCTCCCCACCCTCTCCCTCTCCGAAAGAGTCCATAAGACTGATCTATACATCAGTGTCTCTTTTGCTGTCTCATACACAGGGTTATTGTTACCATCTTTCTAAATTCCATATATATGCGTTAGTATACTGTATTGGTGTTTTTCTTTCTGGCTTACTTCACTCTGTATAATAGGTTCCAGTTTCATCCATCTCATCAGAACTGATTCAAATGTATTCTTTTTAATGGCTGAGTAATACTCCATTGTGTATATGTACCACAGCTTTCTTATCCATTCATCTGCTGATGGGCATCTAGGTTGCTTCCATGTCCTGGCTATTATAAACAGTGCTGCGATGAACATTGGGGTACACGTGTCTCTTTCCCTTCTGGTTTCCTCAGTGTGTATGCCCAGCAGTGGGATTGCTGGATCATAAGGCAGTTCTATTTCCAGTTTTTTAAGGAATCTCCACACTGTTCTCCATAGTGGCTGTACTAGTTTGCATTCCCACCAACAGTGTAAGAGAGTTCCCTTTTCTCCACACCCTCTCCAGCATTTATTGCTTGTAGACTTTTGGATCACAGCCATTCTGACTGGCGTGAAATGGTACCTCATAGTGGTTTTGATTTGCATTTCTCTGATAATGAGTGATGTTGAGCATCTTTTCATGTGTTTGTTAGCCATCTGTATGTCTTCTTTGGAGAAATGTCTATATAGTTCTTTGGCCCATTTTTTGATCGGGTCATTTATTTTTCTGGAATTGAGCTGCAGGAGTTGCTTGTATATTTTTGAGATTAGTTGTTTGTCAGTTGCTTCATTTGCTATTATTTTCTCCCATTCTGAAGGCTGAATTTTCACCTTGCTTATAGTTTCCTTTGTTGTGCAGAAGCTTTTAAGTTTAATTAGGTCCCATTTGTTTATTTTTGCTTTTATTTCCAATATTCTGGGAGGTGGGTCATAGAGGATCCTGCTGTGATGTATGTCGGAGAGTGTTTTGCCTATGTTCTCCTCTAGGAGTTTTATAGTTTCTGGTCTTACGTTTAGATCTTTAATCCATTTTGAGTTTATTTTTGTGTATGGTGTTAGAAAGTGGTCCAGTTTCATTCTTTTACAAGTGGTTGACCAGATTTCCCAGCACCACTTGTTAAAGAGATTGTCTTTAATCCATTGTATATTCTTGCCTCCTTTGTCAAAGATAAGGTGTCCATATGGGCGTGGATTTATCTCTGGGCTTTCTATTTTGTTCCATTGATCTATATTTCTGTCTTTGTGCCAGTACCATACTGTCTTGATGACTGTGGCTTTGTAGTAGAGCCTGAAGTCAGGCAGGTTGATTCCTCCAGTTCCATTCTTCTTTCTCAAGATAGCTTTGGCTATTCGAGATTTTTTGTATTTCTATACAAATTGTGAAATTATTTGTTCTCACAGCAAAATGCATAGATCTTAGGTATACAGTTTGAGGAGTTTTGACAAATGCTCAAATGAATTACATTCAGGCCACTCACACCCCTATTGAGATACCAAATATTTCCATCATCCTAGAAAATCTCTTTGGGCCCTTACCCCAGACTGCCCTCCCTCCAGGCAACGCCTGTTCTCAGTTCTATCCATATAAATGAGTTTTGCCTAATCTAGAATTTCATATAAATGGATCCTACAGTATGCATACTTTTATATCTGGCTGCTTTCACTTAGCAAAATATTTTGAGATTCATCCAAGTTGTGTGTTTCAACAGTTCATTCATTTTAGAACTGGAGAAGAGTAAATTGTACAGATACACTGCGATCGGTTTATCCATTCTCCTACTGATGGACATTTGGATGGGCTCCAGTTTGGGGCTATTTTGAATAAAGCTGCTGTGGATATTTGTATACAAGTAGTCTTTTGTGAAATTATGCTTTCATTTCTCCTGGGTACATATCTAGGACTGGAATGACTGGGTTACCCCTGGCTGATTCATTGCAGCCACCTCACACTGACATCTGGAAAGTCCAAACTGATCAACTCATGACTACAATCCCCTTCAGCTCCCAAATCCTACTGATTCTATTTCAGCTCAAAAGTGGCATTTGCAGTTCTTACATTTTTATTTATAGTGGAAAAATATCTGTAACATAACATTTACCATTCTAACCATTCTTATCTGTACAGTTCAGTGGCATTACGTACATACCTTCACATTGTTAGGCAGCCATCAACCACTGCCCATCTCCAGAACATTTTCTTCTCAACCTTAAATTCTGTCCCCGTTAAACACTGTCTTCACTCTTCTCTTCCCTCAACCCCCCGTAATCACTATTCTGCTTTCCGTCACTGTGAATATTGACTACTCTAAGTCCTTCGCGTAAGTGGATCCATACAACATCTGTCCTTTTGTGACTGACTGCACCTAGCATAACGTCTTTAAGATTCATTCATGGTGTCACGTGTCAGAATTCCCTGCCTTTTTAAGGCTGAATGATATTTCTTTGTGTGTATATACCACATTTTGTTGTTATATATATATTAATTGTTTTTAAGATTTTTTTTATGGGGACCATTTTTAAAGTCTTTTTGAGTTTGTCACAATACAGTTTCTGTTTTATGTTTGGATTTTTTTGGCCTCGAGGCATGTGAGATTTTAGCTCCCTGACCAGGGGTTGAACCCATACCCCTGCATTGGAAGGCAAAGTCTTAACCCCTGGGCCACCATGGAAGTCCTTATATACATTTAGTGGGAAAAAAAATTCATTTTTTAAAAGAAGATTTTTTTTTTTTTAAGTGAAAGTTAAAGTGAAGGCACTCAGTCGTGTCCGACTCTTTGCAGCCCAATGGACTGTAGCCTACCAGGCTCCTCTGTCCATGGGATTTTCCAAGGAAGAATTCTGGAGTGGGTTGCCATTTCCTTCTCCAGGGGATCTTCCCGACCCAGGGATCGAACCCGGGTCTCCTGCATTGCAGGCAGATGCTTTACCCTCTAAGCCACCAGGGAAGTCCTTAAGGAATGTACAGTTCCCTAACCCTGAAACTATAAATTCCTCACTCACCCCAAATGTGTTTGGCTATGTTAATACTTATGATATTCGAGACCCAGGAGATCTCAAAATGCAGACAACTCAACACAGGGTGTATGTCACGCTTGTTTTTATCATAAAAGATAAGATGCATACAGAGTATCAGCAGCTCCACCAACAGCACCTGGTCTCTCTCATTTGAACTGGTTTCTTTAAGTCCATTAAAATCCTCTCTCCATTTCTTTTTCCAGAACTATTCATACCAGAATCTGAAAAGCAGATCTCTTTGTTTATATTTCCCTTGGCTGTTTTAAAACCCTGTTTGTCACATCTGACATCCTGCAAGTTTCCTATCAGATATGAGAGCAAGAGCCTGCTGAATGCATGATGGGAGGGAAAATGTGAGCTGAAAGCCGTATAGGCTCTGACCCCTAGCACCTCCCCGGGAACTGGAAATGGACAGTGTCTCAGTGGTGGGAATGAACCTGAGAAAAACAGGCTGAGCTCAATTGCCTGGGCATTGAGTCACTCCACATGTGCAGAGATACAGTAAAGACCACAGTTAAAACCCTGGCACTGCTACTGGACACTTGTGGCCTCCCCCAGAGAAGATGCATAGGTCAAACACACCAATTAGATTACTGTAATGGGATAGTAAAGCAGAGATGTGAAGCTAAGATTTCTCACCCATTCTGCATCCTGGGGATACTTCTCAGCTGTTGGACTGCAACTCATCTTACCATCAGGCTCCCTTTGACCCTCCAAGGAGCACCGACCATCCTCTCCTTTCAGCCTCCACTGTTTCTAGTACATTTCCATCACTCTAGCATCCCTGGCACAGTATTGACATGGAGGAAGCACTCAGCAATTATTTGTCAAATAAATGTGTGAAGAATGAGTAATATGTGTTCATTACCTATTTGTTAACCTCACCAAGCCTGTTAGCTACTTCATAGCAGGGATGGTTTATCTTCTCCCAGCTCCAACTCATTGTCTTGCACACAGTAGGTCCTCAGGAACGGATCCCCAGGCTGACTTAGAAATACAGGGCCTGTCCTGTTGTATGCCAGTTATTTATGTGTGTGTGTATGTGTGTGTGTGTGTGTGTGTGTGTGCTGCCTCCTGCCCTGCGTCTTATACACCACTAAGGCAGTTCTTTATAATTCTTTGGATTTCCCCAGCATCTAGCACATACCTGGCACATAGCAGGAGCTCAATGAAATACATACTATCATTGAGTAATACTTGAACAGCAATTCCATTTTTCTTACCCATTGGAGCATTAGTTTATTGGCTGTGCTGGGTCTTCATTGCTGTGCAGACTTTCTCTATTGCAGCAGTCAGGGGCTTCTCTTGTTGCAGAGCATGGGCTCAGTAGTTGCGGTGCATGGGCTTCGTTGCCTTGTAGCATGTGGGATCTTCCCAGACTGAGGATGTGTCCCCTGCATTGGCAGACAGATTCTCAACCATTGGACCACCAGGGAAGTCCCCACTGGAGTATTTATATTTCTTTTGAAATATGATTAGAATTGTATTCTGTTCAGCACCTGACTATCCCATTTCAGTCCAAAATAGAATGAGTGAACCTGTCCTGAGCCTCATCTAAGCAGGTTATAACTTGAGTATTGAGGTAGGGTTTGGCCTCATATAAGCTCCCAGGAGCTTTTCCTATCATCTTTGCAAGCCTTGGCATGTTTCTTTGTTGTTGAGCCTTTTAGTGGACACAGTAGAACCAGGAAGCCCAACCTTAAGAGGCTGGCTTTGCAAGTGGGTCTCCTGGAATCAGTGTTGTAATCATGGGTGGAGGGAACTTGATGGTCCAGGTTAGACACACTAGCTTGATCCCAGCTCTGCCACTTACCAGCTCTTCTGCCTTGAGGCCAAGCTGTTCCACAGGTGAGCAAGCTCCAGTTTTCCCATCTGTAAAATGGGGATAAATTGTATCCACTATAAGGTAATGCAAGGACTGGATGGTAAGCTTTAGTTTCTTTTTGCTACTGTATCAAATTACCATCAACTCAGCAGCTTTAAAAAAACAACACATATTTATTCTGTTATAGTCCTGGAGGTTGGAAGTCTGGAATGAGTCTGAGGGGGCCAAACTCATGGTATCAACAGCTGATTCCTTCTAGAGGCTCCAGGAGAGAACCCGTTTCCTTACCTTTTCTAGCTCCTAGAGGTTGCCTGCATTCCCTGGCTCGTGGTGCCTCCCTCCATCCTCAAAGCCAGCATCTTCTTTTTCTGATTGTGCTTCCCATAGCTTCTGTTGTCACATGGCCTGCTTCCCACTTCACTCCCTCCTGCCTCTCTAAGACTCTCATTACTGGATCAGGCCCAGCTGGATCAGCCAGAATCATCTCTCCATCTCCAGATCCTTAACTTAGTCGCATCTGCAGTGTCTCTTTTACCATGCAAAGTGACATATACACAGGTTCTGGGGATTAGCATCAGGACATCACTGGGGGCTATTATTCAGCCCCCCACAGACAGGGTTGTGTATATGGCGACCTTCATATAACTGAAGCACCACATTCCCTGTTTGTTCCATTCCCAGAGCAAGGCTCACATCTGAGACTGTTATAGTTTGGGTTTTTGCAAAAGCAAATTGAGCCTAGGACTCAGGAAAAAATAGTTTATCTGAGAGGTGGGAGGACACCAGAAGGGCTTCAGGAAAATGAGACATGAAAGGGGAGGCAGCGATGCAAGCAAGGGTGTGCTTCTAAGCCAGGTACTACTGTGGGAGACAGGAATTTGATCCTGCTGGAGAAACATCGGGAGCTCATGCAGAACATGCCTCAGGGTTATCCAGCCCTACAGGTGAGGGGGCTGGGGTCTTTATACACCAGCTCTCATCTGTCCTTGCTGTCAGAATTTCCATTGTTCTATGGCACCTGCTGTGCAAGTGGCAAAGTGAGCTCCAGCAGGGAGAGGAGGTCCTCAGGCAGAGAACTGAAGACAGGGGCAGCTGGAAGTCAGGCAGGGCACACCCATGTGCTCAGGGCAAGGGTGCGTGGGCAGAGCAACTGATTGCTTTCCACTGAGATACGGAGCCTCTGCATGGCCAGCAGTTCCTTGACCACCCTGCTGGGGCCCCTTGTCTCCCAGCAGCCAAGTCCTTTGCTTGCTAGGAGCCATTTGTGGTTATTGCAAAACCTGTTTATGCCTGTTGTACACATATTCAATGAAACTAAGGTAAAGACTCAGGAGTAAATTGCTTTTTAAAAATGCTGTTCAGGGACTTCCCTGGCAGTCCAGTGGTTAAGACACTGCTCTTACACTGCAGGGGCACAGGTTCAACCCTTGGTCGGGGAACTAAGATCCCACATGTTGCACAGCCAAATAAATAAATAATTGCAGTTCGATTAGATGTGGTCAAGACAGCTATAGATGGTGGTAGAAAGAAAGAAGCACAAAATTCCAGAAGAGGTCGTTGTTTCTCCCTTTAAAGAAGCTGAAGTTGGAAATCATCATTGATGAGTTACAGGTGTGCTCTGTGTGTGCACCTGTGTGTATTCTGTTCTCTTAAGTCCATGAGGTAGGTATGATTCCCATCTTATAGATTATGGGTGGAGAAACTAAGACCAAAATACCCCAAGGCCCGGATGTTAGTAAGTAACAGAACCGTACTCCTTGCCCCCCTTAGAGGCCTCATCAGAATTTCCAGCATACCCACCTCAGTCTGACCACTTTCGTAGAACTGACACCATCCCACGTCGCTAGGAAAGACTGCTGCTGCTGCTGCTGTGTTGCTTCAGTCGTGTCCGACTCTGTGCAACCCCATAGACAGCAACCCACCAGGCTCCTCCATCCATGGGATTTTCCAGGCAAGAGTACTGGAGTGGGGTGCCATTGCCTTCTCCGAGGAAAGACTCTAGGCAACCCTTTCTCTCCCCTCCCCCAATCTGGGAGCTTCCTTCATGGACAAAGAAGAATGATCTCTTTATTCCATCTTTTCATTCTCTTTTTAATCTTTTGGCTGTGCCCCATGGCATGTGGGATCTTAGTTCCTCGACCAGGGATCAAACCTGTGCTGCCTGTATTGGCAGTGTGGCCTCTTAACCCCTGGACCACCAGGGATGTCCCCCACCTTTTCTTAAGCTCTTTTGATGTTAATGAACTTCTACTGCCTCTTAATAGACTATGGGAACCACCCCCAGATGGTAACAAACTCAGCCTCACCGTGACCTTCTTCCCATCAAAGACGACCTAGCAGCAATTCTGGGTGGTCTGTCTCTGCTTTGCCTGATAGCAGGGTGCAGCAGAAGGCTGGGAGAAAAGGCCTTGATTCTGGCCTTGGCTTTTATGGAGACCTCTAGGTCTGGGACTGTGATGCAATGGCAATGAACCTCAACAGACCCTCAGTCCTGGGGTCTACAGGGCCTGGGGCTGCTGTCTTACCTGTGAGTGTCTGAGCCTAGGCTCCATCTGGGATTCCGTTTGTGGGGAGGAGAAGCCTTCACCGGAGCAGAGCTTATTAACCAGGCCACCAGTACCTTCAGCTGGCTGAGTTTCTTCTTCCATTTTATGTGGAATTCCTGGCAGACGTGACTCAGGAACAGAACTCCCCCCCAAGAGAACTAGTTCGATAAAAGGTACCCAGAGACCTATCAATAGACGAATCTGGGGTGTGTGTCATGCTGCTCTGATAAGGCAGTCCTTGCTGTCCTCCAAATGGAACATTGATCAACTCACACTGTGATTACCAGCATCCTAAGTAGCCTTGCTTTATTTTCACTGAGGTTTGATTTGCTGGGTTTTAGGGGAAATCTCAGTTGGCTAGTTGATGGCTATGGTAATTCCTTTAGTATCAAAATAGGAGTCTTAAAATATTGAAAATAATCTAAATGTCCAACAACAGTGGAAGTGAAAGTCACTCAGTCGTGTCCGACTCTCTGTGACCCCATGGACTGTACAGTCCATGGGATTCTCCAGGCCACAGTACTGGAGTGGGAAGCCTTTGCCTTCTCCAGGGAATCTTCTAAGCCAGTTAAATAACTCATAAGGTTATTCGCATGGTATGATACTGCAAAGGTATTTGTGTGGTACAATACTTCAAAGCAAGTACAAATTATGTTGTAAAAGAAAAAAAAATTGCAGCCTTTTATGAGGCTGGATTGGGGAAGGCATGGACCACGTTCAGGTAACCTTTACTGAGTGCCTGATATGGTGAGGCCATGGGAGACAACAGGGGCACAGAGCTAGGACATAATTGCTGGACAAGAGATGAGGCAACAGGCGTGTGGTAAGTGCTACAAGGAAGGTAAGTATAGAGACCTGTAGGAGGGTAGATAGCTTCTCCAGCTCTGGGTGTGGGGTTAGGGCATAGTAATGATACCCATAAGAAGTGACATGGGAGCTGAGTTGGGAGGGATGAGTCTGGATTAGCCAAGTGGAGAAGATGAAAAGGGTACTCTAGGCTGTCTGGGCAAAAGCGGTTGCTGTTTGGTCACTCAGTTGTGTCTGACTCTTTGCACCCCATGCACTGTAGCCCACAGGGCTTCTCTGTCCATGGGATTTCCCAGGCAAGAATACTGCAGTGGGTTGTCATTTCCTTCTCCAGGGGATCTTCCCGACCCAGGGATTAAACCCATGTCTCTTGCATTGGCAGGCAGATTCTTTATGACTGAGTCACCTGGGAAGCGCCCAAAAGAAAGAGGCCAGGACAAAACGGCATATGAGAAGAACTTTGGGGAGTTTGCTGTGGCCAGGATGTAGGATTGAAGTGGGGGAAGAGCAGTCTGGAGACGCAGACAAATTCCAGCCAGTGAGGCCTTTGGATCTTGCCAAGAAGCTGAGTTTTGACCGTGGAAGTAGTCAATAGCTGTATCTGCTTTTTTTTACAGCATAAAACTCAGCCGCAAGTAGGAGTCAAGGGACCTACATGATTTATCTGTGTAATAATGAGTCATATTTTAGGAGTTTTCTATGCATTTTCATGGGGCTTAAGTTGAAAGGCAAATTCTGCTCTTCAGTTTTAATTATGCAAACTCAAGAGGCAAGAGTTTTTCTCTTCATTTTCAATGAGGAGACCAGAGTCTGGGCACTGGCCCTCTACCAGAGACTAGTGCTGGAGTTCTTCAGCTCCCCTGCTGCCTGGGGGGCAGGGACTTGATGTCCTGCCACTGATGTTAGCATGCACTGACCTGGCCTGGATCTTCCCCCGTTCTTATCTCTTCTCTCCAAATCCTTTGTTGTTGCTATGTCTCCCTTCCTTCTGCTTTTGCTGGTCTTCATAGCCAGCTTCTGGCACCAAATCTGTGCATGCATGTGTGTGTGCTTAGCTTTGTCCAACTCTTTGGGGCCTTATGCACTGTAGCCCACCAGACTCCTCTGTCCATGGGATTCTCTAAGAAAGAATAACTGGAGTGGGTTACCATTTCCTCCTTCAGCGGATCTTCCCCACCCAGGGATCGAACCTGTGTCTCCTTGCATTGGTGGGCAGATTATTTAACACTGAACCACCTGAGAAGCCCTCTAGCACTGAATGGACCAACTCATAGACACACTGCTCATTCATCAAGCAGCCGTCTAGCTGGTCGGTCCAGGAGAGGGCGCTAGACTGTATCTGGTTCTGGCTGTGGTACCCAGGGCACTTTCCCTCCCTGGGCCTTTGTCATCATTTATTAAAAGAAAGTGTTGAACTAGACAGACTCTCAAGTTCTTTTAGAGGCCATGTGTCCTGTTCACCACTGTGCCCCTCAGTGCCAGGCACAGAGCAGGCGCTTGGTATGAACTATAGAATGAAGGCCCAAAGAACCCACCACGTGCCAGGCAGCATGTGCCCCTGGGCACACATCAAGGAGAGAAACCAAGTAAGACACTTGTCGTCCAGCCTTTCTACCTCTAGTGGTAGAAATCAATGTGGAAGTGAATAGTTAGAATATGATCCAAGAAGGTATAAAACATAAGGAAGGAGAAAATCCTGTGGCAGCAGGAGAGGGCTGCTCTGTGGAATTCTTTTGTTCCATTTCATCTCAGTAGAGGACTCTCAGCAAATGAAGGACACCCAGCAGGATTGCCTACAGTGGGGCATCACCAAGGGTACCAGACATTCAAGTGTCCATCGTCACCCCATCTGTGGATATGGTTACTTGTTATTCCAGTTGCACAGAGTAGCATGTATCAGGCACATATTCCCTTTTGCAACTGAGATGACAAATTTGGAGAAGATAATACTTTGTTTAAAAAAAAAAAGCCAAGTCTATGTCAGTTATATCTCATTTTTTTTTAAGTGCCAATAAGCATTTATAGGTAAGACTGTCCTCAGTCATGTGTATGAGATTTTGTGAGACTGGAGGCTGCTTAGGGCCTGGCCTGTCATGTGATTCCCATCCCAGGGGAGTGGGAGCCCCTCCCCTCCTTTCTCTTTTATTAATTTTTATTGGAGTGTAGGTGCTTTACAATGCTGTTAGTTCTGCTGCTCAGCAAAGTAAGTCAGATACACACATACATATGCTGTTGTTCAGTTGCTCAGTCATGTCTGACTCTTTGTGACGCTATGGACTGCAGCACACCAGTCTGCGGACTTCCCTGTTCTCCTCTATCTCCCAGAGTTGGCTCAGACTCATGCCCATTGAATCGATGATGCCATCCAACCATCTCATCCTTTGTTGTCCCCTTCTCTTTTTGCCCTCAGTCTTTCCCAGCATCAGGGTCTTTTCCAGTGAGTTAGCTCTCTGCATCAGATGGCCGAAGTATTGGAGTTTCAGCTTCAGCATTAGTCCTCCCAATGAATATTCAGAGTTGATTTCCTTTCGGATTGATTGGTTTGGTCATCTTGCAGTCCAAGGGACTCTCAAGAGTCTTCACCAGCACCACAGTTAGAAAGCATCAATTCTTCTTTATAGTCCAACTCTCACATCCGTACATGACTACTGGAAAAACCACAGCTTTGTACGGACTTTAGTTGGCAAAGTGTTATCTTTGCTTTTTAATATGCTGTCTTTGTTTGTCATAGCTTTTCTTCGATATACATATATCCCCTCTTTTAGATTTCCTTTCCATTTAGATCACCACAAAGCACTAAGTAGAGTTCCCTGTACTACATAGTAGGTTCTCATTAATTATCTATTTTATACATAGTAGTGTATATATGCCAATCCCAATCTCCCAATCCATCCCACCACTCCTCTTCCCGACTTTGATATCTGTATTGTTCTCTACATAGGTGTCTCTATTTCTGCTTTGCAAATAAGTTTCGTCATCCCCTCCACTGTAAAGGCTCCTCCTTGAGCTCACCTCTTGGGCGAGGTTTGGGCAAAGCTCCTGGAGGATGTTAAGAGCATGGAAACACTTTCTGGCCCAGCAAATACTAGCCCTCAGAGTGCCTGTGTTTCAAGGGGTGGGGGTTGTAGATAGTAGATGGATAAAACGGGAGAGGGAGCACTGCCTGGAATACTGCTCCATAGGACTCTGTCCACCCTACTGGAAGAACCAGGAGTTAATTTCCCAGTGAAAACCTAAAGTGGCCAAGAGGGAAAAGAAACCGGTGCAGGGCCCTCGCAGCAGCCAGAGCCCAGAGCATCATCCAAGTCCACCTCCCCAGATGGCAAGGAGCAGGGAATCCAGAAGGACCCACCTCTTCAGAGCTGGTTAGACCTCAGCAGGGATGTGCTGGAGCTTTGGTTCACAACGTTCAGCCTGTCCTGGGGCAGAGGGCGTGGAGAGACTCTTAGATGCAGAGTCTAAGAGCAGCTAGTGCAAAACAAATGCTCCATGCGGAGACAGGCGCATGTGTCGCTGAGCGAAAGAACACTATTTCACAGGGTTATTCTCATTAAACTGAGTGAACCGACGGCAAAGTGCCTGCAGGGCTTCTCTCTGGGAAACAGACGAGCAGGTGGCAAAAGCTTCCCCTTCAGTGAAAGAAAGTGAAAGTGTTAGTCGCTCAGTCATGTCCAACTGTTTGCAACCCCATGAACTGTAGCCTGCCAGGCTCCTCTGTCCATGGGATTTACCAGGCAAGAATATGGGAGTGGGTTGCCATGCCCTTCTCCAGGGGATCTTCCCGACCCAGGGATCAAACCCATGTCTCCTGCATCACAGGGGGATTCTTTACTGTCTGAACCGCCAGGAAAGAACTGTTGACAAAGTCCCTTTTCAAAGCTGGACAGGATTGCAGGATGCTGGAGACCCTGCTCAGTGGTGGCAGGAAGCTCCCTTTCTGGCCAAAGCAACCTGCTGCCTGCACACCGTCACTTCCTACTGCAGGTAACTGGCTGCCACCTGGAGTAAATGAGGACAGCTACAAGGTTCAACCCCAGGCTGTAGTGCTCGGCACTTTCAGCCTCCATCATGAATGATGCATCTCTCAGGTCTGCTGGGTTTTTTCCTTGTCTTCCCTTTCCCAAGTGCTTGTTGTAGAGAAACATACTTGTTAGAGAGCCCCTGGTTTGAGTTCCCTGAGTCATACAGCAAATTCCCGCTGGCTATCTCTTTTACAAATGGCGATGTATGTTTCCATGTTAGTCTCTCCGTACGTCCCACCCTCTCCTTCCTCCCCGCCAACCATGTCCATAAGTCTGTTCTCTATGTTTGTATCTCCATCGTTGCCCTGCAAATAATTTCATCAGTACCATCTTTCTAGATTCTATATATGTGTGTTAGTATATGATATTTGTTTTTTTCTTTCTAATTTACTTCACTCTGTATTATAGGCTCTAGGTTCAAGAGGGAGAGGACATAGGTATGGCTGGTTGATGTTTGGTAGAAACCAACCCAACACTGTAAAGCAGTTATGCTTTGATTAAAAATAAATAAAAGGGGAAAAAACCATATGCTTGGTGCAATCCCACATGGCAGTGAACCTGAGACAGCTGGCCGGCTGATGTTTCTTCTTGGGAACCCAGGGCTGAAAGAGTCCATGAAGCGGAAGTAGACATCAGGGAAAGAGGGGGTACCCCCCCCATTTATGAATTTGTGTTGAACACTCCCAACAGACTCCTCGTTGTCACCAAAGCCGGTCATGGTTCCAGTGACTGACGGGGTGGCAGCAGCTCCTGCAGATGTTAGAGGGTTTCCCTTCACGCTCTTTCTCTTTTGCTGGTTCTTTTCCTTCAAAGAAAGGAAAGTCACACTCTGTGTTAGGGCACAGCCTAACCATGAGAAAGGAATGCTGCTGCCCAAGCAAACCCAAAGCCATTTCTTAGCAGGATAGTTCGCTTCTATTTAGACTCCTGTCATACTCCAGCTATGCACACGTGCGTAGTCAGTCATGTTCTACTCTTTGCAACCCCAAGGACCGTGACCTGCCAGGCTCCTCTGTCCATGAGATTATCCAGGCAAGAATACTGGAGTGAGTTGCCATTTTCTCCTCCAGGGGATCTTCCCAGCCCAGGGGTTGAACGTCTCCTGTATTGCAGGCAGGTTCTTTACCACTGAGCTCCCTGGGAAGCCCACGCCAGCCATAAAACTTCCTTAATAACTTCTCTTAGATAGGACTCCAATATCTGTAATTCATTCAAGATGGCAAACTCCGGAGGCCACACTGTGGTTCATCTTATTTTTATATAATTACATTCCCCCCACACAGGGTGTGCACGGTGATTTACAGGGATGTCGGGATACCTGATTATTATTCCTCACTCCTGATCCATTATTATTCTTCCTAATTTTGCAAAGTCATTTGCTGGATAAGGCCATTTTGAAAACAAATGCACATTTTAATAGCTAATATTGAATTTACATATATATCTCAGGTGTCCAGGGATAATGATGTAGCAATTAAAGGCAGAGATATAATTTTTATTCGTGACTAGGGATTACTCTGCTGACAGAACAAGCACTGGCTCTGATATTTAACTGAATTTTAACTTTTTTAGAGCTTTGGAGATTTTTGACTATTAATGATATTGATGAAAGGTTTGGTCCTTCCAAAATTTCAGGAAAAGAAACGCTCCTGATTTTGCACTTTACACTAGGTGTCTCAGAAATGTGGCCATTTTGTTAAATACGCTCATGATTTGTTGCTGAGTGCACCAAGCAAGATGTAAGTTTATAAGATATATATTATACTATGTAAGCATATAAGATATACTGTGTATTATGTTGCGCTTCCCGGGTGCCACTCGTGGTAAAGAACCCGCATGCCAATGCAGGAAATGTAAGAGATGTGGGTTCAATCCCTGGGTCAGGAAGATCCCCTAGAGGAGGGCATGGCAACCCACTCCAGTATTCTTGCCTAGAAAATCCTATAGACAGAGGAGCCTGGTGGGCTACAGACCACAGGGTCACAGAGTTGGACATGACTGAGGTGACTTAGCATACACACATACATGTATTATGTATACACATATATATAAATTCAGGTATATACTGATGTATATACATATATAAGTATGTACTATGACCCCATGTATATGTGAGTGTATACAAACATATAAACTATACAAATATATGTAGATATACACATTATATATATATATATATATATATATATAGCTTATGAGTACTGTATTATATACATATATACATAGTATATTTATGCACATAGTACATGTGTGTATTCTTTCTTCCAGACATCTATCGATGCATGTGTACAGGAATAAGTACACGTATTAGCAGAGGTTAACTCTGGGTTTATGCGGTTTTGCTGTCTTCCACCCAATTGTTTATTCTGTTTCTGGAGGGCCCACCATGAGATGAGCCAGGTGGGAAGAAGGTGCTTCTCCAGACCCCCTAAGTAGGGAGTAGGGCTCCAGACCCCCCAAGTAGGGAGTAGGGCTCCAGACCCCCAAGTAGGCAGTAGGGCTCCAGACCCCCAAGTAGGGAGTAGGGCTCCAGACCCCCAAGTAGGGAGTAGGGCTCCAGACCCCCCAAGTAGGGAGTAGGGCCCGCCACAGTTTGTCTCTGTCCGTCAGTTCCTTACTCAGGTATGAACATCAATTTGACCAATTTGGATCTTATCAAAGGTCTTAAAAGGGAATGGAGAGATATATGTGCTTAGATCACAAAGTAACGACCCTTGACTTTGACTTTGGTGTCTGAAAGCTCTGTGTTGATTAGGGAGGCTAAGTGAGGACGATCATGTCTCCCTCTCCAAAGGACAGTTTTCTTCAAGCTTTTTTGGCACTTGGATAGGACAGGAGAACTATCTACCTCCCTACCGTCTCCTGATAAAATAACTCCAAGGAAAACACAGGGTATAAGCTTGATGTCAGTCTTGGCAGGGATTGTCTAGATTTGACACCCAAAGCTCAGGCAACAAAAACTCAAACAAATAAGTGGGACCACATCAAACTAAAAGGTTCCTACACAGCAAAGGAAACAATCAGCAAAATGAAAAGGCAGCCTATTGAATGGGAGAAAATGTTTGCAAACCGTATATCTGATAAGGGGTTGATATTCAAAATATATAAAGAACTCACACAACTCAATAATAAAAATCAAATAATTCTATTAAAAATTGGGCAAAGTACTTGAATAGACATTTTTCCAAAGAAGACAAATGGCCAAGGGGAACATGAAAAGATGCTCAACACCACTAATTGGGGAAATGCAAATCAAAATCTCAGTGAGATATCACCTCACACCTGTTAGGATGACTGTTATCAAAGTCAAAAGATAGTTGTTGGCAAGGATGTGGAGAAAAGGGAACACTTGTACACTGCTGGTGGAAATGTAATTGGTACAGCCACTATGGAAACCAGTATAGGGGTTCCTCAAAAAGTTAAAAATAGAGGTACCGTATGATCCAGCAATGGAGATGGCAATGGCACCCCACTCCAGTACTCTTGCCTGGAAAATCCCACGCACGGAGGAGCCTGGTGGGCTGTAGTCCATGGGGTCGCAAAGAGTCAGACACAACTAAGCAACTTCACTTTCACTTTTCACTTTCATGCATTGGAGAAGGAAATGGCAACCCACTCCAGTGTTCTTGCCTGGAGAATCCCAGGGACGGGGGAGCCTGGTGGGCTGCTGTCTATGGGGTCACACAGAGTCGGACACGACTGAAGCGAATTAGCAGCAGCAGCAGCAGCATGATCCAGCAATCCCACTTCTGGGTATACATCCGAAGGAAATAAAATCACTATCTGGAGAAGATATTTGCACCCTCAAGTTCATCCCAGCATTGTTCATAACAGCCAAGATATGAAAATAGCTAAATGTCTGTTGACGGATAAAGAAAATATGATATACAGTGGAATATTGTTCAATCTTGAAAAAGAAGGGAATCCTGCCATTTCTGACAACATGGATGAAACTGGAGGACATTATGCTAAATGAAATAAGCCAGATAGAGGAAGACAAATACCTTATGCTATCGTTTATATATGCAGGGGGATGGAATCTACAGATACAGAGACTAGAACGGTGGTGACCAGAGACTGGGGGCAGGAGGAAGTGGAAAGATGCTGCTCAAAGCGTACAAACTCAGTTATAAGATAAATAAGTTCTGGAGGCCTAATGCATAGCATGGTGACTAGAGTTAATAATACTGTACTGGATACTCGAAAGTTGCTAGGACAGTTTATCTCAAGTGTCTTCACCATAGAGAAATAACTATATGAGATGAAGGACATGTGAGTTAGCTCGATTGCGGTAATCCCTTCAAACTGATGCCATCAGACATCACCTTGTAAACCTTACATATCTACAGTTTTGTCACTCGCACCTCAGTAAAGGGGGGGAGTCCACTTTCTATGTGAGAGAGGCAGTCGGTTTTCCTCACAAAGGGATACCAAGGGAAGGATAGAGTGAATCATTCCTTCCACCAGGAAGCAAGGAGGCCACACTGTCCTCAGCCTAAAAGTCAGGATTATAAACTGCTCTTCATTCAGCAGACCACACGGAGAGCCATCATCTCTGGGTCCCATCTGTGTGCTGAGAAGCACCACTCGGTATCCTAGTTAGAGAATGAAACTCTTAAATCCATAGGTGCTGAACTTAGCATCTTGGGTTATTTTAACCTGAAGCGAAGTGTCAGTTGCTTAGTCGTGTCCATTTTAACCCGAACTTGGACACAAAGCACGTTCATGGGGTGTGCCTGCCTGAACATAGGACCCGACCACCGCTGGCACAGCAGCTTAGACTGTCTTTGTTTAAACAATCTGCTCCATCACCCTTACCTTGACTTTCCCTCTTCCCCCATAAGTCTGTTTATGTGCAGGATGTGTGACAAGATTCAGCTCTTGTCACTTGGCATTCAGTGGAGTCCATCATTGTCCCTTTATTTGTGTCTCTTTATTTTCTGAGACATTTGTTTTTCTCGAGTGTTTCTACCCAAGTCCAGAAGTATGTCCCAAGAAAGGGGACAGATGTGTATTTGTAGACTCAATGTGTTGAGCTGTGCTTGCTATCCAGGTGCTCAGCTTGGTCCCCATTAAAAAGACCCAACTGGAGCATTGTACTAGTGTGCAGAGGGTCCCGGAGAACCAGCCCCACGCTGCGATGGTGATGGTCTGCACTTAATGGAGAAGATTTAAAATGTAGCACACAGGCTAAGCGTGATTTAACTCGAGGCAGGAGCGTGGCTTTAGCACCAAGCTAGGAGGAGATGGGCTATTAATCCTTTTGACATCCCCTTTGAATAGCATCATATTTCAATCCTGTTAAGCTGTGGGGCCATTGTTTATCGGTCTCCCTCCGAAAGCAGGACCTCTGTTGTGCTGAAGCTGCAAAACATTGCCCAGCATTTTGCCTTTAAGATGCCAGTTGGGTTCAGCCTGCTAGCTGACCCCCTCCGCCAACCTCAACAGCTCTGAGATAAACTCCAGCAGCACCCAGCTGCCTCTGCTCTCCCATCTGTCACTGACCAAGCAAGGGGTCAATGGGCCTGGTACCCTTTACTTGGAATGTTGGGAAAAGAAAGAAGAAAAAGCACATCTGGAAAATAGGGAAAAAGAAAAAAAAAAAGGAAAGGGGAGGTGGTCAGGCATGCTGAAGAACCCAGAATTCCAATTATGATGAACCCCTTGCCTTTGCCCTTCCTGTTCTGATCTCCCCAGCTGCAGTGTCCATGCATTTGTTTAGTCTTTCATCAAACACCTATTGAGCACCTCCTAAGCGCACTGTGAGAGGTGGACTACAGAGAAAACTGAGCACAGGAAGAACTGATGCTTTGGAACTGTGCTGTTGGAGAAGACTCTTGAGAGTCCCTTGGACTGCAAGGAGATCCAACAGTCAATCCTAAAGGAAATGAGTCCTGAATATTCATTGGAAGGACTGATGCTGAAGCTGAAGCTCCAATACTTTGGCCACCTGATGCGAAGAACTGACTCTTTGGAAAAGACCCTGACGCTGGGAAAGATTGAAGGCAGAGGAGAAGGGGAAGACAGAGTAATGGATGGTTGGATGGCATCACCGACTTTATGGACATGAGTCTGAGTAATCTCTGGGAGTTGATGATGGACAGAGAAGCCTGGCATGCTGCAGTCCATGGGGTTGCAAAGAGTCGAACTGAACAGACACTGGGCTTGGGGACACTCCAGTAGATGTACACGGTTCCCCATATGACATTGCTCCATCATTGCCCAGTGAAATACCAAGGGGAAGAACTCCCTTCTGTACTGTCAGCAGGATGGTCACTCCCCCACAGGCTGCCCTCTGCCCATGCGGTTAAAGGATTATGGGAGAAGAATGCAGGGATCAAGGGGTCCAGACCTGCGGAATGACACCTCGTTCCCTGGCCTATGCCCACGTCTTGTGCACCACTCACTCCACAGGTTGGAACTGTTAAGGGGGCTGTAACCCCCTAAATTAGCTAGCACGCATGTACTGATGCTGTTGTTGTTTAGCCAGTAAGTCATGTCTAACCCTTTTGTAACCCCATGGACTGTAGCCTGCCAGGCTCCTCTGCCCATGGGATTCTCCAGGCAAGAATGTTGGAGCGGGTTGCTATTTCCTTCTCCAGGGGATCTTCCTGAGCCAGGGATGGAACCCATGTCTCCTGCTTGGCAGGCAGGTTCTTTACCACTGAGTCACCTGGGAAGCATTGATAACTTATACATGCATGCATTGATAACTTATACAAGAGCTGTGAGCCTGAAATTTTGCTTAGGCATCTTGCTTGTTTTACTGAATACAGTTTAAAAAACCTTTCAAAAGACGTGTTAATACACAACATGTTATACATAATTCAGTTTTCCTTTAGCTATTAATTTTGCAGGCACAGTATTTTTAATTGCTACCATTGCCGGGCTAGCCCCCACCATGTGAACCTGAGACCTCAGAGGGTCTGAGGACCCTTCCCTCACCTCCTTCCTCCTCATATCAGTGTCTGAACCCTGTATTCAGAAGTATTGATGAGTGCTCCCCCATGTGCCAAACCCTGTGCTCAGAAAAGCAGGAAGAACGTGAATAAAGCAGCATTTATCTCCAGGGAGTTCACAGCCATGAACAGGGAATTATTATACAGTGTGCTAAGGGATTTGTATAGGGTATTAGTGGCATCAGCAGCCTGGGGGCACTGGGGAAATGATGCAGGCGTTTTAGACAGAGGAGAAGCCAGAGCCTGGTGAGAAGGTAGGGAACTGTGTGATGTGAAGTGGGTCAATGCTGCTGAGTTTAAAGGAATAAGCAGATGGTGCGGACAAGCCAGGTCATGGAGGAGCTTACATATCATACCAGAGAGATGCGTGGAAGAGTCCATGAACAGGGACGTCTATGAACACGTGGCCCAGGGGCTAAGACTCCATGTTCCCAGTGCAGGGAGCCTGGGTTCAATCCCTGGTCAGGCAACTAGGTCCCACATGCCACAACTGAAAGCTCGCATGCCACGACTTGAACATCTCGTATGCCGCAACGAAGCCCTGGTGCGGTCACATAAGTGTTTATAAAAATACTGTATTAACAAGGGGGCTTCCCAGGTGGCTCAGTGGTTAAGAATCTGCCTGCAATGCAGGAGACTTGGGAGATGTGGGTTCGATCCCTGGGTCAGGAAGACCCCCTGGAGAAGGGAATGGCAACCCACTCCAGTATTCTTGCCCAAAGAGTCCCATGGACAGAAGGAACCTGGCAGGCTACAGTCCGTGGGGGTGACAAAGAGTCAGACATGACTGAACATTCGTGTACATGCATATATATATATATATATATATATATATATATATATTTTTTTTTTTTTTAATGGCATTAAATCTGGGCAAGTGAGGAATTTGGGCAACAAAGTAGTGCTTCCTGCCCACGGCATCCTCTTGGGGTTGGTTTTGCCAATTGTTTTGCCCGTGGTTCTCAAATTTGAACATGCTTCAGAATCATCTAGAGGGTTTGATAAACCCAGATGGCTGGGTCCCACCTCCAGAGTTTCTGATTCTGGACGTCTGGGGCAGGACTAACAATCAGCTTCTCTAACAAGCTCCCAGGCAAGGTTGATCCTGCTGGCCGAGGGTCCATACTCTGAGAACCACGGCTTCATGAGGTCAACCAGGGGAAGCGGTGGGCCCTGAAACCAACAAGGAAGAGGGAAGAGGCCAGGAGCCACGTCAGAGCAGCTGCCCACAGACGGGGTGTCTGTCCTCGGGTTCACACTCTTGCTCCCAAGTGATAATTCCCCAGATTCATCTAGCTCGTCTTGGCAACAGCTATGTTAAAGAGACAGAGTGACCTCCTTTTCATAACTGTATATAACTTGACTGCCTCTGGAAACACTTCCCTTTGTGTGTCTAATCTTCTCTGTCCTCTTGGAGAGTAAACACTGCATCTTGAAGCCCTCTTCCTCATTGGTTTACAGCCTCTCGTGGCTTTCTGGTCACCTTAGGTCGCATCATCTGAACACAGCAGTTTCACAGCCTAAATGCCTCTCCTTAGCCTTCCTCCCACCCTCGAATTTCATGATCCATCAAACACTTCTGCTCATTGGAAGTGTTGGTATAAAGGAGCTTGGAGACAAAGCTCTTATTTGATAAAAGCAATTTGCGCTCCAGACTCTGAAATGTTCATTTTTTTTCTTTCTAGTTATTTATTTTTAGAAGCAGCAATTTTTTTTTTTTAAACACCGAAAACATTTTGTACTGGGGTCTAGCTGATTAACAATGCTGTGGTAGTTTCAGGTGAGCAACAAAGGGACTCAGCCATACACATACGTGTAGCTTTGTTATGTTGAGACCACGGTCTTAGAGACTCAGCCATACATATACCTGTAGCTTTGTTATGTTGAGACCACGGTCTTAGAGACTCAGCCATACATATACCTGTAGCTTTGTTATGTTGAGACCACGGTCTTAGAGACTCAGCCACGCTGCCCCGGGATAATGCGTTCTGGGCTAGGCCACTGCCTGCCACCTGCCTTTCCTTCCTTCCTGTCTCCTGTCATACCCCATTCTACTACGTTTCTCACCAGAGGACCCAGCAAGGAGACAGGCTGCTTCCCGGAACCCAGAGCTATCGGAAAAAATGGAAAAATGGGGATCAATAAAGCAGAGTTGCCAAAGAACCCAGCCCCTCTTCTCTGGAGTGGGAGGCGAGGCTTCTCCAAGATCCTCCCCAAAGACAGTTGTGAGTCTCCCATCCCTGATACCTACGGAACAGCTGGGAATCTCAGTCAGCAAAATCAGGTCCACTTCTTGGACACATTTCGAAGATTCTCCAGTAGCACAGGTGTGCGTGTGTGCTAAGTCACTTCAGTTGTGTCTGACTCTTTGTGACCCTGTTGACTGTGGCCCATCAGGCTCCTCTGTCCATGGGATTCTCCAGGCAAAAATACTGCAGTGGGTTGCCATACCCTCCTCCAGGGGATCTTCTCAACCCAGGGATCGAACCCACGTCTCTTCTGTCTCCTGCCGTGGCAGACAGGCTCTTTACCACTAGCACCACCTGGGAAGCCCCTCCTATAGCACATCTGTCTCCAATTTCAGCTTCCAGCCCATTTAGCCAGAGTGGTGGAAATGTGCCATCAATCCATTCAGGTGGGGGTGGGAGACACTTGAAGTGCCCACGGGTGAGGGCTGGGGTAGGGGTGGAGGTGGCAGGGGCATCTGCTCCTGCTGTCGTCTGTGTACCCGGACATCTGCCGAGCCCTCCGTCATCCCATCTGGCCTTCAGCCGGGAGCCACCAGCTGCTACTGAGCTGTCCCTCAGGGCAGGCGGCTGGCATGCTGCGCCCAGGCTCTCCCCCTGCTTCTGGAGGTAATTCCGCTTCCCCACCCATGGGGCTTCAGCAGGCTCATCTCCCAGGGCCCGGCCCAAGTGTTATCTTCTCCACAAGAACTTCTATTAGCAATAGCACTCAGCATGAGCTGTCTTGCTCAGAATCTGTTCAGTGGATGTGCCTCTGCTGCAAAAAAGTCCCCTCTAGGGGCCAGCACCAGCCTGGCAAAAGAGGGGGCAAGGTTGGCTAAATTAAAATGCAAAGAATGTTCACACACCTGGAGATGGCAAACCCCAATCCTGGTAGGAATCCTGATAGGAAACAGGAAACAAGCCCAATTATCTCCCCGTGCGTATGTGTGTTCAGTCACTTTAGTGGCACCTGACTCTGCGACCCTAGACTGTAGCCCACCAGAGTCCCTGAGAAAAAGAAAATGGGCGAGAGCTTTTGAATTCATGAGGGCATAAGGAACTGACAGCTGGAGCTGCAGTTCAGCCCTGTTCGTCTCTGCTCTGACCATAGCACACACATGGAGAGAAAGCCCCAGCAGATGACTCTTGGATGTCCCCCAGCAGGACAGAGGTAGAACCCTAACCCCCATGGAAGTCCCTAGCTGAAGGTCTAGGCCATGAAATCCTTGATGGACAATAGGAGACGGTGGTTTAGCTGACCCCTGGAGAGCTGTTCTCCTTGGTAAACTTGAGAGACAGGGATGGGGGCTTCCCTGCTGGTCCAGTGGTTAAGACTCCGTGTTTCCACTGCAGGGAATGTGGGTTTGATCCTTTGTCCCACCTGCCACATGGTCTGGCCAAAGAAAAAAGGCAAGGATGACCTTGCAGATTCCAGGCTGGACCCAGGAAGACCTGGGTTGCTATTGGACCCCAGGCCTGAAGGCTCAAATTTTTAGTGGGAAGCATTGTCCCTCCCCAGCCCTCCCCGGTTAGCTTGAGGCTTCAAAGGGCTTATTGCCAGGCCTGTGTCCATTTCAACAAATATATGCATTGTGCCTGACCCTATGCTCGGCCTAGGGAATAGAGTAGGGGGAAAAACAGGCTGATGGCTGTTCTCTGGAGCCTAGTGGGGAAGGGGTGTGCCATCCAAAACTTAGCAGCAAATAAAGAACTCGGTTGTAGGTTGTAAAAGCTACGACAACAATAAAAACAGGCAACATGCGGGAAAGCGATGATGGACAGAAAAGCTGGTTTACAACGGGTAGTAGCAAAGGCTTCTTTGAAGAAGTACTAAGGGGGGAGCCAGTCAGCAGTGTGCTGGTAAATGCTTACCAGTCCTGTCTTATTAAAAAAAAAAAAAAAAAGAGCACTGATTAATAATTTGCCAGCTCCCACCAATAATTACTCCCACCATGGCCGATTTTGAGTTGATGTCGTGAAGAGATATGCACAGTCAGCTCTAGTGAGCTGGTGTGAGCCATGCAAAGATCTGGAGAGTAAGCGGTCCAGACAGAGGAGATAGCAGATACAAAGGCCCTGAGGCAGGAATAAGAATGATGTATTCAAGGAGCAGAAAGATCAGCGTGCTCTGGTCATAGGGAGCCAGGGGTGGGAAGGGTTATGCTGGAAAGAGGCCAGACCACATAGGGCCTTGTGGGCCACAGGAAGGAATTAAGGTTGGGAAGAGTCTTTGGAAACCATCAGTGGCAATGCCAGTTGCTGGGATGGTGCTACCAGCAATATCATGGACAATGGCAACAGTGGTAAGACTGCATGATGAGGACCAGGACTTGCCCAAGTCATTCTTGATAAGAGAGTCAGAGACCCTGCTCGCAGCCCCAGTTCAGCTCCTCTCCTCCTAGCGTCTGATGGAGGCGTTTGTTTACTACCTAAGAGGAGTGACTGTTTCAGCTGGAAATATATATATTGCTGTGACTAATGTGTCCACACACCCATCCTCTGCTTGCAAATGTCACCGAGACGGAAGTTGAGCACGTGCGTCTGGCTCGTATCCGAAAAAGCAACAGCCCGACTCACCAGGGGCAGTGAGAATGCCGGACAGAGTGCGGCACAGCGGCTTCCTCGCACCTGTCTCTCCCCTATTTTAAGAGTCCGGCCGAGGGGCCAGGAAGGGACCAGCGAGAAGGGAATGAACAGTACTTAGCTCCTAGCCAGGCATAAGCCCCTCTAAGAAGTGAGTCCAGATCTGAGTTGGGGACGCCTGCTTGACAGTTCTGCCTGCCGTCCCCTCTCTCCACCAGAAGCCTCCACCGACTCAGAGGGGCCGGGCAGCAACGCGCTGGCTTCAAAGGGAAGTGTGTTGCGGTGGAGAAGCCAGAGGAGGTTTCAATTAAGGCTGCTGATTTATTTATTGGACTTTTCAAAAGACGCTTCCCCCTTCCCCATGCCCTCTGGGCCTGGGTATATAATTTAAAACATGTATCATTAGTATAATTTTTAAAAAGCATCCTCCAGGCCCACTCTACCAGGATCCACACTTAGACTAGAGAGGCCGTAGAAGAAGGTGGTTGTCTTGCCCACCCCTCCACCCATCTCAGGACAGTTCTGGTCCCTGGCTGTCCCGCCACCTGCACACGAGCATCTCTGCACACCCCGCCCCACCCCCACTGCATCTCAGCATCGCTGCCTCCCGACGATGTCAGGTGCCCTGGGTGTGTCTCCCGCTCCCTTCCCTGGACTGTGGGCCCCGCTACCCTGCTGTTTTTTATGCTGCAGCATATTCTGGCCTCTGGTCGATTCTCCCATATGAACAGATGGGTCTGCTGTTTGCTTTTTCATCACCGGTGCTCCTAGTACAAGACTGAGGAAAAGGAGGAGGAGTGTGACGGGGAGGAGGGGCCCTGCCCGTGTTTACTTGCCATTCCTCTTGGGTCCTCAGTTTGGTGTTTTTAAAAGGTTCCGAGGCTTGGGCAGTTCAGAAGGTTGAGGAAGAAACCTGTTTCAGGGGGGTCTGAACTTAGGAAATTTGCAGAGGGCTCAATGGTTTCTAGGATGCTCTGAAATTGTTTGCAAATTTTTGACTGTGGATTATTTTTCATCAAGAATGTTGAATGTAAAGCAATTATCCTTCAATAAAAAATAAACTAAAAGACAAAAGAAGAAATTATGAAAAAAAAAGAGGAAAGTTGACAGGTTATATCTCATTCGCAAAGGGTTTTGTGGTTTTATGGCTCCTGAAAGGTAAAAAATAAAATATCAAAGGTATAGGATGCCCCCTGACTGACCAGACAAGATGAAAACAAAAATTTGCACACAATTGCAAGAGTTCCGTGCACTCCCCCATGAAGTCCCATCCCCAACCCCCAATTTATTTGTCTCAGAGCTGGAGTTGTATATGGTGGGTGAGACCCCCCTACCTCTTATCTCCTAGTTTTCTGTTTGGTACTCTTTGCTTTTTGAGGGTCCCCTGACAACACACTGTTTTAAGTAAAATGTAAAATAGTTTTGGGGCTCTGCTGAGGCATTTAACCTATGCTTTTGGTCTGTACCCTCCTTCTAAGACCCCTTTTTCTTACTGTTTCATCTTTCTTCACCCAAGAATGAGAAAAACAGAAATTTACACCTAAAATTCTTCACTCACACATCACTCCCTCACACACATGTGAAATTTTGTCTGGCAGTTTTTTGCTTACTGTTTTCTAGATATTTACTCTGTTAAGCAAACAGTCCTATTTAATGATAATCCCATCAGCTAAGGATTACTACAATTTAAAGGTGAAGAAACTGAGGCTTTAAGGGGTGAAGATATTTTCCCAAGGCTGCTGCTGCTGCTGCTGTTAAGTCACTTCAGTCGTGTCCGACTCTGTGTGACCCCATAGACGGCAGCCCACCAGGCTCCCCTGTCCCTGGGATTCTCCAGGCAAGAACACTGGAGTGGGTTGCCATTTCCTTCTCCAATGTATGGAAGTGAAAAGTGAAAGGGAAGTCGCTCAGTTGTGTCTGACTCTTCGCGACCCCATGGACTGCAGCCTACTAGGCTCCTCCGTCCATGGGATTTTCCAGACAAGAGTACTGGAGTAGGGTGTTCCCAAGGCTATAAGTGTGGAAATAGTAGGGCAAGGATTTGAACTTTGGTATGAAGTCTTTGAGGTCATACCTGAGAACTATGGGCTCTTTACTCAACACACTCAATACTTTGGCCACCTGATGCAAAGAACTGGAAAAGAGTCTGATGCTGGGCAAGATAGAAGGCATGAGGAGAAGGGGATGACAGAGGGTGAGATGGTTGGGTGGCATCACCAACTCAATGCACATGACTTTGAGCAAGCTCTGGGAGTTGGTGATGGACAGGGAAGCCTGGCGTGCTGCAGTCCACAGGGTCGCATAACTCATCGAGTGACTTTTTCATAGCTGGCGGAGGTGTGAAAAAGTGGGAGGGAGGCTTAGAGGATTATATCGTCTGCTGACCCTTTATATGAAAGGAAATACCTAGAGTAGGGAAGAAGTGCTCCCCATGCCAACCACCACCAGCATCCTGTAACCCCCATGGGTCCGAGACACTGGGTCCCTGTGGACAAAGTTCTAGAGCTTTCATCCTGCCATGAAAGCAAGCAAGTACCACATCATTGGAAGGACAAGTGAGTCAGGCCAACTTGTCATGGTCATTGGTATCACCAAAACCCTGGCATCATTACAGACTCACTGTCCATGGGGTCACAAAGAGTTGGACATGACTTAGTGACTATCACTTTCGCTTTGGGGGTTTCCTTGATGGCTCAGACAGTAAAGAATCTGACTGCAATGCAGGAGACCCAGGTTCAGTCCCTGAGTTGGGAAGATCCCCTGGAGAAGGGAATGGCAACCCACTCCAGTATTCTTGCCTGGAGAATTCCATGCACAGAGGAGCCTTGTGGGCTACAGTCTGTGGGGTCACAAAGAGTCAGACACCACTGAGTGACTAGCACTTTCACTTGAGTGTGCTTTTGAAAAGTCTAGTGAGTCCTCTGCAAAGCTGAGAAGTGTGTCCATGGGGCCATGGGGAGTGCTTTTCTTTGGGTTAGAGAGTCTCTACATCCTACAGAGACTGGAGGTATTTTTCCATCTTCTTCTCCAGGTTCTTCTCTATGTTTGTCCCCTGCTCTCTCCCACAAGAGAGGACCTGTACAGATAATATTAGTGAGTTCTGCCCACAGGGGGTCCCAGCAGGAGCTCTGATGGAAAAAGAGGGCGAGGTCAGAGCATTCCCTGGACTCACTCCTTCCCCAGGTTGTCACCGTGGGCCTAGGCCACGTCCCTGCACCGAAGGTCCCTGCACGGCGGCTTCCCCGCTTGCCATTGGTCTGCGCCCACAGCTGGTTACTTTCTATGGCCCCAGTTCCTGCTCTGTCCTGCATGGCTTCTGGCTTCTGTATTGGTTTGCTTGAGCTGCCTTAACAGAGCACGGCAGACTAGAGGCTCAAACCACAGAACCCTGTCATCCCACAGCCTGGAGGCTGAAGGTCTGGCGTGTTTGTTTCTTCTGAGGCTTCCCCCCTTGGCCTGAAGATGGCCGTCCCTCTGTGTGCACCTGACCCCAGTGCCTGTCCCCCTACTTCTAAGGACAGCAATCATATTGGACCCCACCCAGTGGCCTTATTTTAACTTGATCACCTCTTTAAAGACCTTACCTCCAGATGGGTCACATTCACAGGTACTGGGGGTTGGGACTTCAACACAGGAATCTGAGGGTACACAATTCAGCTCGTCACACTCTCTATTAGTCAGTTGTCCTAGTCTGAATGTGCCACCCATTGCCCACTGCCTGACGGATAAAGGAATGTGCTTTGGGCTGTTTTTTGGTAGAAATTTGTGCCAAATCACCTACTTGTCTCCTCTGCAAGCCCGGGAATTGGAATTGTAGTGTATAAACTGGGACTAAGTTCTGCATGGAGCCAGCAAAGCCCTGTTCACATGAAGCCCCCATGCTTGGTCTCTCTTTGGGACCATGCTCTTCTCTTTAGGCAACTTCCGAAGCCACAGCTTGCATGGCGTTTTCTAAAGCAGCAGCCCCCAACCTTTTTGGCACCAGGGACCAGTTGTGTGGAAGAGTTTTTCCATGGACCAGGGCTGGGGGATGGTTTTGGGCTGATTCAAGTGGATTACATCTATTGTGCACTTTATTTCTATTATTATGTCAGCTCCACTTCAGATCCTCAGACATTAGATCCCAGAGGTTGGGGACCCCTGTTCTAAAGTCACACCCCCGACCCAGCCCCCCAACAAATGATTCTCAAACCAGAGCACGCTGATGCAAGAGAACCTTTGCCTGAGCATCATCAAGCTGTGACTGGTGTATATTCTCATGACAGCTGAAGATGGAGCCTGTGATGGTGAGGTCTGTCGGGTACAATGGGGACCGTGGGACACAGCTCCAGGCAGGTGAGAGGAAAGGGCCTGGCTTCGTGTGACCAGATGAGAACTTTGCATTTGGAGGTGATGAGTAGGTACCTATGAGGATATGAGGTGGTTACAGTTCTGCTTCATCTACAGCAAGTGGGGATGGGCCAGAAAGCACAGGTTGCAGTAACCATGGAGGCAGTGTCCGGCCTTCTGGAGTATTGGGAAACAGTCCCCATCCTGAGATTGATGCCAGGCCATTCCACTGGCTTCCTGGTGTTTGTAGGTCTCTTTTCTGGAATTCTCCAAGCTCACTTGATAGTGGTATCGTTCTTCCTTTAAACTCTGTATTTCCTTTCATTCACAAACGTAACTCCCCAGCTCACCCCGTAATGCTATTGATGAGCCTAGGGATTTGTTTTTATTATTTTTTAGTGTTCTGGCATCATCAACTGCCACTTTGGATGCTTTGCAAACTCTGAGATTTTGTTCCAAGGCCCCCTGTTCTTTTATATTTGTTTGTTTGTCCTGTAAATTATCAGGAAACCTAGACCATATGTTTCTGATTCATTGACGCCAGAGTCATCAGTGTTTTGAGTAGTTGTTTGAAGTCTGTAAAGGTTTTATGTCTCTGGTTTGTGTTCCTCTTTAATTAAATGCCTTTTCCTAACGGCCATAGAAAACTCCTGGATTCACTTAAGGAGGAAGAAAAGAGACCGAGCGAGACAACTGAGAGAAGTGCCCCTAGCTCCCAAGAACATGATCGAAGCCTTGTAAGAGAGAAAGCCTCCCCCCGAAGTCTGGCAATAGCCAGGATGTTGCCCAGGGCCCCCAGGAGAGTGCCTGGGGGGCCCTGCTCCACCGTAAGGCGAGTCTGCCACTGTGGGGGGCCACGGCCCCAGCCAGGACTCACTTTCCCAGGAGGAAAACCCAGAACCCACGGAGGATGAAAGGAGTGAGGAAAAGGGGGACATGGAGGTTCTGGAAGGTTGTAAAGGCTCTAGTAATGGAGCCCAGGACCACAAGGCTACTGAGCCCTTCAGCAGCCCAGTGTCTGAAAAAGGGAACCATCTCCAAGGAGGACGTTACTTATTCAAGTGTCTGATAAACGTTAAGAAGGAGGCAGATGACGCCTTAGTTGAAATGCACTGGGTTGAGGGTCAGAACAGGGATTTGATGAACCAGCTTTGTACTTATATACATAACCAAATTTTCAGGCTTGTTGCTAGTTAACTCCAAAATTCTCACACAGTTGGGAAAGTTCTATAAAGCAGCTTGCTTTGAAGAGTGGCCTGGGGGGGGCAGTGGGGTGGCAAGCTGAATTCCATCATTAGCCCACTAGTAACATTATGTGGAATTGTCTTAAAAAAACAATAAATGAGTCCATTTTTAAACACCTGCCTCCTTTAAAAAAAAAAAAAAGAATTACAGGGCATTGTAGTATGGTAGTTCAGAGAAAGAATTGTGGTGATCAGCATCAACAAAATGCCATCGGTAAACTCATAAGGGATTTAAACCTGACTTAAGCTGATCACCTTTGGAGATGGAAATGGCAACCCACTCCAGTATTCTTGCCTGGAGAATCCCATGGATAGAGGAACCTTGCGGGCTGCAGTCCATGGGGTCGCAAGACTTGGTCACGACTGAGTGACTTTGACTTGACTTAATTAAATGCAGTTCATCCAACACATAGGAGCCCTATATGCCAAGCACTGGAGATGCAGGGAAAATTAAAACACAAACCCTTCCTTCATGGAACTTGCAGCATGAACCTCCCTGCCACAAGCTGATGAAATGAAATTGGGGTGCTAAGTGTTCATTTTCAAACTCCAGGTCCGTGTGTGTGAGCAGTTTCCAGATCCCGCTACCATGGCCTTTGTTTTCCCTCACCATCTCAGGCATTTGGATTTCTTCTTCCCAGCTGGAGTCACTTCAGCAATGCATCCCAGAAGGCTTGATTCACTCTGTTCGAAGCCTTTTCACTGCTACCCCCCAAACACCTGGTTGTGCCTTTCCATCAATGTGAGGACCTAAGCACCAAAGTTTGCTTCTGTATCCGTGGTGCAATCAGATTTAGGACTTTTGATTCTGAAGCTCTGGGGAGTAGAATTCTAAAGAATTCTGGGAGATAGTGGGACTTCCCTAGTGGTTCAGATGGTAAAGAATCTGCCAGCAATGCAGGAGACCCAGGTTCGATCCCTGGGTCAGGAAGATCCCCTGGAGAAGGAAATGGCCATACATTCCAGTACTCTTGCCTGGAGAATCCCATGGACCTGGTGGGCTACAGTCTATGGAGTCGTAGAGAGTCAGACACAACTGAGCGATTAACACACACACATACACATTGAGAAACAGTGAAGGACAGAGAAGCCTGGCACACTGCAGTCCATGGGGTGGCAAAGAGTCGGACACAGCGAGAGACTGATCAACAGTGGGAACCGGTGACATCCTGCTTTGCTGATTCTATTTCACAGACTCAGAGTCTGATCCTGACCAAGGAGCTGATTTACAGCCTACTCTCCTGGGTCCCTGTTAATTTCATCAAAGCACAAAAACTTTCTTCCTTTAATTACCACATGGGGGATATTAAGATCTTGTTTTCCTAAGTAATTCCCATGGACTTGTCTTTTCATCCTAAACGTGCCAAGTGTCTGGTTAAGAATTGTGTAAGGTTGGCATCAGGAGGTTTTCACACAGTCTCCACTCTGAGCCACATAAAGGTCTTCTTAGAGACCCTGATCTGTGGAGCAGAGGGTGCCCACAGCTCTGAGCACTCAAGCAGCAGCCGTGGCTCCAGCCACATGTTTGAGAATAGCACCATCCAATCAATAGCAACTGGTTCTCACCCTGCGGTATCTCCTTTTGCCTGAGTGACATTCAACTGGTGGCAGCCAATACGATCATTTCAAGGAGTTTGGTTGGAGAATCGGGGGGGTTGTTGTTCTGTGAAGTTGCTCATCTGTAGGCTTCATCAGACTGTTTGTTTGTTTGCTTGTTTTGTTTTTTATCATTTTGTTTGCCCTCACCGGGCCCTTAAGTTTAGAGCCACTTTTTGAGCATTGAAGTAAGCAAACTCATGAGCATCTCATTTACCAGAGCTGTGTTTTATTCCATCTGCATCCAGAGTCCCTGGCTCAGACAGTGGGCAGTGGGGTGTGCTAGGGGATGACTCTGATGATGGTGATGCTGAGGCTGAAGGTGTCAGATACTGTTTTTGTTTTTTTGAGGGTTTAGCATTGCATCAGGGGCTTCCCAGGTGACACAGTGGTAAAGAATCTGCCTGCAAGGCAGGAGACCTGGGTTCGATCCCTGGGTTGGGAAGATCTCCTGGAGACTGGAATGGCAACCCACTCCAGTATTCTTGCCTGGAAAATCCCATGGACAGAGGAACCTTGCAGTCCACAGTCCCAGGGGTTGCAAACAGTCGGACTTGACTGAGCACACACGAGATAGCATTTCACCAGGCCCCAGGGCAGGTGACCTAGCTGCCTCTTCTCATTGAATCTTAACAGCCACCCGAGGAGGTGAGGTTCCATCGCCGCCTTGTTGCACAGATGAATCAGATGCTCAGAGACTCCATGATCTTCCCAAGGCACTTGCCAGTGGATGGGAAGCTGAGATTCAAACCCACATGGGTCTCACTCCGGAGCCCAAATTCTAGCCTTGAATTCTGAAACAAAAGACCACATTCCTCACATGCAAAATGTTTGTCCTTCCAGTTCTGTTTCTTCCCTGTCCAAGGGCATATGTGAGGAAGGATGCATTGAAACCAGCCTTTATGAGCCACCATGAGGAGCCTGGTGGGCTAGAGTCTGTGAGGTCACAAAGAGTGGGACACAACTGAGTGCACGCACACACGCACACACACACACACACACACACACACACACACACATTGAACTCCTGACTCAGAGCCATGAACACTTGGACTGAAAAGTCCCATCAGCTCTGTAGATATGGTTCTTGGCCTGCCTGTGCTGCCAGTGGCCAAATCCTTTGGGGGAGAGGGGGGTGAAGTGCCCCCTAAAAAGGACACAGTACTCCTTTCGGAAGCAGAAGCTGCACCAAACAGCCCACCAAGGAAAGTCATTCAGCTGGCCCAGCAGCGAGAATAACTAAGGCTGGACCTTCCTACGGGGAAGTATCTGAGAGGCTGCTGCTTCTAGGACACTGTCATGAAGAGGGGACAGTGTTAAGAAATGCCATTTCCATCCTTCCCAACTAATAGAAGCAAATTAGACAGAAGGTCAGCTGGAAAATGAGCTCATGTGTATTAGTGTCTTTCAGGTGCTGAAGTCACTGTCATATGCAATTCATTAATGTTTCTTATTTCCTGAGATAGGTTCTCTGCTCTGCAGTTTACACATGAGGAACACAGGGCTCAGAGAGGTGAAGACAATTCCCCAAAACTGAACAGGGAGTAAGAGATGGAATGAGGATTCAATCCAGGGAAGGTGTCTGAACTTCCCATCCTCTCGCCGCTGTGCATGTGACACCTGCTGGCCTTACTGTGTCAGAGATCACGTGTTGTACACTGTAAAATCATCCCCTCCATTAATTCATACCGTGTCCCAGGCTCTAAAGACAGAGAACATGCCAGACACAGCCTCTGCCCTCATGGAATTAATACTGAAGAGAGAGACAGTAAATAATGACACAGTGCACAGTCAACTGCTTATTTACAGCTGCAGTAAGTGCCACCAAAGAGAAGGCCGTCTGTCTGAGAGTATGTTCATGATTTACCCACGTCTCCCCATCTCTGTTGCTGGTACCCTGGTCCCAGCCAAAGTATATCTCTCCTGAGGTTCTGCAGTCCCTGAACGGGTCTCTCCGCTTCTACTCTGGCCAATCAGAGGGATCTCTTAAACTTAAATCTGATCACATCACTGCTCTGCTCAAGCCCCTCAGAAGCTCCCACCCCAATTAGAGAAGAACTCAAAGTCTTTCCGTGGCCCACAGGCCCAACCTCACTCCTCCTCCTCCTCCTCCTCTTCTTCCCTCTTACCCACGGTGCTAGAGCTGAACCGCACTACCTCCTGTTGGCTATTTCCTGCACACCCTAAGGTGGTTCCACCTCAGGGCCTTTGCATTGGCTGGCCAATCTGCCAGGAACCCCTTTCCCCTGGCATTGGCATGGACTGACCCCCACTCTCTTCAGGGCTCTGAAGACCAGGGTTCTATTATGGTTGCCCCACCCTCCCTGTCTCCTTTATCCTACTGCTTTCTTCTTTTTAAAAAAATTTATGTGTTTCTTTTTGGCTGTGCTGGGTCTTCATTTCTGCACACAGGCTTTCTCTAGTGTGGTGATCGGGGCTACTCTCTAGTTGCGGTGCATGGGCTTCTCCCAGTGATGGCTTCTCTTGTTGGGGAGCATGGGCTCTAGATGCACGGGCTTCAGTAGCTGGCAGCATGTGGGCTTGGTACTCACCAGCTCTCAGTCTCTAGAGCGCAGCCTCAGTGGTTGTGGCACACAGGCTTAGTTGTCCCACAGCATGTGGGGTCTTCCCGGACCAGGGAGCGCACCCATGTTGCTGCATTATCAGGCAGATTCTTATCCCCTTTGCCATCAGGGAATTTCTTTTCTTCCTTCCTTATCCACACTTCCTAGTCTTGACCTCTGGGACTGACCAGTGGAGGCTGCCCATGATTGGAGCCCAGATCTGTGCAGTCTGGTCACCCTCATACCCATTCCATGTTGTTCCTACCATTTAGCCCAACTCCCAAGTAGGTAAAGGCACTGCCCTCTGCTCGGACACTGGCTGGACAAATCCCTTCTCGAGAAGCATCTGGTGGGGCCATCTTCAGAGCAGGTGAAGAGTATTTGAGCATCCTTGTTCTCAATTAGCTGGGTAATTGGCTCCGCACTGGATTTCTCACTGGCGGTGTTGCAGAGGCACTAGTAAAGGAATTCAGAGGAAAGGGAAAATATTTCTAAGAGGCAAGATGCTAGCTTGCCCCCAGAACCTCCTGCCAGGTGTGCAGCATACTTACAGAGTGCATATGGTGAGGGGCCGGGACTGGGGATGCTTTTCATGACTGCAGGCACCGCCACAGTCCACCCTCTATGTCCCTTCCTCTCACATCAGGTCATTTCCATCCTCTTGTGAGCTGCACATGAAGGTCTTGAAGGCCTTTGAGGAGGGGTTGCTGTATGTAACAGCAGCTGCTGACCCTTGAGGCACGGCTTGACTGCAGTGCCTGCTCTGTGCTCTTCCCGTGAGAGAGAGAGAGATGTGGGTGTGTGTTGGGTTTCTTGCTCTTTGGGCAGAAAGACAGTATTGAAGCCACCCAGTGGGCTACCCGGTGAATGCGGAAGAGAATTGACTCACAGTTCTCAAGCTCATTTCATCTTGAATGAGGATGCTGTGCCCTGCCCCCTGGAGGCTCCTTGAGGATTAACAATAAGAGCCAACAGCATCTGGGCTCCACCAGCCTGGTTAGCACTTTGCATACACCTTGCAGAGGCACTAAAAAGCCTCTTGATGAAAGTGAAAGTGGAGAGTAAAAAAGTTGGCTTAAAGCTCAACATTCAGAAAACGAAGATCATGGCATCCAGTTCCATCCAGTCCCATCACTTCATGGGAAATAGATGGGGAAACAGTGGAAACAGTGTCAGACTTTATTTTTCTGGGCTCCAAAATCATTGCAGATGGTGACTGCAGCCATGAAATTAAAAGAGGCTTACTCCTTGGAAGGAAAGTTATGACCAACCTAAATAGCATATTCAAAAGCAGAGACATTACTTTGCCAACAAAGGTTCGTCTAGTCAAGGCTATGGTTTTTCCTGTGGTCATGTATGGATGTGAGAGTTGGACTGTGAAGAAGGCTGAGCGCCAAAGAATTGATGCTTTTGCACTGTGGTGTTGGAGAAGACTCTTGAGAGTCCCTTGGACTGCAAGGAGATCCAACCAGTCCATTCTGAAGGAGATCAGCCCTGGGATTTCTTTGGAAGGAATGATGCTAAAGCTGAAACTCCAGTACTTTGGCCACCTCATGCAAAGAGTTGACTCACTGGAAAAGACTCTGAATCTGGGAGGGATTGGGGGCAGGAGGAGAAGGGGATGACAGAGGATGAGATGGCTGGATGGCATCACTGACTTGGTGGACGTGAGTCTGGGTGAACTCCGGGAGTTGGTGATGGACAGGGAGGCCTGGCATGCTGCGATTCATGGGGTCGCAAAGAGTCGGACACGACTGAGCAACTGAACTGAACTGAACTAAGATCCCCTGGAGAAGGAAATGGCAACCCATTCCAGTATTCTTGCCTGGAGAATTCCAGGGACAGAGGTGGCTTGTGAGCTACAGTCCGTGGGGTCATAAACGAGTCAGACACAACTAAGTGACTAACACACACACGTCCTTTATACCAGAAAAGAGCCCTTGGACCTGGATCCTGTTATTATCCCTGTTTCCTGGGTGCAGAAACTGAGGTGCAGGAAGCTACTCTGTGCAGGTCCCACAGCCAGGCGAGCTGGGAGTCAGAGCCGTGCAGGCTGGCTCTGAAGCCTCGTTTCACCATGACGTGGTGCTTCACCTCTGAAGCTGAGGAGTCTTGTCCTGTACAGCCCTAGCTGCCAAGTGTTTGGTGCAGACTAGTTGCTCAGTGAGTGTTTTCTGGGTGAATGGAGGTATTGGGTACATCATGGACCCCAGTGTGGAAGGAAAGGGGTGAGGTATTGAGGACCCGCTGCTGTCCAGGCCCGAAGCAGGGTGCTTCTGCTCCAGTATCTCATTTGTGCCAAACATCATTCATGGAGAGGTTATTAGGTGGCATCGAGGACATTTGATAGGGTGCCACTGATACCCAGGTGGCTCAGTGGTAAAGAATCTGCCTGCCGATGCAGGAAATGCAGATTCCATATCTGGGTTGGGAAGATCCCCTGGAGAAGGAAATAGCAGCCCACTCCAATATTCTTGCCTGGAGAGTTCCATGTACAGAGAAGCCTGGAGAGCTGCAGTCCATGGGGTCGTAAAGAGTCAGACAACTGAGCAGATAACACTTTCTTTTCAGGGACCTTGTCCCATGAGAGCCTCCCAACCAGACAGGTGGACAAGATCATCACTCCAACTTGGAGATGAGAAAACTGAGACTCAGAGAGGTTCACAGCTCACCCACTATCAGATGACATGGCTGAGCTTTGAACCTGGACACCCGTACCCCAGCCCTGAACGATCTTCCTTTGGTTCATTGCTTCAATACCCTCTGCTCACTCCCATAAGGCTTCCTTCCTTCTCATCACAAAATAACAATGACACCTAATTGAAATTCCTGGCTCACGTTAGGCACTATGTAAGTGCTTTTCATATAAATTAACTCTTTCATTCTCATAGCAACCCCGTAAGATGTGTACCTTTAGTATCCTCATTTTACAGACTGGAAAACCAGGGCCCAGAGGAGTCAAGCAGCTTGCCCAAGGTCACACAGCTAGTGACAGAGCCAGGTCTTCTAGAATCATGCACCTAACTACTTCACTCTATTGCCTTTCTAAAATATTGTTCATTCATTAAACTATGTGCCAGTTGCTAAGACACGTCAAAGAAGACATAGTCTCTACCCTTGGTGAGTATGATTTGGAGCTTGAAGGGTGTATCAGCTTTCTCTTGCTGCATAACTTTGTTTGGTCCCACAGACTTGCCACCATGCCCATTGGTCATCTCACAGGGTCTGTAGGTCAGGAGTCCAGGCAGGGCTCAACTATGTTGTCCTCTCACATTCTCGGATCAAGATCCCGGCCGGACTGTGTTCTCCTCTGCAGCTCGGATTCTTCTTCAAAGCTCACGTGGTTGTTGAGAAAATTCAGTTCCTTGTATTTGTAGAACCAAGACCCTCCATTCCTCGAGACCACTGTCATTCCCCACCACAGTGTAACCCTCTCATTAATGTGACAGTTCGCTCCTCTAAGGCCAATGGGAGGGCATATATTGTGGCTTCTCATCTCTCTCCTCTAGACTCTTGTTTAAAGGGCTCACCTGATTAGTCCAGGCCCACCTACAATCATCTGCCTCTTGATGTGCTCAAGGTCAACTGATTAGGGATGTTAATTATATCTGCAAAATCCCTTTACCTTTGCCATGTAATGTAACCCCATCGCAGGAGTGAAATGCCAATTAAAAGTCCAAGTGACACTCAAGGACAGAGATTATACAGTTGTGAACATGAGTGAGGGTAGCAATCTTGCTGGCCATTCTAGAGTTCTGTCTACCATGCAGGGAGAGGCATGTAAGAGCAGAGAGTAAGAGGAGCAAGGAGGAGACCCCACCTAGCTTGAGGGTGGAGAGGGAAGGCTCCCCAAGGAGGCAGGTGGAAGTTACTAAGAGGAGGTGAAGGGAGGGGGCACCCCAGGTAAGACAGCTGTATGATACAGCACTGTGGTCTGCAGTGATGTCTCAGAATGTTGCAGATGCAGTGAGGGGAGGGAGGGAAGCACCAGGGAGAAGAGATGGCACAGCTTAAGCTCCAGATGTTGGAATCCCCATTGTACAGATGTGAAAACTGAGGCTCCCAGAGTTTGAGTGAACACCTAAAGGCACTCACCTTGTCAGAGTCAGAACAGGAACTTGGATAAACCAGGAAGCTCACCCCACACCCTCGGGAGCTCTGCACAGTGCCCACCCTCACCTTTAATGAAACACAGAAGAGAGGACTCCTTGGAGCCAATGGCTTCGTTTCTGTGTGTGGGTCACTCAGTCACATACAGAGACTGCCAGCTCACACTTGCATTGTGATGCCCAGGATGACATTCACCAGAGAAATGACTGATCTTTCCTTCATGAGTCAGTAGGGAACAGAAATAGGTTCTTTGAGGGATGTTTTATCCCAAAACACAGTTTTCAGGGCATTTGTGTTTGGTGTGTTTAACAAATTACTGCTTCATGTGGTTTCTGGAAGCAAGTTGTGTGTGTTTTGGTTTTAAAGACACAGACTTAAATTTTGGAGCCAGCAAACTGGCAAACAGGGAACATGCTAGGCAGGTGGGAGGCACTGAAAACTGGGGGAAAGTTTGGCATTACATTTGAGAAAATGGGACTTCCCTCATGGTCCAGTGGTTAGGAATCCACCTGTCAATGTAGGGGACACGGGTTCGATCCCTGGTCAGAGAGGATCCTGTGTGCTGCAGAGCAACTAAGCCCATGTGCCACAGCAACTGACCCCGCGTTGAGAGCCCATGCTCTGCCACGAGAAGCCCGCAGTGTGCAGCACAACTAGAGAGCAGCCCCTGCTCACGGAAACTAGATGAAAGCCCGCACAGCCACGGAGACCCAGCACAGCCATAAATAAGAAATAAGTTAATAAAATTTTTTAAAATTGAGAAATTGATTACTTACCCTTCCAAACCATTCTTTGTTAAGACCTTCATTAATTCATGATTTTTTTTCAGCTACATTTCTTGAGCCCCTTGCAAATGCTGGTGAGTGCCAACAATGAGGGAATCAGAGAGAAATAATACACAAACAGTGACGGGCATCATGGATGTTTATGAAGTGCCTGTACTGTGCCAAGCATGATGGCAGATACTTTACTGTATTATCTCATTTTACCTTCCCAGTTTCCCCTCTGAGGAAGAACTATTCTTCCCCATTTTACAGATAAGGAAACTGAGGCCCAAAGAGATTAAATAACAGCCGGAAAGGCCCCAAACTGGGTTTGTACCATCCCAGCAGTCAGAGCAGCCCCAGCATCATGTGGCCACATGCATCTCTTCCCTGATGAGCATCGGGTCTGAGGAAACACAGACTCCCATATCCATGGTTCCCTAGAGACCCTCGGTCCTCTTGCCGTTCAGGCCGAGTGTCTTGCTGCACCTGGTGTTTGATGTTGCCACTTCCCAGGGTCTACATGGGCAGAAACAGCATGGTTATAGGAAAAGCCAAAAGCCTTGAGGGTGTTGCCTTGATCTCCACCAGCATCCCTGTCCGGGGAACCTTCTCCCAGCCTCTCGAGAACTTACAGGCTGATGGACGGATGTGGTCTCTGCCTCCAGTGCTTTTCCTCTGAAGCGAGGTTGGCCAAGTTCATAAGATGAGAATGAGGTGACATATGGAGTTGGAGAATGACACAGAATGCTGCCCTGCGCTCAGGGCAGAGCCCTTGGGAGCAAGCACTGCAGGCGTTATCCTTGGAAAGGCTGGTCTGAAGCTATGGCGCTTGGAGAACTGAGGCTGTGTGTGCTGCCCTGTGTGCGGGGTTGACAGATAAATCAGCGATGACTGTTTCCCATCTCAAGAGCATGTTTTTCTCCTAGGACCAGATCGCCTTGTAGGGCCTAATTCAGGTTGATGTTTTTCCTTTACCCGGAAAGGCTCTGCAGCAAATGTGTAGTCAGAACCATTTTTCTGATTGAACTAAAGGATTGGGGCTTCATTTTCCTTTTCCTTTGGGGTAAGTCGTATTTGAAAGGCCTTTCTGAAGAATGAAGCTTTTTCTCATGTAAAAGTCTCCAAATCTCCATCGCAGGGGCCCCAGCCATGCTGGGTAATGAGGTCCTGGATTCTTGTTCCCAAACCTGTGAGTCCACAGCACCCTTTCCTGGATGCTGGAGCATGTTCTGAGGCTGGGGATGAGCGTGGTCCCCCAAGGTCAGCACAGAAAAGGGAGGACATTTCCTTGAATCACTGGGGGGTCCGGATTTATTCATCAGGAGAGCGGACCCCGGGTTCTACCCAAGTGGGATGCTGGCTTCCACTGTAGTGATCAAGATCCATGATTTCTCTACTTGAGCCCAGAGAAAACATGTGTATGTGTGGGTGTTCATATGTGTGGTGCATTATATGTGTCTGTGTGGGATATGTGCTTATGTGTGTATAGTGTGTGGTGTGTGTGTGTGTGTGACATGTGCATGTGTGTGGTGTGGTATAGGGAGGTGTGGGGCTGTGTGTGATGTGATGTGTGTGTGGTGTGGTATATGGTTTGTTGTGTGGTATGTGTGGTGTGATATATGTGGGTATGTGTGGTTTTTTGGGGGGGTATGTGTGGGGTGTGGGGTGTGTGGTAGGGTGTTTGTGTACCTGTGTGTTGTGGTATGTGTGTGTATGGTGTGTGTGGTATGTGTGTATGTGTATGATGTGAAATACGTGTGTATATGTGGTGTGTGGGAGGTGTGTGTGGGGGGTGTGGTGTTGGGGGGCAGTGTGGGTGTGTATATGTATGGTGTGTGTGATGTGTGGTGTGTGTGATGTGTGGTGTGTGCGTGGTGTTGTATGTGTGTATATGGTGTGTATGGTATGTGTGTATGTGTGGTGTGATGTATGTGTGTGTGTGGTATGTGCGTGTGCTGGTGGGGCTTCTTCAGTTCCACCCAGCGTTCTCTGCTCACAAGCTCACCTCCACTTGCAGGTAGAGGTTGTGATACGTTTAAATTAAGGAGAGCAGATTTCTCCAGACATCTCTCATGGAGCAGCGAGCGCTGTGTTCTCACGAAGCTCCTGTCACCTAAATGTGAATCCTTCGTGTGTCTCCAGCTCTGTTTCCCTCACTTGAGGGCTCACAATCAGGCAGATTTGTCCCGCTTTCCAGTCTTTTTCGCGTCTCTCTGTTCCTTTCCATTCCCACCGCCGCCCAGCAGCCAGGCCCTGCTCACCCTCTCTTGGACCGCTGCAGGGACCCCCACCACAGCCTCTCCTCGCCTCCACCCTGGCTTCTGCACTGGATAAATTTATCCGCCTGTGAGCAGACCTTTCCTGTCTTCAGAGCCCCACGGACTGGCCTTTTAGTGTTTGATCCAAGCCTTCCTTTCTGCCTTCTCTGCTGGCCCTGTCCATCCTGGCCCCTGGGCGGCAGACCCCATCTCGGAGAGACAGGGAAGCCGGATGACTGAAGGAAGAGCCAGCCCATCCAGCCCTGGCTCTGTCAGCTGCAGCTCCCATCTCAGCCTATATATCTGCTGGCTTCCCGGCCTGCTGTCCCTAAAGAAGAGCCCCTGCCATGGAAGCTGGAGGGGAATATTCTCACCTGGCTCCCTTGAGGCGTTTGCGTATTCTCTTCTCTGTGCCTTTACTCACTCCTCTCCCTCCTCCTGGAATGCCTCCCCCTCCACTCAGGTGGGAGGGCCCCTGCCCATGGAGGGAGAGGCACCTTCCTTGAGGACCCCCCAGATGCCAGCCCTGTCTCCCCCAGTGTCTGATGTATCTCTGTCTCCTTGGGGCATGTGCACACCACCTTACAGCATTGCTGTGTCCTGGCCACCTTCTTCCTCCACTTCCTGGATGCGTTCTCTGAGCACAAGGTTGTCTCACCCATCTCTTGAATCCATCTCTCATTCATCCATTCATTCAACAAACGTTTACCCCCAGCACAAGCACCTCCTGTACAAGGCACTGGGGATGTGACCATGAAAGACATGTCTCTATCCTGATGGACATTCTAGCCCAAAAGAGTTTTGAAAAGAAATACAGAGACAACAAGTAGAAGGGGAACCACAAAGGAGACTCCTTCTTGCAAAGCGGAGGGTACTGCTCAAGGGCCTTGGAGCTCCCTGGAGGAAATGTCACTGTGGCTGAGACAGAGAAGATAGTGGGCACGAATGAGCCAGGTGAAGGGCCTGAGTTGGGGAGGTAGAGGGGGGAAGCGTGCCTGTACCCAGATCCACATGCATAAGACCTCGAAGTGGGAAGTTGTCTGAAGCCTCCAGAACCTTGAGGTCAGCGGGGAACCACCCAGGAAGCAGGAGGGGAAGGGGAGGCAGGAGGGGGAAAGGGAAAGGGAGGCAGGAGGAGGCAGGGCCTGGGGGCTTGTCCTAAAGTGGCAGGAAGCCCCCGGGCCTGGCGCGCAGTGGGATTCATACCTGTTGTCTGGTGATTGAGAGCTGGGGTAGAAACGCAGAGTCTTGGCGTCCTACCCCTTGGAGTTAGCAGTGGGTTAGGGCAAATCTTACTGCAAGTGCAAGTGCTGTTTGCAGGTGACAGTTTAAATAATAGACGTGAAAAGATCACCTGCTATACATAAGGTCCTGTGCTGGGCAGGGTCATCGGTCTGTTTTCGTGACCATAATAATTTCCTGTGGCTACAGTAACAAATTGCCACAAACTGAGTGGCCCAAAACAACAGAAATGTATTCTCTTCCAGCTCTGGAGGCCGGAATGCAAAGTCAAGGCCCCAGCAGGACCCTGCTCCCTCTGAAGCCTCTGGGTGAGGATCCTTTCTGGTCTCTTCCAGCCTCTGGTGGCTCCTGGTGTTCCTTGGCTTGTGGCAGCATCATTCCAACCTCACATGGCCTTCTTCCCTGTGTCTGTCCTCTTCTCTGTCATTGGATTTCAGACCACCCTAACACCGCAGGACCTCACCTCTGTCCTTACCTTAATTATATCTGCAAAGATCCTAGTTCCAAACAGGATTCCAAGGTTCAGATTGGATGTGAATTGGGGGCAGTGAGTGCTGTTGAACCCACTGCAGTGCCCCTCGGAGCATCCATGTGGGTTGACATGGAAATGGAGGTCCAGCGAGGCCCAGGACTCACAGCTGAACTTGGCCCATCAAGGGCTCCAGCCAAGCCTTTCAACTCCAATGTGGATGCTTTCCCCCTACACACACACACCCGCCTCTGCTAGAAGGCCAGTCTGGCCACTGTCACCTTGCCTCCTGTTCTCAGCCTGCTCCTGGGATCAGAATACAAGAGCACACTGGGCCTCCCAGCCCATTGGTCAGAAGCCAGACCTGCAGCCATGAAGACAAGGAGTCCATCCCTCTGCTGAACCTGGTCGCATCCCTGTGATGATGTGGGGATCCACGCTAAAGACTGAGGGCATGAACTTCTGGTTGCCCACGGCGGGCTGAGCACAAACAGGCAGATACCCTAGGGAGTCTGGTTTGTGTCTGGTCGCATTTCAGTGTGTTTATGCCGTTATCTCCCAGCTGCTGTCAGCATTGCTCCTAATGGGTGATTGTGTTTCTCTGTAAAGAAAATGTTGCTCGTTTCCCCTAAGTGCCAACCCTCCCAGTTTGTGCTACCATTGCATTTGTTCTCCCACATCAGGTGGTGGTGGGCAGAGCCCTCTTGACCCCAGTCAATGCCTATGCAGCCCCTTAATCATCTGCTTTTCAATTAGTACAGCCTGGATTTCCCTTACCCGATGTGCTGGCATCCTTATGAAGACTTTTATTTTTTGGAGGGTTTCTGTATATCACAATACCCTTTTTTGTAATAAAAGGAAGAGAATTGCTGACAATTTTCACAAATTTGGGCTCTGGCAAGAATAATTTTCTCTGAATTATATGTGATTTTCCCTTTTTATGTAGCCCTAACATTTCATTTGCTTGTGGTACTACCTCTAAGCTATTAAATGCTTGGTCTCTTCTGCCAGTTGGTTCTCAAGCAGTGGGAGTTTCACACAAGCTGGAAGCACAGGAGACCTTACCCATGGCAGGTGCCCTCGGCCTTCCTGATTCCCACACTCTGGAAGCATCGGGGAAGGCCCATATTCAGTTCAGTTCGGTCACTCAGTTGTGTCCGACTCTGCGACCCCATGGACACCAGGCCTCCCTGTCTATCACCAACTCCTGGAGCTTGCTCAAACTCATGTCCATCAATGCCATCCAACCATCTCATCCTCTTCATCCCCTTCTCCTCCTGCCTTCAGTCTTTCCCAGCATCAGGGTCTTTTCCAATGAGTCAGTCCTTCATATTAGATCGCCAAAGTATTGGAGTTTCAGCTTCAGCATCCATCCTTCCAATGAATATTCAGGACTGATTCCCTTTAGAATTGACTGGTTTCCTTTAGGATTGACTGGTTTGATCTCCTTGCAGTCCAAGGGACTCTCAAGAGTCTTCTCCAACACCACCGTTTAAAAGCATCAATTCTTCGGCTCTCAGCTTTCTTTATGGTCCAACTCTCACATCTATACATGAGACTACTGGAAAAACCATATTTTTTACTATGCGGATCTTTGTCGGCACTTACTGAGCTTTCACCCTTTCTTTTCTGCCAGATCTTAGGATAGAGAGGAGCCCTGGGTCCTTGGAAGGTGTGATGGAGGCAAGGGGATTCCTTAGGTGCGCCTGCTGGGAGGGCTTGGTCCACAGGGTATATAGGAAGAGAGGGTAAGGTGGTTGAGGTCAACATTTTTCTTTTTATTTATTATTAATTTTTATTGGAGTTTAATTGCTTTACTATGTTGTATTACTTTCTGCTATACAGCAAAGTGAATCAGCTATACGTAGACATTTATCCCTTCCTTTTTGGATTTCCTTCCCATTTAAGTCACCACAAAGCACTGAGTAGAGTTCCCTGTGCTGTATAAGTTGGTTCTCTTTGGTTATGTGTTTTATACAGAGCGGTGTATATCTGTATCCATCGCAACCTCCCAAATCCTCCCACACCCTCCCTCCCACTTTGGTGTCCATGCTGTTCTTTATGTCTATGTCTCTGTTTCTGTTTTGCAAAGAAGCTCATATTTTTCTAGATTCCACATAACAGCTATATTATATGAAAATTTTTTTCTCTTTCTGACTTACTTCACTCTGTATCCCAGTCTCTAGGTCCATCCATATCTCTGCAAATGACACAATTCCATTCCTTTTTATGACTGAGTACCATTCCATTGTATATATGTACCACATCTTCTTTATCCATTCCTTTGTTGATGGACAGTTAGGTTGCTTTCATGTCTTGGCTATTGTAAACAGTGCTGCAACAAACATTGGGCTGTGTGTATCTTTTTGAATTATGGTTTTCTCTGGGTATATGCCCAGGAGAGGGATTGATGAGTCATATGGTAGTTATATGTTTAGCTTTTTTAAGGAACCTCCATACTCTTCTCCAAGGTGGCTGTATCAATTTACATTCCCACAATCAGTGTAAAAGGATTCCCTTTTCTCCACACCCTCTCCAGCGTGTATTTTTTGCAGATTTTTTTGATGATGGCCATTCTAAACATTCTCAACATCTGCCTGATTTGGAGTTTAGACCTGGATTGTCTGTGTCTTTAAGAGTATAGCTGTAGTTTCCAGGAACTTGAGAAACAGAGACTATGAGACTAGGACTATGGCCACAGTCTACACAGTCGTCATGTGGCAAACTCATGCTCAACTTTGCACAAACACTATTATGTCTGTCCGTCTGCTGGTCTCAGGGTTTATGTCCAGGGTACAACATAGTAGGTGATGAAGAAGTCTTGGTTGAAGTAATGAAATAATTCCTATTATTATGAGTTTATACATCCATTGCCTTAGTCAACAGATTTATGTAGAGTGCATGGTATGGGCTAGGCCCCTGTGGGGGATGTGGCAGAGAGCAAAGCAGGCCAACCTCCTGCCCTCATGGAGCTGAGATTCTAGAGGAAGAATTCAGGCAATAAAATAAATAAGTAGATTATAGTCAGTGGTCTGCTAGAAATGAGAAGCACTATGAAAAAACATGAAGGAGGAGGGTGCAATTTTAAGCAGAATGAGTGTTCACAGTGGGCCTCTCTGAGATACTGATGAAAGATGACAAAGAGGGGAGAGCTGAGTCATTCAGGTGCTAGAAGGGACCTTCCAGGCAGGGGATCAGCCAGTGCAAAGGTCCTGTGGTGTGCTTGAGACACAGCAAGGAAGTCAGGGGCACTGGAATGAGTAGGAGGAAGAGCAGAGGAGGGGAGGTCAGTGAGTTAAAGCAGCAGTCCCTCACTTTCTGGCACCAGGGACCAGTTTCGTGGAAGACAATTTTTCCACAGACCATGGAGGGGAAGAGGGGATGTTTGGGGATAATTCAATCATTTTCCATTTATTGTGTACTTTATTTCTACTATATTACATTGTGATATGTAACAAAATAATTGTGCAACTCACCATAATGCAGAATCAGTGGGAGTTTGTTTTCCTACCACTGAATGGTCCTGTGTTGGGGAGGAGGTGAGCTATGGGGAGGAGCTGTAAATACAGATGGAGCTTTGTTCACTCACACTTGCTGCTTACCTCCCGCTGTGCACCCCAGTCCCTAATAGCCACAGACCACTACTGATCCATGGCCCTGAGTTAAACGGCCACCCTCCCCACCATGGTGAATGAGGCGATGAAAACTCAGGGAATTTTTGAGACAATGCCTTGAACCACCAGTTAGCGGCAGTCCAGAACCCAGGTTGGAATCTGGTTCCTGTGCCACCTCTCAAAATGACAAGAGGATGCCCCGGAAGGGGGCGTTTTTGTGACTTGACACCTTCCAAGCCAACCTGCTGCAGCTGTAACTTGGGGAGAAGAACAACTGGATTTCCTTTCCTGGATCCTGGGAGTCCCTTGGGTTGTGGGACAAGTCTTGGTGGCACCATTATTTCCATCTGAGCTCTCCTCCAAGCTTCCATCTGGATCCCAGAGGCTTCCAGAGCCCTAAATACATCTTTCTCGCTTGTCCAATGCCACGACGACTCTGATTCCTCCCTGCATTTTCTTTCTTGCCCCCAGTGTTCTCGTCTCCTTCTGGAACCAGGCTTGTCACTGAAGCCAAGAATGCATTTAATTCAGGGGACCTACCTGTACAGTCAGGAAATTACTTCTTCTCATTTGCTCTGACAAAACCATCTTCCTCTGCTGACCTTTCCTGCCTCCCGTCTGGCAACATTTTCCTTTGCTTAACCGTCTGTGCAGTCTCCTTTCCCATCTCCCATCTTTGCTTGTCTTACCGACTTTATGGGCTGCCCTTCACTCACGTTGGAAATCTGTTCTGTTTTCTCTCACTGCTTTGTCTTAACCTTTGGAGGTGTTTCTCTGCTACCTCTTTGGTGAGTGACCTTGGAGACCTCAGACTTGTTTACTGTTGGATGGCCTTCATCGTGCTGGGCTGGCCACTATCTCTCTCTCCTTGTCTCCACCGAAAAAAAAAAATCCCTTATTTTCCGTGTCTTGATTATACATTGGTTCATAAATCACACTGCTGAAACTCCCCAGTTAAAATAAGGTTGTTTAAATCTGGAAAGTTAGCCCAGTGGGAGGACGGACACAGCTGGGGGGCCTTTGTTGGTCCTACTCGGGGGCTTCCCACGTAATGCTATTCGTAAACAACCTGCCTGCCAGTGCAGGAGACACAAGAGGCACAGGTTCAATCCCTGGGTTGGGAACATCCCCTGAAGGAAGAAATGGCAACCACTCCAGTATCCTTGCCTGGAGAATCTCCTGGACAGCAGAGCCTGGCGGGCTACAGTCCATAGGGTCGCAAAGAGTTGGACATGACTGAGCACGCATGAACATACACAGAGAGAGAGGAACTTCATGCATGGAGAGCCCTGTTCAGCTTTCCTAGGAAACCAGGACTGGGAGGTGGGTTTGATGGTACCTCTTATGGAGATGCACAAAGCTCCATGCACCTATGAACTGGCCAGACAAGAACCTTGAAAGCAGCCTCGTCTGTCTCTGAGATTCAGCTGTGGTTGGATACTCACCTCAAAGCTGGTGTCACTGATTACTGGTCTGACAGCAGGAGTACACATCAGTACAGTGCCTTTTGAAAGGCACCTTGGAGATGTCTGTTCAGATTTTCAACACATGTTTGGACTTCAGAAATGCTAAGCAGGTTTTGCAGAGATTTGTGTACAAGACTGCCTACTGCAGCAGTATTTATTGTAAGAGTAAATTGAAATCCTGATTGTCTATCAATCCATCAGCAGGTTGCTGTGGATAAATAAATAGTAGTACATATACTGGTGAGGAGTACATATACTGAGGTCATTGATTCATTTTTGTAAAATAAAATCACACATCCACTTTAGAGCAAGTGGGGTGTTGTTTTTAAAAGAAATTAGGTGTTTCACAAATCTTAAACATTGTGGCATTCTCAGATCATTAGGTGGTTATAATAGTCTATCTAATTAACATAAAAGGTAAGTTTAAAACCCAGAAGAACATCATTCATGGTCCAGGTTTGCTTGAATGACAATAGATACTTCTTATAACCTTGTTTTGTTTCGTTTTCAATAAACATGAAAAAGTGTTACCTTAAAAAATTATATTAATACATCCAGAAGTAAGTCAGAGAGAGAGAAATAACATATGATATCCCTTATATGTGGAATATAAAAAGATATGATACAAATGAATTTACTTACAAAACAGAAAGAGACAGACTTAGAGATTGAATTTATGGTTGCCATGGAGAAGGGATAGTTAGGGCCTTTGGGATGGACATGTACACACTGCTGCATTTAAAATGGATAACCAACAAGGACCTACTGTATAGCACAGGGAACCTTCCTCAATGTCATATGGCAGCCTGGATGGGAGGACAATTTGGGGGAGAATGGATACATGTATATGTATGGCTTAGTCCCTTCACTGTCCACCTGAAACTATCATAGCATTGTTTCATAATCGACTATCATTCAGTTCAGTCTCTCAGTCCGACTCTTTGGGATCCCATGAACTGCAGCACTCCAAGCTCCCCTGTCCATCACCAGCTCCCAGAGCTTGCTCAAACTCATGTCCATTGAGTCGGTGATGCCATCCAACCATCTCATCCATTGTTGTCCCTTTCTCCCCCTGCCTTCAGTCTTTCCCAGCATCAGGGTCTTTTCCAGTGAGTCAGTTCTTCCTATCAGGTGGCCAAAGTATTGGAGTTTCAGCTTCAGCATCAGTCCTTCCAATGAATATTCAGCATTGATTTCTTTTAGGATTGACTAGTTTGATCTCCTTGCAGCCCAAGAGACTCTCAAGAGTCTTCTCCAACACCACAATTCAAAATGATCAGTTCTTTGGTGCTCAGCTTTCTTTATCCAACTCTCATATTCATATGTGACTACTATAAAAACCATAGCTATAACTAGATGGACCTTTTTGGCAAAGTGATGTCTCTGCTTTTTAATATGCTGTCTAGGTTGGTCATAGCTTTTCTTCCAAGGAGCAAGTGTCTTTTAATTTCGTGGCTGCAGTCACCATCTGCAGTGATTTTGGAGCCCCCCAAAATAAAGTCTGTCACTGTTTCCATTGTTTCCCCATCTATTTGCCATTAAGTGATGGGACCAGATGCCATGATCTTAGTTTTCTGAATGTTGAGTTTTAAGCCAACTTTTTCACTCTCCTCTTTCACTTTCATCAAGAGGCTCTTTAGTTCTTCACTTTCTGCCATAAGGGTGGTGTCATCTGAGTCTCTGAAGTTGTTGATATTTCTCCCAGCAATCTTGATTCCAGCTTGTGCTTCATCCAGCCTGGCATTTCACATGATATACTCTGCATAGAAGTTAAATAAGCAGGGTGACAATATACACCCTTGACGTACTCCTTTCCCAATTTGGAACCAGTCTGTTGTTCCCTGTCTGGTTCTCATTGTTGCTTCTTGACCTACAAACAGAGATTTCTCAGGAGGCAGGTAAGGTGGTCTGGTATTCCCATCTCTTTAAGAATTTTCCACAGTTTGCTGTGATCCACACAGTCAAAGGCTTTGGTGTAGTCAATAAAGCAGAAGTAGATGTTTTTCTGAAACTCTATTGCTTTTTCTATGATCCAACAGATGTTGGCAATTTGATCTCTGGTTCCTCTGCCTTTTCTAAATCCAGCTGGAATATCTGAAAGTGCACAGTTCACATACTGTTGAAGCCTAGCTTGGAGAATTCTGAGCATTACTTTGCTAGTGTGTGAGATGAGTGCAATCGTGCAATAGTTTGAGCATTCTTTGGCATTGCCTTTCTTTGGGATTGGAAAGAAAACTGACATTTTCCAGTCCTTTGGCCACTGCTGAGTTTTCCAAATTTGCTGGCATATTGAGTGCAGCACTTTCACAGCATCATCTTTTAGGATTTGAAATAGCTCAACTGGAATTCCATTACCTCCACTAGCTTTGTTCATAGTGATGCTTCCTAAGGCCCACTTGAGTTCACGGCTATACCCCAATACAAAATTAAAAGTTAAAGTTATACATCCAGACAGATATTTGTACACTTCAATTGATACTTTTTACAACCTGGACATCTAGATTGCTGAAGCTCTTTTCCCAATGAACGTATCTTTTTTCTATAACAACAAAATATATATAGCTGAAAGCTATTTTACTTTGTGTCTTTCTGTCTCTTTAACTCCTGATTGAAGAGAATTTTGAACATGCCGGGACATGTACAACCTAGTGAAAGATTCACATATTGATCACCCAACCCCAGTAACCGTTAACCTTTGGCCAGTCCTGGGATCCATCCAGACCTGGAACCCCCGTCCCCAGCTCCTGGTCCTCTGTAAAGTTGCAGCAAATCCCAGGCATCATTTAAACATATCCATTTCCTCCTCCTGACCTTGCTGCCCTGCCATTGATGGGGGTTACCTCCTCTGATGCTAAACTATTGCAACAAGACCCTACTCTGAACGTCTAAGCCTCCCTTCCTGCTGTGTGCCTCCACATTGTCCCCAGAGTGACCTTCTTACACTCTAATCTGAGCCCTGCCTCAAAATGCATCCATCAGAACTGCTTGCCTGGGACGGAGGTCTGCGAAGGGGTTGCAGGTACACCGAACTGTCAGTGTCTTCAGCAGGCAGCAGGCCGAAATGGCTGACATGACCTGTGGCCTCGTAGGGCCTCATCAGTTCGATACCAGTGAACTGTACAAATATTATCATATGTCTATATGCCAGGGCTTCCCTCATGGCTCAGTGGTAAAGAATCTACCTGCCAATGCAGGAGATGTGGGTTTGATCCCTGGGTTGGGAAGATCCCCTGGAGAAGGAATTGGGAAGCGACTCCAGTATTCTTGCCTGAAGAATCCCATGGACAGAAAAGCCTGGCGGGCTACAGTCCACAGGATCGAAAAAGAGTAGGACACAACTTAAGACAACAAGGACAATCTATGCCATGTTGGGGAATGAAGTGGAACATCCAAATTCTACTGCCTGCTACAGAAAGGCTATTGTAAATAGCTCCCCAACCTGTCCCTATGATCTCACCCTTACTCCTTTGGACCCATCTCTGCTTTCCCACTAGGACTCATGGGCCCCCAGGGGTGGACATCCACGGGATGGGGCCAGGGAGGCAGGCAGTGAATTAGAACCACAGGCTGGGCGTGGTGTGTACTCCTGAATGGTGGTTTTCTTGGACTAATGCCATGGCTCATCTGACAGGGTGTCCACTCAGCCAGTCTTTTAACAGATTCTTCACTGGGCACCTCCTGTTCGCCAGACACTACTGTAGGAATGGGAATCCAGGGTGATCGAAGCAGACCAACACTCCTGCCCTCATGACATTTCCACACACTGGGGAGTGTAGAAAGATGTTTGCAATAATATCCACTAAATATGGTAGAATGGGGCATAATCTTTGCACTTTCATCTCTGCAATTTTCTGCACTCAGTGATTTCTTTAAAAGGAGTCTGTTTCATGTTTACCAAAAAAAAAAAACCAAGTGACTTTTTTTTTTCTTAAAAGCCACAAACAAAGAAAGCACACAGGGCAAGAAATTGACATTCATTCTAGATGGTGAGAGGATGCATTTATTAGTTTCTTATTTGTTAGTTTTTGTACTTTTTAAATCCCCCAAGCAGTTTTTGAATTTTAATAAAAATGAGATAGGGGGAAAAGTGAATTCTTGGGAATAGGCAAAGAATCAGCTGCAAAGCAAGAAATGGAAGAAAGATTCTTTTTCTTCTCGTAGCTACATAGTAACCACACTATCGATGCCTCACTCCAGGGCGCAGATGTGCTGTGGGAAGCTGAGATTACAGTCCCCCAGCTCTGTGGGGCTTTCTCTAAACCACCTTTTTGTGGCCTTAATTCCTTGAATGCAAACAATAATTACCAACCTAAGTAGATTACTCAGCATAGTTGAGACGCCTCCGGGTCCCCGAATGAGTCACATTATTGACTGCTCACAATTAATCTGAAAAATTAAACCAATTGCTCTTCCGGTTCCTTCTGCCCCATTTTGTGACTGGATGATCCTTCCATATATTTGTTGCCTGGGCTGTTATTTCTACTTTCTGTTCCCCTTTTTCTCCAGAACTGAAATGTCCCATTAAAATGAATTTGTTTCCGACCAGGTCTTTTGGCTTTCTCTCCTCCTCCCTTCCATATGCTGTCCCTTGAGCATTGATGGGCTGCAGTGGAATTGGACTTTCTGTTTATAATTCTTCCATGGTCTGTCTAGTTTTTCCAATTACTTTGAAAACTCCCTTCTGTCCTTCCTCACTTGGCTTCATCAATTTTCACCTCCCCTGTCAAGTTGGTAAGAAGTCAGGGCCATTGCCCAGCTCCCCAGCATCCTATGCCTTCGTTAGGAATGAGAAAACGACCAAGAAGCCTGGGGACACACAAAAAGCTAATTCAGAAGTGTTTATTGAGTCCCTGTTTGTACAAGGCACATAGAAGATGACTTCAAAAAGGAAAAAAAAAATACAAACAAGGCTTCTTCCTTCACTGAACTTATAATTTACCAAAGGAGAGAAGATAACTGCACACCCAGTTTTAACTCTAAATACAGAGCAGTTTGGGGTTGGGGAGGTTACACAGCTATAGATAATCAAGACACCTTTCCTTGCTGGGCACCTACTGCATGCCTGGTGCTTTTAGTTACCAATCTAAAACATTCTTCTGCTTCCTCACCTTCACCTGCTCTTCATTATGTGTCAGTGCAGACCTCACTCCATCAGGACCCCCATCTCCAGACTCTTCATGACACTCTGTACCTCTCCTGTTTGGTAATTACTGCAAATGCAGTTTGTCATTTGCGTGTGTAATTCTTCAGCATTTCCCATAATTAACCATAAGTTCCATGAGGGAGGAGGCTGTCTTTTTTTCCCCTTCCTGTTGTATCTCCAGTATCTCTCATAGTTCCTGGCACCTAGTAGGCAAGCAAATATTTGGTACAGGAATGAGTTAAGTCTCATACCTGCTGTGTTACTATCATTCCCATTTTACAGATGAGGAGACTGAGGCTCAGAGAGCATAAGAAGATTACTCACAGTAATTACCTGGTTACCAAGTTGGGGAGCCAAGATTCAACCCCTAGTTGTTCATGGCTGCCATCCCTGGTGTGTGGCTTAGCTCAGAACTTCTCAAACTAGAATGGCCATGCACACCACCTGAGAATCTTGCTAAAATGCAGATTCTGATTCAGCAAGTCTGGGATGGCCGAGAATCTGCATTTCAAACATACTTCTCATGATGCCAATGCTGCTGGTCCCGGGATCACTCTTTGAATGCTGAGGCTCTAAGGTATTACGCTGGCTCAGATGGTAAAGAATTTGCCAGCAATGTAGGAGACCTGGGTTCGATCGCTGGGTCAGGAAGATCCCCTGGTGAAGGGAATGACTACCCACTCCAGTATTCTTGCCTGGAGAATTCCACAGAGGAGCCTGGCAGACTACAGTCCATGGGGTCACAAAGAGTCGGACATGACTGAGTGACTAACACTTTCACTTTCACTTATTCAAGGGAGGGAATTGGACAGACTCAAAGCCGATAAACAGATTCAGAGGAGCGTCCAGGCTGCCCTAAGCATTGTGCAAGTTGTCTAAACATTCAAGCAGGTAGGGCCTAGGTGGGAGGAGGTTCTGAATGCCAGCGTATTCACTTCCCCTGCCACTGGCTTGGTGAACGAGGCTTCTGGTGGCTTTGTTCCCTAAGCAAGGCCTCCCACGGGGACTACGAAGGCCTGTGACAAGCCCTTCCTCTGGAGGTACCTGGGCTCTTGTGGAGAAGGCAGCTCCCAGTAGGGCACAGACAGCTGGTTCTTGGCAGAAGCAGATGGACCTCCATCTGCACAAATACCAGGAGAGCTGGAGGATGGGGTCCATGGGGTCCGTGCTGGCTGGTGGAGACTCTCATCACCAGGGGGTCCCCACTTTCCTCCAGGAAGAGGTGTCCCCTGGGAGATGTGTTCCCAGCATCTCAGCAGTTGTGTGCATTTTCCCCAGGACCTCTGGCATTTCCCTCAGTCTTGATCGTCCTTCCTGAGCCATCGGAGGACGGATGCTGTCTGTAGTCGCTCTTCCACGAGTGTCTGTCTGGTGGGCAGAGGCTGGGCTGGGCCAGGCTGGGCTATATAAGGACCTTTAGAAGCTGTGAGCCCCACAAAGTTGAGCTGGAGCTGCTTAGGGGGCATCTGGAAGAGTCAGCACTGTGGCTGAAAACATCAAGACCAGAATCAAGACCTCCTGACTGTCATTTTGGCAGCTGCTTCCCCATCCAGAACTAAGCCCAGAACTGCTGGTGAAACTGCCCGGGTGTCAGCCTGGATGATCACCAGGCAGAAGGCACATTTCTGGGAATATCTGATCTGGCCTCGCCCTACATCTCCTCTGTTCCCCTTCCTTCTCCTAGGATGCTGATGGGGTTGTGGGGCTGATGGATCCCTGCCCTGGGATCCTGAATCATGACTTAACAAACAATAAATACTCTTTGGAAAAGTATAAAAGAAAAAAGAAGAAAAAGCAACTGTGAGCCCTACAAAGATTATGGCACCCCACCCTTACATAGAAGAAGAACTTCCTAGGTGGCGCTAGCAGTAAAGAACCTGCCTGCCAATGCAGGAGACACAGGAGATGCGGGTTCGATCCCTGAGTCGGGGAGATACTGTGGAGAAGGGCATGGCAATCCGTTCCACTCTTCTTGTCTGGAGAACCTCATGGACAGAGGAACCTGGCAAGCTACAGTCCATGGGGTAGCAAAGAGCTGGACGTGACTGAGCGACTTATCATGCACACAGAACAGAGCAAAAGCAATAAACACCATGCAGTACTTAAGGGTCAGACACTGCTTTAACTGCATACCTCTTTTGTAGTTCTCGAAGTTCAGTCCCCAGACCAGCAGCAGTGGCATCACCAGGGAACTTGGGGAGATGCAGATGCCCAGGCTCCATCCCAGACTTGACCGGTCAGCCCTCCAGGTGATCTTGATGAGCACTCAGATCTGAGCACCTCAGACTGAGTTTAACTCCTTCGATCCTGTAAGCAACCCTGGTAGATATAGATTGCTGGAGTTGCCTGTCCAAGGTCACCCTGCTGTTAAGTGGTGGCACCAGTGTTCAGACTCTGGCCCACAGCTCCAGAGGCTGTGCTCTGAGCTGTGGTTTGCACATTTGCAAGTGTTATTTCCAAAAAAGGGGCATCCCAGATAACGCTAGTCATAAAGTACCCACCTTCCAACACAGGAAACGTAAGAGATGGAGCGGGTTCAATCCCTGGGTCTGGAAGATCCCCTGGAGTAGGGAATGGCAACCCACTCCAGTATTCTTGCCTGGAGAATCCCATGGACAGAGGAACCTGGTGGGCTACATTCCATAGGGGTCACAGAGAGTTGGACATGACTAAAGAGACTTAGCATTCATGTACTCCCATAAAACTGGTGTTGGATGTTAGCCACAAAACGTGTGAGGACATCAAACAGAATGACATGGTTTTTACCCTGCAGTCCCACTCCTGGACATATACCCTGAGAAAGGCATAATTCAAAAAGACACATGTAGACCAATGTTTATTGCAGCACTGTTTACAATAGCCGGGGGATAGAAATAGCCTAGGTATCCGTCAGCAGATGAGTGAATAAAGAAGTTGTGGTACATGCATATGAAGGAATATTACTCAGTCATGAAAGGGATGAAATTGGCTCGTTTGTAATGATACTGCTGCTGCTGCTAAGTCGCTTCAGTCGTGTCCGACTCTGTGCGACCCCATAGACAGCAGCCCACCAGGCTCCTCTGTCCTTGGGATTCTCCAGGCAAGAATCCTGGAATTGGTTGCCATTTCCTTCTCCATGCAATGATACGGATGAACCTAAAGTCTGTAATACAGGGTGAAGTAAGTCAGAAAAACAAATATCATTTATTAATGCATATGTATGGAATCTGGAAAAATGGTTCTGATGAACCTATTTAGAGACACAGACACACAGAATGGACTTGCAGACACAGTGGGAAAAGAAGAGGCTGGGACAAATTGAGAGAGTAGCATTGACATATATATGCTACCATGTGTGAAACACAGTCAGCAGGAAGCTGCTGAAGAGCACAGGGAACTCAGCTCGGCGCTCTGGGATGACCTCGAGGGGTGGGATGGGAGTGAGGTGGGAGGGGGGCTCCAAAGGGAGGGGATGTGTGTATACGTATCACTGATTCACTTTATTGTACAGCAATCACACTCCAATTTAAAATGTTTTAAAATGACATAGTTTTTCCCTGTGACTTTAAAAAATTAAGTTATTATGTACATATATACATATATCTCATTGGATTTTCCCCAAAACGTTCTTTCTCTTTTTCATGCTTGGCACATCAGTGGGATAACCCGGCACTGGGCAGAGGGATGCAGATCCAGAGGAGAACAAAATATAAGCCTTGAACTTGAACCCAGGCTTCTGGAGTCCATTTGCTTCCCTCTTGATAAATTCTTTGGATGAATAATTTTGAACTAATTTGGTAAAACTTGACTGGCTTAGCACGGTGATCTTCAGCATCATCTGGATGCTTGTTAAAATTCAGATTCCTGGAGATGCTGACTCAAGGGATCAAAGATGAGGCCCAGGAACCTGCATGTTAACAGTTTCCCCCTGCCCCAAGATGATTCTAATACAGCCAGTTCCTGTAACTGCTGAATGTCAAGATGCTAGGCTTCCTGTGTTTGAAGCTTTTTCATTTGCAGTAACACCACATTTGCAGAGGTCTTGAACCCACACACGAATGTGGCCAGCTAGCCTGATGCTTCAGGACACAGAGTTGGGGCTCAGAGAGTCACAGGTCACAAATCCTGCTTCTGGGGCTTACAAACTATATGACCCTGAACAACTTCCTTAAGCTGTTGAAGGTGGTGCTAGTGTAGTAAAGAATCTGCCTGCCAATGCAGGAAACACAAGAGACTCTGGGTCAGGAAGATCCCCTGGAGGAAGAAATGGCAACCCATTCCAATATTCTTGCCTGGAACATTCCATGAGCAGAGGAGTCTGGTGGGCTACAGTCCATGGGGTCACAGAGAGCTGGACATGACTGAGCATACAGTATACACACACACACACACACACACAAGTTGTATAAACCTCAGTGTCCTCATCTGTAAAATGGGCAATAATAGTCCCTATCTTGTAAGGTTCTTTGTAACATTTATATGAATAAACGTACATTTGGCCCACATTTAAGATCAATAAGATCTTCTTTTGGATTACCAATAGGCAATTTTCAGATCAGATCAGTCGCTCAGTCATGTCCAACTCTGTGACCCCATGAATCACAGCACGCCAGGCCTGCCTGTCCATCACCAACTCCCAGAGTTCACTCAGATTCACGTCCATCAAGTCAGTGATGCCATCCAGCCATCTCATCCTCTGTCCTCCCCTTCTCCTCTTGCCCCCAATCCGTCCCAGCATCAGAGTCTTTTCCAATGAGTCAACTCTTCGCATGAGGTGGCCAAAGTACTGGAGTTTCAGCTTTAGCATCATTCCTTCCAAAGAAATCCCAGGGCTGATCTCCTTCAGAATGGACTGGTTGGATCTCCTTGCAGTCCAAGGGACTCTCAAGAGTCTTCTCCAACACCACAGCTCAAAAGCATCAATTCTTTGGTGCTCAGCCTTCTTCACAGTTCAACTCTCACATCCATACATGACCACAGGAAAAACCATAGCCTTGACTAGACGAACCTTTGTTGGCAAAGTAATGTCTCTGCTTTTGAATATGCTATCTAGGTTGGTCATAACTTTCCTTCCAAGGAGTAAGGTCTTTTAATTTCATGGCTGCAGTCACCATCTGTAGTGATTTTGGAGCCCAGAAAAATAAAGTCTGACACTGTTTCCACTGTTTCCCCATCTATTTCCCATGAAGTGATGGGACCGGATGCCATGATCTTCGTTTTCTGAACGTTGAGCTTTAAGCCAAATTTTTCACTCTCCACTTTCACTTTCATCAAGAGGCTTTTTAGTTCCTCTTCACTTTCTGCCATAAGGGTGGTGTCATCTGCATATCTGAGCTTATTGATATTTCTCCCGGCAATCTTGATTCCAGCTTGTGTTTCTTCCAATCCAGCGTTTCTCATACTCTGTATATAAGTTAAATAAACAGGGTGACAATAAAGAGCCTTGACCTACTCCTTTTCCTATTTGGAACCAGTCTGTTGTTCCATGTCCGGTTCTAACTGTTGCTTCCTGACCTGCATACAAATTTCTCAAGAGGCAGATCAGGTGTTCTGGTATTCCCATCTCTTTCAGAATTTTCCACAGTTGATTGTGATCCACACAGTCAAAGGCTTTGGCATAGTCAATAAAGCAGAAATAGATGTTTTTCTGGAACTCTCTTGCTTTTTCCATGATCCAGCAGATGTTGGCAATTTGATCTCTGTTTTCTCTGCCTTTTATAAAACCAGCTTGAACATCAGGAAGTTCACGGTTCACATATTGCTGAAGCCTGGCTTGGAGAATTTTGAGCATTACTTTACTAGTGTGTGATATGAGTGCAATTGTGCAGTAGTTTGAGCATTCTTTGGCATTGCCTTTCTTTGGGATTGGAATGAAAACTGACCTTTTCCAGTCCTGTGGCCACTGCTGAGTTTTCCAAATTTGCTGGCATATTGAGTGCAGGACTTTCACAGCATCATCTTTCAGGATTTGGAATAGCTCAACTGGAATTCTAGCTCAACCTCCACTAGCTTTGTTCGTAGTGATGCTTTCTAAGGCCCACTTGACTTCACATTCCAGGATGTCTGGCTCTAGGTCAGTGATCACACCATCGTGATTATCTGGGTCGTGAAGATCTTTTTTGTACAGTTCTGTGTATTCTTGCCACCTCTTCTTAATATCTTCTGCTTCTGTTAGGTCCATACCATTTCTGTCCTTTATCAAGCCCATCTTTGCATGAAATGTTCCCTTGGTATCTCTGATTTTCTTGAAGAGATCTGTAGTCTTTCCCATTCTGTTGTTTTCCTCTATTTCTTTGCACTGATCACTGAAGAAGGCTTTCTTATCTCTTCCTGCTATTCTTTGGAACTCTGCATTCAGATGTTTATATCTTTCCTTTTCTCCTTTGCTTTTCGCTTCTCTTCTTTTCACAGCTATTTGTAAGGCCTCCCCAGACAGCCATTTTGCTTTTTTGCATTTCTTTTCCATGGGGATGGTCTTGATCCCTGTCTCCTGTACAATGTCACGAACCTCATTCCATAGTTCATCAGTCACTCTATCTATCAGATCTAGGGCCCTTAAATCTATTTCTCACTTCCACTGTATAATCATAAGGGATTTGATTTAGGTCATACCTGAATGGTCTAGTGGTTTTCCCTACTTTGTTCAATTTAAGTCTGAATTTGGCAATAAGGAATTCATGGTCTGAGCCACAGTCAGCTCCTGGTCTTGTTTTTGCTGACTGTATAGAGCTTCTCCATCTTTGGCTGCAAAGAATATAATCAATCTGATTTCAGTGTTGACCATCTGGTGATGTCCATGTATAGAGTCTTCTCTTGTGTTGTTGGAAGAGGGTGTTTGTTATGACCAGTGCATTTTCTTGGCAAAATTCTATTAGTCTTTGCCCTGCTTCACTCTGTACTCCAAGGCCAAATTTGCCTGTCACTCCAGGTATTTCTTGACTTCCTACTTTTGCATTCCAGTCCCCTATAATGAAAAGGACATCTTTTTTGGGTGTTGGTTCTAAAAGGTCTTGTAGGTCTTCATAGAACCGTTCAACTTCAGCTTCTTCAGCGTTACTGATTGGGGCATAGACTTGATATTGAATGGTTTGCCTTGGAAACGAACAGAGGTCATTCTGTCGTTTTTTAGATTGCATCCAAGTACTGCATTTCAGACTCTTTTGTTGACCATGAGGGCTACTCCATTTCTTCTGAGGGATTCCTGCCCGCAGTAGTAGATATAATGGTCATCTGAGTTAAATTCACCTATTCCAGTCCATTTCAGTTCGCTGATTCCTAAAATGTCGACATTCACTCTTGGCCATCTCTTGTTTGACCACTTCTAATTTGCCTTGATTCATGGACCTGACATTCCAGGTTCCTATGCAATATTGCTCTTTACAGCATCAGACCTTGCTTCTATCACCAGTCACATCCACAGCTGGGTATTCTTTTTGCTTTGGCTCCATCCCTTCATTCTTTCTGGAGTTATTTCTCCACTGATCTCCAGTAGCATATTGGGCACCTACTGACCTGGGGAGTTTCTCTTTCAGTATCCTATAATTTTGCCTTTTCATACTGTTCATGGGGTTCTCAAGGCAAGAATACTGAAGTGGTTTGCCATTCCCTTCTCCAGTGGACCACATTCTGTCAGATCTCTCCACCATGACCCGCCCATCTTGGGTTGCCCCACAGGCATGTCTTAGTTTCATTGAGTTAGACAAGACTGTGGTCCTAGTGTGATTAGATTGACTAGTTTTCTGTGAGTATGGTTTCAGTGTGTTTGCCCTCTGATGCCCTCTTGCAACACCTGCCGTCTTACTTGGGTTTCTCTTACCTTGGGCGTGGGGTATCTCTTCACGGCTGCTCCAGCAAAGCGCAGCCATTGCTCCTTACCTTGGATGAGGGCTATCTCCTCACCGCCGTCCTTCCTGACCTTCAATGTGGGATAGCTCCTCTAGGCCCTCCTGCGCCCAGGCAGCCACGGCTCCTTGGACGTGGGGTTGGTCCTCCTGGCCACCGCCCCTGGCCTCCGGCGTGGGGTAGCTCCTCCTGGCCGCTGCCCCTGGCCTCGGACGCTGGGTATCTCCTCTCGGCAGCCCCCCGCCCCCGCCTCTCCAGATCTCAGACCCGGGGTAGCTCCTCTCGGCTGTTCCTGCCCGGTCGCAGTGTGGTACCCTCGGCCGCTGCCCCTGACCTCGGACGTGGGGTAACTCTTCTTGGCCGCCGCCCTTCGGGCATGGGGTCCTCCTGGCTTCTGCCCCTGACCTCGGACGTGGGGTGGCTTCTCCTGGCCACTCTTAGCGCGCTGGTGGCAGCCGCCAAAGAGTGACACAATCTGACTTACATTATAATAGAATCACTCTGGCGCCTGTGCAAGAAGCGACTTTAGGCAATTTCAGAACCTTCCAAAAGTTAATTGTTCTGTTATCCTCAGACAGTGATTGGATGACCGTTTCTGATGTCCCTTCTAGGTGACAGATGGAGAGTGGCCCCACACATGAACCCCAGCACTGCTCACAAGCTTTCTTGCCCATCCTCTGCCCTGCTCTCTCCAGCACAGGGTCAGGGTGGGCAAGAGGCACTCTTGCTGCAGGTGCTGGGACCTGTGGACATGACTAGGGTCTTTGGGGTTTTTTATTTTATTTTTTACTGGAGTATAATTGTTTTACAATGTTGTGTTGGTTTCTGCTGTACAACAGTGTAAGTCAGCTATGTGTATACAATAGCCCCTCCCTCTTGAGCCTCCCTCCACACCCCCATCGTACCCCCTAAGAGCGCCAAGCTGAGCTCCCTGTGTTATACAGCAGCTTCCCACTAGCTATCCATTTTACACATGGTAGTGTATATATATGCATTGCCTGGGGCCTTTGAGGGTCACATAGGGCAGCAAAGAGATGGGGGAGAGACCAGGCTTTCTTCGTCCCCACAGTGACCCAGCAGACTTAGTGGCTCCCTCCATCTGGTCACATTTCTTCCAATATAACTGACAAACTGAGTATCTATAAGGAAATTGGGGGCTTAACCCAGACCCTGCACCATGGAGCAAATAGCCCTGTAAAGCCCCCTGCTTTTTCCCCAGCCAGCACTACAAGCTGCCTTTCTCTCTCTCACGCTCATCGGTTCCACTGCATGCTTTTATGGGAGCTCCTAATGGGTTTGGGGAGATGTTGTATTAAGCATGTGGTCTATAGAATAATCCCCTCCCTGCCTATCAGGATCTTCAGAGAAAGAACTGAGAATTCTGAAATTGGAAGACGTGTGAATTCAGACCATTACGTTGGCTCATGAACCCAACTCTGTTGGTAAAGATTTCACCCTTAGAATCAGGACCTACTCCATGTATGTCCCCAGTATTTTCCTTTGGAGGACTCAGTGGCTCTAAGTGAAGAACAAAAGAAAAGGGAACGTGTTTCAGACAAAAGATTTAACTGACTGTAAATATAACATTTAAGATCCTAAAGCAGAGTTGGGAAACTACCCGTTAACTATTTTTGAGTGGTCTGTGAGCACGCATTTGTTGTCATCGTTCCGTCGCTAAGTTGTGTCTGACTCTTTGTGACCCTGCCAGGCTGCAGCCATGAATGGTGATTACATTTTTAAATGGTTGGGAAAGCCCAAAAGAGTACATGTGACTATTTCATGACATGTGAAAATTCTGTGTGAAAATCAAATTTCAGTATCCAAAAATAAAGCTGCCTTGGAATGAAGTCACCTTCATTTTTTCCTGTGTAGTAGTTGTGACAGAGACCTTGTGTTGGCTGCAAAGTCCAAAATATTTACCATCTGGATTTGTAGAATCTGCTGACTCCTCTCACAGAAGACCATTTTATCAGAATGGCTTGCATTTACTCACTGACATATTGGGTTCTTCCTATGTATTTTCCCTATATTTTAACTTGTTTAATCCTCATAGCAATCGTAGGACATGTACTCTTTTTGAAATTGCTTTTTATTGGGATATAGTTGTTTTGCAATGTTGTATTAATTTCAGGTACAGCCAAGTGAATCGGTTATACATACAGATGTATACACTTTTTTTTAGATCTATTCCCATATAGGTCATTAGAGAGTACTACTCTGAGTAGAGTTCCAGATATGTATTCTTATAATACCCATTTTCCCAGTGGCAAAACAGAGGCAGAGAGTTTCCTGTGGTCTGCCACAGATCACTAGCTAGGAAAGGGCAGAACTAGAACTCACACGCAGGCAGTCAGAAGCCTAAGTACATGCTCTTGACCGCTATGTCACACTACCTTTTCTGACCAGCTGCTGCATATCTTTATCCTTATAGACAAAACATTCAGGAGGTAAGGTCCTTAGATGTTCCCGTGCAAGTATCCACATCTCTTCCTGATTATCAGAGCCCAGAGGGACTGATGCTATCTCAGACCCTGGGGAGAACATTCCCTCTGTATTCAATAATACGTATCAGAAGCTGGACCTGGGACTCAGGTGTCTCTGATCTCATCTTCGGTCCCTCCAAGATGGCAGCCTTCTCCACATGTGTGTGGGTACTCTGATGCCTATGTGGGTGTAGCAGGGAACCCAGATGCTCAGGACTAGTGGATCCAAGACCCCAGCAGGTGCATCCCATTAGCCAGGGAGAAGGCCCTGGCTATTTTTCTGTTCACTTTCCTTTATGATGTATTGTAGCATAGGAAATATATTTCTTCACAATTTCCCTTTTGATGAAACGGGGCTCTGGAGGGCTGCATCATTAGCGTTGATAAATACTTTACAATCCTGTCAAGAACAAATGGAAGTGCCTTATGAAAAGAAGAAAAACTGCTTGAGTAATTAAAGAGGCCAGTGGGGTTATATTATTATTTTGAGCAATTATGACCAAAAGTCTTAAGCAGCACTCATATTGAGCTGGATTATTTTTTTTCTTAATAAAATCATCCTTAGCATTGTCAGCTGCAGGCCGATGGTCAAGATGCCTGAGGCAACTTGGCTGAGCTGCAGGCTGCGGGTGCTGGGTCCCAAGTCCCGGGATGTCTTCACGGGCCTGAAAGTCTTGCTCCAGGGCCTGCGCTCGGCAGGTCTTTCCTCTCGCCTTCTGTCTCTTCTGCTCCCACTTTTCCTTTTCTCTTCCAAGGAGGGTTTGCTTCTGGGTTAGTGCTGAGCCTTTTTTGTGTATCCTATATCCCCTGTCATAAAGACTGTCTATTTGAATGATAGCTCCCTGAGATGTGCAAACAGCAGATGTGGACTCAAAGACCAGAGAGACTGAGAAATTTGCCAAAAGCCACACGGCTAGTGAGGAGCGGAGCCTGGACTGGAAGCCACGTCTGTGGGCAGTGATGGGTTTGGGAAGGTGAAGTGCATGGGCTCTGGCTCCACGTGGGCCTGAGTGTGAGTCCCAGCTCTGCCTGGTGATCTTGGGCAAGTCCTTTAATCTCTTTGAATATCAGTTTCCTTATCTGTAAAAGGGGATGATTATGGTACTGACCTCATGGGTGGTTATGAGCATTCGATGAAATCATGTACCCAAAGCCCATGGTGAGTACTTATTAAATGGCAGGCTTTGGCAGGTCATGGTTCCCAAACCGTGCAGCGAGTCTCCCTCGGGGTGCCAAGGTGAAGTCTCTAGGGTGCTGCGCGATATTTAGTTTTCAAAGTAAACATAGCGCCATCTGTTGGACACTGCATGAGCTGCCAGGTCAAGATAGTAGCTGTCACAGTAGATTCAGCTACATTCCTTTTGATGACTTCCCTTCTTTGTGAAGCTGGAGTTTGACAGTCATTTTGATCAAAAGCAAATACCAACAAAATGAGTATGGAACAGGAACTGACTGGTGGAGTCCCAGTGTGAGTTCAAGGTTGGAGGAGCTGTGCAGTGCTCAACAGGCACACACATTCCTTTGATGCACACTTGTGATAATTTAAGAATAATACAAAACTACCATTTTTGCCTTCAAAGTCTGCATATTATTTTTTTCATCTGACTATTGTTTAGAAAATAAATGCTTATTAAGCTTCTGGTTGTAACTACTAAAACTTGTATGGATTTCTTTTGGCGCATAATCACTGCAGATGGTGACTGCAGCCATGAAATTAAAAGAGGCTTACTCCTTGGAAGGAAAGTTATGACCAACCTAGATAGCATATTCAAAAGCAGAGACATTACTTTGCCAACAAAGGTCCATCTAGTCAAGGCTATGGTTTTTCCTGTGGTCATGTATGGATGTGAGAGTTGGACTGTGAAGAAGGCTGAGCGCCGAAGAATTGATGCTTTTGAACTGTGGTGTTGGAGAAGACTCTTGAGAGTCCCTTGGACTGCAAGGAGATCCAACCAGTCCATTCTGAAGGAGATCAGCCCTGGGATTTCTTTGGAAGGAATGATGCTAAAGCTGAAACTCCAGCGCTCTGGCCACCTCATGCGAAGAGTTGACTCATTGGAAAAGACTCTGATGCTGGGAGGGATTGGGGGCAGGAGGAGAAGGGGAGGACAGAGGATGAGATGGCTGGATGGCATCACTGACTCGATAGATGTGAGTCTGGGTGAACTCCGGGAGTTGGTGATAGACAGGGAGGCCTGGCGTGCTGCGATTCATGGGGTCGCAAAGAGTCGGACATGACTGAGTGACTGAACTGAACTGAACTGATGGGTGCCATGAAAAAAATTACCAAGACTTTAAGAGTGCCAGGAACTGAGAAAATTTGGCAACTCTGCCCTAAGGCACATCCAGTGGCTTCCCAGTGTCCTTTGTGAATTAATTTTCTCAGTATTTTCTGAATGAGCAGAGAAATGGAAGCATACCTTCTTGCCTTACTATGTTCAAGGAGGAGTGGAAGAGTGACTGTGAGATTTGGGAAAAAGCTGCAGCCCTCTCTTTCAAAATGTAGCTCCAAACAGCCCCACGGGGGTTCAGAGTTGAAAGACCACTTTCTGGGAAGACAAGCAACCTGAGTATTTAACACTTGCTGTTAAGATTTTTTCTCAAGATCCGCTGCCACACATCAGCTCTGATTTCAGCCCCAGGCTTTCCGTCAAGGGCCTTTCCACCCCGCTGCACTGGGCATGGGTGACTAAGCAGTTGAAGTGATTCCTGATTGGCTGGTGCATGTTCCCAGCAGCCTTTGCTCTGGTTAAGATGAAAAAGCAAGATGAGACATGTCCCAGAGAAGCTTTGCTGATGCCAAGAAAATGGTGTTTGTTTCAGATACACAACCCTGAGTTTGAACTCGGTGAAATGGAGACTGAGGAGGTCTTTCCCACTCCACTGCTTTGCTGGGTTGATTTTCAAATCTGCCAGCCACCTCTGCAGCACCTGATCTATCATTGCTTTAATGACTGCAGAAAAGCAGCCACACGACAGCAGGTGGAACCTTGCAGCCTTCCAGGTCGGCTCAGTGCTCCTTGTGAGATGTCCAAATGACCCTTCTTGCAAGAATGCACGAGTATTTTGGGAGATTCAGCATAGGAGCACTTCTCCAAGCCTTGGGGCAGGAGGGTCCCATGTTTTCCCAGGACCTATTTGACAAAATTAAAAGATGCTTGCTCCTTGGTAGAAAAGCTATGACAAACCTAGACAGCGTATTAAAAAGCAGAGGTATCACTTTGCCAACAAAGGTCTGTGTAGTTAAAGCTGGGATTTTTCCAGTAGTCCATGTATGGATGTGAGAGTTGGACCATAAAGAAAGCTGAGCACTGAAGAATTGATGCTTTCAAACTGTGGTGCTGGAGAAGACTCTTGAGAGTCCTTTAAACAGCAAAGAGATCAAACCAGTCAATCCTAAAGGAAATCAACCTGTATATTCAATGGAAGGACTGATGCTGAAGCTGAAGCTCCAGTACTTTGGCTACCTGATGTGAAGAGCCAACTCATTAGAAAAGACCCTGATGCTGAGAAAGATTGAAGGCAGGAGGAGAAGGGAACGACAGAGGATGAGATGGTTGGATGGCATCACTGACTCAATGGACATGAATTTGAGCAAATTCGAGGAGATAGTGAAGGACAGGGAAGCCTGGCGTGCTGCAGTCTATGGGGTCACAAAGAGTCGGACATGACTTAGAGACTCAACAACAACAAATTTGATGTTCGTGGTGGGGTCTCAGGGGAAACAGTAGCCTGAGATATCAGAGCTGTGTTTAACAACCTCTCTGGGGGCCTGACCCCTGCTGATCTCTCCAGATGGGACCTTGTCCTTGCTCACTTTGCAGCCCAAACCCCGCTGGTCCAGACCATTCTCTGTCCCCAGCACGCAGAGGGCCATGTGCAGCTTCTGCCTTGGTTCTGCTGTTCCCTCTGCCCAGAGTGCCCTTCCTCTCAACACCTGCTCAACTCAAGCATTCCCTCCTCTCAGGGGAGCACTTTAGAATCACAGTCAGAATATTCGAGTTCAAGTCCTAACCTCACCCCTTACTAATCCCTCCGGCCTTTCTCAACTTCCTCACCTCTTTGTTGTTCAGTTGCTCAGTTGTGTCCAACTCTGCAACCCCATGGACTGCAGCAGGCCAGGCTTCCCTGTCCTTCACTTTCTCCCGGAGTTTGCTCAAATTCATGTTCATTGAGATAGTGATGCCATCCAATCATCTCATCCTCTGTCGCCCTCTTCTCCTCTTGCCTTCAGTGTTTTCCAGCACGTCAGGGTCTTTTCCAGTGAGTCAGCTCTTCGCATCAGTTGGTCAAAGTATTGGAGATTCAGCTTCAGCATCCATCCTTCCAGTGAATATTCAGGATTGATTTCCTTTAGTATTGATTGGTTTGATCTCCTTGCTATCCAGGGACTCTCAAGAATCTTCTTCACCATCAAGGTTCTAAGTCGTCACTTCTTTGGCACGATACTGTAAAGCAATTATCCTTCAATTAAAAAGAAATGTAATTAACAATAATTATTTATTTCTATATTGTTAGTTGTGGCTGTGTGAGTCTTCACTGCTGCGCGCAGGCTTTCTCTAGTTGCAGCGACTGGGGGCTACTCTTTGTTGCGGTGCACAAGCTGCTCGTTGCAATGACTTCTCTTGCTGCAGAGCACAGGCTGCAGGCACAGAGGCTTCAGTGGTTGCAGCACGTGGGCTCAGTAGTTGTGGTGCACTGGCTTAGTTGTTCTGCATCATGTGGAATCTTCCTGAACCGGGGATTAAACCTGTGTCCCCGGCATTGGCAGGCTGACTCTTACCCACTGTACCACCAGGGATGTCCATGCAGCAGTTTCGATGGTCTCCCAGGTGATGGTGATAGGGCTGGCCCAGGGACAGCACTTTGACTGGCAAAGGCTTATCTCATTGCAGTGCATGCTGGGGGGCATGGGAAGTGCTGAGGACGTGCCAGGTGCATGCCCACCAGCGGTAGCTCTCATTGTGTGTGATGGGCGGCTTCCAGAGTATGCCCACCCTCCTTCCGGGCAACCTGGCCAGGCTGTGTGTCCAGAGCATCTCCCTGTCTGGGGTTAGATGCCCCACTACTGCCTTCTGCCTCTTCTCTCTACACCACCATGCCGTTCTGTTGGGTTCCCCAATTTCCATGTAGGTCATAAAGTTCCTGAGGCCTGAAACATCAAAAAAGTAGTAGGTGTGAAGATGCACATCTCAGCTTTTATGATGTGGAACAGGTCATGCTGGTGTCTGCAGAGAGGCACTTATTTTTTAAGCGAACACAGGAGAGGAATGGGATTTACTTCTGGCCAGCCCCACAGTGGTTTTCCCCACATTGAGTGCTTGGGCTGGACCCCAAGGCCACCCACTGACCACAAGGCCCAGGTATTAAAGCTTTCAAAGCAGCCAGTCTCTGAGATAACACGCCAAACCCCAGCACACCTCATGACCCATTTGCGCATGGCGGGCCCCCAGATCGAGATCCAAATACCCAAACATCAGCCGGCTGCTGCAGGGAGAAGCAGCGGGAGACGGGCAAGCTACTTATCAGACGTTTTCCATTATCCCTACCACCTGTTCCGGATTTCCAAAGCAGCACACTGGGTAACAGCCACTTTTGCACTAAAAAAGGAGAAATGGCAATGATTTTAAGAGCAAGCTTCTTCTCTCATTCTGGGTTTGATACATTGTAAAGGGAACTCACTGTGAAATAACCACTTGCTGTTCCAGGCACTTTGTGATTTGTAAGCCTCGAGCTTGAGTCTGAGGCTGGCCGTGGTCTCCACCTGTGGCCTCAGAAAGAGAAAAGCACCAGGTGGGGGTGGGGACGTGGCAACCCTGCAGGTAGATGAATCTCCCCTCCCCCTGACCCGAGGATAAACGTTTTGGAGCATCCAGTGGGAATGCCATCTGGAGACGAGATGGGCCAACTGAAATCCCAAGCCCATCTGCTCATTTGCGGGCAGTGGTTGTTGGCTTTCTTACTTCCAAAGGATAAATGAGGTCAGCATATAACTGGAAATTGTCCACAGGCTCAGGAGAGAAGAAATGGAGTAGAGGGTGTGTGCTTCCTGTGAACCAGTATTCTCAAACTTCTGTGTGCCTAAAACTGCGACAGGGGAGGTACTTTTTTTTTTTTTTTAACTTTTTATTTTGTATTGGAGTATAGCCAAATGGCACCCTACTCCAGGACTGTTGCCTGGAAAATCTCATGGACAGAGGAGCCTGGTGGGCTGCAGTCCATGGGGTCGCTAAGAGTCGGACAGGACTGAGCGACATCACTTTCACTTTTCACTTTCATGCATTGGAGAAGGAAATGGCAACCCACTCCAGTGTTCTTGCCTGGAGAATCCCAGGGACAGGGGAGCCTGGTGGGCTGCCGTCTATGGGGTCGCACAGAGTCGGACACGACTGAAGCGACTTAGCAGCAGCAGCAGCAGCAGGGATTCAGATGGTAAAGAACACGCCTGCAATGCAGGAGACCTGGGTTCCATCCCTGGGTCGGAAAGATCCCCCGGAGAAGGGAATGGCAACCCACTCCAGTATTCTTGCCTGGAGAATGCCATGGACAGAAGAGCCTGGCAGGCTAGAGTCCATGGGATCGAAAAGAGTTGGACTTGACTGAGTAACTAACACTTACTTATAGCTGATTAACAATGTTGTGATAGTTTCAGGTGGACAGCAAAGTGTATATATATATACATGTTTCCATTCTCCCCCAAACTCCCCTCCAGAGGAGGTACTTTTAATATTATATAACCAGGTGGAAAGGTCTCAAATGTAGGAACTAAGCATGAAACTACATTGTACTTCATGTAGTTAAAAAACAAACCCTCCTTTCTTTGCCTAATTGGCATACTTCCAATCATGAAAAAAATAACACCTTTTCTATGAGTTTATCTTTGAAACTATGTAGAAAATATTGAGAATTTTTGAAAGTTTTAGTTGCATTGTTTTGATCAATTTCTCCTATATTCGAATTATTATACAATATAAACAATATTAAGTTGTGATTTGTGATTTTTGTCATTTTATGGAAAATTAGCCTATTAAAATAAATCCATTTAAAAATTTAAAGACTATATATAAGTATATAGATTCCTGGGGACTTGCTTGACGGTCCAGTGGTTGACTCTGTGCTTCCACTGCAGAGGGCACAGGTTCAAGCCCTGGTTGGGGAACTAAGATCCCTGAAGCCGTGCAGCACAGCCAAAAAGAAAATGATCCTTACAGATGCCTGGGCCCCTGGCCTGGTGGGCTGGGGTGGGGCTCAGGAGCGTATATTTTTAACAAGCTCCCCAGGTAGTTTTGGTGCTTGCTCTGGTGTTCAGCTCAGGATGGTCAAGGAAGAAGGGTGATATATTCACTCCCATGGTCTGAGATACATTTTCCAGAACAGATTGAGGCTGCAGAATCGGAGGAGACGTGGCTGTAGCTCCATGTCATTCATTCATTCACTCCATAAATGTTTCTCAAACACCAACAGTGCGCCAGCTGCCGTTCCAAGTGCTGAGGATGTGGTGAACAAGGCAGAACAAGATCTTGACTTCAAAGAGCTGACGTTACTACGGAAGAGCTCAACAGTGTGGAAGGTCACTGAGGACATGGGTGTATTGAGCACATTTGTAGGCAAGAAGGCGGTGAGCGCTAGGGAGGGGGAAACCTTGAAGGCAGGGAGGGTGGGGGAAGCAAAAGTTGCAACTTCAAGTTGGGAGTTTCTGGGATAGTCTCACTGAGGAAGTGCTATTTAAGCAGCGACTTGGAGGTGACAGGTGGGAGGGCTGTGGCTGTGTGGATGTCTGAGGTAAAGCACAGAGACCCTGAGACCTCAGGGCTCTCCAGCATGGTGTTGGGGTGTTGTAGGTATTGGAGGAATAATGGGGAACACAGGAGAGTCACTGAAAGAGCAGGGAGCACGGCAGGGTGATGGCAAGTCCAATATGGCCGAGGCAAGTCCCAGCATAAACTCCAAATTAATTAATTAATCCAGATTAATGGTTTCCCATTTTACTCTCAAAAGTTCCCAGCCTGGGGATTTCTGTGGTAGCCCAACGTTAGGGTTATGGGTAAGAATCTGCCTTCCAATGCAGGGGATGTGGGTTCGAGCCTTGGTTGGGGAGATAAGATCCCATACGCTGGGGCAAATAAACCCACACACCACAACTAGAAAGCCTGTGTGCCACAATTGCTGAGCCGGTGAGCTCTAGAGCCCACACTCCATAAAAAGGGAAGCCATGTATTTCAACAAAGACCCAGCATAGCCAAGAAACAAAAAAATGCTCAGCCTGAACAATTAACATTATTATCTGTTTACCTGTTTAAAGGCCACTGTAAGGACTTGGACTCTGAGGGAGTTAGGAAATCCTTAGACGGTTGAGCAGAGGAGTGATGTCCTAATCACTGGATTAGGACAGGCTCTGGCTGCTCCATTGAGAACAGACTATAGGGCAGCAAAGGTAGAGGAAAGGAGAACATTTTGGAGGCAGCTGTAACACTCCCACTGGTATGGTAGACAGAACAATGACTCCCCAAAGACATCCATGTCCTAATTCCTGGAGCCTCTGAATATGTTACCTTAAGGTGGTAACATAGATGTTGCCAAGCTGATTAAGGAACTTGAGATGGGAGGATTACCCTGGATTATACAGCTGGGCCTGATGTGGTAACAAGAGGCCTACCAAGAAAGAAGCAGGAGAGTCAGCATCCCAAGAGAGAAGCAGAGGCTGGAGTGATGCACTTTGAAGATGCAGGGAGGGGCCACGAGCAAAGGAATGCAGGCAGCCTCGGAAAGTTGGAAAAAGCAAACAGATTCTTCTCCTCAAGCCTCCAGAAGACCACAGCTTTGCTAACACTTCAATTTTAGCCCATAAACCTGCAGTCCCCAAAATTTTTGGCCCTAGAGACCAGTTTCGTAGAAGACAGTTTTTCCATGGACAGGGCTTGGGGATGGTTTCAGGATGATTTGAGATCATGTTTATTGTGCACTTTATTTCTACTATTATTACATCAATTCCACCTCAGATCAGCAGGCATTAGATCCCAGAGGTTGGTGACCCCTGCCTTACAGAATCCCATCTGGACATCTGACCTATAGAACAATAAAAGGGTGTTCTTTTAAGTCACTAAGTTTATGGTGACTTTCTACAGCACAAGTAGAAGCTAAGTGGCCCATGGCTTGACCAACTAGCCACCTCTACCTCTAACTTTCTGCCCTCCTGCCCTTAGAAGCAAGGGGCTTTGGAAAGAAGGACTTCACTTTTACCCTAACTCTTGGAGAAGTGCCAATAAACTATGGCCCACTGCCTGGTTTTGTAAATAAAGTTTTATTGGCACACAGCCATGCTCATTTGTTTGCATATTGTCTCAGGCTGCTTGCACCCTATAAGAGCAGAGTTGAGTAACTAGACAAACACCATATGGTCCTCAAAGCTGAAAAATATTTACTATCTGGACTTTTACAGAAAGTGTTTGCTGATCCTTGCCCTAGAGGGCCCTTTGTGGCTTATTAACCACCACCTTGCCCCTCTGCCTGTGATGACCTCCCCCACGATGACCCCAGCCTTTCAGAGCTGCTGCACCATCCATAGGTGAGGCCATAGCAGCCACACCTGGCCTAGCGTGACCCTGCTACCCTGGTCATTGAATGAATCAAACTGGGCCACACTTTAGAATTTTGGAACCTAGGTTTCAAAGAGGGAGGGCTTGTGGCTGGAGCTGAGAACAAGCCTTGACATGCGGTTGCTGCTTAGCAGATATTTTTCAAATGGGTGAATCCTTCTGGGAGATGTAGGGTGGGCCTCATCTGCAGAGCGCAGAGAGAACTAAAGAGACCCAGTCTACAGGAACAGAACAAAAAAGCAGATGTGCAGGACAAGCAGAACAGACATCAGCGTGTTCCAAGGGGAGACAGGTTGGGGGAGCAGCTGTTTTGTGAAAGCTTTGTGGGTTCGTTATCTGCTGCTGTGTAAGAAATTGCCACAAACTTCATGATTTAAAAGAGACATTTATGGGGCTTCCATGGTGGTCCAGAGGTTAAGACCTCAAGCTCCCAATGCAGGCAGTGCAGGGAATTAAGAATCCACATGCCATATGGCACAGCCAAAAAAGTAAGACATTTATTATCTCACAGCTTCTGAGGGTCAGAAGTCTGGCCATGGCTAAACTGGGTTCTGTACTCAGGGTGTCCTAAGACTGAAATCAGGGATTCACTGGGGTGTGTGTCTTTCTGGAACTCTAGATCCTCTGTCAGGATCATGCAGTTACTGGCAGAATTCTGTTCTTTGCAGCTGTAGGATTGAGGCCCTGTTCTTTTGATGGCTGTTTGCCAGAGGCTGCTCTTCGCACCTAGATGCTGCCTGAAGTTCCTTGCCATATGGCCCCCCTCTCTGGGTCCTCTCAGGCTTCTAGACTCTTAGGAAGGGCCTAGATCCTTTTGAGGGCTCACCTAATCTGGTCAAGCCCACCTGGATCCTCTCCCATCAATGAACTCAGAATCAGCTGACTGTACCCTAATCATGGAAGTGAAGTCCCATCTCGTGTGCAGGTTCTGCCTGGACTCAAGGGAGTGGATTACACAGGGCATATACACCAGGGAGGGGCCCCACAGGTGGCTCAGTGGTAAAGAATCCACCTACCAATGCAGGTTTGATCAGGGGTTCGGGATGATCTGCTGGAGAAGGAAATGGCCACCCACTCTAGTATTCTTGCCTGGGAAATCCCATGGATGGAGGAGCCTGGTGGGCTACTGTCCAAGGGGTCGCAATGAGTTGGACACGACTGAGCACATTTGCAAGCACTCCAGGGAAGGGGACCTCAGGGCCAGCCTCCATCCTTGGTTCCGGCTTGATTTCTGGCTTCTAGTGCTCGAATGGCAGGAGCTAGCCTTCTCTCCCTTGAGGCCCACAAAATGGACACAGCTCCGTGTGATAAATGACCACTTTGGCTTCAGCTGGCCCCAGTGGACCTCTGTTAGAGAACCTTGGCTGAGACTGTGATGGGATGGGGGTCCCAAAGACACTGCCTCAATTTTAGCCTCACTTGCCTGTGGTGTGCAGGAACCTTCCCTCCCCAAGAGCCATGGGAAAGGAAGCGATCAGACAAAAGTGCTTTCTAAGCCGCCCGTGGGCTATGGCCCAGATGACACCACGCTGCCGTGAACCCTGGCTGCTGCCCCGGCGCACTCAGTCTTAATGTATTGACGTTGGCAGCCTTTGTATATCTTGTCATGCCAATAGGGTAATTGAAATGGAATTGTCTCCAAGCATCCAATTAATCAACAAATAAATCATAAACCCGAGGCCATTCACTCAGAGCAGCAAAGAGGCTTCTTCCTGGCTTCCTGACCACTGGAGTTGATTAAACCTAGTTAGACTTTATGTACATCATCTAGCAAGCTTTAGGAGAAGAGAAGGAAGGTGGGGTGGGTGGGGAGAAGAGAAGGAAGGTGGTGATTTCTACAGCATTTGCTGAAGCCTCAGGAACTGTGCTTTCTATAATGACACCTTATTCTTCCCTCAAGAGGTTTATGGACCGAATTTCATTTACAAAAACGTCCTTGCAAAGTAGGGACTATGATGCACATTTTACAAAGGAGGATGTCAAGCCCCAGAGAGGTTGAGCAAATTGCCATAGGTCACACAGCAAGTAGAGGGTGGAATCTGGGTTCAAAACTAGGCTTATCTAGCTTTAAGAGCTATGTTCTTTGCACTCCATGTTGTGCCAGAAATGTGATCTAATTAAGAAATAGTTTCAACTGTGGAGCCAAATTTGAAGAAGAGAATTGTGCAAAATGAGAAAATATTCGAATGGCTGTCCTCCACTGTCACTTCTATAGCTTAGCCTTTGTAAAAATTAATTATTTATATGGCCGCTGCACTCAGGATCTCTTTGCATCTTGCAAGATCTTTCACTGCAGCACATGGACTCGCTAGTTATGGTGCACAGGCTCAGTTGTTCTGTGGCATTTGGGATCTTAATTCCCTGACCAGGGATTGAACCCATGTCCCCTGCATTGCAAGGTGGATTCTTAACCACTGGACCACCAGGGAAGTCCCTAACTCAGCCTTTTTAGGTGCTGATGTCAGCAGTGAAAGTGAGAGGGAGCATTGTCTGGTGGATTTTCATTCTTTGGAAGAACATTCTCGTGTTCCTAGGATAACTCGTCACTTCTTAAAAGCCCTTGAATTCCCAAAACCCTTGCATAAGCCAGAGCATTCCCTCCCCTTTGGATAGGTGGGGAAGCTCTCACACTTGGCTCACAAAGTAGAGGATATAGTGTTTTCATCTTAGGAGCTCTGAAAACTTTCTGAATGATGGACTGTCTTCACACCCCAGTTCCCTCTTTTTTCACCATTGTTGGAAGTTCAAATCAAGAGGGTAAATTGATCCACGGGCAAATCAGCTGAACTAAAGGCACAGGGCATTCAAAAGAGCAGGAAAAACTGCAGTGGCCACTAAACTTTGCCTCAGAACACATGCAGATGCTGGGAGGGATTCCTGTGCCCACTCCAGGAAGGCTTGCGTCTGCTGTGGGGATTCTATGAGCAGCTACTGCTGCTGCTGCTAAGTCGCTTCAGTCCTGTCCAACTCTGTGCGACCCCATAGACAGCAGCCCACTAGGCCCTGCCGTCCCTGGGATTCTCCAGGCAAGAACACTGGAGTGGGTTGCCATTTCCTCCTCCAATGCATGAAAGTGAAAAGTGAAAGTGAAGTTGCTCAGTCATGTCCAACTCTTAGTGACCCCATGGACTGCAGCCCACCAGGGAATGTGGGATTTTCCAGGCAAGAGTACTGGAGTGGGGTGCCATTGCCTTCTCCTCTATGAGCAGACAGGAGGCTTATTCTCATGGTTCCAAGAGAACCTGTCCAGTTCTTCTGGAGGCAGTGTAACCCTGTATGCTTTTAGTTGGTAGAGGGGAGGTGAGATGCTGTTTACTGAGCAGTTTGCTGTGCAGTGATAACGGGTACAGAAACCAGCCTTTTCTTGGAGGATGCACCGAGACACATCTGCAGTAAGTAGGAGAGCATATGCCCTGCAAGGCTGAGTTTTTGTTGGTCAGAACCAGGCTGGGCGTGCTGGAGTTATGGTGAATACCCAGCAGCCCCCAGTGGCAAATTGGTCCCTCCCCAGGGAGCTGTGGCTTCAGAAATCCTTGCAGCTCTGAGTACTAACCAATGGAGTGGTGGATAATAGCATTAAAGATGCTGGGCTGTGTGGAGAGCTGCAATCCTCGGCACACGGACAGTATTCCTAGGCCAGAGGCCTTCAAGCTGATGTGCAGAGCATTGCTGGAGAGAGAGGGAGGGGTTGACAGGCCCCTGTCAGCCAGGGCCATGCACACTCCTTCACCAACTTCCCTCCAGTTCCTCTTCATCCTTGCCTTCTCTCCATAACGCCAATGTACGCTTCTCTTCTCTAGATGATTATCACTTCCAACTGTCTCTTGCCAAAAGCCTCCCCCAGCCCAATTCCATCCTACCCTTCACCTGAAGGGAAAAAAAATGAACCTGATTATATCACTCCTTTAAACCCCTTGATAGCTTGGTCTAGGGCTTCTCTGGGGACTCAGATGGTAAAGAATCTTCCTGCAATGCCAGAGACCCAGGTTTGATCCCTGGGTTGGGATGATCCCCTGGAGGAGGGCATGCCAATCCACTCCAGTAATCTTGCCTGGAGAATCCCCATGGACAGAGGAACCTGGTGGGTTACAGTCCCTGAGGTCTCAAAGAGTCAGACATGACTGAGTGACTAACATGCAACACACACACATAGCGTGGTCCGGGCTCTGCAGACCTCCCCACCTCAGCTGCCAGCCCCGCCTGCCTTAGGCTTTACGTGCTGTCCTGTGGAGCCACACCCCAGGTTGTGCTTGACTCTTTCTCCTTCATTTGCCTGGAATTCGCTTAGTTCACCTTCCTTCCAACCCCCAGAGTCCACCTTACTGGACTCTGTGGGCTCTGGTCACTACATGTAGGACAAATGGAGCGCTTGGGAGTTCACTGGTGTCACGTCCTGGTGTGGTGGTCCTGCTCTCTGTTTACAGCCCCGGAGATCACAGAGGGGGCTCTGTGGATGGCGCCCTTAGTGTCAGAGAAGTCTTCTTTGAGGGGTGCACACGCCCACGCAGCTGGAGCAGAACCGTGCCCTGCACGTCCTGCTTTACGTTCCTGTCTGCTGGCTGAGCACTTGTCACATGACGCTGGTCATTGTTGTTCGGTTGCTCATGTCCAGCTCTCTGTGACCCCGTGAACTGCAGCATGCCAGGCTTCCCTGTCTTTCACTATCTCCCAGAGTTTGCTCAAACTCATGTCCATTGAGTTGGTGATGCCATCCAACCATCTCATCCTCTGTCGTCCCCTTTTCCTCCTGCCTTCAGTCTTTCCCATCATCAGGGTCTTTTCTAATGAGTTAGCTCTTCACATCAGGTGGCCAAAGTATTGGAGCTTCAGCTTCAGCATCAGTCCTTCCAATGCATATTCACGATTGATTTTCTTTAGGATTAGCTGGTTTGATCTCCTTGCAGTCCAAGGGACTCTCAAGAGTCTTCTCCAACACCACAGTTTGGAAGCATCAGTTCTTCGGTGCTCAGCCTTCTTTACGGTCCAATTCTCATATCCATACATGGCTACTGGGTAAAACCATAGCTTTGACTATACAGACCTTCATTGGCAAAGTAATGTCTCTGCTTTTTAATACACTGTCTAGGTTTGCCATAGCTTTTCTTCCAAGGAGCAAGCATCTTTTAATTTCATGGCTGCAGTCACCATCCACAGTGATTTTGGAGCCCAGAAAAATAAAGACTCACTGTTTCCATTGTTTCCCCATCTATTTGCTATAAAGTGATGGGACCAGATGCCATGATCTTAGTTTTTTTAATGTTGAGTTTTAAGCCAGCTTATTCACTTTCCTCTTTCACTTTCATCAAGAGGTTCTTTAGTTCCTCTTCGCTTTCTGCCATAAGGGTGGTATCATCTGCATATCTGAGGTTATTGATATTTCTCCCGGCAATCTTGATTCCAGCTCACTGTGCTGGAGCTGGTCGTTTATCTGCCTCTACTGTGTCCAGGGCCCATGTATAATTGGTGCTTGATTTTTGAATCAGTGAATGGATGGATAGATGGTAGATACATGTGTGGGTAGATGAATGAGTAGATAGATGGGTGGGTGGGTTGATGGATGGACAGGTGGGTGGATGGATGGATGGGTAAGTGGATGAATGGGTGGGTGGGTGGATGGGTGGATGGATAGATGGGTAGATGGGAGGATGGATGAATGGGTAGGTGGATGGCTGGATGGGTGGGTGGACGGATGGGTGGGTGAATGGATGGATGGATGGATGGATGGATGGATGGATGGATGGGATTGCCTTACCCACTCCATGGGCTAGTTCAGGATGCAGATCCTATCTTGATCACCTTCACCTCCCTAGCACTCAGAACAGTGCCTGAATCACATAACTGCTCAATAAATGTCAGAGGAAAGGATGCTGGAGAAGGGGTGGATCAACAACACTGGTCCCCACAATTACCTCAGGCCAGGCAAGTCCCATGGGCATTTGGGGACCCAGAGACCTACAATGTTTTCTTAGGTTGTTGCCTTGTAGTGTTCTAAGAATTCTGGAACCTTCTCCCGCATCTTGTGAAAGAGAAGGTCCCGCAGAATCTCCCACCAGTTTAGAGAACTGAGACAATAACAATGTGCATGGTGAAAGTGATAGATAGTTTCTTTAGGGTTTTTTTATTTTTGAACCCGTGGGGTTTTGTTTTCTCTTAAAAGATGCTGAACTACTCACTGAACTTCCATGAAGAGAAATCAGAGGGTAGCTTCCTGTTCCTCACCCAGGATCAACTTTCCAAAATGGCCCTTTGAGATTAAAAACTCTTTCAAGGCAAATGAAACAACCTGGATAAACTTAGGTATGCTGCTTCTGCTAAGTCACTTCTGTCGTGTCCGACTCTGTGTGACCCCAGAGACGGCAGCCCACCAGGCTCCCCCATCCCTGGGATTCTCCAGGCAAGAACACTGAAGTGGGTTGCCATTTCCTTCTCCAATGCATGAAAGTGAAAAGTGAAAGTGAAGTCGCTCAGTCGTGTCCAACTCCTAGCAACCCCATGGACTGCAGCCTACCAGGCTCCTCTGCCCATGGGATTTTCTAGGCAAGAGTACTGGAGTGGGGTGCCATTGCCTTCTCCTAAACTTAGGTGTAGTGGCATGTTTTATGAGAAACTGATGAGGAACCCTGAAATATATTTAAATCTTGCTCTTTGAGCCGGAATGCAAATAGTGCCTTTCCATTAACTAACTCAGGGTTGCCTCTCTACTGCGTGTGTGTGTGTTTTGGAGTTTTGTAGGAGTATTCTTAGAATTTTCCTTGTTGGAAGGCTCACTTACCTCCTTGATGCTCCGAGATAACTATGTAGAAATACAGAACCATCCCCAGATTCCTCACACTTGGAAAGAACCTAATTCAGGCCGCATTTCCCTCCAGCATTCATAGAACAGGATAAACAAAGGGACAAACCCATTAGCGGGGTTCTTTCCACCACTGATGTGTCCGTTCCACGAAGTACCTCGTCTGTCCTGTTCACTGCTCATCCCCAGCGTCTTGAACTGTGCCTACAACAGACAAGATGCTGAATAAATGTTTGTGAACAAGCTGCAAGCTGCTAGATTATAGGTTCTGGGATGGCAGGGACCACGTTCTTGCCCATTTTATGCATGAGTTTGTTTCTACCACAGTCACAGAATAGAAGCTCATTCATTCACTGAGCAGCTACCGTGTGCCAGAGATTACTCAGGACCCTGGAGGAGCATTTGTTGAATTAACTGGTGCATCCAAGCATACATGATTGAATGGATGAAGAAACAAATGCATGAAAAAAAAAAAACAAACACAATGAACCATCCGTCCACCTGCCAATAACCAATTTCATCTCCCTTTGTTCCAGTTCTGGAGTGCTAAGCCTAGAGAGTTCTCCGCCTGTACTGCTTCCCCCTTACTTTGCTCTCCCCGATGAACCTTCCCCACCTCGGCCCACCAAAGCGTCCAGGAAGTGTCAATTCAGATAACATTTGTTTGAATCACCCCATCTGTTGTAAAGTGAACTGTCTTGCCTTTGAATCGCTCTGTCCCCTTTTCTCTCAGCAGCTGAGCACAGTTCAAGAACCATTTGCTGAGCCCCTCCTATGGCCGCCATGGGGGCAGGAACCAGGGATGCAGGGATAGCAAAGAGCCAGTCTCCACCCTAGGAGGCACTGGTGTTCAGCATGCATCCCGCCTGCCTGGATTGTGAAAGCACCGTGGTTCTGAGACAGAGATCCCTCCTTTGGAAACACACAGAGTACCCAGAGCTGAGTCTGATCAAACAGGTGCCCCACACGCACTCAGCGGTTGCACATGTGAGGCGTGTGGCCTTGGAAGTCTTTGCTTTAGTGGATTTGAAATGAGGAGCGGGGAGGAGCAAGCTGAAGGATGCTATGGCGGGGCAAGGAAAGTGCTTCTCAGACGGGGACTCAGGAGATGGGGCTAGGGGTTACCGTCAGGTGGCACCAAGGTTGCCTCCATGAACAGGTGTCCTCACGGGTAGTAAAAGGCCATTGCAGCAAGGAGATTTTGATAGCAACCCAGATGATTTCTGGGCTTGGTTAACCAAAGCAAAACAGAATGAAACCTTACTCCGTTCTCAGACCTAAGGAAGTGTAGGAGGCCACTAGCATCCGTGGTCTGTCTCCACGGTGCCCAGTCCTGCTGTCCTTCCTGTTGCTTTGTTTTCATGTCCCCCAGGTCCTCTCTACCTGGTGCTGCTCCTGGTTTTCTTGAACAACTTGAGCACCAGTGATGGAAAGAGGCACCGATGTAACTCAAGCAGTAGGATATCACCAGCACCCAGAGGCAGTCCCAGCCCCTCCTGTCCCCAAGGTAGCCACAGTCCAGACTTCCAGCACCAGCGGACATACAGCTGCTGGGGTGGTCTGGCCGGAAGCCGAGCTCCTGTCCACCCGTGGGCTGTGGTACACTGTTGTTGTTGTTCAGTCACTAAGTCACGTCCTACTCTTTGCAACCCCACGGACTGCAGCACGCCGGGCTCCTCTGTCCTCCACTGTCTCCTGGAGTTTGCTCCGATTCATGTTCATTGAGTCGGTGATGCTATCTAACCCATTATCACAGACTAATCTCATCGTTAAAACCTCCAATGATGAGGCAAATGAATCAAACTACCTCATGTCCTAACCAAAAGCTTTGGCCAGAAACCCAGACAGACCCTGCTTCAACCCTGCCCCTTGGACCTGAGCACCCAATGCCAAGACCAGCCTGGCAGCCCAATGGGCTTCTCTCATCAAAGAAGAAAAACACATTCTTCCTTTAACAAAAGGGCTTCTCCACAACTGTTTTGAGATGATAAGCAGCTCAGAATAGATAGGATTGATAGTACAGTAAGGTAAATAAAGGGTCCCCCAGAACAATAGCAGAGCCTTTTTTTTTTTCTTTGCTGCTAGCAAAGCCAAGAGAAATTAGCACTGTGAGAATGCAGGGAAGTGATTGCTGCTCCAACAACTCTCTAATTAACAGTTACTAATGTCATAATAAAATCGAAAGGAGGCTTTTCTCATCTCACCGTCGAGTGACTGCTTGGGATGGTACCTAGCTCAGCGCGGACAGCCTCTGCTTCTCAGGTCAGAAACTTGGCAGGGGTTCTTCTCTGTGATGCTCTAGCTTGGACTGGGCAAGTGTGTTAGTTGCTCAGTCATGTCCGACTCTTTTGCTATCCCGTGAACTGTACACGCCAGGCTCCTCTGTCCAGGCAAGAAAACTGGAGTGGTTAGCCATTCCCTTCTCCAGGAGATCTTCCAAACCCAGGGATCAAACCTGGATCACCTGCATTGTAGGCAGATTCTTTACCATCTGAGCCATGATCCAAGTGTGCAAGGGGGTTTCTAGTCATCACCAGAATCATTACCACTGATAACGATATTACCAACAGCTCATCCATTGGAGCTTTGTTTAGACCAGGGGTCCGGCAGTCCATGGCCTGTTAGGAACCAGGCCACACAGCAGGAAGTGAGCAGTGGGCTACGGAGCTAAGCTTCATCCGTACTTACAGCTGCTCCCCGATTGCTCACATTACCACCTGAGCGCTGCCTCCTGTCAGATCAGGGCAGCATTAGATTCTCATAGGAGCACAATAAATCTAATGGGTTTGAATCATCTCAAAAACCATCCTTCCCACCCAGTCCATGAAAAACGTGTCTTCCGTGAAGCCAGTCCCTGGTGCTAAGAAGGTTGGGGACCACTGGTTTAGACAAATGCTGTCAAAGACACTGTTTTCTGGACTGCTGTCACTACCCATCCTCATTTGTCACCAGTCAGTCTTCAAGAGGCTGCTCTGTGCATCTCTGAGGACGTCAACGGTCTCTGCCCTCGGGGAGATATAACCCAGCAGAAATGAAATATAACCGGAGTTGGCCATGAAGGAAGAATCTTCTCCTAATTGTGCAGTACAGTTCGTCATGAACTGACTTGGTTTTAAAATGCTATTCTAAAACCCCAAACTAGACTGTAGCATTCAGAATCACCCATGGAGTCCCTGATGGGCCTGTACGCAGGTGTGAGTGTGGGTATTCTGTGACTAACTCATGACACAATAGCCATTTTAAAATATTTATTTAATTAATTTATTTATTTGGCTGCACCAGGTCTTGGTTGCCACACGCAAGATCTTTAGTTGAAACATGCAAACTCTTAGTTTCAGCACATGGGATCTAGTTCGCCATCCAGGGACTGAATCTGGGCCCCCTGCATTGGGAGCTTGGAGTCTTAGCCACTGGACCACCAGAGAAGTCCCACAACCATCATTGTTATGGTCAGTAAAGATAGGTGATTTTCTCTCTCTTTTTTTAATTGAAGTATAGTTGATGTACAATGTTGTGTTACCTACTGCTGCACAGCAGAGTGACTCAGTTACACATTTGTTGTTCTTATTCACTTAGACATGTCCAGCTCTTTTCGACTCCATGGACTGCAGCACGTCAGGCTTCCCTGTTTTTCACCATTTCCCGGAGCTTGCTCAAACTGATGCCCATTGAGTCAGTGATGCCATACACATACATGCGTTTTCATTATGGTTTATCACAGGATATTTTTAAAATTCACTTTATTAAGGACTAGTTGACAGACATCACTGTATATATTTCAAGTGGACAATGTAATGATGGGATCATCTGAACAGTGGCCTTGCTGGGTCATGGGATCATTTTAGGTTTAACTTTGGAGGAACCACCAAAATATTTTCACAGCAGCTGCACCATTTCACGTTCCCGCCGGCAGTGCACAAGTATTCTCATTTCTCCACAATCTCACCAACACTCGCTGTTTTCCATTTGAGGTGGTTTGACAGCCTTCCCAATAGACATGAGGCAGTATTAGGTTGATACTTGCTCCAGCACCAACTGCTTTGAGCTGAGCACTGTCCTCTAAGTTTTCAGCTTGATCGTGTTCCCAGTTTTTCACAGATTTCAACTTTTGTTCTTTCCTCCACTGAACAAAAGGGTGGTGAGATGACCAGGGAGGTACCTTGAGAAGCTCAGCTTTGGGTCGTCCAGTGTTGGCTTAGAGACCAGCCCATCCTCTCATCCCTCTTCCCTGTGACTTGGACACAGTGTATCAGGTTCCACCCAGTTCTTTTTAACCAAGAAAGGCGCCTTTCTTCAGAATCCCCTGGGTTTTCTCCCAGAAAATCGTGTTTTAATATATGAATCTAAGTGAGCCCTCAAGGATACATGAGCAATAAACAAACCACTTTTCTCATCCTTCTGACAGTGTTGGGCTCACAGAAATGTGGGAGGAATGCAGCAGCTCAGGAATGAGCCCTCTTCTGTGGAAAGCAGAAAGTGTTGTGAATATCACATGGTCAGGAGTCCACAGACCTGGGTCCAAGGACTTACTGGCTTTGTAACTTTGGGCAAGTTGATCTTTTTTGTTTTCTTGAAAGTGGGGAGGTTGGTAGGGGTGGGGTCCAGCTGCTCACCACTCAAAAGCCAATAAAGAGGCCAGATTGGTTAAAAGGAAAGTTTGCTTTATTTTGGATGCCAGCAACCAGGGGGAACAGCAGGGAGGACCTCTGTCCAAAAGCCTACTCCAGCCCCTAGACAGTTGAGGGTAAGAGCTTTTATGGAAGGAGGGAGGGGGCTACATGCAGAAACAACACAGTCATCGAGATAGGTCATCAGTGGTCTGATCAGCCTCATCTTGATCATTTTAGCTACGCTTAATCTTCAGTTCCACGGCCGGTTTGTCCCCATTTCCTTGAGGCCAGTTCTCAGAATCGTGGCAGCTTATGTCATGGCTACAGTCTGGTCATCATGTAGTTAACTTCTTCCATCTGGCGGAAGTTTCAGTGTCTACAAGATAGTTCACAGAATATGGCTCAAAATATTATCTATAACCCTTGAAAAGTAACTGAAGCCCTTAACTATGCTTAATATGTGCGTGTGTGCGTGAGTGTGTGTGTGTGTGGTGTGTGTTCAGTCGCTTAGTTGTGTCTCACTTTTTGCGACCCCGTGGACTATATGTAGCCCTCCAGGCTCCTCTGTCCCTGGGATTTCCCAGGCAAGAATACTGGAGATCTCCAAGGGATCTTCCCAACCCCGGGATCGAACCCACTTCTCCCGCATGGCAGGTGGATTCTTTACCACTGCGCCACCTGGGAGTCCCTTTGCTTAATGACTCAACTATCATTATTCAGTTTTCTTAGATTGTTTTCCTTTGTTTCTGCATTTTCTCATTTCTCTGCTTAAAATTATTCTTTGGCTAAACTTTTTCCACAGACAAAAAGCAGGCAGAGGACATCGGGGGAGAAAGACCAAAAGGTCTTGCTCTGTTTCAAGGGGAGTTGTTCACTCCTTTTTTCTGTAATATCTTTGTGCCTCAGTTAGTGATACCTCATTTATAAAATGATGGTAATAATTGGTCCCCCTCATATGGTTGTTGGGAGGATTCGATGAGTGGGAGCGTTGCCTATAAGTCACCTGTAAGTGTGTGACCTAGAGAGCATGTTCCCGATCTGTTAACTCACATTAGTTTTGTTGAGCTTTGTGTCTCTCAGCCTCAATCTCTTCTTCTCTAAAATGGGGGTAATATAAGTTTATGTTTCAAAGGTCAGTGTGTAGCCTAAGGGAGCCAATGCATGTAAAGCTCTTGTCATGGGCTTGGTACAGAGTCACTGCTCAGCAAGCTTGAGTCATGTTGTCACTCCCAGGATTGTCAGTGCTGCCTCCAGGGCCCTGAGATAGGCAGATGTTTATCCTTAGCTCAAAGCACTGTGATGATTTCTTGTTGTTTTGTCACCCAGTCGTGTCCGACTCTCCATGGACTGCAGCACGCTAGGCTTCCCTGTCCTTCACCGTCTCCAAGAACTTGCTCAAACCCATGTCCATTCAGTTGGTGATGCCATCCAACCATCTCATCCCGCCTTCAATCTTTCCCAGCATCAGGGTCTTTTCCAGTGAATCAGTTCTTTGCATCAGGTGGCCAAAGGATTGGAGCTTCATCTTCAGTATCAGTCATTCCAATGAATATTCAGGATTGATTTCCTTTAGGACTGACTGGTTTGATCTCCTTGCAGTCCAAGGGTCTCTCAAGAGTCTTCTCCAATACCACAGTTTGGAAGCATCAGTTCTTCAGTGCTCAGCCTTCTTTATGGTCCAACTCTCACATCTGTACATGACTACTGGAAAAACTACTGGTTGATGATAACCAGCCTCAGTTGATTGAGCCATAGCTGGTGAGGAGGAAGCTTTGCAAGCATCAGAATGGTCTCCTGAATTCTGTAAGAAAAAGAACACTAATTAGTCAAAAGATACATGTTCTCTTCTCTGCTCTGTCTCCAATTTTCTATTCAACCTCATGCAAGGCACTCCAGTCTCTAAGCCTCCATTTCCTGCTATTAAAGGACCTCATCCAAGAGGATACATAAACATGACCACGAGCCATCACTCGCTGTGGCAGACATTCCCTATTGATCCCAGCACTCCTATCCAATGAGACCAGTCTTAACCTCAGAATCCTTCTCAGCACAGTGCTACAGGCAACAACTAACAATCAACTGCCAGTTAATGGGTTGAAACCTATTTGATATTTTCAGGGGAAATTCCAATTCCATTCATAAGCTCTTCTCCGGCACCCCCACTGACATGGGCAGACATGCCCAGATTTCTTTTAAACCTGTCTCGTTAGATATAGCCCCTGAATGTTTCCACTAGGCCAGGTGTCTGAGAACACCCTCAATAGAAAAAGAAGTGCTCTTAAGCCACTCTTACACTTCCTCCAGAAGAGGGCTTCGGCTTGCCACAAGGAGGCTGACTCAAGTCAAGGAATTAATCTTAAGGGGAAGTAATAGACTGATAAGAAGAGGCAGCTACCCCCTGCAGCCTGGATCTTCAGGTTCTGCCACAGGTAATGGAGGGGAGCTGGCTGCAGGGGAGGGGTCCCTATAATTTGTGATGAGGAAGGGAGCATATTACCTCTTGAGTTGGATTTTCTGTGCAGGCACTTCTTCCTTGGTGCTCAGAGACTGTGCCTTCCCACCGAGGCCACCAGCCTGCCGTTTGTGTTGAAGGCTGACAGACAGCTCTGGCTTCTCCACTTCCTGCCCTGAGAGCCTTGGCCAGTTATCAGGGACCGTACATGTAATGAAATGAAACACCAACATACTCACCACCAAGAAGAAAGAAAGGAAGAGTACGTGTTAAAAACTGGTGAAATCTGAGGCATGGCACCAATATCAGTTTCCTGGTTTTGATATTGTATTATGGTTATGAAACCTGGAGGAGGACATGGCCACCCACTCCAGTATTCTTGCCTGGAGAATCCCAAGGACAGAGGAGCCTGGTGGGCTACAGTCCACGCAGTCACAAAGAGTCGGACATGACTGAAGTGACTTAGCACAGGGTTATGAAGATGGTAGAAGCCTTATTATGAATACAAGGGACCTTGCTGTACAACTTTCAACTCTGTGTGAGTATGTCACAATGTCATAGTGAAAGGTTTTTAGAAATAAGATCCTAGAAAATGCATGGAACAAGCTCAAGACCATGCCCATGGGCTGTAACCACAAACAGCATTTTCCCTGCCTGGTTCCCAGTTCAGGGTATTGTTTAAAGAGAGTGGTCACAGCCTTTGCATTTCCAACACCAGAGTCTGAATATCCAAGCCCATCTTTTAGGCCAGTTGTTTACCTGTATTCACAGGAGGAACAAAGTTCTAGCTGTTCCATATTCCAGATGTGAACACTGAGGCCTCAGCCAAAGTAATCCTGTATACCTGGGAAAGCTTATCACTGGGCATATTTTTCTTTTCAAACTCAAATCTGGGAAGTTCAGTAGCTTTCTATTTTAATAATTGCTTCTTTGATTTCTGTACATGACAGTATTTCTTTCGTTTAAAAAAAAAGCCTTCAAAATTCATTTTTGAATTTTGAAAAAGCCTTCCATTTCCTCTGCATAGCCTTGAGAAGCCCAAGGCCTGGAAAGGGTTGATCAATTCACAGACTTGTTAATTACTCTTGTATTGCGGAAGCCTCTAAACCTATTCTAATCTCCCAAAGATGACTTCTATCTGAGCCCATGCTGCTGGGTCAGGTGGCAAGCAGGGTGTCAGCACTTTAGAAAACACACGATTTTAGAGATTTTGTTGGTAGGGTTCTCACATCATGAGACTATACCTGGAAAGAAGCCACAGATTCTGTTCGGTTCACGGCCAGGCCCACCTTAAACCGAGCGGTACCATTTTTGTTCCATGACCATGGTCAGGTCATGTGGGTCTTCATTTATAATATGATCCAAACTTCAGCCTTTTTCCTTCAGAGAGGAAATGTGATGCTTTTTGTGTTTGCTCGTTGGTTTGGATTTTTTAAATAGCTTTATTGCCTTGGGGAAATGATACATGCTCACTGTAAGTTAATTTTACATTTCACCACCCTGCTATAATTACAGTTAATCTCTGGGTCTTTCCGGGCCTCTAAGACACATGTGGATATTATATACACATGTGGATATAATGTATCAGTTCAGTTCAGTCGCTCAGTCATGTCCGACTCTTTGCGACCCCATGAATTACAGCACACCAGGCCTCCCTGTCCATCATCAACTCCCGGAGTTCACTCAAACTCATGTCCATCGAGTCAGTGATGCCATCCAGCCATCTCATCCTCTGTCGTCCCCTTCTCCTCCTGCCCCCAATCCCTCCCAGCATCAGAGTCTTTTCCAATGAGTCAACTCTTCGCATGAGGTGGCCAAAGTATTGGAGTTTCAGCTTTAGCATCAGTCCTTCCAAAGAACACCCAGGGCTGATCTCCTTTAGAATAGATTGGTTGGATCTCCTTGCAGTCCAAGGGACTCTCAAGACTCTTCTCCAACACCACAGTTCAAAAGCATCAATTCTTCGGCGCTCAGCTTTCTTCACAGTCCAACTCTCACATCCATACATGACCACAGGAAAAACCATAGCCTTGACTAGATGGACCTTTGTTGGCAAAGTAATGTCTCTGCTTTTGAATATGCTATCTAGGTTGGTCATAACTTTCCTATATTGCATTAATGTATACATGCATACCTTTCAGAAACATGTCTTGTAATTTGCATTGTTAGAGACATGTCCATTCTTTTCTGTATGATCAGTGAATTCTAACCTTTTTATTTCATCACCATCTTATTTACAGCTGACACACTGTAGCACTGTTGTGCTCAGCACTATTCCCAGAACGTCTCACATCATCTCATTTAACCCTATAAAATGAGTACTGTCTCCATTTTTAGCAGAGAATATTGCAACACAGAGATGGTATGAGATTTACCCAGGGTCACACAGCCAGGGCAGGGACTTGAGTCCAGCAGTCTGCTGCTAGAATCTATGCTCTTAACCACTGGGCTTCGCTGCTGCTCAATCCTGAATCCAGGCATCTTTGAACTCCTCTGGCTCCCATATGGTAAATGCTTGACACACAGAACACCTTCCACTTTCTGTTTCCATGGCAGACATCACTAATGGATCATAGACCCTTTCTTCTTGAGGATCATCGTGAGATATCATGGTTTCCCCAAATCTAACAAAATAAACAATGGCTACCTTTGGGGACTCATCTTCAACAGAGTTTTGTTGCGGCCTAACTGCATTTGGACAACCTAGAGTTAACTAGAGAGGAGGGATGGGCCACAGAGGATCATTTTATCACAGTGTACTTTATGGAAAATGTTGCCAAATAGAGTGCATTAGTGATATCAGTACTTTAAGTTTGTCCAGTGACCACAGCTCAGAGAGCAGCAAACCTTGGTTAATGTCAGTTGCCAAGAGTTTACTGTGAATATCGGTGATTGGAGGGCACCAGGGAGATCCAGGAAGCATGCCTTCAACTAGTGTTCACTCACACAACAAACATATATTAAGCACTTCCTGTTTATGCACAGAGATTGGGTTTATTTTACACGCATATGTGTGTGTTGTTGTGTTCTGTAGCTCAATTGTATCCAACTCTTTGTGAGCCCATGGACTGTAGCCTACCAGGCTCCTCTGTCCATGGGATTTTCCAGGAAAGAATATTGGAGTGGGTTGCCATTTCCTCCTCCAGGGGATCTACCTGACCCAGTGATCGAACCCATGTCTCCTGTGTCTCCTGCACAGGCAGGCAGATTCTTTATTACTGTGCCATCTGGGAAGCCCCAGTCACAAATAATACCAGACAGTGTTAGTGGGGTTGTGTTTGAAGAGGACAAGCTTCTCTCCATCCCCAGTTTGGTTTCAACTGAGAATTAAAGACATGGGAGATAGACAGATGGAGATCACAGTCATTACCAACAGAGCTGAGTGACTGGGAAACCAGAGTTGGGTTTTGGCCAATTCTTCACCCCAGTGGCAGGCTCGGCTGAAGGACCACAGGCCTCTGATTCTCCAGCCATAGTTTCTCTTAGTATTTAACTTTGGCAGAGAATAGACCAGGATGCATATGTCCAGTGGGCAGACAGGCTCTGGGAAGGTGGTTTTTTTCTTCCAAACTGACCAGCCAGACAGGAGTGAGTGAGGGGCAGAGGGGGGCCCTACATATAAGTGCCTGGGGCTCCCTCCATAGGGATACTTGGCCAGAATTTGGGAGTTGCCCTCTAACCGGCCTGTGATAAGTTGGCACAGGCCTTGGGGCTTCAGAGAAGGAAATGGATGTGGGCTTTAGCCACTGGGAAGAGTTCTTGGTGCTGGGCCCCTGACCTGGGCCTGAGAGTTGGGGTGAGTTTGGGCAAACAGGATGGAGGACCAGTACCCTGGGCTTGGATTCAGATGAGGAAGGACAATGATTTATGTGGGATACAGTGAGGAGGCCAGCAGAGGATCATGCTGGGCATAATCAGATATAAGACACAGCCAAGTAAATTGAGCAGGTCTACAAAATTCAAATCCATGAATCCAGATTTTTATATGAGTTCATGTCGGTGGGTGAAGTCTGTGGCTGAAGTTCACACTTCATGACATGTAGGAACTGTTCTTGTGCAGGGAGCAGGAAGTTGTGTTCAGGGGAAAGAGAAGGGGCTTAGAAGTCTGGTAGAGTCTCCTGCATCTCCTGCACTGCAGGCAGATTCTTCACCACTGAGCCACCAGGGAAGCCCAATATAGATTACACACACACCCACACACGCACCCACACATATATGGATTTCCCTGGTGGCAAAGTGGTTAAGAATCTGCCTGCAACTCCTGGGAAATTGTAATCTTCAGAAATAACTAACCTTCGTTAAGAGGGAGATCTCAGAGCAGATGCCCACAGGCTGCAGAAGAGGAAATGAGATGCGGCCTCCAGACAGACCCGCATCATCACCGAGGCTTGCTGCTCTTTTCCTGTTCACAGGGACGTGGGGTGCAGGGAAGTGCCTTCCTGGCCTGGAGCCCCTCCATGTCCGTGCCCTGTGAGGTCCCCTGGCAATGGTGCTTTAATGATCGCTCAAGTGGCATTTAGCTTCTAATCAAGAGCAAGGAGGAAAGCACTGGCCAAGTGGGGTCAACGTTCCGGGGACTTTGCCTGCTTGGGAGGAACCCAGGGAATTATCGGGCACACAAAGCTACCTCTTGGCTGGACAAGAGGCCTGGAAAGCTTCCAGACACCCCACTGGTTAAAGAGGAAGTTGGCTTCATGGCTGACCTTGCTCAGAAATTGTACCAAGGACTGTCCACCTGAACTTGGGAGGCTGTGTCCACTGCGTTTCTGCTGGGCTCAGTGCCTGTTGGTTTCTGCTGCTACATCACGCTATAGCCTAAATGTTCATGTCACCGCAGGATTCATGTGTTGAAGCTGTAGTCTACAATGTGGTAGTATTTGGAGGTGGGGTCTTTGGGAGGTAATTTGGATGAGGTAAGTTTGGATGAGGTTGTGAGCATGGAAGCCTCATGATTGGATTTGTGTCCTCTCTGGCTGCCCTGGCGGCTCAAATGGTAAAGAATCTGCCTGCATTGCAGGAGACCCAGGTTTAATCCCTAGGTTGAGAAGATCCCCTGGAGGAAGAAATGGCTACGCACTCCAGTATTCTTGCCTGGGAAATCCCATGAACAGAGGAGCCTGGTGGGCTACTGTCCATAGGGTCACAAAAGAGTCAGACACAACTCAGTGACTAAACAAGAACAAGGAGAAGAAGACACCTGAGCACGCCCTCATGCTCCGTCCTCTCCCTCTCCCTCCCTTAGCCCTCCTTCCCTCTCCTTCTGTCTCTCTCTACCTCCCTTTCCCTCTCTCTCTCTCTTCTCTTACTCTCTCTGCCTGCCATGTGAGAAAACTAGGAAGAGAGTCCTCACCAGAACCTAACCTCAGGCTTCCAGCCTCCAGAACCAAGAGCAATAACTGTCTGTGGTTTAAAATGACCAGCCTCTGGTCACCTGTCATGGCAGCCTGAACAGACTAAGCCAGGACCCCTCCTCCTCACAACAAGCCCCCCGTCACAAGCCCATGTGAAGTGAAGCACGCGCAGCAGGGAAGTTCGGTGACAGAAGCAGCCTGTCTCAGGTCAGCGCTGAGCTTGAACCTGGCTTTTCTTGACTCTAGAACCCATGTTCTTCAGCACCTGAGTAGACACCCTGCCCTCAGAAGAGCCTGCTGGAGGCTCTTCCTGCCAGTTAGGCATCTTTATTTGTCCCCCACCTCAAGATGGCTTCTGCCTGATTTAGTCTTCATTCCAAGGGCTTCCCTGGTGGCTCAGGGAATCCACCTGCAGTGTAGGAGACACCGGAGACATGGGTTCGATACCTGGGTCTGGAAGATCCCCTGGAGGAGGAAATGGCCACCCACTCCAGTATTCTTGCCAAGAACACAGACAGAGGAGCCTGCTGGGCTGTAGTCCATGGGGTCATAAAAGAGTCAGACACAACTGCGCAACCGAACACATGCACACACGTACACATCAAGGGAAGCAAGTCTGCAGCATTAGGAAAGCCGACTTTGTCTCCGGTTGACCCAGCTTCAGAAGAGCCTCCGCCTGGCCCCAGGGGTCCCCGTTAGTGTGACGATTAATACAGTAGGTTTAGGGGTGAGGTTTTGGACATGACCCTTCTGGTTTCAGACCAAGCGCTCACTGCAGTAGTGCCTGAGAATGTTAATTTCTCATTACCATTCACTGCAGTCAAAGTCAGTTGTGAGCTGACAGTTGGAACAAGCCTCTTCCTGGGCCCAGAGCCCTTCACAGTGCAGCCTCCTTGTGCCCCAACCAGGGGCTGAAATGAAATCAAATCAGCCAGACTTCCTCTCTTCCCTCTCCCCAAATCTGTGCATTGAGAATAGGAGGGGGAAATCTTGCATTTTGAATGTCTTCTTACTAAGGAGTTTGCTGAAAGAATAGTTAATCTCTTTATCATAACTGGCTTGGCCACATTTCAATACTGAAAAGAAAAACAAAAAACAAATAGAACAGAATCTTTTGTATTTCTGCCAGAGGAGGGGGAAGGGATAGGCTTGTCATTTTGCAGACATTTTTGGTCAAGTGTCCTTTGACCTTTTAATCTGTGCATTTGAGGTTTTGGATATTCTGTTGCAAGAGGAAGAAATTGTTTCCCCTTGCTTGTCTGCACAGGGTTGTGAAACTCACTTTTGAATTCCCCTTGCAGAAGCTCAGGAATCTGCAGAGAAAGACTTTCAAGGCTGAGGATGCTGTTCTGGATGACTTACATCTGGAACATCACCTAACCTGGTTCTCCTGTTCCCAAGTGTCCATGGGAAATTAATTGTTACAGTGCATGAGTGTTTCTTTCAGTGTTCACAAACTGTACTTTATGTGCAGAATTATGTGTTACCATAGCCTATAGCTAACTCAATGCCTGTCTGCTCCTGCTTTCTCTGCAGTGTCTCATTTCTGAATGATGACAGAAGAAAGACAAAGCTGACTGCTGAAGCTGGAAGGAAGGATTGAAATATATGGGAATGACCAAAGGAATTTCAATTCAGACTCTAGGTTTGAGTGGCTCTTCCACATAATAGCTGTGTGACCTTGGGTAAATTAACCAACCTCTCTGAGCTTCAGTTTCCTCATCAGTAAAATGACAATGACAAAGTCACCAAGTTTTATGGGCAAAAAAACCCCAAAAAACAGATAAAATTGGTGAAAAGTACATAGTTAATTCTTAAATGTTACATGGTGTTAGTAGTTTATCTAAAGATTTTATTTTATAAAAGTATAGGTGATTTACTGTTAGTCATTTTATTACATGGAGGACAGTGTAGAAAGGAAACCATTGCTTTTTGACTAAGATGAAACTTTGTAATAGTTCGTATCACCCTGACAGTACACAAGGATGTCTCTACAGGCTCAGGGGCTTCCCTGGTGGCTTAGAGGGTAAAGAATCTGCCTGCAATGCAGGAGACCCGGGTTCAATCCCTGGGTTGGAAAGATGCCCTGGAGAAGGAAATGGCAACCCACTCCAGTACTCTTGCCTGGAGAATCCTCTTGGACAAAGGAACCTGGCGGGCTACAGTCCATGGGGTCACAAAGAGTGGGACACGACTGAGCGACTTCACTTTCCTTTCCTTTTTCTACAGGCTCAGGGGTCTCTTGTGATGTCATCTCTTAGGAGTACCTACTACATGTTGAGTAAAGATTAAGAATTCATGTTTCAGCATGTGCTAAGTCACTCCAGTCATGTCCAACTCTTTGCAACCTTAGAACTGTAGCCCGCCCAGGCTCCTCTGGCCATGGGGATTCTCCAGGCAAGAATAATGGAGTGGGTTGCCACGCCCTCTACCAGGGGATCTTCCTAACCCAGGGGTCGAACCTGTGTCTCTTACATCTGCATTGGTAGATGGGTTCTTTACCACTAGTGCTACTTTTACCATCTGAGCCACAAGGGAAGCCATGTTTTAGCAGGTGTGGTCTAATTGTTTATATAATCCCTTGCCACCATGATTTGCTTTCTGTTTTAGAAGGAAGGGAGGAAGCGGGAAGGAAAATATTTGGACAACAGTAACCACATTGCCTTGACTGGAACATGTGGTAACCTGAATTTCTGGTCCCCAGTGTTTGCTTCCTGGAGTGGTATTTCTCATCCACACTGTTGCCATGGCCACATGGTGGGCAGAGTAGACTTCCTGCCCCAGCCCCCACCAACTTTAGACCCTACCATGTGACTTGCTCTAGCCGATGAGCTGTTAGTCAATGTGAGCTAGGCAGAGGCAAGAAATGAACTTGTGCTTTGAATCTGCTTTGTTATACGGTCATCCCCTGGTATCTGAAAGAGATTAGTTCTAGGAGCTCTGCAGATACCAGAATCCACAGATGCTCAAGTGTATAAGATGGTGCAGTGCAGTGGGCCCTTGGGCTTCTCTGGTGGCCCCGTGGTAAAGAATCCACCTGCCAATGCAGGAGACACAAGTTTGATCCCTGGGTCTCCTTGGCCAGTCTTCTGTCCTATTTCCGAATCCTCTCTGCCCATTTACTCCTAGTCCTCAGCAATCTGCCTCCAGCCAGGATCCACAGACACTGTTTTGGGAAAAGGCACCACTGACTCTAATTAGGAGCCCTGGGGACCCTGATGGTGACCCAGCTGACCCTTCCCTCCCTTCCGAGCTCCGAGTGTCTCTGAGTATTCTTGCCTGGGAAATCCCATGGACAGAGGAGCTTAGTGGATCACAGTCAGTGGGGTCACAAAGAGTGGGACACGATTGAGCAACTAAACAACAAGTAGGCCCCTCCGTGTGTATGGATGTGGAACCCTCAGGTGTGGAGGACTGACTCTCTAGTCTCTCCTCCCACAGTCCTCAGGCCTCCATTCTTGGGATGGGCTCGGAAGCAGTAGAAGGAATCAGAACCACTAGGGAGACTGGGGCTTTGAGGATCTGTCTTGGTTTTCAGTTGATGAAAAGGTATAGCCATGTATTGGCTATCCATTTTATTCTAGACAGCAAGTTTTCTCAAGCAGGGTCATTTGAACCCAGAAGTAAATGAAAAAGAGTGTGAGAATGTGACCATGAGAGCAAGTAGAGAGGGGCGGGGGTCCACACAGACTTTAATGTGACCAGGTCACCTGGACCTGGAATTTAATCCTGCAGCCAACCTGGGATGCCTTGAGCAACTGAAGGGAATTTTCAGAAGGGAGGCAGGATTCTCTTGGAGATTAACTTTGGGCTTTGGCCTGGCTGAGTCTCGTTAAACTTTAAATAAAAGGCCTCAGGGAGGGGACATATGTAGGGCCATCGCCGTGCCAAGGCCTGACATTTCTTATTTTGATAATTGATGTGGCCATGTTGAAGCCTGTCACTGCGGGAGCGTCATGCTGTGGCTCTGGTAGTGGCATGGCTGTGTGAAGAGGGAGAAAAATCAATTTCCACTGTCCACGGAGTGTTGTTTGATTTATTACTGCTGGAAGAAGAAATTCTTTATCTCCCAGTCCCTCTTGGAGAGGACTGTTTTACAGTCTGCTGTTCGAGAGACTCTATAAAAGAAGTTGTATTTGTCCAAACTTGGGTATTTTGATAACCTTCCTTGGCGATTCAGAGGACATTGAACACTCCCAATTCTTACGACCCTCATTTGTTTTTGATTAAACAATTACAGGCATTGAAAGACAATCTGCAGGAGAGCACAGCTCGTGTATCTGCAGGATTGTTTGATGCAGTAGGAAGCACCAGAGGGCTTTAATTTTTCATGAGCATTGAAGGGAGGAAAGAGGGGTTTGCTAGGAAAGAGGGCACAGGGTGAGATTTGGAATCAGACTGAGACTGCAATCCTGACTGCCATTGGAGAGCAGGTCAAGGAGCCTCGGTCCGCATGCCTTGGCCTCTGCATCCAAGCAATGGGTGTGTGTAGCAGATGACACGCCAGCCGTGTCTGCTCTTGTGTCCTTAAGCCTTTTCCTGTGCATCACCCTCTCAGCCTGCTGCTGCATGCTTTTCCTTCCCACATCCCATACCTGAGACATCTCTTCTGAAAATGCCCCTTGGTCTCCGGAGCTGCTTTACCCACAGAGCTGGAAATGCCTGGGAGTTGATGTCCCTTCGAGGCAGCCCTGAATCAGTCACTGATCAGTGTGGGAGTGTGGAAGCCCAGTCCCCTCACTCACAACACAATACACTCTGAGGTGTAACTTATACTCCACAAAGTCCCCTCCCCTCCACTGGTTCAGAGGTTCTCCCAGGTTCACCTTTGCCTGAAATCAACCCTTACCTGCCCTTCCTTCCCCACCCTCTTCCCCGCTCTCCTGCTGGAAGACATTTTCCTACATCGCTTGTGCCCAATCCTTGTCTCAGGATCTATGTCTGAAGAATCCCATCTTTAATAGCAGACTGGTGCTCCTTGCCAATTTTTTACAAACTATTTTATTAACTTTTGTTCAATGCTTTGGCGTGCCAGGTGTGGAATTAAGCATTCAAAATGCATTATCTCTTTTAATGTTGTTATAAAGAAACAAGGTCTCTAGAAACACCGCGCACAAGGACTAACACAGAGCAGCCACTGGGCGCACACTGCTTCAGTCTAAACATGATTGGTCTCAGTGTGGGCGGGAGGGAAACACAACATCTCCCTCACTTCTCTCCCTGGACCCTACTGCCCCTTCCCGATCCTCCTCCACACAACAACAGACAAAAATATATCTGTCGGGACTTCCCTGGGGTCCAGTGGTTGAGAATTCACTTTCCAATGCAGAGGACACAAGTCCCATCCCTGGTCAGGGAATTAAGATCCCACATGCCGCTGAGCAACTAAGCCGAGTGCTGCAACCAGAGAGAAGCCAAGGCGCCTAGAGAAGCCCACGAGCTACAACTGAGACCTGATGCAGCCAAATAAATATTAAAACAAAAAAACTTTCTAAAAACAAAAAGATGTCTGTCAAATGCGTAAGGCCCTTGTTAGACCCTCTGTGTTGTGCTGTGTGCTTAGTCGCTCAATTGTGTCCGACTCTGCGATCTCATGGACTGTAGCCCATGGGGCTCCTCTGTCCATGGAATTCTCCAGGGAAGAATACTGAATTTGGTTGCCATGTCCTCCTCCAGAGAATCTTCCCAATCCAGGAACTGAACCCAGGTCTCCTGAATTGCAGGGGGATTCTTTACCATTTGAGCCACCAGGGAAGCCAGTAAGACCCTCTAGTGCTCCTTAATTGCACATAGAATTGTAGAGTAAAATCCACACTTCCTGCATGACCATAATGGGGTTGGCCAACTTTGTAGGGAGTACCTGGGTAGTAAATATTTTAGACTTTGTGGACGTTATGGACTCTCTTGCAGCTACTCAGTTTGGGACAGCAAGTTTTGGTGGCAGCACCAAGACAGCTACAGACACCATGCCATCAAATGGGCCTGGCTGCTTCCAATAAAACTTCATTCATAAAAACAGAAAGCAGGCCAGATTTGGCCCACAGGTTGTGATTTGCTGACCCTGGGTCTCCAAGACACCTGCCTCCCTGACTAGCCACTGGCCTCACCCTGACCCACTTTCTCTTCCCCTTCATTGGCTCCTACCATGCTGGCCTCTTGGAGAGTCCTAACGCTTTCCTGCATCAGGTGTGTGTGCTAAGTGGTTTGCTCCCTGGGTCTGAGACCCTCTTCCGGGAGCCATGTGCATGTCTGGCTCCTGCTGGGCCTGCAGGCGTCAGCCCAGTGGCACCTCAAGGAGATGCTCACATGCCTGCAGATCTCAGCAGGTCTCCCCACTCAACCCTCAATGTTTTGCATCATCTCAGTGGTTAATTTATGCCCTTAGTCCCTTGTGTGGGGTCTGTCTGTCCCTGTGGAAGGCAAGCTTCAATCTGATCTGATTGTTTCCTGCAGCATCTCTTTTTTTAAAGATGTATTTCTTTCTTTATGGCTACACTGAGTCTTCAGTGCTGCACGAAGGCGTTCTCTAGTTGCAGTGAGTGAGGGCTGCCCTTTGTCATGGCGCACCTGCTTCTTCTTGCCGTAGCTTCTCTTGCTGCCGAGCGCCAGCTCTAGGGCACTCGGGCTTCAGTGGTTGTGGCACACAGGCTGAGTTGCCCCGAGGCATATGGGATCTTCCTGGATCAGGGATCAAACCCACGTCCCCTGCACTGGCAGGCGGATTCTCAACCACTGAACTACCAGGAAAGTCCCACCCTGAAGCACCTTTAGCCACCCAGCACAGGGCCTGGCACTCAATAAATATTTGTACTTATTTTATAGTATATAAAAATTATATATATATATATATGTATGTATATATATAATATGGGCTTCCCTCATAGCTCAGTTGATAAAGACTCTGCCAGCAGTGCAGGAGACCTGGGTTCGATCCCCGGGTTGTGAAGATCCCCTGGAAGAGGGCATGGCAACCCACTCCAGTATTCTTACCTGGAGAATTCCATGGACAGAGGAGCCTGGAGGGCTACAGTCTATGGGGTCACAAAGAGTCAGACACGACTGAAGCAACTTAGCACATACGCATGCCCGATTTGGGGAAGGTGGTGAAGGATGAAGACCAGTGGAATGTCAGGAGGTTATCTTGATTATAAGGCAAACCTACAAAATCCCAAATAATCTTCCTCGCTTCCTCTCTCCCTGTCAGTTATCCCATTAAACTGAACATCTCATAGGAGGATTTGCCCAAGAAAATCCTTGCTTTTCTTTTTTCTCAGTCCCAAGCCTAGAACTGCAGACCTCCATCCTCAAGGCTAAAAACACCAAGAGGAAGGCGTTCTCTCAATGCAGCATTGAGATTACCCAGTTAATTAAAGAGGGATTTAGGAGTTAGTTAACATCTGGGTGGCTGGGTTTCTTTCCTTTTTTTTTTCCTACTGAGCTTTGGAAAGGAAGCCAAAATCATGATGCGCCTGATATACATGTCTGATGACTCCATTGGCTCCATTCTCGTGCAGCTTCATTCTGCTACAGGACAAGCCTCTGGTTTTTCAGCTTCCTTGGTGCCAAGGCATCTGACACCTTAAATGGTAAAAGTCATGCATGCATGCATGCTAAGTCACTTCAGTCATGTCTGACTCCCTGCAGCACTATGGACTGTAGCCCTCTACAGACCAAGCTCCTCTGTCCATGAGATTCTCCAGGCAAGACTACTGGAGTGGGTTGCCATTTCCTTATCCAGGGAATCTTCCCAACCCAGGGATCGAACCCACATCTCTATGTCTCCTACACTGGCGGGCAGGTTCTTTACTACCAGTGCCACTTGGGAAGCCCTGGTGAAAGTCATGGCTCCCGCTCAGGTAAGCAAGCTGTGTGGCATCATGATGGTTGTGACCCCAGAAGTGGTGGTTCCTCCTTTTTATAACTCAGTACTTCAGAGTAGTGGTTCCACAACAGCAAGCCTGTGAGGGTCAAGGGGCCTTCAAGAGGTGGTTGGAGATGCAGCAGGCAGGAGATGGTGGAGGTCCTTGAATGTCAGGTTGAGAATCATGAGGTTTATCCTGGCAGGGGAGGATGGGAGGCGCTGGCCCATGTTCAATGGCAGCATGAGGAGATTGGCTTGAGGGCACAGCATCAATGGGAAGGAGCCCAGGCTATTCTGGGCTCCAGGTGGGGCAACGGGACCTGACTGGCATGGCGACAGCAGGAAAGGAGAGGGGGATATACAGCTGGACAGGGTTCTCCACCCCCTGGGGACAAGCCAGCGAGGTCACCATGGGCCAGTGGGAAGCATTTTATTGTGCTGACGGTGATCAGAATGAGACCCACCTCTCTGGATTAGTGAGAGGATGACAACAGTAAGTGTCTTATTGAACTCATTTGTACCAGGTCTTTTGTGAACTAATCAGGTGTCATTTCGCGATGCTTCATTTAGACAGAGCCATTCAGAGCTGGGCAGTGCATGAGTTCTCCATGGACTTTCTCCCCATCCTCGTGTGACACCGAGTCTCGATCCCAGGAGGCCTCTTGGTAGCTCGACGAATAAAAGTGGCAGTCAGTGCTGCCAACACAGCAGTCACGCCAGTAAATCAACAGCATGTGAGAAATGCCATTAGGAATAGGGGCAAGCGGGTGTTCAGGGTACCAAAGACAGCACTCCTATAAGTGATCCAGACACGCCTTAGAGTATATGTATATGTGCTCATTCGTGTCCTACTCTTTGTGACCCCATAGACTGTAGCCCACCAGGCTTCTCTGTCCATGGAATTGTCCAAGCAAGAATACTGGAGTGGGTTGTCATTTCCTTCTCAAAGGATCTTCCTGACCCAGGGATCACACCTGCGTCTCTTGCATCTCCTGCATCGGCAGGCAAAGACTTTACCACTTGTACCACCTTGGAAGCCCCAGCATGCATTTTAGCATCTTGGTTAAAAGGGAGCTTCCACCTGAGGCAAGTTCTGCAATCAGGCCCTGGGGAGGAGTGCCTCTTTGGTTGTGTTCCTGATTTGAGTTGCTAGCATCACACTTTGTCTGATTGGTTCCCATGTCCTACAGGATCCCACTCACCCACATTCTTTTTTTCTTTTTAATTTATTTTTGGCTACACTGGGTCTTTCTTGCTGCGTGTGGGCTTTCTCTAGCTGAAATGAGCAGGGGCTACTCGTCACTGTGGTGTGGGGATTTCTCTCGTTGCTGAGCACCGGCTCAAGAGAGCTCGGGCTCAATAGTTGTGACCCACAGGCGTAGTTGCTCCATGGCATATGGGATCTTCCCAGACCAGGGATTGAACCCATGTCCCCTGCACTGGTAGGTGGATCCTAACCGCAGGACCACCAGGGAAGTCCTCATCCATGTTCTTGACTGGTCAGGGCCCCTGAAATGAAGCTAGCCCCTGGCCAGCATTATCACTTTGTGGAACTGTGTGAGAGCAGGATCCGGTATCGAATCCTAGCTGCCTCATCCCCTCCAAGCTAAATACAGCAACATTGATCTTGAGGGGCCTGATTTCAGTTGTAATGAGGGCTGGCTGATGCTTTAATCGTCCATGATTGCTCCAGGCAGGAATTCACCAAGTGGACAACTGGCCTGTTCCTTGGAAGTAGTGTCAGCTGATATGATGTGGTTTATTAGCCCTAGTCCTCCAAAATCAAAAACTCTGATGCTGTGAGGGATTGGGGGCAGGAGGAAAAGGGGATGACAGAAGATGAGATGGCTGGATGGCATCACCGACTCGATGGACGTGAGTTAGAGTGAACTCTGGGAAATGGTGATGGACAGGGAGTCCTGGCGTGCTGTGATTCATGGGGTCCCAAAGGGTCGGACACGACTGAGCAACTGAACTGAACTGAACTGATTAACCCTAGTCATGACTCTGTGCCTAAAGCAGGGGGTAGATATTAATACTTGTTTAAAATTAAGGCCCTGGTTTATTGTACTGCAGTGGAGTACAAGGCCTGAGTGTGGTTCTCATGGACTGTGAGCAGACGGATCTCCTCAGAAAGACCTATAGGAGGGGAGGGATCCACATGACCGTTGGCAGTGTCTGAGGCCTCCAGCCTTTGTCTGGGCTGGAGCATCCTTCCTCCAGATGCCCCACAGCTGGACCCATCCTCCTTCAGGTCTGGGCTCAAAGGTCCCCTGCTTAGTCAGGACCCCCCCAACAGTCTTTTTTTTTTGTTATGTTTTTCTTTTTTTTTTTCAACAGTCTTGTTTTAAGCTGCAAACCACACACACACACACACACACACACACACACACAGAGTCACACTTTCCTGGTATTTCTTCCCTATTCTTTCTTTCCCCAACCGTATCTTATAAGATTTATTTATTATTAATCCTATTCTATGTTATCTGATCCCCCCGCCCCCTGGATGAATGTAAGCTCCATGAGGGCAGACTTTTGCCTCTTTTAAAATTTATTTTATTTATTTACTTACTTGGGACTGCAATGGGTCTTCATTGCTGTATGCGGACTTTCTCTAGTTGTGTTGAGAGGGGGCTACTCTTCATTGCAGAGCTTGGGTTCTAGAGTGAGGGCTCAGCAGTTGTGGCACACAGGCTTAGATCCTCCGTGGTGTGTGGAATCTTCCCAGAGCAGGGATCGAACCCATTTCCCCTGCACTGGTAGGCAGATTCTTAACCACTGGACCACCAGGAAGTCCCCTGCCTCTTTTATTGACTGTAGTATCTCAAATGCCCAGAGCCCCTAAAGAAGGAGGGTTGGGTTGAAAGAGCCTGAGACCTCCTCAAAGCTCTGAGAAAGTCTCAGCTAGGGCCTCTCATGAACAGGGTCTCATGTTCTGCAGGAATGGACTGCACCAGGGCTCCTGTCATGCTTGGTCATCCTGAGAACAACTCAGGAGAACCTTGGCCTGGGTGTGGACACAGGCCACAGTAGTGGCTGCAGAGGGGGGCAGCTGAAGTTGCTGGTCAAGTCATGCTTCTGCTGCTGCCGATCCCATCAACACCCTAAGCAAACACACTGGAAGCCAGTATGCATTATACATTTCTTATCTTGGCTCAGGTGCCCATGAAAGCAGACCTTGAAACAAGGATTCAAGGCACATAAATGGGAGGAGACTCCCATGAAACCCTAAAAGGGGAACAGGAGAGTGAGAGAGAAGGGAAGCCAATAAGGACACAAAATCCAGCAAGTTGCCACTGCAGGCACCCGGAGCCCAGTCCTGCTGGAGAGTTCTGGAAACGGTGCAGGGCACATGCCTTGAGTTTTCCCAGCTGAGGGGCAGAGGAGCTGGGGTCTTCCCCACAAACTCCCTCAGTCACGCTCCAGGGCTGCCTGAACAGGCAGAGGACTCTCAGGCAAAGGGCCACAGATGCTCGAAGCTGGGCTTGGCCTCTGCCGGCCCTGGGCACTGACAGAGCAGGCTCCAGAGTTTAGGATAAAAACTTCAGGCAGAACAGGCCAGTGATGGCAAACAGCAGGCCCTGTGCCTGAAGGCCAGGGGAGAGGTGAGAGCTGGGGATGCCTGCAGGTCAGCAGTATTGTCATTTGCCAGGTTAGCTTCTTATTGTTGTTGCTCAGTGGCTAAGTCGTGTCTGACTCATTGTGACCTCATGGACTGCAGCATGCCAGGCTTCCCTGTCCTTCACTGTCTCTTGGAGTTTGTTCAAATTCATGTCCATTGAGTCAGTGATGCTATCTAACCATCTCATCCCCTGCCAACTGCTTCTCCTTTTGCCTTCAGTCTTTCCCAGCATCAGGGTCTTTTCAAATGAGATGGCTCTTTGCATCAGGTGGCCAAAGTATTGGAGCTTCAGGTTAGCCAGTGCACTTTAATCCTCCAGACAACACTGTGAGGTATATACAGTTCATATCCCCACTTTACAGATGAAGAGACTGAGGCTCCAAGTGGCTTGGTCACATCCCTTGCCTTTATTTACATTAAGGAATGGAGTCAGGCAGAGAGCCAGTCCAAGCTGATGGTGAATGCACGCACGGGAAGCCAGGCTGTGCTCAGGAGGAACTCCCCATCAGTGTGTGTATGTGTGTGGCTTAAAACAGCCTTAGGCATTTAGGAAGCACCGTGATGATGATTATGTTGGACCGTGAATATTTTCATATTTCTGCATGGTCCAGACTTTCTACCAGCAAGCTGAATGAAAAGATGATTAAATGGCAAACATGCCTTGGAAGCCCAGAGACAGTGTCTTGGTCTGGAGGGATTTAAAGATTTCTTTTCCCTGCAGACACTTGTTTACTTTCTAAGGGCAATAAAAACCAAGGGATCTTCTCTTCCTCTCCCCCGAGAGGAAGTGTTTACGCTACAGGGTCAGGCTTCTCTTTCTATCTCTCTCCAGAGACGAGAAGGGGCAGATAGCCGGGCCACCCTGTACAAGCTCTGAGTGTCATAATGTTGGTGTTCCTCTCCTGTGGTGCAACCGTGGCACGTACAGGTGACCTTGGCCTGCGCGCCATCACCCAGGAGGAGCAGGGGCAGGAGAACAGTGTTGCTGAGATGCTCTGTGAGTCCTGACTGGTCTGTCCTCTGATCCACAGATCTGGTGTTTCCATAGATACCAACATTTAACAGACTCTTATTCTCTCTCCTTCAAGTGGGGGCCTCTGGGATGAGCCTTTTCCCTCCCAGGCACATCCCTATTGTTGTTGTTGTTTCGTTGCTAAGTCGTGTCTGACTCTTTTGTGACCCCATGGACTGTAGCCCACCAGGCTCCTCTGTCCATGGGATTTCCCAGGCAAGAATACTGGTGTGAGTTGCCATGTCCTATGAGACCTATGCCAGGTCCCATAGACACATCCCTACCCACCCCAGAAATGACGGTCACAGGCTTCCTAAAGGAAGATTCTCTGATCATCCCCATGTTCAGGATTGTAGAGTCAGGCTCCTTTATTCCCATATCACTGACTGTTGCTGGTGACCAGAACCCAGTTCTGCTTGAGTCACAGAGTGAGCACTCAGGAATCATTAGTTGTGTGCATGAATAAGGGCAGAAAGCCAGCTAAAGCAAGTAGAAGTTGTTTGTAAAAAGCATCAACCTGACCCGTGGTCATATATTTAGATCCACCCTTTCTAATCTGGTCCACCAGCCCATAAATGCCTTGAGAGTCTGGACCTTGATTGTCTGGTTCATCTCTGTGTCCCCTGCACGGGAGACAGTGCCTGGCCCTTGACAGCCTCTGGGCAAATATTTCTTGAATAAATAAATTAACGAAGCCTCCCTCTGCCTTTACACATATCCATCCTTGCCCACTTCCCTCCTGGGTCTTCAGAACAAGGCCATTTGGACCTGCCAGCCACCTGCATGGACAAGGAGGATCTTCTTGGGCTGAGATACTGTCCCTTCCGCTTTCCATTTTTGCACACTTGTGACCAAGAAGGGCTTCCCAGGTGGCTCAGTGGTAAAGAATCTGCCTGCCAGTGTGGGAGGTGCGGACTTGATCTCTGGGTTAGGAAGATCCCTCTGGAGAAGGAAACAGCAGTTGACTCTCAGTATTCTTGCCTGGGAATCCCATGGACAGAGGAGTCTGGCAGGCTACAGTCCATGGGGTCACAAAGAGGCAGATATGACTAAGCATGCATGACCAATATAGATCCTGTCCTGGCTGAGTAAGCTCTCCCAGCCCTGTCCCCTGACGGCCACAGATGGCAAACCCACAGCAGATACTCTTCTCTGATAGGGTCCCACCTTCCCCTGGAACCATCTGGGGTCTCGCAAACCTTCCCAAAGAGGCTCTAGGAAACCACTCTCTGTGGGATGAGATGTTTAGCTCCCCCAGCACCAGGCACTCGAGACAGAAGATGAAAGGACAAGAGAAGGACTTTGAGAAAGGCTCACAGTCTCACGGAAATAGAGACAGCGAAAGAAAAGGAAGGAAGGGTTTGGGGAAAGGAAGGAAGGAAGGAAAAACGATATCATCATGTGAGTAGATGTTAGAATCTATAATGAAAGTATACTGCCCAGTGCCCTGGAATCACAGAGAGAGGCTCTGGAGAGCTAGAGGAAGTCGTTCTAAAAAGCTGCAGCCATCACTGGTCCGTTTCAGTACGGAACACCCAGTGTGTCCCAGGCAGTTACCTGGAAAGACAAAAATGCTGAGGGTCACTTCTCCGCCCTCCTGGAGCTCACAGACCAGAGGCGTCAGTAAGTATAAACAGTTTAGATGAGAGTCCACATAGCACGGTGAGTGATGCGTTACTGCCGTTAACCGCTCTGGACCTCCATTCCCTCCTCTGTAAAATAAAGACAGCTAAGGCTGCTCATAGAACCATTGAGAGGGTTAGATGAGATGATATCTGTAAGGGTTTATGCCTCCTGTGTTCACATACAGTTAGCCCTCAGTAAACTCCAGTGTTCTTGCCTGGGAAATCCCATGGACAGAGGAGCCTGGCCACAGTCCATGAGGTCACAGGAGTCAGACATGACTAAGTGACTAAGCCACCACCACCACCACCAAACAAGTTATTATTGTAGGTGTCACTGCTCTAAGGGAGAAATACACAAGGTCTAGAGGAAAATAGAGCTTCCAAGGTGGCTCAGTAGTAAAGAAACCGCCTGCCAGTGTAGGAGACACAGGAGACTCAGGTTCGATCCCTGGGTCTGGAAGATCCCCTGGAGAAGGGCATGGCAACCCCACTCTAGTACTCTTGCCTGGAGAATTCTGTGGACAGAGGAGCCTAGTGGGCTACAGTACATGGGGTCACAAAGAGTGGGACATGACTGAGCATGCACACCCACCCTGGGGAAAATAAAGGCTTGAGGGACTAAATCAATTGGAGTGGGGAATGAGGGACATGGGAAGAGGAAGTCAGGAAAGGCCTTACTGAGGATTTGCTTCGGTGCTAAAGATGAAGCTAGAAATGGGTGCACTTCCTGTGTTTTCTTCCTTTTCCTTTCCATCTTGTAGACCCTGGTGATTGTGGTCCTTTGATAATCAAACATGTAAGCATCCTTAGTATGGGGAAGGTTGAGGGGGAAGATTAGAGTGATTTGCTAATAATAGCCGTCTTCCTATCTGCCCGTTTTTGGCAATTTCCCACCACATTTTTGGGTCTGTTCCGTTTTCCATCTGAAATGATGACTCTGCGTAGGGGGAACACCTACACAAAACCCACAGCCAAGCATGGCTCTCTTTGTAACGCTGAAACCCAGAGAAGAGATGACTTGGAATTCTACAGGACAGGAAAGGCCCCAGTCTCTATTTTCCTGGTGACTTGGTTTTGCTGAAAGGCAAAGCCTGGAGACTTGATGCTGTCTCTGTTGCAAGATCTCCAGTTTTTACTTATTTTGACTCACTGCAGCCTCCCTGAGGGCTCAGATGGTTAAGAATCTACCCGAAATGCAAGAGACCTGGGTTCTATCCCTGGGTCAGAAAGATGCCCTAGAAAAGGGAATGGCTACCCACTCTAGTATTCTTGCCTGGAGAATCCCATGAACAGAGGAGCCTGGTGGGCAGCAGTCCATGGGGTCACAAAGAGTCGGACACGGCTGAGCGACTAACACTTTCACTTTCACTTTGACTCACTGTGAGGCCAAAATAACCCTCAGGGGTCAAAGAGCCAGACCCAGGAGCATCTCCTTCCTGGGAAAACCGGCCTGGAAGAGTGTCTCAGAGCAGCCAGACACCCATCAAAGGAAAAATGCCTTTGTGGATAGTCCTGTTCCGGGTGGAATGTGGGCCTCTCCTAGCTTGGTTTGTTTGGTCTGGGGGGACAGAGGCGGGTCAGTGTGCACCAGATGACAGGAGCCTGCACTGCTCAGCTGACACTGGAAAAGGCCTCAGCAATTGATGTCCACGGGTGACCAGCTGAAAACAGGGCCTCCTGGCCAGGACTCCAGGATTTTAATTGAACTGCCAGGATGTGGAAGCAGCGCTGGAGTGATAGCCCAGAGGGAAATAAATGTCACTTTCATTCCAGAGAATGTTACCGAGGTGGCTGCAAAGTCCAATTTTCTTTTCCAAGCCTTTTCTTCAACCTAAGGGCCAGGTTCAAGCAGAGAGAGACCAGCGATATGCCTTAGCCTTCACTTGGTCCTGATGCATGTGCATCTATGTCACCATGGAGATTTAAATTTTTATCAATGAACAGAGAACAAGAGCAATTAGAAAGTCTGGGAATCCACTCTTGCTATGGTATGGATTTATCTCTAAGCACTTTTGTAAAAAGCATGGACTCCTGTTATAATAAAAATAAACAGAGCTGAAAAAGATCTGGATATGAGGGTTTGATGTATACTGCTATTTTGAGAAATACTATTTGCTCTTAATGAATTTATGAAGATGTTAATAAGACTAGCATGTATGCAGCACTTCTTACGAGCCTGGTGCTTTATGGGCAGGAGGAGTATAATTTTATAATAACCCTGTGATGCTGTGTATGCAGGCAGAATCACCCATGTTACGCACATAGAAAGAGAGGCTTAGAGAACTTCAGTAGCAAGACCGTCTGCTCACCTCAGTGCTGCTAGCCTCTGGTGGTGGTTGTTCAGTCGCCAAGTCATGTCCAACGCTGCGACCCCATGAACTGCAGCATGCCAGGCTCCTCTGTCCTCCACTATCTCCTGGCTTTTGCTCAGATTCATACCCATTGAGCCAGTGATGCTATCTCAACCCCTTCATGGATCACAGCCTTTTCATGGGAAGGGGCTTGTGCAACTCAATGAAGCTATGAGTGATGTTGTGCTGGGAAACCCAAGATGGACGAGTCATAGTGGAGAGCTCTGACAAAATGCGGTCCACTGGAGGAGGAAATGGCAAACCACTCCAGTATTCCTGCCGCAAGAACCCCATGAAGCGTGTGAAAAGGGTAGCCTACGGACAGGTTGCCTAAGACTGGGTCCAGGCCATAAAATGCAAAACATAAAATATTCAAGCAAACACGGGATTTCACCTGTCCCTCGCCAAGTCTCCCACCTGCCCTGTTGTTCGTGTGACCCACCTGGACTGAGGGGCAGAGTCTGAATATTCCCTTGAGATCCTCTGGGGTAAGCACCACACTTTGCTGACCTGTTAATAACCCCAGAGCAGCATGGAATGCCAACTCCAGTGCTCATGGAAGCCTGAGCCTCAGGTGATGGAGCCCCAGGAAGTCAATCAGCAGAGAGAGCCTGCCCCATCAAAGGGAAGATGTTTCCACTCAGCTCCAGCTGGCTGCAGGCCTGTGGGACTGCAGCTCCTGTGTGGTCAAATATTTGGCTCTTTCAAGAGATACTGGGGAGTCCAGATCCATGAAATCTCTCAATTTTTCAATCACCGGCAGCTCATTCAAAATGTGGACCAAGTACCACCAGCTAGGGTTGAACTTAGCCCATGTGTAGCCACCTCTTCCCCAGAGTCTTGCAGAGTTCTTTACAACTAGTTCACTTTCCATAAAAACTTTCGAGTTAATGAATGAGCGAATCACTAGGCAAAGAGTTCGTTTGAAGGCCCAGCCCTTTGGACACATTTCTGTTGCCCATTAGCAGTAGGATGAGCACGTCATGTTATCACCAGCCACAGGAGGAAACACAGCTGAGTCGGGGCCTGTTATCAACAGTTTCTGATCCTGATAACAGTGACTTTTTCATACTGATCATGGGGTTCTTGAGGCAAGAATACTGGAGTGGTTTGCCATTCCCTTCTTTGGTGCACCATGTTTCATCATAGCTTCATTGAGCTATGAAGTCCCCACTGGAGCCGCCACTGGAGATGACTTTTGAGAGTCCCTTGGACAGCAAGAAGATCAAACCAGTCAATCCTAAAGGAAATCAACCCTGAATATTCATTGGAAAGACTGATGCTAAAGCTAAACTCCAATACTTTGGCCACCTGATATGAAGAGATGACTCACTGGAAAAGACCCTGATGTGGGAAAGATTGAAGGCAAAAGAAGAAGAGGGTGGCAGAGGATGAGGTGGTTAGATAGCATCGCCGACTCAATGGACATGAATTTGTGCAAACTCAGGGAGATAGTGGAGGATGAAAGAGCCTGTGCACTACAGTCCATGGGGTTGCAAAGAGTGACATGACTTGGTGACTGAAAAATGTTAGAGTGAATGACTGAAATCAAAGCTTGTCCTTCATTTGTTCATTCATTCACCAGACCGGGATGAACCATCACTGTGTGTTGCCAAGAGGGTTCCAGTGGTAAGTGACAGACTTGCTCAAAACTAACAGTCTGGAGGCCTAAGTATATGTTGAACCGGGAACATGCCAGGTTTGGGACAGGGCTTTAGGATCACAAGTGTTGGTTGTGTGTTACTCAGCTTGGTGATCAGGAAAGTCCTTCTGAGGAGGTGATGTGTAACTGAAGGGTGGAGGGTGAACTGGGATACATGCAAGTGAACTGTAGTAGGAGGAGCCGGAGGGAGCAGGATGTGCAAAGATCCTGGGGCAGACAGAGCCAAGAGCACAGAGGAAAGTAGAGGGTGGCAGAGACAGCCCAGATCAGATCATGCAGTAAGTCATAGTGAGAGTTTGGGCTTCAGCCTAAGAGTAAGAGAAAGCAGCAGAAGCAATGAAATTGGAAAGGGAGTTCCTGAAAAACATCTACTTCTGCTTCATTGTCTATGCTAAAGCCTTTGATTGTGCAACAAGAGAAATCACTGCAATGAGAGCCCATGCATCACAGCTAGAGAGCAGCCCCCACTCACCACAACTGGAGGAGGCCCGTGTGCAACAACAAAGACCCCGCACAGCCATAAATAGTTAAATACAAGAATGAATGTAGGATCTATGTTTGGGAGTTAATGTGTGTGTCCAGGCAAGAGGTAGAGTACTAACTTAGACTAGGATGTGGTGAAAGTCAGGGGTAATGCCAGGGACACAGGAACTATTTAACAGGTAGAATCAACATGACTTGTTTGTTGATTGACTGTGGAAGATGAAGGTGACTGCCTCGAGAACCTGTAAGGAAGTGGTAATCTCAACCATTTGCTGAGATTGGGACATTGCTGGGCGCCATGGGTGCACCGTTTTCTGAGTGCCCATTACTGACACTATAGTCTCAGTGTCTTCCCTGGAGCGCTACAGCAAAGCAGCCCTGGGAGGAAGGGTTAAGAGGAAGGGACTGATTTCGTCTGGAGTTTAACAAAGAAATTAGCAAAACATCTCCAAAACCCCAGTTGTAATTTTCCATTATCATCTGACCAAAAGTGGTCAACGTCAGGAAATTGAATTTTCAAAGTAGTTAGGACTTGAAAAGAACCAGGCCCTCAATGTTTCTGGGAAAAAATAAAATATGCGTTTTCTTTCAACCTTTCAGAAATTACCAACAGAAAACAGTCTTCCTCCCCCCCCCCCCCACCCCCCCCCCCCCGACAGATAGAAGCAGGAATTACCTTTAAGATTAGAGCATTCCAAGGAACTGGGAAAAGTAGAGTAAGGGGTCCAGTTAGATGTCTTAAGACACATACCAGCTCAGTGTCCAAATAAACTGACAGACGCCTGGAAATCCCCGAATCCTGGGCTCTCACCCACGCAACCTTGCCCTTCCTACTGCCCTCCCGGTGGGAAGAGGGTGCACCCACATCCTGCCGAGTATGACCTGCTGTGATCACTGCCACATCATCACAGTACACTCTCTCAGAGACAGAAGACCCCGAGGAAGAGAGATGTTTTCAAGGCCTAATAAAGGGACAAAAACCCTCCCCAAACTCATTCAAAGAAAGTTCTGAAGACAGATGAGACGAAGGGTATAAAAATCATGCTGGTCTTGACACAAAGATGCCGTGAAAGCTGAGAGCATCTCTGAGATGCTGAGGCAGAAGGGAGGAAAGGAACTGTTGCTTTCTCTAAGATGACAGAAACAGCTAACCTGGTGGAGAAAGCAAGACCATGGTCTGGTCCTGATGGCTTATGTCAGTCTTTCTCTGTGTCTTTAACTATTTTCCTTCTCATCCTTCATTTTTCTCAATGAAGGGGTCCCTTTTGTTTGAGGAACAAGTCTAGAGTGATAACTTATCAGAAACTATCAGGAGTTCCCCACACGCAGGACAAGGTGTTCTTGGTAGAGCCCCACACCCCCACCTCGTGCCCTTGTCATTAAATGGGATCCCACTGACTCTGGGGTTCCACTTCCCACCAGCCAGAATGGCTGAATCAAAAAGAAAGAGACTGCAAGAAACTAATGCAATATTGTAAAGCAGCTCTGAAAGTGACTGTTGTTTGGTCCGACTGTTTGGGACCCCATAAACTGTAGTCCACCAGGTTCCTCTGCCCATGGAATTTCCCAGGTAAGAATACTGGAGTGGGTTACCATTCCCTTCTCAGGGGATCTTCCTGACCTAGAGATCAAACCCAGGTTTCCTGCATTGCAGGCAGATTCTTTACCCTCTGAGCTACCAGGGAGACCCTAAAGCAACTGTATTCCCATAAAGATTAATTTTAAAAAGAAGAGTAAGGAGTATGGTTGAAGGTGTGGAGAGACTAGACCCCTCATACCTAGCTGGGGGCACGGGAAATCCTGCAACTATTTTGGAAAACAGCCTGGCCATTCCCAATAAGTCATATCCACAACTACCTGGGACTTCAGCACACCTTTGGGGGGACACGATTCAACTCCTAACAACAGGAGAAACAGATAATAAACACTCCCATCAAATAAGCAAGATACTCTCGTAGGTGCTATAGAGGGACTGCAGGTTTTTGTGAAGGGAAGTGACAGGAGGGCCGGGGAGGCCTGAGAAGTCCCCACCCGGGAGGTGGTTTTGTCTCTGAGACACGGATGACCAAGAGGAGCTGGCCCTGTGAAGAGCTGGGTCAGCTGGTGAGAAGACTCCAATGCAGGAAGGCGGAGAGTGTGAGCAAAAATTCGGCTGGTGGTGGGGGGCGAGGGGTTAGCACAGAGGCATGGCAGGGGCTTCACAGGGGCTGGTAAGGGGCTTGGATTTGTTCCTCCCAATGCACCCAGGAGCCAGCAGGACTGAATGCCAGCATCTGAACCCGGGTCTAACCAAGACTCTGGATATAAACACCCTGAAGCCATACTTCCCACCTCCAAAGTTCCTGTTGCTGCTGGATTGATGTCAAGCTCCATTCGGTGGCCCACGTGGCTCCCACGTGACTTGGCCCTGCCCTTCTGCTCCAGCCTCATCACAGCATCAGGGTCTTTCCCAAGGAGTTGACTCCTCACATCAGGTGGCCAATGTATTAGAGCTTCAGCTTCAGCAATAGTCCTTCCAATGAACATTTGGGTCTGATTTCCTTTAGGATGGACTGGTGGGATCTCCTTGCAGTCCAAGGGACTCTCAAGAGTCTTCTCCAACACCACAGTTCAAAAGCATCAGTTCTTCGGTGCTCAGCTTTCTTTATGGCCCAGCTCTCACATCCATACATGACTAATGGAAAAACCACAGCTTTGACTAGACAGACCTTTGTTGGCAAAGTAATGTCTCTGCTTTTTAATATGCTGTCTAGGTTTGTCATAGCTTTGGAAACACAATTTCTAGATTAGCATTCTTTTAGACCACAGAATTTATCACTCATTTTGTGTGTCCTGCTCCTAGGAGACACTGTGGGCTCCTCCAGCTTCACTCTGGGGTTTTTCCTGTTGCCTTCAGGGTCCCAGCATTGGAAGGCAGAACCAGAAGCTTCTAAGGAGCCCTCCAGGGGTTCCTGGGCCTTTGCACATGCTGCCATCTTGGATGATAAACAGGGCTCCCCACTTGCTGCCGGATGCTCATGACTATATTTACCTCTGAATTTAAGAACCATAATGGATTGGCATTGGCTCCTGACCTCGCAAAAATATTGAACAAACAAGATGTAGGTCTTCAGGGCAATTGCTTTCTTTTTGATTTCCTGGGCTGATTACTATTGATTATCTGCTGTGCACTTTGTTAATTTCCTTTTGACAGGCTCTCTTCTCTGAACAGTTCCTGGGTTTTGTTATTCTTTCCTGGGATTAAGGTGCTATGTATTCTAAACAACCCGATCATTCAACAGAGAATTCATTCCACTGCTCTTTTCTGGCAGCCGATTTACGGGTGACCTCTCCCAAAGTGAAGTGACAGGCTAAACGTCATGCAGGAAGTTTGCTTACTCATCCTTAACAGAAATTGCAGCAATGCTAGTGATGGGGTGTAAATCATCCCCTCCTCTGCTAATGCTAATTGCAGTGTACCAGAGGGCTAATGATGAATTTGCAGCAACAGGTAACACTTAGTGTATGTCAGGCTCACTGCTCAGTGTTTGACAAGCTTGATCTCGTTAATTCCTCCCAACAAAACCACGAGGTACTATTATAGTCCCTGGTACTAGTCCAGGTGTTATAGAGGTCCAAAGGGAGAGCCTTAGAATATGGAAAGGCTTTGGGGCATCAGAGCCAAATGATTTTTTTAAGCCAAACATGTTCCCTCTTTCAGGCTTTTGAACTTGATATTGCCTCTGCTGTGAAGCCCTGGCGCTATCTCTGCTCTCTGCATGGTCCCTCCATTTCAGCCTTCCAGTCTTGGAGCTCAGATGTCATGTCCTCCGAGAGGATCATGCCTCCCCAGCCCCTTTCCCTCACATCTCCCTGTTTAATTTTATTCCTAGCTCGTCTCTCTAACCAGTAGATATTTCTTCTGTTTGGACGTTTACAGCATCTCGCCTCCCTTCTGGAATACACGAGGAGCTAATTTGTGGGTTCATTTCTTTGTTAGCTCAAAAACTATCTGTTAAGTGAATGGATGAACCCATGTCTTCCCACCCGCTCACCACTTGCATGATCTTGGCAAGTTACTGAACTTGTCTGGGCCTCAGGTGTCCCATCTGTCAAATGGGAATATTCATTAGAATCTGCCCTCTAGGGTTCATGTGAGAATTAAGCAAAACACTATAAATAAACATCTTCGGTCTTTCATGGGACACAGGCATTTAGCAGCTAAAGCAAAGTACTATTCTAAATGCTAAGGATGCGTGCATGCATGCTAAGTTGCTTTAGTCATGTCCGACTCTGTGCAACCCTATGGACTGGAGCCCACCAGGCTCCTCTGTTCATGGGATTCTCCAGGCAGGAATTTTGGAGTTCGTTACCATGCCCTCCTCCAGGGGATCTTCCCTACCCAGAGATCGAATCTGCATCTCTTATACCTCCTGCACTGACAGGAGGTATTTATAGGTATTTACAACTAGCACCACCGGGGAAGCCCGGATACTAAGGATATGTGTGCAAAGTGAACATAGATTATTCAGCACAGTGCCTGGCACACTGTGAGCACTAAATGGTGATTGCACACAGTTTTCCTTTTGGTGTTTTAGGGATGAAATGTATAGCAGATGATCCCCAGTCAGGAATGGATTGAATCCTGATCCCTTCTACTGACTGAGGTAGATACAAATAAAATTCTGTTAATAAAGTTCAGAGAGGAGGGAAAAAATTTCAGAAGACCCAGTGTTCTGGAAAAGCCAGAGCGCTCCAGCAGGCCTGAGGCACAGTTAGAGGAGCCCAGAAGATGCTGGTGGGGCCAGGGTGGGGTGGGGGTGGCGTGGGGTGGGGCAAAGGAGCCTGGGAGTAAATAATGCACATTAAAAGGCATATACCTCAGTTTCAAGTGCTAAGAAATCACACCCCCCATTTTAAAGACTTTTTGACTCCCAGATTTTAAAATGAATCATTGAGTTTTCTAAGCACAGGGTCAACTTCAGAAGAGAATGTTTACAACTATGAACATCTGTGCCGAGGCAGCCTTTACGATTGTAGGATCTGAATGCAAACTGAACAGCCATAAATTGGCCTAATTTATAACAGCGTATGAAGAGGCTGGAAACTGGGAGGTGATGGGTGCAATCAGGAGGTGGGCTCCTCTGTCTTCAGATTCAAGGCTGGGTGGCAATGACAAGGCTATTCATTTCCCCATCATTGTTTGTTTCTTTAAAACCCATCAAGAGAGCAAGTTTGTGAGCCTCACTTTCTTCATCTATTGAATAAAACAGCCCCACTTCCCAGTGTTCTGAGAATTAACAAGAAAACAATGCATGAAAAACACTTAGCACAGATCCTAGCACCACACGTGCTCAATAAATGTAAGCTTTGTTATGTTTTAACTTCATATGAACTCTATTCCCAGTAATAAAAAATCTTCAATAATTGTTCATTCACATGCAGGCGGAGTTCCAGGGCCGTGCTGAGTATCTTCCAGTCATGGCTGTACCATTTCTAGTTCTGTGTCTGAGCAAGTCTCTTCACCTCCCTGAGCCTTGGTGTCCTCATTTGTAAAGTGGGCATTAAGAATGGAGCCAGCTACACAGGTCTGCCGTAAAGGGTTACAGTTGCCTGGCGCATTTAAAGAATGCTCTATATGCATTTGCTATTATTAGCATCAATTATTATTAGTTGGAACTAGGAGTTGTTTGCAAGGCTGAAAATGAGACTTCCACCCTCTTTAGGCAAAGCAAATATATTTACCTAAAGAGAGCGGCTGCTCATTCATGGTTCTTAGTGGCTCATTGAGACGTGGCTCCTTTGCGAATGTGGACCACAGTGAAAGTGTGTTCCCTCCTCTGAGTAATTGAAGAGGCTTACAAAAGCAATAATAAATATACCTAGGTTTCCAAGGAGACAATTATCTAATTAGATCTTTCCTTTAATCAAAGGAGTCCAAATTTAGGAACTCCCTGAATGTTTCCTGATTAAGGGCATGTGCAATTTCCCTGAGTTGCCGGAGGAACCCCAGAGTGGAGGCATCCCCCCAGCTTTGCCACAAATACAGTCATTACAGACAATGGCAGAAGGCCTGGTAACATCTTCAGAAGGGCGAGTTTTTCCTGACAACCCTGCTAAACTTGGTTTGCCGGTGACCCTCTTCTCTCTGGCAGTCCCATCAGAGAGAGGCAACACCAATGGGTCTCAGTTCTCTGGACTGCAGCTTCTCAGAGGACTTGGTGGGGCTGCTGGTAGAGCCAGCGTGGAAAAGAGAAAATTGCTGCCCTTACAGTGCACAGCCTTAAAATGCACAGCGTAGCCCCAGCTCAGATGGGCTGTAACATGTCAGGATGTGATGAGGCTGATATTTGGAATTTGCTACTGAACATAGTCCCTGCAGAATGCCATTTCCGGCACCTAATACCTGTCTGGGGAAAGATCAGAACGTTTAGTTTTAATCTTAAAGGTCACGCAGGAATTCACCCTAATAATGGAGCCCCAAGCCAGGCAGAAAGACCAGGGAAAGCTCATCAACAGGAGCTCCTCTGTCAGATTGAGCCCCCGCCAAGAGGAAGAGCCCATGTGCAGAGCACTGATAAAGACCACTGGCCTTTTCAAGGTGACCCTGAGAAGGCAGGTGTAGTTGGACCTCTTTCTACAGAGGAACATCCCTTCTGCAAAATCCAGACCCACGAATGCCTGCCTTCATGCATTTATTGAAAAAAATTGTATCTGTGTGCCAGGTCCTGAGCTAGAAAAGTTTGAGATAAGACTTGAAAGGGACACTTTTTGTCCTTGAAGAAAGAATTGGCAAACCATGGAAAAAAGAAAAATTACTGAGAAATGATCCAACTGCTGTCAGTCTGAGTGTAATGGGAGAAGCACTGTGGCTGGCCAGAAGAAGTCAGGGAAGGCTTCGTGGAGGAGGTGGGCCTGAGCTGAGTCCTGGCTGACCAGTAGACATTTTCTGGCAAGTAGGCATGGGGAGGGGTTCCTGGCAGAGAGAAAGGCCTAGAAGCATGAGAGACCTGGCCTGTGTGGGGAGTGTAACAGGAGTGGAGGGGCATGTCTCCAATGCAGGAAACACAAGTTTGATCCTGGATCTGGGAGGATCTCCTGGAGAAGGAAATGGCAATCCAATCCAGTATTCTTGCTGAGTCTGGAGCCAGTCAGAGTTCAGTTCAAGAAATAGAACCAGGATGATATCTATATTAAGAGATTTATCAGAAGGCAGCACTTTTATTGCAAGGCAAGTCTGAATCTGAAGGACAGGCTGGAATTCTGGAGTATAGGGTAAAGCTGTTGCCTTAGCAGAATTTGATCAAGGAAGCCTTGGCTCTGCTCTTAAAGCCTTTCAACTGATCACTTCAGACCCCCTTAGATTATCTAGGATAATCTCTTTTACTTAAAGTCAACTCATTATGGACTGTAATCACACCTATAAAATACCTTCACAGCAACACCTAGGTGGTATTGTGCAACACCTAGATGGTATAACTGGAGACTGGAGACTAGCCACATTGGCATATAACAAGGGCCATCACAGAAGGGCTCTGGGGAGGCGCACGCTTCCTGCAGCACCTCCTCCTCTCTCCCTGCATGAACGATAAGGCACAACAAGCAGCATCTATTCACGCAAGTGACCACTCCTGCACCAGTTCAGTTCAGTTCAGTTCAGTCGCTCAGTCGTGTCCAACTCTGCGACCCCATGAATCGCAGCACGCCAGGCCGCCCTGTCCATCACCAACTCCCGGAGTTCACCCAGACCCACGTCCATCGAGTCAATGATGCCATCCAGCCATCTCATCCTCTGTCATCCCCTTCTCCTCCTGCCCCCAATCCCTCCCAGCATCAGAGTCTTTTCCAATGAGTCAACTCTTCGCATGAGGTGGCCAAAGTACTGGAGTTTCAGCTTCAGCATCATTCCTTCCAAAGAAATCCCAGGGCTGATCTCCTTCAGAATGGACTGATTGGATCTCCTTGCAGTCCAAGGGACTCTCAAGAGTCTTCTCCAACACCACAGTTCAAAAGCATCAATTCTTCGGCTCTCAGCCTTCTTCACAGTCCAACTCTCACATCCATACATGACCACAGGAAAAACCATAGCCTTGACGAGACAGACCTTTGTTGGCAAAGTAATGTCTCTGCTTTTGAATATGCTGTCTAGGTTGGTCATAACTTTCCTTCCAAGGAGTAAGTGTCTTAATTTCATGGCTGCAGTCACCATCTGCAGTGATTTTGGAGCCCCAAAAAATAAAGTCTGACACTGTTTCCACTGTTTCCCCATCTATTTCCCATGAAGTGCTGGGACCAGATTCTATGATCTTCGTTTTCTGAATGTTGAGCTTTAAGCCAACTTTTTCACTCTCCACTTTCACTTTCATCAAGAGGCTTTTGAGTTCCTCTTCACTTTCTGCCATAAGGGTGGTGTCATCTGCATATCTGAGGTTATTGATATTTCTCCTGGCAATCTTGATTCCAGCTTGTGCTTCTTCCAGTCCAGCGTCAGGAGAAGTCTGCAAATTAAAGAAGGACAGTTCTGGGGCTGGTGGGAATATATGCAGCTGCTGTTCTGGAGTGCTGTCACCAAGCCCACAGACAGCCTCTTCAGGCAACTAACTAAATGGACACAGTTCTAGAAATCTAATACATCTTGATTTCAAGCCGAGCTTGACTGCTTACATGAAGTACAGCTGACATTCAATGTTGTGTTAGTTTCAGGTGTATAGCAAAGTGATTCTGTTTTATATATAACTGTAGTTATATATATATATATATATATATATAGTTATTTATATATAACTATAGTTACAGAACTATATACAAAGTTATATATATATAGTTATATGTTTATATTGTTATATATTTATATTCGGTTTTATACATATTCAGATATATATATGTATGTGTATTTACATATTTGCAGCCTCATGGACTGTAACCCACCAGGCTCCTCTGTCCATGAGATTTCCCAGCAAGAATACTAGAGTGGGTTGCCATTTCCTACTCCAGGGGATCTTCCCAACCCAGGGATCAAACCCGTGTTTCTTGCATCGCCCGCATTGGCACGTGGATTCTTTACCACTAGTGCCACCTGGGAAAGCCCCATATATATGTCTGCATATATATATATTGTTTTTCAGATTCTTCCCCTTTATAAGTTATAAGATACTGAGTTCTCTGTGCTATACAGTGGGACCTTGGTGTTTATCTGTTTTATATATACTAGTGTGTATCTGTTGATTCCAAACTCCTAATTTATCTCCCCACCTGCAGCCCTTTTAATAGCCGTGTTTGTTTTCTGTGCCTGAGAGTCTATCTCTGTTTTGTAAACCAGTTCATTTGTATCATCTTTTTGATTCCATATGTAAGTGAGGTCATATGTGTCTTTCTCTGACTTACTTCACTTAGTGGTGCTATGTAGATCCATCCATGTTGCTACATTTTTTAAAAATCTATAAAATAAGATAATACCATAGAGGTACATTAGTAGGTTAAGAAAAGCAAACATTAGTCAAGTTTGTTGTTGCTGTTCAGTTGTTCAGTCGTGTCTGAGTCTTGGTGACACCATAGACAGTTCAATTGCTCAGTCGTGTGTGATTCTTTGCGCCCCATGGATTGTGGCATGCCAGGCTTCTTTTTCCATGAGGATTTCCAGGCATCAATACTGGAGTGGATTGCCAATACTGGTTTCCTTCTCCAGGAGATCTTCCCAGATCTGGGATTGAACCCATGTCTTCTGCATTGGCAGGCAGATTCTTTGCCAGTGAGCCACCAGGGAAGCTCAGTCAAGCTTATAGAAAGTACTTAATAAGAGGTGGTGAAAGTTAACTAAGATTCATTTGGCTACAAGTAACAGGGACCAATATGAGGTAAATTAAGTAAAAGAAGAATGCATGGGAGGAATATTAGTGTGTCTCATGGAATCCTGAGGCTTGGACAGCCAAGCCTCAGGACACTGGGAAGCAGGACAGTCCCATGGACCTCTGTAACTAGGCTTTTTTGACCCTCCCTTGGATGCTCTGCCATTGACCAGAGTCAGCACTCAACAGGCACCAGGCTCAGTGCCTCTCAGTTCAAAGTTTTGAGAGAAAGAAGCTCACTGGATGGCTTGGGTCAGATGTTCACCTAGGATCCAATCAGCTATGGCCTAAGGATGGTGTCATTGAGGACAAATATGGCTGCCACGTCTTACCCTGTGGACACATGGACACCTCAAGAAAGGCCCATTCTTCTGGCATTAGAGAAGTTGCCACATCTCCTCAGTGGGGGCTCCATAGTGCTCCCTACCCTCAGTGACCTTCCTGCCTTGACCTTAACCAATACCTTCTCATCTTTTCTCCATCTGCCCCACTGCAGACATTATGGTCAACTCTCTGTTTACATGGCCCAGGACAAGTTATTTACCCTCTCTAAGCCTCAATCTCCTCATCTCCAATATGAAAATATTACCTATCTTATAGAAGTGTTGGGAAGATTAAATAATATACACTGGGCTCTTCACTCTTAAAAGTGATTGTTATTGTTTTCATTGTTGTCATTTAATTGTAGTTAGTATAGTAGTATTGGAGAAGGCAACAGCACCCCACTCCAGTACTTTTGCCTGGAAGATCCCATGGGCGGAGGAGCCTGGTAGGCTGCAGTCCATGGGGTTGCTACAGTCGGACACGACTGAGCGACTTCACTTTCACTTTCACTTTCATGCATTGGAGAAGGAAACGGCAACCCACTCCAGTGTTCTTGCCTGGAGAATCCCAGGGACGGGGGAGCCTGGTGGGCTGCTGTCTCTGGGGTCGCAGAGTCGGACATGACTGAAGCAACTTAGCAGCAGCAGCAGCAGTATAGTAGTAGCAATTACTGAGCTTAGAAAAAACTAATAGCATAGGGCTCTGTAAAGAGGTAGAAGATTTGTTTTGGTGTTGTTGTTCAGTCGCCAGTTGTGTCGGCCTCCAGCTCTATCTGGATCGCAGCCCCTCCCTGCCGCTTGGTGTCTATGCGACACGTTACTCAGCATCTCTGAACGTTCGTCTTCATTTGCAGAATGAGAGGAGTATAGAAACCTTGCAGGGTCCTTATATGGATCCAGTGACATCCCTACGCGTAGTGTGCTTAGCAAAATGCCTAGGATATAGTAGATGCTCAACGAAAGGGAACGCTTATCAGTATTATAATTCTTATTGGGACGACCCTGATGGCCCAGTGGTTAAGAATTCACCTTGCAGTGCAGGGCACATAGGTTCACTCCCTGGCTGGGGATCTAAGATCCCACATGTTGCAGAGCAGTTAAGCCCACACCACAACTAGAGTCTGTGTGCCTCAACAAAAGATCCTATATGCTGCAACTACGAACCAATACAGCCAAATAAATTAATTAATTATAATTTTTACTATTAAACCACTTAGTCAAATAAGGTCCTACATAGCATAACTCCCCAACTTCATCTTACAACAGTCTAAATCTGATGTCCTTTCGAAATCTGATGTCATTCGTATCTTGGGCACCTGCAGTACTGGCTGATGGTTATTAACAATTCTGACTCATTTCCCTTCTTCCATTGGTGACTCTATGGTGAATGTTTTCTGAGCTGGACAGCACTGTCACTGGCTTCAAGGACATTTGTCGTTTGGGGAATGGCAGTGCGATTTTTGCATATGGGACTGAAGTGATCCGTTCTTCACCAGAATTGGAGTTAACCTGGGGCACACACTTCCTCAATCGTGTGTCCTCTGGGAACACAGAGCTGAAACCCCACGCTGAGCCAAACTAGGCATGGTGATTTGGAACCTTGAGTAGATGCCAAGAAAATTTAGCTCAAATAAGGACCCCCTGTAAGCACACTTCATTTTCATCTGTGTGTAACAGCGGAAGCCACTGCCCTGCATCTAAAGAACCTGATGCCTGTCTTTAAAATGCGCTCACTCGCTCTCTTTCCCGACTCACTAAATCAGGATACAGGAAAAAATACTTTTGTGTACAGCGGTGCCTGAACAATTTGCACACCCTGTAATTCTCACATAACCCTGGCACTTTTCCCTTGCACTCCTACAAGATGTTTAAGAGGAAGATGTTGTGCTGACACTTCATATTGTAACGACATTTTTGGCCTGTGGAAATGTGCCATGGTGAATGTTCTAGTAAACAGTGAAGCACCGTCAGAAGTGCTGCGAAATTACCCATTTCAGAGCTAACGCACGGCATACATTTAGGGATAAGAGTCAACATTTGGAATCATGTTCTGCTTTTTAATTTCCAACTCTTGACTTCAGCATCTCTAGAGTTAGACTGAATTAGGCATGCTTTGTGGACATCCTTCACCACCCTTCCCAGGAGGCAGTATTGCCCAGTAACTAAACTCATAGGCTTGGACCTCTGATTTTCTGGGTCTGTCTTATTGTGACCACTTTCTACCCATGTGACCTTGGATGTATTAATATCAATATATGTATTAACACATATATCGTACTTGGCCGGTAGTAAGGAATGTTTTACATGCTTTACCTATATTGACTCTTCTAATCCTGAGATTTACAACACTAGAGAGTAGGTGTTTTTCTTATAATTCCCATATTATAACTAGAAAGCCAAGGCATAGCTGATAATTTGCCCAAAGTCAAGATGTAGTCACAACCAAGCTGGCATTTGAATCAGAGTTCCTGCCTCTGGAATCCCTGTTATTACCTAGTGTGTTTGGCTTAATCTCTTGGAGTGTCATCTTCCCCATCCATAAAATGACAGGAGTACTAATACTTGCTTCTGGGATTGTTGTAATGATTAAATGTTTTGAGTCCAAGCAGGCGAAATGCTTAAGGGCTTCCCAGGTGGCTCAGTGGTAAAGAATCTGCCTACCAATGCAGGGGCCATAGGAGACTTGGGTTGGATCCTTGAGTTGGGAAGATTCCCTGGAGGAGGACATAGCCACCCACTCCAATATTCTTGCCTGGATAATCCAGTAGACCAGGGAGCCTGAGGGCTACAGTCCAGGGGATCACAGAGGGTCGGATGCAACTTGAGCAACTGAGCACACATGCATGCACAGGTCAAATGCTTGGTATGATACCTGGAACACGGGTCAATTAATGTTGACTGTTCTGCAATTAACAGTTGCTTTGTAGGGCCTCTGCCTTGAACTCCCAGGGTTCTTTGGGAAACTTTCACTGACACCTCTGAAGCCATGCCTCACCATAGCCCTGTTAACTGGCATCATTCTGAAAGGCCCAGAGCTGTTAGAGGCTGGAGAGAGACAGGAATCCACAGTAGCCCAGGAAGGAGATGCTGAGACCCGACCAGGGCAGTGGGTGTGGGAAACATGAGGGGAAATAATCCCGTAGAAGCATCATTATTATTACCTGTGATTCGACATTTTTGAAGGATCAGCTGGAGTGAGCACCATGTCAGTGGCCACAGAAGAAAACCAAGCCAGTCAGCAGTGAAACCTTTGCCTTTGTGCAGGACCCACTATGTAGTTTCCAGGTCCATGCAAAATGAAAACATGGGACCCTGTGTGCAAAAAGTACTAAGAATTTCAAGATGGCAACAGCAGATCATTAAACCAAGTATGAGGTGCTTTTAAGCGTGGGGTCCACTGCAGCTGTACAGGTTGTGTAGCTCAGAAAGCCAGCTGTGCCTCTGTGTCACCATCCTCACCCCTACCCCAACCCCAGGAGCTAGAGGTGGGCCAGCTGTGGCTCCCAGGCCTCCAGCCTCATTGGTTCATCTGCTTGGTTAGTCTCAGATTTCTCCCAGCCGAAAGACAAGTGTGTGACAGGTAGAAAAAGGTGGTTTGGACTCCAACAGGAGTGGGGCATGGAAGAGAAATCTTTAGCTGATATGTACTGTGATTAACCACAGACCCTAAGGGGTGCCCCAGGGAAGCCAGGATGGGTAAATGGAATTCTTGAGGTGGCAGCTCACAGAATCTTCCGGAACAGTCGCTGTCCGAGAAGACTGATGCAGCACAAATGCTCAGAAGGTTTTCTTTGCCCTACATCAGGCTGTTAGAGTGATGAGGCATGAGTTGCACTCACCTGTCTGCATGAATAAAAGATGCACAGAGAATGGTGTGTGCTGAGAGCACCAGGCATGAAGGGCCCCGTTAAGGCATGCAATGCAGAGGCCTGGCCACCAGGACTCTGCTGCTCTCCCCTGCCAAGCCAGAGATGGCTTTTTCCCATCTTTAAGATGTTTAAGGAGGTCAAGCGTAAGAAGGGAGGCAGTGTGAGCTGAAGTGTGTGGACAGGCACCTCTGCCCAGCACACCCCATGCCTGAGATGCTGTCGCCAGAATCCCCTGGGTTTACAAATGCCATCATCTTATCTTAATGGGTTACTCTTAACTTCCTACAGTGCCTTCCCGGGAACACTCTAGATTATCTGGCTCTTTTCTAGCAGAGTCCTGGAGGGATGGAACACAGACAGGCTAGTTTGACATTTTTTTAAATATCTTGACTGCACCACACGACATGGGAATCTTAGTTCTCCAACCAGGAATTGAACCTGCGCCCCTTGCACTGGCAGCGCTGTCTTAACCACTGGACCATCAGGGAAGTCCCACAGACAGATGAGTTTGGATATGGGGATGAGAGTCTTACATGTCAGCAGCACTCATGGTTCATTGGTTCCTTCATTCCTTCTCTCATCTGATATTCACTGAGCCTCTTCTGGGGCGAAATGCAGGCCAACGCTGAGGGCCTTGAGGGCAGAGGGTTGCCAGGAGGACACCTCAAAGCAAACCATGCCTGCCTCACTATTTCAAGCCAGAAACACCCTGAAGGCGAGGAAGGACACTCCTGAAACAGACCAAGATCACCCCACTCCCACCCGCTAGTAAGTGCAGCCCTACTTCTTTCCAGACCTACCTTCTGCTGCTGCCCTACACACAGCCTGCTATGCAGGCAGATTAAAACAGCGTGTAGGGACTTGCGCGGTGGCTCAGTGGTGGCTAAGACTCCATGCTCCCAGTGCAAGGGGCCTGGGGTTTGATCCCTAGTCAGGGAACTAGATCCCACGTGCCGCAACTAAGAGTTCACATACCGCAACTAAAGATTCTGCAATGAAGATAGAAAATCCTGTGTGCCACAACTAAGACCCGGTGAAGCCAATTAACTAATTAAAAACGAAGAACAGCTTGTATTTTCCAGCTACTGAGCCTTTGCCACTGTTATTCCTTCCCCCTGGACCACCCTCTTGAAGCCTCTCCACCTCTCGGATGTTTACTGTCCTTTAAGGTCCACCCCAAACCCTGTGGTTTCATTTCCTGGTCCCTGTGACCTGAGGGGACTTCACTCTTCTCTGAGTGTCCTTAGAATTATATGTGGAGAGCCCCTTGCTGCCCATGGCATATTCCATCTCCAGCCCTAGTGCTTCATTTTCCTGGCTCATTCCCTGTTCTTTCTCTGAGGCATAAGGCCCTGATCTCTTCATCTTTCTTTTCTTTTGTTTATTTATTTAGCTGTGCTGGGTCTTCGTTGCTGCATGAGCTTTTCTCTAGTTGCGGCAAGTAGGGGCTACTCTCTCGTTGCAGTGCACGGGCTTCTCAATGCAGTGGTTTTCTTGTCGCAGAGCACAGGCTCTAGGGAACACTGGCTTCAATAACTGTGGTGCGAGGGCTCAGTGGTTGCAGCTCCGGGGCTCTAGAGCACAGGCTCAATAGTTCTGGCACACAAGCTTAATTGCTCTGAGGCATATGGGATCTTCCCGGACCAGGGATCAAACATGTGTCTCCTGCATTGGTAGGCAGATTCTTTACCACCGAGCCACCAGGGCAGCCCTCTTCATCTTCCTTTAACCCCAAAGTCTAGACAATATCTGGTGCACGGTAAATGTGTTGGTGTAACTGAAGGATGTTCCCTTGCTAAAGGTACTCAATATGTGACACCTCCTCCCACCATCTTTCGAAGAGTTCTTTTATTTGTTTCCATTCTTGGGGAGTATGGTTTTCTATAACCGAGTCACCACATCTTGATGTGCTGTGCATTTACTGATCCACAGTAGGATACGAAATAAGGGGGCTTTTCCCACTTTTTTGTATTGTGATGTAATTCACATACCATAAAGCCTGCTATTTCAAAGTATGATTTGGTGGTTTTCACTCTGTTCACAAACTTGTGCAACCATCAGTGTTATCTGATTCCAGGATGTTCACAGCCTCTAGAAAGATGAAGGGTCTAGTGAACTTTAAGTGTATGATGGTTCTTCTGTTTGAAAATCACTGGTGTCATTTGCCCAAGTCCCTCCAGTCTGGGACTTGCTTTCCTGGCCAGGTTACTCAGAGCTGGAAGGACCTCTGGCTTCTGGGAGAGGTGGGCTGGCATTTTATCCATCCTGCTCCCTCTGCTTCTGAGTCTCATCCTAGTCCACCTCCGTTTGCTTTCTCAACGACCTTGAGATATTCTAAATCATCATGAGCTATACTTCTTTGAACTCTGTCCCATCACCCTTCATCTGTTTGGACAGCTTTGCTCCCGGCGGGGTTTATTAAGATGACATTACCCAGGCACCCCACTTGCATCCTGAACGTGGGGAAGTATCAGGAAAGACCAGAGGGTGGGGAACTCCTCCTACCGCCTAGAAGCCAGGCGGGTGGGGTTGGCCAGGGCTGTGCTGGGAAGACGTCATGGGGAAACATCCGTGTCAGAAAGCACTCAGCTTGCTTCTTTTTCTGTCCCAAAATATCACTCTGAGCCTTGGCCTCGGAGATGGCTTTCCACACCTGTTAGCTGGTCAGTACCACTGAAAATACCCCTGGTCAGTGGACTCTCCTAGGCTGAGGAACCGGCCCTGCCTGCAAGCATCCCCATGATTTCCAAACCCCGAGCCTCGGGGCCTAGTGGAGGAATGTTAGTCGGTTTGCTGGACATGCCTTCTGTCTCCCTAGCATCTCCTTCTCCTTGGCCCAAAAGCGCCCAATAACCCAGCACTGAAAACACCCAGGGCTCCCTAAGGACGTGAGCGTGAGCTCTGGAAAGAATGCAAAGGCAGGCACTGATACACGGCTGGGCGAGCTTCCGGAACATCCAAGGCCTAATCCATGTTGTCGCCCGCGGGAGAGCGGCTCCGGGGCCTCCCGGGCAGAAGGAGCACCGCAGCCTTTAATCTCCGTGCGCACAACCCCGCGCGCTTGATCCCGGGGCAGCGGCTGCAGGATTCTTGTTGTTTGCGTGTGATCTCCCCGCGTGGGGGTGGGATGCGCCTTTCCGCAGGAGCAACTGCATTAGCCTCTGTGACCTCTGTCAGTGCTGCGGGGACTTCGATTGCCGCGACTGTGAGTGCCCTTTTAGAACGCCTACTCTGGCCCCTTTCAAGTTCCGCCGGATCCTCATCTTCAAACACCCTTCCTCATCTTCAAACACCCTTCCTCACCCCCGCCCACCGTCAAGGCACCGGCCTGCCTTTGGCTGTCAGATTTAAGACAGGAATCAGAATTACTACCTGGTTGAAAAGACAGATCATCCGAAGATGGCCACTCACTCACTCATCACGCGTTCATTTAGTCAGTGTTTATTAAGCACCTATTGTGTGTCAGGGCTTCCAGGTGGCGATAGTGGTAAAGACCCCACCAGCCAGTGTAGGAGACTTAAGAGATGCAGGTTCAATCGGGAAGCTCCCCTGGAGAAGGGAATGGCTACTCACTCCAGTGTTCTTGCCTGGAGAATTCCATGGATAAGGAAGCCTTTCCGGTTATGGTCCATCGCATGGCAAAGAATCGGACAAAACTGAAGCAATTCAGCGTGCAGCACGCACTGTGTATCGGATATTGTGCTGAGTGTTAAGAAAACAGACATGTGTGAGACTCCATCCCTGCCTGCAAAGACTCTCACAGCCCCCAGCAGGCAGACCAGAGTATCAGTGACCACACAGGAGTGGAAGAGTTCTGTGGCCATCTCTAGGGTACAGTGGGAGCCCTGAGGGTCTTTTACTTCAACTTGGAAGTCAGAGTGGCTCCAGGAAGAGAGAGACCTTAAGCAGCATCATGAGGAACTAGTGGGTGCAGAAAATGGGAGGGATGTTGCAAGCAGAGGGAACAGTATGTACAAAAGCACAGAGGCAGGGAGGGCCGTGGGCACTAGGGACATGATTGCTGGGACAGTGCTGGGGAGGCCGCAGAGTGAGATGAGACTCAGGCCAGGCATCTCTGGGGGCAGCCTGGCTTTGCTGGACAGAGGACAGAGGGGTTTGAAGCGACCCCGGGCACTCATAGCAACCTCCCAGTTTCCTTGGAGAAGATGTTATTATACACATTCAGAGCATTTCCTAAGGCGTTGTGGCTAATTTTTGCATCCCTCTATCCCATGCAGTTGAGTGGTTTAGGGGCTCAGAATCTGGAGCCAGACTGCTGCTAACTCGCTTCAGTCGTGTCCGACTCTGTGCAACCCCATAGACGGCAGCCCACCAGGTTCCCCCGTCCCTGGGATTCTCCAGGCAAGAGCACTGGAGTGGGTTGCCATCTCCTTCTCCAATGCATGAAAAGTGAAAGTGAAGTTGCCCAGTCGTGTCCAACTCTTTGCAACCCCATGGACTGCAGCCCATCAGGCTCCTCTGTCCATAGGATTTTCCAGGCAAGAGTACTGGAGTGGGGTGCCATTGCCTTCTCCGGAGCCAGACTAGCTGGGTTTAAACCCAGCTCTAGTATAATACCTATTAGCTGTGTGACCTCAGACAAATTACTTAACCTCTCTCTGCATCTGTTCAATTGGCTGTAACATGGAGACAAGGATAGGAAGAGTCTAGTCATAGAGTGTGTGAGGATGACTTGAGTGTTCTCCTTGTCGTTCTGTCGCTAAGTCGTGTCCAACTGTTTGTGACCCCATGGGTTGTAGCCTACCAGGCTCCTCTGTCCTCCACTTCTCCCGGAGTTTGCTCAGATTCATGTCCATTGAGTCGGTGATGGTATCTAACCATCTCATCCTCTTGACTTGAGTGTGTTTGTGTATAAATATATATATAAAGTACATGGTACACAGTAAGTGCTCAATAAATACCTGTTCTTATTCCCCCTGCCATGGAGCCTTCCTTACCTTTCTGGCATAAGACAGGTCAGAACAGGACCCAGTTTGTATCTGAAGCCAGTGAGAGCTTGGGGTCGAAGGGACCCCTGAGTAGCCCCCGAGAGTGGGCCCTCCACGTGGTCTCTCTGGAATATCAGCCTTCCCATCTCAGGCTACCCATTCCTCTTCCAGGGCCCTGTGAACCCACATAGCCTGCAGCCTCCACTTGAGGAAATTAAACACTGGATTGGTTTTTTCAGCGTAACCAAAAGAAATACCACAGGGCCTGACCTTTTGTTCACAAGCAGTTATAGAAGTGGCATTTGCTAACGTTCCACCTTGAGCCTCTGCTTCTCTGCTTTCCTCTCCTGGCTCCTAAGGATACAGCCTGGCTTGGCAGTGGCTCCCCCAACCTCCCCCCAAACAGCGTTTTCTAGGTACCCTCTTATGATTGTAGCATCAGGGGTCAGCAAAGGGGTCACCCACTTCATGAAAAGCCTGACAGGGATTTCTGGCCTTGATCTAAACCAGACACAGTGAAGAAACAAAGAGATCTGGGGAATGCCTAAAAATTCCCAGGGCATCCAAAATGATCTACCATCGCTGAAGTTTCTGCTATTAGAATCATCCACCGTCATTTACAAACTGTCAAAAGGCGGCAGATCTCTGGACTTGAGGCATCCCAAGGCTGTGGGTCTTTACCCTCCTAAGCCTGAATTGCCTTCTCTGGAAAATGGCTGTAGCCAGTGGTGTGCTGGTAAGTGATCAACAACCAGCTCTCTCCAGGGTGGTGGAGGGGGCGGCTAGTTGTAGCATTCATCACACTCTTGGGAGCTGCTCAGGGGTCCCTTCGAACCCAAGCTCTCACTGGCTTCAAATCAGTTTCCATGGAGTAAATACTTAAGCTACTAACTTGACATCCCCAATGGCAGAGCTAGGAAGGATGCACACAGTCAGCCCTGAAGAGCGCAGGAAGCTGGCACGCTTCCTGGGTAACCCAGCACCTTCCTCACAGAGGGTAAGGACCACATAAGAGGCAGCATATGCAAACACACGCTACACTGAGCAGTGTGCAAACAGACCACCAGGAGATCAGGAACCCAGGTCTTACAGCTGCTGGGAATGGGCATAAGCCCAGTTGCAAACTTTTCTACTGTGTGCAAGGCAGGGAGCAGTGCTCACCTGGCTCATGGAGGTTGATTCAAAAGGCTTTTATATTTTTGATTCACAGATTCGCTGTGCTCCCCACAGTCTCTCTTCAAACTCAGACTTCATGGCAAGCCTCAAAGTGGGTGCTCTCTACCATCCATCACAATCTCTGAAATGAACCCTGCATCTGCCAGCTCCTCCCTGCCACCACTGCCCATAGGGTCTGGTTCCCGGCTACTCCTCTGTCCTCATCTCCTGCCACGCACCCCTGCTCATTCTGTATGAGCCTGTGGTCTCCTTGCTCTGCCTGTGACAGGTCTAGCATTTGCCTCCCCCAGGGCCTTTGCACGTGCTCTCTGCTTCTCTCCTCATCCCCCCGCCCCCAAAGCTGATCTCTGCTCAGATGTCACCTTTCACAAAGCCTTGTCTGAAGTAGGAACCCCTCTCTCGCATGCCATTCTTTATCCGCACAGCCTGCCTTATATTTCTTTCTGCCTTGTATATTATAGGTTTGCTTGTTTGTTTATTGCCTGTCCTTCCCCACTCCCTCCACGAATGGTAAGCTCCTTACAGAAGGAAGTCTATCAAGCACCGTATGCCTCCATCCAGAATGGCACTGACCTGTGCATGGGCCTCTCTGGCACCCTTCTCCCCATCTGAGCCTCGGCATTCCACAGCCAGAGATCAGGTTCCCCCATTTTTCACACTCAAGGCTCACATCTCAGTGAAGCCATGTGTCTCAGATCAGCCAGGACAGCCACATGTACACCTGCCATGTGGATGTGAGCCCCGTGGGGACAGGGGCCTCATCCTGTCCAGCTCTGACTCCCCTGTCTGCAGAACAGAGCTGGCACCTCGTGGGTGTGTGAGGAAGACTGGGGGAGCTGACAGTTCTTGCAGCAGCCCCGTGTGTGCTGGAGAGTTCTTGGTGCATTTCTGCGGCGAAAGAGCACAGAAGAGCTCTTTCTGTGCTCAGAGGTTTGTGCTCAGGCTGAGCTCTGCGGGTTACCATATTTCAGAAGACATCTGTCCCACCGTTAGCAAGTGTGACACCATGAAAGTCTGTTCCTTGGATGTTTCTTCAAAGGACTGCCTTTTGTAGAATATTAACAGTCTTCACCCTCTGTCTCCTGAAGGAGTGAGAAAGGAAGGGGGTGAACTTAAGAAAGACACAAACTTGACAGAAGGAAAAAAGAGGCTTGAACAGACGGTGTGACCTGCCCTTTCTCTGCAGCGTGTCTGCAGCAGAGAAGCAAGACTTCAGGCAGCTCAGCGGGGAAAACAGTTCCCAGATCCTCTGTGGGCAGAAAATAGTGACCATGGCCTTGGGGTTCCGAAGCTGTGAATTAAGCTGTCCGGATGTATCATTTAGCGACCACTTGAGTAACACACATGAAGGTAGAGAGACAGAGGGTGGTGCTGGGTTGTTGTTGTTTGGGGCTGCACCAGGTCTTAGTTTCAACACATGAGATTTTCCATCTTCCACCAGGCGGGATCTTTAGTGGCATCATATGAACTCTTGGTTGCAGCGTGTGGGATCTAGTTTTCCAGCAAGGGGTGGAACCTGGGCCCCCTGCGTTGGGAGCATGGAGTCTCAGCCACTGGACCACCAGGGAAGTCCCTGGTGCTGTTTTTACACTGTGTTTTGTCCAAGAAGTACTAACAGGAGGCCAGTGCGATGGGATTCTGGAATCCATTCCAGGAGACAGGGGTCTACAAAAATGGATCGATGGGAGAGGATTAGAAAGTATGTTGGAACCAAGAACATTAAAGGACTAAATGAAGATGAAGTGCAGAGTTTACAATGCATTAGATCAAGAAAAATGGGCACCAGGATGCTCACCTAAGCCTTTTTATTTAGTTTGTTCTGCAAATAGGGGTTATACAGCCTCAAGGCAAAAGGTTGTCAGCCCTGGAGTCAGGAAGACCTGGGTGGAAATTCTAGCTCCACCTTCTGGTTATTGGACCCCAGGGAGGTGACCTCTCCAAGCCTCAGTATCCTTATCTGCAAAATGGTCATCCTAATATGCCTACTTCATTGGATTGTTATGAAGATTCAATAAAATAATCCCTAGTTCAGTTCCTGAATCAGACTCAAAGGATGCTAACTCATGATTTTCTTATCAAATACTAATATAGTGCTGCCATGTGCTAGGGACCTTTCTAGGTTCTTGAGAGGCGTTAATTCAGTTATTCTACACTGTACACTAGCAAGAAGGGACTATTATTTCCCCTAATTCACACAAAAGGACAAGTACAGAGAGGTTGAGAGAAAACTGAGTCACACAGCTGGGGAGTGCTGGAAGCAGGATTCAAAGCCACAAGTGTAACCTCTGCCTCTGTGCCCCTTTTGCACAGTTCTGGATCACCTGCAGCATGCTTGGCCCTGTGGTAACGCACCAAGGCTGATGGAAAAGGAGCAGAAAACACAGTCCTGTCTTGACCTGGCTTTCACTCCCATTAGAGAGCTCACTGTTTCATGAAGTCTTTCAGGCAGAACAAAGAAAACAACAATGTAGCATAGCATCTCGGCAACTTTGGGAAGTCCGTCAACAAACATCCTCCTCTCCATACAGAAATAAGTAGCCCTGGTAGGTGAGCTTTGTTTTCTTTTTCAGAGTTAGATGAACATGGAGTCAGCAAGAAGTGCTCCATCTTTTAAGCCTCTGACACTTGGTGGGGTTGCTTGTCACCGCAGGATAACCTGTCCTATACTACTTGTGTCTCATTCATGCAGCACATGTTCACAGTAGGCGTGCCACGACTACTCATTGGGTGGAAATGAACTCCATTCATGCAATTGCTTGAGGGCTGCAGAAACAGAAACGGGCATTTTCATCTCTTCTGCTCAGAAAGTCCTCCTCTGAGACACCTGTGGGAATGGCTGTTTTGCTTTTCTTTGATGTTAGCTGATTCTTAAAACTTTCATTAGCTCTGATAAATTATTCAAAATGGAGTAACACCCGAAACCTCTTTAGAATATTGACATGGTCCAGCAGTAAATGAATGGAAAAGTACCTCCAGGTCCGAGGCTAACTTCCATTTAATTTTTAGAAGAACCAGTCGAATTGTTAAAATGATCAGAAATGGGCCTGACCAAAGCCAGTTCTGCAAGGAGAGGATGTTATTGTCTCCTAGACCGTTAACTTAATCAGATCAAGTCAATGTCAGGAAAACAAAACTCCTCATGTCATGGGGAGCTCAGGATAAATTAACAAGTAAATAGGACTTTTATCCGGAAGCCCTTTAAGAACATTTTTTTTGAAAAGTAGGCTTTAACTAAATTTAAAATTTTTAATGTATAATTTAGTTTCATTTCTGGAATCTTACATGATACAGGAAGCCTCAGAGACCCTAATCAGAGTTCTTTTCCTTTACTTTATTTTTATATCTTCATGCAACTAGTAAAACAGCATTAGATAATAGATGTCCCCAAAGGCCATATTGAAGTTATAAGTATTTGACATGATTCTTCTTCTGAATTATGGAGACAATGTCAGAATATCTATGTACCTGGAGAACAAATGTCGTGGGAAGGAACTCAAGCTGGGCTATGAATAGCTTCTAAAACATTTGGTTGTGTTGAAGGTAGAATGGCAGTTCCATGATGAGCCACATGGGAAGACAGCAGGGATTTAGGGGGTGCAGAATTCCAACGTAGAAATGCCCCAGTCTGTGATCTCAAGGTTTTTATCATCTTGAAACCAAGAGCTACATGTGTGTGTCTGTGCATGCTCAGTAGTGTCCAACTCTTTGCAACACTATGGACTAGCCCACCAGGCTCCTCTCTCCAAGGATTTCCCAGGCAAGAATATTGGAGTGGGTTGCCATTTCCTCCTCCCGGGGATCTTCCCGACCCAGGGATGGAACCTGCATCTCTTGTATCTGCACTAGCAGGCAGATTCTTTATACAAACGCCACCTGGGAAGCCTGAAAAGAGCTGCATATGACCCAGCAATTCCACTCCTAGTTATATATCCAAGAGAAGTGAAAACCTATGTCCATATAGGCTTAGTTGCTCTGTGGCATTTGGGATCTTAGTTCCCTGACCAGGGATCGAACCCGCGTCTGCATTGCAAGGCAGATTCTTAACCACTGGACCACCAGGGACATCCTTCATTTCTTTTTATGGCTGGAAAAGATTCCGCTGTTCGGATAGACCACATTTTACTTTACTGATCATCAGTGGACAGACATTTGGGTTACAGCCTTTGGTTATTGTGAATAATGCATGGTCATGAAGACAGAACTCAAAAGTGGTTTAAAAGAAAGCTGAGATCTTTTTGTTATCATGCCTAATACTGTGTTATAATGCCTAATACATGCCTAATACGGCTACCACATACTGAGAGCTAATTATACAGCAAATCTAGCACTAAAGGCCCCCCCTTCATCCACAGAGTGTCCAGAAGAAGAAAATTTGTTATCCCCATTTTATAGATGAGGAAACTGAGGCTCAGCGAAGTGAAGCGAGTTTTCTTAGGTCACCTAGCTAGGGATTAAGAGAGGGAGCATTCAGACCAACTGACTCTTCACCACCATCCCCTGCTGTCTGCACGACTGATGAGCAGCCCCACTATCTGGCCAGTGCCATGCTTGACTGTCACCTAGTCCCCCGCATGCTCCATGGCCCTGATACTCAGAATCAGAAAGTCCTTGCATCGGAGGTCTCTCCAAACGGGACCGATGAACAAGGTGCTGAAGCTGCAACACCAACCCACCCCCACCACCAAACACGACCTCTATCCCAGGGGCCCATAGTTCAGGCTATTCTCCATGAATGATGCCCTGACTGAGTCTCTGCATCCAAAATGAGGCAGAGCCATAAGGGGGCCCCATAAATCCAGCTCCATCTGGGGAGTCACTCCAGTGCTTTACAACTGTACTTTCTGAGTTCTGCTCTCACTGGGGTGAGGAGTGCTGGCCTCACTCCACTGCCGTCTGCTCCAATGGGCCAGCACTTCACTGTGGTCCCCCAGGGTGATGGGGCACAGCCAGCAGGCAAGAGCCTTGGTGGCCTTCCTTCCAGAGTCTCATCCACATGCCAGGACATACAGAGCCCCCAAGGCAGACCCCATTTCCTAATGAACATGGAGCATTTTACCTGAATGTACCTATACCCCAGAACCCAGCAAGATAAACACCCTCCACCCCAACTCAGTCCTGGTCCTTTATCCTCTTTCCAGCCTCCCTCCCATCTCCAGTCCCATTCCTGGGCCTGCCAGCTCCTGACCTCGTGACGTTGGCCTCTGAGTCTAGCTCTGGGGCTCCCAGATGGTTTGGTTGGAACCCTCGGTGTCGTGTTTGGATGGGGTTCTGTGCCGCTCTCTTCTGCCCTTGGCTCAGAGCAGCTCTAACTAACATCAGGCGGGATCTTTGCAAGGAAGAGAGACCAGCCTCAGAAAAAATACAAGTCAAGGGGAAATTGAGTGGAAGGACGTGGCAGAGCTCTCCAGTCAAAGGACGAGCTGATGAGCAAGGCTTGGAAGGGTCAGTACTCAGAGAAGCCCAGAACTCCAGGAAGCAGGGATGGTCTTGTCTGGGTCTGCCACTGGGATGAATGGACTCTGGGCCTGTGAAGATTTCGTGTGTCTCCCCCGAAACTCCAGTGCCAGGAGCAGAGGAAGGAAAAGCCGTCTTCCTCTGTTTCCTTCTCTTGAGGGGGAATCATACCAGGTTCTTTGTCCCAACTTTTGCTGCTGTTGTTGTGCTGGGTCTTCGTGGCTGCTCAGACTCTTCTCTAGTTGCGGTGAGCAGGGCCTACTCTCTAGTTGCAGGGCACGGACTTCTCACCGTGGTGGCTTCTCTTGTTGGGAAGCACAGGCTCCAGGGCACGTGGGCACAGTAGTCGTGGTGCACGGGCTTAGTTACTCCACAGCATGTGGAATCTTCCCGGACCAGGGATCAGACCTGTGTCTCCTGCATTAGCAGGTAGATTCTCCACCACTGAGCCACCAGGGAAGCCTTGCCCCAACTTTTTAAAATTCAGAGTTGTAAGGAAAGGGCTCTTACCACAGAGACTCCAGGTAGAGGCATGAGCTCTGAGTCCTAGATCTGGGCATACATTTTGGTCATAGCCAGATTTGGAACTGGTCATAGCCAGATTTCTCTTTCATGAAAGAGAAAACACACTTGTAGCTTGTCTGCTGCCTTTCAGGACTTTTATTACAGCACCGCAGTCTATTCCCCTGACAGACTAATACATCTTCAGTGTCCACAGTAGCTTTGCAAGATAGGTATGACCTTCTCCCCACTCTATCAAGGAGAACTCCAAGATTCAGGGATGATAAATAACTTGCCCTAAGTCACAGCAGTATGAAATGGCAGAGCTGGAACCCAGTTCCAAATCTGGTGGTGGTTAGACTCTGGGGAGAAGATAATGCCTATCTTGCAAAACTACTGTAGACACTAAAGATGTATTAGTCTGTCAGGGGAGCAGATTGAGGTCCTGTAACAAAAGTCCCAAAAGGCAGCAGGCAAGCTGCAAGTGCATGTTCTCTTTCATGAAAGTTGGAGGAGCGTGGTCCAGGGTAGCTCTGCCCTGGTTTTCCAGGGATCCAGGTTCCTTCCACCTTGTTGCTCTGCACACACTGAGGCCTTGCCCCTTGGGTGAAGCTGACTGTCCATGCCCTTTGCAGCCCATGGGACAGGGAAGGGAAAGTGGAGATGGATTCTTTAAAGAGCTGTGACCCATAAGATCATGAACTTCTACTGATAACCTTCCATTGACCAGAGCATGCCATGTGGCCAAACTAGATTGCAAAGAAAACTGGAAAACTAAGGTGTCTGGGCTCCCATGTTCCCAGCTAGATTATGGGAGCTTGAGTGCAGGATCAGGGGCTGGAGGGAACATTCCATAACTGCACACAAGTATCATAGTAGTATATTAACACACACACACACGTGTGTGTGTGTGTGTGTATACAGAATCTAGACAAACGGTACTGATGAACCTACTGCAGGGCAGGAATGGAGGCACAGACAGAGAGAATGGACTTGTGGCACAGGAAGGGGAGGTGGGACGAACTGAGAGAGTAGCACTGACATATAGACACCACCGTGTGTGAAACAGACAGCTAGTGGGAAGCTGCTGTGTAGCACAGGGAGCTCAGCTCGGTGCTCTGTGATGACCTGGGGGGTGGGATCTGGAGGCTGGGAGGGAGGTCAAGAGGGAGGGGACATATGTACACATATAGCTGATGCACAATGCTGTATGGCAGAAAGTAACACAACATTGTAAGCAATTATATGCCAATAAAAAAAATCAGCACAGCCTTAGTGCAGAGTAAAGACTCAACAAATAGTAGCTGTCATTTCTGGAAGACTGAATTCTTAGGAGGAGCAGGCAAGGATTGCTCATCTCAGTGTTCCAGTTCTAACACCCAGATGTGAGGGCCCAGCCCCTGATTTCTTTCTTCAAGGCCACTCCTCTCACTTGCCCCAGAATGTGGGAAGAACTCCCCCTGGGCCCTCTGGCCTGCAAGGGGAGCCTGCAGCCCCCCAGCAAGATGGGAGGAACCCCACCTCTCCCAGGTGTCCAGAGACCTCTGCTCCCTTTGTCTCTGCATCTGATGCTGGTTCCTCTCAGTCCCATCACCTCTGAGAAGCAGCTAGGTATGATTGGCATCCTGTGGGAGGGGGTCTTGGGGACCAGCTTGGCATGTCAGCCAGTGCCCTGCCGTGTTCATTTTTGTTGACATTTAATTATATTTCACTTTCTTCAGCTGTCAGGCCAGCTTCCTGACAGGTCGCTGAATTATGCTTGAAGCCAGTCAGCCCCTGCAGACACCTTCTTATTTGGGCCTTCTCGGCTTACGGCCCTCGGAGAAAACAGATACAAGGCTGATTGGCAGGAAAGATCCTGGGAGTCAGAGTGTGCACAGCCAGGCACCCCCTTCCATTTTCTTCACTGTCATTGACACCCCAAAACCACACCAAGCCTCTTGATGGTGCTATTTTTAAGGAATTTGAATATAGTTAATTATGTGTTGATTGGTACAGAATTGAATACACAGCTCCATCCTGAGCACCCCCACATGTGTCTAATCTTAAGCTGTTATCAGGGACCAGCTTGAGAGGGGCCAAGTTTTGCACCCATAATAGCAGACGCTTGCATGACTTTCCTGGTGGCTCAGATGGTAAAGAATCTGCCTGCGATGCAGGAGACCTGGGTTCGATCCCTGGGTCAGAAAGAAAGAAGAGAAGGAAATGGCAACCCTGGAGAAGGAAATGGGAACCCACTCCAGTATTCTTGCTGGAGAATCCCATGGACAGAGGAGCCTGGCAGGCTACAGCCCATGATGTTGCAAAGAGTCAGACACTACTGAGCAACTAACACTCTCACACTTTGCAAACACTTCCATGACACTTACAATGTGCCAGCTACAGTTATGCCTGTTTTACAAGTCTGGGCTTCCCTCTCTATCTGTATTGATTCGGTCTCTGAGTTTCTGATAACAAGCAGCAAGGGTTTGAATAGAGGGAATATTTAATCCTCTTAACAACTATGTAAGGTGTGCCCTATTCTTATCCCCACTTTATAGATGAAGAAACTGACACATACTGAGTTGTGTGATGTGCTCAAGGCCACTGGGTTAGTACAAGGCAGAGCTGGGTTTGAATCTGGGTGGTCTGATTGCATTTGTACCATAGCCATCATGCATGTGGAGAATATGAACTCATCAACTATTCCACTCTCATTCTCATGAACGTCCCTGTCCTGCAGAAGCAGGAAAGCTGGGAACTAACTAGATGTCAGGACTCCCTTGCAGCTTGAGTTCTGCAGGTGATTCAGGTTTGGCCCCGCAGGTGAATTCCCATGACATTTGGAAGAGAGACTGAGGCCGAGGCACATTCCTGGTGCTTCTGCACTTTCAGGACAAACATGTTCCTGAAGCGCTCACTTTTTCTGTGGTCACTTCAGCAGTGGTCCCTGTACAGTGTGAGGCTTGCATTGCTGCACATCCACTGTGCTGATGCTGGTCTGGGCAGGAATGTGTGGTTTCAGAAGCAGCAGGAGGGGCATCTTCCTGACCGTGGCCAAGGAGGTAAACCAGGGCTGCTAGCATCTGGTTTGTGGAAGACAGCAGAGCTGTTAGTGGTTCAGTTTGGTAGTGTGGCTCTTCATTCCTGGAAGTTGTTTCTTCGGCTCTTCCTACAATGCTATCACTCATTTAATATCCTGTAATAAATACCTTAAAGTTTTAAAGTTGCTTAAAGTTTCCAGAAGAGAGTCTGGTCTCTGAACTGACTGACTCTGAATACACAATGCTAAACCAAAATATCTTTGCTTCTTTAGTTACAGATAGAGCTACATTGGAGAATGTGTCCTATATTAGCAGCAAATAGGGCCCCTAATTAGATATATTCCCCCACCCAAGCACAGGCAACACTGGCCTGAAGCGAGCCCCACCTGTTCAGGGAGAGGCTCCCCTTATAAGTTTGTGGGGGAGCAGAGCAGAATGTAAACCTTCTGGGCAGCTCACGCCCAAGAGGAGGGATGAAGGAAGGACTGGTTATGTGTGCCCAGTTCTTCATCCTGTGCTCACCAGGTAAAGAAACCAGACCCAACTCTGGTGGGAACAGAGATGATGGTCAGTGAATGAGGAGGTTATGTGGGGAATTGGTTCACAGTGCTGTTCTTCAACATTGAGAGTCTGTGAGTCTGTGACTGGAGATTATAAGCATTAAATTGCTCTGTGAAAGTGGAGATGGTTTATGTCATAGATTAGCATGTTAGCATATGCTCTGGGTACATTAAAACAGAGCAGTTTTGTACTTTGTGGAACCCTTGCAGGTGGGGGACAGTATCGCAGATTAAAGAAGTTTCTAAATAACTGATGCTCTGTCCATTTTAGAGATGACATCTTTTAAAATGTTAACCTCTAGGCATGGACATGTTTCTGAGAGTATTATTACAGAAAAGAAACCATATTATTTAGGATGCTTTGAGCCATGGTAACAGAGGCTTAAACAATTAATGTATTTAATTTCTTTTTTTTTAATTAATTTATTTATTTTTAGCTTAGTTGCCCTGAGGCATGCGGGATCTTCCTAGACCAGGAATTGAACCCTTGTCCCCTGCATTGACAAGTGGATTCTCAACCACTGGATCAACAGGGAAGGCCTGCATTTAATTTATTACATAACAAAATTCAACAATGTCATTGAGGTCTCAGATTCTTTCTGTGTTCCCTTCCCTCCATTCTCAAATGTACTGGGGAAAGCCTTTCCTCATGGTCATAAAATGGCTGCCACAGTTCCAAACATCACATCTCATCTCACAAACTCATTTCTGAAATATAAAAGAAAGAGAGATGTTTTTTAAAAAAGACTTTCCAGTCATATGGCTCTCTGCTTTATCAGAGAGGAAAATCTTTCCCAGAAGCTCTCAGGCTGACATACTTTTACATCTTATTGATTAGAACAGTCAGGTGTCTACTCCTAAGCCAACCACTGGCAAAGAGGAAGGGGTTGGCCATGGCTTATTTCAGCTAGTCTCGTGGCTAGGCACATTATCTCCCAGACAAAATCAGAGTCCTGATGGCGTGGAATAAGGGTCATGGGTATTGGTGGGGAGACTGCAACAGTGCACCTGGCCTTAGTATCTCAGGTCCATGCTGTGTGATTCAGAGGTGCCTGGAGAGTCCAAATAACTCCTGACCACATGCCTTCTGGATTCTCTCTCCCTCCACACTGCTCTTCTTCCTTCCCTATCAGGCTGCCTGCTGTCACTTCCTGCTCTTGCCTCTGTGCTGTTAGAAGCAGCTTTGCTCCCTGATCCTGATTTTTTCCCTTTAAACATATGTGAGTTTAGAACTTGGGGGATGCACTTGCTGGACTAGGACAGTGTTACTGAACTCCAGGGGCACGGTCTACAAGTATTCCTGAGTCCATTTTCCCCAAAGCTGGCTAGATTCCTATTTTGTTTTATTTTTTGCTGTTGTTTGTTTTTAATCTCTACTTAGCAGAATGAGCTTTATTGGGATAGCCTAGGCCAGGAGGGATGACATATGAAGCCAGTCTCTACAGGGCACCCTGCATAGGCAAGCGCTGCTGCATGCCCACCATCACAGGAGATGCAGGGGCTGGGGAGTGGCTCTCTGATGTCACCCATTACAGGCCGTGATGCTGGCAGGTCTGTTCATTAAGCCAGCTCTCTTCCATGAGGGTTTTCCAGAGTCATCAACTCTGTGCTGTCATGAAAAAACATAACACAGGGTAAGGGACCAGGTCAGGATTTCTCAGCCTCAGCACTGTTGACATTTGGGGCCAGATGAATCTCGAAGGTTTAGGGGCAAGGGGTGAGGGGTACTGTCCTGTGCAGTGTAGGATGTTGAGTACCATCCCAGGCCTCACCCACTACCTGCCCCTGACCACCCTCACTCCACAGTAATAATGTCATCACTCAGTTCAGTTCAGTTCAGTTGCTCAGTCATGTCCGACTCTTTGAGACCCCATGAATTGCAGCACGCCAGGCCTCCCTGTCCATCACCAACTCCCCAAGTTCACTCAAACTCATGTCCATCAAGTAGGTGATGCTATCCAGTCATCTCATCCTCTGTCATCCCCTTCTCCTCTTGCCCCCAATCCCTCCCAGCATCAGAGTCTTTTCCAATGAGTCAACTCTTTGCATGAGGTGCCCAAAGTACTGGAGTTTCAGCTTTAGCATCACTCCTTCCAAAGAACACCCAGGGCTGATCTCCTTCAGAATGGATTGGTTAGATCTCCTTGCAGTCCAAGGGACTCTCAAGAGTCTTCTCCAACACCACAGTTTAAAAGCATCAATTCTTCGGCGCTCAGCTTTCTTCATAGTCCAACTCTCACATCCATACTCCACAGGAAAAACCATAGCCTTGACTAGACGAACCTTTGTTGGCAAAGTAACGTCTCTGCTTTTGAATATGCTGTCTAGGTTGGTCATAACTTTCCTTCCAAGGAGTAAGTGTCTTTTAACTTCATGGCTGCAATCACCATCTGCAGTGATTTGGGAGCCTCCAAAAAATAAAGTCTAACACTGTTTCCACTGTTTCCCTATCTATTTCCCATGACGTGATGGGACCAGATTCCATGATCTTCGTTTTCTGAATGTTGAGCTTTAAGCCAACTTTTTCACTCTCCACTTTCACTTTCATCAAGAGGCTTTTTAGTTCCTCTTCACTTTTCTGCCATAAGGGTGGTGTCATCTGCATATCTGAGGTTATTGATATTTCTCCTGGCAATCTTGATTCCAGCTTGTGCTTCTTCCAGCTCAGAGTTTCTCATGATGTACTCTGCATATAAGTTAAATAAGCAGGGTGACAGTATACAGCCTTGACGTATTCCTTTTCCTATTTGGAACCAGTCTGTTGTTCCATGTCCAGTTCTAACTGTTGCTTCCTGACCTGCATATAGGTTTCTCAAGAGGCAGATCAGGTGGTCTGGTATTCCCATCTCTTTCAGAATTTTCCACAGTTGATTGTGATCCACACAGTCAAAGGCTTTGGCATAGTCAATAAAGCAGAAATAGATGTTTTTCTGGAACTCTCTTGCTTTTTCCATGATCCAGCGGATGTTGGCAATTTGATCTCTGGTTCCTCTGCCTTTTCTAAAACCAGCTTAAACATCTGGAAGTTCACGGTTCACGTATTGCTGAAGCCTGGCTTGGAGAATTTTGAGCATTACTTTACTAGCGTGTGAGATGAGTGCAATTGTGCGGTAGTTTGAGCATTCTTTGGCATTGCCTTTCTTTGGGATTGGAATGAAAACTGACCTTTTCCAGTCCTGTGGCCACTGCTGACTTTTCCAAATGTGCTGGCATATTGAGTGCAGCACTTTCATAGCATCATCTTTCAGGATTTGGAATAGCTCAACTGGAATTCCATCACCTCCACTAGCTTTGTTCATAGTGATGCTTTCTAAGGCCCACTTGACTTCACATTCCAGTATGTCTGGCTCTAGATGAGTGATCACACCATCGTGATTATCTTGGTCACGACTAGACATTACCAAATGTCACTTGGAGGGTAGAATACCCCTAGTTGAGAACCTCTGGGCTGGAGAATCATGGGCTCGGGGCTGAAGTGCCTTAGTGAGCATGATCTTCCCCAATCGCCCTTCCTAAGGTACCACTGTGGGCCCCCTACACATCCCATCTCTCTCCAGTCTCATTTCTTGCTTTGTTTTCTCCATAGCCCTTGTCACCCACTGAGTGTATCTTATTTTGTTTGTTTGCTTATCTGCTCCCAGTGCTAGACTCTGGGAACAGAAACCGGATTTGGCTTCCTCATCACAATCTGCAACAGCTGACAGTGTCTTCACGTGGTGGGAGTTCAACAGATGGGGGGTCTTACTAGGAATCACTTAATAAGCCCCCATTCTGTTCCTCCAGGGCTTCCTTGGTAGCTCAACTGGTAAAGAATCCGCCTGCAATGCAGGAGACCTGGGTTCGACCCCTGGGTTGGGAAGATCCCCTGGAGAAGGGAATGGCTACCCACTCCAGTATTCTGGCCTGGAGAATTCCATGGACTCTATTCCATGGGGATACATGGGAGAAATCCATGAGGTTGGACACAACTGACCAAACACAGAGTCAGACACAACTGATCGACTTTCACTTTCACACTGTCCCCCACACTTAGAAGGACACTGCCCCTACACAAGCTCCTTACGCCTTACAAAGAGGAAACGGACGCACAGCAAAGTCCAGTAACAAATCTCTGGTAAATGATGAAGGCAGGATATATACTCAGATCTGTCTGATCCCAAGGCCTGGCTGGTTTGGGGACTGCCAGGCCGCCTCTCTGAAGACACCAGGCCGGCATGGAGGGGCTGTTTCCTGCGCTGTGATTGGGCAGTCCCGAAGGACCAAGAAACCAGAGCCCGTTTTCCCCAGCACCTGATGCATTGCCAAGGCTGCTTTGTCCTACTGGGGCCGTGGGACGCCCGAGGCCCCAGAGAGCTTATGCTTTTTTCAGATTGGAAGAATTATGGATCAACTGCTCTTTGGTGGCCTCCAAACTATTTCTTTTTCTTTCCAGGGGAAAACCACAATCCAAACCTCTCAGTCCTGTCCGCCCCGAAAGCAGCAAGGGAAACGTGGCCGGAGGAGTCGGCGCCTCCCCCCACGCACACGCAACTGTCAGAAAACCCTGACGCTGACCGGGATTTTGTGGCGTGTTTGCGTCCCCACCCCCCTCCCCTCACAGTAATTAGCGCTTCAGCTTTCTCTCCAGGTCTTTATTTGTTTAGACAACACAGCTCATTGTTTCCAAATGTTAGTCAATTCTAACCATAAATCAAGCCCCAGATCTTGAATCTCATTCAAGGGAAAACTCACAAGTTGATTCTACACAGATAAATCATAAGAGGGTGGGAATGTTATAAATGGAGAAAAGCAATTCAGACTCATAAGGCTGTAAATACAGCTTTTTGAACTACTTAGTGAGTACATTAAAACAATTACATGAGGCTTGAAGGATCTAATAGCGCATCAGTCTTTAAGATGAAGTCATTTGAAAGTTACTGTGCCTAAGAAGAATTAATATTTTTAGTGCTTTATAGTTTACCAAGTCTTCTTTTTTTTTTTTTTTTGCCTGTTATTTAATTTAATCCCTCACAATACCCTTTTTATATAGGCGGACAAGCTATTTAATTAAATTCCATCAATTCCAAGACCTATTTTGTTTCCATTTTTCTCTCCGAAATCAGGATACACCTTAGAATCAAAGACATGTCAGTTTAATTGGGAACTTTATTTCCTTAGTAATCCATAAAACAATGGTGAATGTTTTAAATGATAGGGTCTTAGACTTAATGAAATGCATGTTATTATGATCCCTGTTTCACAGGGGAGGTGACATGTCCCGAGATGTTACAGATTTGGCCCAAAGTCATGCAGTGAGTAAATGGAAAAATCAGAACTTGAGCTCCAGAAGGGCAGGTCTTTTAAAACAGGAGTCCCCAACCACCAGCATCTAACTCCTGGTTATCTGAGATGGAACTGATGTAATAATAATAGAAATAAAGTGCTCAGTGAATGTAGTGTGCTTAAATCGTCCCCAAACCATCACCCCTCCACCCTGGCCCATGGAAAAAACTGGTCCCTGGTGCCAAAAAGGTTGGGGGACCGCTGCTGTAAAGGGCATGTAAATAGCCCAAGGATACATGATCACCTTTATGGAAGGTGGTCCCAATAACTGAGAAACTTTTGCTTTTCTGAACGAAATGCAAGTCTGGAGCCAAAGCAGAGCTGCTTGAGATGTTAGGAAAGAGATCAAGAGTTGTCATATTCTTCTCCACCTTTCCCTTGAAATGCTCAGCTTCTCCTAAGGATAATTTAGGTTGCTTGCTTTGAAATTGGCTTTGCAGGTTAGCCCTTGAGAACTCACTTGAGAAAATTAGGAAACAACACCCTGACATGGATTCAGTCCCTCATCAGACACAAGGTCCAGAGAGAGAAGCACAAACTGAATTTTAATGCTTTTACTGCTCAACTGATTCCTTGTACAGTGTGCATCCTGAGCAACTGTACACAGCATTTCTGTACACCCCCGTACCTCCAACTAGTCTTCAGTGGAGGGGGGAGGCGGGGTGGCAGGACAAGAATGCTTGGCAGAGAGAAGGAAGATGTGGACAAATTCAGGAAATAGTTTCCTAGTTCAGATCACATTCATTGTTTAAGCCTGGTTTGGGTGTTCTGGTGAAGTCTTAGCTTGTGAACACTTCAACCAAGCTTGGCTCTCAGAAAAGAAGCTTAATACTTGGGAAAACTCATACAGATTTAAGAAATTCAAACATGGTCTTATTTTTAATGGTCTATCTGGGCCTATTTCTGAAGATATACCTGATTAGCTAAACCAACCAACCATTAGTATTAGCTTGCTGGTTTGAAGTTACTATTTGGTAGAGTAGAAAGAGGTTATATTCAGAGCTTATGCAGAGCTGGGTTCAGACTTGGGGCTTTTACTTTCTAGCTGCTCACTATGAGAAAGTGTTAAATGTCCCTGAAACTTGAGTCTAGTCTCCTCATCTGTAAAACAGGTATAGGGGATTAAAGATAGGGCTTCCCTATTGGCTCAGATGGTAAAGAATCTGCCTGCAATGCAGGAGACCCAGGTTTGATCCCTGGGTCGGGAAGATACCATGGAGAAGATACCCCACTCCAATATTCTTGCCTGGAGAATTCCACGGACAGAGGAGCCTGGCAGGCTACAGTCGGTGGGGTTCCAAAGAGTCGTACATGACTGAGCAGTTAACACTTTCCCTTTTCATCACTTTCAGCAGATTAAAGATAAATGCCCTTTGTTGTTCAATCGCTAAGTTGTGTCTGACTTTGCGACCCCGTGAACTGCAGCACACCAGGCCTCCCTGTCCTTCACCGTCTCCATGAATCTGCCCAAACTCATGTCCATTGACTCAGTGATGCCATCCAACCATCTCATCCTCTGTCGCCCTTTTCTCCTCTTGCCTTTAATCTTTCCCAGCATCAGGGTCTTTTCCAGTGAGTCAGGTCTTCCCATCAGGTGGCCAAATTATTGGAGATTCACCTTCAGCACCAGCCCTTCCAATGAATATTCAGGGTTGATTTCCTTTAGGATTAACTGGTTTGATCTCCTTGCAGTCCAATGAACTCTCAACAGTCTTCTCCAGCCCCATAGTTCGAAAGCATCAATTCTTCTGCACTCAGCCTTCTTTATGGTCCAGCTCTCATATCCGTACATGACTACTGGGCAAACCATAGCTTTGACTATGTGGGCCTTTGTCATATAGAAATGGATAAATGGAACCCTGGGGGTGTGAATAACACCTCACTCGAGGCTTGTGTTGGGAGGGAAAGGAAATTTGTATGTCAAACAGTGAATGTGGTACCCAGCACAGAGGAGACATCCAGGTAAGCTGAGTTTTCTTTCATTTCTCTAACTAGTGTGGGGTCCACTTTATTACCAGTTGCTCTCTCCTGCTGGGACTAGCCTAGTTGGTTGAGGAATTGGGTGGCGGGGGTGGGGAGAGGGGCATGCAGGGCATCACCCTGACTTAGGGCTGATTGGACCCCTCATTGCCCTCTGTAAATGGTTAAGGCCAGCCTCATCAGTCATCACAGGGCACGTTTGCTGCTGGACACAAATCATCATTAGTCCATCTTCCCCTGATGCCCAAGAAGGAAAATTTCCTTAGTTGATGACTTCCCTTGGTCATCACTGATGGTGAATATGATAACACATCGAAGGCTGAATCTTCTCTAGTTCCCTACTGCCAGGTCTCTGCCTGTGCTCTGACCACAGGCAAGTAAGAGTCTGGCCTCCTGGTCACTCAGAGACTCCCTCAAAGATCCCACCAGGGCTCCCACCTGGCCCTATTCCAGAGCAGGGACCAAGTGTCCAGCTGTGTGCACCCCTGGCCCCAGGCCCACGGGGGCACACTGAGGCTTCCTGGTGCTCTCGGAGTTTGTTATATCTGTAGCACTCCCCCAGGAGAGCTCCAGCCCAGCAAGGGCGATGGAAGACATGAGCAGTGAGGTGGGAATGGTTGGACAGGCTTCAAGTATCTGGGGGCCTGTTCTGGTTAGGCCTTGGGCTTTCAGTGTCCTTCTCACACTCCTAACAATGGGGCAGGGGCTGATGGACTGCCACCTGCTAAGACACATCTCATGTAGCAACCAGGTCACAAAGTAGGGACTCTGTAGGTCATGGGGAAGTTGATCATGTAATAAAGAGAAATGACACAAGTGCGTAAGGGCGTCTGTGGAGGCAAAGCCAGGAATTTGCCCCTGTGGGTGCTGGGTGTTATCTGAAGTGGTGACACTGCGGTCATTTGGCCTCTCCAAGCCTCGGCTGACTCACCTGAAGCATGGGTTATCCAGAGCCCACGCTTGCCAAGGTGTCCAGGGAGTTAAATGAAAGACCATCTAAGCCTTGGCCTCAGGTACAAACTTCTGGGTGATAATGTTCATGAGACTCTTCCAACCACCTTCTGAAGTGAATCTTGTTTCCTCCACTGTGGCAGAGAACTGGAGGCTCATAAAATTCAGTGTTGATCATTCCAGACCTGGGCAGGGTTGGGTGGCACAGGAAGAGCAGAACGAATCATGTTCTGAACATGAGAGAAATCAGAACCATTTCAGAAACCAGGGTGATATTAAATCAGGTGAGTCTGGAAACATACCAGGCATCTGTCCCCCTTTCTATGCCCACAAACCTGGGCAGCCAGAGGCATCTTTCAAGTGGATGGCAAGCCAGAGCTCTGTGCAGTCCACCTTAGGCCATCATGTGGAAACAATAAGTCTGTTATCATTGGCCTTGTGGTCCTGAGGTTCTGGGCAAATGTTGGGGGTCCCAGTGCCTCTTTTCAGCTGCAGGGCAGCAGCTGCCTGCCTTGAGGCTGGTGAATCCAGAATGCACCCAGCTTGGAGCATCTGCTCTTCTAGGAAGTGCCTTTGGGTGATGCTTCTCATTCCAAACCCAGGCACCTTAGCAGGGCTGACCTTGCTGCAGGCCCAGAGCCTCTCAGGATGCCCACCTCTGATCTTTCGGCCGGAACAGGGGGAGGGGGCATACAAGAGGAAGTCAGGAGGCTAAATTGATCTGTGCCCTGCTGTCCTTCACTTCCAGCTTTTAGGACCTACTGTGTACCACCATCTGTTAGTTCTCCACTGCTGCATATAAATTGCCCCAAACTGAGTGGCCTAAATACACATCTATTGTTTCATGTTTCCTGGGGGTCAGGAGTCCAGACACAGCTTAGCTGGGTCCTCTGCGAAGGAGGTGGCCAGACTGCATTCTTACCTGGAGGCTTGACTGCAGAAGAATCTGCTTCCGAGCTCCCTTGGGCTGTTGTCAGAATCCACTTCCCACTGGCTGTGTGAGCGAGGCCCTGGCATCTGGCTGGCTGGCAGCTGGCAGCACCCAGGTGCTGGAGGCTGCCTGCACTTGCAGGCCACGTGGGCTTCCTCAGCACCACTGCTGACATCATAGAGCCAGGAAGGATCTCTCTAGTGTGGACGAGCAAGACAGAATCATAGATGGATGGACTGGTAGATGTGTGTGTGTACAGACAGATATAGATACAGACATAGATTGATGGTAGATAAATATAGAGATTGATGGTAGATAAATGTAGATATGTACACATATAGAGAGATAAATAAAGATAGGTAGGTAGAGATGGATGATTGATAAATATAGATAAGATTAGATGCATACATATATATTCAGACAGATAAATATAAATAGATTTGTACTTGTTTAGTCACTGAGTCATGCTGACTCTTTGTGACCCCATGGACTGTAGCCTGCCAGGCTCCTCTGTCCATGGGATTCTCCAGGCAAGAATACTGGAGTGGGTTGCCACTTCTTTCTCCAGGGCATCTTCCCAACCCAGGATTAAACCCACATCTCCTGCACTGGTGGTCAGATTCTTTACCACTGAGCCACCTGAGAAGCTCAGATAGATAGATAATAACCTGCTCATAACGGTGCCATCCTGCCATCTTTACCGGGTTCTCGTCACTAGAAACAAGTCACGCTCAAGGAGAGGAGATGGCACCTGATGTGGCACAAGGGGGTTGAGGTCAAGGGGATAGTCTAAGAACTGTGACTGAAACCAGCACCTTGAGCGTTAAATTGTATCCTTCTCATTTCTAGATGGGAAACAGGTTTAGAGAGAGAACTTGCCCAAGCTCCAAGAGTGATCCTATGGCCTTGCTGGCGTTTCAGGCCATGCTGGCCCACTTCTCAATGGACACTTCTTCACCATCATGACCACACTTCTCTCCCTGCCCTGGATGAGTGGTACTGATTACCAGTGTGCAGGTTTTGACAAGTGGGGCCAGAGTGCTTTCTCCGTGGCAGCATCCGTCGTGCTAATAATGTGTCTTCAGTGTGTATCTTGTCTCTGCACCCCTACCCTGTGCACCCAAAAGGCAAAGACTGCCTTCATCTTGTTTGTGGCCACATCCCTCTACCTAGAGAGGTTCTTGGCCTATTGCACGCATTCTGTGAACAGTCATTCAGTCATTCAACAAACACTTGTGGAGCTGGACTGCCTACTCTAGAAACAAAGATGACCAAGATGCAATGCTGCCTTCACAAGCTCCTCACCCTCTAGCAGAGCAGAGATGTTAAACAAATAAACTACGAGATAGTGTGGTGTGGTATGAAGATCTCAGTGACCTCCTCAGGATTGCCCACCCCTACCTACATCCCCAGGGCCTGCCACGGTGACTGGCACATGGTGTGTGCATGCTCAGTCACTCAGTCATGTCTGACTTTGCGACCCCATGGACCGTAGTCTGCCAGGCTCCTCTGTTCATGGGATTCTCCAAGCAAGAATACTGGAGTGAGTTGCCAGTTCCTCTTCCAGGGGAATCTTCCTGACCCAGGGACTGAACCCGCATCTCCTGCATCTCCTTGCATTGGCAGCTGGTTTCTTCACCACTGAGCCACCTGGGAAGCCCCAGCACATAGTAGGTGCCCAGTAATGTTTGTTGACTGTTCTGGTTCCCTTACCCAGCATGCCTTGCTCTCTTCTCTTCTGCAGAGGCTAGAAAATAAAAATCATAAGAGATTAACTGCTCAGGAAAATCCAAAGAAAATTTTTTTAAAAAGTACATAATGACATTCTACGCTGGCTTTGGAAGTCTCTGATGCAATCCTCAGATCCTGGCACCTCCCTTTTGGAGCGGAGCTTTGCATTTCGAAAGAGGAAAAAAAACAAAGACTGTAATTATTAAAATTGTGTATATAGGAGAATTTAGCCTTTCATTTGAGGTGTCCTAATGACACTTCAACAACTGCTAGGGAAGATAATAGGGTTTAGAGCAATTACACAGACCGTCAAATACCGAACACGAGTGATTCAGATTCATGCTTGGAACTGGAACGATTCTCGGCAGTTTTGCTCATACACAGCTGTTTCATTTAAAATATTTTGGCAGAAAATTGCGAAGTGGGCTGTGCTGGCCATCTCTGCATTGGAAGCTTAACTCCTTCCACACCCAGTGTTGTCCATCTCTCCTCCTTCCCAGATCCCCACCTTAATTACTGCTTGGCCAAGTTTTTGAGCAACATGTTCGTAGAGTTAAAACTTGGGCCCCCTAGCTGAAAGATCTGGGGAGTTTGTTTCTCCTAAGCCTGCTGGAAGATTCCGTGTCTTTCTCCCTCTTTTGATTCAGTCAGTAGATATCATTTAATCACCACATGGCCAGTCCTGGGTGAGCTGCCAAGGTCTATCGGTCAGATGGCCAAAAACAGATGGTGCGCTCAAACTGGGTGATTTGAGAAGAGTTCTGTCTTAGTTCGAGCAGCTCTAACAAAATTCCTAGGCTGGGTGGCTCAAACAGCAAACATCTATTTCTTACAGTTCTGAAGACCAGGAAGTCCCACGATGCACCATGCAGGTCCTGGCTGATTCAGTGTCTGGTTTGCAGATCTTGCTGTGTCTTCACAGGTAGAGAGAGGTCATCTCTCTTGTGTCTCTTCTTATAAGGATGCTAATCCCACCCTGACAGCTTCACCCTCATGACCTAATCACCTCCCAAAGGCCCCACCTCCAAATATTGTTATAGTGGGGACTAAGGTTTCAACATATGAATTTGGTGGGGAACACAAGTATTTAGTCCTTAGAAAACTCAGTTAAAAGAGCAAAGGTTACAGGGGTTCAGTTTGAATGTAGAGAAGCCCAGAGAGACAGTACAGTGCTCCAGGGATGTGATAGCAGGGAGCTGATGGCAGCTCGAGGAGCAAAGGTAGGGAGATGTCAATAACATGTGGAAAGTATACCTGTACGGGTGGGGGGCAGGCCCATAGGAGCTACAGCACTGAGTTTCAGACATGTAGCCAACCCCCTAAAACAGTGAGGGACCCCTGCCCTCTCCTCTCACCCTCCAGGCTCCTCCTGGTATCCCCCATTGGTCCAACCCAGCTGGAGGCCAGAAGTCAGAGAAGATCACTGATACATTCCATACAGGTCAACCTCCCAGAGTTTTGAGAAATGATGAGAGATGAATTGAAGATAATCCAGCACAAAGGGGGTCCAAGACAAGTAGACTTGTGTCCTCTGCCCTCGGGGAGTGGATCCATCTACAAAAATCTTGCACCTCATGATGGGTTGCTGTGGTTGCAGGATAAGGGACTCATTCAATTTACCTCAAATCATTGGGAGTTCACTGTCAGAGAACCCAGAAAAAGCCAGATCTTCCAGCCTCAGAAAGAGCTAGGCATAACTGTAGTGGTTGAATTTTATGTGTCAGCATGGTCACGCTCTAGGGCCCAGTGTTCAGTCAAATGCCAGACTAGCTGTTACTATAAAGATATTATGTCAATGAAATTAACATCTGCAATCAGTTGGCTATGAGAAAAGCAGATTTCCCTCTAGAATGAAAGTGGGCCTTGTCCAATCAGTCGAAGGCCATAAGAACAAAAACTGAGGTTTCCCAAAGGAAGAAGGAATTCTGCCCTCAAGACTGGAACGTAGAAGTCCTGCCTGAGTTTCCAGCCTGCACCGCAAATCTGAGAAGCTTCCACAATCATGTGAACCAATTCCTTAAAATAAATAAATGAACAAATAGATATCTCCTATTGATTCTGTTACTCTGGAGAACCCCAGCTGATACATCCCCAACAACTTCCCATTACAAGTAAGATGATCCCAAACTCCATGCTTTGGCCTCTGAAGCCTCACGTGGTCTACCTCTCACCTGCCTGCCTTCTCTAACCTCACTCCCTAATCCAAGGATTTTCTGACTTTAATGTGCACAGGTTAAAAATAAATAAATAAAAATAAAAATAATTTTTAAAAATTTAAATGTGCACCTGGAGAACTTGTGAAAATATACAAGTTCCATCCCCAGAGATTCAGGCCCAGGAGGAGGAGGCAGAGCCTGAGTTTGCTTTCTAACAAGTTCATGCAGGATGTTGATGCTCCTCGACCATGAACAACAGTTGGAGTAACACTGTACAATCCATTAAGTCCTCTACACCCAGACTTTTCCTCTTGGGGTTTAGTGCTTTTGAGGGTTACTTAGCTAAATCACTGCTTCTGCACTTGGAGCCTTCTGCCAATACCAAGTACCACGTCGTCTGGGTACCCTGAGAGCCTGGAAGCAGCTATGGTGGATGGAACATGTTTCACTGGTTCCCATTAGCACAGCTGGGTTTGTTCTCCCAACTGCAAACCCAGGTCCTGGGCTGCACAGCTGCCTGAATTAAGCTGCCTGAATGAACCACACAGATGATCAAGTTGGGTTTCCCGCTCTCGCCCACAGTAAGTTGTCAGTGCCTGGCTGACTGGACTCTGTGGTCCTTAAAGGGATAATTAAGATAAAATGCAGCCATGAAATTAAAAGACGCTTGCTCCTTGGAAGAAAAGCTATGACAAACCTAGATAGCATATTAAAAAGCAGAGACATTACTTTACTGACAAAGGTCCATATAGTCAAAGCTATGGTTTTTCCAGTAGTCATGTATGGATATGAAAGTTGGACCATAAAGAAAGCTGAGTGCCAAAGAATTGATGTTTTTGAACTGTGATGTTGAAGAAGACTCTTGAGAGTCCCTTGGACTGCAAGGAGATCAAACCCATCAATCCTAAAGGAAATCAATCCTAAATATGCATTGGAAGGACTGATGCTGAAGGTGAAGCTCCAGTACTTTGGCCACCTGATACAAAGAACTGACTCATTGGATAAGACCCTGGTGCTGGGAAAGATTGAAGGCGGGAGGAGAAGGGGACGACAAAGGATGAGATGGTTGGATGGCATCACTGACTCAATGGACATGAGTTTGAGCAAGCTCCGGGAGTTGGTGATGGACAGGGAAGCCTGGCGTGCTGCAATCCATGGGGTCGCAAAGAGTCGGACACAACTGAGTTGCTGAACTGAACTGAAGGTAAAATGAGGTCATTAAAGTGGGCCCTGATCCAGCATGACTGGTGTCCTTTTAAGAAGAGGCAGTTAAGAACTTCCCTGGTGGTACAGTGGATAGGAATCTGCCTGCCGAAGCAGGGGATGTGAGTTCGATCCCTGGTCCAGGAAGATTGCACATGCCATGGAACAACTAAGCCCATGAGCCGCGACTACTGAAGCCCATGCTCCTAGAGCCTGCGCTCCACAACAGAAGTCACCTCAATGAGAAGCCCGTGCACCGCAACAAAGAGGAGTCCCCCACCACTGCAACTAGAGAAGGCCCAAGCAGCAACTACCCAGTGCAGCCAGAAATAAAGAAATGGAAGTTTTTAATAAAGAGGCAATTAACACACAGACACACACAGAGGGAAGACCACATGAAGACGCAGAGAAGACGGCCATCTACAAGCCAAGGAGAAGAAACTTCGGAGAAGAAACTAACCTTGCTGACACCTTCATCTTGGACTTCGAGTTTTCAGAATTATGGGAAGATAAATGTTTGTTGTTCAGGCCACCCAGTCTGGCACTTTGTTATGACAATCCTAGAAAACAAATGCAGTCACCCAGTCGGATCTCCAGCTTCCACCCAGTCAAGAATACTGAGGCCCGGGGAGGGAATGCCATCCATCCAAGTGGCAGAGTCCAGTCCTCTATCCAGGGCTCTTGACTTCAAGCAAGTGGTTGTTTGTCCCTGGACCATGCTGCCTCCTCCATCATGAAATATTGACCATCTCCCTGCCTACGGTTTAGTTTGTTCAAACAATTTGCTGCCACTAAAGCAAACTGGCCTCTGTTTGCTTTTTTAAGTAATGATTTTCTCCCGGAGCTCTCAGATCCTGCAGAGACCATAAGCCCAGTCTTGCCCTACCCTTCTCCAGTCCTTCTACTTCCAGTCCTGACGGCCCAGCCCAGGAAAATCGAGTCTTCATCCCACTCAGGTGATATGTTGAGGAGCTTCTCCTGTGACCTTTGGTGGTGGAAGTGCCATGGAGCATTCAGACAGAAATTCCATGAGGCAATCAGGAGAACAGAACTATACTCAGGAGAGTGACTGGACCAGAGCTGTCATTTAAGAGCTGTCAGCCTGGAGATGTGGGTTTGGAGCCTTGTGACATTGTGAAATCAGAGAAGCAAGAGTTCACAAGAGCAAGAGGAAAAAATGTGTCTTCCTCAAGACACTCCGGGGTCCAGCAAGAGAATCTGTCTCTGGCTTGCTTGAGTGAAGAGGAGGATTTGTGGAGAAGACACTGGAATTTCACAGATTCCAAAGAGAAAGTGGGCATTCAGGCCTCAGACAGGGTGGGAAGCGGTGGAGAAACCAGGTAACCCCTCCCTCGGACTCTGACTCGAGAGCCACAGGTCCTTTTGTCCCCGTGCCTTGGTTCTGATGTCTTTGCATGCAACAGAAGACGCTGACTCAGCCAGCCCAGGCAGTAAGAAAGATGCATTCCCCCAGCTAACAAGACATCCAAGAGGAGAGTGGTCCCAGTGGGCTTGTTTCGAGGCTCTGCAGTGTTGACAGGCCTCTGGATTTTCCCATCTCTCCCCTTGGCCAAGCTCAGTAGTTGACTTCATCACTAGTTCATTAGCTCCATCTCTTCATGGTCTCAAAGTGGCTGCCACACAAAGACAGGGAAACGCTAACCCAAGAAGGGGACCATTTTTTCCTGTGTGTCTCCTTTGTATTAGCCTCCCAGGAGCTCCCTCCAGCCCTCCCCTAGACCTCACTGGGCCACACGCTCATCTCTGAGTCAGGATGAATCCTCATCACTGGCAGGATGAATGGGATCAGCCCACGGTCTTGTGGAGAGAACAGGCTTCCGAAACAAAATAGGAATTCTGTTGGAAAACAGGATAGGGTGCTCTGCTGCTCTGAACCCATCTTGGCTCTCTGGGCTCTGCAAAGCAGCCCCATCTGCACATGGCACCGCACTTCTCAAGTCCACATCACCTTGGACACAGGCAGGCAAGCTCCAGCTCCCAGTCTAATTCCTAGAAGAGGGAGTTTACAGCCAGCTCAAGTCAGGTGACCACCCTGTTCAATCACAGTGAAGCCCCACAAGCACAGCTGTGGGGCCACGTCTGGGAGAGAAGGGGCTGTGTTCAGAAGGAGGTTGTCTGTAACTGTGAAAATACCCCAGCGGTACCTCCTGTGCAGCCTTGGAGAAGATGAAGATTAAAGAGGGTAGATGCAGAGCTTGTCAGCCATGGCTGGTGTCCACCCACACCACCACCAATAGAAAGGATTCAGAAATAAGAAAGGAGGGGCCATGCTTGTCACCAGCCTGGGACAGCTATTGGCTTTGAGAAGGTAGTGGTGAGGGCCCTGAAACACAGGGGACAGTTCCGCACAGAGAATTGTCCCTCCGTTGTGCCAAGTGCAGAAATTAAGAGCTAGAGAAGGAATATTTCATGGAGTTTGGGGACAGGAGATAGATATCGTGTATGGAAGCCAGAACTGGGAAGGTCGCTTGGGTTAGGGGCTGGAGAAGGGGAATAATTCTTAGAGCTCCAGAAAGCCCAGGAAGATGACCTGAGAGGGGATGAAAATGAGACCAGTTGTGGGTGGAAGTAGAGGCAGCCTTTTATTATCGAAGCGTAGTTGATCGGCAATGTTCTGTTAGTTTCTGGTATACAGCAAAGGGATTCAGTTACAGGTAGATAGATAGATGGTAGATAAGCAAGTACATAGGTTGATAGATAGTTGATAGATACCCAGGTAGATGAATGATGGATAGATAGATAGATAGGTAAATGATAGGTGACAGGTAGATAACAGATATTCTTTTCCATTATGGTTTATTGTAGAGTATTGAACATAATCCCTGTGCTGTACAGTAAGGCCTTGTTGTTTATCTATTTTATATATGGTCGTTTGTATCTACCAATTCCAAACCCCTAATTTACCCCTCCCCCACCCGCTTTTCCCTTTGGTAACCATAGGTTTGTTTTCTGGGTCTGTGAGTCAGAACCAGCATTTTAAATGCCGGTTCAGGAAGGGGGGCAGTGCAAGGGGAGGGTTTAGATCCTATTAGTGACTCTGGGAAGATGAGAGGGAGGCTGGAGAGAAGGGAGAGGGGAGAGGGGTGAATGGAGGTGGAGGGGAGAGAGAAACTTGGGCTATGACTTTCATGAGCTTTCTCTGAAGACACTCTCAATAAAATAGATGGACTCTATATCCTGACAGTTGAATTTTAAAAAAGCAGTGAGAGCCTTTTGCCGTGCTTTAGCCTGAGTTGAAGGAATGGAGAATTCAGAGGGTCGGGTGCACGCAGCCCAAGTTAGGTGGCAGAGGGTGCAGCTCTGAGCAACAGGGAGGAAATGACACAAGGTTCAGAGTCAAGGGAACATCTTGACCTTCACCTGCCTGCTCATAGGTTGTTCTGAGGATTAAGAAAAGAAGACACCTGATGTGGTCCCCAGATCGTGGGCGCAGTCTTGAGAGCGGTGGCCGAGGTTGTTGTGTATCTGTCATCATCACCATCATCATGCCCCTGTCACCTCACCACTGATGTCAGGGGTGGGTCTCTCTGGCATTTTCGTCCTTGTAGCCTCTTTATATCCAGTTCTGTATGTCAACTTCATGACCTTTCTGCGGCACCGAATTCCTTGGCTGGCCGCCATGAACCATGAGAGTTCTTTTATTTTTTTCCTGTGGCCAGACCACGCAACTTGCAGGATGTTAGTTCCCTGACCAGGGACTGAACCCAGTCACTGGAAGTGAAAATGCCGAGTCCTAACCCCTGTGCCACCAGGAAATTCCCAAGGTGGTTGTTTTCAAGTCCTGTGTTTACTAGCTGTTGGGGTGCAGACTTCTCTGATGGGGTGCTGGGGCAGGTGGTTTGGCTGAGTGTGCTGAGCCCTGTGCTTCATCCCCTCTGTGCCCCCGGAGGTGCTCTCAGAGCCCCTGCTTCTCTCCCACAGTCTCCTCCAGCCCTCTGCTGCCCCAGGCCTAACTAGGGGATGTTCATGCCTTTGGCAAAAGCAAGAACTGCTCTCAACTCAGGTTAACTCGAAGGCCTGGGTCATCCATGCCAGGCGGTCAAGGCGTTGAACCACAGAGCACAGCCCAGCTCTTAGGAAGCCTGGGATGCTCAGACACCACACAGGATGCAAGTACATGACTCCCTACCCGCACCCAGCTGAGGCCGCCTCCACCTGACAGGTCTCTGCTCGCTGCTTTTCTCCTCGGCTGTTGGAAATGATAGCTCGCTCCTTTCTTGTGGTTTCTGCCACAGTGTTGCATGTAATAGAATAGTCTGTATCCAGGAGCAAGTGCTTTGCAGCAGAACTCATGTCATTCCTGCCATTTCAATGAGTCACTTTAATCATCAGCCCATTTTTCAGAGGAAGCAAACTGAGACAGAGAGAGGCAGTCACTTGCCCAAGGACACACAGCTAGTACATGTGTCTGGGACTAGAACCCAGTCATCTCTGACTCCAGAGCCCAGCCTCTGCTTACTCCCTCGTCCTTCTTATGGACCTTATCCTGCATGTCCTTGACCCTTCAGGACTGGCTTTCCTGCTCCAAATCCCTACTCTCAGGGTCCTGTGTGATCACAGCCCTTCCCCTCACTGCCCATTGTCAGTGTAGCTGTCTGTCCAGCCCACCCCTCCAGAGGGACACCAGGATGTCCCAGCACTTAGCCCAAGGCCTGGCACATGGGGGACAGTTGGGTGGATGGCCAGGAACCTCCCAGAGGTTGAACAACTCACCCAAGGCTGCACAGAGAGCAGCTGTGAGCAGCTGGACTCTTTCCCAGGACCTGGGAAAGCAGGTCCATGCCAGCCTTCGAGTCCCCCTGACTTTTGGGAGCCACATGGAAATGTTTATTCAGCAGCCTTCTGCTTCCACACCCCTGGCTGCCTTCTCTGATTGTTCCTCCTAAGTAGAGAAAGGAAGAACAGGTGAAAAGAAGGGAAGAATGTCCCAGCATCTGATGATAGACGTGCACAAATGATCTGTTGATGCTCAGAGCGGTCAGGAACTCGACGCACTGTCAGGCACTCTTGAGGCTGGCCATATGGATTTATTTTTGTGGATCTTGTGTTGTGAACTAGAGTTGCTGTTAAACACGGTGAGTCACCGTCTGCTTCCGCACTTGCATCCCAGCCTACACTGCCTTCACCAGAAAATTTGACAGCGCGCCCTCACTGCTCCCTGGGGGCAGATGCTTTGCTCCCCAGGAGCACCAGCCCCTCCTCTGTGCTTCCTGAGTCTCCAGACCCATCTTGGCCCCTCCTCTGTCACATCAGTGGTTTGTCAGTTTTTATATCTATTTCCCCAGTGACACTAAGTTCTTCTGGGGCAGCAACAGGTTTGTTTTTTTAATCTTAGTTGCCAAGGTGCACCTGTTGAAGGATGAATGCCAATTTTATTGACTTTATCGCTGGTGTGCCTGGCTGGGATATGTGTGGGTTAAGTTGATTCAGTCGTGTCCAGCTCTTTGCAACCCTATGGACCATAGCCTGCCAGGCTTCTTTGTCCATAGGATTCTCCAGGTAAGGATACTGGAGTGAGTTGCCATGCCTTCCTCCAGGGGATCTTCCCAACCTAGGAATTGAACCCACATCTCTTACCTCTCCTGCACTTGGCAGGCAGGTTCTTTACCACTGGTGTCTCTGGTGGCCCAGATGGTAAAGAATCCACATGCAGTGCGAGAGACCTGGGTTCAATCCCTGGGTTGGGAACATCCCCTGGAGGAGGGCATGGTAACCCACGCTAGTATTCTTGCCTGGAGAATCCCAAGGAAAGAGGAGCTTGACAGACTACAGTCCATGGGGTTGCAAAGAGTCGGACACAACTGAGTGATTGAGCAGGAACACCTGGCTGGGAACCAAGGTTAAAAAGAGCTCCACAGTGCTCTGTGGTGACCTAGATGGCAGGGATGGGGTGGGATGGGGGTGAGCGTGAGGTCCAAGAGAGAGGGGATATATGTATACATAGAGCTGCCTCACTTTGTTGAACATAAGAAACTAACATGACGTTGTAAAATGATTATACCCCAGTTTAAAAAAACAAAAAGAACTCAGATGGCTTTTGTTCTAATCACCCACATATAGTTTCATGGAGAACAAGTTCGTGCAGGAAGAATAAAGACTTGGGTTTGGACTAAACAGGTTCAAGTCCAAGTTCGAGGACTTCCCTGATGGTCCGGTGGCTAAGACTCTGCCCTCCCAATGTAACGGGCCTGGATTTGATCTCTGGTCAGGAAACTAGATCCCACGTGCCACAAATTAAAGATCCCATTTGCTGCAACAAAGAGGTGACTCAGCCAAATAGGTAAATATTTTTTTAACAATCCTGGCTCAGCTGCCATGTGATTTGGGGTCCACCAACCCCTTCAAGGGCTTCCTTGGTAGCTCAACTGATAAAGAATCCACCTGCAATGCAGGAGACCCTGGGTTGATTCCTGGGTCAGGAAGATCCCCTGGAAAAGGAATAGGCTACCCAGTCCAGTATTCTTGACCTTCCCTGGTGGCTCAGATGGTAAAGAATCCACCTGCAGTGCAAGAGGCCTGTGTTCGATCCCTGGGTTGGGAAGATCCCCTGGAGAAGGGAATGGCTACCCACTCCAGTATTCTGGCCTGGAGAACTCCATGGACTGTATAGTCCATGGGGTTGCAAAGAGCCGGGCACAGCTGCACGACTTTCACTCGCTTCAACCCCTTCAAGTCTCAGTGTCTTTTTTTTGTACTGGGGGACTCCATCTCAACCCACCCAGAGGAGTTGGTGTCAGGACTGAATAAAAATCCTGCTCGGAGGGCTCTGCACACCTCAACCTTTCTCCTCACCTGGGAAAAGGACAGGGACTTGTGGGCCCAGTTCTGAGGCACCTGTTGTCACAAGTAACCTCCCCTAATGCAGCCTCGGGGGTCTGACCGAACTAGTGACCCACTTGCGGAGACTCAAGAACGGACTCTGCATTCTTGGTGCGGGATTTTGTTAGCTTCACCCTCATCACAGGCCTGACAGATGATAAAAGTGCTCAGGCAGTGACTGTTGGATTCAAGAGGAGAATTGTGGGGGAAAGGGGGTTCCAAAGAGAGATCCTTTACAACAGGGGTCCCCAACCACCGGGCTGCAGTCCGATACATCCTGTCAGATCGGGGTCAGCATTGGATTAGAAATCAAGTGCACTGCACAATCTGTGTAGTGTGCTTGAATCAGCCCCAAACCACCCCCTCCTCCCAGTCTGTGGAAGAATTGTCTTCCCCGAAATTGGTCCTCGGTGCTAAAAAAGTTGGGGACGGCTGCTTTAGTACAAATTCCAGACGGTCCCCTTCATCCAGATCCTTCACAGAACGTTCACAAGGGTCTCGCTGCCAGCGAGCTTTCTGGATAAAGCATGCATCCAACTTTGAGTAGGTTGGGAACAGGTGAGGAATGGAAATGTTTATGGGGTTTATGAACCTTCAGCCCTTTTGAGGATGGCCTTCCTAAGATGGGACAGGAGCCCGCATTTTGAGTTTCACGTGTCACTGGAAATAGGCTGGGGTGCCTTTTGTTCCTCCTGTGTTTGCCTAGAAGTCGGCTGTGTCCCCTTCTTGTCTGAGGATTAGGGTTAACTGATACAGCTAGAAACAGAAGGCCAGTTTTTAAGCCGTTGATGACAAATGCCAGCATGCGTGCTATAACTCACCCGTCTCCTGCTCACAGCAGACATCCACAATCAATCATGGCACTGTGTGATGTGCAAATAGTCGATCCTTGGTATGGACTACCAGTCACAGTGCAGGGAACTTGAAGGTCAGAACTGCAATCGTTACATTTTCTATTAGCAAACACTGTCTCTTTAAAAGCAGAGGGAACAGTATACATATTACAATTAAAATATGTACCACTGCACTGTGTAAATGTTCAGGACCCTGGGGATTCCATCTCAATAGTCTTATTATCAGCCTATTTTACTTGAATATAAACAATAAATGCATTGCAAATTATTAATGGAAAACCATGTTTAGGAATCCCAGCGATTACCGATCAATTGGATGGAATAATTACTATAATTGCTGGATAATGAGATTCTTCCTGGCCTGAGAAGGGAGGGTATGAGTTCTGGAATTGATTCCTGTACTTAGCAGAGTCTCAGAACTGGGAAGAGAGAATCCTGAACTCCAAGGCAGTCATGTTGACAACTGTAAGTTCAGACAACAGTCCTCAGTAGCCATGAAGAGGAAGATACCATGTCTATTACTAGTGTTTTCAGTGGAAGGCTACAGAAACCCTAACTAAAAGCAGCTTAAACTGTGGGGTTTGTAATCCAAAAGGTCAGTAGAACTGAACTGGTGCAGCGTTTCAACAGCCACACTCAGAACCAGCCTGTTTCCATTTCTCTGAGTTGCCATCCAGAGTTTAGTGGTTTGTCACTTCATGGTCACAAGAGGGCTGCCAATGCTCCAGGCACCACATTCCCATTTAAAGCAGGAAGAAAGCTGATGAGACAGGGACAGTAACATCTGTCCTTTTTCTTTTAGAAGAGCCCCCGGGAGACTTCTACTTATGTTTCATTGGCCAGGGCAGTGTTACATGGTCACTCTTGCTGCAAGGGAGACTGGGGAAGTGGGGGACAGGGTATCCTGGTTGGCTTAGGCCAATCATGAGCCTTCCTCTGGAGTTGAGTCTATTGTCACTCTGAACAGAAGGGATTCTGTTAGCAAAAAAGGAGAGCCTGGAAATTGGATAAACAATTAATAGTGTCTGTGTCCAATATGCCAGGAGACCATACCCTACTGACAGGCATCAGTAATAGAACTATAGATGACTTTATCATTCATTCATTTATTCACTCAACATAAATTTAATCAGTGTCTAGTGGATGCCAGGATAGGGGGGAAAGAACAGAATTGTTTAGGAATAAACAATAGGGATGGGGGACATCACAAAAATCTTTCTAGGAAAAGCGACATCTAAGCCAAGAATAAAATATAAGTAAAAGTTTGCCACCTTGTCCTGTGTGTGTGTGTGTGTGTGTGTGTAGTGTGTAGTGTGTAGTGTGTGTTGTGTAGTGTGAGTATTGGAGGCAAGGAATGACATGCGTGAGGGTCTTGAGAAAGATGCAGGATCCATTTCCAGGAATGAAAGGAGGCATAGCCAGAGCATGGAAAATGAGCCTGGAAAGACAGACAGACAGAGACCAGAGGGTCTTATGAGCCAAACTGAGTTTAGACTTTGTCCTAAAGGTCTTGTCTGCCTTAGCTCCTGCTAATGGGGGGAGGGGGCAAGTCAAAGTGGAATTAGCCTCTGACCCCCAGCACGTGAGCCTTCATCATAGCTGTATTGGTCAAGATTCTCTTAGGTAGGGGAGAATGGTTCAATGTTTAAAAGATGAGGAAGGGTAGTTATTGGTACCTATTATTAGAAAGTCCAAGGGTTGTTAGATTCTGGAACAGCTGAATCCAGAGGTTCAAGTGATGTCATTATGAATCTCTCTTCTAAACTCTTTCTTCCTTTATGTTGACTTTCTTCTCACACAGGCTCTCCTTAAATCATAGCAGGTGGCCACTAGAAGCTCTGGATTTATATTCTGTGCATCTTGGACCAGAAAGGAAACAGTAGCAGTTCCAGCTCTCGTGAGAGCTCTCTTTGGCCCATCTTGGGTGACATGGCCATCCCTGAGCTGACCACTGAGGCCCAGGGATGCTGTTCTTTAATTGGCAGGCACAAGTCAGGTGCCTGCCCCAGGAGCCTGCAGAGTGAGCCAAGAGAGACAGGAGACAGTAGAGACTGAGGTGCTATCTTGTTCTGGTAGACTCTGAATGCCAAGTGGCCCCTCCTGTCTCATTCTCACCTCACATATCACTGTCTAGTTTCCAGTAGTCATGTATGGATGTGAGAGTTGCACCATAAAGGCAGCTGATTGCTGAAGAATTGATGCTTTTGAACTGTGGTGCTGGAGAAGACATTTGAGAGTCCCTTGGACTGCATGGAGATTAAACCAATCAATCCTGAAGGAAATCAACCCTGAATATTCATTGGAAGGACTGAAGCTGAAGCTTCAATACTTTGGCCACCTGATGCGAAGAGCCAGCTCATTGGAGAAGACCCTAATACTGGGAAAGATTAAAGGCAGGAGGAGAAGAGGGCCACAGAGGATGAGATAGTTGGATGGCATAACGACTCAATGAACATGAGTTTGAGTAACCTCCGAAATATAGTGAAGGACAGGGAAGCTTGGTGTGCTGCAGTCCAAGGGGTCACAAACAGTCAGACACGACTGAGTGACTGAACAACAACAAATGATTGTCTAGACCACTCCTGGGTTTGACTGGTTCCTGGCCTCCCATGCCCCTTCCTGCTGCCCGTCCCTTCGACCTGATGACTCACATGAGCTCCCCCATGTTGACCCTCGCTCATCCTGCACCCAGGTGGAGAGTGCTTCTCATGTTCTGGATAATCCCCAGCTTTAGCTCCCTCTGCTCTGCTTCTATGACCCCCTAAGGGAAGTGGGACCCCACCCTTCCTGCTGCCACCTCTCCCTCACCTGGCAGAGCCTGTCCAATATCACTGGTCAGTTCTGTATTAATAAAGAAAAATGCTGCAGCCTCCTGTGTTTCATAAAGCAGGGACATGGGCCCTGTGTGTTGTCTTCGGTTCAGTAGAGATTTTCAGCAGCCTGGCCCACGAAGGCATTGATTTATTCTGCCTCACACACAGCACCACTTGTTAGCGCTCTCAACCCGACAGGAAGTATTGAGCCTACCTCCGAGGTTCTACAGAATTATGAGTAGAAACCCATCTGGAATCTGAGTTAATAGTGTTTTGCCTGATCGATGGGGAAGTGAGACAGACAAGTCACAAGCAACTTTGCAGAGGTGCACGCCGCCCGCACCTGTCCTTTAAGGCCACCTCCAGTTTCACCTTCTCTAGGAAGCCTCTTCTGAAATCCTATGTTACTCAGGACTCTTTGGGTTGCAAGTGACAGAAACCCAATTCAAATAGGCAGAAGCAAAAAGTAATTTATTAGTTCTTGAAAGGGAAAATCCAAGAGTGTGTGGCTTCAGGCATGGCTGAATCCTGGAGCTTAAATGTCATCACTGCTAGATTCTCTCCATCTCTCTCCCTCTTCCCCACTCCAGCCCAACCCACTCATCTCTGGAATCTGCTGTCCTATGTGTGGTCTTAAAGCTGAATGTCTCCCATATTATCCCCTGGGATTTCCATGCTACATCTTTATAGCTTAGCAGCCTCAAAAGGAAAAGGCTGCCTCTTTCATAATTTCCCAGTAGACATCCTGCAGCTGATGGTCTTTGTCTTGGTTGGTTCAGCTTCTGTCATGGATCTAGGGTCTACAGCAGTCCCACTGCCTGTTTATGCACTGCCCACAAAGTAAGAATGCTTTTTTACACTTTAAAATGGTTGGGGAAAAAGGAAAGAAGAGCAGTAGTAGCGTATGAAAATCATATGAAATTCAAATTCATTGGAACACAGCCACGCTCCTGTCAGTGTATTGTCTAAGGCTGCTTTGGTGCTGCTGTGGCAGAGCCGAGTAACTGAGACAGACTACCTGGCTCACAAAACTGAAAATATGTGCCATGTGGCCCTTTATAGAAAAGTCTACCAACCCTGGTCTACACACTCCGTGTAACCCATAGGATGCTTGGGTCAAGAGCTTGCCCTTGGAGTCTGATGGGGGTCGGGGGTGGGGGTGGTGGGTGGGTAAGGGTGGAGTCAGCCCAGCAGACCACAGGATGAGAGGAGCAAGGGGCTTCCAGAGGGAAGGGCATGAGTGCTGTAGCCAGAACAATCGATGTCCACTCTACCTGCCATCTTAGAAGCAGAAGCAGACTTTGAGACAAGTATTGAGCACTTGTCTGTTAAGTGGTAGAGGGGGTCCTAGGAGCATGGGTAGGGGTGGAGGGGAGTGAGACAAGGGAAGAGAGGGAGGAGAGAGAGGCCGATTTAGGGTACTCTCTTGAGTGGTTACCACCATGGGCATCTGGGATCACCATGTTGAAGGGTCTCTGGGAGACAGTGTGGGCACATGTCTCATGGCCCCAGTCCAGGGTCCAGGAAGCAGGGTGTCTATCCTCCAACCCCTGCCAGTCCTGATCATGGAGCACATGGGTCTGTCTCTCCTGTGATGATAAGGGAGTTTCCTTTTCCATCCTTCATCCAGTTGTGGCTAATTAAGTCTTCTCAGTGCACAGACATCTGGGAGAAAAAGAGGCTGAAAATGAAAGCTCTCTTGTCCACCCAACCCTTGCTGGGAGACACCAGAGCAACTATGTTACCCACCTCAAGGCTTTGGTGAGCTATGCACATAACAAGCAGTTGACGATGGCCCATTTCAGTTCTTAGCCTGGAGTTCGGGTTTACCAGAAGTCCGGGCTCTGGGAGATGAGGATGCTGTCAGCCACAGCTCTATTGTTTGCACTCAAGAGGAGGACTTCTGTCCTTCTGAGCAGCATCTATGCCCTCCTCTTGCTCCTTATTATGACATATTATGAGAATGTGATAATATACATGTAGACATCCTGAAAACCATGAAAATGTAATAGAAATCATCATTTAAAGTTTATTATCATCAACTCAACAAAACTTATTGAGTACTTTATGCCAGGCACTGGGAACATATGAGTTGGGGGTTGGGAGGGCAGGAAGTAGCCAAAAATGGCTGTCTTCATGGAACATATAGCCTAGTGGAATTATTATCATTATTATTATACAATGATGATCTAATAGTGGCCATTGTAATAATATTGAGTCTGGATTGGGTAGATTTTAAAGTGCTGGTTTGGATCGTTTTTCTATTTTTAAGATTTTCTGAGGAAGAAGACTTCTTTTAGCTGGACCACGCTATAAAGAAGAGTAGGTTCCCTAATGGTTCCATGTCTTTCTGTAGTTGTTAAAGCTGTTTTGACAAGGAAGTTTTAAAACCATTTTTGTCATAAACCAATGAGTCTATGACATTCATTCATTAGAAGTGTACATCCCCCAGCAGGACTAGGTTCTTCACTCCCAGAGTGATCTTATATTCCTATCAAGGGAGGTTCTAGAATTCTCTACCTGTCTTTATATCTGCTTTGCCCTGTGGTCACCACCAATGTATTGCCCTAAATGCTGCAGTAAGGAAAAATGATGGTATCTGTGGCCATCATCATTTTTCTTTGAGAAAAATTACAGTAAAGTTTCCTGTTGTGAAGCCCGCCAGCATCCTCTGTCCATGGGATTCTGCAGGCAGAACACTGGAGTGGATTCCCACGGCCTCCTCCAGGGGATCTTCTGGACCCAGGGATCAAACCCACATTTCTTACATCTCCTTCATTGGCAGGCAGGTTCTTTACTGCTAGCGCCCCCTGGGAAGCCCAAAGTTTCTTAGTTACTGCAGAGCAAATCCAAAAAGGAAAGAAGGAAGAAGAACTGCAGTTCAGAGAACATTTCTACACATTCTTTAAAATCCCCTGTGTACAGAGCTGGAGGAGACCTGAGTGTGGGGTGGGGGTGGGGTTTCAGCCTGAATTCCCCCAGGCATTGCCTCTTTTAAATCGGTTTCATTATGTTTAATTAGTACATTTAAAAGATCCTATTGCTGTTGTTGTTAGGGCTTCCCTAGTGGCTTAGACGGTAAAGCGGCTGTCTGCAATACAGGAGACCCGGGTTTGATCCCTGGGTTGGGAAGATGCCCTGGAGAAGGAAATGGCAGCCCACTATAGTATTCTTGCCTGGAAAATCCCATGGACCATGGAGCCTGGTAAGTTACCGTCCATGGGGTCGCATGGGGTCGCAAAGAGTCGGACATGACTAAGCGACTTCACTTTCTATTGTTGTGTAGTCACTAAGTCCTGTCGGACTCTTTGTGACCCCAAGGACTGTAGCCCGCCAGGCTCCTCTGTTCATTGGATTTCCCAGGTAATAATACTGGAGTTGGTTGCCTTTTCCTTCTCCAGGGGAACTTCCCGACCTAGGGATCAAACCTGCATCTCCTGTACTGGCAGGCAGATCCTTTCACACTGAGCCATCTGGGAAGCCCAAAAGACACTATTAGTGAATATGAAAATTTTTAAGTCAAAGTGTTTAAATAGCACCCTCAGACCCACCACCTCATTAAGAAAGTGGAAAGTGAGCCACGCTGCTGAGGTCACCAGGGGTTCCTTCCTCATTCCAATCCCCACCCCAGGTACTCACTGTCCTGAGTACTGTCTTTCTCAGCTCATCTGACCTAATCATACACAGGTTCTGTCTTGAATTTTATCACCTATTGGCTTATTTTCTTTAAAATCTCACCTCATGTTTATCAATCTCTAAGTAATTGTTTTTTAATTTTTAAACAATTTACAAAACGTTGTACTTTATGTAGGCTTTTGCACCTTGCTTTTTTCACTCGACATTCTCTTGCTCAAATTCATCCATGTTGTTTTATATAGTTGTGGTTCATCATTCTCACAGCTGTGTGATATTCTTTTGTGTGAATATCAGATGGTTTAATCAATCATTCTACCCATGATGCAGTATTGGGGTCTGTCTGGGGTGGGAATCGACGATTATCAACAACGCTGCCTTGGATATTCTCACCCATGATTTCTGGAATGTCTCTTGGGTTTAGAGGCGGAAGTGACATCTATGGGTTGCAGGATATACGGTGAGCTGGCAAGTCTCAGCCACGGAGAAACAGCGACACTCATTTGATTTTACAAGATGTTCCACTGGGTTCCATAGTGGCCCTCTTGTTCCATGCCCTGGTTGTAGGCAGTTAGTTTCCTGAATTTTAAACCTGCTCTGGGGTTGCACTTTATCGACTTAGCTTTGGGGAAAAGAGAGATGGATAAGCCACCTACATCTCCCATAATCAACTCCTCCCAGGGGCATTGTGCAAATTCCGTGCTTCGGCTCAGCCCATAGGAAGAAAGCTGTCCAGCTATCAGTCTGCTTCCCAAAACTGCCCCCTTCTGCCACCTCAGGGTCTAATGCTTAGCTTTTCCTCTGTATGATTCCTCATACTCATAGAAGGTTTTCATGAGAAGGCTGTATGGGGTAGTGGTTAGGACCAGGGCCTCTGGAGTGGTCTGTCTGGGTTTAAATTCTAGCCCTATCTTTTCACTGGCTGGGAAACTTCAGAAAAGTTCCCCTACTTTCCCTGGCCTCAGTTTCCACGAGCTGGAGATGAAGCGGTCCATTGAGTCTCATCATGAAGATTAGCAGAGGATGAGATGGTTAGAGAACATCACTGACTCAATAGACATGAATCTGAACAAACTCCAGGAGATAGTGAAGAACATGGAGGCCTGGCATGCTGCAGTCCATGGGGTTGCAAAGAGTCAAACACAACTTAGTGACAGATCAACAATAACATGAAGATTAAATGTGGCCAATATATGCTTAGAACTCTAACGTGGAGGAGACATTCAATAAATGCCAGGCATCATTTTTTTTGTAAAATTAATAGCCAGAATATACCCAGCAGACTCTCTTGAGCAAAGCAAGTCCTTAATAAATACAAGCTATTGATGTGATCATTATAGTTACTAGGAAAACTCCTATTCATCCTTCAAGACCCAGCTGAGATATCCCTCCCTCTCTCTTCTGACAGTATTTAGTGCAGAGCTCACAATCCCATCTGTCGGTGGTGTTTCTATTTCTCTGTTGGTGGTTTTTGTTGCTGTTGGTGATATGATGTATTCCAGGACAGGGACTGTATTTCTCTTACTCATCCCTATGTCCTTGATGGCCTGCACAGAGTAGCTGCTCAGTTTGTGAAATGAAGGAGCAAAGTCGAGAGAACACTGGGTCTTGAAGGTATGTCAGGATCCCTGCAATGTACTTGCAGAAGAGGCAAGAAAGAGAGCCAGCCCAACCATATTCATTCATTCATTTCCTAGTCATTGCAGTAATTCTGAGGGAGGAAGAGCCAAATGGTCTCTGTCAGGCCTCCTGCCCTGGCCAGTCCCTCCAGGAGCTCTAGCCAGATGCCAAGCTGAGCCTCCAAACCCTCCCCCAACCAGTTATTTCTCCTGACCCTCCTCACCACCTGGCATTGCAGAAAACTGACTTTCCCCTCAAATTGTGTTGTTCTCATTGGCTGCTTCAGACTAAGACTCCCTTTTGATTCTTAATCAAGTCCAGGAGAGGACTTACATGGTGACAACCATGATGAGCATGCTCCTCTGTAGAGGTTAATTATTTCCTTTACTTAAATAATAGCTGTTGAAACAATTAGGCGGCTGGGCCACAGGAAGGCAAGGGTAGGAGGTCTAATAACACAGAATCGCTGGCATATCTCTTTTTGGCCTTTTCTTCCTCATCACAGCTGCTCCTTCCTTTTTGAACATTTGGCCCAACTGTCCCTGCTGCAGAATTCATGTCTGTAGGAATCCAGGTGCAAGGGAGGAGAGACGTTTAGCAAGCACGTTCAATTTCTCTTCAACACGAACCCAAGGGTGAAGGCTGTCCTGGTGTCGAGAGGAGATTGCGTTGCAAGCTGCCTACTGAAATGACTCTCGCCATTCCTGATGGGTGACAGAGGGGCTCGGAATGTGATTTTCTGAACTGTATTAAATGGGAGTTGCCATTCGACTGTAGGCTGCTCTGAAGCTGGAAAATCCAACCCTCATCCAGGCAGAAAGAAAGAGTCATGTCCACCTGGTGGTTTAGCCTAGAGGCTGCCTCTTGCTGACTTACCTCTTGTCCACTCTGCCTCTCACTAGTCCCTGATGGAAACAAATGCTTCAAATCCATGCAGGGGCTCATTTGTTTTAGTGCCTATATTGTAGGCATCAGGGCTTCCTTGGTGGCTCAGCGGTAAAGAATCTGCCTGCAATGCATGAGACCTGGGTTCCATCCCTGGGTCGGGAAGATCCCCTGGAGAAGGGAATGGCTTCCCAATCCATTCTTGCTTGGAGAATTCCATGGACAGAGGAACCTGGCAGGCTACGATCCATGGGGTCACAAAATGTCAGACACAACTGAGCAACTAACATTTTCACTACTTTTTGTAGGCATCAGACAGAAAGGTCATGGGTTTTTTTTTCTTTACTAAATTTTTTGTTTGCTAAATGCATTACTTCTATGCACCAGATGCTATCTAAGCATTTGGAATGGATATAACTATGCTGGGATGCCAGATATCAAAGGCCATGGTGATCTTCATGTAGTAGAAATAAATAGGTAGATACATACATTTATACATACACAGATAATTTAGCTGGCGATAAGGGAGAAATATCAATAACCTCAGATGCAGATGCAGATGACACCACCCTTATGGCAGAAAGTGAAGAGGAACTAAAAAGCCTCTTGATGAAAGTGAAAGAGGAGAGTGAAAAAGTTGGCTTAAAGCTCACCATTCAGAAAACTAAGATCATGGCATCTGGTTCCATCACTTCATGGGAAATAGATGAGGAAACAGTGGAAACAGTGTCAGACTTTATTTTGGTTGGCTCTAAAATCACTGGAGATGGTGACTGCAGCCATGAAATTAAAAGATGCTTACTCCTTGGAAATAAAGTTATGACCAACCTCAGATAGCATATTAAAAAGCAGAGACATTACTTTGTCAACAAAGGTCCGTCTAGTCAAGGCTATGGTTTTTCCAGTGGTCATGTATGGATGTGAGAATTGGACTGTGAAGAAAGCTGAGAGCCAAAGAATTGATGCTTTTGAACTGTGGTGTTGGAGAAGACTCTTGAGAGTTCCTTGGACTGCAAGGAGGTCCAACCAGTCCATCCTAAAGGAGATCAGTCCTGGGTGTTCATTAGAAGGACTGATGCTAAAGCTGAAACTCCAATACTTTGACCATCTCATGCAAAGAGTTGACTCATTGGAAAAGATCCTTATGCTGGGAGGGATTGGGGGCAGGAGGAGAAGGGGATGACAGAGGATGAGATGGCTGGATGGCATCACTGACTCAATGGACATGAGTTTGGGTAAACTCCAAGAGTTGGTGATGGACAGGGAGGCCTGGCGTGCTGCGATTCATGGGGTCGCAGTCAGACTCAACTGAGCAACTGAACTGAACTGAACTGAACTGAAGGGTTGTGAAGAAAATTTATAAGGGTAAATATGAAGAGAGCAGTGGTAGGCAGGGGGGACCAAAAGAAATCTCAGGGAGGGACATTTGAGCTGAGTCCTGAATATTGAGAATGAACCAATCACACAGAGATCAAGGGAAAAATATACCAGATGCCAAGAACAATTGTGAAGGCCTGAAGGGCACTAAACTGGGCAGGTATGGGGCTGTACAGACTGTCACAGGGAGTTCACTTGGAGATAGAGCCGTATGTGGGCTTTGTGTCAATCCACAAGGCTCGAAATCTGGGAAGGATATGTCTTGTCTAAAGCATTTAACTGAAGAGTCCTGGGGGCAGAGGACAGCCTTTTTAAAAATCACTGTATCCTTCAAGGTGTAAAGCCAGACATAGGCAATGGGGTGCTGGATTCTAGATACTGGAGTTTCCATCCCTTCTCAGCTCTGCCTTCAGTGACATCACTGTAGAAATCAGCAAATGCCACGATAGGGAGAGGGGATTGTAAAGTCAGCTTTTAAACATTTGCCAGCTCTCCTCTGACTACAGGGTCTCCCGGGGAATGAACGCACTGGAGTGGACCAGCCCTCTCATCCTCCACCCTCCCCTACTTATCCTGCTCTAACCACTCCAGGCTCTGGCCAGTCCTCTAACCGGCCGGATGGGCTGTGGCCTCCAGACTTCTGTCCTTGCTGTTCCTGTCTCCCCAGATTTCTGCAGGCCTGGCTCTCTGAACTCCATCAGGCTGTGCTGACACACCTCTTCCCAGTGAATCCTTCCCTAATGGTCCCCTCCCTGCACTTTCTGTCCCCACCCCACCCAGCGCCCAACACTCTCTCTCTCTCATGTATCTTTTCCTGATTTTTCTTTTTTATTCTCTGCCTCACTTCCAGCTAGAAGGTAAGTGCCAAGAGAAAAGGGGAATTTTCTTCTGTTTGTTCACTGTTCTACTGTTTGTAGTCAATAAGTCATGTCCTGTTCTTTTGTGACCCTCCTGGACTGTAGCCCACCAGGCTCCTCTTCATGGGACTTCTGAAGCAAGAATACTAGAGTGGGTTGCCATTTACTTCTCCAGGGGATCTTCCTGACCCAGGGATCGAACCTGCAATCTCCTGCACTGCAGGCAGATTCTTTACCACTGAGCCATGTGGGAAGCCCCTCACTGCTTTATACCCAGCACTTTAAACTGTGCCAGGCACACAGTTAGTGCTTGCTCACCTTCTATTGAGTGCATGAACGAATGGCTTGGTCTGTGTTTTTTCTCTTTTCTCTTCAGTGGATCCATCCGTCTGGTATTGTCTCTTATTTCCAGGACCAGGTAGACATGGAGGGCCAGTTCAGTTCAGTTCAGCTGCTCAGTCATGTCCGTCTCTTAGCAACCCCATGGACTGCAGCACGCCAGGCCTCCCTGTCCATCACTAACTTCTGGAGTTTACTCAAACTCATGTCCATTGACTCAATGATGCCATCCAACCATCTCATCCTCTGTTGTGCCCTTCTCCTCTCACCTTCAATCTTTCACAGCATCAGGGTCTTTTCAAATGAGTCACCTCTTCGCATCAGGTGACCAAAGTACTGGAGTTTCAGCTTCAACATCAGTCCTTCCAATGAACATTTAGGACTGATTTCCTTTAGGATGGACTGGTTGGATCTCCTTGCAGTCCAAGGGACTCTCAAGAGTCTTCTCCAACACCACAGTTCAGTAGCATCAATTCTTCGGCACTCAGCTTTCTTTATAGTCCAACTCTCACATCCATATATGACTCCTGGAAAAACCATAGCCTTGACTAGATGGACCTTTGTTGACAAAGTAATGTCTCTGCTTTTGAATATGCTCTTTAGGTTGGTCATAACTTTCCTTCCAAGGAGTAAGCATCTTTCAATTTCATGGCTGCAGTCACCATCTGCAGTGATTTTGGAGCCCCAAAAAATAAAGTCTGCCACTGTTTCCACTGTTTCTCCATCTATTTGCCATGAAGTGATGCGACCAGATGCCATGATCTTTGTTTTCTGAATGTTGAGCTTTAAGCCAACTTCAGAAAAAACAAGTCCGGGAGCTGCCTGTGGCTCAGATCGTGCAGGACCAAGCAGACCTCAGTGAGGAAACCAAGGCAGTGCAGCGGGAGGAGGGGGTCTGGCCTGCAGCCAACCCTACAGTGAAGGTCTGAGCGGGGTGACTCCAGCCTGTCACACGAGGTAGCAGCCCTGGGAATGCCTCATTGTCCTGCATCATCTAGTGAGATACTCCCCTCAGAATTGTAATATCTAAAAGTCATTACTGTGCTGAATGGAATTGACATCTGTTTACATCATCCCTCCGTTCCTCATTTCCATGTGAAGTCTGTTTGCCTTGATGCCACGCTATCATCCTAGGGCACGTTACACAGAAGGATCAGAGGAGCAATGCAATTCGCTGTGGGCTGTTTTTTTTTCCCCCCCCCCTCTCCTTTGCACTTTTCTTAATTTTTTTAATTTTTACTTTTAGTAATGTAATACATGCACATAATTAAAAAATCAAAGCATACTAAAAGGCTCATAATGAAAAATGCCAATCCCGTGCCCACCTCTCCCTCCTGCTTCCAGCTCCCCAGAGTGAACTCCTTCCCACACTATAGCTGTTTCTTTTGCTCCTTGTCTCCGTATTTTGAGATAATTTGTATGTCGCTCTCTCTTGGCTTATCCAGGGTAGATGGTATCTCTTGATGTCCTGTGATAGTGGGTGAAAATGTAATGCTCTTGGGACCCCTTTCACCCACCCCTCACTGCTGATCCTTCCCATACAGTTAGATCCAGTTTCCTTTTCTGAAGTGTATGCTCTCAGCTCTCATTAGCAAGCCTCTGACATCTCATCTGGATTGAGCCTGTTTCTATGTGCAGCATCCCTGGCCCAGCCTCAGAGGCTGCTTTGGGTGTATATAAGAGCTCTGGCCCATCCACACCCTCACTGTATTTCCCCAGACTCACCTTTTAGGCAGGTTGCTTTGCTTCTCTGAGCCTCAGTCTTCTCATCTGTGAAATGGGGGTAATAACTAGACTGGCCTCCTATAAAGGTTACTGTGGTAGATAAAGTGCTACAAGCTAATATCCTGGGTACCTGACAACTGTTCCTCTCATTCCCTGCCTCACCTTTCCTATTATTGGCAGTGACTCCTAAAACATGCTTCACATTTTCTCAACTCCGCTTTACAAAACCGCATCCCTCCTCGGCTGTTGGCCTGGCTGAACATGTCCTAAAAGACGTGTGTCTTATAGGCATTCCTGTGGGCACAGAGCCAAGATTTAAATGAGATTGTTCTTGATGGAGAAAATGTGAACAGCTGTAGGATATATTTTTGTTCCATCCAAATGGGCATCAGCTCACATGACAGAGCCCCTTTTCAACAGGGAAAACGGAGCTTCTTCCAAGGTGTCTTCTTGTCTTCCACTGTGCTGGCAGGGCAACCTGTGGAGCTAGCAGCTTCATATTTAGGCACTTCAGTGACTTGTTCAACATCCCAATATAGCATTTGGTTGATTTAGGGATTGGGAGAGTAGATAAGCAGGTGGATGTGTGCATGCTTGGATAAATGGATAGTTGGATAGATGGGTGGAAGGATGAATGGATGGATGGATGGACAGACAGATGGATAGACGGATGGGTGGATAGCTAAATGGGTGAAATGATGTATAGATAGATGGATGGGTGGAGGGATAGATGGATGGGTAGATGGATAAATGAGTGGATTGATAGATAGACAGATGGATGGGTGGACAGTTGGGTGGATCAAGAGGAAGAGAGAAACTCCTTTCTTTAGTCTTGAGTGTCCTTGATGGGCAGGCTGATACTTTCTTAGTTTGTCCTCACTTCAGGTCAGTTCAGTTCAGTCACTCAGTCTGCGAGTGCAGCACACCAGGCCTCCCTGTCCATTACCAACTCCCGGAGTTTACTCAAACTCATGTCAGTTGAGTCGGTGATGCCATCCAACCATCTCATCCCATGTCGTCCCCTTCTCCTCCCGCCTTCAATCTTTCCCAGCATCAGGGTCTTTTCAAATGAGTCAGCTCTTCACATCAGGTGGCCCAAGTATTGGAGTTTCAGCTTCAGCATCAGTCCTTCCAATGAATATTCATGACTTATTTCCTTGAGGATTGACTGGTTGGATCTCCTTACAGCCCAAGGGACTCTCAAGAGTCTTCTCCAACACCACAGTTCAAAAGCATCAATTCTGCGGCATTCAGCTTTCTTTATAGTCCAACTCTCACATCCATACATGACCACTGGAAAAACCATAGCCTTGACTAGACGGACCTTTGTTGACAAAGTAATGTCTCTGCTTTTGAATATGCTATCTAGGTTTGTCATAACTTTCCTTCCAAGGAGTAAGCATCTTCTAATTTCATGGCTGCAGTCATCATCTGCAGTGATTTTGGAGCCCAAAAAATTAAAGTCTGACACTGTTTCCACTGTTTCCTCATCTATTTCCCATGAAGTGATGGAACCAGATGCCATGATCTTCGTTTTCTGAATGTTGAGTTTTAAGCCAACTTTTTCACTCTCCTCTTTCATTTTCTTCAAGAGGCCCTTTAATTCTTCTTCACTTTCTGCCATAAGGGTGGTGTCATCTGCATATCTGAGGTTATTGTTATTTCTCCCAGCAATCTTAATTCCAGCTCGTGCTTCATCCAGCCCAGCGTTTCTCATGATGTACTCTGCATATAAGTTAAACAAGCAGGGTGACAATATACAGCCTTGATGTACTCCTTTCCCTATTTGGAAGCAGTCTGTTGTTCCATGTTCAGTTCTAACTGTTGCTTCCTGACCTGCATTCAGATTTCTCAGGAGGCAGGTCAGGTGGTCAAGTATTCCCATCTCTTTCAGAATTTTCCACAGTTTTTGTGATCCACACAGTCAAAGGCTTTGGCATAGTCAATAAAGCAGAAATAGTTTTTCTGGAACTCTCTAGCTTTTTCTATGATCCAATGGATGTTGGCAATTTGACCTCTGGTTCCTTTGCCTTTTCTAAATCCAGCTTGAACATATGGAAGTTCATGGTTCACATACTGTTGAAGCCTGGCTTGGAGAATTTTGAGTATTACTTTCCTAGTGTGTGAGATAGGTGCAATTGTGCAGTAGTTTAAGCATTCTTTGGAATTGTCTTTCTTTGGGATTGGAATGAAAACCGACCTTTTCCAGTCCTGTGGCCACTGCTGAGTTTTCCAAATTTGCTGACATATTGAATGCAGCACTTTAACAGTATCATCTTTTAGGATTTGAAATAGCTCAGATGGAATTCCATCACCTCCACTAGCTTTGTTCATAGTGATGCTTCCTAAAGACCCACTTGACTTCACATTCCAGGATGTCTGGCTGTAGGTGAGTGATTACACCATCGTGATTATCTGGGTCATGAATATCTTTTTTGTATAGTTCTTCTCTGTATCCTTGCCACCTCTTCTTAATATTTTCTGCTTCTGTTAGGTCCATACCAATTCTGTCCTTTATTGTGTCCATCTTTGCGCCTGCAATGTGGGAGACCTGGTTTCAATCCCTGGCTTGGGAAGATCCCCTGGAGAAGAATACTGGCTACCCACTCCAGTATTCTGGCCTGAGACTTCCATGGATTGTGTAGTCCATGGAGTCACAAAGAGTCGGACACGACTGAGTGACTTTCACTACTTTCACTTTGCATGAAATGTTCCCTTGGTATCTCTAATTTTCTTGAAGAGGTCTCTAGTCTTTCCCATTCTGTTGTTTCCCTCTATTTCTTTGCACTGATCACTAAGGAAGGCTTTCTTACCTCTCCTTGCTATTCTTTGGAATATGACATTCAAATGGGTATATCTTTTCTTTTCTCCTTCGCCTTTAGCTTCTCTCCTTTTCACAGCTATTTGTAAGGCCTCCTCAGACAGCCATTTTGCTTTTTGCATTTTTCTCGAGGGTGGTCTTGATCCCTGTCTTCTGTACAATGTCACAAACCTCCATCCATAGTTCTTCAGGTGCTCTGTCTATCACATCTAATCCCTTGAATCTATTTGTCACTTTCACTGTATAATCATAAGGGGTTTGATTTAGGTCATACCTGAATGGTCTAGTGGTTTTCCCTACTTTCTTCAATTTAAGTCTGAATTTGGTAGTAAGGAGTTCATGATCTGAGCCACAGTCAGCTCCTGGTCTTGTTTTTGCTGACTGTATAGAGCTTCTCCATCTTTGGCTGCAAAGAATAGAATCAGTCTGATTTCAATATTGACCATCTGGCAGTGTCCATATTGTAGAGTCTTCTCTTGTGTTGTTGGAAGAGGGTGTTTGCTATGACCAGTGCGTTCTCTTGGCAAAACTCTATTAGCCTTTGCCCTGCTTTGTTATGTACTCCAAGGCCAAATTTGCCTGTTACTCAACGTGTTTCTTGACTTCCTGCTTTTTCATTCCAATCCCCTATAATGAAAAGGACATTTTTTGTGGGGTGTTAGTATTAGAAGGTCTGGTAGGTCTTCATAGAACCAATCAACCTCAGCTTCTTCAGCATTACTGATAGGGGCATAGACTTGGATTACTGTGATATTGAATGGTTTGCCTTGGAAATGAACAGAGATCATCCTGTCGTTTTTGAGATTGCATCCAAGTACTGCATTTCAGACTCTTTTGTTGACTATAATGGCTACTCCATTTCTTCTAAGGGATTCTTGCCCACAGTAGTAGATATAGTGATCATCTGAGTTAAATTCACCCATTCCAATCCATTTTAGTTCACCGATTCCTAAAATGTTGACGTTCACTTTTGCCATCTCCTGTTTGACCACTTTCCAATTCATGGACCTAACATTCCAGGTTCCTATGCAATATTTATCTTTACAGCATCAGACTTAGCATCTATCACCAGTCACATCTACAGCTGGGTGTTGTTTTTGATTTGGCTCTGTCTCTTCAATCTTTCTGGAGTTATTTCTCCACTGATCTCCAGTAGCATATTGGGCACCTACCAACCTGGGGAGTTCATCTTTCAGTGTCCTATCTTTTTGCCTTTTCATGCTGTTCATGGCGTTCTCAAGGCAGGAATAATGAAGTGGTTTGCCATTCCGTTCTCCAGTGGACCACATTTTGTCAGAACTCAAATGACTTCCCTGGTTGCTCAGATGGTAAAGAATATACCTGCAATGCAGGAGACCAGGGTTCCATCCCTAGGTTGGGAAGACTCCCTGGAGGAGGACATGGCAACCAACTCCAGTATTCTCGCCTGGAGAATCCCCATGGACAGGCAGGCTACAGTCCATGGGGTCACAAAGAGTTGGACATGACTGAATACAATACACATGTATTCTTTGTGATGTTAATAGGTGCTCTTCAAAAGGTTTGTGTTAGTCCAGGTCCTCCAGGAAGCAAACATCAAGATGGGGTTAAACATGCAAGGATTTTATTAGGGGAAATGTCTGTGTAAGGGAAACTGGAGGGAGCTGGAGAAGCCTGGTGAGCTGTCATCCCTTAGTGATAGAGAAGCATTGGATAGACACATTGTAGGTTGCCCTGCCACCTAAAGAAGGTTTTGCAAAGCTATCCAGGAATCCTCAAGCCAACACTAGTCATCAAAGTAGTCATCTGTCTCCCAGGAATGGGCCTGACTTTGTCATGCTCCATCACTGGCTAGGAATAACTCCGGGGAAGTGTGGCCTCTGTGCAAAGACAGCAGCAAGGTCCCTGGGTCAATGGCATTCCCTATATTTGGAAGAAGGCTAGGCATATTCCCATGACCAATGGAGGAAATTTGTATAGACATATAAGCTTTGGGATTGCTGTATTCTATAGTCTTGGGGACTCAGGATGTACTGGCATAGGAAAGTGGCCAAGAGGCCCTGCAATAATACAGTCTGTTGAATTCAGCATTTCCCAAGTTTATTTGGCAAATGACTTGCCTGGTGGCTCAGATGGTAAAGAATATACCTGCAATGCAGGAGACCAGGGCTCCATCCCTAGGTTGGGAAGAGTCCCTGGAGGAGGACATGGCAACCGATTCCAGTATTCTTGCCTGGAGAATCCCCTTGTACAGACAGGCTACAGTCCATGGGGTCGCAAAGAGTTGGACACGACTGAACGACTAAGCACAGAACAAGTTTATTTGACTATGGAACCTCTTTTTCATAGAATGGTTCTAAGGCATAGAGTTTGAAATCCAGTGGTCTAAGTGTAGCTCAGGTGTTCCCAGGCTAAGAGAGAGACCAAAAAAAAAAAAAAAAAGAGAGAAGGGGAAAATGTATGAGAGAAATAGCTGCATGTAGACAGAGGGAGAATGAACACAAAAACACAAGTCAAGGGAGAAATAGAATGTCACTGGTTGTTTCCAACACAACATAAGATACCAAAAATAAAATACACACACAAAGCATCTAGGCATTACTAGATGCCTAGCATAGGTCAGAGCTAGCATAGAAAACAAAGTTGTTTCATTTGACTAATAACATCATGCCTTCTGTGTGCACCGTGCTCTATAGTTTATAAGGCTCTTGCCCATTTGCTATCTCCTGTGAGTATCACCCCAGCCCTGCAAGTAAGCCTGGGCTTCAGAGTTATCACCCTCATTTTGTTGCTAGTAGTGACTCTGATCACTGTGACGATATTAATAACTGTTGAATTCGCTGAGCACTCACTAAGTGCCTGGCACTAACTTAAGCAAGTTCACCTTTATTAACTTGGTTATTCTTGAACAGGAAGGTGATTGCAGCTCAGAGAGCTTAAGTGACTGACTCGAGGTCACACAGCCATCAAGTTGCAGACCTTCATCCAAACCCACTTCTATCTGACTCCAGTCCCCTGTCAGCAAATAAGCTGCATGGCCCCTCTGGCCTCTTCTGGCCCCTTCCTTGACCAGCACAGCAGCAGGAATACGCAGCCGCCTCTGAGTGGCTTTTTATAACCTGCTCTATATCACAGCAAGAAGTAGGCTCAGGGAATGTAAAGTAGATAGTGATTTTCCCCCTTTCTTTTACTGCCTTTGTTTATTGAGGGACAAATCATTGCTGTTTTCGTTTGTGTCTCTAGCACAATAAAAATAAAAGATACACTGGCAATCTGTTTAAAAGCTTATGCAATTCCAGAATTTGAGCTGTTGGATTTATGCCACACTCTGATCCCAGAGACTTCATGGTGCCAGCCATCCGGGCCCGCCAGGGGCCTCTGAAGTTGCCATCATCAAGCCACACCAGGGAGCCACAAGCTCAGGAGGTGGCTGTGTCCCCCATCTGCTGGCTCCAGAGGTGGACTTTGACCAGGGCCTCCGCTCAATTAAGACATCTTGGTTTAATTGTTAGAGTTGATTTTTGGCTTCTAAGGCCAAAGAAGAGAGATCCCAGGCCTGGGAAGAGTCTGCTCCTTTGACTCCACCTCCACATTCCAGTCTGAGCCTTGGGCTCACAATAAAGTAGGTCAGTCTGCATCCACGCAGTACGGGAGGGAGAAAGGAGCTCCAGCGACAGGTGCCCCCTGTGTGTGTTTGCCCGTCAGCCTCTCCGCCAATGACAGTCACAGCTTCGTGAGGCTGGGGATCTATCTGTTCCATTCAGTGCAGTGTTCCCCGGCTTAGAACAGTGTCTGGTACATAGTAGATGCTCAGTGAAGGTTTGTTGAATGACTAAATGATTGTTACATGCATGTGGAAGGCAGATACGAATTGCTGGCGTGGGCAAGGGGGCCCCCATGCCCAGGATGTGGCCCTACATCTCTCGATGTTTCTCCACGTCCACACTCAAGCCCCACCGCGTCTCTCCTCTGCCTCCCCAGCCCTCCCCGCTCTTGTTTCTTCCCTTGTTTTTGCTGCCTTTTTCTGATCATCTTCTCCTCCCCAAGAGGATGTCACCAAGCTCAGACTTTCAAGATAAGGATATGAGATAGGGAGACTCAGCTCCAGTTTTTCCTCTGATTGGCTTTGAGTCTGAGTCCTTTCTGTCTGAGCCTCAGTTTCCTCATCTGTAAAATGGGGAGAGTGTGTCCACTGCTGTGTCTCCCACAGAGGCGGTGCAAGGGCAGAGGAGTCAGGAATGGGGCGGGGGGGGGGGGGTGGGCTGTACTCCTGACTACCAGACCCTTCCTAGCCAGGGAAGCAGTAGCTTTCTCTGAGTGCATGTTGGGGTGCATAACGGGGTACCTGGAGGCCTGATTTTGGAGCTCTGCAGGAGGCACCCCAAGAGGGGAGCACAAACCTCCACTCCAAGAATCTGAAGCTGCAGATGTCGGATGTCAGTGAGACCGACAGTTCCATTAGGCAGCTGCCCGCTCTCCGCGTGAGTGATTAAAATGTCGCCATCCATCCCATGCGCTATATATCATCTCCCCAGCCTGGCACTTCATCAAGGGCTGTGTGAACACCGGGCATCCGCCGCATCTTCTGAGGGCTCCGCGGAGGCAGGGTTGGTGGAAGACATCTGTGCCGTGTGTCCCGGGAGCACCTCGGAAACAAAAGACCGCGAAAGTGTGAAAGGCAGCGAAAGGGCCAGGTGCGTAGAGAAGGGCCAGCTAAGAGGGCCTGATGCTGAAGCTCAAGGAAGTGGGGTCTTGGGTCAGGAGAGGTTTCCGGGAATCCAAGCAGTGGGACCTGGGGGCCCTCCAGTCCCTGCCTTCATTTTACACACCAGCAAACTGAGGTTGGGGCAGCCAAGCCCCCATCCCTGCTTCAAGGCCATTCAGTTCAAGTCGAAACACGGATCCTACATGCTTGCTGACTTGCATAAAGTGGTAGCCAGAGTCTCAGGGTCACTGGGCTGGAATGAGAGCTGAAGTCTCCTGCCCCTCATTTGAATGTGTGTTACCACTGTCATTCATTAATTCTAACCACTATTATCATTAATGGGATAATAACAAAAAAATAATAATAGCTGCTAGCATCTTTTTAGTGTTTACCGTGGACCAGGCACTGTGCTAAGCTTGTGTCACATTAACACAGGTATTTCTGCTACAGTGTCATCTGTGAGTTCCTAGACACCCCACCTTCTAGAAAATCATGCATTGAAAATTTCAGGGGGAAGGCCATTCCAAAACTGCAGGAACTTTGTAACTGGAGCACTCTGAAAAGATGAAGAAGATTCATAGGCAAGAACCAGCACAGCCAATTTGTATCCAGCTTCCCTAGGGGTCATTTCTCTGCATTTAAAGGACACATATAAAGACTTCTGCTTTATCTTTTGAGAAGTTGATCCTGGAGGGCATTGCCTTCTGATAGAGACCATTTTCACCAAAATTAAAAATCAGATGCAGGCTGTCGCCTTTATCATTCATCCAGTGTTTTCATAGAAGGAGAAGCGTCTTGGAGCTTTTCATCTCACTCACAGCTTGCCCGGATAGCTTCACAGAACAGATCACACACACTTCTGGAAGACACTGAATCAGTCACCACTTGCAGTAAAGGAAAGCACTTGGGTAGATTTTCAACTTTTTTAGTTAATATCTTCATATGCTGCTGGGGCTTCCCTGGTGGCTCAGAGGTTAAAGCGTCTGCCTGCAATGCAGGAGACCTGGGTTCGATCCCTGGGTCGGGAAGATCCCCTGGAGAAGGAAATGGCAACCCACTCCAGTATTCTTGCCTGGAGAATCCCATGGACGGAGAACCCTGATGGGCCACAGTCCACGGGGTCGCAAAGAGTTGGACACGACTGAGCAACTTCACTTTCATTTTCATATGCTGCTAAGGCTTTCTCTTTAATTTTAAGAAAGCTTGGCACAGATTGCTTCAAAGCATGAATCAGAGACTTTTCAGGGCTGCCCAGTGGTTAAGACTCCACACTTCCAATGCAGGGGGCAAGGATTTGATTCTTGGTCAGGGAACTAAGGTCCTGCATGTCATATGGTCAAAAGGTTTTTAAAATAATAATAGTAAGTAAATCAATGAAATAAAATCGGTTCTTTAAAAAAATTGAAAAAAGTGAGAAACCAAAAATATTAAAAAAAAAAACAAAACGTGAATCAACAAGATGTCTGCAATCTCAGATCCTATTCCCTTATTGACCAGTCACATAGGAAGGGGTTCGGTGCTCATTAAATCCTCATCCTAACCCAAAGAGGCAGGTGTTACTAAAATCATCCCCATTTTACAGATGAGAAAACCAAGGCTTGAGGAAACGTCACTTGCTTAACCTACACTGTTAGGAATTAGGTAGAGACTCTCCTTCACTGACCCCAAGTAACCCTCCACCTCACTGCCACACCACTCATGGTGCACTTGGTTTCCTGTTTGTTTAGTTAGTTGGTTTCTTGTTGTTTTTTGACCACACAGTACTCCATGCAGTATCTTAGCTCCCCCACCAGGGATCAAACCCATGGTCCCTGCAATGGAAGTGAAGTCTTAACCACTGGACCACCAGGGAAATCCCCACATGTGCGTTTGTATTAGGCATTTTAAACTCCTTGACAGGGGCTGTGTTTTACTCCTTTTTGCAGCCTCAGCTCCTGGCATGATGCATTGCACAGACCAGGAAACCAGGAAACATTTTCTTGGATGGCTATCACACTAGAGAGATTTCCCTCAGAGATGGGGAGAGGGCTGTCCCTGCCCAGGGGAGGTGGCCCTGCCTCCCCAGGCAGGAAAATGATGCCCTAAGCAATGTGCACCTCCCTGAACTCCCCAAGTCCCAGACCCTGGGAGTTCTATCCAGGCAGACCTCAGAGGTACTACAGACTCAGTTCCAGGCCACAGCAATGAAGCAAATATCATAATCTAATCATACAATTTTTTTTTTCATTTCCCAGGGCATATAAAAGTTATGCTTACACTCTACCATAGTCTGTTAAGTAAATAGCATTATGTCTAAAAAAAAAAATGTATATGCCTTGATTTAAAAATACAAAAGAATCACAATAGTAATATACTAAAATTTTTATTATAGTTGATTTACAATGTTGTGTTAGTCCCACAAGTGCAGCAAACTGCATCAGGTGTACATATACATATATCCACTCTTTTATTTATTTGTTTAGCTATGCTGGATCTTTGTTGCTGCTCAGGCTTTTCTCTCGTTTCGGTAAGCAGGGGCTGCTCTCTAGCTGTGGTGCTCAGGCTTCTCACTGCCGTGGCTTCTCTTGTAGAGAAGCACAGGTTCTGGAGCTCATGGGCTTCCGTAGTCGCAGCTCCTGGGCTCTAGAGCACAGGCTCAATAACTGTGGCGAGTGGGCTTAGTTGCTCTGAGGCCTGTGAGATCTTCCCGGATCAGGGATCGAACCCATGTCTCCTGGAGGCAGATTCCTTACCACTGAGCCACCAGGGAAGCAGATTCTTTTCCCAGATAGATCATTACAGACTCCTGAGTAGAGTTTTCCATGCTACACAGCAGTTCCTTATTAGGTATCTATTTTATATACAATACTGTGATTATGTCAATCCCAATCTCCCAATTTCTCCCACCCTTTTCCCCCTTGGTAACCACAGTTTGTTTTCTACCTCTGTGACTCTGTTTCTGTTTTGTAAATAAGTTCATTTGTACGATTTTTTAAGATTTGACATGTAAGTGATATCATATATTTATTTGTCTTTCTCTATCTGACTTACTTTGCTCAGTAAGATCACTGATCACAGATCGCTATAACAAATATAATGTTAATGAAAACGTTTGAAATGTTGTGAGAATTACCAAAATGCGACATAGAGACAACACAGTGAGCTAATTCTGTTGGCAAAACGGTGTCAACAGACTTGATCAGTGCAGGGTTGCCACAAGCCTTCAGTCTGTAAAAACCACAGTATGTGTGAAGTGCAATAAAGTGACGACATACAGTATAACAGGTGTGCCTGCATGGTTCCCTGGCTCAAATCACAGAAAGAAACCTGTATCCCCATTTGGAGTATGGGGCCAAGGGCCTGCCTTCCTACAGCACCTACAGGCAGCATCTCAGCCTTTCCCTGCTCTGTGTCCCCAGGGACCTCACCGTGCGAGACTCAGAGCAGCCCTCACACATGTTCACCTAGCTGGATTAACGGGGCCTCCGCCAAGTCGGCCCTTCCACTGTCGAATGAGTCAGTCCTTAGTGTGCCTCCTTTCGTAGGCCCCAGCCTCATGCCTCTCTCCCAGGGAATGTCCCTCCAGGCAAATCAGAGATGCTCCTAAGCGCACGGTGATGGAGCTGCCTCTGGTGGGTCTTGCTGTCACCTTATCACACTGAGCTGGGGTCTGCCCAGGGGACTGCTGCTCAGGATGCTACCAGGCCCATCGTGCCTGCCCCACAGCAAGGGGCTCTCCAGTGGTGAGTGGTGGTCCCACTCACCCACTTGCTGTCAGCCATCCTCAGCCCCTGCTCCTGGTGCAGAATTTTCTGCCCCTGGAGAAGAATCCTCCAACTCCTCTGACCCTGTCCCAGCTCCCAGGGGCCAAATGTCACCCACCCATAGGGTCTGAAGGAGGGACACTGTGCAGCTGTGCAGGGAGCAGGTGGAGCCGACGGGGTGAGGGGAACAATAGGAATAAAGGTACCACGTCCAGAGGCTCATTGCGGTTCCCAGTTAGGGAGTCTTTGGGGTCACCTTGCTGGGCTTGCATCCTGGCTCTTCCCCACCACCTGGGCATTGACTTAGCCTCTTCAGGCCTCAGTATTCTCAATCAGAAAGTGGGATGACAAGGCCTACACCAACAAGGAGACGCATGTAAAGCAGGGAGAAGAGGGGACTTCCTTGGTGGTCCAACAGTTAAAAATCCTCCTTCCAATGCAGGGGACACAGGTTCGATCCCTGGTCCGGGAGCTAAGATCCCACATGCTTTGGAGCAATTAAACCTGAGTGCCACAACTAGAGAGTGGAGTACCGCAACAAAAGGTCCCGCGTGACCTGACAAAGCTCCCACATGTTGCAGCTAAGACCTGATGCAGGCAAATGTGTGCGTGTGTGTACGCTAGAGTCATCCTGACTCTTTGCAACCCCATGGACTGTAGCCCACCAGGCTTCTCTGTCCATGGAATTCTCCAGGCAAGAATACCAGAGTGGGTTGCCATTTCCTACTCTAGGGGATCTTCCCAACCCAGGGATCAAACCCACATCTCTTATGTTTCCTGCATTGGCAGGCAGTAACCAAATAAATAAATAAATATTTTTTAAAAGGTAAATAAAGCAGGCACAAAAGCAGTGGACATACACAGCTACTCAAGAGATGTGATCTCTTCCCGTGGGACTATACCTTGGGGGTGTATCTTTCTATGGGGCTGTATCTTCAAAGTCTCCCCATCTCTCCTTCCCTTTCTCTGCATCTCTAGCTCCCCATCCCTCCCATCTCCCTCCACCTGGGCTGGCATCTGGAGCGCTCCAGGTGTCTGTGTTTGAGGGTTTGACTTTCCTGGAGTCTTAGAGAGGAAGTGGATCCAATCAACCCTGAGAGCTGAGCTGGGGCTGAAGAGGGTGTGTAGACACGGCAAGAGTCAGAGCTCGGGTAGTCAGAGCTTGGGTCCTACCCGGAGGCAGCAGCTCTGTGATGTTCCCCCATCAGAAGGTTTGGCCCTCTCCCCACCTGCAAGCTCCACCCCCTCCCTCCCGGCCCCCATACAAGGTGCTGCTGTGTGTCTGGGCTTGGTTAGCATTTCCAGCTTGTGCCCGTGCCAGGATCAGCAGTGTTGGGCATATTTCCAAAGGGCCAGATGGTCTCACTGGGTTCATTTGCCCAGAGTTCATGCCACTGGCAGGAGATAACAAATATAAGCTTCAGAGGAGTGGCTTTGAAATGGGGCCTGGGGGTTCTAGGGTACAGACTGCAACTTCTGTGATTAGAGACTTTTTTTTTGCCTCTGTGGTAAGATTGTGAGCTACCCTTTATTGAGTATCCCTGTGTGCCAGACTCCAGACGTCTTTATATAAGAGAGCTTAGCCTCTTGTTAGTCAAAGTGTGGCCATGGACAAGCAGCATCAGTAGGAGCTTGTCAGAAATGCAGAATCCCAGGGACTCCCCTAGTGGTCCAGTGGTTAAGAATCCTTGCAATGCAGGGGACGTGAGTTCAATCCCTAGTCGGGGAACTAAGACCTCACGTGCCGTGGAGCAGTGAAAGATCCCACATGATGCAATGAAAACCGCACATGCCACAAGGAAGACCTGACACAGCCAAATAAATAAATATTTAAAAAAGAAAGAAACGCAGACTCCCAGGCCCCTCCCAGATCTGCTGAATCAGAATCTACATTTCAACCAGGTCCCCAGGTGATTCCTGTGTTCAGCTGAGGTTTGAGAAACACTGAGCCAGATTTTGTATTAGTTTTCCAGGTGAGGACCCTGACGGCCAGAAAGAAGAAATGAGTTGCCTAAAATCACAGCTGGGGAGTGGGCAGGGCTGAGCTGTGGATTCATCTGGCTTGCTTCCAAGTACATCCTTCCTGTACTTAACAGGCTCTTGTGGAGGGTCCAGAGGGAACTTCCTCTGGGACTGTGGGTTAGCGGGTGGGGATGTCCGTGGAGGGATCACTACACAGCGTGGTAGTTGCTGTGATGAGAAGGTTCACGGGCTGCTGAGTCCAGGAAAGATGTCCAACAGGAGGGGACAAGTGAGATCCAAAAACCATGCCAGAGGGACTTCCCTAGAGGGCCACAGGGTGCTGACCTGGTTGGGAAGCTAGATCCCACATCCCACAGCTAAAAGGACCCTGCACGCTGCAACTAAAATAACCAAGCAACCAGCCGGACCTGCCAGACATCACCTCCTGGGTGCTGGAATCGTCCCAAAACTGTGCATGCACTGATTCAGAGTCTTCGTTCCCCTGGGTGAAGCAGGGACCACCGGCAGCCCCATTTCTCAGGTGAACATCTGAGGCACAGGTCTTCTGCACAGTCCTGCAGCTAACGCAGATGGTGGAGGTGGGATTTGAACCCAGGCAGTCTGGCTCTCCTCCCCACACAGTCCTGCTTCTTGGTGGGAGAACAATGTTCCAGGCAGATGGAACAGCATGAACAAAAGAAAGGAATTTCCTTACCTGGTGAGTAAATAGCTCTGACTTGGTGACTGCCCTGGGCTCCAGCCGCATCTCCTGGCCCCTCTCCCAGCCAGTCCTGCCACTGACCCAGAATTAGCTGCTCGAGGAAGCTGGGGGGCCTGGACGGGGGCCACTTGGCTCCTATTAGTGCCAACACAGTCCTCTACCTGCTCAAATGCTCCTGTTGGGGTTGAGACACCACAGCCGATGGGCATCAGTGGCCTATGGACCACCCTTGGCAGAGGAGCAAAGATCAGAGGAAGAATGAAGACAGCCCACTTTGGGGAGCAGAGACGTGCTTCTGGGTGGGGCTGGCCTGGATTAGAGCGTCAGAGAAGCTGCAGAACCTCAGGCAGTGGTAACTAACCTGGCCTCTGGTGGATTGCCTGTGTACGTATGTCCCTTACCAGCCTGCCTTGGAGGGATGGGGAGGGGGTCACCCGAGGACTCAGGCCAGTAGTCTCAGTGTCATGAGAATCTTCAAATTGCCCTCAAGGAGACGATCTGGCCCTTTGTGAGTGAGCTCTCCCATTTTACAGATGCAGAAACTGAGGCCCAGAGATAAAAAGGCATTTGCCCAATACATTTTTATGGAGTGTGCCCGTGGACTAGTCTTCCAAGCTCCCATAGCATGTAGACAGTGTTTCACACATTCTGTGGATGTTTTGGTTTCCCTTGCCGTATTTGAACCCCTTCCCCTAGTTTCTGAAAGGAAGGGTCTCTTCCATAAACCATGAGGCCCAGCTCAGGGCAAGAGAGGCATCTTTCCCAGTCATTCTGGTGTTTCTGAGCTTGTTGGGACCCAGCCAGTATTCTCAGGAACTACTGCTACTGCTAAGTCACTTCAGTCGTGTCCGACTCTGTGTGACCCCATAAACGGCAGCCCACTAGGCTCCCCTGTCCCTGGGATTCTCCAGGCAAGAACACTGGAGTGGGTTGCCATTTCCTTCTCCAGTGCATGAAAGTGAAAAGTGAAAGTGAAGTTGCTCAGTCGTGTCCGACTCTTAGCGACCCCATGGACTGCAGCCTTCCAGGCTGCTCCATCCATGGGATTCTCCAGGCAAGAGTACTGGAGTGGGATGCCATTGCCTTCTCTGATTCTCAGGAACTAGACTTGCTGAAATAGTAACACTGGATGGTTTTGTGGGCTGGAACTCACCTGGCTCTGGAAGCCGGCTGGAAAGATGCACAGGTGCAATTATTCTGGGAACTTTGAGGAGGTGGGAGGTAGGAAGGTAGCTGGTGTTAATTTAGCCCTGTGCTCAGGGGCCTGTGACTCAAGAATTTAGCAGGGCTGTTAGCAGCCTGTTTTCAACCTGCTAAACTGATTGTGACTTTTTAAGAACAGGAGCTTCCCCTCTGTGGTTCCTTACCTTAAAATCTGTCTCCGTGGTGCACCGCAGGTATTTTTATCTGTTGCTTCTTGTTCTGAGTGGAATTATCCCTTCCCAGCCCTGCTGATCAGGAGACTTTCCAAATGAATTTGCACCTCACCTGAAGGCTAAATGGCTGCCTTTTTTTATTTTTATCAACACCCCCCAGCTCTCCCCAGCACCTCCCCCAACACCCCCAACTCCATCCTTGGAAATCTGTGCCCCTCACCTTTTAATTCATCTGCCACCTGTGAGGCAGGTGACCAAGGCTGGTATTGTACTGAGATGGATCCCCGGCACAAGCGTGTGGCCCTCTGGTCGACCAGGCCAGGGCCTGTGCTCTGAGTGAAACGTCCTGGGTCTGCCTTGTGCTTGGAATCAGCTTATAATGCTCTGCCCCACTTTCCACAGGGAAATACTACAGTCCAGGTAGAGCTGACCTAAGCACACAGGATGAAAGCAGGTCTGGAATTTGAAACCACTTCTGAGGTCTCTCCTGACTGCACTGAGCCACCAGCTGGCTCTACAGTTGGAACAGGAGTTTCCAGGGGAAGTGGAAGAGGAAGACCGCCTCCCACTTTCAACAGAGGAAGAGGCTGCTTCCACGGCCACCATCATAGCAATTCAGTAGAGGGACTGATCTTTCAATAAGCCACCCAAATGATGGTACATTTACTACTTATGTTACTGACAAGGAGCACGTTAGTAATTGGAACATGCTGTCGGGACATGGCAGGTGGTGGATAATATGACTTACATCCTTGGGGGCTTGAGTTTAAGTTCTGTAATAGTCATGATGAGATGGCTGGATGGCATCACTGACTCGATGGACGTGAGTCTGAGTGAACTCCGGGAGTTGGTGATGGACAGGGAGGCCTGGCGTGCTGCGATTCATGGGGTCGCAAAGAGTCGGACACGACTGAGCGACTGAACTGAACTGAACTGAATAGTTATCACAAGGGCCCAAGCTATAAAATCTAACACAGATGAACACCACGGATGTTGTTCAGAGATGCTATGACTCTGGTAAGGATAACAGCTACAGAAATTGGGGATGGGGTACAAAGAAGGAAAGAGGTGGCCATGCCCTTACTGAATAAATGTGAAGGGAATTCATGACGGTCCAGTGGTTAGGACTCCACAGTCTCACTGCCAGAGCTCAGGATTGGATCCCTGGTGGGGAAACTAAGATCCTGTAAGCCGTGTGGCATGGTCAAAAAATAAATAAATTGAAAGGGGAGAATATATATTCCCTGCTTAGATAGATCTCAGTCTCTGAGGAACCTGTACTTTTCCTGTTTCTTAAATCGTAGCTTATTTCTCATAACGACAAGAGCCATTGTGCCCATCCTTCCAGGATAAATGTGAGCATATGAGCGTATGTTTGTTGTCTGGCTGTTGCAGGCTCAATCAGAGATTTTACAATTCAATAGGAACTCAGACTTTTTTCCTTTCTTGTCATCACTTGATGCTTCTCTTTGGCAGGGGGTGAATTGGCATTGCTTAATTAAGCAGAGACAGCTAAGATATGCTTCGGGATCTATCTTCAGCCATCTACAGGAATTTCTGCAGAGGACACCAGATTGTACTCAGAACAGGAGAAGATGGACTTAAATACACCGGAGAGATGTAGCTTAGAAGTTGGGAGGAGAAGGGAGCCAAGAATGTGGAAGGTAAAGAACGCAGATTCTGGGGTCCCACAGGCGTGAGGTCAAGACCTTGCACAAGGCTAGTTGCTTCTCTGAGACACATTTATCTCCATTGTAAGATGGGGGTGACAGTGCCCCCCACAAAGGATATTAGCAAGATAAAATTAAATAATATATGTCAAGCACTCAGCGCCATGTCTGACCTAGAGCTCACTGCTATTAGTACTACCATTATTGAATGTCAAGTGGATGAGCAGTGTGGGAATGCGGGCGGGAGCTCCAAAAAGGAAATAGACCCCGTGAAGCTGCTACTGTCATTCACAAGCGGGTGGACCGAGCAAGTTGCAGCCCCCTACTCTGGGATTTCGGGACTCTAAAAATTGGGGTAACGGTGATTTGGAAGGGGGCTCCCTTAGATATTCTGGGGGCCAGTCCACAGATTCGGTAGCAATTCGTGGACTTTCTCCCAATGAAATCTTTTGAAATGTTTATCACTTGGTTTCCCCTTAGGCTATTTTGCTCTCAGAAAAAAAATCTCAGCTGTTTCAGTTCAGATGCCCTTAAGCGTGGCTGATGGTAAGGGTGGCCACTTTTTTTCTTATTGCAGTAGTTTAATTGAAATATAATCACATACTATACAATACACCCTAGGCAATCAATCACTACTCTACTTTCCAACCCTATAGACTTGCCTATTCTGGAAATTTCATATGCTACGGATAAAGAGAATCATGCAATATCGGTCTTCTGTGACTTGGCTTCTTTCATTTAGCGTCATGTTCTCGAGGTCTATCCATGTTGTGTCATGCATCAGTACTTCACTCCTTTTTCATGACAGAATAACATTGTCTTCTATGGATATAGTCTATTTTGTTTGGGCTTCCCTGGTAGCTCAACTGGTAAAGAATTCGCCTGCACTATATGAGACCCCAGTTCAATTCCTGGGTCAGGAAGTTCCTCTAGAGAAGGAATAGGCTACCCACTCCAGTATTCTTGCCTGGAGAATCCTCTTGGACAGAGGAACCTGGCGGGCTACAGTCCACGGGATCGCAAAGGGTCAGACATGACTGAGCAGCCAAGCACAGCAGCACATATTTTGTTTGTCTGTTCATTAGCTGATGGACATTTGGTTTGTTCCCACCTTTTGGCCGTGTGAGTAATGCTGCTGGGAACCTTCCTGTACAAGTTTTCAACTCAGTTCTGCTTCTCCCTTGAAAACAGATCTCCATGGAAGCAACTAAATATTGGCAACATTAGAATTGAAGACAACTTACTTTATTTTTATTTTTTTAAAGGGAAGTTTATTCTTTATTGAATTTGTTACAATATTGCTTCAGTTGTTTTTCTGTTCTGGTTTTTTGGCTGCTAGGCATGTGGGATCTTAGATCCTTGACCAGGGTTCGAACCTGCACCCCCTGCCTTGGAAGATAAAGTCAACTTCTGGACAGCCATGCAAGTCCCCAAAGAAAACATACTTTAAAAGGATGCAAATTTAGAAAAAGATTGAACAATTTCCCAATACCTACATTTGCATTCTTATTCCATTGGCCTCTGGAACTCACCAGCGTATCGGAAAGATGTCATCTTGAACACTCTCCCCTGTCTTATCCTTTGAAGACCCATGAGATCAAATTTTCTCAAGTCTTTCTCAAGTCAGTGTAATAAGAACTGTAATTCTAAGTTAATGATTTATTTTTAGCTTATGGATGCTGAACCTTACTGCTGATCATGCTTCTCTCTTGTCCATAGTCACCAGTGTGTCCAGAGGCAACTTTCCAGGCCAGTTCCTGTAGGTTCTGGAGCCAAGGCAGGGTCTGTACCAAGGACTCTTCCTTCATTAGCCCATATTTCCCTCCACCAGCCTTCGAGGTGCAGGAATGATGTGAGTCCTGTTATACAGATGAGAAATCAGAGGTGGATGACTTGCCCAAGGTCAAGTGCAGGAGTGATAGAGCTGTGATTTACGTCTACTTCTTTTTTGATTCTAAAGTCTGGGTTCTGAATCGCTCTCTGCATGACTGTATGCAGTTTTGAAAATCCACTTCAAATCCTTTCTGAGAAGTGTAGGAGAGGTATAGATCACCTTAATCTTTAACTTCTTTCATTCACTGCTTAATTTAACGCTGATCTGATCCCAAATCTGATTATCACTCACCCACTCTGAATCTAATTAGAATGTCCTTCTGGTATGTTAAGACCATCAAGATGACCTGATATCAAAAGCTCCTATATGTCAATGTCTTTGCTCTATCACAGCTATAATCAGTTGCTTGAGCTAATAAAGAAAGCAGAATTATTTTGTCCTTTTAGGCTTTTCTAAATGTCTAAAGCATTCCTACTATTTCTCCTTCTGTTTCCATTATGCTTCCTTAGACCTTTTATAGCAACCTTTAAATTTCAATAAGATAACAATTAGGATGTGGTGTAGGATCATTCTAGGCTTCCCAGGTGGCTCAGGAGTAAAGAATCCTCCCACCAGTGCAGGAGACACGAGAGACACAGATTTATGTCGTGGCACAATGAGCACACACTTAGGACCATTCTGCCTTGAAGGCTCACCTGGATGTTCCCTACCCCAGTGTTCACTCCCCTGTCTCAGAATCCTGAATCCTGGGCAGCTGGGATGGCTGGGCAAGGTCAGGTGAAGGGGAACATCATGGTATTCTCAGCAAGCATCTCATATGGGAGCAGGGCCTCTGCTCCCTGGCTTAGAGACCCTGTATCCCTTCTCCAGGTAGAATGCAAATGTAGCTGTATATGCCTTTTTAAACCTTTCTTCTTCTTTCTGGAATTGAGGTTGGGGAGGGAGCCCTGTAAACTTCCTTCTGGGATTTATTGAGATTTTCCTTGTGGTCCAGCATGTCATCAGTTTTGTTTAATATTCCATGGCCATTTGAAAGAAGGCAGGTGTTTTCTGTTTGGCATCCACACACATAACACTGTGCACATATTCTGTACCACACACGCATAGATTATACCGAGTTTGTTAATTGGGTCTTCAGAATACATCATAGTAAGACAAAGTTTATCAGCTGAAAAATGTAATGTCGTTTCTCAATAGACCTAAATAAACTATTGGAAGAAGCTTGATCTAGTTAATGAAGCATCTGTCCGCATTTTAGTGCTTGGGTTGGTCGTGAAAATAATTACCTCTTATCAGATTCAAGTTGCCACAAGAGTTGTTTTCTTTCACCCGGTCCTCTTGGTCTTGGTGCATGTGATTTGAAAAACCCTTCCTATGAGAAGCAGTGGAAAGAAAGAAACCCAATATAGAATTCTTGCCCTAGAATAATAAAAGGAAAGGGAAGAAGTAACAATGAGTTATTATCATTGAGCCATAAGGAATGCTAATAAAGGATCCAATTTCCTCCCTAATGTTTGTTACTTGGTGCTAAAGTAGACCTTTGCTGTGCCCTGTTCGCTCACCACCCATTACTCTGGTTTCCTTCTAGAAAATCACCCCTCCCATCACCACCTCTTAATCCATTTAGTGCAGGTGGCGTTCACTCCAACCCTGAGAATTACTGACCAAGGCCACACTGATTGATTTAAGAATGGGCATTTGATCCAGTCAGAGCTAGAGACACAATGAGGCTTTACTGAGACCTCTGGACAAAAGATGCATGCTTACTCAATGAACTTGAACAAGAGAGATGAGGCTGAAGTAGTTGGCAGCCATCTTGCCACCAGGAGGAGAGAGCCCGTCTGAGGAGTGAACCAACACAGCGAGGGAAGCCAAGTAACACCGAGGGAGATATACCAGGGGTAATACCAAGGCTGGTGGTATCACTTAAGTTCATTGGCCAAGCCATATCTAAAGGTAGAACCAACCTTGGACTTTGCAAATCTGTGAGCCTATAACTTTATTTTTATTTAAACCAGCTTGATTTGAGTTGTCTGTCAACTTTGTAATTCAAAATCTTGACTAACTGACACCAGTGCTTACAAAATGTGCTGGACACATGAAGGAATATCATGTAAATTTGAATAAGACCAATCAAAAAATGGGCAGAAGATCTAAATAGACATGTCTCCAAAGAAGACATACAGATGGTCAACAGACACATGAAAAAAAGGCTCAATGTCACTAATTATTCAGTTCAGTTCAGTTCAGTCGCTCAGTCGTGTCCGACTCTTTGTAACCCCATGAATCGCAGCACGCCAGGCCTCCCTGTCCATCACCAACTCCCAGAGTTCACTCAGACTCACGCCCATCGAGTCAGTGATGCCATCCAGCCATCTCATCCTCTGTCGTCCCCTTCTCCTCCTGCCTCCAATCCCTCCCAGCATCAGAGTCTTTTCCAATAAGTCAACTCTTCGCATGAGGCACCCAAAGTACTGGAATTTCAGCTTTAGCATCATTCCTTCCAAAGAAATCCCAGGGCTAATCTCCTTCAGAATGGACTGGTTGGATCTCCTTGCAGTCCAAGGGACTCTCAAGAGTCTTCCCCAACACCACAGTTCAAAAGCATCAATTCTTCGGCGCTCAGCCTTCTTCACAGTCCAACTCTCACATCCATACATGACCACAGGAAAAACCATAGCCTTGACTAGACGAACCTTTGTTGGCAAAGTAACGTCTCTGCTTTTGAATATGCTATCTAGGTTGGTCATAACTTTCCTTCCGAGGAGTAAGCGTCTTTTAATTTCATGGCTGCAATCACCATCTGCAGTGATTTGGGAGCCCCAAAAAATAAACTCTGACACTGTTTCCACTGTTTCCCCATCTATTTGCCATGAAGTGATGGGACCAGATGCCATGATCTTCATTTTCTGAATGTTGAGCTTTAAGCCAACTTTTTCATTCTCCACTTTCACTTTCATCAAGAGGCTTTTGAGTTCCTCTTCACTTTCTGCCATAAGGGTGGTGTCATCTGCATATCTGAGGTTATTGATATTTCTCCCGGCAATCTTGATTCCAGCTTGTGTTTCTTCCCATCCACAGTAACTGTCATAGGTCATCCTAGGAGCTACTGCTTGTTGTCTAATCCAAAGTATGCAAACTGGACTCTGTCTGAGCTCTTTACTTATGATCCAGGCTGCACTCAGCTTTCAAATCAGGTCACAGGGCCAGTTTCACTGGTCAGTGATCACTGGCACAATGTCTGGGCTTTGTTATTATTACTTGTTTGTATTATTGCCCCTACTACACGCAGTGTCTCCTTTAATCCTCATGACGACATGGAGACAGGTACTATGTTGCACCCATCTGTAGGTGATGGAAGACAGTTTATCTGCACAGCTGGGAGGGGACAAAGCTGGGATTTGATCTTATGTAGGACCAGTCTCTCCTATAGCTCCATTTATGCCAGGGTGAGGCATTTTCTGCAGCTGAGTCCGTATCCCTTGTTTTGTAGCTGTCAGATGATGAGTGTTAGAGCTGAGGACTGCATCTGTCCCAGAACTGTGCTCTGAAACACCCGGAGTGTTGTGTAGCTACTATTCCCACCTGCTTACCATCCAGGGCAGAATGTGATGTCCAACTAAAGGCATCAGCCAGTGAATGTACTTAAAGGGGTCTCAGGCACTGCTGAGTGATCCAGAGAAGGCAGGGAGAGAACCAGCCCTCTGTGCAGCAAGCAGATTCCATCTCAGTGCAGATACCCTACTGTTTGGTGAGATGTTAGGGCTCTTCTGTGTTGGGGCTGGTGGTGCATGCCAGGGGGAGATGTGATTGATGAAACCTCTGCCCTTCCCTGGAATGTTCGAGAACACAGGTGTCTCTGTGTTTCAAAGACAGCTTTGAGCAGAAGTACAGAATAGAGCCCAGTGAACATGGTCCTTACCCATCTTTCAACTCAGCCAGAGATGCACAGCTCAAATTTTCTGTTTAAGTTTCAAAGACTTATTAAACACTAGGGTCAGGGGGTCACACATGAATTGGACTCATTTCCTAACCTCAGGGATGTCACCTGTCAAAGAGCGAGACAGGCATGTAAATAACTCTAAATAACCATAAGGCAATCCCAAGTTCAACACTGACATTTGGTGTATACCTGCAGAGTGCTCTGAGAACCCAGGAACCCCACCAACAAGCTCAAGGCCTAATAAAGCAAGTGTCAGGTGAGCTGAAATCTTCCTTTATGGGACAGCTGTTAAATCTCAGAAATGGGTTCCTACTGAGAAGTGAGGAATATACAATGCAGATATACAATGTCAAGGGACTGTTTCAACAGTGGTTCCCAACCAGGACTTGCTAAATCCAAGGTGGGCAGAACACAGCCCCACACCTTGAGAGGGAACTGGGGCAGAAGCCAGGCAGCAGGCGAGCTTGTTTCTCACCCGCACAGCATCCGGCCGCATCTGACCCAGTGTTACATGTTGAGGATGCTCTCTGATTCGGATCGCCAGGGCCATATGGCAGCTATGTCATTTCTCTGATCACTGTTCACCTCTCGGACCACTGTCTTCCCATGTGTGAAGCGGGGAGATTCTAACACCTCTCCTGCAGGGTGGGCATGATGTTCTGAGATGCAGATGAGTCACGATAGAGAACAGGCTCCTTCCGGGGCATTGCCACATGACTGTTCAATGTCATTGGCTATTGCTGTCATCTCACACTGTGCGAGGCACACCAAATCTTACTCAGATGGATCTTACTCAGATGGATCTTTCCCCTCCAAAATGTATCAAAACATGCGGTGGGAAGCTAGGTCAACATCAAACGTGGAGCTTCTGGCTCATGGGGGAAACTTCTACCTCTGCCCCCTGCCCAAGGTCAGAGACACCTTTCTGCACACTATACACCACATCTGGGATATGCCAAAAGAACAGATTTTCCCAGACAAACATGGATGTCATGCCTTCCCAGTATGAAAATAGATCGCCCTGGGACTGGAGTGGCTAATGAAGATGATAATTAGAATTGCTTATTAGGACCTGTCTTCTAAAGTTCATTTGTGCTTTTAATAGAATCTACAAGGCATCTGCTTCACGGGCTTGACAGATCTTCCTGATCTAGTGTATTTTAAAGCAAGATCTTCACACACTGTCTTCTCCAGGACTCCCCACCTCCCGCCCCTTCCTCTGCCATCTGCTGTGAGATAGACTTTCCCCCACTGGAGGAGCCTTGACGTTGCAACCAGCAAACATCGTTCTTCTTGCCAGAGAGCCCCCCTACCAAGCCAGAGAGAGAGCTGGTCCCCCAACCCTGAATGTATGATCCCCTAAAGTCTCCATGCAGACTGCCCTCCTCCTTGCCTTCCAGAGTGTTGTCATAGGTTGAACAGTGTCCCCTAAAGACTTGTGTCCACCAAGAACCTCAAAATATGACCTTATTCAGAAATAAAATTTTTGCCAGTGTAATTAGCCAAGTTAAAGGGAGGTCGTACTGGATAAGGATAGGCCCTAACCTAAGATCTGATGTCCCTGTAAGGAGCCCATGTGAAGAAGCACAGAGGGAAAGACCACATGACCACAGAGGCAGAGGTCAGAGTGATGCATCTATAAACCATAGAAACTGAGAAACACCAAGGATTGCCAGCAACTTCCACACACTGGAAGAGGCGAGAAAAGATTCTTCCTGGAGCCTTCAGATGGAGCACGGCTCACTGACACTTTCAGCTCGCAAAACTGTGAGAGAATAAACTGTGTCAAGCCTCCCAGGGTGTGGTACTTGGTTACGGCAGCCCCAGGAGACAAATGCAGTGCTCGTCTCTCGGGTTCTTGAGCTTGCCCAGCTCTCTCCCAGCTCTATGCCCTACATGTTCTGCCCGGGACACTCTTTCAGCTTCCTGTGCCCCTCCGTTCTTCTGCTACCCCATCACATGTCACCTGTCCATCGCATGTCACCTGCCCAGCCTCTGCTTCTGATCTCAGGTCAGATGAGGCTCTCTCTTGGATTTTCCAGACTAGGGGGTTCACTGGTGTTGGAGACCACTTCTGTTCATGAACCTCTGTTGGGGCCCACCTCTCTTGGGGATCACCTCTCTAGGGAGACCACCTCTTTTGGGGGCCACCACTGTTGAGGGACCACCTCTCTTGGGGGACTACCTCTTTTGGGGCCACCACTGTCGGGGCACCATCACTACTGGGGGCCACCTCTTTTGGGGGCCACCACTGTTGAGGGACCACCTCTCTTGGGGGACTACCTCTTTTGGGGCCACCACTGTCGGGGGACCATCACTACTGGGGGCCACCTCTGTCAGATACCCCCAGAGCCCTGCACTTACCACACTTCATCACAACTGTGTGTCCATGTCCGTCCTCACCACTAGACCTTTGATTTGAGGATGTTACCATCATTGCGGGAGTGTCCACTGGCTTGTCCCCAGGACCTGGCTCTATCCCTGGCCTTTAATAGGACCTTGGGAAGATTTTGTGTGATGAATTGAGCTGTATTCCTGGTCACTACTAGCTGTGCTGTGGGCTCCTCTTGGCCTCTGCCACCACCTCCATGACAGGAGACAAGACAGCTCTGATTCTGTGGCTGAAGGCACTGTCTGGTTCAGTTCACTAAAGGCTCTGCCACTTCACTCACTGGGCTGTTGAAGATCCCAGCAAACGACACTTCACCTCCATGGGGTGAGGTTCCTTTGTCATAAGCTCTCTGGACCCCCTGCACTTCTCTTCTGTGAGTCCTTTGTTCACTGATGATTGTTTAATGAATTATCTTCTACCAAGTCAGGTGGGACTTCCCTGGAGGTGCAGTGGATAAGAATCCACCTGCCAATGAGGGGGACAGGGGTTCAATCCTTGATCTAGAAAGATCTAAAACCACAACTGCTGAAGCCCGGGTGCCTAGAACCGGTGCTCTACAACAAGAGAAGCCACCACACTGAGAAGCTCTTTATGCACCCCAACGAAGAGTAGCCCCTGAAACTAGAAAAAGCCTGCGTGCAGCAACAAAGACCCAGCGCAACCAAAAATAAGTAAATAAATATTAAAAAAAAAAAAACATGGCGGCTGAAACAGAAAACAAGCTTCTGGTTTTACTGGGATCCAGTTGGAGTGCCGGCCTCATTCCCTAAGTTCTTGGTGAGTAGGGTCTATGCTCATCTTATCATCCCTCTGTCTCTGGAGCCTGGCAAACATAGAAAATGCTAGAACCTAACTTTGCTAAACCCAGAGAATTCAGTACGTCCTTTCTGCCTTTTTAAGGACTCAGGCCTGACTCTGTGAGCATCTGCACACCTATCCTGAGGCTCCCAGCATGGGATTCTGCCCGGGAGACCCTAGTTTATGGAGAACTCTTGGGACTGGTGCCTCAGAGAACTCTGGTGTTGCCAGGGTATAAACTCAGATTTGAAAATACAGAATGGAAGCCAAGAACTGAGTGAGGATGCCCACTCCCCTACCCTGATGGTGGTGGACTTTCGACCTTGCAATGCCCTTCTCCTCAATCTCAAGTTCAGGCTCGTTTTTCCTAGGCCTCCTTGGCTACCATGCTTAGCTGTGGCCCAGCCAGGTCCCTCCTGCCTTCAGGCCCCCAAGTCATGGACCACAGAAACCTGCTTCCAATCCACTCTTGGCTTCCCTCCCCTCCTCCTCTCGCTTGAAGACTTGTTTTGTGAGATCTGCAAGAGCAGGGAGATGTATTCTGCATCCAGGCTCAACAGGCTGAGTGGGGAACAGAAGACAAAAGCTGCACTTGACTTAGATCGTGGAACCAAAATAGAAATCCTGGAGCATTTGATTCCCTGGGACAGACTCCAGCTTCCACACTGAGGGCGAGTGACTGGCACGTCCAGAGGCATCCATCTAGCCACTGCCATTGGCCAACAGGCATGGCAGTCTCGTTTTCTCCTCCGTGCCTGTTTTCTGCTCTGCAAAGTGGGGAAGCTGCATCATCCATCTCGCAGGTCTGAGAGGATGAAATGACATAGCACGCAGTCCACACTCCACCAAGGTCCAGTGCTGTTGTTTGTGTTGTAAGTGATAACAACAGTCACCCTGCCAAGTGCCCTCGCTAAGACTCCACCTTCTAGGTCAGACTCCGAGAGCATGGGCACCTGGGTGAGCAGCAGGCAGATTAGCCAGCATGGCCCCTGATGCAGGAGGACTCATGCATGGCCCTGAGCCCTCAGCTTTTCCGTGCTGAGCCTGTGATACCTAGAAGGCTCCAGACGAGGCTCAGGCGAGCAGATGGGAGATGGAGACACAATTTCATCGCAGAAAGGACAGGAGCAAATAGGGGTGACTTCACATAAGCGTAGATGGGGCTGCTGCAAGGCCTCAGGCAGAGGGGCTGTTTTGACCTCTCCAGTAATACTTGGCTTCATTGCTACTACCACAGATTGTCCCTGACTTATGATGCTTCCACTTATGATTTTTCAACTTTGATGCAAAAGCGATATGCATTCAGTAGAAACCCAAAGTCAAGTTTGAATTTGGGGAAATCCTCTGGCGGTCCAATGGTTAGAACTTGGTGCTTTTACTGCCAGAGCCCAGGTTCAATCCCTGGTTGGAGAACTAAGGTCCTGCATTCTAGCATGGCTTGATCAAAAAAAGGAAGAATTTGAATTTGGATCTTTTCCTGGGCTAGCGATATGCCATTTAACACTTGCTTGTGATGCTGGGCAGAGAGCCAACACTCCCAGCTAGCCATGCAATCACCAGGATAAAGAGCTCATACACTTACAACCATTCTGCACCCAGAAAACTATTGTATTTTTCAGTACAGTATTCTGTAAATTACATGACATATTCAACATGTTATTCCAAAGTAGTCTTTGTACAGGTGATGTCATTCCCCTGTAGACAAATGTAAGTTTTTTGAACACATTTAAGATAGGCAAGGCTAAGCAATGATGTTCCATAGGTTAGGTGTGTTAAATGCATTTTCAACTTAAGATATTTTCAATTTATAATAGGTTTTTCAGGATAAAAGTTCATGGTAAACGGAGACAGATCTATAACCGTTGCTACGTGTTTTGGGCACATACTGAGTGCCAGACACTACTGTAACACCTTCCCTGGAGTGGGGCTATTGTATAGATTAAAAAACTGAGGATCAGAGAGGTGAAACCACTCTCCCAAGGCCGCATAGAACAGACCTGTGATTTGAGCCCGGGGTTACCAACCCCAGAGGCCACTTGGTGGTGGGCACTGCTGCTGGAAGCGAATCCCTAACCACTGCCACTTCTCAACTGGGCAGCCTTGGGTCACGTAGATCAATATCATGCAGACAGACAGGCCTTGAGTTTGAGGGATCCAGTGGGCTCCTCTGTTGCCACCCTCGCCTTTGCCCGTCCTTCCAGAAATGGGGGGGCCAAGGAGTGAAATTTGAATTAGAGGTTATCTAGTCTGCTTAGTTTGTCTCTTTTGAGACTCCACCTTGATGCAGTAGTATTGTTGGGGTCAATGAATTTCAGAGCAGGAAGCCTGGCTTCCCTGCACCAGTCCCTGTGAGCATCCTGGGATGTTCTGGGAAATGGGAACACCCATCTTGACGAAGCTCAGCAGCCGCCTCCTGTTCCAGCTGGGGATCAAAGCATCATTTTCGTAATCCAACTTCCATCATCCCCTCCTGCATCTACCCAATTCCTGCCTGTTTTGACCCTTCCAATTTGTTTCTTTAACCCTCCACTTGCATTTTGGCCAGTCCCCAGCTTTTCCAGTCTCTGATGTTTTTTCTCACCGCTCAGGGTGAGCTGGCGACCTTTCGTGCCCTTCCCTGCGTGAGCACAATTCAGGGGGCCAACTCTGGACTCATTATGGAACCTCAGCGCAGGGCCTGCGAATATATATATTTGGCACAACGCAGCTCTAATTACAGGCTGCTGCTGGGGACCAGTCATTTTGTGAGTCATTAGGACTTGTGGCTGGGGCTTTATAATATCTTTTGACGCGTTCTGTAATTTTTACAACTTCACCTAGGATGGCGTTTTCAGTGAGGCAGATCACAGCTTTGGGCTGGCCCATGGCACATCCCCCACGCTCTTTCCAAGCTCCATATTAAAAGAATCTCCTCCTCCCCTTCAAGGAAAGAAATATTGATTCGGATTGGGTTCGAGGGGTTGAAAGTGGGCCTGCATCTCCATATCTTGCTAATCAATATCTCAGAGCCGTGGTTGGGGGTAATGTTTGAATACTCACTTCTGTTCTCCTTCGTGTTGGCAAATTATAGGCTTTCAAGTGAGGTGCCTGCATTTTGCAGGGACTGTGAGAAGCAGGTTTAATTAGCAAGCAGACCTGCTGGAAAAATCCAGCGTTATTAAGAGCCTCGCTCCATGTGCTGGCTGCTGGGCTGTGCCAGTCCCCTGACCTCAGACACTGCCTTCCTGCAGCCACCCAGCCCCCACCCCCGTCCCTGTGCATTTGTCCCAGGGTGTCCAGGGAAGAGGAAGAGAGGGTCACAGGTTCAGATATTTGTCCCACTGAGGTGAGGACTCAGGGTCTCATCTCTTAGAAAATCCCAGAATCCATCCTGGCCTTGGATCCCCTTGACTTTGACCTCCCGGGTGTCCGCTGGGCAGATTCCTTGAGCCGGGGATGCGAGGAGTCTATGAGCTGTGGGAAACTTAAGCCCCCTACACTCAAAAGAAAAGGCTGCAGTCTTCAGAGTTAAGACAGACTGAGGGTTGAGGTTCTATTCCTTGCTTGCTGTGTGACTTTGACCAAATGGCTTAACTTCTCTGGTCCTCAGTTTCCTCATCTGTAAAATGGAGCTGATTGTCACATGGGTTGTGACATTGTCACATGCTGATTGTCCGCATGGGTTGCTATGATGTCTAACGAGATGAAGTATAGAGAGGTTTGAATTTGGCACAGTGATTCTCACATAGTCAGCTCTTGACCGAGGGCAGTTGCTATGAGGGCGACAGTGGTAAGTGGCTGTGGTTTTGCTGTTTTTATTATTACTGACATGAATCTTACTCCACAACCAAGTGTGCAAGAATCTGATCAGGCCCAGCCCCACCAGAGTGATGAAAAATGAGGATTCACTATATGCAAGGGCTCTTGCATGCCTGCCTGGAGTCGCATATTAATGCAGGAATGTATCTGATGTCTGAAGAATGAGGAAGGGACCTGGAATCTTCCATCCACCATGGTCTCAGCTGACCTGCTCTTTGCCCAGGCCCACTTGGTCCCCTAAAGGGGGACAGCACTCCAGCCTGAGCCTGCGTATGTCTTTGGTGACTTTAGGAATGACATCCATACCCACTATTACAACACGATACCTGCATGGGTCCATTCCCTTCTGTCCCGCCACTTCCTCGCCATGTTGGCAGAGACCAGACACAAGTCCCCTCACTGGCAGACTCCCCTTCCAGGGCTTGGGGAACTGTCCAGTCTCCTCTCTTCTAGAATGTTCCATGTCACCACTCCCAGAAGCACCACCTCTTCCATTCCCTAGGCCTAATTCCCTCCATGAGCTTCCTGTCTGGGGAACAAAAGTCAGGAAGGATAGATAGGCCTTCTTGTAAGCCCTGCTTTCCTTCCACACACAAACCCCTCTGAGGCAAGGGCCCTGAAGGACTCACTGTCTTTCAGAGCAGGGGAGGGGAGTGGAGAGAACTATTCAGATAGTTCTGGTATGGAGTTTTACAGCATTGAGATCAGTCACAAAGTATTATTTTAGTAAGGCCACCACCCCTTATTATCCATAGGACTGTAACAGGGGAGTTAGAAGATGCTTTTTGGACATCTTCCCCTCACCCCCATGCCAATCTGAACCAAAGGTACCACCTGCAGTGAGCCTGAGCCATTGACATGAAAGCAAGCAGAAGTGTGTGTGTGTGTGTGTGTGTGTGTGTGTGTGACTCTGTGTAGCATCTTTTTTTTTTTTTGTAATATTTACTTATTTGTTTGGCTGCACTGAGTCTTAGTTGCAGCATCTGGGCTCGAGTTCCCTGACCAGAGATAGATCCCTGGTCCTTATGCACTGATGGAGTCTTAGCCACTGGACCACCAGGGAAGCCCCTGTGTAGCATTATTAATTCTTGATTTCATTCATTTGCTGAGTGCAGGAAATGCAATCCTCTCATTGACCAGACTTGTCTCCCATCCTCACCCCTGAAATCAGAGTGGAGTGAACCCCACCTGAGGCTCACCAATTGAGAATAGAGAAAGAAGGGGTGGAGGGTAATGGGGGTGCTGTTGCCAGAAGTGGGGGCCATGGATACTGCCAAGACCACATGGCAAGAGGCCATCACCCACCAGCAGATAAACACCTCACTTCCTGTGTCAGAAGTTAAATTCTTGTGCAAGTCTTTGAGGACCAGACCCTTAAGCAGCCCTGCTTTGGGAAGAACTTGGAGCCCAAAGGCCAGACTTCAAGGTAGCCCCTGTCTCATGCTAGTTACAGACCTCTCTGGGTTTGTTTCCTTGTCTACAAAATGGGAAATAAAAGGGCGATTATGTAGCAGCACCATCCAAAAGAACTTTCTAGTATCATCAAAATGCTCTCCATCTGCGCTGTCCAGTATGGCGGCTGCTAGCCGCATGTGCGTATCGAGCACTTGAAATACGACTAGTATGACTAAGGAATTGATCTTTTTAACTTAATTTAATTTTAAAGAATTTAAATGTAAACAGTCACATGGGGCTAGCAGTGGCCATATTGCACAGTTCAGTTATGAGTAGTCAGTGGGGTCATGCATGTGAAATTGCTCTGTAAACTGTAAAGAACAATAAAGAATAGTCATTGCATACCTAAATGGAAAAGCCCACAGAAAGGGCCAGATACTATGCGAAGAAGTCAGGACCATCCTCGCAATGATTGTAACCACTGATCTTAGGGAGGCAACGTAGGAAGCCAGTCTCTAATTTGGAGGAGAGATGGGATCTGACATATGTTTATGTTGTGTTGAAAACAGCCTCTTAAGGAGCGAAGCAGAAGCAGACAACAAATCAGGAAGCTGTTACGGTAATCCAGGCAAGAGACAATGGAGGCAGGGAGCACAGGGGGCAGTGCAAAGTGGGTCAGAGGGGTGAGAATCAAGATCCAGTTTAAATTTGGAGCCCACAGAGCTTAATGGTTGGATGTTCGGTTAGAGAAAAAAGGAGAGGTCAAGGATGACTGAGGATGAAAGCTTGAATAACTGGAAGGAAAGCGTTACTGTTTGTTGAGCTGGAGAAGATGGGGGTAGGAACAAGCCTAGAGGGTGCGGGACACAGGGAAATCAGGAGTTCAGTTTGGAGCATGTTAATTGAGGTGTCTGTTAAGCATCCAAGAGCTTGGAATTCAAGGGAGAGGTCAGGGCTGGTCATATAAAGTTAAGAATCATCAGCATAGAGATATTTAAAGCCAGGATACCAAACAAGTGAATATAGACACAGAAAAGGCCTGAGGATGGAACTCTAGGGCCTGCCAACAGTTTGAGGTCAGAAAGAGAAAGAGGAGCCAACAAACAGAGCTCTGATGAAACAGAGCAGCAGGTGAGGCAGGAAGAAAGCCAGTAAAGACTGAGGCCCCGAAGCAGCGTGTGTCAGAGAAGAGTAATCAACTGTTAGGTGCGACAGAGAAGTCAAGCAAGGATGGGAAGGGTGGGCTGGAAAACTGGCCACTGGGTTTAACAGCATGAAGGTCATTGGTGACCTTGCGCTATTCAGAGGAATGTTGGCATGAATTGCTGGCCGGTTGGCCGGCTGAATGAAAGGTTAACTTAACTAGTGCAGCTGCCTGCAGCATCCCTTCACCTGTAACAACAATTAAGCAGATGTTGCCTGGCGCCCTGGATGCCAGAACCCAAACTGTCAGGACTAATCCCCTTTTCCATTCTCCCATCTTTTTAGATCCAGCCCAGAAATGTTGGTGTGACCCTGGACTCTAAGATTAGAATCTTGGCATTTTCTGGTTTGATTGTCCTTCTTTTGATTGCATAATGCTCTCAGTAGACTTTTTTTCCCTCTTTTGAGGCTTGAGAAGGGAAAGAAAGAGGAGAAAATGAGATAAAAGACTAGGTCTGGGATTCTGGATTTACTTGGTTTTGTACTTGCATTTGCCAAACTGTTGCTTTGCCAAATATCCCCGCCTTTCAAGGGGGAGCAGATTTGCAAAATCTGTACCTCTGCAAGCAGGAGTCCCTGGTGAATCTCCTTCACTTTATGGGCAAGTGAGAGAAGGTTTGCGATATGCTTATAAATTGTAGTTGGCGAGTTGGAGAGCTTATGTAAAGTGTTATCTTTTTATGAGTCTATTTGGTTGTTATCATTCATTGGGCAAGCATGGAGGTTGAAGTTCAATCAGCCTGTCTTCCATTATCATTAGGTTTTTGTTTCTTTCTTTCTTTTTTTTTTATAAAAAGGCCTATTTTCCATGCAGCAGTTTCTCCCTTCTATTAATGAAAATCAGATAACTTGGAGGCATGCAGCTCAGACCAGGCTTTCTATACAGGGTGTGCTGGAGTCAGCTGTTCCAAGCTCATGAGAGTCAAGGGTTAACTTTTCAGGAATGTTATGTGCCTCACATGGGTAGCTTGAAATTGACGGTAAGGGCATTTATACCAAGGCAACTGGCAATGACTACAAATTAGCGCTCCTCCCCAGCTCCAGAGCTGGTGGTGAAGCATTTACAAGCCTGTGGCCGCCTGTGGCCTGGAACAGTAGGACAGAGATCCTCTGGGATCTATCTGAAGTGTGGTCTCAGGAATTTCCTGCTTTTCTGGGAAGGAAGAGATTTCAGCACAGGTGTGCCTGCCACATAAACAGAGGGGCAGAAAACGATGTGTTGCCTACAAACTTTCACGGTGATGGCCCCTACTTCGATCTCTGCGACGTGTTGGTGCAATGGGGAGGGGGTGATGGAATTCCTGGGAGTGGAGAGGTTCAAAGCAGTTGTTTGGCTGAGAACAGGAGGAAGAATGAAACTGAGTGGGACTGTGACCTTTACAGATGTTAGGTCACCTCATTGAGACACCTCAAAGCCTTGCAACATAGGGACCTCAGCCCAGTGCTCTGTGACAACCTAGAGATATGGGATAGGGGAGTGGGAGAGAGGTTCAAGAGGGTTTATGGTTGATTTACATTTTTGTACAGCAGAAACCAACACAACATTGGAAAACAATTATTATCCAATTAAGAATAAATTAAAAAAAAAACAACTAGCTGCAAAGTTAGGGCTTCCCTGGTAGCTCAGATAGTAAAGAATCTGCCTGCAATGTGGGAGAAGCAGGTTCAAACCCTGGGCTGGGAAGATCCCCTGGAGAGAGGAGTGTCAACCCACTCCAGTATTCTTGCCTAGAGAATTCCATGGACAGAGGAGCCTGGCGGGGTACAGTCCATGGGATTGCAAAGAGTCAGACACGACTTAGCGACTAACACTTAGCTGCAAAGTCAGGAGACAACAGCTTTATGGGATTGTCAGTGTTATCAGTTCCCTGTCCCCAATCTGATCTGCACAGTTCCCGCTTCTGTTGTCACCTGTCCTGTTTCTGATCTGGTGGTAGGTGTGTTTCTTACATGTGTAAATGCAGCCAACAACTAGGATGGCCTCAGTGATAGCAGCTGCTGTGGGCTCATTATGATGCAGGCTGGGGAGGGAGCCCTAGGTGGATGACTAAACATGCTCTTGGCAACAGAGCAAAGAACAGATATTTGGGAGGAAACACCTTAGGTGTGCAAGTAGGAGCTGGAGCTTATGACCATCTCTTCTATGCAGGTCTGTGCAGGGAAAGCAGACATGGGGTTAGGTAGTAGTTAATTATGATAGAGGTAGATTGCCTGGGTTCACATCTTGTTCTGCTACTTACTAGCTCTGTGACCTTGAGGACCTTTCTTATCCTGCCTATATACCATAATCTACCCATCCATAAAATGAGATGATAATAATGATGATAGTACCCAAAAAAGTCATGTGTTTGTAAGGAATAATGAGTAATCTATGTCAAACATTTAAAACAGTGCCTGCTACATATTGCTTAATAAATGTCAGCTGTTATCCCTCTTTTCCAGGCGTTTTTATAGATAGGCGTGTCTGGATTTGGAAAAGCTCTGTTTACCACTTAGGATACTGCAAAGCCATTCACACTGAAATCAGAACTAAAGATGATAATAAAAAGGTCTGGGCAAGTTGAAACCAACTTGTATTAGTCAGACATCCTTGAATTTCAGGTGACAGAAACCCAATCCAAATTATCTTAAGCCAAAAAAAAAAGTGCGATAGCTATGGCTCAGGTAATTGAATACACCAGTGTAGATCACTCAGGCATGGCTGGATCCAGGGGCTCAAAAATGCCAGGGTGGACCCTTCAGGAATGGCTGGATCCAGGGGCTTAAGCAGTGTCACCTTGCACTCTCTTACGCTCCCTTCTCCATCATTGGTCTTGATAGAGCTGAGTCATGGACCAAACCCTGGATTGAAAGGTAAACAGATGGGGTCAGCTCTGCCTAGTCTAGCCCACAAGGTGGAAGAGGGATGCTTCTCCAAAGGCAGAGATGGGGACACACATGCAGCACAGGTTCGCCACTAGTTAGGGGAAAGGCCCCAAAGGCTTCCAACCACTTGGGTCCAAATCCTGGCTCCTCCATCTCCCAGCTGCTCACCTAGGACAAGACTATTTTTCCTTGCTGTGCTTCAGTTTCCTCATCTGTAACGTGTGAATAATAATAACAACTACTTCATGAGGCTGGGGCTTCCCTGGTGGCTCACACGATAAAGAATCTACCTGCAGTGCAGGAGTTCAGTTCAGTTCAGTCACTCAGTTGTGTCCAACTCTTTGCGACCCTATGAACCACAGCATGCCAGGCCTCCCTGTCCATCACCAACTCCCGGAGTCCACCCAAACCTATGTCCATTGAGTCAATGATGCCATCCAGCCATCTCATCCTCTGTCGTCCTCTTCTCCTCCTGCCCTCAATCTTTCCCAGCATCAGGGTCTTTTCCAATGAGTCAGCTCTTCACATGAGGTGGCCAAAGGAGTTTCACCTTCAACATCAGTCCTCCCAATGAACACCCAGGACTGATCTCCTTTAGGATGAACTGGTTGCATCTCCTTGCAGTCCAAGGGACTCTCAAGAGTCTTTTCCAACACCAAAGTTCAAAAGCATCAATTCTTCTGTGCTCAGCTTTCTTTATAGTCCAACTCTCACATCCATACATGACCACTGGAAAAACCATAGCCTTGACTAGACGGACCTTTGTTGACAAGGTAATGTCTCTGCTTTTTAGTATGCTGTCTAGGTTGATCATGGAGAAGACAATGGCACCCCACTCCAGTACTTTTGCCTGGAAAAATCCCATGGATGGAGGAGCCTGGTAGGCTGCAGTCCATGGGGTCACTAGAGTCAGATACAACTGAGCGACTTCACTTTCACTTTTCACTTTCATGCATTGGAGAAGGAAATGGCAACCCACTCCAGTGTTCTTGCCTGGAGAATCCCAGGGGCGGGGGAGCCTGGTGGGCTGCCGTCTATGGGGTCACACAGAGTCGGACACGACTAAAGCGACTTAGCAGCAGCAGCAGCAGCAGGTTGGTCATAACTTTCCTTCCAAGGAGCAAGTGTCTTTTAATTTCATGGCTGCAATCACCATCTGCAGTGATTTTTGAGCCCAGAAAAATAAAGTCTGACACTGTTTCCATTGTTTCCCCATCTATTTGCCATGAGGTGATAGGCCCAGATGCCATGATCTTAGTTTTCTGAATATTGAACTTTAAACAAACTTTTTCACTCTCCTCTTTCACTTTCATTAAGAGGCTCTTTAGTTCTTCACTTTCTGCCTTAAGGGTGGTGTCATCTGCATATCTGAGGTTATTGATATTTCTCCCAGCAATCTTGATTCCAGCTTGTGCTTCCTCCAGCCCAGCATTTCGCAGTGCAGGAGACCCAGGTTCAATCCCTGGGTTAGGGAGATCCCCCTGGAGGAGGGAGTGGCAACCTACTCCAGTATTCTTGCCTGGAGAATTCCATGAACAGAGGAGCCTGGCAGGCTACAGTCCATGGGATCCCAAAGTGTCAGACGCGACTGAGCACCCACATGCCGGGTCATCATTGTGGCACTCAGGATGTTCAGTTGGGACACATGAACTCTTAGTTACGGCATGTGGGATCCAGTGCCCTGACCAGGGATCAAACCTAGGCCCCTCCCTTGGGAGCACCGAGTCCCAACCACTGGACCACCAGGGAAGTCCTTCTGTGGACATTTTTGAGCAGGATGATTCTCTGTCATGGGGACTGTCCTATGCGTTGTAGGATATTTAGCTTAGCAGCATCTCCCGCCTCTACCCACTAGATATCCTGAGTCATGACAACCAACAGTGTCTCCAGACAGCGCCAGATGTCCCCTGGGAGCAAAATCCACCTTCCTCCTCCACCCCCAATTAAGAATCACTGCTCTGAAAGAATTCCTCTGATTAAGTATTTGGTCTGGGATGTCCCTCCCCAGGCCTCAGTTTCCCCGTCTGTCAAATGAATGGCTTGACCCAGAAGATGGATAACCATAGGTCTCCCCAGAACAGAGTTTTCCCCAGGCCCAGGTATTGTGATGAAATCCCACCAAGTTCCACCAGCAGGCTTGGACAAGAAAAAGAAAGGCCATTGGCATTTCAGCTGGACAGAGATGACAGCCCTCCAGATGCTCACGTGGACCCTCCTTCTGTACCCCATCTCATGCTCTGGGCCTTCATGGCCAAGATTCCTATTGGCCACCGTGTTTGCCCAGGTGGGTAGGGGCAGGGGAGATACATCTTTCCTTCCTCCACCCCCATGAAAATAGGGGAGTCACTGGAATATTAATGGATTTGTTGGTGAATTCATGGTTGATACTGATTTGGTTTCTGGTGTCTGAAATGGCCTTGTCTCCCCCAAGTGGCCTCCTAGCACTGGCTGGCTCCATCTTTCTGAAGGACTTTCTCCTGGTTTTCTTGGAAGGTAATCTTGCAGCTCAACTTTGCTAAGAAAATTAAGAAGCTTTTCCTCTCCTTTTAAATCCCCACATGTTTCTGCCAACAGCAGAAGGACCTGTCAGAGGCATGGCATTGCATTTGGCACCTGATCTCTGAGTGAGGTCTTGGTTCTAGTCCCTGCTGGGTCAGTACCTGGTTGGGGACCTTAGGCAGGTCACCAGTTCTCAGAGCCTCAAGTTTCTCATCTATTTAACAAAGAATGGAGTCAATACTCCTTTCTTGTGGGGTTGTGGTTAGAATTAAATAAATACATGTAAAGCACTTGGCATAATTCCTAACATAGTAAATACTCAATATATAATGATTTACCAACAATTATGTATGGCCACCTGATGCAAAGAGACGACTCATTAGAAAAGACCCTAACTCTGGGAAAGATTGAGGGCAGGAGGAGAAGGCGGTGACAGAGGACAAGATGGTTGGATGACATTATGTCAATGGACATGAGTTTGAGCAAGCTCCAGGAGATGGTAAAGGACAAGGAAGCCTGGCGTGCTGCAGCCCATGGGGTTGAAAACAGTCAGACACAACTGAGCGACTGAACAACAACAAATGTCTGTTGTGATTAAGAAGTCAAATGAGACTATTTAAATCCAGTGCTTGGTAAGTTGTTCAGTGCTACCTGCAAGTGTAAATAATACTAAGATGTCATCAGTGTCAGAAATATCACCTTGCCATCTTTCCTGAGGCAAACAGCCAAGTATGAACCATCAATTTCACAGTCCGTCAGCATCAGACAGGGCTTACTCTGGCTTCAGGGTCAGAAACAGCCTGGATCTCTAACTGAAAGTACATCTGCTTCCTGGATCTCATTCAGGAAGTGCATGCATCGGCTCAGAGTGACTCAAAGCCTGGCTCTGAAAAGTCCACACCTCCAGAACTGTGCCCAAGAATCTCTGAAGATCAGTTGGGCTCCAGAATGGATGACTGGAATATAATTTGATGTGTGTGACTATACATGAATGTAGCCACTCCTGCATGGATTAGACATGCTCAAGATGCAATCAGGCTTAACCATGCTGTCATGAACTAGTGACCATCACAGAATGGGCCCCACACTCGAGCCACCACAGTAATCTGTGTACTTTGCTCACCCTATCCTGTGAATGCTTACAACTCTCTTAACCCCTGGTTGTAAATGAGGAAATGAAGGTTCAGAAAGATCAAATCACATGACAAGAATTGCAATACAAGTAACCATGGACCTGGGCTTCTACCCAGTGCAGCAACCTTCTGAGACAGAGTCTTTGCAGATGCCCATTCTGTAGATGAGAAAGCTGAGGTCTGTGGGGGCTCATGGCTTGCCTTGGGAAATGTTTGTGGTAATTTGGTAGAGGTAGGATTTGAACTCAGGCAGTCTTGAGAGTCCCTTGGACAGCAAGAGGATCAAACCAGTCAATCCTAAAGGAAATCAGTCCTGAATATGGAAGGACTGATGCTGAAGCTGAAACTCTAATCCTTTGGCCACCTGATGTGAAGAACTGACTTATTGGAAAAGACCCTTATGCTGGGAAAGATCGAAGGCAGGAGGAAAAGAGGACAACAGAGGATGAGATGGTTGGATGACATCACCGACTCGATAGACATGTGTTTGAGTTGGTGATGGACAGGGAGGCTTGGCATGCTGAAGTCCATGGGGTCGCAAAGAGTCAGACATGACTGAGTGACTGAACAGTCTGGTTCCAGAGCTGTTCTTGTCCCATATTGCATGACAAACCACCCCAAACTCAGTGATATATTATGAGTTAATAATCATTTTAGCTATTAATTTTATTATGCTCATGAATTTTATGGGTCAGGGAATTGAACAGGGCTCAGGTAGCTTGTTTCTACGCCATGGTGTCTAGGGCCTCAGTTGGGGGTGACCCAAGTAGCTGGGAGCTGGACCTGCTGGGTCAGAGGGTCCACTTCTGAGATGGCATCTTCACTCATCTAAAGAAGCGGGCAAAGGACTTCCTGGTGGCCCAGTAGCTAACACTCCGTGCTCCCAATGCAGGGTGGCCTGGGTTCGATCCCTGGTCAAGGAACTAGATCCCACATGCTGCAACTAAAAGTTGGCATGCCTCAACTAAAGATCCTGTGTGCCATAACTAAGACCTGGCATAGCCAAACAAATTAATAAATAAAAACATTAAAAAAAAAAAGAAGTGGACAGGTTGGACTCAAAGGCTGGGCTCAGTATGAGGTCATGCATGGTTTCTCTCCACATCCCCTGGGCTTCTCAGAGCATGGCAGCTGGATTCCAAGAGGGAAATTTGTAAGAGAATCAGTGGGAAACCACAGACCTTAGAAGTCAAGGACATCCCTTCTCCTGTGCTTTTCCAGTCAGAGCAATAGTGGTCACTAACCAGCCCAAATTCAAGGTGATGGGACCTAACTTACCCTGGGCTGTGAGCTAGTACTGTAGACAGAGAGAACTGTGGGCCACTCGCCTGCCCTTGAGGAGTTCCCAGTACAGTACGGGGAAAACAACGGAGGGGAAAAGGAATCCCAGCTCAGCACGTCTTGTGTTCCCGAGGACCCTGGGAACTTGGCACGGAGCTCACTCTTAGAGTGTGTGTTGACTGCATTCACTGCCTAATTGCTCCGAACCATTAGCCAGCTATGCTGTATTCTCAGAGTTACTCATGACCAGGTTAAACTGCAGATTCCCAAGGGTAAATTCTCCCGTGATGAACAGGGTGTTTCCAGTTGTACCAGAAAAGCCAGCAGAGTGACTGGACCCCTAGCTTCCCACAATGCACTTCCCAACCCTTGTCACAACTAGGGCCAGAAAATACCACTGGCATGTGAGACTTTGACCCCGGGAGGCAGAATCCCATTTTCAAGACCTTGGAAATCACGTGAGGGGTTGTCATTCAGACGCTCAGTTGTGTCCAACTGTTTGTGACTGCATGGACTGCAGCACGCCAGACTTCCCTGTCCTTCACTATCTCCTGATTGCTCCACTTCATGTCCATTGAGTCGATGATGCCATCCAAGCATCTCAAACTCTGTTGCCCCCTTCTCCAGCCTTTGCCACCAAGACCAGGGCACAGTTTGCTACCTCGCCTTGGCCTTGGTCTTCTATTGTTTTTCCTTTTTTTTATATAAAAGAAGCACTATTTGTTTATTTTTGACTGTGCTGGATCTTGGTTGCCGCGCATGGGCTTTCTTGCGGTGAGCAGGGGCTACTCTCTAGCTGCAGCACGATGGCTTTTCGTTGTGGTGGCTTCTCTTGTTTTGGAGCACAGGCTCTCGGCGTCGGGGCTCAGTAGTTGTGGCATACCGACTTAGCTGCTCCGAGGCATGTGGGATCTTCCCAGACCAGAGATGGAATCCGTGCCCCCTGCGCTGGCAGGCAGACTCCTAATCACTGACCACCAGGGAAGTCCTTTCCACTGTTCATTTATTCCTTCATCCCACAGGTGTTTAGGCACTGTCTTAAGCCCTGATGACTTGGCGGTGAGCACAGCAGAGCTGTCCCTGCCCTTAGGAGCTGACAGTCTTGTGGTTTATACGTTTCAGGGCACTGCATGGTGGGCTTAGGGTCTGTCATCAGATCTTGCCTGGGTTTGAGTTCCTGCTCGACCACGTGCTGCCCGGAAGACCTCACAGGAGACCTTTAACCTCTTTCTTGCTCCCTCTGAATTTGTTTCATCATCAATGTACTGGGGGGAAGAATAGGATCTTCTAGGTATGGTTGTTCAAACGAGATGAGTTTGCAAATGCAGCTGCTGGTGGCAGAGATGCTGGTGGCAACTTCCTCCTCTCTCTAAACTCATTATAAGCTTCTCCGGGGCAAGGACAGTTTTCTGCTCCTCCTGTGTGTCTCTCAGGGTCTCCTTTGAGCTGCCCTTGGCACTGGCTCTCTATAAATACCTCCTGAGTCATTAGAGCTGAGCCTAAAATTTTGCTGTGACTCCGAAGGTCATTTTGAATAGTCATGGCTAGAATGTATTTAGCAAAACTTCAAATTTTCCTAAAACAGAAAGGAAAAAAAAAAACCATTTGAAATCTCTGATTGGTGAGGGTGACTTGGTGAGACATTCCTAAATTTAAATTTGACTCAGGGAACTCAAACAGGGGCTCTGTGACAATCTAGAAGGATGGGTTGGGGAGGGAGATGGGAGGGAGGGGACATGGGTGTACGAATGGCTGATTCTTGTTGATGTTTGACAGAAAACAACAAAATTCTGTAAGGCAATTATCCTTCAATTAAAAAAAATAAATAAAATGGCAAAAAAATTTCTTCCCATGTTCTCAGGGGCTTTCCTGGTGGCTCAGATAGTAAAAAATCTGCCTGCAATGTGGGAGACCTGGGTTCAATCCCTGGGTTGTGAAGATTCCCTAGAAAAGGGCATGGCGGCTTCCCTGGGTGGTTCAGACGGTACAAGCATCTGTTTGCAATGCAGGAGACCCAGGTTCGATCCCTGGGTCGGGAAAATCCCCTGGAGAAGGAAATGGCAACCCACTCCAGTACTCTTGCCTGGAAAATTTCACGGATGGAGGAACCTCATAGGCTACAGTCCATGGGGTCACAAAGAGTCGGACACAACTGAGCGACTTCACTTTCACTTTCACCCACTCCAGTATTCTTGCCTGGAGAATTCCATGGACAGAGGAGCCTGGTGGGCTACAGTCCATGGGGTTGAGTGACTAGCATTTTCACTTTCGCTTCCCATGCTCTAGCCTCTCACTTCAGCAAGTTGTTGAATCTCTCTAAGCCTTGGTTTCTTTGATGGTAATAAGGGGGCTGACCTGTTTGATGAGGGGCTGTCAGGATGGGAAATGGTGCACAGAAAGCAAGCTTCAGGTTGAGTGCACAGATGATTTTGATAAATGCAGGTTGCTGTTCTAGATCTAATACTTCCACTAGCCCAGATCTTTAAACGCCACAGTAGAGGAGTTAGTGCAAAGGGAGACCCCAGCTCTGAGGGGCCAGGGTGATGACAGAGCACCATTCAGAGGTCCAGTTCTTGGAGCACCATCCATCAAAACCTTGCTCTTTTCTAAAATCTGTGTTCATCCCTGCATTCAGGATGGCAGGTTGGAAGGATTGCAATATAAAAGCAATTATAGAACATTTTAAAAAATGAACTGGCATTTATTGAGTACCTACTAACTTCCAAAATCTTCTCTAAGTATTTTACATTAATTATTTCATTTGAGTCTCATAACCACCCTGTGAAGTAGGTCCTACCATGACCCCCTTCTACAGATGAGGCAACTGAGGCACAGAATGGTGAAGAGATTTGTCAGAGGTCATTCAGGGACTACGTGGGGAGCTGGAAATCAAATCCAGGCGTTTTTCTCCAAGGCTGCTCCTGAGCCATTGTTGTTAACTCCAGCAGTGGTTCTTAAGCTATTTTTTGAGGGGCCCAGGTCTCCTTAGTCCTGTGATGGAAGTGATGGCCCCGCCCCCAGGAAAGTGAGCACAGGACACGCATGTGCCTGGAGCATGTTCCCCAAGGCTGTGCTCTTTCCAAGAGTGAGCCTGAGACGCAGCCAAAAGCCTCGGGCATGTTTACACACCCCCATCTCAGGGTAGAGTCTGGCATAACTTAAAAGAATAAACATTGCACATATTTGGATACAATTTCAAGGGAGTCACTCCCTCCCAAGCTTGCTCATCCCCCCATAAGCCCACAGACAAGAATTCCAGTTAAAAGTCAGAAACCTATTTGCTAATAGAGATAGTTAGGGGTCTTGTTTAAGTCTGAGCTATAATTCTGAAATTAGCATACCACTTATTTACATACAAGCTACTTGAAAATCTCTGATGGCTCAGACCAGAAGATAAAGAATTTGACTGCAGTGCAGGAGATTTGGATTCCATCCCTGGGTTGGGAAGATTCACTGGAGAAGGGATGGCAATCCACTCCAGTATTCTTGCCTGGAGAATTCCATGGACAGAGGCTACAGTCCATGGGCTCGCAAAGAGGTGGACACGACTCAGCAACTAACACTTGCACTTTTCACTTTACTTGAAAATCACCTGCTTCAGTAAACAGCCCCCTGACCTTACTGTTCATGATTAGGAAACCCTTTTTTATCCCTTGGGTGCGCCAGCCCCAGTCTGCTTTGCAGGAAAGCGCACGGGCAAGGAGTTGGGTGCAGGCATTTTATATCTTTAGATGTTTTCTTTTGTGCCACCACAAATCTTTTGAGGGAGATGTTATTTTTCCCATTTCCCAGATGAAGAAACAGAGCCGAAGAGAGATAAGGCTCCCAGAAATAATGCTCCAGCCATTGTTGGGTGCAGGCATTGTTTGCCAGGGTTTCATAGCCTGTGAATAATAAAGCCCAAAGCATCCAACACCACAACATTCCTTTCTACTGTGCCCCTGAATTAAAGGGTAAAATTAGCATTTAATACTGTGTGTGTAACAGAAGTATGGTCTGTTTGGCTTTGCTTTGAAAATATGTATATACTGTCATATACTGTCAGGCTCTCCAAATTGGGGATTATAGAAGCCCACAGCTGAGTGCATTTTTGAAGGTCATTGAAAGCAGGGCTTCTCAACTTAATATTCACGACAGTCACCTGGGGCTCTTGTGAAAATGCAAAATTCAATTCACTAGCTCTGGAGCCGGGCCCAAGAGTCTGCATTTCTAGCAAGTTCCAGAGACTCACCCATCCTCTTGCCTTTCCCTGAACAATGTCTCATAACTGAGCAGGAAGTGTTATCCAAATGCTTCCAAAAGACACGTGTGTCTCAAAAGGAGCATTGGTGGTGGAGAAGGTCTGCTGATGGGATGGGGGCAGAGTGGACCCAGAGACTGACAGGGTTTAACATGAAGCATAAAGCTGTGCTCACTGAGGGAGTCGGCCACGGAGGGGAGAGCATTCCTGTCCATGGGAAAATGCCCTAGAGGGAGCTATTATCTATCGGTATCAACTCTTCTCCGAAAAATGTTTTAACAAGAAATCAAGAATCAACAAAAATAACATTACCTCCAAGTTCTCCTTCATTAACCTGAAGATGAGAAGATAATTACCGCTTTCTGGCTTGTGTTAACCCCAGGAGACCAGCCTGGGGATGGGGGAGAGGCACTCCTCCTGTTCTCCCATTGCCCCCCTCTCCCAGCCACACTGGCCTCCTTCTGGGGTCTCCAGAGTTCCCAGACTTTTGCACCTTCAGACTTTTGCACCTGCTGAGCTCAACGTTCCCACAACATATACACACACAAGTATATTATTAATGTTTGTGTACATATGCATGCACACACACATATATGCATACACATATGTTTATGTGTATGTATGCTGCTGCTAAGTCACTTCAGTCATGTCCAACTCTGTGCGATGCCAGAGACGGCAGCCCACCAGGCTCCCCTGTCCCTGGGATTCTCCAGGCAAGAACACTGGAGTGGGTTGCCATTTCCTTCTCCAATGCATGAAAGTGGAAAGTGAAAGTGAAGTCGCTCAGTCGTGTCCGACCCTCAGCGACCCCATAGACTGCAGCCTTCCAGGCTCCTCCGTCCATGGGATTTTCTAGACAAGAGTACTGGAGTCGGGTGCCATTGCCTTCTCCATGTGTATGTATATGTATGTATATTTAGACCTATACTTAAACATGTGTTTCTCTGTTTACTTGTTTATTGTAAGTTCCATGAGGGCAGAGTCTTTGTTTCATTCACTGCTATGGTTCCAATACTTAGAACAATAGCTGGATCCTAAGACCCTGATGCTGGGAAAGATTGAAGGCAGGAGGAGAAGGGGATAACAGAGACGAAATGGTTAGATGGTATCACCAACGCAATGGACATGAGTTTGAGCAAGCTCCGGGAATTGGTGATGGACAGGGAAGCCTGGCATGCTGCAGTCCATGGGGTTGCAAAGAGTCAAGTGTGACTGAGCGGCTGAATAACAACAGCAAGGAGGTGCCCAGAAATACTTGCTAAGTGAATGAATGGATGGACTACCACCACCACCCCCACTCCCAGTGTGGCTGTGAGGATTAGATGAGATTATTTATGTAATTAGTACATCATGATATAAGTGAACAATAAACGCTTTCTCCTTTCCTCCTCTCTTTCCCCACTTTCTCATCCCTTCCCTACCTGCTAAGAACCTCTTTTATTATTTTACTCCTTATGAACTCCATGTTTTGAAAGATTTCTAAACTGATTAAATTTTTTGAGGCGTGTGCTCAGTCATGTCCGACTCTGCAACTCCATGGACCTGCCAGGCTTCTCTGTCCATGGAGAGAAGCCACCACAATGAGAGTAGCCCCCGCCCACCACTACGAAGACCCAGTACAGTTTAAGTCAGCTCAAATATTTATTTAAATATTTTTTTGTGCTGGTTGTGCTTAGTCACTCAATCGTGTCTGACTCTTTGCAACCCAATGGACTGTAGCCCATCAGGCTCCTCTGTCCATGGGGATTCTCCAGGCAAGAATACTGAAGTGGGTTACCATGCCCTCCTCCAGGGGATCTTCCCAATCCTGGGATCAAACCCAGGTCTCCCACATTGCAGGCAGATTCTTAACGGGAAGCCACCAGGGAAGCCCATTTAAATATTTAAATCAGTTTAAATATTTATTTATTTTGGTTGTACTGGGTCTTCGTTGCAGCAAGCGGGAGCTGCTCCCATTGTGGTGGCTTCTCTTGTTCTAAAGCATGGGCTTTAGAGTGCTCAGGCTTCAGTAGTTGTGGCTCATGGGTTTAGTTGCTCTGCGGCCTGTGGAATCTTCCCAAACCGTGGATCAAACCCATGTCCCCTGCATTGGCAGGCAGATTCTTAACCACTGGACCACCAGAGAAGTCACTAAATAATAAATTACTTTCTTCCCTGTGTTATGAAGCACAGACATGGTTAATGGTGCAGTAGCATCAGCCTCTCCATAAAGAACCCAAGATTCCTTGCAATAGGAATACCGTGATCCCAGCTGTAAACAGGCCACCACTGCAAACCCAGAAATTCTTATGTTCTCAACAATTGTTTAGACCTCTGTTATAAGCAAGCTAGTTATGCCTGAACAGATGAAATGCCAGCCCTAAACAAAGAAACTTGAGATGTTTAGTTTGTCTGTCCATATTGAGTTATTAGGAGCAAAATGATAATTTCCATTAACCCCTTTTCACATTTTTGAAAAAACAGCCCTTTCCTGCAGTTCCCCTCCCCCTCGGCTACCATAAGGAACCCCAGTTTGGGAACCATCAGCCTCTCCCGCCCATGCTATTTCTCAGGCCTTGGAGCCCAGAGGAGCTATTTTTTTCAAGATGCATCTACTTGATCACTTTCTCTCCCTGTTCCCAGTAATGAGCTTTCGGGCCTAATTAGAATGAAATGTGTTGTTTCCCTTCCTTCTTTGTCTCCATAATGATCTTTATCATTAGGATGGATTAGTTTCCCGTGCTGGGCTCTCTCTTGTTCTCTCATTATGATTTCATCATGGTGTTTGTCTGTGCGTGCGTGATTCTGCTCGCCCTGTGGATGGGGATAGTTAAGGGGACCTCCGCAGAAACTGGGAATAAAGAAACAAGAGAAAGAAACAGGAAGAAAAGTGACGAGGAATGAAAATGGCATGAAATGAGCCGCTCTCTCGACAGCCCCTCCGGATGATAATTGAGAATGGGAAAAGCACAACACAGCCCTATTTGTGCTTCCTCGTCACCGCGGCTTTAATGAGAAAGGGAAATTGACCGACGGGAGACGTTTCTGTCATCTTCCGGCACTGTGAGCACCATTGTGAGGTCCCGGCTGAACTCACTCGCCTGAGCTGCGCTGTATACGCTCCCAACACAGAGGCCTCTGCCCAGACTTGCTTCTCGCCTGTCTGCTCGCTGAGTCTCTTTGCCTGAGCACATCCTCCCCTCCCCTACTCAGACTGTTTTCTTCCCACAACATGTCAGCTGGCGTTTCCAGCACCTGGACTCCACCGTTGCAGAATTTCTGCACTGGCCCTCACTTCCTCCTGCAACCTCTGTATGTGAGTTACTTCAAAGACCTGCAGGGGAACTTCCCAGGTGGTCCAGCAGTTAAAAATGCTGGGGACGTGATTTGAATCCCTGGTTGGGGAACTAAGCCCATTTGCCACAACTAGAGAAGCCCATCCACTGCAAGGAAGACCCAACGCAGCCAAAAAAAAAGAAAGAGAGAGACCTGTAGGAAGGGGAGAGGAAGGAAGAAAGCCCAGAAGTCAGGTGGAAGGTGCCAATCAGTCCCCCCAATGCTAAGTATCTTTGAAGCACTTTCTAGTTGTTAATGTAAATCACTCTCAATACACACAGTGGACAGGGATGATATTAACCCAATTTAACCTGTTAAAATGTGGCTTTATGCATTATTGGTTAATTCAGTCTCATAGGAAAATGGCCACTCCCTCTGTCCCCTCCACTTCACTGGGAATCACTGTGTTGTGGTGGAAAGAGCATGATGCATCAGTTACGATAGATCTGTTATGCTGCAGTAACAAATGATGCCCCAAATCTCACTAGCTTTCAACAAGGGTTTGTTGTTGTTCAGTTGCTAAGTCGTGTCTGACTCTTTTCGAACCCACAGACTGCAGCATGCCAGGCTCCCTTGTCCTTCACTATCTCCTAGAGCTTGCTTAAATTCATGTCCATTGAGTCGATGATACTGTCTAACCATCTCATCCTCTGCTGACCCTTCTCCTTTTCCCTTCAACCTTTCCCAGCATCAGGGTCTTTTCCAGTGAGTCATCTCTTCACATCAGGTGGCCAAAGTACTGAAGCTTCAGCTTCAGCATCAGTCCTTCCAATGAACACCCTGGACTGATCTCCTTTAGGATGGACTGGTTTGATCTCCTTGCTGTCCAGGGGACTCTAAAGAGTCTTCTCCAGCACCACAGTGCAAAAGCATCAATTCTTCAGCACTCAGCTTTCTTTATGGTCCATCTCTCACATCTTTATTTCTCACTTATGCTACGTGTCCAGTGCGATTCAGTGGTGGCTCTGCTCTGTGTCATCTTCACTTCAGGACCCAGGCTGATGGAACAGCCTCCATCTAAGACATAAGTGGGGAAAAGAGAACAGGCAGATCATGTGCTGACTCTACAAGCTTCTGCTCAGAGGTGACACACATCAATTTCTGTTCACATTTCATTAACCAAAGAAATTTGCAACGCCAAGTCTGCCATCATTTGAAGGAAAGTATAATCCTCCCCTAGGAGGAACAATAAATATTTCTGAAAAATAATCCAGTCACCATGATGGCTTTATAGTTTATAATTACAAAAGTAAACAAAGTAAAAAATTTAGAAATGATATATTTACTTAATGGAATAATATAAATCAGTTAAATGCCTATAGGCAAGAACATGAGAATGCAATGTTGAGTGAAAAAAATCAAGGCATAAAAGACTATGTATATTGTGGTATTATTTTAAAACTCAAAAAAAAGTGAAACTAGAAAATATGTTGTTAATACATATTAATTAAATAAGATTTTTTTTAAGTGATGATTACAAATGCAGCTCACTTAATTTTTGGCTGGGCTGGGTCTTAGTTGCAGGATCTCTAGTTGGCTTTATACAGGATCTTTAGTTGTGGCTTGTGAGCTCTTAGTTATGAGATGGGAGCTCTAGTTCCCTGAAAGTGAAAGTGAAGTCGCTCAGTCGTGTCCGATTCTTTGTGACCCCATGGACTGTAGACTACCATGCTCCTGCCTCCATGGGATTCTCCAGGCAAGAGTACTGGAGTGGGTTGCCATTTCCTTCTCCAGGGGATCTTCCTGACCCAGGTATCGAACCCGGGTCTCCTGCATAGACACTTTAATCTCTGAGCCCCTGACCAGGGATTAAACCTGGGCCCCCTGCTTTGGGAACTCAAAGTGTTAGCCACTGAACCACAAGGGAAGTCGCAAGATAGGGATTCATTAAACCCCAAAACCTCTGAGGGCAGCACCCTATGATGGAGGCAGCAAGGGTTTAAAACAAGAGAGAGGTGATTATATTGATTCACAGCTATTCATTTCATTATTATAATCCATAAAATTTATATATATGATTTCCCTGGTGGCTCAATGGTAAAGAATCCACCTTCCAATGCAGGAGACTCATGCTCGATCCCTGGGTCGGGAAGAAGAAAATGGCAAGCCACCCCAGTATTCTTTCCTGGGAAATCCCATGGAAAGAGGAACCTGGTGGGCTACAGTTTATGGGGTCACAAAGAGTCAGACACGACTTAGCAACTAAACAACAACTTATACGTATATTCACTTCAGTTCAGTTCAGTTCAGTTCAGTCGCTCAGTCGTGTCCAACTCTTTGAGACCCATGAATCGCAGCACACCAGGCCTCCCTGTCCATCACCAACTCCCGGAGTTCACTCAAACTCATGTCCATCGAGTCAGTGATGCCATCCAGCCATCTCATCCTCTGTCGTCCCCTTCTCCTCCTGCCCCCAATCCCTCCCAGCATCAGAGTCTTTTCCAATGAGTCAACTCTTCAAATGAGGTGGCCAAAGTATTGGAGTTTCAGCTTCAACATCAGTCCTTCCAATGAACACCCAGGACTGATCTCCTTTAGAATGGATTGGTTGGATCTCCTTGCAGTCCAAGGGACTCTCAAGAGTCTTCTCCAACACCACAGTTCAAAAGCATCAATTCTTCTGCGCTCAGCTTTCCTCACAGTCCAACTCTCATATCCATACATGACCACTGGAAAAACCATAGCCTTGACTAGATGGACCTTTGTTGGCAAAGTAATGTCTCTGCTTTTGAATATGCTATCTAGGTTGGTCATAACTTTCCTTCCAAGGAGTAAGCGTCTTTTAATTTCATGGCTGCAATCACCATCTGCAGTGATTTTGGAGCCCCAAAAAATAAAGTCTGACACTGTTTCCCCATCTATTTCCCATGAAGTGATGGGACCAGATGCCATGATCTTAGTTTTCTGAATGTTGAGCTTTAAGCCAACTTTTTCACTCTCCTCTTTCACTTTCATCAAGAGGCTTTTTTGTTCCTCTTCACTTTCTGCCATAAGGGTGGTGTCATCTGCATATCTGAGGTTATTGATATTTCTCCCGACAGTCTTGATTCCAGCTTTTGCTTCTTCCAGCTCAGAGTTTCTCATGATGTACTCTGCATATAAGTTAAATAAGCAGGGTGACAGTATACAGCCTTGATGTACTCCTTTTCCTATTTGGAAGCAGTCTGTTGTTCCATGTCCAGTTCTAACTGTTGATTCCTGACCTGTGTACAGGTTTCTCAATAGACAGGTCAGGTGGTCTGATATGCCCATCTCTTTCAGAATTTTCCACAGTTTATTGTGATCCACACAGTCAAAGGCTTTGGTGTAGTCAATAAAGCAGAAATAGATGTTTTTCTGGAACTCTCTTGCTTTTTCCATGATCCAGCGGTTGTTGGCAATTTGATCTCTGGTTCCTCTGCCTTTTCTAAAACCAGCTTGAACATCCGAAAGTTCATTGTTCACGTATTGCTGAAGCCTGGCTTGGAGAATTTTGAGCATTACTTTACTAGCGTGTGAGATGAGTGCAATTGTGCGGTAGTTTGAGCATTCTTTGGCATTGCCTTTCTTTGGGATTGGAATGAAAACTGACCTTTTCCAGTCCTGAGGCCACTGCTGACTTTTCCAAATGTGCTGGCATATTGAGTGCAGCACTTTCACAGCATCATCTTTCAGGATTTGAAATAGCTCAACTGGAATTCCATCACCTCCACTAGCTTTGTTCGTAGTGATGCTTTCTAAGGCCCACTTCACTTCATGTTCCAGGATGTCTGGCTCTAGGTGAGTGAATTACATACAGTTTTTTCTTTTGGTCAAATACAAACATAAAATTAACCATTTTTAAGTGCACATTTCAGTGATATACATTCACATTGTAAGGCAACCATCACTACCATCCATCTGCAGAACTCTTTTCATCTTGCAAAACAGAAACTCTACACCCAATAAGCACTAACTCCCTGTTTCTCCCTTCTTCTACCCCTGGCCACCACCTAAATATATTATTTTCTATGTATCAAATATAATATAAGAATTTATTTTGAAAGAAAGAACATGGACTTTGGAAATACACAGACCTGGGTTCAAATCCTGGCTCTCCTATTTTCTAACTTCTTGACCTTGGGAGTCTGCCTAATCCCATCTACTAAGTGGGAATGATAAAAGCTCCCTCCCAGGATGTGTGGAAGGATTATAGATGACACAGAGCTTTTAGCATAAGGCTAGACATACAGTCAATGCTTTAAAAAAGGAAGACGATATTCTATTAAGTGGTAATTGATTAATTAAGTGTTGAATATAGAATTGACCTGAGGCCATGCCCTTTCACAGTACTTAAATGGGCTAAGGCTGGGTTGGCTGTGTCCCCTGGGAGTTTGTGAATGCAGTAGCGGTACTGTCTGCAGACACAGAGCCTTGAGGGCCAGAAAAGACACTAGCAAGGTAGCCTCAGGTCTCTAGCTCGAGATGAAGGGAAGTTGTGCCTCCGTGGGAAAGTGGGACCCGCATGTTATGAAAAAGGCTGTTTGGGCCCTGCAATGGCAGAGATCAGTAGTTGGGACATAGACTGTATGACCTGCAAAGCCCCAAATATTTACTGTCTGCATTAGTTGCTTCGTTGTGTCTGACTCTTTGCAACTCCAAGGACTGTAGCCCGCCAGGCTCCCCTGTCCATGGAATTATCCAGGCAAGGATACTAGAGTGGGTTGCCCTTCCCTTCTCCAGGAGGTCTTCCCAACCCAGGAGTCAAACCCAGGTCTCCTGCACTGGAAGCAGAGTCTTTACCATCTGAGCCACCAGGGAAGTGCCCATATATTTACTATCTGGTCCTTTATGAAAAAGTTTATCAATCTTTGTTTTAACATGACAAAATGCAGTGACCTTAAGACGGGTAGCAGAATCACTGAAAACTTCTACAAGTAAAAACCAAACCCTGGAGGCAGAATCCAGGTTGAGATGCCTCAGGATTCTTGCAATGAGAACCACGCGGCGGCTTCTCAGAACTTGCCAATCACCTTTCCTTTTCCAGCTCAGCAAGTTTGGATCTGAGGTAAGTGAGCCAAGTTTGGTCAGCTAGAATGCACCACTCCGGAAACAGGCTGATCTGGGCAATTGAATTTCTCTTTAATAGAAGATTGAACAAAAAAGTCCTTTCGGCGTTGCCCCCCGAGGAAAAGATGTTTCAGTTGTGTGCGAAGCCCATTTTCCTGATAGAGAAGTTGAACTTGCAAATGTCAAAGCTCTCCATTGCTCAAGGGTGGCACTTCCCACTGGTGAGACATTGTGCGTCGGAAAGTGAAGACAATGAAACTGAATCTGCCAAACCTGTGACATCTCCTAAAAGGTGAAATCTTTTTCTCATCTTATTTTTTTTTCCATTTATGATCCAAACATGATCCCTTCCATGGAAAAATCTCTCTTCCTCAGTTGCCCTGAGTTGACTCTGTGGTTGTGACCCACATGCCACATCCTCAGTGATCCAAGACTTTGTTATTTATCAGGTAAAAATATAAAGACAACCAGTAAAACACAAGTTGCAGCCAAGTATTTCAATCCCCAGTACCTATAAAAGCTGAAATTTTGAAAAATTCCTGTTATCAAATTGAAATCTTGTTTTCATTATGTCTGCCTTCCAGAAGAGAGGAAGGGTGTTTTTAAAGGCATCTTAGGTGACTTCCTTTGGTTAAGATTCCATGTTTCCACTGCAGGGGACATGGGTTCCATCCCTGGTCAGGGAACTAAGATCCTGCATGCTGAGCAGCGTGGCCAAATAAATAAAAGCAGCCTAGAGGTCAGGATTCTGTGAATCAGACTTGTCTTGGGGGCTTGCCAATATACAGACTTGCAGATCCACTGATAGGTCTCCACAGGGGTCCTGGCATTTTTTTTTTTTAATGTAGCTTTCTAGTGTTTACATTTGGCACTCCCCCTCCCCTCCCCACTCCCTGCCTCTGGCTTCCCTCTCAAGGGTCCGTGAGCTAGGAAGACAGGCAGAAGTAAATGCCCTCCAGGCAGCTAGCAGAGCCCCTCCAGAGGGTGGTGGCCCCGCTGTCATTTGCGTTCTCAGTCTCAGCCTAAATGGAGTCTCAAGGTCTCCAGGGAGCCCAGCCCAGCACCTGCCACAAGCACTAAATTCTCCCAGAACCCCAGAGAGAAAGCAGTCCTGGCAGATAGAGTCCCTGCTTGCGGCTTGCCTCTGGGCCGTCTCTGCTGACTTGGTGTCTGGATGCTCTCTCTTCATCCTCATTGTGGGAAGTGGGGCATCTGTCTTTTACAGGCATCTGCCTCTCCCTTTCGCTCTTTGTATCCTACAATCCCTGGATTGTTTGAAGGCTAGTTTCCCCTACGACATCCTCAGCATCCTACCCTCCCCTGACAACCCACAGGAGCCCACCCTGCAGACATTCCCTGTAGGGTCTGCAAGGAACAGCATGCAAAGGGAGGCACTGAAGTTTTCAGGGAAACCCCAGATTGTCTTCAGAGCAGACTTTGGAATTACTTTCTGTCCTGGCATCACCACCCACCATCTTTGTCCATGGTGAGGGTTAGATTTGCTCATCATTCTCAGATGGGGGCAGATAAGCCCAGGAAGCTCCTGGCATTGGGCTGTGAGGGCCTCCTGCAGGCCCAGCCATCTGATGGCGATCCCCAGGCCAAGTCATCTGACTTGTCTTGTGTCTCCAGTACACACATAGAAAAAGTTTCTGGAAGGAAGAATGGGAAGGGAGGGACATGGAAGGAAAGGAGGGAGGAACCATCAGTCTCTCAAGATTAGTCCTTATTTCTGCATCCTTTCTGCAAGTATGTGTGAGCATGTACTATGTGCCAGACACAATTCTAGATGCTAGTAGTAAAGAATCTGCCTACCAATGCAGAAGACACAGGTTCGATCCCTGGGTCAGGAAGCTCCCCTGGAGAAGGAAACGGCAACCCGCTCCAGTGTTCTTGCCTGCGAAATCCCAGGGCCAGAGGAACCTGGTGGTCTACAGTCCATGTGGTCACAAAAAGTCAGACACAACCAATCAACTAAACAACAAAAGGTATAATGATGAACAAAATTAGACCAGCACCCTATCTCATAAGGCTGACTGTCTACAGGAGGAAGTCACAATAAGCAAATAATCATTTTTTTTAAATTTAGAGAAAAATGGCCCCCATGACAAGAGCTGCACAGGAGGGGTAGAGGCTCTTGGAGCTGGTTGGGGTGTGTGTTGGGGACTTCCTGGAGAAGCAAAACCCTCAATGAGTGCTGAAGCATTGATGAAGACACCCAACCCTAACTTTAACTGGTTGCTCCACTCCCTCCCATCTCTCCATCACATTCACCCACCTCCACTTTCCCTACAGACACAGTAGTGGCTGGGAAAGTACAGAATCCAATAACTGTTTCTGGCAATATTGTGTTTGGAGCTTTTTATGACACTCAGGCTAAGACCCCAGTACCTGGAAGCCAGAGAGGGTCAGAACTCAAAGGGAACGGAATCAATCTGTCCCCTTTAAGCCTGTGTGGCAGGTACAAGAGTGAATGAGAAAACCTTGCTTACTGAGGTGTCTCAAAAGTTGTGCAAATGACAAGCTCACTTTTAGCTGAAAAGAAGACACAGCTGAAATACTGATGTGGCGACCAGAGTCCAGCTCTGGACCCAGCTACCAAGGGAGGTGCTAAATAGTTGATGAAGAGCATAATTCATCGGTGATTAGGGCCCTCTGGCTGCAGGCTTCAAGCTAACTCTTCCCCATGCACATGTCTCTGACCCACCAGAGCCCAGGGTGCAGCCACTCAGTCAGCGGGGCTTGAATCCAGTTGTAAACTCGGTGCCTCTCATCACCCCCTGTCTCCCTCCCCAGCCCACAGCCTTGGCCATGGCCACTCCCGCTGCAACATCCCTCTGAGCTTCTGCACACACTGGTCCTTCTTCTCAGGGATCCTTTCTCCTCCTTGAGCACCTGGCCCCCTCCTGCTCCCTGACTTGCCTCTTAACATTGTGCAACTCCAGGATTGTTTCTTCATCTCTTTGTACCTCAGTGTTCTCATCTGTAAAATGGGAAAGCTGTAATAGTCACGACTGAGTAGAGTCACTGGGAAGACAGGACATGTTAGGGATGTCAAGGGCATAGACCATTGCATTGCACATTAATACTTACTCTCTAGACATTAGGCATTGAATTTATTCATCCTTCCTAACTTAGCTCAAGCATCATCTCTTGGAGCCTTCTTGGCCTCCCAGTCTCAGGTAAGGAAGCACTGAAACCTGTGCTATATGATTACATGGTTACTCAGATTGCTGGTTTGTGGTCCTTGCCTAAGCTTCTTGAAGACCAAGATGACGTCATTCATCTCTGTATTCCCTGTGGCTGAAACTGGGTACACAGTAGGTGCTGAACGAATGAATGAGTAACTGAGTGAGTGAATCTCAACACACATTTGATCTCAGGGTCTGAGATCCTTGATGATACATTGATGATGGGGAAATCAACTCAGAATATTTCATATCTGTTACTTGGGCTGAAGAACACAGCCATCTGACCCTGCCAGGGGTGAAGTAGTTTTACTTGTCTGGCTAGCTTACGATTCAACTGCCCCAGAGGCTGCCCTCTGCACTAGGGTGCTTGATCCCTTTGGAACAGTAGGCAGAGTCTATATTGGCCCCATGAATGTCCCGATACAGTCTGCCCGCCATCACTCGAAGCTGAGTTTTGGAAAGTGAGCCTCATGTTCCGTCTCCCCACCTTCCAGAGTAGGGTGTTTTGCTATTTTTCCTCCTTCCTCCCTCTACCTCACTGGTGACCTCTCCCATCTTCCATGCCTCTTGCTCACTATACTGGGCCAAGGGGCAGCCCCAGAATCTAAAGTGCAGCCATGGGGCTATCTTTGGATCTTTCTAGCATTGGTTCCCCCCAACCAATTCCCAGCTTTCCCCTGCCATGCCTTATATGCTGAGCACATGCTCCAGGCTCTGGGCAACTCTGCCAGCCAGGAAGTGCCTACCGCCCTTGATTAGCATAAGCAACGTGCTTTCCTTGGCTGGGTCTGGAGCTGTTGCAGCCTAATTAGCAAAGCCGCCAGATCAGCAGGGCCTCTCATTAACACTGATCCGATCTGTGTCTCAGCTGCTGAAGCCCCCACAGTCTGTCCCTCAGCAACCTTCCCCCAGGATCACCAGGACTCTGGTGGGGGAGGGAGTGACAGCCAAAAAGGGCCATCCCATGCCCTGTCATCTGCTGATGTGTAACCCTGGCAGGGGCTCATCATCCTGGAGGGCAGGGCTGGGGCTGGGTGGGGGCAGGGGGAGGCCCCTCTGGAAGTTCGATGCAGGCTTCCTGTCCCAAGTCTTTTTTGCCCTTCCATCATGCAATGAGTCTGTGCTAGGAGCTGTAAAAGATGCTGATATGGGTCATGATGCTCAGCATCAGTAAGCTCCATCCCAGACTTCCCTGGTGGTCCAGTGGTTAAGAATCCGCCTGCCAATGCAGGGGACATGGGGTTCGATCCCTGGTCCAGGAAGTTTCCACATGCCATGGGGCAACTAAGCCTGGAAGCCACAACTACTGAGCCCATGTGCCCTGAAGTCTGTGCTCTGCAACAAGAGAAGCCACTGTAATAGGAAGCCCAAACACCATGACTAGAGAGTAGCCCGGACTCACTGCAACTAGAGGAAGCCTGTGCACAGCAATGAAGACGCAGCACAGCCAAAAAGAAACAAATAAATTCAATTTTAAAATCAAAACCAATACAATATTGTAAAGTAAAAAAAAGTAAATGAATACAAAATAAAAAAGAAAGCTCCATCTCTTCCTCCAAGCCCTTGCTCTGTGGCCCGGACCTCTGCCACAAACCCCCTCACTGGTCAGCCCTGGGAGTGTAGCTAGGTCAGCTGAGAGCACCCGAGGCCAGAGAATAAGAGCAAGTGAAGGGGAAAGTGAGCAGCAGCTGTTTAGGTTTAGGTAATCAGAAGGGCTTCTCGGAGGAGGGGCCATTTTAGCTGAGATGTGATTGACAAGGAAAAGTTGGCCAGACAACTCTCTGGAGGAGAGGAGTTCCAGGACAAGGGACAGTGAGTGCAAATGAGAAAAAAGATGTGTCTTTTAAAAAAGGGAAGGCCAGTGTGCAAAGAGCTTGGTAGGGAGTTGGAGAGGGCTGGGTAATAAGAAGGAAGGACTAGTCTGGTGAAGGAAGGACTAGTCTAGTGAATGATTGAATGAATCAGAGTTGAAAGCAGTGAGGGACTTCGCTGGTGGTCCAGTGGCTAAGACCTCATGCTCCCAATGCAGGGTTCCCAGGTCTGATTGCTGGTCAGGGCACTGGATCCCATGTGCCACAACTAAGAGTTTGCATACCACAACTAAGACCCGGTGCAGCCAAATAATGTATATCTATTTTTTTAATTGAAAGCAGTGAGAAACCACTAGGAACTGGGGTAATGAGTAAAGCTTTCTAGAAGACACGAGGCTTCCTTCTGCTCCCCTGTCATAGAACAGATTCTGTGTAGTGAGAGAGAAGAGGGAGACCGCGGACAGTGGCAGGTGAGAAGCAGACAGTTACAACAGTGTCGGTGGTGGAACTCCTAACTCTTTTATGACAAGTCCCAGTGAATGAGCCAGGCACCAAATAATGCCTGAACTTCTGGCTGTCACAACAACTCTGCAGTGGGGTACTGTACAGTCAGCAGACTGAGGTGCAGAGAGGTTAAGGTGGTTGACCAAGACGCATCCTTCATATGTGATAGAGCCAGGCATTGGGCCCATACATGCTCCTGATTATTCCTGAGTGAGCATGCATCTTTGCATTTGCTTAGGGAGCCAGCAGACCTGCTGTGCTACATGACTGGCAGCCCAAGTTCCTGCCAAAAGCCATGTATTTGTCCCTGGGAAAAACTTGTTCCATGGCACTGGGGAGCTTTGACCCACCAGATTTGCTGGTTGGAAGCTCAGAGCAGCTATCCAGATTGTTGAGTATCTTTCCACAGTAAACATTTGTCACTCGTTTGGGCCACACTGCATGCAAACTTCCTTGCTATGCTTGGAGAAGCTCCAGTTGCTTTAAGGCAGAGCCTGCTTCTCTCAATCAAGTTGAAAATATTTGTTTTCCCAGCATCCCTTGCAGCTAAGGAATGAATCTGTAACCTAGTCTCCAATCAGATGCAAACATCTGGAAGCCAAGGACCCAAAGAAGAGGCAAGTAGTACAAAATTTGGATTCAGTTTCCAAAGACTGTGGTAGCACACGTCAGCCCACTGTCAGTGATGGCAGTCAAGATAGAGCTTTTGTGCCCAGCAGCATGGACTGATCATAGGACTAGTTCAGTGGTTTGATTTGGGGGCATTAATTTTGTTTATAACAATTTTTAAACTAGTTATTTATTGGGCTGCACCGGGTCTTAGTTGCGGCATGTGGGATCTTTAGTTGTGCATGCAGGATCTTTAGTTGCAACATGTGGGATCTAGTTCTCTGACAAGGGATCAAACTTGAGTCCCCTGCATTGGGAGCACAGAGTCTTAGCCAGTGGACCACCAGGGAAGTCCTGGGGCATTAATCTTGGTTTCAGCCCTCCAAACCTGACTCTCCCATTCTCCAGGAGATGTATGAGTTGGCCAGACAAACATCGCTTTTCTGTTTAAATTAGCTAGAATTGGTTTCTGTTGCTTGCAACCAACGACTCTAATGAGTACACTCTCATTAGGCCTCATCAGATCATTAGAGAAGGGAACTCTGGGGCGGAGGGCAGGCTTGGACTGTGCCAAGCAGATCCAGGGGATAGCCTCAAAACTCCCAGAGGAGGGGCAGGGAGCTGACGTTTCTGGGGCAAAGAGAAGGACTTTGGCAGACACTCCTGAGGATCTCAGACTGCTTAGCCACATGAGCCTCCATAGGATTTTCTTGTGATCTGGATTCCAGACTTAGACTGGCAAGAACCTAACTTTTTTGAAAGTTACATAATATGGGGATGGAGGTGGAGGGAACAGAGGTTGGGTATTGGATTTTGGCTTTTCCATCCACTAGCACTCAGTTAACCTCTCTGAGCCTCCATTTCCTCATATGTGGACTAGGGCATAGCAGTTGAAATGCTGTCATCTGTAAATACTTAACACCCAACTCCAGCTGACATAAAAAAAAAATGAAGATATTCATTAGAGTCATGACACTGCACTTGAAGATGTAGTTCAACTTGACCTTTGGCTCTGTCTCCTTTCTTGGTGATTCTCTTGGCTCTGCCCTACTCTGGGCATCAGTTGCCTCCTCAGGCTGGAAGTGAGATGGCTGGTGAAGTTCTGACACTGTATCTGGTCAGGACAACCTCAGAGAAAGAAAAGGTGTTCTTGTAAGCCATCCAGTCAGGAAGAGCTTTCCCAGCAGTTTATAACAAACACTCCACCCATCTCATTGGTTCAAAATCAGTCACATGACCATTCTCCAACCAATAGCTGTCACCAAGAGAATACCATATACTGATAGGCTTGGGCCTAAACTCCTGAACCAATCACTGGCCAGGTTTATGAGATTATCACCATTGGCTTAAAACATCAGTTCTCAGACTTTTGTCCAGCATCTTGATGGTACATCTTCAAAAATTAGAGAGGACTCCAACAAGCTTTTGTTTGTGTGGATTATATTTATTGATGTTTACCATTTTAGAAATTAAAACTCAAAAAGATTAAATATTTGTTTTTAAAATAATAATAAACAACCCATTATACTTGTTACTATAAATAACATATTTTATGAATAAGAATTATACTTTCCCAAAAAAAAGTTAGTGAAAAGAGTAGCGTTATTTTCTACTTTTGCAAATCTTTTTGAAATGTCACTCCACAGAAGACAGCAGGGTTCTCATACCTGCTTCTGCACTCAGGTTGTCTCAATGTGTTATTTTGGTTGTACTTGATGAAGAAAATTCAACCTCATGCAGATACGTGGTTCGGAAGGGGAGGCCCTCACAGACCTCCTAGAAGGATCCCAGGAACCCCAGCTGTCCTCAGAACACACCTTGACAACCACTTGCTTAAGCTAAGCAAGATTTGCAGAGATAATAATCACCCTATTTCATAGCATTGTTGAGAGAAAGCTAAGGGAGATTATGTATGTAAATCGCTTAACACAGGGTTCAGTAAATTGTGTCTGGGAGGGAGGAAGGACCTCAGGTAAAAGCCTCAGGTAACAATCCATTACCCAGAAGAACTGACTTCTCAGTTCCTTTCCCCAGGGTCCCTCCACCCACACACGTCCCATTATGCCATTCTTGTTACATCTCTGGAAGCAGAAATACAATGAAATTGCCACAGAAAGGAAAATGAGAGCATTGTTCAACAGAGGGGAAGATCAAACCAAGCTGTCCATCTCAAGCACCTGATCAGAATCAGTGTTTCCCTCATCAGAGAGGCAGAAGCCAGAGCTGACACAACCTGGGGATCAGGGTGAGCCTCGGATTTGCTGACAGTCCCTCGCAAGGGCAGAATGGAGGCCCTTTCTCAGGAGTGGCTGTGCAGATACTGCAAGATACAGTCCAAGGTCCAGAGGCCAAAGCAAAGCATCAGAGTCCAGCACCCCGTCAGCAGGTTGGGGTTGGAAATGGGAATCTGAAAACTGGATGGTGTCAGAAAGTCAGAGCAGGGCAAGAGAGAGCACAGGGGGCCTTGGTGATTCGGGAGAAGAGCAAGAGAGTTCAGACCAAAGTCAGCACTTCTGGCTTGCAGGAAGCAGCTACAGCACTTGCGTGCATATGTTCACAGGGTACAGGGCTGAGAGGAGAAAGTGATGGTGTGATAGACTGGCCACACAGCACAGCTTTCAGAATGACCCAGTTTTAAAAGACACTAAGCGACCTCACTTTCACTTTTCACTTTCATGCATTGGAGAAGGAAATGGCAACCCACTTCAGTGTTCTTGCCTGGAGAATCCCAGGGACGGGGGAGCCTGGTGGGCTGCCGTCTATGGGATCGCACAGAGTCGGACACGACTGAAGCGACTTAGCAGCAGCAAGAGGGTAGGACCTTGTATCTCCAACAAAATGTCCAAGAATTTCCCACGCTTCAGCATCTGATTGCGTCTCCCAGACTGCCCCTTGCTCCCAGGAGTGGCTCCCAAAGCTTTTAGCTGACCAAGCGTTTGGATTTGGGGCTCAGAACCTGCTCCCCCCACAGACAGCTGAAGGAGCTCTGCTCTGAAGCTCAGGGGACACTGGCTCTAGCTCCCAGTCTGTGCCATGTCACTGTGTCATTTAGAGCTTGTCACCTTCCCTCCTGGTAACTCAGGTGTCCCATCTGTGGGTGGATAAAAGCATCATGGAGGACACCCCAGAATGTGTGCTGAATGAGGGGCTTGAGGACCCAGAAACAAGCAGGGTGGAGTATTCCTCTAAGTCAGGTTCATGGTGGGGACCAGGGAGGCAGTAAGCCAGCCAAGGGTCATGGCACCTGGGAACTTTGGGGTTCCGCACCTGGTGACGTGTCCCATCTCAGCCCTTGTAACACGTTTCTAGAGCCCCTTACCCTGGTGAACCTACAGGTGTTTGCCAGCTTCTGACCTGATAAAGATCAAGGTCTTCCAACTGGGTATTAGGGTAGTGAGGCCTGTGAACCTGGGTGTGTGTGTGTGTGTAAGCGAGCTCCATTGGAGCACGTGGGCTTTCTCTACTGCAGCACACAGGCTTCTCTTGTTGTGGTGCATGGGCTTAGTTGCCCCGTGGCACGTGGAATATTAGTTCCCCAACCAGATATCAAACCTGTGTCCCCCGCCCTGGAAGGTGGATTCTCAACCATTGGACCTCCAGGGAAGTCCCAAGGCCTGTGAACTTGGATCTGGACCGTGAGGAATGATCTGAAGGGAAAGAAGCCAATTTTGGTCGCAGGCTTAATCTCTTTCATCCAAATGTGGGGTTGGAGAGTCAAATAGGAAAGGAGTGAATTATTCCTGTGTGATACATCAAGCCAGTCAGATGTTTTAACTACATACGTGACTTCCTATCCACAGGGTAGGTATCGTGGTCCCAAGGAAACTGAAAGAGAAGTGCAGTATTTTAGCCAAGATCATGGAACCAGGATGTGGCCCTCCACTCTCCTATGCGTTACCCACTTTCCCCTCGCCTCTGCCCTCCTCCATCTCCTCGCCTCATTCTCCTCCCTACTCTCCTCCCTCCCGCCTCCTCCTCTCCCTCCAGGCCCCTGTAATGTCCCCAAGACACCTCAGCCCCCGCTGCTCCCTCGGGAGGTGGGAGCTGCCCCTTAATAGGCACTGTCCTCATTTCACTCTCCCTCTGTGACCCGGTATTTCCGCCCTGGGCATTCAGAGTGGCAGGTTCCCACCACCCTCTCCTTTCTGCCAACAAAAGCCAGCCCGCCTGTAATCCTACTTTCCTGCCCGCCCCCTCCATCCTCCAAAGTAGTGTCTTTCTTCCCACATTCTTCCTCCCCTGCTCCAGCCCTGTGGCTGCTTTCAAAGCAGGCCACTGGGGCTTAGGCCAAGTTCACCAGGAAGGCCCGGTATGGCCAGGGAGGCAGAGGCTGGTGACCTGCATGCCCCTGGGGCTCACTCTTGTTTGCTCTCCCTGCTGGCTGCACATTTCAGTTTTGCGGCACGTTGCAGGTAGGGACGGTGCCAAGAGGAGGGGGCCACCTCAGAGCCACCACCAGAGCCAGCGTTCTGCCTCCAAATCAGAACAGCTTCTTAGGGAGCCATTGTCACCCCTGCCCCAAGCCTGGTTTTCAGCCCCCTGGGAGATATCTTGTACTTTTCATATGCATTTAGGGAGAGGCTAACAGCTCTGGCTCTGTAGTCAGTTCTGCCACTTTGCATGAATTGAGACCAATCAGTGACTCCATTTGACCATCTGCAAAATGGGCACAAGGGTAGTAACTACCCAATAGGGTCATCAGGAGGACTGCACGTCTGTAAAGAGCTTAGGCGTGAGCTCTGACTCACAGGAAGAGCCTAGCAAGTGGGTTCAGCTGCTACCATGATGAGGTCTATCTGGTGTCTTCTGTTGTCTGGAAATGGGAAGATCCTAAAAGGAGAAGGATGCAGGCATGGTTAATTCAGAGAAGAAAGTCTTCTTACCCAGACCGCCATGATTCCAAGGTTGGATACAGTGCCCATTTGGGTATGTTGCACTAACTGCCCACAAATATGTTTATTCAACAAATAATTGAGCGTCTACTCTGTAGGAGACACTGTCTCAAGGGCCAGGACACAGTGGTGACACAAGATAGGGATGGCCCCTGTCCTCAGGTTGCTCACTGTCTGGTGGAGAAAGACACCCCATGAGCACTAACAAATGATCTCAGAGATGCAAAAGTGCCGTGACAAATAGAACACACGGTCATCACTTGGTGATGCCTGGGGAGCACGGTCATCACTTGGTGATGCCTGGGGGGAGAGGCTGCTCCAGGAAGGTGGTGGGAGCAGGGCCCCTCTGGAGAGCTGGCATCTGACTGAGACTTGGATAGGGAGAGGGACCTGGACACAGCCGTGACAGGGACAGAGCAGTCAGAAGGTGCAGGCCCTGAGGTAGGAAGCAGCTTGGCTTAGTCACGAGACAACAGGAAGGCCAGTGGAGATTAGTGACTGGAGTCCAGAGCGGGAAAGGCTGGAGCTGAGGCTGGGGGTGGGGGGCAGGGATATAGCATGTCCCTCACGCCATTGTCAGGGTTCAGAGTTTACCCAAACAGCCAGGAGAAGATGGTGAAGGGGTCTAGGCAGAGAGTCCCATGGTCTGACTCGCTTTATGTCTGGCTTTTGGGTGGAGAGTGGATAGAGTGGGAATAAGATGGAGGCAGGGAGGCCACCCAGAAGCTATTGCGATGTCCCTGAAGAGAGATGACAGCGGCTTAGCCCAGGGCGGCAGCGGTTGGAGTGGTGTGGTGAGAAGCTATTGGATTCAAGATACGTTTGGAGAGGGAGCCGACAGGATCCGCTAGTGGGTGGGTCTGTCCAGGTCACACCCAAGAACAGTCACAGTGGGAGAAGATCCCCCACAGCCCAGGGGCCAAGTTTCAAGTTTCAAAGGACTGTTAAATCTGTGTTCCCATAGCTGCCTCTCTTTGGAGTGGCAAAGGTTCACCTTTCTGTCTCCCAATAGACAGGGCGCACATACTTAAGGAAAGCAGAGTAACACACGGAGTTACGGGGATGGAAACCCACGGGTCCCCTCTCTTCAGAGTGCAGCGAGGATCTCCAGCGGTGGCAGGCGCTTTCTGCTAATAAAACTGATAAAGGCAATTTATGCAGGTGTATATAATATGCACATGCAGAAGCCCGATCCTCAGGGCCCCATAGGGACACAGGGGCCAGCCAAGGGCGCAGCACCTGGAAAGCCTGTGCTAACAGTCAGGTGTGTGCCTGTCTGAGGTTGCTGGGGGCAGACAGGGACCGGGGCATGCTTTGATGGACACAGTCTTTATAGGCCAGAAAATCCAAAGTGCCGAGAACTGCAATTTTTTTATCTTCCACATTATTTCCAAAGGAAGCCTAATATGCAGCTGGAATTAGAAAAATACAGGACCTTGTACCAGCTTTACGGCCATCCTGCAAAATGGCATCATGGAGCCCAGGTGAAGGCAGCAAAAGTCCTTGTTTGAAATTCCCACCCACAGGGAATGAAGGGCGCAGACAGGTGGACCCCCTGGAGCAGAACATGGCCTGGTTTTGTTATTGCTGTTGTCACTTTGGGTTTAGAAAATTGAGGCAGTTGTCCTGGGAGACAAATAAATTATAAATAACCCTTAGGATGCCAGGCTCAGAAAATGCAAGGAAAAAAAAAAACTGCTGACAACACGTTCACGCTTGTTAACTCAAACACAGGATCCAAACTGTACTTTTTGAGGAAGGAGGCTGTGAAGTGGCAGGTTTTGTCCAGTGGCCCTAAGGACCGTTGAGCACCAGCTTCCAGTGTAGAGTCCCCTTTTGCCTCAACCCTGCAGGTGGGCACCCTCGGGTCGTGGCAGTTAGGTGGGGCACCCCTTCTCCCTGCCTGTGGTGCTCCTGCTTTGGCTTCGAGGGGCAGGCTTTGCTGCGGGCACTTAGGGGACCAGAGGTCAGGATTCCTCTTCCCCAGTGCATTTGCCAGATGGGCAGCCAGAGGATGAAAACAGACCGAGACCTGCTTGTCTGTCTCTTGGTGACTAAAGATGGGGGTGCTGGAGAGTGAAGTGTGAATCTACCTGCTGGCCTGAAAGACGGGTGCACCATGCCCCCCACCACCCCTGGGTGCGCACATGCGTGCGTGCGTGTGTTCTCAGCTGTGTCCCACTCTTTGGGACCCCAAAGGCAAAGATTACTGGAGTGGGTTGCCATTTTCTCCTCCAGGGGATCTTCCTGACCCAGAGATCAAACCCACATTTACTGCATCTCCTACAATGGCAGGCAGATCCTTTACCACTGCGCTACCTGGGAAGCCCACCCCTGGGTATAGGCTTTGTAAAAAGTTGCTTTATTTGAAAATCAATTTTAAAACATTGCACCAGAAACAAAATGTAATTTACAAAATCACAACCCTATTAATCTCACATGAATAGGTAGCATTTATTGAACCCTTACTCTGCGGCAGACGCTGTTCCAAGTGCTTTCTTTACATGTATTTACGCACATAACCCAATGGGGGAGGCAACATTATTGCTCCATTTTACAGATGAGGCAACTAAAGCCCTCAGAGCTTAAGCAATCTGCTTAATGTCATATAGCTGGGGCAGGATTCCATCCACTTTTTTGGCTGTGCTGGGTCTTTGTTGCTGTGCAGGCTTTTCTCTAGTGGAGGGCGGGGGCTACTCTATAGTTGTGGGGCACTGGCTTCTCATTGCAGTGGCTTCTCTTGTTACAGAGCATGGCTCTAGAACGTATGGGCTTCAATAGTTGTGGCACATGAGCTCAACATTTGTGGCTCCCAGGCTTTAGAGCACAGACTCAGTAGTTGTGGGGCATGGGCTTAGCTGCTCCATGGCATGTGTGATCTTCCTTCAGATCAGGGATCGAACCCACATCTCCTACACCGGCAGGCCAATTCTTTACCACTGAGCCACCAGAGAAGCCAGGATTCTTAATCTCCCCATCTCCAGTGCCTGACACCCTGTAAGCACCCGGAAACTGTTATCGCCAGTGGGAAGTTGGCTAGCTGATTGGTTGGTTAGCAGGGTGATGAGTTACTTGGCCTGATTAGGCTGAAGAATTGTTAGGGGCCCAGTTTTGAGTCCACAGACCCAGGTTCCAATCTTAGTGCAGCCACTGCCTAGCTGTGTGGCCTTGTGGGAATCATTCCCCCCATGGGCTCCAGTTTTCCTCATTCATAAAATGGGCAGAGGAGTCGCCCTACCCTGTAGGGTTTGGGCTGTGGATTAGAGGAGATAACTGCATATAAAAGCCTGGTGCATGGCAGCTGCTCAATAATGGTCACTGAGAGCAGTCTCCAATCTTTCTGGCACCAGGGACCCGTGTCATGGAAGACAGTTTTTTCCCACGGATTGGGGGTGGGGGGTGCAGTTTGGGCTGGTTCTCATCAGGAGTGCACAGCCTAGATCCCTCACATGCGCAGTTCAGTCGGGTTTGTGCTCCTATGAAAATCCAGTGCTTGCACTGATCTGATAGGAGGCAGAGCTCAGGCAGTAATGTGAGCAACGTGGAGCAGCTATAAATACAGATGAAGCTTTGCTTAGTTGCCCACCACTCGCCTCCTGCTGTGTGGTCCAGTTCCTAACAGGCCACAGACCGGTACCAGTCCTTGGCCCAGAGTTGGGGACCCCTGACTGCCAGGCTGTGCCCCAGCTGTCAGTGCAGCTTTGCATCCCGGTACCAAGAAAGTGACACCTGCACATCAGCTTGCAGGATTCAAGCCAGCTGTGCTGGCCCCAGCTGGTCACAGCACAAACAGGTCCATTCCCTGCTGGAGAAGCCACTGCTTGAGTCTTTCCAGGCACAAACGAAGTTGTTTTCCATCCATCCCTCATAAGTGCACCTTCCTGCAGGTGCTGCTGGCCCCAAAGCTAGCTGTTCCCCATGGGGCAGAAAATGCACTTTGAGTAGGAAAACTCTACTGCTTGGCCTTGCTGCCACCTGCAAAACAGGACCTGGTCCCATGGGCCTGCACTGGAGAAAGAAAGGGCCCCAGGCCCGCATCCAGAACATCTCCGAGGGTCTGCTAACCGAACATTAATAAGGGTGAACCAAATAGTTCATGCGAATATTTCATAAGAAAATAACATATGTGGACTCCCCTGGTGGTCCTGGGGTTACGACTCTGAGCTTCCACTACGGGGCACAGGTTCAATCCTTGGTTAGGGAAGTTCACATGCCATGTGCAGTGTGGTCAAAAAGAAAAAATGCTTCCAAAAGAAAAAAAAGGAAAATAACATATGTGAATTCTGCTTACTGTTAACTGCCCAGTGGAACTTCTCTGTGAATGGTGGACAGTTTGACAGTCAATGTGATTGCATTCAGAGTATACTGGGTTTTTTTTCACTTTCTCACACTCTCTTCCCTGAAGCTGGGTGGCCTTCCTAATTGTCTTAAGCGGATGTTGAAATGCGTTTTTACTCCTTGACTTGCTTGGCAGAGCTGGGACTGGAGCAGGCCACCAGCATTCCTGGTAGTAAGGCTCAGAAGTGAGCCCTGCAGGAAACACAGTGACACAGACCAATAGAACGGAAATGAGAGCTCAGAAATAAATCCATGCGCTCTCCAGTGAGCTAGCATTTGACAGGGGAGCCAGGAATACTCAGTAGGGAAAATAATAAATAGTGTTGGGAAAATTGGATGTTCACATGCAAAGGAATGCGAGTGGACTCCACAGAAATTAACTCAAAATGGATTAAATAAGATGTAAACACAGAACTATAAAACTCCTAGAAGAAAACATAGGGATAAAGCTCCTTGACGTTGATCTTAGCAATGTTTTTTGGAGGTATGACACTGAAAGCACAAGCAACAAAAGCAGACGTCAACAGGTGAGACTAAATCAAACTAAAAATCTTCTGTGCAACAAAGGAAACGACAAAAGGAAAAGAAAGCCTCTAGAATGGGATTAAATATTTCTGAACCACATACCTGACAAGGGGTTAATTATCCAAAATATAAAAGGAACTCATACCACTCAATAGCAAAAAGACAAATATCCAATTTTAAAATGCGCCAAATCCCTAAGCAGACATTTTTCCAAAGAAGACATACATACAATAGATACATGAAAATGTGCTCAACATCACTAGTCATCTGGGAAGTGCAAGTCAAAATTACAGTGGGGTATCGCCGCACACCTGTCATTATATTCTGCTATTTTTAAAAATACAAGAAATAACAAATGTCAGCAAGGATGTGGAGAAAAGGGAACTCTCATGCTGTGGAAGGAATGTGAATAGGTACAGCGACTATGGAAAACAGTACGGAGGTTCCTCAAAACATTAAAAGTAGAGCTACCATATGATACAGCAATTCCACTTCTGGGTATTTATCCAAAAGAAATAATAATACTAACTCGAAAATATAGATGCACCCTCATGTTTGTTGCAGCAATATTTACAATAACCAAGACATGGAGCCAACCTAAATGTCCATCAACAGATGCATAAAGAAGTCATGGCAAATTCCCTGGCAGTCAAATGGTTAGGACTCCATGCTTTCTTCCCAGGTGGTGCTAGTGGTAAAGAGACGTACCAGTGCAGGAGATGGAAGAGACGTAGGTTTTATCCCTGGGTCGGGAAGATCCCCTAGAGAAGGAAATGGCAACTCGCTCCAGTGTTCTTGCCTGGAGAATCCCATGGACAGAGGAGCCTGGCGGGCTACAGTCCACAGGGTTGCACGGGGTCAGAGGACATGACTGAAGCGACTTAGCATGCACCTGTGGTTAGGACTCCATGCTTTCACTGCTGAGGGAGCAAGTTCAGTCCCTGGTCAGGGAACTAAGATCCCACAAGCCATACAGTATGGCTAAAAATAAAGTTGTGAGATATATATGTAAATATGTGTATATATACATATGTATATATATGTGTGTGTGTGTGTGTGTGTATACATATATACGTATATATATGAGTATTATTCAGCCATTAAAAACAGAAGGAAATCTTACCATTTCCAACAACACAGATGAACCTGGAGGACATTATGCTAAGTGAAATAAGCCAGACAGAGAAAGACAAATGCCTAAATACCATATGGTCTCACTTATACATGGAATCTTGAAACAAAAGTCAAATTTATAATAACAAAGAGAATGGTGGTTACCAGGGGTTAGTGGGCAGTGGGGTCGGGAGGGTGGAGGGAACGAGGAGATGTTTAACACAGGAGACAAACTTCCAGTTATAAAAGGAGGAAGCTCTGGGGATCTAATGCACAGCATGGTGACTATAGCTAGCAATATTCTATTATATACTTGAAAGTTGCTAGGAAAATAGAACTTCAGCATCGTCACCATAACAACAACACAGTGATAATTGTGTGAGGTGAAGGATGTGTTAACTAACCTTGTCATGGTAAATATTTTGCAATATATACATGTATCAAATGATCACATTATACACCTTAAACTTACACAATGTTGCATGTCAATTATATCTTAATAAAACAGAGGGTGGTGGGCAAATAAGAAAGAAAGAAGCAAGCCACTGCATGGCTGGTGACCTGGGAGAAGTAGCCCAATGCTGAACAGGAGTCCAGAGTTTATTGAATAATCCAGACATTTTGCTTTCTGCCCCATAAAATGAAAATGTTAACAGGGGCATGTTAATATTTTTTCAGCATCACAAAATGTAAAAAGTGAAAGCACAGGTGATTAGTTGAAACACGAAAGAAATCTTTAAAAATTATGGTGCTCACCGACTGTCTCCCTCCCCTAGTGATCCCATCACTTTCTCAAGGACAAGCTGGTGACCCTCGGTGCTCATCCCTGAGGGGAGGCGACAGTGAAATAATCCCAGGCTGCCCTCATCATGGAACCACTCGATATGCCTCCTTCTTTTGAAGACCTGGAAGGGGAGGTGTCTCTGAAACAGAGAATATGTGGGTCAAATTGAAGTATTCAATCTGGTCCTCCCTCCACCCTCTCCCTTCCCTACCCTCCCACTCCTGTGCTGGCATTTAAAATGAAGCCCCGGACTTTGCTGGTGGTCCAGTGGTTAAGAATCCACCTGCCAACGCAGGGGACATCAGTTCAATCCCTGGACCGGGAAGGTTCCACATGCCATGGGGCCACTAAACCCACGTGCTGCAACTGCTGAGCCCACACTCTAGAGCCCGTGCTCTGCAACAAGAGAAGCCATCTCGATGAGAAGCCTGTGCACCCTGCAACTAGAGACTAGCCCCCCGCTTTCTGCAACTAGAGAAAGCCTGAGCACAACAAGGAAGACCCAGAACAGCCAAAAATAAATAGAAAGAAAGAAAGAAATAGGATGCACATGCTTGGTAAAGGCTGAGACAGCTCTGAGATGCTGCCCCAGGAGGCCAATTGAGTTTGAAAAAATGCTATGGGTACAAAGACAAGGCATGCCCAGGCATGTCCTAAACTGCTTCCGGAAAGAAGTGTCCTCTGAGCTCGGTTGGAGGGACAGACAAAAGGGGTTTAATGGAAGAGAGAACACAGCAGGCAGGGGACATGGAGCGAGCAAAGTCCTGGTGATGTTAAAGCTGGGGTGGGGGCGGGGAAGCAGGGGCGCTGCAAATGGAGCTGCATTTCCAGAAATCTGGCTAGCTGAGTATCCACCTGAGTGGAGGGGCACCCTGCCTCCACCCCCATCTTCCCCTAGAGCGGGTATGCCCCCTCCTGAACGTCCCCGGTGCCTGTTTTCATGGATGCTGTGAACTGGGCTTTGCTCTCTCAGCCTGGGCTAGGACTCTATTTGATGTGTCACAGCTTCTGCACTAACTCTGTGCCAGGATCTGCCTGCTTTATTTCATTTACTCTTGAGGACAACTCACCTAGAATGTTCTAGAGACACAACAGCACAACAGTTAAGAGTATGTGCTATGCTAGGGGGAAGGATTCAGAGAAGCAAGAGTTAGGAAGTTTGAGATAGACACATACACACTGTTTATGTGTGTATATTTAACATGGATGTGTATATTAACATGTATATATTTAACATGGATACCCAAGAAGGACCTACTCTATAGCACAGGAAACTCTGTTCAATGTTATGTGGCATCCTGGATGGGAGGCGAGTTTGGGGGAGAATGGATACATGTGTATATATGGCTGAGTCCCCTTGCTATTGACCTGAAGCTATCATAACATTGTCTGTTAATCAGCTCTAAGTGAGTGCTTAGTCACTCAGTCGTGTCTGACTCTTTGCAACCCCATGGACTACAGCCTGCCAGGCTCCTCTGTCCGTGGGATTCTCCAGGCAAGAATACTGTAGTGGGTAGCCATTCCTTTTTCCAGGAAATCTTCCCGACCCAGGGATCGAACCCAGGTTTCCCACATTGCAGACAAATTCTTTACCTTCTGAGTCACTAGGGAAGCTCTAATCACCAATACCCCAATATAAAATGCAAAGTTTAATTTAAAAAAAGAAGACCATGTGCTGGAACCAGACTGCCTGAGTTCAAATCTCACATTCTTTCCCTATTAGTAGTATCCTTGGGAAAGTTAAAGTTAATTTACCACTCCTATCTCAAAGTTTCCTCACTATAGAATTGGGAATAATCGTAGTATATACTTTATAGGACTTCTATGAGGATTAAATTCATCACATATAATTCAGTACCTGGTACTGAAGTTCTGCATGGTAAGTTCTATGTGAGATAACTGTTAGTACTCTTATTATTCCATTGAACAGGTAAAGAAACTGAGGCTCTGAGAATTTAAGTGATTCCTCCAAGGTCACAAAGTTTCCTCTAGGTTTGCAAGGATTCCCCAAGGGTTGCCCTCTCTCTCCCAGGCTTGACTTAGAACCCTTACAAGCTGGACTTAAAGAGCCTTTACACCCTGCCCACAGTCTCCTCCTCCAACATCAAGCCCTTGCTTCCCACCCAGTACCCTTCCCACCTAACAGAAGCCACCTCGTCTCGGATGTGTGCCCCTGTGTCTGTTACTGCCGCCATACCTTTGTTTAGGCTGTTTCCTCTGCCCAAAATGCTCCCCTCCGCATCTCTGCCCAGCCTGATCTCTGCCCTCAAGACCCTGTGGATATATCTGGTGGGGGGAGCCCCTCCTCTGCACTTCTGGGTGCCTCCTCTTCAGCTGGCCACCTCCCACCCCCATGCCCTCAGAGAGCCAAGGCCACATTTTACACATCCTGGCTTTCTCCCACCCTGCCTAACACGATGCTCAGAGTGCCATCATTTCCAGCATGGGTGACCCTCCCTCTTAGGATCTGGTTCCTAGCCCAGGGCTATTTGGATTCAGCTCAGTTTCTCAACCTCAGCACTACTGATGTTTGGGGCCCAATAATTCTTTGTTGTGGGGACTGTCCTGTGCATCATAGGATGTTTTGCAGCATCCCCAGCCTCTACCCATTAGATGCTGGTAGTAACTCCCCTCTCTCATTGTGACAAACAGAAATGTCTCCAGGCATGGCCCAATGTCCCCTATGGGGCAAAGCTGCCCCACATTGAGAACCAATGATAACCAGAATTTCCCCAGGGGTGGCCAAGATGAGCAAGGGGCGACTTTAGCATGGGAGGGTGCAGAGGGGGAGCCTGAATCCCCCAAACCTACATGCAGGGAGGTCACAGAGACCAGGAAGAGTGGTTGAGATGGTGAATGAGCAGGAGCGTACCCACCTCCTGCCCATCACAGCCAGGTGGAAATGTGGTCCAGCTTTTGCCATATCTTGAAACTCTTCAAAAGAAGCCAGAAGTCCTATCTTTTACATGAAATTCCCTGATTCTTATTTACAAAACAGAAACAGACTCACAGACTTAGAGAATGAATGTACGGTTGGTTACCAGTGGGGAAGAGTTGGAGGGGAGGAATAGACTGGGAGTTTGGCACTGACATGTACACATTGCTATATTTAAAATAGGTAACCAAGGCTTCCCTGGTGGCACAGTGGTAAAGAATCCACCTGCCAATACAGGAGACATGAGTTCTATCCCTGATCCAGGAAGATCCCACATGCCAAGGAGCAGCTAAGCTCATGCACCACAACTACTGAGCCTGCACTTTAAAGCCCATGTCCGGCAACTACTGAAACCAGCGCTCTGTAGAGCCCACGCTCTGCAACAAGAGAAGGAGAAGCAACACTGCAACACTGAAGGAGAAGCCCCCACACTGCAACTGGAGTAGCCCCCATTCACTGCAACTGAAACCTGCACACCAACGAAGACCCAGCACAGCCAAAAATAAATAACTAATAAGAGCTAAGAGTCGGACACGACTGATCGACTTCACTTTCACTTTTGACTTTCATGCATTGAAGGAGGAAATGGCAACCCACTCCAGTGTTCTTGCCTGGAGAATCCCAGGGACGGCGGGGCCTGGTGGGCTGCCATCTATGGGGTCACACAGAGTCGGACTCGACTGAAGCAACTTAGCAGCAGCAGCAGCAGCAGCAGCAAGAGCCTACTGTAAGGGGAAAAAAAAAAAGAATTAAAAAAAAAATTCCCTGTTTCTTGAATGTTGGCAACTAATATGAATTCTTTTTAAAACATGTGGGAAAACCAGAATATGTCTGTGAGTTTTGCAACCTTTCCTATGGACTGAACTTCCATCCTAGAAGCTTCAGGCAGCTCATACCTCTGAGGCCAGAGGGTCCCCATTCTCTCTGCAGTGGTTTATGTCTCAGGCACTATGCACAAACCCCACACTAGGACTCTGGACCACACAGATAGTCTCTGTGCCCACACGGGCTCCTCCAGCCCAATTCCAAAGAAGTGGAAGGTTCTAAATTCCCAAGTGACAGAGAATATGGCAAGTACCCCTGGAAGGGGATCAAGAAGCCTGAGCTCTCATCCAACCCTGGCATTGATTTGCTGCGTGACCTTGAGCAATCATTCGCCCTCTCTGAGCTTCAGTTTCCTCCTCTGTCACATGTTTATAGGATGAAGAAAGAGAAGGCAGGATGAATGCTCTCTGTTCCTGGGACTTAAATGAGTATTTCATCTTGGCAGCACAGAGTCCCAGCTGGCCCCCAGTGCCCAACGGGCATTCTTGTCCTCAGACTGACCTAGGCAGGGACAAGCTGGTTCCACCCACCCGGCTCAGGAATCCTGCATGTCAGAGCGGGGAGTCTGGGTCACCCTGATGGACTCTTTTCTCTGTGCAATTGGGTTATGGATGCTGGAGGTTGTTCCAAGAGTGGAATCCACCATTCTATCACTAGGAAGAGTCAGACTGTTGGCTCTGCTAGTGCCTGTGGCAAAGTTCTGGGTTAGTGAGACCCAGCAGAGCCATAAATTAATAAATAAGGTAATAAATTTTAAAATAAATAAAATAGATAACTAACAAGAGCCTACTGTTAAAAAAAAAAAAAAGAATTTTTAAAAAAGAAAAAAATTCAATCCTGCCACAGGTTCATGGCCATAAGATGGCTCAGGTGGGCAAGCCTGCACGTGGCCCATCTGCAACCCTCGGGCAGTTTCCCAGGGGGCTCTGCAACTGAGAGGAGCCTCCCTTAAGCTGATAGGAGTGGAGGGGTTCTGGGAGATCTTTTTATCCAACCTCCTAATTGTATAGATGGGGGAACTGAGGCCCAAGGTCACCTAGACAACAGAACGAACACTGACATCTCCTGACTCCCTGACCAGTGCTCCTTCTGATCTAGCATCGGGCTATTCCGGAAGTGGGCGCTGGTGAGAAGCACAGAGTGGCAGATAGACAGACACTCAGACAAGCACTGGCTTTGCCTGTCACCAACTGTGGTTTAAGACCAGTGGTTGTGGACTCCATGCTTAGGAGACCTAGGCGGCGGACACACTGTTACCATGTGGGCTGGAATGGGGGTTCTATCACCCGGCCTCCTGATTTTTCCAAAATAAAGCTAAATAGCTGATTTTTTTGGTATAAATTTTCCTCAGTTTTAAATGTTGGCCACTGGTGTTTTAAATGCCTTCTATTGGAGTGCTAGGAAAAGAAAACACATTTATAGGCCATAGCTGGCTCCAGGGCTACCAGTTTGCAACCTCTGCTCGCTTCTCTTACCCTCAGTTTACCCTACTTTAAAATGGGTATCATAACAGGATCCCTCTCTTAAGAGGGCAGTTGAGGGATTAAATGAAATGAAACCACTAGAGGGCCCATCTTACCCCTGGGCCCACAGTGAAAGGCAGCTAGTATTTGTTAAGACACTTTTCACAGGAGAAATGGGAAGGGGCTTGTTAAGTTCAGCACAAGGCAACTGGGAGGTCCTGAGCCAGAACTTGGGATCTTTCCATCAGTCTGCAAACTTGAGCGCTTGTTGCATGCCTCGTGCCATGGGCATGTGTCAATTTAAAACCCTATGGGGAGGGAGGTGGGAGGGGGGGGTTCAGGATGGGGAACACGTGTTCACCCGTGGCGGATTCATGCTGATGTATGGCAAAACCAATACAGTATTGTAAAGTAATTAGCCTCCAATTAAAATAAATAAATTTATATTAAAAAAAAAAAAAAACCTGTCCCCGCCCTGAATTTACAGGGGAGGCAGGGTTGATCTTCATCCCAGGAACCTCAGAACATCCCTCCAATGGGCCTCTCATCCGAGAGAAACATCCTACTTTTAAAGGTCGGGTCTTTAAAAACAAAAAGAATGCAGCTCTTTTTACATTAGAAACATATTTCTGCTTGTTTATTTCAATGAGAAACTTCACGGGGAAAATGACTGTCCTTCCTACATATCTGTTCAACAAATCTGCCTCCCAAAAACAAGTGCCAAAGATATTAAAAGGACAATTCTGGGAAAAGAAGAATTTAGAATAAGTTCTAATTAGTCCCTGTGGGATTAGGGGCCATGGACAATTTCTACCCTGAGAACCTAGAGACCAGGGCCTAAGGTTACATCCTGATGTCCAGGGTGCAAAACGTTCTTCCTCCTTGGCTTGGCCCACACAGGGGCCGCTGGGGGCAGCGTCAGGCCCATTCCTGGCTTTGCTGGAGGCCTTGCAGCCACAGAACCCTTTATCTGCTGTGCGGTGCTGACTTAGGCTGTGCGAGCTCTGCCTACAGGGTGGGAGAAGCCTGGAGTCGGCTCTGGCTGAGCAGGCAGGTAAAGCCCATAATTACAGGAAAGCAGCCTGGGGCATGTGTGGACAGGCCTCCTGGAGCCCAGGCAGGTGGCCTCCCAACTAGGGAGGGCCCCAGGGTTCACACTCTGCGTGCAAAAAGCCATCGGGGTGGGGGAGGGGTAGTTATGTAACCGCGGTGTGTGTGTGTGTGTGTGTGTGTGTCTGTGTCTGTGTCTGTGTGTGTGTCTGTGTTAGTCGCTCAGCCGTGTATGATTCCCTTCTCTGTCCATGGAATTCTCCAGGCAAGATCACCCAAGTGGGTCATACAGCCACTGAAAAACTGGCGCTACACTCCACAGCCTCATTCCTCCCCACCCACTCAGAAGGACATGAAGAACTAGCACTCCTTGCTCCAGGCAACGGCGGTGGCCCTCACCTTTATCAGCGTCAGGGTTACCTGGAGAGGGCTGTTGAAAGACTTGTCAGGCCTCACCCCAGGAATTTCTGACTCAGGAGGTGGGGGTGGGGAAAAGGATTTACATTTCTCAAAAATGCACAGGAAGGGTGCTGATACAGCTGGTTCAGGGACGCCACTTTGAGAACCACTGCTGTAGGGCTTTCTGAGGTCAGTCTACTTGGGCCCCTGATTTGCTGTGTGTCTCTAGGCAAATATCTGAGCCTCTCTGGACTTTTTTTTTCCCCCCTCAGAGGGAGAAGCCAGCTTTTTCTTTGAACAGATAAACCCCACCTCGATGTTGAGATGCCTAATTACTGTTTGCAGGTAGCTCAGAGATGGTTGGATGGCATCACCGACTCAATGGACATGAATTTGAGCAAGCTCGGGGAGATGGTGAAGGACAGGGAAGCCTGGTGTGCTGTAGTCCATAGGGTTGCAAAGAGTTAGACATGACTGAGTGACTGAACAACAGAGACCTTCACGGGAAAGATCCAGGCCTTTGCACAAGGGTCTTTCTCCATGGTTCCAACTTGCTTGTGGCCACTGTGACAGCAGTTGCTTTAGGAGAGATTGGCACCTTAAACCTTAAAGAGACAGGCCATGCCAGGATCTCTCGCCCTCAGTTCTCCTGCATGCACAAATCTTGAAGCTGTTTGCTAGCCTGGGCTTTGGGACAATTTTGTTTCCCTGGGGAAGGACTCATCACTGCCCCAGAGATAAGGCCTCTGCAGCACAGACAGTCATAATCAAAGTCATAATCAAAGCCAGCTTTTTCTTTGAACAGATAAACAGATAAATCAACAGATAAACAGATAAATCAAAGCCAGCAATTCTCCTGTCTCATCTGAATATCCAGGTTGACTACACTCAGGGACCTTCCCCATAGTATCTAAGACAGGAGTAGACTCATGGCACATGTGGGTGGACCCAGTGAAATAAACAAGGAAATAAGCAAATGGTTCCCTAACTGAACCGGCCCTGCAGCCCGGCTATCTGTTTGGCCTTCTGCAGTTACGTGGGCTTTCCTACCCCTGGTCTCTTTTGTTCTTCACAGGACAGTTGTGGAGAGACAGGCAAGTGTTCTTATCCCCATTTCACTGGTGGGGAAACTGAGGCCCCAGGAAGGTGGTCTGACTTGCCCAACTCTGAAAGAGCAGTGTAGAACTCCATGCCGCAGACCCTTGCAAGCTCTCCCAAGTCTAATTGGTGTTCTTTTCCATGTTCTAAGAGCCATTCTGCAGATAATTGCTGTGGAGATGAAGCTGGGAGAGGGGTGATCTAGGAATCCAGGTCCTTCCTGTTTCCAGGAAGGGAGAACACTTTCTTCTTGGCTTCCCAGGTGGCACTAGTGGTAAAGAACCTGCCTGCCAGTTCAGGAGATGGAGGAGACAAGGACTCGATCCCTGGGTCAGGAAGATCCCCTGGAGAAGGAAATGGCCGCCCACCATGTGGTGTCACATGCTGGTAGACCCCGGGTGCCCGTGGCACGCTAACCTGCATGGTGCTTTACAGCCGGAGCTCAGGACGGTGCCTAGCACATGGTTGGTACACAGTCAGTGTTTGTTGAGTCAATGATTGAATAAACGAAGACAGACATGGTTGAAATACTGAGTCTAAACTTACCAGCTGTGTGATCTTAGACAAAGCCTTCCACCTATCTAAGCCTCGGTTTCTTCAACCGTTTTAAGATCAGAAAAATGATAATTTTTATAATAATACAAAATAGTGGCATAATAATTAAGAAAACTGGCTCTGGAGGCAGAATTGCCTGCTTGTAACTCCTGGCTTCATCCTATTGTACTGTGTGACTTCAGGCAAGCTACAGAAACTCTCTGTTCCTTGGCTTCCTCACTGATAAAATGAGGATTGTGAGAGTACTTACACAGTGTTGTGAGAATTAAAATGAACTAATATGTATAAAGTGCTCCATCTAATATTATGCGTGCCTGGGTGCTCAGTCACTTCAGTCATGTCCAACTCTTTGCAACCCTGTGAACTGTAGCCCACAAGGCTCCTCTGTCCATGGAATTCTCCATATTGAAATGGGTTGCTATTTCCTTCTTCAGAGGATCTTCCCAACCCAGGGATTGAACACTTCTCCTGCATTGCAGATGGATACTTTACCCACTGAGCCACCTGAGAAGCCCAACCAAATACTATAAATAACCCTTAACAATGATGATTCTATCTGTGCGCCAATAAATTAAATTGTAACATTGAAGTAATGAGAATGACTCACTGGACATGAGTTTGAACAAACTCAGGGAGATAGTAAAGGACAGGGAAGCCTGGTATGCTGCAGTCCATGGGGTCACAGAGTCAGACATGACTTAGCAACTGAACAATAATGAGTACATAGCAGAGTGCCTGGTACAGAGGTGGAAGGGCTCAGTAAACATTATTCTTTATTTTAAAATTAATTAATTAATTAATTTGGTTGCATCACGTCTTAGAGGCAGCACTTGAGGTATCTTGGTTGCATCCTGTGGGATTTTTGCTGCAGCACAGGGACTCCCTGATTGTGGCACGTGGACTCGTTGCTCTGGTGCATGTGGGATCTTAGTTCCTTGACCAGGGATCAATCATGCAGCCCCCTGCGTTGCAAGGCAGATTCTTAACCACTGGACTACTGGGGAAGTCCCAGTAAACATTATTCTTATCTTGGGCACTCACTGGCCCACAGCCTCTGTGTCTCTTGACTCACACATAGGACACGGAGACATGGGGCCTGAAAATTGTGGTGGTGAACCTAGTGGTCCTGTTCCCAGGAACCAACAGCCCCAGTTGAGGACCCCAGTTGAGGAAGGGGAAGTACTGCCAGTGGTCACTGGGGGCAGCAGAGGCCCCATCCCCAGATGCCTGCTGAGGGTTCCCTGAAGTTTTCCTGACTTCAGGAGTTAATCATGGAAGGGTTGATCATTCCACTATGCCCACAATTCTCCATAACCCTGTGGTGCAAGGTATTCTACCAGAGAACACCCCTCATTTCTGAGGGTTAGAATCCCAACCCCGCGTTTACCAGCCACATCACCTGGGATAAGTCCCTTTGTCTTCCCTAAACTTCAGTTTTCTCATCTGGGACATGGGGATAGGGTGCAGGGTTGAATGAGCTAGAAAGGACAGTCCCTGGGATGAAGTAAGGGCTCAGTCAATGACATTGTTACCAAGGTAGCTTGATGGTTATTAGCCCAGACTCTGCAGCCAGACTACATTAAGCTTGAGTCCTGCCTACATCACTTAATGGCTGTGTGCCTTTGGGTAAATGACTCAACTTCTGTGTCTGTTCGTAAAATTTGTAAAATGAGGATGATAATAATAGTACATATAATTCTCAGAATTGTTGGGAAGGTTATATAGTAAGCACTATGTAAATGTTTGCCAATATTATTATTAGAAGTCATAGTATTTTGATGTTATTGTTATTTATTCTGAATGCTGTGTGTGTTCAGTTGCTAAGTCATGTCCAACTCTTTGGGACCCCATAGACTGTAGCCCACCAGGCTCCTCTCTCCGTGGGATTTTCCAGGCAAGAATACTGGAGTGGGTTGCCATTTCCTTCTCCAGGGAATCTTCCAGACTCAGGGATCAAACCCATGTCTCTTGCGTCTTCTGAATTGGCAGGCAGATTCTTTACCACTTGAGCCACCCGGGAAGCCCAATGATCCTGAATAAGCTGCAACATTTCAACTTTCTGTAGAAACCTCTCTGTTTGATAAGAACTTGCTCAAAAGAGCCTTAGAGAAAATGGGAGAGATGTGGCTTCTGGATGAGGAAGGAATTTTTCCTTTTGGTGCAATTCAGAATCTAATTTGGGATACACGATGGTCTGACAGGCAGGGCACGGAGGCCAGCTGTACTTGGTGAAAACACTTCAATGTCTGGATCTGGGATAAGCATCTGCCTCCAGGGCAGGTCCTTTGGAAACCTCCAGAGAGGATCAAGATCCTCGACAGGTCGTTTGGGGCCCAGGAAAGATCAGCAAAGGTATCGGTGATCCCATGACAGGCACACAAAAGTCTCCAGCCAAGAAGGCCTCCCCAGGACAGATGGCAGGATGGACAGGGGGTAAAATCCTCCAGCCTCCAAGGGCTGAGGTCTAAGAAGGTTTGAGGGGAAAATACCAGTCTAATCCTTCCCACTGCACCTGTGCCCCAGGGTCCTACGGGGATGGCCAAGTGAAGAAGATATTGGTACCATCCCCACGGTGGCCTTGGCCACAGAGGCATCCTGGGGCCTGCTGGAAGGACTTCTGTGAAATAGATCACAAGCTGCAGATCTCCATGGAGATAGCAGAGTGCTTATCTGGCTCAAAAGCAAAAGACACGTCGCTCTGGCCTCCTCCAGCCATGTCTTCAAGCTCACTTTTTTGAGGGTTTATTTTGTACAAAGCACCATTCAGGGCTTCCCCGGTGGCTCAGTGGTAAAGAATCTACCTGCCAATGCAGGAGATGTGGGTTCGATCCCCGAGTCAGAAAGATCCCCTGGAGAAGGAAATGACAACCTGCTCCAGTATTCTTGCCTGGAGAATCCCATGGACAGAGAAGCCTGGCGGGCTACAGTTCATGGGGTCACAAAAGAGTTGGATGCAACTTAGCGATGACAACAACAAGCACCATTCAGAGCTCTGCATGTCCAAAAACCTCCTACCACAACCCTGCAAAGTAATGACCACAATCACCTCCATCTGACAGATGAGGAGCCCAAGGCTTCTGGGCTAAAATCGTGTGTTCTAGATTGTACACTCGTGTGTGTCAGAGCTGGGATTTGAGTCCTGGTCTCTCTGCCTCCAGAGAATGTGTCCCCAGCCTCCGGGGGTGTGCAGCATCCCGGATGGCCTTCACGGATCCTTGCCTCCTGGTGGTCACACTGTCTTGTCACCCCTCCCATCCACCTAGTGATTCCCTTCTAATGAACAGAACAGGGGAAAGGTGATGGATGCCATGTTCAAGATTAAGTTACAGCGTCAGACAAAAAAGGAGAAATACCTTATGACATCCCTTATATGCAGAATCTAAAACCATGAGACAAATGAACTTATCTACAAAACAGAAACTGACTCACAAGCTTAGAGAATGAACTTATGGTTGCCAGGGAGGAAGGACGGAGGAAGAGACAATTAGGAAGTTTGTGATCAGCATGTACACACTGCTATATTTAAAATGGGTAACCAACAAGGACCTGCTGTATCGCATAGGGAGAACTCTGCTCAGTGCCAAGTGGCACCTGGATGGGAGGGGAGTTTGGGTGAGGATGGACACGTGGATATATATGGCTGAGTCCCTTTGCTGTCCATCTCAAACTATCACAACATTGTTAATTGGCTAGACCCCAATACAAAATAAAAAGTATTGTTTTAAAAATTAGGTTACAGAGACAGCAGTCTCCATCTTGTGCATGCCCTCTCTTGCTCTTTCCTGGAGCCCAAGGTGGAAGCAAGCTGCAATTTTTCGAGAAGATCTACAGCTCTATGGCCAAGAATGGAGCCACTGAGCTCCACTGAGCTCAGTGGTGGCTTTACCACTGAGCCACCAGGGAAGCCCTGAACGGTGCTTCATACAAAGTAAACCTTCAAAAAAGTGAGCTTGAAGACATGGCTGGAGGAGGCCAGAGCGACATGTTGTGGCTTCAGGGCCCAGAGCCAAGGAGGTGTGGAGGGTCTCAGTCCAACACAAGAAACTGAGTCTTGCTAGGGAGTAGTTGCTCCCCAAGGAGAGCCCTAAGTTGAATGGAGCCCTGGCTGACACCTTGCCGGCAGTCTACCCAGAAGCCCTAAACCTGAGGCACCCAGCTAGGCCACCCTGGTCTCCTGACCCACAGAAACTGACAGATAATAAATGCTTGTTGTCTCAAGCCTCTGCAATTTGGGGTGATTTGTCCCGCAGCAATAGATAACGAATACACTTGCTATCACTACTAGCAACACACACAAAACACACATACCCCCACAGCCACCATGAGAAGGATTAAAACAGACCCACTCACCCATATTAGGCAGAGCTGGGAACACCCTCCTCTGCTAATCCAGCCCTTCGTTTTGCTTTTGCTGGTGAGGGCGCTTAGATGCAGAGACAGAAGGACCCTTTTCCACAGGTACACACAGCTAGGGGATTACTACCAAGGTCTCCAGACTCCAGGAATTCACGAGGGTGTTACAGACAAAATGGTGCAGTCTTGAGAATCCACTGTTGCTACCTTCTCTTAGTGCCAGGTGTTTGAAGAGAGTAATTTTGGCTGGAAGATATCAGTTAAACCTCTTCTACAAATACTAAAGACATAGTCAAGAAAAAAAAACCCTCAAAAATTCCAGTGGATTCAAATATTCAACTTCAAGCAGATATTGAATATAGTGGGGTTTTAAATATAAGATTTCTGGGTTCTGTTCCTTAAGTCAAATATATCTTGTCACATCTCTTGCTCCTGTGATCTAAAGGAAGTTTCCTTGGGAATGAAGAGGCGCTGTGAATGGGAATTGCACTGACCCCTGATGTCCCTGATCCCCAGCCTCTGTTTTCTTTGGTGGTGCCCTGTTGGCCTGAGGTCAGGGTCATGGGGACACTGTCTGGCCTCAAAGCTTTTAACTAGAGCAGCCTCCCAACCCTTGGGCTGGGTTGCCAATCCCCACCCCCACCCCCCCTACTTTGAATTCTCACTATGCCTTTGCTCCTTATGAGTAGTCAGGAGGACTGGAGGGGACAATTCCTATAGCCTTTCTCCTCACCCAAAATCCTCCTTTCCCACTGCCTTACAGAGGCTGGACACGGTGTACCCAGAGGGACAGAGAGAGCCAAACCTCAGGCCCAGCTGTCTCCAACATCAATTCTCAGCATCCCCCAGGCAGGCCAGCAGGTCTTCTAGGAGAAGGCCCAGCTACATAATTTGTGGGTCCCAATGCAAAATGAACGTGTGAGGCCCCTAGTTCAAAACTAATTTAAGAATGTCAAAGTGATGACAAAACCCCAGTGCAGGGCCCTTCTGCAAGGCGGCACATTCAGAAGCCAGCCAGGTCTTGGAGTCTTCAATGCAAACCACCCTGGAGGTACCATTCCTGGAAAACGGGCTGTCATTCCCTGGCTCCCGCATTTCCTGTTGCAGAGTTAAGCAGAAATGTCTCCTGAGCCCAGGACATCCTCATAATCAGAAACATACCTCGAAGAGGAAAGACCTCCCACTCAAGGCAGATGGATGGTTTTCTGGAAGGCTGCAGGCTGCCGCTGCTGTCACAGATTTGCCTGCTAGTAGAGTTGTGAACAGGGAGACAGAGAGGCTGAAGTTGACTAGGGGAGGCCTGGGTCATCAGAAAATCCCAGAAAGTGAGGGCAGGTAGGCCCAAATGCCATATGAAGTCCTAGTCCTGAGTGTGTGGGACACACACACACACACATGAGCCAGGCCAAACTTTGCTGAGAAAGGAGAGCAGCAGAAACTCCCCAGGGTTGGGAGCTTGAGAAATAGCTTGGATCATTGAAACGTCAGTAGCAAACATGTGCAGACTCTAGAAGACCAGTGAGCACCTGTGGCCAGTGAGCCAAACAGAAACTTCTAGACATATTGACCTCGTTGTTCTTTCTCCTCTTTCTTCTTAGGTTTTAAAAAGTTGCCAATATTTCAAACTTAGGTTTCACATCAAAATTCACATTCCTAGTAGCTCCAGAAAAAACGAACAAAAAATGGAACCTCTGGTAATGCTGGAGCCAAATTCCTGTATGATAACCATCTACTGCCTCCTCTAACTCTAACCCTAACCCTCCTGTTTGCCACAGTCCCTGCCACTCCCTAAGGTCTCCCTGACATTGAATCCAAGTAGCAAGTGCTCATATCCGTGCTTGTACTGCTGTGTCCTCCTTACGAAGTGAAGAGGGAAGTGAATGTTTCTGTGAAAAAAGGGAAAAATAGGAGACTGACCAAGAGTTCCATGTACTTCAAGAAATATGGGAAAGAGCGTGTTTCTTTGTAGAAGAGAAGAACCTCCCTATGAGTTTAATATGCAAAGACTTTCTAAGTAAAAAGAACAACCTAAATGCCTTATAAAGCACACCAAAGCAGTCCCTGTTGTCCCTTCTCCCTCAGTCCAAAACAGAGTCTCCAGGACCAGATGTCTCCAGAATGAAAGACCCTCCCAGCTTCTCCTCCCATGAGGGCTCAGAGTGATCTTTCTTTTGTTCTGTTCTGCCATTTTTCCCAGCAAAGGCAGAGGACATGGGGGATTCCCAGCATCTCTTGTCACTTGGTATGGGGTCAGTTTCCCTCTCCCAGAGCGGTATGGGCGTTTAACCCCATGGATGGTTTTCTTCCCCAGTTGGGAGCATCACTAAGATTTTATGTACCTGTCCGCTCTCCACTGAACAGCCGGGGGTTCCATTAGACAGGGCCAGAGGATCTGAGGCAGCCAGACTTGTACCGGGTAGGGGCGGGGTGGAAATTTGGTTCCCATCACTGGTCAGAGAGCCATATGCCAGGACCTAGAAGTTCCCAGAGCTCAGGTGTGGGCCAGTGGAATCCATAGGTGACTGAGCCAGGTCTGGAGGAACTGGGGTGCATGCTGCCTGGAGCGGGAGGCTGAGGACACCAGAGAAAGTGTGTGACTCCTCACCCAGCCAGGTAGCCTCACCTTCCCATGTCTATGGGACCTGCCTCCTGGGGCTGTAAGGAGATAATTAGTCCTTCTAAAGAGTATCATAATCCCCAGATCAAAGGGGGTTCAGAGCTGCTGGGTTCACTTTACAGCGAACTCCGCCAGCCACGGGAGCACCCACTGGAGGGGGTGGGCTCGGATTTGCAGCCCCTTTAGTGTGTCACCTCCTACAGAGCTTGGCTGGCCTAATAACCCACAGGGCAGGGCCCCAGACCCTGGTCTTCCCTGGAACCGCTTCACTTGCCACATGCCCCCCTCCCCACCCACCAGAGGGGAGTTCATACCTAGTACTGATGATGGGTGGGAAGTCCTGATGTCCCATTTTATAGATGGAGAAGCTGAGATGGAGGATTGAGGTGCAGACATAGGGTCCCCTGCCAGTGCTTCCTCACGGCTATGGGCCGTATCAGTTTTCCTCCCCATTGGCACAAGCCCTTGCGCTCAGTACTGCGTGCACTTAAAGCAGGACGGGCCGCACAGTCCAGGTGAGTGAAGGAAGTGTCCCAAAGGGCCCACCCCTTTTCCTGCCTGCTTTTCCGCCCTCTCCCGGCCACTTGCTGGGACTTCAGCTCTCCGGCAAGGCTGTCCCAAGGGTGTCAGAAAAGTAGAGAGACACATGCAGGCTGGGCTACCTGGATTCAGGCCTGTCACTCCCAAGCGCTGTGACACTGCCCTTCTTTCGAAACCTGAGTTTCTCTAGGAATGACCATGCTGGGAACGTATTGAGTGGCCAGGGTCCGGCGCACCAAGGGGCGTCGCGGCGCTCTGCCCGGCCTTGGGGCGAGTCTGGGCGTCGCGGAGGGGCCGGGGGCGGGGTCGGGGGCGGGGCGAGCGGCGGTGCTCGCCAGCCCGGAAGGAGCGGGAGGAGGAGCCGCGGGAGTGAGAGTCGTTCCCACGTGAGAGACTCGGCGGCCGAATTCCTCGCGTGCGGCGGCAGCGGACAGCCGGGCGTCCGGCCGGACGGAGAGCCCTGGTCCGGCTCGCGCGGGCCGCCGGGCGGGCGGCCGGGGCGGCGCTCGGCTGCGCCCCGATGCGGCGACGACCCCGCGGGCTGTGAGCCCGGCGCCCGCTGTCGGAGCCCCCCCGCGCCGCCGCGGGCAGCGCCCCCCGGGCACGCGGCATGCGGGCCGCCGACTCTGGCACCTGGGAGCGCGTCCGCCAGCTCGCGGCGCAGGGCGAGCCGGCGCCTTCCTGCGGGGCAGGGGCCGGGCCGGCGCGCCCCCCGGGGCCCGCAGTCTGCGAGCCGAGTGCGGACGCGGCGGGATCGAGCGATCGGCCCCGCGCCGGGGCACCCTCAGCTCGAGCGGATGGCGACTACAGCCAGCCGGGTAGGTGCGCGCCGAGAAGGGAGGGCGCCGCGGCCGCAGGCCGGGGAGCGCCGGGCCGGGCGCGCGGGGGCGCTCCCGACCGGGATCCGGCAGCCGCTGGTGGCAAAGTTCTCGCCGCACCCGGAGCCCCGAGCGCCGGCCGGGGTGCAGGAGGAGACGCGCGGGACGCGGAGTTAGTCCTCAGCCTGGGGTTTTCGGGGCTCGGCGGCTTTCCGGCAGAGCCCCGTAGGGAGCTGCCGAGGGAGGTCAAGGCCACGGGAGCTGTGCGATCCCGCGGCGCCGGGAGACCCGGGTCTGGGTCGGATCCCGTGCCTGTTCTGGGAAGCGTGGGAATGGGGCCAACCTCGCGGTGAGTTGGGGAGGCCCCCTGTGACCGCACCTGTAACCCACCTGGCAAGCCCATCAAGTGCCGAGGGGAGCGCTGCCTTCCCGCCGCCCTTCGCAGACGAAAGTGATGATTCGCCTTTGCTAGCAGCGAAGAGATTTCTCCTACACTTGAACGACTAAGGCAGGAAGAGAAATTGCCGCGGAGGAGACACAAATGCAATGGTCTAATTATGTATCGTTGGCTAATTCGCCCTAAGCGGAGAACAGCGTTTGAGCGTTAAAGGTTCCGAGTGGATGCTCCGGTTCCATTCTGTTCCGGCCTCAGCTGGTTCCTCCCCAGCTCAAGTTAGGTCATGGAAGGTGGGGCACAGGAACCCCTGGATTCTCCAGATTCTAGGGTAGGAAGCTGGAAGACGAAGGGCTTCCGAGAAGACTGTCATCATCAGTTTGAAGTTCGAATACTTTTTCTAGGAAAAATGGGGTGGGGGGTGGGGAATAGGTGGACCACATGATTCTTCATTATTTCTTGAACACCCATGTGTTCCTGTAATTTACTTGCAGTGTCTTAAAATCTTATTACGACCTTGGCAGTGAGGCTGTTATCTCCAGGAAGATGAGATCAGAAAAGGCTGGAGTTTAAGGGACTTGCCCAAGTCCCAAAGCCCTGAAGCCCTGGTACTGGAATTTCAAATTCTGTCTGGTTTGGCACCAGAATGCCTCTCCCAGGCAGCAAGCTTACCAACTGAGAAACACCAGGCTTGTTTACCTAATAATTCTTTCCTAAAAACAGCCAACTGCAAGACCTCCTAATTCCAGGCTGCCCATATTGGTTTCCTCAGGAGATGAGATTCCAGAGGTCAGAGTTCTAGTCACAGGAGCTGGGACCACCAATCAACTGACTCTGATTAGTTGAGCTGCACTGGTGTTCTGGAACAGCTGGTGTCTTGGGTCACCAAGGGTCTGGAAGCGGGACACTGAGGCCTGGAAGGAGCTTGAGTCCCTGGGCCTTTGGTTTAGGAGCTAGGCTTGCTGGACCCAATCCCACCTCCTCCCCTGTTGCAAAGAGCAGTTAGAACCCGAGACAGCTTGCTGTGAAACAGAATATAGACGCAGAGAATAAGCAAATGGGAGGGCTTGGGCAAGTTGTTTGATCTTTCTGAGACTCAGTTTACATCTGTAAAGTGGAGATATTAATAATGTCAGATACATTTTGATCATTCAGAAGCTCATGTCTGCAAAGCACCTTGCCTAGTTCATATTTGATGCTGATGAATATAAGTCATCAGCTTTACTTGTGGGGCACCTTTTGATGCCCCTACTGACTCAGTTTTTCTTTAGGATGAACTGTTAATCTGTCCCATCTCCCTGCTCCTGAACTATGTCGAAATGACATCTGTTTTGTCTGTAAAATACTTCCGTGATCCCAAGCTGACTGTTGGGCCAATGGAGGCTGTTATTATGTACACATGTAGAAGAGGGCTGGTTGGAGATAAATCTGTTTACTTTTTGTCTATATAGACTCCACTTATGTATCATGATAACAACATCCTAATGACATGATGTAGCTGAGAAAAGCCTGTCTCTGAGGTCTGGGGGTGGCTGTTACTCCAGTGGCCCTCTTGGTGTCCCTTTAGGGCAGAACTCAGTGGGCATCTCCTTTCCTAATCTACACATGGCATCACTGGTATGAAACAGGATCAAGCCAGCAGCTAAACCAGAAAGTTCTGAATTCTCTGTACCCCACCACCCTTCACCCTCTTCTGGTCTCTGGATCTTAAAGACCAAATGCAGTTTCTAAGGAAGTCCATGGTAATTGGGCATGGACACGGGTTCTCAAACAGCCTATCATGGACACCGGTGCTCACACCATTCGCTGTCATGAGGGATTTTCCTCTGGGAGGCCAATGGAAAGTCTTCAGGCTTAGAACTGCAAGTCAAAATTACTATTTCAGTAGTAATAGTGACTCACTTCAGGATCTTAGAACGTTACTCCCCAGCCCAATGCAAAGCTCAGTTTAAGAAACTGCAAGAGTGCCCTTCTGGGTGACAGTGTCTGAAAATTGGCACTTTTAGGGGTTTGGGGAAGGGGAAAGGGAGAAGGGATGCTCGCTTGGTGGGATGGAGGCCTGGCACCTTGACATTGTTCATAGGTGATATCCTGGGATTGTCAGGGTGACAGACCCTGTGCTGGTGACTTCTGCTGACCCCTGGCCTCCAGGGTGGGTCTACTTCCAGGAGAGGTTACCATTTGCGTGTATACTGCGGACAAGAGCAGGTGATGCAGAAATGAGACACGGTGCTTGGTCTGCACCTGATGCAGCCCCAGATCTGTCTGACCTTGAGATACTCTGTAACTCAGTTTCCCTTTTGGTGTGGGGGGGTAGTGACTCCACCAGAGGGAGGCTCCTTCCAGGGTTCCCACAGAGTGTTCAGGTGGTCCCAGAGCCTTCCTAGATGAGAACTTGAATGATTCCCTTGTGATTGTCCCTCCATTCAGTCACATCTCTTGAGCACCTCCTGCCTCCAGGCACTGTTGTAGCTGCCAGGGCTGTAGCGGCGAGAAGACTGCGGCCCTTGTTTCCATGGAGCCTGTATTCTGTGGGAGGAGATTTCCAGTAGGCAGAGACCCACAGGATGTGTCCAGGGATGGGAAAGGCTAGGCAGGAGAAAAAACCAGGTGAGGGGTTAGCGCAGTGGGAGTGGGTGGTTTTTGTATAGGTGGTTAGAAAAGAATGAGGGCGGGTACATGGGTGCTGAGTTCCTAAGACGAGAGGATGTTGCTGGTCGACAAAGGAAATCAAGTCTTTTTTATTTTTTTGGCCACGCAGCTTATGGGATCTTAGTCCCCCAATAAGAGATCAAACCCAGCCTTTGGCAGTGAGAGCACCAAGTCGTAACCACTGGACTGTCAGGGAATTCCCAACCAAGTCATTTTTTTTTTTTTAAGTTGTTGGTAAATTAGTATTTTTGTAGACTGGGCACTTTATCTGTCCAAATCTGAAGCCTCCCAGGCTTCCTCCTTTATTAGTCATTTAAGTTCTTATCTTCTCTTGCCCCTCCTCCTCACATAAAGCCCCCCAGAGGAGGGGGCCAGGCCCTGTGTACCTGTATACTGGCTCCCGTACCTTGCCCTCCCAGGGGCCAGTCTTGCGTGCTAAGTCGCTTCATTCGTGTCTGACTCTTTGCGACCCTATGGACTGTAGCCCACCAGCCTCCTCTGTCCATGGGATTCTCCAGGCAAGAGTACTGGAGTGGGGTGCCATTTTCTGCTCCAGGTGATCTTCCCAACCCAGGGATCAAACCCACATTTCTTATGTCTCCTGCATTGGCAGGCAGGTCCTTTACCACTAGCACCACCTCGGACGTCCAGGGGCCAGGCTTGGTGCTCACCAAATGCCAGATTTTGTCTTCGTTAGTCCTCCAGCAACCCAGGGGTAGGTGCAGTTGCTAATTCTGTCCACAGATGGGGAAACTGGTGCTCAGAAAATTCGGCTGAGACCTCACAGCTAGTAGGTGTCACAGCCAGGATTGGCCCCAGGTTGTGAACCTCAGAGCACCTCATGTGTTCTCAAGAAAGTAGACCCACGGTAAGTGTCAGGTCCATTTTTCCTTTAAATTTTTATCTCTAAAAAAAGTTTGTCCTCTCCTTGACATTCCTCGGTTCAAGCAACTCAAGCATTTGCTTATCTTTGTGCCTTTAGCAATTTCCTCACTAGGTCAGCTTTGCGTGATCCCTTCTGTAAAGAATTTCTGCTGGGTGAGGGGGAGATTCAATCTCCACACTGGAATTGGGGATGGTCTGTGAAAGTCAGCCACTAGGATCGAGAGAGTTTAGAGTGAGCTTCCTCAGTAATGGGGTGGGAGAGAGACGACTGGGGCTTGGCTTTTCTGGGCGCTCAGGAATGAAAGTCAGTGCTCTTTGAATGTATTTTTCCATTGGTTTTCCTCAGGCAGTTTGCTGTGGCCCAGCGCCCTCCACCCTATGTGACTGTTCAGGGAGAGGAACCGAAAGATCCTTCTGCCAGGGCAGTGGGTACAGGGCACAGGTTTGGAATCAAATGCGACCTGCTAGTTCAGTCCACCAGCTCTACTGCTTCCTGGCTGTTTGTCTCCAAGCAAGTTAGATAATATCCTGAGCCTCAGTGTGTGTGTGTGTCACTCGGTCGTGACCCCATGGACTGCAGCCCGCCAGGCTCCTCCGAGCCTCAGCTTACCCATCTCTAAAATGGGATCCTGTTACCCACCTCAGAGTTGTTGGACAGGAATCTGTATGGTTACCATCCATCGTACCCATGGGGCCTGCTGCTACATATGCCATAAGAGATGGGGGATTCCCATTTATCCAGAGTACAAAGAACTTAAATATGTGTGTGTGTGAAACTTAAAAAAACATTTTTGGCCACATCATGCAGCATGCAGGATCTTAAGTTCCCTGTTGTTGTTGTTGTCGTTCGGTCACTAAGTTGTGTCTCATTGCGGCCCCATGGGCTGCAGCATACCCAACTTCCTTGTCCTTCACTATCTCCCGGAGTCTGCTCAAATTCATGTCTGTTGAGTCGAGGATGCTACCTAACCTTCTCATCCTCCGATCAGGGATCAAACTCATGCCCTTTGCAGTGGAAGTGCAGAGTCTTAACCACTGGACTGCCAGAGAAGTCTCAAAAATGCGTTAAACTTTTGAAGTCTGAAATATTGGGATTTGATGGGACAGGTGTTTTTGACAGAGTACGAGCTGCTTATTTGGCCTTCTGAGTCATCGGGAAATTTCCAGAATGGCCTCTGTGTTTTGTGTTAATATTCCAGCTGAGTCAACTGGGTGATTTGCTAGGACCCTCCAGCCATTCTGGGCAAAGAGGATTTTCTTTCCCTTCCCATCATCTCAAGAGCCACAGAGCACGCGTGGCTCATGGACGGTAGCAGACACCCCCTCAGTGTTAGCACCTCTCCCCCAGAACACAGCCTGTTGACCAAAGTGGAAAATTAGGCACATTGGCGTGCGCACGGATTTTAGCCTCAGCAGATAAGCATACCAAGCGTGTCATTAAAGCTGTCCAAAGCAATTGCCGTGGGGATCCTGTGTTTGCTGTGAGTCACTAAGGGCTATAAACACTCCAGAGAGGATGGCAAGCTGTGGTTACAAGGTGTGTGGGTGCATGTGTGTGAGCCTGTGTACGTAGTTATTTCTTAAGAATTGACTCTCCGTAAATGTGTTTCATGTTGAGCGCATCAGATGAGTGCCTGTCCAGGAGGGAAAAAGTCAGGATTGCTTCCTATTCTCAAGCACCAGGCCCTCTGTCCCTCTTGGGACAGCTACCGTGAAGGTGGGGACTTCAGACTTTCTCTTGTCTGCTGTTTGGATGCCTTCAAGAGAAGCCGGTTAGAAGATGCTGATTGTGGCAGTTCCTTGGAGCCCTCACCACCTGGCATTAGCCCAGCCGGTGCTGCCACAGCCCCAGATTTAGAAGAAATTAACAGCCACAAAGGTGTGACAGGTACGTGCGTCCCACCTACCTAGTGTCCTGGCCCTAAACTGGATGAGGTTGTGCCTGGGCCAGGGAGAAGGGGAGCTGGTGGGTTCAGTGGTGGCGACCCTCCGAGTGCATCCTGCTGGGCTTAGGGGACTGCTTTGGGGAACACTCACCGCCCAGCGGCCAGTCTGCAGGTGCTGACTGCCTTGTCTTTCGTTGCCACCTGGATTTGGAGACTGGCTCAGGTTCCCAGCTAGTTTGGGCTGTAACTTTATCACAGGCATTGTGTTCAGTACCTTTTAATTGTACAGAAGCTTCGGAAGCTCTCCCCGGGGGCCTGGAGAGAAGTAAAAACAACAGCTGCTGGTTCCTGTATGCTTTATTCCCTCAGCCTTGCCAGGGTGCTCCTAACTCTGAAGTCCTGTGTGCCAGGCAGGGAAGAATCCTCATTTGTGTTGAGGGCCGCCCAGGAGCCAGGCAGTTTGTTACCTGTGTTCCTGTTCTTCTTCCCTGTGGTTTCATTCATCAGCTGACGATGCCTTGAGAGCTACTAGGGCACCAGGCAGAGGCTGTGGTGCTTTTTTTTTTCCTCATCTTGGGCATAACAGCATCCAGTAAGCCGGGTACCTTTGGAGGGAGGGTCCCTGGGGCCCCAGCAGACAGCCCACGCCTCTAGCCCGGCAAGAATCCAAAGAGGCCAGCTGGCCTGTGACAGGAGGTTTGACCATGGCCATTTGGAAAGCTGGGATGCAGAGCCCTGAGATGGAAACCTGGGCATAGATAGGGTCAATTTACTCCCTCTCCGAAGCTCAGGAACTGAGGCCCAGAGCGAGGAAGGGACCGTGCTCCAAGGTGTCATGTGGGGTAGTTTCCAGGGTCGGATGCGAAAACTTAACAAAGGTACTTGGATGTCTTGGCAAAGCTGGGCATTCTCTCCCTTCACCCTGTTCCCTAGCTCCCTCTGATCTTTTGAAGGGGGCCTCAGACTTTGGGGATCACAGCAGTCTAGGGTGATTGCTAGTATGCACATTCTCAGGCTTCGCCTCAAGATTCTGACTCTGTAGGTCTGTGAAAGGGCCCAGGAATCTTGTATTTTGTATCAAGTGCCCTGGGTGAATTTGATGTGGGGTTTCCATGGATGAGACTTGGAGAACCTCTGCCATTCACTTCTCTGTGAAGTGAAAGTTGCTCAGTCATGTTCAATTCTTTGCGACCCCATGGACTATACAGTCCATGGAATTCTCCAGGCCAGAATACTGGAGTGAGTAGCCGTTCCCTTCTCCAGCTGATCTTCCCAAACCGGGGATAGAACCCAGGTCTCCCGCATTGCAGGTGGATCCTTTACCCGCTGAGCCACCAGGGAAGCCCACTTCTCTGAGATTTGGTTAATTTTTGAGCAAGGAAGGAGGGAGCCACACACTCTGGCTTACCCCTGCTCCCTGACGTCACCCTTGGCAGCATCCCTGTCCCCTCCCACAGGTGACCCAGAGTGGACATCAGGTACGTGAGCATCCTATTTCAATCCCACTTCCTTCTTTTCTAATCTATTTCCCCGCCTCCACCTCTTCCTGCTCCTCCCCCTCCCTCTCCCCCCGCCCGCCTTTCTGCAGAATCTCTTAAAAAGAGGCACATGGATTTCTGTCTTGTGCTCTCACAAGACTGTGCTGTGGTGAGAAAGCCGCCAGTTAGGCCTTTTTGCTCAGATGTCCTGCTCTGTGTCCTAGGCTGCCACTAGCACTCACTCAGCCTTTCACTCCACCAATATTCCTCTTTCCTTGAGCTCCTCCGAGAGGCCAGGTCCTGGGCTGGGTGCTGAGGGTCAAAGGAGACCACATCCTTGACCGTGGCTCATCCGGACTCTTCAGACTTGGTACCAAACCCACCAGTCCGGGCCGCCCCTTCCCCTGCCGCGGGTCCCTTTTGTTGTTAGTCTGAATGCTGTGCCCATGACAGACGTGTTCAGCTGAGCGGCTGGTTCTGTGCTTCCTCTTGGCATCTCTTGCCATGTCCACAGTACAGATGGGAGCCATGGGGATGGTTTCTATCACCTTATACCCTGTGGACTTTGTCGGCTTCTTCAGGGTTGGGGGCCAAGGGGCCTGGGTGGCAGAGTGGGAGGGCTCTGTCTGTGGTCCCCCTCTAGCTGGGAGACCCACCCCCACCAAGCTGGACTGCCTCCTCCCAGCAGTGGGTACAGGGGGTCTTTAGATGTGGGCTAGCAATGGCTGCCCTGGGTAGACTCTTTCCCCTCTTTTGTACCCCAGAAGAGAACAGCAAGGAGGCCCCTTTTACAGAAAGGGAAATAGAGGCAGACATTGTGGTTTCTTTGGGCCAGAACCATCTTATGGAATTCTCTGCCAAGCTGAAAATGGTCCACTGTCCTGTGTGGTAGCCTCTAGATTTAAAATGTAGCTAGTACGAGCACACAGCTGAATTTCAGTCTGTTTTAAAGGCTGCATGTGGCCAGTGGCTGGTACAGCTGGTCCTGAGTCAGGGCTTGATACCACAGACGGGGCTATGGCCCATCACGGCTCATGAAGCCTGAGAGCTGTTTAGGTTTTTAAGTTCCTGGATCCTCTGCCAAACCTGGACAGTCAGATAGATATCTGGGGTGGCCCCAGAAGTCTGCTCTTTAAACTCATCACCTCCACCCCCAGGTGATTTTGATCTTTTCTGAAATTCGTGAACCAAAGGCTCCAGCATGTTACATCTTTACTGTCAGGGGGTTTCTCAGCCTCCAGCAGTCCATCAGTGCCTTTCTGCCTTTGTCCCCCCACCCCACCCACTACCTGCACCAGGCCAGTGGCTTTCAAGATGGGATGCCAAGACCAGTAAATCAGCCTCATCTAATAACTTGGTAGAACTGCAAACCCTCAGCCTGCCCTAGACCTGCAGAATCAGAAACCTAGAGTGAGCCCCGCAGTCTGGGTTTTAACAGACCCCTCAAGGCAATGCTAATGCAGCTATAGCTTGAAACCAATCACTCAGCAAGACTGCTCTAGGAAGCTCCTTCAACTTAAAAATTTCCCTGAATCTCTTCTGTCTTTTCCTTCCTATCCCTATCCTATTCTCTGTTCCCCCTTCCCTCTGTACCCTGGCCTGTCCTCTCTCCAGCTTCCAAGAGCTGCCAAGACCTTTCTACACCCAGGGACTGCTGGGTGTATGGCGAGATGATCCATCTGCCTCTTACAAGGGTCTTCGGGGATCCTGGCCTTACCCGAGGGGTGGCCCTCATGGGGATGTGACAGGGGAGGCAAGCAGAGCGGTGGCCAGAAGACCGCCACCCCCATCGTCTCTCCCAGAATCCCAGGTGGTGGCCAGCTGTCCACCCGATGCCAGAATCTCAGAAGAACAGAGGGCCAGGTGGGCCAGTTTCCCTGGGGCCCCCAGGCGTGCTTCATGGGGCAGGCCCCTGCTGCTTCCCTTGGCATCCATCAGCCTGAAGGAAGTTGGCACAGCTCACAGCTGTGCTCAACAGACAGCACTTGTCTGTTTCATGTCTTCCCAGTGTTTACAGAAAGCAGGGAAGCTGGAGGCCAGCTCAGACATGGCTGTGCTCCTGATCCACTGTGGAACCTTCCTTATGCAGATCGTTCACCTCTGAACCCCAGTTTCCTGGTTCCGTGAAATGAGATCCGTAGTGCCAGCTTCACAGCTCACAGATTTGTGATTGCATTTACCCGAGCCTGTGGATCTGGGAGAGCTTTGCAAACTCAGAGGCACCTTACAAACATGGCTCGTACCACATCAATGCTGGTGAGGGCAGCCCTGTGCCTCAGGGAACCGACTCCTCCTGGTTCGCTTGGCACATTGCTGGTTTCAGCACTGAAAGTTCTGTTATTGTTGTTTAGTTGCTAAGTTGTGTCTGATTCTTTTGAAATCTCATGGACTGTAGCCCGCCAGGTTCCTCTGTCCGTGGGATTTCCCAAGCAAGAGCACTGCAGTGGATTGCCTTTTCTTTCATTACCATGGAGCCACCTGGGAAGCCCACTGGAAGTCCTACATTCTGGGAAACCCCTCAGTCCTAGGCAAACCTAGGCAAACCTAGGCAAACAGTTGGTCTCCCTGTCTGTACCCCAGTGCCTTCCAGACACTCAGCTTTGGCAGCCATACCCAGCTGCTTTTGCCATATAAAAAGTGATCTTGATCTTCCTCCCAACCCTACCCTCTCAGCAGTGAAGGCATCACCTGCCTGACTCCTGACCCCCCACCCACCTCCACCGATGGCACTGAGCTTCTGGCTCTGCTCTCACTTCCAGCTCATTCAGGTCTCTGGGCATCGACTGATGGTCTGGCTGACCCACCACTCAGATTCCAGCTGAGCACGTCTTTATTAAATCACGGTTACCCATTTGTGTACTGGATTGCTTACTGGATAAATACTCATCAGGCCCTGAGTGGGTACCTGGTGCTGACAAGCTGAGCCAAACCAGCCCTGTCCTCATTTCGCCTAGGGTTTTCTGTCTAGAACCCTTAGCTGGGACCAGAAGGATGCCCTTCCCCAACCTCTCCCTGCATCCGACAAAGCTCCAGGTTCGTCTGCCTGGCAGATGTTGAGTACCTGCTCCGAATGGGCGTCGTGCTGGAGCCCTGAACCATGCCAGCTCCTCTGGCTGCCGTTGAGGGGCTTGGGGTCTCCTCGTTGTACCAGGAACCAGCTGACTCATTCCCACCCTTCATCTTCTCCTTCCTATGTCTCCACCCCGTACAAAATCCAAATTCCACCCTGTCCTGGGCCCCGACCCTGCTATAAATTTGTCTTGCTCATTCCGGCCCCTTTGTGCACAGTCATTGCCCTGCCACAGGGTCCTACTGGGGTGTTTCTCAGGGCCTTCCTCCTGAACTTACGCCCAAGTGGGCAGGGCCACAAGGCACCTACATATCTGCCTCCCTTCCTTCACCTGGAGCACAGAGTCGAGCTTTAGGAAATGCTCTGAGGGAGAAAACACACATGTAGATTTCTCAGCTGGAAGGACCTTGGTTTTTTTGTTCTTCGGTCGCCAAGTTGTGTCCAGCTCTTTGTGACCCCATGGACTGCAGCATGCCAGGCTCCTCTGTCTATGGGATTTCCCAGGCAAGAATCTTGCAGTAGGTTGCCATTTCCTTCTCAAGGGGATCTTCCCAACCCAAGGATCGTCTCCTGAACTGGCAGGCAGATCCTTTACCACGGAGCCACCAGGGAAGCCTAGGAAGGGCCTTAGGCAACTTTGAATCTGGTAGCTGTATTGGCAGACCTTTGGATGAACCTCCTTGCAAAGGGAGGGCAGCGTATGGAGAAAACCTGCAGCCCCACCAGGACTTGGGTTTGGAAAGTAAGTCCTCCTCCCTCTTGGAATTTGGGACCCACGGAAAGAGGCAGAAGTGGGATGGATGGGGAGTGTGGTTTGGGCGCTGCTGGCCTCGCTCCTCTGCTCTGGACCCTGTTCACAGGCCCAGCAGCCAGAGGGCCAGGTCTGATGACATGAGATGATGAGTCCATTGAGTCTGACCCCTGCCCTCGTCTTTGTATCGCCTGGTTACTGGTGGTTAGTCGTTTAGTCGCTCAGTCATATCAGACTCTTTCGACCTCATGGACTCTAGCCTGCCAGGCTCCTCTGCCCAGGGGATTCTCCAGGCAAGAATACTGGAGTGGCTTGCCATTTTCTTCTCCAGGGGATCTTCCCAACCTAGGAATCAAACCTGGTCTCCTGCATTGCAGGTTGATTCCTACTGCCTGGTCACTGTATCTCCACAAACATGTGGAAAGTTTGCATTTCAATTTCCAGAATCTTTGAGTGCGATGGAGTCTCTGAGGGTCTTTGGTTCATTCATTCTTCAGATTATTACAGCGCGCTTGTGTGGAACAGAATCCTTGCTTAGTATCCAGCAAACAGTTGCAGATAAAACAATCCTACACAAAACAGTCTTCCCCTCATTGTGCTTAAAGTCAAGGATATTTTCATAGAAAAAAATTTTTTCTTATATTTATTGAGCACTTATCAAATACTCTACTGAGAATTATGAATGTCAGGCCAGCAAGTCTTAACAGCATTCATCAGGTTATTTTCAGAAAATTAGGCACCAAAAACTCTTTCTGTGTTTCCATTGTCATTGAAAATTTCCCAAGGTACCCTCTTCTCCCCCAACTTGTCCAGACAGAGCCTGGACAATTCCCTTTTTAGAATTAGGCTTCTGCAGACCTTTGGGGTCCTAATTCAGAAGTTGAGCATCTTAGGACTGGTGGTTGTACTTGGCTGCACAACTCCCCAAAGGGGGAGTATGCACACATGCTCAGTCATGTCCAACTCTTTGCAGCCCCATAGACTGTAGCCGACCAGGCTCCTCTGTCCATGAAATTTTTCAGGTGAGCATACTGGAATGGGTTTCCTCCTTCAGGGTATCTTCCCGACCCAGGAATTGAACCCGCGTCTCCTGCAATGACAGGCAGATTCTTTACCACTGAACCACCTGGGAAGCCCTCCCCACCCCTACCGCTTGCATGGAAGAAAATAAGAACCCATTACATCAGTGAATATTTTCATTGTTTGCTTCTCTGTCCTCAAGCCTAAGCCAGGATCCTAGTTCACTGGGCGTGGAAGCTAGCTGGGGCCCAGCTGGAGGAGGCTGGATTGTGTGTTTGGGCAGCTGCAGGGGTTTCAGAATGACCAGCAGCTCTTCTCCCCTCCCTGCTGGGCTCCCGTGGTGGCAGCAGTGGCTTCCCCAAAGACCACGTGTCCCCCCATGTGACCATCTCTCCAAGGTGATCGGGCTTATGCTTGTGGCCAGACCTGATGACCGTGGGCCAGAGCCCCGCCCTCTTGCTGTCACTGAGCCAGCTCCACCTCCTTACTTTCTGGGCTGACTTGCTTGTTCTGTTCTGTGGGTTCTTTTCAGAGACTTGCTGTTTGCCAGGTGGATGTCCCAGTGTTCTGAGCAGTTGTTTGCTTAGAGGGACTCTTGATTCCCTTCCATGCCCCTGTCACTGTGGGACTCTCTGGAAGGTCTAGTCACTTTATATGTACTTTTGAAAATCATGGAGGGGAGCCTGGTCTAAGTGTTAAGTGTTAGTCGCAGTCACTTCAGTCGTGTCCAACTCTGTGCGACCCCATGCACTGTAGCCTGCCAGGCTCCTCTGTCCATGGGATTCTCCAGGCAAGAATACTGGAGTGAATTGCCGTTTCCTCCTCTAGGGGATCTTCCCAACCCAGAGATAGAACCCATGGCTCCTGCATTGCAGACAATTTCTTTACCACTGAGCCACTTGGGAAGCCCAGACTCTTGCATTGCAGGGTCACCTGCATTAAACAACTGAAATAAATTAGGTACATTAATCAGCCCATTTTCCAGATGGAGTAACTGAGGCACAGGAAAGTTAAGAAACTCGCCCTAAGACCTAGGAGCCAGGAAGCAGAGGAGGTAGGATTCAGCTTGGAGTCCAGCTGGAGTCTGGCTGGAGCCCACGGTAGCCACCACTCTCCTGTCCCCACTGCAGCCGACTCTGCAGCCTCACCTGTGTCTGTCCTGAGCTACGGCAGAGTGTGAAGTGAGGAATAACAAAGGGACTCTGTCCCTCGAGGGTGCCAGCCTTGGTGGGAAGCTCCTTGTGGCTGCCTTGTGGGTCTGGACTGGGTGGGGCTTCCTTGTCAAGTGAAAGGGTCGTGGGGCAGCTCTGCAAACTCCACCCAAAGGCTCAGGTGTGGTGAGCACTGCACAGGTGTCCCTGACAGCCTGTCTCTCCCAGGGCTATGGGTTTCCTGCTTCTCTTGGCCTTAACGTGTGAAAGATAACAGAGGTCGGGATTTCCTTGGTGGTCCAGTAGTTAAGACTCTGAGCTGCCAATGTAGGGACCATGGGTTTGATCTTTGGTTGCAGAACTATGATCTTACATGCCATGCAGCATGAGAAAAAGATAAGAACAAAAAGATAACAGAGGTTGTGGGAGGGTTTGGCTACTCTCCCTGTTCACCCTGTGAGGTAGGGAGGCGTGATCACCAGCATTCAGGGTGGTATCTGAGGCTCAGAGAGGTTTGTCCTTAAAGCTTAGTACTATTTGTTAAAGAAAAAAAACACTAGGCTTTGTATTGTTTGCACTTCCTGCTTTCCTGCTGCCTGGCTGCGGAGTCGTGTAGTTACAGGACTGTTCGAGTTGCAAATGATAGAAACACTACCGGAACTGACTTATAGGAAGGGAAATCAGTAGCTCCCCATAACTGAACTGGTCAGAGGTAAGCAGGCTTCCCTGGTGGCTCAAATGGTAAAGAATCTGCCTGCAGTGCAGAAAACTGGGGTTAGATCCCTGGTTGGGAAGATCTCCTGGAGAAGGGAACAGTAACCCATTCCAGTACCAGTGTTCTTGCCAGGAGAATTCCATGGACAGAAGAGCCTGGTGGGCTACAGTCCAGGGGGTTGCAAAGAGCCAGATACAACTGAGTGACTAACACTTTCACAAGCAAGCTTCAGGCATATCTACATCCACAGGCTCAGAGGATTGTCATCTCCCAGCTCTCCTTTCATCTGAGCTTTATTCTTTCTAGTTAGGAGGCAAAAATGACCCCAAACAAGTCTAAGCAGCATTTTATCTTTTGGAGATTCCAATGTAGAGAGTCCTTCATTTCCAGTATTTCTAGCAAAAATCCCAGGTCTGACTCTCATTGGCTAGTTTTAATTACTCAGTAGCTTTGAGCCAATCACATTGTCCAGTAGCAAGGAATGCATTGATTGGCAGGCTTAGGTCATGTGCCTTTCCTTGGAATAGGTTCAGTTCAGTTCAGTCGCTCAGTCGTGTTCAACTCTTTGTGACCCCATGGACTGCAGCACATCAGGCTTCCCTGTCCATCACCAACTCCTGGAGTTTACTCAAACTCATGTCCATTGAGTTGGTGATGCCATCCAACCATCTCATCCTCTGTCGCCCCCTTCTCCTCCCACCTTCAATCTTTCCCAGCATCAGTGTCTTTACCAATGAGTCAGTTCTTCACATCAGGTGGCCAAAGTATTGGAGTTTCAGCTTCAGCCCTTACAATGAATATTCAGGACTGATTTCCTTTAGGATTGACTGGTTTGATCTTGCAGTCCAAGGGACCCTCAAGAGTCTTGCCCAACACCACAGTTCAAAAGCGTCTATTCTTTGGCACTCTGCTTTCTTTATAGTCCAACTCTCATATCCATACATGACTACTGGAAAAACCATAGCTATTGGAATAGGTTGGAGTAGGGGTTTGTGAGCCTCCAGGGAAACACACAAGCTGAGAGTGGGGTACTAGCCAAAGGAAAGTCAGGGAGAATGTTCATCACAGAAATGGAAGCTGGGATGCAGAGGTGGGGCTGTCCTCTATGACATGTGAGGATTCCTTCCTTCAGCCAGTGTGTTTGTGCCCCTCACTAGATGTTGTGAGATCAAAGGAAAGCCTTGGATGTAGACACTGCCGGTTGATTATTTTGTAGATTTCTTTGAGCGCCTAGCCTGAGCCAGGCCCTGTTCTAGAGCTCGTGGAGGATCCAGGCTTTCTCTTTTGTCAGTTGTTACTATCTCCCCCTTTCCTTCCTTATTCTCAAGGACCGGCTGGACACTCGCTGTCTCTGAAGTTCTTCATAGTCTCCGGGGCATAAGTCGTCACGATCCCTTCTTTCTCTTCTCCCATCCCTCTGTTTAAGCTCTTTTTTTAAAGTCACGTTTGTCCCAGGAAGGCTTGTAGGAGGACCCCGGGAACTGTTGGCTTCCTGAGTGTGGGGCCTAGATGGGCTTGATTTGAGCACCCCACCCCACCCCGTGTGCCTGCTCCCCCACATGCTGTAAGGTGCCCCTCACCAGCCCCCTGCCATGTCCCTGGTACTGCCGAGCACACTGAGGTCAGTGGCAGCAGCTGGTGCTCTGGGCGCTCCAGCCAGCATCTGGCTTTGCTCAGCCTTCCCACAGGAGTCAGATTTTCTGGTCTGCATCTGGAGCTTGGCCATCTCCCTGGAGAGCATTGACTGGTTCCCTCTGGAGATGACCTGAATTCATAGCATCCCCAGCGGGCAGCGGCTACCTTCTCACAGCAGGGCAGGGACCAGGCAGCCTGGGAAGCCAAGAATTTAGCAAAAGGGCATAGTTGGCTTGTCTTTGTTCCTGGTGTAGCCTAGGGCATAGGTGCTGGCTCCCATTTCATTCAGTATCAGCTCCAGGGAGGAGAACAAGCCCCCACCCTAAGACAAGTCCCTGGAACTGTGCCCTAAATATGGGGATGATGGAGACCATGTACCAGGTGCTCAAGGCCATGGAGCCAGACTGCCTGGGTATAAATCATTCCCAGCTCCTTAACACCTCTGAGCCTCAGTTTCTCCATCTGTAATTTGGGGATGCTATTCCTATCCAGCAGGGCTTTGTGGGGATGAAATGAGACAACCCGTGCACAGGACTTAGCATGGTGCTTGGCACATAGTAGGTGCTCAGAAAACATCATTTGTATTAGCCTTATACCACAACAGGCGCTGGAGTGATACAAGGCTTGCTGGAAAGGTGCCAAGTTGGAAAAGTCCAGGGTCAGTGACCTGTAGGAGATAAAATCTGTGGGGCAAGGTGAATCTTGTCAATGAGACTTTCAGAGATGGCACCCATTCCAGTTGTCAGAGACTTACAAGTTGCAAGAAGCCCACAGGGGGGCCCTTGGGGACAGTGCTTCATCTTTCCGAGCCTTGGGTTCTTGATCTTGTACTGGGAATGAGGAAAGCCACCTGGCAAGACCTGCTATACAGTAGGTACTTAATAAATGGAGTCGCTGCTTTATTAGCTTCCCGTGGCCCTAGTCATAAAGAAGCCACCTACCAATGCAGTAGTCGGCTCAATCCCTGGGTTGGGAAGATCCCCTGGAGGAGGGCATGGCAACCCATTCCAGTATTCTTGCCTGGAGAATCCCATGGACAGAGGAGCCTGACAGGCTACAGTCCATGCGGTTGCACAGAGTTGGACAGGACTGAAGTGATTTAGCATGCCTGCATGCTGCTTTCGGAGAAGGCAATGGCAACCCACTCCAGTGCTCTTGCCTGGAAAATCCCATGGACGGAGCCTGGTAGGCCACAGACCATGGGGTCGCTAAGAGTCGGACATGACTGAGCGACTTCACTTTCACTTTTCACTTTCATGCATTGGAGAAGGAAATGGCAACCCACTCCAGTATTCTTCCCTGGAAAATCCCAGGGATGGGGGAGCCTGGTGGGCTGGCGTCTATGGGGTCACACAGAGTCGGACACGACTGAAGTGACTTAGCAGCAGCAGCAGCATGCTGTTTTATTAATAAGCCAGGTTGAATGGGTTGCAAATAATAAGATGTTTGTTAAGTATGGGGTTTGGTTGGTGTGGGCAGTACTGGAGGTGCCTTTCCATAGAGTGGGAGATGTGTGCATCCGGCCATGTATACACCGGGTACTCTTCTGCCTGTTGGGATATTGAGTCTTGGCCATGACTGAGCTTTCAGTTTGTTTTTCGTGGTGTACAGTCCATGTCTGGGCTCTGTGCTGAGCAGTGATGAGGGGAGTTAAATGGCTGGGGTTGGCGCAGAGAACCGTGGGTGAGCCCCAGAGTGAGAGGACGCGTGAGTGAGCCTTGAGCCTTGGGGAAGTCGTTGGACTTCGTCCCCTCACAGACGCAGGACTGCCAGGTCTGATGGCCATGGCTGAGCCTTCACCCAGCCCAGCCGCCCCCAGGGAGGGCCCTGCCTCCTACTGCAGGGTGCCCTGCCAGGGGTGCACTGGTGTTTCAGCTGCAAACAGCAGGTGCTTACAGGAAGGCGTTCAAATCAGAGGAGGGCTGCTTTATAAGGACACAAAGACAACCTCAAGAAGTGCAAGGCCAGCCACATGGGGTCTGGATGCTAACACTGGAGGCCTGGGACAGTGTCCTCTCTCCAGTCCCACCCCCTAAGAATTTCTGAGGATTCTCCCTAACTGCCCGTCTTGCTTTACTGCTCTGCCAGGGGGTCTGCTCTTGCGTGACTTTTTTCAATCCTCTGAGATGCCTGGGAGGCAGAGAATCTGCTTGGTCTCAGCCTCATCCATAGCTTGTGAGACCCTGGGTCAGGTGACTGTTCCATCTGCTGTGTCTGTCAGGGTAGGCAGGGTCCCTGATATATGGAGCTGCTGCCTTCCAGGGCTGTGGGAAAGCAGTTAAGTTAGGGAGACAGACTGATTGATCGTGTCCAGTACAGGTGTTCCTCCTGAGCTGGCACACCTGCAGGAACTGGAAACACACTTCCTCTCTAGCAGCCCTTACAGTCTTTGATTCCCTTTAAGCATTCACTGTTATATTGAGCCCCGAATGGATCTCACCGTAGCATCCACCCTAGGCCCATGTCCTACCATTTGAGGATCTTACGTGCTAAATCTGTTTCCTCGATACGCTGACCCCCCCTGACAGCCGCTATGGCCCATGAGCCAGTACACCTTCCTGCACCAGCTTTCTTTCTCTTAGCATCTTTTTTTTCCCAGCCAGAGGAGAGCAGATTGTGCTGGGGAAGTTGGAGAACGGGATGTCCTGCCTTGATCCGCCCAGCTGGACTTAACCTTCTAGTCTCCTCGTCTCCCACCAGGAGCCCTTTGTGAGCACAGAGAGAGCTGCTGGCTTCCCACACATCCGAGGAAAGAATCTTCCCCAGACCAAGATGTGTGTTCCTGGCTCTCCTGATGTTTAAGAAGACTCCTAAGGAGCCTGGGGATGTCAGGTGGGCCCCCATGGCAGCAGGCAAGGAGAGAGGGAACTAGGAACTCCATGCAATGCATTTAGAGCTGCTGGGGCTGGTAATATAGCCTCGGGCCAGGCCACAGGGCTATGGAATTAGGTCACAGTACTGCAGCCCACCCACTACCCGACTCCCCCACCCCCCTAGCCCCGGCACTGAGAGCTCTTAGGTCAGAAGGAAGAGACATCCAGGGACGAGTTCACGTCCTCCTTTTGGGGTCCATAAGCAGCGTCCACAGCCAAATAAACAGCACTCGCCTCTTGGCAAGGGGGTCCTCTGAATATGTGCATGCAACCAGGGGATACAGAAAGAGGAGGTTGGACAGAAAAACAATACATTCAATGCAGCCCCATTGAAATAGGAGATTGAATTTCTCTGCCTAGAAATGTTTAACTTGAGTCAGCCACCTACCTCCCTTTCCAAACCAGACCAGCCTGGGTTGGAGGTCTGGTTTTTCTCCCCACCCCCCAGCTTCCCCCGTTCGAGCTTTTTGCAGGTGTGCGTGCAGAGCAAATGTTAATTTGAAAGGAGATTTATAGCTTTCTCCGGAGATCGGGAGCAGGAACCATTTCCTGGGCAGTGGGGTTATTGTGGGTTAATTTTCATGATTACTGAAGGGATCTTAGCGGAAGACTCTTGGGCCCTGCCTGCCTGTGGTCTCTGCTGAAATCTGTGCTGTCAGCTCACCTGGAGAAGGGCCAGAGGGCTGTTGTTCCCTTGTCCCCTTCCTCCTGAGCTTGGGCCTTGTTGTCCGGGGTCTCCTGGATGAAGAGCAACAGAGTGTGCATGGGGGTTCACTGCGGATTCCTGGAATGTCCGCAGCTATGTGCCCTCCGCCACTGGGGAAGGAGTTACTGGGCTGGTGAGCCGCCTGCAGTTCCCCAAGGGATGTGGTAGCAAGCCCACAGCGTGCAGGGCTTTTTCTTGTTACAAGTTCAGTCACAATACTAACACCTGCTCCTGGTTAGGATACTTGCTTCTTCAGTTGGCTTATTTTCAGCTGCTTTGCTCAACTGTAGAAGCAGTTTTGACGCATCTACGAAGTGTGATGTGTGTGTGTTGTTTTGTGTACACTCCCCAGCCCTCCAGGCCCGTGCACCCACACACTCAGTCGTGTCTGACTCTTTGGAACCCCATGGACTCTAGTCATTTCCTTCTCTAGGGGATCTTCCCCACCCAGGGATTGAACCTGCATCTCTTGTGTCTCCTGCATTGGCAGTCGGATTCTTTACCCACTGAGCTACCTGGGAAGTTACACATATCTCTTCTCTTTCCCCTTGAGCAGCCTCAGTGATCCAGACTGTTTCAGATGCATCAGGAATGATGTGCATGAAAGGCCGGATGTTCCAGGGTTGCAGTTTATGGACGGGGGAGGAGGAAGAGGAACAATCTAGGAGTTCTCACCAGAGTAGGGCAGGAGGAGGCTGGCTTGTGAGAATAAATACATTTGACTCTTGAACAAGATGGGTTTGAACTGCTTAGGTCCACTTATACATGGATTATTAGAATAGTAAATACTACACTATTACACCATCTTCAGATAGTGGGATCTAACAAGACTCTGAGGGCTGACTGTAAGTTGCATGCAGATTTTCGGTTGTGTGGAAGGTAGGCACCCTAACCCCAAGGTGTTCAAGGGTCAGCTGTCTATGGGCTTCCCAGGTGGCACTAGTGGGAAAAAACCTGTCTTTCAGTGCAGGAGACGTTAAGAGTCGTGGGTTCAGTCCCTGGGTTCTGACGATCCCCTGGAGATGGGCATGGTAACCCACTCCAGTATTCTTGCCTGGAGAATCCCATGGACAGAGGAGCCTGGCAAGCTACAGTCCATGGGGTTGCAGAGAGTCAGACACGACTGACTGAAGCGATTTCGCTCGCGTGCACGCAGCTATATATAGACCAACGAAACATCTTTGACCTGCTCAGAACCATTCACCTCCAGTTCCTCTCTTTCTCATTCTGTTTGTTCCTTCATTCAAGTCAGACACTTGGATTCCGCTGCAGGCGAACCTAGAACCTGCTCTTCTTTCACTGGAGTCGTTTTCCCTTGGGGTGGGGGGAGGGCTGTGGAAGAGAGAGACTTCAAAGGAGAAAGCACCTCTGGCCAGAAAATCGTGGTCCTGGGGAGTTTCAGCCTGATGTAAGGCTTCCCTTGCCCCCAGCTCAGGCCCTGTACTAACCTCAGCTCTCAGGACTGTACTTGGTGCTGAGACACATACTACATGGCTCCTGCCAGGAGCTTCCAGAAAGACCTGGAAGGATGCTGTTCTGTGCAAGAGATTTCCTAGTCTGGGTTGGCACGGTCATTTGTATTCCTCCAAGGAAGACAGCCTAGGCGCTGGTCACTGTGGGTGGAAACTCTGTATCGTCCCTCTGTCTTCTTACTTTTTTTTAAGATCGAGGGGCTGGGCCCACAGTTGTGGGTTTTGCTGAACTGGGGGTGAGCTGTGCATGCGTGCACCAGTGTGTGTGGGGCGGAGTGGGGGATGGTGAGCAGTGGGGTTTTTTCAATTTACATTTTTTGAATTCTTTTCTCCTCTGCTCTCCCAGGAGGCAGCGTGCGGAGTGGAGTAAGCATTTGACCTTTGCGAAATGTTGGTGGAGTGGGCCAGACAGAGGGGGAGATGTTTGGTGGCAAACTGGCGGCAGCTCAAAGCAGGAATTCAAGTTACATCTCTGCCTTTCTCAGCCCGTAAACAGGCAAAAGTGAGGGAGGGGGGCGGCTAGATAGAGGGGGCTTCCATGCCTCCAGATCAGCGTCTCGTGGGCACCACCTCAGCGAGCAGCCTGAGCTGCTGGAGCCCCACTCTGGAGACTGCTCAGCAAGAAATGTTCTACCCAGCAGGTTTGGGTCAGGAGTTTCCAGGAGAAGCCCCTGGGGATCCAAGGACAAGGCTGTTGGACAGAGGGTGCAAAGGGGCTCTCAGGGCAGAAGAATGTGGCTTCTGGAAGATGGAGGGGCAGAGTGAAGAACTGACTTGCACAGAGCACTCAGACTGTGCCAAGCACTGTTCCTATATGTGTATAGTCCGTGTGTCTATATGGACTGTATGTGTGTAATCGCTCATGTCATCCTCACAGCAGCCCATAAGATGGGTAGTTATTGCCCCATTTTACAGGTAAGGGAACTGAGGCAGAAAGAGGTGAGTAAGTGTCTGCGACTCAAATTCAGGTCAACTTGCCTCTGAGGTGTTTCTGGTCACTCAGCTCAGGTACTTAGTGAGAGTCTGTCAAAGCTAGAGGTCAGGTGTGCAGCTTCTGAGTTCAGGCGGCGTTTTCTTACGCGGGGAGAAGTTCCGTGCACAGACGTAGTAACTCAGGGACTTGGGTTTACCCTCCTCATCCCACTCCTCTCCCCCCACCCCACCACCAAAACAAATATCACTTATTTTTCTGCGTCTCGATTATACATTTGGTTCATAGACCACACTGCTGAAATGCCCGGGTTAAATAAGGTTATTTAAATCCCGAAAGTTGCAGCACAGTGGGAGAAGGGACACAGCTGCGGGCCTCCGTTGGTCCGAGGTGGCACCAGTGGTAAAGAACTGCCTGCCGATGCAGGAGACATAAGAAACGCAAGTTCAATCCCTGGGTCGGAAAGATCCCATGGAGGAGGGCGTGGCAACCCACTCCAGTGTTCTTGCCTGGAGGATGCCATGGACAGAGGAGCCTGGTGGGCTACAGTCCATGGGGTTGCAGAGAGTCAGTCACGACTGAGGCGACTTAGAACTTGATGCCTCAGAATCGGTGACTGCAAAGGCCTCTGGAGATGGGATGGACTGGGGGTGCTCCAGGCTTTTGAACAGATTGGGGAACTAGGAGGATGGTGGAATGGACCACAGTCCAGAGAGGCAGGGCTGTACCCAGCCATCTGCATGCGTGGAGTAGGAGGATGTCAGGAGGAAGACCAAGGTGGGAGAAGTGGGCCCAGGCCTCATGCATCAGAATCCCTGGGTGAGCTGACCAAGTGGAGAAGCCATTCCTTGGGCCTTGGTTGACTGCCCCTTAATGAGGACAGTAAAACCCACCATTGTAATCTTCCCAGGGATTTGGGTGAGAGCACTGTGAATAAAAAGTGAAAAGTACTGTACTCAGCTTAACAGTATCAGCCCGAGTGCAGGCAGCCTCTGAATGTGAAGATGCTTTTGCTCCAGCCTGGGCAGAAGGCCTCCAGCCGGCCTTGCTAGCTGGTGTACATCCTGTATTTCCATTTGAGCTCTGTTTGTTAGGATTTGGGGTTGGGGGGCCCCCAGGCAAGTGGAAGAAGAGCATTCTGGGAAGAAGCATCTCAGGGGAGCCAGCCAGCCCTGGTTTCGGCGCTTTCGTCTCCTCGTCTGTAATGTGGGCATCACATTACCCTCCGAGGTGTGCCTGGCATGTGGAGCTTCCTCTGTTCCTGGGTTGCTGAGCACGGTCCCTGGCCTTCCAAATACAGGTTGTTGAAGATATAGTCATGCCAGAGACCAAGCAGGGTTTCCTGTGAACCAGCCCACGTGTCCCGGGTCTGCTCTTTCTCAGCCCAAGGTAATTTTTCAATTAACTTGATTGGCTGGAAACCGGGGCGCCCTTGGAGTGTGGGAAAGCATCCCAGGCCGGAAGGGCCCTCCCCTCTGCCCCCCGTTGGCTTGGGGCTTGACTTCCAGCGGGAGGATCCAATTTCACATCAGGACACCAGGACGTGATCCCAGTGCCCCTCTGAAAAATCCCAGATGGCGCCTTCTGGAAGCCCCTGTGGGCTCCACACTGGCGGCCGGCCTGTCCTCCTCCCCTGCCCCCGCCCAGGCTCCCTGACCCGGGCTCCGGTGGTGAGAGCCTCGGGAGGTTTCATTACTGACTTTATTGCTAAACAATTTCAAAAGGCGGCCCTGCTAGTTTTCATAAGTGAAACATTTAAAGTATGCAAAGCATATTTTATTTCTTCCTGGAGCAGCTGCTCAGTTGGGCTGGAGAATAATCAGGAGCAAGTTACAGGGATCAGTGTACCACCCTGCAGCTCACAGGCTCCACAGCCTTAGGCACCTCCCACTGCAGGAGCCCAAGATGCCCTCTTCCTTCCCTGCCCCCTCCAGGGGGTGAGGCATCCTCCTGATTGCATCAGAATTGGCTGCCAGCTTTGGCTGAGGGCTCACTCCGTGCCAGGCTCATCTTGGACCTATTTATCTGTTGCCCATAGGCTGTCAGTGCAACCCTGGGAGACAGATACCATTGTTACCTTCATTCCCCATATGAGGACACAGAAGTGACCTGCTGGGGTCCAACAGCTAGTCAAGAACTAAGCCAGGGTGTGACCCAGGTAGCCGGTTCCAGGACTGCAGCTCTGAACCATCGTTGTTGCAATTTTATAGGTGAGGAACTTGAAGGACATAGAGGTCAAGTCATAGTGGGAGATGCCCGTTCTTAGTTTACCTTTTGAAGCACCATTTGAGACAGTGGGCCTTCCAGGTTTGCCGTTTGTCTGGGCTGCAGCCTGGATCTGGTTTAAATTCTTCTGAAAGCCCAGATCTGGTTGAGATACGGATCTTGGGAATTTGAAGATTCGGGAATTTCAGACTCGGCCGCCCTCATGTGCTGGCGTCGTTAGGAGAGCCCTGGCTGGGCCCTGGTCGCCCACTTCTCTGTAATTATTTACATCTGCGGGGGCCTGCGGCTTGCTGCACATGTATTTAACCCCTGAGTTGATTGATGCCTAAGAAACACTGAGCAGAGCGTTTCAGGCAGAGTGTTTCCAGTTTGCTTCCACATTGTAGTAGCCAGTGGCCTAGCAGTCAAGGCAGTAGATTCCAGACACCATCCTTTGGGCCTCTGTTTAAAGTAGAAAGTGTTAGTTGCTCAGTCATGTCCGACTCTTTGCGACCCCAGAGCCCACCAGGCTCCTCTGTCCATGGGATTTCCCAAGCAAGAATACTGGAGTGGGTTGCCATTCCCACCTGCAGGGGATCGGGATCAAACCCAGCATCTCCTGCACTGCAGGCAGATTCTTTTCTGTCTGAACCACCAGAGACTCAGTTTGACTATCTATAAAATGGGGATATATGAGACTTCCCTGATGGTCCAGTGGTTAAGACTCTGTCCTTCCACTGCAGGGGGCAAGGGTTTGATCCCTGGTTGGGGAACTAAGATCCTCCTTGCCACACAGTGTGGCCAAAAAAAAAAAAAAAAAAATTAAAATGGGGATATAAATGTCTTCCTTCCCCCGGGCTTCTTAGGAAGGGAGCTGTCCTGCTGGGAACTAGGCCAGGGAGAACCCGCTCTCTGATCAGTGGGCCAGCAGCTTCGGTCTGCTCTGTGTCTTCTGGTAACGGGTGGAGAAGGAAACAGATGCAGGTGTTCTGCTGCTGACTCAGACTCGGGTGGGAAAGAAGGCCAGGGCTGGGTTCTCCCTGCAGTGGCGAGGCCTCGGTCAAGTTGCTTCCTCCTGGTTGGTCATGAGCTTTGTGCTTGACGCGTGGATGGGCCACGTCATGTGTTGGTGGGTGTAACCATGCAGGGCCTTCTTTCTTTTTCCTCCTTGTGTTTTGGTAATTTTTTTCCCCTAGAGGGTGGATGCTGAAGCTGAAGCTCCAATGCTTTGGCCACCTGATGTGAAGAGCCCACTCATTGGAAAAAAACCTGATGCTGGGGAAGATTGAGGGCAGGAGGAGAAGGGGGCAGCAGAGGATGAGATGGTTGGATGGCATCACTGACTCAATAGACGTAAGTTTGAGCAAACTTAGGGAAATGGTTAGGGACAGGGAAGCCTGGCATGCTGCAGTCCATGGGGTCACAGAGAGACAGACGCAGCTTAGCAACCAAACAACAATGACAAGGGTGGAGAAGAGGGAGGCAGGATGGGAGGAGGGAGTCACATATGGGTGGAGAGGGAGATGGGCAGTGCCACCCAGTGGCCTCTGTCCCTCTCCTGGATCCGTTCCTTTATGAACCAAGCCTTGGGGAGGGGAGAAACCTGTGGTGAGAGCAAATGCTGGGGGACCCAGCTGATTTTGCCAAAGTTTGTAAAAAAGGCCCAGTTCCAGTTCTGTCCCACTCTTTGACCTGGCATTTATTAATAGTTTGAGAAATATGCACAGCATGGCATTTAGGGCTGGGAGGGCTGGGAGCCTAATCCAGTTAAGAACATGAGCTTTGCAATCAAACAGACTTGGGATCTGAGTTGGGATCCACCATGCCACCTGGACCAGCCCTGTTACCTTAAACAAGGCTGTCCACCTGTCCTGGCCTCCATCTCTCCCTCTCCGTTTACACGTGTGCAAAAAGGAGAGGATGTAGCACTGTTCCCACTGAGAGAATTGCTTGGTCCGAGGCTTAGAGCCAGGCACATAGTCAGCACCTGAAGGGGACCTAGAGCCTCACGCCAAGGAAGGCTGAGGGGTTAGTGCTCACAGACCTCACCAGGTGGGAGAAGAGGAGAAAGGCTGATTTGGGCAGGAGAAGTCTAGAAATGGACTCAAGGCAGAACTTGAAAGTTTGTGCCTTCCAGGATTTCAACCCAGGGGGACTGGTCACTGCTGTCAAAGAAAAGCTAGAATCACGTGGGGGTAGGTGCTCACTGGTTTTGTGGAAGAGGATTCCATTGTCCGTTTTGTTCGTCTGGTTTCTGAAAGAGTGATATAACTTTGAGTGCTTAGCACATAGAAGGTGGCCTTAGGTTTGTGGGTTGCTGGGCACCCAGAAAGTGGTTACTGACAGAAGTAGTTTATCAGAGTTATCTTACAGTTGCAAGGGATAGAAAATGCAAGTCAAACTGGCTTAAGAAAGTATTGGCCCACATAACTGAAAAGTTCAGGAGTAGATTCTGGCTTCAGGTGTGGTGTGATCCAGGACACGGATATTATCTGGATCCAGTCTTTGTCTTATTGGTGCTCCCTTCTTGGCCACCAGCACCTCCAGGCTCCATCCTCTCATCCATAATTAAAAAGAGCATCTCCCAGTCCAGATACCGACTGATTGGACTGACCTGTGTCATGTGCTTCCCCTTCTAAACCAATCACAGTGGCCAGGACAACTCAGCTGTCTTATTGGTCAGCTTGGGTCTTATCTCCACCTTTGAACCGCATTCCCATGACTCCTACCCAGCAAGTGGATAGGAGTGGGCTCCTTAAGGGCCCCAAGGAGGCCTGGAGACCTGGCTTTGGAACAAGGTAATCACTGCTGCTGCAGACCATCAGGGACTCAGCATTTAGGTGTTAGGAAAGGGCTTGCCTTTCCACCCCCAGACAGATGCTGTATTTGGGCAATCTGTATTCATTCTGAAGCTAGAATCACCTGCTGAGTGGCTGTTGCAGACCCCCGAGGACTCTGAGGCTCCTACTGGCTGTCAGTGCTTGGCAACATCAAGCCACATGTCCAGAAAGTCTGCCAGAGACTGTTCTTTCTGGGTTTCAAGAGCAGTGGACACAGGAAGCAAAGATCAGGCCAGGCCGCCTGCAGGCCCATGTTCTGCAGCACAGATCCTCGGGTTTGGTTGTGCCTGAGAATGAGGAAGCCATGTTCTGGAGGTTTGTGATTCCTTCAATTCCCCCAGGGCATCTCTGCTTTAGAACCTGTGACCGTCATCGTTCCAGGGCTGGTGCCTAGCACATGACTGGTGCTGAGTTGGTGCTTGGTGAGGGATGGTCGAAGGCTTCCCTGGTGGCTCAGTGGTATCTGCCTGCAATGCAGACAGATCTGAGTTTGATCCCTGGATCAGGAATATCCCCTGGAGAAGGGCATGGCAACCCACTCCAGTATTCTTGCCTGGAAAATTCCAGGGACACAGGAGTCTGGCAGGATACAGTTCATGGGGTCAAAGAGTCAGACAAACTGAGCAACTTAGCACACACACACGCATGAGGTACGGTCGAAGGAAGCAAATCCCTTCCCTGGAGAGAATCAGATTCCTGGGGTGCGGAGCTGGATGGGCACAGCTCTTCCTGAGAAACAGGGGCTTCCCCCACTCAAGATTGTGGAAGAGGATTAGCCTGGCAGTCAGGAGCCAAGGATGGTGTGGCCGGAAGGTGTGTTTATGCACCAGCAGCTGCACTGAAACAGCTCTGCAGGAAAGACAGATTAAACAGTGCCTCAAAGAACATACAGTTACTGTGAAATATGAGAAAAAGACAAAGGCTGCATCACCTGGTACTTGCCAGGCCCACCCCACCCACTTGTAATAAAAATTACCAGGTGGTTCTCCCGGGCCCTGGAGCAGCCTTGGGATTAATAGTTGAGAAGCGGCTGGGAGGTTTTTGAGAATCTCCTCTTGTTTGGTGAGTGCTGTATTGTGTCCCATCACCCCCAAAGCTTTAAGTGTCGGGATCACATAACAGAGACAGACAGAACCTGGAAATCTCTAGCAAAGCATGGTTCCAGCTTTTGTCTGCCTGCCACTTGCCCTGTTCCTGGTTTCTTGGGTCTGTCTCATGTGCAGGGGGCAGGAGGGGAGGGACGGAAGAGTAGGCATGATGAACAGAGGTGGTCCAAGAGGGCTGTTTTCAGCTCACTATACAAAAACCAGGCAGGAGGGGAGCCCAGGCTGGGTCTGCGAGGACCAATCAAGCAAAAGGAAGTGATTTCAAGTCTCTTCTTAGTCCTGGAGGCCCAGCCTTCAGGCTGCTCTTCCCAGATTTCTCTCTCCACAGACCATTACGTTCAAGTCCCACCTGACTCAGTGTCCCTGTGGAATTCCGGTAATTTACAGAGCTCTGAGGAACCTTTGAGGCTGAGTCTAGAACTGAGGGCCACATTGCTTCTGTTGCCTCTGCTGACCTGACTGAATCCAGGATTCCTGGCCCCACTTAGCTTTAGGGTCAGCTTGGCCAAGAGGTTCTGTGACCTCAGGCCTTCCAGTCTCGGGGAAGGATGCAAACAGTGGTGTCTATCCAGGAGGGTTTGAGGGCTCCCTGTTAACCACAGCAGGCCCTTAGAGGAAACATACGCTTTGCCGGCCTTGGGGAGAGCTTGCAGACTGGCACCCGGACCCAGAGGAGAAGGGGTAGAATATAACTCAGGGGTGACTGGAAAAGGCTCTGCAGCCAGACCTTCTGAGTTTAACCACGTTTTCTCCCTGCCTTGGTTACTTCTGTAAAATGGGTATATCCCCTTGTGTTACTGTGAGAATCAAGAATTAATGGTGCGAGGACTTAGAGGTGTTTTGGCATGCATGAGAGGAGAGGCTCACTGTGATGATGATGATGATGCTTGAATTCAAGAACAGAGGGACTGCACTGTGGGAATACAGCTGACCTCTTTCTCGTCATGTGCTCCCGCCACATAAAGGCAGAACCGAGGAGGTGCCCTTAGACCACTGGCGAAGACCCTTACCCTCTCTGCCTGGGCAGTGCGTTCTGCCAGCAACCCCCTCTCTGGCTCTTTCTTTTCAAGACTCCCCTCTGCCATCAGGCACTGGATTCTTGGGACCCGAATACATGTGGTCCTGTTTAGCCTTGGGGCCTGGGAACCCATTTCTCATGGGGATTTGATATGAATCATTGTGCCTCAGTCTTGACATTTAAACACTCCAAGAACAACCTGATTCCTAATTTTTTTAATATTTGTCTGTGCTAGGTCTTAGTTGTGGCATGCAGGATCCTTTTTAATTGTAGCGTGCAGAATCTTCAGTCGCAGCGCTCGAACCCTTAGTTGCAGCTTGTGGGATCTAGTTCCCTGACTAGGGATCCCACCTGGAGCCCCCTGCCCTGGGAGGTGCAGAGTCTTAGCCACTGGACTACCAGGGAGGTCCCTGATTCCTAATTTTTGGAACAAAAGTCATCCTAATGTTCTGAGATCACTTCCTGGGCCAGATTTGGCAGTGATGACAATAATGGCAGTCATGGCGACAGTGGTGCCTTTTGAACACTCACAGCCTGCCGAGCGCTGCTGGACCAACCCATGGTGGGGGGCTCATGACCCCCAGGCTGACCTGGGCTCCATCCCACAGCCCTCAGTGTCTCTGAACTCGGGCGGGGTCACCGCAGCCCTGCGTAGGTGCTATGAGGATCCGGTGAGATGAAGCCTGTAATCCAGTGAGCGGCATCCTGCACAGTCAGAGTCTGAGAATGTGGCAGTGCCATCAACCCCTGTCTCTGCCAGAGAGGGTGTTTGGACTGGGAGAGAACTGTGGCGTCGTTAAGCAGAGCATCGTGCCATCCAGAGTGACCTCCAGCCAGCCAGGGCCAGCGGGGCATGGTTCTCAGGGCATCCAATTTCTCTCCCACAGAGCAGGTGTAGCTCAAGTGAATGGAGGTAGTCCACCGAGCCTGGGGCTGGATTCAAGTTCCCCTTCCGCTGAGCCCTGCTAGGGGTCAGGGGGATGCTGGGCCCGGTACCTGGATTGGGGAGGAGGATCTATAAAAGTCAGTTAATGGAAAACCTGAACTATGTTACTGACTCTCCCCTCACCCCCACCCCCGCTTTTTTTTTGGTGGTATAATTCCCTACAGCAAAGTAAACAGGTCTTAAGGGTACAGTTGGAGCTTGGTGAGTTTTGACAGATGTGTGTGTGTGTCTGTGGTAGTTTTTCAAGGTGTCCATCTATGACGAGCAGCCAGGGACTGTCACTCCAGCCTAGGCTCCACTTGGAGCCCCTCCATGTTCTGGCTCCTGCCCTCCCCCTGCAGACAGGGTGACTCAGCCTTCTCTGCCATTTAAGCCACCCCTCCCATGCTGGGAGGCCCACAGGTCAGGGCTCTGAGGTCAGTGAGGCCAAGGCCTTTCCTCAGAACATTGGGGAGATTTGCCCTTTTCTATAATAATGGTCTTAATGAGTGACATGTGACCCCCATTTAGAACCTTCCGGAATGTTCCCACTTAGATGATTGCTTTAATGTTTACCACAGGCTTGGGAGACTGGTCTTGGCTCCATTTTCAGATAAACTCGGAGGTCACTTGTCCTAAGGTCAAATAGCCAGGAAGCTGGGGAGCTGGGACTGGACCCCGGGGGCTGACCCAGACGTGCCTGGCCCACGTTCGCCTTGCACCGTGCTCGGCGCGGGCCTGCCAGGAGCCCAGTGCTGGGCTGGAGCTGGGCGTTGGGTGTCATCAGGGCCCCTGCTGCCTCCGTGGCCACGTCCTTAAGGAGCTACATGGGGACTGTGCCCCTGGGGAGGGTGGTGCACGGAGTGGTGGCTCTCTGTGACGCCCAGCTCCACGTAGGAAACAAGAGTGAGCCCATACCTGCTGGTGGGGTGTGGGGGGGGGCAACCCTGCCTTGCCTGCCATCTACCAGGGTGAGCACACAGCACTGTAGGGTTCCCTCTGTGTCACCCACGGACACTGTTGCCCTCTCCTCCTGCAAGACAGTATAGTGTGGGCAGGTGCTAAAGCTAGACCACTGGCTTCTACCCCTGACTCTGCCTTTTACTCCAAATGACATTGGTCAAGTCACCTAAATCCCGTGCCTCAACTTCCCCATCTGTTGAATGGGATGATCCTACTTTATGAGGTTATTGTGAGAATTCACTAGTATCTGTTAGGCATGTGACATACTTAAAACAGAGCCTGGAGCACATACCTTGCGCTCTAGAAATGTTAGTAAAGAAGTCATTGTCATTGACACAGTAATTACAGTATTATTGCTGTTTGGACCTCTGGCTTGGGAAGGACAGACTCACAAACCTCTCGAATGGAGACAGCTCAGAGGACTCTTGGATGGTGCCCTACAGTCAAGGAAAATAAGCTTTTTTTCCTTTCTCTTGTTTCTCTCTCGTCCCAACCTGATGAGCTCACAAAAATTAAGCCAGGAAAGGACTTGGGGCTCTTCCCTGGGGCCAGGAGTGGCGGTTGGCTCCGGGAAACTGGTAGATCAGCAGGGAAATCAAAGGCTCTCCAACGCCAGGTGGCCCTGCCCAGCTGGTGCTGCTGCAGGTCTCCACACAGGTGCAGGGCTGAGCTATGCTCGCCAGGCCCAGGCTCTCTTCCCTTAGCATCTTTTTGTGCCCTCTGTGCATGTTACCTCCTTGTTACAATGTGGCTGCTGCAGTTCTGACCACAAATCTACTCTCCAGGCAAGAAGGCAGGGAGGAGACAAAGCCTTTTTTCTTTTATTAAAAAAAATTTTTTTGTCATATTGTTGCTTTGCAATGTTGTGTTTATACTGTACAGCAAAGTGAATCAGTTATACTTATACATATGTTCCCTCTTTTTTGCATTTCCTTCCCATTTGTTGTTGTTTGGTCACTAAGTCAAGTCTGGCTCTTGTGAGACCCCGTGGACTGTAGCCTACCAGGCTCCTCGGTACTTGGGATTCTCCAGGCAAGAATACTGGAGTCGGTTGCCATTTCTTTCTCCAGGGGATCTTCCCAACCCAGCGATGGAAACTGTGCCTCCTGCATTGCAGGCAGATTCTTTACCATTGAGCAAAGTCCTTTTTTCTTAAAGGGCAGTCTCAGGGACTATCTCCTATATCTCATCAGCCAGACTGAGTCACACAGACAATTCTAGCTGCAAGGGAGGCCAAGAAATGGCATTTTTAAAATGCAGAACACTCACTGCTCTCACAAACAAAAGATGTGCTAGGGAGGCACAGGGTCTCCCCAGCTCCCTTCGCCACCTGATAAGTATGCCACACCCCCTTGCCCTTGAGAAGAAGGCCCTGGAGGCTTCTGCTGTGTGGCCTGCCTGCTGGTAAGGCCACCCCTGAGGGCAGCACCATTGGTGACTGGCGGCTTCCCGGAGGAGGGCGGCAGGGGAAGAGCCATCTCCCAGGCAACACTTACTTCCGGCTTCCTTGGCCAAGAACATTGCTGTGTCTGTGGCTTCCTGGGCACCAGGCCCTTTCACCACCAGGCTTCCCTGGTAGCTTAGACAGTAAAGAATATGCCTGCAATGCAGGAGACCAAGGTTTGACCCCTGGATCGGGAAGATCCCCTGGAGGAGGGCATGGCAACCCACTCCAGTTTCTTGCCTGGAGAATCTCATGGACAGAGGAGTCTGGTGGACTACAGTCCATGGGGTTAAGAAGAGTTGGACACAACTAAGCGACTAACACACACACACCTTTCACCACCATTCGCCCGCTGCCCTACGATCCGAGGGTGCGTGGTTTCCCAGTGACAGGCAGAAAGGTACACAGTCGGTCTTTGCTGTTTGTGTCCCTCCGCAAAGGCTAGAACAGTTTCTGCAGGAATGTGGCTCCTTCCCCAGCTTTCGGCACAAGGCTCCCTCCTGTCCGTGAGTCTGCAGCCAGCTCTGTGCCAGATGCCTCACAAACCCCACTTCTTCCCTTCCCTGCTTCATGCCCCTGGACGACCAGTGACCCCGGAGCTCCGCATCCTGAAGGGGCGACTCTGTGCTCTTCACATGAGGTGAGCACAGCTGAGGAACTGAGTAGGTTGTGACTAATTTACATGTAAGTAGCCACGTGTGTCTCATTGAGCAGAGCAGCCGTGAGCCAGAGCAGGGACCCCTGCCCTGCGAAGGGGAGGAGTGCAGCATTCCTCTAGATTCATGAAGAGTGCATTCTTCTAAGGGCACTGATACTAGATGTCAGGCGAGTGTAATCTCGGTTCTGTCGGGTCTCAACAAAAATTTGAAGCAACGGACATAAAGCCCTCAGCACGTCACAGCTCTTAGACAGACCATGTTATAGCTTTCTGTTCTAAACAGACCATGTTATAGCTCTTAGATCAGTGTTACAGCTCCGTGTTACAGCTCAGTTTTATTTAGAAAATAGCAGGAAAATACATCCTCGAGGCGTGAGGGCATGCCGACCCAAAGACGAAGAGAAGAGAGAGCCCCGGCCCTTTGGCTCCTCTTTTTATGTTTTTTCCTCCTCCCTAGGCCTGCGCTATGCAAATTGGGCTAGCCAGGAGTGCTGTTAGTTCTACCTGAGGTCCTCACGCCGGTCCTCGGACCTTCCTTTGACCTTCCTTTGTTCTATTTTCATGGGCTTTTCCCATCCTTGTCTTTTAGCCACTGCCATTTTGGACTCCTGTTTCCTGTTCTAACTACCTAACATTATGAAGGCCCAAAGAGGGACAGTGACTCGTCCTAGGTCACACAGCGAGGTAGCTGTCCTTCTGAGGCAGAAACCCAAATCTTCCAACTCTCACTTCTTCATTGCTCCTGGGGGATGAGTTCACTCCCCTCTGTGCAGAGGGGAAGGGGAGTTGAGAGCACACACAGTTCTCATCGTGTGCACGTTTAAGTATATCACACGTTCCTATCATTCCGTTTCACGGTTGAGGCCACTGAGGCCCAGGGAGGGGCGTGCATGCATGCTAAGTCCCTTCAGTTGTATCTGACTCTTTGCTACCCCATGGACTGAAGTCCACCAAGCTCCTCTGTCCATGGGATTCTCCAGGCAAGAATGCTGGAGTGGGTTGCCACGCTCTCCTCCAGGGGATCATCCCAGCCCAGGGATCACACCTGAACCTCTTGCAGTCAGGTTCTTTACCGCTAGCACCGCCTGGGAAGCCCTCAGGGAGGGGAAGTGCCTGCAGATGGTCCCAGAGCAGGTAAATGGGCTTCAGTCTTGTGAGGTTCTCTGTGATTGCAGTCCCAGACCTGTCACCCCTGTTTGCCCCTGAAAGGGTCCAGGTGGTGCAAGATCTAGTCTAGAGGGGGGCAGGGGCAGTTCCTAAGCTTGGACAAGCCTCTCTCTTTCTGTGGAGTTGTTTTTCCAGCCTGGTCTCCTGAGACTTGGCTCCTGCAAGAGCCACACCTGGTTCCCGCCCTCCTGCTTGTTCAGAACCTGACTCCAGGGGCGGGGCCTAGGTGTCCAGTATACCTATTAGCAACCTGAGCACAGGAAAAAAAAATCCACCTTTGCCACTGTTAGCTCAGGAGAGGGACACGCAGCCCCATCTTGCCCTCATCCAAGTAGCGGTGGAGGGAGGGCAGAGAAGGCTGTGCCAGGCTGCTCTGTGCCTTCACCTCCTTCCTCCCAGGCCATCATCCAGTACAGCCCTTTCTCATGATGGCCCCGTTTCATTGTGACGGAAGTAGGGTTGCTGGATAAAACACAGCACGCCCGGTTACATTTGAATTTTAGATAAACATCGAATCAATTTTCAGCATAAGTATGTCCCGTGTAATATTTAGGATACACTTATATTAAAAATTATTTGTTATTTAAAATTCAAATTTAACTGTGCATCTGGGCTTTTTTGGTTCGTTTTGCTTCACTTTGTTTTGTTTTGCTCAATCTGGCAACCCTACAGGGGTGACATTGTGCCCACACAGTGTACATGGCAACTGAGAGTCAGAGAAATCACAGAGCTTGCTCAGGGTCACAACAAGGCCCTGGTCAGGCCTGGATTTGAAGCCAGGTCTCTTGGAATCCTCTGCGGTCTGCATAGATAGCAAACAACCTCAGTGGCTTCCTCTGGGCAGTTTGAGAAAGCCCTAAAATAAAATAAAAAACAGTTCTGGCTTCTACTTGCCTGGTAATGTAAATATAAATGGGGTACTTAGCAGTCACTCACACCCCACTGTGAAATAGACATTTGGTGACTGTTGAGTGGAAACAGTCCCTGGCAGCTGTGACTGGGGAGAATTGATGAAGGAAAGTGTCTTGGCCTATTTGGGTTGCTATAACAAAAATACCGGATGGCTTATAAGCCACAGAAGTGTGTGTCTCACAGTTCTGGAGGCTGGAAGTCCAAGACCAGGCACTGGTAAATTCCATGTCTGGTAAGGACCCTCTTGGTGATTCATAGCTGTCTTTTTTGCTTCATCTTCACCTGGTAGACAGGTCACTAATCCCATTTATGATGGCTCCACCCTTGTGATCTGATCAGTTGTCTTCACATACTGTCATCACCTGGGGATTAAGTTTCACACGTGATTTTTTTTTTTTTTTTTTTGGCTGCACTGGGTCTTCAATGCAGCATCCAAGATCTTCAATCTTTATTTGCCGGCTGCAAACTCTTAGTGGTGGCATACTAACTCTTAGTTTCAGCATGTGAGATCTAGTTCCCCAACCAGGGATAGAACCTGGGCCACCTGCATTAGGAGCGTGGAGTCTTAGCCACTGGGCCATCAGGGAAGTCTCTCACATATGAATTTTGAACACAAATATTCAGTCTATGGCAGAAAGTGAGAATGAAAGTTCCAGAGTCTTGAGTACTGCTGGAGATGGCGAGCCAGGGCTTGGGGCACAGTGTGTGGTTGGGGTTAACATCTTTTATAATCTGACCCTGGCCTACCCTTTCCTCCTGTTCTTCCTCACCTGTAACTGTTCACTGGTTACCCAGGGACCTCTGGCTTCCCAGCACTTCTCAGGCTGTTCCCTCTGCTCACTGCCCTCCTCCCCAGTCTTCCACGACCTATTTCAAATATTCTGTGCCCCAAGCAGGTACTGCCATTGCTTTGTGTTATAATTACTTGTGTTGCTGCTTCTACTCGCTGGAGACTTTTTGAGGCTGAGGGTGTTCCCTTCTTTTTGAACACCAGGCAGTCCTGCAGTATAGACAGCTTGCAAGTGTTTGCCTAGAATAAGAGCAGGGGAGGGACCCCCAATGCAAACTTCCTACTTTGTAGGTTTTCTAAGAGACTTGGACATTCGCCAGCCTGCACTTGAGTCTGTTCGTGTGAGAGCAATCAGGAACTCCTCCGCAGATAGCCTGCCTCCCTGGGATGCAGGTTTGGGTTCCTTTAGCCCATCTGGGGTCTAGGAGCACCAGCCTGAGGGTAGGACCTGTCTGTGACATTCACCCAGGGGTCCCCAGGGCCTGCAGGAGCAACTGGCTTGGAGTAGGTGCCCGTGAACTCTTGCTGGGTGGATGGATGGGTGGATGGATGGGTGGGGGGATTGTCTGATTGTCGTGTGTCGTCATACAGTGTTCAGGACATTTGAGGCCCCTCAGTGAATGCGGGCCTCCCACATTAGTGAGGGGTTTGGGGCGTGTCGTCCAAAGTGCTGTCAGAATTGGACCGTGGGTGGGGCCGTTTTAGGGCTGTTGATGTAACTGTGGGGCTGAGACTGCCCTACAGGGAGGAACCTGTGAAGAAGGAAGGAAACCCTTCTGGCAGCCCAGAGGCAGGATGAATCTAGCACCTTCAGAACTGAAAGTCTCCCCCAGGTGGCCTGAGGAAGGCCTCCGATGGGGTGACAAGGCAGCTGATGGGCAGCCAGGGAGGGAGGGTTTAGAGCTCAGCAATGAGGTGCTGCGCTCTGTGGATCAGGCTGGAGATTGGCTGGGGACTGAGGAGGAGCTGGGTGGCCAGGGAGGCCTCTGCTCATGTGGGTGGCAGCTGGACCCAGATGGCCTCAGAGGAGGTAGTTGAGGTGGACCAGGAACAGGGGCTGGACTTGGTGCCGCCTTTGCCCAGGCTTCTGGGGGCAGAGGACCCCAAGTCCCTGAGGCCTCAGCTCTGCTCCCCCCCCCAGCCTGCCCCCACAGGCTTGACTCTCCCTTTGGGTCCAGGATCCCCGAGGAGTGCAGACTGTGGGACCTTAGAGAACAGCGCACACCTGGGAGGAGCCTGGGGAAACACCCCTGCTTCACTGGCACTGAGCACTGGCTGTATACACAGAGCCCGTCTCCAGGAACAGGCCCCATGAGAGGAGGGAGCCTCACCACCCCATGAGGCTTAGACCCATTTTACAGAAGGGGCAGCTGAGGCTCAGAGTGGGAGGGACTTGCTTGTGACCACACTCATGGTCAGCAAGGGAGCCAGACCAGAGACCCTGGGGCCTCAAGAGCTGTGCTGTAGCTGTGCCCTCTGACCCTCACAGGCAAGGACTGTGCCCGCCCCCTAAGGATGGAAAGAGCTTGGCCTGTGGCAGAGAGAGGTACCAACCTGCAGGAGGGTGTGAGCTTAGTGATGCTTCCGAGGCCAGCCGCTCTGGGCCTGCTTCCATGAGCTTCTCAAAACCTCCTTTAATCAGTCTCTAAGTGAGGTGAGCCTCTTGCCTGGGTCTGCCCCGTCCTGAGTTACTGTTGTGCCGACTGTGCCTGGAGTCAACCAGGCCTAGGTTCAGACCCCACCTCCATTACCTACTCAGTTTATGAACTCACGGAGCTTCTTAGTCTCTCTGCACCTCGACTTCCTAACCTGTGAAATGGGGTCAGATCTCCTGCCTCCAAAGGTTTTGGTAAACAAGGTAAAGCATGTGAAGTGTAGCTGGGTATGACTGTAATGCTCCCGCCCTCTGCAGGGAGGGAGACCCCGGCCATTGGAGTGGACGCTCTAGCTGCAGCCACAGTGGAGCCCTAGACAGTGTGGAGGGATGAAGGGGTGGGGATCCCACTCGGCGTGGTCTGCAGACTGTGGGTGGGGCCCAGGACTGGGGCAGAGGCTCTTTGCAAGAAGTTTGTTTTGGGGTTTTCTTCCTGCACACGGTAGGAAAGGTGCTGAGCACATAGCAACAGGAAAAACAAAGCACCTTCAAACTGTCCCCAGAAAAGTGAACGAGCGCAGCCAGCCTCCCCTGTCCCTTGCTCTAACTACATGCCCTTCTCCCCTAGCGCTCCTGCGGGAGGAAGTGTCCCGGCTCCAGGAGGAAGTCCACCTTCTCCGGCAGATGAAGGAGATGTTGATGAAGGACCTGGAGGAGTCGCAGGGTGGCAAGTCCTCTGAGGTCCTCTCGGCCACCGAGCTCAGGGTCCAGCTGGCCCAGAAGGAGCAAGAGCTAGCCAGAGCCAAAGAAGCCTTGCAGGGTGAGTGACAAGTCGGGGACAGCTCCCTCCTCTCCCTCACCTGGGGCTCAGCCGGGGCCACAGGGGGCACCGAGAGCCAGGGTCCTGCATCTGCAGGGGGAGTGGCGTGGACCCGGGAGTCTCCTGGCACGGGCTGCCCCTTCCTTCTTGGGTGGAATCCTGTGTCATGCTGGGTCGGGTACAGGTATCTTTCCGTCCTGCGGTGTGACCACCTCAGTTTCGCCATCACGGCTGGTCATGGGGCACCTCCCTCCTAGGTGTGATTGGCAGGTGGTCAGTTATCTTTGCTGATCCAGGGTGCTGCCCCAGCAGTTGGGTCTCCTCTTTCCCAGAACCCTCCGGGTCCTGCGGTGCCTCCACTGCAGGACAGTGTGGCTGTGCGGGGGTCTGTGCTGGAGGACACGTCCATCCGCCACTTCACTTATGCTCACCATGGTGGGCTCCGCAGGGGAGGGCTTGGCCTCTTTTTGCTTTTACTTGGTCTGAAGGAGCTCCCCTCTAAGAAATGCAGCACCCAGCCCTGGGTGGGGGTGGGGGAGCAGCTGGGAGAGAAACCACTTGAGGAGACAGGCGGTCAGTGGGCCCACGTGTCACCTGCTTTCCTTAGTGCTGGCCTGGGATACTGGGGGCTGACATACCTCTCTCTCCTGGGAGCCACCTGCCCACACTGTGTCTCAAAAGGTTATTTGAGAAAGATTGGAAGGCTTCTCCGAATAGTCCTGCAACAGGAAACATTGGGGAAGAAAATATTCGGGGAGGTCTACCTTGATCTCTTGAGCCTGTCTTAGTATCTTTGATTCTCCTGGGGAGGGAAGAGGCAATAAAGCTTGGCAAGCTCCTTCCCACTTACCGCTGGCTAGAACCGATAAATACTCTCTGAAGACTTTGTTTCTGAAGCCAAAGCAGGTTTATTCCTTACATTGATTTCGGGCTGCTGTAGCAAAGACCCCAGAACAGGGTGGCTTAAAGAATCTGTTTCTCCCTTTCTTCTGTAACTATCCCAAGGGTGTTTCAGGCTGGTGGGCCTCTCTGCTCCCCTTGGCCTGTGATGGATCCAGGGAAAGAGCTGAAGTGCAAGGTCAGAGAGTGTCTTTGGCAGGAGTGTGATCATTTGGCTGCAGGGAGTGCTCGGGGTCTGTGTCCCAGCTACAAGGCTCTGGAGGGGTAGGAGTTGGGGGTAGAGAAGGAGAAGGGATTTTGCTAGATGGTTAGTTGACTCTGTCCTCCTGGGTTTCTCTGACTGGAGGTGTGAAGTGAGCAGCAGAACACTGGTTAAGCCAACTGTCTGTCCAACACCCCACCACCCAGGAAGCTCAGGAAACCATTGAGCCCTCATCCAGGTGTTCCAGCCCCTTTTTGTATCCTTCTCAGCCATACACGTTATTCTTCTGGTGGGCCCACTTGGACAGTGCTCAGGGTGGTCTGTTCAGGCCACGGCGGGCAGGTGGTCTGTGTCATGGTCCAGCTGACGCTGCATGATCAGAAGTCCCTGTGCCAGGCACGCACATTTTCTCTACACAAGCCTCTTGCAGTCCAGGAAGATCTGTGTGAACCCCCTCCACTCCCAGCTTCTCGGAGGCCCTGGAACATCCCTACCTTTCTCAGGAAGGAGAACCCAAAGTCTCAGGAGTCTCCCATACAGGGCACGTGTTCCTGGGCGTGGGACATATGAGCCGGTGTCCTGGTCTTGCCAGGCTTTGTGATCCTGCAGAGTTGGGAAAGCAGCCAGACACTGTCTCAGCCTCCTCAGCCGCTGTTCATTGCAGGACAGAGACACCTGCCTTCTGTGTCCTGGGCCGAGGAAAGAGTTCTCACCCTTATTCTGCCTTCTGGACCCGTGAGAAGGAGGAATCCCTCTGTCTGCTGTTCCAGGGCCCAGGGGAATGGGCAGGCAGGCTCCTTTACCCTCCACTCCCCAGCTCCTAGGACAGACGGCCTACACTCTCTAGACCTCAGCTTTCTGATCTGAATGATGGGACAGTGACAGTGAGTTACATGCGGTCGTGTCTCTGAAGGCTGTTACCATGATATGCATCCTTCTCTGTGTAGCCCACAGGGCACAGAGCTTTGTAGGCATTTCTTCCCATCTCTGGGCTGTATGATTTCTTATCCATCCCCAAAAGTCTTCAGGGCCTTGCTCAGGGACCAGAGATCCCCTTGATGGGGCAGCTCCTTTGTAGCAACAATAATCTCTTCAAGAAGGATTTGCCAGTATTCATTCAAAGAAAGCTTTATTGAACACCTACTATGTGTTCCAGCGGGCTTCCCTGGTGGCTCAGACAGTAAAGAGTCTGCCTGCAGTGTGGGAGACCCAGGTTTGAACCCCAGGTCAGAAAGATCCCCTGGAGAAAGGAGTGGCTACCCACTCCAGCATTCTTGCCTTGGGAAATCCCATGGATGGAGTCTGGTAGGCTACAGTCCATGGGGTCGCAAAGAGTCAAACATGACTGAGCGACTTCACTTTCTTTTTTTTCTACCGTGTTCCAGCACTGCTCTACGCACTTGGTCTACCATTCACCCCAGTCCTGCTGGGAGGTATTAACCCCGTTCACAGATGGACACAGCTGAATGAAGTTCAGGGAGATTAAGTAACTTGGCCAAAGTGACAAGCTAATTATCAGCAGAGTCCAAAACTTTATCCACTGTGCTAAATCCCTTTTCTTCCCTCTGGATGAGGTCACTAGGGATGAAGTCAGCCTGGACAGGAGAGACTGGAGGCCACCCTAGCTCAGTAATGGGGACAGCAGATTCTGGAGTCAGATCTGGGCTTGAATCCCAGCTCTGTCGCTTACTAGCTATGTGACCTAGGGCAGATTCCTTAACCTCTCTGAACCATAATTCTCTTGTAGAAGGTAATAATACCTGTTTTTCTTATAATTGAGACCAGTTATAACTGGTAGCTACTTCACAGAATTCTCGGGAGGATTAGAGATATGAAGCACTTGGCCCAGTGCCAAGAACCATTAGTGCAAATATTTAGTGATGATCAGATGAGAGCAGGCTTGGCAGACCTCCTTGGATCTCTTTGGAGATGCTGGTCACCTGAGTCCCATTCAGGGTGGCCCAGACCCTAAACCCCTGAGCCCATCTACGTTCATGGTAGCTAGTGTTCCTGAAAAGCAGTGAGGTGAACACCTTCAGCGCCTCAAGCATCCTGCCTGGCGTTCCACAAAGTCACAAAGATGCTTCCTCCCCGGCCACAGCATGTGGTGAGTAAATTGCAGACAGATGTGGGCAGAAGGAGACTGGGGCATGAAAAGGAATTTATATGCCCTTAATGAGAAAGATGAGAATAAATGCACCAGCCAAGAAAGCTGCAGATGTTGGACAACACTTGTTAACAACCAGTGTCCCTACGGTGGGAAAATGCAGAACCCCCAAAGACTTCCACTCTGGTGGTCCCCACCTGGCCACCCTCACTCTGGTAGCTTGTAGCTTGGGTTGGTTGAAACTAGAATTTTTTTTTTTTTTTCTATATTTATTTGGTTGCACTGGGTCTTAGTTGCAGCACACAGGATCTTCAGTCTTTGTTGAGACACGCTGAATCTTTAGTTTCAAGATCAGGGATTGAACCCAGGCTTCTTGCTGCACTGGGAGCTCAGAATCTTAGCCACTGGACCACCAGGGAAGTCCCAAAACTGGCATTTTTCAGTACGTGAGAAGATTAGGAACCCAAGCAAACACCCAAGACATCAGGCCATGATTCCAACATCAAAGAATCCAACAAAAAGAATCAAGTCTGGGAGAATTGGGGTTTAGAAGGTTCCTTTGTTTAGAAGGTTCTGCCGGGATGAGTCTGGGAATGTTTGGTTTAGGACTTTGGTCTCACCCTGAGTTCAAAGGCAGAAGCTCTGAATGATTGTTTAATAAGGAATGGTGTCATCGAGTTTGTAAACTTACCCCAGAGTCCCTGCATGACCCCAGCCCCACACTCGTGGTGAGCCTGTTGCCTGGGGGACTCCTTTAGGGTGTCTTGATCTCCCCCTCAGTTTCATTGATTTCATTCGAGATTCAAGGCATTACAGAAACAATGATCATGAAAATTTCCTTCTTCCCTCTTTTAATCACTTAACGGCATGTCGAGTGTGTTGAGCGTTTTCCCGCAAGGATAAATACTCCTTGAAAACATAATTTTTAGTGACTCCATAATGTTCTGCCGAATGGAAGCCCTGTAATTTATTTAGCCACTTTTCTGTTATTGGATATTTAAGTTGTTTCCGCTTTTTTTCCTTTTCATTCTTGCTGTTATGTAGCACTGCACTATACAGATCTGTTTAAATCTGTTTTCTTAGGACAGCATTTATCAAACCTTCTGGTCTCTGGACCACTTTACACGCATAAAATTGATGACCCCAAAGAGCTTTTGTTTATATGGTTTAGATCTATCAGTGTTTGCTATCTTAGAAATTAAAAGCAAAACATGTCTATATTATCATTAATTTATTTTAAAATAACAATACTAAACTTATTACATGTTAACATAGTTTTTAAGTGAAAAATTACTGTTTTTTCCTAAATAAAAAAACTTGAGGGTGAAGAGCAGCATTGGTTCACAGTTTTCAAAAACTGTTTAATGTCTGACTTCATAGAAGACTGCTGAGTTTTCATAGTTACTCCTCAGTCAAGCTACTGTGGTTTGTTGTTTTGATTGAAAATCTAGCATCACACAGATATGTATCTGGAAGAGGGAGGAGTAAATTAATTGTCTTATTAGATAACTGTGGATATTTCTCTTGATGCTATACTAGAACTCACCAAATGATAGTTTTTAGAGGTGTGCTGAGTGTGGAATCTAAATCCATATCCAATGAAGGTTTTGTGCTCTGGATGGACAAAACCATTGGTCCGATTGGCATTTTGAATGGAAATTGTGGATCAGTGGTAAAGAATCTGCCTGCAGTGCAGGAGACCCGGGTTCAATCCCTGGGTCAGGAAGATCCCTAGAGAAGGAAATGGCAACCACTCCAGTATTCTTGCCTGGAGAATTCCATGGCCAGAGGAGCCTAGTGGGCTACAGTCCATGGGGTCACAAGAGTCAGACACAACTGAGCAACTAACACACACACACACACACACACACACGCGGAGATTGTACCCAACATGATTTTTTGGAATCTAACATTGATCACTCAGAAAATAATGGTTCCCTGAGTGATTTGAATCCTCCAAAGGTTGATATATTTCATTGTCCAACATCAAAAAGTCACATCTGTTAACATCACCACCAATCTCTTTAGAAAAGTCTTGAGGAGCTGGTAAAGTCCTCATGGCAGATCAAGTTTACCCAAATTCGGACTTTCACTCAAAATTTCAAGTTTTATCACTGGCAACAAATACTGTCACTTGTTCTCCTAGAAGTAATAGACTTACTTATTTGGTAACTTATTAGTTCAGTAGTTTGCCAGATACTATAGTGTATGGTGATCATTCTTTCCCCACTCCAGTACTCTTGCCTGGAAAATCCCATGGGCGGAGGAGCCTGGAAGGCTGCAGTCCATGGGGTCGCCAAGAGTCGGACACGACTGAGCGACTTCACTTTCACTTTTCACTTTCATGCATTGGAGAAGGAAATGGCAACCCACTCCAGTGTTCTTGCCTGGAGAATCCCAGGTACGGGGGAGCCTGGTGGGCTGCCGTCTCTGGGGTCGCACAGAGTCGGACACAACTGAAGCGACTTAGCAGCAGCAGCAGCGCTCATTCTTTCAATTACAAATGATGTCCTACAAAAAGTGACTAGCTAGTCACTCAAACAGTTTCACGAATGATTTTCCTTGAGACGAACGTTGTGCTTTGATATGCAACAAAAGAGTTTTATGTGTACTTCCCATTTTATTTAAAAAATATGTACTTGGGGATCAAGTTTGAATAGAATTAATTATTTTTACCTCTTCCTCAAGGATATTGTTAAGTAAAACTGCCCCTCCCTTTTTTCCATCTAAAGAACATAGTTACTACTTACGCAGTTTGATGCCACTGTCATGATTTCTGCAAGGATGTCAACATTTTACCCAGCATAGCTTTTTTTTTTTTTACCAACATTACAAATATTTACACAGTAAAAGAGGCAAATAATGTCTAAGTCCTGTTATGAAATAGTCTTCCTCTTGGACCCCCTGAAATGTTGTTGGTGGTAGTGGTGGTGACAGCCAGCATTTTTGAGCACTTTTAGCTCAAAATGCCACACACTTTAGCTCATTTAATTTTCACATGAGTATGAGGTGGGCTCTGAATGTGCCAAGATTACACAGCAGTACCTGGTTCGGGTCAGGTTCAGACTTCAGCAGGGACAGAGATGGTATTATTGTAGGGGATATAGCATGGTAAGGAGGCCAGCCTGTGTACAGGAGTGCGAAGGTGGAGGGTGGCAGGGGATGATCACGGTGAACCCCAAGGGTTGGACCCTGGGGTTCAGGGACATGGAGGTTTTGAGCAGGAGGCAAGTATGAGGAATGAGGTGTTAAGATGGTCCTGTTGCCCTTTCCTACCCTCTCCTTGCCTTGCAGCCTCATCTCTCTCCTTCTGGCATGTGGACACACGTGTTACATATGTATAGTTCCCCAAGATGCCTGTGGATCCTCTCCCTTCTCTGGGTCTTTGCATTTGCCCTTTCTTCTCCCCCAGCCTCCTGAGGGTCATTCTTCCTCCAATTCCCAATTCAGGCTCTGCTTCCTCCAGGAACCTTTCTGGACCATCTCCACTTGATGGGTCCAGGGCCTGTGGTTGGCAGGATGATACCCCTTCACCCCCAAGATGTCTACCTCCCAATTTTCTAGAGCATATGGACATGGTGGTTTACATGGCAAATGAGAATTAAAGTTGTTAATCAGACATCCTTAAGATGGAGGGATGATCCTGTGGGCCCAGTGTAATCTCATGGATCCTTCAAAGTGAAAGAGGAGGCAGAAGAGTCAGACTCAGAGCAAGTCAGAGAACAGGCTGGAGATTTTACATGAGGACTCAATCCATCAGTGCTGGCGTTGAAGATGGAGGCAGGGGCCATGAGCCAAGGAATGTGCATGTCCTCTCGAAGCTCAAAAAGACAGAAACAGATTCTTTCCTAGAGCCTCCAGAAGGAAGATTGCCCTGCCCACACCTTGATGTTAGCCTCCCAAGATCCAGTTCAGACTTCTGATGTCTAGAACTATAAGATACTAAACCTGTAGTAATTTACTACGACAGGAGGAAGAGGCTAGTAAGGGCTCCTCCCTGTACTTCACAGCCCTAGACACTGACCTCCCTTGGGACTCAGCACACACTGCGGGGGTGTCTGCTTCCTGTCGGGTTTGCCACTTGCCAGGCTCCTACAGGCGCAGCTCCCAGCACAGATGTAGCCTTATTATCTGAACGAAGCCAATGATTGGTGAGCGCGGCAAAGGAGAAACGATGCGCAGGCTTCCTGTCTTCAGCGTGAGGAGTAAGCCCTGGCAGGGCCTTGTCCCTGCCTCACAACGAGTCACCTGTCCTACACTGAGCTCCTGGAAGGAACTGGGCCTTATTATTTAATCTGCTTGTTCAACAAATGTTTCCTGAAAGCTTCCCCACAACAGAACCTGTGCCTGTGGCTCAGACCATTTGGAGGCGGATCAGACCCAGGCCCTGCCCAGAACCCAGTGACACTCCTGAAACCCACAACATACTCAATGCACATTCATTGAATAGTGTGTTTTTTAATGACCAAACAGGCTGGCAGGTAAGAATCTGTGCCGCAGATACTCTGCTTTGAGGAGTTCTGGGGTGCAGAGAACGTCCTAGGCCTTGAGCAGCAGGGGACACCAGTGTCCTTTTTGTTCCTAGCAGGTGTGGCCATGTCTTGGCTGCCTTTGTGAGAGTAACTAGGCCTGCAGACAGTGGGGCGGTAGGTGGCCTGAGTGGCGATTGAATAGAATAATGTCTCATCTCTCTGGGATGGTTCTGCCCACCTGCTTTTTTTACACACACATCCTTGTCTCCAACACTGTGTGGGTTTGAAAAGCAACTTAATGTTTCCTATTTCCCTTCCCACATCCACACTCCATTCTTTTCTCATTCCTTGCATCAAAGGATTTGTTCATCTTCTGGGCAGTCTGTTGCCCTGGGTTGAATTTATATGCTCCCCTTTGATAAGTAAGTCATACACAGAAGCTTCCACTGTTTTCTTGGGCCATCTAGTCTGATGTCTTGGCGGCTGCTGCAGCCCCCCATCCCCCCAAAGCCAGCCCCTCTGTCCCACAGCCCTGATGTCAAAGACACTTAGGTGATACATCTTAGAATTTGGTAGAAGCTTCCAGAGAATTTTAACTCTACTGACAGAATATCTTCCAAATACGCTACTGACTGTTTTTAACAGTTAACAGATCCCCCTTGAAAGGATCTTAGGCTCTAGATTTGATCTGGGGTCAGGTCAAAGAAGTGTCCAGAATCTTTTCTGTCACAGCTCTGGCTAGGCTATGTGTCTCTGGCAGGTTAGCTGCTTCACATGGCAGCTAGAGTCCCAAAAAAGAGCACATTCTGTGATGCACGTGTTTTTTTTAATAAATGTTTCTTTGGAGAAGTTTGAGATTTCCAGAAAAGTTGCAGAGTCCCTGTATGACCAGTTCGCCCATCATCAGCACCTTCGATGCCATAGCGCGTTGCAAGAGTGCTTTTCAAGCCACTTCCTGCTGCTTGTTTGCTGAGATCTCGTTGCCCAGAGCAAGTCATGTGACCATCATGTGGGCAGAGGCCCTCGAGGCTCTGGTTCCCAGAAAGTGAAGTTTGTTGGTGGCCATGACTGTGGATCCACAACAGAGAGCATTTTGTATTTATTTTTTAATTTAATTTTTATTTTAAAGTTGATTTACAGTGTTGTGTTAGTTTCAGGTGTACAGCTAAGTGCTTTAGGTGCGCATATACATGTATCTATTCTTCTTCAGATTTGTTTCCCATTTAGGTAATCATAGAATATTGAGGAGCATTCCCTGTGCTATTCAGCAGGTCCTTGCTGGTTATCTATTTTATATATGAGTGTATATATGGTAATGCCAAACTCCAGATTTATCCCTCCCTGCACCTTTCCCCTTTGGTAACTGTAAGTTTGTTATTAATATCTGTGAGTCCGTTTCTATTTTGTAAATAAATTCATCTGTATCATTTTTTTAGATTCCACATATAAGTGATATCATGTGATAATTGTCTTTCACAGAGAACATTTTAACTAGAACCATACCCAGAATTTGCTTAGAATCTGGGGTTCTGGTGACACATGGCATCAGCCTTGTCCCTTTGGGCTTCTTTGCCTTTTATAGGTTTTTACACCTGTGTCCTCTCTCCCCGCCCTGTCTGGGATTTCCCCCTGGGTCCTGGACTCTATGAACTGGAAAGGCAGCCAGTCCAGTCCCTCCGCCCACGTCCCCTTTGTCACTGTTTCTGCATCCCTAGACCAGAGTCTACTCCCACGGCCCCCCAAGCAATTACTCTTTCTGGGGTCTCCTTCAATGCTTTGAGTTGAATTCTCAGTAGATTACATTATGTATTAATGTTCTGATTGTGGCAGTCTTCCATTTATCCTGAGAAAAGCAGCAAGACTGGTTAGTTTGAAAATACTCAGACACCCTCCAGGACTTACCCTCCACATATCTGTTTAAGAAGCAAGTACCAGAGCCCAACCGCTGTTCCCTATTTAGGAAAAAATACTTCATACACCCATTTCGTAGTTGGGATGACTGAGGTGTGAACACGTAATAAATCCCTTTTGAGCAATAATCACCTCGGCTAGCTTTTTTATTATTTTTTTTTTTTATTGGAGTACAGTTGCTTTACAATGTTGTGTTGGTTTCTACTGTACAGCAAAGTGAATCAGCTATGTGTATACATATATCCCCTCTCATTTCCGTTTCCTTCCACTTAGGTCACCACAGAGCATCCAGTAGAGTTCCCTGTGCTATACAGCAGGTTCTCATTAGTTACCTGTTTATACCTAGTATCAATAGTGTATATATGCCAATCCCAACCTTCCAGTTCATCCCACCCACCTCTTCCCAGCTTGGTGTCCATACATTTGTGTCTCTATTTCTGTTTGTAAATAAGATCATCTGTAACATTTCCCTGGTGGCTCAGAGAAAGAATCTGCCTGCACTGTAGCAGCTACAGGACATGCAGGTTCGATCCCTGGGTCAGGAAGATCCTGACCTAGAGGAAAGCATTGCAGCCCACTTTGGTATTCTTTCCTGGAGAATCCCATAGACAGAGGAGCCTGGCAGGCTACAGTCCATGAGGTCAAAAAGAGCTGGACATGCCTGAAGCAACTTAGCATGCACATACTATTTTTCTAGATTCCATATATATGTGTAAATATATGATTTTTTTTTCTTTCTGACTTACTTCACTCTCTGTCAGCTAACATTTATTTAGCACTTGAACTTAGCTTTGCTGCATGAACCCACTGACCCTCCCAGCAACCCTTGTTAGAAATTGAGTAGTGTTTATTAGCCTCAGTTTCCCCATCTACAAAATGGGGATGAGAGAGGCTCAGATTTTTCTAGTTTCCTGGCTGTTAGACTTGATCCCCAGTGACCCTGGTTACCAAATCTCTGTTCTTAGCAGATTCTCTTGATTCTGAGGTCTTAGAGGGGGTATTCATAGTAGAAGAGAGGAAGGGAGTGAAATTAGGAGGAAATAAGACAGAGGGCCAGATCTGGGTTTGGAAGCACAGTATCCTTGAGTGTCATTCCGGGGCCCTTTGAGGCACCAGAATTTGTGGATTCATTCCTAGTCTTTGCTCCAGAGGTTGTCCCAGGGGGTGAAGGTGTCAAGGCTGGTCTCTGGGACACATAAGCCAAGAGCTTCTCTTCCCGGCCTCCTTTCCCTGCGCAGCTCAATGAACACACTTCAGCCCCGGGACATGTCAATGGCCTCGGCCACCATATTTAAGGTGTGAGCAGGGGCTGCAGACCTTGAGCCACTGCTTTAGTTAATCCCCACTCCCTTCCCAGGAAGGTCAGAGACCGATTGGCTGAAAGGAGGAGAGCAGAGCTCAGTGTGAGAAAAGCCAGGCTCTAAAGCTGCCTCTTAGAAGATACTGCCCGAGACCCTGTTCAACCCTGTTTGGAGCCGTGGCCTCCATCACTGTGTGAGCCCATCTTGCCGTGATGGACAGGACAGGGTCCTGAATCTGTGGCAGAGAGTGAGAGAGTCACACTGGCCTCTGTCCTGGGAGAAGAGCTTTGGCCTGAGCCAGGCCAGGGCAGAGGTGGGGGAAGAGTGTTCAAAGCTGGCCCTCCTTCTGGGGTGGCCATGGTGGGCACCAACCTAAGGTGGCCATGGACACGGGGTCAAATTTGACGGGGGCCTTAGCTGTGATTCTCCTCAGTCCTGGTTGGGTCCCCTGGGAGATGCCCCTGATGATGGTCAGACAGGAAAGGAGGGAGCAGGGCCTTGGGGGCCTTCAGTGAAACGGGCAAGGGGGGACAGAGGTGGCACAGGTCCAGTCAGACACAGCAGGCCTTCTCGGGGACCTCCTGGGCTGGCCCTGTGCCGAGCCCTCCACACCCCACCTTCACTTGCTCCTCAGATCCAGCCCACAATGTGGGTGGAGTTAGCCTGACTTTACAGTTGGGTAAACTGAGGTTCCTGGAGGGTTTTACAGCATGCAGGTCTCAGTGTTTGAGCTTGAAGTCTCCTGCCTGACACAGATCCTGTCCTGCTTTCAATTCTGATCAGTAGAAATCTCTCCAGTGTTGATAAAATCTTACCTAAGAACCCCACTCATTTATTCATTCAGCAAACAGTGAGGTTCTGCTATTTGCCAGGCTTTGTTCTGGGCCTTTGGGGTATATCTGTGAGCAAAACAGAAGGTCCATTTTTCGTGGATCTGCTGTGTAATAAACAGCCCCCAAATCCTACTGGTTCAAAACAACCCACATTTTTCTTACATCCTATGATTTTATGTGTCAGGAACTTGGCAGCTGGGCAGTTCTTTGGCTGGGGGATTTTCCAGTTCCACATGGTGGATGGGGTTGGGTGGGTGGGGTCCTGCTATGGTGGGCTTTTCCCCTGGAAAGTCTAAGCCAGCTTCATTCATATGTCTGGGGCCTTGGTGAGACTGACAACCCAAACACCCATTTGTGGCCCCTCCTCAAGGCAGTCAAACCTCCTACGCAGGCTCAGGGATCCCACAGAAAGGGTTCCAGGAAATCAAGGAGCAGGCTATAAGGCTTGTCGGTCTCAGGCATCACTTGGTGTCATTTCCGCCACATTCTGTTGATGACAGGCCAGCCACAAGGCCAGCCAGACTCCGCACTATAAAAAGCACGTATGGGAAGTATTATTGTGTCCATCTTTGCAAAAATACCATCTGCCACACAGGGGAAGGATAAGGCCAACAGCAAACAAGGAACATAGAAAAACAAAATCATAAGTGTTAGAGGCTTCTCAGTACTGTGGGGGACACGGACATTTTTTGCAGTGGGATGAGATAGGAAACCCAGTCCTTCCACTCCGAGGTCTTTATTCCCCTAGGAAATACATATCCACACAAAGACTTGTGCACAAACGGTCCTAGCAGCTTTCTTTGTAATAGCCAAACGCTGGAAGCGGCCCAAACGTCCATCAACAGAGGAATGAATAAACAAACCAACATAACCTACGGTGGAATTCCACTCCGCAATAAAGCAACAAACTATTGAGATGTGCAGTCACGTGGTACATCTCAAACTCATTATGCTGAGTGCCAGAGTCCAGAAAGAAAAAAAGTGTATCCTGTATGGTTCCATTCATATGAAACTCTAGAAAATGAAACCTGATGGGAGATGGGAGGAGGGGCAGGAGTGCGGCTTTCCAGGGGGAGGAGCAATCTTTGGGTCGACGGATGTTTATGTATGTCAGGTTATATCAAACAGTCCGTGTTACACATGTGCAGTTACTATGTTATTTATTATCTGTAGAGGTGTTCTAAAAAGAGGGTCTGGTGGCTTAGGAATCCTGGGTTGGGGGCATTTTGCATTGAAGGGCATTCATCGCCCTGCAGGCCCCACTCAGGCAGCCTGCAGCTTAGCCTTCATGCTGGCCACAGAGGGGACTCAGCCCCAGGTGGGCAGAGCTCTGTCCTGTCAGGACCTCAGCACCTGAGGCTCTTGGGCTCCATGAACAGGCAGAGATCAGTGAGGTTGAAGGCTGCATGTGCTCTGGCCTGGGCTCCCAGCCCAGCTCTTTAAATAGGTCCAACCACATGGGCTGGCCAGTGGCTGTGACAGAAGCTGCTGACAACCTGGCAGGCTTCGTGCCCAGAGCCTGACGTGGGGCACAGAAGGAGGAGAGGCATTTTGGGGAAACCCTAAACAAAACACTCAGCAATTTAGAAAGGAGTGTTCTGATTCAGCTCAGGGAGCAGGTACCAAGCTAGGGAAAAGATGGAGATTAAAATCCAATGGCTTCAGAGTATTTTAAAGATTAACACTTAACATTTAATGTGTAGCTAATGAATGCAATTTTTGTGTATTTATTCAATAGTGCTCTGGGCCAGGAACACATAGGCTGTAAAACCCATGAATGATCTCAGAGAGGTCTCCCCATTTTTCAGATGAGAAGATGGAGAGCCAGAGAAGTAAGCTGCTGCAAGGTGGAATTTAATGCAGGGACGATGTGCCTGACTCTAGGACCTCAGGGGTTTAGCCAGTGCCCTACACAGCCCCATGGGGGAGCCCACAGCTGCTTGTTTAAATGATTAACAGGGTTTTGTTTGTTTGTTTAGCCCTTTCTGCATGCTGACTCTTTATTCTTTTTTTTTTTTTTCTATTTTTAATTGGAGGATAATTGCTTTACAATGTTGTGTTAGTTCCTTCTGTACAACAGTGTGAATCAGCTGGGTGTATACATACATCCCCTCCCTCTGGAGCCTCCCTCCCTCCCACCCCACCCCACCCCTCCAGGTCATCACAGGCTGAGCTCCCTGTGCTTTAGAGCAGCCTCCCACTTGCTGGCTATTTCATGGTCGTATATACATGCCAGTGCTGCTCTCTCAGTTCCTCCCACCCTCTTCTTCCCCCGCTATGTCCGCACGTCCATTCTCTACGACGTGTCTTTGTGATTTTTAATGAGTCATTTGTGATGTGCTTCTTGGTGACAGGCTGGGCCTGTGAATTAGAGGCAGTGGTGCTTGTCGGTGCTGGCAGTCCGGGGTCCAGGGCTCTCCAGCACGGTTGCCCCCAGCCTCTGTGGGCCTCATCTGGAAAGTGGGAGGGTTGGGCTAAGTGTTCTTATGAGTCCCTGTTGTACCTCAAGCAGCAGACTCAGAATGCAGGGGAAATACCTGTGTGTGTGTTGGGGGGGCGGTATCGAGCCAACCTCTGAGAAAGCCAGGACAGCAGCTTGACGCTGCCTGCTGACTGCAGAAGTGGTGATAGAGGTGGTGACAGTATGGCATGTCCCCGCGTCACACCAGCTGGGCCTCTGCCTGCCACCAGCCTGCCACTCTCACCCCAGCCCAGGACCAAGATCTACACTCCAGGGCCAACCAGTAGCCCTCAGCCTCTGACCTTTGCAGCCCCTGACCTCCAGAGAAACTTGCTCACCCAGGAGCTCTGGGCCATGAAGATCTAGAAGCATCTTTCTGATTCAGGCCTCGCCAGAAGAGTGGTACCCAAGGAAAGAAAAGACTTCAGCAAGAACCCCTGGACTGGCATTTACTGGACAGCCCAGTGGTTACAACTTCGCCTTCCAGTGCAGGGGGTGGGGATTTGATCTCTGTTTGGGGAGCTAAGATCCCACATGCCTCACAGCCAAAAAGAACAAAACATAAAACAGAAGTAATGTTGTAATAAATTCAATAAAGACTTAAAAAGAAATCTTTAAAAAGAAAAACAACAAACCCTGGGCTCAGGCAGAAGGCGGGGGATGAAGTGAACGAAGTGATTCTTTCCATTCTGCTGTCACTTGACGACAAGAAAGGGGTGCACCCTTGCTGGGTCTCCCCTCACGCCATCACTTGGCTGGGGAGGGAGCAGGGGACACAGTGCCCTCCGTGGCCATCCTGGCAGGAGACGAAGGTCGGAGCTCAGATTGTACCAACAGGTCACGTAATCAGAATAGCCAAGCTGAGGGATGCTGCCCGTGACCAGTCGATGTTCCTAACAGCCGCCAAGCCCTCCGGGAAGAGGCTGGAGCAAGCTTGTCTCAGTCGGTCTTGGCTCCTTACTGCCCTGGAGACGGGCCCGGTTAGATGCTCATCCTGGCGCTGCCGTCTCCCACCCAGTGCTCAGCACCGGATGCAGCATGTGGCCTGAGATGAAGGCACAAGATGGAAAGCACCACGGAGCCCTCAGGACGGTTCCTTCTCAGGGAGGTGGCTATTGACTCAGCGCTTTAAGGCTGGGAGCGCCTTGAAGTCAGGGTCTGAAACGTGTTTATGTCTCTGTGATTGTCCCACTCCTGCTGCCCAGGAGTGAGCAAGGCTGGGGAAGCAGGACAGAGCAGAGACCGGATGTGTGCTGAGCCCACGGGGCTGGCACCCAGCAGGTGCCCAGGAAATGGACCAAGGGCAGGGGGAGGGCTCACATCCCATGTGAACGTGCGCACGGGGTGTCTCTGGTCTGGAGGGCCTGGTCATGGGCGGTGTTCCTCAGCCTGACTTTTCTGGTTTCATGACCTGTTGGGACCATCCAAGCCCTGACCTTGGTTATCTGCCAGGATGACTGTGGAGTGCGTTGTATTCCCTGCTTCCTCCCTAGTCTGGGCGATGGCCTAGGTAGGTAGGTGCACCCCTTTTTTGTTGTCAAGTGACTGCAGATTGGGGGAGAACCACTTCCTTCAAGGGTAGAGTGGGCTGGGGTGGTGCCCAGAGGGAGAGGGACTGGCTGCCTGGGCGGTTTCCTGGCTGGAGTTCCCAGAGAAATGTGACTCTGAAGAGCCTCCGCAGAGGCAGTAGGCTCACATGCTTCCCAGGACTGCTCGGGGGCCAGCTCAGCATCCCACCATCCTACAAGGATCCCTGCTATTCTCCTTTTCTCCATGTGAGGAACATAAGCTCAGAGGGGTCGCATGACATGCCCAGGGGCATGTGGGAAGTAGAATCAGGACCAGGCTTGCCCCCTCCACTTGAACTTGGACAAGTTGCTCAAGTCTCCTTCCCCATAGGTAGAATATCCACATTGGTATCATAACAGCATCTACTCAGTGGTTGTAGGGATTAAATGAGGTGATTCATAAAAAGAGGTTGGGACAGTAAATATTTAATAATTAAATATCTGCTATTCTTCCTTTGTTATTTTTCTTTTACTGAGTTCAGAGTGATTGTATACTTTATTTTCCAAACAAGGAAAGTTTTATAAGAGAAAGAGGGTCTATTAAAAGTTGTCCTGATAGTAAGGGATAGATAGGGAATTTGGAATGGACGTGTACACACTGTTATATGTAAAATGAATAACCAACAAGGACCTACTGGATAGCACAGGGAACTCAGCTCAGCCTTACGTAACAGCCTCAATGGGAAAATAATCTGATACATGTATATGTAGAATTGAATCACTTTGCTCTATACCTGAAACACACATATTGTTTATCAACTATACTCCAATATAAAATTAAAAGTTTTTTTTTAAAAGTTGTCCTCCAACAATCAGAGCAAACTGGGACTGTCTCAGACAGATGGGATCTATAGCCCTTGACCACAGACAGGATGTGAGGAGGTGGACAGGTGTCACATAGGTACTTCAGGTCAGAGGAAAGCATAAGCAAAGCTGTGTACGGAGGATGTTCGTTGTACACACAGGTGACCAGGAGGTGGCTAAGGGGGTCCCCTGCCCTGCTGGAGAAGAGGAACAACATCCCTCCACCTGCACCCTGACCCCATGGCCCAGAGAACATCTTTCCCTCACCCCGGGTTCATCTGTGTGCTCTGAGGCCACATGCGCAGCCAGCATTGTGATTTACAAGGGCACAATGGGCCCTTCCATTCTTTATGGACCAGAAAAAGGCGTGATGTTTACCACGACAGAGTGGCACAGTATGACACCTAAGAAACCATTCCGATGCCCTGTTGAGCACGGATGCTATGAAGTCACAGAGCGCATCCCCAGTTGACACCAGAGGAACAAAGCTTTTGGGTGGCGGCTCCAGAAGGAAGGATGAGGGAGGCCAGAGAGGGAGGTGGAGTGACGGCAGGAGACTCCTGTCTCCAGCCTGTGTGTCCTTCCTCGTAAACAGCAGCAGGAGCATGTGAGGCCTTGAAAAGGTGGGGCTTCCAGACAACCATTGCTACCCACCCACATGGACCTGGTGTCTCGCAGTGGAGCAAGGTGTTCCTGGGGGCTCAGGTTCCCAGAGGGGTCAGAGCAGCCTCCCCTGTGGAGCAGGGAGTGAGGGGAAGTGACCGGAGCCGTCGGCCATGCTCTGTGTGGGTAAATGATGTGCCCCAGCTAGAAGCTAGAAGCTGCGGCCTAGACCTGTATCTTAACTCCCAACCCTGAATGCTCACTGAGCTTCTTCACTTTTTACTGTCTCTGGTCCTAAAACAGATTTCTAAACTTTTTAATGGAATCTTGAACCCAGTAGAGCAGTTTGTACATAAAGATCTTACCTCAAGAAGGATAGGCCAGTCACCAGTCTGTGGATTGTAAATGAGTATTTTTTAAATTAATGTGACTCCTGCTAGCCTAATTTAATAGCCTTAGTGCAAATTAGAAAAAAGCATGTAGTCTACAGCCATACCACCCTGAACACACCCGATCTCATCTGATCTCGGGAGCTAAGCAGGGTCAGGCCTGATTAGTACTTGGATGAGAGAAAAAGGCATGTAGACAGATGAGGAAAAGGTGTGTCCCCATGCCCCACCTTGAGCACAGCCCTGCTGACCTGTCGCCTGTCGCTGGCAGGCAGCACCTGGTGTGGCCACATTCCTAAGGGGTTGCAGTCCTGTTGCAGGGTTTGGCAGGGGGGCAGAGAGGCGCCTGTGCTCCAGGTAGCTGTGACCCTGCGCTAAGCTGCACAATTTGACAAGCGGAACACCAGCTGGATTTTATCTCCCACTCAGCTCAGCTACCAGGCACTTTGAGGCAGAGCACCAGCTGTGCAACTGTCTGTGGTGGTCCTGGGTGGGAGTCATGGCCGTCTTGGCTGGCTGTGTTTGGCATAAACAGCAGTTTCATCTTAAGAATTTTAGGATGGAAAGGTACAGCAATGCCTTTTTAAGTGAGTTTTATACCATACCCCAAGCTTGCTCAAACCATGATGCCCCGGGTATGGTGACCCATCCAGGGTACCTTTCTCACTTGGAGGAAATGAGAAGTGAAGCGCCTGTTAGAAGGGACTTATCCTGGGCAGCCAGCAGAAGTCCGGAAGGGGCTGTCCCCTGGAGGGAGTTAGCATTTATTGAGTGCCTGCTGTATGCCAGGCTCTCTGATACATGTCCCATTTTATCCTCACAGCCAGCCCATGAGAAGGGGTTCTGTTACCACCCCAACTTCACAGAGGAGGTCACTGAGGTTCTAGGTGAAAGGAACTTGCATGGGGCACTCAGATGGTTGGCGCAGCCAGGATCAGCACCCCAGCCCATTCATTCTGCCTCTAGATCCTACACTCCTTGGGCTTGGGAAGGATGAGGCCTCTCAGCTTGTCCCCTGCTGTTTTCAGCACCCCAAAACCTTGAAGGGGCACCTGGCATGGGGCTGTCCAGAGATGGTCCCCATGTCCTGGCAGGGAGGCTGGAGGCACAGTGCCGCATCTTCCCACCACCTCAGTTCCTAAAGACATCTTCCCTGGCCCAGGAGCCTAGCACAGGAAGCACAGATGCAGGCTCAGAAAGAAGTCCCAGCGAGTAATGACAGCCCGCAGGGCACCCTCCAGCTGACACCCTTAGCTCCTACTCTGAGCTCTGTTGAGGGAGCACCTGGCCCCCTGGCCAGCTTGCTTGCCCATGACCATCAGAGCAGAAGGCCAGAATGTTCCTTGGGCCTGTTCAAGGCAGCAGGGAGCCTTTTCTTTACACCAGAAATGAGCAGGGCATGTGTCTGAGGTTTCTCTAGACACCCAGAGAACTCCTTCCCCTCCCCAGGTGCCAGAGTTTTATCTGGGGCACCATTTGACTGCACTGTTCACACCGGGCTGGGTGGGCATGGTGAAACTGTGTACCCCTCCCCCCACCCCGACTTTTACCTTGCCTGGGATGCCCAGCTTAGCACATTCCAGGTGGGCCCTGGGCTGAAAGAGGATGCAGTTAGATTAAGAAAATGCAAATGACAGCAATCCAGAGATATCACTGCTCACCTCTCAGATGGGCAAAAATCACACAAGCACACTCTTGGCACACCTCACCCATAGTTGGTGGAAACGCTGGATGGTGTGACCACCCCCCACCCCCGTAGAAGGAAATTCAGGTACAACTCACAAAGTCTCATCTGCATCTACCTTCTGACTCAGCAGAGGGATTGACCCTGAGGATAAAACATCACGGATACGAAACAAGTTATTGTCCACACTGCAGAAGACATTCAGAGGCTTCAAGTAAGGGAAAAACAAGAAGCATATTTTGATGTTTACCTAGTACATTTGTTGACAGTGCTTTTGGGGTGATAATCCTTGAATTATTTTGTTGTTATGGAATAGAGTTAATGAGTAAATACAGTCTGTCAGGTACCAGGTTCTATCAGTAGAAGAAGGGAATGTGGAAAAGAGGAACGTGTGGGATTGGATTTGGGACATCAGTGTGCTTTTTTTTTCCTCTGTTTGCTCTGGGCCTTTGTTGCTGCATGCGCATTTTCTCTAGTTGCCGTGACTGGGGGCTCCTTTCTAGTTGTGGTGCTGAGGCTTCCCACCGCAGTGGCTTCTCCTGCTGCAGTGCCCAGGCTCTGCGACAGGCTTAGTTCTCCACGGCATGTGGGATCTTCGCAGACCAGGAACTGAACCTGTGTCCCCTGCATTGGCAGGCAGATTCTTAACCACTGGACCACGAGTGAAGTCCCCAGTATGCATATTTGATGACATATGTGTTTATAATCATGGGACGGACAAGGAAGCAGTTTGACCCCCCAGTAGCAGTGTATACGCCGAGTGCCTGCAGCTCTGTTTCTCAACGCTGTCCCCCATGAGAAGGAGCCAGGGCCCCTTGGACACACAGAGGATTCCAGGTGTGAGGCAGTGGAAAGTAACAGAGTGTGACTAGAACCTCTTGCCGCTCTAAAAAGCAGGGATGCGTCCAAAGACAGATGGTCGGAAAGACCCAGGCACTGGCTTCAAGAGGCTCCTGCTGGCAAAGATGGGACAGTTTGAACATGCAAAAGAATGAGAGGAATGGATTAAGCAAAGCGGGGAATAGAGGGGAAAAGATGAACACGAGTTAATAAGTGTAGATTTAATTGAAAATCATCAGTAATGGACAAACTGCCTTTAGGGGCCTCCTGATGAGGTACAGTGTGAGCATACAGCATCATCTATGGATTAGCTGGGTTGGAAGCCAGGGAGCTTCCGTGTTGTGAAAGACCCACAGAAGGCAAAGGGCACCTCCCAGATTAAAGGAGAGTCAGGAACCCTGGCAGTTCATTGCAGCGCTTGATCTCCGGGTCTTGAATAAGGACCATGTATTTGGGGACCCTTGAGTATGGACCGTGTGTTGAATATGGACCATGGATGGTATTATCACATCAGTGCAGAGTGAAGCACAGCGGTAGCAGGCTGCTGGGAACTTGATGCTCTCAGGACAGCATGGCCCCCACTGCCTGTCTTAGGGGCTCCGCCAGTTTGGCAGCCCTGATTCTGCATAACGCTCTTTCCTTGCCCTGTGCTGCGCTGCACTGGCCAAGCACCAGGAGAAAATGTGAATCCTCGTTTGCAGATGGGAAGCCCATGTACAGTGATCTTACTTCTCTTTATGAATATTTTAAGATTAAAGTGGCAAATCCCGGAAAGTGCTGACCTGAAGCTTTCCTTGCTTGGCACGTTCCAAGCAGTTCCACAGGCCCGCTGGGTACCAGCCTGAGCGAGTGTCACCAGAGGAGCAAGCAGCCTCTTCACGTGACAGAGGGGGAGCTCCAGCCTGGTGCCCCTATCCCGCCCTGAGTGGGGATCGCAGGACCTCAAGGGGATAAACTGTGGTCTTCTTATTGTGATGTCACTTCTGGAAAAGAACTTAACTCAGAATCTTGGTACAGAGAGGCTGTAGTGGGACGTCCTTGATGGTCCAGTGCAGGGGGCCTGGGTTCAATCCCTGGGCAGGCAAGTTCCTCCTTGCTGCTGCTGTGTGCGGGCGGTGGGGGTGGGGGACTCTGGCCAGCCCTGGCTGGTCCCCCGCGCCCAGCCCACACTCACCCAGCTGAGTGGTAAGGCTTCCATAAGCAGTGGCTGCTGCTCCTTTTCTCTTTTCAGTTGCATCAAACTCACACCAGCAGGCACTCTGCCAGCTATCAGAAACGCAGGTAGTCTTTCATTCCAGAAGTATCGATTGACCCCGGCTGCATGCCAGGCCCAGGGCAAGGGGCTGAGGGTATCATGGAGAGCAAACCCATTCTGCAGCCACCTCCTCCCAGCCCAGCAGTTTAGAGAGGAATCAAGTCATAAATTAATGAGCAGGCAAGAAAAAAAAGAGAGATAGTAGTATGTGCCATACAGCATAAAATGAGATGTGGTGGACGGCGGGGAGGGGAGGTGGGTGGGGACACAGGGCTTTTCTGCAGGCAGTGGCCAGAGCTGGCCTCTCCGGAGTAGAGACCTTTAACCGAAAACAGAGTTTACTGAGACCACCTCTGTGTGGCTGGAGGGCATGGGGTATGGGGGATGCGGAGATGTAATGAAGGGTAGTTCATGTGGGGCTTTGCGATCCTAGTGAGGAGTTTGGACTTCATTATGCACATGGCAGGACGCTCTGGTTTTAAGCAAGGAAGCAACTCAATCTGATTGGCCTTTGGAAGCAGCCCCTGTGGCTGCAGCATCGAGAATAGTGGGCGAGGGTGGGGGTGGGGGGAGGTTGTGGAAGGCCGGGCCTCCGGTGGCACAGGGTGGAGAAAACACATGACTTGCTGGCAGTTTAGATGCAGAGTGGTTTCCCCTCAAGCCTGAGGGCACTAGGGGGCCATTGCAGGCTCTAGGCAGGGAGTGATGGAGTCAGGTTGGGGTTTCCGAAGCCAGCCTGGGGGTGCAGAGTGAAGGCAGGGAAGCCAGCTATGAGTAGGAGGACCTGGACTGGGGAGCGGGGGGAATGAGGGCAGGTGGTCCCCCCCTTCAGAGGAAGCAGGAGCTGCAGGCAGGGCCTGTTTCCTCCTTCCATTTGGCCGCAGATCCCTTGAATGGGGGTCTCACAGCATCCCCTCCATCTCCCCCTCTTCCTCCGCCTCCTGGCTTCCCCTGCACTCCTTGAAGAGTGGGGGAAGGCATCTTGGTTTCCTTCCCCACCCAGCTGGCTCCGCTTTCAGCCAGCCGAAGCAGAGCTGGGACTCACTTAAGGAAAGAGCTCTGCCCAGCATCTTGGCCCTGCCCAGTCCTGCTGGAGGGAATTGTAATTAAAAACGGGGTGGCTGCACTTAGAGTAATGACACGCTACACTCAGAATTGCTGTCCTCGGCTCTGGTTTTCCTGATGCGAGAAAATCTAATCACCCCAGGTTACGTTCAGCCCGGATGTGTGCTGATTGGATCCGTAAACTCCAGCCAGTGGATTGTGTTCTGATCGCCACCTGCAGCTCCCACTCAGCCATCGGACATGTGGGTCACAAGGGCCAGCCTGGATCTGGGTGGGGTCTGATGTTCAGCTCACACAAGAAGCTGCTGAACTGAGGGAAGGCTGGCTGCAATCCTCCTGAACCCTGAGGCATTTCTGCACGCAAGACTGCCTCCTCTCGCTTGGGCTCTTGGGGTCCCCGCATGTGACTGTCATCTGGGACAGCAAGCATCCCCAAAGCCTCGTGCGCCCCACCTTCCCATCCAGACTCACAGGAGCACAGGTTAGCCTCTCCTGATGACTCAAGGTTGCCCCTGGAATATCTGTTTTTGTCCCTGGACAATAAGGTGGTACAATCTTTTTGGTTTTGCTCATTTCTCTTTCCCCTCCTCTCAGGCTGTGACTGTCACTTGTCTGTTGTCACTGGGTCTCGTCTTGGTATTGATGGAGGCAGTACCATGTCGGGGTTGGGGTCAGGGCCCCTGGCTTCAAACCCTGGCTCTGTTGCATAGTACCCACACCTTGGGCCAGTCCCTCAGCCCCTCCGAGATGCCGTTTATTCATCTGCAAAGTGGAGACGATGATAGAACCTGCCAGACACGGGAGAGGTGAAAATGGACTGTCGTTTCAGCCGACTGCCCTAGGCACGAGCAGCCCCCGTGACTGAAGTGACCCTCCCCCTCATACTTTCTTGCCCACCCTCCCAAGCTTCGGACCCAGCACGGAGCAGGCCAAGGGCCACCAAAGCCAGTGCTGCCCCAGCAGTGCTTAGCAGCACAGGGAGTTCTCCTTGGGCAGCAGGAGGATCGCGAATTGTCAGGGAAGGTGGGGGCTTGGGCTGGGGCACTTAACCACAGAAGGTGGAGGGCCCCTGTCTGGGCAGGAGAGATGGGTCGTATATCTTGAAAGTGAGACCTGAGCCCCATACAATGCCTTCAGGAGCATTCCTGGGCTGAGGTCTGATCCTCCCAGGAGCCTTGGAGATGCCAGCACTGGGCTGGGCCAGTCTGTCCTGTTTGGCAGCAAGGAAAACTTGGCCCAGGAGCTCGTGTTACTTTTCCACCAGGTTCCCCACAGAGCCTGGCTGGCATGCACTGCACCTTGTCCCAGTTCCCTTAGACCAGAGCCCAGGGGACAGCCTCCCGAGCTGTGCCTCTGTTCCCAACCTTTGCTGTCAGACGGAGGCTGGATCCAGCGTGCATACTCCCACCAGCTGCAGAGAATAAAGCAGGGGCCCAGCAGAAGGGGCTGGCCTGGGGCTCTTCTTTATTTACCAGTCTGCTCCTTGCTCCTCTTCTCCTGCCTTCAGCATTGTGGGTCCCTCTTGCCAGAAACCCTCTCCTGCCCAGCCTGAGCCACTTCGGGCATCTCAGACGCAGTCATGAGATAAAGTTATCTACCTTCATTTACTCCAGGCTGTGAAGTCAGTGACCTACAGCTACATTCTTGAGCCTACATGCTACTCTTAAATTTTTTGAATGTGTTGCCACCATTTAAAAGTTGGAAATTATCCAGTGTGGATTTCTACCTTCTCTTGGAAAACAAGCATGTCTGGGCCCTGTGGCCAACGGTCAGCTGGTCATGAGGGGCAGTTAGTCTACAGCCCTCCGCATCCCAGCATCTTCAGCCAGGCTCCCTGGCTTGGTACCCCGAGCAGCAGCCCCAAGGATGCATGTCAGCTTGCGGTCTCTTGCAGATAGCAGAACTGGCCTAATGCAATGGGTCTTTGCTCCCCCGTCCTCCCCGCCAGTGTCCAGCAGCTTTGGCGTGCGGTCACTGGGCTGGCTTTCTTCCCTCTTTCCTTTGAAGCCAGGTCCTCTCTCTCCGCTTACTGACCCCGTGCACCTCCCTCTACCCAGACCGGCAAGTGCAGTGACTCACACCTCTCCCCACACCTCCCTGGGTCCTTCTCTGGTGGCTGTATTTTAACACCCTGGGTGTGTGGCTGAGTCATCACCTTCTCGCCAGGATCCAGCTCAGGGGCTGGCCTACGGTGGGTGCTCTGGGAGCAGAGAATGCTTGAGTGAGATGTTGAGAAAGTTATGAGGTCCGCTCCCATCCTCCCCTCAGGGCTTCAGAAGGAGACAGAGCCGCCTCGACTCTGCTGCCTTGGGGTGGGGAGAAGTCTTGTAGCGACATGCTGGGTAGCCGGTGCCCTCCGAGGGGCGTGCAGATCATGCACGGAGATGCCGGACTGGGCGATTCCTCCAAGTCAGCCTTCCCTCCCAGTCCCCAAAGAAAGGGCTGATTCCCAGAGGAGAAACCATCTTGGGAAGATTGGGCCAAGGAAGCCCTGCCTCCCAGCACCCCAGGGCCTTGTATGTGAGGCACTGGGCGGTTGTTGTCCAGTCGCTAAGTCATGTCCTACTCTTTGCGACCTCATCAACTGTAGCCCACCAAGCTCCTCCTTCCTGCGCTATCTCCAGGAGTTTGCTCAAATTCATGTCCATTGAGTCGGTGATGCTATCTAACCGTCTCATCCTCTGCTGCCCCCTTCTCCTTTTGCCTTTGATCTTTCCCAGCATCAGGGTCTTTTCCAGTGAGTCAGTTCTTCACATCAGCTGCTGGGAGGGAGGTGTATTTGTTCCACGTGGCCTCCTGGTCACTTTGCCCCGACTGTTCCTCACATGCCTTCAGACCCTTTGTTCCTGGGGGCCCTTTTTGCTTTGCTGCTCCCTCAGCCTGGAATGCTCTTTCTTGCCTCCTGGAGCGCCTGGCTCCTCAGCCGTCTTGCTCTCAGGTGAAACGTGACCAGCTCAGAGAGATCCTCAAAGCTTCGTCTCCCAAGGCCATCTGTCCTGTCCCCCCTGCCCCAGACCCCCAAACTCCAGTTATTCTCAGTGTCAGCCTCAAATGCTTCCCTTCCCATGGCATATTCCATGGTTTCTGATGACTTTCTGTTTGGGGGCTTAGTTATTAGCTGGGGGGGGGGCGGGGGGAGGGCAGCGGTGGGCAGAGAGGTGGTGTCTAGCTGATTTCTGCTCTGTCCCCAGCATCACACAGTTAGAAGGTGGTGGGTTCTTGGTGAAGCTGGTGCTGGGAGAATGGATGCTTACTTGGTCAGCCCCCTGAGGATGCGGGGCAAGGGCCTGAGCTGATGGTTAGCAGCAGAGACTGGAGCCTCAGGGGCTGACCAGGCCCCCAGGCACCTGGGGTCCAGTGGGCCTCAGAGCAAAGGCATCAGACAGGCCTTATCAAATCCCAGCTCAGGCTCTTCATTTCTGCATGGCATTGGGCAGGTTACTTAACCTCTCTCTCAAGTCCAGCTTCCTCATCTGTGAAGTGGGTGTACTTTCCAACTCATGGGCTGCAGTCATGTAAGTAGTAAGCCTGCAGTGTGTGTGTAAGTAAAGTGTGTGGCCTGTCCAGACATGGCACCTGAATAGGCTAAGCACGTAGTAATTTGTTATCCAGTAGTGAGCCTGGAGACAGTGAAAGAGGACAGACAGCCTGGCCTGCTGCGGGCCATGGGGTCTCGGAGAATCGGACACAACTTGGTGACTGAGCAACAACAAGTGAGCCTGATGTTTAGTTTGGAATGAGGCAGATAGGAAGCAGATATGTGGCTCTGTGCCCAGGAACAAGATGGGCTTGGATCTTCCCCCCTCTTCCCCCCACCCCCCACCCCCTTGCTCCCCCTAGGACCTGAAGTGCCCCAGAGGCTTCCCCAGCCAGCGGGGGTGGGGCAGAGCCAGAAGTGGGCACTCCTCAGCTGTTAGTTGACTGGTTTGCTGATAGGTTGTATGGTTTCATGACTAAAAGGTGCTCTGAAGATTGGCTGGCGTGGGCTTGGGGATTATCTATGGAATGGGGGCCTGGGTCCTCTCTGCTCCATCTCTCGCCATGTATCAGCCCCAAGATAATAAGGATGTTGCTAACTTCTAGTGGGAAAACAACTAGAGGATGAGGAGACTCTGGAGGGTTGGATTAGGTGAGAAACGTCCTTGGAGAGTGTCACTGTCCCTGCCCAAACACTGTACCTGATTTAATGCAGTAAAATGTCACAGCGCACCATGAGGCAGGTGCTTTGACTGACTCCACTTTACAGATGAGGAAACTGAGGCCCAGGGAGGCAAAGATTCCCCAGCTTCAGAGAGCCTGAATTCAGACCCACACTACTGGGCTCAAGGAACCTGCACTTTCAACCACCCTGAATCCTGCTTGGAGCAACTGTCAGCATGTAGTCCTCAAGTTGGTGTGTTGAACCTGGCAGCAATTTGGGTGTTGAAGTAGAAAGGACATTGGTCCTAGAGTCCAATGGAGCTGTTTGGAATCCCATGTCTTACTGCTGTGTGACTTTAGGCGAGTCGCTTTGCCCCTCTGAGCTTTCATTTTGTGGTTAGGACGATAGACACGAAAATGCCTCCTTTGCAGGGCTATTCAGAGGGTGGAACAGGGTAGCGTGTGAGGGCCCCTCCCCCACAGCACCCTGCAAGTGTGTGTTTACTCCCTTCCTCCCCGCCGTGCCTTCAGCCCCAGGCACTGGCCCCCATCCAGAGCCTGACCTTGGCCTTGAGATCCAAGAGGGCTTCGGAAATGACTCTGGCTGCTCCAGCGGAGGGAGCTGCCCTGATCCGCTTGCAGATCAGGATCTCCGGGCCCCCTTGCCAGGCCTTTCATGTTGTTGCTTTATTTCACAAGAGCCCCGGTGTTTGTTTAGCAATGAAGTGGTATTTTTAGAACTTAAAAGTGATTTTGCTCTTCGAGGAACGAGCCTGTGGTTGTAGTCCCAGCTGGAGCCAGGCCTGGACAGAAGGCTTGTGGGCGCCCTGCCCTGGCTCGCCCACCCCCATTCCCTGCTCCCCTCGGGCCTTTCCTTTGGACGCAGGACACCCTCAGTCTGCTCTGTCCAGCTTGACTTCTTCCTGCCTGCGGGTCTAGGCCCTTGGGAGTACTGGCGAGGGTGCAATGATCCCCATGTGTGGTAGGCTGAGTAATGATGCCAGAAATGTCCACATTCTTATCTCTGGAACCTGTGACTATGTTTCCTTGTATGGCAGAAGGAACTTTACAGATGGGGAGAGCGTCCTGGATTATCCAGTAGTCTGGGATGGGAAATGCCGAGCTGGATGAAGCACAAGCTGGAATCAAGATAGCCGGGAGAAATATCAGTAACCTCAGATATGCAGATGATACCACCCTTCTGACAGAAAGCTAAGAGTAACTAAAGAGCCTCTTGATGAAGGTAAAACAAAAGAATGAAAAAGCTGACTTAAAGCTCAACATTCAAAAAACGAAGATCATGGCATTTGGTCCCATCACTTCATGGCAAATAGATGGGGAAACAATGAAAACAGTGAGAGACTTTATTTTCTTGGGCTTCAAAATCACTGCAGGTAGTGACTGTAGCCATGAAATTAAAAGACGCTTGCTCCTTGGAAGAAAAGCTATGACCATTCTAGACAGCATATTAAAAAGCAGAGACACTACTTTGCCAACAAAGGCCCGTGTAGTTAAAGATATGGTTTTTCCAGTAGTCATGTATAGATATGATAGTTGGACCATAAAGAAGGCTGAATGCTGTAGAATTGATGCTTTTGAACTGTGCTGTTGGAGAAAACTTTTGAGAGTCCCTTGGACTGCAAGGAGATCAAACCAGTCAATCCTAAAGGAAATCAGTCCTGAATATTCATTGGAAGGACTGATGCTGAAGCGGAAGCTCCAGTACTTTGGCCACCTGATGCGAAGAGCCAACTCATTAGAAAAGAACCTGATGCTGGGAAAGATTGAAGACAGAGGAGAAGGGGACAACAGAGGATGAGATAGTTGGATGGCACCACTGACTCAATGGACGTGAGTTTGAGCAAGCTCTAGGAGATAGTGAAGGACAGTGAAGCCTGATATGTGGCAATCCATGGAGTCACAAAGAGTCGGACATGACTGAGTGACTGAACAACATCCAGGGTTCTTGTAAGAGAGAGGCAGGAGGGCCAGAGAGGTGTGGAGTGATGCCCAAAACAGAAGTTCAAAATCAGAGGGAGACATTTACAGGTGCTCCACTGATGGCCACGAGCATGGAGGAAGGGGCCCCGAGCATGGAGGAAGGGGCCCCAAGCCAAAGAATGCAGGTGGCTCTAGAAACCGGAAAAGGGAAGGAAGTGGATTCCCCCGGGAGCCTGGAGAGGGAGCACAGCCCTGCCAACACCTTGGTTCTGGTCCCGGAAACCTCTTCCAGACGCTGACCTCCAGAACCGTAGGAGAATGGATTTGTGTTGGTTGAAGCCAGTAAGTGTGTGTTCATTTGTTACAGCAGCAATGGGAACCTAATACACAGCCCACTGTCCCCTCCCTCATTGGAGCACCTCACTTTCAGCTGGGCCACAGGGGCACTAATGATGCCTCTGAGAAACAGGATTCATTCTCCCCAGAATTGTTGCAAGGAGTTTTGTTTTGTTTTTGTTTGTTTTCACTGAAGGATAATTACTTTACAATGTTGTGTTGGTTTCTGCCATACAAAAAGGTGGATCAGCCATAAGTCTACATATGTCCCTTTCCTCTTGAACCTCCCCCCACCCCCAGCCCATCCCACCCCTGTAGGTTATCACAGAGCACAGGGCTGAGCTCATCAGGAGGAGTTTTTGAGGCTATAAGGACCTGACCCAGCCCCTGCCATGTAGTAAATGTGAAAATATTTCAGCCGTGCCTATTGTTTGCTTCTCTGCAGAGAAGCCGGGTTGGGGGCAAGGCGTGAGCATCGTGTTTTGTGTGTTTGGGTTGATGACATAGACACTTGGATTCCAACTCCAACTTCAGCCAACTCAGGGAAGTTTTTCAGTGATGTTTGGCAGAGTTGCTAGTGCTCCTGGGCCTCAGTTTCCTCATCCATAGGAGGGGAGAATAGTGACCCAGGACTGAGGGAACATACACAGGCACAGACCACAGAGCGAGGAGCCTGGCCCACAGTGCAGCTGGATGAATGGAGCCTCCGCTCTGGTTTGGTCAGCTGCCCCGGGTCCTCTCCACCCGGAGCTCAGCCACGCGCCTCCTTCAGCAGCTGGAGGGCTCCCAGCCTCCCGGGTCGACCTCTGTTGGATGCAGCATTTTCTCATGATATTAGTCATCGTTCGAGAGGACCTTGAGAATCCGTCTTTCCCACCAAAGGTCGATTTAGGGTGGGAAGTGGTTTCTTCCTGCGGTTTCCCGCTTGTCCAGCAAAGCTGAAATGTTAACCAACTGCCATGGTGTGGGCTGTTCCCTGTCTTGGCTGAGGACTCTGGAGGTGGAAGATGACACTCGTGGGGCAGGAATCCTCTGCCAAGATGTGGGAGGAGAAGGGCCCAGTGAAATGGGTCTCAGATGCCCACTGTCCCCGCCAAGATGCACCTGGCATGTGTGAGGACCCAGGACATTGAAAGGCAGTCAGAAGAAATTCAGTTGAGTTTGCAGAGAAAGATCTATGCACATGACCTGCTGACACCATTGCCCAGCCAGTCGGTGCTGGAGCCAGCGACTGCAGCCACAGAGGCTAGAGCACCTTCTCATGTCCTGGGGAGGACAACACAGGGTCAGGAGCACCTGCATTAAAGCTCTTGGCCGGTAGCTGTCTGAATGACCTTGGGTGAGTCATTTAACTTCCTGGAACCTGTTTTCCCATTCAAAAAAAAAAAAAAAATCACTCTCATCATCACCTTCTCATCTGACACATGGAGCACTTACCATGCGCCAGGCACTGTCCTGAGTTCTCTCGATGGGTGTTACTGCATAAAACCTGTGAAGTGAGTGGTCTAGTTAGCCTCAAATAAGGGGGTAGGGAAGATTGAAGGCAGGAGGAGAAGGGGACGACAGAGGATGAGATGGTGGGATGGCATCACCGACTTGATGGACATGAGTTTGAGCCAGCTCTGGCAGTTCGTGATGGACAGGGAGGCCTGGCGTGCTGCAGTCCGTGGGGTTGCAAAGAGTCAGACACAGCTGAGCGACTGAACTGAACTGAAGGGGATAGCGGGCACTGAGGAGTAAAGGAAGGTACCTAGGGTGTCAGGAAGGGGGCAGAGCCAGGATTTGGACCCCGGCCACCTGGCGCTTGTTACGCCTGCAGCCTCCTGCCTCGGGCATAACGGGGGTGGTGTGTGCAGCCTCCAGGCTTTTCTGCATGGTGCGTGTAGAATGGGAAGCAGCAGTACTGTGTGAATGGAGCACACGGTACCTGTTTTTAGCTTTTGTTTCTATTATCCAGGTTACCAGAGATGCTTGGTTTCAGAGGCTGAGGCAACACCCATTCTAACTTTTGAGAGTCAAAAATGTATTTACTGTTTTGATCTAGTGGTGGTGGTGGTGTTCAATCGCTAAGTTATGTCCGACTCTTTTCCAACCCCATGAATTGTAGCCTGCCAGGCTCCTCTGTCCATGGGCTTTTCCAGGCAGGAACACTGGAGTGAGTTGCCATTTCCTTCTTCAGGGGATCTTCCTGACCCAGAGATCAAACCCACATCTCCTGCATTGCAGGTGGATTCTTTATTGCTAAGCCACCAGGGAAGCCCTGGTCTATACGTACATCGACTCATCTAATTTTGTGCTTTAAATAACATGTGGGTTGTTCACACTGTGTCACTTATACTTCAGTAAAGCTGTTTTTTAAAAACACTGTGGAAGTTCACCAACGAAACAGAAAATCCATTGTGTCCAGTGGGTTAGGCCAAGTGGGGACCACCCAAAGGGTGGCCCAGGTTTTGGGGTGGTTTTCAGGCAGTGTCCTCCGCCCTCAATTTCTAGCATAAAGGGGGCTGTGGAAATGGGGGATGTCCTTTGTCTTGGGGGTTGCTTGAGTGTCACAGCTGTTGGCCTCTCCTGGCCACTCAGCTCAGGATCAGTGCACAAACACACACACACCCCCTCAGCAGTCAGATCGTGTTCCTGCAGGTGTGTTTTGCGCACACCCGCCTGCTGCACAGGCTCTGTTACATGGAAGCAGGTGTTCGCCTCCTGCACCCAGATGTCACCCTTGGTGCCCCCTCACCTGGTCTGCTCCAGGGGCTGCCCCTTAATGTCCCTGGCTTACACTTTGGCTGGTGGCATCAGCTGAAGGACAGCAAGGCTAGGCCTCCAGCCCTGCTGGGGGAGGAGTGAAGGAAACCCACCTTCCCTCCTTCAAAGGACCTTTCCTCTGAGGCTCTTGTGTTCCAGGCACTGTGGGAGGTGCTGGAAAGACCTGGGTCAGAGACCCAGCTCAGTGAGCGGACAGGGCTGGGGCCAAGCTTCCCAGTCACTGGCTGCATGTCCAGATGTGGGCTCGTATGATCTGTGTGATCCTGAGCAACCCTTTAGTCAAGTTAAGACTCAGTTTCCTCATCTGTACAATCACGGTAATTTCACAAGGCTGTTGTATGGGTCATATGAGAGGGTCCCATATCTCATCGATTCTGACGTGCACATTGTTTAAATTTTGCAGGTCTGAAATCAGGGTGCATCCCCCCAGGTGATGGGTCAGAGTACAATTGGTCGATCCTTCCTTGGTGGTCCCTCAAATATCAGTGCATCTTGTACCTGCTGTCGTCCTAGATCTGAGGACAGACTCAATGGAAAGGGCCTGGCAGTGTGCAGATATTAACGTGTAATGGAAAGAACCTGAACTCCAGAGCCTGCATGTATGGTCTTCATCCTAGCTCTGCCCCTTTGTGGCTGTTTCGGTCTCAGATAAGTGACTTGATCTTTCACAACTTCAGTTTCCTCACTCGTAAAATGGGGACAATAAAGTTTGGCTCCATTTGTTTTGAGAATTTGATAAACTCACATGCGTGAATGCCCCTGACACAGGGGTGGGCATTTAGTAGGCATCTGGTAATTTTGTTCGCCGTCTTCAAGAAGATGAGACTGAGCCTCTTCAAGGCTGGTCTCTGGGGAAACTAAGTGTGAGGTCAGAGATGCTTCGAGCATCACCCTGTTTGGCATCCAGGTCCCTTAGATCTTGTGCCTCCATTTCTGCATCTATGAAATGGACGTCGTGATAGGACCTACCAGCCAAAGTGGCCGTGAGGATTAACTGGAACAACGCAGAGTGCCTGGCACTTAACACGCACTCATCAGGGACGTTAACCAGGCATATGGATCTGGTTTTCATTATTGCTGTTATTAATGGTGATTATTCTGAGCTGGGACAGTGCAGGTGGATACGTCAAGATCACTCCCTTGAGACCTTACGTACGTTGAGGAGGAGAATGCGCAAGCCAGACCCAGCCTGGCAGATGCGAGGACCACAGCCAGCCCTCATCCCAGAGTGTGGGAGGTTTCAGCCACAAAGACACACTAAGAGTTTTACAGGTGCACTTTATTTAAAACATCATTGGGGAAAAGGCAAGTTTTGTTTTGTTTTAAGATTTTTTAAACGTGGACCATTTTTAAAATCTTTATTGAATTTGTTACAATATTGCTTCTGTTTTAAATTTTTTGGTTTTTTTTCTTTTTGACCCTGAGGCATGTGGGATCTTAGTTCCCTGACTAAGGATTGAGCCATCCCCCTCCCACCCCCCACTCCCACACTGGAAGGCGAAGTCTTAACCACTGGACCGCCAGGGAAGTCCCTGAAAAGACATATTTTAAATCTGGCCTGCAGATTTTGCTTTTGCAGGTTGCTGGGCCTGGACCCAGCCCCTAGGGGTCCAGTCAACCTGATTCCAAACAATAACCAGTGTTTGCAGCGCAGTAACAGGGGGCAGGCGCCATCTGTCGGAGTTCTGCCCCCTCCTTCTGCCCTAACTCTGTCCCGTTTTCCCTGCGCCCCCCCCAGGTAGTCTGTCTGCGCACCCCTTCCCGTTTCCTTCTGAGTTTACACTTTAACCTGAAGAGGATTGGCGTTTGCACCACGGCAGGCAGGCAGGCAGCCAGCCCCCTACTGTTTGGTCCCTTCTCTGGTGGACAGACATTCCCGGGGGACCCAGTGGCAATTGCATTTTTCATTTTCCCCATGGTTTACCACGTAGCTGGACTCTGGTGGATATCCAGGCAGGCAGATCTTGCAGTGGCTGGACGAACTGGGGGGTTCGTTGACCTGTGATCAGGGACAGGTGGCACTGCTGTGGCACTTGGGGTGCTGTGGGGTTCTGCCACCCTCACTTGCTAGCCAGCCGGGGCTCCTCTTCTTGGGTTAAAAAGCAATAGTCAAACACATCAGAGTTTACTAAACACTTGCATCCAGCATCTTGTTTAAATGAAAGAAGATTCCCAAATAGGACAGGAGGCTCATGCCTCTGGGCTGTGGGAGGTTAGAGCTGGCTCTTTGGTGGGCTAAGGGAAGGAAAGAGCCCTCGGTCCCCTGCTGAGGTTTGCAGGTGATCTAGCAGGTGCCTCTTGTGTAGAAGCTGCTTGCTCAGTACTGACTGGATTGGACTGACTGTGAGCAAGAAAAATCTGGGCAAGGTGGGTCCTGACTGCCAGCAGGTTCGGCTGTGTGTGTGTGATTCCTTGCAGAAGGGTAGGGCCTTGCTCTTTCTTTTTCCCTGCCATATCTCCTCCAATCCCCTAGGTGTCATTGTAGAGTCGAGTAGGTCTGCTAAAGAGCGAGGGCAATGATGACCATTCACTCATTCATTCCTCAAATACTAATTGAGCATCTACTCTGTACCAGCCCTGTTCTAGGTGTTGAGGATACAGCAGTTAATAAAAGAGACAAAAATCCCTGCCCCTGCAGAGACAACATTCCAGTAAACTACAAGGTGTGAGGACTAAAGTATATGGTATAGTAGTTGGCATTCAGTGCTAAGGAGGGAAGGCAGTGAAGAAGGGTAGGAAGTAGCAGGGATTACAGTTCTAGAAACTTACAGGGAAGGGAAGATGACACTAATAAGAACAACAATAGCTGTATTTGCTCAGTGCCTTCGAGAAGCCAAGCCCCTGCAAGGAACTCGCACGCAGGTAGCCTTGATAACAACCTTGAGAGTCGCCTGGGAGGCTGAGCAGGTCATGGGTGTGGAGCCTGGGTGTCACAGTCCTGGAGTGAACCCAGGCATGCTACCCAACGTCACTCTGTGGGTAGCACCAGGGCCCCCCGATCATGAAGGGGGAAGGGCAGTCACCCCTACCTCCAGGAACTGCTGTGAGGCTTAAATGAGTTAATATGTGCAAATGCTCACAACTCATAGTACAAGCCCATACATGGTAACTACTTCTAATTAGTATAATTATCCCTTTTTACTGTGGAGAAAATTCTCATAGTGAATGGTAGAGTTAGAATTTGAACCCAGAGCTGGCACTCCAAATCCAGTGGATTTTTTTTTTTTTTTTTGGCTGCACTGGGGTTTAGTTGCAGCCTGCAAACTCTTATTAATTGTTGTGGCATGTGGGACCTAGTTCCCTGTGCCTGTGTGTGCTCAGTCTTGTCCCACTGTTTCAACTCTGTGCACTGTAGCCCACCAGACTCCTCTGTGCATGGAATTTTCCGGCAGGAATACTGGAGTGGGTAACCATTTTCTACTCCAGGGGATCTTCCCGATCCAGGGATCAAATCCACGTCTCTTGCATCTCTTGCATTGACAGGTGGATTCTTTGCCACTGCACCCCCTGGATCAAACCCAGGCCCTCTGTATTGGGAGCGCAGAATCTTAGCAACTGAACTACCAGGGAAGTTCCCAGTGGATTTCTTTCTTTTTTTTTTTTTTTTTGGCTGTGCCATGCAGCATGTGGGATCTTAGCTACCCAACCAGGAATCAAACCCATGCTTTCCCCTTATTGGGAGTGCAGAGTCTTAACCACCAGACCACCAGGGAAGTCCCCAGTGGATTTTTTTTTTTTTTTTAAGAGCTAGGAATTTAATGTTCCAGCAACACTATGAGGCCTAGACATTAGGGTCCCAATTTACAGATGAGAACATCAAGGCACAGAGCATTCTGCTGGGAAATAGAGAAGATATGCTTTTGAGCCCAGGGCTTTCTCTGGGACATGGCTGCTGTGCAGGCCACCCATCAGTGTCTGGACTGGAGGGAGAAGGTGGGAGGTCCTGGAGGAGTTGGGGGACCTCCTCCCTTCTCCTGTTCCCCTGGACTTCTGCTCTGACAGGCAGGTACCTAGCCCACCCGGCTGCCTTCATAGCAGATGTTTAAGCATCCCGGAAAGTGGATAATTCCAAAGCAGAGGAGGTTGTTTGGGAACAGAGCTCGCTGGTTTCTTGCACGTTACAGCGTGCTAACAAATCTGATTGCTGCACCGGTTAAACGCTTTGGCTTCGATTTGCATAAGAAGTTTTTTCTCCCAATGGATTATCAGTTCATGGCATCGCCTTGTGCAAAAGGTTCGGGTGCCCCTTGGCGGCAGAGGATGGAACCAGTGCCCGGCCTTGGTGCAGAGGTGACACCCTGTGAGCCAGCCGAGCCCCTCCTACCACAGTCTGGAGCAGAAGAATCGCCTCCTCTCTCTTTTTAATAAAGTAACTGTTTTGCCTATGAGGCATAATGAGGACCTGAAAGCTTTGTCTATCTTCAGCTGAGGCTTGTGGAAGCAGAGGGCTGCTTTTCCTGGGGGCTCGGCCCGTAAGCCGAGCACCCAGGCCCGACCTCACCCATCCAGGCTTCACCATCCGAGTCTGGAACCTGGGTTGTGATTCTGGACCCCTGGGCTGCCGACATCATGAAGGAGAGGGTGATGCATGGTAGCCTGAGCTTCTGGGGTTATGTAGGTCCCTGGACAATGCAGGCCTCAGACAAGCCTAAGAGTAGGAGACCTTGGCTCTCACTAGCTGAGCAATCAAAGACAAGTCATTTAACCCCTCCCAGCTTTGGCCATAAAATGGGAGCACTGTCCTCACTGTTACTCAATCACTAAGTCTTGTCCAACTATTTGCAACCCCATGGACTGCAGCACGCCAGGCTTCCCTGTCCATCACCAACTCCCGGAGCTTGCTCAAACTCATGTCTGTCGAGTCAGTGATGCCATTCAACCATCTCATCCTCTGTTGTCCTCTTCTCCTTCTGCCTTCAGTCTTTCCCAGCATCAGGGTCTTTTCCAATGCTCTTTGCATCAGGTGGCCAACGTATTGGAACTTCAGCTTCAGCATCAGTCCTTCCAGTGAATATTCAAGACTGATTTCCTTTATGATTGACTGGTTTGATCTCCTTGCTGTCCAAGGGACTCTCAAGAGTCTCCTCCAGCCCCACAGTTCCTCACTGAGCTGTGTGCAGATGAGTGAGATCTTGATGAGGAATGATAATGCTCCATTGGGTTTGTAGAGCACCATTCTGTTTGCAGAACACTTCACAGAAGTCAGTTCATGTGAGCCTTAAAATCACCCCATGGAGAAGACGTAATTAAAGGTCAGAGGTGATGTGACCTGCCCATGGTGTCACAGGGCCTCTAGCTTTGGTATCCAGCTCTAAGTGTAAGGCTCTCTCTGCTTTGCCCCACCTGCCTTCCAAGTTCAAGGTCTATATACGGCACTGCTGTTATCCTGAGAGTCAGCCCAGGTCCTCAGTGGTTCCTGTGGGTCCCCAGGAGACCCGGGCAGGAACAGCGGAGTTGCAGTGGCTGGGGACCCGGAGAGGTAGTGCCAAGGCCCCGCCCCCTCTGGGCCTCCTCATCACTTTGTGCTGTTTGTTTGGGCTGTTACTAGCTGACTTCCTGTTATTCCCCCCAGACAATCAGCCAGGAAATTCTTCGTTTATGTTTCCTTAAGAGGTCAAATGCTTTTCTCTGTGCAGAAGTAAATAAATCCTGCTTGCTGAGTTGGCAGTTTTTCACAACAGCCTGCAGGGGACCCCCTGCATGGACCCGCAGCCCCCTGCAGTGCAGCCTGAGGCAGCCCCACCTAGGGGCCTGAGGGCATCGAGGAAACCTGCAGCCCATCCTCTAGGTGGGATCCTGGTACATTTGCAAAGTCAGGGATGATTTTATTTTTTTGTTTTGTTTGGTTTTTCTTGCCGCGCAGCACGGCATGCAGGATCTTCCCCAAGCAGGACCGGGGATTGAACCCAAGCCCCCTACAGTGGGGGCGCGGAGTTTTATCCACTGTCACCGATCCGAGGCAACGATTTAAACCAGGGCTGGAGCCCGGGCAGATGTGGGAAAGAGACCATGGCTGCTGACAGGAGCAACAGTGGCTTTTCCCTCCCGTGGCCAGAATTCTGATGGAAATGGGTAAGGGTAGCATCGTGACGTCATGATCCCCAAGAAGCCATCTCGGCTCTGCAGAGCATACAGGAAGTTGAAAAGAAGCCTGCCTGGGACCAGACAGAACCCAAGCCACAGCTCCTGGGCGCCTCTGAACAGATGGCAGCCCTTGCTCTATGCACACTCCAGAGAGCCAAGGTCATGTTAAGCCCACAGCAGTTTAGAGGAGGTGTTGGGCGAGGCTTCTCGGAGCACTCCTCAGGTGGGGCAGCTGTCAGCCTCACACACAGCAGAGGAAAGCCTACAGAGCCCAGCTTTTTTTTGTTTTTGGTCACGCCACTCAGTATGCAGGACCTTAGTTCCCAGACCAGGGATCGAGCCCACGCCCCCTGTGCTGGAAGCACAGTCCTAACCATCGGACCGCCAGGGAAGTGTCCCGGAGCCAAACTTTATAAAGAAAGCACCAAAGTCCGAGACACTCGACAGAGGCAAAAGCTGTCCTCTGTTAGCCTTGCTGGCATTTTTCTTTCTTATGGACAGCCTCAGTTATATACAGAAGTCAATAGAATAGTGTAAGAAATCCTGTGAACCCTGACCTGAGCTCACACCCTTCACCCTGTGTCAACTCTGCCCCATCCTTATCCACTTCCTCCTCCCTGAATTATTGTAAAGAAAATCTCAGCTACATGATGCCATCTATAGATACTTCATTGGAAAAGTGAAGTGAAAGTGTTAGTTGCTCAGTCATGTCCGACTCTGTGACCCCATTGCACTCTAGCCTGCCAGGCCCCTCTGTCCATGGGATTCTCCAGGCAAGAATATTGGAGTGGGTATCCCTTCTCCAGGGGATCTTCCCAACCCAGGGATCGAACCCGTGGCTCAGACAATAAAGAAATACTTCAGTATATCACTATAAAAGAGAAGGAATCTTAAAAAAAGACAAAACATAACCACTAAACTATTATCACACCTAAAATAATGAGGCATCCAGTCATGATTCAAATTCCCAGTGGACTCATAGATTCGTGTTTTAAACCTTGTTTGTTGGAATGAGGATCCAAGTACAATGGACACAGGGCGATTAGTCGGATTTCTTTTTTAATATTTATTTATCTGACTCTTTGGGTCTTAGTTGTGGCAGGCGTCCGGATTGTATGGGCTTCAGTAGTTGTCTCACCTGGTTCTCTAATTGTGATGTGTGGGCTCAGTAGCTCCGCAGCACATGAGATTTTAGTTCACCAACCAGGGATCAAACCCATGGCTCCTGCATTGCAGGGCAGATTCTTAACCACTGGACCATGAGGGAAGTCCCTAGTTGGAATGTTTTTTTAATATAAATATTCCTCTTGCTTTTTTTTGTATTCTTGCCAGTTATCTGTTGAAGGGGCCGTGTTGTTTGTCTGGTAGTTCTCCTGCAGTCCTGGGTTTGCTAATTGCATGCCCATGGTGTTGTCTGCCATGCCCCTCTGTCCTTTGAAATTCCTGTAAATTGGTAGTTCATCTAGAGACTTGGAAGTTCCAGTACTTTGGCCACCTGATGCGAAGAACTGACTCATTGGAAAAGACCCTGATGCTGGGAGAGATTGAAGGCAAGGGGAGAAGGGGACGACAGAGGATGAGATGGTTGGATGGCGTCACCAACTCGATGGACATGAGTTTGAGCAAGCTCCCGGAGTTGGTGATGGACAGGGAAGCCTGGCGTGCTGCAGTCCATGGGGTCTCAAAGAATCAGACATGACTGAACTGAACTGGAGACTTGATCATTTTCTTGACTCATTTTTTGCAAGACTCCTTCAAAGAAGATTTTGGGTCCTTCCCATCAGGAGGCACGAGCTGTCTGATTGTCCCTGATTTGTGATGTTGGCAGCCCAGCATGAATCCAGACATTCAGCAGAAGGATGGTGTTCTTGTCTGTCACCCCATCTTTGTGTATTAGCTGGGATCCTTTATAAAGAGACTCCCCACCATTTATCATTTGGTTACCCACTGGCACAGTTGATATAGGAAATGTAGGATAAAAGTTTGACTGTTTTCCCATTATTTACCAGTTTTCAGAATAATGACTTAGCGCCTTGACTTTCATCACTGTGCTTTAAAAGCTTAGATCTCTGATAATGGTTCAAGCAATATATTTATTAAGAGTTCCATGGTTAGAGGGGTCAGTCAGGACTCAACTGTTCAGAAAATTGTTTAAAAAATGATATGTCCACCGAGGTAGCCAAGGGAATTGCACAAATGTAGTAGATGGTAGTGTCTTAGTAGACAGAGCGCACCTCGCGGCCCAGAGCCAGAAAGGAGGTTCATTCCCACTTTGCTGATGAGAAGACTGAGCCCTGGAGATTGGCCCCTGTCCTGTTGATGTGGCCAGTTAGTGTCAGAGCCCAGGCACTGTGCACAACACGAGACACAGAGGAAAGCAGTTAGATGTTCATGTTATCTGTAGAATCTAGGCCTCCGGATGAGGCTTGCATAAACTCTCCTCCCTTGTTACAAAATGCCCTGAGTTCTGGCAAGGGCCCAGCTCTATGGGCACTGATTGCCAGCCACTGGGACATGCAGCCTCAGGAGGTGGTTGGTTGCATTTTTGCAGGACCATCTGATTTTTGGGGAAGCCCCAGAAGCCTTTCCAGAGATCATGATCTTTCTGATTTAGCCCCTCTTCTCCCTCATACTCATATCCCCATCACCTTTATTGTCTCCTCCCTGCCTCGGGTTATTATCCAAGACTTTAGTATCTCTCTGTCTGTGCTAGTGTGGTGCCAGGGTTAAGGAAGAAATAAGGGTTTTCCAGAACAAATGAATGAACAGGCAAAAGAAAAAAAAAAAAAATAGACACAAGCCTCATCATTTGTATTTAGACCTTTCATTCTGACTTGGCCATAAACCCTTCAAAGGCATGAATTCTTCTGTCTTCTGCCAGGCCAGCACTGGGCACACAGGGGCAAGGATGTGAGAAAGGATCACTTGGCATCCTTAAACCCAGAAGGGGGAGGGGCAGCAGGAAGGTGCATGGTAGACACAGTCAGTCTAGTGCCTGTAGCTCCTCCCAGAAATCTCAGGGTGCCGGGAACTTTGCAAAGCCTTTCCATTCATCCCCCTGCCTCAGAGCAGATCTGTTCTCAGCCAGCACTAGTGATGATGGCAGCTAACACTCTAAGCACTGTTCTAGGTGTGTGTGTGTGTGAGATCTTTTGATTCTCCCAGTATCCTGTGAAGTAGGTATTTTCCCCATCCCCATTTTACAGGTGAGCAAACAGGGACACAAAGAAACAAAGAGACTCACCCAAAGTCACCCAGCTGGCCAAGTGGAGGGGCTGGGACTTGGCTGTCGGTGGCCAGAGTCCTGCTCTTACCAACTACTGCAGCTGCCTACTGGTAGAGAAAGAGGATCTGCAAGGATCCCTGCCCTCAGTGTTAGAAAATCTGTCCTAAATAGACCCAGTTATGCCCAAGTCTCTTCCATTGCAGTGATGAGAGATGGAGGGCTGTGGGCACCTTGCCTCTGGGTTGATGGAACCTCTACATTCAGAGACAAAGGTTGTCACCTCTCCATCTTTTTCCCGAAAGCTAGCAAGTCACCAGCGCAGGGCACAGCACAGGGATCTGGACATAAGAAGAACCACACATGGGTGCAAACCCTCATGAAAACCTCTGAGCTTCCCTGCAGAGGTCCCTTCTGCACCAGGAAAAAGAAAAAGAAGATAGGGGGTGGAGACAGGCAAGGAGAAGGGGACGACAGAGGACGAGATGGTTGGATGGCATCACCGACTCAATGGACCTGAGTTTGAACAAACTCCAGAAGATGGTGAAGGACAGGGAAGGCTGGCATGCTGCAGTCCATGGAATTACAAAGAATCGGACACAACTGAGCAACTGAACAATAGCAAGCCCAAGGCACCAGCATGGTCTCTGAGCAAGCTATGGCTAGAGCATTCAGCCGGCTTCTCCCCGGGGGCGCCTCTTCCCAACTCCCAGTCTAGCAAAGCTCATGCAATGCTGCATTGAGCACAGTTCCCCAGACACTCCAGGTCCCCACGCACATCCAGGGATTTGCGAACACCACCCTCCCTGCTGTAGCTCTTCTATCTTCTGTCCCTCTACACCCTGTGCTCGCCTCCACTGTGGCCCCTTCTAAATGCTTCCACAAAATACGTATTGTGCACCTTCTATGTCTCATATCCTTGTGTTAATGCTGTGGGCACAGCAGGGGGAAAATAAGCAAAATCCCTGCCTGTGCTAATTGGAGAGGGAGCTAGACAATAAACAGGTAAATGCAAAACATTTATACTGTCAGAAGAGAAAAGAGCTTTAGGGGAAAAAAGTGTGCAAGGAAAATAGTCAGTGCTAGGAGGCCTGGGAACGCTTCAGTTTTAGAAATGAGGTGACAGTAAAGGCCTCTCCAGTAAGGTGACCATAACTCCAAACTTGAAGGAAGCAGGGGAATGAGCCATCATGTGTTTGGGATTGGGGTGGGGTGTTTTAGGCAGTGCAGATGGTAAGTGCAAAGGCCCTGTGGTCCATTAGAGAAACACATTTTTGTTGTTTAGAAATTCTTTTCTTGCCTTTCGGTCTATTTCCTCTGCTTCTGGGTCTCACACATACAACACAATAGATGTAAATACTATCTTACATCTCGGGGAACACAGGAAGGATGCTTAAGGGAGCCAATGGCTAAGAGCCTCAGGAAACTAGAGTTCATTCCTGGGGAGGCTTCTGTACAGGGAAACCACCGAGCTGGACTCATAAGCTGAGCAGGAACTAGGATCCACTCTTGAGTCCAGGAAAAGGGTTAAAATTTCACCCTTGCTCCTTCTGTATATGTTCAGAATTCTTCAGACTACCTCTACCCTGATTGTCCCAGAGTCAAACCACACCCAGGGGATTTTGCAGAGAGAGAATTTGCCTACAGGGTCAGAAGTCTGTGATTTGAATCCAGCCCAATCTCTGTCTGATTTATAAGCAGATGACTCTAACCTTGCTCAGTTTCCCTGTCTGTGAAATGGGACTGCAGTTCTCGCCCGCCCTCCTCACTGTGTGTTTGTCAGAAGCACTAGGGTAGTGTTTGTGAAGCACGGTGCCCCATAGTAGAGATTAGGTATGGTTATTGCTGCTGCTGTGGTGGTGGTTGTTCTTAATGATTCTATCACCTGTCTCAGTGTCAAACCATCTCCAGACCAAGTCTCCAGTCAACCAGTTGAATTCTGCTGGATTACATTTTCATGGCAGGGCATCTCCAGCACCCAGGGGGAGAGCCCCAGAAATTCAGTCTGTGCTTCTTGAGCGGAGGGCACCTGCTGGCTCACATGGAACCCTGGGCATTTGTCACTGTCAGGAAATCTATGTATTATTTTTGGCTGTGCTAGGTCCTTGTTGCTGTGCACAGGCTTTCTCTGTTGTGGCGAGCAAGGGGGCTATTCTCTAGTTGCGGTGCACGGCTCCAGAGCGAGGTCTCAGTAACTGTGGCACACAGGCTTAATTGCTTCATGGCATATGGAATCTTCCTGGACCAGGGATTGAACCCGTGGTCCCTGCTTTGGCAGGCGAATTCTTAACCACTGAGCTACCAGGAAGGTCCGATTTATTATTTTAAAGCAGATTCTGCAGATAAACTTAGTGTTCCAGGGGAGACCCCTGTGTCACCCTACTAAACCATTCGCCTATGCCTGCCTCTGGGATGTGGTCATTAGAGTTGAAACTGGATACTTCTAGGTGTAGTGACTCCTCCAACCAAGGAGGCGTGCAAATTTTTACACATACTAACTCATCTGATCTTCATAGTTTAGAAGGACCCTGTGGGATCTTTAGGGTCTTTCCCCTTTGACCCCCGTGCCTTCCCCCCAACCTGCTAACTCCCTTTGTCACCCCGCTCTTGGGGACAACTCTTTGAGCTTTTTTTTTTTCAGTAAGACTAAGTCCCTCAGAGAAGTCTTAAGTGTATACACCTGCTCACACATATAATTTGACATAAGAGAGTTTAGCAGTCCTGAATGTATATTTAGTGACAGGCTTGGCTAATATTTCATCTAATTACATTCATTAACATCGAAATGTATAATCATTAATATATCTGGGCACAGTGATCTAAATATTTTATAGAGGTCTTAATTACAGTAGACTTGCAGCCTTGCCATAAAACTCATGTGCCCCACCAATTGAAGGGGTGGTATCAGGTAGCTCGGGGGCCCTGGCGGGGGAAGCAGCAGGAACCTGCTTTTAGCAGGGGTGGGGAGGGGGACAGCGGTGGCTGGGGTCTCCCTCTTCTGGCCGCACCCAGAAGCAAGACAGACAGTTGGAAAAGAGAAGGAAATTGGTTATTGTGATTTCTCGCTGCCACATCTCTGTTAACTGAGGTCACCATCCTCCTAGAAAAGGAGAGGAAAATCAAAGATATGAGAACAAAATTAAAAATGATAATTATCGCTACTGAGACTTTAGGAGGTCGATAAAAACGTGCTTTTCTTCCTCTGCCAAATTAAGGAGTATTTTCAGAGAGTATTTAAGAGTATTTTCTGACCTGATGAAGGTCAGAATGTGAGTTTTGTGGCCACAAAAGCTGATCTCCGAATGAGGCTCACGTCTGCGGTCGTGGCAGTTGATTGACCCTCTATGTCAGGAGTAGACCAACGTGCCTACTCGGACGGCACAGCTGGACACCAGTCCCCCGGAAGGCTGTCCCTTCAGTCACGGCCATCTTCACACCTTTGAAACCCTCCATGGATTAAAAAACTCATCTTCAGGCACTGCTTGGACTGTGAGGTTGGCAGGTTTTATTGTGCCCATTGCACAAAGGAGAACGCCAAGTCTCTGAGATCCCCTGGCTTCCCAAAGGCACATGGCCAGCAGGAGGCAGAGCATCGCCTGAATCCTCGGTGTCCTGCTGGGACCCCCACCTAGACTGGGACCTGTGTTTCCCCAGCAGCTGTCCTGAGACTCTGAGGTGACCCAGAAGTTTCCCTAGGAAGGCTTGGGGCCTGCAGGGTGTTGGGATCTCATGAGATGGGACCACCAAGCACCCCTCCTCCCCACGCCCACGGCCAGCATCAACCCCAGCCATGCTGCAGCTGCCACTGCCCATCTGGGCAAAGTCAAGAGGAAGAGCTGAGACCCAGAGTCCCCGGGCTGGACCCTGTGTCCACCACTTGCCTATGTCTTTGCCTGTTTCCTTGCTTGTGCACTAGGGGTCATGATAGTAACTACCTCACAGGATTGTTGCAAAAAAAAATTTAGTGAAAACTTACAAAGTGCTTTAACCCAACCCGGGCCCATATAGTCAAAGCTATGGTTTTTCCAGTAGTCATGTACAGATGTGAGAGCTGTACCATAAAGAAGGCTGAGTGCTGAAGAATTGATGCCTCTGCCTTGTGTGGTGTTGGTTGGAGAAGATGCTTGAGAGTCCCTTGGGCTGCAAGGAAATCAAACCAGTCAATCCTAAAGGAAATCAGTCCTGAATATTCATTGGAATGACTGATGCTGAAGCCAAAGCTCCAATACTTTGGCCGTCTGAGGCAAAGAGCCGACTCATTGGAAAAGACCCTGATGTTAGGAAAGACTGGAGGCAAAAGGAGAAGAGGGAGGCAGAGGGAGATGGTTGGATGGCCTCACTGACTCAATGGACATGAATCTGAGCATGCTCTGGGAGGTGGTGAAGGACAGGGAAACCTGGGATGCTGCAGTGCATGGGGTCACAGAGTCGGACACCAGTGAGCAACACAGTCCTCCTCCTCTTTATGATCATCATCGGGGCTGGGGAAGCCCATGCAGACCTTCATTCCTCAAGCTCTGTCTGTGCCTCTTTGTGGAAGCTTTGTCCTCTCACTCTCACCACAGTCACACAGGGAAGTTGTCATCTCTTTATTTTGAAAAAACATGTATTTATTTATTTGGCTGTGCCGGGTCTTAGTTGTGGCATGCAGGATCTTCCATCTTTGTTGCATCATGTGGGATCTAGTTCCCTGACCAGAACTCAAACTTGGGCCCCCTGCATCATGACTGCAAAGTCTTAGCCATTGGACCACAAGGAAAGCCCCAGAAGGTGTCCTCTTTGCCTGTGCAGGAAGGACCAGGACTTTGAATCCAGGACCAACCCCAGGTTCACGTTCCTTCTCCAGCCACAGAAGTCCTGCAGGATTGAGCAGGGCACACCTCGTCCACACCTGGAACTGCCCTACTTCATTACCGACTCACAGGGTGCCCCTGGTAGCATGAGGGCCACCTCCCCGCCGAATGATAAGAGCCGGTGTTTACTCTCCCTGTGCTCAACAACACTCTGAGCCCATTGCGTATACGAAACCAGTCCTATGAGGTGGAGGCTGTTTCAAAGAATCCTCCTGCCAATGCAGGAGACATAAGAGATTCGGGTTCAGTCCCTGGGTCAAGAAGATCCCTTGGAGTAGAGGGAGTGGCACCCTGCTCCAGTATTCTTGCCTGAAAAATTCCAAGGAGAGAGGCTTGCAGGCTGCAGTCCATTGGGCTGCAGAGAATCGGACGTGACTGAGCATCTGAGCCAGCAAGCGATCAAGTATGACTTTCCTGCAGAACAGTGCAAGTCTTGGTTCACTGCTTGATGCATCGTCACAGACTGAACCCCCCTGTCTCACCAGCACCCGGATCTAGAAGTAGAACATGATGAACTTCCTGAAAGCTCTCCTGGGTCCCCTTCCTGTCACTGTCCCCTCTATAGAGAGCTTCTTCCTGATTTCTCACCGTGTGGATTAATCCCACCCTTTTGAAGTGCCATAAAGGGAGGGGTACAGAACAGTACATGCCTTTGTATCTGGCTTCCCTGGCTCGGCATTCTTCCGTGTGGTTCATTCATATTATTCATTGTTTCTCCTTAGATGCAGTTGTCCCCGTGTGACGGGACCGTGATGGTCTGACCCTTCTGCTCAGGGTTGCCCGGGCAGTTTGCAGCCTCGAGCTTCTACAGCTAGTGTAACTTTTCCATGCAGGTCCCTTGGTGAACATGGATGCATGTTTATCGGGCAGGCACGGGCTGCGGTAGGAACTGTTTATTCCTTTTTTACAATGTGAAAATATGGGATCTGTGACGGCCTCCAGGTCACACCTCTCCTGAGGGGCCAAACTGGCTTTGAACCCAGACAGTTTAGCTCCAGGATCTGCTTCCTGTGGCTGCTCTCCTTCTGCTGGGACTCTGCTGGAGAGAGGGCATCGCAAGACCAGCCCCCAAATCACTGGGTACCCAGGGAAACTTCCTGAAGGTTCTAGAGGGCCTGATGGACCACCTTGAGAGTATGACACCAAAGCCCAGAGAGGGTGTGTGAGTTCCCAAGGCCACCCAGCACACTGGCTTGCACCCTTGCATCCTTCCTCCCTGACCTCTGAGCATTCCCTGCCTCCTCTCAGGGCCCAGCCAGCACCATGGTCTCGTCTGAAATGACCTCACACTAACATGAGCCTGAATAATAGTTTACACTGTGTGGAGCATGGAGCCTGTGGGCCAATGCTGTGTTTCCAGAAATCTCCCCCCGCCCCCCGGAGTCTAGGGAATGTCACAGTTCCGGGCCCATCCCCTGCCACTATTTTTAGTGGTGATCTGGAGGAAGGAGGACTTTCCTGGACTTGCCTTCAGAGTCTGGAAAACAAACACCACCCCCTCCCCACCCTCGCCCTCCCAGTTCCCCTGGCAGGAAGCGGGAGCCCGGATTCCCGGGCCTGCCACTCACCCTCCGTGCTTCTGCTTGAGCTCTGAGCTCTTCAGAGCTGAGGGACGGGCGGCAGCAACAGTGTGCCCCTGCCCTCAGGTAGGACCTCAGACAGCCTGCGACAGGTCCCCTCTGCCCCCTACAGTATCTCTTCTTATTACACTGTCTGCGGGTGTCTGATCCCCTCCTGAGGGTTGGCCTTGCCCTCCGTCTCAAGTGTTTCCCAGGGCCCCAGGACTTCCCTGATGGTCCAGTGGTTAAGACTCCGCTTTCGAATGCATGGGGTGAGGGTTCAATCTCTCATTAGGGAATTAACGTCCCACATGCTGTGGGTGCAAAAAAAATTTTTTTTTAATTTAAGAATAAATTTTTTCCCCAGGGGCACTTTCCTGGTCGTCCAGTGGCTAGGACTCCACACTTCCATTGCAGGAGGCGTGGGTTCGATCCCTGGTCAGAGAACTAAGCCACGTGGCAGAAAAAATTAAGTTTTTCCCATTGGGAGCCCCGGGCATCTCTGCTTGAGACAGACACTCTCCAGGTGGCTCCTCCTCTCATCACCCCTCTGCCCAGGCTCCCAGACAGCCTTCCACCTCCTGCACTTGCGTCCCCTGCTCAGACTCCCCCAAGAGGGCGCCCCTTCCCTCCCAAGACTGCCTGGTCCCCTTAGATGGTGATGACTGTTAGAATGGTATTAAAACACAAGCCAGCAAGCACCGTCAGGCATAGTTAGAGCTTTTACTTTGCTTTAATGCTCACCCCAGTAGAATGAGATAGAAGCTGTTATCCCTCTTCACATGAGGAAAAGACATAGATTGGTTAAGGAATTTACCAGAGTCACACAGCTCATGAATGGTGGAGCTGGGCTTAGGACCCAAGTCTCTGTCTGCAGAGCTTGGTTCCTCAGCCATGCCTGGACCCACTCTCCTGTGTTACCTCTTCTATGGGCACCTGCTCAGATGAGCAGTCCAGCCCCCATTCAAGGCTCACAGGCATGGTTGGGTAATACGATTAATTGCCAATATTGAAAAATAAGGAGATATTTAAAACAAAAACTGTGACAATGTAGAGTATGGAATTTTCTAGAAGAGGCAGCAGGTATGGTAACCCTGTGCCCCATTCAGTCATGGAACAGCTGCCCTTCCAGGTGGGATATGCATTCTAGCTCCCCAACTGCCCTTCCTTCCTTACGATGATCCCTGGAAGGCCCTGTGGTCGTTGGATGTTCCAGCATGGGTGTGGTGGTCCTGTCTTGAGCCCCTAAGCTGGAGAGTCAGGAAAGGAAGCGGCAGCTTGAGATAGCTGGAAATTGTGAGCACACCCGCTTCCCCACTCTGTCAAGCCACCAAGTCATTTCTCCCCCTACTTTCTTAACCCGCATGGACCGTGCCTAGTGCCAGCTCCTGGAAATACTGTCGGATGAGGCTCATGCCCTGCCTTCAAGCAGCTTCTAGGCTAGTCTGGGGGGCAGGAAGATCCTGAGCTGTCCCTCTGTCTCCAGGCTGCTGGTACATATCCCTATGGGGAAGTCAGGGCTCCCCTGCAATGAGTAGAAGCCTGAGCTGTGGACTTTGAAAACCCAGAAAGAAAGTACCCCAAATTCAAAGAAGGGAGAAAGGCAGGCGTTCCCTGGAAGAAAGACAGGGATATGTAAATGTCCCTTCCTCTCAACAAGCTCAGTCTATGTCATATTAGAAGGTGGCAAGTTCAGCACAGATAAAACAGGGAACGGAGTGAGGAGAGTGTCCAGGGAAGGCTTTGCTGAGAAGTTGATGTTTTAGTCAAGACCTGGAGGAGGCAGGAAAGGGACCACGGCGGGGAACAGCCAGTCCAGACATGCCGAGGGAATGGGCATGAACCAGGAATAGTGAGGAGCAATGGGGCAGGGATGGTCGGGGAGATCATGAGATGGGAGGTTGGGGGATGACAGGTCACATGGCCCTGATGGGTCATTCTAAGGACTGTGCTCGCCCTTGAGTGAGACGGGCTGTAGGCGAGGAGCAGAGAAGTGACATGATCTGACTTGCATGTTAAGGGGACACTCCCTGCTGAGCTGATGTAGACTTTGGGGCTGGGAGACCAGTTAGGAGGCCACTGCACAATGCAGACCCAGATGGTGGTGACACGGGCCAGGGTGGGGACCAAGGAGTGGCGAGAAGAGGCCGGATTCTGGTAACATGTTGCGGGCAGGGTTGACGTGGCTTGCTGATGAGTTGGGTGTGGGGCGTGAGAGAAATAGAATCAAGGAAGGGAGATTCTAGGGCTTGGGGTCAGAGGAACTGGAAGGTTAAGGTCACCATGAACTGAGTTTGGGGAGATGAAGAGGAGCAGGTTGTTGGGGGGCTGGTCAGGGACTCAGGTCTCCGGCGTGTGAAGTTGGATGGGACGAGGCGGCCCTTGGCTCTGAGTGTGAAATTCCAGGCAAGGTCCAGGCTGCGTAATATCAGCATATGGGTAGATTTAAAGCTGGGAGGCTGGATGAGCCCAGTCAGGAAACTGTGGAACGGAAGGTCCAAGGCCTCTGATGCCCAGAGGTCAGAGTGAGGGGACATAGAGACAAGAGCCAGGAGGACGTGGAGCACCCTTCCCCGTGAAGTCAAGTGCCTTAGGCAAGGATGGTGGGGTTTGCGGCTCAAAGGTCATTGGTGACCTGGGGAAGAGCACGTGCCACAGAGGATGGAAGAAGGGCAGTGGACCCGCCTCAGCCCTGGAGGGCAAGGGGAGACAGAATAAAGGCAAGCAGAACCGTGTCTGCCCCCAGGACCCCGGAAATACTGGATGCTACTCAGTGATAGCCATGGGCCAGGTCCCCCCTCCTCCCTAGGCTGTCTGCTTCGTTCAGTTGTTGATTCGAGAGTCAATCCATGGGTATTTACTGAGCACTTACTATGTGCCAGGCACTGTTCTAGATGCTGGGGATACAGTGATGAACAAGGCAGACCAGATCCCTGCCCTCAAGGAGCATATATGGCTCACTGGGGGTGGACATAAAGTTATGTAAGTAAACTCAGCAATCCTTCATTTAACTTTGACTCATTTCAGGGAAACAGTCCGCTCTCTCACCCTTAAGCACGCAGATTGGAGTCTGTTTGCCACCATCTTGTTGATGTGAATGAACTGCTTCTTTAACTTTTGGTTAAATGGAGCTGAACTTGGTTCCATGGAGTACAGTGGTAATCAGTACAGTGCTGACCTGGAAGAGGCTCACCAAACCATATTCAAACATGCCAGGTCTCTGCCTCCTCATCTGAGGCAGGGCTGGAAAATCTGCATTTACCCCCTGTAGTCCCAAGGCATACATCACCAATCAAACCAGGTTCCTGTAGAGCCTGGTTCATCGTTATGTCTGCATGGACACAGGATTGTAAAATGAGAACCTATATTCCAGATATTTTCTTTCCCAACCCCAGGCAGGAGGTTAGAAAGGTCACACTGCCTAATTTTTTAGGCTGCACTTGGAGAGAGCAGCTGTGGAGATTATGCAGAGATCATGGGCCTGGAAAAGACCCTGATGCTGGGCAAGATAAAAGGCAGGAGGAGAAGGGGACAAGAGGATGAGATAGTTGGGTGGCATCACCAACTCAGTGGACATGAGTTTGAGTAAACTCTGGGAGATAATGAAGGACAGGGAAGCCTGGTGGGCTGTAGCCTATGGGGTCGCAAAGAGTCGGACACAACTGAGCGACTGAATATCAAAGTACTGGTCAGCTGTCAGTTCTGCTACTCATTGGCCGTGTGAGTGGATCAACCCACCTCACCTGGCAGTAAGAAGAGAGGGGGTGGTTTCCATTTGGGAAGAGCAGAACTGCCGATTAATTTCACTCAAAGGGGTTGACTTCAGAATCAGGAGACCTGGGCTGACCGGCCATGTGACAGTGGATATTCTTTCCCTCTCTGGGCCCCAGTCTCCCCATCTGTAAAGGGAAGTTGAGCTGGAAGAACATTTTGGTGAGTGTTTATTAAGAGTGGTTTGCCAAGCCCTTCTGGCTCCCACCTACCCACCCCTGCTTTCTCAGAATCTGTAGATGCTGAAGAGGTTAACTGGACAGGAATGTTGGATGGAAAAGAAAGGGAGCCCCCTGCTGGCGGCAGCTGGGATCATCATCGCAGACTCAGGTCTGCTGACCCTACTGGCTACCCCATCTCTACCTCTGAGCCCATGTTTATCATCAGGCTAGAATTTTCACAAGGTCTCTTGTCCATGGACCATCCAAAACCAGGCCTGGAGTCTTCTGAGCTCAGACTAGTGGGCAATCTGACCCTGTGGGGGTCTGTGCCTTGGGCTGGCTGAGGATCCTGCAAGTGGGAGGGATGGCTGGTGAAGGATTCCCTAAGAGCTGTTGGCACACACACATGAGCGTGCATGCACACACCCCCTCCTTCCCACAGTCACGGAGCAGTCATGGGGTGTGTGTAAGAATGTCACACTGCCTTTAATGGAAACCTCAGAAAGCCCCCTTGGGGTTGTAAGACAGCTGCAGAAACTGTCTTGTAGCAGGAGTAACTGGTGTGAATTTTTGGGTCATCCCCTGACTTTATGGATCGATGCAGGTTCTGTGTTCACAATAATGCACTTTCACAGTAGGGGTGATGGAGGAGTGTGAGTGGGTCAAGGTCAGCGGCCAAGGATGCAGGGCCAGGGTCTGCATGGGTCCTGGTGAGTCAGTTAACCCTTTGAGCCTCAGTTCCCTCCTCCATAAGGTAGGCACAGCCCCACCCCCAGCCCAAAGTCCCGAGGAGCAGAGGACGCCAACCGGGCCGTGCGACTTTGTTGGGGGTTGGTGATTTGGGAGCCCGCAAAGCCATGGGATAGGAGGGTGGGTGAGTGTCAGGGCTGGGGGGCTGCCGCTCACTGCTTGGCCTTGTTCCTTAGTCTCCCTGGGTGCCCACTTCCTCATCTACAAGATGGACTGACTGCATAAAGTGGTTGTGAGAATTAAGTGACAAAAACCCATCAGGGGCTTAAGGCCGTGCCTGGCACATGGGAATTGTTCTGATATCTTGGAAATTGAGGCTCAGGGAGGTTCCATGACTTGCTTGAGGTCTCAGAGCCAGGGAATTCCCTTGTCCAGTGGTTAGGACTCTGAGCCAAGGCTAGAACCAAGATACTCTGACCCCAGACCAGGGCCCATCCCACCCAGCTATGTGATGTTGGCCAAGGCCTTGGACTTGTCTGTGGGGGACAGTGATCAAGGCAAAGTCTCCTAGGACCTCAGGAGCCAAAGGAAGCTCACAGAGTCAAGCATGCTCATGATGGTGGGGGAACTGAGGTTGGGCAAGGGAAAAGCTGAGAGCCTGGTCCCTGTCTGCCCAGCGGGGTTCTCACTGCAGCACTGCCCCTGTGAGTGAGGAGAGACACCCCACCTCGTGCTCAGAGTTAGTTAGTGTTAGTCACTCAGTCGTGTCTGGCTCTTTTTAACCCCATGGACCGTAGCCCGCCAGTCCATGGAATTCTCCAGGCAGAAATACTGGAGTGGATTGCCATTCCCTTCTCCAGGAGATCTTTCAGACCCAAGGATTGAACCAGGGTCTCTAGCATTGTAGGCAGATTCTCTGCCATCTGAGCCTCCAGGGAAGATGTGTCTCACCCTCAGAAAGGCCCCGTAAAATCCCTCACTCTCCAGGCCCACAGCCCCCGGAAGCTCAGAAGCCAACAGTTAACCTATACTGTTCTCTTTACACCACAGCTGTGGCCTCCCATTGCCTGGACGCTGGAGGTGGGGGTCTGCTGTGCTGGAGTCAGGGGACATCTCTTCTCTCTCTGGTCTCCACCTCCCAAGAGTCGTGTTTGCAGAAATTGAACTGGGGCTGACGCCACTCACCCTGCCCCGCGTCTGGGTTAGGAACTGTAGGGACTGAGCCAGGGAAGGAGGAAGGAATCTGCTGTGGAAAGGCAGAACCCAGGAGCTTGAGAAGAGTGATGTCCCCAGAGAAGCACCATGGTCTTGGGCCACACCTGGGCCCCTGGTTCCACCCTCTAGCTCACTCTCTATACATCTGGCCTCGAGTTAGAAAAATCAGTCCCTCCCCACACACCCTCCCTCCCACCCCCAGAGTCCCCACATTCCCAGGAGCCTGGCTGGTTTCCTGCAGGGTTTGCTGGGCATGACATCACCCATCACCATGGCAGTGGTTCTGGTGGCCCAGTTGCTGGCTCGGGACACGCCTGGGTGAAGCCGGGTGGCAGAGACTCAGGAGAACAGAGGACTGGGGAACTTGAGGAGGAGGCAGGAGACTGGTCTCAGAGAGAGAGACCGTCATTCATGCTCACGGAGCATCACCTGTCACCTCGTCTTGTATTAGGAACGTTTGGAGAATGTCAAACAGTTTTGAAGGAGAAATAAAAATATGCTTATGACAAAGGAAGGAAGGACACTTTCCACTGTGTAATTTTCATAGCTGTGTGTCTGTAGTTTACATTATTTCTTGGGGAGTCTGTCGGGCTAACCTATTTCCCTAAATAGTTACAATTCTGATTCCCCCTTTGGGGAGCCCCCCATCTGTTGGGGTGACAGCACCTGGATGCACGGGCATGTTCAGGCTCAATGGGGAGACACACCCCCACTTCCCCACCTGAGGCCAGCACGGGCATCCCCAGGCGCCCCCAGGTCCTGCTTCTCTGTGTGAGTTCCCTTGAGTGGGTTGTAGATGTGCTTCTGAAAAGCTGAGCAGACGACACAGCAGCTTCTTGGTTCTCACCGTGGTTCCAGAGGCATTTTGTCTTCATTTGTAAGTGGTCTTCACGTGGCATTCATTCCAAGAGATTCAGCTTCTGTGTTTTCTCGATCCTCAGCCTGCCAGGGGTCCAACCCAGCGTCGGGCCCAGCAGGCCTGGAATTCCAGCCCTGCTGACCTAAGTTGCTGCTCTGGCAAGCTGGCCATGAAGGAGACAAGTCCAGCTGCAGGAGCCAGGAAACTCAAAGCTGTAATTTAAAGCCCCCCGCCCCATGCACCTCCCTGGTGGTCCAGTGGTGCAGAATCCACCTGCCAATGCAGGGGACACCGGTTCGATCCCTGATCTGGGAAGATTCCACATGTTGCAGCACAGCTAAGCCCATGCACCCAGCTATTGAACCCGTGCTCTAGAGCCCGTGAGCCACAGCTGTTGAAGCCCGCGCACCCTAGGGCCTGTGCTCCACAGCAGGAGAAGCCACCACGATGTGTAAGCCCTGCTTGCCCCAAGTAGACAAAGCCCACATGCAGCAAAGAAGACCCAGACATTAATTAATTAATTTTTAAAAAATTAATAAAGCCACCCCCAAGACCCGGAGTCCCCACTGCAGGGTCTCTCTGTGGCTCCTTGCACGTGCCAACACTGCTCCAGCTGACCTGCCTCTGCCCTGTTCTGCAGGTGGTGCTGGGCTGGGGGAGAGGGGTGGGAATGCACCTTACGTCAGGCTCTGAGCTAGAGCTCAGGGTCCCCGGTCCTTATGCCATACTTTTTCATATCAGAAGCTAAGTGTGTAGGTTCAGCATCCAGGACGAGATGGGGGGGCGCCACCATTGCCTGCCCCGTATCATTGCCCTCAGCTAGCCGTGGAGCCAGGACCTTCTGGGATTTGGGGGGCTTCCCTGTAGAGGCAGCATAAGGCCAGGTCAAGTGTTTGGGCCTTGGGGTCAGATGTGGCTGTGTGACTCTGAGCAAATGACTTAACCACTCTGCGCCTTCACAGGCTGGAAGCTTCCAGAGCTGAGGAGTTGCTTTGCCCCCTTCCCACCACCTCCACAGTTCCTTCTTCAGCGTTCTCTCCACAGAGCGGGGAGGGGACAGAGTTCTGGGGACCCTGGAAAAGCAGGGGGGCCACCCTGATGCTGGAGCCTGCCCTGCACAAGCCTGAGCTTGCCCGTCTTCACTCCCTTCACCGCAGAGCCAGTGCAGTGAGCAGAGTCTGGAGGGAGCACCTGTTGCCAGGAGGCTGCATGGAGCACAGGGCACTGTGTGTGTGTGTGTGTGTGTGGGTGTGTGTGAGACAGCTTCATTGAGATACAATGTGTGTGTGTGTGTGTGTGTGTGTGTGTGTGAGACAGCTTCATTGGGATACAATTCACCCAGCATACAATCCATCCATTTACAGTACATAATTCAATTGTTTTTATTATATTCACATATATTCAGTAGAGTATTTGCTTCACTTTAAATGGGGGTGCATCACTTTGAATCCATCCCTTTGGCTACACCCCCAAGTCTCCAGCCCCCACGCCTTCTACCCCCCCCCCCCCCCACCCAAGACAATCACTAACCTTTCAATCTCCACAGATATCCCTGTTCTGGACATTCCATATACATGGAATCCTACAGCATGTGGCCCTTTGTGATCGGCTCCTTTCACTTAGCATAATATTGTCAAGATTCATCACGTTGTAGCATGAATCATTGCTTCTTTTTATTGTCAAATAATATATGTTATATGGATGTGCTACATTGTTGAAAATTCATTCATCAATTAATGGCCATTTGGTCCTTTCCCCTTTGGCTATTATGGTTAAAGATGCTATGAACACACGTATACACGTTTCTGTGTGGACGTATGTTTTCATTTCTCTTAGATATACACCTAGGAATGGAATTGCTGGATCATAGGGAAACTTTATGATTAATCACTTGAGGAACTCTCAGGCTGTCTTCCACAGAGCCTGTACCATTTTCCATTCCCACCAGCAGTGTATGAAGGTTCTAGTTTCTCCATGTCCTCGTCAACACTTGTTACTGTCTTCTTTTTATATTTTAGCCATGCTGGTGAGTATGAAATAGCTTCTCACTATGGTTTTGATTTGCATTTCCCTGATGACTGATGATGTCAAACACCTTTTCAGGTGTTTATTGGCCATTTCTTGGGGAAACAGCTCTCCAGGTCTTTTGCCCATTTGAGCTTTAAGAGTTCTTTATATACTTTTACGTTATATAAGCCCCTTATCCGATATGACTTACGAATTTGTTCTCCTGTTCCTTGCATTGTCTGTACTTTCTCCATGATGTCCTCTGAAGCACAAAGTTTTTCATTTTGATGAAGTCCCATCTCTCTGTTTTTCCTTCTGTGGCTCCTACTTTTGGTCCCATAACTTGCTGAGTGTTTTTAATCAGACACTTTTCCCCATGAAGGGAATGGCACTGTGAGCTGTTGGGCTGGGCTAAGTTCTGGTGGCTCATATTGGACTCTGAGAGGTATTTCAGCAGGAAATAAAGGGTCCCATCAGCTTCCTGGGTGGTGGGAGTCACAAGGTCACCAGGCCTCCAGCTCTTTCAGCCAGTTCAGGGTGGGAAACAGACCTTCAATCAGGGACTGCCCCCCCTGGTTGGGTCAGTAAAAGTAAGAAATGAGAATTGGGACTCTAGAGATAGGAGGGCCTGAGTTTGAATCCAGGGAATGCCACTGAGTGATGTGGGAGCCTGGGACAGAAACGTCTTCCTTCTGAATCCTGTTTCCTCCCCTGTTCATGAAGGAGTAGAGAAAAGGGTCCCTTCTCAGTGTTTGCATTCAGGCTGACAGGCAGCTAGGATCTCGGGAACTGACTCAGTCCTCTGTCCTCCAGCCATGAAAGCCGACCGGAAGCGCCTAAAGGGTGAGAAGACGGACCTGGTGAACCAGATGCAGCAGCTGTATGCCACGTTGGAGAGCCGGGAGGAGCAGCTACGCGACTTCATCCGCAACTACGAGCAGCACCGCAAGGTCGGCACCCCCACCCAACCCCGATCCACCAGACACCAGACACTGGCTCCCCACCCAGCACAGGGTCCGACCTCACATCTCAGAACGCAGGAGGACTGCTCGTGTCCCTTACACTCACTGGGGGAGATCCCTGATGTGTCAGGCCCAGATCTGGGTGCTGAGATGAACACTCAGCCCCTAATCATAGCTCTGTGTCTCCTGGGCAAACCAGCCTGGACAGGAAGCCCAGTCAGTGACGTGTAGGCTCCGGATTCCAGCTGGTCTGGGTTCAGATCCCGGCTCCCCATGTGTAAGCCCTTGGGCATCTCCTTAACCTCTCAGAGCCTCAGTTTCCTCATCTGCAAAATAGTGATCATGGTGCAGACCTTGGTGAGATGGTGGCTACAGAGCATTAAACACGGTGCCTAGTGCATACTAAGTGCTCAGTAAATGTCAACTTTGTCTCCTACTAATACCATACTAAGAGTGTGAAGAGAGAGTGGGGAGAACCATGAGATAGCGGGAAATTCTGCCTCCCAGGAGTCCTGGAAGGCTTCACAGAGGTGGTGACATACAAGTCAGGCTCTGTGGGGTGAGTAGGAGTTTCAGATCAGATGACTGAGGAATTTGGTTCAGTCAGTATCTGGTATATGTTCTGTGGTCATGCCATAGAGAGCTTCCCAGGAGGCACAATGCAGGAGATGTAAGAGACGTGGGTTTGATCTCTGGGTTGGAAGATCCTCTGGAGGAGGGCATGGCAACCCACACCAGTATTCTTGCCTGGAGAGTCCCATGGACAGAGAAGCCTGGTGGGCTATAGTCCATAGGGTCGCAAAGAGTCGGACATGCCTAAAGAGACTTAGCACACATGTACATGCCATACAGAGTACTGAAACATAAGGAAAGAGAGTCAGTCCGCAAACCAAGCAGGCCTTATGAGCCACTGTGTTTGCAGGGGGAGAGTTGTAACCTTCTGGTGGGCAGGACAGAAAATCTATTGAAAACTGCCCTGTGCCTGATACCACATGACAGCGGGTGTGACCAAGGTTTGCTTGTACTCTGCAGAGAAAAATGGAGGTGGGAGACTCTTAAGTTTCCTCAGGCATAGGAGTTTTGAACAGTTCTTCCAACAGCTGGTGGGCAGGTTGCATGAGTACACTCACGGGTGTTGCCTCTGAGCCGGAGTCCACAGGCAGGAACTTCAGAGACAGGATCTGAATTTAAATGCTTCATCCCCATGGCCCTCTTTGGTCTGCAGCACTGACCCTTCCTCTCACTGCCCAAGTATACAGATCCCTTCCTTTCCAGAGTAAAAACAGCCCTGGGGGAGCTCCCTGGGCCAGGCATCCAGAGCCTCTGAATGGTCCACAGTTTGCCAGCTGCCCTGGGTGTCAGCCCCAAGCAGCAGGGCCCCAGCTTCTCATTCTTGTCCTTCTACAGTGGGTGAGCTCAGTCCCTGGAAGTTGGCCTCCCCATGCCTGTCACTTGCAGACAGAGGGTGGCACTAAGTCAACAACCTGTGGAAGCAGAGAGGAGGAATGGGAACCACTGCTCCCTGCTTTCTTGGTCCTCTTCTGGGTCCCAGACTTCCTCTGTGTCCTCACTTGGCAGAAGGGTCAAGGGAGCTCTCTGGGGTCTCTTATAAGGGCACTAATCCCATTCATGAGGGCTCCACCCTCATAACCTAAGCACCTCCCAGAGGTCCCACCTCCTAAAATAATCACATTCTCTCTCTCTCTCTTTTTTAAGTATTTATTTGGCTGTGCCAGGTCTCAGTTGTGGCATGCAGGCTCTCTAGTTGTGGAGTGTGGGATCTAGGCCTCTGACCAGGGATTGAACTCAGGCCCCGTGCATTGGGAGTGTGGAGTCTTAGCCACTGGACCACTAGGGAAGGCCCTGGGATTTCAACACATGAATTTTGGTGGGACACAAACATTCGGACTATAGGACTACCGCCTCTCTCAGTCCACCTCTGTCCATTCTCCTTTCCTAGCTGAAGCACCTGTAGTAGGTCCCAAGAACCTGATCTTTCTTCAGCAGGTGAGACAGAGAGAACCTTTGCTCAAGTGGCCCCATGCCCATCAACAGGGAAATACGGTCACCCTTGTTTGAGGGGAGGTGACATGGGGCAGGGGCCAGAGAATCAGCCCACAGCAATACCTGCTTCCTGGGATGTGCTGTCCCAAGGGCGAGGGGCAGGCCCCAGGCTGTCCTTGTCCTTGACACCACTTGTCCTCAGGTCATCAGCTTCCTTGTGTGTTAGTCAGTGTTCTCCAGAGAAGTGATATATATATATATATATATATATATATATGGAGAGAGAGAGAGCGATTTATTAGAAGAAATTGGCCCACATGATCATGGAGGCTGACAAGTCCCATGATCTGCCATCTACAAGCTGGAGACCCAAGAAAGCCAGTGCATCATCCAGTCATAGTCCAAAGGCCTGAGAGCCAAGCTGTAAGTTCCATCCGAGGGCAAGAGAAGACCCATCCCCAGTTCAGCTCTCAGGTAGGGAGGACAGTTTCTTCCTTCCTCCACTTTCTACTCAGGCTTCAAAAGGACTGGATGATGCTCAACTCACGGAGGGAGAGCCATCCACTGAGTCCACCAGTTTAGATGTTAATCTCATCTGAAACAACATCGCAGACACAGCCAGAAATAATGTGTAGCCAAAAATCTGAATGCCCCATGGTCCAGTGAAGTTGACACATAAAATTAACCATCACACTTGGCCCTGAAGGCAGGGTGACGCAGAGGTTAAGACCAGATAAGGTTTAGAATCTCACCTCTGCCAGTCGCTAGCCAAGTGGCCTCATCCTTAAAACTGGGATAATGATAGCAAGTCCTCAGAGCCCAGCCTTGTCAGCACTGAAGCTTCTGGTGCACAGAAAGCACACACGCCGGGGGGGGATGCTTGCTATTATTGTTGTTGTTGTTATTATTACTACCACCATCACCTCTGAGGATTCAGAGTCAGGCATTTGATCATGGAAATTCCACAGTGGGTTTCAGGGCCCTACTATGGGCCCCTCATCCACCACAGCCTGGTGATGTTCCCCCCAGCAAACCCAGAGAAGCACATGGCCGCCCACTGTTAGGAAGCCCCTGGCTGGGCAGGAGCAGTTTAAGAAATAAAAGACAAAGTGGTCCGTTTTCAAGAATAGCTAGCTTTGAGTGACAGCTTGCTGATGTAGTAGCTGATAGCCATAAGGCTTACAAAACCAGAAAGTCTGGGCAAAAAAAGGGAGAGCGGGATGCCCAGGATTTTCACACGGGTTCACTGTATTGGTGAATTTAAAACATAAGAACAGGAATAGGGTTTCACTGGGCTCATCCTATTGCTAAATTCAAAACATAAGAATGTAAATAGGTGTGCAGGAAAGGAGGAAACAAGACGTCAGAGAGGCTGTTCACTCACTCAGTCATGTCTGAGTCTTTGCGACCCCATGGACTGCAGCACGCCAGGCTTTCCTCTCCTTCACCATCTCCTGGAGCTTGCTCAAACTCAGTCCACTGAGTCAGTGATGCCATCCAACCATCTCATCCTCTGTTGCCTCTTCTCCTCCTGCCCTCAACCTTTCCCAGCATCAGGGTCTTTTCTAATGAGTCAGCTCTTGGCAGCAGGTGGCCAAAGTATTGGAGCTTCAGCTTCAGCATCAGTCCTTCGAATGAATATTCAGGGTTGATTTCCTTTAGGATGGACTGGTTGGCTCTCTTTGCAGGGCTGTCAGGGGCGGCCAGCCCATAAAGAGGGAGGGAACAAACTCAGGCGGTGTTCTAGCAGATTGTTCACCCATCATACTCAGCCAATGGGGAACTGGGGGAGGGGCTCGCACGCTAGGGTAACCTGCTCTGTGTAACGACTCTGGGTGTTCCTGACCACCGGACACTCCATCTTGCAAGACCGTCAGTAAAGCCTGGCTTCCCCCTACACCTTGTGTCTCCAAGTCCATTCCTTGAGTTTGGGTTAATGACAGTGTTTCTCACAGCAGGTCCTAGCTGGCCTCACACAGACCCCAGTCGTGGACCCTGCCTCCAGGAGAATGGGAGAGTCTCGGTAAAAAAGCAAGAACCACGCAGAAAAGTAACCCAGACAGGACCTTCTGGGGAGTTCCGAGGGTCCCAGAGGATCTAGGAATGGCGGGTGGGGAAAGTATTCCCAGGGTCCATGCACCTTGAAGGAGGATAGAGCCAGATCAGAAAAGCAAAAGGGGGGGAACTCCCTGGTGGTCCAGTGTAGGTCTTGGCACTTTGACTGCTATAGTCTGGGTTTGACCCCCTGGTCAGGGAATTAAAATCCTGCAGACTGTGAGGTGTAAATAAATAAATAAGAAAAGAAGGCATGGGATGCTTATGATAAAGGCTAAGAGGATCCAAAAGAAAAGGCCATTTCACACACTCTGACAATGACTGTGACGATGGCCATCTTCAGAAGCCACCTATCGCCACCTGACACAGGATGACTTACTGTATGCAGGCACTGGCGTAATCTCTTTACATTTGGTATTTTTCCAGCAACCCTATGCGGTATGATTGTCCCTGTTAGCCCCATTTTACAGAGGTGAAAGCTGAGACGTAGGTCAAGTCGCTCTTGCAGGGTCACACAGTTACGTAAAGAGGGGAAGCAGGATTCAAACCCAGGCATTTAGGCTCTGGTGCTCATTTGCATAACATCTGGCCCGTACTGGCCTCCCACACTGCTCAGTACCTGTATAGATGAACAAACGAGTTACTTGTGAGATTCACTGTTTACAGGGCAACCCAAGGCAAACCACGGAGGAGAGGTCATGGCCACCCCCATCAGCTGTGGGAGGTGTGCTGTGCCCGGTGGTGGCACTGTGACCACTGGGGCTTAATAACAAGCATTTCTTCTATTAATATCTTTCAACTGGGGCATCAAATTCATTTTTATAATTGTGCTGATACTTGGGAACAAAAATTCCCATGGGGAGCCACCTTCCTCCAACGTGGTGCCGTTTTTCTTAAGTCACAGATACTGGGGGCATCTCTTAAGTCCAGCAAGAAGAGAGGTGTGGTGTGAAGCTGAAGCCTTGTGGCTGCAGCAGCCCCAGGCAGGCATAGATGGTCACCACTGAGCATCAGTGGCACTCGCATGGAATAGCTTCATAAGATCCTACAGAGTCATTCGGAAAAACGGAATTTGGAAAACACTCAATTTTTTAAACTGCTATCTTATTTTATGGGGAGCTGTTGTTTAGTCACTAAGTCATGTCTGACTCTTTTGCGACCCAGTGGAATGTAGCCCACCAGGCTCCTCTGTCCATGGGACTTCCCAGGCAAGAATACTGGAGTGGGTTACTGTTTCCTCCTCCAGGGCATCTTCCTGACTCAGGGATTGAATCCAGGTCTCCTTCATTGACAGAGTCTTTACCATCTGAGCTACCAGGAAAGCCCAGCAACACTGACAATATTTAATCATTGTCGAATCCAACCCACTTTACAGATGGGAGGACTGGGGTGCCAAAGCGTCCAGTAACTGACCCAGGGCTGTATATTTAGGGCTAGTTTGGAGACGCTAAAACCACAAATTCTGGTTTTATTCCACCTCATCCAAGATCTTGCAACTTATTATTTTTTTTAATGGCTTGCATTTTATATGCAAGAAAAAATGTCCCAATGAACAGGATGAATGGAACCTCAGGTGCCCACCCCTCTTGATGCCCAGCCACTCAGCCTGCCATGGCTCACCCAGCTATCCCGGGGACCCTCCTGCAGGCCTCACCCAGAGCAGGTAACAGGAGCCCAGGTCTCTGAGCTGGGGGTGGGGGTTAGGAGGGGAGGGGATGGACAGGGAAGGTCAGCACAGCACAGGCTGCTTAGAAATGAGCGATTTGGGGCCCAACCAGAACGTTCACAGAATTGTAGTATCCCGGGAAGCTATGCCAGAGGCATGTTCCCTGTCACAGGTCCGTGGTTTGGAGTGGGACTGGGGGACTCTCCATAAACACAACTGAGGACCGTCTCAGCAAGCTGGGCAGTGGCTGGGCCCAGAGAGATCTTGGGTGGCGAAGTCAAAACAGACCACCTTGCCATAACCCCCCTGGCCAGGCCTGTCTCCCCCTGAAGCCCCCTCCTCAATGTGCCCCTACTTCTTTTGTCCGGTGAGCTCCAGCTGCCGGGGCTCAGCTCCCAGCTGCCCAAAGGGACCTCAGCTGCCAGCTTGACATCTGAGGCCCCACACAATCAGGCTAAGTCCTAACTTCATAAATTCCAGCCATCCTGATCCCCATCAGGTTCCAGCCCCTTGGGCAGGTCTCCTTCAATTCCTTTCCTGCCTTTGTTGCTAACAAGGATTGAGAACCTCCACCACACTATTTGTGGGACTGCAGAGGTTATTTTACCTCTATGGCCTCAGTTTACTCATCCGTAAAATGGGGATAATCACAGTCCCTGCCTCACAGGTGGTTGTTTAAATATAATAATGCAGCTGAAACCCTCAGCACCATACTTGACATGTGTAGGGAACATTCCATGACAGTTGTTACTGAGCCCTGCACTCCTGCCAGGGGTGTGGTCGTGGGTGTCAGAGTCTTTACTGAGGCAGAAAGCACCTACAGCCTCCGCCACCCCCCGACCTACCCCCCTGCCAAACCCCCCACAGCCTGAACCTCCAATCTGCTCACAATTAGTGGAGCTAGGGACAACAAAGAGACACAGAGACAAAGCCGATCCTGAGGGTTCTAGTGGACCTTCTTTTTAATTTGGGGATATATGGTAGGCAGTCTCTTGTACACCAACCAGTTCTCAGTGGTTCTGATCCACATACTTCATAGAATGGGATATTCCATGACTTGGCTTGCTGCTAGGTACTGAGGGTAGATGCTGGGACATGGTCCCCAGCTTCTGGAGAAAGAGCTGACTGGTCCATCATGTGACGCAGGGGGCCATACTTGTCAGCTGTTGCACTGACCCCACCTGAAGACAGCTTCAAAAAGGAAAGGAAAGGAGAAATAAGTAGTGGTGGAGCACCTCCCTGCATTGCAGAGCCTGCTTCCAGAACCTGATGGTACAGCTTGCCTGGGATTTTACAATAGTGCCGTCTGTCACTTTGCATCTTTTTTAAAAAAACATTTATTTGGCTACATTGGGTCTTAGTTGAGGCATGCAGGTTTAGTTGCCCCGAGGCATGGGGGATCTTAGTTCTCTGGCCAGGGACTGAACCCCTGCCCCCTGCATTACAAGATGGATTCGTAACCACTGGACCACCAGGGAAGTTCATGATACTTTGCATCTTGCATTGCCAGTTTCTTCTGACCGTCACTCTGGAGATGTGATAGTGTCACTGGCTCACACATGAGGTGGTCGAGGTGTGGGGAAGTTAACATCACTTGCTCAGTGTGTCACAGCTTGCCACGGATGGAACGGAGACTCACACCTAGGCATCCTGCCCCCAGGAGACAGTCCTAGAAGAGCTCGTCCCCCAACACACACCCCACCTGCTCTAGACTCCACTGAGAAGCCAGGGGCTGGGGACACAGACACTCGTGTTGTCCCCGCACCCAAGCTGGAAGAGCTGTCCTGTGATGGCCTTCAGAGTCAGTCTCAGCAACTGCCACAAACGCTTCCTTTTACTCAGCAGTGTTTCTTGGCTGCTGCCCTGGGACCCTGACATCTGCTGATGAGCTAGAGCAGGCAGAAGGGCTTTTCAGTGTAAGCTCCATGGGCACAGAGACTTTTGTCTGATTTGTGCCTGCTGGTGGCAGGCATGAATATTGGTTGAATGACAGTGTCAGGTACCGGTATAAGAACAGGGTGGGAAGGGCTGGGGCCGCTCTCTTAGATGGATGGTCAGGAAAGGCCTCCTGAAGGAGACATTTGAGGAGCATCCCGAATGAATGAGTGAGCACCTGCTGTGTGCCCTGCTAAGTCGCTTCAGTCATGTCCAACTCTTTAGGACCCCATGGACTGTAGCCTGCCAGGCTCCTCTGTCCATGAGATGCTCCAGTCAAGAATACTGGAGTGGGTGGCCATGCCCTCCTCCAAGGGATCTTCCTGACCCAGGGATCGAACCCATATCTCTTAAGTCTCCTGCATTGGCTGGCAGGTTCTTTACCACTAGCCGCCACCTGGGAAGCCCTGCTATGTGCCCGGTGCCCTGCTAAACTCTGAACTTGGATTATCTCATCCGGTCCTCATGGTAATACCCTCAAGGATAGGTGCCATGATCCCATGTAATAGATGAGGAAACTGAGGCACAGTAGTCATTGCAACTTGTTCTTTCAGAGCCAGAATTCGACCCAGACTCTCTCTCTCCCTGGACCCTAAGCCACAGGTCCAGCTCTGTGACAGCCACAGAGGAAGGGCCAGATGTCTCCCTCAGCCTCTTGGTCTCTGACCATCTGGAAGTCAGGCCTTTGGCTGCAGGGCTGTTAGACAAGGCAGGATGCTACTCCCAGCTCGGATCCAGGCTGCTACTCCCAGCTCGGATCCAGGCTGCACAGAGACCTTGAGTTTGGCTTCCAATTTAGTGGGTGAAAAGACTGGCTGGTTGGGTAGGCAGGGCCCCCTGCTGGGCCCCTTTCTCTAGAGGGGAAAGATGCCCAGGATCATGAAATTTGGCTCTTGCCAAGAGGTCAGGTCCTCTGATCCAGCCAGCTATTCCTTGTCTGCTGGATTTCCTGGAAGAGCACAGCTGGAGCCCATGGCCCTCCCCTCAGCATCATGGAGAAAACAGCCCATGCAGATGGATCAGTGGGGAGCAGGGCCCAGGGTGAAGAGCAGAAGACTGCCCTGCAGTCAGACACCCCAGCTAGCTGGGGGTCCAACCTGTCCCGTCATCAGCTGTGACCTTGTAGGATGGTGACAGGGCCCCATGGCAGCCAAGGTGGCCGGGCTGTAGATGTCTCCTCTGTCAGTTTTACCGGGACATACACATTACCAAACAATAGGACAGAGGACCAAGCCCAAACCCACTGTTGACCCTTTATCAGACTCCGTTTGACTATTTCCTTCACATGGAGTCATTTAATCTTTATAAGTTTTTTGATAGAGTAGTGTTGATTCCCTGCCCCCATTTCAAATACGGACAAAGACTTGAGTTAAAAGAACTTATGCATGAGATTCGTTTGCTCATTTATCCACTAAAAAATAATGGCTGAGCATCTACTAATGGTTCGTCTCTGTTCCAGTCTCCCAGCTAGTGTGTGGCAGAGACTGGCTTGAACCCAGGGCTTTCTTCCTCCAGGCCCCGAGCATGGGGGACCCCCACCCCCACCCCCGCACGTTCTACTAGTCCAGGGGTCAAGGGCCTCTGGGCATCTCCTGGCCAAAGGTTGGCCCCACCCATGCCCCTGGTAATGCTGGCCTCTCCCCGCAGGAAAGCGAGGATGCCGTGAAAGCTCTGGCTAAGGAGAAGGACCTGCTGGAGCGCGAGAAGTGGGAGCTGCGGCGCCAAGCCAAGGAGGCCACGGACCACGCCACAGCACTGCGCTCCCAGCTGGACCTCAAGGACAACCGGATGAAGGAGCTGGAGGCGGAGCTGGCCATGGTGAGACCCCGCCCCTTCGCCCACACAGGCTGGGTGGGGCACCTGCCGGAAGTGATGTCACGTTCTGGGAGCAGGAGGTGCTGGGAGACAAGGCTTGCTGGTGGGTTCACGTGGGAGTCTGGAGGGGCGGGACTAAGGCAGGGGGCGGGACCTGGGATGCTCTCTCTGCTTTTTTTCCTTGTCAACCACACAGCCTTCCTTCCATCTGCCTGCCTGGGGCCAGACATGTGGGAATGCTGAGAGACAATCCACTAACACTTGGGAGGAAAAACACCAAAAAATTAATAATGGTTATCTCTGGGTAGTAAGATCAGAAGTGGCTTCTATTTCCTTTTTTTTTTTCCTCCCTATTTTTCTACCCTATTTTCTTATTGCTTGGATCCTCAAGGGAAAAAAATGTTATTTTTTTTTCCTAACCTAAAACAATCCTTCAGAATACTTCCAAACACTATGTTTTCCTCGGAGAGGTGCAGCCTGCCTGTGGAGATAGAGTCTAGGTGGTGTTTTCCAGCCTGGTCGGGCAATAGAACCAAGATCCAGAGCCCTGGAGTTCTGTTCTACCTTCTCCTGTGTGACCTTGGGCTGCTCACTGAACTTCTCTGAGCTTCCATGACCTTTACCTGGTCCTGGGGTGGGGGTGAGGATCTTTATTCCACGCTCCCTTCTCACCAGGTGTTTGAGCAAGTCCTGGGACCTCGTGGTTTAAAGCCCTTGAAACTACCAGAGGCTTAATGCAATGGTGGATGGGAGGAGAGTGTGGAGGGGAATTCCTGGGACAGGACCTGGGGAAGTCCCACCTGGCTCTTAGCCAGAACTCAGTGTTCTCCTGGAGAGCACTGATGCCAGCTAACAGTGGTTGCTGCCATGGGCTCTGGGTTCAAATACAGCCTCCATTGCTTTCTAGCGGTGTGACCTTGGGCAGAACCCTTCACTCTTCTGGCTCTCAGCTCCCTCAGGTGTCAGTAGGGATACCTGCATATAGTCCATGGTTTTCCCAGTGGCTCAGACAGTAAACAGTCTGCCTGAAATGCAGGAGACCTGGGTTCAATCCCTGGGTCAGGAAGATTCCCTGGAAAAAGAAATGACAACCCACTCCAATATTCTTGCCTGGAGAATTCCATGGACAGAGGAGCCTGCATATACTCTGTAGGGCTCTGGTGAGGGTTTCGATGAAATACTGCAAGAGAAGCACTTAGCCACTCCTGTACATGGTCAGTGATGATATGAAAACAGGAAGATTTTAAATAGTCGCTTCTTTCAGGACCAGGGGTCACCCAGGATAGGTCAGGATCCGTGGGCCACTTCTTGGGACCAATCCCACCCTCTGCATCCTGAGTCTCCATGTCCAATGCTGACCCCTAGTGGTGAGAGCTGCCCAGGCTAGCGGAAGTTCCAGCTGCCAGGTCTCTGGGACCTTCCCACCGGTGGGGTCAGTGGTGCTGGCGGCCCTGCTGCCACATGCAGACCAGACAAAAACCTTTCAAGTTGTAGATCTAGGAAGGGGGCTCAGCGTGAGACAAGACTGCTATTCTGCCACGTCTTCCTGGTGTCCTGTGGATGGACAGATGGGTCCGTATCGCCATGGACCACTAGCTGCAGGCATCCTGGGGAACTCTGGTGTCTTTCAGGATTAGGAGCCAGCTCACCTCTACTTCCACTCTTACCATGCCCAGATGACTCAGCCTGCTTTGATTCTAAGAACCTAAGGCCAGTGGCACTTAGGCTCTTGCCTCCTCCCTCTGGCCAGCATCACACCTCTCTGCTAAATATGAATAGAGAGGTGAATATTTGCAGATCAGGGTGGTGGGTTTGCTGTCACATCAACACAGCCCATGACAATCCCCGTGTTGTTGGTGTGTCTGCTTCCCTGGAGGTCCCCTCTGTTGCAGAATTTCACAGCCTAGAGGCCTCCAAGACTGCCGACTCCGGTCAGTGTTGTCTGGCTTCCCTCACTGCACTGCTGGCCAGGTCGAGAGCAGATGGAAGGCACTTTCCCTGCATGTGCGCCCCAAGTCCTTGCGTTGTAAGCAACAGAAAGCAGCTCTGGCTAGTTCGAGCATACAGGGTGCACTGGAAGGAAGTCAAGAGCTCACAGGTGCAATGGGAAAGTAGAGGGTCAGCTTGGAAATGGGCCAAAGCCAAGGCAGCTGCAGCCGGTGGGGAACCCAGGATTCCATCTGGAATGGTCTGCTCAGTGACCCCTGCCAGGAGGATGAACCTGTACCCTTTGTCCTCTGAATTTCACTTCAGTTTTTAAAAGTCCGATCCAGTACAGGATAGCCACATGGCCCATCTGGGGTCACCTGCTTATTCCTGCTCTAGGAGTTCTGGCTATGGCACCAGTGATGGATAATTTCATTAAGTGACCTGCCCACAACACTGAAGGCCTGAGGCAGCTGCCAGGTGAGGGGCGAGCAGGCCCTGTCCCAAATCAGGCATCGTCCCTCCCCTACCCAGCCTCCGCTGGGTCTCTCCACACACCCTATGCAGCTGAAAAGGGCCGCTTCACTTGAGTAAGAAAGAGTCAGAGATACAGCTTCCCAAGAAATGTACACCTCTCTTGGTGTTTGGTGACAGCACCTGAGGCTCCCACCCTTGGGGAGGGGACATCTCCTGATAACAACTCCTGGCCAAACTCGGCATTCCCACCCAAGGAGCAGTTTCCCCTCTGTAGACACACTGGCTCCATGGGACCACCCTGTGGTGGTGGTTTTGTTAATTTAAAAACTGTTCAGCATGCTATTTTATTGCAATACTAGTCACATACCATAAAATTCATCCTTTTATGATGTACAATTTAGTGGTTTTTAGTATGTTCACAAAGTTGTACAACCATCACCACTATCTAATTCCAGAACACTCAGTCACTCCAGTGAGCTGTATATTCTTACTGTGCCCATTTCACAGATGTGGAAACAGGTCTGGCATGCAGGATGCTCACCCAGAGCTGACCAGAGAATTGAGAGGCAGAGCTGGGAGTCCGGCAGTCCTCGCGCTCCGTGATGGGAGGCCTCTGAAAGGACGCCCAGGTGCTGGCCTGGAGGAGACACCCCCTCTTATCATCGAGCAGGCCGGAGACGGGGCTGCCAGCGCAGCAGTCACAGGCTTCCCCCCACCCGTCCCAGCTGCAAGGCCGTTCCCCCGGAGCCTGGTTCCTGGTGGCCTAGACTTTTGTTTTGTATCAACACTGCTTCTCCAAAACAGGAAACAGTTCTTAAGTTTACGATGTACACTGTAATCAAGGCTTCTCACCCCCCACACTGTTGACATTTGGGGTCAGAGAAGTCTCTGGTGGGGCCATCCCATGCACTGTTGGGTGTGCAACAATACCCATCCCCGGCCTCCACCTACTAGACACCAGTAGCACCTGCCAACTACGCGAAAGTCTCCAGGCATTTCCCAGAGTTCCCTGGATGGGGAGAGGATTCACCCTGGTGAGAACCACTCCTCTGTAGAGCAGGATGTTTCTCGAGAATGGAGTATGGGATTCCCTCGTCTCAGCATCTGTTTGCACCCTGGTTGTTCAGTTCTAACACAGTCCCAGTTTGGGTCCTGCATTTTCTGGCTGTGTGACCTTTGACAAGTAACTTAACTTTCCGAGCCTGTGTCCATGTGTATAAGACCTTCCTCCTAGGGTGATTGTGAGGTGCGGTGATGAGGGATGAAAGTAGGCTCACCATCCACCATCAGTGAACGTTAGCTGTTCTTACTGATGTTGGAGACCATCCTGTCCTCAGGCCACCCCGAGATGAAGAGTTGTGGATTCTCATGTCCTGTCTACTAGCCGGTCATTGTGTGACCGGCCTGGGCCTCAGTTCCCTCACATGTGAAAAATGGGGATAAGGGTGGTTTTGGTTCCTTTTTAACAGCTGTGCTCGGGGTTGGCGCCACCCCTGCCTTCCCTCTAAGGAAATCAGCCTGGCCACACAGCAAACCTCCCAGCCCTGGACCACTGCCATCCTGGCCCAGCAGACCAGCCCTTGCCCACAGCCAGCTCCGAGCACTAGGCCTGAGCTCAGACCCCCCAGCCACACATGTGAGGGTCAGAGCCTGCCCAAGCCTGACGTCCCCCATAGGGCCTCTCTCCACCCTGTGGGTTGGTTGGAGAAGGTGTGGACCCAGTATTGCCTTATCAGCTCATTCTGGTGCCTCCACGCTGGACCCACTGCCACCACATCCTGAGATCTGGGACAGGGTCGCAGTGAGTAAGCCCAGGAAGACGGTCGTCAAGTCCGCTTGTAGCCAACATGATGACTCTTTAGTGCAAATGCAGCTTTTATGCAGCTGGAATCCATCCGAGCATGACCTTCTCATGTTTGGTTCAAGTGTTCCTGCCCTGAAATCCTCCCAGGCTTTGGCGGGAGAGATATCCCTCACCCGGGGATCAAATCCACGCCTCTTATGTCTCCTGAATTGGCATGCGTGCATGCTAAGTCGCTTAAGTCGTGTCTGACTCCGTGCAACCCTCTGGACTGTGGCCTGCCAGGCCCCTCTGTCCATGGAGTTCTCCAAGCAAGAATACTGGAGTAGGTTGGCATGCCCTCCTCCAGGGATCTTCCCTACCCAGGGATCAAATCCTCGTCTCTTACGTCTCCTGCATTGGCAGGTGGGTTCTTTACCACTGGTGCCACCTGGGAAGCCCCTCAACAAGCACAGATCCCTTGATAAGCCAGTGAGCCTCACTCACAGCATCCCTCACAGTCAGGCCAACTCTCTGACTGGAAACACAGCCTGGCCTTCAGGCAGGAACCTGAGGGAGAGGAGGGCAGGGCTCCACACTCCTCTTCCCTTCTACTTCCTGGATTATCCAATTTCACAGAGGCATAAATAATCCTAACAGCCTGCTACTGTTGGACAGCAAACCAGACAGTATCCTGGGCCTTCCTGTGAATTATTCCATGTCTGACTCCTACTTGTGAAGTAGAAACTGTTTCATAATAACAGTCACTGACATTTATTGAGCCTTTTTTTTAAACCATAGGCCAAGTGCTCTCCATAGCAACCATGTTTCCTCATCAGACAGACAAGGGTGTGAAGGCGCAGGCGAGGGGCCTCTCCCAGGATCCCGCAGCTAGGAAGTGGCAGAGCTGGGCTCAGATCCAGGCTGTCGGATCCCAGAGCCCAGGCTCCAAGGTGCTATACTAGGCTGCCTTGTCGCACAACTCCAGGGGGTGCACTTACAGACAATGATCCCTCTCAGTTCCCCATCTTACTGTGAAGACCCTGAGGCTCAGGGTGGTGGAGTACCTTGCTCCAGATCACACAGCAAGTCAAATAATAGAAATGGAGTTTGTACCGTGTTCTGTCTGACTTTTGTCACATGAGGGTGTTTGAGCCAATTCACTGGTTCCCAGGAGCTCAAAACTGTGGGTTCAGGGTGTCCAGCAGGGCGTGTAGGCTCAGAGAGAAGAGCGAGCTCCTAGTGTTGAACTGCATTCGGTGGAGGAGATTAGTAGAGAAATGTGCAGATTGCCACCAAAAAAAAAGAAATGATCCAGGGCAGCAGCGAGAGAGAGAGAGTGAGTGTGTGTGTACATGCAAGTATTTTAAGTTAGACTATGTGCCTCATCTGCACTTCACATCTCTGTTTTGCTCAGTCTTGGAAATTTAAACTCATGAGTGGACAGTTTGTCACAGGTTCCGGTGCTCAGAACTCACAGACACACCCGCCCCGTCCTGCAGGACTAAAGGTAGGCTCCTCCACATTGTCAGGCCGTAATAATGCCAAGTGGCCTGCTGAGTTATTCACAGAAGGTGCTGCTCTCAGGCCTAGACAGAGGTGAGGCTCCACCTGGGAGAAGGAAGCCAGGTGGGGACAGGAGAGTGGTCCTGCCCAGGCCTCTTTCTACGCTGCCTCAAGGGGCTGCTTATTTCAGGGGATGACTTGGACTTGCCTGTGCTTTCCATGTGCGTGGCTGGGGGTGTTTGCAAGAGGGCAGAGCTGAGAGTTAGCGATGATGGCAGACTGAACGGGCGCTCGCTTTCCCCCAGCGTCCACCCATCTGGCAGCCAAGATGGATTGGGCAGAAGGAAGCCAGGGAGTGGGGCAGCCAACTACACAGAGCAGAGCCAGGATGGAGGGCTGGGAGGCCAGGCGCACAGACACCTGGAGGGGAGAGCAGATGTGGTCCCCAGTGAGGCGCGCTGGTCCAGGAAACGAGTCCGTGATGCTGGTGGGCCTGCTGCAGGCACGTGGCAGCTCCAAGACACAGCCGGCCTGGCTCCTTCCTTCAGTAAAAGGATTGCTCCATTGTTCCTGTAGTAAGTGAACAGCACAGATTCCCTGGGCTGTCTGCCTGGACGTGGCAGAGACCTGCTTCCACTCCCTCTGCAGTTTTCCTGAGTGCTTCGCTCGTTGTGCCCAGCCCCAAGCCAGGTGCTGGGGATCCCGTGGTGACCAGCCAAACCCTACTCTCTGCCTCATGGATTCAGAGGCTGCCTCACTTGTGCTGGTTATTTCCTTGCCCCAGAGGAGAGTGGGTACCATAGACAACCATGGGGCTCCCAGGCTTGGGGCCCAACTTTGACATCGTACCTGCTGTGCACTCCTGGAGAAGTTACTTAACCTCTAATTTCTCCTCCGGCAAGCACAGCTAATCCTGCACTCCCTGCTTGAGACCCAGGGCTGTTACACTTGAGCACATGACAGTTTTCTAAACCAGGTAGAGATTATTACCTGGCTGGTGGATGAGGAGCTGACTCCTTCAACTCAGCCTCTCTTTGCCAAGGGGGTTTATATTCCCTGGGGGCTGGCAATGGAAGGGGAGTGATTTCATAGACTCCTGGAGTATCCAAGCTACAGAGAGCCCTAAAGATTGGTCCAAGCTTTTCATTACACAGATAGGGAAACTGAGGCTCAGAGAAGGCAGTGATTTATCTAAAATAACACAGCTGGTCAATGTGATGAGGCTGTATCAGGCTTTAGGCTAAGGACTTCATTTCTCAGCTGGACTCTCTTTCTCTGCCTGGAGGAGCCCAGGGTCTTGGGGTATGGAAAGTTCTGGAGCTAGGAGAAAGATGAGATGAAGTCTTTCCATTTCATCTGTGTTCATGTTAGGGGCAAAGCCAGCACTCATGGTGGCTCTGCCATTTGTTCTCAGTTACAGCCCATGGGCCCCTCCCCTGGCATGAGCCTGGGGAGTAAGTGGGGAAGCAGAAGTTGAATATGATGGTAAGTACACATTAATACTTTTCTAATATGTACCCTTTTCTCCCCTGAATAATTTGGGACAACTTCTAATAAGACCCCCTATACCCTGGTGGGGAGCTGACCCAAAGCTAACCCAAAGGTCCATAACTTCAGTCAGGAGACAGAGAAAGGAAGAGCTGTCTGACTGTTCATCTGCCCAAACTCAGCCCCACACCTGTGTCCCGGGCTTCCTTGTTTCTCACGTGTTCTCATGGAATCCTGGGAGCCAGGCTGAGGGTCTGCCCTGTTCCCAGCCTGTGTTGCATAGAACCTTGTGAAGGAGCCATCACAGGTTGAATTTGAGAGGAGATAAGGGGATAACAGAGGATGAGATGGCTGGATGGCATCACCAACTCGATGGACGTGAGTCTGAGTGAACTCCGGGAGTTGGTGATGGACAGGGAGGCCTGGCGTGCTGCAATTCGTGGGGTCGCAAAGAGTCGGACATGACTGAGCGACTGAACTGAACTGAAGGGGATAAAGGGTCAGGAAGGAGGGCATGGTAACCCACTCCAGTATTCTTGCTTGGAGAATCCCATGGACAGAGGAGTCTGGTGGGCTACAGTCCATGGGGTCGCAAAGAGTCGGACATGACTGAAGCAACTTAGCACAAAGGAAAAGAGGCAAAACACCACTTTCTTACCATCTCATTCAAATCCCAGCTGGTCCTTAGAGAAACCAAGAGAATGGGTGCTAAGTGTGTCCTCCATCCCCCTTTGTGGTCTGACTGTGTGTCAGCAGGAACTAAGGGATAACTAACCCCAGAGCACACCCTAGGTGATGTGCTGATTGGCAGGTGGTGCAGAGCTGGACATGCCCTGGTGTGTCAGATGCCTGGCTTTCTCAGGATGGTGGGTGATGGCCCAGCAGTAGGTGGAGAGGAGTCCCCATGATCACATGGTCTTCTTCCTGTTCCCCGGCTCTCTCTCCAGGCCAAGCAGTCCTTAGCCACACTGACCAAGGACGTCCCCAAGCGGCATTCACTCGCCATGCCCGGCGAGACGGTGCTTAATGGCAACCAGGAGTGGGTGGTGCAGGCAGACCTCCCGCTGACTGCAGCCATCCGACAGAGCCAGCAGACTCTCTACCATTCACATCCCCCCCACCCTGCGGACCGGCAAGGTGAGTCCAGCCCAACCTAGCCCAGCCACGGCTGTGGAGGCATCTCAGGAGGCGAGCATCCTCTTTACACACTGTCTCTGCTTTTGGGGGTGTGTGGGGCAAAGGCCATGGCTCAGGGTAACTGAAAAATCAGAATGATGGAACTCAAGTGTAGCTGGCTACCAAGGTTCAGATAATATCTGGGTCTGACTCGCTCCATCTCTCAGCTCTGCCTGCCTACATTTGGCCTCATCTTTAGACTACCTCTTGCCACAAAGCAGAAAACAGTTTCCAGCAGTTTCTGGCTTTTAGGGCCCCTGCGGCTCTAAACTCTTCAGAGAAATCTTTCTCAGTGTGTATAGTAAATCCCAAAGAAGGACTCTGATAGGCCAGCCAGGGTCACATGCCTATATCCAAACCAATCACTGTGTCTAGGGAGTGGTTACACTGATTGGCCATCCAGGTCATATGCCCACCCCTGGACCAATCACAGTGTCGGGCCGTGGATACCCTGATCCTCCCGTCTGGATCACATGGGCATCCTTTGGCGGAGGAGATAGTGAGACTCCCTTGATTGACAGCTCCAGGTAATCACTGGATGTGTGGGGAGGTTAGAAATAAATGTTAGGGGTGTTTGCTCCAGGCACTGGTGGGGAGAAGGGCTCAGCCTCTAGTCAACATCTAGACCCACCAGCTACAGTACAAACGCCAAACCCCTCTGCACATCTGCAGCACACTTGGCTCCATTTTTTTGTCCCTCCTGTGAGTGGCATTTATGTGACAGGTGCAGATTGGAGACAGGCAGCTGGCTTCTGGAGCCTGTGGTTCCTGCTGTCACCTAGCTAGGAACCCAAGCTTCTGACTCCAAAGGCACCCACCCCACCCTACCCCACCCACTCCTCCATAGGGCCCCTGGCAGCAAGGATCGCTTCTCAGTAACGCAGCCCTCACTGCAGGCGCCGCCTGCACACCATAGGCCCTCAGTCTTGTCCAGCAGTAAGTGCTTCCTCCCTCCAGGGCCAGCGCCTACAGCCAGGAGAGCGATCTGCTGGAGGGACTCTGGTGGGCTTATAGGCATTCAGCTGCTGTGACATGAGCTGAGGCTGGGTGGAGGTGGGCAGGGCTGAATCCCTTCGCTTGCGGGAGGACTGCATTTCTACCCCCAGGTAAAGTGAGACCAGTTGCCTGGCTCTCACTGCAGTGAGGAGTGGAGGCCATCTGGGAGACTGCCATGGTCTTCTAGGCAAGAGACAGTGGTGACCTGGGCTAGGGTAGTGGTGGTGGGGCTAGAGAGAAGTGGCCAGATTTACAGCTGTGTTTGGAGGTGCTGCTGCTGATTGGCTGGGGTGATGGAATGAGAGGGAAAGAGGAGCCAGTGGTGGCTTCAAGGCTTCTTGCTTGGGAAGCTGGTATTGACCAGCTGTTAGGATTGCACCAGGTCTAGGTAACATCCAGGCAGTGGGAGCATTGTGAAAAACAATCACCAAGGTGCCTGCAAACTTTGCTCTTCTCTTCATCCTGGTTAGGAGGGGGCCTATTGGATCCAGGGACTGGAGATTCTTGCCAGCAGCAGCTCTCTGGTGATGTGTGGGACTGTGGAATAGAGGGGTGGAGAGCGGGGCAAGTCTCTTCTATATGTCTCAGTGCTCCCATCTGTATAATGGGTGGAACAACCTGCAAGGCAGTGAAGCCACAGATATCCTCTCCCTCCCCCACTCACCAACTGTCCCTGCTTTCCAGCGGTCAGGGTGAGCCCGTGCCACTCCCGGCAGCCCTCTGTCATCTCCGACGCATCTGCCGCCGAAGGCGACCGGTCGTCCACGCCAAGCGACATCAACTCCCCCCGACACCGGACACACTCCCTCTGCAACGTAAGGCCAGCAGCCGCAGGGCCCGGGCCGTGGGCCCCCCTGGAAACCTCAGAGGTGGGGGTGGAGGGGTGAAGACCTACCCGCTGTTTCCTCTCGTCCACCCAGGGAGCATTCTGGCGGAGGCATTTCCTGTTCTGTTCTTTCCTTTTGCAAGAAGAGATGGATGTGGGGAGAGAAAGAAATGAGGCCTGTTGGCTCCTTGTGTCCGGGAGGGCGAGGAAAATCCAGAGGAAGGCGGGCCTGGGTCGGCCACAGGGGCTGAGCAGCCTGGGCTTACCTGTGGTGGGCTGTGTCTGGGACCATGGGCGTCTCCTCCCAGACTACCTTCCGAGCTTGGGATCTCACCACCACCACCACTCCTATTTCCCTGTAGAACCAGCTCTTGATCCTTCATCCAGGAATCAGCCAGACTTTTTTTTTTAATCTCTGGGAGTTTTTGCATGTTTTGCTTCTGGAGAGGCATCCAGTGAATTTGTTCCAAGTTTGTTTGCTTTGCTTGCTCGATCACATGCTTTTTGATTGTATACTGAGTCCCAGCTACCAAGAGGTGCAGGTCAGTAGCCACCTAACTCTTGATGACTGGTGGGGAGACAGGCTTCCCAGGAATGGGGGTGGTGAACAAAGGCAGGTGGGTCAAGCGTCTGAGGACAGGAAGCCTCCACATCGAGGCTCGAACACGAAACACTGGGATCAGGGTACGGGGCCCACTTTTCCTATTTGTTCCATCATGTGGTTGATAATCCCTGGGGCTCCCCTGCCATCTCCTAAAGACACAGCAGAGTCAGGTCTTCAAATGCATGGACAAGCTTTCTCAAAGACTTAGTTTATGTTGTTCTATTAACCAGTGAGATGGATAATAAAAAAGAAATGAGGTGGATACAGTGGGAGAGGAAGACAGAATAACTATTGCTTGCCGGTGGGGTGATTATCTACCTGGAAAACCTCAAGAGAATAACCTGAAGTCATTACACTAATAATGAGAAGTATATATCAGTACTGGTACAATATCAATTGATAAAAATCAGTAACTTTTCTATATTAGTAATCATAATGGAAGCAATTTTTTTTTCCAAATCTATAGTAACAATAAAAAGCACTTAATAGCTAAGACTAAACTTGAAATGAGTTGCCTCAGCCTGGTGGTGTGGGTGACAGAGACTGCTGGCCGGGGCCTCTTGAAGCCACATGAGGATGGGGAGGGGGCCTGAATCCCACTCAGGACTGGGATTCTGTTTTCACCTGGGCTTGAAGGAAGCAATCTGTTCTTCTCTTGTTCCCAGGAGAGAATTCTGGTGATAAAGGCTGTCCTTGCAGAGCCAAGGCAAGGAAGGTTTGGCCGGTAGAGGGGCCTCTGACATTACTGTCTTTCTGAGGAGTCAGTGCTGAGGTATACCTACAGCCAGCACTGCCGTGCATTCTTAGTGTGGGCCAGATACCCTGTAGTATCTGAGCACACCTCAAATAAGACCACCTTCCCAAGGGCCATATTTTGCCTTCCCAATGGGGCTTTGACAGTCAAAATGCCACTGGGAAATCCACCCTGCAGAAAGTGTTCTTTAAAGGCCTCTGAATTGCATTTGGCTCAGATCTAGCCTTTTGCACAACTTGGCCTTGGCACATAACCTGCTGCTACAGAGAGCAGGTCTGGCATGTTTATTCCCAAGCTCACTACACAGGGCCCTGCTGCTAGGTGGTGGGTGCTGTGATAAGCCAGTCTGTATGTGGGTATTCCAGTGGGCTCTAGCCTCATTCTCTCACCGATACATTTGGCAAAGATGGCCCTACACAGAACCAACCTACCTTAGCTGCCTGGCAGATAGATAGATTCTGTTTGCAAACCTTGAGATGGGACTAAAGACTAAACTACTGTTTGTTCCATCCCTGCCCTCCCTCAACCACCTTCATCCCCCATCTCAACATATGTGCATACAGGTAAGCCAGGAAGAACCTGAAAATAGCTCCAGGTGTAGCTCTGTTCTCAGGCATCTGACCTGATACCTGCAAGAACAGCCTGGCCTGGAATAAGCAACCCCCATTCTTTCATGCTCTGGTCACTTACTTAGAGCAGAGGTGGGAACTCAGCACAGAGAGGCTGGAGAAGATGGACATTCACTCACGTGACACATGGTTTGTTTCTTGCCTTTTACTAGCAATTCTGGAAATGAGCACCAGAAGTCACCCTAGTAATGACTTTTGTGATCCCAGTGATCTGTGCCCCTACCCCAGGCAGGGCAGATTGATTCTGGGATATGATGAGGGCTTTTGCATACTCAGAGGAAGGAGCACTAGACCAAGAAAAAAACAGATGGTCTTGAATTTGAGTTGTAGCTCTGGTTTTAATTAGCTTTATAATGTTGGACTGTCTGGAACCTCTCTGTGTATCTGTAAATCAGGCTAATGAGCCTTGTCTGCCCCTCCACACAATAAGACATTTATTGTGTTATTCGTGGGGGAAATATTAATAAGAGGCTGCATAGTCTTACAAGTCTTCCTGTCCCAAAATTCTTTATTTTTGTGCTTTTCTGTAAAGTTATACTTCTTTAGGAAAAGCACCAAGTGTAACCAACTTCCAGTTTTAACTCAGTGGGTCAATTAGGAGAGGAACTTGGAAGCCTTTGAGTGACAGATATGTTGGTCAGAGGGTAATAGGGGTCAAGAAGCCAGAACAGGCAGATCCCCTCAGGGCCCTCTGGCCAGGATCCCTGGTCCAGGCAGCATCTCCATGAACCCGAGGTGCCATGACTGAGCCATTGGGAAGTGTCTACTTTCGGGGTGGAGGGCGGATTCCCCAGAGGCAGGGCAGTCCCTCAGGGATGACTTCCTTCCACGGAAAAGCCCATGCTCCACGGGCCACCTCTGTTCTCATATGTTGTGTGTCTCCGCTGTTTCATCTTCCTCCTCTCCTTTGGCTACAGGGCGACAGTCCCGGCCCAGTTCAGAAGAACCTGCACAACCCCATTGTACAGGTAGGTGTGCTTTGCCTGGCCACTCAGGCCCTCCCTGCACCCTTTCTTGACCGTGACTTCACTTGTTCCCCTGGGCCCTCAGCATCCCCACATCCATACGTGGGCACCCAGGGCAGAGAGAAGTTAAGCCACAACCTCAGTCACGTGGGTTGGTGCAAGAGCTGGGCTCAGTGCCTGGGTTTGCCCTGTTACGTCCTCTTCCAGATCTGTGGACCTACTAAGAGCATCCCACATCCTCCATGCAGCCCTGTTGAGCCTTGGGCTCTTTGGACCTCTTGCTCCAGGAAACTTTTTAAAATTCACTTTTAACATTTCAGTACACTATCTTAAGAGTGAGAAAGGGGCTGTAGGGAGGAAAACATGGATATGAGGCTCAGAGGAGTTCTCCGAGGTCAACTCTCTCATCCTGGGGTTCCCACATGCTGATCTGGACTGCTTGTCTGCACCAGGGTCTGCCAGTGAAGATTTTCCTATTGCAGATTCCTAGGCCCTTCACCCTAGAGATTCTAATCTGCCAGGCTGGGGTGTGGGGAAGGTGACTGGAATTAAGGTAATTCTGATGTGGTTTGAGGAACCATTACTCTAACCTCCACCTTTTTGACCAATAGCACTGTCCTGCATCTTTGTATAAAATACTTGACTGTTTGCAAAGCTGCAAGCCCATAGTTATCCTGAGAGAAAGATCTCCTTCTAATCATTGTTTTTGTCATTATTAACAATCCCAGCATCACAAGATGAGAAAACTGGGCTCAGAGAAGGTGGGGGCTCTCCAGGTTTCCCCGGGTAGTGACATAATCAAGATCAGAACCCAACCCTGGCCTCCCGGCTCTACCGAGGCCAGTATTGCTTCTTGTCAGTACAAGTATAGTACTTGCCAGACCTGGGAACCTTAAGGTCCAGGGTCTTTGCTCTTGGCTGACATGAAGCTTAGGTTTTCTCCTCCCTAGTTGTCCATGTTCTCCTGACGCCCCCTTTTCCAAAGGGCTCATCTCATGGGTCCTGTGGCCAGCCGTGGCAGCATGCATGGGTGTGCTTCTGCAAGCCCTCTACAAGCACAGGAAGGCTGTGGACAACACACTGAATTTAAATAACAGTACAAACCCCAACAGCAGCTATCACGAATGCTTATTAGGTGCCAGGCGCTGTTCTAAGCGTTTTTTTATCTTCACTTTAGTGACATCCTCATGACAGTTTTGGATGGGTCCTAGTGTTGTCCCCAAGAGGTTCTGTAACAGGCCCAAGTCCGCTCAGCGAGTGAGGGGCAGACCCTAGCATCTTTACCCACGGATGCCCCCCCACCCCCACCCCTCCCTGTCTTCCGCCCCAGCTCAGCTTTTCTTTGTTCTTCTCCCCGCCTCATCCATCACCTGGCCGGACTCCGCAGTCACTAGAGGATCTTGAAGACCAAAAACGGAAAAAGAAGAAAGAGAAAATGGGATTCGGCTCCATCTCGCGTGTCTTCGCCAGAGGGAAGCAGCGGAAGTCCCTCGACCCCGGCCTCTTTGATGGTACCGCCCCTGATTATTACATAGAGGAGGACGGGGACTGGTGATACCCGCCTCCCTTCGCCTGCTGCCCGGCGGGCGTGTCTGTGCGTGTGGACGTGCGTGCGAGTCGGGGGTGGGGGGGGTGCGGCTGGGCGTGCGTAGCAGTGCGTGTGTGCGCGATCTCTCGCGCACGTGGGCGCGGGTGTGGCCGAGCCTGCTCGCGCGGGCCCCTCCCCTGCGTCGTCACCTCTGTAATTGATGTACATACTACAACCGTGTGTGAACATGTCAACTCTCTGTTGTCCTCGGAGCGATACAGTTGTGTTGTTAATCTGGGTTTGTTTTTGTTTTTTTTTTTCAATGTGTTTTTTTTTCTTCTTCTTTTTGTTCGGTTCGTTGGGGGATTTTTTTGGTCCCTTTCCCTCCCTGCCTCCTTTTTATGAAACTTGAAAACTTGAAGGACTGCTGTGTATTTGTAAATAACAAAACTATTGTGCCCTCTGTGCTTGTAAATGTCCCTCGTCCAAACTGCTACTTCTGGAGCCCGTCTCCCTGAGGATGTGGTCTGTTTTTGATGTTCCCCCCCTTACCCCACTCTGCCTACCCCTTCCAGTGTGAACGCGTGGGACCAGACCCTGTTCTCGGGCACACCCAAGTCACTTTAACCCCAAAAGGCCATCATCATCAGGGTAAGGTCCACTCTCCACAGAGACTTGCAAGCCTGGCCAAGGGGCCCTGTCCTGGCTCGGCTTGTCAGAGGCCAAACGGGCTCTTTTTAATGGCCTGCCGGTTTTTAAATTGCATTGCCGTTTCTTTCTTTACGGGGAAAAGAAAATTGTTCCGTTTAATTTATTTGCACAAATGCAGAAGACTTATTCTAGCTAAATTATTACATAAATATCGGAATGTATATTTTTCCACGGGGGCGGGCGGGAGGCGGGTTCTCTGTTGACTTGTGTGTTCTGTGATCATGCTGCTGCCAAGCTGCGCAAGGTAGAGTTTAGGGTGGCCAGAACCAGGGACCATTGGATTTCCAAGCTCGCTTTTTTCTGTTCGTTCTTCTTCTCTCTCCCTCATTGTCCCGCCCCTGCATGGAAAGTACGCTCCGCCTTTCTCACACCTAGAGCTCTCTCCAGGCCTTTCTATACATATTTATTTATCTGAAAGAGCACTGACCTCAGTGAGCAGAGCGCCTGATGTCGTGGTCCCCTTCTCTTGGGTCTGTCTTTTGAGAGAGGCTGAATACAGGGCAAGACAGCCGACCGCATGACCACAGGGTAGGACCCCAGGGACACTCGGCCCAAGTGGGTTCCCCAAGGGTCCTGGAGCAGCCCCCATTCCTCCCTGCAGCTGTGTCTCTCTCATCCTTGGTTGATTCTGCACATTGGCCAGGCAGGTGCCATGGGGGAGGCACCCATCTCGAGGGGGAGGGCTGTTGGAGACACAGCGCCCAGCACCTCTGCCCTCCCTCTTCTGGTTGGCTCCTCCACCCACACCTCACGGAGTCTCTTGGGATTCCTCAGACCCTGTCGTCCAACTGTCACAGCAGCTTGAGCCCACTCAGCCCAGGAGAGAAGGGCTGGCAGAAACGCCTGCCTCTCTGGGGAGCAGTGTTGATCCCTGTGAGGCTTCACCAGCAAGGAACTGTGAGCATCGTAACGCCAGGTGAAGGAGAACATGTGAGCTTCTAAGCCAGGGTCTCCCATGGCCTAAAACTAGCCTTTCCTTTTCTTCTGACCTGTGAATTCCCGCTCTGAACCACCTTAACTACTAACAGCTCAGTTCACACACCCTCTAAACAACAGTAGTTGCGCTTTCTGCTAACCGTAACGTTTGCAACTCTTACCAAGAAACAGAGATTTTTAAATGCTGAAGCATCTCTTATCAGAAGGGATAGGATATTTTTTCCAAAGTCTCTAAAACAGAAAAGCCCCAGTCAGCTGCTCCCTTTCCTTCTGACCTAATGGGGTTGGAAAAGGTACCTAAAGTAGGCAGGGTACCTACTAAGGATCTTTCTGGGCTCTGTTGGCTGAGCCATTTCACCGAGCCTGGCGGCGAGGGAGAGCAGCTGGAGCGAGAGAGATTTTAGGAAATGCTTTTCTCCCCCCATGAATTTTTTTTTTCTTTTAGTTGATTTTTATTGTTTTGCCCTTTACTTACAAGAAAATAAGGTTGCAACCCCTCCTGGTAATAATGATTTAGTAGTTCCTTTTCATTTCAGTTTTTGTAAATTAGGAGATAATTCTAAGAGTTACTAAGGATGATTTATTTAAGAGAACTACGTCAAATAGCGAATGAGTTATGGGTAACATTAGATGAAAATAACCTTTCCCGTGGGAAAGGTTTCTTGAAGGCATGGATGCAAATATAAAATATAAACAAAAAAATCTAAATAAAGCTTATTTTAAAATATGATCGAATTCTATGTTATTTGATTGCTTCTATCTTACTCCGGGTGGGAGGCAAAGCCCGGCATGACCTGCCCCTTGGAATTTCAGGGCTGGGTCCTGTGGGGGTGATGGGAGGGGCCGAGGAAAGCTGGCTGGATTCTGGGCCCATGGAGGGGCTGAGGCTGGGGTGGCCTCCCAGAAACATCTCATCTTTGCCACCCTGACTGTAATTTGGAGGAGCCATCAGCATCCAGGGCTGCCTGTGGTCCTAAAGCACCACCTCCAAGCCTGGCGCCCTGACCCTGCATTCTCCAGCCCAGTGGCCCCAGTCAGCTTTCATCTGCTTCCTTCTCCCCCCAGCGCTCCTTCAAAAGACCCAAAGCGGGGCCCTGTGAGTTTGGGGCACATTACTTCCTGAAGACCTCAGTGGGCCTCTGCATTGTCCTGACTTCCTGCCTTCCCTGGGGACCGAGAGGAGCTTGAGAGAGAAATTAAAGGAGCCACAGGGCTTCCCTAATGAAGCCAGAGTGGGCTGGTCTTTTCTGAGCCCCATGAGACCGCCCCCAGATGCAAAACCTAGTCCTCCCGCAATGAAAACCCCGCAGTATAGCCTGAGAAGAGGCCACCTGGATACCCCAATCCACAATCGCAGCTGTGCCTTCAGCCTCTGCCTCCCAACTTAAATCCTCTCCAGCAATAAGACTGGAAGACGCCTTTTTAACCCCCCTTGCGTTTCTACTAGAAGAAAGCTCAAAGTACCATAAATGTATAGACCATGCCGAGAAGTTACAGAGTGCAGGACTGCCAGGAACTGAGGGGCGTGTGCCCCAGTAGCTGTCAACCTGGCCACACATTAGAATCCCCTGCAGAGCTTTCAAAACAAAAAATGACCAATGCCAGGTGCTATATTGCTGAATCAGTGTGGTAAAATCTCCGATACAGCCAGGGTTGAGAACCACTGGGCTTATCTGAGGAACGTGAATGGCCCGAACACACGTGCCACAGCTCCTCTCTCCCTGGTCTCAAAATAGACATCACAGAACAATTAAAGAGCCCTTCTCACCCAGCCCCAAATGACCTCTCATGTCTTCACTTTACAAAGCCTCCAACAGCCACTGCCAATCAATCAGCATTGGCATTCAAAGAGAAAGCCAATTTGCCTCCCCAAAACTAACCCAACCCCTTACACTGAACAGATGAGGGAAAACTTGGCCCAGAAAGGAGTGATTTGGCTAAGATCCTTGCCATCGGTGTTGCAATACCAGGGCCTTCTCAAGGGCCAGGTCACACCTGATTCAAATCCACAGAGCTCTACTCAAAAGCCACACTCCCCTCCTTTGTTAATCAGACCTTGCCCCAAAAGGTCCAACTTCAGCATCACGATATTAGTCAGAAGTTGGAGTAGGGCTGTCCCATCTGCAGGATCTGTGGACAGCCGCACAGGTTTGCCCTGCATTACCACGTGGATGGTATGCAGTACGCAGCCGGCATGGCTGTCCTCGGTGGCCCTGCTGTGTGCTCTCCCACCCATGCTGGCAGGCTCCAACAGGCGCAACCTAATAGTAGTGATAACAGTAATAACATCTAACATTTGTTGGGCACTTACCATGGGCCAAGTTCCATGCTCTGCGCTTGACACGTATTAACTCAGTTAACCCTCCAAAGGCTCCATTGGCAATGGGAAAATAGGCAAAGTACATCATCTGGGATCAAGGAGCCAGGAAACAGAACTGGGCTTCCAACCTAGCAAGGCTGTAGTGCCCCGAACGACGCCTCCGAGTGGGCGGTGAGGGCTGGGACCGAGCTCGGCGGGTGCCTCCAGTCCCTCTGCTGGATCTGGTTTGAACTTGACTCCACCCCTACTTTTACCCAGCAGTAGCCTCTGGCACAGCCTAGCACTTTCCTGGCTTTTGTGACGGAGTCTATTTCTGTTAGTCTTTTTCTGCCAGGCCCAGAAAACGCACTTGCAGAGAGGGACTGGAGGAGAGGGCAGGGCAGAAACGCACTGTGGTTCAGCACGAGCTCTCCATCAGGCAGGGCATGGCCTCCATCTGCCCTGCTATGAAACCCCTCTCTGTACCAGAGCTGCCACTTCCTGGTGGGGACAAGGCGGTGGGGCAGAGGGGAGGTCCCCTCCTGGCTACAGGAAGGCCCGGGCATCCCAGGAGCCTCTCCCGACACCTGTGCGCAAGGTTATTGGGCAGCTGCTGTGTGCATCACTCAACCTGGGCTCCTGGGGAATCCAGGTGTAGTGGGGCTGCAGGTGAAAACCACTGGGCCTGTGACTATATGAGTTTAAAAGTATCAACGGGCCCTCTCACCAAAAACCTGCATTTCCTCCCAAACACCCTACCCCCTCGCTCATCTGCTCTGAACAAACGACTCAAGCTTTTTCAACTCAAACCCCATGGGCGGGGGGGGCAGCACCTGCCATGCCCCCTGACTTCCCACCTATGCCCAAGGAAAAAGAACCTGGTGCTAATGAAGAATCAAGTGGGAATATATATGATTAACTTTATAAGAGGACGCTGATGTGCTCAGTCATGGCCGACTTTTTGCAACCCCTGGACTGTAGCCCACCAGGCTCCTCTGTCCATGGAATTTTCCAGGCAAGAATACTGGAGTGGGTTTCCACTTCTCCTATTATAAGAGAACAGGTTCATAATTTTATAATATAAAAGAATGCCCTATAAGCTTAAAAATAACTTAGGGGTTTGATCTTGACCCAGTTAGAAGTTGTTGAAATATCGAAGTCATAGCACACCACCAGGGAAGTGTCACTGTATAGAGAGACTGAGGGGATGTATCCTGATACCAGCTGGTGGATGGAGAACCCACATCTGAGCCACAACTGTGTGGTGCCTTAAAGCCCAGTTACCAAAAAATATGCAGATATGAACACCTGCACTCTACCTCCCCAACAAACTGAATCCACAAGAAAATTATCCCAAGAAGATTAATCTCTAAGAAGCAAGAATAGTAGCAACTGAAAACCTTGGCCTTTCCTTCTTGAAAATGGCAGGACTTCTAGTCCCTAGCATGTCCTAAGGGGGAGCCTTTGACATTGTCAGAGCATCAGCCATGCTTCTGAATCAGAGTCTCTGGGAAACGCTGGCTGACTGCTTGTTTGCATTTCTGAGTTTCCGGCTTTGGAAATCTTTGACTGTTTTCTTAATGGGTTAGCAGGCACTAGCAGTTAATTCGGAGAAGGCAATGGCACCCCACTGCAGCACTCTTGCCTGGAAACTCCCATGGACGGAGGAGCCTGGTGGGCTGCAGTCCATGGGGTCGCTAAGAGTCAGACACGACTGAGCGACTTCACTTTCATTTTTCACTTTCATGCATTGGAGAAGGAAATGGCAACCCACTCCAGTGTTCTTGCCTGGAGAATCCCAGGGACTGGGGAGCCTGGTGGGCTGCCATCTATGGGGTCGCACAGAGTCGGACACGACTGAAGCGAATTAGCAGCAGCAGTTAATTGCACCTAAACAAGAGAATCTAAGATTGCATGTCTTGCTCCATCTGGAGGACCTTTGCAGGCCACCGGTGGGGCTGGGCCAGGCCAAGTCAGGCCTGGGTAATCAATTGCTCTAGCTCTGGACTAGCATCTGATTTCAAGCTATTTAATTAACTTGTGAGCCTCAGTGTTCTCACCTGTGAAGTTGGTGTAACAACACTTTCCTTGTGGGCTCAGAAATGCCAGCTGATTGTGTTTTGGAGCCTGGAAAGCACTGGCCTCATGGCCTGTGTTCCCCAGGATTTGAATAGATTTAAGTTCAACCAGAGATAGGAAGGGCTTCCCTGATAGCTTAGATGGTAAAGAATCTGCCTGCAATGCAGGAGACTTGGGTTCAATCCCTGGGTCAGGAAGATCCCCTGCAAAAGAGTTGGACACGAGTTAGTGACTAAACAACAGCAGGCAGACTCGCTCCTGACGGTTTAGCCACGGAAGCCCCTGTGGCTCATGTGGGATCTCCAAGAGCCTGAAGAAGTGATGTGAGGGACCTCTCTAGTGGTCTAGTAGTTAAGACCTCGCATTTCCAATGCAGGAGGCGTAGGCTCAATCCATGGTTGGGGACCTAAGATCCCATATGCCACAGGGCACAGCCAAAAAAAAAAAAAAAAATAGGTGAGGTGAGCTGGGCACAGGGCCAGGTGAGTCAGAACCTTTCTCTGAGCATCTCTTTTGCTCGGAAAGAAGCTGAGTCAGTGAGCAGCATCTGCAGAGGCAGAGAGACCCCCACAGAGTGGCTGAGAAATTCCAGGCTCAGGTGTTCGTCTTGCTGCTGGCCCAGGTGTAGACAGAGGAGCCAAGTCTAATGCCACAGGGCCACGGCGCGGGAAGAGAAGTGCACACACCACCCTGGCAAACACCTGGCCCAGCTGCCGTGCCCCCGACCAGCTCTGAGCTGCCTAATTGCTTTCCCTGGGACAGGCCAGCGGGGCTGAAGTCACATCCAAACGGACCCCACGCCTGCCCAGGAGCACCAGCTTCCTTCCTTGTTAGGAGGCAGATGTTTCTGGGGGTGGCATGGAGCCTGTGATAAGGAGGACCCGGGCCAGGGAGGGGAGAAGGCCGACTCTGTCAGCTGTCACCACGGGGACCAGCGCTGTGGTGACAGAAGAGGAAGCTCTCTGCAGGGCAGGGGAATCTGAGGGATGTCTGCAAACCGAGGGTCAGAGAGCGCATCTTGGGATGGTGAATCATTCACAGGGCCCCTCCATCTCCTCACGCATGTTTAAGAAATACAAATTCACTTTAGTGACAGCCTGAACCAGCAGAATTGATCAAAACTAAGCCGTGGCGGGTGTGGGGGCTGGGGCGGGGGGGGTGGCGGGGGGAGCGGTACTTCCCTGGAGGCTCAGACAGTAAAGAATCTTCCTGCAGTGCGAGAGCCCTGGGTTCAATCCCTGAGTTGGGAAGATCCCCTGGAAGAGGGCATGGACACCCACTCCAGTATTCTTGCCTGGAGAATCCCCATGGACAGAGGAGCCTGGCGGGCTACAGTTCACGGAGTCACAAAGAGTTACACACGACTGAGCAGCTAAGCATGCACACACACAAGCCATCGGGGAGAGGAGTCGAGGAAAGACCAGGTTTTGGAGCCAGATCTTTGGGTTTGAGTCCAGAGCCGGCACTCAGCTGTGTGACCCTAAGCCAGTCCCCCAGTCCCTCTGAACCTGTTTCTCCCTCTGTAAAATGGAAATCAGACTGCCTACTTCACAGGGCTGTTGCAAAGATGGACTCAGAAGTGGGTAAAAGCATCTGGCATATGGCAGAGCTCGACTTTCCTCATCTGTAACATGGGCCTCTGGGAACCTGTGTCCACCTTTCGGGTGAGGACACAGTCCATTCACAGCCAGGTGTCATGAAGCACCAGGCAGCCAGTCCTGATGGGGAGGCAAGTGGAGTGACCACTGCTGTCTGCTCTGAGGGTCTCCACAGCAGCGTCTGAGTGACAATGATAAGGACCCACCTCTGTGAGCACCCTCATGGCCAGCCCTGTGCTGGGCTCACACCTGCCCCCTCCCATCGAATCTAAAGGAAGCAGTCATGCCGGGCTGCAGTGCTTCCAAAGCTCCTGGTTTTTCATGAAAGCCAAAAATGTCATGTGATACACCCCAATTCTTTAATATCAGCATCTATTTTTCTTTTAAGTTTAGTGTCCTTGGTGTGTGCTCAATTGTGTCCAACTGTTTGCAACCCCATGAACTGCAGCCCACCAGCCTCCTCTGTCCATGGGATTTTATAGGCAAGAATACTGGAGTGGGTTGCCATTTCCTCCTCCGGGGAATCTTCTCAACCCAGGGAGCAGACCGAGTCTCTCACGTCTCCTGCATTGGCAGACAGGTTCTTTACCACTAGCACCACCTGGGTATCCTTTGAAAGTGAAAAGTGAAAGTCGCTCAGTAGTGTCTGACTCTTTGTGACCCCATGGACTATACAGTCCATGGAATTCTCCAGGCCAGAATACTGGAGTGGGTAGCCTTTCCCTTCTCCAGGGGATCTTCACAAACCAGGGATCAAACCCAGGTCTCCCACATTGCAGACAGATTCTTTTACCAGCTGAGCCACAAGGGAAGCCCAAGAATACTGGAGTGGGTAGCCTATCCCTTCTTCAGCAGATTTTCCTGACCCAGGAATTGAACCAGGGTTTCTATTGAGCTATGAGGGTATCCTTTTGGGGGAAAAAAATTCCATGACTCCAATATATCTCCAGACCACTGGCTCCACCACCTCCCATCTGGACTCTCTGTAGACTGGTCCAGTGTTGATGGTCCTTGTCTTTCCCCCTGGCCAGAGAGTCCTGGGCCTGCCTGGTCATAGATCCCCATTTCATTGGCCCATATCCTCCTTCACCAGAGAGCCTTCCCGCCCATCTCTCCCTGGGCCACCAGGCAGCGGGGGGACCACTCATTTCTGACCCCAAGAAGTGTCCCCAGGGCTTGGGGTGTTTGGGGGAGTAGCAGGGGAGCTACCCTCAGAAGCCTGGAATCAGCACAGGAATCCTGAGGCCCTGGAAGCCAAATATGGCTGGCAGGACTTGGGGTCAGAGCACCTGCAGCCTGAGTGCCCAGCCAGACCACTAGACCATTTCTCATGGGCTTGGCCGAGCTCATGGGACTCGGAGATGGCGAGGGTGTGGGGGAGTGCTCCACCTGCAGGTGAAGGTGCTGATGAGCCTCACAGAAGGGTCACTCCTTGCTCTCCCGGAAATCCTAGCAGGATGCACAGTCATCAAAGTGGACACAGCCGTAACCCAGAGGCTGGGAGAGGAAAGTACTATATGACTTGCTGACTTTCACTGAGGGCCTGCCATGGAGGCGCCTCACATACACTCACTATGTCATTCAACAAACACTGGGTGACCACTGTCTATGTGCCAGGCTAGGACTAAGGGCTGAGGATGCAGACATAAACAATGCGATAACACAAATCATTCTAACATCAGATCAGATCAGTCGCTCAGTCGTGTCCGACTCTTTGCGACCCCATGAATTGCAGCACGCCAGGCCTCCCTGTCCATCACCAACTCCCGGAGTTCACTCAGACTCACGTCCATCGAGTCAGTGATGCCATCCATCCATCTCATCCTCTGTCGTCCCCTTCTCCTCCTGCCCCCAATCCCTCTCAGCATCAGAGTCTTTTCCAATGAGTCAACTCTTCGCGTGAGGTGGCCAAAGTACTGGAGTTTCAGCTTTAGCATCATTCCTTCCAAAGAAATCCCAGGGCTGATCTCCTTCAGAATGGACTGGTTGGATCTCCTTGCAGTCCAAGGGACTCTCAAGAGTCTTCTCCAACACCACAGTTCAAAAGCATCAATTCTTTGGCACTCAGCCTTCTTCAAAGTCCAACTTTCACATCCATACATGACCACAGGAAAAACCATAGCCTTGACTAGACAAACCTTTGTTGGCAAAGTAATGCCCAAAATCATATGAAGTGTGTGTTACTGTCTCAGCCTTACAGATGAGGAAACCGGGGCCCCAAGGGGCCACATAAACAGCCCAAGGAGACGTAGTCAGCAATGGAACAAGACTAAGAATTGGGGTCCAGCAGACTATTGCCCTACACCATTTTCCAAGCAGATATGAATCTGATAAAACCATGAGCCTTTAGAACAATTATAGTCCTAGAGGGAGGCAGAGAAGGGGTGTCACAATTAAAGGAGTTCATCTAAAAGCAGGGAGAGGCTCACTTCCCAAGTGGGTGGAAACTTCTTAGGATACTCTGCCTTGTGCCAAGGCTCCAGCTAAACATACTGATGGGCTTGAACGGGGTGTCAGTCCACAGTGAGCATGGTGGCCGCCAGCCCTGGATACAGATACCCCCAGGAATCATGTTTCAGGATGCATGAGGAATGGCCATGACCAGCATCAGTTTTCTCCTTGACATTTCCTGTAGCATCTTAAGTTGCAAGAAGGCCCCCAAAACGAACCTTACCGAAGCACTCTTTATTTTGAAAGAAATTAAACAGATACTGTATAGCTCAGTTGGTAAAGAATCTACCTGCAGTGCAGGAGACCAGGGTTCGATTCCTGGGTTGGCAGGATCCCCTGGAGAAGGAAATGGCAACCCACTCCAGTATTCTTGCCTGGAAAATTCCATGGACAGAGGATTCTGGCAGGCTATAGTCCTCAGGATCACAAGAGTCGAACACAAATTAGCAACTAAACCACCACTCTTAAATGTCTTTGCCGTTCCTATTGGCCTTGGGGCAAGAAATATGGCTGCTCACCACTGGGGCAAGAAATTTCCAGGAGGCAATCGCAAGGCATTTTGAGGAGGTGGCGGGGTGGGGAGCGGTGTGGAAAGGTGCATTATTCAATGAGGATGATCCCAAAGGAGGTATCAGCTCCAAATGCCACACCCAAGCCAGAGGTTCATGGATCTGACTCAGCGGTGGTCCCCCATCCCAGCAAGCAAATGGGTGGGCCAACGCAATAATCACTATCCATGGGGCTCACGGAAGCAGGCTGAGCAGAGAGGTCCTGAGGCCTGAAGGAGAGATGGGAGGGTCAGTGAAGGGAAGAGGCAGATCCATTGGGGGTCCTCAGACCACACAGCTATCCATCACTCTCCAAGTATCCACTGCCCCCAGCTTTGCCTCCAAGAACCGCACAGACACAAACGTGCACTGTCCCTACATGGACACGTGGATAGGAACCCTCCTCCTGCACATGGCCTCTGCTCAAAGAGCCCCTTCACTTTCCACAGAATTCACCGTTAAGGCCCACCCACCCATACAGAAGTTGGCCAGGAAAGCAGGTTGGAAAAAAGGATTAACTGTGGAAATACACGCAGAGGCCAGCAGCCAGCTGGTGAAAGCAAAAAAGAGGAGAGAAGCCCTCTTGTCTTCTGAGATGACCCACACCCTACGGAGTATGCAGAATAAACCTGCTTTCACTCCACTTCGGCTCGCTAGTGAATTCTTTCCTGCATGAAGCCAAGGCCCCTCACTTGGTGGCCCACCCCAGGGACTCGCCTGAGACCTTGGGATATGACCATCCTCTCGCGTCCCCTTTTCCTGCAACAGTAGTATCATGGTCATTTCCTGGAGCAGAACACAGGAGACAGGTGTTTCAGGAAACTCGGAGTGGCCTGCCCTGTTGTAGTGATCAATTCTTTGAAGTTCTAGCAAGTCTAACTTCCGCTTTTAAGGTTTCAGGAAAAGGGTACTTCTGGTTCTCAGAGATGTCAAATCAGTAAGGTGGGAGGGAAGAAAAAAAAGGTGGGGTGGGAGACACCAGTTGCAGGTTAGACTCTAAGAAGGACTTCTTTCCCAAATGTGAGCACTCCTCAGCATGACAATAGGCTAGCAAAGAAGAAAAAGAACATTCTGGTACATGTTTTTTTTTTTAAAGCATACAGCAGTTGTCATTGGATCACAGTACATTTGCCTTCCTCGGACCTCTTCTGAGCACCTTCCTCCAAAGTAAAATTGGGAAATACTTGCCTAGCACATACCTGGGAAATGAGTGTAGAGCGGGGTGGAGCCTTGTCAACTCAACAGGTGCCCTGCTGTCTGGGAAAGTTCTTGGGATGTGGGGAGGAGGGGCTGGCAGGAAGCGTGGCTGGAGGAGGGTGTCCTCCAAGGCTGGGGACAGGGGACTCGTGGGGCTGGAGACACTGTGAGCATAGCTTACATCCTTGCTGGGCAGCAGCATCACAAATGAGGGGGAAGGGAAGTATTTGATTTTTTTTTAAGCAGAAAGTAGTTGTCAGGGGTGAGAGCAGAGCTCTGGGATTTCTCAGGGTGCCTCATGGGTTAGTGTATTTGAAGGGACACTTGGGGGGAAAAGGCTATCAGTTCTTAGCTCAGGGCCTCCAAAGGCCCGCTTGGCTCTGGGGTTGGGGTGTTGGGGGTGGCCCACTCGGGCTCCTGCCATCATTCTAGCAGCTGCACAGTTAGTGATTCGATGCCATTTAGACCACACTGTGTGGTCCTAGCAGCCCGGGCTCAGGAGGCCTGACCATTGCACCTACTATTTCATAGGAGCTGTGACCGAGGGCTTGGGGAAAGCATCTCCATCCAATGCAGCGGCCGTTATCAGGCCATAAAACATCAGTATTTCACATTATAATACAGTGTTTAAAAAAAGAGAATTCAGCATTTGGCTTGAAAAGTGCTGACAGGGGCTCCCCCATTACTGCCCAAGGGCAGGGAGTTTTAACTGGAGTCAGCTGTCTGAGCAGGGCTGGCCCAAGGACGGGAGGGACCCAGGGTGGAAGGATGGGGGCGCTGGCAGCAGCCACGCCACGTGCTCACTGGCCTCTGGTGGGTGGAGGCCAGGGACGGTGCTGAACACAGGACAGCCCCTATGACAAAGAATTGTCTAGTCTCAAATGTCATTTAATACTGCCAAGGTTATCTAGACAAATGGTGCTGATGAACGTATTTGCAGGGCAGGAATAGAAACACGGATATAGAGAAAACAGACGTGTGGACACAGCAGGGGAAGGAGAGGCTGGGACAAATCGACAGTAGCGTTGCCATATCGGAGAAGGCAATGGCACCCACTCCAGGACCCTTGCCTGGAAAATCCCATGGACGGAGGAGCCTGGTGGGCTCCAGTCCATGGGGTCTCTAAGAGTCGGGCACAACTGAGCGACTTCACTTTCACTTTTCACTTTCATGCATTGGAGAAGGAAATGGCAACCCACTCGTGTTTTTGCCTAGAGAATTCCAGGGACGGGGGAGCCTGGTGGGCTGCCGTCTATGGGGTCGCACAGAGTCGGATATATACTGCTGCAGCTGCCACTGTTTAGTCACTAAGTCATGTCTGACTCTTTGTGACCCCACGCCCTGTAGCCCATCAGGCTCCTCTGTCCATGGGATTTCCCAGATAAGAATAGGGGGTGTGGGTTGCCATTTCCTTCTCCAGGGGATCTTCCTGACTTAGAGATCATATCACCGTCTCCTGCGTGGCAGGCGAGGTTTTTGTTTTGTTTTCACCACTGAGCCACCTGGGAAGCCCCATATATACACTATGCTATGCTAAGTCGCTTCAGTCGTGTCCGACTCTGTGGGACCCCATAGACGGCAGCCTACCAGGTTCCTCTGTCCATGGATTTTCCAGGCAAGAGTACTGGAGCGGGGTGCCATCTTGTGTAAAATAGAAAGCTAGTGGGAAGCTGCTACAGGGATCTCAGCTTGGTGCTCTGTGATGACCTAGAGGGGTGGATCTAGGGGTGGGAGGGAGGCTCACGAGGGAGGGAATATATATATACTTACAGCTGATTCTTGTTGATATATGGCAGAAACCAGTCCAACATTATAAAGTGATTATCCCTCAATTAAAAATAAAGAAAAAAATGTTGTTAAAATACTGCCAAGGTTGAGAGTTCCTGAGACCATGTGTACATTTAAAGAACTACAAGCATCTTAAGGTGGCCTCGAGGGGGTGGGGCTGGCAGAAGGTCAGTCAGAAAGGGAGACCTGCTCCCTCCCTCCTCACCTCCCGCCCTTCCTGCCTTCTTTTAACCAACGTGTACAGAGCTCCTTCCGTTTCAGGCAGCTGAGCTCACAGAGCTTCAAAAACTGATTTCCAACCCACGTCCAGTGGCATCATGTGGGCAACTGAAATTGGCCACAGTGGGCATATTTACATCACAGAGATGGGCAAACACGTGCTATAAACCAAAGCGCTCTTTAAAAATATGAGAGCTGCTTGTTACACATTTACCAGCACGACACTAACTTGGGCCCTTACTAGGAACCAGGGATACCCAGGGAGCAGACGGGGCTCAGCTCCTGTCCTTGTGGAGTTGATATCTAGTGGGAAGTCAGACACTCTTCAAACAATTCAGTTCAGTTCAGTAGCTCAGTCATGTCCGACTCTTTGCAACCCCATGAATTGCAGCATGCCAGGCCTCCCCGTCCATCACCAACTCCCGGAGTTTACCCAAACTCACGTCCATTGAGTCGGTGATGCCATCCAGCCATCTCATCCTCTGTTGTCCCCTTTTTCTCCTGCCCCCAATCCCTCCCAGCATCAGGGTCTTTTCCAATGAGTCAACTCTTTGCATAAGGCGGCCAAAGTATTGGAGTTTCAGCTTCAGCATCAGTCCTTCCAATGAACACCCAGGACTGATCTCCTTTAGGATGGACTGGTTGTATTTCCTTCAAACAATTACATAACTGTTAATGAACTTCAGCTCTGAGAAGTGTAGGCTCCGTGTCTGGGATAATGAGAGCTTGTGTGAGCATAAGTGTGGGCCGGGGGCCATGGAGGGGGTGTGTGTTTCAGGGGGTGACTGGCCTCGGCTAGGTGACCTGGAAGAGGTAACATTTAAATAGGGCCCTGACGGCTTTGTAGGAGTTCAGGCAGATTAGACAACAACAGATCACCTTTAGGGCAGAGAGGGCAGCAGGCACAGCCAGTTAGGGATGAGGGCTAGGAGAGGCAGGAGGACTGAGGAAGTATTCCTAAAAAGCCCAGGGAGGGGTGAGAGACCGAGGAGAAGCTGATCAAGTTGGCAAGGCGGACCACACAGAGCGCTGTTACGTAAGGAACTTAGGTTTTATCCAGGCAGCTGGTGAAGGGTGTTGAGCAGAAGACATCCCTGGGTAGATTCAAATTAAAAACAAAATTATGTTGTTCCCTCCTTTCCTATAGCTTTGGGGTTTACCGCCGCTAATGGCATTAAGCATCACCATGAACCAGGCCTGGGCAATAAAGAGATGGATAGGTTTGCCTGCTGACTTAGGGATTTCCTTTGGGCAGGGCAGGTGAACAGACCCATGCACGTGGCACCAGCAGAACATGAAGAGTTCAGGGTGGACAGTGCCCATCGCAGGAGGGATGTCCACTTGGGCAGTGAGGAGGAAGGCGGACTCTGAAGGACCTCCCTCTACAAAACCCCTAAATCTGAAACAAAACATACTTTGTAACACATCACTGGCCTCATCAACAGTAAGGAAAATTCCCAAGGCACTTCCATCCGAAAACAAAAGGCTGTGATCTAATACCAGGACCAGAGCAGTGAGTGATAACCAAATGCAAACACTGGGGCTTGTCCTAAGGACAGATGCTGACATCAGGACCAGTGACGGGGGAGAAAGCCTCGTTGCTGTTCAGTCGCTAAGTCACGTCCAGTGCTTTGTGACCCCATGAACTGCAGCACGCCAAGCTCCTCTGTCCTCCACTAACTCCTGGAATTTGCTCAAATTTATGTCCATGGAGTCAGTGATGCTATCTAACCATCTCGTCCTCTGAGGCCCCCTTCTTTCTTGGGTTGTGGCAAAGTGAAACATCAGAATATGCAACTCTTATCCTCCTAGGGCCTCTGACAGGGAGTGAAGTGGTCCCTGCTCCCAGGTGTCATCCCCACTCCCTATCTCATCCCCACCCCAGCAGAAGCAATGTCTATCCTCTCTGGAGGAAAACATTGCTATTTAGAAGCCGGAGATTCCCATAAGATCAAATATGAGTTCATGCATGAGAGTCAGCAGAAAGATTAATAAACAGCAATCTGGACCCTCTAAGCCCTTTCAGACACAGTAATTATCCACACCAAATACATGGTAATGTGCAGGCAATATTTAAGATTAAATACTTTAGGGTATTTAAGGAAATCTAAAAAATCATAGACCTGAACAAATAACATGAGACTATATGGGAAGACCAGGCAAAGTTAAAAGAGAACCAAATAGAAATTTTAGAAATTAAAAAATATATACAGTTGGTAACATTTAAAAAAAAAAGGATGGACTAAACAGCAAACTAAATAGCTGAAGAGAGACTATTAAAAATGGAAAATAAGTCTAAGGAAATTACCCAAGTGCAATACAGAGAAAGAAGTTGATGAAACCCATAAAGGAGAAATCTGGTCTGTAGCAATAGCCACCAGCCACATACAGCCATGTAAACTTATATTTGAATCAATTAAAATTAAATTTATAAGTCAGTTCCCCCGTTGCACTAGCCACATTTTAAGTGCTCATAGCCACATGTGGTTAACAGCTGTCATACTGGACAATGTATATTGCAGGCAGACCTCAAAGATGTGATAGATTGGGTTCCAGACCATCACAGTAAAGTGAATACCACAATAAAGCAAGTCACATGAATTTTTTGGTTTCCCAGTGCATATAAAAGTTATGCTTACATTGTACTGTTTCCTATTAACTGTGCAATACCATTCTATCTAAAAAACAGTGTACATACCTTAATTTATAAATACTTTATTGCTAAAAAATGCTAACCATCATCTGAGCCTTCAGCAAGTGGTAATCTTTTTGCAATAGTAACATCAAGGATCACTGAGCACAGATCACCATAACAAATGTAATAATGAAAATGTTCGAAATATCAAGGGAATTGCCAAAATTTGACAGAGATATGAAGTGATAAAATGTTGGAAAAATGGTGCCAATAGACTTGCTTGACAAAGGATTGCCACAATCCTTCAATTTGTAAAAAATGTAATATTTGTAAAGTGTAATAAGGCAAGATATGCCTATATGCAACATTTCCATCATCAGAGAAAGTTCTGTTGGACAGACTAGGTTGTAAGATAGGGAAGAAAGTCCAATCCCAGAAGAAGAGCAAACAGAATGGAGAAGAGAAAGAAGTAATGGTTGAGGGATTTCCTTAGAGGTCCAGTAGTTAAGACTTCACCTTCCAATACCAGTAGTGTAGGTTCAATCCCTTGTCGGGGAACTAAGATCCCACATGCCTTGCAGCCAAAAAAAAAAACAGAAGCAATATTATAACAAATTCAATAAAGACTTTAAAAACGGTCTTTAAAAAAGAACTGTAATAGTCTGTAAAAAGACTCTAAAAATGGTCTTTTTTACAATAAAAAAAATCATAAAAAATAATGGTTGAGAATATTAAAAAACGAACCCACTGATGCAGGAAACACAATTTATATAAATCAGGATGGATGAAAAGAAATCCACATCTAGCCACATCATAGTGAAACTGAACAAAAAAGACAAAGAGAAAATCTGAAGAGTAGCTAACAAAAGAACAATCAAACTGGAGCTGACTTCTCTTTAGCAAAAAGGAGACAGATAGTCGAGTAATGTCTTCCAAGTGCAAAGGAAAAAATTGTCAACCTAAAACTGCATACCCAGCAGAACTCTTTAGTAACAAGGGCGACATATAGACTTTTTTCATATAAACAAAAGTCGTAAGAGCTTACCGACAAAAAACTCTTTATGGAGGAACTTTTAAAACATGCTCTTCATAAATATGAATATACCTCTTCCTAGAAGTGAGGTCTGAGACATAAGAAGGAATGATGAACAAAGAAACTGGTAAGCATGTAGGTAAATTATTTTAAGCAAGTATTACCAATACAAATTAATCATGATGACAGCGTCTAAAGTGTGTGTGTGTGTGTGCTCAGTCATGTCCGATTCTTTGAGAGCCCATGGACTGTAGCCTGCCAGGCACCTTTGTCCATGGGATTTTCCAGGCAAGAATTCTGGAGTAGGGTGCCACTCCCTTCTCCAAGGGATCTTCCTGACCCAGGGATTGAACCCAAGCCTCTTGGTCTCCTGCACTGGCAGGCAGATTCTTTACCACTAGTGCCACCTGGGAAACCCATAATGTCTAAATTAGAGTTGTTGTTGTTTGTTTGTTTTTAAGAATGGAATTAAAATATTGGACATGGTAGTGTAAGTCAGGAAGAATGATCAGAATTAATATATTTTTAATAACTCTTACTATTTAGGAGAAGGCATTAAGATATTGATCAATCCTAGGCTTTATTAAGTTAAATATACACAGTATTTTAGAAGGTTCTAGAACATCCATATACATCAGAATCTCCTGGAGGCCTGTTAAAACACGGATCACTGGCTCCCACCCTCAGAATTTCTGTTCCAGGAGATCTGGGGTGGGTTTCTAGAATTTTCGTTTCTAACAAATTCCCAGGTGTTGCGGCCACTACTGGCCCAGGCACCACACTTCAAGAACAACTGAACCCAAAACAGTAGTTTTGGAAATAGGGTGCTTAACTTCCAAACCAACAGAGGGGTGTAAAATGAAATGAGAAAACAAAACTTTTCCATCCAGACCAGCTTTGCCCAGTAAAAAATATAATGTCAACCACATTAACATTATGTGGTTTTAGATTTTTCTGGTTCAGTTCAGTTCAGTCACTCAGTCGTGTCCGACTCTTTGCGACCCCATGAATCGCAGCACGCCTGGCCTCCCTGTCCATCACCAACTCCCGGAGTTCACTCAGACTCACGTCCATCGAGTTGGTGATACCATCCAGCCATCTCATCCTCTGTCGTCCCCTTCTCCTTCTGCCCCCAATCCCTCCCAGCAGCAGAGTCTTTTCCAATGAGTTAACTCTTTGCATGAGGTGGCCAAAGTATTGGAGTTTCAGCTTTAGCATCAGTCCTTCGAAATAACACCCAGGGCTGATCTCCTTTAGGATGGACTGGTTGGATCTCCTTGCAGTCCAAGGGACTCTCAAGAGTCTTCTCCAACACCACAGTTCAAAAGCATCAATTCTTTAGCACTCAGCTTTCTTCACAGTCCAACTCTCACATCCATACATGACCACTGAAAAAACCACAGCCTTGACTAGACCGACCTTTTTTGGCAAAGTAATGTCTCTGCTTTTCAATATGCTATCTAGGTTGGTCATAACTTTCCTTCCAAGGAGTAAGCATCTTTTAATTTCATGGCTGCAGTCACCATCTGCAGTGATTTTGGAGCCCAAAAAAATAAAGTCTGACACTGTTTCCACTGTTTCCCCATCTATTTGCCATGAAGTGATGGGACCAGATGCCATGATCTTAGTTTTCTGAATGTTGAGCTTTAAGCCAACTTTTTCACTCTCCTCTTTCACTTTCATCAAGAGGCTTTTTAGTTCCTCTTCACTTTCTGCCATAAGGTAGATACGTTAAAAAAGTAAAAAGAAACTGGTGAAATGAGTCTTAGTAATGTATTTTATTTAACTCAATATACCCCAAATATTATCATTTCAATATGTGATCAATTTTTAAAAGTATTAATGAGACACTTTATTTATTTATTTTTTTGGTACAAAGTCTTCAAAATTCAGGGTGTATTTTACACTATCAGCACTTCTCAATGTGGACTGACCACCCTGCAGGTACCCAACGGCCACACATGGTTTGTGGCTACAGCCCTGGACAGAGCGGGTCTAGACTGTAAGGGACGAGAGCCTGCAGAGGACAGAGGCCACACAGTCACTGAGTGCCCACAATATGCCAGACTACAGGGTGAGCACTTTGTCCACGTCAAACATCATCTCCTTCCGTCCCCACATAGGCCTGTGAGATTAGCGTTAGTATCACCCCAGACGGGAATAGCAAGGCTGAGAAAACTTAAAACATTTCCCCAGGATCATGTGGCTGGCAAGTAGCAGAGCTGGGCTTCAAAGCCAGGTCTCTCATAGTCGATTGCCCACGTCGGAACCTCAGGGTTTCTATAAAGGATTTTATGTAACAGTTCAGTTCAGTTCAGTTCAGTTGCTCAGTCGTGTCCAACTCTTTGTGACCCCATGAACCGCAGCACGCCAGGCCTCCCTGTCCATCACCAACTCCCAGAGTCCACCTAAACCCATGTCCATTGAGTCAATGATGCCATCCAACCATCTCATCCTCTGTTGTCTCCTTCTCCTTCTGCCCTCAATCTTTCCCAGCATCAGGGTCTTTTCCAATGAGTCCGCTCTTCGCATCAGGTGGCCAAAGTATTGGAGTTTCAGCCTCAACATCAGTCCTTCCAATGAACACCCAGGCCAGATAGTAAATATCTTAGCCTTTTGGGACCAATCTGTCACAACCATTCAGCTCTGCTCTGGTAACAAGACAGCATGCATGTGTGCTCAATCATGTCCAACTCTTTGCAACCCGGTGGACTGTAGCCCACCCAGGCTCCTCTGTTCATGGGATTATCCAGGCAAGAATAGTAGAATGAGTTGCCATTTCCTCCTCCAGGGGATCTTCCCAACCCAGGGATTGAACCTGTGTCTCCTGCGTCGGCAGGTGGATTCTTTACCATTGAGCCACCTGGGAAGCCCCAATAGGACAGCCTTAGACAATGTGTAAACAAATGAGCGTGGCTCTGTCCCAATAGCATTTCATGTAGGGAAGCAGGTAGAGGGCAGGGTCTGGCCTTTGGGCTGTAGTCTGCAACCCCTGTGCTAGGCTAACACAACTGGGCCTCTGGAGGCCCAGGTTCAGGGAGACCTCAACGACTAATTGCTGATGTTCTGTGGTGTGTGCATGTATCGGGAGTGTTTGGAAGGATGAGACCCTCTCTTTCCAGAACCACCATGGCCCTCCCAATGTTCAGAAGGATCCAGAATGGCTATGTTTTGGTGGGACGTCCTCAGACTCTGCCAGGGGCTTGGCCAGCCCCTCTAACTCTGTAGCCTCTACTGAGCTCCTGGCTATAAACATGAGTTATTCCCACTCTCAGGGCTGAGACAGAGGGGAAATAAAGGCCAGGATTGATGGAATCCCAGACATAAAATCTGGCACCATAATGCCTACATTTTGGAAATTGCCTCTAATTAATGGTTTATGGCCACAAAGGTTCCCTCCCCCCACCCTTCATCCTTCTGTAGCATCTTCTCCCTGGTGATCAGTCCTGGGGATGGGAACAGGGAGGGGGTGAAAGAGGAGGGCTAGTGAATAGCTGGTTTTTCAGAAACCAAAATGTGTGGTTTTGCTTATATGAACCCAGCTTGGCCTCTGGCATTCCTCGAGCCTGGACTCCATAAATAATGTGAATTGAAAAGCCAGCTCCCTGCACAGGCCTGAGGCCTGTTAGCTACAGACTCACCCACACACACGCACAAAAACACATCAAGCTCAGGAAAACACACACTCACAAGTGTGTATACACACACACACACACATACACACACACCGGAAATTTGCTTTTTTATTTTTTTGGTCCATTTATCAGTCTCTCCTTCTTCCTGTTTATCTTGCTGTCTTTGTGTTCCGTGGCACTATTTCTTCCCTGAAGTTCTGCTCTTTGAGTCTCTCTTCCGTTCTCTCTCCTGTCTTTCCCCTTCCCATGCCCTTTGATCTCCCCTACTTGGGGACACGTAGCCAAGCTACACAAACACACCCCCAGCTGCCCACCTCAGCAGAGAATCCACAAATCCTCCCCTCCCATCACAGACACCCCTGCCCCTCCCACCTGGACCAGGCTTGACTCTAACCAGGACAATGAACTTCTGCCCAGGTGCAAGAAGTTCAATTAGGTTCCCTCCCTAAGCACCTGAGCTGAACTCAAACCACATTTCATCCCAGGAATACAAGGGGACGGAGGCAACTCTGCCAAATTCTAGGTATAGCCAAAAATATTGCCCAAGCCCCAGGGTAGAGGCCCTTTATTACCAATAATAGCCACCTTGACTGAGTGTCTACTATGGCTTCATATTCAGAATATATAATAGTCATGTTAACCTAAGAGGTAGATATTCTTATTATTCTCATTTTATAGGTGGGAAAACTGAGGCTTCAAGAAGTAAAGGAATTTGCTTAAAACCAAAGTCTGTTCAACTCCAAAGCCTAGTCTCTTCCCACATGCTCAGTCACTTCAGTCTTGTCTGACTTATTGCGACCCTGTGGATTGCAGCCCTCCAGGCTCCTCAGTCCATGGGATTTTCTAGGCAAGAATACTGGAGTGGGTTGTCATGCCCTCCTCCAGGGGACCTTCTTGACCCAGGGATTGAACCCACGTCTCCTGTGTCTCCTGCATTGCAGGTGGATTCTTTACCCTGAGCCACTGGGGAAGCCCCAGTCTCTTCCCACAGGGCTGGTCCAAATAGACAACATGGGTTGTGTCTTGGGATCTGGGATTACCAGATTCAGCCACATATGGTCTCTCATCTCCCCAGAAACATGTAACAGAGACATGACTCCAATACAGGAATAAGGCAGAGGTTCTCAAGTCTAGCCAACAGGCGGACACACTGTTCAGATGCCAGTGGTCAGCAGCTGTACACCCAACCAGAAAGGCTTCCCTGCCAGTCAAGCCTGTCCTTGGGGGCCCAGCTCTAGCAGTGGAGGGAGGGGAACACCTAGGCTGAGGCCCCTAGCCAGGCAAGGACTTGGAGCCTCCCAGGCAGGGCTGCAGAGGCAGCCGCTGTTTCTGCATTCCCTGGCGCCATGGCAACAAGAGTGCTCAAATTGGTGACCCGCAGAGTCTGTACCATCTGCTGTTTTCGGGGCTGGGGGTTGCAGGGTCACCTTCTGTCTGCCTGAGAAAGGAAATATAGTAATGTGGCAATGACCTCTCACCCTTGTCTATGCAGTGTAGAAAGGCCCCATCAGCCTCGCTGTCACTGAGTCCGCAGAGCAGCCCAGGGGTGGAGGCAGGCAGCAGAGAGCAGTATCACGACAACATGCAGAGATGGACACTGAGGCACGAGGCACCATCTCTGCCCACCCTGCGTTAGGTCGTTCTGCCTGGCGCCCTGCTGGACCAGCCCGGCATCTTTCAGGCCAGGTGGCTGTGGGCCCCGAAGGGCTCTTAGCTGGGTAGTTAGGTGTTGGGGAGAAAGGTTTCGGTGGAGCTGAGACGAGGGAGGTGGGTATGGTCACCAAGCTGCAGTTCCCCAAGAGTTGTCCAAGGCGTTTCAATGGAGGGAGGCAAGTGACTGGGGGAAAGGGCTTCATACAAACTCAGTGACTTGAAGAAGTAAGGTCTTTAGTCTGTGGGTTTTGTTTTTTTTTTTTCAATTTCAAAAATAATATAGCCAATGCAGAAAACTTGGAAAACAGAAAAATATGCACACACATTCTGGCACACTCACAAGTTCATGACACACACACACATGTTCACACACAAATATCATCCCTTTCCAGAGATAAAGACTTTTAGCATTTAACCATCTAATACAATGTAATATATGACATATATGTATATATTATATAGATACAATTATTAGGATTCCCTGGTGGTTCAGACGGTAAAGAATCTGCCTGCCATGCAGGAAACCTGGGTTCAATCCCTGTGTACAGAAGATCCCCTGGAGATGGGAATGGCAACCCACTCCAGTATTCTTGCCTGGAGAATTCCATGGACAGAGAAGCCTGGCAGGCTACAATCCATGGGGCTGCAAAAAGTCAGACACGACTCAGCGACTAACACATGTATTATATGCACATTATATATATTATCATACGTATTTTAGCGTGGTTGGGATTATGTTGTACCTGCTATCTTGTACTGTGCTTTTTCATTTTGCAATAGATTGTGCACATTTTCTCATATAAAATATATTCCCATGACAGGTTTTTCAATGAACTGCCTATATGCCGACATACAAATGAAGTATCATTCATTCAGATTAAACTTTCATCCATAACCATTTATACTGCTTCCTAGTTTTTAAATGTTTCTATTTTTTTCATTATAAATTTATATATGTTTATTATGGAACTTTAATGATACTTAGAGGTACGGCAGGAGGGAGATAACGTCATACAAACTCAGTAACTGTAACACTTTTGTGCTTTTCACACCGATTGTTTTACTATTTGTCTGATTTGATGGCTATGTAATTTTTACCTTGTTATAATGGTGTATAATATACAATATAGGGTCCTTTCAAATCAGGCTTATTTTTTAATATTTGTCATTTCTCACAGTATTGAGTTTATCCATTTGGGTTTTCATTTAACCATGCTTTGAAAAAAGATTCTTTTCCCTTCTCTGTTGACTCCTCACCACCTGAACTTGGTATATTTATCAAGTGTTGATGCAGCTGACTGTGGATTGAGGAATGGGGCTGGAAAATGCTGGTAGAAAGACATTTTTGCCTGTGAGGGCCACTCCGGAAACACATTTCAGTGTGTACAGGAATAGAGCTGGTGCTCCATTTATCCTAAAAATATGAATCACCCAGTCGCCCAAAAATGACTGTCTCTGTTTTGTGTACAGTAGAGAAAAATGAGGGATGACCAGGCCCACCGACAGGAGGCAGGTGAAATAGATTGTGGAGCATCATTCCACGAATCCTGTGTGGTCAAAAGATATTACAGGTCACTGCTGAGAAGGAGGCATGTCCTCCATGGTGTAAATGAGAACAGCATATTACAAAACGGGATGGACCATGTAAATATGGGCATCTGTGTGTGTTTGTAAGAGTGGGCATTTTTTGTGTTGCTTTTTTTTTTCCCCCCAGTGGCTATAATGCTGTTTATTTTTTATGAGGATATGTAGTCAGATTAAGCACAGGTTAATAATACCAGTTTGTTCTTTTCAAAGCAAAGCAAAAGCCCTGTAGACCTTTTATTTATTTATTTACTTTTTAATTGGAGGAAGTGTAGGCATCTGTGTATCTCAAAGAATATTTAACTAAATACCAGCAGCTGCTATCTCCGGGTAGCGTGGGTTTGGGGGTGATTCTCTGTTTTATTTTTATTCTTTCTTGGATTTTTAATTCTTCAAATTTTTTTCCTTTTAGAGGGCATAGGTTACTAGTGTATTGGGGGAGGGGCAGCACAACAAAACAAAAGCCATTTTGATTGTGAAAAGAAGAACCGTATAGGGTGGGGAAGACATGGGGCGGGGGTACTCAGAGGGGGCACCCTGCCCCCTGCCTGCCCCTCACCCTACTCCCCAGCACGGCCCTGTGTGCTTGTGTGTTGCAGACTCCGACAGCCAGTGCAGCCCCACGAGGCAGAGCCTCAGCCTGTCGGAGGGCGAGGAGCAAATGGACCGGCTGCAGCAGGTGGAGCTGGTCAGGACCACGCCCATGTCCCACTGGAAGGCGGGTACCGTCCAGGCCTGGCTGGAGGTAGTCATGGCCATGCCCATGTACGTCAAGGCCTGCGCGGAGAACGTCAAGAGTGGGAAGGTAGGACCCCCGTGGGGATTCTCCCCTCATCCCACCCCACACACCAGAGTTACAGGAGCTGGCTGAACCGGATTCATGCTCCAGTGACTCCAGTAAATCACTGTCTCTCCAACAAGGTTCATAGCTCTTCTGATCCTCAGCTCCTCATCTTTAAAATGGGACTAATTTTCCCTTACCTGGCTGGAGGGAGGCAGGGCTGGACTTGAGCACCTTTTCAGTCCGTTCGGGGATTCCACCGCCTCCCGTAGCAGCAGCCCTCTGGCGAGGCGCCTGCAGAGCTCTTCCCATGGCTCTGCCCGGAACGCCGGGAGGGATTCCTTGGGTCCCCGCTCCCACGCCTCCCTTCGGCGCTCAATCCCCACCTCCCGGGCGCAGGTGCTGCTGAGCCTGAGCGACGAAGACCTGGAGCTTGGCCTAGGCGTGTGTAGCTCGCTACACCGGCGCAAGCTCCGGCTGGCCATCGAGGACTACCGCGACGCCGAGGCAGGCAGGAGGTGAGCCGGCGCCCTTGTCCCGGGGAATTGAGAGATGAGCCGCCAGAGACCTCGCCTCAGGGTCACAAGGGTGATGGGGCGGGCGCTGTGGGTGGGGCCAGGTGAGGAGTGCCAGGTCCTGGGACGCCACTGGGCGGCGCTCTGGGTGGGCCCTTCCCTGTAGAGCCCCTCCCTGTAGCAAGATGGAGAACAAACTCAGTGCAGCTCCAAGAGCCCTAGGATCGTTCCAGTGCGGGAGTCGGGAGTCTTCAGGCGCAACCCAGAACTCCTCTAGACTCCGAGGGTAGGCCAGTCCTGGTGGACCTGGGAAATTTGGCCAAGATGTTGGCCACCTCAAACCCCAGCTCTTAACATTCCAACTAAGAGACAGCCTACAGGCTGCTGCTGCTAAGTCGCTTCAGTCGTGTCCGACTCTGCGACCCCATAGACGGCAGCCCACCAGGCGCCCCCGTCCCTGGGATTCTCCAGGCAAGAACACTGGAGTGGGTTGCCATTTCCTTCTCCAATGCATGAAAGTGAAAAGTAAAAGTGAAGTCGCTCAGTCGTGTCCGACTCCCATCGACCCCATGGACTGCAGCCTTCCAGGCTCCTCCGCCCACGGGATTTTCCAGGGAAGAGTACCACAGTGGGGTGCCATTGCCTTCTCCGAGGACGAAAAGAAATGGACCTGATTTGGGGCCAGGTGCGAGGGAGTGTTTGAGGGCCCGGAGGGAAGGGGCGTCCATCAGTAAGCACACCTGGGAGGGGCTGACCATCCGCCCATCAAGTGTGTCCCGCCGCCCTCCCGCCCCCAGCTCCTGCCGGCCTCTCTCCTGACCTTTGTGAGCAGGACTTATTGGGGAGCCCCTCATTCACCAAGCAGCTCCAGGGAAAAGGAAAGGAGCCCCCTACCGAGTCCTCAGCGTGCAGAAGGGGAAGAAAACTAGCTGGTAAATCTGACACTTTCTGTTTTGCATAATTATCTCCTTCACTGGTTTCCCCATCATTTTTGTGCAGTTAATTAATCAAACCTGGTGGTGTGTGCTATTATTTGCAGAAGCAGCTTTGTGGATTAAAAATAAGAAGGGGCTAGGGGTAGGAAGGCAGGCTGGTTTAAAAGCCAGAAAAGCAAATTGCTGGGTGTCCTGGAGAATGATTCCGAGGTGGCAGGAAAAAAGAGATGAGACGGGATCTGAAACTCAGGCAGTAATTCCCAGGAAAGCCAAGTAAGAAGGTCATGGCCCTTATCAGAAGGTCTGGACCTTCCTAAAGGACATGGTGGGGAGTGGTGGAGGAGTGGGGAGATTGGGGGGCGGGGAGGAGGGAAGAGCAGGGCAGAGCTTGCGGTTCCGCTGAGCTTCCCCTCCTGAGTGTCCCACAAGCACCTCACATCCACCACAGACCCTTACCCAGTGTCTGCCCCCACTCCCCAAAAGCTTACCACTCTGGGTCACCCAAGCTGGAAACCCCACCCCCACCCCACCCCCTTCCATTCCCAACACAGTCACTGTTACTTGAGCAGGGTGGTGCTGCCTGCCTCACCCCTCAAAATTCAGGATCGCTGCCCAAGTTCCCCCCAAATCCAGTTGACCCCTGAGAGCCTCCCAGAGCCAGAAAAGGGTTGGAGTCAACTCATCAGCCAGATGTGAATAGATTTTAAACATTTCTAAGAGCCCTAAGCGGAGAAGGCAATGGCACCCCACTCCAGTACTCTTGCCTGGAAAAATCCCATGGACAGAGGAGCCTGGTAGGCTGCAGTCCATGGGGTCGAGAAGAGTCGGACACGACTGAGCGACTTCACCTTCACTTTTCACTTTCATGCGTTGGAGAAGGAAATGGCAACCCACTCCAGTGTTCTTGCCTGGAGAATCCCAAGGATGGCAGAGCCTGGTGGGCTGCCATCTATGGGGTCGCACAGAGTCGGACACAACTGAAGCGACTTAGCAGCAGCCGCGGCAGCAAGAGCCCTAAGCAAGACTGTTTCCCAAAACCAGGGCTTAGGCACTGGACACCCAGGGCCTCTGGAGCAGGGAGGAGCCTTCATTTAATGGCTCTGTTCTCTGCAGAATCCTGGCCTGTCTCTAACTTGCCCTGTAACCTTGTGCTCTGTGGAACTTGGTTTCTCCACCTGTGAAGTGAAGGGGGTTAAATGAGGACAGTGGCTCTTTAACCTTGGGCAATCATGGCCTATTTGAGAATCTACTGAAAACTTCTGAAACTTGCTCCAGAAGAAATACAAAAACTTCACAGCTTTGCATTCTGGGACTCTCTAACCCATCCATGGAACTTTAAGGTGCCTGTGAACTCTAGGGTAAGGACTCCAGTGAGGTCATCTTTGAGGACACATCCTGTGTGACTCTAGGCATGACATTACCCTCTCCGGGCCTGGTTCCCCTTATCTCTAAAATTTATTGTTGTTGTTTAGTTGCTAAGTTGTGACCGACTCTTTGCGCCCGCATGGACTGTAGCCTGCCAGGCTCCTCTGTCCATGAGATTTCCCTGGTACGAATACTGGAGTGGGTTGCCATTTCCTTCTTGAGGGGAATCTTCCAACCCAGGGATCGAACCTACGTCTCCTGCATTGGCAGGCGGATTCTTTACCACTGAGCCACCAGGGAAGACCCTATCTCTAAAATACTAATGACAAAAAATCCACCAACCCCTGCCAACCTATTACTCATCGCTTTATGGACATTATTTTATTTGATCACCACGACATCAAGACAGGATAGATATGCTTAGCCCCCTTTTAAAGATGGAGAAAATGAGGCCAGAGAAATAATGGGCACAAAGTCATACTACAGAAGATTCAACTTCAAAGTAAATTTCCTTTCCATTCTCCCAAGGCACCTTTGTGTTAAAAACATCAATGATGAATTAATAGCTCTTGCCACTATTCTTTGGAGAAGGAAATGGCAACCCACTCCAGTATTCTTGCCTAGAGAATCTCATGGACAGAGGAGCCTGGTGGGCTGCTGTCCATAGGGTCACATGGAGTCGGACACGACTGAAGCGACTTATTAGCATGCATGCATTGGAGAAGGAAATGGCAACCCACTCCAGTATTCTTGCTGGGAGAATCCCAGGGACAGAGGAGCCTGGTGAGCCGCCGTCTGTGGGGTCACATAGAGTAGGACACGATTGAAGCGACTTAGCAGCAGCAGCAGCAGCAGCAGCCACTATTCTTTCTGGAACACTGAATTCATCCTAGACCCTGTGCTAAGGTCTTTACCCTCTCTTACCTCTTTTAGTCCTGGAGGCAAGCAAGAGTAGCCCCATTTTATAGAGGAGGAAATTGGGGTGCAATGTCTCAGATCTAAGGGTGATGGAGCCAGAAAGGCCTCATATTTTTTATGCTGAATAATGACTCAGATGACTTCGAAAATCTGTGCCCAGACTCACATTTCAAGATCTGACCTGTTTCCTGTTTGGGGAGCATGAGTGTCAAATTTTATAAAATGTTTGAATTACTTTTAAAGTCATCCTGTTTTATTCACCTTCGGCACTTACAGTAGCTCATACCAACAGCTGGGCAAGTGTTGCCAAGCCGAGGCCCCATGGGGACAACTTTAATGAAAAGAGAACTGTTTGGAAGGGCAGGCGTGCATTAATTATCAGCATGCAGCTGGATATTGCTGATTATAAATGGACCTCTCAAATAGGTTAAGCAAGGTGCCTCCTCCAACCCTGCGCACCACATCCCGATGCACCACTGATTTGCTGAGCAGACCCTTCCTTCAGAGGGAAAAGAGGTCTTCTAGTCCCTATCAAAGCCCCAACAGCACATGATTCAGAGGCCATGAACTTCAGCCCCTTCCCTGGGCATGAAACCAACAACAGCTGGGCCTGGCAAGGGTCCCTCTAAAGGGATGAGGCTGCAGCGGGTCACTCAAGTACCTTCCCATCTTCAAAGGGAGCTTGTTTTGGCCAGAAGATTCCAGCTTGGGAGCTAGGTTTCGGGGAGCCTCTTGGAAGACTGGAGCTGTCCCCGCCCCCTACTCCTCGCCTGGCCTTGCTATCTTCCTTGCGTGCACGCTTATGTGCGTGCTGCCGCATCAGTCATATCTGACTCTGTGTGACCCTATGGACTCTAGCCCACCAGGCTCCTCTGTCCATGGGATTTTCCAGGCAAGAATACTGGAGTGGATTGCCGTGCCCTCCTCCAGGGGATCTTCCTGACCCAGGGATCGAACCTGCATCTCTTATGTCTAACCTGTGTTGGCAGGTGGCTTCTTTATCACTAGTGCCACCTGGGAAGCCCACTGGACTCTCAGTCAGAAGCTCCGGGGCATTAGCCAGGTGGAGAGCCACATGCACCACCCCCAGTCCTGCCCTCCCGAAACTGATGGTCCAATGGGCCACTGGCCTGCTGAGCAGCAATTACCCAGCATGACAGTGCAAGGGCTCCACAGAGACTCTGGGCACCAGGAAGGGTCCTGACCGAGCACAGGGGTCCTGAGGCTTTAGGGAGAACTGCATCTCAGCAGAGTCTCGCAGGAGTTAAGCATGGGAGGAGGGTGGGATGGGAGGCCTGGAGGTGGGGAGGTCCTGGCTCTTTGGGGGCAGATTCAGAGGTTCTGGGAGGCTGAGGGGCAAGAGGAGGGGAGCAAAGCCAGGAGCCCACCTTCTTGCTCTCAGTCCATCTTCCGATGAAGTGTCTACTGCTATGCATGCAGCATCAGTCTGACTCAGCCTGGAGAACACAGTCCCTGTGCTCAGATAATTCATTTGTAAAGTTCCATGTATGATGGAACTCTGAAGGGAATTCCTAAGAGGCAGAGCAAACAGGTCAGGCAGCAAGCTCAGACAGCACACAGCCAGCCTCTGCAATATGGGAGCTGACGCCTAGGAGGGGAGGAGAGGGCCCAGGCGGGACTGGAAGAAAATGGGTGCCTGGGAGGCAGAGACCCCCACCATCTGAGGACAAACTCAGTGCATCCCGGAAGTGCTCCCAGCTCCAGCCCAGTGGGAGGGGAGCCTGCATCCTGTGAGGTCACCCCGAGAACTTCTGATTTTATCTCTGCAACGGGGCGCCATGGGAGAGTTTCTTTGTTTTATTTAAATCTATTGTTCTTTTTTGCTCTTTTATGGACTTTTTATTTTTTGACCATCTTTGTGTGTGTGTGTGTGAGTGGGATAGGGATCTTAGTTCACTGACCAGGGGTTGAGCACATGCTGCGGTGGAAGCACAGAGTCCTCACTACTGGACCACCAGGGAATTCTGCTACTGACTTTTCATTAATTGAGTGTTGAACTATACTTCTTTTCATTATTGCTCTATAGTTTACAATACACACACTTCACTTAACACTATCTTCAAATAATAGTATCCAACGTCGTGTGTAGTGTAACATGCTTTTTTCCTTCTGCCATTGTGCTATCATTCACACGCACATATGTGCCATAATACCTTGTTATTATTATTTTTTGAACTGGCCATTATCTTTGAAGATTAGCAAATAAGGAAAATATTTACCAAGATAATTTACCATTTCTAATCTTCTTCAAAAAAAAGTTTTATTGTGGGAAAATACCCATAAAATGTACCACCTTAATCTTTTTTTAGAGTACAATTCAGCAGTGTGACTTTACCAGCTTCCCTGGTAGCTCAGCTGGTAAAGAATCCACCTGCAATGCAGGAGACTCTGATATGATTCCTGGGTCAGGAAGATCCGCTGGAGAAAGGATAGGCTACTGACTCCAGTATTCTTGGGCTTCCCTGTGGCTTGGCTGGTAAAGAATCCTCCTGCAATGTGGGAGGCCTGGGTTCAATCCCTGGGTTGGGAAGATCCCCTGGAGAAGGGAAAGGCTACCCACTCTAGTACTGTGGCCTGGGGAATTCCATGGACTAAGTCCATGGGGTCGCAAAGAGTCGGACACAACTGAGGGGCTTTCACTCACTCACTCAGTGGTGTTAAGTACACTCATATTGTTGTGCAGCCATCACCAGCATCCATTCCAGTAACTCTTTTCATCTTATAAAACTGAAACTCTTTCCCCATTAAACACTAACTCTCCATTCTCCTCTTCCCCAAGTAAGCCAACAGCCGTCACTCTACTTCTGAATCTGACTACTCTCAAGTTCCTCACATAAGTGGAGTCACACAGTACTTGTCTTTTTGTGACTGGCTTATTTCATTATCATAATGTGCTCAAGATTCATCTGTGTGTAGTGTCAGCCTTTTTAAGGTTGAATACTGCTCCACTGGGGCTGAATACCAGCCCATGTTGCTTATCTGTTCATCCATCTATGGATACTTGAGTTGCTTCTACCTTTTAGCTCTTGTAAATAGTGCTGCTATGAACACAGGGTGTGCTGATATATCTCTTCAAGGCCCAAATTTCAATCCTTTTGGACATACACTCAAAAGCGGAATTGCCGAAACATATGGTAATGGCAACCCACTCCAGTGTTCTTGCCTGGAGAATCCCAGGGACGGGGGAGCCTAATGGGCTGCCGTCTATGGGGTCGCACAGAGTCGGACACGACTGAAGCAACTTAGCAGCAGTAGCAGCAGCATGGTAATTCTATTTTTAATTTTCTGCAGAATCATCATACTGTTTTCCCCCGCAACTGTACCACTGTACGTCCTCACAAACAGTGCACAAGGGTTCCAATTTCTCCACATCCTTGCCAACACTTGTTTTCTTCAATAGTGGCCATCCTAATGAGTATGAAGTGGTATTTTATCATAGTTTTGGTTTGCATTTCCCTAATGATTAGTGAAGGGCTTCCTAGGTGGCGTAGTGGTAAAGAATACACCTGAGGTAACTCGGGTTCGGTCCCTGGGTCAGGATTATCCCCGGAGTAGGAAATGACAACCCTCTCAAATATTCTTACCTGGAAAATTCCATGGACGGGGAGCCTGGCAGGCTACAGTCCAAGGGGTCACAGAGTTGGACATGACTGAGCATGCAAGCACACACACACACACACACACACACACACACACACACACAGTGATCAGTGATACTGAGCATTTCCCATGAGCCTACTGGCCATCTTTATATCTTCTTTGCAGAAATGTCTCTTCAAGTCCTTTACCCATTTCTGAATCAGATTGTTTGGGTTTTTTGTTGAGTTCTATTGCTCAGTCACTCAGTCGTGTCCATCTCTTTGTGAATCCATGGACTACAGCACTCCAGACTTCCCTGTCCTTCACCATCTCCTGGAGTTAGCCAAACTCATGTCCGGAGAAGTTGATGGCACCCCACTCCAGCACTCTTGCCTGGAAAACCCCATGGATGGAGGAGCCTGGTAGGCTGCAATCCATGGGGTCGCTAAGAGTCGGACACGACTGAGCAACTTCACTTTCACTTTTCACTGTATGCACTGGAGAAGGAAATGGCAACCCACTCCAGTGTTCTAGCCTGAAGAATCCCAGGGACAGGGGACCCTAGTGGGCTGTCATCTGTGGGGTCACATAGAGTCAGACACGACTGATGCGACTTAGCAGGAGCAGCAGCATGTCCATTGAGTCAGTGGTGCCATCCAGCCATCTCATACTCTATCCTTCTCCTCCTGCTTTCAAGCTTTCCCAGCATCAGGGTCTTTTCCAATGAATCAGCCCTTCACATCAGGTGGCCAAAGTATTGGAGTATTGTTGAGGTTTAGGAGTTCTCTTTATTCTTTTGCGTAGTCCAAATTTCCATGTGGTTATTATTAATATTTTCTTTCCTCCTGAAGAAATGCCTTTTACATTTCTTGTAGTTCATTCCTCTGATGATGAATTCTTTGAATTTTGCTTGTTTAAAAAAGTCTGTGTTTCTTCCCTCATTTCTAAAGACTTTATTTTTTAGAGCAGTTTTCATTTCACAGCAAAACGGAGGGAAAGTTAGAGATTTCACGTAAATCTCTTGCCCTCACACATGCATGGCCTCCCCCATTATCATCATCCCCCACCAGATGGAACATTTGCTTCAGCTGAACTGACACTGACACGCCATTGTTACCCAAAGCCCGTAGTTTACATTAGGGTTCACTCTGCGTACTCTATGGATTTGGACAAACAGGTAGTAGAGTGCATCCATCATTACCACACAACACTGAATAGTTTCACCTCCCTAGAAATCCTCTGCGCTCCACCTATTCATCCCTCCCTCTCCCTCAAACCCTGAAACCACTGATCTTTTTGCTGTCTCCATAGTTTCGCCTCTTCCAGAATGTCATACTGTTGGAATCATACAGTATGTAGCCTTTTCAGGTTGGCTTATTTCACTTAGTAGTACACATTGAAGGTTCCTCTGAGAGAGGGTTTTAAGTAGAGGGGTGACATGACCTGATGGATATATTTAAAAGGCCATCTGGCACCCACAGGGGAAATGGATTAGAAGGAGCAAGGGGGTGGGGGCAGTCAGGAGGCAGTTGCAGAAATCTATGCCAGAGGTGGCCATGGCTTGACCCCAGAAAAGGAGGGAAGGGGACAGACACACTGACCAGAGTGGTTGATAGATGGACAGGGTGGGGGAGGGGAGAGGCAGGGCAAGTGAGAGCCTGGAACTGGGAGACAGGACGGGCATTTCATCTGGAGCTTGTTAAGTTTGAGATGCCTGTGACAGCCAGGAGATGTCAAGAGGGCAGCCCATTAGGATCTCGGGCTCAGAAGAGGGAGGAGAGTTATGAATTGGGAGTGTCTGTTAACAGATGTGATCTGGAGCCCTAGAAATGGATGCCAGCCAGAGACTGGAGAGTGTGGGGGTGGAGAAAGGAAGGGGTGAGGAGGGAAGATGTGCCCATTATAAGGCAGCATCTACCCAGATACAGAGCTCAATACACATCCTTGGAAGGAAGGAAGCAAGGAGCCGTGGAGGACACCATCAGGAGCAGCGGCACGATCCACCAGCTGCACCCTGGGGAAGGGACTAGACGGGCTCCAGAGGCATGGAGACCAGTGAGAGGGCAATCTTGATTCCAGCTTGTGCTTCTCCAGCCCAGCATTTCGCATGATGTACTCTGTGTAGAAGTTAAATAAGCAGGGTGACAATATACAGCCTTGACGTACTCCTTTTCCTATTTGGAAACAGTCTGTTGTTCCATGTCCAGGTCTAACCGTTGCTTCTTGACCTGCATACAGAGATTTCTCAGGAGGCAGGTCAGGTGGTCTGGTATTCCCGTCTCTTTAAGAATTTTCCATAGTTTTTGTGATCCACACAGTCAAAGGTTTTGGCACAGTCAGTAAAGCGGAAATAGATGTTTTTCTGGAACTCTCTTGCTTTTTTGATAATCGAACGGATGTTGGCAATTTGATCTCTGGTTCCTCTGCCTTTTATAAATCCAGCTTGAACATCTGGAAGCTCACGGTTCAGGTACTGTTGAAGCCTGGCATTACCTGAGGTCATTTTTTGAAGTCCTTCGGCGGGTGGGAGGCACTGTCCTCATTCCTTCTTCGAGGCTGCCACCCTGTGGTGAACAGGGGAATAACAGCTGAGGAGACCATCCTCCTGTCCATTTGGGAAGTATTCCTTGTGCGCCTACTACACACGCACACATTCGGCACTGGGCAAAGTTCAGTGTGGGATGCAGAAAATCTAAGATATGGTAGTGAGCAGAGGAGTTGGAATAAGCAAAACTTGGGGCTTAAATCTGATTCCAAGACGTGCCACTGTGACTCTGGGTGAAGTCCAAGGAGAGACTGGCCCCAGACAAGGTTCTATGGGCTTCGGGGACTCTGCAGTGGCCTCTGGGATGGGGGTGGGGCGGGGCGGGGCTTGGGAGGTACCCGGTGCCCAGAGGTGCTGCTTACTGCTGCATTCATTCCTGCGGCTCTGTCACTGTCCCTTCCCATTATCAGTGTGTCTGAATGTGGTCTTTCCTCTTCCTGTACCCTCTGTCTGTTGATTCTTTGTCATTCTTTGGGGCTCACGCCCTGCGTCTTTCTCTCCCTCTGCCTCTGCCTCCCCTTTCTCTCCCCTCTGTGTCTCTGTCTCTCTCCTATGCGTCTGTCCCTCTCTCCCCATGTCTCTCCCTGTCTCCTCCTCTCTCTCCCCTGCGTCTGCCTCGCCCCCTTACTGCCCTGTCTTTCTGTCTCTCCACTCCATCACTGTTCCTATCTATCTCTGTGACTTTCTTGGTCCCCCTCACCCTGTTATTTTGCTTCTCTCTCTGGTCATCTCTGCCCCATTTCTCCCTGTTTCTCTGTTTCTGCCACCTTTCCCCACCCATCCCTCTCTCCGGCTGTGTCTCTCCTCACCAGCCTGTCCAAAGCCGCTGACCTGGACCATCACTGGGTGGCCAAGGCCTGGCTCAACGACATCGGCCTGTCCCAGTACTCCCAGGCCTTCCAAAACCACCTGGTTGACGGGCGGATGCTGAACTCCCTGATGAAGCGGGACCTGGAGAAGCACCTGAATGTGTCCAAGAAGTTCCACCAGGTCAGCATCCTGCTGGGGATCGAGCTGCTGTACCAAGTGAACTTCAGCAGGGAGGTGAGAACCAGGGTGCAGGGCACCTTCTGCAGCCCTGCTTTTCCCTTCTGGAATCTGCTATCTGTCCATCCAACCATCTGCCCATCCACGCATCTCTCCATCCATCCATCCACCTGTCCATCATTCCATGCATCCACTCTCTGCCCATCCATGTATCGCTCCATCCATGCATCTCTCCATCCATCCATCCATCCATCCACCTTTCCATCAATCCACACATCCATCCCTTTCTTTCCCCCTCCCTCCTTTCAACAACTGCTTATTAGGGATGGACCAGACCCTGTGCTCAATTCAGGGGAAAAGGGAAACACTCATCCTCCAGGAACTCACTGTGTATCAGGGGCAACCACAAAGAAGCTTGTGGCCACAACATCATGGAAGGTTGTCCCAATGAGGGAAGCCCAGGGTTTTATGAAAATCCAGAGGAAAAGCTTTTAGAGGGACAAGAGAAGCCTTTCCAGCGATAGTGACGGCTAAACTGAAACCTGAAGGGAGGAATTCCGAGTATCAGTCAATAGAAGGTATGAGGGGAAAAGCAATCTAGCAAGGGAATAGCATAGACTAAGCCCCAGAAGACAGATCTGTGGCAGCAGAACTGAGAGTCCTGTGTGTTTCTGTGCTGGGTTTGAGGTGGAGGAGTGAATAGGGATGCTGACAGGTAACCAGGGGGCTGTGGGGCACACTGTAGAGTTTAGACTCTGAGTGCCCCTTGTTCTGATCGCTGCCAAGCCAGAGAGCACAGGGTGTCTGCTTCAGCTTCCCCCAAACCTAGTACATCTCCCCAGCTACTCCCCCTCGGGAGGGGCCTGGGCTGCCAGGGCTGAGTGCAAAGGGTTTACTCTTCTCAGAGCACTGTCAGAGCACAAATAGTTCAGGGTCAGGGGGAGAGGGACAGAAGAGGGAGCTTTTTGGCCTTCTCAAACACCCAAGCCAGAGCCGTGGGCACAGGAAGTGACGAGGACACAGGCCCTGGCCCCCTGTGAGCCCCAGTCAGGTACAGGAGGTGATGTGTGGGAAGAACATGACGGTGAAGTGTGGAAATAGGCAGCCTCATTTGGGGCATCCCTCAAGAGACATGCACTGAGCCCCTACTCAGGTGAGCAGGGGTGGCCTATACAAACTAGGCAGGTGGGGGCTGGGTTATACAAACTAGGCAGCTGCAGTGGGTCCCACCTGGCCCCACACTCTGCATGCAGGTGGCTCTGCCTCTAGGCTCCTCCATCCCTGGAAGTGGGCTTCTCCCCATTTCCCAGAAGGAAAGGACTGACATGGCTAGAGCAGCCGTGAATGATCTGGCCAGGACCCCTCACATCAGCATGCGGAGGTCCCTGCCAGCACCACGGACCCTCACTCTCTGTGTGATCTCGGCATGTCCCCTTGAACCCCCAGCTGACCCACTCTCGCTCCCCACAGGCTCTCCAGGAGCGCCGGGCCCGCTGTGAGACACAGAACATAGACCCCGTGGTCTGGACGAACCAGCGGGTGCTCAAGTGGGTGCGAGACATTGACTTGAAGGTGAGGGGTGATGGCGGGCGTGGGGGGTGGTGACTCTTGGGCATATGCAAATCCCATGCCAGTCTGTGTGCAAATTCAGTATCCATCTTTGTGTGGGCTGGGCATCATTTCCCAGGCTGGCAAGAACAGCCTGCCCCCCTGTCACTCAAGAGGCCAGAACTACTTCCCCTGCCCCCTTCCCATCCCATAGTGAGGGTGCGGATGCTGAGCCATCCTCGCTCTCTGAATTCAGTGGGGGTGTTGAATCCACAGCCATCTTCTCCCTCAACAAGCATTTATGGGCCACCTGCCTAGGTCTGGGGTCTATCAGTGACAAAATAGCCCAGTCGCTATTCTAAAGGCCCTAAAAAGAGTGAGGGTGGGGTTCCCCCTGAGGATTAAATACACTAGTCCCCGGGGGTGGGGTCAAGCCCTTGCTCTTAAGGACATGTTCCCCCTGGGGTATCCCCGCCCTCAGGCCAGCAGGGCGGCCCCCCAGGCTCACCAGCCCCGTGCCTTGCCCTCAGGAGTACGCAGACAACCTGACCAACAGTGGCGTCCACGGCGCCGTGCTGGTGCTGGAACCCACGTTCAACGCTGAGGCCATGGCCACCGCCCTGGGCATCCCCAGTGGGAAGCACATCCTCCGGAGGCACCTGGCGGAGGAGATGAGCGCCATCTTCCACCCGGCCAAGTGAGTGTGAGCTGCCGGCAGCGGCTTCCGGCTTTGGAAGCAGATGGCTCTGACTTCCGGTTGGTCCTGGCCGCGCCCTTCCTGGGTCCTACTTGTTCCTTTGCGACACAGCATTCTCCTTTTACGGATCCACGCTCAGAGAAGTGAAGTGCTTTAGCCTCAATGTCATAGACTGGAAAGAGGTAAAGGAGGAGCCAATCAGCTTTTGAATAAAGTGTGGTGCTTCCCAGGTGGCTCTAGGGGTGAAGAATCTGCCTGCCAGTGCAGGAGAGGCAAGAGACCCAGGGATGGATCCCAGGGTAGGAAATGGCATGACACTCCAGTGGAAAATTCTTGCCTGGAAAATTTCATGGACATAGAAACCTGGTGGGCTACAGTCCATGGGGTCGCAAAGAGTCAGACACAACTGATTGCTCACACGTACACACACACGCACACAAACTGGCCATTTAGAGAAGGGAGAAAGGTCGCATGTATGAGGAAGACCATGTGGGTTTGAGCTGAGGAGGATTTGCACTGGCCTAAGAGGTTTACATGGTCATTCCAGTTAGGACTGACATGGGGACAAAGGTTTGGAGACAGGGGTAGGAGTGTTAATGGTGTTTACCATCCAGGTGAGCAGACCATGTCAGCCCTTCTACCCCAGTCTCTTCATCTGAAAAGCGATCAGGGAATAAACACCTGAGCAGATAAACTAGGCCCCTCCCAGTGGTCTCTCTCCTTATGATGACGCGCTCAGGGTTAGATGACCATTCATTGAGCACATGCTGTGTGCTCAGTTACATCCTCATAACAATACTAAGCAGTTTCACAGTCTCTCTTTTATAGATGGAGAAACTTGTTTAAAGGGCCCAAGGTACTTTCCTAAGGTCAAACAACTAGTACATGGCAGAGCCCAGATTTGTCCTTTATTCTATTAATATGGTATATCATGTTGATTGATGTTCAGACGTTGAATCAACCTTACATTCCAAGGATAAATCCCAATTGGTCGTGGTGGTCATGGTGTATAATCTTTTTATATGTTGCTGGATTAGGTTTGCTAGTATTTTGAGGAAGAATTTTGTATTCATATTTACAAGGGATATTGATCGGTAATTTCCTTGTGATATTTTTGTCCAGTTTTGATATCAGAGTAATACTGGCCTCATAGAATGAGTTGGAAAGCTTTCCCTCCTCCTCTGTGTTTTGGAAGAGTTTATAAAGTATTGGTGTTCATTGTTCTTTAAACATTTGGTAAAACTCATTAATAAAGCCATCTGATCCTAGGCTTTTCTTTGTGGTAAGTTTTTTTTTTTTAATTATTACTAATCCAATCTCTTCATTCATTGTAGACCTGTTTATATTTTCTGTTTCTTCTGAAGTCAGTTTTGGTAGTTTATATATATATTTTTTAGGATCCTAAAATCTTTTTTAGTTGAAATACAGTTGATTTACAATATTGTATATTAGTTTCAGGTGTACACCATAGTGATTCATATATATAAGTATATTCCTTTTTAGATTCTTTTCCCTTATAGATTATTATAAAATATTGAGTATAGTTCCCTGTGCTATAAAGTAGGTCCTTGTTAGTTATCTATTTTGTATAGTAGTATGTATAGTTTATATCTGTCTGAATTTGTTTCATTTAGGTTAGCTAATTTGTTAGCATATACAGTTGATCATATGATCATTTTCTTGTAATCCCTCTTATTTACGTTAAGTTATCTCCTCTTTCAGGCTTCTCAGGTGGCACTAGTGGTAAAGAACCAATGCAGGAGACGTAAGAGCCATGGGTTCCATCCCTGGGTCGGGAAGATCCCCTGGATGAAGTCATGGCAACCCACTCTAGTATTCTTTCCTGGAGAATGCTATGGACAGAGGAGCCTGGCAGGCTACAGTCCATAGGGTTGCACAGAGTCAAACATGACTGAAGCGACTTAGCATGCATGCATCCCCTCTCTCATTCCTAGTTCTAGTAATTTGAGTCATCACTCTTAACTCTTGGTCAGTCTAGCTAAGGTTAGTTTGTTTTGTTAACAGATGCCAGATTTGAGGGCTTTCCAGCTGGTGCTAGTGGTAAAGAACCCGCCTGCCAGTGCAGGAGACACAGGGTCAATCCCTGGAGCAGGAAGATCCCCTGGGGAAGGAAATGGCAGCCCATTTCAGCATTCTTGCCTGAATCCCATGGACAGAGGAGCCTGGCAGACTACTGTCCATAGGGTCACAAAGGGTTGGACATGACTGAAGCAACTTAGCACACCAGATTCAAACTGAGGCTCTATGTGTCAGGCCTGAACACTTAATCCCCAAACTACATGGGGCCTCAGAGAGCAGCCGAGTCACACCCCATGTTATGCAGGTAGAACAAAATTATGCGTCTGTCACAGGGTCCAGGTGCCCTGAGCCGCCCTCCCCCAACAGCAGGCGCATACCCAAGCGGTTCTCATAGACCTTCAAGCAGAATCATCCATGCTTTTGTGAACTGCAGATGTCCGCATCCCTGACTCAGACCCGCAGGACCAGGATCTGCTGGCAGGAATCTACATTTTCAGCATTTTAAGCACGCTTAGGTGGTTTTTTATGACAAGCACCCTCTCCTCAGCTAGTAAAGAATCTGCCTGCAATGCGGGAGACCTGAGTTCAATCCCTGTGGAAGACCCCCTGGAGAAGGGAAAGGCTACCCACTCCAGGATTCTGGCCTGGAGAATTCCATGGACTGTATTGTCCATGGGGTTGCAAAGAGTTGGACACAACTGAGCAACTTTCACTTTCACCCTATTCCATGAACTATGAATCAATAGGTGAGGAAAAAGGTTTTTCTCCTCAGAATTTTCCACTTTCCTCTACCTTTCTTCTGGAGCCATGTAATCTGTAACAAGCTTAAGATATTCTGAGCCCTGGAGGGGTAGGTCTAGCTAAACATTAGCCATGTGACTAATTTCATAGCTGCAGTCACCATCTGCAGTAGTTTTGGAACCCAAGAAAATAAAGTCCCAGTTTAAAAAAATGGGGGGAAAAAAGGAAATACCCAATAATCAGAAAGAGACTTATTAACCCAGAATTTCTACTTAAACCCTTGACCCCCCTCCCATGAGGTATCTAAGATCAGTGGATGAACACTAGTGGGGATTCTGGAGGGGGGCACAGATAGGGCGGGTTCTTACCTTGTCGGGAGGTCAGAGACTCCTTCAAGAACTAGATGAAGGCAGGTATCAGGATGAAGAGGGAAACTGACTCGGTTTAGGCTCCTCATTTTACCTCTAAGGACTCTGAGGCTGCTCAGGCAGGGAACTAGAAGAACCAGACCTCAAGCTGGTCTCCCTGTTAGGACCTCTTTCCTTGATGCTGCTTCTCTCCATGAGTCGACATCATGGCTGATGACTCAAAGTCTTCATGTGGGATTTTGGAACCTCGCGGCCCTTTGCTGAGACCTTGCCGTGGGTCAGGGGAGCAGACTTGCAGTTGGCTGGGGGGAGACAAACTCCACGAATTTCTAAGGAAGTTTAGAGCCCAATTCTGTTGGTACAAGAGTCCCCAGCTAAACCAAACACCAGGGAAATAGTGATCCCCAGGCAGGTGGTGAGACACTTGGGAAGGTCTGAGGGGTTTATATTAACCAAGATCTATGGGCTTTGTCTAGGACATGTCTTTCATGGTCTCAGCATCTCATCCTGTCTTCTGCTTTCTTGCTCCTTTTCCTTCTCTGTTGCTGAGAGAAGGGCAGGGCAGCTTTCCAGAGAAAGGGCAGGGCAGGTGGTGCTGGTCTTTTGGGGTGAGTCTTCCCAGAATGATCAGATTGGGTGGAAAGATTCCCGTTTGAGAAAACATCCTGAACCATTGCAATAGGATTACAGACCAACCCAGGACACAATCCCAACTGAATCCCAGGCTGGGTGGACCAGGATGATGGTCATCACGACAACCCTTCACATTAATATCATATGTCATCTTCAACAAATTGCTGTCACATCCCTTGTTTCACTCGCTCCTACTCCTCACGAAGGAAGCTGAGTGAGAAGGAATCATAGCCTCTTTTGATGAATAGGGAAATAGGCTTCAGAGAGGTGCTGTGACCTGCTCGTGACTAGACAGGAGTCCGTCGCAATGCTGTAATCTATCAACCTTTGACCCTCCACCACACTAGGAAGCCTGGAGGGGGGCTAATGATTGCCTGATTCTGCTCCCCAGGAGATGTGACCCCTGATCACATCTGTGACCCCACATCACCCAGTCAATGTGATGCCTGTAGTCACAAGAGGGTAGTCAGCTCAAAGCATCTAGGGAGAGTATAGTCACCATGTGTTAATGTCCCATGACCAGGGAGACAGGAAATATTAGCACCCAATCCTCCTCCTAGAAAGTTACATTTACCTAGAGTTTATAGGTTCCCATATGACATCATCTTCTCCAGCCTCCTCTCATTGCTATGACACCATATAACCAAAGGGATCAAGGCAGAGCAGGTTCTCACATCATCTCGTGATATCTGCTTTACATGCACTGACTTCTTATTTCTCTTGGTGAACACTGGTTCACTACCAACTCTGTCATAGTTCTGTGCTTAAGTTAAAGAAACAGAGAAATTTTTTTTAAAAAGAGAGAGAAATAAACCAGTGGCCCAAAACGATACAGGAGGTAGCCATGCTGTTCCAAAGGCATTCACTGGAGCATCACAGGAGCCAGAAGAAAAGCCTTGATGAAGATGCATGACCGTCTCCAGCACTTGCCTGAAGGATGGTATATTCTGTCACTAACACAAGGTCAGAGCCAAGGGGGATTCAGCCTGTAGTTCATTCAGACTCTGAATATTAGGCCTGAGAAGAGTGGCCTTTAGGCCTCAGACAAGCTTTGCATCTCTCTTGTAAATACCCCTTCCCATCCTGTGGTCTTATGACCCACGGCCCCAAAAAGTGTGCCTTTATATGTCCAAGGATGCAAGAGTCAGCCAACATATCCCTCCCTTCTCTCCTCCTTCCCCCTCCAGATGCAGTTATAAGGTGAGGTTATCCAACTACCATAACCGTTGGCTGGGCTCTGCCATGGGCCACGCTCAGAACCTAGCACAATGTCATCACCTTTGGAGGTGGGTGCATGAGCCCATTTCACAGATGAGGAAACTGAGACACTGTAGCGAGGTTACACATCGTGCCTGGTAAAAGCTGAGGAGCTGGGATTCAAAGCACCACACTTTGCTGCTTCCCTAAAGAGTAGGAAGGGTGGTCAGAACAACAGAGGACCTGTCCGGCAGTGGTTTCATTGCCCCCGGGCCCTCCCAGGGAACTTTTTTTTTAGATCAGTCTTCATTTGAAACAAAAGTTTACTAGTGGCTCAGGAATTGGGTACATTCAAGGTGGAGTAGCTAGATCCAGAAATTCTGGGTTAATAAGTCTCTTTCTGATTATTGGGTATTTCCTTTTTTTCCCCCATTTTTTTAAACTGGGACTTTATTTTCTTGGGTTCCAAAACTACTGCAGATGGTGACTGCAGCCATGAAATTAAAAGGTGCTTGCTCCTTGAAAGAAAAGCTATGAACAACCTAGACAGCACATTAAAAAGCAGAGACATTACTTTGCCAACAAAGGTCCCTCTAGTCAATGCTATGGCTTTTCCAGTAGTCATATATGGATGTGAGAATTGGACCATAAAGAAGGCTGATCACCGAAGAACTGATGCATTTGAACTATGGTGTTGGAGAAGACTCTTGAGCGTCCCTTGGACTGCAAGGAAATCAAACCAGTCAATCCTAGAGGAAATCAGTCCTGAATATTCATTGGAAGGACTGATGCTGAAGCTGAAGCTCCAGTACTTCAGCCACCTGATGCAAAGAGCTGACTCAGTAGAAGAGATCCTGATACTGGGAAAGATTGAAGGCGGGAAGAGAAGGGGATGACAGGATGAGATAGTTGAGTGGCATCACTGACTCAATGGACATGAGTTTGAGCAAGCTCCTGGAGATGGTGATGGACAGGGAGGCCTGGCGTGCTGCAGTCCATGGGGTCGCAAAGAGCCAGACACGACTGAGCAACTGAAGAGATAGTCGCTTTACTGTGTTGTGTATAATGAAGTGGATCTGCTGTATTGAGCCTCCATCCCTGAGTGTGACTGGTGAGGCAATGTGAACGCAGTGCCTGAAGCAGAGATGCCTCACGATAACTGGCAGTTCACATGCCCTGACCTCCCAGGAGTGCTAGAGTGTCTCAGTGAAGCAGTTTCCTCTGCAGTTAGATACATGGGGCTCCGCTTTCTGTCACTTTGCTCCAGTTTTCTCATTAGCGTTTCCGCGGAGAGTGATTTCATTATGAACTCAGACAGACGCAACTCCCAAGCACAGAGAGTAAGAGGCCTTGTCACAGCTCTGCCTCTGGGGCTGGCACATGGCCCAGGTCTGAGAGATCCCAGCAGCAGGCAAAGGGGAATAGTCCTGGGCCACCTGGCAGATCGCCAGAGCTGGAGTGGGAGGGGGCACACTGAGATTTGGGGGCACCCACGGAAGGTGGTGTTTATAATATTCTGCCCCACCCCAACCCAAATGATCACTGAACTGTGAGCCCAGGCCCTGGGGTGGTCAGTGCCTGCAATCATGGCCCTCTGTAAGGAGAGGGCCTGGCAGGACCTTTGGGGCCTGAATTCTGGCTCCTCCTCCATCATCTGAGGTTTTCCAGTTCCCTCATCTTGAAAGGGGAACAGTCACTTCTCCTGAACCCTGGGGAGAGTTCAAGGAGCTATCACGTGGGAAGGACCTGGCGTTATGCCCAGCACACAGTAGGTGACCAATTAAGACTCTGTTCTCCCCCACTTCACTCATCTCCACCGAAGCATCTTGCACCTCGTGGGCCTCGTAAACCCTCGTTTAACTGGGTGAGACTCAGCTCTCAGGCCGCCCAGCTGGCAGAGTCTGACTCTCACCCGCCACCTCCTACCTACACAGGATGCCTTTCCAGCGCCCCAGACGCCCTCTGTGTTGACTCAAGAAATTGCATGGAGATGCTCTGTCTTCCAGAAACTTCCCTCATTAAAGTGTATCCCTCCAGCATTCTACTCCCTCAAGGTTTGATGGATTGACTAGGAATACTCAGTAAGCCATTTCAAGCCTCCAAGGGCCATAGCCTTGCACTTGACCTAGTCCCTGCAGCATCTGTGTTTTAATCTGCAGGAGGAACAGGGTAGGATTTTAGCCACTGTGGAAAAGCAAGAAGAAAGGTATTTTAGCATAGTGGGGGCAGCAGCTGCCCTGTGTTCCTCTGTCTACACCACAAAGACGCCACTTTCTGCACAGGGTATGGTCTATTAAGACCAGAACTGAGTACTGGGCTCCATTGTACAGATGAGGAAATTGAGGCCCAGCCAGGGAATCAACTCACACAAGGGCACAGCTAGGGGATGTGCAGTGCCTTGAGCGGGGATTCAAGCCAGGTCTGTACCCCTCAATGCCTGTGTTGGTCACAGCAATTACTCGTGATATGCAGCCCTTCTCAGCATTTTATGTGTGTCCTCTCATTTAATCCTCCAGTGACCTTATAAGAGAAATGTTGTTATTAACCCCACTTCACAGAGTACTCAGCTCAGGGGACATGACTGCTAAGGGGGTGGGGCCAGGCCCCTGATGTGGAGTCCACAGTCTCACATTGATCCCCCATGGTGGGAAGAAAAAAAAGGTCTAGGTCTTGTTCCTAGAAGTTCAAGTTCCATCCCTGCCACTGTGTGTCTTATGTATCCTTGGATGAGACATACATCCCCTCTGAACTCCCATCTCTTTTTCAGTGAAAACCCAAAGAAGGGGCTCTGGAGTCCTCCCAAGCTCATGGAATGACTAATATTCCATAAACTGGGAATGGGGGGTTAATGTCCTTCCCACCAGCCAGCAAACAGATTTGGCTGCACGAGTTTAGATTGTCATGGCTTCTGCAGTTTGAAGAGCTTCCCTGCTAGACCCAGGGCATTCCATCCCCAGGAGGAGGAGAGAGGATGGGTATCAGTGAACATGTTGGTCCCTGACCCACCACAGAGCCAGAACCTCCCTGTGCTGGGGATGCCTTGGTGCCTGGGGACCTGAGAACTCAACTTCATCTGCCATCCAGCAGCCAGTGTGGGTCCCTGCCCAGCACCCTCCCCTCCCTTGAACTTTCTCAGCAGAAGTTACACCACAAGAAGCAGAGCATCTCTGAGGCAGGTGTTAGAAGGTTCATTTCTCTTCGTGTGTCTACTTCCATGGTGGCCCAAGCCAAGCCTTGCTGCTCCTGTGAAGCCAATTCCTGACTGCCCGTCAGCCAGAGCCAATTCCTCTGACATTAAAGTGATAACTGTTAATTTGAATTATTATCATTGTAGCCATTCACTAGATGGTCAGCTCAGCTCCAAAGTACTTTTTAACTAACCTTCCAATCACTTGATGAAGTCGGCTCTAATACCTTCTGTACCTGGCAGCTGGAAGAGTCAAAACTGGAGAAACCCAGCTTTTGAGAGACAAAGTGATGAGCTCAAGGCCACACAGCCAGTAAAGAGGAAAGCCAGGATTTCAATGCAGCTAAAACTTCAAGGAAGATAACTGGACATTAGTGTCTTGGGATTGGCGAGGTTGTCAGGAGAGGTGTGGAAGGCTATGCCCTAGCTGGAGAGAACCCTGCAGGCAAAGAAAGGACAGGAGCCCCAGGGACACTGATGTTCACCCAGAATCTAAAAGAGAAGGAAGGCAAATGGGAGACTAAGTTCCAAACTCCTGGCTCTGAACCAATTTTTTGCCCCAACTCCGTACCCCATACACACTAGCCCTGAGATTCACAGAGTCGGACACGACTGAAGCGACTTAGCAGCAGCAGCAAACTTCTCCCATGAAAGGCCAGGCGGTGAAGATGTTAGCACTCGGGAGCCATATGGTCTGGGTCAAAACAGATTTGATAGCAAAAAGCAACTGTAGTCAACGTGCAAACAAATGAACTAGGTTTCAGTAAAACTTTATTTACAAAATCAGTCCACTGGCCGCATTCGGCCACTGGCTGTAGTTCACCAAGTCCTAGTCTAACAAGCCTTTGATGCTTTTATATAGGGAAGGGGGTGATGGGGGTGACTTCAGACAACAAGTCAGTGGGGGACACAGATTTCAAATGCAAAGTGGGGGAAACTTTCCTGATGCTTCTCAAGCTACACCTAGTGAGCTGGAATGTGGGGCTTCTCCTATCATGTCTTGCCTCTCCTGATAGGCTTTGCAGGGTCCTGGGGGCTAAAGAGAGACTTTGGGGTTTTAGACCCCAAAGTCTCTGAGACCCCAAAGTTCAAATCTTGGCTCTGCAAGATTGGCTCACACACTCCAAGCTGTGTGATCCTGGGCAGATTGCTTAACCTCTCTGTGCCCCCTTTTCTCCAGCAGAGATGGAAGCTGGACCTCTAGGTGTGCTGTGAGGATTATGTTTGTAAAGTGCTTAGCTTAGCACAGTGGTGGCACATAGGAGGTACTAAGTGAACCACAGCTGTGGTCATTGTGACCAGTGTGAGTGACTGAGTGACTGTGTCTCTGGGTGGCAGTAGCTGACAGCCCCCCACCTTGCCCACACTGACTTGCAATGGGTGTCTCCCCAGCTGCACAGGCATCCGGGAAGCAGAGCGATTTGGAACGCCCCCCGGGAGGGCCTCCAGTGTCACCCGGGCAGGAAAGGAGGAGAACAGCGGTGGGATCAAGTACAAGGCTGGCCGGGTAGGTCACTCCATGTGTTCCCCTGGGGGTCCCCCAGCCTTTGTGTTGTCTGGGCCCATGTTACCCTTTCCCAGCTCCCCCGGTGGAGCGGTGTTGATGGACCAGGTCACACGCACAGCTGGGAGGAGGGCCCTGGACGCCACCTTCAGGGACCCTCATGATGGTTATTAAGACACACTCAGCCTTGTGGGGCTTTTGACACTGTATCTCAAAGTGCAGGTCTCACCTGCCTGCATAAGACTCACCTAGGCGGCTGCTTAACGTGCAGACTCCAGGACCCACCTGGGCCTCCCGACGCTAGAGCCTCTGGGATGAAGGGGACCTGCACGCTGCCAGCCTGCCCAGAGGGTTCCAATGCACCCCAAACTCTAAGGGCCACTGCCTTAGATTTGGAACTCCAGTGGCCTGACCAAGAGCAGCAGATGAGCCTCTGGTGCATGAGACCATAAGCATTTGGGCCTCAGAGACAACACAGACTCTTAAACGGAGGTGTGTAGACATAGACAGCAGAAGTAGGTAATTCAAAATTCTTCCATTCGTTCAGATGACAGTTTTGGGTACTAAGTACATCCCAGACATGTCCTGAGCATGGGTGATAAGCATGGATAAATGACCATCCTCACCATTAAGATGCTTTCAGTCTAGAATGTACATTCCCGCTTGGGGGTCCTATCACCCCCAAGGTGGTCAGAATTGGTTCTCAGTGTGGAGGATACAGAAAGTCTTACTCTTTTTATGTGTAAAGCACAGATATACACATGGCCCATAAACACATGCACAGAGTCCCTGTGGTATGAAAATTTCATGGTGGGGGTGTGATTAGGGAAAAAATATGTAAAAGGTCATCTTTTTAAGGGGGACGACAATGGAAAAAACGGTTAAGAAACACTGGTCTGGAAAGAAAGGCAGTCCGATAAATAAATAATTACACAGTACTGTCACAACTACTCCAATAGACATCTGTTCAAAATAAGAGAGAAATATTTATTGCGGGTCCAGCATGTCTGATAACAATAGCTACTCTCTGCCAGTGCCATGAGGCTTCCCATGTGGCTCAGTGGTAAAGAATCCGCCTGTCAATGCAGGAGACACAGGCTGGATCCCTGGGTCAGGAAGATCCCCTGGGAGAGGAAATGGCAACCCACTCCAGTCTTCGTGCCTGGAGAATCCCATGGACAGAGGATCCTGGCGGGCTGCAGTTCATAGGGTTACAAAGAGTTGGACATGACTGAGCTTGCGTACATGGCATGGCCAGCACCTTGCTGTGTGCTTCCAAGATGGGATTTCTACTTTTTGCAAAAACTCTGAGAGAAAGGAATTACTAGTTCTATTTTGTAGCTGAGAAAACCGAAGCTTAGAGAAGGCAGGTGACTTGTCTAAGGTCACACAGCTGGGAAGTGGCAGAGCAGGGATCCAAACCCCAGTTTCTGAGTCACCAAAACCCACACTTTTTCTGCCACATCTAGAATATTTCTTCTTGACCTGGGAATGCAGTCAGACCTCACACCCGCACATTCTCACCTCTCTTCCTGCTGAAGAGGAAGAGAGAAACTTTGATGGATAATCAGAAAGACTATACTTGTCCTCACTCTCGGCAACCAACTGCTTCCTTCAGGTTGGGGACACAACATAAGGTTAACTCACAAAAATCCTCCTCTCAGTCTCCCTGAGCAAGGGAGTATTATTACTCATAGAACCACAGAGTGGTTAGGTAAGTTACTCAAGGACACACAGCTGTTGGAGGTACCACATTTCCCAGATCCAAGAACACTCAATTCTTTTTTTCTCTTCTTCCTGTCCTTTGTTCTCCTTCCTCTCTTCTCAGCTGCCCTTGGGAAAGATAGGAAGGGGCTTCAGCAACAAAGACCCCGATTTCCACGATGACTATGGCTCTCTTCAAAATGAAGATTGCGGAGACGAGGACTCCCAGGGCAGGCCGGAGCAGTGCCGTCTGGAGGGCTATAATGGCCTGGAGGTCACCAATGTGTAAGGAACAGATGTTCCACCAGACCCAACGCGGAGAGGCCCGGGGAGGAAGGCCATCCCGGGACCGTCACCACTGTACATAGTCAGTTCGGCCTGAGGATGCTCCTCTGGTCCCCAGAAATCTCGCAGACTGCCGTGACTTTGAATGGGATCCCCACGGAATGAGGGGGCACCAGACTGCCTTCCTGGAGTGGACTGAGGACTTCCCTGCTTCCTGGAGGAAGACTAGCCCAAAGGACAAATCAGGGTGCCCAGCACCTCCATTATCAAGGCTCTGCCACTGAGTGACTCAGCCACTGAGCAGTCCAAGTGATCCTGGGAGCCTTGAACTAAGCCTCCTGGGTGTAATGAAGCACAGAGTTCCCCAAGATACCATCCCAAGAGGAGCAGGTAGGACTCTAGCAAGATACACAGAGCCCAGTGGTGGCAATGCCAGGAGCTTGCAAAGCTGGGGGCTCACCATCCTCATGTGGACCCTTCCAGCCAGCCTCGTGGTGGTCTCAGCTCCCACATACATGCCCTCCATGACCGAGAACTTAGCTTCTGACTTGGGGGGGGTCATTGAATCTCCCTTGGGAGAATGCAAAACAGGAAGGTCATTCAAATCTTAAAAGCCTTGTGTCATGTCAGCGTCGATGTATTGAAGGGCTACCTGGCCCCTCCCCTGGGGAGGGGCTCCACTGCGTGAAGGAGGGCGATGATCCCTGTAGAGGTGGGGCTGAGCAGCAGCCTTCCTAGAAAGTGTGGATACCCCATCATCTGGATGAAGGACATCGTGTCAACAAGACCGGGAATGACTGAGTCAGGACAACTTGTCCCAAGTGTGACGGTAGCAGGGAAATGCCTCTCGTTGTTTACGCGACAGACCTTGTCGTCACCTGGCACGCAGGCGTGCTCCCCAGTGCCCTAACAGAGCTGAGTCTCACCAGGCGCTAAGATGATGGAGGGGACCCCCAGCCTTCCTCTTGACTCTGCTGCTGCTGTGCTGTGTGGCTTATTCCCAGTGGCCTCACCTCTCTGTGCCTCAGCATCTTCATCTACAATACTTCTGGTTCCCTCCTGGGGATGTTGTGAGGATTAACACTTGCTAACGTCTGTTACTTTCTATACCCTCTCAGGAGACAGGTGGGAAGTTATGGGATCTGGGATGGGTGTCTCATTTCCCATTTACAACACAGAATTGATACTGTACTTGTTCTCTCCAACTGTTTTGGTTGGAGCAATGTGCACAAGGAGGGCAAGGCATGTTTAATGTGCAAGCTCTCTAGGGCCCCCACGGGACTGGACCCCCAAAAGAGGAAAATCCCACAGCCCTTGAAAACCAGTTTGATTCCTGTGTTCAGACTTGAATTCATTGACCTCATTACTGAGAAATGATTAGGGATGGACAGACAGTATTGGGGTTCCACTTACACTTTGGTTATCAAAGCACATGATTCATTTGGAACCACAGTGCTCGACTTCCAATGAGGCCTTTGGCACCGCCAGTCTATAAAAGGTTTGAATTTCCAGGACTGGAAGCAGGGGTCAGCCTCCAAGAACCATCAAAGCACCTGGTCTTCAACCCAATGAATGATTTCCCCTCAAGGGAAAAGCACAAACCTAGGCCCAGTGAGCTTAAAAATTCCTCCTCCCTGAGGCCGAAGACCATTATAGTCTAAACTTAACAGAAGCACAGCTTTTTAGACAGGCGATGCCCCCTCTGGTCTGAATGTTTGACCTCCTAGGGACACATGTCTGATTCCTGGGACCGAGGAGTGAGGCTCTGGAACCTGACTTGGCTTTGCTGAGGCTCCAAACCCACTATCTTTATGACATTCAGCCACATACATGGGGTTTGAGGCTGCAGTGCTCACAGCCCAGAGAAGGGAGTAAAACCTCCCTCTAACCTGATGCCGCAGGTCACTCCCAGGCCGGCATCCGGGCTGGGTAACTGAGGGCGCCAGGATCTGCCTCTCAGGAAGCAGCAAACCTGAAAGGCAGTGTTTCTCACAAGGTGAGCAGGAATGGCAGACAGGGAGGTGCCTGAATGTGGGTCTGATTATATGAAACCAATGCATTGTTCCCCAACTCAGTCCCACTGGGGACAAGATGGGCAAGTGGACAATTGGGGGGGTCACTGGAAGGAATGGCATTGCCCGAAACATTCTCAGCATTCAGCTCGCAGGCTGGGGCAACAGGGGCAACCTCGGATGCGCCTTTTTGTCCAAATGATGCTCTAAGTTCATTCTCACTTGCCCAATTCTCTGTGTCCCTGGAAGTCAGGTGAGCATTTGGAACTGACTTTTCAACATGAGGATGGGTTGGCTGATAAATGAACAAGCTCCACACAAAGTTAAACCAAGAAAAGCTCTGTCTGTTGGAAAAATCCTAAATGTCAACTCTGCTACAAGTGCAGGCAAGAAGAGCAGGGCATGTGGACTCGGCAGAGAGGTTCTGGTAGCTGGTTAGCAAAGGCTGGCAGTGTGGCCACCCGTGGAACATTGACTGGCCACATCCTGTCCAAACAGCCTGGGTCATGGTCTTGGTCCTTAAAGGGTGGTGACATGACACCTGGACCTGGGAACCGTATGCATGTGCTTCTCTGAGAGGTGATGTCACCTGTATCCACGGGTGCTGGCCCTTTCCAAAGAGATAGTTGCTGCCAGAGGTTGGGGAGAACCAGGGTAGGCAGAGACACCCCATATTCCTCCTAGTAGCTGGGGGCTGCAGCCATAAGAAGGCTCAGCTTTCCAACCCTGTGCACCCCTGAAAGGCTCCCTTGTCCTTGGCGGAGCAAGGCCTTTCTCCCAGAAATCCATCTGTCTCATCACTGGACCCCAGGGTGAAGGAGGCAGGGAGACACCACAAGAGTACCTGGACCAGATGAAGTTGAGGGGAAGGGCTCTCCCCACAGCCCAGCCAGCATGGAGGGGCCTCCATGGAGGCATGGAGGGGCCTCAGAGCAGTGACCCCAAATCTTGAGGTCACTGAACGGGTCTGGGTCCAGCAGAATGGGATGATTTGGCAAGATGTTCCAAGCCTTGCTCTCCCCCTTCCCATCACAGCCCTTATGTTCTGGACACCATCGCTTCTGCTCTGCCCTTCAGGGTTCCAGTGGGCTCCTGGCAGTTGAGTGGCAAGAAAAAGAAGCCCTGTGCAAAACAGCATCTTCTGACACTAACATCCTTCCCAGCAGTTGGCTGATGAGAAGAATTTCCTGAGCCCTAACACCCCCAGGAGTTTTTAGCTGCAAAGGAAACAAGCTGTCCATGAACTAGGATGATGTTCCTGACATTTAATTGCTGGTCATGGCCCCGAATGTCTTCCCAAGAGTGAATTTTAACACTGTAACAATAAATACTACTTCACAGCACTTCACTGATGAGCTGGCCTTTTCCTCTGTGTGTTCTCATCAGTTTTCTCAACAGTCTCTTTGATGGGGGGTTATTAACCCATTTCATAGATGGAGAAACTGAGGCTAAGGTTGAGAAGCTTGTCCAGCTCCAAAAAGCTAAGACATTACAGAGTAGGACTCAAACTCAGTCACCCGCCTCCAAATCCTGGACTTGTTCCTCCCCACTGAGTACCCCTACCCCCACCTTCCAGCATAGGACTTACCTTACCAGGCGGTAGGATTAAAAATGGATGCATTCTGATGCATTCTGTCCTACTGGGAAAGTCTGGTGCCGCCTGTCAGAGTGCTGCATTATATCCTGGGACCCCACTGTCAGGGGGAAACAAGGCACCACACCCTTGGCATTATTTGCTTTGCTGTGTCCCTCCTCCAGGGAATTCATATTTCCAGATGATCAGAATAGACTTTTTTTGTGGTCGTTTCAGTGGCTCAGGCTGCTACAACATAATACCAGTGCCTAGAGGTCTTAAACAACCAACATTCATCCCTCAGGGTTCTAGAGGCTGGGAAGTTCAAGATCCAGGTGCCAGCCAATTCAGCCTGTGGTGAGCACTCTCTTCCTGCTTGGCAGATGGTGGCCTTCTCATTGTGCCCTCATGGACCAGAGCGGGGAGAGAGGATGCAAACTCCCGGATGTCTCATCTTACAAGGGCACTCACTAATCCCAACATGAGGACCCCACCTTCATGACCTGATCACCTCCAGGAAGGCCCACCTCTTAATTCCAGGGCTTATCAATATATAAATTCTGGGAGGATGCAGACATTCAGTCTGGAGCAGTGGTGGAACACACAGGCTTCAGTGTACACCTGGGAGGGACAGGTGTTTCTGGAATGCAGATGCTGACTCGGGAGGTCTGCAGTGGGGCCTGGGGTTCACATTTCTAATATACTTCCAGGTTGTACTTTTGGTTCAGAGACACACTCTGAGTATTAAGATCCTGGCTGACAGCTAGGCCCTTCTGGCAAAGCCCAGATCACAGGAGGTGGGGGCTGGTCTGAGGGTTCCACCCAGGGGTCCAACTGACCCTGATGGAGCTCCAACCTAGTGAACCCAACTGTTCGCTTGTCCCAGGACAGGAGTCCAGCCTGATTCCCCAGCTCATTGCTAAGTTTAGGCAGAGGGTGGACACTCAGGAAATGTGCATTGAACAGGGAGGGTTTGGAAGTTAGAAGACACTGTGAGATGGGCCTGGGCACAGCCAGCTTCAGCAGGCCGACCACGTGCACTGTATTTACTGAATCCTCTTGGGTGCCATGGCCTGTTCTTGGTGCTAGGGATACACGAGTAGAACTCATATAATATAGTGAAGGAAGACAAGGACCTCATCCATGACTGGGGTGACTGATGTCGGATGTGAAAAGTGATAGGTGTGATGGAGGGGTGGAGGTCCCAGAGGACTTTTGAGCTGAGATATAAGTTTTGAGCAGGAGCCAGCCCTGCAAAGATCTGGGGGAAGAACATCCAGGCAGGCAGTTGTTCAGTCCCTCAGTCGTGTCGACTCTTTGCGACCCCGTGGACTGCAGCACACCAGGCTTCCCTGTCCTTCACTGTGTCCCGGAGTTTGCTCAAAGTCACGTCCTTTGAGTTGAGTGATGTCATCCAACCATCTCACCCGTCACCCCCTTCTGGATGGAAACAATGTGAATGAACTTCTGCCCAGCCTCTCTCCACATAGAAATTACTGTCCAGCATGTAAGAGAGTAGTTTTTTCAGTAGTCATGTATGGATGTGAGAGTTGGACCATAAAGAAAGCTGAGCACCAAAGAATGATGTTTTAGAACTGTGGTATTAGAGAAGACTCTTGAGAGTCCCTTGGACTGCAGGGAGATACAACCAGTCCATCCTAAAGGAAATCAGTCCTGAATATTCATTGGACGTTCTGATGCTGAAGCTGAAGCTCCAATACTTTGGCCACCTAATGTGAAGAACTGACTCATTTGAAAAGACCCTGATGCTGGGAAAGATCGAAGGCAAAAGGGTATGACAGAGGATGAGATTGTTGGATGACATCACCAACTCGATGGACATGAGTTTGAGCATGCTCCGGGAGTTGATGATGGACAGGGAAGCCTGGGGTGCTGCAGTCCATGGAGTGGCAAAGAGACAGACACGACTAAGTGACTGAACTGAAGGAAGAGAGGCATAAATCAAATACTCCGGGGCAGTGTGAAATTGTAACCTTGACCAAGAGAGCCAAGGTAGCTGGTAGTCAGAGAGCTTATCTTATGAGGATTTGACATAGTCGAGAGGAAGTGAGGCCTGGGCTGAAGGGAGTTCAGCAGGTGACGAGGAAAGGGTAGAGGATTCCAGACAGCAGGTCAGCATGTGCAAAGGTCCTGTGGGAGGAGCACAGTAAATAGGGCTGAAAAAAAGGCCCATGTGTGGACTTCCCTGATGGTCCAATGGCTAAGACCTCCCACTCCTAATGCAGGGGCCCCAGGTTCGATCCCTGGTCAGGGAACTAGATCACACATGTTACAACTAAGACCTGGCCTGCCAAATGTTATAAATAGTTTTTTTTTTTTTTTTTAAGGCCCACATGGCTGGAGTGAAGGGAGTGAGGGAGTGAGAGGCTCATCTCCTGAGGGGCTCAAGGGGCATCAGGCAGCAGCAGAGCCTCTGCTGGGTCTCTGTCCACTCCCAGGGCACTTGAGCTGGCTCCTGCCCATCTGTGTCATCCTTGATGCAATTAGGAATGTTCCCTAGTGGCACAATCGGACACAAGCCCCAACCTTCTGCAAAATGGGTCCTTCTTTCCCTTTGCTGTGGTTCTTGGCTAAATTAGGTTCCCTGGTTGCAGAATGATACAATCGCCCCATGGGCACTAGGGTTCCCAGGGCACAGATGACTTGGAGGCAACAGAGATGCCAAGTACCTCTTCTATCAGCCCAAGTGGAAACCCAAGATGTCTATTTTAGGCCATAGTGGTTGCCAGATGTGCTGCTGGTTTCCAAGAGTAAGGAAGGAACCTCGAATGAAACTTGATCGAACCTGAATGAAATGCCCAGCTCCTCTCTATTCATCTGTACCCAGAAGAGTGTCTTCCTGGGGTTGACTTCCCATAGCCCAGGCAACCCTAGCATTTAGGGGGTGTACTGATGGATGGCTTCCCAGGTGGTACTAGTGGTAAAGAACCTGCCTGCCAATGCAGGAGACATAAGAGATGTGGGTTTGATCCCTGGGTTGGGAAGATCCCCTGGAGAAGGAAATGGCAACCCTCTCCAGTATTCTTGCCTGGAAAATCCCATGGAAGAGGAGCCTGGTGGGCTACAGACCATGGGGTCACAAAGAGTCAGACATGACAGAAGCAACTTAGCATGCATGCACTGCTGGATGGAGGGGTGGAGCCCACTGCAGGGCTGAGGTGAGGGGCTGGGTGTCTGGGAGGGTCCTAAGTTTCACCACGCCCCCCAGAGGTGGGGACCCAGTTTGCATCTTCAGTAGTAGCTAAGACTTCCTGTGTTTGTTCTGTCCATGAGGGGCTTTCCCAGTGGCAAAGAATCTGCCTGCGATTCTCCTGAGACATGGGAGATGCAGGTTCGATCCTGGGCCAGGAAGATCCCCTGGAGAAGGAAATGGCAACCCACTCTAGTGTTCTTGCCTGGAAAAATCCCACGGACAGAGGAGGCAGGCATACTGTTACTCGCTCCGTTTTACTGATGAGAAAACAGGCATGGCGAGTGAAGGGGCTTCTCCCAGGCTTCAGAGCTGAGAACCAGACCCCATCCACGTGCACCATCCTGCCTGGCCCCACCCCTCCACGTGCACTGCAGATGTAGGCCTGCCTCCCAGAACAACCCCTCAGCAACACACAGATTCATCGATCCCATATTTGATTGATCCCCTTGAGAACATTGTTTGATCCAACCCCCAGCCTCCCTCTGGACCACAATGGATCTCCCTGAACTTCCAAAGAATCTCATCTGGGCCTCCTCTGAAACATTCTGCATTCTCAACTTTGCATTACATTTATCTGCGTGGGACCTGTGGGGCCGTGACTGCCCACGTACTATATCCACCAATACAGCATCGTCATCCTCTCCCTGTTCATTAAGCAAATGAACAGATCAATCCATCAATCAATAAAAATCGACTGAGCACCACCACCACCACCACCACCACGGCAAGATGCTACCCTGCTATACTGTTTGATCTGGCAGCCAAGCCACTTTAAACTTAAATTACCAATCAATTAAAATTAAGTAAAATTTAAAATTCCATTTCTCAGTAGCACCAGCACATTTCAAGCACCTCATAGCTGCCTGTGACATAGGGAACATTCTCATCGTGGCATAAAGTGCTATTGCCACATAGAACCCAGAGAGAATTTAGTTTTCTATACAAGCCCTGCCTTCAAGAAGCTTATGATTTAATGAACGGGTGGGGAGAGGGTAGGCAAGGCTCTAGAAAAACTTAACTGGGGGAAGAAAAATTCTAGGACAAGTGGTATTTCTGCGTTAGCCAGTGACCTAATTCAAAAACTAGCTTAAGAACAGAAAGGATTGATCAGCATCTCTAAAGAATAGTGCCGGATGCAACTTCCCGGGCAGTCCAGTGGTTAAGAATCTGCCTGCCAGTGCAGGATACATGGGTTCGATCCCTAGTCCAGGAACTAAGATTGCTGGGGCAACAAAGCCTGTGAGCTACTACTGAAGCCCGCACGCTCTAGAGCCTGCGTGCCACAGCTACTGATGCCCCATGCTCCATCACAGGAGAAGTCACTGCAAGAGGCCCGCGCACCACAACGAGGAAGCAGCCCCGCCCACAGCAACCAGAGAAAGCCCATGGACGGCAACGAAGACCCAGCGCAGCCATGAATAAATGAGTTTAAAAAACAAAGAATAGTGAAAGACAACTAGCTCTGGATCCAGAGTGTCGAGTGATATTTTCAGGATCTTCATCTTTCCTCATCCCTTGGCTTTGCCTTTCTATGTCAGATTCATTTCCAGACAGGTTCATTTCCAGACAGGTTCATTTCCAGGCAAAACTGCCACAAGACACACAGACTCCCAGCTTAGCTACCCATACATAAGAGAGGCTCTCACCCAGTAGTTCTAGTAAAGTCTCAGGGTGGAAGCCCATGGGCTGAGTAGGTTAGGGTCACAAGCCCACCAGGGGTGGGATCAGCCCAGAGTGTCACGTCCTGAGGGGACCCCACATGCACTGACTGAAGAACCCAGTGCCCTGGGACTTTCAGGGGACTTTGTGGTGTGGGATCCTTTCATGTGGCCTGAGGGGACAGAGGTGGGAGATTCATCTTTCCTGCAAGATGCTTCCTCTTCCTTGCAGTGGGGCAGGGCTCACCAGGGAAGAGGAGCCCCTGATATTCAGAGAGGAAAAAGAACCTTGAGTCCAGGTGCCTGACAGCACCAGAAACAGAAGTGAGAATTCAGAGATCGAGTCTAATAGCCAACACTGACCAGACACTTGTCCTTCACGGCAGGGTTTTTCGACCTCTGCCCTGCTGACACCCTGGAGGCACTTCGGGGGTTGGAGTGCTGTCCTGTGCATTGAGGGATGTTTAGCAGCACCCCTTGCCCCCACTCACTAGAAGACAAGAGCGTAACCCCCTCTAGACATGACAGCCCCAAGTTTCTCCAGACATTGCCAGATACCCGCCATGGAGGCAAAATCATTTGCAATTGAGAGTCACATCTGTATGTGGTTTTGCCCATTTACTCCTCCCAGAACCCCTTTCTGATAAACATTGTTTTTCTCATCTGGGCTTCCCTGGTGGCTCAGATGGTATAGAATCTGCCTGCAATGCAGGAGACTAGGGTTCAATCCCTGGGTCAAGAAGATCCACTGGAGAAGGAAATGGCAACCTACTCCAGTATTCTTGCCTGGGAAATCCCATGGACAGAGGAGCCTGGCGGGCTACAGTCCACAGGGTCGCAGAGTCGGACACAACTGAGTGACTAACACTGACTTTTCTCATCTGACAAATAGGGAAACTGAGGTACAGAGACATTACATAGATTCCCAGAGTCCCGAACTGGCCCGTGGGAGCTGAAATCTTAGCACTGCAGACAGGCTCTCTGCAGACTCTGCACTGGTACCCACTGCCCTGAGGCTGGCCGGCCACACCCAGCTGTTTACAGTTAAGAAATTCCTCAAGCCAGATGTTTGCAGGGCTGAAGAGACTTCCCAAGACTAAGTGGGGGCATTACCGGAAGGCGAGATCCACTCCCTCTGCCTAGCAGAAAATTGCTCTGTAAATTACGGGTTTAAAGGGCAAAGTCAGCTCCTGAGCTCCTGACTTCAAACAAGGTAACAATTTAGGGATCAGAATGGTCTGGTTGAGTGAGTACTTATAATGGCTCATCCTCCTCCCCGTTTTATTAAAAAAACAAACAAAACAGGAAACAAGAAAATCAGTGATGGAGTCTGACAGCAGCTGATGTGCCAGTTTGCCTTCTCTTTCAACCACACTGGGAGCTGTAGACCTGGCAGGGACTAATGCCCCCTGCCTCCCTCCACTCCCCCCGCTTTCCTCCCTGCTAGCTCGGCCACAGACACAGGCCGTGTGACCTGGGCCACTTCCTTTCCCTGTTGGGCCTCAGGATCTCACGTTCCCCTCTTCTGTTGGCCTTGTGGATTGCTGATCACGTGCCCTCTTGCCCTGCGGCCTCCACCACCAGCCCCGCACCCCGCCTTCGGGGAGAGCAAATGATCCAGGCTGGAACCCTAACCCAGCCCTGCACCCCTCTCCCCCCAGCCATTGCGATGGCCCCAGGAGTGGGCCCTGAGACCTGAGAAGGGAACGTCAGAATCCCTTCCTGGATGGTTTCAGATCATGAGTGGAAGGTTAGCTCTTGCTTTCCTTTTGGATCTTGAGCTATGAAATTGCCCCAGAGTGCGGGCTGCCATGTCCCTCCCACAAGGAGATACCCAAGAGAAGGAGGCCAAACCACAGCCCCATGTAAGATGGAGGAGGGAGCAGGCTGGACTGTTATATTCCCTGGATCCCACTGTCCCTGAAGCCAAGTCCACCCCTGCTTCCTGGGGGGTTGGTTAAATGACCCTCCCCCCTCCCTCACGCCTTCCCGATATTAGTTGGCTAGGGTCATCCTAACATCAGGGCTTTTGGAAACCCAGAAATTTAATGTCGCACAGTTCTAGAAATCCAAGTCTAGAAATCCAAGACCGAGGTGTTGGCAGGGTGGGTTTTCTCTGAGGCTCTCTTTCGTTTGTAGACAGTCATCTTCTCCCTGTGTAGCCCCTCTGCATGTGGGTGTCCTAATCTCTTCTTATAAGGACACCAGTCACATGGATCAGGGTCCACCCTGATCTCATGTAAACTTAATGATCTCATGTAAACTTAATCACCCTTTAAAAGACTCCCATCTCGAGATGGGAGGGAGGTTCAAAAGGGAGGGGATATATGTATACCTTCTTGGCTGGAAAATCCCATGGACGGAGGAGCCTGGTAGGCTGCAGTCCATGGGGTCGCTAAAAGTCAGACACTTACTGAGCGACTTCACTTTCACTTTTCACTTTCATGCATTGGAGAAGGAAATGGCAACCCACTCCAGTGTTCTTGCCTGGAGAATCCCAGGGACGGGGGAGCCTCCTGGGCTGCCGTCTATGGGGTCGAACAGAGTCGGACACGACTGAAGCGACTTAGCAGCAGCAGCAGCATGGCTGATTAATGTTGAGGTTTGACAGAAAACAACAAAATTCTGTAAAGCAATTATCCTTCAATTAAAAAAAAAGACTCCCATTTCCAAATACAGTCACATCCTGAGGTACGGGGTTTAGGATTTCAACATATGAATTTGGGGGGCACACAATTTAGTCTATGACACTCCCATACAGGCCCACTGCCACCTGCTTAAATCGACTGGAATTGGGTTTCAATCTCTAGACCCTAAAAGATACCCCTCCACCCACCGGGCTTCACCCCAAAGCAATGTCCTTTTTCCCACCCGCTACTTTCCAGACACCTACACACATATGCTCACATGCATGCAGACACACAACCTCCCCCTGCATTTCAAGCATTCTGTCTGCATTACACAGAATAATGGAAAGATGAAATAATCTTTAAATTCTTTTTTTTTTTTTAACTGACCCACTCTTCCTAGCTAGAGATGCCCTCCCTTGAGCTTGTGATGTTGCAAAGTCAGAGGCCGAACTGCATTTGTGGAGGATATGCCTTTGTTGTTCTGTGTCTCCTTGTTGCCACCCACTGTCTGGACACGCCAAGGGATGTCACCCCACTTTCCACTTCTTGATGGGTCTCAATGCTGCTCTGTTCAGCAGGGTCTTCTCCAGAACCACTCAGCTCTGGATCAGCACAGAGGTCAGTCTGGAGCCAAGAGGGCAGAGCTAGCGTCACCCTGGCAACACTGAGCCTGAGATCCCCTGGAGCCTCGCGCTCCAGGCAGATGGCATCGTCTGAAGTAGATGGTGGACCCAATAAGGTCTCTGACCTCAAAAAATGGACAAAAAGGAACTTCCCAGGTGGTCCAGTGGCTAAAACTCAGAGCTACCAATGCAGGGGACACAGGTTCCATCCCTGGCCAGGGAATTAGAGCCCACACATCACAACTAAGGATCCACATGCCAAAGCTAAAAAAGATCCCGCATGCTGCAAGGAAGACTGAAGATCCCACATGCCACAGCTAAGACCTGGGACAGCCAAATAAGTAAATATTCTTAAAAAATAATGTTTAAAAACGTGGACATAAAAGAAACAACATGAAAGCAGAGTCTGTGAGGAAAACAAACAATCCAGGAGGGGGAGAAACCTGCACGAGATGCCCGCTAGATGGGCAGGGGGCCAAGCAGGCAGGTTCATTGGCACCTTCGTTCTCTGGAACTGTCCAGGGTCATGGTTTTGCAGGCACTTAACTGAACGAACTCCAGCATTGAGGTGGTCGGCAGCACCAGGCTGACTTGCTAAAGATGGTCCCCCTTTCACAGATGCAGCCCCTTGGGTATGTGGAATCACGGGGTGCAGTGTACATTCATGGGAAAGCAGCCAGGAGCATCACCGAGGTCCACCTCCAAACCCGAGTGGACAGCTCCTCTGAGGCCAGGTTACCCAACACCACTCGGACTGTGCCTGCCACACCCTCAGACCAGCTCTACATTAGTGATGTCACATCTTAGTCCATTTGGACTGTGATAACCAAGTGCCCCAGACAGGGGTGAGGAGGGCTTCAAAACAACAGAAATATGTTTCTCAGAGTTCTGAAGGCTAGAAATGTAAGATCAGGGTGGTGATGCAGCCAGGCTCTGGTGTGAGCCCTCTTCCAGGTGGAAGACAGGTGTCTTCTCATTGAGTCCTTGTCAGGCAGAAGGGACAAGGGAGCTGTCTGGGGTCCCTTTTATAATGAGGGCACTAATCCCATTCATGAAGGCTCCACCCCCATGACCTAATCATCTCCCAAAGGCCCCACTGCCAAATACCAAGACACTGGAATTAGGCTGGGGGTGCAAACATTCAGTCTGTAACATATATATATGTATTTTAAATATGGCTCAGGCCCCACATTGCTACTTATCTCTGTGAAACCACAGCCCTGGGATTTTTTTTTTAAGATTTTTTTCATTTAGATCATTTATAAAGACTTTATTGAATTTGTTACAATATCGCTTCTGTTTTATGTTTTGGTTTTTTGGCCTTGAGGTATTTGGGATCTTATCTCCACGACCAGGGATTGAACCCACACTCCCTGCATTGGAAGACAAAGTCTTAACCACTGAACCAGCAGGGAAGTCCTGCCCTGGGATGCTGACTTTATTTTTTCTAATATATCAACATACATACATGTACACATGTACATACAACGTATACGTTCCTATATGTAACAAGCTGCCATAACTATGTAAATGGCTGTCACAACAAATGTTTATCTGTGTGTCCCCCATGGTCAGATCACACTCCATGAGGGGTACAGGTGGGGCACTGGGAACCACTCATGTTCTACTGCACAAGAGTTCTCACTCAGCGACTGAAGATTTCCGTGACAGCAACCTGGTGATTATTATGCACACCCCCACCTTGCTCCCCAAGACCTCTGCCTCCCAGATACAGACCCCCAAGCCTTCCCCTTGGTTCTTCCTCAAGGTCTCCTCTCCTCTTACTTCCATCTCCTCCTCTTCTGGACATCCCTTTCATAAATATGTCACTGAAATGAAACTCCCAACAGATCTAAGCCATCTGTCCAGTAGACTGTTAACACAGGGCCCATTTCCTAAGGGCCAGGTGGCACCAATGGTAAAGAACCTGCCTGCCAATGCAGGAGACTTAAGAGACACAAGTTGGATGCCTGAGTTGGAAAGATCCCCTGGAGCAGGGCATGGCAACCCACTCCAGTGTTCTTGCCTGGAGAATCCCATGCAGAGAGCCTGTAGGTCTCTAGTCCATAGGGTCGCATAGAATCAGACACCACTGAAGTGACTTAGCACATACACAGGCCCTGTGCTAAGGGCTCTGTACATTATTTATTGCATCAAGTCTTCCAACAAACCCAACAGACAAGACATTGGCCTAAGGTCACAAAAGCAGCAACAGCAAAAGTAGGACACGAACCTAGATGCTTTTAACTACTATATTATACCCTTGTTTAATCTAGATGGTATGTTTCTAACAATATGACTGAATAGAACATTGGTTGTTTTTTTTTTCTTTTTTTAAAGTCCACATCCCACAGTTGGCTCACTTATCTTATGAGCTGCTGAATCAGTGGTGTTCAAGTCAAGTTGCCCTTGGAGTTATTGGAGAAGTCTGGTTAAGAATTCAGATTCCAAGGACTTATTCCAAACCTAGTAATTTAGAATTTAGAGGTAGGGCTTGGGGATCTATACTCTAAAGCTAAATGGCAAGTTTTCTGATGGAGGTGTGGAGTGGGGCTCGTGCAGATGTATTTTTCAAAACCTCTTTGTGTGATTCTGTGGCACCACCAGAGGTTGGGACCACTGCCCTGGGTTAAAAGCCAGGGTAGATGCTGGGCTTCCCTGGTTCGGTTCGGTTCTGTTCGGTTCAGTCGCTCAGTCGTGTCCTACTCTTTGCGACCCCATGAATCGCAGCACGCCAGGCCTCCCTGGTGGTACATTGGTAAAGAATTTACCTGCCAATGCAGGAGACACAGGCTCGATTTCTGGGTCAGAAAGATCCCCTGGAGGAGGAAATGGCAATCCATTCCAGTATTGCCTGGAGAATCCCATGCAAAAGGAGCCTGGCAGGCTACATACAGTCCGTGGTGCCGTAAAGAGTCGACTGAGCCAGAGATCGTGTTTGGGCCATTACGACCTGCAGTCCCATAACTCGCCACTAGATGGCACGATGATACACTCCTCACCACAGCCCCGCCCAACCCAGGAAAGAGCAAACCAGCACAGACTGCCCAGCAATCCAGGCCCAACAAGCCAGCTGCAGGGGGATCCTTGCCCTCTCCTGCAGCCCGAAAAGGGCGGCTCTTCTTTCCACACAGAAGACAAGGAACACATCTTCAGTGGGACAAGCAAAATTTGGAAGCTGGCCTCAGGAACAATTTGCCACCTGTTGACCCACCCAGATTCCCTCCCACCCAGGAGACCACCACCACCCTCCCCCCTACCCTCCCCAGCAGAAGTCCAGCTGCAGTAAGGGGCCAATGCCAACGAGGAGGCCTGCCTCTGTGACGCAACTTCAACAGGAGGCACCAGCTGTTTCCCTTCTCCGAGAAAGTCCCAGGTGGGTGGCCTCCAGGAGCAGGACACCATGGTGAACAGGTGGGGAGCAGCCATCCATTGTTCCCAGGGTGAGAGGGATAAAAACAGCCTCTGGCAACTGTGTGAGCAGCCCGGAGGGAATCAGACACACAGCTGTGGCGCCTGAGGAATGTCCATAAACTTCACCTTGTCCAGCACCTGCCTCCTCCTCATGTTCCTGCAGAATGAATAGGCCTTCCTTCTGGTCTCTGGGTGTGCCAAGGAGGACCTCTCCCTCTTGGGTGCCAGGATGCCACAGGGACAATCAGGCAGCTGTGTACAGGGTGTGGGGTGTGGGGAGGGAGACACTTCGGGACAAATGAAGACAGGAATGTGGAAGGACTATAAGAGAATTTATGGCCCCCAAACCTCCTAATCCCTAGAACATGTGACTATGTTACCTTATGTGACAAATAAGGAATCAAGGAACTGATTGCTAATCAGGAAACCTTAAAATAGGGAGATTATCCTATTTTAGGATTGTCTGGGTGGACCCACTGTAATCCTATGGGGCCTTAAAAGATGATGAGAAAGATGATGAGCGAGACAGAAAAGGAGAGCTGACGCATTGGAAAAGACCCTGATACTGGGAAAGACTGAGGGCTAGAGAAGGGGCAACAGAGGATGAGATGGTTGATGGCATCACTGACTCAATGGACATGGATTTGAGCAAACTCCGGGAGATAGTGAAAGACAGGGAAGCCTGGTGTGCTACAGTTCTTGGGGTTGCGAAGAGTCAGACACAACTTAGCGACTGAACAACAACAAAGACCCATGTCAGACTGCTGCCCTGCAGAACTCTGAGTGTGTTAGTCACTCAGTTGTGTCCAACTCTTTGTGACCCCGTGGACTGGAGCCCACCAGGCTCCTCTGTCCATGAAGTTCTCCAGGCAAGAATACTGGAGTGGGTTGCCATTCCCTTTTCCAGGGATCCTCCCAACTCAGGGATTGAACCTGCGTGTCCCACATTGCAGGCAGATTCTTTATTGACTGAGCCACCAGAGAAGAACTCTAAAATAATGCATTTTAGTTGTTTAAACTGCTAAATTTGGGAACTGATACACCAGCCCTAGGTATCTAGTACACTGAGCAAGGCAGCATACCACAGTGGATCACAGTTGATTCACATTTCAGCCCAGTGAGGCAGGTGAAACGGCCTCCATTTTACAGATGAGGCTCAGTGAGCTTGAGAAATGTGCTAGTTTTACATCACAGATAAAGAGGAAAAGCTGGCATCAAACTGTTTCTGCCTCACTCCAAGCCTGTGTTCTTTCTAATGCACCCGATCTCAAATCGATGCCCAGGTGCAGCAGGCAGCTCCTATAATGGCTCCAATGGCCCCACTTCCTGGTGTTCATGCTCTGATCAAATCCCCTTCCCAGGAGTGTGCCTTGCTTCTAAGAATATTGTTGTTGTTCAGTCACTCAGTCATGTCCAACTCTTTGCGACCCCATGGACTGGAGCACACCAGGCTCCTCTGTCCTTCACTAACTCCCAGAGTTTGCTCAAATTCACGTCCATTGAGTTGGTGATGCTATCTAACCATTTTATCCAGCAAAAAGGATGGGATGTCACTCCTGAGGCTAGGTTATAAAAGACTGAACTCACTCACTCTCCACCTCTCTTCTCATTCTCTGTCCCTTCTTTGCTCTCATCGACAATGCCACCTGCCAAGTTGTAAGCTGAGCTATGGACAGACTCATATGGCAAGGAACTGAGGTCGGTCTCAGACCAACAGCCAGCAGGGACCTGAATCCTACCAGTGAATGAGCCTGGAGACGGCTCTTGCCTCATGGAGACCTGAGCTGGAGCAGCCTCAGCTGGCACCTTCATTGCAGCCTGTCAGTGACCTTGAGCCGGTGTCCCCCAGCTAAGCCACACCTGGATCCTGACCCTTAGAAACTGTGAGATAGTGACTGCTGTTTTTCCCAGAACCACCAAGTTTGGAGAAACTTAGTTGCACAGCAGTAGATAACTAATACACCAAGGGAATAATGATTTACAGGAACACAGCACTTCCTTTCCAAAATGTACTTAAAAGTTTGATAAAACTGATAAATGACATCTAATTGGTGTGTGTGTGTGTGTAGGTGCTCAGTCACTCAGTCGTGTCTGACTCTTTGCAGCCCCGTGGACTGTAGCTTGCCAGGCTCCACTCTCCTTGGAATTTTCCAGGCAAGAATACTGGAGCAGGTTGCCATTTCCTACTCCAACTGGTAGCTAGCAGAAATGTATTATTACTATTTAACACCAAAAACATTTTGTATTGAAGTGTAGCCAATTAACAATGTTGTGAGCATTTCAGGTGATCAGTGAAGGGACTCTGCCATACATATGCATGTCTCCATTCTCCCCCAACCACCCCGCCCATCCAGACTGGCACATAACATTGAGCAGAGTTCCGTGTGCTGTACAGTAGGTTTTTGTTGGTTATCCATCGTAAATAGAGCAGTGTGTACATCACCTTCCCAAAGTCCTCAACTCTCGCTTTTCCCAGGCAGCCGTGAGTTTGTTTTCCAAGTCTGTGAGTCTTTCTGTTTTGTAAGTAAGTCCATTTGTATCATTTAACAGGAATTAAACCAATAATAGCTCATCTTACACAGTGCTTACTAGGTGCCAGGCACTTTTCTAAGTTCTTTAAATAGAACAAAATTCACTCAGTCCTCATAACCACAAGCAAGTATTCTTAGTATCACACTTTACAGATGAAGAAACTGAGGCCTGGAAAAGTTAGGTTGTTTAAAGCAAATGTGAGTGCATTGCCATTCAGATCATCATTATTGTGAAAATGTTAAAACAGACATTGTGAAAGAATTCGATAACAAGCATAGGTATACTTGTCATCTGGATTGTACTACTTACCTTTTTTCTATACTTTCTCTATCACATATCTATCTCTTATGCTTGTACCAATCCATCAATACATCTGATTTTTTTTAATTAATTCATTTATTTGGCTGTGCTGGGTCTTAGTTGCGGCCTATGGGAGTCTAATTCCCCTGACCAGTGCTCAAACTTAGGCCCCCTGCACTGGGAGCGCAGAGTCTTAGCCACAAGACCATCAAGAAGTCTCGATATTTTACACACTCAAATGTGAGTGTCTAATTGAGAAGACTGTAAAAGTTGCATGAATCTGTTTAAGATAAACCACAGTATTGCACAGCAAGTCTGTGCCTGCCAGGCTGTGGCTCCAGCTCTGCCCCTTGTCCTGGGGGCACCCATCCTTCTCTGGGCCCCGCCTTGTTCCTGACAGGGCAGAGTCTGAGACATGGCATCACACGGAGCCTGGGGTTTCCGGCCACAAGTGAGCTGGTGTCCCTGTGGGAAAATGTTGCCCAGGACAGAGGCCACCAACCCTCACAGCACAAGGCTGGGGACACAAACACCCCAGGCTTGAAACACAGGGACATTCAAGGGAGCCTGGGGCAGGTCGCAGAGCTCCAGGCTAACATCTCAGCACCCGACCCAAGAAAACCCACACACCATGCTGCATGCCCTGTGTTTAATGTTAAAGAGGCATCCTCCTCCCTCCGGAAACACTGGCCAACATCTGTCAGTCACCTCCGTCATGCCAGGCACTGTGATGGGCACTGGCCTTTCATCAAGAGAATAAGAGTGACCTGGCTGCTGCCCTCATGGAGCTGACAATGGAGGGAACAGGTACCGAAGGTTTTAATTTCCCTCAAGTTTTCAAATTTATTTAAAAAATTTTCCTTGGAGTATAGTTAGTTTACAATGTTGTATTAGCTTCAGGTGTACAGTGACTCAGCTGTGCATACACACATACGCACTCTTTTTTAGAATCTCTGCCCATGTAGCTCATTACAGAGTGTTGGGTAGAGTTCCCTGTGCTCTACAGTAGGTCCTTGCTAGTTATCTATTTTATAGTTATGTTTTCTATATAGTCATGTGTCTAAGTCACTCCTAATCTCCCAATTCATCCAAATGACATTTGGGATAAATGTCACCAAGGCACAACCCAGCAGGTTTGAACTCCACCTTTCAAAAAGGAAAAAATATTTTTCATTTTTTTCTTGATTTCTGCCCCGAACTCTTGCCCCATGAACCACTTGCAAATGATGGTCGGGAACGCAGTTAGCAATGACGGGTCCCAAGGCTATGCAGGCACAGAGATCATTTTCCCTGCCCCAGCTGGGCATATGCAGCCGCTGGAGCGCATCCTCTGAATTGCAACTTCTGGTTGTAGGTCTGATTCTGAGGGAAATGAGCCTCTCCTTAGAGGATTGGTGGCAACTAAGACCCTGCCCATGAGCCTGCCTGCCTGCCTTCAAATATCCATGCAGCCTCTTATGAACTGCGAGACCCTGGACATGTATGTTACCTCTCTGGGCCTCAGTCTGCTCATCTGTAAAATGGGGTGGCAATAACCCTTCCTTCCTGGGTTGTCATGAGGATGAAATGGTAAGGGAGCCATAGGCCCTGGGACATGGTCTCCCCCAGGTGGTTGTTAGGGTCTATCAGTTACAGATCTTGTAGTTTTTCTTCTCACCCTTGTACTGTTGTCCGAGTGAGCCCTTGTAACCAGCTGGGAGATTCCTGCCTCTGGGGCTGTGGGGGTCATCTCCAGGCTGAGGCCAAAGAGCTGGAGCAAGGTGAAAACAAGATGCTATTCTCTGAGCTCCTCAGGAAGGACTGTGACGAGAGAAGGTGGGATGCAGGTCGACTGGGAGGAGCAGGGCCTGGGAGGCGGCCCTGGGGTGGCCCTGCCAACACTCCTCGCCTAGGCCTCCTGCCCTGTCTTCAGCACATCTGTGCTCCTGGCTCCTCTCCAGCTGCGCCCCGAGCCTCTGAGCCCCTCAGCCGAAGTGGCCTTGTCAGGGAGCCACTGCAGGCATAGAACCAATGCTCTTCAGGAATCTTCCAGAATCATCCAACACAGGAAGACCCCTCACCAGCTGAAGCAGCAGAGGGTCCTGGGACCAGCTCTTTGTCTCTTGTCTGGGCCAGCCCCGGGACGTGGGAGCTGGCTAGTGGGGCCCCTGCCTTTCTCATGGACAGTGGGGCATGTGGTCTGACGAGCTGACATCACAGGTGAGGGGATTGAGGTCCACAGAGGAGACATGGCTTGGCCAAGGTCACACAGCTTGCAAGAATCAAAGCCAGGTATTAAAAAAAAAAAAAAAAAGCCAGGACTAGGATTAAAACTTTGGTCCTTATTCTTCTTAGTCCTGGCAGAGAGAACAGCTCTACAATCATCACCTAAGGAAGAAATCCCTAAAGCAGTGGCGGTCACACTGTGCTCCACAGGACCCCAGAGGGCTCTGAGGAAACCCACAAGCACAGCTAGGAACATGCGATCCACAACTCACCCGACCAGGAGGTACTTTTAGACAGTCCATGGAGGCTCAGTGACAGCTGAAAGGGGATGGGATTCAGCACCCAACCTGCCTTCACCCCTTACCTCCTGCATGGCCTTGACGTAGAGGAGAACCCAAGCTCAGTTGCCTCATCTGGAAGGCACTTAAGAACAGTCGTATCTTTCTCTCCCTGGGTTGCGGGGGGATGAGCTCACCTAAAGGAGAATTATGAGCAGCAAAGCCTTTAAATCCCAGCATAAAATAATCACAGCTGAGTTCACCATGTACCCACCCATGCACTAGAGTTCAGAGTGGGGAGTGGTTCTAGCTGAGAAGGGAGCAGATGGAGGCAGAGAAATAGTTTGGAATTCTATTTGGAATGAAAGTAGATCACGCTGTGATGAGGGCTTCCCGGGTGGCTCCATGGTACAGAATCCACCTGCCAATGCAGGATACGTGGGTTTGATCCCTGGGTCAGGAATATCCCCTGGAGGAGGAAATGACAACCCACTCCAGTATTCTTGCTTGGGAAATCCCACAGACAGAGAAGCTACAGTCCATGGGGTCACAAAGAGTCAGACATGACTGAGCATGCACACACACACACATACTATGACACACACATCCATTCATCAAATGCTTATCAGATGTCCTTCTCTGGGTGGGATCTCAAGCTTGTCATGGGCAATAAGGAAACCCATGGGATGCAGTCCCTCCCTTCTCAAGGAGTTTATGTTCTACCAGAAAAAGACCTGTGGGCAAATCAATTCCCTGGAGAGTAATGGGCACTTTCCTAGGGTCCCAAGGCTCAGAAAAGGACAAAAAAAGAGATGCCCTGGCCTTCTGGGGCTCGCCAGTGTGCCTCATATGCATGTCTGGAGCGACAGAACAGCTGTTTTCTTTAACCAGAATTTGAGAAACATACAGGCAAGAGGAGAGGGGTGTCAGGGCCGAGTAGAAAGGGCCATGTACTGGTGGTCAGAGCAGGTAAGTTCAATTCCAGCACCGCCTCTGATCTTCTGGGTGACCCTGAGCACAGGAGCTGCAGCCTTTGCTGGCCTCAGCTTCTCACCCAGAAATGAGAGCATCTGGACAATGCAGCCCTTCCAGCGCCAACTATGGGGATTCAAGAAAAGATGGTGATGTTACAATTAGGACGCTTTGCCAAACAGGCCCTGGACTCTATGGCTCAGCTGGACTGCATTCCTTAGGGAGACAGTGGTGGTGGGGGTAAGGGGCAGCCCCTCCCTCAGCTCTCTGCCTTTGTCCCAGAGGTGTCCTCCACCCTGCACAAGCTCATCCCCAACATCGCCTTGTAGCTCTTCTTGAGAAGCAGTGGCCCTGTAATTAATGTTTATGACACACAGCACGTGGGGCTGCCAGGTTACTTAGCACAGTCAGGAGTGGGCAGAAATGACCTGCATGTGATTGCCACCTTGGGCTCAGCTGAGGGTGAACAGTTGGGCTGCAGACTGTGGGCCCCATTATGCATGTCAGCCACGAGGGACGGTCATTATCAGGATGGTACCCCTCCCTGCCACCTGATAAATATGCTTGTCACACACAACTCATTTGCTGTTCTAATATTATCCTAGTTTGGGAAATAAAATGGACGCGGAAGACAGAACATGGAAAAGCAAAAAAGATAAACGCATTATATGCCCCAAACTTATGGATTAGAAAAGAGATGTAGATATTTTTCTAATGACACAGATTCTATTAACTCTGAATCAGTATTTTTTTTTCCTACCTAAAATGTTAGATGAGTTATGTAAGTGATAAGTGATTCCTATTATTCCATTTCAGCACTTTCTACAGTTATTCATAGGACTTGAATAGATCTTTGTGAGCTAGCTTAGAAAATCACCTTGGTTTTAATAATACGGTTGCTGTAAGAAAATAAATGTGATTCCCAGTCACCCACCTATCAAGGAGTCTTTGGAATAGAACTAGCTCCCATAAAACTTTCTTGGATATTACAATCAAGAGAATTCAGTGTACAGTTGTTACTAGTATCATTGGGTGAATAAGGACAGAATAACTTTTCCTCCCCCAGGTAGCCGTTCTGTTAAAGAAGGTCCGCATCTGGGAGAGGAGAAATAATTCTCAAGTCAACGCAGAGGCAAAGTCTAATTTAAAACCTTCCAGGGAAGACGCTGTTAGTTTCATAGGAACGTGAGACTATCAAATAATTAAACCGGGGTCCTTCTACAGGGGGTACGGCAATTTTAAAGATTCACAGATGCAAAAAAGAGAGCTTGGATCTGGTTCGCACTGCAGAATGGTAAAAGAGTGCCTGGGATATTCATCCACACAGCCTTCAGGTGGCCAGCAGGTGTACCCAGCTGCTCGCCTCTGCCCAGGAGCAAGCAGCCTTCTGTCGACCCCAGGGTGCCAAGGTATGATGGAAAGCGGGGGGCCCTCAAGCCAAAATAAGCATAGGAAACGCCTGGCTGGTTGTTAGACCTGTAGATGCCTAACTCGAGACACACTGAGGTAACCGAGTGGTTCTTAGTCCTGGAGGCTAGGTGCAGGAGAAACACCTGGAGAGGTTTTTATTTTAACCCTAATATTAGGGTCCCAAACTCACAGATTCTCAATTGGTCTGCAGTGGGGCCCATAGTTACTCTTTAAAAGATGATCAAAACATCCAGTCAGAGTTGGACACCACTGATTTTTCAATCCAAACTCCCTCTCAATGTAAGAGTTTCCTAAGACGCCTTCACAGGTATATGTAGCCGAGTTCCCAGACATCCTGCCTCTTTCTTGCCACTGAGACCAGATTAAGTACTCTGTAAATGTTGGCTGCTATTGTTATCATCATTGTTTGGTCATAGCTGCAAATTCAACCCACCTGGCCCCATATCCCAGGTGCCATGATCCTCTGGTTTGGATGGAACATGGGAGCTAGGCTAAGCCAATCAGAGTATTGTTCCATTCTCCTACCTGCACTCCCCCCATCCACTCCCAGTGACTGGTTCAGCAATGAGCATCTGGCCCAATCAGAGCGAAAAAGATTTATATTGACACTGTTGGCCAAGAGAATCTCTCTTTCTCCCCCTTGTACCTGGGAAGATGTCAGCCCTAGAGCAACCAGGGACACCATGATGAAAGAGAGATAAAGGCAACACAGAAAGCAGGAGAGCTAAGAGACGGAGACCTTATCTAGATGCTGTCATTTATGCCCTGGATCCAGCCATACCGGAAGCAGGTTATAGTCACAGACTTCACATTTCATTTTCTGTTTAAGTCAATTTGTGATTGGTTTTCTAAGACTTGAAATGACATATCCTATTGCATTACCTAACATCCCAGCTCACTCACTGGACCATTCCCAGACTAGTATCAGCCTGGAAGGGAGCTTCTGCCCCTGAGCCTCCTACTGGTGAACAAAGCATTTCTACATGATTACAAGCACCTCAGATGCTAACTACCTGCCAAGCTACACTTTTTCTCCATTGCTGTGCTCAGCTCACATGTCAGGACACCTCTGGGTCATCTTGAATTATGATGATCAATTGTTCCAATCTTCCCAGCACTAAGGGAGGGTCCCAGGATACAGGACTTGAAGTGCTAAAACTGGGGAAGTCCCAGACAAATCAAGGAGGGTTGGCCACCTAATTTGTATTGGACAGAAACTGCTGGGGCCACTGGATGTTGAGCTCTAACAGCTGCCAACACAGCTGGGGCTGCCCCCACAGGGGGAAGAGAAATTCTACCAGACCTTTCATCCTGCCAGCCTGCACCCCCAACACCCACCAAACCCTGACACAGCCACCTCTAAGACAGCAAGCCCGATACAAATAGCACACAAATGCATCCTTCCCACTGAGGGGAAACTCACTTCCTCACAAGGCAATCTATTTTTGGTTGGGAAATGTAAGGTGTTAAAAATAACAAGATCATGTATATAGATATTTTAGCACATCTGTAACTCTACTTCTGTTTTGTAGATAAGTTCATTTGTATCCTTTTAAGATATCTCACATATAAGAGATATCACATAGAGTTAAAGATATAGAAAGCAACTTGTTACTGAGGAGTAAGCGGGGGAGAGATAAATTGGAAGACTGGGTTTGACAAACACACAATACTATATCTCAAGTAGATAACTAATAAGGACCTACTATACAGCACAGGGAACTCTATTCAGTAATCCGTAATGGCCTGTATGGGACAAAAATCTAAAAATGAGTGGATATGTGTATATGTACAATGGTTCACTTTGCTGTATACTAACAGCAAAGTGTTTGAAAATTGTTTGAAACTAACAAACACAGCATTGTAAATCAACTATACTCCAATAATAAATTTTTTCAAGGTTTTAGTACAGTATCTGGTATGCTGTGAACCTTAAATAATGACGGTAGCTGATACTCCTGCTCAAAACAAAAATTGATTATCTGTTTCCCCAGTTAGCAATAATTTTACGGTGCTTCCTATATGCCAGGTCTTATGCTAAATACTTGCATGATATTGACTTATTTAATCCTCACAGTAACTTCAGGAGGTAGGTATTGGTATTGTCCTAATTTTACAGGAGAGGAAACCCCGAGACTTACCTCATGAAGATTGAATCTGTCAGCCATTATCCTGGAGTCAGCCTCCCCTTCAGGCCTGACTATTGTATACTCATTCAGCAAACATTTAATTGAGCTCTTGCTCCATGCTAGGCACTGTGTTAGACACTGGGGATATTTCACTGAATCTAAAAGTCCCTGGAGCTTACATTCTAATGGAAAAGACAACAATAAAGTAGGAAATCAATTGCAGAAGCTGCTGCCCGCAGGTTCCATGGATAGAATTTTGCTTCATCAGAGAAGCCTCAGCTCTGCTTATATTCTCTTCAACTGATTGAATCAGACCCACCCAAACTATTTAGGATAATCTCTTTTACTTCAGGGGCCTTGCTGGTGGCTCATACAGTAAAGAATCTGCCTGTAATGCAGGAGACATAGGTTCAATCCCTGGGTCAGGAAGATCCCCTGGAGAAGGAAATGGCAACCCACTCCAGTATTCTTGCCTGAGAAATCCCAGGGACAGAGGAGCCTGAGGTCACAAGCGGTTAGACATGACTGAGCGACTAACACACTTTTATTTAAAGTCAATCATTGTGAACTTTGATAACATCTATAAACATGCCTGCAGCAGCACCTATATTAGCATTTGATTGAATAACTGGGGGTAGAACCTGGCCAGGTTGACACACAGAAGTGACTTCACTAAGCCTCTGAGAAGGTGTGGCATGTTTAGGGTTGCCAGATAAAACAGAGGAAAACTTAGGACCCAGTTAAATTTTAATTTCAGATAAACAATGAATAATTTTTTTTAGTGTATGTATGAAAGAGACAGAGAGGAAGGAAGGAGAGGAGGGAGGGAGAAAGGAAAGAAGGGGGAAGAAATAGCCTTTAAGCCTACCTACACATAAAGGCTTGGAACTCTGAAGCAACCCTGGGAAGGAGCGTGGCGTATAAGGACTGGTGCCTTCTAAGTCACTTCAGTCATGTTCAATTCTTTGTGGCCCTATGAACTGTAACCCTCCAGGCTCTTCTGTCCATGGGATTCTCCAGGCAAGAATACTGGAGTGGGTTGCCATTTCCTCCTCCAGGGGATCTTCCCAATCCAGGGATCGATCCCAGGTCTCTTATTCTCCTGCACTGGCAGGTGGGTTCTTTAACCACTAGGTCCACCTCAGAAGCTCCAAGGACTGGTGGCCCCTCTCATTCATCAGATAGCCATGAGTTTGAAGAATGTTTATTGAGCACCTATTATGTGCTAAGTTCCAAAAGCTGCAGCTAACACTCACAAAGTGTTTCCATGTGCCAGGCACTCTTCTAGCTGCCTTTTAAATTAATTCATTTAATACACACAACAAAACAGGGGTAGGTGTGATTCCCATTTTATAATGAGGCAACCAAGGCAAAAAAATCTAAAAAAGTATCCACAGTCCCAGAGTAGGTAACTGGTAGACCTGGGCTTTGAACCCAGATAGTTTGGCATTAAGACCCATATCCTTGATGGCCTATGTACCAGTCAGGATTCAGAGAAGCTGAACCAGTGAGAGATTATATATACAATATGTAACATATATGTTACATAATGTGTGTATGCATGTATGTACATACACACAGACCAGGGTGGAAGGAGGGGATGGTTTCAATTTTGCCAGCCGCTCATCTCCTGCCATGCCCAGTTCATTACAGGCCGTAGACTGGGAACATAGTCCAGGGGTTGGGGACCCCTGCTTTAAATATACATATACATGTATTTGGCAGGGAAGGCACATGCTGTTACCTCCACCATGCCCCCACTGTCGGTCACACAGGGTCAGCCCTCTCTTGTGTCCAGGAAATGGCCCAAGGGCGGTGGATACCAGGAAGAGAGGTCACTCAGGCTGTCCCAGAGGCTCTGCTACATTTTCCTGCTAATCTGCCCTCTAGATCCTGAGCTTGGTACTTGAGGAATTGATAGTCAACAAGTCACTTGACTTGTTGTTCAAGTGAGTTCTCCACCCCAAACACACACACACACACACACACACACACACTGACATTTACTTGGCTGAAAGGCTCCATCCCATGTTGGAAGGAGACACAGTAAGACTTTCCTTGCTGACTATAGGAAAGGGAAACTGAAAAAAGGATCTAGAAGAATGAGAAAGACCTTGTACCTGAAACTCAGTAGTAGCCTTCTGCGCAAAGTGCATATGCTTTGCATTTAAGGTGCAAAGGTCTCTTGCGAGGACCAACGCTCACCTGCTGGAAGTCCTGTTGGTGTGACATCAAAACATTACCAGGACCCGTCTCCCTCCACTGTCCCTGCCTGGCCAAGCCCCATCATCTGTCACTGAACTATCATCATAGCCTCCTAAATGGTGTCTCCCTGCTTCTGTCCTTGTTTTCATCCATATTCTCCACGCAGAAGAATATAGATGTTTGCAACCTCATGGACTGCAGCACACCAGGCTCCTCTGTCCTTCACTGTCTCCTGGAGTTTGCTCAAACTCATGTTCATTGAGTCGGTGACCATCTTATCCTCTGTCATCCCCTTCTTCTCCTGCCCTCAATCTTTCCCAGCATCAGAGTCTTTTCCAATGAGTCAGCTCTTTGCATCTGGTGGCCAAAGTATTGTAGCTTCAGCATCAGTCTTTCCAATGAATATTCAGGGTTGATTTCCTTTAGAATTGACTGGTTTGATCTCCTTGCAGTCCTGAATATAATCCCTTTCTCTCAATTTATAGATGAGGCCCCTAGAGGCCAGAAGTCATGTTCTGGGCCTTTAATTTACCAGTTATGAGGTTTTCATCAGGTCACTGCCCTGGGCATCAGTTTCCCTACCTATAAAATAGGAAGGAGGGATTTGATCATCTCTGAAGACTACTGGACAGTCAACACTTCAACAGGCACCATCAGGAGGGGAAGGGGGATACTTTCTTCCAAGATTCAGAGAATCTCTCATGCACATTGCCAGGAAAGACCAGATGAGATTTTGAAAGGGGAAATGCTGTTGGCAAGTAACCAACATCTTTTCAAATCTTCTTAATGGGATTGCTGTGGTGGGGTGCCCTCTCTCTCTCCTTTCTGCTTCTCAGACCCTCACACCTGCAACCCCAGAGTACCTATGTCAGGGCAGGGAGTGGGAGGGAAGCACAGTAGTGCCCTTTCCCTTATTTTGAAGCATTTTCAAACAGAATGTCTATAAGGCCTGGAATCACTCCAGAGTATATGCCTGACAGAAATGAGAGCTTCTATGCACCAAAAAATAGGTACAAAATGGATCATAGCTGTTTTATTCTTAATTGCCCCAAGTTAGAAAAAACCTAAAGTCTATCAACAGAAGAATGAAATATCAATTATAGTATAATCAGACCATGGAACACTATATAGCAATGAAAAAGAAATAAAGTACACCCCTACAAAAACCTTACCTGGATCTCCCAGACACAATATTGAATAAAAGAAGTCAGGCAACAAAGAGGACATACTGTGTAATTCTGTTTATTTGAAGTTCAAAAACAGGCAAAATTTATTTACAGTGATGAAGGTTAGAATTAAAGTTGTTTGGGGCTGTTTGGACTGGGACAGGGTAAAAAGGTAGCCTTCTTGGGTTCTGGAACTGCTCTCGATTTTGATCTGGGTTGTTGGTCAATGGACATGAACTTAAGTAAAATCTCTGAGTTTTACTTAAAAATTTAAGAGTTTTACACCCCCACTTAATATAAATTATGCTTCAGTAAAAAAAGAAGAAATAAATATAAGCAACCCATATCAGGGATCAAACCCAGGTCTCTTGCATTGCAGGTGGATTCTTTACCAGCTGAGCCACAAGCAAAGCCCAAGAACACTGGAGTGGGTAGCCTACCCCTTCTCCAGCAGATCTTCCCAACCCAGGAATTGAACTGGAGTCTCCTGCATTGCAGGCAGATTCTTTACCAACTGAGCTATCAGGGAAGCCCAAGAAGAAATAAATATAAGTAAAAAGCCTGGAACAAAGGAGGGTTCCAGAACAAAGAGATTCTTGGCCACCCATCTGTAGGGGATTTCTGCAGATTGGGTGGCAATTTCCACCACCCTTGTCAGTTCATAGGGTCACTGACTCAGAACTCAGCATATCTGGTCACTGCTTCCCCCTTCTGAGAAGCCTGGTCCCCAGAAGCCAAGAGGGCATAGGAGACAGCTGCTTCTGGGTCTAGGCTGCGTCACTCACCCACTACACTCCTACTCTTTCCCATCCCCCACCCTCCTTCTTGAGGGCCTAAGCCTTAGAGAGGCCCCTTCTTCCATCTTTTGCTGGTTTCCCTCCTCTCCACCACCCCTCACAGTATTCCATAATCCTGGATGAGATGGAAAGAGAAACCCAGCCTGGCACTCTCCTCCCGGACTTTGTGGGTCTCTGGGTGAATTCTCCAGAGCATCTACAGTTGGTTCTCCAGTACCAACCAAGACACTTGAGAGGGACTTCCCTGCTGGTCCAGTAGTTAAGAATCCCCCTTGCAATGCCAGCGGGCAGCTAAGCCCATGTACCCAAACTACTGAAGCCCACATATTCTGGAGTCCACCACTATAATTAGAGTTTGTGTGCCACAACAAAAGTTCCTGCATAACGTCCCAAAGATCTGGTCTACCACTAAGACCCAACACAGCCAATTAAATGAAAAAATAAGACTGGAGAGTTGAATTCAACTACCAGGACGAGGTCTTTGGTACTCAAATCAGAGGTCTGCTGGGACCAGTGACTCCTGCCTCAGGGCAGAGACCCCATCAACTCACCCCCTTTCTGACCCAGAATGGTTTCATTCACGTTGGGAATTTCTCTCCAATAACAATAAGAGCCTCTTTGTACAGAGCAACTTTTCATTGCTTGCTGCTTCATTTCACAGATGTCATCTTGTCAGGATTGTTACTGACCCCATTTTACAGATGAGGAAGTTGAGACTCCGAAAGGATAGATGACTCACCCAAGGAACTGCAGTCAGTAACTGTAGAGCCAGGACTTGAACTCAGGCAGCTCAACTACAGGGCCGTGTGCCCAGCACCAAGCTAGACTACCTCACACAGGCATGAGTCTAAATATAAGTGCTGGGAAATTCATGGACAGAGGAGTCTGGCGGGCTATAGTCCATAGCATCTCAAAAGAGTCAGACATGATTTAGTGACTAAACAACAATATAAGGTGAAAGAAATGGGTACATTTCTAACAGGAAAAGATCATGATCCCAATTAAAAGAAAATTTGAAACTCTGAATTACATTGAATTGTGTAGAGAAAACCACTCTCTCCCTTTCTGGCCAGAGGACCAGTTAGCCTGATGGTGCTGTCCAAACCAGCACGTGCCACATGCCAATTGGCATCCACATGCCAATCTAGCAGAATGCAACCTCTGGGAAAATCCAAAGCTATGGGGTAGGTCTGTCTTTTCCCAGGGTTGCATGGACTCATTGTCCCCAGCCCACTGGCTGCAGAAAACCTCAGAGCAGAGCCCCTGGCTGAGTGGAGGGCTGGAGGTACAGATGGTTTATCAGGTGCTCCTGTGCATCAGAGATGAGGAAGGAATGAATGCCTTCCTGCCCAAGCGCTTAGAGAAAACAGCTGCCCTCTGAGCCCCAGTAACTAGCAAGCTCTTGGATTGCTCAGGGCCCTTTGACAGGTGACAGCCAAGGGACATGGGGTGAAGCTCTGCAGAGAGCTGAGCAGAAACCCAGGGCACCTTCTAGGCTCTGCATTATAATTGGATTTTCCAAGAAATGGCTTTGTCCAACTTTTCAAGCTGCTGATTTACAAACTGACCTCAGCCACCATTTACTCTTCCCTGTAACTGGATCTGCCAACTCTCAGACTCGGTCTCTTGTTTCAGCCTTCCATTTTTATCCCTGCTCTTCTCCAGGGAGTTGAGCTGCCTCTGTTGTCTGGACTCTCACTGCAGTTAAAGCGGCGCGAGGAGGGTCAATATACTTCTCTATGTCAATAACGGCCTCCTGTCAGTCACAGACATTCTGCCAATTGTCTAGGGGATAGGCGGGCCTTGGAAAAGTTCGACCAATGGCCTTTCACTTTGGCCCAGGTGAGCTTGTGACTGGCCGTGACCCTGTGCAGAAGGGCAGGGACACGGGGTGCAGTAAGCAGGAAAGGTGTTGGTGAAATAAAGGCATACCTTTGTGATAACTGAGTGGCTAAGAGGATAGGCTCTGGCTTCAAGTTCCAGCTCTGCCCCCCACTAGCTGTTGACTTTGGACAAACGCTCCATTTCCAATTTGAGGTTGAAATGAGATAATGCATGTAAAGTGTTTAGCACAGCACCTGGCCTATACAAAGATGATGAAGGGTTACGTTTTAACGGATGGTATTCTTCAGTCCCAGTTTTTCTTATTGTTTCAAGATCCTCTCCACCCATAATATTCAGGCATCTGTTATCATAGGTCTGCAGGAAGCGATGACACAGTGAAAAAAGAGAGCTAAAACAGTCCTTGCTTTTGAATTTTGAAAGCCTAGGAAGTCAGGGAAACAGAATGGACAAGAGTGTGCAGACAGCAGAATAGCTTGAGGGGAGGGGCAGGGGGGACAACTCAAAGGCTGGACTAGCAAGGCTTCCTGCCTCTTAAGACAAAAATAAAGCTTCCCAGAGCAGGAGGAAGGCGAGTCTGAAAGCAAGCAAGACAAACCGAGAATAAGGGCCCTGGGGCTGTGTCCCATGGTGTCCCACAGGGAAAGACCCTGTGGAGCCAGGGAGGGCAGTAGAACCTTAGAATAGTAGGTTTTATCTGGCAGGTATATCTGAGTTCCATAATGTTTCTCTGTACCAGAAAGGGCAGGAGAAAAGTCGTCCCGGGGGACCCAAAATTGGCAGAACTATGGAAGAGTGCGGGTTGCCATCTCAAGTGTTTACACGGACCAGCAGTTTTTATAAATGAGTGAATCCAGACTGGATGCATAATAGGAAATCTGCAGTGAATCACACGCCCGGTCTAAAGGGGCAGCCGTGACACAGTTCCAAGATTGTTGCTGTATTGGGACCAGTGCTCAGAAGCCTCAGCTCCAGATAGCTAGATCCTTATGTGAAAACTCCTAAATTTTCAAAGACTGGCAACTAATTTTTTTGTAAAAACATTTTTGAAAATGTGCTATTTCTTTCTTTCTTTTTTTTCCCTTTTACTTGTATTGAGATACAATTGACAGGGACTTCCCTGGCTGTCCAGGGGCTAAGACTTTGCCTTCTAATGTAAGGAGTGTGGGAGCTAAGATCCCACATGACTTGGGGCCAAAACACCAAAAGAAAGCAGAAGCAATATTGTAACAAATTCAATAAAGATTTTTTAAATGATCCATATCAAAAAAACCAAAAAACTTTAAGAAAAATTTTTTAAAAATATACCATTGACATACAGCAATGGATAAGTTTAAGGTGTAGAGCATAATGATTTAACTTACATAATCATGAAATGATGCCCACAGTAAGTTTAAGGAACATCCATCATCTCACATAGACACAAGGAAATAAATTTTTTAAAAAATACTATATAGGCCAAATCAAACCTATCTGTGGACTACATATGAATCAGAAGATGCCAGGTAGGGGCTGGTCTCCCTGCCAGGTTTTTCCTGGGCCCAGCATGGGGTGGGAGTTGGGATGAGGAATGGCTCAGTGGGGGTTTGCAGGGACCAACATCCAGCAGCCAGTCTAGGTGGGAGGCATTGGCCCCCAATATGCTCCTAGAGTGGGGCAAGTGGGGCAGCGCTACACAAGGCTCTCAGAACTTAGAAGCAACCCCAGCAAAGAGGGGAGGTGAACATGTCTGCACCTGGCAGAACAGGGGCTTGTAAAATAAATTAGACTGAGTCATGGAAAAATAGTTACATTTCCTGCCAGCTCCAGTTTGCGGTCTGAGTCTCATCTCCTCTGGTGATTTGGATTGGCCAACCAGAGGTATAGATTGGTATAGAATTTAAAGACTCAAGACACAGTTTTCTATAACAGGTTAACCTGGGGCATGCTCTAATGCACATTAATGAAGTTTCCTTTATGTACATTTGGGAAGGTCCCCTGGAGGAGGAAATGGCAACCCCCTCCAGTATTTTTGCCTAGAGAATCCCATGGACAGAGGAGCCTGGTGGGCTACAGTCCATGGGGTTGCATAAAGTCAGACACTACTGACCAACTAATATGAATACTATACTGTTTGTGGGTTTTTTTTGAGAATTCTTTTCTTCCTTATGTCTATATATATTAATTTATTTTACTTATATATTATTTGGGCTAAAATCTTTATTTCAAAATAACTAGATTCACAGGAAATTTTAAAAAAATATTTGTATTTAATTATTTATTTATTTGGCTGCTCTGGGTCTTAGTTGTGGCATGTGGGATTTTTAGTTACAACATGTGGGATCTAGTTCCCGGACCAGGGATTGATCCTGGGCCCCTTGCATTAGGAGCATGGAGTCTTAGCCACTGGGCTGCCAGGGAAGTCTCAGAAAGTTTGTGTGTGTGTGTGTGTGTTTTATGTACAGGAAGATCTTGTGTGTTCTTCACCCAGCTTTCCCCAATGGTAACCTTTTGCATAATTATGGTATAATAGCATAGGAAAGGGAGAAGGCAATGGCACCCCACTCCAGTACTCTTGCCTGGAAAATCCCATGGACAGAGGAGCCTGGTAGGCTGCAGTCCATGGGGTCTCTAGGAGTCGGACATGACTGAGTGACTTCATTTTCACTTTTTACTTTCATGCATTAGAGAAGGAAATGGCAACCCACTCCAGTGTTCTTGCCTGGAGAATCCCAGGGAGGGGGGAGCCTAGTGGGCTGCCGTCTGTGGCGTTGCACAGAGTCGGACACAACTGAAGAGACTTAGCAGCAGCCGCAGCAGCAGCATAATCAGGAAGGTGACATTGGTACAATTCATAGAGCTTACTCAGATTTCATGTTTTACATGTATTTGTGTGTGTGTGATTCTATACAGTTTTATCACACGTGTAAATAAATATGATCTCATGGGATCAATCAAGATCTAGAAGTCTTTCATCACCAGAAGCTCCTTTACACAACCATTCCCTCATCCTCTCCGCTCAGTTTAGTTCAGTCTCTCAGTCGTGTCTGACTCTTTGTGACCTCATGGACTGTAGCACGCCAGTCTTCCCTGTCCATCACCAACTCCTAGAGCTTGCTCAAATTCATGTCAATCGAGTTGGTGATGCCATCCAACCGTCTCATCCTCTGTTGTCCCCTTCTCCCCCTTCTCCTCTCTCCTATCCCCTGCCAATGATTTTCATCTGTAATTTAGTTATTTTAAGAATATTATATCAATGAAATTGTATAGTATGTAACCTTTTGAGACTGGCTGTTTCTACTCAACATGATTCCTTCAGTTCTGTCCAAATTGTTGCATATATTGACAATTTGTTCATTTTGATTGCTGCATGGTACTCCATGGTATAGATATACTACAGTTTAACCATTACCCTATTGAAAAACATTTAGATTGTCTCCAGTTTGGGGTTACTATGGATCCTTAATGAATTTAAAGCTAGTTTAGGAAATGTCAGCCAGGGCAACTGTGTTCTGAGTTTGGACAGGGTACAATGTTTTCTCTGGCCCCTTAGTCATAGAATTTTGCACAGACTTTCATTGGAAGCCCTAGGAGGAAGGCAGGGCAGAGATTCATTCAATAGACACAGTTTTCTTGAACACTTACTATGTATCATGCATCATTCTAGATATTGGAGTTACAGTAGTGAATGAAACCAGTTAAAACCCCTCTCCTTATATATTATTCCCACTACACATAGATGAAAACTGTGATCTGTTCACGGTCACACAGGTAAGAAATGTCAGAACTGGACTTGAACCCAGGTCTTCTGATTTCTGGGCCACTGCTTTTGTGATTATATTTCTCTGTTATCAGACATCAATTTCAGGGCAAAAAGCACATGCTGGAAATCTTGTATGTAATGTTCTAAACAGCGGTTCTTAACTGGGGTTGATCTACCTGCAGGGACATTTGACACTGGAGTCATTTTTGGTTGTCACAGCCTGAGAGAGGGTAGCTACTGGCATCTAGTGGATAGAGTCTCAGGGAGGCAGCTAAACATCCTACAATGCCCAGGACAGCGCAAAACTCTGATCTAAAGAGCCATAAGAGTCATGGACAAAGATAACGGTCACCCAGGCAACAGTGTCATATTGAATTTCCACCCAAGCAGACACAATTATGTACTTGACAAGCATGGTTAGAGCAGGTTGGAGGGTGATGGGGGGATGCCTTACGAAGTAGCTACAAGAACCATCACCTCCACTATCTCAGTACTAGGACGCTTTTCTGCAGGAAACGAGGATGCAGTGAGAGCTGAAATGGTGAAAGACAGAGACTGCTAGGTGGGCTGCCTAAAAGAGGATGCAGAAGGACGTCCCTGGTGGTCCAGTGGCTAAGACTCCACAGTCCTAATGCAGGGGCCTGGGTTCAATCCCTGGTCAGAGAACTAGACCTCGCATGCCACAACTAAGAGTTCACATGCCACAATTAAAGATTCCGTGTGCTGCAACTAAGACCCAGCACAGCCAAATAAATAAATTAATTAAATACATACATTTTTTAAAAAGATGGGCTTCCCTGGTGGTCCAGTGGTTAAGAATCTGCCCTCCAATGCAGGGACAAGTGTTCTATCCCTGGTCTGGGGACATCCCACGTGCTGTGGGGCAACTAAGCCTGGTGCCACAATGAAACCTGAGCACCAGAGCACATGCTCTTCAGTAAGAGAAACCACCACAATGAGAAGCCTTCGAACTGCAGCTAGAGAGTACCCTGTGCTCACTGAACTAGAGAAAGCCTGTGAGTAACAATGAATACCCAGCGCAGTCAAAAATAAATAAATAAAAAAGAGAATACAGAAAGGGCAGGAGTATTATTTCTCTGCTCCATGCTCTGCCTCCTCTATGTCTCCTGAAGACCCTTGTTACCCTCCTTCACATAGAAATATACAAGAGGGCAGAGCTCAACCATATAGCCCTTTGAGGAACAGCAGCTCTCACGAAGGACCAGGCCTGGGCAGCCGGCAGCAGCGATCTCATCTTCTCTGGCACCTGCTGAAGTGGCCTTGTTTCTGTCTCACAGAAGACAGTTGTCCCCTCCTAGGCCTCCTGGAAGCCCTGTCTGGGCCCAGCTTCTCTCTCTTCTCTCTGCTTCTTCTGCCCTCTTGGGCACACTAGAGGCATTGGCAGGGCCTGGCAACCCCCTGCAAGGCTGTCTTGGCCCCTCTGCCAATCACTCCATGTGACCATCCTGCTGCTCCTTTGCCATATAGGGTAAGCGGAGACATTCTCCCAGGCTCGCCCCCAACCCACACTCTCTCATCCAGACAGCACAGGGTCACTGTTTCAGCCACTGCTCACTTCTCTGGAGACCCAGATAGAGCTCTGTCCCGCTACCTGAGCCCCCAGCCCACAGACCCTTGATCTTATCTGGGTTGGGGGAAATGGCTCTGGGGTCTCAGTATCCAAACCTTTTGTTAAAAACATAAATATTATTCCCAGGGGCCTCCAGGACTTCCGTTTTAGAAACTCAAAGTCCACATTCTTGCAACTCAAACTCCTGATTCTCGAAATTCACAAGTGTTTCTGCTGAACTAAGCTTTTACCAAAGTAAAAGGCACCAAGATCTGGAACGAGCAAAAGGGAGAGAAACCAATGTCACTAAGTATTAGCCCACTGCAGCAGCCTGGGCGAGATGAATGGGCCACCAGAACCCTGGCAGGTGTGGGAGACTTGGCTGTGCTCCTCCTGGGGGCCCCTCTCCTCTAGGGAAGCTGCATCTCTGTCCCCAGGTTCATCTTTCATCTTCTAAACCTGAATCAAGGAGTCCCTCAGGGTATCATAAACACCACTTACATGAGAGCCAGGGTAGAGAAGTAGGTGAGAGCATGGGCTCCAGTTATGTTGGGGTCATAGGCAGACCCTACCACTTACCAGCTGAGTGAGCTTGATCAGGTCATTTAACTTCTCTGCATCTCAGTTTCCTCATCTGTGAAATAGGGGAACTATAGTATCTTCCTTATGTAGTTATGAGCATGATTAAACGAGGCAGTTCCAAACTGGGAAAGGAATACTTCAAGGCTGTATATTGTCACCCTATTAACTTATATGCAGAGTACATCATGCGAAATGCTGGGCTGGATGAAGCACAAGCTGGAATCAAGATTGCCAGGAGAAATGTCAATCACCTCATATATGCAGATGACACCACCCTTACGGCAGAAAGCAGAGAAACTGAAGAGCCCCTTGATGAAAGTGAAAGAGGAGAGTGAAAAAGCTGGCTTAAAACTCAACATTCATAAAACGAAGATCATGGCATCTGGTCCCATCACTTCATGGCAAATAGATGGGGAAACAATGGAAACAGTGACAGACTTTATTTTCTTGGGCTCCAAAATCACTGCAGTTGGTGACTGCAGCCATGAAGTTAAAAGACACTTGTTCCTTGGAAGAAAAGCTATGACCAACCTAGACAGCATATTAAAAAGCAGAGACATTACTTTGCCAACAAAGGTCCGTCTAGTCAAAGCTATGGTTTTTCCAGTAGTCATGTATGGATGTGAGAATTGGATCATAAAGAAAGCTGAGTGCCGAAGAATTAATGCTTTTGAACTATGGTGTTGGAAAAGACTCTTGAGAGTCAATCGTAAAGGAAATCAGTCCTGAATATTCATTGGAATAACTGATGTTGAAGCTGAAATTCCAATACTTTGGCACCTGATGCAAAGAGCTGACTCATTGGAAAAGACCCTGATGCTGGGAAAGATTGAAGGCGGGAGAAGGGGACAACAGAGGATGAGATGGTTGGATGGCATCACTGACTTGATGGACATGAGTTTGAGCAAGCTCTGGGAGTTGGTGATGGACAGGGAAGCCTGGCATGCTGCAGTCCATGGGGTTGCAAAGAGTCAGACACGACTGAACAACTGAACTGAACTGAACTGAAATGAGACAGTACTTGTAAATTGGGTAGAATAGTGCCTGGCATATAGTCAGTGCTCTGTGGCTGCTATTGTTACTTACTTATCCTAGAAGTGAATGTTTTTCCTTGAAATCCAAGTCCCACAGGGCCCTTGTGTTTGCTGCTCATGGTTTCAAAGCAGTTAGTTAACAGGAATAGGATTAGGACATTTGTGCTTGGTCTCTAGCCCTCTTTCAGGCTGCTTGCAAAAGCTTCAAAAGGATTCTCTTAGGCTCCTTTTGTTGTGAAACGGAAACTCATCAGACTAATTTAAGCAAAAAGGAAGCTTGGTAAAACAGGAATACTGCTCAGCCTTAAGAACTAGAAGGCTGGCAGGAATTCCGGAAGCATCTCTCCCCCACTCTCTCTGCAGAGGGTTTTTCTGCTTTGGCAAGTACCAGCCCAACACAGAGGTCTTCCTGTACCGACCGTGGCCGCTATAGTGCCTGCTGAGGGCTACCAACCACCACTGACTCCCTCCTGTTGGCAGAGCCTTCATTTGGTTCAGGTGTCTCCACCAGCCCCAACTGACTCCAGGTACATTCTGAACATCTACTCCAGTCTGGAGGGTCCTCACTGTGATGGATTTAGGAGCAGACATGTGACTCATCTGGGCTTCCCAGGTGGTACTAGTGGTAAAGAACCTGCCTACCAAGGCAGGAGACTTAAGAGACAAGGGTTTGATCCCTGGGTTGGCAAGATCCCCTGGAGGAGGGCATAGCAACTCACTCCAGTATACTTGCCTGGAGAATCCCATGAACAGAAGAGCCCGGTGGGCTACAGTCCATAGGGCCACAAAGAGTTGGACACAACTGAAGTGACTTACCACACGTGCACGCATGCATGTGACCCAGCTCCAGGAAGGGAGTGATCAAGGAAGTTTGCTGGGAGCTTCTGGGAAAGGTTTCATCATTGATGGGAAAGGGACCCACCGGAAGAGACAGTGACGGAGCAGGGAGCCTGAGGCAGCGTGAGTAACAAGCCTGAGCACATCAGAAGGGCCCGCAGGATTATGAAGTCCCTGTGAGTCCTTGTCGAGGAGCCTGGACTTAATGCCAACTGCAGAGGGGAACCACTGCCCCTATCTGTGTTTCGCACTGCTGACCCTTCAACAGGGAGAAAGGATCCAAGGGGAGAGCTTGGGAACAGGACCCCAGTTAGGAAGTAGCTGGATGAACTGACTGGTTATAAGATCTGGAGAAAGCTTTTCTGCAGGGTTGGGGCACAGAAGAATATGGGTTGAAGAGGAGAAAGAATTGCTGGTTCTCTGCACTCAGGGGTCCCAAGAACCTGCACTCCAAGCCATATCTTCAACAGCTCCATTCTGGGCCATCTGACCTGTCTACACAGACCCCATTAAACTGGTAACTCAGGGACATGTGTATTTCTTGAATGAAAAAATTTCAGGAAATGTGATGAAACGGTTTTATTTTAACAAATGGTCCAAGGATCCAATTTCACTTTGTACTATATGAGCACAGTTCCTCACTACACAGACCTGATTCAGCCTTCAGAGAGGTTGGGCTGGTATATCATGGATGATATATGCACACAAGACACATCCTTTCCTGGTGGGTGTGAGCCACTCCAGGTGAAGGCCAGATTACAAGCACCGCTATGTGATTTACTGCTGACCTTGGTAAGAGTCCCAAGGTGAACACATTGCTCAGATTCTCAGAGTTTATAAATGAGTAAAGGTGAGGAGAGGGGGTCACATGCTTAGAGCTGGGCAAGGGAAGAATGGCAGGTGGGGAAAGACCATGGCAAGAAAGAGAAGACACAGGGGCAGGCTAAGGAGGGTGTGTTCTTGGTGAACCATACAGGTGGTTCCTGGACCCTCTATTTTTCTAAGTTTTATTATTAAATATGTTGTTACTGAAAAAATAATAATTACCTCCCCAGCACACACACACACACACACCCCTCTCCTAAATTTCTAAGGATGATTATGTTTTGCTTTGGGTTGATCCCTCCTGAACACTTTTTACGCTCAATCAAATATATGTGTCTCCATCTCTCTTATTTTTAAAAAAGGTTTATTTATTTATCTATCTTATCTTATTTTTTACTGTGATGGGCCTTTGTTGCTACATGTGGGCTTTCTCTAGTTGCAGCAAGTGGGAGCAAGCAGGGGCTCCTCTTCATTGCAGTGTGTGGGCTTCTTATTGCAGTGGCTTCTCTTGTTGCAGAGCACAGGCTCTAGGCATAAGAGCTTCAGCACCTGCAGTACATAGGCTCAGTAGCTGCACACTTTGGGCTCTAGAGCAAGGGCTCAGTAATTGTGGTGCATGGGCTTAATTGCCCCGTGGCATATGGAATCTTCCTGGACCAGCGATTGAACCGGTGTCCCTTGCATTGCAAGGCAGATTCTTAACCACTGGACCACCAGGGAAGCCCTCTCCATCTCTTTCAAAAGCCATTTGTGTGGCATCAAAATGCTTGGTCTCTTGCTTTTCTCAGTTAATGATACATCTTAGATATTCATCTCCGTGAGGTAACTCTAGCTCCTTCTCTCTTCATGACTGCATAGTATTCCAGTATGAGCCTGGGCTGTAACTAATTTAGCATATCTCCTTTTGGTGGCATTTAGGTTGATAACAATTTTTCATCATTATAAATAACCATGAATGAAAATCTTTGAACACACCTTCATAAGCACATGTGTGAGTTTTCCACAAGATGATTGCTTCCTCTAGGTGGATTTTTCAGCTTACTTTATAATAGACTGAGATCTAGTCACCAATTAGAGATAGTCTAATACTTTAAATTAGTTACTTGTTCATTCAGGCAGGGCAAGTCAAAACGAATGCCAGGAATGCTCAGAACAGTATGCAACCCTCCTAGAATCCAGACTTTCAGAGCTGGACAGGCTAATGCTCCAAATGACTCATGTTCAGACACCACTGGACCATTCATAAGGCATTTTTCCACATTTTGGTTCACCTGATCCTCATATTGGTTCTGAAAAGTAGGTATTATTGGCATCACTCTGTTTATAGATGAAGAAACTGAGGCTCAGAGAGAATGAGACATTTGCCCAAGGTCATAAGTGATAGAGGATTCAGAAACCAGAGAGGTTTGATGTAATCCTGCCTTCTTTCTAAATTCATGATACAGGTTGTATCACAGTGCCTCGTATGAGAAGAGCTTTACAGTGAATAGTTAGTTGAAGAGATGTTTGAAATAAGCATCTACCTACCTGGATGAGTTTATTATTAGATTATTAGGATTATTAGATTCCTACTGCTACTGTAATAGATTACCATAAATGTTATGGCATAGGACAACATGAGGTTCAGTTCAGTTCAGTCACTTAGTCATGTCCAATTCTTTGTGACCCCGTGGACTGCAGCATGCCAGGCTTCCCTGTCTATCACCAACTCCCAGTGCTCAAACTCATGTCCATTGAGTCGGTGATGTCATCTAACCATCTCATCCTCTGTTGTCCCCTTCTCCTCCTGTCCTAAATCTTTCCCAGCATCAGGGTCTTTTCCAATGAGTCAGCTCTTCACATCAGGTGGCCAAAGTATTGGAATTTCAGCTTCAGCATCAGTCCTTCCAATGAATATTCAGGACTGATTTCCTTTACGATTGACTGGTTTGATCTTCTTGCAGTCCAAGAGACTCTCAAGAGTCTTCTCCAATACCACAGTTCAAAAGCATCAATGCTTCGGCACTCAGCTTTCTTTATGGTCCCATTCTTACATCCATACATGATTACTGGAAAAACCACACCTTTGACTAGGCAGACCTTTGTTGGCAAAGTAATGTCTCTGCTTTTTAATATGCTGTCTAGGTTGGTCATAGCTTTTCTTCCAAGGAGCAAGTGTCTTTTAATTTCATGGCTGCAGTCACCAACTGCAGTGATTTTGGAGCCCAAGAAAATAAAGTCTGTCACTGTTTCCATTGTTTCCCCATTTACTTGCCATGAAGTGATGGGACCAGATGCCATGATCTTCGTTTTTTGAATGTTGAGTTTTAAGCCAGCTTTTTCACTCTCCTCTTTCACTTTCATCAAGAGGCTCTTCAGCTTCTCTTTGCTTTCTACCATAAGGGTGGTGTCATCTGCATATATGAGGTGATTGATATTTCTCCCGGCAATCTTGATTCCAGCTTGTGCTTCATCCAGCCCAGCATTTCGCATGATGTACTCTGCATATAAGTTAAATAAGCCAGGTGACAATATACAGCCCTGATGTACTTCTTTCCCAATCTGGAACCAGTCCATTGTTCCATGTCCGTTTCTCACTGTTGCTTCTTGACCTGCATACAGATTTCTCAGGAGGCAGGTAAGGTGGTCTGGTATTCCCATCTCTTTAAGAATTTTCCATAGTTTGTTGTGATCCACACAGTCAAAGGCTTTAGCATAGTCAATGAAGCAGATGTTTTTCTGGAAATTTCTTGCTTTTTCTATGATCCAACAGATGTTGGCGATTTGATCTCTGAACATGAGGTTATTATCTGGCAGTTCTAGAGGTCAGAAGTCCAAAATTGGTCTCACTAGGCTAAAATTTAGGTGTCAGCAGAGCTGTGCTTCTGCTTGGAGGTCTAGGGGAGAATCCATTCCTGACCCTTCTCAGCTTCTAGAGACTTCCCACATGCCTTAGCTCATGGTCCCCTCCAGCATGAGGGGAGCATTGCATTACTCTGACTTATGCTTTCAGCCAGAGAAGGCAATGGCACCCCACTCCAGTACTCTTGCCTGGAAAATCCCATGGATGGAGGAGCCTGGTAGGCTGCAGTCCATGGGGTCGCTAAGAGTCTGACACAACTGAGCGACTTCACTTTCACTTTTCACTTTCATGCATTAGAGAAGGAAATGGCAACCCACTCCAGTATTCTTCCCTGGAAAATCCCAGGGATGGGGGAGCCTGGTGGGCTGCCATCTATGGGGTCGCACAGAGTCGGACATGACTGAAGCAACTTAGTAGTAGTAGTAGTATGCTTTCAGCATCACATCTTCTCTGACCCTCTTGCCTCCCTTATAAGAACCCTTGTGGACTTCCCTGGTGGTCCAGTGGTTAAGAATCCACCCACCAATGTAGGGGACATGGTTCAGTCCCTGACTGGGGAAGCTTCCACATGCTGCAGGTCAACTAAGCCAGTGTGCCACAACTACTAAAGCCCATGTGCCCTAGAGCCCTTGCTCTATAACAAGAGAAGCCCCCGCAAGGAGAAGCCCCCGCTCACTGCAACTAGAGAAAGCCCAAGAGCTACAGTGATGACCCAGTGCAGCCATAAATAAACAAATAACCCTTGTGATTGCATGAGGTCCACCAGGATAATTCAGGACAGTCTCCCCATCTCAGGATCCTTAACTCAATCACATATGCGAGGTCTCTTTTGCCATGTAAGGTAACATATTCACAGTTCTGGAGATCAGGCTATAACATCTTTGGGCAGTCATTACTCTGCCTGCCACACAGGGTTCTTAGCATAGTGGTTAAGAGCAAATACATACCTTGGTTCAATTCTTGGCTCAACTACTTGCTAATGGATCCAGGTACATAACTTCTCTGAGTCTTAGCCTCACCTGAAAAAACAGGAGTAATAGAATTCTCCTTCTAAGGCTGTTGTAGCGACTGAATAACACAGGGCTTGTAGAGCACTTAAAACATAGGGCTCAGTAGATGGTGTAACTGCTGTCATCGTCCCCTCTGCCTATTATGGTAACAGTAACAGAAACTCCACCTTTTGAGATTTATTTTTCTGGCTCTTTCCCCAAAGACATTTCTCAGGCCCTTGTCAGCTGACAGGGGGATACGGTGGTGGTTCCATTGTCAGGCTCCTCAGTGGGATACAGAGAACCTGGGAAGATTCAGAGACACTCACCACCTAGAGGGAAAATGCCTGGAGGGGAGGGTGGCAAGGAGAAATACGCTTCCTTTGCCAGCTTCTGGCTTTTGCCTGTGGTTCAGCTTTGAGAGTTTCTCCAGCCTCTCCCTAGATTAACCAGGCTGAGCCTGACTAAAAGGAACACTCTGAAGATGATATTCTCAGATAAATAAGACCTGCCCAGTTGGGTGTGCAGTAGAGCAGGGCGGACCCAGAGTCTGATCCTGGCATGGAAAAGTACTGAGGCCATTTGCCTCTGGGTAGGAGCTAAAGCAGCTGTCTGAAATGATCACCCTGAGCCCAGGCCTCTCCAAAGTTAGCCTTGCAGAGTGAAATGAAAACCAGATCCCTGGTCTTATCTGAGGACTATGTGACTGTTTCCCATCACTTCTTTGGAGCCTGGAAGGTTCCCAAATTCATTGTCTAAACTCTGCAATGGATACACACAGCTTTCAACTGGGAGCCTGTTGTACAGGTCCCTTCTCCACATATGTTCTCCCCATTTGCTAAAATAATATTATTTGGAGTTTTCACTCATCCAGTAAATATTTATTAAGCACCTGCAGGGAGTCAAGCAAAGACTGTTGGGAGCACAGCAGTCCCTGTCCTCGGAAGAGGAGACTGACTTGTAAAGAATTACATCACTATGCAGAGTGTGACAATGGTGTCTTCTTCCTGAGTGACAGATTGGAGACGCAGGGGAACTTGTCTTAGGGCCCAGAGCATGATGGGGGATTTTTCTATAGTAGGGAGAGAAGAGGTTCTGGAGGGGACGAATTTGGGTCAAGCTCCCGATACTCCTCATTTGCCTAAAGTGTGACTTTGGGCAGATGACCTCATCCCCTTAAGCTTCAGCTTTCTGTTCTATAAAGTAAGCATCTGCAGGGTTGTTTTAAGGATTAAATAAGATGGTGCAAGGGAAGTGGGTGGTAACTGGGTTCTTGGTCCACAGTAAGGAAATGAAGAATACCAGTTATTGATATACTTAGGGAGACTAATTACTGTTTCCCTAAATGCCTTTCCCTCCTTAAAATCACAAGACAGCCCCAGACTGACCTCTTCGTAGACACTAAGGTCCTATCGAACTATTATCATCCATGTTAAGACCTGGAGAAGGGAACTGCAACCCACTCCAGCATTCTTGCCTGGAGAATTCCATGGACAGAGGAGCCTGGTGGGCTACGGTCCCTGGGGTTGCAAAGAGTCGGACACGACTAAAGGACTAACACACACACACATGCATGTGAAGAAGCAGCAATGGGAAAAAAATACCCACGTGTAACCACTCTGTAGGTATACACACATGAGAATCATGTGTACCTATGAAGCTGGCAGTTTGAAAGTGAACCTGATTGCAATTTCCACCAGGGTATCTGTTTTCCATCCTGGACAGGGCAGATTCCCAGTAGGAGGCGCCTTCTGTCCTCAGCTAGATTCTCTGACACCTGGCCTATCAGCTTTTCTCAGGATTTGAACTTCAAAGCAAAACAGTCTAAGATTGAAGGAGGAGGAGGATGGCTACCTGCGTGTTTAGAATCGGGCTGGGTCCCAGAAGCGCAGGTCTAGGGCGCACCTCCAGGTAGGGGGCAGAGGTGCCCTCCGAGCTGTGGTTCACCCTGCCCAGAACCAGGCCTCGGGCAGCAGCTCTGAAGATCTAAGCAGAGGAGGTCCACCCGCCTGCCACCTGGTCGGCAGGACACCAACCAGAGCTTCCATGCGCAAGTTCTCAGCAAAGCTGGAGACAAGACGCCAGCTGGGAAGGCACGAGCCAGGGCGTCCCCATCCCGGGCACGGGCGCAGGCTCCTGGAATGGGCTCCACCCCGACCAAGGCTCAAGAGTGCGACCCGGAGGGCGCTCAGGGGACCCGGGGTAGGGGATGGGGGCAGGTCGAGGGCCCGAGATGACTCGCTTTTCAAAAACTCGCTTCCTCCTTTACTACCTCCGCCCATCAGTCACCTTGCAGGGACCAGCCCTGGGAGGTGCGGGAGGGGCCCAGCGCCCAGACCCTGCCTGAGGGTGAAGAGGGAAGGGCAGCCTCCCCAGGACGGGGCGGAGGAGGAGAGGAGGCGGGGAGGCCGGCGCACCGGCTCGCCAGGTGAGCGCCCCACCTGGAAAGGCGCGGCGGGCGGCCCGGCGGAGCTGAACCTCTGCACTCTCACTGGGTCTGGTAGGGACTCTCTGGTCTCCTTAACACTTAAAACCCGGACTCCCGGCCGACACGCCCTTCCCACCCGGCGCCACCCGAAAGCTGCCCCGGGGGGCAGGGGCAGGCTGCTCTCTCCCCCCCATCCCGGGTTAGCCAACTTCTTGCGATCCAACGCCCCCGGCCCGCACTCCGCCAGCAGTTCCGGGGAGTGGGTGTCTTCTCTTCGCAGCTGGGGCTCGGTGCCCTGGGGCTCCAGGTGGCCCCGAGGGCCGAGGGGGAGGGTCGACTGGTGGGCGGTGCCTCCCGGGGCCGGAGGCCACTCGGGGCGGGCACCGCCCTCCGCCTCTCTCGGTCCCTCCCTCCCGCACGCCGGCGCTCAAGGGGCCGCGCTTCCTGCGTCCCCATCCCAGTCCGAGCTGGCGGCTCGCTCTCCGCCACCGTGCTCCTTCGACCGAGCCTCCCCTGATCCCCCAGCCCCGGGATCGCGGCACCCTAAGGAGGCAGCCTAGGGGAGGGGGCCGGGGTCCTGGAGCCCCCAGCCCCCGGCCGCCCGACGGAGACCAAGCTGGAACCGCCGCCTCCCCGGTGAGTCTGCGCCTTCCGCCCCGCCGCGCCCGGCGGAGGGACTGTTCCCCACGGGGCCCCGGAGGCAGTCGACGGCTGTCCGGGTCTGTCTGTAGGATCGTCTTAGAGCTTCCTGCCCAGGGTCTGCGGCAGAGGAACTCCGTACTCTCATTCTCTGGAACACCCAGCTCCCGAGCATCGCGCTGGGGCCAGCTGGCTTCGGCTGAGAGGAGAGAGCCGGCCTCCGGGCTCCCTGTTGGGGGTGGGGGGGACAGGTGCCATCCGCCTGTCAGTTCCGAACCCGTAGCCAAAGAGGCATCTTCCCCCGGTTCTTAGGGCGGAAGTTCTCACTAGGTCCCAGGAAACTACTCTGGCGCTGCCCGAACGAGGCCCTTTCCCCCATCCCTTAATCCTTTTTGGAAATGGAGACTTTTAAAGGATTTAGGTTCGTGAGTGTGTGTTTTAGGTACTAGAGGCAAAGGGTGACGAATGGGGTGTGAGCAGAGTAGGTGTAACCAGGTTTCTTCATCTACAAATGAAGACCCGAACGCCGGGTCTGATTAACAAGGATAGTCACTTTCATATAGAAAGCTTTCCTAGCCGAAGGACGAGGGTGCAGGAAACCTGCACGTCCCTGCGGTTTCCCCGGTCCCGCCCGGGACTTTCCAGGTGGGTAGCGGCCCCGGGCACCTGTGCTGCGCCCAGAGAAGCCTGTGTGGTCCCGGGTCGGGTCCCTCCTGTCTTTGCCGGTGGTCCAGAAGCGCGGACCCGAGGCGTGGCCAGAGCGCGGTGGGCGGGATCGGAGCCAGCCTGTTGGGCCGCAGGAGAGGGATTGGCGTCTGAGATTGCTGGCTTCTGGCTTTCGTTTTGAAGGGATCACTTGAGAATGGCTTTCCTAGTCGGCTCTGGGACTGTGAAAGGCCTTCGCACTTTGCAGACGTCACACGGGGATCTTGACCTAGATCGATGGGGCCAAATGCAATTGGCAGGGAGCCCCTTTCCCTCCAAATGTGTCTCTTCCCAACTTGCCAGAAGTACCGCCCAGACCGGGAGAAAACACGGAAGACAGAAGAAGGGGAGGGGGCTGACTGTGATCTGTTCCTTAGGTGTCCTGAACTGAGTGTTTCAATGGTTAGGGCCTCTTGAGCATGACAAAGGCCCAGGCCTGCCCCGAGGGTACAAGGCCAAGGGGCCTCAGAGAGCTCCCAGTCTAGTGAATAGTAAATGGCAAGTGCATTAAAGAGGTGGCAATATAGTCAGACCCCACCATTTCCTGGCTGTGTGACCCACAGTGGGCTGTCACAGCCTCTGTGAGCCTCAGTTTCTTTACCTGTATAATGGGAATGAAAACCTAGGGTGTGGGACATTCATGCCTAGCACATGGCAAGTACTGTGGCGAGGCATGCCAGGAGATGCTGCTAAGAAAAGAATGTTGGGATATTAAATAGTGAAGTGGAGTCTCCTGGAGGGACGGGATAGGAAGGGTGTCTGGGCAGATGGAACAGCACCGGCAAAGGCATGAAGGTATGAAGATGCACAGGATATACTAGGAGGTGCTCAGGTCATGGCAGGTTTATGGGAAGATGGGGGGAAGCAAAGGGAGTGGAGGATCTGGGATGAACTGGACTGGAGAGGCAGGGCCAGGTCATCACAGGTGGGACTTTATTCAGTAGACATCTTGGAACCACAGATGTCGACTGCATGCCTGTGTGTGCCAAGCAGTGTCCTGGGTACTCAGCATACATCACTGGACAAGAAAGACAAAGAAAGATGCAAATTCCGTTCAAGTTCTTTAAGCAGAAGAGCGATTCGGTCCTGTTGATGCGTTCGGAAGATAAACCTAGTTGCGTAGGAGTTAGGTGGGAGTTTGGAGAAGGTTGATAGGAGAGAGGAAGGAGGCTGGCCTGCAGGTTGGTGGGGGGCAGAGGGAATGACCTGGAGCCCCATACAGGAGGCAGAGATTAACATGTGCTCTTAACATGTGATCACTGCTCAAGGGTGAGATTTGTGGATGTAGGGTGAGGCTCAGACTACCAGCCTGTCTCCTGCCAGAGTGAGGTGGTGGGATCTTGGCAGGGTCCAGGCTGGTCCAGTTGTGGCTTTCCAGCTCTCCATCTCTAGAAGTCATGGGGCCCAGGAGTTTCTGTGTCTGTGCAAGGAATGGCAATGCTGAAAGCCGAGCCAGCAGGCCATCTGCTGTTGGCATTTACACTGGACAGCCTGCCCCTTTGGGGGACTCCTGAGTCATGGTTCTGGTAAACGTTCTTCCCTCCTTCTGTGGGGCTGGTAGTAAAGCCCTCCGAGCCCTGGGGCTGGAGAAGATTGGAGCTCCAGGACCTTTGACTCTGGGCTTTTCATTTGAGGCACTGAGAAGACTTCTCCCTAAGTGCTGGGGAAGTTCCGGAACTTCAGATGCCTTCTGACTGGGGACGAGGTGAAGGGTCCGCTTCTGGCCGCTGGCTTTTGCTTTCACTTTTGTTGTCTGCTCTGAATCTTAGAGTTATTTTTCTAGTTGACAGCTATAAGAGTATCCTTCTTCTGATACTAAGTCTCCTTTACTCGGAAGTGGACCATGCACGGTCTTTCACCCGCCACAGGAGGACCTGGGTGTGTCCTCTCATTTGAGGAGAGGGGAAGGAACTCACCCAAGGGCACACAGGGAGTCAGCAGTGGAACCTGTCACCCAGGAGATTGGCCACAGTCAGGTCAAAGGCTTGTTCCAGGCCCTGGGTTAGTCCAGGGAGGAGGATGTCTCAACATCTGTCTCGCTCCTCCCCAGTTTGGACAGGTGGCCCTGTTTAGCCTTGCGATGCTTTTTCCTCCCTTCTGGATTGAGCCTTTGGTGCGCCGGCCGCCCTTGCTGGGAGCTCCGGCTCCACAAATAAACGGGTCACTTGTTTGGCTTTGCCTGCTCCAGGCCAGACTGCCCTACCCTTTGGAGACAGCCCTAAGACACTGACCAGAGGCCATGCTCTGGGGGTGGGGGGTTTGCTGAGAGCCTTGGGCTGATTCTCAACTCCTCCCTCCTCTCGGCCCCAAGCCCTGTGTCAGTTGTTTACTCAGGCTGAGCAGCCGAAAGTTCCCTTATTCTCTCTTGCCCTAGATTCATCAGGCTTAGCAACCCTTAAATCTGAGTGCTGCTTCCTTTAGCTCTTAGAATATTAGAGCCAAAAGGGAACTTACAAATGGGGAAATTGAGGCCCAAGGAAAGGAAGAGACAGGCCTGAGATCAGAGCTAGGGCAAGAACTCAAGTTTCCTGATTTTGTCTTGAATGATTTTAAGGATGGTTCTTGAAGGAAAAAAAAAGAAATCAGAGCACACACCCCCTCCAAGAACCCCTCTCTCTGTATATTCCACACTGCCAGGAATTTAGGGGGAGACCACAGTCACGTGTCCAGAAGGAGTAAATGCTAAGGCCCCCCCAAAACAAGGAATACATGTATCTTGACATTTTCAGGACCTATCTCTTCAAACTGACATTCACACCAGGGACTAAGCTAGTGATTAAACTTGCTGCTCCCTGAACCATACTTTATCATGTGCCCCTGGAGAGACAGGCTCTTAAAGTTATTTTTGCCCCCAGATTACAAAGGAAGTACATGCTTATTGTAGAAAACTTGGAAGGAATATATCACGAGGTGCTGACACCCACTGTCCATACCGTGGTGTCTTATTCAGACTTTTTTTTAGCTTGCTTGCTCTGCTATTTCATACTCTAGTTTTTCAACTCATAATTCTAATGTGTACTTTCCTTGTGACAACTTTTTCACACTGGTTCTAACCTGCCAGTCTCATGTGGTCCTACTATCTGATGGCTGGAAGGTACTTAGGAGGCCAGAATTTTGAGTTGGCTCTGACAGAACACTCCAGTACCCTGAATCCTATGCACACATGCATGCTCAGTTGCTGAGTTGTGGCCAACTCTTTGCTACACTAAGGACTGTAGCCTGCCAGAGTCTTCTGTCCATGGGATTCTCTAGGCAAGAATACCGGAGTAGGTTGCTATGCCTTCCTCTAGGGGATCTTCCCAACCCAGGGATCGAACCCATGTCTCCTGCATTGCCTGCATTGCAGGCATATTCTTTACCACTGAGCCCAAATTTTGTAACCCCATGCAAATTACTCACCACTGTAGGACTTCCAGGGGCCATTTCTCTGCATCACCGTGGGTGTTGGGGAAAGGGTCATGTTTACCAGATCTAAAGCAAACATTGATTGTCAGCAAGCCTCTTAAAAATGGAGGACATCAGTTATCAGGGTGGAGTAGGGTGGATGTGATCCACAGATTATAGGAGGGAGGGAGAGAGCTTTGTTTCTTCCAATCCTTTGCTGTGTTGGTTTCAACCTAGCTCCCACCCTGTTGTCATCACCCCTTCCCCAGATTTTCCCAGGACTAGGCACCAGGGTGGCAAGTGCGGGTCCCTAGAAAAGTCAGTATTTGGTTTGCTTGTCTCCAGGCCCTGCGTCTTGGAGAGTAGGTATTTCAGTGGCAAAGATGTGCAGAAAATGCGTTACCACCAACTCAGGTGATAAGGTCCGGCACTCCACCCTGCGGACAGGATTTCCTGGCATCTCTCATCCTCTAATAGGAGTACAGCTTTACTGCGCCTGCGTACATGCTCAGTTGTTCAGTCATATCTGATTCTTTGTGACCCCACAGACTGTAGCCCACCAAGGTCCTCTGTTCATGGAATTTTCCAGGCAAGAATACTGGAATGGGTTGCCATTTCCTACTCCTCAGAATTTTACCAATCCAGGGATCGAACCCACATCTCCTGCACTGACACTTTACCACTTAGCCACCAGGGAAGTCTAAGAGCTTTACTAATGCCAATACTAGAAGTGATCTCAATACTGCTGCTGCTAAGTCGCTTCAGTCGTGTCCGACTCTGTGCGACCCCATAGACGGCAGCCCACCAGGCTCCCCCGTCCCTGGGATTCTCCAGGCAAGAACACTGGAGTGGGTTGCCATTTCCTTCTCCAATGCATGAAAGTGAAAAGTGAAAGTGAAGTCGCCCAGTCGTGTCCGACTCTTCGCCACCCCATGGACTGTAGCCCATCAGGCTCCTCCGTCCATGGGATTTTCCAGGCAAGAGTACTGGAGTGGGGTGCCATCGCCTTCTCTGGACCTCAATACTGGAGATCATCAATACTATCTCAGAAGTTCCTTAGGCTATGCTTACAGACTATGGGCAGCGACTTATCCGTGGGTTTGAAAATCAGTGAAACGGTTTTCCACTGTCTCTTTTGAAGTGAAATAGAAGAAAGTAAACTAGTAAGCAATGCATCTCCTGCCCTGAGAAGTATTCTTCAGTGAAACTTTCATCTCAGTTATTCGTAGGCAGCTAGGCAGCGGGGTAAGAGCCTTGGGCAGCACTGCTCTGGCTCACCAGTTTTTATTCTGTGATCCTGGAAAACTTGGGATTCCTTAGACGGGTCCCAGAAGCAACTCAGGGGTTTATGGAGGGCCAGCTGGAAAGAAACCGTGCTTACAAATATTCCACATGTCACGGTGCAAAAATCTCTTTAAAGAGATTCTGCAACTTTAAATAAAGAAAATTGCTGCTGTTCAAGCTGCCTCGATTCTTAGAAGAAGAAACTGAGGCCAGAAAACAGAGTGGCCTTTGCGGGGCAGGTGGGCTCTCAGGCTCACTTGACAAGGGTCTCCAGATGAGGTGCGAAAGTCAGTGAAGTCAGAGCTCCTGGCTGAAGACACAGGTTGGCCCTGCAGCCTGAGTCTCCTCTGAGCCACACTGGTATGTTCACTAGGAACTCATGTTTATCATAAAGCCTGTAACTGTCAGGCCAACGGTCTAGCTTAAATTGTCACAGTGCACAAAACAGGCACCTGTTCAATGCCAGCATTTAAAACACATCACAGGGTTGGTTAGATAGCATTACCAGACATGAATTTGGGTAACCTCTGGGAGATAGTGAAGACAGGGAAGCTTGGCGTGCTGCAGTCTGTGGGATTGCAGAGTCAGACACAACTTAGTGACTAAACAACAAGGATTCATTAAGCCTTTTGGCATTTCTTTTTTTGATGTCCCCAGAGCTTCCCTAATGGGAACATCCTATAGGCAGTGGGCCCAAGGTCACCCAGCAAATCTTGGCAGAACCAGGATGAGAATTCACTGAGTGAGTGAGGTCCTTTGGCACCCCACTCCAGTACTCTTGCCTGGAAAGTCGCATGGATGGAGGAGCCTGGTAGGCTGCAGTCCATGGGGTCGCACAGAGTCCGACACGACTGAGCGACTTCACTTTCACTTTTCACTTTCATGCATTGGAGAAGGAAATGGCAACCCACTCCAGTATTCTTGCCTAGAGAATCCCAGGGATGGGGGAGCCTGGTGGGCTGCCGTCTATGGGGTCGCACAGAGTCGGACACGACTGAAGCGACTTAGCAGCAGATTCTTTTTAAAGGCGTGGGTCAACAGGGGTGGTCGTGGGGTGCCCTGGGGTCAGGGACACTGACTGTGGCAGTCCTGGGAGGCATGGCATGCTGGCATAAGTCCTTTTGGAGGAGTTCACCATTACCCCACTCCAGTATTCTTGCCTGGGAAATCCCATGAACAGAGGTACCTGGTGGGCTATTGTCCATGGGGTCACAAAAGAGGATACAACTTAGCAACTAAACAACTTATGTGATGTATTGTTCTGGATGTCTCCAGAAGGTTCTACTCTTTCTTCTATTCAAGACCTAGAACCACGTGGCTCTAATGCTTGGTGGATTTTGTGTCTTTGCCACTTTTTCTTTTTCACAGCTGGTCTGGAAGAGACAGAGTTTACTTACCTTACTCTTGGTCCACGTTTTCCCCCCGCACAGCCGGGCTTGTGTTGGTTAGGGTGTGGGCATGGTTTCTTGAAACTTGGGAATGGGGGGAATATGATAAAAAAACAAAACACACCTCAACTCCAAATATTCAGCTTCATTAGCTGCAGTGTGCTGGGTAGAGATATGTGTGGGAGTTGTCCTTGGGTGATTGTTTTCAAACACTGACAGATGCAAATTATACTGTGGAGGGTGGGGAGGAAGTTGTCTTTGGCTGCCACAGCCTGTCATGTAAATAAATGTACTGTTAGTACTGTGTCTTCTCAAAGCTATGGTTTTTCCAGTAGTCATGTATGGATGTGAGAGTTGGACTATAAAGAAAGCCTGAGCACCGAAGAATTGATGCTTTAGAACTGTGGTGTTGGAGAAGACTCTTGAGAGTGCCTGGGACTGCAAGGAGATCCAACCAGTCCATCCGACAGGAAATCAGTCCTGAATATTCATTGGAAGGACTGATGCTGAAACTGAAACCCCAATACTTTGGCTACCTGACGTGAAGAACTGACTCATTTGAAAAGACCCTGATGCAGGGAAAGGTTAAAAGTGGGAGGAGAAGGAGACGACAGAGGATGAGATGGTTGGATGACATCATTAACTCAATGGACGTGAGTTTGAGTAAATTCCAGGAGTTGGTGATGGACAGGGAGGCCTGGCATGCTGCAGTCCATGGGGTCGCAAAGAGTCGGACACGACTGAGCGACTGAACTGAACTGAACTGAGTGCTGTGTCTTGATCACAGAGCTGGTGGAAAACCAAAGAGGCCAGCTCTGCCCCCATAGGTAGGCCAGTCTTCCAGGAGTCACCATGACAATACAGCTATCCAGTGACGAGGAAACCCAAGAGCTTAAAGGAGGCAGTTTAACCCACTGGGAGAGTCAAGGAACGATTTTCAGAAAAGACCAAGTCTAAGCCGAAGCCTAGAGGGGGAACAGAAGGTCAGTGACTGTGCCTGGTGGAGGCACAGCCTGTGCAAAGGCTCGTGGCATAAAACAGTTATGGCATAATTCACATGTGCTGGCACTAAATTCACATCTAGTGAATGGGGAGGGGTGGGGAAAACCATTTACTTGATTTCTTTCATTCAACCAGTATTCACTGAGTTTTCTCTACCAGCCACGTGTTCAGGGTTTTGGGGTGAAGTGTTCCATAAGTGAGACTCACTCCCTGCTCTCCTGGAGCTTACACTTTATTGGGGGGGTAGGGGAGAGGGGTCAGTAAGTTAGGAAACAGACAAATGAAATAAACCAATAATCACACCAGGCAGGGAACTAAAATCTTTGCCACTTTGCTACTGTCTGGTCTTCCCTGTTGGCTCAGATGGTAAAGAATCCATCTGCAATGCAGGAGACCTGGTTTCGATCCCTGGGTTGGGAAAATCCTCTGGAGGAGGAAATGGCTACCCACTCCAGTATTTTTGCCTGGAGAATTCCATGGACAGAGGAGCCTGGTGGGCTACTGTCCATAGGGTCATAGAGAGTGAGAAGAGACTGAGCGACTAACACTTTCACTTTCACTTTACTGTCTGCAAGATCAAGTCTGGGCTAGGCCCCTTCACTGTCCAAGCTCTGAAGATTCCACAGCCTCAGTGCTTTGGTCAGAAGGAACCAGGAACCACTGCCTAACTCGCTTTTCTCCTCCACAGCCGCCCATAGACCAGACTTCGGTGGCTTTTTTGCCTGGACTGCTCTCTGTCCCAGTCAAAGCTAAAAGAAAATCTAGCAGGTGGGGGGCATTGTACATAACCCAAGTGCACATTTCAAGACTAAGAAATTCACGTTGCTACTGACTAAATGACAGACTTTATTTGGATCTCACCAGTGTCCCCACTGTCATATTTCTGCATCGGGATCTTATCCATGATACCACCTTGTACTCAGTTCTCACATCCCCTTCATCTGTACTGATCTGTGACCATTTCTCAGTCTTTCCTTAAATTTCATGACCTTAAAAGCTTTGAGGAGTGCTGATCAGTGCTTTGTAGGATGTCTCTCACTTTGGATTTGTCTGATATTTTTTTGTGATTAGACTGGGGTTTGAGGTTTGCAGAAAGATTCCTGCAGAGGTGAAGTGTTCTCATGACATCATGTCAGGATTTCCATGGTATCAGCATGACTTCTGGGAAATGTTAACCATGATCATTTGGTCAAAGTGATGCATACAAGATTTCTCCACTATAAAGTTACTCAGGCCCCTTTTAGGAAAAGGCTTTTAAAGCATTGTAGTGAAAGTTCAAATTATAAAAGGAATTCTAGAAAGTGATTTATAGATTTGGCTCCTAAAATTAAAAAACTTTGATACAGTAAATATTAAACTACAGCAATATTTGCAACACAACCAGACAAGAGGCTGTTTTCTGGACACAGACAGGATCTTTTCTACTCAGAAAGAAGAGACTCAGGGCTTCCCTGGTGGCTCAGTGGTAAAGCATCCACCTGAAATGCAGGAGATGCAGGTTCGATCCCTGGGTCAGAAAGATCCCCAGGAGTAGCAAATGGCAACCCACTCTAGTAGTCTTGCCTGGAAAATTCCATGGACATAGGAGCCTGATGGGCCACCAGCCAATAGGCCTCAAAGAGTTGGACACGACTGAGTAGCTGAGCACATCCAACATAAGGAAAGGCTAAATGCCCTAGTCAAGAAACGGAATAAAGAAGAATTGCCATTGCCCATAAGCACATAGGAGGAAAAAGAAAAAAACACATTCAACCTCATCATATTAAGAAAAGGCTGGGACTTCCCTGGTGGCCCAGTGATTAAGAATCTACCTTCCAATACAGGGTATGCAGGTTCCATCCCTGGTTGGGGAACTAAAATCTCATATGCCACAGGGCAACTAAGCCTGTGCGCCACAACTAGAGACGCCCACTCACTGCAGCGAAAACCCAGCACAGCCAAAATTTTTTTTGAAAAAGAAAGAAAATTGCTAACTAACACAATGCCATCTTTCACATGTGAAATTTTTACATGTTTTTAAAATTAAAAAATTTTAAACTAAAAAGGGAATGCTAATATGGGGAGGCGGTGCTTTCAGGAGCTGATGAGGGAATATAAATTGGAGGACATTCTGAAAACACATATCAAAGCTTGAAGATACATAGCAGTTTCAATACCAGGAATTTATCTAGAGGAAACATGATTGTATAAGAAGTTAGTTTCAACAGTTATTTTTTTTTTTAATAATAACAATAAAATTAGAAACCAACTGTATGTCTGGCAGTAGAGAATTGGTTAAATAAATTAGGGGTCTGCCATGTCCTGGAATAGTCCTCAGCCACAAAAAATTACAGTTTAGATGAATACTGAGGATGTGCAAAAATTGTTCATTATATATCAAAAAAATTTTCAAGGTCACAAAAGCATATTACATTAAGATCTCATTTTTGTAAAAGAAATAAGTCTATTTGCAAATAACTCAAAGTCCAGCACCATCATAGATAGTATCAGTAATTAACAGAATAACATCCATTACTCAATGGATGATTTTAATTTTCTTTGTGCTAATCTAGATTTATTCATTTTTGTTTAATAAACAAGCAGTGTTTTATGACAAGAGAAAATATTTTACTTTTACAGGTCTTATAGGGTTTTTGCAGATCCCCTGAGGGTCACTCCTAGGTAAAGTACTTTGTGAGCCATAGAAAGTGAAAGTGAAAGTCGCTCAGTCATGTCTGACTCTTTGTGACCCAATGGACTATACAGTCCGTGGAATTCTCCAGGCCAGAATACTGGAGTGGGTAGCCTTTCCCTTCTCCAGGGGATCTTCCCAACCCAGGGATCCAACCTAGGTCTCCCACATTGTAGGCAGGTTCTTTACCAGCTGAGCCACAAGGAGGATTTGCAAATATTAGCCATTATTCCAGGTGATTCTTTTCCTGTTTTTAACTTTGAACGTCTGGGTCTCCTTTCCTAGGCTTCAGTTCAGTTCGGTTCAGCCACTCAGTTGTGTCCAACTCTTTGTGACCCCATGGACTGCAGCATGCCAGGCTTCCCTGTCCGTCACTAACTCCCAGAGCTTGCTCAAACTCATGTCCATCAAGTTGGTAATGCCATCCAACCATCTCCTCCTGCCTTCAATCTTTCCCAGCATCAGGGTCTTTTTCAGTGAGTCAGTTCTCCACATCAGGTGGCCAAAGTATTGAAGTTTCAGCTTCAGCATTAATCCTTCCAGTGAATATTCAGGACTGATTTCCTTTAGGATTTACTGGTTTGATTTCCTTGCGATCCAAGGGACTCTTAAGAGTCTTCTCCAACACCACAGTTCAAAGCATCAATTCTTTGGCACTCAGCTTTCTTTATAATCCAATTCTCACATCCATACATGACTAAAGTCTCTCACTGTTTCCATTCTTTCCCCATCTACTTGCCATGAAGTGATAGGACCAGATGCTATGATCTTAGTTTTTTTAATGTTGAGTTTTAAGCCAGCTTTTTCACTCTCCTCTTTCACTTTTATCAATAGCCTCTTTAGTTCTTCTTCGCTTTCTGCCATAAGTGTGGTATCATCTGCATATCTGAGGTTATTAATATTTCTCCCGGAATCTTGATTCCAGCTTGTGCTTCATCCAGCCTGGCATTTTGCATGATGTACTCTGCATATAAGTTAAATAAGCAGGGTGACCATATACAGCCTTGACGTACTCCTTTCCCAATTTGGAACCAGTCTGTTGTTCCATGTCCAGTTCTAATTGTTGCTTCTTGACCTGCATACAGATTTCTCAAGAGGCAGGTAAGGTGGTCTGGTATTCCCATCTCTTTCAGAATTTTCCACGGTTTGTTGTGATCCACACAGTCAAAGGCTTTGGTGTAGTCAATAAAGCAGAAATAGATGTTTTTCTGGAACTTTCTCGCTTTTTCGATGATCCAGCAGATGTTGGCAATTTGATCTCTGGTTCCTCTGCCTTTTCTAAAACCAGCTTGAACATCTGGAAGTTCATAGTTCACATACTGTTTAAGCCTGGGTTGGAGAATTTTGAGCATTACTTTGCTAGTGTGTGAGATGAGTGCAATTGTGCGGGAGGCTTAGGAAGCTGAGATAGGAGTTAGGCGGGAACCACAGCAGCTCACTCATCTGTCAGTATGAAGGCTGTCTATTCAAGGCTGAATGTCTGTGTTCCCCCAAAATTCACATGTTGAAGCCTTAACCCCCAATGTGATGGTATTAGAAAACAGGGCTTATGGGAGATGATTAGGTTTTGATTAGGCCATGAGTGAGACTGTCTTCCTGGGATTAGTGCCCTTACATGAAGAGAAAGAGAGAGATCTCCTGGAAAGGCCATATGAGGACACAGTGAGAAGGCTGCCATCCACAAGCCAGGAAGTGGGGCCTCAGCAGACATCAAATCTGCTGACACCTAATGAAATATTAATAGTACCCTCCTCTGCAACGTGGAACATCAAGGACCTGGTTGAATACCCAGTAGAAACAATTTGCCATTTCTCCTTGACTGATATTTTGCATTTTCCCCCAACTGATATGGATTCAGCTCTGCCAGGAAGTAAGTTGACTTTTCCCTGATGACCACTTCCCCCTTCCCTGTGTCACAAAAGAGGAAGTAACGATGGCTTATGTATATAGTTCCTAACTTAAATAACTTTTTACTAACTTTTTAATTAGCAATTAATTAGAAAATATTTTTATACATGATAAAAAAAATTGAACAGTATAGAACCATAGCCAATGAAAAAATGTAAATCTCCCTCTCATCCCAGACCCCTGATCCCTTTTCCCAAAAAGAACCATGGTTCATAATTTCTTGTATATGGTTCCAGAAATTTTCTATGCATATAATGATGCTTATAAAGGCAGTTTTTGGATATTCTCCTGGAAATCAAACAATAAAACATTATAGTTGTCTGGATCATTTTGAAATTGTTGGATAATGTTAGACTTTTAATAACTCATATCATGATCCTCAGAAGAGGGTTAAGGACCCACTAACCACCTGAGATTTCCTGTCAGATCTTCCATCTCTGCATTTTTTGCGGAAGGTCAGTAGCTTCCATAAGATTTTTTAAAGGGGTCTATGTACCAAAATAGGGGAGTGGGGAGAAGCATGGCCAGTGGTATAAGAGAAACAACCTTTTACAGATAAACAGAAGATAATGGGGGATACAAGTTCTGAATTTATGGATCATTGGTGATTAACTTTGTGATTGGAAGCTGATGGAGCCATAGGTTGAACAGGGAAGTGTGCCTGGCTGAGCCACCGGGGATGAAATTAGTGGAGTTCTTCAGCCCTGGGTGTTACTGCTAACTCATCGCATGTGGGGAAGTTAATGTCTGAGGCTTTAGAACACTGGTATGCTCTTGCCCAGTTACTCAGAACTGGAATAAAGTTGTCCACTGGGAAATTCTCACGGACAGGAGCAAGACTACTTGCTTCCTAACAGAGTTTCAGGCTGAAAAATAATTCAAAATGAGTTTAGGGCAATTCCTGGGAGGCAGAGCCATATCCAGCGGGTCATGAAAGTCCCAAATGTTTGGGGAAATATCCTTCATGGGGTCAATATCCTTGATGGAGTTGTGGGGTGGGGGATGGTAGGGAGGGTAACCAAGTTTTACATCACCCCCATTTTGGGTTGGCAGGCTGACTGGCCAGAAGGTCTGACCTTACAAGGTATTTCTAATATTAGTTTAAATGTTTGTAGCAATTGCGCCAGACACTCTTGTAAGCATTTTGCATGTACTAACCCCTAACTCCTTGATCCTCGTAATAGTTCTACAACATGGGGAAACTGAGGTCAGAGTATGCCAGCTACTGTGCAAACAACCCCACATCTCACCAGCTTAAGAGACTTAGTAGGTCAGGACCTAATGTGTGGGGTGGGCGACTTAAGATCCACCAAGTCATTCAGGGCTCCCCAGGACTCCCCATCGTGCTGGGTTGCCGCCATAACAGTCTCAGCTGAAATGTCCCTGTTTCTGAGAGATCTTCCTACATCACCTTGCCTGAAGCACCATGTTTCCCCTTTACTGAGTGACTGAACTGAACTCAACTGAACAAAAAAAGACAGAAAGTAGGGGTAAAAATGACTTCCTCAAGACATGTGTGAGTGGCCAGTTGCATTTGGCTGAGACCAGTGCCTGCCATCAATGGCTCAGAGGAGAGCTGCTTCCTGCTGGCTGTAGGGGAGGGGAATCAGCTGGATGTGGGAAAGAGGCATGGCCTTCCTGGTTAGCTGGAGGGAGGGGAGGAAGCCAAGGCCCAGAGTCTCAGCGTGCAGAGGCTGGGAGACAGACCCATGTGACCTGAAGGCCGACATCAGGACTGTCTCCCTTGGATGTGTCCCTGACGTTGCACCGATCTTGCTCCTGCTAGAGAGCAGGTTTTTAATCCATGCTGGTACCACTGGTGCCTGGTACAGAGCCCTGCACCCAAGGCTCGTTCATTCAGGAACACCGGGAGTAAGGTTGAGAAAGCATGGGGCAGTCCACACCCTCCCAGGAGTTTGGACTTTGTCCTGTAGGCTATGAGGGACTCCTTTGATGTTTTGACCTACACAATGGCTGGAGGGCTGTGTGGCTGCACTTATAGGCTGAGAAAGCCTTAGAGAAGCAGGGTTTTAGTAATCAACCAGCCCTGAGAAATAGGAGGGGGAGGTGGGTAGGGAAGGAAGAATCACTGCAAACAGAGGCTTTGAGAAGAAAACAGAAACAAGTTTGGGGACCAACGGAATGTGGAAGTGGGCAACAAATACACTTGTCTGAAAGGATATAACAGCGGGCCTTGAGAGTGTCAGGCCAGAGATAAGGCGGCAGGGAGTGGTGGGGATTGTGGCAAAGCACAAGGCAGGCCTCTTGCATAGGAGACAGTTGCAACTCAGCACCAGCTGCCTGTTACATGTGCGAATCAGGCCCAGGGTTGCCAGGTTTTCAAGTTTTATGAGATCACCATGTTCTCAATATTGACAGCTACTCTATAATATATAAAATAAATAAAACTTCACGGGCCAAATAAGACATATCGGTGGGGCAGGTATAGCCCCTTCCAACCCCCCAGGTAGCCAGTTTGAGACCTGGGTATGTGTGTGGGTTGGAAATGGGGTGAGGAGGGGAGAGAAGGCTCAAGGACACTGAAATTTCCAGCCCAAGTCACTGGGAGAATGGTGGCCTTTCACACTGTAATTAGGAAGTCTGGAGGTGAAGTCTGTGGGGAAGGACTGAAACAGGAGGGAAGCAGTCAGGGTACAACCTTTGAAAGAATGACATAGGCCGAGGATGCAGCATAAACGGATTAGAATTGAATGGGTCCATAATGGCAGACAAGTCAACTCCTCAGGATACGCTCACCGTAACACATCAGCAAGCTAAATGACATACCCAGAGGCGCCATGACAGTTCTAAGACCAACCATCAAAGACCAAAAAGTGAACAGTGGCCCAATTCCTGGAAATCTCTGCCCCCTTCCCCAAAACAGTTGGAATAATCCTCCCATTCATTAGCTTGTGAAATTACCCAGCCCATAGAAGCTAACTTCACCACATTTTGCGGCTGCATTCACTCTCTGGGACAGCCCTCACTCTTGTCTGTGAAGTGTGTTTCTCTCCATGAAAAGGCGAAAAGATATGACACTGGAAGATGAGCCCCCCAGGTTGGTAGGTGTCCAATGTGCTACTGGGGAAGAGCTGAGAAATTCCAGAAGGAATGAAGAGGCTGAGCCAAAGCAGAAACGATGCCCAGTTGAGGATGTGTCTGGTGGTAAAAGTAAAGTCCAGTGCTGTAAAGAATGGAATCAAGGAGAAGGCAATGGCACCCAGTAGTCTTGCCTGGAAAATCCCATGGACGGAAGAGCCTGGTAGGCTGCAGTCCATGGGGGTTGCAAAAAAAAAAAAAGAATTGAATCAAGGTAAATTGGATGTGGTCAAACAGGAGATGGCTAAGTGAACATTGACGTTTTAAGAATCAGTGAACTGAAATGGACAGGAATGGGCAAATTTAATCCAGATGACCATTATATCTACTATTGTGAGCAAGAATCTCTTAGAAGGAATGGAGTAGCCTTCATAGTCAACAAAAGAGTAAAAAATGCAATACTTGGGTGCAGTCTCAATTTGTTTCCAAGGCAAACCATTCAACATCATAGTAATCCAAGTCTGTGCCACAAGAAGCTGAAATCGAACAGTTCTATGAAGACCTACACGGAGAAGGCAATGGCACCCCACTCCAGTACTCTTGCCTGGAAAATCCCATGGACAGAGGAGTCTGGTTGGCTGCAGTCCATGGGGTCGCTAAGAGTTGGACATGACTAAGCAACTTCACTTTCACTTTTCACTTTCATGCACTGGAGAAGGAAATGCAACCCGCTCCAGTATTCTTGCCTGGAGAATCCCAGGGACAGAGGAGCCTAGTAGACTGCCGTCTATGAGGTCGCACAGAGTCAGACACGACTGAAGTGACTTAGCAGCAACATGAAGACCTACAAGACTTCTAGAACTAACACCAAATAAAGATGTCCTTTTCATCACAGGGGACTAGAATGCAAAAGTAGGAAGTCAAGAGATACCTGGAGTAACAGGCAAATTTGACCTTGGAGACCAAAATGAAGCAAAGTGAAGGCTAACAGAGTTCAGCCAGAGAATGCACTGGTCATAGCAAACACCCTCTTCCAACAACACGAGAGACAAGTCTACATGTGGACATCACTAGATGGTCAATATCAAAATCAGATTTAGTCTATTCTCTGCAACCAAAGATGGAGAAGCACTATGTAGTCAGGAAAAGCAAGACCAGGAGCTGACTGTAGCTCAGATCATGAAAACCTTATTGCAAAATTCAGACTTTAAGTATAGAAAATGGGCTTCCCTGGTAGCTCAGCTGGTTAAGAATCCACGTGCAGTGCAGGCCCAGTTCAGTTCCTGGGTCAGGAAGATCCCCTGGAGAAGGGATAGGCCACCCACTCCAGTATTCTTGGGCTTCCCTGGTGGCTCAGATGGTAAAGAATTCACCTGCAGTGTGGGAAACCTGGGTTCAGTCCCGGGGTCAGGAAGATCCCTGGAAGGGGGCATGGCAACCCACTCCAGTATTCTTGCCTAGAGAATCCCCATAGACAGAGGAGCCTGGCAGACTATAGTCCATGGGGTCGCAAAGAGTCGGACACAACTGAGTGACTAAGCACAGCCCAGGGAAAACCACTTGGCCATTCAGGTATGACCTAAATCAAATCTCTTAAGATTATACAGTGGAAGCAACAGATAGATTCAAGGGATTAGATCTGATGGAGTGCTTGAAGAACTATGAGAGGTTCATAACATTACACAGGAGATGGTGACCGAAACCATCCCCAAGAAAAAGAAATGCGAAAAGGCAACACTGCTGTCTGAGGAGGCCTTACAAATAGCTGAGAAAGAAGAGAAGCAAAAAGCAAAGGAAAAAGGGAAGGTTATACCCAACCAAATGCGGAGTTCCAGAGAATAGCAGGGAGAAATAAGAAAGCCTTCTTAAGTGAACAATGCAGAGAAATAGAGGAAAACAACAGAATGGGAAAGACTAGACATCTCTTCAAGAAAATTAGAGATACCGAGGGAACATTTCATGCAAAGATGGCACAATAAAGGGCAGAAACAATAAGAACCTAACAGAAGCAGAAGAGATTAAGAAGACGTGGCAAGAATACACAGAAGAACTGTACAAAAAAATCTTCATGACCCAGATAACCATGATATTGTGGTCACTCACCTAGACCAAGACATTCTGGAGTGTGAAGTCAAGTAGGCCTTAGGGCGCATTACTGTGAACAAAGGTGGTGGAGGTGATGGAATTTTCAGCTGAGCTATTTCAAATCCTAAAGATGGTGCTGTTAAAGTGCTGCACTTAGCATGCCAGCAAATTTGGAAAACTCAGCAGTAGCCACTGCTGAAGGACTGGAAAAGGCCAGTCTTATACCAATCCCAAACAAAGAATGTTCAAACTACTGTGCAATTGCACTCTTTTCACATGCTAGCAAAGTAATGCTCAAAATCCTCCAAGCTAGGCTTCAACAGTATGTGAATTAAGAACTTCCAGATGTTCAAGCTGGATTTAGAAAGCATAAGAACCAGAGATCAAACTGCCAACATCTGTTAGATCATAAGAAAAGCAAAAGAATTCCAGAAAAAACTTCTGCTTCTTTGACTACGCTAAAGCCTTTGTGCGGGTCACAACAAACTGTGGAAAATTCTTAAAGAGGTGGGAATACCGGACCATCTGACCTGCCTCCTGAGAAATTGTATGCAGGTCAAGAAGCAACTGTTAGAACTGGACATGGAAAAATGGACTGGTTCAAAAATTGAGAAAGGAATAAGTCAAGGTTATGTATTGTCACCCTGCTTATTTAACTTATATGCAGAGTACATCATAAGAAATGCTGGGTGAATCACAACCTGGAATCAAGATTGCCAGGAGAAATATCAATAATGTCAGATATGCAGATGATACCACTCTAATGGCAGAAAGCGAAGAGGAACTAAAGAGCCTGTTGATGAAGGTGAAAGAGGAGAGTGAGAAAGCTGGTTTAAAGCTCAACATTCAGAAAGCTAAGATCATGGCATCTGGTCCCATCACTTCATGGCAAATAGATGGGAAAACAATGGAAACAATGACAGACTTTATTTTCTTGAGCTCCAAAATTACTGCTGATGGTGACTGCTGCCATGAAATTAGAAGACATTTGCTCCTTGGAAGAAAAGCTATGATAAATCTAGACAGCATATTAAAAAGCAGAGACATCACTTTGCCTACAAAGGTCCGTATAGTCAAAGCTATGGTTTTTCCAGTAGTCATGTATAGATATGAAATTTGGACCATAAAGAAGGCTGAGTGCCTCAGAATTGATACTTTGGAACTGTGCTGCTGGAGAAGACTCTTGAGAGTCCTTTGTACTGCAGGGAGATCAAATTGGTCAATCCTAAAGAAATCAACCCTAGATATTCATTGGAAGGACTGATGCTGAAGCTCCAATACTTTGGCTATCTAATGCAAAGGACCAACTTATTGGAAAAGACCCTGATGCTGGAAAAGATTGAAGGCAGGAGGTGAAGGGAATGACAGAGGATGAGATGATTGGATGACATCATAGACTCAATAGACACGAGTTTGAGCAAACTCCAGGAGATGGTGAAGGACCGGGAATCCTGGCATGTTACAGTCATGGTGTCACCAAGAGTGGAACACGACTTAGTGACTGAACAACAATAATAACACATCAGCAACTAAATCACACACCCAGAGGCACCATTACAGTTCTAAGACCATCAAAGACTAAAAAGTGGGTGGTGGCCCAATTCCTGGAAATCTTCACTCCTTCCCCCAAACAGTTGGAATAATCCTTCCACTCATTAGCCTGTGAAATTACCCAGCACATAAAAGCTGACCACACCACATTTCAAGGCTGCACTCACTCTCTGGGCCGGCCTACACTCTTGTCTGTGAAGTGTGTTTCTCTCCAAATAAATCCACTTCTTGCCTATCATTTTGTCTCTCACTGAATACTTTCTGCAAGGAGACATCAAGAATTGAGCTTCATTGGATCCTGAAACCAGGTGTGTGATCTTAGTTGAAAGATCATGGGTTTTGGCTGGATTCAAGTCCGGGCCACATGGGTTCAAATACCAGTCTGAGGCCAACGTTTTCAAGATGATGGTGAAGTGCTGTGGACGTCAAATGACACAGGAGGACTCAGGTTGGCAAAAGGAGTTTTTCTGTGGAAATAGCTGGATTGCCCAGGTTGTTGGTTAGAGACTGGAGGGAGGGCCTGTGAGTGTGGTTATTTGGTGATGGATATGACAGTGGTCTCTCTGGGACCTTCTATAAGGGGATCATTCTATTTTGGATTTGGAAGAAGGTTTGTTTATGATTTGCACCCTGTTAGGAGTCAAAGGCGGAGAAGGCGATGGCACCCCACTTCAGTACTCTTGCCCGGAAAATCCCATGGACTGCAGCCTTCCAGGCTCCTCAGTCCATGGGGTCACTGAGGGTCGGACACAACTGAGCGACTTCACTTTCACTTTTCATTTTCATGCATTGGAGAAGGAAATGGAAACCCACTCCAGCATTCTTGCCTGGAGAATCCCAGGGACGGGGGAGCCTGGTGGGCTGCCGTCTATGGGGTCGCACAGAGTCGGACATGACTGAAGTGACTTAGCAGCAGCAGCAGGAGTCAAAGGAGGCTTCCTGGGTGGCTCAGTGGTAAAGAATCCGCTTCCCAATACAGAAAATGTGAGTTTGATCCCTGGGTGGGGAAGATCCCCTGGAGAAGGAAATGGCAACTCAATCCAGTATTCTTGCCAGGGAAATCCCACGGGCAGAGGAGCCTAGCGGGCTACAGTCCATGGGGTTGCAAAAAGAGTTGGACACGACTTAGCGACTAAACAACAACGAGGTAAACCTAAGAATGCTTGCTGTGTTACAGCCTTTGAGACACAGGTTCAAATCCTGGCTCAGCCCCTGGCTGTCCAGTACCTTGGGGGGAGTCTCTCCAGGGGCCCTCCTTTCGGGGATCTCCGTCCCATGGGGATGATAGTACTGGCCTTGATGGGTTGGGAGGAGGTGTCCCCAGCTCCCTCCCCAGGTCCCACATAGAGTACTAAAATAGTTGTTTTCTGGCAACCCTCATTCCCCGGGACCCCAGCATCCTCTCCTGGAATAAGGGGCTCGCATGGGGTGCACACAGGGTCCTTCCTGGTTCCCTTCATCCCGTCTGGGCCTCATGAATTCCCTCCTCCCCCACTGGGGCTGCCACCTAGAGCCATGGCACACCCTCAACATCCAGAAGAAACTCCCTTCACTGCTGGGGACTCAGCCCCCCGGGAGGGGTCCTGAGGAGCAGTGAGTGGCCTCCTCCTGGTTCAGGGCAGCCGGAGAACATCCTGAGGCTGTGGACACCAATTCTGGGTAGTTTTGTGTGACAAGGGCCCTGTCTTCATGCAGCTTCTAGCCTCTGGCAGGATGGAAGGTGCCACAGGCTACTGAGGACTATCACCAGACGACAGCGTTTGTGGTAACATTTATTGAGTACTTACTGAGTTGGCCAGAAGGTTCGTTTGCTTTTTTTCTGGAACATGGCTCTAGCAGCGTTTAGTTGTCTTTGACTTCATTCGAAACGATTGTTAGATTGCATTGTGACCACTCTCATGTCAGCGTGCATTAAAAAAAAACTTATCAAAACTGGTGACTCTTTGCTTAGTTGTTTTAATATTGAAAATGGGCAGGGGTAGCAACATTTTTGGCATACTTTGCTTTATTATTTCAGAAAAGGTCAAAACAAAACTGAAAAGCAAAGAAAGTTTTTGTGCAATGTATGGAGAAGTTGCTGTGATGGATTGAACACGTCAAAAGTGGTTTGTGAAGTTTCATGTTGGCGATTTCTCACTAGATGATGTTCCATGGTTGGATAGACCAGATGAAGTTGATGGCAATCAAATTGAGACATTAACTGAGAACAATCAATGTTACACCACATAGGAAATAGCTGAAATACTCAAAATGTCCAAAGCAAGCCTTGAAAATCATTTGCACCAAGCTTAGTTATATTAATCAATTTGATGTTTGAGTTCCACGTAAGTTAAATGAAAAAACCCTTTTTGACCATATTTCCACATGCAGTTCTCTACTTATTAATAATGTACCAAAGATGTTCCATTTTCAGACGAATTTTGACAGGCAATGAAAAGTGGATACTGTACAATAATGTGGAAAGGAAGAGATCGAGGGGTAAGTGATATGAACCCCCATCCACACCAAAGGTCGGTCTTCTTCCAGAGGAGATGATCTTGTATATAGGTGGGACTGGGAGTCCTCTATTATGAGCTCCTTCCAGGAAACCAAATGTTTAATTCAAACAAGTACTGCTTCCAATTAGACCAACTGAAAGCAGAACTTAATGAAAAGCATCTGGAATTAGTCAACAGAAAACATATAATCCTCCACCAGGATAACGCAAAACCACATGTTTCTTTGATAACCAGGCGAACACTTACAGCTTGACTGGGAAGTTCTGATTCATCACACTGAAATTCACCAGACATTGCACTTTCGGATTTCCATTTATTGTGGTCTTTACAAAATTCTCTTACTGGAAAAAAATTTTAATTCCTTGGAAGACTGTAAAAGGCACCTGGAACAGTTCTTTGTTCAAAAAGAAAGCTTTGGAAAGATGGAATTGTGAAGTTGCCTGGAAAATGGCAGAAGGTAGTGGATACTTTTGAACTTCTCCAACTTTTGTTGGAGAAGACTCTCGAAGGAGATCAAACCAGTCAGTCCTAAAGGAAATCAGTCCTGAATATTCATTGAAAGGACTGATGCTGAAGCTGAGGCTCTGATACTTTGGCCACCAGATATGAGGAACTGACTCATTGGAAAAGACCCTGATGCCGGGAAGGATTGAAGGCAGGAGGAGAAGGGGACAACAGAGGATGAGATGGTTGGATGGCATCACCCCCTTGATGGACATGAGCTTGAGGAAGCTCTGGGAGTTGTTCCTGTTGTGGGCAGGGAAGCCTGGTGTGCTGCAGTCTATGGGTTCACAAAGAATTGGACACGACTGAGCAACTGAACTGAACTGAGTGGATACTTAAGTCCCACGACAATACACTAAGGCTTGTTCTATGATGATGCCCACTTCACAGATGAGTAAACTGAGACTCAGTTAAGTAGCTTGCTCCCCTCCCTCCCTGGGTTGCAGAACCCCTGACTCTCAGGAGACCTCACTGTTTAGCTCTAGAGAGCTAAGCACATGGATTATTAGGAGCATTGTGGACAAGGTGGATTCAAGCTGAGATCCAGTGGAGGGAGAAAATACTTGGAAGGAACAGCCAGGTGCACAAGACAGCCTTGTGTTCTGTGCCCACGTTCTGTGCGCTGGGGAGTAGTTCTCAGCTGTCAGCAGCCGCCCACTGCATCCCTGAACCTAAGACAGAAGCAAGATGAAGTCCTAGTGCTGCATCAGTACCAACTGATGGTGGTAAAAGCCCTATACACTTGAGCTCATGACTTCCTCTGGCAGCTCCAGTAGACAGACACACTTTTCATTATTCCCCTTTTATGACTTTGAGCTTCCCTGGTGGCTCAGACAGTAAAGAATCTGCCTGCAATGCAGGAGCCCCGGGTTCAATCCCTGGGTCAGAAAGATCCCCTGGAGAAGGAAATGGCAACCCTTGCCAGTACTCTTGCCTGGGAAATCCTATGGACAGAGGAGCCTGGCCGGCTACAGTCCATGGGGTCATAAAAAAGCTGGACACGACTTAGCAACTAAACAACAGCAACCGCACGATGGACTTCTGAGCCAAACAAAGGAACCAAATGAACTACAGACAGGGACAACACTGTGGATGAACAAAAGCAGCAGACAGAGCACACACTCTCTTGGTTCATTTATGTACATTTCTCGTGCAGGCAGAACTAACCTGTAGTGACAGAATGCAAATCAGTGATTACCTGGGCCAGGGGTTGACTGGAGGAAAGCGCACACAGGGAACTTTCTGGGAATGGCTTGTGTCTTGATCCCAGTGGTAGTTACATGGACAGATGTTGTTAAAACTTATCAAACTGTACACTAAGACCTATGCCATCTACGAGATGCAAGTTACACTTTAAGTAATCAAGTAAATGAGCAGATGCCTCCACCCCGGCTCTGGCAACTCAGAGTCAGCAGTCTTGGGTGGGGTCTGGGGTACCTGCCACAGACAGCCTCAGCCCTGGGTGGGCACCCTGGACTCTCATTGCTGAAGTCTCTTCCGGCCAGGACAGTTGAGTCTTAGAAGATGTTGAGCATTTTACTGTTGGTCTGTTTGTAAGCATAAACCTAACTTGGGTCAAAGTCTGGTCCTGGGACAGACTCCTGATAGTTGGCAAGACCTGCTCTAAGCCATGCACAAAGCACCCTCAGTCGCCGGACTGATCCTGGCTGTGTGCCAGGCATCACAGGGTCTGCCATGTGGGGGCAAGAGGGCAGGACTCCTGCACAGGGCTGCAGACGTCTGCCTGGTGCTGGACAGCAGGCAGAACTAGACAGGCCCTCTCTGGGTTCTGTCTCCCTGCCTGCGGGAAAAATCATGACTTTGGCTGTGTGTTGAGGAGCTGTTGTGTTATACTGTTCGTGTACTCGTTGAATTTTGTAAGAGGATGCTCTTAGGATGTTTCTTAGGTGCCTCAGCTCAGATGTGGGCTTAGGTCCCACATCTCCACAGTTACCTATGTCTTTGTGCAAGTGACTTAACTCTTCTCTGCTCCTCATCTGTGAAATGAAGAAGATGGCAGTGCTTCATGGTGCCTTGGGCAGGGCAGCACAGTAAATGTTGACTGTTACAACTATTATTACCTAACTTAATGCTTATAATAACCTGTGGGTATAGGTGCTATTCGTATGCCCATTTTACAAAGCCAAAACTGAGGCTTAGAGAGCTCAAGTCAGTCTGCCATCAGACTTGTGGGGATCAGTGCAGAAGCATCCCCACTCCCCCATCCTGGAATGAGAATCCATCACTGGTTAAACAAGAGATGTGTCCTCCTTCAGGAAGGCTGTGTGTACTGGTTCTGAAAGGGGGTTCACATCGTGGCTCGAGCAGCTGTGGAATGCTGGGCAGGCTGCTTAACCGCCTCGGTTTCCTCGTCTCTAGAATGGGAGTGCTAATCCTGGCCTTAAAAGGCTGCTGTGAGGATGGAATGAGTCAGTTGTGTGTGTCACCCAGAATGGCACCCTGCACATGGTCAGCCTGTCAGCTTTATTTACCGCCCCTATGAGAGCACGCACATCTCTCCAGGGCGGCCTGTGACAACAGGAGGAGTCAAAAGCCTTTTGAGCCACGTGCAGGGAATCTGAGGTTCTGTGGTTGAACCCTCTTGTGGATTCTCTCATTTTAAATACTCAAAGCCTTGTTCCCAGCCTTGTCCCAGGGTCCTAACCATCATGTTTACTCCACTGGAAGAGATTCAGGGCTGACAGTCACCGTCACGTCTAAATGGATGGTGACAGGCTTCTCGCCTCACTGACGCTGGTTCTCAGATTGGGGGATTGGGTGGTAGCAGGTGCTGGACAGGACTGAGCTCAAGGTGAACAGACAACCCTTTTGTTCATTGACTTTGTGGATTTTTTTTTTTTTTTGCCTGCATCTGGGAACCACAGTGTGGGTTTCTTAAGCTGTTCTGTTTCCTTTGGGTTGAAAACAAAATAAAAGGCAGACCATCAAACCGGAACATCCTGATGCCTGCGCGAGACTCCGAGAGGACTGGTTTATATTAAAAAATGTGTGACCTCACTAAGCTGAGAGCAGAGGGGCCACACAGCGTGGTGTGTCACTTCTGAATTCTAACCCCTGTGCTCTTCCTGGCCTGAGGAGGAGCCAGTCTGCCTCTCAGAGCCTCAGTTTCCTCATCTATTAAATGGGTACAGTTGTGGCACCCACGTCCTGGGGCTGCTGTGAGATCAGGCTGTCAAGGTCTTAGCACAGTGCCTGGCACACCGTACAGACTCAACAAGCATGAGCCAAAGGGATTATCGATTTGCCAGCGCCAGTCTGGGTTGAACTGTTCAAGTTCTGGATATCTCACCAACTGGCTGTGTGACCTTGGGCTAATTACTTCACCTCTCTGAACTTCAGATTCTTAGCAAAAGTGAAACCCCATGATACCTGTGTAAAAGCTTGTCCTGAGGACTAAATTAAGGAAGATAACTCCTAGAGGCAGCCTGGCACTGTCCTTAGGATATTCAAGTGATTGTGCTTACCATGCGAGCTGGGGGTACATGGCCTTGACTTTCAGGGAGGTTGAACAAAGTCATAAGCATCCCCCAGTGATGCTGGGGTGCCTGGTCCAGCCCCAAGTGAGAAGGAACTTGGTTGGTGCTTCTTAGAGTGAGGGAGAGGCCACCGCAAAGGGCCTGAGAAAAACACTAATCTCCAGGGATGAACATCAGTTACTTACCAGGTGGTGGTGAGGGGCAAAGGAGTGCCAGACGACAGCGGGCACAGAAATAGCCACCACTCCTTAGCTTGTGTGGCCACTGGGTCTTCTGTGTTGGGCTTGTTTCTGGACTCATGTCTAGAAGTAAAATGTTTTATAGCAGCAGTCTTTGGGAACATATGGATAGACAGAACTTGCTTACATGGATTCTGAATACAAAGATGTCATTTACCCAAAAAGCACATGAAGGGATTAGGATTCCCCAAAAGCAGAATTCTCTATAGAAGCACTCAAGGAAACTCTTCTCCATGTCAAGCGCCTCTTGTGCATGTAAAACGTGGTTTGATTTATGAATAAGAGGGCAGGATTGTGCAGTGGTAGCAGGTATAGTCACAGGGTCAGATTCCCCAGGTGGAACCCCTACGCTGCCTGTTACCACCCATGAGACCATGTGTCATGTACGTCTGCTTCCTCATCTGCAAGGTGGGGATTATCATAAATAATACCTATTTCACCTCATCAGTTTCAGGAGAAATAAACCAGATAACCCATGTGAAGAAAAGTTAATGCCACATAGTAGGGGCACAATACTTGTGGCTATTACTAATTCCAAAAATATTTACAGAGCATCTTCTATGTGCCTGGTGCTCTCTGCCCTGTGTCTGGCCTCGTGGAGCTTATTCTAGGGTGTGGGATATGGTTCAGGTGGAGGGAAAAGTCAGGCAAAACATAACCTAAACAAACAAGGTGAATTCAGGTTGCCATCATAGCTATTTCCCACACCAGCAGGAAGCTAAGAGGCAGGATCACGTAGGGCGACGACTTGCACACATTCGACTTTGAACACCTTGGGGTGATAGCGATGTTTAAGTGACAGATGAGAAGGAGCCAGGGTTGAGGGGCAGGGTGGTTGGAACATGGGGTGGGGGCGAGGGGCAGCCTGGAGCAGCTCTTCACAGACTTGAGATGCACCTTGCACCACCTGTAGACATGCAGGTGCTGCTCCAGCGGGCCCAGACGGACCTGAGGTTCAGCTTCGCTAACCAACTACAGGGCCTCCAAGACTGCCGGTCCATGGACCACACTGTGGCCAGGACCGCAAGACAGAGGGAGCCAGGATCCAGGTGGCAGAGCACCCGGAAGGCCAGTGGGGAGCTTGGATTTCATTCCCGAAGACAGTAGGAAGGCGGGCAGGAGAGTGACATGGCTGAAGGACACTTCCAGAAGCTCATTTTGGCTGCTGTGTGGAGAAGACTTGCTGCAGTCAGGGTGGCAGGGAGACCCGGCAGGAGGTGATACAGTCACTCAGGCTGCATCAGAAGAGGCAGGAAGTAGGTTTATTTGAGTACTTTGGACAAGTAGACTGACAACACTTGAATGAATACAGATATTCATTCTATATTCAGTGTTGAGTATAGATATCCTTAATAATCTTTTTTTCCTTAATAATCTTAATAAATATTATTCATCTGTGCTTCATTTTTAAATATTTTACATCAGTAGTCTAGAGCAGTGGTTCTCAGCCAAGGGTGTTCTGCCACCCTCCCCCCACCCCTAATCAAGGAACATTTGGCAATGTCCCAGCTGGGATCAGGTGCTTTTTGCAGGACTTCCTTGGCAGTCCAGCAGTTAAGGCTCCCAAAGCAGGGGGTCGGGTTCGATCCATGGTCAAGGAACTAGATCCCGTACCACGTGCCGCAACTTAAAAGCCTGCACGCTGCAACTAAAGATCCCTCGTGCCACAAGTAAGACCTGGTGCAGCCAAGTAAATAAATAAAGATAAATATTTTTTTAAAAAGATGCTCCTGCTATCTAGTGGGTGGAGACCAGAGATGCTGCTAAATAGCCTACGATGCACAGGACAGCACCCCGGCAAAGAATTATTGGATCCAACATGTCGATGGTGCTGAGGGGGAAACCCTAATGTAAAGGCATACAAAATCAGACGTGCACAGCCCCCTTCTCTCACCCCAGCCCCGCACCCCAAAGAGAACCACTGGTACCAGTTTGCTGCACAACTGCCCAGGCAGTATTCTGTGCATACACAGTACCCAGAGTTCCTGTAAATGGTCTCACCCCAGAAGGGATGCTGGGGAAATGCTTAGAACCCAAGGGCGCTGAGATGGGCACGGAGGATGGCGTCTGTTTGTTTTGCTAAATCTATTCTGTTCTCACACACCGAAGGTCACACCAGCCAGGGGAGGGGTGGGGAAGTGAACGAAAGCCTTAGTCAGTCAGTCAGTTCAGTCGCTCAATCGTGTCCAACTCTCTGCAACCCCGTGGACTGCAGCACGCCAGGCCTCCCTGTCCATCACCAACTCCCAGTTTACTCAAACTCATGTCCATTAAGTCAGTGATGCCATCCAACCATCTCATCCTCTGTCGTTCCCTTCTCCCGCCTTCAATCTTTCCCAGTATCAGGGTTTTTTCCAGTGAGTCAGTTCTTCAATCAGGTGGCCAAAGTATTGGAGTTTCAGCTTCAGCATCAGTCCTTCCAATGAATATTCAGGACTGATTTCCTTTAGGATGGACTGGTTGGATCTCCTTGCTGCCCAAGGGACTCTCAACAGTTTTCTCCAACACCACAGTTCAAAAGCATCAATTCTTTGGTGCTCAGCTTTCTTTATAATCCAACTCTCACATCCATACATGACTACTGGAAAAACCATAGCTTTGACTACACGGATCTTTGTTGGCAAAGTAATGTCTCTGCTTTTTAATCTGCTAAGTTGGTCATGGCTTTTCCTCTAAGGAGCAAGCGTCTTTTAATTTCATGGCTGCAGTCACCATCTGCAGTGATTTTGGAGCCCTCCAAAATAAAGTCTGTCACTGTTTCCACTGCTTCCCCATCTATTTGCCATGAAGTGATGGGACCAGATGCCATGATCTTAGTTTTCTGAATGTTGAGTTTTAAGCCAACTTTTTCACTCTCCTCTTTCACTTTCATCAAGAGGCTCTTTAGTTCCTCTTTACTTTCTGCCGTAAGGGTGGTGTCATTTGCATATCTGAGGTTATTGATATTTCTCTCAGCAATCTTGATTCCAGCTTGTGCTTCATCCAGTCCAGCATTTCTCATGATGTGCTCTGCATATAAGTTAAATAAGCAGGGTGACAGTATACAGCCTTGATGTACTCCTTTCCTGATTTGGAACAGTCTGTTGTCCCATGTCCAATTCTAACTGTTGCTTCTTGACCTCCATACAGATTTCTCGGGAGGCAGGTCATGTGGTCTGGGATTCCTATCTCTTGAAGAATTTTCCATAGTTTGTTGTGACCCACACAGTCAAAGGCTTTGGCATAGTCAATAAAGCAGAAACAGATATTTTTCTGGAATTCTCTTGCCTTTTCTATGGTCCAACGGATGTTGGCAATTTGATCTCTGGTTCCTCTGTCTTTTCTAAAACCAGATTGGACATCTGGAAGTTCACAGTTCACGTATTGTTGAAGCCTGGCTTGGAGAATTTTGAGCATTACTTTGCTAGCGTGTGAGATGAGTGCAATTGTGCAGTAGTTTGAGCGTTCTTTGGCATTGCCTTTCTTTGGGATTGGGATGAAAACTGACCTTTTCCAGTCCTGTGCCCACTGCTGAGTTTTCCAGATTTGCTGGCATATTGAGTGCAGCACTTTCACAGCATCATCTTTTAGGATTTGAAATAGCTCAGCTGGAATTCCTAAAGCCTTATACCTCTATAGGAGAAGGCAATGGCAACCCACTCCAGTACTCTTGCCTGGAAAATCCCATGGAAGGAGGAGCCTGGTAGGCTTCAGTCCATGGGGTCGCTAAGAGTCAGACATGACTGAGCGACTTCCCTTTCACTTTTCACTTTCATGCATTGGAGAAGGAAATGGCAACCCACTCCAGTGTTCTTGCCTGGAGAATCCCAGGGACAGCAGAGACTGGTGGGCTGCTGTCTGTGGGGTCGCACAGAGTCGGACACGACTGAAGTGACTTAGCGGCTATACCTTTATAAACTGTGATACTCTTTCTTTTCTCCAAAGAGCACTCTGAAAACTGCACGTTGTAATGCAGGCAACCTCTTTAACTGGGACTAACTCATAAAGTCCAGGATTTCAGCACAGAATGACACGCTGAAATAATCTAGTCCCACCCAACTTCTTATTTCACAGATGGGAAAACTGAGGCCCAGGACTTTTTGTAAATAGAAAAATCCTCTTATCAGTCTCTGCTTCATTTACTGGGACTTTAATTTCAGGCTTCCACTGTAATGCACAGTGATAGCTTATGTTCCTGATGTTTTTTCTTGGAAATGTCCGTATGTGAGGTTGGTTACAGTGGCTGACAAAGGGGATGTAGTTTAGCAAACTTGGAAAGCTAAGGACAGTGTCCCCTTCATGGATCACAGCCTTGTCATGGCAAAGGGGCTTGCATAACTCAGTGAAGCTATGAGCCATGCGGTGCAGGGCCACCCAAGATGGATGGGCCACAGTGAGAAGTTCTGACAAAGAGATCGAACTAGGCAGTCCTAAAGGAAATCAACCCTGAATATTTATTGGAAGAACTGATGCTGAAGCTGAAGCTTCAATGGCTTTGGCCTCCTGATTCAAAGAGCCAACTCGTTGGAAAAGACCCTAATGCTGGGAAAGACTGAAGACAAAAAGAGAAGGGGGCAGCAGGGGATGAAATGGTTGGATGGCATCACCAACTCAATGGACATGAATTTGAGCAAGTTCTGGGAGACAGTGAAGGATAGAGGAGCCTGGCATGCCACAGTCCATGGGGTTACAAAGAGTTGGACACAAACTTAGTGACTGAACAACAGTGTATTAAATTTCCCTGAAATCAGATTTATTTTTGAGTGTGTCCTATACTCCAAAATTATCTCCTACCTTTTTTTTTTTTGACTGTGCCATGTGGCATGCAAGGTATTAGCTCCCCAGCCAGGGTTCATACCCATGCCTCCAGTATCAGGAGCGTGGATTCTTTACTGCTGGATCACCAGGAAAGTCCCTCTCTGCTTTTAAAGGATGGCCATAGCAAAGGAGAGGAGTTTTTCTGTTCAGATTTGTTTGGTTTCGGTGCCCTTAAAAGGTGGAAAAGAAAGGTTGCAAACCAATGGCAGTCTTCTTGAAAGAGCAGGAGGGATTTTACTGGTCTGTGAACTCCCAAGGTCTAGGAAGTACTGGTTTAATCCCTTTACTGGCTGAATTGAGGGCAGGGCTTGCTGTCATTTTCCAACACCCACTGAGGAGCCTCACAACTTTGGGGAGGTCGGTTTTAATGCAGTCTCAGGTATGGCGTGTTCCCCCCAGGGGTCATCCTCCCATAACCAAGCTCCTGTCCTTTACGAGGCTGCAAGGAGCCCCTAAGTGGAAAGCATGATCCCCGCCCATGCAGGGCTCCAAGCGAGGACCTCGGAGGCCAGCTCTGGCAGCAGAGGGGGCACCCGCGCCTGGAATCCACTGTGGTCTCCATCACCCAGCCCTCTCCCGCCCCCCTCCCCAAAGGACGTGAGCCCCTGCCTGGCTGACTCCTTGCAAGAAAAGTGATGACACGCCTAGACAGTGTATTAAAAAGCAGAGACATCACTTTGCTGACACAGATCCATATAGTCAAAGCTGCGGTCTTTCCAGTAGTCATATGTGGCTGTGAGAAGTGAAGTGAAAGTCGCTCAGTCGTGTCCATCTCTTTGCAACCCCATTAACTATATAGTCCATGAAATTCTCCAGGCCCGAATACTGGAGTGGGTAGCCTTTCCATTCTCCAGAGGATCTTCCCAACCCAGGGATGGAACCCAGATCTCCCGCATTGCAGGCAGATTCTTTACCAACTGAGTTGTGAGGAAAGCCTGGATGTGAGAGTTCAACCATAAAGAAGGCTGAGCACTGAAGAATTGATGCTTTCAAAGTGTGGTGCTAGAGAAGACTCTTGAGAGTCTTTTGGACAGTAAGGAGGTCAAAGCAGTCAATCCTAAATGAAATTAACCTGAATATTCATTGGAAGGACTGTTGCTGAAGCTGATGCTCCAGTACTTTGGCCACCTGATGGGAAGAGCTGACTCATTGGAAAAGACTGATGCTGGGAAAGATGGAAGGCAAAAGGAGAAGGGGCAGCAGAGGATGAGATGGTTGGATGGCATCACCGACTCAGTGGGCATGAATTAGAGTAAACTCCGGGAGATAGTGGAGGACAGAGGCGTCTGGTGTGCTGCGGTCCATGGGGTCACAGAGTTGGACATGACTGAGCAACTGAACAGCAACTGGCTAGTGAGAGAGATGGGAACCTTAGTGAGGAGGGGCCTCATTAAGAAGACTCCCTGGGCATCCTCCATACCTGTTTTCCCAGATCCCTCAGGTGGAGAGGAGCCTGAACTCCAAGCTAAGGGGTTTGGCTTAGACTCTTTGGCACTGGGGAGCCCCTGAAGCTTCTGAGCAGGCGAGAAACAGAATAAAAAAGGCTGTTTCCTGGAGCTCAAAATGGCAGCAGCCAATTCCAGGAATTTGATTGGAAGCGGGGTTGGGACAGGAAGCCAGGTGGGCACAGGCCAGTGTGAGAGCTGCCTCTGGAGTGGCAGCAGTGGAAGCCGAAAAGGAGGAAGCAGAGGAGAGGGTGGAACTCAGGCCGGGATGAGGGAGAGCCCTAGTCCTGGATGAACAGGGTTTCCAACGCTGATGGGGAAGATGGTGGGTTTGCCAGTGGGGGAGACCGCAGAGGTCACAGAGCCTCTCCCAGCCCAGTAACATCATCTGCAGAGATCGGGTCATGGAGTCGGGCGGGGGGCGGGGAGACGGGTATGCAGTGAAACTGTGCCTGGAAACCACCCAGGCCGCAGGGGAGCAGCAGACAGGTGCCAGGGAGCTGTGAGCAGGGCCATGGGGGTCCATGGAAGGCTCTTGACAGCCAGTGATATGATCATATTTGCCTTTGGGAACCAGCCCCTGAGAGCAATGGAGAGAGGGCAGGCTGGGCGGCAGGGAGACTGTGCAGGAAGCCTCTGTGGCCAGTTGTCAGGTGAGGTGTGAGGTCGGCCTGGGCCAAGCGGGAGGTGATGGGCCCTCCTGGAACATGGCCACCCCCACCCCAGGACCCAGCTTGCTTTCTGTCCCCTTTGTGCACAGGCAACCAGCGTGATGAATGGAGGGTGGCAGGCATGGGTCCCGGCGACCCCACTCTAGGGCTCTCGGTCACCGTGTCTGTGCACACAAACCACGCCCTGGGCCGGCCCCTGCGACAGTTGCCAGGACAGCAGAGGCCTGGCTGTTTGACCAGAGAGGCAGCAGCTGCCTCGTGGGAACATGGGGCCCAGCACCAGATCTAACTTTCCTTCCAAAGAACTTCCCCCCGGCCCACCTCCCAGCTCCCCATCCTGCCTCAGCCCCCAGCAGTCTCCCCGCCACTTGTTTCACTGGGGACCCGATCTACATTTCTGCTGCCTCTCCTCTCTCGTCTCTCTCTTCCTGTGCTTTCACGGTGTGCACAGTCATTTTTGCTCACTTCTCTCCCTTTGGATTATTAATGCCTCTTTGTTCCTTCCTGTCTCCCTCCCCAGGGTGTCAGCTCTCCTAGTTTTTCTTCTCTTTTGCCTCCTCTTGCTGCTGATGGCTATCTCAGTGCCCAGCACAGTGCTGTGTGCCTGGCACACAGGGCACAAATGGTGTCCCCTCGGGCATGGCGGCCTGTTCCCTGTCCCCACATGGCCTCGCAGTGCATTCCCTTCCTCCTTCCTTTTCTCCCGTGTGTTTATCTGTTTGCAAGATGGACCTTATAACCTTGGCAGTGACATTTTCAAGGCAGGCTTGGTTTTCCTGCCCTCTATTTCCTGCTGACTACCTAGAGGCATTCCCAGCCCAGTGATTTATGACAGTATCTACCCGGTAGCATGTTCTACGGCTGTGTCCCAGGGACAGATTTGTCAACTTTTCACCCCTGTGATGGTGTCCTTCCTTGGTCACACCCACAGTCACAGGCCTCTCTTAGAGACTGACTCTGACAAGCATCATCAAAACATTCCAGCCAAGGAAACAGACCCAGTAACCCTGGAATCAGGCCTTGTCTCTCCCTGCAAGCTCCAGAACTCGCACTTGTGGCCTGACACTGCTGTCTGGGGGGATGTGGGTGGGGGATGCCAAGGGGTGGGTGGCTCTGTCAGCACCAGCTTGCCTGGGAAAACGGAAAGGTTGGGGGCCACTCGCTAATTTTATTTTTTAGTCAGTATTTATTTAAAAAAAATTTTTTTTATCAGGTGAAAAGGGTATGCATTGGTTCATGTAGCAGAAACATTGGTAGGGAGGTATGAGGGCTCACCCTGGAAGGGCAGTGGAAACTGAAAAGGAGGAAGAAGAGGAGTGGGTGGTACTCGGTCCTAGATAAGGAAGGGATTCATGGGTTCAAGTCTTGCTCACTCTGCGTCACAGGTCTCCTTTCCTCCATGCTGGGCCCCTCCTTGAGCAACCTCTCCCCTAGGAGGACCAGATGGCCACCAACAAGGAAGCTACACCTTGTCCTTCCAGCATACCCGACAGGGGAGGGCCCCTCAGGAGAGGACAGGACTCCCCCAACCAGTAGTTCCTGAACAGCGGAGATCTGAGTCTTATTGGTTCTATCTGGGTTGAGGCCCCACCCATTGGCAAATAGGAAGATCTGATTGGCCAGACCTGGTCACACCTATTCTTAGAGCCAGGAGAAGGGGGTTGGACACTCAGCATTGTGCACCCCTCTAGGAAATGGCAACCCATTCCAGTGTTATTGCCTGGAGAATCCCAGGGATGGGGGAGCCTGGTGGGCTGCTGTCTACCGGGTCACACAGAGTTGGATACGACTAAAGTGACTTAGCAGCAGCAGCAGCAGGTGTTACTGGGCAGCCTGGTTCCCCCAGTCCAGTGTGGTCCTTCCTCTGGACCTCCAATGACCCTCTTTGGGAGTGACCAATGCAACAGGCTCTGGATCACTATTCGAAGGGTCCCTGTAGAGACTTCTGGAATAATAGGCACCACTCATGTTACCTGTTTGGGATTTTCCTAATTGATACTGGAGTTTTATAAAGACAGGGCATCCCTGTGCAATGCCTGTCACTGGCTGGTTTCTCTGGTATGCCTGTTGCCGTGTCCCCACGCACCTGGACTACTGCCGGGTGGGCTGTGGGTGTGCAGTTAGTGTTTGCAGAATCAGTGGCTGGAGGGGGACCACAGGCCTTGCTCCTGCCCCTCAGGGCCCACCCTCACCGGGCAGCACCATCCCTTCATCCCTGCCCAGCTTTCAGAGCCACTCAGCTATTTTATCATCATTATAATTATTGGTGGTGGTGGTTACTCTTGTGACTGCATCAGTTCAGTCACTCAGTCATATCCGACTCTTTGCGACCCCATGGACTACAGCACACCAGGCTTCCCTGTCCATCACCAGCTCCCGGAAGTTGCTCAAACTCATGTCCATCAAGTCAGTAATACTATCCAACCATCTCATCCTCTGCCGTCCCGTTCTCCTCCTTCCTTCAGTCTTTCCCAGCATCAGGGTCTTTTCCATGTGCCAGTTCTTCACATCTGGTGGCCAAAGTATTGGAGCTTTGGCTTCAGCACCAGTCCTTCCAATGAACATTCAATACTGATTTCCTTTAGGATTGACTGGTTTGATCTGCTTGCAGTTCAAGGGACTCTCAAGAGTCTTCTCCAGCACCACAGTTCAAAAGCATCAATTCTTCAGTGCTCAGCTTTCTTTATAGTCCAACTCTCACATCCATGCATGACTACTGGAAAAACCTTAACTTTGACTAGACGGACCTTTGTCGGCAAATTAATGTCTCTGTGACTGCATGGCCATTGTTTTTGTTCAGCCTAGAAGTATCTCCCAACTTGGGGAGCAATCTTTTATTTTGTTTTGTTTTAAAAAAAAACACTTTATTTTCTATTGGGGTGTAGCCAATGAACAATGTTGTGATAGTTTCAGATGAACAACAAAGGGACTCAGCCATACATCTATTTGTATCTGTTCTCCTCCAAACTCCCCTCCCATCCAGGCTGCCACATTACACTGAACAGCGTTCCCTGTGCTGTAAGAAGGTCCTTGTCGGTTATCCATTTTAAATACAGCAGTGTGTGCCCATGCATCTCAGACAGCAGTCTTGATCACCCTCACCTGCTCTGCCTACCTTTGCTTCAGGGATAACGTTTTGTGCCAGAATGCATGGCATCACGATTCCTTAGCTGATCCTCAGATCTAAACGCCCTACAGGGTGGTCAAAGGGCTAGACCTGGCAGATACTTAATAAACCCCTGTGGTGTCCAGGCCCCTTGTGAGGCAGAGACAACATGTCATAGCCCCTGGCCTAAGGGGAAAGGGGACATGACTGGAACACCCACAGATGTGCTGGAGACTGTGACACCCACTGTGAGGCTGCTGGGTGGATGATCCAGGTTTGGATCTGGTCAGAGCCAGAATCTCTGAAACCCAGTTTTGTTTTGTTTTTAATTTGGTGCCTCTTAGTTGAGGCACCTGGGATTAATTTTCAGTCTTAATTGCAGCATGTGGGATCTAGTTCCCTGACCAGGGATCAAACCTGGGCCCCCTGCATTGGGAACTCAGAGTCTTAACCACTGGACCACCAGGGCAATCCCTGAAACCCCAGAGCCAGACTCTCTGATTGGTCACCACGCTCGGCCCTCTTCCCTCCTCTTACAGTGAGGAATGAGAGAGCAGCCATGGAGCATGCTGGTGATTTGGGTTACAAAGATGATATGTGACAGTGTCCAGTTCAGTTCCCCGGTCCCAGGAAAGAGACTGAGCGTGGATGTTGGGTCACAACCCCTAACACGGTGCTGTGGCAGGTCAGAGAGGGACAGAATCCTTGCACGTGAGACATGGCTTCAAGCTGCCCATGAGCCCTGAGTCCCAGGGGCTGAGCAAGGTGGGGAGGGGTGCAGGGTCAGCAGTCAGCCTGGACCCTTAGCTTCTAGGCAGGTTACTTAAGACACTGACTTGCGTCTGTCACTGAGTCGTCCTGGACACGCCCGTCCCAACTGTCCATCATCAGCAAATCTCTGATTCTGATGTTGGACAAAGGACTGCTATATTCATGGAAGCAGCATGTAGATGTTTAAAAACTCACTCTTTAGAGCTTGGCTTGAGAGCAGGTGAGAGGAAGGATTTTAGGGGGACTCTGGACTCAGACTGTCTGATTCACAGCCTTGCTCTGCTACTTATTAACGTGAGGCTTTGGGCAAATCACGTAACCTCTCTGGGCATCTGTAATGCAGGGATGATGGCAGCGTGTTTAGGAAGATTAAATGAGATAATCCAGGGTCAGAGTAAACGTTCAATGCATGTTAGCTGTTCTTATCATGATGGAAAGATGCAAGCTTCTGAATCAAAAGGCCTTCTTGTAAAACGTGTAAAACCTCCCCCCATTTGTAATGACACACCTTGTCTATATTCAGGTGCTCCTGATACCTGACTGAGGATGCTTTTTCTGGCAGAGCATTGGTGAAAGGCCAGTGAACCCCTGAAATTGTATAGGAGAGTGCCTAGGTGCCCTTATGGTATGCTGAATAATGAAAATATGAGTGAACAGTGATCCTAAAGATGTCCACTTCCTAATTCCAGAGCCTGTGAATGTGTTGCCTTATATGGTTATAGGGCCTCTGCGTATTCACCTTATCCAGATGGTCATGATGTAGTCACAAGAATCCTTGTGAGTGGGAAGCAGGACTGCCAGAGTGAGAAGATGTGACAACGGTTGGAAGATGGGAGGAGGGACCAGGAGCCAAGGAATGCTGGCGGCCTCTAGAAGCTGAGCAGGCAAGGGACAGATTCTCTCCTGAACCCTCCAGAAGCAATAAAAACCCTGCTGACACCTTGATTTTAGACTTCTGACCTCCTGAACTGTAAGAGAATGAACTTGTGTTGCTTTTAAGCCACTATATTTATGGTAATTTATTATAGCAGCAACAGGAGATGAATAGCCCTTCTCAGGGTTGGGGTGTGGTGGGTTAGCACATAGGTGTTTATCAGCTTTTCAGACTATGTTGACAGTCAGGTGATGAACAGTCACTGGTCCCCAGCATCTCACCTTGCTCTGGGAGCCCCCTGCTGGGTGTTACTGCAGCCTCCTCACCCCATCCTTGGGCGTCCATGATCTCATGAGCATATCTGAAATGCAGGTATATTTTTCATCACTGATTTAATCTCTGGAAAGGCCTCTGAGAAGCCCCATAGAATGTGTTAGTGCCTCAGTCATGCCCAACTCTTTGAGACCCCATGGTCTGTAGCCCGCCAGGTTCCCCTGCCCATAGAATTCTCTAGGCAATGATACTAGAGTAGGTAGCCATTCCCTTCTCCAGGGGAATCTTCCCAACCCAGGTCTGCCTCATTGCATAAAGATTCTTTTACCACCTGAGCCACTGGGGAAGCCCCAGGGGTTCCTCAGTCACAGCCATTACAGGTGCCCACAGAGCATGCCTCCCCCGGTCCTCAGTAGCAGCTGACACTGGCTCGGGGCCTCATCTCCAAGATGCTGCTGCCTGTCTGGACAGAGAAACAGGCTCCGATTCCAGCAGCAGGAGCCATGGCACTGATGTTATAACCCACTGGCCAGACCTTGGTCATATGGCACAGCTAGCTGCCAGGAGGCCGGATAATGCTGTCTTTACTCTGGGAAAGCATGGGAAACTGACCATCGGGAGTTTTCTTAACAGTGGAGGAAGGGAAGAGTGGATATTGGGAGCCATGAGCAGGCAAAACAAAACCATCCTACTGAGTATCAGGCTGGTGAGTTGTCACCTGCTCTCAGGAGGTGACCTATGCTTAGAGGTGAGCTATGCCCTACGGGTGACATCTCACCTCAGCCATCTGAGTCTGGCGCATCCCTGAAAAGCCCGGCCCCTTTTCCCACCCTGAGCTGGGTCCTGATTGGCACTTACAGATCAGAGGGCAGAGAGGAAAGACAGCTGAGCTGCACACTCTGAGGCCCCCAAGAAATCGTTTTGCATCTCAGTAGTTTCACTGGGGCTTCCCTGTAGATGAGGAACCCTCTACAGTAGATGACTGGGCCTCTGCAGGATCACCTGTTGACTGCAGAAGAAGCAGATGAGTCTTTTTCAGTTCCTGGGATGATCTTTTCAGTTCCTAGGAGACTTTAAAACCTGGGGCGGGGCAGGGGCTTTCCTGGTGGCTCAGTGGTAAAGAATCCACCGGCCAAATGCAGGAGACACAGGTTCGATCCCTGATCCAGGAGGATCCCACATGCCGCCAAGCAACGAAGCCCGTGTGCCACAACTATGAAGCCTGTGCTCTAGAGCCCTGAAGCCTCAACTACTGAGCGCACGCGCCACACCTACTGAAGCCCGTGTACCCTAGAGCCCATGCTCCACAATGAGAGAAGCCACTCCAGTGAGAAGCCTGCACACGGCAGCAAAGAGTAGCCCCCGCTCACAGCAACTAGAGAAAGCCTGCTCAGCCATGAAGGCCCAGCACAGCCAGAAAGAAATAAAAAGCCTGGGGGAGTGGGTGGCGGTGAGTGTGGGCTAGTAACAGGCTGGGGAAATCCAAATGTCATCCCTCCCTCTCTGCACCATGTCTTGACACTTACTGTGTACCCAGCATAGTACACTTAACATGAATGAGACGGTCACTCCTCAACCCCGTGAGGTTAATTCTGTCTGTTCTGATCACCTCTAGAAAGAGACGGCTCTCACTCTGACCCTTGCACTGATTATGCCTTGACCTCTCTGCAGAGTCAGGGAAGCAGCCCAGCCCTCACAGGGAGAAGACATTGGAAAGCATGAATGAGCTATGTCGTGAAGGTACTAAGCTCTAGGCCAGGGGTAGTTCTTGTTTTGTCTCCCATCGTGGAAGAGGTGTCAAGGCCCTCAAAGCAAGCCCCCTTCCCCACGCTGTTTTTGTCCTTCCCCTCTCCTGCAGGCTGCCCTGCTTTAACCTCTATTCCAGTTTTATGATTAAACATCGGTGTCAATTATTTACAGTCTGTCCAGATGAGTATCAGGGTTCCAGGGGACTGAGTGACTCACACGGGGGAAGTTAGTTCTTATGGAGGGGAAATGAGAGGAAGGAAAACAAGAAATTCTACTTCCTGACCGCAGAGGCTGAGGTCGGCCTAGGCAGGGCTTCCGGTGGATGGGGTATAGGGACGGGGCTCTCTGTTGGAGTGTGGGGACTGAGAGACGATGGGTAGTGGGGCATGCTAGCTCTGGAGTCAGACATAACCAGTCTGAATCATTACTGTGCCATTCGCTGTGTGTCTTAGAGTAGGTACCTTAACTTCTCTGAACTTCAGTTTCTTCATCTGTGAAATGGAGATTATTCTAGATACTTTCTCATTAGAGTTTGGGGGGAAAAAGCAAGATAGTAAATAATAAATTAAAATGTAGTTATATTAAATAGCAATGATAAATTATCAATATTAGTGTAAAATATTCTAAATTTTATAAATAAAATATTACACGAAATTAATTTGTTGTTGCTGTTGAGTCACTAAGACATGTCTGACTCTTGTGCGACTCCATGGACTATAGCCCACCAGGCTCCTCTGTCCATGGGATTTCTCAGGCAAGAAGGCTGGAGTGGGTTGCCACTTCCTTCTCCAGGGGATCTTCCCAACCCAGGGATCGAAACTGCGTCTCCTGCATTGCAGGTTGATTCTTTACCACTGAGCCACCAGGGAAGCCCAACATAGAATTAATCATAGTAGTAATAAATGCACGGAGAGCAGCCGGCACAGTGCCTGGCGCTTGGTGTGTGTGTGCATGCTGGTCGCTCAGTCCTATCTGACTCTGCGACCCCATGAACTGTAGCCTGCCAGGCTCCTCTGTCCATGGGATTTTCCAGGCAAGAATACTGAGGAGTCGATTCCTAGGCAGATTGATAAGAAGTTCAGGGTCCCCAAGGAGGAGAAAGGGGTCTGGGGCTCTTGAAATGGAGATTGGGGGTCTGAAATTCTTAAGGAGGAGAAAAGGACAAACATTTTTTTCCTCTGCATTCCTTCAGATCAGATCAGTGGCTCAGTTGTGTCCGACTCTTTGCGACCCCATGAATCGCAGCATGCCAGGCCTCCCTGTCCATCACCAACTCCCGGAGTTCACTGAGACTCACGTCCATCGAGTCAGTGCTGCATTCCTTAGTCTTAGTCAATTACACAACTCAGTTTAAACTCTGTACTAGGGATGATACAACAACAATGTATCTGGCTGGAGGACAGTTTCTCCTTCCTGAAAACCTTCTAATTCTGATATCTTAGAATGTATATTACGGGAGTGGGTCTGGAGGATCTTTCTATTGTTAAATTCTAATTTTGTTATCCTAAAATGTAAATTGCTGGAGTAGGTCTGGTAAAATTTTCACAAACTTGAGACATTCTTTTGATTCACTGTAATAATTAATTAAAAGGTATATAACGCCATTGCTAACACTAGCAAGGGGGTACTCTTTCTGCCCCCTTCTGATGTCTATGTCAGAAGCTTTCTCTATCCCTTTTATATTTTAATAAAACTTTATTGCACAAAACCTCTGAGCGATCAAGCCTCGTCACTGGCCCCGGATTACATTCTTCTCTTCTGGAGGCCAAGAATCCCGGCATCTTTTCCTGGGTCAGCAACAACCTTTCAGTACTGCACTGGGTTGCCATGCCCGCCTCCAGGGGAACTTCCAAACCCAGGGATTGAACCCAGGTCTCTCACATTGCGAGTGGATTCTTTACTGTCTGAGCCACCAGGGAAGCCCAAGAATAGTGGGGTGGTAGCCCACTCCAGTACTCTTGCCTGGAAAATCCCATGGACAGAGGAGCCTGATAGGCTGCAGTCCGTGGGGTCGCAAAGAGTCGGACGCAACTGAGCGACTTCACTTTCACTTTTCATTTTCATGCATTGGAGAAGGAAATGGAAACCCACTCCAGTGTTCTTGCCTAGAGAATCCCAGGGATGGGGGAGCCTGGTGGGCTGCCGTCTATGGGGTCGCACAGAGTCGGACACGACTGAAGTGACTTAGCAGCAGCAGCAGCAGCCTATCCCTTCTCCAGGGGATCTTCCCGACCCAGGAATTGAACCAGGGTCGTCTTCATTGCAGGCAGATTCTTACCAGCTGAGCTACTGGGCACTTGGTAAGTGCTTAGGAAATATTTAAGGGTGTTGCTACAATTCCAAAATGTAACTGCTGGAGAAAGAATTGAATATGTCAGGTGATTTCCTAAAAAATCAGAAGCAGGTAGAGAGAGGGAGCTGGAGATGGCAGCTCTGGCTAAAATGCTGGAATCACTGGTGGAAAGTGGAGAGGAGGGAGTAGGGAGGGGGTTGGGCGGCTCAACTGTGTTCCCAAAGGGCTCTTGGCAGAAGGTTTGGGAACCACTTCTATGGAGGCAACATTGCTGTAGCTAAAAAAGAAAATGTCCAGATATGGGCAGGATAAACTTTCTCAAACTGTGTCCTAATCTCCAGAATCAGAGCCAGTCTGATAAAGGCCTGGGAACAGGGAGGGTTTGGATCTACAGGATTCATCGGCCCTCAGAGGTCTGTCTCCTCCACACACCTCTGTTTGGTTGTTAAAACCCCCTCATAGAAAGACTACATAAAATAAACATCTGCCTTGCTTTGGCCTCACAGTTTAGGAACTTTAGCTTTGAGCCACCAGGAGAGCCTGCTGATACAAGCCTGAGAGTGTTTGCCTTTTATCACACTTTCTGTCCAAGCAAAGTTAGAACAGGTGCTGACTTGGCTCACGAGCAGAATCGTGGGTTAACCTGTAAACCAGGTCAAAGAGTGCCAGGATGCCCAGCCTCCCTCCAGCCCAGTCCCAGAAGGAATGGGTGCAAAATTCACCAAGTGATTGGTTTGGTCAAGAGTAAGGAACTGTACCTGATTAAACCAACTGTTAGGTAAGTAAACAGCCTGAGTGTTGGCAGGTGCCACAGAACACGAATGCTGCTTGTATTCATTTCCTGTGGCTGCTATAAGGAACTACCACCTCAAACTTGGGGATGGAAAACAACGCAGATTTATTCTCTTGCAGTCAGGTTCATGGGCTAAAGTCAGAGGGGCTAGTTGCTTCTGGAGGCTCGGGGGAGAATCCCAGTCCTTGTCTTTCCCACTGTAACAGCCCAGGGAGGTAGATCCCAGCGGGGTGGTGGTGTTGGTAGTTCGGTCGCTAAGTCGTGTCCGACTCTTGCAACCCCATGGACTGTGGCCCGTCAGGCTCCTCTGTCCATAGGATTTTCCAGGCAAGAATACTGCAGTGGGCTGCCATTCTTTCTTCAGGGGATCTTCCTGACCCAGGGATCGAAACTGCATATACTGCATTGCAGGTTCCTGCATTACAAGGGGATACCTTACTTCTGAGCCACCCGTCCCCTCTTACAGATGAGGCAACAGGAGGAGAGGGGTGAGAATTCACCTTTCTAGGTAATGATTCAGTAGCAGAGCTGAGATGCAAATGCATCTTTGGCCCGGAACCCACTCTGGGAATCCCACCATGTGGAGGGTGGAGTTGACCCTTGCAGTCGCCGTCCATAGTCCCTGATTTTAGAAGTTGTCACCTCTGCCCTCCTCTACTATGTGCTGCAAAATGACTCTTGAGAAGGAAGAACCAAAGGACTCAAGCTGGTGTCCAAAACAGCCTGCTACTCAAGGACAAACAGTGTGTCCAGACTGTGCCCAGGTTCACACGAGCCTGTCTGGCAGCTGGGGGTGGGGGACAGTGAGGTGAGATGTGCTCCAGGCTCTCGTCTATCCCCCTAGTCCTCCCGCCTTCCCAGACTCGGAGCTGCACGTCAGATGCCTGCACTTCTGGTCCCCAGAAGGTCAGCTGTGATGTCTCACTTCATTTGCTCCTCGTGCCCAGAGGATAGCCTCAGTGGTGGGACCATAGACCCAGCCCTTAATAATAGCTGCTGCCCTGCCTTGAGAGGAGCTCATCGGGCTTGGCTGAAAGGCTGCTTTTCCATCACCCCACAGATGAGGAAGACCTGAACAAACAGCTGGGCTCAGGGCCACCACCTGTAAGCTGTGAGGCCTGGGACAAGTTCCTCAACCTCTCTGTGCCTCAGTGTATTCAGTGATGATGTGGACAAAGGTGGGGACCACCTCGTCTAGTCGTGGGGCAGGATAAATGAGCTCACTTGTGCAGAACGCTTAGTGTGAGCCTGGCATGCAGTCAGTGTCCAGGAAGCAGCAGCAGGTATTTCATAGTTGCTGATGGTGGGCTGGGGCTGAAGTCGGGGAGGCCAGGTAGGGTGGTCAGTGCCTGTGTTCAGCCCTGCTTGCCAGAGCAGGAGGCCATTGTTGGCGCATTCCCAGAGCCTGGAGAAAGAGTCAGGCTCACTTTGATGGTGACAAGAGCTCTTAGACTCCATCCTGGCAGGGAAACACACAGAGATGTCACATTTCCCGAGAAATATTGAGTGTGGCGGGAGCCCTGGATATCAGGTCCTGGTGCCAGCCCTGTAAGTAGGGTCACATTCCAGCTGCCTGCTTAGTTTCTCTAAGTTTCTTGAGAAACTTAGACAAAAACTTAGTTTCTTGACACTGAGTCAAGGTCCTGAAGAAAAGATACCCGGTTTGTTAACTTGCTCCTTCTGTTTATGGCTCCCGGAGTCTTCAGAGTAAGTTAGTCTTCCTTAATTTCCTTCCTTAATTTCAGCAACACTTAGTGGATTAGCAACGAGACTGAGGACATCAGACCTTATAAAAATTACTGATGTCTTATGTGGGGGAGGGGAAGCTGCCTCTTTTCTCTTCAAGAAGTGGTGCATCCTGGGAGGTGTCTGCTCCCCTTTATATATATCTGCTCCCATATATATGTATGCTTTGTTGCTCATTCATGACCAACTCTTTGTGACCCCATGAACTGTAGCCTGCCAAGCTCCTCCTCCATGGGATTCTCCAGGCAAGAATATGGGAGTGAGTAGCCATTCTCTTCCCTAGGGGATCTTCCTGACCCAGGGATTGAACTCCGGTCTCCTGCATTGCAGGTGGATTCTTTACCATCTGAGCCACCAGGAAAGCCCATCTCCTCCCCCATCTCTGTGCAGTTTTCCAGACTCAGCCCTTCCCACAGGACACTTTATCTCCTCCTGTCCCCAGACTTTGCCCCAGTGAAGTTTACAGATGCCTCCAGGCCCTGCAGAGCTGCTGCTTTATCCTCCTCCTTCCAGCCCCCTTCAAAGTGAATTGGTTGCTCTTTCTATAGGCTCTTTGGATACTCCCTGTTTTAGCAGTGCTGGGTAGTGATGAAAAGCATGGGCTTTAGAATCAGACATAACCTACTCCTGCCTTGTACTAGCTGTGTGGCGTCTGACCAGTTATGTTCCCTCTCTGAACTTCACTGTCCTAAATGGAACTGCTGCTGCTGCTGAGTCACTTCAGTAGTGTCCGACTCTGTGCGACCCCATAGATAGCAGCCCACCAGGATGCCCCGTCCCTGGGATTCTCCAGGCAAGAACACTGGAGTGAGTTGCCATTTCCTTCTCCAATGCATGAAAGTGAAAAGTGAAAGTGAAGTCAGTCATGTCTGACCCTCGGCGACCCCATGGACTGCAGCCTTCCAGGCTCCTCCGTCCATGGGATTTTCCAGGCAAGAGTACTGGAGTGGGGTGCCATTGCCTTCTCCGTAAATGGAACTAATAACTATTAAATGATTGGGCACGGAAAGATCTCAACAGAGGGCCTAGCACAGAGTCGGCATTCAACACATGACATTCAACATCTCTCACCTGGTGCTGACTTCCCTTCTAAGAAGAAGAGTAACCCGTCTTTCTGCTGGACTGTGAAAGTAGTCTCACCCATCTGTGCATCCTCCAAAGCCCCAGGCGCACAATAGGGACCCATGAGTTGTTGGGGCTAGATTCTTTAAAAAGCCAGTTTAAAAGAAATGCACACTTGTTACCCCTGATGCTTTGGTGATGAAGCATCTCCAGCGGTCATCCGTACATCGCCCATTTCCGGCCTATGTGCGCCCCCTCCCCCCTCGCTGGGAGTGGCCCACAGGGACTAGGCCTTGTGGGAACTGATGTTATATAAGGGGAAAGAAGTGGCCTTCAGAGTCAGATTTGATTGTGCATCTTGACTCTGCAGCTTTCAGCTGTGTGGCCCAGGGCAAAATGCTTAACCTCTCTGAGACTCAGAGGTCCTGGGGCTAATCCTCTTTGAAGGGCACCTCTGAGGCTTGGATACCTTTAGAAAGGGTACTTGTCTCCTTCTTGAACTGTTCCTATTATTATCCTTACTCTGTCTCTCAATTCACTCAGTACCCTTTCTTTTCATTATCCTATCAGCTCTCTGGCTCAGGCAGCCCTCCCCGCTCCTCTGACTTTATGACTCATTTGCACAGTGCTCTTCATTTTTTCCCGAGTGCACAGTCTACAAGAACCTGTCCTAAAAGAACAGGAACCTGACACTCTCTGACCTCAGGGGAGATGGCCTGAAACTCCCAGGAGGGACGGGGCTGCGGCAGAGGTTGCTCAGAGCCTTTCTTCCAGCCCGCACCCCCTCCCCACGGCAGGGGACTGGAGCTCGGTGACAAAAGTGATTGTGAGCTGAAACTTGGCAGAAAGGGCCTCACTGAATTCCTCCTTTGTGACGGAAATGTAGCACAGCCTGGTCCCTGCGAATGGAGCCGGGGATCCCTTTCCCAATTATGCAGCTTGGCAGAGAGAGGTTGGGGCGCAGGGAGAATGGTCAAGGAGCCTCTTTGTCATGGGGGCTGGTTATGCTGCCAGACACCTCTGACTGCTGAGATCTCCTCCCCCGGGTGGGCTGGACACTTCTGGAACTGTGCCTTCCAGGGCCAGAGAACAGAGCTCAGAGGCCACATGAGGGTCCAGAGCACAGCCTAGGTTTCTAAACTGTGTTCCAGAGAATTGCTGGGATTCAGCGGGAGAGGGGCAAGGGAAGGCTTGCCCATCAACACTTGGGACACTGTGCTGTTTCAGCCAGAGCAGTGCTGTCTTCTGTTGTTCGATTTTATTTAAATTGTTATCTCTATACTGTCTCTAGGGCTTCCCTGGTGGCTCAGCTGGTAAAGAATGCAGCAGACCTCTTGCAATCAGGAGACCCAGGTTCAATCCCTAGGTCAGGAAGATTCCCTGGAGAAGGAAAATGGCAACCCACTCCAGTATTCTTGCCTGGGAAAATCCCATGGATGCAGGAGTCTGGCAGGTCCACGGGTTCACAAGAGTCAGACACGACTTAGCAGCTACAGCACCACCACATACAGTCTCTGTCTATATACTGAAAAGTGAAAGTGAAAGTCGCTCAGTCCTGTCCGGCTTTTTGCGACCCCATGAACTATACAGTCCATGGAATTCTCCAGGCCAGAATACTGGAGTGGGTAGCATTTTCCTTCTCCAGGGGATCTTCCCAAACCAGGGATCAAACTCAGGTCTCCCACATTGCAGGCAGATTCTTTACCAGCTGAGCCACCAGGGAAGCCCGCGTCTGTATAGAAAGAGATCCTAAGTGTGAACTGGTGATAAGTATCCACCCCCCTCCACAACTTGGGTCTCAGCCAGGTGAGCACTCAGATGTTAGAGCCGTGGTGGGGCTCAGCCCTCTCTTCCCCTCAACTCTCCAGGGAAATCCCTTGACCTGGCTGTAGCTGGTTAGCCAAGGATGTGTGTGGGAATAAAGACAGCAGATGCCCAGGTTGGAGGAGCAAAGCTCAGGGTGCTCACCTACCTGCTAGGAAGACCAGGGGCCAGGTGAAACCTCAAACCCCACCAGGAAATACTGACAGAGTCAATGTCTTGGGTCAGAATGGAAGTCGCATTTAGCCTGGGTGACTTTCCCGTGTTGTTGGGAAATCATTTGCATAAGGACATAAGACTTGGATATCCTGAAAATTAGCTCTATCTAATCCTGTCCCCCTCGATGCCAACCTTGGACTAGGCATTTTCCCTAATGGATACAGGATATCAGTTAAACTTTTTAACTTGCTAGATAGTCGTTCATTCATTCTACAATAGTTATTAAGCACCTGTTAACTAAGAGTTAATAACTAAGTCTGTTAATAACAAGACTGTGCTACAGTCTTGACACAAGGTGCTGAGTGCTGGCTATACAGAAATGAACAAGGCGAATGGGACTTTTCTGTCAAGGCGTTTACACTCCAGTGGGGAGACAATAGGAAAGCAAAGCAAGGCTGTTGTAGACTGAGGTAACATCATCCATCCATAGGAAGGAATGTCATAAGTACCAAAGCATGGGGCTTGAGAGTAGCTGGGTAAGGGAGAGGATAGTGTAGTGTGATCAAAGAAATCCTCGCTGAGGAGGTGGCATTTGAGCTAAAAGACAGAAGCGGTAAGGAAATGGATAAACAAAAAAGACAGGTAGATGGGAGGGAGGTTCAAGAGGGAGGAGACATATGTATACCTGTGGCTGATTCATGTTGATGTATGGCAGAAAGCAGCACAATATTATAAAACAAATATCTTGCAATAAAAAAAATTTTTTAAGAGATTTTAAAAAAGGGTGGGGGAGGAAGTTTATAAAAGGAAGACTAGAAAAATAAATACATCATGCTCAAATCCAGAAAAAAAAAGACAGAAGAGTTTCAGGCATTGGGAACAGTAAGTGCAAAGGCCCTGCAGCAGGATGTGCTTAATGCGACTAGAAACAGACAGGAAGCCCCCTGAGGGTTGGTGAGTCAAGAGATAAGAGGCAAGAGCCCAGTCCAATCTGGTGGGATTTGAAGGCCACAGCAAAGGAGTTCGAATTTTATGCTAAGAACAATGGAAAGGTATCAACTCTCAGAATCTCCTACTGTAAAATATTCCAGCCAATCAAAAGAGTATATATAGGTATATATATATATGTTTAATGAATAATTTAATGAACACCCAGGCACCCTTCACTATTCCTCCTCGACACCATTTCTCACTCCTCCAGGGAGATACCTGTTGTCCTCAATTTTAATTAATAATTTTGCCTTTCTTCCTAATAATTACAGAGATAAAGCAATACATTGCCTGGTTTTGAACTGCATATAAATAGAATCATGCTACGTGTGTTCTTCTGCAATATGCTTTCCTGTTCAGCCTCACATGTTGTCAGAATGGTCTGTGCTGGTGCATGGAGCTGCGGTTTATTCCTTTTCTCTGCTGCATCATACTCCAGTGGACCATAACTGCATAGTCAGCTACTGTCAGGGTTTATCTTTTCTCCTGGGACATGACATTATTCGATTTTCTAATGTTGAATCAACTATGCATTATTGGGATAAACCTTTTTGAAAAATGTGGTTGGATTCCATTTGCTGATATTTTGTTTAGGATTTTTGTTTCTGCACTGGCAGATCAGCTTCACCTGTCATTTTCCTTTCCTGCCTTGTTGCTTTTGGGGTCAAGATTGCACATTCCCTATAAAGTGACCTGGGGAGTGTTTCTCCTTGTACTCTCCAGAGCACTTGTATAGGTTGGAGAAACCCATGGAAAGATTTCATCAGTGTGACTGCCATGTCATCATCCTTTTGCAGCCCTGTTCTTGTTAGAGTCTTGGCTTCTTTTGATATAACTTTTCTTGCATGTGCCTTCTCCCCCAAAAGCAAAGAAAACACATGCCTCCCGCATGAGTACCTCAACTTGACATGGTCACAGCGTACTTAGAAAGCTGCTTTTCTGGTTTTTTACAGGTGGGTCCTTAACACAAGATTTTTAGCATGAAGAGTTGTCAACTGCCTCCCCAGCTAACCACAGGTAGGTGCCTCTCTTAACTGGTTCACAGCTTTCTTGAAAACCTAAATACAGGATCATTCGTTCATCTCTTAGGGCTGCCTCGAACCTGAGTTGTGATGGACCCAATTCCTGGGTCCCAAGGTGAGTCTGGGCCAGCTGGGACCTCAGGCTGCTCACCAAGGCTGCTCTGTTTTAAGGACATCTTGGAAACTATGTGACCCAAATCCTCTAAGCACAAAATTAGCTTCTTTCCATTATTTTTGAAAGGGAAAGAACAACATGCTAAATATAACGTGGGTCAACAAGCCAGAAACAAGATAAATAGCCACCAGCTGCACGTTGGGGAGCTGGGTCTCCACGCCCCACGGTGAACCTTCGAGGTCTTGGTTTCCAGAGGGTGGGAGGAACCAGCAAAGGGTCTGAAGCTACCGTTGGACACAAAACCCTGCCGCAAACCCAAAAAACAAGTGCCTTCATTTTGTTTTCTTATTTGAAAAACAACACATTTCTGTGTTTTCTAGTTATTACCCTCCCAAGGAGAAAACGAAAATAAAAACCATTCTGATCCCAACACCCAGAGAAAATAACTATAAACGTTGTGGCTTGTATCATTTGAGTGTTTTGAAATTTAATGTAACACATTCAGTGGTGTCTCTCCCAAGCCTTTATTCCCCACTATCCTTCTTTCTTTTTAGATGTTCTTTTTCTAGTGCTCCCCCACCCCGCCACTCCATAAAACTTTAATACCAGATAGGCTGAGTATCTATGTACCATGGAGGGCCACAAACTTTGTAACAATTAAGATTATTTTACACCATCCCCAAGAGCCAATTTTCCCCCCTTGTGGGTGAGCTCACCCCATGGAGAATGCAGGCTTTAAATAATACTAAATAACAAACCTTCCTGTAGGAACTCACTGTGTGCTGGTCACATACTGTTCTGGGTACTTTATGTACATTTACTTGTTGACTTATCATACCTTTCCTATGAGGTTGAGTCCTAGAGAGCTTTTATCTGCATCTTAACAGTTGTAGAAACTGAGGCACAGGGAGGTTAAGTCATTTGTCCAAGGTCACTCAGCTGGGAAGGTGCAGAGAGCCCAGGCAGCCTGGTTCCACAGCTCACACTTAACCACCAAGCTGTGTTGCCTTAAGACAATACATTCTAACTGTAAAAAACTCAGACTACAGAAATAGAGTATGTAGGTCTTTTGTCTCTAAAAAATACAGAAATAGAGTAAAAGTTACACTTCCTAAGCCCCCTTCATCCCCAGAAACAATCTTTGGCACAAGTTTGGAATGTGTCTCTCATCTGGGATTTTACATATATGTTTACATATATGAAATATATTGCCTCTTTATTTTAACATAAGTAAAATCATTCAGCCTTTTCCCCTATATATTCATATGAATAATACATGCCCATGTACAGAGCTTTATAAAAATTAGGATCACACTGAACATACTCTTATTTGATTTTAAAATCTATCATCAGCTGCTTTGAGACCATAATTCAGTAAGTGCGTATTTTATTTAACCAGATCCAGACTAGTGGCTGTTGAAGTAGTTTCTAGTTTCCCACTGCTATCAAGTTAGGATGAATATCCTTGCCCTGTACATAATTCTTAGAAGTTGGAATGACAGAGCTTGAGGGTATAAACATTTTTGAAACTTTTGATCCCTAAATGCCAAAACTTGCCACCCAGAAAAACTGTATGAAATCGCCCATCCCAACACCCTCACCCACACTGAGTATTACTGCCGGTTTTCAGTCATTGACAACAGGCCAAGAATGTGTTCGTTCTGACGTTTTCATCTCTGCCCATGTCCCTCATCAGGGGCCTGTTTTACTCATGTGACAGCACAAAGCAAAACTTGAATTGAGAATGAATGAGAGCGAGGAGCCAGTTAGGGTAATGTGGCCACATCACTGAGTTAATAAACAGGTTGTCAGCCTCCCCGGTAAGAGGCCTGGCTGTCCAGCCCTGAGCAGGTGCTCAGTGAATAGTTTCTTCTTCTCTCCTGCTTCCAGCACAAGGCTCAGGCTGCATCTCTCTACCACTGAGCCCCCTAGTTCTGACCTTTGTCTCCAATCCATTTGGCAGAACCGAGGCATTGCTAGGGCTGCGAAACCCCTCATCCTTCCCTTCGCTGACCATGAGTGATGTGAGAAGCACACCGCCTTGTGTATACAGTAGGCGATTAGCAGCTGGCCTCACTGCAAGTGTCTCCGACAGGATTCTTGTTCAGTGTTCTGCATGCACACACGAGCATGGTCATACACCAGCACACGGGCATGTGTGTGCATGTATGTACACACTTGTACCCACCCATATAGTATAGCACATTCAGGAGGCAGACCCTCATATGTGAAGTGGGGCTTCTCTCTCACAAGATTCTCCATATGCCCTCCAGCCTGAATTAGGACTCCTGGCTGCCTAGTGCCACAGTTCCTGTACTTTCTTCTCATTATTTTTTTAATTTTTAAAAATTTTATTACTTTATTTTTGGCTGTGGGTCTTCATTGGTTTTATTTTGTGGGTCTTCGTTGCCGCGGGGACTTCAGTTGCAGTGAGAGGGGGCTACTCTAGTTAATGTGGCAGGCTTCTCACTGCAGTAGCTTCTCTTGTTGCAGAGCCAGGCTGTAGGGCACATGGGCTCAGTAGTTGTGGCTCCTGGGCTCTAGAGCACAGGCTCAGGACTTGTGGCCCACGGGTTTAGTTGCCCCGTGACATGTGGGATCTTCCTGGATCAGGGCTTGAACCAAGGTCTCTGGCATTGGCAGGCGGATTCTTGACCACTGAGCCACCAGGGAAGCCCTTTTTAATATTTTTATTGTGATAAAAATCACATAACGCATACTATTGTAACCATATTTAACTATGCAGTTCAGTGGCACTAAGTACATTCACATTGTTGTGCAACTCTCACCATCAGCACCATCATCCATCTCCCGAATTTTTCATCTTCCAAAACTGAAACCCTGTCCCCATTAAACACTTAAGTCCCCATTCCCCTTCTCCACCTCCACCCCTTGGCCCCTGGCATCTACCAATGTACTTTCTGACTCTATAAATTTGACTATTGTAGGTACCTTATATAAGTGGAGTCAGGTGGCGCTAGTGGTAAAGAATCTGCCTGCCAACGCAGAGATGTAAGAGATGTGGGTTTGATCCCCTGGAGGAGGGCATGGCAACGCACTCTAGTATTCTTGCCTGGAGAATCCCATGGACAGAGGAGCTTGGTGGGCTATAGTCCATGGGGTCCCAAAGATTCGGACATGACTGAAACAACTTAGCACCCAATGTAATTGGAATGCCTTCTTAAGAAGGCATTAAGTTATATTTAACTTAATATATGTCCTAAAAACAGATTATGCCTTATTTTTTCTCTCTCTCTCTCCCTACTTTATTGTTATTCCCTGTGGACTGTTCTCCTGCTGGCCTGAAACCTCCCCGCTAATCCTTAATTTGTTCATCAGTATTTCTCTAGTACTGAACACTGCTTAGCAGGTACATGTGAAATATTTGTTGAGTGGGAGAAAAAAAAAGAAGGAATGGACTTCAAGCCAGTAGAAGATGTTATCCCAATTATTTTTAGAGTATTTTTGAACAAAGTGGCCAGTTTCAGATGGAGCCCAGTACTTGATGAGAAAATATCTCGGCAGCATCAGATTTCACATGGCCTGGTTAGCCATCTTTTTGCAAGGAGTGGAAAGAATGTGGAATGGCAAATAGGGCCTTGCCCATCTAAACAGCTGTAAAGTTTTACTGTTCTGCAAAGATTGCTGTGGCAGGGATAATGTATTGAGGAGTAATTAGCCAGGAGCCTTACTCGCTGGTCCTCCAGCCCCCTGAAAGTGTTCCAATCTCAAACCTTCAAGTCACTGGCTTATCAGGCTCCCTCTCCCTGCCAGCAAATTGTTACAGACTCCCAGCTGATTGATCCCATGAGCACAAGGTCTCGGAGCTGCTTCACAAGACAGGGTTTTTCATCCAGCTGGGCACAACAGCTAAGATGATGGATGTGCAGGTTTCTGCCCCTTTAAGAAAAGCAAAACTCAGAACTTCCCTGGCAGTGCAGTGGTTAAGACTCCCTGCTCCACATACAGGGGGCACAGATTCCATTCCTTGGTTGGGGAACTAAGATCCCGCATGCCACACATGCCGTGCCAGCCAAAAATAAACGGAAAAGCACCCTTTAAGAGAGAAGGGGAAAAAAAAAGGTAAAACTCCATGTGGCTGAAAAGAAGCATGCCTTGCAGGACAGCTTCATCTGGCTATTTCATTCATTTGATTCAGCAGGCATTGGGGGAGGGAGGGTGCTGCTATGTTCCAGGAGCAAAGTGGAAAAGAAGTGGTCACAGAAAGAAAGAGATTTGCCACAGAAGATCCTGGGGGCTTGTGGGAGACACAGAAGGGCAGCTGAGCAGGGCTGATCAAAGAAGGGCAGAAACCCTGGAGGGAGTTTGCGAGGGGGAGTGAAGTGCAAGATGAGTGGGAGAGGCAGGGTCAGGTTGAGCCCGCCATGAGCAGGATTCCAAGGAGCCTGGATTTTGTGCTGCAGACAATGGGAAGCTACTTCCACTGGGTCACATCATGACTGATGCCGGTCAGCCAGGCAATATTGACATGGCTCAGGAAGCCATGGTTCACTCTCGCCGTAGCTGGTGAGAGGCTGAGATTGTACTGCACTTCACTAAATCCCACAAAATATCTGGATGACCAGCAGCTCTGACCTTTCTGGCTTCCCGCAGGGAAAGGTCTGGCTTCTCCTTTTCAGGTTGGGGAGGCAGATCACAGAAGGAGCAGGGCACGTAAGACGTCTGGAATGCATCAGAGGCAAGCCCAGCCCTGGCCATGACTCAGTCCTGCCTCCCCCTACCCCTCAACCCCGCCCCGACCCCGTCCCTAGTCAGGAGCACAGCCACCGCATTCAGCAGAGCGCCTTGAATCAGAAATGACTTTGCTCTCTCCTCTCTGCTTTCCTCGCAGACCTCCCGGACGCAGCCGTCTACACAGGATGCCTTGTGTTGGCTTGCAACCATCCCTCGAGAGTCCAGCCGCCGTTTTTTTAGTGTGGCCCTAGGGCTTTCGTTCAGGACGTTTTGTTGCAGCTGCTGCTTTTTATTTATTTATTTTCTCTCTTTGAACCTGGACCTTGCCCCGCTCCTGCTGGCATGATGGCCCAGTCCAAAGCCAACGGCTCGCACTATGCGCTGACCGCCATCGGCCTGGGGATGCTGGTCCTTGGGATCATCATGGCCATGTGGAACCTGGTCCCTGGGTTCAGCAACGCAGAAAAGCCGGCTGCTCAGGGGAACAAGACGGAGGTAGGAAGTGGCATCCTTAAGAGCAAGACCTTCTCTGTGGCCTACGTGCTGGTTGGGGCCGGCGTGATGCTGCTCCTGCTCTCAATCTGCCTGAGCATCCGGGACAAGAGGAAGCAGCGGCAGGGCGAGGAGCTGGCACACATCCAGCACCCAGGGGTCGAACCGCACGCCCATGAGGAGGACAGGTGAGGATGGCCGACCGGACCCGGACTGGGGATGGACACGCACACCCACATGCATACCCACAGGCTCAGGACTCAACAATGGTGAGAACATTTTAATCTAAGGGGCTGTCTCCCATGACCGCTTCTGTGAAACAGTTTATCGTTTTACAAATGACTTTATCTTTTGATCCCAGAGTTTCCCAAATAATATGGTTTGAATGAATGATTACAGTTGTGTCAAGATTCTGACACACCCTCCAGGGGATCTGCATGGCAGCTGGGGTGGCCAGAGCCTGTCCCCTGGAAGCTAGTCCATTTACCCCCAGTGTCCTGGATGTTTATGCTTTGAGTTGAAAGGTTGGGAAGCAAGGTTCTATTTGACAAAAAAAATGCTACAGACACATTTAAAAAGCAAGTGCTAAATTGGGGGCATAAGATAAAAGTTGATACCCCAAGTGTAAAAAGAGCACTACTTGTATAAAATAGATAACTGATGAGAACCTACTGTATAGCATGGGGTGGGGTGGGGGGAAGAAGGCACAGTCTGTTTGTAGGACAGATATTAAGTTAACCTTAAAAATGCATTCCAATATACAACAGATGCAAATACTGTTTGATTCCACTTATACAAGGCACCTAGAATAGTACCTCACATTCATAGAGTTAGAAAGTACATTGATAGATGCCAGGGCCCAGAGGTTGGGGAGGTAGCGGGTAGGGGTAGGGATGGGGAATGGAGACTTAGTGTTTAATGGGGAGAGTTTCAGTTTAGAGAGGTGAAAAATTTGGGAAATGGATGATGGTGAGACATGCACAACACTGTGAATGGACTAGTGCCACTGAAATACACAGTTAAAATACGGTTAAAATAGTATGCTTTATATTATGTGATTTTTATCACAATAAAAAAAATTTTTTTTAAGATGCCTTACAAATGAATGTTAAAGAACACACGGTTGGAAAATGGACCAAGAACACGAACAAGCATTTCACAGACATTCAAATGATAGTTGTTCAGTCTCATTAGTCAGGAAATACAAACAACCAACAAAAGGCATTGTAATTCTTTGCCTATCTGCTGGCCAACATAGACTGTACTCCGGGTTAAGATTTGTCAGGAAGTGGGTTGCTAATGAGGGGCTGGTTGACATAGCCTTACTGAAGGGGAATTCACTGTAACGGGCGTTTTAAAGATGTGTGCGCCTATCAGTTACCTTCCTAAGAGCTTATCTTTGGGACACAGTCACACAAGTGCAAAGGGGTCTGTACTCATAGATTTATCAGAGCATTGCTGAAAATAGCATAGACAGATGTGACTACTAAATATCCATCAGTCGAGCTAAATTATAACATGCCCATTCACTAGAATTCTCTGCAGCCACTGCCAAACTATATTTGTTAATGTGAATCTGTATCTCTGAGAAAAGGTTTATAACACAGCATGTTAAGGTCTTCATCACATCAGACATTGTGGCTATGGGACTAGAGAAGGATCTGGAAAGGTGTATAGCAGAATGTTGTTATTGTTCAGCCACTAAATTGTATCCAACTCTTTGCAATCCCGTGAACTGAAGCACACCAGGCTTCCCTGTCCTTCACTATCTCCCAGAACTTGCTTAAACTCAAGTCCATTGAGTCAGTAATGCCACCAACCATCTCGTCTTCTGTTACCCCCTTCTCCTGCCTTCATTCTTTCCCAGCATCAGGGTCTTTTCCAATGAGTTGGCTCTTCCCATCAGGTGGCCAAAGTATTGAAGCTTCAGCTTCAACATCAGTCCTTCCAATGAATATTCAGGACTGATTTCCTATAGGATTGACTGGTTTGATTTCTTTGCAGTCCAAGGGATTCTCAAGAGTCTTCTTCAATACCACAACTCAGAAGCATCAATTCTTCAGTGCTCAGCCTTCTTTATGGTCCAACTCTCACATCCATACATGACTAATGGAAAGATCATAGCTTTGACTATATGGACCTTTGTTGGCAAAGTGATGTCTCTGCTTCTTAATATGCTGTCTAGGTTTGTCATAGCTTTTCTTTCAAGGAGCAAGTATCTTAATTTTGTGGCTGCAATCATCATCCACAGTGATTTTGGAGTCCAAGAAAATAAAACCTGTCACTGTTTCCACTTTTTCTCCATCTATTTGCCATGAAGTGATAGGACCAGATACTATGATCTTAGTTTTTTGAATGTTGAGTTTTAAGCCAGCTTTTTCACTATCCTTTTTCACTCTCATCAAGAGGCTCATTAGTCCCTCTTCACTTTCTGCCTTTAGGTATCATCTGCATATCTGAGGTTGTTGATATTTCTCCTGGCAATCTAAGTATTTTTATATTCTTTATTAAATTTTTCTGTAGTGTTTGAATTTTCAGTAAGAATGTCTTATCTTTCTAGTGGAATGGGAGATGTTTTTATTTTGGAAAAATTAAACAAATTTTCTGAAAGTAAAAGATAATCAGGCATATTCTAGAAAACTTGGGAAATACAAAAAAGAGCAAAGAAGGAAAACTAGTCACCCATCATTAAAGGTATGACCAAGTCCCTTGACCTCAATGTATCTGTTTTCCCATCCATAAAATGAAAAGTGTTAACCTCCCCTGCATTTTAGCCCAAATGTAACAGCATGCCAGGTGGGCTATTCTGATGCCCAGATGGGCGTCCTTTGACCATAGACAACATAAACATACATGAAACAGGTGCCAATTTGAAGCAAAATGGTTGTTCCTGGGTAGAGAAAGAATATCTGGAATATAAAATTTACATGTATCTCAAATTATTCTGTAATTTCCCATCCATAAAATGGGTATACCAATATTGGGCTGGCCAAAAAGTTCATTTGGGTTTTCCATATTATCCAGTGGAAAAGCCCAAACAAACTTTCTGGCCAACCCAATAGAACCTAACTCATAGTGTCTTTAGGAAGATGACATTAGTTTATATGTACTTAGAACAGTGTCTGGCTTGTAGCCAATAGGTGAAGTGATAGCTCTTATTCCTCCTTGGATACACCTGTTATTAACAAGGCTGGTATCCGGGGTCCCAGTGGCAACATGTGGTCTGGGATCTGTCTCTTTGTGATCGTAAGTGACTCGAGCACATGCTAACCATCCCATGTCTGTGTTGCTATCTTGCAGCCAGGAGGAGGAGGAGGAGGCCTCCTCACGGTACTACGTCCCCAGCTACGAGGAAGTGATGAACACAAACTACGCGGAAGGGAGGGACGCGGACCAGAACCCCCGGATGAGCATCTCTCTCCCCTCCTACGAGTCCTTGACGGGGCTGGATGAGACGAGCCCCACCACAACCAGGGCCGACGTGGAGACCAGCCCAGGGAACCCCCCCGACAGGCAGAACTCCAAGTTGTCCAAACGCCTGAAGCCGCTGAAAGTGAGAAGGATAAAATCCGAAAAGCTTCACCTCAAAGACTTTAGGATCAACCTGCCAGACAAAAACGTGCCTCCTCCCTCCATCGAGCCTTTGACACCCCCCCCACAGTACGATGAGGTCCAGGAGAAGGCCCCTGATGCCCGGCCCCCCGACTGATGGCCCCTTCTGGGCGGATTCCCTCCTGTTTCTCGTCCTCTGCACCAACAGACCCCGAATGAAGCCACTTCAGCCACAGTTGAGAAGCGGAGGGGCCAGGTGTGTACTTAGCTATTTGGATGGGGCCAGGAGCTGAGGGTGTTCTAGGACTGGGGAGTGACTCTGGGGTCCCCAGGACCTCCGGTCACAGGTACATTGGAAAGAGCTGCTGCCCCGGATCTTAAGAAGCTGTGACCCCATCCAGGGAAGCAGTGCCGGCATCTTCCCCTTTGTCCTTCCTTGACATTGAATTGCTGGGGACAATACTCCTCCTTCTGATAAGGAAAGGATACGTAGCAACTGGCTTAGATCATGGCTTTGTTTTGCTTCCACTAGGACTGTTTTGTTTCCCAAAGAAAATAAGTTATGTCTTCACTTTCTCCCTGGAGTCCTGCACTGTGCGTAGGAAAGATGACCGGCTCTACAGAAAGGACACACCCATATCATGAATTAAGCTGAACAAGAGGCTGGATGATTACATGGGGGTGAGACCCAGGTGGGGTTCTCAGAACCCTGATGCCATCGGTTGTTTTGAGGCCTCAAGACCTGAGGATGCATAAGATCCTAGTCTCATTGGTAGACTTTTCCTAGTCTCTCCTATGTATTGGCAAAAAAAAAAAAAAGAAAGCCATCTGAGATGTTCTGTTCCTTCTAAAATGAGCTTTTTGTAATAAAATATTTTATATGTCGTACATTTGGTGCTAGATTACCTTAACAGCTCTTCCAACACTGACTTGCTTAGGGAGAAATCTCACCAATGAGAACAATGCTAGCTAATATATCCTGAACACTTAGTATCCGCCAGGTGCTATGCTAAGCACTTCACATATTTATCCCTGTTCAGCTGTGCCCAGGCCAGGTATTGGGCTTCCCAGGTGGTGCTGGTGGTAAAGAATCTGCCTGCCACTGCAGGAGACGCAAGAGATTCTTCAGTCTCTGGGTCGAGAAGATCCCCTGGAGTAGGAAATGGCAACCTGCTCCAATATTCTTGACTGGAAACTTTCATGGAAAGAGGAGTCTGGCAGGCTACAATCCATGGGGCTGAACACAACAGAGCACACACCCACACAAGCCAGGTATTCCTACTGTGGGTTAGTTCATGGAGAATCGGGTTAATTAAGGGGCCCCATGTCACACCACTAATAAGTGGCAGAGCTGGGATTTGAACCTAGGCCCCAGGGCCTTAGTTCTTCCACAGTCTACTGTGCCACTCAGTGGAAAGGGCTCTTTCAGACTTTAAATGAGGACTTGTGTGTCCCAAGTGCTGAGAGTGTCCCTGTCAACCGACATGCCCAACAGAAAATTCTGGATATTTAGACAGCAAGTCCAAAGTTCCCTTTCTGGGACGTGGTTAAGTCCAATGGTTAAGACTCCATGCTTCCAATGTCAGAGGCATGGGTTCAGTTCCTGGTTGGGGAAGTTCCACATGCCATGTGGCATGGCCAAAAATAAAAACCAAAATAAAACACAAAGTTCCCTTCCTGGTGTTGGTGAGCCTGGAGCTGGCTGCTAGGGGTCTGTGTGGCTGGGAGAGCAAATTCTCAGGCCCTGAATGTTTTCCTAAAAGCTCCTGTGGGAGGGAAGGAGCAGCCATTAGAAGGTCAAGCACCTTCTTATAACAGAATTGGCCACAGTGCCGAAATCCCAACCTTTCATTTCCTCATGTAAATTTATAAACAGGAAGCTACAAGGGTCTGCTTGGTGACCTGGGATACCTGGAGGCCTGGTCTGGTCCCAGCCCACCCCTGAGCCACCCAGGGCCTCTCCATGTAACTCTGGGCTGGACTTGCTCTTCATCTACTCCTAATGCTTCTCCTTGATTGGAGGACAAACAGGAGGAAAAAAGAAAGGGGAGGAGCAAGGTTCCAAATGAGCTGAGAAATTACCTTCTAGGGACTTCCCTGGTGGTCCAGTGATTAAGAATCCGCCTCCCAATGGAGGGGACACAGGTTCGATTGCCTAGTTGGGGAACTAAGATCCCACATGCCACCGGGCAACTGAGCCCACATATCACCACTATGCAGCCTGCATTCTAGAGCCCGTGGTCTATAAGAGAAACCCACATGCCACGATGAAGATCTAGCACAAGCAAAATAAAAAAGTAAGTGACCTTCTACAAGGGCTCTTGATCTGGTCTCTGGTAGACATCTGTCAGGGGGTCTACCCAGCCTAGACCCTCCTCAGGAGAGAAAGACATTTGGGGCTTGCAGTAGGTTGCTCTGTGGCCCCAAAGATCTCAGGCTCTAATCCCTAGGACCCAAGAACATTACCTTACAAGGTAAAGTTTTGCAGATGCAATGAAATTAAGGATTTTTGACTTGAGCTTATCCTGGATTATCCAAGTGGGTCCATCCAGAAGTATGCCTGGAGAGACAGGAGGAGATTATATACACAGAAGAGGAGGAAACATTGACCACGGAGGTAGAGACTGGAGTGATGCACCTACAAGTCAAGGGACACCCACAGCCACCAGAGCTGGAAGAGACATGAAATCACTCTTCCCTAGAGCACTCACAGGAGTTCAGTCCTTCTGAAACACCTTGATTTCAGCCCAGCTGATGCTGACTTGGGGCTTTCGGCCCCTAGAACCGTTAAGAGAGTAAGTTTGTTGTTTTAGACCACAACGCTCATGGGAATTCATTATAGTGACTTTAGGAAACCAACAAGGGACTCAATCTTCAACTCATTAGAAACCAGCCCTTGCTTTGCTTCTGGGCTCATCCTATAAGGCATGAGTGCTGTAGAAATTGGGGGCTTCCTAGGTGGCACACAGTGGTAAAGAATCTGCCTGCCAAAGCAGGAGAAACAAGAGATGTGACTTCGGTCCCTGGGTTGGGAAGAGTCCCTTGGAGAAGGAGATGGCAACCTGCTCCAGTATTCTTGCCTGTCAAATTTCATGGATAGAGGAACCTGATGGGCTACAGTCCATGAGGTTGAAAAAGAGTCGGACATGACTGAGTGTGCGGTGCGCGCACACACACACACACACACACAGAAATTTTTGTTTTTGTATGTTTGGAAATGATCAAGTAGAAAATTATTTTATGTTGCTCAGAGAATAGATTGTAGATACTTAGTAGGTAAACTACGGAGCGTGGATGCACCTCTGTCTAAAAGCAAGGCAGAGAGAATGTTAGCTGGGAATGTGGCAATGAGTTATCTGCAATATTAAATTAAAACCAAAGCAGGATGTCACTTTCACCTCAGAATTCCCCAAGGCACACTCATCCTGTTTGTTCAGACTTATCAGAGCTTTCTATCTTTTGACTATTAAAAAGAGAGCTATAAAGGTGAAGACCAGAAGAAAGACCCTGTTCTCTCCATTGTTGTTTTTGTTCTTAAGGAAAACATAAGAAAGGCAGGGACTTCCCTGGTGGTCCAATGACTAAGACACCACGCTCCCAATGCAGGGGACTCAGATTTGACTCCTGGTCAGGAATCTATTAATAGATCCCATATGCTGCAACTTAAAAAAAAAAAAAATCCCACATATTGCAACTAAGAGCCAGTGCAGCCAAATAAATAATCTTTTATAAAAGAAGAAGAAAGGCAGAGAAGCAGGGCAGGGGGGAAAGTCAAGAAGCCACCCACCTGTTCTTGGACCCTAACTGGTCCCAGGGCTATGAAAGAGCAAAGAAAATTCCCCATTACCACTCCCACCCCACCCAAAAGAAAGAATCTCAGCAGCCATGTCAGTGTCCTGTGACCTCCACCCTCTCAAGTCACAGCTGGTAGGTATGTGTTCACCTGACCTAGGACCAATCAGAAGCTAGGCTAGGCTAGGCTCATCTCTCCCAAGTCCCGGAATGGAGATGGCTGGGCCAAGTGGTCTCAGGGATTCAGTCAGTTCAGTCGCTTAGTCATGTCCGACTTTTTGCGACCCCATGAACCAAAATACGCCAGGCCTCCCTGTCCATCACCAACTCCTGGAGCCCACCCAAACCCAAAGTCCATTGAGTCATTGATGCCATCCAACCATCTCATCCTCTGTCGTCCCTTTCTCCTCCTGCCCTCAATCTTTCCCAGCATCAGGATCTTTTCAAATGAGTCATCTCTTTGCATCAGGTAGCCAAAGATCTGGAGTTTCAGCTTCAGCATCAGTCCTTCCAATGAACACCCAGGACTGATCTCCTTTAGGATGGACTGGATGGATCTCCTTGCAGTCCAAGAGACTCTCAAGAGTCTTCTTTTCCAACACCACAGTTCAAAAGCATCAATTCTTCAGTGCTCAGCTTTCTTTATAGTCCAACTCTCACATCCATACATGACCACTGGAAAAACCATAGCCTTGATAAGTGAGTGAAGCAGGGCAAGTTGCTCAGCAGAGAGGGAAGCTGAGTGCTGAAAGAGGCAGAGGTGAAGATGAGACTTCAGAAACTGTTTCTGGATGACTTTCTGGTCCTTGGTCCTGGTCCTTGGTTAGCCCTGCTGTACGTCTGCTCCTGGGTTCCACAAAAGATGCTGTGTCATGCCAGTAAATTCCCCCTTTTAAGCTCTAATCCTAAATTTAGCCCAAGTCCTTGAAGGCGGGCACTGCCTTTGCATCGTAGGCAGTGCTGGTCTCACAGTGGACACTCCACTTGGTCTCGGTTCTGATTTTCACTTTTCTCAGACTGGTGACAGTGCTGATGAAGGGGAGCCACAAGCAGATGACAGATGCAGAAGATCATGTTGGAACATGACTGTAACTGCAGCCCAGAACACTGCCTGGTGTGTATGTGTGCACAGCTAAGTCAGCTGGGTGCACCCACAAATACATATCGAGCTCCACAAATACCTTACGAGCCAGGTACCATTCTGGGCTCCAGGGATACAGCATGAAGCCCTGCTCTCTATGGGAAAGATTCTCGCCTGGACAGTGTTTCCCAAAGTGGGTCCCCTGGCCTTGGGTGACAATGATCATGGTCACTTTGGACTGGCTACTTGCTCTGGATATAATAAACTTGAAAACCACCAGGCAGCCAGGTGCACAGAGAAAGCTGGTCTGCAAGAAGAGATGTGAAAATGGTCCATAGAAAGAGAGATCAGCTGGCTGGCCTCCCCTGTCCTGGGTTCTCCTTTGTCTGACCTCATTCGCTGCCCTTTGGGTCTATAGGATGCCCCAGGCTGATTTCAGTAAGTACTATTTTTGCTGAAATGAGTTGGAGTGGGATTCTGTTGCTTGCTGCCAAATGTCCTGGGATACCTTGGTTCCTGGGCTTCCTAGGTGGCTCAGTGGTAAAGAATCTGCCTGCCAATGCAGGAGACACAGGTTCAAACCCAAGGTAGGGAAAAATTCCCTGGAGGAGGAAATGGAAACCCACTCCAGGATCCTTGCCTGGGAAATCCCATGGACAGAGGTGCCTAGAAGGCTACAGTCCATGGGGTCACAGTCAGACATGACTTAGCGATTGAACAACAACAACAAAGCCTTGGTTCTGGATGGACACATGTGAGATGGCAAAGCCAAAATAACCCTGCAAGTGCAGAGCAAAATTGAAAATGCAACACAGCTTTATCCCTGGAAATGGATGGATCAATCAAACCACAAGCCACAAAGGACAGTACTCAAAGAGCCCTTCTGAGGATTAATGGTCTCATTCGTTGCCTTAAGGGCCCTGACAAGGCCCATTTAGCTTCTAGGACAAATCAAGCTGAGTATTTAAGTGTAGATGTATGAAAGGACAGCCTCTGTTCTGTCTGCAAGCTCAGAGGGTGAGAGATGGGCTTTCAATCAGGGAGGATTTTGTTTTAATCCAAGCATTGCTGCTTCCTAGAAGGATGCGTGCGTGCTAAGTTGCTTTAATCATGTCGGACTCTGTGCAACCCTAGGGACTGAAGCCCACCAGGCTCCTCACTCCAAGGGATTATCCAGGAAAGAATACTGGAGTGGGTTACCATGTCCTCCTCCAGGGGATCTTCCCAACCTAAGGATCAAACCCACATCTCTTAAGTCTCCTGCACTGGCAAGTGGGTTCTTTACCACTAGAAGGATGATCTTGGGCAAATAATTGGATCCTTCTGAGCTTTGATCTCTACACCAGCAAAATGGAGGTGACTCATTTTGAGATGAGTGCTGGAGAAACACACAGGTAAAGTGCCGAAGCTGCAGCTGCACAGACAGTGGGGGCCACGTGGTGGCTGTGACTAGATCACTGTCCCCTGATGCAGAACTTGAAGATCCAAGCACTGCTCCAAGCAGGAGCCTCACAATCATTTCTCTTTTTTTAGATTTTAATTTATTTAATTAAATAAATAAATAATAGGCTGCGCTGGGCCTCTGTGACTGTGGGCAGGCTTTCTCTAGTGTAGTGAGTCATGGCTACTCTCTAGTTGCAGTGGCTTCTCTTATTGCAGAGCGTGGGCTCTAGGGCTCTCAGGCTTTAGTAGTTGTGGCCCATGGGCTCAGTAGTTGTGGCGGATGGGCTTAGTTGCCCCACAGCATGTGGAGTCTTCCTGGACCAGGGATTGAACTCTTGTCCCCTGCATTAGCAGGCAGTCCTCATAATCATTTCTGAAAACAGGTCTGGGGACAATTCACCAGGTGCCACCAATAGTTTGTAAGGAATCCTCCCAGAAAGCCATCTCCAGGGAAACAGCTGCAGGGATGCATAGGTAAGGCCAGTTGAGGAAGTCCTGGGGTCAGCCTTGCAAGACTTGGTCTTCAAGGTAGATGATGGCAACTCCTATTGCACAGAGTGGACAAGTCAGTCCACTTTGTTTTCAGTCTAATGGCAAGTTGTCAGTGTATTTAGAACTGAGTGGCTGGTACTAAGAACGTGAGCACAACTCTAAGGGTTTTAGCCACCCTCTTCCTGTTTGAGTCCCCAACCGTATTTCCCTGGATTATAATGGGTAGAAGGGGAAAACATCCTTGATGAGCTGTGTTTGGGAAAACCCAAGTTAAGCAAAGTCTATTCATTCAACACATTTTTATGGAGAACCTACTATGAGCCACATGCACATAGTAGGGATAATCTGCAAAAAAAAAAAAAGTGGATCAAGTCCTGGCTGACACAGAGGCCATATTCCGGGTGGAGGGAGGACAGATAATAAACAAATAAATCAAAATATGATGTCATGGCAGAAAACTAAAAGGATGAGAAGAAAAATGGGGCAGGAGAGGATCACCAATCTGGGTCATTAGGAAAAGTCTCCGAGGGAAGTAACACTGAGGAAAAGTGGGGAGTGAGCCACATAAATATCTGGGTGCAGAGAATTCCAGAAAATCTCTCCTACACTTGTGCACATTATGAATCTCCAACCAGATGCTGCAGCATCTTCCAAACGCATTGGGCCACTGAAACTTTTCTCCCCACAAAGCATCTTTCAGGGTCAGCTTTCACAGAACATCCTTCAAAGAATAGTGATTGAACCAAACCCAATATTCTCTAGGGGCAGAAACAGGCCCAGAACAGACAAGAATTGGCCAAAGCCCTACAGCTCACTGATAAAGTTGTCCATCAGCTTTCTCTCTGTGTGCATTTAGATCGCAGATCACCAGCGAAGGCAAGCTACCAAGATGTCCCAGCACCTGACAGCGGCGGGGAGAACCAGGTTGATGGGTCCAGGATGGGTCCCTGTGCTTAGGACACCCAGCACAGACCTCCTCATGTCCACTACCTACCGGGAAGCTTGTGCCTCTGACAGGAAGCCTGCATCCCCTCGCGAGAGCCTCACGGTGGAGCGGTGGATGCTCTCCAAAGTTCTTGCCACCTTGAGGGTGGTGGTTCGCAAGGCACAGCCAGACCATTCAGAGGCACCTTTCACATTGAGCCGATAGGAGAAAGCCATTCCCCCATCTCTTTGCAGCAATGCAGTTGGTCTAGAAAACGATATCCTAGAGCATCTGAAGCTGGATGGTACCTGACAGTGAGCAGCAGCACATCAGGCTCAGATCCTCCAATAATCAATGGACGGCAGAGGTCAGGAAGCCTGCTCTCTTTGGACACTGTGAAGCAAGCTGACCAAGAGAGGAAGGGAAAGACATAGAAATACAGATTGTGCAATACATAGATACAAATTTATCCAGAAAAGCCACCAGAGAGAACACATATACACCCACACCAGACACTTTAAAATGTAGCCCTGGCAGCAGAAGTTTCATCGGGGCCAAGCCAGCTGACTGCTGTGTGTCTCATCAGACCCCCTGGAACTCTGCAGGTTCCAGGAAGGCAGCTAGGTGGATGACTTGCTCATACAAGCGACCCACTCCCAGACGCAACATGAAACAAAAGATTCTCAGCTCCCAGTGACACAGCTAAAGGATTCAAGCCAATGCCAGAACTGAATGTTTTTACCTTAGATCAGTGGTTCTTAACCACTGGATTGATTTGCACCTCCCCTCTTAGGGGGCATTTGGCAAATTCATGGCTGGAGTGGGGGCTGCTGCTGCTGCTAAGTTGCATCAGCCGTGTCTGACTCTGACTGACATCTAGGACAGCAGGGATTCTGCCAAGCACCCACCAATGCACAGGCCAGTCCCCACAACAAAGAGCTGTTCTACCCCAAAGTCAACAGTGCCAAGGTTGAAAAACTGCTCTGGACAAAGGAAAATCCATCCTCCTGGGCAGTGAGGACTCCGGTCATAGAGCCTGGCTCCCCAGTGTCAGTTACATCAAGAAGAAGCAAGAGGGACTTCCTGGTGGTCCAGTGGCTAAGACTCAGTGCCCCCGAAGCAGAGGACCTGAATTCCATCCCTAGTTGGGAAACTAGATCCCACATGCCACAACTAAGACGTGGTGCAACCAAATAAATAAATGTGTGTGTGTGTGTGTGTGTGTGCACGCGCACACATGCGTGCGCACACACTCAAACACTTTGTCGTGTCCAGCTCTTTGGGACCCCATGGACTGTGGCCTGCCAGGCTCCTCTGCCCATGGAATTTTCCAGGCAAGGATACTGAAGTGGGTTGCCATTTCATACTTCTGGGGATCTTCCCGATCTAAGGATGGAACCCACGTCTCTGGTGTCCTCTGCATTGGTAGGTGGATTCTTTACCACTAGCACCACCTGAGAAGCCCCAAATAGATAAACAGATAAAAATTAAATATTTTTTAAAAGGAGCAGGAAACAATCATGCTTGGAGATCAGGCTGAGGGTGGTACTTATCATTTTTAAGAACTTTAAAGAACTGTCACTTTTACAAAGATTGTTTTCCAATCCATGCCCAATGCAGACTATAAATTGAATTCTCCAGGGCATGATGTAAACAAATATCTCTTCCCTTTCTCCTTTTCTCTATTCCCTAGTCCTAACTCTGTGCATTGAAACCTGGAATTTATTAACTATAATATAAAAAATGTGAGAAAGAAAATAAAGTCAGTAGTAGTTACAAACTCAAGTCAACTTTGAGAAATTTTAGATTATTTAAAAGCCTACTTAGAACTAATGGAAGGGTATGTAACAAAACAACTAGAATACAATATGGGAAGCAAAAGTTATGGCAATAGGTCTTCCTTATCAGGGAAAAAAAACCAAAAACAATGTCAAACAATACAGCATGCATCTCAGAGATGAAGTGAAAGTCATTCATTTGTGTCTGACTCTTTGACACCCCATGGACTGTAGCCTGCCTGGCTCCTGTGTCCGTGGGATTCTCCAGGCCAGAATACTGGAGTGGGTTGCCGTGCCCTCCTCCAGGGGATCTTCCCAACCTAGGGATCAAGCCCAGGTCTCCCACACTGCAGGCAGATTCTTTACCATAAGCTGGGCTCAATACTGTATACAGTTTGGGAGGTGGGTGGGCACTTTAAACCCAAGAAAATGTTCTTAGTGTTTGTCTTCAAGATGTCTTATTTCAGAATGCATCCTCGACAATTGTGTCCAGTGAAGAAAAATCATCAGCATCTACTTTAACAAACCACAAAAGAGAGAAAAATAATATAATAAAGTGATAGCAAGCTCTTTCTTTCACTTTTTGGGTAAAACTTGACAAGCTGTGAATATATGTGTTGGTAAAAGAAATTGTGTGAATACTTGAAATGAACAAGTGAATAAATGTACCTGCCTTATCTAAATGCTGCCTCTTTCAAAGTTGAACAACAACCACAAAAAAGACAAAAGCTGCATTTTTTTGTTCCTGACAAATTGTCTGTTCTAAAAATCAGATCCAAAGTATGAGTCCATAAATTGACTTTCTGAACAGAAAAGGACACACTATTCTAGCAGTTGCCAATGATAAATTCATTTTAGCACCAAATGGTTCCTTTTAAATCAGCACAAATACACCAGAGAACAAGATATAGGAATATATATCTCACAGGAGATACTGTGAGCAGAAGAGCACAATAATTTGAATGGTAATGCTAAGTTTGTTGAAAATATCCACTCAATCAATTAAAATGGCAAATAGGAATTGAGACCCCCCCCCCAAAAAAAAAAATCTAACTGCTATTTAGGACAAAATTTGTTTTTAATGTTTATTTCCCAAGTTTTTTTTTTTTTTTTTAAAGTTTAAGACCTAAGATTTTTCCATTGGCCTGAAAGCAGTAAAAAATTGTCCATTAATCTCCCTTAGGCCAATAATAGAAAGGTCTCAGGGGAAAAATAGGAGCCAGAAATAAGATTGAAGGAGAAACAGTAAGGAAAAGCACATTAAATGACCAAATTCGATAGATAGGTTGTAAGCAGACTGGCCCATCGTCCTCCTACGTGTGTAGCCAAATTCTCAGATGTGTACACTTTTATATGTACTTCTTTTCATTGAATAAACATAGCAGGAAAAGAAATATGATTTTATCTCTATGGATTGCCTCAAGTCAGGGTTTCTCTGCTGCTGCTACTGCTAAGTCGCTTCAGTCATGTCCGACTCTATGCCATCCCATAGACGGCAGCCCACCAGGCTCCCCCCTCCCTGGGATTCTCCAGGCAAGAACACTGGAGTGGGTAGGGTTTCTCTGCTTTGGCATTAATGACATTTGGGGCTGGAGAGCATCTATATGAAGGGGTGAGACTGTCCTATGCATGGCAGGCTGTTTGCAGCATCCCTGGCCTCTACCTACTGGATGCCAGTAGCCCTCCCAGGTGTGACAATCAAAAATATCTCTAGACAATGTCAAAAGTCCCTTGGGAGGAAAAATATCCCTAATTGAGAGCTACAGCTTTAAGTCTACTGGGGGAAAATGAAGTATGAAGAAGCAGAAAAAAAAAATAGTATCACTGGGTGGTAATTTCCATGTTTGTAAAATAAGAAAGAACATGAAAGTTGCTCAGTCATGTCCAACTGTTTGTGACCCCATGGACCATACAGTCCATTGAATTCTCCAGGCCAGAATAGTGGTGTGAGTAGCCTTTCCCTTCTCCAGGGGATCTTCCCAACCCAGGGATCGAACTCAGATCTCCCACGTTGCAGGTGGATTCTTTACCAACTGAGCCACCAGGTTGTAAAGGTTGTAAAAGATGTCAGTAACTGCATTTAGTTACAAGGCTGGAAGGGTTTCCCAGGTGGCACAGTAGTAAAGAACCCACCTGCCACTCCAGGAGACGCAAGAGATGTGGGTTTGATCCCTGGGTCGGGAAGATCTCCTAGAGAAGGAAATAGCTACCACTCCAGTATTCTTGCCTGGAAGATTCCATGGACAAAGGAGCCTGGCCAGCTACAGTCCATGGGGTCGCAAAAGATCGGACACAACTGGATACACACGTGACTAAACTATAAGTTATATGTGGTGAAAATGCTATAAAATGGAGTTTCGAGTGGGAATGGTGCTAGAGCTTATTTTGTCCAACTTCTTGTACCAGGAAGGAAAACTAAGACACAGAGTTTTTTGTCTAAAGAACACACCAGTGCAATATAAACATAGGTGGTTACAATTCATTACCATGTGGCATCCACCTGGAAAAACAAAAACACAGAGCCAACCTGCATGAACCCCTGAGGTAGCATAGTGTGAGCCTCAAACCAAACAATGACTTCAGTGGATTGAAACACATCAACACCTTTTTAAATCAAAGATTCCTAATGATGTTTTTAAAAACTCACTGGTCACTTTGGCAGTTGCTTCTTAATTTGAATATTGACACATAAAAGAAAAGACCCAATCTCTTAGTTTGCTTTTCCTGAACCAACTTTATTTTATGATAAATAAACAAATGGTTGATGAAGGACTTTAGCTAATAATTACCAAAAGAATAACAATCAGAAAAAAAATCACAAGTTTGTGACCTCAAAAGAAATAACAGATCCAAGGAATGATCTTCAAAGGATACTAAAATTATTAGGTAAAACGGTTGATGAGCTCAAGTGTCCACTGATGGGTGAATAAAAACAAAATATGATGTTTACACACAGCATAGAAACAGTGATATTATTAAACCTTAAAATGAAGGAAATTCTGACACGTGCTACAACATGAATGAACCTTGAGGACATTATGCTAAGTGAAATTAGCTAATGACAAAAAAAGGCAAATACTGTATGATTTGTCTTATGTGAGGTACCTAGAGGAGTCGAATTAATAGAAATAGAAAATAGATGGATGGTTGCCAGGAGTTGGGTAAGGGGAAAACAGAGGGTTATTGTTTAAAGGGTACAGAGTTTGGGTTTTACATGATGAAAAGGTTTTGGAGATTGGCTACACAACAATATGAATATCCTTAATTTGAGTGAACTGTATATTTGTAAATGGTTAAGATGGTAATGCTATATATGTATCAGATCAGATCAGTCGCTCAGTCCTGTCCGACTCTTTGCGACCCCATGAATCGCAGCACGCCAGGACTCCCTGTCCATCACCAACTCCCGGAGTTCACCCAGACTCATGTCCATCGAGTCAGTGATGCCATCCAGCCATCTCATCCTCTGTCGTCCCCTTCTCCTCCTGCCCCCAATCCCTCCCAGCATCAGAGTCTTTTCCAATGAGTCAACTCTTTGCATGAGGTGGCCAAAGTACTGGAGTTTCAGCTTTAGCATCATTCCTTCCAAAGAAATCCCAGGGCTGATCTCCTTCAGAATGGACTGGTTGGATCTCCTTGCAGTCCAAGGGACTCTCAAGAGTCTTCTCCAACACCACAGTTCAAAAGCATTAATTCTTCGGCGCTCAGCCTTGTTCACAGTCCAACTCTCACATCCATACATGACCACAGGAAAAACCATAGCCTTGACTAGATGAACCTTTGTTGGCAAAGTAATATCTCTGCTTTTGAATATGCTATCTAGGTTGGTCATAACTTTCCTTTCAAGGAGTAAGCGTCTTTTAATTTCATGGCTGCAGTCACCATCTGTAGTGATTTTGGAGCCCAGAAAAATAAAGTTTGACACTGTTTCCACTGTTTCCCCCTCTATTTCCCACGAAGTGTTGGGACCGGATGCCATGATCTTCGTTTTCTGAATGTTGAGCTTTAAGCCAACTTTTTCACTCTCCACTTTCACTTTCATCAAGAGGCTTTTTAGTTCCTCTTCATTTTCTGCCATAAGGGTGGTGTCATCTGCATATCTGAGGTTATTGATATTTCTCCCTGCAATCTTGATTCCAACTTGTGCTTCTCCCAGCCCAGCATTTCTCATGATGTACTCTGCATATAAGTTAAATAAACAGGGTGACAATATACAGTCTTGACGAACTCCTTTTCCTATTTGGAACCAGTCTGTTGTTCCACGTCCAGTTCTAACTGTTGCTTCCTGACCAATAATTAAAAATAAAAATTTTTTAATTATTGGGGAAAGAAAAACTGATGGGAACTTTGTAATGGCTGGGTCAGTCTTTTAACCCAGCACCAACCTTTCAATCCTGATATTGTTAAAAACGGGATGCCCAGGCACTTCCCTCATCCAGCGGTTAAGACTTCACCTTTCAATGCAGAAAGAGCACAGGTTCAATCCCTGGTTGAGGAGCTAAGATTCCACATTCCTCCTGGCCAAAAAAAAACAAAACACAAAACAGAAGCAACATTGCAACAAATTCAATAAAGACTGGTCCACACCAGTTAGTAAAAATGGTCCACACTGAAAAATTATAAAAAAAAAAAAAAATAATGGGATGACCAAATGTGTGCTCATGGTGTGATGCAGGAAGGATCACACAGCACCACCTAAGAAGGTGTCTGTCTGGACTTTGATCTAATCAGACTTCTAGATCTAACTATTAGTTAACAGGAAACAAGGGGAAAAGAAGAACAAGTTAACTGAAACCAAGAGGAAGCGATCAGCCAAATCCAGGGTGTGAATGTTCTACAGAACAAAGGAACCAGTTTCTCCAACACATCAGTGGCTGGGGGACAAAAAGGTCAGGGACAGGGAGTTGCTGTTATAGATTAAAAGACATTTCAGAGACAAAACAACCAAACGTAACATGTGGATCCTGTCTGAATCCTGACTCTAACCAAGAGTTAAAAAGATATCTCTGAGAGAATCAAGGAAATATGAGCATGGACAGAATACTGGATGGTATTCAGGAATGATTACATTTTTAGCTGTGATACTGTTGAAGTGTGGATAATACAAAAGGAAAAAATCCCTCCTTTCTGTTAGGCAGCCTTTATGGGTGATCAGTCCTGAATATTCATTGAAAGGACTGTTGCTGAAGCTGAAGCTCCAATACTTTGGCCACCTGATGCAAAGAGTTGACTCAGAAAAGACCCTGATGCTGGGAAAGACTGAAGGCAGGAGGAGAAGGAGGCAGCAGAAGATGAGATGGTTAGCTAGCATCATGGACTCAATGAACATGAATTTGAGCAAACTCTGGGAGATAGTGGAGGACAAAGGAGCCAGTTCACAGGCAAAGAAGCCTGGTGTGTCACAAAGAGTCAGACACAACTTAGCAACTGAAAAACAACAAATAGGTGAAATGACACAACTTGTTTTAATCTAGAAAAAGATTTTAAATGATGTACAACACAATTCATCTCAAACAGACTCAATACTTTGTACATTCTAGAAGGTGATTGGAAAAAAAAAACTTGTTCGATAGGAGGCTACAGGAGAGTTGCATGGAAGAGGTTGAACCTGAAATGGTTCTTACCTTTTGGGAAAAAAAAAAAAAAAAAACAATCAAAAAGGAAGAAAATATAAATTAAAGAAGATTGGGAAAATGTTGAAGCTGGATAATGAATCCATGAAGTTAATCGCACTCTTCTTTAGTTTTGTATGTATTTCCAAAATCCCATTATAAAAAATAATTTTTATGATCCTTTGTATTTCTGTGTTGTCTGTTGTGATCTCTCCATTTTCATTTCTAATTTTATTGATTTGATTTTTCTCTGTTTGTTTCTTGATGAGTCTGGCTAATGGTTTGTCAATTTTATTTATCTTCTCAAAGAACCAGCTTTTGGCTTTGTTGATTTTTGCTACGGTCTCTTTTGTTTCTTTTGCATTTATTTCTGCCCTAATTTTTAAGACTACTATCAGCAATTATATGCTAATAAAATGGAAAACTTGGAAGAAATGGACAATTTCTTAGAAAAGTACAACTTTCCAAAACTGAACTAGGAAGAAATAGAAAATCTTAACAGACCCATCACAAGCATGAGAATTGAAACTGTAATCAGAAATCTTCCAGCAAACAAAAGCCCAGGTCCAGATGGCTTCACAGCTGAATTCTACCAAAAATCTAGAGAAGAGTTAACACCTATCCTACACAAACTCTTCCAGAAAATTGCAGAGGAAGGTAAACTTCCAAACTCATTCTATGAGGCCACCATCACCCTAATACCAAAACCTGACAAAGATCCCACAAAAAAAGAAAACTACAGGCCAATATCACTGATGAACATAGATGCAAAAATCCTTAACAAAATTCTAGCAATCAGAATCCAACAACACATTAAAAAGATCATACACCATGACCAAGTGGGCTTTATCCCAGGGATGCAAGGATTCTTCAATAATCTGCAAGTCAATCAATGTAATACACCATATTAACAAATTGAAAAATAAAAGCCATATGATTATCTCAGTAGATGCAGAGAAAGCCTTTGACAAAATTCAACATTCATTTATGATAAAAAACTCTCCAGAAAGCAGGAATAGAAGGAATATACCTCAACATAATAAAAGCTATATATGACAAACCCACAGCAAACATTATCCTCAATGGTGAAAAATTGAAAGCATTTCCCCTAAAGTCAGGAACAAGACAAGGGTGCCCACTTTCACCACTACTATTCAACATAGTTTTGGAAGTTTTGGCCACAGCAATCAGAGCAGAAAAAGAAATAAAAGGAATCCAGATTGGAAAAGAAGAAGTAAAACTCTCACTGTTTGCAGATGGCATGATCCTCTACATAGAAAACCCTAAAGACTTCACCAGAAAATTACTAGAGCTAATCAATGACTATAGTAAAGTTGCAGGATATAAAATCAACACACAGAAATCCCTTGCATTCCTATACACTAATAATGAGAAAATACAAAGAGAAATAAGGAAACAATTCCATTCACAATTCCAACAAAAAGAAACTTAGGAATATATCTACCTAAAGAAACAAAAGACCTATATATAGAAAACTATAAAACACTGGTGAAAGAAATCAAAGAGGACACTAACAGATGGAGAAATATACCATGTTCATGGATCTGAAGAATCAATATAGTGAAAATGAGTATACTCCCCAAAGCAATCTATAGATTCAATGCAATCCCTATCAAGCTACCAAGAGTATTTTTCACAGATCTAGAACAAATAATTTCACAATTTGTATGGAAATACAAAAAACCTCGAATAGCCAAAGCTATCTTGAGAAAGAAGAATGGAACTGGAGGAATCAACCTGCCTGACTTCAGGCTCTACTACAAAGCCACAGTCATCAAGACAGTATGGTACTGGCACAAAGACAGAAATATAGATCAATGGAACAAAATAGAAAGACCAGAGATAAATCCACGCACCTACGGACACCTTATCTTTGACAAAGGAGGCAAGAATATACAATGGATTAAAGACAATCTCTTTAACAAGTGGTGCTGGGAAATCTGGTCAACCACTTGTAAAAGAATGAAACTAGAACACTTTCTAACACCATACACAAAAATAAACTCAAAATGGATTCAAGATCTAAACGTAAGACCAGAAACTATAAAACTCCTAGAGAAGAACATAGGCAAAATTCTCTCCAACATAAATCACAGCAGGATCCTCTATGACCCACCTCCCAGAATATTGGAAATAAAAGCAAAAATAAACAAATGGGACCTAATTAAACTTAAAAGCTTCTACACAACAAAGGAAACTACAAGCAAAGTGAAAAGACAGCCTTCAGAATGGGAGAAAATAATAGCAAATGAAGCAACTGACAAACAACTAATCTCAAAAATATACAAGCAACTCCTGCAGCTCAATTCCAGAAAAATAAATGACCCAATCAAAAAAATGGGCCAAAAAACTAAACAGACAATTCTCCAAAGAAGACATACAGATGGCTAACAAACACATGAAAAGATGCTCAACGTCACTCATTATCAGAGAAATGCAAATCAAAACCACTATGAGGTACCATTTCACACCAGTCAGAATGGCTGCAATCCAAAAGTCTACAAATAATAAATGCTGGAGAGGGTGTGAAGAAAAGGGAACCCTCTTACACTGTTGGTGGGAATGCAAACTAGTACAGCCACTATGGAGAACAGTGTGGAGATTTCTTAAAAAACTGGAAATAGAACTGCCATATGATCCAGCAATCCCACTGCTGGGCATACACACTGAGGAAACCAGAATTGAAAGAGACACGTGTACCCCAATGTTCATCGCAGCACTGTTTATAATAGCCAGGACATGGAAGCAACCTAGATGTCCATCAGCAGACAAATGGATAAGAAAGCTGTGGTACATATACACAATGGAGTATTACTCAGCCATTAAAAAGACTACATTTGAATCAGTTCTAATGAGGTGGATGAAACTGGAGCCTATTATACATAGTGAAGTAAGCCAGAAAGAAAAACACCAATACAGTATAATAACTCATATATATGGAATTTAGAAAGATGGTAACGATAACCCTGTATGCGAGACAGCAAAAGAGACACAGATATATAGAACAGTCTTTTGGACTCTGTGGGAGAGGGCAAGGGTGGGATGATTTGGGAGAATGGCATTGAAACATGTATATTATCATATGTGAAATGAATCGCCAGTACAGGTTCGATGCATGAGACAGGATGCTCAGGGCTGGTGCACTGGATTGACCCAGAGGGATGGTATGGGGAGGGAGGTGGGAGCGGGGTTCAGGATGGGGAACACGTGTATACCCGTGGAGGATTCATGTCGATGTATGGCAAAACCAATACAATATTGTAAAGTAATTAGCCTCCAATTAAAATAAATAAATTTATATTAAAAACAAACAAATAAATAAAATATTAACTGTTGGGGAAAAAACCACAATTTTTATATAGGCAATCTCAAAGGAACAGACAGACACACAAAACAAACAGAGTAAGCTCCAACCAAAGCAGAAGAAAATGAAGAAGCCACGGCTTCCTGAGAAAAAAATCCCTCTACCAATTTGAGGGGTTAATAAGTGCAGGAGGGAGTGACCACCAGCCCCTTCCCTACTGGTAGTGGCTAAGACTTCATGGCTTCATGGCATGGTCAGGAAACTAGGTCCGACATGATACAACAAAAACCCAGAGGAGTTAAAGAAATAAATAAAAATAAAATATCTTAAAAAAAAAATAAGTGCAGGAAATAAGAGATTAAGCTTGGGGCCTTTGCAAAGTGAGTTAGCCAAGTCTATGATTCCCAATATTAAGTTGGCACCCTCAAAGATGCTTTACACCTGGGCAAGAGGAAAGCTTAAAAAAATTTTTTTCCTGAACTTTCAGAAAAGGGAGCCCATGAAAATCTGTCATTTTCAATGTGGCTCTGGAAGGGAAAATTAATAATGGCCACAATAATAATGGGCTTCCCTGGCAACTCAGTGGCAAAGAATCTGTCTGCCAAGGTAGGAGAGGAGGGTTCAATCCCTGGGTTGGGAAGATCACCCAGAGAAAGAAATGGCAACTCATTCCAGTATTTTTTTTTTTCTTTCTTTTTTTAATTTTTTATTTTATTTTTAAACTTTATAAATTGTATTTGTTTTGCCAAATATCAAAATGAATCCACCACAGGTATACATGTGTTCCTCATCCTGAACCCTCCTCCTTCCTCCCTCCCCATACCATCCCTCTGGGTCATCCCAGTGCACTAGCCCCAAGCATCCAACCTGGACTGGCAACTCGTTTCACAGATGATATTAAACATGTTTCAATGCCATTCTCCCAAATCTTCCCACCCTCTCCCTCTGCAACAGAGTCCATAAGACTGTTTTATACATCAGTGTCTCTTTTGCTGTCTCGTAGACAGGGTTATTGTTAGCATCTTTCTAAATTCCATATATATGCGTTAGTATATTGTATTGGTGTTTTTCTTTCTGGCTTACTTCACTATGTATAATAGGCTCCAGTTTCATCCACCTCATTAGAACTGATTCAAATGTAGTCTTTTTAATGGCTGAGTAATACTCCATTGTGTATATGTACCACAGCTGTCTTATCCATTCATCTGCTGATGGACATCTAGGTTGCTTCCATGTCCTGGCTATTATAAACAGTGCTGCAGTGAACATTGGGGTACACGTGTCTCTTTCAATTCTGGTTTCCTCAGTGTGTATGCCCAGCAGTGGGATTGCTGGATCATAAGGCAGTTCTATTTCCAGTTTTTAAAGGAATCTCCACACTGTTCTCCATAGTGGCTGTACTAGTTTGCATTCCCACCAACAGTGTAAGAGGGTTCCCTTTTCTCCACACCCTCTCCAGAATTTATTGCTTGTAGACTTTTGGATGGCAGCCATTCTGACTGGTGTGAAATGGTACCTCATAGTGGTTTTGATTTGCATTTCTCTGATAATGAGTGACGTTGAGCATCTTTTCATGTGTTTGTTAGCCATCTGTATGTCTTCTTTGGAGAAATGTCTATTTAGTTCTTTGGCCCATTTTTTGATTGGGTCATTTTTTTTTTCTGGAGTTGAGCTGTAGGAGTTGCTTGTATATTTTTGAGAATAGTTGTTTGTCAGTTGCTTCATTTGCTATTATTTTCTCCCATTCTGAAGGCTGTCTTTTCACCTTGCTAATAGTTTCCTTTGATGTGCAGAAGCTTTTAAGTTTAATTAGGTCCCATTTGTTTATTTTTGCTTTTATTTCCAATATTCTGGGAGGTGGGTCATAGAGGATCCTGCTGTGATGTATGTCAGAGAGTGTTTTGCCTATGTTTTGCCTAAAACTCCTCTAGGAGTTTTATAGCTTCTGGTCTTACGTTTAGATCTTGAATCCATTTTGAGTTTATTTTTGTGTATGGTGTTAGAAAGTGTTCTAGTTTCATTCTTTTACAAGTGGTTGACCAGATTTCCCAGCACCACTTGTTAAAGAGATTGTCTTTAATCCATTGTATATTCTTGCCTCCTTTGTCAAAGATAAGGTGTCCGTAGGTGCATGGATTTATCTCTGGTCTTTCTATTTTGTTCCATTGATCTATATTTCTGTCTTTGTGCCAGTACCATACTGTCTTGATGACTGTGGCTTTGTAGTAGAGCCTGAAGTCAGGTAGGTTGATTCCTCCAGTTCCATTCTTCTTTCTCAAGATAGCTTTGGCTATTTGAGGTTTTTGTATTTCCATACAAATTGTGAAATTATTTGTTCTAGCTCTGTGAAGAATACCGTTGGTAGCTTGATAGGGATTGCATTGAATCTATAAATTGCTTTGGGTAGTATACTCATTTTTACTATATTGATTCTTCAGATCCATGAACATGGTATATTTCTCCATCTATTAGTGTCCTCTTTGATTTCTTTCACCAGTGTTTTATAGTTTTCTATGTATAGGTCTTTAGTTTCTCTAGGTAAATATACTCCTAAGTATTTTATTCTTTGTGTTGCAATGGTGAATGGAATTGTTTTCTTAATTTCTCTTTCTGTTTTCTCATTATTAGTGTATAGGAATGCAAGGGATTTCTGTGTGTTGATTTTATATCCTGCAACTTTACTATAGTCATTGATTAGCTCTAGTAATTTTCTGGTGGAGTCTTTAGGGTTTTCTATGTAGAGGATCATGCCATCTGCAAATAGTGAGAGTTTTACTTCTTCTTTTCCAATCTGGATTCCTTTTATTTCTTTTTCTGCTCTGATTGCTGTGGCCAAAACTTCCAAAACTATGTTGAATAGTAATGGTGAAAGTGGGCACCTTGTCTTGTTCCTGACTTTAGAGGGAATGCTTTCAATTTTTCACCATTGAGGATAATGTTTGCTGTGGGTTTGTCATATATAGCTTTTATTATGTTGAGGTATATTCCTTCTATTCCTGCTTTCTGGAGAGTTTTTATCATAAATGAATGTTGAATTTTGTCAAAGGCTTTCTCTGCATCTATTGAGATAATCATATGGCTTTTATTTTTCAATTTGTTAATGTGGTGTATTACATTGATTGATTTGCGGATATTGAAGAATCCTTGCATCCCTGGGATAAAGCCCACTTGGTCATGGTGTATGATCTTTTTAATGTGTTGTTGGATTCTGATTGCTAGAATTTTGTTAAGGATTTTTGCATCTATATTCATCAGTGATATTGGCCTGTAGTTTTCTTTTTTTGTGGGATCTTTGTCAGGTTTTGGTATTAGGGTGATGGTGGCCTCATAGATCATTCCAGTATTCTTGCCTGGGAAATCCCATGGACAGAGGAGCCTGGTGGGCTACAGTCCACGGGGTCACAAAAGATACAGACACGACTTAGTTACTAAACAACAACAAAACATTAATAATGATGATTATCACCCTGAGGATTTGTAACCATATGGGTCTGGGGCTCAAGTTCATACTCATTGTATTTAGCGGGAAAACTCCAAGTTGAGGAAATAAATATCAGTGGTCACAGGTTATTAGCATCCCCTGCATTCAGTTGAACAACAAAAGTCTTCCTAGAGGAAAGTGACCAAGAATCAGACCCCACAGGATTCCCACAGATTCAGTTCAGTTCAGTTCAGTCACTCAGTCATGTCCGATTCTTTGTGACCCCATGAATCGCAGCATGCCAGGCCTCCCTGTCCATCGCCAACTCCCAGAGTTCACTCAGACTCACGTCCATCGAGTCAGTGATGCCATCCAGCCATCTCATCCTCTGTCGTCCCCTTCTCCTTCTGCCCCCAATCCCTCCCAGCATCAGAGTCTTTTCCAATGAGTCAACTCTTCGCATGAGATGGCCAAGGTACTGGAGTTTCAGCTTTAGCATCATTCCTTCCAAAGAAATCCCAGGGCTGATCTCCTTCAGAATGAACTGGTTGGATCTCCTTGCAGTCCAAGGGACTCTCAAGAGTCTTCTCCAATACCACAGTTCAAAGGCATCAATTCTTCGGTGCTCAGCCTTCTTCAAAGTCCAACTCTCACATCCATACATGACCACAGGAAAAACCATAGCCTTGACTAGATGAACCTTTGTTGGCAAAGTAATATCTCTGCTTTTGAATATGCTATCTAGGTTGGTCATAACTTTCCTTCCAAGGTGTAAGTGTCTTTTAATTTCATGGCTGCAGACACCATCTGTAGTGATTTTGGAGCCCAGAAAAATAAAGTTTGACACTGTTTCCCCATCTATTTCCCATGAAGTGATGGGACCGGATGCCATAATCTTCGTTTTCTGAATGTTGAGCTTTAAGCCAACTTTTTCACTCTCCACTTTCACTTTCATCAAGAGGCTTTTTAGTTCCTCTTCACTTTCTGCCATAAGGGTGGTGTCATCTGCATATCTGAGGTTATTGATATTTTTCCCTGCAATCTTGATTCCAGCTTGTGTTTCTTCCAGTCCAGCGTTTCTCATGATGTACTCTGCATATAAGTTAAATTCTATCAAAAATGAAATTACAATCAAATTACTAAACATCTGAGAAACAGTAAAAGCTAGAGTAAGCAGAAACAACAAACAAGAGATTGAGACACTCCCCACCTCCACCCAAGGATTTCAAATGTTAGAATTATCAGAAAACAGATTCTACAATCACTATGTATTCAGTACTTTTTTAGAAGAAAGTTGTTTTTTAATGAGTAAGGAATGAGATTATAAAAAACGGCCAGGCGTTTGACTTCAGGACTTTGCGGAAGCACAGGAGAGCTATTTGACCCCCTGTAATTTTGGCACTTCTGTTCTGGTGGGAAAAACAGGTTTATGGAGTCAAATTATTCTGGGGATAAACATTCAAGTGCTTCCAGAAGCCAAAGAGGAAATGTGAGCAGGGTATTGGGCAGAGAGAACACAGGCTCTAGCTAATGAAGGCAGCCTCTCCTCAGCTCCAGTAGATTGTTGATCTATATGCAAGAAGAGAGCCTAGGTACTGCCAGATGTTCCTGTTTTCTCCAAAAAAGCAAAACACAGATGTTAATGATCTGAACATGTTGGCCACTGCAGTAGACATCTGAAAGTTTTGTTACCTAATAACAATTCACCTCTCTTCTAAAATATTATGGTGTTATGATCCTTCTTTAGGGACCTACTTTCTCCAAGTCTCCATCCAATCTCTTGGAGATGGTATTGATTCCACCTCTGGCAACATGGATGGGCATGCGATTCAAACTCAGCCAGTCAGAGCACAGCAGTCTCCTAGGCCACAATAATTGGCTCAGGAATGGGCTTATGACCCACCTGGAGAAAATGAGAAGCAGTGAGGCCTTTGGGATAACCTTAGGAAAAGAGACTCATCTTTCCCCAAGGAATTCAAAGCTGAGAAGATGGAAGGGCTGGAGCTATGGCAGCCTTTCTGTGACTATTATACAGAAATTCTGTCTAAGGTTGGATCTACATGGCTAAAAGCATTCTTGAGAACTAGAGAGAGGCAGAGACCAAATGGTGAAATCATTTAGGCTTGAACCCAGAAGTTCCTTCTGGACTTTTCATTTATGGTAAACAGTGAATTTGCTTTCAAGTTGAAGCCAATTTGAATTGGTTTCTCTGTCACTCCACAGAAAAAGACGTATCCCTTCAGCAACCAATTAAAAGTTGTTGTTTTTTGGTTTGTTTTTAACGTGCTGGAAAAGCCAAACAAATACATCCGAGGGCTGATCTTCAGTTTGCAGTCTCAGCACTTGGCCACCCCCTCCTTCTGTACTTAGCTTCTCTTACTAGTCACCTTCTAGCCTCCATTCCTGCTGCCCCTTCCTTGTACCATACTCTTCTTTCCCTCCTCTACCTCCTGAATCCCACTCATCCTTCAGAACTCAGGTCAGGGCTTCCCTGGTGGTCCAGTGGTTAAGAATCCGCCTGCCAGTGCAGGGGACATGGGTTCAGTCCCTGGTCTGAGAAGATTCTACATGCCAGGCAACTAAGTCAGTGTGCCACAAGTACTGAAGCCCGAGCACCTAGAGCCCACGCCTCACAACAAGAGAAGCCACTGCAATGAGAAGCCTGCACACCAGAACTAAAGAAAGCCTTCACACCTCAACGAAGACCCAGTGCAGCCAAAAAAAAAGCACCTCAGGTCAAATCTTCCTTTTTTCCTAGAGCCTGTCCTGACACCCCACCCCATCCCCAAACCCCACCCCCCTAAATGCCTCCCCCTCCATCCGCAGGTCCCTCTGACCCCCTGATGAGCACTTAGCCCTTCTGATCTGAATCACCCAGCAACATTCCTGTCTCCCCTGCTTCTTGACTGTGATCCAAATTTAGACCCAGAGTAGAAGGGATGATCTTTGAGGCTTAAATTTCATAAAACAATCAGTTCTTAGGAAAAGTCAGAAAACACGGTGAAAGATGAGGATTTGCATGAGGGATTAGAAAGAAAAGAACAATTGTTCTGGGCAAAAGAGAGTGTCTGTGTGGAGTGCTGTGAGGAAGGAGGAAAAATTGGACATATTTAGACCAAATGAAATGATTCAGAGGAAACCTGAGAAGAAAAGTCTAGAGCGGCATAAAGTTGATCTGCCTGGAAAGAAAGATAAAAAGTGTGTGACGGGAATGACCCAAAACAACGACAAAATGCTCAAAATCGGTGCACTGTTCACATGAGAAAATGCAGACAGCACCAAGACCCTGAGAAACCTCTAGAAAACAAGAGTGAAGGTGACGGGGGATGAGGTCATCTCAAACCAGATAAACGGGGAGGCTTTCTGTTGGTTGAGAGGCTTTCTCAAAAGGTAGGGCTCGTGTTGGCTTGCCACTGCCGGGAAGTCAGGGCACCGAGGCCTTCTGGAATTTTCTGTTCAACAAACAGACATCGGGAGGGCTCCAGAAGGCCAGGCAGTTGCCAGTCGTACCATAAAGAGCTACTATGGGTCAAAGGTCAAAGCAAGCAGGGTGTCTGTCAGTTTACGAGTTGCCCCAGGCAAGCATTGTCTTGCTTCTCACGTTTAAGGACCATGGGGCCTCTTACATAGTTCCCGTGCCTCCTGCCCGGGGACCAATCCTTTCTTCCTGTGATGAAATACCTAAGCTGAACAGCAACCAATCGCAGCAGCTCTTAACCTGTGTTGGGGAGAAATCTGGTTAAGGCTCTGGGCCCTCTTCCCAGAAAAATGCACACAGGCTCAGACACATCAAAGTTAACTCCCCATTTAAGCAGCTTATACCCTCCCCCAGGCCTGGCTCTTGAACAACAGCTCCAAACTTACTCACTTAATCAAGAAAGTATTTATTGAGTGCCAACTACACGCCAGGTATTGCTCCAGGCACCAGGGACACAGGGATCCTCGCCTCATGGAGAGGACCCTTCAGTTTATTTTTGAGCCCTTAGATGATCAGAAAGTCTGGAGAAGTAGACAGGGCATTCAGTGATTCTAACATGGGGCCAGGATCAGGACCTGCCAACCCAAGGAGCCCCAGGTCAAAAGCCCTTTCTGTACGAAGAGCGAGGAGGAGTGTATTTAAAGCATGTACTCTAACTGGGAAGCTCAGAGCCTCCTGAGGGAGCACAGAGGGTACCAGCACTTTGCAAAAATGTTTGGCAGAATCGTGTAAAGTTGGACGTATGCTTGACCTAGAAATTCTACTCCCAAACATATATACCCAAGAGACATGTGCACACCAAAAGATATACCCAGGGACTTCCCTGGTGGTCCAGGGATAAAGAATCTGACTTCCAAGGGAGGAGACACAGATTTGATCCCCGGTTATGGAACTAAGATTCTACATGCCACAGGGCAACTAAGTCCATACTCTGCAACTAGAGAAACCTTCACGATGCAACAAAGACCCAGCACAGCCTAAATAAATAAATAGTTTTTCTTTAAAGCATATAAAACAGCCCCCAAATATCCCTGGTGTTCACATCTCTGTGTAATCCCTTCCCCTTGAGTGTGGGCAGGACCATATCGTACCTTTAATCAATAGATGCTGCAAAGGTGACGGGGATGTCATTTCTGTGATTGTGTTACATAAGATTGTAACTTCCACCTTGCCAGGAGACTCTCTGGATGGACTCTCATTTTCTTTGATGAAGCAAGCCACCTTACAGAGAAACCTACGTGGCAAGAAACAGCACAGGATCTCTGACTAACAGCCGGAGGCGAGGCTCTCAAACTAATAACTCTCAGGGAACTGAATCCTGCCAACCATCGCGTGAACTGGAAAGTGGATCCTTTTCCATCTGAGCCTCAGATGAGACCCCAGCCCTGGCGACCTCTCTGATTGCAACCTGGGAGAGACCCTGAGCAGGGGACCCAGAGAAGCAGTGCCTGGATTCCTGACCCATAGAAACTACGACATGGTGAGTAGGCATTGTTTTGAGCCACTCAGTTTGCCATAATTTGTTGTGCGGAAATAGATAAACTACTAGAGTATAATGTGGCTTCCCCAATCTGCCCGCAATGCAGGAGCCACAGGAGACATGGGTTTAATCCCTGGGTCGGGAAGATTCCCTGGAGGACGGCACAGCAACCCACTCCAGTATTCTTGCCTGGAGGATCCCTAGACAGAGGAGCCTGGCAGGCTTCAGTCCATAGGGTCACAAATAGCCAGACACGACTGAAGTGACTTAGCATGCATGCAGGGTGTAATGCAATGCAGTCATGAGAATGAATGAATCACAGCTATGTCACACAACATGGTTGAATCTCACACTGTTGAGTGAAAGAAGCCAGGCAGCAAATGGAATCTGTATGATCCATTTACATGAAGTTCAAAAAGAAGCAGAACTAATCTATGATATTGGAAGTCAACTAGTGGGAAGGAGATGACCAGAAGGGAGCACAGGGAGACTTCTCAGGAGGGTGGAGATGTTCTGCTTCTTGATTTGAGTTCCGGTTAGGGTGGGTGCATACATTTTGTGAAAATTCTTCAAGTATATACTTATGATTTGTGCACTTTTCAAGATGTATATTATTTTTAAAAAAAGAAAACAAACAAGTTTAAAAAAAAGAGAGTATGCGGAGTCAAACAGCCAGGGTTCAAATCCTGGACCCATCATTTACAAAATTTGTAACTGGGCAAATTATTTGACTTCTCTATGCCCACTTCTGTAAAATGAGTTGGGCAAAAAATTAAATAAAACAGTGCATGGTTAGTGGCTGGTACCTAACAAGCCTCAATAAATCTTAGCTAGTCATGTTATCCTCATTCATAATGGTTCATTGTTAATCTCAAAAAAAAAAGTGGAGGTTTGTTTGCCCAGATGCCTGAAAGTCAAATTTATGGAGCTGTCCTGCAGGTATCACCCCACAGAGACCGGCTGGGTTCTCATAATCCCTCTAGCAGTGCTCAGGGGAGGAGCTCAGCCTGCCTCTGACACCCACACCCAGAAAGATCCCTGGGCAACAAGCAAGATGATACGGAACTGTTCAGAGGTCAAGTTTGCTCTGGGTTGGGACTGAGACAATGCAAATCAAAGTTCTTCCCAGGGGACAGAACTTGTGCCCAGGCTTGGGACTGGGCTGTCCTCCCATATCATCAAGAAAACAACAGAAAACAAACAAACAAAAACAGGCAATAATGCAATCTGTTGTATCGGGCATAGCTCAGGACTTCACACACATTAACCTGTTGGCTCTTTACAGTCAGTGCTGTTATTAATCTCCACTTTACAGGTGACAGAAGTGAGACAAAGACAGAATAAAACACACAAAATCCGGCCCATCATAGATGGGATCAGCATACTTCATCTGCAGTTTTCAAACAGAAGAGACAGACTGTCTCCCCTGGCGAAACTTTGATTTGCAAGAGAAATGAATGTCTCAGACCAGCCTTGCTTCTGAGAAAAACAAAAAACAAGTGGGTGTTTTCTCATTTTCTGCCAGAAGCAGGGGGTTAGCACAGGTGCAGAGGGCCTCAGTTACTAGCTGTAGTTTTGTGGTATGAATTTATTTTTGTGAGTCTGTGAGTGTGTGTGTGTTTGTATAAACCTGCATTTCCTTAGCCCAGAAGGTCAGGTTATTAACGGACTGTGGAGCCTCTAGTGGCTCTTTGCTCTTCCATCTGTCATCCTACTCAACAGCTTAGCTACTTCCTGCTTTTCATGCTCCCTCTCTCTCTCTTCCTTTCCCCTGTTCCAGCTCTTTCCCTGGCTCTCTCTCACCCCTTAAAGGCTGGGCAACCTCCTTGCCTCTCCCAGCGTTCATTTCGTGTAGGAATGCAGGGGGCAAACAGGCAAGTCTGGGGCAGGGGCACAGCTGGTATGCTCTCCTCAGTCAAGGACACTCCAGGGGACTTCCCTCGTGGCGCAGTGGATAGGAATCCACCTGCCAAGGCAGGGGACATGGGTTTGATCCCTGGTCCAGGAAGATTCCACATGCCACGGAACAGCTAAGCCTGGGCACCACAACCAAGGAAGCCTCCCTGCTTAGAGCCCACAAGCCACAACTACTGAAGCCCACGTGCCTTGAGACCATGCTCCACAATAAGAGAAGCCACCATAACGGAAGCCCATGAACCACAACGAATAGTAGCCTCTACTTGCTGCAACAAGAGAAAGTCCTCGCGCAGCAACAAAGATCCAGGGCACCCAAAAATAAATGAATAATAATAATAATAAGGGCCATCCAAGGAAATTAACTGGGGCAGAAGGAGATTTTATGGGGCAGAGGTCCTGCAGGAAGGAAGCCGGGTGGGTAGCAGGAGCACTCACTAACAAGCTCCAGGTGCTCCCTCCTAGCCTCAGTCCCCCTTCCATCAGCCTCAGGCAGTGCCCAGCCTTCAGGACAGACGGGAGCCCAGCCTGCTCAGGGCTGAGGGAAAACAGGTGGTGAGCATGGGTGTCCTGTGGTGGTGACAGCTGTCACCTGTAAGTCCCCAGGGAAATACCTTCCCGTCACAGTCATCTTGATTCAAATCCTACCAGATTTTCTGGCTGTGCCACTTTGGGCACATACCTCCATGTCTTTTGAGTCTTATTTCCCTGTTAAACTGGGAGTCATTGGATAAAAATAATACTCATCACGACATCTTTGAGTTCTTCTCTGCAGAGCTCACTGTTCTGGGTGTTTCACTCATGCCTACTGCACCAGGTAATGGTGAGGATTAAATGAGATGACCCAGGAGAAGGATTGAGACACTGCTCAGCAGGTGGAAATCCCTGAGTTAACATCACTTGCTCCAGTATCGTGAGGACAGCCAGGAACAACAGAGCTGGGTCCTAAACCCAGGCCCTTCAGACCCCAGGGTTTCGATGTTCATGGAGATACAGTTAAGCCTTGGTAGCCACCCGGAGCTCAGTAAGACTGATTGATTACAAGCATCAAGGAGCCCATATAAACTAGAAATCTCTAATTTTTTTTTTTCTTCAGGGTTTTTGATTTTGGTTTTTAGCTTGTTTTTTTGCCATGCTCTGTGGCTTGCGGGATCTTAGTTCCCCCACCAGACACTGAATCCAGGCCATGACAGTGAAAGCATCACGTCCCACCCACTGGACCACCAGGGAATTCCCCAAGGGCAGTATTTTTAATATCCCATCATTGCAAAGTACAACTCTCACTCATCCCAGGATATGCTGATATAAAGCCAGAAGTTAACTAGGGTGATTTATCCTCTGTTTTTGAAATTTAAATGGATGACAAGAAATTGGGTTCCAAGACTTTCCCATACCCTTTGAGATGTGGCCACTTGTGGGGAAGGGTGTCCAATCAAGATTTGGCATTTTCTGCTCCAGTGAGTCTGAATGTCAACTTTGTTCTGGCTTTAGTATTCCCTCACTGAGAGACGGACTAGGGGCAACATATGCTCTCCCAAGCCTATCAGGGGGCATGGGCTGCTCCAGCTTGAGGCCAGCCCGGGTGGGCTCCATAGGGTCCGGCTGGCCCTGAGCAACTCGTATTCTGTGCTCATGGTGATGACACTACAGACAAGCATGGAGATGGGAGTGGGGCTGGAGAGGGGTCCTGGCTGGAGAAGCCTAGGTCCTGGGTAAGGACAGTTCAGCTCCAGCAGCCCAAGAGGTAGCAGGAAAGACTGGGGCAGGTGGCAAAGGCTTCCCCTGCTCATTCATTCATTCAGGCACTGTTCTAGGCACTGGGGATTCAGCAGTGAACAAAACAGAAAAAAAAATCCCTGCCCTCGTGGAGCTTAAGTTGGGGTCGGGGGAGGAGATGGGAGTGGGGAGATAGACAATAAATAAGATAAATAAACTAAATAAATGGCATGCTAGGTGATACGTGGTAAGACAAAGGGAAGAGCAATACAGTGAGGTTTTTGTTTTGCTGTTCATGATGACTTTTTTGGAGGGGCCGAGCCACTGAGCTTAGTTCCCTGACCAGAGGCTGAACCTGAGCCCCGGCAGTGGAAGTGCTGTTTAGTTGTAAGTTATGTCGACTCTTTGCAACTCCATGGCCTCCTGCCAGGCTCCTCTGTCCGTGGGAGTTCCCAGGCAAGAAGACTGGAGTGGGTTGCCATTTCCTCCTCCAGGGGATCTTCCTGACCCAGGGATCAAACGATGTCTCTTAGGTCTCCTGCATTGGCAGGCGGGTTAAGTAAATGCAAAGGCCCAGAAGCAGGAATGTTCCTGGGGAGTTGAACCTGACCCTCCCTTTTCCTTTGAAGTTACCACTCAGGTCCTGGCCTTAGCGGTCACACCTCATACTTTCCTAGAGTCTTTCTGGTTGAAGGAAACTAGCGAAGACAGAACCTCCAGGCTGACTGAGGGCCTGGAAGAAATTTCTAGGGACAGGTTCTGGGAAGTATAAGTGAAAGTGTTAGTCATTCAGTCATGTCTGACTCTTTGGGACCCCATGGACTATAGCTTGCCAGGCTCCTCTGTCCATGGAATTTTCCAGGCAAGAATACTAGAGTGGGTTGTCATTCTCTTCTCTAGGGTATCTTCCCGACCCAGGGATAGAACCTGGGTCTCCTGCATTGCAGGGAGATTGTTTATTGTCTGAGCCACCAGGGAAGCCCAGGTCTCTGCAACACAACTGCAGGGCTGAATAAATCCTGGGGTTTTGCCATGCTTTTAACCAATGCACAAGGAATTGGCAATAATGCATCAAATTCATTCCTGGACTATGCTCCAGACCTGCTCAATCAGAATCTCTGTGGTCTGTGCCAGGGAATCTGCATTTCTAAGAGCCGCCTAGGCATGTGTGAGCATCTTTATTGTATATTCCATCCCACACCAATCTCTGTGATTTCTCTCTCTTTTATCTTCTAATTGACAAGGATGGAGTCTGCCATCTTTCATCTTTTTTGGATAAATGTTTTAAGTTTGTCTGGGGGCAACTTGTCAGTCATTTCCTGCCAGGGAAATGGGGCATTCTGTAGGTGGTCAGCAGGGCTGTTCTGTTTGCTCTCAGACAGAAGGGGTTGACCTGAAAAAGGTGATAGGAGATGGGATTGGCATGTCTTCTCCACACACTCCATCCATCCCCCACCCCCGAGCCAGTCCTAGGCCCGTGGATAGGTAGGTGGGGGGCTTCTTAAAGATCTGATCCGAGTCAACATTGGGGCCACAGGCTGACACTTGTAGGGACTCAGGTGATGTTTGTAGAAATAAAGAACAAATGAATGAATAGATGTCAGTTCTGACAGGGAAGGACAGAACAGTAGGATTGTGGGCTTGTAAATAACCTCTTTCTAGCAAACCCCGGGAGACAGTGAAGAACAGGGAAGCCTGGCGTGCTGCTGTCCATGGGGTCGCAAAGAGTCAGACACGACTGAGCGACTGAACAACAGTGGGAGAATTCTTTCAAAATTATTCCTTCCTCCCCACCCATCTCCCATCTCCACACCCACCCCCAGAAGTGATGGTCTCCCCCGCCCCGCCCCCACACACACACCTTATCCTATTCTTTTCTCCTCTGCAACAGAGAGAACTAGGTATTTGGCAGGGGCGGAGGGTACTAACCTCCAAACTTCTAGTTCAGCTCCATTACCCTCCCATGCCTGCCCACCCCCTCCCAACGCACCCAGCCTAGACCAAAGGATAATAGGGAGGATTCTAGAGTCTGCTCCTTCCCCGATGAAAAACTCTGGAGTACCTCTGTGACCACCGAGCCAACTTCCCCATCCATGAAATGGGGATAGACCGCGGATCCGGGAAGGCTCGCGGAGCTGCCACAGGCTGTAATTCGCCGGGTGCTCTCCGCGCACCGCCCCTCGCAGGCCACGCCCCTCACCCGCGCGGCCGGCCCGGGGGCGTTGCCATGGCGACGCGCGTACACAGGCCGGGAGGGCGCACGGGCTGCGGGCCGCCGGCTGGAGACTCCTCGGGAGCGCGGCCGAGCGGCCTCGCCCGGAGCGAGCCCGGCGCCTCCGGAGCGGGCCGGGCTCTTGGCGGAGGACGGGACGTGGGTTTCTTCCTCTGGCCAGGTGAGAGCAACACGTAAGGAGGCGGCGGACGGAAACCCGGGCCGGAAGAGGCCAGCCCTGCTAGGTCAAGGGCTTGCGGTAGGCTGGGGACCCGGCCCCACCCGAGGCTGAACTCTCTGATCCAGGCTCGGGTCGCCGGGAGCACCCTAGAGAAGCTATCCCAACACCAGCCGTTCCTTCCTAAATGCAGCCCCCCAACACCAGCCGTTCCTTCCTAAATGCAGCCCCCACCCCCACCCCGAGGTAGCCTGCGAGGAAACTTCGGGCCCCTGCTTGGCACCGGTTTCTGGATGTCCTGGGGTACCGCTGAAATTGAGAGGAACCCTTGTTTCCCCTGATTTATAGCCAATACCCACCCAATGGTCAGACACAGACCCACCCACCCACCCCTTACCTCACCTGTCTTTCTTTAAGGAACTTCGAGGCCCTTTATGGTCCTCAAAAGAAGTTTTGCTCCTGTAGCCCAATTCTGAGCCATCCAGAGTGGTCAGGGGAAATGCAGATTATTTTAGCTCTTTTGCTCTTTATGGTAGTGGGTGCTCCATGGCACTGAGTAAGAACGAATTCACAGAGCTAAACACATTCAAATTACTTTCTGCAGTGTTTTCAGACAAAGAAGTGATGCACGGGGCAAGATTAAGGTGGAGAAATCTTGTCCAGTCCAAAAGCTAGAGATAGAATTTAGGTTCTCCAAGAAGTTATCTAGGATAGATGCTGAAAGGAGAAATGAAAGGTAGTTACTGTCAGAGGTTCCTAGCCGCTGGCCACACTGGCTTGCTTGGAGGTGTCATTTGTATTTTCACTCAGTCAGCAAGTGTTGACCAAGCACCTGTATGTGCCAGTCTCTATCCTGGCACTGGAGATGGTGCCCTGCACAGAACAACTGCAAAGGGTGTGAGCTTTTACCCTGTTTGAAAGTTAGCCTGCCCACCTTATAGGTACTGGCAGAAGACAAGACTCCTAGGCCAGAAACTAAGGACTTGACTGCTCACAGCACAGCAGAAACAGCCAGAGCTGCATATGCACAGGGATTCCTGTTGCCCTGAACATGCCTCGGGGTGGTGAAGAACAGCCAAGGTGGCTGCTGGTGCGTGCGGTGAGTCTGTGTCCCAGATAAGAAACTCCAAACTTAGGAAACCTCAGTCTTTGAAAGGGGCTGCTAGCAAACCTGCCTGACTTTAGCCTCAGAAGGAGCTGTTGTCTTTATTATAATAAACAGCTTTATTCTCCAGCTGTTTGCCATTATAAGCATCCTTGGAAGGACAAAATCTTTCAATGGGTATGAGCACAAGAAACCCATGAATTGCTTCTTAACAAAATCAAGGGACTTCTCTGGCGGTCCAGTGGTTAAGATTCCACGCTTCCAATGCAGGGGGTGAGAGGGTTCAACCCCTGGTCCAGAAACTGAGACCTCACATGCCACACAGTATGGCCCAAAACCCAAGACAAAATCAACACAGTTCTGGTTTTCCAGGAATATACATCTTAGTGAATGAAAGAGAAACAGACAGCAAACACAACTAAATAAAGGAACAAGAAAAGGTCAGAGAATGATAAGTACGAGGAAGGAAACCCAGCAGGGGAAAACTAACAGGGGAATAACATGAACTGAGGGCGCCTTTAGCCACAGTGGTCACGAGGTTGCCCCAAAGTGGAGCGTCTGAGCAGAGAGAAGACATCGGCTTTGGGGTCGTCTCGGGTGACAGCTGAAAAACAAGTATATACATGACCCAAGTTTTAAGTTTTAAATTAGTGGCCTGTCCTGTGGTTTTCCTACAACAGAGACTTTTCTTGAAAGTTTACATTTTAGATTAATTGCTGGATAACATGGTGCTCTGCCAATGAAGATTAATAACTGAAGGCAGTAGAGCATGGTTGTTTGGAAAGAGGAAATGTCTTTCTCCTATGTTCATGACAGTGAACTTAATAAATTTTATTTCTCATTATATGGAAGCATCAGTATTAGTGGGACATCCACAGGCCTCAAAGTTTACAGATATAAACTATCCTGCTTATTTTTATTCCACTTATCCCCAGGTAGGATCTCATCTTTCTTTCAGCAGATAGAATGCTGGTTTTAAAGACTCTGTTGTTGCATGTCCCAAGCATAACAGATCGCGCAATTCCCCCACCCCACTCTGCCCCACCAGCAACACTGGAGATTTGTGCAGTGGTTATAGACTAAGGTCCAGAGTTGTCACACACTTACTATTGTGTGACCTTAACCTCTCTGAGTCACAGTTTCCTCATCTGTAAAGTGGGACAATACTGACACCTACCTTGCAGGGTTGTTCTGAGAATGAAAAGAGGCAGTGTCTGTAAAAGGTTAGCCCAGTGCCTCACACTTAGTAGGGGTTCACCCTCATCCTTAGTAGTGGATGAAATGATGGAGGTGTTGATGGAAAGCAGAGCCAGACCAGAGGCCCGTTACAGTCACACCCAGGTGACTTTTGTTTTCATTTGTTTGTTTTTTGTTTTGTTTTCAATAGTAGGTTTTTTCCTTTTTCTTTTTAAAAAATCTTTACTTATTTGGCTGCATCTGGTCTTAGTTGTGGCATGTGCGTTCTTTGAGCCTCATTGAGGAATACAGGATCTTGGACCACCATGGTAAGCCTCTAAATGACTTTTGTTTTTACCCACAGTACAACAGCTTCACACTTCAGTGACCTTTCAGGTACAAAGAGACTTTCTTTACAAGGTGTTAAGATGGAGGATGTCACCCTGTGTAGCTGGACATCTCTCAAATTGGAATTCAAATATTGTGTCATGTGAATTATCATCAACATCTTGGAACCTGCCAAAGGCAGGAATACTGAAGTGGGTTGCCATGCTCTCCTCCAGGGGATCTTCCCGCCCAGGGATCGAACCCAGGATCCCACATTGTAGGTGGATTCTTTACTGCCTGAGCAACCAGGGAGCAACCTATACAACCAAAACACATGTATAGGACTTACTTTGAACTTCGTTGAAATATAAAATGGATGGAAGGATACATGGGTAGATATGTGATAAAGTAAATATAGCAAAATGTCAATTGTGGAATCTGGGTGGTGGTTATATAGGAGTTCACTATCTACTTCTTTGAACTTTTCTGTGTGTTTCACATTTTCATAAATAAAACACCAGGAAAAGGTAGGTACAGAGTCCTGACTAAGCTATAATCTTAATACTTTGTCTTTGGAAATCATCCTGTTTTTCTACCTAAATATATAACAAAATACAGTGACTTGAAAGTATCATCTAATGCCCATTTCCTTGATGATTTACTCTCTGCACTTTAAGAAGCTCTTTAGAAGCTTGGGGTTCCTTGATTCAAAGTTCGAGAAACCCAAGATTAGTAATAGTAATAATCACAGTAGGAGAAAAGTGTGTTTAGCAAACACCATTCTAGATGCGTCACATGTATCACTGCATTTAAACAAAACCCTTTGGGATACAGAGTATTACTAGCCCCATTTTGCAGATGAGAAAACTGAGGTTTACAGAGAGAATAAGTAATTCAACCAGAGTCACAGAACTAGTAAGTGGTAGGTCAGTAATTCTTAGTTCTTGATTATGGCAAATAACTAACCTCAAACTAAGCTTAATGGGAGTTGGAGAACAGTTGTCAGTGGAATTCAGACTTGTTGTTGGGTTGTTTTTGCTATTGCTTGTTTGTGCTCTAAGTTACATAAAGGGTGTCCTCTGATAATCAGAATCAAGCTTATCTATGACAGATATCAGTGTTGAAAAGACAGTCTTAAAAATGTGAAGAACTGTAATTATGATCATTGTTAAATCCATCTATCCACTCCTACCTCTGCTGATTCCTCTTGTGACATTATGGTATATTTCATTCATTCTAAATATGATATTGAATAATTAAAGGACTCTTTTTTTCTAACCAGATTTTTTTCTGCAAACCTTTTCTAGGGAAAGCAGAGAGTATGAAAGCCTATCTAAAGAGCGCGGAAGGCTTTTTTGTCTTGAATAAAAGTACTACGATTGGAAGGCATGGAGACTCAGACCTTGTTTTAGAGGTAAGACCTCCTCCTGCCCAACCCCTCATCTCTGCAGAAGTCCAGTCTGCTGTGGACTCTGACCGCTTCTGAAGCACAGCCTCTGGCTGACGTCCTCTGCCTTCCTCGGTGTGCTTTGTTGTCGTTCAGTCACTCAGTTGTGTTCTGCTCTTTGCGGCCCCTTGGACTGCAGCACGCCAGGCTTCCCTGTCCTTCACCATCTCCCAGAGTTTGCTCAGGTTCACGTCCATTGAGTCCATGATGCTATCTAGCTGTCTCATCTTCGGTGTGCTACCGATAACCAGTTGTCAGGTGTGCTGGAGCTCCCTGGCTCACATGATAAGAATGAGCAGGAGATGTGCCTTCTGTTCTTTTGCTGACCGTGTCTGTTCTGCCATGTCCCACCCAGGATCCCCTCCCCCGCTGCCTGATGGGGCCGTTTGGAAAGTGGGCATGGAGCTGGTGCTTGACCTTCACCTGCTCCAGGTCTGGCAGCCAGAGCCACCTGAAGTGCCCAGCTTGACCAATAGCCTCTTGCCCTTTTCAGAGCTTCTGGAGACTGCTGTGGGTCCCTCAAAGCCCTCCCCTACCCCCACCTCCCAAGTAGTAAATCAGGATAAGCCTTGGGCATAGCCACAGTATCCTCTCATTTCACTTCATTCTCTGTGTTAGCTGTGGCTTGGTCCACAGTCCCAGCTTGATGATAGCCAAAGAAATTGGAAGATAGTAAGGAATTAGTCAAAACGGTGGCTCTGGGGGCACTCTCTGTCCCCCTTCTGATGTCTGTGTCAGAAGCTTTCTCTGTCATTTTTCACATTAATAAAACTCTGCTACACACACACACAACAGTTGCTTTGAACCTTTTAAAATATTTCAATATTTTAGGGGTTAAAATATTGAAAGAAAAATGCAGTGGAATTTATGACTTTAAAAGGCAGGTCTCTTTCAGACTTCACTCAACAGATTGTTAAAAGACTTTTTATTTTGAAATGATAGGTTCACAAACAGTAGAGAGAGAATGGTACAAAGCGTGTGTATTGTTCTGTGCCATTCTATCACACGTATGAATGTGTGTGTAGCCGCCAAGATATAGAATTGACTTCCCAGGTAGCTCAAGTGGTAAAAAGAAAAAAAAAAAAAAAGCTGTCTGCCAATGCAGAAGATACAGGTTTGATCCCTGGGTTAGGAAGACCCCCTAAAGGAGAAAATGGCAACCTGCTCCAGTATTCTTGCCTGGAAAATCCCATGGACAGAGGACCCTGGTGGGCTACAGTCTGTGGGGTTGTAAGGAGTTGGACACGACTGAACAACTGAACACACACCCACATCGAGGTGTATAGAACTACTCCATCATCAAAGATCTCCCTTGTGATAGTCTTTTTTTTTTTCAATGTATTTATTTACTTAGCTGCCTTGGGTCTTAGTGCAGCTTGTGAGATCTAGTTCCCTGACCAGGGGTTGAACCCAGGCCGCCTGCTCTGGGAGCTCAGAATCTCACTACTGGACCACCAAGGAAGTCCCATGATACTCCTTTTATGGTCACAGTACTTTCTCCCACCACCATCCCCAAGCCCCAACAACCACTAATCTGTGTTTCATCTCTTTAATTTTTATCATTTTGAGAATATTACATAAATGGAATCTTAACATCTGTGACCTTTGCCATTTTTTTTTAACTCCGTGTAATGACTTTGACATCGATCTAGGTTATTAGCTTGTTCTTTTATTTCTGAGTAATAGCCCATGTTATGAATGTACCACCTATGTTTAAACATTCACTTATTGAGGGACATTGTGATTCCATTAGGGGCTGTTACAAATAAATCTACTATAAACATTTGTGAACAGGTTTTTCTGTGAATGTAAGTTTTATTTTTCTGAGATGAATGTTCAGGAGTATGATTGCATGGATCAACATTTATGCTAATATATATTCAGTTTGTGGAGAAACTGCCAGAATCTTATCCAGGGTGGCTACACCATTTTTTAGTCACACCAGCAATGTATGAGATAAGTTTCTCTGCATCTCCACCAGCAATTAATATTAACACTTTTTTATTTTAGCTGTTTTAGTAAATGTGTAGTGGTTTCTTATCATAGTCTTAATTTGCATTTCCCAAATCGATAGTGATGTTAAATGTCTTTTCGTGTACTTATTTGCCTTCTGCATACCCTCTTTAGTGACATATCTCTTAATGTCCTTTAACCATTTCTAATCCAATTGTTTCTTCACCGTTGAGTTTTGAGAATTCTTTAGGTATTTTAGGTATGAGTCCCTCATCAGATCGAAGGTTTGCAAATATTTTCTCCCATCCATAGCTTGTCTTTTCATTCTCTTAACAGGATATTTCACAGAACAAAAGTTTTAACTTTTGATGAAGTCCAGGTCATTATTTTTTCCCTTCATAGATCATGCTTTTAGCATCATGTCTAAGAACATGCCACCAAGTCCTTGATCCTGAGGATTTTCTCTTATATGTTCTTTGAAGTGCTTTATAGTTTTATGTTTAAATCTGTGAACCATCTTGGGTTCACTTTTGTTTATGTTGTGAGATTTGGGTCAATGTTCAGTCTTACTGCATGTGGATATTGAGTTGTTCCAGAACCATTTGTTAAAAAGACTATCCTTTCTTATTGAATTGCTTTTGCAAATTTGTCAAAAATAATCTGGCCATACTTCTATAGGGGCTGTTTCTGAGTTCCCTAGTATGTTTCATGGATCTATGAGGCAATCCCTCTACCTTTATGACAGCCTTGATTCCTATTGCTGTGTGAGTCTTAAATCAGATAGAGTGACTCTTCCAACTTTATTCTTCTTTAAATTTTTTAACCTATTCTAGTTCCTTTGCCTTTTCATTTACATTTTAGTGTAAGCCATCTGTATATACAAAATATCATGCTGTGATTTTTATTGGAGTTGTGTTTAGTCCTTCATTCAGTGTGAGAATAATTGATATTCTACTGCATTGTCTCTCAATTCATGAACATGGTATATCTCTTCATTGATTATTTGGTCTTTGATGTCTCTCATGAGTGTTTTGTAATTTTTAGCATACAAGTTCTGTACATGCTTGTTAGATTTTCACTTCAGTATTTCTCTCTCTCTCTCTTTTTTTTTGAGTGATTGTAAATGGTATTTGGGCTTCTCAGGTGGCCCTAGTGGTAAAGAACCCACCTGCCGATGCAGGAGACGTGAGACTCGAGTTTAATCCCTGGGTCGGGAGGATCCCCTGGAGGAGAGCATGGCAACCCACTCCAGTATTCTTGCCTGGAGAATCCCATGGACAGAGGAGCATGGCAGGGTACAGTCCATAGTGTTGCAAAGAGTCAGACACGACTGAAGCGACTTAATGCGCACACACACACTGTCACACAAAAGGTATTATATTTTTTATTTTGTTTGCTTTTTATTTTTACGTGTTCATTTTATTTTTACATGTTCATTGACACTATGTAGAAATACAGTTGATCTTTGTATGCTTCTTAGTTTCTTGCAACATTAACTGAACTCTCTATATAAAGGTTTTTGTAGCTTTCTTGGGATTTTTATACACAAACAATCATGTCATCTACAGTAAGATTAGTTTTATTTCTCCTTCCAGAAAAGGATATCTGAATGCCTTTCATTTCCTTTTCCTTGCTTTATTTGTCTGGTTAACACTTCTAGGACTCTGTTGAATAAGAGTGGCATAAATTTTTAAAATATTTATTTATTTTATTTGGCTGCATTGGGTCTTTGTTTCAGCATGCAGGATCTTTGTTGCATCACGCAGGATCTTCCATTGCAATGCATGGACTCTCTAGTTGCAGCGTGGGCTTAGTTGCTCCATGGCAAGTATGATCTTAGTTCCCAGACCAGGGATTGAACCCATGTCCCCTGCGTTGCAAGGCAGACTTAACCACTGAACCACCAGGGACCTAGTGTAAATCTTTATATTTGCTTGTTCCTGAACTTAGGGAAAGCATTCAGTCTTTCACCATTAACTATGAGGTAAGCTGTGGGTTTTTTGTACATATTCTTACTAAGTGAGCAAGTTCCCTCCTTTATTCCGAGTTTTCTGATTATATTTATCATAAGCTCAACAGATTTAAAACTAACTCCATGAACCTCCCCTTGAGATTCTTCTCCATGATATGGTTTCCTTTCAAGGACACAGAAAAATCTATGCAGTATGCAAAGTTTGGGGGCGGGGGTGGAGAAAAAGAAGAATTGCAGTTTCTTCTTTATCATAACAAGGCATAGATTTGGGGTGGTTTTATTTCCTGTTCTGGGCTTCCCCAGTGGCTCAGCGGTAAAGAATCCACCTGAAGCGTAGGAGATATGGGTTCGATCCCTGGGTCCGGAAGATCTCCTGGAAAGGGAAATGACAACCCACTCCAGTATGCTTGCCTGGAAAATTTCATGGACAGAGGAGCCTGGTAAACTACAGTCCATGGGGTCACAAAAAAGTCAGACACAACTGAGTGACTGAGGACACACGTTACTTCCTGTCTGGCTAAAGTAGAGACAGAGATCTCTGTTTTGAACCTGACCATGATATTAAAAAACTGTAGTAACTTTTTTTCGTAATGCAATAGGTCATTTTATTACTGGTGACGTATCCTTGCCCTTTCCAGATAGGTTTCAGCAGTGAGTGTATAGTGTGTTTCTCCGAAAGAGCATGGAGAGTGAGCTGCTTGAAGATGTGATAAAATGTCTATCCTCTTTTCTTCCTCAAAGACTATTTTTTAAAGAGCAATTTTAGGCTTACAGCAAAATTAAGAAAAAGTTTATAGATATCCTGTGTATCCTCCTGCCCAACACACATGCCCAAAGCCTCCCAGACTGTCCATCCACAGCATAGTGGCCCATGTGAGGAAACTAGCAATTTTTAAAAGTGGAGGCTTTGAAGATAGGCAGACCTGGGTTTGAATCTCATTAGGCTACTTTGTGGCTGAGTGATTTCAACCAGACTAATCACTCTGAGCTCATTTTCCCTGTCTGTAAACCTCTTACCTCACAGGATGGTTGTGAGGGTTAAGTGAAAAAATGCATATAAAGAGGCTGGCATGTGGTGCTCAGTAAAAGACACAGTGGTCATTGTTTTGGTCTCATAAGACAGAGAGACTCTTCTCAGAAGAAGAGAAGAATCCTCAGAGGGCTGAAGAATCCTCAGAAGGTTGAGTTGAGGATCCACTGACATTAACAAGCCATTTGGAAAAGGAAACCAGTGAGGACCGTTACTAACCAGACAGAAACTGAGTTGCATTCATTGTATAAAAATAAGTGATGGCTTGCTGCTGCTGCTGCTGCTCAGTCGCTTCAGTCGTGTCCGACTCTGTGCGACCCCATAGACAGAAGCCCACCAGGCTCCCCCGTCCCTGGGATTCTCCAGGCAAGAACACTGGAGTGGGTTGCCATTTCCTTCTCCAATGCAGGAAAGTGAAAAGTGAAAGGAAAGTTGCTCAGTCGTGTCCAACTCTGCGACCCCATGGACTGCAGCCCACCAGGCTCCTCCATCCATGGGATTTTCCAGGCAAGCTCCCCAAACTTAGTTTAAGAAATAAGTCACCACCACCAGCAACAGTCAGGTTAATTTATGAAGGAATCAGTTGCATTTCCAGAAGCGTGAGCTCATTTTGGCTCCGTGGAATACAGATGATATGTGAATCACCAAGCATTTTGGGGATAGAGTTCTGATGAGCACTTCTGTCTTCTCTTAGACAAATCATCTTCCCATGGTTTAAATGGGTTTGGGAGAGGAGAGTTTCTCTAAAGAGCGGTGTGGGGACATGGGTCTACTTGGAAGAATTGAAACCTGCAGACATGTCAACATTTTCCAGTTTTATAAAACATGACAAGGTAAACATTGCCCCTCTGCTGACTTCATTGCCTTTCTGTTCGGAAGGATCACCCATTTTTTTAAAATTAGTTTTTATTCCTTTATTTGTTTATTTTTGGCTGTGCTGGGCCTTCGTTTCTCTAGCTGTGGCGAGCGAGGTCTGCTCTCTGTTGTGGTGCACAGGCTTCTCACTGCAGAGGCTTCTCTTGTTGCAGAGCACAGGCTCCAGGCACATGGGCTTCAGTAGCTGCAGCTTGTGGGCTCCAGTGTGAGGGCTCAGTAGTTGTGGCCCACAGGATCAGTTGCTCTCCAGCATGTGGGATCTTCCAAGACCAGAGATCAAACCCATGTCCCCTGCATTGCCAAGCAGATTCTTATCCACTGTGCCATCAGGGAAGTTCCAGAAGGATCACCTTTGATCAGCTGTGAGCCATCCTAAGGAATCATTCAGCAGTCAGTTTATAGTTTATGTTATTAATGCCACTAGAAGTCATTCTACTAAATAAGATTAATGGATGTGGAAGTGAAAGTCGTTCAGTCGTGTCCAACTCTTTGCGACCCCACGGACTATACCATCCATGGAATTTGCCAGGCCAGAATACTGGAGTGGGTAGCCATTCCCTTCTCCAGGGTATCTTCCCAACCCAGGGATCAAACGCAGGTCTCCCACATTGCAGGTGGATTCTTTACCAGCTGAACCACCAGGGAAGCCAAGATTAAGGGATATGTATTAATAAAAAGTCATCCTTCAGATTACCCAGAGGTTACATCTAGCAAATAAAAAAGATTGTTTTATTTATCTGAATCAATCCTAAAAAATAGGCAGTCACACTTCTAAAGAGTTCTATTTATCAGCAAGGCTGAAATATTGTTTGGAGTGTTTGTTTTGTAATAGTTTGACATCGTTTACTTTTTCCGATAATGGGAAGTAGTTCCATGTTTCTTGTTTTTAAAAATTGGGAGGAAGCAAAATATAAGGAAAAAAATAAAAGTCACTTGTAATCATTTGGTTCAGAGAAAAATCAATATTGGTATCTGCAGGGTCTTACTGTCCAGATTTTTTCCATATATCCTGCAAGAAACGTAATTCCCTAAAGGCAGTAGGAAGGCTGTTTATTTATTTATTTATTTATTTTTGGCTGTGCTAGGTCTTGGTTGCTGCACACGGGTTTTCTTGAGTTGCGGCGAGTGGAGGCTACTCTTCGTTGAGGAGCACAGGCTTCTTGTCGCAGTGGCTTCCCTTGTTGCCAAGCGTAGGCTCTAGAGCACAGGTTCAGAAGTTGTGTCACACAGGCTTAGTCGCTCCAAAGCCTGTGGAATCTTCCCAGACCAGGGATCAATCCCATGTCCCCTGTATTGGCAGACGGATTCTTAACCACTGAACCACTAGAGAAGCCCAGGAAACCTGTTTATAGCCAGGCTAGTGAGAACTGTTCATAGTCAACAGTAAGAACTGTTATCATTCATTCATTCCACAATATTTTCCTGGAGCCACAGCACCAAGGCAAGCCTAGGGATACAGTGATGGCGGGACTGGACGTGGTCCCTGCGATCAGGAAGCTGCCAGGAGAGAGGGACGTAAGTCAGATGATCCCACAAAGGTGTGACGAATTCCATTCCGAACTGGGGCTCTAAAACAAAGAAATATGGAGAACAAAGAGGATTTGACAAAGGGAGACGGGAACAGCATATGCAAAGGTCCTGGGGTAGACCAAAGTCACTGAGAGAAAACCAGGGCGTCCAGGAGTCAGATCCGAAAGGAGGAGGGCTTAGTGACAAGCAGGCCTCCTTCACGTCACACTAAAGATTTTGCCCTTTATCTGAAAAGCAATGGAAGAAGATTTGAAGGACTGTAAGCAAGGCGGGGTAGGCTTCCTGGGTGTCGCTAGTGGTAAAGAACCTGCCTGCCAACACAGGAGTCATAAGAGACATGAGTTTGAGCTCATGGATTCTCGAGTTAGAGAATCCATGGACAGAGGAGTCTGGCAGGCTACAGTCCATATGGTAACAAACAGTCAGACATGACTGAAGCGACTTAGCACACACGCGTGCAAGCAAGGAGGAGACCTGCCAGTGGCCATCCTGGATGCCATGTGCAGTGTCCCTTCCTCCCATTTTGTACACTCCGAAGCCTAAGCCTTGCTCAATTCAGAGTTAAACCTTTCAAATTATAATTTATGTGATTTGATGTGCCTTGCGAACTATAATTTTTTTAGAGTTGAATGTGGCTATTATCTATAGTCTGCTGAGGAGGGGGCTCCTTTCTTCCAGAATAAAGAAATACCAAAAGCCAACGGTTGGATTTTCCATTGGTATAAAGTGAAAGTGTTAGTTGTTCAGTTGTGTCTGACTCTTTGCAACCCCATGGACTGTAGCCTGCCAGGCTCCTCTGTCCATGAAATTCTCCAGGCAGGAATACTGGAGGGGGTTGCCCTTTCCCTGTCCAGGGGATCTTCCTAACCCAGAAATCAAACCTGGGTCTCCTGCATTGCAAACAGATTCTTTACCATCTGAGCCCCCATTTTGTGTAAGAGTGTAAGAACACTCTATGTAAGAGTGCTTGTTAAACATGGGCTCCTAGACATTCTGATCCCAGTGGGTTTGTGGTAAGGCCCAGGAATCTTCATATTTATATGCTCCCCAGGTTCAGGTCAGAGTGGGGTCCCCTGGAATTGGTTCCAGGACCACACTTTGGGAACTTTGTTCCCTTCCTGTCCCTTCTTGATCGGTGCTTCTTCCCTTCTGATGTTCTGGGAGCTCCTGCTTGTGTGTGTGAGTGTGTGTGTGTGTGTGTGTGTGTTATTTCAATAAAGTATGTTTTGAGGAAGAGAGAAGCGAAGGTTAAACAGTGAAGGGCTGACCGTGTAAGGACTCCCCGTTTAAGGGGCTCCCCCAGTCCCATCCTGGGGAGGTTCCAGGGTCCCCTAGAAGACTGAGCTGTAGGACAGCCCGTCATTTCAGAGCTGTGGCCAGGAGGGTGGAGGTGGAAGAGAGGGAGAAAGGACAGAAATGCCCGGGGGATGAAATGCTGATGCCCGCACCTCTAACCCTCAGTGACCAGCATCCTGGGACCACTCCTTCTCATGGGTGGAGCGATCTGTCCAGCCTGTGTCAGCGCTTCTCAGATGGGATCTGAGGCGCGCTCTCACACCGACCAGAATCCGTACGACCAGGTGACTCTTGTCTCTGACCCTGGCACCTGCCGGTTCTGGGCTGCCTCTTAGAAAAGAACCAGAGTCGACATCATACTCTTTTTTATTTTTTTATTTTCTTACAAGACGATTCCATAAAAACATCTACTTCTGCTTCATTGACTATGTTAAAGCTTTTGTGTGGATCACAACACACTGGAAAATTCTTAAAGAGATGGGAATACCAGACCACCTTACGTGCCTCCTGAGAAACCTGTATGCACGTCAAGAAGCAACAGTTAGAACCAGACATGGAGCAATGGACTGGTTCCAAATTGAGAAAGGAGTATGTCAAGGCTGAATATTGTCACCTTGCTTATTTAACTTATATGCAGAGTATATCATGTGAAATGCCAGGCTGGATGAAGCACAAGATGAAATCAAGATTTCAGGGAGAAATATCAATAACCTCAGGTACACTACCCTTATGGCAGAGAGTAAAACGGAACTAAAGAGCCTCTTGATGAAGGTGAAAAGGAGAGTGAAAAAGCTGGCTTAAAACCTAACATTCAGAAAACGAAGATCGTGTCATCTGGTCCCATAACTTCATGACAGATAGGCGGGGAAACAATGGAAACAGTGAAAGACTATTTTCTTGGGCTCCAAAATCACTGCAGATGGTGACTGCAGTCATGAAATTAAAAGAAACTTGCTCCTTGGAAGAAAAGCTATGGCCAACCTAGACAGCGTATTAAAAAGCAGAGACATTACTTTGCCAACAAAGGTCCCTCTAGTCAAAGCTATGGTTTTTCCAGTAGTCATGTATGGATGTGAGAGTTGGATCATAAAGGGGGCTGAGCGCTGAAGAATTGATGCTTTTGAACTGTGGTATTGGAGAAGACTCTTGAGGGTCCCTTGGACTGCAAAGAAATCAAACCAGTCAATCCTATAGGAAATCAGTCCTGAATATTCATTAGAAGGACTGATGCTGAAGCTGAAGCTTCAATACTTTGGCCACCTGATGGGAAGAGCCGACTCATTGGAAAAGACCCTGATGCTGGGAAAGATTGAAGGCAGGAGGAGAAGGGGACGACAGAGGATGAGATGATTGGATGGCATCACTGACTTGATGGACATGAGTTTGAGCAAGCTCTGGGAGACAGTGAAAGATAGGGAGGCCTGGTGTGCTATACTCAATGTGGTCGCAAAGAGTCAGACACGGCTGAGCAACTGAACAGTAACAACAAGCAAATTTACCAAGCATTTTTTCCTCTAAAAGAAATGTAAATTTATGTCTGTACAAAGATTTCTGACATCATCATCTTATTATTCTCAAAAAAGATTACTGGAATTGTCTGTTTATCTGCATTTCATGGATGGGAAGGTGCGTCTGCTGTGTCCAGGGACACGTATGGCTGTAACTCAGACGAGCGCGGCCATATTGCCCACCAGAGGTTCCCGGATGCGGTGTCCTGCCAGCAGTGGGGTCCCTCTCCCACTCCCCCCAGCATAGAGTGTTGTCCACCACTGGATCTTCGGTGATCTGCAGGGTGAAGTACAGTACCCGTGTCATTTTTGTTCACACTCTTATTCTGAGGGAACACCTGCACTTGGAGATATAAGGTGACAAGTGGACTCTCTGCGGGGAAATCCATGGAATGAAGCAGACCTGAGGAGGGTGCACTTGCCGACTCCCCGTCTGTGCCCCCCACCCGCCGTGTCATCCTACCTGGACTGCACTCCTATCCCACCCCATTCCCCGCCCCCACCTGTCCTACCCCTGACTCCTGCCCAAGTGCTCCTAACTCTCGGGGTTCACCTGTCTGATCTCACCAGTCCTCGGGGAATTTTCGTGTCCCCTGTTTGAGAACTGGCAGCTGATTTCATCGGTCAGTTCCCACCACAGCGGTTGATGGGGCTGCTTTTTTCACTTGGAGGTAGAAGGCTTCCAAGAGGAAAAAGTTCAGACGAAAGGACTGGATCATAATCTCATCATTTTATTGTGATACAATGCACATAACATAAAATCTGCCATCTTAACTACTTTTTTAAAGTGTACAGTTCAGTGGCATTAAATATGTTTGCATTGTTGTGCAACCCGTCACCCCCATGCATCGCCAGAACATGTTTCATCCTGCAGAACTGAAACCCGGTCCCCGTGAAACCACTCCCCATCCCCCTGCCTCCCAGCGCCCAGCAACCACCATTCTGCTTTCTGTCTCTATGGACTTGACCACTCTGGGTGCCTCAAAGAAGTACAATCATATAGTATTTGTCTTTTCACGACTGGCTTATTTCACTGAGTGAAGGAGAGGGAAGCCTGGCATGCTGCCGACCATGGGGTCGTAAAGAGATACGACTTAGCAGCTGAAAAACAAAAACAGTGAGCTCAAGGTTCATCCATGCTGTCGCGTGTATCTGAATTTCCTTCCTTTTTAAGGCTGAATAATATTTCATTGTATGGATTTGCCACATTTTGCTTATTCATTCATCTACCAGTGGACACTTGGGTTGTTTTTACCTTTTGGCTGTTGCAAACAATCCTGTGAACTTGGGTGTATAAATATCGCTTCACGCCTCTGCTTTCAGTTCTTTGGGATATATACCCAAAAGTATATCATGTGCTGGATCACATGATTATTTTATTTTTAGTTGTTTGAGGAACTGCCATGCTGTTTTCCATAGCAGCTTCACTAATTTACATCCTCACCAGCAGTGCACAGGGGTTTTACCTTCCCAACATCCTTACCAACCCTTGTTATTTCCTGTTGTTGTTGTTGATAGTAACCATTCTGATTGATGTGAGGTGAAAGAAAGATCATAATCTTTTGAATAGCATACAGAATACACAAAAGCTATAGCATATGTTTATGGACTGCTTACCATCTCTCATGACTTTATGTATCGTCTATGTATGTTCTATATATAGTTATAGAATTACATCCTCAAAACAAATCCTGTGCGGGTAAGAATTGCTCTTATCATTATTATCCTCAACTGAAGACGTGGAAGTGGAACTCAGAAAAGTTAAGGGACTTGCCCAAATCAGATAGCTAGCCGGGGGAGGTGGGGCTGAGTTTCAGACTGGGCTGACTCGAGCTTCTAAAAAAGAAGCTAAAAAGCTTTTTGCATCTAAATTTAGCTTTGGGAACATCTAATATCTACATATTAGAAATTCCTTGTAGGTTAACTGAGATGACAAGGTAATTGACTAAGCTAGGGAGATTGCACCCTGTGGAATCCAGGGTGGGGCTGTCAGTGAAACATGATAGGTGTAGTCTGCTGCTGCTGCTGCTAAGTCGCTTCAGTCGTGTCCCACTCTGTGCGACCCCGTAGACGGCAGCCCATCAGGCTCCACCGTCCTTGGTATAGTCTAGCGATCCTCATTCACGCCACAGACTGAGATGGCGCCATCTAGTGGGGGGTCTGGGTAAGGAGGAAATGTGTGTGCGTGCTCACACTGTGTCCCACTTTTAGCGACCCTATGGACTGTAGCCCGCCAGGCTCCTCTGTCCATGGGATTTTTCAGGCAAGAATACTGGGGTGGGTTGCCATTTCCTGCTGCAGGGGATCTTCCTGACCCAGGGATCGAACCTGAGTCTCTTGTGTCTCCTGCATTGGCAGGTGGGTTCTTTACTACTAGTTCCTTTCCAAGAGGCGCATTGGAGCCGTTACGTGAAGGCACAGCAAGAATCCCATCTCTTCTTTCCAAACTAGCCAGAGTAAGTTCTCTGCTCCCACTTGGATAACCTAGGATAGCCTTCCTCTTTTAAGATCACTGATTACATCTGCATGGTCCCTTTTGCCACATAATGGATTATATTTTCAGAGATCAGGGTGTGGGCATTTTTGAGTCAAAGCTGTGGTTTTTCCAGTAGTCATGTATGGATGTGAGCGTTGGACCATAAAGAAGGCTGAGCACCGAAGAACTGATGCTTTTGAACTGTGGATTGAGAAGACTCTTGAGAGTCCCTTGGACAGTCAATCCAAAAGGAAATTAACCATGAATATTCATTGGAAGGACTGATGCTAAAGCTGAAGCCCCAGTACTTTGGCCACCTGATTTGAAGAACTGACTCACTGGAAAAGACCCTGATGCTGGGAAAGATTGAAGGCAAAAGGAGAAGAGGGCAGCAGAGGAAGAGATGGTTACATAGCGTCACTGACTCAATGGATATGGATTTGAGCAAACTCCGGGAGATAGTGGAGGACAGATGAGCCTGGTGTGCTGCAGTCCATGGAGTCACAAAGAGTCAGACAGGACTTAGTGACTGAACAACATCTTTGAGAGACCATTCTGCCCACCACATTAATACTGCCTCCTGCCTGGACCATTGCTATGGGAAGAAGCAGTGGGTCAACAACAGGGGCCATGGAGAAACATGGCTGGATGAGCTGGAGGGTGATAATATGATTATCAAGAATGGAGGGGGCAGGATTGTTGAATGAGCACCTCAGCATTCAGGAAGCCGCTGGGCAGGGTTGGAAATACACATCCAAGAGTCCAGGGGGTGGTGCAGCAGCCCCAGCCCATAGAAACAGACTGAGGAGGAAACAGATACAACCCTAGAACCCCGGGGAGCATCTGAGGGGAGAGGAGCCTGGCGTGGAGACCTGGAAGCAGAGAGCTGAGGGAGCCAGGAAGCTGTTGCTGGGTCGGGGCGTTAATAACAGAGACAACTGATGGTTGCTGAGGGCTTGCTTCATGCCAGGCTCTGCTCTTTGCACTTTTGAGTATATTAACTCATTTCATCCTTAGGAGGTAAGGGCTGTAGTCTGCCCTAGTGAGGTCGCTGGGGCACCGATAGGCTGAGGATCCTGCCTGAGGTCACAGAGGCGGGCTGGGGCACTGGTACCAGCCTCTCTGGAGCCTTGCTCATCCCCAGGGCTCTCCCAGGGAGACCAAGAGGGAGGATCCAGCCGATGGGGAAGCAGAGAAGCTTCCTGTTTCATTCCACTCCCAGACTCGCCACCCCACCAGCCCCTGGCCATTTTCTTATATCCTTATTCTTTTGAAAACCCTGTTTTCCTACTATTTATGCACTCCATCGCTTTCTGAGGCAGTGAGAGGCTGGGGCAAGGGGAAAGACAGGACAGCCAAGAACCTAAAAGTTAAAAAGAAATAGATCAAACACATACACACACACATTAATTTCAAAAATATTTTCCTGCTACTTTGAACACTTCATCAAGCAGTGCCTTTTGTCAATTCTGTGAAGCCTAGCTTTTGAAACTCACTTTTACAGCTCAAGGAGCAACAGCAGAGAAGCAGAGACCCATGCCGTGGGCTGCCCAGCTGGAGAGCAGCAGCGGTGGGGCTTGAACTCCAGGCTTTCCGACTCCAGAGCACATCCTCCTGCTCCCAATAGAGAACACTTTGCATTCGCTCTATGTTTTCTTCTAAAAACATATACATGCTTTTATATGTATTATGTCACCAATAACTTATAAGACTGTCCTAATGTTACCCTCATTTACAGATGAGGAAACTGAGGTATCACTTGCCCAAGGTCAGCCTGCTAGGAAATGGGAGAGCTGAACTTGAGCCCAGCTCTTAAAGCTGAATAATATTCCACTGCATGGACGGGTCACATTTTGCTTATCCAGTCATCAGTCAACGGGCACATGGTTGCTTCCACCTTTTGGTAATTGTGAATAGTTAGTGTTAGTTGCTCAGTCGTGTCCGACCCTTTGCGACCGCATGGACTATAACCTCCCTCCATGGAATTCTCCAGGTCAGAATACTGGAGTGGGTTGGCATTCACTTCTCCAGGGGATCTTCCCAACCCAGGGACTGAACCCAGGTCTCCCCCATTGCAGGCAGATTCTTTACTGTCTGAGCCAACTGTGAATCATGCTGCCATAAACATGAGTGTACAGATATCTCTTCAAGGTCCTGATTTCAGTTCTTTTGGGTATATGCCCAGAAGTGAACTCGCTGGATCATATGATAATTTTATACTAAAATTTTTGATAAGCCACCATACTATTTTTCATATCAGCTGCACCATTTTACATTCTCAGCGGTGCCTAAGTGTTCCACTTCCTCCACATCCTTGCCAACACATGTCATTTTCCGTTGTTGGCTTGTTTTTGATGGTAGCCATCCAAGTGGTATGAGGTGATATCTCGTTGTGGTTTTGATTTGCATTACCGTAATGATTAGTAATGTTGCACATCTTTTCTGTTTGTTGGCCATTTGTGTATCTTCTTTGGAGAAATGTCTATTCCAGTTCTTTGCCATATTCGATCAGGTTATTTGGGGTGTTTTGTTATTGAGTTATAGGAGTTCTCTATATATTCTTTTAAAACTATTTATGTATTTATTTGGCTGTGTCAGGCCTTAGTTGTAGCACGTGGGATCTTTTGTCGCAGCACACGAGCTCTTCAGAGTGGTGCCTGGCCTTCTCGCTGGTTGTGGTGCTTGGGCTCAGTAGTTACAGCATGCAAGCTTAGTTACCCCATAGCACGTGGGATCTTAGTTCCCTGACCAGGGATCAAATCCACGTCCCCTGCATTGGAAAATAGATTCTTAACCACTGGACCACCAGAGAAGTCCCTGTATATTCTTGATGTGTGTGCCTGCTAAGTCTCTTCAGTCGAGTCCATCTCTTTGCAGCCCCATGGAGTGTAGCCCACCAGGCTCCCCTGTCCATGGGATTCTCCAGGCAAGAATACTGGAGTGGGTTGCCATGCCCTCCTCCAAGGGATCTTCCCAACCTAGGGATTGGCCCGTGTCTTTTACAGCTCCCGCATTGGCAAGCAGATTCTTTACCACTAACACCACCTGGGAAGCCTCATATTCTTGATATTAACCCTTTTTAAGTTACATGATTTGCAAGTATTTTCTCCCATTCTGTAGAGGGCCTTTCACCCTGTTAATTGTGTCCTTTGGTTCATAGAAGTTTTAAATTTTTATATAGTTGAATTTATCTATTTTATTTTTGTTGCCTACGCTTTTGGTACCATACCCAAAAAAGCATTACCAAATCCGATGTCATAAAGCTTTCCTCCTATGTTTTCCTCTAAAAGTTATATAGTTTTAAGCTATGAGTCTTTAGTCTTTAGTCTTTGAGCCAGGCTTCCCCAGTGGCTCAGCAGTAAAGAATCCTCCTGCAGTGCAGGAGACTCAGAAGACACGGGTTCAATCCCTGAGTCAGGAAGATCCCCTGGAGGAGGAAATGGCAACTGACTCCAGTACTTTTGCCTGGAAAAATCCCATGGACAGAAGAGCCTGGTGAGCTAGACACAGAGAATCGGACAGGACTGAGCAAGCACAGTAATAAGTCTTTGATCCTTTCTGAGTTACTTTTTGTATGCAGTGTAAGGTAAGAGTCTAACATAATTCTTTTGCAGTTTTTCCCAGCATCATTTGTTGAAAATACTGTTCTTTCACCCACTGGATGATCTTAGTAGCCTTGTGGAAAATCATTTGATCATACATGCAAAGGTTTATTTCTGCTGAAACTCCAGTACTTTGGCCACCTCATGCGAAGAGTTGACTCGTTGGAAAAGACTCTGATGCTGGGAGGGATTGGGGGCAAGAGGAGAAGGGGACAACAGAGGATGAGATGGCTGGATGGCATCACTGACTCGATGGACATGAGTCTGGGTGAACTCCGGGAGTTGGTGATGGACAGGGAGGCCTGGCGTGCTGTGATTCATGGGGTCGCAAAGAGTCAGACACAACTGAGCGACTGATCTGATCTGATCCTGTTCCATTGGTCTATATGCCTGACCTTATGTTAGTATCACACTGTTTCGATTAGTATAGCTTTGCACCTATCAAAAGTAAGTTTTGAAATCAATAAGTGTGAGACCTCCAACTTTTTATTTTTCACGATCGTTTTGGCTATTCAGTTCCATTGAGATTCCATATGAATTTTAGGATGGATTTTTCTGTTTCTACAAAAATTGCTATTGGGACTTTGATAAAGATTGCATTGAATCTGTAGATCCTTCTGGGTAGTAATGGCATCTTACACAATATAAGTCTTTCAATCCATGAATACAGGGTGTCTCTCCATTTATTTGTCTCTTCTTTAATCTCTGCCAGCAACACTTTCTAGTTTTCAATGTATACATCTTTTACCACCTTGGTTAAATTTATTCTAAAGTATTATTCTTTTTGATGCTATTTTAAATGAAATTATTTCCTCTTTTAATTTAACTTTTAAAAAGTTTTTGGCTGCGCTGTGCAGCAGGTGGGATTAGTCCCTGATGTGCTCAAACTTGCGCCCTCTGCAGTGGAATTGCAGCATCTTAACACTGGACCGCCAGGGAAGTCTCTGAAATTATTTTTTAAATTTCCTTTTCAGATTGTTTATTGTGACTACATAGAAATAAAACCAGTGTTTGTGTGTTGATTTTGTATCCTACCACTTTGCTACTGAATTTCATTTCTTAGTTCTAACAAGGTTGTTTTTTCATGGACACTTTAGGATTTAGTACATATAAGATCATGTAGTTTCTGAACAGAGATCATTTTACTTCTTCCTTTCCAATTTGGATTCCTTTATTCCTTTTTCTTGCTTATTTGGTCTGGCTAAGCCTTCCAGCAATTTGTTGAATGGAAGTGGTAAAAGCAGGCATCTTGTTCTTGATTTTAGAAGAAAAGCTTACAGTCTGTCACTTTTGAGTATGACGCCACCTGTGAACTTTTCATATTTGGCCTTTATTGTGTTGGAGTAATTCCCTTCTATTTCCTTTTTGTTGAATGCTTTTATCAGGAAAGAGTGTTGCATTTTGTCACATGCTTTTTTATATCAATTAACATGATCACTTTTTTTCCTTCTTTCTGTTAGTGATATATTACATGGATTGATTTTCATATGTTGAACCATCACTTCTTCATTCCAGGAATCAATCCCATCTGGTCATAGTGTATGATCCTTTTAATGTACTGTTGGCTTCAGTTTGCTCATATTTTTTGAGGATCTTGGTATCAGTGTTCATAAGAAATATTGGTCTGTAGTTTTCTTGTAGTGTCTTTGTCTGGTTTTGGTATCAAGATAATGCTGTCCTCTTCACCTTTTGAGTCTCAGCTTCTTCATCTCTAAATTGGAGATAATAGGACCCCTGTATAGGGCTATCATACAGATTAAATGAAAGAATGCACACAACATGCTTCAGCAGGGCCCAGTTCACAGGAAGTTCTCAAAATGTTAGATGATGATGATGATAATAATAAATAACAATTTATCTCATGGTAGGACAGCTCAACAAGATGGAGCTTATACAGTCAGTCTGCATCAGCAGCAGGACTTCTGTCCGATAGGAGCATTTAGCAATTTTCCAAGTAAAGGGAACATGTGATATTATAGGGGAGAACTAGGAAGCTCTTGCCTTGCCTAACATGTGGTAGAGGCTCATGCAATTTTGTGAAGTCATTTAAAACTTCCTGCTTGCTTTGATTTCTTAATAATGGCTTGTCAGCTTTTGGGGAACTGAAAGTAGTAAAGCCTGGGAAGAGAAAAGCAAAATGGAACACACAGAATTTCTCTTACTCATGGGAAATACTAGAGGTCCACAGGACACAGAGATCAAGGGGGATGGTGATGACGATGATATGGGTGGCATTTTCCAAAGAACTAATGTGTTTCCATGTTTTTTTTAATGCCTTATTTTTTTCTAACGGTTTTAGGAAATGGATCAGATAATACAGAGAGTCCCCATATATCCCACCGCACCCAACACACACAGTGTCCTCTGTTATTCACATTCTGTATCAGTGCAGAACATTTGCTACAACTGACGAACCAATATTGATGTGTTACTGTTAACTAAGTCCACAGTTTACATTAAGACTCACTTTTTGTGTTGTGTATTGTTTGGTTTTGACAAATGTGTGGTGACAAGTCTCCACCATTATAGTATTGTACAAAATAATTTCACTGCCCTAAAATCCCCGATTCTCCTCAAGCCTCTGGGCCCCTGGCCTCTTGAGAAACCTGTATGCAGGTCAGGAACAGTAAGAACTGGACATGGAACAACAGACTGGTTCCAAATAGGAAAAGGAGTACATCAAGGCTGTATATTGTCACCCTGCTTATTTAACTTATATGCAGAGTACATCATGAGAAACACTGGACTGGAAGAAGCACAAGCTGGAATCAAGATTGCTGGGAGAAATATCAGTAACCTCAGATATGCAGATGACACCACCCTTATGGCAGAAAGTGAAGAGGAACTAAAAAGCCTCTTGATGAAAGTGAAAGAAGAGAGTGAAAAAGTTGGCTTAAAGCTCAACATTCAGAAAATGAAGATCATGGCATCTGGTCCCATCACTTCGTGGGAAATAGATGGGGAAACAGTGAAAACAGTGTCAGACTTTATTTTTTGGAGGCTCCAAAATCACCGCACATGGTGATTGCAGCCATAAATTAAAAGACGCTTACTCCTTGGAAGGAAAGTTATGACCAACCTAGATAGCATATTAAAAAACAGAGACATTACTTTGCCAACAAAGGTCCATCTAGTCAAGGCTATGGTTTTTCCAGTGGTCATGTATGGATGTGAGAGTTGGACTGTGAAGAAAGCTGAGCACCGAAGAATTGATGCTTTTGGACTATGGTGTTGGAGAAGACTCTTGAGAGTCCCTTGGACTGCAAGGAGATCCAACCAGTCCATTCTAAAGGAGATCAGTCCTGGGTGTTCATTGGAAGGACTGATGCTGAAGCTGAAACTCCAGTACTTTGGCCACCTGATGCGAAGAGCTGACTCATTGGAAAAGACTCTGATGCTGGGAGGGATTGGGGGCAGGAGAAGAAGGGGACGACAGAGGATGAGGTGGCTGGATGCTGTCACCGACTCGATGGACATGAGTCTGAGTGAACTCTGGGAGTTGGTGATAGACAGGGAGGGCTGGCGTGCTGCGATTCATGGGGTCGCAAAGAGTCGGACACGACTGAGCGACTGAACTGAATGTTAAGCAGTATTGTGTTTTTAATTTCAAATTCCAGTTGTTCACTGTTGGTTTATAAGATAGCAATTGACTTTTGCATATTAATCTTGTATCCTGAATCCTTGCTATAATTGCTTATTAGTTCCAGGAGGGCTTTTTGTCAATTCTTTGGGATTTTCTGCATAAACAACCATGCAGTCTACAAAATGGGCAAAAGATCTGAACAGACACCTCACCAAGAAGATTTTGTTTCCTTCCCAATCTATAATGTTTTATTCTCTTTTCTTGTCTTCTTGCATTAGCTATGACATAAAAGACAATGTTGAAAATGAGTGGTGAAAGGGGACATCTTTGCCTTATTCCTGATTTTAATTGGAAAGTTTTTAGTTTCTCACCATTAAGTATGATGTTAGCTTTTAGGGTTTTTATTGATGTACTTTATCAGGTTGAGGATGTTCCCCTTCATTCCTAATTTGCCAAGGGTTGTTGTGGTGGTTTGTTGTTTTATCATGTGGACCGTGCTTAGTCGCTCAGTCGTGTCCAGCTCTTTGCAACACGTGGCCTGTAGCCATCCAGGCTTCTCTGTCCATGGGGATTCTCCAGGCAAGAATACTGGAGTGAGCTGCCATGCCCTCCTTCAGAGGATCTTCCCAACCCAGGGATCAAACCCAGGTCTCCCACGTTGTAGGCAGATTCTTTACCATCTGAGCCATGAGGGAACTCACCAGGTTTATTATGAATGGCTGTTAAATTTTGTCAAATGCTCTTTTTTCAATCCACTGATAAGGCAATGTGATTTCTCTTCTTTACATTATTGATGTGATAGATTACATTGATTTCCAAATCTTTGCATACGTGGAATAAATCCCACTTGATTGTGGTGTATAATTCTTTTTCTAAGTTATTGGATTCAATTTGCTAATATTTTGTTGAGGATTTTTCATCTTTCTGGAAAGGAAGAACTGGTCTGCAGTTTTCCTGTCTTGTAATATCTTTATCTGATTTTGGTATTAGAGTAAGGTTGGCCTCACAGAATGCATTAGGGAATATTCCCTCTTCTATTTTCCAAAAGAGATTATAGAGAACTGATACAATTCTTCATTTCAGTTCAGTCACTCAGTCGTGTCCGACTCTTTGCGACCCCATGGACTGCCACATGCCAGGCTTCCCTGTCCTTCACCAACTCCCAGAGCTTGCTGAAATTCATGTCCATCCAGTCAGTGATGCCATCCAAATATCTCATCCTCTGTCGAACCCTTCTCCTGCCTTCAATCTTTCCCAGCATCAGGATCTTTTCTAAGGAGTCAGTTCTTCACATCAGGTAGCCAAAAAGTATTGGAGTTTCAGCTTCAGCATCAGTCCTTCCAATGAATATTCAGGATTGCTTTCCTTTAAGATTGACTGGTTGGCTCTCCTTGCAGTCCGAGGGATTCTCAAGAGTCTTCTCCAACACCACAGTTCAAAAACATCAATTCTTTGGTGCTCAGCTTTCTTTATGGTCTAACTCTCACATTCATACATGACTACTGGAAGAACCATAGCTTTAACTAGATGGACCTTTGTTGGCAAAGTAATGTCTCTGCTTTTTAACATGCTGTCTTGGTTGGTCATAACTTTTCTTCCAAGGAGCAAGTGTCTTAATTTCATGGCTGCAGTCACTATCTGCAGTGATTTAGGAGCCCAAGAAAATAAAGTCTGTCACTGTTTTCATTGTTACCCCATCCATTTGCCACGAAGTGATGGGACCGGATGCCATGATCTTAGTTTTCTGAATGTTGAGTTTTAAGCCAACTCCTTCACTCTCCTCTTTCACTTTCATCAAGAGGCTCTTTAGTTCTTCACTTTCTGCCATAAGGGTGGTGTCATCTGCATATCTGAGGTTATTGATATTTCTCCCGGCAATCTTGATTCCAGCTTGAGCTTCATCCAGCCTGGCATTTCACATGATGTACTCTGCATATAAGTTAAATAAGCAGGGTGACAATATACAGCCTTGACATACTCCATTCCCAATTTGCAACCAGTCTGTTGTTCCATGTCCAGTTCTAACTGTTGCTTCTTGACCTCCATACAGATTTCTCAGGAGGCAGGTCAGGTGGTCTGGTATTCCCATCCCTTGAAGAATTTTCCAGTTTGTTGTGATCCACACAATCAATGAGATCCAACCAGTCCATTCTGAAGGAGATCAGCCCTGGGATTACTTTGGAGGGAATGATGCTGAAGCTGAAACTCCAGTACTTTGGCCACCTCATGCGAAGAGTTGACTCATTGGAAAAGACTCTGATGCTGGGAGGGATTGAGGGCAGGAGGAGAAGGGGACGACAGAGGATGAGATGGTTGGATGCCATCACTGACTCGATGGACATGAGTCTGAGTGAACTCTGGGAGTTGGTGATGGACAGGGAGGGCTGGCGTGCTGCGATTCATGGGGTCGCAAAGAGTCGGCTGAACTGAACTGAACTGAACTGACACAATCAAAAGCTTTGGCGTAGTCAATAAAGCAGAAGTAGATGTTTTTGTGGAACTCTCTTGCTTTTTCTCGGAGAAGGCAATGGCACCCCACTCCAGTACTCTTGCCTGGAAAATCCCATGGACGGAGGAGCCTGGAAGGCTGCAGTCTATGGGGTCGCTGAGGGTCGGACACGACTGAGCGACTTCCCTTTCACTTTTTACTTTCATGCATTGGAGAAGGAAATGGCAACCCACTCCAGTGTTCTTGCCTGGAGAATCCCAGGGACGGGGGAGCCTGGTGGGCTTCTGTCTATGGGGTCGCACAGAGTCGGACACGACTGAAGCGCCTTAGCAGCAGCAGCAGCAGCTTACTTTTTCGATGATCCAACTGCTGCTGCTGCTAAGTCACTTTTAGTCGTGTCCGACTCTGTGCGACCCCATAGACGGCAGCCCACCAGGCTCCCCCGTCCCTGGGATTCTCCAGGCAAGAACACTGGAGTGGGTTGCCATTTCCTTCTCCAATGCATGAAAGTGAAAAGTGAAACTGAAGTCGCTCAGTCGTGTCCGACCCTCAGCGACCCCATGGACTGCAGCCTACCACGCTCCTCCATCCAGGGGATGTTGGCAATTTGATATCTGATTCCTCTACCTTTTCTAAATCCAGCTTGAACATCTGGAAGTTCATCGTTCAAGCACTGTTGAAGCCTGGCTTGGAGAATTTTGAGCATTACTTTGCTAACGTGAGATGAGTACAATTGTGCTGTAGTTTGAACATTTTTTGGCATTGCCCTTCCTTGGGACTGGAATGAAAACTGACCTTTTCCAGTCCTGGGCCACTGCCGAGTTTTCCAAATCTGCTGGCATATTGAGTGCAGCACTTTCACAGCATCATCTTTCAGGATTTGGAATAACTCAACTGGAATTCCATCACCTCCACTAGCTTTGTTCATAGTGATGCTTCCTAAGGCCCACTTGACTTCGCATTCCAGGATATCTGGCTCTAGTCCAGTGATCACACCATCGTGGTTATCTGGGTCATGAAAATCTTTTTCATATAGTTCTTCTGTGTATTTTTGCCACCTCTTCTTAATATCTTCTGCTTCTGTTAGGCCCATACCATTTCTATCCTTTATTGTGCCCATCTTTGCATGAAATATTCACTTAGCATCTCTAATGTTCTTGAAGAGATCTCTAGTCTTTCCCTTTTATTGTTTTCCTCTATTTCTTTGCATTGATCACTGGGGAAGGCTTTCTTATCTGTCTGTGCTATTCTTTGTAATTCTGCATTCAAATGGGTATATCTTTCCTTTTTTCATTTGCCTTTTGCTTCTCTTCTTTTCTCAGCTACTTGTAAGGCCTCCTCAGACAACCATTTTGCCTTTCTGCATTTCTTTTTCTTGGGGATGGTCTTGATCTCTGCCTCCTGTACAATGTCATGAACCTCCATCCATAGTTCTTCAGGCACTCTGTCTATCAGATCTAATCCCTTGAATCTGTTTGTCACTTTCACTGTATAATCGTAAGGGATTTGATTTAGGTCATACCTGAATGGTCTAGTGATTTCCCTACTTTCTTCAGTTTAAGTCTGAATTTGGCAGTAAGGAGTTCATGATCTTTCCTGAATATTTGGTAAAATTTACCAGTGAACCTACCCAGGTCTGGTACTTTCCATTTTGAAAGGTTATTCATTACTGATTCAAATTCTTTAATAGATATGAGTCTATTCAGGGTATTTATTTCTGTTTATGTGAGTTTTGGCAGATTGTGTCTTTCAAGGAATTGATCCACTTCATTAAGTTATAAAATGTGTGGACATAGAATTATTCATGCATTGCGTGCATGCTCAGTCATATCCGACTCTTTGCAACCCTATGGACTGTAGTCTACCAGACTCCTCTGTCCATGGGATTTTTCCAGGTAAGAATACTAAAGTGGTTTCCATTTCTTACTCCAGGGATCTTCCTAACCCAGAGATGGAACTCGTATCTCTTGCATCTCCTGCATTGGCAGGTGGATTCTTTACCACTGTACCACATGGGAAGCCCCTCAGAATTCATAATATTCCTTTTTTATCCCTTCACTGTCCATGGGATCATGGCCTGTCTTTCATTTCTGATTTTAGTAATTGGTATCTTCTCTCTTTTTTTCTTGATTATCCTGGTAGAGGTTTGTCCATTTTGTTGATTTTTTTTTTTTAAAGAAAGCTCTTGATTTTCCTGTCCTGTATTGTTATTTCATTCATTGCTTTTTTTTTTGTTCTGCTTTCTGTAGGCTTGTATTAGTCTTCTTTCTCTAGTTTTATAAGGTGGAAACTTATGTTACTGATTTTAGATCTTTTTTCTTTTCTGATATATGATATATCTTTCTTCTTTTCTGATAAATTTATATATATAAATTTCCCTCAAAGAGCTGCTTTCACTGCATCTTGCAAATATTCATAGGTTGTATTTTCGTTTTCATATAACTCAAGATAATTTGTTTTATTTCTTATGAGACTTCCTCTTTGACCCATCTGTTGTTTAGAAATGTGTTGTCTAATCTCCAAATATTTGGGGATTTTCCATCTATCTTTCTGGTATTGGTTTCTAGTTTAATTCCAATGTGGTCTGAAAACAGTTCAGTTCAGTCACTCAGTCATGTCCGACTCTTTGTGACCCCGTGGACTGCAGCATGCCAGGCCTCCCTGTCCATCAACAACTCCCGGAGTCCACTCAAACCCATGTCCATCGAGTTGGTGATGCCATCCAACCATCTCATCCTCCATCGTCCCCTTCTCCTCCTGCCCTCAATCTTTCCCAGCATCAGGGTCTTTTCAAATGAGTCAGCTCTTCGCATCAGGTGGCCAAAGTATTGGAGTTTCAGTTTCAACATCAGTCCTTCCAATGAACACCCAGGACTGATCTCCTTTAGGATGGACTGGTTGGATCTCCTTGCAGTCCAAGGGACTCTCAAGAGACTTCTGCAACACCACAGTTCAAAAGCATCAATTCTTTGGCGCTCAGCTTTCTTCATAGTCCAACTCTCACATCCATACATGACCACTGGAAAAACCATAGCCTTGACTAGATGGACCTTTGTTGGCAAAGTAATGTCTCTGCTTTTTAATGTGCTATCTAGGTTGGTCCCAAAGAGTCAGACATGACTGAGTGAACTGAACCAAACTAGGTTGGTCATAACTTTCCTTCCAAGGAGTAAGCGTCTTTTAATTTCATGGCTGCAGTCACCATCTGCAATGATTTTTTTTTTTTTTTTTAAATATAATCGAATTTATTTTATTTTTGTTTTTTGTTTTTTTTGTTTTTTTTAAATTTAATTTTCTTTTTAAACTTTACATAATTGTATTAGTTTTGCCAAATATCAAAATGAATCCATCACAGGTATACATGTGCTCCCCATCCTGAACCCTCCTCCCTCCTCCCTCCCCATACCATCCCTCTGGGTCGTCCCAGTGCACTAGCCCCAAGCATCCAGTATCGTGCATTGAACCTGGACTGGCATCTCGTTTCATACATGATATTTTACATGTTTCAATGCCATTCTCCCAAATCTTCCCACCCTCTCCCTCTCCCACAGAGTCCATAAGACTGTTCCATACATCAGCGTCACTTTTGCTGTCTCGTACACAGGGTTATTGTTATCATCTTTCTAAATTCCATATATATGCGTTAGTATACTGTATTGGTGTTAAGTCTGACACTGTTTCCACTGTTTCCCCATCTATTTCCCATGAAGTGATGGGACCAGATGCCATGATCTTAGTTTTCTGAATGTTGAGCTTTAAGCCAACTTTTTCACTCTCCTCTTTCACTTTCATCAAGAGGCTTTTTAGTTCTTCTTCATTTCTGCCATAAGGGTGGTGTCATCTGCATATCTGAGGTTATTGATATTTCTCCCGGCAATCTTGATTCCAGCTTGTGCTTCTTCCAGCCCAGCATTTCACATGATGTACTCTGCATAGAAGTTAAGTAAGCAGGGTGACAACATACAGCCTTGACGTACTGCTTTCCTGATTTGGAACCAGTCTGTTGTCCATGTCCAGTTCTTACTGTTCCTGACCTGCATACAGGTTTCTCAAGAGGCAGGTCAGGTGGTCTGGTATGCACATACTTTGCATAATTTCTATTCTCTTTACATCTGTTGATGTTCTGTGGCCCAGAATGTGGTCTATTTGGTGAGTGTTCCACATGAGCTCGAGAAGGATGTGTGATTGGTTGTTGGATGAAGTTGTGTGGCTGTCTGTTAGATCCAGATGATTGATAGTGCTGTTCAGTTCAACTTTATCCTTACTAATTCTCTGCGGGCTGGGTCTGCCCATTACTGATAGAGGGCTGCTGCGGTCTCTAGCTGTCATGAGGGATTCGTCTGTTTCTTCCTGCAGCTCTATCAGTTTTTGTCTCCCATATTTTGATGCTCTATTGTTGGACACATGTAATGAAGGACTGTTACATCATCTTAGAGAATAAATCCCGTTATCATAATATAACACCTCTCTTTATCCCTGATAACCTTCCTTGCTTTAGTCGATTCTATCTGAAATTAATGTAGGTACTCCTGCTTTCTTCTTGTGATTCAATATTTAAAAGTCAAAGTGATTGGTAGGAATTTGTGAAGTGGGTAAGGGCACAGCCATTTGAATCAGACAAACCTGGGTACAAAGCCAGGCAAGTCAAGCTGGTTGACTGTGGGCACACTTCATCATTCTGTGCCTCAGTTTCCTCATCTAAAAAGTCAGGAACTGTCAGACCTACTGCATAGCACAGGGAACTATATTCAGAATCTTGTACTAACCTGTAATGGAAAAGAATATGAAAAAGGATATATATTATATGTGTGTGTGTGTAATGTAATCACTTTGTTATACACCAGAAACTAACACACATTGTAAATCAACTATCTGTGCTGTGCTCAGTCGCTCAGTCGTGTCCAACTCTTTGTGACCCCGTGGACTGTAACCCACCAGGCTGCTCTGTCCATGGGGATTCTCCAGGCAAGAATACTGGAGTGGATTGCCATACCCTCCTCCAGGGAATCTTCTCAACCCAGGGATCAAACCCATGTCTCCCACATTGCAGGTGTACTCTTTACCATCTAAGCCACCAGGGAAATGTTTAAATGAGGCAGTGCCCCTTTGGATTATTGTGAAGATGTGGGATGTATATATAATATAAGTGGGATGTTAATATAGATTTCTAAGTCCAAGTACTCTGTATGAAAGTTGAGTGAGGCACTCTGAGAAGAATTAACTTAGAAAATAATTGTGAAGTCTCAGGCTGGAGTGGATGGCTCATAGGCAGCGTGCTGAAAAGACAGAAAACTTCACATATGCCCTGCAGCCCGTAGTCCAGGGCACCCAGGTGGGTGGAATGTGATATTTCTTCCTTGGTGCTGAGTTTCGCTCACTCTTAATTGAAATTGCATAGGAGCCCTCTGCCCCCACGGCCAGTTCACTGTCTGAAATCCCTTTCTTTTGGGCGGCAGTGTGGTCACACCAGGGCCCCTACTGAAAACCAGATCATCTTTGGTTAGCTAAATTCTGATTAGCTTTTAAGAAGCACTAGAAATAATGAATCACATGGGAAACCAAGGCTTTTAAAAAGTAGTTATAAAACCTGTTGTGGGATTTTCCTGGTGGTCCCATGGTTAAGATTCTGATCTTCCAATGCAGGGGGCGCAGGTTCAATCCCTGGTGGGGGAACTAGATCCCATATGCCATGCCAAAAATAAAGAAATCGGTAGGATATAAATTAACAAAAAAGAAAAAGATGAGAAAATAAAATTTAATGAACAGAAAGATTGTAAACATAGGAAAAAGACTGGAAGGATGTGAATCGCTGTGTTCAGACAGTGCCTGCCTCTGGGGAACAAGAGTCTAAGTGATTTTAATGTCTTCTGTATGTTTTTCTCTAGCTCTCATTTTCTGCATTGTTAAGAAAAACGTGTTATTCTAAAAATGAATAGAATGAACAAATGAAAACAACAATCATTATAAAACCTCCCCTTCACTTTAACACTTGCAGTAAATAGTTGAGTCACTTGCCAGCTGACTTTGCTGTCTTGCCATTTGGGACAACCCAAAGTATACTCATGTGGGATCACAGAAGTACAGACTGGCCAATTCCTGACCAGTTCCCCCAAGTTCCCTCTTGCCTGTCTGTGGTGCCTGACTCCCTGTCCAACAACTTGGGCACCTATTCTGGGTCTGGTGTCAGACAAAGCCCATGGCCCTCTGTTCACTTGCTGTGTGGCCTTAGGCGAGTCACGTAACCTCTCTGAACTTCAGCATCCTCCTTAAAAGGAGGACTGCAGTGACCATCCAGTCAGATGAAGCCATTAGCGCACTGAGGCACCCAGTGTCAGTAGCACTAGTAAGCATTAAGCCCCGCCTCATTATTCCCACTTTCCTGGCTCTGACTGTCCCCCTCCTCCGTTGCAGTCTGCAGACATCGACAACCATCACGCGCTCATCGAATATAATGAGGCTGAGGGCAGCTTTGTTCTCCAGGACTTCAATTCCCGCAGCGGCACCTTTGTCAATGAGTGCCACATTCAGAACGTGGCTGTGAAGCTCTTACCAGGAGACCTCTTGAGGTTCGGGACTGGAGGGCTGACCTACGAATTGGTCATCGAAAACCCAGCCTCGGTGAGTCCAGGCCCCTGCGGGTTGGAGGTTGGGTGGCAGAGGTACCTTCTGTGCAGCTCGGGGCTCAGATGCGGCCAAAGGTGGAGCTTGTCCAGAGCGCATTACTTTGCCCTCAGCTACACACACCCTGGCAGCCACAGGACCCAATTCTATGAAGGTCAGACCCATCCGGTGAGTCCCAGGGAGGAGCGAATCCCGGCGCCCTCTACTGGGAATTTCTCAGAATTACAGCAAGAGTCGCTTGGCAACCAGCCCAGAACTAGTGCATTTTCCTGAAAAGTGAAGCTTGCAAGCAGAGATGGAAAGCAGGTGTGTGCTTTTGAAGATGCAGAGATGGATGCTTCATTTTTAGGCAGATCAGTGCTCTACAACTTCCTAGCTTTGAGACCTTGGCCAGGGTTCTTTGCATGCTTGGGTCTGGGTATTATCAACGGTGCAGGGCATTGAGAGAGTATAGAAAGGGTTAACAGCCTTGTTAGGAAGGCCAGAGGTCCCCAAGCGGCAGGAGGAAATAATCTGCAAATGGTAGACGTTTTTTTCCCTTCTCTTTACAAAATTAAAACTCAGCATTCAAAAAACTAAGATCATGGCATCCAGTCCCATCACGTCCTGGCAAATAGTTGGGGAAACAATGGAAACAGTGACAAACTTTATTTTCTTGGGCTCCAAAATCATTGTAGATGGAGACTGCGGCCATGAAATTAAAAGACACTTGCTCCTTGGGAGAAAAGCTATGACAAACCTAGACAGCATGTTGAAAAGCAGAGACATTACTTTGCCAACAAAGGTCTCTCTAGTCAAAGCTATGGTTTTTCCAGTAGTCATGTATGGATGTGAGAGTTGGATGATAAAGAAGGCTGAGTACCGAAGAACTGATGCTTTTGAACTGTGGTGTTGGAGAAGACTCTTGAGAGGCCCTTGGACTGCAAGGAGATCAAACCAGTCAATCCTAAAGGAAATCAATCCTGAATATTCATTGGAAGGACTGATGCTGAAGCTGAAACTGCAATATTTTGGCCACCTGATTCGAAGAACTGACTCATTAGAAAAGACCCTGATGCTAGGAAAGATCAAAGGCAGGAGGAGAAGGGGACGACAGAGGATAAAGAAGGTTGGATGGCATAACCGACTCAATGAAAATGAGTTTGAGCAAGCTCCCAGAGATGGTGAAGGACAGGGAAACCTGGCGTGCTGCCGTCCATGGGATCACAAAGAGTCGGACATAACTGAGCGACTGAACACCAATACAAAATTAAAGGAGGTTTCTTCTAATCCTGTGTTTCATGGTGACACCTGGTTCTGCCTGAACTTAACTTTTCTCAAACCTTGAAGTAACCAATGTGTTTTTCTTATGGAAATGTTTTTCTTAAGCTGTGTTAATGAAACTATGTATTTGCTTTGGAATCTGCCTTTCTTCAAGATTCATGTCAATGGTTTGATGCTCAGAGATGACACCCCTGGTTCCAATGCTGTCTCAAAATGCATGCTGTAGGAGAGGGGCCTGGTGAAACTCTCTCAGTCTTGAGGTGTTTCTTTTATCTGATTAGCAGTTTGCGGCTTCCCTGGTGGCTCAGAGGATAAAGCGTCTGCCTGCAGTGCAGGAGATGTGGGTTTGATCCCTGGATTGGAAAAATCCCGTAGAGCAGGAAATGACAACCCACTCCAGTATTCTTGCCTGGAGAATCCCATGGACAGAGAAGCCTGGCGGGCTACAGTCCACGGGGTTGCAAAGAGTCGGACACGACTGAGCGACTTCACAACAGGTATAAAATGCCTTGCCTACAACTAGCAAGGGGGCACTCTTTCTGTCCCCTTCTGATGTCTCTTTCAGAAGCTTTGTCTATCCCTTTTATATTTTTGTTTGTTTGTTTCATTTATTTTAATTGGAGGCTAATTACTTAGCAATATTGTGGTGGTTTTTACCATACGTTGATGTGAATCAGCCACGGGTGTACATGTACTTTGCTACACAGAAGCTCCGAGTGATCAAGTCCTGTCTCTGGTCCCAGATTGACTTCCTCTCCTCTGGAAACAGCGAATCCCAGTGTAACTCACTGCTCACAACCATAACCCTTCAGTATCTATGTGTAAAAAGTCAAAATCAGTGTCTGGTGGAAATAGACACTCCACACCTGGTAACTGTCCTCACACCTTGGATCAGAAAGGTTCCTGGATCAGGACCTAAAGTATGGCCCCGGGTTAATCAGAACGTAACCCAAAACTCGCCCATCAAAGCTCAGTAGGGAGACAGGATGGAGGGTGGTTAGCAACACGGGCCTGGGTCAGAACCCCAGCTCTGCCCCTGGCGCACTCAGTGTGCTCTTGCACAGGCCACTGGACTCCTCAGAACCTCCATTTCCTCACCTACAGATGGGGCCAATGGCAGTAATGTCTTTGCAGGCTTGTCTCAAGGACTGAAAGAGATGGTTATAACTGCAAAGCCCCAGCCCAGTGCCCGGTCCTTGGGAGCACGCAGTAAACGCCTGTCGTGCATGTCCCAGAGAGACCGTGTGCTCATCTCACCCCCGCCACCAAGAGTGCTGCGTGGACTGAGACCCCCTCGGTGTAAAATCCTTTCTGGGACGAGACTAGATAAAAATAAACAAAGCTTAGAGACTCTGGACAGACTCCTGGGGTGTGGGTCCCATAGGCAGCCCTAAATACTCACTCTGAGATCAGCAGCGTCCCTCGGGCTTCAGGGGCAATGACGCCACATCCATCACGTTCAGCCTGGCAGATCTGGGACAGTTTTCTTCCACTGCTGCCCAGCCTCCTTTTCCTCCTTGGACCAGCATTAAAGGTGCTCTCTGGTGAGATACACCAGGGTCCTCTGGCCGCCCTGAGGAGGGGCTCCTGACCCTGATGTGTTGATCCAATCAAGGATCCTCTACACGGGTTCTGGGGATCCCCTCATCAGAACCATGTGGGGAGCAGACCCACAGTTCAGATCTGAGGCTCAGCCCAGGCCTAAGGACTCATACTTAGGGTTCCCAGATAAAATACAGGATGCCCAGTTAAAAAACAGGTGTTTTTTTATACATGTGTGTCCCAGATATTGCAAGGAACAACTTATGTTAAAAGAAGTTATCTGGTGTTTGTCTGAAACTCAGATTTCTGGCACCCCACATTTTATTTATGTATTTATTCATGTATTTATTTATGCAAAATCTGGCAACCATACACATCCTCCCTGGGAGTGGGGCCTGGGAATATGTATTCACTCAAGCTCACCCCCAACAGTAGGGAAACCCAAACTTAGAATCATTTATATGGAACACTTATAGAGTTGTTTAGGGGTCAAATAAAAAGGGATTCCAGACCCCTAAGTCTGAAAATCCAAGTTTGTGAAGTTTGAGTCAATATTTCCCTAACATGTTTAATTACAAGAAATTTTCAGGAATGCTCAGTAAAATTACAGGTTCCCAGGCACCCTCCCTGGGAAATTCTGACTTTCTGGCTTACCTTTAGTGGGAGGAGGGAGAAGGAGGCAGCAAATGATATCTGCATTTTTTTTCTTTTTTTTCACACCAAAATATTTATTGAAATATCATTTATAGGGGTATAAAATTTGAAGCCTAAATCTTCCTCAAAAGGGGGCATTGTTTAATAAATCATAAGGAGTTCATTTATATAGGGAATACTGTGGTGCCTTTTAAAAACACAGCTTTATTGAGATATAATTAACATACACATTTAAATCTGTACCTGGATGGGCTTTGACATATGTGTACACCTATGAAACATCACCACAATCAAGACAGTAAACAAATCCTTCATCCCCCAAGGTTTCCTCTGGATCACAGCATGTGTGTGTTTGTTTGCTTGCTTTTAATAGCTTTGTGTGTGCATGCTCAATCTCTGTGTTATCTGACTCTTTGCAACCCCATGGACTGTAGCCGGCCAGGCTCCTCTGTCCATGGGATTCTCCAGGCAAGAATATTGGAGTGGGCTGCCATTTCCTCCTCTAGCTTACCAGTGTCCAATGTCATTGAAGTACAATTTACATAACATAAACTTCACCCATTTTAAGTGTCCAGTTCAATTTTAGTACATTTACATGTATAGCCATCACCACAACCTGCTTTCAGAACATTTCCACCCTTTTCTATCACCCCAAATGTCGGGAAACCTCGGAGGCACTTCATTTTTTAGTTTGCTCTTTAATTTTCAAAATTGTGGTAAAATATGACATTTACCATGTTCACCTTTTTTAAGAGTACAGTCCAGTAGCATTGAATATATTCATACTGTTGTGCAGCCATCACCACCGTCCGACTCCAGAACTCGTCATCTTCCCAAACTGAAACTCTCCACCCATCAAATAAAAACTCCCTCTTCCTCCCTCCCATCCCACCAGTCTTTCTGTGTCTATGAATTTGACTATTCTAGGTACCTCCTATAGGTAGAATCTTACTTGATTTCTCCTCTTGTGACCATCTTATTTCACTTAGTGTGATGTCCTCGAGGTTCATTCCGGTTGAATAATGTTTCATGGTGTGTATTCACCACATTTTGTTTGTTTTTTTTTTTGTCCATCCATGGCCATTTGCTTCCACCTTTTGGCCATTTCAGGTAAGACTGTTATGAACATGGGTGTACAGATATGGAAGGGGGACTTTATTTTACAAGGTGCTTGTTATACAAGCATGGGAAACAGTGATGACAATCTCTGACCTTGAGTAGATGAGAAGGAAGATGCTTTGTAAGAAGAGAAACCAGTACGGCAGGAGGAGGAATCGCTGACATGGACAGCACTGTGCTGAGCAATTCACCTGCTTTCCCTCATTTCATGCTCACAGCAACCCATGACTTGGGTTCTCCCATGATCCTCATTTTACAGACAAGGAATCCAAAACTCAGACAGGTTAAGTAATTTCCCTAGGGTCATACAGCTAGTCTGCACAAATGAAACTCTATCCCCGCTTGCAGAAAAAGGGAGGGAGAAAACCATTTAGTCTGTTGCTGGCCGGAGCAGTAGCCTTAATTGGTTTTCACAAAGAGCAAAGCATACTTTCACGGTCACTCAAATATACACGAACTTTTTCCGTTCTCGTTTCTACACTCACTTGTGCCCTGCTTCGTTCCTCCAGTGACTGCCTGCACAGGTGTTTCCCTGACTGTGCCCAGGTGACGTTGCAGGACTCTCCCCCCATCTCATCTTCTCAAAAACGCTTTCTGCTGATGAGTCCCCAGGTTGAGAAACTTGCATCCTCTAAGCTGTTATTCGTGGAGGGGTCCTTCTCAAGGCCTACCCGAGGGCAGCCTATGGACTGATAAACATTTCCCTATGAATCCCACTTGCTGATAACTCAGAGTGTGAACTGTTTAAAAGAAGAGAAAGAGGGGGGAAAAGGGAAAGGTATTGAAAAGCATCTCTCATCAAATATTTTGAGATAGAGAACTTGCCTCGTGGTCCAGTGGTTAAGAATCTGCCTGCCAGTGCAGGGAACATGGGTTTGATCCCTGGTCCCGGAAGATTCCACGTGCTGAGCGGCAGCTAAGCTTGCATGCCATAACTATTGAGCCCACGAGCCACAGTTGCTGAAGCCTGGGAGCACTAGAGACCATGCTCTGCAGCAAGAGAAGCCACTGCAATGAGAAGCCCCACACACCGCAGCTAGAGAAAGCCCATGCGCAGCAATGAAGACCCAGCACAGCCAAATATAAATAAAATTTTGAAAATATCTTAAGGCCTAGTTTTTCTAAGAAATGCTTTGAAGTCATCATGCTTCCTGGATGTTCTTGTTTCCCACTGACTGGCGGGTCCCAGGTGAGGGTGCTGTGTCTACTCCCAGGGTAGAGTTTCCCAGGAGGACCGCCCTGATATCACCCAGGTTAAGTGTGATAGGAACTGTTCTTTTCTTGACAAAGAGTTCCCAAGTGAGAACATTTATTTCAGGCTCTGTGGTGACCGTAACCAAGAGAGAGGACTGTGGCAGCATTTCTTTGGGGAGGGGGGCAGGTTGGGTTAGGAGCCCAGATGTGTTTGCAGCTGTCACGTGGTTAGGGCACATGCCCAAGGCCAGGCTGACTCCAGAGCAGTCCCAGCCCTGCCCTTGTACTGGCGTTTATACTGGACACACCCAGGTCATTTCTCTCAAAGCCTCAGTCCTCATTTCTGTAATATAGTTCCTACCACACGGAACAACTGTGGTATTAAGTGGGCAATGTATGTAAAATGTTGAGTCCAGCGTCTGGCCCCTGATAAACACATGAAAATCCTCAGTTTTATTTATTTATTGGCTGCACTGCACGGCAGGTATGTAAGATCCTATTATTAATAATAGTTCCCTGACCAGGGATCAAACTTGCATCCCCTGCATTAGAAGCATGGAGTCTTAACCACTGGACTGCCAGGGAAGTCCCCACCCTCAACTTTAGTTAGAATCAAGCAAACCAGCATGTAGCAGCCAAGATGCTTCCCTTGTAAGTGTTCCTTTGGACAGGAAACCTCCCAAGCCCTCCCCTGACTAGCAGACAGATATATTTGCAGATAAATTATCCATAGAATAACATAGAAGATGGAAAACTATAAAGAAAATCTCGTTTGACAGAGTACATCGGCAGCCAGCATATGCCTAGGATCATGCTCTGTAAATCATAACTCTTTCATGAAAGTGTTACTCCACAGTCACCATTCATAGTATGATCCATGTAGACGGCGCCCCCTGGGGTTGTGCAGGACGTAACCTGCAGGGCCGTTTGCAATGCCCTGAAGCAACCGTTGATTAATATACAGTCTCAGTACCGGGTGTGGGAAACTGAAGTCACAAAGTCAGGTGTGCCTGCCGCACCGTGCGTTTTGTTGGTAGCTGCCTTTCTTTCTGCTTCCTGAACTCTGGGAAAGGAGGTACAGAAACAAGCTGTTTTAGTCACAGTGACCGTGTTCTCATAAAGCAGCTGAGTAAGGAAACCCTCATCACCCAAATGTATAAATCGTGTCTTTCTCTGTTCTGAAGTATGGCAAAACTGATGGAAATAACGAAAATGAAAAAGGAAGCGAGTGCCCCAAATAACGTGTCGAGTTGTTCCATGAAGGTGTTGTTGGCTCATTGGCAGGAGCTCCCACCCCTATCATTGCCCGTGACTGGCCTTCCCTTTAGCCTGTTCTGCCCTGTCCCCAGTCCAACTAGACTCTCCCACGTGGCTCCTGGATACTGTCTTCTGTCCCTGCAATGTCATGACGTCATGTCTAGCGGGAAGAGCGCCCTCTGTCGGCCATTATTCCTCGCTGTTTTCATAGGGAAGCTCTGCAGAATAAAATCAAAAGCAAAGGCTTTGGGGTTTGATGGACCCAAGTTCAAATGCTAACTGCAATTGACTTTACCTTTCTGAGCTTCTATTTTTAATTTCTGCCAAGGAGCTTCTCATTAATCACAGATCCCCTTTCACCCTTAAGTTTTTTCATAGAGGTCCCTGGGACCACCCCTATCATTGTATGAGCTGAGGCCCGGAGAATTTCAGTGACTTCCCCAAGGTTAGGTATCAGTCATATAGATCCAGAGCCAGGATTAAAAGCTACCTCTCCTGAGTCCCTTGTAGGCTTTTTCTAATAGCATGAAGCATCACGGTGCCATGTGAGCCCAGGCAGCTCCTCCACTGCCCACTGGTTAAGGGAGGTCTCACAATTCCCAGTTCAACCTGCAATTTCACATGCCTGACAAGGAATGATCCATCATGTGGGTAAAAGCGAAAGCCGCTGGTAATAGAAGAAAATGCATTTTCAGTTACTGGCTTCCTTGTTTGGCTTCAGTAATTTTTCACCAGGGTTATGGGGCTATTGCTGCTACGTCCTGCATATGTGCTCAGTCATGTCTGGCTCTTTTGCGACCCCATGGACTGTAGCCAACCAGGCTCCTCTGTCCATGGGATTTTTCAGGCAAGAATACTGGAGCGGGTTGCCATTTCCTCCTCCAGGGGATCTTCCCAACGCAGGGATCGAACCCTCATTTCCTCGTCTCTCCTGGACAAATTTAGTTGCCCTCTTTTTCGATGATGATGATGATACCTGATGGCAAGTGTTTGATGCTCGTTTATTATAGACCAGGAAGTGCTCCAAGCATTCCATGTGCTCTGTCTCACCTGCTTCTCACCAGACTGAGAAATAGCTGTCCTCATCCCTATTTTACAGACGAGGCACACAAATAGCAGACTCGTCAGGGTCACACAGATGGTAAGGAGCAGAGCGGGAAGCTGGACCAGATTCTGTTTCATGCCAGATCCCAAGCTCTTTAACCAGAGGTTGGCAAACTATGGCCCAGGGCCAAATGGAACACAAGTACTCCCTTTATTTCCGTATTGCCTGTGTTGTCTGCTGTAACTGCAGAGTAAACTGGAAGGACATCATATGGCACACAGAGTTGGAAATATTTACTGTCTGGCTCTACAGAAAATGTTTACTAGCCTCTGCATGTAACACTGCACTGTACGGTCTCTTTTATTTTACTTGATTTCTGTACGGTCTCTTTTACTGGTTTCTGAAAGAAGAACTAAAAATAGAGGGAAAGCTGGAGAGAAAGAACTCAGTCAGATTAAGCCCCACTGTGTGCTGACAGCTGTGCTCCTTAATTGCTTACTTAGTTTGCTGAGAAATAACAACAACAACAAAAAATAGGTGAGCTGAAAAAACAGATTTTGAGCAATCTTTTTCATCACCTCTTTAAAAAATAACTGGAATATGTGGTTCTAAATATACACAAACAAGACTTCCCTGGTGGTCCAGTGGTTAAGAATCTGCCTTCCAGTGCAGGGAACACAGGTTCAGTCCTTGGTCCAGGAAGATCCCACATGCTTCAGGGCAACTAAGCCCATGCACCACAGCTACTGAGCCCACTGGGCTCTAGAGCCTTCAAGCCATAGCTAATGAAGCCTGTGCACCTAGAGCCCATGCTCTGCAACAAGAGAAGCTGCTACAAGGAAAAGCCCATGTACTGCAACTAGAGAGTAGCCCCCACTCGCTGCAATTGGAGAAAGCCTGCTTGCAGCAGTTAAACCTGTGCACCACAGCTACTGAGGCCCATCTGCTCTAGGGCCCATGCTCTCCAACAACAGAAGCCACCAGAATGAGAAGCCCACTCACAACTAGAGAAAGCCCATGTGCAGCAACAAAGACCCAGCATAGCCATAAATGAACAAATATAAATAAATATACATCCACATATATACATGTATTTGCAGATATACTAAGTATAATTTGCATATATAGTAATAGTATAATTACATTGACATATATCTGATAAATATACTAGATATTAGTATATTATATATAACAGAGTTATATATATTGTAAGTTTTTTTTTACTGCATATTGTAAGTTTACTGCATATTTTAAGTTTTACCTGTTTCTTCAACTGGAAAGTTTTTTTTTTTTTAAACTGTGGAATGTTGGGAATTCCCTGGCAGTCCAGTGGGTAGGACTCGGCACTTTCACTCTGGTGGCCTGGGTTCAATCCCTGGTCTGGGAACCAAGATCCTGAAAGCCAAGTAGTGAGGTCAGAAATAAATAAACAAATAAAACTGTGGAATGTCTTCCCTAGGTAATTTCTGAATAAGAAATTTTGGGTTTATAGTCCAAAGCCTGCTGTAGCTGAAGAACTATTTATTTGTTCAAAGTTTCTCTAGGCAGCACTTTACTACTTGTCTTATTATTGATTCCTTGGTCTTAAATCATTCTTCTCCGGGGCTGCTGCTTTACTTTTATAGGTTTAAATTTGGTGCATGATTACAGACTGGTGGGGTTTTATTTGAACATGACAAACAACTTGTGACAGCTTTCATTCTGAGTACCACAGAGTCTCACCATAGTGTTCATAGGACATAGAGCACATAGTGATGCTTATGCCAAAGTCTCAATAAGCATATTGTCTAGAAAATTTTACTGGTTGCAGGTGTCATAAAACTAACTTAAACTAGCCTAGGGGGAAAAAAAATAGCTTATGTAACTGAAAAGGCCAAAAGCTGCAGCTTCAGGCCCAGGTGCCCAAGCGATGGTCAGGAATCTGACTCTGCTCTGTCCGCTTCACTGTCTCTGGCAGACTCTTGCTGCCTCACCTGCAGGAAGGTGGCCGCCATCAGCACCAGACTGGCAGCTCCAGAGGAAGAGCCAGCATCTTCCTCGGCGTGGCTTGGATCTTGACTAGAGGCCAACCTTGAGGAGGATGTGGCTTTACTGTGCCTGGGGTTGAGGAGCTGGCTGGCGGTAGAGGGAATGACCAGAGAACACGGTCCCCTTCAGAACAAAACCTCTTGCCAGTCAAGCTTTGTCATCTCCAACCTGACCTCTTAGGAGTTCATTACACTGTGCTCTTACACGTCCTGTGGGGACCTGCTGATGGGATGAGAAATCCTGAGACCACCACGTGCTTCATATCAAAGGCGACTTCCCATGGCCAGTGAAGTGGAGGGCAGGGGGCTGCAGATGGTCTCAGGCACAGGGTCCTCAGCAAAAACTCAAACAGGAGGACTCTTGAGGACTGTGTCATCCCCAGATGTCTATGGACGACCTTGGGGGAGGTGGAGACAGGAGCACAGGTGGAAGGCTTAGCACCCTGGAAAGACAGGACCCAGACTCAGCCAGGCATCTGGGGATCAGCGTGGCTACCTCCTGGCTCCTCTGGCAGAGCACACCCTGGTTTACCAAACTTGAACCACACTGCTGCTTCTCTTCTCTTTACTTAGTCGATGGTCATTCACTCTTGCATTCAGCCTGTCAATTGAATTGAAGGAGGTCAAGTCTAGGGGTAGTGAAAGCTATTTGCAAACACCCAGCTGTTTTCTGGTTAGATTCTATTTCCCATTTTATGAACCAACCAGGAAGCTAATTAGAACTTGAAAGAAAGAACTGTAAGATTGAAGATTTACCAAAAAATGGGAAAATTAGATGGATCAGGTCTCCTTTGACCCTAAAATCCAAATGAATGATTTTTCTGAACAGCTCAAAGGGACCTAATTCTTTCTGTTTTTTGGCTGCACTGAGTCTTCATTGCTACACACAGGCTTTCTCTAGTTGTGGCGAGCAGGGACTACCCTTTGTTGCAGTGCTTGGGCTTCTCGTTGCATTGGGTTCTCTTGTTGCAGAGCACGGGCTCAGTAGTTGTGGCCCACAGGCTTAGTTTCCCTGAGGCACGGAGATCTTCCTGGATCAGGGATCGAACCCGTGTCCCCTGCACTGGCAGGCAGAGTCTCAACCACTGCACCCCCCAGCGAAGTGCCGGGACCTCTTTTAAGTTCTAAAACCTAAAAGTAATGTACAACTTGGTGGTGCTGTGTTCTGAATGTATCATTTTGATTTCTCACATTGAAAATCCCGAACATAATTTACCTTTTTCTTGGAGACACAGAATTACTACCCCACTTTGAGTTATGGTGATGTCCTGGGAGCTGTTGAGGTAAAAGCCATTTGTTGTTGTTGTTCATGCCCTGTCATGTCTAACTTTTTCGACCCCATGGGCTGCAGCACACCAGGCCTCCCTGTCCCTCACCATCTCCCAGAGTTTGCCCAAGTTCATGTTCCTTGCATTGGTGATGCCATCCAGCCATCTCAGCCTTTGACACACTCTTCTCCTTCTGCCCTCAATCCTTCCCAGCATCAGGGACTTCTCCAATGAGTTGCATCAGATGACCAAAATACTGGAGCTTCAGCTTCTGCATCAGAAAAAAAGCCATTTGCCCAGCAGCAAATAGTCCCTCCCCGAGCTTCTGAGATCTAGTGACTGTGTTCTGTAGTCTCTGTCCTGTCTTTTGAGATCCACGGCTCCTCCATGCTGTGGTCAGTGTGTCTCCTCCCCCTGCCCTGTCACCCCCACCCCCAGGCCCTTCCAAACTGTGGGAATTAAGCTCAACATCCACATGTGTTAGATTCTTCTGTAAGGAAGATGGTCTCTTCTCCCTGCTTTATGTATTTACTCACTCACATATCCATATCAGCATGGACGTAGTATATTTTACCCTCTGGGTCATAATCCTTTCTTTTTTTATTTTTATTTTGCCTGCACTAGGTCTTCATTGCAGCATGAGGGTTTTTCTCCTGTTGCTGTGCATGGACTTAGTTGCCCCATGGCATGTGGGATCTTAGTTTCCCGACCAGGGATTGAACCTGTGTCCTCTGCATTGGAAGGTGGATTCTTAACCACTGAACCAGCAGGGATGTCCCTCATTTTCTGTTTTGTAGCTCAAATTCTTCCAGCCTCGGCCTCTGGGAGCTCTTTCAGGCTGGTTGCCGTGGCCTTAAGCATCTCCCCATGCTTTTGCTCTGGGCACTTCTTTATTCTCTGCTGTTACGAGATTCTCCAGGCTTAGCAGGTATTCCCCCCTCCCCTGTCCCAGCCCCAGAATCAAAGACCTTTTTACTTACACTACTTTTGCCAACAGTTCAGCTCAGTCGGTGGTGAACACCTACCGTGAGTACCAGGCACTCTGCTGAGTGCCTGGCACAGACAGCAACTGGCTAGTAAATGTTTAACAGCCAGCTCTCTGAAAAATGTAAAGGATGCACACATATAGCATAAGGTTTAATGATATCAAGAATGTGTAACACCTTCTTTCCAAATAACAAGAAATACAGTACACTTTCCTGTAAATTCCACACAGCCAGCTGAGTCTCACAGAATGCTTTCATTGACTTTCGTTGAATCCTTGTATCCATAGCCAATTTCTTGTTGTAACTGATGAATAAGAGAGTTCCCAATCTGAGCACTGGTGGATATTTGGGGGTATTTTGGATATATTTGCATTTGTGAGTAACACGAGTAAAAAAGAAAGACGTTGGAACTTCCCACATTCATCAGTGACGTGACTTTTTTTTTTTTTTTCTGCATCAGATAGTAGTTTTCAAGTACTAGAGAAATGTTCCCTCCATTTTTTGTGCTACTTATAATGGCTGAGGCACGACATACTTTTTTATCATCTGCACTGTTAAGATTTTCCCCATTACCTTCTTAAGCATAGGCAATCAGCAAACAAAAAAATCAAGCTCTGGTGGCTCAGAGGGTAAAGCGTCTGCCCACAATGCAGAAGACCTGGGTTCGATCCCTGGGTCGGGAAGATCCCCTGGAGAAGGAAAAGGCAACCCACTCCAGCACTCTTGCCTGGAAAATCCCATGGACGGAGAAGCCTGGTAGGCTACAGTCCATGTGGTCACAGAGTCGGACACAACTGAGCGACTTCACTTCACTTGTAAACCACTATTATTAAACCTATTCATAACAGTTTTGGGTTTCCCAGGTGGTGCTCAGTTCAGTTCAGTTCAGTTCAGTCGCTCAGTCATGTCCGACTCTTTGTGACCCCATGAACCACAGCACGCCAGGCCTCCCTGTCCATCACCAACTCCTGGAGTCCACCCAAACCCATGTCCATTGAGTCGGTGATGCCATCCAACCATCTTGTCCTCTGTCATCCCCTTCTCCTCCTGCCCTCAGTCTTTCCCAGCATCAAGGTCTTTTCCAATGAGTCAGCTCTTCGCATCAGGTGGCCAAAATATTGGACTTCCAGCTTCAACATCAGTCCTTCCAATGAACACCCAGGACTGATCTCCTTTAGGATGAACTGGAGTGGTAAATAACCCTCCTGCCAGTGCAGGAGACATAAGAGATATGAGTTCAATTGCTGGGTCGGGATAATCCCCTGGATGAGGGCATGGCAACCCACTCCAGTGTTCTTGCCTGGAAAATCCCATGGACAGAGGAGCCGGACAGGCTACAGTCATGGGATTGCAAAGAGTCAGACACGACTGAGCGTCTGAGCACATACACATAGGTTACTTACCACAATTTTGAAAATAAAAAACTTCTCTCTCTTCCTGTCTGGGCTCCACTCCTTCGTGCTGGCTGCACTCGTAAGTCCAACCAGGGCACTCCATACCCTGGTGTCCAGCCAAGTTTTCTTGGGTCTCCTTGGCTCTGATTGGATCACTTGCCCCACCAGTGCACCAATCAGTGCACCAAGGAGTGTGATTGGCTGATGGCTGAGCCCCACCCACAGCAATGGACTGAGATTGGGATAGAGACTCCTGAAATTTCCGAAGGGCCGAGTGGGTTCTGGCCTATTCTCACTTGAGGCATGAGATATGACCACTCCCTTTAGCACCCTGGCAGTAGGTGGGCAGGGAGGCACATCTACCTGAGCATCCCAGCACGAAAGGAAATTCTTCCACCACTACCTGTGGTCTCTAGATTTGTTTTCTAGCTAGCAGAGGAGAAAACACACTTGAATTTACCCCTTCCCACCTTCAGCCCATGCATTTGCTAAAACTTTATTAAATCAATGGGAAAAAATGATAGGAATGATTGAGATGAGACAGCCCCAGAGAAGAGGAAGGGAGAGGATGGATGGAGAAGTCAGCACAGGCAGGAGCAATGCATCTCAGCTTCTGAAAGGAGAGAAGAGAAGAGAGCGCAGGTAGAGACAGAGGTGTCCACAGTGGAGAGAAATTTTAATCTACGTGTAAGGTAGCGGAGTTCTGGAACACCACCAAGTCCGTTCCTGAAACAGGTTTCAGTAGGGCCTAGAGGCTGGCTGTTAGTCGCTCAGTCTTGTCTAGCTCTGTGACCCCATGGACTGTAACTTGCCACCCTCCTCTGTCCATGGAATTCTCCAGGCAAGAATACTGGAGTGGGTAGTCATTCCCTTCTCCAGGGTATCTTCCCGACCCAGTAATGGAGCCCGAATCTTCCACATTGCAGACGGAGTTTTACCTTCTGAGCCACCAAGGAAGCCCAGGGTCAATGTCATTATAAATGCTGAAGCAGGGACTTCCCGGTGGTCCAGTGGTTAAGAATTCACCTTGCAATGCAGGAGACTGGGGTTTGATCCCTGGTCAGGGAACTAAGATTCCACATCCTGCGGGGCAACTAAGCCTGAGTGCCACACCTAGAGAGCCCACGCGCCACAACTAGAGGGTCCACTCACAACAACAGATCTTGCGTGATGCAACTAAGGCCCGATGAAGCCCCCCAAAAAATGCTGGGCCAGGTGTCCCCAGACAATTGGAGTTTAATTTCCTTGAACACTGCTCTCACTGACTCCAAAAAAAGCCTTTGGAGAAATTCACCGGATTCTTGACTTGGCTGGGAAAAGCTGTCGCTAAAAGACTGGTTTGGGAGCCCAAGCGAGCGGAGAAACTTCCTCTTGAACGCAGTCCAGCTGGAGTTCTAGGAAGTCTTGTCTGCCAGTGCTCCTATTTTGGAAGCCTTCTGTCCTGTTTCTCATTATGTCTCCCTGTCTGGGGAAAGAGACACGTGACCCCACACAGGCGGCGAACCTTTAAACTTAGCTTCTTACTTGAAAAGTGTGTTGCTTTTTTCTTCCAGGAGTCTAGGGGGAGGGGTGGGGATGGGTGATAAGAAAGGAGAGAGAAACAGAGAGGGAAAGAGCTCATCAGACCCCAATCCAACCACCCCCTCCACCATCACCTGAGCTTGGTCAGTTCCTTAACCCAGCAGTCCCCCAACTTTTTGGTCACCAGGGACCAGTTCCATAGAAGACAATTTTCCCAAGGACCCAGGTGGCAGGGGGGTGGGCTGGGGGATGGTTTCGGGATGACTGAAGTGCGTTACATTTATCGTGCACTTTATTTCTATTGTTATTATGTCAGCCCCACCTCAGATCATCAGGCATTAGGTCCCGGAGGCTGGGGACCCCTGCCTTAACCTCTCCCAGCCTCATTTGTAAACTGGGGATAAAGAGATCTCCTCCCCGTATCGTGAGGAAGATGATTAAAGTACAATAAATGGTAGCACTCACGACGTCATGTCTTAGCCACTAGGCAAGGGGAGAAACCGCCATGACAGCATCAAGCCAAGACAAAGCCAGGTGTCAGCACCTGTCTCAGCATTTGCTTCTCCCAGTTTAGATAGAGCTTGATGTGCTCTCTGTTGAAAGTAGCTACAAACATCTTCTGCTGGGGTCCCTCGATAGATATGTATGGAGTATCTGCCAAGAATAGGGTGGGTGTTGAGGGTCACAGGCTAGTCAGCCAGCCGGGGTGCCTGCCACCCCAGAGCTCTTGGCTCTGGGGGACAGATGCAGTAGGAACGCCAGAAAGACACACAGTGTAGATGGAAAGAAAGCAGACCATGGGGTCCTGGAGAGCTGGGCTTGAATCTCGGAGATTTGTCAATTCATTCTTTCAACCAGTACTTTTTAAAACAATATTTATTTATGGTTACACTGGGTCTTCATTGCTGTTTGCGGGCTTTCTCTAGTTATGGTGTGTGGGGGCTACTCTCTAGTTGCCTTGTGTGGGCTTATTGCCGTGGCCTCTCTTGTTGCACGGCATGGACTCTAGACACACAGGCTTCATCAGTTGTGGTTCGAGAGCTCTAGAGCATGGGCTCAGTAGTTGTGGAGCACGGGCTTAGTTGCCCTGCAGCATGTGGGATCTTCCCGGACCAGGGATTGAACCTGTGTACCCTGCATTGGCAAGCAGATTCTTGACGGCTGGGCCACTAGGGAAGTCCTCAACTGATATTTGAGGGCCTACTCTGTACGTACCAAGGGTTTATTCTAGGTGCTGAGGATACAGTGTTGAGCAAGATAGACAAAACGCTCTTATGTCTTAGAGATGGCGTTCTACGAGCTCAGCCGCTCACTACCAAATCTACGATCTTGGGAAGGTCACTAGGTCTTACTCAGCCTCAGGCTCATCATAAGAGTGTTAGGTGTATTAAGTGAGGTAATGGATGCAAATCTCTTGGCAGGGTGCTTGGCATGAAGGCTGCACCCAACAAATGGTGGTGCAGTGATGTGCCGGTGACCCATGCGGGGTCACCATCCCAGATTTGGGGAGAGTCTGGGAAGTCTTCCTGGAGGAAGTGACTTATATGATGAAACCTAGGACAGCAATCACGTCACTGGGACAGAAGGGTGGAGACCACCCCAGCTGCTCGTAACCTCCCCTGACCCTCTTGTCTGCCCCTGCAGGTCTCCTTCCCATGGACGATGGGCCCAGCACCTTGGCCCAGGCCACAGCCATCTCGGACCACACAGCAGCCGAACCAGTCACCCTCACCACCACAGGTCCCCTTCCACCCGGGTGTCCGGCCGGTGCCAGTGCAGAGGAGCTGGTCCCAGGGCTTCCCCAGGCCCTCCGTGGTTCCGCCTGCCTCTCACAAGCGGCCCATGAGTGCCAGCGGGAAGATGTTCTCCTTTATGATGGACGGCACTGCCCACGGGGTTCCCATCATCAAACAAGGTACTCAGGGGAGCTTCCGTGGTGGCTTCGGGATGGGCTCATGGACAGGGGCTCAGTTTTTGCTTAATTTCTCCAATTCTAAAGTGGAACATTAGCAATTGTGAAAAAAAAAAAAACAATTGGGATAAACAGAAAACAGTGAAAGATCTCATTCTTACCATCTGGACTGCCCCCTGTGACTTTTTGGTACAAATCCCTCCAGATTTTGTGCCCATCCACACATATCAGTCAGTACCTCTGCAATGAATGTGTGTGTGTCTGTACGTATACATGAATATATATGAATGTGTATCAGAATCTATATTTATATACTTTGACAGAAATATGGGTAACTGAAATCCCTCTTGCCTTCGGAGGTTTTAAATATTTTATTACCATTTTGCAAGTTAGAGGAGACAGAGGCTTATGGAGAAAATTACTTCTCTAGAGGTGATACATTCAATCTAATCTCACCTGATGCATTTCGGTGAAATTTAAGGCTGGTTATCTCGAGGACTGTCACTCGCAGCCTGGTCACTTTGGGGACAGAAAGCCATCAGGGATTCATTTCCCCCTCCTCCGCCCCAGAAGGCTTCATGGCATTTGGGGAGGAGACTTCCTGTCTGTCACCATCCTCTCAGCCTCACCAGCCTCGCTGGCAGAGTAGCTAGGTCGACTTAGTCCCTGGCATGATTCCCAGATTTCTTCTGTGGCTGCTGTCAAGAAGGTCCCATTCTCTGTCCTCTGGGTCCCAGCCCCAGACCCCTCTGAGTCCCCAGATCTCTCAGTGGCTCCACACCCTCCCTTGGTCTCCCTCAGGACCACTCACCTCGTCACCTCACTCAGCCATTCAAGTAATAGTTATTAGGCTACTCTGAAGGTAGTGAGTTATCTCAGTTGATTGTTCACAGTCGGTTACAGGTCAGTTCAGTTCAGTTGCTCAGTTGTGTCCTACTCTTTGCGACCCCATGGACTGCCGCACAATTCTTTACATGGATTGCAGGCAGATTCATCAGAGCTTGCTCACCATCACCAACTCCCAGAGCTTGCTCAAACTCATGTGCATCAAGTCAGTAATGCCATCCGACCATCTCATCCTCTGTCATCCCTTTCTTCTCCTGCCTTCAATCTTTCCCAACATCAGGGTCTTTTCCAATGAGTCAGTTCTTCACATCAGGTGGCCATAAGTACTGAAGTTTCAGCTTCAGCATCTGTCCTTCCAGTGTATATTCAGGACTGATTTCCTTTAGGATTGACTGGCTTGTTCTCCTTGCTGTGCAAGGGACTCTCAAGAGTCTTCTCCAACACCACAGTTCAAAAGCATCAATTCTTTAGCACTCAGCTTTTTTATAGTCCAGTTCTCACATCCATACATGACTACTGGAAGAACCATAGCTTTGACTATATGCACTTTTGCCGGCAAAGTAATGTCTATACTTTTTAATATGCTGTCTAGGTTGGTCATAGCTTTTCTTCCAAGGAGCAAGCATATTTTAATTTCATGGCTGAAGTTACCATCTGCAGTGATTTTGGAGCCCAAGAATGTAAAGTCTCTCAATGTTTCCATTGTTTCCCAAATGGAAACATTGGGACCAGATCCCAAGATCTTAGTTTTTTGAATGTTGAGTTTTAAGCCAACCTTTTCACTCTCCTCTTTCCCTTTCATCAAGAGGCTCTTTAGTTCTTCTTCACTTTCTGCCATAAGGGTGGTGTCATCTGCCTATTTGAGGTTATTGATATTTATCCCGGCAATCTTGATTCCAGCTTGTGCTTCATCAAGCCCGGTATTTCACATGATGTACTCTGCATATAGGACTTCCCTTGTGTCTCAGCTTGTAAAGAATCTGCCTTCAATATGGGAGACTTGGGTTTGATCTCTGGTTGGAAAGATCCTGGTTTCAAACTATACAAAAAAGATCTTCACAACCCAGATAATCATGATGCTGTGACCACTCACCTAGAGCCAGACATTTTGGAATGCAAAGTCAAGTGGGCCTTAGGAAGCATCACTATGAACAAAGCTAGTGGAGATGATGGAATTCCAGTTGAGCTATTTCAAATCCTAAAAGATGATGCTGTGAAAGTGTGGCACTCAACATGCCAGCAAAGTTGGAAAACTCAGCAGTGGCCACAGGACTAGAAAAAATCAGTTTTCATTCCAATCCCAAACAAAGGCAATGCCAAAGAATGCTCGAACTATCACACAATTGTACTCATCTCAAACACTAGCAAAGTAATGCTCAAAATTCTCCAAGCCAAGCTTCAACAGTACATGAACCAAGAACTTCCAGATGTTTGAGCTGGATTTAGAAAAGTCAGAGGAACCAGAGATCAAATTTTCAACATCATTTTATCATCAAAAAAGCAAGAGAGTTCCAGAAACACATCTACTTCTGCTTTATTGACTATACCAAAGCCTTTGACTGTGTGGATCACAACAAACTGTGGAAAATTCTTCAAGAGACGGGAATACCAGACTACCTGACCTGCCTCCTGAGAAATCTGAATGCAGGTCAAGAAACAACAGAACTGGACATGGAACAACAGACTGGTTCCAAATAGGGAAAGGAGTATGTCAAGGCTGTATACTGTCACCCTGCTCATTTAACTTATATGCAGAGTACATCACGAGAAATGCTGGACTGGAGGAAGCACAGTTGGAATCAAGATTGCTGGGAGAAATATCAATAACCTCAGATATGCAGATGACACCACCCTTATGGCAGAAAGTGAAGAGGAACTCAAAAGCCTCTTGATGAAAATAAAAGAGGAGAGTGAAAAAGTTGGCTTAAAAGTCAACATGCAGAAAACGAAGATCATGGCAGATGCCCCATCACTTCATGGCAAATGGATGGCGAAACAATGTAACAGTGGAACAATGGAAAGAATGGAAATAGTGACAGACTTTATTTTCTTGGGCTCCAGAATCACTGCAGATGGTGACTGCAGCCATGAAATTAAAAGACACCTGCTCCTTGGAAGAAAAGTTATGACCAACTTAGACAGCATATTCAAAAGCAGAGATGTTACTTTGCCAACAAAGGTCCATCTAGTCAAAGGTATAGTTTTTCCAGTAGTCATGTATGGATGTGAGAGTTGGACCATAAAGAAAGTTGAGTGCCAAAGAATTGATGCTTTTGAACTATGGTGTTGGAGAAGACTCTTGAGAATCCCTTGGACAGCAAGGAGATCCAACCAGTCCATCCTAAAGGAGATCAATCCTGAATATTCATTGGAAGGACTGATGCTAAAGCTGAAACTCCAATACTTTGGCCACCTGATGCAAAGAACTGACTCATTTGAAAAGATCCTGATGCTGGGAAAGACTGAAGGTGGGGGAAGGGGATGACAGAGGATGAGATGGTTGGATGGTATCACTGACTCAGTGAATATGAGTTTGAGTAAACTCCACGAGTTGGTGATGGACAGGGAGGCCTGGCATGCTGCAGCCCATGGGGTCACAAAGAGTCAGACATGACTGAGAGACTGAACTGAACTGAACTGGGAAGATCCCCTGGAGAAGGGAAAAGCTACCCACTCCAGCATTCCATGGACTGTATAGTCTATGGGGTTGAAAGAGTCAGACACTACTGAGCGACTTTCACTTTCACTCTGCATATAAGTTAAATAAGCAGGGTGACAATATACAGCCTTGATGTACTCCTTTCCCAATTTAGAACCTGCCCATTGTTCCATGTCCGTTTCTAACTGCTACTTCTTAAGCTGCGTACAGATTTCTCAGGAGGCAGGTAAGGTGATCTGGTATCCCCGTCTCTTGAAGAATTTTCCAGTTATTGTGACACACAGTCAAAGGCTTTGGTATAGTCAATAAAGCAGAAGTTTCTCTGGAACTCTCTTGCTTTTTCAGTGATCCAACGGATGTTGGCAATTTAATATCTGCTTCCTCTGCCTTTTCTAAATCCAGCTCAAGCATCTGGAAGTTCTTGGTTCATGTACTGTTGAAGCCTGGCTTGGAGAATTTTGAGCATTACTTTGCTAGTGTGTGAGATGAGTGCAATTGTGTGATAGTTCGAGCATTCTTTGGCATTGCCTTTGTTTGGGATTGGAATGAAAACTGGTTTTTTCTAGTCCTGTGGCCACTGCTGAGTTTTCCAAATTTGCTGGCATGTTGAGTGCCACACTTTCACAGCATCGTCTTTTAGGATTTGAAATAAACCAACTGGAATTCCATCACCTCCACTAGCTTTTCTTGTTATGATGCTTCCTAAGGCCCACTTGACTTCACTTTCCAGGATGTCTGGCTCTAGTCCAGTGATCACACTATCATGGTTATCTGGATCGTAAAGATCTTTTTTGTACAGTTTTTCTGTATGTTTTTGCCACTTCTTAATGTCTTCTGCTTCTGTTAGATCCATATCATTTCTGTCCTTTACTGTGCCCATCTTTGCATGAAATGTTCCAGAACTCAAATAGTAGTTATTATTCTGAAACTATACAAACTAAGGAGCATATGAAACCTGTCTCTACAGTTTACATCATCATCCTCTAAGGAACGCTCAGTTACCTACAACCCAAGTTAAGAAATTACTCAGCCAGTTCTCCCTAACATTTTAATGTGAAAATTTTCAAACATACAGCAAAGTAAAAAGAATTTTAAAGAGAACAGCTCCCCTCCTAATTCTACTATTAACATATTTCTGTATTCTTTGTTACATTTCTGTCTGTCCATCCTTCTATTCATTTATTCCATGCTCAGTCACTGAGTTGTGTCTGATGCTTTGCATCTCCATGGATGGTAGCCCACCAGGCTTCTCTGTCCATGGGATTTCCCAGGCAAGAATACTGGAATGGGTTGCCATTTCCTTCTTCAGGGTATCTTCCCATCCCAGGGTTTGAACCTGGGTCTTCTACATTGCCAGCGGATTCTTTACCACTGAACCACCAGGGAAGCCTTATTCATTCCTTAATCCATCTTATTGTCTGATGCATTTCAAAATAAATTGCACACATCTGTAGTCCTCCTCCTAAATATTTTAGCATAGATACCATTAACTAGAATTCAGTGTTTTTTGTCTCTTTCATGTGAAATTAACATGCAATGTGTATTTGTTATCTTGGCTGCATAAGAAATTCTCCCCAGAATTTGCAGCCTAAAGCAAGAAACAAGCATGTTATCATATACGGTTTCTGTGCGTCAGGAATCTGGAAGCAGCTTAGCAGGTCGGCCGTGGCTCAGGTCCCTTGTAAGGCTGCATCATCTGAAGGCTTGACTAGGGCTGGAGGATCCACTTCTAAGATAGCGTGCTCACATAGCTGTGAGCAGGAGGCCTCACTTCGTCACCATGGGGATCTCCCCAGAGAGCGGCTCCAGTGTTCTCATGAGCATCGGTCTGCAACTGGCTCCTCCTGAGCAAGCGATCCAGGAGAGCAAGGTAGAAATTGCAACATCTCTTGTGACTAAGCCTCAGTAGTCACTCTCTGTCATTGCTGCACTGTCCTATTGATTACACAGAGTGTCCCTCTCCAGGATGGGAGAAGACTGCACACGGCTGAAGACCAGGAGGCAAGAATTATCAGCACTCATCTTGAAGGCTGGCTACTGCAGTCTGCCCTCTGGTCCTCAGTGATTCACCCTCCTCCAACCCTCTCCTGCGCCCCTACCCCAAATCTCACCTCATTACAGCATCAGCTCAAATTCCAGAATCTCATCTAAATCAAGTCCAGGCACAGATTAGGCTCATGGGTGTAGTTCCTTAAGTTCAGTTCATCAAGTACTATTTCAGAAAAGTGAAGACTGATGAACAAGGTGTCTGTCCCTCACATACCCAAAATACGATGGTGGGACAGACACAGCTAACTGCTACATACCCTCCTCTAGTTAAAAAGGGAGAAAGATAGGAAACACACAGGCGTCATTGGCCCAAAGCAATTCTGAAATCCAGCTGGGAAAATCTTAGCAGTTCCTTCATGGGGCCTCAGTCCAGCTCTTACCCAGAAATGACATTCCAGGGCTCTTGGTTCTGCCCTCCGGTCTCTAAGTTCTGCCCTATGAATTGTCCTACCTTTCCCATGGAAGGTATCACATAGTTGCAGCTGCTTAGTTTTAGAGTCTGCTTCCTGCCTGCAGAAGCTTGTGAGTCCAGAAGCTTCTTTTACTTTTGTGAATGTCTGTCGGTCTGCGTTGCCAGTTCTTCTTATATGGGTTCATCCTGTTAGGTAAAACCCATGTTGTTGTTCAGTGGCTCAGCTGTGTTCAACTCTTTGCAACCCCATGGACTGCAGCACGCCAGGCTTCCCTGCCCTTCACCATCTCCTGGAGCTTGCTCAAACTCATGTCCATTGAGCTGGTGATGACAGCCAATCATCTCATACTTTGTAGTCCCCTTCTCCTCCTGCCTTCAATCTTTTCCAGCATCAGGGTCTTTTCCAATGAGTTGTCTCTTCCCATCAGGTGGCCAAAGTATTGGAGCTTCAGCATCAGTTCTTCCAATGGAAATTCAGGGTTGATTTCCTTTAGCACTTACTGGCTTAATCTCTTTGCAGTCCAGGGGACTCTCAAGAGTCTTCTCCAACACCATAGATCAAAAGCGTCAGTTCTTCAGTGGTCAGCCTTCTTTATGGTCCAACTCTCACATCCATACGTGACTACTGGAAAAACCATAGCTTTGACTACACGGACCTTTGTCAGTGAAGTAATGTCTCTGCTTTTTTATACATTATCTAGGTTTGTCATGGCTTTTCTTCCAAGGAGCTTTTCTTCCAAGTGTCTTTTAATTTCATGTGTGCAGTCACCATCTACAGTGATTTTGGAGACCAAGAAAATAAAGTCTCTCACTGTTTCCATTGTTTCCCCATCTATTTGCCGTGAAGTGATGGAACCAGATGCCACAATCTTCGTTTTTTGAATGTTGAGTTTTAAGCCAGCTTTTTCACTCTGCTCTTTCACCTTCATCAAGTGTCTCTTTAGTTCCTCTTTGCTTTCTGCTGTTAGGGTGGTGTCATCTGCATATCTGATGTTATTGATATTTCTCTTGGCAATCTTGATTCCAGCTTGTGCTTCATCCAGCCCTGCATTTCGCATGATGTACTCTGCATATAAGTTAAAAAAGTAGGTTGACAGTGGGCAAAACCCATGCTCACAGGTTTTTTTTGACACAAGCCCTTCCACCTTGGGCTTCTGCCAACACTGCCCAAGCTTCTTAGAAGCCCAGTGCCTAGACCAAACATCTCTGGGACACTGCCCTGAGTCTGTGCTCTTAACACAGGATTTTTACAGTCACTTCAGTTTCTTCTTTGGATGGTGTTTTCTTGAGAGCGCCCTTGATTTGATCTTTGCCCAGAGTCTGTTTCTTACATGTCATTTGCCACCTGCACGGGCAGGGAATTTTCAAGCCCAGAGCACTGAGTCCTGATTGAACATCCCTTTCTTTAACTGTCTCTACCCCTCACATGGGCTTCCCAGGTGGCACTAGTGTTAAAGAAACAGCCTGCCAATGCAGGTAGTGCAAGAGACACGGGTTCAATCCCTGGGTCAGGAAGATCCCCTGGAGTAGGAATGCAACCCCCTCCAGTATTTCTTGCCTGGAAAATTCCATGGACAGAGGAGCCTGGAGAGCTACACTCCATGGGGCCGCAAAGAAACCTGACTGAGTGACTGAGCACCCCTTCACATTTCACTGTAAATAAGCAGTAAGAAGTAACCGGGTGCTCCTTCCACAACTCTTGCCTGGAGCGCTTGATCGTCAGGAACATTTTCTCTTCCCACATGATGACAGGCAGTGTGCTATTAAAACTTCTGCCACCACCTAACAAGGATCCCTGGACCCCAGTAACATTTTCCTAACTTTCCTGGAAACCTCCCCTCACTGCCTCCTCAAAGGCCTTTGAGCTCCTACTAACAAACCTTCTAACAGGCCTTCTCTAAGGCTCTCAGCAAATGTCCTCCAGCTTCTGGCCACTGTTCCGCCCCAAACCATTCCACCATTCAGGGGTTTTGTTAAATTTCACAACGATCCTGCTGCCAAAAATCAGTATTCACTCCTCATTGCTGCATGATAAGTTACTCCAGGATGTGAAGGTCTAAAACAAAAGTAAGGGGTGTCCCTGATGGCTCAGTGGTGAAGAATCCTCCCGCTAAAGGAGGAGACACAGTTCTATCCATGATCTGGAAAGATCCCTCATGCCACAGAACAACTAAGCTCGTGCATCACAACTATTGAGCCTGTGCTCTAGAGCCCACAAGCCGAAACTGCTGAAGCCTGGAAGCCCTAGAGCCTGTGCTCTGCGACAAGAGAAGCCACTGCAGCGAGAAGCCCACACTAAAGAGTAACCCCACTCCCTGCAACTAGAGAAAGCCCGAGCACAGCAATCAAGACCCAGCACAGCCAAATAAATACATTTAAAATAAAACAACAGTAAGCATGAAACTCCAATACTTTGGCCACCTCCTGCGAAGAGTTGACTCATTGGAAAAGACCCTGATGCTGGGAGGGATTGGGGGCAGGAGGAGAAGGGGACGACAGAGGATGAGATGGCTGGATGGCATCACCGACTCGATGGACGTGAGTCTGAGTGAACTCCACGAGTTGGTGATGGACAGGGAGGCCTGGCGTGCTGCGATTCATGGGGTTGCAAAGAGTCGGACACGACTGAGCGACTGAACTGAACTGAAGCATTTATTATCTCACAGTTTCTCTGAGTCAGGAATTTGGGACTGGCTGAGCTGGGTGATTTGGGCTTGGGGTTTCTCATGAGGTTGCTATCATGGTCTCAGCTAGGGCTGTGGTCATCAGGAGGCCCTCCTGGGGCTGAAGGGCCCATCTCTGTGATGGTTCCCTCCACGGCTTTTAGTAAGAGGCCTCAGTTCTTCACCAGGTGGGCCTGTCCATAGGCTGCTGAGTGTCCTTGTGACACAGCTGCTCCAGACAAGTGGTCTTGGACACTAAGGCAGAAACCACAATGTCTTTTATGACCTAGTCTCAGGCCAACATAGGTCTGTATAGTCAAAGTTATGGTTTGTACAGCTTGACTATGTACAGATGTGAGAGTTGGACCATAAAGAAGGCTGAGTGCCAAAGAATTGATGCTTTTGAACTGTGATGCTGGAGAAGACTCTTGAGAGTCCCTTGGACAGCAAGGAGATCATACCAGTCAATCCTAAAGGAAATCAACCCTGAATATTCATTGGAAGGACTGATGTTGGAAAGGACTGAGAACAAGAGGAGAATGGGGCGACAGAGGATGAGATGGTTGGATGGCATCATTGATTCAATGAACATGAGTTTGAACAAACTCCGGGAGATAGTGATGGACAGGGAAGCCTGGCATGCTGCAGTCCATGGAGTCGCAAAGAGTCAGACACAACTGATCAACGAAACAACAACTGTAATCAGTGGGTTTTGCCATCAGTTTTTCCAATGCCATGTTGCAACTGGGGCTTCTCTGAGGGATGTACAGTCCCCTGGAGAAGTGAAGGATGAATCCTATGGCTTAGAGGCCTTCACATCTACCTGGGGCTCTATTCCCTCAGCCTCCCAGCTGTATCTCATCTGTTTCCATACATTCACCCTGACTTCCCTGACACTCCATCCTCTGAGAAGGGCTTTCAACTTCCCATGTGATGGAGAGCTCCTTCCTGTCTGGGCCTCTCTGCTCCACTCTTCAGAGCACTCTATGTTCCAGTCCTCCAGGCTGGCTCTTGATAGAAAACATCTATTTTTGAGGGTTCTGAAAAAAACCCATCCCCTCTTAATGAAGCTGGGGTTTTCAACTAACGTTGGTTTACTGTTAGACTGTTGCCTTGCTATAGATTTGAAAAATCCTATTTGAAAACCCAAGGCCAAGGCCTTATTTATCGTAGGCCAGGTCAGAGTTTCTCCGTCTCAGCACGGTGACATTTGGGACTGGATAACTCCTTGCTGTGGGATCTGTCCTGTTCATTTTAGAACATTTAGCAGCATCCCTGGCTCCTTCCCACTGATGCCAGCAGCAACCCCACCCCCCGACCCTCTGACTGTGATACTCAGAAATGTCTCCAGTCTTTGCCAGAAGTCAAAACATCATTGTGCCTGGAGGCTGAATCACCCCATTCTAAGTTAATAGTCATCCTTCCTTTCCCACAAGGCAATAAAACCTCAGCTCCAAAACCACCAAATCTTAATGGCAAGAGCTCATGGGAAGTGGAGAAGAATTACTGAGAACAGAAAATACATTGGGTGAATTTTTTGAAATACCATCCAATTTATATATAATTTTTCTCCCAATAATGGGATCTTGTGAACCTAACATTGGTAACCTGCTTTTTGAAATTCAATAATATATCATAAATGTCTTCCCACTTGAGTAAATTTACTGCGTAGAGGTTAGGAGCGGTTGGGCTCAGAATCCAACAGACCTGGGCTCGTACCTACATACCAGCTGTGTGTCCTTGAGTAGGTGACTTGCCATCTCTGAACCTCATACCACTCACTTATAAAATGGAAACAGGAATGTGCTTGTTCAGTCACGAAGTCGTGTCTGACTCTTTGCGACCCCACAGACCGTATCACGCCAGGCTTCCGTGTCCTTCACTAGAGGTGGAAATAGTAAAGCCTATCTCACCAGGTTGTCATGAAGACAAAATCAGATCCTGCCTGTAAGTGCCAAGCACAGTCCCTGATGCATACTGAACACTCAGTAAATGTTAAAATTTTTAAAAATTAAATGATTATCTACCCATGATTGTCATTTAACTTTTATTTACAACTTACCATATGTAGCAACGTCTTGAAGATACAGTTAATATATGTAACTTTATTCTGTATTTTCCATGTCTGCTATAGATGTGTTGTCATACTTTCATAATTTAAAAAAAAATTTTTAAAGAAAGAAATGACAAAAAAAATAAGACACAGTTAAGGTGCACACTTGCTGCCCCTTTGTAGACTGATGATTATTGGATAAGCACCAGGACAGGCAAGCTTCCCTGTGGCTCAGCTGGTAAAGAATCTGCCTGCAATGAGGGACACCTGGGTTCAATCCCTGACTTGGGAAGATCCCCTGGAGAAGGGAAAGGCTACCCACTCCAGTATTCTGGCCTGGAGAATTCCATGGACGTGTAATCCATAGAGTAGCAAAGAGTCAGACACGACTGAGAGACTTTCACACACACACACCAGGACAGTGGGTTGTTAAAATATTGAAGTAACTCCCCTGCTGTTTGGCAAATAGCTCCTGCTGGAAACTTCTTAAAGTGCCTCTGTCCCTACCTCTGCTCCCACCCAGTCCCCCAGCCCTCCTGGCCCTCCCTGGGGGTTCTCCCCACTAGGATCTCCAAGGGATCCAGCAGGCAAGAGGGTCTGTTTTGAACTTAGTTAAACCGGTTTGGTCAGACGTGGCCCTTAGGTCCTTTTTGATAAATAATATTAATAGGAACGGGGGAAACAGGAAGAGCTACGAAGATAGCTCAGTCCCACAGTTGTATACGACTCTGTGACCCCATGGACTGTAGCCTGCCAGGCCTCTCTGTCCATAGAATTTTCCAGGCAAGAATACTGAGTGGGTTGCCATTTCCTGCTCCAGTGTTGATAAATAATAGTAGCCTGTAAAGACATTTGGGGCGGGTGAGGGGAAGCTGCCCCAGCACCTCCCAGCCTGGTTGTAAGGAAAGTGAGTCTCAGAGCACGTTCCGCCCCCACAGAGACTTTCCATGAACACATCTTCTGCAGCAGAGGGATCCCGTCGTCCAGCCTGTTCTATAGGTTTGATGATGTCCCCCTCTGACCATCACCTTGCAGGGTCTCTAAGCATCTTGAGTTACCCCTAGAGATAGCAGCAGACGCCAGAGCTTTAAGCCGAGACTGGACACTCGCCCCGTTAGGGTCAGACCCCAGGGCCTGCCCCGGGGCACAGCCTAGGCAGTCCCTTCCTCCCTTGGACCCCTGGGAGCTGGTTTCTAGCGTTCAGCATGCCAAGTAACAGGCCACGCTGTTACCAGTAAGAACCCATTTCTGACCTTCGGGAGGCACAACTGCCTCTGGTCTATGGCCTGTCTAATGCAGTGCTGCCCGGCCGCACCAGGAGAGGACTGCAGATTCGGGATCTGACCGCCTCTAGCCTGCAAGTTAAGCGACCTGCACGCATATAGCACCGAGCACACGATGCTGAATATTTAGAAACTAAAGCGCAGGCCTGTGACGATCCTTGATGCATGACAGGGCCCAGAATTTGGCTGCACGTTATAGTCAAACCTGTACCAGGAGAGGATTTTTTTTTTAATAGGCTGCGTCCACTGGAGGTTCTAGGATCCACAGACATGTTTAAAAGCTTGGTAGGGAGGGAATCATTGACTCTGAAGTGCGTAAATAAAAAATGCAGAAGCCAAATGAATAAATGATGGAATAAATGGCCACAAACGCGTCGGTGCATGCTTCATTCATCATTCATGTTAACACCCATTAAAGTTTCACTGGCTTTGAAAACAATTGGATCAGTTTCTCACTTCACAAGAAGATAAGAATGTGCAGTGACTGCCCAGAAACCAGAGTCGGTTGGAAATTTAAAATACACTGCTTGGAGCCCAGTGATCTCACAAGCAGAATTATGGAAATCTTTACAAAAGTTTCTACACACACAAAAAAAAATTATTCAGTCTTGATGTGAATTGTGTCTGATATAATTCAGAGTGAGATCCCCAAACATAATGCCACATCCCCCAAAAGTCATGTAAACAGCCCTTGTAATAATGGGATTAATGAGCAAACAATCAGGAAAGCTTGTATGTTTATCAAGTGGGTCCCAGTTAATACATCAGGTAGGGCTGTACAGTGGAGCACAATGCTATCATTAAAAAGGATGTAGTGCAGGGACTTCCCTGGTGGTCCAGTGGTTAGGAACCTGCCTCCCAGTGCAGCGGATGGGGATTTGATCCCTGATCAGGGAACTAAGCTCCCACGTGGCGAAGGGCAGCTAAGCCTGCACACCACAGCTAGAGAGCCCCCGTGCTCTGGAGCCCACCCGCCACAACTGGAGAGAAGCCCGCTCACCCACACGTAAGACCCAACACAGCCAAAGATAAATAAATATTTTTAAAAAGAACCAAGTACAGCTGCAAATGCTGATTTTTCTTTTTTAATATTGTTAGGTGAAAAGTAAGCTGGAGAAAATCTCTGTTATGTAAATCCATATTTGTTTTTGTTTGTTGGCTGTGAGATCTTAGTTCCCCAACCAGGGATTGAACCCGAGCCCTTGGCAGGGAAAGCAGAGTCCTAACCACTGGACAGCCAGGGTATTTCCCCATTTTTGTTTTTTGTTAAAGATATGACTAGGGCTTCCCTGGTGGTCCAGTGTTAAGACTTCACCTTCCAGAGCAGGAGGTACGGGTTTGATCCCTGGTACGGGAGTTAAGATCCCATATGCCTCATGGCCAAAAACCTGAAGCACAGAGCGGAAGCAATATTGTAATGAGTTCAATAAAGACTTAGAAAGGAAAACAGGTCAGCCTCAAAAAAAAAAATCGTAAATAAAAGATGTGACTGCAGTTTAAAAATAGCTGGGCTTCCCTGGTGGCGCAATAGAGAAGAATCCGCCTGCCAGTGCAGGGGACACAGGTTCAGTCCCTGTCTGCGAAGATTCCACATGCCGAAGCCCGTGCGCCGCAACTACTGATCCCACGTGCTGCAGCCACTGAACCTGCTCCCTAGAGCCCGTGCTCTGCAGCAAGAGAAACCACTGCGGTGAGAAGTACCTGCACCGCGACTGGAGGGTAGCTCCACTCACTGCAGTAGAGAGAAGCCCAATAAATAAATTTTAAAATACCCAGAGGGCCAGATTTGGCCGTAGGGCCGTAGTTTTCCCACCCCTGCTCTACATCTTCATTCTATTTACTCTCCAAAGAGCCCTTTATAATAGAGACTGTTAGTGTCCCTACATTATATATGCAGCTGAGAGAGATTAAATGACGTGCACAGGTCCTCAGCTCTTACGTGGCATAGAAATAAGTCTGGAAAGGGCTGCATCAAAGTGCATCCGCACAGCTAACCCAGGGGAAGAGGAAGAGGCGGCTCTTCCCCTTACCAACGTTCCTGTGATGATGTCATTGCATGAGTTTCATGAGTGTGAAGGTTAATCTGAAGATATCCTCTAAGATTTGGGGGAAACTTACAATCTCCTCTGCATTCTCTGTCGCCCATGTGTATTAGTGTGGACCAACGCCGTGGATCTGTCAGACCAACCAGTGGCTGAGGAAATTCCTGGGGCAGGATCCGCCAGAGAGATGTTTGTGGATCATGACTTGGCCCAGCGGGAGAAGGTGAGGGATCTTGGGGAGGACAGAGCTGCAGTAGCAGGAGGGACCCACGGAGGGCTTGCCACTGCCTCTTGCTCTTTGTGACTCTAGAAGTGGCTTTTTTTTTTTTTGACTACTTCCAAGAAATCACCTCTTGCTCCCAAGACATTCAGCCAAAAGTCTGGTTACTGCTCATTTTGTCCCAAACAGCATCTACCACTGCAAGGTACTGAGCCCCTCCTGTGTGCTGGGCCATGTCCTGTGCACTTGACATTTCCTTGGCTTGTTAATCCTTATCATCTTCAGGATAGATTTTATCTCCCTCACTTTGCAGATGAGGAAACCGAAGCTCAGAGAGGTTAAGTAACTTGTTTAAGGTTGCCCAGGGTAAGGAGCAGTGTTAGGACTCAAACCTAGGTCTGGTTAACTTCCCAGCGAGTACTTCTAACACACACATAGTAATCACTTGGTCAGCTTCGAGTAATGGAACAGTGATCATGGATAAATACATTTCTGGCAGGAAGAAGTGAACACTGAAGTCAGGGAGGCCCGAGCAAAGAAAGAGACTCATTAAAGAATTAGGGAGGTTCAAAGAAGGAGAAGAGGTGAATTCAAACCATCCTGGGAAGGACCCAGGTTGATTTCTCCCCTCTTACACATGACCTGAAAATTATTCTAAAAGAAGCAGTCTGCAATATCTCGCTTTCCTCAAAGGCCAGGGCCTGGGCCTGCAGCAATTCTCGGAGTCTGTGAGGAACAGAACTACCTGGGGTCTTTGTCAGACATGGAATCCAAACTTCAGGAGGTAGGGGATTCTGACAAAGGTGTCCTGAAACAAGACTGTAAGAATTGTTGCAGGGAGGTGAGAAGCCAGGCTTGGATTCTGTATTTCTTGCTATGTAACAAGCCACCCCTAAAGCTTAGGGGCTTAAAACAGCAACTCATTATTCCCCAGAATCTCCAGATTGACCTGGAAGTTTCCTTTGCTCCTGTCCCCTGACCTCACTCACTAGACTGCAGTCAGCCCACGACCTGGCCCAGCCGGTGGTCTCCCTGATGGCCTCCTTCCCAGGACTGGAGCCTCAGCCAGGATGCCTGGACTGGTGCCCCCTTTCTGTTTGTGGTTTTTCATCATAGCACAGTGCTCTCAGGGTTCCCAGGGGCTGGAACACAAGCTCACAGCCTGTAAGAACTTGCCTGGGGATTGTGCAGCCACACCTCCATTACCTTCTGTTGGTTAAAGAAGTCCCAGGGCCAGCCTACACTTAGAGGGCAGGAAAATAGACTAGATGGCAAAGCTGCAAAGTGTTTGTAGCCATTTTTCAAACTGCCTCCATTTTTAAATTGGAAATATAGTGCAACCACGGTTATAATTTTTTTCTATTTATAAGCCATTTATGCCCTGATTTGCCAGGACTCCTTCAGGTGACAGTAAAGAAATTAGCTTGGTGGAGGGGGAAGCATTTATTGGCTCCTCTTATTGGAATATTTAAAGGGCTTTTAGCTTCAGGTATGGCTAGATCCAGGAGCTTGAATCTTGTCATCAGAACACTTCCTACCACCAATCTCTCCTCTCTGTTTCCCTCAGAGTCTGGCTTTCTGCATAAGGCCAGTTTTGTGTGTTGAAAAAGGCAAACTCAGGCAAACAAGCCTCTAAATGTAAGGTCTGTGGTCCAAAAGGAGGCACGAGATCCTCGCCCTCTGTAACCGACATGTGAAATCTTAAACTTTGATTGACCAGCTTGGGTCACATGCACTGGGCTCCCTCCAGGAAGGGCATTGGGGGCTGGGGGGTGGCACTCACCAGGAAGACAGAACCCACACCAGTTCGCCGCCTTCTGCAAACTTATATTTCAGCACCAACACAGGGCCTGGTATATAGTGGCTGCCCAGAGAGTGTTTGTTGCATGAAAAATAAATAAGCACCTGGCTGATCATAATAGGATGAAAGAGGGGGGCAGATTTCCCAGGAGCAGGTAATCTGTTTGGTACTCTCTCTTGAAATTTTGCCACCAGCATTTACAGGGACCCAGAGGAAGACCTGGAGAAGGAAATGGCAACCCACTCCAGTGTTCTTGCCTGGAGAATCCCATGGACAGAGAAGCCTGGTAAGCTGCAGTCCATGGGGTCACGCAGAGTCAGACACGACTGAAGCGACTTAGCAGCAGCAGCAGCAGAGGAAGACCCTTGGCGGCAGCTGGCAATGTCAGACAAGCTTCCTTCTGACTAAGATCCTGTCCTTCCCCAGGTCATAGAGCTGGAAGGTCTTGAGGCCAACTGGACAAGCTCCCCCGGGAATGAGCCAGCCTGGAAATTGCCTCTTTACCTCTTTTTGTGTCTGCCTTTGAAAAGGCATCTGGTGAATTCTTTTTTTCCCAGTTTTCTTGACATTTTGTTGATAACTGCTGGTGAGAAGCTTGGGGGATTTTTTTTTTCCTTCCACTTTTGGAAAACCTAACAAATTCTTTTGTTAGAACTTTTTCTTTGGAGAGATGGAAGACACAGTTAATTACACCTGTAGGCGAAGTCTGCCGGCGATGTTGCTTTTCCAGCCCAAAGTTTACACCAGCCCGCACAAATAATCACCATTCCCGTCTCATTTACTTCCCAGATCCAGTGACCTGGAAAAAAAATTCTTAAATGAATTGCCAGAGAGGCAGGAAGTACTAGAAGAGAGGAAAGGGAAAATAAATATTTCAGAATGTATTAAATGTTTTAAGTTTAAAAAAAAAAAAATAGCCCTCGTTATAAGTAGAATGTGATTGAACAGAATCTTGATTTCCTAGTTACCTTTCCTAGGTCCCCAGTGTGCTAGGCTGAATATTATAAATAAAAAATCATAAACTTTCCAGCAACAAAAGTTCCCAAGTGGGATGGTTATTCTTAATGTGAAAGGATAATTCTCAGTAGTTTCAGTACCTGTGAGCTATAGACATCCACTCGTGTGTGCAGGCTAAGTCGCTTCAGTCGTGTCTGACCCTTGGCAACCCCATGGACTGTAGCTCACCAGGCTTCTCTGTCCATGGCATTCTCCAGGCAAGAATACTGGAGTGGGTTGCCATGCCCTCCTCCAGGGGATCTTCCCGACCTAGGGGTCAAACCCACATCTTTTCTATCTCCTGCATTGGCAGGCGAGTACTTTACCACTAGCACCAGCTGAGAAGCCCAGACATCCATTACAGATATCGATATACAAGGACATCATTTCAACCAAATTCTTGACTCTTTGAGGTTTTCTCAAATGACAGAGATAGCCTTGAGAATCTGCCTTGTCCTTCCCTGCCTGCCCTCACCTTCCCAGAGAATGATACCATATTTTTCCTATATTTTTTTCAGTGGGCTCAGCCTTACACCCAGACCCACACCCACTAAACTTCCCATCTGGCCTCCACCCAGGATGAAATAATTCTGCTGCTGGGAAAAGAAGTCAGCCGTCTATCGGATTTCGAACTCGAATCCAAATACAAAGATGCCGTGATCACGAACCTTCAGAACGAAGTGGCCCGCCTGAGCCAGAAGCTGTCAGAAACAGCCACCTCCAGACAGAATGAGAGGGTGGTCCCACCCAAGCTCCAGGTTCTGGAGGAAGACGATGATGCCCAACAGAGAGAAATCGAGAACTTGAAAAGCCAGGTAGGGGGAGGAGGGGTGTGGGACGGATTGGGAGGTTGGGATTGGCATACACACACTCTTAATTGTTGTTTGGTTGCTAAGTCATGTCCGACTCTTATGCGACCCCATGAACAATAGCCCACCAGGCTCCTCTGTCCATGAGATTTTCCAGGCAAGAACACTGGAGTGGGTTGCCATTTCCTTCTCCAGGGGCACGTCCCCAACCCAGGGATGGAAACTGCAGCTCCTGCCTTGGCAGGATTCTTTACCACTGAGTCACCAGGGAAGCCCCACACTCTTAATACCATGTATAAAATAGATGACTCATGAGAACCTACTGTATTGCACAGGGAACCCTACTCAATGCTCTGTGGTGAAATAAATGGGAAGGAAGTCGAAAAAAGAAGGGATATATGTGTATGTATAACCGATTCACTTTGCTATGCAGCAGAAACTAACACAACATTCTAAAGCAACTATACTTTAATGACAATTAATTAAAAAAAAAAGAAAAACTAGGTAGGGGTTGAAGACAAGGGGTCAGAGCCTTAGGGTGGTGACTCAGGGTGATGGCTCTCAGGTGGAGCCTCAGGGAGCACCAAGGGTATCCACCCGGATAGTTGGAAACGGGTGGTCAGCACAGATGGTGGAGAAGAGCACAGATCCAGGGAGGAGAGACTTGGTAGGTTCCTAGCCTGCTAAGAACAATACTATTAATACCTTTGATTAAGTGCCTTCTTCAGTCGTGTCCGACTCTGCAACTCTATGGACTGAGGCCTGCCAGGCTCCTCTGTCCATGGGATTCCTCAGGCAAGGAGACTGGAGTGGATTGCCATACCCTACTCTAGGGAATCTTCCTGACCCAGGGATCGAACCCTGGTCTCTTACGTCTCCTGCCTTGGCAGGCAGGTTCTTCACCACTAGCACCATCTGGGAAGCCCCTGACCACACATATGATTCTACAGATGAGGAGACCCAGGTAGGCTCGGAGATACCCAGGAACTTGTTACAGCTTGCGCAGTTAATGAGAGGGGGCTGTGTGACTTGAGCTCCCCTCTGCCCCTTCCACCCAGCTCTGTGGCTTTAGTGACCACCTCTCATGCTCACCTGGCCCCAGCCAGAGAGGACTGGAGATGGGGAGAAGGAACCTCCAAGTGTTCCAAACACCAAGGCCTTTATTAAAAAAAAAGAAAAACCAGGTAGGGGTTGAAGACAAGGTGTCAGAGCCTTAGGGTGGTGACTCAGGGTGATGGCTCTCAGGTGGAGCCTCAGGGAGCACCCTGAGAGCACCCTGAAGGCAGCTGCTGCTTCATTTATGGAGAATTTCACCCAAAATTCTCCACCCAGGATGCCTGGATTTATAGTCAAGTTCCTTTCTCTTGAAACTAGATCCAAAAAAAAAAAATTTTTTTTTAAGGAATGACTTTAGGCCATTGATCTTGTACACAAATTATATCTCAACATATGTGAAAGTAGCTCAGTTGTGTCTGACTCTCCCCACGGACCATACAGTCCGTGGAACTCTCCAGGCCAGAATACTGGAGTGAGTAGCCCTTCTCTTCTCCGGGGGATCTTCCCAACCCAGGAATGAAACCGGGGTCTCCTGCATTGCAGGTGGATTCTTTACCAACTGAGCCACCAGGGAAGCCCATATCTCAGCATCGTTGATAAGAAAAAGAAATGGGCCCCTGATGAATTTTGGCCTCAGTGCGTAATTCTGCTTAAAGCCATAGCCACGTTTGGGGCCTCGGTTCCCTGATTCTCTGTTTACTGCCTTCCCCTTCTGTAACCGATTCTAGGTGTGCAGTTTCAGTCCTAGAAATGGTGCCCTAGAAAGGAGTATGGGGAACCTAGGAGATTCTATCAGGAGACTGTCAGCTCCATGAAGGCAAAGGTTGGTCCTAGTAACCTTCCAAAACTCTGATAGGTCCGTGTCTGTTCTTCATCCATCCATCCATTCATTCAAATCAGTATTTGCGGGGGCCACCCCTGTGTCATGCTGTCTTCCAGGTTCTGTGAATTCCGCAGAAACAAGGAAGACATGATCCTTCCCCCTGTTTTGTTCTAGTGAGGGGGACAGAATAAACCAGAAAACAGAATAGATGTTCTAGTATTTCAACGAAGCAGTGACTCTCTTTTGAACCTATTTTTGAAGAAAACACTGAAAGCAGCAAGTCCTTCAGGAACCCCTGCTGCAAACAGCTACCGTGACGTGTAACTGATGCACTGAGGAGTACCTTCTCTCTAGCTGAACCCAATTTTGCTGAAATATCCTTTTCAGTTATCCTCCCATTTCAGAGCTTTCCTGACTTAATGTCACAGGCACATGGACAAGACTGAATTATTCTCATATATCTTTTTTTTTTCAGTTGAAACATATTTGACATATAATATTATAGAATTTCCACATATCTTTGAATATCAGCCAGTCACAATTTGAGTATTATTTTAAGTGGCTGATGATATCTAGAGGGAAAAAATTTTTTTACAAAGATATTATCTAGAAATAATTACACTGATTCATCATCCTGTTACCTCCTCCACCTCTGGAGTTTTACTTATAACTGAAGGAGAATATTTTGTAACAAGACATCTATGAACCGGAGGCTGCCCTGGTTTGAACTCAAATCGAGTTGCATCCACTCACGTTTCAGCTTCTTCAATATTCTACTGCCTGCAGAACATTCAGCCAGAAGCAGAAGCCGCATGGCTGGTTGATTTATCGTTCTGATTACCGTATGCATTCTCCTTAGTCCCTGAAAGCGTGTACATAATGACTTGCTCTCAAAGATCTTCGATCCCCTAGAAATATCGCTAGAAAATTCTTACCTGCATGTGTTCTTATACGCCTGTGCTAATTAGAAACCAAATTAGTATCTTGAAACAGTCACTCCTCCTGGCACTATTAATTTTCTTATGATTCTGGGCCCATTTTATTACATAGTGTAACAGACATTAAACATCTTGGAATTTATGCCAATTACAGACAACATGGATATTTGTTTTGGTAGTAAAAGTAACAAAGAGGTTTGAAACACTCTTTTTTTTTTTGGCTAAGCTGGGCCTTCGTTGTGTGTGTAGGCTTTCTCTAACTGCGGAGCACAGGCTCGTAGTTCCTTGACCCGGGATCAAACCCACGTCCCCTACATGGGAAGGTGAACTGTCAACCACTGGACCACCAGGGAAGTCCCTTGAAGACTCTTGAGTTTGTCAGCAATCCAAAATCCTAAAACTCTGACACTTAAAATGAAATATTTTAAATCTGTCAAAAGCACTGGAGTCTTTAGAGGGGAACGTATGTTTTCCCTTCTGGAAGTTTGTCTCTGTGTGTTCTTCCTTATGCAAATAAACCCATTAAGCTGAGAAGAGCTAGAAACAGTTTGCTTAAGTGTTCCAAGTACCTTTTATGGGAAAGCTGCATTCCACCACCGCCACCACCCACCCTCTTTCATCTCCTCAGTAAGAGATGAAAGAATTTTTTTCACTCAAAGTCCAAAGCACAAACATGCAAAAGTATAGCCTTGGGGAGGCTGGTGGGCAGAGTGGCCTGTGTCGCCCACCACCACCACTCATAGAAGGTGGTCATGTACAAATGTGAGATTTGGACCGTAAAGAAAGCGAGCACTGAAGAATTGATGCTTTAGAAATGTGGTTTGGAGAAGACTCTTAAGAGTCCCTTGGACAGCAAGGAGATCCAGATCCAATCCTAAAGGAAATCAACTCTGAATATTCATTGGAAGGACTGATGCTGAAGCTGAAGCTCTAGTACTCTGGCCACCTGATGCAAAGAGCCAACTCACTGTAAAAGACCCTGATGCTAGGAAAGATTGAAGGCCAAAGGAGAAAGGGGCAACAGAGGATGAAATGGTTAGATAGCATCACTGACTCAATGGACATTAATTTAAGGAAACTCTGGGAGATGGTGGAGGACAGAAGAGTCTGGCATGCTACAGTCCATGGGATTCCAAAGAGTCGGACACAACTGAACAACTGAACAATAGCCTGGGAGAGGTTGGGGGCCAGAGTGGCCTGTGTCCCCTCCCCCCACCCCCCCCACCTTCTAGAGTAGACCTGTCCCAATAATGTTTCAGATGCCCCAGGGGATAAGTATCTATAACCATCATAAATGTCATAGACTCTCAACCATGGTGGTGCATGAAACGAGAAAGAAAACTTGTGAGACCTTGACACTTCCGCTAATTCTCTGAGAGTAAGAATAACAAGATTTTCAGGCACAGAAACCAGGACCAAAGGCTGTGAGCGCCATCTGGTGGCAAGGTCACCACAGTTCAGTTCAGTCGCTCAGTCGTCTCTGGACTCTTTGCGACCCCATGAATCACAGCACTCCAGGCCTCCCTGTCCATCACCAACTCCCGGAGTTCACTCAGACTCACATCCATCGAGTCAGTGATGCCATCCAGCCATCTCATCCTCTGTCGTCCCCTTCTCCTCCTTACCCCAATCCCTCCCAGCATCAGAGTCTTCCAATGAGTCAAGTCTTCGCATGAGGTGGCCAAAGTACTGGAGTTTCAGCTTTAGCATCATCCCTTCCAAAGAAATCCCAGGGCTGATCTCCTTCAGAATGGACTGGTTGGATCTCCTTGCAGTCCAAGGGACTCTCAAGAGTCTTCTCCAACACCACAGTTCAAAAGCATCAATTCTTCGGCTCTCAGCTTTCTTCACAGTCCAACTCTCACATCCATACATGACCACTGGAAAAACCATAGCCTTGACTAGACGGACCTTTGATGGCTAAGTAACGTCTCTGCTTTTGAATATGCTATCTAGGTTGATCATAACTTTTCTTCCAAGGAGTAAGCGTCTTTTAATTTCATGGCTGCAGTCACCATCTGTAGTGATTTTGGAGCCCAAAAAAATAAAGTCTGACACTGTTTCCACTGCTTCCCCATCTATTTCCCATGAAGTGATGGGACCAGATGCCATGATCTTCGTTTTCTGAATGTTGAGCTTTAAGCCAACTTTTTCACTCTCCTATTTCACCTTCATCAAGAGGCTCTTTAGTTCCTCTTCACTTTCTGCCATAAGGGTGGTGTCATCTGCATATCTGAGGTTATTGATATTTCTCCCGGCAATCTTGATTCCAGCTTGTGCTTCTTCCAGTCCAGCGTTTCTCATGATGTACTCTGCATATAAGTTAAATAAACAGGGTGACAATATACAGTCTTAACATACTCCTTTTCCTATTTGGAACCAGTCTGTTGTTCCATGTCCAGTTCTAACTGTTGCTTCCTGACCTGCATACAGATTTCTCAAGAGGCAGGTCAGGTGATCTGGTATTCCCACCTCTTTCAGAATTTTCCACAGTTTATTGTGATCCACACAGTCAAAGGCTTTGGCATAGTCAATAAAGAAGAAATAGATATTTTTCTGGAACTCTCTTGCTTTTTCCACGATCCAGCGGATGTTGGCAATTTGGTCTCTGGTTCCTCTGCCTTTTCTAAAACCAGCTTGAACATCTGGAAGTTCACGGTTCACGTATTGCTGAAGCCTGGCTTGGAGAATTTTGAGCATTACTTTACTAGCGTGTGAGATGAGTGCAATTGTGCGGTAGTTTGAGCATTCTTTGGCATTGCCTTTCTTTGGGATTGGAATGAAAACTGACCTTTTCCAGTCCTGTGGCCACTGCCGAGTTTTCCAAATTTGCTAGCATATTGAGTGCAGCACTTTCACAGCATCATCTTTCAGGATTTGAAATAGCTCAACTGGAATTCCATCACCTCCACTAGCTTTGTTCATAGTGATGCTTTCTAAGGCCCACTTGACTTCACTTTCCAGGATGTCTGGCTCTAGGTCAGTGATCACACCATCGTGATTATCTGGGTCATGAAGATCTTTTTTGTACAGTTCTTCTGTGTATTCTTGCCACCTCTTCTTGATATCTTCTGCTTCTGTTAGGTCCATACCATTTCTGTCCTTTATCGAGCTCATCTTTGCATGAAAGTATCTTGGTATCTCTTAATTTTCTTGAAGAGATCTCTAGTCTTTCCCATTCTGTTGTTTTCCTCTGTTTCTTTGCATTAATTGCTGAAGAAGGCTTTCTTATCTCTTCTTGCTGTTCTTTGGAACTCTGCATTCAGATGCTTATATCTTTCCTTTTCTCCTTTGCTTTTTGCTTCTCTTCTTTTCACAGCTATTTGTAAGGCCTCCCCATACAGCCATTTTGCTTTTTTGCATTTCTTTTCCATGGGGATGGTCTTGATCCCTGTCTCCTGTACAATGTCACGAACCTCAGTCCATAGTTCCTCAGGCACTCTATCTATCAGATCTAGGCCCTTAAATCTATTTCTCACTTCCACTGTATAATCATAAGGGATTTGATTTAGGTCATACCTGAATGGTCTAGTGGTTTTTCCTGCTGCTGCTGCTGCTACTAAGTCGCTTCAGTCGTGTCCGACTCCTCGAGACCCCATAGACGGCAGCCCACCAGGCTCCCCCGTCCCTGAGATTCTCCAGGCAAGAACACTGGAGTGGGTTGCCATTTCCTTCTCCAATGCATGAAAGTGAAAAGTGAAAGTGAAGTTGCTCAGTCGTGTCCGACCCTACTTTCTTCAATTTCAGTCTGAATTTGGCAATAAGGAGTTCAGCTCCTTATTGCCAAATCACAGTCAGCTCCTGGTCTTGTTTTTGTTGACTGTATAGAGCTTCTCCATCTTTGGCTGCAAATAATATAATCAGTGTGATTTCAGTGTTGACCATCTGGTGATGTCCATGTGTAGAGTCTTCCCTTGTGTTGTTGGAAAAGGGTGTTTGCTATGACCAGTGCATTTTCTTGGCAAAACTCTATTAGTCTTTGCCCTGCTTCATTCCGTATTCCAAGGCCAAATTTGCCTATTACTCCAGGTTTTCTTGACTTCCTACTTTTGCATTCCAGTCCCCTATAATGAAAAGGACATCTTTTTTGGGTGTTAGTTCTAAAAGGTCTTGTAGGTCTTCATAGAACCATTCAACTTCAGCTTCTTCAGCGTTACTGGTTGGGTCATAGACTTGGATTACTGTGATACTGAATGGTTTGCCTTGGAAACAAACAGAGATCATTCTGTCATTTTTGAGATTGCAACCAAGTACTGCATTTCGAACTCTTTTGTTGACCATGATGGCTACTCCATTTCTTCTGAGGGATTCCTGCCCGCACTAGTAGATATAATGGTCATCTGAGTTAAATTCACCACACCGTTGCCCAAATACCTGGGCATGCCCGCCCCTTCCCCCAAGTCTTTTTTTTTTTTTTTTTTTAATGTGAAGCCTGCAGCCTGGTCTGACAGTAAACAGGGAAATTCTTGTATTTTCTCTTTTTTTTAAGATTATTTTTATTTAAGATGTTGAGTCACTATTTACTCTTATAGCAGTTATTTTAAATTTAATACATGTTTTTTAAGTTTAGAAAGCAAGGGGCTTCTAAGAAAAATGCTAAGAAATTATAGTGGGACCAGCAAAGAGATATGGCAAAAATAGTGAAAGTGGTATTTGAATGACTGAAGTTTAAGAACTCTCTTAGGTGGGGTTGCCAGATAAAATAAGGATACCCAATTAAATTTGAATATTAGAATATCTTTTTTAGAGTATGTTCCACATACTGCATGGGACACACAGGAAAATGTTATCTGTCATTTGCATCCTTTTTTTCTCCCCCAAATCCGGCAACCTTACCTTAGGAAAACAAAGAAATTGCATCCTGCTGCTTGTCGCTTCTATTTTGATCTATCAAAACAAGCTAGTTCTCATCTTGTCTACGGACTATGTGGCATTTCTGGCCCAATAAGCATGTCCCTGTGGGAGAACTGAGTCCTGACGTCTGAAAAATCAAAGCCGCGAAGGCCCACAGCACACCCTGGGAGGGAAAAGGCCTGGCCACTCAGACCAAGCAGTCCGATGAGTCAGATGAAGAGGGAGGGGGTTCTGGCCCACCTCCCTTCCCCAGCCTCTCGGGTACCTGTGAGAGGTGGTTCTCTCTTGCAGTAAATGCGGCAGCTACTTTCCAGCCCTTACCAGGGCTGCTTTCCAAGGACATCCTTCCAGGGCCCCTGCCCTGCGTATGGATCCCTGGAGAGGGGCTGGCCCTCAAGTGGGTTCTGAGCCAGGGACTTCCAGAGTTCTTGGAGCAGCCAGCCCATGGTCATCCCACTCATGATTCCTGTATTTCCTCCTAATAACAACCACAGCAGTGTTAAAGTGAGCCTGAGCAAGACTTACAAATGCACACAAAGATTCCCAACTCCTTTCCCCAGAGACAGACAAGGGAAGCTGAAGCTAAAACACACCATGGGTAGTCAGCTGAGAGGACCGTGACACCTCATCCCTCTATGCTGTGTGCCAGGCATAATCTGATTACTTGCACACATGACTAATTTGTTAAGATACTTCTAACAGGGATTTCCTGGTGGTCCAGTGGTTAAGACTCCAAGCTCCTGAAGCAGAGGGCACAGGTTTGATCCCTGGTTGGGAAACGAAGATCCGACATGCCGCAAAGCAAGGACTGGGGAAAAAACTATACTTCTAGCAATCCTATCAGACTGGGACTGCCATCACCCCACGTACAGACTGAAAATAAAATACGGTGTCTTCCTGTGTTCACAGGGCCCGTAACAGGCAGAAACAGGACTTGAAGCCTACAGTCTGGCTCCCAAGTCCACGCTATGCTTTAGAGCCTCTAACTTTTCATGCTGCTTCCTAGGGCCACCTGGAAAAGTGGAAACGGGCCCCTAGAGGCTGGGTTTGAATCCTTCTCCGCCTCTGACCAGCCCCGTGATCCTGAGCAGGGGACTTTACCTCTCCCAGTCTCAGTCTGCCCTCTTGCAAATGGGAAGCCTGCTGGGAACATCAGCCTTCGGCAATGCTGTGAGGAGTATCCATGTAGCATGTGCACATGAGTTGTGTAAACTCCGGAGTGTTGTATAAGCGATTTGCTGTTCTCATTAAAGGAAATTCATTATATAATGAATATATATTCATTATATATATTCAGTATATATTGAAGAGATGGCAGACCCCATCTCTTGGGGGCTTCCCAGTGGTAAAGAATCCGCCTGCCAATGCAGGGGACATAGGAGACATGGGCTTGATCCCTGAGTTGGGAAGAACCCCTGGAATAGGAAATGGCAACCCACTCCAGTGTTCTTGCCTGGGAAATCCCATGGATGGAGGAGCCCGGCGGGCTACAGTCCCTGGGGTCACAGAAGAGTCGAACGTGACTGAGCACACACAACACCCTCCTGTCTCTTGAATTTCACTCTGCATACAGTCAGTGCTGGATGATTCAGCACCAACGGCTGGCCTGTTTATGGCTAAAAGGCCACAGATGGTGATCTCGGAGAGGCAACAGTGAGCGGTGGCTTGAAGCAAGGTCTTAGTTCCCTGCCCTGGAACTGAACCTGGGATAAAAACCAGGACTCCTAGCCACTGGACCATCAACAGCTAGAGGCTAGAAGCAAATCTCCCCTGGCTCTTGCTCCCATTGAAAAATGCATTTCTTGTGGAGGCAAAAACTGTAAAAAAAGAAAAACAGGTACAAAGTTAACTGTTTCGGACACAGCAGGACAACTGCAAGAGCACAAAGAGAAACAGTTTGTTTCATTAAGACAGAGATGCACACCCAGGGAGAAACGGTCTGGGCGTCGCTTCAGCGAGGAGGAGCCCAGGGCAGATGTGGTGAAATCATGTGTATAGGGCGATTCTTTCAAGTCTTTGTTGTTGTTGTTCAGTGGCTCAGTCTTGTGGAATTTGTTCAAACTCAGGTCCATCGAGTCGGTGATGCCATCCAACCATCTCGCCCTCTGTCGTCCCCTTCTCCTCCTGCCGTCAATCTTTTCCCAGCATCAGGGTCTTCTCTAGTGAGTCGGCTCTTTGCATTATGTGGCCACCCATCCAGTGGGTCTTTGTTTACCTTTGGCCAATTAAATGGTTTCTTTTTCCACATGGGACCTACCCTAGGATCCTCCCCAACATGTGTGCACAGCTTTTTCCCAAGGTAGATTCCAGCCCAGCAGCCAATGAGGGATGGGGCTTGACATCACATATTATGGGATGGTGACCCCTCCTTTGGTATCCCCAAAGAGCCTTTCTGCACATGTGCAGCGACTCCCTTGCCCCAAGGATGGGAAATACGTGACCTCTTGGTCTTGTACTCAAACAAGGTTTTGCTCCTGTCTGTCCCCGACATAACTGATGTGTCCACAGGAGGCAAAGTCCAGCCATTTACCCTGTTCCTGTCGTCGTTTCCATCTCACAGTGCAAACAGGAGGCTGGTTGTAAATGCCTAACCTGGAGCCCACCTACCTCCTGTCTTGGGAAATGTAAACCGAAGGCTGGTTGTAAGTATCCAGCCTGAAGCCCATCTGCCTCCTGCCTCAGTCACAGGAAGGGATCCAGGGCAAGGGCACCTGAGCCCCTGGGTGACCACAAAGGTAAGGTTTGTGTCTTGATGATATAGGACACGGTGGTCACTGAAGATAGGCACCCTCCCGTCTCTCCCACCAGTTATAACTGAAAAGCTTGGTTTCCCCAACACCCCAACCCAAGATCAACCCGACTCTTTTTGTCCAGCCCTGGAGAAGTGTGTCCTGCAAAGCCGGCTGACCCCCCTCTGACTGTGTGTTGCCTCTTCCCACAGATCAGTGCCCTGCAGCAAGGCTACAGCCAGGTGCTGTGCCAAACTCTGTCTGAGAGGAACCTGGAAATCACGTCCCTGAAGAACCAGGGTGAGAACTTGAGGAGGGATAATGCCATCACTTCAGGTGAGGTCCTTCTGGATTTGCTCCTGAGAACTGCCTCCCTCCCCCTGCAGACATCACCAATCTATCACTGCACCTGCCTCCCTCCCCCTGCAGACATCACCAATCTATCACTGCACCTGCTTCCCTCCCCCCACAGACATCACCAGTCTATCACTGCACCTGCCTCCCTCCCCCGCAGACATCACCAATCTACCACAGCACCTGTGCCCGTGACCTGGGTGCAGCCTCAGGGATCTCAGCAACCCATCAGGCCACCAGTGTCAGTGAGTTAGAATTCTCCCTCAGTGCAGATTTCTTGCCACCTACTTCCTAGGGCAGGGCCTGATAAATACTGGAGAGAATGTTGTATCTTGACCAGGCTTCCCAAGTGGCTGCTGCTGCTGCTAAGTCACTTCAGTCGTGTCTGACTCTGTGCGACCCCATAGACAGCAGCCCACCAGGCTCCCCCATCCCTGGGATTCTCCAGGCAAGAACACTGAAGTGGGCTGCCATTTCCTTCTCCAATGCATGAAAGTGAAAAGTGAAAGTGAAGTCACTCAGTCGTGTCCAACTCTTTGCGACCCCATGGACTGAAGCTCACCAGGCTCCTCCGCCCATGGGATTTTCCAAGCAAGAGTCCTGGAGTGGGGTGCCAGTGCCTTCTCCATCCCAAGTGGCTGGCTCAGTGGTAAAGAATCCATCTGCCAATACAGGAGATGTAGGAGACCAAGGTTCAGTCCCTGGTCTGGGAAGATCCTCTGGAGAAGGAAATGGCAACTGCTCGAGTATTTATGCCTGGACAATTCCATGGGCAGAGGAGCCTGGTGGGCTACAGTCTATGGGGGTCACAAAGAATTGGACACAACTGAGCAACTGAGCACACACACACATATATCTTGTCTACAAGGTCACCTGAGCACTGGCCCCGCCAGGGAGAACATAGAACATAGGGTGACTTGGGTGGCTCCACAAGCCAGCCTGCCCAAGTGTGAACTAGAACATGGACAAAATGGGGTCACCACTTTGGGTACCCATCATCTCACCCATTTTCACCTGAGTGCACTCGAGCCCAAGTGAGACCAACAGAGGTGGTTCCCTGGTAAAGGGCTTGGAGGTGGGGGCAGCCCACACACAGCTGTGGCTGAGCCTGGGCTCCCTGGATTCCTTCATTCCTTCAGCATGCTGACTGAGCACCTGCGAGGTGTCAGGCCCTGTTCTAGGCTCTGGGGAGAGAGCTCTGAGCAAGACAGTCAGACCCTGTACTCACTGAAGGAAAAGGACGAATAAACGAACAGCCTGCTTCAGAGAGTGGTCGTGCTGTGGAGAAAGCAAACTGTGTGACTTGGTGGCCAGTGCCTCAGGGGGGACCCAAGGGAGATCAGCAGAGTGGGTGTGAAACCGGGCAACTCAGGTGGGACTTGGACCCAGGCCAGAACACACTGTCTTTTAATTGAGGTCATACATCTGGGCTTTATTTATTCATTAATAAAGCTCAGGTTCTTGATGTCTTGTCACAGAGAGAATTCAGTGAGAGACAAAGTGATTGGTAAGAAGTGGATTTGTTTAGAGAGAAACACACTCCATAGACAGAGAGTATGGGCCATTGCAGAAGGTGAGCGGCCCTGAAATATGAGGTGGTTAATTTTTATGGGCTGGGTAATTTCATAGGCTAATGAATGGGAGGATTATTCCAAATATTTCAGGGAAGGGGCAGTGATTTCCAGAAATTGGGCCACTGCCCACGTTCTGACCTTGTATGATTGACCTCAGAACTGTGATGGTACTGGTGGGTGTGTTGTTGTTGTTCAGTCACCAAGTTGTATCTGACTCTTCAAAACCCCATGGACTGCAGCGCACCAGGCTTCCCCGTCCTTCACCATCTCCTGGAGTTTGCCCAAGTTCATGTCCGTTGAAGCGGTGATACCATCCAACCATCTCATCCTCTGTTGCTGCTGGGTGTGTCACTTAGCTATTGCATTACAGTGAGCATATAATGAGGCTCCAAGTCCACTGGAAGTGGAATCTTCCACCAGCTTGAAAAGTGAGCAACTTTCACTTTCACTTCCCACTTTTCTCCAAAGTGATAATTCAGTAACAGAGTAGTTATTTATTGCTGTATAGCAAGTTATCCCAAAATGTAACAGGTAAAACAACAGCTGATATTTATTATCTCACCCAGTTTCTGCAGTACAGGAATTTGGGATGGAGGGGTGTGTAACTTAATTCTCTTGAATTGAAGTCAAGATGTCATCTAGGGCATCAGTCATGTCATTGAAAGCCTTCTCGGAAGCGGGAGGAACCCCTTTCAGAGTTGCTGCCCATGTGGCTGTTGGCTGGAGGCCTCAGCCTCTTATCACACGTACTTCTCCCAAGGGCTGCTTGAGTGTCTTCACAACACGGAGGGTGGCTTCCCCCAGAGTGAGCGGTGCAAGAGAGAGCAAAGAGGAAGCCACAGTGTCTTTAATGACCCAGCCTGGGAGGTCACATTGCATCATTTCCGCAGCATCATGTGGGTTACCCATGTCAGCCCTATTCAGGGTGGGAGGGGCCACACAAGGGCATGAATTCCAGGAGGCAGGGATCATGGGGGCCATGCTGGAAACTGGCTGTCGTGAAACATAGTGAGTGCCATGTAGGGGGGTGACAGAGGATGAGATGGTTGGTTGGCATCACTGACTCATTGGACATGAGTTTGAGCAATCTCCAGGACATGGTGGAGGTCAGACAAGCCTGGCATGCTGCAGTCCATGGCGTCGCAAAGAGTCAGACACGATTTAGTGACTGAACAACAACAACAAATATAAGTTAGTCACTTTATGTTCTTAGGACAGGCCATCTCACTTGACCCTTTCAATAACTCTGTGCAGGACATGAAGTGGGAGGTGAAATAACTTGTCCAAGACTGCCAAGCTAATAAGGGGTTAGGACAGGGCCAAACTCAAGCTAGTCGCCCCGCCAAGAGTGCCCAGCAGTCCGCTCTGCCGCAAGTCTGCCTCCTGGGCTCTGGAGAAGAATTCCTGGACTTCACCTGTGCTGGGCCTTTGCTTCCCAAGCCCTGGGCATGGCCTCTCCTCTCGGCTCTGCCCAGCCTGTGCCCACCAGGGGCCCCCAAAGGCTTCTCCTCCCACTGGTGCTCGCTGACTGCCCCTCATTCTCCCTGATGCCTCAAACCATGTTCCATGGTCTCTGGTCTCATTCCCGTTCTTGCTCTGGGATTCTTGGCAACAACCTCCGCAGTTCTAGGAATGCTGGCCCTGGGCTTGGAGGTTCTTGTCCGAAACTTGGCTAACAGCTGTGGTGATGCCAGGAATCCTTCCTGCCCTTTTGACCTGTGATTTTTGTTTTGCAGAGATGGTGTCATCTTTGCAAAAGGATATGTTAGCAAAGGATGAGCAAGTTCAACAACTAAAACAGGAGGTGAATCAACTAAAAAGTGAGAACAAAGAAAAGGATCACCAGCTTGAAGCCCTCAACTCCAGAGTGAGTGTCGGGTCATCATCAAAGTGTAGCTTCGAAAAGCAGACACGGTGCAGTCACGTGTCTGCAGAGAAGTCAACTTCTTGGCAGCTTTTAAAGTACAGTATGTGGCTCAGAATAGCATGATATATTTTCAAATGCAGCAAACATTTTTTAACCCCTATGATAAATAAACCCCAGGAACAAACACACTTATTAGCATATATTGCTACTTCACAGCTTAATGTAAAACAGAATAAAATATCTCTGTGAGCAAGGACAACCCACAGGGCTCCATCACGGTCCCAGCACCGCTGGTTCTCATAACTGCCTTCAAATCAGAATGTTTGAAGATCCAGATGCAAACACACAAACTCTCATTTCTTCCCTAGACTTGGTAGGCAAGTGAAGAGTTTTTTAAATGGAACTTTATTTGCAAATCTTGCCTTCCATGCCAACTTTAGAATCCTGACTCTATAGGATAAGATTTCTCAGTATTTGTATAATGCATCTGTTTCTGCCAGTCAAGGTAAAACCTCATAGCTTTCATCTCAGGTCGTAACTCAGAGATTCCCAGCAGCTGTCTGATGGATTAGCCAGGGCTGCACGGGTGTGGGGTGGAAACATCCTGAGGTTCCAAGGAAAAGGCACGATACTGGTGCGTAGTACTACACCGAATATGGAACCGGCAAAAGGCAGGAGCTTTGGAGTCAGACAGACCTGGGTCCAATCCCAGAGCTTTCTCTTACTGTAACTTATTTGGCCTTTATTTCCCTATCTGCGAAATGGGAGTGACAAAATCGTTTTCCAAGACACGGGAGCCTGGTTTTAGCAGTGCTCCTCTGCCTCTGCCTCAGTCAGCCGCCTGGGCAATGCCTCTGCCTTTGTTTCTGCCAAGCAGAGTGCCCTCCTAGGCATGTGCACTTGCTGTTTTAGGTGAGAGGACTGTGTGTGTATGTGTGTGTGTGTGTGTGTGTTGGGGACGGGGAGGGGTTGCAGAGCTGGTGCTTAGTAGAAGGAATATGCAAAGACAGCCCCTGCTTGGCTCTTCCACCTCCCACCTGCATCTATTTGCTTATGTCCCCGTTTCCCCTTCCTTATTGACCTTGGAGTGAGGTCACTTTTCCTCTGGGTTCTTCCAGTCTTGTTTCTATATATTACCTAGAAATCAAGCAGTCAGTTATTTTACAGTGAATTTACACTATGCATATTTTTTAAAATCATAAACACAATGACTTCCCCATGCTAATAAATCAACGCTTTATCGTTGGTCTTAAAAGCCACACACTTTCTCCTGGATGTACACAGTGTTATAAGGTGATCTCCTGTTATAAACAACACTTGTTTTTTTTTTCCACTGTTACTGACAGTTCTATGGAGAACATCCTTGAAGCTACAGATTCACTGATTTCTCTAATCATTGTCCTTAGGGTACATGTCTAAAGTGGGAATTTCTGGGTCGAAAGAAGGCATATCCATCCTTATGCTCTTAATGTCTGTTGCCAAAATGCCCTCGGAAAAGGCAGCTCTGTTTACCACTTTGTGACCAACAGGGCAGTCGTGTCTTTGAGATGGAACCTGCACAAAAGCACTAAGATCCACCCAAACTCCCTGGCCCTCCCTCACCACTCTCGATGCTCACTGAGTGAAAGCGGCTCAATTCCTCCACTAAGTACCAGCCTCTGCAAGTCTGGACTCTCCCTGTGGTGCAGTTGGCTGGCTTTTGAAGGGCAATTTAGACACTTTATTTGTCAAAACTCACAAGAGGGGTGAACCAGGAACAACCACAGGATCCCCGTGCTTCCGTCACACAGGCGGTCTGGCCTCTCATGATGCAGGGTGTGATGGAGTTAAACAACAGAAGACAGTCTTGGGCACGCACATAGGGACTTAGGGCCCCCAGTCAAGCCCACGTGACCTGGTTATTTTTCTCCCCAGTGCTCAGTGCTGAAAGAAGAGTTAAAGAAGGAAGATGCCCAGAAGGAGAACCTGGAGGCCCAAGAGAAAGAACTAAAACTCTACAAAACTGTGCGTTGAAGCTCCTCACCCCTGGGTGTCCATGGAAAGCCTAGACTTTGACCTTCAGGGCTTTGGAGGGATTCCTTGGCCCCTTAGCTAGTACAAACTCTGGGGCTTTATGGGTGTCTGTTAATGTAATTAATGTAATTCTTTGATTTGCTTGCCTCAAAGAGATGGGTAGAAAACCTTGGAAAACATGCTCTCCTAGGATTTCATGGACAGTTGGCTCTAGGCCCCTTATCAGCCCCTGGAACTGGGCTAGAGTTGGGCTGGAGACTGGGACAAAAGGTGGCCCAGTGGCCACTAGATGCTACTAAAAATTCACCATGGTGCCTACCCCTGGACTTGTGATGCCCAAACTTTCATGATCTACTGTCTCAAGTTTTATCACAGCCATGGGCTCTGTTATTAACATGAAACTCCTCCTTAAGTATTGTTTCTTAAATATTGATGCATTCAGTTTTACATCAGTTCATAAAAACAAAATAAAACGCAGACGTATCATTGGCTTTGTATGGAAGGTGAATATAAAAATTAGTACAATGAAAAGATGAGCACTAAATGTGAATGTTCACCCTCCGCGCCAGTCAAGTCCTCGAGAACATCACTAAGCATGTATTTTCCATCTGTCGAGGCCATTTTCTTCTCTCAGGGGCACTGCTATTCTCTGTCTCAAATGGGAACAAAAAGAAAAAGCTCATTGTTCTTTTCTTCCAAGCTCTGCCCATGGTGTCTTCCAAATAACCCCTATTTAGACTGAACTCAAAATATATTCCAAGGAAGGAGAATCTAATGAGTGAATGTGTCCCTTGTACTGTTGAATCCAGAATCCATGCTGATCTTCAAAAGAAACTCAAATTTTCCCTCACCCTGCACTTTCAATGCATCTGTTGAAAGAAACCCTACTTTGCTTTAAAGATGTAGAAGCATCTCCCAAGGGAAAGAATTAAACTGATCTCAGACTAGGTTTCCACCTTAACGAACTGGGTGAGGTGAGTTACGAAGTTGACTTCCCTGCTGTTGACACTTTCTTAGCAAATCCACGGCATGGAGAAAGAAGTGAGAAAGCTCAGGGAGGAGTTGAAGAGGAGCAGTACGGAGCAGAGCCTGATCTCTAAGACACTTCGGGAAAAGAGCAAGGTATGGCAGGGATGGGTCGTCTTGGCAACCGCTCCAGGCTGGGTCTGCCAGACTCCAAAGTTCCCGTGTGTAACCACGACCCACTGCCTTCAATCATGAAATTACCCAGGAAAGAATTGATCCATTAAATCAAGCTTGTCAATGATGTTGTTCCAACTTAAATACTCTTATTGATTTGTGTGTGTGCGTGTCTTTGTGTTCTATCAGTCATTGGGAACTTTTTTTTTTTAATATCTCATCATGATTGTAGATTTGTGTTTCTTCTTTTAATATTGACAACTTTTGCTTTATATATTGTGAGGTTGTATTACTATGTGCATATAAATTTAGAATTCTAATACTTCCAGTAGAACAAGACTTTTGATCATCATAAAATGTCCCTTTTTTTTTTTTAGTGTCTCTTTTCATCTCTAGTAGTGTTTTCCCCTTAACATCATCTTTGTCGTGTAGCACCATCACTGGCTTGCTGTTGGTTAGAGTTTCCATAGCATATTTTTTTCATACTTTCTCTGTTAATTTTTTAAAATTTTATTTATTTGTTTCTTTTTGGCTGTGCTGGGCCTTCATTACTGCACATAGGCTTCCTCTAGATGTGGTGAGCAGGGACTGCTCTCTAGTCGCGGGGCACTGGCTTCTCATTTCAGTGGCTTCTTGTGTGGAGCATGGACTTTGGGCTGCAAGGGCTCAGCAGTTGTGGCTCATGGGCTTAGTTGCCCCGTGGCATGTGGACTGTCCCGGGACCAGGGATCAAACCCATGTCCTCTGCTTTGGCAGATGGATTCTTAACCACTGGACCACCAGGGAAGTCCTCTCTGTCAATTTTTAAGTTTTAGACATATAGCTTCCAAATAGCATATCATTTTTACAAAACCCAGTTTGACAGTCTTTTACTTTCAGTCCGTTTATGTTATCTAATCACTCATACACTGGGATTTAAATCTACTCTCTTGCCCAGTGCCAGTTGTACTCTCTGTAATTATATTGCTTTTTCTCTCCTTTCTTGCCTCCTTTTGAGTTGATGGTTTTCTGTCATTCCACCTTCCCCCTCTATTAGCTTGGAAACATTTCGCTTTTTTACTATCCTTTTAACCATAGTAAGACAATAGCATTTTATCCTTGACTTGCAAAGATCTCACATTAATTAAGTTTTTCACGCTTCCATTGCTCTCTTAGTGGTCATCCTAAAGATTACAACGTGCATTCTTTTTTAATTAATGAACGTATTTCTTTGGCTGGGCTGGGTTTTAGTTGCAGATCGTCACTGTGGCACGTTCGATCTTCAGTTGCAGCATGCAAACTCTCCATTTGTGGCATGTGGAATCTAGTTCCCTGACCAGGAATTGAACCTGGGACCTTGGCATTGGGAGCGCAGAGTCTTAGCCACTGGACCACCACAGAAGTACTTACAATGTACATTCTTAACTTACCAAGATGTAGTATTAGTTGATAATTATGCCCTTCTCCTTGACAATGTAGTGAATTTAGAACACCCTGACTTCACTTAACCCCTCCAAATTTGTAAGTCATTGCTGTCATTTTCTAAACTCCTCTCTATAGTTATTAATAAAGCCCCCAAAGATATTATTGGCATTTTTATATAGTCAGTATCATATGCACACGTTACTCTTACTGTTGCTTGTCTTTTCTGCATCTCTGATCATCCATCTGCATTCATTTTTCTTGTCTCTGAAGAATACCCTTTAGTGTTTTCCTTCACTGTAGCTCTGTTGATGACAGTCGCAGATGTGTCTGTGTGTCTATCTTGAAATGATATTTAACCTTCATTCTTAAAACACATTTGACTGCCTATTGAATTCTACAATAGCAGTTCTTTTCTTTCAGCACATTAGAAACAGCATTAGGTATGTCACTGCTGTTTTTTGGCTCCTGTTATTTCTATTTAGAAGTCATCTGTAAGCCTTATTGATGCACCTTTGCAAAACCTGTCTTTTTCTCTGGCTGCTTTTAAGATTTCCTTTTCCCTGGATTTCCAGCAGTCTTATTATGATTTATCTAGGTGTGGATTCATTTTTCTTTGCCTTGTTCAGAGCTCATCAGGGCTTCTTGAATCCCTGGCTTGGTGTTTTGTGCTAGTTCTGGCATTCAGGCTCTATTGCACACAGGCAGCGGGGCGCTACCAGGGCCTCCGAACAGAGAACCAGTATGTGACATTCGCAGCTAATAATGGTGAAAATAATAGCTGCAGTTTCTCATGGACTGGGCATCACCACCAAACATTTCATCTCTTTTCCCTCTTCACAACAGCGCCATGACCTAGAGATCATCCTCCCCATTTTACAGATGAGAAAGTCAAGACCACTTGTTAACTAGCAGTGTAACTAGCCCAGTCGCATAGTTTTGGCTGACTCCAGGTTGGTCTGACTCCAATCACTATTGTGTAGCCAACAGCCACGTGCTACTGTTCACACTGATATTAATCAAAATTAAATACACTTTGAAATTCATTTCCTCGATCACACCAGCCCGTGTTTCGAGCGCTGGATCACCAGATGTGGTTTGTGGCTGCTGTACTAGATGATACAGAGTCAGAGCATCTGTATCGTTGTAGAAAGTTCTGTAGGTCAGAGCTGCCCTACAGCTGGCTAACCCTCACAGTACCGCAAGGCGCTAAACTAGAGGCGAGGAGGCCAGCTGCCACAGCCCAGCATGTCACCTGAGAGGGGTGGAGGACAGGCGTGGAGAGCACCAGGCATGACGGAGGGAGCAGGGCAGCCCCTGAAGTTGCCTGAGGCTCAGGAGTGGGAATGGGGGGCTGTTCGTGGAGAATACAGATAAGGGCAGAGTCCAGAGTTGGACTTGGCTTCTGTGGTGTATGGAAATGCAGCTGAAATACAAGTCAGAGCATGTTTAGATCTGGAAGGAAACTAAGGCCCCAGAGAGGTGGCTTCTCCAAGGTACCAGAGCTGGGTAGTCGCTCTACCTCTGCATACTCTACTCAGAGGAAAGCTCCAAAGAGCTCTTCTGGGTCTTTTATTACATCTCTGTGATCCCCCTTGTCAGATCCCTAATCAACACGGCCCATGGGATTTGTTTCAGCACAAAGTCTTTCCATTTATTTATGAGCATTTGCCTGGTTTCCTGTTGGTGCCAGAGCCCTGGGCTCAGTAGGTATGTCCCTGAAATGACTAGGTGTGTCCCTGAAAGGAGCAGCTGCAAGGCCCACACTTGCCAGCAGATGGTAGCATCAAGCACTCCCAGGCTCACCTCAGCTTGCCCCGTTACCCAAGCAAGGGAGGATTAGACAAGCAAGCTTCTGCACTTCAAACGCTTTCTTTTGCAGGCTGCGATTCTTAATAGACGTTGCTGAGCAAGCCTCTAGAGAAGTTTCCACCAGTGGGTGTGCTCAAAGTGGTGATGACAAATAGTTATGATGATAAACCCAGTAATAACACTGACCAAAGACCTTTCATGGAGTCTTAGAAGGAGGCTTCATGGCAGATATTCCCGTTCACCTTTTAAAAAATATATTTATTTTTTTGGTTGCACAAGATCTTAATTGCTGTACATGGGATCCTCTATCTTCATTGCAGCATGTGGGATCTAGGTCCCTGACCAGAGATCAAACCTGGATGCCCTCCATTGAGAGCAAGGAGACTTAGCCACTGGACCACCAGGAAATTCCCCACCCACCTTTTATAGGTCACACCAATATTTACCACACTCACAGACCTGTAAGCACTATTCCAAATATTTTGAATTCCCACAATAACTCTGTGCTGCAGTACAGGTACCATCATCCCCATTTGACAGATGAGAACACTGAGTCACGGAGCAGTGAAATCACTTTCCCAGGGTCACACATCTTGCTAGGGACCGAGCTGGGATTGGAGTCTGTGATAGGACATAGTCAAGCCCAGGGTGCAGAGCTCAGCCCCTTCCCTTAAGGGGTATCTCCCTGTGAGTTTATCTCCACCCTGTGTATGCCCATGACCCCTGCCACGGGGCCGCAGCTGTCCCTACCCCTCAAGGACTCCCCCACTGCCATTAGCACCACCCCACCCAGAAGAGTTCCCCCAGAGGGCATGATGATCACATTAGCAGCAAGCCCATGCTTTCATCATCCTTTCAGGTTGAAGAGAAGCTTCAGGAGGATTCCAGAAGGAAATTGCTTCAGCTGCAAGAAATGGGGAACAGAGAAAACCTCATTAAAGCCAATTTGGAAAGGGCAGTAGGTCAGGTAGGCGTGCTGCCAAGCCCCTTCATGGCCCACCGCTCTCCACGGAGCCCTGCGCCCAAGCAGCCGGCAGGGATGAGTGAGGAGGAGGACGGCCTGGTTTAATTTCACCCACTTATCCCCGAGGGCAGGGCTCTGTGTGGCTCCCGAGTCCCAGTGGATGTCGCTAAAAAGGCTTTTCCTGCTGGGAAGCTGCCCACACCAGCGTTTGCCATCACCTGAGACCCTGACCAACCAGCCAGTCCCAGGTCAAGGCCCACCCCGGTGAACCAGCGGTGCGGGTCCCTCCTAGGGAGGGTTTGAGCCTTTCAACCGCAGTGGCGTTTCTAGCACTTTCTCCTTCACATTTTTTTGTCTTGACATGTACAGCGAGCGATCTTTCTTCCTCTGGGTCTCCAGACGCTCTAGTCGGTATCCACAGGGGATGCCACTTTTCTGTTTGTTTTTGTTTTGTTCTGTTTTGTTTGGCCAAGCCACGTGGCTTGCAGGATCTTAGTTCCCCAACCAGTGATCAAACCCGTGCCCCCTGCAGTGGAAGCGCAGAGTCTTAACCCCTGAACCACTAGGGAAGTCCCGCCACTTTTCTTAATGAAGTATTAATAATATGCAGGTCAAGAAGCAACAGTTAGAACTGGACAGGGAACAACAGACTGGTTCCAAATTGGAAAAGGAGTACACCAAGGCTGTATATTGTCACCCTGCTATTTAACTTATATGCAGAGTACATCATGTGAAATGCTAGGCTGGATGAAGCACAAGCGGGAATCAAGATTGCCCAGAGAAATATCAATAACCTCAGATATGCACATTAACACCACCCTTATGGCAGAAATCAAAGAAGAACTAAAGAGATGAAAGTGAAAGAGGAGAGTGAAAAAGTTGGCTTAAAACTCAACATTCAGAAAACGAAGATCATGGCATCTGATCCCATCACTTCATGGCAAATAGGAAAACAATGGAAACAGTGAGAGACTTTTTCTGGGCAGATGAGTCCACCTCGTCACTCACTGGATTCTCAGAAGGGTCTGTAAACTACCCAGAAAGGTTAAGAACCACAGTCCTTAAAGGAGCACTCCAGCCCACCCAGCCCAGCTCCCGAAGCCCTTCCATGTGGTGGCATGCAAGCCTGAACCAGCAGTATGACCGGGCACTGTCCCCCACGCTGAACTCCAGAAGCACCCACAGGTTAAATGATGACGATAGTGCCTCCTGGCAGGTATTAAAGCCTCTTCAACAAACATCCACAGCATCACCCCCGGTGTCCCCTCTCTGCAGGGCACTGACCCTTAGCAAGGGAGAGAGCCCGCCACTCTGGGCGTCCCTTGGTGCACCTGGGCTACCCCTGCCCCTGCCAGTGCTCTGCACCCCCAGCACACACCCACCTTGAGGGCATGATCTGTGCCGCTTGCCAGGAGCCTGGTCATGCCTCCAGCCAGAGCTCATTCAGGAAGACCCTTAGAGACACAGAGATTCCTCCAGGACTTGAGAGAGTAAGGATGAGGCCTCTCTGTGCTGCCCTGGCCTTCCCATGTCACCCTCTTATCCACAGCCAGCTCCCTGCCTGAGGTCATGCCCTTCCCCAGGCAAGTGACTCCAGGACTGACTCCTGTTGTCCAGCAGGACCTATCCCTCCACTCAGAGCAGTCCCATAGGGTGCCTCTGGTGGTGATTCGGGCCATCGCCCATGGGGCCCTGCCTACATAACCTCTTCCTTGGGCAAGTTAGGACCCTCCCCTTGGTCATGAAACCAACAGACGGCCCAGAATCCCTCAGATCACCCAGCTGGCTCCTGGCAAGCTGACTGCAGAGCTGTCTTTAGGAGAGTCATAATTCCTCTCCTTGGCTTTTCAGAACTTCCTGGTGTGCAGCAAACTCCTGTGTCTTGGGACCCATTGACATTCACATTGATTCCCCAGCTGTTACGGTCCTTCAGCTTTCCTTAGAGTCTTTCGTGACCATGTTTTTGCCCGTGAGCCAAAAACCCAAGCCAAGGGCCATCAAGTTAGTAAACTTCCAGAGAGGGTTGGGCTTGTTTGCCTCTCAGGTCTCTCATGAACCTGGAACACCTTGAACTTGTCATTCTAGAAGCCCTGATTCTAATGTAACTGTATTCTTTCATCAACTGTAATCTGAAGACACCAGAAGCAGGGAGATAGTCAATAAAAGCTGGCCGAACTGAAGGCGAGGACTTTGAACACCTGCCAAGTCAGTCGTTTCTGTTACAAGCATTCGATGAACACTTATTGAGTGCCTGCTGGGTGCCAGGCTCCGGGGACCCTGAGGGGAATACAGCAGGCGTCATCTTCAGGACACAAGACCTAAGGCACAAAATGGCAGCAGGCTGCTCATCCTTCTCTCCCTGGGCACCCTGGCTGATTACACAGTTTACTCGGGCTGACAGCCTCAATATTTATCTCACAGCCTGGTGCCAGCGTACCAATTATGGAAGACCGCTCCCGGCCCCAGACTTCCAACTGGATAATTGGCAGTGAGTGGCTCTTCTGAGGGTCTGAGATGTATGTGAGCTGCCCACACGCATCCGCTGGGTTAGGCGGGCATGCCTGAAAAGTCATTAAAACCTACTGTCCCCCTCTCTTATGTGGGCACTGCCCCTTCCGGTGAGAGGTGAAGGTGTTAATAATCCGTTTGCGGCGTGCTTAGTCACTTGGTCGTGACCAACTCTTTGCAACCCCATGGAGTGTAGCCTGCAGGCTCCCCCATCCATGCAATTTTTCAGGCAAGAATACTAGATTGGGTTGCCATTTCCTACTCCAAGGGATCTTCCCGACCCAGGAGTCATACCCACATCTCTTGTGGCTCCTGCATTGGCAGGCGGATTCTTTACCACTAGGACCACCTAGGAAGCCCCGAACATAGTGACCATTAATGGTGTGCAGAGCCTTCTAACTGATTTCTCCCAGACCCAGCAGTGGAAGTGACTCCTGAAGCCCTGTGGCTGCTGCTGCACCACTCATTCCATCACCTTCCCTTTCTTTGTGCTGCAGCTGGAGCATTTCAGAAGTCAGGTCATCAAGGCCACCTATGGACGAACGAAGCCGTTCCAGGACAAGCCCGTCTCTGATCAGCAGGTTTGTCCCTCTTCCCCACTTTCTTCCTCAGGGACCCGGACTCCAGACACTGAGAGCATATGTTTCTGTTTTTTGTTGGTGGCGCATATTTTTCACACTGTTGCTACACCATGAAGATTTGTTTTGATATTCTGGGATTTCCTGGCTTTTAGAGTAAAAGCCAGTGAAACTCCCTTGAAGTGTTTCTGTGAAAATCAAATGGAACCACCCAGGCCTGTGTCTGGTCTCCAGGCCTGCATGGTCCACCTCCATTAGTCCCACGAGGAAAGAGCCTCGCCATAGGGCAGGCGTCCTGGCTCGTTCCTCCTGAAGAGGGCAGCCGGCAGCGAGGCTGTGCCTCTGGCGTAAGGACTGACTTGTTATTCTTCCGTTTGTCCCCTCCAACCCTGTGTCGGCACGCGGGTGAAAAATTCACACCATGGTCTGTTCTCGGATAGCCTAGCCTTCTCTTTCGGGCCCCACAGCATCAGGCTCAGCGTGATGAATCACTCTCAGAGTTCCGAAGAATCTAGAACACACGCGGGGCCACACGACAAGCCTTTGGCTCTTAAAAATCATCTCTGATCCCGGGGAACGTGCCCTTGTTGGTGACAGAGCCGACATTCCCTCCAGAGCCATCACCCAAACATGCCAGGACCTCCCTCCCCAACCCTGCGGAGATGGGAGCTCAAGCCCATGCCCTCCCCCAACCCAGGGCCCCTCCCGCAGAGCCACCCTGCGATGTCAGTCTTTTTTCTCCCCCCACTAGTTAATAGAGAAGATCACCCAGGTCACTGAGGACAACATCAACTTCCAGCAGAAAAAGTGGACCCTGCCAAAGGAGAGCCAGCTCGGCCTCTGCCGACACGAGGAGGTCACAGACAGCGTTGAGAGGCTGAAGAAGGCCTTAGACAGTTGCCAGGTGCCCTCCTCCGCTTCTCACCCGTGCCCCCGTGGCTCACGTGCTCCTTGTTCAGGAGATCGTCCGGCTCTGCTTTTCTGCCCACCTTCTCTCTTGCTGGAGAGATCTGTTTGAGGTAGAAAACAAAGGACCTCAAAAACTGCCTCCCGGGTGAACTTGGTGTGGCCAAGAAAAAGCTGCCTGACGCTCCCCTTTGGGAGGCCCCTGGACCTCAGGGGAAGAAATGTTGTTCAGTCACTCAGTCGTGTCTGACTCTTTGCGACCCCGTGGACTGCAGCACGCCAGACTTCACTGTCCTTCACCGTCTCCTGAAGTTTGTTCAAACTCATATCCGTTAAGTCAGTGATGCCATCCAACCGTCTCATCCTCTGTTGCCCCCTTCTCCTCTTGCCCTCAAAATAGCCCTGGGTTATTTCCAGAGAAACCAAGAAAACATCCTGCTCTTTATTTTCATTTTTCTTTTTTGTCCCAGCAATGGAAAGGCTGCTCTTACCCTAGTCGCCTTTGACTCTGGAGGAGACAAGACTGGTTCTGACCGACCACCACCCCCCACCTCCCAGCCCCCACCTGGAGAACCAGCTTTATCAGAGCAGGCAGCTGCTTCTGCTTTCTCTGGAAATAAGCAGCTGCTATTTGCGGAGTCTGTCTGAATGTTGGCTTGTCAGCACTCTTTCAAGTCAGGAAATCGGACTTTCTGACCAGCTTATGTGTTGATCTCAGCACAAATTTTGTAGCCAAATTTGGTTCTTGTTTCAGCCAAATTGTCCTTGGCAATTTGGCTTTGGAATTGCCTGCACCTAAACACGGGATCTCTTCCTTTTTCTGTTTTTTTTTTTTCCTAATTTATTTTATTTATTTTGTTTATTGGCCGTACCAGAGATTATTTGCAGCATGTGGGACCTTCAATCTTCATTGCTGCATATGGGATTTTTTAGTTGTGGCACATGGGATCTAGTTCCCTGGCCAAGGATCAAACCCGAGCCCACTGTATTGGGAACACGGAGTCTTCACCACTGGACCACCAGGGAAGTTCCTTTTTTTGCTTTTTATTTTATATTGGGATATAGCCGATTATATCTTGGGCTTCCCTTATGGCTCAGCTCGTAAAGAATCCGCCTGGAATGTGGGAGACCTGGGTTCAATCCCTGGGTTGGGATAATCCACTGGAGAAGGGAAAGGCTACCCACTCCAGTATTCTGGCCTGGAGAATTCCATGGACTGTATAGTCCTTGGGGTCGCAAAGAGTCGGACACGACTGAGCGCCTTTCACTTTCACTTTCATAGCCAATTAACACACTGTGTTGTGGTAGTTTCAGGTGAACAGCGAAGCGACTCAGCCATCCATATACATGCATCCATTCTCCCCCAAACTCCCCTCCCATCCAGGCTGCCACATAACTTTGAGAGAGTTCCATGTGCTGTACAGTAGATACTTGTTGGTTATCCATTTTAAATATAGCAGTATGTGCATGTCCATCCCCAACTCCCTAACTATCCCTTCCCTCCATAAGGGGTTGCTATCCCCCTAGCAACCATAAATTCATTCCCTAAGTCTGTAAACACAGGGTCTCTTTGACCATCAAAAGTCCCAATTAAAGTGCACACAAAATAAAAGCTGCCCCCTCGTCCCCCCACCCTAAAAGGCAACTAGAAGTGGGCCATCCCGGGGCACTTCCTGCTTCAAGAACACATCAAGAACCCCGCTCTCTGCAGGTCACGGCGGCCGGGTGCTATTTCTGGCAACGGTGGCCTGGCTCCTCACGACCTCATCTCTTTCCAGGCTTGCATGAAGATGTCGTGCTGCAGCAACGACCTGAGGAAGGAGGTCAGCCTCCTGCAGCACCTGCAGGTGAGCCCACCTGTCTCGGGGCTCCAGAAGGTGTCACTGGACATCCTGCGCCTATCGCTGTCCTGGCTGGAGGAGACCGAGCACCTCCTCCAAGACGTGGGCATCCAGTTCTCCAGCTCCAACAAAGGTAACGGCAGCCTTCTTCTCCTGTAGTTGCATGACTGAAATGTCGCGTCAAATCTGATCACGATGGGACATCTGTTGAGGGAGGCTTCTTGTTGGGTGTGCAGCCAAGCGTTCCCTTCTCCAGACTTAACTTCGTTTCACCACTTGAGAAGTGATGTTCCAGGAAAAGAGTATACACAAGTGAGACATGACTGCTGGAGAAAAACGAGATGTAACAGAGGCAATAGGAAGAAGCAAAATTATGCCAAATCTTCTCTCTTAGAAGTTACCACATACATATAAAAATACACTGTTTTTAGAGCAATTTTGGTTTCACAGCAAAATTGAGAGGATGATATGGAGATTTCCGAGGTACCCTCCATCGCCACTCATGCCCAGCCCCCCAGTTATCAACATCAGCACCAGAGAAGCACAACTGTTGCAGCTGATGAACCTACATGGACACATCGTAATCACCCAAAGCCCATGGTTTACATTGAAAAGAAAAGTCAGAGTTGCTCAGTCGTGACTGACTCTGTGAACCCATGGACTATACAGTCCATGGAATTTTCCAGGCCAGCGTACTGGAGTGGGTAGCCTTTCCCTTCTCCAGGGGATCTTCCCAACCCAGGGATTGAACCTAGGTCTCCCACATTGTTGGGGTGGGGGATTCTTTACCAGCTGAGCCACAAGGGAAACCCAAGAATACTGGAGTGGGTAGCCTATTCCTTCTCCAACAGATCTTCCCCACCCAGGAATCGAACCAGAGTCTCCTGCGTTGCAGGTGGATTCTTAACTAACTGAGCTATCAGGGAAGCGATCAGGTTTACTTTGGGGTTCACTCCTTTTAATTTTAATTTTACTGGAGTGTAGTTGATCTGAAGTGTTGTGTAGGGTTTACTCTTGTACATTCTATGGATTTGAGCTTGGACAAATGTGTGATAACATGTAGCTACCATTATAATATCATACGGAATAGTCTCATTGCCCTGAAAATCCTCTGTGCTTCCTCCCCGACCTCCAGTCCCTGGCAACCACAGATCTTTTTTATTGTCACCATGGTTTTTTGCCTTTTCTAAAATATCATATAGTTGGGATCATACAATCTTTCAGATTAGTTTCTTTTACTTAGTAATATGCATTTAAGTTTCCTCTAAGTTTTTTCATGGCTTGACAGCTCTTTTTTTAGTGCCAAACAATATTCCATTGCTTCCCAAGTAGCGCAGTGGTAAAGAACCCTCCTGCCAATGCAGGAGACGCAGGAATCAAGGGTTTGATCCGAGGGTCAGGAAGATCCCCTGGAGTAGGAAATGGCAACCCACTCCACTCCAGTGTTCTTACCTGGAAAATTCCATAGACAGAAGAGCCTGGCAGGCTGCAGCCAAGAGGTTGACTGAGTGACTAAGCACTGAGCAATGTTCCATTATGTACTCACCTACTGAAGGACATCCTGGTTGTTTCCAAGTTTGGGCAATTATGAATAAAGCTGCCATAAATATCCACGTGCAGGTTTGTGTGTGGGCGTGTTTTCAACTCCTTTGAGGAAATACCAAGGTTGTAGTTGCTGGATCATGTGGTTAGAGTACATTTAGTTCTTAATGAAACCACAAAGCTCTCTTCCAAAGTGACTGTATTTTGCATTCCCACCAACAATGAGTGAGAGTTCCTGTTGCCTCACAGCCTTGCCAGTATTTGATATTGTCAACACTGTCATATTCTTTGTGTAACTTCCAAGGCATTTTCCCATGGAAAGAGCTATGTGAGTCTAGGCAAGTTATTCCCCTCTCTGTGCCTCAGTTTCCTTATCTGTAAAATGGGGATAATAGGGTATACTCACTCCATAGGATTCTTGTGAGGGTTAAAATGCATTAATATATCTAAAGTATTTAAAAAGAGTACCTATCATAGAATAGGTTCTACCTGTAAATGTTTATTGATTTATTAACTTTACAAAAAAATAACATCATACCCAGTTTTCTTTAGTTTTGTTCCTAACAGTACATCAGGAACACCCTTCCATGTCAATACACACATCATTGCTGTCGCTGATGATAAGGAATCCCACTATGTAGGATGTACCATAATTTATTTAGCCAGTTCTCTATCTTGGGCCTTTAAGTTGTTTCCAATTTTTCACACACAGAAATGATGCTGACATAAATATTGTTCACCTTATCTTTATCATCTGAGATGTGGAAGGATATGAACCACTTTCACTCAGCAAAGATTTATTACAGGTCTACTAGATACCAGGCACCATGCTGGGCAGAGATATAATGGGGCCAAAAACAGGTAGAATCTAGATCTTGGCTATAAAACTCCTCCTTCTTTACTGTGAATCTGAACTCTTTCATAATAAAATATTGCTGAGACAACAGGCTCTATCCCAGCCCTTGTAGATTTTATGGTCTCAGGAAAGGATAGGATCTTCAGTTCAGTTGCTCAGTCATGTCCAACTCTTTGCAACCCCGTAGACTGCAGCACGCCAGGCTTCCCTGTCCATCACCAACTCCCGGAGCTTACTCAAACTCATGTCCATCCAGTCGGTGATGCCGTCCAACCATTTCATCCTCTGTCATCCCCTTCTCCTCCCGCATTCAATCTTTTCCAGCATCAGGGTCTTTTCAAATGAGTCAGTTCTTTGCATCAGGTGGCCAAAGTATTAGAGCTTCATCTTCAGCATCAGTCCTTCCAATGAATATTCAGGACTGATTTCCTTTAGGATGGACTGGTTGGATCTCCTTGCAGTCCAAGGGACTCTCAAGAGTCTTCTCCAACACCACAGTTCAAAAGCATCAGTTCTTCAGCACTGAGCTCTCTTTATGGTCCAACTCTCACATCCATACATGACTACTGGAAAAACCATAGCTTTGACAGGATGGACGTTTGTTGGCAAAATAATGTCTCTGCTTTTGAATATGCTGTCCAGGTCCGTCACAGATTTCCTTCCAAGGAGCAAGCATCTTTTAATTTCATGGTTGCAGTCATCATCTGCAGTGATTTTGGAGCCCAAGAAAATAAAGTTTGTCACTGTTTCCATTATTTCCCCATTTATTTGCCATGAAGTGATGGGACCAGATGCCATGATCTTCATTTTCTGAATGTTGAGTTTTAAGCCAGCTTTTTCACTCTCCTCTTTCACTTTCATCAAGAGGCTCTTTAGTTCCTCTTCGCTTTCTCCCATAGGATGGTGTCATCTGCATATATGAGGTTATTGATATTTCTCCTGGCAATCTTGATTCCAGCTTGAGCTTCATACAGCCTGGCATTTCACATGATATACTCTGCATGTAAGTTAAATAAGCAGGGTGACAATATACAGCCTTAACGTACTCCTTTCCCGATTTGGAACCAGTCTGTTGTTCCATGTACAGTTCTAACTGTTGCTTCTTGACCTCCATTCAGATTTCTCAGGAAGCAGGTAAGGTGGCCTGGTATTCCCATCTCTTGAAGAATTTTCCAGTTTATTGTGATCCACACAGTCAAAGGCTTTGGCATAGTCAATAAAGCAGAAGTAGATGTGTTTCTGGAACTCTCTTGCTTTTTCCATGATCCAGCAGATATTGGCAATTTGATCTCTGGTTCCTCTGCCTTTTCTAAATCCAGCTTGACTATCTGGAAGTTCATGGTTCACATACTCTTGAAGCCTGGCTTGGAGAATTTTGAGCATTACTTTACTAGTGTGTGAGATGAGTGCAATTGTGCCATAGTTTGAACATTCTTTGACATTGCCCTTCTATGGGATTGGAATGAAAACTGACCTTTTCCAGTCCTATGGCCACTGCTGAGTTTTCCAAATTTGCTGGCATGTTGAGTGCAGCACTTTCACAGCATCATCTTTTAGGATTTGAAATAGCTCTACTGGAGTTCCATCACCTCCACTAGCTTTGTTCATAGTGATGCCTCCTAAGCCTCAATTGACTTCACTTTCCAGGATGTCTGGCTCTAGGTGAGTGATCACAGCATCGTGATTATCTGAGTCATAAAGATCTTTTTTGTATAGTTCTTCTGGGTATTCTTGCCACCTCTTCTTAATATCTTTTGCTTCTGTTAGGTCCATACCATTTCTGTCCTTTATTGTCCCCATCTTTGCATGAAATGTTCCCTTAATATCTCTAATTTTCTTGAAGAGATCTCTAGTCTTCCCCATTCTATGTTTTCCTCTATTTCTTTGCATTGATCACTGAGGAAGACTTTCTTATCTCTCTGTGCTATTCTTTGGAACTCTGAATTCAGATGGGTATATCTTTCCTTTTTTCATTTGCCTTTCACTCCTCTTCTTTTCTCAACTGTTTGTAAGGCCTCCTTATACAACCATTTTGCCTTTTTGCATTTCTTTTTCTTGGGGGTGGTCTTGACCACTGCCTTCTGTACAATGTCACGAACCTCCATCCATAGTTCTTCAGGCACTCTTGTCTATCAGATCTAATCCCTTGACTCTATTTTCTCACTTCCACTGTGTAATCGTAAGGGATTTGATTTAGGTCATACCTGAATGGTCTAGTGGTTTTCCCTACTTTCTTCAATTTAAGTCTGAATTTGGCAACAAGGATTTCATGATCTGAGCCACAGTCAGCTCCCAGTCTTGTTTTTTCTGACTGTATAGAGCTTCTTCCTCTTTTGCTGCAAAGGATATAATCAGTCTGATTTTGTTATTGACCATCTGGTGATTTCCATGTGTAAAGTCTTCTCTTGTGTTGTTAGAAGAAGGTGTTTGCTATGACCAGTGTGTTCTCTTGGCAAAATTCTGTTAGCCTTTACCCTGCTTCATTTTGTACTCCAAGGCCAAATTTGCCTGTTGCTAGGTATCTCTTGACTTCCTACTTTTGCATTCCAGTCCCCTGTAATGAATAGGACATCTTTTTGGGGTGTTAGTTCTAGAAAGTCTTGTAGGTCTTCATAGAACCCATTCAATTTCAGCTTCATCACTATTACTGGTCATGGCATAGACTTGGATTACTGTGATAGTGAATGGTTTGCCTTGGAAATGAACAGAGATCATTCTGTCATTTTTGAGATTGCACCCAAGAACTGCATTTCAGACTCTTTTGTTGACTACAAGGGCTACTCCATTTCTTCTAAGGGATTCTTCCCCACAATAGTAGATACAATAGTCATCTGAGTTAAATTCACCCATTCCGGTCCATTTTAGTTCACTGATTCCTAAAATGTTGATGTTCACTCTTGCCATCTCCTGTTTGACCACTTCTAATTTACCTTGATTCATGGACGTAACATTCCAGGTTCCTATGGAATATTATTCTTTACAGCATCGGACTTTACTTCCATCACCAGTCACATCCACAACTGGGTGTTGTTTTTGCTTTGGCTCCGTCTCTTCATTCTTTCTGGAATTGTTTCTCCACTCTTCTCCAGTAGCATATTGGGCACCTATTGACCTGAGGAGTTCATCTTTCAGTGTCCTATCTTTTTGCCTTTTCATACTGTTCATGGGGTTCTCAAGGCAAGAATACTGAAGTGGTTTGCCATTCCCTTCTCCAGCGGACCACGTTTTGTCAGAACTCTCCACCATGACCTGTCTGTCTTGGGTGGCCCTACATGGCATGGCTCATAGTCTCACTGAGTTAGACAAGGCTGTGGTCCATGTGATCAGTTTGATTATTTTTTGTGATTGTGGTTTTCATTCTGTCTGCCCTCTGATGGATAAGGATAAGAGGCTTATGGAAGTTTCCTGATGGGAGAGACTGACTGAGGGGGAAACTGGGTCTTGTTCTGATGGGCGGGGCCATGCTCAGTAAATCTTTAATCCAACGTTCTGTTGATGGGTGGGGCTGTGCCCCCTCCCTGTTGTTTGACCTCTGGTCAAACTATGGTGGAGGTAATGAGGATAATGGCTACCTCCTTGCAAGGTCCTGTGCATGCACTGCTGCACTCAGTGCCCCCAACTCTGCCACAGGTCACCGCCTACCCATGCCTCTGCCGGAGACTCCTGGACACTCACAGGCAGGTCTGGGTCAGTCTCTTGTGGAGTCACTGCTCCTTTCTCCTGAGTCCTGGTGCGCACAAGATTTTGTTTGTGCCTTCCAACAGTCTGTTTTCCCAGTCCTGTGTAAGTCTGGCGGCTCTGTGGTGGGGTTAATGGTGGCCTCCTCCAATGGGGCTTATGACATACCCAGGTCTTCTGCACCCAGAGCCCCTACCCCTGCGGCAGGCCACTGCTGACCCATACGCCTGCAGGAGACACTCAAACACTCAAAGGCAGGTCTGGCTCAGTCTCTGTGGGGTTCCCTGGTGCACACAAGGTTTTGTCTGAGCCCTCCAAGGGGCAGGTATGGGGTTTGATTCTAAACACGATTTCACCCCTCCTGTCATCTTGCTGGGCTTCTCCTTTGCACTTGGACATGAGATATCTTTTTTGGTGGGATCCAACATTCTCCTGTCAATGGTTATTCAGCAGCGAGTTTTAATGTTGGAGTTCTTGCAGGAGAAGATCAGCACATCTTGTGACAGGATAGGATGGGCAGCTACCAAAAAATCACTCACATGGAAAACTTTAATGGGGACAGTTGCTTTGAAGGAGAAGTGCAGGGCTCTGACTTGGACAGGGAGGGCAGGGCCTCTGCAGGATGCATGGGAGTTATTTGCCAAACAGAGGAGGGTGGGGGCATCCTGGGTGAAGATAGTAGAATGATGGTATCACAGGAAACAAGGAGAACACAAGCAAGGGCTAAAAAACGGGGACAGGAGTGGGGCAGGGAAGGAACAATGAGAGAGGTCAGTGGGGGCTATACCACGGGGGGCCCAGGGACTTGCAGGTCCCTGGTAGGAAGCTCTGCTTTGGCCAGGGAGCAGAAAGAAGTCCATAAAAGGTTTTAAGTAAGGAACTGATGGAATTGGCTTGCATTTGGACACAGTCATCTCAGCTATGAATGGAAACTGTCCAGGAAGGTGGCCAGCACAGAACCCTGGAGTACAGCTAGAAGGCTGTCATAAGACACGATGGAGGCCCTTGCTACGGCAGAGAAGGGGATGGAAAAAGAGAGAAGATTCCAGGGGCATTTAAAAGATGAATGGAATTAGATATGGTTAGAAAAGAGGTAGGGGCTTCCCTGGTAGCTCAGTGGTAAAGAATCCACCTGCCAGTGCAAGAGACCTGGGTTCAATCCCTGGGCTGGAAAGATCCCCTGAAGAAGGAAATGGCAACCCACTCCAGTATTCTTGGCCAGGAAATCCGGTGGACAGAGGAGCTTGGTGGACTACAGTCCACAGGGCTGCAAAATAATTGGACACAACTGAGTGACTAAACAGCAACAACAAGAGAAACCACAGAGAGAAAGGGGGTTGCAGATCTCCACGCTTCTGGCTTGTGTAAAAGTACAGATGTGGTTCCTTCACCAAACTCCGCAGTAAGGAATGTGACGTGAGGACCAGATTTGAGGGGGAAGATAGTGAGAATTGCCTGGAGACATCCAAGATGAGGTGCCAAGGATGCAGCTGTCACCCTGGGTATCTAGCCTGGAAATGAATGTCAATGATGTGGCCCCAAAACCCAGAAGAACACATGCCACAGGGTGGGTGCTTGGTCACTGTGTGGGATGGATGGTGATTAAAGCCATGGGTATGAATGGTATCACTGAGAAAGAAAGTATCAGATGAGAAGGGAGAACCCAGGGCCACACTTAGGGGACTCCAACGTTTTTAAGATTGTGGATCCTTCTTGCCAAACCACCCGCCCAGGGAGGCTGCATGAATTTGACATTTCTTACACCAGTGAATGAGAATAGAGGAGTGATATTATGGACCTAACAGAAGCAGAAGATATTAAGAAGAGGTGGCAAGAATACACAGAAGAACTATACAAAAAAGATCTTCACGACCCAGATAATCATGATGGTGTGCTCACTGACCTAGAGCCAGACATCCTGGAATATGAAGTTAAGTGAGCCTTAGAAAGCATCACTACGAACAAAGCTAGTGGAGGTGATGGAATTCCAGTTGAGCTATTTCAAATCCTGAAAGACGATGCTGTGAAAGTGTGCACTCAACATGCCAGCAAATTTGGAAAACTCAGCAGTGGCCACAGGACTGGAAAAGGTCAGTTTTCATTCCAATCCCAAAGAAAGGCAATGCCAAAGAATGCTCAAACTACCACACAAATGCAGTCATCTCACACGCTAGTAAAGTAATGCTCAAAATTCTCCAAGCCAGGCTTCAGCAATATGTGAACCATGAACTTCCAGATGTTCAAGCTGGTTTTAGAAAAGGCAGAGGAACCAGAGATCAAATTGCCAACATCCGCTGGATCATGGAAAAAGCAAGAGAGTTCCAGAAAAACATCTATTTCTGCTTTATTGACTATGCCAAAGCCTTTGACTGTGTGGATCACAATAAACTGTGGAAAATTCTGAAAGAGATGGGAATACCAGACCACCTGATCTGCCTCTTGAGAAATCTGTATGCAGGTCAGGAAGCAACAGTTAGAACTGGACATGGAACAACAGACTGGTTCCAAATAGGAAAAGGAGTACGTCAAGGCTGTATATTGTCACCCTGCTTATTTAACTTATATGCAGAGTACATCATGAGAAACGCTGGACTGGAAGAAATAGAAGCTGGAATCAAGATTGCCGGGAGAAATATCAATAACCTCAGATATGCAGATGACACCACCCTTATGGCAGAAAGTGAAGAGGAACTAAAAAGCCTCTTGATGAAAGTGAAAGTGGAGAGTGAAAAAGTTGGCTTAAAGCTCAACATTCAGAAAACAAAGATCATGGCATCCGGTCCCATCACTTCATGGGAAATAGATGGGGAAACAGTGGAAACAGTGTCAGACTTTATTTTTCTGGGCTCCAAAATCACTACAGATGGTGACTGCAGCCATGAAATTAAAAGACGCTTACTCCTTGGAAGGAAAATTATGACCAACCTAGATAGCATATTCAAAAGCAGAGACATTACTTTGCCAACAAAGGTCCGTCTACTCAAGGCTATGGTTTTTCCAGTGGTCATGTATGGATGTGAGAGTTGGACTGTGAAGAAAGCTGAGAGCCGAAGAATTGATGCTTTTAAACTGTGGTGTTGGAGAAGACTCTTGAGAGTCCCTTGGACTGCAAGGAGGTCCAACCAGTCCATTCTGAAGGAGATCAGCCCTGGTATTTCTTTGGAGGGAATGATGCTGAAGCTGAGACTCCAGTACTTTGTCCACCTCATGTGAAGAATTGACTCATTGGAAAAGACTCTGATACCGGGAGGGATTGAGGGCAGGAGGAGAGGGGACGACAGAGGATGAGATGGCTGGATGGCATCACTGACTCGATGGACATGAGTCTGAGTGAACTCCGGGAGTTGGTGATGGACAGGGAAGCCTGGCGTGCTGTGATTCATGGGGTCTCGAAGAGTCGGACACGACTGAGCGACTAAACTGAACTGATTCAACTCCAGTGATTAGACAACCCCAGCCAGGATATCTCTAAGGTAATCCAGAAGGTGGTATAAATTTCTTTTAAACATTTTTGAAAAGAAAATCAAGATTAACTTCTCTGTAAATGTCTGCCCTTCACAGACCATATAGAGAAGAGGCAGGGACTGGATTCCTCCCAACAACCCAACACCTCTGCAACCACAGTATTACTATTGCTGTAATCATGGCAGAGTCTGAATGTATGTAAAATCAGGTGAGACGTGGCCCACAGTTCTAGCTGCTCTTCAAACTGGAACTAAAACAGGGAAGGACCATGATCTCTAACCTAGTGACAGTGGACCAAGCAAGGCATGCACTGTCCCCTCCCCACTCGCAAGAGTCGTTATAGCGTCTGTCTCTAATCTCGTCACGAAAATGAAAGGGCTTCCCTGGTGGTTCAGACGATAAAGAATCCGCTTGCAATGCAGGAGATGCGGGTTTGATCCCTGGGTCAGGAAGATTCTCCCTGGAGGAAGAAATGCAATCTGCTCCAATATTCCTGCTGGAAGAATTCACTGGACAGAGGAGACTGGCAGGCTACAATCTATGGGGTCACAAAGAGTTGTACATGACTGACTGCATTACCATAAAGAAACATGGGTTGTAATGTTAAGCCATCAGAAAGCTTGAGGAAGACTCTTTTCAGGCAGCATTCCTCAGGTCCCCTGTCTTTTTCTCTGGAGTTCACAGAGTGAGGAGAGTTGAGCAATATCAAACAAGTCTCTGCAGAGCCCCTCCTGCACTGATACACACTACGGATCTCTCAGGATGGGATAAGAATGCAGTATTCCCAAAATACATTTCTCCTTCTTGCTACCCTTAGCCCGAACTAACAACGCTTGGAATAATGTTCTATGGAAAACCAGCTGGGGAGACACAGACTTTGTTCTCTGATTACAACTGTTCGTACTTGGTTCTAAGAAATCAAATGTTAAAGGGGAATATCAGAGAGGCCAGTGACTATGGCCCATTCTTCATTCATTCAGTAGAAGAGGAAGCTAATGGTAAAAGGCTTTTTATCTTCCAGCCCCAACAATATTCTCTCAAAGCATCAAATGTTGAAAAGAACCAGATGAGCTAGAGTATTCCTAATATTCTCTGGATTAGGTAGTACTTGCCCTTAGTTCCTAGAGCCATCCACACAGGGGTGATGGTGATGGTTCAGATAATAATGGTAAGTGTAACGAGGGTGATGGTGATGATGGCGACGATGATGAAGGTAGTGAAGATGATGGTGGTGATGACTGTGATGGTCATGGCGGTGAGAATAATGAGTAGAAGATGGTGAGGATGGTGATGGTGACAGTGGTGGCCATCATTCATTACTGAGCACTTGCATTCTAGACGCTGTTCTAGGTATTTTCCATACCTAACCTCAGTTCCAGAGAAGGCAATGGCACCCCACTCCAGGACTCTTGCCTGGAAAATCCCATGGACGGAGGAGCCTGGTAGGTTACAGTCCATGGGGTCGCAAAGAGTCAGACATGACTGAGCGACTTCACTTTCACTTTTTACTTTCATGCATTGGAGAAGGAAATGTCAACCCACTCCAGTGTTCTTGCCTGGAGAATCCCAGGGACCGGGGAGCCTGGTGGGCTGCCGTCTATGGGGTCGCACAGAGTCGGACACGACTGAAGCGACTTAGCAGCAGCAGCAGCAACCTCAGTTCATCTTCACAATAACTCAGTAAACCACGTACAACTCAGTAAAGCATGTAAAATCCTCATTTTAAAAATGCAGAAATTGGCCCAAAACCTTTTATGAGTATTTCACTGTGATAAGGTGATTTGAGGTACTGAGGCCAGAAGGGGATCGTCAGTCATTCATCACCAACCACAAACACTCCTAAGAGTCTTCTGTGCTTACAGTTCCTTAACAAAAAGGGTAGGAACCATGGTTTGCTTCACTCCTCCTGGGTACCTGTCACTGTGTTAGTTGTTTTACATGTACCTCATACTTTTATCTTCCAGCAACCCAACGAGCTAGGTACTATTGTTGTCTTTATTTTGCAGGCCAGGAAACGGAGTACCAATAACATTACAAAACATGCTCAAAGTCACACAGCTGGTACATGGCAGGGTCAGGACCCAAACTGAGGTCATTGTGATTCTAATGGCTGTGTTTTTTTCTGTGACCCCACATGACCTCTAAAGATCCAGAGAGGTACCAGCTACATACCCAGTTCCTAGAGGACAGGTTCTGTCATTAACTTGAGTGGAGGCAAAGTTGAGAGTTTCATCCCCTGGGATGAAGAACATTTGATGCCTGCCTGAGCACACTGCTGGCCTTGCCCCAGGTTTGCATTACAGTGAAGATTCTGGGTCTGGGCTTTGGAGACCAGCTGCCAAGGCTTGACTCTCAAGTGTGCACCGTCACTTGTGTGGGCAGGTTGCTGGGCTTCTGTGTACCTCTGTTTACTGGTCATAAAATGGGGGACAGATCTCACCCAGTAGCTGTGAGGGTTGAGTGATGTGGCACCCAAACCACAGAGGCACACGTGAGCCTTAGTCAGTGGCGGCTGCCATCAGCATCACTGTTGATGTAATGTGAACTAATGTGGGTGGCAGTCAGATGGGTATGTGCCCAGCAGCACCGCTGCTTGATTTACTCACACCAAGGTGACTTTACCTGTGACCCCTGCCCCATCTACATCTGACAGCAAGTCAGGTTTTCTTAGCTGTGAATGCTCTGTCCTCTTCCTGGACCTCCTTTCAAGAGTCATGACAATGGGTGTATTTGCCAGCTACCGAGTGGTAAAGCTGGCACTCCATCCAGGTCCCTCCGAACTCAAAGCCCCTGCTCTTAACCATCATACTACCTGCCTTTTAAAATATTGTCCTAAGAGATAAAATGCATGTAATAACAAGCTAGGTTTGTAAAATTTTGAAGTAAGTCCCTCAGGGAAATCCAGGTTGAGTAATGTAGAGGGAAACCACCTGAAGTATTGCTGGGTGATGTCATGAGCAGCCCAGAAGGTGGGATCACTACTAAAGATCTGATTGGTTAGATATTACCTCACACCTGTCAGAATAACCATCATCAAAAAGAAAACAAATAACAGATGTTGTCAAGGATGTGGAGAAAAGAGAACCATCGCACACTGTTGGCGGGAGTGTAAATTGGTGTAACCACTAATGGAAAACAGTTTGAAGGTTTCACAGAAAACTAAAAATAAAACTACCATACGCTATGCTATGCTAAGTCGCTTCAGTCGTGTCTGACTCTGTGCGACCCCATAGACGGCAGCCCACCAGGCGCCCCCGTCCCTGGGATTCTCCAGGCAAGAACACTGGAGTGGGTTGCCATTGCCTTCTGCAATGCATGAAAGTAAAAAGTGAAAGTGAAGTCGTTCAGTCATGTCTGACTCTTAGTGACCCCATGGACTGCAGCCTACCAGGCTGCTCCGTCCATGGGATTTTCCAGGCAAGAGTACTGGAGTGGGGTGCCATTGCCTTCTCCAAAACTACCATAGGATCCAGCAATTCCATTCCTGGATATTTATCCCCCCAAAATAAAAACACTAATCTGAAAAGCTACATGAACCCAGTGTTCATAGCAGCATTATTTACCATTTGCAACAACATGGATGGACTTGGAGGGTATTATGCTCTTGATGAAAGTGAAAGAGGAGAGTGATAAAGTTGGCTTAAAGCTCAACATTCAGAAAACAAAGGTCATGGCATCTGGTCCCATCACTTCATGGGAAATAGATGGGGAAACAGTGGAAACAGTGTCAGACTTTATTTTTCTGGGCTCCAAAATCACTGCAGATGGTGACTGCAGCCATGAAATTAAAAGATGCTTACTCCTTGGAAGGAGGGTTATGACCAACCTAGACAGCATATTCAAAAGCAGAGACATTACTTTGCCAACAAAGGTCCGTCTACTCAAGGCTATGGTTTTTCCGGTGGTCATGTATGGATGTGAGAGTTGGACTGTGAAGAAAGCTGAGCACCGAAGAATTGATGCTTTTGAACTGTGGTGTTGGGGAAGACTCTTGAGAGTTCCTTGGACTGCAAGGAGATCCAACCAGTCCATTCTAAAGGAGATCAGCCCTGGGATTTCTTTGGAAGGAATCATGCTAAAGCTGAAATTCCAGTACTTGGGCCACTTCATGAGAAGAGTTGACTCATTGGAAAAGACCCTCATCCTGGGAGGGATTGGGGGCAGGAGGAGAAGGGGACGACAGAGGATGAGATGGCTGGATAGCATCACCAACTCGATGGACATGAGTTTGGGTAAGCTCTAGGAATTGGTGATGGACAGGGAGGCCTGGTGTACTGCGATTCATGGGGTCACAAAGAGTCGGACACAACTGAGCAACTGAACTGACTGACTGAACTGATGCTTAGCAAAATAAGTCAGACAGAAAAAGACAAATACTGTATAATATCACTTATATGTGGAATCTAAAAATAAAACTAGAGAATGTAACAAAGAAGAAACAGACTCCAAGATACAGAGGACAAACTAGTAGTTACCAATGGAGAGAGAGAAGGGGAGGAAAAAACAGGGATAGAGGATTAAAAGGCATAAACTACTATGTATAAAATATAAACCACAAGGATATATTATACAACACAGAGAACATAGCCAACATTTTTATAATAACTGTAAGTGGAATATAATCTTTAAAAGTTGTGAACCACTATGTTATATACCTGAAACATATAATACCTGTACATCAACCATACCTTAATTTTTAAAAAGTCCGTGATCTAAAAAATCTGATTGGTGAAGGATTTGCTGCCTGGTCCCGCTAGGAAGACAAGAAACACTAAGCCCGCTGGGAAGATAGGAGACATTAAGGAGGATCTTAAATTTCATCCCCGCCTGGTTTCTCAGCTTCTTTTGATAAGGGAAAGAAAGGACTTTTTACATTTTTCTTTGCAAGCTCAGTTGATTGTGTCTATTTCTGCAAGACTTTGTTACAAAGTCTTCTCTCCATACATAGAAAATCACTCTTCCTTAGATATCCAAGATAAGCAGTATTTTTAAGTGGAAAAAAAAAAGTAGATTGTCATAGAATATACACAGTGTTCTTTCCCCGATCCACCCCCCCCTTTTTTTTTTCCCCCAAGTGTCATTATCTGACCACAAGAGAAATTTGGAGAAAAAAACAAGTGTTGAAAGGCCTATCCCAGTATGATGGGACTGCGTGAGCCTTGACTTTCACTCAGTCTTTTAACAGCTGTTTATTGCAGACTGCTGTGTGCAGACCACTGAGGATACAGCGGCGGGGGTGGAGGGACAGTTTGCACTTTGTGGGTCTCGGTCCTGTTTGGATTTGTGTAACAGGCAAGTATAACTTAAGTGCTGTTGTTGTTCAGTCGCTAAGTCGTGTCCGACTCTTTGCAACCCCACAGACGGCAGCACATCAGGCTGTCTCCTCTGTCCTCCATAACTTCTGTAACCAGAATATAATAAAGAATTGCTTCTTCTCAAAGAGGAAAACCCCTCTTCTACAGCCCAAGCTAGCGTCACCCATCTCTGCCACCTTGGTGTCCTTCTTATCACACACCCTTCACATCAGCCAGCTCAACCCTTCACTCTCCAACCTCTAGTCTCTCTTAAAAGAGAATGACAATTAAAAATAAATAATTTTTTTTTTTAAAAAAAGAGAGAGACAACAACAGACCTAAGTCTGAACTCTGATCCTACTGCTCACCAGCTCCACAGCTTAACCTGGCTGAGCGTCTGTGTCGTGCCTAGAAATGCAAACAAATTTCCTTGTTGGGTTGTTTGTAATGATTAGAAAATATCACGTGTCAAACTCCTGGCATGGTGCCTGGCACACAGCAAGTGCTTAATACTGACACTAGCTATTATTCAGTTCAGTTCAGTTCAGTTCAGTTCAGTCGTGTCCAGCTCTTTGCGACCCCATGAATCGCAGCATGGCAGGCCTCCCTGTCCATCACCAACTCCTGGAGTTTACCCAAACTCATGTCCATCGAGTTGGTGATGCCATCCAGCCATCTCATCCTCTGTCGTCCCCTTCTCCTCCTGCCCCCAATCCCTCCCAACATGAGGGTCTTTTCCAATGAGTCAACTCTTCTCATGAAGTGGCTGAAGTATTGGAGTTTCAGCTTCAGCATCAGTCCTTCCAATGAACACCCAGGACTGATCTCCTTTAGAATGGACTGGCTGGATCTCCTTGCAGTCCAAGGGACTCGCTATTATTATACTGTTATCATTCTCAGTCTTCCAAGCTGGAAATTCTCAGCAGGTGGCCTTGTCGCAGGTCAAGGGCCCAGGCGCGAGCCTGTTCAGCTCCCCTCCGTCTCCCTCCACATCCATCTTCCCCATCTTCCGTCTGTCTTCCCCTACTGTGTTCTCTTCCAGGCGTACTTCCTCCCTCCCTGCGTTTCCCTTTCTCTTTCCCTCCCAGGCCATCCTGTGTGCAGGGTTTTGAATCATGACCTCCTCCTTCAGCATCTCCAGCCTTTCTCTGCGTCTCACTCCTTTGTCATCAAACATGCCCTTCAAGCTGGTGCATCTTCAGGATCACTGCTTCTTTAACTCCTTTTCTATAGCTTGTACTCCTGTCCCACCAAGACCTTACAGTGTGTTACACCCTCTGTCCTCACCACTAACTTGTGACTTTGTCTTTGAAGGCCCACCTTCCTCCCCAAGCTCTGTTTCCTCTGTCCTACCCACCCGCCCCCACTCCCGCCAGGTCTCTTTCTCAAAACCTTCTCATCTTTGATCATCACAGCTGGGGTGAGGGATGCTCCTGGAAGCCAGAGGCTAGAGGCCAGGATGCTGCTCAAGATTGTTACACTGCACAGGACAGCCCCCCAACAGAGGATTGTCCAGCCCAATATATCAGCTGTTGCTCCGTCACTGAGTCATGTCCTCCTCTTTGTGACCCCATGAACTGCAGCACACCAGGCTTCCCTGTCCTTCACTGTCTCCCTGAGTTTGCTCAAATTCATGTCCATTGATCAGTGATGCCATCCAACCATCTCATCCTCAGTCGCCTCCTTCTCCTCCTGCCCTCAATCTTTCCCAGAATCAGGGTCTTTTCCAATGAGTCGGCTCTTTGCATCAGGTGACCAAAGTATTGGAGCTTCAGCTTCAGCATCAGTCCTTCCAATGAATATTCAGGGTTGATTTCCTTTAGAATTGACTGGTTTGATCTCCTTACAGTCCATGGGACTTTCAAGAGTCTTCTCCAGCACTACAGTTGGAAAGCATCAATTGTTTGGTGCTCAGCCTTCTTTGTGGTCCAGCGGTCACATCCATATGTGACTACTGGAATAACCATAAGAAAGAAAGGGAAAGTCAGAAAGCAAAGTCGCTCAGTTGTATGCAATTCTTTGTGACCCCATGGACTGTAGCCTACCAGGCTCATCCATCCATGGAATTTTCCAGGCAAGAGTACTGGAGTGGGTTGCCATTTCCTTCTCCAGGGGATCTTCCCGACCCAGGGACCAAACCCAGGTCTCCTGCATTGCAGGCAGATGCTTTACCATCTGAGCCACTAGGAAAGCCCAGCTTTGAGTATATGGACGTTTGTCAGCAAAGTGATGTCTCTGCTTTTTAATACGCTGTGTAGGTTGGTCATAGCTTTTCTTCCAAGGAGCAAGTGTCTTTTAATATGTCAGTAGTGCTATAGTTAAGAAACTCTACTGGCTCCTTCCTCTCTAATTCATCTGTTATTTTTCTGAAAAAAAAAATACAGTTCATTAAGCCAATTCACTGCTGTATCAGCAGCCGAAAAAGCAGTGACTCAGACTCTGGAATCCGACTGCCGTGAGCCCAAGCCCTGGCTAGGTTGCTTGCCAGCATCTAGCAGCCACATGTCTCAGCGCCCCCCTTCCTAGTCTGTAAAATGGGGCGATGGTCAGACGATACAGTGGGGTGATGCGTCGATTGCTTAGCAGAGAGCTGGGCACACAGGCCACACTCATGAATTTAAGTCAGGTTTACAGTCTTTAGGCCACTGCCCTAGGCTGGCCACAAATTGACCTCAGCCTCCATCCCAACTCTTCCCTTTACTCCTCCCCTCCCCATCATCCACTCCACCCCAACTAACCTCGACCCTCTTCCAGAACATGTGCTGCATTCCCCACCTCTCATCCTGCCTCCTCCCTTCACCCCCCGATATTAGTTTCCTGTGACTGTCATGGGCTTCCCAGGTGGCACTAGTGGTAAAGAACCTGCCTGCCAGTGCAGGAGATAAAAGAGAGACAGGTTCAATCCCTGGGTCGAGGAGATCCCCTGGAGGAGGGCATGGCAGCCCACTCCAGTACTCTTACCTGGAGAATCCCATGGACAGAGGATCTGGCAGGCTAAAGTCCATTGGGTTGCAGAGTTGGACACGACTGAAGTGACTTAGTGTGCATGCACACATGGCTGTGATAACAAATTATCACAGGTGTGTGGCTTATATTAACACAACTCATATTTATTCTTTTACAGCTCTGGAGCCCAAAGTCCAAAATGAGTTTCACTAAGCTAAAGTCAAGGGGTCGGTCTCTTCCAGAGGGTGTAGGAAAAAAATCTGATCCCTCACCTTTTCCAGTCTTTACTCCTTTCCAGTCTTTACTCCTTCATCCCTTGCATTCTGTGGCTCATGGCCCCTTCTTCTATCTCCAAAGCCAGCAAGGGGGTATCTTCAGGTTTCTCTGCTCTGTCACATCACCTTCTCCTCTGTCTGCAGTCAAACTCCCTCTGTCCACTTCTTGTAAGAACCCCTGTGCCTATATTTGACCCACACAGACAATCCAGGATAAGCCCCCCATCTCAAGATCCTCAACTTCCTCAAATCCACAAATCTCTGTCTGCCCTGTCAGGTAATGTCCATGGCCTCTCAGGATTAGGACCTGGAAATCTTTGCGTGTGGGGGGGGGCATTGATTTTTTTATGATTAAATAAATAACTTTATTTATGATGCTTCAGATTTTGTAAATGCCGACTGTATAGCAACCAAAGTCCCACAAATTCTAGCCAAGACACAACCACTGATCAAGACCCTTTGAAAAATCAAAAATAAATAAAATGTCGGGCGAGAAGCTTTGTTCCCCCAACAGAGAATTTAATAAATGAAAGTACTTCTCTGACCTTTTAAGGTTCACACTGGGAAAACTTAAACTTGCTTTTAAGGGCATCCCCAACTGACTGCTCAATCAACCCATATTTAGAAAAATAAACCCCATAGTTAAAAAATATCTATCAAATGTTCTTCATACCCAGAACATAATAAAGCTTTGACACCCAGAATGAAAAGCCTCTCTGTTTCTGTACCAGACCAGATTGGTCTACCCATCAGCCTGTAATCAAGTCCCTCTGAATGTCACCATCAACTCACTGTGATGTCGTTAAGAAACCACATGCTAATATCCTTTTATTCTTGCGGGCACCATTCATCCACATCGTCCATCCTGAAATGTCCTCCCCTCCAACTCTGAACATATGCCAGTGCCCACGCCCAGTGGATCCTCAGCTGAGCGGTGATCACTCGGGGTAAACAATAGCTCTTCTTCTGGGACCCTCACACTTCCCCACTCCTTCAGCGGTCACTTCCACACCACCTGGGGTCACTGCCTGTTTCCTGTCAGACACTTAGACCTGTTCTCAGACTGAACCTGAGTCCCTTGAGGAATGGCTTCATGCCATCCCCCAAGCTCAGCTCACAGTTTTGTGCACAGTGGACACTTAGTCAACAAGGGTTCTGTGGATGGTTTTTATTGTCTACCTCCAAAAAGAAAGTTGGATTTGAGCCCAACTGAAGCTGATCAGCCATTTAAAAAAACACAAGATGGATGGCAACTTGTGTTATCTTGATGGGAGGGTAGCGTTGCCCTCATCCTCCTGTCAGCAAGCCCTGTGAAGACATTATTCAGAAAACAAAGAAAGTGAATTGACTTGATACTTACCTTCTTCTTGCTTCTCTTCTTAAGGATTGTCTTTGTATCTGAAATACCTTCTGGAACATTATAAAAAAATTACAAGCCGGACCCAGGAACTTCAGGTAATCTTTGAGCTCCAAAAGTTCATTTCAGCTCCTCCTTAAAATTTTCATGGCACTGGGCATCTTAACTCCGTTGTTCCTCTATGAGGTAGTCAGTGCACATTCTCCAAAAGGTGATATGATATCTCCAGTTTCACTCCAAATGATTCAGATGGGGTAGCTGAGATCTCCCAGGAGGGCAAGGAGACTTGTTTTCCTCTGTCCAAACCCAGACAATTTTAAATGACATTAGATCTTAAAATTTGTGTTTATTAAATGCAGTGGAAGAAGTACAGCTAGCCACAGTACAGAGAGCAGACATACCAAAAGTTACACAATGTCAACATTTTAGAGGCAAAATAACCCTTAGGGATTGTATTGCTCTGACAACTATTGCCATATTAATACTGCATAATAAACAATAGCAGTATTCCACAATTACTGTCCGCTGCTCACATGTCCGGGCCCAGCTGGGGGGTGAATCCTTTGGCCTTGGATGGACTTACTCACAGTCCTGGGTGTTGGCTGGCTCTTGACTGATCTAGGCTGGCCTCAGCTGGAGCAGCTGTGCTCTGTTGCACATGGCTCTGATCCTCCAGCAGGCTGGCCTGAGCATGTTCTCACGGCACTAGCAGAGGAAGCAGAGATCAGGAAGAGGAACCAGGCCCTTATGTTATGTCTGCCAACATCCCACTGGCCAGAGCAAGTCACATGACTGAGTTCAGCTTCGGGGGCAGGATATCGGCAGGCACTACAAGTTACATAACCCAAGGTATGAATAGAGGAAGGGTGAAATTGGGGGAGCACCGCAGCAGTCAGCCACAAAGACCATCAATTCCAGGGGTAAGAAAAGTTTTCTGTAAAGGGCCGGTAAATATTTCAGGACATATCATCTCTGTCACACCTATCTGACTCTGCTACTCTAGAGCAAAGACAACCATAGACAATTGCATAAATGAATGGGTGTGGCAAGCATGCTGTGTTCCAATAAAACTTTATTTATAAAAATAGACAGTGGTCCAGATGTGGCCTGCAGACAATAGTTTGCCAAGCCCTGATCTAGTCCATTCTCCTTATTTTACAGATAGGGACAATGACGTTCAGAGGCTTAGGTGACTATCTCAATGTCACACAGCTAGTTGGTGGAAGAATCAAGACAAAAGTTCAGGCCTTCTGGCCCTAGCTCACTGCTTTTCCTCTTACACTCAGCAAATAATAACGAATGAGCCTAACTACCATTTACTAAGCACCTACTACGTGCTAAGCACTGTGATAAAAGCTTTCCAACATTATCTCGTTCAGTCCTGATAACACTAAGAAGTATATATTCATATTAACCTCATCTTTTAAATGAAAAGGCATATAGAAAGAACTATGGCTGAGAGTCTGTCTAGATCTAGAGTCTGAACTCTTATCTATGATGCTCTGCTGCTTCCCTACTGGTTACTAGGTTAAGCATAGTTTTTCTGCATTTTTCAGAAAGTTTTGGGAACTTTTGTCCCTCCCGCAAAAGTAGTAGAAATGACTCCTGCATTAGTCCCGAACAGGACTAATCAGCCACAATCTCCCTTCCTCTCCCTTCAGATCAAGATCAGCAGTTCTCAGGAAACTCAGCAGTCTCTGATGCAAGAGAAGTTGCGGGAGCACCTGGCAGAGAAGGAGAAGCTGAGCGAGGAAAGGCTCCAGCAGGAGGAGAAGCTGAAAGCCCGAGTCCAGTGCCTGATGGAAGAGAAGGCGGTAAGGAGGCCCCTTCCTTCCCTTTCATGCTGGAAGGATGAGATGACCTTCCCCATAAAAAACTGAGGGCGCACATTTAGAGCAGAAACTTCAGCAGCAATCTTGATGGATGCCATGGAATTAAATTAATTTAAGAGGGTGAATGGAGACTTCTCCGGTAGTTCAGTGGCTAAGATCCCACACTCTCAATGCAGAGGGCCTGGGTTCGATCCCTGGTCAGGGAACCACATCCGGCAAGCCCCAACTGAAGATCCTACGGACCACAATGAAGCTCGAAGATCCTACTTGCTGCAACTTAAGACCCAGTGCACCTAAATAAATAGACATGTTTTTTAAAAAATAAATAAAAAGGGTGAATAATGTTGGAGGAATTAACATGAAGCTTGGATCTTAAAACTCAGAGCAGGATCAACTTGAGTAGGCACGGTTATTGCAATTTCTAGAAACAGTACTTCATTGGTTTATACACTGCAGCTGATTTTACAGATCTGAGGCATTACTACAAGTCCTGGTTTATGACCGACAGAGTGTTTCTAAGTATGTGCAAGACCAGCCAGTGTTATTTCAGTCTTTTGCTTTCTGTTTATACAGATCAAGGGAATAAAATGGCCAAAATTGCTGCTTACTTTTCTAGAAAACGGCCAATTAAAGGATGCTACCAGCAGTGCCTCTCAACTCAGAGGTGCCTGTGAATCACCTGGGGATGTTGTAAAAAGGCAGATTCTGACTCAGCCCGTCTGGGGTGGAACCTGGGACTCTGCATTTCTGACAAGCTCCTAGCCAGTGCTGATGGCACAGCTCTGCAGACACATGTTCAGCGACAGAGTCTCAGACAAAGGTTTTACCCAAGCTGGCAGATAAGAACCACCTGGAAGCTGGTTGAAAATACAGATTCTTGGGCCCTGCCCCAGCCCCACTGATTCAGAATCTCAGGCGAAGGCCAGAAACTGCAGTTAATAGGCCAATTCTCCTCCTTTCCTTGTATTTTTTTTTTATATTTATTTATATATTTGGCTGTGTCGCTTCTTAGTTGCAACATGCAGGCTCTTCATTGCATCTTGCAGGATCTTTCATTGCAGCAAATGGACTCTCTAGATGTGATGCACGGGCTCCAGTAGTTGTGGCTTGTGGGCTTAGTTGCTCCCCAGCATGCGGGATCTTAATTCCCAGACCAGGGTTCAAACCCATGTCCCCTGCATTGCAAGGAGGATTCTTAACCACTGGACCATCAGGGAAGTCCTGAGTTGGCCATTTTTGATATTCAGGGACCCACCATGAATTTAACTACCTCTGTCACCATCACCCTGGATCCCTGGTTCACGACTTTGGCTGCACTTCTGTCATTTAAGAGATTAAAAAAAATGTTAAGGCCTTGCACCCCTCCCCCTCCCCCACCCCCAGATTCTGATCTAGCTGGGGTGGGGGTGCAGCTCAGGCCCTGGGATTGGTGAGCTCTCCCTGGTGGTTCCCACGTGCAGCCACCGCAGAGAGCATCTCCCACGTACCTCAAAACAGCAGCACCAGATCCACCGAACCCCAGCACCTCCTTTCTTCCACCAAAAAGGACCAGAACTGCCAGTTCCTCCATCTCCACCAGGAACAGCTTGGTGACTTCCTGCCGGGACCCTCCTTCTCTGTCAGACGCCCCGACTCTCCAGGCCTCTCCAAGAGGCAGCGGCCTCTTCCAGTTTCATCTCATCCTCTAATCCGTGCCTCACTACCTCTTCTCCTCTTTGCCTCTTTCTCTGCCTTTTGTGAAATAAAATATTAAAAAGAAAGAACCACCTGACCAAAATCGCCTGTGAGCCCCATACAGGTATATAAACAATGGCCTTAAATCAAGACAGGTCCCTTCAGAAGGGCAATTAGATGTAGAAGAAAAAAAACAATGCCATTCTATAGAGAGGGAAATAAAACCAGAAAGAACCTAAAAATCTTCAAAACCTTCACAGAACTCTCCACCTGTTTCCTCTCTCTTCTCTGTTTAATTTCTCCCTTCCCAAATGTCTTATTTTAGTTTCAGTTTTGGTTTGACTGTTTTCCACTGTGAATGTACAGTACTATAGCCCCAGCCTGTTCACCACCACCTTCAGCACCAGCCTGGGCCCTCCAGATGCCCCTTTGTAATATTGATTCCAACAGACACAGGGTTTCAAGGGCTGACATCAACCCCCCTTTAATCACGCCAAACTTCAGAGGGCACACCACCCCTTGCAGAGGGGAACACAAAGCCAGGGACCCACAGACAGACAGTACAGCTGCTCATGTCCACTACTGTCCCATTGAGGGTCATTCTTCCCCAGACACTTACATTGATTGGCTTGACCCCAGGGACTCATCCAGAAGTATCATCGCAGGCTTGAGTGCTAGGTTCCCCAATTTTAAATGAACATGGCACTGTCACCCCCCACCCTTTCTAAAAATATGTGTGTCAAAATTCATTAATTAAGCTCCTCCTCACAAATCCTGACTTGTCTTAGGACTCTGCTTCAATGGTAAGAAATTCTAGGTTCCCTTATAGAGCTTCTCTGGTGGCTCAGACATTAAGGAATCTGCCTGCAACGCAGGGGTTCAATCCCTGGGTCAGAAAGATGCCTTGGAGAAGGGAATGGCTACCCACTCCAGTATTCTTGCCTGGAGAATTCCATGGACAGAGGAGCCTGGTGGGCTACAGTCCATGGGTTGCAAAGAGTCAGACACGACTGAGTAGCTAACTTATGAAGCTATCATTCTTTTTTAATTATTATTACGATCTGCTAACCACATCCCCCTGACTTATGCACACACTAAAGGTTTAGATCAGGGGTCAGCAAACTTCTCCCATAAAGAGCCACATAGTATCTGTTTTCAGTTGTGCAGGTCATGTCTTTGTCCTGATTTCTCAGCTCTGTGGTTGCAGTGCCAAGGCAACCCACGATGAGCATGGTGGAGTTCCAATAAAACTTTATTTACAAAAAAAAGCAGACAGTGGGCCACATTTGGCCCACATGCCATAGCTTGCCAACTACTGGTTCTAGAATCAAAGGGACCAGGGTTCAGTTTCCCATTGATGTGATTCATTGGTAAACATTCCTAAACTCTCTAAGCCTATTTCCTCCTCAAGAAAGTGGAAATGACAGAAGAAATGATTGATCTTTACTAGTGAATGATTATCATGTGACAAGCATTTCATGTTCATCATCTCATCTGCTGCTTCTATCAACCCAATGCAGGAAGCACTCTTACTGTCCCCATTGTACAGATGGAGAAACTGAGGTTTCTAAAGCTTCTCACTTGCCCAAGACTATACCCCTAGGAAGAATCAGCCGCAGGCTCTAATCTGACCCCGCCAACTCCAGACCCCATTATCTTAGGCCCTAGATATACTGTCCACAGTTTTCCTTGGGTTTGTTGTGTGTTGAGATGTGAAAGAGTTAATCTGTGAAGGGCCTGGCCTGGAGTCCAGATTCCTACCATGGTAACTATGTCTATTAAACAACAGTCATGACTTTCAGGCTTTGGAGGAAAGCATTACTCAAGAGAAAAACAGAGCGAAAGAAGCATTAGAAGAAGAACAGAAGAGAGCCCAAGAGCTGGAGGACCGGTTAACCCGCCAGAAAAAGGTATGAGCTCGGGGAGGCAGAGCCGGCCTGAGCCCAGGGCAAGGTCAGGCAGCCAGGACGGACTCACCTGGGACACTCATCTGGGCCTGCCCACCCCAGCTGCCAGGCTCTCAGCTGCCCACAGTCTCCCCATGGGGATGCTGTGAGTAGTAAAGAGTTCACCTGCCCATTCAATGCCTAGCAGAATCTGGATTCCTGCCGTCGTAATTCTGTCTGTTAAACACCGGTCATTGGTTTTCAGGCTTTGGAGGAGACCATTTCTCAGGAGAAAAGCAGAGCAAAGGAAGCATTAGAAGGACAACAGAGCAAAGTCCAAGAGCTGGAGAACCGCTTAACCCACCAGAAGGAGGTACGCAGCTCGGGGAGATAGGCGGCTCAAACCCAAACCCAGCTTGAGGGCCACGTGGAAGTAAGTTTCAAACCACAGCTGATGGGGAGTCAAGCGTGGCGGAGTTTCCTAGAGGGATTTGTCCGTGGGGGAGCTCAGCTACTTTAGGAAGAAGCAAGTGGGACTCTAGGAGAGGACCCTAGAGTTGTAACCTTGCGCCTACAATTTACACAAAAATTGTAACTGTCATAAAATACAATCCTAGGGGACACATCAGGATTGGTAACATGTGTGTTTTCTGCATGGAGACTACATCCTGAATCCTAAAAATGGAGGAATTTCAGAATCCTGGGACTTCAGGGCAACGTGAATCCAACAACATCCTAAAATGCCCCACACTTCATTTCCACCACCAAGAAATTTTCTACAGCCCAGGGAAGTCCATCCCAGTGTTGATGCCTTGGCTAGCAGAAAATTCTTCCTTTAGATTGAGTTGACTCAGATTCTCTTTCAGAAAAGGTTCCAACCCTCCACCCACCCCTCTGGGCTCCTGCAAGTCCCGTCTGCTTTCTCTTCACAGAGTAACCTTTTAGATGCATAAGAATAGAGGTACCAGCTCCTCTCCAGACGCAAATGCCCTTCACAGGCCTGGAGCCTGGCCTTGGTCCCCTCCTCTGAGCTGCGACAGATTAACCTGTGACAGATTAGCAGCTCACTGGCTGAAAAGGGCTCATAGACATGTTATGCTTGGGCCTAGAGTGTTTTATCTTGAATTCATAAAATTTACTGACAAATCCAGATTCCCATCCTCTCTTGAAAAGTCAGGAAGACTGGCCCTCCTTTCTACTTGCAGCAGAAATGGACTGGAGCTGAACCAAGTAGCAGATGTTTGCCACAGTCCCCACCATTCCCTATTGCATTCAACACAACTCATTTCATTTCAGGTAACTGTTGAGCCCCTACAGGCATCTGGGTTTGCAGCCCATCATCTGCTTTCTTCCTAAACTGTTTGTAGCCAAATCTGGACAGTTTTCCATCATGCAGTGGCCTAGAGCAGGACTGTCCTCGCCCCATTCAAAGATGTTATACTTCTGCTGATGTGTCCAAACTAGGTTTGGGGAAAGCCTTATTACATTGTTCACTTGAATATACTTACCTTTGGTCACTCTCAGATCCCTGGGTCTTTTTTACTTGACGTTCTCATTTGTGCTTCAGTCCTGGGGCAGTGTAAAGGGGTGAAGAGTGAGGCTTTGCATCCAGATGAGACATGGGTTCAGATTCCAGCTGGGCTGCTTACTGACTCAGTACCTACCTTCTTTAAAGGATGGCTGTGAGATAATGGTTAGAGATCATGTACAATGAAGTGTTTGACCCAGAATCATCACTCAATGAACGGTGGCTATTAATACCATCACTGTACTTCCAGTGCTGTTTAGGCACTTACTGTATGAACCCTCCACCACATCCCTACCTCTCAGAGTGAAATCCTTGCCCCGCCCCCCAGGAAGGGAAAAGAGGAACCTGTGAGTAGAGCTCATGCAGTTTGATCCTATCCAGGGAGGGGAGGTGTTTACATGTTGGGTTTCACTTGGGTCTCTGGTGCAGATGTGCTCTGCAGACCTGTGTAAACAGTGTCAGCGCCTGGTCCTGAGTTATTTCTCCAGGGATGGCGAGGAAGAGGAGGGTCTCCCAAGGGTTCGCTGGGGCGAAATGCCACTGAGAGGTCATCTGCACAGGGATGGGAAAGCCCCTTGAACTGAGTGGTCTTGAGGTCATGGGGCACTTCAGAAGGGAGATTTAAGGACAGGCTGATGGTGGATAGCCCCAACGCAAGAGGAGTTGTGGCCGGGTCACCCACACCATGGACAACATCAGCCCGCTCCTCCCAGGAGGACCTCTCTGTGGCTTCTTGTCGGGAAATCTGAAATCAGAACCTCAGACACAGGCTTTGATCAACCTCAGACAGTCACGTGAGATTTTTCTTTCCATTAGACCTTCCTCCACACTGTCAGGGGCTTCCCAGGTGGCAGTAGTGATAAAGACCCCACAGGAGACACAAGAGACACGGATTCGATCCCTGGTGAGGAAGATTCCCTGGAGGAAGGCATGGCAACCCACCCAGTATTCTTGCCTGGAGAATCCCATGGACAGAGGAGCCTGGTGGGCTGCAGTCTATGGGGCCACAAAGAGTCGGGCACGACTAAGTGTATTGCACACATGCATGCACCACACTGTCAGATGAATCTCTAAGAACGACAGAATCACCAGGTCACATGGCTGGTTTGGAGGTAACTTTAAAGGTTAATTCCCAAGACCTGCCCAGGAGTGTGGAGGCAAAATGTCCAAGGGGGACAGAACTTGGGCCTGAGTTGTGCAAGGACAGCCTTCCCTGTGATGCCCAGCTCGGCGGCATAGCAAAGTCCTGAGTGTCGATGTGAGATCAGACGCAGTGGGGCAGCAAAATGTCTTACCCCTAAACCCACCTCAAACTTCAAAATAAACGTGGAGCTCCCATGATGTTAGTGCTCTTCTGCTTCGTTGAGGGCTGGTATTGGAACCGCTGAGTGTTGGAGTTTTTTAAACTGCTTTTCACTGAAAAAAATATACGAAAGTATATACTATTTCATCCATATTATGGATTGAGTATTTTTGCAGGCTAATCTAGGACCCTAACCACAGGCTATAATGGAAACCACATTCCAACTTCCAGACATCTGACAGCCAATGGTGTTTAAAACACAACCCATTCCAGGACTCCCCTGGTAGTCCAGTGATTAAGAGTTTGTCTTCCAATGCCAGGGGAGTGGGTTTGGCCCCTGGTTGGGGAGCTAAGATCCCACATGCCTGGCAGCCAAAAAACCAAAACATAAAACAGAAGCAATATTGCAACAAATTCAATAAAGACTTTAAGTTTGGTGTGTATAAAAAAGTAATAATAATAAAACCTATTTGAGAGTTGAGGTGCCTTTCTTGCAGTGACTAGAAACAGGGGCTTTGCCGGCAGCTTCTATCCTTCTGCAATTTGCATAAACCATTTAACTGAACGGCTCATCAGCAAGTTGCTTCCTGGATAAAAAATCCCTGATTATGGGCACTAAATACTAACCACAGCCCTCTCATCCCCTCAAAGCTTCCCTTGTGAGGTTGGTCCCCTCCCCTTCCAGAAATTTGTGTGTGCGGCTCATTAATTCAATACACTGCCCTCTTTTAGAAACCTGATTCTATTTCAGAGATTTATTTCAATAATGGGAAATTCCATTATTAATGAGATTCTTCTTCTTATCAGAGAGGCAGCCTGGCACGATGGTAAGAACTCAGACTCCGTAATAAGACAGGCTTGGTCGCCTTTCCTCACTGGCTCCCTGCCGGGGCCTCTGCACATGAACAATATCAGGGCTCAGTTCTGGCCTCTCCACTAACAAACTGCAGGACCCCTGGGTCCCCAGGAACTTTCCACTCTTTAGTTTCCTTACCTATAAAATGGGGACACAACTTCTCTGTGGATGAGGATGCTATGAGAATAAACTGGGTGAGGAGCACTGGCCTTGGGCCCTGGCACATAAGACCAGCCCCCAACATTTGAGCTACTGTCGTTACTATTGGTATCATGCTTACTAGCAATTTCCCCCGCTAAATGTGCAGGCAACCAAAAAGACCGGTCATTGATTTTCAGGTTTTGGAGAGCAGCATGGCCCATGAGAAAAGAAAAGCCAAGGAAGCCTTAGAGACAGAAAAGAGGAAAGTGCAAGATCTGGAGAACCACTTAACACAGCAGAAGGAGGTATGGGGAGCAGAGAGAGAGGACGTGGGTGGTGGCAGCCGAAAGCCCTTGGAAGCAGCTTCAGAACCAGATGCAAGACTGTGTTTTGGTACCCGGATGTAGAGCAGGTGGTAAAGCAGGCTGATGGGGAGCTGTGCCGCTGATCAGAGTGGCTGATGTCACATCACAAGACTCAACAGCTGTATGACCCTAGGGCAGACCACCTCACCTCCTGGACCAGTTTCATCATCCATAACATGGGGAGGCTAACTACCCCTGCATCATGAGATTAAACCAGTTAGTGTTTTTCGGGGCTTCCCAAGTGGCGCTAAAGACTTGGGTTCAACCCCTGGGTCAGGAATATCCCCTGGAGAAGGACATGGCAATCCACTCCAGTATTCTTGCCTGGAGAATCCCTTGGACAGAGGAGGCTGCTGGGCTACAGTCCATGGGGTCGCAAAGAGTCAGACACGACTGAAACGACTTAGTGCACACAGCACAGTGTATATTAAGTACTTAGACCTGCCCTCACCCACAGAGGACCATCTCCATAAGCCCTGCTGGTCAACTGCCTGGGGAGGAGAGATGCCCTCAAGGGGATACGCCTGGTTGGAGTCTGGGTCAGTCCTTCAGCCAGCATCCTCTTTCTCCTCATCACTGAAAGGTATTTAAGAGGCAACCCAGCGTGGGCACAGCAGAACAACACCCTCCTGGCTCCGTCCTCCTAGTTTCAGAGATTCCCAAGTAGACCCTCCCTGGGCTAATGGTCAGGTGTAGAGACAAACGATGCAGAGGAAGATGGAGTAGACAGGAACATAACCAGCTCACACGGCAGTCACATCAAATAAGCGCCCGGGGTCAGTGCCTTCTGGAACAAATGAGAAGTACACCCTGGAGGAGAGTGATGTGGGAGGGGAGAGGGGAGTCCAAGCACCAGGCCGGGGCAGAGCTGGTGACATCCCCTACAAGTCCGGGAACTGGGCTCACCAGCCTCACCTGCATGGAGCCACCATGAAGGCAGACCCCCAAGGCCAAGAGGAGGGATGGATGCCCAAGCCATGCCCTGAAAGTCAAACAGGGGCTCCCTGGAGCCAAGAGGCCAGGTGGCAGTGCCCTTAGTGACCTGTGGTGGCATCTCTAGGAGCTGGGCTCCAGGGAGTGCAAAGAGACACGTGCCAGCCCCTTGGAACGTCCAGAAACGGCAGACAACTCAGTGAATTGTTTGATGCAGTTGTATTCATCCATCTGCAAATATTTATGGAGTACCTGCCATGTGCCAGGCCCTACTGGGTGTCAGGGATACTGCAGAGCACTAGACGGGCCATGGCCTTGCCCTCGTGAGCCCGCCGCTCTAGGATGGAGGGCAGACAGCCATGTAAACAAACGCCCAGGTGACCCCAGAACCACAGGCTGTACAAAACCAGCATGAGTTAGAGAGTGGCCAACAGGCAGGGAGGGCCTCTCGTATTTGGTGACATTGAGTGAGACCTGGAGGGCAGAGGAACACTACAGTGACATCCGCGGGAAGAGAATGCCCCAGGTCAGGGGTCCCAAGTGCAAAGGAGGGCGCCTGAGTTAGCCAGGGGGTGGTGGGGACAGGGCGGGAAGAATGAAATCACACTGGAACAAGATGGAAACCAAAGGGGAGGGATCAGGGCAAGAAAGCCAGAGGGAGCCGCAGAGTGGGGGGCAAAGCGAGGCGTGGCAGGAGAGCTGTGTGGGCCAAACAAGTTGATACCAATTCCTATTGCAGCTCTGCCCTAACGTGTCGTGTGACCCTGGGCAAGCCCCTCTCTGTGCCCTCATCTGTAATGTGGGTGTAGTGACAGAGATTTGTTGTGAGGAGTCAGTGCATTCATTGTGAAACACCTGCCCAGGTGAGCTCAGAGTTCAGATTGAGTGGGGAGGACGGTGTGCATGGTGGGGTATGGGGGCAGGACAGTCAAGCAAAGACCTTGGCAGGGAAGTGAGGTCAGGTCCACACAGGGTGAGGGAACACCGACACAGAGCAAGCCTTGTTAAGGGGTAGAACCCAGGCTGTGGTCAATGGCATCCCCCAGGCATCCCTTATACAGGTGGGCTAAGGGCAGAGTTTTATAGCATGCGCCCCTGCTGAGCAGGGTGGCAGACTCTGGGCCAGCCTATGTATGAACACTCAGGCGCATCTCCTGCCTCCATGTAGGGTGGGGCTTCAGTCAGGAGGACAGCTCAGGCAAGGTCCAGACACCAGGTGGCAGAGTGGCTAGGGCGGGGCACTGGCATCTGAACTGGCACCCAGTGGTGCAACCTTGGCCCATTACTCGTCCTTGTACTGCCTCATTTACAGCCTCCATGCCCTTACCTGCAGAATGGAAGGCAGATGCCACCTGGGGGGTTGCGTTCACTACACGGCGCAGGCACTCGTGTAGCATTTACAGAGCAGGCAGCATCGTCATTATCATTTTCATCTGTAATTTTCCAAGCAGCACAAAATACGAGAAGGGCGCACGCCCTCCCACAGAGCATGCGGTGGCCTCTTACATCAGGCAGGACGCAGCCTGGCAGGGTGGGGACTGGATGGTCTCAGGCAGACTTGGCAGTGGGAAAATGCCAAGCCCATGCAGGGAGGAGAATCAGAGTCCAGGTGCAGCGGCGAGGCCTGTGTGCAGCGCGGGGCAGTGGGGATGGAGGCCAAGGGCGCGATGCGAGAATCAAAGGGTTGTTGGGAAGATCATCTGTTCTCCAGGACCACCTATCCCCAAAGCATAACAGTTTTCAATAGTTTTCCCTTTTTACCCAATAATGCACATTCGCTAAAGAAAATTTAGAAGATCCAGACCAGTGAAAAGAAGAAAATATAAATGACCATAATCTCAATTGCCCCAAAATAGCCATTATTTACATTCTGGTACATATCTTTCCAGTCTTTTGTTTATGCATAGATAAATTATTTATTTCATTAAAATGTTCTCGTGGACATTATATTTATGTGGGAGGCATCACTCCAAGAGTTTCAACAGCTGCAAATAGTTTCTTGACCCCACTCTGGCTGTGTCCCTCCTGGGGCTTGTGTAGGTGAGGCTGGGTTCCAATCCCCTCCCCATCTCAGGATCTATGGGGTAAATGTTCTCTGCAGCAAACTGTCCTGGACTTCGGTTTTTAGACCCAAGCCTTCGTAGGTTGGAGAGAGACCTCCGGTGTCCTTTGAAACCACAGACCTCAGGCCTACTGGGACAGGAGGCATCCCCCCACCCCCACCCCTGCCCTTGGCCTCACTTGCCCCACCTCCCAGAAGCCAGGTACCAACAAAGGACCACATTGGTGCCACCGTCTGTCCGTTTAGTAGTTCAGTCAGTGGCTCAGAATCAAACGCCTTGACCTGAGCACTCACCAGCCTGTCACTTCCTGCACACCAGCCCAGAAACCCTGAATGACGAATAACTCTCTCTGTTGAGGACATAACTAACCACGACTTGACTTCCGGTTCTCATGTCTCTCTCTCCAACGGGCATCATCTTCCTTGAGCTCTAGCTCCCCAGCCCTGACTCACTGGTGTCAACTATTACTAATGCTAGCTTTCCCCTTGGGTGTCACTTCCCTTCCTTTCTCATGCGCACACCCTCATAACGCTTGTTGTTGACTTCCAGATTTCCGAGAGCAGCATCGCGTATGAGAAAAACAAAGCAAAGGAGGCCATAGAGAAGGAAAAGAAAAAGGTCCAAGATCTGGAGAACCGTATAACCAAGCAGAAGGAGGTATGCCTCTCTAAGAGGAAAGAGGAGCCAGCGTGACTGAGTGCCGGGCTCCGGGGGCAGGCGGTCTGGTTCAAATCCCACCCCTGCCGCCATCTGGCTGTGGGACATTAGACAACAGTTAGCACCTCCGTGCCTTGCTTTGCCCGCTTATGAGATACAGATGATCCAATAGATCACCCTCGTGGAGCTGGGAGACTTGATGTCTAACACACACAGAGACAAGTGTGTCCAACACACACCTGACACACTCAGTGAATGCTGTGTGTGTTGGCTGCTTTTATTATTATTACGAAGTGGAGAGGCAGAGTCTGAACCCAAGACCATCTGCCGCCGGGACCCCCTCATCCTCACCACTCCTCTGTCTGTCCTTAAGCTCGCTGTGGGTTCAGCTGCCTGGAGTCAATGTCCGACCGCCTTGGTGCTCTTTCTCCACCAGAACCAGTCACCTTCACTATCAGCACCTTCATCATTAAACCACGTTTACGATTCTCACTGGGAGTAGGAGACACGGCTGAAGTTTGTTATCCAGGACCTTGTCTCAGGCATCTCCAAGCTGGAGGACTGAATTCCACCCTCCTGGGTCCCAGCAGTACAAAGGGCACACACACACACACACACACACACACACACACACACACAGATACAGGTCAGTGTCTCAAAAGTCACGGCAAGTGATAAACAGACAACCTGACAACAATGAGTTAGATTCCAATACAGGCAAATACAATTTCAAAGGATTGTCAAGACCAGATGGGACCAAACAAGTCTTTATGTCTATTCACATCAGTCTTGGATCATTTTCTTTGAAGAACGTTTCCCTAACATTAATACACATAGAATCACTGTGGAGGGGGTGGTAATTTTAAATGCCCAATCCCTGGACTTTAGCCCCAGAGATTCTGATTCACTCTCTATAGAGTGGACTCAGGAATCTGTACTTTTAAAGCAGTCCAAGGGGTGCTGGTGCTCTTGGAACGACCCTGCTCAAGGTGCCAGTAAACCATGTCTGGATTACCTATCCGTAAGGGCTTCCCAGGCAGCATAGTGGCAAAGAATCTGCCTGCAGTGCAAGAGACAAAGGTTCAATCCCTGGGTTGGGAAGAGCCCCTGGAAGAGGGCACAGCAACCCATTCCAGTATTCTTGCCTGGAAAATCCCATGGACAGAGGAGATAGGGCTATAGTCCATGGGGTCGCAAAGAGTTGGACACAACTGAGCACGCGTGTGAACGAATGCACACCCTAGCACCACTTTAAGAGGGGCCTTGACCAACTGGAGCGTGTCCAGAGGATGAGCTGGATGAAATGATGTGAGAGTTGTCAGCTCTGGGCTGATGCACATGTGCAGGACTCCTTGTGGGCAGGTGGACGCTGCCCAAGAGGGAGCCCAGGAGGGGCCATCTCTCCATGCAGCCTTGTTTCCCCAATGATTCACATGCGTCCTCCATAAAATACTTCAGTTAGGGGTAGCAGAAAAGGAGGAATTAGAATTTTAAAGTAGATTATTTGGGGCAGAAAATGGATTAGGAATGAGATTAATGCAAACAAAAAAGTGTATCACAAAATCAGTGAATGGGTCACAGTTTTTATTAGCCCAGTGAAAATGAACACCCAGTGGCTGTGTAGCTCACTAGACAAAATGGACCAAGTGCTCCTGGAAATTAGACCATTCTGGGTACTCAACCCAGAGAACATCTGTCCTCAGGATCATGACAGAGGAGACTAATGCAATCAACAGTGTCGTCAACAGCAGCCTTAGAGAAAACAGCAGTAACACCGGAGGGAAGATCTTGTGACAACCCTGCAGGCAGGCTGATGGCATCACATCAGGTGCTGAGAAGTGGGACTCGACCCCAGGGACTCCCCACGCACCAGGATAGACCAAGGAAGTTCAAGGTCTAAGACCCAGTCAGACATAGGGAGGCTTATTTGCATGCCGTTTTACTAGCACACACAGGAGAGCATTTGAAAAACTGATTTCATCTCTATGGGTGAAAACAGGATTTATATGAGAGAAAGAGGAGAGAGGGGAGAAAAATAAATTCAGACCTGCTGGAACCCTGGACTTGAGTAAGCTGCTGAGTAGCTGGCAAGGAGCAAAGATGCCAGGCAGCGTGTTCTGCCCTGAGGCAACCTCATGGCCCATCAGATAAACCATCTCAGTTCTCTGTGGATTCCTCGGGACGGCTGGAGTGCTTCTGCTGTGTGCTGTGCCTGCCGCTGACCCCCAGGGAGCGCCTCCTCAGGCCAGGTCCGCACACTGTCTGCACTGGGACTTCTCAACAGTAATGACCACATCACGACCCCAAATAAGAACAGACAGAGTTCATTGGTGGTACGGAGAGAATGAAGCTTCTCCCAGGCGAGGCTCACAGGCATCACATGATGAGAACCATACTCTGTTTTGTTTCAAAAAAAAAAAATCAGTTTCATTTCCTAGTTATAAAAGGAGCACCTGGGATCTCCCCGGCGGTCCAGTGGTTAAGACTCCACGCTTCCAATGCAGGGTTTGTGGGTTCAATCCCTGGTGGAGGAACTAAGATCCCACATATCATGTGGCCACGCCAAAAAATTAAGAATAAATTTTAAAAAATAAAAGGAGTAACTGCTCTAGAAATTTTTAGAAGTATGGAAAAAATCATTCACGAGTCCACCGAGCAGAGTTACCAGTAATGAAATTATTTTATTTTTTCTTTTGGCCATGCTATGCAGTGTGTGGGATGATAGTTCCCTGACCAGGAATTAAACCCACACTCCCTGTATTGAAAGCACAGATTCCTAACTGCTGGACCAAAGAAGTCCACTAATGACATTTTGATGTGATTCCTTCCAGACCAGCTTTATGATGATCACTATGACAGACATGGACAAACATCGATTTGTTACAAAGTTATTTACACTGTTACACTGTGCATGCTGCGTTTTGACTTAATACATTACAAGTATGTCCACAGATCATTGAACTTTCTTCTGCAACACGCCAGTAAAGGATGACCTGGGTTTGCACTGTGTTGGGTGAACCTTGATTCATTTACCCTTGGGCACGGGGGTGTCTCTCTTTTCAGTGGAGTGAAAAATGCTTGTCTGAGCAGCTCTGCGTCACGGGCTTTGTGTACGTGTGGGGTTATGTCCTTAGGATACATCTCCAAAAGTGGAATCAGTGGGTCACAGGATATGAACATTTTTAGGCTCGTGAAACAGGTTCCCAAGTGACACTCTCAGAAAGGTCATACCGGTTTTCACTGCCTCCGACAGAGTCTGGGAATGCCTAGCACTGCACCTCGAGAATATGTTTTGTGCTGTGCTGTGCTTAGTCATTCAGTCGTTTCTGACTGTTTTCCACCCTATGGACTGTAGCCTGCCAGGCTCCTCTGTCCACGGAGATTCTCCGGGCAAGAATACTGGAGTAGGTTGCCATGTCCTCCTCTAGGGGATCTGTGCAACTAAGGGATCGAACCCAGGTCTCCCGCATTGCAGGCCGATTCTGTACCATCTGAGCCACTAGGGAAGCCTGAATACATTTCAGGTAGGATTAAATAATGTTCATGAATAGGTTACATACAGTATGATTCCGACTATGTGACACTCCAGAAAAGGCGAAACTAGGGCAATAATAAAAAGATCAGGGATTGGTAAGGGGTGGGAAGATGATGAATAGATGGAGTGCGTAGGGTTTTTAGGACAGGGAAACTATTCTGTGTGATTCCATAATGGTGGATACATGTTATCATACATTTGTCCAAATCCATAGAGTGTATACCACAGAGTTGAACCCTAATGTAAACTATGAGCTTTAGGTGCTAATGATGGGTCAATGTAGGTTCATCAGTTATCACAAATGAGATGATCTGATGAGGGATGTTGATGGTAGGAGAGGCTGTGCCTGTGGCGGGGGTGGGAGTTAAAGGAAAACTTTCTAATTTTTCTGCTCAGTTTTACTGTGAACCTAAAACTGCCCTAAAAAGTCAAGTCAAATAAGTAGATGAAGTCCATCCAGCCCCAGCACAGTGCCTGTCACAAAGCCCACTTTCTGCACTATTTGGGGAGGGACTCAAGAAAGAGAGTAGAATTTTGACAAAGATGAGAAGAATGGGTCCGAGGAGAAGGTAGAAGATGTTGGGGACACAGCAACTGGAGTCTAACCATCCCAGGGTCCCCAGGGGAGGTCATCTCAGGGCCTAAGTCACAGAGTAAGTTGGAGGAATGTCCTGAACACAGATCCTATGACTCAAGGGTGAAGAACTCGGCACATTTATCCTGGAAGACAGATTTAGGGAGAAACATGACAGCCTTCTCAAATATTTAAAGGGCTGTCTCATACGAAAGAAATAAAACTTGTTCAATGAGCTCCAAGTAACAGAACTGAGCTCAGGGGCCAGAAATCTCAAGGAGATAGATCTCAGCTGAATTTGAGTTCTGCAATAATTGGAACTTTCCAGAGAAAGCATGGACTTTGGACTTTAAAAGGATCAACAGAACAATAACAGAACAGAGGTCCCCTCCTCTCTGAAAACAGGGGAAGGGGGAGGCTGGGGTAAATATTTACACCTGAATTTCTGTTCATTTGATGTTTGCTGTTTGTCTAGGAAATGGATTTAAAAATGCAAAAAGAAGACATTTTAAATAATAAATTAAATGATGCACTGGCCATGCTAGAAAAGGCTCAGAAAACAAAGATAGCTGAAAGTCTGAAAGCAGAGAACCTCACCATGAAATTAAATGAAACATTAGCTGAACTGGAAACTGCCAAGACGAAAATGGTAAGTCAGTGCCTTCCAGGGAAGGCAGAATTCTCCCTTCGACGCAAGATCACGATGCCGTGTGTGGTTTAGACCAGGGGTTCTCAGACTCCGTACTGTTGATGTTCTGGGTGGGTGACTCTCATGGGGAGTTGGGGGGCTGTCCTGTGCATTTTAGGATGCGCAGCAGCACCCACTGAGCTCCACCCAGAAGATGCCAGTGGCACCCTGCCCCGGGTGTGACCACCAGAACTGTCTTCTGACTTTGCCACATCTCCCCGGTAGGGGGGGAGGGGGAGGGGAATCACCCCCTGTTGAGAGGCATTAATTTAGTATGAAAGGTAGACAGAAGCTATAACACCCTCTCTCCAGGGCCTTCTGAGATGATGTAATTCAGGCTACTCCCAGGATCATACAGAGCAGCCCTGGAGTTTAGGGGCCAATGATGATTCCATAGAATTTAAGATAGCCTTTTTCAATTTTAGCTTGACCTTCAAGGCCCTTCATCGTCAGGGCTCAATATTGCAATGACCTGTCATTCATACATTTAACCGGCAGGTCCGTGGACAAGGACATAATAAGGACTGACCTGGCAGAGGGAAGTAGAGAGGGACTGGGCTTGGAGACAGCAGCTCAGGGGTGTGGCATGTGGTGGCCATTCCCAAGGTCCTGAATCACAGGACCTGGACATTCGGGGTAGCAGAGGAGTGGGGAAAAGGAGTTGCTATGGAGGGAGTTACCAGAGAAATGGCAGGACTTGCTAACTGATTGACAGTTAGCTCCTGAGGAGAGGGAGTCCCGAGGAGAGGGAGGAGCCAAGGAGGCAGGCGAGCTTCCAGCCAGGGCACCATGGAGGGGGGCGGTGATGGCACATGGGGTTGCTGGAAAGATAGAGGTTGGGCTGGGGGATGGGGGCAGGTCTCTTGTGGGAGAGGGACTGTCTCCTGGAGAAGATAAAGCATTCAGACTGAACCGAGGGTAGGGGTATCAAAGTTCAAAAGTTGCCCAAACTTTTAGTGACACATTAGATTTGGGGCAGGAAGTGAGACATGAAGACTAAAGTTGGAAGAGAGCCTCGGTGGAGTGATGGTTGAAGGAGGGGGCGTGTGTGAGCATCTGGGGCAGAAAATGTCTGCATCCGGAGGAGAAGAGAGGCCCATCGTGTTAACAAGGAATGGAGAGCGAGAAGGATGACATCATCCCGAGAGCGGGAGAATGACATCATCCAGGTGGCAGGAGACCTCATCCTGAGAGCAGAGGAAGGGGTGGGGGGAGTGGGAGGGGAGCAAGGATGAGGCACTGAGACTCAGGTGTACGGAGTGGCTGCAAGAGGGGAGGGTAGTCATGGGAAGGGGTGTGACTCACCATCAGGAGGCCACTGGTAACTTTTGTTTTTAAGAAATACAAATTTATTCACTTTTTCTTATAAAGTTGTTCACTCATTAACTCAGCCAGTACTTATTGAGCATCTGGGTCTAGATGCTGTGGCAGGGATCTGGGCTCTGATGCTGTGGGCATATCGGTAAATAAGAAAAGGTAAGTTTCTGTCCTCGTGGAGTTTCCATTCTAGTGGGAGCAAGAAATAAAGACATGAGATGGTTCACATGGTAATAAGTGCCTCGGGGAAAATAAAACAGGATGATGTCTTCTTTAGATAGGCAGTCCAGGAGGACTTCTCAGAGGAGGTGACATTGGAGCTGCAGCCCAGCACAGCTGGGAATTTTTTCACATGGAATCAGCCTTGTGAGGAGCTGGGGGAGGAGTGTATGGGCAGAGGGAACAGCATGTGCAAAGGTCCTGGGGCAGGCAGAGCTCAGTGCCAGTGGGTGCAGAGGGGCCGTGTCGTTCCTGTTCTTGTCGTCTTACCCAGCTCCCAAGGTCACATGAACCATGTCTGTTTCCCCAGATCATGATGGAGGAGCGGATGCAGCTGCAACAGCACAGAGTAATGGCCCTCCAAGAGGAGCAGGAATCACAGAAGCACGAATTTGAAAAACAAATCATGGAATACAAGGAACAAATCAAGCAGCACTCCCAGACGATCGTGAGCCTTGAGGAAAGACTCCAGAAAGTGACCGAACACCACAGAAAGATAGAAGGAGAGATCGCCACGCTGAAGGACAATGACCCAGGTCAGTCCAAAGAGACGCCGAGGGAACCTTAGCGTTCAGGGTGGGTCCTGATGACCGTGTGGGTCCCTCCAGGCTGATGGACAAGAAGAAGTCTGCGTCTCATTTAAAAAGCCCCTCTATTTCTGGAGGCCCCTGTCCTTGTTGCACTGCAAGGTTAGGTGCCCTCCAGGCCCAGGTTCAGCAGAAGTAACACGATGAACAGAGACAGGCTTTGTGCCGAGCCAGTCAGCCAGGGAGCAGCACAGGCTGCTGGGGCTGTGAGTGGTGTCAGAACACACGATGGGAATCGTCCTTTCCCCATGGAAGCATCCCGGGCAGGGGCCTTTCAAAGGCATCTCTCTGCCATCAGCAATTTGCGGCTCTGTCTAATGCTTTTTCACAACCAGCTGGGGTTTATCTCTTTTTTTTAAAAAAAAAAAAAAAAGCCTGAAGAAAGAACTCAGAGTTGTGAGCACTTATTTGCCCTGAATGACCAAGGGTGACAGATAAAACTAAAGACAGTGAGCTCTTGGAGAAGAGTTCTGGCAGTAGGGGCCTCGGCCTAGGGTTTCTCATCCTGAGTGTTGATATTGCCACGTGGGCTAAATCAGCTTCCCCGGTGGCTCAGCAGTAAGGAATCTGCCTGCCAATACAGGAGATGTGGGTTCAGTGCCTGAATCGGGAAGATCCCCTGCAGAAGGACCTGGCAACCCACTCCAGTATTCTTGCCTGGGAAATCCCATGGACAGAGGAGCCTGGAGGGCTACAGTCCATGGGGTCGCAAAGAGCGGGACACAACTGAGTAACTGAGCAGGCACATGGAATGCAGCGCTCTTTTTTGGGACTTTCCTATGCACTTAGGGTGTTGAGCAGTGTCCCTGGCCTCTACCCACTGCATGCCCGCCCCCCACTCCAGTGTGACAGCCAAAAATGTCTCCAGACATGGCTAAACGTCCCCTTAGGGGTAAACTCACTCCTGGTTGAGAACCGTGGTCCTAGTCTCAAGCCAGCTGGACAGGCTGTCAGGACTCACCTCATGGATACATTCATTCAGCACGCTTAGCTGAGCAGCTCTTCTGTCCTGAGCTCATTCTAGACACTGGGAGTTCAGCTGTGGACCACCAGGCGGCATCCCTACAGTTTGCCAGGTCACTGCCCTGACGGGACGCGGCATGAACAGGGCACCACGGCAAGAGCAGGCTGGGACTTGGTTCCCAGCCCAGGCCCAGTGCAGAGGGAGGGTGTTCCAGCTCAGGGCACCACGGCAAGAGCAGGCTGGGACTCGGTTCCCAGCCCAGGCCCAGCGCAGAGGGAGGGTGTTCCAGCTGGGACACTTCTTTTGTCACCCCAGACTTAGATCCGTGCCTGCCGTCAAGCAGATGTTCCATAAGCATCTGTTGAACAAATAAACGAGCAAGTGAACTGAGGATGGGGGCAGAGGCAGAAACTGGAAGGCAGTGGGCTGAGGAGTAACTGGGGGCTGAGCACAGGACGAGACTCTTATCTGAGTGGAGAGCAGGAAATGGGGCAGGAGGTGTGACCCAGGGAGGGGTTAAGGCTCTACCTCTCACCCCTTAACAGAGTGGTTACCAGCAGGTCCCAGCAATGCTGTGCTCACTTCCGCAGCTGTCAGTGGTATCAGTGGGTGTTAATCGCTTCAGTTGTGTCTGACTGTTTATGACTCTATGGCTTGTAGCCCACCAAGCTCCTCTGTCCATGGGATTTCCCAGGCAAGCATACTGGAGTGGGTTGCCATTTCCTCCTCCAGGGGATCTTCCCGACCCAGGGATCAAACCCATGTCTCCTGCATTGGCAGGCGGATTCTTCACCACTGAGCTACCTGGGAAGCACCACCACCTCAGAGAGTAGCTGGAAAGATGTCACAAGCTCATGCATGGGGGAAGGGCAGCCTGTGACACAGAACACATGGTGTTTCACATTAGGTGGAGAGGGCTGGGGGTGGAGGGAAGGATTGTCAGTTGAGGTTTGCTCTGTTGATAAGCAAAGGGGAAGGAAAATATCTCTTGCCTGAGGACTGTGATGACGCTCACGTGTCCCTCTGATTCAGCCCAGGAGGGGGACGCACAGCCGGACCCTGCAGCAGCACCTCTAGGGGAGAGCAGCTCCAAAGATGCAATGTGCGACCACCTGATGTGAGTACTGGATGGGACTCCTGCTTCTGGTCACACTGTCAGAATCTGACAAGAGTTGAGTCTGTGCAGTCCTTGCTGCTGGTTGAGTTTCTCAGTCCCTTTAGTAAGTCACACTGGTGTCATGGAAAGATCTGGGTAGATCTAAGTTCAAATCCTAAACTCAACACTCTCCAGGTATGTAGCCCCGGGCAGGTCATGTCCCCTCCTGTGCCTCAGCACCCCCGGCTTGTGAGATAAGGAAGCACATGAATGCCAGCTAATGTTACTACTTAGCTATTTTCCCCAAAGACCTACCTGAGGCAAGCCCATTTTGGGGTTTCAAAACAGTGGAAGCCGTTTGGTGGAGTGGGGGCCCAGAGAGGGTTAAAAGTTAAGAGGTTAGACTAAATGACCTTGAAGACCCCTCCCAACCCGAAGGTCCATATCTGGAGCCTCAAAGAAGTGAAGTGATATTACTCAGTTGTATCCGACTCTGTGTGACCCCACGGACTGCAACCCACCAGGCTCCTCTGTCCATAGAATTCTCCAAGCAATACTGGAGTGGGTAGCCATTCCCTTCTCCAGGAGATCTTCCCAACCCTCAAAGAGCTGACAATTTCCAGAGAAACAAAACCCATGGATGGGAAAGATCCTGAAAGACACTGCCAAGCATCATACAAAGCAGAAGGTGGTAACATGATGCAGAGAAAGGATTCAGAAAGTTTCTCAAAGAAGGCAAGCCACCAGCCTGAGCCCTGCCCCATATACCAATTACCAAAGTCTCATGTCACACAGGTTTTACCCCAAGAAGGCAATGACAGACAGACTCTCAATCTCCATGTTCTGAAAAGTTTGTCTCCTCCTGTAAAGTTCATGTCTCCTCCTAAACTCTGTAAAGAAAACAGTAGCCATGACCTGGAAAAGAATCAGCATCAAGTTGTTCTCTGGTTCACTTCCTTAATGATGGACACACTCGACACAAAGTCTCATCCTCAAGTTGGAAAAGTCACAGCCAAGGAGATTAGATAGACAGACAGACATGTATGTGCATGTGTGTGATCCATTCCAGTGATCACCAATCTTTTTTTTTCAATTTTCACATGCAGCCTGCAAGTATTTTGCTTTATTCCATAATAAACACAGACACCACCTTCAAAGGTCTATATAAGAGGAGGCTGTAGTTCAAAAGACTGTGAATACAAATGAAGTGACACTAATACCTGCCCAGAGACTCAGTCACGTCCGACTCTTTGTGACCCCTGTGAACTATAGTCCATGGAATTCTCCAGGCCAGAATACCGGAGTGGGTAGCCATTCCCTTCTCCAGGGGATTTTCCCAACCCAGGGATCAAACCCAGGTCTCCCACATTGCAGGTGGATTCATTACCAGCTGAGCCACAAGGGAAGCCCAAGAATACTGGAGTACATAGCCTATCCCTTCTCCAGCAGATCTTCCCAACCCAGGAATCGAACCTGGGTCTCCTGCATTGCAGGCAGATCCAACCAGTCCATCCTAAAGGAAATCAGTCCTGAATATTCATTGGAAGGACTGATGCTGAAGCTGAAGCTCCAATACTTTGGCCACCAGATGTGAATAACTGACTCATTAGAAAAGACCTTGTGCTGGGAAAGATTGAAGGCAGGAGGAGAAAGGGCTGACAGAGGATGAGATGGTTGGATGGCATCACCAATTCGATGGACATGAGTTTGAGTAAACTCCGGGAGTTGGTGACGGACAGGGAAGCCTGGCGTGCTGCAGTCCATGGGGTCCCAAAGAGTCAGACATGACTGAGCAACTGAACTGAACTTAACTGAGAGACTCAATCTCTAAACCCCCTTTGCAGTGTTTCCTCTTGCCCCAACACACACATGCACATACACACACATGCACGCACACACACACCACACACACACACACACACACACAATATGCTTCTCTCAGGGCTGGGGTGTCTCATACATGCTCATAAGGCCCTCAAGGTCCCTCTCCCACCATCACTTTGGGCCCCTCCCATGAAACATCACCTCCCAGTCAGCCACCCTGATCATTTTGATCCCAAAGACACACTCTCTGGGGTGTGGGACCAAGGACCTGCCCTCATCCACCTCTCTGTGTCCCCCGCTTAGTTCTCTGGGCCCCCGGAGCCCCTACATCCCCAAAGGGTCACTTGAAGACCACCCACTCATGTGGTCCCTCTTCTCTCCATCAGGAATTAAAAGAAGCTGGTGAAAGCACAGAAGCCATACTGTCCTCTTCTCTTTCTTTTTCCTCATCCTCGAAGAATTCCTGAACCCACACACACAAAAATAGCCTCCCCTCTTCTTTGCGCCAAAGATCGAAAGTCCATGAGAGCATTGGTTCCTGCTGACAGACGGTTGAGCAGGAAGAGGTGTCCTTTTGATATTAGTTGTATTTCAGCCTCAGAGCAAACCCAGCCAGGATCCTTTGTTCTGTCTCCAAGTGTTTCTTTATAACGAAGGCGCATCAAAACGGATTCTTGTTGTGAGAACTTTTCAAGAGTGTGCTTATCAGCCTTGCCGGGGGTGGCATCATCCCCAGATTGGACCATCACTGATGGAGGATCACATTGCCTTTGTACTTTCCCCCTTCCAGGCACTGGAGCATCACCACAGAGATGGAGCTGAACTGACTTGGTCTGTTTTTTTATGTGTGTGAATTTCAGAGAGGATTTATTGACTGCTCAGAAGGAGATCCTGTCTCAGCAGGAGATCATCATGAGGTTAAGGAAGAACCTGACTGAAGCTCATAACCGAATGTCAGACCTGAGAGGTTTGTACAATTGCCTGTGTTTCTCCATTTCCCAACCCACTTTGAGAAAGGAAAGAAATGGGTCTTTGGGGTTGGAAGGCCGGGCATTTAAACCCTGCCTCGACCTGCTGTCCTGGGCCATCACAGCACTTGTAACTCAGGATCAGCAAAAGCTGCGGGTACTGAACTGATTCCATTTGATATGGGATCACAGGGAGCATTCTCACATGGCTCCACACCTCTGAGTAGAAATGCAGCTTTCTTTTTCGGGGAGAATCTCTGTCGACCACAGAGGATTTGTCTGTAGGAGCAAAGGCTTGGAGGTCATCCATGGGCCCCCCTCACTTGGCAGGCCAGCCAGCACAAGTCCTAGCGCCCACCAGCTTATGGACCTAGAGTAAGTGTACCCTAGGTCTCTCCTGCCTCTGATGCAAAAACACTCGCCACACATCTGCCTGTTGGGCCTCCTCCTGTCCCTCACGTCGACATCAGGACCCACCTAGAGTAGGGGCAGGATAGCTCTGAGGTCTGTTCTCTTCCGGATGGGCACAAGTCTGGCTGAATATTCCTACTTGGCTCCTCTTCTCCACAGACTTATTTCTGCCTCCCTTCTTCTTGCTTGTTAGAGCTGCCTCTTCTTTCCTATCCCTAACTTCCCATTTAGCCAAAGGGCAGGAGTCGGGAGGTATAATTAGGTTTAGGAGGGGGTGGAGGGAGGGTGAAGACTATTCCTTTTATCTGGTCCATCTCAAGCCCTGTGTATCCCAGACCTTCAGTTGTGTTTACTCCCTGTGTCTGGACCAATTGATGTCCCCAGGACTTTTACAGCAGGATTTTTCAAAGAGGGATTTCCCCCTTCCAAGATATGAGAGCTTGCGGCAGAAAGGCTAGAATCGGGAGGCATTGGACCCAGTTCTGGATCTGCTATTTATTAGATGGGTGACTTTAGACAAGTCCCTTGACCTCTGTGAACCTCGGTTTCTGCACCTGTGATGTGGGGCTGTTACTAGGAATTGCCTTGTAGGGTTGCTATGAAGATCCAAGACAACGTAGGGGTCTTAGTTTGGATTTTCCCAGAAGCAGACCCCGAGACCAGAATTCCACTGCAGGTGGTTTATTTGAGAGATGATCCAAGGGAAAACAGCAATGGAAGGGAAGTGAGACAGGGAAGGGAAGAAAGCAGATAAAGAATTGCCATGCTGTCTGTCATCAGGCACAGTGGGAGACAGAGCTTAATTCTGCCAGGGAGGGGGTGATGCTGGGGAGCAATGTGGTCACAGCCCTCTGAGTGCCACCTGGACGGGGAGGGGGCTGGGCTGTGTGCTCCAGCCTGTCTCCACTGGGCCTCAGTTGGAGGCTGTTGCCTCTGGCAGACACGTGAGCAGAGCTGTCTCCAGAGGGCTCAGAAGCCTCAGGCAAACAGATGCAGAAGCAGGCTGCTGAAGGTGCCCTAAAATGCCACAGGCACACAGGCCCTGACAGCTGGGGCCAGGCAGGCGCCACACAGGCTGCCTCGTGGCGCCGGCGCTCATCGAAAGGTGATGCTGGTGGGCGGTTTCGTTGGTTTTTTCTTTTTTTTGCAAGAAGACTTCCTGGCCGTTACTGAAGCCCCCTGAGATTTCCTGGAGGGTGAACCGCCTCATGGTTTTTAGAGGCCTGGCAGATCTGCTATGGCCCTCCAGGAAACCCAAGGCAGGAGACCCCACTGCCAACAGCTTGCATGTATCCCCCAGGGGAACTGAACGAGAAGCAGAAGATAGAACTGGAGCGGAACGTGGCACTGGTCCAGCAACAAAGCAGTGAGCTAAGCGTGCTCAAGGACAAGATGGTGCAGATGACCGGCCTGGTGGAGAAGAAGGACAAGGAGCTGGAGGTCCTCAAGCAGGCTCTCAGGTGGGTGGGAAGGCCTGCACAGCAGGTGTGGGGAGCCCAGGCATACCCAAGTACCCAGGGAGCCTGACATAGAGAGAGGAAGGGCTCAGTCAATGATGGTTAAAGAGTTGAATGAATGAGTAGATGAATGAGTGAATGACATATGTTTCATTGCTTCACAACCTCATCATTTAGAACTTTGCTCAGTTCTGAGCCTTCAGAGATTCCTGCCCAATATTTCAGATAAGTCTCAGTTTAAATGCGGCTTCCTCCAGGAAATCCTCCTTTACTCACCCTCACCAAACATAGCCAAGGGCTCCTGCTCTGCCCAGGATCCCTCAGTCCCTTGCATGTCACCTGATCTAACACTTCTCACACAGCCAGGCTGCTCCCACCTGTTGAATTGTCTGCCTTCCCCATGAGGACCCCTTGTAGACCTTGCCTGCTACTGACTCCCCACCATTCACACAATGCCTGGCATGTAAAGGAACTTGATAAATGCTGACTGAACAAAAGTGTAAACTGGATGTCAGCTTAAACTAAATATATTGTTGTTTTGCGAGTTTGTCTATGAAACATATGTGAGTTTGCATTTTCATCCATAGTTTATCCATATTTTGATATAAGATTAATGTTTTCTCCAAGAAAGTTTGAATAAAATTGATGTCTCATGTATAACCCATAGCTTCATTTGCTTCATGGTTCATGGCCAAAGTGGATTCACACTGTGGTTAAAAGTACAGGCTCCAGGCCCAGGCTGCCTGGATTCAAAGCCAGGTGCCTTCACCTATAAGCTCCATGACCACAGGGAAATTGCCGTGTCTCTTTCCTGGTGTAAAATGGGGCAAGGAGAGTCCCTAGCTCATGGGACTATTATGAGAAATAGAAGGGTTGACAGATACCAGGTGTTAGAAATAGCAGACAGGCACTAAGTGAAGTTGCTCAGTCGTGTCCGACTCTTTGCAACCCCATGGACTGTAGCCCACCAGGCTCCTCGGTCCATGGAATTCTCCAGGCAAGAATACTGGAGTGGGTTGCCATTTCCTTCTCCAGGGGGTCTTCCCGACCCAGGGATCGAACCCGGGTCTCCTGCATTGTAGGCAGACGCTTTACCATCTGAGCTACCAGGGAAGCCCAGACAGGCACTAAATGCCCCCATAAATGCCACAGCAGGTATCCTGCAGACCCAGTGCAGGAGGCAAGAATGGAGAGGTGCCTGCCTCCCTGGTCACTAATCAACAAGCTCAATTATCTGGAAACCCTCAGGCAGGAGCTTGAAGGCTCCAAGACTTCGGCTCCCTGTAAACATGGAGTCCCTTTCCCACTTCTGCTTGTGAGTACAAAGGTAATTTGTGGTTCCCAAACCTTGTGCGGCCAGCCACCCTCCTGCTCAGTGACTCATCTTCTCTGCCCCCAGGGCCTCCCAAGAGAAACAAAAACTCCAGCTGCACAAGGAGAAGGAACAGAAGCCCAGAAACACAACCAAGATGTGTGACATTTCAGTGCAGATAGAACCAGTCCACACTGATATTTTCTTGAGCAGCCAAGAGGTGAGTACCTGCCCCATCCCCGGGGGCATCTAGAAAGATAAGCTAAGAAAGAGCCTGATGGAGGCTTTCTTTGCTTTTGAAAACATCTTCATTCTAAGTTCCAAAAGCATGACTTGCTTATGTGAAATGTATAAAGTTATCATCAGCTGGGCACAGGTACCATCAGCCCTCTTCCTCACAGAAACCACCACACGCTCATACAGTCAGCGGTTGAAATTCAGGCTTGGAACCCGTCTGCCTGTGTTCCGATCCTGCTCCTCCACTCAGAAACCCTGCAACCTGGTACCAATTCCCTCGTCTGGAAAGTGGGCATAATGCCAGCCACCCCATCATGGGATTCTTGAGAAACAAATTTAACTTACACACACAAACATGTACAAGCTTACATATACATATATTTATTTGATAGACTTTTTTTTCAAAATATAGTCTCAAACCATATTTATTCTGCAACATTTCTTTTTTCCCACATAATACTATTTCATGGGCATATTTTCAAGTAAATGTACGTGAAGATCTTCCTCATGCTTTTGTTTGTCCCAAGTTGGAAATTGTATTTTTGAGGCAAACATACCAAATGATTTGGAAATTTTCATCCCCAAGGCCCAGCGTGTGGGCTGGTTCGACAGTGGTGGGCACATGGGGCGGCACCCATCCTCTGCTGTCAGACGGGGATGCCCACCCCCCCACCCTAAGGCAGCAGCTGCTGCCCCTGTCACAAATCTGACAGCTGTGACTCCCTGGCCCTGTGCTAGGGACTCGCAGGGCCATTTCCATTGAATTCCATCACATCCCTTTTATCCAGCCAGTCGCCTGTTGATGGATATTTGTTTCTGCTTCCACACATTGCTGTAGTTAATATCCTTGTGAAAGTGAAAGCGTTAGTCGCTCAGTCGTGTCCAACTCTTCGCGACTCCATGAACTGTAGCCCACCAGGCTCCTCTGTTCATGGAATTCTCCAGGCAAGAATACTGAAGTGGGTTGCCATGCCCTCCTCCAGGGGATCTTCCAGACCCAGGTCTCCTGCATTGCAGGCAGATTCTTTACTGTCTGAGCCACCAGGGAAGCCCTAAGTATGTAGAACAGATTCCTAGGTGTGATTCTGAGATGTCCAGGGGACATCCTAAATTAGGCCTGAAAGGGCTCAAATGCTAGGCCATTTATGCTCCGTGGCTGACTTGATGATCTCTGCCCAGAGGCCTTGGCACACCTGGAAGTCCCAGCCAGGCAGTGCACAGGGATCACATCATCGATGGAGAACCGTGCCTTCATCCCGTGGTCCTGTACGGTGGCTCCCACCTGTCCCTGTGGTGGGTGGTCGTGCTCCCTGTGATCCGTCGTTGGCTGACTGTGGGCACGGCACTTCCTCGAGGCCCCGGGTTTCCTGGAGTCCAGGGATCTCCTTTCTCCCTTCGCTTTATGAAACTAGAGACCAGGGCGTTTCAGTAATGCGCTTTGGACTTTCTCTTGGAAACAGGGCCAAATGTGTCGGCTTGCCTGCCTGCTTCCTCAAAGATGCCTTTCCCCTGCCAAACAGCAGGGAGCCAAGGCCGCACGCAGTGTGAAGGAGAGGGCTCAGTGGCCCCGCCGGCTGGCCCTGGCTCCCGTCACCATCCAGAGACCTTTATAGCAGCAGCGTCTCCTCCTTACTAGGGCAGCCCAGCCACGGGGCTGCAACCGGTTCTGCAGCTGTGAGCGCCCAGGGCCGGAAGCAGGTCTCATTCCTGTTGAAATCCAAGCTCTTAATGCAGGACCTGGCCTGTGTTAGTTCACATGTTCAGCAACTACTGGGCACCTGCTGTATGCCAGACCCTGTGCTGGGCACAAAGCAGGATGCTCAGGGTTCCTGGCCACACAAGACTCCCTCTGACTCTCCTGTGTTTGCTGGGAAGGATCGTTGACCAAAGGCCCTGTCTCAGTTTCTATGATGACAAGTATTAGAGGAGGATGGGGGAGGGAGGCTGCAAGATGAAAGGAAAAAAGGCTTTTTTTCTTTCTCAAAACAGCCTTCCACACTCAGTCTACTTCCTGCTTTCTAAACCAGAGTGGGTCAGAGGGCTTAAGAGTTGTATGAGAAAGAATCTCCATCTTCTCTAAATAAACAAATTCCCAGAAGGGCCATGAGTAAGGGTCACGTCGGGCTCAGCCGAGCTCTCCAGGCAGAGGAAATGCTGTCACCGAGCCTGGCGGCTGCCCCACCCCCAAAACCAGCCACCACCTCCTCTCCACCCTCCAGCACGTGTGCACATGCACAGCATTTCTGGTGTTCACTCCCAGGGCAAACATATGCCCTCAAAGAGAGGGAGGCTGGTGTAGAAACAGCCCCGGAAGTGGACCAGCCGAGCAGGCTGAAAGCCGGCTGGAGCCAGATCAAGGTCTAGTGACGCCCTACTAAGTGCAGCCCCCTTCTCTCAGGGCTGAACCTTGGTCCCAGCAGGAACTCTGGGGCAGGCCCCTTCTGGCTCCATATTTACGGAGTCCCTACTATGCTCGGGCACAGGGCTGAGCTTTGGGAATAGCGCGGCCTACATGGGAGACAAACTGTGTCCTCACAGGGCCCGTGCGTGCGTGCATGCTCATTTGCATCCGTGCATGCTCAGTTGTATCCGACTCTTTTCAGCCCCATAGTCTATAGCCTGCCAGGCTCCTCTGTCCAGGGATTCTCCAGGCAAGAATACTGCAGGGGTTGCCATGCCCTCCTCCAGGGAATCTTTCCGACCCAGGGGATCGAATCCACACCTCTCACATCTCCTGCATTGGCAGGTGGGTTCTTTACCACTGGCGCCACCTGAGAAGCCCCTCCTCACAGGGTCCACATTCTGAAAAAGGAAAGAGGCGATAAACAAGGCGACGTCTAACAAAATGTCCAGCGACGGTGAGCCCTCCAAGGAAGGATACAGCAGGACTGGGGCTGAGTAGCACAGGGGCAGGGGCTCTTTGGGACAAGGCAGTAGGGAGGCCTCTGCAGGAGGAGATGGGGAGCAGAGCCTGAATGAAATGAAGGAATAAGTGGTGGGGGCCTGGAGGGGAGAAGAGACCCCAGGGAGGACCTGCTAGGTCTCTCTAGACCAGCCAAGAGCCCACCCATGCAATTCCCCCTAGCAAATATGAGACCATCATCCTTACTACCAGCTAAGCACCGAAAAATGTCCCTCCAGGACTTACCTGGCAGTCCAGCGGTTAAGACTCCATGCGTCCACGGCAGAGGGCATGAGTTTGATCCCTGGTCAGAGAAGAGACTGGACCAAAAAAAAGAACCAAAAAGTACCCCCTTCAGGGGTGAATTTGATGTGATTGTTCAAAGATGAGAACAGAATGACAAGTGGAAACCCAAACTGAGAAGAATATTAGAGAAAAAGAAAGAAAGAAAACATGGCGAGGAAACACAGAGGGGATCTCTTATTTATAGTGATGCTAAGTCAGTAGGGAAGTTGGAAATCTTCCTAGATGTGACTTTGTATTTGAAATGAAATATTTAAATTCCTTCTCTGCTGAAGCCCCTTAACAGTATTTTCCAGGGTACTAAATGACGGGGTTTCTGCTAATCCATGAATTGTTCATGTTTCCTCAAATATAAGAGAGAGATTCCGATCCCTAATAAAGCACTGTCTGCACCTTTCTGGCCACAGGAGCAGTCCTTCAGTGATCTAGGGGCCAAATGCAAAGGGTCCCGACACGAGGAGGTCATTCAGCGTCAGAAAAAGGCCTTATCTGAGCTTCGTGCGCGAATTAAAGAACTTGAGAAGGCCGGCTCCTCAAGTAAGTTCCCTCCTTCCTAGTGGCCCCTTCTGTGCTGAGCCATGGGCCCCAGACCTGAGGGTTCCCTGTGGGGGCTGACCAGGATCACTGTCTTCTATTCTTATCATTTCATAAGTGAAAAGATGTAGTTTTTTTTTTAAAGAAGAAGATGAGTGGGGGGGAGGGGGGAAGATGGGCAGACATGATCTCAAAGTCAAGAGCAGGCCTTGATACTAAATAAACAGGATTTCATGAAAAACTCGTAACATTGTCCTTCTTTTTCGTATTTCACTATGGCCCATTGGAAACTTTTGCATAGACTGATGGTGTTCAAGGATCAACCTTGGGGAACTTCCTAGATAAATAACCCTGTTTAGAGGGAATGGGGTTCTCAAGAAACAGAGCTTGTTGCTGGGTGGAGCACTGAGCCAGGCCCCAGCAGCCTGGATTCAAGTTCCATCCTCCTACCAGTGGCCAAAGGTTCACCCTCAGAGCCTCAGCCGTGTGAGGCTGCAGCCTCATATTAGCTGTGTGACCTTGGACAAGTCATTTCACCTCTCTGGGCCTCAGATTATGAGGGTTAGTACTGGCCCATGGTAAGCGTCCAGTTAACAGCAGCTGTGATTTTTTTTACATCCAGCGACTTCTTCCTGAACCTTTCTTTTGAGTCTAATAAATTATTTCTTTTTTTAGATCCTAAGGACCACATGGATGAATCATTTCTAGACTTAAAGACTCTTGGGATGGAAAAAAACGTCCAGAAAATATTGGATGTAAAACCTGATTTGCCAACTTTCTCACGAGTAGAGAGCCGAGTGGTAATTTACCTCTGCAGTGACTGACACGTGGTGAGGGTGGGCCTGAGGGCAGGTCTGTCCAAGTGCCCTGGCATCACTGGTTCAGGGTCAGATCCTCCCTTTTAGCCTAGCATCTGGATCGATCAGTCAGTGCCTAGCATTACCAGTGGTCCAGTGTTTGAACAGAAAGGAGGCTTTCAAATGTACATAGCAGGATGTATCATCACACTGATGTTGGCCAGGTCAATCTCTGGGCCCTCCTTTTCATATCATGTGTTATATTCTGCAGAAAATATCAACAAGCTATATAACATGATGCCATGAGTTTGCCTAAAATTTGCTTCTTTCTGTAAACTCAAAAACCCGAACACAGAAAAGGTAGCAGAAGGGAGCCATGATGATTAAGAAGACACCACAGTTCTAGAATCAGAGACCTGCCTGTGTCCTAATCCCAGCTCTGCAAACCAAGTGACCTTGGCAGGCTCTTAACCTTTCTGGGACTCCATCTCCCAGCTGTAAAAGGAGATAATTATGTAAAGTGCTTATGCCACTGCCTAGCTCATAGTGAGCACTTAATAGATGATACTTGTGATTATTATTAAATAGTATTTCAATGGTATTATTCAAGAAAGCCTTCCTTCCTTAGGGGGCTTTGTTTGATTTGCCCAGATTTGCAGAAGTAATTTGATTGTTAGGTGGAAGGTGTTTGATTGGGCATTTGATTGACACATGACAATGGACAGCTCAGGTTAGCCTTAATCAGAGGACCTGCTGGGCATGGTTTGCTGCCACAGCTGGATCCAAACCATCCTTAGGCTGTTGGAAGAAATAATTAAAATCATTCAATCTCATTTTCTACACATTTGCTAGATGTGTGAATCTTCAGAAATGTGTTGCTTTGAGACTTCCCTGGCAGTCCAGTGGTTAAGACTTCGCCTTCCAATGCAGGGGGTGCAGTGTTTGATCCTTTTTTGGGGAGCTAGGATCCCACATGCCTCAGGGCTAAAAAACAACATAAAACAGAAGCAATATTATAACAAATTCAATAAAGACTTTAAAAAATGATCCACATCAAAACAATATTTTAAAAAAAGAATGAAAGAAAGAAACGTGTTGGTTTTCCTGCTAAGAGCAAACCCTCCTCTGAGAGTAGAAAGGGAGGGACCATCTCCAGGTGGGGAGCTCAGCTGGATCCCATATCCTGATCCTGCTTCCAAGATTTGCCTTCTTGGCAACAACCCCTCATCCCACCACTGACACGACAGAGCAGGAAACCTCCAAGGCTGGCAGTAATTAAAAGGAGAGAAGGAGCAGGAGAAAGAATAGCTGAGCAAAGGCAACAGGACTCCTGTTTTTCTGAAGCTTATCTTCTCAGCCTCGGTGCTACCGATTTTTTGAGCCAGGTAACTCTTTACTTGGGGGACTACCCTGTGTGTCACTGGTTGTTCAGCAGCATCCTTGGCCTCTACACACTAGATGCCGGTAGCAGTTGTGACAACCATCACCATGTCCAGGCATTGCTAAATGTCCCAGGTAAAGGGAGAATGCACAGTCATCCCCAGTTAAGAACCGCTGGTCTAGAGGAAAGACAGACAGTGACCAAAGAGCGGGACTAATGTGTCATTTCAAGAAAAGTTATACTCTTAAGGGATGGGAACAGAGCTGTAAGAAAGCAGTTCACAGAGGAATCAGACTAGAATAAAAAACAGCTAGAAGGGGGCGACAGTGAATGAGATGGCTGGATAGCATCATCAAATCAATGGACATGAATCTGAGCAAACTCCAGGAGACAGTGAAGGACAGGCAAGCCTGGAGTGCTGCAGTCCATGAGGTTGCAGAGGTGGACATGACTTAGTGATTGAACCACAACTGTCAAGTTATTCTTTAGGAACTTTCCAGTTCTTCGGTTATTCTTTGGGGTTTTCTTCTGGATGTAGAAAATCATAATGAATACCAAGAGAGAGTTTTTATTTCTTTTTTTATTTCAGCCTCAAAATGGCCTTTCCAGCTCAGGGTCCCTCATGGCCACCAATAAATTAGGGAAAACAGATGCAACTGAGGCTCTGGATCTCAGTGAAAAGCTGGTATGTACCCCTAGCATCAGTCCCCCTCCTGTCCAAACCCACAACCCCCTCAGGCATTGTTAACCACCAGATGGCTTAACTAAACATCAACCCTACGTAGATATTTAGTCATTATTACAGCTCTGCGAGACCCAGTTGCTATCCCAGCATGGGTTGGAAATTGCATAGTTGAATTCCTTGGAAAACTGGGTAGCAAGAATAAATGTTTCTATCTGTTGTCATTTTCCCCCTGGTTCTCAAAAAGGCGTAGCGTAAATGGATGCGGGGAACATGAAAGTCGGATTAAAAGCCCCAATTGTACTCCTTTCCAAAGCATGTGTTCCCTGTGATTGCAGAAAATGAATGAAACAGAATTAGGCACTTGCCTCCTTATTAAAGGGCTTCCCAGGTGGCTCAGTGGTAAAGAATCTGCCTGCCAGTGCAGGAGATGCAGGTTTGATCTGTGGGTTGGGAAGATCTCCTGGAAGAGGGCATGACAACCCACTCCAGTATTCTTGCCTGGGAAATCCCATGGACAGAGGAGCCTGGCAGGCTACAGTCCATGGGGTCGCAAAGAGTCAGACACGACTGAGCGACTGAGCACAGCACACACACTCCTTATTAAAGCAGCCACCAGTGGCGCTGGACCAAGCCTCTTCCCTGCAAAACGCTCTCTCGTAGTACATGGATATGAGCAAAACACTCGGGAGTCTGATGAACATCAAAGATATGTCAGGTCATGTGTCCATGAAACACCTCTCCCCCAAAGAGAGGGAGAGAGTCAACCAGCTTCGACAAAGAGACCTCGATATGGTGTTCGATAAGATCACCCAACTCAAGAACCGGCTGGAGAGAAAAGAGGAGCTTTTGAGAGGATACGAGAAAGACATTGAACAGCTCAGGTAAGGCCCATGTCCCTGCAGAAAGGCCTGGACCTCCATTCTCCAGGCTAAACCTCAGGGCAGCAGCAGACCTCTGGACCAAGACAGGAGGACAGAGGTCTGGGTGTGCAGGGGAGGCGGGATCATGACTCAGGGTCTGATGGAGGCGAGTCCTCTGGGCCAGAAAGCAGCAGTTAAAGTGTGCTATATTTTCTTAAGGGGTAAGGTGCACCTTTTATGAATGTGTCTGATATTTCACCATGTGTGTGAAATAATTCCTTCTTATTTTCAGTAGTATCAGTTCCCTGACCCTCCCTGGGAAATTGGGAGGGGCTGGTAATATAACCTGTGTCAGCTTCATGCCACACTTACACAGCCCATGAGCTATTTATACTGCCCTCTAGTCCCCAAACTCCATCCTTCTCTCCCACTTGTAATGAAACCGCTAAGTTAGGCAGACACAGAAGTATCTTGAGAATCTCCCAGGGCAGGGGCATTGCTGGTAAGTGAGAAAGATGAGGGGAAAGGAGACTTTGTCTCTCCCGTGTGCTCAGGCAGAGCAAAGTGTCGGTTCAGATGTACCAGTCACAGGTGGCCAAGCTGGAGGACGACATCTACAAAGAGGCCGAAGAGAAGGCGCTGCTCAAGGAGGCCCTGGAGCGCATGGAGCAGCAGTTGCACCAGGAGAAGAGGGTCAACAGGGCGATCAGGCAGCAGAAGGTGAGTGGTGCCTGCTTGGAGCAGAGTCTCTGAGGCTGCCCCTCTGCCCCCTTTAGAAATGGCCAGCTGAGGTCCCAGCGGGATCTAGGCAGTACAGGAGGCATTTACTGATGCAAAGGAAAGTGGCAGAATAGCTTTAGCATCAGACAGACCTAAGTTTAGACTGTAGCTCTTCCATTTACTGTGTGACTTCAGGCAGGTTTCTTAACCACTCTGAGACTCAGAGTCTAGCTTGTCTGTATTTTCTTTCTTTCTTTTTAATTTAATTTTTAATTTTGTATTGGAGTAGAGCTGATTTACAATTTTGTGTTAGTTTCGGGTGCACAGCAAAGCGGTTCAGTTATACATACACATATATCCGTTCTTTTTCAGATTCTTTTCCCAGATAGGTTATTATAGAATATTGAGTAGCATTCCCTGTGCTATACACGGGTCTCTGTTGATTATCTCTTTTATATATGGTAGTGTGTATGTGTTAATTCCAAATGCCTACTTCATCCCCCCTCCACCTTTCCCCTTTGATAACCATAAGTTTGTTTTCAAACTGTGAGTCTGTTTCTGTTTTATAAATAAGCTCACATGTATCCGTTTTTAGAGACTCCACATACAAGTGATGTCATCTGATACTTGCCTTTCTCTGTCTGCCTTACTTCACTTAGTGTGGTACTCTCTAGATCCATCTATGTTGCTGCACATGGCATTATTTCACTCTTCTTATGGCTGGGTAACATTCCACTGTATATATGCACCACATCTTTATCCATTCCTCTGTTGGTGGACATTTAGGTTGCTTCCATGTCTTGACTGCTGTAAACAGTGCTCTCTGAGACTCAGAGTCCAGCTTGTCTGTATTTTTTTTAACTTTTGATAATTCATGTATTTTACCTCGTTCTTTCCATTTCTAACTACTTTTCTGCCAGTTTTATTGAGGTGTAATTGACACTGTATTGAGTTTAAGGTATACAGCATAATGATTTGACTTCCATGCCACATGAAGCAATTGCCACAATAAGCTTAGCAAACGTCCTGAATTTTTTAAAGTGGTGTCTATTGTTCTTACTTTCATTGCTCTGCCAGGTGCAAGGGATACACAGATGAATAAGTTCTCTGAGAATAAAGATTTTCAACTTGCTATTCTGAGTACCCAGAGAATAGTAGACACCCAATAAATATTTGGTACATGGATGGATGGAAGGACAGGTGGATGGATAGATGGATGGATGGGTGGATGGAAGGACAGGTGGATGGATGGGTGGATGGATGGATGGGTGGGTGGATGGGTGGATGGATGGACACCAGATCAGTGGATCAGTACGTGTTCAGGTAGATGAATGATCAGGTGGATAGAGATAGATGAATGTCCTTGAAGGACATATTTTTCAGTGCAGAACATACAGGTAAAGAGCTGATTTCAGGCTGACTTAGTGGGGTAAGGGCTCTGTTCAGATCCAGAGAAGGGTACTTGGCTCAGGAGGGTACTAGAGCATTCAGGAAGTGTGTTCCAAGTGCTGACATTTGTTATGAATTGCAAAGGAGAGTTGGAGTTTGTCCACCAAAGGGATGGACAGGTGTGCATTTAAGGCTGTGGGAGCCACAGAGGAAAGGCATGAGGGTGAGGGATTTGCTTCCTGGCATGAACTTGGTAAGAGCATTGACTTGAGAGACCAAGACTGACACTCAGGCTGGTGATCCAGCTAAAAGAGGCCACCTCCTCCCCTCATCCTGCTATCTCATCTATCACATGGCACAAGACTCAGTGGGTCCTGGGGTCAAATCCCCCTGCTTACTGTGTGACCTTGTGCAAATCAGTCCCCCTCTCTGAGCCTCACTTTCCTCATCAGTGAATGGGAGCTAAGAGCACCTGCCTTGCAGGATTGTTATAAGGATTGAATACAACACAGGTAACCCTTCCTATCCAAGCTCTCACTGTCTGAACTCAAGACCAAACGGTTTCCGATGCCCAGGTACACCTGTCCAGGCTCTGAAGCATGCAGCTCAGGGCCTGGGACTCGGCAGGTGGATGAGGCTGTCTGCCCTGTGGCCAGCCAACTGCGCAGGTGGCCTCTGAAGTGAGTGCTGCCCCAGACCCAGTAGAGTCTGCTGCCAAAAGTCCCCATACACATCGAGACAGGCATGGGCAGCACCTGAAAACCAGCTCCAGAAGCTCGCTGTAACCCTGTGCCTGCACTGCAGTCAGTAGGGGGGTCTCTGGTCTTCTTGGCAGTTAACACCCATGAACGTCCACTCCTGTGGTCAGCAGCATGTCACTAGCCCAACTGGGCACCGGCACAGCGACTCCTAAATAGATCAGACTCTCCCTGGTCCTTCACTCTCACCTAAGGTCGAGCAGATCTCCAGGCAGGCATCAGGCAAACAGGAAAAACTACCATAGCCCCCATCTCTTCATGATATCTGCAGGCATTGGGCTCCACTCATGCTATGCAGCCATGATCAGGGTTATTAATGCCTCTGGTAGCCCTGCCTGGTTGTCATGATGATCCCCATTTTACAGATGAGGAAACTGAGGCTCAACGAATTAAAAAAGAGACTTGTCCAAGTTCATAGAGTAGCTGGTAGTTCACAGAGTCTTGTTAGTTGCTCAGTCATATCTGACTGTTTGCAACCCCATGGACTGCAGCCTGCCAGGCTCCTCAGCCCATGGGATTTCCTAGGCAAGAATACTGGAGTAGATTGCCATTTCCTTCTCCAGGGGATCTTCCTGACTCAGGGATCGAACCCAAGTCTCCTGCATTGCAGGCAGATTCTTTACTGTCTGAGCTACCAAGGAAGTCCCAAGTAGAGCCTTTACCTAGCCCCAGATCTCTCTAGTCCTAGGTCCTGCACTCTTTGCAGGTCTGGCCCCCAGTTGCCTCCTTGTACCCATTAGTATTTCTAAATTGGAGCTGTGTATTTTTGCACGCATGCTTGTGTGTATGCCTGTGAGTATGTGCTGTGTGTTTGTATGTGTGTGTATTTGTGAGTGTGTTGCCTACATGAGCTCTAAGGAGGCCAGGCCTTAGAAGCTCATAGAAGGATGTCTTTCTCAACCAAGAGCTGATGGTCAGATGAATTCCTTGCAAAAGGCTGTCCTCCATTCTGCAAACTTTCCAGGCAGGAGGTTTCCAGACATCAGGCTCTCTAGCTTATAGCCCCAGAAATGAAAGTGGCTGCTGTCCTGCTCTGAGGGAGCCCGGATGTGGTGTTTCTAGTGCTCACCGTTCTGAATTAAATATCACAGACCTCAGTCTGCGTGTGTCACGGGGCTGCCTCAGGCAGAGGACAGTTTCCTTTCACACCAAGCAATGCCAGGGAGAGCTGGGCCACTGACAGAGTTCTGACTTTCCCTTTGATGTGCCCTCTAGAGAGCTCACCCCTCCCTGAGGCATCCCCCGAGCCCCAGGGCTTGGCAGGCGAGGCCCCAAAGCAGAGACACCAGACCACAGAATGGGACAGCAAAGGACCCAAAAAAGGCCATTGTCATGTACTGAAAACCTGAGGATTTACATAATCAGGCTTCACATGCATTATTCATGGGCTGCCTCATTCATACACAATGCAGGGGACGTGCCAGCCTGTTTGGCGCTAGATATCCTTCAGCAGAGAAGGGTCTGAAATGGCCAAGCTGAACCTGTGTCAGGGTCCCCAGAAGAGCTAGAGCTAGGAGCTTTAAAATTCGTGAAATTCACAACTGGAGAAAAGATGTACATGAACTACAACCACAGTCATGGCATCGCCAATGATATCATTTACTGAGCACTTTGAGTATCATTTACTTTACTTTGTCATTTACCAAGGGGCAGGCACCTGCTCCACACCGGACAGGCTTCACCTCTCCCATCAACCCCACAAGGGAAGCTGGTGAGCATCAGCCCACTTGAGAGAGGGGAGGGCTGAGCTGACAGAGGGCACCACTCCCTGGCTGCTCAGCTGCAGAAACAGGATTCCCTCCCACCTGCTGCCCTCTCCAGCCCAGGTTCACTTTCCCACACCCCTTCCTTCTGCGTCTCCCTTACCCGGGTGCCTGCCTTGTATTTCTCTCACCATTGCTCCCAGAGTATTCACTCCAGGACTCGGGTTTGCATTTGAGGCTTCTTATTACTATGCCATCAGAAATCCCTGTTTATCAGGAAGGAAAAAATAATAAACTTTACAGTTTTGCTGGATTCTAAAGGGCACGTGTATACATTCGTCTTGGCATCAGTTCCTTCCAGGGAGTATGTCTTCATTGTTTTTAAGTGGAAATTAACAGAAAATAGAATTCCTCTCTCCTAAGTTTTACACCTAGTATTTTCACAAGGAGCCTTACTTTTTAGCCTCCTATACAAAACTTTGACACTGTTCACCCTGTTCATTGAGCTTGCAGGGCTGAAGCACTGAGATGAAATGAACACATCTGAAGCTTCAGAATCCACCCCCCACCCCCACCCCCCAAAATGTAGTTTATGTCTTAAATGTTTGACCATCTCTTCACTAAGCAGCACCTTCCAGAATCAAAAGTCGTATTTCCACACTAATACCTCTGGCTGTGAACATGAGACTTGATACGAAAGGCTAGACATTCACAGAGAACCCGGTGGTCATCACCGGGGGCTCCGGAAGGCCCTGAGTCTGTGGCTCTCTCCACGTGGCAGAGAGAAGGGACCCTGGCCCAGGCCGAGCTCACTCTAATCCGCGTCCAAGTCTCTCGAGAAGCCCGAAGTGTCTCTCAGAGGACAGAGCTGCAGTCAGACAAACAGCAGTCCAGCCCCGCCCCCGCCCCCAGTGACCCCTGAGTAGGTGGCTTGACCTCTATCTCACGTTCCTCAACCAAAACACCCAAAGATGCTAACAAGAGGCCCGCTCCGAGGGGCAGCGGGAGGGTTAAATGGCAAGATGCCCGCAGTGCCTGGCACATGGCAAGCCCCTTTTCTAAGGGGAAGAATAGACAGCCCATGGATGGGTGGGGAGTCCTGCGTTTCTTTCAGGGAGCTTCCTGCCAGCTGACGCCCTCCCTGGTCCTCCCAAAGCCGGCAGCTCTTCTGTGACGCTCTTTTCTCCTCAGTGAATACCACTCGGGTCACAGCCAAGAAAGGACCCAGATACCTTTTGTGAATGGGCTAATGCTGGGGTTTTTCAATAGGAAAATTTTAAATGCACAGAAGTGGCCATTTGAAAAGCACGCAAACCCTTTTACTTAGGACTTGAAGTCTAAGAAAGGCTGAAGGGCACCGGCTGCTTCTGGCAGAAACCCGTTCAGCTCGCCTGCCAATCAAATCTCCAGCCAATGAAGTCCTGACTAGGGGGCATGGCCACCACTTTGCCTGTGGCCTCCCCCCAGCGAGCAAGCGTGTGTGATTAAGTCACTCAGTCGGGTCCCACTCTTTGAGACCCCGTGGACTGTTAGCCCGTCAGGCTCCTCCGTCCATGGGATTATCCCTAGCAAGAATACTGGAGTGGGTTGCATTTTTTTTCCTCCAGGGGAATCTTCCTGACCCAGGGATCGAACCAGCGGCTCCTGCATTGGCAGGCAGATTCTTTATCACTGCGCCCCCTGGGAAGCCCCCTCAGCCAGGCAGGAGCCCCCTAAAGTTCCTTCTGCTTAATTAGCTCATGTCCCTTGTTTTTAAGATGAGAATAAAAATGGCACCTAACTCGGTAGCCTTGGATGAAATGGGAGGTTGCTTACAAAACCCTTGGTACATGGGACCACGTAGGATACACGCTCACCTGCCATCATGGTTATCCTCACTCTTCTCTTTAACTCACCATTTTCCAGGATTTCCTTGGGCCCGCGTGTTCTCAAGATCCTGGTTTCCTCAGCACCATTTGTGTGTTTTTAGCCAACAAGTAGAAATTGGTAGATGTTGTGTAGGAGGAGCGTGCGACGGGAGGGGCTTGTGGGTGCCCACGAAGATGAAGTAGGGCAATGTGGCTAGGCTGGTGCAGCATACAGACAGAAGATGGCCAAAGAAAAAGACCCTCACCTGCCCCTTCTTCTGCCCACCAATCCCAGTGAGTCCCAGCGTCTCCTAGCAACCTCAGAGGTGTGTCCCCGAATGGAACAGGTGGGGACACATTGAACACTGTCTTGCTCACCTGATATTTTCACTTAGGAACGTTTAGAGGACCTCGAACAGAGAAATGCCAAAGAGTCAGCAGCTTGCAACTGTTCCTTCAAAGAGAAAGAGAGGCAGGTACAGAGACCCTTTCTGATCTTGCAGCCAGACACAAAGTAGATACCTTATTTTCAAAGGGTAAGAGCATGTGGGGTGCAAACGCCAGCGTGGGCAGCCCCAAAAACATTCCACCCTCCACTCCCTTCCCCTCCCCCACCCCGGGCCCTGCCCCTGCCCCTGCTCCTGCCTGCAACCCGCACAAGGGACCTGAAAGACCCAGGATCTGGAAGTGAGAGAAGGCAGAAGGGCAGCGCAGCCATCCTGGGTGCTAAATAATTTGGGGACATAGAGACAAAACCATAAGAAGAGAAGAGGGTAGGAGTAAGGAATCCCAGAAACCTCTGCCCTAAGAATGAAGTACAGTAGGTGGAAGAAGCGGAGAAGGCAATGGCACCCCACTCCAGTACTCTTGCCTGGAAAATCCCATGGATGGAGGAGCCTGGTAGGCTGCAGTCCATGGGGTCGCTAAGAGTCGGACACGACTGAGCGACTTCACTTTCACTTTTCACTTTCATGCATTGGAGAAGGAAATGGCAACCCACTCCAGTGTTCTTGCTTGGAGAATCCCAGGGACAGGGGAGCCTGGTGGGCTGCCGTCCATTGGGTCGCACAGAGTCGGACACGACTGAAGTGACTTAGCAGCAGCAGCAGCAGCAGGTGGAAGAAGGAGGGGATGGTAGAAAATGGAGCCAAAAATAAGGAGGAAGGTGCCTGTTATAACACCCCCTCACCTGCCCAAGGGGAGCCCCATTAGACAGTGGGCTTTCTGGTAGCCAATGGGAAATAGAAAACCCAGCATGGTCCAGAGTTCACTGTGTACATGAGATATGATGAGTGTTATGCTCAGAAGTGTTCCAGAGAGGACGTTGTGTGGTGTAATGAGCAACACCCCTAAGAATAGCAGTGCAGTGCTACCTGGGTCATGGCTGTGCACAGATCTTGAAACAGACTGATGATCATATCCCAGTGAGTCCAGGAAAAGCATATGCACACGGGCCAGGCTCTGCCCTTCAGTGCCCAGCATCCACTGATTGGACTTAACCCAAAAAGGTATTTCAGAGCAGTGTTCAAACTGGGGTTCCCTGAAGCCCTGGGTGCTGTGGGAAGGGGATGACTCTCAACACACACACACACCTTTCTCCCACCAGAGAAGCTCTCCATTGTCTGTTTTATACCCCAAGTTCCTCTTGGAATTTTGCTTGGATAAAAGGTTTAGGGGGGAAAGGTGGGGGTGGGATGGGAAAGAAGGAGGTTGTTGGTTTAATACCACTGCTTTATAATATCTGGAAATTTGGATGGTGACTGCCTCAACTGAGTTTGTGATAAATATTGAGTGGTTGCAGGCTCAAGGCCTCCATGAAAAATGTCTGGAGGACAACTATCTGTTTGATATGGGCGCATAAGCCTTCGTGGACAATCCTCTGAGGGGAGAGTTAGCGTCCTTCAGGGAGAATGGAAGAGACTTACTAGTACCTATGACCTGTCCCAAAAGATGGCCTTACTTCCTCCATGAATTTTATGAATGCCCAGTAGCATTGCCAGATTTGAGGGGGGAAAAAAACAGCATGCCCAGGATGTGTTAAGTTTTAATTGCAGATAAACAACAAACAGTTATTAAGTATAAATATGTTCTAACTTATACAGGGGCATACTCATAGTAAAAAATATTTTGGTTTCATTCTGAAATTCAGATTGAACTTGGAATCCTGTATTTTATCTGACAACCCCTCCAGCACTTACTGAGCACCAACTAGACACCAGGCGGGGAGGTTCTGAAGCAGGTGTCGCAAGATGGCAGCCCACAGACATATTTCATTTGACTCATGGGATTTTTTTTTGGTACATTTCAAAGTAGGGCAGTTTAACAGAATACTCCAGATTTCCAGCTTCTCTGAGAAACTTGCAAGATATGGGGACACTAGGCCCACAGTCCCACAAAATCACAAGCCTTTGTTTTCCAGGCCCCTTAGGTGCTGGGCTCGTGGACTTGCTGCCACCCCTCCCCTGGTTCACCTCACTCACTTCCTTTACTTCCCTGGCCCCTGTAGGAATCAGGTTGGTGACCCCAGTTGATGCTCAGGGCTCTCTGAGAAAGTCCCCTTCCTGACACCCCTATAATTTACCTGCAGGATGTCAGTCTGCAAGGGGGACCCCAGTTCCCTCTCCCTTTGGTGTCTCCAGTGTCTCAGGGATGCTCTTTCTTTGATGAACTGTCCCTGAGGTGCGGAGTCTTAAGCAGATCAGGGCAGCAGTAGTAATCAAACCCAAGGGGAGTGGGCTCCAGATTCTCAGTGATGGCTTCCCAACAGGCCCACAAAGTCCCTGCCAGGGGCGTTAACCACTGGGCCTTTTGTCATGCCTAGGCCATTGGGTGGAAATCGCTGGACATGTGCAGCCTCTTCTAGTGACCTGGAAGGCTGTGCTTCCCCCTAAAGCAGATCTGTCCTCCAGGGAGAATATAGCATCCTTCATAGCCTTCTTGGTTGACCCACCTCCTTCTCTACTGGAATCTGGAACAGAGATCTCTAAGAGGTTCAGCAGGACAGTGTAGCATTGCCCCAAAGCCACACCCCATTCTACAGACACCACCCCCTCTCTGCCATCCTTATCCCTTCCCTCTTCTGCAGACCCTCATCCTCATGTCCTCACCTAGGAAGGCTCAACCTTTCATCCAAATGGGTAGCATCCGAAAGTTGAGAAAAAGCTGTTTTTCTTTGATGCAAAAGACAAAGCAGAGCATAAGCTAAAATTTGTCAATATTCTTTCTGTGTTAAAGAGACAAATGTTTGTAGAGGCGGTGAAGAACAAGATGCAGAACTCAAATTTCCAGGTGAGCCAGGAGAGGACAGAAGAGAGAAAACCATAGAACATCAGCAGGAAGCCCAGTCGACAGTGACACTGTATCTATCGTGTACTGAGGATTTAGCGTGTGCTATGCACACAGAGCTAAGCACTTGACCTGCAGTATCTCATTTAAGCTTCACAACAACCCTATGGGGGGTGGATTTTGTTATTATACCCAATTCTCAGATGAGGTGTCTGAGGCTTAGAGACCATTTGTCCAGAGCCACACTGCTAAGTAGGAGACATCTGACACCCAGGTAAGAGTGCTGGCTTCTCTTCCTTGAGGTTATAAACTTCCAGGTAATAAACCTGATAACACTTCCAATGGCATTTCTCTTGAATTTCACAGAAGCATCCTCTAAAATTATTTTAAAAGTTGAGAATTAAAACTTTGAAATCTTGAGCATGTTGAAACATTGCCATTGACAAATCAGCCCTGGAACTGGAATTAAGCCAATCCGCGTTCCCACTTTGCAGAAAGTAGAGGCGAGCTCTCAGGGAGCTTGAAAGCTGAACACATTTTGGTTGAATAAGAGAGAAGAGACATATTCAAGTTTGATAAAAGGCCACAGTCATTCTGAAGCAACCAAATTATCATTGGTAGAAGAAACAAAGATATTCTAGGTGAGGGATATATTTGGAAAATGGAAGCTTCTTCTCAACCAGCATCCTTGTTCTAAGGCCAAAAGATGGTTACTGTCCCAAAGCAGGACATTAAAATGACAGAGAGCGTCCTGGGGGCCCCTATGGATCTGAGACCTTTGCCACCCTGCAAAGTGGAAATTTTGGGAAGTTTGTCACTTATTCATTCACAAATATGACTGAAGCGGAGGAGGAAGAAAGAGTCCTGAGCTAGGTTTTGTCTGAGGACCACCTGGGGATGTAAAATGACAGAGGGGATATTGACATGGATCCCAGATGTTGTGGGAATACTGTGCTTCTCTGAGATACGAGACCCCCTGGCATCTCACGCTGCCTTTGGCTTTAACAGAGTAGGGACAAATGGTGCTTTGGCTGAGAGCAAAGAGCCAGCTTCCCATTTTCCTTGCACTCCAGCCCCAGCTTAGAAGTTGGTGTCTGAGATCTCCTTGGTACAGAAAGGTTTCCTCCAGGTTGCCTACCAAGTGTAGCTTGGGCGACTTCTTCCTCCAGAATGGACCTGGAGTCCTTCAGGGGATGGAGTCACCAGGACCACATTGATAAAGATGGGACGTGTAAAGTTTGCTCTCTCAGTCTCGCATAAGAGACTCCCAGAGAGTCTCAGCCTTTCTCATAACAGAGTCTCCATCTCTAGTATGCTTCAGAACTAGCACATTCTTCCTTTTTAAGATCCAATGGGATTCATATCGATTTTTGTTTCCTCTGCAGCTAACAGTCTTCTATAATTATCTATCATATGCTAAAGGGGAAAATCTTCTAGTTAATAAATTGAATACCTAGTCTAGGCCACATACTGTGCTAGGAACTGGGGACAGAAAAATGAACAGAGATACGACCCCAGCCTTCATTCATTCAACGAATATTTGTTGAGAGGCTTGCGATATGGCGGGTAATATTCAGGTGTTAGGATTCAATCCCATTCTCAGTGGCAGCAGTATCACCCCGGAGAGGGCAAAACTCTACTTTTTTAATGTATAAAGCACAGAAATACACACAGTGCTATCTGTAATAATCAAATTTCACAGAGGTGAGAACTTCCCAGGTGGCTCAGCAGTAAAGAATCCACCTGCAATGCAGGAGATACCGATTCGATCCTTGGGCTGGGGAGATCCCTGTAGAAGGAAATGGCAACCCACTCCAATGATCTTGCCTGGGAAACCCCATGGACAGAGGAGCCTGGTGGGCTACAGTCCATGGGATCTCAAAAGAGTTGGACACGACTTAGAGGCTAAACAACAACAAAAGCGATTAGGAAAAAATGTCTAAGAAGGTTTCTTAAGGAAAAGGATGATAATGAAAAAAAGAATGAGAAACGCCAGGTTAGATCAATGAAGAAACATGTAAAACTCCCAGTCTTTCATGGCTTTTTATTCTGAGGCAAATAAATAAACAAATATTGGGTTGGATAAAAAGTTAATTCAGGTTTTACCATTAAAATGTTATGGAAAAACCCAGATGAACTTTTTGGCCAACGCAGTACTTTCTGAGTTGTTCCTGAGCTCAGGAACACTTTTCACAGGGACCTCTCCCTCCCCCTCCCCAGTCCAAGGACCTGGAGAGGCCTCCCTGAAGTAGGGATGTTTAAAACAAAGACCTGAGGTGGTGTGGGAATGAACTGGGATCTTTGTGCCCAGATCTGCTACTCCAGTATGCCCTGAGTATTAACTGGAATTATCCCAGTTAATTTCCAAATTTCCAATTTATTTTTTTAATTAATTAATTAATTTTTTACTTTACAATATTGTAGTGGTTTTGCCATACATTGACATGAATCCGCCATGGGTGTACATGTGTTCTCCATCCTGAACCCCCCTCCCATTACACTGTTGGTGGGAATGCAAACTAGTACAGCCACTATGGAGAACAGTGTGGAGATTCCTTAAAAAACTGGAAATAGAACTGCCAAATTTCCAATTTAAATGTCCTTATTTAAATGACAGGCTCCTATCCTGGCCTTGTCCTTCTAAGGGTGAGCCGGAATGCGATTCCAAACATGCATGATGAATGCCTATTGCTGCGGGAGGTCTCTGGCTCAGGACAGACCCAGCCAGGCTTCCCCCACGTCAGGCCCACACTTGAATTTCACATTTCGCATTCCTCACCCCTTCCTTTTCCTGGTTCAGCCATCCCCTCTGCCTTTTGCTGTCCCCGACCTCATCACTCAAAAAAGTTGACCAAAGCTTGCTCTGTGGTGCTTCCCACCTCAAGCTCATGGCAGACCTGGGACTTGGGGGACCCTGGGACTAAGAAATCTTCATTTTTAACAAACACCCAGACTCTCGCTCTGACAGCCAGCCCCACACCAGGTCAGGGCACTGGCCCTGGGGACCCATCCAATTTTATTGAAAATCAAACTAAAAAGGATACAAAGGAAAACTGGTTTAGAGGCAAAAGATTTTCGACATTTGCTGCCTGTTTTCCTTTTATCTGGGCATTCCCACCAATATTTACTTTGTGGGCTAGTGTAGAGATCTTAGCCTACCTCACCCTGAAATGTTTTCCTGAAATGATTTTGAAAGCAATCTCAAAGCACATTTCAAGGCTCCTGGCAGCCACTGGCATAGGTCAGGCACAGAACGTGATTTTTAAGCCTGTCTTAAAATGAAAAGAGTTACAGAGAAGGTCCTACCAGCCCCTTCCATTTAAATCCACCCAGAACCTCCTCTCAACCCCTAAGGAAGACAGGACATTCTGGCCCCTAGCTGACAGATGAGGAGACCAAGGATCATGCTTTCAGAGGCAGAGCTGAAACTTGACTACCTGTAGGCCCGCAGGCCCTCTTTCCCCAGGGGCATGAGTTGGAGTCAAAAACTTGCAGGAAGTAGGGCTGTTGATGTGAAGCCTGTTGGAAAGAAACTTGCAAGTTACAATCGTATCTACAGTATAAACAGAACCGTGTGGGAGAGAGATTATTGGGTTGCAATGAATAGAAACCTATTCAGAAAGAGGGAGGAGGCTTTTATAAGGATGTAAGAGTGCCTCATAAATACTGAGAGCTGAGAGAGAGCCTGGCCTCAAAAGAGAACTGGTAGGCCGTCATCTCCCAAGCGTCATCTCTCTTACACACAAACACACACAGAGCTCATATCACCTCTCTGTGCCTAAATCTCCCCTGATCTCGTCTCTCTCTGGTCATGTGATAAAAAGGGATGACCTCACGGTCCCCCATTTCAAAGAATCAGCTCAAGTGGTAAGTAGCATCATAGAGCCCATGATCCTAAATCCTAGGAGTGACCTTCTGAAAAGCTGAGCCTGTGCCAAAGTGCCCGATCAGCTAAGACCAGGGACAGAGTCATACTCAAGACTGCCCCACACCAGGGGCAGTGCTTAGAATAGGGTTAGACCGATTCCCCTTGAATATCCTGCCTTTTCTCCTCCTAAGACATCAGAGACATAAGACATTCAGTTTAGTAACAGCTTTTCAAGAGAAAGTCCATCCCAATGAATGTGCCCATAATCAGAAACTCCTGGTTTCAAAAACCAAAAAAAAAGAAAGAAAATATAAGAAGAAAGTATCTGTATATCTGGAAGGGAGTACATTGGAATGTCAATAAGGTTACCTGTGGGTAGTGTGAGAATAGTGGATTATTTTAGCTTCTTTTTGCACACATCTATGTCTGTATATAATTTCTTTTTTACAAATACTTTATTTTGAGTAAAAAAGCCCATTTGAGTGGTATATTTGGGGATACCCTTACAATTGTCAAGTTTGTGCATTTGTTGCTCTTGTTGAAGGTGGGAGCCAGAAAAGCCACTGCAAAGATGGACCAAGAAAGAGAGATGCTAAAGAGAGAGATGTCCAGCAAGTCCAGCCAGAGCCTTCTGTTTTCTAAGCCTGGTGGAAGGAACTAGAAACATCCCGCCGGGTCTGCGAGATCCTCCTCCATGAGTCAGAGAGACTTTTCCGTGCCAAATCACAAAGAGACTTTTTTAGGACTTATTGTTACCCTGTGTGTTGCTTCCTAGACTGGTATTTTGCACAGTACAATTTTTCGGAGTGTGTGGGGAGAGGGGCTCTTTTCACAGCTATCTGCGAATGTAAACGCACTCAGGCATATGAAGAATTAGTTCAAAATTCCGACTCCTGGGCCCAGTAGATAAACTTATGTGTCTGGGTTGTGACGTACCCAAATGTCACACCTCCACGGAGCTCCAAGAAACCCACAGTTGAGAAAACCCAGGGCATGATACTGGGGCTTCAGGGGCTGCTGGGTCCATGGTATAGTGCATTTATATCTGAATTTCTTATAATAAATTTGAACACCAACCTGTTTTTATTGCTTCCATAACAATGAGTCACATGTATATGGCACTCTGCAGTTTTCAAAACCCATCTCATCTAATCTTCCTCCAAGACCTGGGAGGTAAATAGTATTATATTCCCCATTTTACAAATGAGGAAGCTGAGGTCAAGAGAGGTTAAATGGCCCATCTAAAGTCACACAGCTAAGAAATTCAAGGGTTGGGTCTGGAACCCAGGTATTTACCTCCCATCTCACACTGCCCATTCTGTCACAGCAGGATAAGCCCAGTAGTTCAAGTCACAGGCCATCAGGACAGACCAAGTACCCAATCACCAAAGGGCACACACTGCCCAGGTGCACACACTCTTTCCATGGTATTTGGAGAGACTTTCATTTTTGCCCTCTCTGCAGCCATCTGTCCTCTCCCTGCCTTTCTTACATGGCCAAGACCACCAAATAAAATGGGAGGAACAGCAGAAGTCATGAATATCACTAATTCTTTTAATTTTTAAATAGTCACAATAAAAACATTTTTATATTTTTAAACCAAATGCATTCTTTATACCAATTAAAATTAGAAGGAAATAGGAAAAATTATTTGCGTGATATTCCACTAAAGGTACATCTTACACAGTGAGAAGGTACATCTTACACATGACCTTAAAAATAATCTTGAAGGGAATTCCCTGGTGATCCAGTGTTTAAGGCTCCATGCTTTCAAGGCAGGGGGTGCAGGTTCAATCCCTGATCAGGGAACTAAGATCCCACATGCCTCGTGGTGGTGTAGCCAAAAAAAATAAAATTTTTAAAAAGAGTTTTAAATTATTTTTAAAAAATAATAATAGTAATCTTGAAAACCCCAGTTTTCCATAAAGAATATGATATTACTTATACTGCACCATATCCCCAAAATCCAAAAAGCAGTCTCCAACACCAGAAAAGATCACTGGGTTAGACAGTAGTTAAGCTAGCTAATGTTTGGAAGCCAAATTGAAGTGGGGTGGGGGGTGGGGGGTGGAAATACTTAATTTGGTTGAACATGAATATTTGAATTTGCAGAAGTCAAACATGATGCCTCTGTGACTCCATTGTATTTTAGGTCTCTCTAAGGACATTTTAATTTTATCATATCAACTTTGCAACCCGTGGTGGTGATTTCCTTTCTTCACTCCTTGAACTAGATGGTTCTTTGGGTATCACCTCAGCCACATACCCCTTTCTCTGAGAATGCACACTGCCCCCTGCCCCCAGTCAGATTTGCCCTAGCTAATGCTGCTCTGTTGGCCACAGCTGGTTGGCTGAGCAGTAGATAGTCTGCCCAAGCCAGACCGATCAGGTTTCACTTCTAACCCAAGCTGGGCCCATCAGTACCTCCAGCCTTGGTATTGGAAGTAGAGAACAGGAGCACCACACAGGTCATTAGTGGTGTGGAGCTGAGGTCTCAATGCAGTTCCCAGCTGGTGTGGCCATTTCTTCCACTGTGTTTGGAGAAACAAAGCCAGTCTAAAATGAGACAGCCGGGATAGATAAACAAGTGGAGACAAGAAACCAAGACCACCAGAGAGACAGTGCCGTGGACACTACAAGTCCCTTAGTCATCGCCCCCGCTCTACTGCATAAGCTGAAGGTTAAGCACCTTCATTTCCCAGTTTCCCTTGCAGTTAGACCCAGCCATGTTGCTCAGTTCTGGCCAATGACATGCAAGTGAAGGTCCTGGACAGGGCTTCCTTCTGGAATTAAAGGCAAGACTTTATTAGGAGAGAGATTTTTCTCTTTGTCCCTTTGTCTTGTCTGTCTTTTCTCTCCTGGAGCTCAGACTTGGAGCTGGAGCAGCCATGCTGGGAATCACCAGGAAACAAGCAAGAGGCCAAAGCCCACCTCAAGGACAACGGAGTGGAAAGATATGAAAAGCCTGGGTGGGAGCCTGGTAACATCACTGTGCTGTACACCACAGTATACTGAACAGCCTACCTCTGTACATCCTTTTATGTGAATAAACCCCTCTCTGTTTAAGTCACTGTAGTCTGGTGTACCTGTGTGTGCTGTGGAGCAAACCACTTAAAACTTCTCAGTGTTAGTCACTCAGTTGTGTCTGACTCTTTGCGACCCTATGGACTGTAGCCCACCAGGCTCCTCTGTCCATGGGATTCTGCAGGCAAGAACACTAGAATGGGTTTCCATTCCCTTCTCCAGGGGATCTTCCCAACCCAGAGACTGAACCTGGGTCTCCTGGATTGCAGGCAGATTCTTTACCATCTGAGCAACTTGCTGACTTACAATGGCGAACATTATTTCTCATTATTTCATGGATCAAACAGGACACATGTACTGGTCTGGGCTGGCCTGGCTGGAGCTGGATGGTTTGGGATGCCTCGTGTACATGCCTGGTCATTGACAGGCAAGCTGGGTGAGGGCAGTGGTTCTCAATCAGGGGAATTTTGTCACGCAGGGAATATTGGGCAATATCTGGACACAACTTTGGTGGTTAAACTGGCATGGGGGGTGCAACTATCTAGGGCAGTGTTCCCCAACCTCTGGGATCTAATGCCTGATGATCTGAGGTGGGACAGATGTAATAATAATAGAAATAAAGTGTACAATAAATATAATGCACTTGAAATCATCCTGAAAACATCCCTCTGCCCCAGTCCATGGAATCTTCATGAAACTGGTCCCTGGTGCCAAAAAAGTTTAGGACCGCTGATCTGGGGGTAGAGGCCAGGGATGCTGCTAAGCATAGCACAATGCGCAGAACCACTCCCCACAGCAAAGACTTATTTGATTAGAAATGTTAACAGTACCGAGAATGAGAAACCCTGGTCTAGAAAGGCCTCAGCTGGGATTTCTGTCTCTGCCTGGTGTGATCTCTCTTTGCCCAGCAGGTCAGATCAAGCCACAGGTTCCCAAGAGCTGCAGGAGAGACCAAGCCCCAAAGCACACTTTCAAGTCTCCACCTGCCTTGTGTTTGCCAATATGTCATCAGACAAAGCAAACCGCACAGCCAGGGTTCATCTGGGAGAGGCTCCACATTTTCACCTACCCACGTCAAGGCTTCTGTTATTTAAAAGCTGATAGCATTCCAACTGACACAGAAAGTTACCCTAATTCCTGATGACTTTCTGGTTCCTGGTTTTTTTCCTGGGAAAGGCCAGTTCTAGGGCCTGCCCTTGGCTTCCACTAGGAGAGAGTATCACTCCAGGGTCTCTGGTTGCAAACAACAGAAACCTCCTGTGGCTAACTTAAACAGAAAGGGAGCTTACTGAAAGGCGACAAGGTAGGTTAGAGAATCACAGGGTGAGCAAAGCTGAGAAGTCAGGACCATCACGAGAAAAGTCAGGACTGTCAGGAACCAGCTCTTCTTTCCCATAGATGTCCTCTTTTTTTTGCTTCAGCTGGTTTGAGTTTCTGTTATTGCAAACAAAATGGCCTTTATTAAGACACTCTTGGGGCTTCCCTGGCAGTCCAGTTGTTAGGTCATCACCTTCCAATGTGGAGGGTGCCAGTTCCATCTTTGTTCAGGGAGCTAGGATCCCACATGCCTTGCGGCTGAAAAACCAAAACGTAAAACAGAAACAATATTGTAATAAATTCAATGAAGACTTTTTTAAAAAGACACTCTGGTACACAGCCCCCACTGGTAGCTCTGAGAAGCTACCAATGACCTTTCCCCTGGCGTTGTTCCAAGGGACAACAGGGGACAGGCAGCTTCACCCTCCTCCAGAGCTCCCAATCTTCTGATCCCTCCGAGAGGCTAAACCAAACAACTTCCTCCCGCCCTTGCCAATGGTAGCCCATTTGGATTCGTGACTTTGCAGATAAGGTGCCCTTCTCCAACAACTTGGCACAGCCAGCCATGCCTGCTGTTGTGGAAACCAGAGTCATGAAGTGTCTGCAGGAAAAAACAGCTTCCACCAGATCTGCATTCCCAAGTGTGTTCCTGGTAAGTGGAGTGGTTTCCAATTTTCTAGGATCTTAAGAATGAAAGCAATACACCGAAGATGATGAGAAGAAACCCAACACCTGCTCACACTGATGCGCTTCTCTTTTCCGGACTGAGGTTCCTAAAGCCTCTTTTCTGTACTGAGGTTAGGGCATCTGGTGAGGGTAGACTATTTCAGTGTATCAGCTTGGCCTCATTTCCATCAAGATGCACCGCTTGCACCCGTCTGCTCAGTGTCCCGAGTTATTTTGGGCCCATTCATGACCTTATGTCCCTGCTTTTGTTTTTAAACATTTTTCTTTGTCCATCTGTTCCCTAGGAATCCATCACAGTGCCTCCTTCCTGCTGTGGGAAGCATTAGCAGACTCCTTGTTTTGACTTTACTCTCATAATGCTTTCATTCCTAAGACCCTAAGATATTGGAGGCAGAAATTTTATCTTCTGGCTCACCGTGGATCTAATCATCAGAGGTACTCTATTCGGATCAATCACTTTTATGGTTAAACAACCAGCCTTCATTCATTCAGGCAACAAACGCTGGGTGCCTACTATGCACCTGATGCAAAGAACTGACTCATTGGAAAAGACCCTGATGCCTGGAAGGAATGAAGGCAGGAGAGAAGGGGATGGCAGAGGATGAGATCATTGGATGGCATCATCAACTCGATGGACACGAGTTTGAGCAAGCTCTGGGAGTTGGTGATGGACAGGGAAGCCTGGTGTGCTGCAATCCATGAGGTTGCAAAGAGTCGGACGCGACTGAACTGACTGACTAAGCTCCAGGTATTAATGACACTGTGCTAGACCTCATGGCCTACACGTCTGCTCCCCTGACTTTTCACGACCTGACCTGCTGCTCACCTGAGGAGTGGAATCATTCATTTAGATGGTGTGTTGCCTGGGAGAGCTCACTGGTGATGTTCCCATCCTCTTTTTTGGCTTTCTATGAGATTCCTGCTGGGCCTTCTCTAGAGAGAGCTATACACAGCAGTTACCCTCTTCTGGAAGTTTCTTTGTGCCTTTCAACTGTTGAATTTTAATAGTTAATAATTGCAAACTTGTTATAGCATCCTTGCCAGCCATCAGATCCTGTGCTAAGCACAGCCCAGACATTATCCCTTTCAGTCCTCACTGTATCCCTCCTGTTTCACATGTGAAAACAATAAGAAGTTACTTGCCCAAGAGAAAAAGCCTCAGAGCTCAGACTTCATACTCAACTGCTCCAATGCGGTGCTTTCCTCAATGAAGTCCAGGAACCAGCTTGTTATCTACTGGTCAATGAAGATTGGGTTGGCAAACTTTTTCTATAAAGGGCCATTTCCCTTTGTGAACCATGGGGTCACTGTCATGACTACTCAACTCTGCCATTGTAGCAATAATTGAACAAATGAGCATGGCTGTGTCCCAATAAAACTTTATTTATAAAGATAGGCAGGGGACCAGATGTGCCAGCCCCATGTTAGACTCTTACCCAGACTAGATTGTTAATATCTGCATGGCTATTGCCTGCCACATTGCCATGTTTATCAATATCTCCATCACTGAGAGCATCTGGAGCTTTTACTATGAACCATGCACTTCATTAAACACTTCACACAAATTTTCTCATTGAATCCTCTCAAGTACTCCAGGAGGAGAGATACATTGCCATTTATAGACAATGCAACTGAGGCCTTTAGAAAGGTAAAACAGGCTGCCCTAGGTGAACCCAAAGGGATTTTCAGATCCAGATCCTAACCATGATGCAACACTGCCTTTCACCATCACAGCCCTGCATCTGAACAATAGGAAGCTGCACAGGTGAATCAGGAGAACTGCCTTCCACTGAACCAAGCTTGAAGGAAACGAGACTTCATGACAAACCCCTTCCTCTCAGCATCCTGGCTTACTAGCCCCTTCTCAGAGTCTCCTGCTTTCTTTAGTTACTGCCTGAGTTCAGGTGTCCCTGGCCGGGGCGCTGTGTTCTCTCTTTCAACCAACTTTGCCTGCCTCGGCCTTGTGCTAATTTTACAACCTGCTTTTCAGTTTCCCAAATCCTCATGTTCCCCTGCAGCAGCCTCATGCACTGTTTACCCCTACCCTCCTTTTATTCCTTCCACCTTGTCTGCTGAGCAGAGAGCTCCAAATGACCTCTGGGCCTTATTGATGCCCAAGGACCAGCAGGTCACCCGGCCGCAATCCCTATCTGATGCTGCTGACGCTGTCCTCAGAGGAGCAGGGACAGATACTTGAGAGGTCTGTTGTCCCAGAGATCCTGTTAACTTTGTGTTGAGTCATGTGGGTGCACAGAGGTGTCACTTTACTCTTTCTTAGCGGTGACCTTGAGACCTGAAAACCAGCCACCGGATGCTCAGGAGGGGACACTCAGAAAAAAACACCCAGTCCATCCTGAGCCCTCAGGCAGAGCAGGCCATCATGCATTCTGTCAACCTTGACTTCTCCAACCTGACCTTGGGCCAGGCACCATGCTGGCACTGAGGAGCCGAAGCTGAACCAGACAGACAGGTCCCTTCCCCCAGGAAGCTGTGCTGGGGCAGGGTCGGGTAGGAGGTGTCAGATAGTTTACTAACAGCGTCATTGTGGGTGGTAATAAGTACTGAGTCCCAGCCAGAGGCTTGTTAGCTGGAACAGTCATAGCCTTTGTCAGTCCCCCAGCGTGGGTCCAACAGTTCTCACTCTTCAAACTGGCTAGTCCCACTCTCCCCACCCCCATTCCCACTCTTGCACATGGCTAGAATTCCAGGACCAGAGCCTGGTGCCCAATACACTTAATAAATAGGTCTTGATTGCCTGGATGGAGACGCACACTGCTTTCATAGAATGGTATAAAAATCGAAATCAGCTGCCCATATTATTGCCATCTTTGGAAAGGGTCCAGGAAGGCTCTGCAGATGCAACATTGCTGGGTTTTAAGCCACAAGATATACACACACACATACACGCTCACTCTGTCTCTCTCTCTTTTTCTTTCTCTCTCTCTGAGCATTTAAGACAGGGCTAAGACTTAAGCTGTGTCCAAGTTGTTAAACTTGGACACAGAACTGCCTGGGGTTTAATAGAAGCAGAAATCACGCTCAGTTTTCTTCTCCCAGCCTGTCCATTTGGGCATATGCAACTAATTAGAAAGACAATCTTGATTTTCAAGTAGATTCAACACATCCAAAATAACCACAAAAAGCTTGTGAGAGAGATAGGTTGGCTTCTCATGACTGGCGACCACCTGCAGGCCTTGGCCCCATTACACCCTTTCCCACCTGCCCTGCTCTGCGGTCCTGTGAGCGCCTCCTGACTCAGCTCCCCCGCTGCCTGCTCTGCACGGCTTCCAGACTTGGCAGGAGGTGAGAAAGCCTCTGAGACCAACCAGGCTGTGACCTCATTCTCTGCTCTCACTCCTCCAATCGCTCCAAATGGGTATCTGGGCTGTCCCTCAACTTTGACCTCTGTGCACCTTTCTCCATCCATCACCGGTTTGCTGATGACCACGGAGGGTTTGTGATGATGAATGAGTAAACCGGGGTCTATAAAGTGCCAAGTGAGTACCGTAGTTTATGAGCTGACTCTATCTCCTCCGGTCTCCCTAATCCCTTCTTGTTTTCCAAGCATCTCAGGCTGGAGGGACCACCCAGTTCCATCCGGCTCTGGAATGTCCCTCAAAGTTCTCTCCATCTGCCCTCTTCACCCAAGAGCTCTTCCCGACTCCTCCCTGTGTCTCCCTCCTGTTTTTCAAAGGGCTGTTGTTTTTCTTAATATTGCTTTACCCCTCCCCAAAAGACAGTTACACAAGTAGATGTGGGAGGAAGCTAAAAAACATAAGTCAACGATGACTAAGTCTGCCTAGCTCCCTCGTCACTGGAATATTGTCAGAATCGGCTCTCTCTCACCCCTGCCTCTGTAAAAATCCTTTGCCGAGGGTGTGATTTTTTCCTGAAGATCATTTTTTCCACATGACCAAATGTTGTCATGCATAACCAGTCCAGAGCATTTCTTTCTGCCCAAATCTGTGCTTGGGGCACAGCACTCAGGGTCACTCAGAAGTGATTTTTCCCTAATGAACAGGCAACTAGGTGGTTCCTGGAAGTTTCACTAGCAATTGGGGATCATCACTTATCCCAGAGTTTTCTTCCCCCCACTACTTCTCTGGTTTCTGAATAAGTGCTTTTCCTGAAGTCCAATGACCTCAGAAGGAAAGAGTTCAAATAAAACCCAGCATGCATCTCCAGCTTTGGAGCAGACAACAAGGGCTCTGAAATGAGACAGACACCAAGCAGCCTGAGCTCCTGCTCCACAGTCCCAGAGTCTCAGACCCCTCAACCCCTGAACACTAGTGACAGAATCAGCCTGAGAGGTGTTAAAAGGGCTGGCCCATTGGGCAGCACTTCCTGAGCTCTGTCTGAGCGTAAGAGCTGCAAGGTCTAGGCGTTCTGCTCCTCTTTTACAAAATGCAATTGGTAATGAACAGGAATTCCCCCAACTGTGCATCATGGAGCCCGCCCTGCCTCCAGAGGGTTGTGTTCACACAAGCCAAATGGGCAATTGACCAGAGCATTTAATACTTACGAGTCTGTGAATAATCCAAACCAAATCCCAGGTTTTTCACATACATGTAAATTGTTCTTCACAAAGGCAAACCCTAACCTAATCCCTTCACTGTTAAAAAGTTGGCTCCCAGAAACAAAACATTTCATAATAAAGGCAGCCCTATTTCATGCAGACCCATTATGAATCATAGGTTGGGGCAAATTGAAGTCTGTCAGAATTTAAGCAATTAACTACCTAAAAAAGAAAGCTCAGAATTTGCAAACCCAAGCATTTGCAGGCATAATTTTTAAAGTTTCGATCTATACCATGTCCCCAGGTTTTTGCATTCAATAAAAACCCAACTATTTTGCCTCTGATGAGTCCTTGAAGAAAACACATGGGAGATACAGAAACTTAGCTCTTAAAAGTAGCTGGACCAAATTGTCCAAGACCAACAGAAACTTAATTCCAAACTTAAAAAAAAAAAAAAAAATCACGTCATTTAAGCTGAATATCTTTATTGGACTCAGAAACAGTCCAACTCATTTCTCAAAAATAAGTTGATGAAAATTTCATATTTTCTGAACCCTGAAGAGTCCTTTTCTCAATTTTATTCTTTTTAAAATCCCTTTTAAATTAATTCTCAGTTCAGTTCAGTTGTGCAGTCCTGTCTGACTCTTTTCAACTCCATAGACTGCAGCACACCAGGCCTCCCTGTCCATCACCAGCTCCCGGAGTTTACTCAAACTCATGTCCATCGAGTCGGTGATGCCTTCCAACCATCTCATCCTCTGTCATCCCCTTCTCCTCCCACCTTCAATCTTTCGTAGCATCAGGGTCTTTTTCCAATGAGTCGGTTCTTCGCATCAGGTGACTAGAGTATTGGAGTTTCAGCTTCAGCATCAGTCCTTCCAATGAATATTCAGGACTGATTTCCTTTAGGATTGACTGGTTGGATCTCCTTGCAGTCCAAGGGACTCTCAAGAGTCTTCTCCAACACCACAGTTCAAAAGCATCAATTCTTCAGTGCTCAGCTTTCTTTATAGTCCAACTCTCACATCCATACATGACTACTGGAAAACCATAGCTTTGACTAGACGGACCTTAGTTGGCAAAGTAATGTCTCTGCTTTTTAATATGCTGTCTAGGTTGGTCATAGCTTTTCTTCCAAGGAGCAAGTGTCTTTTAATTTCATGGCTGCAGTCACCATCTACAGTGATTTTGGAGCCCCCCAAAATTAATTCTAGCAATATCTTTTTTTTTTTTTTTAAGGAAAGCATATTTTTTTAAAGTCACTGAATTTGTTACAACACTGCTTCTGTTTTCTGTTTTGGTTTTTTGGCCCAGAGGCATGTGGGGTCTTAGCTCCCTGATCAGGAATGAATCCATACATTGGAAGTGCAGAGTCTTCACCACTGGACTGCCAGGGGAGTCCCAGCAATATTCTTAAACTGTGGGAAATCAACAAATATCAACTGAGGATCTGTTCTTTGGGAATCAGTCTGTAACAGCTCGCTGGTTTTACATTCTCAAGTGCTCTCTGTTTCCAGAGCACTGGTTTTTTTTAAGCCCTAAGCCCATCTCTTCTCTGGAGGAAGCCGTTTCTGCAGAGTCTTGAGAATCATCCTAACATTTTAGAGAACAAGCACAAAGCACAGTAGTGATTCTCAAACTTCATGTAGCCAAACGCGCCTGGGTGTCTGTTAAAATGTAGATTTCTGGGTCCCACTCCAGAGATCAGATTTGTTTTTCTGGATTGGAGTCTGGAAACTGGTATTATCAACCAGCTCCTCTCCTCCCCTGTAGGAGTCCTGATGCTGGAAGTCCACAACTCTTGAGTTTTAAGGTGACAGACCAGACCACAGAGAGAAATTCTCTGTCTGGCCTCTTCCTAACACCCCATCCCTTGAGCCTTGGGAGAGGACACCTCTTCTCTGGGGTCCCACTGAAATGGCAACATCAAGATCTCCCTGCCAGATCCCCTAAAATAAAGTCACAGACGACCGCATGGCCCGGTAGCTATTCTGCCAAGTCATTCATGTTATGTGCTGACCCGCGGGGAGAGGACCAGGCCCTTCTCCCATGCTCTCTCTTGAGATATCTCCGAGGACCTCAAGACTGAGGCCCAGCGCCATCTCCCTCGCAGCTGCTGGTCTTTCCCTTTCCAAAAGATGCGGCGGCTCCACCTGCGGGTACATTTACACAGGGTATCCTGCACACGGGGTCCACCTTCTTCATTAGCCTAGCAACCCTCATGGAGAGCGCCAGTGTGTAACATCGAGTGGTCTCCATGGCAACCGACAAGGTGTCACGCCAACACGAGATTACGACCTCACGGCGTGGGGATTCCAGAGAAGGGGTTGGGGGCGGCGCCCCTCTGAGCCCCAGACCCACGCCCAAACTGCAGGGAAGGACCCCCCACTTCCTTCCCGCCTCGATCGCCGGACCTCTCCCGCTCAGTTGGCACAGTGAGGACGGAGAGCGGGGGATGGGTTTCCACGGCTTCCCCCAACCTGACGCGGGAGGGCGGGGTACGGTGGCGGGCCCGGCACTCCCGGCACACTTGAGCCGCTGCGACCGAGCCGGAGCAGGCGCGGGCTGCGCTGGGCAGGGATCAGGGGCGGGAGCGGGCGGGCCCCGCGAGGGGCGTAAGTCCCACCTTCAGGGGCGGTGCCTGGCGGTGGGGAGTGTCAGGAAGAGGAAGAGCGCGGCCAGAGGCGGTGCGGGCGCGCGACGAGCAGACGCCGGGCCAAGGCGAGCGCCGCGCGGGCCACCATGGCCACGGACGAGCTGGCCAGCAAGCTAAGCCGGCGGCTGCAGATGGAGGGCGAGGGCGGCGGCGAGGCCCCGGAGCAGCCCGGGCTGAACGGGGCGGCGGCGGCGGCGGCGGCGGCGGGAGCGCCCGACGAGACGGCCGAGGCGCTGGGCAGCGCGGACGAAGAGCTGAGCGCCAAGCTGCTGCGGCGCGCCGACCTCAACCAGGGTATCGGCGAGCCCCAGTCACCCAGCCGCCGCGTCTTCAACCCTTACACTGAGTTCAAGGAGTTCTCCAGGAAGCAGATCAAGGACATGGAGAAGATGTTCAAGGAGTGAGTGCCCGCTCGACCCTGTTCCCCACCCACCCCGCGAGCCGGCCTCGGCTCCTGAGACCCCGCGCGGTCTCGGGACCCATGCGGCCAGCCGATCTCCCCGATCCCCGACACATCAGGGGCGAGGACCCCAGATCCCTTCCAGATAGTCACGAGGCTTCGGGACCTCCTCCCCACCACGCTTATGGGTCTGGGGACCCGCGGTCCCTGGCACGCGACCCCTTCTCACGGTGACGCTGCCCCCGGTACCCTACCCGCCCGCATACGGAGTGGGGGACCCCGCGGCTCTTTCTAGAGAAGCGCGAGCCCCCACTGCTACCATTCGCGTGGGTCTGGAGAGCTCGGATCTCTGGCCTAGGACCCCTGTCTTGTTAGCGATGCTTCTCCACACCCGCGCACCACGAGACTGGGGGCCCCGTGGCCTCTGCCTCCTCCTCCTCCTCAGCTACTTGAATTCCCAACCAACCCCCACCCCAAACGCGGGTCAGAAACACCCACCCCACCCTCTAGCGCCTCAACAAAGGTGACCGTTCCTTTCACTGGCTGGGGTTTTTTCATTTCTTCCGCTTATCTTACATCTCCCTCAATGTGGGTTCTGGGCCGAGACCCCTCCCCCACTTTCCCTGCACTTATTCAGCATCTACCAGCAAACTGTGTTAGAGACCCTTCAGTCCCTCTCAGCTCTACCCCCATCCACTCCTTTAGCCAGGACCCCTACCCTTGACCCTCAGGTTGATCTCCCTAGGGAGGGACCCCTTCCTCCCTGCCCTCTACTCCGCAGGTCTGTACAAACCCCACCACCAATAGTCCCGTCAGGACTGTCCCCCTCCTCCCTCTCCAGACAGCAGCTCCCTCCTCTTGCCCTCACCACCCACTACGCCCTGAAGCTTTGCAGTCACTGGCTTTCTGTCAGAAGGCCCCATCTCTCCTTTCCCCTCTTCCTTCACTGCGTGCCCCCTGCCCTCCCCGCAGAGGGTCACCTCCTATCTGACTTGGCTGGTGGCTCTCACCTCAGCCCTTCCTCCATCCCTTTTTCCACACCCCATGGCCTCAGCAGGTTGGACAGGTACTTTCAGACCTATGGACTTACCCTTCCCCCAACAAAAAAACTTTAAATCTCTTAAGTGACTGGAGAGACAAACTTCCTGATGCCCTTCGGGTCCACCCCTGGGTTCACCCTCTTGGGACTGAGATAATCAGATGCTCTGCCCCCCAGCAGTGAGGGGGCTAGTGGGGGTGGGGGCCGTGAAGGTGCTCAACCCCCCTCACTTTGATACTCTTCCCCACCCACCTCCTGTTGCCCATGGCCCCTGCCCCTGGCAGGCAAAACAGCCTTGGGGGGTGTGATCTGGAATAGGTCTGGAAATGGATCCAAAAAGGTAGACCCGTCCTGAGGTCAAGTCTCAGGTGAGGAAGTCAGGAGGTCTGGCAGCCACCTTGGCTGGGGCAGGAGGTGGAGGCAGGCTGGGGCAGTGTGACCCAGCGGCAAGCAGGAAGCCCAGGGTGTTTTGCAACCCCCCAGCTTGAGAAAGGCTCTTTCCCACTTCTTACTGCTTACTGCGGCTGCTGCTTCTGCATTTGACCCTTATTGTAGGGAAGAGGTTTTTTGGTTCTCAGATCTGAATGGCTGGGAACCCCATAATTTTTTCCGAGGGTAAGCCTGGGGCAGAACTGAGTCCTTAACCCCACCCCAGGCCTCTGCACGGTCCCTGAGGAGCCTGCTCCTTTGCCTCCAGGGTCTTGGTTTAGGAGTTCTTCTCAAGTTTTTTTCCTGATCAAAACTGGCCTTATCAGAAGCGCAGGAGTTCCAGGATTCCAGACCCAATAGAGGGCAACTTCCTTGTAGACTCTGCTGAACTCCTCCCACCCCCCACAGGGAAGTATAGGAGAGATTATTCAGCTGCTTGATCCCTATATTCACAGTGCCCAAGGACTAAGGAGCTCCTCCATTCCTCCCAGCACCCCATGACACAGAACTGTCATCACCACTGTGGCGCAGTTGGGCAGTCTGGGCACAGAGAAGTGAAGTAACTTGCCAAGAACACACAGCTAGAAAATGATGGAGTCAGGCTCTAAACCCAGGTCTATGACTCCAGAATTCATGTTCTTCCCTCCTGGGTTTCCCATCACAGATGTCTGCCTCCACAAGGGGACGATCACCCAGCACCCCCTTCCATATTCATGGCTGATTTTCCCCCACATGGACCCACCACCTCCTACTCTTGGGCTTCCATGACATCCCTTCTACCCCCACGAAAAATAAAAAGAAGGAACAGTTTGGAGAACCCAGACATGCCAAATAAGCAGGGACTTGGGATTGCTTCCCTGATGGCTCAGACAGTAAAGAATCTGCCTGCAATGCAGGAGACTTGGGTTTGATCCCTGGGTCGGGAAGATCCCCTGGAGAAGGGCCCAGCAACTCCCTCCAATATTCTTGCCTGGAGAATCCCATAAACAGAGGAGCCTGGTGGGCTACAGTCAGTGGGGTCACAAAGAGTCGGACATGACTGAGTGACTAACACCTTCACTAAATGGGAAGCTGCAGCTTGTTTAGAAGGAGCACGTGGCTTGGGGAGTGATCGTGAACCTGCATTTGCAGAGCAAGCTCACTGTTTTATGGAGGCTGTTTTTGGTATGAGTTTGACGAGGGATACTTTGGTGAAAATTGAGTGGAGATGAACCCCTGGAGCCCCATCTTGGCACCACTGCTGCTTGATGGGGTGCTGCTTGGCAGGGATGGGGTAGGAGGGCAGGAAGGGGCCAGGGAGCTGGACTTCTAGGGAAGGAAGTACCGCCCGCCGGGGGGCCCTGGCGAGGAGGGAAGGCGGCAGATTTTGTATTCAAGGAAACAAGGCTTCACTGTGCCAGCGGAGCCCAGCCCAGCCGAGTCCCAGCTGTGAACAGCCAACAGACAGGCTCTCATGGAAGACAAAACCCCCGTTCTGCTTCTGCCATCCAAGAGGGGCTGCAGCCTCCTGGGTCCAAGCAGGGCTGGAGGATCACAGCCAGGGCTTTGCCGAGAGACTTCCACCCTGATCTGCAGCCTCCATGGCAGAGGGGAGGGGAGCCCAGGCCTCCTGGGAAACCGTCCCCCAGATCAGAGTGCAAGAGACGGGAGAGGGCAGAAGGAATTGGGAGCTGGACTTGCCTTGGAGGTCAGGAGATAGGAAGCAGGGCTTTGCTATGGAATTACCTAGTATGCCCGCCCTTCCTCTGGCCTCAGTCTTCCCATCTGTAAAAGGAGCACAATGACAGATGATTCTCAAAGATGATTCAGCAGTGACCTCCTTATGTCTGAGCAATCCTGAGCTGTCTGGATGACAGAACTGCCTTCTGGGGTCCTCCAGTTCATCCATTCAGTGGTCATCAGCAGATTCTTCCTCAGGGTGGAGATGGAGGGAGAAGAAAGGGGGCAGAGGGAAGATGGCCATGCTCTCTACTATCACTGACCTTACACTCCTGGTAGTTTCCATCTGGGAGAGACCTTGGGGGGTTGTCATCAACCCTTCTCCCCATTTTACAGAAGAGAAAACTGAGGCCCAGGAAGGTGTAGTGACTTTCATGGGGAGATTTTCAACGACTGAACCAGAGCATCCTTATCTGTACATTTGGGGACAGTGGTCCCTGCTTCTGGGGTGGGGGGGGGGGCTGCAGGCAGGTGATGCACACGAGCTCTGGCACAGTGCCAGGCACCTGGAGGCACCTGACTCTCAGTCCGTCCTCCCCTTGCTCCCTCAGGTTCCTCCCATCACCTCTAACTCCACCCTCTCCCCTCCTCTGTCTGCTCATTCATTTAGGGTCCTGCCTGGGTTGGGAAGAAGGCCTCCCTGCAGAAGGAAAGGGCAACCCACTCCAATATTCTTGCCTGGAGAATTCCATGGACAGAGGAGGGCTACAGTCCATAGGGTCTAGGGTAGCAAAGAGTCAGACTGAGTGACTAATGCTGGAGACCTCCAGGCAAGGGGCAGGGGTGTGGCCCCAGAGGGCCTCAAGGCAGCCACTTCTGGGCTGGCAACAGCCTGGGGCTGTTGCCTGGGGCTCTGTGGGGGTTTGTAAGCTGAGACCTGCCAGAGAGGGAGGCAGCCATGTAATTCTTAACCTGCTGTGGAATCCGAGGAAGATGCCCTAGTTCCCTGCCTGGCCCAGCCCCGTCCCCAGCCATTTCGTCTCATGACCCCTTGCGTCAGAACAGCCGGTGCCCCTCTCTTCTTCCCACCCTTCCCTCCCCTCCACCTGCTCCACCTCCCTGGTATCTCCTCAGGCTTTTGCAGCTCACAGCACCGCCCCCCTGCCCCCCAGCACAGCCCCTTGTCCTTTCTGGGAGACTGTCTGGTGCAGTGGTTAATGGCTGGGCCTTTGGAGTGTGCTACCCTGCCTCAGAGGATAAAGCATCTGCCTGCAATGCGGGCGACCCGGGTTCAATCCCTGAGTCAGGAAAATCCCCTGGAGAAGGAAATGGCAACCCACTCCAGTACTCTTGCCTGGAAAATCCCATGGACAGAGGAGCCTGGTAGGCTACAGTCCTACCAGGGGATAGGGGTCGCAAGAGTCAGACACGACTGAGCGATTTCACCTACTTACTTACTTACTTACCTACTTACCCTGGGTTGGAATCCCAGCTGTGAGCCCTGGGGCAAGACACAGTAAACCCTTCTGAGCCTCACTTCCTCACGCTAGAACGGGGAGAACAATAGCCCTCACCTCCCAGAGTTGTTATGAAGTGTTTAATCCAGGGCTTGGCATAGAATAAGTCCTCACCAAGTTCCTGTCACTACCGTCCCAGCCCTGGCGAGGTGGCTGAGGCAGAGATGGCTCCAAAAAGCCACTGGATGCCTCCACTTACCCCCCACGGAGCTGCCCGGCCTGCCAGGCTGGCAACAGCCCTCTTGCTTTGGGCCCGAGTGACCGGCCTCAGCATGAGAACCTTCTTTCCCTCCTGCAGAACAGAAGCTTTGATTGACAGCTACATATGGCTTTGGGAAATAACAAAAATGGGGAATCAAATTCATTATCACTTAATTACTTGGAAGGCAGGTGGCAGAAAAAAGGGAAGAGCACCCAGCAGCCCGGGGATGACACAAAACTAGGGCTCTAGTTGGCTCCCGTGTGCCATTGCCCAGCGGGTGGGTACTCCGTTTCTCAGAGTCTATTTCCGATGGGGCTAAAGAACCTGCCTGGGAAAGTCCTGAGGATTAAGTTGAGAAAGTCCTGGGGAACTCCCTGGTGGTCCAGTGGTTAGGACTCTGCACTTTCACTGCCAAGGGCCTGGGTTCAGTCCCTGGCCCAGGAACCAAGATCCTGGAAGCTGCATAGTGTAGTCAAAAAAAAAACTCCTGTGCCTTTGTAAAGAGTCCACCATCATGTCTGGCTGGTGGGCTACTAAAAACATAGGTGACATATTTTTAAAATGTAGGGTTCACTCCTTTGATCATATTTTGTTAAGTTTCTGTACGCAAGTTCCAGAGAATTAAGGGAAAAATAAAATTTCTGCCCTCAAGAAGCTTACAGTCTCATGAAGAGCAATGGCATAGAGGGGTCTTTGGGAGTGAGAGAGGCTGGACCCCCAGGGCTGGAAAGGTCGGGTTCCGTTTCTTTATTTCTACGAGGAGTACTTAAAGTTCTCTTGAAGGATGCCATGATGTCAGCCCTTCATAGCCAGCCCCCTGCCTCCATGCCCTCTCCTTGTTAAATGGAGCCACCAGGCCCATGAGGCCCGGTGTATTATTTCAGGAACTGAATTGAATCCTCAGACCAGCCCAGTGAGGTGGGTGCTGTCATTCTCCCCATTTGCCAGATGAGAAAAGCAAGGCCCAAGCTTATAATAAGTGGCCAGGGCAGGATTAGAACCAGGTCTGCCTACAGGGAGCTCCCAAGGCCAAATGAGGGCGGTGTTTGTGGCTGGGGGACGGGGCAGGGCGGGGGGGGGGGTGGTGGTGCAACCCTCTGGGGGTTCAGAGGTTGGGTCCTGCACCTACAGCAGCCGGGAGCCTGGCTTTCTGGGGAGGGAGGATTTTCTGGCCTCGGGCCTGTCCTCTGCTCTTCTACTTCCCTTGTGATTCTGAGTCACCTCTCCTCTCCCAACCCCCGGGGACTTTCGGTTCCCTTTTGGTTTGCGCCTTCCTGCCTTCTGTCTGTGCCTCTGGGTTCAGGGCCTAGCTTCAGCTCTAGGAGACCAGACCTTGCAAAGCCAACCCCACGCCCTCCAGCAGCTGAGGTCCCTCTGTCTGCCCAGCAGTCTTCTCCTTGGCTGATTTCCGCTTTTTTAGGACTCTAGAGAAGGATTCTAGGCCAGAAAGGTGCAGCCAGACAGAGCCAGGCCTGGGGACTCCTGAGCTGTGTGGAGAGAGAGGACCTCTGGGGCTGCTCCATTCCAGGAACTTTACCTCTTGTTTAATTCTTTCTCAACATCCTGTAAGATGGTCATCACCCATTTCACAGATAAGAAGACTGAGTCTCAGGTTTCTATGACTGAGGAGCAGACAGGATTTAAATTTGATCCTTCTGACTCCAAGTCTTTTGCTCCCATGGGACCCTATTGGGAGCATCTCCTCATCAGCTTGTTAGAAATCCAGATGCTCAGGCTCCACCCCAGGCCTACTGGATCAGAGTCTGCATTTTAGTAAGACTCACCAGGTATGCACTTTAAGGTTTAAGAAGCACTGGGCCACCCCATAGCCGTCTCCCTGCCCCGTTCCTGAGTCTAGGGAGTGAGACAATAACAAGAGGGAAGATTAAGTTAAGTAATAAACACTGGATTATATTAGACATTCGGTATATGTCCTTTGCAATCACTGTTATAATAATAATTATTATTAGGAGCAGGCTGTGGGGAGACCCACTGCTATTGCTACCAGTGGAGGGAGCTGCCCTCCCAGGGTGGGGCTCAGTGAGAGATGCTTAAACCCGAGTTTAGGGTGTCCTGAGCCCTGACAGCCCCCAGCAGGTTGCCATCAGCCAAGACGGGGCACCCACTTGATCCGTGGACTCCCTGGGAAGCCATAGGGGAAGCATCAGCCCCACCCTGGCCACACATTCACCCATACACGCTCACACACCCTCTTCTTCGCTGACACAGGGCAACAGATCGAGTGTCAGACTCTAAAGATAGGGCTGGAGGAAGTGGTGAGTGACTGGGCTTTCCCCGCCCGAGTCAGGCAGTCTGGAGGTGGGGGAGTGTAGGAACGGATGGGCACTACCGAACTGTCATCACCGAGCCTGTGGGTGTCTACCTGTACCAGGAGGCGTGCCGGGCCAATCCAACTGTGACAAGTAGCAAGGCCAGAATTTCCCTGGTGTCTAGAACTTTCCTACCTTCCCATTTCAGGACAAAGAGTACAGGCCTTGGAGCCACTGAGGCCTCCCCAGACAGGATGGGGGAAGACCAGGTCTGTGAATACTGGGGCCAAAGTCAGGTGGGCCTGGGGGCTCAGTGGTCCCTAAACACCACTCTCTCCAGCTGTCTGTCCTCCTGGCAACCCCCATGGGCAGAGAGACCACCAGCAAAGGCCTGGGATGGGATGGGAACCAGAAGGGAGAGAATTGGGGTCCCCTATGCTCCCAAACCATTGCCCCTCTCCCCCTGTGCAGTGACTCTGATGGCTCCTCACTCTGCCATCAGACTGTACAGCACAGCTGGCCAATGGGGAGGGTCATATTAGAAAGAGCAACTTTCTAATAGAGAGTTACAAAGCCAAAATGGGCTGTTTTAGTGAAGCAGTGAGCTTCCCGTCCTCAGAGGTATTCAAGCAGGAAAGCTGCATTAGGGGATCTGACCCTCACGAGTGCTCAATGAGGTGGCCTCCAGTATCCCTCCCAACATGAGTTTCTTTGTTACAGGGTCTGTAGGCATCAGAACACAGCATAGTAGTTAAAAGCACATGTTTTTCCTCAGGCCAGGGTTCTGATAGTTAGGTATGTCCTTGTTAGCTATGATCTTGGCCAAGTCACTTCCTCCCTGAGCCTCAGTCTACTCGTCTGTAGTATGGAGATGTTTATGCCTGCTTCACCAAGTTCTTTGAAGGAAATGGCAACCCACTCCAGTGGAGAATCCCAGGGACGGCAGAGCCTGGTGGGCTGCCGTCTATGGGGTCACACAGAGTCAGATATGACTGAAGTGACTTAGCAGCAGCAGCACCAAGTTCTTGAGAGGATCTGACACAAAGCACTTGGGGTAGTGCCTGCCACATAGCACGTGCTCAGCCAAGAGGAGCCACTAATGATAATATTGTTATGAAATAGGGGCAGGCCCTGCACACTGTCAGGGCCGGCTGCTGCTCAGCCCCAGAACTCCGGGTTATCAGAACCAGGAGAGGAGGAGCAATCGCCAAGGGGGCCCTGCAGCCCAAAGGGGCAAAGTCTGCCCGGGTGGTGGCCGCTGCTCCACTTTCAAGGACAGATGGGAGGGGATTTTGTCACCAGCATCCGGGGCGGCAGCAGCTGAGCCCTCCCTGTTGAGAACTGTTCAGGGGGAGGGGAGTAGGAATGTGGGCACAGTGCCAGATGCAGCAGCCTCGTCCAGTGCTGGAGAAAAGTGCTGAGCTCCCAGCCCAGGAGCTTTGTTGTCAGTCCCGCCGGATGGAATTGGTCCTCCCAGGCAGGTCCCAAGCCTCTGCTCTCGGCCCAGCCTCCCCCAGCCCTGCAGGCTTGAGAATTCAGGACCTCTTACGGGACCACAAAGAAGAGGGAAGCAGGCTGGTAGGAAGGGAGCAAAGTTTACAGCTTTTGGAATCTTGCTGATCTCTAGCTGTGTGACTCTGGGCTGCTTGCTACCCACTCTGGGCCCCAATTTCCCTACATGACATGAAGCGAGTAGACCAGGCATCCAGACGGATCTTGTGTACAGTCTTTGCCTGGATCCTCTGAGCTACCTGTAGCCTCAGCTCCAGCTCAGGGCAAGGGCTGTTGGAAGAGAGGGTCTCCCCAGCCAGGGATATGCCTGTTTCCCAGCATCCTACTAACACCATTCTCTCCTGGGTTGCCAGGCATCCTCCTGCTGGTGGCACAGTGACCATCTCCCCCTTTCTCACTTCCTTCTCTGTCAGAGGAGGAACCAGAGGGTGACCCAGGACTGGGGCTTCTCTCTCTCTCTGCCCAGTGAGAGAGCAAAAGATTATATCTCTCCACCTCCCCAAGTGGCAGGGTCTCTGAATCCAGCCTAATGGGGGTTGGGGATGGAAGTAGTTGGACCTTCAGAGGAGGTGCTCATGGGATCCCTCATTCATCTTGTCCACCCCCTACCTCCAGGCCAGTCTACAGCAAGCATTTCCTCCCAGCCATACACAATCAGGACTGGGGAAGAAATTGTATTTTTTACCACTATTATTATTATCACTATTTTTATATTATATATGCAAAGTACTTAACTAGTATCTGGCACATTAAAAGTTCTCAATAGAGCTATTATAATCAAGTTAGCAGGTTTTAGGCACATATTACGTATTAGGTGTTTTATATCCTTGTGTGCGTACGTGTGTGGGCTTTGTTTTGTTCAGTCGCTCAGTCGTGTTCATCTCTTCGCGGCCCCATGGACGGCAGTACGCCAGGCTTCCCTGCCCTTTACCATCTCCCAGAGCTTGCTCAAATTCATGTCCATTGAGTCGGTGATGCCATCCAGCCATCTCCTCTGTCGTCCCCTTCTCCTCCTACCTTCAATCTTTCCGAGCGTCAGGGTCTTTTCTAATGAATCGGCTCTTCACATCAGGTGGCCATAGTATTGGAGCTTCAGCTTCAGTATGGGCTTAGTCATGTCCAACTCTTTGTGACACCATGGACAGTCACCCGGCAGGCGCCTCTGTCCATGGGATTTTCCAGATAAGAATACTGGAGTGGGTTGCCATTTCCTGTTCCAGGGGATTTTCCCAACCCAGGGATTGAACCCACGTCTCTTGCATTGGCAGGCAAGTTCCTTACTAACTGCAACACCTGGAAAGCCCGTTTTATATATCCATAATCTCCTTTACTCTCAAACCCTAATGATAGATGTTAACAATAATAATAATTCAGCAGTGGTACTGTAATTAGTGTGTATTAATTAAGTACTTATTGTGGGCCAGCCTCTGTGCTCAGAATCTTTGTGGACCCTCTCTTAACCCTTGCCTTGAGCCTGAGATGGGTCTGATCTCCATGGTGTGAATGGGGAAATTGAGGTGCCTGGGGTCATGTGACTTGAACAGGGTCACCTAGCCCGCAGATGGCAGAGCTGGGGCTTGGACTCGGGTCAGTCTCAGCAGAGGTGCTGTGAGCACAAACCTCCAGGGTTTACCCAGGAAGAATCTAGCTGATCCAGTGACCCAGAGCCCAGGGCACATGGTGGAGGTCCACTCCCCCGAGGGGGCAGGGGGTCCAGTGTTACCACCTCTGGGGCCCCACTTCCCACTCCAGCACCTGCTTCTCCCTGCTCTCTGTCACCTCCCCTTGGTGGCTGATCCTCCGGCACTGCGGCCAGCACTGTCCCCCTGGGGGCAAGAGCCCAGACCTGGTAATTGATTGATGCTTGATTGACGCAGACAGCGGTTCAGGCCGCGGTTTGATCTGCAGCCCAGACAGGCCTGGGAGCTGCCAGAGACCGAGATCCAGAGCCCTCGTTTCTGTCCAAGTGTGGACACTTTATCTGCACTTCCTCTGAAACTGAGCCACCCCTGGCTGCAGGAGAAACCCTTGAGCAATAAATAGAGCTGAGACTCAGGAGAGGCTAGTGGGGCGGTGGAGAGAGTCAAGTGTGGGAAGCGCAGGGATGGGGGGCTGGACCCCTGGCCAGTGCCCAGACGTTTATAGTCCCTGTTCTCTAATCAGTCACGTGGGGCCATAACTGACCCCCCAGGATTGCTGAGCATAGAGGTGTGGAGAGAAACTGCCTGGCACATAGTAGGAGCTTCATAAAAGTAACTAAGTCTCATGATAGTGCTGGTAGCTGCCGTTTCTGGAGCCAGAGCTGTGCTAAGTGCTTGTCACGTATGAACCCCTTCAGTCCCCACAGTGACCCTACGAAAGGGTCACCATCATACCAGGGGTTCTTGGCCTCGGTGGGAGGTTCACTGGCACAGTCTCCTAGAACCCAGGCCATCTGCTCCAGCCCTGACATGTCATCGCCGAACGTCACTGGAGCCCAAGTTCAGAAAGAGGCTGGGCCTTTGTTTTCCTCAGGGACACTGAGGAGGGGCATCCGTATGACTGACCCTGGAAAGACTGACTCCTCTGTCATTGGGCTGCTCTCCTCCTGGGTTGCTCCAGGGCCGCTCCAGTACCGGTCAGTAAGGCTCAAGGAGCAGCCACCCTGCCTGTTACCAACTGGCAAACAGACTTCAAAGATGGAAGATGAGGGGCTCCACTGTGCCCCCCACAGGGTCCCTCCAGCTCTAAGTGGAGACTGGACCACAGGATCGTTGGTCTTCCTGACCTTCTCAAGTCCCGCAATCCTCCACTGCATCCTCTCTGTTATCTGCTTCCACCTTGGCTGTGGCCACTGCCCGAACTCCAGCCTCCTTTCTCCATGGTGGGGGAAGAGGCCTCAGGACCCTGTGTTCCCTGCAGGGTTCCCAGAGACCTGTCTTCCCTGTGCTGCGTCACTTCCAACCACTGACTCACTTGCTCGTGAACTATTTATACCCCTCGCACAAATGCTCCACTCAGCGCTCCTCTGTTCTGCTGGCAGCCCCAGGACGTGTGGAGGGGGGCTGGGCCCAGCAAATGGGCAAGTCTGTGAGCCCTCCAGACGTGGGATAGAAGCCCAGCTCCTTCCTCTACTGCTGTGTGACCTTGGGCAGCTCACTTCACCTCTCTGAGCCTTCGTTTTAAATGAAGAGGATTAAGAAAAATGAAGTAGGTAAATTTCCCAGCACAAAGATAAGATTTCAAAAGCTGGTTGCTATCAGATTTCCATAGTTGTATGAAGTATACCTGGAGATAGGGGAAGGGAATTGGGGAGCCCTTGAAGAGGGGACAGAAACGAGATGAGTGTTTATGTAGGAAATCCAAGTCTGTAGAAAGTTTCTGGAACTCAGCCCCTCTGTGTCATATTAATGTCACCAGCACTGTCACCCAGCCATCTTGAGGCCTTGAGGAACTGCACAAGGGTCTTTAGGCTCAGGAGGCCCACTTGGCCAACACTGAGATGACCCTCCCCCACCCACCAGAGGCAATCAGAGCAGTTGCTTGGTTGGCCTGATAAGAGGGCCTGGCTGGGCTGTGGGAACAGCGCCCACATCCACCAGGCTGTGTGCTCCCAGCACCAGCAGCAAGCACCTCCCCCACCAGGGGATGGGCCAGAGGGCAGCTCTGACCCAATCTCTTACCACAAGGAAGCCGGTCAAGCAAGCTATTTAGACTCTGCCCCTCACCCTGTCTGTCTCTCTGCCAGGCCATGAGTGGTAGAAAAAAGAGACCCGGAATGTGCAGGGCAGAGACACAGTCATCACCTAATCATTGTTCCAGGCCTTTCCAGCCACCACTGTACCCCTCTGCAGGCACCCTGTGCAAGTTGTTCCCTGAACACACCCCAGGCCACATTCCAGAAAACTCCCCTCCCTCCTGTGAGCTCTGGCCCCTACCCTTAGTGTGGTTCCTTCTGCCTCCCTCCTGGGTGGGGACAGGGAGAGGGGGAGATATGGAGCCAAGATGTCCCTCGAGGGCCTGTGGAGGTGCCTAAGGATGGTCAGTGAGTTCTTACATCAGGGCCCACACTCCCAGTCCATACCCCATATGATATTGTGAATTCTTCCTACATGCTTGTCATGTCTCATTCAGTAGATATGGGCTGTGGTTTCAGCTTCCCTGTGTAGCAGGTTTGGCCAAAAGTTGGCACTGCTCAACATGTAAGAGGCTGCCGGGCCACGTGGTGAGCTCCCCATCATCAGAGGTAACCAAGCAGTCACTGGGCCACAAATCAGCCTTGACTGAGTTCCTCGCTAAGAGGTGACTTTTGAGGTCCTAGGCTCCTTGCACTCTGGCTTATCACTGCTCTGGCTGGTGAGGAACAAGTGTCAGGATGTCCTAAGGCCTCTCTTTGCACCCACAGGTACGATGCCGGCCGGGATGGATTCATTGACCTGATGGAGCTAAAGCTCATGATGGAGAAACTTGGAGCCCCCCAGACCCACCTGGGCCTGAAAAATATGATCAAGGAGGTGGATGAGGATTTTGACAGCAAGCTCAGCTTCCGGGAGGTGAGCTTCCTCCTCCCCGTGGGGGGCAACACTGCTGGGGGCTTGGTGGTGGGGAGAGACTCACCCCCGCTTTGTCACTGAGCTACTTGTCCTTGAACAGCCACTGTTGAATGGCTGATTGTTGGCTGAATGAGGTTTCAGCAGATCGTAGAGCAGGTCCCCAGGGAGATTCTGAGATGCCTAAGTGAGAAGAAGGTCCATCCATCCCTTCATGTAGTGAGCACTTATTTTATTGATTGATTGATTTTTATTTATGTCTGTGTTGGGTTTTCACTGCTACACGAGCTTTTCTTTACTTGCAGAGAGCTACTCTCTGGTTGCAGTGCTCAGGCTTTTTGTTGCAGTGGCTTCTCCTGTTGCAGAGCATGGGCTCCAGGTGCACGAGCCTCGGTGGTTGTAGCACACAGACTCAGTGGTTGCGGCTCATGGGCTCTAGAGCGCATACTCAGGAGTTGTGGCCCACAGGCTTAGTTTGCCCCACCGCCTGGACCAGGGATCGAATCCATGTCCCCCGCTTTGGCAGGCAGACTCCCCATCCACTGTACTATCAGGGAAGTCCCGTATCCCTGACCCCGTGTGGGCTCTGGGAGTACAGAGAAAGACCCTGTGCTCCAGGGGTCCTGGCATGCAGAGGGGGAGATGCACAGAGAGTGAAACGATAGGATGCTGTGACTGAGGAGAAGAGGGGGCAGATGGAGGAGGGACTCACCCTGCAGGTCCAAGAGGAGCAGGCGCTGGGCCAGGTGACTTCACACTCCAGCTCTCACTCAGCCTCACTCTGAGATGGGAGCCATGAGCAAACCTGCTTGCTGGAGGAGGAAACCGAGGCTCCAAGCCAGATAGCAATGGCACTGGCCTCCTGGGCAGCACAGGGTTAAATGCCAGCTGTGGCCTCTGGAGGGTCAGGTCTCAGGTGGGCCCTGGAGAGCTAGCAGGAAGCATAGAGGAGGCAAGCAAGAGAAAGGTGGCCCAGGCGCCTGGGGGAGCCGAGGCCCAGGGAGGACGGTGCAGGCAGCACACGATGATGGTATGGACTCAGGACCTGGGTTCAAGTCCTCCTCCATGACTTTCCAGTGCTGAGCCTCACTCTTTCTGTAAAATGGGCATAATCATGTACCTTCAGGGCTCAGTAAGTGGGATTTAAGGTGGACTGGTTTGGAGAACAGTGGAGACAAAGGTAAGAGATAAGTTGAGGCTTTTGCTGGGAGCTGAGCATGGGCAGAGCAGCCTGCAGGAGCCCCAATCCTGGGGTGGATAGGAGATAGGTCACCTATCCTCCCATTTTACAGATGGGCAACTGAGGCCCAGAGAGGAGGGGCCCAGCAGCCTGTTCAGGAACACAGAGCATGGAGAGTGGAGAGCCCAGGCCTCTGGCTCCCAGGCCCGAGAGCACCTCTCTTCCCAGGGAGGCCTGTAGCAGGCCCGGGGGTGGGCAGGCTCTGGCCCCTCCCACTCTCTCCCTGATGATGTCAGTGTTCTGTTCTCCCTGCCACAGTTCCTCCTGATTTTCCGCAAGGCAGCAGCTGGGGAGCTGCAGGAGGACAGCGGGCTGCACGTGCTGGCCCGCCTCTCTGAGATCGACGTGTCCACCGAGGGTGTCAAGGGGGCCAAGAGCTTCTTTGAGGCCAAGGTAAGGAATGGGGGGCTGTGGGGTGCCCTGACCCCACTTGAGGATGGGGGTGGCTGGGATCCACCAGGACCCTCAGTTAGCAGAAGGATCAGCATGTCCCCTTCCTGTCCCTGCTGAGGCCGCAGGCAAGAAATGGGGAACTGATGCCTATCAGGGCCCACGTTGTTCCTGGCTTCTGTCCCCTCCCATCCAGCTTGTGATCCTTTCCAGCTTCCTCCTTCTCTCCCCCAGGGATGGGTGAGGGGTGTGTATTCTTGAAGAGGGAACAAGGACCACTTTGAGATGCCCCTGCCCTGGCACACAGAGCCACTACCCACAAAGGACTGGGCTTTAAAAGGTGGGACCAAGAAACAGCAGAGCAGGCCCGGAAACACAGCACTGGTTCCCAGGGCCTCTCAGAGACACTAGCCCTGCCAGCCCAGCCTGGAGGGAGTGTGATGGCCCCCAGAGGCCAACTCCAGGCATGGCACAGGTTCAGGAGGAGGGGACAAGTATGGTTCCTGGATCCTGTCTTGCCAGGGCCCTGGGGCTCCTGCCTGTTCTTGCTTCTCCCCATCTTCATGTTAGCTAAGAACATTCTTTCTAAAGGCCTCTTCCCACCTCCTTCTGGGCTTCTAGAATTGATGGGATGTTTCCGGGTTCAGTTGGACTTCCCAGGACAGGAACAGGATAAGAATAGATACATCAGAAGCTCTCAGTTACAGGACCCACAGTCTGCAACAGCCACTGAATGTATCTTATTTCTTTTAATCCTCTCCATGTACCTATGAGGTCAGAGTTATTAATCACCAGGCTCTAAATATGGGCTTCCCTGGTAGCTCAGTTGGTAAAGAGTCTGCCTGCAGTGCAGGACACCCAGGTTCAACCCCTGGATGGGGAAGATTCCCTGGAGGAGAAAATGGCAACCCACTCCAGTATTCTTGCCTGAGAAGTGCCATGGACAGAGAAGCCTGGCAGGCTATAGCCTATGGAGTCACGAGTCAGACACAACTTGGCGACTAAATCACTACCAGGCTCTAAATGGAAGAACTGAGGCTCAGAGAGGTGACTGAGGTGCCGAGCTGAGGGTCTGGATGGTGGGAGGCAGAGCATTGGTTGGGGTGGGATGGAGGGCACAGCAGAACTAGAAGAGACCCCAGAGAGACCGCCTCCGGTCCTGACCACCCGACTCCCACCCGACCCCATCCCAGGTCCAGGCCATGAACGTGTCCAGCCGCTTCGAGGAGGAGATCAAGGCAGAGCAGGAGGAGAGGAAGAAGCAGGCGGAGGAGATGAAGCAGCGGAAAGCGGCCTTCAAGGAGCTGCAGTCCACCTTCAAGTAGCAAGGCTGCTCCCCACCATGTGGCCCCGGCCCTGGCGCCCGGTCCGGCCCGCGAGGGTGGCAAGGGTGGGCAGACCGGAGGCCCAGCTTGATCCTCGGCTCTGCCCGAAGGGACCATGCTAAAAAGCTACAGATGTCTGTGAACAAGCCGGTGGATGGGGTCTCCCAGAGCGGCCCAGCCTCTCCCCGCTCCCTCTGCTGTTCCTGAGGCTGCGACACCAGCTGCCCGGCCAGTCCTGCTCCTTCGCCTCCTGGCTGCCCCGCTGCCTGCCCCAGCCGCGCCTGCTCCCGGCTCTAGGGCGCACCCTGCTGGGAGGCTGCCCTAGAGCACTCCTAGAGTGTGCCCTAGAGCACACTCGTCTCCTTCCTGCACCTCCCCCGTCCACCTCGTCCCCACCCCAGAGGCCAGCTGCCCTTCACCTACAGGCTGCACCGCCCCCACGGCCCTGGGGCCCCTCCCTAGACTGGGCGAACGACAGATGGCAAGAATTGCAGCCCCATAGAGCTGATCGGTGGCACCCGGCTCCCCACGCCCAGCACCTGTTCCTGCAGCCCTGCCTCCTCTCTCTGCTGGAATCAAGTGGGGGCGCTTCTATCCTGGCCAAGGGACCCAAGGCCCTGGCCCACCCGCCCACCCCCCTGCCCCCCAGCTGACATGGAAACCCCAGCCCTCTGGGCCCCAGCCAGGCAGGGTGAGGGGGCATCTCTGCCAATCTACCTCACGGGCCCACACTCTGCCGGCCATGCCATGGATCATGGGCCGGGAAGGCTCTGGGGGCAGAAACACCACTCCCTGGTCACCCTCTCACCCCACACTGGCCCACAGCAGCCAGAGGGTCCCGGGAGAAGAGGGGGCAGGGAGGAGGGCTTGGCCCCTTCATGGGGAAGGAAACCAGCACGCCTCCATTCTCCAGGAGGTGTCCAAGAAGTGCTTTAAATGGTTTGCACAGACCAGGTGGTTGGGAGCAGGGGGCCTGGCTGGGCTCTTTCACGCCATCCTTCCCCGAATGACGTTCACCGCCTTGGCACCAGCGACGGGAACCTGTCCCATCACACCCACCCCCTGAGGGTGCACGGGGACCCCAGCCCCCCTGCCCCGTGCCCCTCCCCAGATGGGCCGTGGCCAAGCCTGTGCCACCAGCCAGGCCCTACGCGGCTCCCCATGTGCGCTCACACGTGTGCGTGTCCGTGTGTGTGCGTGTCTGTGTCCGTTGCTGTGTCGTGAAGCTGTGCCCGTCCCCCAGTCCAAACAAGTGAATGGCCGCCGAGGCCACAGTTATGCAACTTTCCGTGTGTGTTGTGACAGCGTCACTGCTTTTTAAACTTGATAATTCTTTATTTTAGTAAGATGCCCCAAGAGTCCACACAACTTCTGTTGGACTTGCAGAGGTTTTATTTTTTTGGCCTTAGAATCTGCAGGAATTAGGAGGTACCGACCCCCGTGCAGCAGCCTCGGCCCTGGATTGCGTTTGCCTTAGCGGATATGTTTATACAGATGAATATAAAAAGTTCTCTTTCTTTGGGCTTATTGCTTTTTTTTTTTTCTCTCCTCGCATCTCACCAAAAAAAAAAAAAAACTACTTCTTCATTTGGTGGTACGATTATTTTTTTTAACTAAATAAGATAAAATTCTATATTCTTATGTGTGTGTGGTTCTTCTTGGGGTGGGAGAAGGGAGGGGCTGGGAAAGGAGTGGACAGGGCGAGGTCACCTGGGTATGGGGGCAGCATTTGCTCAGGTGGCTCCCATGTCAGAAGCCAGGGAGAAGAGGGGATGCAGGACTTCTTCCTAAGGGAAGAAGTTGAGTTTGATGCTCACGTGCTGTCCCCAGGGACTCGTCTAAGCTCTTTTTTAAAAGGAAAATCTGCTTATTTGTTTGGCTGCGCTAGGTCTTAGTTGCCACACTCGGAGTCTTTACTTGTGGCATGCGAGCGCTTAGTTGCATCATGGGGGATTTATTTCCCTGACCAGGGATCAAACCCAAGACTCCTGCACTGGATGCATGGAGTCTTAGCCACCAGACCACCAGAGAAGTCAGCGTATCAACTCATTTAATCCTCACAGTCAGCCCATGGCAGTGGGGCGGTCTTTCTCAGATAAGAACAGACCCAGAAAGTTTTCAAGAGACACAGGCAAATGGAGCAGCTCCAGCTCATTCAGTCCACAGCCCATGTCCCTACCCATCTACCCACCCTGCCTGCCAAGTTCACTCGAGGATATGCCCCAGGAGTGGCACCAAGGCCACAGGAATTCTGCACTAATGCACCCGGGAGCCCCGCCAAGACCCCTCACACTCAGAGACACTCCAAGCCTCCTCCATTACAGACTGGGACGGTGGGGTGAGGAGGAACAAGCTGGGGTGCCCCCTATAAGAGGACTTTGAACAGATTAGGCTCCCCCTGGGTCTCGGTCTCCCCATCTGGTCAATGTGAGGCTGGGCTAAGGTCTCAAGGTCTTCCCTTTGGTTTCGAGGTAGGGTGTCCCCTTTCCCAGGTACAATGTGGTGAGGGCGGGGCGGGCAGGATTTTGAGATGATGCTGTACATCGCTGCCCCCAGGTGGACGTAGGTGGTACTACAGCAGCCTAATGCCCTATGCCTCTGGCTTCCTGCTTGGAGAAGGCTTCTTCGTCCTTGAAGTGTTATTTCCTGAGAAAGGCCACCCCACGTGCCACCTGTGGCCCGAGATGCCATTAACACTGCATGTTGGGTGAAGCATTGTCCTCAATTGCCTTCCCAAGGGAAGAATATCAGAAGCCCTGACATCCTAGCAACATGGTCTCAGAGCTGAGAGGATACAGACAGGCAAGGGCATTCAAGCCCCAGAGCCCTGGCCCAGGTGGCCCGGTAATGGAAATGGGCCTCGAGCCCACAGAATGTGAGATACATGGGCTGCTGGTCCCACGCCAGGCCCTCCACCATCAGATGCAGCTGGGAGGGGCCCTAGCCTCAGCCACCATGAGAACCCCCTCTCCCAGCCTGGGCAGGGGGCACGAGAGGAATAAGGAGTCCTGAAGGGATTAAGGGACCAAGAGTGGGGAACGGAGATGGCTCCTCAAACCCCAACCATGTCCTGGCCTCTCGGTAAGCCTCCCCACCACCGAGTCCCAGCCCCAGCACCAAACACCGACTCCCTCACTCAGCCCCCCAACTCCCTACTTTCACCTGGTTTTGAGGAGAAATGCTGTCAGCCCCAGGCCTGCCTGCTTAATGGGCCCCACCCAGGATGTAACAGCTGCCACCTGAGAGTCCTGTCCCAGCAACTAAAAATAATGGGCCCCCATCCTGGCACCTGCCCTGTTTCTCAGGCTCTCACCAGCATCCTCATTGACTCCCAACCTTGGCATCGCTTCTCCTAACATTCCCCACACTCCCAAGCCCAGCCTCTTCCAAGTCACTCCTGGTTGTTTTTCCAGCACAGTCTGGCCCTGAGTGGCTGGCTGACATTAAGTGCCCTCATCCTGGAAGGCCCCACTCCAGGCCCTGGAATACACAAGGGTCAGCAGGATAAGGTGGGATTACAGCATCCTCATAGCCTCAAGTCCTCAAGTTCATTTGGGGTTTTTTTGTTGTTGTTGTTAGTTTTAATTTTAATTTTTTATAAAAGTATAGTTGATGCTGTATGGCTCAGGAAACTCAAACTGGGGCTCTATATCAACCTAGAGGGGTGGGATAGGGAGGCAGATGGGAAGGAGGTTCAAAAAGGAGGGGATATATGTATACCTATAGCTGATTCATGTTGAGGTTTGACAGAAAACAACAAAATTCTGTAAAGCAATTATCCTTCAATAAAAAATAAATTAATTTTTTTTAAAAGGAAAAAAAAAGTATAGTTGATTTACATTGTTGCGCCAATCTCTGCTGTACAACAAGGAGACTCAGTTATACACATATAGGCATTCTTTTTTATATCTTCTTTTCCATTATGATTTATCACAGGAGACTGAATATAGCCCCCTGCGCTATAACAGAAGGGCCTTATTGTTTATCCATCCTCTATGTAAAGTTTACATCTGCCAATCCCAAAGTTCCAGTGCTTCCCTCTCCCGCCCCTTGGCAGCCATAAGTCTGTTCTCTATGTCTGTGAGTCTATTTCTCCTTAATAGATAGGTTTGTTGGTGCCATAGTTTAGATTCCACATATAAGTGATATCACAGGGTATTTGTCTTTCTACTTACTTCACTTAGTGTGAGCATCTTTAGTTGCATCCATGGTGCTGCATTAGCATTATTTCATTCTTTTTTATGGTTGAGTAGTATTCCATTGCATATATGTCTTCTTTATCCTTTCATCTGTCAATGGACATTTAGGCTGCTTCCATGTTTTGCCTACTGTGAATAATCCTGCTGGGAAAATAGAGCTGCGTGCATCTTTTTGAATCTCAAGTTCATTTTGGATATGGAATCTGAAGAAAAGGGACCCTTTCCCACCTGCGCCCATCAAGCTCCCCCCGCCCAGGATTAATGCACTCTCGTTCAGGGCTCCCAGACCTTGGCCCAGAATGTTCAAAAAAACATTTGTCACCTTGCCCAGCGGGGAGCTCCAGCGGAGCTGAACAGGGTCTTATCTTCTTTGTGGCCCCAGCCCTAGCACAGAGCCTACACACAGGAGCTGCTCAGCTAGTGCGGGAGGAATGAAGGAATGAATGGCTTCTGTGTACCTACTAAGTCAGTGCCTCACAGTCTGGGCAGGCAAGATGCACAGCTTTAAGTTAATCCAACTCCAAGCCTTCTGCCTTCCAATCGCAGCAATCCACTCCCCAGGGCACCTCTCTGCAAATATTCACCAGCCCTCCTGGGGCTGTTTCTTCATCTTGGTGGTCAGAAGACCAGGTCAGCCAGCCAGGTGTCACCACCAGAACTTTAGGCATTTTGAGCCCCTGGAGTGATGGCGTCCTCTGGCCAGTGGTTTTCCCTGCATCAGGACCAGGTCAGGAGGGGCTGGCACTAGCCATGCACACTAGCCATGCACACTAATCGTGCACCAGAGGCACCTCCCACCTCTGCCCAGTTGCTCCCAGTGAAAGAGCATGGTTGAATAATGCCCAACATGACCAGTAGGCCCAGCTCAGAAAACAACTTCCAAACAGCGCATGGAGGAGTTCAAAGCAGACAAAGAGAAGTAAGGCCTCGAGGCAAATGAAGTAAACCAACTCTCCGAGGTCAAGGCTGAACCCAAACTGCCGAGGCTCCAGGTGGAATTTGGGGGCATCCAGAGTAGCACTCTGGAGAAGGCAATGGCACCCTACTCCAGTACTTTTGCCTGGAAAACCCCGTGGATGGAGGAGCCTGGTGGGCTGCAGTCCATGGGGTCGCTAGAGTCGGACATGACTGAGTGACTTCACTTTCACTTTTCACTTTCATGCATTGGAGAAGGAAATGGCAACCCACTCCAGTGTTCTTGCCTGGAAAATCCCAGGGACGGGGAAGCCTGGTGGGCTGCCGTCTCTGGGGTCTCACAGAGTCAGACACGACTGAAGCAACTTAGCAGCAGCAGCAGCAACAGAGTAGCACTCAACCTTTACATCTAAATCATGGAATCTAAGATCTGAAAAGAGCCCGAGAGTTGATCTGATCCTACATGCCCATTTTAAAGAACGGGAGACTGAAGGCCTTGCAGGGAGACAACTAAGCTGGCTCCAAGTAGGAATTTGGCCAACCAAAACCTTCCAGGGTATGCCAAGGCCTCAGCCTCCACCCACAGCCTGGGTGGAAGAAGGTGCTGCAGAGCAGGGAGAACCCCAAGATCCGACAGATTTAGTTGAATGAGGGAGAAAGAAAAAGACAGGAAGCAAACAAGAGCTACAGCGACAGAGAAGGAAGTGGTGCATCATAGCAGTTTTGGGCCGTAGGCTGACATTTGAAAGGCTGACTTCAGACCCTGTTGTTGTTCAGCTGTGTGACCCTGGATGGTCATTGACCCTCTGAGTCTCAGCTTTGTCATGTTTAATCAGCGGACAAGAGTGTCTACTGCGTGTTGTTGGGAGAATTAAGGGACTGCAAGAGTTACTGAGCATGGCAACCAGCAAATAGTAGGTGCCTAGTAAACGACAACTAAAAAGAATGAGTCAGGCCAAGTAGTGTGATGGGGCCCCCAAACGTGCAAATGCAAGAGTTTGCTCTGTCTGGATGTTTGGGAAATCCATGCCTCCAAGCCAGCTCCATCTCCGCCCAAATTAAACAGTAACCACCCAAGGTCAGGGAAAAGGCCTTGGCAGAACAGGTTTCTTCCAAGTGGTGGCTCGGCCTTGATGAGGTGGGCCCACCCCCCACCTGCCTATAAGTGCTGCCCTGGCCACCGTGACATTCACCTGATTCTGAGCATTCACAACATGTTGGGCATCACGGTCTTCACCACGTTCCTGGCCTATGGTAAGCTGAGGCTCCATGACCAGCTGCAGCTATCAGGCTGTGAGCTCGGACAAGGACGGAGGCAAGGGCCCTCTGCTCTCCAGGGCTTTGGGAAAGGATCTTTGGGGTCCAGTGTGGGTCCAGTTACTACTGATCAGCTGTGTCAAATGAGCTACTTGCCCGCTGGGCAACTCTGCTTCTGTATCTGCGAAACAGGGCTGATGATCTGACCTCCCCAGGGTGAGGATGAGCGATGAGGTGCAGAAAGATGTAGCATCAACCTGGGGGAACAGAAGATGCCTCATCCCTAGGGACCCTGGGGACCATCAGGGTGTCTGGGCTTCCCAGCTTGCTCAGTGGTAAAGAACCCGCCTGCCAATGCAGGAGATGCAGGTCCCATCCCTGGGTTGGCAAGAGCCCCTGGAAAAGGAAATGGCAACCCATTCCAGTATTCCTGCCTAGGAAATCCCATGGACAGAGAAGCCAGGTAGGCTACAGTCCATGGGGTTGCAAAAGAGTTGGACACAATTTAGCAATTAAACAATTTCGGGGCCTACCTTTCCTGGGATCAGCATCTCTCCTTTGGGGATTCTGTGTTGGCACAGAGGGTGGCAGCTTCCCGTGTTGGCAGCCTTCTCCCAGATTGGGAGTCAAGGCACTTGACTCGAATGTCACTCTCTCTCAGCAGGACCTAAACAAGCCATATCACCTCTCTAAAGCCCACTGGCACTTTTAGCAAATATGAGCACTTCATTAAGAGTCCTCCAGTTGATAACAACAGTAGTAATAATAACAATAGCTGCTTCTGTGTATTGCATGCTTACTCTGTGCCAAGCGCTCTGCTAAGCCCTTGACATTCAGGAGCTAATTTGATTCTCCATCAACCTTGAGAGGCAGGGTCTATTAATATAGACCCATTTTACAGATGAGGACCCTGAAGCACAGTGAAGTTCAGTATCTTCTTCAAGATCCCATGGCTGGTTAGTGGTGGAGGCAGAATTTGAGTCCGAGTATGCCTAGCACTTGCTCTTGACCGTTCCACAGCTAGGACAGTCTGGAATTCTGTGGGTTCCATGTTCACACATCCTCACCGTGCTGTGGCTTCAAAAGGGACAGCAGGGTAAGGATGAAGAACACAGGTGTACCTGGGCACTCACACCAAGCCAGCCTATCTGGGTGTTTCCTTCAGTGGTTTAACTTTCACTCTATACCAGATCTTTTGCTCAACTCTTCATATGCATCATTTAGTTCTCAGGACAAACTTACCAGGTTAGTGCTATTCTACCCATTTCACAGAAAGGGAAGTTGAGGCCCAGCAAACTCAATGGCTTCCCCAAAGTCTAACAGGAAAATTCAAGCCCAAGTCTGCCTAGTCCCTAAAGGTGTGCTCTTTCCACCTGTCCCTTCCTCAACGAGATACCACCCACACTGACCTGTGCTCTCCCTCTCCTGTCTCCCCCAGCCTCCAGCTGCGGGGCCCCCATCTTCCAGCCCAACCTATCAGCCCGCGTGGTGGGAGGAGAGGACGCCATTCCCCACAGCTGGCCCTGGCAGGTAAGCTCACTGCAGTGGGCGTGGGAGGCAGGGTGGAGAGGGGCGTGGGCAGTGGGCCCCTGAGGGCTGACACGGCATCCTTCCACATCCCCCCCCAGATCTCCCTCCAGTACCTCAGGGATAACACGTGGAGGCACACCTGTGGCGGCACCCTGATCACCCCCAACCACGTGCTCACAGCTGCCCACTGCATCAGGTGAGCCGGAAGTCACCCAGACACACCGTCCGCCGCCCTTCCCGGGCACACACTCCAGACACCGGGACAAGCAGGCTACGCGTACCCAGTAACTCAGTTGTCCATTTATTCATTCAGTGAGTATTTAGTGAGCGCCTACTATGTGCCAGGGAACGTGGCAGTGAAAACGCAGTTTGTGCTCTCAGGGAGCTTATTACATTCTAGTGGAAGACAGTGACAGGCCATCCAACAAGTAAACATGTAGCAAAATAAGTGGGAGTGAAGGAAAACAAAGAAGCAGGAAGAGGATAAGAAGTATGAGGGGCTCTATTTTAAATGACATGACCCGGGGAAGAGATCTCTGAAAAGGGCATGCTTGAGTCAAGATCTGAAGAAAATAAGGGAAGAAATCTTTGGTCTGGAAGTAAGGTGTCACAGGTGGAGGGAAGAGCCAATGCAAAGGTCCAGAGGAAGGAGTCCATTTGGTATGTTTGAGAAATTAAGTGGAAGCCAGTGTGGCAGGAGCGGATTGTGTGAGGGGAGAGGAGGAGGTGGCTAGAGAGGAATGCTGCTGCTGCTGCTGCTAAGTCACTTCAGTCGTGTCCGACTCTGTGCGACCCCATAGACGGCAGCCCACCAGGCTCCCCCGTCCCCGGGATTCTCCAGGCAAGAACACTGGAGTGGGTTGCCATTGCCTTCTCCATTGTGTGAAAGTGAAAAGTGAAAGTGAAGTCGCTTAGTCACGTCCGACTTGTAGCAACCCCATGGACTGCAGCCTACCAGGCTCCTCCATCCATGGGATTTTCTAGGCAAGAGTACTGGAGTGGCTTGTCATTGCCTTCTCCGATAGAGAGGAATACAGGTGAGATAATGCAGGCCAGCAGCAGTGTGGACTAGTTCATCCTCACAACATCCCTGGCAGGTGTTTTAAGATTATCTCCACCTTACAGGAGAGGAACTGAGGCCCAAGCCTGCCCACCCAGCAGTCAGAACGGACTTGACTCCAAGACCATGGTCCTTACCCCGTGCCCTAGGAAGGGTCAATGGGGTGAACCATGCCTTCCCCCAAATGAGTCCCACAGTGACCCCGAAGCTGCATCACCAGAGCCCCAACTTCCCTCTCTACCCTGCCGACCAGTGGGGGCAGGACCCTGACTTGGCCCCCTTGCTCTGTCCAGCAACACCCTGACCTACCGCGTGGCCCTGGGGAAGAACAACCTGGAGGTGGAGGACGAGGCAGGCTCCCTCTACGTGGGTGTGGACACCATCTTTGTCCATGAAAAGTGGAACTCCTTCCTAGTTCGGTGAGTACCCAGATAGCCATCACACAGCCCCTAGGGGCAGCTCAGAAGAAGAGGGGGTCCCTGAGATGGAGACAGAGCCTGTCCCTGAACCCCATCCTCACCCTGAACAGCCCACAGATGATGACTTTACACAAAATAGCAAAATGCTAAGAGGAGACGGACACCCCTCCCATTCGCATCATTGACCAAGGGGCTCCAGAAAGTACACATGGAATAAGAATCCCGGGGCCCCCATGGTATGTTACCTGAAGTGTCAGCCAGGGGATGAGTCAGCACTCCCCATTATTGATGCTTACTGCACGCCTGCCCGCATTGCAATAAGCACTTTACATGCCATCTCTTATTTAATCCTCACAACAGCCCAAGACAAGAACACGAGGATCAGAGAGGTTAAGGAATGTGTCTCAGGTCACACAGCCCACTAAGTGGCAGAACCACAAGTCAAACCAAGTCTACCTAGGGTTGTCCACTTTCATTCGGGTGACACGGAAACATTAAAAATGGAATCTGCAAGTATTTTTATAGTCATAATTCCCAATTTGCTTTAGCTTAATTTCGGTTGATGCGGTGGTTCAATGACAGTGGCTCAGAAGGCTTCTGCTCTGTCACTTCTCTGTTAAGGCTGTCGTGATGTGAAGACACAGGTAGGGGAAGAAGCTCCATGTACAGGGGCAGGCGATGGAACTAGAAAGCAGATCATTCGTTCCCCAGCATCTCTGTCCACCAGTAAAACCCGGCAGTCCGGGATGTGTGACCCCTGGTCACCCTTGGCCTGACTCCCAGCTCCCAGGCCAGGCCTCTTGGCATTTGCTTGGTGCACCAGGCCCTCCTGTGATTCACCACCTCCACTTTGGATTCCAGCAATGACATTGCCCTTATCAAGCTGGCAGAGACCGTGGAATTGAGTGACACGATCCAGGTGGCCTGCCTGCCAGAGGAGGGCTCCTTGCTGCCTCAGGACTACCCCTGCTTCGTCACTGGCTGGGGCCGTCTCTACAGTGAGTATAGCCCCTGGCACATCACGAGCGCCTTCCTGGAGGAAGCAGCTCCCACAGTAAGCATGCCACCCACATTTGCCCACCAGTTTCCTTCCTGCCTTAACATTTTTGCATCTTCTTAAACTGTGTAATGATGGCTAATATTTATTAAGCACATGCCATGTGACAGACACGCCAAGTGCATATAAGGGATGCTATAAGGATTAAATGGACTAAAATTTGTCAAGGACTTAGAGCAAGGCTGGACATCTACTAAATGCCTTGTAAATGACTATTGAATCAATGAAACTAACCATTTTGGCATAGGAGATTAGATCATATACCAAGTATATTCCAGTGAATGGAATTCTCAAGTAAATTCTAGCTGAATTTAAAGGTTAAATGCAAATAAATGAACCTACAGAAGACTTAGAGGAAAATGGAGATCAGTACTTGGAAAATTTGGGGCTGAGAAAAATCTTTTAACATGTGACTCCAAAGGTAGAGAACTACAAGGAAACCATTGGCAATTAAAATCCCAGAACATAAATTAAAGATAAATGGTAGTTATTTCTTGAGGGTTTTCTATGGGTTGGTTTTACCTTTCCGACCCTTTGAAGGGTGTCTAACCCAGTTTGGGACCATTAGCTCAGAGTCTTGCCTCTCAATAAAAGGCATGTGAGTATGTCCCTTAAAGTCTTGCCAGAACTTGCCTGGCCTGGCCCAGCCCCATGTAGCCCTCTGCTCCCTGAAGGCCTGGGGCCAGGGCTTCCTGGGCTGCCTGCCCAGTCACCACCCATTCTCTCTCCAGCCAACGGCCCCATTGCCGCAGAGCTGCAGCAGGGCCTGCAGCCCGTGGTGGATTATGCCACGTGCTCCCAGAGAGACTGGTGGGGCACCACGGTGAAGGAAACCATGGTCTGTGCCGGGGGCGATGGAGTCATCTCAGCCTGCAACGTGAGTGTCCAGACTCTGCACCCCAGCCCTAACGCAGAGGGCCAAGTGCTAGAGGCAGGGATGAGAGCAAAGGAGTGAGAAGTGGGGAGACCCCACGAGGAACCCTCTCCCTGGGGGGAGACTGAGTCCCAGTTGGGCTCAGGAGACTTAGGAAAAACTTGTCACTGTCCCCCTTCCCCTCCCCCACCAGCACTACCGCCAGAGCTTGAAAGCTGAATGTCAGTCTCTGGATCCAAGTCCCAGTCCCACCCCTTCATAGTTGCATAACCTTGGGCAGGCTGTTCAACCTCTCTGAACCTCAGTTTCCCCACTATAAAACGGAGCGACAGTAAGCACAGAGCTGCTGTGAGGACTAAATGAGTCTGACGCATGTAGAAGAGACTTCATTCAAGTCTGGGCACACGTTCCGACATACCATCAACTCCATTGGTCCAGGGAGACAGAGGACTCAGGGAATCTGACACAGAAGCAAGAAGCACCCAGGGAAATCAGAGACTGTCCCATTTTTAAACACAGGACTCTTTCCCCATTTCCACTTTCCTCACTTTCCAGGGTCCCCTACACAACTCCCAGCATCTTCACCTCTCTGGACAGCTCAGACTCAGGCATGGGACACTGAGGCACAGAGAGGGTTCTCATCATCCTAAGATCACACAGCAAACCAAGACTTAATCTGATACTTTAGGGCTCCCCTAGGATAAAGGTCAATGGCACCCCACTCCAGTACTCTTGCTTGGAAAATCCCATGGATGGAGGAGCCTGTTAGGCTGCAGTCCATGGGGTCGCTACAAGTCGGACACGACTGAGCGACTTCACTTTCACTTTTCACTTTCATGCATTGGAGAAGGAAATGGCAACCCACTCCGGTGTTCTTGCCTGGAGAATCCCGGGGACGGGGGAGCCTGGTGGGCTGCCGTCTATGGGGTCGCACAGAGTCGGACACGACTGAAGTGACTTAGCATATAGCATTAGCATAGGATAAAGGTCAAGTCACTCCCAAACCATATCTTCTCTGCCTCCCTCACTATGGACAAGCTGAGGCCAAAACAGGAGGTAACAAGGCAGAGAGGCCAACTCCATGCCCCACTCTGACCCGCCCCTGTGGCCCAAGCCTTCCCTCTGACGCCCACCTCATCTGGTGCAGGGGGACTCGGGCGGCCCCCTGAACTGCCAAGCCGAGAACGGCAACTGGGATGTGCGAGGCATCGTCAGCTTCGGCTCCGGGCTGAGCTGCAACACCTTCAAGAAGCCAACGGTCTTCACCCGTGTGTCTGCATACATCGACTGGATCAACCAGGTGGGTGCCCCTCCCAGGCCTCCTTCCTCACTGCCCACCCCTCACTTGCCTTTCCTTCAGTTGTTCCTCTACTCATTCCTTCACTCATTCATTCATTCACCTGCTCAAGAAGTATTGATTGAGTGTTTGCTGCACGCAACCTTGAGTCAGGTGCAGTAAAGGAAATGGCCATTGACTCCTCAACCCTTTAATCCATTTGCTTCAGCAAACACTTCTGTCCCAACCCTAGGCTCCCCACCAGGGCTCCCAAAGGTGAACTATGGCCCCCACACAGGAGAGGCGGTGGCATGGATGACCATCTGTCTTTTGAGGAGGGACAGGGGGTCACTTTGGGAGCAGGCAGTGTCCTGAGCCCACTTGCATGGTGGTGGGAAGTGCTGAGGGGGCCAACCCTGGGGGCAGAGGCAAGCCTGGCTCATTAAGGTCTGGTACTACCTGCTGTGCCCCCTTGTTCCTTCCCTCCCGGCGAGACTCATGCCGCCCTGAGTCCCTCACTGTTCTCTGCTTCTCCAGAAACTGCAGCTGTGATTCATCCCCAGGAGCCCAGGCCACAAATCCCAACAACCACAATAAACCTCTCTCCCCCTCAAGCTGCCTGCTTTCTTTTTTTCTTTAATTTATTTATTTGGCTGCACTGGGTCTTAATTACAGCACTGAACTCTTAGTTGCAGGATGTGGGGTCTAGTTCCCTGACCAGGGATTGAACCTGGGCCCCCTGCGTTGGAAGCTCGGATTCTTAGCTCCTGAACCACCAAGGAAGTCCCCTGCCTTCATTCTTGATTCTCGTGTCCCCTGCGGGTTCGGAAGCTCTCTGGGAGCTGCCCCTTCCACACCAAGGATGCAAAGAGAGGCCCCCTCATTCAGGCTGGTTTGGCCTTGAGGGGGAGCTGTTGGAGGTGCTGGGGGAGGAGGCAATCCCAGGAGGCTACCCGGTGCCTGAGGGGACGTGAGTTAAGGACACACCAGAAATTTGCCGCCCACTCCCCCTCCTCACACACACACACACACACACACACACACACATCTCATAACACCACACCCTGGTCAAACAGCAATGGCTTCCACAGTAGTCACAGCAGGTCAGAGGTGGGCAAGCTTGCACTGCACTAGACAGGCAGGGAAACTGAGGCCCAGAAAGGAAAAAGTTGAGCCTAGTCACAGGAAGAAACGACCAGTAATGCACAAATAAGAGGCTCAGTTCAGGCTCCTCTTGTCCTGAGGCCGCCTGGAGGGCACATGGAGCCAGAAAGGTGAGGGACCCAGTGTCCAGTAAGGTGGATCCAAGTGGGGCCCCTGATCCCTGACCACAGTGTCCCTAGTTTAGGGCACTCCTGAGGATCGCCAAGGCTCCTAGTCCAGGGCTGATCTAGGAGGGAGGTGCCCCCACCCCTGCCTCTAAAGTCTTCCTAGGAAAACCCTCAACTAGGACTACCTCTGGTTGGTCAATGAGTTGCCCAGTTTCCCCATCAGACTTTGGTTCCTGGAGGTGGGGACCATGACCTCCCACAATGCCAAGCTCATTCTCAAAAAGTATTTACTCAACAAGCAATGGAGGCTACAAGAAGCCCAGCACCAACTCAGCCCTGGGAATCCAGGGAGAGTCCAAACAAGACCCCTGTTCTGCAGGAGACAGACCCATAAACAGATCATTGAGGTCACGGTATAAGTGTGAAGGTAGGAATACAGTCCAGGAGCACCGATAAGGGACACTTAAACCAGTGTCAGTTGGTGAGAGGAGTCCATGACAGCTTCCTAGAAGTGGTGATACCCCAGGCTGAGTCTTCACATTTGAACAGATGTTGCTGGTTGCTTGACCCAAGGGCCCCCTGGTCCTGCTTGACCTCCTTCTTTTGAAGCTGTCTCTATATTGGAAGGTAGATGCGCTAAACATTAACACTATTTGTGCCCAAGTCCCTTACAATTATAATAATGAAGTAATAACTAACACATACTGAATACTTGCTATGTGCCAGGCACTGTTCTATAGGCTTTACATGTATTACCTCACTTAATCCCCAAAACAATCCTAAGATATAGTCTATTAATATCATCCCCATTTCACAGATGAAAAAACTGAGGCTAGAGATGTTTCATGACTTCCCAAGGTGATTTAACCAGAAGGTGATGGAGCTGGGATCCAGACTTTGTTAATCTGGCTCCAGAGCCCATGCTCTGGATCACCAAGCTCTACTGCCCTGTGATGAACATGAATGTGGATGTGATACCTAGAGCTAAAGCAGCCATTTTGTGGCCAAGAGAATTACAGCGATATGAGTTCATACATCATCAAGCCGCAGATCTGATGCCAGCAACCATTTTCTGAATATCAAGTTTTGTGGGAAAAAAATAAATCTGCATTTGTTTTAAACACTGCAGTCAGGTTTTCCATAACTTGCAGCTCAGAACACACCTAACTGATACTCTTGGGGATATCATAAGGGGTCACTACTTTCCTGGCTAAGGGAAGGGTATGAGCAAAGTCATGGTGACTGCTCAGGAGGATCTCGAGGCAGCAATTTCTGCTAGAGCATAAGGCATGGAACATGGATAGGGCGACCAATAGTCCTGGTACCATCCAAGAGCTTCACATACTCGACCTCATTTATACAATAATCTTGACTACCTTGATAATTATCCCCCTTTACAGATGAGGTAACTGAGGCTCAGAGGGGGTTTAAAAACTCACCGAAGGCCACACAGTTAGTAATGGGGCACCAGGACTTAAATTCAGGTGGTCTGACTCCAGAGTCTGTGTGACTAACAACCATGTTATTCTGCCATTAATCCCCAACTCTCAAGGATCCTCTCACACAGATTCCTCTAAAGGCCATACCAGGGAGGGGTGGAGGCTGTGGGTGTGCTGACAATCCTGAGCAAAACTGGCAATTTTGAACTCAAATAGAAACCTGAGGAGAGAGTTATTGCTCACAGATGTTCACAAAGGCCTTCACCAGCTGTATCAGCTACTTCCAGCATAATTAATAGTGCTTGATAACAACCAACCACAAACTTTCAGTAGCATCCAAAGACAGGTATTTATTGCTCACACACTTGGGTTCAGCTGGGAGTCAGTTAGGTGGCTTATTTTGGCTAACTGCCGATTTTGGCTGGAAACACTCACATGTCTAGGGGTCAAGTCTGGTTTTGACTGGGGAAGCTCAGCTCCACAGGGCTCTCTCTCATCCTCCTCCCAGGAGGCCATTGCAAAATTGCAAGGCAAAGGGCAATGGATAAAGTGAGAGGTGAAGAATCAGAGCCATCCTGGAAGTCTCTCATACCCTCACACTATCTAAGACACAAATTAATAGCATGAAATACGGCAGAGCAGAAAGGAGGATATTTATCGGCTAACAAGCAGTGACAGCAGCTGAGTCACCTAACCTCTCTGAGACTCAGTTTCCCCATCTGTAAAATGGGCACATCTTCCACCTCCCTTTGGAAGCCAACAGAAGCTTGTGACAGGCGGTGTCATTACTACTACTGACCTCATACCTGGACCCCCAGTGGCACATCTCCCCTCTCCCTTTTATTCCTTAGGAGGGGGAGCTTTATTCCTAGCAGGCCCTGGTGGTCAGTCCCCTAAAACTCACTCATCAAGCACATATCTGCAAATGTTCACATGGTGATAGGCCAGGGGGCATGTAATGGCAGAGAATAAGCACAGAGCATCTTCCCAAAGCACCGATTTCCTTTGAAGATTGTGTGGGAAGAAAAAAAATGCACATTAAGATAAACCCAGCTGTGTGATGAAATAAGCTGCAAAATTCAGATCAAGCTTTCCAGGTGAAGAATGAAACTTCCCAGACATTTGCTGTTGTGACTGCCACATGCTAGACCCCAGATCATTAATCAGAACATCAGAGCCTGAAAAACAAATCTGTTTTGTAAATAAAGTTTTCCTGGAAAACAGCTATGCCTATTGGGCTGCTTTTTGCAATATAACAGCAGAATTGAATAGTTGTAACTGAGACCGTATGGCCAATAAGCCTAAAACATTTGCTGTCTGGTCATTTGTAGAAACAGGTTGCCAACCCCTGATCTCCTCAGATTCTTTGATGGTAAAGTTTGAATAATTCTGTGCTATTCTGATATCTGAGGTCAGCAGGTCTCAGGACTGAAGAGTGAACATTTTATTGCACATTGACAATTCTCAGTGTTCTAAGTGAATAAACCATTGTTTAACTCTAACAACAACCCTAAGAGCTGGATAAGATTTTTCTTGTTCTATTTCATAGGTGAAGAAACTGAGTTAGAGATGAAACTTGTTCTAGCTCAGGTCTTCTCAAATTTTAACAAACAGGAGAATCACCTAGGTATCTTGTTAAACTGCAGACGCTGGATCAGTAGGTGTGCATACATGAGTCTGCATTTCTAACCAGATCCTAAGCTATGCTGGTCCAAACCACTCTGTGAGCAGTCAGGATCCAAACCAGAGTCACTACCCAGAAGCACGGGGCTGCAAACCCAAGTCTCTAACCCCTGGGCACTGGATTTCTCAGAGGAACCCTTATAAGTGAGTCATAAATCTCATGAGAGTTCACATCTGCACCTCCATGGCCCCACTGAGACCTCAAGGACACAGCCCAGTTTAGAACTTCACAGATTGCCTGGTTGTCCATCAACATATAAATGGGGACTGAGCCCCAGTGGGAGGAAGTGGGCTATGAAACTCATCTATTCTCCCAGCCTCTATTCCCTCTCCAGAAACCTGGATTACTATTTTGGTGCTGTCCCTCCCCCATACTTCCATCTGGAGCCTGGTGCCCAGATCCAGGGGTAGGACTTGTCCTTCAGGTCCTAAACCTGTCCAATCCACACTTGCATCCCCTCTCCCACCACAACCATTGGTTCAGAGATGGTCATGTGACCTGAGGCAGGTCCAATCAGAGAGAGTTGCAGGACTTCTGTGGGAACAACCAGGAAGCTCTCGCTCATTCCCTGATGGGTTTGAAGATGAGTGATGTGAGGCTACAGTAGCAAAATGGAGGGGATGGTTTTGCTCTCTAGAATACGTTCAACAATGAGTAGAGACACTTCTGGTTGTCACAACTTGGAGGAGGAGGGAAGAGACTACTGGCATCTAGTGGGTGGGAACCAGGACTGCTGCTAAATATCCTTCAAGGCACAGGATTGTAGTTCACAGGATTCTGGGTCTCATAACAAAGAACCATCATCCAAAATGTCAATAGCGCCATAGTTGAGAAACCCTGGACCAGAGATTCTGTAACCCGCTTGTCCCCATAGGACAACCCGGAGCTCCTACAGGCCATGTAATGGAGCCTGAGAGTGGACTCTCACAGTGAAAAGCAGAGACAAAAGATAGAGATAACCTGAGTGCTGGGGACATCACCAGAGCCCTGGATCCAGCCGTGCCTGAAATGAGCCCTGCTCCTGGGCTTTTCCACCTCGTGTCCCAGTGAATGATTCTTTGGCTTAAGCCTATTAGATGATGATTTTTGTCACTTCCAAACCCTCCCATAAATGTGATGAAATAGGCTGGGCATATGTCCTTCTCTGTGTTTCATTCATAAATAGCCCCAAGCCAGAGGACCTGTGTGACTTGCCCAAGGTCACACAGCAAGCCCATGGCATGTGCCAAACAAACCAGTATTTGTTCAGTGACCTCCTACAGGAAAATCTTATTTTTATAGTAAAATAAACACAGATACATGGAACAGAATGGCATATTCACATTAATTCAAGATAAAATAGGAAACTTCAGAAATAGTTTGTTGTTGTAGTGACTGCTAGACTACAAACAAGAGCCCAAACTGTTAAAGAAGTTAGGGATGGAGTTGGGACTAGAACCCAGGTATTCTGACATCTAGTGCAATGGGATTCTACACCCCAGGCTCCCTCACCCTCCTCATGATTCTTGGCCAATTAAAATTTTTTCTCATCCATATGACAATCCTGTAATCCAGGCCGGGATTGTTATTTAGGAAACTCAGGCCCAATGACTTGTCTGTCCAAACTATAACACTCAGTTCTGACTCAATGAGGACTTGAACTCAGGTCTTAACAGTTCAAGTCAAGTCCACTCTCTGCTCTGCTTTTCTGGCTGGGCAAAAGGTAGAATCTGTGGTCACAGGGCAGGTCTGTCTCACCAGAGCCTGGCCTTCCTAGAACTGTGCTCTGACCATAAGCGAGGAGAATGAAGTTTTAAGGCAGAGCAAGAACGTCCATCAGGAGCCCTCACTCCTTTTTTCCACCCATGCACCCTGCTACCCATCAAACACAGGGGCTTATTGCAGTGCTAGGAGGACATTTGAAATGCCACCTTCAGCATCCTCAAGTAAAGGAGCTTGGAAATCAGACCAGCCTATGTTGGAATCCCCCTTGTGCCACTTTAGAAGCTACGTGCTCTTGAGCAAGTTCACTTTACCTCTCTGAACCTCAGCTTCTTCATTTGAAATATGGGACCTTTTGCTAGATTTCATAAGACTTAAGTTAGGTAAGACATGTGAGTGCATCTGATATGTGTGTTGGGTGAGTGTCAGCCTCCTTTTCTAAGAAGTTCCTGCTTTGACCTCATTTGGAAGTTACTGGAGAAGTACAAACTGCTGTGGTCCTAGGAGGAGATGATAAATACTCTTGAGCCATCTCAATAAAGCCCTCTGCAGCTGCCCATTCTGGGGCTGCCCAACCCCACCTGTTCAGGTCTAGTTTGTGCTTCTCCCATGTAAGCACATTTTTCAAATCCTCACCACATCATTGCAAAACAGACTGGGCACGCATTTCTCCCCTTGTTTCATAGACGGGCAGGCTCCAGGCCTTGAGACTTCTGTGGTTTATCCTAGGCCACCCAGCAAGCCAAGGTATGGCCTAGAACAGGCTTCCTCAACCTCGGTGCCACTGACAATTGAGGGGGAATCGTTCCTCGTTGTAACAGGCTGTCCTGTGCCTTTGTGGGATATTTAGCAACATCTCTAGACTCTACCTACTAGATGCCAACAGTACCCCACTCCCAGCCGTGACAACCAAAAATGTCTCTGGACATTGCCAAATGTCCCCTTGGTGGATAATACCAGCACCATTGAGAATCACTGGCCTAGAACTGTTTGTTCAGCATGTAACCTAATGTTTTCTTTGAAAACACAACTCCAAGGGCCAAAATTTTTCTTCTTCTCATAACATATAACTTAATCTGTTGAAAGCAGATAGAGCCCATATTTCAACATTCACATTTGCCATCTTTTTCCAAGTATTTCCAGGGTGTCAATTAGGGAAAATGGAAAAAGAATATTGGACACATGCCATTTTTCCATTGGGCTTTGAGAAAATCCCCATCTTGAATTTTCCTAGTATATCTCTGTCCGATAAGCCCACTCATAAAACCAGGGCCTTAGCCAGGGCCACACAGGACTCCTTACGGACACACCATGATCAGGGCCTTACTGCTGTCTACGTTGGTGGCTGGAGGTAAGCCCTATTGCCCAGAGGCACTTTTCCAGCCTCCTGGTGGAACTGGGGATGGGACCTCCCTGCACCCACGGGGCTCAATCGTGTGGTTGTTAAGAAAGTTGGAGTGAAATTTAAGAAAAGTGCAACAAAGTGTAGGACTCTACAACCTGTAAGGATCCTTCCAGAACAGGGATTCTCTATTTGGGGGTTGGGAATTCAGGAAGTGTGGGGTAAATTGTTTGGGCCACTGCCTCCTGGGTTTACAACCCTTCCTCTTTCTACAGCTCTCAGCTGTGGAGTCCCCACTTACCCACCACAACTGTCCAGAGTGGTTGGAGGTGAAGATGCAAGGCCCAACAGCTGGCCCTGGCAGGTGAGTCCCCTATACTCTACTTCTTGCCTCCCTGTCCTTACATACGTAACATCATAACATGTTATGATGTTAGATACATAACATCACCACAGGGTCTATTGCACTGGCAAAAATGAGGATTGGTGGAGACTCAAAGGGCAGATGGGGGAATTCAACAATAAAAAATACATTTCTGTGCCCTTGGTCCACTTTGGGGGTGGAAGGAGAGGGGCCTTCTCTAACGCGGATAAAGATCTGCCCTAGCCCACAACCCATCCACACAAATTCACAAATACATTCTTTCTGTTAGCCAATCAGATGCTTGCTTACAAATATACTGTTATCTGATGATCCATTCATCACTCTCTATGCAAATATTCCTTGCTTTCAGGAACCAATCAGTGCTATTTTATGCAAATTAACTCTTGACTACAGGCAAATCAGTATTACCAATAAAGTAAATGCCTTCTTACCTTGAAATAATTCTAACAATAAGGTGACTACAAATGCTGGGTGGGGCACAGGCACAAATTACTAGGACCTGTTAGTGGTAGGACTCATGAAAGAAATATGTGAGGCTTATACTGACATAAAAAAATATAGTAAAATCTCTCTTATCTGACATGATTGGGATTGAGTAATAGGCTCAGTGATAAAGAACACACCCACCAATGCAGGAGACCTGGGTTCAATCCCTGGGTCAAGAAGATGCTCCAGAGAAGGAAATGGCAACCCACTCCAGTATTCTTGCCTGGGAAATCCCATGGACAGAGGATCCTGGTGGGGCTACAGTCCATGGGGTTGCAAAGAGTCAGATATGAGTTAGCAACTAAACAATGAATCAAAAGATTGGTTATAGATAAATTATTAGAAATCACACATATCCTTTAAACATTTATTTTAATTGAAAACTTGTAAATACACAGTTAGTCACCAATCTATCTTATATAAATCATCCCTACAATATATCATCTGTAATTCCATTTCTTTAAAGTAGAGTAACTGACTATGAGATACTCAAGAAGCAATCTGACAGTCCTTCCAGATTGTGATGACCTTTTTTTCTCCATTTTTCAGTTTTTTCATCCATGCCTAATTCACAGCAATTTTTTAAAAGGCATGGTTATCTGGTCTCTTCCAAGCACTTACGTTAGTTTCCATGTAAACCACAACCATCTTTTAGAACTCATATTTCATTGGTTACATATTTAATTAATACACATAATTACAATATGAGTACAACTGGCATATGCAGGTTTGGGAGCAGAAGGGTTGAGTGGGGTGAGTTTACAATGTAAGTGAGTGCTCAGAGTGCCCCATGCAGCCATCAGTAGGTTTCATGGAGGGAATGCAACATTCATTCATCTTCCTTTCAATTAGGAGAGCTTCAGTCATAGATAGTGACAGACAATTCATAATTTATGTATTGGATTGGCCACAAAATTCATTCAGATTTTTCTATAAGATGTTACCAAAAGAAAACCCAAACGAATTTTTTAGCCAACCCAATACTTAGCTCTGTGTACTTTTGCCAGTTCTTCTACTTTTCTCACACTCCCACAATATATTTTTTTCTGGAAAGTTAGAAGAGGGGCCCTGGGGCCCTATACCTCCCCCTTAAGTAGAGGCCACCCTTGTGCTGAGAATCAGTCAATGCTGCCTACCAAAATATCTCCTCACCCTCTGGACCATTTGCTCACCTCTGTACCACTTGCTGATACAAAGGTATCCTTGCCTTGGGAACCAATTGATGCTAGTCTTAGAAGGGTCTCACTACACTTCCTGCTTCTGCTTCCCTAGGAGATTTTTTTAATCAGGATGGGTGGGCAGGTCAAGCAGGGTGGGGACCAGGGTGAGGCAAACGAGGCACTCACTTTAGGGGCAAAAGTTAAGGAAGTGCCACAAAACTCAGTAACCAAAATGAATTTTTAATGCAATGTTTTTTAAAAATCAAACTTTATCATAATGAAAAAAATATCAAAAATTTAAACAAATATAATTTGCTCTGCATTGGCTGAGAGGTCTCTTCTGTTCCACACTCATCTCAAGATTATGATTCTAGGTCACAATCCACTAGACACTGGAAAATAGAGCGCTAGATGATTTAAAATTAAAGTAGGGTGTGTAGGACTTCACTGGTGGCCCAGTGTTTAAAACTCCTCATCTCCACTGTAGGGGGCGTGCATTCTATCTCTGGTGAGGGAACGAAGATCCCACATGCTGCAGGGCATAGCCAAAAAAAAGAAAAAGATAATAATAAAGTAGGATGTGTAAAGATGTGTAAAGTTCCACATAGATTCTGGAGTCAGACTATTCATGCTATGCCACATACTAGCTGTACAAGCACAGCAACTCAATTTACCTTTCTCAGTGAGTAATATGAAAAATATATGGCACCGCTCATGATGTGGACCATGTTGTACAAGTTTCTATTCACTGCCTTAGTTTATTCATCTGTAAAGTGGGGATAATAATAGTGCTTCATGAGATCACTGTGACTGTGATGTGAGCTTACTTACACTCTGAGCTCAGAACAGTGCCTGGTATATGGTAAATGTTCAAATTATTAGACATTTGAAGTGTTAGCTATTATGATTATTAATCATCCCAGGAGCCCCAGACAAGCATTATAATCCCCATTTCCGAGACAAGGTAACTGGGGCTCAGAAAAAGTATATAATTGCCCTGAGTGACCCAGCGAGCCTGGGGGAAAGTACAGAGTCAAATTTGGCTTAACCTTTGCTCTTGTGGCCACACTTTGCTGCCCACAAATTATATGTTTACACATTACTTCAAATTTTCACATTGGTAGGATGATTTCAGCCTATTTGGAGATTTTGGGGTGGGGCATCCTTTTAGGTATCTTTGTAATTTTGTCTAGTTTTAAGCACTGTTTTTAAAAAGTCAGTTAATCTAAGTCCCCTTAATGTGAGGCAAACAAGAAGATGTCATGGGGATAATCAGAAATGATATTTGGAGAAAAGCAGCATCACTCCTGCTTTCCCTCCACAGGAACCGTGGTCAGAGCAGGCCATGCTCTGCTGTCACCTCCCTCCTTTCTACTTGGCCTTGGCAGGGACTTCAAGGGGAAGGAGCTGGGACAGCTTCCACAGAGACCCAAATGGTGCCAAATGCAACCCCCTTCAAGTTCCAGTCCACACCTATCAAATCTAAGTGGAAACAAGTTTTTCTTTAAAAAAAAAAAAGGTTGAGGAGTCATCAGGGGTAAAGTACACTTAAGTATTTTCATATTCCTATGAGTGGATTTAGTCTTCAAGGAAAAACTGAAGAGCAATAGGCAACAAGTTCGGCAAAAGAGACCAGACACTTGCCCTGCTGAGTCCATTTTCATTCATTCACTCACTTTCTGATTAACTCACTTGTTCAATTTATTAAGGACCCACTATGAGACAGGAACTGTTCTAGGCACCTGGAATACAGCAGTGGAAAGAAAATTCACAGAGCTTATATTAAAGTGGGAGAATGAGGCTATCAGCCATTGAATGCGCAAATTCATAACATCAGGTGATGATAGACACTATGATGAAGAATAAAACAGGACAAGAGGAAAGAGCTGTGTGCGTCCATATGTGTGCATGGGTGTGTAAGGATATGCATGTACACTTGTGTGGACATGAGTGTGCATACCCTTAGATGAGGTGGTCACAGAGAACCTCACAGGGAAGGTAACCTTGAACACAGACCTGCAGGAAGTGAAGGAGAAAGCTATGCTAATACTTTAGAGAAGAATAGTTCAGGCAGAAGGAATAGCAAACGCAAAGGCTCTGAGGCAGAAATGGGCTTGTTATGTTTCCAGAGCCTCGCAGAGGTCAGTGTGACTGGAGCAGAAAGGGGAGTGAGAGCCTGAAGGTGAGGGTGGTCATGTAGAACCTTGTAGGGCATTGTACAGTTTGGGGTCTACATCGTATGAGAGCGGAAGCCACTGGCAGGTCAGAGCAGAGGAGAAGCATAATTAAGCTCACATTTTAAAAGGATCATTCTGCCCACTGTGTTGAGAAATGGGGTGAGGAAGGGGCCAGACTGAGATCAGGGACAAACATAGGAAGCTGCAATAATAATCCAGGTGAGATGTGAAGATGATGAGGACCAGCAATTGAGGTGGTAGGAGGGAGGCGTTCTGTCCACATATTCTGGAAGTAGAGCTGGTGGGATTTGCTGGTGGGTTCAAATGAGGCATATGAGAGAAAGAGAAGCGTCAAAGTCACTGCCAAGAGTTTTGGCCTGAACAGCAGGTACAGCTGGTTTGCCATTTACCAAGACAAGAAAATTTAAGGAAAGCACGGATTCGCGGAGTGGGCAGAAGGGATAAAAATTTTGCTTTACACATATTAAATTGGAGGAATATGTCCTGAAGAAATAGCTCCCAAGAAAGGAAAAATCCCAACAAGTCGAGCTACAGAAAGATGCTCAAAACAATTACTTCTTGGACTTCGCTAGCAGTCCAGTGGTTAAGACTCCCCACTTCCAATGCAAGGGGCGTGGCTTCCATCCCTGGTTGGGGAACAAAGATCCTACATGCCTTGCAGCACAGCCAAAAAAAAATTTTTTAACTAATTACTTCTTAATAGAGTTTTTATTTACATTTTTGACATTTTGTGCATCATAGATTTTTTGTGTGTTAATTTTCTAAAGATTATTACAATGTTATGTAGCTGGATTAGCATTTCTTCGTGCCCCCTTAGATTTTGCACCTGAGGCGAGTGTCTTGCTTGCTCAACTTCCCGTGGCCCCACTCCCGGGGCTGGGATGCTGCAGAGCAGAGGGTCCAGCCCTTTCAGCTATGGGATCACCTGTGCCTCTTCCCAGGTCTCCCTGCAGTACAGCTCCAGTGGCCAGTGGCGTCACACCTGCGGAGGGTCTCTGATAGAACAAAATTGGGTCCTGACAGCAGCCCACTGCATCAGGTAATTGCTATTCCCCCGTCTCCCCGCCCGCTCACCCTACTAGCCAGCACTCATCTCTCAGTTAGAGCCCAGATGGCCGAAACCACCCCATACAAAGGAGCATCGCTCATAACCACTTCCTTGGCCAAGAAATACACTCTCTTCGATCTACAGTTCAGTCTGTTGGTCAGGTGATAGACCCATATATGTATATGGATTGACCGTCCTGTGCAGGGCACTGAGGGGGACTATGGGGAGGGAGAGGCCCATTTTCTGCCCTTTTGGGGCAAACTAGATACGGCCTCTGGATCTGGAACTGGGTTCACTTGAGCTACTTGAATGACTTCTTCATCTCAATACCATCACCCGCAAAAAAGCAGATAGCGGTGTTTGCAGTAGTTGTAGTTGGGACGCTCAGTCGTGTCTGATTCTTTGCGACCCCATGGACTATAGCCTGCCAGGCTCCTCTTTCCATGGGATTTTCTAGGCACGAATACTGGAGTGGGTTACCATTTCCTTCTCCAGGGGATCTTCCCGACCAGGAATCGAATCCGTGTCTCCTGCATTGGCAGGCAGATTCTTTACCACTAAGCCACTGGGGAAGCATCCATGGGTATTCAGTGTGGATTCAACGAGATGATGCATTAAACGGGCCAGCACAGAGTAAGCGCTCAATAAAAGTGAAACTAGCACCATTATAAAGGCCCACGGGGAAAGGAAAGGCTCTGGGACATCCATTGTTCACCTGTCCTCTTCCTTCCCTCCAGCCTCTGCTTAGCTTACACAGGCTGGCGCTCACTGGAGTTTCCACTGGGCCAGTGGGACACTCTCGTTGTCAGGGGTGGCCCCTTCTCTCTACCTTATTCACAAGTTCTATGAGGTGGTGGGGGAAATCACAGAGGTCTGGGATTCAGCAGTCCTGTTTCTAGCTCCGAGTTGTCACTAACGAGCTGGAGAGTAAGACTTTGGACCAGTTAGTCCTTCCTAAGCCTCAGGCTAGCTTCCTAGGTGGTTCAAGGGTGAAGAATCCGCCTGCCAAAGCAGGAGACGCAGGTTTGATTCTTGAGTCAAGAAGATCCCCTGGGGAAGGAAATGGCAACCTACTGCAATATTCTTGCCTGGAGAATCCCGTGGACAGAGGAACCTGGCGGGCTACAGTCCATGGGGTCACAAAGAGTCAGACACAACTGAGCGACTGAGCACGCACCCTCGGGTGCAAGCCGCAGGGTTCCCCATTTAAAAACAGGAAATGAGGAGTTAAACTAAAAAAAATGGCCTTGGGAACTTCCCTAGTGGTCCAGTAGTTAAGACCCCGTGCTTCACTGCAGGGGGCACAGGTTCCATCCCTGGTTAGGAAGTTCTGCATGCCATATAGTTGTGGCCAAAAAAATAATAAAATTTAAAAAGTAAAATAAAAAAAATGCCCTTTAAGTTAAATGACTGCGGTTATCTGTATCCATCTCACTTCCCCTATAGTAATATAGAGCTTATATTATTATAACTTTTATTTTATATTATAGTTTACAGTTGGTATAAGGTAGTTGTAATTACTGTTTTGTTGTAGTTATTATGTTACGTCGTAACTAACCGATTGCCCCAAGGAAAGAAAAATTCCCAGTGCCAACTAGTGGCTCTTGGAGCAGGAGCTGGCTCAGGTCGCCCAGCACTGTCCAGAGCTTGGTCTCTAACCGGTACATTCATTGGGGTGTCCCAGCCCATAGGGCTCAGAGAGAGGAAAGGACAGCCCAGAGCTCACCTTCCCTGCCCGGCCCCCTCTCCCCCAGCTCCTCCAGGACCTACCGAGTGGTGGTGGGCCGGCAGAGTCTCTCCACCGTTGAGTCTGGCTCACTGACCATCGCAGTCTCCAAGTCCGTGATACACGAGAAGTGGAACTCCAACCAGCTCGCCCAAGGGTGCGTTCTGTCTGGGTGCACTTTGGGGGGTGGGTTGGCAGGGACACAGACTGGGGGTGGGCGATCTCACAGAAAGCAGTGGGTGCTGTCCCATCCTTTGCTCCTTCTGTAGGGAGGGGGGAGAGGTTCTCAGCCCCAAAGAGGCCTGCACTGGCATGTGACTGGGGTGGCAGGGGGAACCTAGATCTCCTGCCAGTTAAGTCTACAGCGTTCCAGTCCACCCAGGCACTCACTGACCGTGGATTTATTCTGTGCCAAACCCTGAGGACACAGAGATGGGTCTACAGGCCCCACAACTGGGAGTGGAGTCCATGAGCAGAGTGGGACATGGTCCTTCCTGCCTTCCTCCACCCTGTACCTCCTCCCAGCAAGATCTTTTAAAAACAAAGACTCCCTGATACCCTGCAAAGCAGCCTCGGTAACAGACACAGGAAGCTAGCCAAGGGTTCAGAGCTCTGCAAAACCCTAGTGATGGTTCCCCGACCAGCAGGGAAACTCTACTTCCCAACTCCTTGGACAAACACATGCCACCCCATGCTCACCCTGAGCCTTTGGTGACCATCCCCCCACCCATGTTCCACACACCACACAGGGTGCTGGACGCACAGAGATGCACAGGTCACTGCAGCAGCTCTCAGGGAGCCCATGGCCGGAAGTGTGGCTGTGAGGCAGTGCGGGGGTTGGTTAAGGAGCCTGCTGGCTTAGATATGAATAACGACCATGTGGCATTGTTGGCATCTCCTTACCAGGGACAGAAAGTCATCTTCCCTTTTCCTGCTTCCCCATCAGAAGCAGGAAGTATCCATCATCCTCTTCCATCCCAAGAGCACGTCTGCAGTTCCAGAAGGGCCTTTAGAAAGAAGTACCCCAGCCATCTCTTCAAATTTGCATAATTTAACCACACACAGGCCTCTTCTGCAGCCCAAGATGCCACTCTTGAATGGCTGCCCAGAGAGCTCACTCACCAAATCTTCTGATGACTCTGCATCACAGCCCAGGAGAGAGCAGAGGATGCCATGTGGCCATAACTCTCTGTGCTCTTTCATCTGGGCAGCCTGCTGTGGTCCAGCACTGACGATGGCTCACAAAGGATGCAAGGAGTCCATGAGCCATTAGTCTCTGCCCCCAAAGGGACTAGTCAACTAGATGAAACACACACCGACAAGACATTGGAAAGCCATAAAACGACATGGAATGTGTCCAGAGAAGCTTTAAGAGATGGGAAGGAGATGGCTGGGCAGAGAGTGGAGAGAGATTTTTAGCTACATATGGCCTCTCCATGTGGCCTTGGCTTCTTCATGGCACAGAGCTTAGGATCTAAGAAAAGAAGTCTTGAAAGATCATACAGAAGTTTCATCTCTTGTCATGACTTAGTCTCAGAAGTCAAATGGTGTCACTTCCTAAACATCACAGGCCCCCCATCCCCAACCAGGGGGAAGAAACTGAGACCCCCAACTCTCAATGGACAAAGTGTCAACATCACATTGCAACAAGCACCAATAGGTGGGAAATCTCATTGCAGCCATCGTGGAAAATGTGATTGGCCAATCGCTAAAGGTTTCCTAGACAAGGACGTGAAACTCAGGGATAAATCTGACAGCAGAGCTCAAGGTGGAAGAGAGAGTGAAGAATAAAGGCAAAAAGTCCTTTTGGTCTGAACATCTGCTATTTTCTAAACCAAACACAGGAAGTACAAGGCCAGCATGACATCACCAAGCAATCATGGATTTATTCCCTTGCTGATCCTGGAAAGAATCTCAGAGTCCTTGTCAACACAGTCTGCCAGGCAACCACAACTAATCCATCAGAGTGGACTTTGCAAGACAGACCTACTTGCCCTCTCTGTTTTAAACAGTCCCCTGAAAGGCCTTTAGGAATTTAGGGCTTCAAGCTCCACCAGGGACAAAATACAGTCCTGGAGGGACTTCTCCAGTGGCCCAGTGGTGAAGACTCTGCCTTTCACTGCAGGGGGCATGGGTTCAATCCCTGGCAGGGGGAACTAAGATTCCACACGCTGCTGAATGTGGCCAAAATTTTCTTTTTAAATGCAATCTTGGGGTTTAACCATAACTGCTCCCGATCCCTCGGAACCCCAGTGGCAGGAAGATTCAGCATCAGTCCAGCCAGGGACGGGGTTCAGTGATCCAAGCTGGGGCTAGAATAAGAAATATATCCGGGACAGAACCAGTCAACCCTCTGGTTATGCTCTGCTTCTTTTCCAACCCAGGAACGACATTGCCCTGCTCAAACTGGCCAGCTCTGTCCCCCTGACTGACAAGATCCAGCTGGGCTGCCTGCCGCCTGCCGGCACCATCCTGCCCAACAACTACGTCTGCTATGTCACGGGCTGGGGAAGACTGCAGAGTAAGTGGGTGCTGGGAGCCCCATGGCTCCCAAGGGAGGTGGGCGATGTCACCCCGGTTCAGTCAGGGGTTTTCTCTGCACTCATTATCCAAGGAGTCTGGAAGAAGTGCCTGCTGCCTTGGAGAAGAACGATAGTGTAGACAGACAAGGCCTTCCCAGGTGGCTCAGTGGGTCAAGAATCCACCTGCAATGCAGGAGACGAGATGCAGGAGACAAGCGTTCATCTCCAGGGTTGCGAAGATGCCCTGGAGGAGGACACGGCAAGCCACTCCAGTACTCTTGCCAGAGAGGCCTATGGACAGAGAAGCCTGGTGGGCTATAGGCCATAGGGTCGCATAGAGTTGGACACAACTAAAGTGACTGAGCCCGCACACATGCATGCACATAGACAGACAAGAATTCAGAATGCCTGGGTTCAAATCCCAGTTCCTCCACTTATTTGCTGTGTGGCCACCTGCAGATTGCTTAGCCTTTCCACACTGAAGTTTTCTCATCTGTAAAATGGGGATAATAACAGGCTCTGTATCACAAGGTTGTCGATAATCCATTGGAAGCACTTAGCCCAGTGGCTGGCACCTGGTGCTCTGTGTTAGTTGTTGTCACTGTCACCATGACTACATGACATCTGGCACAGAAGTCCCTCCTATGGCCCAAAGCCAGGGCCTAAAATAGCATTCACTCCATGACCTCAGGATTCTACAGCTCCACAAAGGTCCCTGGGGTCCTCATCAGAGTCTCCCCTTCCCATCTCAAACCTCACTCGTCATGTGCCGCCTTACCATGCCACTCAGACTCTGATTACGTGTGGGTCTCCCTTTGACATAAGCCCTAAGGGTCAGAAATCCAATGACAGTAAGTCACCAAGAAGGAGCAGAGGACCTGCCCTCCCCTTGGGAAATCACCAGAGGTTTGGAAAATTCCAGGAAGGCCCATGCAAATAAGTGACTATTTTTTCTTATAATGACAAACCTATACGTGACATTTTTTTTACAGAGGTACGTCGACACACATACACTCAAATTGATATCACTCTCTTGCCTGGCTTATCTGCAAAAATAGGACCCACGGACACTTAGCAGAAGTGAGAAGTGGAGATGTATCTCTTACTTATTGAAATACAAATTCAGCCACTGGTTCATTTATCAGAAAACACCCAGGCAGAATGTATTTCACTGAAGGCAGCAAGAACCAGGGAAGGGTCCAAGTGCTTGACTTTATTCCCAGCTATGTTGGCCACTAGCTGTGTAACCTCAGCTCGTTGGCTTAGCTGGAGTCAGGTGTTCACCCCTGCACCAATCAGCAGTGGCCAATCAACTGTGAGGATACAGTGTAGGCAAATTGGCTGCTTCCATGGCAACCCTATGGCTGGAAGGAAGGAAAAGGGACCAGAGAAAAAGGGGCTGGGCAGAAATTTCAGTAGGCATCCCCTACTTGCTTTTTCCCTTTGTCCCTGTAACACCTTCTCTCTTGTCTCATGCAGGCAATGGAGCTCTTCCTGACATCCTGCAGCAGGGCAAGCTGCTCGTTGTGGACTATGCCACATGCTCCCAACCTAGTTGGTGGGGCAGCACTGTGAAGACCAATATGATCTGTGCTGGGGGAGACGGCGTGACCTCCAGCTGCAATGTGAGTCCAGGAAGTCACCCCCCGCCAACAAAATGGAGCTGAAGGTGGGGAGAGTCTTTCGGGGTCCTAGACTCTATCCTCACACCTGCTGGCAAAAGTGCTAGGAAGCAGCTTCACATGTTTGAGACCCTGACCTTTGTCCTTGCAGTCTCCAGAAAAGATGTTTTGAGATTCTCCTTGTAATAGTGTCTACCCTTTCACTGCTGGAAAGTCCTGCCTTGAGTCCCATTGAGGGCTCTCATTACTGTCATCACTCTTATTCTTTCCTCTGTGTAGAAAGAGAGACAAGGGGACCTATTTGTTGAGTCAAGACCTTTCTGAGATGATTTCAAGTTTATCTGTTGAATTAACCCCATTCGTGATGGTCGCTTCAGGGTAGCTACCACACAGCCTTTCTAGACACACCATCTTAACCAATAGACTTGCTATGTGGTGGACTTTGCATCATGAGCACAGAGCAGGAAGGAGCCTCATGTGTCCTTCAGATCACACTGGAGACCTCCACTTTCTGCCCATGCAGACCAGCTCCCAGGAAACTCCCCCAGTGGGAGGAAACTCCCAGTGGTGGTGGAGCGCATGAATTTCTAACTCAGGGACACATCTCAGCTCCTTCACTTACTGCCTGAACAACCTCAGACTGAGGGGTTTTGCTTTTTCTCTTTGGTGAAATGGTGTGTGTGTTAGTCGCTCAGTTGTGTCCAATTCTCTGTGACCAAGTGGACTATAGCCCTCCAGGCTCCTCTGTCCATGGGATTCTCCAGGCAAGAGTACTGGGATGGGTTGCCATTCCCTTCTCCAGGGGATCTTCCTGACCCAGGGATCGAACCCAGGTGTCCTCCATTGCAGGCAGATTCTTTACCATCTGAGCCACCAGGTAGCAATACTTACCTTGTAGATTTTTGTGAAGATGAAATGGAATAAGGGCTATAAAGTGCTCAGCACCATTCCAGGCACCCAGAAAGAGCAAGGGCTAGTTATGGTGCCATCTTGAGCTGTGACTGCAAGGGCTGGCCTCGGGGAACTTGGCGACCCACATGGAACAATATAAATACACTGCCAGTGTGTAAAACAAGGGCTCTGAAGAGCAGCCCCTGCCCCGCCCACCCCCCTGCCCAAGCCCCCAGGCCCCTCCTGACACAACTCTGCTCTTTCCCAGGGGGACTCCGGCGGGCCACTGAACTGCCAGGCGGCTAACGGCCAGTGGCAGGTGCACGGCATAGTCAGCTTCGGGTCCTCCCTCGGCTGCAACTACTACCGCAAGCCCTCCGTCTTCACCCGGGTCTCCAACTACAATGACTGGATCAGTTCGGTAAGAACAGGACACGCCGTGAGCCCCAGGGCCCTGCCCGGCCCCGGCCCAATGAGGGCCATGCCCACCTATGTTCTAAGAATCCCCTCCCTCCTCCTGAGAGCTAGAAAGTGCAGGCTTGGGCAGTCTCCACAGGGCTCCCCATGGGCCTTGACAGTTTCTGTGTAAGTTGAGTGAAAGGCACATAGAGGACAGCTTTGTCCAAAGAGGTTGAAAATAAAGGTTACTCCTCCAGCACTAAGAGCAGTTTTCCTAGGATTCATGGAGTATTTTACTTTTCTTTATCTATGTGTAAGCCCAGACCCTACTGCCCAATGCTACATTTATCCGCAAAGCCCCAAACCCAATCATTTGAGTCCCCCACAGCCTTAATTGTTGGAAACTAGTCCTTCTAAAGGGGTTCCCCTATATTTTTAGCAGTTAAAGAGCAGTGTTAAACCTTAATGACCCCGATTAAGTGACACATAAGCATTAGTTACCTCCACCGTTAACTGTACATTTAATTTTATGTAGAACCTCTGATGTAAAATATCATTGCAACTTTCTTAGATAATTACAGGAGAGGTAAGAGATTTCCAGAGGCAAAAAGACTTCTTCTTGAATTCAGGAAAAGAGAACCAAACCGTTTTTTAAAAAAGCTGAATCACATGTTCTGGGGTTACATGTGTGCTGTGCTGTGCTGTGCTTAGTCGCTCAGTCGTGTCTGACTCTTTGCGACCCTATGGACTGTCGCCCACCAGGCTCCTCTGTCCATGGGGATTCTCCAGGCAAGAATACTGTGTGGGTTTCCATGCCCTCCTCCATCGGATCTTCCCAACCCAGGGACCGAACACAGATCTCCTGCATTGTAGGCAGATTCTTTACCATCTGAGCCACCGGGGAAGCCTTGGTTATATATTCAAAAAGCCGTATCTATGTTAATGGGGAAAGATCTATTATAGGTTATTTTATAGCCCAAAGTAAAAAGACTAATATATGTTATTTTATTAGCTGGTAGATAAAATTTTTCTAAATGTAATCAATGCTTGTTTATAGTGGTAGAATTTTTCATTAAAATCAAACAAGTTTAAAAAGTAACAAAAATAAACCAAAGGGTCCCCCAGATATTCTGTAGGGTGGCCAATCATCTCAGTTCACCCTGGACTGGGAGGTTTCCTGGGATGCAGGACTTTGTGTTTCAGACCAAGACAGTCCAGGTAAACGGAGCTGAGTTGGTCCCACTACAACTCCGACTGTGTCCTGTGAGCTCAAAATCAGTTCTTCACAAACTTCCAAACCAGCTCAATTCCTGTTTTTTTTAAAACAATGGATAAACATTCATTTATAATGGAAACCAGAAAAAAATTGTATTTAAAAAAAAACAAAAACAAAACAAGCACCAATCTTGGGAGCAGCCATGGATATAATCAACGGTAGGTGGAAACAGCCAGAACATGGAGGGATGTCACAAGAAGGGCAGGCCTGGGGGGTACCTGGGGGGCGGATTAAGGTGTCGTGTCTGATGATGGATGTTTGGGAGAGGAGGGGAAGAGGAGGACACTGTGCTGATTGGGGTCACGTTTACTTTTTTCCTTTCTTGTTTGCGCTGGTCTTCCTTGCTGTGTGCAGGCTTCCTCTAGTTGCAGTGAGCCGGGGCTACTCTCCAGTTGTGACGTGAGGGTTTCTCGTTGCAATGGCTTCTCTTGTTGCAGAGCACGGGCTTCCGTAGATGCAGCACATGGGTGTAGTCGCCTCTCGGCATGTGAAATCTTCCTGGACCAGGGATCGAACCCATGTCCCCTTGCATTGGCAGGGGGACACTTTTTAACCCACCCCCCAGCACTGCCACCACCTCAGTTTGCTCTTCTGTAAAATGGGACTTGAACTAGATCAAGACTCACTCACTCTTTTAGGAGCCAGAACAAGTGGGAGTTGTAGTGTCAGAGCTCTCAAAGACAGGAAAGTTGGCATCTGATTTCATTATTTTAAGTTGAATTTACAGAGAGCTGTTTAATGAAACCAAACCAACACTCTATTATAAAATCAGATATGACACCACAGCCGTGAGCATGTGGTCCCAGGAGGAAGACAGCACTGTCAAATGGGCAGTGTCAAAACAAGCAGGTGGCCGTCTCCAAGTTTTCCCATTAATACTTGCCGGCTTCTTGCTCATTTGTCTGTCTGTTGGCGTTCCTTTTGCCAACAAGTGGTTATAGGCACCAGAGGTTCCAGAAAAGTTTGTTAGAGAAAATGTAAAATCAAGAAGAGAGTGGCCATTAATTTACAAGATTTTTTTCAGTCAACGGGGGAAAAGCTATGATCTCATCCTGGCAGAGGAAAACCCAAGTCCGACTTTGGAGGTGCCACCAGCATTTCAAAGGAGCCTGGCCCAGGACGGATTAGATGGGAGGATAAGTAGGGTGTTTTCCAGCCAAATCTGAGGATGCTCTCCAGCCCCAGCTGCTGTGTGAGTCACCAGGCAGCTGGCCCTGGCAGCACCTTACCAGGAGCAATTGTCCTGTCTTCTGGTCCCAATATCAGCTGTTCCCAGCCACAGACACACGCACAACAGAGCAGGCCTCAGCTGAAAGCCTGCTGTCAGAGGGAATCAACAAGGCTTGCGAGGCAGCTGGGCAGGGGTCCTGCGTTCCCGGAACAGCAGTCAGGGTAGGCACTTGTGCCCGTGACAGATTCCAGGAGCAGCAGAGCCAAGCTGCCAGCTGTCCTCTGGGGGAGGCCACCCCGGCAACTGCAGAGGGGCCAGTGGAACCTTGCGGTGGTCCCAGCCCGGGGGGCACACTGTATGCAGCCTGGAGTTCCAAATCCAGACAGGTGACAAACCAAGGTCAGGAGTTGCAAAGTTGACAGGAGACAGGTGGCCGGGGGCGTTCATCCTTTCAATAGATATCAAATGAATCATCAGTATTCACCAGCTTTATTTTTATTTCAGAAGGTAATACATACTCTTGGTAAAAAATATGAAAAGAATATAGGAGTGTATCAAGTCAAAAAGTAGACACCCCTCACTTGTATGACACCTGCAATCCCACCATCCACACAACACTTGGTGTGTGGTCTTCTTGATTTACTTAGGTTCATCTATAAAACATTTATATATGTACATATAAACACGCTGTCTTCTAATCAAAAATAGGATTTTACTTCTCATACTGTTCTGCAACTTGGTTTTTTCACTTAACACTGTATCACACTGTACATGTGAGCCCATATATATCTATTCATTCTAAGTAAGATTCCATAGTATGAATATAATGAATGAAGCTTTCATCTCTTTTCCTATTTTCCCCTCTCACATGGCTGCAATGAACATCCATGGACATACATCCTTGCACTGGTCAGTCTCTACGCTACACAGATCCTGCAGCATCAAAGGATCATGGAGCTGGCACATTAGAATGTTTAATAGATGCCAAATAGCTTCTGAAAACGGGTTATGGCCCCTTCCGTAGTGCACAACAGTGCCTGGCAAACAGCAGCAATTGTTAACCATTTCGGGTCTCTCAAATCTTTTGAGAAGCAAATCACATCTACAAACATGCCCATGAGTTCCCAGCCCTACTCCACCTCCACCCTGAAGCCCAAACTGAACTGCTGGCTAAGTCTCCTTTTTTACAGGAAATCCATTTAAAGCTGTGATGACATCTTTTCTCCCAAGCATCATTAGAGCTCCTGGGGAGAGCTGCTTCAACTCCGGCTGCCTGATTCACACAGGCAGTGCAGAGTGGGGAGGGAGAAAGCTGGGAATCTGCACACAAGGCTCTGCTCTATTGAGTTAATCTGATTATTTTCTTGTGTGTCCTGCAGGTGATTGAAAATAACTAACCACCAGAAGTCCCTGGGACTGTTTCAGGCTTGGAAAGGTCACAGGAGAAAAATAACAATAAAGTGACTACTTGAATCACATCTTGATGAGAGTCTTATTAGCAAACCGTACTCATGTCTAGGGCCCTGAAAGCAAGAAACAGGCTCGGGGTCTTTAAGCTGAGCTTACAGGCTCAGCAAGTGGGTGGGGGATGGGGGGTACAAGGGTCCTGAAGCCAGGAAGACACAGGCTGGACTCAAGAAGGCCCAAGTCTGGCCGTGTCTCTCCACTGGTTAACTGTGTTCCGTGGACAAGTGACTTAACCTCCCCTAACACACGGCTCCCACCCCAGTCACTTCTTGGGATGGGGGTAGGGGGTTCAAAAGAAATAAGAGCTGGGGAAATATTTCCCAAATATTTCCCCAAAAGCCACAGTCTCCTTTATATAAGAAACAATAAAAAGTTAGAGCAAAATAAGGGGGAAATGGGTGAAAGAGAGTCCATATTCACCTTTTTATTTTTTTAAAGAACACTGCAATATAAAAAAACTTGATAATTTTTAAAATTTCATTTAGGATTTATGGATTCTAGCTCTTCAGATTCTGGTAGCCCTAAACTGATCTAAGAGAGATGCTAGTTTGTTTGTAGCCAAAATTTCCTAAAGATCAGTGGTTCTCCAGTAGGGGTCTATGAGGAAGATTTGGCAATGTCTGAAGACACGTTTGGTTGTCAAGACTCAAGAGAGGAGGGTGGAGGCCAGGCTGCTCAACATCCCACAGTGCACAGGATGGCCCCACAACAAAGGATTCTCTGGCCCCAGTGTCAGCTGTGCCGAAGCTGAGAAGCCCTGATGTAGAGAAAACACAGGGGTCACAGGCCACAGCCACCAGCCATGAATGGGTCACGGGCAAAAACTCCATGATGTCCACGGCATTCTGCTCCTCCTCCTCCACCGCTGGTCATCTGGCTCCAACTTGGAAGCTACTAGGACTGTCTGCCATCCGTGGGGAAAGAGCAGACCCTCTACAGGCTACAGAATCCTCTGATGGATATCGGCCACAGTTGTAGGAAAGTCCAGGCCTTAGCCACAGCCAGAGCTGGAGCAGGAAGGTTTCAGGGTGAATGGTAAGGCAGGGTGAGGGGTCCTGAGCTCATTATGTTTTAAAGAAAAGTTTTTTCCGGAGGAAATTAAAACAGCCCGGCATCTGTTTGTAAATTCCTTTCACTGAAACAGCATTAGCGACCTGTGAAAACACAACCACAGGGAGGCCTGTGAGTCAGAACTTTAAAAACAACTCTAGGGACTTCCCTGGTGGCCCAGGAGTTAAGACTTCGCCTTCCACTGCAGGGGATGCAGGTTCGATCCCTGGTCAGGGAGCTAGGATCCCACAAGGCTTGTGGCCAAAAAACCAAAGCAGAAAACAGAAGCAATGTTGTAACAAATTCAATAAATACTTTAAATATGGTCCACGTCAAAAAAATCTTTAAAAAAATAAAATAAAACAAAAAATAGCTCTGGCTGCAGCCTTCTTGAGTGTGTGTATGTGTATGCGTGTGCTGGGCAGGGGGTGAAGATAAGGGAACAAGCATCTCAACTATAAGTTTAGAAAAGTCAAAATTCACCATAGAAATAACGAAATAATGCCATTTGCAGCAATATGGATAGACTTAGAGATAGTCATACTGAGTGAAGTCAAACAAAGACAAATACCGTAAGTGTAGTGAAGTTGCTCAGTCGTGTCTGACTCTTTGTGACCCTGTGGACAGTAGCCTACCAGGGTCCTCGGTCCATGGAAATTTTCCAGGCAAGAGTACTGGAGTGGGTTGCCATTTCGTTCTCCAGGGGATCTTCCCGATCCAGGGATTGAACCCAGGTCTCTCGCATTGCAGGCAGACGCTTTACTGTCTGAGCCACCAGAGAAGCCCATATACACACCACTATAAAATAGATAACCAATAAGAGCCCACTGTATAGCACAGGGGACTCTACTTAATAGTTGGTGATGGCCTATGGGGAAAAGAATCTAAAAAGAGTGGATAAATGTATGTATAACTGATTCACTTTGCTGTTCACCTGAAATTATTAATAACACAACACTGTACACAACTATACTCCAATAAAAGTTTTCTAAAAAGAAAATTCAAAATTCAAAAATTCACAAAATTCAAGTCAGATTAAAAGGTCTACATAAAGAAAAGTTGAGAGAAGAGACCAGGCCCAGGAGTTGAGCACATTGCTTAACCCTGATGGGCCCCCAACTGCCTGTGAGACTTTCTCTTCCACGGCCATGGCTCACGGCACCCCTGGAGTCCTGCCAAGGATGGCCCTGCACCTGCTTTTCTCCTCTCCTCTGCTCAGCAAAGCTGAGCCAGAGACTCCCCAGGAGGAAGGAGTGGTCGGAGCCCTCAGAGCCCCTTCTCGTGGCACAAATAACCTGAGCAGAGCAGGAGGGGACCCCGAATGTTCTGAGCCCCTTGGAGGAGAAGCCACTCTGAGTGGGGCATTGTCCATCCGCACTTCGCTATTCTCACTGGGGCCTCCCAAGTTGGGAGATACTAAAGGGATTCCTGATTCTTGAGGGTCAAGAGTAAAGACTACACAGAGGGGCAGAGGGTACAGGCCTGCAACCTGCCATCAGGGGCTGTGCTCGGGTACTGGGCTGTCCCACGCTGGCAATGAGGACCGGCTCCATCAGTGGGGAGTGTGGGAGGTGTCAGCCTGGCACCTCAGAGGCCAGGGAAGGCTGTCTTTGGCATAATGAGCAAATGTCACTGCAGGCAGCGTTGCTGTTCGTTGTTTTAGTCACTTAGTCGTGTCCAACTCTTCTCAAGCCCATGGACTGCAGCTTGCCAGGCTTCTCTGTCCATGGGATTCTCCAGGCAAGAATACTGGAGTGGTTTGCCATGCCCTCCTCCAGGAGATGTTCCTGATCCAGGGATCGAATCTGCATCTCCTACACTGGCAGGCATATTCTTTACCACTGAGCCACCAGGGAAGCCCCACTACAGGCAGTAACTTCGTGCATTTACAGAAGCAAAAGCGTCAACCCTCAGGGCAAGCCTTTGGCTTGCAGAAGAAATCTTTGGCTTGGGCTTGGGGCCCTGCTCACCCCCACCCTGGGGAGGACACACTGGCCCTCCAGCAGCCTCACCCTGAGGAGGAGGGTCTGAAGGTCCTCACAGTGAGCCCACTGCTCAAAAATGCTGTCCAGGGTCTCGATGTACCAGGAGCCGCTCTTGGGATCCCTCCAGGAGACAAAGCCTGCAGAAAGAGAAAGGCTGAGCTTCGCTGGGGAGCCACCCTCCCAACGCAGGTGGGCCCGCCCCCAGACCTTGACTGATGTCCATAGCCCTCCAGAGCCTGCATCTCTGGGCTCTGCGTGATCTAATTTCATCCTCGCCACCACCCTGTGACTTTGGTTAGGGTTCTTGTTTTCCCAACAAGGCAATCCAGGCTTGGAGAGGTCAAGTGAGTCTTCCAAGGGATGAGAAAGAAGGAAACAAACATTTGTCACACCTGCTGTGTGCCAGGCACTGGGCTCAGCAGTGGGCCAGCCACCTTGTTAAAATCACCATGATGATCCCCAAGGTACAGTTAATATTCCCATTTTAAAGATGAGAAGACTGAGGCAGGGCCAGGACAAGGGTGAGGAGACTAAGGCACACCGAAACAAGGGTGCTTGCCTCCTTTCATTGTGCGTTCTAGGCACCTTGACTGCCTCGCCCTGAGCTGAAGCTCAGAGAGGTGAAGTAACTTACTCAGGGTCACAGAGGCAACGAAGCGGCAGAACCAAGACTCACACCCAGGTCTTTCCTTCACAGCACTGCTGCTTCCAGGGCAGATGAGCGGACTTGCCAGCTAGAAGGACGAGGTCTCCGGATCCGCTCACCTGGGAAGGTGGAGTAGGACACCAAGATGTCGCTGGGCGTGGGCAAACTAGACACGGCATCTGGCTCGTCAATGGAACGTGGGCCTTCCTGGAATGGGGTAGCATCCGCCTCAGGGTCGCTACTGGGGGTCTTATCTTCAGGGGAAGTGGACTCCACCTCAAACCCGTGGTCTTTCTGCTCTGCAGGAAGCGGAAACAGACTCAAGTTGTCAGTGAGACACCCAGACCAGGGCTCCCACTTCTCCGAGCCACCAGCCCTGAGAGGCCTGATCCCCTCTGGAGCCAGGGGCCTAGTGCCGGGCCAACATGAGCAGGAAGCCTCAACAGGAGCTTTACTTCTACTAAAACAAAATTTTTGCATGTTCATTAAATAAAGTAGGGGCGGGGGGGAGCCACAATGCAGACATTTTAAAAACAGCAAAATAAACCAGTTAGATGGTATACACGCCGAAGAACTGGAAACAGGTGTTCAAACAGGAACTTATGTAGCAACGGTCATCGTATTATTAACAACAGACAAAAGGCAGAAACCACTCATGTGTCCAGGGACAGATGAATGGAGGTATAAACATCCAATAGAATATTACTCAAGCTTAAAAAGGGATGAAATACTGCATCATAATACACTGTGGATGGGCCTCCAGAGTAGGCTAGGTGAAAGAAGCCAAATGTCAAAGGCCACATGATATCCTGTTTATATGAAGTATCCAGAAGAGGCAAATCCAGACAGAAGAACGCAGATTAGCTGTTGTTAGAAGGGGGAATGGAGGGACTGCTACCGGGTATGCAGTTTCTTTGGGAGGAAGATGAAATGTTCTAGAATTAGATGGTGATGGTGTTCCCACAACATTGTGACTGTACTGACAAACACTGAATTGAACAATTTTAAACAGTTAAAATGGCAAATTTTATTTTATGTCATTAAAGATCAAGTCACAGGCTTCCCTGCTGGCTCAGTGGTAAAGAATCAGTATGCCAATGCAGGAGACACAGGTTCAATCCCCGGTCTGGGAAGATCCCACACGTAACTGAGCCCGTGCACCACAACTGTCGAGCCTGTGCTCTGGAACCCGGGATAACTACTTCATAACTACTGAAGTCCAGACACCCTAGAGCCCAGCTGTGCAACAAGAGAGGCCACCTCAGTCGGAAGCCCATGCACCACAACTAGGGAGTGGTCCCCCACTCACTGCAACTGGAGAAAGCCTGTGTGCAGCCACAAAGACCCAGCACAGGCAAAAATCAAAAATAAAAACTCAAGTCACATCAGGGAGTTCCCTGGAGGGCCGGTGGTTGAGTTACCACACTTTTATTGCCAGGGGCAAGGGTTCGATCCCTGATCGAGGAACTAAGATCCCACGAGCTACACCACCAAAATGAGAGAAAGAAGGCACCTAAAAAGAGCTTCAGTAAAGACAGGCAGAGGGTGGAGTGGCCCAGAGGCTTCTGGAGCAGGCGGCTGTGACCCAGTCTCCCTTGTGAGAAGGGAGAACAGTCCTGCGGGGAGAAACCGCACCTGTCAGGCAGGTCCCAGGGCAGGAGACCGGGTTTGTGTGGCTGGATCCATGCTGGGTAACAGTAAGGAACGGGAAGACCATGGTTCATGGGACAGAGATAGGCCAGATGGCTCTGGAAACCCCACAATAGTAACCCCAATGTCGACTGACCTCTCACCTGAAGCTCAGAAACGTGGTAATCTGTGATCTCACGGCTAATATGCAGGGGACCAGGACTCCAGCCTACATTCTTCTGGCTCTCAGCTACCCTGCTGCTTCCCATGGGGGCCCCCCAAGGCTGCACGGGGGGCTTCTTAGGTCTGTGAAAACTGGACTGCTATCCCAGGTCACTGCTTCCGGTTGTCTTCTTGACCAAGATTCTGGAATCCAGCCTGGGTTCCGGGAATGACTTGAAGTGGGACGGGGAAGGGCACCTGGGATGGGAGCGTGGGGCTGTGGGTCCGCCCCGGGCAGCAGGGTGCAGTGGGGGAGGGGCACTTCAGCGAGGGGGATGCCCCAGGAAGGGCTGAAGGCGACGGGGCAGGCAGAGGGGCTGCCTCTGAAAATGGAGCAGAGACGATGGGCTCCGGGAGGGGAGGATGGGGGACAGAGGAAGAAGGGGGCCAGACAGGGGATACCGGCTGTGTCTCGACCCACGCGTCACCCTCCTACAAATCTGAGGGGAAGACCTCACCTACGGGTCATGCAGGTAAGGCACTGCTTTCTTCTTAAGGAGCCTCACTGACTCAAAACTCCTGGGAGGAAGCCTGACTTCCCATGAGCATAAACACAGTGGGAAGAGGAGCCGTTCCCTCAGGACATAAAATCCACAACCACTGTCGTCCATGATTCCTGTTTTCTGGCCTCTCAGCATGACCTCCAAAGTTCTGGAGGGGTCACCCCCAAACCTCAGGCCCCTCTGCTCTGGCCAAGGTCATCACACAGCTCACTCACTGACATTTCACACCAGAACTACTGACTCTGAGGTGCGTTCTTCCACCTTGGTGCCCACGCTCTCTCTTAATGACAGGGCAGATGACATTTAGAAGATTTTTAAATTGTTTTAAATTGCAACAACAGTGAATCTTAAAATAGCAACACGAGTCACCAAAAGCCAGGGCAGACCAGTTCAGAGACATGTAACAACAGGACACCTCACCAGACACTGGCAGAGATCCGCAGCCTTTGGGTATTTCTGGTTTCAGCTGATGGTGGCGCCCTCACGTGGCCACAGCGTTAAACACATGATACTAACGCATATATATGGAATTTAGAAAGATGGTAACAATAACCCTGTGTACGAGACAGCAAAAGAGACACTGATGTATAGATCAGTCTTATGGACTCTGTGGGAGAGGGAGAGGGTGGGGAGATTTGGGAGAATAGCATTGAAACATGTATAATATCATGTATGAAACGAGTCGCCAGTCCAGGTTCGATGCACGATACTGGATGCTTGGGGCTGGTGCACTGGGATGACCCAGAGGGAGGGTATGGGGAGGGAGGAGGGAGGAGGGTTCAGGATGGGGAACACAGGTATACCTGTGGTGGATTCATTTTGATATTTGGCGAAACTAATACAATATTGTAAAGTTTAAAAAAAAAAACAAAAACACAAGGGAGCGAAGCAGGGACCAGAATTTCAAATGCCATGCGTGGTAAGTCGCTTCAGTCATATCCGACTCTGTGCGACCCCATAGACGGCAGCCCACCAGGCTCCCCTGTCCCTGGGATTCTCCAGGCAAGAACATTGGAGTGGGTTGCCATTTCCTTCTCCAATGCATGAAAGTGAAAAGTGAAAGTGAAGTCACTCAGTCATGTCGGACTCTTAGCGACCCCATGGACTGCAGCCTACCAGGCTCCTCCGTCCATGGGATTTTCCAGGCAAGAGTACTGGAGTAGGGTGCCATCGCCTTCTCCGAATTTCAAAGGTGGCACCTTATTTACTGCTTTCCATCTCTGGAGTTCTCCTGTTCTCAGTTAATCTGTTTGGTTTAGTTTTTATTGGTGGAAGTCTACGTTACTTCAGATTTTGCTCACAGATATTTTTATATGGTTTTATTTCAAAGTCAAACAATTAGAATGCACAAAAGATGCACACATACTACAGGCGTTGTGTCAGGCAGGGGCCCAGCTGTAGGGCAGGTGGGACTACCTTGCCCTCAGAGGGCTGACCAAGGGATGAGGCCGTCTCAATACTAGGAGAAAGTGCTAAGGCAAGGGAAGAATAGGGGCTTCAGGAGAACAAGGGCCAGTGAACCCTGACTCTGTGCAAGGAAGGGGATATTCAGGGAAGACTTCCTGAAAGCAGTGACAATAAATTGTAACCAGAAGGATGGATGATTAAGAGTTGGCCAGGAGATAAGGCAGAGGGGTGGCACATAGGAAGGCTGAGGAGTAAGCCAGAGCCTGACATCCTAGGAAGCTTGAGCAGTGCTGGGGTGGGCACAGCATGCCAGGCAGGGGAGGCAAAGAGGTCAGGGCCAGTTCACCTGGAGATGACCTCATGTCCCATAATCCAGGACACACAATGTTCTTCTCTCTTCCCTCTTTTATTGTACAAGAAAACCAGGTAATGGTGAAGTGGGGCTCAGGTTTAAAATCAGGACATATAGCGAAGCTACAAACAATCTAAATAATCCTTAAAAATTACTGACTCCCTAATACCTAAGCCTTTGAGAATTCCAACAGTTAATCCGGCAGTGGCCTCCCTTTCTCTGTAACAGTGGCAGGGAGGCGGGTTGATGGAGGTCAGGAGAATGACAGGAGGTAAGAAAAATGAAAGAAGTTTCCTCTTTCCTCTGCGTTGTTTGTTTTCGCCAAGTCTGAGGTTGAAGTGGCCACAGTTGAATGATCCCCTGATGTTACAGCATCATGAGATCCAAACCTCTAAAAGTTATACAGAGTTCAGGCTACTCCTACTAGATGGAGGTGCCACTTTCGGACAGCAGTGACCATGTCTGGGACCCCCTGGATGCCTGGATCGACCTCTACTTTCCCACTAGCCTCATCGGCAGCGATGCCGAGGGCTGCTTACCTCCACCACAGGCCTGGATGAAGAAGAGCTTGGGCTTCCCTCTCAAGCTGGGGCAGCCAGTACCATTGAAAGTGTTCACAATTCTCTCGACGGACACAGGACATCCATCTGTGCCATAAACAGCCCCTGGGAACTGGAGGTGGCTGGCCTAGAAGACCAAGAACTCTGGTGACAAACCCAAGAAGTTACAGTAGGAATCCAATGGCCTGTTTGTGCAGAGGCTTTGTGGGGACCAAGCATTTAGAAGGTTCCACCGGGGGCACAAGGCTGAGTGAAACACAGCAGGTTGGTCCCGGGCAGCCTCAATTCCAAGGGTCTCAAACTCACATGCCTATAAGCACCAGATAGCCTAACTCAAGAACACTGGCCAGCTTCCTCTAGATTGGTTGTTCTCAAAATGTGGTCCCTGGACCAGCAGCATCAGCATCACCTGGAAACTTACAAGACATGCAAATTCCCACCCAGATTTCCCAAATCAGAAACCTGGGTAGTGGGGACCAGATATCTGGCCCTTCGGGTACCTCTGTTACAGCTACATTGAGAACGACTACTCTAAAGCAATTACTCTTAAACTTTGTGTTTACAGGGGTCTTGTCAAAGCACAGGCTCTGAATGAGAACTTAAATTCTCCTGAGCTGCCAGACGATGCCCATGCTGCCGTCCAGGGGCCGCGCTGTGAATGAAAGGACCAAAGTGGTGGCCCCAGCCCAGCCACAGGCCAGAATTTTGCTCTTTGAGGATAAGGGCCTGATGGGTCAGACCTTTGTGGTTTTTCAGGACAAGCTGAAAATCGTGACTTCTGTGCTACAGTTGCCAGTTTTGAAAACACTGTACAATCCATTGGGGTTGTTACCTCTGCTCTGTCCAGCCCCTCAACTCAAAAGATGAGGAAACTGAGGCCCAGAAAGGGGGAGAGCCTTGGCCACCATGACCCAGCACATTAGCGGTCAAGGCCAGAGTGGGTCCCAGCGTCCCAACTCACAGCCAGCAGCAAAGGGCCCAGAACAACACCCAGCAGGACCAAGACAGGAGCTGGGAGCTCTCGTAAGCTGTGCCCTGCTCAGAACAAAATCCAGCTTACCTCTTCCTGCCTCTCCCAGATGGTTTCTCCCAGGGTCACAGCCCTCCCACCCAGGCAGGAGGAGCACCCAACTCCTCAGAGGGCCAATTGGCTTCTGAGAAAACAGCAGGAGGTGGACAGGGCCCTGTGGCTCTTCCCACAAAGGCCAGGGTGTCTTGGACACAGGAAGGGACGAGGCTCCTGCAGGGCCTCTCGGGGCAGCCTTCCTGGCACCTGCTAGAGAAGGTGAGGCCACCTACCTGACAGCCGTGAGACAGGATGACCACCATGCAGCAGTCCAGAGCGCTGTGGTCCTGCCGCGCCAGCTGCATCAAAGCCTGGACCATTTGCTACAAGAGAGGGCCGTGGGTGAGCCCGACCACTGACGGATCAGGTCCTCATCCTGGGCCAGTCCCCTGCTCCCAGGGCCAGCAGTGAAGTTAGGACAGTCACAGTGATCACAAGAGAAGATAGGGGAAGAGATGCTGGGCTAGGCGCTCTTTATCTACTCCCACAATGTCCCTGCTGGCTCAGACGGTAACAATCTCCCTGCAATACAGGAGACCTGGATTCGATCTCTGGGCCGAGAAGACCCTGCAGGAGGAAATGGCAACCCACTTCAGTATTCTTGCCTGGAGAATTCCATGGGGCAGAGGAGCCTGGTGGGCTACAGTCCATGGAGTCACAAAGAGTCAGACATGACTGAGCGACTAACACTTACCTAATGCAACCCTAGGAGGTGAGGACAGTTCTCGCTTTATAGACAGAGAAGCTCAGGCTCGGGAGTCACACGGGGAGTGGGGGAGTCAGTCCTCAACCCGAGTCTCTGAGTCTGGAGCTCTCGCTGGTAACCACTGAGCCATACTGCCTCTTGCGGTCCTCCAGACTGAAGGGCTTGTCTTGGGGAGGCGCTGGCTTTCAGGGGCCCTCTTTAGGACACTACCCCACGAGCCCCCGTTTCTGTCCGTGCACAGGGCCTGTACCTTGGCAGTCAGGTCACATTTCACCTCCACCACAAACTGCAGCAGGTGGAAGCGTCGCCGCATCCTCTCACAGTCGATGTTGGAGCCCGTGCGGGCCCTGAGCCCCGACTCGCGGCAGAAGTTCACGTTGTTGATGATCAGGCAGTGGCCACAGGGGTCTGCATTCAAGACATAGGCCTGCCCAAGCAGAGGGAGCAGCATAAACCAGGGTCTCGCTGCACTCCTCAGGAGAGAAGGCGACCCCCTGCGTCTCACCCACGGGAGGACAGTCTGGAGAGACGGGACAGAGCCCGCAGTCTGCCTCACTCTGAAGATTAGCTCCCCTCAGAGTACTCAGGATGGAACAGCTAGCTGAGAAATCCAGCTGCCCTAGACACTGACCCCCAAAGGACCAACAGGCCGCCCAGTCCTGGAGAGTACTGACAATCACGTGATCAGCTCTGCTGGCAGACTCCTGCCCAAGGCACCCTTGGAGAGTCTGAGGCCACTTCCTCTCAAGGTTCAGTGTTTCTCTAGAAATTCTCTCTCACAGCAGCCTGGGGTTTTTTGCTGCTGTTGTTTATGGCACTCTACATTCTACACTACTATGGCACTCTACACTCTACATCTACCCTATTTACACTTATATATTTCTTTGTGTGACTAGTCTCCGCTAGGCTGATGGCTCCACGAGTGCTAGAAACTTGAGTGGCTGGTTCCCAGGTGTCCTAGTGCGAAGTCCAGGCTGACACAGGGGAGTCACACAATAAATACTGTGACAGACAGGCAGTGACTTGGTCCAGGGTGGGTGCCACAGCCGATTCTCATACTGACCCCTCCTTAGAGCTAACCCAGCTTCACAGATGAGGAAAGAGCAGGGTGAGACAGTCTGCTTCAGGAGAGCTGTACCAGGGTCAGGGCGCTGTAGGGGGCCCAGGACTGAGCTGGGCTGAGCTCCTGGGGCTCCTGACACAGCTGCAGGAAGGACCTGGGAAGCAGAGAGCAGACGAGCCGAAAGCCAACACAATCGGCCCCAAATGACATGAAGACTCACCAGATCGGCATTTCCCTTGGCTCTGTCCTGAGGACCTGGAGAGAGAAAGAGGGAAGACGTGAATGTCAGGGTCCAGCAGGGAAGGGACAAGGGACCCTGTGAGGACACGTCCCACAGAAACGCAGAAGAGCAGGAACTCAGGAACTCCCGGGGACTGCTGGTGAAGTCAAGTGGCACAGCCACCTTGGGGAACTATTTAAAGTTTCCAAGGGTTTCCCTGGTGGTACAGTGGGTAAGAATCCACCTGCCAACGCAGGGGACACAGGTTTGATCCCTGGGATGCCCCACAATGACTGAGGACTAGACCCCATGCTCCGCAACAAGAGAAGCACCGCAATGAGAAGCCCGTGCACCGCAAGGAAGAGTAGCGCCTGCTTGCCTCAACTAGAGAAAGCCCATGCACAGCAATGAAGACCCAGCACAGCCAAAAGTAATAAATAATTTTTTTAAAGACATTAAAAAAAAAAAAGAAGTTTCCAATAAGGTTGAACACACACCTACTGTCTGACCAGCAACTCTACTCTCAAGTACAGAGCCAAGAGAAACGAGCACAGTGGGCACCAAACAACTTGGCCATGAATGATCCTCAAAGCCTTATTCACACTCCCCAAACTAGAAACAACCCAAACATCCAGCAGCAAGTGGATGCGTAAGCCCACTGTGACACAACTATACAAAGGGACACGACAGAGCTTAAAAAGGAGGAGGTACGTGCAACGCCACGGATAACTGCCAAACACCATTCCGAGTTTTTAAACAGCCAGCAGAGTGCATACGGTGTGATTCCATTTATGTGAAATTCTAGAACAGAGAGACATAGGGACGCTCCAGGTCTGTTCCTTCTCTGTGGGATCCATGGAGCCCAGCACACAGTAAAGTGAAAGTCGCTCGGTCGTGTCCAACTCTTTGCAACCCCATGGTCTATACAGTCCACGGAATTCCAGCACACACCAAATAGCTGAAGAATGAATAAATGAGTAAAGGTGTGATTTTTCTTTCCGTATCAAAAAAGTTTTCATTTCAATTAGCAAGAAGTCAACTGACCACCAGCCTCCAAGGTTATGGGACTTTTTATTTTTTAAATAAATAGACATTGACCATCACCCAGTCATGCCAGAGACTATACTCATGATCCAACCATAGTGCCATTCATCGCTCAGAGCTGGCATGGACCTTGTTAGGAGCTATTCTTTTGCCAGTTTAAAAATCATGCCATAAATGCATTTACATTCCATCTTTTAAATTAAAAACAGTTTTACCTATCCTGAAGACTCCCATTAGACCACAGATTTAATTCTTAAACAACTGCTCATTTCCAAAATTCCACTGCACTCCCAAAAATACCATTATCTACTACATATCCAGACATGAGAATTGGACCATAAAGCAGGCTGAGAACTGAAGAACTGGTGCTTTTGAATTGTGCTGTTGGAGAAGACTCTTGAGAGTCTCTTGGACTGCAAGGAGATCAAACCAGTCAATCCTAAAGGAAATCAACTCTGAATATTCATTGGAAGGACTGATGCTGAAGTGGAAGCTCCATACTCTGGCCACCTGATGCAAAGAGCCAACTCATTGGAAAAGACCCTGATGCTGGGAAAGATTGAGGGCAAAAGGAGAGGAGGCAGAAGAGGATGAAATTAGATACTGACTCAATGGACATGAACCTGAGCAAACTTGGGGAGATAATGAAGGACAGGGGAGCCTGGTGCGCTGCAGTCCATGGGGTCACAGAGAGTCGAACATGACTTAGCGACTGAACAACAGCAGCAACCAATGCTGAAGAATGTGTTTATTTCCTGAACTGGCAGTAATGATCCACAAAGTGAGAGAGTAACACCATCAAAACGGCAGAATTCTCCAAAAGAACATTGATTTTTGACAATTACCTACAGATAAGAATGCCTTTGTGGAAGTCCAAGAATCTAGCAGAGAAGTTGTAGTATACTGATGGTGCAAAATTCTAATTACATAGGACACATTGAAGAATAAAGACTAGAGGAGATTGCTCCTTCTTCAAAGACAGCAACACAAGACTTTGAGGAATATGAAAAACTAAGGAAACAAGATCCCACCAAAAACACACAATGGAAATCTATGATTTGCCCAATAAAGAATTCAAAATTGTTGTTAAGGAAGCTAAGTGAGCTATAAGAAAACATAGAAAGACAATATATATACCCACAAGTGGAACTGCTGGATCATATAGTATTACTATTTTTTTTTCAAGTATTAGGGCTTCCCAGGGACAATGCAGGAGACCTGGGTTCAGTCCCTGGGTTGGGAAGACCCCTGAAGAAGGGAATGGCTACCCACTCTGGTATTCTGGCCTGGAAAATTCCAGGGACTGTATGGTCAATGGGGTCACAAAGAGTTGGACACGACTGGGCGACTTTCACTTTCACACCTGAAAGCTGCTGAGCAAGTAAATCTTAAATGTTCTCACCACATATACAAAAAAAAGTGTTAATTATGTGAGCTGATGGATGTGTGGTCATTTTTCCATAATACATCCAAGTATCGAATCATCACCTTAAACTTACACAATGTGTTATACGTCAATTATATCTCAATGAAGATGGAAAATTTTTTTTCAATTTTTACCTAAAAAAAAATCTACTAAGCAAAACGGTTGCTCTTGAGAGGTCCATAGGCCACAGCGACATGTAGAGGGAGTAAACTGACAAAGGCACCGAAAGAAAGAGGTGGGGAGGGGGTCCCCTAGTGCTCCAGTGGTTGCCCTGAGTTCATTCCAGGAAGATCCCACGTGCCTCGGGGCGACTAAGCCCATGTGCCAAAACTACTGAAGCTCGAACCCAGGGCCCATGCTCCGCAACAAGAGAAGTCACTGCAATAAGAAGAGTAGGCCTCACTTGCTGCAACTAGAGAAAGCCCGAGTGCAAGACCCAGCACAGCCAAATAAGTAGTTTTTAAAAAAGGAAAGAAAAGAGGTAAGGAAGGCTCCAGGCAGCAGTCACTGCACTAACAAAGGCAAGGAGGGGTTCTAGTCCCACACGGAGGATAGAGTAGTCAGATATAACATGCATGAAACCCATTTCTCCCAAAATGACAGCTTCCAAGGGGACAAGAAGCACATATGGGCAAATGTGTCTGCAAAAGAATCAGTCATAGCCTGAGCATCGCTGAGCACATGCCCATGGCTCCAGCAGAGACAGAAGGCGGGAAACACACCCCCTCTGCTGCCCAAGGGAAGGAAGGGTAGATGTCCTAGTGCTGGGCCTAGGCAACACAAATCACACACAGAGCACTTCCCCGGTCATCCAGTGGCTGAGACTCCAAGCTCCCAATGCAAGGGGCCTAGGTTCGATCCCTGGTGGGGGAACTTGATCCCACGTGACACAACTAAAGATCCCACATGCCATACTCAGTTAAGTTAACCATTAGTACTAATATTATTATCAGCATCCATACCATGGCAATGGCCAACTGGGCAACCATGAAATAGAAAGTGCTAGGTCTCCACATGCTGCCATGGAAACAAAGCCCTAAGAAAAAACCACATGCACATCAACAAGAGAATGGGTAAATAAACCGTGGACAATTCAGAATAAGAACTAGCTCACAATGAAACAGAATTAACTTCTGATACACACAACAGCATGAGTGAATTTCACAAATATAATGATTGCAAGAGAAGCCAGACTCAGAGAGTACATAGGATTTCATTTGCACTGAAGTTCAAGGACAAGCAAAAGGCATCTGTGGCAACAGAGGTCAAAATAGTGATTCCTTTGGAAGGGGGAAGAATGGGAATAGACTGGAAAGAAGTACAAGAGAGTCTTAAAGGACACCAGAATGCTCTATATGGTAATAATCTGGAGCGTGGTTATCTGTGGCTGCTGTTTAGTCGCTAAGTCATGTCCAGCTTTTTGCAGTCTCATGGACTGCAACCCGCCAGTTCTCCATCCATGGGGTCTCCCAGGCAAGAACACTGGAGTGGGTTGCCATTTCCTTCTCTGGGGATCTTCCCCACCCAGGGATCAAATCCACACCTCCTGCAGTCGCAGGCGGATTTTTTACCGCTGAGCCACCAGGGAAGCCCAATTGGTAAAAACCATCCAGCTGCAGCCTTTGGATTTATGTATTTTACTGGATGTAGCTTTGTGACCATAGGCAATTACTTCACCTCCCTGGGTCGTGGGTTCCTCATCAACAAGAATGGGTCTAATGATGCCCCGCCTTGCAGGGTTGTTGTGAGGAGAAGAGGTAAGGGTATGTACAGCACCTACTTGAGACAGACTCTAATAGACGCCTCCTTCCTGCCCTCAAGCTTGCGCTAGTCCACTTGATTCACCTGGACCCAAAGGCAAATCACAAACACTAGATCGATCTGGAAACACTGACCAAAGCCCATGATGTGAAAACCAGACTTCAACACATGCTTTTCAGAGGAGGGGCTCTCCTGAACCCCTACCGGAATATTCCACCCATCCCCTATGAGTACTCAGAAAGACAACACCAAAATTAAGTTATGAAGCTCACGCTACCCAGCTGTACCACTGGTCACTTGTCAATGACCGCTTGGTACTCCCACCCACCACCCCCTCTTGGTACTCACAGACATCAGTGAATCCTCCAGAACCAGCGTCCACTGCCCTGGGTACCTCTGGTCTGAGAACCTCAGGCCTGAGCTTGGCTGGCCAGAGCTCCTCCGGCCCCAGCACCACTGGAGCGAGTTTTCCTTGGCTCGGCTTTGATGGGTCCTGCTTCATCACTCTCGGTTCCCCGGGTTTGAGGCCCTCTGGTCCAAGTACCACCGGCTTGAGATCCAGGGGTCTGATGGCCTCCACATCCTGTTTTGCTGCTTGTCTGCTGGTCTTCAATAATGAAGCCAGAGTGTCCTGGCCTGTGTCCTCCAAGCAGGAGATGAACAAAGGAAGGGCCTGACTCCCTCGAGTCTCTAGATCTAGGATTAGCTGCCTGGCCTGATCGCGCCGAGATCCTGAGCCTGCCCTCTGTTTGGAAAGAAAGACATGTCATTATTATCTACACACTTTGCTTTGATTCTTACCCTGACCCCCAATTCCCATCTACCTAAATCTAAACAATCAGGTACATGGGCAAAAATTGAGCCTGAGGTTACTCTGAGCATAGGCCACCTGCCAGTCTTCATTTATCTATTCAGTCTCTATGTTGGGGATGTCTACTGTGTGCCCAGAATGGGCCAAGTGCTGAAAATGCAGGAGAGAACAGTCTGTCTTCGTGGAGTGACTTCTAACGGAAGATGTAAACAGGAGTTCCCCTGGTTGTCCAGTGGTTAGGAGTCTGCCTGCCAATGGAGAGGACACAGGTTCAATCCCTGGTCCAGGAACTAAGATCCCACATGCCACAGGGCAACTGAGCTTGTATGCCACAGTTACTGAAGCCCACATGCCCTAGAGCCTGTGCTCCACCACTAGATAAGCCACTGCAATGAGAAGCCCGTGCACCGCAACTGGAGAGTAGCCCCCACTTGCCACAACTAGAAAAAGTCATGCATAACAAGAAGCCCGTGAACAGCAGGGAGAGGTCTCAGCCCGTGAGCTCCACTGCAGCCAAAAACAAAAACTGATAAATAATGGGGAAAGGAAAAAAAAGACAAGACAATGACACGGCAAGGACAGAAATGCCAGAAGGAAAATCACATGGGGCTGGAAGGGTACAGGTGTACTCAACCCAGACTTGAGAAATCAGGGAAGCCTCCAAGGAGGGGCTAGCTTGCCTGAGCCCCCAGAACACTAAGAAAGGAATAGTGAATTCAGAGAAACGGGAGATTAAGTTGAGTGGGAGAGAGATCTTTGCACAGCCAGGCCAAGAAAGCTGTGAGAGCTACATAAGAGCTTTAAGAAAGAAGCGACAGTGTCCGATCTGCCTTTTAAAAAACTCAACCTGGGGGCAAAGTGGACAATGGCAGGGAGTGGCCACAGCCAAGTTCCGTGGTGGCAAAGACTTGCAGCTGGAATGGAGAAAAGTCAGAGGACAGACAAAAGAAATAAGGAGGGGAAATCCACAAGACTTGGGCATTGGTTGGGCGGACTGTGAAGTTGCAGGAGTGGTTGAGGTTGACAAGTGTTGGGATGGTGAGATCAGAGGAGACAGGGAGCAGGGGGAAGATGCTGGTTATCTGCTGGTTCTCCTTTGAGGCCTAACTCTGGGCAAGTTCCACAGGGATAAGACACCACCCTGTGCGCAAATATCCTACAGCAGTGTGATCCAAGAGAATTTTTCATGACAAAGGAAATCTTTATCTGAGCTGTCCAAAATGGCAGCCATTAGCCACATGTAGCTACTGAGCACTTGGGTCATGTGACTAAGGAACTGCCTTTTCTGGGTTCAATTTTAATTACTTATATTTACATTTAAATAGCCACATGTGACTAATGGACACTCCACTGAGTAGCACGTGCTTCAGTCAAGTCCAGCTCTTTGCAACCCTATGGACTGTAGCCTGCCATGAGATTTTTCAGGCAAGAATACTGGAGTGGGTTGCTATTTCCTTCTCCAGGGGGTCTTCTTGACCCAGGGACTAAACCTGTGTCTCTTATGTCTCCTGCACTGGCAGGTCATTTCTTTACCATTAGCACCACCTGGGAAGCTCCTTGAATAGCACATATTTGTACTATCACTGAGATGATTGATTTTCATTAGCGAAACTTAGCTACGTGACTACTTTTCTACAAGTAAGTCATGGGGTTTTGATTTCTCTCAATGTTTACAAACACTCACAGACACGTGTTAAACACATCATTTCATTTAGTCCTCCTCAACAACCTTGTAAAGAGGTTAAATTACAATTACCCCCACCTTAAGGATGAAGGAAACTGAGTCTAAGAAAGTTGCTGCAACTTGCTAATATGTAATATGTCACAGAGCCAGGATGACAGCCCAGATCCACGTGGTTCTGCCATACTAGGAGTGGTAAAACGGTGGCCCATTGTTCATAACACATTCTTTAAAAATTCTGAATTTGTTGCTAACATTTATTTTTAATTTTATATTGGAGTATATTTGATAATACTGTCTTAGTTTCAGATATACAACAAAGTGATTCAGTTATACAAGGATCTATTCTTTTTCATGTACCAGACCACCTTATCTGCCTCCTGAGAAACCTGTAGGCAACAGTTAGAACCAGACATACAACAGAACTGGTTCAGAATTGGGAAAGGAATACATCAAGGTTTATATGGTCACCCTGCTTATTTAAATTCTGTGCAGAGTACATCATGTGAAATGCCAGGCTGGATGAAGCACAAGCTGGAATCAAGAGTGCCAGGAGAAATTTCAACAACCTCAAATATGTAGATGATACCACTCTAATGGCAGAAAGTGAAGAGGACTAAAGAGCCTCTTGATGAAGGTGAAAGAGGAGAGTGAAAAAGCTGGCTTAAAACTCAACATTCAAAAAACTAAGATCATTGCATCCAGTCCCATCACTTCATGGCAAATAGATGGGGAAAAAATAGAAACAATGGCAGATTTTATTTTCTTGGACTCCAAAATCACTACGGACAGTGACTGCAGCCATCAGATTAAAAGATGCTTGCTCCTTGGAAAAAAAAAAACTATGATAAACCTGCTGCTACTGCTAAGTCACTTCAGTCGTGTCCGACTCTGTGCGACCCCATGGATGGCAACCTACCAGGCTCCTCCATCCATGGGATTTGCCAGGCAAGAGTACTGGGGTGGGGTGCCATCGCCTTCTCTGATGACAAACCTAGAGAGAGCATTAAAAAGCAGAGGTCTATATAGTCAAAGCTATGGTCTTTCCAGTAGTCATGTATGGATGTGAGAGTTGGACCACAAAGAATTGATGCTTTCAAACTGTGTTGCTGGAGAAGACTCTTGAGAGTCCCTTGGACTTCAAGGAGATCAAACCAGTCAATCCTAAAGGAAATCAACCATGAATATTCATTGGAAGGACTGATGTTCAAGCTGAAACTCCAATACTGTGACCACCTGATGCAAAGAGCCAGCTCATTGGAAAAGATCCTGATGCTGGGAAAGATTGAAGGCAGGAGGAGAAGGGAGTGACAGAGGATGAGATGGTTGGATGGCATCACTGACTCATGAGATGGTTGGATGGCATCATGAATTTGAACAAACTCTGGGAGATAGCGAAGGACAGGGAAGCCTGGGGTGTTGTAGTCCATGGGGTCACAAAGGGTCAGACACAACTTAGCAACTGAACAACAACAACAATTCTTTTTAAAATTGGTTTTCCCTTTGGGTTATCACAGATTATTGAGCAGAGTTCCCTGTGCTATTTTTGCTAACGTGTAAAATCAGGAAACAGGAATTCCCTGGTGATCCAGTGGTTAAAATTCCTCACTTTCACTGAAAGGGCCTGGGTTCAACCCCTGGTCAGGGAACTAAGATCCTGCAAGCCTCAGGGCGTGGCCAAAAGACCAAAATAATTTCCCACTTGAAATTGCAACCCACTCCAGTATTCTTGCCTGGAGAATCCCATGGACAAAGGAGCCTGGGCTACAGTCCATGGGGTTCCAAAGGGACAGACATGACTGAGCGACTAACACTTTCACTTTTCTCAATATAAAAGATCTGGCAACACTGGGCCAGCATTCTTGTATGATCATACTCAGCTGGAGTCGGAGGGCAGGGCAGAGGCTGCCCATTCTAGTGCCCACCTATTGTGCCTCCAAGCACATTCAAGTTTATCACTCCTGTGAATGTTCCTGGTAGCAAGCATAAGGCCTCAAATTATTTCCACTCCTTAGTACACAGCAGATGCTCATAAGACTTCTCTTAATATTATACATTGGTGACTTCCCATATGATATTTGTCCTATTAAAGACTTCCTCAGTGGTCAGGCCAAGTTCCTGGATGACGCAGAAACTGGCCTGCAAGCAGCCTACAGGGCGCTATGCAAGAGCCTCTAGGAAGCCACACATTCCCACTGTATCTCCTGGTAAGAAATACATCCTGTTCCCTCCTGACCTCACAGGCCTGTGATGAGGGTCAAATACGACAAAGATATGACAGTGCTTTTAATGAGAACCTCAGGGACTTTCCTGGTGGTCCAGTGGTTGGGGATCCACCTGCCAATGCTGGGGACATGGGTTTGATTCCTGGTCCGGGAGGATCCCACATGCTGCAGGGCAACTGGACCCATGCTCTCCAACTACGGAGCCAGCAGTCTAGAGCCCTTGAGCTGCAACAAGAGAAGCCACTGAAATGAGAAGCTCACCCACTGCAACTAGAATGTAGGCCCACTTGCCACAACTAGAGAGAGCCTGTGAGTAGTAACAAAGACCCAGAACAGCCAAAAATAAATGCTTTTAAAGAGAACCTCAAATGTTTGATTTTATTATTCTCTTCATTATCTGCAGTAGGCCCCTCATCTCTAAACCCCTTAAAAGACACATAATACACGAGGGGCTGGCCAAGGAGGACAGGGCAAAGACAGGTACCATCTGATGTGTCCTCATTCTGTGCCTGAAGCTTTTCTGTTTCACAACCCTTATCTCTTTTAGCCCTCACGGCAATATGACATTTTTCCCATTTCACAGCATGGGAAACTGAGGCTCAAAGAGGGTACAGTGCCAGGCAGTCAGACCTCCCTAGTGGGTGCTCTGAACCTCCACCTTCGTGCATGCTCAGAAGCTCAGTCATGTCTAACTCTTTGGGAACCTCATGGACTGTAGCCCACCAGGCTCCTCTGTCCAGGTGATTTCCCAGGCAAGAATACTGGGGTGAGTTCCTTCTCTAGGGGCTCTTCCCCACCCAAGGTTCAAATCCATGTCTCCTACCTTAGAGGTGGATTCTTTACCACTGAGCCACCTGAGAAGCCAGAACCTCCACCCCAGAGGAGGAAAAAACAGGTATGCCTCTAGACAGGCATCCAGCACTGCAGCGGTTCACAGGTGTACTCTGCTCGTGCAAGGCGTGTAATCGCTTTAGCAAACCCTCAAAAAGGTGTTTGGGGGTTGTTTGGTTCCTCTGGGAAATTTAGCAGGCTCGACGCCCTGGGGGAAAACGGGGTTCCCTCACGATGGTTCCCCAAAGGGAAGGGGTACTGTGTGGCACAGACCGCGGGGTGGGGGGGACGCGACGGGGGGAGGCGAGGGCGGGAGCCGGGCCATTAAGTCACGATGTGGCTTCAGCAACCCTCTCCGCGCGGCCTCGCAGTCCCCAACTGTGACCTGAAGTCTGCGCTGCGCGGGAAGCTGGGGACCGTACCTGAATGTCCTCGATCATGTCGGGAGTGAAGAGCTCGCGACTCAGCAGAGCGTCCCAAAGCGAGGCAACCTGCAGCTCACCGACCAGCCGCACCCGGTACCGCCGCAGGAGCAGCCGGTCAGCCTCGTTCATGGCGAACAGACGGCCGGGACCCCCGTAGCCTCTGTCCGCTTCCGGGCTTCGGCCGCCGCGCCCCGCCTCTCCCCAGGACCTGCCCCCGCGTTGCGCCCCGCCCCCATTCGCCCACGCCCCCGGGGTCCAACCGCCCCCAGGACCCACCTCCGCGTCACTGCACCGCTCCCAGGCCCCGCCACCCCGCTACATCCAGGCTATTCAGCTTCGTCCCCGGCGCCCCACCCACCTCTAGAGCCCGAACCTCCCCAAGATACACCCCCGCGCCGTTGTCAGGGTTCTCTAGCCAGGATTCTCTAGCACTTCGCTTTCTGGTGGCGCAGTGGTAAAGAAACCGCCTGCCAATGCAGGGGACCCCTGTTCTATCCCTAGACTGGGAAGATCCCCTGGAGAAGGAAACGGCAACACACTCCAGCATTCTTGCCTGAAACATTCCATGGACAGAGGAGTCTGGTGGGCTACAGCCCATGGGGTCGCAAAGAGATAAAGAGGCACGCACCATTCATAAACTCTCGGGGCGGGGTGGGGGATGGTCATATTTCTACTAAGAATGTCGTGCCTGGAGCCTTGGTCTGTCCCGCCCAGTTCAACCCGCTCCAGGGCATCGTACCCCTCTAGCTCTGTCCCCTGTCCGCAGTGAAACTGAGTATCCTTTAGCATGCCGGGATCTCCTTGTTTACTGTTTACTGTTCCAAACTTGTCCGATCCAACCAAACCCACCGTACAGTCCTCCATTCCCTTCTTCCCTCCCACCCTAGCACCTCCCACAAAGGAAAAAACGAGCAGAAATCTTGTCCCCTGAATTACCAGTTTGTACGGCTCATTTCCTCATTTTAAAAATTGCTCATACGTCAACTATATTTCAATATTTTAAAAAAACCTTCTCACAAACAACATAAAAATATGAAAAAAATCGCTGTTTGTTGAGCAATTGCTAAGTCCCAGCATTGTGCAAGCCATTTTACATTGTATTATCTAATTTCTCCCTGACTACAATCCTACAGGGAGATGAGATTCTTTTCCCCTGTTTTTCAGACAGGGACGCTGGGGCTCTAGGAAGTGAAGTCACCATTCAAGATCACAGAGGTAGTAGTGGTAGAGGTTTAAATCCCAACCCAACTCAAAGTCCACTCGCAACTGGGAATCTACTTTAGAATATATTCTCTTGAGCAGCTAAACTTCAACCCCATTCACTCATTTATTCCAAGAATATTTACTGAGATCCTATCTATGCCAAGGTCTGTAGAGGCACGAAGAATATAGAGGTGAACAAAAGAGACTTTAAAAGTCCTGCTTTTAGGTGCTTATATTCCAGTAGGAGGAGACAGATGATAAACAGCATAAATAAATGAAAGATATAGTATGTTAGATCGTGATGAATGCAAAGGAAATAAAGTGTAAATAAGCAAGGCAGGAGAATATAAAATCTTTCTTTATATTCCCAAGGAATCTATGTCATTGGCTCACGGAAAGCTTATCACATTTACTTGTGCTTCTCCCCCATCGCCCTCCCCACCCAGCATCACCACACACATATCCTTTTCCCGTGGTTAGGACAGGATCTAGCACATTATCTAAAGAGGAAATCGCTTTTTGGGCAAGTCTCTACCCTTCTCTGGGCCTCAGTCGGCTCCATCAGGATACAGAGGAGTTGAACTAGAAACGATCCCTAAGGTCCCTTCCAACTCTGACGCTCTCGGAGTCTAAGAATAGGGTTAAAGAGATTAGGGAACAGCGATAGCTTCCCCACCCTAGCAACTGCTGCTAGACAAGGGCCATCTCCTGGTAGAGGTGGAAACTCCTCCCTGAATAGGGGAGGTCTTTTGGCATCCCATCATGCATCGCGACTTTGCCTCTCTAGGAGGCACGTTTCGGCCTCCTTGACCACCACCTTCCCTTTGGATCCCGCCGGAGAGCGCTCCTCGTTCCTATGGCAACCGTGCCAGGTCCACGCGCAGACGGCGGGTGGCAAGGGTCAAAACAGATTCACAGAGTAGAAGACCTCGACTTGTACTGTCCTCGCCTTTGGTGCACCGGGCCTTTAAGTATCACGTGACTACCCTCCGGCTCGTTCCTTCTCTTTTCCCCTCCCCAGGCCCCGGCGAGCGCTGGTGTGGACCGGAGGCTCCCGGCCCGGCGGACTAACTGGAGCACGGACGCTGCAGCCGGTTAGGCCGGTGCCCTTTCCCGGTAACTCCTTCCCGGCGTGACGCGCGGAGCCGCGGACGCGGCGGGGCCGGGCAGGCTCAGGGACCTCCAGTCAGTTCTTCCTCGTTCCGGGTCCCCGCTGGGCCCGGGGAGAACCCGGAGCTGATAGGGCCAGACCCAGGGCTCTCGGGGGCGGCGAGGGATGCGGCTGTCTCCTGGAGGGTTGCGACGTTCGGCGGGAGCTCGAGGCGGGGCTCAGACCTAAGCATGTCTCTGGGAGCGTCTGCCTGGTCCTGGGGATACTGCCCGAGGGCGATACCTACCTGTTGGGCAGGTTGTTTCCTCTCCTGAGGCTGGCACGGTCGAGCTGTCAGCAAAAGAACACAGCGCCCCGGCACTTGGGCTCTCTAAGTGGAGGCGACTGACACAGTTGAATAAGGCACTGGTTGCACTGCATGGTAGAAAAAATAATGGTAATAAATACCGCTTATTGGCTGCTGACCCCGTGCTCAGTAAATCCTTTACCGTTTAACTCCCATGTCGAGCCTTTCAAGGTGGTATTATTTTCACCCATTTTATGAAGGAGGACACTGAGGCTTAGCAAGTTTTAAGTAATGTGTCCAAGGTCATAAAGCGATGGAGGATAGATCCCAATGTTAGTCTGATTCCAGAGTCTATGTGCTTAACTAATAGCTACATCGCCTTCTCAGTTTTTAGGTTTTTTATGTGTATTTTGTACGACAGACTAGATTATAGGTTGCCTTAACAAATAAGAAGCTTCTTTTTGTTTAAGGGTTTTATTCAGCGTGCTTTCCGTCCTAAACAGTGGCCATCAGATTAGTCTGGTGAAGACTCCGAGATAGCATTTAGACTCCCACTTGTCAGAATCCACACTGTTAGAGCTTTGCCTCCCTTAAGTAAGATATCACATTAGATGCTTGATCCTTAAGATGTTAGTGATTTGTGAGAACCCAAGATAAATATGGGGCTTCCCTGATGGCCCAGATGTTGAAGAATCTGCCTGCAATGCGGGAGACCTGGGTTCCATCACTTGGTTGAGAAGATCCCCTGAAGAATTCCATGGACTGTATAGTCCATGGGGTCACAGAGTTGGGACAGGACTGAGCAACTTTCACACACAAGATAAATATGACCTTTGAAAAATCATTGTGTGATATCACAAAGATCATGATCCTGGAGTGAAAATATGTCCGTGCAATGGAGCACTACCTTGTTAACTTGACAGGATTACTTCCAAAATCCACAGTGAATTCAGTCACTACCCTCAGCGGAGATGGAGCTTTAACATTTGAAGACCATACCTGGTCTACAATCTTTGCCATTAATGCCCCTCTGATGGCAAACTAAAACTCTTCTCACCACTTTTTTTCATCTGAGGTCTCCACTTATAATTACAGTATTGCTAGTGATTAAAGACAGCTTCCTGTTTTCCTGTTTGAATGGACATGGTGACAGTAGAATTGGGGCATGTGAAGTTGTAACTCCAGTTTTTGTTTTTGTTTTGTTTTTTTTTTTAATGTAACTCCAGTTTTATTTTAAGAGTATTTCACTTTCATCTTTGTACTTATTTAACTCCCAAGAACATCACAACTATCTTATTTTGTAGTTTTGCATATAGTAAATCTTACAATTTCATGAATTTATTTAGCAAGTGCTCAGTAAGGGATTCTCTAACCACGTATTTTAGGTTTAAACTGTTATTGTCAGACAACTTCCCCATTGGTCCAGTGGTTAAGGCTCTATGCTTCCTTTGCATGGGGTGCAGGTTCCATCCCTGGTTAGGGAGCTAATCCTACATACTGTGTGATGTGGCCAAAGAAATTTTGTAAATAAATAAAGATTAAACTGTTACTGTCATAATATGTGAAATAGTGTGTTAGAGATGTGGTTGCCTAGATTTCCCTATGTATGTTTTCTTGCATTTGCTTATTATTTCTTCATCTCATTTGTTTTCATTCTAATCCAAGGATTTTGGAGAGTTGCTATCTTATTGCTCGTCTCTTCGTCTGTAATAGTTCTTATTTGTGATATTCAAAAACAGTAGCAAGGGTGTTCATTTAAGAAGATGGGGTCAAACAGCTTGGTACTTTTCCTGCAAAATACCTTTGTTTTGTTTTTCATCTATACATCTTATACCTTTACATAAAAAATCAGACTGTCCAGATTTCTACCACTGAAACTTATTGCCTCTTCAATCATTTCAGCTCTGGAAAGGAAGAGAAATGGAAGTGAAAAAGTTGGGCATTTCCTGGCAATTCTTGATAGTTCTGGTTCTGATCCTGCAAATTCTGTCTGCGTTGGATTTTGACCCATACAGAGTCCTAGGGGTCAGCCGAACAGCCAGTCAGGCTGATATTAAAAAGGCTTATAAGAAGCTCGCCCGGGAATGGTAGGTGAAACAAAGAAATAGAAGTTTAAAATAAGCTAAGCAGTTTTAGCAGGAGAATGAAGCCTAAATTATGGTTAGCTTTTATTTGTCTCTGTTTCTGTGTTCATTAAATATATATGTTTGTGTCACATATTTTATATGGGAGAACGTATATTCATGTTATTCTATAATTTTTTAGAATCCAAAGCCCAGTTACTATGAAACCCCTTTTAGGAATTCTTTGGCTTAAAGAATTGCCTTGATACTATTTGCTTATTTAATATTACAGTAAGTAGGAGGGAACTTTCATTAATAAATACATTTTAATATATATTATATAAATTATATGTACATATATATAATCAACAATAGATAAGCTGCCCTTCCCATGATACATTATTCATAAAGTAACTCTTCATGAGTATCATTGCTAAAGGGAACACTACCCAGTCCTATTCTCTAGATTAATTTCTAAGCTTAAAAAATTTTTTTTTATAGTAAGAGCTTTTTGCTCTCAATTTAAAGAGAATATTCAGGAACTGAGTACATTACTTAAAAAAATTATCATATAGAAAAGTCTTAATTTTTACCTGTAGATGTTGTGTATGCTAGGGAATATGCCAGTGTTTGTGATTTAGCAGAAAAGCAATGAATTTAAAGCTTATTTTGGACAAACATTATCAGTGCCGTGGACATGACAGAGTAGGAATGATGGATTATATAGCTGGAGGGGAGCCACAGGGGAAGGAAGGGACAGTGAAGACACAGGTGACAAAAGCTGGGTGAACCAACCGAGTAAAGAAAGTTAGGGATGGGAGCCATCGTCACACACCAATTGCGTGCTAGGCTCCAGGTTCTATACTGTTTTATCTCATTTAAGCCTTATGATTACCCCCATGAGGGCAGATATTGCTGGCCCTGTTTTTTGGGTGAGCAACTAGGCTCAGAGTTGGGAAGTCTGTATTACCTCTGGGTTCCATAGGTTGACCTTCTGTACCAGCAGGTTTATTGCTGTTTTGTTCTTTAATCACTTGCCCATCTGGGCAGAAGTGAGAGTGAGTGGGTTAGTCTGGGTGGGTAGGAAGTTAACACAGCAGCAGAGCTGCCACGTGCAGATGACAACACAGGCTGTGCCTGACTCTGCCTGTTACCATTATTCTTCAGTGAGAAGTGCATCTTAGTATCCAGTTGGCGGTGATAAAGGTGAAACGTAGTTTAAAATATACTTTTGAATGTTTTGAATATCTAACCATTTTAGACCATATTCATATCATGAGATACCCAGAATTGGATACTAAAAATGAAGTCTCTGATTGTGCATGGCCAGACTCCAGGGACTCCACAGCAAAGTCACTTTCTTTACTACATCATTTCAGTCTCCTGCCTCTTTGTATTTAAAGCAAAATACATAAATCTATGATTAAGTCATAAGGTAGCAACATTCTTTTTGATAGGGTATAGCCTTTAACAAAATTTTAAAAGCAAAAATGATAGCTTGGTTTTATGGATCCTATTAAAATGTATAGCTTTGACTTTTCTGTCTTCCAGAGCTGAAAAAGTTGTTACAATATTAATTAAATGAATCATATGCTTCACTTCCTTAATTAGATTCTCTTTAGGAGTATTATGTCACCATACATATAAACAAGCTATCATCTAGTGAAAGTCTACAATTTTACTTTACCCTTATATTTTCACTGTACTAGTATTTTCTGCTTTTTAGGTTCTGGTAATATTTTATCATTGAAACTGTTTGTTTCATTTCATAGTGGTTTCATATCCAATTGGCCCTCAAACAACATAGGTTTGAACTGTGCAGTTCATCTGAGCCCACATGTTGTTCAAGGGTCACTTGTACACTGAAAAATAGCAGTTTCCTTGTTTGACTTTTCAGAATGAGCTACTCCATGGGGAATGGTTAATTATTGAATTCGATTTGTAGTTTTCCTCTGCTGTTTTATCACTTAATAGTATTTCTTACCCTGCTCAGGGCTTCCCTGGTGGCTCAGTGGTAAAGAATCTTCCTGCAGTACAGGAGATGCAGGTTCTATCCCTGGGTCGGGAAGATCCCCCGGAGTAGGGGGGCTACCTACTCCAGTTTTCTTGCTTGCAGAATCACTTAGACAGAGGAGCCTGATGGGCTATAATCTATGGGGCTGCAAAGAGTCAAACACAACTGAGCGATTAATGCTTACCCTGTTCAAGAGCTTTCTCTTTGCTTGGTGAAACCATTTTAAATTCCTTTTTAATCTCAGAAAAATGACATTTCTCTCCCAATAATTGTTTTATCATAAGTACTTTTCTTGTGTCACCTACATTGACAAAATAACTCCTCCAACCCCAAGAAAAAGGCATCATAAAATTTGATTTGAAGCAAATGGGTAAAACATGGTCAGTCCCCTAAACAGTAAATCGATTTGTCTGATACTTTATTATTTTTTTCTATCTTTGTTTTTATTCCCTTAAAGGTAGCACCATCGTTTTTATTCCCTATTGGTAGATGCCAAATGGATACCAAATACAAAATTTTCTTTGCTTTGAAATTTAAAAGTTGCATATTGTATTGTGGGCTTTCCTGGTGGCTCAGACAGTAAAGAATGTGCCTGCAGTGCAGGAGATTGAGGTTCAGTCCCTGGGTCAGGAAGATCCCCTGGAGAAGGGAATGGCAACCCACTCCAGTATTCTTGTCTGGAGAATTCTGTGGACAGAGGAACCTGGCGGGCTACAGTCCATGGGGTCACAAAGAGTCAGACATGACTGAGTGACTAACGCTTTCACTTTCGTTATATTGTAGTCTTAAATATTACTTATACACTGAACATAGTATTGGATGGTGCTTTCCTAGAGGTGAATTTATCCTTTTCTAAATGTTTTCAACTTTGCAGTATTTTCCCATAATCAGGAAAATATTCCTTATAAGCTGAAACTGTCTTGTGGTTTCCTGCCTGTCCTTGGGCCTTGGCTTTCTCTGTTTCAGGATCTGTGGTTTTAATCCAGCCCCCAATACTCTCTCTTCGGCTCAATCTCCTTAAAAGCCCCTTCTTCCCTTCTCTTCCCCCGCCTACCAAGTTCTGTATGTTAAATCTACATTTGTACAATTGCATGATTTTTATCCTCTTAGCCTTTGCCCTAAGTTTGAATATTGAAAGCGCTTTTCTTTTTTCCTTTGGTCATCCGGAAACATATTTTGGAACCACCATCTTGTTTCCTTAAATCATTATTTTCATCACATTTAGCTGAGTTTTTTTCACACTAATATTCATAACAGGATTAAATACTCAAGGGAGGAACAATGTTTAAATTCACCAGCCAACAATTTGAAGTTCCTTTATTTTTAGAGAAGTCAGAATATTATAATTCAAATATGTTCCTGCTAGAATAAGTTAGTCAAGTTGTAAATTTCTTTATTCAAATGTACTTGGTACTGTTTTTAGTAGTCATTTGCTTCCCAGTGGATTGTTTCTCTTTCCAGAACCTTTGCTAGAAGAACTTTACTAGAAGTTAGCAGTAGTGATTATTAAAAAAAATAAGCTCTGAAATAGAATCTCTTAATAAAATGAACATTGAAAAATCAGTTGGTATAAAACACTAATTTAGATGTTAGAGAGTTCTAAGGAAGTAAAACCCGGCCCCTACTTTCCAAGACTTTAATATCGCCAAAGCTGAAATTGGTAAATGTAAGAATATTACAGAATAATATATGACAGCAAGATAGATACAGTTAATTGCCAGCTGTGTATAATAGCAAATGTTAGTTCCAATATTAGTTGAAATCACTTTGCATAAACTGTAGACTTTCCTCACATTTTTAAAACATGTGACCTTGAAATCATTATCCATTTGTAAATAAAAGGCAATGAAGCAGAATGGAATAACCAGGATAATATTGAAAATTAAAACGTTCTAATTTGAGCATCAGCAACAAGATACTGTTTGGAACATGGTTATTACTAAACAGATTCATGGAGTATCCTAAAAAGTGCTTTGTCCACCTGAGTTGTCAGAAGAACCTACATTGATATCATTCTAACATTGGGATGAAATGCTGCCATCCTGGGAAACAAAGTTGGTTCTTACTAATAAGTGACCTCAGCCTTGGGCTCCAGCAGTGTTCAGGAGCAGCATAAAGACAGATACACATTCCACTCTTCCTCAGTGAAAGCCTGGAACACTGTCTGGTGCTTTGAAAATGTGTCCGGCTAAAGCACTGTGGGAAGAAATGGCCTGTTTCACAGTTTCATTTACTGTAGTCATGTGAAGCGACTAATTGCTTCTCCCACTTATTTTGAAGGAACTGTTCTAGCAAAATGCCCTTCCATTTGCCTCTAATGTAGTGAACTCTGTGTACGAGGATGTTAATTAACCACGTATAAACATTGAATCCACCTTCACCACCTGCCCATTTGTGTTTCAGGCATCCTGACAAAAACAAAGATCCTGGAGCAGAAGACAAGTTCATTCAAATTAGCAAGGCTTACGAGGTATCGTGTCAAACTTTGTGATGCTTCTTTTGGCTTTTGTAAAATTTATCTTAGATGATCAGTTTTGTAAAGTCCTCTTGGAAAGGGTATGTTCCCCGTGCCCTTGACCCAGTCTAGGTAGTGGTAGAGACAGCATTTTTGACCACATCCAATTTGTTGAAACCAGTGCCTACACACACTGCTCTTGGAGAAACTGCCCTATTTTAAAGGCTTTCATTGACATTTTAGAGTAACCTTGAGTGTCTACTTCCTTATGTTACATACTCAATTTGGCAGCACAGGAGATTCGGGTTTGATTCCTGGGTGGAAAAGATTCCCCTGGAAGAGGAAACAGCAACCCACTCCACTATTCTTGCCTGGAGAATCCCATGGACACAAGGAGCCTGGTGGCCTACAGTTCATGGGGTTGCAAAGAGTCGGACATGACTTAGTGACTGAGCACATATGCATACTAGAAACTTACATTAAAGAAACATAGACCAGTTTGCCTGTATTTATTAAAGTGACTCAAGGTTACAAATACATTTAAACACGAGGTTTTTAACAGTTTTCCAACGTATCAGCTTAAGTAAGTTGGCGTGGAATATGTAAGAAAGATAAATCCATGGCTTCCTGATTTGTGTTAAGTAATGTTCTTCAACAGAAAGTTTTTAGCTCATGGAATGATGCTTCATCCTAAAATAGGTTCTTGAATTAGACTTCAAAGTTATTTCTCATTAAGAGTCAGCTAACATACAATCACAGAATTCAACCCTATGGCTACTTTTTGGTGTTCACAACTTTTCATGCATTTGTTTGAATGAATTATTCCAACTTAGATGATATGACTAAGTCAACATTCTCATGGCTGAGCCCTAATGGTCAAAGTTATGTTAAATTTAAGACTTCCCTGTCTATCCAGTGGTTAGGATTTCACACTCTCACTACCAAGTGCCTGAATTCAGTCTCTAGTCAGAGAACTAAGATCCAACAAGCCCCATGGCACAGCAAAAAAAGAAAAAAAAAGTTTTCTAATTTATTGATGTGTTTAGTATTATGATAGTTCAGAATCTTTAAAGCCAAGATGAGCCTGAGTAGCTAGCTACACAGTTGAAGTATTTTGATCTTGAAATACTCAATTTTCCTATTAAGAGAAGAGTTTTACAGTATGTTGAGTGACTGCATTTAAAATATCAAATTGTGTTGTATCTTTACATTTATTTTCTTCCTTTATCTTCAGAGGTGTTTACAGGAAAGTCCTTTGTGTGGCCCTTTTTTTGCTGTTTTATTTTCTGGATTTCTTATTTTCTTCCCCTTTCTTTGTAGATTCTTTCCAATGAAGAAAAGAGATCACATTATGACCACTATGGAGATGCTGGGGAGAGCCAGGGCTACCAGAAGCAACAGCAGCAGCGAGAGTATCGCTTCCGCCACTTCCACGAGAATTTTTATTTCGACGAATCTTTTTTTCACTTCCCTTTTAATTCCGAACGGCGGGACTCAATTGATGAGAAGTATTTATTGCACTTTTCACACTATGTGAATGAAGTGGTTCCAGACAGCTTCAAGAAACCCTACCTCATTAAGATCACCTCAGACTGGTGCTTCAGCTGTATCCACATTGAGCCTGTCTGGAAAGAAGCAGTTCAAGAACTTGAAGGTTTGGGTAAGAGCATTTTATTCCTTGGAAGACATTTATAAAGAGAAGGTGACTTTTATGTCTCTTGAATTTCTTGGGATATTGGAGAGAAGTAACAGTTAGTGCGATTTCTCTTCAGAAATTCATGGTGACTGGGGTTTTCCGGGGACACATTTTCAGAGAGAAAATGGGTAAGCCACTTTCATTCTGCATTACTAACTTGAAGTCTGTATAGTCTCCTGACATCTAGTTGAGGGCCTAATATAGAGGAGAAACTTCAAAATTATTGGTTGAACAGAGCAGCCCTCAAGTACTAGTCTTCGTGGTGGTCGGTTATCCTTATGGTATTTGTGAGTTCACTCTGTATATTGATTTGCTAGGGGACCCATAACAAAATACCACAGACAGGGTGGCTGAAACAGCAGAAATTTATTTTCCCATAGTTCTCAAGGTTAAAAGTTCAAGATCGAGGTATATTGATTTGCTAGGGGACCCATAACAAAATACCACAGACAGGGTGGCTGAAACAGCAGAAATTTATTTTCCCATAGTTCTCAAGGTTAAAAGTTCAAGATCGAGGTGTCAACAGGTGTGCTGTCCTGTGAAGCCTGTCTTATTGGCTTGCAGGTAGCCAGCTTCGTCTGTGTCTGTGTGTTTGGGTCTGGTATCTCATACTCTCTTTCTATGACCCTGTGGTTAGTCACTCATCATGTCCAACTCTTTGCAACCTCATGGACTATATAGCCCATCAGGCTCCTCTGTCCATGGGATTCTCCAGGCAAGAATACTGGAGTGGGTTACCATGCCCTCCTCCAGAGGATCTTCCCAACCCAGGGATGGAGCTCAGGTCTCCCTCAAACCCTGTTTTAACTCGGTTACCCCTTTAAAGGCCCCATCTCCAAATATAATCACATTCAGAAGTACTGGGGATTAGAGGATCAACCTGTGCATTTTCGGGGCAAATAGCTCCGCCTATAACAAATAATATTCTAATTTTCATAGGTTACCACTCTCCATCACAGATTAGCCTTTCTTTTGTTCAGAGATATCACTTAGCTCCAGGAAAATTTTAGTTATCCAGGGAGGGTATTTACTTTAATAACATAAAAGCTGGAATTACTGAATTAAATGCGTGTCTGTTTTATAGGCATTAGCAGGCCTACTTATACTTATTTTTTTATTTTTGGCTGCACAATATGGCTTGTGGGATCTTAGTTTCCCAACCAGGGATAGAACCCACAATCCCTGTATTGGAAACCCAGAGTCTTAACTACTGAACCACCAGGGAAGGCCCAGGTCTTTTTTTTTTTTTTAACATGGGTTTATTTGGCTGTGTTGGATCTTAATCGCAGCTCTCGGGCTTTTCGTTGCAGCACGGAGGCTCCAGAGCATGGAAGCTCGGTAGTTGCCCTGCACAGTCTTAGTTGCTCCATGCCATTTGAGATCTTAGTTCCCTGACCTGTGTCCCCTGCATTGGAAGGCAGATTCTTAACCACCAGGGAAGTCACTGGCACAGTGATTCCCAGCCTTTTTGGCAAGAGGGACTGGTTTCATGGCAGACAGTTTTCCCATAGACTGAGAGAGAAGAAGCGAGGATAGTTTCAGGATGATTCAAGGGCATTACATTTATTGTGCACTTTTGAGCTTGTTTTCCTGCAACTGGATGATCCCATCTGGGGGTGATGGGAGAGCAGTGGGGAACGATTATAAATACAGATGAAGCTTTGCTTGCTTGCTCACCCACTGCTCACCTCCTGCTGTGTGGCCTGGTTCCTAATAGGCCACAAATTGGTACCGGTTCATACCTGTCCACGGCCTGGGGATTGGGAACCCCTGCCCTAGCAGACCTATTCTTGAGTAACTAGAAAGGGACTAACAGCCAGAGGGGCTGAGAGGCCCTGGTTGCTCTGGAGAACATGCACCACTGAAAGTCACCAGTTCATTTATTCTGAAACAGAACATTTCAACCTGCTGTTCAGGGGCACTCAGGTGCTCAGATATGCCATAATGCTTTCCTGCGATGGAATCAAGAAGTTCTTAGAAGTTGAGCAACATGTGGTTTAGCACGTGGTCTCACATGTGATGAGCAGTAGATTTTTGCTGTGGTGCCTGATGAATAAATGAGGGCCCCAGGTGAGCTGTCAGATTGGACAGCTTCTTCATCACACAACACAGTCACACTTTGTGCCATGCGGGGTGATGTGCTGGAAACCATTTAACCTCTTCAGTCCAGGAGCTGACCTTAAGATCCCAGAGCAGAACATAGACACTGGACCATTGCATAATTTAGAATGGTAATGCATGTACACCAAGGTCAGATCAGAGCCAACAGGTGAACTTACACTACGTGAGACAGCATAGCATAGTGATCATTGTCATGACCACATGCCTTGGAGTCAGATGCACCAGTTTTCAGATCACAGATGTGTCATTTATAACACTTTGTGTCCTTGGACAGATTACTTAGCCTCAGTTTCTTCAGCTCTAAATTGGAGTTATAATGTCAAACCAACAGGATTGTTATGAATATTAAATGAGAAAAGCATATATTAAGTGCCTGATACATATTGAATACTTAAAGGTCCATCTAGTCAAGGCTATGGTTTTTCCAGTAGTCATGTATGGATGTGAGAGTTGGACTATAAAGAAAGCTGAGCGCAGAAGAATTGATGCTTTTGAGCTGTGGTGTTGGAGAAGACTCTTGAGAGTCCCTTGGACTGCAAGGAGATCCAACCAGTCTATCCTTAAGGAAATCAGTCCTGAGTGGTCATTGGAAGGACTGATGTTGAAGCTGAAACTCCAATATTTTGGCCACCTGATGTGAAGAGCTGACTCATTTGAAAAGACCATGATGTTGGGAAAGATTGAAGGCAGGAGGACAAGGGGACGACAGAGGATGAGATGGTTAGATGGCATCACCAGCTCAATGGACATGAGTTTGGGTAAACTCCAGGAGTTGGTGATGGACAGGGAGTCCTGGCGTGCTGCGGTTCATGGGGTCGCAAAGAGTCAGACACGACTGAGCGACTGAACTGAACTGAATCAATGAGCTTTAGAGAATTTTTGATTAACTGAGTTTTCTGGTTTACCAGCGTTAAGTTTTTGAAAGCACCTATTTTGCAAATTCCTTTTAAAAAATCTTTTCTAAATGTTAGTTTTCTATAGCTCACAGACTGTAAAGCACTGAATTTTACCTTATTTTTAGCTAAGTCTTGAAAGATTATTAGAAGTTGTGTACTCAGTCACTTAATCATGTCCAGCTCTTCACGACCCCATGAACTGCAGCCCGCCAGGGTCCTCTACCCATGGGATTTTCCAGGCAAGAATACTGGAGTGGGGTGCCATTTCCTCCTCTAGGGGATCGTCCCAACCCCGGGATTGAACCTGCGTCTCTTGCATCTTCTGCATGGGCAGGCTCGGGTTCTTTACGACTGGTGCCACCTGACTGGACAGGAAGCGGAGTAACATTCAGGCAAGAGGGAACAATGCAGGCAGGGAAGCAAAGAGCCAGCAGCGGGGGGTGACTGAGTGCAGATGAGAGGGGGGAAAGCAGGAGGAGCAACCTGGGAGTCAGGTGGTAAGAAGCCTTCAAGTCCAGGCCAAGGAAGCTGGCCTTTACTTTACAGTATGTAATAGAGCCAAGAATGGTCCTATCAGATCTGTGCTTTAGAAAGCTAGCTGTTCAAGCTGCATGAGGGACAAACTAAAGAAGGTGAGAACAGAGGCAGCAAGGTTACCAGTCCTGGCAAGGCAGCAGCCATTGGCCTGAGCTCGGTCAGTAGGAACAGAGGGGGAACAGGTATCGGATATTTCAAGGGAAGGATCATAGAAGGACCTGGCACCTGGGCACCATTTGAATGTAAGAACTGAGGAAAAGAGGGGCGGGGGGCAAAATGGACTCTGCATTCTCACTTGAGCTACTGGTGGGCAGAGGATACAGGGAAGGGTTGAATTGGGAAAAGTTGTTCTGAATAATGATTGCGGTTTGGACTACCAAGTGTGGTGACATGACACTAATAATATAAGCATAATAATCAGTGAAATATTGTTGCTGAACCACAAAAAGACACTGGGATTCTTGGCCTCCAGAGAAGAATTCAATCTGGCACTAGAGACGAGGCTTGATCGCTCAGAGCTTTGTGTAATAAAGTTTTATTAAAGTATAAAGGAGATAGAGAAAGCTTCTGACATAGGCATCAGAAGCAGGCAGAAGGAGTACCCCCTTGCTAGTGTTGGCAATGGAATTATATACTCTCTAGTTATTACAGTGAATCAAAAGAATGTCTGGAGGTTCTAAGGACCTCACTAAACCTACTCCCATAATTTACATTTTAAGATAATAGGATTAGCCAGAAAGTTTTTTCTAGAGACTGTCCTCAGGCAGGATACTTTACTGTTATATAATCCTAAGGAATGTAGAGGGACAAAAAAGTTTGTCCTTTCTTCCTCCTTGAGAATACCAGATCCCTCTCTCCTTGGGAACCCCTAGACTTCTTATCAACCTGCCTAGGAAATGACTGTCTCAATAGCTTGTGTTATTACTGTATGTCAAGCACTAATGTAAGTGTCAACTCATAAACAACTATTTGAGGAGAGTGCTGTCATCATCTCTCTTTTATAGAGATTTGGCTCATTTTGGTACCTCTTCCAAGGTCCCACAGTTGGTATATGGCAGAGCTGGGATTCAAACCCAGGGAGACTGGCTCTGTAATCCACGTGGTGAACATGATGCTCTACTGCTTTTCAGGATCCTTAAATCTGTAATGATTGAAGGTCTTGCCATCCTTTGGGATTGTTGTGCTCTATAATCCTAAATTAAGAAATTTTTAAATCATGAAATTAAAAAATGCTTGCTTCTTGGAAGGAAGGCTACAATAAACCTAGACAGCATATTAAAAAGCAAAGACATCACTTTGCCAACAAAGGCCCGTATAGTCAAAAGCTATAGTTTTTCTAGTAGTCATGTATGGATGTGAGAGTTGAAACATAAAGAAGGCTGAGCACCAAAGAATTGATGCTTTTGAATTGTGATACTGGAGAAAACTCCTGAGAGTCCTTTGGACAGCTTAGAGATCAAATGAGTCAGTCCTGAAGGAAATCAACCCTGAATATTCATTGAAGGCTTGATGGTAAAACTGAAGCTCCAATACTTTGGCCACCTGATGTGAAGAGCCAACTCATTTGAAAAGACCCTAATGTGGGGAAAGATTGAAGGCAAAAGAAAAAGAGGGTGGCACAGGATAAGATGGTTAGATAGCATCACTGACTCAATGGACATGAATTTGAGCAAACTTCAGGAGATAGTGGAAGACAGTGTGCTGTAGTCCATGGGTCGCAAAGAGTCCAACATGACTTAGCAACTGAACAACAAATAATCCTAATAAGTCAGGACTCAAAATGACAAGGATGGAAGAAGATGGATTTAGATTCATAGAAGTAATGTTTAAGAGTATTTAATCTGTTCTGCACGTCACCTCCGAAGTCCCCTAGAAAGCGGATTTTGACTAAATGTATTAGATCAGTTTAGTTTTCCTCTTTGGATCATTCAGATTCATTGCAGATCTTGGTTACAGTTGGGTTATACTGAGATGAGATCCTGACAATATCCATGGCCACTCCAAGCAAGGCAGTGTTATCCTTTAAGACAGTTACTGCAGAAAATGTTTCTATTCTGAGTTGACAGAAAAAGCAGACAGTCTTAAAGATTAACTGTGATCTAGGGAAGCCTGGACATTATCTCAAAATAACATAAAATGCCTGAATTGCAGTAAATGAAGGAAATGAAACAGTTCCACCCAGAGAAGAACTGTTGTAGCTATTTAGGTGGAATCTACAGTCATGCCATTTGGTAATAACTAGTGTGCAGAGGCAGACCACGTTTATAAACAGCCATGCTGTGGAGGAAGGCCCACAAACAGTCAGCTCTGCCCTTGACCTTGAGGATCTAACTCTTACTGGGAAGAGAAAACAGATACCCAGGAAATTCACAGCAGCCTCACACGTGCAAGTACAGAATAGTACAGTACTATAGGAGTAAGTAGAAAATGATAAGGAATTCATTCCATGTTCTCATTTAAGACATTTGTCTTGGGAATACCCTGGCAGTTCAGTGGTTAGGACTTGGCACTTTCACTGCCAAGGCCCAGGTTCAGTCCCTGGCCAGGGAACTAAGTCCTGCAAGCCACATGGCACAGCCAAAAAAAACCTGTTTTCTTAATGGACCAAGTACTATATTACACTAATAAGTCTTTTTGTTTGCTTGTTTTGTTTTTTAGCATTTTACTTATTTTGCATTGTGCTAAATACTGTGGATTGTCTTTATTCCCAGAGTAACCCAATGAAAGAGAGACTATGATTATGCCTGTTTCACAGATGAGGGAAGTGAGGCTCAGGAAGGTTAAGGAACAAGTGAGGTCACACTGTTCATAACCCACAGTGTTAAGGTATGGACCTTAACCACTTAGCCACTGTGCCGCACTGCTCAGAAATAAGTAAAACCTAGTCCTCACACCCAGGAAGCGCACATAAGAGACAGACCTGAATCATCGAGGCATACACAGTGCCCCCTGGGAAGTGCCAACAGTTACCAGGGTATCAAGAAAATTGGTGTCTTGAAATCAGATGTCATTTTAGGGAAACCCAATTTGGATGATCATGCAGTATTTATCCACCATGAGACTTTTTATTTTAAAAGAATAATTTCTCTCTTTCAAGGAGTTATTCCTAAAAATAGCTAAGTGTGTGACAACTTCTTTTGTGTAGAAAAAGGGTCTGCTTAGATACTGGTTAAAGTTTGGTTTTATTTTCTCCTACTGAAACTCCATGTTCTTCATTTTGTGTTACTTCACATCATTTTGCATCTTAGTAGTTTATCGACAGATTTGTTTTTAGCCAGATTTGACAGTGTCGTGTTCTTCCAGTTGGCTCTGTACCATCCCTTTAGGCATATGGAAAAGTTGAAAGATGAATATCTGTATGCAATAGAAAGGGAGATGAGAGAATTTCCCTAAAAAATGGGATATATATTTAAGATGGCATAATAAAAGCAAATATAATTTGATGCCTCAAAGTAGAGATGTTTAGTACTTTACGGAAAAAGCTCTCTTACAAACTCAAAAAGAGGAGAAAGTATTTATATTTTTATTCCCCAGGATCTGCAAATTAGCCAGGAACATCGATCCATAGAAAAACCAAATGGTTCTGAAAAAAAAGTGACATACACTTTGCCTTTCTTTTAAATTTGCAACTCAAATTTGTCTAGAGACTGGTGTGTCCTTGTCATCCAGCCAGGTTATGCTGACTCAAGAATAGATGAGCTGCGCTTCTGTTGGCCCAGCTGAGCTTGCTTTATGAACCCAGAACGTTGGAGTGCAGAGAGTTTGAAGGCAAGAGGAGTCATAAACACTGTTGTGCACTGTGATTCAGAGACTAAGTCATCACCAGTCATCACAGTCATTTCCCAGCCTGAATCTCAGGGAGAAAACAGTGCTGCCAACTTTTCTGACTCTTCCTTCCCAGCTTGGATGGGGAGCGAGGGAAGGATTAGGGTCTGGACTTCAGAGAATTTTTGAATTCCTGTTATATTCTTAAATATCTTTTCAGGAGGAAAAATGCCACAACTTTAAATATCAATTGTGTATCATTCTTTATTCTACTGTAATTATGTGATAATTAATCTATAGGAAAGAAGTAGCATTCTTCCAGAATTTAGAAATGGGATGATAATATTAAGAATCGAAGTGCTTTATAGAAATGATCCAAAGAAATAGCCTTTATAGGCTGAGGAAAGCTACAGTGAAGGTGATGTAGGTAATTCCAAGAACTCAGTGGTAATTTTAAGTAAGAGAAATGAAGCCGATCACTTGTATTCTGTTTTAACCAGAAAAAAGCTATATTGATGGGAGTATAGGAACGTGTGGGGAAGATGACATAAAGAGTGAGAGTGTGGCCTGGTTTATCCCACTCCACGTAAGAGAGAGAGTTCTGTGGAGGTTATAATTCCACTCACGTGAGAGACAGTCTGTAGATCAGACTTCACATGGTCTAGATGAAATAATACTTGATAATAATAGTTCTAATTAACTAGGCACCTGCAATATTACAGGCTCTGGACTAGGTTCTTTTTTATATTGCCTTAACCAAAAAGTTTGTTTGGGTTTCCCATAACATCTCGTAGAAAAACCAAAGTGAACTGTTTGGCCAACTCAGTGTGTCATTTAATCCTCACAACAATTTATCTTCATTATTCAAATAAGGAAACTGAAGCTCAGAGACATTAAATGACTTGCCTGAGATTGCACACCTAATGGGTAGCAGAGCTGGGGTTTGAATCTGGTTCTGACTTTGAATACTTTATTCAAAGTATTTACTTCATTTACTTGTTTTTAAAAAATTGAATGATGACTAAGTGGCAGGAACTATTCCAGATACTAAGGGTTATAAAGCAGTAAACAAAATGCCCCAAGCCCCTATGTTCATAGAGCTTATATTCTAGTGAAGAGACACAAAGAAACAAACAAAATATACAATCTGTCAGCTGGTTTGTAGAGTATGATTTAAAAAAAAAAAAAAAGGCTGGGCTCTAGGGAATGCCAGGGTGAGAGTCTTCAGTTTTAAATCAGGAAGCAATAAGACTTCCCTGGTGGTCCAGTGGTTAAGACTCCTTGCTTCCACTGCCGGGAACATGGATTTGATTCCTAGTTAGGAAACTAAGATCCCACTTGCCTCACGATGCAGCCAAAAAAAAATCCAGCAGAAGAGGAAGATCTCACTGAGCAGGCATCCTGCAGGGGCTGAAAGAATGAGCTTCAAGAATATCGGAGGGGAGAGTGGGGTGAACAGCAATCTCAAAAGATCTCTTCAGTTTCCTTTGCTCTCCCAAGACTGCCTGCTTCTCCTGTCCTGATTCTGGGCCCACCAGCCACCATTCTGATTACTGATTCTAGTCCCAAAGTCTGGTAGGGAGCCCCTCTGAATAGTTACTGGAAAGCCATATTCTCCAGAATCAGTTTAATATGGTGGCTTCTGGCCTATATAGCAGTCCCTGGTAAGGTCCTTGGTGGTGAGTCCATCTCTAAGAATTTGATCCCTCCAGCATTCAGAACCTAGTGGTAGAACCTACTGGGGATAGGAAGGAACCAGGCTTTGCGGTCAACTGCAGGTCAGCTTTGAACCAGTTCAACTCTTGGTCCTACTGTACACTAACTGTGATTCCAGGAAGGTTTCCTCAGCCTCTCCAAATGCCAGCTTGCTCGTCCATGAAGATGACAATGCCTACCACTCGGGGTTTGCTGGTGTGAACAGTGATAACATCTTTAAAGCTGTAGGCATGCTGCCTAACTTGGAAAGGGCTCAAGACATGCCAAGTTGGCTGCATGAGGGGAGAGCAGTTTTCAACATGGGAGCTGCTTGGTCTCATTGAGAAGGATTTGCAGTTGTTGAAGGAGTCAGCTACTCAGATGTCCAGAGATGTGCCCTCCAGGCAGAAGGACCAGCCAGTGCTGAAACCAAAGGCAGGAACCTGCCAGTGTGTTTCCAGAAGAGCAGGGATACTAGGGGCGGGAGTAAGTGACCGTGAGGAGTGGGAGAGGAAGGGGGCCAATGGCCAAATCACAGAGGGTCTTGTCAGCCTTGGTGAAGACTGACTTTTATTCTGAGTGAAATGGAGAGTTTGTGCCAAATTTGGGCAGAGGAGTGACATGATCTGTTGTTTATGTTTTAGAAGGGACCGTCTGGCCACCGTACTGAGGACAGAAAGTGTGGGGGGACAAGGAGAAACAAGACACCATTGAGGAGGTTATTACAGCAGCTTGGGGGAGAGAGAGAAAGATGACTGAGAGGGTACAGTGCAAGTGGAGAAAAACAGTTGAATTCCTACTGTATTTTGAAGACAGAACCAACTGGACTTGCTGACAGACTGGATGTGGGGTGTGAGAGATGAGAGGAGTCAAAGATGACCCTTAAGACAAAAGTTCTGAGTAATAGGAAGGAACCACCATCGATGGAAATGGTGAAAGCCTGGGTGGAACAGGTTTGAGAAAGAAGATGAGGGGTTTGTTTTTGAAACTTAGAAGTCTGTTAGACATCCCAGGGAAAAAAGAATATTTACTGGCTATTAACATTTAATGTATCTCCAATGTTTAGCAAAGAATCTAGCCCTCCAAATATATTGTTTGAATGAAAGACAAGAAAAGTTATTCAAACACTAAGTGAAATAGGTATCAGATGATCCCATTTTATTTTATGTGTATACAAACACACATACACACTTATTTGTATAAGAAAAGATACGAACAGATACCAAAATATTAGCAGTAGTTATATGGGATATGGCCTAATGATTTTACCTAATCTCTCTCTTTGAGAATCTGTATAACATCTCTATAAAATAAAAGGGAGACATGCTCTGAAGAGTGAGAAGACTGATTCTAGCTTATCAACAAATCCTAGGGTTTTTTCAACCATTGCCAAGCCGACAAACCCTTGAATTGTTTACAGATGGTGTCCTTTATGAATAGGACCATTGTGGACAGGTTGTTCTTTTCTTTTGAAGTATTTCTTCTTGATCTACTCCCAAAAATAGAAACAACAGACTAAAAGATAAAAAGATTTGTAGCTCTTCTTAAACACTGCCAGATGGCTTTGCAGAAAAATTGAACCAATTTAGAATTTCAACAGTGCAGGGATGCTAGACAGTCTGTCGGGAAAGATATCCCCTCCTACTAAGTCAGAATTTTAGTTTCACACCAGAAAATTACTTAGCAACACTTTTTCACCTGCCACGAGGGCATAAAAGGCCTTCATGAAGGTCTTTTGTATTTTTCAGGCGTAGGAATTGGCGTGGTCCACGCTGGGTACGAGCGACGCCTGGCCCATCACCTGGGAGCGCACAGCACACCCTCGATCCTAGGAATCATAAATGGGAAGGTCTCCTTCTTCCACAATGCAGTCGTCAGTGAGAACCTGTGGCAGTTTGTAGAGAGTCTGCTTCCAGGGAACTTGGTGGAGAAAGTAAGTATGTGGCTTAGAAGTAGTTTAAGAGCACCTAGGATTGCTGGCTGCTCTGAACTTGACCCATGGTCATCCTCAGACCTGAGTTTCCTTTTGAGCAGGACAAGACACATATTAATTATTTGCTCAGACTAAATCATTTAAATGAAGTCTTCTAGAGGCTGAAAACTGAAATAGGTGAAGTAGAGAGACTGAAAGGATTATCCCTGTTACAACCACTGGGAAGACTGATGCTTTCGTAGGAAGTTGTTCAGTCGTGTCCTACTCTTTGCGAACCCATGGCCTATAGTCTGCCTGGCTCCTCCGTCCATGGGATTTCCCAGGCAAGAATACTGGAGTGGATTGGCATTTCCTTCTCCTTGGGATCTTTCTGACCCAGGGATAGAACCCAGGTCTCCCGCATTGCAGGCAGACTCTTTACTGTCTGAGCCACCTGGAAAGCTTCCCTTCCCTTCCTGTCATAGGAATCTGAGGCTAAAGTGAGAGTGCATCTTATTTTCTCAACAAAAAGTTAGATCACAGCATAGGATGAAGAGTTTCTTTCCAGCTTCATGCATTTGTTCATTTGAAGATACTTTTCTTAAGAGAGTATTCAAATTAAGTTCTATTTGGTTATATATTTAGGAGAAGGCAGTGGCACCCCACTCCAGTACTCTTGCCTGGAAAATCCCATGGATGGAGGACCCTGGTGGGCTGCAGTCCATGGGGTCGCTAAGAGTCGGACACGACTGAGCGACTTCACTTTCACTTTTCACTTTAATGCACTGGGGAAGGAAACGGCAACCCACTCCAGTGTTCTTGCCTGGAGAATCCCAGGGACGGGGGAGCCTGGTGGGCTGCCGTCTATGGGGTCGCACAGAGTCGGACACAACTGAAGCGACTTAGCAGCAGCAGCAGCAGCAGCAGCTATTGAAAGCACTAGATTCCATGAAACCAGATGTTATTTTTGGAACTTCCAGAGCACATATGATGCAACAATATGAATAAATTTCACAAACAAAAGACTGAGCTAGAGAAACTAGGCACAAGGAGTTCATACAAGCTAAACTATGATTTTTATATTTAAGAAGCATTTTTCCCTCAGTTTCTTAGAACAGGATTCTTATTTTGCTCTACTTGAAAGTGATTCATATGTATACCTGTGGCTGATTCATGTTGATGTTTGGCAGAAAACAACAAAATTTTGTATAGCAATTATCCTTCAATTAAAAAATAAATAAAATTTTTAAAAAGAAGATGATTTTTGATTTAATAATACCAAGAAGAGCTAAACACCCAGCTGTTTCCAGTCTATTTCTACACAGTCTATCCCACCAGGATCATTACCCACAAAAGAAACATTTATTGGAGTTAGCTTGAAATTATCAGAGTACATTGTAGCCTCCTAAAACCATGACAGGCTGTCTTGGTAGGTCCTCAGACCTTTCCAAATACCTGTTGTATATCAGGCACTATGCTAAGTACTGAGGATACTTCTCAAGAAGCTCCCAATCTAATGGGTGACCGCTTCCATCCTATATGCAGAGTGTCCATCCTAGAGACTTGAGAAAGGCTTCCTGGCAGAAGTGACCCCTGTGCTGAGTTTGCTGGATGAGGAAAGTGAAGTAAGGAATGAGTTCCAGGCAGGCAGAGGTCTGGAACATGAGACAGCCTGCTTTGTATGAAGTAGTCATTAGTGAGTGGGAAAGGACAGGCTAAAGCGGTTAATGGGGAAGGAAAAGGGGAATCTCACCATGAGAGTCTCCTTTAAAGAGGCTTGGCCTGTAGGTGATGGAGCCATTGAAAGAGTCTGAGCAGTGGAGTGAAACGATCAGATTGAAGTTCTATATAGATCATTCTGGGAGCACAGTTGAAAGATAAATTTTGACCTATGATAAAAATTTTCTAGAAAATAATTTACTCATGTTTTTGTTTTCTCAGGATTATTTTAAGGCATAAACAGGGAAGCACATAAGTATCAATTCAGACTAACACAACATTGAAAAGAAGTTATACTGTAAAAGTTTTTTTAAAAGTAGCAGTTCAGATGGCAATGAATGAAATTATGTGATATATAGGTGGGGTGGGCCCACTTATTTTTATTTAAGTCATTTTGAAAGAGCAATTATTTCATTGTCATCTAATAAACTAAAAAGTCACCTGTAACTAAGCAAACCAGCTTCAAAAGCTCAATTTTTTTTATGATATGGTCAGTAATAATTTCAGAAAGATTATAATTTCAGTCTGTGTAAGTTGGATCACATGAAAATATGAAATCCATATTTCTGTTCTTTTAATTAATTTTAGTTAAATGAAGGCAAAAAGATTAGTTGCCTGCATTTTTTATTTTTTACAAAAGTCTTTTACCTTTATTTGATTCTGTTTATCTCCTGACTGGATTATAACTGTTAAGAATTAAATGTTGCAACTGACATCCTCTTTTCAATTCAAGGTTACAAACAAAAATTATGTCAGGTTCCTCTCTGGCTGGCAGCAAGAGAATAAACCACGTGTCCTCCTGTTTGACCAAATGCCCACCGTACCACTGCTCTACAAGGTACTTTAGGTGTCCGGGTAATGTTTCCTCTTATTTTGGTGATTTTCCTTTTTATAAGTAATAGCTCACCCCATGAGAAATGTTTGAAGACCAGCAATTTGCCTCAAAGCACCGAATGCTGAGGACCTACTGATGCTATTACTAGGCTAGCACTTTCCACACACACAGTAGCAGTTAATCTTCAGAAGAACCCAACAGTACAGATTATGATCCCTATTTTATAGACCAAAATACTGAAGTTTATATGGTTGTATAACCTGCCCAAGGTCTCCCTGCAGTGGGTTGAATATTGACTCCTCTGAAGCCTGATTCCAAACCTGCCCTCTGAATGATACTGTACTGCACTTGCACACCTCTGGTTATCACTGTGACAGGAGATGAGAGGAAAGTGCCATTGGCATGGTCACTTGGGGTACAGGTTGTAGAGACGTGGATGGACCTAGAGTCTGTCATACAGAGTGAAGTAAGTCAGAAAGAGAAAAACAAATATATAGCAACGCATATATGTGGATTCTAGAAAAATGGTACAGATGAACCTAGTTCCAGGGCAGGAATAGAGATGCAGACGTAGAGAATGGATGGGTGGACGTAGCGGGGGAAGGGGAGAGTGAGATGAATTGGGAGATTAGGTTTGAGATAAATACACTACCGTGTGTAAAATAGGTAGCTTGTGGGAACTTGCTGTACAGCACAGGGAACTCAGCTTGATGCTCTGTGATGACCTAGAGGAGTGAGATTGAGGGTTGGGGAGGCGGAGGGACATCAAAGAGGGAGGGGATATATGTATACGCACAGCTGATTCACCTTGTTGTACAGCTCACAACATTGTAAAGCAGTTATACTCCAGTTTAGAAAAATAAATAGTAGTTGGGGTACAGGTAATTCCCCAAACCTCTCACCCCCAGCACAGATCTCAGTAAAATGAATATCTTGCTCTGTCTGAAAAACAGTGTTAATTGTTATTCAGCTTTGTTGGTATGGATTTTTCACCTAAAGGACCTTAGAATTCCTACAAGAGTACAAGGGTGTTGCAGCCTGAGTGGGCCCATAGAAGCTAGCATTCAAACACCCACTGATTAGAACGAGTCACACTTAATTTAGATGCTGTGCTACCAATTTCATTTCTTCTTCTCTGTTACTCCCTAACAGTTGACTGCTTTCGCGTACAAAGATTACTTGTCATTTGGATATGTGTATGTCGGTTTGAGAGGGGCAGAAGAGATGACAAGGCAATATGACGTCAATGTCTATACCCCCACCATCCTGATCTTTAAAGAACACATCCACAAGCCTGCAGACGTCATCCAGGTACGTGGGTGTCGCCTTGTTTCAACATGGCCCTCCCGTTTTCTCTCAAGGTGTCATATACAAATAAATAGCAAAGTGGAGCAGAGTAGGAGAGGAGAAGAAACTAGTTTTAATCTCTCCCTTTAGGGACTTCCCTGGCAGTCCAGTGGTTAAGACTCTGAGCTTCTGCTGCAGGGGGCACAGGTCTGACCCCTAGTCAGGGAACTAAGATCCCTTATGCCTTGTGGTGCAGCCTAAGTAAAATAAAGCTTTCAAAAATCTCAGACCTGTCTGTTGTATGTCAGACAGTATGCTAAGTACTGAGGATACTTCTCAAGCAGCTCTCAATCTAATGGGTGACTGTTTCCTTCTATGAAGGAAATTCTTAAAGTCATAGAGTTTAAAAATGAGTTGTTTAAAAAATATGATTTGGTACTATTCTGCTTACAAAGATAATCTTTTGACAGAAAGTAGAATGGCGGTGGCCAGAAGTTGGAGGAAGAAGAAATAGGGAGTTAGTGTGTAAGGGGCACAATTTCACTTTGGGAAGGCGAAAAAGTTCTGGAGATGGATGGCGGATGATGGTTGCAGAGCAGCGTGAATGGTTAATGCCACAGACTCATACGCTTGAAAATGGTTAAAATGGTAATTTTATGTGCTCTGTAACCACAAAAACAGAACAATAAATAATAGTCATCTTTGACCTCTAAAAAACTCTTATTTGAAAAAATCAACAATCTTATTCTAAAACAAGTTATAAAAATAATTTTAAGGCTTCAGTATAGAACAGTAATTAAAAGGAATAAGAAAAAAATACTCTTTCATTTCATCCCATTAATCCCTTGGAAGGTTTTAGTTTTATAATTAAATATTCAAAAGTGGGTAGGTGTTGAATTGTGAGGAGAGCTTTGAAAAAGACTTTCATTGTACTGAGATCTTGTAGGTGAGTAAAAGTTATTTCATCTTGCTCCAAAATATATACATTAAAATCACTGAGAAAAAAAATGTATACACTAACTCAGAGAACATACAGTGACTATTCATCTGATCTTAAAATAGGAAAGGGCTAAAAGTGTTGGGAAAAATCTTATTGGGAAAATCTTAATAACTTGATTATAAGCTTTACATTTTTATAGAAAGACTTAAATTTTCTGACTAAACAATAAGGGAAATATTTACAACCAATATAAAAGGAATTATTATCTCTCATTTCCAAAGAGCTGCTTCTAATCAAAGAAATCAACCCCAAACTTCTTGAGAATAACCACTTAATGAGTACAGAGTTTTCTTTTGGGATGATGAAAATGTTTGTAACTAGATAATCGAGGCGAGGGTTACACAACACTGTGATATACTAAAATGCCGCTGAGTTACACACTAAAATGGTTAATTTCATGTTACGTTACTCTTATCCTAGTTTAAATTTCCCCCCAAAATGGGTGAAGCAGATGAATAAAATCCTGAGAAAAGATTCAAGTTGCTAATAAACACCTTGGTTTTTTTTAAGTATTTATTTATTTATTCAGCTGTGCTGGGTCTTCATTGCAGCATGCAGGATCTTTAGTTGCAACTTTAGGGTGGGATCTAGATTCCCTGACCAGGAATCAAACCCAGGGCCCCTGCCTTCAGAACGCAGAATCTCAGCCACTAGATCACCAAGGAGATCTCAGTAAACACTTTAAAAAAGTAAATCTCACTAATAATCAGAGAAAAGCAATTTACATTTCCTTCTCTCATCAAATTGTTAATGATTTTTAAAGTAAAAATACGCAGTAGAGTTGAAGGTACAGAGAAACTGGCACTTCTCTGCCTTGCCTTGCTGGAAGAAGCTTCAAAAATTCTCAGGAAAAAAAATAGTTTTCAGAAAAGTGATTGGGTGATAAAATATCAACTGCCTAGCAAAACAGCACTCCTGAGTACCTGCTGTGTGCCAAACACTGCTCTGTGTACTGAGGGTACAGCCTTGAACAAAATCAGCAGATTCCCTGTCCTGGGTTCTAGTGGGGACAATGATCATTATGACACACTCTGTCAGGGTATATTATATAGTGATGTGTGCTAAAGAAAAAAATAAAACAGGAGAGAGGAATGCAGGGCATTAGGGGAAAGGGCTCACATTTTTAAGGTGGACCAGCCAAGAAGGGCCTCATTAAAATGGTGACACTTGAGTAAAGAATTGAGGGAGACAAGATTACCTTTTAGGACTCTATCCTAAAGGAATAGGAACTCAGGCAAAGAATTACATACAGAGATGTTAAATATCATTCACAATACCAAAAATGAGGGGGAAATATAAACATCCAACGGTAGGGTAATTATTGATACCATACCTCCCAGATGTGCACGCTCAGTCATTCGGTTGTGTCCAACTCTGCAACCCCATGGGCTGTAGTCTGCCAGCCTTCTCTGCCTGTAGAATTTTCCAGGCATAAATACTGTAGTGGGTTGCCATTTCCTTCTCCAGGGATCTTCTCGACCCAAGTATTGAACCCCAGTCTCCTGCTGCTCCTGCATTGGCAAGCAGATTCTTTACCACTAAGCCACCTGGGAAGCCCCACATCCCAAATAGGGACTGTTATATAGCCATTTAAAATGGCAGTTTGCTTGGACTTCTTTGGTAGTCCAGTGGTTAAGAATTCGTCTTGCAATGTAAAGGTTACAGGTTCGATCTCTGGTCAGGGAACTTAAGATCCCACATATCACAGAGCAACTAAACCTATGTACTCTGGAGCCCATGAGACACAACTAGAGTCCGTGCACCCCAAGAAAAAATCCTGTGTGAGGCAACCAAGATCTGATGCAGCCGAAATAAATGAATAAATAAAAAATTTTAAAATAAAAATTAAATAAAAAATAAAATGGCAATTTGCAAATAATTAATGATGGGGATAATTTTCATAACATAATGTTAACAAGCAGGATGCAAAATTGTATATGCTGTTTATAATACACTGCTCTCAACTTTGTATAGTGAATATTATTTCAGTGTTTGGGTTTCTAAAAATCGCTATAATGAACACATATTTTTTAATGTTACTTTTAAAAATCAACAAGAGCCCTTTGATAGTTTCTCTTCTAAGAGGCTAGAGTGAAGAGAAAGAGATGTTCTATAAAAATCCTTTATTTCGTTCATTCAATACATTCATTGCCTGCTTGCTGAGCACTAAATACAGAACAGCTCTGACATCCAGAGTTAGTCTTTGTCCTGAGTCTTTATCAGGCTCAGAGTCTGGGGAGGAGAAAGACCTAAAGGCAGTTTTCATCCACTGTAGTAGGTGTCTCCCTTAGATGCAGGTGCACTCTGGGTGCCATGGGAAGGAGGAAGGTTACCTCAGACTGTGAGACTAAGGTAAGGAGCCAGACAGGGAGAGTGGATAGTAAGGGAAGAAGAGCAGGTTTAAAAAGAAGACAATGAGTTCAGTTGTGGACATAAGAATTAAAACTGAAAAAAAATTAAAACTGCCTAGGAGCTCCTTGGCAGTCCAGTGGCTAAGACCTTGCACTCCCAATGCAGGGCACCTAGGTTCAATCCCTGATCTGGGAACTAGTTCCCACATGCCAAAAGTAAAGATCCCACACGCCACAACAAAGATAGAAGATCCCATGTGCCACAACTAAGACCCAGTGCAGCCAAATAAACAGATAAATATTTTTACAAAGGAAAGAAAGAAAGAACTGCCTTTAGGAGATCTAAGGGGAGGTGTGCCTCCTTAGATTTCCTAAGGAGGCAGGGATCTAGATCTGAGGAAAGGCAGAAGGTGATCTCCCAGGCATCGTATGTTATGTAAGGAGAGGAGGGAGCCAAGGACGAAACTCTGAACAACAACCAGCAAATAAAAATGAGGGGGTGCCTGATGGCAGCTAAGCAGGAGCCAAGACAGCGAGTCAGGAAGCAAGCAAACACCAGTTGTGGAAGAGAGGAAGGTCATCTCAATCCAAGATTAATCTATAAGATTTCCTAAATTGCTTTCTAGTAATACATGTACCCTTGAGAATTGTTATCTGCTTATTCCCTGGGGAAAATTATAAATCAAATACATTAATAAAATTACCAGAACAATGGATGCTTTACCAATTTGCTCTTTTATTTTCAATAATCTTACTTATTTTCATTTATGCATTTTTGGCTGCTGCACTGCATCTTCACTATGGTGGCTTCTCTTGTTGCAGAGCACAGGTTCTAGAGCACACGGGCTTCAGTGCTTATGGTGTGGGGACCCAAATACCCACGGCATGTGGCATCTTCCCAAATCAGGAATTGAGCCCATGTGCCCTGCATTGGCAGGTGGATTCCTAACCACCGGACCACTGGAAAGTCCCCAGTTTGCTCTTTATGAATATAAAAATGCATTCTTAACATAAACTGAGTCTTTGCAATGACGAGAGGCTTAGTGTAACACTGGTAGCACTGGTGGTTTCTCTTGACTCTAGGTAATTTGTTTCTATTTCGTGTATCATGTATGGCAACATGAGAATGGGTTTATTCATGCTTCTGTTGATGGACGTGTGAATATTTGCATCGTGAAATGAGATGGGACATGTCCTCCCTTCTTCCCATCTCAGAAAGACTTTACAGAAGATTAGATTGTCTTCCTTTAAGGTCTGGTCAAAACCACCTACAAAGCCATCTCAGCCTGAATTTGTGTTTAAGGAAATATTTTTGACTACTGACTCATTTTCTTTAATGGTTATAGTACTATTTTTTCTTTTTTTCAAGTATTGTTTTATTTTTCCTAGAGATTTTTCTGTTTCACCTAAATTTTCAAATTTAAATATCTAATATACATATATATGTGTACACTTTTGTTTTAGTTTCGGCAACATAGGTTGTGATTCCTCCACATCATCCTTGGTAATGGTTACCTGTGCTTTCTCTCTTTATTTTCATGATTGGTTTTACCAGAGGTGTGTCAATTTTATTAGCTCCAAAGAATGAATGTTGGTTTGTTCTTATATTTTTATTTTGCTTTATTTCTATTTTTCTCTTTATTATTTCCTTCTTTCTACTTTTGTGTTTTTGCTGTAACTTCGTGATAGGGATATCTAGTTCATCAATTTCTTTTCTATTACATTCATTTTTTAATACTTGTTTGTTTTATTCTTTGGTCTTCATTGCAGCAGGTGGAATTTTTCACTGCAGCTCCCAGACTCCAGAGCACATTGGCTCTGTAGTTTGCAGCACGTGGGCTCAGTTGATGGGCCCCAAGGGCTTAGCTGCTCCACAGCATGTGTGATCTTGGTGCCCCAACCAGGGATCGAACCCACGTCCCCTGTATTGGGAGGCAGGTTCTTAACTACTGGAACACAGTGGGGGTCCCCTGTTGTTCCCTGGACTAGGAAATGGCAACCCACTCCACTATTCTTGCCTGGAAAATTCCACTGGACAGAGGAGCCAGATGGGCTACTACAGTCCATGCAGCTGCAAAGAACTGGACAGGAGTGAGCAACTGAGCACACACACACTCCAAATACTAATTTATCTGCATCCCAAAGTTTTGATAAATAATATTTTCACTGATCACTCCAAATTAAAAATATTTTCTTACGTCTGATATGCTCTCTTCTCAGATCAAGAAGTTGCTCAGAGTTTCTTAATTTCTAAGCATAAAGCAATTTTCTGGTTCATATCTTGCATTGATGTCTTGATTAATTGTGGTCAGAGAACCTGGTATACATAATTTCAGTTCTTTGAAATATATGAAAATTAATAATAACAAAGTGGTCATCATACAGTTTTGTAGTCCATCTTTTATACTCAATAACATTGCTACTTTGAAGTTTATTTTTAATTACTCAGTTTACTATAAATCTCGAATGGAAGTAAATTTGCCTAAAAACTCAAAATTATTGACTTTTTCAATCTGCCAGCATAAAACAGTCTACAGAAGTTCCCCGAGCACTTGATTTTTCCTTTGACCTGAAATAATTGCATCATTGCTTTCAGCCCCACATTGTTGGGAAAATACCACATGTTTATTTGTTCAAACAGGTCTAACTTTCTTGGTTTTATTTCTTTAGCCAGGCTCAGCCATATTTTTATTAAACTGTAAGTCAAGCCCATTCTCAGTGAGAAAACTGAGTAAGAATCAACTGTCTCTTGGTTTTTCTCCAGGCCCGAGGTATGAAGAGGCAGGTCATTGATGACTTTATCACCCAAAACAAGTATCTGTTGGCAGCCAGGCTCACCAGCCAGAAGTTGTTCCATGAACTCTGCCCTGTGAAACGATCTCACCGACAAAGGAAGTAAGGACTGAAGGCCTTGCCCCTGCTCATCATGTCACATGTTACTGAAAGGCAGTTAAACATTGACCCTGGGACAGTCAGAATCTATGCTTCACGTTGCAAACAGATGAACATAGATGAACAGCTATGATAATAGAGGGGTATGTCAGTCCAGGGCACTTTAGGACCAAATGATTGGCTGTGCCAGAGAAGATCCCCCTGAGAGCTGAGCCCTGAAGAGTGAGTAGGTTCTGCCAGGTGTCAGGGAGAGCCTGTGAAGCTCGGTGAAGAGGGAGAATGCTGCTGTTGCTACCAGAGTGCCCCACACAGGGCAGACCCCTGCAGATCTGGGAGAGGAGCCAGGTAAATGACTGAACAGTAGGGCAGTGAGGGTGCTGAGGAAATGGTAAAATAATTAGCTGGGCATGGCATGGCTGAGGCATCCTCATGCATACATAGCATCTGAAAAGTCTGGAAAGACAGGGAAAACACTTCTTATTGCTCTTTCAGATTAAGGAGCCAGTGCCTTTAAATTTAGGGCTATTTCATCTGTGAAAGGTATCTGGATATGAAAGGAAACCATTTTGATCACATTATTTGAAAATACAACTAAAATACTTTTTAAAATAGGAACCATCCCCTATGTTTCCAGACTTTTCAGATTCCTGTATAGACTAAGATTTAATTAAATATAAGGAAGATGATCCTGGACTTTGAGGATTATTATTTATACAGCCTTCAAAAAATATCCCAGTCCACACACTCCTCCCCTTTGTTTCCACCCCCACCCTAGCCAGGCCAGTGTCACCTCTCGCCGAGGCCACCGTGTTGCCTCCTACCCTCCTCTGCCTCCACTCCACTCTCACACCCTCGGTCAGTTCTCCACGGCAGCCAGTGATCGTCCTCCTCACACTGTGAATTGGAGTGAGTCCCCCTCCGTCTCTGGGTCTTTGCACTTGCAATGCTCTTGGCCTGGAGCGCTCTGACCTCACTTCCTCTTGTGGCACCTCATTCAGGTCTCTGCTCCAGCATCACCTTCCCAGATGACATTTCCCTGAGCAGCCTGTCTGATGGAGCATGACTCCCAGCCCACCCTGCACGCTTTCCCCTTCACGTTTTTTTCCCCTAACACTTACCACTACTTGTCATGATCTTCCTGCCTATCTATCTGTTTTTTTGTCTGCCCTCCCCACTGGATTATAAGTCCCACAAGGGCAAGAACAGGACTTCCCAGGTGGCTCAGTAGTGAAGAATTCGCCTGCCAAAGCAGGAGACACGGTTTGATCCCTCAATCGTAAAGATACCCTGGAGGAAGAAATGGTAATCCACTCCAGTAATCTTGCCTGGGGAATCCCGTGGACAGAGGAGCCTGGTGGGCTACAGTCCATGGAATTGCAAAGAGTCAGACACAACTAAGTGACTGAGCATAAGGGCAAGAACATTGTCTTATCTGGCATCATCTAGGAAGTGCTAAGTAGTATCTTGGAGAAAGAATGCCTGATATGAATGATTAGATGAATTTGCCATTGGAACCACAGCATAGGAAGCCCTTCAGAATGAGGCCCAGTGGCCCTGGCCTGAGATAGGGTTAACCAGCCCTGCCTGAAGTGGAAGAACTAGAACAGGTGCCTTCTGAAAAGCCCTTCTGCATCAGCAGTTCAGTGACTGTTGCCTTCAAGGGCATTTGCAAATGTTGTGAAGTTTGATGTGGGGAGAGCATCCATGGAATCGCAGTCCATGTTTAGACTTTAGTTTACTAACTAAACTTTAGTTTAGAAAGAAGCAGGTCCTTAATGCCTTGAACATCTTATCTCATTGGCAACCCTCATGCAGCTTTGGTTTCTAAAATGTGCTGGTTTTCTCTGTAAATGACTTCTCCTCTCCTTCACCTTCACTTGCCATTCAGGTTCTAGCCATGGCCTCGGGGATTAGTTACATAGTCTTTTCTTTTGTTGACGTGCAGGTACTGTGTGGTTTTACTGACCGCTGAGGCTACTAAGTTGAGCAAACCCTTCGAGGCATTCCTATCCTTTGCCCTGGCAAACACACAGGACACCGTGAGGTTCGTGCACGTCTACAGCAATCGGCAGCAGGAATTTGCCAGCACCTTACTGCCAGACAGTGACACGTTTCAAGGGAAATCAGCGGTGAGTCGTGGGTTCTCTCCTGGTCCCAAGCTCTTCACAAACATGTGGCACTTAATTCCATGTTCGCCTTCCTTAAGAGTTTTGAATATAGAGTCCAGGAAATCCAGAAATCTCTGAAGCCTGTTTTGTTTTTTTTCTGAGTGCTTGGAAACCATTTGACCTGTTTTTTGGCCCTGTCCTGTGGCATGTGGGATCTTAGTTCCCCAACCAGAGATCAAACCTATGCCCACTGCATTGGAAGTGCAGAGTCTTAGCCACTAGACCACCAGGGAAGTCCCTGAAAGCACTCTTAAACGAGTCTCTTACCCTGCTGATTTCACCTCCTGACTTTTCAACCTTGGACCTTCACAAAAGGCATCTTTCCTCTGGTAAGGATTAAAGAGCATCCCCAGTCCCTTTCAGCTGTCTTTCCCCTGTGCAGGTCAAGTCTTAACGGTATCTAGTTTGTAGAGTCTCGCTTAGGCAACCATTAATATGCTTTTCAGTGTCTCCCTCCTGTACTTCTGCTTCTTTTATTTCATCCTAATTGACCTTACCCTTCCTTTCCTCCCTTGTCATCACTCTGCACAGAAGCATGAAATTCTTTGTCATTTTCATCATCTTGGTAATCATGGGAAGGGAAATTTGCTCAGTCATGTCCAACTTTTTGTGACCCCATAGGCTATACAGTCCATGGGATTCTGGAATGGGTAACCTTTCCCTTCTCCAGGGGATCTTCCCAAACCAGGGATTGAACCCAGGTCTTCCCCGTTGCAGGCAGATTCTTTACCAGCTGAGCTACAAGGGAAGCCCAACAATACTAGAGTGGGTAGCTTATCCCTTCTCCAGCGGATCTTCCCGAACCAGGAATCAAATCAAGGTCTCCTGCATTGCAGGCAGATTCTTTACCTACTGAACTGATTTTCATAGGAAAATCTCTGAAAAAAAACAAAGGTTTGCTTTATTATAACATTAAGTCAGGGACTTCACTAGTGGTCCAGTGACTAAGACTCTGTGCTCCCAGTGCAGTGAGCCCAAGTTTGACCCTTGGTCAGGGAACTGGATCCCACAAGCCACAACTAAGGGTTCGCATGCTGCAGCTAAGACCCAGCAGAGCCAAATAAATAAATAAATGTTAAAAAAATTAGAAGTTACAGAACAAAATCTATTGACAAGAAAGAGCTTTAACTTTTAACAAAGTTAACTTTGAAAGTCACCATAAAACTAATTTCTTTTGTCAGAAAAGTGGAAATCTCTTGCAGATATGGCATACTCATTCATATCTGTGCTTGAGCTTCACTAGACCCTTTTTTCCATCGTCTCTGGGGAAAAAACCAACAGTCATTTCCCATTCTCTTGAGAATTCTAATGGTTTTTCACCTCTTTTTCTCCCAGGTGTCTATCTTAGAAAGGCGCAACACGGCAGGGCGGGTGGTGTATAAAACCCTGGAGGATCCCTGGACTGGGAGTGAGAGTGACAAATTCATCCTTTTGGGTTATCTGGACCAACTGCGGAAAGACCCAGCTCTTCTGTCGTCGGAAGCTGTGCTCCCCGACTTGACCGATGAACTTGCCCCTGTAAGCACGCGGCCCAGGCGAGTGGGCGCTGGGCAGGGCTCCCAAGCTGTCAGAGCTGCAGTGCCCTGTCAGGGATGGGGGGCTTCTCCCTCCGGGGCTCAGGGTCCAGTCCTGACCCCTTTTCTTCTTCCACAGATTTTTCTTCTTCGGTGGCTCTACTCTGCTTCTGACTACATCTCAGACTGCTGGGACAGCATATTTCACAACAACTGGTAGGAATATTGCCAGATTGAATTTCTCTTGCTGTTACTTACCAGGACTGCTGTTTTTCATTTGAAAAAAGGTCCACTCTTTGATTTCAGTATAGACTCCATCTGGGCAGGTGGAAGAGTGTTTCCATATTTTCAAAGAATATTCCCCTTTCTCTGTCTTTCAATAACTTCCCTTTTGTAATATTTGCCGTTTTGACCCTTGCCCATAGGTTGGGAAAGAAAGGATCACCCCAGCTTCCCTTCCAGATAGCAGAGCCTGGGACTGCGCTCCTCACCAGAGCACCTTGGTGCCCAGCACAGGGCTGACGCACATGTAGTCCAGTGAATCGAGACACAAACGAACCAGTGAATTAATCAGAGAGGGCAAGGGCACTCCCACCACCCCCTCCCCAATGAGACCACGAGCTCCTGAGGGTAGACCACGTTCCACCCACGTCTGTGCTTCCTGGCCACTAGCCCAGCTCCTGAAAAACAGCAGGCCTTTGATGGGTGTCTGCAGGTGAATAAAATTTCAGAACACCTAGAGGAGCTCTTAGAGAAGTCAACTTTCTTCTCCCTACTGTACCCCTCTGGGCCACATCTGAATTAGTCTGACCAAAAAAAAAAAAAAAGATCAAAATAAAAGAAGTAATTCCATAGACTTTCTAGTCAACTCATATTACCCTTGATGTCAGAATGTTCCTCCATGTTCACAGCTTAAATCCTTTGTTACCCCTCTTGTTGTTTCCTTCTGCAGAATCCATTCAGCACAGTCTGAGGTACAAAGTCAAACTTTTTAAATAGGTGATCTGTGAATTAGAACACTGAGGAAAATAATCTCTACTTTTACCACTACCGCAAAAAAATCCTCTATTTGTATGAAATTAGAAAATGTTTATTGAGGTGAAAGCTTTTTGGTTTGGGGTTATGTAGCGGTTTTTTGAGCCAGAGAGAAGAAACCTGAAACCATTAACTGGCACGTCACAGCAGCCCGCGTAGCACTGACCAGAGCTTGTGAACTTCATTTCAGGCGGGAAATGATGCCCCTTCTGTCCCTGGTTTTCTCTGCCCTCTTCATCCTCTTTGGCACTGTCATCGTTCAAGCTTTCAGGTAAGACCCCTCCCGGGCTCCTCAGTGCTGCGTCTGAAGGGTGACACCTACATGTCCTCAGCTGTTTTTCTGTAAAATCTCTTTTTCTTCAGTGACTCAAATGAGGAGCGAGAGTCCAGCCCTCCAGATAAAGAGGAAGCCCGTGAGAAGACAGGGAAGACGGAGCCAAGCTTCACCAAGGAGCCCAGCAGGTTGTTCTCACCAGATGCCAGCCCCTCCTCTTCAGCAGCAGCCCCACAGACCGCAGAGGCTGATAAAGCAGAATCTGAGTGTCTAGCACAGCTAAGAACTTTGGCTCCGCTCCTTGTGTGAGATGTGGATTTAGGGAAGAATCACTGCTAATGACGGCTTCCTAGGTGGCTAAGAATCCACCTGCCAGTGCAGGAGACTCGGACTTAATCCCTGGGTCAGGAAGATCCTCTGGAGGAGGAAATGGCAGCCCACTCCAGTATGCTTGCCTGGGAAATCTCATGGACAGAGGAGCCTGGCGGGCTACAGTCCTTAGCGTCACAAAGAGTCAGACACGACTGAGCACACACACCACTTATGAGCGTTGACTAAGACCGTGGAGGCATCTAGACACACGTCTAGTTATCTTCTCCTGGGTACCCTCAGTTTCTCAATCTCAGGTTTAATAATGAAGGCAGGAAGCAGAGAAGCATGTCAGGCAGATGCTAGATGAGCCAGGAGCAGAGAGAGATCACTGTGTTGACAGCCTTCATCCTGTACTAAAGCCACAGGTGTGTGGTAATACCTGCAAGGCTATTTGTAGGCTGGGACAGCCAGATCGGGGTCAGTCCCGCCCTGCCCTGGTATATAGGCTCAAGGATAGTTAATAATGTACCTAGTCTGGCTAGAACATAACAATTTCTTCCACTTATTCCTTTTAAAAATAATGGCATCCCCCTGTCCTCTAAGATCTTAATTCCTCAATATTTCTCCACAGCAAGATTCCTAAAAAAGGCTTTGTGGAGGTAACAGAACTCACAGATATAACATACACCAGTAACTTGGTACGCCTGAGGCCAGGCCACATGAACGTGGTTCTCATCCTGTCCAATTCCACCAAGACCAGCCTGCTGCAGAAATTCGCTCTGGAGGTCTACTCATTCACTGCGTGAGTTCCTCTGTGCTCCGGAGAGGGGGCAGGACGGAATGTGTGGAAGGAGGAGGGGCGAGCGGGCACACTTGGGTGAGCCGGGGGCGGGGAGGGGGTGGCTGGAGAGGCTCTATCCAGGCAGCATGGTGTTGGTTATTACCTGTCCAGCCCCAGGATCCATTCAAGCCATCATGCAGGGACCTTTCTTCCCCTTGACTGTCAGTTCTGAACAGAAGAGCTTGAACTTAGTCTCCCCTGAGCCCTTTCAGGAAACTGTTCTCTGGTTCCTGTGTTTTCCTGAAGCCCGACCCTGAGAGTGACACCCAGCAGGGAACTGGAAATGGGTGAGGGGCTGCTGCCACCTTGTAGAAACCCTCCAGGCCCCACAGAACTCCTTCATTTCTTCAGACCCTACCCAACACAAAGCCTTTTCCTATTGTTTGAAATCTGAATGAGAATCTTAAGTTCCCTGTGATTAAATATGCCCAGAAGTACCCTAAATCCTCATTCTGTCCTTCCTCCAGGAGCAGCTGCCTACACTTTTCCTTCCTGAGTCTAGATAAACACAGAGAATGGCTCGAATATTTATTAGAATTTGCTCAAGACGCGGCCCCAATCCCAAACCAGTACGACAAGCATTTCATGGAGCGTGACTACACAGGCTATGTGCTGGCTCTGAATGGCCACAAGAAATACTTCTGCCTCTTCAAGCCCCAAAAAGCAGTGGAAGAGGAGGAAGCCATGGGGCCGTGCAGTGACTTTGACTCCTCCCTCCATCTGGGTGAGTGTCGAGGGAAGTCTTCCTCTGGCCTTGGACCCAGGCCCATCAAAGGAAAATTGAGCAAGCTGTCTTTATGGATGGAACGGCTGCTGGAAGGCTCCTTACAGAGGTTTTATATCCCGTCATGGCCTGACCTAGACTGACAGGGTTTCAAAAAAGAGACTCGAACTCTTCAGACTTTTTAACAGGCCCCTGTGAACAGGTATTTTTCAGGACTCAAACCATCACAACGGACAGAGGATAGATTTTAGATTATTCTTCCAGAACAATGGCTAGAAGAATCTTTCCTTTGTGCTGTCCTAACCTAGGAGTGAAAAACACCACACGTTGACTTCCCCGGATCAGAATATTTTCCTTTGGGTCTTTTTTTCCTCATTTGAATGCCACACTATTTAAAACAGACTGTTCCTTCCCTCTTCCTTTGTCGTCTCTGCCATGTGCTCGCCCCACCCTCCCCTGTCCCATCTCTGTATCTCTGTGCTGGGCCCTGCAGCGGAGGTGGGGGGGGCCTCTCAAGCCAGTTGTGCTGGGCGGTCACCTGCCTCCCCTACCTGGCCTGGGCTGTGCTTCTGCCCCAGCACTTGGTCTTCCATTGGCACAGCCCACCTCAGCTTCTGGGCCCTGTGTCTGCATCTCGAAAGAGGCCTAGTTCCAAGCAATCCTACATTAATGATTTCTCTGGTAGTGAATAGCTAAAACTATATTTGGGGGGCATCCTCCTAAACTGGTCAGCCACAGTTTTAAAGGTTAGGGATGAGTGGGGGCTCTGCCTTTCAGTTCAGTTTTCTTCCCAAGACAAAAGAGGGGCAGGCTGGGCAGGGCCTGAGGCAGCGCCTCTCTGAGCACCCCATCGGCTGCCTCCCAAGCACTAAAGTGTCCTCGGAGGGATCCACACGGCAAAAAGTACTGTAATGACCTTGAGCCATTTACCTGTATGTTTTCAGATGCCTTTCTGCCTCTGTCAGTTCTAGGGTATGGGTATTAGGAGCCATAACTTGTAATCGTGTTCTCAGAACGTAGAGATAAGCTGCCATAAGCCAGTAGATGTTCAACTGAAGACACGTCACTCCCGCTGTGAGTCAGGCTCAAGGAACCTCTTCCCTCCAGTGGTGTCTCCTCAGTAGAATACCAGACATGTCTTTGTATCAAGGAACTTAAAATTTCTCAGCAGTTGTATTTGAACCCTATTACCCCAATAGTGCTGTATCTTCAAGTCCTCTTTCATGACAAGTGAGCCAAGACACGTTCTAGACTCCTGTTTTGCTCACTTTGAGCTTCTGGCCTATATTTCAGTGTCTCATCTTAATTCTTTTCACTCACAACAACTGCTTCACCAGTAACAGGATCAAACCTGTCTCAGCACCCCAGCTTCCTGGGTTCCGGTGAACCGTGGACTCCAGGCGGGATTCTACCAGCCAGTTAGAGAGCTTTCCTTTTCTTTTTAGAGCAAACTGCCTGGAGTTTGGACAACCTCAAAGAGTTCAAATGTCAAAGCAAATTGTCCTTTTGTAAAGCGAAGGCTCAAAATCAGTGATGGGACGAAATAGGTTAATAACTGCTGTTTTCTTTAATCATAATTGCTTTAAACTAAGCCATTTGGATTGAGTGACAGTGGCAAGTAATAAATTGAGTCCAGAAATTCTTGTAGTTTTCATGGAATCTATAGCTTTATTTAAAAAAAAAAAAAAAAAATGAAATCACTGCCAGCCTTTATTTTTTCCACATGATCCTCTGAAAATGGGTGTTTATTTTGATTGCCCTATCACACGGCACCTGGCCCAGGTGGGACTGATTAAGGAATTCATTTTTGGCTCTGTGATGCAAAATTATTTTCTGCATCTCCTCTGGCCAAGTTGCTTATATGAGGAGTGGTTTGGTTCAATGGTAAGTTTTTCTTTTTTTAGTTTCTGATACTAATGGGATTCCTGACCTTAATTTCTGAAAACCAAAACACCCCAGATCTGTTCATTTTCAAAAATTTTATTAAAAAGCACGTTCAGACTGTTGAACCTTTCATTTGCACAAAGAAAGGAAAGCAATAATAATGAAAATATTCCTAGGAAATATTTCAGTCCAAAAAACATCATCTAGAGAGCTGTTTGGGGACTGGTAGATAATGTCCCCCAAGAGGACACTGAGAAACTTTTATTTTAAACTGACCTTGACTCTTGGCTATGTAAGCCTTTCCTCCTGAATGTTGTTTCCACGAATTTGTTTACTTCCGTGTCAAATGTATGAGCCACCATCTTGCTCAGCCAATGCTGTTTCTCTTTGTCACATATGTAAATCAAACAGACCCAATTTTGGCTTTAAGTTAACTTCTTGGTCTTCGGGTATCTTGGAACTGACAACACTGATGTTGTTAGAGGCAGGTTTTTCCGGTTGGTACAGTTTATGCCTCATGTTTACCAGATGTGACAGTCACTGGCCTAAAACAAGCCTTTGTAGACACATGCACCCATTTAAAAAATATTTTTTCATTAGGCCCAGGTGTCGGTGGCACAGTCTGTCTAACGTAGAGTTCATCAGCTCCAACCAAGCAACGTGTCAGTAAGCAAGCCTGCCCTAACACCCATGAGGCACCACAGTCTTGCTGCCATCACTGACCATAAAAATTTGGCTGTGGTTTTGAAATAATGGGTTGATTTCCTCCTCATTCAGTACATACATTTTTCCTGATATAAAAAGAAATGGGATCTGACTGTGTTTTAAGTGGTTTGTGTTATTTGGGGCAAAGGATTAGGAGCAAACACTCAAACATTTTTTCCTAAGTAAATTACTGAAAAGCTGATGCAGAACAACTTGACAAATGCCATGCTGCTCACATCCAAATACCTGACCTTGTCCCTGGAAAAGAAACGCAGCCTGGCAGCTGCTGAATCTCTCTGTTCAGTGTGTCAAGGAAGATGATTATACTTTCAAGACAGACCTGAAAAGAAGGTGAATATTTTGCACTTTTTGATACTCTTAGGAACAAATAACTTATTCGGCAAATGGTGTCTTTTTTATGTTGTTTTTGTTTTGTATTGTGAAACAGGCACTGAAGCTGATGTTATTTTGTTTTAAGAATCTTACAGACTGGAAACAGAAATAAACTATTTTAATGTGTGATGATTACGGGTAGCTCTTATGTCACGAGGTGATGATTTGACCGTGGACACATGATCAACAGACTCAAATCTACATGTTACTCAATACATGCTTAAGATCATCACGCCTTCACTGCAGATTTCGGGTACTGCTGTCCTAGATGGTGGGTCAGCTTGAAGAGAAGATAATGTAACACAGGCTCAGAGGGAGTAAGTTAAGGAAGTGTATAAACAGCCCTTCGGAGGCCAGCTCATGTCACCTGGTTTAGAAGACATTCCTGCATCTTCCTGGGGTTTTGAGTGGGAAGATCTGCACATTCTTTTCCTTTCACACTTTGTTTGATGTTCACAGAAGCCCTAAAACCAAGATGCAGTCCTAGGCTCCTCAGAGTAGGGGCTATATTTGAAAGGAAGATACTATAGAAATCTGGAATGTTTCTACAGTATAATTTCTTAGGATTTTTTCATTTCATCCCTCCAAATTGTAAATAAACTGCATTCTCCATCCCTTTCCCCTTTATCCTCCATCACCATTCTTCAAAGGAAAAAACAGCACAAGTGCATCTTTTTTTTTTAAGTTAATTCAAACTCCTGAGGAATATTGGCTGTTTGGATTCGAGTTTCACTGAATGCCCTGATGGTATAGCCACCAATGACGTTTTTAGCAGAATGTTTTATTGGCATCAGCTCTTCAGTTCTTAGATTTTGCTTGCACACAAGTGCTTCTGGAGAGTTATCATCTGTGCAATCTGTTGTTTCATCTTGAAGAATCACAGGACAAGGTTCAGGCGACTGTCACTTTGGGGAGAACACACAGCATCTCAAACAGCAGGTTAGCCGCCACCAGAGCTGTGTTTCCTGCAAAGAGGTGAAAGCCAAGCATGAGCAGCGCGCAGACCACTGCCTTAGGTCAGCGTCTTGCCTGTGCTACCTGACCCCCCCCCCGACATGCTTTGCCCAGCATTCTCTCCATCCAGCACCATTCAGAAATAGTATTTTAAAATTCAGAAGGCTCTGTTTACTCTGAGAACAGATTTCCCCAAAGGAAAACCTATCATTATGGTGTGTATTGTATTTATTATCTATCCTCTGAATCTAATAGGTCCAAGTCTGTAAACTGCTACATTAAAATTATTGGGATGGCATCTGCTTTGAATTTCTCTCCTAAACCAGCTGACCCTCCCAGTTTATTAACATTTATAAATATCATTTGTGCCTTGAGAATTCACTTTTCAATGAAATATCAAAGGTGAATGGCACTGTGCCACCCCATCACTGAACTGCAGGCTGGTTTCTCTTCTGCTGATGGGTGGGGCCAGCTAGTAATCCTTAGCCGCCTCCCAGGGGTTCTGTTAGGGTTCATTAGCTCACATCTGTACAGTGTGTGTTAATAGTTTATTTTCTTCACTGTAGGATGTACTCAGCAGGTTCCCAAGTTGTCTAAAAGGACCCATCCATCTACTTACTAATTAGAGGAAGACAGTTTGAACTAGCAGCTGCCTACAGATCACACTTATCTCCCTTACTTACCAGAAGGATCGTAGGGTGGTGAAACTTCCACGAGGTCACAACCCACCACATTCAGGCCTTGACAACCCCGGATGATCTCCAGAGCCTGTCCAAGATAAGTTTGAGTTGTCCACAATGGTAACCACTGACAACAGAAAGCCACCCGTAGAGGCCTCCGTGGATTTCTCCCAACCCAGACCCCCCCTTCGACTTGAAACTGTCGCTCTCCCTCAATAAACATTCACTCACCACCAGGCACCCCGAGGGATGATAGAAAACAGCTAACCAATCGCTTCAGTTCCATGCATCCAGGCAGCAGTCCTCATTTTTGGCACCATTTTTGGCACCTCATTTTTGACAACCTCAGAGGTGGGGAAAGGCCCCTCTAAGGTGGACACAGCTCAAAGACCTGACTGAGCAGAGGAGCAGGGGGAGGGCAGCCCAGGCAGAGGGAAAGATGCGTGCAGAGGCGCCATGATGGAAGAAGTACTGTAGTCAGAAGACAGGATAAGTGAGGGGGTGGTTGGAAGAGCATCACTTTACCTCCATTTTGCAGGTGAAAAGCTGAAAGCATGCAAAGCAGAGGAATGGAGTGTGTTCTAGAAAACTGGCGGGAACCAGGAAAGGCTTTGAGAGAGGCAGGTATGACCATCCTCCTTTCTGAGAGGATAGAAGATAATTAGTTCAGTTCAAGCAGTCTTCATTCATTTACTCCAATATCTGTGAGTACCTCCTACTTATATGTCAGACACGATCCTCAGTTCCAAGAAGAGTGAACAGAACAAAGGTCCACCCCCTGGAGCTTTCCTTCCGGTTATAACCACACCCCAATTCTGCCTCCCTGTGTGTATGCTGAGCACACCTATGAGAGCTTTATTTGAGGATTTCCAAAATTCTTGAACTACCTTGGGAGGTGGTTCATCCCACTGCATATTTTTTAAATTGAACCCCCCCAAAAAATAAAGTTTGGAGTCTTAACGGGGTACTACAATACTGTCCCCATGGACAGGTGGACCAGAGGCAGAAAGACCAAATAACAGATTGTTGTTATATCCCAGAAAAGAAAGGAGGGCCCTTGCCAAGATCAGTTGCTCATCAGTAAGGGAAAATCCAAACCTGTGATCAGCCCTGCGAACAATAAAGGCCCAAGTGCTCTGATTTTAAAATCCCATCTGATTCCTGAAGACTCAATTCAAGTCCCAGGAAAGTGGGAGACTCAGTGTCCTCACCCCAAAGATGTGTCGCTGGTGGAGTTCCTTACCTGACTAGGAGTAAGACCAGCAATTTCAGGTGTCCCTGTGCCTGGGGCGTAAGCAGGGTCCAAGCCATCAATATCAAAGCTGATATAAATGGGTCTGCCTCCCATCTGCTGCCTCACTTCCCCCATCAAAGGAACCAGTGACTTCAGCCAGCAGTCTTCAGCCAGGACCACCCGGAAGCCCTGGAAAGGTAGAAATTGGAGCAGAAGGTTGACACTTGGACCTGGAGTATCTACAAGGCATTGTCTGTGGGCCCACTGTATTCTCAGCTTACGTGCACCTCACATTTGATCCTCAGTCTCCATGAGGAGGGAACTGTCATCCCAAGATCAGACCCATTGACTTGTGTCCAGACCTCCTTGGCTCTTTTCCAAGCCAGCAACATCTAAGGGCTTGGTTTGTTCCTGCTTGTCTCCCTTCCCCAGCGATAAAGCTTCATCTGCCTCGTCAACTAGCACCCTTGCTCCTCTCTGCTCCATATGATGCAAACTCAGCTTCCATCCCCACTTTGTGAACTTGATCAGCAAAACCCCATTGAATCCATAGCTGCCATCGATTAGCTGATGAAGAGGAAGGCAGTGTGAGGGGCTGGGGACAGCAGTGGGGGCTTTCGGTCTGTCACCTGGCTCCGGCTGTATCTGTAGGTATCCAAGGTCGTGGAAGAACCCCGGATGCCGATCTGCACCACACGCTTGCAGTCCAGGAGTCCCTCATCCACGCACCGGCGGAAGGGGGTCCCGTGATAGAGCTTCTCCCCGAGGGCCTTGTCAGCCATGTCCATGTGAGCGTCCACGTGCACCAGCCCCACAGGACCATGCCTGTTGAAAAACAGGGCAGCTCAGAGGCCAGGCCTCCAGTGGGGCCTGAACACAGCAAGCCTCCAGGCTAGCAAAACCTAGTGACAACTCAGAGCCATAGAGGGAGGGCAGCCTGGCATCAATTACCAGCCTTGCAACTGGCTTCTGGCTTCAAATCCCTGAGCATCTCAGAAGAAAAATAAGCTCAGCGGAATCAGGCAGGAAATAGTCATGTGCTTTAGCTGACCCTCTCTACCTCTCACCCAGAATTTTCTTTATTTAAAGACAGAGAGTGCTGGTAGGATGAGAAGATAGGGTGGTGGTTCAGGTGAGCTTGTGTGAAGGCTCAGCAAATCAACGCCACCCTTTCTTCAACCACACTACCAAGAAGCAGCTCTCCCACTCCCAGCTCTCTATAATTTCCATCAACCCTTCCAGGCACCCAAAATAAACAGACAATCCAAATCCATGCCAGGCTAACATATCTTCAAGAAAAGACTTGGGCCTACCCACCCCCGGCCAGAAGGCTACCCACACATCTCTCCTCAATTCTGGAGCAGCATCACCTCCGCCCATCTGTCTCTTTCTCAAAGTAACCAAAATTAGTCAACGCCTGGTAGACTTTCACTACTGGAAAAATCCATCTCCTCAACTTCTGGGAAAGGGGGCCTTTCAGGAAAAAACAGGGCCTCCCCTCAGCAAGAAACACCACAGTGCTTGTCAGTATTTGTATTTGGCCTTTGAAGCAAAACAGAAACTAAAGTTAACTGGGGTTGTGTATTTCAGTAAAGGCTCATCTTCCAAAAACAGAGGCAAATGCTGAGCCTGCATAACAGAGCAGATCTAGGGCAAGCGAGGGTGGCCAAGGCGTTAATAATAAATTGTCTTGGCTCCCAGCTGGTGACTGACAGACACACCTGGAGCTCGACATTAATTTTGATCCATAGAAGCAACTCAGTGGGGAATTTCCTATCACTCCCAGTAACCTGAGCCAGCAGAAGTCACCTGACGCCCTCTAGCAGCAAACAACTCATTCTCCAGCTCCTGAATTTTGAAACCTCGCTTGGGCTCCGCCTTTTGGACTTACTTTTCTGCTATCGCTTGCAATATAGGATAGGTGATTGTATGATCTCCACCTTCAAAGAGAAAAAAAAAAAAGAAGAAAACTTGTAATATGGATTTGGAATAAGATTTGAGGACCATGTATCACCTAGAACCATCTTCAGTTTGTCCAATTCTGCCACCTGTTCGATTAGACTGGAAGAACTATAACCATAGCTAAAATAAGATCTTGGTGCTATTCAGTGATTAAAAAATGGCCACTAAATGTCTGACATTACATTGTCATTTAAAAGAGAAAATTAAGGGACTTCCCTGGGGTCCAGTGGTTAAGACTCCGTGCTTCCAATGCCAGGGGTCTTGGGTTCAATCCCTGGTTGGGTAACTAAGATCCCACATACTACATGGTGTGGACAAATAGTAAAAAAAATAAAATTTAAAAAATAAGAGAAAATTAAGGCTTATAAATTAAGCCTTAATATAGTCAAAGCTATGGTTTTTCCAGTAGTCATGTGTGGATATGAGAGTTGGACCATAAAGAAGCCTGAGTGCCAAAGAATATATGCTTTAAAACTATGGTGCTGGAGAAGACTCTTGAAAGTCCCTTGGACACCAAGGAGATCAAACCAGTCAATCCTAAAGGAAATCAACCCTGAATATTCGTTGGAAGGACTGATGCTGACGCTGAACCTCCAATCCTTTGGCCACCTGATGCAAAGAGCCAACTCATTGGAAAAGACCTTGATGCTGGGAAGATAGAAGGCAGGAGAAGGGGATGACAGAGGATGAGATGGTTGGATGGCATCGCTGACTCAATGGAGTGAATTTGAGCAAGCAGCAGTCCATGGGGTTGCAAGATTTGGACACAACTGAGCGACTGAACAACAAAATTAAGGCTTATGGGGAAAATGGTCAGAACCAGCTCTGCCCAGGTAAACTTTCATCAGTGACATACATGCTCTGTATCTGCATTGACCAACATGGTGGGCCCTAGCCATTGGCTATGGAAATGTGGCTCATGCAACTGAGGAACTGAATGATTATTTTATTGCAATTCAAACAGCCACCTATGGCTAGGGGCTACCACACTAGACAGCACAGGCCTAGAAAAGTATTACCATTGATAATTATTAATAACAACAAAAGCTTATAATTGAAGCTTAAAACATGCCAGTCACAAACCTGGGCACTTTATATGCACCTTAGTTATATGCCTCTGATACAATATAAGAAGGTAGGTGGTGGTGGTACTATTCCCATTTTACAGATAAGAGAATGAAGCATGAATAATTAGTGAAAGGTAGAGCTGAGACTTCAAACCATGACAGCCAGAAACTCCACTCCTTAGCACTGTGCTTTGCAGGCTAGGCCCTCTTATTTGACAAAAATAAATTTGGAGGGACTTCCCTGGTGGTCCAGTGGTTAAAACTCCAAGCTTCTACTGCAGGGGACACAGGTGGGGGAACTAAGGGGAACCACAGGACACTGGTTGGGGAACTAAGATCCACATGCCAAATGGTGCACCCAGTAAAATGAACAGGGCTTCCCTGTTGGCTCAGTAGTAAAGAATCTGCCTGCCGACGCAGGAGACACGGGTTCAATCCTTAGTCTGGGAAGATCCCATATGCCACGGAGCAACTAAGCCCTTGTGCCACAACTATTGAGTCTATGCTCCAGAGCCCAGGACTCACAACTACTGAGCCCACGTGCTGCACCTACTGAAGCCCATGCTCCCTAGAGCTCGTGCTCCGAAACGAGAGAAGCGACAAGAGAAGCCACCGCAGTGAGAAGCCTGTGTACCGCAACTAAGAGTAGCCCCTGCTCGCTGCTGTTACAGAAAAGCCCATACAGCAACGAAGACTCAGCACAGCCAATAAAGAAATAAAATTATTTTTTAATTCCAACTGGATGTTTAGAAAAAGGTACAATTTTGACTATTTGTGAACCGAAGGAGAAACTCTGTAGTTACAGTGGGGCAGGATGGAGGGGGAGGATCAGAGGAAAGTTGCCCTATAGATTAACAGAGACGCTGATGAGAGAAAAAAAGGCCCCCTTGCAGTTCTCGCAAATTAAGTCATTAAACAACATCCTTGAAATAGTTAAAAAGTCACAACTAAGCCCCTGCTAACAGCTTTTCTCAGGCATAAGATCAAGTGTTGGGACAAGATGAGGTGGGTAGAGGCACTTGCCAAAATTGAAGGAATAAATTGAAGGATGCAAAATTGAAGGAACACTGAAAAAAAAAACCCCAAGAAACAGTAATTGGGGAATTCCCTGGTGGTCCAGTGGTTAGGACTCCACACTTGCAGGGGACCAGATTCAATCCCAGGTTGAGGAACTAAGATCCTGCAAGCTGCAAGGCCATAAAAAGAGAGAGAGAGAGAGAACTACTCAGTCATCAAGATAAATACTATTTTAATGTAATATTTTTAAAAATCAAAATCAGTGCAAGAAAAAGAATCCATGATAAAATTTTTAAAAAGAGAGGATCAGTAATTTTGTTATTCTGAGCCATACTGGAGCATGGGGCAAAAAGGAAAAATCAGTTGTGCTTATTGTTGGCTTTTTAGGAACCCCTTAAATTTAAGGTAAATGCCTCACTTGCTTCCCCCGGCCTATCTCTGTCATCATACTAGTCCAAAAAAATGTAAATATCGTCTCCCCAGGGGCTAAAATAAATGAACTAAAAATGTTCCCTTTCCTTCTGTCCCCATATTCACAGTGGTTTGCCCTGGAGAAGTAACTGTACTCCAGCTCACGATAAATAAACCCTAAGCTCAGAGAACTACACTGGCCTTGCAGCTGCCATTACCCAAGGTCAGAGGAACACAGCCGGCTGCTACGATTTTCTGATAGTCCGCTCGAATCAGGCGGCAGCTGTCCTGAAGGTTGTAAAGATTGACATTCACGTCGCCTAGGTCTGCAACCCTAAGGAACTGGAAGGGAACAGCTCCTGTGCTAGGATTGGTGGTCCTAAGCAGCACCGATTCTTCTCGGATCCGTCGGGGTCCAAATCTGGAAGAGGAAGAATCACTCTATGAGCCATCCCTAAAGGTTTAGAGGCTCTCCCTGGGCCAGAGCTTCCCAGGCTCTGTGCTAGGGCTGAATGAATCTTTGTTGCAGGGTTGGGGTTCATCCTATACATTGCAGCAACCCTGGTCCTTGCCCGCTAGATACCAGTAGCACCTCTTCCCACATGTTGCCATAACCATAAATGCCTACAGACTCTGCCAAATGTGGCCGTTGTGCGGAGAGACACACCCCTATCCTCCCGCAGAGAACCACTCAAAAGTTCAAAGCTCAGTCATGTCTGACTCTTTGTGACCCCATGGACCGTAGCTCATCAGGCTCCTCTGTCCATGGGATTTTCCAGGCAAGAATACTGGAGTGGGTTGCCATTTCCTTCTCCAGGGCATCTTCCTGACCCAGGGATCGAACCAGGGTCTCCTGCACTGCAGGAAGACTCTTTACCATCTGAGCCACCAGGGAAGTCCCTGGGAACCACTGATCTGACCTATATAATGAAGAGATTAAAGGCACAGACTTAGAAGCCCACGAATCACCAATTTACTAAATGGCATTAGAATAAAGCCACTAATTTACTTTAATGGCATTAAATTTCTTAATCTCTCTGAGCTTCAGTTTCCTAATCTGTAAAGTAATAATGACATTTACCTTACTCTGCTGGTATAAGTAAATTGCACTCAGTAGGTATTTAATAAAAGGTGGCACTAATAGATCAGTAGTCAGCTGGAATATTGCTGAGCTGAGTCAGAAATGGCTCGTGTTCAACAATTGGGAAAATCGGTTTTACTGCCTCTAACTTAATCTTAGGGCTTTCGGTAAGATTGGCTTCAGATGGTAAAGAATCCACCTGCCAAAGCAGGAGACTCGGGTTGGATCGCTGGATTGGGAAGATCCCCTTGAGAAGGGAATGGCAATCCACGCCAGTATTCTTGCCTGGAGAATCCCACGGACAGCGGAGCCTGACGGGCTACAGTCCATGGGGTAGCAAAAGAGTCTGACAGGACTTCAGAACTTGATCTTTAAAAAACTGCCTTATTAGGCGGGCTTCACTGGCGGGCCAGTGGTTAAGACTCTGTGCTTTCACTGCAGGGGGCGCCCGTTCAATCCCTGGGCAGGGAAATAAGATCCGGCATGCCACCTTGGCGCGGCCAAAAAAACCTGCCTTATTTTGAGCAAATTTTGGAGTCAGGTGATATCTAGAGGTTTTGGGAAAGGGCAGCCAGCTTCTGTTCTCAATTTAATGTCCCCTGCTTTTGTAAACCGGAAGTACCCCTGCCACCATCCCAGCTAGGCCAGGGAATGGAGAAGGCTCGGTCCCTAAACTCCCTCTTCTTTAAATGGGGGACACACGTGCTGAGCCCTTGGGATTACTTGAGGCAACCCGACATGCTTCCCTGCTCCCAGAGGATACTTTGGGGCCAGACACTGACTTCCAACTCCACTCTGGGTGAGCGAAAGCGCCTCTCCATGAGTTTTGTATGCACGGTGGCCGCCAGGCTGCCCGACACGTGTCCCCGAATCCTGCTGGCCTTACCTCGCCCCAGGCCGGTTGGAGGTCCCAATGTCCAGCGGTACCCCGACGAAGGCGGCGTCCAGCCCCTCTGGAGTGGCCTGCACCGGCAGCCGCATCATGGAGCAGATGCCCACCGACCGGGCCACGAACTCGGGACTAGGGGGTTGGTTCCGGGGGGCGTCGGAAGCCTGGCGGCTCAAGCGGCGGCTGGGGTCGCAGAGTCCCGCGACTGGACGCGCTCGGCCCCGGGAAACCAGCCTCCGCGAGCCCCCGCGACCCCCCAGGCCCCTGGCGCAGGTGGACGCCAGCAGCCGCAGCATCTCGCCTGCCTGCCCGCCCCGCTGGTCCCCGCAGCAGCCAGAGCCCCAGCCGCCTTGGGCTCAAAGTGCAGGGGCGCCCGGGGGATCACAGGCAGGGGAGGGGCTCCAGGGACCGGCCGCTGGCTTCCCTTCACCCTTTTCTGAACTTTGGCCTCTAGCTCTTTCAGTAAATAGAACTAGTCCCGCGGTTCCCCGCTGACGTCCAGTGCATTGCCCCTAGTGGGTATGCGCCCCCCAGAATCCGGCCCTTGGCAGTTTCCTATCCTAGGGTAATACTTTTAAAACCTGAAAGACATGAAGGGGAAAGACCTTTCTCTAAACGAGAGAAATTGGAGCTTTTTTAAGTACCAAGAAATGTCTGGATGGGAGTCTCAGGAAGCAGAAAGTCTTTCTTAAATAACCTTTTCTAAAAAGGACTTAGAGGCCAGTGCGTGCCCAGTCGTGTCAGCCAGGCTCCTCTGTCCATGGAATTTTCCAGGCGAGAATACTGGAGTGGGTTGCCATTTCTTACTCCAGGGGATCTTCCCCACACAGGGATTGAACTTGAGTCTCTGTATTTTCTGCATTACCAAGCAGATTCTTTACCATTGCACCACTTGGGAAGCCCCTGAGAGGTGAGCCCACTGGTTAAAAAAAGAGTTAGATTTGTAATGAAGTTATGGAGCCATTGGATGGTATTATATATTTTTAATCTCTAGAAGTTGAGATTGAATGGGAAAGACTGGAATTTGCATTAAATTGGCCCCTTTAAATAAAATCACATATTAGGGAATTCCCTGGCAGTCCAGTGATTAAGACTCTGCAAAATCCATACTGAGGACCCAGCCATTTCCTTTTCCAGGGGATCTTCCTGATCCAGGGATCGAACCTATGTCTCCTGCATTGGCAGGTGGGTTCTTTACCACGGTGCCCTAAGGGAAGCCCCTACATATACATATACATATACATATACTCTTTTAGATTCTTTTCGCATATAGGTCATTCAGTTCAGTTCAGTTCAGTTCAGTCGCTCAGTCGTGTCCAACTCTGTGACCCCATGAATCGCAGCACGCTAGGCTTCCCTGTCCAACACCAACTCCCGGAGTTCACTCAAACTCATGTCCATCAAGTCGGTGATGCCATCCAGCCATCTCATCCTCTGTTATCCCCTTTTCCTCCTGCCCCCAATCCCTCCCAGCATCAGAGTCTTTTCCAATGAGTCAACTCTTTGCATGAGGTGGCCAAAGTACTGGAGTTTCAGGTTTAGCATCAGTCCTTCTAAAGAACACCCAGGACCGATCTCCTTTAGAATGGACTGGTTGGATCTCCTTGCAGTCCAAGGGACTCTCAAGAGTCTTCTCCAACACCACAGTTCAAAAGCATCAATTCTTCGGCACTCAGAGTATTAAATAGAGTTCCCTGTGCTATATAGTGTGTGTGTGCTCAGTTGCTTTAGTCGTGTCTAACTCTTTTCGACCTCATGGGATTCTCCAGGCAAGAATACTAGAATGGGTTGCCATTTCCTCCAGGGGATATTCCCAACCTAGGGATCAAATTCATATCTCCTGCGAACCTGCACCGCAGGCAGAGTCTTTACCACTAAGCCACTGGGGTAGCCTGTGCTACACAGTATAGGTTCTTCTTAGTTTAACACATTTTTGCCCAGATTCTACCACTATTTCTTTCACATGGCTTGTCCTGAACATATCATTTTACCTTTTTTTTTTCTTTCATTCTCCTCACAAATATTTGCGTGCCTATTATGTGCTGGATGCTGTGAAAGTGCTGCACTCAATATGCCAGCAAATTTGGAAAACTCAGCAGTGGCCACAGGACTGGAAAAGGTCAGTTTTCATTCCAATCCCAAAGAAAGGCAATGCCAAAGAATGCTCAAACTACCACACAATTGCACTCATCTCACACGCTAGTAAAGTAATGCTCAAAATTCTCCAAGCCAGGCTTCAGCGATATGTAAACGGTGAACTTCCTGATGTTCAAGCTGGTTTTAGAAAAGGCAGAGTAACCAGAGATCAAATTGCCAACATCCTCTGGATCATGGAAAAAGCAAGAGAGTTCCAGAAAAACATCTATTTCTGCTTTATTGACTATGCCAAAGCCTTTGACTGTGTGGATCACAATAAACTGTGGAAAATTCTGAAAGGGATGGGAATACCAGACCACCTGATCTGCCTCTTGAGAAATCTGTATGCAGGTCAGGAAGCAACAGTTAGAACTGGACATGGAACAACAGACTGGTTCCAAATAGGAAAAGGAGTACGTCAAGGCTGTATTTTGTCACCCTGTTTATTTAACTTATATGCGGAGTACATCATGAGAAACGCTGGACTGGAAGAACCACAAGCTGGAATCAAGATTGCCAGGAGAAATATCAATAACCTCAGATATGCAGATGACACCACCCTTATGGCAGAAAGTGAAGAGGAACTCAAAAGCCTCTTAATGAAAGTGAAAGTGGAGAGTGAAAAAGTTGGCTTTAAGCTCAACATTCAGAAAACGAAGATCATGGCATCCGGTCCCACCACTTCATGGGAAATAGATGGGGAAACAGTGGAAACAGTGTCAGACTTTATTTTTCTGGGCTCCAAAATCACTACAGATGGTGACTGCAGCCATGAAATTAAAAGACGCTTACTCCTTGGAAGGAAAGTATGACCAACCTAGATAGCATATTCAAAAGCAGAGACATTACTTTGCCAACAAAGGTCCGGCTAGTCAAGGCTATGGTTTTTCCTGTGGTCGTGTATGGTTGTGAGAGTTAGACTGTGAAGAAGGCTGAGCTCTGAAGAATTGATGCTTTTGAACTGTGGTGTTGGAAAAGACTCTTGAGAGTCCCTTGGACTGCAAGGAGATCTAACCAGTCCATTCTGAAGGAGATCAGCCCTGGGATTTCTTTGGAAGGAATGATGCTAAAGCTGAAACTCCAGTACTTTGGCCACCTGATGCGAAGAGCTGACTTATTGGAAAAGACTCTGACGCTGGGAGGGATTGGGGGCAGGAGGAGAAGGGGACAACAGAGGATGAGATGGCTAGATGGCATCACTGACTCGATGGACGTGAGTCTGAGTGAACTCTGGGAGTTGGTGATGGATAGGGAGGCCTGGCGTGCTGCGATTCATGGGGTCGCAAAGAGTGGGACATGACTGAGCGACTGATCTGATCTGATCTAATCTGATGCGACAACAACTCCAACCTCTCCATCATTCGCTACTGCTGAACACGCCTGTCCTTTAAACTTTCTGCAGGGGTCTCTCTGATAGGTGTGCCCCTGCTCGCTCACCTGCTCTCTGATGGCTCCTTCTCTGATGGCAATCTCTTCCAATATTAAGATAACCATTTTCACCTGGATTTCCCTGGCGGCTCAGACGGTAAAGCATCTGCCTACAATGCGGCAGTCCTGGGTTTGATCCCTGGGTCGGGAAGATCCCCCGGAGAAGGAAATGGCAACCCACTCCAGTACCCTTGCCTGAAGAATCTCATGGATGGAGGAGCCTGGTGGGCTACAGTCCATGGGGTTGCACAGAGTTGGACTAAGTGACTTCACTTTTACTTTTTTTTCACTTTCATCTAAGGCTTCCCACGTGGTGCAATGGTAAAGAATCTGCCTGCCATTTCAGAAGAGGCAAGAGACGTAGGTTTGATCCCTGGGTGGGGAAGATCCCCTGGAGGAAGAAATAGCAACCCACTCCAATATTGTTGCCTGGAAAATTCCATGGACAGAGGCCTGGAGGGCTACAGTCCTTGGGGTTACAAAGAGTCAGAACCTAGGGGAAGATAATTCACAACCCAGATCCTAGCCCTGGGCTCCAGGCACCCATTTGCTAACTCCCTTTGGGGATGGATTTTTTGTTGTTTGTTTTATTTGGCTGTACCTGGTCTTAGTGGTGGCATGCAGGAACTTTAGTTGCAGCATTCGAACTCCTGGTTAAAAAAATCTTGGGTGCAGTAGTAGTGTATCCTCAGTCATCGTTGAAGGTGAAAGTCTCTCAGTAGTCTCTGACTCTATGTGACTATGCAGTCCATGGAATTCTCTAGGCCAGAATACTGGAGTACTGGAGTAGGTAGCCTTTCCCTTCTGCAGGGGATCTTCCCAAACCAGGGATTGAACCCAGGTCTCCCCCATTGCAGGCAGATTCTTTACCAGTTGAGCCACAAGGGAAGCCCAACAATACTGAAGTGGGTAGCCTATCTCTTCTGCAGAGGATCTTCCCAACCCAGGAATCAAACCAGGGCCTCCTACATTGCAGGTAGATTCTTTACCAACATTGGCAGAAGACAAAACTCATCCCCATCCCCTGTAGGTCTGGGGGCCTTCCTCAAAGTAGCCTTCCGTGAAGCACAATATTTCTTTGGTGTTTCATGTTTGATCGTGCAGATTTGTGCAAGGTTTTCATTCCGTTTGATAACGCATCTTTATTTTAACATAAAAATATTTTATTTATTTTTCTTGGCCACAAAGCTTGTAGGATCTCAGTTCCCCAGCCAGGGATTGAACTCACACCCTCAGCAGTGAAAGCACGGAGTCCTAAACACTGGACCACCAGGGAATTCCCAAATACTTTATATTATTTACCAGTTAAATTTTCCCCAGGGAGTTCTCTGGTGGCCTCATGGTTAGGATTCTGGGCTTTCACCCCAGGGCTTGGGTTCAATCCCTGATTCAGGAATTGAGATCCTGCAAGTCTTGAGGGGCAGCCAAAAAACAAGAAAACAAAAAAATTTCCCCCAAAACTTTCAAGTAAAGCTGTCACTCCAGTAATTCATCACTTAACCCAGCCCACCAATGTGTACATCCTTGAGGCACCCCAGTCAGGGAAGGGTGGACTTAACATAAGTCAACCTGAGCAACTTACTCTTCTAAATCTATTTCCTACTCTGTAAAATGGGAAGATAATTTTTAGTGGATGTTCTTATGAGGGATAAATGAGGTCCACTGTGAAAGCACTGTAAACCATGCATTGATAAATAACAGGTAGTGTCATCATTGTCTGTTCTGTTTCCTCTGCTGCAGAGTTTCCCAACCATGGTCATCGCACACGGGTGTACTGCAATTAGGTTACAGGTGAAATACAACATAAAGATCCCATGGCTCTTGGGCCTGCCAGCTAGAATAGCCTCTTGGTACACGCAACCCATGGGGAGAGCTCCCCTTGGGATAATCCAAGCAAAGCAGAGTGTGACATCCTGCCTAGCAATCACCACAAGTAGGCAGAAGGTCAGCAGTATTTGCTGCTTGCCATGTGTTACCACTTGGACACCAACTTCAGAGGCCAGAGCAGCATAGTGCATTGCTGCACATTACAGAAAGGGTCCAGGGCCCTGCTAGAGGAAGTGAGTTCCAGGGGCCAAGTAGGAGGAGCTCCAACCCAAGGTGGTCAGGGATGGAGGGGCAAGGAGACTTGGAGGACTCCAGCCACAGCAGCTCGAGAGGGCTGACCCAAATCTGTCTTCACATGGTATCAGATATTTCTGTCCATTTTGGGCTGGTGTCCAAGCAGTGTCCAAGCTAACGTCAGGATGGCTGCTTTAACAGTGCTTATAGGCAAAGGCTGGTGGCTCAGACAGTAAAGAATCTGCCTGCAATGCAGGAGACCTGAGTTCAATCCATGGGTTAGGAAGATCCCCTGGAGAAGGGAATGGCAACCCACTTCAGTATTCTTGGCTGGAAAATCCCATGGACAGAGGAGCCTGGTGGGCTACAGTCCATGGGGTCGGAAAGAGTTGAACACAACTGAGTGACTAAGCACACATAGGCAAGGTTAATGTGAAAAATACTTAACATCTGAGATGGCACAGACATTACCAATCAGAACAGATGCCAGCTAACCATTAACAGTGAATACTAGTACATACTAGGTGGGTATCAACCCTGAAGGAATGTGCTTTAAAACAGAGCTGTGCCATTATTTTTAATATTTATTTATTTGGCTGAGCCAGGCTGTAGATGCGGCAGGCTGGATCTTTAGTTCCTGTACATGGGATCTAATTCTCTGACCAAGGATCAAACCAGGCCCCCTGTAACCAGCCCCCACTGAACCACCAGGCAAATACCAGGTGTCATTATTTATAAATGTTTGACATGAAACAGTTTGATTGGATTCAAGATACACTTAATGGAATCACAAGAAATTTCAATTGACAATTTTAACGAAAGAAAATAAGACATTTCTTTAACTATTTTAACTTTTATACATTTTTTAATGTTGAAATTTCATTTTAAATTTTATTATCTATTTGAGTAATTATTCATGGCTATCAAGAACTTAAAGACATCCTTCTGGAAAAGTTCTGGTCATTATTGCAAGTAGCTATTTTAAGCTTAAAACCTGATACTGAAAAGTTACATTCATGGGTGGGGGGTGGGAAGGAGGCTCAAGAGAGAGGGGATATATATATACATATAAAAAGCCTCTTGATGAAAGTGAAAGAGGAGAGTGAAAAAGTTGGCTTTAAGCTCAACATTCAGAAAACTAAGATCATGGCATCTGGTCCCATCACTTCATGGGAAATAGATGGGGAAACAGTGGAAACAGTGTCAGACTTTATTTTTTGGGGGCTCCAAAATCACTGCAGATAGTGATTGCAGCCATGAAATTAAAAGATGCTTACTCCTTGGAAGGAAAGTCATGACCAACCTAAATAGCATATTAAAAAGCAGAGACTTTACTTTGCCAACAAAGGTCCATCTAGTCAAGGCTATGATTTTTCCAGTCAGGTATGGATGTGAGAGTTGGACTGTGAAAAAAGCTGAGCACCAAAGAATTGATGCTTTTGAACTGTGGTGTTGGAGAAGACTCTTGAGAGTCCCTTGGACTGCAAGGAGATCCAACCAGTCCATTCTAAAGGAGATCGGTCCTGGGTGTTCATTGGAAGAACTGATGCTAAAGCTGAAACTCCAATACTTTGGCCACCTCATGCGAAGAGCTGACTCATTGGAAAAGACCCTGATGCTGGGAGGGATTGGGGGCAGGAGGAGAAGGGGACAACAGAAGATGAGATGGCTGGATGGCATCACCGACTCAATGGACATGAGTTTGAATGAACTCTGGGAGTTGGTGATGGACAGGGAGGCCTGGCGTGCTGCGATTCATGGGGTCTCAAAGAGTCAGACACAACTGAGCAAGTGAACTGAACTGAACTGAACTGAACTGATAGCTGACTCACATTGCTGTACAGCAGAAACCAACACAATATTGTAAAGCAGTTATCTTCGAATTAAAAATAAATTTTAAAAATAATAAAAATAGTTACATCCAAAAGAAAATTTTTAAATAAAATAAGAGAAAAAATAGTTACATTCACAGAAGAAAGTGAAAATTTGGAATGTATTTTATTTGGAAACTTTATATCAGCTCAACATTTAATGCTGTCCTTAATAATTTTATTTTTCAAATCATCATTATACAGTATGTGTTGTTGTTGTTGTTCAGTCTGTAAGTGATGTCTGGCTCTTTGCAACCCCATGAACTGCACCACACTAGGCTTCCCTGTCCTTCACTGCCTCCTGGAGCTTGCTCAAACTCATGTCCATCGAATCGCTGATGCCATCCAACCATGTCATCCTCTGTCACCCCCTTCTCCTCCTGCCCTCAATCCTTCCCAGCATCAGGGTCTTTTCCAATGAGTTGGCTCTTCACAGCAGGTGGCCAAAGTATTGGAGCTTCAGCTTCAGTCCTTCCAATGAATATTCAGAATTGTTTTCTTCTAGGAATGACTGGTTTGATCTCCAAAAAATATAATTTTTTTTAACCAAATCCCATATAGATACCCCTGAATCCCTCCTCCACTTACCTCCCCTTTACCTCAGTGGAACACACAAATTGTATAATTTTCTTTTTTTTTAATTTTTGTTTTGGAGTATATTTGATGAACAATGTTGTATTAGTTTCAAGTGTACAGCAAAGTGATACAGTTATACATATACATGTATCCTTTTTCAAATGCTTTTCCCATTTTGGTTGTTAAAATTGTATAATTTTCTATGTATGCCATGACAGGAAAAAGATTCCAAAGCACTGTTCTAGTAAATTATAAGTTCTGATGTCTCCTTCTTCCTTTTGGCTGGCCTCCAAGGGCAGTGCTTTGTAAAAACCCAGTAATATAATGTATGTTTGGTTTGCTGAGTGACTGACTGAATGACTGAACAGATCTTCTGGAAGCCATAGAAAGCAGCTCTGGGGTGATTAATATTTCAGTCAAAAAACAAGCATGGCAGCCAAAGCGTGTAAGAAAAACACCATGTACGTTTGAGCTGCCTGTGTGGATTTCCTTTGGCCTAGCAGATGATGCAAGGGTTACACAGAAGTCCACACTGAACTTGTCTGTGCTTGTGGAGGCTCAGCAATGACCCTGCAGCAACTCCAGCTTCCCGGAGACACCTGGCTGGAGCTTTCTGGGACACGCCACTCACCTTGTTACGTCATCAGCGTTCATCTTGACCTTCCTTGTCCTCTGCCTCTAAAGAAAAACACAGATAATTTTGAAAATGTTCAGAATGCTTTTAATAAAATTTGTCCAAATCTCCACTCTTCCCTTTATTTTACCTATATTGTTACACACAACAATGCTTCATGGAATACTTTACAAATTCACAATGGAGTTACCTCCATTGTTGGAATACAGAAAAGAGTATCTACTATTTGAACACGAGATTGGTTGTTCTATCTCTCTATTCAGCTTCTTTAATGGAAGCTTGATTAATCTGACCACTTTTATCCAGATGTCAAGTAAAGTGGCCCCTCTCTGTCTTTCTAGTCCAAAATGAGGCTCCTAAGGCAAGAGAAGGGGAAACAAAGCAATATATATCTGTTGTGCAGTTTCAAAGTCAAGCCAGGAGAGGGCACAGAAAACTTCCGCTTAATCATTTGACAGGAGAATTCAGGAAATGGACAGAGCTCTCATTCAATCACTCAATCAGGTAACACATGGCTTGAGTCATTTAGTCAAGCAGGTTTCCTCCGGACACCTCAACAATTTGATAATACAACAGGCTATCTTAATATACTCTTCAGACCGTTTGATTTACTGTTGGAGGATAACTGTTTTACAATATTCTGTTACTTTCTGCTGTACAACAAAATGAATCACATAATATGGCCCTCTCCCTCTTGAGCTTCCCTTCCACCCCCAGCCCCCATCCCACCCTTCTAGGTCATCAGAGATCACTGAGCTGAGCTCCCTGTGCTGTAGAGTCAGCTTGCTGTGCTTGCATGCTCAGCTGTTCAGTCATGTCTGACTCTTTGCATCCACATGGACTGTAGCCCACCAGGCTCCTCTGTCTGTGGGATTTTCCAGGCAAGAATACTGGAGTGTGTTGCCATTTCCTCCTCTAGGGGTTCTTCCTGACCAGGGATCGAACCATGTCTCCTGCATTGGCAGGTGTATTCTTTACCACTGAGCCACTTGGGAAGTTCATTCAGCCACTTCTCGCTAGCTATCTATTTTACACACTGTAGTGTATGTATGTCAAAGCTACTCTCCCAATGCACCATTTGATTTCTGTCTTAAAGAAAATGTTTAGATTTTTTCAAAGCCCCAGCCAGTCTCCAGTGCATTTTTAGATGGCGTTCTTCTTTGCCTAAGAAGTCAGCTGACTCTGAATAGCTCCTCTTCATCTGCAGGGTGGGGACTGTAAAAGCTAACTAACATTTTCAGACTTCCTCATGATGATGTAGATCTAAAAGTATATCATCAACCTGGTCCTTAGAGAGAAAGGCACTAAACAAATGCGGGGGCTGATTATTAATTATAAACTATATACTCTGGGTATATAGATCTGACTCAAGTTATTAGTGAGGCTAAACACTCAATAATTGACGGCTAAAGGGAATTCCAGAAAAACATCTACTTCTGCTTCATTGACTACTCTAAAGCCTTTGACTGTATGGAGTACAACAAACTGTGGAAAATATTTAAAGAGATGGGAATACCAGACCACTTAACCTGCCTCCTGAGAAACCTGTATGCATGTCAAGAAGCAACACTTTAGAACCAGTCATGGAACAACTGAGTGGTTCAAAACTAGGAAAGGAGTAGGACAAGACTGTATATCGTCACCCTGCTTATTTAACTTCCATGCAGAGTACATCATGCAAAATGTCTTGGCTGGATGACTCACAAACTGGAATCAAGATTGTCTGGAGAAACATCAAAAACTTCAGATATGCAGATGACACCACCCTTATGGCAGAAAGCAAAGAGGAACTAAAGAGCCTCTTGATGAGGGTGAAAGACAAGAGTGAAAAAGCTGGCTTAAAACTCAACATTCAAAAAACAAAGACCATGGCATCCAGTCCCATCACTTCATGGCAAGTGAGTGAAAGTCGCTCAGTCATGTCCCTCTTTGTGACTCCATGGACTGTATGTAGCCTGCCAGGCTCCCCTGTTCATGGGATTCTCCAGGCAAGAATACTGGAATGGGTGACTGTTCCCTTCTCCAGGGGATCTTCCCAGCCCAGGGATCAAACTCAGGTCTCCCACATTGCAGGCAGATTCTTTACTAGCTAAGCCACCAGGGAAGCTCAAGAATACTGGAGTGGGTAGCCTATCCCTTCTCCAGGGGAACTTCCAGACCTGGGAATCGAACTGAGTTATCATGCATTGCAGGCAGATGCTTTACCAGCTGAAGCTCATGGCAAATAGAAGGGAAAAAAGTGGAAACAGTGACAGATTTTATTTTCTTGGGCTCCAAAATCACTGTGGATGGTGACTGCAGCCATGAAATTAAAAGATGCTTGCTCCTTGGAAGGAAAGCTGTGACAAACCTAGACAGTGTATTAAAAAGCAGAGACATCACTTTGCCAAAAAAAGCTATGGTTTTTCCAGTAGTCATGTATGGATATGAGAGTTGGACCATAAAGAAGGCTAAGAGCCAAAGAACTGATGCTTTTTTTTTTTAACTGATGCTTTTGAACTGTGGTGCTGGAGAAGACTCTTGAGAGTCCCTTGGACTGCAAGGAGATCAAACCAGTCAATCCTAAAGGAAATCAACCCTGAATATTCATTGGAAGGACTGATGCTGAACCTGAACCTCCAATCCTTTGGCCACCTGATGCGAAGAGCCAACTCATTGGAAAAGACCCTGATGCTGGGAAAGACTGAGGGCAGGAGGAGAAGTGGGCAACAGAGGTCGAGATGGTTGGATGGCATCACGGACTCAATGGATGAGTTTCAGCAAACTCTGGGAGATAGTGAAGGACAAGGGAAACCCAGTGTGCTGTATTCCATGGTGTCACAAAGAGTTGGACATGACTTAGGGGCTGAACAACAACCAAAGGGACTATAGCTTAAAATTGAGGTTCTAAAGTGACACAGAGCTCTAGGACACATGGGAAAATGCTGTTTAGACAAATGTATGAACCAATTCATGCCAGGTAACTCACCCCAGGAGAACATCCTCATATATGTGTTTGGAGGATAAAGGTCAATGCTTGAAGTTCAGATGAGATCTCATACAAATAAAGCATGTATGATACAAAATCAGTGTTTTGATCAAGTATTCTGTTTCATGATGACTTGCTTTTACATCCTAATTTCCTTCTGAATTCAACATGTGATATATTTTATCTCACTTGTCCTTCCTATTATTCTATAAAATAAATAAGATATATTACTTTATATTTGATAAGGAAAGTGAGGTGGTAAGTCAGTGATGTCACTGTATATTACAAAGCAACTTCCTCCCTAGGATCCTAAATTAGAGATGATCTTACATGTCAAAGGTTTCAGTCAGAGTAGTTGAGAGGGAGGGTGTTTCATCATTTATTGGATAGCTCAGAGGATAAAAGGATTCCCCCGTATTGACATTATTTCCATAGCTTGGAATGGGGCTTGTTTCAGAGCTCCACTTTTGACACTTAAGATCCAGACTCCAAATATTCACTTCATTACTTAAACTTGGTTTCTGGAACAATGTGTGTGTTAGTCGTTCAGTCGTGTCTGACTCTTTGTGACCCACTGGACTGTAGCCTGCCACACCCCTCTGTCCATGGGATCTTCCAGGCAAGGATACTGGAATGGGTTGCAACTAACACACATGCTCACACATACATATAGCTGTTTCACTTTCTGTACAGTAGAAACTAACACAACACTTGTAAAGCAACTATACTCCAATAAAAATTTAAAAAAAAAAAGTGTCTCTATCCTCCTTTCAAACAATAGAAAAAAATTTAACACCAATTACTCCTCTCTTCTGGAACAATAGCCAGTGGCTAATAATCTGTCCTAGGGAATTCTCTGGTGGTCCAGTGGTTAAGACTTGGTGCTTTCACTGCTGTCCTGGGTTTGATCCCTGGTTGGGGAACTAAGATCCCACAAGCCTTGTGTGTAGCATCTCTCCCCTCCCCCCACCCCCCAAAATTGTCCTAGCCTGGAGTTCAAAAAACAGAACAAGAATTAGAATCAGGCTTTCTGATTTCTAATCTTACAGCCTCCACTGCCCTGTGGATGAGTCAAATGTTTTTTCTTTTGCCCTTTACTTGATTTTCTAATGAAAAAAATGCAATCTTCCTTTTAAAATCTTTTTTTCTTAATACAAAAGTAATGTGTATGGTACAAAATAAAAGTCCACTATAGTCTACCCCTACCCAATCAAGGTTATCTTTCAGTGCATATTAGGCTTTTGAAACTATCGAAACGATTTAGCTTATATAAAGTAGTTGGCAACTTCCTTTTTTAACTTTAAAATGTCTTGGAAATCGTCAAGATAAGTTTTTTTTTAATTTTTTATTTAGGTGTAATTTATGTGCCAAAAAATTCATCTATCTTTAAGTGTATAAATCAATTATTTATTCTATAAACTTGCGCAAACCATACTACAACCCAGATCTAGAACACTTTCATCACCCCCAAAACTTCCCTCATGCCTGTTAATAAGCTTTTTAAAGGGCACATTTTTGCAGATAATTACAATCATAAATAACAAGTCCCAGAAATTTCCATTTTGCCTAGCTTTCATTTGCTACTGGCAGGCAAGAAGAAAATTGCAAAAGCCCATCAACAAATGTTGGAAGAATACACCATAAGCTGATGGACAGCTGTTTGCTCAAAATAGTTTATTCATCACTCCAGCTTTTACTGAGTGTCAGCCAAGTGCCAGGCTATTGGTTAAGTCTGTAGGAATATAAAAACAAGAGAATAGTTGTCCTCTCCTGGAATCAACTGGATGTGAGTTCAACATTATGCAAGTTAAGAATTTCAGTATTTAATGGGTTTGAGTGATAAAAGTGATAAAATTAGTGTGATATTTGGACTTACATTTCCAGAAATCAGGATGGAGAAACAGGGACCAGACTTAGAGTCCCAGCTACAACAACCAAAAGAGAAATAAACTATGAAGCAATGGCTTTTTTTAATACACTGGACATCAGACCACAAAGGACAGTACTCCCCAAAAAAGGAATAAATGAGGTGAGCCCTGGTACTGCCCCAGCACTGCCTGAGTTTCCAGGCTACAGAACAGCAAAGGAAAACTGAGGCAGAGCTCAGAGAAGTCCTGAGTCAGGCATACAGACCTGAGTCTAGGGACTGCGTGGGACAGAGTAACAGAGAAGGGGGAGCAGTTCAGAGAGACAGAACCCGAGATTTCTTCACCCAGATACTGCTTAGTACCTGTGCGTTAAGAAAAATTACCTAAGGCTGGGAAAAGAACCACTTGAAAGGATTGGAGGGAAAGGTGCCTGACTCTTACAGCCAGCTGGGAATAGTGCCCATTCCCACTAACCAGATTAGAAAAAATCATAATTATGGAAATTCCCTGGTCGCCCAGTGGTTAGGACTTGGGGCCTTCTCTGCCGGATCCTGGGTTTGATCCCTGGTTGGGGAGCTAAGATCCTACAAGTTGCATGGCACTGCCAGAAAACTAAAAGAAAAAAAAATCATAGTTTATAGGTCACTGGAGGTCTTGCCTCAGGGGAATAATCAGTCCCAGAGTTAACACTGCTCTGTGCCTGTCTAACAAATCTTAAAAGCAAAACCCAAAAGAAACTATTTCTAAAATAACTACATCCCAGAACAAAGTTCAAGTTGTATAGGAATACAAAAATATCCAGCACTGGGAATTCCCTGGCTGGCAGTCCAGTGGTTAGGACACTGCACTTGCACTGCAGGGGGCGTGGGTTGGATCCTTGGCTGGGGAACTAAGATCAGTTCAGGTTTTTTCCCGTAAGATCTTACTAAACGAACTTTCTGGCCAACTCAATGTATCTAGCACTGAACTAGGTAAAACATACAATATCTAGCATCCCAACAAGTATCAACTATGCAGGGACAGGAGAATGTGATCTATAATGAGGAGACAATCAGTAAAAACCGACTCAGAGATGACACAGATGTTAGAATTAGCAGCAAAGACATTAAAATTGTTATTAGAGCTATATTTCATATGTTCAAAATGGTAAGTATGAGTAGAGTCATGAGAGCTATAAAAAGATTATAATTGAACTTTTAGAGATGAAAAATTTACAGGGGAGGAATAATTATCTCCTTTATTTTGGATGATTTATATATACAATATAAAATGCAAAAACTTTTCTGTCTCCCTTTTCTAACAAATATGTCATGGTAGTGATCTATATTGAGTGTGCAATCAATCAAAAAATCACCTGATGAACTATGGAATGAAGTTCGTGACATTGTACAGGAGACAGGGATCAAGACCATTCCCATAGAAAAGAAATGCAAAAAAGCAAAATGGCTGTCTGGGGAGGCCTTACAAATAGCTGTGAAAAGAAGAGAATCGAAAAGCAAAGAAGAAAAGGAAAGATATAAACATCGGAATGCAGAGTTCCAAAGAATAGTGAGAAGAGATAAGAAAGCCTTCTTCAGTGATCACTGCAAAGAAATAGAGGAAAACAACAGAATGGGAAAGACTAGGGATCTCTTCAAGAAAATCAGAGATACCAAAGGAACATTTCATGCAAAGATGAGCTCGATAAAGGACAGAAATGGTATGGACCTAACAGAAGCAGAAGATATTAAGAAGAGATGGCAAGAATACACAGAAGAACTGTACAAAAAAGATCTTCACGACCCAGATAATCACAATGGTGTGATCACTCACCTAGAGCCAGACATCCTGGAATGTGAAGTCAAGTGGGCCTTAGAAAGCATCACTACGAACAAAGCTAGTGGAGGTGATGGAATTTCAGTTGAGCTATTCCAAATCCTGAGAGATGATGCTGTGAAAGTGCTGCACTCAATATGCCAGCAAATTTGGAAAACTCAGCAGTGGCCACAGGACTGGAAAAGGTCAGTTTTCATTCCAATCCCAAAGAAAGGCAATGCCAAAGAATGCTCAAACTACCACACAATTGCACTCATCTCACACGCTAGTAAAGTAATGCTCAAAATTCCCCAAGCCAGGCTTCAGCAATATGTGAACCGTGAACTTTCTGATGTTCAAGCTGGTTTTAGAAAAGGCAGAGGAACCAGAGATCAAATTGCCAACATCCGCTGGATCATGGAAAAAGCAAGAGAGTTCCAGAAAAACATCTATTTCTGCTTTATTGACTATGCCAAAGCCTTTGACTGTGTGGATCACAATAAACTGTGGAAAATTCTGAAAGAGATGGGAATACCAGACCACCTGATCTGCCTCTTGAGAAATCTGTATGCAGGTCAGGAAGCAACAGTTAGAACTGGGCATGGAACAACAGACTGGTTCCAAATAGGAAAAGGAGTACGTCAAGGCTGTATTTTGTAACCCTGTTTATGTAACTTATATACAGAGTACATCATGAGAAACGCTGGACTGGAAGAAACACAAGCTGGAATCAAGATTGCCGGGAGAAATATCAATAACCTCAGATATGCAGATGACACCACCCTTATGGCAGAAAGTGAAGAGGAACTCAAAAGCCTCTTAATGAAAGTGAAAGTGGAGAGTGAAAAAGTTGGCTTAAAGCTCAACATTCAGAAAACGAAGATCATGGCATCGGGTTCTACCACTTCATGGGAAATAGATGGGGAAACAGTGGAAACAGTGTCAGACTTTATTTTTCTGGGCTCCAAAATCACTACAGATGGTGACTGCAGCCATGAAATTAAAAGATGCTTACTCCTTGGAAGGAAAGTTATGACCAACCTAGATAGCATATTCAAAAGCAGAGACATTACTTTGCCACCAAAGGTTCGTCTAGTCAAGGCTATGGTTTTTCCTGTGGTCATGTATGGATGTGAGAGTTGGACTGTGAAGAAGGCTGAGCACGGAAGAATTGATGCTTTTGAACTGTGGTGTTGGAGAAGACTCTTGAGAGTCCCTTGGACTGCAAGGAGATCCAACCAGTCCATTCTGAAGGAGAAGAGACCTGGGATTTCTTTGGAAGGACTGATGCTAAAGCTGAAACTCCAGTACCTTGGCCACCTCATGTGAAGAGTTGACTCATTGGAAAAGACTCTGATGCTGGGAGGGATTGGGGGCAGGAGGAGAAGGGGACGACAGAGGATGAGATGGCTAGATGGCATCACTGACTCGATGGACGTGAGTCTGAGTGAACTCCGGGAGTTGGTGATGGACAGGGAGGCCTGGGGTGCTGTGATTCATGGGGTCACAAAGAGTTGGACACGACTGAGTGACAGATCTGATCTGATCTGATCATTTTTCATCCATGAACTCATACTTCCCTTATTTGGTGCATCAAACTCTTTGAAACTTAACTATGGAGTCTATATTTCATCTTGTTCATTTCAATTCATCATTCTAACCTGTCTCGATCTCTGTGAAACTTGTTCCTATCAGCTGACTCAGTGCAATCTCCTCATTCTGTGTCAGCTAAACATTTAATAAGCTTGCTTCTCCTTGACTTCATCCAAGTTGCCAATAAAACTGTTCAACGAGGCAGAGTACTTTAGCACAATGTGGAGAGATCTCCTCTGGGTAAACAAGGTACTTTAGTCATCATGCTTTGGGAAAACTACGATTCTGAGATTAAGATCACACTGAATAGGATTAATGGTGATTAAACATTGCTCCCCCCCAAAAAAAATTAGTAAACTTGAAAACAAGTTTGATGAAATAAAGAAAAAATTTTTAAAAAAGGACAGAACATCATTAAGCTATAGGACAAATTGCAGTAGCCTAATTAATACATGTGTACTTGGGAGACTTCAAAGGAGAGACATGGTCAGAGAAGTATATGAAGAAAGACTGGTCAAAAATTTTCCAGCTCAATAAACCCCAAGCACAGAAAACGTTACGGAAACCACAGCACCAAAACCTGAGTCAAAGAACCTACTTGGGACATTCAAATCTTTCATTAGTGACAATATGATGATTTCCATTAATTTTCACACATATGAAGCCCCATCAGTTCTATAAATCATTGTGCTGCGTTCCTGGATATCTAATTGTTCCTATACCATTTAAAGTTTCTTCACTTTTAACTGAAGCATTAACTGGCTAGTCTTTACTGCCTAGTGTCTCTGTTCAGAACTGCAGATGTGCTCTAATTTGATGAAGCTTTTAACAGAAACAAAGGACTGGGAATGCTTGGTGAGTCAATGGGACGTCCTTCCATGCCAGAAGAAATTTCACCTTCTCTATTTAAAAGTCTTTTTAACAACGAAAAGTTTTTAAATCCTTGGAACGTCAAACTAAGAAAATACCTGAAATGAGTACTGAATGGAGATTCCATGTAGACTGTCTGCTATTGGTCATTTCCATCCTACGATTTTCTCTTCATATGTAACTGAAAGCTCACAAATGTTATGAAATTGTTGCTTTGGCATAAAATCAGATACAGAAAGGAGGCAATTGTGCCAGTAACTAGAAATAGCAATTACCTAAGACCATTACTCAGAGAAGGCAATGGCACCCCACTCCAGTACTCTTGCCTGGACAATCCCATGGATGGGGAGCCTGGTAGGCTGCAGTCCATGGGGTCGCTAAGAGTCGAACACGACTGAACAACTTCACTTTCATTTTCACTTTTATGCATTGGAGAAGGAAATAGCAACCCACTCCAGTGTTCTTGCCTGGAGAATCCCAGGGACGGGGGAGCCTGGTGGGCTGCCGTCTATGGGGTCGCACAGAGTCGGACACGACTGAAGTGACTTAGCAGTAGCAGTAGCAAGACCATTACTATTCGAATTGTGCATCAGGCCAACAGCATCCTCTGCACTTGGGAGCTTTCAGGACATGCAAAAACTCTCAGGCCCTGCTGCAGACCTGAAGATTCACCCTATGCATTTTAACAAGATCCCCAAAATGGTTTCTATACACATTCAACCTTGAGAAGGACTGATGTCTGACAAATAGTTTTTCTGGTCATGTTTCCTTAGGCATGACAAAAAAGAAAAAAAAGGTTAGAGAAATCTCCCCATCTTATTCCACAAGTGGATGATTAGAATGAAATAAGTGAAGCCAAGTCCAAATATAAATTAGGTACATATAAACTAGGTACATATGAAATATCAACCTAATTTATATATGGACTGAATTTAGTTATTTCATTCATATTAGGTATATATGAGATATCATATCATACATATTATCTGTACCTAATATGAAATATCAAAAAAAAATCTTCCCCAATGGCTCAGCAGTGAAGAATCTGCCTTCAGTGCAGGAGATGTAGGAGACAGGGGTTCACTTGATTGAACCCATGTCACACAGGAGACATGGGTTCAATTCCTGGGTCAGGAAGATCCCCTGGAGGAGGAAATGGCAACCCACTCCAGCATTCTCGCCTGGAGAATTCCATGCACAGAGAAGCCTGCCGAGCAACAATCCATGTCACAAAGAATCAGATACAACTGAGTGAGCGCACGAAACATCAAACTTTCTAATAAGCAATGAAGTGAAGTGAAGTCGCTCAGTCGTGCAGTGAGGTATATACAAATTCCAAGCACACCACAGTATTTCTGGATTAAAATGCTCAACAGCAAAAAGACTGCCAGTGTTATCAGAAATCTCAAAGGCAAGAGATTCTTTTTTAAAATAAAAGACATATAAACTTGAAAATTTTGACATATTCAAGTCAAAAGTCAAAAAAATATATATATGGGCTTCCCTGATACCTCAGTTGGTAAAGAATCTGCCTGCAATGCAGGAGACCCCGGTTGGATTCCTGGGTCGGGATGACCCGCTAGAAAAGGGATAATAGGCTACCCACTCCAGCATTTTGGAGCTTCCCTTGTGGCTCAGCTGGTAAAGCATCTGCCCACAAAGCGGAAGACCTGGGTTCGATCACCTGGTTGGCAAGATGCCCTGGAGAAAGGAAAGACTACCCACTCCAGTATTCTGGCCTGGAGAATTCCACGGACTATACAGTCCATGAGTTCGCAAAGAGTCAGACACGACTGAGTAACTTTCACTTTCATACACACAAACACACTTTTTAAAAAATCGAAATCTGTTATCCTTCACTCCACAAGTACTCAAGAAACAATCATTTCAGGGAAGCAGAGCACACAAAGTTCCAATTTCCCTTTTCTGGCCAAAGCAACAAGCCTAAATCTTCACATAAGCCACAAAGAAAGCTGCAGGAAGCCACGCCTTAGACAACGACCAGGCACTAGTTTCTCAGCTAGTCACTGCCTCAGTCACACCCTTGCTGGAACTAGAGTCTGCGCCGGTTCTCTTAGCCGAGGGGGCACCGAGCCCTAAGGAACCGGAGCCCGCTTGATAGCGGATATTCGGACGCCTGGGTTCAAGCCTCGAAAGCGGAAGGAGGTGGGGGGCGGGGGGCGCCATTTAGGCTCCCGCCGGAGAGAAAGCATCCGTAGCAAAAGACCCTCGCAGGGACTGGCGCGGCGAAGAGACTGAGCCGGGTCTGAAGTTTCCACCGCTACCAGCCAAGCACTGCAAACCAGCAGTGGCTGAGGTCACCTAGCAACGAGGAGCCTGGAGCGCGGACGCCAAGCATTGGTCGGGCGAGTCATGTATGAGGCACCACTGGCCACTGGGAGATTACGCTGCAGGCACGTGATGCGGCGCCGGCGCCTTTCTGCTGGGCTCTGGGACGGCGGACGTGGAGATGGCGGCAGCAGGGGAGTCTCCTGGGGTTTTAGCCCTGGTCTTGTAGGACATCCTGGCTTTGACTGCCCTGACCGAAGAGAAACGCAACCACCAGTTGAGCCTTTTCTGTAGTAGAGCGATGAAACGGTTCTAAATTACCTGCGTTAGGCTAGTTTGGTCGTGCAGGAGCGTTTCCTCTTAGGCTCGTTAGATGGCTGAAATCTGCCTTCTGAAACACAAAGTTCTGACCAACTGGTTTAAGACCAGCAAATGTTAGGATGGCAAGAAGTTTCTTGATAAATAAGGGGTGAAAATTAGGGACATAAAGGATATTGAACTGGAAAGCATATTCAATTCTGGTTGAAAGAGATACTGCATCTGGGGCAAGGAGAGTATTTTTTTGGAAGGGGGCGGCGGGGTTGGGGAGATTGTCTTGCCGAAGTAGTTATTGAAAAGGTAGAATTACCTTGTGAGTTTAGAGAACTAAATCAGCTTTTCGTGAGTGAGGAGATTGAACCTAGTTATCCACACGTCAGTTCATGAAGTGTTAAGTCCCCGGCATGCAGATCAGGATGTGTGGACAGCCTTTTCCCAGCCCCCACCCCCCCACTCCACCTTCTCCACCCCTTCCAAAGGCCAGTGAGGCCTGGCAAAACAAAACAAAAACGTTGATTATGAAAGGGACTTGAGAAAATAACAGGGATGGCCCAGGTCTTCTTTTTAAAAACTGCCCAGGAGGTTGTTGGCTATCCTTTCATTGTAATAAATTTGCCTCTAGCAAGCAGAGAGGGCTTTAAAGTACTTTACCTACTTTACATACTGTAGTCTTTTGAGTCTTCTTTCATACCCCCTATCCAATGCATCAACAAGTCCTGTTGGCTTTACCTTCAAAATGAATTTAGAATCTGATTATCTCCACTTTCCCCTACCTTCACAGCTACCACCCTGGTCAGATCCCCTATGATGTTTCACTTGAGTTATTGCAATAGCTTTCTAACTTGTCTATTCTTGCATTCCTTCACACGTCAGCCAAAGTGATTTTTTTTAACATGCATGTCACAACATGTCACTTCTTTGCCAAACAAGCTCCAGTGGCTTCATGTTTCAGTCAGTAAAAAGCCAAGGTCCTTTTTGGGCTTTCCTTGGTGGTCTAGTGAGGAAGACTCCAAACTCCCAATGCAGGGGCCTGAGTTCAATCCCTGTCAGGAAACTAGATCCCACATGCCTCAATGGAACGTTTAAATGCTGTAACAAAATACCCCACATGCTACAACTAAGACCCTGTTAGGGAAATTAAAATGAAGTCTCTTTCAGGCTTCAGAAGCAGGAAAGCAGGTCTTTGGCCTGCCTTGATACTGACCAGATTCCATGTCTGCCTGTAAGCACAGCAAGTCAGGTGGCTTTAGATTTTTAAAAAAGGAATGGGTCTTGGAATTGTCTGGAAAATCTAGTGACTCACAAGGTGAAACAAACAGCATTGTGAAAGAGTTAAAGTAAAACCAGAGTTGCATTTTTGTGCACAAACTGATGATGATATCATTTTGTGGCCTGGGATTATAAGAAGGAGCCCCTCCAAACTGCAGTTTGAGGTCTCACCCATGGAGTGGACATGTCACAACATGTCCTGCCTGGGACCTTTTCCCAGCTGGGACTCCAGATTGCCATTAAGGAGGGACTTCCTAGTGCTGTTCAAGTATGGATGTTGGTCAGCTCAATTTGGTGATATATGTGCTGTTACTTGTTTCTATTGTTCCTGTTTCTCTTATTTTTTTTTTGTTTCTCTTCTTTTAATGACTATATTGAAATTAAGTCAAGTAATCCTCTATTATAAAGATTGAAATTTTTTATTGTGTGTAATGATAAATCCTTCAAACTTAAAACTAAAATAAAACTTCCAGCAAAACAGCCAAGTAAATAAAAATGAGTGAAAAATTTAAAAAACAAAAGCCAAAGTCCTTTCAATTACCTATCACATGATCTGGTCCCTTGTGCTCCTATCCACTTCTTGGATCCCTTCTTGGGAAGGCACCTCCAAAAGTGCTATTCCTCATGTTTCTTGAACAGGGCAAGTATGCCTCTGTGTTTAGGTCTTTACACTTCCTATTACCTTAGCTGAATGACACAGGTGTCCACATGATGTATGCTTTCACTTAATTCATCTGCTCAGATGTCACCTTATAAGACCGACTTTCTGTGACCAGAAAGCCTGTGTAAAGTAGCAAAGTGTGCCCCAATTCCCCATTCCCTCCCCAATTCTCCCTATTCACTGCTAGCTTTTTTTGTTGTCTGTAGTACTTATCACCAGTTTACACATTCTATATGTTGTCTGCTACCCTCTACTGAATGTAAGCTACATGTGAATGTGCACTTCATCTTGTTCCCTGCTGTACCACCACTAGTTCCTAGAACAATGTCTGGCATGCAGTAGGTGTTAATAATCCTTTGCTGCAGAAATGAATAAACAGTTTATGTCCAGTAAGGTTCTACTACTGATTATGCTGAGTGGATCAAGGCTGCTTTGATGGCTAAAGGACTTTGGAACATATCCACAGTGTTGCAACTATTCTGACATTGGCAGTGCCCACCCTCAGAATGCTTTGTATCAACTTCATATCTGACAGTTGGCTCTACACTCTTAGCCATGACACCTAGGATTCCTCCACAATTTTAATGTGGTGTCCTAAGAAGAAAGATACTCACGTTTTTCCTGTAAAACCAAGAGTTTCTTGAAGAGGAAGGAAAAATAGAAAAAAGTAGTTTAACTGCCAAAGTGAGTACTGAACTAGATATATCAAGGATAGATGAGCAAGGCCCAGCTCATCTGTCAACAGAGTATGTAAAGTAGATTTGTGTCAATCCAGAAGGCTCTTGGGAAAATTGACCTTCCCCAACAAGTTCCCTGAAGCTGAGAAATCTGCAGCTAACAACTTACCCCTGGTTAAAATGCAAATAGCCTAAGAGAGATTATTTTGAGTTTCTGCTGTCACTACTACCTTAGTGTGAATTGGTCTAAATCCTAAATCCTTTCTTAAGAGCAAGTTTTGAAAAGGCAAGTGAAGAAAGCAGGAACACGTGAGAAGTAAGAGAAACAATTGGGGAGAACATTCAGGAGCCAAGGAAGGAGTATAAAGTTGAGCTTGCCAAGGACAAACTTTGGCCTATTTTGTGGCTTTGCCCAGGGCTGAATCTGGTAATCAAAGTACATATTGATCTCTAGATCCAAACCTCTGAGTAGGCAAATTATGGTGCTTGAAATTACAGCCATAATTACCTGAAATGTTTTGATAGCCCAGTGAGTACAAGGTGCATCAGAAAGGAGGAAGAGTTGACCTAGAATGTAGTGGGACTGGAAACGCTATCAGATTTTAGGAAAGATAAGTGGGAAAGGAAGGAGGCATTGCATTATACATATGCACATGATCCCAGCCTAAGAAACAGGAAACCGAAACAGGTTTTGTGCTAATGTAAAATGAGTAGAATGGAGCACCACCATCTGCTATCAGCTAACATGCCAGGAAAAATAAGGCAAGACAGGCCTCTCTGAGCAGCCAGGAGCTGATAAGGACAGTAAGGTTATTTTGGGGTTTGTTTTTAAATTAATTCATTGTTTATCTATTTGGCTGCTCTGAGTCTTAGATGCAGCATGTGGGATTTAGTTCTAGTTGAACCTGGGCCCCCTTCATTGGGAGCAAGAGTCTTAGCGACGACTATCAGGGAAGTCCCAGGAGGGTAAGTTTTAAAGAGCTTTATTTTTTTTAAATGCAACCACCCTCACCAGACACCAAGTTTGTCAGCACCTTGATCTTGGTCTTCCCAACCTCCAGAGCTATGAGAATTAAATGTTCAGTTCAGTTGCACAGTCATGTCCAACTCTTTGTAACCCCATGGACTGCAGCGTGCCAGGCTTCCCTGTCCATCACCAGCTCCTAGAGATTGCTCAAACTCATGTCCATCAAGTCAGTGATACCATCCAACCATCTCATCCTCTGTCCCCCGCTTCTCCTCTTGCCTTCGATCTTTCCCAGCATCAGGGTCTTTTCCAATCAGTCAGCTCTTCGCATCAAGTAGCCAAAGTATTGGCATTTCAGGGTCTTTTCCAATGTTTAAGCCAAAAAAAAAAAAAAGGCACCCACCACTATTGAAAAAGTACTTACAGTTGCTGCTGCTGCTACGTCACTTCGGTCGTGTCCGACTCTGACCCCATAGACGGCATGCCATAGACGGCAGCCCACCAGGCTCCCCTGTCCCTGGGATTCTCCAGGCAAGAACACTGGAGTGGGCTGCCATTTCCTTCTCCAACGCATGAAGGTGAAAAGTGAAAGTGAAGTCTCTCAGTTGTGTCCGACTCTTCGCGACCCCGTGGACTGTAGCCTACCAGGCTCCTCCATCCATGGGATTTTCCAGGCAAGAGTACTGGAGTGGGGTGCCATCGCCTTCTCCAGTACTTACAGTACTTGGGAGATTTAATCCCTATTGTGTGGAATTTCAAAAATCAACTAAGGTAGATACCTTTACTGATTTGTTATTTCTAGGACAGAAGAATTAGGTAAGAATCTATTCAATAGTCATAGACAGCAACTTGCTGGCAGTGACAAAACAGTGAGGAAAGTCAGGGTTTTGGAGGACAGCAAGTTGTCCCCACCTTTAAAGTACAGGTACAGCGTTTGTGTTCTATTCAAGTTGTTTTCATTCTTCAAGTTTCTTCCACTTTGGAGAATCTGCCACTCACTAGCTGAGAGAACTTGGGTAAATTATTTAAAATTCCCATACCTGTTTCTTCCTTATCCACGAAGTGAGAATGAATACTAATTGTTCCTTTCTCTGAGGGCTTTTTAAAAAAATAATATTTATTTATTTGTCTCTGCAGGGTCTTAGTTGTGGCATATGGGATCTAGTTCCCTGACCAGGGATCTAACCTGGGTCCCCTGCATTGGGAATGAGGAGTCTTAATCACTGGACCCTGATGCTGGGAAAGAGTGAAGGCAGGAGGAGAAGGGGATGACAGAGGCTGAGATGGTTGGATGGCATCACCGACTCAGTGGACATGAGTTTGGGTGAACTCCGGGAGTTGGTGATGGACAGGGAGGCCTGGCGTGCTGCAGTCCATGGTGTCCCAAAGAGTTGGACACGACTGAGCGACTGAACTGAACTGAATCACTGGACCACCAGGGAAGTCCTCTCTGAGGGCTTTTAGAATGATAAAAAGAGGTCTCACAAGCAGCAGTGTAAAAAATAATGGTTAAAACTGTGGACTGCAGCCTTCCCTGGTGATCCAGTGATTAAGACTTGGCCTTCCAATGCCGAGAGTATGGGTTTGATCCCTGGTGAGGGAGCTAAGATCCCACATGCCTCACAGCCAGAAAACCAAAACATAAAACAGAAGCAATATTGTAACAAATTTAATAAAGACTTTAAAAATGGTCTCCATCAGTTCAGTTCAAAAAAACACTGATTACCCAAATCAGATTGCCTGGCTTTGGAGCAGCCATTTACTATTTGTGTGTACTTGGGCAAGTGACTGTCCTCTCTCTGCCTCAGTTTCTTCATTTGTAAAATGGAGGTAATACCTCAAAGGATTTTTGTGAGGATTAAATGACTCAACCCACATAGCACACTTAGACGAGTGTCTGGCACAAAATGAGCATTTGGTAAGTGTCAATCATTTGCAAGGGTCTAAAGGTTCATCTAATCAAGGCTATGGTTTTTCCCGTGGTCATGTATGGATGTGAGAGTTGGACTGTGAAGAAGGCTGAGTGCCGAAGAATTGATGCTTTTGAACTATGTGTTGGAGAAGACTCTTGAGAGTCCCTTGGACTGCAAGGACATCCAACCAGTCCATTCTGAAGGAGATCAGCCCTGGGATTTCTTTGGAAGGAATGATGCTAAAGCTGAAACTCCAGTACTTTGGCCACCTCCTGTGAAGAGTTGACTCATTGGAAAAGACTCTGATGCTGGGAGGGATTGGGGGCAGGAGGAAAAGGGGACGACAGAGGATGAGATGGCTAGATGGCATCACTGACTCGATGGACATGAGTCTGGGTGAACTCCGGGAGTTGGTGATGGACAGGGAGACCTGGAGTGCTTCGATTCATGGGGTCACAAAGAGTCGGACACGACTGAGTGACTGAACTGAACTGAACTGACTCACAGCAATGATCATGGGACTTCTTGGTAGCCCTGCTTGTCTAGGCCTTGTCCACACTACTCCATCCTACCTTAGAATTCAGAACCAGAGATGTATGAAGCTATTTTCAGGCACAAGTAGCAGAGGTGCAAAGTCCATCTCAAAGAGCAGAGTGAGAGAAGTGGGAGGAGTCAGATTCCAGGGGACAACTTAGCAGAGTCCAAAAGGGGTGAGACCCAAGAGGGAAAGGAGCTAATTGGTGAAAAGCTGTGGGCTTATATTGGTTAGGATTCTTTCGGTTGCAAATTTTGAAGAACAAAATGGTTCAGGGATAAATGTATCCACTCAAATGCCCATCAGTCACAGAATGGATAAATGGTGGTATAGTCCTCAAACAAAATGTTATACAGCAATGAGAATGTACAAGCTATAATTATATGCAATGATGTGGACAAAACCCACTTAATGCTGCGTGAAAGGCACACCCAAGACTACATGCTGTGTGAGTCCACTTACTTGTGGTAGAAAAACAAGCAAACTAAAACTATGTTGTTAAAAATCAGGATACTGGTTACACTTGGAGCCGGTAGAGATGTTACAGGGAACACTGGACTGAAACTGCCCACCCTGTCCAGGCACCATAGTAATAATTTGCATGAGTTGTTTTGTAACAGGAGGTCCTAGTAAGGAGCCTTCCCTGGTGGCTCAAAAGGTAAAGAAACTGCCTTCAATGTGGGAGACCTGGGTTTGATCCCTGGGTTGGGAAGATCCCCTGGAGGAGGGCATGGCAACCCACTCTAGTATTCCTACCTGGAGAATCCCCATGAACAGAAGTGCTTGGCAAGCTACAGTCCATGAGGTAAGGAACACAGAACTAACAAGGCACCACCAACTGGAAGAACTCGGGAAAGGTCAAAAGGAGACACCACATGTCCTATCAAACTCCCAAAATCCTCCTTGCTGGAATCTATCTTGGCTGAACAGAGAGAGCACCACAAGGAAGGACTCTGAGTCAGAGCGATTGGCCAGAGACACTCAATTTTCCTGGCCTTTTCCTGCATCTGTGTGACACAGTTCCAACCAGATGTAAGCAAAAACCTGCAGGGGGTACTTCTGGACAAGCCCTTGCTTGAACAAGAAAAAAATGCACGGAGTGGAGGCAGTGAGCCATAACATGACCCTCAGGGAAAGGCAAAAAGTCTGCAGAAATACTAGCCCTTGTACTCCCCAGGTCGGTAAGTGCCCAATATGCTACTGGAGATCAGTGGAGAAATAACTCCAAAAAGAATGGAGTCAGTTATGGGTGTGACTGGTGATGGAAGTCAAGTCCAATGCTGTAAAGAGCAATATTGCATAGGAAGCTGGAATCTTAGGTCCATGAATCAAGGCAAATTGAAAGTGGTCAAACAGGAGATGGCAAGAGTGAACATTGACATTTTAGGAATCAGCAAACTAAAATTGACTGGAATGGGTGAATTTAACTCAGAAAACCATTGTATATACTACTATGGACAAGAATCCCTTAGAAGAAATGGAGTAGCCATAATAGTCAACAAGAGTCCGAAATGCAGTACGTGGATGCAATCTCAAAAATGACAGAATGATTTCTGTTCTTTCCAAGGCAAACCATTCAATATCACAGTAATCCAAGTCTATGCCCCTACCAGTAATGCTGAAGAAGCTGAAGCTGAACGGGTCTATGAAGACCTACCAGACCTTCTAGAATTAACACCCAAAAAAGATGTCCTTTTCATTATAGGGGACTGGAATGCAAAAGTAGGAAGTCAAGAAATACCTGGAGTGACAGGCAAATTTGGCCTTGGAGTACAGAGTGAAGCAGGGCAAAGGCTAATAGAGTTCTGCCAAGGGAACGCACTGGTCATAGCAAACACCCTCTTCCAACAACAAAAGAGAAGACTCTACACATGGACATCACCAGATGGTCAACACCGAAACCAGATTGATTATATTCTTTGCAGCCAAAGATGGAGAAGCTCTATACAGTCAGCAAAAACAAGACCGGGAGCTGACTGTGACTCAGGTCATGAACTCCTTATTGCCAAATTCAGATTTAAATTGAAGAAAGTAAGGAAAACCACTAGACCATTCGGGTATAACCAGAATAAATCTCCTATGATTAAACAGTGGAAGTGAAAAATAGATTCAAGGGATTAGACCTGATAGAGTGCCTGAAGAACTATGGACAGAGGTTCATGACATTGTACAGGAGGCAGGGATCAAGACCATCCCCAAGAAAAGGAAATGCAAAAAGGCAAATTGGCTGTCTGAGGAGGCCTTACAAATAGCTGTGAAAAGAAGAGAAGCAAAAGGCAGAGGAGAAAAGGAAAGATATACCCATTAGAATGCAGAGTTCCAAAGAAAAGCAAGGAGAGATAGGAAAGCCTTCCTCAGCGATCAATGCAAAAAAATAGAGGAAAACAACAGAATGGGAAAGACTAGAGATCTCTTCAAGAAAATTAGAGATACCAAGGGAACATTTCATGTAAAGATGGGCACAATAAAGGACAGAAATGGTATAGACCTAACAGAATCAGAAGATATTAAGAAGAGGTGGCAAGAATACACAGAAGAATTATACAAAAAAGATCTTCATGGCTCAGATAATCACGATGGTGTGATCACTCACCTAGAGCCAGACATCCTGGAATGTGGAGTCAAGTGGGCCTTAGGAAGCATCACTATGAACAAAGCTAGTGGAGGTTATGGAATTCCAGTGGAGCTATTTCAAATCCTAAAAGATGATGCTGTGAAAGTGCTGCACTCAATATGCCAGCAAATTTGGAAAATTCAGCAGTGGCCACAGGACTTTCTGGAAAAGGTCAGTTTTCATTTCAATTCCAAAGGAAGGCAATGCCAAAGAATGCTCAAACTACCACACAATTGCATTCAACTCACACCCTAGCAAAGTAATGTTCAAAATTTTCCAAGTCAGGCTTCAACAGTTCGTGAACCATGAACTTCCAGATGTTCAAGCTGGGTTTAGAAAAGGCAGAGGAACCAGAGATTAAATTGCCAACATCCATTGGATCATCAAAAAAGCAAGCGAGTTCAAGAAAAACATCTATTTCTGCTTTATTGACTATGCCAAAGTCTTTGACTGTGTGGATCACAACAAACTGTGGAAAATTCTTCAAGAGATGGGAATGCCAGACCACTTGACCTGTCTCTGGAGAAATCTGTATGCAGGTCAGGAAGCAACAGGTAGAACTGGACATGGAACAACAGACTGGTTCCAAATCAGGAAAGGAATAGGTCAAGGCTGTATATTGTCACCCTGCTTATTTTACTTATATGCAGAGTACATCATGAGAAACGCTGGGCTGGATGAAGCACAAGCTGGAATCAAGATGGCCAGGAGAAATAACAATAACCTCAGATATGCAGATGATATGGCTCAGAGGTGAAAGCATCTGCTTGCAAGGTAGGAGACCAGGGTTCAATCCCTGGGTCAGGAAGATCCCCTGGAGAAGGAAATGGCAACCCACTCCAGTATTCTTGCCTGGAGAATCCCATGGACGGAGGAGCCTGGTAGGTTACAGTCCATGGGGTCACAAAGAGTCAGACACGACTGAGCGACTTCATTTTCACTTTCACCACCCTTATGGCAGAAAGTGAAGAAGAACTAAAGAGCCTCTTGATGAAGCTGAAAAAGTTGGCTTAAAACTCAACATTCAGAAAACTAAGATCATAGCATCTGGTCCCATCACTTCATGGCAAATAGATGGGGAAACAATGGAAACAGCAGTAGCTGATAAGTACCAGTCTTCTTCACCCCACCCACTTCTTCCACCTTCTGTCTTTATTTTTCACAGATAACCGTCCTCCTCCTTTACAGAGAACCATCTATAGTTGGTCTTTCGCTTACTTTCTTACCCCCCAATCTATCCACACTTACCAGCATCCATAGCTATCTTGATCCCTCTTCCCTTTCTTTAAAACAGAAGAGCGTGTTCCTACTCCCTGGGGAGTGGTGGAGTAAATGGGGAGATGCCAATCTTACATACATTGTGTCTTCCTCTTTCTGTTTCGGTATTCTGACTCATCCTCATGTTTTGGGCTTCTACTTCTCATCAGTTACGTGTCCTTAAATAGGCCATTAAAGTAGCACATATTTTATCCGGTGGATTCTAAGCTGTGCCCAATAAAGTTACTGCAGTGGTGCTGGGATTTGCCAGCGAGAGACAGTCCTGGTGAATAGAAGGAAAACTATTCACGAGGCAGGGAGACGGAGCCTAGGAGGAACTGAAAGTCAGTGTGGCAGGAGGGAAGAATGCAGAAGGGGCTCAGGAGGCAGGGCTGCAGAGGAAGGCAGGGGCCAGTGAGCTGGGGTCCTATACACTAGATAGGGTAATAATTTTGGTTTTAACCCTAATCATCATCAGAAGAAGAAAAGCAAGCTCCCTAAGCCTCAATTTCTACGTTGGAAAATATGTTTTAGAACTATCTGCTTGGTTGTCAGTCTCCATTATCAGCTTCAGAGTTCCTTAAGGGCAAAGGCTTTTCTTTTTACGCATTTCTGTACCCACGTGGATATTTGCCAACTAGCACTCAATAAATGCCTGTTGGATGAATAAATGAGATTTTTGGAGTCCTCCAAAGGACTTATTAGGCCAAGCGATGAATAGTTTTGCCTTTCTCCTCATCCCTTTCCGTGCCCTCATCCTTCCATCTTTCCTCCCACGACGCCCTCCAACCTTTTCCTGCTTCCCGCCTCCCCGTCCCAGCCCCGCCCCTTCGCTGCGTCGCGAAGGCGGAGCGGGCCAGGCAGGCTTTACGGCATCCGCGTTGCGGCGGGGCGGGGCGCCGGGAGGCTGGCGCGCTTGGCGGCAGCGGTGGGAGGCAGGCCGGCAGGCAGGCAGACGGAGTCGCAGGCGGGTGGTGGCGGCCGTGCTTGCTGGTGAGGGCGGGAGGGAGTGAGTCACTGAGCGTGTGTGAGGGAGGGAAGGAGCGAGCGAGCGGGCGGGCGAGCGAGCAACCCGCGCCGTCAGCCTGCAGCACCAGCCAGGCCCCGCCGCCGCCCCGTCGCTCCGCGCCGAGGCCGGGCCGAGCCGAGCTGGGTCGGGCCCGGGCCATGCTGCTCACCGTGTACTGTGTGCGGAGGGACCTCTCCGAGGTGACCTTTTCCCTCCAGGTCGACGCCGACTTTGAGCTGCACAACTTCCGCGCTCTGTGTGAGCTCGAGTCCGGCATTCCCGCGGCTGAGAGCCAGGTACGCTGGGCAGCGATCGGGGCCTCCCTGCGGAGCTAGCCCTCCCGCCTTGGGGCCTCACGCCCTCCCTTTGCTGCTGGTGAGGAATTGGGGGGGTGGAGGGGAAGCAGGATGGCCATTCCCAGCCCACCCCCGCATCCGGGAGAGAGCTGGAATGGGGAGCTGCCCCCACACACTCCGAGGTTGGGGTGGGGTGCTGGGGGAGGGAGCAAAGAACCTGACCGCATACGCACCCACTGCAGCCTAAGAGGCGCGTGGACTGTGGGGCGCGTACCACCTTTTGGCTCTTTGGCCCCTTCTCTAATTTCCTGAGTTTGGGGTGTCATCGCAGACCTAAGAAGAAGCCGTAGGTTTGCGAGAGTTTATACATCCTGCTTCCCCAACCAGAAATACCAGTTTAGGTCTCTGTGGTAAATGTTCACCTGCTTTTTTGGAGAGGGCTCCTGCCTAAGTAAACTTAATTTACCTTTAAATATAAAAATTTACGCTCTAAGTGAAAGGAAAAGTTTGAGACTTGCACCGTCTTGTTTTGAAGCCTTTGGAAATGCTCTTTTTCCCTGTCACATGAGTTTCTGGTTAAATTATTTTTTTTAAGTAATTATTAGTTCACCTGTACTATTTCTCTGGTCTCTTCCCCCGTAGTGCGTCAAGATCCCTTTCTTTTAGATCCCAGTTCAGAGTCTGGGTGAGTTCAAAGCTCAGTACTTTTTGAGGATAATAGCTTTAAAATGGGCCTTAGTGTGACTGGGTTGTTTCATTTCCCTTACCCTGCTGGAAAGAAATTTGGCTGCTCCTACATTTTAAGTAAGCAAAGTAATTTCTTCTCAGAAAATGTGTGGGGTCTGCCACCAAACAGAATTGATGACTATAACTCCGTGGCCGTCACACTAAAACATCTAAATCCTGAATTGATAAGTGGACCTTGAAGGACATAGTCTAAACATTAGTAAAATTATAGAAGTCGTCCAAGGCCCCAGAAGGTAAATCTTGATTTCCTACTGCAGTTATGAAATAGTTCCAAAAACTTTTGCCTCATTACAGCTTGTTCTGCCCTGTGTTATGGTAAACAAATGTGTCAATATTTTGTTCAGAAGTAAGTATGATTCCTTTACACTTTGAACTTTAGAATGTTGGCATAAGCTGAGTATCAGGAAAGACTTTATTTTGGGTCACAGGATGTCACTCAAATTGACATTCTGGCAAATATACAAAGATATTGGTAAAAGGGATTTCTTGGAACTTCTGTAAAGGCATCCAGAAAAACTCAGGATCCAGTTCCTGTCTGTGAATCCCTCAGCTACAGAGCTATAAAACAACAGTTTAAGTGGGGAGGGAAAATCAACTCAGAATTTTTAAGGTGGCTTTTTTCAGTTTTTCTCTTCCCTCTGGCTGTTCTTTTTACCCTGCTTACAATCACCAGTTAGTAAGTGGACTAAAAAAATGTAAATTGATTTTGTTGTTGGGCTTGAGAGAAGACAAAGATTGTGATTTCTGTATTCCTGCACTTTTTGAAATTGCTGTAGCCAAAAATGTAAATAAAGAGAGGGTTAGAGTCAAAGACGATTAATTGTATGGTCAAGGCACGCACTGTCCTGCCAGCGTGGCAGGTTTGAAATACCTTGCTAATTGAACGTTTAGGCTAACTCCAAATTCTTTCTTATTCATCGTCAGTGTTTTGGCATTTACTTCCTTCCCAAGCCAAATTAGCATATGGAAACCTGGGCTCCGACTGGTGTTAAGCCTGTCTTAAGTAGCCAGTAAACAACTCCTGTTTTTCAAGTTTCTTCTGTTGGCTCCATTGTAACCTAATACAGTGTCTATTTTAGGATGTCTGGTGGTCCGTTGTCTTTCAGTTGCTTGCCCATCAGGCAGGAACAGGATCCACCCTAGACATTTGAGTCATTTCCTTTCACCAAATCATAATAGTAAACATCATTGTAGTTTTTGTACACATATATATCATTTTCACTTCCTTGGCGTATTCCCTTCCACTGCGTTACCTCCCAGGGTTCTCCCCTGTTTCTCACCTCCCCCCACTCCCTCTCAGAGTTCTCCTGGTCTCTTTACCTTTACTGTCCTTATTTACCTTCTCTGTTCTCATTCCTTCACCTCCATTTCTGATGCCGTTTCTAAAGGAATTTTTTTTTTCTTGTTCCTGACTATTTCTTCCTGTCACTGTGTTTTCAGACCACTGGTCTGCAAACATTTTTGCTTACTTATCCTTCTAAGTAAAATGTTTTGAAATATTCATCTTTGTGATACATATAATTAATATATATGAACTAGTGGTATATGCATAATATAAATGCATGTATATTACATGTATGGATATATAATAGCTGTAAACATCAGTTACATACATGAAGTAATACGTTAGGTACAGTATAAACAGGCCCAGGATAGAATTTAAGGAAGGATAAACTTCCTTAAAATGGAAATGAAAATTCTAATATTTTCTATTTTCTTCCTGCATCCTTGAAGAACTATCTTGAATGTCTGACCCACATTAAAGATCACTGGTTTATATTTCAGTTTTTCAAGATTGGCATGGATTGTGCATGAGGGTACAATGGGAAAAGGTGTTAATTTTTAACAGCTCTAGTCGTTGTAATAGTTATAATGCAGTGATAACAAATTTAGAATAGACACAATCTCTACATGTGATTAAAGCTGGGCATGTTCCATCTCTTAACACAAGTGTGGGCTTGGAAGCCAGGCATGGCCCTGTTTGATGCTTTGATGCAGACTTGGCTGGAGAAATTTCAAACAATTATAGGAACTTAACTTCACTTGCAATTAATATCTTTGCATTTTTGAAACATTGTTATAATTTACCCCTGTAGGTGGCATGTGGTTAACAAAAAAAAAGTGTGCAAGGTGTGTAAGTACTCTCAAATGAAAGGCGTATTTAAATACCAAATAATAGCAGTAACTGTATGATCCTGGAAATGAAGCTGCATACAGCATGTTCTGTGGTTTGTAAAACACTATTTTAAACCAACAGAAACTGAAAATTGCTTTTGTAGCTGATTTTGGCATGCTTGTTTTCACAGGTAGTTTTCATATATTTCTTTTCTGTTAAATACTACATGTTCATTACTTGTAACATACACAAAAGGAGAAAGAAGAACACTATTATTTATTACCTAATAACTCAGATAGCTGCAGTTTACATCGTAGTATATTTTTTCCTAAACTTTTTTCTTCTTATAGTTAAAATATATCTTTTAAACATGTGGCCTGAACTATAGTAAACAGTTTCATCCCTTACTTTGTTTAGTCAAAGTACATTGTCAACATTTTCCCGTAACACTTCAATTTTTTTTCTTTCATTTTTTTTTGACTGCGCTGCACAGCGTGTGGAAGTCTTAGTTCCACAACCAGGAATTGAATCTGTGCCCCCTGCAGTGGAAGCTCAGGGTCTTAACCACTAGAATGCCAGGGAAGCCCCTCCCATTAACATTCAAATCCTCACAATTTATCATTTTAATGGCCACATAATTTATCATCATATAGATGTATTGCAATTTATTTAATAGTTTCCCTATTGCTGGGCTGGAGAAGGCAATGGCACCCCACTCCAGTACTCTTGCCTGGAAAATCCCATGGATGGAGGAGCCTGGTGGGCTGCAGTCCATGGGGTCGCTGAGGGTCGGACACGACTGAGCGACTTCACTTTCACTTTTCACTTTCATGCATTGGAGAAGGAAATGGCAACCCACTCCAGTGTTCTTGCCTGGAGAATCCCAGGGATGGGGGAGCCTGGTGGGCTGCCGTCTATGAGGTCACACAGAGTCGGACACGACTGAAGCGACTTAGCAGCAGTAGCAGCATTGCTGGGCATTTTAATTGGGGGCATGTGGAACCAGTTTTGAATAACATTTCCATGGATACCTCTATACTTAAGGCTTTGTCCCCATTTCTGATACAGGATAAATTCTTAGATATGAAATTGCCAGATTTTTGAGAGGCTCTTAGTAACTGTTGCCAAATTATCTTCCAGAACCGTTGTAAAAGTCAAGCTGACTGTTAACATTGGGTAGTATGTGTAGATCACTTGGTATATAGTGCATTTTCAGTTAATAGTAGATACTATTATGAAGCTGTTCAAATTTGATTCTAAGGGTTTTGTGGCTGTTTTATGATCCTTAATGCTAGAAATGTATTGTTATGATACCTGTTGATTGATTGAAGTTGCTCATTCAGAGACCTGGAAACTTGACATCCTACTTAAAGGTTCTGGAGTCATATTAATTAGTCTATCACTGAATGTTGGCTAAGATGAGAATTCAATCTGCAGGGTGTCTACGCTGGAGCAAGTACTAAGAGTTGTGCCAGTTTTGGAGATTAAGGCTTGTAGTTGTATAAATTTTCCTGTTGTATGTTCTTATAAATGGCAAAACTTGAATTTTGAGCCTTATAATCTTTGAGCTGCATATTATGAATGGTAGAAAGCATCACCAGTGCCATTATCAAAACTTGTTTTGACTGGTAGAAATTTGAACCCATTTATCTCCTGGAGTCTCATATTAAGTTGAAAAATCATTCAGACTTATTCTGGGACATTGGTTGCAGAATAATTGTTTCTTAGATTCTTAAGCCTGTTTTAACAACAACAATAACAACAACAAAAGTTCTTTGTGGCAGTTATACTTTCAACTGAGCTGCTATCTCATCTGTGCCCTTGGACTAGAATGGTATACATCTGCTGCTTTGTCAGTATGGAGAATGTTTGCTCCTTACCCACATTCTCCAGTCTAGTGTTTTTAGGAAATTGGAGCAGATAGCAGTCTTCCGTATTTCATGTACACGTTTGAGGGTAGTGACTACCTGGTTCTTACATTTTTATTGTTAGATTAGGCCACCTGCTTCTTAAATTATGTTGTCCACTGAGGAAAAACTGTTTAGCTAAACAGTGATGGATTGATGTATGGCACTGTAAAATGGGAATCCAAAGAGTGAGGAGTTGCCAGTGCTCCTTTCTTCCTGTTCAGGGCAAGGGGTGCATTGGACAATGGATGTGTTTTGATCCTCTGGTGAGTAGAGGCCTTTACTGGTGCGTGTGTACGCGCTCAGTTGTGTCCAACTCTTTGCAACCCCGTTGACTGTAGCCCGCCATGTTCCTTTGTCCATGGGATTTCCCAGGCAAGAATTCTGGAGTAGCTGCCATTCCCTCCTTCAGGGGATCTTCCCAACCAAGGGATCAAACCCACATCTCCTTTATCTCTGTGTTGGCAGGCAGATTGTTTACCACTGAGCCACCTTTAGTGGTGATGGGTGGCTTAATAGCCCTTGGAAAGGTCACCCAGCTAATTCACCAGGCCATGTTGGACTTCTGTTTGGGAAAGTTGTGTGTGGTTCTAGGGGAGAGTGTGGCTGTAAAGTCAGGCAGATGTGGTTCTAGTCCCAGTTTTCTTAATAGCCTTGGAGCCTCAGGTCACTTAACTGTATATCAAATGGGACAGTTAATGTCTGTTTCATAAGATGGTTGTGAGACTTAGGCAAGAGAATATGAGGATTAAGCGAGAAACTGTGAGAACCTAGTGAGACGCTGGCTCTGGTAGGAGCTCACCCAGTGTTAGCTGTCTGCTGTTTTAATATGGCTTCCGTGGAGTACTTACAGCCTGAAGAAAATTCAGTAATCTTGTGGAATGGAGCATTCAGATTCTCCTGAGTTTGATTTCTTTGAGTAGATAAGTAAATGTTCTTTTATAAAAAGTGCAGTTAGAACCTGCTGACTGATCACGTGTCTCTAAATATACTGGTAGTTGAGTTTCTGACCCTGGAAAATTGAATTTCTTACCTGATAGGCCTTAGGCCACTAGTACCTCCTATTATGGTTGCTTCACAAAATCGAAGCCCGTCTGTTGGAGCTGGCTGCGTAACGTTTCTCTTGGTATGCTTCTTGCTGCACACCTCAACCCAGGACACTTGTCACTTCAGATTTGTGGTGGTTTTTAAAGCAGTCCCAGAAGTCATACTATGACTCTCAGATTGTATTGCAAACCATCTGTGTTGATTCTGGTGTACTTTTACTATGAGATGCGTGCTTAAGTGGGCTTCCCAGGTGGCTCAGTAGTAAAGAATCCACCTGCCAGTGCAGGAGACGAAAGACGTGGGTTTGATCCCTGGGTGGAGAAGATCCCCTGGAGTAGGAAATGGCATCCTACTCCAGTATTCTTGCCTGGATAGAGAAGCCTGGGGCCTGTGGACACCACTGAGCAACTGAGCACAGTACACAAGGTGCTGATTAAGTAGGGGAGTGTGAATAGGTTGATAGAATAATAGTTGCGATCTGTTGTAACATGTTTAAACTTTGCATGTGAGGGTAAAAACTAACAATACTTTTTCTAGTCCTGTACAGAACTTATAAAATAGAATTCAAGCTACAAACTCTGCAAATCCTTTTTTTTGGCTCAACCCCGGAAGTATTTGATTTTGGAAGCAACTAAATTCAGTTTCTTCTTCTATTTCTTATGTAAGTGCAGATTCTGAAAGCAGATATGGCAGATTTTTTTTTTTTTCCCCAGTTTAAATCCTCTATTTTTCATGTTCTGTGTCAGGCAGTTTTGCTGTGACAGCTATGAGGATATGTGAGGAAACACTGTAAAATGGTAGTATAGCAGAAAGACGGGGAAGGGACAGCTGTGTGTAGGTATGATTATCTAGCCCCAGCTACATGCTTGACAAATGGAAAATGTGAAGCCCAGACCAGTTGAGTGATGGGGGCCTCGTCAGAGTCAGGACAGAACGCAGGTTCCTCAGTTTACCAGTGGCCTCCTGGAAAGTGAATCATTAGCGAGAAAACCATTCAGAGCCTCTGTTTATTCTGAATACCTCTCTACGGAGTAGGTCATAATGCAGGGTAGGCTTTTACGTTCCTTCATGGTAAAATCAGTGTGTCCGTTGTGTATCTCTTGTTCTTTTCACAGCCCGTTGTTTCATCTGTTTTTGTGCTCTCAGGCTTTCTTCAGTGTTTGATTGCACATCATACAAATATTTTTATTATTGTACATCCCTGATCCTTTTTTCCATCTGTGTTTAATTGTGCTTTCTGAATTTCTTCCGCTTTTCTCTTCTACTCATAAACATAAGAGTGATAAAAGTTTGAGGATGGTTGAAGAGAAGGAAGAACTTACTATTTGCAACCTCTCAGACTTGCCAAAGTGGAGAGGATTTAAAGGTGGACACATGAGGGGGTACTTCACTGGTGGGCCAGTGGCTAAGACTCCCAGAGCAGGAGGCCCGGCTTCAGTCCTTGGTCAGGGAACTAGATCCCATTGGTGCTGCAACTAAGACCCAGCACAACCAAATAAAAAAGAAAGAAATGGACACATGGGGATGTCATATCTTGCAGCGTGACTGGAATTAACGCTGTATCATATTTTTGAAAGTTGCTAAGGGTAGATCTTAAAAGTTCTCATCACAAGAAGAAAATTTTTATAACTCTGTGAGGTAACAGATGTTAACGAAATATATGGTGATCATTTTACATTACATACGTATATCAAATTATCATGGTGTACAACCAGAACTAATACAGTATTGTATGTCAGTTATATCTCACTAAAACTTGTGGATGGGGAGTCAACATATTATTTAATAGTTTTGTAGTTATCATCCCCAGAACAAATCATTCCCATTTCCCTCTCTGCTAAATATTAAATCTAAAATTGTCTGCCTCCCTTAGATCCATTTGTCCTTTAATTCAGCTAATACTTGGGCATTATTCCTCTTCCAGGCCCCTGTTCTAGGCAATTTGGATATGGTGAAAAAAGCAAAGTTCTTGTCCTCGGAGTATCTTACTTTTTCATGGGGCAGAGAGACCATAAAGAAATAAGTATATAATATGGGAATTGAGGGTGTGTCTTAACTAGGGTCATTAGGGAAGGACTCTGAAGGGATAAAGTTTGATCAGAAACCTTAAAAAAAACACCAACCTGGGAAAGAACATTCCTCAGGTAAAGAGAACAACAAGTGAAACAGCCTTGAGGGGGAACTTGCTGGTGTTATTTGAGGAACAGCAATCATGGTATGAGATGAGGTTGTGGGGAGCCAGGGACCAAACTGTTTGTTTGGGCCTTTACGGGAAGGATTTTGGCTTTTATTCTAGGTGTGATGGGAGATGGCTGGAGGGTTTGAGCAGGGAGTGGCATTCTCCAATGCAGAGGAAAACTGTGGTCTTTCTGTTCTGTGCTGTGTTACTTCTCAGCGCTTTATACTATTCAAATCTTTTCTGGTTGTAGATTGTCTACGCTGAAAGGCCTCTCACAGACAACCACAGATCACTGGCATCTTACGGCTTAAAAGATGGCGACGTTGTGATTTTACGACAGAAGGAGAATGCAGACCCTCGACCTTCGGTGCAGTTCCCAAGTAAGGCAGCTTGTAGTGATTTCACAGCCCTGGCAAGCGTTAGTAGATAGCATAGTTCCAGGTCTTGGATTCGCCTTGGATTCAGACTACAAGGATACAAATCCTGACTGTGCTGCTTGCTTGCTGGGTAACTGTGGACAAGTTAACTTCTCTGAGTCCATTTCCTCACCTGTAAGACAGGTGCTGTAATTAACCACAACTCCTAGAGTTGATGGGAGAATAATGCATGTGAACCTTCAGCACAGAGCAAGCCTTCTCAGTAAACGTTAGGCTCTGTTGTTAGCAGCCGTCGTTTTGTCCCGGGAAGGACTTGCGAGGCTGCAGGTGCCTGTGCTTCGTGGCGGGCTTCTGCTGCTTTGTGTCTGGCCGCCAGTGACAGGCCTTTGCTGAGCGTTTCACAGTCAGCCAGGCACTTGTGCCCACATTTCATCCCATAACTGTAATAGGAGAAAAGATATCTCTTGACATTTCTTAACCATTAGCAGATGAAGCTCTGATTTTTAAATAATCATTTCCAAAGTTGCATAGCTAGTAAGTGACAGCACAGGATTTAAAACTTGGTGTTTTCCCCATTACTCTGAGCCTTATGAACATTAAGCAGTTGGACCACCAAGTTCTGTTTTTTTCCCACCAGCTTTGTTAATCATGAAAAAGAAACTGTTATTTGTTTTAGACACTACATCTAGAATCTGTGCATTGAGAATTAGGAAGTTTCCATGTCCTTGAAATAGTGTGCAGAGTTGTGTGTGTATCTGTGCATTTGATGAGGAGATGGTCCATAGCTTGCTTCAGATTCTCAAAGACGTTTAGGTGTCTGGGTGAGGAAAGACTCCAGTTTAGAACGAAGTGCTTCCATTCAGCCTGAAACTAGAGCTATGGGAGACCATCAAGTCCTGTTCCTTTCATTTCTGAATAATGTTATTCCCTGGGGGTTACTGTTAAACTTTAGAGAGAGAAGTGATTGAGATATGCCCGTCAGTCAAACCCAAATCTTCCTCTGGTCAATTTGGTGAAATTGTTAGTTCTGGAGATTCACTGGTTTTTTTTTTTCCCTGACTGTGCCACAGGATCAAGAGATGCCACTAGATGGGGGAGGGGAGGCAGTCTGGTCTATAATGTAGACAGGTTTTTTCAAAATTATTCTGAAGTGAGTGGACTCTCAAGATAACAGTTGAAATGAAAATTTCTCAACCCATAAGGAGGACCCACCCAACCATATATGTTTTGCTGGTTGACCTAGATTAGCTACTGCACAAAGATTATCTTATTCACTTCACTTTGTCCATTGGCTCAGAGTTCATGTACATGTATACATACACGCACACACACTGCCCGCTGAGGTCGGTTTGACAAAAAGTGCCTAGTTGAACCCATGCTAAGAGGCTGAAACTTTACACATGGGTGTAAGCATTCCCTTTTTCTAGTTGAAGTCTAAAAGTCTTCAGGACAGCCCCAGACTTGGAACAGGTACAGTCATCAGATACATTTTAGGGTTGAAGAAACGTGGGTTCACTCAGTCTTAGCCCATCATTCTGGCTACATACTTGGGTTCTGTTTGTTTTCTTTTCCCTATTTAATAATACGGCTCTTTTTTTTTTTTTTTCCAATAGCAGCTTTATTGAGATATCATTCACTACTACACAGTTCACGTGTTTAAAGGGTGCAATTCATGATTTTTAGTATATTCAGAATTGTGCATCCATCACTATGATCAGTTTTAGCACATTTTCATCATCTTTACAAAAAACTGTGTACCCATTAGCAGTCATTCCCCATCTGCCCTCACACCTCCTGCCCCTCAGCAACCATCAATCTACTTTCTGTCTCTGTATTTTCCTATTCTGGACATTTCACAAATGGAATCATACTATATGTGGGTCCTTTGGGTAAAGCTCCCTTTTATTTTTCTTTCATTTTAATAAGGTCAGCTCACCCTGGAGTATGGAACCTGGGATGTGGGCTGTGAACCTGTGAAATCTTTTGGTGTGCTCAGCACTGAGAAGCTTTGCAGTTCCTTTTCTTCTTTTTTTCTCTTTGGTGAAATGATTACACCCACTGGCTCCCCAGGGTATGAGAAGAGTTAGCAGTGATGCACAGATGAAAGCATAAATTCGAAGCACTAATATGTGTAGCACATACTTGTAGAAGTTAACATCTAACATTCATTTGATATATATAGTATTCTTTACCCAGGATGTCAGGGCTTTTTGAAGCATATGTCAAAGCAGACTAGGATTTTTCTTAAGACCTGCATTCAGATTTATGTAGTTATATTTGAGACTGACTTTGATTTTTTTTTTTAAGACATGAGTAATTAAAAACTTACTATCCTGGGATATTTTATCAACCCCAAATTTGAGATCATTACCATTGTCTCCTTATCCCTACCACCTCCCAAACCCCTGTTTTTCTCTTTCTATTCTTTCCTACCTGTTCACTCTTGGACTGCAGTCTTTATATTCAAAGTCAGCGTGAGAAAGAACCAGGGAGAGGGCATTCAGAATGTCTATGGTTACTATCTACTACTAATACATACCACGTATGTGCAAATTGGCTGCTTCCTTCAAATACTTGTTCTTATGGAGTCATTTGAAGTAAACTTTGAATCAATTCTCCCCAACAGACTTACCCCGAATAGACTTCCGTAGCATAGCTGTGCCTGGCACGTCAAACACCCGGCAGCGCCAGCCACCAGGAGTGCAGCAGTCCCACTCAGCCCCTGGAGAAATAGCTTCATCTCCTCAGGGCTTGGACAATCCAGCCTTGCTCCGAGACATGTTGCTGGCCAACCCCCATGAGCTGTCCTTGCTGAAGGAACGCAATCCACCCTTGGCAGACGCTCTGCTCAGTGGAGATCTTGGTAAGCTTATAAAATTGGAAGGCCGTCAAGCTGACCTGAGGCGAATAGTTTCACAGCAAATGGGGAGAAATTCAGGCAACTGGTCTGTTCAGCCCACTGAGTCACGTGACTTCTTGAACATATCAGTTGGTCTGTGAGAGGTAAATTAGTGCTGATGTCAAAGACTGGTTAGTTGGCAATAGTGACAGAACTTTAGGGATATCAAGAATTCTGAAACCCCACTCAACCAGTCCCCTTCGTTCCTCTTTTTTCCCCCCTAATTATTTCAGCAGCATATAACCCAGGTACAGATCTTTTTTAATTGAAGAATAAGTGATTTACAATATTGCTTTAGTTTCAGGTGTACAGCATAGTGATTCAAGAGATTTTAGTTTGTTTTTGTGTAGGGTTTTTTTGTTTTTTTGCAGATACTATTTATAGCCAGGTACTAGTATTTCAGTCTGTTTCGTTAGACCCTGAGTTAAAGAGGGTCCAGTTAACCAGCTGATGCCAGATGAAATGATTTTAGTTCCAGCTCCGGTGGCATCAGCCTGTATGGCAGAATGCAACCCCTTTATTCCCATTTACCCCAAATTTAATGATAGTGGGGCTGTCACCAACTGTCCAAAAGTTTATTTGGAGCTGTATTTGAGCCATTCTTGTATTTAACAGAACATTCATTTTTAGTCATCTTTATGACAGTTTTCTCTGTAGATTTCTCCAGTTTTACTTCTGGGTTTTGTGAAACCCCACTGATTAAATTTTAGAACAAACAGACGCTTAATGACTCATTCCTTAGTAACCATAAAGTTTAGGTAATATTTCCCTATAAAGAAATACTTAGATTTTAAGCATTCAGTTGATTGAGTTTTGACAAATTAATGTAACCAGCACCCTAGTCAAAATATAGAACATTTCTGTCACTCCTGAAAGCTCCATTATGTTTTCTTCTAAGTCAGTTTCCACCCCTTATCAGCTCCCTCTATTCTGATACTTATCATGGGTCAGTTTTTGCCTAATTTTTATTTTGATATAAATGGAATCATATCTTATGTCCTTCCTTGTGTCAAGTTTCTTTCACTCAACTTGGTGTTTTTTAGATTCACCCATGCTGTGTGTTTTAGTTCATATGACCATTATCTTGGTTTCTTTAATTTCTTTTGCAGCATATCTAATTGCCAAAGACCATGATGATGGCACTTTTATATTTATGCATTTGAATATACTCACATCTAAGAAATATCAAATAAAGGTGGTTCTTGTAACATACATCTTATCTCAAGCAGTGTTTTCTCTTTACTGATTTTTCTGCTTAGAATCCATCAGGTAATACAGATAGACTAACAGTAGTTTGCTTATAATTTATCTGCTTTAAAGCAGAGAGTATTGTAAAGGAGAAAAATCTAGAAGAGGAAAAGAGGGACGGTAATGCTCTATTTTATTTCTAGGTAATAGGATAATAAAAGTGGGGAGAGGGGAGGGGAGAGTCATTTATCTGCCACACTGAGGGTCATTCTCCACTGATTTAAATTGAAAAGTCATCATCTCTGAGATGGTGTTTGCAAATACTTTATTTCTTTACACTAAATTTAGGTAAATAGTAATCTTTGCCTCCAAGAATAGAAAATAAACGTTAATTGCTCATCTTAAATGATTTTTAGCCATCCTTTCTGCATCTTTTACAGTTGTATCTTGAGAAATTGTTTGATATGGAAAAGTACTAATAAAGAAAATATAATGATTCTTAAGATCACCACCACCACCCCCACCCCATTCTTGCAGAGAGATTTTCTAGGGTCCTGGTGGAGCAGCAACAGGACCGAGCCCGGAGAGAGCAAGAAAGGATTCGTCTCTTTTCTGCGGACCCTTTTGATCTTGAAGCTCAGGCAAAGATAGAAGAAGATATAAGGTAATAACTCCTTCGCCCAAAGAGCAAGATTTAGAGAATCCAGATTTCCCAAACTGCAGGTGATCTTATATTCTTTGGGCATCTGCTTTGAGGTGGATTTCTTATTTGCATTTATGTAAAACCTACTGAAACAGTAGGTTCAGTCTTCTGGTTTATTCTCTCTCCCGTTTTCCTCGCGTTTTGATTCAACATTACAAAGGTGCAGCTACCTGACTTAATGACTTTCTCTTCTAAAATTTTAATAAAGATTCCCTGACTTGGAGACTTCCTAGAGGTCCTGGGGTTAAGACCCAGCACTTCCACCACAGGAGGCAAAGGTTTACTCCCTGGTCGAGGAACTAAGATCTTGCATGCTGCACGCAGCACTGAAAGCATAAAAAAGACTGCCCGTCTAACCCACAGCATGTTATTAAGGCAACTCCAGGTTGATGCTCCCAGGGCTGTGCAGAAGTTCTCAGTTTGGTGAAACTAGTGGGCTGGCTACTCAAGCTCATTGGGCGCTCCTCAAACATAACACGCAAGCTCTGATTAAATCCAGGACTTGGACGTGATTGGATTAGAGGGAACTGTGCAAAGAGAAACCTTACTGTCCTAAGTCTTTTTTCCGTCCACAGCTCTTGTGCCGGCCTCAGCAGATAAAATGACGGCAGGAGTCGTTCCAGCTCCAGGTTCTCTGATGCTGTGGTTCTAATCTGGGGCAACATTAAAGTCATAGAGAAGTTCTTAAAAATGCAGATGCTTGGGCTTTACTCCCCAATCTGATGAATCAACATCTTAAGTGTGGGACCTAAACAGGACCAAGGATGCTATCGCCCGCCTTGGTCGCCTTCCTGGTCTCAAGCAGGGTACAGTTCAGTCAGTCCCTTAGAATAAAAGAACAGCTGCTGTCTCCCATCCCAGATTCAGTTTTTATTGCTAATTGAAGGCCATAGTATGACTAAGAACAGTGTAACTGTAATAGGACTACTGTTAGGGGCCTGATCATCATCTTTGGTTACTTAAAAGAAGCCTGACTTGGTCATTGTCAGCTTGGAAGTCAAATAAAGGTTTTCTTATTTCTCTGAGTACCTTTGAAATCAAAGAAATGTAAATATGCCAGAATCAGTTGACAGCCCTAAGCCATTCCCTTCTGTTCTTGTTTGTATAAGCCTTCCCATTAATTGTATCAGATACTATCAACTATTTCACGAATTAAATCTGTGCAGAGAAATGGCGAGATAGTTGTGTTTTCTGAACTAGACCACATTGCAGCTGTGAGGGAACCTGACATAACTCTTCTCAGGGACAGTTGTATTCAAGCCGGGAAAGTGGGGGTGAGGGCGGAGAGTGAGGAGCATCATAGCCAAACCATGACATGGAACTGTTGGAAGAGAAGTGAAATGAGGCACATTCACACGGCGCATGTTTCTTCCAGGGGGAGGTAGAGGAACTGGGACCAAGCATGTATTCTTTTAAAGGAGAAAACCTTGTGTCCGTGAAGTGACACAGAGCCTAGGGTAGCCAAAGTAACAAGTATTATTTCAGGCAGTTTTTTTGTTGAAACTTACCTTGGTTAGAGTCAATGTAAAGTTAGGAGTGCCCAGCTAATTTTAGGGGTTTTTTTGTTTGGTTGTTTTTTTTTAATCGGGGTATAATTACTTTACAATGTTGTTTTAGTTTCCACTGTACAACGAAGCAAATCAGCTGTATGTATACATATATCCCTTCCCTCTTGGACCTCCCTCCCTCCTACCCTTCCCTCCCCTCTAGGTCACCACAGAGCACTGAGCTGAACTCCCTGCACTATACAGCAGGTTTCCAGCAGGTTCCCACTAGCTGTATGTTTTACACATGGCAGTACACAGATGTCAATCCCAATGTCCCAGGTCCTCCCACCCTCCCCTTCCCCTGCTGTGTCCACATGTTCATTCTCTACATCTGTGTCTTTATACTTGCCCTGCAAATAGGTTCATCTATACCATTTTTATGAATTTCACATATATATATTAATAAGATAATAAATTTAGTTATGTGACCTAGGAGAAAAGCTATGTAACTGTATTAAATGCCTATGGCAGTTTAATTTGGTGTGCTACACCCGTGGTCACACAGGGTACATGTCCATTGAGGTATATAGTAGCTTTCCTATTTGCCTGACTAAACAAGTTTACTTTGACTTTCTGAGAAGTTTAATATGTTATTACAGACTGTCTGGTAAAACCGTCAATGCAAGTAAGCTAGAGTATTATTTCAAAAGGGACAAGCACTGCAGTCTAGAATGTTCACGCATGCTCAGTCACTTAGTCGAGTCTGACTCGTGTGACCACACGGACTATAGCTGGCTAAGCTCCTCTGTCCATGGCATTTCCCAGGCAAAAATACTGGAGTGAGTTGCTATTTCCTCCTCCGGGGAATATTCCCAACCCAAGGATCGAACCCTTGTCTTCGGTGGCTCATGCATTGGCTGGTGTTTTCTTTACCACTGAGCCCCCTGGGAAGCACAGTCAAGAATAGAGGTCAGCAGACTTTTTCCATGAGGAGCCAGATAGTAAGTATTTTAGGTTTTGCAGCCCATGCAGTCTGTGTCAGGAGCACGCAGTTCTGCCAGTGCAGTATGAAAGGAGCTGTGTATAATAGGACAGATGTAAATAAATAGTGTGATTGTGTTCCCACATCCCACAGAGACAGTAGGCTGGGGACTTCCTGGTGGTCCAGTGGTTAAGACTTCACCTTCCCATGCAGGGGGTGCAGGTTCAGTCCCTGATTAGGAAGCTAAGATCCCACATGCCTTGGGGTCAAAAAAATGAAACATAAAACAGAGACAGTGTTGTAGCAAATTCAATACAAAAAACTTTAAAAATGATCCACATCAAAAAACTTAAAAAAAAGAGCTGGGAATGAAGACCTTAGATGTTGAGTAAGCTGGAACTCCTTCTTACGTGCTTTTTTCCTGTTAGAATGCATTCCATTTTTGAAGAAATGTTTTGATGGACTAGGTGAAATACGATTTGTACAGGTGTGTATAGTTTTCTAACAGGTACCCAAGTAGGTAGATATTTCTGAGCATCTGCCCTTAGCCTTGTATGCTAGGTGCTTTATAGCTCTGAGCAGTCCTGCAGTAGGAAGCATTGTCCTCGTTTCACAGATTAGAAACCCGGACTTGGAAATTAAGCAGCAGATGCGATTCAAGCAGTTGGAAAACCTGTATATTATATTTGTGAACTATTTTTAATGCAGTGGATGTAGGAAACGTACCCAGATACCCAGTAAACCCTCAGTTTAAATTGGAACATTGGTAAAATTCTAACCTACAGGATGAAGCAGGTTGTGACCCTTGCTTACCAGTTTATTTTCCTGTTTCTGAAACTTGTAAAGGGAACAAAATTGTTTTTACCTGAAGGTAATTTGTATGCCTTTAGATTTTCTGCCAATGATGTATCTCACTTCCTCCTACTAGATCACATATTTCAGGGTAAAGCACCAATTGTCATTTCTGTGACTCAGCCTCTATAGTTGGAGCATATGATATGTACAAATGTTTTTAATACTGTGACTTTGAAACAGATTTGTCTTCATGGAAACAATGCGATTAGTATACCTGGTTTTGGTTTGTTACAGGCAACAGAACATTGAGGAAAACATGACAATAGCCATGGAAGAGGCTCCAGAAAGTTTTGGCCAAGTAGTGATGCTTTATATTAACTGCAAAGTGAATGGACATCCTGTGAAAGCCTTTGTTGACTCAGGTGCCGTCTCTGTCTTTTGTTTCTTTGTCTCTACATCCAGCATTCTGACTAAACACAGGGAGAAGGGGAGACTGGTGTCTGTATTCCTTTGGATACCTAACTAACAAGCCCAAGGGCTTTTGTTTCACTTGCCAATTTTTCCTTTGTAGTAGATTTCTCTTTAATTATTTCTTAACCAGTTTTGTATTTTTCAGTGTCTTCTTTATCTTCCTACCTTCCCGTACTTGGCATCCTAATTTGTAGGATGCCTCTGTAAAAATCTGGGGAGTAACTGGGTTTAAAATAAGGAACTATAAGGAGGTATGTAGAGGTCACACAGATATTTGGGCTTAGTCTGTGTGCCAGCACTTTACTGTGAGCTGTGAGGAATGTAAGGGTGTATGGGGCATGGCTCTTTCCCTTAAAGATCTTAATAGCCAGGTCAGGAGCAAAGAGTTCCCCACTTGAGGATTCAGGTACTGCCTGAACTAAGTGGCACCTTTTCTCTCAGTAACAACTCATTGCTTTTCAGTCAGACTGCACGGTGGAGCAGCACCGTGTGTGTGTCACGTGGTCTTCTGCCCTCATTCTGAGAGATAGGCTATGTTCTTAGCATAGTAAAAACCCTGCTCAAGTAGGTTTTCCTCCACTTGTTCATCCACAAAATATCTGAACATGTGCTAGGCTTCAGATGCATACCTTTGAATCTGCTGATTATTCAGTTTTTAAAATGTTTATGAAGTGCTGAGTGCTTGTGGGTAAGACTGGAGTTTCATAGGGCTCCTATAAGTGAGAGACAAATTACTAAGGGGCCCTGAGATAACACTTGGCATTTATTGAGCCCCTACGATGTGCCATGCACCATGCTGGGTGCTTAACGTATATCATCTTCCATTGTGTTTAATCCTCATTACGCCTATGAACTGTGTTCTGTTACCCCTGTTTTATAGATAAGGAAACTTGTAGACAAAGACAGGTGAAGCCAGTCTTCCAGGTGTACATGGTTCATGAGTAATAGGCTTTGGGTAAAGCCCCAGATCTACCTGAAGCCAGAACTCTTAACCACTGTGCAAAAATTGAATGCATCTTAAATGAGCATAAAGACCACATTCACACTCTGACTGAGGTGCTCAGGTGTTGCTTCTCCAAAGAGAGACCCTTTGAACTGAGCTGTTTCCATGGGTAGAGAGAGGATCGGGACTTTGCTGAGCCTTGAGAAAAGGCAGGAGAGCGGTGAAAGGGACCCTTGTCATTTTGAGTTTGCAGACTTTACATCAGTAACTAGCTTTTGTGGAGTGAGGAAGGAGGGAAAAAAAAGAATTGCCTTCCTAAAATTCCTTTTTCTTCATGATTTCTGGACCTTCTTGATGCTAACATTCCTCGAATGCCAAAGAACTTTTAAGTGCCCATAAAGTGTAAGTTATCTTGAGTAATATGAACAGAAAATTCCATGGACTGAGGAGCCTGGTAGGCTACAGTCCGTGGGGTCACAAAGAGTCGGACATGACTGAGTGACTTCACACAATATGAACAGAAAGTGTTGGAATTGAGTGAGAGGAGAGATCACTGGGACAGGACAGTCAGCTGGGCAGGTGGGTCTTGAGCTGGGCCTTAAAGCATCAGTGGAATTCAGAGGAAGTGAAAGGAAAGGAGAGGGAACTGCACAGGAGGGTCAGAGTGAGTAAGAGGCAGAGGAGACATTCCTCCTGGTAGCGTGGAAGGTTTAGGAGTCAGGCTGTAAGGCTGGTGTCCGAATCTGTCCAGGCTGCTGTAACGGATACTGTAGACAGGGTGGCTTGTAAACAACACTGTTTTATATCTCATTTCTGGAGGCTGAGAGGTTTGGCTGGCAGATACCGTGCCTGATTCCTAGTTCATAGATGACCATCTTCTCCCTGTGTCCTCACATGGTGGAAGGGGATGAGGGAGCTCTCTGGGGGCTCCTTTATAAAGGCACTGAATCCCATTCATGAGGACTCCACACTCATGACCTAATCACCTCCCAAAGCCCCACTTGCTAATATGGTCACATTGGGAATTAGGTTTTAACATGAGTTTTGGAAGAAGGCATTCAATCTGTAGCAGCTTGAAATAATTGGACCAGGGTAAGGTGGGATCTAAGGCTGTGGTGATGTGGTTTAAAGCTGATGTTTTAAAGATCTTTGATCTTTGAGCAGATTAATATGTGATCTGAAGGAGGTAGTATTTTAAGAAGATTGAAAGAATTGACAGTTCTGGAGTAGTCTGTACCCCTCAGGATCAGAACTATTTCCTTGCTTTAAATTATACCCTTACAGAGTGATTTGGAAACCAGAGAAATTGTCCACTAGCTAGAGGGCTAGAGTGTGAGCTAGGGTGATGGCTATGGTTAGAAGAAGAAAGGTCAGAAATTGCCCAGAACTTATTAACAGGGCTGGAGCTCAGTTTTAGAGTGGGGAGAAGACTGTAAGAAGAGGGGTTGAAAGTGAACATTGGCTCCTTTTTATGGTTGTAAGAAAAAGAATTCCATTGGCAAGGAGAGAAATCCAAAGAGAGAATTATTTGGGGAGAAAGAGGATTATACCTAGTGGTTTTGTGAAAGCCAGGTCCACCACACAGGGAGGCGGAACCAGGTTCTCTGGGAGAGATGAGGACCCTAGAGAAAGATGAGAGAAGTGTCCGTGTTCTGCTTAGGCTCACTCCAGCCTCCAGCTGTGTGGATGAGTGTATAGCCAGGAGAGAAGAGAAAAGGCCTCAATGCCCTCTTCCTCATGGGAAAGAGGGTCTAATTGTTGGAGCAGAGAATGGAGAGTTCATGAGAGACTACATGATGTATTTTTTAACTGGTCAATTAGAGTGTCTCAGAGTTTGAAGTAAAAATAACTTGGTAAGATGTTTAGAGATACTCAGTGAAAACTGATCCAAGAGTGCAGCCAGTGCTTGAGTGTTTCCATCTGTAGACATAGTCTGACTTTTTGGAAATCCTTTCCAAGTATATTTGGTTTCTATCTTTAAAGTTTAAAAATGTCATATAATTATTATATTTAAACAATACTATTTCCCTCAACAACAAGTTTCCACACCATGGTTCAGATGACAGTGTGAAACTGAAAGTTGAGCTAAGTGTGGCATGAAGCCTGCTAGGTAGGGAGGATTTCATACTGACAGAAGCCTGGGAGTAGACCTTTCTGCCCTGTTCTTAGGGCTGCATTTTCCCCTCTTCCCACACATGAGGATTTGGTCTTTCTTATCTGATGTTTTCCCCCTCCTCCAGGTGCCCAGATGACTATTATGAGCCAAGCTTGTGCAGAAAGGTGTAATATAATGAGGCTGGTAGACCGTCGGTGGGCAGGAATCGCCAAAGGAGTGGGCACTCAGAAGATCATTGGAAGGGTACATCTAGGTGAGTGAAGGGTGCTGGGGGTCTTTGTAGTGTAGTAGACTTTAAAAATTCCTTTTGGACAGGGGCGTCTGATCCAGCACGCCTAATCCTTAGAATTTTAGATCCTGTATGTTATCGGAATTACACATGTAACATCAGTTCAGCTGGTTACAAAAAAGAAACCACTAGTCCCCTATGTACTTTTATGTCCTGCTCTTCAGAGATAATCCCTTTCCATTGTTTTAGCTGATTTCTTTTGGGGTTACCTCCATTTTTCTAAATAATATGATTTCAGTGCTATACTGACATGACTACGTAAGTACCATTGAGAGCTAAGCCATTTAGTTGAAAAAGATTGTTTTTCCTTTCATGTCTAGTGTATTTTCTCAGAATTAGTAGTTGTCCTGCCTGTGAATGTGTGTCATTGGTTTTTTTATGTTACTCATCCCTAAACATTTACTAGTGTGTAAATCTCCTTTACACATGTCACCCTGTTGAAGAGGTTTCTTTCAGCCTAGCCTGGTGGTTCAGGGCTGTTTCATAGCTGCTGTTTCGGAATCTGGGTCCTGAAGGGTACCTTTTGCTTCAGTCTTAACCCTGGATAATATGGATCCCATACTTTTTTTTTTTTTTTGGCACACCTCAGTTTATTAAAGTACATCTTCCAATAACTTCCTGAGAAAAAGGGTACAGGAATAAAGTGGGTCCTTAAATATCAGAGCATTATCTTTCTCTACATTCTACCAGGCTAAGTTGGAAATCACTTTCCTTCATGATTTTTATCGGTGTTGCTTTGGAGAAGCTGGCTGCTATTCTAACTCTTGATCATTTACATGTGAGATTTCTCTTCCATTTCTGAAGCTTATAGATCTTCTGTTTGACCTCAGTGTTTTAAAATTTCACAATGAAAAAAATAAAATTTCACAATGATGTACTTGGATGTAGATCTCTTTTCATCTACTGTGCTAGATAACCTTTCAGTCTGGACAAATGGTTCTGATTTCCTCCCCTCTGGGATATCTGATATTCAAGTAGAATAATCTACTATCATGGACTTTTCATTGTGTTCAGGGAAAGAAAACAAGATTTCTTCAACTTTGCCTTCTAACCTTTATGTTTGGTATGGTTTTCTTTCATGTTAGATGGTTTTCTTAAATCTCTGGTGATCCTTGGCATCTGCTCATGTTGAAGAATGAGACACCAGAAGGCTGTTAGGAAGATTAGTTGGGTGGGCAGCCCTGGTTGATTGTGGGTAATCTGTAATGGGATGCAGAAAAAGGCTAGTCTCAGTAAGCTCCCACTTAACCCGCCTTCTCCCCACCCACCTCAGTTTTCAGTTTGGTGCTTTTTGTTGTATCTCTGTCTTCCTCTATGCCCACCTCTATTACAAGAGCCTCTGGTTCACCCTCTTAAGAAAATAAACCTCTAGTCCGCTATTGAGGGGAGGTGAGTAGTCACCTGGCTGAGTAGAGTGTGGGAGGGGAGCCCCAAGGTCCGTCTGTGCTGCCATAGACCTGCAGCCGGTGCTCCTGCTTAGGGCTCACTCCACCCCTGTTGGCAGAGGTATTTGTTTCAACCAGCTCATCAGCTTCTTGAGAGTTCTGTGATGTTAGAAAGGGTTGCTTCTTAGTTTCTTACTGTAATCTGCTTTCTAGTTCCAGAATTGTGTTTCATTTGTCTCTCCCATTGTGTTTGGCTTAAGTGATTTGTGCCTTTAAAAAGAAAAAATGACTTTTTATTGTGGCTTTTTTTACGAGTAAATTGAGTTAAGTAAGTTATGTTCAGTCCTTTCTCTTTAATCAGAATTGTTCTTTTTTTGTTGTTTTATTTCTTTTCGTTATCCATGTAAACGCTCATTATAGAGAATTTCAAAGCATAGATGTGAAAAGAAGTGAAAAATAATTCTTTTAAGTGAGACTCAGTAGGAGCATCCAGACATAACTCTTTCTGGCATCTTTTTCTTGTAAATGGTGATCATGTAATATGTTGAATTTTATACTTCCTTTTTAGAAAAAGTAGCATTTCCCAAATGCCAGTATAAATTTCATAAGCATCATTTAAATAAATGCATAGCATTCTGTTGTATGGGTTTAGTGGTCAATCTTTGGAGTATATTTTCCCCCGAATATTTTGTCATCATAACATGGACATGCATTTTTGTTTAGTTTTGATCCCTGCCACCCCCTTAGTTAAGATTTCCCCTCAGTGAAACTACTAAATTCAAGATGGTGAATACCTTTTAAAGCTCTTGATGTTGTTAACTGTTACCAATTTGATTTCTCCAGCACTAATTGAATATTCATCTTAATATCCTTATACAATCAAGTATTATTAGTTTTTGTAGATAAACAAGTGGTTTTTTATTTTAACTGTAAGTTACTTTTCTTTCACTGCAAGTGATAGTTTTTCTACCCTTTTCATATTTCTCTTTCATTTTTCCTATTTTAATACATTTGTCTATTAGTCTCCATGTTTTCTATTATTGATTTCTGTAGAATAAGGATAGTTTAATACCTTATCCTTCTATACTTTCTTACACACAGTAGGACTGAAATTGGGGAAGAATACCACAAACCAGTTGCTTCAGAGTCTGAATTCTTACTGTTTTAAGGTTTTAGTGAGAAGATAATAGGGAACAAAATAAGTACCAGTCTCTTGTGTCCTTTTGGTTGGAGAACTTGTACCGTTTTGCAACTTTGGCTATGATAGGTGTCAAGAAAACCTTATAGCAATAAGGGAAGTCTAAATAAAGGAAAGATAGAACATGAACAGGAAGGTTCAATGTGTTGAAGGTGCTACTTCTCCCACATTTGTCAACAGAAACATTGTAATACATTCAAAACTCCAATAAATTGTTCTTGTGTGTGTGTGTGAGACTTGATGCGTTAATTTTAAATTTTATGTAGGCCCTTTGTGGCAGGAGTAATCAGGATACACTGGAATAACTTCTCCTGCTAGATATCATTATTATATCTGGTATTATTATTTAACTTATATGTTGAGTATATCATATGAAATGCTGGGCTGGATGAAGCACAAGCTGGAATCCAGATTCCCAGGAGAAATGCCAATAACTTTAGTCATATGTAAATGACATGACCCTAATGTTAGAAAGCGAAGTGGAACTAAAGAGCCTCTTGATGAAAGTGAAAGAGAAGAGTGAAAAGCCTGGCTTAAAACTCAACATTGAAAAAATGAAGATCATGGCATCCAATCCCATCACTTCATGGCAAATAGGTGGGGAGACAATGACAGACTTTATTTTTTTGGGCTCCAAAATCACTGCAGATGGTGACTGCAGCCATGAAATTAAAAGACTCTTGCTCCTTGGAAGAAAAACTGTGACTAACCTAGACAGCATATTAAAAAGCAGAGCAATTTCTTAGCCGACAAAGGTCCATCTAGTCAAAGCTATGGTTTTTCCAGTAGTCATGTATGGATGTGAGAGTTGGACCATAAAGAAGGCTGAGCACCGAAGAATTGTTGCTTTTGAATTGTGGTATTGGAGAAGACTCTCAAGAGTCCTTGGACTGCAAGGAGATCCAACCAGTCAACCCTACGGGAAATCAATCCTGAATATTCATTGGAAGGACTGATGCTGAAGCTGAAGCGCCAGTACTCTGGCCACCTGATGTGAAGAGCTGACTCACGCTGGGAAAGATTGAAGGCAGGAGGAGAAGGGGACGACAGAGGATGAGATGGTTGGATGGCATCACCAACATGATGGGTGTGAGTTTGAGTAAGCTCCGGGAGATAGTGAAGGACAGGGAAGCCTGGCATGTTGCAGTCATGGGGTCGCAAAGAGTCAGACATGACTGAGCGACTGAACAAACAGCTAGATATCAAGACCAAAAGACTAGAACAGGAACAGACCCATGCTTATGTGAACCTTGATAAATGACAGGAAATCTTATGGAGCAGTGGGGAGGTGTCGGGAAATGTGCTCAGAGAATTGGGGATCTGTGTGGAAAAAGGGACAGTTGACAATTGGACCCTGTCTCACGTAACATAGAAAAGTCAACTCAAGGTTGACGAGAGACCTGGATGTGTGAGGCAACATTGAAGCTTTTATTTTTTTTTTAATTTATTTATTTATTTTACATTGAAGCTTTTAGAGGAAAATATAGGTGAATGTTTTATGTAGGGAAGGGTTTCTTTAAAAGATAAGGAAGTTATTTGATAAATATAGCCAATTAAGATTAAGAACTTTTCATCAAACAAAGAAAATGAACAAATAAACTAGGAAAGAACTTAGTAACATACATAACTAATAAAAGATTCATACTTAGAATTATGCATATTCTGTGTGTTTATATATCCTCCAACTCAGAGTGGTATATAAAAAATTACAGAAACATTGAATAAGCACTTCAAGAGGAAACTCAAATGGTTAGTGTGTAAAAATTGCTTTATCTCATTAATCAGGGAAATAGAGAATTACTTGCCATATTTTAGATCGAATAATATTGAGTGTTGGGAGAAGGTGGAACAGTGGCACCTTTCCAAAACCACCGGAAACATTTTGTAAAATAATTCAGTATCAAGTAGAGCTGAACCTAATATATCCCCTAAAACCCTGTATGTTTTTAGAGTATACCATTGAGACGCTCATGGCATGCCAGGAGACAAGCGCAAGAATACTTATGTTAGCATTGCTTATAGCAGGAGAAACTGGAAGCAGCCTGGAAGTTCATAGCACCAAAATGGATAAATCAGTGGTGGTGTCTTTTAGACATTACAGTGCTTACTCGTGCTTACTCTTACTTACTCTTTGAGGTGGGGTAAGTGAAAGAAATATAGTCACATGGCATCCACAGGAATAAAATATCTCAAAATATCTTTTGAGAAGAAGCAAGTCATAGTTTAAAACCACAAAACTAACCAAAATGTTGCTTAGGCATCATACAAAATAGTAAGAACTATTTAAAAAAAAGGCAGGGAATGTTTAGCATAAAAACCAGGATAGGTGGAAGGGTTGGAGGAGGAAAAGAATAAGCTGTGAACTTCTTAGTTTTCTGTTTCTCAGCCTGGGAAATAGATGCATGGGTATTTGTTTTATTATGCTTCATACTATATATGTATGTATCTCACATACTTTTCTGTTCATAAGATATATGTACACATATCTTAAATGTGTACACATATCTTAGTTACTCAGTTGTGTTCAACTCTCTGTGACTTCCTGAACTGTATCCCTTCAGGCTCTTCTGTCTATGGAATTTTCTAGGCAAGAATACTGGAAAGTGAAAGTGAAGTCGCTCAGTCGTGTCCGACTCTTAGTGACCCCATGGACTGCAGCCTACCAGGCTCCTCCATCCATGGGATTTTCCAGGCAAGAGTACTGGAGTGGGGTGGGGGTTGCCATTTCCTCCTCCAGGGGATCTTCCCCACCCAGGGATGGAACCCACATCTCTTGCATTGACAGGGTGATTCTTTACTACTGAGCCACTTGGGTTTCCCAAGATATAGTTAATAGCAAAGTAATTTTCTTAAAAGATCCTATATATAAAATATGAGGAGTAATTCAGGAAGGGAGGCAATGCAGGAGACTTCAAGCAAAGAAACTTGATTATAACAAGCAGTAGTAAAATTGGAGGAATTTGTCTTGATCTTTTTTCTTTTTAAAGATAGAGTTATTGATTGATTTATGGCTGCTCTAGGTCTTCGTTGCTGTTTGCAGACTTTCTCTAGCTGCAGTGAGTGGGGGCTACCCTAGTTGTAATGCACAGGCTTCTCATGGCAGTGGTTTCTCTTATTGTGGAGCACAGGCTCAAGGCACACAGGCTTCAGTAGTTACAGCTCTTTTTTTCTTTAAAAAAATTTTTTTTTCTAACTTTAAACTTCTTATTTTGTTTTGAGGTATAGCCAGTTAGAATTGGACATGGAACAACAGACTGGTTCCAGATAGGAAAAGGACTACGTCAAGGCCGTATATTGTCACCCTTCTTATTTAAATTATATGCAGAGTACATCATGAGAAACACTGGGCTGGAAGAAACACAAGCTGGAATCAAGATTGCTGGGAGAAATATCAATAACCTCAGATATGCAGATGACACCACCCTTATGGCAGAAAGTGAAGAGGAACTAAAAAGCCTCTTGATGAAAGTGAAAGAGGAAAGTGAAAAAGTTGGCTTAAAGCTCAACATTCAGAAAACGAAGATCATGGCATCTGGTCCCATCACTTGATGGGAAAGAGATGGGGAAACAGTGTCAGACTTTATTTTTGGGGGCTCCAAAATCTCTGCAGATGGTGATTGCAGCCATGAAATTAAAAGACGCTACTCCTTGGAAGGAAAGTTATGACCAACCTAGATAGCATATTGAAAAGCAGAGACATTACTTTGGCAACAAAGGTCCGTCTAGTCAAGGCTGTGGTTTTTCCAGTGGTCATGTATGGATGCGAGAATTGGACTGTGAAGAAAGCTGAGTGCTGAAGAATTGATGCCTTTGAACTGTGGTGTTGAAGAAGACTCTTGCAAGTCCCTTGGACTGCAAGGAGATCCATCCAGTCCATCCTAAAGGAGACCAGTCCTGGGTGTTCATTGGAAGGACTGATGCTGAGGCTGAAATGCCAATACTTTGGCCACCTCATGCGAAGAGTTGAGAGTTGACTCATTTGAAAAGACCCTGACGCTAGGAGGGATTGGGGGCAGGAGGAGAAGGGGCTGACAGAGGATAGATGGCTGGATGGCATCACCGACTCGATGGACATGAGTTTGGGTGAACTCCGGGAGTTGGTGATAGACAGGGAGGCCTGGCGTGCTGTGATTCATGGGGTTGCATTGTCAGACACTACTGAGCAACTGAACTGAACTGATAGCCAATTAACAATGTTGTGGTAGTTTTAGATGAACAATGAAGAAACTTAGCCATACATATACATGTATCCACTCTCCCCGAAACCCGCCTCCCATCCAGGTTGGCACATAACATTTGAGTGGAGTTCCATGTGCTGTACAGTAAGTCCTTGTTGGTTATCCATTTTGAATATAGCAGTGTGTACATGACCTTCCCAAACTCCCTAACTATCCTTTCTGGCATCCATGAGTTTGTTTTCTAAGTCTGTGAGTCCCTTTCTGTCTGTAAGTTTGTATCATTTCTTTTTCGATTCCACATGTAAGAAATGTCATACAGTGTTTCTGCTTCTCTGTCTGACTTCACTCAGTAGACTCTCTAGGTCCATCCATGTTGCTGCAAGTGGCATTATTTCATTCTTTTTAATGACTGAGTAATATTCCATTTTATATATGTACTACATCTTCTTTATCCATCTTTTTTCAAATTCTTAATGCCAGCTTTCCTCACCAGGTGAGCATGTATCCTAAAGGTATCACATATCAAGCCAGGTCTTGTGAGTATTATTTCTACCCAGTCCATTTTATGAGCTGATGCTGTCATTGGTTTTTAACTGGATTATTTGTCTTACTGAATTTTCATACTTTACTCACTTGTTTGAATGCTTTGGCTTGGCTTTGACTGACTGCACAGAATGATAGATACGTTTCTAAACTTACCCTTGAAAAAATGATAACCTCTTCCTGTCTTCATGTGCTTTAGCTCAGGTTCAAATTGAAGGTGATTTCCTGGCATGTTCCTTCTCTATACTTGAGGAACAGCCCATGGACATGCTTCTGGGACTGGATATGCTGAAACGGCATCAGGTAATTAAGAGTTTCATTTTCTTTTCACATTGGCTTTTTGTGACATACGTCATTATTACTGCACATTCCCTTGGTTGTGTATACTGAAAAACTAAGAAGCATGACTTCAAACCTGGAAAGGTCCTTAATTGATGATATTGTCATACACAGTTTGAAATTATGTATCGGTAGAAATAGAATCTTTTTGTGAAATCTTTCTGAATCTATTGAATCCTGCCATCCGTTTTGAGACTATAGTGGACAGTTTGGTTCTCTTGTGTAATTTTTAGTTTCTGGGTTGTTCAAAGTTGCTAAGTCATGTCCAGCTCTTTGCGACCACATGGACTCAACACTCCAGGCTCCTCTGTCCTCCACTACTCCCAGAGGTTGCTCAAATTCATGTCCGTTGAGTCAGTAATGCTATCTAATCATCTCATCCTCAGTCACCCGTTTCTCCTTTTGCCTTCAATCTTCCCCAGCATCACCGGAGGAGGAAATGGCAAACCACCACAAGTTTCTTGCCACAAGAACCCCATGAACAGTATGAAAAGGGAAAAAGCTTCTGAGTAGAACTCAAATAATTTTTTGATGGATTTGTAGGGCTATGTACATAATACACAGTGATGATTTTACTGCGAGTATAAGTTTAGTAAATCCTTAGTAGTTGATCAAATAGTACTTGGGAAGAAGAGTATCGAGATTAAGGGAAAAGGTTACATAAGATGTTGGAAATGGAAATGTTTGTTTAGTACAGGAAGAATAATTTATAAATGTGTTCATTTGCAGTGGTTTTTATATTTCTACTCTGAAGCCTAATAATGTGTTGAAATAAACTCATTGAAGAAGGAATTAATGTGCTCTTGGACAATAAAAATTCACATAAGGTTTCATATCTTGTCAATATTTTTATGTCACTAATATTTTTTTAAATTGTTTTATTGCAGTATAGTTGATTTACATTGTTTTGTTAGTTTCTGCTATACAGCAAAGTGAGTCAGTTATATATATATATATCCATTTTTTTATATAGGTTATTATATAGGTTCCTATATAGGTTAATACAGAGTATTGACTATAGTTTCCTGTGCTGTACAGTAGGTTCTTATTAGTTATCTGTTGTATATATTGTACTGTGTATATGTCAATTCCAGTCTCCCAATTTGTCCCTCCCCCTCTTCCTTGGTAACCATAAGTTTGTTTTCTATATCTGTGACTAAGTTTCTATTTTATAAATAGATTCATTTGTACCATATTTTTAGATTCCACGTATACAGAATATCATATATTTATCTCTGTCTGATTTACTTCACTCAGTATGATGGTTCCTAGGTCCATCCATGTTGCTGCAAATGGCATTGTTTCATTCTTTTTTATGGCTGAGTAATATAAAAATACGGAATGCTTCACAAATTTGCATGTTATCCTTGCTCAGGCAATGCTCATTTTCTCTGTATCATTCCAGTTTTAGCATATGTGCTGCTAAAGCAGCACACTAATTTTCTTTTCTAAATGTTTAATATTAAATTCCCACTAAAATATATTGAATCAATACTCTATAATCAAGGTACAGAATTTTAAGTTGAAGGAATGAGTGAATATAAATACAATCCAATTAAATCTAATTTATTAACATTGCTAATCTTTCCTTTTTTCTTTATTTTTATTTTATTATTAATTTTTTTTAACTTCCCCTATTTTTAAGTCATGGTATAGACTAGCAGTCTCCAGCTTTAACATATGTGTGTAATTGTCCTATATTAAGTAATCGTAAAAATATACTGAAAAGGAGGCTAGCAGAAACTCAGAATATTTTTTTATAGTGCTTGCCTTGTCCATGTATGACTTTTGAGACCATTGGTATAGACTTTAAATATAAGCTGTACTTTTTACACTTAAGCAAAAATGTGCAACTATAAAAGTGAGACATACCATTTATATAGTTGTATATATTTTTTAAAAAGTCATTTATATGTTTCTAAAAGGTGTGGCTGCAGATTATGCCCGTTAGTTTTCCAAATTTTTTGCAGTGAACAGGTGTTACGTTTAAATTCAGATGTGAATCATTTCTGTATTTGACAAATAAGTGTAAAGTATATCTCATAGAGATTATTCTGCTATACAATTTAGGTATTTTTAAAAATTCTAAATTAACAGTGTCACGTAGATTAAATTTAGGTAAAATCGATTTTGTTTTGAGTCATCTCTGTCAATGTTGTTCTTTATAAATGGAGTTATGAAGCTCAGGGTCATAATTTTCCTGTGTCATGTTTTTTTCTGCTATCATCTGTCTTTGGTTTCTTCTTTCTAAGTGTTCCATTGACCTCAAGAAGAATGTACTCGTGATCGGCACCACAGGCTCGAAGACCACCTTCCTTCCCGAGGGGGAGTTACCAGAATGTGCCCGGTTGGCATATGGGGCTGGGCGAGATGAAGTACGGCCAGAGGAGATTGCAGACCAAGAACTGGCAGAAGCCCTTCAAAAATCTGTAGAGGATGCAGGTATTTGGAATGGCTGAGCTTGCGAGTAATACTCTAGTTATTGGTGGGTAAGCCAGTGAAGTTCGGGCTTCAGAGGGGAATAAGGACCAATTCATAATCCATCTCTTCGTCCTGTTGTGGGTGTGTTCTTGTCTTCTTACCGCCTCCTCACATCTCCACATACAAGATAGAAAAGCTTCCGTGTTTCAGTAGCTCCAGAAGCAGCTGTCCATTGGTGTGTGCAGGATACATTGGGGAGTTCTTTGCCTTTGCACATTTTGGTGGGACTCTTAAAGAATCTTTCTTGTCTTTTTTTTTTTCCCCTGAAGAAAATTATAATAGTAAGCAGACATTTCCTTTTGAGTGAACATTTCCTGGAAATTTTCTTTTTCATTTCTTAGGCCCATTTATATTGGAGGATGACATTGTGTCTGTGACTGAGCAGCCCCAACTTTAGTATCTACTGAAAGTGCTTCCACCTATGTTTTCCTCCTCCGCCACCTGAGTCTCAGTTGTAGCTTCTTTAAAGAACAAGCCAAGTTTTCTGGGCTAAAAGTGGAGGGATGCAGTTATGTTGAAATCTCATGTCTGTGGATAAGTTTTTTTCCCGTCTGTTACGTATCAGTGACTCTGGGATATATTTTCTAGAAGCTGAAGAGAAGTTTGAGTTATTTTAATGTCTTGAGCTGTAATTGTTCATTAGTGACTAACATCACACATGGGATTTGCTGATACAGTAAAATATATTAGCACTGTAAGTTAAGGGAATAGCTTTCTCCTAAAGACCAAAAAAAAAGAAAGATAAGAGTTTTAACAAAAAGCAGCCAGATTTTGCCAGTACATGTCACTGGAGAACGTTCAGTGATGTCAACGTTGAGACTCTTTAGAGTAAGTGTGAGTTGCAGATGGAGTTTCCAAGCTGGCTTTGTTCAGAATCTACTCCACCACCACCTTTTGACTCAGTTTACATATAAAATACAACTTGGGTGGTGATTTAGTATTTTGTATGAAGGGGAGAATTTTGAACAATCTGACAGATAATAGTTTTAACCTTACCTACAAGGCAAGCTTGAATGGGTTTGACATACTTACATAGAAGGTGTTGTAACTTGTCATCTTAGTTATAATGCTATTTATTAATAAAATGAGCGTGTATATCATTTTGTGAAACCTCTATTCTTTCCCCCCACAGTTTTGGTGCTTTCATTTGAGAAACACCTGCTGACAGTAGCTTAGTGCCTTATAACCCACTAACCTCAGGCCCATTTACTTTGGAGGATAACATTGTGTCTGTGACTGAGCAGCCCTAACTTTAATATAACCGTTACCCTCTTTGAGTAATTATTTTCTTTTAATAAAAAGTTTAGGAGATTAAAATAGAAGCCACAGATGTTTTCAGCCATTGTGAAGTGCGTATACGTTTTAAAAGATTAAAAGGAAATGGCTGTCTTCCCCTGTGATGACCTTTTGTTACTGACAGGATATAGCTTGTGCTAATTTTTGTAATGTTTAAATAGTGAGATAATTCTTCAATATCATATTGTATTTGTTTAGAACATCAGCATCCTACTATTAATCAGAATCACCTAAGTGTGAATATAGTAGATAATATATTTTTCCCTAAAAACTGTCTCTTTGGTGTGGATACTCTATACAGAATATCTTTATCTTTTCTATTGATTAAAACATAATTTAAAAATATTAATTCAGAGTATTCAAAAAAATAAAGAAGTTAAGCCAGGATAGGTAATCAGGTTTGGATTATTTTTCTTCTAAAAATAAATCTCAACTGAGAAAGAAATGTTGAAAGTTACTGTCAAATGTGTTCACTCACTTTTACTCCGTAAGATTTCCATATCATGTAATTCCATCTATGGATCTATTTTTTTCATCTCTTTCACGCGTTTGCCCATGAATTCTCTGTGTAGGTGTGGAAAATTAATTTCTTCCCAAGTTCTGTTGAAAATCTGTTGACGTTGACATATTGCTTTATGTATGGTGAGAAAATTAGAGCAACTAGCAAATCTTTTTGTGGTTCAAGCTACAAGAACATTCCCCCACCTTGCGTCTGCAGTTCCTGATCTTAAAGATGGCAGAGGAATGGAAACTGTAACCCTGCATGCTGTGTGGTTTGCATTGTTAACCCAAGTTTGCTTGTCTGTTTCCTAATTCAAACAGAGCGTCAGAAGCCATGATGCATGTAGTGTGTGTGTGCTGCAGCTGGAGTGGGCCCCAGACCAGGTATTTATAGACACCACGTTAAGCCTCCACCCAGTCATCCTCTGTGGTCTGAAAGTCTTTGTATCCGCAGCAGATCTAAAATGTAGCTTCTGTCATTCACCAGTTCACCTTGTTTAATCTGGTTACAACTAGCCTGTGTGTGTGTATATATATATATATATATTTGTATGTTGGCATACATACGTATCTAAGCACAATTTACCATTTAAAATTTTATCAGTTATCCCAGTGAAAACAGATGACCATTGTGAATATCAGCATCATAGCACTTTGTTGTTGAAGATAACCACGTTGTTAGGAATTTCATAAGCCCCTTTCTTTTGAAAAACTGGAAGTGTAGTTTTCACATTACTACACACAAGTCCCAGCATTATACAGGGGCAGCAGTTTTCATCCTGTTGAAGAAGAAATGGAAACTTAGACCAGGTGACTTGGCCAGGGTCACAGAGTCAGTAACACAGACAGGACTAAAGTTTAATCTTCTAACAAGAAACTTGACTTTTCCTTCTCTCCCTAGCCTGACGGTTTTTCCACAGGAGGCACTCTGCTTCCATTTCCCTGTAGCATAAATATAATAAACTTCAGCCTGAGTATACTGACTGATTTATTAAAACAAGAAAGGCAGTCTTTTTTAGACTGTCAAACCTAGGAATTTATAGGGGTTTGCAGGCTGGTTGTAATTAGATACATAGCATTTAATTGCTTCTTTCTTTCATTTTCCTCATAAGGATGGGTTAAAACAGGCATTATTATTAATGTCCATTGTCCTCATCCTCTTCTGCTATCCTGTAGTACTGACCTTGTCCTCCCCTACATTTAGAACTTAGGCCAGTGAAACTTACCATCTCAGCTACAGGAGGACTATACGCTGCCTTCATAGTGAGTACGGAATTCATTGAGGTTGGTTCACCTTTGGCTCACCCAGTTATTATAACTGACATACCATTGCCAAAGGCCATTATCTTTGCCCACCTCTCCACTGCTAACATGGACATTTCACTACAGTGCATCTTTCTGTTCTCATTAACTGAAAATTGAACCTCTTTCAGTGTCAGCTGTGCAGATCGATAAATAAAATTATTTACAGTGTTTCCAGACACTAATGAATATAGTTTGCACTGAGATATATGCTCTTCTGTTTATCCCTAAACTATAAGAAAGATTGTTTCACAAGGAGTCAGTAACTACCTCACAGAGTATTTTATCTTTTCATGTTGTTAACCTAGGTTGGACTAGAACGATTTAGAGCCACTTGAATCATAACTGCATTGCTTCATGATTTCTAAGGCACAGTTAACATGAAGCATTTGAGTCGCACCTGTCCTAACAATTTGTATTGTGATGTCATTTTTGTTACCAGCCTTTGACTTTTAATTAAAGATTGTGTAATTATTGCATGGAGGTCAATTTTTAGTTGGATGGATTAGTAGCAGAACAAGAGTTGGAACTGATGTTTAATGACATCATGATGTTTGTTTAGAGGTGTGGTAATTAACCTTCCATCTTTTATGAATGGTCAGTAAGTTGCAGTGAATCTAAATTGTTATTGCCTATTGGAAAATTTATGAACTATATCCCTCCACTGCCCTCCTCCCCTCCCATTTCCCTGCCCTTAAAGTAGGAAATGTTCTTATGAATGTTCTTATACTGTGTTAATACAATAAAGTAAACTGATATTCCTTTTTAAAGTTGCGTTGTTTGGTAAGATAATAATTGAGATTTAGTCTGTTTGATCTTTAGTTTTATTTTTGTTCTGAGTCAAACTCACACAGTTTTTGAAATGTTCAGATAGAAATAGAATGTTTGCTTCTCTGTCTTCTGGATGTCCCTGAGTAGTATCACATTGTTATTTCTCAGACATAAATCCCAGATATACCTAGCTTTAGACTTCTCAGGGTTCACATTTGACACACTGAAGTGAATTGGCAGGAGAATCATCCTAGTACCGAAATCCTCAAGATTATATTGTGCTTTTAAGAATCACCTGTGTAACTTACGGAATAAAGAGACTCCTGGGTTTATTCCTCAGCATAGTGTCCTACTGTCTGCATGCTTAACAAGCTTCCAGGTGGTTTAGGGCAAGTGGTAGAGAGAACGCACTTGGAGAAAGTATTTCGGAGTTCTAAACCCACTGAGAGTAAAGATACATAAATGTCCTTCAGTCTTAAGGACTAACTCAGCCATTCTGTGGTACCTAAATAAAAATTACTGAATTCCAGTACACACAGTTTATCAAGAACATGCTTACCTCTTATTCTGATGCTATGATGTTGTTTGCCACAATGAGAATGGTTCATGTATAAAGTCTGAATATAAGACAGATCCAAGTTTAAGGACCTGGTTTTATCTTGTTTAAATTTATATTTTCTGATAATTTAGTGGCCTTTGTAACCTGCTGATTAACCTTTTTTCCTTTCACTGTCGTTCTCTGTAGAGAAAAGCGGTAAAGAAACTACCTCACTGGGAATGTCATCATTACCAACTTCAGATGGATTTAACCATCAAGCCCATCCTCCAGGACTGAGTCCTGAGATTGGTAATCCTCCAAGTCTTGCTCACTCTGTCTCTGCTTCAGTCAGCCCTATCCAGCCCAGTGACGCAGACAGCATTGAACCTAAAGCTGTGAAGGCTTTGAAGGCTTCAGCTGAACTCCAGATAACCTCTGAGCAGAAAGAACATCTTCCTCCACAGGATCTTTCTGATTGTGCTCCTTCAGCAGACAGTGCTCCAGCAAACCAGAGTCCAGCTATGCCTTTGCAGAATTCACTCGAAGAAGCCATTGTTGCAGATCATGTAGAGAAATCTGCTGAAAGAAGCACCCAGGGCCTCAAATCTCATCTCCACACAAGACAGGAAGCTAGTTTATCTGTCACAACTACTGGGATGCAAGAACCGCAGAGGCTTACGGGGGAGAAGGTTTGGCACCCAGAGTATCAGGACCCAAGTCAGGTGAGTGGCCTTCAGCAGCATGAAGAACCAAGGAATGAGCATGAGGTTATACAACAGAGTGCTTCACATGACCAAGACCATCCTTGTCACACAGGGGACCTTGAACTTCTTGGAGAAAGGCAACAAAGCAGTGCTGGTTTGGAAGCTGCAATGAAAGGAGACAGGCTGCAGCAGAACGTGGACCTTCCGGGTACAGGGAAAGATATTCTACCTTCAGGATGCCTTGGCTGCTCAAATTCAGAAACACTTATGGAAGTAGATATTGTCGAACAGTCCCTAGTTGCTGTGCCGAATTCAGGAGGTCAGAATACCAATGTCAAGAACAGTGGTGCATCTGATCTCATCTTAGATAATCCCTTGATGGAAGTAGAAACATCAAAATGTAACCCTTCCTCTGAAATTTCGAGTAATTCCATTTCTACTCAGGATTTACAGCTTCTAGAAAGTAATGTTGAAATGTCTGAAACGAGTAAAGAATGTGGGGATCACCCTTCCTCTTTAATAAGTCTCTGTGGCAGTTGTCAGCCCTCTGTAGAGTCATCAGAGGAATCTTGCTCATCCTTAACGGCAGCCTTGAAGGAACTTCATGAACTTCTGGTCATTAGTAGTAAACCAGCTTCAGAAAACACATCTGAAGAAGGATTCTGTCAATCAGAGACAGTAGTTGAGGGCCAAACAGGTATTAAGGACCTTTCTGAAAGATGGACCCAAAATGAGCATCTTACAGCAACCCAGAGTGAACAGTGTTCACAGGTCTCCTTTCATCAGGCCATATCTATAGCAGTGAAGACAGAAGAATTAACAGACACTTCAGCTGACACTGGAGTGGAAGATGGAGAAACTGTTAACTTGAGGGGTCCAGGTGATGGCCTGTTAACTGATAAGGAAGGTGTCCCCAAGTCCAAGGAGTCAGTAAACAAGAGTAGCTCTGTTACTGTAGCCTCAGCAGAAGCGTCTAATCAACTACATTGCACCTTAGGTGTAGAGATTTCACCCAGACTGTTAGCAGATGAGGAGGATACACTCAATCAGACTTCTGAGCAAACTGAGTCCTCATCACCCGCTTGCATCCTGGTTAAAGATTTGGGTCAGGGCACACAGAATCCAGTGACAGACAGGCCTGAGGCCAGGGAACATGTCTGTCCTGAAGCTGCAGGGCCACTTCTAGGACTTGAACCATCTACCAGCCATCCATCACCAAGTCCCTCCTTTCTTGCACCATTAATTTTTCCTGCTGCAGACATTGACCGGATTCTCCGTGCCGGCTTTACTTTGCAGGAAGCTCTTGGGGCTTTGCATCGAGTTGGTGGAAATGCAGACCTTGCACTTCTTGTCTTGCTAGCAAAGAACATTGTAGTTCCTACGTAACCATGGAAAAGTGGGCTAGACCATACTCTACTCCCTTTAAAAAAAAAGCTGTATATCTACACACACACATACACACACTCACCACATATACAGTATATGTAGAACCCTGCAAGCAGAATGTTGAGCCAGATTTTTTTTTTTTTTTTTTTTAAGATTTTTTTTTCGGCCAAAGTAATTTATGATCTCTTGTCTGATGAATTTGTCTATCCTATTTGTTAAAATTTGGGCCTTTTTAAATGTATTGGCAGTATGTGCACACAGAAGCTTTTTATTATCATTAAGATGATGTATTCTGGAATAAAATTGATGGTTTTGTGTATAGCATACCCTTTTAGAATGAGAGTGAGTGCTTTAAAAAGCAGAAGCCATGAGAAAATCCCACCACCCATGCAGCTGAAAGCATGATGTGGCTGTGTCTGTGCTGTAGGCAAGGTATGGCTTATTGACTCATATTTTGGTTTATAAACTTGATCACATGGTTTCATGTTTGGAATGCATTATGATTCATCGGTTGTAACAGGAAATTGAAGAATAGTTGAAGAATATTTCCTGGAGTAGCATGTTTCCATTGGTGTGGTTAGGATTTGACATTTTAATGCGATGAGTTGGGAGGGCTTAAAACTTGGGCTGCTTCGTACATCACAGGCTACTGCATGGATTGCCAGATATCTTGGGTGGGATTTTGTGAGGGAATTAACATCAGAGTGTAACATGGTGCTACCCAGATTAAAAAAAGAAAGGAAAAACTGTAATTGCATTTGCCAATGTTGATAATGTTTCAACAACTGTTGTGAGTGAAATAATGCTCTAAACACTGGAATTTACTAGTGATTGGGTTTGGTAGCATCTCACTGATCACATCTCAACCCTTAATGACTTATGGTGAACTTATGTTCAGCTGATGGGTTGGTTGCCAGCAGTTTATTTCCTTTCCAAACTCATCTTCTAGCAAGTTCTTCTAAAGCTCAGTTTGAGCTGTGTTCTGAGTGAAATATTCAAGTGTAATAACCTTGTCACTGGTTCATCTTGGTGCTTGGAATGGTCTGTCTATTTGGTGAGTGTCTTTCATGGCAGTGGAAATAATAATTGGAGTTTCTGACTCAAGTGGCCTTGGTAGAGTTTTCCATCCCTTTCTTTCCTCAGGAGTTTCTTTTTTAAAGCAAGATTTGTCATATTTGTGTTTACCATGTCAAGATAGAGTGGGGCATAGTATATAGATGTATTTATTGTGGCCTTTTTTTATATGAGGACTAGCCCTTGGAAATCATTGTCCTGTGGGCCCCACTGTGCAATAATTCTACTGGGTAGATTTTAGATTTTTTTTTTTTCCTGAAAGATAAACTCTTATATACCTAGCAGGAATATGGAGTCCTGGTTTTATTGAAGAGAATTTTGAGAATGATAATTCCTGATTCCAGGTGATGATTTGCAATGTGTCTGAAACAGAAGCTTCAGAAGGGTGATTTGTGAACTTTTAATGTTAAGTGATTTTTGTCTAAAGTCTTACTCTCTTTGAGAGTTATTCTTTCCGTCAAAATTTACGTCATTGAGCACAATCAAAATGGAGGCTCATATCTCAGGAGTTTTTTAAATCTTAATTTGGGGGCACTTAGACATTGTTCTTCTTCTACCCTATTCCATCTTCTTTCTTTCTGCTGTGATGTATGTATGTGTATTAGGAGCTGTGAGTGATACGATGGAAAGTCCCATAGATTCCTCGTGATTCTCTGAAGTTCGGAAATGGTTGACAGAAAGAGCTGTTGCTTACTGTGTTCAGGGTGGCGCTCTAGACAAGTTAGCCAGATTGTCTTTAAAGTGTTCTTTTAGACAATCCTGTGCTGTAGACCCTTTTGCCTGCCCTACGCCAAAGATATAAGATGCACTAGGAACCTGCTAATAGGATTTCTGTCAACCGGCTCTTAGAGCTGTGACTGCAATTAAGTAGTGGTGCTATGATTGAAACAAAATTTAGTAGCCATGCAATGGGCCCCTGATTTGCTTTATGGGAATGACTGGGAATTTATTCTGAGCTTATCAATCTTTAGGGTTACAAAGTGGGGTGAGTGTAGGGTGGGAGGACTTATTGATGACAATAGACTCCTCCAAAAGGCCTTCTTTATAAAGAATGGCCTCTTAGTTTTCTGTACAAGCAGTTCCTCTGAACAATGCTCAGAGACATAACCACTGAATTTTCACACTGTGGAGATTTGGGGGTCAATCCCAGGTGGGCTATAGAATATCAATCCAGAAAAGGTTTCATTACAATAGCTTTTATTGTATGTATATGTATATTTATTTCTAGGAGAAAATTCAATAGGTAGGCCTATAGTTGTACACGTATTCTTATTAGGAATACTTTGGATGAGCTTAACCCATTTGCCAAATATCCCTGTCCTTCTTCATCATTTATTTTTCAACTTATAGTTGCTTTTGATTTTTTTTAAATCTTCTGTCCATTGTTTGTGTGAAAGTAAAAATTGTTGACATTGTCAGAATTTTGAATCATTTTTAAATTTAGCAATTCTAAAACACAAGGAATTAAGGAACATGGCATTAGTGAACCTTCATTGTCGATTTTTATGCAAAGTGCAGAAATGAGAGATTAACTTCTCCAAGAATAAGATAAAATCATTGTGAACTCCTGATTGCCAGCAGAACTGGTGAGGCCAGCCGTTACCAGTATGGGCTGCTTTGTTGGATAGCTCTTTTGTCATAATCAGTAATGGACAGCCTTGTGAACAGTGCTTACCTCCAAGAGTGGTGTCTATTTATTCACCAAAGAGAGGAGAAGATTTCCTTCCAAGTTGGTTCCTGTGTGTAAGAATGTGTTTGGTAACCAGACAGCTATAGGCTCTAGATTTTGCCATTGTCACTGGTAAGAATTATTTCCACTTGTACCTCTTTAGGCATCCAGACATGGTCTAATCCTTCATCTAAGCCTTCATCCCACCGTTTGCGCTTTATCCATTATCATAAAGATTATCAGTTGCTTAGCAAAGGGAACTAGATAGATGGTAAATGTGTGAGGAAACTGTTCTGCCTTGCAGCCTACAAAACTTTCCAGAGCTCCTTGTCCCAATGCATACTGAAGGGAGACACACACCATGTATTTTTTCCCAAAGGGTTTCTCCAGTAAGAGAGTTATATGAAAAGATATATGAGACTTTGTGTTACCGATTTTATGATAACCAGTTGAGGTGGAATCTGCCTGTTTTTCCCTTAGCACAGCTTTTCTATCTCTAGCAAAAGCCATAAAACTTTGGGTTGGTTTATAACCATTAACTCGTGTATATATACATGTGTGATAGATATCCTGCAGTTAATTTTGCATAGATTAAAAAGCAAACGTTTGTTAATCTTCAGATAACAGTCTTCGATTATGGTGAAGACTTTGATCCCACCATGTTTATAAAAAACAGCCTTGTAAGTCACTGGCCAGAAGAGTGGCAGTACATTCTGATTTCCTTTTCCTTTCGGTCTGTCACCTGCAGAGCATAAGCAGGGCACTTGAACTGCTACATGTTTCCAACTTGTTATCACTGGTAGCATATCATAAGAGAAGCTAACTAGATTATGCACCCTTTAGGACAAATACCAAAAAGGCAAATTTCTCCTTTGAATTTGGTGACTTAGTGTAGTCTGTGGCTGAACTAGAAACACAGTTCTCAAAGAGTTCCCCTTCTGAGAAAATTAAGGTTACCTTTCACATTAGGAGATCCATAAATTAAAATAGCTGCTTTCTTTCTGAAAGATTTAAACATGCCGATTTACAACAAGGTAAACTAAAAGCATGTCCTTGAGAACCAGAAATGTCAAATCATGGCTCAGGTTCCCCAGTAGTGTTCCCTCAATGGATGTTACTTGGGAGTTAATCATATAAATCATAGAACTTAAGGGAGGAACCTTTGATGTGCTTGATTTTCTCTTGTGCCTTAGTTTCTCCAAATAGCAGAGGCATCAAGTTCGAGTCGGTGCTAAAAGTCGAAGTATCATTGGGGTGGGGAAGGGTGGAGAATGTCTGAAAATGGCCCTCCTGGAGATAGGCATGTATGGAGTGTCCTAAGGGCTCACCTTTATTGTTGATTGAGTTATCCTGCACCAAATCATTTGATTTCCCCAGAAGGATTAGATTTCCATAGAAGTATTGTGACATGGCTTTTTTGCATCAGGCATACAAAAAGCAAAAATGGTTTCTATGTGTTTATTATGTTCTTTGTTGTGCTATCAGTATTACAGTAGTGAAAGCAGAAGTTTAAGAAAATCTGTTTGAACAATGAACTGTTAAACTCTCTCAGACTGCAGTTTGAATCTTTGAATAAGAATTTGTTATTCACTCATGAAACATTAAGTGACTGGTGAGCATTGAGGATAACAGCAGTACTGAAACAAACGGAACTGCCCTGTAAAGCTATCAGTCTCGTCAAGAGACATGAAATAAATCTTAGCTTCAAGTGCAAGATCTATTTTTGCCTATTAGCATCATTTATTTTAAAAGTCGTACTAGGATGATTGGGTTCAAATTCAGAGAAAACGGAAAAGCAGGCTCAAAATGGAATTAGAATCTGAGAACCTAGAACTGCTCTTAAAAATGTTTTTGAAAAAATGAGATTGGAGAAACCAACAAAAAATGTCCTAACATTTGGTAGAAATACTTGAAGAGATTAAGGACAGTTCAGTTTACACTGTTGGTGGAGGGGGAACAGGCAGGATAAAAGTGCAAGTAAATGGAAGATGACCTAACGAGTACCAGTGACAGTCAACTTTTCCTTCCATCACGACCTCCTTCCATGCAGGGTGGAAGTATAGACTGCTATGGCATCCTTCCTGCCGTCTTTGAGCCAGCTGCTCCGAAATACTAACCATCTGGGCCAACAAGACTTAGCAGAGAATTCTGGAAGATTTGCTGTTTTAAAGCAGTTGAGTGCAAAATGTGAAAATAGAACTCTACAGCAGAGAATGTAGCAAGCAATGGTTCTGGGACTAGATGAGGGGCAGAATTTATTTACAAGAAAATTCAGGCCTCTGCCAAACCTCTTCTGCAGGACAGCTCCATCAAAAGGACATTCTTGAGCCTATCACCATATATGTGGTAATCCTGAGGATACAGGTAGAATTTCTGAACCTTAACTACAGTGACTTCTGAAGCTTACAATTAGAATACCCTCGCAGGTTTGTCAGCTGCATACTGGTAATCTAGACCTTCTGGGGACTAAAATGAGCGGGTATAGCAGTTTTAGAGCACAGTCTTACGGAATGAAATCTACAGAGAAAGTTAATGCAAGGGTGTGGAAGATGGGAAATTTCCCTAAAATAAGGACACTTGGGGTGGGGATGTGGAATATGAAATTAGAGTAATTTTTACAGAATTATATTTCTCTTCATATATACCATAAAGAGGTCTTCATTAGCTGACTTGGGAAAGAGGTGTGCTGGTAGATTTTTTTCCTGGTAGGATACATAACAAATTATTTTGTTTACCAGGAGTTTGTTTCACATTCAGCCTTGAAGGATGCATCATTGGCTTAAAGGAAGGTAGACCTCTCTAGTTTCCTATATATTCAGATCAGTTCAGCATAGTTTGCTTTTTTTTAAACTGTGCACCTACAATGAACGTTGAATGCTCATTTATATTCAAAATTTCATTTCCATGTTAAGTTGGGCTAATGGCCTTTGCACTCAAAGTTTGTTTACCAGTTTTGTAGCCATATTTAGCAAATTTTAGCAAGTAGAAACCCCTTTTTCCCCTCTTATTTGTTCTTGGAATTGTTCTTTTATTGCTTTCCTGATTTTTCTTTAAGCTTTGAGACTACTGCATCTTACAAGAACTAGGCTGATTGGCAAAATAGGCTTGCCAATAGCTCTTTCACTCCCATAAGGCTTTGGTTTTGAGAGTTGGGAAAACTCTGAGAATTTAAGGGAACCAAACTCAGGAATCCCACAGTTGGTTGCATTGTGCCATTGGCTTAGGGGCTGGACACAGGACCTGTCTGCCACTGAGTGAGCCAGATGCATTTGGGTTTGAGTTGTTGTCACATACTGAAATGTAAGTCAGCCCTAAGTAATCAAAACACTTTTATTTTTCTTTTTTTATTAGGAACTTTCTGAAGAAAAAGTGATGTGTAAAACATTTGATATTTAAGACAATAAAGTTTTTATCATAAGACTCTTTTGTTTGATCAGTTTTCTTTTAAATTGATACGGTTGGTTACTTTTGTCCTTGTCTCTGTCTCCCAGCCATTTAAGTAATTTATGCCTAGGCACTGTGACTTGTGGCCATGATCCTAAACACCAGAAGTGGGCCACTTCCAGATAAATACTGCAGGTGGATGGCCATCTGCTGATGTGAAATGGTGACTGCTCCAGCAGTGATGCACAGCAATAGAGACAACATTGGTGACAGGGTTTTGTGGCTCAGACTAGTCTCTAGAGCTAGGATGCTCAGGTGTGAATTCTAACTTTGCCACTTACTAGCTGTGTGACTAGGTAACTTCCCTAACCTTTCTGTGCCTTAGTTTCCTCATCTATAAAATGGGGACTATTGGGGTTATAGGGGTTCATGAGTAAGTTAGAAACACCCTTGGGTGTTAACTAATGTGGAGTTACCGCTTTTTGCATGAGTGTGTGCTGTGGGACCCTCACTGAGGATTTCCAGTGTACGTAGGCTTCCCTGATGGCTCAGCGGGTAAAGATGTGGGATGACATAGGAGACTTGGGTCAATCCCTGAGATCCTCTGGAGGAGGAAATGGCAGCCCGCTCCAGTATTCTTGCCCGGAAAATCCCGTGGACAGAGGAGCCCAGTGGGCTACAGTCCAAAGGGTCACAAAGAGTTTGACATGACTGAATGACTAAGCAGTAGCCAATGTACATGGATCAGCTGATATACACAGGGAGTAGTCTAGACACAACCCGCCTTGTTCTGTTATCTTTCCTTGACTATCAGAATGCTGAGAGCCAAAGCTACCTCTAGTCGGAGGTAAGAAGTACTAATTATTTTTCCATTGTTCAGATCTCAATGTTTTGATAATCAGTTCATTTGAAATGAGGTTTCTAGTACTTGATACGAGTGGAGGAAATTGTGAAACAGTTATTGGTGGAAAGAATTCTAGATCTTTGGTACAGAGAAAGGGAAATTTACTGCATCTATGTTTTAAGGTGGGGGGAGATTTACAAGCATCACGGAAATGAATTGGATTTACGGCAGGAATCTACAGCTTGCAGGAAGAAAATAGAAGAAAAAGGATATACATTTAAAAATAGAAATACAGAGGAATGGGGGGGAAAGTTCAAGAACATAGTTCTAAATTTCAAAATGCAGATTAAGCAGAACATACTTCCATCTTAAAGGGCTAAATTGTCAGCAGATAATGCTTCCCTGTTCAAAACTATTAGTGTTCTAATAGGATTAACAGACTATCAGTTCAGTTGCGTAGTCGTGTCTGACTCCTTGCGACCTGCACACCTGGTCTGCTGCACACCTGGCATGCTGTCCATCACCAACTGGAGCTTATTCAAACTCAACGTCCATTGAGTCAGTGATGCCATCCAACCACCTCAGCCTGTGTCGTCCCCTTCTCCCGCCTTCAGTCTTTCCCAGCATCAGGGTCTTTTCCAGTGAGTCAGTTCTTCGCATCAGGTGGCCAAAGGATTGGAGTTTCAGCTTCAGCATCAGTCCTTCCAATGAATATTCAGGACTGATTTCCTTTAGGATTAACTGGTTGGATCTGCTTGCAGTCCAAGGGACTCTCAAGAGTCTTCTCCAACACCACAGGTCAAAAGCATCAATTCTTCAGTGTTAGCTTTCTTTATAGTTCAACTCTCACATCCATACAAGACTACTGGAAGACCATAGCTTTACCAGTCCTTATTTGTGAGTTTTGTCTAAAAAGAGCTAGAGTGGCTTGGTTCCTCCTAGAAAGTTACTAAAAACAAACATTTTCCCTGTTCAACTTCAGGTATCTGAAATAGAAATTCCCCGAACCAGAAATATTCCACCACCCACCCCAGCCTGCTCCTCTCAGGATTCCCTTGAGAAGTCAATGGCAGCTTCATCCTTCCAGGTGTTCTCTCAGACCTAGACTCCGTTCTTTCACAACCTACATTCAACCCATCCTGGATCCTATTGGCTCCATTTCAAAATATAGTTGAAGGCTTCCTGGTGATCCAATGGCTAAAACACCGTACTCCCAATGCAGCAGGCCTGGGTTCAACCCCTGGTCAAGGAACTAGATCCCACATGCAACTAAAACCCGGTGCAGCCAAATACATATTATATGTATAATTGAAATCTGATCAGTTCTCTAACCGTGGTCAAGGCGGCATCATCATCGCCTCTCACCTCAGTTACTGTAGTAAGTCTCCCTGCCTCTACCCTTGTCTACAAAATGTTCTTAGCACAACAGCCAGCATGATTCTGTTAGTTCATACCTTTCCTTAAACCCTCAGTGGGCCCTAATCTCAGGGTAAAAGCCTAAGTCCTTAGAATGCGTCCAAGGTCCCTATGTGCCTCTGACTTTTCCTTGATCTGGAATGTCCTTTCCCTGAACACCTCCATGGCTTTTTCTCTCACTCCCTTTAGGTTTACTCAAATGCCACCTCAGTAAGGCCTTCTTTAGCTAATTTATCTTTGTCACTTTCCTTCATTTTTCTCAACACCGACACATCCTAGTATATTCTTCATTTTGCTTTTGTATCTCTTATCTCTTCCCCATTAAAATGTAAGCTTCATGAGAATATGGGTTTGTCTCCTTTTCACTACATCTCCCAATGCCTAGAACTTTGCCTTATGCATAGCAGGCCCTCAGATATGTGTTGAAGTAATAAATCTGTGAATACCATTAGGCTGACTCAAAGGCCCATGAGTGGAGTGACAAAAATGACCTGAAACCCAGCCAGGTCATTGAAGTTAGTGTGCAGGTTTAGGGGTTCGAGCCTGGGGTGACTGTTGACCTTGGGTTTGTGTGTGCTAAGTCACTTCAGTCATGTCTGACTCTTTGCGACCCTGTAGACTAGCCTGCCAGGCTCCTCTGTCCATGGGATTCTCCAGGCAAGAATGCTGGACTGGGTTGTCATTCCCTTCTCCAGGGGATCTTCCCAACCCAGGGATCGAACCCTCATCTCTTACATCTCCTGCATTGGCAGGCAGGTTCTTTGCCACTAGCACCACCTGGAAGACCTTGAGTTTAATGTGGATTAAGATGGGTGACAGATTCCCTGGCAGTGGTTAAGAGCATCTTCACTGCCATGGGCCCAGGTTCAGTCCCTCATTGGGCAACTAAGATCCCACAAGCCTCCCAGTGTGGCCAAAAAAAGAAGGAAAGATGACATTATGAGGTTAGTAAGTTTGCAGGCTTCCCTGTGAGGTAGTATTTTTATTACACCCACGTCTAAGACTAATTTGGGACTGGCAAACAGCACCTCTCCATAATGGTTGTACCGACTTGGGCCATAATTCCTCATCCATTATCTTCCTAGAATAGAAAAGGCCCAAATCACATGTAAAGAGAAGCAGCCTTTTATTTGGTGCAAGTTCTCTTTATGTGCTTTTACTTCTATGGTCAGCTGAAAATTTTTCTGCATCCCTATTGAATTAAAATTTAATCAGAAGATACTAAGTCAATAAACACTGAATGTCATGTGCCAGACACTGAGTCGGCACTGTGAACACAGCATTGCATGAACTGAGCAAAAGTGCACATTCTGCAGAGCTTACGTTCTAACAGAGTCTGAAGCCTGATCACGGACAAAAAAACACAGGTAATAATACATCCTAAAATGAAAATTTGGGAGGTTGGCATGCTATAAGGGACTAGAGGCTACTTCATGTGGAATAAAGCCATCAGAGAGAAAAGTCTTCTGAGAAGCTAACATTTAAACTGAGACCTGGCTGACAAGGAGGCTCCTGCCCTGTGAGGCTTTTAAAATATTTATTTGGCTGCACCAAGTCTCAGCTGCATCTTATGGGGTCTAGTTCCCCAACCAGGGGTCAAACCCAGTCCCTGTACTGGGATCATGGAATCCTAAGCACTGAACCACCAGAGAAGTCCCCAGGTGAGAATCTTGGGTGTATTGCATCAGGCTAGGCTGAGGAAACAAAGAGGCCAGAAATTCTAGTAATTTATTACAAACCAAGTTTTAATCTTGCCTGTGCTATCTAGTCCAAACAGGTGTTCCTGGTTGATAGATCTCATCCAGGCAGTGCTTAGGGAACAAGGCTCTTCTCTCATAAGTCTGACATCCCCTTGGCTTCATCCCACTTGGTGGAAGAACATGGAGGAGGAAGTGGATCACTTTATTTCTGTTCACATGCCCTGGGAGAGAACTTGATAATATTGTCATGCCTTCCGCAAGGAAGGCTGGGCAATACACCAGCACTGCCTGGCTACAGTGCTGTCACTGTGGAGCAAGCAGTTCTGGATGAACAGCCCAAGGCCTCTGCCACACTGGGGAAGAGCTTTCCCAGCAAAGGCCCTGAGATGTGAACACACAAGCTTGTGTAAGAAGCAGAAGGTTGGCGGGGGCGGGCACACACCAGCGGACAGATTGGAGATGAGTCAGAGACAGGCTGAATCAGATCAGCTCTGGCTTTGGAGGCCTGAGAAGAGAATGGATGTTATTCCAAATGCTCTGATGAGAAGCTGTTGGAGGCTCTGAAGCAGGGAGGTTGAATGACATCCCAGTTTTCACCAACACATCTTGCTGGCGGGACAATAAGGAGGAAGGGATAGAAAGTTTAACTTTTTTTTTCAGCTCGCACAACGTTAGTTCCCTGCCCCAGGGATTGAACCTGGATCCACGGTAGTGAAAGTGCCAAGTCCTAACCACTGGACCGCCAGGGACTTCCCAGGTGTTCAACATTTTAAAATAACCCCCCCTAGATTTAAAGTTGCCTTGTGTTAGCTTACCCAGTCCTAGAGTTGCAGATTGTCTGCACGTGCAGGTACCAGAGTTAAGGTATGGGAACCTGGACCATCGCTGTTTTTTACAATTAGTCCCTTCTGTTCCCTTCTTAGACAGAGAGCAACTTCACAAGCCTAATGGCCAAGGAAATATTTACTCCCTCCTCTGGGAATATAAATATATTTGCCTTGAGTTGGGGGGAAGGGAGGAATTGGTCCCTTAAACCATCTTCCACTTTTTTTTTTAACAGTCTTGTCCAATTGTCTTTTAAGGTTATAGTTGCTGGAATTTTTTTCTGTTTCCTCTCTCAGGCAGTACACACCTGGAAAGAAGAGCAGAGGAGCCCTGGTAGTCCAGGTCTGTGGTACTTCTATGATCTTGCCTGCCTTCCCAACTTCTTCCTCATCTGACAGTGTTCGGCAGTATATTTAGGTGCAGACAATATTATTTAAAAAAAGAAAAGATCATTTTTCCTGTGTCACTGGTTTGGAAACTAAGATTTTCCCAGGGCCCTAGAGTGACTCAGTTGAGGCTTTTGACTCTGGATGCCTCAGAGTCTCATGCCCTTTCCACATGATCAGTAAAGTCTTGTGTAATAAATGAATAAGTTTCAGTTTTGAACTTGAATGACTCCCAATAAGAGGATGGACAGGCACCCTCTCTTTGTTCTCTGTCTTTTCACAGGCAAAAATGGATTCCATATTTGAGCTCTGGTGCAAGCATGCCTGCTCAGTTGTGTCCAACTCTTTGCCACCCCATGGACCGTAAACCACCAGGTTCCTCTGTCCATAGCATTCTCCAGGCAAAAATACTGGGGTGGGTTGCCATGCCCTCCTCCAGGGGAATGGGATGCCATTTTCTCCTTCAGGGGATCTTCCCGACCCAGGGATGAACCTGCATCTCCTGCTTTGGCAGGCGGATTCTTTACCACTGAGCCACCTGGGCCTAGGCCAATTATCTGCATGTGGACACACACACTGGACTCCCTCCCTTTCCCTGCAAGAAGTCTTAAGAGACTAAAATCGACCTCACTTATCCCATCCATTCACATACCTATACAAGCCTAAGGAATTTGCTAGGTAGTAAGGCTGTAAGTTCCTCCTGAATGTTGTCAAAAATTGAATCTGACCATTCCCCAATGCATGAAGATAGAAACAAGCCAGAAATGCCACCGCCTTCATCAGGCCTTTTAATAACAAGTGATAATAACACCTTTTGAAGCTGTCATGTGCCCAAGCCATGAGTAAACTTCATAGGAAGGTGGCACCCAGAAGAAGATGCTGCCTGGATGGTGGCTTGTTATTATTAAAAGGAGGGAGGAATCTCAAAGCTAGCTCATTCCTTGCTGTGGGCTGAATAGATTCTCAGAGGCTGGAGTTGCATCAGACACGTTGGGGCCTGTAGGCACCCAGTCTGGGTGGAGTGGGAAGGCAGTGCAGCAAAGCTACTAGACCAACAGGTCATCCGAGCCAGCTTTCCTCCTACTTGCCACAAACACCTCTGGACACCAAGTTCTTTCATTCCAAATTCAAAGTAATGCTTCCTCTGCCTCCAGGTTTTTCTTCACCTGTCCAGTGACTGCAGCCTCAATCCCCACCTGTCATTCTGCCCTCTTCTATGCTCTACAGAGGCTGTTATCTCCTATTTTCCTGAACTCAGAAAATACCCTGGGTTTAGGGATTTTGCTTCTTTCTCTAAAGAGTTAGACCAAGTCCCTGTAGGGTTACCTCCTAGAATTGTTGTTCAGTTGCTCAGTTGTGTCTGACTCTGCAAGCCCATGGACTGAAGCATGCCAGGCTTTCCTGTTCTTCACTATTTCCCAAAGCTTGCTCAAACACATGTGCATTGAGTTGGTGATACTATCTATCACATCCTCTGTCGCCCTCTTCTCCTCCTGCCCTCAATCTTTCCTAGCATCAGAGTCTTTTCCAATGAGTCAGCTCTTCTTATCAGGTGGCCAAAGGACTGGAGCCTCAGCATCGATCCTTCCAATGAATATTCAGGGTTGATTTCCTTTAGGATTGACTGACTTCATCTCCTTGCTGTCCAAGGGACTCTCAAGAGTCTTCTCCAGCACCACAGTTCGAAATCATCAATTCTTCAGTGCTCAGCCTTCTTTATGGTCCAACTCTCACATCCATACATGACTACTGGAAGAAATATAAAGAGATCTTTGGCTCAGAAAAGGGTAAAAATGGTTTCTGGGCTCCACCATTTGCTTTATGATTTTAGGCAAATTACCCTTGTCCCTCAATTTCTTCACCTGTACCAGAAATGTTATTCAAGGATTTGTGAGACAAATGTATGGAAAGCACTTAGCTCAGCTCATGGCACACGGTCAGTACTCATCACTTTTCATCATCATCATTGGTGGTATTAAGAACTCTTGTCCTTGATCCTGATCCTGCAGTGGTAATAAAACACAGCAATCTGTTTCTCCCTCCTTTTCCTTGGCACATACTTTTTACCCCCTTATCCAGTCTCATAAAAACCAAAAAAATAACTATTACGATCTTGGGTCTCTCCTGGGAAACTGAGGGATGGAGAGGTATCATTTTTATGTGTATTGGGCGGGGTCCAGCTAGGATAGGCTGTACAGTCAGTGTTTCTGATCAGTGTTGGAGTGACTGAGAGGCTGAGGGAGGGGCAGCCTTAGGAGAGAAGAGTGAAAATCAGACACCTGTAGCTGAGAATTGGGGTATCTTGAGAGTAAAAAGGGTGCCAATCATCTTACAATATATACTTACATCAAATCACATCATATACCTGAAACTAATATATGACATATTTCTCAACTTATAAAAAGTGAAAAAAAAATACAATGAATATATATTGACCAAAAAAAAAAAGAATAGAAAGGAACTAATGAATGTATCAGGAATATACTTACTTGCGGACCAAATGAATGAGTGAGCCAGGTAGGGCTCTGAGAACTCTAAAGTGTAAGTGGCTTGCTTCAAAATACGAATTTAGAGAGGCGGGTGTGTGGGGAGAAGGGGAATCGTTATGGTGGGCTTCGGGGCTGAGGCTGTTAGGTCCTCAGGACATGTGGACCAGCTGAAGAAGTGGGATAAGGGTGAGAACAGGCAAGGGCTTCGGGACTGAAGATGAAGTTGAAAGGAGAGAGTGTTTTGGGGGTGGGGAGGAGCACCGAGGACCCGGAGTGGCCTAAAAGTTGGAGACTGGGCTGTGAGGGTGGGGAACCCTGGGCTGGTGAGGGCCAGTTGGCAGGGTTCTGTGGGCAGGTCCGGGAGGGGGTCTCCATGCTGCCCAAAGCCAAGGGGCCTGGGTTTCTGGGCTGAGAGCCGGGGTCTGAGCTTTGAGGGGTCTCGACTGTGTGGATCACAATAAACTGTGGAAAATTCTGAAAGAGATGGGAATACCAGACCACCTGACCTACCTCTTGAGAAACCTGTATGCAAATCAGGAAGAAATAGTTAGAACTGGACATGGAACAACAGACTGGTTCCAAATAGGAAAAGGAGTACGTCAAGGCTGTATATTGTCACCCTGCTTATTTAACGTATATGCAGAGTACATCATGAGAAACGCTGGGCTGGAAGAAGCACAAGCTAGAATCAAGATGGCCGGGAGAAATATCAATAACCTCAGATATGCAGATGACACCACCCTTATGGCAGAAAGTGAAGAGGAACTAAAGAGCCTCTTGATGAAAGTGAAAGAGGAGAGTGAAAAAGTTGGCTTAAAGCTCAACATTCAGAAAACTAAGGAAAAAAAAAGAAAAGAAAACTAAGATCATGGCATCTGGTCCCATCACTTCATGGGAAATAGATGGGGAAACAGTGGAAACAGTGTCAGACTTTATTTTTGGGGCCTCCAAAATCACTACAGATGGTGATTGCAGCCATGAAATTAAAAGACACCTACTCCTTGGAAGGAAAGTTATGACCAACCTAGATAGCATATTAAAAAGCAGAGACATTACTTTGCCAACAAAGGTCCATCTAGTCAAGGCTATGGTTTTTCCAGTGGTCATGTATGGATGTGAGAGTTGGAATGTGAAGAAAGCTGAGCGCTGAAGAATTGATGCTTTTGCACTGTGGTGTTGGAGAAGACTCTTGAGAGTCCCTTGGACTGCAAGGAGATCCAACCAGTCCATTCTGAAGGAGATCAGTCCTGGGTGTTCTTTGGAAGGAATGATGCTAAAGCTGAAACTCCAATGCTTTGGTCACCTCATGCGAAGAGCTGACTCATTGGAAAAGCCTCTGATGCTGGGAGGGATTGGGGGCAGGAGGAGAAGGGGACGACAGAGGATGAGATGGCTGGATGGCATCACCGACTCGATGGACATGAGTTTGGGTGAACTCCGGGAGTTTGTGATGGACAGGGAGGCCTGGCGTGCTGTGATTCATGGGGTCGCAAAGAGTCGGACACGACTGAGCGACTGAACTGAACTGAACTCAACTGGGGCTAAGGAAGGGGAGGCTACCGGTGGCCTCTGGCGGGCGGGGGAGGGGTCTCCAGGTCCCGGGGGTCCGATCGGAGGGTCCTCCCCCGGGCGGGAAGGGCCTCCAGGGTCTCTGAGGAGGGGCCAGGGCGCCTGGGTCTGGAGGCCAAGGGGGTCTCCCAGTCCCCGGTTTCCCCGGCGCGACGCGGCGCCGGCGTCCCAGCCCGACCATCGGCCTAGGCGCCGCCCCGCCTGACATCAGTTCCTGCCGCCGCCGCCGCGCACAGCCTCCTTCCCCGCCGGCCGCGCTCCGGAGCCGCCGGGCCGCGGCGGAGCGAGGGGCCGGGCGAGGCGAGGGCCGGGCGGCGGGCGCCGGGCCCCGCGGCCGGCACGACGGAGCCCCCGCACGGCCGGCGGCAGCGGTTGGCGACGGCCCCGGGGCCCCGGCGCGGGAAGCGGCGGCGGCGGGGCGGCGGCGGCAGCGGCGCCATGGAGCCGCGGGAGGTGAAGGACCGGATTCTGGAGAACATCTCGCTGTCGGTGAAGAAGGTGAGTGTGGCCTGCCCGCCCCGGCCCGGGCCCCAAGGCCAACCCGGCCCGCCCGGCTCGGGCCCTCGACCCCACCCAGCGCCCCCTTCTTTCCTCGGGTCCCTCGCCCGGGGTCCTTCCTGTCACCGGGGCTCAGGACACCGCCCTTCCCCTCCGCGACCCCGGGGACGAGAAGCCGCCGGGAGCCCCGGGACGATGGAGAAGAAGCCCGGGCGGCTCACGTGAGCGCCCCTGCCTCTGAGCTATTTTTACAGAACAAAGTTGAGGTCAGCGTCCTGGGAGCTTCCACATAGCCAGGCCCAGGGGCCCTGCGTCACTTAGAGGGGCTGCCACTCGCCAGGACCCCCTCCTCTGAGCGTAGTGGCAAAAAAGCTCTGGGAGGGCCCCACCTGCCGCGCATCTCTGGGCAGCATCGCTGCATCCTCCATCCGCCCTGTGCCTGCATCTAGGGGAGTCCGCAGTCAGGGTGACGGCCCATGACAAGCAGCTTCCAGCCTTCCCAGTTCGGGGTGACATTGCCTCTGGTCCTGGGAAGTTTCTTGAATAATCTTGCCCAAGGATGGCAATTTAGAAGAGGCTCACTTCGGAGCTTTGATTGAGAACTAAAGTACTTTGCATTTTGGACAGAGACCTATAGAACTTGGTGACACCGGTGTATGGTGCTCCCTGCAGGAGAGATCAATGTCCCAATTCCAAGTGGAGAAAAAAATATGACCTATTAAAGGCATATATTAATAACTATCTGTTTGAAGAAGTCAGCTCATCTGAGAAAGGGTCCCCATGCCAAAAGGTAGGATTCATGTTCACTTAAAACCAAACCAGAATTGACCATCATTTGAGGAATATTGTTGGAGTGTTTTCCTAATTTGACTTCCTAGTTCACCCTATAGTCTCAGAAACTGGGGTAGGTTGTGGGGGGGATGATGTGAGGGGTAAAAGAAGGCTCATCAGATTGATTACTTCCAAAATGAAGAGAATTCATTAAATGAACCATTATGTTTAAATAATCATGTTCCCCTCTATCCCCACTTAAATTCCTCAAAAGCAACATAGACCAGCAATTTTACCGTTCATAAAGATCGATGTGGCTTAAAAAGAAAAGGAGATTCAAAATGTGCTCTTACTATAATGTTCCTCTAAAAGTAAAACTAAAAGCAGCATTGTAGACATCTGACAAAAGTTTTAGTTTTCCTAACTTTGCTTATGCAGTAGGGCATTGTTTTTTGCTTACTCAAGGAGTGTAGGATGAGCAAATACTTTGTCTAAAAGCAATCCATCTTTGGCAATGAAGACAAAAGAAAACAATTGACCTTTCTAATCTAATCTGGGCTGATTGTGGCTTCAGGTAGGCACCTTTCTAGTCTAATCTGGGCTGATTGTAGCTTCAGGTAGGCCACACATTTTGATTTTCAATCTCTAATTTACGAATAAATGGGGAAAGTCCGGGTAGAAGGAGGTTGGACATGTGCATCAGCATGAATCTTTTGAGAGCAGGGATCTACTCTGTAAATCAGCCTGCCACTTACGAAAGAGTTGGGTGTGTTGGCCAAGATTCTTATCATTGTATGTGCTTGGACAAGCATGACAAGAAGGTATGTCACACACTAGAAACTGGAAACTTGTCCCCAGGTACATCACAACAGGAGGCATGGCGAGTGTCATGTTTAAGAACATGGATTCTGGAGTCTGGCGGCCTGGGTTCAATCCCGCCCTGCCGATGAATAACCATGTAACCTTAGGTAGGTTCCTTACCCTCTCTGTGCCTTGGTTTCTCATCTATAAAGCAGGGATAGAATCAGGGCTCTTGGGAGTATTTGTTGAGAGTCTGTGTGTAGAGTGTTTAGCCTGGTGCTTAACCCAGTCTTCAAAAGTTGTCTTAGTCTGTTTGGGCTGCTAAAGCAAACCACCGAAGACTGGGGGGCTTATAAAACAACATAAATTTATTTGTCATGATTCTGGAGGCTGGAAGCCTGAAAATACTGAGTCCCAGCATGATGAGGTTCTGGATTTCCCTGGTGGCTCAGACGGTAAAAAATCTGCCTGCAGTGCAGGAGACCTGGGTTCGATCCCTGAGGTTGGGAAGATCCCCTGGAGAAGGGAATGGCTACCCACTCCAGTATTCTTGCCTGGAGAATCCCATGGACAGAGGAGCCTGGCAGGAGGAGCCTTACAGTCCATGGGGGTGGCAAAGAGTCTTACATAACTGAGTGATTGATCAACAACCAAAAAATGGTGAGGGCTGTCTTTATGGCTGAAGACTGCTGACTTCTCCCTGTGCCCTCACATGATTTGGGGGGAGGGAGCTCTCCTTGGTCTCTTATAAGAGCTCTAATCCCATTCTTGAGGGCTCCACCTTCAGGACCTAATCACCTCCCAAAGGCCCCACCTCCTAACACCATCACATTGGTGGTTAGAATTTCAACATCTGAATTTGGGGAGGGGCGTACATTTGGGCAGGAGGAGAAGGGGGCGCAACAGAGGACAAGATAATTGAATAGCATCACTGACTCAATGGACATGAGTTTGAGCAAACTCCGGGAGATAGTGAAGGATGGGGAAGCCTGGTGTGCTGCAATCCCTAGCGTCACAGAGAGTCAGACACTACTAAAAAGCAAATACATTCAGTGTGTAGCATAAGTGGTCGCTTCTTCTGTTTGTTTGTGGTCAGGCAGTTCTTCACTTTTACAGGGTCTGAAGATGGCTGAAGGCCTAAGCACCTAAATATTGCTATGTATCATTTAGACTTGTTACCCATTTCCTTTGTATGTCGTGTTTCAGAAAACTATTTTGATTCTCACACATGAAGGGCATTTGGTTTTCTGAGTCAGAGTATCTGCTTCTAATAGGAATCAGTTCAGCTACAGTGGTAGGCTTTGAGGGCTCACAGTCTTGGGGTCAGATGTGACCTTGAACATCAGTCTCACCTTCATTTTTATATGTCACCATGAGAGTTGCTTTGCTTTTTCTTCCATGCTACCTCTGGTAAGATGGTCTGACCCGTCCTTTTTAAGGATGTTTCATGAATAAAATGAGGTGTGGGTTTCTGCAAAAAAAAAAAAAAAAATCCACATGTGTAAGCTATATTTACACAGGATATTTGAGAACTTTTTATTGAAATAGAATATACCTATACTTCTAAACATACAGTTGAATGGGTTCTCACAAAGTGAGCACATCCATGTATCCAGCACCTACGGCAAGAAACAACCATAGCCATCACCCCAGAAATGATGCCCCCAAGCACCACTCTCCCTAAGCAGCATTGTTGTTCAGTCACTCAGTCGTTTCCAACTCTTTGAAATGCCATGGACTGCAGTACACCAAGCTTCCCTATCCTTCACTATCTTCCAGAGTTTTCTCAAACTCATGGCCGTTGAGTTGGTGATGCCATCTAACCATCTCATCCTCTGTTGCCCCCTTCTCCTCCTGCCCCCAATCTTTCCCAGTATCAGAGTCTTTTCCAGCGAGTCAGCTCTTCGTATGAGGTGGCCAAGTTATTGGAGCTTCAGCATCAGTCTTTCCAATGAATATTCAGGGTTGATTTCCTTTAGGATTGACTGGTTTGATCTCCTTGCTGTCCAAGGGACTCTCAAGAGCCTTGTTGAGTTCAACTGTTCTCACATCTAGATTTTGTGATGCTGAACATGCCCTGTAACACGAGAGATGCAGTAGCTGATATGAAGGCAGGATTTGTGGGGGTAGGAGAGAACTGGAGAATTTAATAGTTGGCACAGGTAAATGACAATGATAACAATGAAAGGCACGTTCCTTATGAAACGTCTCAGGTGCAGATGATAAAGCTTGTGGTTGCCAATTTGTTAACAGCTAAAGAGAGACGTCCAAGTCAAAGGCAGTGTTAGCATTTTGAACTGGCGTGTGGTCTATTAAGTAGCATCTTCTCCAGGGGAGGGGAGGCTGTGGTTTTCATGAGAGTTTTGTTTTGTTTCTGAGGAGCATGTCTGTTGCATATGCTTGCAGTCTGAGCAAAGGTTCTGTGCTGTCGAAGGCAGTTTTTACCCTCCAACAGTTAATATATTGATTGGAGGAAGAATTTTAACCAGGTGAAGAATTAATCACCAGGAGAAGAAGCTTCAGAGAAGGCGAGCTTGTACAGAGTCTTGACAAATCAGTAGAATTCAGAGACAGAGAAGAAGTGAGCATTTAAGATAGAAAATAGTGGGCATTTAACGTCCCCAAGGATGAGATGGTTGGATGTCATCATCAACTCAATAAGCAAACTCCAGGAGATAGTGAAGGACAGGGAAGCCTGGTGTGCTGCCCTTCATGGGGTTGCAAAGAGTTGGACACAACTGAGCGACTGAACAAAAACGACAAAGTATCCCAAGGCAGCAGGGACGTCCTGGTGGTCTTCTGAGGACAATGAGGAGACATACCAGTCTCAAGAGTGCTGAGAGTTCCCTTCACTATGGCTGGAAAGTGCTTTCCGTGGAAGCTGTCCAGCATGGTGGCTCCAAGCGCAAGTTTCAGAGCACACAGACCTCGCTTGGGGTTTGAATTAGATTTGTCACTGACTCTGTTGACCCTGGCAAATTACTGGACCTCATTTAGCCTCAGCAATCAGAACCTACTCACAGTTCTAATGAGAATTAAATTGCAGGAGACGATACACTCAGACCAAAATATCTTAGAGCACAGTATCTTGCACATAACAAGGCCTGACTAAGATATTAGCTACCGCTAGCACTGGCAAGTGTCTGTGTGAACCCTGCCGTTTTTTCTCTGGGGTAGTTTTCTAAGTCTTACACTACACTTCTGTTTCTTCACACTCACGGTTTGTCAGACTTTTTCCTCTAAGGCCAGATGGTGAATATTTTCAGCCCATGTGGTCTTTGTCGAAACTCTTCAGTTCAACTCAAAAGCAGCCACAGACAATCCATACATGTATGGGTGTGGCTGTGTTCCCCTAAGCCTTTTTTGCATATACAGGTTGCAGGCTGGAATTGGCGCAGAGCTACTATCTGTGCACAGAAATATCCTCCCTAGGGTAGGCTGGGGATCATGTTCAGAGAAATTGGTGTGATGGCTGGTTCCATATAGTTAATGAAATCTGTATTGTCTCTGGATTTTTGCACCATGCCAGGTTTGTGGAACCAATGCAGTCACTCCCGTAAATACTACGGGATGTCCATGTAATCCTGACTTTCAAAAACTTTTGCTGATCGCCTTCTGTCCTAAGTGCCCTCAGCCCTAAAAGGGTAGAAGCGAGCACAGCAGACAAGATCTGTGGAGTGGATATTCCAGTAGGAGGGGAGAGTGATACATTAGCAGACAAAGCAATTCAAGGGCTTTCCCGGTGGCTCAGCTGGTAAAGAATCTGCCTGCCAATGCAGGAGATGGAAGCAATGTAGTTTTGATCCCTGGGTCGGGAAGATGCCCTGGAGAAGGAAATGGCAACCCACTCCAGTATTTTTGCCTGGGGAAATCTCATGGACAGAGGTGCCTGGCAGGCTACAGTCTGTGGGGCTGCAAAGAGTCGGACCCAACATAGTGTGCATACACACAAACCAATACAAAGACCTTCTGGTTGTGATGTGGCTTGAAGGCCAGGCAGGATAAGGTGGTGAGCAGGAGGGATCTGCTGGAGGGAATGGGAGGGTTGGGGGGCAGTCAGGGAAGACTTGCCTCAAGAGGTAACATGACTTACGGGAGGGACACTGACTGGGATGGTTGAGTGAGACCTTAGCTTAGGAAAACGAGTAGTTGTGTTTTAAAAAACACACAAATACCTCAGAAGTGTATAAAATAAAAAGTAAGTGGCCCCAGTTCTCTACCTCCTCAGCTTCAATTTGGATCGCCTTAAACAGGGTGAATAAATGAATTTTAATGAAGTAACCCCTCTTTGAGAGAATGTTCCCAGGCTGGGACACCCTTCTCCTGCAGAGGACGGGCCAAGTCCCCACCGCCCTCACTCTGGGTGGATTGCCCCTCTGGGGTGGGCTCTGAATGGCCTTCTATTTCTGGCCAGACACACACCCTGTGCAGAGCAGGGGTCTCCCAGTTGGGGTCTGCAGATACTGGTCTTAGAGCTACAGCTGTTCAACCTCGCCTGGCCATGCAGCTGGCTCCGGTGGTGAGGCTTGTGTCATTCCTGTTTTCCACTCCTCCAGAGAGGTTAGATCTGCTTATACATTAAAAATGAGCTTGAGCATGTCATTCCCAGAGTGGGCCTGGTAGTTAGATCTATATGGGGATTACACTGACCATTCGGTTTCAATCAATAGTTTTGTTCTCTTGGCTTCATGGAAAAACCCTTAAGAGTTTGAAAATCTTAAGCATTCTGAAAACCCCTAATGACCTGAGTCACCCTGGCAAAGAGCTTAATAAAATAATAAATATCCACACACACATTTTATAAACAGAAATGCTAAGGGCTCCCCGTCCCCTGTCCGAGTCCTGAGGTCACTGGTAGCTGTCTCTCTGTTCCTGTCCTCTCTCACAGCACAGAGGCTCCCTGAAGAGGGTGGGAGGGGCCCAAGGGCCCACAAGCAGGAACCACTTAAGTGTACCCCTGACCCCCCGAGTGACCCCACCCAGGCCCAGCATGAGACGCCAGTGAGAAGTGGTCACTGCTCTTTCTTAGCCCTGCCTGTTCACTTCACCATGGCTCTCCTTTTATAAGACGTTAGGGCTCTGTTTGAAGCCTGGTAACATTGTGGTCCTTGCCGCCCCGTCACAGGCCACCCCAGGCCCTCTCTTTCTCCGTGCCTTGGCTCTAGCATTGGGCTTGTCCAAATTGAATGGCCCTGTGTGATGACTGGAGGCCACCCAGAAACAGGTCTCCATCTGGCAGCAGCAGCCCCCTTTAGTCAGGGCAGCCCCCAGCCATCTGTAGTCACAGTGGACACTCCGAGTGTCGGATGGAGCAGTGGCCATTTCTGTGGGTCCCCCTCAAACTCATCTAGCTAGAGCCCATTGTGGAAAGAAATTCCCAGCAAAACTGGAAGCCTGCTGCTGGCTGAGGGAAATGTCAGGCCTAAAAACTAAGATTGAGTTAGGGTAGAATGGGCAAGACGTTTCAATGTGGAAAGAAAGGATCTGATATTCGGGGTGTGAGCATTGTGGGAAGAGAAAGTTGGCATTTGTAGGTGCCCGGGGGCTCTTGGGTGAGTCATTCTCACCGTTCAGGTCTTCACTGCTCATCTCTGGCGTCACGATTTGCCACCATGGCAAGGAGAGTGTGGTGCCCCTGAGGCTGGGGGTGCCCTTATGTCCTAGGGGAGCAAACAGGGCTTTTCCTCCATAGATAAAAAGCTCTTCTGGGCGACCTCAATGCTGATGGAGCTGGGACCCCACAGTGCAAGGTTGGAGTGGGCGACCTTGGGCCCAGAGCTCTCTTCCCTGGGGTCTGACCTAAGGTGACCATCCCTTTCCAGCCCTGTCCTCCTCCTCACCGTGGCTTGTTTGTGGTGTGAATGTCCTAGAACTTCAGTTTGAAGCAGGAGAATAAGGACAGTTTCTGGGAGCGTCCATTTGGCTGGAGCTGAGAGGTCAGGTCATTGTTACAACCACCCAGGGTCATTGTTACCAGCAGGTCATTGTTACCAGCAGGTCACTGTTACAGGTCATACCACAGGTCACTGTTACAACCACCCAGGGTCCCGAGAGCTTCTCTGCCTTTTCAGCAAAGCAGCTGGCCCTGCACCACAGACATTCTTCCATCTTAGGTATTTGTAGTTTATCTTTTTTTCCTTTTGCTTCTAAGTATTCACAAACATTATAGAAATGTAGAAGGAAGAAAGTATTCCTTTCCTAAAGACTACCCTCCTCCTTGGGTGTCTGTACTTGAGAGCTGGAAGTAGAAGATTCTAAAAAATCCAATAATATGTAAGAACAAGGGAAGAACTAATGTAGACTTGGAATCTGCATGTAATTTTTGAAAGTAGTCAACCTCTGTTCACACTTCTACCCTTTGGTGTGTGTGTGTGTATCTTTTAATATAAAAATTGATTATATATTTATACTTATACTCTAATAAATCACTGTAAGTTCTTTGTTTTGGGGGGGTTGCAGACTGCTGACCTGAAGGGGAGTGAGCAGAGCAGAGGAATTGTTACACTTAATGCATTCAGTCCCCTGGATGTCCTTTAATAACCATTATGGGTTTGTAATCCATGGAGTTCTCAACACACTTCCTAACCCTATAGTTACACTTTAAGCCCCTAAAGTCTCTGACTGTTGGATTTGCCTGGTGGTCCAGTGGTTAAACATCCACCTGCCGGTGTGGGGGACATGAGTTTGATCCCTGGTCTGGGAAGATTCCACATGCTGCAGGGCAACTAAGCCCATGAGCCACAACTGCTGAGCCCAAGTGCTGCACCTGCTGAAGCCCCAGCACCCTAGAGCAGGAGACTCTGCAACAGTGAGAAGCCCGTGTACCACAAGTGCAGAATAGCCCCTGCTGGCCACAACTAGAGAAAGCCTACACGCAGCAGTGAAGACCCAGCACAGCCATAAATAAATAACTAAATTATTCTTTAAATGATAATAAAGTCTCTGACTGTATCACACAGACCTTGGGAGGAGGCAGGAGTGTCCTCCCAACTTAAGTCGTGGTTTAGATGGTGACTTGATGGCCATTTTCCTCAGCAACAATCTGGCTGTCTGGGTGGGGGAAGTACTGCTGAGGTCACGTTGCAGGTACAGCAGGGGAAACGGGAAGTGAAAGATGAACCCAGAGCCAGCGAAGGCTCCCAGGCTTTGAAAAACTCCTTCCTCCTCCCACCGGTGCCACACACAACCCTGAATGTGAGCACTCGGAAAACAGCAGGGTCTCCCCCAGCTTCTGCCTCCAGCGCAGCAGCACATGGATGGTGGAGAGTCCTGCATGCCCTGTGTCCTTTCAGGCCCCTGCTTGGCTTCCAGGTCTCTGGTGTTTGCCCAGGGACCTCTTGTGAGGGCCTCTTGCATCTTCCTCTCCACTCTAAAGAGGGGCCTTGGGCCCTCCATCGGGGTCAACCCTGTGCTGAGTTCAGAGGCAGAACACGCAGGGTACCCAGGGACACTGGGACACTCCCTTGCCAGCACAGAGGAGCATTTAACTGCTTCTGGAAACATATTCTGTCAAATTACCCAAGAGATCTGTGCCCAACTAGGCCAGTTCCCAACTGCTGTCATTGTTCCAACACTCCAGTTCAGTTCAGTCACTCTGCCGTGTCCTACTCTCTGCAACCCCACGGACTGCAGCACACCAGGCTTCCCTGTCCATTGCCAACTCCTGGAGCTTCCTCAAACTCATGTCCATCGAGTCAGAGATGCCATCCAACCATCTCATCCTCTGTCATCCCCTTCTCCTCCTGCCTTCAATCTTTCCCAGCATCAGAGTCTTTTCCAATGAGTCAAGTCTTTGCATCAGGTGGCCAAAGTATTGGAGCTTCAGCTTAAGCATTAGTCCTTCCAATGCATATTTAGGATGGATTTCCTTAAGGATGGACTGGTTTGATCTCCTTGCTGTCCAAGGGACTCTCAAGAGTCTTCTCCAACACCACAGTTCAAAAGCATTAATTCTTTGGCGCTCAGTTTTAACATCCTGAAAGTGAAAGTCGCTCAGTCAAGTCCGACTCTTTGCCACCCTGTGGACTATACAGTCCATGGAATTCTCCAGGCCAGAATACTAGAGTGGGTAGCCATTCCCTTCTCCAGGGGATCTTCCCAACCCAGGGATTGAACCCACGTCTCCTGCATTGCAGGTGGATTCTTTACCATCTGAGCTACCAGGGAAGCCCTTAACACCCCAGAGAAAGTACAAAAAATGAAATCCATGGATAATTCAAATACCTGTTTTTTTATTTTTTTGGCCATGCTGTGTGGCTTGTGGGATCCTAGTTCCCCAACCAGAGATCAAACGCAGGCCCCCTGCAGTGGGGGCAGAGTCCCAACTACTGGATCACCAGGGAATTCCCAAGTACCTGCTTTTTTTTTTTTTAATAATTTTATTCATTATTTCTTTTTGGCTGTACTGGGTCTTCACTGCTGCACAGGCTTTTCCCTCATTGCAGTGCGTGGGCTTCTCTCGTGGAGCGCAGGCTCCGGCGAGCGGGCTATAGTAGCTATGTCGCACGGGCTTTGTTGTTCTGCAGCATGTGGGATCTTCCTAGATCAGGGGTCAAACGTGTGTGGCAGGCAGATTCTTTACCACTGGACCACCAAGGAAGCTCCCCAGCTACCTGCTTTTCTCAGCTTTTTCCCTGCATGTCTTTGAATAGAGCTGCCAGTAAAGCAGAGAGCCTGCCAACTCTGGCAGAGGGGCTAATAAGCAGTGATTTGGGAGGTGGGAAAGAAAGCTGTATAATTAGGTATATTTAGTGGTAAATGAATGGTTAAGAAGCATTGATTTCACCCAACTTGCTTCAGGAACAATGCAGGCCCATGGTAAACAAACAACATACCCTTTATGTAGCCCTACAAGTAGGGGGTGCCAGTCAGTCCTATGATGCCACCAGCCTGGGCACAAGCCTTTCCCGGGAAGGGCCGTTGGCTACAGGACTGGGTTTTTCATGCCCACTGAGAAACCAGGCCAGTCATTTCTGAATCGCAGGCTTTCTGATTGGTTCTTCTGCGGGGATGATGTCTAGGTTAACAGTCTATTATAATTGATTGTCATTTGGAAATGAGCTGTTTTCAGGCTAAGGTAGGGTGGGATCTCAGGTGAGGGATTAAATGAGGACAGTGAGTTAGAATCATTGTGGTTGCCCGGGATTGGTGGGGCAGTGGGCACCAGTGGGCCTTGGCCTCTGTTGATATTATTCTCATGTTGTCTAGGAAGGAAGCAGCTGGGACATTCCCGACATTGTCCCCCAGCTCCCAGCTCCCATTCCACAGAGCCCTGGGAGTGGCCCAGCGCCTCCTGCTCTGCCCTCCTCAGTAAGACACTGGGATGAGCACTTTCCAGATGGTGGCAGCAGGTGTCCCTGACCTTTGCTTTATCCCTGAGGGAATGGGAGCAGAAGGGGCTCCAGTAATAGCTCCCTCTGTGATGTCCAAGCACACCCGACCAGCACGCTGCAGTGAAGCAGGAGGACCGCTAGGCAAAGCCAGGAGGTCAGGGCCTGTCCTTACCTCTCGACCCCAGCCTCCCTGCCCGGGAGATGAGGGTTCTGGCTAAGTGGTCATTTCTCTGATTTTCAGCTCATTCAGTAAAGTCCCATCACTGAGACCCTCTTCCTCGCTCACTGTAACTACCCCCGCACCCCGCTGAATGAGAGGCTCCAGGAGAGGAAGATGCCATGAGGCCCCCTGCCTCCAAGAGGTCCCTGGGCAAACACCAGAGACCTGGAAGTCAGCCAGCAGCCTGAAAGAACACACAGCAGGCACAATTCTGCTCCATCCTGGTACCGCTGCCATGGGAGCGGGAGCTGGTACCCTGCCGTGGGGCCACCGCGTCCCGCTGCCGTGGGAGTGGGAGCTGGTACCCTGCCGTGGGGCCACCGCGTCCCGCTGCGATAGGACAGCCACGTGTTTTCTAGGTCTCTTCCGCCCTTAGATTCCAAACTTCTTCATCCTGGCCCGCACCCAGGCTTGCCTTTAATTCCAGTGGAGCGTCTTTCCAGAAATGCTGTTGGCAGTAGCCTCTCATTCCTTGGATCATGTAAAGCAGGCATTATTGTTCTTAAGAAGCTTTGCTGAGACTTAGAAGACTCTAGCCTGCCTGCCTTATTTATTTATTTCTATTTATTTTTGAGAAGGTGGTGATAAGCCCTGGCCGTCTCTTCAGATCCATGAGAGGCAGTATCTGAAGCCAGAGCAAACTGCTGGTGCAGAATCAGGGTGGGCAGCCACCCCAACACTTCTCCTGCCATCTCTGCCAAGGACGAGCCCTCCTTGGGTCCCTCTCCCTGGGCATGTCCAGGCATCAAGATATGGGGCCATTCTGACCCCAAAGGTAATAGATGGTATCATACGTCCTGATGTCTGCCTGTCCTTGGAGTGTCTGCCTCGGAAAGAAGAGCAAGTGTTCCTAAGGACCACAGGCATGGTTTGACCCAGCAGGAGACCCTCGGTGGCTAGAATCCCAAAGGCAAGTCAGGCAGAAGCCTCTCACTCCCCACAGGCCTCGTCCATCGCCCTCAGCGCACCCACAACCCTTGAGAGGCAGCCCCAGAGATGAAGTGTCCCAGGAGGCCCTGTAGCTCATGGTGGCTCTGAGCCTGGGTTGAGCTTGTGTGACCAGGACCACCATCGGCTTAATAGGTAAAAGGTGCTCTGAGGTCAGGTGGCCCACCCTCCCTTCAGTTGGGTTCTCTTCTGCTTTTGGATTTCTACTTCCTAGACCTGGACTGAGGACGCTGCTCTAAACACTCTCGTCTAAATACATCTGGTCTCCATGGAGCCACTAGGGTGGCTACTGTTACCTGGCGACCTCCTCCCTGGCAGCAGGAGGGACTCCTGTGTTTGAGGTCTGTGTGTGCTGAGCGAGGATGGAGCCCCAAAGTGGTTGGGCGGTTCACGTGAGCATGTCGTCAGCCCTGGGTCTCTCCAGCCTCGCAGACTCTCCTGGCTTTATTGGGGCAGGGGTTTTATCCTGCTCTGAAATATAGGAATGGGATGCCCCCATGCCGCCCTACCCCCTCCACCCTGTACAGCCTGTGAGTAGCCAGCCGAGCAAAATTCCAGATTCCCTGTCTGTTTGCTGGGCTGCATCACAGCCTCTTTGGTCTTGACTGACCAGGGAGAAAGATGGGAGGACACCTGTAACCGGCTCATTTTCTTCTGGCTGTTTTTAACCTGTCAGAGCTGCCCTTAAGTTAGCTATCAGGGACCAATTCTGGAAGGATTTCTTGATACCAACCATAAAACTAAAAATCATTTCATGGCTACGCATCTATGAGAGAGGCAAGGCCGAGAGGGCCTGGCTCTTTCAGCTCGGAGCAGAGAGTGGGACTGACCCTAATTAAAATGCTCTGAGTCAGGCATTTCTTGGCTTGCAGGAGTGCACCACCCCCACGTCCCCTTGGCCACGTCTCGTGATTGCCCGTCGTCGTCCCAGAGTGCTCCGCAGGGAGCGCCGGCCTCCCAGCCGTGAGGGTCTGGGGTGGGCTAAGCCTGACTCTTCATGGCCTGGGTGCCTGAGCACACCAGGAGGACCCAGAGCAGCCTAGCCAGTCTGGGTGTGGTCTGGGAGCAGGAGTTGGAGATGAGGCCTAAGTTCAAGGACTCTCAAGAAACCATGGCTTTAAAAACAAAAGTTACTTTTAAATCTTACTGTTTCTCTCTTCATTCTCAGGGGACCTTGCTTATTTTTATAAATTTTCTTCTCATGAGAATTTTTTCCTCCCCCCACTATCAAGCTCACCAGCCCACCTGGGCTCCCATCTGTGGCCACCCCTCCCCTGGGCTGTGGATCCCACCCCGTCTTTCCTGTTCAAGGACTTGGCTCCTTTACTCCACCCCCATTTTCTGGCCATCCTGTTGGCAAAGCTGGTCAACAAAGTTTTCTGTATTGCTGTCTCCTCTTTTTGCTTCCTTCTTCTTCCTCTTCTTTTCTCTCTTCAGTTTTTCCTCCATGTCATCATACATCCTGTTTTCAAGGTCCAATTGCCCCATCGATGTCAATTTACAAATACCTCATTTGCTTGAAGCAGGATCCAAAAAAGCTCTGACTCTCCCTGGCGGACCCCTCCCAGGCTTTTGTCTCTACCTCTTCACCCCTGTTGCTTTTCAGCAAGGTTCGCGCCCCTCCCTTTATGTGGGAACATGACCTGATGGACTGATCACTCCCTCCCTTTGCAAACTCTTCACTTGGCTTCTGGAGTACACAGTGTCCAGACTAACCCCCTGCCTCGCTGGCTGTGCCTTCGCAGTCTAAAGCAGTGATCCTCCACCTTGGCTGGATGTTAGGATTGTCTGCTGCTGCTAAGTCACTTCAGTCGTGTCCGACTCTGTGTGACCCCATAGACAGCAGCCCACCAGGCTCCGCCGTCCCTGGGATTCTCCAGGCAAGAACACTGGAGTGGGTCGCCATTTCCTTCTCCAGTGCATGAAAGTGAAGTCGCTCAGTCGTGTCCGACTCTTAGGGACCCCATGGACTGAAGCCCACCAGGCTCCTCTGCCCATGGGATTTTCCAGGCAAAAGTAGTGGAGTGGGGTGCCATTGCCTTCTCTGTAGGATTGTCTGGGGAGTATTAAAAAGAATTGCTGGCTCCTGGGCCCCGCCCTCAGAGTTTCTGCTCTGGTTGATCTGGGTGGGGGGCGCCTTTGCCTTGTTCTTTTCCTCCAGTTCCCCACGTAAACCTGTTGTGCAGACTGGGGGAGGGCCCGTGGTCCGACATTGGAGCACCCTGGCTCCATGCTCAGATGCTCCTCTTTCTTCATTCCCAAGATGATCTCATCCAATTCCACAGCTTTAAATACCATCCAAAGACTGACAGCAAGCAATGACCTCTTTCTGAACTCCAGACTCACTTATACAACTGTCTCCTTGACATCTCGCTTAGATACCTGATAGGTATCTTTTTAATTAATTAATTTTCATTTTTGGTTGTGCTGGGCCTTCATTGCTGCATGCGAGTTTCTCCAGTTGGGGCGAGCGAGGACTACTCTCTAGTTACAATGTGCAGGCTTCCTGCTGCGGTGGCTTCTGTTATTGCAGAGCACAGGCTCTGGGGTGTGCAGGCTTCAGTAGCTGCGGCTTGCAGGCTCTAGAATACAGGCTCAGTAGTTGTGAGTAGTTGCACAGACTCAGTTACTCCTCAGCATGTGGGATCTTGCTGGAGCAGGGGTCAAACCTGTGTTCCCTGCATTGCAAGGCAGATTCTTAATACTGGAACACCAGAGAATACCACCACCCCCCCAGCCCCCGCCCAACACATGGATATTTGGAACTTATTGTGGCCAATGTAGAGCTCTACCTGATCTGGAAATGGCACTGCCATTGAGTCACTCAGACCAAAAACCTTAGCATCCTTGGCATCGTTTTTTCTCCCCTACCCTACATCTAATCTATCAGTAAGTCCCCAGGGCACCACCTGCAGAATAGATGTTAAATCCAACCCTTTATCACGTCCACCACTACAGCCAGCTCCCAGCTTATCCATCCACACTGGGATAGCCTCTCAGCCAGTCTGTCTGCCTCCACCGTGGCCGTCCAGTTTATATAGACACCATATAGATGCTAGAGCAGCTTTGTATATTGAATTATAACATTTCCCTGTTTTCAATAATTTCCCATCAAACTAGGAATGAAATGCAGATTCTTTTACAATGGCCCGTATGGCTGCACGTGCTGTGGCCCTTGGCTGTTCTCTAATCTCATTATCACTCACATCGTTGCCATACCAGTTTCTTTAGTGTTGCCCCTGCCTCAGGACCTTTGCACCTGTTGTTCTTCTAACGAGAGTACTCTTCCCCCAGTTACCACTGTTGTCATGTCCTCAGTGAGACCCCATATTTATAGCAGACTCCTAACCCCTGCTTTGTTTCTTATGGCATTATTAATCCTTGGCATTACATTATATATTTGCATATGATTTACATCATACAAGGACAAGGACTTCTGTGGAAGAATAGCATTTGATGGAAATTACCCGGAGGTCCAGTGGTTAAGACTCCAAACTCTCACCACTGAGGGCCCAGGTTCAACCCCTGGTCAGGGAACTAAGATCCCACAAGCCACATGACACAGCCAAAAGAAGAATAGCATCGGTATATACATGGCAGGTGCTCAGTAAACCTTTGTTGAAACATTTGAATCTTCAAGGCTCAAGCCTCCCCTTCTGGCCACTGCTAAACTGAGCATTGGGCAAGAGGCACTCCTGACCCAGCCTGTGACAGGTGTGCATTCCTTGTCACCTCTGCTTGAGGCTCTAGACCAGAGGTCGGGACACTTTTTCTGTAAAGGGCCAAATAGTAAATATTTTAGTTTCTGTGGGCCATACAGCCTCTGTCGCATCCACTTAGTTGGGCCCTCATAGCGCCAAAGCAGCTGTAGATAATGCAAAACCAGTGGGTGTGGCCATTTTAATAAAACTTTATTTGCAAAAATAGGCAGACTCGCTGGCCATAGCTTGTTGACCCCTGCTCTAGACTCCTACTGATTCTGAAATTTTTGGCCTTTTCCCCAAATTTTCATGGGCATAAAAGAAGTACTCGACAATCTGATGGGTGGGATGAATTTTTTCCCAGAAGTGGGGAAGGCTCCTCCTGGAGCAGCTCTGGCTTGTTTAACCAGACCATCCACGTCCTCACTACTGGGAAGATGCCCATGTGGAGAAAAAGGACGTGGAGCAAAAGGACGGCGAGAGTATGTGGGCTTTCTTCTTAAAGGAGCCACAGCAGCCTTTTCCTCCTCCATCCATCTTCCAAAAAGCAGAGCTTCAGAAGATATGGCACTCGTGTGCACCATGGGCTTTTTACTGCTTGTGACTTAAAGAAGAGGGGACTGCATTTTGCTTTCTCGGGTTCTCCTACAACATACTAGAACAGCATATAATGTTTTATATGCACCATTCACTTGGGGATCTTGAAGCTAGGCTGGATGAAAAGACTTGGATTTAAAATCTGCCTCTGCCACTGACTAGCTCTGTGACCTACTTTATAGGGTTGCTGTGACGGTAAAGTTAAGTAGTGTTTGTAAAGTATGTCATCATAGCTGCTAACATTTATTAAGTGCTTTCAAGGCATTGTGCACTTTGATAAATACAATTAAGGTATTATCTGAACCGTCACACAACCTATGTTTTTGTAGATCAGGAAACTGAGTTTAGGGACTTCCCTGGCAATCCAGTGGTTAAGACCCTTTGCTCCCAGTGCAGGGGGCATGGATTCCATCCCTGGTCAGGAAATTAAGATTCCATATGCCACACGACACAGCTGAGAGAAAAGCAAACAGTTTAGAGAGGTTAAGTCCCTTGCCCAAGGTCGCACAATGAATGTGCAGCAGAGCCCACATTTAAATCCAGGTTGTCTGCCACCTTCATGGTGCACGTAACAAGCCTTCCATAAACGGTGGCTCTAGGGACTTCCCTGGTGCTCCAGTGGTTGAGAATCCACCTTGCAACGTGGGGGGCGTGGGTTTGATCCCTGTTTGGGGAACTAAGATCCCACATGCCACAGAGCAACTAAGCCTGTGCACTGCAACTATTGATCTCGCATGCCACAACTAGAGTCTGTGTGCCACACAGATGCAAAGACCCCGTGTGCCACAACTGAGACCCGATGCAGCAAATAAGTAATTTTTTTTTTTTTAATGATGGCTCTAGTTACAGCCAGTGGTAGCTGCTCCAACAGGTTTTGTGTCTAACTAAGGAGTAATTTTAAATACGATTCGGCAGTCGTGCATCCGGGCAGCGCTGTGTTCATTAGCCCCATTTCACTCATTCTCTTGCTCAGGGGCCCTCAAATGAGGCTTCAATATTTGCTCTCCTCCCACTTTCAGAGCCTGTGACCTTCCTGGTACCATGAGTAGCTCCTGGCAGCTGCCGCTCTGTGGCCAGGGCAGGGGTGGGGGGGGGGAGACCTTGGTTGTTCACCTTGATGTCGCACTTTCTGAACAGCTTCCAAAGTATGAGCTCAAGCTGTTGACGAGTTCCTAAAATTCTTTCGTCACTGACTCAGAGACATCCCCAGCCTCCTTCCTGTTCCCTCTCAAGAACTGTGCTGGGTTGTCGCATTGATTGAAGATCTCCTTGTCCCCTGAGATGATGGAAATGCTTTGTCAACCTGCTGTAGAAGAGTGGTGAAAGGCTAGGCTTGGAGCCACCTGCTAGTGAGCTATGAATACTAGTTCTTGAGAACAGAGAGCGTTACTGAGTCTTCTTTGACCCTGAACTGATGTTTGGCTAAGTGCTGTGCCATCGGTGTAACTAAGAATATGGACTATTCCTTCCATTTATTTATTTATTTGGAGTATAATTAACTTACTATATTTGTTTCAGGTGTGCAACATGGTGATTCAGTACTTTGATTCACTATAAAATGATCACCACATTGTCACCATACAAAACTATTATAATATTGACTCTGTCCCCTTCCCGTGAATTATTTTATAACCGAGAGTTTGTAACTCTTGATCCCTGTCACCTGTTTTGCCCACCCATTGCCCCCGCCCCCCGCCCCAGGAATCACCGGTTTGTTCTCTGTAGCCATAAGTCTCTGTTTCCTTATGTTTGTTCATTTTGTTTTGTGGCTGAGTAATATTCCATTGCATATATACCACTTCTTTATCCGTCCATCTGTTGATGGACACTGAGGCTGCTTCTGTCCTGGCGACTGTAAACAATGCTGCATGAACTATCACCGTGGTTTCATTATTCTTAATAATCTTGGCTAATGCTTACTGAGCATTTTTTGCTTATCAAGGTCCATGCTAAGCCTTTTCATGCTTTATATCATTTGGTCCCCTAAACCAATAGACCTTTCTGCAATAAGGAATGTTCTACATCTGCACTGTCCAATACAGTAGTCACTAGCCACGTGTGGTTACTGAGCATTTGAAATGGGGCTAGTGCAACTAAAGAACTGCATTTTTACTTTTGTTTGATTTTAAATTTAATTAAACTCAAAGAGTCACATGTAGTTCGTGGCTACTGTATTGGACAGCTTAGCTCTAAACAATGTTCTTAACCTCTTTTACAGATGAGAAAAAGTGAGGGTTAGAGGGTTAAGTAATTTGCCAGAGATACTTAACTTTATAGTAGCAGAGCCAGTCTTCGGACCCGTGTTTCCTCTCCAGAGCCCTGGCTCATCACCACCACACTATACACTCTTTCTATTATACCTTTTGCAGAAGTTCTTCCCTGGTTGCAGACTTTTCCCTAACTCTTCCTACCATGTATACGTATGCAACACCCCCTTGAAATGTACAAGACCTATCCAAAGCAAGTTGGAAAACTGAACCAAAGGATATAAAAGAAGACCTGTGTAAATGAAAAAAAAAAAAAAAAATTTCCAGGGACTTCCCTGGTGGTCCAGTGGCTAAGACACCACACTTCCAATGCAGGGGACCCTGTTTGATCCCTGGTCAGGGAACTAGACCTCGCATGCCATTACCAAAAGAGTTCCCGTGCTACAGCTAAGGATCCTGATACAACTAAGTTGATCCATGATACAACTAAGACCTGGCACAGCCAAATCAGTTAAAATAAATTTTTTAAAAAAATCTCATGTTCCTAGTGGGAAGACTTGGTATTGCAAAAATACCATTTTTTCCCCCAAATAATCTCTGGACTGAGTATAATTTGCTTCCAAATCCAGAAAGTAATTATAGGGAAATGTTATTCTAAAAAAATATGCCAGGAGAGTCAAAACACTTTTGAAAAAGGATGGTTGCGGATGGAGTGGCCTCATTCTGTCCATAGCAAGATGTCTAGAAAAATGTTTTATTAAATCACAAATCGGTAAGGGACTACCAGTAAATGTGGAAAATGGGCTATCCATCCAGAAATTAATAAAGCTGAATCCTTACCTCATCCCATACATAAAAATCTAAACATTAAAAAAGAAACTAAGAAAGTCCTAAAACTATAGAAGAATAAAGGTACTTTTTATAATATTAGACCAGGGAAAATGGGAAATTATAAAGGAAAAAATGGACAGATTTTACTATACAAAACATAAGAATTTCTCAATAGGTAAAAAAGCACCATAAGCAAGGTTTAAAGGTCAGTTGAAAAAGAAAGGAAAAAAGAAATGTCAACTCACACTGGGCAAAAAATGAACAAATACAAAAGCACCCCACATAGCAACACACAGGATTAAAACCTTAACTAACAGAGAGTATCAACAGAGCAATAAGAAAAAAGACAAGCAACCAGAAGGTTGGGCAGAGGTGTGAACAGGCAATTCACAGAAAAAGAAATACAAATAGCAAATAAGGGTGTTCCACTGCATTAGTGATCAGAGAAATACAATTTAAAACAATTAGATACTGTTTTTCACCCACTGGATGGGTGGAAATTAGACTAATTATCCCCAGTTTTGGCCTGCATGATGGGAGTGTAAATAAGTCCAACATTTTAAAAGGGCGCATAGCAAGATCCAGCCAAATTGTAGTTATGCATGTTCTTCAGCTCTGTGGTTCCACTCTGTATACTGTTCTGTTCTACCATACAGAAATAGCCACCCAGGCATCCCCAGATGTGCACTGCAGTATTCTGTGTAATATCAAAGAAGTGAAGACAATAGCTGTATCTAACAATGGTTAAAGCATGGTGCAGCATATTTTAGAATACACTTGTGGCTGTTAAAAAAGAATGGAGTGGATTTCTCTGTAATGATATGGAAGTATACGTTTGATATATTAAGAGAAAGCAAGTTTCAGAGCAATGAGTACAGCATGATCCCATTTCACTCTTTTATTTTAAGTCTTTGTATGCAGGAAAAGAGTTGGAAGGGCATGCATACAAGCTGTTAACAGTGGGAGCAGGGAGAGGAGGTCTTCATATATATGTGTGTGTATGTGTGTGTATATATATATATATATATATATATGCATGCATATATACAGGGCTTCCCTTGTGGTTCAGCTGGTAAACAATCTGCCTGCAATGTGGGAGACCTGGGTTTGATTCCTGGATTGGGAAGATCTCCTGGAGAAGGGAAAGGCTACCCACTCCAGTATTCTGGCCTGGGGAATTCCATGGACTATACAGTCCATGGGGTCGCAAAGAGTAGGACACAACTGAGTGACTTTCACAACAATGCATACACACACACACACACACACACACTTCCATGTGGCTTACAATTTTATGATGAGCAAATAATGCTTTTAGAATATATCTTGTTTTAAGGTATCTTGACCTGAAAAAAGAGTCTGAGTTCCAGCCATGGCTCCCTCACTTAGCTGAAAATCAAAGTGAAGGACTTACCCTTCTTTGACTTTAGTCACTTTCTCTGTTTAAAGATAAATAAGTAAAATTTTAAACTTTTCCATATTTTTCAAGTGTTACGATGGGTATGGCTCCTTTATATTTAAACAAATGAATAAGCCTGTGTTTTCCTTCCTTAATACAGTAGTTGCACTAGATCTCTAAAGATTCTTCCAGTTCTTACATCTAAGAATCTCTGATCTCACATTTTCTTGGATTTTGAAATTAAAAAAAAAGTTGGAGAGGGGGCACTTCCCTGGTGGTCCAGTGCTTAGGACTCCACACTTCCAATGCAGGGAGCCCGGGGTTTGATCCCTGGTCAGGGCACTAAGTTCCCACATGCCATATGGCATGGCCAAAAAATAAAAACGTAAAACAAAAAAAGCTGGACCTGATGTCATGGTTCTTGGTGGGAACCCATGCAAGCGTACCTTCAGCCACTGCAGTTTCTGGAAGCCCTTTGCTGTTTCTTTTAGGTCTAGGAACCTCTGCTCCTGGGGCTTGCCTCTTGGGAGGAGGGGCGGACCCTGCAGGACGGAGGCCCGTCCAGGGCCAGCAGGGCCGCTGGGTTTACTCTGGGCCATGGAGAAGAGAAGCTATTTTTGTTGTGGGGGCTGAATGGTTGGCCTCTGGCCAAGAGCGCGTGCTTGCTGGTGTGGTTGATGTGTCTTGCCTACTGAGGCCGTTTCTGCCACTGCTTCCAGAAAACACTTGAGAGCACGTTTGTCCAATGCCAGGAGCTTAAACCTGAGATGAGTGTACACAGATGAGTGTTCTTCTTTGTGTGTCCTTCCCCACTCTGGCCTTTAGAAGGGCAGCAGTAGACCAGAGGGAAGTGGGAAAGACTTTCCTCCCAGAGCTTTGCTCCTTGACAGAGGCCCCCCTCCTCACGGCGGCTTTTTCAGAGAACTCAGTTCTGATCTGGGCTTTCTTGTCCTTATTGGAGCTGAGCAAGCGGCCCTTGCCTCCGTCAGTCTGCTGAGGTTACTCCATGCTGCAGCTCATCTCACCTACTGGCCAAATCTATTTTTAATATGAGTTTTATTGCTATTCAGTCACTAAGTCATGTCCAACTCCATGGTCAGCAGCAAGCCAGGCTTCCCTGTCATCACTGTCTCCCCAAGTTTGCTCAAACTCACGTCCATTGAGTCAGTGATGCCATCCAATCATCTCCTCCTCTGTCATCCCCTTCTCCTCCTGCCTTCAATCTTTCCCAGCATCAGGGTCTTTTCCAATGAGCCAGCTCTTTGCATTAGGTGGCCAAAGGGTTGGAGCTTCAGCTTCAGCATCAGTCCTTCCAATGAATATTCAGGGTTGATTTCCTTTAAGACTGACTAGTTGGATCTCCTTGCTGTCCAAGGGACTCTCTTTTCCAGCACCACAGTTCTAAAGCATCAATTCTTTGACACTCAGCCTCCTTTATGGTCCAACTCTCACATCCATACATGACTACTAGAAAAACCATAGCTTTGATTATACAGACCTTTGATGACAAAGTGATGTCTCTGCTTTTTAATACTCTGTCTAGGTTTGTCATAGCTTTTCTTCCAACAAGCAAGCATCTTTTAATTTCATGGCTGCATCACCATCCACAGTTTTGGAGCCCAAGAAAATAAAGTCTGTCACTGCTTCCATTTTTTTCCGCATCTATTTGCCATGAAGTGATGGGACCAGATGTCAAGATCTTAGTTTTCTGAATGTTGTCTTAAGCCAGCTTTTTCACTCTCCTCTTCACCTTCATCAAGAGGCTCTTTAGTTCCTCTTCGGTTTCTGCCATTGGGGTGGTATCATCTGCATATCTGAGGTTATTGATATTTCTCCCAGCAGTATTGTTTCTAGCTTATGATTCATCCAGCCTGGCATTTCACATGATGTACTCTGCATGTATAATATTAGGTTATTTCTTTTTTTTTTTTTTTTTTAGATTTATTTATTTAGTTTTGGTTGCACTGGGTCTTTGTTGCTGTGCGCAGACTTTCTCTAGTTGCCGTAAGCGGGGGCTGCTCTTCACTGTGGTATGTGAGCTTCTCACTGAGGTGGCTTCTCTTGTTGTGGAGCATGGGCTTTAGTTGCTCTGTTGCATGTGGGATCTTCCTGGACGAAGAATTGAACCCACATCCCCTGCATTGGCAGGTGAATTCTTAACCGCTAGACCAGGAAGGCGCCCCACTCCAGTACTCTTGCCTGGAAAATCCCATGGACGGAGGAGCCTGGTAGGCTGCAGTCCATGGGGTCGCTAAGAATCGGACACTACTGAGCAACTTCACTTTCACTTTTCACTTTCCTGCATTGGAGAAGGAAATGGCAACCCACTCCAGTGTTCTTGCCTGGAGAATCCCAGGGATGGGGGAACCTGGTGGGCTGCCATCTATGGGGTCACACAGAGTCGGACACGACTGAAGTGACAACATAGCATAGCATAGACCAGGAAAGCCCCCAAATCTTTTTTTAGTCCAGCCTGGGAATGGTGTAATTCTTGGTGTAGGGCTCAACCTGGGCCTGGCGGGTACCTGGATCCATATCCAGCCAGCTTCCTCAGGTAAACCCAGTATCCCATGTCAGCCTCTGACAAGAAGGCCATCGGAGCAGGTGCCCACGTCCCTCAGCCCTTGGTTTGTGCAGAGGGGCAGCTTCAGGCAGGCCACCGTGTGGCCAACTCCAGGGCGGAGCGAGGGAATTTACTGGGCAGTGTGTGTTCATTTGTATACATAATATTGTAGGTACCCTGGTGGCTCAGATGGTAAAGTGTCTGCCTGCAATACGGGAGACCCAGGTTTGATCCCTGGGTCAGGAAGATCCCCTGGAGAAGGAAATGGCAACCCACTCTAGCACTCTTGCGTGGAAAACTCCACGATGGAGGAGCCTGGTGGGCTACAGTCCATGGGGTTGCAAAGAGTCAGACACGACAGAGCAACTTCACTTTACTTCAGAGCTCCTAGAGTTATATAGCTTGGTGGCGCAGGCTGGAAGCGTGGTGTCACCTGAGACCCACATGTAGACCATGACTTCCTCGCCAGCATCGAGCTGTCATTGTGACAAGCACACAGGAGTGCCTCTTGGGGACTGGGCTCTAAGTTAGCGCCCTTGCCATGCCCACTGACACCTGTGGTACAGGAGAAGCAGCTGGTGCAGGCAGTTCGAGGTTGATTCTATTGGTCATCGTGGATACATCCTTTGACTGATGTTCTTAGCTACTTTCTTTTTTCTTTTTAATTTCATTTCTTTCTTTATTTGCCTGCATTGGGTCTTCGTTGTGGCATGCGGGATCTTCTCTGCGGTGAACAGGTACATGGGATCTTAGTTTGCCAAATTGGGATTGAACCCACATCCCCTGCATTGGAAGGCAGGGGATTCTTAACCACTGAACCACCAAGGAAGTCCCTTTAGTTACCTTCCTGATTACAGACCTCCTGTGGCCCTCCTCTTCGTCCATTTCTAATCTGGGGGGATTTTGTTTTTCCTTTCAGTTGCAGAGCTACTTTGCTGCCTGTGAAGATGAGACCCCTGCCATCCGCAACCACGACAAAGTCCTGCAGCGTCTATGTGAGCACTTGGACCACGCTCTGCTCTACGGGTAAGGGGACAGCAGTTTCTGGAGAGGACTATGCGGCTGGACAGGGCAGGACCAAGGCCATGGTAACCTCCAGAGGAAAGTCCCTAGCCTTGTCTGCCCTTTATTTCTTCTTTCCTGGCAGAAAGACATTGGTCTCACTCAAGGGGGCTGCAGACTGTCTGAGGTTGTCCCAGCAGTCCGTCTCTGAGCAGGCATGAATGATGGGGGAAGGGATTAGCCACAGATGAAATGATGGCGTGAAGGCCTGGTGGTGGAGGAGGAGGAGGAGACCTGTGGGTGCCCTGGGAATCCCAGCTTTCAGCCTTGCACTTCCCGCTGACACAGAGGCTGGTGGGCCCGCTGACCACAGCGTCCAAGGGTGGCCCCATCCAGGTCACAGCAGCTCCTGTCCTACTTTCTCAGGCTGCAGGACCTCTCATCTGGTTACTGGGTGCTCGTGGTTCATTTCACCAGGAGAGAGGCCGTCAAGCACATCGAGGTGCTACAGCACGTGGCCACCAACCTGGGGCGCAGTGAGTAGAGCCAGGCTGACTCGGGGAGCTTCGCCCTCCCTGCAGGTAGCTTTGGGACTCAGGTCAACCTGGGAGGCCAATGCCTCATGGTGTCCAGTGGCGGAGGGCTGTTAAAATGCCAGCGCTCTCCACAAGGCCTTGCTTCTCCCCGGCACATGACATCTGGCTGCAGCCTCGTGGCCGTGGGGAAGGAGAGTAAGATGCTAAAGAGAGCTGGGCTCCTCCTGAATCCCAGCCCGAGCATGAGTGAGGGGTCTCGCCTCTCTCCCTGAGCTATGATCAGTGTCAGCTACAGGATCAGTGCAGCATCCTTACATTTCTCAACCCATGTGGGGTTTGCAGTCTACCCTGGGATTTGCAGTCTGCCCTGTCAATCCAAGTTTCCTGGCCAGTTACAGGCTCGAGTTTGATGAGGAAGGTCAAGATTTCAGGGCATGGCACTCCCACAGGAGAGAAGGCTGTTGGGGTGCTTACTGTCCTCGGCCACTCCTCCTCCCTCCGCTCCTTGCCAGGCCAAGGAAAGCTGGCACCTGCTGGACCTTCCTCCCACTTACTCCTGCCCTTCATTTGCAGGCCGGGCCTGGCTGTACCTGGCCCTCAATGAAAACTCCCTAGAGAGCTACCTGCGGCTGTTCCAGGAGAACCTGGGTCTCTTGCACAAGTACTATGTCAAGTGAGTGTCCAGATGCGGGGTCTCATGCACGCAGCTCCTGCGTGCCCTGAACTTCGTCCCAACATCTTACCCATGCACATACCACACTGTGCCCGGCCCCCAGGGGCCTAGTCCAGCTGGGCAGCCTGAAGACACACCAGTGATGGCCTGAAAGCCAGTGGAGCTTGCCTGTGATGGCTCTGGCCAGGAGTCCAGGTTCCAGCTGGGCTCCACGAGTTGTTTGGTGCCTGATCAGCCTTTGCCTAACCCTCCAGCCAGGCCTCAGACCTGACCAGAACGCTCAGCTTTTGCTGGCATTGCTGCAGCAAGTGTTCGGAGCAGCTGCCGAGAGCTGCCACAGGCCCCATATCTGAAGACACAGGCAGTAAAGTGCCTGTGGCTCCAGACCCAGGCAAGAGTGCTGGAAGGGGGTGGGCAGAGGCTGCATCCAGCTTGGGGATGGAGGGAGGAGGTCACACATCAAACTTCAACATAGCTGGCTTGTTGGGGAGGCAGGGCCATGCTGGAAACCAGGCCCAGGGCCACCATGAATGACCCTGTCTCACGCCCCGCAGGAATGCCCTGGTGTGTAGCCATGACCACCTGACCCTCTTCCTGACCTTGGTATCCGGGCTGGAGTTCATTCGGTTTGACCTGGACCTGGTGAGACGTCCCGGCTCTCACGGGGCAGAGGGGTGGGCAGGGTGGCCGAGGTCCCGTCCAGGGAGCCTGATGGGCGAGGCTGAGTTTGAGCATCATCCTGTTTGTTCAGGTGAGGGAACGGCTCAGGGGCTGCCAAGGGGAATTGAGGTGACTCTCTTGGCCAGAATTCCTGGTTTGGGTGGCTCCTTCCTGTCTCTGTCCCAACTTGGAGAAAAACCACATCACCTAGAGTATTTTAGCACTTAATACTCCTTCATGTTCAGAACATGAATCTTTGAGAGTCGAGGCAGATTCATCCTTGTGCCTCCTGGGATCCTGGAAGCCTCTCAGCTTCCTGCTTCCCAGCCTCCCTCCTGGTCATGGTCAGTCATGGTCACGGTCATGCACTCAGCTTCCTGCTTCCCAGCGTCCCTCCTGGTCATGGTCAGTCATGGTCACGGTCACGCACTAGAGCCATTGCAGTGCAGCCCAGGAGCTCCAGAGGCACCTCTGCAGCCTCGTCAAGATGTAAGAAGCTGCCCCCTCTTAATTGGGTCACCAGCCTAGATCCAGACTCCAACAGCACAGACCTAAAAAGTAGTAGAAACTGGGGAAAATGAGTACAGGAAGTTACGGAGGGTCAGGAGGCCCAGCAGGCACTGTCATCCCTGACCCCGAGCCCACAGCCTTATGGGCCACTACCATTCACAATCCTCCTCTCAGCAGTTTATTTCTGGATTTAGTACCGTAAGCACGTTGATTTCCAAAGAAAAACCAGCCTGGGAGAGTGTGAAGGCCGGTCCAAGGAAGGCCGTGTATTCAGGCCCCTGTGGCCTGCTGGCACCCCAACCTGCCTCTTCCTCTCTCTCCCCAGGATGCCCCTTATTTAGACCTGGCCCCCTACATGCCCGACTACTACAAGCCGCAGTACCTGCTGGACTTTGAAGACCGCCTCCCCAGCTCAGTCCACGGCTCAGACAGCCTCTCCCTCAACTCCTTCAACTCCGTCACCTCCACCACCCTGGAGTGGGATGACAGCGCCATCGCCCCGTCTAGTGAGGGTGAGTGCCAGGGCGGGAAGGGGCCGGCCTCTGTTGTGAATGGATTCTAAGCCGCGTAAGCCTGGCCGGGGGACATCTTTCTCGGCTGGTCCAGTGGTGGAAATTCAGAGTTAAACCAGGCCAGTCACTTCCCGGCTCTTCTCTTTCTCAAAGTCCCAGTGGTGGCTCAGAAACTGATTCTGGCGATCAAAAGCCACGATGAGATCTTATGAATGTTAGACCCCTTTTCAGAAGGCTGCAGACACGCACCAGGGCAGTTGTCTGCGGTCAGGAAGATCAGGAAGGCAACCTGGAAACTTCCTGACATTTCAGGGGTGAGCACTGCCCACTTTGGGGGTGGTCCTACCCTCGATTCTAGGTAGAAAAGGCTAAGCAACCCCTGAAAGGAGGGAGAACCCAATGGATCTCAAAGTTTAGAGGCAGACTCGCCCCCATTTCCCCTGGTCCATCGATTTCTGAGTCCCTCCTGTCCTTGACAGCGTGTCAGAGGCAATCACACACGTGGCAGCAAAGACCAAAAAGAACATCCTCCTGTCTGTAGTCATTTGTTGTCTTAGTCCAACGGCTGGTTGGAACAGCCTGGTTTCTTCCAAACCTTTGGCCTCTGTTGATTTGTAAAACTGGCTGTTGCCCCATGTGGGAAACCAGAGCCGTTTATGTACTGCACCCCACCTCATCTCCAGCGAAGGGGCTCCAAGCACCAATTCAGCCCCAGGGGCACCCAGAATTGCATCAGCATTGAGACCTTGACCTTCTTTGTTTCTGCCTGTGATGTGGTCCTCTCTCCCGGGGAGGGCAGTTACTTTCAGTCTGGTGTTAGCTAGATTTGCATTACTCTCATAGGAGCAGGAGATGGCAGCTCAGTCTGCTTGGATCGGGCTCAGGGAAGTCGGCAGGACAGGCCTCAAGGGAGCAGCCAGACTGCCCAGCGACAGAGGTGTCCCTTGAGCCCACCTCTTCTTAGCTGCTGGGTTTGGCAGGAAGGAGAGCAAGGGGTAGGAAAGGAGGTTAGGTGCAGGGGAGCCATGTTCTTCCGGGCTTGGAACGGATTGCCCGCAGGTCTTCCTAGGGGTCAGAGGTCACTGGGCCAGTGCCCGAGCTGAGAAGCAGGCGGGCTCCTTGTAAGTTCCCCTGAGGTGGTCAGAGAAAATACGGAAAGTTGAATTTTTCCTCTCTTGTGTTCTTCCCATGCCTCCCACCCTGTTGCCCCCCACCCTCCCTGTCCTGCCAAACTACCTGTGTTTCTAATCTTCAGTTTTGTCCCTCGTTTTTGTAGATTATGATTTTGGAGATGTGTTTCCAGCAGTGCCGTCCGTACCCAGCACAGACTGGGAAGGTGGGACAGAGTCCGCTGTTACCCTCTTTTCCTGTTTTGCAACCTTTCCATACCAAGCTTGCTGCATGATTCAGAATCAGCTTGTTATTTATGATAATGTCAATGATCGTAATAAAGCCAAGTCTGGTGTTCTGACAGATGGAATTCTGCAGTAGAACTTGACCTTGAGGCTTAGGCCAACCCTTTCTCCCAGTGCAAGATTCTTCCCTTTATGCCGTGGCCTTGAGTCGCTGAGCGCATTTTGGGGACACACGGATCACCCGTCCCGATTGCAGTGCCAGTCATGCACCAGACGTGTACGGGGACTACCAGCTGTGGGGCCCTCGTGGGGAGATTGTTCAGGAAAACACTGCCTTTGAACATGGGGGTTGCGAGCTCCTTTAAGTCAGACGCGCTTCTGTGTTACAGACATCAGGAGGCAGTGCAGACAGCTTGATCCACTTCTTAACGGCTTCCTCGTGGGTGTTTTTGGAGGAGATTGAGGTCTGAATGAGGGAAATTGCCCTAGCATGGCTGAAACATCCTCTTTGAATTTTTAAGGTCAACTAAAGTGAAATCTGTCAGGCACTTCCCTGTTGGCCCACTGGTTGAGACTTTGAGCTGCCAATGCAGGGGGTGTGGGCTTGATCCCTGGTCAGGGAACTAAGATCCCAAATTTCACGCAGCGTGGCCATAAAGATTAAAAAAAAAAAAAAGAAATCTGTTCATCTTTCCACCCTGTCCACTAGGTGGCAGCAATGCTTGGGCCTTTTTCTACTGGTGACGCCACTTCTGGGCTTGAGAACAGCCCTGAAGCTATTCTTGGGATTCCCATGACTATTCCAAGCAGAGGACGTATTTCTGAGAAGGTTAATCCTTCCTCCTTAAAGCTGAGGCCAAAACCAGACCCCCTGTTAATAAACAGCCCTGCCCTGAGGGCCACTTCTGCCCAGGGTGGGTGCAGGGTCGGCCTCCGGAGGAGGTGGTGCCGGCTGGTCACCCTGAGCCAAGGGACGGCGGTTCTGCTCAGAGCTGGCCCCTGTGTTACAGCTGTCATCTGAGTCATGGATGATGGAGGCTCTTTTCCCAAGTAATGTGAGTGTGCAGTAGCTTTGGTTTGAGGAAAATAAGATATAGCTTTGAGAAAAATAAATTTATGTTATCTGGCCAAGAGAGTAGCATTAAGGAGTCCCCCATTTTAAGTTGAGATTAGCTTGAAATCCAGAATTCCATCATAACATCATTTATCCTTTCTGCCTCTCTTCTTGCAGCTCACATGCTGGGCATTGATCCCCACCCCCCCAGGTCTAACAACTAACCCACTCCTGACCCAGCTACTTTCCTGTGGCAGTCACTCGACAAGCAGGGCCTGACCCTCTGCAGCCCTCCAGAGCTCCTGTGGCCTGAGAACTAACAGCCCAGTCGCACTGCTTGCTCGGGCTGGGCTGGGCTCTGGGGTGGGGTGAGGTTGTCCCAGCAGTGACCACCCACTTTCCTGGTTCCTGGAGCGCTGACGATGCCCTGAGCCGGTTTGGCAGCTCCCCTGAGGTGGCTCTGTCTTCTCACACCTGGAGAAGAGCAGGATTTGGAGGCAGCTCCGGGCCCTGGGGTGGGGACTGGGGAGGCCTTTCCAAGAGCCCTGGCTTATGTACAGAACTGGTGGGTATCCCAGCCGGGACCCCACCACGCCCAATGATCTGCTTGCTCCACTCCTGGGACCCCTCCCCTGGACAGCTGCACCTCTCGGGGTCGAACAGGAACACGTGGACTTAGCAAGAGCCTCCTCTCAGACTGAAGGGCAGGCTTTTCTGCATCTGAGAAACAAGTTCTGGGGGTCCCTGGAGATTTGAAGAAAGGCTCCTATTTCACTCGTGTTTCTCTAGCAGAGCTGGCAGCTGCTCTTTGCCCCCTCCTTTGGCCTTATATTAAAAGACAGTGTACTTTTGATGCCATGCTGCGTCAGCAGATAGCTACCCCGTGGCTTCCCAGATTGGGCCCTTCCAGATGAGGCTGAGGGTGGGAAGCCTGTGCACCACGTCTCCTCTGGCAGATAAGGGCCAGCAAGATGTGCGCAGGCTGGCAAGTGGGGCATGAACATCCTGTGTCCTTTGCCATCAACCATCACCCGAGCTATCCTGCCAGCCTGGGCGGCCTTCCATCTGCCACTGGATAAACACCCCCTATGCTTCCATGCTGACACTCCCTCCTCTCAGTGTCCCGTTCCAGGGACCTGGGATGGACAGTTGAGGGTGGGAGGGCTGAGAGGGGGTGGGAGGGGGTAAGAGACCAGCTCCTCTCCAGAGGGCCTGTCTCCCTGGGGGAGAGTGCCCAGGGAGGGCCAGTAGGCAGGCTGAGGTTTGAATGAAATGAAGTTCTCAGCACCTGACTCTCAGGGGAGAAGGGCCCACGAGGCATCTCTGTGGGGGCAGCGACTCTGCACATCTTTCTCCCCACTCTGCCCTCTTCACTGTGCTCTAGGTCCTTCTTCCTGCCCTTCCCCCAGCTCTTCAGCCTTAGACTCCTTGTCCTGGCCTCTCAGCGTCTGCAGCCCTCATTTTCTCGGATCCTGGTTCTCTTCTCTCCTCCTCTGTCCCTCTGTATCTGCCACCGTGGGGGTCCCTTCAGAGGACTTTGGGTATCTCAGTCCTGTCAAGGGCGTGTTGCGCTAATGGAGGCTCATGTTAGCCTGCGAGGCGTGCGGCCCATCTTCTGAGCCATCAAGGTCACCACCCCCGTAGGGCTTAAACCTGGAGCCTGCTTAACCTTGAGGCTCTTGACTCAAACTCGGCCAAATTGTTGAGATCTGTGAGAGGGGGGAACCCAGAGGGGGTGGCGATGGCGTTCCTCCAAGTTGCTCTTGAAGCACAAATCCCACGTCCTGCTGGCAGGAGGCTTCCACTCCTGAAACGGGGCCACCCCGGTCAGAATGCTCTGGGAAGAACTCGCCTGCCTCCCTCCCGAGATAAGGCATGCTTTGGGGGCCTGGGGTCCCCAGCTGGTGTCTGAAGGGCTGTCTCGTGTTTCCTGTTCTCCCAGACGGAGACCTCACAGACACTGTCAGCGGCCCCCGCTCCACCACCTCAGACCCAACCAGCAGCAAGGCTTCCACCAAGAGTCCCACCCAGCGCCACAACCCCTTCAATGAGGACCAGGCCGAGACTGTGTCCTCCTCCGACACCACCCCTGTGCACACAAGCTCTCAGGAGAAGGGGGAGTCTCACACTCCAGACCTACCGGACACCTGCACAGAGCTCGAGGTCATCAGGTCAGCGGGGAGGGGGCCCGAGAAGCTGGGTGAACGTCCTGGTGTCCCTCCTGTCTGCTCCTAGCATCACTTTTTAGTCCACACAGACTAGGACCCACCCCCTTTCACCCCGAGGACATTTGGCCCTCTTCCTGGAGACCAGGTACCCCTCCCTGTTCAGTAGTTCTTTGATCAAAGGAAAAAGAGGGCCCGAGCCTAGAAGATGGGTGGCACAGGCAACAACACAGACGGCTTCAGGGGCCAGGCCCAGGCTGCCGGGGGCATTTGTCCAGTCCATCCAGAAAGCACCTTCAGCCTGGACTTCTTTCCAAGGGAGTTCTTGGACATCAATGCACAAGTTCTGAAATCTGTACCAATTCTAGTTGAGCATGGCTCACTGAAAGAAGAGCATCTTCATCACATTGACGGGGATGTAGAAGGAAGGAGGAGGTGGATGACAAGGTTGGAAACTCTTGGCCAAGAGCCTCCTCGGCTCTCTGACCTCCTCCGGCTCCTGCTCTTGAGTCCCTCCACCTGAATAAGAGGGTTCCCGGCCCAAGGTGGGGGGAGTTGCTCCCCAGTGATTGGAGCCAGGAGTCCCACTCCCAAAGGCTGGTTCAAATCCAGAGCAGCTAGAGAGGTTCAGACCTAGAGTTGCTTAGCCAGGTCCATTCCAGCCAACTCGGAGCCAGGAATTTGAGCTCAAAAGAATTTGAGTCTTTTGAATTATCCATTTCAATACCTAATGTAAAGTGAGGTCAGCTCAGGGTCAGCCCACCTCCTGCGGGGAGTCTGAGTAGAGGGGTCACTGGTCTGACCAGCCATGGTCTGTTTCCATTCCTGAGAGCACTTTACCCTAGTGTGCCACCAGCTAGAACTCACAGGACCCACTCAGGGGTTCCCCTGTGCCTTCCTCATGCTGGCCCTGCCTCTGCCAGCAGCGGGAGGTACTCGGCGCCTGAGCCGCGGTTGGCCCCTGGCCCAGGGTCCCATGCCTAGTGCTGCCTGGGACTCCTGAAGCTCTGATTCTCTGAGCTCCTTGCGCAGGTTCACCTGTTCTGACCCAGCCCACCTTGTTGCCCTCGGTACCGGTTACCCAGCTTTAAACCTCTCCCAATCACTACCATCCAGGGTCACCAAGAAGAAGAAAACAGGCAAGAAGAAGAAGCCCAGATCAGATGAGGAAGCAAGTCCACTCCACCCAGCCTCCACCCAGCACACGTGTGCCCGGCAGGGCAATGGCGACCCCGTGGTCAGCAGCCCAGGCCCTGGCCAGGGCTCCCCAGACACCACCCTGGCCTCCCCGCCACAGGAGGGACAGGGGCCTGGCAGCACAGTGGAGGGCAGCGAGCGCTCAGAGCCCGGCCAGGTGGGCCTGCTTATCCCCGAGATGAAGGACACCTCCATGGAGCGCGTGGGGCAGCCCCTGAGTAAGGTCATCGACCAGCTGAACGGGCAGCTGGACCCGGCCACCTGGCGCTCCCACGTCGAGCCCCCGGACCAGTCCTTTCGGACCGGCTCTCCCGGGGACGCCCCGGAGAGGCCGCCATTTTGCGACTTTAGTGAGGGGCTTCCAGCCCCAATGGACTTCTACCGCTTTACCGTCGAGAGTCCAAGTGCTGTTACATCAGGTGGCGGCCACCATGACCCTGCAGGGCCTGGCCAACCGCTGCATGTTCCTGGTAGCCCTGCGGCTGCTGGCCAAGAAGAGGCGGGGGGAGGAGGAGGACCAGGACAGACGCCTCGGCCCTTAGAGGACACCCCGGGGGAGGCACAGAAGCCAGAGGCCCAGGAACTGGACGCCCAGCTGCCCCAGGACGGTGAGGGGCTGGAGCCAGAGCCTGGGACCCAGGAGGCTCTTTGCAGACTCAAGGGAGACCAGCCCAGCCCCTGTCTGAGCAGCGCCGAGGACTCTGGGGTGGAGGAGGGCCAGGGGAGCCCTTCTGAGATGACCCACTCGGCAGAGTTCAGGTGAGCCAGGCTGTCTGTGCCACATGTGTGAGCCATGGCTCTCCTTGATCAGGGCACGCTGGGCATCTGCCCTCCAAGTAGGCCAAGCACAGCTCCTGGAAGACCTAGCCTGGGCTGGGAGGTAGGAAGGGGTGTGGCCCTCTGGTGTCGCCTCACCTCCGTGCGCGCATCATCTCCGTGCTCCCTTCGTCTCCGTGCGCCTGTGTGGGCCCTGCTCTAGCTGACGCCTCATCCTCCCAACACTTGTCCCCCTCACAGAGTAGACAACAATCACCTGCTCCTGCTGATGATCCATGTGTTTCGAGAAAACGAAGAGCAGCTCTTCAGAGTAAGTCCTGGGATCTCAAGAATGAGCAAGAGCCACACAGGGAGGGCACGGCTGGATGGGCCCTGCGCCTGCTCAGAAGGGGGCGCGGGCTGTCCAGGGCGGGGTGTGCACCTCGGGGTCTGACCTCTCTGCTCCGGCCCCTCAGATGATCCGGATGAGCACCGGGCACATGGAGGGCAACCTGCAGCTGCTGTACGTGCTGCTCACAGACTGCTATGTCTACCTGCTCCGGAAAGGTGCCTGCCGCCCCGGGCTGGGCCAGGGCACGTGGAGGATGAGACTGACTGCTTCCTCATTCCCTGCACCTGCCACCCCCCACCAAAAGCCTCTTGCCTCCCACCCCTCTACCCCCACCCCGCTGGCCCCGAGTATCTCTCCGCTGCACGTGGGAAGGGGCTGTCAGTATCCCAGGACGTGAGCCTGGGGGCCCCTCCATGAGTACCCCATGTCATTCTCCTACCCCATCATTTCAGATAGCAGGGCGAGGGCGGGTCCTCACTGAGAAAAGATCTTGGGAAATGGGGCACGGGGAGGGCAGAGAGGCCCCCAGGGGTAACGAGCACTGGGGTCTCCTCTCTCAGGGGCCACAGAGAAGCCATACTTGGTGGAAGAGGCTGTTTCTTACAATGAGCTCGACTACGTGTCGGTGAGTTCGGGCTCCGCGGCTGGTGTGTGCTGTCTGTAGGGCTCCGCAGGCCACCCAGCCTCAGAGCTGCAGAGCAAGGCCGGCCCCTGGCCTCAGTCCCGGGGGGGTGCCAGCTCTCATCTACCCCCCGGATGCCAAGGATAAGAACCAAGCCCATGGGTCCCTCTTCCTTCTCTGTACATCCGAGCATCCCTGCCCACTGCTTGGTGACCCCAGTCTGTGCTTCTTCCCTCCCCAGCCCGCCCTCTGTCTGGCCATGGCTGCCCCTGTGGCAGCCGCGGCCAAGCTCCGTGTGCATGTGGGGTGTGGTTTCCGGCAGGTGGGCCTCGACCAACAGACGGTGAAGCTGGTGTGCACCAACCGCAGGAAGCAGTTTCTGCTGGACACAGCGGACGTGGCCCTGGCAGAGTGAGTGACACGCCCCTTCTGCCGGCCAGGAGACAGAGCATGCACTACTGGCCTGGCCACACCCCTGGGGGTGGAGGGTGGGAAGTGGGCTATGAAGAAGTAGAAAACAGAGACATGTTTCGTTTGGAGCCTGCGGTCCGGGCAGAGAAGCAGGGGGGTGACAGACACACTGACCGACTGGTGACCTCAGACCCTCAGTGGCCCCCACAGAGGAAAAGAGGGCTGTCAGAATCACCCCCACAGGACAGAAAGCACAGCCCCTGCTTTGGGGCCACGGGGCCACTCCTGCCCCACGTGCTTCCGTGGGAAAACTGTCTGTCCTGAGGTCGGGTCTTCATCTGAGTCCTGCTGCATCACCTCATCCGGGCTTCCCTTGTGGTCAAGACCCAAGGTCCCTTGGCCATTGTGAAGGGTTAGGTTTCCCAGACCACCGTTTAATGACCAAGGACTGCTGCCACCTCATTGCCCCACCCGCCACCTTAGCCACCTTAGCTCTGGTTCCAGATGGGTCCCTCCCCTCAAACCCTGTGACCCCTTCAGGTCAGACATCCTCAGGACTAAGCCCTGTCCCTGTGAGAGGTGGGGGCCCCAGGCCTCTGACAGCAGACCCCACTCCCCGCACAGGTTCTTCTTGGCTTCTTTGAAGTCAGCCATGATCAAGGGCTGTCGGGAACCCCCCTACCCCAGCATCCTGACTGATGCCACCATGGAGAAGCTGGCTCTGGCCAAATTTGTGGCCCAGGAATCTAAGTGTGAGGTAAGAACCCGGGGAGGAGAGGCTGTTGTCCCCGAGATGCGAGCCCTGGTGTCAGGGTCACGAGGTGCAGACAGCGGTCTTTCATGTTTCCCTTCATCTGCCTGCAGCAGGCTCTCCCCTCCACCCCAGCCTAGCCGCCTCCCCAGCTGGGGTGTGTCCTCACCCTGCCCCCTCCCTCCCCAGGCGACTGCTGTTACTGTGCGCTTCTATGGGCTTGTGCACTGGGAGGACCCCCAGGACGAGTTCCTGGGCCCCACCCCCTGCCACTGCTCACCCCCCGAGGGCACCATCACCAAAGAAGGCATGCTGCATTACAAGGCAGGCACCTCCTACCTGGGCAAGGAGCACTGGAAGACTTGCTTCGTGGTGCTCAGGTGAGAGCTCTGGCCGGAGGTTGGGGTGGGGGACAGCACCCTCCTTCCCACGGGGATCCTAGAACTTCTCTGTGGTGTCAGCCACATAGGGCCAAGGAAGCCCAGGCCATCTCAGGTGCAGACTAGGGCTGCTGTCCCCAGGTCTGGGGGTACATGTTCCCTGCGGTACCTCTGTAGATTTTCCACCCTCCCAGCCACCCCAGCCTCCTTGGCCTCTGGGTTTCAAGCCCCAGCTTGCAAGGATCCCCAGGATGTAGGCTCTGCAGGCCCCCAGATCCCAGCCCAGACTCACCCCTGCCCCATTGTGCCCCTGCAGCAACGGGATCCTCTACCAATATCCTGACCGCACCGACGTGACGCCCCTGCTCTCAGTGAACATGGGGTAAGTGTCCTGGGCAATGGGGTTGCTGGGCAGGTATTGGGGCCTGTGTGGCTGCTGAAGGTCAAGGTTTAGCTGGGCCTGGGGCTCAACTCAGCCCCACCCCCACTCAGTGCCCTGGGGTCTGCTGAGCTCTAGGGGAACCTGGGGGAGGCAAAAGGAGCTCCCTGCCTGGAAAGGATCCAGTCTGATGGGGAGGCAGTCCTTTCCCTGGGAAGCGCCTGACCTAAGGGGGAGATGAACATACACACACCTGGAGGGACCATCAGGCCCACGAGGGGCAACATGTGCTGATTCGGAGAGGGTGGGGCTGAGAGCTGATTCTCCACCCCTCACCTGGCCCTGTTCAGTATGCGGAAGGACTTTGGTAATCCTGGAGATTAAAGGCGCTACACAGAAAAGAGTTGGGGCAGGGCTGCCCAGCTGTGGGGTCTGGACCACCCTCTGGTGTCCTCCAGCCCCAGACTCTGGGGCAGCCCCAGGTCTTCAGGCCTCGACCAGCCCCAGGAGCTCCCCTGTGCCACCTCTGCCTCCTCGACCCGTCTCACCCTCCTCCTCTGGCCCAGGGGGGAGCAGTGCGGTGGCTGTCGGAGATCCAACACCACGGATCGGCCCCACGCCTTCCAGGTCATCCTCGCCGACCGGCCCTGCCTTGAGCTGAGCGCCGACAGCGAGGCTGAGATGGCCGACTGGATGCAGCACCTGTGCCAGGCCGTGTCCAAGGGGGTGAGCGCCTTCTCCCCTACCCCCAGCCCGGGCCCCTAGGGGCCCTTCCCTAAACCCAGACGCATCATAGAGCAGCCTCCGAGGACCAAGACAGGACCTCCAAGGACCAGCCCAAGAGTCCACCCTGGAGCTTAGGGCCACCCATGGCCTGACACTCCCACCATCACCGGGCCAGCCCCTGTACTCCTGAGGTGGGCGGAGTCTGCTTGACCTCTGGAGGGCTGGGCAGCGGGGCTGGCTGGCCCCTGAAGCAGGGTGTCCTGGTGCAGACCAGCCCTGGAGAGCTCCAGCTTGCCCCTCCCTCCCCCCTCATCCCCCCCAGGTCATCCCCCAGGGGGTAGCTCCCAGCCCTTGCATCCCTTGCTGCCTGGTAATCACCGATGACCGCCTCTTCACGTGCCACGAGGATTGCCAGACCAGCTTCTTCCGCTCCCTGGGTACTGCCAAGCTGGCTGACATCAGCGCTGTGTCCACTGAACCGGGCAAGGAGTACTGCCTCTTGGTGAGCCGGGTGAGGGGGCAGGCGATGGAGGCAGGCCCTGCCACAGGAGTGCTGGGTCTGCTCACCTGGGGCCCCTGCTCTGCCCAGGAGTTCTCCCAGGACAGCGCGCAGCCCCTCCCACCCTGGGTCGTCTACCTGAGCTGCACACCTGAACTGGACCGATTCCTATCTGCACTGAACTCGGGGTGGAAAACCATCTACCAGGTACCCAGCTGCCAGAGCCCTGCAGAAGGGAGTCCTTCCGTGGGCAAAGGAGCCCTGCACGGCACAGACCAAGGCAGGGGTCAGGGGCCCAGGGAAGCACTGAAGTAGGAGCTCCGGGAGAGACATCTGTAGGACCAAAGGGACAGGACACTAACTCCCCGGGAAGCTGAGGCTAAAGCTGAGCATCGAGCTCAGGAAACGCCATTCTTAACCTTCTCAGTCCCCATCAAAAAGCAGGAATTAAGGGCTTATAGTGGGGCTAGAGCTGTACTCAGATGGTGGGGGCATAGAGCTCAGAGCCAGGCTGAGGGGGCTTCATCAAACTCCTGGACAGATCCTGGTATGAGCACATGCTATGCTGTCCCTCAGAAGCTTTGGACCCACCTTGGGCAGAGCGCACTTCCACAGGGAGACTCCCAGGCACAGAGCCTGCCTCCTGGTGCCACCCCCAGCCCCCATCCCCAAGAGCTGGTGCACCCCTGTAAGGAGGAAGCTCAGGGAGTATCGTCCGGTAGGCTGGAGCCCTCCTTTCTCAGCAACATGGACATAGTTCCAGGGCAAGGTTACACCTGGTGCGGAGGGACCCCTTGGCTCCCTGAGAGCTCTTGGCGCAGCCCTCAGATTCCTGCCACACCCCACACAGGTGGACCTCCCCCACAAGGCCATCCAGGAAGCCTCCAAGAAGAAGTTCGAGGATGCCCTGAGCCTCATCCACAGTGCCTGGCAGCGGAGCGACAGCCTGTGCCGGGGCAGAGCCTCCCGGGACCCCTGGTGCTGAGGCTGAGCTGGCTGGTATCCTGGGCGGGTCAGGAGAGCGGGGCACGTGGACGGTACACAGTCATCGCCGTGTCACTGAGCTGCTCGGGGCCAGGCCCCCACCCGTGTTCCCGGGCAGCCAAACCACTGAGTGGGGCTTGAGACCCAGTCTCCCTCCCAGGGACCCAGAGTGGGTGCACCACACCCTGGGCTTCCTGCCTGGCAGGGGACAACTGGAAAGCGCTGGGGCAGAGGGTCCGAGCCCTATGGGCTCTGCAGATGCATGGCCTCCTCCCCGCGGCCACTGCCTCAGTCCACGAGGGGGAGTGGAAGGACTGGGAGGGCAGGAGCCCCTTCCTCCCCTGGGTCAGGGGCCCGGGCAGAGGCTTAGGCTGCCCTGGGGGCTCTGAGTGCCCGGCCATCCCTGTTCATGTTTGAACATTGACCCGGCTGGGAGGGAAGCTGGAACACCGAGGTCTAGTGCATGTCTGCTCCTCACTAACTCTATTCCCAAGCACACTGCTGCCTGCCTTCCAGACTCCACGGGTGACAGGGGTGAGGGGGCCAGGCTGGCCCTCCCTGGCTTCCAGGAGGCTCTGCATGTCCACGGCCCCTCCCTGACTCCTTCCAACCTGGCAGTGCCTGTGGGGTCCGAGACTCAGGCTGTGTCCTTCTGCCGGGAGTATGGCGGGGTGGGGAGGAGGGCTTGGAGAGGAGCAAAGCCCACCAGCCTGTGACAGCTGCTTGGCTGGAGCCAGGTCCTTCCCAAGAGGGGCCCTCTGGGGAAGAGGGTCAGGTGGCCTGGGGTTTGTTTTTTAAAATAAAATAGACATGTTATATTGCCAAGACTTGTCACTGGCCCTTTTTGACCAGGGTGGAGGTGAGGGATCTCCGACTCTTCCTCTTAGGCCCCTCGGCCCTCACTCCTCATTGATCCCACAATTGCTCTTCCGTGAGATGCTTCTGGGCCCTCCCTGGCAACCACAATGCTCTGCGGAGGAGTTCAGGCACTGGGAGCTTCTGGGCCTCACCTTTGCCCTCCCTCCTGCTTCCTGCAGTGGCTGGGTGGGTGGGGAAGCCACCAGCTCCAGTCCCAGGACTTGTCTGCACTCCCCGGGCAGGGCACTCCTCCCCTCCTCCCCAGCTGTGGGACCTGAGCACCCGCCACTCAGGATAAACCCAGGAGAACCCAAGCTGTCCCCAAGACCTCTTGTTGGCTACCACCCTGGGGCTGGCCAGCGGGTGCCCAGCCTGCCCGGTCTGGGAGGAGCTCCTCAGCCCTTAAGCCCCTCAACACTGTGGCCTCCAGGGCTTCAGGAGGAAAAGGGTGGACACGTGGAAGAGGCAGGTGTGGAGGCCATGAATGCGGAGTTCTGGGCAGCGTGGCCCTGCCTCTGGTTGTGATTGGAACTTGGTGATGCGGGGTGGCCCCGGCAGGAGAAAGGTCCCCTGGAGCAGAGGTTGAGATGGGCACGGTGGTGCTGGCTCCCCCTAGGCAGCCTGGCACTTGGCAGTAGTGCCCAGAGACGGGAGGCTCCAGCTCACCAGACACCAGGGGCCATCTCCACGCCTGGGCCTCTGCTCCAGAGAACCACAGCCCAGGAGCGGCCCCACCAGGAAGAGGGGAAGGACTAGGAGGGCAAGTCCTGGCCAGGCGAGCAACCAAAGCCACAAAGTCACTCGGTGAGACACAGCGGCTCTTATTTTTCCATCTCCTACTCACCCAGGGTGATTGGGTGAAGTATTGTGCTCGGAGTTCTTTACACATCTATAATTCTTCAAGGAACTTCTGCAGTGGGTGTCCATACCCCGACCTTAAAAATGGAGAGACTGAAGCTCAAAGAAAGGAAGTACTTGCTTGGGTCACATGTAACAGTGGAGCCTGGGATTTCAGACCAGTTTCACAGGCCTCTGGAGCCCTCTGCTGTCACTTGGCAGTGGGAGCACAGGGCACGGGAGCCAGACCAGAAGACCAGGGCCGGGAAAGGGGACATCACACGGTGGCAGCGGTGGGAGGAGCAGTTGCTGAGATGTGGAGAGAAGGTCCCAAGCAGCTGCCTCTTGCCCAGGGCCCCGAGCTACAGCACTGGCCAAGCCAGAAGCAGGCACCAGCCCTTTGCCCCAGGGCCGGAGAGAAGGCTGGAGGGCCAGAGGAGCAGGAAGAGGCTTCTTGGTTGATCAGCACTCTCTGCTCGCCCACAGTCTCCCTTGGGGCCCAGGTGACCTTTCCCCCAGATCCCAGGGTCCAGGCCCTCCCCTGCAGGGAGGTGTGGGGGATGGAGGCAGCTGGGATTGGTTTGGAGCTGGCAGGGGCGGGTCCTGGGCTCCAAGGAAGGAGCAGAGCAGGTGGACTCCCGAGATAGACCAGGAGCCGCCTGCCAGCCGGCGGCTTCTCTGACCCAGACCTCTGCCCTCCAAGACATGGCCCCAGGCTCCCTCGATCCCCAGCCCTGTGGCCTTGACGGGGTGAAAACAGCCTAAGCACCGCCACTCCAGGGCCTGTGCCCACACCCCCTGGCCCCTGGCCCTCAGGCCATGGAGACAGTGCCCCCAGCTGTGGACCTGGTGCTGGGTGCTTCAGCCTGTTGCCTGGCCTGTGTCTTCACCAACCCCCTGGAGGTAGTGAAGACGCGGCTGCAGCTTCAGGGGGAGCTGCAGAAACGGGGCACCTACCCTCGGCTCTACCGGGGCTTTGTGGCCTCCGTCGTCGCGGTGGTTCGTGCAGATGGGCTGTGCGGGCTGCAGAAGGGGCTGGCTGCCGGCCTCCTCTACCAGGGCCTCATGAACGGCGTCCGCTTCTACTGCTACAGCCTGGCGTGCCAGGCCGGCCTCAGCCAGCAGCCGGGAGGCACCGTGGTCGCGGGAGCTGTGGCGGGGGCATTGGGAGCCTTTGTGGGGAGCCCTGCTTACCTGGTGAGTGCACTGTCTCCATCCGCCCCCTACCCTGTGACCCAGCTTGCATGGGGGTGGCAGCCTCCTGGGCTGGCCTCTAAGGAACAGGTGGGGTGGGGCAGGCTGGGTGGGGCAGCTCCCCAGAACATCCCCACCCAGGCTGCCTGGAATCTGCCCTTTGGTCCAGAGCACCAGGGCTTGGCCCTGATCCTCACTCCCCTGGGGGCCCCACCCCACCAGTCCTGAGCCAGGGGAGGGGGCGGAGAGTGACAGAGGTCCCTTGTCTTCCTATGCAAGAATGAAGCCTCCCTCTGGTGAGGGCCCCCTGTCTGAGCCTGGATGCTGTCATTGCTCTTGGTTCTCAGAACAGCTTTCTAAGGGTGAGCAGAAAGGTCGCGAGAAGGTGAAGGAGCTTGTCCCAGGTCACACCTGATGGAGACGCAGGCTGCCTCCAGAGCCTCACCCTCAGCCCTATTCCACACATCGGGAGGTGGCAGGTGCGGGCTCAGGGAGGTCTGGGTGTCAGGGCCCAGCGAGGCATGCCCTCGACACACACAGCTCCTCCAGGCTCTCCCAAGTTACCATCCCCAGGCCCTGTGTCACCTCTGCCCTCACAGGTCAAAACGCAGCTGCAGGCTCAGACGGTGGCCGCAATGGCCGTGGGGCACCAACACCATCACGAGGTAGGGACTGTCTCTCCTCAGAGCTCCCTGAGCTGGGTGGGCTGAGTGGGCTGGGCGGGCTCCTGGACAGGCAGGGGCTGCCCAGTGACCCCATGCCCTCTCCCCACAGAGCCTCTTGGGCGCCTTGGAGACCATCTGGCGGCAGCAGGGCCTGGCAGGGCTGTGGCGGGGCGTGGGTGGGGCCGTGCCCCGGGTCATGGTCGGCTCGGCCGCTCAGCTGGCCACCTTTGCCTCTGCCAAGGCCTGGGTGCAGGAGCGACAGGTGAGGCTCTGGGGACACCTGTGTCCACCTCCACACACAGGAGTAGGAAGGGCTCCTGCCTTCCTTCTGTCTGTCTGTCCAGGTCTGCATCACACCCGCCCGTCTCTACCTGGACCCTACATAGGGAAGCCGAGGTCATGGTGACAGACGGGGCACCTTAATAAAGCTGAGGGCCCTGGCTCTGCCCTCAGGCCATGACCCTGGCTTTTGGGTCCAGCAAGAGTGGGGAGTCGGCAGTGAACCCTGAAGCTCAGGGGGGATGGGGTGGGGAGGGGAGTGGCTGGAGGGGCCTCCTCTGCCCCCCAGGTCTTCTAGCCCCCAGGTGCTGAGATGGTGGGGTGATACCACGTGGGTGGGTGGAGGGCAGCTACAGGGGTCAGCAACCTGTATGTCCCCACAGTGGCTCCCGGAGGACAGCTGGCTGGTGGCCCTGGCCGGGGGCATGATCAGCAGCATAGCTGTGGTTGCTGTCATGACCCCCTTCGACGTGGTCAGCACGCGGCTGTATAATCAGCCAGTGGACGGGGCAGGCAGGGTAAGCAGGGGACAGAGTGGGGAGGGCTGGGTGCTGGCGAGCACCCCTCAACACACACACCCAGGGCCAGGGACATGTGGACATGTGACCTACACGCACACACATTAATTCGGCTTGTTTGCTGAACACCCATGTCCCAAGCATGTGCTAAGCATTTTCACGTCCACATTTTAATTCTCTCCTCACAACCACCTTCATTTTCCTGATGAGGAAACTGGGGCTCAGAGACATCAAGTGACTTGCCTAAGGTCACACAGCTCGTAAGTGGAGGAACCTGAACTGGAATCCAGGCCTGACCCCACAGTCTCACTGACACACACAAGTCCTCATATACACTGGTACAGGATGTGTCCAGCACAAAGGTGCCCTCCACAGGCTGCATTAGGGATGAAATCCACCTGCATGCCAAGAGCCACACTGAGCACCTGTCCTGGGGCAGGGGCTGCCTGGAGGAAGCAGCCCCTTTTGAACTTTCACACCCCAAAGGGACACCTTTATGTGATTCGCGGAGCTTGGGGGCAGTGCCTTTTCCTGAAGTACCACAAAGGCCTCACACAGACACATGCCATTGTGCCAGCCAGGGCCCCACAATGCCTGCAGTGATGTCTGCCCTGTGTCTGTCCCCAGGGCAAGCTATATGGCGGCCTCACCGACTGCCTGGTGAAGATCTGGCGGCAGGAGGGCCCCCTGGCGCTCTACAAGGGTCTGGGCCCCGTCTACCTGCGCCTGGGCCCCCACACCATCCTAAGCATGCTCTTCTGGGATGAACTCCGGAAACTGGCCGGGTGGGGCCAGCACCAGGGCAGCTAGGTGGTGTCCTTCACCCCAGCACAGCCAGCCACTTGGCAGGTCGCCATGGCCTGCTGCAGCTGGGAATGGCTGTTCCATAGCCAGCCCAGGCCCAGGCCTTGCCCCAGGACCAGGGAGAGAGTGGTCAGACAGCTGTGGTCAACCCAGCCCCTGGGCCCACCTAGGGCCAGCGGACCCACCTGGAATCACCACCTACTCCATTCTCCAGAAAGTGTTCATCCTTCTCTGTCCCAGGTTACCTTATCCCAGAGCCTTACTCGTCACAATAACCACTCCAAGGTGTGAACAGCGCTGTGAGCTGGGTCACATACAATATCAACTTGCTTACACAGTGAAAGTGAAAGTGAAGTCCCTCAGTCGTGTCCGACTCTTTGCGACCCCCATAGACTGTAGCCTATCAGGCTCCTCTGTCCATGGGATTTTCCAGGCACTAGTACTGGAGTGGATTGCCATTTCCTTCTCCAGGGGATTTTCCCAACCCAGGGCTCGAACCCGGGTCTCCCACATTATAGACAGACGCTTTACCGTCTAAGCCACCAGGGAAGTCCTGGGAGGTAGTAAAATTCTGTAACCGATGAGGAAGTGGAGGCTCAGAAAGGTGAAGTGCTTTGACGAAAAGCCACGTAGCTTTGAAGGGTCAGAGCTGGAACTGGAACTCACCTCTGCCCACCCCCAACCTGTGTGCCCTTGGCGAGAGCCAGGACCATGGGGGCTGGAGTGCCCCTGAGGGATCACTGCACACGTGGGGAGGTCCTGGGGAGCACCGTGAGGCATTGGGGCCATCATCTGTGTTAGTCTGCCAAGGCCGCCATTACAGAGCTCCTCAGACTAGGCAGCTTAAAGAACAAAATGTTCTTTTCTCACAGTTCTGGAGACTACATGTCCAGGGCTCAGCAGGTTTGGTTTCCTCTGAGGCCTCCCTTCTTGGCATGTAGACACCTGTCTTCTCCCAGGGTCCCCACACCGTCTTCCCTCTTTGTGTCTGGGTCCTAATCCCCTCTTAAAAGAACACCAGTTATATTGGATTAGGCCTCACGCTAATGACCTCACGTTAACTTAATTACTTCCTTAAAGGCCCCATCTCCAAATACAGTCACCTTCTGAGGTTAGAACTTCCCTACATGAATCTGGGGTGGGGGAGGGGACACAACACAGCCCCTCAACTAAGGGCTTTTACTGAGGGTCTCCTAGACGCCCAGAACTGTGGGCATTTGCACAGATTCTCATGACAATTCTGAAAGGTCGCTCTTGATGTGCCCATTATTCAGATGAGCAGACTGAGATCCCAGGAAAGGAAGCGACTTCCCCAAGGTAGTAGAGCTGGGTATCCTCATCCCAGACCCTTTCCTTTGTCCAAGCTGCAGCCACACTCCCCCCATGGGCGTGTCCCTAAGGCACTGACCTTCGTGCTACAGAAGTGGGCGCTGAGTGCCTGAAGAGGCAGGACTGGCTGCGGTCAAGTGGCTTGAACTGCCTTCCCCGAACACCCCATGTCTGCAAAGAGCTGCTCCCAAGGCGCAGCCCTACTGCACACTCCAAACCAATAAAGTTTTTCTATTTTGTCTACTTCAACGACTCCGCACTGCTGGCAGCCTCATTCTCTGGATTCCCGAACCCCAACCCGTTGCTGGCTCTTCTGTCTGGGAAAGGAGAGTCCAAAAAAACTGGGGCGGCCCCACCCCTCAGGCCAAGCGAGGCCTGCCTGCCGCCTAGTGGACGCGAGGAGGATCGTCACGGCGGGCGGCTCCGCGGTGCAGGGGGCGAGGGCCTGCAGCTGGGTCCTGACGCTGCCCCACCCCACCCCCACCCTACCCCACCCCCACCCTACCCCCCCCACGGCCACCCTCCCCCCACCCCACACTCCGACCCTACCCCGCCCCCGGCAGTGGGAGGAGAGACACCCCTTCCAGGCCTTGGGCTGAGAAAGAGAAGCCTTAGGCTGTGGGGGATGGAAGCCCCCTTCCAGACCTTGGGCGGAGCGGGGAACCCCACACTTCAGGCCGAGAGGGAGAACCCATAACAGAGGCTGAGAAGGACAGATGAGGCCTGGGGCTTCAGGAAGGCGCTGTGGGGCAAGGCTCAGAGGAGGGTGAGAAAAGTGAGCAGGACCGAGACAGCCCACCAGAGATGCCCTCCACCCCATGCTGCCCAAATGGCACGCGCCTGGGCAGCGGTCTTAACTCACAGCGCCGAAAGTTTAAGGCCCTAGCTCTCATCCCTTCCCCTCCCCTGGGCTTTTGACCCCTCCCAGCTCCTCCCCTCGCCTCCATCACCTTTGCCCGGTGGCAGTGACGTTGCGGTCTCTCCGGTTCAGACCTGGCCGGAGGCTGGGCTTGATCCCCGCGGCCATGTTCTCCCTACTGTCCCCCACCTCCTGGCTCCCCAGCCTCCCCTCCCTCGACTGGGGCTCCGGCCTCCTCGACGCCCTCCTGCAAGGTGAGCGCCTCCCCCTTGCCCCTCAGCCCCGCCCCCTGCGGGACACCTGCTCAGCGCCCGGCTATCCCACCCACGTGGAGTACCCCGCCGCCTCGCCTGCCGGCTCCTCTAACCCTACCACGCCGCCCACCCTCCCTACTGCCCCCGTCAGGCCTCGTCGGGGCCTGCGCAGTCTCCATCCTGAATAACCTCCTGAAGGTCTACTTCTTCGTGGGCTGTGCCAAGTGAGTGCTCACTTCCCCGGCCTGCTCCCTGCGCCCTGCAACCCACACTGAGAAGAGGCCTCTGAAAGGAGGGCCGGGAGGAAGAGGCCGCCCCTCCCTCACCCCAGGGAGTGGCTGGGAGCACCGGGACCCCCTCCAGGGACCAGGCTGGTGGTTCTGCACCCTCTGTCTGTCTCCTCTGCCCGCGCCCCTGTCTGTCTCCACAGCCACCCGGAGCTTCGTCTTGAAAAGCAGAGGCTGCAGGCCCGGTGGGCGTCGCTGGAGACCGTGCATCTGGCAGGGCTGGCCCTGATTCTGACCGTTGTGGGGGTCCGGGTGGCTGCCCTCGTAGTGCTCGAGTTCTCCCTCCGGGCTGTCTCCATGCTGCTTTCCCTGGACAAGGTGAGACCACAGGGAGGTGGTGGGTGAGGACGGCCTGGCCTTGGGCCCTAGTTTTCACCCCGGAATGAAAAAACTGGGCAAAACTGTGATTGCCAAAGCCCAGTCTCCACTCAGAGTGGACACAGCCCCAGGCCAAGAAGATAACACAGCAGCTTGAGGCTGTCTGAAGCTTCCCACCAGCCAGGCACTGGCCTAGATGCTCTGAGTGCATCATCTCATCCTTTTAACCACAGTGGGTAAAAGTTCGCTGGGATCCCAGTTTCACACGTGAGAAACTAAGGCTCAGAGAGGCAGAGTGGCTTATCCATGGTCAACAACCAGCAAGAAGTAGAGTCAGGCTTTGAACCCAGTTCTTCAAGGCTCCGAGCTGCCACTCTTCGGCCAGCAGACCAGTCCCAAGTAATAACCATGACTGAAATTAAGCTGAAAGAAATGATACAGTATTGAAACTTGCCTGGCAGTCCAGTGGCTAAGACTCTGTGTTTTTAATGTAGGGGCTGTGATGAGTTCAATCCTTGGTCAGGGAACTAAAAATCACACATGCCTTCATGACCTGGCCAAGAAATAAATTTAAAAAGACAAAAGAGACGATCCCAGTAGGCTTGACCTGAAGGCAATATTTCCTCTTTGGGAACAATCCCTGAGGTTCCTTCAGGCTCCAGCCTCCTACAGAGTGGAGCATCTGTACTGTGACACCCTCTGGGTCCCCCCAGGATGACGAGCAGCCTAAGCCCCCATCATTGTCCCCCCTACCCTCCCAGGGCTCCCAGGGCACCAAGAAGCTGCAGCTGTACCTGCTGTGCCAGTACTCGCTGGGCTGCGGGCTGATCTGCGGCCTGAGCTTCCTGCAGGAGGGCGCTCCGCACGGCACGCTGAACCTGATGCTGGGCCTGGGGCTGGCAGCGCTGCTCAGCACGGGTGCCCGGCGCCTCCGCCACCACGTCTGCCAGCGCTACGAGCTGCACGGCAGCCAGCGCTACTGTGGGATCTGCCTGAGCCTGCTGGCGGGCGCGCACCACCTCCCCCGGCTGCTGGGCCGCACCCTGGCCGTGACCTTTATAGTGGGCAACCTGGCCGCCGTGGCCCTCATCAACCGGGACTTCCTGACCACCTCGGAGGCCGTGCGCTTCTGGACGCCTCTCACCATCTGTTACACCCTGCTGGTCATCTACATGCAGGGTACGGGCCATGGGCAGCAGCTGATTCACTCAACACTCACACCCTCCCGTCTGACCCGGGCCCGGTGCTGTGCTAGGCCCTGGGGAGGACGACAACACTCAGATCTGGCCCCTGCCATCCCAGAGCATCCAGTCTGGTAACAACAGCCATGCAGTGGACAGAGAAGGGTACAGGGTGCAGGGGGATGCCAGTGAGACAGTACTTGAATTGGGCCTCAAAGGATAAGCAGGAGCCCCTGGGAGAGATCACGACAGAGGGAATCATGTATACCAAAGCCCAGAGGTGATTCAAGGCCTGAAAACAGCAGGGAGGGGACGAGACTGGCCGGGTTCACAGGGCCCAAGGGAGAGCTGTCATCAGCCAGGTGAGGCAGTCTGTTCAGACGCCGCTGCAGGGTTTTAAGCAGGGGCAAGTGACCTGTTCAGATCTGGGCCTGAGGAGGAGCCACCTGGCTGCAGGGTAGGGATGGGGCTGAAGAGACAGGACAAGGAAGGGCAGTCAGGCAAACAGGGCAGAGATGCAGAGGCCCTGATGTGGGAATGAGCCTAGCACACTTGATGGACCACAAGAAAACTGGGATGGTTGGAGGTAGCGGGCCCGAGATGAGGTTGGAGAGTGGACTCCGATCAGATGGGGCAGGACCTCCTTGTAAGGTAAGGAGTCTGGAGTTTATTCCAGATGCAGGGGGACGTCCTGGGAGGATTATAAGCAGAGGAATGATTCCATCTTGTTAGTGTGTTCCGAAGGCTACTGGCTGCCGAGTACACGCTGAGTTGTGGGGTCCAGACTAGAAGCCCGGAGCCCAGTGAGAAAGCTGATTTGAGAGATGAAAGCAGAAAGAGCCTGCAGGGCTCACTGATGGATCGGACGTGGGAATGCAGGAAAGAGAGGAGTCAGGACGACTCCAGGGCGAGACCCTGGGTGGGCAGTGAGGCCCAGGAGGAAGAAATGCCTGGTGCCCTGTAGTTGCAGAGTGGAGATGGGGCGCAGAGGAAGGGAGGGGGGCTGCTTGCGGAGGGAAAGGCTCACACCTTCCTTGGGGAGGAAAGCGGTGAGGGAGCTGGGAGGTCCAGGCCCCAGCTCAGCCGGACCTCAGGGTGGGGCCGCGGGGATCAGGCAGGCGGCCAGTGACAGGGACCCTGTGTTTGCAGAGGAGCAGCGGCAGCGCCCCGGCCTGAAGAGCCACGTCCAGACGGTGCTGGTGCGCATGTGCGGTCTCTTCGTGCTGCTGCTGACCGTGGGCCGCTGGCTGGACCTCCTGGGCATCTTCATCTCCCTGCTGGGCGAGCTCTGGTGCCTGGTGGGCGTCCGCACCCTGCTTGATCTTTGCCAGATACAGGTGGGCACCCCCGCCCTGAAGGTCCCCCAGACACTGAAGCCCTGCTCCAGACAGCCCCAGGAACCTCACCAAGTCAGAGTTACCTTTTGACCCCTCAGAATCCCAGGTCACTAGGAATGGAGCGATTGAGGGGCACCCCCACCCCATCCATAGCGCACCCCATCCTGTGCCCCAGACCCCCAAATGAGAGAAAATTGGAGGCCTGAGTGCCCCCATGGGATGGGGAGATTGAGTGGCACCTCCATCCTTTCCTCCCTGTCTCCCCTCAGGATTTTCCACCCCAGAGGCCTTCGGTGTCAGCTCCAAGCCAGCCCCAGCCCTCAGCCCCTGCCCAGCCCGAGGAGGGGACGGCCACCTCTTGAGTGACCTCGGCAAGGACTTGGGAGTCTCTCAGGTCCGCTCAGGCTCACCTGGAGGCCTTGACCCCCGCATACTGCCTGGAGGCAGAGTGGCAAGGCTGCCCCCAACCTGGAGCACTGGGGATCTGCAGGAGGGCCAGGAGGTTTGGGGGCTGGGTCCCTCAGAGGGTGGGATAACCTGGAGGCCGCTGGGTTAACCTTTTCCTTTTTCTCAGGGCGGGGGAACAGATACAGGCCCCCTAGACCTGCCTTCCCAGGAGCACTGGGGGGACTTGTGTCCCCATGATGGCTTCCCCCGTTCCCCACCTCCCTGCCCTGTCCACAAACAATAAAGGTGACTTTCTCAGATTTTTCTTAGAATCGTGAACACACTGAGAGGTGAAGCGGCTTGTCTAAGGCGACAGAGGTCTTCTGACTGGGGCGGGCTCCTGGGATGTGTGCCTAGCTGGGTCCCTGGGATTCAGGAATTTGACGTGGAGGTGGCTGAAGAGGTGACAGGGATGCAGTGGCATGGATGGGCACGTGGTCTAGGACCCCCTGGCTGTCTTGGGTGGAGGATACCCGTGTCCTGTCCCATCCCAGGTTGAGACCAGTGGAGGGGGTATGATGCTGGGCCTCTGTTGGTGCCCTTGGGTCCCCCACCTCTGACCCTTACATGGGGATCCTTCCCATCTCAGCCGTGCAGCCTTGTATCCCCTGCAGGCCCAGCTCACAAAGGCAAGAGTATATGGAAGAAAGGTTAGGCACCAACAACTCTGCTTACCTGCTGTGTGGCCTTGGGTAGGCCACTGCCCCTCTCTGAACCTGGCAGAAGAACAACTATCATCTGTTGGGCACTGTGCTAAGCATCTTTATTATCTCATTTCATTTTAACGCAGACCCAACAGACAGGTACTGTTATTGCTTTTTACAGGGTTAGGGTTAGGGCTAGGGTTCAGAGAGGTTAAGGAAATTACTCAAGGGACCACAGCTAGTTAATGGCAAAGCCAGGATTTGAATTCAGGTAGCCTGACATTCAGAGTTCAAGTGCCACACAAGCTCCCTGCTCCTCACTTCTTATAGAAGAATTGGAGCCAGGGAAGTTAACAGAGGTGGGCATAGTAAATATGGCAGGTCCATTCCTGGTAAATTCTGGAATGTGGCTCCCACCACCTTTTGTCCAAGTTACCCTGAGGCTGTACTATACCTATGATCTCCTGGTCCAGGCACCAGCCCACAGAGCAGTTTGCATCCATGGGGATTGAGGGCCCCAACTCAGGGGTCCTTTTCCAGAAGAGACCCCATAGGGCAAAGGAGACTCCCAGCCAAGGGACTTCCAAACAGGTTGTGAGGGTCCAGTTGTCTGGGAGAGGCAGGGGAGGCACCTGGGAGGAGGCAGGACCTGGAGAAGGTTCTTGGAGGATTCCAGGTTCTGATGGAACTTCTCAGCCAAAGCCTGGTGCTTTGGAGCAGACAGAGTCCGGCCTAGGATTCTACTCCCTGTCCTGGGTGCACCTGAGATCCAGGGACCGACTGGCCCCAAGGCTGGACGGTGGTTCCAGCTCATTCCTTGAACTCAGAAGCTCGAGCCCAGCTTCTGATCCCCTGCTCTCCATCCTACTCCCAGGAGGCACATTGCAGACTCAGGGTAGCTGAGGTGGGGGAAGTGCCTGTGGATGCCCTTCCCCCAGTACAGGACCCAACCTCCCTCTGCCTGGGAGTGTGCTTGTTCCCTCTGGGCAGGAAACTTGCCAGTCTAGGAGGAAATGGGCCAGTCTAGGTGGGCACAGGGCCAGCCCCTTGCCAGCCCCAGATTGGACAACTGGGTTCCAACTCGGGCCTGATGTTTTTCCTGGAAGGTTCCCCAGCCTCCCAGTCCCCAACTCTGCCTGTGACCTGGTGGGAACAGAGCTGGGAGGAGACTGGGCTTGGCGACCCTTTCCTTTTTATGGGCACAGGGACTGTTTTTCAAACAAAAAGTGAGCCACGTGAGCTGAAAAAGGATTCTTTTCTTATCTATTAAATTATTTTTGTAAAAAGTCTGACAAGGGTATAAAAATCAGATCATTCTACTGAGACATACCAAATAAAGAGAAATAGGCCTCAAGTCTGGAGGGCAGAAGAAATCCAGAAGGTATGATCTGGAACAGGAACAGGAAGATAAATTTGTTAGGCCACAGACCATGAGATACCAGATTGTGGGCTCTGACCAGCATCCTCCTGAAGAGGTGGGAGAACAGAGCCCCACATCCTGCTAAGAGGGGACAGTAGCCTCTGGACCACCTGAGATTGGGGTAGGCCTGACTCCTTGCTCCTAAGCAACACCCAACCCCCAACCTGTGGCTTTTCTGAGCTATGGCATTGTCCCTCTGGCTGCCCCTTCATTCCTTCCCCCATTACTGAACATCGGCATGGGGCAAGGCTCTGGGCCGAGAGCAAGATGCACAAGTAGCAATTGCTGCAAAAAAAAAAAGCTAGTAAGGGGATAGAGTAACGGAGGGCTAGGGAAGATATATTTGGTATCAAAAGCCACATAACAAATGACCCCCAAATTTAGCAGCTTAAAAGAACAAACACTGGGACTTCTCTTGTGGGCTGTGGCTAAGACTCCATGCTTCCAATGCAGGGAACCAGGGTTCAAACCTTGGTAAGGGAACTAGATCTCGCATGCCACAACAAGAGTTTGCATGCCACAACTAAAGACCCTGCACGCCGTAACTAACACCCAGTGAAGCCAAATAAATAGATAAAAATATTTAAAACAGGGAACTTCCCTGGTGGTCCAGTAGCTAAGACTGTGCTTCCAGTGCAAGGGGGCCTGGGTTCGATCCCTGGTCAGGGAACTAGTCCCACATGCTACAACGAAGAAAGAAGATCCCCTATGCCACAACTAAGACCCGGGGCAGCCAAATAAATAAATAGTTTTTAAAAATTTTTTAAACAAAACAACAAACACTTACTGTCTCACTTTTTCTGTGGGTTGAGAATCCAGGTACAGCTTGGCTGAATCTTCTGGCTCAGAGTCTCTCACCGGCCACAGTCCAGGCGTTGGCCAAGGCTGTGGTGTCTACTGGGGCAGCGTCTACTTCCAGGCTCACTTACTTGGTTGTTGACAGGATTCAGTTTCTCATGGGCTATCGGCTGAGAGGCTCAGTTCCTCTCTGATGGTTGGCCAGAGCCTCCCTCCTCCATATGGGCCTCTCCGCAGGGCAGCCTAAGCATGGCAGCCAGCTTCCCTTAGAGCAAGCAAGCGAGGGAGACAGAAGACGGAGCAGGACAGAAGTCACTGTCTTCGTAAACCAGTGTTAAAACTAGCATCCCAGTGTTTTCGCTGTGTTCTGTTGGTTAGAAGCAAGTGGCTGAAAAAAAAAAAAAAGAAGCAAGTGGCTGTGTTTAGCCCACTCTTGAGAAGAAGGGGTCACTCGAGGACACGGCAGAGGATAGGGGTCTTCAGGGGCCATTTTAGAAGCTGCCTTCCACAGAAGGCTTCTTTGAGAAGACCTTCTCTGAGGAGAACTGGCCAGGAAGAAAGCTGAGGGAGGAACACCCCAGACTGAGAGAACAACGCAGGGAAAGTCCCTGAGGTCGGAACCAGCTGGGAGAATTTAGGAACAGCAGGAAATTTAGCGTAGCTAGAACATCACAGGATGCAGTGGCAGGAAGGAGGTCACGGAGGTGGGCAGGCACCAGATCGCTCAGGGCCAAGGCCAGCATTGGGACTTTATTCTCCTGTGGCAAGCAGACAGTGGAGGATTTGCACACGGAGGTGACATTATCTGACTTACATTTTTAAAGGATTCCTCTCCATGCTCTTTTTAGAGTAGACCGTATAGAAATGGTCAACCAGTTTTTGAAGCATTTGGAATAACCCAGGTGAGAGGCTGGGGGCTTGGGCCAAGGTGGTGCCCATGGAGGTGGCCAGACTGGTTGGATTCTGAACATATTTTGAAAAGCTGATAAGATATTCTGGTCAATTAGATGTGAGCTTGAGAGGAAGCGAGGAGTCCTGGAATTCCTAGATTTTTGGCCTGAACAGTGGGTGAATGACTTAGGGGCCTCTAGGGACAGGGCAAGGTTACCTCATGCAGGTGGGGTCACCATCAGCAGAAGGTCCAGTGTTAAGACACGGTCTGAGGTTTGGGGAGGCCCTGCTGAGAAAGAGCCACAGAAACCAAGTCCTGAAGGTTGAGGGGGAGTTTCGAAGCCACAGGGGTGGTGGTGTAGCCCAGGTAGGTCTTAAGACTTCTGAGTGGCTTGCGGGATGGAGGAGGGGTCAGTGTGGCTGGAGCAGAGGGGACAAAGGGCACAGTGGCGGGAGACACTGTCACGGAGGCAGGCTGGGTGAGATCACCAGGACACGGGAGGGGGTTGTCATTTCCCCAAGAGCATGGGGAGCCACAGAAAGGGTGCGGGCCTGTGATGACCACACGCTGCTTTAGTGAGATGGCCTAGCCTGCTTGGAGAATGGATTGTAAGGAGTAAGAGCGGGGCAAATCTAGGACTTTCCTGGTGGTCCAGTGGTTAAGAATCCACCTTCCAACTCAGGGACAAGGGTTCAATCCCTGGTCAGGGAACTAAGATCTCATATGCAACTGAGCCTGGGTGCCACAGCTAAGACTCAACACAGCCAAATAGAATAAAATAAATAAGAGCAGGGCTAATTCAATTTTAAGGGTCCCTTTTAGGAAGAAGAGTACAAAATTTGTATGTAAGTGAAAATTGAGGTTGAGAAAGAAAAGCAAGATAAATTACTGGAACTGTAGAGACTTGGGTCAGTTCTCCTGACATCTCTCTGGGCACTTTGGCAGGAACACTTAAAAGGAAGATGTTTCCTGGGTGTAACCTGGCTGCCCTTCCCTGCTGGACCACTTCATAACTCCCAGAGACTGTCAGCCCTCATAGGGGCCACGCGAGTTGGGGAACTGAGCAGAAGTTTCATTAACTTCACAGTAAGCCCACCTCTGGGCTTCCCTGTGGCTCAGTGGTAAAGAAGCTGCCTGCCATTGCAGGAGATGTGGGTTCAATCCCTGGGTCGGGAAGATCCCCTGGAGAAGGAAATGGTGACCCACTCCAGTATTTTTGCCTGGGAAATCCCAGGGACAGAGGGGCTGGCGGGCTACAGTTCATGGGGTCATAAAGAGACGGACACAACTTAGGAACTAAGCAAGAACAACACACGCCTGCCTCCAGGGAAGAGAAGAGTAAGGAGGTCAACTGGGGGCTGTAGCAGGGCCTAGACCATGTTACACTTCGGTTAGGAGGGGTCTCAGGATTGGGGTCCCCACGGCCAGAGAGAGCGGTGGAGCACTGGACAGATGCTGCCAGGGGTGGGAGCTCAAGGAAGGGCCTGGGATCAGTGGGGGAACAGGGGCCTGGCGCTGGCAAGCAGCTGAGGGATTGGGGAGATTTAGGGAACACTCCCAAGTGAGTGAAACCAGGACTTCCTCCCCTGTTGACAGAAGGGACTCTGACTTTCAAAGCCTGGTCAAGGAGGAGCCTTTCCAGCCCACTAAGACTCAAGCCCAACCATGGCCCACCCTACACTTCCCACTATCTCTGAAGCCGATGCTGAGTTGCTTAGCGGAGGCCTGGCTGTGGGAACCAGTGGGTCCAGCCAGGGCCAGATCAGGCCCCTGGACCAGAAGGGGATTAAGAGCCAGACATTGTTGTCACAGTCAGGTCTGGAGGCTGGGCCTGCCTGGCCTGTGTGAACATGGGCTTGGGGTCTGAGAGTCGGAACTCCATGTAGCTCTAACTGTGGTTCAGTGTGGTTTTACTCCCTGTGTGGTCTTTGAACATGTCCTACACACTTTGGAGAAGGAAATGGCAACCCACTCCGGTATTCTTGCCTGGAGAATTCATGGACAGAGGAGCCTGGCGGGCTGCTGTCCATGGGGTCACATAGAGTCAGACACGACTGAGCGACTAACATTGCACAATTGGCCTGTTCAGTTAAAAGGGCTTGGAGCTGGACTATGTGGGCTTGAATGAAGCTTCCTAATGGAGATGACCTTGAACAAGTTACTCTCTGTGCCTCAACTTCTCCATTTGTTTAGAGGACCGAACGGGATGAAGGAGGTAGGGCACTCAGACCAGAGCCTGACCTCCGGTGCTGTGCCCCCAACCCCCACATCAGTCTTGGCAAAGCCCTCTTGATGTGAAGAGTCAATGAGCACAGTTGAGTAAGAGGACCAGGAAGGAGACACTGGCTCAGGTGGCAAAGGCAGGAATAGATCTCAGGGAGGAAGGAAATGAACAGCTCTCCTACCTCTCCCAACCCGTCCAGCAGACTGCTCCCCAGGTGGAGAAAGATGATGCATATTTTCATTTTATTTGCAAACAGCTGCATGCGGATTTAGCTGGCACTAGTGGTAAAGAACCCTCCTGCCAGTGCAAGTAGATGTGAGAGACACGGGTTCAATCCCTGGGTCGGGAAGATCCCCTGGAGGAGGGCAGGGCAACCCACTCCAGTATTCTTGCCTGGAGAATCCCATGGACAGAGGAGCCCGGCGGGCTGCAGTCCATAGGATTGCAGAGTCAGACACAAATAAAGTGACCTAGCACGCACGCATAAGGATTTATAACCCTGTGCTGCCCATTTTTCATGCATTATTTTCCCCCAGCCTTCAGGACAACCTTGTGAGGAGTTGATTGTTATTTTCTGTATCTTCCTGGAAAAAACTCAAAGTTCAGAGAAGTTAAATGACTTGCTCAAGGGGGCTTCCCTGGTGGTCCAGCGGTTAAGAATCCATCCACCTTCCAGTGCAGGGGACGCAGGTTTGACCCCTGGTCTGGGAGCTAAGATCCCACATGCCGTGGGGCAACTGAGTCCCCAGCAACTGCTGGGCCTGTGCCACAACTAGAGAGAAGCCTGCCTGCCACAACCAAGACCTGATGCAGCCAAAATCAAATACATAATCTTTTTAATTGACTTACTCAAGATTACGCAGCTAATAAGTGGGGGAGCCAAGATCCAAATTCAAGTGGGTCTGACTCCAAAGCCCAAATTCTTAATGGCTCACTAACTTTGCGTATGCAGCTACTTTAAGATCCCCTCCTCCTACTCATGCATTAAATTCAAATTACTGAGACCCTACAAAATGACAAGCACTGTGCTGGCTGCTGGAGAAGAGTAGGAAGTCACAGCCCTGTTCCCGGTCTGGTGGGTAAAGCATATTGGTTCCACTCAGAAGCCTTGAGGTGAAGCCGTAGGATTGACATGACTCCTGACACCTGGAGGAATCGGAACAGGCTTCTCAAAAGTGCTGAGACTAGTACAGTTTTCCGGGAAGAAGGGAGTGATCAAGACTCATGAAGTCTCACCAGTATGCCTCATGACTCTGTTATAAGCAATAGAAATAGTTTTTAACTGGCTGAAGAAAAATCAAGAAAAAAGAAGATGCACTGTTTCCAGAGATCCAGTGGGAGGACTTTCAGGCATGGCTGGATCTAGCAGCTTAAGTGATGAAATCAGTTATTCTCTATATCATCTTTGCTCTGCTGTCCTTGGTCCAAGTATTGCCAGAAATCATGCCAAGCTGGCATCCTGCCAGCATGGGAAAACTAAGTCCTCTTTCTACATACTTCCAGCCAGGAATTGAAAGTAGGGGTGAGGTTTTCCAAACAGAAATTGGGTGCTGTTACCAGAATCTAGGAAAGGGATGCTAGCTGACAGGATCCATGATGTCTGTTAGATTCTTGAGTGGAACCAAGTCTTCCTTAACTTCAGCATTTTGTCCATCTTACTATGATATCCGAACCTCTGTCCTCTATATGATGGGAAGAGGAAAGGAACTCACCTAAACACCTACTAAGCATCAGGCAAATTTATCCACATTCATCCCAACAAATCCTCACAGTGAAGCCACGAGAAGGTCCTGCCATCCCAGGCTTACAAGAGAAAACTGAGGCTCAAAGAGGAGTGACTTGCCCAAAGTAACAGGCTGGCAAGGGACCGAGCTGGAATCACTCACACAAACTGACGTTACCCGTATCTGTGCTTGCCCCTGCTGCAGCCTGCCCCTGCTACAGTGAGCAGGAGGCCCCACTTCTCTGTACTGCTGCACCCCTGCCAGCCCCTAGCACAGGACCCTACACACAGTAGGTATCCAGGAATAAGTGTTGAACTGACCTGACTTCACGGAGAAGGCAATGGCACCCCACTCCAGTACTCCCGCCTGGAAAATCACATGGACGGAGGAGCCTGGTAGGCTGCAGTCCATGGGGTCGCTAGGAGTCGGACACAACTGAGCGACTTCACTTTCACTTTTTACTTTCATGCATTGGAGAAGGAAATGGCAACCCACTCCAGTGTTCTTGCCTGGAGAACCCCAGGGATGGGTGGGCTGCCGTCTCTGGGGTCGCACAGAATAGGACACGACTGAAGCAACTTAGCAGCATCAACATGACTTCACACAGACAGAGTGGAGGATGAGAGAGGGACAAGGACAAGAAACCAGGACTGGGAGGTCCACGGGTTTTCTGAGGCTGTTTGCCAAGGAATAGACCACCCCTCCAACCCCAACCCAGATGCATAATTTCATGCAGCTTCACATGTGGGGATCCCTAGGCTGGACGCTGACAGCTTGGCTCTGACCTGGCCCAGGTCAAGCCTGTCAAGGGGAAAAGCAACTGGACGGAAGGATGCTTTCCTCCCCTGGGGTCTCTGGCTCCCTGGGGGCTGCAGCTCAGCCAGCCTCAGAGGAGAATTCGAGCAGGGAGGACAGCTCCATGTCACTCTCCCCAGGCTTGTCACTGTTCGCAGACCTAGCTGCAGAGCAAAAGGACCCTGTGAGCCAAGAGTTCTGGAAACCAGGCAAGCGTGATGTGGGAATAGCCAATGCTCCTACTGGTGGGGCAGCAACTCTGGGCCAGGCCCTGGAATGCCTTGTCCCCGGCAGCTCTGCAAAGGGAAGCATTCACGTCCCCACCCAAGGGTATCCAGTCCAGCTGCCCCATGTTACAGATGAGGAAACAGGGCCTTGGAGAGGGGAGGAACTTGTCCATGATCACAGCCAGCACCAGAGAGCTGGAGTTAAGCCTAAGTCTGACCTCAAAGCCTGTGTTTTCTTTACTGCCTTCCTCTCCCTGGAATGTCCTCCCCTGTTCCTCTTGTGGCTGGTTCCTCCTCATCTCAGCTTAAGTGTCACCCCCCAGAGAGGCCTGGCCTACTCCCTCCTACACCCCTTACTCTGTCTTAGCCTCTTGCTCATTCCTGTATAGCACACATCACCACTGGTAATCATCGTATTAATTTTTGTTGGGAATTCCCTGGTACTTCAGTGCTTAGGACTAGGTGCTTTAACTGCAGTGACCAGGGTTCAATCCCTTGTCGGGGAACTAAGATCCCATAAGCTGCATGCTACAGCCAAAACAAACAAACAAAAAAATTGTCATGCGCTGCTCTCCCCTGTGGATACTATTCTATGCTATGCTTACTCAGTCGTGTCCGACTCTTTTCGACCCCATGGACTGTAGCCCGCCAGGCTCCTCTCTCCGTGGGGATTCTCCAGGCAAGAATAGTGGAGTGAGTTGCCATGCCCTCCTCCAGGGAATCTTCCCAACCCAGGGATCAAACCCAGGTCTCCCACATTGCAGGCAGATTCTTTACCGTCTGAGCCACCAGGGAAGCCCCTGTGGATACCAGGACTGATGACATCTGACTTGATTCTCGTGGGCTCCATGACTCGAGCTGAGCACACAGCAGGTGCTCAACTGCTCTTTGGGTAGGAGGTTCCCCAGCAGACTGGACAGCAGCAAAGGTCCCCACTGCCTTAGATCTTACTCTTTAACCTCTCACCTGCCTTCCCTGCCATCCAGGGTCTCAGCTTGTTGTTCAGGCTCTCAGTCATTTCTGACTCTTGTGACTCCATGGACTGCAGCACACCAGGCTTCCCTGTCCTTCACCATCTCCTAGAGTTTGCTCAGACTCATGTCCATTGAGTCGGTAATGTTATCCAATCATCTTTTCCTCTGTTGTCCCCTTCTCCTCTTGCCCTCAGTCTTTCCCAACGTCAGGGTCTTTTCCAATGAGTCGGCTCTCTGCATCAGGTGGCCAAAGTATTGGAGCTTCGGCATCAGTCCTTCCAATGAATATAGTCCTTCTATAGGGTCTCAGCTGCCGCAACCCTAACAGATTGAATCTTTTTGCTCAGTGGCTTAGGAGAAAGCTGTTCCAGGCTGGCAGGACAGGAGGAGGGGAGCAGAGCCTCTGAGCTGGCAGACAAAGGGCGTGTGTTCTTATCCAGTGCACTTCCTGGGTTTCCATTGCAGGAAGCCAGGCACCTGCCGAAGTGACACAGACACCAGAGCTGGCGCTGGAGTCCCTTGTCCGGGACTCTTCTCTCCCCCCGGGAGCAGCAGCAGAGGTGGGAAAGAGGTGCTGGGCAGCTGGTAAGTGGCAGCAGCTGGACTCCACGTTCCCCTTGGACCTACCCTCTTCCAAGCCAGTCTTAGCTCAGAGCAGGTGTGGGAAGGCTTAGATCCTGCTTGGAGTCAGTGAGACCCTAGGCCCCACGTCAACCCTTCGGTGCCTCACTGTCCCACCTGGAGGTGTGGTGGGTGCTTAGGGGAGGTATCATGGAGGTGAGGGGGGGGGGGCAGCAACATTTTTATTTGCTTTAAATAAGCTTCTAAGTCACAATGCACTTTAAAAGGGAGTTCTATGGCTAAAAGTGTCTGAAAACCTCTGGATCAAACCTTCTTCCTTAAGGTCCTTAATGCCCATGGCTTGCATCCAGTGGTTTTTTCCTTTCTCATGGGGAAGGTATAGAGATCTTGCTCCAAGGGGTGCTTGCAAAGGGAGGTAACCTTGTCAAGCAGGGGAATAACCCTGACCATGGGCTCAGGCGGCCAAGTCTCCCTCTGCTGAAAAGAGAGGGAGTCACCTGTCTTTGAAGGGTGGCAGTCTCGCCAGCTGCTGGGACCTGCAGGGTGGTGTGTGTACCCAGGGGCACCCACTGCTGTGGGTTGGAATCCAGCTCCGCCATTTGCCTCTTGTGTCGGCTTTGAGCCTCTCTGTGCCTCAGTTTCCTCATCTGTGAAGCAGGAATAATCAGCCTTTTCCCATAGGGCTCTCTCGGGAATTAAATGGAAAGGTCTGCAGGCCAAGCATCAGATAAGAAGCCCCTATAAACAGCAGCTACAGTTACTACTGTTGTTATTATAGGACTGGCTGTGAAGATGGAAAGAAAAAAGGGATGCAGTGGGGGATGGGAGAGGTGACCAAACACGAGTGAGGGATTTAGGGAGGCAGGGTGGGGGAGGAAGAGAAGCACAGGACAGGGTGTTCAGCGCCCCCCACCCCAGCCCCCAGGAGCATGACCCCCCAAGAACAGCCCCAGAGCCCTCCGGCCAGCAGCATGACTGCAGCTTTGGGCCCACAGAGGAGAGCCAGACCCTGCCTGGCCTCCCTGCAGATGGCGCCGGGTCCAGCACTCCTCTGGCCTCCGCTACTGTGGCTTTAATCAAAAGAACAATCTGTTTGCCTCTGAATCAGACCCAGATTCCTTTTCCCAGCAATGTTCCCTGGGCCTCCAGGGACTCAGGCGGCCCATCCAGGCTCCATCTCCTGCCCCAGAGCCCAGGCTGGGCTTCTCCCTCCCCATTCCACGTTTGGGGGATGGGGGAGCAGGAGGCTGAAGCAGTGGAGGGGTCAGATACCGGGCCCAGCGTGGCAAACCGGGTGACCTGATTGCCAGCGAGGCCCTGTCTACCAGGCTTCCCGGAGGACCCTGTCCCCCCAGGACTCTGGGACCCACGTGCAGAAGGCCTTAGGGTCCAGACAGGTCATTAGCCCCATTTTAGAGGCGAAGAAACTGAGGCTCAAGAAGGTGGAATGACTGCCACAGGATTAGTGAGTGTCCGGGGACTCCAGGTCCCACCTGACCCTTAAGACCTTGGGAGATCCCAGGCCAAACTGGTGGGGCCACCACCCCAGGTGACCTCGGGGAGGGGGTTGGGGGAGGACCACTCTGGGTTCACAAAGGACGAGGAGAGTGGGCACCCGAGGAGGCCGCCCACCCTCCAGGCCTGGGCCAAGGGGAAGGGAAGAGGGGTCGAGGGAACAAAGGGAGAGGGGAGGGGGCGGCGCGGGGCGCGGCCGGGCAGGTTGGGGGGCAGGTAGGGGCCGCTTCCGCCCGGCGGCAATCCCGGGCCCCCTCCCCCAAGCTTCACCTTTTATGGTAAGGCGGCCGGGGCGGCGGGGCGGAGGGAGCCGAGGGGGCGGGGAGGGCGGAGGGGGCGGGAGGCGCCGCGCCGCTCCGGGCTCTGCTCGATCGGGTGACCGACCGGACCCGCCGGGGGCGCGGGCGGCTCAGGTAAGCGGAGCGGGGTGGGGTGGGCGTCCCGTCCTGCCGTCCGCGCCCCCGGCTACACACAGGTGACAGCGCGGGCAGCCCCTGGCCGGAGCGCAACCCTGCTCCCCGACCCGGACCTCAGCTCCGGCGCTCCCAGGGGGGCCCGCGGGACTGGGGGCCGGGGGTGCGGGTCTCTGTTCCCCGAGCGGAGGGAGGGCAGGTCTGGAGGTAGCGCGCGTGTCCCTGCCCCGGAGCGGCACGCGGAGAGAAGGGATGGAAGCAGGGCGGAAGCTCCCGCACAAAGAGGACAGCGTCCCGCACATGGATCGAATTAAAGTCCCCGGCGGCGCCCCACTGTGACCCGGCCAGCCGCCCCGCCTGGGTGCTTGCGGGAGGGCGCCGGGTTTCCGAAGGTCCTGGAAGCTCCGGGCCCCTTTCTCCAGCAGGGGTTAAGCGAGGGGCAGGAGGGGCCGCGGAACTGCCCCTCTCTGGGCCTCATATCCTCTGGGGGGAGGGGGGGTGCTGGGAAGGGGTGGGACTGAGCTATCCCCAGGGTGTGTGCCTGGGGCACCCTGGCCTGAGTCCTCCTCCAGCCCAGATTCTGAGGACCCCAAGGAGAGACTGGGCAGCGCCCAGATCCCTGTTCTTCACATTGATGGAAGCCAAGTCCTGGTCTTCTCAGGCCCCCCAGGGGTTCCGCCTCTCGCATGAGGTACTGAAATACCATCCGGCTTTCTCTTGGCACCTACCCAGTACCAAGATCTTGAGCACCCCCTCTCCTTTTATGCGCTCAGCCACCCTTCCAGAAAGACCTCATTATTTCCACTCTTTGAAATAACAGAGGCCCAGAGAGGTTCAGTGACCTGCTTAGGGTGGCCCAGCAGGAAAGAGGTGGGGTTGGGGAACTCAGCCCTGTGGGCCTCCTCCACTTCCCTGGGGTGGGAGAGAGGGAGAGGCCTTTCTGTCCCAGGCTGCAAGGCCGGGAGAGGGGGCTCAGTTTCACTCCCACTGCCTGCAATTTAACTCCCAACCAAGCCTAGGCTGCTTTCTCGGAGTCCTGAAGAGCACAGCTTAGAGGTGGTCCCACAGGGTTTGAGAGGAGTAGGACCAGGGACAGAGTGCATAGTGGGGGACTACCCCCATCCTTGGAGGCCCTCTGGGTCAGCCAGCCCTCCCCTGCCCTGAGCTGCAGCCTAAAGCTGGGCTGGGTGGCTGGCTGGATCTCAACCTCCTTCCTTCCTCTTAACAGGAAATGACTTTCCTTCCCTTTGTTTCCACTTTCTCTGCTTACCCAACTGGATCTCACTTTGGTCCTCTGGGAGAGGAAGGGTGGTGGCCAAGGGTCCCCCAGGCTGGGCTGGCTGGGAGGCCGCCCCACAGGGAGCTTCCTCTCACACCCCCGCTCCAGGGTGACCTGGGGGGCATTGGGACCCAAGGGGATCCTTGGCTCCCTTTCCTGCTCGGGTCTGACTGACGGGGCTTTGAAAATCCCTAGCTCGGCCCCTTCCCCTGGGGCCTGAAGTCCCTGTTGGAAGCACAGGGAAGGGATAGGCCGGGGTGGGGGTGGGGGGGTTGCTGCCCAGCTGTGAACATCTGGTTTCAGTGCTGGGACGTTTGTCCTGGTCTTTGTCTGAGAAGCCAGCAGATTTGACTTCCCGGAGGGGTGTGTTGGGGTGGAGTGGGGTTCAGGGCAGGGTGGGAGGGAGGCAGAGAAGGCACCCTCTGCAGCCTCTGGGAATGAGCCCAGAGTTTACTGGCCATCTGATAATTGGTCTGGATTGAGCCATTCTGTGTAAGAACAGGCCTGGAGATTTTTGCCTCCCCACCCTGACCCACCCTGAATCATCCAGGGGGAAAAAATGTGACCTCTCAGGCCCAAGGATACCCCGTGGACTTCCAGGTTAGATCCTGCTCTGTTAGAATTCCAGGTCTCCAATCTCTTGACTGGGGCCTCACCTGGCCTCATCTATACAGTGGGGGCAGGACTTCCCTGGTGGTCCAGGGCTAAAACTCCATCCTTTGAATGCAGGGGGCCCGCGGTTCATCCCACACGCCGTGCAACACACCATGCAGGCCGCAACTAAGACTTACTGAAGCCAAATAAATATTTTAAAAAATGAAGTGGGGGCATAGCAATCTGTGTTAAGAATTAAGTATCTTTTTAATGTATTGTTTTATAATTATTTTCATTATTATTTTGGCTGTGCAGGAAGGGTGCGTGGGATTTTTAGTTCCCCGACCAGGGATTGAAACCACGCTCCCTGCATTGGGAGCATGGAGTCTTAACCACTGGACTGCCAGGGAAGTCCCAAGAATTATGTGACTCAGTAAGCACTGGCTGCAGTGCCTGGCACATGGCAAGCACTTTATCAGTGGGTGCCCTTGTTCTTGTACTTAAACCTTAGATGCACTCTGAAACTTGTTTGCAAAAATAGATACTTGTAATAAAGTATGAAAGCAAAGAGGAGGACAGCCAACAGAAGCATATGTACTTCCAAACATCACTTACAAAACAGGAAGCAAGAGAGAAGTACTTTACAAGAACTTTAGAAGTTTTATTCCTATATTGGTTTCTTTTTCAGAACAGATATTTTATTATCAGAATGAGTTCCACGTTTTAATCAAAGATAAATCAATTTAAAGGGAATTTAGGAGCATATATTATTACTATTCTCCATCAGTCTACAGGAGTCCACAGTGGCCGGTGGAGGGAGGCCTTTGAATGGCCACTCAGGCTCCAGGTCATTAGGGTCCCTGTGGGCCGGCCTTTGGGGCTGAGTCAGGGTGGCCCATATGGAGAATAAGAGAGAAAAAGGGCAATTCCTTCCCTGGGCACAAGCCCTGGGTGCCAGTAAGAACTCTGGGGCTGAGTGTGGACAACTTGCCCCACCCCATGACCCTACCTCATCCCTGGCCCCCGAGCCTACTCTTGGCAGGAGCCACCTGAGAGAAGGAAAGTGCACTCTCCCTGGTCCGGTTGCTGCCCTGCTCCCAGATCCATGTTTTGATGTCTCCTGTGAGCTGGACTTGGGTCATGCAAAGACCACAGACGCAGTTGAAAGCATATGAGGTCACTTCTAGGGAGCGGGCAGACATGATAGTGGTGAGCCAGTGTGGCCTGTGATGGGCTGTCATTGCCCTGTGGCGTAGACAACTACCCTCGAGTAGGAAATCAGGGGAGGCTTCAGGGAGGAGGTGATGTTTGCGCTGGGCTTCTAAGGAAAAACTGGAATTTACCCTGCACTGGGCAGGAAAGACAGATGGTAGGAACATGCCAGGGCAAGTAAGGGAGAAAGATGGTCCAGGAAGGGTGCGTGGTCCAAGGTGATCAAAAATAGGTGGAGGCCAGGGGGATTTGGACTTTATTTTGAAGGTAGTAGGGAGCCATGGAGGGCTTTTGAGTAGAGAAGAAACAGACTGATGCTCCGGAAAGATCACTCCTGAGGCAGGATTGGAGATCCTTGAGGCACTCACCCCTGTGCCTGAATCAGGGCATGACTTTGGAGATGAGAGCAGGAGAGATTCTGGCCACAGGATCAAGACTTGATTGGATGTGGAGGCTGATGGCCAAGCACAGGATGCTGGTTTGTGAGCTGGGCCGGGAGAGGGCAGCAGAGCCAGGTGGCCAAGAGCATGGGCTCTGGGTTCAGATCCCAAGTTCCCTGCTGCATGACGCTGAATGAATGACTTCTACTTCTTCCTCTGGGCTTCCTTATCTGTAAGACGGGGATGGTAACAGTGCTTCTCCCACTCCAGCCGTGGGAGGTGTGTGAGTTAATGGGCGGAAAGTGCTTAGGGCAGGGCTGGCACAGGATAGGCCTTGGTAAACAGTGGCTCTGATGGTTCATCTGTCCCCTTTGCCTCCTGGAATCCAGTGCTGATCTTCTAACCGTTGATTCACCCTGTCTCCCTCCCATAGTGGAGCTGGCCTGAACACTGGGGACCTCAGCCTTCCTAGGAAAATCCAGATCCCAGGTGAGGAAGGTAGTTTGGGGTGCGGCCCTGGGCTGGGCCTGGCAGTCAGTAGTGCCGAGGGTGGGGAGCTGGAGGAGCGGCCCCTCCCTCATGCTCCTTGGAGGAGGGAAATTAATCATTGGTGAGGTGAGCAGGGTAGGGCTGCCCTTTGTTCCACCAGGTGTGCAGGTTGGGGGACGGGCGGTCAGGACTGCTGCGGCCCCTCTGTGGCCAGGTCACCTGGTGGGCCCCTGCCCTTCCCTGGGGGACATCTGCCGCCCCTTTTATGGCTGGGTGGGGTGCTGGCACTGTGGGGTGGCTGCCCCTGTCTTGTTGGGAGAGGGAGGCTCCCTGCCCTGGGGGTGGGTGGTGTCCAGGTGGAGCGCCCCTGCCCATTCCACGACTGCCATGAACCCTGTCCAAGCCTGAGCCCCACTCTCTCCCCAGCCCCACCAGAAGCTGAAACAATGGCCTCCAAGCCTGAGAAGAGGGTCGCCTCGTCTGTCTTTATCACCCTGGTGCCCCCACGTCGAGATGAGGCTGTGGTTGAGGAGGTGAGGCGAGCAGCTTGTGAGGCCTGGCCTGGCCGCCCCTGGGAATCTGCCCCCACGAAGGCACCCGGGGCTGGCTCGGTGGGAAAGCTCCGCTCCTGGATGCCCCCTGGCAGGGCTGCAGCCCCAGGGCCAGCTGTTCCACCTCAGCTCTCCAATGGAGGTAAGAGGGTGAGGGCGCTGGACGAGGGAGGCTGGCTCAGAGGCAGCACTGAAATGCGGAGGAAAGCGCAGGCTCTCGGGTCATTTGTTGAGCACCTACTGTGTTCTAGGCCGACTCTGGAATCCACCTGCCTGAGTTTGAATCCTGACTCCTTTACTTGTTGGCTGTGTGACTTTGGCAGGCCACTTTACCTCTCTGTTCCTCAGTTTCTCAATCTGTAAAATGGAAATAATGATAGTAACCACCTCAAAGGGTCCTCGTTGAGGATTAGATAAGTTAACACATATGGAAAGTGTTGCTCCCAGGATCTGCCGTGTGAATACCTATTGTTTATTATTCAGAGCCAGACACTGGGGATAAAACTTATATCCTAGTGGGGGAAACATAGTAAAAACATAAAATATCATATCAGAAAGACACAAAGACTATTTCAGAATTAAACACAGTAAAGAGTTGGGGAGGTGCAACTTTTTATGGGTTAATCAGGATGGCTTCTCCAAGAAGGTAACATCTCAGCTCAGTTAAGACTTAAAGGACACTATAGAGCTAGAAGGGAAATGGGAACAGTTAGTGCAAAGACCCTGAGGCAGGGATGAATTTGGTAAGTTGAAGGAGCTGAGAGGTAGTTTTGTTCTCTGTTGAGCTCTACATTCACTTGCTGTGTGATCTTAGGCAAGCTGTTTCCTTCTTTAAACTTAGTTTCTTCCTCTGGAGGATGGAAATTTGGTCATGTATGTGATGTGAAGGGGCTTCCCTGGTGGCTCAGTGGTAAAGAATCTGCCTGCAAATGAAGGAGACATGGGTTCGATCCCTGGTCTGGGAAGATCCCCTAGAGAAGGAAATGTCAACCTTACTCCAGTATTCTTCCCTGGGATATCCCATGGACAGAGGAGCCTGGCAGGCTACAGTGCATGGGATCACAAAGAGTCTGACAAGACTTAACAACTGAACAAGAGCAAATGTGATATGAAATCTCAGCTATCGGAGAGTAGCAAGGAGGGATGATGACACCGGGGCCTGAGGCAGCTGCTCGTCTGAAGGGCGCCAGCTGGAAACAAGGAGGCACTGAGATGCTCAGTGCTGGAGTCCTCAGGTGCCTAGTCAGGTTCCTGCTGTTCCAAAGTGAGGCTAAGGAAGCCTTGTGCATCCATCACCATGAAAACCACCTTAAGACCAGAAAGTGAAAAAGTGAAAGTGTTAGTTGCCCAGTCGTGACTGACTCTTTGCAACCCCATGAGTTGTAGCCCACCAGGCTCCTCTGTCCATGGAATTTTCCAGGCAAGAATACTAGAGTAGGTATCCATTCCCTTCTCTAGGGGATCTTCCTGACCCAGGGTTCAAACCTGGATCTCCCGCGTTGCAGGTGGATTCTTTACCGTCTGGTCACCAGGGAAGCCCCAGAGACCAAAAGCAAATGTCGGTTATAGGAAGCCAGACACAGGAGGGAGAAGGGACCACGCATGGACATTCATATAACGCGCTTCTTCAGTATAACACAGCCTCCTAGACTGGTCTTTCCTTCCTAACGACACATGCCAAGAACATCCTCCTGCTACTTCTCGTTTTTCCTTGCGGCCATACCTCGCAGCTCGGGGCATCTTAGTTCCCCAACCAGGGATGGAATCAAAGCCCTGGCAGTGAACGCCCTGAGTCCTAACCACTGGATCACCAGGGAAGCCTTGTATAGAAGAACCTGGACCATGATGACCAAGATTCACACCTCAGGACATTGACCCGATGGAAAAAAAATTATGTTCCTTCTGGGTAGGAGAGGGGGAGCCTAGGAAATCGAGTTTAGATGCCAAAATGCCAAACCTTCTGGGATGTCTTCATGACTTATTGGAATTATAGACAGAAGATCCTGGGAGTGTGGTTGTAAAACCTGACAGGCCTTCCTCAGTGGGGGATAGACGTACAGTGGCCGGTTAGCCATGTTGCTGGCCAACTTGGCAATCTCGGGGCTCAGCCCTGCTTGGAGTAAGAAGTTCTAAGTGAGCAGAGGTCATAAGCCTGACCACAAAACACAGAGGTGGGCTCTGGGGGCCTACCTTCTGCTTGAAGCCAGATCTACAGCAGGCCGTCATCTGACACCTGACCTATGCTTGTCCCCTCAGGAATGAATGAATGAATGAATGAAAGTCACTCAGTCATGTCTGACTTTTTGCCACCCCATAAACTATACAGTCCATGGAATTCTCCAGGCCAGAATATTGGAGTGGGTAGCCTTTCCCTTCTGCAGAGTATCTTCCCAACTCAGAGATCAAACCCAGGTCTCCCACATTGCAGGTGAATTCTTTACCTGCCAGCCACAAGGGAAGCCCTGTCCCCTCAGGAACCCACCAGCATTTCTTGAACCCTTTCATCCTGGCAGAAGTCTCCCCTCTCCCTCTTGAATTCCTGCCCTGGCTGGGACCTGCCCACCCTTCACATCCAAATGTCGAGAACCTCAGGCATTTGGGAGAGGCCTCAGTGCTTCTGCTCTCTCTCAGTGACCTGGTTCTTGACTCAGTCAGCTCACATAGCACAGATTCGCACACTTTAGCAGCCTCAGCATCTCCTGGGGGCTTGTTCCAACCCAGCCAGCTGAGCCCCACCCTGGGCCTTCCTGATTCAGCAAGTCTGCGGTGGGGCCCAAGAATTTGCATTCCTTACCTGTTTCCTGGTAACTGATACTCTGGCCCGGGGACCACACTTGGAGAATGAGTATCTGGTCCGCAGGTAGGACTTACAGATGAGTAGTTCTCAAAGTGTGGCCTTTGAACCTGCAGCATCGGCATCACCTGGGAAATGTAAATTCTAGTGTAAATTCAGTGTCATTTCAAAAATGTCAATTCCCAAAGCTGACTCCAAACCTGCTGAATCGGAAGCGCTGGGGTGGGGCCCATCCTTTGACTTTTGGAAAAGCCTCTAGGTGATTCTGGGGCCGACTCAGAGGTCTAGAACAAGCTTTCCACCTGTACAGCCCTGGAGAGAACAGAGAGGGCTTATCTTTGTTGAACTGGTGGGAAACCTGAAGCCAGAGAGGTGCCTCAGTGAACACCCAGGAAATGGGACCAGAGCCCAGGCCTTCAGGCAGCCGGGCTTAAACCCCTTCTGTCTGCTCTCCCTGGGTGTTTAGGGCGGTCTGACCTCGCTGGAGCCTGGCCGACCTCATATGCCCTTGATAGGAGGTGGGCAGAGTGCCTCCGTGCTCTTTCTGCCAGGGCACTATTAACAGCACTCACCCTGAGTGTGGCAGTGGACACAGTCCTGCGCTGTGCTTTCTCTCCTGACCCCTCCAGTTGGAGTTCCAGGAGGAGTCCTAGGAGGAGTCCTAGGGAGTGGGCAGGCCCTTGTCAGGACAACCTGGAGGGGAGGAGGTTACACTATCATGAGTGTAAGAGTCAGACCCAATTTAGTAATTAAACAACAAGGAAAACAGTACAAGGAGCCGCTGTATATCCCACATCTGGTTTCAGCAATTACTGACATTTGGCCACATTTGTTTCATCTGTTCCCTTTTTTTTTTTTTCTCTTGTGAAGTATTTAAAGGAAATGCCAGTAATCAAGTCATTTCAGCCCCACATACGGTAAGAATGGTTGTTTTCTTACATAACCTCAAGTCCAAATAATATATAAAAAAATCAACAGGAATGCCTAGGATTATCTAATAGTCTATCCGTAATTGACATGCTTTCCCTTGTCTGCAAAATGAGGGGAATTAAATGAGATGATTAATCCTTTGAATCGGAACCCGAGTGAGATCCATAGCAGTGCTGGCCAATAAAATACCATGCGAGTCACAAATGGAAACCTTATGTAATTGAAATTTTTCTAGTATCCATCCATGTGGAAAAAAGTAAAATGATATTACTTTTATCAATGAGATATTTTACATTCTTTTTTTTAGTACTAAGCACATCTCAATAGCCATATGTGGCTGGTGGCTTCTGTACTGGACAGCACAGATCGATACATTATATAAATCTCTTAATTCTAGGGACGCCCCCTCTCTTGATCTCTCCATGCCCTTAATTTCTTGCAGAAACAGTCCATTTCTGTAGAATGTCCTGTTTGCTGACTGGTTCTTTTGGGTCCCTGGGTGGTCTCATCCAACTTGTCCCTCTGTTCCCCCTCACTTTTTTTTTTGGCCACACCATGCTGCACGCAGGATCTTAGCTCCCCAAGCAGGAATCGAACCTGTGTCCCCTGCAGTGGAATCATGGAGCCCTAGCCACTGGCCCTCCAGGGAATTCCCTTGGCTTTTTTTTTTTTTTTGTAAGGCATTTCATCAATGCCGGCCATCCCTTCTGATATGTAACACAAGTCAGAAGACGTCTGATGTCTGCTGGGGTTATCGGTGGGTTCGGGTGGTGATGGTGATAGTTGAGCAGCTCCTCTGGAAAGTTCCCTGCTGACTGTCGTCCCCTTGATACTTTCAACACCTGATAGTAATTACCTGAATCTGTTATGTAACTGGGTGGTGGTTCCCAACCTTGAGTGGCATCAGTGTCACTTGGAGGACTTCCAAAACACCCATGACCAGGCGCTGCCCCAGAGCGTCTGATTCTGCAGCTCTGTGGTGGGCTGAGAAGTTGTGCTTCTAACAAGGTCCCAGGTGATGCCGCTGCTGCCGGTCCGGGAGTGACACCTTGAGAATCACTGTCTTAGGGGCTGGTTTTGCTTACATTTGAACAAGGCCCTTCTCATGGGGTTTCCAGTGCTCTGGCACCCCGCTGGGGGAGGCTTGTTATTGAAGGCTTTGGCAGCCACTGTTTTCTGAGCCTGGGCCACATGCCAAGCCCTTACCTGCATCATTTTACTTAATCCTCATGAACCACCCTAAGCGATTGAGACCCATGTTCCAGTTGAGCAAACTGAGGCTCAGAGAGATGGTTTCTTGCTTAAGGACACCCAGCACGTCAGTGGTGGTGTCAGAGCTGGAACCCAGATCTGGGCGACACTGGACCTGAGCCCTCAGCCACCATGCTGCCCAGCCTCCTGGGTTAGTGTCACCTCTTCTGCGCACCTGCAGAGACTCTGGCCAACCCACCTGCTCCCTCTGGTTGCAGGGTGTTCGCTTCCTCCTCCGCCCCTGGACGTTGACGATGCACTTCCAGACCTGGACCTCCTCCCACCTCCGCCTCCGCCCCCCGCAGCGGACCTGCCCCCTCCTGACGAAGAGCCCCACTCCGCGATGGGGGCATCACTCATTTCAGACTTAGAGCAGTTGCACCTGCCCCCTCCCCCACCCCCGCCACAGGTACTGCCGACGCCTGGTACCTGATGGAGCTCCACGGGTCAAAGGAGGGAGGGTTGGGGGGTGGGGGCTTTCAAGATTTTAAGCTTGGAGGTTGTTAGGTCCCTTCTCCTACTCGAGGGCAGCCCCTCTAAAAAGCTCTTTCAGGCCGGTAAAAGTTGGATGTGTTTCTCAAGATCCCTGGAGAAGGGATGCCACACCCTGTCCACATCAGTACTTCCATCAGCTCTGAGGAGGACATTCCCCTGCATCTAATCTAAATCCTTCATCCTGCAGAGGAAACCCATCTCTAACCCTCTGCCCTTGACAGGGGCATTGTAGACATAGGAGGGTTCCAGGCCGAGGGGAACCATGACTCTAGGAGATTCCTTAGAAGCAGAAAGAAATACCATTGACTGGGTAAAGGAACCCAGAGGAAGGAGTTGGGAGAGCTGGCCTCAGTTTATGCCTCTTCACCAGGGGGTTCATGAGGGGGGCTTTCCTGGTGGCTCAGCAGTGAAGATTCTGCCTGCTGATGCGGGAGATCCTTGGTCCAGGAGGATCCCACATGCCACAGGACAGCTAAGCCCTTGCACCACAACTACTGAGCCTGTGCTCTGGAGCCACAGCTATTGAGGCCCCAGAGCCTGGGCTCCTCTGCAGCAGGAGGGGCTACCACAGTGAGAGGCCCACTCACTGCAACCAGAGAGTAGCCCCCGTTCCCTGCAACTAGAGAAAAGCCCAAACAGCAACAAGGACCAGGCACAGCTAACAGTAGAAACTATCAAAGCAGAGGGGGGCTAATTGTGCCTGGTGCCACCAGATGAGGGGCAGAACTGTGTGGTGTCCCTGTTGGATGACTCTTCTCCCCTCTGTCCCCACAGGCCCTGGTGGAGGGGCCTCCACTGCAGCCTCGGCCCAGTCATCTCAAGCCCGCAGAGGAGGAGCTGCCGCCCCCTCCCGAAGAGCCTGTCAGCTTCCCTGAGAGAGAGGCCTCCACAGGTATGACCGGAAGGAGTCTGTGTGGCCCGCTGGGCCCTCGTGGGGCCAGCATGGACTTGTGGGAGCAGCTGGGGGAACAGGGACCAACTCACAGTACAGTAATGGGCCTTATAGTTGTGAGGTAATTTTATTTTTACTGCCTTAACCTTTTTTTCCTTTATAACTAAAATCCATTGAAAACTTGCCGTGATGGCAAAAATGCCTGGAATTTTTTCACTGTTTTAAGGTTTTGAACACATAGCACCCTTACATAGTACAAAATAAAAAGCACAAGGAACTTCTCTGGTGGTCCAGTGGCTAAGACTCTGCATTCCCAATGCAGGGAGCTCAGGTTCGATCTCTGGTCAAGGAACTTGATCCCACATGCTGGAACTAAGAGTTCGAAAGCTGCAACTAAAGATCTTGCATGCCACGTCTAAGACCCTGCATGGCCAAATAAATACAGAGACAAATTTTTTAAGAATAAATAAAAATAAAAAGCACAGAAAGGCACATTCCAGATAGACCGTCTGTTAATATCTGGTGCACATCCTTTCAGAGGTGTCTTATGCATATGCAAGCAGATGCAAATATATCCTTCCTCACAAATAGGAACGAGCTCTGTGCTGTTCTGCACTTGACTTTCTTTTCTTCATTCAGTCTTAGAACTCATTCGCATCAGAACATAAGGAGTTTTCTTGTTCTTTTTCACAGCTGCATAGTATTCCTTAGCTGGGCCTGACTACATGCATTTAACTGGTTGCCTGTGGACAGGTGCTCAGGTGGTCATGCTGAGTGAATTGCCTTGCACCTAATCATTTTGCCTGTGTGCAAGTTCTTGAGATAAATTCCTAGAAGAGGAGGCACTGTGGTATTTTTGCCAAGTTGTCCTTCTTGGTCATCCCCATCTACGTTCCCACCAATGGTGTCAGAGTGCCCATCTGCTCACAGCTTCTCCAGCACTGTCTGTTACTCATTTACTAAATGGCTATTAAGTGCCTACCATGTACCAAGGCCTCCTCTAGTCCCAGGTTATGAAGTAATTCTTCTCTGACTTCTTCCTGTGTTCTTACGGTTTCCCTTTTCACATTTGAGTCTTTGCTACATTTTGAATTAGCTGGGTGTAAGCTGTTACTATGGAGCTGTCTGTCTTGTGTTGATTTTTTTGCAGATGGCAACTCATTTGTCCTAACACTACCTGTCTGAATTTTAGCTTTTTCTCCTTTTTTGGCCACACTGTGTGGCATGTGAGATCTTAGTTTCCCCACCAGGGATTGAACCCAAGGCCCCAGCATTTGAAGCACAGTCTTAACCACTGTACCTCCAGGGAAGCACCTTGATTTTAGCCTTTTAAAGGCCACTCACCTTCCTTCTTAATGTCCCTCATGATCCTCCCCATGAACTGAGGCTGTGCTTACAGCCTCTGGGGGTTTGAGGAAGAAACCTGGCACTCTAACTAGGTCCTGGGTGGTGACTGGGTACAGTTCTCCCAGGCTGGGCGGATCACAGCCTGTTTCCTCTACCCTAGACATCTGTGCCTTCTGCCACAAGACTGTGTCCCCCCGAGAGCTGGCCGTAGAGGCCATGAAGAGGCAGTACCATGCCCAGTGCTTCACGTGCCGTGTCTGTCGCCGCCAGCTGGCCGGGCAGAGCTTCTACCAGAAGGATGGGCGGCCCCTCTGTGAACCCTGCTACCAGGTAAGCCCAGCACCGTTTCCCAGGTGCCAGCACTGAGCACCTCCTTTCCCAGAATGATCTGAGGAGGTAGGCGCTAGTGACCCATTTTACAGATGAGGAAGCTGAGGCTCGGAGCGGAACTCAGCCAAGGTATGTGCATTTCCCATGGCTGCTCTAACAAATGACCACAAACTTGGTGGCTTCAAACAATACACACTTAATTCTCTTATGATTCTGGAGGTCCAAGGTCCAAAATCAGTTTCACTGAGTTAGAATCAGTGTTTTCCTCCCTCCGGAGGCTTTAGGGGAGAAGTCCATTCTCACCTGTTCCAGCTTCCAAAAGCGGCATTTCTTGGCTCCTTTGTCCTTCTTCAAAGTCAGCAGTGTGGCATCTTGCATCAGTTTCTTTTTTCTCTCTTTCTCTCAGGTCTCCCTCTGCCTTCCTCTTTTAAAGATACTCGTGATGACATTTGGGGCCCACATGGATGACCCAAGCTGACCTCCCCATCCCAAGATCCTTAGCTCAGCCACACCTGCAAAGTCTCTTCCGTTTTCTTTCAACTTTTTGTTTTGTGATCGAGTCGGTTAACAATGCTGTGATGGTTTCAGGTGAACAGCAAAGGGACTCAGTCACATGTGTTCATGTGTCTGCTCTCTCTCAGACTCCCTGGCCATCCAGGATGCCACATAAAAGTTGAGCAGAGTTCCCTGTGCTGTACTTGCTGGTTATCCATCTTAAATATAGCAGGTGTCCATCCCAAACTCCCTGACTGTCCCTTCCCCCAGGAACCTTAAGTTCATTCTCTAGGGACTTCCCTGGCAATCCATTTGTTAAAACTCCGAGCTTCCAATTCGGGGCATGGGTGTGATCCCTGGTTGGGGAACTAAGATCCCACATACTGTGTGGCATGGCCAAAAACGAAAGTTCATTCTCTAAGCCTATGAGTCTCCCCATTCCAAAATCCTTAACTCAGTCACACCCGCAAAGCCTGGTTTGTTTTTTTTTTGGCTGCACTGCACCTCATGGGAGTGCTGAGTCCTTACCACTGGACCACCAGCGAATTCCCTGCAAAGTCTCTGTTGCCGTGCCAGGTAGTCACAGGCTCCAGGGCTTAGAACCTGGGTACCTGTGGGGCATCATTCAGCCTGCCACACTGTCACACTCTGGTCAGTGGTGGAGTTGGTGACCTGCCCCGGCCCTGGCTGGTTCTGGAACCTGCTGTGGTCTTGCCACTCCCTCACCTAGAGCCACGAGGTTCCAGTGTGTGGTGTGATGGGGCATCTCTGGGTACCACGTGTAGCCTGGAAGCGCTAGTTTGGATGCCAAGGTGCTGGAATTGCTAACTCTCTAGTGGCACATGGTGGCGTTTCTCCGTGTGGTATACAGACCTCCCTTAAGCATCCCTGGGGGTGCAGTCAACCTCACCTTGTCCTCAGATTAGTGATGCCTGGCAATCTGCATTTTTAACAAGTCTCTCCAGTGATCCTGATACACACTGAAGTCTGAAAACTACTGATTTGAAGGGTTAGAACATTTGGAGTCGGGACTGTTTAGAAAACTCCGAATGACCTGATCCCAGGCAGTGAGGTGCTACAGGAGGAGAGAGGAGCCAGGCTGTCCCACCCTAACCCTCTGACTCCATCAGTGTGACTCCTCTGATGTGCTTATGCCCTTCCCCAGCTTGGATCCAGGCAGGGGTGGAGCAGTGGCGGGGAGAAGGGATGAGGGTGGGGTTTTAGCTGAGAGCAGCCAGGAGGGCCTTCAGCAGCCAGTAGAGGAGGAAGCAGGAAATGCTGGCCCCATCTGGCACATCTGTCCAGAGGAAATCAGGTTAAGGTGAACAGGCTCACAGCCAGGAAGGGGAAGAGACATGCAGGAGAAGAGGTAGGTGAGTTAGCGGGATGCGCTCTGCTGTCTCAGTAATACCTACCCTGTCCTCTCTTCTTCCTCTCTCTGTCATCCCACCTCACTCCAGAAGGGATTTGAGGCAGCTTGTAAGAATGCACATATAGAGACTTCCCTGGTGGTCCAATGGCCCAGACTCCATGCTTCCAGTGCAGGAGGCCCAGGTTTGATCCCTGGTTGGGGAACTAGATCCCAGATGCTACAGTCATGACCCAGTGCAGCCAAATGAATAAATACTTTAAAAAAAAGAATGCACATAATAACTGTAATCAATAATAATGTTATACACTTAAAATTTTATTAAGAGGGTAGATTTCATATTAGGTATTCTTACCACAATAACACAAAAAAATTTTTAAGGACACATATAATACTATGAGAGGGCTTCCCAGGTGGCGCTAGTGGTAAAGTACCCACCTCCTAATGCAGGAGACATAAGAAGGTTAGATCCCTGGATTGGGACGATCCCCTGGAGGAGGGCATGGCAACCCACTCCAGTATTCTTGCCTGGAGAATCCCATGGCCAGAGGAGCCTGGTGGGCTACATACAGTCCTTAGGGTCACAAAGAATCGGACACAACTGAAGCAACTTGACATGCACACATAATACCATGAGATATCAAATAAATTGATAAAATAGAGGAAATCAAAGTAGAAAGTGAGATGAGATCCAAGGAAAGTTAGTACTCCAAAAATACGTGAAAGACCCTTATCAGATCAGATCAGATCAGTCGCTCAGTTGTGTCCGACTCTTGGCGACCCCATGAATCGCAGCACACCAGGCCTCCCTGTCCATCACCAACTCCCAGAGTTCACTCAGACTCACATCCATCGAGTCAGTGATACCATCCAGCCATCTCATCCTCTGTCGTCCCCTTCTCCTCCTGCCCCCAATCCCTCCCAGCATCAGAGTCTTTTCCAGTGAGTCAACTCTTCGCATGAGGTGGCCAAAGTACTGGAGTTTCAGCTTTAGCATCATTTCTTCCAAAGAAATCCTAGGGCTGATCTCCTTCAGAATGGACTGGTTGGATCTCCTTGCAGTCCAAGGGACTCTCAAGAGTCTTCTCCAACACCACAGTTCAAAGCATCAATTCTTCGGCGCTCAGCCTTCTTCACAGTCCAACTCTCACATCCATACATGACCACAGGAAAAACCATAGCCTTGACTAGACAGACCTTTGTTGGCAAAGTAATGTCTCTGCTTTTGAATATGCTATCTAGGTTGGTCATAACTTTCCTTCCAAGGAGTAAGCGTCTTTTAATTTCATGGCTGCAGTCACCATCTGCAGTGATTTTGGAGCCCAGAAAAATAAAGTCTGACACTGTTTCCACTGTTTCCCCATCTATTTCCCATGAAGTGGTGGGACCGGATGCCATGATCTTCATTTTCTGAATGTTGAGCTTTAAGCCAACTTTTTCACTCTCCACTTTCACTTTGATCAAGAGGCTTTTGAGTTCCTCTTCACTTTCTGCCATAAGGGTGGTGTCATCTGCATATCTGAGGTTATTGATATTTCTCCCGGCAATCTTGATTCCAGCTTGTGGTTCTTCCAGTCCAGCGTTTCTCATGATGTACTCTGCATATAAGTTAAATAAACAGAGTGACAATATACAGCCTTGATGAACTCCTTTTCCTATTTGGAACCAGTCTGTTGTTCCATGTCCAGTTCTAACTGTTGCTTCCTGACCTGCATACAAATTTCTCAAGAGGCAGATCAGGTGGTCTCGTATTCCCATCTCTTTCAGAATTTTCCACAGTTGATTGTGATCCACACAGTCAAAGGCTTTGGCATAGTCAATAAAGCAGAAATAGATGTTTTTCTGGAACTCTTGCTTTTTCCATGATCCAGCAGATGTTGGCAATTTGATCTCTGGTTCCTCTGCCTTTTCTAAAACCAGCTTGAACATCAGGAAGTTCACGGTTCACATATTGCTGAAGGCTGGCTTGGAGAATTTTGAGTATTACTTTACTAGCGTGTGAGATGAGTGCAATTGTGTGGTAGTTTGAGCATTCTTTGGCATTGCCTTTCTTTGGGATTGGAATGAAAACACCTTTTCCAGTCCTGTAGCCACTGCTGAGTTTTCCAAATTTGCTGGCATATTGAGTGCAGCACTTTCACAGCATCATCTTTCAGGATTTGGAATAGCTCAACTGGAATTCCATCACCTCCACTAGCTTTGTTCGTAGTGATGCTTTCTAAGGCCCACTTGACTTCACATTCCAGGACGTCTGGCTCTAGGTGAGTGATCACACCATCGTGATTATCTGGGTCATGAAGATCTTTTTTGTACAGTTCTTCTGTGTATTCTTACCATCTCTTCTTAATATCTTCTGCTTCTGATAGGTCCATACCATTTCTGTCCTTTATCGAGCCCATCTTTGCATGAAATGTTCCCTTGGTATCTCTGATTTTCTTGAAGAGATCCCTAGTCTTTCCCATTCTGTTGTTGTCCTCTATTTCTTTGCATTGATCGCTGAAAAAGGCTTTCTTATCTCTTCTTGATATTCTTTGGAACTCTGCATTTAGATGTTTATATCTTTCTTTTTCTTCTTTGCTTTTCGCTTCTCTTCTTTTCACAGCTATTTGTAAGGCCTCCCCAGACAGCCATTTTGCTTTTTTGCATTTCTTTTCTATGGGAATGGTCTTGATCCCTGTCTCCTGTACAATGTCACAAACCTCATTCCATAGTTCATCATACTCATTCCTAAAAGTGGAGCATGAAATCGGACTGTAAACTTCCAAGTAGCCAAATGGAAAATGGTAAGTTTCAAGATTTATCCATAAGATTAAAAGCATGACAGTCCCTCTGGGAATGCCTTTTACTGATTCTGAAGCTTTAGAGAAATTTTTCGTATGGACCCTCATGGACCCTGGCCTCGAGCATTTCCTAATCACAAAAAAAAGATGCAGTCATAGCTTCATGGCAGGATTTCTCACTGTTAACCAGATACAGGGCCAAACTTGATCCCCTCTAAGCAACCTGGAGGTTTAGGGGTAGCAGTTAGGGTTCCGATTGCATGAATGTGAGCACCTCTCCCGTACCTCTGCCTCCTGGGCCCCTGTGGGTAGCTGGTCCAGTGCCCCTGGTGGCTTGGAGGGGGCACACCCATGGGCTGGCTCTGAGGCGGTGGCCTTCTGTCCCAGGACACCCTGGAGAAGTGTGGCAAGTGTGGCGAGGTTGTCCGGGAACACATCATCCGGGCCCTGGGCCAGGCCTTCCACCCCTCCTGCTTCACGTGCGTGACCTGTGCCCGGCGCATCGGGGACGAGAGCTTTGCCCTGGACAGTCAGAATGAGGTGTACTGCCTGGACGACTTCTACAGGTACGAGAGGGGACCGCACACCAGGTGGGGCGCGGAGGACTGCGTGGGGCTCAGGTGGGATGGAGTTGCTGAGCCTGAGTGCTGGAGGCTGGGTCAGAGCTATCCTGCCATCTCTGGGCCTGCAGAATCCACCACTGGCTGTTCCACATACCCTGCGTTTAAGTGACCACCTGCTGGCCGCCAACACTTTTTGTTTTTAATTGGAGTGTCATTGCTTTACAGGTTGTGTTTCTGCTGTAGAACAACGTGAATCAGCTATATGTATACATACATCCCCTCCCTCTAGAGCCTCCCTGCCACCACCCCATCCCACCCCTTGAGGTCGTCACAGAGCGCGGGGCTGAGCTCCCTGTGCTACACACTAGCTTCACCTCTAGCTATCTGTTTTACACATGGTAGTATATATATCAGAGAAGGCAGTGGCACCCCACTCCAGTACTCTTGCCTGGAAAATCCCATGGACGGAGGAGCCTGGTGGGCTGCAGTCCATGGGATCTCGAAGACTCGGACACAACTGAGCGACTTCACTTTCACTTTTCACTTTCATGCATTGGAGAAGGAAATGGCAACCCACTCCAGTGTTCTTGCCTGGAGAATCCCAGGGACGGGGGAGCCTGGTGGGCTGCCATCTATGGGGTTGCACAGAGTCGGACACGACTGAAGCGACTTAGCAGCAGCAGCAGCAGCAGTGTATATATGTCAGTGTTACTCTTTTAATTCATCCCACCCTCTCGTTCCTCCACTGTGTCCACAATTCCGTTCTCTACATCTTTATTCCTGCCCTGCAAACAGGTTCATCTGTACCATTTTTCTAGATTCCGTATATATGTGTTAATATACAATACTTGTTTTTCTCTTTCTGACTCACTTCACTCTGTGTGACAGACTCTAGGTTCATCCACATCACTACAGATGACCCACTTCTCTTCCTGTTCATGTAGCTAACTCTTTGAGCAACTCCACTTGGGTTAGGCCATTTTATCTCAAAACTGTTAGTACAGGCAGGCCCTGTTAAAGGTTCTGTTTTAGCAAATGTGGAAACTGAGGCACGCAGTACATAAGTACAGTAAGTCCCCTACATACGAACCTTCAAGATGCGAACGTGCATCTGATTCCAGCAAGGCCCCAGAACCCGTGCCATCGCTGGCATGGGTGGAACTGCGGCTTGTGCTCCGTCTCCTGTTGCCGACGATCCTTCAGCTCTCCCACCCCCACCTCTTCTCCCTTCTCCGTTCAGTAACGCTTTTTGCCTCCTCACTTGGTGCCGTCTCCTGTAGGCCAGCTGTTGTACGTACTGCTATACTTCCCAAGGTGCTGTACCACAGATTCAAGAATGTTTTCCCTAGTTTTTGTGTTTGTTTTTAATGTACATTTTTGTGTGAAAGGTATTATAAACCTATTATAATGTAATATTCTATAACTGACTGTGTTAGTTGGATAACTTTGTTGGACTTACGAACTCACTCTCAGAACAGAAATCATTTGTATGTAGGGGACTCACTGTACCTAAGTCTCCCTGATGGTAAGAACGGAGGCTGCGATTCAAACCCCGTCGAACTGACTTCAGGGCCTTGCTGTCAATCCCCAGACCCCAGTGCCTCCCCTCGTAGCTAGCTGTATGGAGCGATGGTGACGCACATGTCCAAGAGGCCTTGTCCATCACTGTCCAAGGGGAGAGACAGAAGCGCCTAGCAGAAAAGGAAAGAAGAGAAAGCAGTGATCCGATACAAGACCAATGAAATGGGTTCACTGGAAACGCACACATGAGATTTCTCTGCTTTCTCAAATTCCAGTGTTCCCCAGTTACTTCCTTCCCTTGGGCTAATTATACCCTGGGAAGCTGGGTCTAATTATGCAGGTCTCTCCATTTGCTCCTGCCAGGAAGAAATAGGCATTTGTGGTTGTAGCTCCAGGTATAGTCACATAGCAACAGATCCAAAATAGCTCTGGGAGGTAAACCAGAGCCAGCCCAGGTTCTGACAGCTAATTTCTGCGGTCGTGGGTGTGAACGCCTCCTGAGCTTGGGTTTCTTTCTCTCTAGGAAGTTCGCCCCGGTGTGCAGCATCTGTGAGAATCCCATCATTCCCCGAGATGGGAAGGATGCCTTCAAAATCGAGTGTATGGGAAGAAACTTCCATGAGAATTGCTACCGGTGTGAGGTGAGTGGACCGGTGCTGGTTTAATTAGCTGTAGCTGGTCCAGTCCAGTCACCACGTGAGCCCTGCTGAGGGCCTGCTGGGTGCCAGGCCCCGGGCTGAGACAGGTCCAGGTGAGGGCTCTGATCTCAAATTGCTCACCATCCAAGACTTCCCTGGCAGTCCCGTGATTAAGACGCTGAGCTTCCAATGCAAGTGGTGCAGGTTCGATCCCTGGTTGGGGAACTAAGACCCCACTTCTACATGGCATGGCCAAAAAAAGAAAATTGTTAGCCCAAGCTATCTAATAGCAGAGACAAATAAGAATGGAAATAACTACAAATCTAGTCTTGGAGTTAATGATAGAAACCAAACTCAACCTGCTTTCTGCAAGAAAGGAGACCTTAACAGGAAGGTTCTTGGTGGTGATGTCATTGATGACATCCAATGATATAGGGCTTTCTCTCCGTCTCTTGGTTCTGCCTTTATGCGAGTGTTTGCTTCATTTTCTCTCTCTGTGCCCTGGCATTCTCTGTGGGGCAGGAGATACACGGTTGGCTCAGGTTTACATCCTTCCGACTTAGAAACCCCATCCAGTGATCCCTTACAGTCCCAAGACCTCTGATTCACCCAACTTGGATCACATGGGCCATTCTGGATCAATCAGTGGCCAGGGGCTCTTATTGATAATCTCTGGGGCCAGGGAGGCCATTGGGATTGATTGTGTGCATGCTCAGTCACTCAGTCATGTCTAACTCTCTTCAAGTCCATGGATTGTTGCTCACCAGGTTCCATAGAATTTTCCAGACAAGAATACAGAAGTAGGTAGCCATTTCCTCCTCCCAGGGGATCTTCCCAACCCAGGGATCGAACCTGCATCTCCTGTGTCTCCTGCATTGGCAGGAGGATTCTTTACCACTGAGCCAACTGGAAAGCCCCCTGAGCTGCCAGGGAAGCCCTGATACAACCATAGGAAGGACAAAAGGAATGCTGGGCACACATACTACAGATGTCCTTTTAGGGTGCTACAAAAGAGCAAGTATAAATCCGCTTTGGGGCGAAGAAGGCAGCAATTAAGTCAAGTGATCAAGATTGGTACAATCGAAGCACTCTTACTTGATTTGATTTACTAATTTATTTTTGCCTCTGCTGGGTCTTCCTGGCTGCACAGGTTTTCCTCTGGTTGTGGTGCACGGGCTTCTATTGCAGTGGCCTCTCTGGTTGGCTGCTCTAGGGTGTGTGGCCTCCATAGTTTCAGTCCTCCAGCTCTAAAGCACAGGCTCAGTAGTTGTGAATCAGTTGCTCTGAGGCATGTGGGATCTTCCCAGATCAAGGCTCGAACCGATGTCTCCTGCATTGGCAGGCGGATTCTTTACCTCTGAGCCACCAGAGAAGCCCTCAAAGGCACTCGTAGAGGAGGCGGTGCTTAACCTGGGTTTTGCAGGATGAGTAGAAGTTTGCCACAGAGTCCAAGGGGGAAAAGAAGTCCAGAAAGAGGCAAGGGCCTATGAAATCCTACTGTAGCACAAACGGCCTGAAGAATAGGAGGAAGTGGAAGTTTCTAGCTGTGTCTGGAGTGTAGACTGCTGGATATAGAGTGAGGCCAGAGAGAAGAAAAGGGCCCCAGGGGCCAAGCTAAGGAGTCAGCCTCAGGCTGCATGCAGGGAGTGGTGAGGCTGAGGTGGTGAGGCTGGTTAGAAGCTGGTACAGCGGTTCCAGCAAGAAATGCCTGGAGAAACACACAGGCCTCTCACTCAGAAGGATCCTCTGTTTGCTTTGAAGTTCTGCTGTCATTTTTTAAAATTCTTCATTTTTGAATAAGGGACTCTGCGTTTTCGTTTTGCCCCAAACTCTGCAAATTATATAGTCAGTCCTGCCGGGCAGGCTCTAAGAATCCACCCTTATCTCTTCCTGTCTTCCTCATGTCACTGATGTTTTGGTGATGATGACAAAAAGGTATCACCTAAGTGGGGACTCCCAGAGCAAATCTCTCTCTCTTTTTTTTTTTTAATTTTAATTGGCGTATGGTTGCTTTATAGTGCTGTGTTAGTTTCTGGTGTGCAGCATAGTGACTCAGTTATACATATGTATATTCTTTTTCATAGTTTTGCCTAGAAAATTCCATGGATGGAGGAGCCTGGTGGGCTACAGTCCATGGGGTCTCAAAGAGTGGGACACAACTGAGCGACTTCACTTTCACTTTTCACTTTCCATTATGGTTTATCACAGAAAATGAATATAGTTTTCTGTGCTGTGCAGTAGACCATGTTGATCCATCCTATATGAAATAGTTTGTAACAGAGCAAATCTCTTAATTGGCCAGTGAGATTCCAAACATTTATTCACTCACATTTAAGCAGAGGTCTGGAGCCAAGAAGCCATTTTCACTGAGAGTGACCTGAGAGTTTAATCAAGAAGTTGACACACTGCTTCATAATTATGTTGACGTGTTGGTTATAGTTCAAAGTTCGGCTGATAACATATCTTGAAAGAACAGTGGTGAAATTCAGATGCTGTTATCCCTGCCATAGCCCACGTTAGGTCCAGTGGTGACTGGCATTTCATGGGCCTGGATGGTGAGCAAATAAACCCTCCCTGCTTCTCCTTGGTCAGCTTATTGGGAACATTGCCCAGGCTGCTGCAGTGAGTCAGAGTTTGGACTCTAGCAGCTGCATTTCAGAAAGTAAGGCTTCAACCGCAGTGGCCTGAGCAGATGTGGGTCTGTTTCTCTAGGAAGGGAAGTGGGTTTCAAGGTGCCATCCACATTCTTCTCACCATTCCTGACCTTTTTTTTGGCTGCACTGTGCTGCCTATGATCTTAGTTCCTCGACCAGGGATCAGACCCACACCCCCTGCAGTGGAAGCTCAGAATCTTAACCAATGGACTGCCAGGGCATTCCCTGTTCCTGCCTACCTTGTGGTCCATGTTATTTCTTAAAATTGCCAGAAGAATAACAACGCTTTCATACTCAGCTAGTATTTTTCAATATAAAATGCTTTCATACACATCACCTTGAAAAGTAGAAATGTTAGTTGCACAGTCGTGTCGACTCTTTGCGACATCATGGGCTGTAGCCCAGCAGGCTTCTCTGCCATGGAATTTTCCAGGCAAGAATACCGGAGTCGGTAGTCACTCCCTTCTCCAGGGCATCTTCCTAACCCAGGGATCTAATCCTGGTCTCCTGCATTGCAGCAGATTCTTTCTGAGCCACCAGAGAAGCCCCTTATTTAATCCTAATGATGAGCTTTTGATACCGGAGTTAGTGTCTTCATTTAAGAAGAGGAATCTGAGGGTGAACAGAGTGGTTTTTCCCTGTGTTCTGGGCGGGGTCTGACAGCTTTCTGCAACCTGATAGCTCCTTCTCAGGCTCTGTGACTTGGTCATAGTTGAGGTGTTTCCTCATTTGATTCTAATTTAGAAGAGGTCACATGTGCCCCTTTGGGACTTTAGGTTTGGCCCTTGGTGCTCTCAGAATGCCAAACAAGTGGCTGTTAGGAATAGCCCAGATCCTGGCATTAAATAGCCCAGAGTCACCTTGAGAGACTCGAGGTGCAGTTCCAGAGAAAAGACACACAAGGGCGCCCTCCCAGGCTGGCGTAGCTGGATCAGGATGGCTGGGACTCCCGAGTTGTCTCTAAGATCAGCCTTTTTCTGGTCTCATCCTTTCGGCTCTAGGGAACACCAGCCATGCCCTGAGCAGGTCTCTGGACGGTCATCATTCTTGTTATTTCCTGCATTTGCCCAAGTGAGGCCCAGATGAGGTGCGGGCTTGTGGCAAAATGGTAAATTTAGCAAAGTCTAGGCCCTGAATCCCCATCTTCATTCTAAAATCTTTTGGGGATTTAAAAGTTGGAAAAATGAAGGTTTGTACCAGTGTTGAAGCTGTATTAACAGTAGAACAACAAAAAGACCCCTGGACTCTGAGCCTGAAAACCCAGTCCTATCCTAGCTCTGGAACCAGCTGTGACCTGGGGTGGACGCCATCCCTCACTGGACCTCAGAGAGGACTTTTAAGACCCTTTCAGCCCTTTCCATGATCCCCTAGGGGGTTTCTCCACCAAAGGGCCCCCTCTTCTCCCAGTGTCCTGGATTCTCCTCTTGGGTGATTCAGTTAATTTCCTCCATGGATGCTCGCAAGTCCCACCTGCTTGGGCTCCGTGATGCAGGGCTCAGGCATGGGGTCTCAGGCTCCAGGTTGCAGGGCTCAGGCCTGGGTCCATCCACATGTGTCTTGTTCCCGCAGGACTGCAGGGTCCTCCTGTCTGTGGAGCCCACGGACCAGGGCTGCTACCCGCTGAACAACCGTCTCTTCTGCAAGCCGTGCCACGTGAAGCGGAGTGCTGCGGGGTGCTGCTGAGGGCACCCTTGGGCCAGGGGCTGCGGCTGCACACTAGCCCTGCTTGTTGGGGCCCCTTCCTTAACTGTGTCCCTTCCCGACCTGTTCTGGCATGCTTTCCTTCCAAGCCACACACAGGGGCCAGCTTGCAGCTCCGCCCATCACTTCAGCCACTGAGCCCCGGCCTCCTCCCAGCTCAGAGCACCCTTCAGACTCTCAGCTGTTCCTTCTCTCCTCTGGGCACCAGAAGGCTTTCGTACTGTGAACATCATGCCCGGGGTTCCCACCTCCACCGTTCTGGCCCCTCTTGAGCACTGGTCTCGACCTCCATTTCCAGGGGTCAGTTGGGTGAGTCTCCATTGAGCACCCTGTGTCCATAGCAATGATCCATGAGCTCTGAGCATGCTGAGCTATTAGAGTACAACCCCAGAGTCCTTTAAAAAGCACTATTTTTAACATTTGAAGGTTAAATGATGAGAAACATACTTTGGATTTTGGGGGAAGGTGGGGAAATACCTTCCATTGTTCATAAATGTACAAGATAGTGACCCTCCTGGTGGCCTGGACTTCCCACCTCGAGGCCGTGTTGACATGGGGCTCAGGCCCAGGCATGAGCCTGCACAGCAGCGGCAGGAGCAAAGGGTGACACGCTGGCAGCCAAGGACGACGTCAGCAACTCCTCCAGCTGCCTTCTGGCGCCTCCTCCCGTGTGCAACAGTGATTCTGCAGACACAGATTAAGTGCCTATTGCTAGCCAGGGAGCGGAGCACAGGAGTCCTTGGGCGTTCCTCCTGCAGCCTTGATGGGGGCTGTGCTCACACACACACACACACACAGTCCTCCAGGACAGTAACAGGGGTGTCCCCCAACCCCTGCTCGGGCCCTTCATCCCAGGCTGCCCTGTGACCACTGCCCAATCAAGGCCACACCTCTAAGATTCTTTTCCCTTTTAAGAAAAAATCACTTGTTGCTTTGTAACTCTAAAACATTTTGTAGGGCATGAACACATGAACAAAAGGTGCTTTCCTCCCTGGGGTCGTCTCAATGTACCACGTGCTCTTAGGAGGCTTCTCGGAGCTCCAAGTACCTGGAGGGTTTCTGTGTAGGGCCCCTTAAGGGCTTCGGACCAGAGCAGAGCTTCTTGCCTGAAGCTTAGAGCAGCAAGTCCCAAACTCCAGGCATTCCCATAACTTCCACAATTTTTATCATATGAGGACCTCCTGTTCTCTCACTTCCGTAATATTTTCTTTAACTCAGCATCCTTTTTCTTTTTACTCACTTAACCAATTTAGTCTTATGCTAACTAAGCAATATATCCACACAGCCACATGTTGATGTGCTAGTTATACATGAAAATAAATGCATAACTATTCAAACTTTGTCTGTGTTCCAAATAAGATCTCGCCTCGTAAATGCTGGCCTTTGCTTAGTAACATCAGCAAATCTCAGGACAGCTGCTCTGTGTGCATATGTGTGTGTGCGCGCGCTTAGTTGTGTCTGACTCTGCAACCCTCTGGATTGTAGTCCTCCAGGCATCTCTGTCCATGGAATTTTCCAGACAAGAATACCGGTGCAGGTTGCCATTTCCATCTCCAGGAGAATCTTCCTCACCCAGGTATCAAACCTGCCTCTCTTGCATCTCCTGCATTGGCAGGTAAGTTCTTTACCAGCTGAGGCACCAGGGAAGTCCCCAGTGTGACATGAATGTCCAGCAAGTACCTGTACCCTCTGTCCCAAACTGGGGCTCTTCTCAGCAGATAAAGGGACTCCTGTCCCTCCTGATGGTCAGTGATGCAGATTTACACCAGCCAGCACACAGGTACAGCTGTTCTTGGACATGGCCACCGGCAGTGAAGCAACTGCTGGGTGACCAGGGTGTGGAAGCCCTCCAAAGCCACCAAATCCTTTAGCAGAGTCAACACCACTCCCTGGATGTGCTCTGCACATGAGCCACACTCCCGTGAGCTTGCTCACCACCAGTTGGGCATGGTGAGCGCAGCTCCAGAGAGAAGCATGTGGGACGTGCTCTCAGTTCACAAAACTGGGTTTATTATGCCGGCTGCAGCAGGGTAGGCTGGGGGGCTGCACTGGATAAGGAACGGCAGGGCGTCTTAGTGAGGGCTAGGGGGCTTGTAGAACATGGCCAGGTATTGAGGGATCTGGGGAGGACTTAAGGATGCAGAGGTTTGCTCCGGATGTGTGCTGTCAGGAAGCAGCAGGCATTCTGTGGTTGAGAAGCTCGATTCACTGCTCTCCTGAATGAGACGCTGCAGCTGCGGTTTGGTAGGGGAGCAGCAGAGGCTCACAGGATGGGAGGGTATTGGAGATTCTTGCAGCTGGCCCAGAGGCTCTGGGCTCCTGGACCTGCCTCCAGGGCGCTGTGAGATTGGCACCCACCAAGGCTCAGAGGTGAGAGCCAGGCTAGCGGCTTCCCCGGCTGTCAGGGGCACTTTTCTCTCCTAGTTTGGTTTGTTGTAGTTTCTCCTGTCATTAAACTGTCATCTTGTGCTGTAATAACACATGTTGCAGCCTGTTTCTGGTTAGTTGTGTTTGGAAGGGTGTGTCTGGATGAAATTCTGGGAGATGCCTGTGTCTTCTGAGCCACACGTTTATAAATCACTCCGTAAAGGTGTGCTTTCCCAGTGGCTCAGCTGGTAAAGAACCTGCCTGGCAATGCAGGAGACACAAGAGATGCAGGTTCCATCCCTGGATCAGGAAGATCCCCAGAGGAGGAAACGGCAACCCACTCCAGTATTCTTGATTGGAGAATTCCACAGAAAGAGGACCCTGGCGGGCTACAGTCCATGGCGTTGCAAAGAGTCAGACACGACTGAACGCGAGTGCACACACACACACATCATTCGTTGTTCAGTCGTGTCCAACTCTTTGCAACCCCATGGACTGCAGCACGCCAGGCTTCCCGATCCTTCACTATCTCCTGGAGTTTACTCAAACTCTTGCCCATTGAGTTTGTGATGCCATCCAACCATGTCATTCTCTAGGGAGATTTCAGCAATATAGTAAGCTAGTCACAAAAAGACAAATACTGTATGAGTCCACATATGTGAGGAGAAGGCAATGGCAATCCACTCCAGTACTCTTGCCTGGAAAATCCCATGGACAGAGGAGCCTGATAGGCTGTAGTCCATGGGGTTGCTAAGAGTCGGACATGAGTGAGCAACTTCACTTTGACTTTTCACTTTCATGCATTGGAGAAGGAAATGGCAGCCCACTCCAGTGTTCTTGCCTGGAGAATCCCAGGGACAGAGGAGCCTGGTGCGCTGCCGTCTATGGGGTCACACAGAATCAGACACGACTGAAGTGACTTAGCAGCAGCAGCCACATATGTGAGACCTTAGAATAGGCAAATTAATAGGATGGTGGGGTAGGGGTTTTGGGTGGTGGCATACAGAGTTGTTTAGTGAGTACAAAGTGTGAGTTTGCACAAAGAAAAGTGGTCTGGAGATGACAGTGTGAATGTAGTTAATGCCACTGAGCTGTACACTTAAAACAGTTATGTGTTTATTTTAAAAATTTTCTTCTGCACTATTGTTTTATCATTTTTGGCTGTGCTGGGTCTTCACTGCTGCGTGTGGCCTTCTCTAGTTGTGGTGCAAGGGCTTCTCTGTGTTGGCTTCTCTTGTGGAGCACAGGCTCTAGGTGCACGGGCTTCCGTTGTTGTGGCTCACGGGCTCAGTTGCCCACAGCATGTGGAATCTACCTGGACCAGGGTTCGAACCCATGTCCCCTACGTTGGCAGGCAGATTCTTCCCTGGACCACCAGGGAAATCCTATGATTGGTAATTTTATGTTATGGACATTTTACCACAGTTAAATAATATACATAATTTAAGGCTTGGAGACTGGGAGATGAGCTGATAAAAGTGACGTAGGAGTCCTGAGGTGGGGGACCATGCCTGTCATTGGCATCCTACGAAGGCTTTCCATTGTGTACAAATCCGGTGAGACGCTGCTGGCAGATCTGGGCTTCCGGAAAGCAGACCTAGCCTTCCTGAAGTGCCTTGCATGGCCACTAGAGGGCAGCATCAGCTAGTGAGCTGGGCACTGAACCCTGGGGTGCCCAACTCTCAAGCTTCTCATAGGGGTCCTCAGCTTCTCTAGATGCAAAATGGGAATCATTCTTGCCTGCCAACTGCACGTGGTTGGATAAGTAAGCAATATGGCTATGGAATTGCTGCAAGCAGACCACACCATCTTGGACGGAGATTGAATTCCTCATATGCCCAAACTCCTACCTATTAGGAGGGCCCCCCAGCAGTTCCCACGCTTCCACCACTGCAAGTCCCTGTCTGAGAACCTGGGCTCAATAAACACAGAACCGGGACAAAGGACAGCATGAGGTTGCTAGGGAACCCCGAGCCTTCCTGTTTGTCACCCTGTCCCCAGAGTCCCCCTTACCCGAGGCTACATCCAGCACATGCAATCCCTTGCAGGTCAACCAAATGCTACCCCCTACTCTGCTAGGGACACAAATAGTAGAAATGAGCAATTAAATGAGAGCAGAAAGGGATCAGGATAGGGGAGAGAAGAGAAGGCTGGGCTGATAAAGAAGAATCTCAGAGACTACAGTACATTTTCAGAGAAATGGTTTTATTAAGTTACAATGCTAATATTGTGAATACTTACTGGTAAAAAACAATAATCTATGAAGTAGCTACTGTTAATATCCCAGTTCAAAGACAAGCTGCACATCACGGGAGCTTCCCTGGTGGTCCAGTAGTTAAGATTCCATGCTTCCACTGCAGGGGGTGCAAGTTCGACCCCTGGTCAGGGAACTAAGATCCTGCATGCTACATGGTGGGAAAAATAAAAGAGCAAACACCAACTTCACGTCAGAGAATCAGAGACATTGTTGTAACTGCCTAGGACTGCACGGCAGAGTCAGGATCAGAGTCCAGTAAAAACTACAAGCCAAAAAAAAAAACAAAACTACAAGCCAGTGTTATAGACCCACAAGATGTTCAAGAATGTTCCAGAGCCCATCATGTAACACAGATGCCCAAATCCAGCTGAAAACAATCTTAAATGTCTTGAGGCCTTCATTTTAAAGAGATGTTGATTTTAGGCTGTGGGCTTCTGCAAGTGAGGTGTACTTTCCCCGTGCATTCAGAAAGGCTCTTGCATTCATGGTGTGTGAATCACACTAATCTCATGAATGATCATCAGCTCAGAGACCTTGGAGTCTGCCCTAGCCATGACCTTCCTTTTGCAGAGGAAAAAAAAAAAATGTGCTCTTCAGTGGAAAACTACAGACTCTACATGCAGCACATCTTCTGAGTTAGTGGATTCTAGCCTTTCATCATCTTTGAGCTGTTTTACAGCCCGGTAAATTGAAGTAACGATAAATTTATCCTGTCTTAGAGGTTTCCCCTATCCCCTTGTGGAAAAATCAGTTTCACCTCCATCTGCCCATTCATTTCAATATTCCTGACCTATGAATGTGAGTGTTCTGTTGTTGGTTATAACATCTGCCTGGTTCCCTTATAAATTAAAATGTTTAACATATATTCATCTTTTTATCTGTATGGAATCATGATCTTTTCCTTGAAAATGATCTTTTAATGAGGGCTCCCCAGGTGGCTCAGTGGTAAAGAATCTGCCTGCCAATGCAGGAGATATGGGTTCGATCTCTGGGTCAGGAAGGTCCCCTGGAGTAGAAGATGGCAACCCGCTCTAGTATTCTTGTCCTATTCTCGTTCTATTTCCCATTGTCCATGGGAATCCCATGGACAGAGGAGCCTGGGGGGCTGCAGTCCATGGGGTCGCAAAGAGTCGACACGACCGAGCACACAGGCATGCACGACCTTTCAGCATCTCCTTCATCAGGTGTTTGGACACTCCTTTCAGTCAGGAGAGATGGCAAGTGGCTTGCGACCTTCCTGACTGACCAGTTATGAAGCAGCAGGCATGAGACTTCCTGGCCGTCCAGTGGCTAAGATTCTGCCCTCCCAATGCAAAGGGCCTAGGTTTGATCTCTTTTTCAGGGAACTAGATCCTACATGCCCGCAACTAAGATCCGGAGCAGCCAAATAAATAAAAAAGAACAAGTAGCAGCAGGCAAGTGGCAGCTGCCTCCCAGAGCCGCAGCTGAACGAGGTGGGTGGGGCAGGCAGGGCTCTGCTCAGGTCATGGGATGAGATCTTAGCGAGACCTGGCTCTCCCTCTGGTTAAGCCTCTAACCAGCCACTTTCCCTGAAGACACAGCCTCTCTAGGCCTGAGGATAAGGAACAGCAGAGGGAGCTGGCTTTCAGAGCTCTTGTTTGGGGCAAGGCTGGAGAGCTGGGGTGATTAATTACCCCTGACGGGGTTTCAGCACGGGTAGGAAGCAGACAGAGAGACCTGGAACTGGCAGTGGACATGCCTAACCAGGAGGCCTAGGCTGTGACTGCCCAGGGGGGCCAGGACCACTTGGGGGGTCAGGAATGGCCCGCACTAACAGATGCTGGGGGCTGGCCCCCACCCCATAGAGTCCTCCCCACACCTCCTCACATCTCCGCCTTAAAAGTGAGGATGCTGGGGTCCAGGGAGATGCCATGCACAGCTAACGACCACGGTCGGACCACACCCGGGATTTCTCTCAGTCTTTAGAGCCTGGCCAAAGCAAGATCAGGAGTGCCAGTCTCTTCCCTGGTAAAGGGGCCCAGAGAATGAGGGGCTCGAAGAAGTTGGAGTTGAAGAGATCTGGGCGCCTCAGTAATGATGACACGGACAGCTCTAACAACAACAGCTACCATTTCAGGGGCAGGAGGTATCTATAGATGTGGTCTCTTTTAGTCCTCACTCCTGCCATGAAGTAATTACCTATGATCCCGGCCTTCAGACAAGGAAACCGAAGCTTATGTTACACTGCTCTAATGGCCTCGGCCTGCAATGGCTTGGACTGAGGCTTGGGTTCCCAGCCAGGGACTGGGCTAGGTCGTAGCAGTGAAAGCACCGGATCCTAGCCACTAGACCAGTGGTCAGTGACAGGGGCCCTGGTCCTTGGGCTTTGCGGAAAAGAATTCCCACAAAGACAGAAAGTAGTGAAGCAAGTAAAGTGTTTATTGGGATGAAAAAGAGCACAGTGTGTGTGAATAGACACATGGGCAGGCTCAGAGGGAGAGTCCCTGAGTTGCTGAGTCATGCCCTCATGGTAGTTTGAATTACTTTCATGGGGCATTTCTTCTGGGTTTTCTTTGCCCAGTTTGACTTGCCTGGCTGACAGTCCATATCTGGTATATCCCAGGACCCTCCCAGGTGTGCGCATGCCTCTCTTAGCCAAAATGGATCCTACCGAAAAGGCGTCTGGGGTAGAACATCCATTGACATCCTCTTTGACCTCCAAGGAGCCTTTTCTGCGTATGTGTGCTCGGGGAGGTCACCTGACTTCAGGAGTGAGAAATGTGTGGTCTGTGCAGGGTCCAGCCTCCTTCCTTAATTGACCTACTATTCTTGGAGTTTTTGGTCACTAGAGAATGAATCTCTAATTGCTTCATCCTGGGGGGCGGGGAGGCGGCCCATCTGCCTCCTGCCTCAACACCAGGGGTGGATTCTAGCTCCAAATGTCAGGACCTAATCCCTTTCCACCACTGCTTTCACCTCCTAGCTAGTCACTCGGTCCTCCCAGCTCTTATTCCTTCATCTGTGAAGAAACTGAATATTTCCTGTAAACAAGGATGTCACAGTGACTGCAGCCCTCCAACATGAGCCAAGGGCTTCCCTCATAGCTCAGTTGGTAAAGAATCTGCCAGCAATGCAGGAGATCCCGGTTCAATTCCTAGTTTGGGAAGATCTGCTGAAGAAGGGATAGGCCACCCACTCTAGAATTCTTGGGCTTCCCTTGTGGCTCAGTTGGTAAAGAATCTGACTGCAATGCGGGAGACCTGGGTTCAATCTCTGGGTCGGGAAGATTCCCCTGGAGAAGGGAAAGGCTATCCACTCCAGTATTCTGGCCTGGAGAATTCCATGGGGTCGCAAAGAGTCTGACAGGACTTAGCCACTTTCACTTCACTCAATGTGAGCCAGTGAGCCCTAAGGAAATTCAAGAAGGAAAGAATACCTGCCAGCTAGCAGCCATCAGACTGCAGCCACTCCCTACATTGAGCCCTGAGGAAACTCAGGATGTGAAAACACAGGATACTGGCCCCAGATAGCTGAGGTGTGTATAACGGGAATGATTCAGTGAGCCCACACACTTGCATCTTCCCATACACAGAGAAGTGCTAAATTCCTTAATTTGGGATAGCTGGTTTTCTTCAATTAATAACAATCTTTTCTTTTTAATCCATAAATTTCATTTTTTTATCTTTGACTATGCTGGGTCTCCATTGCTATGCGCGGGCGGACTCCTCATTGAGGTGCCTGGGCTTAGCATTGCAGTGGCTTCTCTCATTGCAGAGCGTGGACTCTAGGGCACACAGGCTCAGTGCTTGCAATGCGCAGGCTTAGCTGCCCCACAGCATGTGGAATCTTCCTGGACCAGGGATTGAACCCGTGTCCCCTGTGTTAGCAGGTGGATTCTTAACCGCTAGACCACCAGGAAAGTCCAACAATAATCTGTTGATGTTCATACTATCTGCCCTTTGTCACAAGACTTCTCTGTAACCTAACCCTCCCCCCTACACTCACACACACATACACACACACTTCATCTTGCCTCTGTGGAGCAGTTCTCCCAGAGTTACTTGAGATGCTGCCTCTTGGACTTAAATCCTAAAAATTTCCACTGAATAAAACATAACTCTCAACTTTTAGGTTGTGAATATTTTTTAAGCCTACATCTGTAAAACAGAGATAATTATACTTTTCCTCATCACAAATAGCATATGACTAAATGCAATGTGGCTCTCTGGACTGGATCCTGGAATGGAAAAGGATATTTAGTGGAAAAACTGGTGAAATCGGATAAAGTTTGGAGTTTAGTGCATAGTTTTGTACCAATGTTGGTTTCCTCATTTGAACAAATGTGCCGTAGTTATGTAAGATGTTATCAAAAAGGAAGCTGGTGAAGGGTGTAAGGTAACTAACTCTCTCTGTGTTCTTTGTAACATTTCTGGAAGTCTAAAATTATTCCAAAATCAAAAGTGTATTATTTTAAAAAGTAACTGGACAAAAGAGAAGGCTGTGAGCTCTGGGAGGCACTGCCCATCAGGGACAGGGGAACACAAAGACCAGAGGAGGCCATCAGAGGCTTTTCTGCAGATGGGCCTGTTTTGCTGGGAGAAAGGGACACATATGGAGAAGGGCGGGGGAACCCACTGATGAAGGAGAGGGCAAGGAAGGCAAGGTGGGGGACCCAACCCAATTTATGTGGATTTCTGTTCTTGATTGTTCCCAGGGTCAGAGCAAACCCCAGTGGGGTGGCCCCAGATGGGTTCTGGCCAGGCAGGCAGAGTAAACAAAGCTTTGGGGCTGTCATTCCCCTCCCCATGTGGCCTGGGAGTCCTGGGGTGAGGTGGGGGAAGTGCCGGGGCTCCCTCCACCCCAGCAACCAGGAGACAGATGCCAAATGAGAAGTGGGGGATGAGGGGGTCTCAGAAAACCAGGGTGACCTTTAGCTAGCATGGGTGGCAGTTTTTTTTTTCTTTTTTCCTTTCCATAAACAGAGCAATTCCTTAGGAAAGAAAATACAACACAGCCCAGGAATCTTGAGCTGTTTCTTTAAAGCCAGCGGAGCTCTTGCAAAGTTCAGGTTCACAGGGAGAGACTGGCTGGAGCAGGAGAGAAACCTGAGAGGCATTAGCCTGAAGGCCTGATCAGAAGGCAGATCCAGGAAGGCCAAGGAGGGTTATGAAAGCTCTGTTTGGGGCCTGTGAGTCATCAGCCAGTCATCCTGGGGCTTTGGCCTCACTGAGCCCAGCTGGAACCTCCCTTGAAAATCTACACCCCTCCATCAGCACCCCACCCCCACCTCTGGGGCAGGGCAGAGCTCTGGGGTGGCCTACAGCTTGCCTGGAGCTTCCACTACATTCATTCATTCAAATACTCTTGGACCCCTTCAGTATACCAGCCACTGCCCTTGGCACAGAACTCAGTTTAATGAGAGAGACAGAAAACAGAACAGCCTCTGCTGGTGGACACACACACACACTGGAAGGTCGGGAGAGGAAAGCTGGAGAGAGCATGACATCCACTCAGGAGTGGGGGTCCCCCAGCGAGCTGCCATTTCAGAGCACTCCAGGTGCTTGCTCTCCGAGCAGGGCAGCTGCGTGTGGATGGGAGGTGTGGGAAGGAGCAAGAATGAGGTCTAGCCAAGGGCAGAACCAAACCAGCAAGGGCCTCTTGGACTGTGGATGAGGGTGGCACTTTATCCCTGAGGGCCTGGGATGGAGGCACTCATGTGGAGGCACCTTGAGCCCTGGTAGAATTCCAGAGACTGGGAACCAGAGGACATGGAAACCAACTGCCCATTCTCACAGAAGTGGAGACTAGAGCCCAGAGAGGGTGAGACTTGCCGGACTCACACAGCAGGCCAGGGCCATGCCCAGCTGTCCTGATTCCCAGAACAGGCTTTTTCCCATCCCTCCCACTGTATTATCTTCCAAGACTTACTTGCGGACCCAGGTAGGTGCCTGCAAACATCTCGAGGAGGAGGAATGAAGGGTGTGGGTGAGAAAATTAGACCAGTGTTTTGAATAGGCTGACCCAGAGCGGATGATCCCCCGGGGGAAGGCGGACAGGCTTCCGACAGCGGGGAGAGTTGACTTGCCCCAAAGGACAATGTGAGTCACTGGAGAGCAAGGCTTACACTTCCTCCTTCCTCACGGCTTTGGTCTCAGTTCCCTGGGAGGAAGTGCAGCCTGGATTCCTGGGGGCGGCCCTCCTCCTTGAAGGTCCAGATTGGGGTGCCAGCTATCTGCACCCGCTACAACTCCTCCACATTCCCTTTCTGAGGCCCTGGTAAATTTCCATCTTGGCCCCAGTTCTGACTCAGGCTCAGCCCATCACATGGACATTGGCTGCAAGAAGGTACAGCCTCCTCGCTCTCACCCTGAGCTCAGCCACACTTCCTCTGCCCTGGGCTACGTCCCCTTCTCTTTCTCCAGAAGTTGAGCCACTCTGACAAAGAGCCCCTGGCTGCCCAGTCAGTGGAACAAAATATTGACTGCAGGGAAGGTATCTTTGGAGAGCGGGTCACCAGGAGCCCCTGGATGGAAGACCAGAGATAACGAATGACCCCATGAAAGTGAAAGTCGCTGACTAGTGTCCGACTCTTTGCAACCCCGTGGATTATATAGTCCATGGAATTCTCCAGGCCAGAATACTAGAAGGGGTAGCCTTTCCCTTCTCCAGGGGATCTTCCCAACCTAGGGATCGAACCCAGGTTTCCTACATTGCAGGCAGATTCTTTATCCCACAGCTATCACCGATTGAGGGCCTACGATGTGTCAGGTGCTAATGCAGCCTAGAGCCCCAGGAGGCAGAAATATTCGTGTCCTAGTTTCACAGAGAGGAGAGAAGGTGGACCATAGTCAGAGGGAGTGAATGACTATGACATCCAGGCAGCACCCAGGACCCACTCAGGACTGAAGTCATGGATTTGATTTTATTTTTTAGACAGTTACTTATTTATTTGGTTGCACTGGGTCTTAGTTGGGGCATGTGAACGCTTAATTGCAGTGTGTAGGATCTAGTTCCCTGACCAGGGATGGAACCCAGGCCCCTGCATTGGGAGTGAGGACTCCCAGCCACTGGACCACCAGGGGAGTCCTAGGTCATGGATTCTAAGTGGGCGGCTGACAAGGTGGTGTGTTTTGCTACAACCAGCCACCCAGGTGAGGCGCAGAGTGGTCAGAAAGCTGGGTTTGACTTGTTGGGGTTTCGGCAGGTGCTGGGAAGGTTGTGCAGGTAGGAAGAATGGTGAGGAAGGAGGGGCCGAGGTTCAGGGAGCAGGGATGGGCTTCCCGACAGCTGGGGTTGGGGAACCAGAGAGGAGGAGGAGGGGAGGGGAGGGGCAGAGGTCAGTCATCGGAAATTAAGGAGACTTCAGTGCAGGCTTTAGTCCTGGGCTCTGAACCCTGGGGTGGTCTCTGCGTGCGGGATGAGTTGTTTGTTTGCTTCCTGTTGGGTCCACAGTCTGTGGGGAACAGGCCCTCCCTGAATATTTATGGAGTGAGAGTGTGGCTACCAGAGGGAATCTGCGGTGGGGTCACTTTCCTCTTTCTACCATGGTGTTTTATTTTTCTTTTCTTGAAAATGTTTAAACCTTTGTTTGTTTTTGGCTGCTCCGGCTGACCAGGGATCGAACCCATGTCCCCTGCACTGGCAGGCAGATTCCCATCCACTGCGCCATCAGAGAAGGCCTACTGTGTGTGTTTTAAAATACTTTTATTTATTTATTTATATTTGGTTGTGCTAGGTCTTCGTTGCTGGGAGGGCTTTTCTCTAGTTTCGGGGAGTAGGGGCTACTCTCCGGCTGTGGCGTGAGGAAGCCCATCGACGCGGCTTCTCTTGTTGCAGAGCACAGGCTCTAGGGCCTCGGTGGCTGCAGCACGTGGGCTCAGTAGTTGCGGTTGCCAGGCTACAGAGCACAGGCTCAATGGTTGTGGTGCATGGACTTAGCTGCTCCGTGGCATGTGGGGTCTTCCCAGATCAGGGATGGAAGCCTTGTCTCCTGCGATGGCGGGCAATTCTTTACGCTGAGCCACTGGGGAAGCCCACTGCCGTGTTTGTTTGTGTTAAATAACAGCTTTATTGAGCTATAGTTTACATACCACAAAATTCAGCCTTTTTTAGGGTTTTTAAACAGTAGTTTTGTTTATATTCAGGGCTTCCCTGACAGCTCAGCTGGTCAAGAAAGAATCTGCCTGCAATGAGAGAGACCTGGGTTTGAGCCCTGGGTTGGGAAGATCCCCTGTAGAAGGGAACAGCTACCCTCTCCAGTGTTCTGGCCTGGAGAATTCCATGGACTGTATAGTCCATGGGGTCACAAGAGTCTGACACGACTGACTGACTTTCACTTTCACTGTGTATATTCACAGAAATATACAGCCATCATCACTATCTAATTCCAGAATATTTGCGTGCTAAGTTGCTTCAGTCGTGTCTGACTGTTTGCAACCCAATGGACTGTAGCCCGCCAGGCTCTTCTGTCCATGGGATTCTCCAGGCAAGAATACTGGAGTGGGTTGCCATTCCTCCTCTGGGGGATCTTCCCAACTCAGGGATGGAACCCAAGTCTCTTACGTCTCCTGCGTTGGCAGACAGGTTCTTTACCACTGAGCCACCTGGGAAGCCTCTCAGAGTATTTGATCACCCCCAAAAAGAAACCGCAGGCCCGCTTTCCCCATCCCCTCAGTCCCTGGCAACCAGTAATCTACGTCCCGTGCATTTGCCTCTTTGGGACATTTTTATCAGTGGAATCACACAATATACTGTCTTTTATGTCTGTCTTCCTTCACTTAGCGTGTTTTCAAGGTTCATTCATATTGTAGCTCGTGTCAATATTTCATTCACTTTTATTGTCAAATAATATCCCATTGTATGAATATACCGCATTTTGTTTATTCATTCATTAGCTGAAGGGCACTTCGGTTATTGCATTTTTTTGACTATTATGAATAATGCTTCTATGAATATTCATGAACAGGTTTATTTTTTTTTAATATGTTTATTCTTATTTATTTGGCTGTGTCAGGTCGTATTCGTGGCACGTGGGACTTTTCGTCGTGGTGCATGGGCTTCTCTCGTTGTGGTGTGGGGGCTCCAGAGTGCACAGGCTCAATAGTTGTGGTGCTTGGGCTTAGTGAGTTGCTCCGAGGCATATGGAATCTTAGTTCCCTGACCAGGGATTGAACCGACATCCCTTACATTGGAAGGTGGATTTATAACCACTGGACCACCAGGCAACTCCCTCATGTGCCTGTTTCTGTGAAGATACATGTTTTCATGTCTCCTGGGTATGCACCTGGTGAAGAATGGAATTGTTGGGAGAATTTTTACATTGTTTCAATTTTTTACATAATTCTTTGTTAAAAATTTAAAAATTCCTTTTCTAAAAAGATGAGCTGAATCCACAGAAAAAAAAAATAATGGAATAATATTTGAGATAGGAAAGAGGTAAGGATAGGTGGGGAGCTGAGACTGAGGCTACCACCTGGTTGGTGAACAACTTTGAGCAAATTCCTGCCCTTCTCAAGGCCAGGCCTGTGAAATGGGGGTGGGGCAGGGTTGGGCAGGGCAGGAGCAGAGGGCTGAGCTAGAATGAAGACTTTTCAGGGCCCACCCAACCCTGATAGCACAAGGTCTTGAAACTGGCTGGGTTTCCACACCTGGTTAGAGAAACAGACGAAGGAAATGATCTGGCCTTTTGAGTTCTCTCCCTGAAAGAATAAATAACACAATGCAGGTATTCCAGGCAACAAGCCAAATTCAACCTAGAAGAATATTTTAGGTCACTCCCTCTTCAATTCCTCAGTGAGATGAAGAGATATTTCACTCTGCCTGACATTTATCTTCCACTCTAAAACAATCTCAAACTAAAATGTGCATAGGAAATCCTGGGGGTTGGGCTGGGCTGGGGGAAAATCCTGGGGATGTTAATAGTCAAATGCTGAATCCACAGGGCTGAGATTCTGCAATTCTAAAGACCTACCAAGTAATGTCAGTGCAGCTGGAGGAGACTTTTCAGAGTCCCTTGGGCAGCAAGGAGATCAAACCAGTCAATCCTAAAGAAAATCAAAGCTGAATTTTCATTGGAAAGACTGAAGCTGAAGCTCCAATACTTTGACCACCTGATGCAAAGAGCTAATTCATTGAAAAAGACCCTAATGGTGGGAAAGATTGAGGGCAAGAGGAGAAGGGGGTGGCAGAGGATGAGATGGTTGGATGGCATCACTGACTCAATGGATGTGAGTTGGAGCAAACTCCAGGAGACAGTGAAAGACAGGGAAGCCTGGTGTGCTACAGTTCTTGGGGTCGCAAAGAGTTGGACATGACTTAGTGACTAACCAACAGCAACCACAAGCTGATATGCAGCCCATGATTTATTTACTTACTTATTATAATTTAAAAAATTATCTATTTATTTTGTTTGTTTTTGGCTGCACAGGGGCTTTGTTGCTGCACGTGGGCTTTCTCTAGTGGCAGATTGCAGGGACTACTCTTTGTTGCCCTGCTTGGGTTTACTGCAGTGTCTTATCTTGTTGTGGAGCATGGGCTTGGTTCCTCTGTGGCATGTGGGGTCTTCCCAGACCAGGGATGGAACCATGTTCCCTGCATTGGCAGCTGGATTCCCAACCACTGAACCACTCAGTTCAGTTACAAAGACTTGGACAGGACTGAGTGACTGAACTTAACTGAACTGAGTTCAGTCGCTCAGTCCTGTCCGACTCTTTGTGACCCCATGGACTGCAGCACGCCAGGCTTCCCTGTCCATCACCAACTCCCGGAGCTTACTCAAACTCACGTCCATCAAGTTGGTGATGTCATCCAACCATCTCATCCTCTGTCATCCCCTTCTCCTCCCACCTTCAATCTTTCCCAGCATCAGGGTATTTTCCAATGAGTCAGTTCTTCACATCAGATGGTCAAAGTATTGGAGCTTCAGCTTCAGCATCAGTCCTTCCAATGAATATTCAGGACTGAGTTCCTTTAGGATTGACTGGTTGGATCTCCTTGCAGTCCAAGGGACTCTCAAGAGTCTTCTCCAACACCACAGTTTAAAAGCATCAATTCTTTGATGCTCAGCTTTCTTTATAGTCCAACTCTCACATCCATACATGACTATTGGAAAAACCATAGCTTTGACTAGATCGACCTTTGTTGGCAAAGTAATGTTTCTGCTTTTTAATATGCTCTCTAAGTTTGTCATAGCTTTTTTCCAAGGAGCAAGCATCTTTTAACTTCATGGCTGCAGTCACCATCTGCAGTGATTTTGGAGCCCAATAAAATAAAGTCTCTCACTGTTTCCATTGTTTCCCCATCTATTTGCTATGAAGTGATGGGACCAGATCCCATGATCTTAGTTTTCTGAATGTTGAGTTTTAAGCCAACTTTTTCACTTTCCTCTTTCACTTTCATCCAGAGGCTCTTTGTTTCTTCTTCACTTTCTGCCATAAGGGTGGTATCATCTACATATCTGAGGTTATTGATATTTCTCCCAGCAATTTTGATTCCAGCTTGTGCTTCATCCAGCCTGGCATTTATGATGTACTCTGCATATAAGTTATATAAACAGGGTGACAATGTACAGCCTTGACATATTCCTGTCCTGATTTGGAACCAGTCTGTTGTTCCATGTCCAGTTCTAACTGTTGCTTCTTGACCTGCATACAGATTCCTCAGGAGGCAGATCAGGTGGCCTGGTATTCTCATCTCTTTAAGAATTTTCCAGTTTGTTGTGATCCACAGAGTCAAAGACTTTGGCATAGTCAATAAAGCAGAAGTAAGATGGCAGAGCAGAAGGACATGTGCTCATCTTCTTTGAAAACTCCAAAACTACAACTCACTGCTGAATAACTGTCGACTGGAGAAAGTTGGATCCCACCAAAAAAAGATACCCCACGTCCAAGGGCAAAGCAGAAGCCCCAGCAAGATGGTAGGAGGGGCGAAATCGAGTTTAGACTCAAACCCCTTACCTGCCAGAGACACTCAGAGGGCTCAAACAAAACTTGTGCTCACCAGGACCCAGGGACCCCACAGAGACTGAGCCAGAACTGTGCTTGAGTGTCTCCTGCGAAGGTACGGGTCAGCAGTGGCCTGCTACAGGGGCAGGGGCTCTGGGTACAGCAGACCTGGGTATGGCATAAGCCCTCTTGGAGGGGGTTACCATTAACCCCACTATAGAGCCACCAGAACTTACACAGGACTGGGGAAACAGACTCTTGGAGGGCACAAACAGAACCTTGTGTGCACTGAACCACTAGGGAAGCCTAATTATTATAATTTTTATTGGAGTATAGTTGATTTACAGTATTTGTTGTGTTAGTCGCAGGCGTACAGCAAAGTGAACCAGTCATATATATACTTATATCCACTCTTTTTAGATTCCTTTCCTATATAGCCCTTCACAGAGTATTGAGTAGAATTCCCTCTGCTGTATAGTAGGACCTTATTAGTTACCTATTTTATGTATAGTATTGTATATATGCCAGACCACAATTTAAATAGCAAGGCTCTAGGGAATTCCCTGAGAGTCCAGTGAGTCATTAGGACTCCATGCTGCCACTGTAGGGGACTAGGGTTCAATCCCTGATTGGGGAACTAAGATCCCACAAGCCATGCAGCATGGCCAAAAAAAAAAAAGGAATCAAAATAAATAAACAGTCATAAACGGAGAAGGCAATGGCACCCCACTCCAGTACTCTTGCCCGGAAAGTCCCATGGATGGAGGAGCCTGGTGGGCTGCAGTCCACGGGGTCACTAAGAGTCGGACACGACTGAGCGACTTAACTTTCACTTTTCACTTTCATGCATTGGAGAAGGAAATGGCAACCGACTCCAGTGTTCTTGCCTGGAGAATCCCAGGGACGGGGGAACCTGGTGAGCTGCCGTCTATGGGGTCGCACAGAGTCGGACACAACTGAAGTGACTTAGCAGCAAGACTTTATTCCTCCTACACAAGGGAATTAAATAGCACTTTGCAATTTTGCCATTATCCATTAGGGAAAGCTACCCTATTGCATGTATTTTGATGAATCTCTCATAATTATGATGACTAGGTGAGTGAGAGAACAAAATGCTTATGCCTGTCCCAGAAAGAGTGTGAGGGAAAACATCATTTTGTCCTTGCAATAACCCTGTGAGATTAGATGATGGTCCCCATTTTGCAAATGAGGAGGGTGTTCAGAGAAGGTGAGCAAATGTCAGAGCTATGGCTTGTTCTACAGTCTGACTCCAAACCCAGTGCCCACTCCCCCACACTGCCTGGTCCCCACTTCCCTCTCTCCCATATCTCTGAAACTGCCATTCAGCCCTGGATTTGGAAACAGTTGCAAGCTCTAGATAGAAAAGGGATTGAGGATATCTAAGCACCGGGATATGCTCCTACAGACATGCAAATTTATGTGACAAGGACGTTCCAGGCAGCAGCATTTATAAGAGAGAAGAGCTGGAAACTCCATTAGAAACACACGGTAGAATTGCTCAAAGATGACTTAAAACAGTAGCAACTGCCTTCCCGTTAGCTTGCATCACCTGTCATTTCTTTCTTGATTTTCAGTACTACCTCTTGTTTGTTTCTGTCTATGTCTGTCTCATCTATTAGAATGTCAGTTCTTGAAAGTCAAGAACATTGCTGGGTTCCTAATGTCAGCGTTCAATCATTTTTGTGAAATGAATGAACCTGAGCATTTTGAGATAGCAAGTAAAAAGGTCATTGCAGGATGTTGTGCACAGGATACTATTTTTGTTTTAAAAAATGTTTGAGTGCAGGTAGAGAAAAATCTGTAAGACTGAATATTAATAACTTTGGGATGGGACTGGGGATTAGGTAGGGATGATTCTCATTTTCCATTATTTCAGTCTGTTTTTTACTATGAGCATGAATTTCCTTAGTAATAATAAAAGTGTTTTTTTTTTTAAATAATATTCCAGACTTTTATGTATAGGTACCAACATTGATATCTGGGGATGTTTATTCCAGCATTATTTATAGTAGCAAAAAGTAGAAATTATCATTTGCCTGCTTTAAAAGGGCTTACCAGGTAGCACTAGTGGTAAAGAATCCACCTGCCAATGCAGGAAACATGAGAGACTCAGGTTCGACCCCTGGGTCAGGAAGATCCCCTGGAGGAGGGCATAGAAGCCCACTCCAGTATTCTCGGCTGGAGAATCCCATGGACAGGGTAGCCTGGTGGGCTACAGTTCATGGGGCTACAAAGAGTTGGACATGACTGAAGCGACTTAGCGTGCATGCAACACAGAACTCCATTCCTCTGGAGATCCCTCAGACTCGGAATGCTTCTTCCTTTTTTTGTTTAGTGGCTCAGTCGTGTCTGACTCTTTGCAACCTCATTGGACTGTAGCCTGCCAGGCTCCTTTGTCCATGGGATTTTCCAGGCAAGAATACTGGAGTGGGTTTCCATTTCCTTCTTCTGGGGATCTTCCCAACCTAAGGATCTAACCTGCAGCTCCTATCACATCTCCTGCATTGCAGATGGATTCTTTTACTGCTGAGCCACCAGGGAAGCCCTAGAATGAATCCTTTCAGTTCAGTTCAGTTCAGTCGCTCAGTCGTGTCCGACTCTTTGTGACCCCATGAATCACAGCATGCCAGGCCTCCCTGTCCATCACCAACTCCCAGAGTTCACTCAGACTCATGTCCATCGAGTTGGTGATGCCATCCAGCCATCTCATCCTCTGTTGTCCCCTTCTCCTCCTGCCCCCAATCCCTCCCAGCATGAGGGTCTTTTCCAAATGAGTCAACTCTTCGCATGAGGTGGTCAAAGTATTGAAGTTTCAGCTTCAGCATCAGTGATTCCAATGAACACCCAGGGCTGATCTTCTTTAGGATGGACTGGTTGGACCTCCTTGCAGTCCAAGTTACTCTCAAGAGTCTTCTCCAACACCACGGTTCAAAAGCATCAATTCTTTGGCGCTCAGCTTTCTTCACATCCTTTAATAAGTCAATATAGTATTTATTTATTTATTTTTTAATTGAAGAGTAATTGCTTTATAGGATTTTGTTGTTTTCTGTTAAACATCAACATGAATCAAACATTGGTGTACATATGTCCCCTAACTGTTGAACCTCTCTCCCACCTCTCTCCCCATCCCACCCCTCTAGGTGGTTACAGCCCGTTTGAGTTCCCTGAGACATACAGCAAATTCCCATTGGCTATCTATTTTACATATGGTAATATAAGTTTCCATGTTATTCTCTCCATACATCTCACCCTCTCCTCTCATCTTCCCATGTCCATAAGTCTGTTCTCTCTGTTTCTCCATTGCTGCCTCGCAAATAAATCCATCAGTACCACTTTTCTAGATTCCATATATATGTGCTAGTATACGATACTTATCTTTCTCTTTGTGACTTACTTCACTCTGTATAATAGGCTCAAGGTTCATCCAGCTCATTAGAACTGACTCAAATGCATTTCTTTTTATGGCTGAGTAATATTTCATTGTGTATATGAAGCACAACTTCTTTATCCATTCATCTGTCAATGGATATCTAGGTTGCTTCCATGTTCTAGCTGTTGTAAATAGTGCTGCAGTGAACAATAGGATACATGTGTCTTTTTCAATTTTGGTTTCCTCAGGGTATATGCTTTAGGAGTGGGATTGCTGAGTCATGTGTTGGTTTTATTCCTAGTTTTTTAAGGAATCTCCATACCATCTCCCATAGTGGCTGTACCAATTTACATTCCCACCAAAAGTGCAAGAGCATTCCCTTTTCTCCACACCCTCTCCAGCATTTATTGTTTGTAGACTTTTTGGATGATTGCCATTCTGACCGGTGTGAGGTGATATCTCATTGTAGTTTTGATTTGCATTTCTCTAATAATGAGCGATGTTGAGCATCTTTTCACGTGTTTGTTAGCCATCTGTATTGGAGAAATGCTTATTTAGGTCTTTTCCCCACTTTTAGATTGGGTTGTTTGTTTTTCTGATATTGAGTTGTATGAGCTGCTTGTATATTTTGGAAATTAATCCTTTGTTTGTTGTTTAATTTGCTATTATTTTCTCCCATTCTGAGGGTTGTCTTTCCACCTTGTTTATAGTTTCCTTTGCTATGCAAAAGCTTTTAAGTTTAACTAGGTCCCACTTGTTTACTTTTGTTTTTATTTCCATTACTCTAGGAGGTGGATCATAGAGGATCTTGCTTTGATTTATGTTGTTGAATGTTCTGCCTAAGAGTTTTATAGTTTCTGGTCTTACACTTAGGTCTTTAATCCATTTTGAGTTTATCTTTGTGTATGGTGTTAGAAAGTGTTCTAATTTCATTCTTTTACATATAGCTGTCCAGTTTTCCCAACACCACTTACTGAAGAGGCTATCTATGCCCAATTGTCTATTTTTGCCTCCTTTGTAAAAAATGAGGTACCAATAGGTGTGTGGATTTATTTCTGAGCTTTCTAGCTTGTTCCATTGGTTTATATTTCTGTTTTTGTGGCAGTACCATACTGTCTTGATGACTGTAGCTTTGTAGTATAATCTGAAGTCAGGAAGGTTGATTCATCCAGCTCCATTCTTCTTTCTCAAGATTGCTTTGGCTATTCAGGGTCTTTTGTGTTTCCATATGAATTTTGCAATTTTTTGTTCTAGTTCTATGAAAAATGCCATTGGTAGTTTGATAGGGATCACATTGAATCTGTAGATTGCATCTGGTAGTATAGTCATTTTCATAACATTGATTCTTCCTTCCCAGGAACATGGACTAGCTCTCCATCTGTTTACGTCATCTTTGATTTCTTTCATCAGTGTCTTATAATTTTTTGTATATAGTTCTTTCATCTCCTTCAGATCAGATCAGATCAGCTCAGATCAGTCACTCAGTCGTGTCCGACTCTTTGCGACCCCATGAATCACAGCATGCCAGGCCTCCCTGTTCATCACCAACTCCCAGAGTTCACTCAGACTCATGTCCATCGAGTCAGTGATGCCATCCAGCCATCTCATCCTCTGTTGTCCCCTTCTCTTCCTGCCCCCAATCCCTCCCAGCATCAGAGTCTTTTCCAATGAGTCAACTCTTCGCATAAGATGGCCAAAGTACTGGAGTTTCAGCTTTAGCATCATTCCCTCCAAAGAAATCCCAGGGCTGATCTCCTTCAGAATGGACTTGTTGGATCTCCTTGCAGTCCAAGGGACTCTCAAGAGTCGTCTCCAACACCACAGTTCAAAAGCATCAATTCTTCTTCGGCGCTCAGCCTTCTTCACAGTCCAACTCTCACATCCATACATGACCACAGGAAAAACCATAGCCTTGACTAGACGAACCTTTGTTGGCAAAGTAATGTCTCTGCTTTTGAATATGCTATCTAGGTTGGTCGTAACTTTCCTTCCAAGGAGTAAGCGTCTTTTAATTTCATGGCTGCAGTCACCATCTGTAGTGATTTTGGAGCCCAGAAAAATAAAGTCTGACACTGTTTCCACTAGGTAGGTTTATTCCTAGATATTTTATTCTTTTTGTTGCAGAGGTGAATGGGATTGATTTCTTAATTTCTTTCTGATTTTTCATTATTAGTATATAGGAATGCAAGTGATTTCTGTGTATTGATTTTGTATCCTGTGACTTTGCTAAATTCACTGATTAGCTCTGGTAATTTTCTGATAGTATCTTCAGGATTTTCTAGGTATAGTATCATGTCATCTGCAAACAGTGAGAGAGTTACTTCTTTTCCAATCTGGATTCCTTTTATTTCTTTTTCTTCTCTGAATGCTGTAGCAAGGACTTCCAAACCTATGTTGAATAATAGTGGTGAGAGTGGACACCCTTGTCTTGTTCCTGATCTTAGGGTAATGCTTTCAGATTTTCCACCATTGAGAATAATATTTTCTATGGGCTTATCATATATGGCCTTTACTATGTTGAGACAGGTTCCTTCTATGCCCATTTTCGGAAGAGTTTTAATAGGTGCTGAACTTTGTCAAAGGCTTTTTCTGCATCTATTGAGATTATTGCATGGTTTTTCTCTTTCAATTTGTTAATATGGTGTATCACATTGATTGATTTGCAAATACTGAAGAATGCTTGCATCCCTGGAATAAACCCAACTTGATCATGGTGTATGAACTTTTTAATGTGTTGTTGAATTCTGTTTGCTAGAATTTTGTTGAGGATTTTTACATCTATGTTCATCAGTGATATTGGCTTGTAGTTTTCTTTTTTAGTGTTGTCTTTGGTTTTGGTATCAGGGTGATGGTGGCCTCATAGAATGGGTTTGGAAGTGCTCCTTCCTCTGTTTATCTTCTATAGTATTCTTAAAAATTAAAGTTTGGCCACCAGGAAAGACTGAACAAAAATTATTCCCCTCCCTCCCAAACAACAAGGAAACAGCTTAATCATCTCTTTCCTGACCCACAGAAACAAGGAAGTAGCTGGAGCTGAAGCCTTAAATATGAAATTTCAGCTCCTAAAACATTGCTTGTTGCTCAAAGGTGAAAATCCACACGTTTTCTTCTCCAATATTTGTCCTAATTGTGGGTTTGTTTCCATACAGCATGCAGGCATACATCCCTGGTACTCACTCACACGTGCTCTTACTTTCACGTGAGACACTATTTTTGTGTGTGTGTTTGTTGATTAATTATGAGAATAACAAACTTGGTGTGTGCAGAGTTTCAAAGGTGCTTTGTCCACATCAAAGCCACCTGAGTCCTTTTCTCTGAAAGCCTGAAAAATCAAATTACACAACCAAGGATCACGACTTTCCCAGATGCTGTTCACAGGCTGCATATTGACGGAGGGCAGAGAAAAAGTCCTCATAACTGATGTTTAGGTAGGAAGGCAAAGAGACAAGCTCTATCACCCTGATATGCTAGTGCAGAAAGCCTAGTGTGCTGTCCTCAGACCAAACTTCAACACTAAATCAGGATCAGGGACATCATTCAAACTAAATGGTCTAACATATCTGCATCCATATCTGTGGATTTCTTTTGCTGCTGAACTACTAACTGGCCAAACTCTTGAGCAGTTCTCACAATATCTGCTTTTCCATCTTCTGGGGACAGCACTTTCGCTGGCGAATGGCAATCTTTGTCATGACTTTACAAATTCTGGTGAGTATTTGGAACTATCTAAGTCAGTCCAGATGTTCCTGATGTTGTTTTAAATTTCATCCCTCAACCTGGAATTATTTCTTTTGACAATCCCCTGGTGGTCGTAGACGCTGAGGAAATAGATGCCCACGCCAGACCGCACCACCAAGCTTGCGATGTCGGAGAAGCTGGGCTCCTGCTCCTTCTCGGTGATCACCAGGCTCAAGTACACAGGCAGCTTCTCCAAGGAACTGCAGTCCTCGCGCTACTGCAACCTCAGGTGGGCCGGCCGGGCCGGTCTCCTGAGCCGAGGCCGGTGGTCAAGGCGGTTCCCGCCGGCAGCCGGGAGCTGGGAACCGAGCGGCGCTAGAACCGTGGCGGAGGCGGCGCGGCAGCGGCTACGCCTGATCCAGTTCTAGGTGCCTAACCGCAAGCGGAGCCCGGAGGTGAGCTTGAGATGAGATGCAGGCCGACCGGGCGTGCAGCCACCCACAGCAGCAGCTCCTACAGCCCGATCACGCTCTCGTGGCTCCCTGGCGTCCGCCCGCTCCCACACCCGCGGCGAGCCAGCTTCCTATCCAGAGTCGCCCAGCGTTTCCCGCCCCCTGCCCTCAAACCCGTTCTTTACACTTTCCACGCACCCCCAACCTCTTTCTGCTGTCAGTACCTCACCTCGCTCCCCACCCTCAACTCCCCCACCCCAATCTCCGCCATCTCCCTCCATCATCATAGTGATTGAACCGTGCAGACCCAGGTCTGCAGACCTGAGTTTGCACACCGGTTCTGCCACACTAGGGAGTTAATTTGAGTCCCAGTTCCCTTCTTTATACTTAGAACTCCCAGATTCTCTGGGACTTTATTTTTCTTTTGGCCACGCCAGGCGGCATGTGGGATCTTAGTTCCCCGACTAAGGTTAGAACTCCTGCAGATTCCTGCAGCACGGAGTCTTAACCACTGGACCTCAGGGAAGTCCCTCCTTTATAAAGTTACTAACAGGATAATGCTGCCTCTGCCAAACAGCTTTAATGAGCGAAGTATTGGAAAGGGCTTTGTAAGCTGCAAAGCTCCTTCCAGATGTTAGCTATATGGGTAAGATGTCCACCTAGCCCTCTGGATGGATGTCATCTCAAATGATTACTGGCTCTAGTCTTTACTAAACAAGAAAAAAAAGAGATTTGGGGGTATACGTTTTGTAATTCAGTTACCTTAATAACATTAGGCAAGAGCTGAATCACAACCCACGATTACAGCCTGGGCAAAAGCTTGCTAGAAACATTCTTCGACATTTTTAGCCAAAAAGTTGTTCGTTCCTCAGTGTTCTCCCTCTTTTGCATCCCACACTGAGCCAGCGACTGAGTACTGACTCAGTCTTAAGGGAGAAGTAGCATGAATTCAGCAACGTTGTATATAGCATCTTCTTATATTCCTACACTGAGCCAGACTTCCTTAGGTAAGAAGAGAAACTGGAACTGGAGATCCTCAAGAGACCTAATCAGGGGACTTTCCCTGGTGGCACAGTGGATAAGAATCCGCCTGTCAATGCAGAGGACACAGGTTGGATCCCTGCTCTGGGAAGATTCCACGTGCTGTGGAGCAACTAAGCCCCTGCGCCACAGCTACCGAGCCCACATACTGTAACTACTGAGGCCCGAGTGCTCTAGGGTCTGTGCTCCACAACAAGAGAAGCACCGCAATGAGAAGCCTGAGCACCACAAGGAAGAGTAGCACCTGCTCGCCTCAACTAGAGAAAGCCTGCAAACAGCAACGAAGACCCAGGGCAGCCAAAAATGAATTTAAAAAGAGAGAGAGACCTAGGCAGAAGCTGCCAGAGATGTCATAAAGGGGATTCAGATATGAGGTGAGAGGCTGGAGCAGATCAGTACTAAGATCTCTTCCAACTGTAAATTTCTATGGAGAAGAGCTCCTGCCCTTTTGAAGCATACAATCTAATCAGGGAGATAGACATGAAGAACATGTAGAGACTTCCCTGTCAGTCCAATGGGCTTCCCTGGTGGCTCAAGTGGTAAGGAATCTGCCTGCAATGCATGAGACCTGGGTTGGATTCCTGAGTCGGGAAGATTCCCCTGGAGAAGGGAATGGCAACCCACTCCAGTATTCTTGCCTGGAGAATCCCATGGACTGAAGAGCCTGTGTCGGGCTACAGTCCATAGGGTCACAAAGAGTCGGACATGACTGAGCAATTAACACTTGCCTTTTCCAGTGGTTAGGATTCTGTGCTTCCACTGCATCAGGCATGTATTCCATTACAGGTCTGGGAACTAAGATCCCTGCAGGGCCAAAAAGAAAAAAGATAAAGAGACAGTAAGGAAAAAGTCCTGAGCAGGAATGAGCATCGCCTATTTAATTACCATTGCAAGTATGTTAGTTGTTTCAGTTCAGTTCAGTCGCTCAGTCGTGTCCGACTCTCTGCGACCCCATGAATCGCAGTACGCCAGGCCTCCCTGTCCATCACCAACTCCTGGAGTTCACTCAGACTCACGTCCATGGAGTCAGTGATGCCATCCAGACATCTCATCCTCTGTCATCACCTTCTCCTCCTGCCCCCAATCCCTCCCAGCATCAGAGTCTTTTCCAGTGAGTCAACTCTTCGCGTGAGGTGGCCAAAGTACTGGAGTTTCAGCTTTAGCATCATTCCTTCCAAAGAAATCCCAGGGCTGATCTCCTTTAGGATGGACTGGTTGGATCTCCTTGCAGTCCAAGGGACTCTCAAGAGTCGTCTCCAACACCAGAATTCAAAAGCATCAATTCTTCTTCGGCGCTCAGCCTTCTTCACAGTCCAACTCTCACATCCATACATGACCACAGGAAAAACCATAGCCTTGACTAGACAGACCTTTGTTGGCAAAGTAATGTCTCTGCTTTTGAGTATGCTATCTAGGTTGGTCATAACTTTCCTTCCAAGGAGTAAGTGTCTTTTAATTTCATGGCTGCAGTCACCATCTGCAGTGATTTTGGAGCCCAAAAAAATAAAGTCTGACACTGTTTCCACTGTTTCCCCATCTATTTCCCATGAAGTGATGGGACCAGATCCCATGATCTTCATTTTCTGAATGTTGAGCTTTAAACCAACTTTTTCACTCTCCACTTTCATCAAGAAGCTTTTGAGTTCCTCTTCACTTTCTGCCATAAGGGTGGTGTCATCTGCATATCTGAGGTTATTGCTATTTCTCCCAGCAATCTTGATTCCAGCTTGTGCTTCTTCCAGCGTTTCTCATGATGTACTCTGCGTATAAGTTAAATAAGCAGGGTGACAATATACAGCCTTGACATACTTCTTTTCCTATTTGGAACCAGTCTGTTGTTCCATGTCCAGTTCTAACTGTTGCTTCCTGACCTGCATACAGATTTCTCAAGAGGCAGGTCAGGTGGTCTGGTATTTCCATCTCTTTCAGAATTTTGTGTCCGATTATTTGTGACCCCATGGACTGTAGTCTGCCAGGCTCTTCTGTCCATAGGATTCTCCAGGCAAGAATACTGGAGTGGGTTGCCATTCCCTTCTCCCAGGGATCTTCCTGACCCAGGGATCAAACCCAGGTCTCCTGCATTGCAGACAAAGTCTTTACCATCTGAGCCACCAGGAAAGCCTACCACTGCAAGGAATGGTGACTGTTTTTCAACTGGGGGAGGCCTGTGGGTTTAACTCCTCTAGGAATCCTTGAAATTGTTGTTGTTTAGTACCTAAGTCATGTCTGACTCTTTTGCAACCCCATGGACTGTGGCCTGCCAGGCTCCTCTATCCATGGGATTCTCCAGGCAAGAATACTGGAGTGGGTTGCCATTTCCTCCTCCAGGGGTTGGAACTGACAGGTCTGGTTTAATAAGTCAGCAAATGTGACTTGGGACAACTAAAGTTGGAAGGCTTGGATTAGCTCACTGAGGGAAGGGCGGGTCCTTGCTCTGTAACTGCCAATCAGGGTGCGGAGATTTTAGAACAGCAGCAGCTACACTGCCATTGCAGGAAGAGTATAGCCTGCTAGTCAGTGGGAAGCTAGAGGCGGCTATTTTTCATTGCTACTTGCTTTCTGAACACTGTTGGGACATTGTAGAGCTCACAAACTCACACACATTCCTTGCTCTGTGAGGTATGCAGGATCATTTTTATCCTCATATTGTTGCTGAGGAAACTTAGTGAAATGCCTTACCCTTTATCTAGTGAGGTACAGGCTATGCTGAGACCCACTTATCCTGACCTCCAGATGAGTGTGTGTGTGCTAGGTTGCTTTAGTTGTGACTCTTTGCGACCCCATGCACTATAGCCCTCCAGGCTCCTCTGTGCAGGGGACTCTCCAGGCAAGAATACTGGGGTGGGTTGACATGCCCTCCTCCAGGGGATCTTCCCAACCCAGGGATCAAACCCATGTCTCTTACATCTCCTGAATTGGCAGGCAGGTTCTTTACCACTAGCACCACCTAGGAAGCCTCAGATGAGTGCTTGTTCCTTAAAGAAGATTGTCACGTGAATTTCAAGACTAATGTTAGAGTCAGGACTTTAAAAAGCTGATGAGTGAGGAGAAACTTCTCGTCATATCTCGACTCCCCACTTTCCATTTCTAGACACACACAATGATGATAAATTTAAATGTATTATTGCAAATGCAAGAATATTGCATTTGAATGTGTGCTCAGTCATTTAAGTCGTGTGTGACTCTTTGCGACCCCATGGACTGTAACCCACCAGGCTCCTCTGTCCATGGAATTCTTCAGGCAAGAATACTGGAGTGGGTTGCCATTTCCTTCTCCAGGGCATCTTCCCAACCCAGGAATAGAATCTGTCTCTCTTACGTCTCCTGCATTGGCAGACAGGCTCTTTACCACTGGGGCTTCCCTGGTGACTCAGATGGTAAAGTGTCTGCCTGCAGTGAGGAAGACCTGGGTTCGATCCCTGGGTTGGGAAGATCCCTTGGATCTTCCACTTGGATGTTTACCACTAGTGCCACCAAATCAAATCCATGGATCTGGTAACCTTCTGGAACAGTGCGGTTTGGTAGAAATATAATTTTTTAAATTTTCTAGAAGCTACATTTTATAAATAAAAAGGCACAGAGTGAATTAATATATTTAATTCAATATATCAAAAATATTTTAAAAACTTATAATCACAATATATAATACTAATGAGATAGTTTAAATTCTAAGTCTTCAGAATCTGGTAAGCATATTATGCTAATAAGACATCTCAATTTGAACTAGCCACATTTCAAGTACTCGGTTCGATTTGTATCTTGGACAGTTTTGGCCAGTGCAGTTCTAGAAGTAGAACTGCTAGTATTTGAGGCTGACCCCAACACACTCCAGTACTCTTGCCTGGAGAATCCCATGGACGGAGAAGCCTGGTGGGCTAGAGTCCATGGGGTCGCAAAGAATCAGACACGACTGAAGCAGCTTAGCACAGCACAGCACTGTGAAGTTGGCAGGCATCTTTTTGGGGACAAAATATCTTCTGATGTTCCTCATATCACACAAAACACGCATGTCCTGCATCATCCTTCAAGAAAAAGAAATGAAAAGGAACTACAGTTTACTCAATTTTTTTTTTTTTTTTGCATTTCATCAGTTTTATTGGTCATATATCCAGAATTCATTATATAAATCTTTCAAAATAACCAGTTATTACAAGAATAGTTTACAATTCAGCTCTGATTGCACAAATACTTGACACAGGAAACCATTTTTACAAATACTTATTTTTCTTATAAGAATACTTTAATACAGAAAATAAGTCTATATATCTTACAGCAAATTTTATGCAGTTTTTTTTTTAACCCATTCAACCATCATTTCAGGTTTCCTATCACAGCATATCCATCACATTCCATAAACCAACTTATAATCTGCAGCCACTTCTGATTTTCAGTTACAATTGAGATTCACACTTTTAAGAGTTTTTAGGCTTCTTTTTCGCTGATCTGAAAGAATTCACGTATTCAGGCAGAAGAGGTAATTTAAACAACATTCCTTCTAGATCTCACGTGTATCAGGTTAATCACTATGCTTGGTGAAGAATCTTTCCACTTTTCACTTAGGCTAGACTGGCTGGTAGCTCACCTCTGCTGTATCAAGCAGAAGGGATAAAGTCCTTACATTCTTAAGAGTTTCTAAACTGCAAAAACAAAACCCTAGAAACAAGAGTTAAATACAAATACCTAGAAAGCTAAAATGTTTGCTAATGATGAGAAGTAGAGAACACTTTTAGAATTGAGGTCTCTCCTTGGTTGAAGAAGACATAAAAGATGGTGTAAGGATGTGGCAGTACTATTATGAAATATTGAAAAACTGAAAAAGGTGAATCACTTAGGTCAGTGGTGTGGTGTTCCCAAAGTCCCAGGAGATACAGAATCTTAGACTCTGGCTAGCTCAACAATTTGACATTCTTCTGATCTGTGGCTTTGAATAGCCTAATAAATACTCCCTTGACCAGAACAAGTAATCATTTAGGCCAGGGGAACTTTACAGAATACTGACCATGTTCCTCTGAAGAGACAGGACAGCCCCAGGGGAAACATTTGGCATTCATTTCATTCCTTCAGTTACTGAAAAGTGTGTCCAGTTAGCAAAAGCTTGTCTTACTTTTCAGGTAGCATGAATTAAAACCAAGAGCCTAGCAGCATTCTCCATCCAAGTTCCTGAGTGCTCAGCTGTGATCATCCAATATTCTTAAAAGGATTTTTTTTATCAAGCCCTTGTGTCCAATAAGATATTTAACAGTACTTGGGGACTACAGTAGGTCCCATTCCTCTGCTTTTTTATTTCTCTTGATTTCTCTTTCTCACCCCAGTGTAACAAGTTGCTACAGGTTTTTACCAAAATACCAAAGCAGTATTTTGGAAATGAGTTATTTTGCATTACGGAAAGTGTCTGATCACATTATAATGGGTCAGATTTGCATTTAACTGGGAGATGGCCACATCGGGTCTACTGCAGGGATTTTGCAAATTCGGCATAGTCGATGTATCCATCATTGTTCTTGTCATCGTCTCTCAAAACACCATCTATTAAGTTGATCAGCTCATCTTCGTTCATTGGTGCCTGCTCACTTTCCTCCTCCTTGTGAACCTGAGTGATGGCCGTGGAGAGTTCTAGGCTGTCAAGCAGATTATTGCCATCATAATCATGCATTTTGAAATAATGGAGCTGCAGCTCTTGTGGGGACATCTCCGCCTCTGGTTTGTTGATGACACCTTCGAGATGCTCCATGATATGCTCTTGGTCATGCACTGTGTTCTTATCCAGGCCCATGCTGCCGTGATGGGAGGAGCTGGCCCCGGGCTCCTCGGCCCTGGCACCTGGGGCACAAAAGGCCCAGAGCAAGCCACACAGGAAGGGGATTCTGAGCAGTCGCAGAGATCTCATGGTCACCGGTACCCTCGCTGCCACCAGCTGCCACCAGTTTTTCCCCAGACGCGAAGCCCTCCAGCATGAGCCTCGCCAGCTCCCGTCTTTGGTACGTTTTTCCTCCCTCAATTTTTTAAATTGTAAAATATTATATTGGAAGGGCTCTCTGAGATGATCTAGTCCAAAAGTTTACAAATTTCAGCCCTGGGTCATATCTTTTCACTGCCTGTTTTTTTTCCTGCATCCTGAAAGCTAAAAATTATTTCTATGTTTTTTAAACAGTGACAAACTTTATTCTTTTGGGCTCTCAAATCACTGCAGGTGGTGACTGCAACCATTTAATTAAAAGAGCTTGCTCCTTGGAAGAAAAGTTATGACAAACCTAGACAGCATATTAAAAAGCAGAAGCATTACTTTGCCAACAAGGTCCATCTAGTCAAAGCTATCATTTTTGCAGTAGTCATGTATGGATGTTAGAGTTGGACTATAAAGAAAGCTGAGCATGGAAGAATTGATGCTTTTGAACTGTGGTGTTGGAGAAGACTCTTGAGAGTCCCTTGGGCAGCAAGGAGGCCTTGGGCAGTCAATCCTAAAGGAAATCAGTCCTGGATATTCATTGGATATTCATTGGAAGGACTGATGCTGAAGCTGAAACTCCAATCCTTTGGCCACCTGATGCAAAGAACTGACTTATTGGAAAAGACCCTGATGCTGGGAAAGATTGAAGATGGGAGGAGAAGGGGACGACAGAGGATGAGATGGTTGGATGGCATCAGTGACTCGATGGACATGAGTTTGAGTGAGCACCGGGAGTTGGTGATGGACAGGGAAGCCTGGCGTGCTGCAACCCATGGGGATGCAAAGAGTCGGACACGACTGAGTGACTGAACTGAACATTTTTAAATGATTCAAAAAAATTGGAAAAAGAATAATGTTTCACGACATGTAAATATTATATGAAATTCAAAAGTCAGTGTCCACTATAAAGGTTTTTCAGAACACCTCCACCCTCATTTGTGTACATTTTGTCCATGGTTGCTTTTGAGCTACAACAACAGAGTTGTCACAATGATAAAATGACCTACCAAGCTCACAGTAGTATTCACTGGCCTTTCACAGAAAAAGTTGGCTGACCCCCTGCACTAGACAAACATTCCCATTCTATTGGTAGGGAACTGAGACACAAAGACATGATAGGCCTGAGGTCACACCATCAGCCAGAGGTTGAAATGAGACCTCAGTGGTTAGTGCTCTTTTCACTGTACCATCACATGAAAGATGGTACCCAAAAGCTTCTCGGTGTATCAGGACAATGACTGCTTGGACCTGTTATGTGCCTGTCTGCTCCTCACCTGCAAGCCTAACCTAGGTTTTAGTAGGGGCCACTGCATCTGTGGTGCAGTAGTAAAGAATCTGCCTGCAATGCAAGAGACTGGTTCAATCCCTGAGTCAGGAAGATCCCCTGGAGAAGGAAATGGCAACCCACTCTAGTATTCTTGCCTGGGAAATCCCATGGGCAGAGGAGCCTAGCGGGCTACAGTCCATGGGGTTTCAGAGTTGGACACGACTGAGTGACTGAGCACGCTGCATTGTAACCTCGAGAGGGCAGCACTGGCTAATGTGACTCCAGAGAGCAACCTTTCCAAGAAATAACCAAAATAGAGTACAGCTATGTCTTTAAAAAAAGAGAAAGAAAAAAAGCAAGTCAAAAAGGTCCCAAGTGGCTTTTGATGGTGACATGCATACATACTAGTACAGTATAAGATATTTAAAATTTTCTTTTTTTTTTTGGACAAATTGCCAAAGGTGAGTTCAAGCTCAGAAAATATCTACATGTAGCTAGAATTGAAGGAAGGCAAATTGGTAGCAAAACCAAAGTAGGCATTTAAGAGAAAAGCACTCACACGTTAAAAAAAAAAAAAGCTTTCTGAGTATTGAGGGAAGACTAAGAGGAATAGTAGAGTGGGTTGTCATGCCCTCCTCCAGGAGGGGATCTTCCCAACACAGGGATCAAACCCAGGTCTCCCACATTGCAGGCAGATTCTTTACTGTCTGGTGGCTCAGACAGTAAAGAATCTGCCACCCACACATTAAAAAAAAAACAAAACCAATTCTACTTTCTGAGTATTGTGGAAACATGGAGAGGAAATTAGTCCTCCTGGAGCCTTAGGGACGGTTTAAGTAGGTGAGTGGAGCTATGCTTATGACCCAGATTTGTACTCGTTCTGAGGGGGCTGAAGAAGAGCTTCCATCTCTTCATTTTGGTGAGGTCTAATCATAACATGTGGCTAGTGAGGTTTGCAGCCTAGTATGAGGTATTTAGTAAGTATAATTAATATTTGCAAAGGGCTATAAAACCCTACAGATTAAAAGGTGCCCTGTGGAAGATGCAAGATGGCTGGTGTGACTGTGAGGGCAGATACATTTCCATGGTGTCACCACCGTTGTTTACTGAGGAGGCAGAGGGAAAAAGTAGGTTAAGGCCAGGTGGCACAGTCCTTCACTGTGACTCAGAACTGGGCCACATGAAACCTGTCTAGGCAGACTATCACATCAGATGGTCTAGAGAAATTTCCCCAAGAATGCATAAATCCTCAGAGGCAGAATAGTTAGCTTCATGACACATAATCACGCCTGGAAGAAATCTGGTGGGGCTAATTAGAAAAACACAGATGGCACTTCCGTCTTTACAAGGAAGGGGACTGAGTTGTATTATTCAGCAAATATTTTCCTCAGCCTGAGCTTGACTTCTGAGATTTTCTGAGAACTGAGCATTTTTTCTAAGTAATCACAAAAGCCTGGGTAACAGCAGGAACTAAGCTAGTAGTCTAATTAAGCATCCCCGTACTGCGATACTTTAAAACACTACTGGGAATCCCAATGAGTTCCTAATGTCTAATTCCTAAATTTAATCCAAAGTATTCCACTGAATCCTCTTGTATGACCTTTGTTAATTATGTAATATCTAATCACCAGTGATGATAAAAAATTGAAAACGATGGCATGAACTGATTCACTCTCCTGCTCAGGAACAAAGATTAGGGCATCTCCGAGGAATAAAACTTTAGCATATAGGAAATTGCTTTCAAACTCTAGCAATTAAGTATATTTTTAGTTCCTGGAATGATAAAAATATGGAACTGCACTGAATGGGATTTTGTTGTTGTTCTTATTTTTTCCAGTTAGAATATTGGTCCAGATCAATCCTATAACATGTGGGAAGACCTTACAGACTTATCATGAAAATAATCTGGTGACTTAGGGTACATTAAGAAATCCTCAGCAGAAATATCATTGTTTAAATCTTTATTCTGTCACTAAGAAAAGTAAATCCACAACTCTAATACTGTATTTACTTTGGAAATTACAAACTACCAGAAAATAAAACAAAGACAGGAAGAAGGAAAAGAAAACAGAGGTATTATACCACTCAAGTGCCCAGTATTGTAAATATAACTTGGAACTTACTTTACGACATTCACATAAAGCTAATTGACTTAGATGGCTTTGGTTTTCTGGCTTTTGTGTATTTTTGTCAGTTCTGTAATGTTACATGCTTTAGAGGATCAAATCCTATTTTGTGTAATGTTGTATTCCATTTTTAAATTTCAAACCAGTTGACAGAATCTTTAGGTATTGGTACAGTCCTCAAAGAGGGGAAAAAAATCCAACTTAACTGTGACTCTGTTTCCTATTTATATTGTATTTCTCATTTAAGAAGTAAAAAACTCAGTGGACTTTACTCCAAGTCTCCCTAGCATATCTTAGATTTCAATAGCATTTCTCAGATTACAAAACACTTTTACATCCATTCTCTCCTTTCACTGGGTCTTCAGAACAATACTGTGGGTGGGTATGGCATGCATAGTATAGTTATTTAACAGCTTCATTTCCAAAAATTAATTCAATGAATATTTATTGAATGGCTACTGTTTGCCAGACACCTTTAGACAATGACCATTCAGTGGAAAATAAAACACATGAAGAGCCTGCCAAAAATGTTTGTGATTTGCCTAAGACTATAGAAAGTAAATCCAAAACCTTTGGATGGATGTACTGTATCATCATTTCCATCTTCAGCTGGAAAAATGAAGCACAGATAACTTACTGGACACTGTCTCTTAGTACTGTAGTGGCATTCCTTGTATAGATTTGCTCAGCCACATCTGCTTGCCAGTATTTGCTCCCATACATTCCAGCCTCTGGTCTTTCACTAGATCAATTCTTTTATACTCCCATCTACAGTCAATTCCTTCACAGAGGCAGCTCCTCTCTACTTAAGGACATGTATCCAGTCAACTCTCTCCCACACACTGCCATTCTCTAATGTATCAGAAAAAGATAAAATATAGTGTTGTTTTAAAAATAAAAAATAAAAAAGTATTGTAATTTCTTCTGCCTTAAAAACAAACTTCCTCAATCCCACTTCCCCCAGCCACTCACCCCTTACCAGTGATCACTCCATTTTTCTTCTTTCCTTTTGCAGCAAACTCCTATTCTCTAATTTGTAAGTCAAATAAGTATTTATTGAACAGATGCAGAATAAATGAACTAGGAATGTTTCATATGAAGTTAAGTAAGTTCAAGTATTCCGATGCCTTGTCACACACACACACACACACAAACTGGTTTTATATTTCTGCAAAAAGCAGAACTATACCCAATGGTTAGAAATATCCAGCATGATATTTGCACCAATAGTTTCAGTTTCTCCAGTAAAACGGATGCTAAGGTTCCCTCGTAGCTCAGCTGGTGAAGAATCTGCCAGCAATGCAGGAGACCCGGGTTTGATCCCTGAGTCAGGAAGTTCTCCTGGAGAAGGAAATGGCAACCCACTCCAGTATTCTTGCCTGGAGAATCCCATGAACAGAGGAGCCTGGTGGGCTACAGTCCATGGGGTCGCAAGAGTTAGACATGACTTAGTGACTAGATCACTCACGCTTTTTCAAAGAGATGAGATATAGGGACTTCCCTGGTGGTCCAGTGACTAAGATTCCAAGCTCTGAATGCAGGGGGCCGGAGGTTCAATTTCTGGTCAGGGAACTAGATCCCACATGTTGTGACTAAGACCCAATGCACCCAAATAAATAAATAAACAAAAACAATAAACATTTTTTTAAAAAGAAATGAGAGAGAGAGATATATATATATATATATATATATATATATTTTTTTTTTTTTTTTTTTAAAGCAACTGCATCTCTCGTGGCTCAGCTGGTAAAGAATCTGCCTCCAGTGTGGGAGACCTGGGTTCGATCCCTGGGTTGGGAAGATCCCCTGGAGAAGGGAACAGCTACCCACTCCAGTATTCGGGCCTTGAGAACACCATGGACTGTATAGTCCATGGGGTCGCAAAGAGTCGACTTTTACTTTCCTTCCACTTAAAAAAATAGTATTCTTGGACCTTTCAAGGAAATCGAATTTTCATGGCCTATTCTCCACACCAGCAATTGAGGCACTCATACCATCAGAAATACACCTCAAGTCAACTGATTTGTTACGGAAGTGGTCTTTTGTTCTGTTATATTTTCAGTTTCATATCAGTGATTCTCAGAAGGTATGAGAAAAGTCTCACAAAGCAGATATATCAGAATCCCTGGAATTCTGATATTCCATTCTAGGGAGACAGTCTTCCTCAGCCCCTAAGTGAATCACTTACCAGTACAAACCAGTATGAACTGATGGAAGTATAGTCTGTGCTAATATAAGGGAGTAACTAGAAAATATAAACTAAACTACATAATATACTAAGCTTCAACCAAATTGATATTTCAAAGTAGAAATTGTTTCAACAATTACTAGGCATAAATGTTCCAGGATAAAATATACATAGTAATTTTAGCTATGTTTTATTACATGTTCCAATAAGAATAAGATAATACAATAATACAATACAGTAGGAATAAGATAATACAGCTGAAGGTAAAAAATGTTAATATCTATATTTATCAGTACACAGGATTTTAAAGGTGGAGCTTGAGCCCAGGATGATAAACACATTTTCAAATAAAGCACATAGCAAAACTAGTTAACTGTTGTTCATTGGGGAACTAGAGCAGGCTCCAATATGACAGGTGGAGAAAACTTACTAAAAGGAAACTTCTGGGACTTTTACAGTGGATGGGAATTCACCTGCAAGTGCAGGGGACACGTGTTCGATCCCTGATCCAGGTAGATTCCACATGCTGCAGAACAACGAATGCCTGTGCGCCACAGCTACTGAAGGCTTCCCACTTCAGAACCTGAACTCTGCAGCAAGAGAAGCCGCTGCAATAAGAAGCCCATGCACTGCACGAAGAGTAGCCCTCTCTCACCACAACTAGAGAAACCCCTGGTGCAGCAAAGAGCCAGTGCAACCAAAAAAAAAAAAAAAGGAAATTTCTGGGCACTTAATTTCTAGGGTATTACCAGTCTTGTGATGGAGTCAGTTTGTCACCATCGTTCTAGTACTTTTACAGGAAATCCTACAAAAGCTGCAAACTCATCGGTAATTACTGAAGTACACACTTGAGAAACCAGGGTAAAGTCTGCCTTGTAGCACTTTTTTTTTTTTTAACCTTGTAGCATTTCTAAGCACTGTGTGGCTGGCTGAATTGCCTCAGACCACTGGTGAGCATCAGTGCTTATATAAAACCCAGGAAAATCTCTGCTAGTCTTTGTCCTACTAACCAAGTTCTTCTAAGTAATGACCAAATTCCAAGTTCTATTTTCAGATTTTGTAGGATAGTGTTCTTTCCCAAAGAAATTGTGTATTACTCAGATTATTATGGAACAGATATGAGGCTAGCAGCAGACCACATCTTGAGAGTGTAACAATTCTTCCAGAAGCCTAAAGGTTTTGTTTCTGATTCTCCCACTGATCCAGGAACCTTTGAAATTAACAGTACTTTGTACCATCATAGTCCCTAGCATCTCTCTCTCCAAATCCACTCCACTGTAGTACTCTCCACTGTAGTACTTTTCCAAAGGTCAGACTTCATATACTAATTTTTGTTTTATGCAACCCAGTCTAGTCATGCTTTTGCCCCCTCTGTTCCACCAAAACCGCTCTTGCCAAAATCACCATTGACCTCCACGTTGCTCCAAGGGTGAGTTCTCAGGCCTCACTTTAACCTCTCGGCAGCATTCCACAGTTGATCACTTCCTCCTCCTTCAGATATTTTCACCTAACTTCCGGGACGCTATTCATCTCTTGGTTTTCCTCTTACCTAACTGGTTTGTTCCTACACAGTTGCTCTGCAAGTTCTTTTCTTCTGAGACCTCTTAAGTGAGAAATGTCTCAGGGCTTTCCTGGTTCTCTTTCCTTCTGTATCTATCTACACTTATTCCCTAGGAGATGTCATTAAGTTTCAGGCTTTAAGTGCCATTTACATGCTGACAACTCCAAAATACACACACACACACACACACATTATGCATTTTATATAATAACATATCTTCAGAACTTCCTCCTGAACTAGACATATCCAACAGCTTACCTAATGTCTCCATTAAATATTTAATAAATTTCAAGTTGAAAATGTCCCAAACTGAACTCTTAATATTCCCCTGGAAAACTGTTCTATCTAGTGCTCCCTATTTCAGATGATTGCAACTCAGTCTTTTTAGTTGCCCAGGTTAAAAACCTCAGGCTCATCCTTGAATCCCCCTTCTATTAACTGTATATTCAACCCATCAAAAAGTCCTCTTGGATTTGCTTTCAAAAAAATCTATCCAGGATCTCTTAATCACTGATGTTCTCGTGTTTCATTTGGATTACTCAAAGAGCCTCCTTTCTAGACTTCTGCTTCTATCCTTGATCTTTTATTCTCAGTACTTCTCAAAACCTAAGTCATATCATGCAACAGCTCCACACCAATTAAAAGCCAAAGCCTTGCCACTCTGGCCCACCAGGTTCTACAGATCTGCCTCTCACTCCCCTTACCTCTGACATCCATCCTCTTCTATACTCTCTGCCTTGCTCACTCTGTTTCAGCCACTCTTCAGGTGCCATTCATGCTTCTACTTGAGTGCCTTTGGACTTGCCGTTTCCACTCCCTGGAAACTCCTGCATAAATATCCACATAGTTTGCTCCCTTAGCTCCTTCAAGTCTTCAGTATTTTCTTGAGGCCTATGCTCCACTTGAAACAGTAACACATGCTCCCTCTCTCTTTATATTTCATCATCTTACTGTTCCTATTATTTAATTTCCTTTTTATATTTATTGTCTCTTCTCCCTCTATTCCCCATAGTAAGTTCCAGGACAACAACGATTTGTTTTATTCAGTGATGTATCTTAAGCACTTGGAATAGGATCTGGCATAAGGTTGATTCTCAAAAACTATTTGTTAAACAAATAAAGATCTTGACTTATAGAAGTCTTTTTGATGTATTTTCTAACTGGACCATTTAAACTGTGATGCCAAAATGATAAGCCTATGGGTTTCATATAATCCGCAGAACCGTCAGGATAGTATCTTGTTTTAGGAATGACCATATGAACTCTGGCAGAACAAACAAATGTTGGGTTGTTCAGGAGTATTTATTTTTATAGATATGCTTCTATTTTTCTAAAAAACACACTGTTGGCGGCAGGGATTTGTTCTTTGAACTCCAGTACTTCGGAAGTGCTGAACTTCTGAGTTTTGCCTCAGAAAGGAAAGGACTATTACAGCATGTGGGAGTGCTTAACTACTGCCAAAAATATTTGGAAAAACTTCCCATAATACTAAGTCTTTAAAGAAGATCATTTATCTTTTCCAGGAAAAGGTTACTATTGTTTTAAATTTGCTCCTATGCTAGAGTTTGGCATGAAAAGCTGGCCTTTCCTGGAACAATGAATAGAGATATTTAATATTTCTGTATGTTGTTTGGAAAAGGTGCACACAAGCTTCTCCAAATGCCAAAAAATAAAATCAAAGGCTTGAGCCAAAGGGGCCTAGAACATAGCACTCAATTCCACACTGGCTGTCTTAAGGATCTGAGTATAATTAATGGTTTTGGTTAACACCTAATCTCTTTCAGGGAACACAAACTGGTACAAATTAATTCAGAACCTGTTTTAGAATAAAAAAGAAAAACTAAAGGAACAATGGACTGGTAATCCTGGAATTCACTAATCCTGCCTGGTTTGACAAAGTGAAGAGACCCAGGAAAATACATATACAGAAGTATTTTCACTACTTGGGCAGATCATGAGACTATGATAAAGTGTTTTGAGGCCAACAAGAGGAAGAGTGGTGTTATTCCTGGATTTCTGCTCTACCATTTTCCAAATGTATGGCACTGGCCAGGACAGATGAACAGTGCAACATACTACTTTTTAAATGATGAACTATTTTTTTAGAGCAGTTTTAGGTTCACAATAAAATTGAAAAGTACAGAGTTCCTTTACATCCTGTGCCCTCAACACACAGTCTCTCCAACTACCAACAGCTCACACCAGAGCAATATATTTGTTACACTGACACATCATCACCCACGTCCATGGTTTACATAAGGGCTCATTCTTGGTATTGTAAGGTCTATGGGTTTCAGTTCAGTTCAGTTCAGTCGCTCAGTCCGACTCTTTGTGAACCCATGAATCGCAGCACACCAGGCCTCCCTGTCCATCACCAACTCCCGGAGTTCACTCAGACTCATGTCCATCGAGTCAGTGATGCCAACCAGCCATCTCATCCTCTGTCTTCCCCTTCTCCTCCTGCCCCCAATCCCTCCCAGCATCAGACTCTTTTTCAATGAGTCAGCTCTTCGCATGAGGTGGCCAAAGTACTGGAGTTTCAGCTTTAGCATCATTCCTTCCAAAGAAATCCCAGGGCAGATCTCCTTTAGGATAGACCGGTTGGATCTCCTTGCAGTCCAAGGGACTCTCAAGTCTTCTCCAACACCACAGTCCAAGGGACTCTCAATTCTTCTCCAACACCACAGTTCAAAAGCATCAATTCTTCTTCGGCGCTCACCCTTCTTCACAGTCCAACTCTCACATCCATACATGACCACAGGAAAAACCATAGCCTTGACTAGACAGACCTTTGTTGGCAAAGTAATGTCTCTGCTTTTGAATATGCTATCTAGGTTGGTCATAACTTTCCTTCCAAGGAGTAAGTGTCTTTTAATTTCATGGCTGCAGTCACCATCTGCAGTGATTTTGGAGCCCCAAAAAATAAAGTCTGACACTGTTTCCACTGTTTCCCCATCTATTTCCCATGAAGTGATGGGACCGGATGCCATGATCTTCATTTTCTGAATGTTGAACTTTAAGCCAACTTTTTCACTCTCCACTTTCACTTTCATCAAGAGGCGTTTTAGTTCCTCTTCACTTTAGATACATGTATAATGACAGGTATCCACCATTCTAGTATTATACAGAGTAGTTTCACTGCCCCAAAGAGCCCCATTCCCTGCAAATTCATTCATTCATTCCTTCCCCACTGCATGCATGCTCAGTCGCATCCAACTCTTTTCTACCTGCCAGAATTCTCTGTCCATGGGATTTTCCAGGCAAGAATACTGGGAGTGGGTTTCTATGCCCTCCTCTGCAGGATCTTCCTGACCCAGGGATCAGGGATTGAACCTACAACTTAAGTTTTCCTGCATTGGTGGGAATATTCTTTACCACTACTGCCACTTGGGCCTTGGGAACCACTGGTCTGTCTTTGTTGTTTTGTCTTTTCTAGAATACAGTTGGAATATTATAATACATATAGATATTATCTATGCTTAAGAAAATATGAATTGCAAATTTTGTACAGAAAAGGATGTGCTTTTTGTGTTAAATGTAATAGCAAATAGGAAATAAGTACTCGTTTTATAAATTTAAAAAATTCTAGGAATTAGAATTGTTTAAACAGATACTTCTATGTCTGTATAAAGTGAAAGAAAGCTTGTTCAATCGTTCTCTGAATTTCAACTGCTTGGCTGATTAGGGGTGTGATATTTTGTTTGCATTACTAGGATAGCACATTCGAATTCTCCAATAATACTAACAGTTCCACACTATTCAATTTTTGTTGTGCAGGCAAAAAGTAATAGCTTTTAAAAACAATACATTTTTAGTAAAGAACCTATTCCCCAATATAAAATAAAAAATTTAAAAATATATTTCATAAGCTCTTACCACCAAAAGAACGTACAGTATTGTGCTTTACAGAATCTTGGGTATTAAAAAAATCAAAACTCTATGCAGTGGTTTTAGTCGTACTGAACCTGAAATAAAACTTGGACTTTAACAGTCACTCCTCAGATGTTTCTTTTACCTGGAAGCCATCAAATACTGATCTATTCCTTCAACGACAAATATATTCTTAACATTTTCATCCATCATTATATATTAACCCCCCAGTTACTGAAACAGATAACCGCCTATAATTATATGTAGTAGGGGGGAAAAACCAAAAAACTACTGTATCTGTGACACCAAAAAGATTTTAGCCTGAAAGGCTGGCTAAATTATGAACACATGCTACTGTACTCATTCTTTTTGAACTCATGCTACTGTGAAAAAAAAAAGACTGCACAAAATTAAACAAAAATATCTCGCGCAAAAAGCAAGTCTAGAAGACAGATTTAGTAGCATTACTCTTTAATTTCCTGGCTTTGGTGATTTTGGAGTCTCAAAGTTAAGATCACAATGCCAAGATTAATATTTAAATATTTCTCTGGATGTCAGGGAAAATAGCTCTTTCAGAATTTGAAATCACACTTGAAGGTAGATTTTATTGAGTCAATTTGTTATTTATATATTCATAAAGGATTTTAAAAAATTAAATGGAATATATCCTCGCCCCACAGAAATAAGCCATTCCAATCTATTGTTTCAGTTTATAGCTCAGATATAAATAAGGGGCTATAAAACCTGATCTGAAAATAGTTGCGCAGTGCGTGCTTCACAGGCAGCCAATGAAAAGCAGCGTCTCGCTTCAGTGGCTGACAGCACTCCAAAGACACTTTTTTTTTTTTTAAAGAGACCGACCTCTTTGTTACCCTGTTGTTTAGCACCTTTGTTGGATCTCCCAGCTCCGCATTTTAATTTTCATCTGCTGAACGCCATTGCGGTTCAAGGAATTGCATTCCAGCAGGCTTAGTGCTCTTAACAGCACAAGGCTGCAAAAAGCGCCTTCACTCTCAAGGTGAAATGACAGCTTCCCACGCTCGAGTTCTTAGCACTGCCTCGTAAAACTGATCCTTTTCACACACCAAGTGCTGGGGTGAGAGATCCCACTTTTCAAGGGCTTAGAGGGCAGGAAGCACTTGGACTCCGTGCACGCCTCTCGATGCTTTTCAGAGGTTCACACACCGCGTGCTCACCCGGCGCGTGTCCGGGGCAGGTGGCGACAGAGCCTGAGCCCAGCCAGCAGGACACAGGCGAAGAACAAAGGCGACCCGCCCGCCTTCGTTCCCGGGGGCAGCCCGGCGCGCGGTCGCCGGCCCCGCCCCCCACAGCCCTACGCCCGCGGCTGCGCGAAATGGCGGCCGAGCCACAAAATGGCAGCCGGGCCAGGCCCCGAGCGGGCGCTGGCGAATAAAAGGCGCCGCGGACCCCTCCCCCCCAGCGCAGCAATGCCAGCTCGGGCTTCCTCTTCATGGCAGTCCCGGCCCCGGCTCTCCTCAGGCACTGGCGCGCCTCCGTGGCTGCATGGAGACCCCCGCCGGCCTTCCCATGCCGCCTCTCAAGTCCAAACGACGCGTCGCCTTTGTTTATCCAAACGGCCCCCTCTTCAGGAGGCTCTTACTGAAGGGAGTATAAACTGAAAAGAACTGAGCGTTGCACACCTGCAGGGCTACCCCTGCCCTCCCAGGACGCCCATTAAGCCGGGAGCGGGGCGGCGGGAGCACCTCATTCCCGGGGTTTCCACACTCGCAGCTTTAGCTTCAGGTCACCAAAGACGGGAAAGGGGGATCAAAGAGACCTCCAAATTAGGGGAAATTAAGGAAAGGGGTGGGGGCAGAGCCCCAGACCAGTCCTTCGGCAGCCACGTCGAATCCCAACGCACTGAGTCCACACCCCAGCGCGCAGCAAAGAGCCGCCGGTGGCCCATAGCGCGCGGCATCTCCAGAGCCGCGTTGTCGGCTTGGCTCCACCACGCAAACATCCAGTGAGCGTTTTAGGCTTTTCACCATTCCCCTCTGCCCTCTCCCTTCTCCCTGTGTTGAGGGGCCTCGGGGGCTGGGCACGGGCAGAGGAAGGAGCGGCTGCTGTGGTCCCCATACTTTTTCCCCTGGCGTGAGGGTCTCGGCGGGCTTGGGCTTTGCTTTGGTCGTGGCTTGATAGATGGAGGCAGGGCGGTATCGGTGTACTTTGGGTTTTTCGCTTTTCCGTCTCTCAAACGCTCGCTTCCCTGCGCTCCCCATCCCCCAGCTTCCTTTGAAGTGCATCTTTCCAGAAACTTCTCAGGGAAACTCAGCAAAAACCCGCAGGCTCCGAAATCGCCTCCCTCCCGGAGCATGCGCAACGCACTGGGCGGCAAGCTCAGTGCGCGCGTGTACGAGTGTGAGAGTGGTACGTGTGCGCGCGCGCGCTCGCCGTGCGAGGCGGGACGGTTCTCTCACAATGAAGGGAACAGGTTTTCTCCCCTCCCCCAACGTTCCGTCGTTGCGCAAGCGCGTTGAGCCAACTCCTCTGGCCTTTGAGAGAAGTGGGGGGAGGGGCAGGCCCAAAGGTCTGGAGTCGCGGCATCGCGCGCCTGCGCACTGTGTTGCCTTGGCCCGGCTTTTTCCGCGCAGCTTGTGGTAGGGCTTTGATGTGAAGTGCAATTGAGCACCTCGGTTGCGCCGTACTCATTGTGTCCTCTACTCCCACTCGCGGAAACTGTAGTCTCTTGAGGGGTTATTAATTACGTCCCGCGGGTTTCCTGGAGAATGGCCTTTCCTTTGTGTCTAAGGGCTAAGGTTGAACCGTGTCTCGTTAGCCCCCTTTCCACTCCTGCCTGCGCCTTGACCCCTGACAGGAATCGATGACTGGAAAGTGTTGGAGCCTTCTCCCAACTAGGGGAAACACCTCTGATCAAAGGACCGGGTGACGGCCGCGCTGGCTTCCATCAGGCACTGCCTGCAGTTCTTGCTTACTAAATAAAGGTGTCCTTTATTTGGAACCCTGCGCTTGGTCCTCGACACCAGCCTCTGCTGGGGCTGGTGGGGCTGGCAGCTGGGCTAGACCTCCAAGTGTGGATGCAGACAAAGAAAGGGCTTTGGCGTGCCGCTCTTGTCTCCATTTGCAGAATTGAGGTTAAAGCATGGTAACCATAGTAACCGCGTTTACAGTTTTTTAAGGTGCCTATTGTTTTGTTCTCTTTTTCTCTTCCTTTCGGAGTGTGGTGGAAATTATTACCAGGGTTGTAGGTTCTTAACCCGCCCGCTCCCTCACACCGCCCCCCCCCCCCCCCCCGCTCTTTACCTTGCCACGTATTCCACTTACATTCAACCTCGTTTTTTGAAATCCAGTAGGTTCAGTAAGGTCCGCTTGGCAGGGCGTGGAGGCTTGCCACTTCTGCAGTCTGAGTTTTGTTTCCCTGCCACTCTTCTTTTGAACTACACCACCGTCGCTTCCCTGGTGGACTAATTGTCTTTCTATATTCAGAGCCTCAGAGATGTAAGGTTTAAAAGAGGGAATTTGCGAAAAAGGCACTTTGGGGGATCCTAGAGACTGATGTTGCAGTTGCAATTTTGTATTTTATGGTCTCCAGCACCTGCTAACTTGCCCGCAGGTGCTAGTGAGCCACTGACCACTCCGACTCCGAGGTCAGTCCAGGTCATCGCTCTGGGCGGAGTCATTCAGTGGTTCCTAGTTCACGGAGATCTTTTTTCCTGCTGGGAATTTTGAGTTGGTGCCAGATTCCTATCAGGAACTCTTAGCTGTCTTGAGGCTGTTGAAGTACTAGCAAGCAATCGAATTCTGCCCCTGCTAACAAGGTTATACTGTCTTTTGAAGCTTGGAAAAGATGAGATCAATCGCAATAGTCCCTTGAATTTGCAGAATTTCTGGTAGAGATTATGTCTTAACAAATGATGGTTAATGAGAGTATTTAAAGGCAAAGTTCCTACAATAAGGATAACACTACTAAATAAGGGGAAGAAAATTTTGAGTATGTACGTCTTGCAATTTTAGTTAGGCATAAACTCAGATTTCTTATGTGCTAATAATTAGAATCTTGAGAAACTGATCTCAACAGAAACGATGTATTTAAGTTGAAAACCATGGAGAACAAAAGTAAACGGGTTTAAAGCCCACTTCTTTGGGTGAATTTTTTTTTTTAATTTTTTTTTTTGGGGGGTGAATTTTTTTTAAGTGAAGGGTTTAAGCTTGGGTGTGTGTTCAAATTATCTTGTGGGGGGTGGGTAAAACACAAACTGCTTTTGTTAGTTCATCTCACTGTGCCCCTCCCACCAGCTAACAGTATATAGTGAAATCTTTAGTTATGACTCTTGCTGGTTCTGTTTTCGTAGAAAAAGCATTTTAAGTTAATCTAGCATTTTCTAAGAGAGTTATTTTGAGGCAAATTATTTTTCAGCCGAAGTATTTTCAAAGTAGAACTGTAAGGGATGGTTTCTAGGACTTTTGTAATATATAGCTTGAACAAATTCTATTATCTCCTTTATCAAAATACTGAAATTTAACTGTTTAAATTTAAAAATAATTTCAGCATTTAATTCAGAAGTGCATCATGTCCTACTTAACGTTTAAATAGAATGTGGTTTTATTTTAAGCCAAAAGGTTTCAAGTGTCTAATTATGGAATATATACAAAATTAGCAATCATTACCATCCTGAAGATTAATAGCAAAATACTGAAGCAGATATGACTTAAAGTAGCATCGCTATTAAATAGCAATATTTAATTAAAATGTAAACAGTTTCAAAGCATATTTGGAATTAGTTCAGGATGTTTTGAATTCTCTACTTCAAACTAGAGCAAGGCCTTTCAGAGGAGCAGTAGGAGAGCTCAACACCCTAAATTTGAAATTTTCAATACACATGTAACAAGGTACTAAGTATATTTGATTTGGTGCTATTGTTTCTGAGATGCTATCAAGTGTACTTTGATAGTTTTCTCTAAATTAATCAGCAGACTTGATTTGCATTATGTATATTATGCTTGCTTCTTGATGCTTAAGTGACAGTCTCTTAGACCTGGGGTGTTTTTGGCTATTGTGTATCACTTACAGTGAAGAGGTGGTTTTTTCTCACATGAGGATTAGCAGTACAGTTTTAAAAGGTTGAATTAACTCTCTGAATTAACAGAGAATAATAATAATAATGTTCATGTGGGAGCTGTTACCATAAATATGTTGATTTAATGTAGTGAAGTACCAGCATTTCAGAGGAGCCCTTAACTAAAGTCCCCCAGAAGCTGACTTCCAACTCATTTTAACTTTTTTCTAATTGAAAGAGCAATACATGTTAACCAAGGAGAAGTTAAGAAAATATAGATGAATGAGAACTTTTAAAAAAACGTTTGAATTCTGTACTTCCCTGGCAGTCCAGTTGTTTGGACTCCGGGGCTTCCACTGCAATGGGCATGGGCAGTTCTATCCGTGTTTAGGGAACTAAGATCCCCACAAACCTCGAGATGCAGCCAAAAAAAAAAAAAATCGAATTCTACCACTTAAACACAACCATGATCAATATTTGTTAAGTATCCTTCCTGTCTATTTTTTATTCAATGCCATCAGTTCAGTTCAGTCGCTCAGTCATGTCTGACTCTGCAACTCCATGAACCACAGCACGCCAGGCCTCCCTGTCCATCACCAACTCCTGGAGTCCACCCAAACCCATGTCCATCGAGTAGGTGATGCCATCTGACCATCTCATCCTCTGTCGTCCCCTTCTTCTCCTGCCCTCAATCTTTCTCAGCATCAGGGTCTTTTCCAGTGAGTCAGCTCTTCGCATCAGGTGGCCAAAGTATTGGAGTTTCAGCTTCAACATTGGTCCTTCCCAATGAACGCCCAGGACTGACCTCCTTTAGGATGGACTATTGGATCTCCTTTCAGTCCAAGGGACTCTCAAGAGTCTTCTCCAACACCACAGTTCAAAAGCAACAATTCTTTGGCGCTCAGCTTTCTTTATAGTCCAACTCTCACATCCATACATGACCAGTGGAAAAACCATAGCCTTGACTAGACAGATCTTTGTTGGCAAAGTAATGTCTCTACTTTTTAATATGCTGTCTAGGTTGGGCTTCCCTGGTGGCTCAGAGGTTAAAGTGTCTGCCTGCAATGCGGGAGACCTGGGTTCGATCCCTGGGTTGGGAAGATCCCCTGGAAGAAGGAAATGGCAACCCACTCCAGTATTCTTGCCTGGAGAATCCCATGGACAGAGGAGTCTGGTGGGCTACAGTCCAAGGGGTTACAAAGAGTAGGACACGACTGAGCAAGCAACTTAACTTAGGTAGGTCATAACTTTTCTTCCAAGGAGTAAGCGTCTTTTAATTTCATGGTCAAAATCACCATCTGCAGTGATTTTGGAGCTCAGAAAAATAAAGTCAGCCACAGTTTCCACTGTTTCCCCATCTATCTGCCATGAAGTGATGGGACCAGATGCCATAATCTTAGTTTTCTGAATGTTGAGCGTTAGCCATAAGCATTAGTAAATTGTATTCCCAATTCTAAATATTAGATATATTAGCAGTATTTCCTCATAGAGGGAAGAAAGTTATTTTTAGCAACTTTCCAAGGAAATGGTAGAAATATAAAAATTGATTTTTTAAAAAGAAAATATCAGTGATTATATCCATTTATGGAAAACCAAAAACAATGTGGAATAAATAATTTAACTTTCTTAGAGAATTGAACAGTAAAGTAGATTGTGAAGTGTGAAAAAATGAGTTAGAGAAGGACTGGCTAACTAATACTGTTCAACTGATTGGAGTTTTATCATTGACATATGTATAATTTCACTTCAGTGAGCCTCATATATCAAAATGAATCTGTTAATATACTGGTCTGTCTTTTTCATCAGTTGACGTGCAGAACTAGCAAGGTGTCAAAATACTCTGAGAATAATGCAGTAGTTTTGTCTGTTTTATTTTCTACTGTTCTTGGGGGGGGCGGGGAACTGATTCTAATACTAGGAGGTTGCTTGTATTGTCAGGTTCTCATATGTCTCATGTGCTTTTAATGTCACCTTTCGGAATTATCCTTCATGCTCATGGGAAAATTCACTTCACCATCCATTTATCATAGATGAAAGAGATCACATCCTACTTTTTGATCTTTTTCAGTAACCATAAATTATTAACTGTTAAATTAAAACATAACAAAACATTTTTAGAACTAGTTAGTATATTTTCATGTTATGTCTTTAGGAACAGTGCTTATATTTTAAGTATATTTTCTTATGAAACAGTTCATAGTGTGGAACTCGACTGGTAACCAAATTTTTGTTAAATATCTCGTAACTATACTGTCTCCTATTTAAATGGTGATAGTAATTTATCTGATCTGTTGGCTCCTTAGCATTCAAAGCTTGAGTTTGAAGCTCGGATGCTTTTCCCCATTGGGCTTCCATTACACATGACTGAACTCTTTGAGCACATCTAGCATGCTAAATACAGTCAGTCCGCACAGTGAAAATCAGTCTTGATTAAAAGCACATCTATTTTAATTCCACTTTGCAAATGGCTCTGCTTTTAATGTCACCTTTCTGAATTATCTTTCATACTCATGGGAAAATTCACTTCACCATCCATTTATCATAGATGAAAGAAGAGATCACATCCTACTTTTCATCTTTTTCAGTGACCATAAATTATTAACTGTTAAAAAATCAGAGAATAAAGAGTGGGCTGTTTTTCTTTTGAAAACATACAAAAATAAATGTTTATGAAAACAATTCTGCCCTTGTAAATATTTGTAAATAATTCTGCCCAAGGACAGAAACAAAGTAAAGTTTTCCCAGTGTTCCCTGATACGTTGTCAAAAAACATGAAAAGCACTGAGAAAACCCAACATTTGATTTTCAGGGCTGTGCAAAGGGCATGTATTTACCAGTTTTGTTATTAAGAGTTTTGCAATAGAAAAAGTCAGCAAAAGAGTGCAAGGAACTTCATAGTTGATATGCAGTCAACTGATTTGACTATAACACCTGGCTCTAATCCTGAAAAGCTATAAATTGATCATGGTATGTTTTTAACTTCACCTGATGCTTACTTCTGATATTAATATGGAATTGCCAGTCAACTTAATAGTATTCATGACATTTTTAGGCTGTGTTACTTTTAAATACTTTTACATGTATTATCTTCCTTGATACTTCTAGCAGCCTTACTAGATAAAGAAGAGATACTTTTATCCTCATTTTGCAGATAAGGATATTCAGACTTTAAGGAATTTGACCGAGTTTACTAGGCCATATAGCCAGTGACAAAAATGGAACTGTAATTTTTGACTCAACGCAGGGGTACTTCCATTATACTGTATCTCTCATTCATACCATCTGTTTTTCAGTATCCTTCAAAGTTCAAGGTCAAGTAGTGTTATGCTGAAGAATCAGTAAGGAGCATGGACATTACTTTTAACCAGTGAATGTTAACTTTTGTAGAAATGGATAGAATTCCCACCTGAATTGCTCATTGGAACTCAGCATCTATAATGTGAACTACTTTTCCTTCAAATGAATTTGCCTAACTGAAGTCAGAATAATATTTTTAGGGGCATCACAGGAACATACTAAATATTTGAACAGAAATAAAATTTGTTTTACTCATTAAATTATCTGTATGTCTATTTAGGCTGATGTAGTGAGATTTTAATAGGCTGTGAATTCTGAGAAGTGCATATCAGATTTTTAAAAACCCAAGAAGCTAAATTAGTACCTTGCTTGCTACTTTTGGTGCCTATAATTCTGAAAACAAGTATGAAAGTAACACTTTAAGAGAATCTGAGTATGAGGTGCTGTCAAGTAATGTTTAATGGGATTTTGCTAGCCCAAATATCTTAATAATATATATGTGTGTGTGTGTGTGTGTGTGTGTGTATATTGCTTCGTGTCTTGTGTAATCTTGGTTCCCCCATCAGGAATTGAACCTGGACCCTGGGCAGTAAAAGTGCTGAGTCCTAACTGCTGGACAGCCAGGGAATTCTCTAGCCTTTATATTGTTAAACAGAGACTGTTTCTCAGTTGTTTGATAAACCTTTGGCAAACTGGGAAATGATATCAACTTCATTTGGCATTTGCTAATCATCTTCTTGATATCCTGTGATCTCTAAAGGTCTTCGGGAGAACTTTAACTCAACTTTGCTTAACAATTTGTATGTTAGTAATTATCCACTCCACAGTTTCTCTTCTGCTACCTTCCAAAAGGTGGGAGGCTTGGAAGTATTTGCAAACAACTTTTCCATTTCAAATTAAACTTTATGTAAAATTACATATCTATTCTGCTTTTTACATGGAGAAACAACACTTCTGTAACAAGATCTTTAGGAAAACCTAAGAGAATGACATTAAAAAAATTTAGTTGGCAAACATGTTGCTTTCAATTTTCATTTAATGTCTCCCTATTCTTGTGCCATAGAGAAATTATAAATACCTCTTAATTGATTCTTATTTTGTTTTAGCTTATCCTTTTATTGTTCTGTGGGAGTTATAGATGGATACAAAATACCACATTTAATAATGACTCTAGCCTCTCTTCTAATGATTTTGTCTAAAAGCTGCCACCACCCCCCCTCCTTTTTCAGCCCTTGAATTTTCTTCAGCATGATTTTAACTGAAGGCTGCGTTCAAGGTGAGATATGTTCTTTATTTCTGTAATTGCAGGGTGCTGTTTTTTGAATCTTCTTTGTCTGTTGCCCCTTAAAATGAGATTGAGCTGAGCTTCTGTTCTTCCTGTGACACTAAGAAGATGCAGCTAATTCAGGGCCTCTCAGGTTTTAAATGAGTAATTTACATAATATTTTAAAGTGTGTTTCATTGTGGCTGCTTATATAGAAATTTATGCTTCGTGGAAAAATGCCAGTCAGTTCAACGCTAACTGCAGCCACGTATATAGAACTATGTAGTTCACGAGTGTAGCTAATTGTATGCTGGCCCAACACTCCTTATGTGATAATTGTGACAGAGAAATGGCCAAATGTAAATGTCTAGTCCTACATCTGAATATAGGTTGATTTGCTTTTACTTTTACTGAGCAATCAATTCCATAATACTTTCAAGAAAAAATATTTCCCTGTCATTTAATGACTGATTTGCATGAAGACAAGGTGAACCTCTTGGGTGGCATTAAAGGCCTTAACTAAATTACAAATGACTGCCACTATTGTGGTGGTACTTTTTTATGAGTAAGTTGTCAAAAATCCAAAAATCATTTCAATGGATAGTTATCTCCTGAGGAGGCACATCTTGTTCTGTAATTGTTGTAACTGTGTAAGGGGTTGGGGTGCTTGTTTAGTCTTCTAATATCCTAAGAGTAAGGAAAAGAAGATCTCAGTTGAGCAGACCTGCTGAGATCAAATTTAAGTACAGTATAGGCCCTGAACCCAAATACAAGAAAAGTTGATATGACTATCTGACATGACTCTCTGACACATCATTAAGAAGCTTATGTTAAGCTATATGACAAACAAAAAACCTACTTGGAGCTTTACCATCTGTGGAATTAAAGAGACAATTTAACTATGTACAGGTGACCCCAGGTGTTAGTGCCATTAATTATGATGACCATATGTTCCAATAAAAAGTATCAGTTTGATAAGTTGGCTTGTATTTAAGGAGACAGTGAATGAGATCTAATATTTAAAATCTGGTCTGTAAAGCACTACACCTATGATTGTTTTTCTGTAGATAAAAAACATAAAAGGAAACTGAGCTGTTGACAGTTCTAAACAATTCAATTTTTCTGGACTCAATACCATTGCCTTAATTTTGTGGGTTTTCTTCGGGGCTCTGATAACTAAAAAGTTCAACTGTAGGCTTTAAAATTTAAAAGCTCTTAGGTCTGGAAAGGCTAGGGTTCCAATCCCCTCCCTTTGCTTAGATTTTATAGTAAATTTTCTGAGGGGAACACTATCCAGACATGTAACCATCTCACTTCAGTTCTACTCTTGGTATACCATAACGATCAGCAAAGAGATCTTGCAAACTGTTTCGCAAGATCTTATATAAAATAAAGTTGCTTAATGTTACAAGCTAATGATTCTTGGGAGGGATGGGTTTCTGCAGCTGTTATAGCTTAGATGGGCGGTGAGAAAGGCGGCCTTGTTCTGACACTTTCCCAAGCAGGCGCGGCTCCAAGTGCCCGGAAATGGCCAGAAGCTGACCAAAGGTGAGCAGGGGAAGGAGTCCTGACTTCTTCTAGGAGAGAAGGCTCGGCAGCCGCTTTGACACGCAGCCTTGTGAATACCAACCCCCTTTCTCTTTTCTTCCCCTAGGCCAGCGCCTGGGAGCCCTGTTCGAGGCGCTGGAGGCGGTACCTTCTCCTGCACTCGCTGTGCCCCAAGCCTGAAACAGCGCTTGACCTGACAGAGGGCTGCGCGCCTGCGCACTGGGACGGAGCGCGTGAGCGTTCCTTCCTGGCCCCGCGTTCTTCCCTACCTCGCGCGCTTGCGCGCCGGCTGGGAGGAACTCGGCGTCTCGGCCTCAGCGGGCGGTCGGGCGGACGAGCGCGCGCCCGCGGTGAGGGAGGCGGGCCGCGCGCGCCGGTGGGAAGCGTCCGGCTGCCACAGCGCCAGCTCCATCGTAGTCGCTGCCGCCCGGGTCCCGCTCGCCCCTCCTCCCCGCTCCCCCGCCCGCCGCTGCCCGGGCGCATGCGCCTCCGGAGCGCGAGGGTCGGCTTCGGGTGTGTGGTGGCGGCAGAGCGGAGCTGCGAGGCCCGAGAGTCAGAACCTGGGGGAGAGGGATGGTCTCTGCACGGGGGGGAGCCGGAGGAGCCGCCGCCGCTGCCGACGCCACCGCCGCAGCCGCCGCCGCCGCCGCCGCCTCCTCGGCGCCCGCCTCCCGGCGCTGACGGGCTCGTACGAAGCCGGCGAGGGGGAACCCGCACCAGCGGTCGCCAGCACACCGCCCAGCATGGTCCGGGAAACCAGGCACCTCTGGGTGGGCAACTTACCGGAGAATGTGCGGGAAGAGAAGATCATCGAGCATTTCAAACGGTGAGTGACACGAGGCCCGGGGCCGCGCTCTCTCCTCGGGCACCGCTGCCCACTCCGGCCCGTTGCCGGCCCCTCCCCGTGCGCGGAACTGGTGAGGGGACCCGGGCCAGACCCACGGACCGGTGCGGAGGGCGCGCGGCTGCCTGGCCGCCTCTCTGTCCGCGTCGCGGCGTTGGGCCTCGGCGGAGCGGGCCCGGCTCCCACCCTCTCCCTTCCCAATAAGGAGGCGGCTGTCGCTCGGCCTCAGCGAAGCCGGCGCCGGGAGGGTGTTCTCAGGCTGGCCAGCCGACGGTGGGGTCGCGTCCTTGCGCGCCGCTGCCCCGGTTCGGTGCGGCTGTCCCGGCCAACACGCCCGAACCGAGCTGCCCCTGAGCCCCGGGGACCCGAACCCCTACCCCGCCCCGACAACCCCCGGCCCGGCCAACTCCCGAGTCCCGCAGCAGCTCCCGCTCCTCGCCCTGCGGACGCGTGGATATGTCTGACCTAGAGAGGGTTTTGTGCGAAAGGAAAGGTTATACAAACGGAAAAGTCTTGGTAGGTGACATGGGGGCATCTCGGAACTGGAAAGACACTACTGGATTCTAGGGACCTCTCATGAAGGCTCACAGACCTAGAAACTAAATGGACGCAAATGTTTTAGATTCTCCCCACCTTGTTTTTGTGGGGTTGGACGGAGGATGGTGTCCGAGAATAAGCTGGTGCGTCTGTTTCGGCTCTTTCGCCTTCCTGCTTTCAGCGCTCTGGGGTCCCTGGATGGGGAGCACGGTGGGGACCGAGCGCTCGCAGAGGAGGAGCAGCCTCCTGCAACAGAGCCCCCGGCGCTCCGGCCTCGGGGTCTGAACACTGGGCAGCCTTTATAAGGCTGCTCCCCTCCCACCCAGAATTCCTACATCAGTGGTTAAAAAATGCAAGCCTTTTCAGGTTAAATGTAGCTCTTCTAGAAAGCTTTTTCCCAGAGTGTATTTTTTGTTCAGGGGTAGCAGCAGCGGCAGCAGTAGGGGTAGTAAAGGGTAAATGTTCTTGATACATTTTAGTTACTTAGTAGCGTTCAGCATTTGTTTTTATTTTGTGAAATCACTGTCTGCCATCGCTGATGGAGCCTTCGGTGTGAAATAACCGAAAATGACGCTTTACTGAACAGCGATGTAAATCGAGAGGACCGTGGCAGATACGTGATAGTCCTCGGAAATGACTGTTTCTTCCGATATTCAAGACTTCGGAAGGTTTTAAGTTTGGTTTACTTTTAATTCCTCTTACTATCTAGTGAGTGAAGGAAATTATGGAGCGCCCTTATTAGTGAGTCACCATGGGAAAAATAGGTTGCGTCGCTCGCTCCTGAGCAGCTTGGATCAGGAAATGGAAGCAGCGGCAGCGGAGCTCCGCTCTTTCAAATGGAGGATCATTGATTCTGTTGGTGGTTGCTGTTACTGGGGTATTAAATCTTCACCGCTGGAACGCGCGTCTGCGCGTGTCCGCGTGTGAAAAGGAGCCTGGAATAGTGAGGCCATTCATAACCCACTAAAGCTGTCCTCGGCGAGACTGGAGGAGGCGCGCTTCCAGGGACTCCCGGTGTTTACTACGTTGTGCTGAGAAACCAGGCAGCGGGAAGGCAGGAGCAAAAACTCGCCTGTGTCCCCTGTGACAAAGGGGAGATCTCGGGCTCGTGGGGAAGCAGATGGGAACTCGCTCCCTGGCGCTGCTCCACCCCTTACCCCATACGGAGGCCCCGTATCTTCAATGTTTTGGTGGAAAAATCATTTAGGCGCAAGATTATTGGAGTGGAAAAGCCACTTAGATGCACTTGCTTTTATCTTCTTGCGGACCTTCTCTGTAGGTCTCCGCCTGGGAAATTCGTAGGCACCGACGTGCAAACACGTGCATTGCAGCATTTGCTTTGCCCCTCAGTATTACGTGGCCAGAAGTGTCATTTCGGCATTATGCAGATTCTAGAAAGAGTGTCTGCCTGTCGCGGGCAGTTTGACTCCCCTGGCGAGATGAGAGGTTCGAGAGGAAAAAGGAAGTCATCCGAGGGAGTCTTGGAAGGTTTTTAAGTAGATGGTGCTGCCGTCCGGCCTGTGTGAATGACTTTCTAAAATGGCGGCCAGGACCCACTTTATGTGGGAATCAGCAGAGCTGATCTCAGAATGCACAGAGGGAGGAGCGGGCGGAGGATGCGAGCTGCCTTGGAAGGCGGCGGTCTGCAGAAACGTTTCAGTGTTAAAGACGGTTTAGCTGGCACATTGCTCAGGACTGCATTTAAAGCAGTGTGTTACCTATTGCAGAGCAAAAGCAGATGCTATTGGTAAAAGCAGATTATCTTAAAACTAAGTAGACCGAGTGTCCCTGACACTCCTTTATATTTTTAAAACGACTTTTGAGAATTTTAAACATGTTTGCTCTTATGTTTGGATAGATAGTGCATTCTTAGTGGGTTTAGAGAGTGTAAAAAGGTTTACAGAAAAATCTTCCCTTTACCCCAACCCTGGGAATTCCAGTTCCCACCCCTCACCCCCTACTCCCCTAACAGGTAATCTCTATGTCTGGCTTCTTGTTTATCCTTAAACGTGTACCAGAAATATTCTTGCTGATCCAGCTGTGGCGCTAAATGGACTTTGTTTGGAGAAATTCAAGGTCTTTTATCCTTATTGTAGAGAACGTTTTGTAAAATGTGAGATTGCTATAGGGAGGGAAGCTAAATGTGAATAAGTGAAAGGGATAAAACAGTGGTTGGACCAGAATAGTAGCTTTGCAAGAAAATTGAAGAATATTGACTTCTGATGTCTTCTAGAAATCATAATGAGAAAAACCATGCCTATACCTATACTAAGACTGAGGTTAAAGTACCTACTTTCACTGTTTTCCCTAGCTGATTTCAACATTAAGTAATAACTGTTTTACGGGATTAAGTAGTGTACACTGGGAATACATTATATAAAATGTTTCAAAATGAATGTTCTTGTAACGGTGATTAGGCTTGTAGTAAGTGTTTGAATTTTAAAGAATGATTCAAAGAGACAGCTTTGGGAGCAGGGTAGTTGAGAAGCATTTTGGGATGGGGGTCGATCAGAGCCAATTCTTTTATTTATATTTTGATCAGTGTTTGGTAGAAAATAGATTGAAGGAAGCTTGCTGATTTGGCTTTTTTCTCTGTGCCAAAGAAACACCAAACCTTTAGAATGTAATCAGAACATTTTCAAAATTTGGCTTTACTTTCTTGCAATAAGAATAATATAATGTGCTCATTATTTTAACAGCATTCAATATACTGATTGAAAAGAATTAAGTATTTCTGAATCAAATTTTATTTAACAAAGATCCATTGCAGAGACTGTATTTGCACAATAGAGAAAGTCCTTTTCTTTGTATGGTGTGTTAGCTGGATTGAAGGGGGATGGGAGGAGTTATACAACAATTGGTTGCTGTCTTAGTTGTTAGAGGGAGAGGTGTGTGTGCTGAGGCAGCTCCCTGAATTAGAATGAGCCAATGAATAAAACCCTTTAGAAGGAAAAAAACTCTCTATTTTATTTTCAGATTTGAAGTAAATCTCATATACAGGTTCTTCCCGTCCATTCTCAGTTCTAAAGAATAGGTTGAAGATCTTACAGAGGGTGAGCAAGGTAGTAATTCATGTAAAAATTTTTGTCAAAGAATGAAACTCAGTTTTAGCTGGTATGTATGTTACATTACATGAATTTGGATAGCTTTACTTCTGGGACACAATAATAAAGTATTGTGGTAGAGTTTCCTTATCCTCACATACTCTATGACTAGAGATATATTTAGACTTAAACAAATTTGACTCATCCTAGCCTGCATCACTGCTTTATGGTTTATTCTTTTAGGCTGAGCCGGTTTCTATGAAGAAACACCTCTGTTTCTGAATGTTATAATTTTGAATACCTATTTTTGTGATAGGCTTTTGCACATTAAAACAATGAAGTAAAATACTTTTATACTTATCTTGAAAAATAGCATTAAAAATTAACACAGAATGCTTGAAATTTTGTATTTTATTTCTTGAGTTAGAAATGCCGCTGGCAGATTGGAGGAGAACAGAGGGCTCAGTGCCAAGAAGAAAGAAGGTGTTTGACTTGTGTAGAGGGCACCTTTTTCCAACTACCTTTCTTGTAGACTGATTACTCAGGTTTGGTATTGTTTGGTATGCTTATGAAGAGATTTCAGGCTTGAATTTGGAGACATTTTTAATCTTGTGAGCACTAATGCTTCAGAAAGACGTACAGATGTTACAGGGATAGTGGTAATTTGAAATTTTTTCCAAATAGTCTTCCAAGTCTCATTTTCCCCTTAGTTTCAAATTTTGCTCAAATTTTTTAAAAAACTGAATTTTTTTTGTGAAAACTAGCATATTCTGATTGGGAACTATATGTTTGTTTTTTTTTGCTTTTTCTTTTAAGAGTCCCTAGTGTTTGAGCTGTATTAAACTAGTCCACAGTATTTAGAGTAAACATTGCAGTCTGAAAATACCTTGAGTGTATATAATCGTTAAAATTGTGCTCCCCAGTGTAATTATTGGATGCTTTGAAATAAATTGTTGTTCATCAACTCTAAATAGACATATATTAGTCTGTTGAACAAGGAGACTAACTAAAGTAACACTTTTCTATATTAAAAACACTTTAATTTTTTCTTTATTATATGCCTTCTATCTGCTTATATTTTGAGTGAAAATAGCATGCTCTGTTGTGGAAATCAATTAGGATGTTTAATCAGCTTATTATAAATTATATAATTTTGTGTGCTGCTAGCTTTTTTTTAGTATGTGGAAGTATGCTTTGCAGTGAGGTGTTCTTGGTATAATGTTAAAGTATTGAGACAGTCACATTTTTTTCCCCTTACATGTGTCTCTCTCTGCCAAGTTAAAAATTTTAAACATCTTAAAAAAACCCACAGTGGTATGTCTCTATAAAATCCTAACTTAAATTTAGTGAATTCTTGGATTAATTACTTAGGATTTCATTTTGATTATAGGATGAATTGAAATCTAGCATGTTTAAAGATTTTTATTATATGAGAACTGCTCCGTTTCTTACAGTTAAGGAATATTTGTGGAACATTCAAATGGAAAACATTTATTATTACTTTTGTTTTATACTTGGTTCTAGGTTTTTGGTCCAGCATTAAACTTCGGGATTATGTGTATGTCTTTGTATCTTTGTATTAGATGCTGAGTTTCGGTTACATTGACAAATGAAATGAAGATTTTTCTGGTTATATCTTGTATTGATTTTGTTACAGTCTTAATCATGTTTATGCACAGTATATGTACTCTTACATATGATCCATTTATAATTTCTTTGGGCTTCCCTGGTGGTTCAGATGATGAAGAATCTGCCTGCAGTGCAGGAGATCTGGGTTCAATCAAAGGATTGGGAAGATCCCCTGGAGAAGGGAATGGCTACCCTATCCAGTATTTGTGCCTGGAGAATTCCATGGACAGAGGAGCCTGGTGGGCTGTAGTCCATGGGGTTGCAAAGAGTTGGACAGTACTAAGCGACTAACATAGTTTCTTTGATTCTTAAAATAGGCTCAGTGATTTTTCTTTTTTTAACTTTCACCCAATCATTTTATTCCTTTTATTTAAAAACTAAAATATTTGTACTCTGCTTAAAAACATTTTGTATTTTACATTTGACATATAGTGATTTGCATCTTTTGTAAGTCAGTAAATTGGTAGGTATGAATTTTTTTTCAGGCATTACTTTTTTTTAAAGAATAATAGAGCCCACTGAAGAAGTTTGTCAGCTTTTTTTTTTTTTTAAAGATTTATTTAATTATTTATTGGCTATGGTGGGTCTTCGTTGCTTCAAGCAGGCTTTCTCTAATTGTGTCTAGTTGTGGCAAGTGGGGGCTACTCTTGGCGGTGTGAGGGCTTCTCGTTGCAGTGGCTGCTCTTGTTGAGGAGCACAGGCTCTAAATGTGTGGGCCTCAGTAGTTGCAGTGCATGGGCTTAGTAGCTGTGGCACACAGGCTTAGTTGCTTCATGGCATGTAAGATCTTCCCAGACTAGGGATCAAACCAGTGTCCCTTGTGTTGCAAGGCAGATTCTTAACCACTGGACCACCAGGGAAGCCCTTCAACTATTACTTTTTAAAATTCATGCTTCATGCTGTCTGCATTAAAGGCTCTTTTTTACTCAAGATTTAAAATTTTTTATTAATTTTTTTTTCCCCCAGGGAGCTACATGTTGTGGCATGTGGGATCTTAGTTCCCCAACCATGGAACCAGCCCATGCCCTCTGCAGTGGAAGTGTGGACCCCTAGCCACTGGACTGCCAGGGAATTCCCCACTCAAAATTATTTAAGTCATCTGAGATTAAAAGAAAAAATATATTAAAAGTTTAGCACTTTACTATATCAAAAGGATATTAGATTGTTCAGTGAAAACTATTGCCATTTAGACCAGAATTTAGGAGGAGGTACTTAAATTTGTCTTGGAAAATGCTGTATCTTTATTTTCACTAACTTCTTATCAGAATTTAGCATTTCTGTCAACTCTTAACTGTATTGTAGTGTAGTACCAGCATGGTAGTATGAGCAGTACCTGTGATGATCGCCAACACCAATCAGATGTATTTTCATATTTCACATTACGGTTGTTGCAGACATCTCATTTATGCTCATCACAACTTGAAATGACAATAACTTTTAGACCTGCTAAATACTTCTATTTAACGCATTAATAAAGATGTATACACACACACACACACACACATATATATGTTTGTGTATATATGGGGGCTTCCCTGGTGGCTCAGATAGTAAAGAGTCTTCCTGCAGTGTGGGAGACCTGGGTTCAATCCCTGGGTCAAGATCTGTGTCTATGTATGTGCAGATTACTGCAGACAGCATGAAGCATGAATCTCTCTCTCTACACACACACACACACACACACATGATACTGTATGGTCAGTCTGTGTTGTGGATATACTTTTAAAATTCTACCTTGGAGAATTTGAACATACACAAAAAGTAGAAAAATAGTAAATTAATCCTGTGTACCATTTAGCTCCAGTGACCATCAACCATGACTTATTCTGCTTTATGAGGAAAAAGAAAACACAGTAAGGGATGGCGAGTAATGGGGGTGGCGTGATGAGGAAGGCCTCTTTGAAAAGATAACATTTGATTCACAGGAATGAAGACCAGTCCAAATAACTAGATCCACTGCCTAACCGTTATTTTTTTCATTTAAAATTTATTTTGAAATAGTTAAGGAAAAGTACAAAGAATTCCCACATTCCCTTCGCACAGATTCCTCAGTTGTTAGCATTTTGCCAAATTTCTTCCATTACCTTCTCTTGTTGTCTCCTGGCATATCATCCTTTCACCCTTTATTCTCCAGTGTGTACCTCCCGAAAACAAAGACACTTCTGCATTTCACCGTACAGTATTCTCAGCCAGGAAATCAACACTGGTATAACAGTATTAGCCAATCCATAGACCTCATTCAAATGATGCCAGTCATCCCAGCAATGTCCCTCTTTCCTTTTTGATCCAGGATTCTAGCCAGTACCATGTATTGCCTTTGGTTGTTGGGTGTCATCCTTCTGTAACAGTTTCTTACTCTTAATTCTCATGTGCCTCATAGCCTTAAAGAACATAGTTCTTTCAGTCTGTAGGCTGACCTTCCACCCAGGTCTGTCCAATATTACCTTGTGACCAGATCACGTCATGCTTTGTTGGCAGATATATCACAGAAATAATTCTGTGCTTTATCAAAATATGGAAACAGTATGGCTCCATCCCACACTGGTGATGTTAACTTTGATCACCTAGTAAAATTAGTGTCTTCACTATTTCCCCCCTTTTATTTGATTAACATTTTATGGGAAGATATCCAATATTGTACTCATAGTCTTTTTTCCATCATCAGCCCTAAACCCGGTAGCCTTAACATCCTTTGATAACTTTTTTTAATGTTTTCATTTTTGTTTGGCTGCATTGGGCCTTGGTTGTGGCATGTGGAATCTAGTTCCCTGATCAGGGATTGAACCCAGGCTCCCTGCACTGGGAACTAGGAGTCTTATCTACTGGACCACCAGGGCAGTCCCCTCATTGTTAACTCTTGACTGTATTATATACTGCTGTGATTGTTGCAAATGATAATCTAGTACTGTGATTACTTCCTCAGTAATTCTGCTGTAGGTAAGAATTTTCCATATATATATTTGGAAATATATGTATATATTTTTATGTACATATATAAATATATATTTATACATATGTACAAAGTATAAATATGTACATTGAGAATATATATACATTTTGAATAAAGGTGAAAGAGAGTGAAAAAGCTGACTTAATACTCAGCATTCAAAAAATGAAGATCATAGCACCCAGTCCCATCACTTCATGGCAGATAAATGGGGAAACAATGGAAACAGTGCAGACTTTATTTTCTTGGGCTCCAAAATCACTGCAGATGGTGACCGCAGCTTGCTCCTTGGAAGAAAAGCTATGACCAACCTAGACAGCATATTAAAAAGCAGAGATATTACTTTGCCAACAAAGGTCCATATAGTCAAAGATACAGTTTTTCTGGTAGTCATGTATGGATGTGAGAGTTGGACCATAAAGAAAGCTGAGCGCTGAAGAATTGATGCTTTTGAACTGTGGTGTTGGAGAAGACTCTTGAGAGTCTCTTGGACTGCAAGGAGATCCAACCAGTCAATTGTAGAGGATATCAATCCTGAATATTCATTAGAAGGACTGAGGCTGAAGCTGAAACTCCAGTACTTTGGCCACCTGATGTGAAAAGCCGATTCATTAGAAAAGACCCTGATGCTGGGAAAGATTGAAGGCAGGAGGAGAAGAGGATGACAGAGGACAAGATGGTTGGATGGCATCACCGACTCAATGGACATGAGTTTGAGCAAAGCTCCTGGAGATGGTGAAGAACAGGGAAGCCTGGTGCTGCAGTCCATGGGATTGTAAAGAGTCGGACACGACCAAGCAACCAAACAACAGCAATATATATTTGGAAATATGCATGTACATACAGGCACACATATATATGATTTCCATTTTTTTCTGTAGGTTTTAATTCAGGGCTTGCTTATTTTGATACCTAAATCATCCTAGATTTGACCAGTGGGAACCCCTTCAAATTGGCTACTTTGCCCTTTTGCTATCTCCCCACTATTCTCTTAAACATTTATTTCTGGCAACAACAAAGGCTCATCTTGTATTTTCCCTCCCCTAGTCCTGGAATCAACCATTTGTCCAAGAAACTCTTGGTTCTTTTCATGAGGGATGGTATTTAGAAACCAAGATCTGGGTGCAAGTTTTCTCATTGGTACAGAGATAAGAGGATGTGTATTGTGTGTGTATATGTATACAACCTGTTCATTGACTACATTAAAGCTTATGACTGTAGATCACAAGCTGGAAAATTTTTTAAGAGATGGAAATACCAGATGATCTTATTTGTCTCCTGAGAAACCTGTTTGTGGGTCAAGAAGCAGCAATTAGAACCTTACACAGAACAACTAACCAGTTCAAAATTGGGAAAGGGGTATGAGAAGGCTGTATATCATCACCCTGCTTATTTAACTTCTTTGCAGAGTACATCATGCAGAATGGCAGGCTGGATGAATCACAAGCTGGAATCAAGATTGCAGGGAGAAGAGTCAGCAACCTCAGATATGCAGATGATACCACTCTAATGGCAGAAAGTGAAGCGGAACTAAAGAGCCTCTTGATGAAGGTGGAAGAGGAGAATGAAAAGGCTGGCTTAAAATTCAGCATTCAAAAAACTAACATCATGGCATCTCATCCCATCATTTCATGGCAAATAGATGGGGAAAAAGTGGAAGCAGTCACAGATGTTATTTTCTTGGGCTCCAAAATCACTGTGGACAGTGACTACAGCCTTGCTTCTTGGAAAGGTATGACAAACCTAGACTAGTCAATCCTAAAGGAAGTCAACTCTGAATATTCATTTGAAGGACTGATGCTGATGCTGAAGTTCCAATACTTCGGCCAACTGAAATGAAGAACTGACTTACTGAAAAAGACTCTGATGCTGGGAAAGACTGAAGGCAAAAGAAGAGGGTGGCAGAGGATGAGATGTTATCACTGACTCAATGGATGTGAATCTGAGCAAACTCCAGGAGATAGTGAAGGACAGGGAAGCCTGATGTGCTGCAGTCCATAGGGTCACAAAGAGTTGGACACGACTTGGCAACTGAGCACCACCACCACCAAATGTATACATATATATACATTACATGTACCACTATATCATATATTTAAAAGCTGTGTTCACACATGTTTCCATACATGAAGATTCTTTCTGAACTCCCCATTTCCATGTTTTTAAACTGCTTCTCAGACAGTGAGAAACCTGACTGTTGTTATTCTCAATGTATTTGCTTCTTTACCTAGAGTCATGTTCTCAGTGTAGCTAATAGCCCAGCCACTCTGCCTCATCTACCTTTGGGCTCCTCACCCCTGCTGCCGCTACATCAAATCCTCTCTCTCTTGCCTATTCTCTTTGAAAACCGACACTGGGGGGGAGGTGCAAGGCAAGGCAAGGAAGGTGGAAGTGGAAATTACTTGAATGTTTTTGTCTTCAATTTTTACCTTATAGGAGACAACTTGTGGATGGATGAATCACCTGCCTCTAATGCCATTTATAGGCAGATTTAGAGCAACCTCACTTTTTAAACTGTTGGTTTTGATTCTACTTCTCCACTGACTTTATGACATGAGGTTAATCACAGGATCAATATGAGCTGTATTATATGCTTAGTCATTCAGAAGAGGGAATGGTAAGAAACTTGTTTTTTAGGAATAACATTAGGTCCCATCATTGCTCCATGTATTTGGGTGTTAGTCATTCACTTTATGTGATATCTCAGCAAATTTTGCTCTTGTTCTACTTCCCCCCAAACCTTACTGACCTCAACCTTATTTCTTTTTTTGTTTTAACTTAAATTTTAAAAAAGTAATTTTAAATTAGTAAATTTTAATTTAATTCTTAATTGAAGTATAATCGACATAACCTTATATTGATTTCAGGTATACAACATAATAAAATTTTATTTGTATATATTGCAAAATGATTACCATTAGTTAACATTCCTCATCATACATAGTTATAAAAACCATTTTTTTTCTCGTGATGAGGGCTTTTAAGATTTACTCTCATAGGAACTTTCACAGTATTAACTACAGTCACTGTGCTATACGTTATGTCCCTGTGACATTCACTTTATTACTGAAAGTTTGTATCTTTTGAGCCCTTTCGTTCCACCCATCTCCACACTCACCAGGCGCTGATCTTTTTTCTGTATCAATAAACTTTTTTTGTTTTAAAGAATTCCCATGTAAATGAGATCAAATGGTATTTGTCTTTGTCTGACTTATTTCACTTAGTATTATGCCCTCAAGTTTTATTCATTTTGTTCCAAATGTCAAGATTTCCTTTTCTGTGGCCGAATAGTATTCCATTCTGCGTGTGTGTACATATATACACAGCCCATATGTCACATCTTCTTTATCCATCCATTGATCTGTGGATACAGATTGTTTCTGTATCTTGGCTTTTGGTAATAAATGAATATTGCAGTGAACGTGAGGATGCATATATCTTTTCAAATTAGTGTTTTTGTTTTCCTTGGATATATACCAGAAGTGGAATTGCTGTCATATGGTAATTCCATTGTTAATTTTTTGGTGAACCTCCATACTGCTTTCTATAGTGGCGGCACTCAACTTTCTTTTTCCCCCTCCCTGTATATTACTCTTCGTCCCTGTCCAAAGAATTGCTTAATAAGTTAAGAACTGTATTCCTTTGCACAAGCCCTACAATGTGTATAGTTGGTATTATTTTGAAGTAGCTCCCAGACATCTTACTTAATCCATAAATATTTCAGTGTTTATCTCTAGAAGATATGCACCAATACTGTGGTATATCTGTATTTCAAATACTCAGTCTGACTGGGGCATTTGAATAGGGATATACCATTGGCTCAATTACAAACTTGAGCCAGTACTCAAGTTTGCAATTGCTTTAAGAATTTTTTTTTTTTAACTCAAGCTCTAAATAAAATACTTAAGATTTATTTTAAAAATTTTGTTGAGGTAAAATTTGCATACAATAAAATGTACCTGCTTCAAGTGTTGAGTTTGTTGAATTTTGAGTAATGTAGGCATCCTTGTAATCACCACCACTACCACAGTCAAGATACTACATTTATTTACTTATTGATGGACATTAAACTATTTAAATTTTTTTTAATCTGTAAGTTTTAATCTCTCTTTACAGCTTAATTTGTTGGAAATCAGGTTGACTGTAGAGTTTCTCATAGCATGTGTTTTGCTGATTACATTTTTGTCCTGTGGTATACATTAACATCACCTTTTGTCCTGTGTATTTCCTATATGTTCAAAAGGGCCTATTTTTGAATATTTGATAACTGTGTTTCAATATAATTGGTTTCCTTGTAATTCATGCATTTTATTTTCCTTATGACCCCCTAGACTGTAGCCTGCCAGGCTGTTCTGTCCGTGGAATTTTCCAGGGAAGAATACTGGAGTGGGTTGCCATTTCCTTTTCCAGGAGATCTTCCCAACCCAGGAATCGAACCCAAGTCTCTTGCATTGTCAGGGGGATTCTTTACCACTGAGCCTTTAATTTAATAATATTCTGAGAAAGGGTTTATAGGTTTCACAAGACTGTCAAAGCAGTCCAGGGAAAAAAGTTTAAGAAACATTGGTTTAGGCAAACCATTAGGTTAAGAGTAGAATGCTAGCAGTATATTTAAGTATTGATTTTAGCCTTGACCTAAAAAGGTTCAGGTTAAAAAGTTAATCACTGAAAAACTTTGACTTGAAAATGAGATGAAGTAGTGTCCTTTGAAATAGCTTGATTCTTTCCCTCTTTTTCCTCATTGTAAACAGTTTCAGTTCAGTTCAGTTGCTCAGTCGTGTCCGACTCCTTGCAACCCCATGAATCGCAGCACGCCAGGCCTCCCTGTCCATCACCAACTCCCGGAGTTCACTCAGACTCACGTCCATCGAGATGGTGATGCCATCCAGCCATCTCATCCTCTGTCGTCCCCTTCTCCTCCTGCCCCCAATCCCTCCCAGCATCAGAGTCTTTTCCAATGAGTCAACTCTGCACATGAGGTGGCCAAAGTACCGGAGTTTCAGCTTTAGCATCATTCCTTCCAAAGAAATCCCAGGGCTGATCTCCTTCAGAATGGACTGGTTGGATCTCCTTGCAGTCCAAGGGACTCTCAAGAGTCTTCTCCAACACCACAGTTCAAAAGCATCAATTCTTCGGTGCTCAGCTTTCTTCACAGTCCAACTCTCACATCCATACATGACCACTGGAAAAACCATAGCCTTGACTAGATGTACCTTTGTTGGCAAAGTAATGTCTCTGCTTTTGAATATGCTATCTAGGTTGGTCATAACTTTTCTTCCAAGGAGTGTCTTTTAATTTCATGGCTGCAGTCACCATCTGCAGTGATTTTGGAGCCCAAGAACTGCTCTTTTTCTTGGGGAATTTTTTTCTGTTTTTTTTCATCCTCCTCCCTCCCCCATTTATCCTAAAAATCATGGCATCTTTAGGTTTTTAGGATTATTCCTTTTAGTCAGCTTTAATTCTTTTAATGATGTGAATTTCAAGCACGTCCAATGTTAGAATTAAATGCCATATTAGATATTGATTTCTGTTATATAGATGGGTCTAGCCTTAAAGAAAACAAGATTTGTTAAAAATCTCAATTTATGGAGTGTCTTTAATTCAGTTAGTATGTGATATTGTATATAAAACAAGACAGGGAATTCCCTGGCATTCCAATGGTTAGAACTCCATGCTTTCACTGCCTAGGGCCTGGGTTCAGACCCTCATTGGGGAACTAAGATCCTGTAAGCCATGTGGTGCAGCAAAAAAGGACAAAATAGGAAACTAACTCTTCAGTAACACATTTATTATCTAAAGTCGGTACATTTATTTTCTCCAATAAATTAAATGGGTTGGATTTTAAGATTTCTGAGGTCTTTTTAGTTTAGAAAATCTTGTTCTAGGGCAAACTATGAACATGTTAGAACTGGTAAAGGGTCTTTATTGGCATGGATAAATATTTAATGACAAAACAAGGTATAAAATGGGACATGTAACATGATCTCTATCAGTCACTTCAGTTCTGTCACTCAGTTGTGTCCGACTCTTTGTGACCCCATGGACTGCAGCATGCCAGGCCTCCCTGTCCATTGCCAACTCCTGGAGTTTACTCAAACTCTTGTCTGTTGAATCAGTGATGCCATCCAGCCATCTCATCCTCTGTCATCCCCTTCTCCTCCTGCCTTCACTCTTTCCCAGCAGGGTCTTTTCCAGTGAGTCAGTTCTTCATTCACATCAGGTGGCCAAAGTATTGGAGTTTCAGCATCAGCCCTTTCGATCAATATTCAGGACTGATTTCCTTTAGGATGGACTGGTTGGATCTCCTTGCAGTCCAAGGGACTCTCAAGAGTCTTCTCCAACACCACAGTTCAAAAGCATCTATTCTTCGGTGCTCAGCTTTCTTTACAGTCCAACTCTCACATTCATACATAACTACTGCAAAAACCATAGCTTTGACTAGACGGACCTTAGTTGGCAAAGTAATGTCTCTGCTTTTTAATATGCTGTCTAGGTTGGTCATAACTTTCCTTCCGAGGAGCAAGTGTCTTTTAATTTCATGGCTGCAGTCACTATCTGCAGTGATTTTGGAGTCCCAAAAAATAAAGTCTGTCACTGTTTCCACTGTTTCTCCATCTATTTGCTATGAAGTGATGGGACCAGATGCCATGATCTTAGTTTTCTGAATGTTGAGCTTTAAGCCAACTTTTCCACTCTCCTCTTTTCACTTTCAAGAGGCTCTTTGGTTCTTCTTCACTTTCTGCCGTAAGGGTGGTATCATCTGCATATCTGAGGTTATTTGTATTTCTCCTAGCAGTCTTGATTCCAGCTTGTGCTTCATCCAGCCCAGCGTTTCTCGTGATGTACTCTGCATATAAGTTAAATAAGCAGGGTGACAGTATACAGCCTTGATGTACTCATTGCCCTATTTAGAACCAGTCTGTTGTTCCATGTCCAGTTCTGACTGTTGCTTCCTGGCCTGCATACAGATTTCTCAAGAGGCAGGTCAGGTGGTCTGATATTCCCATCTCTTGCAGAATTTTCCAGAGTTTGTTGTGGTTCACACAGTCAAAGACTTTGGCGTAGTCAGTAGAGCAGAAAAAGATGTTTTTCTGGAACTCTCTTGCGTTTTCGATGATCCAGCGGATGTTGGCAATTTGATCTCTGGTTCCTCTGTCTTTCCTGAATCCAGCTTGAACATCTGGAAGTTCATGGTTCACATACTGTTTAAGCATGGCTTGGAGAACTTTGAGCATTACTTTACTAGCGTGTGAGATGAGTGCAATTGTGCAGTAGTTTGAGCATTCTTTGGCCTTGCCTTTCTTTGGGATTGGAATGAAAACTGACCTTTTCCAGTCCTGTGGCCACTGCTGAATTTTCCAAATTTGCTGCCATATTTTCAAATTTGCTGGCAAATTTACTGGCATGATCTCTATGGGGCCGATGAAAATCTGTACATGTAACTCTCTCGTGTATATGCTCACTGTGTCAACTTTTGATACGAATGGTGTTTTGATTGATAACTGAAATCTTAAAGTGAGAGATGAATGAGTATAATATTAAAAGCTCTTGCAAGCCAAAGAAAAAGAAAATTTGGTTCTGCCTGTCATTCTTCATAATGAATAAGAGTCACTGGAATGCTGTGAAGATTTTAAAAAAGTATATATTAATGATTAGTTGGATAATAAAAGAGCTTACTATATCTAAATACTGTGTATCCATCATGCAAAAGATAGGCATATCAGTTCTTTTCAAGTGAATCATTCTGCTAAATAGCTATGCTTATCAATCAAAAATAGCCTTTCTTAGGTCCAAATTTAAGTGGTCTTTGTAAAGTTTCAAACAGTTTTAAATTATATTGCAGTTAATTTTTAAAAATGGTGTATGTGCCTTGTTATGCTAATCTAAGGTATTTAAGAATATACTCTTAATTTTTCTTGTCACTTATAGCGCCCCATTTTATTTTACTTTTTAATGAACTAGCCCTTTCCATGGTGGTTTTTGACACAGATTATTCCATTTCAGCATAAGTTTGCTTTGCCAGCGTAAAAGTAGGTGTATAAAAGGAACTTGCATCACAGCTTGGGGTCTCACAGGGTTGTGACATTAGATTTCCTTTGTGTTGATCTTATTGGAAATTTGACGGTAAAACATTTTTGCTTATAAGAAAAAGCTTTTTAGTTCTAAAGATGATAATTAGACTAAAGTGTTGACTGAAGAAGTTTGCTTATTAATACTTTTGGGAATGATTGGATAGAGACTGGTGACTTAATAATTTAATGGATTTAATTTTGTGCAAGGTTTTTTTTTTAATTGGGAAGCATGATTATTTAAAAGTTTATAAACCATTGGAATTAAGTAGAAAAACCCAAATGCCTTTTAAGATTAGAGTGGTACATTTCTTTAATCTGGAAATACAGGTAGTCTTTAAAGATTTTACAAAACTACAATGGTGGATAAAAAGACTATGAAATTTGTGTATATTATAAAAAGATCACATTTCTGTCTTGATTTTATTCTATCTAAGCAACTAAATATTATGAAATTAGGATAGAAATGTAATCAAGTGAAATATTAGAAGGAATTTATAAATTTCTTAGTCTTTTTTAAACTGTTATTTTGTTACTACTACGAAGTAAGCCATAGATTAGAAGTTAGTTTCCTTTTCAGTGACTGTACTGTAATAGTCCTATTAAACCAGGTAGGGGAAGGCAACGGCACCCCACTCCAGTACTCTTGCCTGGAAAATCCCATGGACGGAGGAGCTGGGTGGTCTGCAGTCCATGGGGTCGCTGAGGGTTGGACACGACTGAGAGACTTCACTTTCACTTTTCACTTTCACGCATTGGAGAAGGAAATGGCAACCCACTCCAGTGTTCTTGCCTGGAGAATCCCAGGGACGGGGGAGCCTGGTAGGCTGCCCTCTATGGGGTCGCGCAGAGTCAGACACGACTGAAGCGACTTAGCAGCAGCAGCAGCAGCAAACCAGGTAGGAAGCACATTTTCTGAGATTCTGTTTTTATTTTCTTTAGATGTATACCCAGAAGTATTTTCAAAGAGACCTTTGCATTTATACCCCTTCCTTCCTTTCTTTCTTCTCTACCCTCCTTCCCTGAGGTCTTCATTGCTGCATGTGGGCTTTCTCTAGTTGCCTTGAGCTGGGGGTGGGGTCGGGGTAGGGGGGGAAACTCTTTGTTTTCTTTGGTGTGCGGTCTTCTCCCTGCAGTGGCTTCTCTGGTTGCAAACACAGGCTTCAGGCACCCGACCTATGGGCTCCATGGCTGAGGCTTCAGTTGTTGTGGTGCACTGGCTTAGTTACCCTGAGACATGTGGGATCCTCCTGGACCAGGGATTGAACCCATGTCCCTTGCATTAGCAGGCAGATTCTTATCCACTCTACTACCAGGAAAGTCTAAGTGAGTATTTTTGATTTCCAGTATTATGTTAGGAAAGGAAATTCTGACTTATGCTACAACATGGATGAACCTTGAAGACATCATGCTAGGTGAAATAAGTCACAGAAGAACAAACACTGTATGCGTCTACTTACATTAACTACCTGGAGCAGTCAAATTCATAGAGACAAAGTGGAATGGTGGTTCCATTTTTTGTTTTTAATTGTTATAAGCAGTACTGCTTACTAAGAAATCTTGTACACTGAGATGTGCAATTATACATGAATGAAAAATTCCTGTGAATGAAATTTCTGGGGATGTGTACTTAGTTCTGAATTTCTTTTTTCATTTATTTTTGACTGGGTCACAGGGCATGCGGAATCTTAGTTCACTGACCAGGGATCGAATCTGCACCCCCTGTGTTAGAAGCACAGAGTCCTAACCATTGGATGCTAGGAGTGTCCCGTTAATAAAGACACTATCAGATTGTCTTCCTTAGAGTTTATCTAATTTATACTCCTGCAGACAGTGTTATGAAAATATTATTTTCTTAGACTTTCACTGTTATCTAGATATTAATGTTTAGATTTTTGTTTTACATGGTACTCTTTTTGGATTTTTGAAATTTTGAGTGAAATTGTTAAAGAGTTTCCTGTTTAGGTATTTTGCCAATTTTTTGGGGGGGAGCTTCTGTCTCCTTTGATTTGCAGAAGTTTGTGTATTTAGGAAATCACTTATTTCTCCATTTGCAGGTATTTTTCCCCATTTGTCTTGACTGCATTTTGCAATTTAGGAGCTATAATTTTTACATGGTTTAATTTATATGGTCTTTTCCTTTATGACATAGGTATTTTATCTCATGCTGAGAGTCTGTAGAAGACTGTACAACAAACTATTAATTATTTATTTTTGGCAGAGAGAGAACACAAATCAGTAAGCTGTTACAAATCATTCTCCACCCCCTTCTTTTTCCACAACTCCCCCATTCCTCCAAGTAGAGCAACATTTTAGAATATTAGCTTTTCCTAAAAATGAGGCTGGGAGCCTGTGGTTGACTTCTCTTTGCTGGATGTAGGGATTCTGAGTCTGTTTTTGCCATCTTTAGTTATTATTTGTACAGTTCTTACTCCAAAGATAGGGTGTGATTAAAGGGGAATATGTTAATTTTTTAAGAGTAGCTTATAGATATGTTTTATACATTTATACTGAAAGAACTCGGTATTGCTGTGAAATGAAGATAGGTTTTGCTTGTCATCTAATGGGTTTCTTATCTTCCTAGGCAGTCATGCCTGAATGTCTTCGATGTGTGCCCATTTACAGGAAACGAGGCATTCAGTTGATTCATTGAGTAGGCCAAAAAGTTAGTTCGGGTATTCTGAAAACCCCGAATGAACAAAAACTTTTTGGCCAACCCAATATATTGAGGGTAACGTAGACACTTGTGACCAAAGGAGACATAAATTCTGATATATTAAAAGACAGTGACAGGGGCTTCCCTGGGAGTCCAGTGGTTAAGAGTCCACCTTGCAATGCAGGGGACACTGGTTTGATCCTTGGTTGTAGAATATCCCACATGCCCTGGGGCAACTGAGTCCATAAGCCACAACTACCATTTGTTTTTTAGAATAATTGCAGAGTTGTACAGCCATCACCACTGACACCAGAATATTTTTATCACTCCAGAATGAAACCTATTAGCAGTCATTCCCCATTCTTTCTTTTCCCCGACTTCTGGCATTCACGAATCTTTTCTACTTCTGTGTGTTTGTCTATTTTGGACCTTTTACGTATGAAATCATACAATATATGTAATTGGCTTCTTTTACTTAGTATATCTTCGAGATTCATCCATTGTTGTAGCATGTATTAGGACTTCATTCCTTTTTATTGCCGAATGACATTCCGTTGAATGGACCTACCACATTTTAAAAACTCCACTCAGCAATTGAACCTTTTTTTTGGCTATTATGAATAATGATATTGTGACATTTCTGTGTTTTTCTGTGGACATACATTTTCACTTCATATCTAGGAGAAGAATTGCTGAATTACATGGTTCTAAGTTGAACATTTTCAGGAACTTCCAAATTGATTTCCAAAGTGACTGTACCATTTTGCCATTTCACCAGCAATGCCTTAGGGTTTAGAAATCTTTGGAAAATCTTAGAAATCTTCTTATCCTAATCACTTGTTATTGTCTGTCATTTTTATTTTCGCCATTGTATTGAATGTGAAGTGTTATCTCACTATGGTTTTGGTTCTTATTTTCCTAAAGTCTGATGTTGTTAAGCGAATTTTTGTGTGTTTATTGGCTGTTTACCTTTTTGGGAGAAATTGCCCATATAGCCTTTGCCTATTTTTAAATTGCAATATGTCTTTTTCATTGTTGAGTTGTAAGAACTATCAGATAAATAATTTGCAAATATTTTCTGTTTTCTGGGCTTATAGCAATTTTTCATCCTTTGGACAGGGTAAAACTATTAACTTGTAATTTGTGATTGTCATGCTAACAATTTAAATTTATCTTTGTCATTCTAGATAATTGTTAAAACAGGTTCTTCCTTTGGTTTTTAACTTATTTAAATTGATAATGAGACATATGACGTATTAAAATATCAACATCTTATTTGGTTATGTCCAAATTGCAGGAGTTTTACAATCTAAATATATGATTCTGAGCTACATACTACATTTAATGTGTTGATGTATGGGGAGTATCAGTAATTGTAAATGATGTAGCTTTAATGTCTACCTCCACTATGCTGAGGACCAGAAATAGCTGTGATTTATTTGAAAAGATTGGGATTGTACACTTAAATGGCTAAATAGCTAATTTTATGTTATATTTTATTGCAATGAAAATTTAAAAAAATTTGACCTGTGACTATATAGGAAAATTGTGGCCAGCTCCAGTTTAAATGCTGTTAAGAACCCCTGGAGGAGGACATGGCAACCCACTCCAGTATTCTTGCCTGGAGAATCCCATGGACAGAGGAGCCTGGCATAGGGTCCATAGACTTGCACAGAGTCAGACATGACTGAATTGACTTAGCACACACACACATAATGCATTTAAATGTCTAGCGGAGTCTGCATTTTGGTATTCTTGAAGGATTTGTAGTCACTGGTATAGGAAATAAAAGTCTAACACAGAGGGGAAACCAGTCTTTTGGTCTAAATATAGGATCAAGTCATTGATTTATAAATTTTGTAATTTCTTCATAAAATTTTATTACTATAAAAGGTTTCTATAAGTGTTGATGTTACAGCATTGTTACAGATAGCTTGGTGGTTGTGAAGGATATATTTATAACCCAACTGTTTGAGTTTGGAAGAGGAATGATTTTGAATATTTTAATAATGTAAAAAATTGTTGTTTAGTTGCAAAGTCGTGTCCAACTCTTTAGCAACCCCATAGACTGAGCCATCAGGAAAGCCCATAAATAGATGTGTAAGGGAGACCAGGTGAAAGTGAAGGTGAATTTGCTCAGTCCTGTCTGACTCTTTGCGACCCTATGGACTGTAGCCCACCAGGCTCCTCCCGTGGAATTTTCCAGGCAAGAGTACTGGAGTGGGTTGCCATTTCTTTCTCCAGGGATCTTTCTGTCCCAGGGATCGAACCTGGGTCTTTCACATTGTAAGCAGATGCTTTTACCATCTGAGCCACCAGGGAAGCCATCGCAGTAAATGTGGCATTATTTAGGGTTATTTTAAAACTCTCTCTTAAAAACTTTTAAGAACTATAGTGTATGTTGATAAATTTAATATTTTTTGATGGTGAACATTTTTGACCAAATAGAAACCAATGTAATATTTTTTGACTTGTGTTTTTGAAAACAAACCTTTTAGATTTTATATACTACAACTGGCAGCAATCAAATATGATTTCTCAAGTTTATGTTCTCATTTTTAAAAAGTTTAGGTTCTCTTGATTCTTTAAAGCTAGAAGTGAATTAACTTATTACTATAAGCAGTGACTATGTAACTTAAAAAATTCTGTGCATATTACTGGAGACTCTTTGATAGATTCTCTGAAAACCTATAGCTAAGGCTTGATGTTTTTAAAAAAAGGAAATATTATCTAATTGTGATTTTATTATTTTTGTTCTTTTTTTCTTTTTTAATTAGTAAATGTTAGGTAATGTTTCATCTTGAACACTTGAGGACTACTTGAGTACTATAGGAAATGTGTTGTTTTGAAAAGAGTAGACAAAACCAGGAAATCACGTTTACGTTTTGTTTTTGTTGTTCAGTTGCTAAGTTGTGTTCGACTCTTTGAGATCCCATGGACAACAGCATGCCAGGCTTCCCTGTCCTTCACTATCTTCTGAAGTTTGCTGAAACTCATATCCATTGAGTCAGTGATGCCATTCAACCATCTCATCTGTCACCCCTTTCTCCTCCTGCCCTTAATCTTTCCCAGCATCAAGGTCTGTTCCAGTGAGTCAGCACTGCATCAGGTTGCCGAAGTATTCAAGCTTCAGCATCAGTTCTTCCAGTGAATATTCAGGGTTGATTTCCTTTGGATTGACTCATTTGATCTTCTTGCTGTCCAAGGAACTCTCATGAGTCTTTTCCAGCGCCACAGTTCAAAAGCATCAATTCTTTGGTGCTTAGCCTTCTTTATGGTCCATCTATCACATCTGTACATGCTGAGTTTTTATGAATATGAAGAGTTAAGCAGCTTTTTTCTTTTTTTTTTTTTAAGATTTGGGTGTTTCTAGTCTACTCAGTGTAAAAGAGTAATGTAATAGCTGATGAAGTTCTTTGTTAAATTGGAGACAAATTTGTATTTTGTTTCCAGAGTGTACTCTCCTTATATAACAATGATGGGGACTGTGAGCCCACCATTTTGATGAAGGAGGCCCATCTGACTTTGTTTTCATAATCTGTGCATTGAGTATTTGGTCCCTCTTTTCAGTATTGCATTTAGCTCTTTGTTATTCAGAATTTAAGCTTAAATATTTGTTTTTCCTGTAGTAGTTTGGCTTTTTTTTTGACGGAGAGTTGCCTGATGCTTCCCTCTTTTCTCTTTCTTCTTTCTAATAGAATAAACCTTTGTGCTCTTGGGCTGAAGTGATTAGTTGTGTATGTGTGTGCATGTTAAAATATACAAAATACAAAATTTATTATTTTAACCATTTGACGTGTACAGTTGGTGACATTACGTGCATTCACAAGGAAGTCCCTGGTGGTCCAGTGGTTGGATTTGGTGCTTTTACTGCCAGGGCTCCAGCTTCCATCCCTGGTTGGGGAACTAATCCTGGAAGATGCTTGGCATAGCCAAAAAAAAGTGTACTTAAAATGTTATGTAACCATTAGCACTATTTCTAGAATTTTTTCATTCTATACAAAATTCCATTCTGTACCATTAAGCAGTATCTCCCCAACCTTTATTCTACTTTGTCTTCATGAATTGGTCTATTCCAGATACCTCATATAAGTGGAATCATAAATTAATTGTCCTTTTGTGTCTGGCTTATTTCATTTAGTATGATGTTTTCAAGGTTTATCCATGTTCTAGCACATATCAAAACTTCATTTCTTTTTATGTCTTAATATTCCATTTTATGTATATACCACATTTCATTTTATTCATTCATCCATTGATGGACACGGGTTGTTTCCATCTTTTGGTGTTTGTGAATAACGACATTGGTGCACATGTACCAACATTGGTACATATGAGGGCTTCCCTCATAGCTCAGTTGGTAAAGAATCTGCCTGTGATGCAGGAGACCCTGGTTCAATTCCTGGGTTGGGAAGATCTGCTGGAGAAGGGATAGGCTACCCACTCCAGTAATCTTGGGCTTCCCTTGTGGCTCAGCTGGTAAAGAATCTGCCTGCAATGAGGGAGACCTGGGTTCGATCCCTGGGTTGGGAAGATCCCCTGGAGAAGGGAAAGGCTACCCACTCCAGTATTCTGGCCTGGAGAATTCTGTGGACTAAGTCCATGGAGTCGCAAAGAGTCGGACACGACTGAGCGACTTTCACCTTCACCTTCACCTTCACCATCATTGGTGCTCAAATAGTTGAGCCCTTGTTTTCATTTGTCTTGGGTATATACCTAGGAAGTGCTGGGTCATATGATAATTCTTTGCTTAACTTTTGGAGAAAATGCTACTTTTCCACAGTGGCTGTACCTTTTTACAGTTCCAGCAGCTATGCAGGAGGTTTCAGATTTCTCCATATCCTTGCCAATGCTTGTTCTGTTCTGTTCTCTTTTCTAATAGCCAGACTAGTGGGTGTGAACTGAGTGGTATTTTATTGTGGTTTTGATTTGTATTTCCCTAATGACTAATGATTTTGAGCATCTTTTTCTGTGCTTGTCTGCCATCTGTATATCTTCTTTGGAGAAGTGTTTTCTCCAGTTTTTAAAAAGTGAGTTAAGATTTCATAGATTCTTGATACAAGTCATTTGTCAGATACATTTGAAGGTATTTTTTATGTTTATATTTCTGTTTCTATCATTTTATTCCCCAAATTTAAAAGATCCTTTCATCAATTAATTTATCCCACGTAATTTCGTTACATCTAGTTCAGTTGCGTGATGAAACTGGATTTTAGGATTATGTTTCCCTTGTGAGATGTAACAACTTAAATCATACTAGAGAATATAAATGAAACGTCCCACTTTCTGATAATATCAGCTTCTTCAGGGGAAGTGTAAAATTACGATCTTGGATTGTCAGCATGTAAGAGTGTTATATTTAAAAGCGCTGTGCCTGCCTTTTTAAAATGCCAAATTAAAAAAAAAAGCCAAATTACAGGGATATATAAAATACAATTAAGTCCTAATGAAATTAGAAGAATTTTCTTGAATTTTAAAATTCTAGACAATTATGTTTTTACGTGCATGCTTCAGAATATAAATGGTGCCATACAGGTTTTCTTTTTGTACATAGTAAACAATATTTTTGGAATGAAAATGAGAACATAGAGTCTGTCAAAAGATTTTCTGATGTATTAATTTATATAAACAATTTAGTTATACATAAATTATAAATTTTAACACTTTTTCTTTTAATCCCCTGGAAAAGAGAATTAAATAGCAAAAAATTACATTAAAAATTAGGACTGATACTTGCACATGCACAGAATATTTGAATTTATTTTGCCTTCCAGTAAGGAGTGTTTGAAATCATCTTATTTTTTCAGTAAAATCATTTTCACTTAATGAATTAAATTAAAATGAAATCTGTAGAATAGCTATTTTCAGCTACAGTTTTTACTTGAATAAAAATCTCTTAAGACTGGTAAGTTACTTTGATTATCTTAGGTATAATATCCTATTATAGGATGTAAAATTCCTAAAAACTTATGAAAGTCATTCAGCTTAGTGTTCTAGAAAGGTAAAGTCAGTTTATAGCAAATACTGTATTTACAAATGAGAGCAATAAAACAATCTGGTAAAAATGTTTGTAAATATTTGCCTCAAAAAAGAAAAATATGAGTATACAAGACATTTAAAATTAACTCGCAACCTGTCCCTTATACATGCATAATATAAATTGTTTAAATATAAGAAACATTTTTAAAACTATTTTTGGAAAATTATTACCATGCAGCAATAACATTGATTATTTATTTATTTTTTTTAGATATGGCCGCGTGGAAAGTGTCAAAATTCTCCCAAAGAGGGGTTCTGAAGGAGGAGTGGCCGCCTTTGTGGATTTTGTGGACATCAAAAGTGCACAGAAAGCTCACAACTCAGTCAACAAAATGGGAGATAGAGACCTACGCACGGATTATAATGAACCAGGCACCATTCCAAGTGCTGCTCGGGGATTGGATGATACAGTTTCCATAGCATCTCGTAGTAGAGAGGTTTCTGGGTTCAGAGGAGGTGGTGGAGGGCCTGCTTATGGCCCCTCACCATCACTTCATGCACGAGAAGGACGTTATGACCGGAGACTTGATGGGTAAGTTCCAAGGTTTCTGTAGGCAGGTATTTTGTATTTGATATGGTGAGAAACAGAAACTCGTATTTAGGGGCCCCAGATGGATTTAAAGTTTTGGGCATTCTCAATGTTTCCTATTTTGGGTTGGAAACGGAAGTGATTTCTATCCCAGTGGCTGGTATCTTATGGAATCGTAGAGGATATTTCCTGCAGCTGATTGGATATCTACTGCTGAGATATAAAGTGGTGGAAGATTTTGTATGGCAGCATCATTTTTGGAGTTACCTGTCTTCTAGACTTTTATTCCTTCTCTTGGATAATGTTAAGGCTTTCCTTGGATATATCTCTTCTACCTGATGGAGCTACTTGGCTACAGATTTTGTGGTTGTACTATATGGAATATTTCTGGAATATTAGAGCCTACAGATTCTTTTAGAATTTGATATTTGCTTCTCAGTTTTCACTGCACGAAGTGTATGAACGAATTGGTATGTCACCAAAAAACCTAGCAGTCCATATAATTCGACCTCTTGGATTCTACAAACAATACTTTGTCCTGGAAATATGTATTTGGATGAAGAGGAGTGAAGGCAATCCTTGATTTTTCCATTTTGGATCTACACAGTTTCCATGTTGGAATTATACTCCTTGATGGAATGGGGGAAAATTGAGATGATGGACGTTTCTAAATCCTGGAATATAGCCCTTCTTTTCTAATTGCTGGAATGTATGGGATATCATGTTGTCAAGATTCCATTAGCCCAAGAGAAGAGGATTACTATCCTGTTTCTTAAGCAAGTTGCTGTCCAATTAAAGGTACTTTAGCTTTGAATACATGGTGATGATCAGTTGTGGATACAGCAATCAAAATGGACTTTGCTGGATGGCTACAAAGGTGAACTTTTGGCGAGCAACTATGCCTTCCTCATTTGGTGGAATCATAGAGGATATTTCCTCTTCTGTCAGCTGCCTGATTCATACTTAGGGCTGGAGATTTTTGTGAATGTGGATCAATTTATAATTTTCTACTGTCTCAAGAAAGAAGTCTGGGGGTTTGAGAGTTACAGTTTGTCTGGGACTGCTTGCTTCCAGTGGAATTATTTTATCTGGTCATTAAGATTTTTTTTCCTTGTGGTTCATCTAAATATCATTTGACACCCTTGCCCATTAAGAAGGTGGATTACCCCCAAAAGAGGGGCCAAAATTGGGGAAGTTATGTTCACAATTCTCTCCCTAGATTTAATTGGGATTATAGGTCGTGGTTCCACACTTGGAAAAGGTTGGTATATCCTGACCTGTGTATATTAGCCCCTCTCCTAACCCAAGTCAAACTTTCTTTTTTTCCCCACTAACTCTAGAATTATTTAGTACTAATAGATGATTCAAAGAATAGCTATTAGATTTCAGCTCTGCTATCTCTTGTGCCTGCCTTCTGTATCTTCTAATGGATAAGAACTGTGCATATTTATAAAATATCTGATATAGCAGTAATTCTCCTAGAACTATTATCTGTTGCTTCTGTTATATCATTAATAATAGCTCTTACTGATTAACATTTGATAGGGTACTAATTGAATTATTTATGACATTTTCTCTCTTGAGTCTCAGAAGAACCCCTCTTCTTTGTTAGACAGTGAAATATCTATCCAAATTCCAGAAATGTAGCAAATAAAAAAGGAGAGTCATTTAATATATTTAAGTAGGAAAGATAATATTGAATTTTTTTGCCATGCCAGTTGCTTTGCATAATAGCAAAAACAAAATACAGCCTAGGAGAATGTATGATTGCTTCTAAGTGAGATGGTGAAAATGAAGGTTAGTGGAAAGATTTGGAATCTAAGCATGTATTGGAAACACAGTATTAGTTGTAAGATTTTTGCCACATATTCTTCATTGCAGAGATTCTAATTCTTCTGTATCTTTCATAGTTCCTTAATCACTTTTGATAAAAGATAGACCCAAAGGTAAGGTTGAGAAGAGACTCAACCTCATGCTTGAGATTCAAGTGAACTGGTGTTTTAGGAACTTTCTTAATAAGTAGAGAACTGAAGATTTCTTTGTAGGATTGGAATTGGTTTTTAATATTAACATATAATTGCATGTGTATAATTGTACATGCAGCAGTTTTTGTACTCATAGATTGACAAGTGTTCATGCCCTACAGAAAAAAACTTTTATAGTTAAACCATTGCTAAAAACTGAATTTTATAGTTCACAAAGTTGCCTTATTTCATCAGAGGCAATTTGAGTATAACTAAAACCCTAAGCGAATATATTTCTTTTAACCATTAAGTAATACATTAACAGACTGAATTATGGACTAGGCATTTAAAAATTATTTGTAATTTGATAGCACAAGAAGATAAAATAACCATTATTCTTTAATTAGTTAAATTTATCATAGAATAGCATGTGGCAGCCCAATATTTTGATATCCTAAGTGGTTTTTGGTTTGATTTTCTTTTTTAAGATCCTGTTTTTATTATTAAGTGTGATTGTTTGGGCACAGCAATTTACATAATTTACTAATGTTATAATTACCCAAGAAATTGAAAGTTAATATGAAAAAGTTATACTTAACATTTTTTTCTATACTTATTTGAAAATGCCCTCCTATTGCTGGGACATGGGCATGCATTGCAATGAGGCTTTCATGTCTGTGTGAAAAACATATCATGAAAATTTTGCCTGAAATACATTTACAAAGTAAATACAGTTTGGCATATATTTTAATCCGATGAAAGTATAGAAAGTTTAATTTTCATATTAAAATAAAAGTCTCTTCTTGTTCCATTAAATTTAAAATAAAAAAGGAAATGGCATATGTCTATTTCTGTATATAAGCCAGAAAATCCCTAATAAAAAGAGCAGCTTGACTTACAGAACACTAGTCATGAAAGCCCAATATACAGTTACAACAGTTATTGCTTAGCTGTGGAAATAAGTTTTGGAGTCAAGTAAAATGTTAAGCTTGTTAATGTTTGCTTACTAAAGTAGGTTACTGCTGTTTAGAAAATGACCAGTTGCACAAAGAAAGTGCTGAAGTGAATGTTTGCATGACTTGCTTTTAGATTTGCTTTCCCGTTTCTGATTGATTAAATATTTTTCCCCCCTCCTAAATGCAGGGCTTCAGATAACAGGGAGCGTGCTTATGAACATAGTGCCTATGGACACCATGAACGGGGGACGGGAGGATTTGATCGGACAAGACATTACGATCAGGATTACTATAGAGATCCTCGAGAGCGGACTTTACAACATGGGCTCTATTATACTTCTCGGAGTCGAAGTCCAAACCGTTTTGATGCTCATGACCCCCGATACGAACCTAGGGCTCGGGAGCAGTTTACACTGCCCAGTGTGGTACACAGGGATACCTACAGGGATGACATTACCCGGGAGGTACGAGGCAGAAGGCCCGAGCGGAATTACCAGCACAGCAGGAGTCGGTCACCACACTCATCCCAGTCTAGAAATCAGTCTCCTCAGAGGCTGGCTAGTCAAGCGTCTAGACCCACAAGGTCCCCTAGCGGCAGCGGCTCTAGAAGTAGATCCTCCAGTAGTGATTCAATCAGCAGCAGCAGTAGTACCAGCAGTGACAGGTAGGTTAACAGTCTTTTGTTATCAGAGACAAGGTCTTGAATAAATTGTTACAAATGTGCTACCATCAGTGGTACTGATTTTTAGTACAGTAATGTTTTTGGAAGTAATCTTGGATCATGTATATAATGAATGAAGAAACTTTGATTAGCCCTGTAGCCAACAAATTAACTATTTTCCCAAGTACTCAGATCTAAATGATGATTTGCAAATACTGTTTCATCCTTCAGATGCTGAATGTTAAAATTGCCAAAAAGGAAGAAAAGCAATAACTTCAGTTGTATGAAACAAATGTTGTGCCATACAATGAACTTTCAAAGTTCTTTAATTTCTTAGTGTATACTATTTCTATTATTTGGTTGAAAATTTGTAAAAGCTGTTGGGGTAAAGATATCTTTAGTATTGGTGAAATATATTGTTGATATGTTTATTATCAATGTATAAATTGACGTGTACATTTTAACTAATTTTAACATCAAGATGGTAATCAATTTATAAACTCCAGTAGGAAAGCTTTCTTTAAAATTCAGGTTGTGTCTTTGCTGTTCACTAAGGGTGAGTAGGCTAATTTTGTTAGTTGGGATTTTTTTCTTTTTTTTTTTTTTTTACAAAAGAGTTGTTGTCTTTCAAAGATGAAAATGATAAATTGAAAATAATCTTAACAAGAAACATCTTATAAGTTAGGTTATGGGTTTTGAAGTAATAGGTCAAGGTTAAAAAAAAATCAAGGTAGACAGTATACTAAGTTTATAATCTTGGACAAGTTACTAAAGCTCTCTAGGCCTCAGCTTTCTCGTCTTCGATAAGAACCATGTTTCCTAAAGTTATTTGGAAGGTTAAAATGAAAAAATCCTTAAAGGGCTTAGCTTGATACCTATATATGTTAAATACCTCCTTCAGTAACTCCTAGCTGTTGTTACTGCTACTACTTGAGATGTTGGTAGTCTTCAGTATTTTCTGTTGCTCTTTACTGTTATTCAACATGTTAATCTCAGACATTCTAGTTTTAAATTTAAATTTGTATTTAAATGTATTTTAAATTTGCAAGAGACAAATTCTTTGACCTAATTAAAATGCCCAGATTATTTTTCCTTTAGTATTGCCTGCTTAGAATTAACTTAAAAAAAGTAAATGATCATGTAATTGATAAAAGCCTCCTTTTATGCCTCCTGAGTTTTCTGATTCAAAACAATAAATAGAAGCATTTATTTATACATCTATCTATCTAGATGTAATTCAAATATTCTGGAAGATGTAGCATATTATTGTGAAGCAGGCAGTTTAAGTCGGAACAGTTAAGTTCTGGCTCCAGCTTTGCAGCTGTGACATGGTTGAGACCCTTAACTTCTTTTGATATCATTTGATGTATTGTTGAGTTAAAGGATTGACAATATTCATTTGAATTCTATAAATTGATTATAAAATCTTGTCATGATTCACTTTCTTCTGCATAGAGTTGGCCTAAGATACTCAAGTTTTAGTCATTTTCCCCAAACCTACCTCAGTAAAGGGATGGTACTGCACTCCACTGAATCAAAACTTTTTGAAAAGTCAGCCAATTGAAGAAGTGTGGAAGTTAGAGATGAACTGCATGGCTTTCAGAAGGGTGGCATTGTACTTTGGTGGGAGTTTGTGGTTTGGGATTTGGCCCTTGGAGTTGTGGGCTCAAAAACTTGAACCCAGAGGTGATCTGATGAATTTTGATGGAGCTAATTGCTGTATACATAATCAAAAGAAACAGTTGTATGCTTCTGAATATTTACATTCAGAAAGATAACTGCCACAAAGGCAGGATGAGCTTGGGAAATCTACATGGGGACTAAACTACAACTGTAGAGGATATTTTCTCCTGTGTCAACTGCCTGAATCATACTTAGGGCTGAAGATTTTTATGATTTAGAGCTATGAAGGATATGTAGAACTTCAGAAAGGAGATACGAATTTTGGGCTAGACAGGGAACATTGTGAGCAGAAGGAACAACTTGAAGAGATACAAGTAGGTGGAAGAATGTTTTGAGAACAGCAAATAATTTAGTATGACTTAACCATGCTAATGTTTTTGGGTTTTATTTTTTATGCAGAAATGAGCCATTGAAGGATTTTGAGAAGGGAAATAGCTTATTGAGATCTGTGCTTTAGAAAGGCATCTGCTTTAGAATAAGAAAGAGAGATTCCAGTTAGACAATTTCAGTATTGCATAGAAGGAAAACTTGGACATTGAGAGTGCCTAACTTGGGAAAAGTGGACATTGTAATAACATTCAGATGATATCGATTTATGAAAAAGAGAATCAACTTTTTTGAAGACATGAAGAGCCTTTTGGTGCCGTTCTGTAAAAACAGGGCCAGGTAGGTCTTCCTTTGTGCACACTGCAGAGCCAGATAAGTGTATTGCCTTTCTCTGAGTACACATTCAAATGGTTGAAATACTTAGCTACAATTCTTAGTAAAGAGGAAGGTGAAACCAAAATTGATGTAATAGTCAAAAGAGTGGTCATTATATTGTTACTGAATCAAGTACAGAGAAATAAAGTATTTGGGTGTTCAGAGCACATCCATTGTCTTGGGGTTCATCCCTCCTTTTATCAGATATCCTCCTTTCCTCTATAATTATATTGATTACAAAACATGTTATTTTTTTAAAAGATTTATTTTTTGGCTGTGGTGGGTCTTTGTTGCTGCACATAGGCTTTCTCTATTTGCGGCGAGTTGGGGCTACTCTTTGTTGGGGTGCACAGACTTCTCGTTGCAGGGACTTCTCTTGTTGTGGAGCACAGGCTCTAGGCATGCCGGCTTCAGTAGTTGCAGTGCATGGGCTCAGTAATTACGGCTTACAGGCTTCAGAGTACTGGTTCAGTAGTCGTGATGCAGGGGCTTAGTTGCTCCGAGTAATGTAGGATCTTCCCAGACCAGGGATTGAACCCATGTCCCTTGCATTGTAAGGTGGATTCTTAACCACTGGACCATCAGGGAAAGTGAAAGTGAAAGTCACTCAGTTGTGTCTGACTCTTTGTGACCCCATGGACTATAGAGTCCATGGAATTCCCCAGGCCAGAATACTGGAGTGGGTAGCCTTTCCGTTCTCCAGGGGATCTTCCCAACCCAGGCATTGAACCCAGGTCACCCCCATTGCAGGCAGATTCTTTGCCAGCTGAGCTACGAGGGAATCCCCTCAAAATGTAATATTTTGTTATTGTCAATTCACAATGTTCAATGCCCCTTTGGAAGAAATAAGTTCTTTTTTGTAATCCTTAAAACTTGATTGTGAAATGGTGACATTCCAAGTCCTTTAAAAATGTTTTAAATCAACAGGTTATCAGTTCAGTTCAGTTCAGTCGCTCAGCCGTGTCTAACTCTTTGCAACCCCATGAATCGCAGCATGCCAGGCCTCCCTGTCCAACACCAACACCTGGAGTTCACTCAGACTCACGGCCATCGAGATGGTGATGCCATCCAGCCATCTCATCCTCTGTCGTCCCCTTTTCCTCCTGCCCCCAATCCCTCCCAGCATCAGAGTCTTTTCCAATGAGTCAACTCTTCACATGAGATGGCCACAGTACTGGAGTTTCAGCTTCAGCATCATTCCTTCCAAAGAAATCCCAGGGCTGATCTCCTTCAGAATGGACTGGGTGGATCTCCTTGCAGTCCAAGGGACTCTCAAGAGTCTTCTCCAACACCACAGTTCAAAAGCATCAAGTCTTCAGCGCTCAGCTTTCTTCACAGTCCAACTCTCACATCCATACATGACCACGGGAAAAACCATAGCCTTGACTAGACGGACCTTTGTTGGCAAAGTAATGTCTCTGCTTTTGAATATGCTATCTAGGTTGGTCATAACTTTCCTTCCAAGGAGTAAGCATCTTTTAATTTCATGGCTGCAGTCACCATCTGCAGTGATTTTGGAGACCAAAAAAATAAAGTCTGACACTGTTTCCACTGTTTCCTCATCTATTTCCCATGAAGTGATGGGACCAGATGCCATGATCTTCGTTTTCTGAATGTTGAGCTGTAAGCCAACTTTTTCACTCTCCTCTTTCACTTTCATCAAGAGGTTTTTTAGTTCCTCTTCACTTTCTGCCATAAGGGCGGTGTCATCTGCATATCTGAGGTTATTGATATTTCTCCCGGCAGTCTTGATTCCAGCTTGTGCTTCTTCCAGCCCAGTGCTTCTCATGATGTACTCTGCATATAAGTTAAATAAGCAGGGTGACAATATACAGCCTTGACGTACTCCTTTACCTATTTGGAACCAATCTGTTGTTCCATGTCCAGTTCTAACTGTTGCTTCCTGACCTGCATACAAATTTCTCAAGAGGCAGATCAGGTGGTCTGGGATTCCCATCTCTTTCAGAATTTTCCACAGTTGATTGTGATCCACACAGTCAAAGGCTTTGGCATAGTCAATAAAGCAGAAATAGATGTTTTTCTGGAACTCTCTTGCTTTTTCCATGATCCAGCGGATGTTGGCAATTTGATCTCTGGTTCCTCTGCCTTTTCTAAAACCAGCTTGAACATCTGGAAGTTCATGGTTCACGTATTGCTGAAGCCTGGCTTGGAGAATTTTGAGCATTACTTTACTAGCGTGTGAGATGAGTACAATTGTGCGGTAGTTTAGCATCCTTTGGCCTTGCCTTTCTTTGGGATTGGAATGGAAACTGACCTTTTCCAGTCCTGTGGCCACTGTTGAGTTTTCCAAATTTGCTGGCATATTGAAGTGCAACACTCACAGCAGCATCTTTCAGGATTTGAAATAGCTCAACTGGAATTCCATCACCTCTACTAGCTTTGTTTGTAGTAATGCTTTCTAAGGCCCACTTGACTTCACATTCCAGGATGTCTGGCTCTAGGTGAGTGACCATATCATTGTGATTATCTTGGTCGTGAAGCTCTTTTTTGTACAGTTCTTCTGTGTATTCTTGCCACCTCTTCTTAATATATTCTGCTTCTTTTAGGTCCATACCATTTCTGTCCTTTATCGAGCCCATCTTTGCATGAAATGTTCCGTTGGTATCTCTAATTTTCTTGAAGAGATCTCTAGTCTTTCCCATTCTGTTAAAATATAGCTTGGTTTTATCTATAAAAGAGGTTTCTATTCTATCTGTATGACTGACTGGAAAATTAATCATCCTCTGTGCCCCTTAATTGTTACAGCTTTGGTGAACAGATTCCTAGCAGTGCATTTCAAATGAGCAAACATGGGCTTGATGACAGTCTCACTGTGAAGTCCTTGTAAATGATACACTAACTGTTTCTGCCAAACTATTCACAGTATTTATTTAGCTGCTGACAAGATGAGGGGCAGGTCGCTTAATGTTACAAACTTCCTGTGTGCAGAGACCTGTGCTGCTGCTGCTGCTAAGTCGCTTCAGTCGTGTCCAACTCTGTGAGATCCCATAGACGGCAGCCCACCAGGCTCTCCCATCCCTGGGATTCTCCAGGCAAGAGTACTGGAGTGGGTTGCCATTGCCTTCTCCAAGACCTGTGCGACTGGGTGTCTATTTTTTTCTCTGTCTTGGTTATTTAGGGAGGCCCTTTTCTTTTCAAAATAAATTTTAAATACATAAGTTAAAAACTTATGTATTTAAGTTGGGGGTCAGCCTTTTTCTTTTTTGTTCCTCCTTTTGGTTTGTCCAAAGAATATGTCAGGTAACCTACAGACTTTTATTCTTTCTAATCACAGAAACAGGCATTTAGATGGAAACCCGTAAAACAAATGTAGTAATAAGCACAGATAACTGCATATAAATAACTGTCGTTGGTTGTTGTTCAGTCGCTCAGTTGTGTCCGACTCTCTGCAGCCCCATGGACTCCAGCACGCCAGGGTTCCCTGTCTTTCACCATCTCCTGGAGCTTGCTCAGACTCATGTCCATTGAATCAGTGATGCCATCCAACCATCTCGTCTTGTGTCATTCCCTTCTTCTGCCTTCAGTCTTTCCCAGCATCAGGGTCTTTTCCAGCGAGTCTACTCTTCGCATCAGATGGCCAGAGCTTGGCGTCAGTCCTTCCAATGAATTCAGGGTTGATTTCCTTTAGGATTGACTGGTTTGATCTCCTTGCTGTCCAAGGGACTGTCAAGAGTCTTCTCCAACACCACAGTTCAAAAGCATCAATTCTTCAGTGCTTAGCCTTCTTTATAGTCTAAGTCTCACAGCCATACGTGACTACTGGAAAGACCTAGTGGGTGATCTCTCACTGTCTCTTGTCTCTGTGGCTTTCAGTAAGCCATGTCATCTTAAATTGTGTTTAGTTTACCAGTTTGAAGAAATCAGAATTTTAGAGCAAGCTTCCTTCTTAAGTAGGTTTTAAGAATTGGAATAGGTTGATTTAAAAACTGTATATAGGCAATTCCCTGGCAGTCTAGTGGTTAGGACTCCATGCTTTCACTGTTGAGGGCCTGGGTTTATATGTTGAAATATATAAAGACGAAGCTTGGAGATAGGAAGGGGAAGAAAAAGATACACATACAATATCACTTCCAGGTCAAAAAACTAACCTGTGAAAGTCCTTGTTGTGTTTGTTTAAAGTAATAAGAAAAGTCTATATAACTGCAAGCAATCAGCCTTTTCAATTCTGATGCTGTATTAAGATGTGACAGTCTTTATGTCCATCTCTTGTCCAGTATATTGGCTTTACATTAGAATAATTTACTTTTTATTGAAAGGCAAATGAAAAATAATTTTAAAATTTTTATTTATTTCATTTTGGCAGTGCTGGGTCTTTGTTGCTGTGCATTGCCTTTCTCTAGTTGTGGCGAGCAGGGATTACTCTCCAGTTGCACTGTGAGGGCTTATTGCGGTGGCTTCTCTTGTTGCAGAGCACAGCCTCTAGGGTGTATGGGCTCAGTAGTTGTGGTACATGGGCTTACTTGCCCTATGACATGTGGAATCTTCTCACACCAGGGATAGAACCCTTGTCCCCTGCATTGGCAGGCAGATTCTCAACCACTGAACCACGAGGGAAGTCTATAAAGTATTTCTTATTGCTGGTATTATTTGTAGAACTTGTACGTGTATTTCTTTTATATGTTTTGAATAAAATATATCAAAAATTGTCTACAGTTTTATTAATTTTTTCTGTTAGCTTAAGAATATTTTACCTGAACTATAGTTACATAGTAATTATTTAGAATATTGAACAAATTCTGAATTTTTACAACAGATAAAGGTAAAATGAACGTGACCCTTTTAACTAAAAAAGTGTTAGCATGGCAGTCCCTAAACTGACAAGCTTTTAAAAAAATCACACACACACACACACACACACACACACACATAATGTGTGTGATCAATTCTGCTAATAATTTTGTGAATGATGTAGATGTTTTAGATTACAGTTTCTTAGAGGGGGAATTTTATTCACATATCCTTTTGTCTGCAATTTCATAAGGAAGTTTTGTAGTTCGTTTAGTTTATGAGAGAGAATTTCAAGTTCATGAAGGAAAATTTTCAGAATTGTCCGTCTGAAGCTTTGTGGAAAAATATGGATGAAGCTGAAGAGGTGCTAGATGTGGTGGCAGTGCATGTATCAAGGTGACCGTGGCAGTGTACTTTTCGTTTCTCTTAAAGTATGCTTATTTATAATGTTGATTGGGGGAAGGGATTCTCATGTTATTACTACTACCTGGCTATGTAATTTGCTATGATATATATTATATACTAGAAACTGTCAGACATGGCACCAGTTTTAACAGATACATACATGAAGTAAGAGTCAGTTTCTTAAAGTTGTTAAAGGGATTAATAATTAGTGGGGTTTTTTGGTGATAGTTGCAATGCTTAATCATAAAAACACATTTGTCTGAAATTTTATCATCAAAGGTGATCTTATCTATAATTTGGGCTTCCCTGGTGGTTCAGATAATGAATAATAATTTCTGAATTCAGTTGGAGATAAATTTGTTTTTTTTGCACTGTTTGACATGAATCACTTAAATTGAAATGGGATTTTTTTTGGTTATTATTCTTTGAGTGTGTAAAGAGAAGATACTTGTGCTCTGAAACCACTGAAACATAAACTGTCTACAGTGTAAAAATCAACGATTAGATATCTATTGATTTGGGGGATAAAACCAAGTGAAATGTATGTTTTAGATGTATTCAGAGGACTTTCAAGAAGGAACAGTAAAGGTTTAGTCAAAAAGCCTTTAGTAGAAGCCAAAGTCAAGGATAATAAATATTCTTAGGATGTTTTTTTCTTTGTCTTTTTCCCCTTATTTTTATTTAGCATGAAACTATTTCCACTCTTATTTTAAGCTTGAGTAAAACATTGCATTTTAAATATCTGATTTATTTCTGGATTTCACAGACATTCTTGGCCTGTTTTATTGTTTTTGTCCTTCTGCCTCATTTTTACTTTTTTAAGATAGTTGAAATTGTCTGAATTTTCAAAAGAATGTCTTTCCTAAAATCAGTATTATGAATAAAATGTATTTGTTACGGTGGACTATTCCAGCTGCTAAATGAAGTTTTTATTTTGAAATTTGCAACTCTTATTTGATGGATGGCTTTTTTGACTATGGTTTTGACTTTTTTTTTTTTAATGATTATTCTTTCCCTGAAATATTGGTATCTTAAGTTTTTTAAATAAAATTAATTTTGGTGTGTGTGTGTGCTCGCGCTCACACGTGCTCTTCTTCCTTGCTTTGCACAGGCTTTCTCTAGTTGGGGCAGTGGGGACCACTCATGATCATTGTGTGCCTGCTACCCTTGTGGAGTACAGGCCCAAGGCACCGGCTTCAGTAGTCCTGGCGCAAGGGCTTTAGTTGCTCCCAGGCATGTGGAATCCTCCCCCAGACCAGGAATCAAACCCCGTCCCCTGAGTTGGCAGGTGGATTCTGAAATCCACCGCATCTCCAGGGAAGTCCTCTAAGTTTGCATTAAAAAATTCACCTTTTTGGAAGGAGAAGGAGAACTAACATGCTTGCTGTTGTTTATTTGCAGTCCTGGAGAAAACTGATCTAAAATCCACATTGTTTTGCCTCATTTTGAGTGGGGCTGCTTTAAGTACTGTTAATTTCCAAAGGAATAAACATTTGCTCATTTCCTCCTTAACGCAGTTTTGGAACGGTTAGCATGTGTGGGGTGGTTTAGCGGTGTGTGCTTGAAGAGCTGCTGTACTTCGGTCGCTCAGTTGTGTCCTACTCTTTGCTACCGCATGGACTGCAGCATGCCAGGCTTCCTTCACCATGTCTCGGAGCTTGCTCAAACTCATCTCCATCGAGTTGGTGATGCCATCCAACCATCTCATCCTCTGTCGTCCCCTTCTCCTCCTGCCTTCAATTTTTCCCAGCAGATGAGTGCTGCACTTCAGTTGTGTCGGACTTTGTGCGACCCCATAGACGGCAGCCCACCAGGCTCCCCTGTTCTGGGATTCTCCAGGCAAGAACACTGGAGTGGATTGCCATTTCCTTCTCCAATCCAGTATCCCCATCTAATTAATTAATTAATTTTGTTGGTAGTGTTTTTTGCATTCCCATCAGTGGCAGGCATACTGAAGAGCCGGTATTCGGGAAACATTCCTTTCCAGTTTATCGGGCAGTAAGCTACACACTTCTGTCTTTTGGGATCACCTTAGCCAGCTAGGCCTTTTTTGTATGCTGAATATGGAAGATGGAAGTGTTCGCTAATTGCTTTGGTGGGCTTAACTTCCATTGTGGAAATTTATAAATAGGTCTAGTTCCTTTTTTAAATTAAGTACAGCATTTCAGTAAGGCTTTTGAGAGGTGTAGGTAGGTGTGTGTTGCCAGCGTTGGCGTTCCGTGCAGAATAGGCAGTCGGTGTTGGAAACCCGTGCTAAGCTGACCCATTTTGACTGTGTTAGGAGCCTTGCTTTCATTAGGAGCCTCTGCTGCTAGGGAAAAGAGAACGAGCGAGGTAGACGTAGAGCTGAGCGTAAATGAGAGTTCATTGTGTGCTGCCTGGGCAGCCAGTGCCTCTGAATATTATGGGGAGAGCTAGGAACTGCTTGTTTGTGACTCAAACCAGCCTAAACTGGAATCATCCAGTTTGAGTTGGCGGCTTGCCACCTCCCAGAGGCTTCCTTATTTTGCCAGTTTTTGCCCGGCCCTCAGCACAGGGGGCGGGGCCTGCGCGTGGGGGCTGGCCCGATTTGGGGAGGAGCGCCTGGGAAGTGGCTGCAGGTCAATCCAGGTGTGTTCCTAAGGAGGCAGCCTTTTGAAAAATTCAGGAGGCTAAGAATAGAAGCTGATGTGAACACCACTCTTCAGTGCATCTTTCCATTATTACTCTCTTGTTTTAACTGTAACTTTCTCTCTTCTGCCCCTTAGAAACTAAGGCTGGAAAAATAGCTTCTGCTGTACCGCTGCTTGGGTATATCACAGCATGTTCTGTATTTGGTGATATGGAATTTGTTACCCCCCAATTAATTAATTATCAGAGTTCCCCAGGAGCTTGCTTTTAGTTGTTAGTCTGTTTGCAGTGAAGAACTCTCTGCCATGCTCCTTTTCATTCTCTTCACCGAGGTGCTGGGATTTATTTTGGCTTGTTAGGTGGAAGGAATGAAAAATAGGTTAGGGGGATAAACGTGTGACTTGGTATCTTGTGAGTTTTAATTTAACTTTGATGTAAATTTTTAAATGTTGCTTTAAAAATTAACAAAAAGTAATTTCAAGTCCTAAACAAACTTTCAACTTAAAAATACTGTGCCAGATTGTATTTGATTTAGAAGCAGAGTCAAAACAAAAACGCTTAAATTGCAGATTTTTAGTGTCATGACTGCTTTGTGCATAGCATCTTTCACAACTTTCCTCTTTGACAAATAAGGGAGTTAAATATGGCCTAATTCCTGGTCAGAAAACACTGAGAAGTCACTAAAATATTAAAGCCACAAATAAAGGACTGCATTTATTTTTGTCTTTAGAAGTGCCAGAGCTATATAGAAAATGTAAGTGCCTATAAATTTGTTTATGTTTTAAACTTTTGGAATGAGATTGAAACCTGTGTTTTTTTTTTTTACTTACGGTAGACGTTTACTTAGAGTGGTTTTGGAGACCTTGTTATTCTCTTTTATCTTTTGTGAGTTGTTTTCACTTGAAGGCTTTCTATGGTCTTTCTCAGAAGCCATGGTATAATTTTACCCTGCCCTGAACAACGGGATCATCCATGCACAGAACTAAAGGGAAATGTGTATTCTCCTTTTAAAATAAGTAGTAGCATTTTGTGAAGCTTAGAATTAGCCAAGATTTCATTGTCTGCCTTCTCCCCCTAGTTTTTTTTTTTTTTTTTAATCTGTTTCTTCGAGTACAAACTGTTTACCCTTATCTGTAAAGGATAGTTTTGTGATTTCCTCTCTTGAGAAAATGGGAAGAGCACCCTTTGATAATTTATTTACTTAAATTATTAGTCATTCATTAAACTAAATACTACTAGGGTTTCATACTGCTACAAATTGTATAAAGTCACTTCTGTGGGACATTTTCCTACATCTGCTTTGTAGGATAAAGGAACTTCTCTTTCCAGGTATACAAGATAGTAAGTGAAATATATTTTAAAATTAAGTTTGCAAAACAGAATTGGTTTTCCTAAGAATCTGAGTCATACTCTTAAAAAAACTTCTCTTGGTTGTAGAATGGATTAAAAATATATTCAAATATATGGTGATAATAATATGTATTCTTTGAATCAGATTGGAAAATATGTAATTCAAGTAAAATAAGATTGGACTTTTTAAAATCTTTTATTTATTTTTTTAAAATTGTGTTTATTCTTGGCTGCCCTGGGTCTGTGTTGTGCACTGGCTTTCTCTAGTTGTGGTACACAGATTTCTCATTGCGGTGCTTCTCTTGTTGCGGAGCATGGGCTCTAGGCTGTGCGGGCTGTAGTTGTGGTGCACGGGCTTGGTTGCTCCACGGCATATGAAATCTTAGTTCCTGGACCAGGGATCAAACCTGAATTCCGTATATTGGCAGGCAGATTCCCAACCACTAGACCACCAGGGAGGTCCAGAGGACATTTTAGAATTTGACTTGGTTAATAACCTTTTGAGTTTTTCTTAATCCCATTAAATTAGAAAAAAGAAAAATTGTTTTAAACTTGTGTGAATTGCTGGTACAATCCCAAATAAAGGATGGTGTTTTGTTTTTTTTTTAAACTTATCAACAAAGATAGTTTTTAAATTTTAAAGTGATAGGTACCCAAGAACTAAGTTCTACTTTGTGTATTTATTCCTCTGTACTCTTGAAGTGGAAATGTATGTTTTCAGGGATCAGTCTGCTCACTTACTAGAGCTGTCTGGAATTAAAATGAGAACTTATGTGACTTTAACAAAATAACACTTTTCCGTTAGTTTTTCTTAATGATTTTTGTGTATACTGTAACAATTATTAATTTATTTGAGAGAATATTTATTTCTGTATTTATGGCTGTGCTAGGCCTTCATTGCTGTTCTCGGGCTTTCTATAGTTGTAATGAGTTGGGACTACTCTCTAGTTGCAGTGGCTTATGTTGTTGCACAGCGTGGACTCTAGGGCTCTCGGCTTCAGTAGCTGCTACTTGAGGGCTCTAGAGCGTGGGCTCAGTAGTTGTGGCACGTGGGGCTTAGTTGGCCCTGCAGCATGTGGAATCTTCCTGGACTAAGGATTGAACCCCTGTGTCCCCTGCATTAGCAGGCAGATTCCTAACCACTGGACCATCAGTAACAATTATTTTAAAATGTGCTAAACCTCTGAAGTGTTACCTCTCATAAATGGCGTTTCTTTTAAGTACTGTAATGGCTTTAACATGTTCTTGTTGTTCAGTCGCTCAGTCATGTCCAACTCTTCACGGCCCCATGGACTGCAGCACGCCAGGCTTCCCTGCCCTTCACCATCTCCCAGAGCTTGCTCAGACTCATGTCCATTGAGTCGGTGATGCCATCCAGCCATCTCGTCCATCCAGCCATCTCATCCTCTGTCGGCCCCTTCTCCTCCTGCCTTCAGTCTTTCCCAGAATCAGGGTCTTTTCTAAGGCTTTAACATGGCCTCTTGTTTAAGGATGATGTGCTTGTTTATTGGGGAGCTTTCTGGTTCTAGAACTCAGTTGTGCATTACTGTATACTCTAGCCACATGTGGCTGTTTGTGCACCAGTACTGATCCACGCTGTAACACGATGAACCTAAAAAAAATGCTTAGTGGCAGAAGATGGTAGGAAAGACCACATATTATATGATTCTCTTTATGTAAAATGTCCAGAATAGGTAATTACAGAGGCAGGAAGTAGATTAGATTAATGGTTACCTTGGGCTGAGGATGGAAGATAATGGGGTGTGCTGCTAATAGGTATGCGTTTTTTTTTTTTCTTGAACAATGCAAATGTACCAAAGTTACATTATGGTGATGATTGTATAATTGTATAAATATACTAAAACCTATTAATCGTATACTTTTAAATAGGTCGGTTTTATGGTATGAAATTATATCTCAGTGGAACTATTTTTAAAAAATACAAAATTTTGAAGATACAGCAAAACAAAGTTACTAGTTTTTTTTTTTTTTTTTTAAGTTACTAGTTTTTATGTTGACTGCATGTTGAAATGACATTTTGAGTGTATTACATTAAATAAGATACATTATTAAATTTCACCTGTTCTTACTTTTTAAGGTGTGGCTACTTTAAATTACATTTTTGTCTTCTATTAAATTTCTGTTGGACAGCACAGTTTTAGAAATTAACTCTATCAAGATGGAATGTCATGGAGTAATTTGTGCATTCATATTTAGTGCTTTTCATTTTTTTTTTTTAGAGAGAATAGCACCCATTATTTTTAAGTCCCAAGACTTAAAATATAGTCTTTGCTGAGTCTGTCTTTTTCAAATTTAGGATTGATCAGCCTAAAATATTAAAATGCATGTTGATTTCCAAAGTGGCCAAGGGAATGTCTCAGTTGTTGAAAACCTTTAATGTGTAAGTCTCCAATAAATTAACCTTCTAAGAAGAAAATTATGTCATCTTAACTGAGTGATATTTTCTAATTAAAAAAAAAAACACAACAGCACCTCAACCCCTTAATCTGAAGGTAATTTTTAAATGATGGCTAATACTCTTGATAAAGGTTTAAAGTGTATTTAAAATACATGGAATTCTGGTGTTAAAATTAGAATAAGACACACATTTAATAGATACTTGTCTTGTTTCTAGATGCGATTTATGTAACCAAAACTGGGGAGTTCTGTGACTCTCTGAGTGTTGTTTTTGATCCTGGGGAGGGGCACACTCCTCTCCTGAATGTGCTGTGTCATGGCAGTTGGATCCATTTGGAGTGCCGCTTTTGTTTGTTTCCATTGGAAGAAATCGCAGAGGAGTTGTTTAAGAGGAAGGACTTGAGGCTGGGGTTTTTTAGTGAGTAATGTGAAGTCATTTATAAATAAACACATGCATCAAACAGTGGGTGGCTTTAGGCTTCCTAGTGGGGAGTTAGGTGCCCTGGTAACCTCTTGAGTATGGAGCTACCTTAATAAAAAGTTTAGAAGTGGAAAATAGCAAGCCTCTTTTTAAAAATCTGGATAGGAAAGAGTTGCAATTAGCTCCAAAGTTAAATTGGAGAAAGGCAAAACCCAAAGTTCAAGTTTACTTGTGGGTTTGGTAAAGACTACAGCATTTGTACATAACCATTTGGGAATTTAAAAACAACAACAGCAAAATGGTTTCGCTTGATCCATATGCTTTCTTGGTTTATGCCTTTTAAACCAGTTAGTTGTTCATACAAGAAATAGATCTAGTTTTACACTGTGTGTAGTTGAGGAAGTAAATCCCACTGTAATAATTAGCAGTTTAGATTTCTCCTCAGTTTGTCCCTTGAATGATACATCCATCCCATGGATGTTCTGAGGGCTTTGCTGCCTCACAGAACGATATCTTGTTCCTTAGGCACATGTGTTCTATCTGCCTGTCACTTCTAGGATGCCTTCATGTTTGGTGCTCTTTGCTTTGAGTTACCTGTGTATCAGGTTTTGTGAGTTTTAAGGTTTTGTGAGTCTTACATTGCCAAAAATGTAATGACACTGCAGGCTGAGGCTTTTTGGAATTTAAGCTAAAGGTACTTTTGACCCTAGAGGAAAGGCTACAGTGGGAATATATACGTAAGTAATTTTCCCACTTGATCTGCTACAAATTTTTTTTCCGCTATGAATCTGTCCAGGCAGAATCTGATCACATACCTGCCCCACCCCCAAATCTGTTTAAAAAAAAAATAATAAGCTGCACTTTGTGACTAGTTTTCTGCTACCCCATCATCTTAAAATTAACTTGGAAGTTTTTTAGAGCCCCATGAAGCCCATCAGCAAATATGCCACGCAGTTCTTAGTAATAGATTTATAAGAGCTTAGCCACTTTCCAATTTTTTTCCAATAGCCAATTTTTGCTATTGTTATTAGAACCCTAAGATTTGAAACCACCAACCTATAGTTTCTTAAAAATATTTATTCAGTATTTATTTATTTGGCTGTATTGGGTCTCAGTTGTGGCATGAGGGATCCTTTTGTTGTTGTGGCACATGTACTCTCTAGTTGTGGTGTGAGGGCTTAGTTGCTCATGGACTCTCTTGTGGTGCGAGGGCATGTGGGATCTTAGTTCCCCAACCAGAGATTGAACCTGTGTCTTCTGGATTGCAAAATGGATTCTTAATCACTAGACCACCAGGTCCTCCAAATATGTTTTTAATGCCTAAACTTGTAAGCCTTCAATTTTTAAAAAATTGTGGTAAAATATATATAGCATAAAATTACCATTTTTAACTGTTTTCAAGTGTACAGTTCAGAGGCATTGAGTATATTTACTTTGTTGTACAACTACCACCACCAGTCATCTCCAGAACTTTTTCATCTTCCCAAACTGGAACTCTGTAACCATTAGACAATAATGGTTTCTCTTCCCTAGTCCCATTCTTCTCTCCCCTAGTCCCTGGTAACCACCATTCTAGTTTTTGTCTCTATGAGTCTGACTGTTCTAGGTAACTCATAAAAATGGAATAATACGGTATTTGTCCTTTTATGTCTGGCTTATTTCACTTAGTACAATGTTTTAGAGATTCATCTATGTTGTAGCAAATGTCAGAATTGTCTTCCTTTTTAAGACTGAATAATATTCCTGTAGGCTTTTGGGGAAGAAAGCTTTACTTATCTAGCTGTTGTTCTATAGATTAACTATTTCCATATTCCTTGTATTTAATTCTACTAAAAAATAGTATCAGTAACAAGCTTAAAACATTAACTTGCAGCTGTAATTGCACCCAGAAGAGTTACTTGTACTTAATTTTTTTGTTACCAAGCTACGCATATGCTACACATAGCATATTTAAGCTCAATTTTAAATAGTATTTTCCACCAAAATAAGGTGCTTTTTAAAAAATTGTCCTTAATAACTTTGTTTTTTCCTTCATTTATGTAAACTATTGGAGTTTAGAATAGGGAGATAAATAAAATCAATTATTTTAATACTGCAGTTGAATTTACCACTACTTTAGTGACCATGAACTCTACACCTGTTTAATCTTACCTACATATAAGGCAGAGAAAGTACCTAAGGTTTAAGCATGCTTGATATTTACAAATGCTCATAGGTAAAGGCTAGGTGGAAACTAAAACCCAGAAAAGTTAATTTTTGAAGTGTAGATTTTCTATTATACTTAGAAATCCTTAGAAAATAAATTATTTATTTTTTATATTAGTAGAAACTAATTGCAGTGTAAAGAAAAATTATTGCTGGTGGATTATGGCTCTCTTTCTGCTTCTAGCTGTGTCTGTTGAGGTAAAGGTTACACATAGGCATATGCACGTGCGTGTGCACACACACACACACACACACACCCATGGAGTATTACTCAGCCGGCAAGCAACACAGTCAGACCTCGAGATTACTATACTAAGTGAAGTAAGTCAGAAAGAGAAAGACAGTATCTTTTATCACTTATGTGTAGAATCTAAAAAGATGATATAAGTGAATTTATTTATAAAACAGAAATAGACTCAAAGACATAGAAAACAAACATATAGCTACCAAACGGGGGAGGGATAAATAAAGAGTTTGGGATTAACAAATAAATACTACTGTATATAAAATAGATAAACGGTAAGGACCTACTGTATAGCACAGGGAACTATATTCAATATCTTGTAATAACCTACAGGGGAAAAGAATCTGAAAAAGAGAATATAAATAACTGAATTATTTTGCTGTCCACCTAAAACTAACAAACATTGTAAATCAATTATACTTCAATTAGGAAAAAACAGATAAATGTTGAAAGAAAAGGAGACAAAACTTCTATTGTCGGTTTCACTATTTAAGTTAATCATCATATTTTTAAAATCAGATCTTTTCCCATTAGAAGTCTTTGTGGTTTCTAATGATAGAAGAAATATGTGGACCAAAACAAAATTGACATTAAAATATTGGTTCCATAATTTTAAAATGCATTTTCACTCATTAATATATTAACACGGTCTTTCTCAATAAGTATCCTAAATACCAAGAATTTAACTTTTCATTGACTTTTGGTCTAAAGAGTTTAATTTATAATTTATATAGTCAAGACCTAAAATGCTTTCCCTATTTCTTTCCAGATAGTTGTGGGAATCACCAGTTAGAGCTGACTCATTTCTCTGAAATTATTTCTGGGGCACCTTTGATGAGCCAGGTTGTGGGGCCTCGATTCAGCAGAGCCTTATATAAGCCAGGTTGTGAGGCCTCGATTCAGCAGAGCCTTATATAAGCCAGGTTGTGGGGCCTCGATTCAGCAGAGCCTTACTGACAAAACCCAACACGTAGCTTGTTACATTGACTGGTTTGGAATCTCTCCATTTGTTTCTAAGGAACAAAGAGAAGTACAGTTCATTTTGTATTTTACTTCTTAGGTTTTGTGTGTCTGTGTTCAGTTCATTCGCTCACTGTGTCTGACTTTTTGCCACCCCATGGACTGCAGCATGCCAGGCTTCCCTGTCCATCACCAATTCCTAGAGCTTACTCAAACTCATGTCCATTGAGTTGGTGAGGCCATCCAACCATCTCGTCCTCTGTCCCCTTCTGCTTTCAGTCTTGCCCAGCATCAGGGTCTTTTCCAATGAGTCGGCTCTTTGTATCAGGTGGTCAAAGCATTGGAGCTTCAGCTTCAGCATCAGTCCTTCCAATGAATATTCATATTCAGGACTGATTTCCTTTAGGATTAACTGATTTGATCTTGCATTCCAAGGGACTCTCAAGAGTCTTCTCCAACACCACAGTTCAAAGCATCAATTCTTCAGCGCTCAGCTTTCTTTATGGTCCAGTTCTCACATCCATACATGACTACTGGAAAAACCACCCCTTTGACTGGACGGACCTTTGTTGGCAAAGTAATGTCTCTGTTTATTTAATATGCTGTCTAGATTGGTCATAGCTTTTCTTCTAAGGAGCAAGCGTCTTTTAATTTCATGACTGCAGTCACCATCTGCAGTGATTTTGGAGCCCCCCAAAATAAAATCTCTCACTGTTTCCATTGTTTCCACATCTGTTTGCCATGAAGTGATGGGACTGGATGCCATGAACTTCATTTTTTGAATGTTGAGTTTTAAGCCAACTTTTTCACTCTCCACTTTCACCTTCATCAAGAGGCTCTTTAGTTCCTCTTTGCTTTCTGCCATAAGGAGGTGTCATCTGCATATCTGAGGTTACTGATATTTCTCCTAGCAATCTTTATTCCAGCTTGTGCTTCTTCTAACCCAGCATTTCTCATGATGTACTCTGCATATAAGTTAAATAAGCAGGGTGACAATATACACCCTTGATGTGCTCCTTTCCCAATTCTGAACCAGTCCCTTGTTCCTTGTCTGGTTCTAACTGTTGCTTCTTGACCTGCATACAGATTTCTTAGGAGGCAGGTCAGGTGGCCCAGTGTATGTATATAGATAACATGAAATTTACCATTTTAACCATATAAGTATACACTTTAGTGACATTAGTACATTACCTTGTTGTGCAGCAATCACCACTGCTCATCTCCAGAACCCTTTCATCTTTCCGTTATACAAGAACTCTTCATTCTCTTCTTCCCCAGCCCCAGGCAGTGCCATCATTCCTTCTGTCTTTATAAATTTGACTGCTTGTTACTTCATAAAAATTGAGCCATACAATATTCACCCTTTGGTAAATAGCTTATATCATTTAGCATAATATCCTCAGAGTTCATCCAAGTTTTCGCATATGCCTGAATTTTCTTCCCTTTTAAGGCTCAATAAAATTCCATTGTATATTGATACCACATTTTGTTTATACAGTTGTCTGTCTCTGTACCCTTGGGTTACTTCTACTTTTTGGCTATTAAACATGCGATGAATGTGGGTGAACAAATATCTGTTTGACCCCTGCTTTCAGTTCTTTTGGTTATATATCCAGAAGTGGAATTGCTGAATGGTTGTGGCAATTGTAATTTTTTAAGGAACTACCATACTATTTTCCACAGTGTCTATACCATTTCCTTTCCACCAGCAATGCGCAGGAGTTCTGGCTTCATTCCATCCCAGCCAACATAGTTATATTCTATTTTTTTATAATTGGCATTCTAATGAGTATGATGGAGAAGGAAATGGCAACCCACTCCAGTATTCTTGCCTAGAGAATCCTGTGGACGGAGGAGCCTGGTGGGCTGTTGTCCATAGGGTTGCACAGAGTTGGACATGACTGAAGTGACTTTTCATGCATGCATGCATTGGAGAAGGATATGTCAACCCACTCCAGTATTCTTGTCTGGAGAATCCCAGGGACAGAGGAGCCTGGTGGGCTGCTGTCTATGGGGTCGCAGAGAGTTGGACACGACTGAAGCGACTTAGCAGCAGCAGCAATGAGTATGAAATGGTATCTTGTTTTGATTTGAATTTCTCTAACAGTCATGTTTAGCATGTTTTCATGTGCACCTTGGCCATTTGTATCCTCCTTGGAGAAATGTCTGTTCAAGTTTAAAGATACTCATTTTTGCATCTGATGGGTTGTTTTTTTGCTGTTGAATTATATTGTCATTCTTAAAGGCAGTCTTTAAAATGTCTTAAAGTTATAAGGCAAAATACCCCCTTAAGTTCTTTATGCAGAATAGAAGTTTTATTCATTTCTCTGACCATGGTACTTTGGTGAGAAAAATATCTAGTTGTGATACTGAACTATCATCTTAAATCTCTAGGTTGAGGGTAAAGAAAGCTGTTGAGTTGAGGAACAATTTTAACGTGAATTGGAGTAGTTACCATTGATGTGAACCTGATAGAGTCGGAGTAGCTGTGCTGTGTTTTTCACCCATATATTTCACCATTTATTCAAAAACTATAAAACAGTGTTGTCTGCAAGTACTTTGATCCTGCTATTGACATGGCAAAGCACATATTATAAAAAGCTGTGTGTGGTTTCCCTTTCTGTCATGTTTTCCAAAATCAAATGACATCAGAACATTTTTGATCCTAGCTTCCTCTCAGTCGAATCTATAAAAGTTGACCTTTTTTTTTTTCCTGTAAGTTTTGGTGTTATTCAGAGATTTTTATGAAGTGATGAATACATAATTTTAAAATATTTATTCATTAATTTGGCTGCATCAAGTCTTAGTTGCAGCACATGAGGTCTTCGCTGGGGTGCACAAACTCTCTAGTTGTGGCTCTCAGCTCGGTAGTTGCAGCTCCTGGGCTCCAGAGTACTGCTGCTGCTGTTAAGTCACTTCAGTCGTGTCCGACTCTGTGCGACCCCAGAGACGGCAGCCCACCAGGCTCCCCCGTCCCTTGGATTCTCCAGGCAAGAACACTGGAGTGGGTTGCCGTTTCCTTCTCCAATGCAGGAAAGTGAAAAGTAAAAGTGAAGTCGCTCAGTCGTGTCCGACTCCTAGTGACCCCATGGACTGCAGCCTACCAGGCTCCTCCATCCATGGGATTTTCCAGGCAAGAGTACTGGAGTGGGGTTGCCATTTCCTTCTCCAAGAGTACTAGGGCTTCAATATTTGTGGCAGGCACTCAGGCTCTCTAGTTGTGGCATGTCGGTTTTGGAGTGCATGGATACATGCACTCCTATGAACACAACTACAACTCAGTAGTTGTGGCACAGCGGCTTTAGTTGCTTTGTGGCACATGGGATTTTCCCGGACCTGGGATTGAACCCGCATCTCCTGCATTGCAAGGCAGATTCTTAAGCACCAGACCACCAGAGAAGTCCCTGAAGTGATATATTAATAATAAGGAAGAGTAGTGACTTTAAGGACCCCACATTTGAATTGCAGCTTAAAATTAGCACATTGGATTTGCAAACGAAAGGAAAGCAGTCAAGGAAATAATGTAGGCTAGATTTTCTCAACCTTGGTACTATTCATATTTGAGGCCAGATAATTCTTTGTTGTGGGGACTGTCTTATGCATTGTAGGATATTAGTAGTATCCCTGGCCTCTGCTCACTAAGTGGCAGTAAGCTTAATCCCTACCCACAATTGTGACAACCAAAAATGTCCCTTGGGGGACAAAATTGTCCCAGCTGAGAGCCGCTGATGTAGGTCTTCACAGTTACAAGATTTTTGAATGAAATAGAATAATGCATCCAAAGACTCTGGACTTTGTTAGATATTTAAAGCATTGTATTGTGTGTTATAGTTGTGATTTTTCTTTCATCACATTCCCTGGTGGCTCAGACGATAAAGCATCTGTCTACAATGCAGAAGACCTGGGTTCGATCCCTGGGTGGGGAAGATCTCCTGGAGAAGGAAATGGCAACCCACTCCAGTATTCTTGTCTGGAAAATCCCATGGACAGAGGAGCCCGGTAGGCTACAGTCCATGGGGTCGCAAAGAGTTGGACACAACCAAGTGACTTCATGTTCACTTACACTTTTCTTTCATCCCAGAAAATGTCTGTTTAAAAAATCTTCTACAAAGTTGTAGATGACGGGATCCATGAAGTGTTTTTGTTTTTACAGTTACCAGTGATTTTTCAGTCAGGTTAATAATATGTGTCGAAGTCCTAGAATCTTGGCTTAGAACAGCCATTGTTTTTCTTGAATAACTAATGAAACATTAAAGAAGAAAGACATACTTTGCAGTTTCCAACAAAGTCATATTTTATCAGAAATTTTCATTTCAGTCTTAGATACTGAATGTAGGTAATTACCTTCATTTTATTGAGCTTGGTGTACTTTCTTAGGCATCAATTTCAGTTGCTTGCATAATTCAAGTCAATAATTTCTTGGAGGCACACATCCATTATACATTGGGCACCATGGCTAGACTCTGTTTACAAAGATGAATCCAGTCTTAGACTTTTAAGAGTCCAGTAAATGAGTGGTTATAATACTGAGTGAAGAGGTTTGAGACAGACATTGTAGTAAAAGAGGTTTAGAAATACACAACTAAGAAACTAACGAATGCTTATGGGGTGGGGTGAGGTTGTCAAGAACAGCTGCAGAGCAGGAGGTTAACTTTGGATCTCACTAATCCTTGAAGGCCAATCAGGGAAGTACAGAAAGGTGTCCTCAGAAGGAGCAGGTATGCACAAGAGCGCTCATACTGCTGTGTGCAGGCAGAGCGCTAAGCAGTCATCACTAACTCATTAAATCCTCACCACAGCCTCTCATACGTGGTAGGCATTATGACCATTTACATGCAATAAAATGAAAGATTAGAGAGGAAGTAATTTAACTAAGGACTTACATCTGATAAGAAAAAAGGGAGGTACCCATGATTAGAACCTGGTATACTCTTTTGTTTTTTGTTTTGGCTGCACTGTGAGGCGTGTGGGATCTTATTTCCCCACCAGGGACAGAACCTGTGGAAGCGCAGGGTCCTAACCACTGGATCATCAGCGAAGTCCCTAAACTGGTGTACTGTTACGTGGGTAGATCATTGTTGTTATTTAATCACATAGTTAGATGTATCTGACTCTTTTGTGACCCTATGGGCTGTAGCCCACCAAGCTCCTCTGTCCATGGGATAGATCATTAGTGGGTGGGATACAGTGTGACAAGAGAGTGAGAATGAGCAACTAGGCAGTTAGTTTGGGGCCAAGTTGTAAAGGGTCCCCTCTCCCATGTTGAACAATATGGAGATGTCAGAGCTGGAAGATTTGGAGGGAGGTGGAGAGTCAGAATCCTAGAGTTAGCAGGACCTTTGAAGGGCTCATAACCCACTAGGGAAATTAAAGTTTAGAGAGGCAAAATGACGTACCTTGCCAGACTGAACAGTTGAGTATTTCCTTCCTGATTTTCTTATAAAACCAAAAAACCACAGACTTAATTCGGCAATTCAGGTTGTATCAGAAGTGGTGGAGTGTAAAATGGAATTAGGATCACATCAGACCATCTACTGAGCTAGTGGGGTTTTTGTTTTTAGTCTTGTTTAAACTTTCTGGTGGGCTCAGGACCCTTTTATTTTTTTTAAATTACTGAGCTTTTGTTTATTTTGTACTGTCTCTTGACATTTTGCCATATTAGAAATTTAAACTTTAATTTGAAATTTTATTGATTTCATTTGTCATAACTTTTTTCTTTCCTTTTAAATTTTAATAGTTTATTTGAGCAAAAATCTAACTGAATTGGGCACTGCCAAACTGGAAGTGGTTAGGAGTGCTCCATCAACAGGAGCTGGAGTGAAAGATTTTTATGGAGAAAAGCAAAGCAGAAAAATTATTTGATCAGTTATAGTTTTAGTATTTGCCTTATTTGGAAAAGCCTGACTGGCTGTTGGTTCTTGGTTATCCTTAGGTTTGATTTCCTAATCTTGAGGCGTTTGCAGGCTTAGGTTTGGTTTACTTATGTAAGGCTGTAAATTATTAGAGCCACCTCAGTCTAATGGTCTCCTTGCTTAATTAACACCCTCCCCCACTTTTGGCCCTCTTCTCATATAGGAGAGTTTAACCAAAAATTTGGTGTAAGCACCACTCTTGGTCACCATCAGGTTGTTGTTTTTGTCTGGGTGTGAAACTCATAGGTTATGAGTCTGGTCTGTGAAAGAATTGTTTTTGCTGTTCATCTTATTTGTATTGCTGATGACTACAAACATGAATTTAAGACCCTTGAGAGATTACAGCCCACCAGGGAGAGTATAATGATGACTGTCAGTTGGATAATACCAAGAGACTAGAATGCTCCTTAAGGCTCCCTGGGAACCAGCCAAGTTGGTATCTAATAAAGCAAAGAATGTACCCAAAGGGGCATTAACCTGTCTTAAGTCAAGTGGCTTCTTTGTTAATTTCCTGTGTTTCCTCCAGGATCAGAGGGATTGATCCAGGTATAGCAGGAGGTATTTGCTGTGGCATAAACTTATGGCTTGTTTTGCCAGTAATTGAAAGCAATTCTGTTATCCAAACCACCTTAGCAAGAAATTCTAGGGACTTTTGTTGTGCGACTATGGCCTTAGTGATAGATTTAGTGGCAACTGCCAGAGTTAAGGACATTGTGTTCCTGTGCTTTAAGGACCATTGTCTCCCTGTGCATAAAAAGCTAGTGGCGCAAAGACAAACCGAATAGTTTCATATTGGAGACAAAGATCTTCATCCATGATCTTGGGAGAGCCATCTACCTCAACTTCTCTGCTTCTGGGGAGGAAGCTCCATAGTCAGTTTTAATTTTAGCTCTCTAGCTGGGTGACATAACTATCTTTTAAAACAAAAAAGAGTGAGATGAGTGGCATCTCAGCAGATAGCTAGATTCTTATAACACTTCTGTATTCAAATTGTGATTATAAAGTTTTTATATGGAAAAGTGTGAACTATATGAAGAAAATGTGGCCTCACACAGACACATAATTGAAATAGGGAGGACCTCAGACACCCTCAAAAGGGCCTTGGAGATCCCCACAGGTCCTCACACCACATTTAGAGAACTGCTGCACTAAAAAGATAAGATTGTCTTGAAAATTTGGACTTGTGAAAAACTGAACCTAAAGGGATTATTAGCTGGTATGATGATATGTTCTGTTTAAGAAATTAGATCATTTTACCCTTTCACTTTATGGAAGCCCCAGAGACAGCAGGTACATTTTGAATTGCCCAGGCCTGATGGAAAATCTGCACTTGGCATCTTTTATCTTAAGCTTATATATTGACTGTATATAGAGAAAAAATTGTTAGTTGCGTGATAGAAGAGAAGAGAGATTGTTGGAAAGTTGTCGCTTGAGATTATGTCTGCTTTTAACAAATCAGCCTTCTTAACTGTTCTAACTGCCGAGTTTTTTAGTCACTTTCCTGGTTCCTTTAAAAAAAAATCCACTTAGGCCATACTTTTGTTTCTCAATTTGGTGAAATGCTTTTAATATTCCAGCTTAAAAAAAAACAGCATAGATGCGTATTTATCATAATCGAATGTTTACAAATACGTGTGTGTGTGTGTGACTGGATGTTTGTTACTCTTGTGTGTGAACAAATTTATCCCCGAGTCATCTTATAAATGGGCTTCCCAGGTGCCTCAATGGTAGAAGAATCTGCTTGCACTATAGGTGATGCAGGAGACTAGGGTTTGATACCTGGGTCAGAAAGATCCTCTGTAGGAGGACATGACAATCCACTCCAGTATTCTTGCTTGGAAAATTCCATGGACAGAGAAGCCTGGAAGACTACGGTTCATGGGATCGCAAAGAGTTGAACACACTGAGTGACTGAGCACATCTTATAAATAGACATATGCAGTATCTTGACATTTTCAGTGTTAAGAGTCAAATGCTCACTGTAGTTCTGTGTTTAAAATGGCTGTGAAAACAGTAACGGTTACTTATTTGACAACATAATTTGGTTTAAGAGAATCCTGGCATCCCATATTCTGTTTGCTTATCAAGAATTACTGTGTAACCAATCACTTGTATTTCTCCACTATGGAAAATTTCGATCAGATCCACTTCTTAGTTTTCTGAATAATTTTTCTTTCCGGGGAGGAGGGAGGGCTGTGTCACGTGACCTCCAAGACCTTAGTTCCTCGACCAAGGATAAACCCTGGGCCCACAGCAGTGAAAGTGCAGAATCCTAACCACTGGATCAGAAGGGAATTCCCCTTAGTAATCGTAATTTAAAAATCTTAAGCACATAACAAGAAATAATTCAGCCTTAATTGTCTTATGTGCTTAGGAAAAGTGTAACTAGATTTCTTTTAAATTGTAATTCTTTCAGGTTCTTTACCATTTAGAATTTTTAAGTGGTGTTGAAAATATAGTACTGATCCGGTCAGGTAAATTTTTATTTGTAGTTTTTTTATCAAAGTGAAGTTGACTTACAATGTTGTGTTAGTTTCAGGTGTACAGCAATGTGATTCAGTTAAACATCAGTCAGTTCAGTAGCTCATTCGTGTCTGACTCTTTGTGACCCCATGGACTGCAGCATGTCTAGGTTTGTCATAGCTTTTCTTCCAAGGAGCAAGCATCTTTTAATTTCATGGCTGTAGTCACCATCTGCAGTGATTTTGGAACCCAAGAAAATAAAATCTCTGTTACCTTTTTTTTGTTTTTCAGATTCTTTCTCCTTAGGTATGCTCAGTTGCTCAGTCATGTCTGACTCGTTGTGATCCCATGGACTGGGGCCCACCAGTCTCCTCTGTGGGATTTCCCAGGCAGAAATACTGGAGTGAGTTTCTATTTCCTTCTCCAGGAGATCTTCCTTATTCAGGGATTGAACCTATGTCTCTTGTGTTTTCTGCATTACAAAGGGATATTTTACCCACAGAGCCATCATTGGAAGGCTTATAGGGTTATTACAAAATACTGGGGATAGTTCCCTGTGTTATATAGCAGTTGGTTATCGACTTTATATATAGTAGTGTGTATATATATTAATCCCAAACTCTTAATTTACCCTCCCTCCCACATTCTTTTTTATGGCTGAGTAACATCCCATTGTATACATACACCATATCTTATCCATTCATCTGTTGATGGACACTTAAGTTGCTTCCATATCTTGGCTTTTATAAATAATGCTTCAGTGAACATTAAGGTGCAGCATGAATCTTTTCAAATTATGGGGTTTTAAAAAATATTTATTTAGTTGGCTACATTGGGTCTTAGTTGTACACCAGAGCTTCACTGTGGCACATGGGCTTCTCTCATTGTGGCCTGTGGGCTTCTCTCTAGAAGAAGTCTAGCTGATACCCAGACTCTAGAGCACATGGGCTCTCTGGTTGTGGCAAGTGGGATCTTAGTTCCCCGACCAAGGATCGAACCCACATCCGCTGCATTGGAAGGTGGATTCCGAACCCTGGGATCACCAGGGAAGTCCCCAGGTGTGTTTTTTCCTAGATATATTCCCAGGAGAGGGATTGCAGAATCATATGGTAGCTCTGTTTTTTTAGCTTTTTATGGAACCTCCCAGTGTTCTCTGTAGTGGCTGCACCAATTTAAATACATTTCCAACAGTGTAGGAGGGTTCCTTTTTCTCCACACCCTCTCCAGCATTTATTATTTGTAGACTTTTTGATGAAATATTCTGATCAGTGTGAAGTGATACCTCATTGTAGTTTTGATTTGCATTTCTCTAATAATTAGCGATGTTGGACATCTTTTTGTGTTTCTCTTGTGGCCCAGTAAATTTAAAGCCCACTTTCTTAAAGCTATTAGTTGATGCATCTTCATTACCAATACTTTAGACAATTTAGATTGGAAAGCTTCCTATTAACTATTCTTGGCTCTTAAGAAACAACTGAAATAACTATACAGGCTTCCCTGTATAGTGTGGCTCAGCAGTACAGAATCCCCCTGAATGCAGGAGATGCAGGTTTGATCCCTGGGTCAGGAAGATCCCCTGGAGGAGTAAATGGCAACCCACTCCAGTATTCTTGCCTGGGAAATCCCATGGACTGAGGAGCCAGGTGGTCTACAGTCCAAGAGTCAGATACAACTGAGCAACTGAGCACAAAATACTATGCATTGTAAATTTTGATGAACTCTTGTGATTTTTCAGTTTTAACAAGATTCTGAAAATAAGAATTTTTAAAAGTTAAAATTGACACAAAAATTCTGAGCATTTGGTTTTTATTTCAGTTTATAGGGCTGAAAAGTATTTGGGAACCTGCTTTGATTCAAGATCTTGAAATCCACACTACATTTAACAGATTACACTGGAAATATACATTGCAGTTTTGGGTTAGCATAATAAAATCCAAACTCAAAAGTTATATTATCATTTCATAATTTATTTAAAAACCTTTCCTTCTTTTTAGTTATAACTCCAAATTGATCAGCAGATATTTCTGCCAGTTAAATTTTATATCTTGTTTCAGAATTGGTGTGATAGCAGGAAATTAAACAAAAATGTGATGACATTTCTATCATTGTTTTATGCCTTCAGATCATAATCATTGATTCCTCTGCATTTTTATAACATAAACTTAAACAGAACTCTGTTGGGACATTATTTTGGTACCCCAAAATTCTGCTTCTGGCCATATTTGTTTACATCTTTCCCTACTATTGCTAAGGAATTTTGGTGTATATAATGGTAGTATTGATAGTAAAGTGTTTTCCTTAATGGTGATTTTATGGTTCCTTGAAATTAAATTGATAAGTCATATACATATTTTATATTGTAGTCATCTGGTGGCCTTATGAATAATCTTGTATTGCTTGGAGTATGTAATACATGTAACAACCATTTTTTTTCCTTCTGTGCTAAAAACAGATTAATTTTGTTAACCCTTGATTTGAATGGGGCTTCCCAGGTAGCAGTAGTAGTAACGAATTCACCTGCCAGTGCAGGAGATGCAAGAGACTTGGGTTCAATCCTGGTCAGGAAGATTCCCTTGGAGAAGGGGATGGCAACCCACTCCAATAATCTTGCCTGGAAAATTTCATGGACAGAGGGGCCTGGCGGGCTACAGTCCATGGAGTTGCAAATAGTCGGATACAACTGAGCACGCATGGGTTAATTTGAATGAGAACAGTGTCCTATTTCGGAGAAGGCAATGGCACCCCACTCCAGTACTCTTGCCCTAAAATCCCATGGATGGAGGAGCCTGGTAGGCTGCAATCCATGGGGTCGCTAAGAGTCAGACACGACTGAGCGACTTCACTTTCACTTTTCACTTTCATGCACTGGAGAAGGAAATGGCAACCCACTCCAGTGTTCTTGCCTGGAGAATCCCAGGGATGGGGGAGCCTGGTGGGCTGCCGTCTATAGGGTTGCACAGAGTCGGACATGACTGAAGCGACTTAGCAGCAGCAGCAGTGTCCTATTTGGGCTTCCTAGTAGCTCAGCTGGTAAAGAATCCACCTGCAATGCAGGATACTCTGTTTCAGTTCCTGGGTTGGGAAGATCCCTTGGAGGAGGGACAGGCTACCCACTCCAGTCTTCTTGGGCTTCCCTGATGGCTCAGATGGTGAAGAATCTGCCTGCAATGCGGGAGACTCCCATTTGATTCCTGGGTCAGGAAGATCCCCTGGAGGAGGGCATGGCAACCCACTCGAATATTCTTGCCTGGAGAATCCTCATGGACAAAGGACCCTGGTGGGCTACAGTCCATGGGGTGTCAAAGAGTCAGACACGACTGAGTAAGCTCAGCACAGCACAGTGTCCTGTTCAGTTTGTTGACATTGTTGAGCTGCTCAGTTGTGTCCAACTCTTTGTGACCCCCTAGACTGCAGCATGCCAGGCTTCCCTGTCCTTCACTGTCTCCTTGAGTTTGCTCAAACTCGTGTCCATTGAGTTGATGATGTCATCCAACCATTTCATCTTATTCACTTGGTAATTGTAACACTACTTTTACTTTATAACTTAGAAAAAAATTATTTTTATTGATGGGAAAACTGAAGCCCAGTCATTTCTAGGAGGCCTGGTAGTGATGACTTGTGATTCTGTCTTGAGGCTTTTATCCATAGTAGTTTGTATTTTGTAACTCACATATCTCCTTTTGGCTGTTACTGGCATAGGTTTATTTCTTTATGTTTTAAACTGTAGAAAACTCTGATAACTTCATAAAATTTTTAATATTTTGCCTTATTATGTGAGAACTAAATAAAAATGCTGTGTAAGTTGTATTTTCTTAGTATATTCCACCCCCGGCCCCAACCTGAGGTATTAGAAAAGCAGTAGCAAGTTGGTCTCAGTTCTTGGAGTTGAACTTACTCATCTGACTGGTTTAGAGTTTGTTGTGGATGTGAGAGCTCTAGTCTAAGTGCAAATGACAAAAACTATTGAATTTTTCTTTTAGGGAGTGTGCCTAAGGTGGATTTACCACCTGTGCCCCACCCCCAACCCCCATCCTGAGTTGTTTGCTTAAAGGATTAAGTCTTCCACTATAAGGAGCTGAGAGTATGAAGCAAAATTTCAGAACCCTGTAAATAACAGAACCTGTATATAGCTTTTTATTTTTAGTGTATTTGGAAATGCTATAAAAGAACTTAAAGCCATAGCAGTCTTGCTCATGGAGTACTGAAATGATAATTTACTATTTCTCACATGGTTCTTGGGCATTATAAACATGTTATAATGTCTGTCTCTTATTCTGACCATGTTACCGTGTTGGTTATGTTTTCTTCTTGTCTTTCTTTTTTCCCAGAATTTATTTTTAGTTGGAGGGTAATTGCTTTACAGTTTGTGTTGGTTTCTACCATACATCAACATGCATCAGCCATAGGTACATGCACATCCCCTCCCTCCTGAGCGTCCCCCACCCCATCCCACCCCTCTAGGTTGTCACAGAGGAGCAGATGTGCGCTCCCTGTGTCATAAAGCACATTTCCACCGGCTATCTGATTTTACAGATGGCAGTGTATATGTTTCAGTGCTACTCGTTCAATTTGTCCCACCCTCTCCTTGTCCCTGTGTCTACAAGTCCATTCCCCATGTCTCAATTACTGCCCTGCAGATATGTTTATCAGTACTATCTTTCTAGATTACGTATATATGCGTTAATATATGATATTTGTTTTTCACTTTCTGACTGACTTCACTCTGTATAATAGGCTGTAGGTTCATCCACCTTATTAGAACTGAGTCAGAGGAGTTCCTTTTAATGGCTGAGTAATATTCCGTTGTGTACATGTACCACAATTTCTTTATCCGTTCATCTGTTGATGGACATCTATGTTGCTTCCATGTCCTAGCTATTGTATATAGTGCTATGATGACTATTGGGGTACATGTGTCTTTTTCAATTATCATTTTCTCCGGGTATATATCCAGTAGAGGAGTATTTGGATCATATGGTAGTTTTATTCCTAGTTTTTAAAGTAATCTCCATACTGTTCTCCATAGTGGCTATATCAATTTGCATTCCCACCAACAGTGCAGTAGGGTTCGCTTTTCTCCACACCCTCTCCAGCATTTATTGTTTGTAGATTTTTTGATGGTGGCCTCTGACCAGTAGAGTGATACCTCATTGTAGTTTTGGTTTGCATTTCTCTAATAATGAGAAATATTGAGCATCTTTTCATGTGCCTGTTTTTTGTTGGGGTTGTTTGTTTTTCTGGTATTGGGCTAGATGAGCTGTTTGTATATTCTGGAGGTTAATCCTTTGTCAGTTGTTTCATTTGCAATTATTTTCGCCCTTTCTGAGGTGAAATGTCTTTTCATTTTGTTTATTGTTTCATTTGCTGTGTGAAAGCTTTTGAGTCTAATCAGGTCCATTTGTTTATTTTTGTTTTTATTTCCTTTACTCTAGGAGGTGGGTCAAAGGGGATATTGCTGTGATGTATGCCAAAGAGTATATTGCCTATGTTTTCCTCTAAGAGTTTTATACTTTCTGGCCATACATTTAAGTCCTTAATCCATTTTGAGTTTATTTTTATGTATGGTGCTCAGAAATGTTCTAGTTTCATTCTTTTGCATGTAGCTATCCAGTTTTCCCAGTACCACTTATTGAAGAAGCGATCTTTTCTCCATTGTATATTCATGCCTCCTTTGTCAAAGATAAGGTGGCCATAGGTGCGTGGATTTATCTCTGGGCTTTCTGTCTTGTTCCACTGGTCTATATTTCTGTTTTTGTGCCAGCACCATACTGTCTTGATGACTGTAGCTTTGTAGTATAGTTTGAAGTCAGGAAGGTTGATTCCTCCAGCTCCATTTTTCTTTCTCAAGATTGCTTTGACAAAACACAAATTGTCTTTTGTGTTTCCATACAAACTGAAATTTTTTGTTCTGTGAAAAATATCCACTAGTATTTTGATAGGGATTGAATTGGATCTGTAGATTGCTTTGGGTAGTATAGTCATTTTCACAGTATTGATTCTTTCAGTCCAAGAACATGGTATGTCTCTCCATCCATTTGTGTAATCTTTGATTTCTTTCATGAGTTTTATAGTTTTTTCCATACAGGTCTTTTGTCTCTTTAGGTAGGTTTATTCATAGATATTTTATTCTTTTTGTTGCAATGAAGATCTCCTTTTCTTTCAACTGTGATTGTCTTACACTTCAAGGTTTGCATTAAACTGAAGAGAAAAATTAAATTTCATTGACTCACATTTCCCACATTATTCACAGAGAAAAGAGCCTAACTGACAAGACTCTAGTGATTTGTATAATGTTTCTTTATTAATCCTTCAAAAATTTAAACCTGGGAAATTACTTTGAATGTCTGTTTTTTCCTAAAAGTTAATATCTATGAGGTGGTGGTAATAGTAGTAGTAACAATAATAGTAACAGCGTTGCCACTTCATTTATTTCTTGCCAGTCATATTCTGAACTCTAAACCTGTGTGTTTTTTTTGTTTCTTAACCTTGTGAGACAGGTACTATTATTATTATTCCCATTTTTACAGATGTAGAAACTAAGGCTTAGCAAGAGGTTAAGTGACTTGTCCAAGGATACATGCTGTATGTCTGAGTTAGGATTTAAATAGACATCTCTGAATCCAAAACTCATATATCCACTATTTTATTAACATTACCCTTAAGTCATATGTGTTTACTAGTCTTGTTTTATTTGGAAAAAATTGTTCAGATTTTGCACAGAACAAAGCATTTGTCTTTCGGTGGCCTGTGGTGGTAAAAGATTGTTACTTTTACTTCCACATTCTTAGGCCAGTGAGTGCTGTCTTCTGCCATCTCTGAAGTAAGAGTATGAAATAGATGTGGAGAAAGTAGGGTATCCAGAAAACCCAGACCTGAAATTTAGACCTTTTGATGATTGCCACTTGTTGACTGTAAGAAGTCTTATATGTGATTCTCTGTTGGTTTTTTCACTTGTTTGTTTTTTCCTTTGCCATCTGTAGCACTGATTCCAGCAGTAGTTCAAGTGATGACTCTCCAGCCCGATCGGTTCAATCTGCAGCAGTCCCAGCACCCACTTCCCAGTTGCTTTCGTCTCTGGACAAAGATGAGCCCCGTAAAAGTTTTGGGATCAAGGTTCAGAATCTTCCAGTGCGCTCTACAGGTAAAATTTTGTATTACTGTACTTTCCTCTCTGCTATTTTTGGGGAATGAGAGAGCAACTTATGTTTTCTACATTATATAGATTTTGTTTAAATCTCTCTCTCTCTTATTCTGACTGTGTTGGTAGTATTTTCTATTTGTCTTTCAGCTTTGACTCCTTTTTCTTTTTGTGGTTCATTGATATTTAATGTCATGTAATAAAAAGCAAGTGATTATAATTTATATAATTTCTAGGTTGTTACATATATAAGATTGCATGTTACTTGTACCTAATTATATATACATATATACACATTATTCATATTATATGCATTTACACACATGAAGATTGTATGGTGTGTGTTATATAAAGAAAGCATGGTTCATTTTGAATAAAAACGCTTTCTGGATTAAATATTTTTATATTAGGAAAAATTTGGTAGAATGAAATTATAGAAACACTATTTTGAGTTAGATTTACAGTGGTCTGGAGTCCTATGAAGTAACTTGGGCATAATAAAATTATGCTAGGAAACCCATTTCAATATGTTAACATTTTAAATGAAGAAAGTCATGAATAATGACTGTATGTAGTTAAAAGCTCTATTGTAATTTTTATTCCGATTTTTTTTGACATTTGGTTATAATGTATTTTTATTGCTATGTCAGGCATATATTGAGTATGTAAACAACTGTTAGTAGATGGTCAGACCAACAAAGACCTAACTAAGTATGTCTTGCTAAGTGCATTTCAGTGATTACTTATTTATTAAAATAGCCTGTGAAACCTACATACCAGGTTTATGAATAGAGACTAGTGAGATACAAATGTTGATGAACTTTTGATTTAATTACTTTGTAATTTAGAAATGGACATGGGTTAAAATTGGCTTGTCTTTCTGTACAGTTTTAATTTTTATAATGGAACTAATTAACACAAGACTTCCAGATAGTATAATTCATCTCTAAAAGGCGTTAAAGTTGTTTAGCATGTTATATGCCATTTCCCACAGTTTTATCATCAGCATGATGCATGGAAAACCAGAGATATGACTTTCTTTCTCAAGTCTTTAAAGTTTTCATACGCATATATATGTATGTTTGTGAAGTTTTTATCATGAAAATTTTAAACTCACCCACAGTAGAAGAAATATTCCCTTACACCATACCAGATTTAAAAATCATCAGTGTTTTGCCACACTTGCTTTAACTGTCTCCATCTTTCTTCTTTCCTGTTCTTGTTCCCTTTTTTTCCTAAAGTGAATCCCTGGTGTTATATCATTTCACACTATCTTAAAAGATCTGTACATAAGAGTATTTTCCTGAGTAACCATGCTATATCATTCTAGCAGGTAACCAGTAATATCTTTTAAAACCCAGTTTATTTTCAGAATTGTTCAGTAATCTCTAAAATGCATCTTTAGAGTGGTTTAATTTGAAAAAGTAATGTTTTAATGCTAATTAGGTCAAAAGTCAGGTTAAAGACTCAGTAGCTTACATTTTGAGTTGTAACTGTATTAGAAAAATGAGCAACTTGTTTTTGTTTGATGGTTTAGATACAAGCCTTAAAGATGGCCTTTTCCATGAATTTAAGAAATTTGGAAAGGTGACTTCAGTGCAGATACATGGAGCTTCAGAAGAGAGATATGGTCTGGTATTCTTTCGGCAGCAAGAGGACCAAGAAAAAGCGTTGACTGCATCAAAAGGAAAACTTTTCTTTGGCATGCAGATTGAAGTAACAGCATGGATAGGGCCGGGTAAGAGACAGAGACAGCTCTCTTAACACACTTTCAGTGTCTTCTGTTTTAAAGAGCTGTTTATTAAGTTGTTGCTCAACTTAATAAAATAGATTGTTTTGGTTCAGAAGGCGTGAAGATTGTTTTTGTAAAAGGCAGTTTAGGCCCTTGTTGAATCCCACCTCCCCCAAAGGATTGAATTGATTGAGATAAGGTGGTAGTTCCTAGGAGAATGACAACAGAATTAGAAAACAGACTACATCAATTTGAGGGACTAGTTAGACCAGTTTTGTTTCCATTATGCTCTGCACAAATTGGTCCTGTTATTCCAGTTTCCATGACCTTGAAAGATAATGACAGATGGAGTGTATGCAGCCCATGGAAAATTTCAAGGGGACGTTATATTGCTCGAACCTACCTGTAAGACTTGTCTATTCTAAAGCAGGAAGTCTTGTCAGACGTGACGTGGGTCAGTGTTCTTCCTGTTTCAGAACCACCTGCAGTGCTTGTTTATAATGCAAATCTTTGATCCTACCCTCGCTTACTGGTTTAGAATTTGCATGCTCAAGTTTTTAAAACCCCTGATTTACTTGTGAGTAAATCTATAGAGGAATGAGCAGAAATGTTAACTTTATGCATTCGCATAATGTATGCGTGGGACAGTTGAACTTTAAGAGTGAGACTTTGAGTGGAATTTATAGGATAAACATAGCCCATTTTCTTGGAATATTCATTTTATTTGACAACTAAGAGGAAAAAAATAGAATTTCTCTGATAAGAATGTGTGTTATTTGTATATTAAAACAGGCACAGAGTTTTTAGAATGAAGACTATAAAATATGCTTAATTTTGTGGTAAAACACAGGAATTCAAAGGAATATAATCTTTTCAAAGGAATTGTTAATAGAAGTTATTCCTTCCCATTCATTTCCTCCTCTGGAGTTTGAGATGTACTGCCTTAACTTACACTTGGGCTAAGGGCAGTTCAGGAGTTCTTATTTAACACATTTTAAACAGTCAGAACTGACTTTGAGGAATAATATTTAGAATGTTATATAATCTGTACAAGTTTTTAGAGCCATATGTACATATGTAATTTTTAATTAGTGAGGATCTAACTCAGGGGCATTATCAATAAGTGACCTTCTAATCTCCAAGTAGTGGGCTTAGCTTGAGATTTTTAGTGAAAAAAACAAAAAACAAAAAAACATTTGGGGGTCTTTCCTGGAAGCCCAGTGGTTAAAACTTTGTGCTTCCAGTGCAGGGGTCTCAGATCCCATCCCTGGTCGGGAAACTAAGATCCCACATACTGCACAGCATGACCAGAAGATTAAAAAAAAAAAATCATTTTACCTAATTAGTTAACACCCAGGATGTTAACTGGGCTTTAACCACCAGCCACTGAAGATGTTGAGATGTTTTTTTAAGCTTCCCTGGTGTCTCAGAAGGTTAAAAATCTGCCTGCGATGCAGGAGACCTGGATTTGATCCTGGGTCAGGGAGATCCCCTGGAGAAGGGCATAGCAACCCATTCCAGTATTCTTGCTTGGAAAATCCCTTGGAAAGAGAATCCTGGTGGGCTACAGTCTGTGGGATCACAAGGAGTCAGACAGTACCGAACCACTAACACTTTTACTTTTCTTTGATTGAACATGTAGAGAAGTTGGACTGGTTCAAGCATAGGAAAGTCAAAGGTACTTTTCCCAAATGGGACAGCATTGAAAGACCAGTTGAATGGGTTATTTGAAAGCTGTGTAAGGACATTGGGTTGGAATTAGCTGTTGGATGGTTGTCATAAATGTTTAATATTGAAATGTATGGAGCTGATTGCTTCCTTAGGTCAGAGACCTCTTGGAATTAAAAATATCCAAGTCCAGGAAACCTAACTTTGCCAACAGACCTCTGGTGGCTTCAAACATTGTGCTTTTTTACTCCTCTGCTGTGCAACATCACAATCCCCTCAACATTTCAGTGATAAGTAGGCAATAAGAGTTAAAACTGGTCATGAAGGCTGAAAGACACACTCTGAAATTTTTACTGAGCTGTTTGGTGGAATTGAAGTCATTGTAGATTTGAATGGTTGCAAATCATGCTTTATCATTCTGATTCTGCCTTTTTTTTTTTTTTGACTGCACTACGAGGCTTGGGAGATCTTAGTTCTCCTGATCAGGGGTTGAATCTGGACCACAGCAGTGAAAGCCTAGAATCCTGACCACTAGGCCACCAGGCCAAGGGAACTCCCCTGATTGCCTTTTAAAGTACAAATCTCAAGATGTGTCTGAATTATTTTTTTCTCCTTTTAAATGAAATATTTCTAAGTATGTACTCTCCTAGATAATTTTAAGAAGACCTTGTTGAGTTTAAAATGAGACATCAGATCAGATCAGTCGCTCAGTCGTGTCCGACTCTTTGCGACCCCATGAATCGCAGCACACCAGGCCTCCCTGTCCATCACCAACTCCCGGAGTTCACTGAGACTCATGTCCATCGAGTCAGTGATGCCATCCAGCCATCTCATCCTCTGTCATCCCCTTCTCTTCCTGCCCCCAATCCCTCCCAGCATCAGAGTCTTTTCCAATGAGTCAACTCTTCACATGAGGTGGCCAAAGTACTGGAGTTTCAGCTTCAGCATCATTCCTTCCAAAGAAATCCCAGGGCTGATCTCCTTCAGAATGGACTGGGTGGATCTCCTTGCAGTCCAAGGGACTCTCAAGAGTTTTCTCCAACACCACAGTTCAAAAGCATCAAGTCTTCAGCGCTCAGCCTTCTTCACAGTCCAACTCTCACATCCATACATGACCACAGGAAAAACCATAGCCTTGACTAGACGAACCTTTGTTGGCAAAGTAATGTCTCTGCTTTTGAATATGCTATCTAGGTTGGTCATAACTTTCCTTCCAAGGAGTAAGCGTCTTTTAATTTCATGGCTGCAGTCACCATCTGCAGTGATTCTGGAGCCCAGAAAAGTAAAGTCTGACACTGTTTCCACTCTTTCCCCATCTATTTCCCATGAAGTGATGGGACCGGATGCCATGATCTTCGTTTTCTGAATGTTGAGCTTTAAGCCAACTTTTTTACTCTCCACTTTCACTTTCATCAAGAGGCTTTTGAGTTCCTCTTCACTTTCTGCCCATAAGGGTAGTGTCACCCTCTGTGAAATAAGATGAAAATGTAGATAAAGATAGTTGTAATGAGCACTGAACAGTTTCTGGGCCCATCTGACTGAAAGTATATATATACTCTCTGATGATTGGGTGAGATTAAGGTCTGCTACCATTAGAGCTATTAATCTGGAATCAGAAGTGAGATGTATTCTGGCGTAGTTCACCCAGCAGCTCAGAAGTTGAGTCTTTTTAATATCAGTGTTGTTGTTGACATCATCAGTAATGTGGCTGGAGCTAATGAACACTTTGTTTTAGTCAAATTGATTAAATACTAACATTTTTGGGTGGCTTTGTTTTACATTAAAAAAGAGATATCATACAGGCCATATTATGATTGTTATCCAGAAAACGTTGAAAGTCCCTGACTTCTTGTTGTTTAGTCACTCAGTCGTGTCCTACTCTTTGCGACCCCATGGACTGTAGCCCGCCAGGCTCCTCTGTCCATGGAATTTTCCAGGCAAGAATACTGGAGTGAGTTGCCATTTCCTTCTCCAGGGGATCTTCCTGATTCAGGGATCAAACACACATAGAAGACAGATTCTTTACCATCTGACCCATGAGGAAAGCCCATCCCAAGTTAAATGGAACTTCAGAGAAAGCCTATGATTGAGTTAGACATTGAACCAGGACTTTGATCATAAGAAATAAAAACCTTAAGAGTCATTTAACCTCTTTCTATTTGTCATTGGGTACCATGCAACAGCAAAAGAAGATATTTTATAAGCGTTACTTCAGTCAGTTTTCATACAGTTACTATTCTTGTATCTAAAAATTGCTGTATTTAGATAATTGGGTATGACAAGCATGATATGCTAAATATTTTACAAAATATTGAAAAGTAAATAAATAGTGAAACTGGACTGTTTTTAGCTGAACTTCATGTTTATTTCAGATTTTAGGATTTTAGTTTTATAGTTCACATTCAGAGCCTACTACATAATTTTGAAATGTACCATTAGGCTTAAATAATTGCCATTTTCCACTGGGGTTTAAAACCTATTTCTGTGATAGTGATTATCTTTTAAAACAAATCAACTGAAATGGAAATTCAGTCTACTTTTCTATTTGAAAGATCAAGGTGTTAACTTTCTCTTAATTTTTTAGACATGTTTCTCTAGCTTCTGTATTCTTCTTTTGCTTTGGAGCTGTTTCTGATAGTATATATGATTTTTCAGATTACATGAGAATTAAGCCCCGCATATCAGAGATTTGATTTCTTAAAGTAGATTTTCCCATGATATATGAGTAAACATTAAAACACTCTCTGCCCCTTCCCACTTACAGAAACGGAAAGTGAAAATGAATTTCGCCCCTTGGATGAAAGGATAGATGAATTTCACCCCAAAGCAACAAGAACCCTTTTTATTGGTAACCTTGAAAAAACCACTACTTACCATGATCTTCGCAACATCTTCCAGCGCTTTGGAGAAATTGTGGTATGTTGTGTTTTTTTTTAACAATGAAAACAATTTTAAATCTTTGTCATAAAACATACAGCATAAGTGCAGCTTATATTTGGAAAAATGTATTTAGATGTTATAATGAATATTTTTCTCATTTGCCCTATGTGTTTTTAACTCCTGCTAAAAGATGATCTGGCAAAACTCATCAGGGACTGCTTTATGTGTGTATGTAAAAATATATAATTGTCTTTATTTACGTATGTATTTTCTTTTCCACTTGTCTTATCTTTGTCCATTGGATGCTGTTTTAATGCCATCTCTAGTCCTGTGGGTTGAAAGGAAAATCTGGAAGAGAAAACATGTCTGTAAGAAAGAAGCAGCAGATTAGTGTATGATTCTTTTTATTACAATGCACGTTAGAAGTACCTTGGGAATTATTGGAATGTGGTTGTCATGCTGGAAGCTCGGTTCTGTTTTGAAGTTTTAATTAGAATCTGTTTAAATTATGCAAGTCATTGTTTGACTTAGAGATAGAAGGATTTTTCTGTTCTCCATGATTTAAAACTTGAGTGAAATTATAGTGAAAGTAGTTTGGTTACAGTTTGTATCCTTAGGTATACTGTTTTGTGTTATGTTTGAAAAAATGGAAAATTACTTCTGTCTTCCTAGACTTTCTCTAGGACTTCACAGCTAATAATTGTGAAGAAAGTAATATATTTGGACTTTGGAGAGCAAAAAAAAAAAAATAGTTTGCGTAGAAACAGCTATTGTACATCTTTTAGGTTTGTGTATATGTGATGTCCATTTGTCTATTCTTACGTATACACTAATGCTCTAAGCAAAAGATTCTTAATATTTTTTAATGGCATAACGTAGTCTTGTGAATAAAATATTATTTGTGCTTGTGGCTAAACAAAACCTCATCTTTAGGGGCTTGAGAGTAGAAATTGAAGTGGTTGGCAGAAGTGAAGAAAAAACAGAGAAGCTATTTAGGGAGCGATACCAACAAAACATTCATCTTTCTTTTCTGATTATTTAATTTCTCTTATTTTTGTGAGGGTACTGTATACTCTTAATTCCAGCTCTACTGCCTACCTGGATGAGTGACTAGACGCTCAGTTACCTATTTGGGCTACAGCTTCTTCTATCTTTAGATCACAGTCTGTTATTTGTTTTTTGGCTTTGCGAGACTATGAATTGATAAAATTTTCAAACATATTTTTATTTGAATGTTTGAAGGAGTATAAAAAGTTGAATTTGGGCATGTGGATATATTTTCATCACCAGGGTTGCTAAAAATGGAATGATTATTATGTTTTAAGAGCTATGCTTGTCAATAAGGTGGACATGTCAGTATTTGAAAACTATTATCTTGTTTGCAGTTGCTCATGATTGTCACTGTTTTAATGACATACAAACCTTGGGAACATGGTCTGCTGCTTATTGATAACAGATTATGCTATAACAGAACCTTTTTAGTAAGTCAGCCCACCATTGTTCTTTGGGAAATTTAAATGGAGCTATCCTGAGTTACTACATTCTATGTAATGATGAAAACAGCTTCCATTTACCATTACTTAGAAAAATTTTGAGTATAAATTATGCTTTTTTTTTTTTTAAGGACCCATCAAACAGCTCTTTAAATGCATTACTCATTTTGCTCTGTTTCAGGTTTTGATTATTGGCTTGTGACCCTTAAGGAGGCTTAGATAATCACAATACATAATCTGCAATATATGGCCCAGCTCATTATTGTTTAAGTACAAGTTTTGCCATCCAAGTGTCTGGTTTCTCTGGACCATTTTCATGTGTAAGCCAGGTTTTTTCACTACCTCCTCTAAGTAGGCAGGACCAGAGTGTCAGATGTGACAGCAGGTTTTGAGCATTCCAAGGAAATGGGGATATTCCTTTATGTAGAGTGTTTCTTTAGTCCAGGGATGGTATTCTAATGCATCTTCACAGAGTAGTTCAGATATTTATGTAGTCCGTTCATTCTGGGTATGAGAGATTATTACCACATTTATCAGTTACCAGGTTTGATTCAGTTAGATATACTAATAGAATGAAGCTTCTGATTCGGGATTGCATATTTTAAATCACTTTTTGAAAACTTGACTTCTTTATCATTGTTATTCTTCCCAGATGCTGTATTTTAAATGGCTTGCCCCTAATAAGGATTTTAGATATTGCAGAAGGGAATTATTTGTTAGGTTTTCATTAAATAGGCCACCTTTTACTTCTTATCATAAATTTCTCTTAACACAGGTATTATGGATTTAAAATTTTGAGTTTTGAGTTGCATTGCAGTTGCTCTTCTGCAGAGCTTCACGTGCGAAGAATTTCATGGTTTGTGACTACAAATGTTGTGTTGAATAGATTTTTAGGCTATTTACAGTTGCATGAAGATGTATAATTGTAACTAAGCAGGTGGTTTGGGAGGAATCTGTTTTGAGAACCATGTAGCTCATATGGACTTGGTTTATTCTGATTTATTTTTTATTGACATATCACTAAGTGGTATCCATCCATTGTTTTTTTCAGGATATTGATATTAAGAAAGTAAACGGAGTCCCTCAGTATGCGTTCTTGCAATACTGTGACATTGCCAGCGTTTGTAAGGCTATTAAGAAGATGGATGGGGAATACCTTGGAAATAATCGTCTCAAGGTAAAGGAATTTATATGTTACTGTGCTGTTAATATTTGCTGTGTTTTTTTTCCTCAAGATTTGGAGGTGTTTTATTTTGGTATATATGATTATTTAAAATTGTAATAGTATAGTTAGATAACCATAAAGGTAATAAACTTCTTTGCATCCTTATCCTGTTATACTGTAATCTGAATTAATACTTGCTTAGCCAGGCAGGATAAATTTTGTGTAAATTTTTGTTTGATTTTAACTTGATTCCCACTTGAGGTGGTGGTTGGATAAGATTCCTACAGAATACAAGTTTTTTCACAATTTTTGTTGTTGAATAATTGGTGGCTTAACTAATAGAAATTTTGCCTTTTGTATTCAGCTGGGTTTTGGAAAGAGCATGCCTACAAACTGTGTGTGGTTAGACGGGCTTTCTTCAAATGTGTCAGATCAATATTTAACACGACATTTTTGCCGATATGGGCCTGTGGTAAAGGTAAGTGGGAGGTTTGAGTATGTGGCTTTAAGTCACTAATGACTTCCTTTCTTTTGGTATTCTGTCCTTTCAGACCCAGTTTCTGGTGCTGACTTTTCTTTGTAACTCATACATTAAAATTCTCTTTTTTCCAAAATTTGATCTAGAAGAGCACTTACTTATGATATGTTTTGAAAAAACTATATCGAACCCATCAAAATGATTAATTTTAGAACCAGTCTGCAAAATACTGTTAAATAGACTGTTGCTTAGGGATTTCTATAATTTTATCTCATTAAAATTAGTCTGATTATATAATTATTCACATTCACACTTACATGTAATTAGACTTGATTTTTAAAAAAATGATAATTTTCAAAAACACTCATACAACAGAATATTCATCCAAGCAATGTTTGTTGTGTAACGTTCACAAACATAACAGGAAAAAAGTCTCTGGACCCCCTTCCATTATGTGAAGGTAAAGATGTTAACTTCTTAAAAGCAGATTTTACATTGTCGGAGGTATGTTGCATAACTTTGACATTTCTGTACGTGTAGCTTTTGTTGTATGGAGAAACAGTTTTTTGGTCCGGTGATTTTTTGTCGGTACTTACTTTAATATAAGACAGTACTCAGTCAACATGGAAAAAGAATACACAAAAACAAAATAAAAACAATATACCTCAGGCCACAATATCCACAAATCTAAACAGTTCCTACAACGTTTTGTTGTGTTTTTACTATAACATGCATCATCAGGAAAAACAAATTTTTTTCTGGAATAAAAAAAATATATATTTATTCTTGGCAATGTGTTAGTGACTTAGAATTTTGTTGGGACTAACACAGAATTTTGTTTAGACTGATGTTGTTTGTTTTTTTACAGGTGGTGTTTGATCGCTTAAAAGGCATGGCCCTGGTTCTTTACAATGAAATTGAATATGCACAAGCAGCTGTAAAAGAGACCAAGGGGAGGAAAATCGGTGGAAATAAAATAAAGGTGTGCAGAATGACTTTAAGCAGAACCAAAACAAAGTCATGTTTGGATCCCAACCTTTTAATGATTGGCATTTTGTTGGCTTACAGCACATCTAGTATATATCCTCAGTTTTCAAGGGCGATATTACAATTTTTTAATTTGGCTACTTAAGGACACAGAGGAGAAGGCAATGGCAACCCACTCTAGTACTCTTGCTTGGAAAATCCCATGGACAGAGGGGCCTGGTAGGCGGCAGTCCATGGGGTCGCTAGGAGTCGGATAGGACTGAGCGACTTCACTTTCACTTTCATGCATTGGAGAAGGAAATGGCAACCCACTCCAGTGTTCTTGCCTGGAGAATCCCAGGGACGGGGAGCCTGGTGGGCTGCCGTCTATGGGGTCGTACAGAGTCGGACACGACTGAAGTGACTTAGCAGCAAGGACACAGAGTCTTTTAAAATGTTATCACAGAACCTTCCCTAAAGATCCTCGTTCCCTACACCCTGGGTTCCTGGTGCTCACCAGTGAGCTCTCAGTGCAGGCTGCACTCTCAGGAGCTCCAAGTGTCAGTCCAGCTTCTTGAATGATCCTCTCGATCTTCTTTCCTCTTCTCTTAAAGAGTGGGTAATCAGTGAAAGTATGATCTTTTGTCTAAGTATTTTTATTTAAAAACTTTTGTTCATGAGAGTTTCAAGGAATTTATGCACTTAATAACTCTGGTTAGATTGAAATCAGTATTTTTAAATAAGATATTGATAAATGGTGAATATCATGCTTTAGTGACTTTGAGGCCTCACTGAGTAAAGTTTAAATGTTCTTCCATATTTTATGTTCTAACTGTGGTTCCAGCAAATTTATGCACAAGATGTTGTTGTTGTTTAGTTGCTCATCATATCCAACTCTTTGCAACCCCATGGAGTGCAGCATGCCAGGCTTCCCTGTCCTCACTATCTCTCAGAGTTTGCTCAAACTCAAGTCCATTGAGTCCATGATACTATCCAACCATCTCATCCTCTGTTGCCCCTTCTCCTCCTGCCTTCAGTCTTTCCCAGCATCAAGGTCTTTACAACAAGTCAGCTCTTTGCATCAGGTAGCCAAAGAACTGGAGCTTGTGCATCAGTCCTTCCAGTGAATATTCAGGGTTGGTTTCCTTTTGGATTGACTGGTTTAATCTCCTTGCTGTCCAAGTTACTCTCATCCAGCACCACAGTTCAAAAGCATCAGTTCTTCAGCTCTCAGCTTTATAGTCCAACTGTCACATCCATACATGACTACTGGAAAAACCATAGCCTTGACTAGATGGACCTATGTCGGCAAAGTGACGTCTCTGCTTTTTAATACTCTATGTTTGTCATAGCTTTTCTTCCAAGAAGCAAGCATCTTTTAATTTCATGGCTGCAGTCACCATCTGCAGTGATTTTGGAGCCCAAGAAAATAACGTCTGTCACTGTTTCCATTTTTCCCCGTCTATTTGCCATGAAGTGATAGGACCAGATGCCGTGATCTTATTAGTTTTTTGAATGTTGGGTTGTAAGCCTGTTTTTTCATAAGATATTACTAGATTTAGTTGGTCTGATTATTTAACCAATGGCCTAGAATCCTGATAGGTATGTTTCAGTTTTTGATTTTGCTTTCTCCACTTCTTCAGGATTGGGTTCTGAAACTTTAAATTATAATTCTTTATCAAGATTTCTGTAGAATTTGAGAATTTTCAAGTTAAAAAAATACAGTTTTAGTTATGAGGACTATTTCACTTAAATGAGATCTAAGTTACATTTTCTTGTAATTTATCCAGAAGAAGAGTTTTCAAATTTGGTAACACTTTCCATCATTGAAATCTGAAACTCGCATTAAACACCTGCTATTCATTTTTTTTTTTTAGGTGGATTTTGCAAATCGAGAAAGTCAGCTGGCATTTTATCACTGTATGGAAAAATCTGGTCAAGATATTAGAGACTTTTATGAAATGTTATTGGAAAGAAGGTATGTATTTTCAACCTATCAGCATAGCTTGAATTTGAAAATTTCTAGTACATAAAATTTAGATGGGATTAAATTCTGTTTTTCATCCCTTATTGCTACTCTCCTTCCCCCCAAACTTATCCCTTTTATTATCCCCATGTATGGAAACACATTAAAAATGGATTTCTCATGTAGCTCATGGGAGTTGGGTTAACCTTATCTACATTTTCTCCCTGAGAATACTCATTAAAAGAGTTACTCTTTTCTAGATTATAACTTTATATATAAATCATCTTGCCTTACACATTTAAATTAAACATGTTGAAATGCATTGCTGCTGCTGCTGCTGCTGCTAAGTTGCTTCAGTCGTGTCCGACTCTGTGCGACCCCATAGATGGAAGCTCACCAGGCTCCCCCGTCCCTGGGATTCTCCAGGCAAGAACCCTGGAGTGGGCTGCCATTTCCTTCTCCAGTGCATGAAAGTGAAAAATGAAAGGGAAGTCACCCAGTCGTGTCCGACTCTTAGCGACCACATGGACTACTTATAGACTATTAAATGCCCAGTGTATTTAGTAATGACAACATCCAAGTTGTCACCATGTATGAGCTCATAGAATTAATTGAAATAACAAAGAACTTTAAAAAGACTATCAAGAGCTTTGTTTTAAATTCAGATCTCTTAAATAATTTGTGAATCAGAAAGCCAAAGTTGTATAGATTAGTAACTTTAGCTGTGTAGAAAGTAAACAATCCTTGGGAATTCCCTGGCCTTCCAGTGGAAGGACTTGCTGCTTTCACTGCATGGACCTGGTTTCAATCCCTGATCAGGGAACTAAGATCCCACAAGCCACATGGCACGGCAAAAAATAAAGTAAACCTTACTGATCTTTGTTAATTTTTTCAGTCATGGTTATGTGGTATTTGATATTTTTTCTACTGCTTGTGGGAATTGTAGGAACCATTACAGTCCACAGTCGACTATTTAAGGTGTCACCATCTAAATCAGGCTAATGCTTAAAATTGCATCAGAACTGATGATTAATTCTTTTTTAGACCACATATATTAAAACACCTCGACAATGTCAGTAGGTTCTTCAAAAGCTGATCACATTTGAAAATGGAAGCTATCATCTATATGATAAAGCTGTTTGTCCAAACTTGCCTCTGTGATTAAGTCTCCTGGAATGTTTCTACTAGATCTCCACCCTGTAGATATGTGTTAGAGAAAAGACTATTTGAGAAATGCCTTTAGACACTCAAGTTCAAGTATAAAAGGTCTCTGTGACAGTTCAGTTCAGTTGCTCAGTTGTGTCCGACTCCTTGCGACCCCATGAATCGCAGCACGCCAGGCCTCCCTGTCTATCACCAACTCCCGGAGTTCACTCAGACTCACGTCCATCGAGTCAGTGATGCCATCCAGCCATCTCGTCCTCTGTCGTCCCCTTCTCCTCCTGCCCCCAATCCCTCCCAGCATTAGAGTCTTTTCCAATGAGTCAACTCTTCACATGAGGTGGCCAAAGTACTGGAGTTTTAGCTTTAGCATCATTCCTTCCAAAGAAATCCCAGGGCTTATCTCCTTCAGAATGGACTGGTTGGATCTCCTTGCAGTCCAAGGGACTCTCAAGAGTCTTCTCCAACGCCACAGTTCAAAAGCATCAAGTCTTCAGCGCTCAGCCTTCTTCACAGTTCAACTCTCACATCCATACATGACCACTGGAAAAACCATAACCTTGACTAGACGGACCTTAGTTGGCAAAGTAATGTCTCTGCTTTTGAATACGCTGTCTAGGTTGGTCATAACTTTCCTTCCAAGGAGTAAGCGTCTTTTAATTTCATGGCTGCAGTCACCATCTGCAGTGATTTTGGAGCCCAAAAAAATAAAGTCTGACACTGTTTCCTCATCTATTTCCCATGAAGTGATGGGACCAGATGCCATGATCTTCGTTTTTTGAATGTTGAGCTTTAAGCCAACTTTTTCACTCTCCACTTTCACTTTCATCAGGAGGCTTTTTAGTTCCTCTTCACTTTCTGCCATAAGGGTGGTGTCATCTGCATATCTGAGGTTATTGATATTTCTCCCAGCAATCTTGATTCCAGCTTGTGCTTCTTCCAGCCCAGCGTTTCTCATGATGTACTCTGAGGATAAGTTAAATAAGCAGGGTGACAATATACAGCCTCGACATACTCCTTTTCCCATTTGGAACCAGTCTGTTGTTCCATGTCCAGTTCTAACTGTTGCTTCCTGACCTGCATACAGATTTCTCAAGAGGCAGGTCAGGTGGTCTGGTATTCCCATCTCTTTCAGAATTTTCCACAGTTGATCTTGATCCACAGAGGATGAGGCAAATCCTGATCATGCTCCCAGAAACCTATTGGGTGCATTCCCTTTTTATTGCCTCTTCTTGCCACTTCATTTTTGTTTAAATCAAAGAAGGTATATATTCTTTTTCATTTCCTCATGGTGTTTAGTGTAATGGTCATTAACTACTTGAGCGGTTTTTTAATGAAAAATATCCCCTGCAGCCAAATTTCCCAAAGGGTGAACTTCTAAGGTATCAGTGGTTTTCCACTAGTGGATTGGAATCCACGTTCCAAATTTTTCTGTGTGTGTGTGTGAGAGAGAGAATGAACATATGTAAGAACATAGTCTACACATCCTCTATAGGGAGGATTCTCCATCCTCCCCACCCCCACCCCCACAATCTGAAGTCATTGTTAATACTTTAAGTGCTTATAGGAATTCTTAGCCATAAGTGAGTGGAAAATGTGTTGATGATCTAGTGGCACTTAAGACATAAAAATTTCATTAAAATTTTCTGTGTGTATGTTCAATATTTTTCAGAGAACAGTGTCTTGTGAGGGTTGGATAATGTTATGTGAGTTAATTTTTGAATATTGCCACTCAAATTAATTCATTTTACTGATTATGTGGCTCTGGCTTTGTTCCTTGGTTATTTATCCCTGTTGAATGTTTAGAGATAAAGTAGGAAGCATGAGGGTGTAGGACTTTACTGTGACCCAGTTTTGCCTCATTTGGTTTCAGATGGTAGTGTTTCTGGAATGCATTCCTTTCAGTAGAACTTAAGAATCTTTGCCTTTTCCATAGAGTGGAAGTCATGCCACTCAATAGTTGATGAATAAGTAGAGGGGAAAAAAGTGCTTTACCCCCTAATGACAGTTCAGCTCACAAAAGCAAGTGATGACTCATTTTCATAGGGCTCTGCAGTTTAAAAGTATTTCTTTTATTCCCTTAAATACAGTGTCAGGGAAATAGGGCTGTGACTCTTTTCATGTGTTACTTATGGTAGGAACTGACAATCAGATGACTTTGCTGATAAGGTCACAGGCTCCTAAATGATGGGCTAGAAATAAACCCAGTGCATTTAGTTTACCTGCTAGTGCATTGAGTCTTACAGGTTGCCAAAGTAATTCTCAGCACAAATTTATGGGGTCACATTATGCTTTAGATGAATTTCTCACCTACTTAGAGTAGTTTGGATACTTTGTAGTCATGGGAACAGCATTCTCTGAAAACCTGGCCTTTCAAAGTCCCTCGGGGTCCTGCCAGAGCCTTTTGTACATAGTACTAGTGTGCAGTTTTATTGTCTCTTGCTAGAGTTCCTTGGTGGCAAGAACACTCATTTCTTTTGGTAGAGTCCAGCAAAATGTGTACAAAATCATCATTTATTAAACTGAACAGTGTAGCACTAATGTTTATGTATATACCTTTGACTTCTGTAACTTTTTTCTTTCACATTTTGGACGTAGTTTTAGTTTGCTTATTTTAGAAAATACCTGGAAGCCATTTTTAAACCTACTTTTAATGCAGGCAGTAAACTACAGCCATTCTTGGTGTCTTAACCACTTTATATTAGAAAGCTTAGGGAATTCCCTGGTGGTCCAGTGGTGAGGACTCTGCACTTTCATTGCCAGGGGCTTGAGAAGTCAATCCCTGGTCGGGAAACTAAGATCTTGTAAGCCATGATGTGATCAAAGGAAAACAGGAAGCTTACAGTGTGTCCTCCTTTACATGTGCAAGTGGTGCTTCCGTGGAGTTTGTGTTTATGGTGATAAGGAGTTAAGTCAGCCTAATTTTACAAAACGGCTGGCCAATGTTGAGGCAAAAAATCTGATTCCTATGGAACTATAGAAGGATCGTCTTGAATTGGTCATCCTATTAAATGAAATATCATAGGTGTGTCATAAATGATTCTCTTTGAAATGATAAAGTTCAGTGTAAATGCATATGATAAGGTGCTGGTGATGCTTCCAGTGTTGAATGCTCAAGTCTAGATGCTTCATTTGCTGTTGAAAACAGGTTAGAACATTGCCCAGTAGCAACTTTGACATACTTTTCTAAGGTCCATTCTTTGAACAAATTTGAGTACCTGCCATGAGCCAGGAAGACAAAAGCTCATGCTTTTAGAAGCTTAGGTTCAGGGTTCATTATGTTTCATTGAGCTGCCGTTAGTAGTACTATGTAGACTGAGTAAGCCATACTTGTTTGAAAGAACAAAAATAGGACATGAACCAAGAGTAAAGGAATTGGCCTCTGTTACAGGTAAATTTCCATTTTATACACCATACACATTCTTGCATGCAAATTCAATCCTATTTTGAATGCCCTGGGTCATGTCACTTTAACAATTAAGGAATTCTTTTACAATTAAGGAATTATCTCACACAGCTTGTAATACATAATTTGTTAGTTGGCAGGTTGGGGAAAAGTAACAATTACTGAAGGCCAAGTATGTGCCCTGTATTATGTTAGGAAAGTTTTTACAAAGTTTCATCTTATTTAACCTTCTTGTTTAACTTATTCTTAAATAACATTATCATTTTATAAGTGTAAAGACTGAGCCCAGGGAGACTTGCCCCCAGTGTGTTTTTTTAAACTGTGAATTGAGGTAGAGGTTGCAGAGGTAGAAAGATTTTAGTTAAATTGTTAATCTGTCTTTTCAAACAATACATTTGTTTCCCAAGTTGTGGTAAGACTATCTCTTGGCAGAGAAGTAATTAATTTATTTAACCTGCTGCTGCTGCTGCTAAGTCGCTTCAGTCGTGTCCGACTCTGCGCGACCCCATAGACGGCAGCCCACCAGGCTCCCCCGTCCCTGGGATTCTCCAGGCAAGAACACTGGAGTGGGTTGCCATTTCCTTCTCCAATGCATGAAAGTGAAAAGGGAAAGTGAAGCCGCTCAGTCGTGTCTGACTCTTAGCAACCCCATGGACTGCAGCCTACCAGGCTCCTCCGTCCATGGGATTTTCCAGGCAAGTGTACCTAGTCTATCTGAGATACTATTTCAACATGTATTCAATCTGAATAAATTACCGAAGTATATGTCTTCTTTAAAAAAAAAAAAAAGACTAAATCTACCAGATCTAGTCTGTATTTTATACACACCTCAATTTAGTCTAGCCAGATTTTAAGCTCTTAGTAGCCATCTGTGGTTTGTAGCTGTGGTATTGGATGGTGAAATTCTAATGATTTGGTCATTGTTTAGTTGCTGAGTTGTGTCTTTGTGACCCCATGGGTTATAGCCTGTCAGGCTCCTCTGTCTGTGGAATTTGCCAGGCAAGAATACTGGAGTGGGTTGCCATTGCCTTCTCCTTCCTTATCTTGGATGAGGGATCGAACCCATGTCTCTTGCATTGGCAGGTGGATTCTTTACCACTGAGCCAGGAAGGAAGCCCCAGTTCTAATGATTAAATAATGGCAAAGATTTTTAGAAGCAGGACTCTAACTGCACATGTAGGATTAATGTGTCAGTGACGAGAAAACAAAAAACCAATACATTCTTTTTTGTCTTTGGCAGAGAAGAACGAAGGGGATCTTATGACTATAGCCAAGATCGTACATATTATGAGAATGTCCGTACTCCAGGCACATATCCTGAGGATTCCAGACGGGACTATCCAGCTCGAGGGAGAGAATTTTATTCAGAATGGGAAACTTATCAAGGAGACTACTATGAATCACGATATTATGATGATCCCCGGGAATATAGGGATTATAGAAATGATCTTTATGAACAAGATATTCGGGAATACAGTTACAGACAAAGGGAACGAGAAAGAGAACGTGAAAGATTTGAATCTGACCGGGACAGAGACCACGAGAGGAGACCAATTGAACGCAGTCAGAGTCCAGTGCACTTGCGACGCCCTCAGAGCCCTGGAACATCTCCCTCACAGTCCGAGAGACTGCCGAGTGATTCCGAGAGGAGGGTTTACAGCCGCTCCTCAGACCGGAGTGGAAGCTGCAGCTCACTTTCCCCTCCAAGATACGATAAACTTGACAAACCTCGTTTGGAACGCTATACAAAAAATGAGAAGACAGATAAAGAACGAGCTTTCGATCCTGAGAGAGTGGAAAGAGAGAGACGTTTAATAAGGAAGGAAAAGGTGGAGAAGGACAAAACTGACAAGCAGAAACGAAAAGGAAAAGTTCATTCCCCAAGTTCTCAGTCTTCGGAAACAGACCAAGAAAATGAGAGAGAGCAAAGCCCCGAAAAGTTGAGGAGTTCTAATAAACTGAGCAGAGAGAAAGCTGACAAAGAAGGATTGGCCAAAAACCGCTTAGAACTCATGCCCTGTGTGGTTTTGACTCGAGTGAAAGAAAAAGAGGGGAAGGTTATTGACCACGCCCCTTTGGAAAAGCTGAAAACCAAGCTTGATAATGACGCTGTCAAGTCTTCTGCCTTAGATCAGAAACTTCAGACCTCTCAGACAGAGCCTGCAAAATCTGAATTGTCTAAACTGGAATCTGTTAGGATGAAAGTGCCAAAGGAAAGGGGGCTTTCAAGCCACATAGAAGTGGTAGATAAGGAAGGCCGGCCTAAACCCAGGAAGCACTTAAAACCAGAGCAGAGTGCTGACGGGGTGAGTGCTGGGGACCTGGAGAAGCTGGAGGCAAGGAAAAGGCGTTTTGCAGATTCCAATTTGAAAGTAGAAAGGCAGAAATCAGACCTCAAGAAAAGTAGTCCAGAGATGGAAGATGCTCGGGTGCTTTTAAAGAAACAGCCTGACATGTCATCTAGAGATGTCATTCTGCTGAGGGAAGGAGAGTCTGAAAAAAAGCCTGTGAGGAAAGAAATTCTTAAAAGAGAATCTAAAAAACTTAAACTGGACAGACTTAATGTTGTTCCCAGCCCCAAAGACTGTCAGGAGCTTACCAGTATTTCTGTTGGGACTGGCTCAAGGCCCAACTCAGATCTGCAAGCAAGGCTGAGAGAACCAGTAGGTGAATCTGTGGAAAATCAAGAAATCCAGTCAAAAAAACCCACTGCCTCAAAACCACAACTCAAACAGCTGGAGCTATTAGATGATCAAGGACCAGAGAGAGAAGATAATAGGAAAAACTATTGCAGTCTTCGTGATGAACCACTTGAATGTAAATCGGGCCAAGAGAAACCACATTCAGTAAATACTGAAGAAAAAATTGGCATTGATATTGATCACACACAGAGTTACCGAAAACAAATGGAGCAGAGTCGTAGAAAACAGCAGATGGAGATGGAAATAGCCAAGTCTGAGAAATTCGGCAGTCCTAAAAAAGATGTGGATGAATACGAAAGACGTAGCCTTGTTCACGAGGTAGGCAAACCCCCTCAGGATGTCACCGATGACTCTCCTCCCAGCAAAAAGAAAAGAATGGACCATGTTGATTTTGACATCTGCACCAAGAGAGAAAGGAACTACAGAAGTTCACGCCAGATCAGTGAAGATTCTGAAAGGACTGGTGGTTCTCCCAGTGTTCGGCTTGGTTCCTTCCATGATGATGATGACCCTATTGGTTCTCCTAGGGTAATGTCCATAAGAGGGTCTCCTAAATTAGATGACAAAGGTCTCCCCTATTCTCATATAACAGTCAGAGAAGAGTCCTTAAAATTTAATCCTTATGATTCAAGCAGGAGAGAACAGATGGCAGACATGGCTAAAATCAAACTATCTGTTTTGAATCCTGAAGATGAACTAAATCGGTGGGATTCTCAAATGAAACACGATGCCAGCAGATTTGATGTGAGTTTCCCCAACAGCATAATTAAGAGAGACAGCCTTCGAAAGAGGTCTGTCCGTGACTTGGAACCTGGTGAGGTGCCTTCTGATTCTGATGATGATGGTGAACACAAATCTCACTCACCTAGAGCCTCTGCATTATTTGAAAGTTCTCGGTTGTCTTTTTTATTGAGGGACAGAGAAGACAAACTACGTGAGAGAGATGAAAGACTCTCCAGTTCTTTAGAAAGGAACAAATTTTATTCCTTTGCATTGGATAAGACAATCACACCGGACACTAAGGCTTTGCTTGAAAGAGCCAAATCCCTTTCTTCCTCTCGAGAAGAAAATTGGTCTTTTCTTGACTGGGACTCCCGATTTGCTAATTTTCGAAACAACAAAGATAAAGAAAAGGTAGACTCTGCTCCGAGACCTATTCCATCCTGGTACATGAAAAAGAAGAAAATCCGGACTGATTCAGAGGGAAAAATGGATGATAAGAAAGATGACCATAAAGAAGAGGAACAGGAAAGGCAAGAATTATTTGCTTCTCGTTTTTTACACAGCTCAATCTTTGAACAAGATTCCAAGCGACTGCAGCATCTAGAGAGGAAAGATGAAGAATCTGACTTCATTTCCGGCAGGTTGTATGGGAGGCAGACCTCTGATGGACTGAATAACACAACTGACTTGATTCAAGAGCCAGTAGTTCTTTTCCATAGCAAATTCATGGAACTCACACGAATGCAACAGAAAGAAAAAGAAAAAGACCAGAAACCCAAAGAGGTTGAGAAACAGGAAGATACAGAGGATCATCCCAAGACCCCAGAATCTGCTTCTGAGAATAAAGAGCCGGAACTGAAAACTCCATCTTCAGTTGGGCCCCCTAGTGTCACTGCTATAGCTCCGGAGTCAGCAGCAGCATCGCTGGAGAAGACAGCTGGTGAAAAGACTGGAGAGGGGCCTCCGGTGCCAGAAGAAAAGACCATTGAGCCAGCCTCTGTCCCGGAAGAGGCAAAATCCACAAGTACAGATCTGGCTCCTGTCACTGTGGAGCAGCCTGAGCAAGGAGACTTGCCCCCAGGAGTGGACACCAGGAAAGACACTGCCGAGCCTCCTTCCACTGTTGAAAGAGGCTCATCAGTCGATCAGCTGCCTTATCTGGATGCCAAGCCTCCAACTCCTGGGGCCTCGTTTTCCCAGGTAGAGATCAGTGTAGATCCTGAGCCTAACAGCACCCAGACACTTCCAAAACCAACTCAGAAGCCTGAAGAAGCCGATGAGCCTCAGGTGGAAAAGCCAGACTTGGCTGCTAACGTTGAACCTAACACAAGTCAAAAAACGGAGGATGTTCCTGAGGTTCCACCTCCAGCTACTGAAGTTGTAGAGGTTGATCCTCCAGTTGCTGCAAAAGATAAAAAGCCAAACAAAAGTAAACGTTCCAAGACCCCCATTCAGGCAGCTGCAGCAAGTGTGGAAAAGCCCGTCACCAGGAAGAGTGAGAGGATAGACCGGGAAAAGCTCAAGCGATCCAATTCTCCCCGGGGAGAAGCACAGAAGCTTTTAGAACTGAAGATGGAGGCAGAGAAGATTACAAGGACTGCTTCTAAAAACTCAGCCACGGACCCTGAACACCCCGAGCCAAGCTTGCCACTTGGCCGAACCAGGCGCCGGAATGTGAGGAGTGTTTACGCAACCATGGGCGACCATGACAACCGCTCTCCAGTCAAGGAGCCCGTGGAGCAGCCCCGAGTGACCAGGAAGAGACTGGAGCGGGAGCTGCAGGAGGCTGCGGCGGTTCCCACGACCCCTCGGAGGGGGAGGCCTCCAAAGACTCGCCGTCGGGCCGATGAAGATGACGAGACTGAGGCCAAAGAAGCTGAGACGGTCAAACCAGCTGAGGGCTGGAGATCCCCACGGTCCCAGAAAGTAGCTGCTGGTGGTCAGCAAGGGAAGAGGGGGAGAAACGAACCCAAAGTTGACCCTGAACGTCCTGAGGCGACCACTGAGGGGAGTCCTCAAGTGAACGTGAGGGAAAATAATACAAAATCCAAGGCTGATAAAGAAGCAGCAGCGAGTGAACAAAAACATGACAAGAAAGAAATTAGCACGGACAGAAATCCACCCGAAACCCCCCCAGTTGAAGTAGTGGAGAAGAAAGCAGCCCCTGAGAAAAACTCCAAGTCAAAGAGAGGACGATCTCGAAACTCTAGGTCAGCAGTGGACAAATCTGCAAACGTGAAAAATGCGGAAGCCACCATAAGTCCCAGTGTGGCTGCAGGCCCTTCAGAACTGCCGGTGGAGGAGGAGGCTGGGGTCGTGGCTGTTTCCCCCGAGAAGAGCAAGAGTCCCCAGAAGGAGGGGAGTGTATCATCACAGTTGAACAGTGAGCCCGCTGAACCGGACAAGGAACCAGAGAAGGAGGATGTGTCTGCCTCCAAGCAGTCCCCAGAAGCAAATCAGTTAGCCCGGCAGATGGAGCTGGAGCAGGCCGTGGAGAACATCGAGAAGCTCACGGAAACCTCCACACCCGCAGCTTTCAAGGCGGCAGCTCCTGATGCCACAGAGGGCCTCTCTACAGAGGACAGGGACAAGCCCGCACACCAAGCCAGTGAAACAGAGCTGGCCGCGGCCATCGGGTCCATCATCAATGACATTTCTGGGGAGCCAGAAAACTTCCCCGCACCGCCACCTTACCCTGCAGAATCTCAGACAGATCCGCCACCTCCTGAGGAAGGCATGGAGCCTGAGACCAATGAGGCTGTGTCTGGCATCTTGGAGACAGAGGCTGCTGCTGAATCTTCTAGGCCACCAGGCAGTGCACCTGACCCCTCAGCAGGCCCAGCAGACAAGAAGGAAGCCCGAGGAGACAGCAGCGAAACCTCCCACCCAGTGCCGGGAGCCAAGGGGTCAAAAGAAGAAGTGACTCTGGTTCGGAAAGATAAAGGGCGCCAGAAGACTACTCGATCACGCCGCAAACGAAATACAAACAAGAAAATAGGGGGCACTACAGAGACCCATGTCCCTGAACCTGACCAGGTTCAAAGCAAGAGCCCTGCTTCAAGTGATGGGACGACGGTACAACCCCCAGAAGCTCCACAGGAAGAAAAGCAGAATGACAAGCCCCAGTCCACTGCTTCCCGAGTCATGTGCTTCTGACCCAAGCAAGACTCCATCCCGAGAGGATCTGCCCCAAGAAAGCAGCATGGACGAAGAGACTCCGACCAAAGCACCTGCGCTCCCAGACCCCACTCCTCTCTCGCAGCCTGCCCCTGTGCATGATGAGCCTCAAGCCAGATTCAAGGTGCACTCCATCATTGAAAGTGACCCAGTGACCCCGCCCAGTGACTCAAGCATGCCCACCCCCCCAATTCCCTCCGTAACGATAGCAAAGCTCCCACTCCCTGTCGTTGCTGGGGGGATCCCACACCAGAGTCCCCCTGCGAAGGTGACAGAGTGGATCACGAGACAGGAGGAGCCACAGGCGCAGTCCACCCCATCTCCGGCTCTGCCCCCAGACACCAAGGCCTCTGACATTGACACTAGCTCCAGTACACTGAGGAAGATCCTCATGGACCCCAAATATGTATCTGCTACGGGTGTCACTTCCACGAGTGTCACAGCTGCCATTGCAGAGCCTGTCAGCGCTGCTCCTTGCCTGCATGAGGCACTGCCCCCTCCAGCTGAATCTAAAAAACCTGTTTTAGAAGAAAAAACAGCAACTCCAGTAACTAACACCTCGGACACACAGGCCTCAGAGGTTCCAGTAGCTGCTGACAAAGAAAAGGTGACTCCAGTCATTGCTCCCAAAATTACTTCTGTCATTAGCCGGATGCCTGTCAGCATTGATTTGGAGAATTCGCAGAAGATAACTCTGGCGAAACCTGCTCCTCAGACCCTGACGGGCCTGGTGAGCGCCCTGACTGGCCTGGTGAATGTCTCCTTGGTCCCCGTGAATGCACTGGCTGGCCCTGTGAATGCCCTGAAAGGCCCTGTGAAGGGCTCAGTGGCCACACTGAAAGGCTTGGTGAACACTCCCGCTGGCCCCGTGAACGTCCTGAAGGGACCAGTCAACGTCCTGACGGGGCCCGTGAACGTTCTCACCACTCCAGTGAACGCCGCCACCAGTGTGGTGAACGCCGCCACGGGCACAGTGAACGCCTCTCCGGGCACAGTGAACGCCGCCGCGGGTGCAGTGACGGTCACGGCGGGTGCAGTGACCGCTGCCTCTGGGGGTGTGACAGCCACAACAACGGGTGCCGTGACGGTGGCAGGTGCAGTGATTGCACCGTCAGCAAAGTGCAAACAGAGATCCAGCAGCAGTGACAACAGTCGGTTCCACCCGGGGTCTATGTCTGTGATTGATGATCGCCCAGCAGACACGGGCTCCGGTGCTGGGCTGCGCGTGAACACTTCCGAAGGGGTTGTGCTCCTGAGCTATTCGGGGCAGAAGACTGAAGGGCCCCAGCGGATCAGCGCCAAGATTAGCCAGATCCCCCCAGCAAGTGCGATGGACATTGAATTTCAACAGTCGGTGTCCAAGTCTCAGGTCAAACCTGATTCTGTCACATCGTCTCAGCCTCCAGCCAAAGGCCCTCAGACTCCTTCAGGCTATGCAAACGTGGCCACCCATTCTACCCTGGTACTGACTGCACAGACATACAACGCATCTCCTGTGATTTCGTCGGTGAAGGCCGACCGTCCATCCTTGGAGAAGCCCGAGCCCATTCACTTGTCTGTGTCCACACCCGTCACCCAGGGTGGCACGGTGAAGGTCCTCACCCAGGGCATAAACACACCTCCGGTGCTGGTTCACAACCAGCTAGTCCTCACCCCAAGCATAGTCACCACTAACAAAAAGCTTGCTGACCCCGTCACCCTCAAAATAGAGACCAAGGTCCTTCAGCCGGCGAACCTGGGCTCCACTCTTACTCCCCACCACCCTCCGGCTCTGCCCAGCAAACTGTCAGCAGAAGTGAACCACGTCACGTCGGGGCCCAGCACCCCAACAGATCGAACGGTGTCCCATCTGGCAGCCAGCAAGCCAGATGCGCATTCCCCTCGACCCAGTGGGCCCGCTCCAAGCCCGTTCCCACGGGCATGCCACCCCAGCAGCACCACATCCGCTGCACTGTCCACGAACGCCACGGTCATGCTGGCAGCAGGCATTCCTGTGCCCCAGTTCATCTCCAGCATCCACCCGGAGCAGTCTGTCATCATGCCACCACACAGCATCACCCAGACTGTGTCCCTCAGTCACCTGTCTCAGGGCGAGGTGAGGATGAACACGCCCACACTGCCCAGCATCACTTACAGCATCCGGCCCGAGACACTCCACTCTCCACGGGCCCCCCTGCAGCCGCAGCAGATAGAGGTCCGGGCCCCGCAGCGTGCCGGCACCCCCCAGCCGGCCGCAGCTGGGGTGCCCACCCTGGCCTCCCAGCACCCTCCAGAGGAGGAGGTGCACTACCACCTGCCCGTGGCTCGAGCCGCAGCCCCTGTGCAGTCAGAGGTGCTGGTCATGCAGTCTGAGTACCGGCTGCACCCGTACACCGTGCCTCGGGATGTGAGGATCATGGTGCATCCTCATGTGACTGCCGTCAGCGAGCAGCCCCGGGCGGCAGACGGGGTCGGGAAGGTGCCCGCAGCCAGCAAGGCCCCTCAGCAGCCAGGGAAAGAAGCCGCTAAGACGGCAGATGCCAAAGCTGCCCCTGCCCCTGCCCCTCACGGGGAGGCCCGCATCGTCACAGTCACCCCTGGCAGCCAGCTCCAGGGGCTGCCTCTGACTCCACCAGTGGTGGTGACCCACGGTGTGCAGATCGTGCACTCGAGCGGGGAGCTCTTCCAGGAGTACCGGTACGGAGATGTCCGCAGCTACCATGGCCCGGCCCAGCTCACACACACGCAGTTCCCTGCCACGGCCTCCATCGGCCTGCCTTCCCGGACCAAGGTTCCCACCCAGGTGAGCACGCCCAGTCTGTCTTCTGGTCCAGAGAGTTGAGGGGTTGGCGGGTGGCAGGTACCAGTGAGGTCCCTGAAATACATCATCCTTTTTGTGGATTTCAAGAGGAGCTTCCTCAACTTCAGAATAAAGGGATCAGATTACAGCAGAGCCTGGGGACATGAGGGAGCTCACAGTGGGAGCGGGTGGTGTGGTGGCCCTGACCCGAGGGGGTGACAAGGTAGGGAAAAGGTGACCTCTTACCAGAACCCTCAATCCTGAATGCCTGAGAGCGGGGCCATCTGGTTAAAGCTTTTTCCAGGGGCCTGGCTGCCAGGAGCTGCCGTGCAGGTGACCCATCCAGGGCTTTTGGCTGCTTGGTTGGGGGCAGGATGATCTTTGTACAAAACAGACCGACTCTCCTTTTTCTTCCCACCCAACTTCAGGGGCCCCCTGAAGGCGAGCCCTTACAGCCTGCTCAGCCCACACAGCCCCTTCAGCCTGTGCAATCTGCACAGCCGGCCCAGCCTGCACAGCCCTCCCAGCTCAGCCAGCCTCCAAGCAGCAAGATGCCTCCGGTGTCCCAGGAAGCCAAGGGCACCCAGACAGGAGTCGAGCAGCCGCGCCTTCCTAACGTCTCTGCCAACAGGCCAGCTGAGCCTCACACCCAGGTCCAGAGGGCACAGGCAGAGACGAGCCAGACCTCCTATCCCTCCCCTGTGTGTGTCTCCTTGAAGCCTGACCTCCCGACTCCTCTTCCTGCTCAGGCTGCCCCAAAGCAGCCACTGTTTGTCCCCACCTCCTCAGGCCCCAGCACCCCTCCAGGACTGGCTCTGCCCCATACTGAAGCCCCACTCACCCCCAAACAAGATTCCTCTCCACACTTGACTTCCCAGAGGCCTGTGGATATGGTGCAGCTTCTGAAGGTAAGCCTGGACAGGGCCTCTCCTACCACCCTCCAAGCTTTACATTGTGTTCACTGTCCTGAGATCCCCACTTAGATCAGCACCTTCTCCTCAGGGCCATGACCAGCATGGCCTCATTCTCCAGCCGTGAGCTCACTGTTCTTTGTTTCCCTGCGAGCAGAAGTACCCCATCGTGTGGCAGGGCCTCCTGGCTCTCAAGAACGACACAGCTGCTGTGCAGCTCCACTTCGTCTCTGGCAACAATGTCCTGGCCCATCGGTCCCTGCCCCTCTCTGAAGGAGGGCCCCCGCTGCGGATTGCCCAGAGGATGCGGCTGGAGGCCTCACAGCTGGAAGGGGTTGCCCGAAGGATGACGGTAAGGCTCAGGGCCAGGTGAGCCACTGTCCCACCAATAAGGGAGGCCACAGGTGGCCCCCACTGTCTCCCTGGCTTGTTTTGGGGTGCAGCAGTGGGATTCTTGGGGTAGATGATGAAGGGCGTGTTCTATCTCCACTAGGGGTGTAAAGTTCCTCTAGACCCAGAGATGAGGCTCTTTTTATTCAACAAGTATATGGATGGACCTCAAGGTCATCTCAGTAGTAGGGTTTTTTGTGGATTTAGGAGCCAAATCCCCTGGGTTGGATAGTCGTCTTTTTGGCCTCTGACCTTCTTTTGTGAGGTGACCTCTGATCACTGACAGCTCCCTCTCCCCCAGGTGGAGACAGATTACTGTCTGCTGCTGGCTCTGCCCTGTGGCCGAGACCAAGAGGACGTCGTGAGCCAAACAGAGTCGCTGAAGGCTGCCTTCATCACATATCTGCAGGCCAAGCAGGCGGCAGGGATCATTAATGTTCCCAACCCCGGCTCCAATCAGGTCAGCCCAGCATCCTGCCTTGGCATGCGCACGCCTGTGGGGGTGGGGGTTGTGGGTAGTGTTGGTTGAGTAGTTTGACTAACCTGCCAGTGCCAACTAGAGGAGTCCAGGACAGTTTCCAGAGGAGTTGGACAAAGGGGCATTCTGGATAGAGACCAGCTGGGGATGGGCATGTATGGGCAGGACTGTTTGGCCATCTGGGAGACAGACAGTGGGCAGCTGAGACAGCAGAGGTTTTTCTTTAGCGTAATGATTGAAAAGAGGGTCCCAGGGAGGCAGTCAGTTCGCTTGTTTTCTGATACCTAGTTTTCTTCTGAAAGTCTCAAGAGACCTTAGCTGGTTGGAAACTTGACTCAGCCTGGCTCTGTGTGTTGGGCCTTCAGGGCCCCCCAGTTGGGAGTTTGAGGGAGGAGAGGTAGTGGGTGGGTGATGTGAAGCCGGGGGTCCCAGTTCTCTCTCTCGTCCCCACTCCAGCCTGCCTACGTGCTGCAGATCTTCCCGCCCTGCGAGTTCTCTGAGAGTCACCTGTCCCGGCTGGCCCCTGACCTCCTGGCCAGCATCTCCAACATTTCTCCTCACCTCATGATTGTCATTGCCTCTGTGTGAGCCACTGAATGGTCACCACTCAGTGCATCTTCCTGAGGCTCTGCAGCAAAAAATAACACACAGGACAACCCAGCCAAGTGGAGGAAGAAGCTGCCGAAGGGGACAGACTCCACTGCCAGACGGCCAGCCTCACCCTCCTGCCCGCCCGCTCGGCTCAGTCGGACAGATCCCTCTGGGCAGTGGTGCTGCTACTTGTATGTTTACATGACGTTTAGCCCAAGGACAGACCACCAACCGATGGACTTGCAGACACCTTGAGGCTGGGTTTCTCTCTCCTCTTTTTGGAGAAAAGGAACAGGGCAGTGGGATTTTTTTTGTTGTTTTTGTTTTTAAGAAACAAAACAGAACTGCCTTTGCACTAAATTAGTGACTTGGACTTTTGCACAGTGAAGACAGGCTGTGACACTCTGGATGTCTTGGTGTACGTGAACACACATCGCACTCACGCAGGACTTCAAACATCTGCTGAAACCTTGGGGTCGAGGAACATTTCATTGTTTGGTCCCCACTCCTCCTTCCCCTTGCTCATTTGGATGTCACCTCTTAATTCTGCCACCACCATCTTTGATGCACCCAGGATGTACAGTTTACAATCAAAAAGAGCAAACGGAAGGATTCTCTCTCCTAGTGGAATATGCAGAACTTGGGATGTGTGTATATATAAATATATAATATATATAAATATATATAATACTGACTTAAAAATCAAATTCCCTGACATACATTTTTTTTAATCTGTGCCAAAAATGTGTTTTCAGAGAAAATCTTATTTTCATACTCAGACTTTGTATTGTCACTCATTTGTATAAGTGCGCTTCGTTATAGCACGGGCCCTGACCCCACAATTTGGAAGTGTCACACACACAAAAAGACTGGCTTCCCTTCTTCCTGTGACCTTGACCTCTCCCTCAACTTCCTAACACTTATTAATTTATGAAACTGTTTTTCTCAGCGCAGTTTTGTTTTGTGTGTCCATTGGATTACAAACTTTATTAAAAAATACAAAACATGTCAAGTGTGGATGTGACTTTGACTTGGATGGGAGGACCAGGGGTCCTTGGCCTCTAGGAACAGTAAGCCCTCACACCCCAAGTTTGCTTTCAGCCCCCTAAGTCTGTATATGGAACCCATCTCCTTCCTGCCACTAGTCCTGCCCAAGGATCATTTTATCTTGTACAAAAAAAACTTTCATCACAGACGACGACTTGAACCACCTTTTCACTGCTGTGGTGGTAATGTGACACTTCAAGGTCCCAACTGGTTTCTGGGTAATGTTGAAGGCACTTCAAATTTGGTAAAAGAATAGAGCCACTGCCCAAACTCAGACACATATTAAGCTTTGGGGTCTTGTCCCTTCCTCCTCTGGATAAGGTGCAGGTTGACCCTGCAGCAGCTGCCTCCGAACAGCTGGACCCACCACAAGATGAGCAGTTGGGCAGGAGGGACTGAACACAAAGACTGGTCTCACTTGCAGTATCCCCGGACTCCAGTGCTGGATGGGGCCATCTCTGAGTGAGGAGTTACAGCTGTTGGGGACGAGCCATATGGAAAGGCAGCAGAGACGGCGTCTCAGGAGCCCCTGCTTCTCCACCCCCGCTGCTGCACAGCCCACCTCCCCACCAGAGCTCCTGGCCGCTCACTCCTGTCCCTCCAGCCCCTCACCTTAAGAGATCCACTGACTGAGGGCAAGTAAATGTTCCCAGAAGATGACGCTGGCCTGGCCTTGATCTTGCAGCCAGAGTTACCATGAAGCAAGTGTGGTGTGCTCTGGCTTCCTTAAGCCCAAAAGAACCTGGCCTGTGGCCTGCTTGGTTTGGTACTCTGCCTACCTTGCTGCTTTGGCTGAATGAGCCCTCAAGCTGGGCCCTGCATGGGTGCCCTGGATCCTGGTAAGCAGTGTGGCCAAGCCCTTTGGGCCCAGCTCCCAACACCTGAGCAGAGGGGAGCAGGGTCACAGCCGTGTTCACGGCAGAGAGGGAAGGTCCAATCCTCAGGTTGAGCAAGTGAGTGGCCTCCAAAGAGGAGACCAGATGAGGGGATGGGGCTCGTGGAGCCGCAGTTTCTCTGGTGTGCTGCCCACACCCCAACTCAGACGAAGGAGTCAGCCTCCTTCTAGACAGGTCTTGGGGCTCCCTGCAAAGGGACAGCCTGGCCTTCCCAAGAAACAGGCTCCGCTGGCTGGTGGCTGAGTGGAGAAGCCCTTCTGTAGTATCAGCTAGAGCTGCCAGCTCCCCGCCCCACACCCACAGGGAGCTACAGGCAGCATTAGAAAATAATCAAATTTATTCTCTCTAGGGAATGGGGTCACCCTTCTCAGTTCTAGGGTGCCATCTATCCTTAAATAGGAGGAGGGGTGCCTGCTCACTCAGCAGGTGGTGGACATTCAGGGGCTGTGGGGGGTGTCTCTGCCAGGGCAGGCTGCCCATCAGCCCCGTCCCGAGGGCGGAAAACCAGCTCCCCAGCCTGCAGCACCTGCCCGGCCGGCCACGTGCTGCCCGGCCCATACTGCTGGTAGAAGTCCGCATCTGTCTGGAACATGACCAGTGCCTGGGCCGTGTGGATCCGCACGTGCTGGGCCAGGCTGTTGGCGTCCAGGAACTTATCCCCGCAGGAATCACAAGCATAGAGGATGTGGGTGTTGGGATCTGTGGGAGGTAGGGGTGCGGTCACAACAGGAAGGACCCTCAGGCCCACCACCTTCCCTGAAGGCAGCTCTGCTCCCCTCTTACCTTCTTCCTGCACTTGCTTCACAGCTTTGCTGATCTCGGCTTTAAGGACTTCAGTCTCATCGGCAGTCACCGCGGCCCCTACTGGCACCACTGTGGGCGGAATCAGCAAGGCCTGAGACCGGTCACTTGCTCCTCTGCGGACGCCCCAGAGGCAGCCCTTCTGTGACCACCCCCTGCTGCCCTGGGAGCTAAGTGATGTCCGCACCTGTGAGCTGCGTGACAGCCGTTGCTGCCAGTGCCTCGGTGGCCAGCGTGACCATGTCATCGACAGTGACCACACTGACCTCACCGCCCTCCTCTGGCTCCAGGATTTTGATGCCGGCCTTGCCCTGGTGCACAGTCTTCACGTGGGAGCGAAGGTTGTCCACCCGGTTGAAGCCGCGACCACACTTGTCACACAGGTAGGGCTTCTCTCCTGGGGGGGGAGGCAAGGTTCTCTCCTGCCATTGGGGGGAGGGTGCAGGGGGGGAGGACCTCAGTGGCCTCCAGCTTCCCCTGCAGCCCTGTCTTTCCAGCAGGAAATGCTCTGGGGTGGCCACTTGAAGCACAGGTGGCCCTTCTAGAAGGTCTGAGAAAATGGGGCCCTCCTGGGAGTTAAACTGCTTTGGAGGCAGCCTGCAGCAAGTGTCAGCTCCCAAGGCTGGGGTCCAGGGCGTCTCCCACCCCTCCCCCCCGCACCACCCGGCCCGGGGTCAGGGCCTGGGACAGAAGTGGGCACACACTCACCAGTGTGGATAATGATGTGCTTAGACAGATCCCCCACATTCACGAAGGCCTTGCTACACACGCTACATTTGTGGGGGCGGATATTATCATGGTGGCGGATATGATTGGCCAACTGGCTGGACTGGACGAATCTGCAGGGCCAGAGGGAGGGGCTTGCACTGAACCACCCAGGATAAGGCGGGGCTGAGATGGAAGAGGACTTGGGGACCTGCTCTGGACAGCCGTGTGACTGGCTCCTGAGTGGGCCGGACACAGCAGGCTTGTGCTCTGTCTGAGCCTCTCCGCCCACCCAGTACTGGGATGCCACTGTGCCTGGACTGGTGGGGGCGGGGGGGGGTGGGGGTGGGGGTGGGGAGTGGGTAGGCAGAAGGGCAGCACCTCTTGCCGCAGCGCTCACAGACGTAGGGCTTCTCCCCTGTGTGCTGGCGCACATGGGCGATGAGAGAGCTGGCCTGGGTGAAGGCTTTGCCGCACATCACGCACTGGCATGGCTTCTCACCTGAGGACGCAGGCAGGAGCCGGGACAAGATGTCAGCTCTTCCCTTCCTTCCATGTCCCCGCGTCGCCCCCGCGAGGCTCACCCACCCACCCGTGTGAATGCGAACGTGCCGCTGCAGGGCGCCGGGGTCAGCGAACTGCCGCTGGCAGTGGACGCACACGTAGGGTTTCTCCCCGCTGTGGATCCGCAGGTGCCGCTTCAGGTTCCCTGTGGCGAGACCAAGGGGAGGCTTGGCAGGGGGTGGGGGTGGGGGGGCGCGCGGTGGCGCCGTGGGGTGGAGGCCGGGGCGGAAGTGGGGTGGCGGGGGCCAGCCAGGTCCTACCTGAGGTGGTGAACTGCTTTCCACACTCCCGGCACTTAAGGGGCCCGTCGGCGATGTGGATCTTCAAGTGGGCCTTCAGATTCCCCACCTGCGCCCAGACAGGGGGTCAGAGGGCCAGCACCTCCCTCCCCGGAGCCTCTGGTCTTGGCCCTCTCCGGGGCACCCTGTGGGGGTTCCACCCTTCCTCCAGTCCTGTGGCGAAGGCAAACCCCCTCCGGATCGGCCCTCCCGGTTTCTTCCCCAGCCTCCCCTTCGCCCCACCCCCACCCCCCACCTGGTTGAACTTCTTGTCGCAGTGCGGGCACTTGTGCTCCTTGTCTGTGTCGTGCGTCTCCAGGTGGCGCATCTTCGACGTGGGGTCAGAGAAGGAGCGGCCGCAGTAGTCGCACTGGTAGGGCTTCTCGCCGCTGTGCACCAGCTGGTGCCGCTTGAGGTTGCCCGACGTGGTGAAGAGCTTGCCACAGTCCTCGCAGCGGTAGCGCGCCTCGCCCGAGTGCCGCTTCTTGTGTAGGTTCAGCAGGCTGATGAGCCGGTAGCTCTTGCCGCACTCCTCGCAGCCGTAGGGCTTCAGCGGGCTGGCGGTAGAGCGTGGAGGAGGAGGGTCGCGAGGGGGCGCTCGGCGGGGATCCAGGGTGGGTCAGGCGGAGGAAGGGGGCGGCCCCGGGGCCTACCTGTGCGTCTTCTCATGGGCCTTGCAGGCGGCCGGGTCGGAGAAGGCCTTGCTGCACTCCCGGCACGAGAACGGCTTCTCGCCCGTGTGGATGCGGATGTGCCGCTTGAAGTTCCCGGTGTGCGTGAACTCCTTCCCACAGTCCTGCGGGCGCAGGGGGCGGGGTCAGGGGCGGAGCCGGGCGGGGCCCGGGGCCGGGCCGCCACCGCCCACGGCGCACCTCGCACTTGTGGATGACCGAGCCGTAGGCCTTGGACTCCGTGCGGTCGCCGTAGGTGCCCGAGCGCAGGCCTCGCGCTTCAGCGCCCAGTTCCTGGCCCGAGTCCGTGCTGGCTGACTCCTCACTCTCCTCTGGGGCCTCGCCCTTCTCCAGTGGCGGCCCCTCTTCCTTGACCACCGCCGGCGCGGCGCCCTCCTCCTCCTCTCGCTCTTCTCCCTTCCTGGCCGGCTCCACCTCCATTTCTGCCAGGAGAAGAGCAGGCACTGAGGCATCTTGGGGGTTGGACGGTGGGGGGTGGGTGTCAAATGAGGCTGGGGGCGGGCTCATCTCTGCGTGGGCGCCTCGCAAGCGCGTGGCAGGGTCTGGAAGCCGCCGGGGGGCTGGAGGAAGCCTAGGGAGACTGATGACCCGGACAGTGCTACCTGAAGGTTACAGATAGGCCTCAGTCCACCAGGTCCCCAAGCTGGCGACCCAGGTGGGAAGGATGCTGTCAGCCAAAAAGCACTGGGGGCAGGGGCAGGGGTGGGTGCCAGGGGCAGCAAAGCTCCCCCATGGTGCTCAGCTCAGGGAGAAACAGCAGGGCCAGTACTGCGACAGCCATACTTCTGTGCTACGAGGAAGCAAGGCCAGGATATACATCAAAGTTCAGGAATGAGGAAAGATGATGTTGGCCCAAAAGCTGATGTGAGAGAGTGACTCAGAGTGAGATCAGCTGTGGCAGGAAGAGTGGGGGACGCTGACCTAAGTGAGGGCCGACCTAGCCGGTGGAAGGTACCTTGCTCTGAGCTCTCTGACAAGGCAGCCTCAGCCTCAGCAGCAGCCATGCCACTCGTGGGGTCTGGCTTGAGCTCCACAGGCTCCCGGGGAGCATCTGCCTTCTCCGTCTGCTCTGCACCTGTGGTGGGGGTGGGGGCATCCAGGGCTGGATTGGGGCCCTCTGTCCAGGGGCTGGATGGGTCTCCTGGACTAGGCCTCTGGAAGTGGCTGTGGCCCCAGGAGATTGGGTGGGGCGGCACATCCCAGCTCAGGCTGTTTGAGTCTCTGCTCTGGCTTTAACAGATGCCCCAGAAAAACCAACAGTTTGTTCTGGGGAGCCTGAGCTCAAGGGATGCAGCGGCCTGTGTCCCCTCACCCCCAAGAGCCTCCCGAGGAAGCCACTTGTGGTGCTGGAGCCCACAATGCAGGCAGGTGATGGCCAGCCAGCTGGATCCTCAGCATGGCAACTCACCGCTGCCCGTGCTCTCGGCCTGGCCACCTCGCTCCTCCTTGGGCTCCCGGCCTGGGCCCGTGGGCGGACTGCTCCTGGCCGGGTCCAGCTCGCTCAGTGGAGTGGCAGCAGCCTTCTCCTCTTTGGCTCTCTTATCACCCACTGGAGATGGAAGAGGACAGACCTGCCATTTCCCATCAAGTGCCCACCACTGGGAGGGGTGAAGTGGCCCAGAACTCGCTAGCTCTTCCAGACCTTCCCTTGGGATATACCTAAGAAGTGGTTTGTCGGCTGGCTCAGTCAACAGACTCTTCACAGGTACCAACATCATGCCAAGACTGCCAGCTAGGCCTGGGATGTAATAGCCGTGGGGCTGGCAGACTGGTCAGGGAAACAGATCTCACACATGAAATGGTGCTAATCAGAGACTGCTGCTTACATGCAGAGGAGTGTGCTTTTCTCAAAGTGCGTCAGGAGGACTCTGGCCCACATCGGGCCTCGGGGGCTTTCCTGAGGAGCTAGAGGAGCAGGAGTAGGTGGGGGGAGAGGAGGCCTGCTGGAGGAGTGGATTCTGGTGCAAAGGCCCTGAGCCAGGCGTGGCTGCCCAGTGCCCTCAGGAAGGGAGGGCAGAAGGGCCCCTCTGAGAGGCATTCTCAGACTTTGCTGCAGCTCCTCCCCACGAGCTCCCCACAATGCAGGCGAGGCCATATGACGCTGACCCAGAGGCAGGGGCAGAGCTCTCTTCAAGAGTCACCTGCTCAGGAACAGCCTGCCAAGAAGCTTACCTTCTGCGGCTGAGGCCTCCATATTCTCCCCAGGGCTGGCAGCCGGCTCAGCCAGTGACTTGAGGGCGTGACAGGCCGTGATGATGTCCTGCATCTGCAGGAAGCTGGCCACGGCCAGCACATCGTCCACGTTCTCAGAGCTCAGGCTCAGTTTGGCTGTGTACATAAACTCCAGCACCTGCCCCAGGCCTGCCAAGGACACAGACATCTGTCACAGACCCATCTCAAGACCTGGTACCAACACCCTGTCCAGTCACTCCACTCCATAGCAGGATCGAGGGATTCATAAAAAGCAGAGTGGCAGTAGCAGGCCACCATTTCCCCCATCTCCTGTGCCAGGGGAGAGGTAGGCTCCAAAAAGAAGCACACCCACAGAGGGCAGAGGGTGTGAACGGCCACTCTGAGCACCCTCCACCCAGCCACTGCGCTTCATCACCAGAAGACAGAGTGCGTCACCACTGGCTTTCATCAGGGCTTAGCCAACAACCCTCTATCTGACGTCCAGGCCAGTCACCTGACCTCTCTGGGCCTCAGTTTCCGCATCTGTAAAATGGGGAAACAACACCTTGGCCAAACTTCTGGCAGCATGGCACGTCATTCTGGGTTAGGAACCTGAACCTAAGACGAGTAAGCTCCTTCTTCAATCCCAAGACCTTCTTGACACTCCTCCTCCAGACCCCAAACCTTGCCACTGCCATCAAGGCACTGGGATAGTGGGTCAAAGACTGACTCAGCAATGGAAAGGGACCAAGGGCTCAGAGCCTTCCTGCTCTTTGCTGCTTCTGATGAGCCTGTCCTGTGTTCACTCGTCCTGAAGCTTATCATGAGGCCTTCCTGCCACTCTCCCCTTACCACCCCACTCCCAGTCAAAAGAGGCCCCTCAATCATGGTAAGAACTTGGTACTCACGCACTTATGGCCGAGTCCTGTGTGGGAAGTCTGGCACCCACCCCTCGTCCCCCACAGCTAGAAGCTGCTGCTCAAGGAGGGCCGTGTGTGGCACGGGGCCCACCACAAGCTCGGCCCTGGACCCAGCAGGGTACCTGCCGCGTTACTGATGTCCAGGTGCACCACATCCTTCTGGTCCACGAAGAGCATCTTGAAGTATTCGCTGCAGGCTGCCAGCACTGCTTTATGAGCCTTAAAGTCAACGCCGTCCACCACAAAAGTGCAGTCACACAGAAGTCCCAGTTGTCGCTGCTGGTTCAGCTGCTCCAAGACGTGCTGGCTGTGCTGGGGAAAATCCATGGCTGGGGAAAGCCACAGGCCTCCACGTTACCACAAGGAAGGACACCAACCGGCCCCACCAGCGATCCCGACACCCCAGGGCAAGAAGCAGGGGGACAGGGAGGATGGAACCAAGTCCACAAAGGCCACGTGCCTCTGCAGGCCCAGACCGACCAGGGGCTGGCTTCTAGACTCTTAGAATGACTGGCCAGGGAAGGTCCAAAACCCAAAAAGCATGAAGCGGCCAACACGAAACAGTCACCTTCATGTCTCAGCATGTAAATGATATTAAAAAGTCAAAAACCAAGTAAACACAAAACACTGATTACTGTCAGCACTTAAAAAAAAAAATAAAACGGTTGCTTAACATTTTTTTACAAACAGAATGCATGACAGAATCTTAGAATAAACAACAGATCTTTCAACTGGATGTACTGGGCTCCATGAAAACCTTCCTGCTTTATTTTCACTCTACTCCGTGTGCCGTGCACACAGGAAACATGCCCTTCGGAGGGCAGATGTTCCAGCGGCCCGCATCAGGCCCGGCCCCTCTCCTGCAGCACCCACAGGGCTCTGGGCAAGTCCCCTTGTCCACGGCAAACCTGGCCTTCGGGGGTTAGGAGCCATGATTCCTGCTCTTCCCCACTTCATGGGCTCAGTGAATTACATAAAGTTGGTGTGTTCTCCACCTCTGGAAACCTCTCTAGGTTGTCCCTTGAGAAAGAATGAACTCTGATCCTAACCCAAGAGCTGCCGGCCTGGCTGAAGTTTCTCTGTCAAAGGCCTTGCTTAGTTACTGCCTGGAAATTTCACAACTATCTCAAGTAAAAATGCTCACAAAAACTGCATGGCCTGGGACCAAATCACCCTGAACTGCACAGGCCATGACTGAATAAGAATCTAAAATGGCTCTCCCCTCCCCCTCAATACCACACCTGGGTCCTTCTCAAGATCAGTATTTTCTAAGGAAAAGAAGCAGGCAGGCTCTCCTTTCAAGAAAGAACAAATTTCCAAGTAAATGTCCATGCCCACTCCTGTGACCACATCACACAAACCCAACCAGGCTGGGCTGTCACACCCTGGCCCGGCACCCAATAAGAGGCAGTGGTTTCTCTTCCAGCTCTTCTGGAACCTCTGCTCTGAGACCTGGGTCTGCTCAGAGCTGCCCTAGGTGGTTCCTGGGCAGGCGAGGGTGACCCTGGGGTGGAGAAGTGGGGTGAGGGGGTGGCTCTCAGCCTCCGGGTTTCAGTAACCACACTCTGGCTCCGGTTTTCCCCCCATTACATCAGCCTCTCAGGGCTGAGTCACCACGCTGCAGCTCTGTAGGCACAGTGACCATGTATGGCTGTCTGGCTGTGATGAGACATGATGAAAGCCAAGCCCCCACGCACGTGGCTCAGCCGGCACAGATCCATCAGCTTTGAAGGATGCACAGCCCACCCACTCCACAGTGTCTGGAAACTTATCAAAAGTGGAGGGGTGTATTTGCTGAACTGGGACAAGTCACCGGGTAGGTGGGCAGGGCTCCATCAAGTAAAGGGGGCCAGAAAGTGAAAACAGGCCGTGTGCCACGGGGTGCCAGCCCCTGAGTCATGAGTTCAGAACTGCTGCTGCCGGAGACTTGAAAATCCCCCTTCCCTTCCCCTAGCATCCCCAGGACTGTCCTTTGGCCCCAGCCTCCACACACAGCCTCCCAGCCAGAGGCACAGCTTCCTGGACCACTCAGATTAGAAGTGGCTGTGGCCCGAGGTTCTTATGTATACGGAGGGAAGAGCTGGAAGCCAGCTCTGGAGCCAAGAGGTCAGACTCGAGGTGGCTGAACAACTTGCCGGGCAACAAACCAGCCGGCATACCACAGGGCCGCAGGAGCAAAGGCTGCTACTGCCCGGGCTACCCCATAAAGGCCTTCAATCCCTGGGAAAAGTTCCCATTCATTCCCTTTAGTGACCTAAAGGGATGCAAGGGAGAAGTTTGGCGACATGGAAAAGAACCAGTGCCCAGCCTGTGGGCTAAACACACAGGCCGGGCACTTAGGCCAGAGACCTGAAGGGGGTACATACCAGGCAGGTGTAAATGGAACCAAAGGTGGGTGGCAAGGACAGGCCTGGGCCAAAGCAACCTCTGAGTTGTCTTCTCCCTGCTGTGTTAAAAGCCACACGAGCAGACAAATGTGTGTATGTGAGCATGGGCAGCCCCTGAGTTCCAGTCACCAGCTCACCCTGTTTTTCCTCGGGAGCCTCGGATGAGACACCTCCCAAGTGCAGAGTGAAGGACCACAAGGGCCTCCTCGATGAGCTGCAGAATCATCCCCTCAGAACTTTCCAATCAGACCCAAACCAGTCCCTCCTGGTGGGGGGCCTGGCTCTCTCACCTTCACTAGGAGCCAGGAGGAAGCAGCTCCCAGGCTCAGAAAAGGAGTGCTGGCTGAACACGAGTTCCCTGGCTCCCACCCCCACACAAGAGGCAAAGAGTTGTTCTCATGCCCCTGGGCTGGAGCCAGCTGAAAGCAGAACCCTCCAGCCGGAAAGTGATCTGACTTGTTAGGAAGATAAACGTGAGAAAAGACTCCTGGCCAACAGTGTGGAGAGACCAGCTGGCTTAAAGGTCAGGTGATTATTAGCCTTCCCTGGAACCAGGGCTGCAACAAGCCCTCAGGCTGTCACACTCCCCGAGGCTTCTAGGGGAAAGGGCTCCTTGAAGCCCAGGACTCCTGGTGGGGGATGGGGGACGGTGCGGTGGGGGTGGGGTGGGGTGGGGGGTGGTATAGGGGCGGGTGCTTATGTCCAGCAGAGGCCTTGGAGGAAGGCTGATAAAGGTCCCCGGGAGAGGGTGCTCCATGACCCAGTAGCTCCAGCACCCCCACACGCACAGGAGCAGCTGTGTGCCCTGAGTAATGTTTTCCACCTAAAGCTAACCACAGCTTTCCAATGAGACATGCCTGCCCAGAAGTGGGCTCCTCCCCAGATGTGGGTGTCAGAACACTGAAGCCTTCTGGAATCCCTCTGAAGCCTCCAGAGCTGTTCCAACAAGAGAAACAGTCCTAAAAGATCATCTGTTCTGACAAAGAAAGAAAAGGACGGGACAGAAAACAGGAGAGGATAAAAGAGAAGGAGGGAGCAGGGGAAGGAGGGAGAAGCAGGGAGAGGAACTAGAAGGAAGGAAGGAAAAAGGAGAAAAAAGACCATCCCCACAGACAGACAGCAGTGCTTACACATACATGCTCACAAGCCCCATCTTGTGATTGGCCCCTGGGGGGCTTGCCAAGTGCTAAACGCTGTCACTTGTCAGCAGCGCTGTGGGTTTCATAACTGCAAACCCCCAGGGGCAGTGGAGTGCAGAGCCCAGGGGCAGTCTTCCAGGCTCACCCACTCATCTCCCAGAGCCTGCTGCCTAAGAAAGCTCCCACAGCCCCTTTCTCCCCCAGGCAGTGCCCAGAGCCAGTGAGGGGTGTCCCCTCAGAGGGGTCGAGCTACAACCAGGTAGCACCCCACCTCCAGACTTAGGTGAACTGAGCATGCAGTGCTCCAACCGTCTCCTCTTTCATACTCTACAGCAGTGGGCCCCAACCGTTTTGGCACCAGGGACTGGTTTTCAAGGAGGACAATGTTTCCACAGCCGGGGCGTAGCGGGGGATGCAAGTGACTGACGCAGCTGTAAATACAGGTGGAGCTTTGCTCACTACCGGTCACTCTCCTGCTGTGCAGCCCAGTTCCTAACAGGCCACAGACAGATACTGGTCTGTGGCCCAAGGGATGGGGACCCCTGCTCTACAGTGAAAGGAACCTATCAGAATCTGAGCAAGCTTAAAGGGGACCAAAAAGAGAGGTGAATGCAAGGGGCACACAGAGAGACGTGGGGGCTCCAGGGGCAGGCAGTGTGGTGGGAGCCAGGAGTCCCAAGTCCATGTAAGGAGGGGGCACTATCTGAGGAGACTTTAAACAAAGTAAAATCAGCAGCCATCCCACCTCTCATCACCCATGACCGGGATCAAGTGCAGCTCCTCCAGCCCAGCCATATTATGCGGTGCCCTCTGCCAAGCATAAGCATGCCTTCCTCCTCATTTCACCTTGCTTCAAGCGCGCTACACGTGGGCCTTATTTAAAGCTGCTTCCAAGAAAGAAGAAACTCACACAGGACAACACTGCAGAGCCCACCAAGCCCAAAGCCCTCAAGTTTCCGACCAACTCCTGCCTGCAAACAGGCAGCTTCCGTGATATCGCCATCTGCCAGGTCAATGGCCCTGACTGTTGGGGCAGACCGCGTCATCAGAGCTGGGATGCTCCCCAGAGGACGAGCAGCCTGGCTGGACATGAGCCCTGGCGGCCTCACAAGAAATTCATTTGGGAATGAAAACATGAGGGACCTGGGGAAGCCCCGCAGCATGGTTCCAAACAGGCGACACGGACACAGGCACGGTGGGCATAGTCTCCACAGACAGCGGCCAGCAATCCCTCCATCCAGCCACACCTGCCACGAGACTCCAGCTGAATCTGGGCGGCTCTGTGTGGCTCTGACCAGCAGTGACACTGTGCCAATCCCGGGCCTGGCCCTTAGGAAGTCTGGAGGATTCTGCTTTGCTTGCTTGGAGCCCCATCGCCCTGCTGTGCGGATGCCCAGGTGCTCCTGCTGGGGACAGAGAACACACGAGGGGCTCTGGAGGAGACACCGTTGTGCACAGGCCCCCGATGAAGAGCTGAGATGCCCCTGCTGACAATGCCAGGGTGCCAGCCCAGCTACTGGCTGAATGCTGGCACAGGAATGACCCCCAACACCTCATGGAACAAAAACAACTGCCCAGGCGACCCATGAAACGGGGAGAAACAAAAAACTGCTGATGGTTCAAGCCACTAAGCGCTGAGATGGTTGGCTGACAGAGAGAGATAACTGATACAGATGGTAAAACTGTAAAGAAAAGGGAATGATTCATGAAAAATTTCAGGGTAACAGTTCTCTCTGGATGGGAGGAGGCGCAATCAGGGGTGTTCTAAGATACTGGAAGCTCTCTGTTTCTTTATCTGGATTCACCTAGATTATATAAACCTGTGCATTTCATATGCTTTTATAAAAGAACATTTTTCAACATTTAACGATATCTGTAATAAGAAAGAAGCAAGGTACAGGTGCCACACTCAGTCCCATGCAGAGACGGGGTCGTTTCCAACTGTGCTCCAGGCCACTCTGGTCCGGGCTACCCTGAGGAGGGGAAAGGGTCTCGAAGGCTGACAGGAGTGCAGGGGGTGCAGGGGGGTCGGTGGCACCAGAGAAAATACAATCCATCTCATTTGCTTTTCAGATCCAAAACATGTGCAAAAAGACTGCTGAGGTGAGGAAGGTTTCTCACTGTGTCAGGAAATTCACGCTACTCAGTTCAATGAAACCTGAATCCCAGACCCCCCAGTATCAACAGAACAGCATCTATGGAGTGTCCTCAACATGGCACAGTCCAATCACCTCAAAATTAAGAGCATGGCTACCCTGGGCACCAAGTTCCACACTGCTACCTCCAAGGGTAAGGACCTAAGAGGCAGTTCAGCACCATGCAGGCAGCAGAACCTCGGGTCAAGCCAAGCAGGGCCAAATCCAGGGCCTGGACCCACCACACCAGCTGGTGATGACCTTCTCTTGCATACTGGAACCAATGGAACTACTTCCCATGTTTGTTACAGGATCCAATTGGGTAATGTAAGCAAAGGGCCTGCCCAGTGCCTGGCACGTGGTAAGCACTCAGCGAATGATTGCTACCAGGAAACAGATGCAGACTACATATATTTTTAGGCCGAAGACCACATCAGATGGTTTCCACATTATCTTTTCATGCTGGGCACCTCAAGTGTACTTGGTGACTTGAACCTTGTTTAGACGTTGTAATAATCTCATTACTCCTTCTAAATGTAATCTGGAAAAATCCCAGAGCCCAACTAACATTAAGAGATGAGAGGATACTGGATAAGAACAAGTAAGAGCGATTTTCTCTGTCAGGGAAGCACTTTATATCAAACAACTGTCTGGTAAACCCCAAATGTACTTCCAGATGACTGGCCTGCCCAAAGCTCTGAGTGGGTCCACAGAGCACCGCTCTATCTCAGAGTCGAATGGGCACCTGTCAAACATGAAATATTACCCAGGTTATCAGCACTAAACTGCAGGCAGGATTTCCAAACTGTGGCACATAGGGAAGCCATTAAGCTAGGAAACAACTGGCCAATCACCAGATGCCGATCTAAATGAACCACAGTCCCTGGCTCCTAGAAGTTGTGCCAGCTACAGGCCTGGACACAACACAGCCATCCAGAGGCCTGGAGGCATCTGAGAGCAGTGACAAGGATCAGCATTCCTGATTTTCTAGAAATACTGGTGGCTCCTGGACACAACTCGGCATACACAAACTTGGGCCAAGGAAACGGAAGTTCACAGCAGGCCAGCCCTGCAAACGTGAAACCTCCCTGCCCAACCCCACCAACCTACCCGGTGTGACAACCCGTCCCTTTTCAGTGCAATGTGACAGAGAAGCAAATATCAACAGGCAACATGACAGAGAAGCAAATATCAACAAAACCAGCCCTATGGAACTTGCCTCCTTGCCCAGCAAATACAGCTCTTCTATTAAGCTTGTGTTTCTCAAACTTTTAGAATCAATTTCCACTTTATATAAACCCACAAACCTGACTCAGCCCTTCCCAACAGCCCCCAAATGCTTTATCTTCTACTGAGTAATGGCCCCTACCCTGAAAATCACTGCTTCCTTCTATATAACGCTCCCTGCCAAGGTTTAGTACTGTTTTCTCTGCTGAATTTGTGTTATTAAAAAAAACACTGAAAAAAACACTGATTTTTAAATCTAAAAATAATGTCTAAATATAAAATTAAATGTGACACTGATGTTGCTTTTCAAACTATACAACTTCCACGACCTCTAAGATTTAACCATGCTTCTGAAAGAGGGAGTGGACACCCGTCTCCCTGACCCCACCGCTCTAGGAATGTGTCTGGGCAGGAAGGGCTGGCTGAGCCTGCAGAAAGCAGTCCTGTATCCCAGCACCTGTGGCAGTTTAGAACCCACTGTACCAGTATGTGCAGATCAAGGGCCTTGCTACCAAAAAGACAACATCAGAACATGGGGGACATGCGTGGGGTCTGATCATTCTCTGTCCAGTACTCCCTGAGGGTGGTGGCACGTGGACACACCCTGAAATTACACCTGTACATGTCTTCTCCTATGAAGTTTAAGAAATTTACTGCTGGGCTTCCTGGTGGCTCAATGGTGAAGAAACCGCCTGCCAATACAGGAGACGTGGATTTGATCCCTGATCCAGGAAGATCCCACATGCTGCAGAACAACTAAGCCCGTGCGCCACAACTACTGAGCCTGTGCACCGGAGCCGGGGAGCGGCAACTACTGAGCCTGTGCTCCGGAGCCCGGGAGCCACAACTACTGAGCCTGTGCTCTGGAGCCGGGGAGCCACAACTACTGAAGCCCACACAGCCTAGAGCCTGTGCTCTGCAACAAAAGAAGCCACCGCAACGAGAAGCAGCACACTGCTACTAGAGGGCAGCCCCCGCTCATCACAACTAGAGAAAAAGCCCACACAGCAATGAAGACCCAACACAGCTAAAAATAAATAAACACAATTTTTTAATTTAAAAATTAATTAAAAATAAAAATAATTAATTTTTAAAATTAATTATAAATAAATAAATAATATATTCATCGCTGGGTGGGCAGACTTCTTGTTTCTTCCTTACAGCTGTTTACAACACCTAGGACCTTGCTCTCAAATCAAGTTGGGGAATAGGCCTGGTATAGAACAGATTTTGGAGAAGGCAATGGCACCCCACTCCAGTACTCTTGCCTGGAAAATCCCACGGACAGAGGAGCCTGGTAGGCTGCAGTCCATGGGGTCGCTAAGAGTCAGACACGACTGAGCGACTTCACTTTCACTTTTCACTTTCACTTTTCACTTTCATGTATTGGAGAAGGAAATGGCAACCCACTCCAATGTTCTTGCCTGGAGAATCCCAGGGACGGGGGAGCCTGGTGGGCTGCCGTCTATGGGGTCGCACAGAGTCAGACACAACTGAAGCGACTTAGCAGCAGCAGAACAGATTTCTGGCCGTGTGGAATATGACTGATTCAAGGTCAAAGTATTGTGTGGACCCTTACAAAATGATCATTGTACTTTTGGTGCTTGCTACTGAAAAACTAACAGATAAAGCCACTATGAAAAGTGAACTCTTAACCACAGTCTTTTAATCACAACAGCAGCAATATGTATTTGAGAATCAGTTCTATGCGTGTGAATGAGAAATCTCCCCTAAAATACAGAAGCTCTGTGGTGCGATACAGCTGCCCATATACTTACTGTACTCCCCTCTGGGGTCCTCCATCCATAAATCAGGAAACAGATATAAACAGAGACTAAACAATCACACACACATTTAATGAGTGCTTACTCTGTGCTCACCTTAGGGGCAGTATTCCCACTTTGAGCCTAGTGGGGAAGACAGATAATAAATCAATACACTACATAATGTCACATACTCAGTGCTGTGAAGAAAACCAAAGAAAGCCGAGGCTATTAACCAGTAAAGGGTCAAGGAGGAGCTCTCTGAGGAGGTGACATTGAAGCAAAGACCTGGATGAAGTGAAGAGCGAGCCATGCCACCATAAGCCTGGGGACAATTACAGACATAAGGAAGGGCAAAAGCAAAGGTCTGGAGACAGACGTTACTTGGCCAAAGGGGCCAGAGCGCCTGAAAAGGGGAAGGGAGCAGGAGGGTGAGAGGCACCAAGGTTGGCAACAGTAGAGGCTGAGATCGCCCAGGGTTTCAGAGGCAAGTCAGGCTTTGGAGTTCCTTCTAAGTAGGCTAGTATGCCCTGGGGGTGCGGTGAGGCTGAGAACAGAAGAGTGACTACAAGGAGGTAAGTGTGATGGACACACGAACACCAGGAGAGAAGCCAGAGAGGAAGGTGGCCTCCAACAAGGTGTAGGCGGGAAGGTGAGAAGTAGTCGGATTAGGGATATGTCTTGGTGACGCCAACAGAAAGGCTGACCAAGTAAGATGTCAGTTGTGAGAAAAGAAAGGAGTCAAGGATGACACCAAAATTTTTAGCCTGAGAAACTGGCCAAGTGGTGGTGTCATTTACCGAGGTGAGGAATTGATGGTGGGAGTAAAGGATTAGTGAGGGGAAAGCAAGTAGAGAGAGTGGTGAGAAATGCAGGTGGAGGGACAGGCTGGAGGCCACGCCCGTCACGCCAGGACTCAGCCTCATCCCCAGCCCATGGGGGTCATGCCAGATTTAAGCAAGAGGGCCACAGTTAGACTCACATTTCTGAAAGGTCACTCTGGCTGCATGAGTGTGGAGCGGCCGAAAGGGCAAGAGCAGAAGCAGAAAAACAACTCAGGAAGTCCTGCAGCGCTGGTCCCGCAGGACATGAGGAATGGGGCAGTGTTACCCCCAGGCTGGCGCCAGATGAGGCTGACTGGTGCCCAGAACCCAACACACTCACTGTGGGTCTTGCTGAGCAGCATGTGCAAGCAGTCCTCCTGTTGAATATCAGCATCCTTTGAAAGCTTTAAGTATCTCAGCATCCCTTACCATTTAGTACCCAACCCTGCCCGGGAGAAGCTGGGCCATGCTATTTGTCCACCACCACATCCCAGGCTGAGAATTCCGACCTCTTACTCACATTTCAAAGAAAATGCCCACAACTCTGGAGGGACGTACAAGAACCTGGTAACGGAGATGCCCTCACAGCAGCAGGGGAAGGATGGAAAGGAGTTACACTCTTCACTCTTGCATCCTGTCCGGGTTTTTCTGTTTTATTTTACCACTTGTGAATGTTATCGATTAAAATATTAAAACCGAGAAAGAAAAACACAGACGGAAGGAGTGGAGAAAGAAGAAAAGAGAGAAAAAAAATGTCCACAAAGTCAGAGCTTCTTCACTTTCTCTTAACCATAACCTTTCAGACATTTTCTGCAAGACCTGGTGACTGAAAACTTCTCAAAAGCAAAAAATTTCTCATAAGGGAAATGGAACATTATGGTAATTTGCACAAAGACTGTATCACTTGGGAAAACTTGATAAGCAAAAATTCCTTAAAGGGACAAAATGGAAAATCCCCAAGAAGAGCAGCTGGTGGCCTTTTCCAGACTCAGATGAACCCCTCTGACTCTGCGACGGCCCTGAAGGCCTCTCCCGGGAGTCACACACACAATTCAGCACGCGACTTCAGGGAGCTGGCTCCACCGACCCGGTTAGAACTCCTGCCTTGGAATCCAGCCAAAGCTAGTCAAGTCCCTCGGGCAAGACTACTTAAATCTCTGCACCTCGGTTTCCTTTCTGTGAAACAGGGATGGTACTAAAAGTGTCCACTTCATAAAGCTGCTGTTGGCCATCACTGTTATTATACATAAACCCAGGCCAGCAACATCAATCTGTAACAGGAAAGCGGGGAACGCAACGCTCGCCTCCCTTCCCTATTGTCTAAAAACGGACATAGGGACTTCCCTGGTGGTCTAGTAGCTAAGATTCCGTGCTCCCAATGCAGGGGGCCAAGTTTGATCCCTGGTCAGGGAACTAGATCACACATGCCACAACTAACAATTTGCATGCTGCAATAAAACATCCTGTGTGCTTCAATTAAGACTCGGCGCAGCCAAATAAAAAATTTTTTAAATAAATTTAAAATAATAAAAACAAAAATGGATGTAAAATCTCATCAATAAGCCAGGTACCCATGAGAGATAAAGCTTCAACCTGAAAAAAGATCAGAAAAGGGCCCTGCAAACTGCAATACTTCTTCTACTCAATAGTAACCAGAAGGCAAGGCACAGGTACTTTGTACTTAACAACAAAAGCCACCTTGTTTTCTACAAAGAACATGATGATTTTGGAGGAGCAAAGCAGCTTTCATCGAGAAAGAAGATAAAACATAACAATTCCAAAGTAAGGATTAGTCGTCCCATGATACTAGTTAAGACCAAGAATCCAAAATAAAGAAAGAAGTAAGTTGAATACTATTAATAATTACTGGACTTCTGTGGTGGCTCAGAGGTTAAAGCGTCTGCCTGCAATGAAGGAGACCTGGGTTCAATCCCTGGGTCGGGAAGATCCCCTGGAGAAGGAAATGGCAACCCACTCCAGTATTCAATCCAATAATTACTAGGAGGTAGATGTATGTACCAATGTAACACGTGATTTTCATGTGACTGACTTTTTCTGGGTTTGTTTTCTCATTAGGATTAGTGACTTCAAAGGTCCCTTCTACTGTTCAGATTTAATAAATGTTGAGTAAATGATTTCATTAATAAGACTGAAGATTACAAATGCATGCATTTGAAGTATAACAGATACCATGTGAATGACAATAAAAATGACATATTTACCTAGCACCTAGTTTTTTTTTTTTTTAATCTAAAACTTTACTTATATTGGAAATAAGATTTCCAACTAGGAACAGGAACCATATAGGACATGAACATCAACTATGAACTATATACTTGGACTTCCCTGACAGCTCAGTTGGTAAAGAATCCGCCTGCAACTCAGGAGACTCTAGTATGATTCCTGGGTCAGGAAGATCCACTGGAAAAGGGATACGCTACCCACTCCAGTATTCTTGGGCTTCCCTTGTGGCTCAGCTGGTAAAGAATCCACCTGCAATGTGGGAGACCCGGGTTCAGTCCCTGGGTTGGGAAGATCCCCTGGAGAAGGGAAAGGTGACATGAACATCAACTATGAACTATATACTAATATCTATGACCTATATAAGCTGACCTCAAACTGTACATTCACTATTGCATATAGGATTAAACTGAAGTTAATATTTGGTAAAACTTGACTGGGAAAAACTAAGAGTAAGGATATTTTAGAGAAGTATTTTCAGACACCTCAAAAACTTAAGACAGGCCTGGACAAAAAGTGGCCAAGAATTCAGTGCCTCTACTTCTAAGGATTTCTTCAAACTGTTAGGCTCCTCAGATGCAGATGCTGAGTGCTGCTCCAGAAGACAGTGATGTTTGGACTGCAGCCCTGGGAGGATAAGAAGCAGCTCACCCCGAGCTGGCCCTGAAGAAACAGTGCAGCCGGCCTCCTGCCCCTCCACCCAGCACCTGCAGCAGCATGAATCAGCAAAGCTGCTGGAAGCCTTTTAACGAATGACTTGCAACCCTGGTGGTTTTTCAGCCAGCCCCTTTTGAAGTGCAAGCTTCTGAGAGAAACTTAGAAACCACCCTAAGCACTGCCTGGTTGCTGGTCTGAGGGCAGGTAGGGCAAGAGACAGATAGAGACACAGAAAGAGAGACAGACAGAGCACCTGCAAGGCCATGTAAGGAGGCAGGTCAGTCCCAAGGGGCCACTTAATGGGACCATGATGAGAAAGCGACGGTACCCGAACTTAATTCTTAAGGGCATGAAAGACAGGTCAGAAACCTAAATGTTCTGTCTCATTCACATTTCTACCCTTATATTCTCAACTTCCCAAATGCAAATATAAACTGGGGGGAAAATATTTACAGCCTATATGGGAAATAAGGGTTAGCAGTCCCAAAATATAAAGAACTTTAATCAAATGAAAACATATGTCCACACAAAGCTTGTAGACAAATGTTCACAGCAGCATTATTCAGAACAGTCAAAAGGTCAAAGCAGGACTTCCCTGGTCATCCAGAGGTCAAGAATCCACCTGCCAATGCAGGGGACACAGGTTCGCTCTCTGGTCTAGAAAGATTACACATGCTGTGGGACCGCCAAGCCTGTGCACCACAACTACGGAGCCCATGTGCTGCAACTCCTGAAGCCCACATGTCCCAGAGCCCATGCGCCACAGGAGAAGCCGCTGCAATGAGGAGCCTGCACAGCAACTACAGAGTAGTCCCTGCTCGCTGCAACCAGAGGAAGCCACGTGCAGCCACGAAGACTTAGCACAGTCAAAAATTAACTTTTTAAAAAAGGTCACAACAGTCCAAATGTCCATCAACTAATGAATAAGTAAATAAAATGCAGCATGCAGAAAATTATTTGATAATAAGAAAGTACTGATACGTGCTACAATTTGAATTGGACCTTGAAAATATCGTGCTATGTGAAAGAAGCCAGACACAAAAGACTAAAATGCATGATTCCATTTATACAAAATGCCTAGAATACGCAAATCCATAATGATAGAAATGGTTGCTTTGGGCTGGGGGAGACAGAGGTAAATGGGGAATGACTGCTAATGGGTGGCAGGTGTCTCCTGGGGATGATGACAATGTTCTGGTTGTGACAGTTGCACAACTCTGTGAATAAACTAAAAGCCACTGAATTGCGCACTTAAAATAGGTGAATTGTATGGTATGTGACTATCTCAATAAAGCTGTTATTAAAAATTAAACAGCAAGAAAAAAATCTTCTAACAGAAAAACAAGCCAAAGAAATGAACAGGAAATTCACAAATGGTGGCAAAGATCGAAAAGACTGAGTTTCTACTCTGGTCCAGAGCATGTCCCCAGCGAGCAGGAGCAGAAAGTGGTACACTGTGTCAGGCTGCAGCCTGTCAACACCAATGCAGATTCTAAATGTGCTCATCGGTTAGGTACAAATTAAAAATGCCTAGATATGAGTAACTGACCAGAGAGCCCACCATGCGGAGGCTACGATTTCCCAGCCTGATGGGGTATTACCCAGCTGTAAGGAAATAGTGACTCCTGGTAAAGGACTGTGGGACTGGGTCCAGAGAAAACAGAGCTGTGCTAATAATAAGTCCCACTATGCTGAACACTTGAGGGGAGGTTACTGGCAAGAGAAATACTTGGCTCGCTATTTCCCAAGGGCAGTGACACGTGGGGCGCACAAGTCCAACAGCAGCCACTAGGGAGAAACTGGAATAGCTGCCGGGGCAACCTGCCTGCAGAGTGTTTCCTACATATACAGCCTCATCAAATGTTCACACTAATTCTTTGGGAGAGTAGTAATATGATCACCCTCACTGTGCAGATGAGCAAAATAAGGCTTAGAGAAGTTGTCATTCCATCCAGGTCTCAATGACATGGCCCGGATCCAAGGCCAAAGCCCACCACACTCTCTGACGTGTGCTCTTTTCACTTTAAACAGGGACAAAACGCCCATGGACAGACATGGCACTCTTCACTCACTGGATCCTCAGTCTGTCCCAAAAGGGCAAATTCTCGGCCATTAACTGGCAACTCCCTTTCTTTACACTAATTAGTGTTACAAAACATGTTATATATTTTTTCAAAAAGTCAGAAATGAGTGGTGTTAAGTCTTAGTTCTGATCTTCAGTTTGCAACTGCCAAATGAAACATAAAATTGAAACTCTGAAGCATCTTAATTTCTGAAAGCATGGCACACCAGGTAGGGGCTTCCCTGATGGCTCAGTGGTAAAGAATCCACCTGCCAACGCAGGAGACCTGGGTTTGCTCCCTGGGTCAAGAAGATCCCCTGGAGAAGGAAAATAGCAACTCACCCCAATATTCTTGCTGGGGAAATCCCATGGACAGAGGAGCCTGGCAGGCAGTACATGGGGTCATAAAAGAGTCAGACATAAATTAGCAAGTAAACAACAACACAGCATACCAGGTACCCCGACTGACTCTCACGACACAGGGCTACAAATGCTGAAGAAAAACTGTATGACATCTGTTAAAATGCATCAAAGAACTGGCAAATCAACAAGGAAGACTGACAGGTCAAACAAACTTAAGCAAAGGCTGGAATTCAGATAGCAAGCGGAGCTTTGAGGGTGAGCAGCAAGGGCATCTGCAGAACTGGGCAAGCTCAAGTTCTCCCCCTGTCCCCAAAAAGGGAGGTCCCTCCAGAATAAAGCTGGGTCCCAAAGGGTTATATCTTAGTGGAAAGAAAATGGCACAGAAAACAGCCCATATCAAATCAAGGCACCAGATGGAGAGGTGTACAATTCCTCTGGGAGAGTCTGTAACCACTAGATGGCCCCCCATGGACTACAGCCCAAAGTCATACACTGTAAAAGATACATGAAGGTAGATAAAAAGTGATCCCAAAATGAAAGTATTTGATGCAAGGAGGGAGGACCAACTAAAATAGTAAATAAGAAATAAGTGTATCTAGGGTCTTCCCTGGTGGTCCAGTAGTCAAGAATCTGTCTGGCAATGCAAGAGTCACCGGTTCGATCCCCAGTCTGGGAAGACCCCACATGCCACAGAGCAGCTGAGCCGGGGCACCACAATGACTTAGCTCATGGGCCTAGTGCCTGCGCTCAGCAGCAACAGAAGCGGCCACAGGAAGAGCAACCCCTGCTCACCACAACCAGAGAGAGTCCATGCAGCAGCCAAGACCCAGCACAACCAAAACATAAAAGAGCCAAACTACACACCCATGGAATAAAAGCTGAGGAGGGAGTATCAGGAACTAAAGTGTGATAAGGCCCTAACTGCTTGGGAGAAAAGTGCAAAGACACTGACTAAAGTTTCCCTGGTAGCTCAGTTGATAAAGAATCTACCTGCTATGCAGGAGACCCCGTTTTGATTCCTGGGTCAGGAGGATCTGCTGGAGAAGGGATAGGCTACCCACTCCAGTATTCTTGGGCTTCCCTTGGGGCTTAGCTGGTAAAGAATCCACCTGCAATGCGGGAGACCTGGGTTTGATCCCTGGGTTGGAAAGATTGCCTGGGGAAGGGAATGGCTACCGACTCCAGTATTCTGGCCTGGAGAATTCCGTGGACTGTATAGTTCATGGGGTTGCAAAGAGTCGGACACAACTGAGCGAACTTCACTTCACAAAATCAGAAACTGGCAAGTCATGTAAATTGAGAGATATGCCATGTTCATGAATCAGAAGATCAATGTCATATAAACATCACCTCTATCCAATCTGACATGTAATAAATTCAATTCTAATAAAATTCAAAGTGATTCTAATAAAAGACTCCAACAATTTTTATGGAATTTGATAAACATAATCCAAAATGAAGACAGTAGAAAGCCAAAACCTTACCAGATACCAAGAATTGTTATATAAGAACTGAGAGGGACTTTCCTGGTGGCCCAGTGGCTTAAGACTCCCGCTCCCAATGCAGGGAACCTGGGTTCAATCCTTCGTCAGGGCACTAGATCCCACATGCTGTAACTAAGAGTTTGTAAGCTGCAAGTAAAGATCCCGTGTGCCACAACTAGAAGATCAGAGATTCTGTGCGCTGCATCTAAGACCTGGTGCAGCCAAATAAATAAACAAAAAATAGAAAAAAGTAAAAGAACTGAGAAATTAAATCGGTGGGATATTGGCACACAGACAGAGAGAGATGGTGAAGAGCCCAGAAATAGACCCACACGTGTGTGGACACTTGATGTATGATAGTGGTTACTGGTGACTTTAAAGATCCACAAAAAAGCAATGTATTTTTCAATACATAGTACAGGCTTAATCTGATGTGCTTATTTAAAAAAAGGAAAAAATTATCTCCTATCTCAAACCATATACAAAAATTATTATGAACAGACTAAAGACTTTAGAGTAAAAGGTTAAGAATCATAAAACATTTGGAAGACAATACATGGGGAAATATCTTTATAAACTTGAAGCAGGGAGGAAGTTCTTAAAAAGAAGTAAGTGCAAACTATTAAGAAAAAGTTAATAAATGACATTAAAACTAAGAATTTCTGTTCATTAAAAAAACTAGAGTGACAAGACAAGCCACAAACTGGAAGTGGATAGTTTCAACACATCTAACTGACAAAAGATTAATATCAAAACAAAAAAAAGGGAGAAAAAAAGTCTCCATATAATAAAAAGACAACTCAATAAAACAATGAGCAAAAAGGTTTAAGCCATTTTTTCAGAGAAGCTGAAAGCTGAATGATCCATTAGTGCATGAAGAGATGCTCAACCCACTAAAATCCATGAAGATGCAAATCAAAACCACGTGAGGTATCACTGAGGTTCCAACAGATTAGTAAAAAGTTTTAAATCTGATGATACCATTGTTCGGAGGATGTGAAGCAGGCAGAATTGTCAGCTGAGTAAACTGGGGAAACCACTCTGGAAACAACTTGGTATTACTGTATTTAGTCAAACTGAAGATGCACATACCCTAGGATTCAGTCCTCCTCCATGGGGTGTATCCTGACAGGCTGCACACACATGCCCCAGGAACGGTCACAGTATCACTGTCTGTCTCAGCAAAATACTGAAAACAAACGTCCATCAACAATAGAAAGGATGCGTAAATTCTCATACAACAGGACACAACTCACCAGTGAAAACTAAACACAACTATATGCAACACGGATTAACCTCAAGAACATGTGTTAAGCAAAAAATTTAGATCACTGAGAAAAACAAGATGATGTACTGAGTCCAAAATCAGGCAAAATTAAATAATGACATTGTTTAGCACCACAAACACATGCGGTAAAACTATAAAGAAAAGCAAGAGATGGGAATTCCCTGGCGATCCAGTGGTTAAGACTTCGCACTTGCAGCGCTATGGCCTGGATTCAATCCCTGGTCAGGGAACTAAGATCCCACAAGCCATGGGGCCAAAAAAGAAAAAACACCAAAAGAAAAAAGAAAAGCAAAGCATGAACACAGTAAAAGCCAAATCCAGTGATTACGCTGGGGTGGGACTGGGACAGGATCAGGGAGGGGCACTTCAAAGGTAATGGGAACATTCTTTAGTGTCAAGGAGGTGATGGGTATATGGGTGTTCCTTGTATGCTTATCCTTCAGGTGGTATATATTCTTTTGTATCTATTCAATATTTAACAAGACAACTTACAAAATTAAACAATGTTATTTCTGACTTTAAGCCATGATTTGAAGCATTAACTTGGGCAGCTGACTTGAGTTACACTCAACCAGGAAAGTCCCTGACAGGGGCCCACCCAGCCCTGAGACTACAGAAATGAGAAATGCTTCACCACCCAGGCTCCTGAGCTGGAGACAACTTCCCACTGGGCCCTGGAGCCTTCCACTCAGGACAGGAAAGGTACTGCTTAAATGAATCAGGTCAGGAGAGGAAGTGGGGTGGGTGGGGTAGGGGGAACAGGTTCTACTGCCAGACCTTTTAAGACCAGAAGCTGAGTACATTTTTGATGTGACAATGAACCCACCAAGGCTGCTTTCAGGCTGGGTCCAGACTCTCAGCAGGAACTGCCACCTCTGAGGCTCTGCATGCTGCTCTTTAGAAACGAGTGAGCAACTCTCAACTCTAACCATGCCCTCCGCTTCCTTCCTTTGAAGCTCAAGGCTGATCTCTCCAATTCCTAACAAGCAGGTGTGAATGTAAGAGCCCTGGCTTTCTGTATGCATCTGTGACTACATCACTGAGGTCAACCGTAGGTAGCCCTCAGACTGTTAAGCTACTGATAGCCATGAGGACCTCTAAGAGTGCCAGACACCTATGCTGACACTGAACATACACGTGGAGCAACTGCTAAAAGCACTTGGTGCTAAAACGCCTACTCTTTGTGACCTCTATTATTTCAATCATTTAAAAATGTGGCTGGCAGAAGAAGTAGATTTTGGTAAATCATGGTCTCTAGGACAATATGCTTTGTGCACAAAATGTACTTGGGAGTTTTTTGCTTCCTGTGAGGTTGGAGTCCTGCCCTTTGGTGGTGTCCGTTACCCTGCCAGACACCAGGTCTGAGAACCTTTGAGCCATCCGTGTGGCACCATCCCTGGGGGAATTCCAGGGCAGTAGAGAGTGGACACCTGGTCTTTTTTGTGGCAAACTGTTCAAACTGGAGCTCTGCCCACAGATGCTGCCCTTTTGGCATTCTAGACTGAAGGCTCAGTTTTCGTGCAACAAAATCAAGCCACCTGACACTTTAAAATGTCTTTCCTATATATACATACAGGCATGCATGTGCAAAGAAGGGCCCGGGCACAAGGACACACAGACACGGTTAACAGTCATCTGGAACAGGAACCGGGTCAGACATAAGAGGGTCACTTACTTTCCTATACTAAGCATTTTTTTCTTCCTCAACTCTGCACTTTCTTGACCCTCGTAGGAGGTTGTTGTTAGGTCATCCTCTCCTAATTAACACATAGTAACACTAGATACCAACTGTGGACTCAAAGACTAGATAAAGCATTTTACATGCATTACCTCATTAATAATTCCACCCAATAAAGCTGGCGTGAGGTCATCATTATTCCCACTACAAACCCGAGGAAACGGAGGCTTAGAGAGGTCAAGTACTCTGTCCAAAGGCACACAGCTAGTAAGTGTAAGGACCAGGTATGTTAGGCTCAAGTATCTTTGACTTAGAAGTTCATGCTTCTAACCAGCACCCCATAACCCAGAAATTCTGTTTTTTGTTGTCTAGTTGCTCTGTTGTGTCTGACTCTTTGCAACCCCATGGACTGTAGCCCGCCAAGCTCCTCTGTCCATGGGATTCTCCAGGCAGGAATCCTGGAGTAGTATTGCCATCTCCTTCTCCAGAGGATCTTCCTGACCCAGGGATTGATCCCATGTCTCCTGCATTGGCAGGTGGATTCTTTACCACTGAGCCACCTAGGAAGCCCATACTGTGATTACCCATGTGGCTAAGAGCGCCTTGATCCCGGGATCCATCTCCCTCATATGCACACCCTGAGCCCCCAGTGCAGTGTCTGACACAGCAGGCACAAAAAACAGTGACTGTGTAAGCAAGCCTGGACTCCCTGGACCCAAGCAACACGAACGATCCAAAGCCAGAGGAGCCTGCCTTAGGGGGCCAGGGGGCCAGGGGGCCAGGGGGCCAGGGAACACACCCCACCCTGTTCCAACAGTGAGTGGCCTTCCCTCAGGCCTAACCATCAGAGGCAGCAATCCAGTCACGCTGGGAACAGAACAGGTTCTCTCAGCCAGCCTTCCCTCCAGCATTGGAACAGTCCTGATTCCTCCTCGGGTTGTACACCAGAGGCTGGGGTTTGGAGACCCATTGTACAAAAATATGTATCTTTAAACATTAGAACCTTAAAAGGAATGGGTATGTGCTCCCTACTCTGTCTTTCCCTCTCTGCCATATGGAATGCATACACAATGGCAGGATCCAGAGCAGCCTGCTCAGTCCATGAGATGGAAGCCTTTGAGCAAGGAGAGCCACATGATCAATGGAACCCTGCTTCTGGATGACTGCAGAACAGACTGAGCTACTCTCACAGTTCTGGACTGCCTACTCCCAGACTGTTAAGGGACAGGAATAAACTTCTATTTCCTTTCAGCCACTACATTTTGGAGCATTTTAGATTGTACTTAATTAAAACAAGGTGTGAACGCTGCCCAGGGATTAATCTAGCATGATCTTTGTCAGTAAAATGACAACAATGTTATCAACATTCTCCTAACCAAACTAACTAGGATTTTGTCATTACTGTACACTTTTAAAGAAAAAGTTGTCTCAAAAGGGTGAGTTGAAGCACGCTGTGCCTAGAGAAGAAGGACAAACTGACCTCCTGGATTGTTTCATCTTTGAGTCTTAACAAACTTACCTCAGATTTCCAAGTAGCCCAGGCTACTCTGTTCCAACAGTTTGTCTGGGGAAACTCCAGCTTGGCTCTCCTCCTCCAGCTCATTACCTGAATCAAAGACCAAACAGAAAATCTGATGAGAACCTGCAGGATTCTAAGAGCTGCTCTTGTATCCACCAAATACAGGCAAATACAGAGCACTGAGCACTAAGTCTGGCACAAAGGCAGTGCTCAATAAATGTTACACTGGATTGTGACTGGGCTGCTGCAGGCCAGACCCTGTGCTGGACAGCTGGGACACAAAGATGAATAAACCTAGTCCCAGTCCCTACTCTCAGGAAAGCCCCCTTACACTCAGGAAAGCCCCCTACACTCGGGAAAGCCTGCTGATCAGAAGACATAACACAAGATTGATAAGCAAAAGCAATGAGGCTGTGCCCAAGTAGTCTTACTGCACTAGCATTCCCCAGGGATGTCCCAGAAACCATGCTTCTCACTCCAGACCCTCACCCAGGTGACACATCCCTTCCCATAACTGTCATGACTTTTGATGGATGCTAGATCACCAATGGACAGTTCCACTTGAAAGTTTTACAGGCACTAACCACAGACATATTCAAAACAAAATATATCTTCTCTCCTTAAATCCCCTCCCTATCCTGTTCCCTATCCCACTGAGCAGCATCGCCATCCACCAGTCAAAAATTCAGAGCCAACCCTGACCTCTCCCCCAGCCCCTAAATCCCCCATCTAAGTCATCACCAACTTTGGTTAAGTCTACCGCCAACACATCTCTCCCCACCTTCTGCCTCTTATCGAACTCAAGGCCATGGTCATCTCTCACCTCCACAGTTCTAGTAGCCTCTTAACTGGCCTCCAGGCCCATTCCCTTTAATACAGTCTTCACTAGCATGATCTTTCTAATCCACAAATCTGATTCTTAAATGTGTTCTCATTAACTAAAATTGCAAGTCCACAGCTAGGTTTAAAAACTTCCCTAGGGGAGATTCCACTACAGGATCCGTGGTTGGGGAACTAAGGATGCCTCTTGCCCCATGGCTGCTTTCCCTCCCCAAACAAGACCCCGGAGGACCAAACCATACACTAGTGTCTTTCATCTCTGTCCCTAGGCAGCTTTCTCACACCTTCCATCTTCAGCTGAGAACACTCTTCCCCTTCTCTGCCTGCACTCTCCAAGAATCCTCCAGTTCTGTTTCCTGGGGAACAGAAGCCTTCCTGGATTTGCCTAAACTGAGTGAGGTGCCTCTACTCAGTGTTTCCAGTGTTTTCTGCTTTTTTTCCATCATATCAGAATTGCCTACATTGCAGTATGTCTCCCACTTGAGTTTCTGAGCTTTGGGTGATGATGATTATACAAAAAATAACAGCAACAAGCACACACAGCATTTACTTTGTGCCAGCAGGCCTTCTTAGCACTTTACACCGATTACCTCATTTAACCTTTATAATCGTTTTAGGAGGCAGATTTTATTCTCAACCATGCTTTAAGGATAAGAAAACCGAGGCACGAGGCGAGGAACCAACGTGCCTAAGGACACAGTTGGCAAGCACCAAGACAGGATTCAAATCCGGCTGCTTGGCTCCACAGCCTACACTTTTTAACCACTCACTCTATCCTCTGAACACATCAGGAGTTGAACCACCGTCTGTGGAACGAATGAATGAATGAAGGGATCTCATACAGGGGCAGTATCGGTCTCCACCACGACAAACGCCTTCTAGGCCCTCACAGGCATGTGTCCTCCAGCCCCGCCGGCCAAAGTGAGCTGCGCTGGCACCCCGCCACCTCGCGGCCTCAGAACGCCCACCCGCCGCGGCACGCGGGGTCAAGGGGCGGTGACAGCCGGGCAGCGGGGGCGGAGATGCTACCAGCTGGGGTGTCACCCAGCCCGGAGGCGACTCGCGCTCCCTCGCCGGGACGGCGAGTCCAGTCCGCCCGCCCACTATCCGCCCGCTCGCCGGGCAGCGCCCCCCTACCCATTTGTCCTGCACCCTCATGTGCGGGGTCCCCTCAGTCCGGGTTCCCGTCCCAGTCCACTTCCCTCCCCTCCCCCACACAACCGTCCCCGGCGTCCCGCCGCGTCCCATCCTCCGCCGCCTCCGCCCGACTCCTGGGACTCCCCCGGCCCCGGGTGCTTGCTGACCCTCACCTGCCATGTCCTGGACCCCACCACAGAAGGAGGTGCATCACGGCCGCGAGAAGGCCGGGGACGGCACTTCAGAGCAGACAAAGGGCGCCGCCATGTTAGACTCGGGCGGAACCGACCTCGCTGGCTTCCCGGCTGCAACTTCCGGCGCATGCGCAGTGCCCGTCCTAGGCGTAGTTCGCGGACTGGCGCATGCGCATATTACTCCAGAAGTTCTGTAAAACAGTACTGTGCACTTAGAAATTCTCTCATTGTAACCTTTCCTTGATTTTCTGTTTCAAATGTAAAAGTAACAGCTTCTACGTATTCAGCGCTTCCTGTGTGCCAGGCACTGTGTTAACCACATTACGCCATTATCTCAAGTCCTCTCACCATCATACGATAATATTTTTCTCCCACTTTTGAAGAAGGGAAAACGGAGTTTCAGGGTAATTGAATTGCCCGTTGTCACGCGTCTTACAAGTGGTGAAGCAGAGATGTGAATGAACCTAGTTGTGGCATCAAAGCTGTAGGACCACAGTTATGTTTTTCTACCTTCTGAGTTACACGTATACCCCTTTCCCTGTTTAGGGGATATCCAGGATTCAGTTCCAGAGAAGGCAATGGCACCCCACTCCAGTACTCGTGCCTGGGAAAGCCCATGGATGGAGGAGCCTGATAGGCTGCAGTCCATGGGGTCGCTAAGAGTCAGACATGACTGAGCGACTTCACTTTCACTTTTCACTTTCATGCGTTGGAGAAGGAAATGGCAACCCACTCCAGTGTTCTTGCCTGGAGAATCCCAGGGACGGGGGAGCCTGGTAGGCTGAAGTCTATGGGGTCGCACAGAGTCGGACACGACTGAAGTGACTTAGCAGCAGGATTCAGTTCAGTCGCTCAGTCGTGTCCGACTCTTTGCAACCCCATGAACCTCAGCACTCCAGGCCTCCCTGTCCATCACCAACTCTTGGAGTCCACCCAAACCCATGTCCATTGAGTCGGTGATGCCATCCAACCATATCTCCAATAGCATATTGGGCACCTACCGACCTGGGGAGTTCATCTTTCAGTGTCCTATCTTTTTGCCTTTTCATACTGTTCATGTGGTTCTCAAGGCAAGAATACTGAAGTGGTTTGCCATTCCCTTCTCCAGTGGACCACATTGTGTCAGACCTCTCCACCATGACCCGTGCATCTTGGGTGGCCCCACATGGCATGCCTTAAGTTTCATTGAGTTAGACAAGGCTGTGGTCCATTAGCCTGTGTGTAAATGAGGGTGCCTGAAAACAAAATTCGCCTTACAGACTTTACCAGCTCCTCTGTGGTGTCTTTCCAACTTTTCAGCACCACCAGGCCATTGACTTTTCTATTTCCTAATAATTCTCCTTTCTTCAGTTTTGACCCTGTTTATTTTCATGATCCATAATTTTAACAACACCCTTGCAACAACCTTGATCTCCTTTGCTCTCTTGTCTTTTTGTCATGTGGATTTCATAAGAATTTCAACCCTGGGTGAATCCAACTGCTCCTTTTTCCCATTGCCAGAGGGACTTCAACAAATGTCAGTCTGGCCAGTTCACTGCTGCTGTCTTCACAATAACTAGAGAAACTAAAACACTCAGCAACAGTTGACTTCACCCTTTCTTTTACAGGAAAAATAATAATAGCAAATCTGATAGGAACCCTCTTGTCTTCCCAATACTAAACATGTGAAGTTTCTACTTCTGAGTCCATCTGTGTTGGATGTAGTCAATTGAGACTTGCAATCCATTCCTTTCAGAATCTAAAAAGTTAAAATTTTATTTCCCAGACTCAGTAGCAGTTAGAATCCCAGGTACAGGTAGATTCTGCCAATAAGTAAGATTTGGAAGCCATTGGCCTGCTGATGTTAGCCAATTTTTGCTGGCAAGAAAGGTCATGCAAATGTGGGGTGTTGCAGCCAGCAGTGCATGATGGCCTGTCTCCAGCTTCCTGAGTGTTCAGAAGTATATATGAGATAGGGGCCGCCAAACTCAGCATTCTGGTGCCTGGAACCAGTGTCTAGTCCCAAATCTAGAGCCATGGACACTTGCTGTGATGATGTGTTTGTTTTTTCAAGTCTTAGAAATCATGTTTTTCTTTTTTTAATGTTTATGCATTTATTTGGCTGTGCTGGATCTTCGTTGCTGGGTGGGCTCTCTCTAGTTGCAGCAAGTGGGAGCTATTCTTTGTTGTGGTGCATGAGCTTCTCATCGAGGTGGCTTCTCTTGTTGAGGAGCCCAGGCTCTAGGGCTCGTAGGCTTCAGTAGCTGCAGCTCCTGGGCTCTAGAGCACAGGTTCAATAGCTGTGGCGCACGAGCTTAGTTGCCCCGAGGCATGGACATCATGTTTATTTTTACCTTTTACACCATGACAACAAAAAGTACACAGTGGAGAAATGAATAGTTACATAAATTAATCAAAGACCTAAAAGACAGTGCAATTGAGAAGATGAAAACGAATAAAGTTTTAAAAAAATCAATCTAAACCCCAGAGGGAATTAAGGATAAATGATCCACAAGAGAAATTGGTAAAATATGCTAGATGCAGGCTAAACATCCAGCCTCCAGTTATGAGGATAAAGTTAGGATCTGGACACGTGTTCGTTATACCTGCATTTCAGCTCACTGTTTGGGGAGCAAGTGGTTGCAGGTATTAAAAAATCACATTAACTGTGTTTATAATCACACATTCACTCGCTTTTTAAGACACGTGATTTTATAATTCACAAAGCAATTACCCAAAACTTACAAAAGACAACCCTCTTGGAGCCATGAGAACAGCGCCAGCCTCTCCTTTCTGGGCAACCCCCCACCGTGACTGGGCCCAGGCACCCTGTTCATTAATCTCAGGCTGACCATTCTTACATTTAGAAGAAAACGACTTATCTTTCCCCAAAGGTGCTCCAAGTAGGCTATAGTGCTCAGCTCCAGAGTCTGCTCAGTTGCTGCTGGGAGCCCGAAGAGGATGCTCAGGTGTGAAAACTGATTCTGGCAGAAAATGAAAAAAAATCTGGAAGACCCCACCAACTTGACCAAGAAGCTACACTTGAGCCCCACATGGAACACCAAGTTTGAAGCTGCTCTGTATTCCAAAGGATTCCAAGGCAAAGGGAAGAAAAAAAAAATTAAGGTCAAGGTGGGGGTGGGGTTGGAATTTACACGTATAAAAGGACACCTGAAGACTCACTGCAACCCAGACAAACCTCAGATGTTAGGCAGAAGCCTCCTAAGTTCCCATGTTGTACGACTGTGGATCAGAAAGAGGCAGAGCCACAGACAGGGAGTGGGTGCCAGGGGCTTCCTGGGGTGAGAATGTTCTACAGTCTGCTGGGTGCCCATGGACCCATGCACTTGAAGCAGGTGAGAGGCGTCCAAAGGAAAGATATCTCCTATGTGTCTGGGGAGCGTCAGGTGAATCCAGATTTTCTGCACTACAGCTGATGGTTCCCTCAGGGAGGTGATAGCTTATGGTGAACAGTGTCAGATTTGTGATCTCCAAAGAAGATTTAGCTTCAGGACCAGGGAATAGGTTTGATCACTCAAGAGCTTTTGTGTAGCAGAGTTTTATTAAAGTGAAAAAGGACAGAGAACGCTTCTGACATAGACATCAGAAGGAGGATGGAGAGTGCCCCCATCCCCAGTCTTAGCAAGGGAATTATATACTTTTTAACTGGTTATTACAATAAATCAAAAGGATATCTCAAGTCATAAAGATCTTACTAGACCCACTCCCATTATATACATTTTAAGATAACAGGATTAGTCAGAAGGTTTTCAGGAAGGAGAAACATGTCCTCAAGCAGGATACATTATTGTTATATAATCCTTACTAAGGAATAAAAATGTTTGTTCTTTCCTCCTCCTTGAGAATTCCAGACCCCTATCTCCTCTTTGAGAGCCCCAGACCCCTTTCTCCTCCCTGGGCACCCTGGACTTCTCATCAACTTGCCTAGGAATTGACTGTATCAGAGGGAAATGTAAACCTCACCAGGCAAGCCCATCTGGCTCTGTTCACAGGCTGGGCCACATCAGATAGGTGCTCCTTGGCCACACTTGTCACTGTGGGCCCAAGGCAGGATCCTCTCCACCCTCAACCCCACTCCTGCTTGTGGATAGAAAACCAAAATTAAACCCTCTAATGCTTCCCTACTTCCCTGGTGGCTCAGACGGTAAAGCGTCTGCCTATAATGCGGGAGACCCGGGTTCAATCCCTGGGTTGGGAAGATCTCCTGGAGAAGGAAATGGCAACCCACTTCAGTATTCTTGCCTGGAAAATCCCATGGATGGAGAAGCCTGGTAGTCTACAGTCGATGGGGTCGCAGAGTCGGACACGACTGAGCAACTTCACTTTCACTAATGCTTCCCTGGTGGCTTAGATGGGAAAGAATCTGCCTCCATTGCTGGAAACCTGGGTTTGATCCCTGGGTTGGGAAGATCCCCTGTAGGAGGGCCTGGAAACTCACTCCAGTATTCTTGCCTAGAGAATCCCATGGACACAGGAGCCTGGCGGGCTATAGTCCATGGGATCCCAAAGAATTGGACACGACTGAATGACTAACACTTTCAATTTTCACTTTCAATTAACAAACTGCTTGGATGCTAAAAGGACTATACGCCTAAACTCTCTGAGGGTTCAAGAACCACAGAGCCCCAGGCTCCAGCCCAGAGCAGCACCAGGCAGAGCCCGCAGGTGTCCCAGGGCAGTCCATCGATCCCCACCAGCAGCTCAGCTTCAATTCCCAGCTCTGCCCAACAACGGGCATTTTCTCTCCCCTGAAAATTTGAACATTTACTGAATGTTGTTTTATCTTTGGATTACATCTTATATATTTTCCTAGGTTTGCACTGCAAGTTACAAAAAACACCACTTCTGCAAAAGCAGGTATTCAGCGTACAGACTTGAGTTTTCAGCTCTCACCTGCTGTATCCTGAGTACATGGGCAAAACACGGGGTTCACTGCCCCACTTCTGCCCTAGTCAGCAGGCCTCCCACCCTGCCATTCCCTTAGTGTATAGAGACCGCAGCCCTTTCCCCATCCCCATCACCCCAGGCAGACCCTCCGGCTTTACTGGCCAAGGGCTGACTTGAGTGGAGCCAACACAGTGCCAAGCACAGCCATGTCTTGCCCCTTCGAACCTGCATCTAGAAGGCAGAAATCCCACCCAAGTGAAGCCAGTAAACTGACAAGGGTCCCTCCCAGAGCCTTGTGAGGAGCACCAACAGGGGAGTCTATGGGGGTGACTTTCCAACCGTGGGCACACCATCCCCTGGAATGAATGCTCCAGAGGAGACCATAGACATGTACAGTCACCCCTAGAGGGAAGCCTGAGCCCTCAGAAGCTGGGTTCTGCCCCTCTATTTAGAGCCACCAGGGACACTCACAGAACCCTTCCAGATTTGATCTTAAATGTGTAAACGCTGCTCATTCCCAAAAATAGCTCTGACATGAAAAGACCTAATGGACAGTAATTAAAGGAGTACTAACAAGTAACTATAACCTGTTTTCATTTCTCTCATTGAGTTTAAGAGTTTTAAAAAAACAAATGTTGCTAACTGAACAATAATCTTCAAAGATAGACAAATCTCAGGGTAAGTGGTGGCTTTGATGGTAAAGAATTTGCCTGCAATGCAGGAGACCCAGATTCTATCCCTGGGTTGGGAAGATCCCCAGAAGGGAATGAACACCCACTCTAGTATTCTTGCCTGGAGAATTCCATGGACAGAGGAGCCTGGCAGGCTACAGTACATGGGGTCACAGAGTTGGACATGACTGAGTGACTTTCAATTTTTCACAAGCTTTAAATTTAAAGCTTGTCAACAGGGAGAGCTAGCAGTACAAGTACCAAAAGCCTGGAGTTAGGGTCACAGCTTTTCCTCAGGGATGTGCCTCTTGGCAAGGCCAGGGCAGCTCTCACCACATGGACCTCAGGGGAGGAGCCTTTCAGAGACACGAGAGCCCATCACCTCCCAGCGGAGACCAGAACTCGGCAGGCAGTTCCCCACAAGTGCTCGGGAAGTGTTACTCACTCAGTCGTGTCTGACTCTTTATGGACCCATGAACTGTAGCCCACCAGACTCCTCTGTCCATAGGATTCTCCAGGCAAGAACACTGGAGTGGGTTGCCATTTCCTTCTCCAGGGGATCTTCCCAATCCAGGAATCAAACTGGAGTCTCCTGTATTGCAGGTGGATTCTTTACCAGCTGAGCTACCAGGGAATCCCCCAGTGGTTATAATATCCATGTGATAATGGATAGTTTGCATTTCCTCAATTTAAAAACTTTTGTGCATCAAAGGGTGCTATCCAGAAAGTAGAAATACAGCCCGCAGAATGGAAAGAAATATTTGTACATGATATATATAATAAGAAGCTGTTCTTTAGAATACATTAAGAACTTACGTAAATCATCAACAAAAAAGGCAACCAAAATTTTAAAATGGAAAAGAACTTGAACAATGACCAGAAAAAAATGTAAATGATCAACAAGCGCATAAAAAGATGTGTTCCATGAAAAAAAGAAACCCAAAAGATGGATCCCCTGGATGGGATCCTGGGGCAGAAAAAGGTAGAATGAAGGGAACCTACATACAGTATGTATTTCAGTTTCTAGTAAGGTTCCAAATTTGTTCATTAATTGTGAGAATTCTGTCAAAAATTAGAATGAGAGGTGAAATTTAAAAGTCAAATAAGAACAAGCTATTGCATCAACCCAGAAATTTACAATAAAATGGTAATTTCCTAATAACAAACAAATGAACCCTAAAATATGGGAAATACAAGCAGAACGATTAATCATCCTATGACCCATCCTCCCCGGCTACTTCTCCTCTGGTTGTTCTGGGACTTCCCTCTCCTGGGACATAGAAGAAATAGACACAGAGTGACTGGGCAGTTCCCCTTAGATCTGACCCCACCCAGTGTCTCTGTCCACCCCCAGGCATGCCTGCTCACTGAGGACACTGTGCCAGAGGGAGTCTCAGGAGTCATTGGTCTTGATGCATCGGGACTTTTTGACTCCCATGGACTAGACATACTTACTCAAGTAAAATAAATTAATATTATTTTAAATGATCACTGTTGTTGTTTAGTTGCTAAGTCATGTCTGACTGTTTTGTGACTCCATGGACTGTAGTCCTCCAGGCTCCTCTGTTTATGGGATTTCCCAGGCAAGAATACCAGAGTGAGTTGCCATTTCCTTTTCCAAGCTACCTTCCTGACCCAAGCATAAAATCCACGTCTGTTACATTCAGTTCAGTTCAGTCGCTCAGTCATGTTCCACTCTTTGCGACCCCATGAATCACAGCATGCCAGGCCTCCCTGTCCATCATCAACTCCCAGAGTTCACCCAAACTCATGTCCATCGAGTCAGTGATGCCATCCAGCCATCTCATCCCCTCCTCCTCCTGCCCCCAATCCCTCCCAGCATCAGGGTCTTTTCCAATGAGTCAACTCTTCGCATGAGGTGGCTAAAGTATTGAAGTTTCAGCTTCAGCATCAGTCCTTCCAATGATCACCCAGGACTGATCTCCTTTAGGATGGACTGGTTGGATCTCCTTGCAGTCCAAGGGACTCTTAAGAGTCTTCACCAACACCACAGTTCAAAAGCATCAATTCTTTGGCGATCACCGTTCTTCACAGTCCAACTCTCACATCCATACATGACCACTGGAAAAACCACAGCCTTGACTAGACGGACCTTTGTTGGCAAAGTAATATCTCTGCTTTTCAATATACTATCTAAGTTGGTCATAACTTTCCTTCCAAGGAGTAAGCGTCTTTTAATTTCATGGCTACAGTCACCATCTGCAGTGATTTTGGAGCCCAAAAAATAAAATCTGACACTGTTTCCACTGTTTCCCCATCTATTTCCCATGAAGTGGTGGGCCCAGATGTCATGACCTTAGTTTTCTGAATATTGAGCTTTAAGCCAACTTTTTCACTCTCTTCTTTCACTTTCATCAAGAGGCTCTTTAGTTCTTCTTCACTTTCTGCCATAAGAGTGGTGTCATCTGCATATCTGAGGCTATTGATATTTCTCCCGGCAGTCTTGATTCCAGCTTGTGCTTCTTCCAGCCTAGCGTTTCTCATAATGTACTCTGCATATAAGTTAAATAAGCAGGGTGACAATATACAGCCTTGACGTACTCCTTTTCCTATTTGGAACCAATCTGTTGTTCCATGTCCAGTTCTAACTGTTGCTTCCTGACCTGCATATAGGTTTCTCAAGAGGCAGGTCAGGTGGTCTGATATTCCCATCTCTTTCAGAATTTTCCACAGTTTATTGTGATCCACATAGTCAAAGGCTTTGGTATAGTCAATAAAGCAGAAATAGATGTTTTTCTGGAACTCTCTTGCTTTTTTAATGATCCAACAGATGTTGGCAATTTGATCTCTGGTTACTCTGCCTTTTCTAAAACCAGCTTGAACATCTGGAAGTTCATGGTTCACATATTGTTGAATCCTTACTTGGAGAATTTTGAGCATTACTTTACTAGTGTGTGAGGTGAGTGCAATTGTGCGGTAGTTTGAGCATTCTTTGGCATTGCCTTTCTTTGGGATTGGAATGAAAACTGACCTTTTCCAGTCCTGTGGCCACTGCTGAGTTTTCCAAATTTGCTGGCATATTGAGTGCAGCACTTTCACAGCATCATTTTTCAGGATTTGAAATAGCTCAACTGAAATTCCATCATCTCCACTAGCTTTGTTTGTAGTGATGCTCTCTGAGGCCCACTTGACTTCACATTCCAGGATGTCTGGCTCTAGGTCAGTGATCACACCATCGTGATTATCTGGGTCGTGAAGATCTTTTTTGTACAGTTCTTCTGTGTATTCTCGCCACCTCTTCTTAATATCTTCTGCTTCTGTTAGTCCATACCATTTCTGTCTTTTATCGAGTCCATCTTTGCATGAAATATTCCCTTGGTATCTCTAATTTTCTTGAAGAGATCTCTAGTCTTTCCCATTCTGTTGTTTTCCTCTATTTCTTTGCATTGATCGCTGAGGAAGGCTTTCTTATCTCTTCTTGCTATTATTTGGAACTCTTTATTCAGATGCTTATATCTTTCCTTTTCTCCTTTGCTTTTCGCTTCTCTTCTTTTCACAGCTATTTGTAAGGCCTCCCCAGACAGCCATTTTGCTTTTTTGCATTTCTTTTTCTTGGGGATGGTCTTGATCCCTGTCTTCTGTACAATGTCATGAACCTCCATCCATAGTTCATCAGGCACTCTATCTGTCAGATCTAGTCCCTTAAATCTATTTCTCACTTTCTCTGTATAATCATAAGGGATTTGATTTAGGTCATACCTGAATGGTTAAGTTAATGCTTACAAGAGACAAGTTAAGAGTAGGCTTGGGGCCATGCCCCAGATACGGCAGGGCGTAGTTCTGTGTCTCATCAGCCTTACTTACAGTTTTGGTCTCTTCTCAACATCACCAGAGTCCAGAACCAAAACCCCTCATCACCAACTGTTTAGTCTGGATATAAGAAAGTGGATAAATTTTCTTCTCAAAAAACTCTAGATGGTGGAGGAATAGGACGGGGAGACTACTTTCTCCCCCACAAATTCATCAAAAAAACATTTGAACGCTGAGTAAATTCCACAAAACAACTTCTGAATGCTGGCAGAGGACATCAGGCACCCAGAAAAGCAGCCCATTGTCTTCGAAAGGAGAGAGAAGAAATCCAGCTCCACCCACCAGAAAACCGACACAAGCTTCCCTAACCAGGAAACCTTGACAAGCCAACCATACAACCCCACCCACAGCGAGGAAACTTCACAATAAAGAGAACTCCACAAACTGCCAGAATACAGAAAGGCCATCCCAAACACAGCAATATAAATAAGATGAAAAGACAGAGGAATATCCAGCAGGTAAAGGAACAGGATAAATGCCCACCAAACCAAACAAAAAAGGAAGAGATAGGGAATCTACCTGATAAAGAATTCTGAATAATGATAGTGAAAATGATCCAAAATCTTGAAAACAAAATGGAATCACAGATAAATAGCCTGGAGACAAGGATTGAGAAAACGCAAGAAAGGTTTAACAAGGACCTAGAAGAAATAAAAAAGAGTCAATATATAATGAATAATGCAATAAATGATATCAAAAACACTCTGGGGGGAACAAATAGTAGAATAATGGAGGCAGAAAATAGGATTAGTGAGGTAGAAGATAGAATGGTAGAAATAAATTAACCAGAGAGGAAAAAAGAAAAACAAATTAAAAGAAATGAAGACAATCTCAGAGACCTCTGGGACAATGTTAAATGCCCCAACATTCGAATCACAGGAGTCCCAGAAGAAGACGACAAAAAGAAAGACCATGAGAAAATACTTGAGGAGATAATAGTTGAAAACTTCCCTAAAATGGGGAAGGAAATAATCACCCAAGTCCAAGAAACCCAGAGAGTCCCAAACAGGATAAACCCAAGGCGAAACACCCCAAGACACATATTAATCAAGTTAACAAAGATCAAACACAAAGAACAAACATTAAAAGCAGCAAGGGAAAAACAACAAATAACACACAAGGGGATTCCCATAAGGATAACAGCTGATCTTTCAATAGAAACTCTTCAGGCCAGGAGGGAATGGCAGGACATACTTAAAGTGATGAAAGAAAACAATCTACAGCCCAGATTACTGTGCCCAGGAAGGATCTCATTCAAATATGAAGGAGAAATCAAAAGCTTTACAGACAAGCAAAAGCTGAGAGAATTCAGCACAAGCAAACCAGCTCTCCAACAAATGCTAAAGGATCTTCTCTAGAGAGGAAACACAAAAAGGGTGTATAAACTTGAACCCAAAACAATAAAGTAAATGGCAACGGGATCATACTTATCAATAATTACCTTAAACGTAAATGGGTTAAATGCCCCAAGCAAAAGACAAAGACTGGCTGAATAGATACAAAAACAAGACCCCTCTATATGTTGTCTATAAGAGACCCACCTCAAAACAAGGGACACATACAGACTGAAAGTGAAGGGCTGGAAAAAGATATTCCACTCAAATAGAGACCAACAGAAAGCAGGACTAGCAATACTCACATCAGATAAAATAGACTTTAAAACAAAGGCTGTGAAAAGAGACAAAGAAGGACACTACATAATGATCAAAGGATCAATCCAAGAAGAAGATATAACAAGTATAAATATATATGCACCCATCATAGGAGCATCGCAATATGTAAGACAAATGCTAACAAGTATGAAAGGGGAAATTAACAATAACACAATAATAGTGGGAGACTTTAATACCCCACTCTTACCTATGGATAGATCAACTAAACAGAAAATTAACAAGGAAACACAAACTTTAAATGATACACTAGACCAGTTAGGCCTAATTGATATCTATAGGACATTTCACCCCCAAACAATGAATTTCACCTTTTCCTTAAGTGCACACGGATCCTTCTCAGGGTAGATCACATCCTGGGCCATAAATCTAGCCTTGGTAAATTCAAAAAAGTTGAAATCATTCCAAGCATCTTTTCTGACCACAATGCAGTAAGATTAGATCTCGATTACAGGAGAAAAACTATTAAAAATTCCAACATATGGAGGCTGAACAACACGCTGCTGAATAACCAACAAATCACAGAAGAAATCAAAATATGCATAGAAATGAATGAAAATGAAAACACAACAACCCAAAACCTGTGGGACACTGTAAAAGCAGTGCTAAGAGGAAGGTTCATAGCAATATAGGCATACCTCAAGAAACAAGAAAAAAGTCAAATAAATAACCTAACTCTACACCTATAGCAACTAGAAAAGGAAGAAATGAAGAACCCCAGGGTTAGTAGAAGGAAATAAATCTTAAAAATTAGGGCAGAAATGAATGCAAAAGAAACAAAAGAGACCATAGCAAAAATCAACAAAGCCAAAAGCTGGTTCTTTGAAAGGATAAATAACATTGACAAACCATTAGCCAGACTCATCAAGAAACAAAAGGAGAAAAATCAAATCAATAAAATTAGAAATGAAAATGGAGAGATCACAACAGACAACACAGAAATACAAAGGATCATAAGAGACTATAAGCAATTATATGCCAATAAAAGGGACAACTTGGAAGAAATGGACAAATTCTTAGAAAAGTACAACTTTCCAAAACTGAACCAGGAAGAAATAGAAAATCTTAACAGACCCATCACAAGCACGGAAATGGAAACTGTAGTCAGAAATCTTCAGCAAACAAAAGCCCAGGTCCAGACAGCTTCACAGCTGAATTCTACCAAAAATTTAGAGAAGAGCTAACACCTATCTTACTCAAACTCTTCCAGAAAATTGCAGAGGAAGGTAAACTTCCAAACTCATTCTATGAGGCCACCATCACCCTAATACCAAAACCTGACAAAGATGCCACAAAAAAGAAAACTACAGGCCAATATCACTGATGAACATAGATGTAAAAATCCTTAACAAAATTCTAGCAATCAGAATCCAACAACACATTAAAAAGATCATACATCATGACCAAGTGGGCTTTATCCCAGGGATGCAAGCATTCTTCAATATCCACAAATCAATCAATGTACTACACTACATTAACAAATTGAAAAATAAAAGCCATATGATTATCTCAATAGATGCAGAGAAAGCCTTTGACAAAATTCAACATCCATTTATGATAAAAACTCTCCAGAAAGCAGGAATAGAAGGAATATACCTCAACATAATAAAAGCTATATATGACAAACCCACAGCAAACATTATCCTCAATGGTGAAAAATTGAAAGCATTTCCCCTAAAGTCAGGAACAAGACAAGGGTGCCCACTCTCACCATACTATTCAACATAGTTTTGGAAGTTTTGGCCACAGCAATCAGAGCAGAAAAAGAAATAAAAGAAATCCAAATTGGAAAAGAAGAAGTAAAACATTCACTGTTTGCAAATGACATGATCCTCTACATAGAAAATCTTAAAGACTCCACCAGAAAATTACTAGAGCTAATCAATGAATATAGTAAAGTTGCAGGATATAAAATCAACACACAGAAATCCCTTGCATTCCTATATACTAATAATGAGAAAATAGAGAAATTAAGGAAACAATTCAATTCACCATTGCAATGAAAAGAATAAAATACATAGGAATATATCTACCTAAAGAAACTAAAGACCTATATATAGAAAACTATAAAACACTGGTGAAAGAAATCAAAGAAGACACTAATAGATGGAGAAATATACCGTCTTCATGGATCGGAAGAATCAATATAGTGAAAATGAGTATACTACCCAAAGCAATCTATAGATTCAATACAATCCCTATCAAGCTACCAACAGTATTTTTCCTAGAGCTAGAACAAATAATTTCACAATTTGTATGGAAATACAAAAAACCTCAAATAGCCAAATCAATCTTGAGAAAGTAGAATGGAACTGGAGGAATCAACCTGCCTGACTTCAGGCTCTACTACAAAGCCACAGTCATCAAGACAGTATGGTACTGGCACAAAGACAGAAATATAGATCAATGGAACAAAATAGAAAGCCTAGAGATAAATCCACTCACCTATGGACACCTTATCTTTGAAAAAGGAGGCAAGAATATACAATGGAGAAAAGACAATCTCCTTAACAGGTGGTGCTGGGAAAACTAGTCAATCACTTGTAAAAGAATGAAACTAGAACACTTTCTAACACCATACACAAAAATAAACTCAAAATGGATTGAAGATCTAAACGTAAGACCAGAAACTATAAAACTCCTAAAGGAGAACATAGGCAAAACACTCTCCAACATAAATCACAGCAGGGTCCTCTATGATCCACCTCCCAGAATATTGGAAATAAAAGCAAAAATAAACAAATGGGACCTAATTAAAATTAAAGGCTTCTGCACAACAAAGGAAACTATAAGCAAGGTGAAAAGACAGCCTTCAAAATGGGAGAAAATAATAACAAATGAAGCAACTGACAAAGAATTAATCTCAAAAATATACAAGCAACTCCTGCAGCTCAATTTCAGAAAAATGAACGACCCAATCAAAAAAATGGGCCAAAGAACTAAACAGACATTTTTCCAAAGAAGACATAGGGATGGAAAACAAACACATGAAAAGATGCTCAACATCACTCATTATCAGAGAAATGCAAATCAAAACCACAATGAAGTACCATTTCACGCCAGTCAGAATGGCTGCTATCCAAAAGTCTACAAGCAATAAGTGCTGGAGAAGGTGTGGAGAAAAGGGAACCCTCTTACACTGTTGGTGGGAATGCAAACTAGTACAGCCACTATGGAGAACAGTGTGGAGATTCCTTAAAAAACTGGAAATAGAACTGCCATATGACCCAGCAATCCCACTGCTGGGCATACACACTGAGGAAACCGGAATTGAAAGAGACACATGTACCCCAATGTTCGTCGCAGCACTGTTTATAATAGCCAGGACATGGAAGCAACCTAGATATCCATCAGCAGTCGAATGGATAAGAAAGCTGTAGTACATATACACAATGGAGCATTACTCAGCCATTAAAGAGAATACATTTGAATCAGTTGTAATGAGGTGGATGAAACTGGAGCCTATTATACAGAGTGAAGTAAGCCAGAAAGAAAAACACCAATACAGTATACTAACGCATATATATGGAATTTAGAGAGATGGTAATGATAACCCTGTATGCGAGACAGCAAAAGAGACACAGATGTATAGAACAGTCTTTTGGACTCTGTGGGAGAGGGCGAGGGTGGGATGATTTGGGAGAATGGCATTGAAACATGTATAATATCATATGTGAAACAAATCGCCAGTCCAGGTTTGATGCATGATACAGTATGCTCGGGGCTGGTGCACTGGGTTGACCCAGAGGGATGGTATGGAGAGGGAGGTGGGAGGGGGGTTCAGGATGGGAAACACATGTACATCCGTGGCGGATTCATGTTGTTGTATGGCAAAGCCAATACAATATTGTAAAGTAATTAGCCTCCAATTAAAATAAATAAATTTATATTAAAAAATAAAATTTTAAAAATTAAAAAAAAAAGAGTAGGCTTTGAGGTGTCAGGTCCAAGGGCTCACATTCATGTAGTGTGACCTGGTCCTTCTCCAACCATCAGTCCTGTTGAGTGGTTTCGGGGCCCCATTCACAGGCTCAGTCTCTCTCACTATATCCAGGACCTCAAGCAACTCTGAGGTGTCAACCACTCAACATCCATTCTACTGGGAAAAGTTTATCCTTCCCTAGGACTCCATGAAAACACATGACTTTGAATGCCTTTGGTGTGGCTTGGGTCACGTTCTCATCCTTGCACCAACTGCAGCAAGCAGAGGACTGAAGCTGGGATTGGCTACACAAGGATCATACACCCATCTTCCAGGTGAGTGGAACATAGGGTCAGTCCCCTGAAATTATTGGGACTGGAAGCAGGTGAGAAGCAGTTTCCATGGAAAGATGGAGGTACTTCACTTGGACATGAGGACAGATACTTGCTTGGGGAAGGCAGCAGATTCCACATCACTGACAGCCCACTGCACAGCCCAGAATTTGAAGCCCAAGGTTAGAAGGGATTCACATAAGATGGGGAAGCCACCCCTCTGATGCCCAGGCTGTCCTCCCACAACAGTAAGAAGGTCTCCCATTTTCTGAAAAGCAAGGTTGATGATGGTGGTAAACTCAAGGGTCCTGCTTTGGGTCCTTGCATCTCAGAGACTGGCCCAGAATAGCCTACATGCCCTTGAGAGGCACAAGGATCTCATTCTTGTTCCTGGGAGGTGGTCACCCAGGATTCAGGCCTGCCCCCTGACTACATTAGTCACCAACCTCTGAAGAACAATACTGCTCATTTTTACAGTCTATTCCCTCCCCTTTACAAAAAGCAGCTACCAAATGCTAGGGTGGTAAGGAAACTCTTGCTCAGTGGAGTACTGGAAGGGTCAAGGATGATTCAGTACCACAGAGTCATAATCAGCCAGCTCCCCAAAACCACATGGGTCATGTAGCTTTCCAACACCACTCAGCCCCTGGGAAATTGCCTGGTGGGAAACCCAGCTGGTCCCTCATATCATGACTCTTAAGGAGTATGAAAGTCAAAACTTTATAATGACTGGAAGGCCAAAGTTTTTCAGGGCCTCAGTCTGCAATTGGTTCTTGTGGTCTGGTCACACTCAACATTTGTATTGTTATTACCCCTGTGGGCAGGCTAGAAGGCTAGGAAGGAGGAGCCCCTTTTCTAAACCACACAGATGTCGGTAATATAAACATGCCAAGGGGCTGTCTATGCTGTCAGGGTGGTTGTTCACTTGCCCAGCAGCCTGATCACCTCAGTAACTGTCATGGGGGCTTGACAGGGCCCAGGCTGGCTGGAGCTGGAGAAGGATAGGTGCCTGCCTGAATGGTCAGGTGAAGTGCTATCCTTGAGGCCTCCAGAGATGGAGAGGGAAAAGAGGGATGAGGGCAGTTTGTGCTTAAATCTAACTCTGTTGTTGTCATTCACTCACTCTCATGTCCAACTCTTTGCGACCCCATAGACTGCAGTGCTCCAGGCTTCCCTGTCCTGCACCATCTCCCAGAGCTTGCTGAAACTCATGTCCATTGAGTCCATGATGCCATCCAACCGTCTCATCCTGTTGTCCCCTTCTCCTCCCACCTTCAATCTTTCCCAGCATCAGGGTCTTTTTCAATGAGTTGGTTATTTGCACCAGGCAGCCAAAGTACTGAAGCTTCAGCCTTAGAATCAGTCCCCGTAAAGAATATTGAGGATTGATTTCCTTCAGGATTGACTGGTTGGATCTCCTTGCTGTCCAAGGGACTCTCAAGAGTCTTCTCCAGCACCACAGTTCAAAAGCATCAATTCTTCGTGCTCAGCTTCTTTATAATCCAACTCTCACATCCATACTTGACTACTGGAAAAACCGGAGCTTTGACTAGACAGACCTTTGTCAGCAAAGTAATGTCTCTGCTTTTTAATATACTGTCCAGGTTGGTCATAGCTTTTCTTCCAAGGAGCAAACATCTTTTAATTCATGGCTGCAGTCACCATCTGCAGTGATTTTGGAGCCCAAGGAAATAAAACCTCTCACTGTTTCCACTGGTTCCCCATCTATTTGCCATGAAGTGATGGGACTGGATGCCATGATCTTAGTTTTTTGAATGTTGAGCTTTAAGCCAACATTTCCACTCTCCCCTTTCACCTTCACCAAGAGGCTCTTTAGTTCCTCTTCACTTCCTGCCATAAGGATGGTGTCATCTGCATATCTGAGGTTACTGATATTTCTCCTGGCAATTTTGATCCCAGCTTGCGCTTCATCTAGCCCAGCATGTCGCATGATGTACTCTGCTTATAAGTTAAATAAGCAAGGTGACAATACACAGCCTTGACATACTCCTTGCCCAGTTTCTGTTGTTCCATGTTTGGTTCTAACTGTTGCTTCTTGACCTGCATACACATTTCTCAAGAGGCAGGTCAGGTGGTCTGGTATTCCCATCTCTTGAAGAATTGTCCACAGTTTGTTGTGATCCACACAGTCAGAGGCTTTAGTGTAGTTAATGAAGCAGAAGTAGATGTTTTTCTGGAATTCTCTTGCTTTCTCTATGATCCAAATGGATATTGACAATTTCCTCTGCCTTTCCTAAATCCAGCTTGAACATCTGGAAGTTCTCGGTTCACATACTGTTGAATCCTTACTTGGAGAATTTTGAGCATTACTTTGCTAGCGTGTGAGATGAGTGCAATTTTGCAGTAGTTTGAACATTCTTTGGTATTGCCTTTCTTTGGGATTGGAATGAAAACTGACCTTTTCCAGTCCTGTGGCCACTGCTGAGTTTTCCAAGTTTGCTGGCATATTGAGTGCAGCACTTTCACAGCATCATCTTTCAGGATTTGAAATAGCTCAGCTGGAATTCCATCACCTCCACTGTCTTTCTTTGTAGTGATGTTTCCTAAGGCCCTTTTGATTTCACATTCTAGGATGTCTGGCTCTAAGTGATTGATCACACCATCGTGGTTTTCTGGGTCATTAAGGTCTTTTTTGTATAGTTCTTCTGTGTATTCTTGCCGCCTCTTCCTAATATCTTCTGCTTTTGTTAGGTCATACTTTTTCTGTCCTTTATTGTGCCCATCTTTATATGAAATGTTCCCTTGATATCTCTAATTTTCTTGAAGAGATCTCTAGTCTTTCCCATTCTACTATTTTCCTCTATTTCTTTGCATTGTTCACTTAAGAAGGCTTTCTTATCTCTCCTTGCTATTCTTTGGAACTCTGCATTCAGGTGGACATATCTTTCCTTTTCTCCTTTGCCTTTTGCTTTTCTTCTTTACTCAGCTATTTGTAAGGCCTTCTCAGACAACCATTTTGCCTTTTTGCTTTTCTTTTCCTTGGGGATGGTTTTGATCGCTACCTCCCGTACAGTGTTACAAACCTCCATCCATAGTTCTTCAGGCACTCTATGAGATCTAATCCCTTGAATCTATACTGTTACCTCCACTGTATAATCATAAGGGATTTATTTAGGTCATATCTGAATGGTCTAGTGGTTTTCCCTACTTTCTTCAATTTAAACCTGAATTTTGCTATAAGCAATTCATGATCTGAGCTACAGTCAACTCTTGGTCTTGTTTTTGCTGAATGTATAGCGCTTCTCCATCTTTAGCTGCAAAGAATATAATTAATCTGATTTCAGTATTGACCATTTGGTGATGTCCATGTGTAGAGTCATCTCTTGTGTTGTTGGGAGAGGATGTCTTCTATGACCACATGACCACTGTGTTCTCTTGGAAAAACTCTGTTAGCCTTTGCCCTGCTTCATTTTTTCCTCCAAGGCCAAACTTGCCTGTTACTCCAGGTATCTCTTGACTTCCTATTTTTGCATTCCAGTCCCCTATGATGCAAAGGTCATCTTTTTTGGGTGTTAGGTCTTGTAGATCGTCATAGAACCATTCAAGTTCACCATCTTCAGCTTTAGTGGTTAGGGCATAGACTTGGATTACTGTGACATTGAATGTTTGCCTTGGAAATGAACAGAGATCATTTTGTCATTTTTGAGATTGCACCCAAGTACTGCATTTTAGACTCTTTTATATAGAACCATAAAAGACACTGAATGCCAAAGCAATGCTGAGAAAGAACAAAGCTGGAGGTATCATGCACACTGATTTCAAACTATATTACAAAACTATAGTGATCAAAAGGCTTCCCTGGTTGCTCAGCTGGTAAAGAATCTGTCTGTAATGCAGTAGTCTCAGATTTGATTCCTGAGTCAGGAAGATCCCCTGGAGAAGGGATAGGCTACCCAGTCCAGTATTCTTGGGCTTCCTTGGTGGCTCAGATGGTAAAGAATCCACCTGCAATGTGGGAGACCTGGGTTTGATCCCTGGATTGGGACAATCCCCTGGAGGAGGGCATGGCAACCCACTCCAGTGCTATTGTCTGGAAAATCCACATGGATGGAGGAGTCTCGCAGGACACAGACCATGGGGTCTCAAAGATTTGGACATGACTGAGCAACTAAGCACAGCACAGCACACATAGTGATCAATACAGTATGGTATAAAAACAGACACATGAACCAATGCAATAGAACAGAGAGCACAGAAGTAAGCCCATGCATATATAGCCAATTCATTTATGACAAGATGCCAACAGTATACCATAAGGAAAGGATAATCTCTTCCATAATGGTGCCGGGAAACATGGTCAGTTGCATGTGAAAGAGTGAAACTAGACCACTACCTTACACCATACACAAATATTGACTCAACACGGATTAAAGACTTTAATGTAAGACCAGATGTAGGCTCCTAGAAGAAAACATAGGTGGTAAGCTCCTTCAAATCCATCTTGGCAATGACCTTGACACCAAAAGCAACAAATGTAAAAATAAACAAGTGGGACTGTATCAGACTAAAAAGCTTCTACACAGCAAAATAAACCATCAACAAAATGAAAGAGCAGCTCATGGAATGGGAGAAAATACTTTCCAGTCACATATCTGACAAGGGGTTAAAATCCAAAATAGATAAAGAACTCACACACACAAAATGAGCTCATAGATAGAAAATAGATTGGTGGTTGCCAAAGGCAGGAAGTGGGGGGGGGGTGGGCAAAATAAGTGAAGGGGGTCAAAACATACAAACTTTCAGTTATGAAGAAACAAGTCATAGGGATGTAATGTACAGCATGATGACTATAGTTATTAATAATACTGTATTACATGTCTGAAAGTTGCTGAGAGTGTACATCTTAAAAATTCTTATTATAAGAAAAATACAGTGTACAGTTGCATGTTAAAGGGGCAGGTATTGAAGCCATGGGCACACTCTTCAGGAGTGCGTGTAGAAAGTGGCAGAGGAGAGAGCCTAGGAAGGAAACAGGCAGTGCTCGGGCACAGAGGGAAGCCAGAGGGGCGTTGGCAAGGGCACCACCCCACAAGGTTGTGCAGTTAGGAAAGCTGCCCGGAAGCCAGCAGGGAGGAGGCTGAAGAGGGACATGGACTGGTAGCATGGAGGCTGCTGATAACCACCCCAGGGCCTGACCACAGTGGTGGGACATGGGGGAGGTCAAGGAATGGATGCCACCCTTCCAAGAAAAGGGTGCACAGAGCAGGCTGCAGGAAAGGCTCTGACGCCCTCACCCTGCACCCAGCAGCCGTGGAAGAAGTCTGTTGAACTGAAATGCTTGAAGGCAGAGAAACAGACTGGCAGTGGCCGCAGGACTGGAAAAGGTCAGTTTTCATTCCAATTCCAAAGAAAGGCAATGCCAAAGAATGTTCAAACTACACCACGATTGCACTCATCTCACACACTAGCAAAATAATGTTCAAAATCCTTCAAGCTAGGCTTCAATAGTACATGAACTGGGAACTTGCAGATGTACAACCTGGATTTCAAAGAGGCAGAGGACTCAGAGATCAAATAGCCAACCTTCCCTGGATCATGGAGAAAGCAAGGGAGTTTCAGAAAAACAGTTACTACTGATTTCATTGACTATGCTGAAGCCTTTGATAGTATGGATCAAAACAAACTGTTGAAAATTCTTAAAGAGATAGGAGTACCAGACCACCTTACGGGTCTCCTGAGAAACATATATGCAGGTCAGGAAGCAACAGTTAGAACTGGAAATGGAACAATGGACTGGTTCAAAATTGGGAAAGGAGTATGACAAGGCTGTATATTGTCACTTGAAGCTCACATTTTTAACTTTTATGCAGACTACATCATGCAAAATTCTGGGCTGGGTGAATCACAAGTTGGAAACAAGATTTCTAGGAGAAATATCAACAACCCCAGATATGCAGATAATACCATGCTAATGACAGAAAGTGAAGAGGAACTAAAGAGGGTGAATAGATGAGGGTGAACGAGAAGAGTGAAAAAGCTGGCATGAAACTCAACATTCAAAAAACTAAGATGGCATACAGATGTGGAGTAAGGGGAAGCAGTGGCAGATTTTATTTTCCTGGGCTCCAAAATCATTATGGATGGTGACTGCACCCATGAAATTCAACAATGCTTGCTCTATGGAAGGAAAACTATGACAAACCTAGACAGAGTATTAAAGAGCACAGACATCACTTGGCCCATAAAAGTCTGTATGGACAAACGTATGGTTTTTCCAGTAGTCATGTACACATGTAAGAGTTGAATCATAAAGAAGGTTGAGAGCTGAAGAATTGGTGCTTTCAAATTATGGTGCTGAGAAGGCTCTTGAGAGTCCCTTGGACTGCAAAGAGATCAAAACAGCAATCCAAAAGAAGTCAACCCTGAATATTCATTGGAAGGACTGAGGCTGAAGTTGAAGCTCTGATACTTTGGCCACCTGATGCTAATAGCTGACCCATTGGAAAAGACCCTGGTGCTGGGAAAGATAGAAGGCAGCAGGAGAAGGGGACGACAGAGGATGAGATGGTTGGATGGCATCACCGACTCGAAGGACATCAGTTTGAGCAAGCTCCAGGAGTTGGTAATGGACAGGGAAGCCTGGTGAGCTACAGTCCATGGGGTCACAAAGAGTCGGACATGACTGACAGACTGAACTGATACAAATTTTAGGATTCTTTTTCTATTTCTGTGAAAAGTGGCATCAGAATGTTGATAGGGATTGCACCGAATCTGTAGATTGCATGATGGATACATGCCAGGTACGTAGGAGTTGAGAGTGAAGGAGCACAACATGCCTATGACTTCTGCTATTAGTAACACAAGTTCCTCTCCCTCTTCTAGACTGTCCCCCACTCCCACCTCCACATAAATCACCTTAGTTCATCCTCAAGGCCGGGATGCCAGCCCTCCTTGGAGACCCCAGGGCATGATGTTGGAAAGGGGTCCTGAGGCCCATGCCCTCTGGATGCTGGCCCAGTCTCCAACTAGGCCCTGCCTTCATTCTACATTAGAGTGTGTAAATGCAGACTATTGTGGCGGATCATGCTTTTAGCTGGAAAAAATTTCTAAAAAGTCAAAGACAAGGCTGAATACTGGGCTTGTGCAAGGGGAACTGGAGCCAGAGGCTCAAGGAGAATGTTATCCTGAGCCTTTTCCTCTGCTTGTGAAGAGGCACAGGCAGAGAGTATCAGAGGTGACCTGGCCCAGGAAAGATCTCAGACCTGAGCTGGACCGGAATCCAGCCTAGAGAGGGACCTCTCAGTGAAACTGAGACTAGATGACTGCAGCCTGAGTTCCCCCATCAGTGGAATCCCTGGACTGCACAAAGGGGCTTGTGGGTGAGCACGGTGTCAGGCACTCAGGACACTGCGATCCTCGGCCCTGTATCTAGCCTTGCCTGTTGTGATTTGAATCAAGGCCTTCAACCCTCCTGTGCCTTGAGAAATGCTGGGAAGAGCAGCCTGAGGACAGGAGGGCACTAGGTCACGCCTCTCTGAACCCAGATTTCTCCTCTTCAGAGGCAGGGATTGGAGAAGATACAGAGGACCCTTCTCACCCTCAAATCCATGAGGTCTAAAGAGGCCTTGGCTCCCAGGAGTCTGGTGAGGCTTCAGGGCCACCCGATACCAGCTCCCATTACCCTATTTGTGTTCAGGAGATGTGCCCACATCAAGACCCCTCCTTCTGCTCACGCTTTTAGTTCAGTTCACGTCAGTCGCTCAGTTGTGTCCAACTCTTTGTGATCCCATGGACTGCAGCATGCCAGCCCTCCCTGTCCATCACCAACTCCTGGAGTTTACTCAAACTCATGTCCATTGAGTCAGTGATGACATCCAACCATCTCATCCTCTGTCGTCCCCTTCTCCTCCCACCTTCAGTCTTTCCCACCATCAGGGTCTTTTCCAACGAGTCAGTTCTTCACATCAGATGGCCAAAGTATTGGAGTTTCAGCTTCAACATCAGTCTTTCCAATGAACACCCAGGACTGACCTACTTTCGGATGGACTGGTTGGATCACCTTGCAGTCCAAGGGACTCTCAAGAGTCTTCTCCAACACCACAGTTCAAAAGCATCAATTCTTCAGCGCTCAGCTTTCTTCACAGTCTTTCTTCTCACATCCATACGTGACCACTGGAAAAACCATAGCCTTGACTAGACGGACCTTTGTTGGCAAAGTAATGTCTCTGCTTTTTAATACGATGTCTAGGTAAGTCATAACTTTTTTTCCAAGGAGTAAGCATCTTTTAATTTCATGGCTTGAGTCACCATCACGCTTTTAAGAAATCCCCAAGAAACAGGGCTGATGGGGTTCGGAGTGCTAGGTCATGTCCCTGCCTGCCCTTGGGGCTTCCCTCCCAGCTAAGCTAGATGACTGAGGTGCTGCTGCCTCCAGCCCTCCTCGCAGCCCTATCCTGTCCTTAGACGCTGTGAAGGTGTTAGCCGCTCAGTCGTGCCTGACTCTTTGCGACCCTATGCGCCTATGCTCCATAATGCTGCAGCGGGCCGGGTCTCTGTCCCCCGTCTGCACCTGGAAGGCACCTCCCACCGGATTTCCCGGAAGGAGCCGGGTCCTCTGCGCAGGCTCCCAGTGCCGCCACCAGGGGGAGCTGCCTTCTTGAAAAGGCGCTTATTTTTCCCGGATTTGGGGCAACTCTGATGAAAGGTTGACCATAAAGTCCCACTGTGCGAGTTGTTCCATAAAGAAAGCTGAGTGCCAAAGCCCTGATGGTTTTGAACTGTGGTGTTGGAGAGGACTCTTGAGAGTCCCTTGGACTGCAAGGAGATCAAATTGGTAATCCTAAAGGAAATCAACCCTGAATATTCAGTGGAAGGACTGAGGCAAAGAACTGACTTATTAGAGCAGACGCTATTCCTGGGAAAGACTGAAGGCAGAGGAGAAGGGGATGACAGAGGATGAGATGGTTGGATGGCATCACCAACTCAATGGACATGAGCTGCCTCAGGGTCCAAGAGTTGGTGATGGACAGGGAAGCCTGGCGTGCTGCAGTCCATGGGGATACAAAGAGTCAGACAGGACTGAGTGACTGAACTGATACAAATTTTAAGATTCTTTTTATATTTATGTAAAAAATGGCAACAGAATTTTGATAGGGGTTGCATTGAATCTATAGATTGCATCATAGATACATGCTAGGTACTTAGGACTTGAGAGTGAAGGAAAACAACACACCTATGACTTCTACTATTAGTAACATAAGTTCACTTCCCTATTCTAGACTTCCGCCACTCCCACCTCCACATAAATCACCTCAATTCATCCTCAAGGCTGGGATCCCAATCCTCATTGGAAACCCCAAGGGATGGCATTGGAAAGGGGTCCAAGGGCTTATGCATTTTGGACAGTGGCTCAGTCACCAGCTAGGCCCTCCCTTAATTTTATATTAGTGTATGCAAATGCACAGTATTGTGGAGAAGCATGCTTTTAGCTGGAAAAAATTTCTAAAAAGTCAAAGACAAGGCTGAATATGGGCTTGTGCCAAGGGAACTGGAGTCACAGGCTCAGGGAGAAGGTTATCCCAAACCATTTCCTGCACTTGTGAGGGGCACAGGCAGACAGCATCACAGGTAACTGAGCCCAGGAAAGATCTCAGAGCTGGACTGGAATTTGGCCTAGAGAAGGACCTCTCAGTGAAACAGACACAGCTGTAATCTAGATGACTGCAGCCTGAGTTCCCCCATCAGTGCAATCCCTGAACTGCACAAAGGGGTTTGTGGGTAAGCACTGTGCCAGCCACTTGGGACCCTGCGATCCTCGGCCCTGTATCTGGTCTTGCCTGTTGTGATTTTACCCAAGGCTTCAACCCTCCAGTGTCTCAAGAAATGCTGGGGAAGACCAGCCTGAGGACAAGAGGGCACTAGGTCACGCCTCTCTGAACCCAGATTTTTCCTCTTCAGAGGCAGGGATTGGAGAAGGTGCAGAGGACCCTTCTCACCCTCAAATCCATGAGGTCTAAAGGGGCCCTGGCTCCCAGGAGTCTGGTGCCTCACCAAATACCAGCTCCGATCACCCTTTTTGTGATCAGGAGATGTGCCCACATCAAGGCCCCTCCTTCTGCTCACACTCTTAAGAAATCCCCAAGAAACAGGGCTGCTGGGCACAGGGTGCTAGGTCCGTGTCCCTGCCTGTCCCTTGGGCTTCCCTCCCACCTAAGCTAGATGACTGAGGTGCTGCTGCCTCCCACCCTCCTCGCACCCCTATCCTGTCCTCAGATGCGTGGAGGTGTTAGCCGCTCAGTCGTGCCTGACTCTTTGCGACCTTATGCGTCTAATTAATGCTGCAGCGGGCCAGGTTTCTCCCCTGTCTGCCCTCAGTAGGCACCTGACAGCGGATTTCCCAGGGAGAGCCGGGGTCCTCCGCGTAGGCTCCCAGTGCGGCCACCAGGGGGCGCTGCCTCCTTGAAATCACGCTTATTTTCCCCAGATCTGGAGCAACCCTGATGAAAAAAGAAAGTGAAGTTGCTCAGTCGTGTCCGACTCTTTGCGACCCATGACCCATGGAGTGTAGCGTAGCCTACCAGACTCCTCTGTCCATGGAATTTTCCAGGAAAGAGTACTGCATTGGTTTGCCATTTCCTTCTCCAGGGGATTTTCCTGACCCAGGAATCAAACCCTGGTCTCCCGCACTGCAGGCAGACACTTTATGGTCTGAGCCACCAGGGAAGCCCAACCCTGATGAAAGGTTGACAATAAGGTCCAATTTGCGAGTTGGACTATAAAGAAAGCTGAGCGCTGAAGTGTTTGAGAGTTGGACCATAAAGAAAGCTGAGTGTGGAAGCATTGATGTTTTTGAACTGCGGTGGTGGAGAGGACTCTTGAGAGTCCCTTGGACTGCAAGGAGATCAAACCAGCAATCCTAAGGGAAATCAACCCTGAATATTCTTTGGAAGAACTGAGGCTGAAGCTGAAGCTCCCATACTTTGGCCACCTGATGCAAAGAGCTGACAGACTGGAAAAGATTCTGATGCTGGGAAAGACTGAAGGCAGGACAAGAAAGGGTGGACAGAGGATGAGATGGTTGGATGGCATCACCGACTCAATGGACATGAGTTTAAGCAAGCTTTGGGAGTTGGTGATGGACAGGGAAGCCTGGCATGCTGCAGTCAATGGGGTTGCAAAGAGTTGGACACAACTGAGCGACTGAACTGGGCAGAACTGATACAAATTTTAGGATTTTTTTTTCTATTTCTGTGAAAACTGTCAGAATTTTTATAGGAATTATATTGAATCTGCAGATTGCATGATAGATATGTCAGGGGAGCTCGGTTCTGTCTCGTCTCAACAAAAATTTGAAGTGACGGACATTAAAGCCCTTGGCGTATCACAGCTCTCAGACAGACCGTGTTATAGCTCTTGGGTCTCGAGCAAACCGTGTTATAGCTCTTAGACAGATCAGTGTTACAGCTCCGTGTTATAGCTCAGTTTTATTTAGAAAATAGCAGGAAAATACATCCTCAAGGCGTGAGGGCATGCTGACTCAAAGAGATGAAGAGGAGAGAGAGAGAGAAAAAAAGAGAGTGAGCGCAGGAGAGAGCGCCATCCCCGGCCCTTCGGCTCCTCTTTTTATGGTTTTTCTTCCCCCTGGGCCTGCCCTATGAAAATTGGGCTAGCCAGGAGTGCTGTTTGTTCCACCTGAGGTCCTCACTCTGTCCTCCGACCTTCCTTTGTCCTATTTTCACCGGCTTTTCCCTTGTCTTTTGGCCACTGCCATTCTGGACTCCTATTTCCTATTCTAACTACCTAACAGATACATGCCAGGTACTTAGGAGTTGAGAGTGAAGGAGCACAACATGCCTATGACTTCTGCTATTAGTAACACAAGTTCCTCTCCCTCTTCTAGACTGTCCCCCACTCCCACCTCCACATAAATCACCTCAGTTCATCCTCAAGGCTGGGATCCCAATCCTCCTTGGAGACCCCAAGGCATGACGTTGGAAAGGGGTCCAGACGCTCATGCCCTTTGGATGCTGGCTTAGTCTCCAGCTAGGCCCTGCCTTCATTTTACATTAGTATATGTAAATGCATACTATTGTGGAGGGTCATGCTTTTAGCTGGAAAAAATTTCTAAAAAGTCAAAGACAAGGCTGAATACTGGGCTTGTGTAAGGGGAAATGGAGCCAGAGGTCCAAGGAGAAGGTTATCCTGAGCCTTTTCCTCTGCTCATGAAGAGGCACAGGCAGACAGCATCAGAGGCGACCTGGCCCAGGAAAGATCTCAGACCTGACCTGGACTGGAATTTGGCCTAAAGAGAGGTTTCTCAGTGAAACAGACACAGCTGCAGTCTAGATGGCTGCAGCCTGAGTTTCCGCATCAGTGGAATCCCTGGACTGCACAAAGGGGCTTGTGAGTGAGCACTGTGCCAGCCACTCAGGACACTGTAATCCTTGGCCCTGTATCTGGCCTTGCCTGTTATGATTTGAATCAAGGCGTGGATCACAATAAACTGTGGAAAATTCTGAAAGAGATGGGAATACCATACCACCTGACCTGCCTCTTGAGAAACCTATATGCAGGTCAGGAAGCAACAGTTAGAACTGGACATGGAACAACAGATTGGTTCCAAATAGGAAAAGGAGTATGTCAAGACTATATTGTCACCCTGCTTATTTAACTTATATACAGAGTACATCACGAGAAATGCTGGGCTGGAAGAAGCACAAGCTGGAATCAAGATTGCCAGGAGAAATATCAATAACCTCAGAGATGCAGATGACACCACCCTTATGGCAGAAAGTGAAGAGGAACTAAAGAGCCTCTTGATGAAAGTGAAAGAGGAGAGTGAAAAAGCTGGCTTAAAGCTCAACATTCTGAAAACTAAGATCATGGCATCTGGTCCCATCACTTCATGGGAAATAGATGGGGAAACAGTGGAAACAGTGTCAGACTTTATTTTTTTGGGCTCCAAAATCACTGCAGATGGTGACTGCAGCCATGAAATTAAAAGACACTTGCTCCTTGGAAGAAAAGTTGTGACCAACCTAGATAGCATATTCAAAAGCAGAGACATTACTTTGCCAACAAAGGTCTGTCTAGTCAAGGCTAGCTATAGTTTTTCCTGTGGTCATGTATGGATGTGAGAGTTGGACTGTGAAGAACGGTGATCGCCAAAGAATTGATGCTTTTGAACTGTGGTGTTAGAGAAGACTCTTGAAAGTCCCTTGGACTGCAAGGAGATCCAACCAGTCCATTCTAAAGGAGATCGGTCCTGGGTGTCCATTGGAAGGGCTGATGCTAAAGCTGAAACTCCAATAGTTTGGCCACCTCATGCGAAGAGCTGACTCATTGGAAAAGACCCTGGTGCTAGGAGGGATTAGGAGCAGGAGGAGAAGGGGATGACAGAGGATGAAATGGCTGGTTGGCATCACCGACTTGATGGACATGAGTTTGAGCCAACTCCGGGAGTTGGCGATGGACAGGGAGGCCTGCGGTGCTGCAATTCATGGGGGCTGCAAAGAGTCAGACACAATTGAGCGACTGAACTGAACTGAACTGATGCCTCGAGAAATGCTGGGAAGAGCAGCCCGAGGGTGAGATGGCACTAGGTCATGCCTCTCTGAACCCAGATTTCTCCTCTTCAGAGGCAGGGATTGGAGAAGATGCAGGCGGAGGACCCATCTCACCCTCAAATCCTTGAGGTCCAAAGAGACCCTGGCTCCCAGGAGTCTGGTGAGGCTTCAGGACCACCTGATACCGGCTCCAATCACCCTCTTTGTGATCAGGAGATGTGCCCACATCAAGGCCCCTCCTTCTGCTCACACTCTTAAGAAATCCCCAAGAAACAGGGCTGCTGGGCACAGGGTGCTAGATCCATGTTCCTGCCTGCCCATTGGGCTTCCCTCCCACCTAAGCTAGATGACTGAGGTGCTGCTACCTCCCACCCTCCTCGCACCCCTATCCTGTCCTCAGATGCGTGGAGGTGTTAGCCGCTCAGTCGTGCCTGACTCTTTGCGACCCTATGCGTCTGATTAATGCTGCAGCGGGCCGAGTCTCTGTTTCCTATCTGCACTCAGAAGGCACCTCCCACAGGATTTCCCAGGGAGAGCCGGGGTCCTCCGCGTAGGCTCCCAGTGCGGCCACCAGGGGGCGCTGCCTCCTTGAAATCACGCTTATTTTCCCCAGATCTGGAGCAACCCTGATGAAAAAAGAAAAAAGAAAGAAAGTGAAGTCGCTCAGTCGTGTCCGACTCTTTGCGACCCATGACCCATGGACTGTAGCGTAGCCTACCAGACTCCTCTGTCCATGGAATGTTCCAGGAAAGAGTACTGTATTGCGTTGCCATTTCCTTCTCCAGGGGATCTTCCAGACCAAGGAATCAAACCCTGATTTCCCGCATCGCGGGGAGACCCTTTCCCCTCTGAGCCACCAGGGAAGCCCAACCCCGATGAAAGGTTGACCATAAGGTCCAACTGTGCGAGTTGGACCATAAGGAAAGCTGAGTGCGGAAGCATTGATGGTTTTGAACTGTGGTGTTGGAGAACACTCTGCAGAGTCCCTTGGACTGCAAAGAGATCAAACCAGTCAATCCTGAAGGAAATCAGTCCTGAATATTCATTGGAAGGACTGAGACTGAAGCTGAAGATCCAATCCTTTGGCCACCTGATGGGAAGAGCTGACTCTTTTGGAAAAAACCCTGATTCTGGGAAAGATTGAAGGCAGGAGGAGAAGGGGACAACAGAGGATGAGGTGATTGAATGGCATCACCAGCTCGATGGACATGAGTTTAAGCAAGCTTGGAGAGTTGGTGATGGACAGGGAAGCCTGGGGTTCTGCAGTCCATGGGACACGACTGAGCGACTGAACTGTACTGATGACAGTCCTGTGGAGTTTCACAGAGTTGGACGTGACTTAGCGACTGAACAACAAGAAAAGCACAAAGGGAGAGAGATCACAGCGATGTCCAGGCTCCCAAAGTTCTGGTCTTATTCTGAACCCGAAGTACGTTAAAGAGGCTGATGTTTGGGAAACTCTGCTTACAGGAATTTGATTCTGACCTCTGCCCAAGTCTCCACTTCTATGTGACCACATGGGGGACTTCGATGCCCAGCGTGCAGGTTTGTGGCCTTTTTAGCTCATCTGGTGGCCAGCTTACTTCCCAAGATCCAGGTAGGGACAGCAAAGAATGAATAGGAGAGAAGGGGGCCTTGGAATCAGCAGACTCTTTCCCAAGTGAGAAACTGTGTGTGCGTGAGCAAGTCACCCAGCCTCTCTGAGCTGTTCTGTGACGACAGAGGTAAGGATGCCTCCTTGCGGGACCCTTGGGACCAGCAGAGGCAACAAGGCAGCTCCAAGCCGATCGCTGGGCAGCTGGACTCTCTCACTCCCCAATTCCACTGGTACAGTTCTGCCTTCTGAAACCTCTCTTCAACTGAGAAAACAAATACATAAAGCAAGCAAGCCAGGTACCACTCCACATCCATTAGAATAGCTATAATCTTTTCGATGGAAAAAAAGCAAGTGTTGGTGAGGATGTATGGAAGATGGAACCCTTGTACACTGCTGGTGAGAATGACATGTACATGGGGAGGCTTCCCTGGTGGTCCAGTGGTTGAGAATCCACCTGCCTTCCAATGCAAGGGACATGGGTTTGATCCCTGGTCAGGAAACCAAGATCCCTCATGCTGTGGGGCAATTAAACCCATGCCAAAACTAGAGAAGCCCTCACATTGCAATGAAGGCCCAGTACTGCAAAAAAAAGAGAGAGAGAGAGAGAATGTATAGTGGGGCAGCCACTGAGGAAAAATTCAGTCATTCCTCAAAAAGTTAAACATAGAATTGCCATTCCACTCCTCAGTATGTGCCCAAGAGAACTGAAAATACACAATCAAGCAAAATCTAGCCCCTGAAAGCTCATGCTTTGCAGCAGCCAAAAAGTAGGAACAACCTAAATGCCTACCTGCCAATGAATGGATTAAAAAATTGTGGCATATCCACAGAATGGAATATTATTCAGCCATAAAAGAAATGAAGTGCTGACATAGGCTACAACATAGATGAATCTTGAAAACATTATGTTCCATGAAAGCAATCAGTCACAAAAGGTCACTTATTGTACAAGTTCATTTATGAGATGTCCAGAAAAGGCAAATTCATGGAGATGAAAGCAGATGAGTGGTTACCAGGGGTGAAGGAATGTGTGTGTGCTTAGTCCCTCAGTCGTGTCCAACTCTTTGCAACCCTATGGACTGTAGCCCACCAGGCTCCTTGGTCCATGGAGATTCTCCAGGCAAGAATACTGGAGTGGGTTGCCATGCCTCCTCCAGGGGATCTTCCCAACCCAGGGATGAACCCAGGTCTCCAGCATTGCAGGCAGATTTTCTGAGCCACTAAGTTCAGTTCAGTTCAGTCGCTCCGTCGTGTCCAACTCTTTGCGACCCCATGAGCTGCAGCATGCCAGGCCTCCCTGTCCATCACCAACTCCCGGAGCCCACCCAAACTCATGTCCATTAAGTCGGTGATGCCATCCAACCATCTCATTCTCTGTTGTCCTCTTCTCCTCCTGCCCTCAATCTTTCCTAGCATCAGGGTCTTTTCAAATGAGTCAGCTCTTCGCATTAGGTGGCCAAAGTATTGGAGTTTCAGCTTCAACATCAGACCTTCCAATGAATACCCAGGATGGACTGATCTCCTTTAGGATGGACTGGTTGGATCTCCTTGCAGTCCAAGGGAGTCTCAAGAGTCTTCTCCAACACCACAGTTAAAAAGCATCAATTCTTCAGCGCTCAGCTTTCTTTATAGTCCAACTCTCACATCCATACATGACCACTGGAAAAACTATAGCCTTGACTAGACAGACCTTTGTTGGCAAAGTAGTGTCTCTGCTTTTTAATAGCCACTAAGGAAGCCCATAAATACTGGAGTGGGTAGCCTATCCCTTCTCCAGGGGATCTTCCCAACCCAGGAATCAAACCAGAGGGTAACAGCAAATGACTGCTTAATGGGTGGGGGTCCCCTTTTGGGGTGATGAGGCAGTTTTGAAACTAAACAACAATATTGGTTGCACGATACTGTGAAGGCATTAAATGCCACCAAGTTGTTCCCCTTAACATAATTAATTTTACATTATGTGGATTTTGTCTCAATAAAATAAACAAGTAAATCAAGCCAGCCTCATGTGCCTGGAGTAATGGGAGCCCAGCCATCCCCTGGGACACCAGCCCACAGTCTGATACTCTGGGGGCAAACCCACCCCCACTTGCAGGCCCCCCTCCAAGCCCTGCTGGCACCTTCTTTTCCACATCACCTGCCCTCACCCAGGCGCTCCACCTTCCTTCAGCTTCATGTCTCTCATCTCCTGCTTTATCAACCTTGCTATTGAGCCCAGTTCCGAAACTTACAACCCTACTCCAGGGACCTAGCAGCAACCTTTGGTCCTGCTCTTCCTCCTCATTCACCAGCCTTGACCTGACCTCTAAGACAGCAGCTGTCAGGCAGTTCTGCCCCCAGACTGAGCCTGGAGTTCCTCCTCCTACCTAAGGCTGACTTTGCTCCTTTGGGAAACTCCTCCTGGCTCTCCAAACCTAGCCTCTAAAGCAGACCCTTGGCCTTTAACACACTCAATTCAATTTAGTCCTTCAGTCATGTCCGACTCTTTGCAACCCCCTGGACTGCAGCACGCCAGGCTTCCCTGTCCATCACCAAATCCTGGAGCTTGCTCAAACTCATGTCCATCAAGTCAGTGATGCCATCTAACCATCTCATTCTGTCATCCCCTTTTCCTCTTGCCTTCAATCTTTCCCAAATCGTATCTTTTCTAATGAGTCAGTTCTACCCATCAGGTGGCCAAAGGACTGGAGCTTCAGCTTCAGCCTCAGTCCTTCCAATGAATATTCAGGACTGATCTCCTTTAGGATGGGCTGGTTGGATCTCCTTGCAGTCCAAGGGAGTCTCAAGAGTCTTCTCCAACACCACAGTTCAAAAGCATCAATTCTTCAGCTCTCAGCCTTCTTTATGGTCCAACTCTCACATCCATACATGACTACTGGGAAAACCATAGCTTTGACTAGCCTCACCTTCATCAGGAGGCTCTTTAGTTCTTCACTTTCTGCCGTAAGGGTAGTGTCATGTGTATGTCTGAGGTTATTGATATTTCTCCCAGCAATCTTGATTCCAGCTTGTGCTTCATCCAGTCTGTCATTTCGCATAATGTACTCTACATATATGTTAAATAAGCAGGGTGACAATAATCAGCCTTTCCCAATTTGGAACCAGTTTGTTGTTCCATGTCCGGTTCTAACTGTTGCTTCTTGACCTACATACAGATTTCTCAAGATGCAGGTAAGGTGGTCTGGTGTTCCTATCTTTTTAAGAATTTTCCACTGTTTGTTGAGAACCACACAGTCAAAGGCTTTAGTGTAGTCAATGAAGCAGAAGTAGAATTTTTTCTGGAATTCTTTTGCTTTTTCTATGATCCAATGGATATTGGCAATTTGATTTCTGGTTCCTATGACTTTTCTAAATCCAACTCGAACATCTGGGAGTTCTCGGTTCACCTACTGTTGAAGACTATCTTGGAGAATTTTGAGCATTACTTTGCTAGTGTGTGAGATGAGTGCAATTGTGTGGTAGTTTGAAAACTGTTTGGCATTACCTTTCTTTGGGATTGGAATGAAAACTGACTTTTTCCAGTCCTGTGGCCACTGCTGAGTTTTCCAAATTTGCTAGCATATTGAGTGCAGAACTTTAACTGCACTCCAGCAATATCTTTTAGGATTTGAAATAGTTCAACTGGAATTCCATCACCTCCACTAGCTTTCTTTGTAGTGATGCTTCCTAAGGCCCGCTTGACTTCATATTCCAGGATGTCTGGCTCTAGGTGATTGAACACACCATCGTGGTTATCTGGTTCATTAAGGTTTTTTTTTTGTATAATTCTTCTGTGTATTTTTACCTCCTCTTCTTAATATCTTCTGATTCTGTTAGGTCCATTATGTTTCTGTCCTTTATTGTGCCCACTTTTGCATGAAATGTTCCCTTGGTGTCTCTAATTTTCTTCAAGACATCTCTAGACTTTCCCATTCTACTGTTTTCCTCTATTTCTTTGCACTGATCACTTAGGAAAGCTTTCTTATCTCTCCTTGCTGCTCTTTGGAACTCTGCATTCAGATGGATATGTCTTTTCTTTTCTCCTGTGCCTTTTGATTCTCTTCTTTTCTCAGCTATTTGTAAGGCCCCCTCAGACAACCATTTTGCCGTATTGTTTTTCTTTTTCTTGGGGATGGTTTTGATCACTGCCTCCTATACAATGTTACAAACCTCCATCCGCAGTTCTTCAGGCACTCTATCAGATCTAATCCCTTGAATCTATTTGTCACTTCCACTGTATAATTTGTAAGGGATTTGATTTAAGTCATATCTGAATGGTCTAGTGGTTTTCCCTACTTTCTTTAAGTCTGAATTATGCAATAATGAGTTCATGATCTGAGCCACAGTCAGATCCTGGTCTTGTTTTTGCTGACTGTTTAGAGCTTCTCCATCTTTGGCTGCAAAGAATATAATTAATCTGATTTTGGTGTTGACCATCTGGTGACGTCCATGTGTAGAGTCTCTTGTGTTGTTGGAAGAGAGTGTTTGCTGTGATCGGTGCATTCTCTTGGCAAAACTCTGTTAGCCTTTGCCTTACTTCATTTTTGTACCCCAAGGCCAAACTTATCTATTACTCCAGGTATCTCTTGACTTCTTACTTTTGCATTCCAGTTCCCTATGATGAAAAGGACGTCTTTTTTTTTTTTTTTTTTGGTGTTAGTTCTAGAAGGTCTTGTAAGTTTTTATAGGACCATTCAACTTCAGCTTCTTCAGCATTAGTGGTTGGGGCATAGTCTTGGATTTCTGTGATATTGAATGGTTTGCCTTGGAAACGAACAGAGATCATTCTGTTGTTTTTGAGATTGCACCCAAGTACTGCATTTTGGACTCTTTTGTTGACTATGAAGGCTACTTCATTTCTTCTAAGGGATTCTTGTCCACAGTAGTAGATATAATGGTCATCTGAGTTAAATTCACCCATTCCGGTCCATTTTAGTTCACTGATTCCTAAAATGTCAGTGTTCACTCTTGCCATCTCCTGTTTGACCACTTCCAATTTACCTTGATTCACAGACCTAACATTCCAGGTTTCTATGCAATATTGTTCTTTACAGCACCGGACTTTACTTCCATCACCAGTTACATCCACAACTCGTCTCTCCCAAATTGAAGGAGGAGGAATTAAGTTTCCATGCCTCTAACTTTCCCCTCCATTCTGCTCCTCTTTCTGACACTTCTGGTCAGACCTCTAGGAAGTGTAGCTCACAGGCGTATCTCTGCTTGCCCTGTGTCCCCAGCCTCATCCCAGCCTCCCAGCCCAGGTGGCAGCTCCAAGGATCCCCTTCAGCTCTGTCTTCCCAGCTTCTCCAAGGCCTTTCTGAGGGTTGGTGGCCCCCCACCTCGCTAACCCCATTCCTGCTTCCTCTCATTCCTTCAAGCTGCCCTGGATCTCCTCTTCTTGGTCCACCTTGAGGGGGGGAAGAGGGGACACTTATAGCTGCCTTATATTCGTCAGGGTGGGCAGACATCAGGCGACACATAACCCGGGATTGGAGGTTCACTTCACAGTCACTGAGGTCCTTTCTCGTTTGGCACAGTTGTGTGGAATCCCCTGGGTGAGTCTCTACCTGACTTGGAGCACGGTCCTTCTGCCTGCGAGAGCAGCATCCACGCTCGAGGAGAGGCAAGGCCCCAGAAAGCACTGAAAGCTCAGCCACTGCACAGCCTCTCACCCCGCCACTCCTCACCTAAGATGCAAGGAGGCCAGGAAGACAGAGGGGCTGAGCCGTCTTCCTGTGGGACCCCACACTCTGGGGGTGGGGGGGATGGGGAGGAACTTCTGGGGATCAGCAGCCCCTCTGGCACAGCCTGCAGGCAATATCTCCCCTCAGATTATTCCCTTTATCTGCAGACAGACAGCTCAGTGCCTCCTGGGTCTGCAGCCATCTCCAGTTAAACACACTCACTCCACAGTTTTCTGTGCTCCGACATCTAGCCCCGTGTCTGGGGGAGCACAGGTTACAGGGCCTCTATGTGAAGAAGCCGGGCCCACAGAAACAACTGGGGGAGCCCCACTCTGTGGAGTCTCATTTTCCCCAAAGTACATGAAATCTAACGCCCCGAGACTTTTCTGTCATTCTCCAGTAATCGCAGTCTTCTGTTCCTTAAGGTCATTATTAAAAGTTTCATTTCATGGAGAAGGAAATGGCAACCCACTCCGGTATTCTTGCCTGGGAAATCCCATGGACAAAGGAACATTCATGAGGTCCCAAAAGAGTCAGACAGGACTTAGTGACTAAACAATAATAACAAAAACAAAAGAAATACAATTGATTTTGTATATTGTTCTTCTTTCTGCAAGCTTCTTAACTCCACTTAACCTAGTACTTTTTTTGTAGACTTCATCAGATTTTTCACGTAGAAATTGTCTGAGGGTAGGGACTTTGTCTTGCTCATCACTGTATTTCCAGCACTGACAAGAATGCTTATATAGGTAGATACACACAAAAAAATTATTAAATTGATGGATACATTCTAATTTCCTCCATTAGACTGTAAGCTGTGAGAGTGTTAGACAGTTCAGTCACTCAGCCGTATCTGACTCTTTGTGACCCCATGGACTGCAGCATGCCAGGCTTCCCTGTCCATCACCAACTCCCGGAGCCTACTGAAACTCACGTCCATCGCGTCGGTGATGCCACCCAGCCATCTCGTCCTCTGTCGTCCCCTCTCCTCCCACCTTCAGGACATTTTATTTTGTTCTCTGGAGCATCTCCCAGTGCCTGGAATAGAACCTGGCATATTGCAGGTGCTTAATAAATATTTGGTGACTGGCTGAAAATAAATAAATAAATAAAGTCTCCTTTCAGTGATTGGAATGCCCAGTCCTGTGCGAGTGGTCAAGGTGAGCTACTGTGGTGAGTAGAAGGGACTTGGTTTTGCATGCATTTCCTTAGTCTTCAAAGAATCAAGGAGGAAAGAGCAGGATTCTCACCTGATTAAAACTGCTGAAATCCACATTCTCTGTGCTTAGCAAGTGTTTGGAGCTAACATGTCCTCTCACCCCCCCCCTCCCCCCAGGGATCATTGTGTATGACCCTCATCCTGAGCCTCAGGAATCCCACGGTCACCTACCTGTGGGCCACATCCCCTCTGGCACAGTCCACCAGAGGATTGGGAACCAAGAAGCCCCCAGGTCAGCTCTCTTTCCCAGGCATTAAGGAGCCTTGAACACCCTCCGTCCTGACCAGCAATGAGAATGCAGACCCCAGTGTGGAGATCACCCTGAATCCCTGCACTACCCACCCACTTAGCTCAGTCTTGCCTTAGGACTTCCTGGGGATCCTCTTTCTACCTGAAGGAGCTTTTCTCTGGTCAAGACATCCAGTCAAAAACCAGCACAGAAGCACTGCGCTTGTTAAAACCACTCTTTCTCAGTCCTCCACATATGACTGTCTAGTGTTTTTCCTATTTATTAATTAGTTTATTTGTTCATTATCTGCCCCACCCCTAGTGGAATACAAGCTCCTGGCACCTAGCAGCGCTCTGCACACAGCTGTTATTGTTCAGTTGCTAAGTTGTGTCTGACTCTTTGCAACCCCATGGACTGCAGCACGCCAGGCTTCCCTGTCCTTCACCATCTCCTGGAGTTTGCTCAAACTCACGTCCGTTGAGTCAGTGATGGTATCCAATCATCTCATCTCTGCCACCCCCTTCTTCTTTTGCCTTCAGTCTTTCCCAGCCTCAGGGTCTTTTTCAATAAGTCGGCTCTTTGCACCAGGTGGCCAAAGTATTTAGGAGCTCAATAAAAACTGCTTAGCATGTTCATCATATGGAGCTGTTAAAGCTGCCCCACAGTAGGTGTAGGACAAAAAGGGTCGTGGATGGGTGGGCAGGGACCCAACACTTAGAACCTGCTTGCAGGGAAGTATGGGTGGGGTCCTGGCAGCGCCTCACAAAGCCGTTTCCTGGCTTGTGAGGGTGAAAGCTGCAGAGTGAAGGGTACAGTGCAGAGGATACTGTCAGACCTCTACAGACAGTTCTTTAGAAGTTTTGCTGAAGCGAGGACAAGACAACGTGTGGCTGAAAGGAAAGGTTTGTGTGTTGTGATGCTGTGTGAGGCTGTGGGGTTGGGGAAGAAGCAGCTGCAAAGGAAAAAAATCTGAAGACGGGGGCAGGAGGAGCAGGGAAAGTGCAGGCAGGGCTGGTGGGGCCCTTAGCCCTGAGACAGGAGGCAGGAGCCTGGGAGTCTTTCCTGGTGACATTGGCCAAGGCCTTGCCTCTCTGGGCCTCCATTGTTTCATCTGCACCCTGAGGTGACAGAGCAATCGTTAGCTTCAGGACCTCTCTGAACAGCACAGTACTTGGCACAGTAATAATACAAAAGTAGTCACAGTCATTGTCATTTTCATCCCTGTGACGTTGGGAGGGCAGGAGAGCCGATGTGGCTACAGAGAACCTGGTGGCTCTGGGGCCGGGGCAGGGACGGCGGTTTCCTCAGTGATCCGGAAGGAGCCAGCCGCAGGTCCCAGACCTGCAGCTCCGGAGCGGCCCACTGGGACCTCTGCCCGGGCGGCAGAACCAAAGCCAGGGATACCCAGGCTCTGCAGGCCGACCTCAGGCCCGGGTCCAGCGGAATCGCCTGGTACCTGCGCGCCAGGCCAGGCCGGAGAGCCGGGAAGAGAAGGGTTAAGCCGCGCGGCCTGGGGGCCCAGGGGTGTGAGGCGGGAGGGCGGGCGGGGGGGGGGGGGGGAGCCGCAGGCGCGTGGCCGCGATTGGCTGGGGCACATGCCCGGGGGCAGCTGCGGGCGGATGGCCGCCCAGACTTCCTGGACGCGCCTGGCGCCTCCGCCGCGCCGCCGCTGGCGACCTCGGGGGACGTGCCGCCGGCTGCCTGGGGACAGCTCCGCTCCCGCGCCGGCCCCCAACCCCCGCCCGCGGCTGGCGGGCGGCGGGGACTGTCTCTCTAGGGGCTTGTCAACCACAGTGACAGCGTCGCCGCCGGCGCCGCCCACGCGTGCTGCTAGGGCTGGTGCCCACCAGCCAGCCAGCACCTCTCCCCCTACAGGGCTGAAGGTGTCCCGAGGTCCGTCCGCGGGGCAAGCCGCTGGCCCAGTGGAGCCCAGCGGGTGAGCCCCTCTTTAGTAGATCGCTTTGGCTGACCGCACCCGCAGCGGGGAGGGGGCTGGTTCTGGAAGCTCCAGGACCTCATATTGCATAACAGATGAGGGGGTGAACTTGCTCCCCAGCACCCTCCAGCCGGTTGCACAGCACCCCACTTGATGCTAAAGCTCAGCTTCTCTGTACACTGGGGCTTGATGGGGTCTGGAATCTGAGAGAGAGAGTACTGGGTGCAGGAGAAAAGGACACAGGTTAGGATAGGTCTCCCATGAGAAGACACAGACCAGGCAAAGGGAGACATGGTGGGCTCCTGCTTCCAAAAGCTATGCATCCCCACCCAGGAGGGTTTGATAAGGAGTTTATTCTGGCCTGGAGAATTCCACGGACTGTATAGTCCATGGGGTCGCAAAGAGTCGGAAAGGACTGAGTGACTTTCACTTTATAACAATACTTCCCAAGGGCAGGGCTGCTGACAAGATTAAGGTGTGCAGATTCTTGGTGAGTTTCTCTGGTCCTTCTAATCTTGCCTCAGGTGGTTTCTGAGGCAACTGTTCTAATCTGCCCTTTGGAACTCAGGGAAGGTCAGGGAGGCTAAAGTCTTGCCTATGAGAAATGGTGGATGGAAAAAAAAGGGCTCGGTGCTGGAGAGCCTCACAGAGCCCGGCAAGGTTTCACACTGTGGCCAGGGATCTTAATGGTGGATGCTCAGGTCAGCACCCCTACCCAGGCCCGCCGGCAGCTGTTCAGACTAGAATCCTAACAGGAACACCTGGAAGAGGCTCCAGAAAACCCTAAACCAGCCACCAAGAGTTGATAAAGACTCAGTTGTCATTTTGAAAAGTATTGGTTTGCTCATGCTGGTGAGATAAGCACGGTTGAAAAAGATATAATTCATAGAGAATTTCATTGCAAATAGAAGATGGAGCTGATGCTCCTGGGAAAGACTATGGCAGTTTTCAGAGAAAAGTTTCTCCACCTTTTTTTGGTCTGAACCTTGCCCCTGCTCTCCCTTCTATGTAGGACCCTCTGAACCTCAGCCCTGAATACGGTTAGGGGAGATCATGTTGCCTTCCTTCCTGGGTTCCCTTCCTGGGAGACCTGGCCTAGTCTGTGTCCTCTGCCTCCTCCACTCCCCGCCCACTCTGCCCTAGCCTACTACCCTGTGTGTGGCTCCTACCTCTTCAGCCCCCTGGCTGCCTTGCCTTTGTAAAAGGGGAGGAATTTCCTTGGAGAGGGAGGCAGTGAGGCGATCACCTGCCCCGCTCCCTCATCTATCACCCTGAACTGTGTTTCACGATAAAATTTCTCATCCACAGCCAGTGATAAATGGAATCAGCCCAGAGGAGACCATACTGAGTAGGGGTGGGAGGGGTGGGGATGTCTCATTCAGGGTTTCTGGGCCTGGGTGAGGGAAATCCAGATAAATTGTTTCTCTGTGTTAACACGCAATCTGGAAAGAGCCAAGGTAGTGGATTTGTGTGACCTGTTCTGTACTGTTGGTAAGAAGGCATGCATATGTGATTCTGTGTGCTCTGAACCAGCTTGTTAACCCTGCAGAGTGATGGTGCAGGGCTGGGGGCGTGGTGTGTGCAGGCCAAGCCTTGGAGGGAAAGCAGTAGGGATTCAGAATACAGCCATGGTAGCCAGGTGGGTACTGAATAAGACCCCAGAGCAGAGAAGCTATATCCCCGGTGGAAGCTGCTGTGAAACTGTGTCACTCAGGTTGGAACCTGAACCCACGGTCTTCCAACTGAGATCATACACTGGGTCTCAGGACTTAATGAAGCTCCGGTTTTTAATGTCTCATTGCAGAAAGAATTCAGGGAGAGACAAAGTGATAGGTAAGAAGTAGATTTATTTAAAGAGAAGCACACTCCACAGACAGTGTGGGCCATCTCAGAAGGCAAGAGCAGCACCAGACTATAGGGGTTGTCAACTTTTATGCTGCTGTTCAATTGCTAGGTTGTGTCTGACTCTTCGCAACCCCATGGACCGCAACATGCTAGGCTCCTCTGTCCTCCACTATCTCCTGGAATTTTCTCAAATTCATGTCCATTGAGTCAGTGATGCTGTCTAACCATCTCATCCTCTGTTGCCCACTTAGAGTTGAATAATTTCATAGGCTAATGAGTATACTGTTGGTAAGAAGATATGCATATGTGATTTTGTGAACTCTGAACCAGCCTGTTAGCCCTGCAGAGTGATGGGGCAGGGTAGGGGGAGGGTGGGGAGTGGGTTGGTAAAGAATCTACTGGCAATGCCGGAGACCTGGGTTTGATCCCTGGGTTGGGAAGATCTCCTGGAGAAGGGAATGGCTAGCCACTCCAGTATTCTAGCCTGGAGAATTCCATGGACTGTATGGTACGTGGGGTCACAAAAAGTCGGACACAACTTTCATTCCAGCTATTTGGGGAATGGGGTGGGGCTTTCCAGAAATTGGGCCACTGCCCATGTTTTGACCTTTATGGTTGGCCTGGGAACTGTCATGGCACCTGTGGGTGTGTCATTTAGCTTGCTGACATATTAGAGTGAGTGTATACTGAGGCTCCTGGTCTAGTGGAAGTTGACTTGTCTGCCATCTTGGACCTATTTGGTTCCAATCAGTTTATGTCATGTCCTCAGACCCTGTCCCCTTCCCTCCTGTTTCAGCTAGAGGAATCAGAAAAATGGGGTAAGCCACAGAGTGGGGTGCTAGGGCAGACAGGAGGAGGGGCTGGTGTCAGAGCCCAGCCTGCTGCCGAGGGAGGGAAGGAGCAGCTAGTGGGCTTACAGGCAGGATGACGGGAAAGGGCACCTCTAGCAGCTCCAGGTGTCAGATGAGCCCCTGGTCCTCCAAACAGGAGCCTCCAGGCCTTTAGGTATCCAGACCTCAGGCAACTCTCAGCACCAGTCCCAGACAGCAAGATGATGGCCAATGGCTCCTCTGGGTCCCCTGCTTTCTCTGCTTTTAGCCCAGGAATCCATGAGAAGTCCTTAAGCTAGTAACTAAGGAGTTAATTAATAATCAAAGTGATGAGCTGGAGCAAGCTTGACCCAGAGCAGCTGAGGGTTTGTGTGATTAAAGCTCAGAGGTCCAGAGCATGGGACCACAAAGCTATTCTGCCACCTTCCAGCTGTCACCTGTAAAAGGAGGTAAAAAGGGCATCTACGTCATAGGTTGCCCTAAAGGCACCTGAGATTATGCTTGTGAGATGCTGAGTCACTATGACACGTATTTCTAAGGCCTCCTGACTGCCAGCTGGGCCCAGGAGAGGAGATCCCTCTGGGGCTCACAGTTCAGGTGGGAATGTTGGATTCCTATGCAAGTCAGAGTCTAAGTTCTGGAAATGCAGAGATGTGTGCTCACAAGCTCAAGTGACAATGTCCTTGTCTGTCTGGAGAGATCCAGAAGGCTTCATAGAGGAAGTGGCATTTGAACTGGCATCAAAAGATGAGTAGGAGTAGATGGAGGGGATGTTCTGGGATGTGCACGGTCCCTCAGCTCCTGCAGGGCTCTGACATGTGGTTCTTTGCCTGCTCCAAGAGGAGGGTCAGAGTTTCTTTTCTCTGATTCCCACTCAGGGAAGAAAGGGCTATGTGAACAGCCCACCTTGTCCCGGGAGTGCAACACTGTGGCACAGAGGCAGGCTCAGTGCTGGTTGAACAGCTCAGGGAGAAATGATAACTTGTGGGCTCGCACTTCTGGCAGTGGGCTGTGGAGTTAGTGAGTCGGGAAATAACAAGTCAAATGCTGCAGCAGTACCCAAGAGGGGAGCAGGGAAACAGCAGGGCCTGGGGAGCTGCCCAGCCAAGGAGGCCTAAGCCTCTAACAAGGGAGCAAGTGCGGGACAAGGCAGGGTCCCACCTGAGAGCCAGCCCAGAGCTGAAAGAAACACTGGGGCAGAGTCTGTGGTGTCTGTGCTGTTCGGGTACTGAGCTTCCCAAAGCCACTGCCTTTGAGGATCGTGTCTCCCAGGAGCCACACTGGCTTTCATGGTCCACAGGGGTGGGTGGAAGCAGCATCCCCCGACCAGAGAGCATCCCCAGAGGCTCTAACTTGTAGCTGGCTGTGTGGAAGGTGGGTGGCACTTTGAACTAGGCCCTTTTCCCAGGCTCTCTCTGGGAGTTTTAGCTATCACTCAATGAGTTTTCGGAGAAGGCAATGGCACCCCACTCCAGTACTCTCGCCTGGAAAATCCCATAGATGGAGGAGCCTGGTGGGCTGCAGTCCATGGGGTCGCTAAGAGTCGGACATGACTGAGCGACTTCACTTTCACTTTTCACTTTCACTCATTGGAGAAGGAAATGGCAACCCACTTAGTGTTCTTGCCTGGAGAATCCCAGGGACAAGGCATCCTGGTGGGCTGCCGTCTATGGGGTCGCACAGAGTCGGACACGACTGAAGCGACTCAGCAGCAGCAGAGTTTCACCTACCACCCCAAAGCTTCTTTGGGGCTTTTGGGTCTAACCTGCCCCACAGACAGGAGAAACATAGCCCAGTTCATGACCAAAACTCATATGGATGGCACCCTCACTTCCACTCCACTCTGGTCCACCACCTTCCACGCTGCTCAGGAGCAGCCCATCCGTCTGCAGAGCTGGGAGCCAAGGCCCAGGGCTGCCTGCAGGTCGGATGTCTGCCTCCTCTGGGAACCATGCCCCAGGGTGCTCCAGTGGCCAGAGGACCAGCCTGAGAGAATTCTCCCCAAGCTCCCTGTGTCAGTAGCACGCTGTCCTTAGAGCCCCTGGGAGGTGACACACTGAGATCCAAGCCCACCTATGTTTCAGACTGTGGCCACTCCAAGCCGAAGCCTGGTGCTGCCAGCCCTACCTGTGTCCTGTGTGTGACAGGTGTGTGTGCATAGCAAGGCTGCTGCTCATACAGTCTACAGAGGGCACCTGCGGATAAGACAAACCCGGGGTTTTCCCAGATTAAATTTCCTCGCCCAGTGACTATCACTGGGGTGCTGGTGATGAAGTCTTCCCCATTGACGGGTGGAACCCTGGTCCCGGGCCCGCTGGCTTCTCCCCAAAGTGGACTCAGCCTCTCTCCCAGCTCTCGCTGCTCCAGACATGGGGTGCACTTATACAGCTAACATGCTGTAGCCAACTCCCTCCTCCCATGTCCTCCTGGTCCACTTAGTAAAGCCACCAGCCACTCACGGCAGCAGGGATGGGCCTGAGGCATGGAGCTGGAAGTGGCCAACAGAGGACAGGCTAAGGTGCTACAGAGAGCTTGGCTTCCAGGCCCTTGACTATGGAGCCCCCTCTGATGCCCCTGCCCTGGGATGTCCCAGCCTTTACCAGGCTGTGACGAATTGGCAAGTGACGGGGCAGAGGGTCTTTTGTGCAGCAGGCTGTACAGGCCATGGGACCCAGACACTCAGAAAACACCTGCCAAGAGACTCCCTTATACCAGGCCCTGCACCAGTGTGGGGCACCTTGTGAACTCATGGGACAGGCACTCTGACAAGACAGAGCAGCCAGATCTACCCTCCTGCCAGAACAACTCAAAGACCAGACAAAATTCAGGACACAACAGCCCTCGAAACACGACATTAGATGTCCAAGGCAGGAACCATTGTGGTGAGTCCTTGGACCCCTCAGTATGCTGCCCCCAGAGTATCCAGCTGTGGAGCAAGAAGGGGACCCAGGCACTTTCAGGGATGCCCCGGAGGGGAGACACAGAACTCGAAGGCCTGGAAAGCCAAGGCAGAAAAAGTTTGCAGGATGGAGCCCTGGGGAGGAGGGAGCCCCGGAGTCTGCAGAGCACAGATCAGCCCGTGCATGTGAGGATCGTGCCGGGGGCCAGGAAAGACCCACCAAGAGGGTCAAAGGAAGTCATGTCCAGAGCTCAAGGAGGATGTGAAAAGTGTGGGCTCATTCTGACAGCCAGGCCGGAAAAGCTGAAAAAGAGACAGAGTATCAAGTGGGTCTTGCCATTATAAAGTAGGACAAAATTGACCCAGAACTAAAGGCTGCTCTAGTTTTCCCAGCAAAGCTTAAAAGCAAGACCTAAAGGGACCAAAATGCTACCAACTAACTTCCCGGTGTTCAGAACAAAGTGCAAGGATATTTATGAAATATTCAGATCCCGACAAAACTCACAGTGGTGATCACCCAATCAAAAATCAGCAGACGTGCATGGAGGCAGGAAGATACAGCCCAGAAATGACTGTGATGAAAGGATGAGTGTTCGAGGACATGGAAGCTTTTCCTACAACCATATCCAGGTGTTCAAGAAGCCTGAGGACAGAATGAATGTGTCTGGAGCAACAGTGAATGCTGCAGGCAGGGGAGGGGGGCATTCTGTTGTGGGAGGAGGGTAAAAACTTGAATCTGAAATCTGAACAAGTAAGATCCCTTCAAGGGGTGTGGGCTCACAGCCAGACCCTGTGGAGGTCACCAGGCTCACGTACCCAATCCCACACAGGCCTGGGATGCCTGGCACAGAGAAGATGCTCAAAACGTACACTCGAATCTTGTTTAATTCACGCTCCCTTTTTACAGATTCAGAAGCAGAAAGGGTGAAGGTCTTTCCAAGGCCACACAGCCAGTAAGTGGTGGGTGCAGTGCCCTGGGCATATGGCCTCGGGCACTCTGCAGAGCACACCCCTGACCCCCACGTCCTGCCAACCTGGTGGGTTCAAGGTAGGCTTCAGGTAACCGTGGTTCCCAGGATGCAAGCAAGCTGGGAGAGGGAGGCATGTCAATGTTCGGGTCCAGTGACATTGGCTAGCAGGAGAGAGACGTCCGTGCCCACGTCCGATCCTGCCACATCCTCCATTCAGGATGGCTGGAGCCCAGAGTCCCCCACCCTAACTCCCCGACCTTGCCTTGCCCTCAGCCTCCTCAACTTGGGGGGTGGGAACCCGGCCTGAAGGTGCTCATTTCTATAATTCTGTAATCACCATAATTGCCTTAATCACCACTCAGGCTGGAGCACTCTGGGGTCTTCGGCCTCTGCATTCAGCCCTCACCTCTGTGCACCTAAGCAGTTCCACCTGGGGGCACAGATGCACAGCCCAGGGGACAGCCCTGGGTCACCCCCACCTAGCCCAACCCTGCCATGGCTTAGCACCGGGAACTCCATCATCACCAGCCACGTATCTAGACTGTTTGCTTGCTGCACACCTGCCTGACCAGGAGCCCAGTGCTGGACACAGGAAGACAGGATGAGCAGGGAGTAAGTGGTGCCATGCTTGCAGGTATCATACCCCGTACAAGTGCCTGCCCTGAGTTCCACCCAGGGAGGCACAGACACACCTGGAAGAGGTGATATGAACCCAGACACCAATCTTTCCTTCTTTCCTTCATCCTGGGTGGTGTGTTGTGGGGAGGGGGAGCGTGGGCCTCTGTTGTATTGAGTGACCTCTGCACTAACTAGGCAAGTACCAGGGTCCAAGCATGCAACTTTACCCCTCTAGTGATGAGGCTTCACTGGCAGAGGCCTGCATGGAGAGGGCTGGGGGGAAGGCTGAGGTCCAGAGCATGAGAGCTAAACCCCATAGCTCCACCTGCTCCAGAGCTGTCCTTGGCACCAGCTGCACACTCTCCAAGGCTGAGGCTCCAGGGTGCTGCCATTAAGGATTGGGGGAGGGAAGATGAGGGCCCCCCCCAGAGTCTCCACAGCCAGCAGCAGCTGAGAGCCAGGCCCAGGCAGGCAGCAGGACCGCCACCGGCTCCTGCCAGACCCCTGGCAGCATGAGCAATGGCGGGCTGAGCGATAAGAAACTAATAATTTATGTTTCCAGTTCCCGCGGCCCCGGCGCCGAGGGAAGGCTGGGCCACAGCCTCCTCCTCACTGAGCGGCCGCAATCCTTTATTGCACAAATTATTAACGACCAGAGAATGAATGACTCTGTAATCAGATCAGGGCTGCCAGCACTTTTCATTTCATTTATTTGTATAAATTCTGAAGTCAGGCTCTAGCCTGAGCTCAAAAGCCAGCCTCACTCTGGCCGGGGCCCAGGTCCCCACCAGAGCACACCCCTCCCTCACCATCATCCATGACTCCAAGCGGGTACTGAAGACAGAGGGGGTTGGGGAGGGGGCAGGGAATGGCCCTAAGCTGCAAGACCTGAGTTGCGTCGTGCCCACTGAAACCTCCTCAGACCATGGGTCCTGGGCCAGGGTCAGAATTCTGTCCTTCAGCCCTCTCAGGGCCCCCTCCTACCTGTCCTCAGACCAGGGGCTTCCAGGTCCCTGAGGGAGACCCGCCCCTACCCATGCTTATCCTTCACCCCAGACCCTCACTCCCCACAGGAGGCCCTGATACTCCCGGCCGCCTCTGCTTCCTCCGGCCCCAGGCCCATGCCCCTTTCCATCTGCTTCTCCTGCCGCCTCCTGGTCCTCCTCCCCCAGTCACCACCTGCCTCATGGGCTGGTCTCTCCCCTGCCCTCCCCCTTCCTGTCCTGCTGCTGGACTGGGCCCTCGCCTCCCTTGGGTTCAGGGGCTGTGAGGCTTTCTGCTTGGCACTGAGCAGTGAGCTGCCTATGGTCCTCTCACGAGCCCACTTTTAATCTCATTGACCTCTCGTTATACTACAGCACATAAATTCAGATTTGGAGATCTTATGTTCCATCATAAATTGGGCTGGCAGACTTCCGATCAACAAGATAAAGCTGTCTCCTGTGAGGTGGGTGTTTTATTAGTCTTGGCCTCAGTGCTGCAGGCAGTGGAGGTGGGGCGGGGGCGGGAGGTCTCTGGAACCCTCCTGTGCTGTTTCAGATGGGCCTGATGCTGCTTTTTGCCATCATGGGTACCATGGCATCCCCTAGACCCCCATCCCCATAGCATCAGAATGAGCAGCCACAGCTGGACCCCCAGGCTAGGCACGGGAAGGTCAATAGGGAGACCCCATGTGCACCCAGGCATGTGTCCATGTGTGCCCCTCCCCCTGTGGTGGATCTTTGTGAGCTTGGCCAGAGCCAGAGTGGGGTTCAGGGGTGGGGGAGGCAGCTGCACATGCCTGGGCATCCTGAGGGACAAAGGGCTGGAGGAGGGGCCCAGAGAAGAGCATCCAGGACGCAGCTCCAGAGACATGGCGGCCTGGCCTGGCTGTTAGAAGCTGCAGACGCCTAACTACCAGGATCCCCAGAGATGGATACGGGGAGGTCTTGACATCTTCAGGCCACCCAACAGGGCCTGGGCTCCTGCTGCCCAGGACTGGGGATGATGTCTGCTGACTGTGCCTGTCCCTCCCTGGAGGACAAGTCCTTCTTCAAGAATTCAGTCTCTGCCAGCACTCTTTCCCTCTGCTCCCAACACTTCCATCCCAGCTTCTGGCCCAGCCTGCCAGCACCACCACTCAGTGAAGCCACCCAAATCAGCACAGTAGGACCTCCACCTGGCCCTTTCAAGCCACCAGCACTGTGTTCCTACCCACTCTGAGTTTGCTCTGATTGGAGCACCTCTGAGTACCCGGGTCTGCCCAGGGCCATGGCAGCACAGCAGGAAACCTGGGAAACGAGATGTATGCTGGTGTTCTGGGGGCACACTGGGGCCCTACCACGAGAGGAGGTGATCCTGGGAGGCTTCTTGGAGGAGGGGATGCTGCTGTGAGTCTTGAAGGTGAGTAGGTAGTTGTTGTTCAGTCACTAAATCATGTCTGCTTTTTGTGAGCCTCATGGACTGTAGCATGCCAGACTTCCCTGTCCTTCACCATCTCCTGGAGCTTGCTCAAATTCATGTCTATTGAGTCAGTGATGCTAATCAACTATCTCATCTTCTGTTGCCTCCTTCTCCTGCCCTCAATCTTTCCCAGCATCAGGGTCTTTTCTAGTGAGTCAGCTCCTTGAATCAGGTGGCCAAAGTATTGGGGCTTCAGCTTCAGCATCAGTCCTTCTAATGAACATTCAGGGTTGATTTCCTTTAGGATTGACTGGTTTGATCTCCTTGCTGTCCAAGGGACTCTCAAGCACAGTTCGATACCATCAATTCTTCAGCACTCAGCTGTCTTTATGGTCCATCACTCACATCTGTACATGGCTACTGGAAAAGCCATAGCTTTGATTATACAGACCTCAGTTGGCAAAGTGATGTCTCTGCTTTTTAATATGCTGTCTAGGTGCTTGCTCCTTGGAAGAAAGCTATGACAAACCTAGATCGCATATTGCATTGAGCAGAAGCTGACAAGTTTCCTGAGGGCCATGTTCCTGGCTGGAAGATGGGATGACCCAGCCCAAGTAATAGCTTTGCTCTTTACCAATTTTGAATCACCTGTCCCATCTCTGAGGCCTTAGGCACTCAGGAACCCACACACACCAACTGGATCTCAGATAGAAAGTTACACAATTGCTGACATGAGGCAAACTCTCAGATTTTGACAAGGCCAGTTAATCCAGGAGGGTGGTGTGTCTGTTCTAGGAGAGTCTGTTGGCATCTGATGTACACAGAGCATCAAAGACTGGGGTCCTCTGACCTGGCATATTTGGAGATGCCTACACTCCTCTACACAGAGGTGAAAATACCCTATACAAGCCCCAGCTCTGCCAACTGCCTCTTCTCCTCCCATTCTCAGTGGCCTCCAAGCAGTCTTCCCACGTCCCCAGTCTGCAGGTGGGAAGCCCCCAGGGCCAAGCTGGGACTCTTACATGCTCTGAGGAACGCGTCAGGTTGTGTCCTTGGACAGAGGCCTGGAGCTGCTGCCCTCCCACGTCTATGGTAGGTGTGGTCTGGCCTCGGCACATGGGCTCTACTCAGGATCTCAGCCAGTACCACGCTGTGCCCTTCGGCCAACCCACCTCTGGGTCCACATGCAGGGCACTGTGCGTAACTCCAGGGGCATGTGTGCCCCAGAGCCACCCATTGTGACACCCTAGACATCAGCACAGAAGATAAGATGGGCTCATGGAGAGCGCAGAAGCTCACAGAGAGCGCCCACAAAGACATCAAAGCACACCACAGGATGTTACTGATTCAATCTGTCCTGGAGAGAAGGGCTCATTGGCAATGAGAGTCCAAGACTTGCCCTGGGATGGGGTCAGGCTAAACCTATGACCTTAGAACACCAGCCTGGGCCAGAGCTGTGGAGAGAAACAGTAAAACTCACTGTCCACCTAAGCTCTCTACTTCTGAAAATCCCTAACAGACAAATCTATGCTGACAAAGTGATTGCTGGCTCTCCAGGTGACCCTGTGGTGAGACTGTGTACGAGAGGCTCAGACCACTCACTCCTCCTCCTGGTGCAGGCAGGTGCAGAGCAGCAATCCCACCAGGGCACAGGCGAATGAGATCCTAAAATATATAGCCAACTGCACAGTGAAACCCTGTAAATTCTGTTGGGGTACAAGTTTCATTAAAGAAAGAAAAATGAATGGGAATCCAAAGCAACAGTGGTTTCTGTGAGGTTCCTCAGTACCCCTGACCCCACTTACTGGCCATAAGGCGGGCACCCTGGAGAGCAGCTGGGAGTGACAGGGGGTTGGAGGAGCCCATTACCCAGGACAGAGAGAGTGAAGGCCATTTCCAGGTACCTCTGGCTGTTTCTCTTTGAGGTTCTACTCTGCTTCCCCTGTGCTTGAGTTCTGTCCTCTAAGGTCCCAGAGAACAAAATGCTGGTGACCCCTCTATGTAGCAGAGAAGGCACTTTGTGGAAAGAAAGTGAGACAGGGGACTGAGGGCTCAGCCAGTCACAGCCTGTCTCTGAGACCTCCTCCAAGGTCTATGGTTGCTTCTTCATGCAGGAGTGGATGCAAACCTTGCCAGGACCTCAGAACAGGGGACCACACCTGTCCTTGGGCTCTGACCTCCCCCATCACTCTGCGCAACACCTGCCGACAACCAAGCGTGCTCACTCTGACTCCTGCGGGAGGATGTCCCAGCCTCCTGAGTTTTTTCTCTCGCTCTGGTGAGGAGGAGCTTCTGGGACAGTAGGGTGGGCAGGTGCTGGGAGAAGAGGTGAACAGGGGTGGAGCTGTCCTAGGCCAGGAGGCCAAGCTGGACTGGGAGTGGGTCACATGGGGATGGCCCCCAAGGACAGTCCTCACACTGACACATGAGTGTGTCTGGGGAGCTGTTGCCAGAAGCTCACATTCTGCAGGAAGTCCATCATATAAATGGTTACTGCTGGGCCAGTCTGGTCTCCCTGCACAATCTGGGAGCCTCACAGAGCTGGATCTGGAGGCAGTGACTTCTGCTACTACCCCTGAACCAGCGCCTCAGCTCCAGCTTCTCTTGGTCTTCAGGGTCCCTGCCTGGATGCCCTCTCTGCTTCAGTTTGCACCCAGCAGCCTGGCAGAGAGCCTACCTGGCCCCCTTTTCCATAAGTCCCCTCTTCCTGTCCCCATGGTCCTTGACTGATGCCTTGAGGATGCATAGTAGGTGTCTCTAAGGGTCCTGGAGGACTCCCATCCCTTCGCTTGGCCCCACTTTCAGGGGGAAGCCTCCAGCTCCTGCACTCTGAGACCATTTATGGAGAAAACATGGAGGGTATGCCAGGGCTCATCACAGTATTGACCAGGGCCTCTGCAGCCACATTTCACCCTGTCTGCTCCAAGCCAAAGAGGACCCCACAGATGTTGAGCCCCTCTCTCATTTTCAGATGGGGAAACCAAGGTGACGATAAGGGCAGAGGGGGCTATGTCACACAGTGGCTGGCCAGGAGGACCCGAGTCTCAGGACACTGCAGGGTCTGCTCTCTCCACTGCCTGCTTCAGCCTTCCCAGCCCAGCTCACGCCCAGGCAGGGCCACGGCACTGAGCAGGCTGCCCCAGTGATGCCAGTAAGTGAGTGTTTTCACTCCCGGGGAGGGACCAGGCATGCAGAGTCAGTGGCAGCTAAGACACCCACCCATGTGAGCAGACAACAGCTCCCTCTGTGCTGGCTTCAGTGCACCCAGTGTATTCTGTAGCTTGTCAAGCACATGTGCGTCACTGTCCTTGTGTCTGGGGTCACTTCATCTGTCTAAGAAGCTGTGCATATGTCAGTATGTGTGAAACAGCAGGTGAATATCATGGCACATGGAACCGATAGTGGGCACCTCGTGGGCGCCCCAAATCGGGACACCAGGCCCTAACTCTTTACTTCTTTAAATGGCATTAAGTTAAGGTCAGTGGACCATAAAGAAGGCTGAAGGCTGAAGAACTGATGCTTTCAAAATGTGGTACTGGAGAAGACTCTTGAGAGCCTCTTGGACAGCAAGAAGATCAAACCAGTCAGTCCTAAAGGAAATCAACCCTGAATACTCATTGGAAGGACTGATGCTCAGGCTGAAGCTCCAATACTTTGGCCACCTGATGCAAACAGCTGACTCATTGGAAAAGACCTTGATGTCGGAAAAGATTGAAGGTGAAAGAAGAGGGCAGCAGAGGATGAGAGGCTTGGATAGCAACACTGATTCAATGGACATGAACTTGGGCAAACGCTGGGAGATGGTGAGGAACAGGGAGGCCTGGTATGCTGCAGTGCATGGGGCTGCAAAGAGTTGGACGCAACTTAGCAACTGAACAACAACAACAAAAGGTCAGTGGACAGACCAGCCTCAGAAACACCTACTTTCCTGAGACAGACAGCATGGCCTGCAGCCAGTTCACAGCTGGCCAACAGCGAGGCATGTCCCAGCAGGGTGGCCCCTCCTGTGTCTGACCTGGAACCAGGAACAGATGCTTCCTGAAGGTTCTGACCATTTCTGCAGGGGTGTCTGAGGGAGCCACTGAGCCACTGAGCCACTCACCTCTGACCTCCCATCTACCCTTTCCTGATGGAATGGCGCTGCAAATCAGACCCTTTAACTGGACAAGCTATCTTGGACATGACAACCGTATCCATCTGGCACTCTTGCTGCAGGCCCGTGTGTCTATGTATGTTTCGTGCATAGGTCCTGGTGGTGTCTTCCATCTTGGCTGTCATATAAGTTAGCACACACACCGTCTGTGCATATTTGTGCTGAGGATGTCAGCATCCATGTCTGCACCTGTCCTGTGCCAGCAGCTTTGGGAGCTGCTGGGTGTGCGTGCGGCTGTGAGCACGCATGTGGGCTGCTGTCTGTGTGCCTTTGAGAAGGCATGGATCTGTTGGTTGCTGTGGGTACTTGTGTGGGCATATGTATGAGGCTGTGCCCACACCTGTGGGGCCCCTGTGATCTGTCCTGGCATGCCTTCCTGTCTGGGCGGGTCTGGGCCTGCTCTCCTACCCACTAAGGTACTCGGGGTGAGCACAGGAAAACTGGAGGCTGAATGAAGGTGCCCCTGCACCTGTGGTCTCAGCGACCCACTGCTTTCTTCTGTATTTTCCAGCCTCACCTCTAGGTCTTTCTTCCTGGGGTTTTACCACATCTGGTACTCAATAAGTGATTGATTGGTGAAGGAATGGATGAAAAGGGGGCTTTGAGGGGGTGTTCTGGAGGGGAGGAAGGCGGGCACCCCAGGATAGGTGGGAGCGCCAGCTTTGGACAGGCCGGGCAGCGCCAGCCGGGCGATCAAGGCTGGCAGAGCCTGGGTCGGGGGCATCAGGGTCTGTGGGCCGCCCCCGCGCTCCCTGGGGACGTCTCGGGTCACCGTCTGCACCGCCGGCCGCGCCGCCCCGCGGGTTATTTATGACCCCCTCTCCCTCCCTGGCGGCGGCGGCGGCGGCGGCGGGCGGCAGCAGCAGCGGAGGGCCCCGCGCGGGGGAACCTCGAGAAGCGATGGCGCCGCGGAGGCCGGCGGGCGGGGGCGGGGCCTCCTCGGGCCAGAGGAGGAGCTGCAGCCGCCGACCCCACCTTCACTCTCCGCGGGGTCGCCAAGCCTGAGGGCAAGGTGGCGGTGATCCCAATGCCAGAATTCTGTCCCTCTGGCCTGACTCCAGTCTGAGAAGTGCAAAGGAACGTGCGGGCTCAGGCGCCAGACGGACACAAGTGGACAGGCGGAAGGAAGGGAGCAGATCCTTTTGGGAAGGCTATGATAGCCAGGGTGAGGGTACCTAGTCCCCCAGGGGAAAGTTACTCTGAGCCCCCGTGGGCTGAAGGCTCTATTTCCCAGGAACAGGGGGAAATATGTGGGGGCGGGGTTGAACTGCCCTGATCAGTCAAGACCCTGGAGGATCCCTGGAAGATGTCTCCTTGGAGTCAAGAGTGGCCCTAGGAGGAGTGGGGTCCTACAGGGAATTTTGGACCCAGTCACGATGTTTTCAGGAGGGTCCTGGTCCTCCAACGAAGGCTGGAGCCAGATGGCGGCATGGAGGTTAGGCTGGGTCCAGTAGGTCAGCCCCACACCTTGAAAGCTGGGCCCCTCCCTGAAAGCCACAGTTGAGGGTCCTGCATGCCACTCCTAACCACTGTGGGCACATGTGTGACAAAAGAGGCCGGGGATGAGTGAAGGGTGGTTCTGGGAGGACCCCTGCTCAGACTCAGGAGAGAGGAGAGGCCGGACCTGACAGCTCTCTGGTATCTTCTCAGATCTAGAGATGAGCTTTCAGCCTCCCTTCCCCAGACCACAGTGTGAAGGTCAGGGGTTAAGAGGCCTGAGGCTCAGCGGACAGGTGCAGGCAAACATTAGAAGAGCTGGGCGGAGGCTGTCTTTTGGCAGCTGGGTCAGGGCTGTAGCCAAACAGGCTCATTGGATGTGGCCTCTCCATATAGAGCTATGACCGCAGATTAACATGACAGTTCCCCATGGGTCTTGGCGCTCAGGTGAGGACAGCCTCCTGCATCCATTAGACACGGAGCATCACACCTGAGAACAAGACATAGGCCACAGAGGCTGGGTGTGGGAGGAGCTCCCTAGCTGTCACTCCTGGAGTCAGGTATGTGCAGGAGTCCAGGTTACAAAGACAGCAATAGGGCTGAGGGTGGTGAAGTAAGGAGGGGTCACTCGCATTCACACCTGTCTTGCCACCCACCCCTTAAACCCCCACAGACAAATATACAAGAAGTAAAGGAGTGGAAGTTCCCAGACACATTCTTGGTCTGAGCCCAGACCTCACTCCCCAGGTTGGTCTTGGGGCTGGCTGATACCTAAGCTGAGAGTGAGGAGAGCAGTGTACATCAGCACAGGGGTCCCCAGCAGTCAGCCACATGCCCAGCTGGTGCTGACGTCTGGTAGGAGACCCTTGGGGAGTAGGGATGGAGTGTTCCCTCACTCCCAGCCCACCCTTGCAGAAGGTGCAAGCACTCCTATGATCCAGCTCACTCCCCCCCCCACCTCCCCAGCTCCTGCCCCAGAGCCTGGTCAGGAAGATGCTCATATGGGTACCCCACCAGGTACATCTCAGAGGGGCAGGGGCAGGGGTCTGAGAGCAGAGTTGGGAGTTGAGGCTACTTTCTAGCTTGTCCAAAATGGCACACCCGAGAAATACAAGGTGTCACCAAGTACTATCAAAGCCACCGAGTTTCTCAGTTTCTCTTCCCAATTATCCCACGGCGGGGCCACCATGCCAAACTGAAGGGAGGTATGGGTTGATCCCAGGAGACAACCTCCCTCATTCCAGGGCTAGACCAAGGCTGGAGGAAGAGGTGGACACGGATGCAGAGGTCCCTCGTCCTCAGACTTGCACGTGGCAGGTAACAGAAATATGCTCAAGTGCACAGTCCCACATTCAGCTGCCTCTCCTCCTCCCCACACACCCCACCCTCCACCCAGATTGCCTCTAGCCCCACTTCCTTGGCCCACCCCATACTGTTTGTTGTGGAGGCAGACAGCCTGGATTTGAAACAACTGTGTGACACCAGGAGTTACTTGGCCCCTTTGTATCTCGCCCTTCCTCATCTGTAAAATAAAAACCCTTTGGGTGTCAAAAAAAAAAAAAAAAACCTCAGATGATCAGATGAACTAAGGCTTGTGAAGTGCATGGTAAGGGGGGCACTTATTGATAGAAGTATCGTTGTTATTCACAGACCACAAACCTTCCCCAACGCATTTTCCGCGACCACACACCACAAACCCACAGCGCACACCCTGTAGACGCTGAGGAGACCACTCACGCCCTCCGCACTGATTCCTACCACCTACCCAGAGCTGCTGGCTCACACGCACTCGCCAGGAAAGCGGCAATTCCGACCCCGGATACGCTCTTTCGCAAGGAGCCAGCCCTCGCCCCACGTGGACTCCGGGACTCTGACTGGGGCGCCCTAACAGTGACTCCCTCAGCAGTGTCGTCGGCTGTGCGCGCCGCGACTCGCTGGCCTCCGTCCCCCGCACCACCACCTCCCACCCGCCCTACCACCCCCCACCGGTCTCCTTTCCTCCCGAACGAGAACGCCCACCCGGGAATAAGGCAGGAGGTGCAGCCAGGTCCCGTCGCCCCCGTCTGAGCCCAGTCGGCCGTCACGCACCCCCTACTGGAGCCCGTGCCGCCCGCCCGCCGCGCCAGGGCCGTTTAAATGGGCCAAGTTGTGGCGGCGGCGGCGGCGCGAGTCTCCCAAGTCCCCGCCGGGCGGGCGCGCGCTGGAGTACGCGGGTGCGCGGCTGGGACGGTGGGGCGGGGCGGGGGCCTGGGACCCTCGGGCGGGGCGGGGCACGCGGCCGGAGGCTGCACAACTCCTCACTGCCCGGCTCGGCCCCGCGGGCGCAGCAGCGAGCCGGGCGCCCGGCCGCCCCAGGGGGCGCGGGCGCAGGTGGCCCAGCGCCCAGTGGAGCCCCAAGGCCCTGGAGCTGCGGCGCTGGGCAGGTCGATCAGGGATCAATAGAGCTCCGGCAGCACCATGTCTCGGGCGGCAGAGGCCCTGCCAGCCGGACGGGCAGCGGTCCGAGGTGGCCCGGCCGGGGCACAGTAGCGGGGAGGGCGGGTGTGCAGCCGGGAGGCTCCAGAGCCCCGGCCCTCGAGACCCAACTCCAGCCTGGGCCGGAACAAGTTGCGCCGGCGGCGGAGGGCCAGGCTGCAGGAACAGAGGCCCACCATGCCGGCGGTCAAGAAGGAGCTACCCGGCCGCGAAGACCTCGCTCTGGCTCTGGCCACCTTCCACCCGACCCTGGCAGCGTTGCCACTGCCGCCGCTGCCTGGCTACCTGGCGCCACTACCCGCCGCGGCCGCCCTGCCCCCGGCAGCCTCGCTACCAGCCGCGACAGCGGGCTACGAGGCGCTGTTGGCCCCGCCGCTCCGTGCCCCTCGCGCCTACCTGAGCCTGCATGAGGCCGCCCCGCACCTCCACCTGCCCAGAGACCCTCTGGCCCTCGAGCGCTTTTCGGCCACTGCGGCCGCGGCACCGGATTTCCAGCCGCTGCTGGACAACGGCGAGCCCTGCATCGAGGTGGAGTGCGGCGCCAACCGCGCGCTGCTCTACGTGCGCAAACTCTGCCAGGGCAGCAAGGGTCCGTCCATCCGCCACCGCGGCGAGTGGCTCACACCCAACGAGTTCCAGTTCGTCAGCGGCCGCGAGACGGCCAAGGACTGGAAACGCAGCATCCGCCACAAAGGTGCGGCCGCCGTGGGGGCGCGGACCGCTCCGGTCCCTCCCCTCTGCTCCCTGAGGACCCGTGGGTCCGGATCCCCCTCGTCTGCCACCTGGGAGACTCCAGTTCTGCCTAGAGAGGGCGCTGCGACTCTGGGGCCGCCGCAGGGACACCCCCTTCCCCCAAGCACGGTCGCCTTGTTGGACCCGGGCTGAGCGCCCTCGGCCTCCGTGGTCCCCCCCAGCGCTGGCCGCACGAGCGGGCGGCTTTTTCTGCCCGGAAGGTCTTTGCGGGATTCCTGGGCCTTCAGGCTCCGGGGAAGTTTACGAGAACTCGGGAGAGCGGGCGGGAGGCCAACTCGGCAGGATACTCCCCTCCGGGGTCGAGGAGCCACGGGTTCTGGCGGGAGTAGAGGGGCACAAGTGAGGCCGGGTGCGGACGCGCGCTGGTAGAGAGAACGGCAAGGTGCACGGGTGGCGCAGGCAGGTGGGGGCTGCGGGGGCGCGCGTCGGGGCGGGAGCGCGCGCGGAGCAGAGTGGCGGCAGAGCTGGGAGCAGTCTCTAGGGCTCCCGCAGGAGTCTGGCTCCAAGGCCGCGACGTGTGGGCGCCAGAGCGGGCATGCGGAGGGAGAAGGGGTGAGCGCCAGGCTAGGGGTGGGGGATAGTTAGAAAGTTAGGGACCCAATCACGCTCGTCGACTCAGGGGCTCGTTGCTCCGCGGGGTCAAGCGCAGTCCCGGGTCCTGACAGCGCCGCTCACCTGCGCCGGGCCCGACCTCCACGGTCCAGCTCCGGATTCCCGGGGACCTGCTTGGAGAGGGTGGAGCGCGGGAGGAGGGGCGCGCGGAGGCTGGGGAGGAGGGGGGAGAGACCGCCCTGCGTCAGGGGAGGGCGCTCGCCGGATCTTGAATTCCGAGCTCTGCAGATCCCCGCGACGTCTGCGAGGGTGGGGTGGGCGGCGAGGCCGGGTGTGGGTTCGGAAGTTGGACGGAGGCGGGTGTTCATACTCGTGGCGGGAGGGAACCCGGCCTTGCCTCTGGCAGCGCCCCGGAAGCATGCCCGCGTGCCCGGCCCCACCTGTGCCCGGCCCCGCTCCCTTACCGGTCCTGCCTCGACTCTCCTCACAGGGAAAAGTCTGAAGACGCTTATGTCCAAGGGGATCCTTCAGGTGCATCCTCCGATCTGCGACTGTCCCGGCTGTCGAATATCCTCCCCGGTGGTGAGATGTGGGAGAAAACCTGGGGCTTCAGGGCTTGTTTGTCCGCTGCGGAGCTTGGCCTATGTTTTCTAGAATCAGTCCTAACCTCAACTCTGCCAGTGGGCAGGAGGGAGTCCTCAGGGGCAAATAGAGGAGACAGCTTTGGTGGGTATGCTGGGGCATCAGACCCCATCCCCCTTGATTTAGAGCAGGGTCCTGCCTATCCTAAAGCGTCTCTTTGGGAGCCCGGGAGCTGCTTCTCCTGAGGTCCTGGGGACAGCCCGTGGTGTGAAGGACTCCTCCCTGGACAGTGTCATCTGATCGGGGCCTGGGGACTTTGCCTTGTTACAGGTGTGTAACACCTTTGCCTTGTGTGGGGTGTGGGGGGAGCGCAGTTTCACCATGTCAGTTGGCCCAGCCTGGGAGAGGAGCTGGTCCTAAGGGGATACTTGTTACAGGATGTGACAGTGTCGGCCAGCCTGGATGGACTTTCTGGGGTGGCCACAGGCTTGGATGTGAGTGACCTGCATGTCTGGATGCCTAGGGCTGGAGCCCTGTGGGACAAGACCAGGGATGTCCAGGAATGTCTGAGGATACAGCCTGGTCTGGGGCACAGAAGGTGCAGTGTGGGCCTTGGTGTCAAGAGAACTGCAGCTAGAAGCTGGTATGGGGCCTCCAGCCCAGTATAGAAGTCTGTTGAGCCCTCATTAGCCTGGGGGTTGGGGTGAGCAGGAGAGCTGGGGCCTGTGCCTGCCCTGAAGCACTGCCTTCCCCCTCCCATGCCCTCCAGGCCGCAGTGGCTGGAGGCGCCATCTGAAAATCTTGTCTTGAGAGGGACAGTCTGAGCTCCTGGGGGAGAGTGCATGAGGACCATGGCTCCTGGCACCACTCAGCAGCCCCCTCTGCCAGGAAGGCCTGAAAGGACCCTGCAGGCAGCCTTCAGCTTGTTTACTTTGGACTGGTGGTAGGGCGGGGGTGGGGAAGTCTTGGATTCCTGGTGGGCCGTGGGGGTGGGCAAGCCAGGAAGCCACAGACAAACCTGTAAAGACACACAGGTTGGCCAGGGGAAGGGGACACAGCTGAGCCTCCCCACTTGCCCACCCCACACACTGTCTGGCTCGAGCTCATTGTACTCACAGGCAAGCCTGCATGCAGAGCCCCCCAGACAGAGCATGTGCGCAGGCAGCCTACCTTTGCTGAAAGCCACCACACCTGCCTGGGGCAGGAAGCCGAACTCCCTTTCACTTCTCAAGCAGTTGGTGCCAGAGAGGACACCCTTCAGGCTGGTCTGGGGCCTCTGCTCAGGCAGGAGGAACCCTCCCACCATCCCTTTCTGAAGGTCTCCCACGGGAGGGGGTGGGCAGGTGGACTGAGCCCAGCATCAGTCCCCTCTAAGACATTTCTTGACAGGAAGGACTGAGGAGCCAGTGCTTGGCTGGGACAGGGGCTTAGCACCCAATTCTTAAATCTGGGTGCTGAGCAAGGGTCAGCAGCTGAGGTCTCTGGTGTATGTGGGAGGCAGATGTGTCCCTGGCCTTGGTTCAGGTCAGGACTGCTCATCCTGGTCCCTCTTCCTTAACTCCCCACTACCAGAGCCATTCCAGGCCACCGTACCTGGTATGGCCTTACCCAAGTGGCAGCCTCACTGCTCTGTTTCCCTCTCCTCATCCTTGTCCCACAGATGAGAAGTAAAGGGAAGTGCACGGAAACTTTTTCTTCAGAGAATAGTTTAGTTAAAGTGGAAAGGCAGGAGAGGAGGTCCTGGTGCTTGGCCTACAGCAGGCTAGAGAAGGGCAGAGCTGAGGGGCTTTGCAGCCAAACACACTCCAGACAGGCCAGAGCTGCTGAAAACCCTGCCCCCCAGAGCCTGGCCGGAAGAGGCATGGGGCCGTTAGTCACCCCCTCTGCCTCCCTGCCTCACTGAAGCTCTGCTGTCACTGGTATAGCTTGGAGCCAAGGCCAGGGTCTTAGAAGCATGGGGCCCCCCCGTTTCATCTCGTAGGCCTACCCGCAACTTCACTGCTCCCTCCACCCCACCTTCCCCAGTGCTGCCCACTCTCTCACTGGGTGTGTTGAAGAGAGGACCATGGGACACCTCTTGGGTGGATTTGTGAGGGCAGGTGTGGCAGACTGTGGCTCCCTGACCCTGTCAGGGGCACTGCCCAAATCTGGGACTGGGGTGGGCCATGTGTCTGGAGGTGAGGCTGGTCTGGATCTGAAGAGAACCTCTTCTCTGGAGGATAGGGCTGTGGCGGCCACACACTGCTGCTCTTCAGATCCAGGGGGACACTCTGTGGGGAGGGGCGAAACCCCCCTGGATACCTTCCTCCCCAAGCTCCTGCGTATAATGGGGACAAAATTATCCTGGCCACAGGAGGGAGGAGTCCTAGAAGGCCTCAGTCACTGAAAAGATGAGAGAGAATTAAATAATTCCAAGGTCCCTGCCACCATCCTGAACCAGTAGTTATTAAATAAGAAAAAGCCTCCAGCCCACCAGAAAACGGGAGCTCTTCTTCTCTGGGGTGGCAGGACCTGCAGACACCAGCGGGTGCCATGCTATGCAGGGCCCTGGCCCAGCATGTTTGCAGGCTCTGGGCCCTTCTGTGGAGGCTCTGCTCCCTGCTCACACTGGGAGCAGGGGAAAGGTGCACCTCGTAGAAAAACCCTGAATCTCGTAGTTCCTGACCGAGGGGATCAGTCCCACCAGGGCGCATAGGACAAAGGGCCTTGGCTGCCAGATGACCTGTGAGCCAAAGGTCTGCAATTTACAAGGGGTTAGCCCCAGACTCCAGGCTTCAGACACCCCTGAGCTGGGCTTCATTTGGCACTAAGCATTGAAAGTGGGCTTGGCATGGGTAGGGGTTCACACAGAGTCTGAGTGGGATTGCCAGGCAGACATGCACGCAGAGGTAACTGCACGGGGTCAGGACACACAGCGTCCTGCGGGTGCTCGCAGCCCTTTAGGGGCTGGGAACGCTGGGTTGGTCCCCAGCAGGCGTCCACACACAGGCCGATCACCTGTGGAGGGGCTGGGCCGAGTGTGGAGTCTGGACAGGGCAGTGCCCATACGCTTACTCCTGAGCCCCGATCAGGGTGGAGTGGAAGGCAGTCTCTGGATGGGTTTGTGAAGGAAGACTTGCCTCCCTGCTCTTGTCTTGGCCTCTGGCCAGTTGTGAGTGTCCTAGAGGGCTGGAGGCCCCTCTGCTGTAGGTGGGGGCGCCCAGGAGGCTGAGCAACACGGTTTGGCTTAAGCTTCCTCTCCTCCCTCCCTGTTCAGAACCGGGGGCGGCTGGCAGACAAGAGGACAGTCGCCCTACCCCCTGCCCGGATCCTGAAGAAGGAGCTTACCCCCAGCTTCTCAGCCAGTGATGGCGACAGCGACGGGAGTGGTCCGGCCTGTGGGCAGCGGCTGGGCTTGAAGCAGGAGGACGAGCCGCATGTCCATATCATGAAGAGAAGGTGCTAAAGGGACCAGGAAGGGAGGGCACGCAGGCTCTGGCGGGGGTGGGGACTTCAGGCAGCGGAAGGCTAGGTCAGACCTAGAGGTGAGAGCCTTTGCCCTGAGGACAGGGCCCCAGCTTAGCTTCTATCCTCTCCGTGGACGCTGACAGCTGCCGCAGGTGAAACAAAGCCTGGACTCCCAGGGACATGCCTCAGGACCACTGTGAACCTGCCTTGCCCCCACCTGGGGCCGAGTGCCAGGCCAGGACTCAGTGGTATCATTGAGGAGCAGGCACCACCAATAGTCATGGCCAGAGCAGGCCAGGGAGAGTCCATGTGGCCTGTGTGAGGAAGGGCCAAGGAGGGTCAGAGCTGCTGGGTTGAAGAAGGAGAAAGGCTCTTGGAGGAAGTCTCATGGCACCACAGCCAGGCAGGGAGGAGGGAGCTGCGTGGATCCTCATGGGAGCACCCTTGACACTCACACTCCCTCTCTTTGGAGTGGCCACTGCCTTGGCTCCTTACTCTCTCCCCCAGGCTTGGGGCCACCATTCCTGACCTCCTGGCAGAAGCCTCTCCCTCTGCCCACTCACCTCTTTTTCCATCCATCTGTCCATCCATTGTCGTCTGTCCAGCATAGCATATGTATCCCCAGAATTTCCAGGCCTTTCTCCTGCTCAGTCTTTTAGCATATTCTAATTTCTCCTACCCTAACCCTCTTGGACACCAGAGAGCCCCCCTCCCAGCCCCCACTCCCACTTGTGCTGAGGGAAAGCACCGCGTGGGCCTGCCACCAGCCTCCCTCAGCCCGGGGGTCTTCTCAGGGACACTGCTGTGGGTGAGAGGGTGGGCACAGCACAGAGCTGTTTGCTTGCTTGACCCCTCCTATCTCTGCTGTGTGACTGTCACTTTCAGGAGGCGGCTTGGCAGCAGCTGGGACCCAGGGGCCACCACCGGAGCCAGTGGTGGTGGCCATGGGGTTCATTCCTCGACCTGGTTCCCAGCACCCCAGAGCAGCTCTAGCAACTAGGAATTTGGGTTCAGTCACACAAGGCACATGCAGAGGAAGTCACGGCCCCCACCCCTAGCACAAGTGGGGGCTCTGCTGGCTCCACACAAGAGGCAGAGATGTGGGACCTCAGTTCTGTCCTTCCCAATTCCTTGTCTGGTGAGCCCTGGAGCAGGCACCTGCCCCGTGGGTCTGTCCTGGCTGCAGCCGCCAACGTGTTGAGCTGGTACCAGATGATGCTAGAGGCGGTTCTGAGCTAGCCCAGTTCCCTTGAGGCTGGCACTCCAGGGCAGACACAGGGCATGCCATGTACATTCTCTGCTGTCCACGTGCTGAGTCCTGGAGGCCACACTGACCCTCTGCTTCTCTCCTTGCAGAGTCCACACCCACTGGGACGTGAACATCTCCTTCCGAGAGACGTCCTGCAGGTAGGGCCGGGCCTGGGCCGGGCTTCCCTTACGTGTTGTGCACGGGCAGCACAGAGCCTTGTCGCTCCATGTCCTCTGGTTCTGACTCTAAATCCCTGCAGCCTCCCTCCCCTCCTCCTCCCCTTGGTCCATGGTCTATTGTTGACTTCTGCCTAAGCTGTGACAGCAGCTCAGATATGGGTTCTGGGCCCAGCCCTGAAGCCAGAGTGTGCTCCCCCTCTCTCATGTGAGCCCATCTGCCCATAGATAAGGCCGTGCCTGCCCCCTCCCACTCTCCCAGAGACCTAACAGAATGTGAGAATGGTGATGTGCGAGTGGGGTCTTGAAGGACACAGGAGCTCACTAGGGAAACAGAGTGTCTACAGAGACATGGAGGAATGAGGGAAGGGATGTGCGAAGGGAGGAGGGGGAGCTGGCAGGCCTGTCTTAACTGACCTTAGATACTGGGCCTGTTGGGCATTTTCCTTCAGGCAATGGGGAGCTACTGAAAGCTCTTGAGCAGAGAAGTGGTTGGTGTATGCTTTGACAAGGTCCTGCTGTAGGCCCCATCGAGCAGGTTGAGGGTTTGCTCCAGTCCGTGGAGGGGCTGTAAATTCAAGCCATAGTAAGGAGATAAAAATGGGGAGACCTGATGTGGAGGTTGGGGGTGTTGGGGAGACCCAAGTCCCCCATCTCAGAAGGGCAGGGTGGAGCCCTGGCTGTGGTGTCTGGTCAGTGGGATCAAGTCTTAGCCCAGGGCTTCCAGGGAAGGCACAGGACAGGCCCAGCCGAGCAGGCAGTGGGCATCCAGTGCCTTCGGGCCCCTCTCACAGCCTGGCTCTGTGCCAGATGTGTTATTATTTATACTTCTGAGAATGTCTAGGTCCTGGAGCCAAATTACAATGAAAACGTCTTTAAACTTATTTCCACCTCATTTTGAAGTTGCCCGCTCAACTGATCATTTTTATGAACCGTCATGAACGTTGATGACATTTTATGAGCCTTTAACTTGGGAAGCTACATGAGAAATTGTCAGTAAGGCCTGTAGGGGAATCCCAGGCTGCTCTTTCCCTGCCTGCTGCCCCCTGATCACCCCAGCTGGCCGTGGGATGTGGGAGAGGGCCCGGGTGTCCAGACACAGTAAGAGGCCGGGTCCCAGTGTGTGGTAGACCCTCAAAACAGCTGCGATGATTGTCTGGATTTTACCAGAGGGGAGATTGGGGGGTTAGCCAACAGGACTTACAGACGATCTGCCCCCCACCTCGCCCTGCTGTGGCACCCCGGCGTCTGGCCAGGGAGGGCTGACCAAGCCCACAGCGCAGCTGCTTCACATACCCCCATCTCAGCTCTGCCTTTGTCTCTTCCTGGCTTCTTTTGGCCCCGTCCATGTGTCTTTCTGTCTCACGCTGCTGTCTGTCCTTCAGGCTCTGTCCATCTGTCTGTTTGCTGTTTCCATCCTTTCTGTCTATCCAGTAGTGCCTGACTTCATCCATCAGTCTTCATCTGTCTGTCTGTCCCTCAGTTCCACTCATCTATGCATTCACCCCCCTCCCTCTGTCTGCCTGAGTCTGCCATAACCACTTGCCGGGTTGGAGCTCCCCCTTAAGCCCCGTGCATCCAGGGCAGCAGGCAGGAGATGTGGGCCCTGCCTTCCTGAGGCCCCTGAGCTGGCCAGGAGATGGACAAGGACTGGACAGTATACCAGGCACTGGAGGGGCTCCTCATGGGGAGAAAGAGTCTGACGGTTCACACATTTTTTTAAAAATAATTTTATTTAATTATTTCTGGCTCTGCTGGGTCTTGGTTATACAGGCTACTCTCCAGTTGTAGCGCTCGGGCTTCTCAGTGCAGTGGCTTCTGCTACAGAGCATGGGCTCTAGGGTGTGCAGACTTCAGTAGCTGCCGCGTGTGGGCTCAGCAGTTGCAGTTCCTGGGCTCCAGAGCACAGGCTTAGTAGTTATGGCACATGTTGCCCATAGCGCGTGGGATCTTTCCAGACCAAGGATCAAACCTATGTCTCCTGCATTGGGAGGCAGATTCTTTACCACTGAGCCACCAGGGAAGCCCTCTTCGTGGTTCTTTGCATAAAACCCGGCATAATTTGTTCAGTGAACAACCGAGTGTCCACACAGGTTTTCCGGGGCCAGGCCATGCTGTCTTGGAGCTCATGGGGCGAGCCCCCAAGGCAGGAAGTGGAGGTTTGATGTGTGGGCTGTCTTGATTCCCACAAGGCATCACCTCCGTGGAGCCGCAGCACCACCTGAGTGTCTGAATGAGCAGCTGAAAGAGTTACTGGCCACGGCGGTGGTGAGCGCTGAACCCCAGTCCCTGTGTAAGCACTCAGCTGAGGATTCACGGGAAACAAATGAACGGGCCTGATCCCACCTTAAGTCTCTGGGGGCTGGTCCACCTCCTGCAGGAGTCCTGGGGGCGCCAAAAGGAGGTTCTCTCAAGGGAGAACTCGGGCAGCAGCAGTCCTGGCACCAGGCACCCCTACCCCTCCCTGATGCTGAGGACAGCACTTCTCTCTTCCACCCCTGCCCCCTGCATTGATGAGGATGATAGAGAGGATGAGAATTGCTGCCAATTAATCCCATAAAGTACTTACTCCCACCCCACCTGCCCTCTTGTTTGCATGGCAGGGGGGTTGGGGGGGGCTTCCCTTCTCCAGGGAGAGGGGTTGGGGGTGGGGAGAGAGCTTGCATCAGGGTCTCCCAGCGGCTCTAGAGCCCAGCCCTGGAGGCTTTGGTGCTGAAACTGATCTGCTTAGGGGCCAGCTCTGGATTAGCCTGCTCCGGCCACCCCGGCCAGAGCGGGGGCGGCGGGGGCCGGGGGGGGGGCGCCTGGGGGTTATTTAATGAGGTTTAAGGTTGGTTCCCAGGTCACTTGGTGGAGGCCCCCCTTGAGGTGGCCCAGCCAGGAGGCTGCTCCATTACAGGTGGGCTGGGGAGCGAGGGTGCTGGGGAGGGATGTGCCGCAGGGTGGGCTGGGGTCCCTCCCTGCTCCTCTTCTGTCCTGTCCTGACTTCCTGCCACTCCAACTGCGTCTGGGAGGTGGCAGGGGCCCTTCTCTGTGCTAACAGAGATGCTCTCAGAACCCCAAGGGCAAATGCCGTGGGGGCCATTCCCTCCCTCTTTTGTCTGGGGTTCTGTGATATAGGCAGTGAGCTGATTTAACAGGAAGAGCAAAGACAGAATGAAATTAAATTCCTGTTTATCCCAAGGTTCTTGATGGGGAGCCCTGAGAAGAGCAGAGTGTCCTGAGCACAGGCACACTGGTGACTTCGGTGTGCATGTGTCTGTGTGTGTCTGCAGGTCCGTGTGAGTGTGTGCGCGCACGCCCATGTATGGCCCTGCCTGGGCACACAGCTCATTGGCTGCAGAGTTTGGTCTCAACCTTGGTTTCTGGATTTGAAAAAGCTGAGAGTCCGTGGGTGGTTGGAAGTTTTAGTTGCAATAGCAGTATATGCACAGGAGCAAGTGCTGGGTCCACGTGTCCTCTCTGGCAGCCTTGGGCCGGCCCTGGTGGGACCTGGCTGCCCCCCAGAGCAAGAAGCAAGGACAGTGGCCGGTCTCTCTGGAGAGAGCAGAGTCCGGACGGGGCCAACCCTGCACTCCACAGGACGACCCTCCCTGGGAGCAGCAGTGGGGCTGAGTACAAGGCTGCTGTGTTCAGCAGACACTTGGCAGGTCCTGGTGGTCCCAGGTGGGGCCTGCATAGGTCAGGGTGAGACTCCAGCACCCACGAGGAGACGGAGATGCTCACAGGAATGGTGTGCAAGAGATGTTGTCACACTCAATGTCCCCTGGGCCATGCATGCTCACACTCAGGCTCAGCCAGGAGCCCCGAGGGGTCTCACCTTCCCTGTCTTGCTTCGCTGCAGCCAGGACAGTGACCTTCCCACCCTCATATCCAGTGTGCATCGCAGCCGCCACCTCGTTATGCCTGAGCATCAGAGCCGCTGTGAATTCCAGAGAGGCAGCGTGGAAATAGGCCTGGGAGCCGCAGGTAAGGAGCCAGGGCAGTGCTGGGTGAAGCAGGGCTGCCAGGCTGCGCAGAGCAGCGTGAGGACAGCCGCCTTGCAGCCTCCCTGCGTCTCTGCTCAGCGGCTCTGGATGCCGCCACCCCCAGCAGACTTGGCGGGCAGCCAGGGAGGCCAGCGGAGGAGGCGGGAGGTGGCGAAGCCGGCTGTCCCCCGGGGCTCCGTGTGATGGTAATTGTGTTAATCCCAGCCAGCCGGGCAGACAGGAGGCGGAGGCGGTGGCTCCACTGTGGCTGCTGCTGGGGTGGGCTTGGAGTGGCCAGAGGCCACAGCTATCCCCTGCTCTCGGGGGCAGATAGAGGCAGGACAGTCAGGGAGCGCAGGCCTCAGGGAGGCGTACACCTGGGCATGGCTCCTGGATGGGCAGGGATGCACTCTGCACACACCGACCCCAGAGCCAGGGCCCCCGGGAGAGAAGGGTCCACGTCCTGAGAGAAGAGGGCTGGGGCAGGAGGGTACTCGCCCGGGGCTCTGTCCCTGTGGAGGGCTAGCTCCTGGAGGCAACAAGAGCTCGGAGGGAGGGGGCAGCTTGCTGAGCTTTGGCTGAAGGGGGCTCTGCATGCTGAGAGGAGCTGGCAGGGGTCCCTTTCTGCCCTATGGACCAGGGCAGACCCGGGAATTTCCCAGCAGTGGCTGCAGCTCTCAGGAAGGCTGGGCAGGGGGTGATCCATCCTGGGACCCCTGAGTACCCCCATCAGGCCCTCCAGGTGTGCCAGTGCCTGGGTAGTCCTCTGTTGGGGGTGGAGGGCAGCTGCTTCTGGAGCCGAGTTAGAGGCTCTGAGCAGGCAGCTGATAAAAATCTAATTGCCCCATCGATCGAGTGAGCCTCCAGAGTCCCACAGTGATTGAGATATTCAGAGCCAGAGGGCTCCTCTGCTGCCTGCACACGCAGAGACCTCCTCATGGTGCCTGGCCTGAGTGCTTGTGTGCCCCGGGCCTGGCCAAAGGCTTGGGCTTCCACTTACACCCGTGTGACACGTGTGCGTCAAAGTGCCCTCATGTCTTCCTGCTGAGGTACAGGATCCGCATGTGAGCACTTCACGGGTCACAGTGATCTGTGTGAAGTGCCATGTGTCCTGTGTCCGGGTTTCATCCAGGTCCTGCCCTCTTCTTGGGACTCTAGTCCTCACCAGCTTCCATGTCTTTCTGCCAGCCCCTGGGTGGAGGCCTCGGCCTGTCCTCACCTCCTCCTCCCCAGGAGCACGTGTCAGCTCTGTGTTCACCTGAGCAAGAGGGGTCAGGGAGGACTGGGCTCGCGGCGGGCCCTGCAGACATCTCCTTACTGTATGTGTGTCTGTGAGTATATGCAGCCCTCATCAGGGACTGATGAGCCCCGGACCCCCATGGCAGGACCTCTCTAGGACCGTAGGCATGGGTCTCACTGTGGACCCGCCTGCCACCCCCTCCCAAGCACCTCTGCCAGGCAGAGACGAGCCATCACCCACCAAGAGAAAGGGGAGGGGGTCTTCCCACTGTGGAGAATAACTAGATCGAGGGAAGTGGAAGCCCTGGGGTATTCTCTGGGTCCCCAAGGGGTATGTGCAGGGTCAGGTGCAGGCAGCAGACGTGGACCCAGCCCTTCCCAGGCTTGGCACAGCTGGACGCTGCAGCCCTGGCGGTACTGCTGGCCAGAGGCTCTCTGCCTTCCTCAGGGGCTTCATGCTGGTTGAGCAACCCCTACCCATCCTACCAGGTCACTAAGGTAGGACCCTTTGTCTGGGTGGTGGGGACCTCGTCCTCGTCCCTCTCAGGGCAAGGTCTGGGGCTAGGCCACTGGGCCCAGGCCGGTGGCAGGAGGTGGCTGAGATCAATAAGTCATTAGCACCATTCTGTCAGCTGTAAAGTGGAGATTGATCGGCACTCCACTGCTGCACTTCCTCGCCTGATAAAAATGACAGATTAAGGGAATAAGAAAAAGGAATTAGGCTCTGGAGCTGACCGCAGGGTTTCTCAGGCTCCCCTTGCTGAGGTGTCATGGTGCGCCTGGGTCACTGAGGGGGTGGCCCCTTCACCCAGATGGCCTCACGAGGAGGGAGCGGGGCCAGGAGCACAGGGTTTGGATTGGAAGCCGACACAATTGCTGAGCTGTTCCACAAAGACCTCCCAGACCTTAGGCTCAGGAGGGAGCCTGGCATCAGGGTGCCAGTGGCTGAGGTAGAGAAAGGCTGACTCCTGGGGACCGGAAAGAGGACTTTAGGATAGGGGTGGGGCGGGCTCTGGGCCACATGAGGGGCTGTGCACAGTGGGTGATGGGGTGCCCTTGGGCACTTAGCCCAGCTGGACAGGTAGTGTCCTTGGGCTTTCTGGGGGCAATGACGGGTGTGTCCTGGCAGGGAGGAACCCAGGAAGAATGGATGGGGCAGATGCACCTGACCTCCAGGGCCTGTGGCCTCTAGGAGGAGGTTGGGCTACCCTGGCATGGGACCCTGCACTGCTGGTAGTCAGTCACCCCTGCCCCAGGAGGAGAGGTTGGTAAGGTGCGAAGGAGGGCTCCTTACTCTGCAGAGGAGGCTCGTCTGGCAGGTGGGAGCAGCATGGTGCCTGTGGGGTCCTGAGTTGCTGCCTGAGGCCATAACCATGCATCTCCCATCACATCTACACACATGCAGTCCAGAGCCCAGGTCTGGACTGTCCCATTCCCTCACTCTGACCCAACCCTGCTGGACTGGGCGAGGGTCAGAGGCACCTTGAACCTGGCCAGGACCCATAGGCACCCCTGAGTGATGAGAGCTATGGTTCTGGGCTGAGCTGGAGCTGGGCCGGCATTGAGGCCGGTACTGGGGTGGGCCGGAGCTGTTCCTATCCAGGCCTCTCCAAGGCCTGAACACAGGATGGGGTTCACTCTGCCCTCTCCCAGGTGACCTGTTGGGCAAGAGGCTGGGTCGCTCCCCCCACATCAGCAGTGACTGCCCTTTGGAGAAGAAGGCCCGAAGCAAGTCTCCTCAAGGTGTGGGCTTTAGCCCGGGGGGTGAGGGAACAGCTACTGGAGAGGGAGGGGGACAGTCTGGACCCTCTGCTGGGCATAGTCAGCCAGCAGCAGATTCTAAGAGGGGAGCCCCTGCTTCTCTCCCTCAGCAGTGTCTAAAGGGGAAGCCCCCTCTCCTGTGTTTGCCCAACCCAGAGACTCTGTTGCTTCCGGAACTAGGGCCCAGCATGGCCCCCGAGGACCATTACCGCCGGCTGGTGTCCGCCCTGAGTGAGGCCAGCACCTTTGAGGACCCTCAGCGTCTCTACCACCTGGGCCTCCCCAGCCATGGTATGCTGCCCCACCCCAGGGCATCGTGAGTGTCCACAATGTGCTTTGGACTCGCCCTGTCCTGTTAGGTCTCTGCTCACCCTGAAAAGAGTGGCTGCTGACACCAAGGCTGGGATTGGATGCAGGTCTTTTGGCTCCTCAAGCCTTGAAAGCCCTTGTAGGTGGACAGTGAGGCCCACCTCCTCCTCCCTGCACCCAATACAGTGGCCTGTTTGGGTAGGTCTGGTAGGGAGGGTGGTCCCTCACCAATAAGTCTCCCAAAGGCCTCCCAGCAGGGCCTCAAATGGCCACTGCTGCTGCTGCTGCTGCTGCTGCTAAGTCGCTTCAGTCGTGTCCGACTCTGTGTGACCCCATAGATGGCAGCCCACCAGGCTCCCCCATCCCTGGGATTCTCAAGGCAAGAACACTGGAGTGGGTTGCCATTTCCTTCTCCAAATGGCCACTGCCCACTGCCATTTCACAGAGGAGGAAGCTGCTTGGGGGATCTGAAGGGAGAGTGGGAGGTGGGGGTTTCACCAGTCCGACCCATCCCTCTCCAGCACATGCAGGTCCTTGTGGGTCCCCGCCCACCCCTGCCCCCATCTGAATGGTGTGGTCTGGATACTGTAGTCCTTCCTGACTCCAGCTGCAGTCAGGGCAGAGTCTGTGCCAGACCCCTTCTCTGGAGGGTGGGGCCAGGAGCAGAGCAGCAGTCAGCCCCCTGAACGTCCACATGGATGTCTGTCCAGAAGCAGGATGGACAGCAGTTCAGGTTTGGTGGCCCAGCTTTCACTGGTGCTCAGGAGGAGCACCTGGAAGTCCCCCCACCACCACAGGGGCACCGTCTGGCACCCTGTCCAGCTGCACCCTGACCTTGCAGACCCCAGCCCAGGGGGAGTAGCTTGCCTTTCTTGGCTGGAACTGGGTGAGGGGTACTTGCTGGGAAAAGGGGCTGGATTTCCTCTCCTTACACAGGCACTGTCCCCCAGGGCAGTCAGGCACCGAGAGCCTGAATAATTCACCAAATGTTAATAATTTAAAAATCTTCCTTTTTAATTGCTTTCCCTGCCCTGCCTGGGGCCGGCTCCGCTGGCTGTGCGGGGGAGGGGCGCCGGCCGCCAGGAGCGGCGCGGAGCCGGGCTGTCAATCAGGCCTCCGCCTGCCGCCCCCGCCGGGAGCCGACGGTAAATAACCGAGGCCGCGGGCGGGCGGGGGCGCAGGGCCCTGCCGAGATCGATGCGGGCGGCCGCGCCGGCTGGGCTCTGCGGGCTGGCACCCAGCCCAGGGCAGGACCCACCTCCGCTTTTCGGGTAATTAATTTATAAACAGGCGGTGGCAGCGGAGCCGGCACAGTGGGGGGCTGCGTGGGGGGCGGGGAACTCTGAAGTCGGGGCCCGAGCTGGACAGAGGGCTGGGGGTGGAGAGCAGGGCGCCTAGACTGCGCAGTGAGCCCAGGTGTTACCTAGGAGAGGGCTGGAGACCTGCCCCAGCTCCTGGACTCCAGCCCCGCTGCCCCCACACTCTAGCCTTTGCGTGACTCCTCCCTTCACGGGCGCTGCAGTCTGGCTCTTGGCAGTGTCAGTTCTTGTCGAAGTCAAGGTTCCTGAACTACCAGCCTTCCCTGTCCGGGCCTTTCCCTTTCTCCATCCCAACCACGTTTTGGTTCCTAACATCTCCACATCCCTTATAAATGCTCACCTGGCCCCCGTCCCAAGACCAGTCGGTGCAGCCAGGCACCTTGCCTAGGGATGTCTGGTGTCTGCCCTGCCCTGTGGCCTTCTGCTCATCTTTCTGCACCGGTGACCAACCAGCAGGATCTGGGAGAATAAGCTCCCAGTCTGCGTCCTTGGCCAATGTCCTGTGCTGAACAGGGTGAGGAACATGAGAGCCTGGTGGGGGCTGGCCTCTGGGTCACTGCTGGTGCCTACCCTCCCCAGATCTCCTGAGGGTCCGACAGGAGGTGGCGGCAGCAGCTGCGAGGAGCCCCAGTGGCCTGGAGGTCCACCTGCCCTCATCCACGGCAGGTCAGCGTCGGAAGCAGAGCCTGGCTCAGCACAGAGACGCCACCGGCCCAGCTGGCGCCCCGTCCTTCTCAGAGAGGTATCAGGGTGCCTGCATTTCAGAGAGGCCCCTACATTTCCTGTGCTGGCTTCTGAGCTAGAGAGCTGCAGGTGGCAGACCCATCAGCTGGTGTCTGCAGGTCAAGTCCACAGCCCGCATCTCCCCATCCCAGCCGCACAGCCAGAGTCCTCAGTGGACCTGGCGCTGTGCTTGGGCCTAGATTGGCGGCCTGCTCTGCAGCAGCAACGTAATGCCCCCTCAGCCAGGCAGAGGACCAGGGGAACATTCTCGGGGTAGGCTGGGGATGACCGCCCCTCTGGGTGGGGTGTCTTTCTGTTGAGCAGCTGTGGGGCTGAATCCAGGGGCCCCTGAGACAGCTGAGGGCTTTGCTTCCCCAACAGGGAGGTCAGGGGAAGCAGCACGAGGTCTGGCAGCCCCGAGGTCGAGGTCGGGGGAGGGCTGAGGAAGGGGAGAACCCCGCAGCAGCACCGACTCAGACACTGGAGCTGCTGGCTGTACGGAAGAGCCCCCCAGGCTTGTAGGGGCCGGGAGACTCCAGGCAGGGGCGGGGGCTGGAAGACTTTGCTCCCCTCCCCTCCCCTCCCGCTGGGAGACCCCCCCTGCACCCCGGCGGTGTTCGCGGCAGCCGCCGCCTCCCGGACCATGGCTAATTGCGCCCGGTCTGCACAAGGTTGGCTGGGCTGGGCGAGGGCGGGGGCGGTAAAAGGGGGGCCAGGGCCGTGGGGCCAGGGGCTCCCGCGCGGTAATTACCGCCACAGTCGCCGCCGCCCGCCGGGCCAGCGCCTCCGCGCCGCCGCCGAGATTAATTGGCGCCGCCAGCGGGGGCAGGGACGACCGGAGCCGGGGCGGGCGCACATCGACCGCCCGCGGGGCCGGCAATTAGCAGAGGCGGCCAGAGCGGGGGCCGCGGGGGCTGGGGCAGCAATTCCGGGAAGGAGGGGGACCAAGCCTGCGGCGCGCGTGGCCCAGCAGTCCACAGGGAGCTTTCGCCCTGCCGCCCACAGGGAGCTGTCGCAACCGCCCCCCTTGCTGTCGCCCCAGAATGCCCCACACATCGCTCTGGGCCCCCACCTCAGGCCCCCCTTTTTGGGGGTGCCCTCGGCCCTGTGCCAGACCCCAGGTGAGCAGTAGGCGGGTGTGCGATTCTGTCCCTTGGGCGCGGGGAGGGGCTGTTGGTGCGGGGCCATCGGGTATGTCTATTACCGAACCGGTGTCCATCAGTGCTCCCGGCGAACCCATCCCTGCCCTTGTTGAAGCCAAGGACAGACCAGGGCGGGCTTCGCTGGCCCTGGACCACTCGGCCACCCGGCCTCGTGGTCTGTCCCCTTCCCCCCAGGTTACGGCTTCCTGCCCCCTGCCCAGGCGGAGATGTTCGCCCGGCAGCAGGAGCTCCTGCGGAAGCAGAATCTGGCCCGGTATGTGCTTTGGCTGGGGGCGGGGACGGGGCGGAAGTGGCTCTGCGGAGCTGCCTGACCCCCTGCGGGCTGTCCCCACCGCCAGGCTGGAGATGTCAGCAGAGCTCTTGCGCCAGAAGGAGCTGGAGAGCTCGCACCGGCCGCAACTGCTGGCGCCCGAGGCCGCCCTGCGCCCGCCGGACGGTGCTGAGGAGCTGCAGCGGCGCGGGGCCATGCTGGTGCTGAGACACAGCTCCGCACCGCTGCTGGCCCTGCCTCCCCAGGGCCCGCCGGGCCCCGGGCCCCCTACCCCACCCCGAGAGCCTGCCCGCCGAGCTCCTCGTAAAGGGGGCCCCAGCCCTGCCTCAGGCCGGCCCAATGAGTCCAAGGAGACAACGGGGGCTGGACTCTGGGCACCAGACGGTTCTGAAGATGAACCCCCCAAGGACTCAGACGGCGAGGACTCCGAGATGGTGGCTGCTGGAGGCCAGGCCCCCCACCCAGGCCAAGCCCCACCTGGAGGGGCCAGCTCTGAGGGGAAGGGTCTTCTCTCAGGGTCCATGCTGCCCCCTCCACTGCCCCTGGGCTTACCCTACACTGTCAGCCCCTTCTTCCACACAGGTGGGCACCGCCCCCCCCCACCCCCCCCAGCCTTCAGATCTTTCCATGGGGTGGAAGGAGACCCATTCCCCTACGTCCCACCCAGGGTCTCAGGGAGGGTCTTCATGGGGAGAAAAGTTCCTTTCAGTCATCAAGCCAACATTTCTGAATAATTAGGGTGAGCAAAGGTCAGCAGACAGGGGTGGGGTCATAGAAAAGAGCTGGCCAGAGTCCTAGTAACACCATCCTCCCCAACTCAGGCACCATGGGGGGCCTCTTCATGGATGGGGAGGAGGCCACAGCCCCTGAGGACGTCAGCAAGTGGACAGTGGATGACGTCTGCAGCTTTGTGGGGGGCCTGTCTGGCTGTGGAGAATACGCACCGGTGAGGGGGCACCTGCCCAGGATGGTTCTGAGCCCTCCCATTCCCCTGCTGTGCTGCCCACACCAGACTTCTCAAAGACTGGGGGAGGGAGGTCCTAGTGAATGCTCCTCCCTCCCCTTGTCAGTGCTTCTGCCTCCAGCATGGGCACATGCCCAACAGAGGACAGTTTTCTTTCTTCTGACATTTTCCCAAAGTTGCACCACCAGGGTCTCTTGGCTCTGCTTTCTCTGGAGAGCGGAGGACACCCTAGGACACAGAGCCCCAGCACTCAGGCCCTGATACCGTGCCCCCGCCCCCTCCCAGGTCTTCAGAGAACAGGGGATTGACGGGGAGACCCTGCCCCTGCTGACGGAAGAACACCTCCTGACCACCATGGGGCTGAAGCTGGGGCCTGCTCTCAAGATCCGGGCCCAGGTGAGCACCTGAAAGGGGCAGTGGTCTCCAGATGGCCGAGGGGCAGCACGGAGGCTCTGCGTGGCTGCACGCCAGCAGCCTCACAGGCCCCATCGGGCCGTGTCTCCACAGGTGGCCAAACGCCTGGGCCGCGTCTTCTACATGGCCAGCTTCCCCGTGGCTCTGCCGCTACAGCCACCAACGGCGCGGCCTCCCGAGCGGGAGCTCAGCTCGGGGGAGCAGCCCCTGTCCCCAGCATTGGCCCCCTCCCCCTATGGGGGGGTGCACCCCCCGGCCAGCCGCACCTCACCCAAGCACGAGAATGGAACCATGACTCTGCTCCCAGGGCCTGCGGACCCCTCCCAGTCTCTGTGCTGAGCTGGTGTCAGACCCAGGCCTTCAGTGCCAGCCGCTCCCAGGCAAAGGCCACTCCGCCCACAGCTTATCCCCTTTTTGTTTGGATGCAAAAAACAATTTTAAACACGACATTCAGTTTCCACAGACTCTGGGGGTGACTGCAGAGCCTGGTGCAGACCCTGGGGGTCGGTACTCTGCATCCCAGGAGCTGCAAATAAGCCAGAGACCAAGGAGCCACAGAGGCACGTGGCACTGGCCCCACGGCATGGCTGCGTCAGCCCGCCCCACCGGGTAGGTGCATTCCCACCCGCCACCGTGGGCTGTGGTGGGAAGCAGGCCCCATGGTGGCTTACAGACACAGCTCCAGGAACTGGACGGCATTTGGTACTTTCTGGTCTTTTATGTTGTAAAAATAAAGGCCTGTCCACCATCTACTGCCCTTTCACCCTGCAGAGGCGCTAACCTCAGGGCCTCCGGGCTCAGCCCCAGTGGAGAAGCAGCGCGCCTGACTGCCTAGGGAGGCGGGAACCCTGCACAGCAGCCCCCGCCAGACTCTAGGTGGGCAGCCTTCAGTCCTCCTCAGAGAGCTGAAGGTCCTGCAGCTCATCCTCTGGCCCCTGGGCCAGCTGCCACAGCTCCTGGGGGTCCAGCCCCGCCTCTGTGTCTGGGCTTCCATCTGCAGGGAGAGAGCACAGCTACATAAATTCTGCTTTATCAGGAAGAAGCCAGCCTCAGAGGTTACTCATCACTAATTAATCACAGCACTAATTAATTTATCGCTGCTGCTGTTGCAGAGCCAGCCAGGATGGAGCAGCTGGGCCGGGGTCCCCAGGGAGGGGCGTGGGCCCAGCTTAGAGCCAATGGCTCTGCCCACCCACAAGATCCCCCAAGGCAGCCCTGGGCTCCAGACAGATGGGCTCAAAAACCATAGCAGCCCTCCCTCTGGGAAACACTTACCCTCTGACTTGCTGACTTCCTCCTCCCCGCTGCTACTGCTGCTGTCGTCATCCTCCTCTTCCACTTTCTGCCATGCTCCTGGGGACCCAGGCATCCCTGGGAACCAAGCACAAGAGCCCATGGGAGTGGACCCACCAGCAAATGCACAGAGGTGGCTGCTAAAGCAGCAGGGGGGCTAGGGGCCCAACTTTGTACCACACCTTCCCTCAGGTCTCCTTTGTTCAACTGGAGAGGACCCAGAACCGCTCCCAAAAAGTTGTGGTGGGAGGGCGTGACACAAGGCTTAGGGGCCTGTGTTCCAAATCCAGGAGGGCCCCCACCTCAAAGCCAGCCACGTGGCAGGAGGGGTGATGCAAGCGCCCTTCCTGTGGTTCGATGAGGTGGGAAGCCTGCTAGGCCCACCTGCTCCCAGGACCCCAGCACAAGCTGAAGCTCACTCAGGCCAAACCTCTCTTTGTGAAGTCCGGGGCATCATCCTCATCATCACTCTCCAGATCGAACAGGTCCTTGAATTCTGCTCTGTCCTCATCCTTCCTGTCCCCCACCTTGCGGCGCTTTACCTCTGGGAAGTTCAAATCTTCCAGCTGGAAGGATAGGGACCAAGAGCTGCAGGTGAGGGTGGTAGCCCACCCACCATAGCCAGAGCCCCACTCACATTCCCACTGACGGCTTTACCAGACCCAGTCCTGCTCCCTGTCGCCCCCCCAGCACCCCTCCTCTAGCCTCCAGCCTACCCTCCAAGCAAGGACCCTGCCCGGCCACTCTTGGGACGATCGGTCAGCATCACCGGGCAGGATTCCTGGACAGCAGCCTCACCAGGCCAGTAAGGAGGCCACTAAGGGCCACTGAAGCGCCAACCTTCCTGTTCCCCCCAATTTCAGCCATCACCCCAGAAGAGACGGCAGCCCACACTGACAACAGGGCAGGGCTGCAGACAGCCATGTCACTTGGCACAAAGCCATCCCCTCAGATCACGCCGTCCACACCCACTGCTCAGGACCAGACCCAAAGACAGCTAGAGCTCTTCGCGGCCCTCCCTGCTGGTCCACAGCTGGCTCACATGACAAGGTTAGCCCAGAATTCACCCCACAAAAGTCCTAGCCCATCAGGCCTGAGAAGGGGCAGCAGACGCTCTGCCCCAGCACAGCCCTGGGGCCTTTCCTCCTGGGGGTCACAGGAGAAGCCCCCAGACTCTACCTGGCTCTGCCCACCATCTGCTGTCAGAGCAGCAGCAGCTGAGGGTAGCACCCACCGACCCCAGCTCACATCCTCCCAGCCAAGCTCACATCCCGGAACCCCCGCCATACTCGTTCTTTGCCACTAATCTCCAGCTGAATCTCGCGGTCCCTCAGCTTTCGCCACTGGCTGTAGTACTTGGTAAGTGGAGTCCCCTCCTCTCGGGTTCGCTTCTCCCAGGCATCCTGTGCAGAAGTCCAGGGTCATGTCCCACCCTAGGCAAACTCCCACACACCAGCCATACACTGACTGGTGCCCCCAGGGCCTGGGCTCTGGACCCCAGCTGACCACTGCACGCTGATCAGACACGCCAAAGGAGACTTTCTGGCGGACACTGCGGATGTGCTCGGCGTTCTCCTGCACCTTCTCGAGCAGCTGGCGTACCTGACGGCAGTAGTTGGCCACCTTGCACTCCCGGAGGAAGGATTTCAGCTGCAGAAGAAGAGGCTCAGCTTAGCTCCAGGCACAAGGCTGTTCTGTACCCTGTGTGCAGTGACCACAGACAGGCAGGGGTGGGGAGTGGGGTGGCGTCATGGGTTCCTGTGTTTCAGGCCTGGGGGACACTCCTGTGACAGGGGAGCCTTGGTGCACATGGCAGGGGGGGTGTTGCTGTGTGACCTCTATAGCCCAACCCCTGGGGGCCTATGCAGGGCTGATGGGAGAATGTGCGCCAAGCCTGGGGGCCAGGCAGAGGGGTGGGCAGTGGCGGGCACAGCATGGATCTACTCTCCAGGCTACATCCCACCCACTGCCTGTCTCTGTAAATAAAGCTGTATTGGCACATTTGTTCATGCATTTCTGTGAGTTTTTTTGTCCTTCTTTCTGTGGGAAAGTTGAGCAGTTTCGAGAAACCGTGTGACTGCAAAGCTTAAAATATTTACCATCTGACTTTTTACCAAGAACATTTGCTGACCCTTTTCTAGACCACGATCCTGGGACTCAGACACAGCAGGTGCACACACACTTGTGCGGGCAGCCCCGCCCCGCTCACCACCAGGCCCACAGGCACAGGCCTCCCTGAGATGGGAAGGACCCAGGCTGAGGGTGACAGACCTCCAAGTGGCCTAGAAGGAGCTCTGTGGAGGGAGAGTCCCCCCACCCCCCCAAGCATTGCCTGAAGAAAAGCTGAGGTGGACAGCCAAGGCTTCCTCCCACCCCAAACCTCTCCTATTGCATCACCCAGCCCAGGAGCACCTGGAAAAGCACGCATTCAGACTAGCCCAACCCAGAACTGGGGGGCCAGGTCCAGCCTGCTCAACCCCAGCACCTCCAAGCAACCTCATGGCTGGTCTGGACCCTGGGCTGTGGCAGGGTGGAGAAGTGCTGGCAGGTCCTGGGGTCCTCGCGGTACACCCATGCCAGCCCACTCCTCAGGTTCCACACCCAGGGATCTAGCTGCCAGGCAGTGTCAGCAGAGACGCCAACTGCCCAGGCTCTGCCACTCGTCCCGTGTGGCTGGGACTGCAAAGTCCCACTCCAGTCCCCCATGAGGGGAGCTAGCCCGTTAGGAGATGGTCTGGTCTGCTGAGGGGTCTGGGCCCATGGAAGCATCCTGGCGGGACGCAGTGGGCACACACCTGCAGGACAGCGGGCAGCACCAGCTCAGGGAACGCGATGCTGTGGGCCTGACTGTGCAGGTACTCCAGGGTGAGGTCGTACAGCTGCTCCACCAGGCCGTCCTGAGGTAGTGAGAGAGTGGTCAGTGTCAGGGCAGATGAGGGCTCAGGTTCACCAGCTCCCCCAACCCCAGGAGGCCCACAAAGTTCAGCTTTGGAGGGCAGTGAGCCTTCTCCGGTCCATACTCATCTGCCTCCAGGAAACCCACACACAATGCTCTCCGACACCCTGCCATGACCCTGCCCAGGGCACTCCCAGACCCTCCCAGAGGCTGGGCTCACCCGGTATGCCTTCTCCTGCAGGTTGACCTTGGACAGCTTCAGGATCACAGCGAAGTTGATGGGCCTGGAGCTTATGCGCCCCGGCCTCCTGTTGAAGTCAACCTGCTGGAAAATCTGTCCCAAGGACCTGTCAGCCCCCCTGCACACGATGGGACCCTGGGTCCCTAGAGACCCTTCTTGAAACCAAGGACAAGACGCAGTGCCAGCCCTTCAGCCCCCAAACACAGCCTTTCCCCCCATCAGCTCAAGTTCCAGATCTCTCTGGTCCCCCAGAGTCCCTCTGCCACAGAGCAGGTCCCTGGCTGAGAGAGCAGGACCGGGGCAGAACCCTCATTTACTGCTGCTGCCCTCCTCCTCAAACAGGCCAGAAAACCTTGTGAACCAGCATCTGGTGACAAAGAAGGGTCCCTCCAGCCCAGGGTCACCATCACTGCAATTTCCTCACCCACAACCGCACCCCCACAGCCTGGTCCTGGTCTCTAGCGTTTGGAGAGAAGCCTTTCCTGACCTGAGCTGCGTGCACACCTGTACACACAGATGCACCTGCACACAGACAAGCACAGGAACACACTTTGGAGTTAACGGGGCTTCCAGCCCAGCTCTGCCGCTGATACTGGCAAACACGCGGATCAACCCAAGTCTGTGACCTAAAACCAGTGCTCTCGGGCCGGCCCTGCAGAGCGGCTGTCCTCACCTGTGGTGCCACTCTTGCCCACCGCGCAGAATACTCACAGGCAGGCTCCATGCAGAGCAATGCCCCGACGACACCTACGCGCTATGTCATACCCGTGTGCTATGGGCGAGGAGCCAGCACTCAGGACAGTGGTACCAAGGTGAGGGGTGATCAGGCCACATGCAAAAGGAGGCATCTCCCCCCACAACCCGGGCACAGGCTCACCTCGAGGATGAAGGGCAGCACTGGGATGAAGGTGCCCGTGCTCTCCGAGAGCAGTGTCAGGGCGCGCACGCAGTGCATGCGCAGCGGGTAAAAGCGGGCCGTGGGGACCAACCTGGGCACGTGGGAAGGAGGGAGTAAACAAAGGCCAAGCCTCAGACCCTCCTGGCCCAGCTGCCCCAACCTCTCCCCACCCACTGGGCTCCAATCTCAGAAAGGGTTCTTCCCCAGCAGGGCCAGTGGCCACGCCTGCCCCGGACAAGTAAGGGCAGAGTAAAAGGTCCCTGCCGAAGTTGTGAGGACCTGCCTCTTCACTCCGTTACACCAGGACACGCCCTCCCTGCCTGTCAACTCAATTTCATTTCAAGGCAGGACATGGTGGGGCAGCGGAAGCCTCTGGTGAAAACCTTTCTTTCTTCCCTTCAGGAGGTCAGCGATGCCCTCTCCTGGCCACACATGGCTCCTCCAGTCTCTGCTCCCAGAGACCAACACTGAATATTCATATGCATACCGTGGCACATCACACCAAATCTGCTCTGTGCAAGAGACCTGGGCAAATAAGCCCAAATTCCCTTCAGACTGCACACCACCTCCTCTGTCCCGTGAGCCCAAAATACATGTGTGTGCTGCATCCTCAACTAAGGTCACAGGCATCCAGAAGCCCAGCTGACAAGGATTCTGGAATGTAGGCACAAGGCCACAGACGGCCTAACCCCAGACCTTCCTCAGGTGCTGCCAAGTCACAGCACCACACCCTAGAGGCCCTAGTCACCAGGGGCACTGGCCAGACCCTCCTGGAAAATTAGCTCCTCCTGGCCTTCCTGGATACCTCCTTGGGTGACTCGACCCTATCCTGACCTAAAGGACAGCCTCCTGTATCCTTGTCCCCAGAAGGCCCTGTGTAACCCTAGCCCTGACCCCCCAGGACACCTATGTAACCCTGGCTCCTCCCTCCTTTGGTCCTCAGGGTGGCCTCACCCATCCCCGACTCACTTGATGCAGCCGATGACAACCTGGGATAGCGGGTAGATCAAGGGCTGCAGAGCTTCACTGGGGCAGATGGTGCTGAGGGCACGGCACCACAGGTAGAGGCAGTGCACGAACTGCCAGTTGTACACTGACTGGTATGTCTCCTGCCGGAGAAATCCACTCGGTCAGTCCCTGGGTCCCCTCTACTCCACAGCCCCCACCAGCAAGGCCCCTGCCCCGCCAAGGGGCTGAGCTGTCTCTCCCATGAGGCTCAGGGCCCACGGTGGGTCAGGCTCCACTCCTGCACACCTTCCTGCGTGTTGTCATGGCGTTGCGCAAGTGGATGGCGAGCTGGCGGATGTAGAGGAAGGCGTGCTGGTAGGCCACGCCGGTGTCCAGAGCCAGCAGCTCCGTCAGGGTCCGCTGCATGAAGTTGATGAGGGGCAGGGTGCTGGGAGAGGTGAACTTGCAGTTCCTCACGTATGTGATATACATTTGCTGCCGGAAACACCTCAGTCAGAGCTACCTCTGAACTCCTGGTGCCCTGTGCTCCCAACATGCAGCTCTAAGCCCCCTCCAGACACCAAGGCCTTTCCCTCAGAGCTGGCCTCAGCAGGAACCACAGCCCAGACACGTCTGCCGCAGACCCCTCTCCTCATCATGGTCCTGCTCCTTGAGTCCAGCAGCCCTGAGAAGGGTCTGCAGCGCAGAGGGGAAGGGTCTCACTGGGAGGCCTGGAACCCAGGAAGGAAAGAGCTGCAGCGTGAATAACCATGGAATCAGGCAAGGAGCCACAGTGCCCTTGGCTTGTGAAGAGCCCCAACCACAAAGGCAGCCTGCCCAGCCCTCAGGTCAAGACTTTCAACCCAGACCCCAAGGGAAGACCTGGGGGCACCGCTACCTTGAGGACAGGGCTCAGGAAGACATCCTTCTTGTGCCGGCAGACCTTGATGAGGACCACAAAGGCCAGCACCCGCAGTGTCTCCTCACCAGTGCTCCACAGGACCACCATCCTCTGTGGAAGCAAACTATCATCACCGGTCCTGGCCCCCCCAGAGCCCAACCAGAGGCAGCCCTTCTCACAGCGCCCGGGGGAGCCACAAGATAGAGCTCCATCAAGGAGGAGCAAAAACACAGCACGCCACCCCTTCTGAAGGCCGCACAGAGAAAACGGACCTGTCATCCACACATATGCATGGGGTGACAGAAAGCTGACCCACCAGCAGGGCAGCCCACCCTCGAGTAACTGGGCTCTGCTACCCCAGTGTGCTCACACAGAACCCCGTGGGGCAGCAGAGGTGCCGCCTGCACACTGGCCAGCAGTGCCCGCCCCAGCGCACCTTTAGCAGCATGCGGCACTGCTTGGGAAAGGTCAGGTAGTAGGGCACAGAGCTGCCCACATGCTGGAGGATGGCTGCTGCCACTGTCGCCTCTGCCACGCAGGCCACCAGCTGGGGAGGAAGGAGAGGTCAGCGAGGCCCAGGTGTGAGTAGCCAGGCCCCCATGTGACTGGTAGGCCCCACCTCCCAGAACTGCACCTGGATGACAGAGCTCAGGTAAGCCTTGACATCCAGCCGGAGCTTGGCCCACAGCGGGCTACTGGACGGCTGCAGCACCCTGTGGAGAGACAGCACCCCCTCAGCTCAGGAGGCCACTAGGAGGCAGAGGCCAGTGTCCAAAACACAAGGACACGTGGGCCCTGTAGAGAGACACCCCACCACCCCCCTCCCCGACCATCTTCCCCATGACGTTCAGGGGCTCCTCCAGCTGGACAGACATGAGCCACACTAGGACTCTCTCAAGGGTAGTCCCTAGCTATGCTTCAGGCAGGGTACCATCAAGCCTCAAACCCCCACCACACAGCCAGAGGGTTAAACGTCCTCCCTGTCTGAGCCGGGGCCAGCCACTTCCCCAGAATCTCCAGACGGACCTCTGGCCTCTAGCTCCCACATGGCTCATGCACCCAGTCTGCAGTCCCAGGTCTGACCCAGGCATCACAAACCAGAACCACAAGCTGGCTCCTTTGGGCCACTATTTTGTCTCGTTGTTGGCCACGCCTCATGGCTTTTGGGAGGGCTCCTCAATCCCTGGGCCATGGACCACTACTGGTCCATAGCCTGTTAGGAACCAGGCCTCATAGCAGGTAAGCAGTGGGCAAATGATCTAAGCTTTATCTGTGCTCCCCATCACTTGAATTCTCGCCTGAACCATACTCCCACCCCACTCCATGGAAAAACTGTCTTCCATGAAAGCCATCCCTGGTGCCAAAAAGGTTGGGACCACTGGCTTACAGGGTCTTGGTCTCCTGACCAGAAACTGAACCTGAGCCATTACAGTGAAAGTGCAGAATCTAACCACTTAGACCACTAGGAAACTCCCTGGATCCCATACACTTTAGAGAGACCAAGCCACTTACAAATTAATTTCAGCAACAGTGGTGAATACTTCTGGAAGTTTCTCAAAGGCATCGTCCCTCAACACTCAGAACTCGGCATGTAGGCGTTCATTCTAACTGCTAAAGCATGTGAAAGAATAAAGGACAGTGGCCCCTGAAAGACTGCTGGCTGATGCCAGCTACTGGGCACCTAAAGCCACAACCCAGGAGGTGGCACCACCTCCTCCAGGACCTGCCATCCTCCATGGAGACTGCTCTGTGCAGGGTAGCGGCCCCCGTGGGAGCCCACACCCAGCACCACCTGTACCGCGTGTGTGCTGCCCACTCACTCGCTGCCTGGCCCCCTCCACCTTCACCAGTCTATCAGCTTCCCTGGTACCCTCAGACAGAGCCACCTCCACATGGCCGTGCCTTCCTGACCCATCAGTCCAGCCCCCACCACCATGAGACCTAGGTATTCCCATCCCCAAATCCTGGCCTCCCCCACCTCCCATTCAGACGGTCACAGCAAGACCTCTCCCTGGAGGTTTCCAGACTCCTCTGAGCCCCAGTGTAACGCACAACTTGCCATGTCAGCTACTCATCTCTCCCCTCTGAAGCCCTTCTACAGCATTCTCTGCTCAAGCAACCTCTAATATGGAAGTCAAGGCCCGGAACCTGCATGAATGAGGCCCCTGCTTAGAGAGAGACACACACACGCACGTGCGTGCGCGCGTGCACACACACACACACGCACATGCCACAGAGCAAAAACCAAGGAGAGTAGGTGAGACTGATTAGTCCAAAGAAGAAAAGAGAGAATCCTGACCCAAGAAGATGGGGGACCAAAGCCAAGCACACACTCTGTAGCTGTTGAGGAATCTGGGCAGGGAGGAGGGACAGAACTACGCCCATAAGGCCCCAAGTGTCCAGCCTCTGCCAAGAGCCCAGCCAAGAGCCTGGCTCTGTCCTCAACATCCTTCTGGGCCAGGTGGGGCCACTAGCTCCCAGCACCACTGCTGTTCACAGGGCCGGACCCTGACCACATCCCTGTGCTGTCCTCTTTCCTCTTACCTGCTGCTGTCTTTGGGGGCTTTTCCGAACAACAGCTTCTGGAGACAGCCAAAAAGATCTCTGATGCAAAAGGTGACCAGAGCATTGAACACTGCAATGAGGGGTCCAGAGATGCCATTCTCAGAACAGAGGATCAAATAGAGAGCCTGTATCCCTGGTCCCCTTGCCCCAGCTCACCAGCACTGTCCGTGACCTGGAATTTGCTGGTCTCAGCGCCTTCCTCGTCTCCTTGGGTGGTGGCCACAGCCGCTCGGAACGCCTGTACAACTTCATGGAACAGCTTTGGTGTAAGGTGCTGCTGAAGGGGCAGAAGGACCCAGACATTGGGGGTGCGGTCAGTTGTGCTTGGCAAAGCAAAAGGCAGCTAGCTGGAGCTCCAGGAATTGCCTTGAAAGAAAGGCATCCCTCACCCATGTCTTCAGACCAAGAGCAGAGGTGGGAGCAGTGTTACTCAGCCACATGTAGGGAACAAAGAGTCCAGAATCCTCCTGGAAGGGCCATAGGGGAGGGGTGGAGGGTCCCGGATCCAAACAATGACCAGCTCCAAGTGGTATCTGGAGTTCTCCCTTTCTGTCCTTTCTTTTCCCTGCATAAACCACTGCAAGGACCTCAAAATGGCTCTGCCTCCACCAACTAGCAAAGACACAGAGACCACATCCTCCCCACAGTGGACTTCAGGGAGCCCTGGAGAAAAACTGAGAAGAAGGGTACAGGCAGAAGCCCTAGTTTCTGAATGAAGGAGAGAATGAAGCCCTGAGCCTGCACAGCCCCAAATCACTGAAATGGAGCAAGGGCAGACTTGGGGAAGGGGGAGTCAGCTGCTTCCCACCCCGCCACTTCTCACCTTTGCTGCCTGCTTCCATTTCTCAACCATGGCGAGGGTCACAGGGACAGAATCCCTCCTCTTCCCCTCAGGCCCTCTGGGGACCCCGTCCTCCTCCTCCTCCTCTTCACTTGCTTCCTGTGCCAAACACAGGGGGTCGGGCTGCATGGGATGCAGAGACCATAAATATGTCCCTGTCCCCCACCAACTTTGCGTAGGGCCTCACTTCTAGCATGTTTGGCAGGGAGTGGAGCTGCTCCTCTTCATCCTCAGAGCTGTCTGAATCGCTAAAGTTCAGCAGGCTCTGGTCATTCTCCTGCAGGAACTTGTAGAACTCAGGGTCTTTGTCCTTCAGCCGAGAGAGCTGGTCCTTGTGCTCAGACGCACCACCTTTACGCCGACTGAGAAGGTGGGGGTCTTCAAGTCTGATTGGCAGCCACAGCCAAGGCCGAGGGGAGAAGGGTTGGGTGGGGGGGAAATGTGGCTTCCCGTCCTTCTCAGAGAATCTACGAGATTTAGTCTGCTCCCTCCATAGCAGCTGCCAACAACCAAGGCAGGGGGATTTCCACAGACTAAGTTTCCAGTAGATCTCTCTCCCTCCAAAACCCAAACTCATACACTCAACAGTCTCTCTACATGTTTCAATGCACTTGTTTCAATCCCAACACATATGACGCTGAACTTGGGCTTCCTCCAAACTTGCTCTGCCCACACCCCGCTCTTGGAGAACCCACTCCAGTATTTTTGCCTAGCAAATCTCATGGACCGAGGAGGCTGGTGGGCCACAGTCCACAGGGTGGCAGAATTAGCGACTGAACAATAACACCTCAGTTGTTGAAAACTCCCCCTTTCCAGGTACTTAGGTGAAAGGTAAACCCTCTCTGACTCTCACAGTGAGCATGCAATCTGTCATGAGATCTCACCATCAATACTTTCAAAATTCTCATGACTCCTCTCCAGCCAGCAACATCTCTCAATTTCCTTGTCCATCCCTTCCCCTTACAGCTGCTCTTAGCACAGCAACCTAAGGGACCTATTCTGTTACCAGTTACATGACATTACATCACTACTCAAAACCCTGAGATAACTTCCGGCTGTACTGGAATGCAGGTAAAAAGTCTACAAGACTCCGCCCATCATCTTGTCTCCAGATACACCTCCTGCTACTTTCCCCCTCATTTCTGCCACAGCCGTGCTCACCTCTGAGTGAGCACTCTCACCGCAGGACCTTTTCTGTTCCTGCTGCCATTCTTCCCCTACTGCTGCAGTTTACTCCCTCAGGTTTTGCTAAATTAACACCTCCTTAAACGCTCCCAGCTAGGATCCCTATTCTTTTATCTTTTTATCCCCTTCTGCTTTTCCTTCTCGTCTGCAGCACTTTTCGCTTCTACCACCCTACACACTGTCGTTTATCCAAGGCCGGGTAAGCTCCCCGAGGCCACAAAAGAAGACTATCCTCCAAAGTTGGCCCATCATCTGGATGACTTGGCACAAAACAGACGCCCGGTAAATACCGATGGAGGAATAAATAAGCCGAAGGGTCTGGGGAGGAGTCAGAAGTCCCTAGGCCTCAGTTATGAGGCGCCAAGAGTGGTAAGCACACTTCTGGTAGGGCGGACCAGGAATATTAAGATTAAGGGGGTTCGGCTTACACACAGCCCATGAAGGATGCTCCCACTCACCTGGCCAAGGGACTCCCACCTGGTCCATCCGGCTCCCGGGCTGCCGCGCGCACCGCCTGCGTCTCCGCCTCTGGGGCTCCTTCGGGCTCCGATTCGGACTCGGAATCAAAGCCCGAGGCCAGAAACTCATCCACCGTCAGCTCCTCAAGGCGCCTGCGGGCCATGCCGTTGGAGTAACGACTCCCCACCAGCTCGATGTGCCCAGTCCGGCCTCCCCAGGGACACAGAGAGGCGCAAGGGGAGCCCCTTTGGACGTAAGCACCCTCCGAGAGGCTGGATAGAAGCCTCAACTCACCGCTTGCGGCTCAGCGCCGCTGCCATGACTGCCGGACCTCAACGTGCACCCAACTTCCGGTCCCAGCAGCCCTTGCGCCAGGAGAACTTCCGGCAGGCCGACCACGCCCCTGGCCCCGCCCCTTCAGGTGGCTTTAGGGTTCTACAACGGTGGCTGTGGCGGCATCTAGGCGGGAGGGCGCGTTCACATCTCATTTTTAGACGGGCGGCGCCCCTACTCCCAGGGTGGCAAGCGGGACTCGAGCTTCCGGCGCAGGCCTGGTTCTGTCACGGCTCCCTCACGCTTCTGTTGAGGGACGGACTGCAGAGCTCCAGGACCCGGCAGGACTGCGTAGGGCGGAATCCCGCTGTCCGCTTACAAATCTTTTTCTCCAAAAAAGGCACTAATAACGACATCGACCTGGCGGAAGGTGGGATTGGGGCCCGGGTCGCCCTCGCCCAGCCCTGCCCACAGCCTCCCAGAGCTCTGTCAACACATGCCAGTGAGGATGTCAATACATCGACCGCGGGAAAAAAAATGCATGAGGGTGAGGGGAACCATGCATCAGAGAAGACTCTTATACAAAGAGCTTTTCCAAATCAATAATAAAAAGCCAACAATCTAGTTTTCCGCAGATCGGAAAACAAACGAAAACAGAAATGGAGATGCGAAAAGATAAACAACACTTATGAGGATCAGAAGGATGAGAACCACCACTTCATTGGATAGTCCCGTAGCACCTGCGCTGGGCGGGACTGAAGCGGGGAGCAGGCAGACAGCGGAAAGATTCAAGCATTGTTATTGAAGCCAGTTTGGCCAAATCTCCCTCAAAGAGGATGCCTGATACTTCAGTCCAGCGAGTCCGCTCCTGGGACTCCAGTTACTAAGACATCTGCCTAAGTCTCCAGGCCCGCCCGGACAGGGATAGCCACTTTCCCTCTGCCTGGTCTGTGAAACAGCCTGCCGGTGCAAAGACCGTGAGGCTGGAAGGTTGCCTTAGGGAAGGAAGGCGGTGGAGAACTCAACCTATGTCCACCCCTCCCTCCACCCGTCTAATGGCAGAGGTCCGCGGGCCTGGACAGCCAGATCCCAAGACAGAGGACGTGCGCCCCACACGCTCTCCCACTCCGCAGCCAGCGTCCAGTCGAGGCCAGACAGGCAAAGGGGCCTGCGTGGCGTTGGAGAGAGGCAAGCAGATGCAGCCTGGGCAATCACGTTGGGCCGTTCGGCCCCCAGAAGATTCCGGGGCCGGGAAGGCTTGAACGAGGTGACGCGGGCAGATCTTGGAGGGTTCTCAGATATAGGCGACGGGCGCGGCCTGGGGGGCTTCCTGGAGGTGGAGGCGGACGGAGCCCCAAAACATTGAGAGGATTCGCCCGCTAGGCAGCGTCCCCGAAACCGCGGGAGAGCGCGGGAGGCTGGGCGGGCGGCGCCGAGAAACAGCGGCTGCGGGCAAGCAGCGGGATTGAGGGACGCCAAGCCGGTCGCCACCGCGGAGCAGCCCTTCAGCCGCCCGGCATCGGCTGGTCTGTGCGTCCTCCGCGGATCGGCGGCGGGCCAGCGGCCGAACCCATGCAGCCGCGCAGCGAGCGCCCTGCCGGCAGGACGCAAAGTCCGGAGCACGGCAGCCCCGGGCCCGCGCCGGAGGCTCCGCCGCCGCCGCCGCCGCCGCAGCCTCCAGCGTGAGTGGGCCAGGGGTTAGGGTTAGTGACTGGCTAGGGCCGAGTAGGAGGGAAGGAGGGGCACGCCAACCCTGGCAGGCTGCCGGGAGGGGGCGGCCTGGCGCCCTGCCGGTTCGTCGGACCGCAGAGGGTCCAGACCCTCTGTTATCCGCGCACACAGCCGGCGCGGGGTAGGGCATCCCGAGGTGGCTGCTCCCGGAGGTCTGACCCCACCCGCCGCCTTTGAATTCCGGCTGTGCCGCTCAAAGACTCGCGCGGCCTGTCTGCAGGATGAGGGATTAAGGGTCAAAAGAGGTTACACTGCCTGTCGATGTAGGGGTCCGCTTCAGGATCATCGGCCAGTACGCATCAGTTCACTTCGTGCACTTCCCGCAGCCTGTGCGGAGGACACCGGACTCCGACGGGGGCGCGGGAAGGGTGGCCAACAATGGACAGAAAGCCTAGTCCCAAGGAGGGCCTAGGGAGCTGGGGGTGCTCCTGGTGGGAGGGAAGTATGTGCCTGAGCAGGGATCGTGGCAGAGGAAGCCGTACAGGTTCAACGACCGGGGTCTGGCATGGGAGCCGACCTAGAGCGGGAAGCAGGTTGGAGCAGAGTCTGGCTGGACTCCGAGGAGGCTTCCTGGCCGCGAGGCAGCAGAGTGGGTGGCGCCTGGAGAGCACATGGGGTCCCTAGGGGCATGGGTCCTTCATGGAAACTTGGTTCGGGCTTCTTTGGGGGAAGGTGGCTTCCTGGGTGCCCAGGCCCTGACCAAAGTCTCTAGGGTGGGTGAGCAGTTCTGTGCAGAGTACACCCTGACGGGTCACTGCCCATGTGCAGCCCTGAGGCAGAGCGTGCCCGGCCCCGGCAGGCCCGGCCCACAGCCCCCATGGAAGGCACAATGCAGCTGCTGAGCCGCGAGGGCCACGCTGTGTCCCACAACTCCAAGCGGCACTACCACGACGCCTTCGTGGCCATGAGCCGCATGCGACAGCGCGGCCTCCTGTGTGACATCGTCCTACACGTAGCTGCCAAGGAGATCCGGGCACACAAGGTGGTGCTAGCCTCCTGCAGCCCCTACTTCCACGCCATGTTCACAAGCAAGTACAGCCCATCTGGTCCGGGTGCTGGGGGGCTCTGCAGCTCTCCTGGCGTGGGCCCCAGCCTGACTTGCTGTCCCATACCGCCCCCCCCCCCCAGACGAGATGAGTGAGAGCCGTCAGACACACGTGACACTGCACGACATCGACCCTCAGGCCCTGGACCAGCTGGTGCAGTTTGCATACACAGCGGAAATTGTGGTGGGAGAAGGCAACGTGCAGGTGTGGCGGCCTCAGCCTCACGACCCGTGCTGCCACGGTGCCAGTGCCTCCGCTTACCCCATGCCCCTAGCATCCTCTGTAGTGTGGCCACTCCTTCAGTCCTCACATCTGTTTCTCTGTCCCTGCTCCCCTGGCCCTCTCTCCCACCTTGCCTCACAGACTCTGCTCCCAGCCGCCAGCCTCCTGCAGCTGAATGGCGTCCGAGACGCCTGCTGCAAGTTCCTGCTGAGCCAGCTGGACCCCTCCAACTGCCTGGGCATCCGGGGCTTCGCCGACACGCACTCCTGCGGTGATCTGCTCAAGGCGGCACACAGGTACGTGCTGCAGCACTTCGTGGACGTGGCCAAGACCGAGGAGTTCATGCTGTTGCCGCTGAAGCAGGTAACGTGGTAGCTGGGGAACAGCCTGGACCTTGACCCGGATCCTGACCCTGACCTAGTTCCTGGACCCCAGAGCCAGCCTTGGTCCCTGGCTCCATCATCTGCACCCTAAAGACCTGGTCCTTTGTCTCTCAACCTTTATCCCCAGTTTCTGACCCACATTCCAACCCAAACACTGTCCCTTGGGCACAACCACCCCCATTTTCTAACTCCACCCAAGCACTTACCATTGATTCCTGATGCTCTCCTGTCTTGATCACATCCTCCCTACTTGATCACCTACTCCCCCAGTAGTCACTGGTTCCACATCCCCAGGACGACCCTGGAATTGGCCCTCAGGAACTGGACCTGTGGCTCCTGACCCTGCTTGGCCCATCCTCATAGGAACACTGGGCCCCTTGGACTCTCCCTCCCAGGCACCTTCAGGGCTCCGTGGGCCCCAAGATCCTCCCCAAATCTCAGGTCTGAGGGTCCCCACCCCCAGGTGCTGGAACTGGTCTCTAGCGACAGCCTGAATGTGCCTTCAGAGGAGGACGTCTACCGTGCCGTCCTGAGCTGGGTCAAGCATGATGTGGATGCCCGGAGGCAGCACGTTCCTCGGGTGAGGCCAGGCCCGGGGGGGCAGGGGGGCGGGGCCCACAGTGCTCAGGAGGGGACGCAATGGCTGAGGACCCAGCTGTGGCTGGGCTCTTATGTGCCCACAAACCCCACAGGGGTGATGCAGGCATGTGTCTCAAGAAGGTTCCAGGGTACCTGAGAGGGTCTCAGGGCAGGGCCTGCTACCTGACTATAGCATCCACACCCCAGCTGATGAAGTGTGTCCGCCTGCCCCTGCTGAGCCGGGACTTCCTGCTGGGCCATGTGGACGCTGAGAGCCTGGTGCGGCACCACCCAGACTGCAAGGACCTACTCATCGAGGCCCTCAAGTTCCACCTGCTGCCCGAGCAGAGGGGCGTCCTGGGCACAAGCCGCACCCGGCCCCGGCGCTGCGAAGGCGCTGGTCCTGTGCTCTTTGCTGTGGGTATGCCCACCTGTCCTGTCCCATCCTGTCCCCCAAGCCCTGCCCCGTGTCCCTACCCATGAGCCCAGCACAAGCCCTACTCCCCAACCCTGTGCTAGTTCCATCCTGCACTCACCCCACATCTGCTCTTCCGTCCCCCACGGTGTGACCCACTCACCAGTCCCCGCCCCACTCGCCCTGGGAGCCTCCAGGCCCTCAATCTCGAGATGTGATAGAGCCTCCTAGCCAACTACCTCCCTGGGCCCTCGTCCTGCCCTGTCACCTCCCCATCCCTAGGTGGCGGGAGCCTGTTTGCCATCCACGGGGACTGTGAAGCATATGACACGCGCACTGACCGCTGGCACGTGGTGGCCTCCATGTCCACACGCCGAGCCCGGGTGGGCGTGGCGGCAGTGGGGAACCGGCTGTATGCTGTGGGCGGGTAAGACTGGAGGCTGGTCTCAGGTCAGGGGCTTGGCATGTGCCCACTGGGCCAGCCCTGACCAGCAGTGGACCCTCCCCTAGTTACGACGGGACTTCAGATCTGGCCACCGTAGAGTCCTACGACCCTGTGACCAACACCTGGCAGCCGGAGGTGTCCATGGGCACGAGGCGCAGCTGCCTGGGTGTGGCTGCCCTGCATGGGCTCCTGTATGCAGCTGGTGGCTACGATGGGGCCTCTTGCCTCAACAGGTAGTGGCCGGGGTCAGGGCTGGGTGGCCTTTCGGAGTTGGCTCAGCAGGTGTGGCTGCACCAGGACTGCAGGTGTCCTGCCTGCGGGGAGCCAAGGGGCACCCTGCCTGAGGTCACCAGGGTCCCCAATACCTTGGCCAGCCCAGTGGCATGTTCTTTCCTCTCTGGGGTCCTTCCCCCAGGGCAGGGGCTGGACCCAGGTGGACACTTGCCCAGCATTGTCCAGGCAGCCCGTGGCCCATGTCCACCCAGCATGGCCCTGCTTCCAGCTCCAGTGGGATTCTGGGGTCAGCCTCCGTGACTGCCTAGCATGGAACTTTAGTCATGCTTCAGGGGAGGGCAGGTCCTGGGGCCGGGACTGCCTTTCCTCCACTGCTCAAGGTCAGCCGCAGTCCTGGTGTCTACAGTGCTGAGCGCTATGACCCCCTGACGGGAACGTGGACATCCATCGCCGCCATGAGCACACGGAGGCGATACGTGCGCGTGGCCATGCTCGGTGGGCGCCTGCACTGTGTAGCACCCAGCCCCAGGGGCTCTCACACACAACGGGGGCGCCATGAGTGTGTTCACTCCCTGCAGATGGAAACCTGTATGCCGTGGGTGGCTATGACAGCTCATCACACCTGGCCACCGTGGAGAAGTATGAGCCCCAGGTGTGAAATTCCCCAGTCACATATCCCTGTTCCCCAGAGGTGCTTGAGGTCAACACTCTGGCCACCCCTATCCCCCAGAGGGTCATCCCTCTATGTCCACGTTGTCTCACAGACTCCCCACCCTGGAGTAGAGGTCTGCACGTGTAGGGAGGGAGGCTGGTGGTGGGTCGGCCCCCAGCCCATCCCTCCACCTCAGGTGAACTCCTGGACGCCCGTGGCCTCCATGCTGAGCCGGCGCAGCTCGGCAGGCGTGGCAGTGCTGGAGGGGGCCCTCTACGTGGCTGGTGGCAATGATGGAACCAGCTGCCTCAACTCTGTGGAGAGATACAGCCCCAAGGCAGGCGCCTGGGAGAGTGTGGCGCCTATGAACATCAGAAGGTGCACAGGCCCCCAGAACTGTCACCACCATTGCCCTCTGTTCCTCCAACTAACAGGGCCTTACCCCTGCACAGCTCGTCCCCCACCTCCCTCCTGAGTCTCCCCTTTCAGGGCCCCGCCCCCCCATAGCCAAGGCCCCGCCCCAAAGACACCTCCCTAGGCAGTGCCCCCAGGCTTTTCCAGTGGCCATAGCTCCAGACCCTGGCCCTGCCCCCTCCTCACCCCAGGCCTCACCCCCTGCTCCTCCCCTTCCACCCTGCCCCCAGGAGCACACACGACCTGGTGGCCATGGATGGATGGCTGTACGCCGTAGGGGGCAACGACGGCAGTTCCAGCCTCAACTCCATCGAGAAGTACAACCCGAGGACCAACAAGTGGGTGGCCGCGTCCTGCATGTTCACGCGGCGTAGCAGCGTGGGCGTGGCGGTGCTGGAGCTGCTCAACTTCCCTCCGCCCTCTTCGCCCACGCTGTCCGTGTCGTCCACCAGCCTCTGACCTAGTGGCACGGCTGCACAGAGGCCGGCCGGCGGCTTCCCTCGTGCCTTAAGCCCCCAGGGCCCAGCACCTCCCTCCCCTGCTCGTGGGGCGGGGCTTGGCCCCCACCAGGGACATCCAGCGCCGTCCGTCCACCGTGCGTCTAGCCCGGGCGTTACTGTGTTTCTTTCTCAGTGTTTGTGTGTGCCGTTTATTTATTCACTCATTAATTTATTGATTGATGTTGAGCAGGCTGCACCTACCCATTTCTTCGTTTACTCTTGAAGTGTCCTATCTCTGGGGCCAAGCTGCTCTCCTGGGTGAGGGCCCTGGGGAGCAGTGGGGTGGACACTGGCATTCCCCGTGGGTGAGGAGCCAACTTGGACTCTGCAGACCTGGAGGGACCCAGGGGTGATGCAGAGCAGTTATGGGGGGGCGGCTTTCTGAGTCAGGTGCAGACCCCCCAGCCTGTGCTTTGCACACCACCCTTGACTCACCCAGCCAGGCACTCTCCCAGGGAGGGCACAAATTGGGCTTCCTTCCCATGGCTGTGGTGTCATTTCTGGATCCTGCACTGAGCTGGGCACCGTCTGCTGCCAACCTCACACAGCAATATGAGCCACTTGAACAATAAACATGTTTCTTGGGCTCTGCAGGCCTGTGGTTGAATGTCCATCTCTGCCTCTCAGGGTCCTGTCTGGGGTGACTGGAGGGGCCTGGGGTGGCCGTGTGCCCGAGCCGAGGCTCCGTGTTGGCATCTGGGGGCTTTGAGACAGCGCCATCACGTCCAGGGGCAGGGCTGTGCTGGCCCATGTCTTACCCAGGCTCTGCATGGCATGCCCCCTGACCTCACCAGTCCCAGGTACACCTGGGAGGGTTATGCCCTCTCTCTCGGAATCTGGATTCTGGTTAAGCCTCAGGACCATTTATCTTGACCTGGGGTGAGGGTTGGACGGAGGCAGAAAGGAGGCTGCAGGAGGGTCCTAGTTCTTCCTTCCCCAGTTGCAGACTCCGCTTCAACAGCTGAGAGTGAGCACACGTCCCATACAGTCACTGGTGATTCAGAGGCTGGCATTTACGTGGAAACAGGATGTGCGCTCACATGTCTGGAGAGGGGTCGCTGGGCTCAGGGAGCTCCATTCTGGCCCTCCTACCCTAGGCAACCTCCAGTCTGATGCAATGGCCTTTGAGCCCCTGTACAGAATGGGGGCTCTTGACTGGGCTGTGAGCTGGGGAATCTCTCCTCCCCTTCCCCTACCCCCAGGCTGGCTGATGTGTGGAGGACCCTGGGAAGGGAGCTGAAAGGCTCAGCTCAGCCTCTGGTAGGGGCCAGTTCCCTCCCAGAAAGACTCCGCCTCCCCAGCCCTTAGGTGCAGGGCTGGCTGGCCCAGAGCCCCGCCCCAGGAGGTGGGGCAGGAGGCTGGGGAGAGAAGGACCCAGACCTGTCGACCTGCTCTACTCAGGTCAGCTGCCACTGCCACCCATGGGGAACAGCCACTGCGTCCCTCAGGCCCCTAGGAGGCTCCGGGCCTCCTTTTCCAGAAAGCCCTCGCTGAAGGGAAATAGGTGAGGGGGGCGGGGTATGGCCATGGCCGCTTGGTCACAGGGTCTCCCTCGATCTGCCTCAGGGGCCAGGCTGTGAGCCCCCCCTCCCTTGTCCCCAGAGAGGACGGCGCACGGAAGCTGGCTGGCCTGTTTGGCACTGAGGCTGGTGCGGACCGGGACACCACTGCTGACAAGATCTTCCACTACATCCCAGGGACGGTGAGCGACTGACGGTAGCGTGCCCTGGCTTGGAGGGGTGTGGTAGCGGTGGTCTGCGTGTGACTGCCTGTGTGTCCCATCTGTACTGGGCCCAGGGTCTTCCCTGTCAGCCTCAAGAGAGTCAAGCCCAGAGCACAGCGAGGAAGTAGGTGCAGCCCCGCCCTGGGGAGCTCATAGGCCGAAAGTCTGAGCGGAGAGTGAAACTGAGACCCGGCACTGAGTCAGTGGGGCGGCAGGGCGGGGCCTCCGTGCCCAGCCACGTGCCAGCCCTGCCCAGGGCCCTGGTATCCAGCCCCCACCCCGCGCCCTGGTGCAGGACAGCGTGCCTGGGCATGTTGAAGCTGGACAAGCACGTGTGTCTCTGCTGCCGTGTGGGCATGGGTGTCAGGCGAGCGCTGGGGCTGTGAACCACCCCCCATCACTGTTGCTCCAAGAAAGTAAGGTGCTTCTTGTACTCAGCGAGCCAGTCTCTCTACTACCCTTGGCCCTGGTTTCTCCAAGAGACACCCCTTGGGGTCCACCACTATGTCATCCTGTACCCCCACGCCACACAGCAAGGAGGGCTCCCAAGCATATGCTGGGCCACCTTTGAGCTGAATACCTGCTGACCAAGGGGGAGAGACACCTGCCCTTTAACCCGGCGCAGCCTCCAAGGGTTGGAGTGAGGCTCTGCTGTGTGCAAAGGCCCTGGCGTGTGAGGGAAATGAGCCTCTAGGCTATTGCCCCAGGAACAACATCTGTGATTGTGCGGGGAGCACTGACCAGCACCCATCCTCACAGCTGCTGGTGTCGGCTCCCAGGCAACCTTTCCAAGTGTTCCTGTCAGACTGGGAAGCCCGGGCCTGTCCCCTCTCCTGCTCCCTGGGGTTCCCTGGGGTTCCCTGGGCTCCCTGTGCTACCTTCAGAAACCAGCTACCTCAGAGAAGCGGACAGGGCACTTCTGTCAAGGCCCTCCCTGGCCAGAATCCCTCCATGTGGCCACATCTCAGACCTCAGTTGCCTCCGTGCAGGTCCAGGGCATACCATGTGGTCCCGGTGGTCCTCTTGCCAGGACATGGCAGCTGGAGAGGGAACTCGGCTTGCTGAACCTCGGTGGGTGGGGCCAGGGGAGGAGCCAGCACTCCCTTTCCCTGTCAGGGGGTGGGCCCTGCCCGGACGTGGGAGCCTGCCCCACAAGGGCCCCAAGCCTGAGCCCAGGCCACGGGCCAGCTGTGTGGCCCTTCCTGCTCCGTGGCCTATTTTTCATGGGTCCCATCCCAGCATCGTCCGCACTGGGTGTGGGTGCAGGAGGCCCCACCCAGAGGCAGAGAGGCCCGGAAGCTCTGAGTCTGTCTGTTCACATTCCTGGGCTTGCCCAAGGGGTGGCTCAGCTTGGCCAAGGCACAGCAGCCCCTGCCAGCTCCCCAGTGTGCCCTGATCCTCAGACTTCAGCCCCTCCAGCCCTAGTTGGGCACCTGTCCTGATCTGGCTCCCATTCTGATCATCAAAGCCCTGCTTATAGAGGATTCTCTGTTTGAGAGTCAGCTGTTGGTGGGCACTGATCCTCCCTCCCTTCAGCAGACAGGCACTGAAGCCCTAGTACACCGAGGGCTTACACCCAGTGCACCAGTACTGTCCTAGGTCCTGGCCCAGCAAAGGGGCCAATAGACAAGGGCCCTGTTCCCATGTCATTCGCATCCATGACAAAGCCAGATGACAAGATAAAGAAGGAAAAGACAGCACATCAGATGTGGCTGGCACCAAGGTGAAATGCAAAGGAGGACCAATGGGCAGGGGCCAGTGAGGCTGGAGCGTCGGAAGGGCACCGGACAGGAGCTCAAGAGAAGGAGTCTGAGCCGAGTGCTGGACTAAGTGAGAAGGGGCTGGGCTGAGTGCTGCAGTCAGAGAGGGCAGCAGGAGCAAAGATCCTGAGATAAGTAGATGCCTGAAGTGAGGGGAGAGGACCCCTTGGCCATTGCCAGGACCTTGGCCTCTGCTGAGAGGGAGATGGGGGCATGTGGCAGTGTGGCGCTTAACAGGCTGTGATGAGAATACTTACACCAGGCAAACTGGAAAATACTGCAAATCGGCACCCCCCTTCTCGGTTTGTTGTTGTTCAGTCACTCAGTTGTGTCGAACTCTTTGTGACCCCATGGATCCTAACCTTTCTCCGTAGAGCCAGGTTTTAAGCCAGTACCAACTGACGCTGAGGTGTGGGAGGGTTTTGAGCATCCTGTCACTCAAACACCTGAAAACCCCTCTGACCAACAGGATTTGGAAGGTTGAGTAACCAAAATAGGACTTCCCTGGTGGCTCAGCAGTAAAGAATTCACCTGCAATGCAGGAGCTGCAGGAGATGCGGGTTGGATCCCTGGGTTGGGAAGATCCCCTGGAGGAGGGCATGGCAACCCACTCTAGTATTCTTGCCGGGAGAATCCCATGGACAGAGGAGCCTGGAGGGCTACAATCCATAGGGTAACAAAGAGTCAGACATGACTGAAGGGACTTTAAACAGCACAGTAACCAAAATAAGGGAACACAGTTAGGAAACAGTGAAGCTAAGAGTTGAATTTCTGATGAGTTGAAAGGTTGCTGGTCCATCACTAGACCACAGAGTTCTGTGACCAGCAGAGGCTGTGTGTGTGTGTGTGTGTGTGTGTGTGTGTGTGTGTGTGTGTTCTGCACTGTTGTCACGTGAAGAGACTGTGTGTGTACAGGGCTCTGTACATAAGTGATGCTGTACGTGTGTTCTTAACCTATGTATGGTGAGACTGGGGGCCAAGGCCACTGGTCACCATTCAGGCCCCCTCTCCTGAGCTCTTCCCCCACCCTAGAACATCCCAGGTTTGCAGAGCCAGCAAGAAATCCTGGAGCAGCCTTTCCTGAGTGTGTTCAAGGAGGGGCGGCGAAGGGCAGCAGTGAGGAGTCTGGGCAGCGTTGTGCACTATGCCAAGGTCCAGCTGCGTTTCCAGCACAGCCAGGTGGGGGCTGGGCTGGGGGGGCATGCTTAGGGGGGCCACCCTGGACCCTGCCCCCAAGTCCTCAGACGCTGGCCCCTCTCTCCCCTAGAATGTCAGTGACTGCTACCTGGAGCTGTTCCCCTCCCACCTCTACTTCCAGGCCCATGGTCCCGAAGGACTCACTTTCCAGGTGTGGTGAGATGGGCAGAGGGAGGTGCTGAGGAAGCGGGAGAGCAGAGCTGTGGGAGGCAGAGGGGCCCTAGCCCTTCTCTCCCTCTATGCTCTGGCAGGGGCTGTTACCACTGATGGAGCTGAGTGTCTGCCCCCTCGAGGGGTCTAGAGAGCACGCCTTCCAGATCACAGGTGTGTGGGAGCACGGGTGGGGCTGCCTGTGCTGACCTTGCCCTCAGGACAAGGCGACAGCACTAAGGCTGCTCACTGAGCCTGGCTGTTGACCCGGCCTGGGACCTTGGCGGAACTCTGAGCACGTTGAAGGGTCCTGACTTTTCCTCTGATGGGCACACGTTCAGTGCCAGGCTGGGGTGGAGGACAGCAGACTGAGGGCCTCCAGAGCTGTGCATGTGGTCATCAGTGGCTTCTGCCAACCCTTGAGGGACCTCTCCTGTGGGCCTCTGGCCTAGCCCACTCTGTCCCTCCCCCGCAGGCCCGCTGCCCGCCCCACTTCTCGTGCTCTGCCCCAGCCAGGCCGAGCTGGGCCGCTGGCTCTACCACCTGGAGAAGCAGATAGCCCTCGTGGGAGGGGTGCCTCGCTGCCCCCCAGAGCCCCTGCAGGTCAGTGCTGGGAACCCTGCACCCCTTTCCCTTCCCCTCCTCCACCTGCCCCTGACCCTTTCCTCCCAAGGCCCCACTGAGGACGCGCTCCCCTGCACTCTGCAGCACAGGCTGACCCGGCTGCGGACAGCATCAGGCCGCCAGGTGATGGGCAGTGCCATCTGTGCCTCAAGGGTCAAGCTGCAGCATCTGCCCTCACAGGTGGGGGCACAGAGGTGGGAGGAGGTGGGAGCGGGGTACGGGCTCCAGGTGGGGCCAGGCCCTGGGTGCATGCCAGCGGAGACCCCACTCCACCCTGTGACCTCCCTGCAGGAGCAGTGGGACCGCCTCCTTGTCCTGTACCCAACCTCCCTGGCCATCTTCTCCGAGGAAGCAGATGGGCTTTGCTTTAAGGTGGGTCCCTCCCCACTGCAGACCCGCCCCAGGGAGGCGCCCTGCACATGGGGGTGGGAGGGGGCAACGGCTCAGGAGGAACCTGTATGTCGGGGCCTGCTGGGACAGGTGGCCCCACCCACCCAGCCTGCTGTCCTGGTCAGTCTGGTCTCAGCCTATCATGGGCAAGGACGGTGGGCACCTTGCCTCAGCACCCTGTATCATGCTAGCAAGTCCACAGCCACCAGCAGGCCAGTCACCTGGGGGTGGCATGGGGCACAGTGCTCCTGGAAGGTGCCTGTACCTCTGAACAGGCATCTTCCTGGTGCCTGAAGGTTGTGTGTGTGTGTGTGTGTATGTGTGTGTGTGTGCGTGTGTGGGTGTAGGCATGGGCGTGAGGGTCCATCCTGTGCATCAGGGTACCTCCTACACTGGGGGTGATCATGGCCTTCAGCCATCGAGAAACGCAGGGGTCTTCCTCGTGATCCCTTCCCACCCACCCCCATCTTAATGGGTGGCCCAGGGGACCAGTCCCTGACCAGTCCTGAGTCAGACATTGGCTGGAGAAAGCCCCACCTGGAGCCCAGGTGAAGACACCCCTCTAGAACGGACAGGATGTGCCTGGCCTCCCTCAAGATGTTGGCCTCAGCCCTGCTTTGCCCTCTGCCTGGCATCCACGTGCCCACCCAACTCAGGAGGGCTCACTGAGGTGGTGGTCAGGGATTGTTCCCTGACTCAGGCCCTGTCCCCCTGATGCCCTGCAGGGGGAGCTCCCGCTCAGCGCCATCCACATCAACCTGGAAGAGAGGGAGAAGCAGATTCGCTCTTTCCTGATTGAAGGTGGGTGGGAGCCAGGCCTGGGAGAGGGGCTGTGGCCCTGGGTGGGCACCTAGCTCTGCGCTGGGGCCTTGCAGGGAGCACCCTGCCTGCAAGGCCCCCTCACAGCATCCGTGCACCAGGCCGTCTCATCAACACCATCCGTGTGGTGTGTGCCAGCTACGAGGACTATAGCCACTGGCTGCTCTGCCTGCAGACAGTCTGCCAGGAGGACAGGGCCTCCCCACCACTCGGCCCTGAGAGCCTCCCAGGGCTGCGGGCGCCCACACAGGTAAGGAGTCAGCAGGGCAGGTGCTGCTGGGCCATGGTAAAACAGACAGGTGGGCCTGGGCACGGGGAGGTGGGGAGGGTTCCTGCCACCTGGCTCACCTTTACCCCTTGCCGGCTGCCCAGGTTGTGGCCAGTGGCCGAGGCTCGCTCTCCTCTGATGCACGGACCAGCTGGGACTCAGGGTGCCCGGCGCCCGCCTCCACTTGCACCAGCCACTCCCTCCCTGAGTCCTCAGCACCATCCACTGCAGGCTGCCCGGCCCGGCCCCCACTGGTGAGTATCTGAGGGGGGTGGACCCCATGGCATACTTGCCTGGTTCCTCAGGGGAAGGGACTCTGTGTAGCTTCAGACCGTTGTATGGGGAGAGGGCCCCAGGAAACCTTCTGGAAGGTCTTTGGTTCCCACAGGAGCAAGCCAACCCTGGCTGCACCAGCATCGGCGGGCACAGGGCAAAGCTGAGACGGGGCGGCAGCAGCCGATCACCCAGGAACAAGGCCCGGGCTGAGAGGCCTGGCCCAGCCGCCCTGCTACACCTGGACCTGACCAAGGTGGGCCAGCACGTTGACCCCGGCTCTAGGCATGACCCTCCGCTCCCTCCCACCCTCCACCTCCCTGGCCTCCTCAGTCCTGAAACCACCAGAGGCCCCTTGCACAGAGAGGGAAGGGCTTGGCCGCTTCCAGCCCCAGGAAGCTGTGTCTCCTGTCTCTTGCCTACAGTTGAGCCTAGACGGCGGCACTGAGGCTCCAGACCATTCTCTGGAGACACCCCACTCCCCGCTCTATGCTGACCCCTACACACCACCTGCCACTTCCCACCGCAAGATCACAGATGTCCAGAACCTGGATGAGGTCAGTCCCCTGCTAGGTGACAGAAAGAGCTGGTGTGCCCACAGCCTAAGGCTGAGAGGGTACCCGAAGCCTGAGGTCTGCTCAGGCCACTGTGGGTGACTGAGGGGGTTTCTGGGGCAGGGGCCTCTCAGGGGGCCTCGGTCACCAGTGCTCTCCCGACAGTTCCTCAGTGCGATGCAGAGCACGCTTGGACCTGAGCCCTCCAGCCCGTTCTGCTCAATCCCCGTGTCTGAGCCTGTCTCTGACTCCAGCTGTGGACTCTCCGGCCCCCACTTACTCTCTGAGAAGGCAGTCCCGCGGGCCCGAGCCTCTCGGCACCATCGTGCCTCCATCAAGGGCTGGGGGCCCCGGCCCCCAGACTCCCCTCAGCTTGTGAGTATCAGCCCCCACCCCGGGCAAGGGGTTCTGTTGGGGAGAGGAAATCACGTGGGGCCTTCTGGGACCCTGAGGGAGCAGGAGAGATGGAAACAGGGGAAGAGGGGGGTGAGTGGAAACCAGGGAATGGGCTTGGTGGCAGGAAGGGAGCAGTGGGGAGGGAGGGGGCCAAGAGGAAAAGGAAGGGGTGGGGTCAGGCAGATTCGTGGACTGGTCTCCAAGCTCCCTTTCCTGGGGCCCATCTCTCAGACCTGTGGTTGGGGTCCCCAGGTCTCCCCTGAGAAAGAAGCTTCGCCCGACCCCTCACCACCTCCCCCAGGTGAGTGAGGGCCCTGCCCCTTTCTGGGAGAGTTTGGGGTGTCACCTCCTGAAGACACATGCATGTCCGCTCTCCCCACCAGATGGCGTCCCCCGCCCGGGCTATGGCAGCAGCCAGGACAAAGCTCTGTCACCTTCCCAGCGGCGGGGGCCTCGAGGAGCACCAGAGCCTGAACAGGGGCTCATCCAGTGGATCTGATGGCCCCTAGCAGCTGCTGCTGGGGACCACCTGCCTGCATCGACCCTGGAGGAGGGGCCGCAACAGGACCTGGGGCTTGTCTGTGGGGCCACAGGCAGTGTCGAGACCGGGTCTGACCCCGGCAGGTGGAGGGAGCCTCAAGAACCCTGAGTTACCCTGGGCCCTGGACACCTTGGCCAAGGTGACTGGACACCCAAAGGGCCCACACCTCAGCCTGCCTCTCAGGAAGGAATGAGGGAGGGGACTTGGGGTAGCGGCTTCACCTGGGAGAAGGAGGATGGCACAAGCATAACGATCAGAGGGCTGAGTAAGTCAGGTTAGCGAGGGCCAGAGTATGTGAAACCAGAGAGCACAAGAGTCGGAGGTCAGTGAGGTCTGAGACATGATGAGCAGAGGGAAGAGGGTGGCCTGGGCGTGTGTGAGTAGGATGAACTGGTCGGGAGAAACTGGAAGAGACCAAACAGGAAGGAAAGAGGAGGTTTTATTGGTGCTGTGTGTCCATGCGTCCTGTCCTCAGCAGCCAGTAGTCCCCTGCGTCCTGGGGACCCTGCATGTGCTGCTTCCAGGGCTGGACACCCACCCAAGCACCCCTTGCTCCACCACTGCCTGCGCCCTGCCCACTTTCCTGTCCCATCTCCAGCTCCTCTCAGCCCTGGGCAAAGCCAGGTGTCCAGTTCCTCCACCAGATACCCTTGCCTTCCATCTCTGCAGCCCCTCCAGGGCGCCCCAGAGGCCGGGCTCCAGGCCCTGCCTACGGACCCCTACCCCTCTGGGTACCTGCTCACCGTCTCAGGCAGGAACCAAGGAGGCCTTGACCAGACCTTTGGGGTTCCGGGGTCAGAGAAGCCTCAGAGGCCTCCACCGGTCCAGCCTCTTGTAAACAGGGCAGAGGCTGGGACACTGCCCACCCTCCAGCCTCGAGGCCCTCTGCCTCCTTGCTCTTGCTCCCTGCCCCGATCTCCTGCTGGGGCCTTGCTGCTGCTCTGAACCCCTCTAACTTCCACTGTCCTGTTGTGGCCCTCCCTCCAGAAGCATAACCACATAGGATGAGGATTCCAGTTAATTCCGGTTTCAGATAAACCACAAACAGTTCCTTAGTGTAAGTGGGTCTCATCCTGAGTGTCTGAGATTCAAGTTTCATTGGACTACCTGTGTTTTTTATTGCTAACCTGGCCACCTTACTAACCAGCTTCCTGCTCGGTCCCTACCTACCCAGCCTTCCAGAATCTCCCCGCTCCCAAGTGTGGAGCACAGCCTTGGCCTCAGCCACTGGTCAGACCCTCAGTGGAGTCCAGGGGAGCCGGGACCAAGGACGCAGTCTCCTTCTTGGACACTGCAGAACACAAAGAGTCAGAGGGCAAGGCCTGAGGGCAGCGCCTTGTCCTGAGCACCTGTGGACATTTCCTTGTCCTGCGTCTTCCTGGGCCAAGCCTGGGTCCTAGGGGCTGGGGCTGGAGCTGGGGCTGGGGCTGCGACTGCGGCTGTGGCGCCCCCGCTCCACCTGCCGGCGGAAATATCGGATGGCAGAGATGGTGCCAATGTTGGCCAGCAGAACTGCAAGAGAAGCACAGACCTCCTGAGTGCCGGCTCTGTTCTGGCCTTGTCACCACCTTCCATCCACACAGGCTGACTCTCAAAGGACAAGGGCAGGCTGGCAGAGAGAGGGTGGGTCTGCAACGCAGGAAATCAGTCAGCAGAGAAACCCACACCTCCACATGGGCCTCTCATCCCTGCTAGCCCAGAAGCTGGGACTGGACACCACTCCCCCTCCACTGGACTTCTGAACACCAGCCCACCCCACCCCGGCCCCACAAACCTGTCTTCCAGGCATCTGGGGCATGCAGGTCTGATGTTCTCACAGCCCAGGTAGCAAAGGCTACGAACACCATGCACATGTCTTTCTGGCTGAAGGTGAACGAGGTGAGGGGACCCCGGGGTGCCACTGGGGAAGAGAAGCATGGCCTGAGCTCCTGCTGCCTGACTCAGACACACCTGCCCTGGTCACGTCTATCCTGAGTCACGTCCTTCCTATGACACCTCTGTCCCAAGACCCAGGGTAGCGTGTGGCATAGTTGAGTCAGGCCAACTTGGGCGAGTGCATCCGGGGCACTGTTTCCTGGTTTGTAAAATATCTTCTAGAAGGAATGTGAGCCTTACCTGCAGGCAGTGCAGACTGAGCTGGGGATGCCCCAAGTTGTCTGGGGCTGAACACAAGGTGACAGCCACTGTGGAGCCACCCCCTGCCTGGCTGGGGCTGCCCCACCTGGACTGTCTCCTGGGAGTCGGGGAGGAGGCAGGGGGAGGGGCCCTTCCTGAGCAGATCACCCCTGAGGCCCGCCCACCAGCTCACAACCCAGGATCCTGGCCTGTCCCTCCCCCGATGGCCCTCTTGGCTGAACTCCCTGGACAGTGTGTTCCCAGGTCCTAGACAGACCAGGAGGCCCCCGCAACACACACCTGCTTCCCTGATGGCCAGGGTGAGCTGTTCCACTGTGGCTGGGCTAGACTCCGGTGGGGCGCCAGTTCCCACTCCCCAGAGGACTGACCTGGAGGGCTCTGTGGCCTGCATCTGGAGAAGGGCGGCTGGCCCCAGTGTGCCCCCTGACCTGTCCTCCTCGAGGAAGTGTTCATAGGCCTCAGGGATGGAGATTGGCATGGGGTCTCCAGGTGGAGGGGCCGGCACAGACCCAGCCTTTAGGAGTGGGGCCTGGGAGCGGCCCTCCTGGTGCCTCGACCTCTGGATTTGGCTCTCTTGGAAGAAGAACTCACACACATCCGGCCACTGGACTTCGGCTGGAGCCTGGGCAGCCTCTGCTGCCCCCTCAGCCTCTTCGTCCTCCTCCTCAATGGTGTCACAAAAGAAGAAGTCATAGGCTTCCGGGAGGGTCACTGCAAAGCAGCTCCTGCGCCCTGGCCCCATGGAGGCAGAGGGGGCAGGGGGAGGCAGGTGCTTCAGAATCCGAGGCTGGGGGCTCCGGGGCCCAACTGCCACAGAGTCCCAGGCTCCAGAACCTCTGTGGCCCCCAGATGCCATCCTGGGGGCTGTGGCCGGAGAGAGTGGGCCTGAGACCTCTCCTGACCCTGGCTCTTCGGAGCTGGGCATGGCCATAGAGAATCGCACTTTCTTCTTCTTGGGTGCTTGGATGGGGCCTAGAGGGGGCTCCCCAGTGTGGTGTCCAGGGGCATCTGTTGAGGGCTCCCCTCTGGGGTTCTGTTGGTGCCCCTCTAGAGACCGAACAGGGCTCAAACCCAGCTTGGCCACAGGAACAACCTCTGCTTCCACCATGTCAGGCCCAGCCTGGGGTGTGGGAGCAGGTGGTGTAGACACACCCACATCAGACCCAGCCTCGAGCACAAGGTGAGGCAGGGCTGTGCATGGTACAGCCTTTGAGGCAGGCATAGATGAATCCACCTCTGGCTGGACCACTGGGCCTGGCATAAGCTGGTCCACATCTAGTCTAGGCTTGAAGGTGGGTGTGGACTGAGGCTCATTGGGTTGAGTGTTGAAGGCGGGTGTAGACTGAGGTTCATCAGGTTGAGGCTTGAAGGCAGGTGTAGACTGAGGCTCATTGGGTTGAGGACTGAAGGCGGGTGTGGACTGAGGCTCATTGGGTTGAACGTTGAAGGCGGGTGTAGACTGAGGTTCATCAGGTTGAGGCTTGAAGGCAGGTGTAGACTGAGGCTCATCGGGTTGAGGACTGAAGGCGAGTGTGGACTGAGGCTCATTGGGTTGAGCGTTGAAGGCGGATGTAGACTGAGGTTCATCAGGTTGAGGCTTGAAGGCAGGTGTAGACTGAGGCTCATCGGGTTGAGGACTGAAGGTGGGTGTGGACTGAGGCTCATTGGGTTGAGCGTTGAAGGCGGATGTAGACTGAGATTCATCGGGTTGAGGCTTGAAGGCGGGTGTAGACTGAGGTTCATCAGGTTGAGGCTTGAAGGCAGGTGTAGACTGAGGCTTATCGGGTTGAGGTTCAGAGGCAGGTGTGGATAGAGCCACATCTGACTTAATCGTGACGTCTAGAGGAGCCCCTGGGTCAGACGTGGACGCAGCGCACGGGTCAGCTCTGGGGCTCATTCCAAGTCGATCTGTTCCCTGCTCAGTAGTAGAGACAGATGTAGACAGATCCACACCTGGCCCTTGTCCGGCCACCTGCTCGGGGGCTCCTGCAGACTCTGGCCCAGTTCCTGCTGTCTGCTTTGCTGCTCCTGCTGGGAGACCCTTCCCCCTGGACCCAGCAGGGCCGAAGCTGTCCTCAGGTTTGGCCTCTGTGAGCAGTGGGGAGTCCAGCTGGGTGGGAGCAGGGCCTGGGCCGCCCGAACGCCCACCTGCTTTGGTGCCTGCAGTGCGCCTCTTCTTTCGGCCAGGGCTTCTTGGCGGGGCTCCAGGGCTGCCAGGGGACCTCTGGGGGGCAGCACTGTGGACAGGGGACTCAGGACTCCCAGCGGGCTCACCAGTGGGAGTAGGGGCAGGGCCCCGGGGGGCTGGCCCCCGCAGAAGCCTCTGCATCTCGTCTCTGGAAGACACTGGCCCCGGGAGGGATGAGCCCTGGACGAGAGGGGTGGCACCAGGGCTGAGGGACAGCCGAGCTTCTGACTGTGCGGACGTGCTGGGCGTCTGCTGACCCGCCTCTGGGGCCAGCATGGGTTCATGCCAAGACCTGCTGACCAGCTGCCGGGTGGCGGCCTTGTCCTCCTCCTCAAAGCTGGGCCAGCTACTTCCTCCAGGAGTCAGTTGCCCCTCGAGAAAGGGTGAGGGTCCTGGGGGGCTGCTGCCCCTGCTGTCCCTTTGGTCAGTGTCGCTAGACAAGGGTTCATCCCCAGAGGCCAGGCCGGCCTGCAGGAGGCCACACTCTTCGGCAGCGGCTGAGAACTCAGCCCAGTCCTGGTCGCTCAGCTGGACGCTGTACTGGAAGTTCTCCATTCTGGGTCAGCAGAGGCACGTGAGCCACAGACCAGGTTCTTCACAGACCCAGGCCTGGGGCCCCGGCCCGCACTCACTGCCACCACCCCACCTGCCCCCTTGGGTTTCCCTGGCCCAGAGGCCAGCCCTCCATTTCTGTCCTGAAAGAGAGCAGAACAGAGTCCAGAGAGAAGCTGTGCTGCTTCCTGGAGTTGGAGCATCCAAAACTCCTGCCTTCCCTGCTTCCCAATTGAGCGCAAATGGTAACATTAAAAGGACATGTTGCTACAATCCTGCATTCGAGCCAGTGAAGTTCACTAAAACACAGGGCTCCTCACCCCCAGGAGAAGTTTCCCTCCTCAAGGTGTGTTTTTTCTGTTCAGCTGAGGCAGCCTCCAGCTTTCCTGCAGAGCTGCTAGTACAAAGGCCAACTCGACACAGCAAAGCCCATTTCAAGGACCACCCACTAGGGTTCAGTTCACCTGAGTGATAGTTCTGGAGTGTCCCAATGTGCCCCAGGTGGCAGCTGGCCACGGGGGGAAGGGCCGTGGTGTCCAGCAGGTGACCAGTCTTTAGGGATGACCTTCCACCAGCCTTGGCTGGGACAGGCTGCCGGGCTTCTTCTGAGCCTACCAAGGTCACACCAATGCTGCCAGACCCCACTCAGGGTTCATCAGGGAGAGCCTGGCTCTGCCCCTGCCTGGGCAGGAGGTCCCAGAACAGAATGAGCCTCCTGGTTCCCACCAGCCCCCTAGGGCCACCGTCAGAGTCTGTGCCCCTGACCCAGACCTGCCCAGCTGACAAAGCCCTCCTCCCTGCGTCTCACTGAACCAAGGCAACCCTTCTTGGTTGGGAGCCCCTAACCTCTCAGCCCCCGATGGGGGGTTGCCCTTTGGCCCTTGGTCAGGTACCGCTGGACCCAGGGAGTGGGAGGCTATTGGCCAGAACAGTCCTGCGATGGAGGTGCCTTGAGACCAGGCACCATGGCTTCCTGACCCGTTGCCCCTTGTCCTCCTCTCTGGTCCTAGGGAAGGCCCCTGTAGGGGCTGTCCCCTTTGGTACCCCTTAGGGTGGAAATGAGGGGCTGACAGTACTGTACCTGGGACCCCACAGCCAGCCGGGGCAGCGGAGCTGGGCGTCCGAGCTGCCTGTCCCAGAGCGGCATGGTGCAGGGCTCACCACACAGGCCCCACCCCCATTGCCAAAAATACCACAGCTTCATGGTCACATGTCTCCTGCCAGGCAGCGTAGTCCAGGCCACAAATAGATGGCATTTGAGGGGCTTCCAGCTACGTGAGGGATGCCTTCCTGGTCAGGTCAAATGCTGGTCAGAGAATGCTGACCAACAGTCTTGCCCGCAGGGGCCTCCCTTTCCCAAACTGAAGGCCACTCTGCAGTTCATCTTGGCTGAAGGCTGCTTTCTCCTCCTAAAGTGGCCCCACCCACTGTGAAAATTCAGACCCCTGCTCCTCCTGCTTCTTCACCTGCTGGCAGCCCCCCAAGACCAATCCAAATGCTTCTGGGTCTTAGGGCTTTACCCTGATGCCTTTGGGGAACAGAGGGAGTGAGAAAGTGATGAACCCCGAAATGAGGGTCCTGGAATGTTCCTAGAGGTCATTTGGACATGGCCACCGCTGACCTGGGTCAGGGCTTGCCCTCTGGTGTGGCCCGTCCCCTGGCAATGTCGTGAACCTGCCCGGTTGGGCTTTCAGTAGAACACCCACATGGGAGTGGTTGCAAGCGGTCGGGGAGAGCCAGTCACTCCTGCCAGCATCTCTCCTGACCTAGGCTCCTGCAGGCAAAGCCCAAGATGGGGGTGGCAAGCAGGCTGTCCCTCCAGGAACGGGGGTCTGGTGCTGCCACCCGCAGGTCACCAGGAGGAGTGGGCAGGAGACATGGCTTCTGGGAACAACAGCCCCTTGCAGGCACCACCCTGCCCAGCCCTCTGAGTCCGTCCTGAGAGAGGTGCCAGGAGGACCCTCTTTCACTGTTGAGTTTGGTAAGATATAGAGAGGGTGAGTGTCCGTAACCACACTTATTTACTAACTGTGGTTAGTAAGTGGCGAACCTGGGCCCTAAAGGCCCTGCTCAGAGCCATCCTGCCTCAAGGCTAGTGTAGCCTATCCCCAGGCAGGTACAGTGACACACACCCCTCCTGCTGGGGGACAGAGGAGGGAGTGGGGGGGTCGGACAGTAACCATCTAGACAGGTAAATGGGATCATTTCTGACAGCAACACATCATAAGAAGGACCTAGAGTGGAGAGGAGGGGGCCCTCTGAGGAGCGTCTGCGGGTGGAGGGGGAGAGGGGGGAGAGGGGGTGTGGGGACCATGAGGACTGAAGCTTTCAGTGAAGGAGACCAAGACACCCAGGAAGAACAAAGTCAGGTGGCATCCGCAGATGCCCTGGCCGCCCCGGGTGGGTGAGCCTGGCCCGGGGTGTTTCCTCATCACTGAATGTGGAGAAAACCCAGGTTACCCTCCTGTGTCTCTCCTGTGAGACTGCTCACACAGAACACTGCTCTGCGCGGTGTCCCAAGGATGAAAGAACAGATAAAAAACCAAGGAGGGTCTTGGAATGCAGGAACGGACAGGCCTTTATCATCTTTCCCTCCCCCATGTAGTAACTATTAACGAATTTCAGGTCCTCCTGAGGCCCTAACGACTCCATTTGCCTCATCCAATCAGCAAATGACCCACAAGACCCCTATCCTGCTCCTTGAACCTTGGCTATAAAAATGGACTAAGGACCCCTGTTCAACATCATCTCTCCCTTGAGCCAGGCCGCTGTTCTAACAGCATCTCCCACTCTAATAAACTTTATTCTCCTCTCATTCTGCCTCATGTCTGGAAATTCTCCCGTGCACAGACCACGACACTCTGGTCACCAAAAGTGGTGGGGGAGGTTCCTACGCCAGGCAATTTGGCGACACCAGCTGGATGTCCCACAGGTTAATTCAATTCTGATAGTATCTGGAGACTCTTGGGTAGGGGGCTCAGTCCCACAGACTGCTCTCAACTTCAGGTGCCAATGGCAAAGAGTGGTCCCCAAGTCACCCGCCACTTCTGTCTAACTTGGCTACAACTCAGAGGTTCCCATGACCACCTGCCCCTTGCATTCAATTAATTTGCTAGAGGAGCTCACAGAACTCAGGGAAACCTTCACTAACACTCACTAGTTCATTATAAAAATTTGATGTTTTGTTGAAGGATAATCCCATGGACAGAGGAGTCTGGTGGGCTACAGTCCATGGGGTCACAAGGAGTCGGACATGACCGAGAACACACACATCTACAAGATGAAGGACATGGGTGAGGTCCAGATGGGGGATGGGCAGGGCTGGGGGGCTGGGGGCAGGGACGCCTCCATGCGTCAGTGTGGGATTTTGCGGAGGCTTCCTCATAAAGGCATAATCATTTATTAGTCCCATTTTCAGCTCCTCTACCTTCTCAAGAGAATGGGGGTGGGGCTGAAAATTCGAAGCTTCTAATCTGGCTTGGTCTTTCTGGTGACCAGCCCCTACAGGAGCCTCATTAAAACAAAAGATGGCCCTGTGCTCTCAGAAGAAATTCCCAGGTTTTCAGGAGTTCTGCGCCGGAGCGGGGCAGACAGCGGGACCCCTGCTGTCCGTGTTCCTGCCATCACACCATCCTCTCCCTGCTCCTCAGCAGGCTCTGCACTCAGCAGCTGAGGCCCTGTTGGTCACTTCGCTGTGGGGGGAGGTCCCACTGCATCACTTCCTGTGGACAGACATGTGGGTCGTTTGCAGCAGCTATTACAAAGAGTGATGCTATGAACATTCTGGAACCTTTCTCTGGGCAGTCTTGGAGTCATGGGGTCAGAGGTGTTTGTCCAGCTCTAGAGGGCACTGCCCAACAGTTTCAAGGGGTGGTTGTGCCTTTGCTCCATCATGTCTGTGCCCACATCGTCTGGTGAAGCACTTTCCTTAATAATAAAGTTATTGGCCTTTGGCATCATCTTTAATGAGGACGTGTGTCTCTTCAATGCTTCTGTCTTTTCCTATTGATCAGCAAATTTGGAAGACTCAACAGTGGGCACAGGACTGGAAAAGGTCAGTTTTCATTCCAATCCCAAAGAAAGGCAATAACACAGAATGTTCAAACTACCACACAAATTGCACTCATTTCACATGCTAGCAAAGTAATGTTCAAAATTCTCCAAACTAGGCTTCAACAGTAGGTGAACTGAGAACTCTCAGACGTTCAGGCTGGATCTAGAAAAGGCAGATGAACCAGAGATCAAATTGCCAACACCCATTGGATCAAAGAAAAAGCAAGAAAATTCCAGAAAAACATCTATTGTTTCACTGACTACATTAAAGCCTTTGACTGTGTGGATCACAACAAACTGGAAAATTCTTAAAGAGGTGGGAATACCAGACCACCTGACCTGTCTCCTGCAAAACTTGTGTGCAGGTAAAGAAGTGACGATTAGAACTGGACATGGAACAATGAACTGGTTCCAAAATGGGAAAGTAGCACGTCAAAGGTATATATTGTTACCCTGCTTATTTAACTTAAATTAAGAGTACATCATGCAAAATGCCGGGCTGGATGAAGCACAAGCTGGAATCAAGAATGCTGGGAGAAATATCAATAACTTCGGATATGCAGATGACTCCACCCTTATGGCAGAAAGCAAAGAGGAACTAAAGAGCTTCTTGATGAAGGTGAAAGAGGAGAGTGAAAAAACTGGCTTAAAACTCAACATTCAAAAAACAAAGATCATGATATCCATTTCCATCACTTAATGGCAAATAGATGGGGAGACAATGGAAACAGTGAGAGACTTTATTTTCTTGGGCTCCAAAATCACTGCAGGTGGTGACTGCAGCCATGAAATTAAAAGATGATTGCTCCTTGGAAGAAAAGCTATGACCAACCTAGACAGCATATGAATAAGCAGAGGCATCACTTTTCGGACAAAGAGCCGTCTAGTCAAAGCTATGGTTTTCTAGTAGTCATGTATGGATGTGAGTTGGACCATAAAGAAGCTGAGCACCAAAGAATTGATGCTTTTGAACTGTGGTGTTGGAGAAGACTCTTGAGAGTCCCTTGGACTGCAAGGAGATCCAACCAGTCCATTCTGAAGGAGATCAGTCCTGAATATTCATTGGAAGGACTGATGCTGAAGCTGAAGCTGAAGCTCCAATACTTTGGCCACCTGATGAGAAGGGCCGACTTACTGGAAAAGACCCTTATACAGGGAAAGATTGAAGGCAGGAGAAGGGGATGACAGAGAATGAGATGGTTGGATGGCATCACCAACTGGATGGACATGAGTTTGAGCAAGCTCCAGGAGATGGTGAAGGACAGGGAGGTCTGGCATGCTGTAGTCCATGGAATCGCAAACAGTCAGATACGACTGAGCAACTGAACAACAGTTTTAAATTTTAAAATAGTCCAAGTTATCAACAATTTCCTTTATTCTTATCACTGTTTATGTCTTTTTACAGAACTCTTTCCCTGCCCCTCCAAATCATGAAGATTTCACAATGTCTTTGCACGTTTTTAAAGCTCCGTCATTTCACCTCTCTCACTGGGAATACAGCCCACGTAGTCTCATATCAGTGGGCGGTGGGAACTGATTTCAGTGGGCGGTGGGTGATGGAGGTTCTTTCACAGTTTTGTTTCCAGATGGGCACCAGTTGTCCCAGCACCACGTCAGGACGCCATGGCCCAGGTGTATGTGTGTGTGTGTTTGTGTGTGTGTGCACGTGCATGTCTACAGAAGCACAGCAGTAGAGTCCCCCCATGGGATTCACACAATAAGGAGGTTTGGAGAGTTTGGGGCAGGAGTTTTTCAACAGCTGCCATGACTGCCCTGGGAGAAAGTAAGGTTCTGCGGGGAGGCAGAGGTGCCTGGTTCCTGGGGCTGGAATTACCAGAAGTGTTCCTTTCCATTCCCCCTCCTCAATCATGGGCCTCCTTATGGGAAGGGCTCTGGAGAACTTGGGCATGTGCGCACTTCTGAAGCAGGGGGCCTTAGGTCTCCCGGGATACCAGTAAGGAGTATGGAGAATGGGTCCCTCTGATACTCGGCCAGCGGTACCGCCAGGCGCCACCAGAGGGCGCGCGGGCTCCACGGGAAGTCAACCTAGTGCGCGGCTCCGGGCCCTGGTGGGGTGGCGGGTAAGGGAACATTTAGGGGGCGCTAGCTGGGGCGATTGGAGAAGGAAATGGCAACCTACTCCAGTGTTCTTGCCTGGAGAATCCCAGGGACGGGGGAGCCTGGTGGGCTGCCGTCTATGGGGTCGCACAGAGTCGGACACGACTGAAGCGACTTAGCAGCAGCAGCAGCAGCTGGGGCGACCCACTCCAGTACTCTTGCCTGGAAAATCCCATGGACAGAGGAGCCTGGTAGGCTGCAGTCCATGGGGTTGCTAAGAGTCGGACACGACTGAGCAACTTCACTTTGACTTTTCACTTTCCTGCATTGGAGAAGGAAATGGCAGCCCACTCTAGTGTTCTTGCCTGGAGAATCCCAGAGATGGGGGAGCCTGATGGGCTGCCCTCTATGGGGTCGCACAGAGTCAGACACGACTGAAGCGACTTAGCAGCAGCAGCAGCAGACCTAATGGAAGCAGAAGATATTAAGAAGAGGTGGCAAGAATACACAGAACTATCCAAAAAAGATGTTAATGATGCAAATAACCTCGATGGTGTGATTCTCACCTAGAACCGGACATCCTGGAGTAGGAAGTCAAGTGGACCTTAGGAAGCATTGCTACGAAGAAAGCATTGCTACAAAGAAAGCGAGTGGAGGTGATGGAATTCCAGCTGAGCTATTTCAAATTCAAAACATGATGCTGTTAAAGTGCTGTGCTCAATATGCCAGCAAATTTGGAAAACTCAGCAATGGCCACAGGACTGGAAGAGGTCAGTTTTCATTCCGATCCCAAAGAAAGGCAATAATAAAGACTGTTCAAACTACCACACAATTGCACTCATTTCACATACTAGTAAAGTAAGGCTCAAAATTCTCCAAGCTAGGCTTCAACAGTACATGAATTGAGAACTCCAAGATGTTCAAGCTGGATCTAGAAAAAGTAGAGAAACCAGAGATCAAGCTGCCAACATCCATTGGATTAAAGGAAAAGCAAGAGAGTTCCAGAGAAACATCTACTTCTGCTTCATTGACTACAGTAAAGCCTTTGACTGTGTGGATCACGACAAACTGGAAAATTCTTAAAGAGATGGGAATACCAGACCACCTGACCTGCCTCCTGAGAAACCTGTATGCAGGTAAAGAAGCAACAGTTAGAACCAGACATGGAACAACAGACTGGTTCCAAATTGGGAAAGTAGTATGTCAAAGGTGTATATTGTTACCCTGCTTATTTAACTTAAATGCAGAGTATTTCATGTGAAATGCCAGGCTGGATGAAGCACAAGCTGGAATCAAAATTGCTGATAGAAATATCAGTAATCTCAGATATGCAGATGACACCACCCTTATGGCAGAAAGCAAAGAAGAACCAAAGAAACTCTTGAAGAAGGTGAAAGAAGAAAGTGAAAAAACTGGCTTAAAACTCAACATTCAAAAAACAAAGATCATGATATCCATTTCCATCACTTAATGGCAAATAGATGGGGAGACAATGGAAACAGTGAGAGACTTTATTTTCTTGGGCTCCAAAATCACTGCAGATGGTGACTGCAGCCATGAAATTAAAAGATGCTTGCTCCTTGGAAGAAGAGCTATGACCTAGACAGCATATGGAAAAATAGAGACATCACTTTGCGGACAAAGATCCATCTAGTCAAAGCTATGGTTTTCCGGTAGTCATGTATGGATATGAGAGTTGGACCATAATGAAGCTGAGCGCCAAAGAATTGATGCTTTTGAACTGTGGTGTTGGAGAAGACTCTTGAGAGTCCCTTGAACTGCAAGGAGATCCAACCAGTCCATCCGAAAGGAAATCAGTCCTGAATATTCATTGGAAATACTGATGCTGAAGCTGAAGCTCCAATACTTTGGCCACCTGATGGGAAGGGCTGACTCATTGGAAAAGACCCTGATGCTGGGAAAGATTGAAGGTGGGAGGAGAAGGGGACGACAGAGGATGAGACATTTGGATAGCATCACTAACTTAATGAACATGAGTTTGAGTAAGCTCCAGTAGTTGGTGATGGACAGGGAAGCTTGGAGTGCTGCAGTCCATGGGGCTGCAAAGAGTCAGACACAACTGAGCGACTGAACTGAACTGAAAGTCAAAGAAACAGATCCAATATGGAGTCTAAATTTGCTCTTCCCTGTAGCAGTTGCAACTCGTGGGCTTGGTTACCTGGAGGCAGGTGGAATCTTCCTGGACCAGGGATTGAACCCATGTCCCCCGCATTGACAGACTGTTAACCACTGGACCACCAGAGAAGTCCCTGGTCTTTTTATAATTAATAAGTAGTGTTCCATTGTTGGACATGCCAAGATTTGTTTATCCTTTCATATGTTGATGGACATCTGGTGCTATTATATATAAAGCTGCTAGAATGTTTGTGTTTAAGTCTTTGTGTGAACTTACAAAAAGAATATATAAAGAACTCCTGGGCTTCCATGGTGGCTCAGCAGTAAAGAATCTGCCTGCGATGTAGGAGTCCCAGGTTTGATTCCTGGGTTGGGAAGATCCCCTGGAGAAGAATACCCACTCCGGTATTCTTGCCTGGGAAATCCCAGGGACAGGTGGGTAGCAAAGAGTTGGAAATGATTTAGCGACTAAACAACAACAAAGAACCCTTAAGACTCACCAGTAAGAAAACAAAGAGTACCTGGTGGTCCAGTGGTGAAGAATGCAGGGGACACAAGTTTGACCCCTGGTCTAGGAAGACTCCATGTGCCACAGGGCAACAAATCCCATACACCACGACTACTGGAGCCCACGCTTTAGAGCCTGTGCTCCACAATAAGGGAAGTCACTGCAGTGAGAAGCCCATGCACCACAGTGAAGAGTAGCCCCTGCTCTCTGCAACTGGAGAAAGCCCACATGCAGCAATGAAGACCCATCACAGCCACACCTTCTTAAAAAAGAAAGAAAACAAATTACCCAGTGAAGAAAATGGATGAAAGATTTGACCAGTTATTTTATGGAAGACGATATGTGGATGCATTTAAACATAAAAAGATGCTCGACATCATTAGTCATTGAGGAAATGCAAATCAAAACCAAAATGAGACACTACTAACCACCTACTGGAACAGTAAAGTTTAAAGGTCTGACCAAACATAGAGCTGGCGAGGATGTGGGGCACAACTGGAGCTCTTATGCACCCCACATGGAGATGAAAAATGATAACCACACTGCAAAGCTACTGCTTCAGTGACTATGGTAAAGCCTTTGACTGTGTGGATCACAACAAACTGTGGGAAATTCTTAAAGAGATGGGATTATCAGACCATCTTACCTGTCTGCTGAGAAACTTGCATGGGAGTCAAGCAACAGTTAGAACCAGACATGGAACAATTGACTGGTTCAAAATTGGGAAAGGAATACATCAAGGCTGTATATTGTCATCCTGCTTATTTAACTTAGATGCAAAGTACATTATGTGAAATACCAGGCTGGATGAATCACAAGATGGAATCAAGATTGCCTGGAGAAATAGTAACAACCTCAGATATACAGATGATACCACTCTAATGGCAGAAAGTGAAGAGAAACGAAAGCTTTTTGATGAGGATGAAAGAGGAGAGTGAAAAAGCTGGCTTAAAACTCAACATTAAAAACACTAAGATCATGGCATCTGGTCCCATCACTTCATGAGAAATAGAAGGAGAAGAAGTGGAAACAGTGGAAGACTTTATTGGGCTCCAAAATCACTGTGGATGTTGACTGCAGCCATGAAATTTAAAGACGCTTGCTCCTTGGAAGAAAAGCTATGACAAACCTAGATAGCATATTAAAAAGCAGAGACATCATTTTGCCAACAAAAGTCCATATCGTCAATAGTATGTTTTTTTTTTCCAGAGGTCATGTATGGATGCAAGAGTTGGACCATAAAGAAGGCTGAGTGCTGAAGAATTGATGCTTTCGAATTGTGGTGATGGAGAAAACTCTTGAAAATCCCTTGGACAGCAAGGAGATCAAACCAGTCAATCCTAAAGGAAATCAATCCTGAATATTCATTGGAAGGACTGATGCTGAAGCTGAAGCTCCAATACTTTGGCCACCTGATGCAAAGGGCCAATGCATTAGAAAAGACCCTGATGCTGGGAAAGATTGAAGGCAGGAGAAGGGGACGACAGAGGATGAGATGGATGGCATCCTGGACTCAATGGACATGAATCTGAGCAAGCTCAGGGAGATGGTGAAGGAAGCCTGGACTGCTGCAGTCCATCGAGTTGGAAAGAGTCCGGCACGACTAAGTGACTGAACCACAACAAATTCAGATATCCTGCACAATTTGTTGAAAGACTATTCTTTCCTCTACTGGGTTGTTTTGACATCCTTGTTGAAAAGCAAGTGACTAAAAGTGAAGGCTTGTTTCTGAACTCTCAATTCTTTTTGTTTTTCTGGCTACTTTATTTTTTTTTAATTGAAGGATATTTGCTTTACAAAATTTTGTGGTTTTCTGTCATACGTCAAGAATCAACCATAGGTACACCCATGTCCCCTCCCTCCCAAACCTCCTTCCGTCCCCTCCCCATTCCACCCTTCTTAGATCGTCACAGAGTGAACTCTCAATTTTATTCCATCAAATCAATATGTTCAACCTCGTGCTAATACCGAATTGTCTTGGTTATTGTAGCTGTGTAGTAACCTTCGGAATAAGCAAGTTTGAGTCCTACAACTTTGTTCTTTTTCAAGATTGTTTTGGATATTCTGGGTCCCTTGGATTTCCATATAAATTTTAGGAGCACCTTGTCAATTTCTATGTTAACTGAAACTTTGAAGAGATTGTATTGAATCTAGCTCAATTTGGGAAATACTGTCATCTTAACAATGTTAAATATTCCAATCCATGAATGTGGAATGTCTTTTTGTTTATTTAGGTTTTTTAAAATTTTTTCTAAATGAGTTTAGAATTTCTAAATAATTAATTTCTGTCAACAATGTTGTATAGTTTTCAAAATATGTTTTATTCTTTTATTAAATTTATTCATAAGATTTCTATTCTTTCTGATGGTATTATAAATTGAATAGATTTCTTATTTCATTTTCAGATTGTTAACAGTGCATGGAAATAGAATTGATTTTAAAATATTGATCTTGTACCCAGGAAACTTGCTTAACTCATTTATTAATTTTAATGGTTTTTCTTAGTGCATTCCATGGAATTTTCTACCTATAAGATCATATCATTTGAAAATAAAGAGTTCTACTTCTGTTCTTCAATATAGATGCATTTTATTTCATTTTCTTGCCTAACTGGCCTGGCTAGAACTTCCCACACCTTTTGGAATTTTTTGTCTGTTTCATTTTTGTTTTGGCAGTTCTCTAACTTTACAGGACAAGCAGCAGTTAGTGCTTATCCACATTAACTGTCTGTAGATTTTTTAAAGTGGTGGCATGTACATAGGTAACCAACATATAGAGCTTGTTTGGTGAATCTTCATCTTCACTACACTTACATCTTGGAATAGAACTGGTGAGAGCAGAAATCAGTTTTATTGCTGGGTTTCAGCTATTTGATTATGATGTTTTTAAATGTAGTTTTCTTCAAACTTCTTGTGCTTGGATCTGTGGGCTTATCGTTCATGTCAAGATTGTAAAGCTTCGAGTCATTATTTCTTCAAATGTTTCTCACCTTCCCCTACCCCAGAAGCCAATGACACGTATGTCAAGCCCTTGATGTTGACCACAGCTCACTAATGCTCTTTTCTCCACTCCTAGTTTAAAACTCTGTTTTATGTTCAATAGTTTTTATTATTATATTTGCAGTTTACTAATAGTTTCCTCTTCTGCATTTAATCTCTAATTTGCATTACTCCCACCCAGTGTGTTCCTTACGTCAGACATCATAATTTTCTTTTATCTCTTTGGCTATGCTGAGTCAGTTGCAGCATGCTGGATCTTCAGCTACAGCATGTGAACTCTTAGTTACAGCATTTGGGATCCAGTTCCCTGACCAGGGATCAAACCCAGAACCCCTGCATTGGGAGCGCGGAGTCTTAGCCACTGGACCACCGAGGAAGTCCCCCATCATAATTTTCTAAACGTTCATTTGGGGTTTTTTATATCTTCAATGTCTCCAACACATTCAGTCTTTCCTCCAGCTTCTCAAACATGTGACATGCAGCTCTAACTACTGTTTCAGTGTCCTTGTTTATCATCTGTGACATTTCTAGGGTGCTTTCAATTGATTGAACTGTCTCCTTATCATAAGTCAGATTTTCCTGATTCCCTGTGTGCCCAGTAATTTTTTATTACTGAACGCCAGGCATTAATTTCAATGTGTTGGGTTCTAGATATTAATTTTTTTTCTGCTATGAACAATCTTGAGCTGTTCTGTGTGCAGCGTTACTTGGAAACAGCTTGAGCCTTTCAGATCTTGTTTGTAAACTCCGTTGGGCAGGCCTGGAACAGTGCTTCACCTGTGCTGAGCGTTCCTCACTGCTGGACAAGACCCTGTTGGTCACTCTGCCACCCGCCCTGCAGTTGCAGGGTTTCTGTTCTGGCTGGTGAAGACTGGAACTCTGTGAACTCAGGGGTTGCTGTCTAACCCTCTGGGGGTCCTTTCCCTGGCCTGGAAGAGTTTCCTCACAAGGGTATTCTAATCAGGTCTGAGGGTCCCCTGCAGCTCTCTGGAGTTCTGTCCTGTTATCTCTCTTCTTTCTGACCCCTGTGCTATGAACTCCAGCTGCATCTGTCCCTCAGGACTATCAGCTCCATCTCCTCGACTCAGGGAGTCTGCCTGGCTTCGGGCCCTGCACCAGGGCCTGAAAATTGTTTCCAAGTCGTCAGCTGGGGCTGTGTAGGGCCCACTCCACTTCTTTTCCATTTCCCAAGGACCAGTCTTTCATTTTCAGTCTATGTTTTGGGAACTTCATGGTTGTTCAGTGGTTAGGACTGAGTGCTTTCACTGCTGTGGGCCCGGGCGATGCACAGTGGGCACCGGCATCACACAAGAACCAGAGCTCCTCAAACAGGCACCTGCTCCGCAGAGAAGATCAATTTGTTTTCTTCAGATGTCAGCAATGAAACTTCTTAAAGAAGAGTTCTTCTCCAGCTCTGCAGGGGGTCACGGTGAGCGACCTGCTGCTCCCGTGTGAATCTTACCTGGACAACGCATCCTTGGTGCCCGCTATGTAAAATATGTCATTTTGATATAAGATGCTTTGTCTCAAAAATGTCTATGAGGGGAGTTCCCTGGTTGCCTAGTGGTTAGTATGCTGGGTTTTTCACTGCCGTGGCCCAGGTTCAAGTCCTAATCAGGGAATTAATATTCCATGAGCTGTGCAGTGTGGCCAAAAAAAAGGGTAAGACTATCTTTGATGTCATTGGAAAAGACCCAATGCTGGGAAAGATTGAGGGCAAGAGAAAGGGGCAACAGAGGATGAGATGGTTGGATGGCATCATCGACTCAACGGGCATGAGTTTGGAGCAAACTCTGGGAAATGGTAAAGGACGGGGAAGCCTGGCGTGCTATAGGCCATGGGGTTGCAAACACTCAGACACGACTGAGCAACCGAACAACAACAAGGGTGAAACAGTCCTCAGAACTCGCTGAGAATCTGCTTCTCAGGTTATAATCCTCAGTTTGGCTCAAATAAAATTCCCTTTTTTTTTTTTTGTTTTTGATAGTTAAATGAAATTTCATTGGCACATTACAGGCTTTATTTCATTCACTCCACACAATACTCCCCAGCTCCAGGCTGGGGCGGCTCCAACTTTCCCTAGGACCCTGGGGTTCAGGCTGGAACTCCTCCCGACCCAGGAAGACATCGATCGCTGGGTTTGCACAGGAGTCAAATCTGTGTGGCAGGGAAGGACCTGGGCACAAGACGCACCAACCCAAATACCCAGAACTCCTGTTCCTGTCCTGGGAGGGGCAGTCAGCAGCCACCTCCAGCCTCCTGTCTGTGTAGTAACATCAAGCCCAGGGGTCCTGGTCAGCAGGGCTGCCCTAAGAGCACAAATCAATAATAGGAACCCAGAGGCAAATGCCAGCATGGGTGTGCGTTCCATGAGGACCTCTTTCCAGGGAAAGCCTGCCTTCCGGTCGTGTCCTGAGCATGAGCTCTCCCTTCTCGTCCCTTTTGAAAAGGAAAGGCACTAACCATGACCGAATTTCCTTCCAGAGGCCCCACTTCCTAAAGCCACCACCTTGGGGGGTAGTATTCAACATATGAATTAGCAGGGCAAGGGACAGTTTGCAGACAAATATTCAGTCCATAGGACCTGGGCTCTGCTCTGGAAAAGTCTAACCAAAAAGTTTGGGCTCCAAGTGGGCAGACTGGTCAGCTCAGTCCTGGGATGTTACCCTCACCTCTTAATTCAACAAAAGAAACTTCAGGGGACACAGAGAGAAGAAAATCCCATGTATACACAGCCAGATGATGCCCTGTCCCACCTGGGGTTTGGTCCAGAACCAGCCTCCTGATCCAGGTAGAGGAAGAAGCTCGGCCAGGTCTTCCCTAATACTTTACTGATCCTGGGCTGGCAGGGAAAGTCCAAGCCTAGGGCCCCAGAGGCCTGCGCTTTGAAAGGCCATGTGAAGGGAGGGTCAGGAGCTGAAGGGCCCTGGCTGGAGCCCAGCCCCTGGATATCGTGTATGGCCCAGGTCATGGTCAGCTCATATGTCAGGGGATGGAAATGGCGGCCAGGAGAGGACCATGGAGCCTCCCCACACCTGGAGCTGCTGAGCCCTATCCCACGTGCTAGACAGAGTAAGGGGTGCTGGGGGATCCTAGCGAAGGGAAGTCCTCCTCTTCACCAGCCTCTGGCCCACTTGTGGGTAAAGACGGGAAGGCAGGAATTGGCCCCCACGTCCCCACACAGACATGCAGACTTTTTGTTTGAAGCAGGAGCCCAGGAGGTGAGCCCAAAGTCACCAGGTGGGTGTCAGGGTCAGGCAGGACACCAAGAAGAGACCTCTGAAGCAGCATCAGCCAGTTGCCTCTTGGTCACCATGGACACCAGGCTGCAAAGAAGGTTGATGTGCCCACTGGGGACAGGTCAGTGTGGCCCTGGGGGCAGGTTGCAGGGTTTGTGCTGGGAATGGCAGGGCTGATGGGAACAGGCCTCTCTGGGCAGGGCAGTCAGCTCTGTGGTTCCCAGCACGGAGCATTGCCCATGCCTGTTTTTGTTTGAAATCTGGGGCCCCAGAACCCCCAACACCATGTTCTGATACAGTGTGCCCCCTCAGTTACTGAAACAGAAATGGCCCTAAGCCCTGCCCACAAGCCACAGGGATGGGGCCTGGGCTGTGGCTGGTCAGCCCAGGATGGGAATGGAAGGGGACAGGGGGCTGGCCTGTCCCTGCACCCGCAGCTGGCACTCACAGGGGAACTGCTTCCCAATGGACATGAGTCCAGTCTGCTCTGCTCATCACCACCACTGCAAGGGCTGTTTCTGGGCCTTGCTCCACCCATCCTCTTCCACAACCCCATCATCAAGTGGGCACGTGATGCTGGAGGCCCTGGGTGACCATGGGCACATTAGTTGTATATTGCTATTGTTACTTACAATAACTTTAATTTTACATAAAACATTGTTAATTATAGCTGTACAACAAATTAACCTACAATTTATCCGTTTAAAACAACAAACACATTATCTCACACAATTTCTGAGGGATAGGAGTCCTGGAACTGCTCAGCTGGGTGGTCCCGGCTCTCAGTCTCTTCGGATTGCTACTGAGATGTCGGCAGCAGCTGGGGTCCCAGCTGAAGGCTGGAGACCAGCTTATAAACCCCACACTCTGTTGGCCGCTCCATAGCAAAGGACAGCTGGCCTCCTCCAAGTGGAGGATGTTAGAGACAGAGAGAGACAGGCCAGGATGCCCCTGCGACCTCATCTTCTACAGGACCTTACTGCTGATGCAGGTCAACCTCAGTACATTCAGAGGTAGAGTACCAGGTCGGGGCTCTTGGGGGGGCTGCCTCCTGGGAGGCTGTCAACCCCAGGGCCTGTTTCCTTGCCCAGTGGTGCCTCCCAGGATAGGTATGGCCCCTAGAGCTTCAAGGGGCAGAGAGCAGCCAGACACGGCTCCAGAACCCTCTGGGCTCAGCTTCTTTCTTGGGGGAAAGGGGAGCAGGTCCTGGAGCCTAGAGGAGGCTGTTGGGGCCTGGAGATAATCAGGTGATCACAGGAGCTCTGGTTGGGAAGCTAAGGGCTCACCTTTCAAAAGTCAAGGCTCCCAGGAGCCCCAGGTCCTACCCCATTTCAAACTCCCAAGTACCTGGAGTTTTCTGGGCCTGGCGAGGCCGACTGCTGTCACCGTTAGGACCAACTCTTTCTCCAGATTTCAAACACCTATGATTTGCTGTCATTGTTAGTCCCCAAGCCCTGACCTCACAGGCAAGAAAGAGGGACCCAGAGTCACAGGGTTCCACAGGGCGAGACACCCACAGAGGCAGGCAGAGCACCTGACTACACACAGGAATTCAGCAAACACTCATTGACCCTTGGTCCCCACCAGGAACTGGGCGGATGGAGGCCACAGAGGAACGCAGCTCCACCTGCCAGTGCGGGGTAGGGGGAGGGGGAAGGGGCCACACCCTCCCCCAGAAGGAGGAAGTTCTGGTTCTTTCCCCACCCACTCCGCACATTTGTCCAGAGAGGGTGCTTCTTCTATTATCCACCGAGAAAGTCTGCAAGACAAAAGCCAAAACACAAATACTTGGGGGGGGGGGGATTGCGGTGCAGAGGAATTCCCCAGAGCCCCTCTGAGGCAGGGGAGGGACAGGCAATGGGTGGAAGAGTGGGGAGGGTGGGAGGAAGAAGAGTCCACCCCAGCTCTCCACAGACCAGGCAGGGGTCCAGGCTGAGTGTGGAAAGGGCCATGGCTCCACCCCCAGCAGACGCCAGGATACTGCCCTCAGCTGCCCAGGGGCAGCCTGGGGAGGGGCCCAGCCTCAGCTGTGCTTCCTCAGACTCCCCTAATCTAATCAAGGGTGACACTCCTTTCACCCAAGCTAATTAATGAGGCCTGTATGGCCTGAGCGTCTTTCTGTTCCAAGCAGGTACTGGGGATAGGAGTGAGTGACACAGACAGGGCCCTGGCTTCCAGAGCCCTTGGAGCCTGGGGTGGCTATCTCAGGTGGGAAAGTGGGGAGAGAACCTCGGGGGGCAGGGAGGGGGCTGAGTAGGGAAGGGCCAAAGGGGGCAGGGAAGGGACAGAGACACGAGGAACTTGCCTGTCTGAGGAACAGTGTGGTTCCCTCAGAGCCGGAGAGGTCCCTGGAGGGCTGACAGGGGCCTCAGCACAAACACCTCTTTGGCGACAGCGTCTTGAGGACAGATGACCAGGAACAGGAAGTAAGGAAGTAAAGGGAAGCACAGCCCAGGAACAGGGGGATCTGGTTTGACACTGTGATTGCCCCCTCCCTGAGGAGTGATGACCCGAGCTCCATGTGACCTTCCTGGGCAGCCCTCCTCCCTCTGGCCACCAGGTGGGGAGATCCCTCTTATTCTTTCAGGCCACGTGGAACCCAGCTCTGAGGAGGCCTTGTCCACCCCTCTACCCACCCAACCACCTGGCTTCATATCCCAAAGTCCCTTGCCTTCCCCTCCTGCACTGAGCCTCCACCCCAAACAGCTCCCCTTTCCCAAAAAAGCTGAACTTCTGGCTCCTGAAATGGACCCTCTGCAACTCTTCTGCTGGGAGGGCTCCCAGGCTGGTCAGCAGTAATGCCCCCACAGTCCTGCTGGTGACCCAGCTCTCTGAGCCTCCCCAGGGCCTGGACCAGTGAGTGTGTGCAGGTCCCAGGGTGTGGCTCCCGGCCCACATGGCTGCCACTGCCCCAAACCACTGGCCCAGACCCTGGACACCCAGGGAGATGGGCCAGGCAGCCAGAGAGCAGGAGGGGACTGGCTTGGTGGGACTTGGAGGGCCCTGCTTGGTGTGCACGGCTGAGTCCTGGAGGGCAGATGAACCTTGGTCAGGAACTGTTGGGGTCATTGGAGGAGGAGATAAGCCTCTAGCAGTGACTAACCCTCCTCCTCCCTGATGCTCCCTGGCCAGGCAGGTAGCTGGCAACCATCTGATGAAATTGGCTGTGGGTGGGAAACCCATCTTGCCTTGACCTCAGAGGGCTCAGGATGAGACACTGCAGTGTCAGCCACATGACTCAACCACCTCCTCACTGCCCCTGGAGCACAGCGTCCAGCAGCAGCCTGAGGAGACCTAGGACCACAGGACAGTGGCTCCCCGGCCAATGCCCCACGCTGGCTAGGATCACTGTATTGTGGGGTCAGCATAAAGCCAGTGTTCAAGACAGGAGCATAGGCCTGCCAATGAACCCCCAATTCCTTCCTACTGTCGGGGGACTCCCTCTCAGGGGAGGACTGGGCTCTGGCGGGAGGTGAGCCCCAGTACAAAGTGCCCTTTGTCAGGCCGGTTGGGGGCCCTGCCTCTAGGACTCAGATGCCCTCTTCTGCTGGCCCCCATCTGCTGGGCAGAGACTGGCTTGGGGCAGGCTTGACCCACAGGTGCCAAGAGTAGTTCTGTGCTCCCCCGGGAGAAGGCAGGCGGTGCACCAGGCCAGAACCCAAGCTTCAGCCCACCTCAGCCCCAGAGACAACAGCGTGCACACGTCTCTGCCTTCCAGGGGCCTCAGGAGGGGTTGCGGGGAGAGAACTGTGCCCCAGGAGGATGCACGACCTCTTCTCAGCACTGGGAGACGCTCTGGGAAAGTGGTAACTGTTCCAGTCCTGCCTGAGCCCCCCAGGGACATCTCACACACACCCTCCTCCCTCGAGGCGGTCGGCTTCAGCGCAGAGGGACACAGCCAAACTCAAGGCCGGGCGAACCCCTGCGCGGCGCACCGGCCGGCCCAGGTGGGAGCTGAATAAATCCCCACGGCCCGGCCCGGCCCGGCCCGCCCCGCCCGTTCATGAGAAGACATCAACCGACCCCGGCGCTGGGCCTCGGCCAAACTGGACCCTTCACGAAGACGACAAAACAAAATTCCCTACCCGATCTCTGGAAATAACCATTTTCTGGCACAGTCTCAGTCGGTTGTAGGGCCGCGGTCTCACCGCAGCCACGGCCTCCAGGGCGCGCCCTGGCCCTGAGCCCCGGCCCCGGGGGCGGCGAGGGCCAGCCCGGGCAGGAAGATGGGTGCCAAGGCCGCCCCGGGGCGCGGCAAGGGGCAAGGGCCGTCAAAGGCTGGCGGCGGCGGGCGGCCTGCGTAGATCTCGGGCTCCTGGGCTTCAGTGGCTGGGGCCAGTGGAAGCGGGCGGCGCGCGGGCCCCAGCCGGGCCAGGCAGGCTGCCAGATGGCAGAGCAGACGAGACCGCACGTCCGCAGGGACGCCCTCGCAGCCAGCCAGGAAGCGATTCACTTCGGCCAGACACTCATGGAAGCCGGCGCGATACTTGCCCAGGATAGCGGGGTCCGAGCGGAGGGCAGCTGCGGGGGTGGCAGGGACAGGCGGTCGGCGCCCGCGGCCTCAGCCCCGGCCCCTGAGCCCTCGCCGCCGCCCTCGCCTCACCTGTCACCTGCACGCGCCGCAGGCTCTGCAGGTGCCTCACGGTCAGCTCCAGGATGTCCGCCTTCTCCAGCTTCGAGCGGCGGGAGCTCTGCGGGCGGGGCCGGTGAGGGCGGCGGGCCGCCCAGGAAGGCCGGGATTCCAGACTCCCCAGTCTTGTCCCTACCCCCAACTCACCTCTTTCCTGAGGGCGTCCAGGAGGAGGCTCTGCAGCTGAGCCAGACTCTCGTTGATGCGCGCTCGGCGCCGCTTCTCCATGACCGGCTTGGAGGACTGTGGAGCCGGCAGCCACTGAGTCCTGCAGGCATCATCTCCCCTCTCCCCTTCGCGCCCCCCCCCCCCCCGCCCCGCTCCTGCCAACCCACGCCCGGCCAGGTCCCCACCTTCCGGTGCTCGGCCACGCTCCGGGGCTGGTCTGGGGTCCGGCTGGCGCCGGCCGCCGCTCCCGCCCGCGGCGAGGCCCTCGGCTTCCCCGGGATGTCCGCAGGCATGGTGCGCCCCTTCGCCACCCCCAGCCGAGGGCAGGCTGGGCGCGCGGTTTCCCAGGCACTTCTCCCGCGGGTCCCAGGCTCAGCTACCAAGCGCGTGTCTGCAGCAGCCCGGCTATTTAAGGCAGCGCGGCTGCGGGGCGTGGGAATCCCTCTCCGCGTTCTTTCCCACACTCGAGCCAGCCAATGAGCCGCCGGCGCCGGGCAGCCCGCCCCCGGCCGCTGCCCCCGCCGGCTGTCAGTCACGAGTCAGCTCCCGGCCCACAGACCCCGCTGGCAACAAAGGCTAGCCGGGGCACCCCGCCCGCGCCTGCCTCGGACCACGCCGGCCAGGCGGGAAAATCGCCGCGCCCCGGTCCCCAGTTCCGAGCGATGCGCCGGGAGGGGGCCTCTCCGGGAGGGCGGAGGCGCGAGGCTCACCTTCAGGCCGAGCGGAGACCGCGAGAAGTCTGAAAGGAAAATTCGCGAGGGGCCCTTATGCGCTCACGAAGAACCGGCGAGCCTCCGCCTTCCGCGGATCCCGCGGGGGCCTTGGACCTCCGCGCAGCCTGCGCATCTGACCCTCGCCGCCAGCAGCACCTGCACGATGCCGGGGACACAGTGAACATGGAACACCAGCCGCTGGACAGGAGAGAAGCTGACTGGCCAAGGTCGTGAGGGAAGCAGGGTGGCATCACAGGGCCAAAGAAAGTAATGCCGCAGAGCAGATAGTGACGTCATCACAGGCAGGATGTTGTCATGGTATGGAATGTAAGGATGTTACTGGTCAGGCTGGTGATGTCTCCAAGCAATCATAGGTGATATCTCAGGGTTAAGGTAGATGATGACACAAGCCAGATGTAATGATGTATGGTCACTGGTGATGTCACTCTCTTCTGGATTACCCAAAAGTGATGAGCCAAGCAGCAGCCAAGAAAGTAGAACTCACAAAAAATGAAGGATAATTGTTACATTTCTGTTTGTTATTTCAAAGAAGCACGTGGAGGAAAGAGGGCTAAGCTTATTTTCGTGTTTGATGTTGTTTTCACTTTGAATTCCCTTGTGGGGCACAATCATGTTTTGAGTTTTGGGGATGCCAGCCCATGGTGGCCTGGGCAGTCTTGTCTGCATCCCACAAACCTCTCTGGAGGCTCACTGTAGGCCTGACTGTTCTTGGGGCTGGGGAGGCCTCTCCTGAACTCTGAACTGATGTGGGAGGAAAAGGCAAATGAGCAAAATAAATAATGACATGGTTTCCAGAGACAGAAAGAAATGTGTAGGTTTTGGGGGGAGCCGAAAGCCTTCTTTCCACTGAGTGGTCTGGATGGTATTTTTGCAGTGAGCTCTGCTGGAGAAGGCAATGGCAACCCACTCCAGTACACTCGCCTGGAAAATCCCATGGATGGAGGAACCTGGTAGGCTGCAGTCCATGGGGTCATTGAGAGTTGGACAAGACTGAGCGACTTCACTTTCACTTTTCACTTTCATCCATTGGAGAAGGAAATGGCAACCCACTCCAGTGTTCTTGCCTGGAGAATCCTAGGGACGGGGGAACCTAGCAGGCGGCCATTTATGGAGTCGCACAGAGTCGGACATGACTGAATCGACTTAGCAGCAGCTAGTTGCAAGTCCAGAGGAGGAAGTGGCATTCCCAGAATGGAAAGGAACCACAGGGCCAAGGGAGGAGGGGCCGGGACAGGTGGGAACCAGGCTCTAGTGGCTTCAGGTCCCCAGAGGGGTCTAAGAGAGTCATGCTTGGCTTTTCTGAGCAGCAGAGTGGCCCAACTGGCAGCTCGGAAGGGCCACCTCCCACACTACATTCTACCTGGTGGGTGGCGATGCTGGCTGGCCCCCACCTCAATACCCTTTCCCAGGGGTCCAGTCTGGGGCCCAGTGCAGACGCCTGTGATGCAGGTTTGATCACTGGGTGGGGGAAGACACCCTGCCCCCTCCCCGGAGGAGGAAATGGCAACCCACTCCAGTATTCTTGCCTGGGAAATCTTATGGACAGCCTGGAGGGCTACAGCCAAAAGGGTCACAAAGAGTCAGACACAACTGAGCAACTGAAGGAAGGACCCTCCTGTACCTGTTTCCTCACCTGTAAAATGGGCTACCTTTTCATTTAGCCCTGGACTATAGTCCATGGGGTCGCAAAGAGTCGAACATGACTGAGCAACTAACACTTTCACACTTTGACTGAGAAGATAAATGAGATCTGATTTTGAAAGCACCCAGCACATGCAAGCGGGACAGAGTCACCTGGATTCACCTCTGCCACAAGCCCCACTGTATCCTCTACCCTCTGAGACACCCTCTCCCTACCTGGGGTCTTCAGAAGCCTGTTTCTTGGCCCTTCCAGCCCCAACAAGGAGCCTTCTCTCACCCAGAGCAGAGTGAGTCCCAGGGGTGTCATCTACATCCCTGTGTCCTTCCCACTGGGCTGCACCCCCACTCTCTCTCTGGGCCCTCCTACCTCTGGCTGTCCCCTCCCTGCCTTTTACATCTGGATTTGATCTCTGGTAGGACCTGGGACTCCTGGGGACCGTAGGGGCTCCCTTGCTCTGAGTAGAGAGGGAGAGTCCTAGGCTGCAGGGGGGAAACTGTGCTGAGAAATACTGACGTGGAACACTGCATTTTCCAAAGATGGCTACAATACATCCACCCCAAATACTCTACCTGTGTGTCCTTGGTGAGATTTTGTGATGACATTAACCAGCAAAGACAGGGGCAGTGGTGATCTATGAATTCTGAGGCTTGACTTGAAAAACGTGCACCTTGCTGTCCTGGGAAACTCACTCCTGGAAACCACTGACCCCTCTGTGAGGAAACCCGAACTGGTCTCATGGAAAGGCCTCATGGAGAGGCCTTGTATAAGTGTTGAGCTAGGAACCTAGAAATCTCAGCTTCCAGACAGGTGATCCCAACCTGCCGCTTCAGAGCCCCCACTCACACTTTCCCAGCCAGCTCTGTGTGCTCTGTTCCACTCTTGATTCACATGACTGGTGTTACTGTGACACTTTGGGGTCATTCGTTACGAAACAATAGTAACTGGAACAGCTAAGATGGCCCAAGCCCTGGACCCACCCCCCTCCCCAGCCCCACCCCCCAAACCTTGTTCCTTCCTTTCTCTGGCATTCACAGAGTCACAGGAGCTTCCCGCACTGGCTGTCCATCTGACGAGGTGACTTTTGCAGCTATCCAAGGCCAACTATCTGTCCTCCTAGATCCAGGCTTGAGTTGGCCAAGTCCCAGTAGGCTGATGGTCCCAGGGGCATCTCTAGGGACCACTGTTGGCCACTGGGCAGGAAAAGTAGTGGGGGAGTCTGTGTGGGAAGATAAGTGTATTTTCCAGTCCAGACACTGGGCTGCAGCCTTGGTGGGGGGTGGGGGGATGGTCTTTCTCACGTCTGGCTCCCATGACAGCATTCCACAACATTCAGACAGTGTCCCTCCGGGGCCTGCCAGGTGCTGTCTGTGCACAGGCCCCTCCCAACCTCTGACAGGGGGGTGGCACCTGCACTTGCACCCTGCCCCTCAGCATTCCACAGGCACATGGGTCCCTGAATATCAGAGACACCATAGACCATGACCAGCAACCCCATCCTCCTGTTCCCTCCTCTTCTGCCAAGGGACAACAGGCTGTGGACTCAGGCAGCCAGGACCAGAGTTGCCATGTGACCAGGCTAGAGTCATTGCAGGGTCTCTCCTGGAGCATGGGAGTTGGGTCCTGAGATGATAAAGTGGCAGAGGCTAGGGCTGGAGGAACCCAGGATTCAGTATAGAGAAGAAGGAAGCAGATGACCAGGACCCTAATCTTAACCCTGAGGGGGCATCTTTCATTTTTACAGGCCAGCGGACCAAGACACCTTCCTTCGGCTCTTGGTGCTGGGCAGTTGGAGCATCCCCCCAACACCTGATGCATGACAGCACCTCCCCCGAGGTCTGGGCATTGTCAACATCTTTCTCCATTATTGAATGTTGACACCTCTCCACGCTGGGGAAGCCATGTCTCCCCAATTCTGTGTGGTAACAGAGCTTCCCACCCTGTCTGCCTGTGATGCCACCTCCCTGTGGGCTTCCATGGGTGCTTCTCTCTCCAGTCTCCTTGGACCACTACTCTCTGGAGAGGTATGCTTTGCTCTCCTGCTGGTCACATCCAGACTAGTTTCTTCTTCACCAAAAAAAGTCCCAGCTTTGAACCTCATCTTATTAACAGATCTCATCTTGTGAAGTCCACTGCAACCCTGCGGGGGGGGGGCCTCCCCATACCTTCTGAAGGTTCACTCCTGATTCCCTGTCACTTTCTCCAGCGGCTCCTGTCACAGTCCTTGTTGACTTCCAAATTCACACGGTTGATCTTCTGGACTTCCTGGCCTCCATGGGGCATCCTAGTGTAGAGTTGGCAACTAAGCTTCCAATCCTAAGTGCTGGGTGTAGACTGTAGCCGTAATATTCCCATCCACCCTGGAGGACACGCCCACCAGGAAGCCCCGCCCACAGGGCACAGGTCAGCATCTGCAGTACAATATCCTGCTGCTTTCCCAGTGTAACCTGGGGTCCTGCCTCCTCCCTCCACACTCTCAGCCTCTTGTCTCAGGTTCTGCCTCCCGCTTCTCCTTGTGCCTTTCAGTCCTGTGGAACTTGGGGAACAAGTCTTCACTCTAATCTTTCTATCCACACAACTGGAGCACTCTCTGCCCAGTGGTGGAGCCTGACTGAGGCACCAGCCTCCTCTGAATCTGACTATTCTCAGTTCTCAGACCAGATTCTGCCATCGTCCTCGACCCTCAGAGTTCACTCCCAGTGCTGCTCTGGCAGGTCCTACAGTGGCTCTATCTCCCTGATGTATACAAACACCTACTTCTGACCTATTGCTTTTCCACCACTGGCTGCAAGCCGCCACCAGCTTCGGCCTGGAATTTTGTAGTTCTTTGCCATGGCAAGGCAGCCAGTCTTGGAGCCGAGTGCTCAATGGGGGCAGGTGGACAGGAGAGGAGATTAGAGGGTCAGCAGAGTGGTCAGAAGAACAAGCCTAAGCTCCTATCTTCTCTCGGAAGCTTATGGGAAGCCATGGGAGAGAAGGTTGTGTGTAGATCACTCTGGCCCTTGGCTCCACCACAGATTATGGGGTCAGGATAGAAGCACAGCCACTCGGCTGTATCCATAGCAGCCTCAGTGGACGAGGGCGCATAGATATAAGTGAGGTCATGGATATTCTTGGGAGTTTTTTGTTGTTGCTACTGCTGTTAGATGGCTGAAGGGCTTAAAAATAAAAGCAAGTGTATTAAACGATATAGATACTGTTTTAAAAGTTTTAGGAAGTTTAAGTTAGTTTGTAAATGAAACCAAATATTAACCAAAGACCCCTTTATAAGTAGCCATTGTAACTTCATAAATAGGATATTCAGGTTTTTGTCTAGAACATATGTATTTTGTGATCATGTTGTTAGGTGCATACAAATTAAAAATAATTTCATTTTATCAGTGAGCTCAACCTTTTATTGTTATGCAACCTTCTGTATCTAGTAATGCTTTGACTATAAGGTTTCTTTGTTAATCTGTTAGTGAAACTGTTAATACGGTCACATCTGCTTCCCTTTAGTTAACATTACGCAGTAGGTTTCTTTTCTCCTTTTACTTTCAGTTTCCTGTACCTTTATATTTCATATTATTTATGTCTTCTGTAAGCTGTGTAAAATCAGATTATTTTTAATCAGGCTGACAATCCTGGTCATTTAGTCCCCCTGGATTTCAGACCTCTGCTCTTTAGAACTGTGAGGGAATACATTTCTGTTGTTTTAAGCCACCCAGTTTGTGGTGGCTTAAAAGCCTCCAAGACACAGAGACATGCTTCCAGGGCTATCGTTTTGCCTGCCGAAAGCCTTTGCATCTAGTTCCTCTTGTCCAAAGCAGGTGATATTCAATAAAGTAATAAAAGAAAATAAAGGTTCTATTACTATATATACCATATTTTTGTTATCTTTTTAAAATTTTTTATTACTTAAAATTTTTTTGAATTGTTGTTTCATTCCCTTATCTTTGTGCCATATTTAATAATGGTCACCTAGGGACTTTCCTGGTGGTCCAGTGGTTAAGACTTAGTGCTTCCAATGCAAGGGGCATGGGTTTGACCCCTAATCAGGGAACTAAGATCCTGCTGGCTGCATGCCATGCCCGAAAAAAACAAAACAAAACAAAACAAAAAACAGAATCAAAATAATGGTTTTTTGAAGAAGACAGGGATTTTCACATTCTGTAATATTTGTTTTGTTTGTGGCTTTCTTTTTATAATACTAATATTATTTATGCAAGGAATGAGTCAAGTTAGAAATTTAGAATAATATAAACAATATTTAAACTGTTTTATGCATGTTAACAACTTTGGTGCCTTATGATTATTTGGGGGGAATTGATGGAATGATTAATTCATATGAAAACAATTTGGTTTTCCCCATTCCTTTTATTTATTTAAAATTTGTTTATTTAGTTTAAAATTTATTTTTAAAATATTTAATTATTTTTAGGTATTTATTTTTATTTTATTTATTTATTTTGGCTCCATCTTGTGGGATCTTAGTTTCCCAACCAGGGATGGAACCTGTGCTCCTGAAGTGAAAGTATGAAGTCCTAACCACTGGACTGCCAGGGAATTCCCTAAGTATTTATTTTTATTTTTAGCTAACATATGCCTGAGATGTGCTGTTTGTAATAGTAAAAATGTGGGAACAACCAATATTTATTTAAAAATATGAGACTGGTTAACTAAATTACACTTTATTCTATAATGGACTTTGTTGCTATGGGCAACAAATGCACATATGCAGCCATTAAAACAACTTGCATAAAAATATGAGGGCTTACAAATAGCTGAGAAAAGAAGAGAAGCTAAAGGCAAAGGAGAAAAGGAAAGATATACCCATCTGAATGCAGAGTTCCAGCGACTATCAAGGAGAGATAAGAAAGCCTTCCTCAGTGATCAATGCAAAGAAAACAATAGAATAAGAAAGACTAGAGATCTCTTCAAGAAAATTAGAGATATCAAGGGAATATGTCATGCAAAGATGGGCACAATAAAGGGCAGAAATGGTATGGATCTAACAGAAGCAGCAAAAGAGGTGGCAAGAATACAGAGAAGAACTATATAAAAAAGATCTTCATGACCCAGATAACCACGATGATGGTGTGATCACTCACTTAGAGCCAGAGATCCTGGAATGCAAAGTCAAGTGGGCCTTAGGAAGCATCACTATGAACAAAGCTAGTGTAGGCGATGGAATTCCAGTTCAGCTATTTCAAATCCTAAGACATGATGCTGTGAAAGTGCTGCACTCAATATGCCAGCAAATTTGGAAAACTCAGTAGTGGCCACAAAACTGGAAAAGGTCAGTTTTCATTCCAATCCCAAAGAAAGGCAATGCCAAAGAACGCTCAAACTACCACACATTTGCACTCATTTTCTCACACACTAGCAAAGGAATGGTCAAAATTCTCCAAGCCAGGCATCAACAGTACAGGAATCAAGAACTTCCAGATGTTCCAGGAGTTGGTGATGGACAGGGAGGCCTGGCGTGGTGCAGTCTTTGAGTCATGGGGTCTCAAAGAGTCCAACACGACTGAGCGACTGAACTGAACTGTGAATGAAGCAGGGTACAAAATGTTGAGAGTAGCAGGAGGATTTTTTTTTTCAATTTTCTTTTTTATTGAGGTGAAGCTCATGTAACATAAACTTAACCATTTTATAGTATATAATCCAGTGGCATTTAGTATATTTAGTCCAACCATCACCTCTATCTAGTTATGAAACATTTTTATTATTCCCAAAGGAGGCCTTAGCTCCATGAAGTGTCTCTCCTCATGCCTCCTCCCCGCAGCTCTTGGCAATTACTAAGGTATTTTCAGTCTCTATGGACTTGCCTCTTGTGGACATTTCATATCAGTCGAATCACATGCTTTGTGTCCTGTGTCTGTTATTTGTCACTGAGCTCCATTCACACCGCAGCCTGTGTCAGTGCTCCATCCTTGGTTATGGCTGAGGAGCATTCTACTATAAGGAGGCACCACACTTTGTGCCTCCAGCTGCTGATGGGTTTGGTTCCACCCCCCATTTCAACCATTCTATGACTAGAGCTGCTGTTAACATTTGGGTGTGAGCATTTGTTTGAACACCTGTTGTCAGTTCTGTGGGCATACCCTAGTTGTGGAATTGCTGGGTCATATGAAAATTCTATTTAACCTTTTGAGGAATGACTAGACTGTTTTCCGCAGTGGCTACATCATTTCACAATCCCATCAGCAATGTATGAAGATTCCATTTTTTTGACATCTTCACCAACACTTATTATTCACTTTTTAATTATTATTATATTCATGCTAGGGGGTGTGACACAGTACATCTGGTTTTGATTTGCATTTCCCTGGTTCCCATCATTTCCAAAGATGTTGAACATCTTTTCATGTGGCTCTTGGCCATTTATGTATTTTCTATTTTAAAATGTCTATTTAAGTCATTTGCCCAACTTTTAATTGAGTTGCTTATCTTTTAGTTGTTAAGTTGTAAAAGTTCCTTATATGTTGCAGATACTAGACTCTTATCTGACACATGGATTGCAAATATTTTCCCCCATTTTGTGTAGTATTTTCACTTTCTCAAGAGTGTCCATGAGTTCATTTTTATAGAAAAGATACATTCTTTTTCATTAAAACAATCTGAACATATATTGTCATAAACACAAAGTGATTATCTCTGAATAGATTGTCAATGTTTTGTTATTTTGGAATTAACCCTGGCAATATTTTTCAAGGTTAGTAATTTCACAAATTGGTAAATGGAAAGTGAAAGTTTCTAATTCTTAGCTCATGTTATTATGATGTGTGTGCATCTTGGAAAGGACCCAAGGTGTGGAACATGCAGGGATTTCTGAACACTCAATCCTAGAGGTGGGAGTGCTATCACAGTCCCAGACCCAGCTGGTCAGGTGGAAAGCCCCCCTGCCCAGCCCACCTCAGTTCCTCGGGTCATCATCATCGGCATTGTTTTGTTTCTGTTTCTCACTCTGGGGCTGTCCTGGGAAAAGGAAACCGAAACTGAAGCTGAATTAGCCTATGTAACTCTGACGTGGTTTGCTCAGGCTATTAAAGGGCTGAGCTGCCAGGGCTGAAGAGAGCCGAGAGCAGAGAGGCAGCCGCAGCCAACCAGTGTCTGCAGAGAGCCTGGCACCAGAACCCACGGCCATGGTGAGTGGTGAGGCGGGTTTGACAGGTGGGGCTCTGTATTCCCCTGCCTGGTGGCATCTCCCAGGGGAAGAATGCCTACTATGCACAGGCAGGTAGAGCTACTCAAAGCATCCGGTTCCCTAAGTGTGAGGGGAGGGACAGGGCTCTTTCTAAAATCAGGGTCTGGGTCCTGAAAGGTGGCTTCTGCCCAGCCGCCAACTCTGAGATCCCTTGGGATCAGCACAGGGCAGGGGGGTATTTTATTGGAGAGTTGACATGAAGATTGTGGGTAGTAGCTCTTCTGCTCCCTTGCACTCTCCAGTGCCTGGGGTCCCCATCTCCGTGGGTGGGAAGGGTGGAGAGGAGGGAGCTGCATCCCCGGGGTCTGACACTCGTCCCACTGCCAGTGCTACACGTGCAGTAGTCCCAGGACTTCTGAATCTGTGTGATGCCCACAGGGCGGGGACCTGACGGTGAAGATGCTAGGGGGCCAGGAGATCCTGGTGCCTCTGAGGGACTCCATGACGGTATCCGAGCTGAAGCAGTTCATCGCCCAGAAGATCAATGTGCCTGCTTTCCAGCAGCGCCTGGCCCACCTTGACAGCAGGGAGGTGCTGCAGGAAGGGGTGCCCCTTGTCCTCCAGGGCCTGAGAGCTGGCAGCACCGTCCTGCTGGTGGTGCAGAACTGCATCTCCATCCTGGTGAGGAACGACAAGGGTCGCAGCAGCCCCTATGAGGTCCAGCTGAAGCAGACTGTGGCTGAGCTCAAGCAGCAGGTGTGCCAAAAGGAGCGTGTACAAGCAGACCAGTTCTGGCTGTCTTTTGAAGGGAGGCCCATGGATGATGAGCACCCGCTGGAGGAATACGGCCTCATGAAGGGGTGCACCGTGTTCATGAATCTACGTCTTCGGGGTGGGTAGGGAAGGGCCAGGAGGGCCTTAGGGAGGGCTCCCCATGCAGCGCAGTGAATAAAGTTGTAGCAAAGCCAAATGTGAAGTGTTCATTCCACCCTGGCCAGCACCCCATGTCATCAGCCCTCCATTCGGCACCCTTCTGGTGAGATTGGGGGAAGGGTGGAGGAGGGAGTGGGTGAGGGGACTCAGGGTCACTGAGTGGTCACCAGGCTAGGGTGGCCAAGTTAAGGGACAAACCCTGTGGGATCAAAATGGTGACCCTCTGGAGAAACTGAAGATGTGTCCCCACCTCTTTGGGAAATTAACTTCTAGAGAAATAAAAAGAGGCAGGTCTGTTGAAGCCCATCCCTGTCTTCCGGTTGAGCCTCAGTCAGCCCTGCACAACTGGTCTCCACCTTCACAGCTGGGTCAGCAGATAGCAGAGGGAGGGAAAAGGCCTGGCTGGGTCCCAAAGGCCACACAGTGAGTGTCCCTGGAAGCGGTGAGGGGCTGAGTCCCTAGGGCCTGCCTTGGCCAGTGGTAAGGGAGGTTCCCCCACACCAGCTGGAGGCTGAGGGCCTCCAGGACCCATCAGAATACACTGTCCAGCCTTCATTGGTCTGGAGGGAATTGGGGACTGGGCCTTGGGCACACACATCACCATTAGGGTGAGCTGCTCCTTCAGAGTTCACATCATGGAAGGGCCATAGCCAGCAGGTGAGGGGGCACCCAGGATGGGGGTTCCTGTTGTTCACATGGATGGGAGGGGAACAAACTACACCTGCTTCCACACTAGATGCTTCTTTCTGTGCCAGTTTCCCAAGTGAGTCAGCCTTGGACAGAATGCGGTGGGCAGGGAGGGGGACACAGAACCTATACCTCTTGGGCCAAAGTCCATGACTCTGGGGACACTCAGATCTCAGCTTTCGGACTCTTCAGGGGCATTTGGCTGGAGACCCAGACCCCTTCTTTCTGATCTGTGGGAGTTTGCATCTGAGCTGGGGGACCCCCAGGTCTGGCTTGCCTGTGACACTTATGTAGACACGCAGGTGTGTGTGTGTGTGTGTGTGTGTGTGTGTGTGTGTGTGTGTAGGGGGACTCCTGGCTCTAGCCTCATTTCCTGGGCCCCCACCCTCACCTCTTTGTCATACTGTAACTTAACAAGTGTGAGCACGCCCTCTCGGTGACACCCTCCTTTCTTGAATCCCCTCAGCAGGGTCTGGGCGAGGTAGGGTCCTTCTCCAAGATGCCTCTGGGCTGCTCACCCTTCATGGCCTCTGGCTCAGAGATCTGTGGTTGGCTTGGATGAGGGGGTGTGCAGCAGACTCAGCCCTGGAGGAACAGAAGGGATCTCCTCTCCTCCCATTCCCACCATCTTCAGCTAAGTCGGGCTCTAATTTGCACACTCTGGATCTCAGTTTACCCCCTGGACCCAGCGGGAATGGTTGGAGAAGTAGCGGGAATGGTTGGAGAAGAGCCTTGGGGGAGCTGGGAAGGGGGCGTGGCTGGCCGTCCATCGCTGCTGCTATTCCCACCTCAGTCAACAGGGGGAGCCCGCAGCCCTGCAGAGGGCCGGGAGCCGACCCGGGATCGCGAGGTGGGCGGGGCTGCGCTTCGCTGCGACCAATCGCCGCAGCTCCCAGCCCGCATTGGTCCCCGGTGGCCGGTGGTCCCGGGCGGCCGAGCTTCCGTCCCCAGTTCCTGTGAGGGGCTAGGATCCCCCGTCAGGTTCCTCTCGCCGGGGGAGGGGCGCAGCCCTTTAGGGCGCGAGGGGCCGCAGGGCCTCGGATCTGGCAGCCCCTTCTTGCGGCCAGGGAGCCCCCGCCGCCCCAGCCCTGGCGCAGCCTGGAGCCCCTTGGAAGTCCCGTCACGTCGTCTCCAGATTATGCATTAACCCGATTTCAGCCGCATTTCCTGGCGGGGGGGCGGGGGGGTGGAACGTCCGCGCGAACGGGGGAGGGGCGTCCGTGGGAGTGCGCCACAGCAGGGAGAGCACCCTCGAGCCCGCCCCAACCCCGCCCCTCGGCCTGGCCAGGCCCACCACCCACCTTGGCCAAACCTAGACCGGCCCCCTCCCTCCCCCAGCCAGGCCTCCGCCCGGCGCCGCTTTCCCGGCGCTTTGTTCGCGGCTGCCGCGGGTCGCAGGACGCCGGGAGGGCCGGGGGCGGGCGGGCCGGGGGGGTGGGGGGTGGGGGCTGGAAGGGGGTGGTGCTGCCCCAAGGCCCGCCCCCGCACCGCCCGCGCTCCCGCCACCTCCCCCGAGCTGCGTCCCGTCCTGTCCAGTCCAGTCCCCGGCGCGGCCCGGTCCGTGCGCTTGCTCCGGCCGCCTTCCGCCGTCCTCTGCCCGCGCCATGGCCAGCTTTCGGCCGTTCAGCCGGGCCCTGCTGCAGCCTTTGCTGCTGCTCCTGGTGGTGGCCGTGCGCGCCCTGCCCAGCGCCGACGGGACGTGCCCCGAACGCGCGCTGGAGCGGCGCGAGGAGGAGGCGAACGTGGTGCTCACCGGCACCGTGGAGGAGATCCTCAACGTGGACCCGGTGCAGCACACATACTCGTGCAAGGTGGGCCCCCTGGGGACCCCCGGGACCCTGAGCCCCTTCAGACCCTTCTAGAAGCCCTGGTTGGGGGCCCTTCCCCCGCGATCCCGGACCCCTAGCCCGGAGGTCTTCCCGTCGCGATGCCGGCCGCGCGCTGAGACCCCCGTCCCGGGACGTGGGAACGAGCCCCAGACGTTCCGCAGCACCAGCTCCGGCTCCTGCTCCCTTAGCGACCGCCGACCCCCGGTGGGAGGGGTGGGGGGCGGGTGCGGGTCTGAGAAAACTCGCGAGCGCCGGAGGGAAAGTTCCTGCGGTGCCGCTGCAGTCCCGCTCGCGGTGCCCGGGCCCTGGAGACCCGATAGTGTCTGCTCCTTCACCCCAAACCCACTCCCTTACTGGAAACAAGTGCGCCCCGCCCCCCGGAGAATGTTCGGCTACCGCGCCCCCTCCCCACCGGCCAAAGGAAAGGGGACGAGGGGAGGTGACGCTTTCTGCTTGGGATGGAGGTGGTGATTTGGCCTGTGGTCAGTGCTGTCGCCCTCTCCGCAGAGGTGAGAATGGGTGGTCCGGAGAGAGAGGAGGGGTGCACACCTAATCTCCCAACCGCGGGGGTCCTGGTGGGGCTTGCTGCAGTGATGGGTGTGGGGCCAGAGCAGAGAAGTGGGCGGGGCCGTTGCTGAGCCTCAAGTGCGGGGGGTGCAGGGCAGGTGCCCCATCCGCTCCTGGGAGAGCTGTATCTCCCCTGGCCTTAGGGAGAGGGGCCTTGCCTGGCCTCTCCTTCAGTTGAATCTGGGAGCTCCCGGGGTAGGTCTGGTGGTTTTTTTCCCACAATCTGTTCCTAGGGAGGACTGAAGGGACCCAGGCCCCTGCCCCTCTCTGGCCCCTAAAACCACCTCCCTGACCAGAAATCGGATCATTCCTCTTCCTTGGAGATGGGGAGGGGTGGCAGCTCCTTTCAGACTGGCCTGTGCTGACTACAGCTGGGATCCCCCGCCAGGCCCCCTCCCCTCCACCACAGCCAGGGCACTTTGCCAAGTCCCTGCAGGATTTTCCCGACTTCCTCCCCGCTGCTCCTGGGTGTGGCTGGGGTGGGGGGAGGCGATGAAAGCCGCCCAGCTCTCCCCTGCTGGTTATTGGCCTTCCAGAGCCTACTCTGTATCTAGGCATGGGGGGCGGGGGAAGAGCTGGCAGCCCCACCATCCCTGGGCCACTGGAGGGTGGAGGGAGTCCCTGTAGATTTTGCAGACCCAAGGCTCCCAGCAGGGGTGGCCAGGTGGACGGGCCACTGTTGTCTTTCACTCCTCTTTCCAGAAGTCCCGGCCCCCATAGATCCTGAAGAAAGGGGTGTTTTTTCTCAGGGACAGCATTCCCGGGCAGTCCCCATGGGCCTATTCCTTTAGGGCAGCTCATTCTGCCTGCAGTGCCTGTGGCCCTCCTGCCCCCACTGCCAGTAGTCTGTGGGCACCCCAGGGCTTGGTTTGTCTGAGCAGGTGCCCTCAGGGCCCCAAGAGCAGAGTGTGGAGGGTGGGGCTGCCCTGTGCTGCCCAAACTTGATTTTGTGGTTCACAGGCTGCCTTGGCAGCACTCACTGTAGGAGCCTTGCAGGAGGAGGGGTCTTTCACCTCCTGGCTGGACCGTGTCTTAGCCCACCCACAGGGCTGCATGGAGCCAAGCTGGACAGGAGCCTTGAGCTCAGAGCCCGTCACCTTGAAACTTCATCATCCATGTTAGTTGCTCCTGACTCTTTCCAGAGGTGGGCCCAAGTACTGGGTGGGTTGACAGGGAGAGTAAGGTGTGGAAGGCTGTGAGGTGTGACATTTAGAACTGGGGTGGCTGGGGTCATCTAAACCTGAGGGTTAGGGAGCTGCTTCTTGAGGGAAGGGGTGTGTTCTCAGGCCAGGTATCCTGGAGTATAACAAGGGCAGTGGCGTCTGTCATGTGTGTGTGCTTCCCTGCAGCTTCCTCCTGGGGGGTTGGGGCACTGACTCCACATATCTGCCCAGGGTTTGGGTATACTCCGGACATCTGGCCTGAGCAAATGAGGTGGGAAAAGAAGGAAAAGTCCAGGCACCAGTCTGGTGTCTGCCTCTGGCCTCTGTGGCCATCTCCCCCGCTCCACCCAGTTAGAAGAGAACCGCCGACAATTGAACACCCCCTCATGTCCACCCTAGGTTCGGGTCTGGCGGTACCTGAAGGGCAAAGATGTGGTGGCCCAGGAAAGCCTGCTGGACGGAGGCAACAAAGTGGTGATTGGCGGCTTCGGAGACCCCCTCATCTGTGACAACCAGGTGTCCACTGGAGACACCAGGATCTTCTTTGTGAACCCTGCCCCGCCATACCTGTGGCCCGCCCACAAGAATGAGCTGATGCTAAACTCCAGCCTCATGCGCATCACCCTGCGGAACCTGGAGGAGGTCGAGCACTGTGTGGAAGGTGTGTGTGGGGCCGAGCAGAGCAGGTGCCTTGGGGGCAGAAGGGAGCTTGTCCTAGGCTAGGGCACATGGCATCTTGTGGTCCGACCTCCTTTTCTGGGTCCTGGCTCCCTGGTTTCCTGGCCACCTCAGCTCCAGACTCTTAACATAAGCAGCACTCCCCACCCTGGCCCTAGTGTTGCCACTATCTGTCATCTTGGAGTCTCAGACCTGCAAAGGGATAGGCCTCCCATTCTTCCCTCCGCCTCCCCAGCTCTGCACGCCCCTTCCTGGAGTTCCCTGTTCTAGGAAAGAGGCTGGAACCAGGTGAACGAACACCAGTTGTTTGTGTTCTGCAGAAGCCCGAACACATGTCTAGACGGGGCCCAGATGTTGAGCCTTTGGGGTGGGGCTTAAAGATTGTGCTGGAGGGGAGGCTACCCTGTTATGTGTTCCCAGAGGCCTGCCATTTCTGGGAAGGGACAGTTATGTGGAGTGAGCTGCTTCTAGGAGTTTGAGGGGTTGTGGGATCCCCTGACAGAGGTGGAGCATCTTTCCTTGTCTGCTGTCCCCATGTGTCTATTCTGAATGGCTCAAGAGCAACCCTCCCTCACATGATGGCTCACCCATCCCCTTCACCCCAGGAGAATCCCAGTTGGGGGCTGAGATCCTTGGCTGAGGAATGTAGCAGGGAGAAGTAGGAACTGCCTGTCGCCCTCACATCCTGTCTGTCCCCTCATGGCTGCCTGGGGAGGGATGTATGGGAGGAGGTGGAGAGATCGCTTCCTCCCAGGGCAGCAGGAAGGGTCCCTGACTTCCTGTCCTGGGAAGGCGACCCTGTCCCTGTGACTTGCTCTGTTGGCCGGTAGGGAAGTTCCATCTTCTACCCAACTTAACTCCTGTGGTGCTGGCTTGCTTTTGTGGGATCCTGGATGGTGGACTCATCTGGCCTGGGGCAGACTGTGTGTGTGTGTGGCGAGGTGTGGAACCTGAAGTGGAGAGCCCTGTAGCATCCTGCTCGGCCTGCAGTCATTTGCTCCTGGGATTGCATCTATGGTCCTGATGCAACATCGCACAGAGATGCCAGCAGGGCTGTGTCCCTGGTCCCTTCCCAGCACTAGCATAGCTGAGGGGTCCCAGCATAGCCCTCCCACCAGGTGAGGACTGGAGACCCTGACTGTGCTTTGGAAGCTTTACTCTAGGGGAAATATGGGAGAGTGGCATGGAGAGGAGGCAGGTTGTAGGGTGTGATCCCCAGTTTTGGAGGATGAGTTGGAGACTAATGAGAGGTGGGAAGAGGGGTCAGGCTGCAGAAAATCTGTTTCTGCAAGATCAAGAAGACAAGTCATTAACTCCATAGCTGGAAGGGTCTAGTTCGAGGGTCTGTGGGGTCAGAGGGCATGTGGCAGGGGGGCCACCCTAGGCAGAAGAGGGTCTGCCATCTTGCCAGGTCCTATTCTACCCAGGCCAGGCCCTGGCTCTGGATATGTCAGCCTGGGCACAGGACCCCTGGAAAGGAGGGTCTGCAGAGAGAGCCCCCAGTGAGACTTCATCTGCTGTCTGCTGGCTACCCCGGATAGGGACCAGTCTAGGCCCCCAGCTCCAGCTGGGCCAGTGTGGGCATGGTGGTGGAGGGGAGGCCCCCAGGGAGGGAGGGACCCAGAATGAGAAGCTTGGGGTCCACTGTAAGGCTCTGGGGAGCCCTGGAAGTTTTGAGCCAGTGACACGGATCCCTTCTTTGGAAGGAAAGCAGTGCCATAAGGGGCAGGGGGCCAGGGAGAGGGTAGATTAGATGGGGTGCCTCCCTCTAAGGATCCCCAAAGCCTGAAGGACAAGGCTCCCAGGAGTTGGTGCCAGGCTTGAGGAAGACACAGCCCTCTTCCCACCTCCCACAGCAGGGAGCAGGCAGGAGAAGGGCCTGCCTCCCATTCTGTAAGCGATACCTCCCATTCTGTAAGAGATAAAGACCTCTGACCCCACCCCAGGCTCTCCAGGGAGCCAAGCCTCACCTTAGCATGGGGGGTAGGGTTAGGGATGGGCCGAGCTTGAGCTACAATGACCTCTCATCTGACCCTGACCCTTTTCTCTTCCTTGGGGCCCCATAGCTGCCCCCGTCCCTCAGGGCCCCGAGTGAAGGCTGTGAAGCTACTGATTGTGGAGGTCACCCCAAGACCTGTGTCTCTATCACAAATGTCCCCTGCCCCTAAAAGGCCCACAGGAGCCAAGGTCAGGGGACACATCCTGGAGGCCCACCCCCCTAGATGCCCCCACCTCATCCCCACCTGGACCCTGCTTCCTGCAGGGGTACCTGTTGCTGGGAGGCATACCTGGTCCCCAGCTCCACTGGGCTCGCCTTCCTCAGTTTCTCCCTTAGGGCCTGCAGGGTCTTCCTGGCTCTGGGCCCCTTCCCCAACCTCCAGTCCCCAGGAAGCTCCTCCCCAATCCTCTGCCTGGGGAGCCACATTCCGAGCATAACTGAGACAGGTATGTGTCCCTCCCTCTGCACCACTTGTGGGTGAAGGAGACTGCGGGTTTGCTCCAGGAAGGAAGGAGACCCTCACGCCCTGCTTTGTCAGGGAAGTGGCCTGGCCTCTTCCAGTGCCAGCTGCCCACGCATCATGAGCTGCCCAGGCTGGCAGCTGAGCGGGCATCTCCTCCAGCCTTTGGCCACTATACCCTGGTCTGGACTTGTACACTTGTACACTCCCACCACCCTCCTCTCCCCCACCTAATAAAGACTGGTCCTTGGGCCCCCCTGAATTCCCTAGGAGGGATGCAGGCTTGGGGTCCTTCCCCAGGCCTTTCCCTCCCGAACTCCGAGCCAAGAGCAGAGAAAGGAAGTGTTGTCTGCCCTCTCCGGGCCTGGCACAGGAACAGGGTCGGAGAGTCTGGCATTAGTCCAGCCCAGCCCTGCCCAGTCCTGAAGCCGGGGGTCCTGGTGGCCACAGCCTAGACTGGCCTGCCTGATTCCAGTGAGCACCCTCCCTTCCTCCCTGCCACGCTAGCCTTTGGGCCTTCACGCCAGTCTTGGGCCTTTGGGGAAGGTAGTCCTAGGCTATATCTCAGGCTAGAGAGATGCTGGGTCCCGGGCCGCCGGCCTTGGCCTTGGTGCAGGCCCTGTGGCCTGGGAGCCGGATGTGGACACAGACACCCCCAGACAGGGACTGGCTCCGCAGAGCAAAGCGGGGCAGGTAGGAGCCCAGGGCAGGTTCCAGGGCTGGCTTCCTCAGGGCTAGAGCTGGCTCCCTCTGCTGTCTGGCATTTAGCTTCTGTACCCCCAAGTCCTGAGCCCGCCCTACTCCCCCACATTCCTCCCTGCCGAGGGGGGAGGTGGCTTCTTCCTGTCCCTGTTTCCCTCTTCCAGACGTAAGTTCTCACCCCACCCCCTCCAGACCCGCCCCAGTGCCGTCCTCAGCCCCTCCCCCAGGCAGGTCCTTGGAGCTGGGGCAGGCCCAGGCTGGAGGCTGCGCGCCTGGGCTTTCTCCTTCCTTCCAGCCACTGGGGGCGGGGCATCTGCTCAGGTGGAGCGTGGCCTGCTCCTGCACTGTCCTCTCTCACCTAGGGTCCCCGGTAGGAAGTCTCCGAGAGCATGGGCTTGTGGGACCACAGCGGGCTGGCTGATACCCTCACTGGGGCGGCCCCAGGAGCTTGGGGCGTGGTGGGGGGTGGGGAGGGGGTTGCTGCTGAAATCAAAGGGCATTGGATCCATCACTTCAAGGCAGTGCGCTCCTTTCCCGCAGGCCTGAGCTGGTGGAAACAGCTCCTGACTTTTTCCAGACCCCACCCCATCACCCTGCTCCCCACCCAGAGAAGAGCCCCCGCCTCCATACTCCCCAGCAGATTGGAAATGGAAAAAAAAAAAAGTTGTTTTGAAACTGTCCTCTCCCCTGCTGTCTGTACCTGCCTTCCGCAGGGCTCTGGACAGAGTAGATTCCAGTGGGGCCTGCCTGTGGAAGGAAGGCAGAGCCATGGAGGTGCTCGCAGCCTCTCTGGGGTGCTGGGAAGAACTGGATCGCCTGGTCAGGGCTAGCTGGTCTGGATCTGGGGCTCTAGCCCCCTGCCCCACCAATCCTTTCAGACTGAGGTAGGGAGAGTGCAGAGGGTGGGATGGGGCTGCCCCAGGTAAGGTTAGCAGGGGCGTGAGCCCAGACTTCAGGGTTGTAGATCTAGCCAACTGTTGCTTGCCCTGCACAGCCTCCTCCAGCCTGTTTTGCTTCCTTCTTAAAGGGTTAATCCCCCAATCCCCTGAGAATCAAAGCCTGCCCCCACCCCATCACCACAGTGGGGTGGAAGACAGCTGCTGAAATTGACCTCTCTCCTGCCCCTGCCCCCCAAGTCCTTTGCCTTCACCAGAAGGCCCAGGCCAGCTGCCCTCCCTCCCAGCCCAGAGGCCTGAACTGCTCTGCTGGCCCCAGCAACCCCCTCAGCATTGGGATAGGGGAACTGTGGCTCCCCACACAGGCCCCTGAGGCCCAGCCCAGCAAGCTGGGGGCTGCAGGCACAATCCCTGAAGTAGCCCCAATAGCACTTAACACTCCAGAGTCCCAGGAAGCGCCCACCTCTCACAAAGAGAAAAAGGGATCTCAGAAATGAGAGTTAGTGACAGCTACCCTGATGAGATTGACCCAGCTCATCAGAGAGTACTGTGTCCCCATAGGCTACAGGGGGCTCAGGAGGGATCTGGGCCCTATTCTAGGCTGTGGCTGGGAACCGGGGAGGGGTGACCTGGCCTCTGGTGGAGCTTCCAATGGGGAGGGAAGCTCCCCTCAAAGGGGCCTCTCCCTCCAGAGCAGATCCTGAGAACTTCCTCTGAGGAAGGCCCCCTGCTAGGGGCTGCTTACAGCTGGACCTGGGAAGGGGAAGATGGTCCCTCCCACCTCCCCTCCCACTGAGGCATGGGAGGGGCAAGCTCTCTTTCCTCACAGGCAGCCGGCTGTTTCCAGCTGTGTGGCCTGCACATGTGTGTGTGTGTACATTTGTATGCACGTGTGCCTGCAACCTCAGGTGTACCAACCACCACACAACAGTTCTGGTTGAAACTCCAGCTGGTGGCCTGTGGTTCCTGCCACCCTTGTATCGCAGGACTCAGCCTGGGGAGGGGACCCTGCAGATGCTCTGCCAATGGGATGGTAGCCGGCAACCTTGGCTTGTGTCCCAGAGTTCTGGGAACAGGGCTGTGGGCCCTCTGTGGGTGCCGTCTCCTGCCTGCTGCCCCAGTGTCCAGCTGTGCTCCCCTCCCACCACCCCATCCCCGGCAGAGAGCTGGGCCCCTGCTCCTGTGGGCTCTGCCGCTGGGTTTCTCAATGCCAGAGATGGAAGGGCTGCATTGAACAGGAAGAGTCCCTGGGATCACTTGGGTTCCCTGTCCCCTCACGCCTGCTGGACCCTGTGTCTGGCTAAGTTAGGGAGCAGGGCAGGTCAGGAGAGGTGGGTCTGCCTTTGATGTGAGGTGGGCCTGAAGCTCCCTACCTCTCCTCTTAGCAACTTCCTCTGCACTGCCCCCTCTGCATACCAGGCCCAGAAGCAGGCAACCTGTTGTGGCTCCCTGAGGCACCTGTCCCTCTGGCAACAGGTACATGATTTCTATGTACATTGGGGAGAAATAAAGGCACAACATCTGGGCCAGATTATGGCCTGTCCTGACCCACAAGTGGGGAAAGGATGTATGTCCACCCCTGTTCCTAGAGGGGGGGAAGTGAAGCTTGCTAGAGTCCACTCGTGAATCCAGCCATCAGTTCCTTCCTCACCCACCCGTCCACGCAGGACCTAGCAGCAGGCCCTCACAGGACCACTAGAAGGGCTGCTGCAGCTACCCACGCGGCTCTCTCCTGTCTGGTCGGTCTTTCTGTCCCTTTGTTCCCAGCTTCTCTTGGTTCCAATGTTGTAGCCATGCGTTCTGGGAAACACACTCACTCAGAAGCACAATGCAAATAACGGAGTGCAGTTTATTACACCGGCGGGCCCAAGGCAGAGTCTCCTCTTAGCCAAGGACCCCGACCAGTTTTTCTGAAAACCTTATATACCCTAAGTGTACGTGCCCAAACCCACCTCCCCAAATTCCCTGAAACTAGTCTGAACAGAGGAAAAGAAAGATACAGTCAAAGTTAACCTGTGATTCATATGCCTTAAGCCTAGGTAGTTAACAGTGGACCATTATTAATAGGCCTGTGATCATACCCCAATAAGCATAATAGAATTTATGATTCTATGCGGTTACACAGATAATTAGGGTATTCTTTAGGTAACAGAGAGTCTAGGAACGAGCCCTGGGGCTCTTCCATCCGGAGGGGTCTGGTTTTCCAGTTGGTGTGTCGTTTCCATAGATACTGGGCATATAGCTCAAAGTCCACAGTCCGGCCCAAGATGGAGTCCTGCTTTCAAGATGGAGCCTGGTCTGTCTGTTTCCTCCTTCATCCCTCCTCTTCATGCTCTTAACTCATAGTATGAGCATCATTCATAGGGATTTATTGCACCCTGACTCTCCGACCTCCAATTTGGGAGAACGACATCAACCTTTGGGTTACAGAGTTCATAATACATTGTAAAATAAAGGGTCCACAAAGCAGAACTATGAAGGCAACTATAACAATGGTAAATATAGTTTTCCACCAATCACCCTTCACCCAACATAGGACCGAAGTCCAAAAAGGAAGATGTATCAGACATAACTTTTACCTGACCTTTCATGTCATCTAGGGTAGCTGATCTATAGCCAGATAAATCAGGAATATACACACAACATTCAACTTTAATTATAGCACAGGTCCCTCTTTGTACTGAAACTGTGGTCAATCTCAAGATGATAGCAGCAAGTCCTTGTAGCAGCAGTTGATTGTAGAGCTTCATCTCTGTTTCTTCTTTAAGATGATCTTGGTTTCATGGGGATCAGAGGGGTCCCTCTGCACAGTCCACTCGGCGTCCTCCGGGTCTGCATGGTATGCTCTCTTCAGCCTCATGTGGAGGATCCAGGGAGTGACACCTGCAACTTTAACTGCAGTAGGGCTGGTTAGAACAACAGCATATGGACCCTTCCAATGTGGGGCCAAGGAGTCGTGTTTCCAGTCCTTGACCACACCCGATCCCTGGGCACAAATTCGTGAATCTGTTCCCCAAGGGGGAACGGCACCTTTTCTTGTACAAACTTAGTTACCTGATTTATTACCTTACCCAGTTGTTCCATCTGCTGTGAAATCTCATCTCCCCTTACCTGAGGCAAATTTGTTGACACCTGTTTTATTATGGGAGGGGGCCTCCCATACACAATTTTGTACAGAGACGATTCATGGGACTGTGGGGTCATCCTGAGTCTGAGCAGACCCGTCAGAAACAAGTCCACCCAGGAACCGTCAGTCTCCAAGATCCACTTGGAGAGTGTCTCTAAGTGTCCGGCTGGTTCCTTCCACCATCCCAGAACTCTGGGGCCTATATGCTGTATGTAATTTCCACTTGATGTTTAAAGTTTTGCTTACTTGGTTATACTAAAACAGCTACAAAAGCCGGGCCATTGTCCGATCCAATGCTGGTAGGAAATCCAAATCTGGGAACTATCTCCCTAAGCAGGCACCGGGCTACTTTTGATGCTCTTTCAGTGAGGGTAGGAAAAGCTTCTACCCATCCTGAGAACGTACATACTGTGACCAGCAGGTAATGGTAGTGTCCGTGAGGTTTCATTTCAGGGAAGTCCACTTCCAGGTGTTCAAAGGGCAGCGTGCCTTTTACCTGAATCCCTGCAGGTTTCTGTCTGTGCCAACAGGCAGCATTGGCCTGTAAGCAGGCAGTGCAGTTCTGAGATTTTGTCCTGCATGGGGAAGAGAGGAGGGGAACAAAGAAATAGTTTCAAATTATCTCTTCCAGTTTATCATGGCATAGATGGGTCGCTTGGTGTGTTTGGCTTACCAGAGTGGGTGCCAGCTCCTCCGGTACCCATAATTTGCCACTTGGCAATTCCCACTATCCCTTTTCAGTCTTGATGGCCCCTTCTGCTTTGGCTAGTTGGTTTTGAGCTTCAGTGTATTTTGGAGAGTCTAGTGTTAGCTCAGGTAGCTCCGCCAATATGAAAGCTTTAACAGGGGCTTCACTTGTCACCCCCAAGCCCTTGGCTGCTTGTTTAGCGGTCTTATCTGCCAGTCTGTTCCCTGAGCCCGGGGAGTATCCTCTTTTTGACGTTCTCAGCAGTGTATGACTGCAATCCTTTCTGGTTCCCAGGCAGCATCTAATAGGGTCTTAATTTCTTCCTTATTTTTTATCTTTTTCACTAGCTGTCAAAGGCCTCTCTCCTTATACAGAGCCCTGTAGTGTGGCAAAAGCATACCTGGAGTCTGTGTCAAGGTTTGTCTTCTTACCTTTTGACAGCTGGAGGGCCTGGATTAGAGCATATAGTTCAGCCTGTTGAATGGAGCAGTGTGGTGGCAGAGAGGGAGCCTCAACAATGGTTTCTTCTGTGACCACTGCATATCCTGACAGTCATTGTCCTTGTTTCACCAGGCTGGTGCTATTGGTGTACACGACCGAATCTGGGTCCGGGATTGGCTGGTCTCTCAAGTCAGGTCTGCTGGCATATTTCCTTGCGATCATGTGAGGGCCCACCTTCTCCCACAGGAAGGAGAGTGGCCAGATTCAGGGCCTGACAAGGCTCAGTAGTAACATGGGGGTTCTCACATAACAGTCCCTGGTACTGAGTAATCTGGGATGTTGACAGCCATTTATGGAGGTCCCCTTGCAGGAGAGTGTTGACCTCATGTGGGACTTTTACAAACAAATCTTGGCCCAAAGTCAGCTTGGTTGCATCCTGGACCAGTAAGGCAACTGCCTGTAAGCATCCCAGCCACCCAGTAGCAACACTGTCCAGCTGATTAGAGGTAAGTCACAGGTCTGTCCCATGTCCCCATAGTCTGGGACAACACTCCTATAGCCACCTTGTCCTTTTCAGTCATGTAAAGAGTAAATGGCTTAGCAAGGTCTGGCAGGCCCAAGGCGGGTGCTGATGTAACTGTACTGGGTTTGAGTTTTATTACCACTGGGACTTGTTTTGCAAGCCTGGGGGGGTTGTCTTCTGCCCAGACCTCAGGGAATTGTTGAGTTAACTCTCTCTCTTGACCATTGAGCCTGTCCGGTTTCCCTTCTGGGAGATCGTGCAATCTCCCTTCATCTTGAGGGGTTACTGAGAGGAAGAGTAAATAGGTGGTTAAGCCCACTCGAACAGTGGGTCTTTCTTGGGGAGACAGTGACTTGTTCCCCCAATTTAGACAGCAAGTCTCTTCCTAACAAAGGTACTGGGCATTCAGGGATGTATAAAAACTCATGAGTCACTTGGTGTCCCCCCATCTGACATTTTCAGGGTAGGCTAGAGACACAAGGCTGCATTTATCACCATCTGAGACCCAGCAGCCTCTGGCTGGGTCTATTGGCGTATAAAGTCTATAGGCCTCGCATAGTCTTTCGCAGAACTCAGGGTGATTCGCTTTCCCTTTGAATCACTTCAGAGGGTTTTGTGATACTTATAGCTTTTCGGGCCCCCCTCTTGAGACCTTGTAAAATAGCCACCCGATAACTCTCCAGGTGGCCCCTCCCTTCCTCTGTGTTACAGTCCCAGTTGGGCCTCTCATCCGGGGTGGCTAGTTCTGCCCACCGCTGCGGGTTTGCGGTACCCTCAGGTGCCATTTCGGAGAAGGCAATGGCACCCCACTCCAGTACTCTTGCCTGGAAAATCCCATGGACGGAGGAGCCTGGTGGGCTACAGTCCATGGGGTCGCTAAGAGTCGGACACGACTGAGCGACTTCACTTTCACTTTTCACTTTCATGCATTGGAGAAGGAAATGGCAACCCACTCCAGTGTTCTTGCCTGCAGAATCCCAGGGACGGGGGAGCCTGGTGGGCTGCCGTCTCTGGGGTCGCACAGAGTTGGACACGACTGAAGCGACTTAGCAGCAGTAGCAGCAGCAGCAGGTGCTATTTTTCTTAACCATTTTCTGGCCTCAGTTAGGATCCTGTGTCTTTCCTCAGTGCTGAAAAGGGAGACTAGTAGTTGGATTATGTCATCCTATGTAGGGCGGTGGGTTCGAAAAATAGTCTCTAATAGCCTAATCACGGCTTGTGCTCCCCGGAGTATGGTGGAGTGTGTCTCTGCCAGTTTAATATATTCGTAGAGGAAAATGGCTAGTAATAATAGGCTACAGGGGCTGATGGTAGTGCCCCATGTGTCCTGAACTGGAGGCTGTTGTAGCTTTCTAAGGGGCATCTGTAGTGGGGTTCTTTCCCCCTGTTCCTTGGTGGAGTGCAGCCTCTGTCTAATTGCTGTGTTTTGTTCCCCCTTCCCATCAGTACTCACCGGGAGAGGTGGATACAATCTAGGAGGTCCAGCTGAGGTGGAATTCTGGGGACATTGACCAGAGGTCTCCATTGCTGGGATTGGAGCCTGCCGAAACGGCAGCTCTACGAACTCCGGGAGAGCTGGTGGAAGAGCAGTGGCTGCTGCAGGAACTTCACCTGGCCCTGGATGGGGCAGTAAGGTGGCCTCCGGTCCTGGTGGAGCACTGGGAGGCAGGCGTGTCATTATCCAGTATGGGGGAGGGGTCAGGTCATTTCCGTCCAAATCCTGTAAAATTTCCTTTTTTATCATCAGTCAATTTTTGTGCCATTAATATTTTCCCCTTTCCCTTCTGGATACAGAACCTTGTCCAAGTAGGAGGGTCTTGAGCTAACCCTAGCCATGAGTCAATATATGGATATTGATCCAGGTGTCCGGGCTCTCCTGTGATTACTGTATAGACGGCTTCCACTATTTTTAAGTTCATGGTGTTCTCTGGTGGCCATCCTACTCCCATAGGGGGCCATTCGACCTCACAGAGTATGTGGAGGCGGTTAGGCTTCATCTTCACCCCGTTCAGTTCAGTTCAGTTGCTCAGTCGTGTCCAACTCTTTGCGACCCCATGAATTGCAGCATGCCAGGCCTCCCTGTCCATCACCAACTCCTGGAGTTCACTCAAACTCACCTCCATCAAGTTGGTGATGCCATCCAGCCATCTCATCCTCTGTCATCCCCTTCTCCTCCTGCCCCCAGTCCCTCCCAGCATCAGAGTCTTTTCCAGTGAGTGAACTCTTTGCATGAGGTGGCCAGTCTCCTCCAAATCCCTTCTTTAAATTTTTAATCATGCACTCCAATACAGTTGCCTTAGATTCACTTCCCCTCATCTTGCTTACCTTCTCGGACCTTCTACTTTTCCTTTCGTTCTGTCTACGAAGTTCTCAGTACCCTATGTACTTCTGATATTTCCACTCAATGACACTTAAATTGCCATTCTGCCACCTTCCTAATAGGGGTGAGAAAAGCCTTACCTGCCAGATCCCAGAGGGAGAAGGGGGATTGGCATGTCTTCACCTGCCGGTCAGCACAACCAAACCAGACCACCACGTGATCCAAGATTGTTTCTCCCTTAACTTTTAAAGTCCATTCTGCCTCGGTGGGCTTGATCAGGTGCGGATGAAAATACAGATGGGTTAAATATCCCATGTCCCAGGCCATCTCTGGAAAAGCCAATTCGTACTCACTTATGTATCCCCCTCCTATCCTGAGAATTCCGAGGGGGTCAAGAATTTCATAGCAGATGGGACATCTCCTTGGGGAGGGCAGAATACGAGCACACAGAAACCAAGTTTCTTCTCCTAAAAATCCCCTGGCAATTGCTTGGTAATAATTTTCCCCAAGATGGCATGGACACCACCTCCTAAATGACCTTCACAAGTTTCCTTCCTAAGCCCTAACACACTCATCAACCTGTGTACCAAGCAATCGTTGCCACCTGCCTATTCCAGGCTCCTGTGGGTCTGTGCCCCTTCTAGTCCCTCCCAGGGCGGTGATCAGGCCCCCTCTTCCACCTTGCTGGGTGGGTTCCTCCTCACCTGAGCACTCAGTTCCCCTGCTGCCATCCACTACCTGCTAACATGAAAGGTCCGGGCATTGAGAAGCAGAATCCTTCCAGAAGGGCGAGGTGCCTTCCCCCCTCTAGAAGATTTGAGCCACAAGGCCTCAGAGTAGTCCCAAATGGGACTTGTCTCCTCAAAGTGAGGAGTTTCCCGGCCAACGCACCAAATGTTGTAGCCACACGTTCTGGGAAACAAACTCACTCAGAAGGACAATGCAGATAGTGGAGTGCAGTTTATTACACCAGCGGGCCCAAGGCAGAGTCTCCTCTTAGCCAAGGACCCCGACCAGTTTTTCTGAAAACCTTATATACCCTGGGTCGGGAAGATCCCCTGGAGAAGGAAATGGCAACCCACTCCAGTACTCTTGCCTGGAGAATTCCATGGAGGGAGGATCCTGGTAGGCTACAGTCCATAGGGTCGCAAAGAGTCAGACACAACTGAGCGACTTCACTATATACCCTAAGTGTATGTGCCCAAACCCACCTCCTCAAATTCCCTGAAACTAGTCTGAACAAAGGAAAAGAAAGATACAATCAAAGTTAACCCTTGATTCATATGCCTTAAGCCTAGGTAGTTAACAGTGGACAATTATCAATAGCCCTGTGGCATACCCCAATAAGCATAATAGAATTTATGATTTTATTTGGTTACACAGATAATTAGGGTATTTTAGGTAACAGAGAGTCTAGGAACGAGCCCTGGGACTCTTCCATCCGGGGGGTCTGGTTTTCCAGTTGGTGTGTCGTTTCCATAGATACTGGGCATATAGCTCAGAGTCCACAGTCCAGCCCAAGATGGAGTCCTGCTTTCAAGATGGAGCCTGGTCTGTCTGTTTCCTCCTTCACCAATAGGTGTCTGTCTGCCACTCCTCTTCATCTTGACATCCAGCTGGTCAATACCTCCAAGAAGCACCGCCCCCCAACTCAGACCTTTGTGCTGGACTGTGCATCTCTCTTGGCCTGGCCATGGCCCTCAGCAGGAATACAGGGTCTCCTGACTCACCGGCACTGACCACACCTGGTTGCCACCCTGGCTCCTCCAGCTTTCTGTTTCCTCCTAGACATGGGCAGGACCTGGCCGAAAGAGATGGATTTGGGGCTGTCCTAGAGGGGAGGGACAGAAGGTATGGATCAGCTAGCTCCACCCCATCCCCTACCTCAGGGGTCCCCAACCCTGAGGCCATGGACCGCTACTGGTCAGTGGCCTGTTAGGATTCAGACCACACAGCAAGAGGTGAGGGGTCGGAGTGCTGGTGAACAAGCGAAATTTCATCTGTGTTTACAGCTGCTCCCCATTTTGGCATTACCAGCTGAGCTTTGCCTCCTGTGAGATCAGTGGCGGCATAATGAACGTAATGCGTCTGAATCATCCCCAAGCCTCTCCCCACCCAACTCCAAATTCGTGGAAAAACTGTCTTCCACAAAACTGGTCTCTGGTACCAAAAAGGTTGGGGACAGCTGCCCTACCTTTGATTTCCCTGGTGGCTCAGACGTATCTGCCTACAATGTGGCAGTCCTGGGTTCGATCCCTGGGTCGGGAAGATCCCCTGGAGAAGGAAATGGCAACCCATTCCAGTACCCTTGCCTGGAGAATCCCATGGATGGAGGAGCCTGGTGGGCTCTACCTTTTCTCCAGGTGTCTACTACCCCCTCCTCTGTTCGGCTGGCGCCCCCTGGTGGCTGAAGCCTGTCTTGGCAGGCGTCCCGGCCCTGGGTTCCCCAGGCCTGCGGGTCTGGCCTTGGCCCTTGTTTCCCTGAGACCTCACCAGGCTGGCTTCTCCTGGTCTCGTGCAGTCTCCTGAGCTTGTTTTTACTGGGCCTCTGTAGTTGGCTCTGCCTGGATGTGCAAATCCCTCGACCCCATCCTTCGGGTCTCTGTACAGTCATCCCCCACGTAGATGCTGCGATCTAGGGCAATCTCTGCTACAGGGTAACCTTCCAGGGGCAAAGAGCTCACCCGACTCGGCACCTGCCTCCTGCACTGAGCCCACCCCCGGAGGAGTTTGGCCGGGGCCGGGCAGGATGAATGCTGAGTAATGAAGGAGGAGGGGTGCCGGGGTCAGCGGCCGCTGCCCTGCGACCCAGCCCCAATTCTTCCACAAGCTCTCACTTAATGCCACCTCCCGACAGCGCGGGCTAACCAGCAGTGTGGGCCCTGCCCGGGGCTCGTGGGTGGGCATACAGCCCGCGGACTCAAGTGGGCCCCTCCCGGCCTTAGCCTCACCTGAGGGGGCGATCGGGGCCGGGCTGCACGCCGCCTCCTTCCCAGCGGTTGGCCCCAGTCCAACAGCGACGTCCCGCTGTGAAACGCCCATTGTCTGCTGAGGCCGAGGGGGAGGGGATGGCCCTGAGACCCGACTCTAGGAGGCTGGGGGAGGGGGCCGCCCTGCCCCATCCTCTTCCCCTCCCCCGCCAGGGCGGCCAGACACCTGTGGCTGGAGGCCGCCTGGCACTCGACTGTTGGATACACTTTACACACTAGCGGGGTACCCTCGAGGGCCCAGGAGTGGAGACTGGCGGAGGTCCCCACAGCAAAGGTGTGTGCGCATGCGTAGAGTGTGTCTGCTGCCGGGAGGGCGGTGCCACCCCACTCCCACCCCATCCTTTTGGAGCGCGCCGGCCCCTCCCCTACAGAGCGAAAGGGATCAGAGGGAGGCCAGTAGGTGGGACTTCATATTCTCTGTGGACTTCGTTCCCGGTCTTCCTCGCAGGGCAAGGGAAGCGTCTGGAGGGGCCCAACCACACGCGTGTATGTGGGGGTACACCCGATGTGTGCTGTGTGGATGAGGGGCAAATTTTGCATTGCATGAAGGTGTGCAGTGTGTATGCACACAGGTGTGTGTGTGACTGCACAGTGCCTGTGCAGACTTGAGTGAGTGGTTGTACGTATGTCCGCATATGGGAGACCTGGAACATGGAGTGTGTGTGTACACGTGAGCAGTAGCATGTTGCTGTGTTTAAGCCTGGAGAGGGTCTGATTCTTGGCTTGGTTTATCCTCTCTTCCCGGGACCTAGCCTGCGTGGGCCGGTCAAGGCTGAATGACTTTGAGTCTGGAGATCCCAAAATAGCCGGAGTAGCCTGAGCCCCCCTCCCCCTCGACTGGATCTGAGGCCTCAATGGCCCTTTGTCTCTCTGAAGGCATCCAACCCCTGTAGGGGCTCAGACTGGAGCTGAAAGGGACCAGGCTGCATGTGGTTGCCTTTACCCCAGGCCAAGCCCGACAGGGCACCCAGCACCACCACCATGGGAGCATCTAAGGCCAGCCCATTTGCGGGCAGATTCCAGGATCTCTGCCTGGGGGAGGCTTCCCCGCTCCCGCCCCCCCATCCCAGGCCTTACCCCTCCCACATTCTGGTTCCCTCCCATGGCCCACCCATGATGCTCCACAGCTGCAGTGGCAGCAGCAAATAGGGCTCCTGTACAGGCATGTGTTCAGTGGGCAAGTCCATGGTTTAACTCGTAGCACTGACTGTGGACCCCTCCCCAAATCAAGGGATCAGATTGCAGTCCTAGGGGGGCTGCAGTGAAAAGTAAACGGGAAATGTGTCACTGCCTGAACTCACCACACCATGTTCTGGGCTCTGGGCCAAGCCCTGCCTGGAGGAGATAAAAAGTCAGACCCTGCCCTGGGTGCTCCCAGTCTGGGGCACCGCCAGTATCAGTGTGGTGTGGGCAGTGCCAGGGTGAGGTGAGAGGGTGGGAGGCCCCTCTGAGGAGAGAGTGAGGACAGCCAAGAGCAGGGTCTCCAAGTAGCCTGACTGATTGCTGCTCTGGGTGCATTGTCGCTCTTTGTGTATTGGCTTTTCCTGCAAGTTTCAGTAGAACCCTAGGTTCCAGGGCTTCTCTGCCGTGGGTGATGGGGGACCCGGACAGGGTGGGCTGACCCCGCTGGGGTTTGGCAGCAGTGTGCCGGGCCGTGGGACGGAAAGGAGTCCAAGGAGATGGACCTGACAGAACTGAGAGCTAGCTGGCAGGTGGTTGTCCCAGCCGAGGATGGTTGGGGGGTGTGAAGACCCCACCTGACGAGGAGGGAGTGAGCGGGGTGTGTGTGGGAGAACTCCAGGGACGTGATCGTGAGGCGACTGGACACGTGGTGGGGAGGACGCGAGTGCCAGGTGGGCTGCGCGCCCTGGCCCGCTGTGACGTCACGGTCCCGACTTTCCTGGACTGCCTCTGGGGGGCGCTCCGGGCCTGGGACCGGGCTTGGAGCCCCGGCTATTTGCATAACGCTTATTTACATGGGACTCATTTGCATGATCCTCTTTCCTTGCGGACTCAAGTTGGGAGTGCGGGGATAATTTGAGGTGCTGATGTCAGTTCCTAGGGTGGGGTGGCCCACCCTCTGAATTGAACCCAGCCCAATTCCCACCTGTGTATATGTACTTGGAGATGCTACCCCCACAGTACCAGGGTGGGGCCAGCAGAAGCAGAGACATTGACACGCACCCGCGGTGACACGCAGCCTGCAGCCCAGAATCGGGTCTTTGGTGCAGGCCGAGCCCCGCTGCGGGGACTCAGACAGACACTCCGCCGCGCCGTCACTCACACGCACAAGACAGCCCAACCGGTTGGGAGCGGGAGGGAACCCGTCCCTGTCCCGCCCCACTCTCGCCCACCTACTCGCACCCTCTCTGCAACCCCCCCACCCCACCCCCACACCTGTGTCTCCAGCTCCAGCCTCCACTCCCTTTCATCTCCCACCCCGACCCCCGGCTCCCCAGCCCGACCCTGCACCCTCCATAGCCTCAGCGCCCCACCTCTGCGCCCTCCCCGGACCCTGCTCCCTTCCAGCTCCGGTCCCCACAGCCGCCCCCCAGCACTCCCAGCCCATGCGTTCCCTTTTGTGCCGCCGCCTTCCAGTCCTCATCCGCCCCATCCTTCTTGCGGCGCAAGCCGCGACTCCCCGCGGACGCTGGGGTCCCCGGAGGCGTCTTCCTTTGTCTCTGCTCCCCGCCCTCGCTCAGCGGTGCCCCTCGCCCCACACTCACCGCCTCAGCCCCGGCCTGGGCGCGGGGAGCGGGCGCGGCCCTCGGCAGCCGGCTCTTTCTTCTCTCCGGACGCGCGCTCGCTCCTCCCGCTCGCTGCCGTCGCCGCTCCCGCCTCTGCTGGGGACTGAGCAGCTGGGACCCGCCGCCCCGCGCCTAGCTGAGTCCTGGGCGAAGGGCCGATCGCCGCTAGTCCCTCTCGGACCAGCCTCTCCCAGGCTGCCGGGCCGGCAGGATCCGGGGCTGTGGGACTACCGAGGCTGGCTCTGGGAAGACTGAGCACAGCTGGAGCCCGGCCGAGAGCTGCCAGAGCCTCTGGCCCAGGCCCTGACCGGTGTGGACAGCAGGGGTGGTGCTGGCCCTTGGTTGTTCCTCCGCCTCCCTCCGAGTCCAATTTTGGGATTCTGCTCCAGGAGAATTCTGCACACCCATTATGAGCCTCAAGGGCTGTGGAGGGGGCTGGTGCTTCCCACTCCCTGGCTGTGACTGGAGCTGAGCTTTGAGAATAGAGCGGCTGTCAACTGCCCCAGGGGTCCAAGAATGGAGAGAGTGGCACGGAAGAGGCCCAAGGGCACCCCGTGAGAAGCCCCACACCTCAAGAGTGGGGGCTGAGGAGCCTGGGTCATGCCTCCACTGCTGCTGGAGCGGGACCGCCGGCAGCGGCACGGGGTCTCCGTCCTGGTGCGGTATTTCATGATCCCGTGTAACGTCTGCTTGATCCTCCTGGCCACGGCCACGCTTGGCTTCGCGGTGCTACTCTTCCTCAACAACTGTATGTGTCTGCGGGTGTGACTGCCTCTTGGACCCAAGTGACCCTGCCTCTGCTGGCTGAGGTCCCCTTCCTCAGCCCAAAGATTAGGGGACAGGCAGGGTTACGGACAGGCCATTAGCTGCATCTTCTTGGAAGACCATGGGTTGTTTTCTGAATGCCTGAGTCCCCAGAAGCCTGTCCATGGGCTAGGGGGATGGGTGGGAGGATGGTGGCCAGCTCTCATCCTGAGCTGCATTGACAACTTTCTTTGGGATCTGGGGAGTTGGGGCAGCTGGTTACACTGGGAATAGGGGCTTTGGAAGGGCTTGGGGCTCATCTAAGGAATAGGTGGCGCCTACACCTCTGCCACTGGGCCTTCCTGACAGGTGTCAGGCCAGGATGATACAGCTGGAGGGGCAGAGAAGAGCCAAGGCCTCTGTCTGTCTACTGCCGGCCTTGGCCAGTCTTCATGACTCTGAGTAGAGCCAGGGGAGGGATGTGTGCAGGCAAAGGTGACAACCACCAGGTTGGACAATGGAACAGGCTAGGGAAGGACTGGCTCAGGGGGAGCTAACTTGAGATTTGTTTTTTTTCCAGACAAACCTGGGACCCACTTCACGCCAGTGCCCCCAACACCTCCGGATGGTGAGTAGGGGTTCACCTAGTGACAGACTGAACTTGGAACTCTGTGCCTGGATGGGCAGTGGCACTCTTGTGTGGGGGAGGGGGGGTCAGGAGCCATCCTTGGAGTATGTACAGCAGATGTGTTAGGAGTATCTGGAGCAGGAGGAGCCTGGAGGAGGAAACCTGAGGAGTCCATAGTAGTGGACAACAAAAGGAACGTGGAGTCTGGAATCCCTGGGCCTGGCTGCATCTTGGCCTCAAAGTTGGGACTGGAGCCCCCAGGTTGTAAGACAAGATGTGTGCAGAGGGGTTAAGGGGCTGGGGGCTCAGGGGCTCAGGGGGAGGGTCTCAGCAGGACCAGTGACAGCTGTTTGAGGAGAGATAGGGGGTTCTGTCCCTGGACTGAGCAGGCTGGGCCTGGCCTTTTTGCCCTGCTTTGTGGGCTGGGTCCCAGCCCACTGGGTGCCTCCTGCTGTGCAGGCTGCTGTAATTAAGCTAATGTGAAAGCAGAGGAGAGGACGCTGTCAGTGCTGCAGAAGGGCAGGGGTGGATGGGGTCCTCTTGGGAGACAGGGGCGTTCCCAAGTTTGCTTTCAGTGCCTGGGAACCCTGCTGGGCAGGCAGCTGCCCAGGTCCACCGAAGTACACACACAGAGAGCCATCCATAATGGGATAATCCATGGGAAGGGGCAGGGCTGCACTGGACAGGGAGTTTGGGCCCAGGACTGTCTCCCATAATCTGTGAGCAAGAGGCCTGGAGCTGGTTGGATTTAAACACCCTCTGTCCCAGTATCCTCAGTCTCCTCTCCTCAAGCTCCAAGGCTTGCCATGTCTCACCTGCCATGTCTCTGCTTTCACACATGCACTGCCCCTCCCCACAGCCTTCTACGTGGGCCCCACACCTGCATTCTGAACTCATTCTGAACTCATCACATGTTTGGGGACAGCTACCCTCCCCCCAACCCCATGACCGTCGTCACTCCTCCTAGGCACACACACTGCACATTCTTGGCCACAGGCAGGGCTCAGGGCATCAGCTTCATCCTCCAACATACCCAAGTGTGGGGAGAGAGTTAAATATACCCGCTCTAACCAGAGGCTATAAAAAGCCACTGCCGCCTCCAGCATTGCATGTTGTGAGGGGGGCCTTGGGCAAGCAGGGAGTGAGGCTCCTGCAGGAGGCCAAGCCCCAGAGGTGACCCTTAAGGGCCACGCCACCTGCAAGTCTCTGGGCACTCCACCTGCCCTAAGAAGGGGCAATTTACATGACGAGGATGAACATTTCGGAGGACGAGGAATCTAGTGGTCATACAGAAGCACGTGTCCTTGGCCCAGGGGCTGGGACCTTGAGCAGTGTCTAGCTGAACCAGGGTGACCAGAGGGAGAGTGAGGCTTGAGCCCAAGGGCACAGACACAGAGCAGTTAAGAAGGGAGCCTGTGGTATAGTGAGGTGACCACGTCCTCAACCATGGGGTCAGGATCCTGGGGGAGACCTTGATCAGCAGGTCTAGTTGAAGCCAAATAAAGCAGCCAGCCAGCCAGAGGAAGTGCCCATGGATTTGGCCTGGGGGACCCCAGGGCCTTGGGCAAGAGAGGGCTGAAGGTAAAAGGAAGTGCTGAGGGGAGAGAGAAGGAGATGGTTGAGATGGAAAGTGAAAAGAGGGGTCAGAGTGGACACAGTATTGAGCCTGGACAGAGGAGTGGCTGATGTGTTGGCAGCTCTTACAGCTGTGGTCCTCCAGAGGTTGACCCCCACAGAGTGGCATCCTGGGCCTCTGTGAGCCTTCGCAGGTATTGGCCTATTTAGCCTCACAACAACCCAGGGCGGGTAGGTTTATTGTCTCCATTCCTGGGAGGAGATGCTGAGGTTTGGCCAGGTGATAACTTGCCTGTAGTCACATGGCCGATGAATCTTGGCTCCAGGATCCGATGAAGGATCTGGGTGGTTGCCCATATGAGGTAGGGTTAGGACAGGGGTGTTGCAGGGACTTCGGGCTGGGATATCCATGCTGACCCCACCCTTGCCTCCAGCCCCTGTTCACTCAGCCTGTGTAGGGTGGGGGCAGGGACTCCCAGACAAATACACAGGAGCCCAGGTGGGCTGTTGCTGTGGTGACAGCTCCAGCTTCCTATGTGGCTCCACCCTCCTTGGAATTGAGGGTACTTCCTCTTGCTCCACTTCCTGAGCCCCCTGGGAAGTGACGAGGGGGTGCACCCCTGCTCTCCATAATTTATTAATGATAACTGGACCCAATTAAACATTTATTAGATCCAGACAGCTGCAATCAGTAATGGGCCTACCCTGCCTGCAGGGTGTCATCCTGGGCAGGGGTCCTGAGGATTTCACCTGCCCCTGCCCTGACACTATGCTCAGGAGGGATTGTCCTGACGGCTTTGTAGCTCAGTGAGAGGATGTGCACTGGCAACACTACAAAGTCAGGAATTAAAATGTTTAAAGAGGGGATTTCCAGGTGGTCCAGTAGTTGACTCTGAGCTCCCAAAGCAGGTGGCAGGGGTTCGATCCCTGGTCAGGGAACTAAGATCCTGCATCCTGCACAGCCAAAAAAAAAAGTGATAAAATGTTTACAGAAGAGAAGGGGTCTGCAAAGCCCTGTGTAGGCTTGGGTCCCTGAGGAGGTCATGCTGAATGTGATGTGGGGCGGCAGGACCTGAGGTGGGGGCTCAGGAGGACAGGTGGGGAAGGATGAGGTGAGTGAGTACAACGGGCCCCAGGGAAAGATTGCAGCTAGGAGGCCTAGGAGGGTAGGCAGGCCAGGAGCCACAGCAGAGCATGCCCCTGGGGAATGCTGGCTGGGGGGCATGGAAGATGGGGAAGTGGGCAGAGAAGGGCTCAAGTGGGGACAGTCCTGAGGAGAGGGGAGGCCTCTAGAGAAGCAGGAGGAGGAAGGAGTGAGAAGAGTTAAGGAGCCCTGGAGCAGGCAGGGCACTGGGTCCTGGGCCAGGGTGGAGCATGCGACCGACCTCAGATACTCCCACCCCCTGTCCTACAGCTGAGTGACCTCAGGCCTGACCCTGAAAGGCAGGGGAGGTGGTCCCTGGGGAAGTGACAGGGGCCAGGTGTGGGGGTGGTCACTGGAGCAGTTCCCAGGGATGGGGTGGGGAGAACCAGGCTCTGAGGAGTAGGTCACAGTTGGATGAGGGGCGTCAATTCTGATGAGAAGGCGCTAATTCCCTGTGACAGAGTTGGCCTGGGGGCCGTCTGCTCTCTGTGTGGGGACTGGGTCAGGAGCAGATGTGATGCCCTTCCACAGTTGAGCAGAGAAGGCTCTGGTGGGAGAGCTCTGCGGGGCGGGGGAGGGGGAATTGATGAGAGGGGGAGGCTTGAGGCCCTGGCCACGATGGGCACACCAGGGTTCCTGTGAGCACTTGCACGAACATGGGTGGGCACGCATATGCAAGGTCTGGGCAGGTGTGCAGACATTGGTCCGTGTGCGTGATGACCGGAAGCCTGGAGGTGGCAGAGGCTCTTACCCACCCCCTTGCATCTTCCACCCCACACGCAGCGTGCCGAGGAATGCTGTGTGGCTTCGGCGCTGTCTGCGAGCCCAGCGCAGACGAGCCGGGCCGAGCCTCCTGCGTGTGCAAGAAGAGCTCCTGCCCCAGCGTGGTGGCGCCCGTGTGCGGCTCGGATGCCTCCACCTACAGCAACGAGTGCGAGCTGCAGCGGGCGCAGTGCAGCCAGCAGAGGCGCATCCGTTTGCTGCGCCGCGGGCCCTGCGGTGAGTGGGCGGGGCCCTGCGGTGGAGGGAACGTAGGGGCGGTTCCTGCGGTGAGGGGAAAGCGGGGGGCGGGGCCTGTGGGGATGGGGGCGGTTCCCGCGGTGAGGGGAATGCGGGGGGCGGGGGCGGGGCCTGTGGGGATGGGGCTAGGGCCTGCGGTGAGGGGGGTTGCAAAGGGCTGGGCAGGGGCGGGGCCTGTGTGGATGGGGGTGGGGCCTGCGGTGAAGGGTTGCGATAGGCTGGACGGGGCCTGTGATGAGCGGGTATGCAGAGGGCCGCTGGCCAATGTACGGAGGGCCGCTGGCCCACCTTGCTCTGCCCACAGGGACCCGGGACCCCTGCTCCAATGTCACCTGCAGCTTTGGCAGCACCTGTGTGCCTTCTGCGGATGGACTGACAGCCACGTGCCTGTGCCCTGCCACGTGCCTGGGGGCCCCGGAAGGCCCTGTGTGCGGCAGCGACGGCAGTGACTACCCCAGCGAGTGCCAGCTCTTACGCCACGCCTGTGCCCACCAAGAGAACATCTTCAAGAAGTTCGACGGTCCTTGCGGTGAGCGCTGCCCTGCGCGTGTAGCCCGACCTCCCTCAGTGTGTGCACACAACCGGCAGTGCCCTGACCTCCATCTTCCTGCCCCCAGACCCCTGCCAGGGCTTCCTCAGTGACCTGAGCCGTACCTGCCGTGTGAACCCACGCACGCGGCGGCCGGAGATGCTCCTGCGACCAGAGAGCTGCCCTCCCCGTGGGACACCTGTGTGTGGGGACGACGGGGTTACTTACGATAATGACTGCGTCATGGGCCGAACAGGGGCTGCTCAAGGCATCCTCCTGCAGAAAGTGCGCTCTGGCCAGTGCCAGCCTCGAGGTGGGCGGCTCCTGGGGCAGGGCCCCTTCCTGGGACTCTGCATGACCCAGGGACCTACTTGTCCCCACCTTCCCCTCAGGTCTCCTGGGTCCCCAGTCATCACCCCATGTGCCCATGGAGCCCCTACCCATCCCAGGGAGGTCTGTTGTGGTTCTCTTACTCTTCTGATCTCCCTGGTCCCCCAGACCAGTGCCCGGAGCCGTGCAGATTCAATGCCGTCTGCCTGTCCCGCCGAGGCCGCCCCCGCTGTTCCTGCGACCGCGTCGTCTGTGACGGGGCCTACAGACCTGTGTGTGCCCATGACGGGCACACGTATGACAATGACTGCTGGCGCCAGCAGGCCGAGTGTCAGCAGCAGCGTAGCATTCCCATGAAGCACCAGGGCCCGTGTGGTGAGCATGCAGGCGGGCTCCATGCCGGGAGCAGGCTGGTCCGGCGGTCCACGCTGCCTGTCATCACATGCCATTTCCATGCTGAATCATGCTCCTCCTGGGCTGGGGGCGAGAGCTGGTCACTCTGAGGAGGGCTGGCAGGGCTTTTGTCTGTCGGCGGGCTCTGGGGGTTGGGATCTGTCAGGAAGTTGGCTGCAGCACCTGGGGGGATGTTGGGTCCAAGGCTGGTGTCTGTGGGCAGTCTCCTTGGTACCTGCCTGGCAGCTCTCAGGTCTTCTGGGTCCCACGCTCTTGGGAGACACAGCCACCTTAAAGGCAGAGTCTCAGCGGAGCTTCAATGGGGCAGGAATGGGCAGAGAGCGTGTCCTACGTGCACTGGGGCTCTGCCCGCCTCTCACTCCGTCCCCGTCAGTTGGTCTGTCCATCTTTCTGGTCTCTCTTTCTGCGTCTGTATCCTCTCCTCTGCCCTCCCTTCCCTCTTGGCTCCACCTCTTGTGTCTTCCAGCCTGACCTGCTGGCAGGATGAGGTACCGCGCCTGCCGCCAGGAGCCCACAGCCCGAGGTCTGCCCCCCGCGCGGCAGGGGGGGGGTGGCTCGCTGCTGCCTGGCCTTGTGGTCCTCAGAGCAAGTGGACAGACACCTCCTCCCCCGTGTGGCCCTGGGTGTGGCTCTGGGTTGCAGACTCCTCCACCCACAGAGAGACTCCCCCCTGCACATGCATGGGTCCCAGGGGTGTGTCAAGGGTCAGAGGCCTAAGCGGGCTAGTAAACCTGGCCCTCCTATACCCCACTGAAGTCAGTCAAGAAACTCCTGTGCTAGAGGGCAGCCCCATCCCACACTCATACAGGGGCCCAGGGCCGTTTGGGTCTGTGTCCCTGTCCATGTCTCTCCTGTGTCTGTCCCTTTCTCTGCTGTGTCCTGTGCATCTGGTCCTTCTCCTGGTCCACTCTTCCTCCACCATCCCCACCCTGGGTGGGGGTCTGCTGCCTGGGGCTAGGGGCTTTGTGCATTGCCTAGGAGAGCAGGTGGAGACCTTGCTGAGTGCCCATGTCCTCCCCAGACCAGTCCCCATCCCCATGCCGTGGGGTGCAGTGTCCATTTGGGGCAATGTGTGCTGTGAAGAATGGGGAAGCCGAATGTGCGTGTCCGAAGGCGTGTTCAGGCGTCTATGACCCTGTGTGTGGCAGTGATGGCATCACATATGGCAGTGCGTGTGAACTGGAAGCCACAGCCTGTGCCCTTGGGCGGGAGATCCGAGTGGCTCGCCGAGGACCCTGTGGTCAGTGGTGGATTAGTGGGCCTGGTTGTGGGGAGGCCATCCCTGTCACCATGGTGATGGAGTCTTCTCCCCAGACCGCTGTGGGCAGTGCCGCTTTGGAGCCCTGTGTGAAGCTGAGACCGGGCGCTGTGTGTGCCCCTCCGAATGTGTGGCCTCAGCCCAGCCTGTGTGTGGCTCTGATGGGCGCACGTATGCCAGTGAATGTGAACTACACGTCCACGCCTGCACACACCAGATCAGTCTGCACGTGGCCTCGGCTGGTCCTTGCCGTGAGTGGAGCTGGGTATACCTGGTGGGTTGTGATCCCGTGCGTCCTTCACCCGGTATCCACTGACCCCCTTCTGGCTCTGCCTTCTCTAGAGACCTGTGGAGACACAGTGTGTGCCTTTGGGGCTGTGTGCTCAGCGGGGCAGTGCGTGTGTCCCCGGTGTGAGCGCCCTCCACCCGGCCCCGTGTGTGGCAGCGATGGCGTGACCTACGGCAGTTCATGCGAGCTCCGTGAGGCTGCCTGTCAGCAGCAAACACAGATCGAGGAGGCCTGGGCGGGGCCGTGTGAGCAAGGTATGCTGGTGGGCAGCTGGGGTGGGCTGGTGGGTGCCAGCCTTGGCCGGGACCCCAAGGTGACCTGGCCTCCTCCCTGTAGCTGAGTGTGGCTCCGGAGGCTCGGGCTCGGGAGAGGACGGCGAGTGTGAGCCTGAGCTGTGCCGGCAGCGAGGTGGCATCTGGGATGAGGACTCGGAGGACGGGCCATGCGTCTGCGGCTTCAGCTGCCAGGGCGTCCTGAGGAGCCCGGTGAGCATCCCCCGTAACCCGGCTCTGATTGGGCAGTGAGGCAGGGGCCATGGCTGCCCACACCTGCCCTGATGCCCTTCCTCCAGGTGTGTGGCTCGGATGGAGTCACCTACCGCACCGAATGTGAGCTGAAGAAGGCCAGGTGTGAATCACAGCCAGAGCTGTATGTCGTGGCCCAGGGAGCCTGCCGTGGTGAGTGAGCGTGTGGGTGTGTTCGGCTACAAGTGGGCACATGTGTACATGCTTAAAGGTACATGTGCCTATGGGTATGAGGGAAGTGGGAGTCTGTGTATTGTTCGAAGTTGTTGTGTGTGTGCTGTTGTGGGTGTGTGTGAACATGTGTGTTGTGTTTGAAGTGTGCAGTTTTGGTGCATATCTGCATTCATGCAACTGTGGTGTGTGGATGTGTGTGCCTGCTGCTCAGCAAGTGTTCGCTGAGCACCTACTGTGTGCGAGGGCAGCAGTGAACCAATGAAGTGCACCCATTCAGCACTTTCTCTTATGGGAGGAAACTGATGGTGACAGGCAGTCATATCTTTATGCATGCACAAGTGCTCCTGTGTGTGTCTGCATGCGGGGGATGTGCTGAGTGTGTGTCCTGCCACCTTGCGAAGGCTCACTAATCTGAGTGTGGCTCTGGTTGTACGCATGTACACAGGGCTTCACATCCAGAATCTGTGGTGTCTTGTGTACTGCTGGTCTTTTGCATGTAGATATTCTCTTTCTTGTATGTTGTATGAGGTTCTCACCTGTGACCCAAGCTGCAGTCCAGAGGCTCCAGTGGGAATTGGCATCAGGAGGGCTGAGTGGTGATGGCTGGGGAGGTTGAGGCGGAGTAATCACACCCAGGTTGGGCATCCAGTCCTGCCTGGCACCTAAGCCCCTGCCCCTCCCTGCAGGCCCCACTTTGGCCCCGTTGCCACCTGCGATTCCCCTGCACTGTGCTCAGACCCCCTACGGTTGCTGCCAGGACAACATCACTGTTGCCCAGGGTGTTGGCCTGGCTGGCTGCCCCAGTGAGTACCCGAGCTCAGCCCTGCCCCATTGCCACGCGGAGACATGCGACTGACTGCAGTGACCCTGTCTTGCCCTGGCCTTGCAGGCTCATGCCAGTGTAACCCACACGGCTCCTACGGCGGCACCTGTGACCCTGTCACAGGTCAGTGCTCCTGCCGCCCAGGTGTGGGGGGCCTCAAGTGTGACCGCTGTGAGCCTGGCTTCTGGAACTTCCGTGGTATCGTCACTGACGGCCGGAGCGGCTGTACCCGTGAGTGACAGGGCCCATGGTCAGTCCCTAGCTGAATGCTCCTGCCTGTCCACCCTGTCCCCGTGTCCCTTGTCCCATCTGGCAGGAGCTGGGTCAGGCTCCGGAGCCCATGGAGAAGCCAGCACAGACCTAAGCCTCCTCCCCCTGCCTCCCAGCCTGCAGCTGTGACCCCCGGGGTGCCGTGCGGGACGACTGTGAGCAGATGACTGGGCTATGTTCCTGTAAGCCTGGGGTGGCCGGGCCCAAGTGTGGGCAGTGTCCAGATGGCCGTGCCCTGGGCCCTGCTGGCTGTGAAACAGGTGAGGACCAGATCTGGCACTGCCCCAGGCCCCTCTGCTCGGGGGTAGATCTGTCGTAGGGATGGGGCCTCCTGAGCCAGTGGAGTCTCCTGTGTCTGTGCTCCAGACTCTTCGCCACCCAAGACCTGTGCTGAGATGCTTTGTGAGTTTGGGGCATCCTGTGTGGAGGAGGCTGGCTCTGCCCACTGCGTGTGCCCAACACCCACCTGTCCAGGGGCCGATGCTACCAAGGTGAGGGATGGGGAATGTGGAGGGTGGCAGGAGTGGGGCGGGCCCTACCCTCTGCATCTTTGCCCTGTGCCTCAGGTCTGCGGGTCAGATGGAGTCACTTATGGCAATGAGTGCCAGCTGAGGACCATCGCCTGCCGCCAGGGCTTGGAGATCTCTATCCAAAGCTTCGGCCCCTGCCAGGGTGAGGCCTTACCCACTGCCCCAGACTGACCAGGAAGGCCTGACTGTGCTCTGACCCTGGGCCCTGCCACCTGGGTTCTCTCCTCACAGAAGGCATCACTTCTGGTCCCCGTGTGACATCCGCATCTGTGGCTCCCTCAGCACTTGACCTGAACAAGGCACCATTGCCGCCCCCCAGCGCCTTGCCCCTGGCTCCCAGCAGTACCCGCCACAGCCAGCCCACTTCTCGAGCCTCATCACAACCTTGGACCATGGCCAGCATCCCCAGGACCACTGCAAGGCCAGTGCTGACCATGCCTCCCGTGGCCCCCTCCCCGGCAGCCAGCCTCGTCACCTCTGCCTTCGGCGAATCTGGCAGCGCTGATGGGAGTGGTGACGAGGAGCTGAGTGGTGACTTGGAGGCCAGTGGGGCTGGCTCAGGAGGTGAGCATGGGCTCTGGGACCTGGGGGCAGGGCCCAGGAGGACTGCACCTGCAGCTGGGCTCAGACTGTACCTCCCCAGGACTTGAGTCCCCGGAAAGAGACAGTGCTGGGACCCCTGGGCTACCCATGGAAAGGGCTTCCTGCTACAACTCGCCTATGGGCTGCTGCTCAGATGGCAAGACACCCTCCCTGGACGCAGAGGGCTCTAACTGTCCTGGTGAGTAGGGGTCCGGGGGCCAGGGTGGAGTGTGAGGCGTGGCCTAGCCATGGCTAGAGACGCCATCTCTCCTCCCAGGCCACAGGCCTGCCCAGCAGGTGGGCACCCAGGGTTTGTGGTCTTCTGATTTTATTAATAGCACACATGTGCCAGTGGTCCTGGGGATCCAGCACAAGCACATATGTGTGTGTTCTCGGCCCCTGCACACATGTGGGTGCCCAGGACCCCATGGCTAACGTGTTTTTCCTGTTGCAAGCCGGCCTGGGGCACTGCTCCAAGGAGTCTGCCTGGTAACCAAAGCCAGCCCTGCCCTGGGGTCCCCACTAACCTCATGACCATCTGACTAACCGCCACCTGCCCTGCACCCTGCGTGGCTTGCTGCTGGGGCCTATGCCCATGGCTGGTTCAGAAGCCAGGCAGGTGCCAGGCAGGACCTCACTGGCCCCTCCTCTGCAGCCACCAAGGTGTTCCAGGGTGTGCTGGAGCTTGAGGGGGTCGAGGGGCAAGAACTGTTCTACACGCCGGAGATGGCAGACCCCAAGTCTGAGCTGTTTGGGGAGACTGCCAGGAGCATTGAGAGCGCAGTAAGTGTGGGGCTGGGGTTGCAGCCCTGCCAAGCCACCAGCCTTTCTCTAGGACTGACCAAAAGAAGCACTGGGGGGTGGTCCCCAGCTCCAGCCTGGGCAGCCTCCCAGAGCCTAACTCACTCCCCACCAATAGCTGGATGACCTCTTCCGGAACTCGGACGTTAAGAAGGACTTCCGAAGTGTCCGCCTACGGGACTTGGGGCCAGGCAGCTCGGTCCGGGCCATTGTGGAAGTGCACTTTGATCCCAGTGAGCCCCCACCCTGGTCCCCCTCGGGGGGTGGAGGGGCACCCTAGGCTCCACCACACTCAGGGTTGCTCCTCCCCAGCCACAGCCTTCAGGGCGTCTGACGTGGGCCGGGCCCTGCTCCGGCAGCTCCAGGCGTCCAGGCGCAGGTCCCTGGGCGTGAGGCGGCCTCTGCAAGAACATGTGCGGTTCATGGACTTCGGTGAGTGCCTGGTCCGGCACTGCCGTGGCTTGTTCCCTCCCTGCGCCCTGACTGCCTACAGGGCCCCTGCGCCTGTGGATCGTAATGTGTTCCCTCCCCTCAGAGGGTTCCCACCTTCCTGTCCCCCCATCCCCTCACTGCCCTGGGGACCCTTCTCTTTCTGGGTCCTGATGGCATCCCCTCCCCAGACTGGTTTCCTGCATTCTTCACGGGAGCCACCCCAGCTGCAGCCACGGCCAGAGCCACCACGGTGGCCCGCCTGCCACCTTCAGCTGCAACCCCTCGGGCCCACTTTCCCAGTCACACAAGCCGGCCCGTCAGCAGGACCACACCTCCCGCGACCACGCGCCAGCCCCCCACCACTGCCCCTAGTCGTGTGCCTGGACGCCGTCCCCTGCCCCCAGGCACCCAGCAGCCCCGAAGGCCCTGTGATTCCCAGCCCTGCCTCCATGGGGGGACCTGCCAGGACCAGGGCTCGGGTGCAGACTTCACCTGCAGCTGCCCAGCAGGCACGGGGGGTGCCGTCTGTGAGAAGGGTAAGGTCTTCCATGCCAGAGAGGGACAGGGAAGCAGAGGGGGCCAGGGCGGGGTGAGGGGCGGGTTGGACTTTGTGGCCCCCATGCCCTTCACTGGCCCTTCCCTGTCTCCTGCAGCCCTGCACCCCTCCGTGCCAGCCTTTGGGGGCCACTCCTTCCTGGCCTTTCCCACCCTCCGTGCCTACCACACCCTGCGCCTGGCGCTCGAGTTCCGGGCGCTGGAGCCCCAGGGGCTGCTGCTCTACAACGGCAATGCCCGGGGCAAGGACTTCCTGGGACTGGTGCTGCTGGGAGGCCGTGTGCAGTTCAGGTGGGTGGTGGGTGGTGGGGGTCAGAGGTGGGGGTTAGGGGCGGGGGACAGGGCCAGGCAGTGGTCCTGGCTCCATTTGGCTGTCCTGAGCGCCTGCTCCTGCCCCAGGTTCGACACAGGCTCAGGGCCCGCGGTGCTGACCAGCTCCGTGCCCGTGCAGCCCGGCCGCTGGCATCACCTGGAGCTGTCTCGGCACTGGCGCCAAGGCACTCTCTCCGTGGACGGTGAGACTCCTGTTCTGGGCCAGAGCCCCAGTGGCACTGACGGTCTCAACCTGGACACTGATCTTTTCGTGGGTGGCGTCCCTGAGGATCAGGCTTCCACGTGAGCATGGAGGAGGGTGGGGTGGCCCCAACCAGAGACCCCCCCCAACCTTGGCTCTGATACCCAGCAGGCACCCCAGATGCCTTGAGGGTGGCATCCAGTAGGTCCAGGCTCCCTGTGGGATAACACAGGGGTGGAAGGATGGGCATGGACAATTGCTGTGACCCTGGGCTCAGCCCCAACCCTTGACAGCGACCCTGATTCTGTCCTGATCCTGAGGACCCAGCTGCAGTGTGACCACCAAGGAGGGGCTGGGCTGGCCTTGACCTTTAGTCCCATCACTTGACTCTCAGCCCAGCCCCCTCCTGATTCTGTCCTGTTTGTGGGACTGCCCGTCTTGTGAGCAGGCTGTGGGGTGGGGATGGGGAGCAGCCCAGACTTGCGGTCCCGACTGCATGAGGAACGCAAGTGTCACAGTTGGCCGTGAAAGAGGATGCCTCTGGTCTCTGACCCCTGCCCCTCATCTTGGTGGCAGGGTGCTAGAGCGGACCTCTGTCAGCATCGGTCTTAGGGGTTGTATCCGCTTGCTGGATGTCAACAATCAGCGGCTGGAGCTGAGCAGCTGGCCAGAGTCTGCGACTCGAAGCTCCGGAGTGGGCAAGTGCGGGGACCACCCCTGTCTGCCTAGCCCCTGCCTCGGAGGGGCCCCGTGCCAGGCCCTGGAGGCAGGCAGGTTCCACTGTCAGTGCCCACCTGGCCGCTTTGGTAAGGGCAAGACGGGGCTGGGTGCTGGGGGTCTGTGTGTCTGTGGGCAGGGCTCAGGTCTCCTGGAACCCATCCTGCCTCCATCCAGGCCCAACCTGTGCCGACGAGAAGGACCCTTGTCAGCCGAACCCCTGCCATGGAGCAGCCCCCTGCCGCGTGCTGCCCCAGGGAGAGGCCAAGTGCGAGTGCCCCCATGGCCGGGAGGGCAGCCTCTGCCAGACAGGTGGGGGCAGCGGTGCTCAGGGTGGGGAGGGTGGGAGGTGAGGGGGCTCCAGGAATCAAAGCCTAGAACCCTGTGTGACCCTCTCCTGTCCTCACAGTCTCAGAGCCGGAGGACAACCAGCCGTTCCTGGCTGATTTCAGCAGCTTCTCCTACCTGGAACTGAAAGGCCTGCACACCTTTGAGCGGGACCTGGGGTCAGTGGGCAGACGGGTGGAAGAGGGGAAGCACCCCCCAGCCCCCATCCAGCTGTGAAGTGAGGGGCATCAGGTCACCCGCCTGCCCTCCCGTGGCCCCAGGGAGAAGATGGCACTGGAGGTGGTGTTCCTGGCTCGGAGCCCCAGCGGCCTGCTCCTCTATAATGGACAGAAGACAGATGGCAAGGGCGACTTTGTGTCCCTGGCGCTGCACAATGGCCTCCTGGAGTTCCGCTACGATCTGGGCAAGGGGGCAGCGGTCATCAGGTGGGCGGGGGCGCTGCAGGGGGCTGGACTGGGCCCCACGCTCTCTGTTCCTGGGGCCCCTGGCGGGTAGACCGTCAGAGCCCACCGTCTGTTCACGACATCTGTTTTTCTCCAGGAGCAAGGAGCCAGTGGCCCTGGGTGCCTGGACCAGGGTCTCCCTGGAGCGAAATGGACGCAAAGGAGCCATGCGGGTTGGTGATGGGCCTCGCGTGCTGGGGGAGTCCCCGGTGAGTCAGTGTCTCCTGGGCCACCCCCCTGCTCCCCGCCTCCCTCCTCCTCCTGGGAGGCGTGCAGCCCCCGCCCCACGGCTGGCGCTCACTGGACTGTTTTTTCTCCCCTCTGTCCTGGGCCTCTGTGTTTCCTCTCTGCTCCCACTGCTCTCTGGCCCTTGCTCTGCAACCCCCACCCCGCTCGCTCTTCGGATGTCAGAAATCCCGCAAGGTACCGTCTCTTCTCATCCTGCTCATCCATCTTCTGCCGCCTCCGCCCCTAGAGTAGCTCCTTCCCCACTAAGCCCCCACATCGCAGCCACATCTGTGTGATTAACTGCCTCCACCATGCTGGAGGGTGCGGGGTGGGTCACCACAGGCGGGCGGGCCCTGGTCTGGGGCTAGCATCGTGTTCCTGCTGGTGGGTAGGCTTCACTGCCCCTTACCCTGCACCTCCCCACAGGTGCCACACACCGTTCTCAACCTAAAGGAGCCGCTCTTTGTTGGGGGGGCCCCTGACTTCAGCAAGCTGGCCCGAGCAGCTGCTGTGTCCTCTGGCTTTGATGGAGCCATCCAGCTGGTATGTACGGCAGGGGTGGGGCCCTGGGGAGCCCAGGGTCGGAGGGGGGCGGGTGGCAGCGAAGCCCTGGTACAGTCTCAAGGAAGGGCCCATCCCAGAGGGGGCCTCTGTCCTCTGGGCCGGAGGACACAGGCAGGACAGAAGCTGTCATGCCCCACCTCCCAGGTCTCCCTGAATGGCCGCCAACTGCTGACCCGTGAGAACGTGGTCCGGGCCGTGGACGTCTCGTCCTTTGCAGACCACCCTTGTACCCAGGCTGAGGGTCAGCCTTGCCTCCATGGGGCTTCCTGTCTCCCCCGCGAGGCCTCCTATGAGTGCCTGTGTCCTGCAGGCTTCTCAGGGCTGCACTGTGAGAAGGGTGAGTGCTGCCCATGTGGGCTAAGGCTGGACATGGGAGGGAGCCTGCCAGAGGCTGCGCTCACCTCACTGTCTCTCAGGCTTGATTGAGAAGTCAGCTGGGGACCTGGACGCACTGGCCTTTGATGGACGGACCTACATCGAGTACCTCAACGCTGTGACCGAGAGGTAGTATGTCTCCTGGAGCCGGGCACCCCTCAACCCTCCGTCCCATCTGCCCAGCTGCACCGGACCATATGCGTGACACTCCACACCTGCCCTTACTCTGAGCCCACCTCTGCCCCTCTTCCACCCTCCTTCCTTCTCACTGTCTCTGTCTCTTTGTTTCCAAGCGAACTGACCAATGAGATCCCAGCGTAAGTAGCCACACCTCCACTCTCACCAGTAGTCCATTTCCTGGTCCTCTGCTCCTCTCCCTTCCGGCAGCACATCCCAAGGGCGAGGGTAGAACTTTCCATCCCCAGTGGAGGAGGATGGGGGTTTGTGGGGTGCTGCATGGGGCTCAGTTTCCTAGCTTGGAAGTAGAGAATCACCCTTTCCGAGATGTGTGTTGGATGCCAGTCTACCCCTCCACCCCTGCAGCCAGGCCCCTCACCACAGGGCACCAGCATGGTGTGCAAGCATGTGCACACCCATATCTGTGTGCACACAATGCAAGTGTGTTACAGTGCGCATGTGAGTCCACGCGCCCCCATGTGTGCACACACGCATGTGTGTGGGGGCCCAGCCAGGGCCCTCGGTCACTATTCCATGCCCTCGTGTCGGAGCTCTTCCTCTACACCTGGCCTGGGCCATGCGCACCAGCTCTGTGTCTGCCCATGTGTGTGCACGTGTGTCACTGCCAGGCCTCTGGGGTGGGTGGGACCAATGTTTCTCCACGGATGTTTGCTCCACCGCCTTCCATTGGTGAAGAGGGGTGTGGGGAGGGCTGCTGCTGGGTCCTGCCCCACCCTGCGCTATAGCCTGTCTGCCCCCCTGCTCACCTGCCTCCCTCTCTTCCTGCTTCTAAGCCCTGAAACTCTGGATTCCGGGGCCCATCCCAGGTGAGCAGTGGCCCCTGGCCCCTGCTGTCTGCCCACTGCCTTCCCATCTCTCTGAGCATCTCTGTCGATCTCTCCCTCTGTCTGTCCACCTCACTCCTCTGATCGCTGACCTGGCCCCACCATCTGTCTCTCATCTCACTGGCCGTGTCCACCACCTGCCCACCGAGCTGCTCTGGTGGCATCACTGCCCTTATGGCCTCTGGAGTCATCCCCCTCACCTTCCTCCCTCCCCTGCCCCATCCCCACCACCCTCCCAGAGGTCCTGACCAGCTCTCTGCCCACTAGTGAGAAGGCACTCCAGAGCAACCACTTTGAGCTGAGCCTGCGCACTGAGGCCACACAGGGGCTGGTGCTGTGGAGTGGCAAGGCCACGGAGCGGGCTGACTACATCGCACTGGCCATCGTGGACGGGCGCCTGCAACTGGCTTATGACCTGGGCTCCCAGCCCGTGGTGTTGCGCTCCACCGTACCAGTGAATACCAACCGCTGGTTGCGGGTCAGGGCACACAGGTCAGCAGGGAGCCCGGGGCCACCAAGAATAGCAGCGGGTGGTGTCTGGACTTGCCCGGCCAGGGCATGCCTGGCCACTCGTGGCCAGGGTAGGAGTTTGGTGTGTGTGTCAGGGGGAGATCTCGTGGTAGGGCTGGTGGTGGCCCGACCTGAGGTCACTGCCAATGAGGAGGGAGGGAAAAGAGGGTACAGGAGAAGCACCGATGGCCAAGAAACCCCTGATTTGAAAGGGGAGTCCCTGCTCTGCCCAGATGCTGGTCTGAGTCTGGCTGCCCCTCCAGCAACACTTTTCTCACAGGAGGTCCCCCCCGTCCTTGGCTACTAGGTGCTCTCCTGGGTTGGTGCCGTTCCATCCTGGCCCCCAGGGTGACACTGGGTGACAGTCCCCAGGGTGTGGTGCTGGGACGAAAGGGATGAGGGTCAGGATCTGGAGCCCTGACGGCCTCCCTCCACCCATGCCCCAGGAAACAGAGGGAAGGTTCCCTTCAGGTGGGCAACGAGGCCCCTGTGACTGGCTCCTCCCCACTGGGTGCCACGCAGCTGGACACAGATGGAGCCCTGTGGCTGGGTGAGTGATTTTGGGGGAGGCCAGGGAAGGGGCAGGCAAGGGTCTCCGAGGGATAGGTTCCACCCCCTGGGGCTGGCAGTTAAGAGGGGCACTGTATCAGCCCCATCCAGGACAGTGGGTGGGCTGGCTGGGCTGGGGTTGGGGTGGGGTCCTCCCCTCCTGTCTCAGCCCCTGCTGTAGCCAGGAGAGGGTGGGGCCAGGAGGCTGGGGCACACCTGCTGGCCTCCTGGTCTCCCCAGGGCACTGACAGCCCTCTGGTAACTCACCTAGTCATTTAGCCTTTCTGCCTACCAGTGCCCAAACTGCCCGTCACTGAGTCACGGTCTGGGGCCTTTCCTTTCTCTTCCTGCAGGTGGCCTGGAGAAGCTGCCCACAGGCCAGGCCCTGCCCAAAGCCTATGGCACAGGCTTCGTGGGCTGCCTGCGGGACGTGGTCGTGGGCCAGCGCCCGGTGCACCTGCTGGAGGACGCCATCACCAAGCCAGAGCTTCGGCCCTGCCCTGCCCTGTGAGCCACGCTGCAGCTGCTGCCCGCCCTGTTGTAATTATTTTCTATTTTTGTAAACTTGTTGCTTTTTTGATATGATTTTCTTGCCTATGTGACGGCTGGAGGGACTGCTGGCACGGCCTCCCTCCTAACCAGGCAGGCGAGCTGCAGAGACGGACTTGGTGCCGAGGGACTCTCAGGGTCAGGAGGGTAACTCTGCCCATGGAGGACTTGGCTCACTCAGCAGCCTTGGGATGCGACCCTCTGCCTCAGGACACTGTGTCCTGGCCTCTCAGGCTGTGCCTGCACAGTGTCCACTTGTGCTGGCCCCTGTGTTCGCCAGCCTGTTGGCAGACCTTGCATATACACGTTGCCCACATTCCCTCTGGCGAGGCCTGTCCCTAGAGCAGCAAGGCGCTGTGGGGTTTGGAGGGGCCCTTCCTCTGTGTAGGCTGGGGCCTTTCTGGATTCCAGCTGAGCTGCCCCTCCTCCCTGCCTGTGCTAGGTGGGGCCAGCCTCACCAGGGCCTGCTGAGCCCGGGCCTCATGTACCAATCCTGTGAAACAATGTCATTGTTGGGGCCATGCTAGCCCCTCCCTCCAGCTATGCCCACCCATCCCAGGGCACTGGAGAGCAGAGGCCAAGTCCAGGCCTGTTCAGGGCACCCTGGCCCACGGCTGGCCCTGCCCATCTACCCAGCCACCCTGGACGTGGCTGTGACCCCTTCCCACCGCCCAAGTCCCCATGAGGAGCCCTGAGAAGGAGCAGGGCCACTTGTGACATGTGGACTGCTTGATTCTGGCCAGCATCCCCTCTCAAGGATGCATGTGCAGGCATGGCCACCAACCACAGAGTCTTTATGTATGGATTTTATTTGACACCTGGGGTGGCGGGCCTGTTGTCTTTCCTGTCCTGGCCCGAGGACAGCTGAGGACACCACATAGAAAACATTCTGTCCAGTTTGGGGGTGAGGAGTGGTTGTCCTTATCCCAAAGTGACCAGGAGTAGCCTGGGTGTCTTACCAAGGCCAAGGAGCAGGTGCAGGGGTGGCAGAGATGGCTGTGAAGCCAGAAATGCCTTAAACTGCAATGTTAGGTCTCATCTGGTCCCGTCCCCCCAGCTGCCCACACCTCTCGTGGTGGGGGTGGCAACCCCAACCCTCTCACAGCCAGGCCTGGGCTGTCAGGCTTAGAGGCTGGAGGAGTCTTATATGTCCTGTTACTAACTCCAACCTATGTCTGTGTCAATCACCGTGAAATAAAGTCTGAACACTTTCAACAGGTGCTTGTGTGTATCCACACCAATGCCACCCCCCTCAGCCCTTCCTGGCCCAACGCTCTCCCACTTGGCTGGTTTCTGTCCTGAGAGCGCCATGATGCCCAGCTCCATGGTGGCGTGCAGGCTTCAACCTCCTTTAGGTGGCTCTGGATGGAGGAAGGGTGCTGGGTTGGGGGCTGCTTTTGGCAAGGAGACCCTGCACAGTGAGTGTGCACACTGTTGTGCGTGGAGCTGGCCAGGTGGATCCATGAGGCCTGCACCCCAGGTAGCCTCCTTAGGGATGGCAAGTCCTGCCATGTGTGCATATTTGCACACATATCTGCCTACATCTGTGTGTCTGAGCACAGGGTGGGAAGAGGAGCTATGAGGACAGCAGGTTGGCTATACTAAGGGTAAAGGGGGCCTGTGGGGGAGTCAGGATGGGGTGGGGGGAACCCTGGTGGGTGGGGATGGGGTGGGCCTGTGCTGGGCTGGACATGGGGTGGAGAAGACACTGACTGAGGTGCTGAAGCACCTAGGGGGGCCGTCCTGCAGCATCTGGAGTGGCTAGGTTTGAGGAGCTGAGGCCACCTGAATGGAATCCACAAGGCCAAGGGTTACCAGGCAGAGGGGAGTCTGGGCTGAGGCCAGGCACACTGGGGAGTAGGTGGCTCTGCTTGGTGCTGAATGAGGGGAGAGGAGACCTCCATGCTGGGAGGACCAGGAATGGGTGCTCTGGGAGCTGATGCTTCCAGGAGGGGCTCTCAAGGCAACCAGTGTTGAGGGTGCCGGGCCTTCAAAGTTGTCAGGAGCATGAGGAGGAAGAGCTCAGGGTGGGGATTTGGGATCAGGGTTGCAAGCAGCAGGTCCCAAGCCATGGTGTGGTGTACCACTCCTGAGAAGGGGAGGGGCTGGGGTGCTGGGCAGGCGCTGAGGCTCCTAATGGGGATCCCAAAGTTAGGAGCTCAGGAGCTCAGGCAAGGAAGGGTGGAGCCCCCACGCGATTGGCCAGTGGGCACCGGGGACAATTGGACCTGGCAGGGGCATCTGTAGCAGGAGTAAAGGGCCCACGGAGAGAGGTGTCAGCATTGCCTAGGAAGAGTGGCAGAGGTGGGAGAAGGGAACTTAGAACGGAACTTAGCAGCGCAACATAGGACTGGGTAAGACGAAAGGGCCCAGTTATCAGGTGGGCTCCCACCTCCGCCCCTTTGGGGCCGTCTCTGGGACACAGGTCGGGTGGGGCCTGTTCCGCCCGCTTCTCTCGCTCCCAGCCCCTCCCTCCAGGGTGTGGGGAGTGCAGCCCCTCCTCCCTCAGGACAGAGGCGGAGCCAGAAAGGTTCTTGGAAGGAAAGCACCAAAACGAGCAGGACCCATAATTAATCACTTTCCGTGCAGCTCCGTCCAGGGCCGCCTGGCACCTGCGCCCTCTGAGCCCATAATATGGTGTGAACCCCTTTTCCTGAAGCTCGGAGCGACCTTAGGAACTGGTGCTATTAACCCAACCTGCCAGCAAGGCAGCGAGACCTGAGGGCTCGGCTCCTTTAAGGGAGATACTGGAGGGGCGGGACCTCTCGATGGGCGCGGCTCCTTGGACGGGGCGGGTCCCGGTGGGCGGGGCTCTGATGGGAGGATCCTCTGGGTAGGCGGGGCCCCCTCAGAGCTACCAGAGAGCTGGAGCCCCGCAGACATGACCTCGCGCAGGTGAGCCTGGCCACCCGGTGGCCTGACGCTGAACCCCACCACATGCGCTTCGGGCCAACGGGTGCGGACAGGGGGTGCGGGAGAGATGCGACCCGGGACATCTCCTGCTCCTGACCGGTGGACCCCAGGCCTGACCTTCTGACATGTCATCTCCACATGTGACATGTGACATCTCCACAGCCAGGGCCAGATTCCTGGGTCCTGGGACAGTGAGGCCTAGCCTTACTCTGGCCGGTGGAAAGGACTCTTTCAATCTGGGGCTGGGCCTGGGTGGAGGTCAGAGGTTCCCTGACCCTAGGGAATGGATGGTGCTTTTGCATGGTAGCCACTGGAGCCTAGAGTGGACAGCAGGTGTCAAGTCACTGACAGACCCTCTCTCTCTCACTCTCCTGGACTTCTTGCCTTCTTTTTGGCCACCAGAGATGTTTTCCACCTGGTGGTCTGCCCTTTCCAGTTTCAGGACTGGGAGCATCCTGGAAGCCCCTTGACCTGCAAGGTAGGCTCTTCCCTTCCCAGGCTCTCCTAAGGGCCAGGTTTAGGGGCGAGATCCCTGGAAACGGTGTGTGTGCAACCCAGGACAGGACGCAGCTCTGCCCCCATGAAGAAGAAAGGTTGGGCATGTGCAGGAAGGGGCACTTCCTGCCCTTTCTACCAGGTCCCCACTCCCTGGTTGTGCACACACTCATGTGAGCTCAGACTCTAGCTGGATGTGGATGTCAGTGGGGAGCCACACAGGTGTGAGACGCCTGTCACCACTTCCTAGCACTTGGTACATCCAGAACACCTCTCTCTGGGGCTCGGTGAGGCTGGGGGGTCACAGGAGGGGTTGCCCTAAGACCCCGAATGACTCCCTAGATCAGTGAGGGGCTGGACAAGATCTGCTCTTCGGGTCTAGGGCAGTGCCTCAGTGGTGAGGGCCCCAGAATCCCTACAGGGGGTGTGGTGGGCCTGGCAAGGTGGCCTCTGGCAGGGCCAATGGCCCTGTAAGGCTCAGGAACAGTAGCAGTGAGTTGATCTCCAAGAACCTGTCAGCGTAGAGCCCTGTGGTTCCAAGATGTAACATCCAGCTGGAGATCAGGGAGGAGGGCATTTGGGATCTGTTTGGAATGACTCTCAGGCTCCCCTGAGCCTCATTTCTTGGTTCCCCAGGCAAGTTCTGGTGCTCAGAAAAGGTCATGTCTGTGTCATGTTCATGTGACCCTGGGCCAGCCTGGGAAAGCCCCGGGTGGGGCTCTGCCTGCCCTTGCCAACCCTCCCGCCCCACCCTGTGATGACCATCTGGACTGTCACTCCTCTGACCCCTGGGTCACTGCCCACAGCCCTATCAGGCCTGGGCAGGCCCAACCAAATCCCAAGCGAAACACATCCCCCCTCCTGCTTGCTCTCACCCAGCGGCCCCTTCCCATTGCCCTGTGGTTTGTGGGTCAACGGGCATCACCATTGCCACCACTCACCCCGGGACTCCGGCTGTGGGCAGGGCTGAGCTCAGGTCTTGCCTAGCATTGAGGTTTGATGTGTTGATATTGGTGCTTGGGAGGGGGCTGGGTCCTATGGGGGTCTGCTAAGCCCCTTAGAGTTCTCCCTGTGTTCCATGTTGGAGAGGAAAGCATGTCTCTGGTTAATTCAGTTCTGCACAGACAGGACAGGCCTGCATAAACAGGGACCAGAAGGGGCTAGGGGTAGGGAGCTGGAGACAGACACTAACAGTGCTCTGTGGTCCTCAGCCCTGGAGCTCCAGCCTGGGGCCCTCCCCTCTGTTCTGTGTATCTCCCATCATCCCAACAGTGTCTTTCCTGCAGGTACCATGTATATAGCATGTCCACAAGCCATTCATGGAACTCCCAGGGTCACAGGGTGTCCCATCTATTGATGAGACACCAAGGCCACACAGAAAGCTGGACCAGACACTGGCCAGTGGGTTCAGGCTGGGCTGTTTTTGGGCTCCTGAGCATCGACCAGACTCAGTTGGACCTTAAAGGGCCCAAGCTGTTTGACTCGGTGGGGAGCCCAGTGTATCTTGCCCACCCTACCTGCCCCTCTCCCGGACCTGCCTGACCATGTGACAAGGGCAGAACTGAGTCACTGACCTGCCACAGAGCAGGGAGCTCTTTGGCACAGAAGTGACCCTAGTGTGGAGATTGGAAATGGGACTTGCAGCTTCCCACCTCCTCCCACCCCGCAGCCAGGGCTGTGGCTGCACCAACCTGCTGGACACCTGACTCCACCTCTCAACCTAGTGGGGGGTGTGAAACCTGCCTCAGCCTGGGGTTGCAGGCAGGCAGTGGTATGAGCTGCTGTGACGGCTCAGGATGCCCTCCCTCTGGGGATTTCCACCTGACAGACAGCGGGCAGCTTGTGGGGAGGACAGAGGGACAGAAAGTATGAGCAAGAGTCCCCAAAAGGGCAGTGTGTCCTTCTCCCTGCTCTGTGGCTTGGGTGCCCCTTCTACCCTTACCCCCACATTCTGGGCATCGCCCATCTCGGACTGGATTCGGAGGCTGCTGGGGCCTGGGGGTGGGCATCTGGGATAGGATGCAGTTCAGCAGAGTTGGTGGCCCCAGGATGGGGGTCAGAAACCTTCCTTTGGGTTCCAGTCCCCCACCACCTCCTCACTGCAGTGGCTCTGGCAGCAGGAAGCCTTCACCCTTCTCCTGGTGGCCTGGCCTGCTCTTCTGTGACTGGCCCTAGAACTCATCCTGCAGCAGCTCTTAGCCCAGGAAACCTTCCCTAGCAGCCTCACCTGCTGGACTACTCAACAAAAACTACCCCTCTAGAGCCAGCATGGGAGGGAGCTTGAGACCCCAGGCCCAAAACATGCCCAGGAAGTGACTGGCTGGCAGGATACCTCCCTCCCCCTGGAAGAGCTGAATGGGAGTGCTGGGTGGCCCTGGGCAGGTCACCTGGGCTTCTGGGCCTCTCAGAACCTCTCAGAACATGGACCCTGGGGAGCCATGGAGGTCAGAATGGACCCTGCCCTCCCCGTAGTTCACATCTGATGGTGAAGACATGGCGGGGGGTGGGGGACAGGTAAACTCAGAAGCCTGTACACACCTGTCTGCTTGCTGTTCCAGCTGTCACGCATGGAAGGAGGGGCAGAGATGCAGCTGCAGTGCTGCAGGGTGGGGGCTGGGCTGTGTCTCTCAGAAAATGAACAGAGAGGAAGTGTGAGCCATGGCCTGCAGGACCAGCCGGAGGTGGCCAGATGAGGGGTGAGGTTGGAGAACAGAGAGATGAACAACGGGATGGGAGGGTGCTTTCCAGTGGGGGCAGGGTCCTTGAGGTGTGCAAGCATCCTGAAAGCCACACCGGGCCACTGAGAAGGCTTACGCGGCTCTGATGTATGTTTTCTGAGAACCTGTTTGTCTGCCGTGGCTCAGCTGGGGGTCACGGATGAGGCCTGAAATCAACACTGCAGTCCAGGCAAGAGCCAGTGGGCACTGGTCCCAGGGGAGTGGGAGAAGTGGTTGGGTCTGGTCTGGGGCGTTTGGAAGTCAGGACAGGAGGGTGCAGCGTTGGGAGAGTGCTGGGGAGTTGAGGGCAGGGACCTGGGCAATGTCAGGCAGTGACTCTCTTCACTAAGTGAGGACTGTGTGGGACAGGGCCTCAGGGGCCTTGTCAGGACTTTTAAATCTTGGAAATGTCAAGACAGAGATGCTGTTACCTTTTCAGACAGAGATGCTGGAAAGGGTTGTGTCTGTGAGCTTGAAGCTCAGATCCCAGGTAGGGCTATATCCCTGGTGTGTGGATGTGGCAACACATGGAGGGCAGAGTGGGGAGGTTCCGACACCATAGGGTCAGAAGGAGGGGACCCAGGCCAGGTGAGGTGGGGAACCAGGTCAGAGTGTGGGGAACTCCCAAGTGGAGGTTGTGCTTCTGGAGGAGACCTGACCACCAGCCCCAGAAGGCTGGAGGAGACCCTGAGAGCCCAGGGAAATTGTCCTGTGGGGACTCAGCAGTGTGGACCAGTGCAGGACCATCCTTTCTGTGATGGTGGAGATGATTCTTTCCCACATGCGGTCGACAGCCTCCACTGGCCATACATGGCTTTCAGCAGTGAATTGTGGCCACTGTGACCCAGGAACTGGGATTATGATTGTGCTCAATTTTGACCCATTCACCTGCACGCCCCACACCTGCCCTGGGCTGAGCATCAGACTGTGAGGTATAGACTGAGCACAGATGGCTTGTTGGAGGAGTAAGGAAGCAGCTGAAGGCAGGGGCAAACGGAGCACAGGATGGGGCAGAGGGAGGGGCAGGAGGGCCTGGAAGAGGCGTGAACTGACTCCCATTACAGAAAGATCTCAGTGGAGCAGGATGGTGCGGGGCCATCTGCAAGGACAGGACAGGATAGGGTCTGTCCAGGGCATGTCAGCCCCTGCCTCACTTGTGGCCAGGTTATGACAGCGAACAGCTGGGTGGGGCCTGGAGGTGGCAGGTGGCAGAATTGGAGTCAGGGGCCCTGGTGTCCCACTGGAGGCAGGACAGGGGCAGGACCACCCTGGACACCGTGTATCATCTGTACAGTGAACCAGGGACACACACCTCTGAACCAGACGGCGCAAGACCCTCCTGCAGTGACCTTTGTGCCTCTATGGGAGACTCACTGTTGCCGGTGGAAGTCCAGACACTGTGTTACAGGGTCCCGCTGGGGGGTCAAGCCAGGTCCCTGCCCTGAGATGCTTTGGGGCCACCACACGAGTAGATTTAATCCCTGGCCCAGAAATTCTTGCCCTAACTGGACAAAAGAAGCCACCCAGGTAAAGAAAACAGCAGTTATGATCTCAGCAGTGGGCACCTGTGGAGCCCTGATGATGGCCCCCTGATCTGTCCCCCCATCTCATGGGGATAACTGTGAAGGGTGGTCCCAGGGCAGCAGCAGGGGAGGGCAGAGTTGAGCCCCTCTCAGCCTGGACCCCCAGCAGAATAAATGATGACTCTCTGGCCTTCCTGACCTGCTCCTGCCAGCCACCTGCTCCTCACCCACCACCCACCACCCACCTATCTTAGGTTCATTAATCATTCACTTCTGAATTCATGTCTGTTTGTTAATCCCCAGGCTCTGTTTTATACCCTGGTGTACACCCTGCACAGAATGTTTTCACCCCTTGTGGACCGTAAATCCTCCCGTAGGAGATAGATAAGCCAATAAATATGTATGTCAGGACGGTTTTCAGTGCTATGAAGAACAATGAAGCAGAACACGCATCCAAGAGTGAGGGGAGAGGGTCTCAGTCACGCAATGTGGGCCAGGAGTAGAGAAAGCTGGTACAGGGAGCCCTGCGGTGCATGGCCTTGTGTGGTGAGGGGCGGAGGCTGGTGGGCAGCAGCAGGTGGAGGGTGGACCTGGGCCTGTGGGCTGTGCTCTTCTCCCAGGGGCGTTGCTCAAATGACTGACCAGACCTGCCAGGGTGCCTTGGGAGAGAGTGGAGAAGGTGGGAGGGGCGGGGGCCCCGCGGTCCGCTGCCGGGCTTTGAGGGGAGGAAGGGAGCTCTGGGTGGCCATGGGGGATCCCGAGTGCCTTTGGTCAAGCTGGGACGCCCGGTGGGCAGTGAGTTGGGGAGAGACGGCAGAGGGCTGAGGTTCCTGCTGGTGTTCTGGGAGGGGATGTCTGCCCTGCCCACCTGCCACTGTGGGAAAGGTTCTGCCCATCTATGTCCCTGGTCGCTCCCAGCCTCACCTCCTTCCCCACAGACCCTAGACTCTGTGGTCACAGCCCAAGGATGGGGGTGGGCACAGGGCACCCCAGAGGGCATCGTGGGTGTGGTCAGGATGGCCCAGTATCTCCCAGCTAATCAGCAGCTCTCCCTCTTCATTTCAGGTGGTTTCACCCCAACATCAGTGGAGTTGAGGCTGAGCAGCTACTCATGTCCAGTGGCCAGCACGGAAGCTTCCTGGCAAGACCCAGCAAGAGCTGCCCCGGGGGCTTCACACTGTCTGTCAGGTGGGTGGGTGGTGCAGGGTGGACAGGCCTGAGGCCCCGGGGGACCTCAAGGGGTGAGAATAACCTCAGCTGAGGGCATAGCAGGGGGTCAGGCTCCCTAGTGCTCCCAGAGGGCTGGTGGACAGCATTCTGAGCAGCAGGGACCTCTGCTGGGGGCTAGACATGCAAGATCTGGGGGGTCTGGTGTTCTGGCCAGGTGGCCCCTGGGCAGGAGGGGCCACTTAGACCTTCAGGGATGGCTCAGTGTGGTGGGCCCTGGTCAGCGAGATGCCCTCATCCCTCTGAGGGTCCTCACTGGCCGTAATTGTACCCCCATCTGCTGGGGATGTCACTCACTGGAGATCTGCCCAGAGCCCTACAAGAGCCAATGTGTAGGGAGGATGGGCAGGAGGGGCCATGACCAGCAGAGTGGACAGCCAGACCCATGTCCACCCTGTGTGAGGCAGGTCAGTCTAGAGTCTGGGGAGGGGGGGGTCTTCCAAAAGCACTCCAAGTTTTTCTGGGTTTTCTGCTAAACCTGAGGCAGCAGGTGGGACAAGTCCTCAGGGTGGATTTCCCTCCCCTGAGAGACAGGCATTCTGTTCTTACCTGGGGCTTCCCCAGCCACACTGGGCACCTGGGAGAAGCAGTCCAGCCCCCTGTCCTTCAGAGCCCCTGGAGAGGTGGGCTGGGGTGAGGCAGAGTCTGTCCTGAGAGGCTGCCCCAGCCTCGGCCACCAGGCCAAGGGAGAGTTAAGCCTGTAGTCGCCAAACCTAGTACTGGCTTCCCTGGGGGCAATGGGGGCAGGGTGCCCACCACCCAGGATGAGGCCTGGACACTAACTGGGCAGGAACCTGCAGAAGGGAGGGACCTGACCTTGACTGTGGCTGTTCTGGGCAGAGGGATGGCAGAGGCCAAGAAATCAGGGCAAGAACTCCCCTGGGGCTATTTGGGAAGCTGAGTGCTCATGGGAAGGAGGGTGGTTGGTGAGAACAGTGGCCCTGATGGCAGCTGGTGCACTGGCCCTTTCAGGCGCCATAATGAGGTGACTCACATCAAGATCCAGAACACAGGTGACTACTACGATCTGTATGGAGGGGAGAAGTTCGCGACGCTGGCTGAGCTGGTACAGCACTACACAGGCCAGCATGGGGGGCTGCTCCGAGAGCGTGGCGGGGCCCCCGTGGAGCTCCGGCACCCGCTGGGCTGCCAGGACCCCACGTCGGAACGGTGAGCGGCTGTGTCTACATCTGGCCGACATCTGTGTCCGCACTTGTGTGTGTGCGAGAGTCCGAGGGGCAGGGGTCGATGGACACGGCCTCTGGATTTCTTCTGCCCCCAGGACTCAAGGTCAGGCTTGGGCACCACTGTGGCAGAGTTGAGGGAGTATAAAGCACTCCCTCCTCAGGGGTTTTGGCCTCAGTTCTCCAGGTCTCAGGCACCAGCTACAGAGGGGTGCCTGTGGAAGAGCTGCAGCCGGCCTCCTGTCTGCCTGCCTGCCTGGTGACCTGGGGAGAGTAGGTCTCCCAGCCTCGGTTTCCCTGGCTGCACTGCGGAGGCCTGAGCCAGCTGTGCCGGCTGAGGAAGCCCGGTGGGGCTGGCCTGGCCCACTCCTTGCTGAGGACTAGGCTGCCACCTGGTGGCCACCCTGGGGCCCTGCAGGGCCTGAGGGTCCCGCCTCATGTTGCTTTCTGGGTTGGAGGAGGTTTGGAGGAGGCTTGCAGAAGGGTCCGAGAGGTGGGCAGGGCTGACCCAGGTTGGCTTGGGTGTGGGTGCTGCCCGGGGCCCACGAGGTCTAGGTGGGTGTGTGTCTCTCTTGGTGTCTGTGCCTCAGAGACTTCAGCTACTTGTGGGTCTGTGCCCCTCACCTGGCCAGTCCAGGGCCTCCTTTCTCACGTGTGCTGCCCTGGGCCAGGTGGTATCATGGGCATCTGTCTGGTAAGGAGGCTGAGAAGTTGCTGATGGAGAAAGGGCGTCCAGGCAGCTTCCTGGTTCGGGAGAGTCAGAGCAAACCTGGGGACTTTGTGCTGTCAGTGCTCACACAGCAGCTGGACAGGGTGGACCGCCAGCCGCGTGTCACCCACATCATGATCCACTTCCAGGTAAGAGGCGGGGTGGGGTTTGGGGTGTGGCTTGGGGAGGGGGTAGCCACCAGGCCCTCACTGCCACCCCACAGCCAGATGGGAAGTACGACGTGGGAGGTGGTGAGCAGTTCGACACCCTTGGAGATCTGGTGGAGCGCTACAGGAAGAACCCCATGGTGGAGAGGTCAGGGGTTGTGGTGCATCTTCGGCAGGTATGTCCCCAGGCACCTGAACCTTGGGGTCTGAGTGAGCTTCTCCCTCTGGAGGACAAGGGACTCTGGCATAGCCCCTGGGGCAGGGTGGCTGAAGGCAAGGGTGGGGGCCAGGGCGCTCTGGGGTCCACTGGGCCTTGCTAAGCTTGGACTCGAGCCTCTACCTGCCAGCCCCTCAAGGCCACGAGAATCAGCGCTGCAAGCATTGAGAGCCGTGTGCAGGAGCTCAGCGAGGCCACGGATGCCAGCGAGAAGGCCAAGCAGGGCTTCTGGGAGGAGTTCGAGGTGTCGGCCTGCTGCCCACTGCCCCCCTTCAGACTCCCGTCCTCTGGGCTGTGGCAAGGGCCAGCAGAGGGGTGTGGGTCAGGGCGTGTATGGCGGGTGTTGAGGGCTCTGGGGCCACAGGCTAAAGCCCCACTCCTCCAGATGCTGCAGCAGCAGGAATGCCGGCTCCTGTACCCCCGGAAGGAAGGCCAGCGGCCGGAGAACAAGCCCAAGAATCGATACAAGAACATCCTTCCCTGTGAGGCTGGGGCTGGGGTCACATGGGGACCAGGTCCTCACCCACCAAGTGCAGGGCCTATCTGGCAGAGGGGTCCTGGGGGTGGAGGCAGGGGTCATTCCCCACCACTGGTGCGATGCCCTCTCTTGCCCCTTCGTCCTCTGCCTCTGCTCACCACAGGTCAGCGGGGATCCCTCTTCCCTGGAGACCTGAGCTACATCTTCCCTTCTCAGTTGATACCACTCGTGTCATCCTTCATGATGTGGATGACAGAGTGCCTGGAGCCGACTACATCAATGCCAACTACATCAGGGTGGGTACTTGGCCTGCTGCACCTGTGGCCTACATGAATCAAACCCTGGTCACTCCATTCCCCATAATAATGAGCCTGGAGCTCCTGGAATGGTCTGTGGACTTTGGAAAGACAACAGATACTCAGGAAGGGTGCAGTAGTCTGCACTGGGTCCTCAGAGGGGCCAATCCAGAAACTGCTGGATTAAATATTGGTCCTAAGCCCCTTCCACCCTCCATGGTCTGTGTGTGAGCCACTTTGGCTACTTTGCATATCATTTGCATCAACTTGAATTGGTCCTCTGGCACTTTAATTCCTGGAAACAGCAGGCAGCTGACCCCACCTTTCAGAGTGACCCAGAGGAGAAGCCAGGCCATGGACTGGGCAAGGTGTACATCGCCACCCAGGGCTGTCTGCCGACTACAGTGGCTGCTTTCTGGGCCATGGTGCACCAGGAGAACACACATGTCATCGTCATGACCACCAGGGAGGTGGAGCGAGGCCGGGTAGGAGCTCCAGCTCATGTTCCTCCCCTCCTCCTGCCATGTGCCCCACTGGATCTGTGTTGGAGCTGGCCCAGCTTTGCTTCTTCAGTCTTAGAGATGCTGGGGCACGGCGAGGGCCCTAGAGAGACCCTATGTGTGCCCCGCAGGGAGGAGGGGCATGGGTGCTGGTGGTCTTCCAGCATGGCTAATGCCATGCCCCCACCCCCCAGAACAAGTGTTTCCGATACTGGCCAGAGCTGCACGGCAGCCAAGAGTACGGCCACCTTCACGTGTGCAACATGGCTGAGCACTGGGCCCAGGGCTATTGTGTGCGGGAGCTGCAGGTGTGGAGGCCAGACCAGGTGAGCCTGAAGAGCCTCGGGAGCCTCAGGGCTAGGGTGATGTGCTCAGGAAGTCTCCAGGTCTGTGCTGGGCTGGCCCAGCCTCCACCCAAAGCCACTAGCTTTGGTGGCTTCCACATGGCTCAACCCACTGGGCAAAGTCCTGGCCTGGGCCATGCTGGGCAGTGATCCCAGTCAGGCAAGTTCTCAACCCAGCTGTCTGGCTCCAGGGTGGCCTCACACCCATATAGGCCTCTTCTTCCAGTTCCTCCCTGGGCATCTCAGTACCTTCGGCCTTCTTTGTATGCCATTGGTGCCTGTTTCTCTCCCAGGCACATTTCCCTCCTGGCCAGTTCCCCTCCCAGGCACATTTCCCTCCTGGCCAGTTTCCTTTGATAACCACCGGGGCTCCTGCAAGCCTCTGTGTTTAGCCCTTCTTAAATAGAATTCACTTCCTGGAAGCTGCTCCTCCCCAGGACCGTCTTTCTTCCTTTCCCCGGGCAGCGCAGGTCCTCCAAACCCTGAATCCCATCTTTTCCTCCCACTCCCTCCAGCTCTGTCTGGGCCCTGCTGGTCACTCCTTCTGGCAAACCCCGCTGGGCCTCGCCCTGTCTCTCCCCAGTTCAGTCCCTGTGCCCCTCCCAACCAAGGGTCACAGCAGCCCGAGGTGCTTGGGACAGCCCAGACCTCCCAGCTGGCACTCACCAGCCCACCCTGCCTAGGAGGAGTCGCCACACACAGTGAAACACTACCAGTACTTCAGTTGGCCGGACCACGGCGTCCCGGCCGAGCCCACCGGCGTCCTTAGCTTCCTGGAAGAGGTGAACCGGACCCACAGCAGCATGCCGGGGGCCGGACCCATGGTAGTCCATTGCAGGTGCGACAGGGGATGGGGCGGGGCCAGCGGTACAGGTGCGACAGGGAAAGGGGCCACGGCTCTGTCCTGTCAACTAGCCACAGGCCTCCTTGGTCCGTCCCAACAGCGCTGGCATCGGACGCACTGGCACCATCATTGTGATTGACATCCTGGTGGACGTCATTCGCAGGCAGGGTGAGCCGCCCCAGGCAGGCCCCGCCCCACGTAGCCCCACCCCCTGCGCTTGCCGGTACCGCTCGTTGCATCTAGCCATCCCACCTTCTCCCTGCCGGCCCCTCTCCGCCCTGAGCACGCTCCTCCCCAGGGTTAGACTGCGACATCGACGTCCCCAAGACGATCCAACTGGTGCGGCGGCAGCGCTCGGGGATGGTGCAGACCGAGGCGCAGTACAAGTTCGTGTACCTAGCGCTGCAGCGGTACATCCAGGGCGAACAGCTGCGCCTCCGCAAGCCTGTGGGGGCGGGGCCGGGCCGGGGCGGAGCCTGCGCTGGCGTCACCATGGTGACCAGGGGCCCCTCCCCTCAGCGCGAGCGGCAGGAGGAGCGCGGCTCGCTGAACCTGGGCGTCTCGCCCGTCGACCCCGGCTGTAGCCCCGGACCCGCACCGTCCCGGGCGCCGGCGGCGTGAGTGGAGCATCAGGGACTGTGGAGGGCAGAGTCCCGGCCGGGGGCGGCGGCGGGGCAGGGGAGGGGAACAGGAAGGCCTCGGGGGCGTGGCCCGGGCTCGGGGGCGTGACCGGGGCGAGGGGGCGGGATCGCAGGTGGGCCCCAGTCGAACTCTGTCTCTGCCTGCAGGACCCGGGAGGCCCCCCGCCACGAATATGAGAACCTGCAGGGCCTAGAGCCGTGAGAGCCCCTCGTGCACGTGCCCCGAGTGGGGCTGGAGCCGTGCAAGAAGGCGGGAGCCCAGCAAGCCCGGCCTCCGCGTTCCTCCAAAGGACTGTTTAGGATTGTGCAGACAGGCGCCCAGCCCTGAGCGCCGCGGAGTCGGGGTGGGGATGGGGGTGGGGTCCCTGGTCTGCCCCTCAGACCCTCCCTAACCAGGTCTGCACGCCCAGAAATGGTGAGGGGCGGGCAGATCCCGTGGCCCTGGCACTCCTGGAGGAGGGGAGGCAGAGCTGCAGGGCTGCTGTTTGACTCAGTTTGGGAGGCCGCCAGTGACCAACTGCACGTTGCGGTGAAGACATGTGTGCTACATGTCTGAGGGTCACTCTAAATGTGGGACACGAGACCAGCTAGTGAGTGCCAGTTTGTTCACCAGCATTTGTGACCCTCTCCCTGCTTTCTGAGTGCCCCCGCCCCTTCAGAGTTACTTCTCAGCCCTGCCTACAGCCGTGGTCTAGGCTGTGGCCTGGCAGTGGCTCAGTCCTGCCACGTCCAGACCTAACCCAGACTGTCACATTGCAGTCATGCGTAGATAAATGCTTGTTAAATGAGGGAATATGTGACATGCTCATCTGACCACAGTGAGGAGGGCGAGACTCCATGAGAGCATGACTTGTTTGTGACGATGCGATATCACTGGCTTGTGGTCCACACTGGCACCCTCCCATTATGGATGGCCCTGTGACTTTCTGGTCTCCTCAGTAAAATGCCTTCTCAGTTCTGCATCTTTGCTGGGGCTTGGAGAAAGGGTACCTGTGGGTCCCCATGACTGGGCCCAATTCCCCAGGGTCTTTCTGAGCCACAGGCACAGCTGGTTGGAGCAGGAAGTCCTGGGTTTTGGGGTGAGGAATGAGGAGGCTGAGACCTATGCAAGCCAGAACCGGCTTGGCTTCTCTTCGTCATGCCAGCCTGGCGGTGCAGGATTCCTGGACTGATAGCAGTATTGGGTGGGGGAAGGGTGGGGTGGCAGGACTCCCGCCCATCCCCCAGGATGCTCGCTTCACCAGCCAGGTCTGGCCCTCCTCTGCTGGAGGAACCCGAGGCCTGTAGATCGTCAGGATACGCTGGTTGTCGCCACCTCCGCTTCTGTGCACCCTTGAGCCTCGGTTCCCAGGGGTCGTGAGGTCCTGTAGCCCTCCACTCAGGGCTCTGGGCAGGGCTGTGGGATCATGACTTCTGGGGGTTGTAGCCTGTTGTGAGCACAGTGGGGGTGGGAAGGAGGACTCTGGACCAGACCAAGGCCCCATCCCGGCACCCCCTGCCCCAGGTGCTCCCGGCCCTCACTGTCTCCCTCAGGCAGCCTCCCAGCCCCAGGAGGCAGCCAAGCCCAGAACTGCTCCAGCCCATCCACAGCCCAGGCAGGACCGGAGTTGGACCCCCTAGAACTTGGGCCACACACGCTAGGGGCTGCTGGGAGTCCAATCCAGGAGGTGTCCTTTGGATTCAGAGCCTTTGTGGAAGGGGCAGACTGGGCTTTTCTGGAAAAAGTGGCTTAATGGTACAGGAAAGAACACAGAGGGTGAGGACCCCTTATCAATTGTGGGTACAAAATAGTTTATTTAAAAATGTACAATTCAGGAGGGCAGGATGGGCACTGGGGAGCTGGGCTCCCTGCCACTGCCCTCTGTCCCCATGGCCACCCAAGGGAAGGGGCCAGCCCTGCCTGGGGAAGCGAGGAGCCATGGTGAAATGTGAAAATAAGATGAGGGTGGCAAGCCCCCTCCCTTTTCAGCAAGGGGTAGGTCCTACAGGTGATTCACAGTGTGGACAGGGAGGGGCCTTGCCAAGCTGTCTCTTCTGGGCCTCAGTTTCCCCATCTGCAAGATGGGGGTTAGGGAGGTGGTCTCTGGAGCCCATAGCAATCTGATTCTTGGATGCTCCAGGGACCATTTTGTCCACCCCATAGGACCCAGCCCCAGAGAGCGGGGGGTTGTGTGTGCTGAATGGGGTGGGGTTCCTCAGAGATGTGGGGGCTCCTCTGGGATCCTGGAGGGGTGGGGTGGGTGGAAGTGGTGACACTAATTGTACGCCAGGGACCCGAGCGAGGAGGTGGTGGCGGCGGTGGAGGGTGGCCGGGGGAGGCAGCGCAGGCTCCCAGTCTTGAGTGCGCACTGCACGGGCCAGAGGACCACACAGAAGAGCACCAGCAGCAGGGCTGTGATGAGCGCCACGCGCCTCCAGTCCCTGCAGCGCGCCCAGCAGCGGGCCAGGGGCCCCCGACGGTGGGCGGGGTCTGGGGTGGGCACAGGCACAGCAGGCTCAGGGGGCTTGCTTGGGCCTATGTCCACACACATGAAGCCGGGCTCCACCGGGCCAGGCACAGAGGGCGATGGGTAATAGCACAGCTTGGTACCCTCTAACCACACAGGCTCCTCCTGCTGCAGGTGAGCTGGCATCCGGGCCTGTAGCTGGCGGCTGGTGCGCAGTGCAGGGGCTCCAGCAGCGGGTACAGCTGTGGGTTGCCGGCAGAATGGGCAGGGCACAGCCTCGCTACCTGGCTGGCCTGTGGGCTGGGCGGCCGCCAGCCGTGCCAGGCACTCCAGGCAGAAGACATGGGTGCAGGAGAGCTCCTTGGGTGTCTTGAAGATGTTGTCATAGCCCGAGAAGCAGATGGAGCACTCCAGAGGGGAGGCCACTTTCTCTGAGCCTGGGGTGCCCGGAGACCTGGGGCTGCTGGCTGAGCTGGGGGACCTGGGCACTGTGGCTGTGGGGCTGCTCCTGCTGGTAAGCGGCATGGTCGTGTGCCACACCTGTGGGCCTGACGACATGGTTCTGGGCTGTGGGACAATGGAGACCACTGTGAGTGACCTTGACTGCTCCTTTCCTGCAAGGTCAGTCAGTCACTCTCTCCCCATCCCTCTTCATTGCATCATCTCAGAGATGCCTGTGGGCACCTCTCTGAAGTCCCCCCACCTGCTCCCCAGCTCCTCACGTGCTTTATCAGGGGTCAGTACCCTGGGGTGCCCCAGCCTGGCTGGGCCCTGTGGGCCACTGCTCAGTGAACCCCTCCCACCAGCCCTGGCCTACCTGACCGTGCCATTGGGCAGAAATAAAAGTGATGATGACAACAGCCCACGACAGTTACTATTTACATCAGGGCTCTGCCAGGCTGGACCCTGGTCATCTGATACCAAGAGCCACGGTGCAGAAGAGGCATCTCAGAGGGGCCCCTGGCTGTCACAGGAAGAGTGTGGCTCTGGGCCAGGTGAGGTTGGTTTAAACACAGATTCCAGTGTGGGTGGCTTATTTGGTGGGCGCACAATAACTGGCAGGCAGTTGTGTGAGGTGGGCGCCAGGCCTGGCTGGACAGGCTGCGGGAGACCAGGGGGCCTAAGCAAGGGTGGTGGCCATGGCCTGAGGAGGGGCTTTGTCTCCCCACCGTGGCCTCAACCTGTAGGGCCAGCTCGTCTGGTTGGTGACAAGAGCCTGATGCTGGCCCTCAGGGCCTGGAAATGCTCGTCACCCTTTGGCCAGTGGAGCGGGGAGGGTGGATGAGCCAGGCATCCTCTTTGGGCTGGCCCGCCACCCAGGAGGGTCACACCAGCCACAGCCGCCATCCAGGAGGCAGTGGGATGTTCCACTCCTCACCTACTACCCTCTCCATGGGAGGCCCAACCTGTCTCCCTGATGAGGCTCAGGTAACCTGCCTGCTGCTCCTTCTTGGGCCTAGGTCTCTACCCCAGGCAGCCACATGGGTCCTGCTTGGAGGAGGGCAGGTAAGGGGGTGACTCACCCATCACCTTTATGATGGACAGAGGAGGCCGGGGCCTTGGGAAGGCCTGACCACATGACCCCATAGAGCCCATGAGCCCCCCAGAGGTGACCTGAGCCTGACTGGCTGGTCAGTACAGGAGGGCTGGTGGAATGACTTTGCAGTGACGTGCCACAAAGGCTCAGGTATTGCTGCCACCTGACAGTGACCACTGTGAGTCACGGTGGTATCACTGTGATGTCACGAGTGCTCTGGCATCGAGGTGTGAGATGTCAATGTATTTTGGTGACAGCAGCTGCCACAGGCCAGGTACAGCTTCAGCAGGGTCTGGGGTACTGCAGCCGTCCTCCCCCAGCTGTTCCCCACATGACTGGTTCCTTGGCACTGGGCCCCACCCTTCTGAGGAGGTGCTCCACCCTGAACCTGTACTGGTGAGACGGGAGTGCCAGCTGAGCCGGACTTACCTGGTAGCCAGGGTTAGAGGGGCCCGGGCATGACCCTCTTGGCTGATTCGGCCAGGCTGAGGCCCCAAGCTCACTTGTCCTGGAAGCGCTGGCTTCGTCTCCTCTGGTCCAGGCTGGCTTGTGTTCCCCGACTAGTGTTCCTCTCCAGAGCTGTCGTCCACAGCTGTGCCGGGCAGGTGGGGTGTGGGATGTGTGCGCTCCTTCAGGTGTGGAGCGCTGTCCGAGACAGGTGTGAGTTCTATGGGCGTGGGCTCCTGGCAGGTGTATTTATATGCTCGCTTGGGATCACGCTGGCCAGGGCGTGGCCCAGGGCCTCCAGGATTGGCTGGCCTCCCATCCTCTCCCTGGCAGGCTGGGCAGTAGAGGGCGGGGAGTCAGAAGTGAGAGGTCAGAACCTGGGGTGGGGCTGGGGGTCAGTAGGCCTCTGCAGTCTGGGCAGGTCTCAGCGGGTGACTGGGTGCCTGGTAAAACCTCTCCCTACTCTGCAGCTCCTGAGATGCTGGAGCAGCCACTCCAGAAACAGACCTACCTGCTCACTGGCCTTGTTCAAGGTGGGGGCACCTGAGCTCCTTGGGTGGGCCCCCAGAGGGTCCTTGCAAGGAGGCCCCCCACTCAGTCAGTTCACTGACACCCTCCCCCAACAGCCCCTGTTCCTGCCCCTCCCCGCCAATACCCACCTCATCCATGTGGCTGCCACTCAAAAGCACAGCGGGCCCCAAATGGGCTTCTGCTGTGCTCATCCCTTCCCACCTGCAGCCTTTGGGGGCTGGGAGAAAACTCCTTGCTCTGGGTCCGGGGAGTGGGGTGAGAGGTCAGGCTGGGAGTGCCCGCAGGGTGAGTGAGGGGTGAGTCAGGGGTGAAGGTGTGTCAGGCAGCAAGCTGGCCACAGGACTTGTTTCAGGGGAGCATCTTCTGGGGGGACCTTAGTTTCGTAGGTAGGGAAGGGACTCAAGGAAGTGCCCACCCAGGCAGGGGATCCGGAAGTCTCCCTGGGAAACAGGGAACGGTTTCAGCAGGTTAATACCGAGTCCCAGCACACCACAGGGCCAGCCTGCGCCCAGGCCTGTCTGGGGCCAGGATGGAGAGAGTGAGGGCTGTGCCGGAGGGGCCTTAATAGCCAGTGGCATGGGCTGTGACCACCCACAGTCAGCCTGCCTGATCCTCCTGGCCACAGGGTCACAGGAGGCTCTCTTCTCCACCCTGTGGCTTCGCTGCCCACCCCCCACCCCAGCTTCACATACCACACTTCAGTGTGCACCTGATCTGACCTTGGGGGCCAGGACCTGATATGGAACCCCAATCATGAGCCTTTTGGGAGTGAGTGTTGGGCTTGGTGAGGCTGGGAGAGGGGTCCACCCTGGTGGGGAACGACCCTGACCCTTCAGCGGATGGTTCAGGACCCCCAGAGGCTGCTCAGCCCCAAGAGCACTAGGAGAAGCACTGACAGCCTTGGAGCAGGCTGCCTGGGCCCAGACCCCAGGAGGAACCGGAGTGAGAGGAAAGGGGCAGCCAGGACTGCAGCCGCAGGAGGTTGAGGTGTGGGGCGACTACAGGAGAGGAAGAGAGGACCAGGGCTTCCTTGTGTGCTCCAGGAGCAGGAAGAGCTTCGGTGAGGGGCTTGGCGAGGGTTCAGGGCCAGCGGGGTTGGTGAGGGCCCAGAGGATGGGGAGTCTCTGTGAGGGCGGGGCCTGCCTGAGCAGGACGGGGCTCTGGTTCCCACGGGTATCGTGACTCAGGGTCTGATGCTCCTCCAGGAAGTGTCCTGGTCCTCTGAGCACACCTCCCCAAGGGCTTCTGGGAATATCTGAGCTCTGAGATCACCCCGAGCTCCTCAGTGGACAGTCAGTGCCCGAGGCGAGGGGACAGGAATGCCCGAGGGATGTGCCATCGGGGTGGGGCCAGGTCTCACCACACGGGACCATGGCGCTCAGGGATCCCCTGGCCCCACACACCTGCTCACTCTCATCATGACGAGGGAAGAATATCTACATCTCGTGAGCGTGAGGGCCTCATGTGAGCAGGTGAGCTGCTTACCAGCTTACTCCGGCTGGCTGTGTGTGCACCTGTGTGTGTGTGTGCACGTGTATGCACGTGTGAGGGGAGCCTGGCTGCTGGCAGGTGACCATGAAGCTGGGGCTTACTTGCCAGACTGGGCAGAGAGCAAGGCCTGCAGTGACCACCCCTGTCCAATCATGGCTCTCAGATGGTAGGGGTCCCCAAGACCTCAGGACACCTGGGAGTCCTAGGCTGGAGGCACAAGCTACTTTTGGCCAAATGAGCAGGGGACAGGCCTGCCCCACAGGGCCCACCCTGGCCATGGCTCCCCAGCCCCAGTACTTGTTCGAGGACTGGCTTCAAGACTCTGAGGTCTTGCAGGGGGCACAGAGAACAGCCAGTTTGGGGAAAGGTCTCAACATGGGTGTAAACTCTGGTGTGCCCCACAGGCCAGAGCCTGGGAGACAGAGGCTGGGCTGCAGCAGGGGCTCTAGGGGGTGCACTTGGGCTTGGCCTCCACCCCACCCTCTGCACTCTGGCTCCTGAAAAGCTCGGAGTTGCCCTCTGGCCACAAGGTGACTCCTCCGGTCCTGTCCCTCCCACACCCAGCAGTGAGCCGAGTTCCCAGTTGGCCTGGCCTTGGGGGCCAGCTCTTTCTGGGGCCCGGTGCCCAGGCCCCACCAGGGCCTCTGTTCTCATGTCCCATCCTCAGGCCCTGCTCATTCTGCTCTGTGCTCCCACCTCCCAACTCTACAGCTGGTCCTGCCTCTTGCTGACCTCTGATGGCTCTGGGTGCTTCTTTGGCACCAGGTGAACAGATGAGATGAATGAATGGACGAGCTGCAGCTATGACCCCAGGGCCATGCCCACTGCCCAGCCCCACACCAAGCTCGCCTCCTAGGACGTGGGGCTCCTTGTGGTGGTTGACATGGTGGAGCACTAGGAGGGGACAGGTGCCCCACCTGCCTGCTTTGCCCAGAAAAGACCCCACAAATTGGCCTTATCTGGGCTTTTTACATGAATGCATGGAGTCCAGGTGAGGAACAGGTGACAAACTGAGGGGACTGTGCAGGGTCCCCACACAGACACCCTGTCCCTGCCAGCTGCCCCACCCCCCACCTGCTTTCTGGCCTGGATACCCATCAGAGTCATGTGCCCAAGAGTCCAGGAATGTCCCTGAAACTATTTGGGGGGCCTGAGACAGTCACACCCAAGGCCCAGAGTGTCCAGCGGCAGAGGGGAAGCCAGCGTGGCTGAGGGCCTAAGAGGCCAGGCTACAAGAGGCCTGGAAGGTCAGGGGCAGCATCTCAAGTGTGGGGGCAGAGGGCTGCAGGGTCAAATTCAGAGTTGAGTGTTGCTGCCAGGGGTGGCGAGAAGGCAATGGCAACCCACTCCAGTGTTCTTGCCTGGAGAATCCCAGGGACAGGGGAGCCTGGTGGGCTGCCGTCTATGGGGTCACACAGAGTCAGACACGACTTAAGCGACTTAGTAGCAGCAGCAGCAGCAGCAGCAGCAGCAGCAGCCAGGGGTGGAGCAAAGCTGAGGCTGGGGGCTGCAGGGCTGGGAAAATTAGAGAAGAGGCGGCTCTGAGGTTCCCAGGGGAAGCCAAGGGTCATCTTGCATCCACAGGACCTCCATGGGAACCCCACAGCCCTTCAAGGCTGTCGGCTGCGGAGGCAGGTGGTTCCAGGCCGCTGTCCCCAGAAGAGAGGGCGGAGCCTCCCCCAAGCCCTAGTATGCTGATGTACTCCCACGTGCCCAGGCCCAGGGCCACACAGACACCCTCCGGGGGGGTGTGCAATGGCTGCAAACCTCAGACCAGGCAGTCCAGGCTCTGCCCTGCCCCCGCTCTGTCCTGAGGACGGGCTGGGATGCCTGGGATGAAGCCACCAGTCGGCAAACATCCCCGTGCTCGCCAGCCCCTCCAAGGGTCACTCACCCATTCTCGCCTCCCAAAGGTGACAGCTGATGCTGGCCTGCACTCTGTGCCCATGTGTACCTTCCTCCTTGGGCTGTGAGCCAGGCACCATGGGTGCCCCATGGTTGTCGTGTCTGCACAGGCACGGTCTCTTCACAGAAAAACTTCCCTAAGAGGCACCCACACGCTTCCCTATCTCCGTCCTGACAACTGGGGGCCACTGGGATCTCCTACTTACACGAGGTCACTTGGGACAAGCCCCCTTCTCCCATAACATCCTCAGGACTGGGGGCTGCCTGCAGGGTGGGGGTCTGGGTCCTCGTCAGGAGCTCCCCATCTCCCGTGAGAGGCTTCCTCCTTGCTGAGGAACAGGGAACCCTGGAGCAGTAAGAAAGGCCTGAGTGGTTTATTGACGCTAATTTCAGGTGGTTGCCCCTCATGACCACCAGCTAGTCATCCATTCATGTCCTGGTGACCGAGCTCATGTCCAGAAACTGCAAAGGCTCCAGTGGGAATCACGGTGCAGAAGCTGGGAGGCTGGCCACACAGGCCCTGCCTTGGGCGGCACGGACTCGGACCAGATCCTGAAGGAGGAGACAGCAGTCCCAGTAGAGATTCTGGGGAGGCCAGGCCACACTCCACCCGCATGCAGCGGGTGCCCCAACACTCCAGTCTCCACGGGAACCTTGGCTGGTGCCTCAGGGTGGGGGCAGCCAGACAGGACTGCCAGCCAGCGAGGTCCTTGGGAGGCTGGCGTGATGAGCCAGTCCAGGCTTCCAGGCAGCAGTCACAGGTAAATGTGGCCCTGGGTGGACACATCCCTGGGGGACCTTGACCTCCAGCAGTTTCAGGCCAGTTTCCATCCCCAGGTGGATGAGGACCTGTAGCGCCTGGGGCCCAGGCACGGCTCAGATGAGGGCAGCGTGCCTCTTGGACTTCTGTACAAAATGCGTTTCTGCTTGAACACAGACAGGAGTCAGCAGGAAGCCAAGCAGCTCAGTCCTGCAGCTCCTGGGACTGGGCAGCAACGCAGCACAGCCTGTGGTGCCTGAGCCTGGGGTGGGCAGGTAGTCCCCAGGTCCCACCTCCATGTGGACGCAGCTGGAACCTCAAAGGCCTGGGCCTCACTGCTCTCAGAAAGGATGCAACGTATCTGCTCACCATGGGCTCCAGGGCGGAGGAGCACCCGGGGTCCTGCAGGCTGTCTCTCTCATGGGGCCCAGACCCCATGTGCCTGGCTCCCCACCTGGGCTCAGGGGCAGAGGCTGGAGTGATGCTCCAGGTTGGTCACACTGAGTGCCACGTTTGGTGAGGAAGCCCTGCAGGTGGGTGGCTCTCCCTTTGCATATGTGGCTGTAATCAGACGAGCCAAGCCAAGGCCATGTCTGGGCCCATCCTGAGGCCTCGCTGGGCAGCACCCAGCCTTTGTGCATGGGGGCCCCTCCTCTGCGGTGCGTGGAGCTGTGGGTGGACCTTGGGGTCAGACGTTGCTCACCCGGGCCTCCACAGAGGAGACAGTGGTGGGGCCCACATCCCTGTCCAAGGGCCGCTCACGCCGGACGTAGCGCGGCTTCCGCACTGAAATAGAGTCAGAGACAAGCGGGGTCAGAGCAGGGCCTGACATGGCAGGAGGGCAGCAGACTTCCCTGGGGCTCACGGGAGTGGGGGTGGGCAGCCACAGGGGAATGGGGGTGGAAGCCCACTGAGCTCCACCTCCTGGAAACCTGAAGCCCCTTGGCCAGGGCAAGGGTCTGGCTCTCCTGAAACACAAAGGCACAGGTCGTGATGTGCTAGAGGGTGGACGGTGGCCCCCTGCAGTGTACCCGTCCTAAGGTCCAGAAGCTGGGGATGTGACCTCACTTGGAGAAATGGTCTTGGCAGATCTGATTATCTGATGGGCCCTAAATCCAGTGTCCAATGTCCTCATGAGAGGGAGGCAGAGAGCAGGAGACCCAGAGGGGAGAAGCCAGTGGAAGGTGGGGCAATGGCCAGAGGGATGTGGCCACAAGCCCAGGGACACCTGCAATCCCAGAGGTCAGAAGAGGCAGGAGGGACCCGCCCCAGAGCCTCTGGAAGGAGCGGCTCTGCCCACACCTGGACTTCTGACTTCTGGCCTCCAGGACTGTGAGAGAAGACACTTCTGTCCTCTCGAGCCCCCATTTGCAGACTTTGTTATGGCCATTGCGGGAGACAATGCAGGCACCTGTGCTTGGACACGGCGCCACTCGGAAGAAATGAGATGTGTTTCACCGGACAGAGCAGATCTAGCCTTGACAGAGTAACTTCTCTGTCCCCCAAAGGAGGACGTCCCCACCTGTCCCCACTCCAGATCTCTGCATGGTGGCAGGAACAGTCTGGGGAGGAGGCGGGTGACGCCTGCTCTGTGGCTTGTGGCTGCGACCTCCCTACTCACGGCATCAACCGTGACACAGATGACACGGTCAAACTAAAGTGCCCGTCACCCTGGAGGGGCCGTAGGAGAGCCGGTGCGAGCCACCAGCTCCTGGCTCGGGCAGAGCGGGGTCCTGGAGAAGGGCAGAGGGTGGCAGAGGTGACTCTGGACCCATGTTGGGAACCCTTGACACACTGAGCATCTGAGGAATAAAAGGGAAATTCTCACCAGAGACAAGGCACCCGATAGGATGTGGGGTAGGAGGAGCTGACGTACCTGAGGACTGAGGTGGGGGAATCATCACGGCCTTGAAAAGAGAAAAGGCACAGTGAGAACGGTGGGCAGGACGACCACCAGTCCAGACGGACAGACACCCAGATGTACAGACACAGGGCCTCCGCCTGCCCATTGGGTACTTACGGCTTCGCCAGGCTGCAGGGCGGGAGCTGCAGGGAGAGCACAGGTGTCACCTGGAGGCCACAGAGCTCCCTCAGCCTGAGCGGGGGGGTGGCACGTAGCCTAAGGGAGCCTCACTTGGGGAGCCCTCAGCCTGTGGGGGTCCCTCAGCCTGAGGGGGCATAGCCTGGGGGAGCCTCAGCTTAGGAAGGGTCCCCTCAGCCTAAACAGGTATTGAGGGGCCATCAGCCTGCGGAGGGGTCCTCTCAGCCTAGGCAGGTGTCCGTGTATCCCTTAGCCTGGGGGTCCACAAGCCTGCAGAGGGTCCCTGGATCCAGGCTCACTCCAGTCCCTACTCCTGTGTCTGTGGATGCCCTCAGCCTACCCCTGCACTTGGGATGGTGTCCCCTTATCGCCTTGAATCAAGCCACCCACCACCCTCCCCAGCATCCTGCCATCTCCATGGAGCAGACAAGCCAGTCTGCAGAGTGTCTGCCACCGTCACCTTCACAGTGAGACCCCATGACATCCACACAGACCATTCCTAGGATGTGACCACCCCCCCATCCTGACACGAGAGCCATGTGACAACCCAGCCCCCTCTAGGCTGCCTGAGATGAAGCTTTGCCCCCAGACACCAGCATCTCAGCCCGGCCCCATGCTGTTCCCCTGGGACCCCTGGAAGGAGGGGGTACCTCTGTTTCTTCCATAGAAGACCTTGGGCAGCTTGCTGGCTCGCTTGAGGTAGAAGAATGCAGCCACGGAGAGGATGAGGCCCGAGCTGATGAGAAACGTCCCCAGGAAGAGGGAGGCGGCCACCTGAGGGCCCCCTGCAAGCAAGGTGAGGGCTGGTGGTGTGCACACTTGGGCTCCCGCAGGGCCGAGGGTCCTGCATGCAGAGGTCCCCTGCACTCAGCTGACTCCCCAGGCGTCAGCTGGGGAGTTCTCAGGGGGTGGGCTGTCGAGAGGTCCAGGGTCCCCAGCTCAAGCTCTCCATCCCCTCCTCATTACTTGGCACCCACTCAGGGCCCCACAGCTCTGGCACAAGGATGACCCTGGCTTGCCTGTCGACTGTCACCCGGGTGGCCTTCCCAGCACGAGGACACCAGCCATCTCCACTTCCACAGGATCAGGACAGCCGGCAGACTGATGCCGAGCAGGGGGACTCTGCGTTCAGAAGCCTGTGGCAAGCGCCCTTCTGACCCTGCCATGTAGACAGGAGGCCAGCTATGGCCACACTGGAGCCTCAGGAGGGACGACTTCCAGCTAAACTGGCCTAGATTTGCCACAAAGGAAATGGGCTCAACACTGGACTGCATGGGCCTTACCTACCCCCCTCCGCTGCAGGGCCCAGCCCCATATCGCAAGAGGCAGGGGCTGTCTGTGCCCAACTGCCCTAACGCTGCTGTTCAGCCCACAGCAGCACAAGGCTACTTGCTTCCAGTTCTGAGACTCGCAGGGAAGGCCTGAACCATTGGTCCAGGTCAACATGTCCTCTGCTGAAGGACCAGGGTCTGGACAATCATAACCCCCAACACCTCAGAAGAGGAGGTGGCCTCACTCATCCTCTTGAATCAACCCCAGGCCCAGGGCAAGTCCTGCCCCCTGACTGCAGTGGCCTCGGGTGGCCTGAGTACCATACCCCCATGGCCTGGCCACTCTGTGGCTCCGCAGGTGTCTCAGGTACGATGGGACTCCTGGCAGCAGGAGCAGGCTGGGGCCCAGAGTGCCCAGGAGGTGGCTCCTGTGTCTGCCCTGAGGACCAGGTGGCGTAGTGGGCCCTTTTCTCTGCCTACAGTGTCTGTAGTCTCTTCAGAGACCTACGTCCTAGAGGAGCCCCCAGGGACAGGGCTGGGGTTCCTCAGGATGTCTTCCCATCATGGAAAACCATACGTCTTGGGCTCCCAGGGACTGGGGGGCTTGGGCAGGGTGGTGGCTATGAGCAAGGCAAAAGGTTAAGACGTATGGCCTGTTCAGAGGCATGTGGGGGCCCATGCCAAGTGACCCCAGCCACACCCACCCTTTTGAATCAACCCCAGACCCTGACTTCAAAGCTGATAAAGCCTCCAGACCACAGGCTCTGCTCTGTGAGCAGGGCGGGGTCCTGTGCAGAGCTCTTGGCTGGGGTGGAGTGTGCCCTTGACTGTGGACATGGCCCTGCTGTGGCCAGCACGGGTGACTGTGTCTGCACTGGAAACGGCTCTGATGGTGCCCTGCATCTCCCCAGAACTGGCGTGGTGAGCTGAGACACTTACCAACACTCTGCCACCCAGGCATCCCTGCGCTCTTGTTCACAGGGAACTGTGCACCTCGGCCGGCAACTGTGGGGGAGCACAGCAGTCAGTGCTGCTGGAGGACCCCGGGGAGCCAGAGATGCAGCCCAAATGCAACTGTGGCCCAGAAAGGAGAAAGGGAGGTGGCCATGGAGGCAGAGCAGCCCCTGCCCCACAGCTGCTCTGAGGGACATGAGGACTCGGGGAGGGGACTCTGGGGACCACGGGGGGACAGTGTCCCAGGACGGGGGACAACACCCCGGATCCCCACCCTTTCCTCCAGCACTCGGAGGTGTGGCCCCCTGGGGAGAAGCAGGCCGGAGGACGGGGTGGGGAGGGGGGCGGAAGGACGTACGGCCTCTGCACTCGGAGCTGTTGTGGGTTCCGTTCCTGCACTGGACGCAGCTGACGCTCCCATCCTCGGCCGGGCGCCCGTAGCAGCCTGTGCCAGGGGACAGGAGAGGCAGCTCGAAGCACAGCCACGCCAGCTGGCTGCCTTCAGGGAGCACTATGCTTTGCGTTTGTAAAACTATGTTTATTCCAGAACACTAGTTCACCCATTCTGGAAGTTAGGATGGACTTCAGAAAAAGAAGCCCCTCCAAAGGAACCACAGCCTGCCTTTTCTTGCCTGGGGATCCCCATGGGCCCCTTACTGGACGTCTTGGAAATGGCTTCTACAAGAATGGAATCTACAAGTATTAGGAATAGGCCTTCATTTCTTGTAAGAACCGGGCTTCTCTTCTGAAGCAGGTGGACTCTTTTTCCTTCACTTGGCATTTCTTGGGAGGGGCAGACGTCAGGGCATCTCAAGGAGGCCCAGGAATGTGGGGTCCTGGGCACAGACCTGTCACCAAGGCAGCAATACCCTCGAGGGCTCCCTCAGCCAGCCCTAAGGTAACTGGGCTCCTTGGCAAAACTGCCAGGGTGGCTGACCACGAGGAGGCCCTGGGCTGTGTGTGCAGGGCAGGACTAGCGACCAGACTTAAGGAGCAAAGGTTGACTTTATGGAGCCTTACAGCACCTGGAAAAGAGCCCAGGGCCTGGCTCACTGGCTCTCCACCTTTCCCAGTGAGTAAGGAAGGTCACCGCCCAGAAAGGCCGGGAACCTTGGCACATGGGGACTCAGGAAGGGGGAATTCACCCCAACCTAAAGCTACTAAGGTGAGGTCTGGAGGTGAGTCCTTGGCTAGGCTTCCTGGATTCGAGAGGCCTTCAGAAGTCCCATCTGAGAGTCCTTGTGAAGAGGCCAGCAAAGTAGACTTCAAAAGAGCCTATGTGGTCAATCACGGCTTTGGCTAAATTTCTTAAACAATCAGGCCAAATTTAAAGAGCATAGACTTATTTTTAAGTCACTTTGTGTCACTGTGATTTTCTCTGGTGGAAAGGGGTGGCTGTAGAGAGAAGTGATCTTTCAGTAGCAGACTGGTCTGGCTGGTGGACAGCAGACTCCAGTCCTGCTCTTCAACCTTGAGGTCCAGCCCCCATAAACTGGACTGGATCCTGAAATCCCCAGCTCCTCCAGAGTCTGGCTCTGACTCTCTAAACTAACGTTTCTGCCTCTCGTCCACCTGCTGACTTGGAATCACCAAGAACCAAAACTGCCTTTTCCCAAAGCCCTGCAAACGGATGTGACCTTCAGGGCAGTCAACTCAACAGGTCACGGCAACCTGCTGCCATGCGGGCCTTCTGGAAAGTTCCAGAGAAAATCGGGTTGTATCAAGGATTTCCATGCTGCCGCCACCTGCTGCCCACATGCAGAGGCCTCACTGTGGATGGAGCCCACCCGCAACCCTCTTTCTGACGTGGTCTATGGGATGGCCTGTCCCAGGACTGAGGGTCAGCACAACGTGGGAGCCGGTGATTGCCTGGTTCCATCTGCTTTCTTTCCCTTTTGCTGATTTCCTGTCCCACAACTTCTAACCCAAATCTCTCCATGGCTACCAACTTGGTTTTCAATATGTGACACTATCTGAAGGTAAAGTCTCAAGTGGGGACTGAAGGAAACCAGAATATGTCACCACTTCAGCGCAGAGATTGTTTTGAGGTGAGGCAATGAGAAAACAGCAGGTGCCAGAAGGGTGCTCTGACCTCCCTTTTCTTCCCAGAAGCAGGAAACAAACCCCATGAGAGCTGCCCCTTTCCCCCAACCAGGAGGAGACAGGACTCAGGGGCCTTGTCACCATCCCCCTCGATCCCCTTCAGCTGCCCCAGTGTCTCAGTCACTTGCCCACAGTCACCTCCTCATTCAATCTGATGTGTTAGCACTGAGGTTCTGCCACTCGTTTGGGGCTTCATTTCCTCCTGAGTCACATAAAACTTCACACGTTTTGTGTACTTTGCTGCTCCTATCTTACGTCAGCTTGTCTCAACCCAGCTGAAACTCGCTGCGGGGAACAGGCAGTCTTGCCTGCCCCTACCTCCCAGGACGAGGCCACCGTGTCCTCCTGGGGTTCTGCCCTCAACTCCCATCATGAGGCCCCATCAACCCTGCTGCCTCTGCCCACACCCCAGCCCCTCCTTCCCTAGGCCGCCTAGGCTGGTTCACACCAAAGCTCACCTGGGCCACACAGGCTAGTGCCTGGGCAGGTGGCGTTGATGTTCCCCGCATCCACACAGCACTCAGGCTGCTGACCCTAGAGGGGAGACAGCAGTGAGTTTCTGTGGCCAGGTGGTGTGTGTGGGCCAGGCCCAGGGTGGTATCCACAGAGGGGCTCCCAGAGAGCTCACCCCTACGCCCAGGGCCCAGCCTCTTATAGTCAGCATCTGGGGACTGCACCTGCTGACCTAGAGCGAGGTCAGGACACACGACTACACCGCACAGACCCTCCCTGGGACAGCACTTGCTCTCTGGCAAGCGTTTGGAGATTGAATCACAACTGAGGTGTCCGGTTGGGACCTGCTGGGGCACTCTCCCCAGCACCCAGACTCCCAAGAGCAGGAAGGAGACTCCCTCGGGCTGACCCAGAGAGCCCGTCAGGGATGTGCTGGAGCAGCCTAGTGGGCAGGGATAGACCTCTCCTCCACTGCCCGCTGCCCTCCCTCGGGGCCTCCCTGCCACCCTTTCTCAGGGGTCTCTTGGATCAGGGGCAGAGCTGCCACCTCTCGCCTTGTGAGCTACAGGCAAGCACAGGGCAGGCATTTCAAACATGAAGTTATTAGTCGCCACTTGCAGCTGGTGGCTTTGAAAATCAAAAAATGAGGCTGCTAAGAAAACAGGCACATGTGTTTCTGGACTGTGGTGACTCAGGAAGATAAACCCAGGCTCCCGTGGCCTCCCTGGTGAGAGGCCTGGGTGGGCTCTCATGATGTGTCTGCCCCTCCCTCCCGACCAAACAGCTCACAGGCCTGGACGCCTCAGTGATGCTCCTGCAATAGACACCTCCTGGGGGGATTCCAGCTCGGCCCCCACAGAGGAAAAGTTTGCCCCAGGCAGCACTTCAGGGGCAAACACGCTGGCCAGGCCCACATGCAGGAGTGGGTGGTGTGGGTGCTTCATTCACAGACCAGATGGTTAGAGGTGCCTCGAGAGCGTGTTCCAGGCAGCTCTGCTCTGTGTTCACCCAGGTTTCCCAAGACCTGGCCCAGGACTGGCAAGGAGCGCCTAAGGGTGGCCAAGAAATGGAGGGCGCCATGGGGGCCAGGCCAAGCCTGAGAAGGGAGGCTCAGCTGTCCTGTCCCACCCAACCCAGCTGAGGCAGAGTGGCCGGAAGGCCCACCATCCTGGAGACGGGCAGCCGGGTGTGTGTAGACGTGGCCAGGCACCTCCAGGAACCACTGCTCAGCACACCTGTGTCACTGACTTGGTAGTCGTCACCTGGCCAAGTTGAGCCTGGAGCGGGCATCTGTCCATCCCACTAGCTCTGGCCAGTGCCAGTGGGCAGCTGTGTGGAGACCCCATTTCAGCTCCAAGAAGAGGTCCAGCTGGGCAGAGGGAAAGGAGGGTCTAGCAGGCAGAGAGGAGCAGGGGCCAGGGGTAGGCCCGTGCGTCAGCTGCCCACCCAGAGTCACAGGCCCCAATCCTACAGGGTGTACAGTCAGTGTCTCTGGGGCTGGGACAAGGGTGGCGCCCACAGGTAGAAGGGCGAGACCCCCTGGTGAAGGGCCCACGTGCCACATGACAGGTGCTTACCGCAGTTCCTGAGGCTCTGCTAGCAACTTCCACCAGGAGGCCAGCCAGGAAGACGGCACGCCGGAGCGCCATGTCCTGGAGTGCAGGCTCTGTGAGAGAGAGGGGTGCTGTGTGGCCGCAGGTGCCACCTGCCAGCGCAGGGCATGGTTGAGGGAGGTGGGCTGGGGCAGAGGACACTTACCTGGCCCTCTTGGATGAGGGCCGCAGACATTCAGGCCCTCGCCACCCTCGATCAGCAGTCAGGGGGTTGGTCGCTGGCTCCAGAGTGTCACAACCCTGGAGCCCAGCCTGCAAATCCAGGTGGACAGGTGAGGCCCCGCTGCTGGTCAAGCACAGCCAAAAACGTCTGGGCCTTGGCCTTGGGGCTCAGGGTCTGACCAGACTTCCCTTCAGGAGCCCCCAGGGCTCAGCCTGCCCGGATCGGGATCCGACAGACTCACTCCCTCCCACTGGCTTTCCGCCACCCGTGCACTGGGGCTGCCCAGAAGGGAGGCTGAACCTGAGCGGAGGGGTCAGGGGAGCTGGCCATTCTACCCGCCACTTCATCCTGTCCTCGTAAGACCTGCATTCATTTTCCAGCATTTTCACCCAGAGACAGAACTGTCCGGCAGTGGGGTGTGCCTCTGAAGGGCCAGGCCGGTCAGAGGAACACAAGCTGCCCACCTGCTGTCATCACAGAAGGGCGTGTGAGCAACCTCTAGCTGGGGCGACGGCACAGGGAGTCCCAGGCAAGAGCTTCTGGTGGCCGGTGGGTCCAGAGAGCAAACAGACAAAATAGGACCACCAGCCTCAAGTAAACTTCCTAACACGGAAACCACTTGAAACGAGACAGCCCAGGTGATTTAGTGCTCATGCTGCCACATCTCTAGAGTAACCAGGGAAACACACTAGCCTGCACGATCCTGGAAGTAAACGTTAGTTGGATTTTTAATCAATTTCTGCCAGGTGGGAACCACAATTATAATCTGTCCCAAACACACAAAAGTCACTTCTAAAAAGACTTTTCTCTTATTAAAAACAGCTGTAGGAGGAAGCTGTGCATGAGGAAGATGAGCTCAGTTTCAAGGGAGGGTGTGTCCCAAAGAGCGCACTTGGGCCTGGGGGATGATGAGCGGCTCCGTCCACTGGCCCAGGGCCCAGGGGTCCCAGGCAGGGGTGTGTCCTGTTGCTCGCTCTGTCCTGGGTTCAGTCCAGGCTGATGGAGCAGATGGTGCTCCCCTAGTCTGGAGTCAAGTACCCTCATTAAAAACACCAGCTCTTCCCTGGGGCACCGGCCCCTTTCTAGGATGTGAAGTCCCCTCGGTGGCAACTACTGGTGTCACACACACACTGCCACCTTTGATTCAGGAATCAGCTCAGCCGACACCTCCATCTGCTTCTTAACAGACACCACTGATAGTGTGCACACCACACTGCCCCTTCTCAGACCCCACCACTACACGTGGACTGTGTCTCCTGGAATTTCAGGGGAAAAGACCGCACCATCCACGCACCTTGGGTTGGGCTCCTGCCCATCAGCATGGCCACGGGGATCTTTGAATTCCTCTGTACTTTGCCCTCTTGTGACTCAGTGGCATCCACTGTAAGGACGCTTCCCCTGCCCACTCCCTGCCAATGGCCACATGGGTGTTTCCGCATTTTGGCTAACGCTGCCGGGGACATTCTTGGGCCTGTTCCTGCATGGTCACTTGTCTTCCTTCTTGGGTCAACATCTGGAAGCACTGGGCCAAGGTAACTCTGAGAAGCTAATGCCCAGCTGTTCTCCGGCCATGGCTCCACATGCAGCCTCTGCAGCTCCGAGCGCCTCACCTGCTCCGGCCACACCAGGTCGTGATCACACACTGGCAGGTGGGTGGCGGTTCTCCTCTGTTCCCATCTGTTTCTGCAACTAGATATGGTCAGCACCTCTGTCCTGCTTGTGGGCCACTCACACTCCTTACATCTCTTGTGATGAGTCTACTCACATCTCTGGGCCACCGTGTTCGGCTGAGCTGTCTTTCTGTTATTACGTGCTAGCTCTTCACATGTCCTTTGCCGGGTATGTGTACTGCAGACATTTCTCCCATTCTGTGACTTGTCTTTTCATTTTCTTATGGGTCTCTTTAGAAGAACAAATGTTTCATTTTCATAAAATTAACTGCACCCATTTTTTCTCTAATGGTTCTTGCTTTTTTCCATCCTAAGCACTTTTTCAGATTTCTTAGCATCTTCTATGTAAATAATCATGTCCTAGGCAAATAAGTGCAGCTTTACTTCTTTACTTTTCCTGGAAGCTTGTTTCAGGGCACAGCATTTGGTCTACGTTAGAGAACATGCACTTGAAGGAATCTGTGTTCTGCTTCTGATGGGTGTGGCTCTACAAACACCACTCAGGTCAAGACTCCAGGAGTACCGTTCAGACCCTCTATGTCTTCACTGATTTCTTTAGGTCTTTTGTTCTAACAACTGGTGAGAGAAAGATGTTAAAATTGCCTATGATTGTGTAATTGCTTATTATTCCCTTTATTGGGTGTATTTGTAACTGATATGTTTTTCTGACGAAACAACCTCTTTATCACTAGAATTTTCCGGTTCTCTTTGGTAATGCTCCCTATCTTGAACCTACTTTACCTGATATTAGTATAGCCACTCCAGCCTTCTTGTGCAATTTGTAAACATACACATTTTGCATCCACTTATTTTCAGCTTGTGATTTTTATGTTTAAAGTGAATCTCCCATAGACAGCATGTCATAGGGTCTTGCTTATTATCCATTCTTATCATTTCTAACTTTTAACTGGAGAGTTTAGTCCACTAATATTTAATGTAAATATCACTGTGGTTAGACTCAGGCCTACCATTTTATTATTTGTTTTCTACTTGTTCCTTTGTCTTAATACACAAAAGATTATTTTTTTAGAACAGTTTTGGCTCATCGCTAAACTACGCAGGAAGTGAGAGAGTTTCATACACCTGCTGCCCCCACACAAGCAGAGCCTCTTCCATTATTAACATCCTGCCCCAGGGAAGCACTCTGATGAACCTACATGGGCACATCACTCTTGCCTCAAGTCCATGTTTAGAACAGGATCACTTTTGATGCTGGGCTTTGGCAAGTGTATAATGACACTGTGGTTGGGTTTAAGGCTACTGTTTTGTTTTCTGCTTGTCTCTCCAGTGTTTTACTTCTCTCTTTCCTGCTTTCTTTTACATTATTTGAATTTTTTTAAGTTCCCTTTCAATTTACCTTCTAGTTCTTTAGTTATGGTTCTCCGCATTATTTCATGGTTGTTGCCCTGACCCCGTTTTACAGCCTGCTTAGAACACTGCAGCACGACACGCCAAGGCAGAACCTGCAGGTCTGTGGACCCCTCACTGCGCTCATGTGATGGCCATCATGCATATTTCACCTGCATGCATTACAAACTCAAGACACGTTCTGATTTTTTTCTTTAAATACATATTTCACGTTTTTTGGTGGGGAGCGGGGTGAGTCACGTGGCATGCAGGATCTTAGTTATCCGATCTGGCATTGAGCTAGTGCTCCCTACATAGGCAGTGTGGAATCTTAATCACTGGACTGCCAGGGAAGTCCCTAAATACATACTTTAAAGAAGACGTTCCCCCAAGTATTTACTCTTTCTGATGCTCATCACTCGCATAAAGATCTGAGTTTCACTCTCATATCATTTACCTTCAGCCAGGAAAAACTTCCTTTAGCATTTCTGACAGTACACAGATGATGGCAACAAATTCTACCAGCTTTCCTTTTTCTGAAAATATCTGTATTTAGCACATGCTGCTGGGAGGTTGACTGTCTTTCTTCCAGCACTCCACTGGCCCTCTGATGGTAAGTTTCTAGTGTTCGCAGCACTGTGTGTATGTAATCTGTTGTTTTTCTCTGGCTGCTTTCAAGATTTTTAAAGCGAATCTTAAAGTGTTCAGTAACTTAAAAATGATGTGTCCAGGTGTGGTTTTAGTCATATTCACCCGGTTTGAGACTCCTTGAGCTTCTTCAATCTATAAGTCTATGTTTTTCGCCACACTGGGAGAGTCTGTTCTTCAAGCGCTTCTCCGGCCCCACCGCGCCTCTCGCCTCCTCTCCGGGCCCCACAGTCACTGTGCACTTCACACTCGTCGATGCCCTCTGAGTCCCTAAGGCTCCTCTTGCTTTCCCCCATCTGAATACTTCTTGTCCTTTCCAGTCTATTATGCCCATTCAGTGAATGTTTTATTTCAAGTGTTATATTTTTCAATTCTAAAATTTCCATTTGACTGGTTTTAAAAAACATTTTCTATCCCTCTGCTGAGATTTCCTATGTTTTTGTTCACTAGGAGTGTATTTTCCTTTACGTCACTGAACACAGTTACTCCATTGGCTTTGAAGTGCTTGTCTGATCACCTAACACCCGAGTCATTACATGATGACAGTCTGTTGATTGATTTTCCCTTGAGGATGGTTCACAGCACCCCAGCTCTTTGTATGTGGAGTAACTTTGGATTGCAAAGACTCTGCAACCTGTTATGTTGCAGAGACTCTGAATTCAATTATATTCCTCTGAAGAGAGGAATGGTTTTGATTTGGTGGTAGTGGTTTAGTCGCTAAGTCGTGTCTGACTCTTGTGACCCCATGGACTGTAGCCTGCCAAGCTCCTCTGTTCATGGGATTCTCCAGGCAAGAATACTGGAGTGGGTTGCCATTTCCTTCTCCAGGGGATCTTCCTGACCAAGGAATCAAGCCCAGGTCTCCTGCAGTGCAGGCTGATTCTTTACAGAGCTACAAGGGAAGCAAGGGAAGAGAGTTTATGGTTATGATTTAGTAGGTAATTAATTTCATTAGATTCAAAAAGGAAACTGTCACCATCAATGTTGTGATAAGCGGTGGCCTCACTCTTGGTCGAGGTGGCTTCCCACCTGCCCTGTGTATGCTTGGTTCAGGGCTTGGCCAGAAATTGGAGTAGAATTTATTTGCAGAATTCATTTTTCTGGGAATTCTCTTACTCTGAAGCAGCTGCATCATGCCCAGCTCCTCGCCCTGTCTAACAAGGAAGGGCGTGGTCTTTCCACCAGAGTTCTAACCACCCCACACCACCGCTGCAACTACACTGCCCTCAAAGTTACGACATACAAACAGGAAACACACTCTGGGCCTGCCACTTCCTCTAAGTTTAAGCTGCCCTCAGAACCTGCCTGCCGTGTCCCTTCTCAGGTGTCCTCAGGCAGCTGCTTCCTGTAGCTTGTTCTTGGTTAATAACTGCCACCTGAGGGAGAGTCGCTTTGTTGGAGCTAATTCTTCTACCCTGGGAACAACTAACTGCACTGCATGGTTTTTTTATTCAAAAACCCAATGGTGGGCACAGAGGCTGTTTCCAACATCCTGCCCCTGGTCAGCAGCAGGGCACATGGAGAGAACTGCTTGGCCATGACGGTCTTGTCTCCACTGGGCAAGAATCAGCCCCAGGGCAACAAACAGGGGATGGATGCCCAAACACTATTCTCGTTTAAGAATGTGACTCCAGTCACAAAAAGATTAATTTAAAATAGTAAGTTACACTGAACATTACTTTAGTAGCCCCTTTCATCTCTAAAGCATTCCCTGAAGGATGATCAAATCAATCACCTGAGGTTTATTCTCCTATGATATGTATTTTCACAACTTGGAGATCATACAGCACCCGTTGTGCGCCAAGCACCACTCTGAGTTCTTCACTCATATTAACCCATTCGACCCTTTCAACAATGCCTGCAATAGACTCCTTTTAAAGAGGGGAAAACGGGCTTCCACAAGACCACATGGCGAGTACATGGCAGGGTGAGGACCAGCCAGGCCTGGTGCCAGAGCACCTATCTACCCACCACACTGAATTGGGGTCCAAATGTTTCTCCTGAAGCCAGTGGGCACTGCTTGTTTTACAGTGTTCAACTAATACATTTAGCATGTCTGGCCAAGTATGGTGCAGTTCTACAGAAGTTCTCTTTTTTATTTTGGCTGCACAGAGAGACTTGTAGAATTTTAATTCCCTGACCAGGGATCGATCCCAGGCCCTTGGCAGGGGGAGCACAGTCTTAGCCACTGGACTCAGAAATTCTCAATGTAGTAAACAAAGACATCTGAGACTTTAAAAATTAAATATAGTACACCTCTATTTTTAAAGAATATTAGCTAAAGACAAAAATTGTGTGGTAGGATTTTCTAGCACAAGAAGTAAAACATCCCTCCAAGAGTACAAGAAGTAGAAGGTGGTCACTGGGACCCTCTGTATACAGATCTCACATTGTTTGTGAAGTATAGGATTAATTTTTAAGGTAGACCATGACAAATTAAACCTCTACAGGAACCCCTAAAAAAGTAACAAAAGGGCAGAACTAAAATGTCGATAAATATCAAACAAAATTTTTAAAAACTTGGATTCACCAAATAAAAGGCAGGAAAGGAGGAATAGAGAAACAGATGGAAAAACAGAAATCACACATGAAGGTGGTAGACTTAAACCCAAACACTCTAATAATCGTACTAAATACTCCATCAAAAAGTAGAGATTAACACTACTAACCACTAGGGAAATGCAGCAAATATACTACTCCACAACCGTGAGGATGGCTGCTATCCAAAAAAGCCAGAAAAAACGAACGTGGAGAAATTTCCACCACCTTTTCTGTTGCTGGGGGAAATGTTAAGTGGTGCAGCTGCTGTAGAAAAGGGCAGGGCACTTTCTCAAATAAAACACAGAATTACCATATGATCCAGCAATTACACTTGTGATTATACACTCAAAAGAATAAAAAACAGGGTCTTTAAGAGACATTTGTACACTGGTGTCCACAGCAGCATTATTCACAATAGCCACACAAACACACAAAGGGTAGAAACAACCCAGATATCCATCAGTGAATGAATAAACAAAATGTGGCCCATCCATACAATGGAAGATCATTCAGCCTTATACAGGAGGAAATTCTGACACATGCTACAACATGGGTGACGTAATAAAAGGTGACATAAGCCAGTCACGAGAGGACAAATAATGTGTGATTCCACTTATATGAGGTCACCAGGGGCAGCAAATCCATAGAGACAAAAAGTAGGAGGGTGGGTGCCAGGGGCTGGGCAGGAGGAATGGGAGTTAGTGTTTAATGGGGATAGAGTTTCAGTTTGGAAAGATGGAAAGTTCTAGAGGCAGATGGTGGTAAGTATTGTACAATATCATAAAAATTCTTAATGTTACAGGCTATAGACTTAAAAATGGTTAAAATGGTAAATTTCATATTATGTATATTTTACTGCAATAAAATATCCGGAAAAAATGAAAGTACATAATACATATAAAGTGCCTCATAAATGATAGTTATTAAAGTTATTTTTTTAAAATAGAGATTGTCAGATTGAATAAAAAAGCAAGACCAAATGATATGTGCTTTATAAGAAACAAGTTTAACTCTTGTATAGATATATATAAATAATATGCATAATATACATATTTTAGAAAACTTATGAATTTTTGCCTAACTAAAAAAAATTATGACAGTTTGATTCTACTTGTTTAACTTAGTATGAATAGATTGCTAGGTTTCTAATTTTAAAAATAGATATGAGACAAGCAACAAAGGTTTGCTGTACAGCATGGGGAACTACTGTCAATATCTTGTAATAACCTACAACGGAAAATATAAAAAATAATATGTTTATGTATAACTGAAACACACAAGAAAAGAATTCTACATTTTGAAATTTAGTAATATTTATCTTTTTGCCAGTTTTTCTAAATGTCCTATGGACATCTAATAATGTATAATATACAAAATTTTAAACATTTTATGTAGGATATAAGATTAATATAAATTAATATAAGTAGAAATCTATTATATTTAAATTATTAATGACATCATTCAAGATGCTCCTATTCTTATTTTTTCTGCACTTGATAAAATATTCTCAGAGAAATGTTAATATGTCTCACTATGATTATATTTTTTTCCCTTATATTTCTTCTGATTTTTGCTTTATGTATCTTTGTTCCTTTGTTGTTTCATGTTAAATGGCTTTATGATGTCTATCTTCTTTGTGAACTGTACTTTTTATCATTAAAAATATTCATCTTTGTTTCATTTAAAAATAAATAAAAATTTAAAAGAAGCAAATATTTTAAAAAAAGAAACAAGCTTGAAACATAAAGACACAGAATATTGAAAGCACAAGATGGAAAAGATAGTCTATACAATTACTGAGCGTAAGACACTCATGCCAATATATTGATACCAGACAAAGCAGACTTCAAGAAGATAACTGCCTTAGAGAGGGACCTTTCACAACAATAACACAGTAAATTCATCAAGAAGATAATCAATCTTCTTATATTGATTTGTATGCACTCAATAAAACCTTCCAAATACATGAAGTTGACAGAACTAAAAGGAAAAAGACAGATTCACAACTGTGATTGGAAACTTTAATATCCCTCTTTCAGTAACTGACTGGACGAGTAGAGAAAAAGAGAAAAAGGATATATCAACTGACTCAACTCACAAGTATAGAATATGACACTCAACAAAAGTATAAGACACATTCTTAAGTGCAAACAAAATATTCACTAACAGACCATATGCTAGACCATAAGACAAGTGTCAACAAATTCAAAGGGTAAAAATCATACAGAATATATTCTCTAATATATTCAGAATATAAATCAATAACTAAAGATACTCAGAAAATCTCCAAATATTTGTAAAGGAAACAATAGACTTCTAAATTACTCATGGATCAAACACAAGAAAATTTCAAGTATTTTTAACAAAAAGATAAAGTGCAACCTATCAGATTTTGTGTAGGAAACTAAGCAGTGCTTAGAAAGAAATTTGTGGTTTTTAATGCCTGTATAAGAAAAGACAAGTGTAAAATCATCGATCTATGCTTCCATCTAAGAAGACAGAAAAAGAAGAGTGAATTAAACCATGTTAGGCAGATGAAGGGAAATAACAAGAGTAGAAATGAATGAAACAAAAAATGAACAAAAGTTAGAGAAAGTAAGCCAAGTCAAAAGGTGGTTCTTTGAAAAGATTAATAAAATTGATAAACCTCTAGCAAGAATAATAAAAAAAAAAATCAATGTGAATTATCTACATAGAAATTAAAAAGCAGACAGGCATTACTGCAAACACTACAAACCTGGTGGGACCATTAGTCAATATTATAAACAACTTTACGCCAATATATTCAACAACCTACTGCTGCTGCTGCTAAGTCGCTTCAGTCGTGTCCAACTCTGTGCGACCCCATGGACGGCAGCCCACCAGGCTCTCCCGTCCCTGGGATTCTCCAGGCAAGAATACTGGAGTGGGTTGCCATTTCCCTCTCCAATGCATGAAAGTGAAAAGTGAAAGTGAAGTCGCTCAGTCGTATCCGACTCCCAGCGACCCCACGGACTGCAGCCTACCAGGCTCCTCCGTCCATGGGATTTTCCAGGCAAGAGTACTGGAGTGGGGTGCCATTGCCTTCTCCAAATGAGCAAATTTATTTAAATACACAAATTAACAAAAATGACACAGATGAGGAAGAAAAATCTGAACAATTTTATATACATTAAAGAAATTGGGAGCTTTTCTGGTGGTCCGGTGGTTAAGAATTCACCTTGCAATGCAAGGGACACTGGTCCGATCCCTGGCTGGGAAGAGCCCACATGCCGAGGAGCAGTTGAGCCCGTGCACTGCAACTAGAGCCCATGCTCTCCAACAGGAGAAGCCACCGCACTGAGAAGCCCTTGCTCTGCAACGACACAGCAGCCACCGCTTGCCACAACTAGAGAAAGCCCATGACCAGCAACAAAGACCGAGCATAGCCAAAAATAAATATATTTTTTAAAAAAGAAACTGAATTAATAACATTAAAACTTCCCACAAGAAAAGGCAATGAACCCAGATGGCTTTAATGGTGAAGTCTATCAAAAAATTAAGGAGGAATCAATGCCTATACTACACAAAGCCCTTCAGAAAGCAGAGGGGAAGCCATATGTTCCAACTCAGTTATAAGCCCAGCAGGCAGGACTCAGACCCAGACCAGCAAAACCAGACAAAAACATCACAAGGGGAAAAAAGCAGACTAACATCCCTCATGAACACAGACCCCCAAACTCTTAACAAAACATTAGCAAACTGCATGCCTGCATTCAGCAAATACTGAAAGGTGACAAAACACGACCGAACAAGTTTCTTCCAGGAACTTAAGACTGACTTTACATCAAAACCAGTCATCAACCACTTTAACAGAATAAAAGGGTTCTACTAAATATAACCATTTGAGCAGATGCAAAACAAGCCTTTGACAAAATTTCAGCCCCATTCATAATAACACTCAATAAACTGAAAACAGAAGGAGATACCCTCAGCGTGAAGAAAGACATCCCCAAACAACCCACAGCTCATGACAGGCTAACCGAGACAAGGCCAGGACACTCAGCCTCTGCAGGTCTTGTCAACACCGCCCTGTGGCTCAAGCCAGAGCAGTAACGACAGAAAACAAAGCAAAAGCCACAAGGATTAGAAACAGGAGTGATCCTGCCTCTGTGCTCACAGCATGACTGTTCATATGGGAGATCCTAGGAAATTTTAAAAACCTACTATGATTTGTAGGTGAATTCAGCAATGTTCCAAGAATATAAAGTGAAAATGCAAAATCAATTGTTATTTCTATACACTGGCAACAAGTGATTGGAAAATAAAACTTAAATAAATATTAATGTCATTCACAATAGCATCCAAAAACAATCTATTGGTGGGAATAAATTTAATAAAAAAACGTGTAATTGCTGTACACAGAAAACTACAAAATACTGCTGAGAGAAGTTCAAGATCCAAATAATGGAAAGATATACTATAATGGTATATATATATATTGGCACAAACACACACACATATATATGTGTGATATCTCCATTAATCCATGTGAATGAACTAGAAGACTCAATATTATTAACTTCTCCCTAAATTGATCCAATATTTTATATAATCCCAAGCAAAATTACAGCAGAACTGTCACAAGACAGTGTGGACTGATGAACAGAGATTAGTGTAACAGAAACTGACCCTCACAAAAACAGTCAAATGATTTGTGACAAGGTGCCAAAGCAATTCAATGGGGAAAGGAAAATTCTTTCAACAAGTGGTGCTGGACAGCTGGTTACTCGCATGGGATAAAAAGTGAGCCTAGGACTTCCTTGGTGGTCCTGTGGCTAAAGATCCGCCTGCCAATGCAGAAGACACAGGTTCAACCTCTGGTCCCAGTACCACACTACGGAGCCTGCACTCTAGAGCCCACAAGCCACAACTACTGAAGCCTGCAGCCCCTAGGGCCTGCGCTCCGCCACTGCAGTGAGAAGCTCGCGCATCCCGCTCGCCACAACTAGGAAAGCCTGCCCCAAAACGAAAACCTGCTGCTGCTGCTGCTAAGTCGCTTCAGTCATGTCCGACTCTGTGCGACCCCATGGACGGCAGCCCACCAGGCTCCCCCACCCCTGGGATTCTCCAGGCAAGAATACTGGAGTGGGTTGCCATTTCCTTCTCCAATGCATGAAAGTGAAAAGTGAAAGTGAAGTCGCTTAGTCGTGTCCAACTCTTAATGACCCCATGGACTGCAGCCCACCAGGCTCCTCCATCCATGGGATTCTCCAGGCAAGAGGACTGGAGTGGGGTGCCACTGCCTTCTCCAAACGAAAACCTACTGCAGCCAAAAAAAGTGAAACTAGGCTCACAGCATATGAAAAATCAATTAGAGATGGCTCACAGACCACCTGATGTGAAGAGCCAACTCACTGGAAAAGACCCTGATGCTGGGAAAGATTGAAGGCAGGAGGAGAAGGGGACCACAGAGGACGAGATGGTTGGATGCATCACCGACTCAATGAACGTAAGTTTGAGCAAGCTCTGGGAGATGGTGAAGGACAGGAAGGCCTGGTTTTTGGCCTTCAGTCCAAACTGGTTTTTGCAGTCGCAAAGAGTCGGACACAACTGAGCAACTGAACAACACAGACCTAAGCACAAAACTGAATCTATTAACTTTCTACAAGGAATTACAGGAGACTATCTTTTTGACTTTTGGTTGTGTGCGTGCATGCTCAGTCGCTTCAGTTGTGTCTGACTCTGCATGACCCTATGGACTACAGCCTGCCAGGCTCCTTTGTCCATGGGATTCTCCAGGCAAGAATACTGGAGTGGGTTGCCATGCTCTCCTCCAGGGGATCTTCCCAACCCAGGGATCGCACGCATGTCTCTTCAGTCTACCTATATCGGCAGGCAGGTTCTTTACCATGAGCACCACCTAGGAAGCCCATGATTTTTGGTTAGGCAAAGACTTTTAAATAGAACACCGAAAGTGTGAACCAAAAAAGAAAAACTGATAAAATGAACTTCAACAATATTAAACACTTTTGCTCATTAAAATACACTGTTATGGTGGATATACACTCTATGCATTTGCCAAAACCCACAGAAAGTTATATCATAGAGTATACTTTAATATACGCAAAAAAATCAACAACACCCACCAGGGATGTCAGGATGGAAAGCAGACTGTGACCACCGAATCCAACTGTATCACAACGGATGACACTAACACACAGGAGGGGACAGGATGAGAGTGTTTAGAAAATACTCTTTGGAAATTGTTAAGCCCAATGATAAGAAGAAACAGAATATAAAACATTGTACTCAAGTTGATAATTTTGTTTTTCAAGGTGGGGAGGTATATCAGGTGAACAATTCTGAAACTGCTTTCTAAATACACTGGGGTGAGACAAATAAGAAAATGACGGCAATGGTGGTGAGAAGGTTACACATAAGCACTTTCGTTACAGATTACAGGTTACAGACACACAGGTGAACAGGCATATACTTACCTATCTGCTAAGAGGACTACAAGCAATGACCCCAGCAGCAGTGCCCACACCCACTGCCTGGTTCCTGGTCTCTAAATCCCACTCTCCAATGAAATGAACTAGTGCTCCTTGGAGAACTGTGGCAGGAACGCTACAAGAGGAAGAGAAGCTGGAGTGGCCGGCAGCGTGAGAAAGGGAAGAAGTTCTTAAAAGTAGGAGCTGGAGGTTGATGATGTCCTGGTGGTTAAGGCTGGAACAGATGAGCAGCCAGCCAAACAGCACAGAGCTGGGTCCCCTCCAGAGTGCAGACACACACCCACAAGTCCGTCCTCCTCATGGAATTCCAGAAGACGGTGGGTCTTCCCTGAGCTTAGCTCCCACCCCCAGCAGGGTGGGCTGCCTCTCCCTGAGTGGCTGCCAAAGAGACTGGAGAACAGGACAAGGAGCAACTCTCCTTGGCAGACACCACCTGAGCCAGGTGACCAGGCCGACGGCCCCCAAGATGTCGTTCAAACGTCAGCTGCCCTGATGTGATGTGACAAGAGGGCCACCTCACTTCTGGGGTCTTCTTTCCAAAAACCCACAACCCCTGTCCAACTAGAAGAAAACACAGCAGACAAACCCCAAATCAGGGATGTGCTACAAACACCTGAGGAGTTCTCCTCATAGCTGTCATGGGATCCAGGGCAGAAAGAGGACCCTGGGGCAGCATGTGACCTGAAGCCTGGAGTGCCGGGAACAGTAACAGAGCACTGTCGTGCTTCAGCTTTCACAAATGTGCCTCGGTTTGCAACTTTTCTGTAAATCTAAAACTACTCCAAAAGATTTTAAGTTAATTTTAAAGACACCATTAATAATGTGAATAGGCAAGTTCAAACAATGGATGGTAATTATCTATCTATCTGCATTAAACCCCAGTCTCCTCCATTATAGACAGATTCTTTATTGACTGAGCCAGGGCTTCCCCAGAGAAGGCAATGGCAACCCACTCCAGTACTCTTGCCTGGAAAATCCCATGGACGGAGGAGCCTGGTAGGCTGCAGTCCATGGGGTCACCAAGAGTCGGGCATGACTGAGCGACTTCACTTTCACTTTTTACTTTCATGCATTCGAGAAGGAAATGGCAACCCACTCCAGTGTTCTTGCCTGGAGAATCTCAGGGACAGAGGAGCCTAGTGGGCTGCCGTCTATGGGGTCGCACAGAGTCGGACACGACTGAAGCGACTTAGCAGCAGCAGCAGCAGCAGAGCTTCCCAGGTGACAGTAGTGGTAAACAATCTGCCTGCCAATGCAGGAAACATAAGAACTGTGGGTTAAATCCCTGGGTTGGGAAGATCCCCTGGAGTAGGAAATGGCAAGCTGCTCCAGTATTCTTGCCTGGGAAATCCCATGGATGGAGGAGCCTGGCAGACTACAGTCCATGAGATCATAAAGAGTTGGACATGACTGAGCATATATATACACACACACACACGCACACACACACACGCACACACACACACACCTGTCTCAGCTTGTATCCAGAGACCTAAAGGACCTGCTTAGATGCCTTGAGTGGGCGCCACAGGTCCAGCATCAATATTCAAGCACATGCAAATGGAAGACACAAGCAAACACCTCTCTGCCCACCAAGCCCACACAGCAGTCTCATGCCCACAGAACACACATGGAAGAATGTGCACAATTCTGTCACCCAAGGCAATGCCAGGAACCCACACAAGTGCCCTCCAGGGACGGGTATCATGCTGAGGACAACCAAGGCCGCTCCACAGACTACAAGGTCTAACATGGCACCACAAAGGAATGAGGCAGAAGTCAGAACTGTGCCTGCTTCTGGGAGGCGGGCCTGGAAAGGCTTAGGAAGTCTCGGTCAGCCCAGGGCAGCGTAGACAAGGTGCTGCTCCTCACAGAACTGGGTCTGGGAGGCCCAAGATCCAGGTGCTGGCAGATCTGGGTTTGGTGAGGCCCTTTCTGGACTGCAGAAGGCTTCCTTCGAAAGATCCTCCAGGCCCTTCCTTGGTGTATGAGCAACTGTGTTCCTCCTATTGTTAGGGTATTGATCCCCTCATGGGCCCCACCTTACCCTGAGCACCCCCAAGGGCCCAGCTGTAGACACCATCACATGGGGATCAGGGCTTCCACCTGACAATCCAGAGGACCCGACACGAGGGAAGCTTTAGGGATGACAGAAGTGCCCTCTATCACCACAATGTGCTGGCTACACAGCTGTATACATTTGTCAAAATTGGTCAAATGAATCTATGCACCTCACTTATGTGAATTATACTTAATCATGAACTGAATAATTGCAATTCATTTTCAATTTTGAAAATCTTAGCCAAAAAGCTAAGGAATTGGGTACAAAAACTTGTTCAAGGTAATTAAAAATTCGGTGAGAATTTAAATTGTACCACGTCTTCTTTCACAACTCATTTTTCCTTAGAGGAACTGGTTTCAAGGAAGAAGTCACTGTGATTTCTGAACAAGTAACACTTCAGGTATCCAGGGGAATTATTCTGGCTCATCAATTTCCTGATGCTGGGAAAAGCTGAGGGCAAGAGAAGGGGGCAACAGAGGATGAGATGGTTGGATGGCCATCACTGACTTAATGGAAATGTGTTTGAGCAAACTCAGGGAGATAGTGATGGACAAAGAAGCCTGGTGTGCTGCAGTTCATGGGATTACAAACAGTCGGCTATGACTGAGCTACTGAACAACAACAATCAACTGGGGTTGGGTGCTGGCCAGAAAACCTCAGGAACGCCTTTCCAACAGGAGGCCCTGCCCGGGGAATCACGGTGGGAATGCACGCTTCGCCAACCTTCCCCGCGGCTGTGGCTGGAGAGCGGAGAGGGGCAGGGGGCCAACCGCTTCAAAGTTCACGTTGCTGATCTTTGCTTTTGCTTCTCCCACTGGATCTCCAGCTCCTCAGTGAGGCCACCGCTCATCAGCGTCTCAGCAAGCAAAGGGCGCCGAGGCGGAACATGGCTCTCGGGACAGAATGAGAACACAGACTCCTCGTTCACATGCTGCCCGTTCCGAAAATCCCCCCGCGCTCATGGAGGATCATCAGCGCAGTTACCGATCTGACAGCTGTACAGAAAACATTCCAGGCTGCTGACACGCTCTGTGGCCTCAGCAGCGCCGAGACAGTGCTGCCGGAGGACCCCTGGAGACTCGCTGGAGGGGGTCCTTGATCTTGGGGACGCAGGAGTCTCAGTGATGCGGTGACCAGAGGGCGTTCTTCAAGTGAATTACCGGACAAATCACAGCTTACCTCGCGGAACTGGGCAATACAGGAGAGGCGGCAGCGCCCTCGGGGTGCCGGTGACCCCTAGAGGCGCGGCCGCTCCGCCTTTGGGAGGAGCGCCCACGGCGGGGTGGGGCGCGCATGTGCCAGGAGAAACTTTCCGGAAAACCCGGGTTTTATTTCCTCCGAGGAGCTGGTGAGATCACTGTGGCGGTTCAGATTCCGGCTAACACAGACTGCTGTGGGGGTACTGGGAGGAGCGGAGAAGGACGGGACCCAGCTCTACCCCCGGAGCCACAGGGACCCCGGAACAGGACAAAAGGGCCACCTGGGCTCTCGGGAACCTCCGAGGAGCGCGTTAACCCGAACGCTAACGCTGCGCCTTGAAACGCTGTGAGACGCGCGTCCGAAACCCGGTATCAAATAAACGGAAACTAAGCGTCAATTAAATCGTCCTGATGACAACGCACACAGACCCCGCTGAGCCACAGTGGACACACTAGGGGCGATAAACCCACTCGCTGGCCCTCCCGCGCGGCGGAGGCGTCCGGAGCCGGTGACGGGGGCGCGGACCGCGGAGGAGCAAAGCGGACGGACCTCGCGCCACCGCCCCACCCCGCCACTGCAGCCTTGCCGGGGGGCCGCACCCTGAGGGCCGCCCCAGCCCCTGGCCCGCCCCCGCGCCCGCCCCCCCCCGCCCCCGGCCCCTCACTCACCCCCGCGCCCTTCGAGTTCCTCTTTCGTACCCCCCGCCCTCCAGGCGGTCTCGTTGTGCCCCCTGGGACTTGTAGTCTCTCCGCCACCAGAGCCAGAGCGCCAGGGAGCGTGGCTCCCAGCCCAAAACTACACCTCCCAGCGGTCCACGGTATAACCGCCCGGTCAAGTGGGTGACAGCCCAGAGTTCTCGCGAGATCTAAAGGTGCACGCAGAGCGACCTGGGAAGTGTAGTCTAGGGCCCTGATCAGTTCTGTTCAGTTCGGTTCGGTCGCTCAGTCGTGTCCGACTCTTTACGACCCCATGGACTGCATCACGCCAGGCTTCTCTGTCCATCACCAACTCCTGGAGCTTACTCAAACTCATGTCCATCAAGTCGGTGATGCCATCGAACCATCTCATTCTCTGTCGTCCCCTTCTCCTGCCTTCAATCTTTCCCAGCATCAGGGTCTTTTCCAATGAGTCAGTTCACATCAGGTGGCCCTAAAGGATTGGAGTTTCAGCTTCAGCATCAGTTCTTCCAATGAATATTCAGGACTGATTTCCTTTTAGAATGGACTGTTTGGATCTCCTTGCAGTCCAAGGGACTCTCAAGGGCCTTCTCCAACACCACAGTTCAAAAGCATCAACCTTCTTCGGCGCTCAGCTTTCTTTATAGTCCAACTCTCACATCCATACATGACTACTGGAAAAACCATAGCTTTGACTAGACGGACCTTAATTGGCAAAGTAATGTCTCTGCTTTTTAATATGCTGTCTAGGTTGGTCATAGCTTTTCTTCCAAGGAGCAAGCATATTTTAATTTCATGGCTGCAGTCACCATCTGCAATGATTTTGGAGCCTGAAAAAATAAAGTTTCTGTTTCCATTGTTTCTCCATCTATTTGCCATGAAGTGATGGGACGAGATGCCATGATCTTAGTTTTCTGAATGTTGAGTTTTAAGCCAGCTTTTTCACTCTCCTCTTTCACTTTCATCAAGAGGCTCTTTAGTTCCTCTTCCTTTCTGCCATAAGGGTGGAATCATCTGCATATCTGAGGTTATTGCTATTTCCCCTGGCAATCTTGATTCCAGCCTGTGCTTTATCTAGACCTGCATTTCACATGATGTACTCTGCATATAAGTTAAATAAGCAGGGTGACAATATATAGCCTTGACATACTCCTTTCCTGATTTGGAACCAGTCTGTTGTTCCATGTTTGGTTCTAACTGTTCCTTCTTGACCTGCATACATATTTCTCAGGAGGCAGGTAAGGTGGTCTGCTATTCCCATCTCTTTAAGTATTTTCCATAGTTTGTTGTGATCCACACAGTCAAAGGCTTTGGCATAGTCAATAAAGCATAAGTAGATGTTTTTCTGGAATTCTCTTGCTTTTTTGATGATCCAGCGGATGTTGGCAATTTGATCCCTGGTTACTCTGCCTTTTCTAAATCCAGCTTGAACATCTGAGAATTCTCGGTTCATGTACTATTGAAGCCTGGCTTGGAGAATTTTGAGCAGTACTTTGCTAGAGTGTGAGATGAGTGCAATTGTGCAGTAGTTTGAACATTCTTTGGCCTTGCCTTTCTTTGGGATTGGAATGAAAACTGACCTTTTCCAGTCCTGTGGCCACTGCTGAGTTTTCCAAATTTGCTGGCATATTGAGTGCAGCACTTTCACAGCATCATCTTTTAGGATTTGAAATAGCTCAACTGGAATTCCTCCACCTCTCCACTATCTTTGTTGGTAGTGATGCTTCCTAAGGCTCACTTGACTTCGCATTCCAGGGTGTCTGGCTCTAGGTAAGTTATCATACCATCATGGTTATCTGGGTCATGAAGATCTTTTTTGTATAGTTATGTGTATTCTTGCCATGACTTCTAATATCTTCAGGGCCCCGATAGAGTAGCGGAAGCAAGAGGAGGCCCACGCTGCCCAGGATCTCTCGCACGCAGCGTTGCCAGGAGACGGGGAAGCCAGGCTGTCGGTGCCAGGGTATCTGGCTCCTGGAGTTGGGGGCCCGAAACCCCTCTGTGGACGCTCAGCAAGGCTGCTTGTCGGTGTCCACCGGGGTAGCGATTCCCGAGACAGCAGGGGGTTACACAGACGTGTCCCAGAGGATGACACCAGACTGCGAGCAGGGTCCCCACAGCGTCTCTCGACTCTACCTGGGGGCTGCTCCCTGCGCTCGGGCATGGTGGACGGCTGGGCCTGGAAAAGGCCTGTGTGGGGTTTGTGTCCTCTGTGCGTGACTCCCCAGGAAGGCAGCTGTTGCTGGGCTGCCCTGCTCTGCCCCCCACCCCACCCCTGCGCCAGCTTTGCCACTTTCAGGGTCTCAGGCAGAGCCTCTGGGGTTAGGGTTCGTGGGGCTCCCTGGGCCTGGTCCGCATAAGGCTGTCCCTGGGGAAGGCTGTGAAGAGGAGCTTGGAGAAAAGAGAGGACGATCGATCATCGCCTTTTCGTGCTTTCTGTGCTGTTGGATGGGGGCCGAGTTTCCTCAAGGGCGGCAACTTGGAGAGGAGTGTCTGGGCCAGTGGGTCTGAATTGAGAGGCCTGGACCAAGACGGGCTCCCACGCTGCAGACTGCAGTCCACAGGGACACATAAAACATGGGCTTTTCAGGTCTCTCTCGAACTTCCTTATTCAATATGAATAGGGGTGGATGGGATAGACGGTGATCTCTGGTTTCTCTGAACTGGTGAAGCTGGTCCAGCTGGTTACTCTTTCCATGAAAACTCCACTCTGTGGCCTTGTGGTACCTCCCAGGCACTGGGAATGCTCCCCACAGTCTGTCCCTAAGACCATGGGGGTCTAGGTGACAGGATGGTTGGCATCCCAAATTGGTTTGTTCCAACAGGATGACACCTGGAGGAATGTCTGCCTGTGTGATCTCAGGCTCTGCCTGTGCATATGTCCTGCAGTCCTTACTTCTCAGCACACGGGATCACAGGTGTGCCGATGAAAGGATGGGGGTCCTGTGGGCGTCCCTGGGAGTGTCTAGTGAGAATGGGGTGCAGGTTAGGATCAGGATCTACAGGTGTATGGGGTGCTGCAGGACAGCTAGCATAAGCCTACACCTGACCCTGGGGCTCCCAGACTCCAAGGCTGACACCATCCCCACCCTCAGCTGGCTTCTGCCCCAACTGGCCATCTGGCCCAAATCCTGTGGGTTCTCTTCCCCATGGGGTGCTGCCTCAGGACACTCATCCGAAGTTTGAATGTCCAGAGTTGAATGTCAACAGAATGTCTATTTTGTGATGTGAGGCTACTGCTCTCCTAGGAAGAGTACTGAGGACTGGAGGCCGAGTCACATTTGTGTCTTCTCTTCTAGAGGACAGTGGTCACTGAGTTTCTTTAGTTAGAGCCGGGCACTCCTTCTCAGGATGGCCCTTGGGGGCCTCCGAGGCAGGAGCTGATGTAGACTCCAAGCATGACCTCATGGCACCTCATTGCCACATAGCAGAACTGGGGAGTCACTGACTACAGGTTTTCAGGATGATGCGACTCTTGATGGTGACGGTAAAGTCTCTCAGGATGAAATCGTGCCTAGGAATGTGACAGCTCCGTGGGCCCATGCAGTCAGGAGGAACCTGGCCTCGTGTTACTGGGACGTCTGAGGAACATCGTGGGGTGGCACAGCAGTGTCTCTGCCGCCTGTGGCTGCTCTGTGGCCCCACAGCTGCCCTGCCTGTGACAGAATCACTGCTCCCTTCCATTTCATCCAGTTCCACTTTCTCGATGGTTTTCTGAACTCCAGTGGAAACAGCGTTCTTCCAGGATCTGTTACTTATCCCCAAGCCTGCCTGCTTCAGCCCCACGTGCCCCTAACATCAGGCTGTCCCTTAATAACAAATCATCTAGTATCAGAGGGTGGTCGTTTCACTCTAGTGATTCTTAGGTCAAATGTGGGCTCCCTGAAAATGCTGCCAAAGAAGCCTGCAATGAGCCAAAGAAAGTATATTCTCAACTGAGTCTCTGCGGAGTCCCCATCGGGAGGCTGGGGTCTGGGTCAAGCTGGGCCTTCAGTGGGAAGGAGGCTTGGTCCAGATTGGGTAAAGGTCTCCAGGCTGGTGGACATAGCAAGGCAAAGGGGTCTGAGGAGTCTTTTCATGGGATCTATTGAAAGCCTAGGGTTTGCATTTTTTCCCATAAAGTTTCTGAAATGAACAACAAAATTATCTGCAACTTTTTCTGTGTAGTAGTTTCTTTTTTTCTCTTTAATCTGTTTATTAATAAATCTGTAAATCCACTGAATCCCTGTTAAGACACTAAGAGGATTTCACTTTCACAATTTGACAAAAGCATTCAAAAGTCACCTGTGGGAAAAATGTAGAAAAATAGGACAATTCTGTAAAAACCAGTAATAAAGTGAGAACAGATCTCAATGTTTAGGAGTTTCTTGAAGTCTCCTGTGACAAGTTGCCTTCTTGACACCTCTGCCTGGAAGTCTTATCTGTCCTTCAAACTCATGGCCCACAGGGAACCCCCATCTCACTTCTGCTTGTTGTTTTTTTGTTTGCTTGTTTGTTTTGTTTTAAACCAGGAATGGATGTTGGGTTTTGTCGAATGCTTTTTTAAAAAAATAACTATTGAGAAAAGTCTGTGTGGTGAATTACATTCTCTAACATTAAACATCAGGGCTTCCCTAATGGTTCAGCTGGTAAGGAATCCGCCTGAAATCTTCCCTGGGTTGGGAAGATCCCCTGGAGAAGGGAACAGAGACCCACTCCAGCATTCTGGCCTGGAGAATTCCACGGACTGTATAGTCCAGGGGGTCACAAAGAGTCGGACACAACTGAATGACTTTCACTTTCAATGTTAAACTAACCTTATATTCCTGAGGAAAAGCCCATCTGGTCATATGTTACCCTTTGTATATATTGCTGTTTGCTAAAATTCTCTGAGAATTAATTGGCTAAGATTTGTGCATCTGTGTTGCAAGGGATGTGGTTTTCCTGTAAGGCCTTTGTTTGTCATCAGGGTCACACTGGCCGCACAGAGGGTTAGAAGGTTTGCCCTGCTCTTCAGTTTTCCAGAGCAGGAAGCAGAGAATTGCTCTTGACTCTTCCTTAAACACTTGGTAGAATTTTTACCAGTGAAGCCATCTAGGCCTGGATTTCTCTTTATGAGAAGGTTTTTAACTATGAGTTCAACTTCTTGAGTAAAGTTATCTATTTTCTTTTGAGCATGCTTTGGCAGTCTTTGGCTGGTTGCTAGATGTGAATTTGACCTTGGTGTTGGACAATTTTGTATTCCGTCAGTACTCCTGAGCTCTATTTTGGGATGCACAAAAGTCTCTTGGAAACAGTTTGACCCTCTTGGACCTTTCTCTAGCTTTGTGAGGAGGTCCTGGGCACTCCAGCCATACTGGGTCCTCTGAAGTGTCAGCCCCATCTCCTGACTCCAAGGGCCCTGCGCCCTGCATCTGGGAGTCACTGTCCTTGGCTGCCTGATGTCCAGTGCCTTGAGGGCAGTCATCTGAATCTTGTCTGAGTGTTAGCTGGTTGGGGGAGAGGTGATTGGTCCCTGTGACGCCCTCTGGCCAGGAGTGGAAGTCTGTCTCTATTTTTGTTTTTAATCTTGATTACACCTTTTCCTTCCAAACTCTCGAAATTCCCATTCCTTAGGGAAAACAGCCCCCTGAACGTGTGTTGCGGTCCCCCTTGTCACCCCCTTCCTTCAACAATACATGTGAAAGTTATGCTGACTTTTGGGGTCAGCCTCCAGTGAAGGCTGTCAGATGTTTGCTCTGTGTAGCTCCGTGCTGGACGCACCCCCAGCAGCCCCCACATAGGCCTGTCTCCTGGCAGCTGTGTCCAGCGCCACACCATCAGGGGCGTGGAGTGCCACTCCCTGCTCAAGAAGGCAGGCAGGCAGGGGCTCACCTGGCCCCCTCCCAGGGCAGGGAGGGGCCCAGCAAGGCCTGGGGAGTGGTGCTGGGGGTGGGGGCACATCCTGAACAAGGCAGGTGGGTGTCTGCGGGCGGTGGTCCCATGTGGCCCAGATGACCCCGAGAAAGATGTTCTGGAACTTTCTGAGGAGCCCCGTGAGCTGCACGGTCCTAGTCCTGTTAGGCTGGTGGGAATACGAGGACATCTCTGAGGAGCCCATCAGGTTGAAGGATAATTTCCAGGACAAAATAGAAAAATATGTTTACTGTCTTAAGGGCCACAAAAATATGAAATCCCCTACAGCAGTCATGTGGGGGAGGCTCCATGAAGGCCACAGGGAGCAGTGTGGGATGCCAGGGTCAGTGATGGATCTAGCCAGCATCCCCCAGAAATCTCTGGGGTCAAGGTTACTGCCTGGGCCACGAGCAGACTTCCCATGAGTGAAGGCCTCCCCACTGCAGGGTTTTCATTCAGTGTAGGGACGGATACAAGAAGCAAAGACTCAGGCACTGTTCTTTATTTGTGTTGAAGGGAAATCAGTGAACATTTTGTGTTTGTCATGCAGAGATGTTTTCCTGTTGAGATGGTCAGCTTTGTGACTGAATCGTCCTTCAGGTGGAGAAGGCAATGGCACCCCACTCCAGTACTCTTGCCTGGAAAATGCCATGGACTGAGGAGCCTGGCAGGCTGCAGTCCACGGGGTTGCTAAGAGTCGGACACGACTGAGCGACTTCACTTTCACTTTTCACTTTCATGCATTGGAGAAGGAAATGGCAACTCACTCCAGTGCTCTTGCCTGGAGAATCCTAGGGACGGGGAGCCTCCTAGGCTGCCATCTATGGGGTTGTACATAGTCAGACATGACTGAAGTGACTTAGCAGCAGCAGCAGCATCCTTCAAGAGAGGAAATTATTTACATTTGTTTCTTTAAGATGAAATCCTACAATCCTACTAAACTTACGTTAAGTGTTGAAAATTTAAGAGAGTTTTTGGAATAACCTACATATACGTTTAATTAAAATAGGTATCTCTCAATTATTTAATTGGGAGGATTTTGTTAATTCAGATGAAAAGGAAATAGAATGTCGGGAATTGCCTGGCAGTCCAGTAGTTAGGACTCAGTGCTTTCACTGCTGGGGCCCGAGTTCAAGCTCTGGTCAAGGAACTAAGAGCCCACAAGCCGTGCTGCACAGCCAGAAAAAAGAATAGGGGAGAGAGAGAGAGAGAGAAGGAAATAGAATATATTACATTTGCAAATAGTTTAAAATATTAGGAGGTGGGTGAGAGACATGAGACATTTCACTGAAAAGGAGTACAGGTGGCAGAAAAGCACTCGTGAAGATGGTCAGCACCATTAGCCATCAGAGAAATGCAAGCTAAAACCACAGAAGCTACCACCACTCACCCATCAGAATGGCTAAGATTGAACATAGTGCCAACACTGATGCTGTCAAGGCTCCAGAGACCTGGATCACTCTTGCAGTGCTGGGAACGTGTAAAGGGGCAGGCCCTGAAAGACTGACTGACAATTTCTCATCAACCGAACATTACCGCGGCAACCGGCAATGGCACTCCTGGGCATTTATCCCAGATAAACGAAGACTGATGTCTACATAAAAAAAACTGTACAGACTGTTCACAGCAGCTTTGTCTGTAAAAGCCAAACCTGGCAACCACCCAGGTGTCCCAGGTGGGAGAGCAGCCCAGGCAGCTATGGGGCTGCCGCACGGGGGAGCTGCAGGCGAAGAAAAGCTAGTCTCAAAGGCTCACGCGAAAAGACAGAATTATGGAGGAGTCGGAGAATCGACAACAGTGGGCGGGGTAGGGGGGGCGCGGTTTGCGGCTGGAAGGTTCCTTGTGGGGACTGCTCTGTGCCTGATGACAGAGTGCTCCCAGGATTACATGTGAGACAAGATGGCAACTAAGCAGGCAGCCAGCAATGCTGCAGTTTGGGGAAGATGTTCCTGGCGGGGAATAGGGTGGCCTCATTATCTGCCTCCATCTGGCCTTGACCATCCCAGGGGTTTTTGTTTCTGTCTCCTGAAACCCAGTGGCCTTTCTCGTGCTTTGCTTTTCCTGTAAGATGGCTGCTCAGACAAAGGACTCCCAGCCCCTCCACTCATCCTGCTGCTGCAGAGAGGGAGGGCCCTCAGGCTGGGCCAGGGTTGCCCAGAGGAACCCGAGGCACAAACAGCCCGGATTCCCCCCGCCCCCCGGGCTCCCGGAGTGCCTGTGGGGCCTTTCTGTTGCATCAGCCCAGGAAGGCAGGTCCCTGGGCGCCCAAGGAGCAGGCCTGCCCAGGCTCGCCTCCTCCCCCTGCTTCCCGCTCCTGGATGTGGGAACAGCAATTATCCGCTCTGCTCTGGGTTCCCCTGGGGGCTGCTCTCCCCTCCTCCTCCCCATTAAGAGAGTGTTTTCCGCAGGTACTTGGAACCTGAGCAGGCATAGGCAGACTCAGGACCCCCCGCCCAGTGCCTAGTGGCCCCCAGGATCCAACCCCCAGAACCCCTTGGGCCTGTCCTCCCCCTTCCCACCCCTACCCGGCCTCTGTGAAGCCCTTGAGACTGTCTCCCTTTCCCACCCACCCCACCCTCCTGCACCTTTGCAGCCCAAGGAGGAGCAGGTGAAGGTCCTTAGCTCTTTCCAAACAGCCCCTACGCAGGGGGAGGCTCAATCATCAGCTAATTAATCGCCTGCAATTAGAAGGAGGCCTTAATTGCTGTTTACAACCCTCCACCACTACCCAGCCCTCCCCAACCTGGTCCACTTCCCTGGGTTGTGGGCTTTGTGTGCAAGTATCTGTGCAGACTGGTGGGTGGAGCTGTCCTCTGAAGACCAGCAGGAAGCCTGCTGGGCCAGGTGCAGGAAGCACAGGCTCCACCTTGAGCTTGCCTTCTGGAATCCTCACTGCGCGCAGACCAGACCGTGTGGTCACCGGTCACCTGGTGAAGGGCTGGGTGGGGACAGCACCTGGAGGGTGCCAGCCTCATGGACCCTGTGCTGAGGTCAGCCAGGCTGACCTCTGGGCTCTGTGTGCTCCCCACTCATGGCTGAAAGCCCAAGAACACATTTGACCTTTGCTGGAAGCTTCTCAGAGCTCCAGACACCAGCCCAGCAGGGAAGCTGGTCTCCTGCTTGTCCTTATCAAACCTCCTGCCGGACCACCCTGGACTGGAGTCCCAGGGATCGCACGTTCCTGAGTAGGCCTGTAGGTGGCGCCCTTGTCCAGCGGGCAATGGCCTGGACTCAGCCTACGCCTCCACTGTCCAAGGCCCTCTGACAGTGGAGAGGGGCAGACCTCGGTCTGGACCCTTCCCCAAGATGCAGAAATTGATGTGTTGATGCTCCAGGACTGGCAGTGAGGCCCCCTTCCCTGGGGAGGAGAAAGGGACCCTGCCTCAATCTGTGACCCCAGTGCCTCCCTATACCTGGTGCCCAAAACTCCCCACCATGGCTGCCTGGGGTGCCCAAAACCCTGAGACGCGCTAGGGGTAGCCCTGGCCAACTCGAGGCATTGAGCCTGCTGCCCACACAGGGCCCCGCGCTGGTCCCCTGCGTCCTCCCCAGGCGTCCAGGTGCTGCTCCTTCCCTGCAGCCGCGCTCCTGCCCCTTGTCTCAGACCCGCTTCCCCGTGGATCACACAGCCCCTCGCTCTCACCCGCGGGAGGGTCCTGGCCAGTTCCTGGGCCTGGACGCTGGGGCCTCCAGTGGCTCACATCCTCCCTGACCCAAGCCCAGGCCTCCCCCTACCAGCTGAGCCCTGTGCGGCCACAGACACCCATCCACCCGGATATAAGAGTCACGGTCTCCAGAAACACAGACCAGCAGGAGGCACATGGACAGACAGAGATTCATTACGAGGACTTGGCAGTCATGTAGGCCAAGACCCTTGGGAAGTGCAGTCAGCCCACTGAAGGCCTAGAGAGGACGGGTCACTCCTGTCTAGAGCCAGGAACAGCCCCCCCACCCCAACCCCACCCTTAGTGGGGAGGGCTGGCCTTCTTGTTCCATTCAGGCCCTCCACAGATTGGACAAGGCCCACTCTCATGGGAGGGACATCTCCTTTCCTCTGTCCACCAATTTAAATGCTAATCTCATGGGAAATTGCCTGGGACAGGATCTGGCCATATCCCTGGGCTCCCCATGGCCCAGCCAAGCTGGCACAAAATCAGCCCAGACTCTGACTCACCGTGGGGACTTGAGGCCGCGTCAGAGAGGCTGCAAACAGGGACAAACACACAGGATGAGTGCACATGTGTACCCGTGAAAACTAGGTTGGGAAGCCTGATGATGAACACGTCCCCATGATTCTGTGTGCAAGAAGCTGTGGAACAGCAGTGGCAGGAACCCCCATGTGGGAACAGGTGCGCCTAGCCTGGCATTCATAGGAGTTAGGTTGACAACAAATGGGCATCTTTTCAAAACTCCTCTCACTTTACAGTCTTACTTAACCAACCAACTGCCAGTCCATCAGCAAAAGCAAACAAATGCCCACCAGTGGGATGAGCGGCTTCCAGGAAACAAACCAAAAGTGCTGATCCCGACCAGTGCCTCCCCTCCACCTTCCAGTTTACTTCTCCATGGACACGGTGTGAGGAAGGGAGAGGTGGCACGTCCAGGGCTGGTCACCAGCTGGCTGTGGCCACCCCGTGGGCAGCCTCATGCCACATCAGTTGCTCTGAGGTCCCCTGCTGTTTTCAGGCACTGTGTTGGAGTTGTCTCATGCCTAGCAGCACATGACTGACTCAGTCGGCCTTGACGTGCCTTTTCCTGCCTTGTCCCCTGTTGTTCAGGACAGGCCATGTCCTGGAGGACCTCTGAGGCAGACAGTGCCCCTCCTCGCCCCTGTGCACCTCGTGTTCCCAGGATTTCTGCTGCCTTGGTCCTCCTTGGTCCCTGGGCTGGCCTTTGCTCCGGGCTGGGGTCAGCTCTGCCTCCCGTTTGGATGGTGAATGGGAATATAGCCGGGTCAGCATCCCCATGCCACCCGGGTCTTTGAGGATGGCCGCGGGGTCCTCCGGCTTTCAGCCCATTTAATACTTAACCCTGAGCACCAAGCCCCACCCTGGGCAAATATTTATTTGGCAATTAAGGGCTCACCAGAACGAAGGCCACGGAAGGTTCTCACAGCCAGGGAGGCAGCAGAGCAAACCGCCGTGGCTGACTGTCCAGGAAGGGTTGTCAATATGGGCCTTGGGAGGGGAGCTGGCTGCACCTTGGGGCTTTCGGGCTGCATGGTGATGACGGCCCACTTAGCAGGAGGCCACGCTTGAGGGGCTTTGGACATCCGTCCTGGTGCAGAGGCACAGGATATGTTCTGGTGCCTAACCTCCATGTACTGATGCCGAGATAGCAAGCCTGGGAGCGTCTGTACTCTGTGTGGGAGGAGGCCTGGAGAGACGCCCGAGGGCAGCGCCTCAGCTGGTGTTCACCTGCCCTGGGGGCAGCATGGCGCCCTTGCCCTGGAGTCGGGGACAGCAGTGGGAACTGCAGGCCCTCCTGATGGCAGTGCCCCAGGTCTTGCTCACTGTGGAGGGGCTGTGGTGGGGCCGTGGTGGCTGCAGCGTGTCCTGCAGGGACCTCAACTAGACAGACTCAAACACCAGGAAAGAGCTGCCCCAGGGCCACAGCTGACCCCTGCCTCTGCTGACCACAGTGGCAAAGTGGCTGGGACGGGCAGGGACAGACCCAGAGCTGGCTTCCGCCTGGATTTCAGCCAGGACGCCTCTTGCCCAGGCCCTGGAGCAAGAAGCTAGGCAGGGGTTGTGTCCCCATTCTGGCCTCTGTCGTCTCAGGCCCCCAGGAATCTTCTGGGCAGATGCAGGTGCCACCAGGCAGACACTGTTCCCCTCTGCCCTCTGGGCACTGGCCTGCACTCAGATGCACAGAGGGGTCACACTGCAGACCCTGACCCACACTCTGGGTCAGGGAGAGCTGAACCATCCAGGGAGTGATGAGCCTGGTCCCAGTCAATGGTCCAGAGAGCCCCAGAGTCCCAGGAAGAAATGAGAAGCACCACCAGTTGCAGACCTTGGCAGAGCCCCTTGGCACCTAGGGTGCAAGCACATATGCTGTGGCTGGTGAGCATGCCTTGCAAGAGGGCAGTGGGAGGGCGCAGGCCAGGGGGGCCCTGGGGCCCCCACAATTCTCACTGGGAGCAGCCCCCACCCCACCACCCTGGGGCACTGGCCTGGGGGGTGGTTCTAGTATCCCCCGGGAGCAACACCAAAGGGGCTAGGGTGTCCACCCCTCCGTGGGGTCCAGGATGCGGCTAGCCCGCAGAGCCTGGGGGCCAGTGCTCTGCCCACGCTAACCACACCTGGGAGGAACCAGGAGGCCTCCGTGTGGCTCATCTGTAAAGTGGACAGAAGCTGGGGACACCGGTGGGGCAGTCACCTGCCAGGGAGCTGGCTCTGAGCTCATTCCTGGAATTCTGACCAGAAAAGGAGGTGAGGTGCTCACCCAATACCCAGGAACCAACTTGTTATGCACACATAATACAGGCAGACCTCGGAGACCCTGCGTGTTCTGTTCCAGACCCCCTGACACAGAGAACATCACAACAAACGAGTCATGCATCGGCTTTCCCAGCGCATGTAAACCGTATTTACACTGCACTGTAGTTTATTAAGTGTGCGATAGCATTATGTCTAAAACCCAATGTGCACACCTTGATTTTAAAGTACTTTATGGCTAAAATCTGCTAACAGTTATTCGACACTGCAGGGTTGGCACACACCTTTGGTTTGTGAAGCACACAATACCCATGACATGCAGTGAAGACCATGGCGTGCCCGCTTCGATATGACAGCTACCATGTCCCATCAGGGAGGTATCATAACACCAAGTGAGAAGATACAGCGTGGCCTGGGATGGAACGAGTGAAATTGGGTTTTAACCCAGAATTTATTTGCTTAGATTTACATCAGTGCATAGAAAAACATTTGTAAGGAAATGCACAGAGATGCCAGTAGGATCATGTGGGGCTGGGCTGCCGGCGGTTCCTCCTCACAGTCCCAGGGATCTCCCCTGTGAGTACCGGCTTCAGCACCAGGGATAACCCGGCCATGTGCTGGCCGGTGAGCTCCTGCCGGCAGTGCAGCACCTCTGCTCTGTCTGCTGAGTGGTGACCCCTGGGTGCCCCGTGGTCACTTCCCACTGCCTACTCACTGTGAAGGGCCCCTTTGTTAAACATGGGAATTGCTGACCACTTTTAAGAGCTGCTTCTTCCCAGGGCCAGGCCACTCAGCCCCGATGCAGTCCATGGAGAACCGTGCGTGTTGTGCCCATTTCTGAAGGCAGTGAAGTGCTGGGAGCAGCTGGTTCCCTTCTTGGCTTCCATGGCCTCGGCTGCATCCTATATCCCCAGGGCCCTGGCTGCCTGGCTGCTGTGCTGCCTAGAGTCTACCCAAGCCTGGGGCCCGGGCACCTCGCTGTGCATCAGATAGAGCTGGGGGTGGTTTCGGATTCCAGCCCGTGGGCTCCTAGAGGTCACATCTCACCCAGAAGGAAACCCTGATGAGCCGAGACTGCATCATCAAATGCCCCTCATCCGAGGGGGTCTGCAGAAGCTCAGCTCATGGCCCATGGGAAAGGCCTTCTCCACCTCCAGGGTCACCACTGATCTGCGGCCTCGCAGGCACCCTGCCCGGCCCGGGACTCGAGGAGGGCTGGTGCTGGTGGAAGGGGTGCCCACGGGCTGACCTGGGCCTGGGAAATGCTCAGCCTTTGGATTCTGAGGGATCTGACCCTGGGCAGACCCCAGGCCCCCCCGAAATTCTGGCAGCCTGGATCTGGGCACGCCTCTCCGGACACACTTTACCAGCAGGGAGCTGGACTGTCCTCAGTGGTCACAGACCGGGGCTAGACCTGGTCCTCAGTCACTCCTCATGGTGTGTGTGGTGGTGCATGCACATGCACATACATGTGCACACACGCATGCACACATGTGCACACCTTCCAAGGAGGTCCTGCCAGCCACCGGTCAGTGCCCTGCCACCACACACATTGGAGGACATGGGAAGCTGCCTCCCCCTCACAGTTGGTGCTGCTCTTTTCTACTCTGGGCATCTGAGACATCCCTGCAAGCAGAGAGAATGGTCCCGGAGGCACAGGACGGACAGTTGGGAGCCTGTCACCATGTGGAGACTCCAACTTTAGCCCTGGTGCCAGGGCAGATCCTTGTCCCTGACCCAGTGCCTTCTCCAGGGAACACACTACGCCTCTGACCCCCAGGCTGTCAGGGGCCATGGCCATGGTTCCCACCCTCCCTGGCCTGGACCTGCTGGTCACTCCATCCTCAGACTTGCTCCCAGACAGTGTGGCACCTCCTGGCCTTTGTTTGCTGCCTTAACTTGTCACTCCTGTCAGGTGGGGGTGTCTCATCTTTTGCTGACTCCCATACGTGTGTGATTTCCCCGCAGACCTTCATGCTTCGGCACTGCCCCCCTCCCGACGTAAGTTGCCCTAAACTGGGTGACAGGGGCAAGCACACACCCCGAGATCCCACAGCTGCACTCCTTGGGTTTCTTCCCTGGTGCCCTGGCACCCCCAGCAACGTTAACGAGTCTGAACGCACTTTACTTTCAGATGCTTTTTCTTGTGTTTCTCTGAATCTTGGTGCTGGATACTTGTCCAAGCGTAGCTTCCTAGGGGTACTTCCCTTGTGAAAAGATGTTATCTCAAGGCCAGAGGATTTCAGTGTATCAGTTCTTCAAATATCTTTTTTTTTTTTTTTTTTTTGGCCAAGCCTCGCAGGGGGCAGGATCTTAGTTTTCGGATCAGGGATTGAACCCATGCCCCCTGCAGAGGAGGCGTGAAGCCCTAAGCACTGGACCACCAGGAAAGTCCCTCGAACACCTTATATGTCAGACAGTAAGCTCTTTTACTGATCTGTTTTCCCTTGAAAACGATGAGCTGTGTTCCCTGTTCCCTGCATAGGATGACTTTTTTTCTAAAATGCTTTTTCTACTCTCTGCCCAGATTAACTGTCTAAGAACTGCATGAGCATCTTAAATGCCAGTGGAATTCACATCCTACAACAGCCTAACACCTGAGTCCCTTTGAGGACTCTCCACCATAGTCCCTCCAGTTTCAAAGGGACTTCATTAAGCCCCTGGGTGTCAGGGAAGGAACCTACCCACCGTGTCCACTGCTGGACCCTGGTGCCCAGCACAGAGCATGGGGAGTCAGGCAATCTTCCTTGTGTTAGGAAGTTCGATATTCAGTGTGCTGTGTCTTGGGCCACTCCTGATTCCTCTCCCTTGCACACCTTCTCATAGACGGGCAAAGGCCAAAAAGGTCAGGGCTGAAGAAGATCAAACAGCACCCTGGGAAGGTGGGCCCTGCTGTGTGTCCCTGCAGTGAAGGGCATCTACAGTTTGCCTCTTATCATCCAGATCTTCTCGGTAACTAATGAAATTCAGGGGTATTAAAAATAATACACCATGATCAATGGGCATTGTACGGTTTCCCTGATGGCTCAGTGGTAAAGAATCCACTTGCCAATGCAGGAAACATAGGTTCAGTCCCTGATCCAGGAGGATTTCACATGCTGTGGAGCAACTAAGCCCATGTGCCACAATTATTGAGCCCGTGCTCTAGAGCCCGGGAGTGGCAGCTGCTGAGCCACGAGCCACGACTACTGAAGCCCACGTGGCCTAGTGTCTGTGCTCTGCAACAAGAGAAGCCACTGCAGTGAGAAGCCTACACACAGCAACTAGAGAGTGGACTCCACTTACTGCAACTGGAGGAAGCCCATGCAGCAGTGAAGAGCCAGCACAGAATTAACCAGAGAACAGAAATAAAATAACTAAACAAAAACTGTTAAAAATTGGGGTTTGTTATAGGAAAGCAAAGATAGTTCAATAGAATAAAAAAGAAAATGTGGTTATCTTAACTGATTCAGGAAAAGTTTTACATAAATTTCAAAACCTATTTATAACTTTTAAAATACCTTTTAATAAACTGACATTAAAAATGAAGTTCAGTAACATGACAAATTTCACACATGAAAACCTCATAGCAAATTTTCCATTAACTGGAGAAACTTCCAATGTGTTCTCTTTAAGATCTGGATGGGACCAAGAGTGCTCCCATATCATGGCTATTGCCCAACATAGGACTGGAGATCATAGCCAACATAATAAAGAAAGAAAAGTAGATGATGTGCATGATTATGAAAGGAGATAAAAATCAGTATAATTTTCAAAGGTACAATCATCTATCTAAAAAAGCCAGTAGAATAGATGGAAACCTTTAGAATAAGAGTCCAATACAATTGCTGAGTAAAAGACCAATGAATAAAAATCAGTAGTATTGGCTAGGACATTCAGTTCAGTTCAGTTCAGTTGCTCAGTCGAGTCCAGCTCTTTGCGACCCCATGGACTGCAGCACACCAAGCTTCCCTGTCCATTACCACCTCCCGGAGCTTGCTTAAACTCATGTCCATCAAGTCGGTGATGCCATCCAACCATCTCATCCTCTGTCATCCCCTTCTCCTCCCGCCTTCAATCTTTCCCTACATCAGGGTCTTTTCCAATTAGTCCATTCTTCCCATCAGGTAGCCAAAGTATTCGAGTTCAGCTTTCAGCATCAGTCCTTCCAATGAATATTCAGGACTGATCTCCTTTAGGATGGACTGGTTGGATCTCCTTACAGTCTAAGGAGCTCTCAAGACCCTTCTCCAACACCACAGTTCAAAAGCATCAATTCTTCGGTGCTCAGCTTTCTTCACAGTCCAACTCTCACATCCATACATGACCACTGGAAAAACCATAGCTTTGACTATACAGACCTTTGTTGGCAAAGTAATGTCTCTGCTTTTTAATATGCTGTCTAGGTTGTTCTAGGTTGTCACAGTTTTTCTTCCAAGGAGCAAGAGTCTTTTAATTTCATGGCTGCAGTCACCATCTGTAGTGATTTTGAAGCCTGAAAAGATAAAGTCTATCGCTGTTTCCATTGTTTCCCATCTATTTGCCATGAAGTGATGGGACTGGATGTCATGATCTTAGTTTTTTGAATGTTGAGTTTTAAGCCAACTTTTTCACTCTCCTCTTTCACTTTCATCAAGAGGCTCTTTAGTTCCTGTTTGCTTTCTGCCATAAGGGTGATGTCATCTGTGTATCTGAGGTTATTGCTATTTTCCCCAGCAATCTTGATTCCAGCCTGTGCTTCATCCAGACAGGCATTTCAGATGATGTAGTCTGCATATAAGTTAAATAAGCAGGGTGACAATATATAGCCTTGACATACTCCTTTCCTGATTTCGAACCAGTCTGTTGTTCCATGTCCAGTTCTAACTGTTGCTTCTTGACCTGCATACAAGATTTCTCAGGAGGCAGGTAAGGTGGTCTGCTGTTCCCATCTCTTTAAGAAATTTCCAAAAAAAAGAAGTTTCCACAGTTTGTTGTGGTGCACACAGTCAAAGGCATTGGTGTAGTCAATAAAGCATCAGATCAGATCAGTCGTTCAGTCATGTCCGACTCTTTGCAACCCCATGAATCGCAGCACACCAGGCCTCCCTGTCCATCACCAACTCCCGGAGTTCACTCAGACTCATGTCCATTGGGTCAGTGATGCCATCCAGCCATCTCATCCTCTGTCGTCCCCTTCTCCTCTTGCCCCCAATCCCTCCCAGCATCAGAGTTTTTTCCAATGAGTCAACTCTTCGCATGAGGTGGCCAAAGTACTGGAGTTTCAGCTTTAGCATCATTCCTTCCAAAGAAATCCCAGGGCTGATCTCCTTCAGAATGGACTGGTTGGATCTCCTTACAGTCCAAGGGACTCTCAAGAGTCTTCTCCAACACCATAAGTAGATGTTTTTCTGGAGTATTCTTGCTTTTCCTATGATCCAATGGATGTTGGCAATTTGATCTCTGGTTCCTCTGTCTTTTCTAAATCCAGCTTGAACATCTGGAATTTCATGGTTCATGTACTGTTGAAGCTTGGCTTGGAGAATTTTGAGCATTACTTTGCTAGAGTATGAGATGAGTGCAATTGTGCAGTAGTTTGAACATTCTTTGGCCTTGCCTTTCTTTGGGATTGGAATGAAAACTGACCTTTTCCAGTCCTGTGGCCACTGCTGAGTTTTCCAAATTTGCTGGCATATTGAGTGCAGCACATTCACAGCATCATCTTTTAGGATTTGAAATAGCTCAACTAGAATTCCATCACCTCCACCATTTTTGCTGTTAGTGATGCTTCCTAAGACCCACTTGACTTCGCATTCCAGGATGTCTGGCTCTAGGTGAGTGATCACACCATCATGGTTATCTGGGTCATGAATATCTTTTTTGTATAGTTCTTCTGTGTATTCTTGCCACCCCTTCTTAATCTCTTCTGCTTCTGTTAGTTCCATATCATTTCTGTCCTTTATCATGCCCATCTTTGCATGAAATGTTTCCTCGGTATCTCAGATTTTCTTGAAGAGATCTCTAGTCTTTCCCATTCTATTGTTTTCCTCTATTTCTTTTCATTGATCACTGAGGAAGGCTTTCTTATTGCTCCTTGTTTTTCTTTGGAACTCTGCATCTAGAAGGGTATATCTTTTCTTTTCTCCTTTGCCTTTAGCTTCTCTTCTTTTCTTAGGTATTTTTAAGGCCTCCTCAGACAACCATTTTGCCTTTTTGCATTTCTTTTTCTTGGGGATGGTCTTGATCACTGCCTCCTGTACAATGTCACAAACCTCCATCCATAGTTCTTCAGGTACTCTGGCTATCAGATCTAATCCCTAGAATCTATTTGTCATGTCCACTGTATAATTATAAGGGATTTTATTTAGGTCATACAGGAATGGTCTAGTGGTTTTCCCTACTTTCTTCCATTTAAGTCTGAATTTTGCAATAAGGAATTCATGATCTGAGCCACAATCAGCTCCCAGTCTTGTTTTTGCTGACTGTACAGAGCATAGCATAGATTAGGACATTAGGCTGAGTGAGATAAGCCAGTCACAAAAGGAGAAATAATTATGATTCCACTCATATGAGGTCCCTGGAGGAGTGAAACTCAAAGACTGAAAGTAAGGAGGATGGGTGCTAGGGGCGTTTAATGGGGACAGAGTAGCTTTTTAAAAAAAATATTTATTTATTTATGGCCTTCTCCAGTTTTGGTGGGCAGGGGCTACTCTCTAGCTGCGGTGCATGAGTTTTTCATTGCAATGGTTTCTCTCTTGTTGCAGAGCACAGGCTGTAGGGTGCCTTGCAGTACAGGCTGTAGGATTTTAGTAGTTGTGGTGCATGGGCTAAGTCGTCCCGCAGCATGTGGGATCTTCCCAGACCAGGGATTGAGCCCAGGTGCCCTGCACTGGCAGACAGAGTCTATACCACTTCACCACCAGGGAAGTCCCAGGGACAGAGTTTTAATCTGGGAAGATGAAAAGGTCCTGGGGTGGATGGTGGTGATGGTTGTATAACAATACGAATGTGCTTAATGTCACTGAGCTGTGCACTTAAGAAATGGTTAAGTAGTAAATTTTACATTAGGTCTATTTTATAAAAATAAAAAAACAATAATATAGGAAAGAAGCCAGATAAGTCGCAGAAGTCACATATTGTATGTGTGAGTGTGAGCCCATTTTTAAGAAATATCCAGAAGAGGTAAATCCATAGAAACAGAAAGCAGACTGGAGGCTGTGGGGAGAATGGGAAATCACTGTATAATTCGTTTCAGGGGCCCTTGCGTGGTGACATTTGAGGGGGCTGCAGTCACACAACATTGTGAATGTATTAACTGCCACTGGAACAACCTACACTTTAAGATGGTTAATTTTATGTTATGTAAATTTCACCTCAATTTTTTAAAATGAAAAAACAATAATATTGCTCTATACCAGCAATAACAAATTAGGAAAAAAGAATTCACAATAGCAAGAGAGAAAATATAGCATCTAGGAATTAACTTCAGCGAAAATACAGACAACCTCTATGGAGAGAGCTGTAAACTGAGATGAAGGCTGAAGTGCTGATTTGAGTCAGTAAGGGGTCCTTTGCCTTCTCGGGGGCGAGAGCAACATGGCACAGATGTCAGTTCTTCCTAATTAATCTGTATGGTCCATTCAATCCTAGTCAAAACTACAGTTGGAGTTTTGCAGGAACTAGAAAAGCTTACTTTGAAATTTATGACAGAAAAAGGTACGAATAATGGAGTAAACATTTTAAAAAGGGGAAGAGGAGAGCTTGCTCTCCCAGATGTTGGGGCACATGACAGGGGTTAGTCACACACCATGGCAGGGTGACAGTCACACATCCAGGCAGGAAGGACACACGGGTCAAGGGATGGGAAAGTTGTGTCGGTGTGAGTTGGCAGAGCTGGCATGGGGGGCGTGGAGCATGCTTTCTCACTTTTGGGGTAGGATTCCTCTCGTTCCTGTCAAATTGCAGATATCCCTCGGCCACCTGGAAGACCCCTCCGGGAATGCCTGGTGGCCTGGGAGGGACAGGGAAGGGGCCTCAGATACCGCCCCAAGCACCTGAGCCCTCAGGCAAACAGTGGATGCATTTGTTTATAACTGTCAGGATTTCTGACCAATGAATGGGCAGAAGTGGAGAAGTTTGTGACTGTGCCTATCTGTAGGGACTGTTATCTAGGATACACAAGGAATTCTTCAATTTAACATGAAGGAGAGGAACCCTACCCAAAAAGTGAAAAAATGGTCATGTTTCAGAAGACCTCATGTGGGGACACCTTCAAGCCCATTAGAGAAATGCACATGAGTGGCCACCTCCCCATCAGACAGTCTGCCAGGAAAGACTGGAGCATATGCGGCCGTGAGACCCTGGGAGAGTGGATGGGGTGGCCAGGTGTGGACGTGGCAAGCAGCTGCAGCCAGGGTGGCTGGATATGATTGGGGTGGCCAGGTATGGACAAAGCAGCCCAGCTGGGGATGTGACCAGCTGGGTGATGACTTCCCCAAAGAGCTGTGTGGGCTGCAGGCATCCCCAAGTCTGGATGGGCAGTCTGAAGGGGGCACCTCACAGGGCCGGGAGCATGTCTGAATGCTCAGGGCTCTGCAGATGTGTCCTGAAATCCAAGGCTGAGTGAATGATGGTGGGAGGAGGAATGTGGGGTCGGCAGTGCCAGCACCCCAAACAGCCAGTGCAGCCTGGAGGGAGCAGGATGAGCGGGAGTGGCAGGGTGACTGGCATCCCTTGGCCCCCAGTCAGAAGGACTGGGGCCCTTTTTATTTACTTATTTATAGTTTTGGCTACACTGGGTCTTCGCACAGGCTTTCTCTAGTTATGGTGAGCAGGGGTCTACTGTTTGTCGTGGTGCACAGGCTTCTCATTGAGGTAGCTTCTCTTATTGCGGAGCACAGGCTCTGCACAGGCTCAACAGCTGTGGGGCACAAGCTTAGTTGCTCCAAGGCACATGGAATCTTCCAGACCAGGGATTGAACCCATGTCCCCTGCATTGGCATGTGGATTCTTATCCACTATGCCACCAAGGAAGTCAGGACTAGGGCCCTTTTGCCCAAGGATCCCTAGCCATGCACACTCAACAGGCTGTTCTGGCCATCAGGGGTCCTGGCCTTGCAGGCTTGCCTGGGTTCTCTCTTCACTGCTCTCTGGGTGACCATCTTGCTGGCAGGCAGGCCCTGAAGGCCCCCCCCCCCGCCACAAGCTTGCATGGGGCTTATTCCCAGCGTGGGTCTGAATCAGTGTCCCACTCCTTGGCAGAGAGCCTGTGGCCACCCAATCCATCGCCCAATCCACCTGCTGTCCCCAAGCAGAGCCTGGGTGTGTGGGAGTCACACGCGCTACGGGAGGAGTGTGGGGAGCCCAGGACAGGCGGTTGGTGGGAGCAGCCTCTCCTGTATCCCCCTGCCCAGGATCTCATGTCGGCCTCTCTGGCTGGCTTCTTTGGCTGCTACACAAGACCCCCTCACCCCCTAACCCCCACTAAGCTCAGCTTCTAAGGCACAAGGCTCTCCAAGGCAGGTCCTGGGGAGACCTGCAGAACAGAGCTGCAGTCCCCTATCCTTTGGGTGTCCCCATGTCCTGGGGGGCCAGTGCCCTCCCTCACAGGGTCTGCGGGCCTCGCCTGGGCACCTTATGCATTGATCACTCCTGTCCCACTGCTGGAGAAACTCGGGGTCTTTTTAAAGGAAAATTCTGGTTCTCAGCTCCCTGTGTAGCCATTCTGAGGGGGGCCGGCCAGGCTATCCCCTCCCCCGTTGTGCCCACAGGGCTCATGGGAGCTCTGAGAGGATTGCCACTGCAGCTGCAAGGTCACAGGCCCAACCCTGGATGAACACAGAACTAACCCCAGTGTGGAAGGTGGACACGCAGGGTGCAGGGGTGGCGCCAGCTTGGCTCTGGCAGTTTGAAATATGAGGCTGTTGGAAGAAATCGCAGAACTGGGTGTGGGGTTAGAGGCTGGGGAGGTGGGGGCGGTCACCAACGCAGCTTCATGTCCAAAGAGCAAGATGGGACCAGCCTGCTGCTGCTGCTGATGGCTAGCTGGGTCCCCAGACATTTTCTTCTTCTGTTCTTCCTCTTCTTGTGATGAGGTGGGTTTTTTTTTTTTTTATTACCGAGGACTCTGCTCCTGAGTGGAAGGCCCTGGCATTCCATGTAGACAGACAGGCACACAACCTTAGTTTTCTCTCGAGCAGAAGTTAAAGATTATTCAAGGCAGAATTCCTGGGCTGTGCTGCAGAAGCGGGTTGTACCAGGCAAAGGCTTCCACCGCATCCCCCAGCCAGGCCGCGATAAGGCAGCGGGAGCTGCACCTTGGTGACACTGCCTGCCGCCTCTACGGGGACCAGGTAGGATTGAGGCCCACAGCTGGTGCTGGGGAAAGCTTGTCTTGTGGGGGTCCGAGGTCACTCCGTGGTCTCTGCACAGAGCTGGCTCGAGAACTCCCCTCCCCCGACTTTGAAACTTTGCTGCCGTCCAGTCCGTGGTCACTGGGTGCCGCCTGGGGCCAAGGGGGCCATTGCAGCTGCGAGCTCAGGGTCCAAGCACTGGGCCAGCATAGATAGAGTCGCCTTCAGGGAAAGTAGGGGTCTTTGGAAGAGCCTGTTTTGGCCGGAGGGTTTTCTCTCTGCTCTTTGTTGGGCGAGGGGGTGGGGATTAGGTCAGCGGCACACCCTGGGGCCTGTGTGGAAAGAGCGGAGAGGGCTGGGCTCTCCAGGGGACAGAGGGGCACGCCACCCTTGCGAGGGGGTTTACAGGCCTCCCTCAGGGACATTGGTGGGTGTTTTCGAGCCTCTGGTGGGCAAGCATGACTGTTAAGGGCCAAGACTGTTAAGGGCCAAAACTTTTTACGGAGCGTGCCTGTGACATGCCACCTTTGAGGATGACAGCCAGAATGCAGGCCCCTTGGGAAGGGAGCAGGCCTGAGACACGTGAGCTTCCATGACAGCGGCCACAAGGCTCTTGCAAGGAAACCAAATTCACTCCACGTATAAAGTCACGTGTATCTGTGAGTTCCCCCAGAGGTGTGGAATTCGGGATCGGCTAGAGCAGGACCAGCTTCCTTCACTAAAGCTGAAGTTCTATCCTGCCCAGGATGCCCCAGTAAGAGGAGGTTACAAAAGAAGTAAGACGTGGGCCTAAGACTTGGGACGGCTCTGCCGCAGCGTTCACTCTGCGTGGCCTCGTGGGAAGATGGGCAGGGTGCAGGGAGGCCACGCCTAACCAGGGAGGTGGACGCTGGTTGGGGTGCTGGACCCCACGTGGCCTTGTGATGGGAAAACCCAGAGAAATGGGCACTGTCCTGGCAGAATCTCAACTGTCAGAGAAGAGGGGGAAGGCGTGGCAGAAGCATTAGGCTAGGTGATCAGAGGCATATCCTGAGAGACAGCGACAGCAGATGGGTCCTCGGCCCAGTTTGCTTACAGGTCATTCCAGGGTCGTGGACACTGTTCCCAGACCTCAGAGGGTGGGAGGGCACTGACTCAGTTTTAATTTTGTTTTTATCAGAGTTACACTTGTATGTGGTTTAAGATTCAAACATTACTACAAGGCTCAGACAAATACGGCCCTGCCAGCCAGCCATGTCGGCCCCAGAGGCAACTAATTCCCTCTCCCGCATAATTCCTAGGCCCTTTACCAGCATCTGGGCTACAACACGATTGAATAACAGCTTCTCATTGTTTCAGGTTTAGGTATTGTCTATTGAATTCACCCCAGGGAAGCTGGTGTTTATTTCTTCCGCCTTTCCCCTTCCCCCACACACTCAGGTCCCCCTGTTTTTGCAAAAGAATGATGTTCTAATTTTAATTAGCTCTGAATTCAGTGGCAAGGTCTGTCTGCGTTCACACCAGGCCTGGGGCAGGCCATGGTTACTGTTCCAATCCGAACATGTGCAGTTTTCCCCAGAGTTAATCATCGCCTTCCTTTTTTCATGCTTGCTGAGTTTCCTCTGAACTCATGACTAATTCGTCCTCAGACTCTTGCTGTAGCTTCAGTTCAAACACACGGGCATTTCTGAGGCAGCGCCTCTGGGAGCCTCCGCCCTGGCCCCTTGGGGGCTGGTCCTCCCAGGTCTACAGGAGGGCTGGCACCCCGAGATCTCTCCTGGCCCTCACCTGGAAGATTTCCTTTGCTTCTCCCTTGGGTTGGATTTTCCTGGATCCCACACCCTCCTCTTTCTGGGTTCACCCAGGTCCTGGTGAAGCACATCCTTCCTGAGAAAGGGCACCCACAAACATGGGGCTTTCAATGCCTGTCCCTCCCCAACACGGAGGCCTGTCGTTAGGGTTGGCCCTCCAGCTCAGAACCTTGTCCCCCAAACTGGGACCCCAGCCTCTGATGCTGCTGCGGGTGAATTCCATGTCACTTTAACTCCTGATCAGGAGGTCAACTGGCTTGTCAGTTCTTACTGGAAGTTTCAGGGCTCCTTTTTGTCTCCAGTGTTCTGACGGTTCATGAAAATGGCCTTCGTGTGGGTTCCTTCTCACCCTCTACCACAAGCTCTGTGCCTCAGTGAGTCTGGAAATTCTTGCTCATTTCCAGGATATTTTCTTTAATCATTAATTTTAAATTGTTTACCGGCTCCTGTTTTCTCTATTCCCTCTTTCATGGTAAATATCACTGGGACCTGGGAGCTCATAGACGGGAGCGAGTGACCTGATCTCCTTTTCTGGGTCTTTCAGCTTTGGTCTCCTTTGTTGAGGTTTGTGCTTGGTCTCTGAACATTTATTTCTAAAGCACTCTGATCTTTTTCTGTGGTCACTCTATTTTCTCTTCTCTCTTTGAAGAGATCAATAATAGTTGTTTGTTTTTAAATTTTTTTCCCGTTGTACAGGCTCCGTCTGCAGAAATGCAATAAACAAATTTTTCCCATAATCACACTTACTATATCAAACTTAAAACTTAAACATAACAAGATAATCCATAAGTAAAGTCTGCAGACAAATCATCAATTTGAGAAAATATTTTAAAGCAGACAAGTGATTACAAGATAAATATTGTATTAAGAACTTATAAATTGTCAAGAAAAAGACAAGAAACTCCATGGAAAGATGGGTGAGGGCTGTGACTGGCAACCCACTGAGAAATCTGGGAGCTGTCGAATGAGAATGCCTGATTTGCTGGCAACCAGGAAGCGAAAATCCCAGACATTGGATCAGTGTCCAAGGAGCGGAGCCTGGGACAGGGTCCTAGTGTGAGAGAGGACCTGGGAGCACCAACTGGCCCACCTCAGTGTGGGTCACCGTCCCAAGGATGACTTCCCAGGAGGCCACTGAGAGCCCTGGGCTGGGGTGCCATGCAGCTGCCAGAAGGGAGCCTGAATTGGGGCACCTGGCTTCTTTGGAGGTGAGCTGTCACCCAGAATGTGTCACTCGGGGAAAATGAAAAAGCAGAAGCACAGATTGCCAGAGGGGCCAGAGGGAGGGGAGCTCGCTCTCGCATGTTGTAGAGGAATTCAGGGCCAGGCCATCTGGTCATATCACACAATTAGAAGCATCTGCAAACCCTGACCACTGGGTGTCTGCAAGGGCGCCAGGCAGGGGTGGTCCTGAAGCATCTCACAGCCCCTCTGGGGTGGTGGTGCAAAGAGAGTGTTGGGTGTGCGGTTGCCCTGGGGAAGCTGTGGCAAAGTGCAGCAGAGCCAGGGCTTAGAGAGTAGAAGTCAGTTTCCTTGGCTCCTGAAGGCAGGGGGTCTGAGCTCAGGGCTCTTGTGAGGCCACTTCCCCAAGTCCTCCCAGGGTCTGTATCCTGATAGCCTCTTTTTTTTATTTTTTCAAGTGTAGTATTTCTTAAAACAATTTTATTTATTTATTTATGGCTGTACTGGGTGTTTGTTGCTGTGAGGGCTTTCTCTAGTTGCGGCAAGCAGGGCTGCTCTCTAGTTTCGATGCACAGACTTCTCACTCTGGGGGCTTCTCTTGTTGTGGAGCACGGGCTCTACAGTGAATGGGCTTTAGTAGTTGTGGCTCCCAGGCTCTAGAGCACAGGCTCAGTAGTTGTGGCACACGGGCTTAGTTGCTCCATGGCATGCGCTGCTGCTGCTGCTGCTAAGTCGCTTCAGTCATGTCCGACTCTGTGTGACCCCATAGACGGCAGCCCACCAGGCTCCCCCGTTCCTGGGATTCTCCAGGCAAGAACACTGGAGTGGGTTGCCATTTCCTTCTCCAATGCATGAAAGTGAAAAGTGAAAAGTGAAAGTGAAGTCGCTCAGTCGTGTCCGACTCTTAGCAACCCCATGGACTGCAGCCTACCAGGCTCCTCCATCCATGGGATTTTCCAGGCAAGAGTACTGGAGTGGGATGCCATTGCCTTTTCCGCCATGGCATGTGGGATCCTCCCAAATCAGGGATTGAACCTGTTGTCTCCTGCACTGGAAGGCAGATTCTTTACCACTGAGCCACCAGGGAAGACCCTGATTGCCTCTCCCTACAAGGACACCAGTCAGATTAGATCAGAGCCCACTGGCCCTGTTTTACCTTAATTCTCTCTGTAAAGGCCCTGTCTCCAAACACGGTCACATTCTGAGTCCTGGGGGCCAGAGTTTCCAACATATGACTCTGGGGAACCCAGTTCAGCACTTCCAAGTAGGGAAGGCATCCAGGTGACTCAGGGGCATTACCACACAGGTGAGGAGTGACACATCATGCTTGCAAAGACTCCAGTAAAACCCATAGTCACAGAAGTGTACCTGCAGATCACATGCACTTGCGTTCTATGTGTGAGCGTCGAGTTTTGTGCATAAGCAGAGCACATGAGAGATGATCCGGGCATGTGTGTCTGTGTGAAGAACAAATAGATCAAAATGCCTCCTACAGGAAGACAGAGGGCAGATGTATGAGCTCTGAGGGGTGATGAGGGGATAGCTACATGGGGTCCCAGTGGTGGCTGGTCTATCCCTGGGGGTCCCAGTGGTGGCTGCGTTGTCCTCAGGGGTCCCAGTGGGGGCTGGTTTGCCCTGGGGTCCCAGTGGTGGCTGGTCTGTCCTGGAGTCCCAGTGGTGGCTGGTCTGTCCCTGGGGGTCCCAGCGGGGGCTGGTCTGTCCTCGGGGGTCCCAGTGTGGGCCTGTTTCCTGGTTTTGGCCCCTGGTGTATCCTTCCCATGTGGGGTCACTGTGAGGGCAACATTCCCACTGGATGATGTCCTTTGCACAGGGAGGCCCATGAGGGGTTTGAGGCTGGCCAGTGAGCTTGTCTTCCCCACCAACCCAGGGCTTTAGCGGACCAAGTACCAAGCCAGCTGTCCCTGGAAGAGGAGGCCTTGTGCCGGACATGGTTTCTGTTCCCAGGCAGTGCGGGCAGCAGCCAGTGGGACCACTCATGACTCTCTCCCGGTAGGATTAACCTCGGACAGGATCTTTAACAAGAAGTCGGCTCCCAGGAGTGGTACTTTCCCTCTGACCCATCAGGTCACACCGGGATTAGCAGGAGCTTCAGGGACTAAAGGGCCACCCAAGGTGTTTGTCCACAAAAAGGTTTAGCAAAGGGCAGATCTGTCCCCAGTCTATTTGGACAAGTGCAGAGTTTCTGGAGCGTGGGCCCCTGGGTGCTGGTCTGGGGAGGGGCCGTGTCCTAGGATGTAGAATTTGTTTTCCTAAAAATGAACAATGTGATAAAGTGCCAGTCTTGGCTACTGGCTCACCTTTGAGAAGCAAGGGGTCAGGAGGGCTGACATCTCTCCTACCTCAGACAGAAGCCTGATGTGATCAACACGGAGACAATGCCTCTCCCTTTCAGGCCGTGGTGCTCCCCTACCCCACTCAGGCCAGCCCCCCTTCCTCTCTGCCCATCCCGCTCTGCCAAAACCTTTTTTCAGTTTCTATTAACGCCAGCAACACCAGAGGGGCCGCTGGGCCCCCCAAGACATTATAGGTCTCCAGCAAGTGAGGTGCCTCGAGGGAGCAAAGGGTTCCCAAGCACGGTACTCCACACAGGTGGGCAGGGTCCGAGCCACAGAGTCTCACCTGGTCCTGTGGACATGCTCACAGGACCCCAGGTCCCCTGCAGGAGGGGTACCAGCCTGTTCCAGCGTCCTGCTGAACAGGTGTCCAGAATGTAGCCTCAGAGAGCTCCGAAGGAGGTGGCTACACCAGAGGCCCACATCAGAACCCACACTCACTGGGGTGGAGATGGCCTCCAGGAAACGGCATTTGGAGCCCACAGAAGGCATGGCCAGGGGAAGGCCTTAGAAACAACAGGCAGGTTCAGTGGCGCAGGCCACTGTCCACCTCTTCAGCTACCAGGCCTAGGGTCACTGTCCGCTGACCACTGAGCCCGGGAAGAGGAAGCGTGGGAGCCACATCGACCTCCTCATCTGGTTTCCTGGAGGCTGAGGAGGTAGGGGCCAGACTGCCTGCCCTTCCTGAGTTATGACTTCCCTCTTGGTCCCCCTACCCCCAACTGGGGTCCCAAGGGCTGCTCCAACCTGGGGCCAAACTGTCCACACCAGTGGATTCCCCAGGTTTTAACCTCCACTCCGTGAAACACTCCATGCCTGAGAGCCCATCCTGTGATTTCACCTCCCAGGGTCAGCAGCATTCTCCCTGCTGCAAAGCTAGGCCCCAGGCCTCTGCTCCAGCCACCAGGCCCGGAGCCATTGTCCACTGCTCCAACCACCAGGCCTGAGGCTGCCCAGAGTCATTCAGGGTGCCCTGTCCTTTGGACCTGCAAGAGCCTGGCAGCCCCACACCTAGTCCTGGGCAGGACTGGAGGGTCTGGAATGGGATGGTCCTGGACCACAGTGGGTTGTATGTTACTAGCGGCCCCATGGGCTGGTTGTGACATTTGCTCATTTCTACAGTGGAGACACCCACCACGGATCTCAAGGCACTGAGGTGCAGCTAGCAGGCTCTGAGCTGGGAAGCAGTGTGGCAAGCTGGGTCGGGGGCTTCCCGGACAGCCTGGGTGAGGAATCCAGGGCTTTCTGAGTCCTTCCCATGGGGGTCCTGGGTGTATCGAGAATCATTGGGAGCATGGGTGTCCTCAGGTCTAAAAGTGGGGACCTTAGGGCCATGTGACTGTGGTCTTTGGTCCCAGGGAGACGGAGTAGGCCCCAGTTTCCATTGCCCCTCATCCCTGTGAACTGGGGCAGGATGGGGGAGGGGCCCATGGTGAAATGGAGGGCGTGAAAGGGACAGCACATGGCCACACACCCTGTGAAGCTGAAAGGACCTGTGTGCTACCCTGCTCTCTGGGTGCCAGGGGGTGGGGGTGGGGTCAGCCCCTGCAGCCTTTGATTTGTGGGGAGGGGCCAGCATAGCTCTGAGAAACATGGGAAGGGGGTAGAGGAGGTGGCCCTGGAGGGCTCTTAGCTGAGGGTTTGGGGGGCAGTGAGTGGAGGACTACAGGACCCCCAGCCCTGGGGATGGGCTGAGGGGTCCACACCAGACAGGCAGGCTATGCTGGTGGGTGTTGAGTGGTTGCAGCCACCTTGTAGAGAAGGGTGAGGTCAGCCATGTTCTCACTGGGAAGACGGCATGGAGAGGGGCTGTCGCAGCCTGTGGGGCGGGGGCCAGTGTGGACGGTCGGCTCTGGAGCCAGGCTGTCTCCAGCAAGTCCTGAGGACAGTGAAAGCCTCACTGAGAGGAGCATCTCCCTGGAGCAGATCTGATCACCCCAAGGACAGAGCACGGGGTGGGTGGTACTCAGCTCTGGGGATGCAGCTAGACCACAGGGCTCCTGGCAGTGTGGAGCGGGGAAGCTGCTGGGCAAGCACCCCACCCAGCCCTGAGCCTCTGATGTGAGCAGACAGATGCCTGCCTTCCACTGCAGCAGGGTGTGGGGGCTCTGGTCCTAGTAGGGTCCCCACCTGGGCAAAGCTTGTAGGAAGACAGTGTGTAGGAGGGGTAATTTTTCTGGTGGGACTCATGCAATCCCGCCTCCTTTTGCCCAGTAGACTTGAGTGCAGGTGCAGGTCTGCAAACAAAGGTGCGGTCGGCCAGGCACTTAACGCTTCCCTGGGGTGGGGCAGCCAGTGGGGCCTGGGGGCCACTGGGGCCAGTAGTGCTTTGCCCTGGGCACTCGGCCACGTGCCCCTAGGTGGAGATAGTGGATCCTCACACCTGTCCGCCACCACCCTCTTTGGTCTTGCAGTGAACAATGAGGGCAGGGCCCCCCCCACCCAGGTGGCCTCATTGTGGGGACCACTCCTCCCAGGGTGGGGAGGGCGTAGCTGGGCGACAGCTGAGCTTTGCATAGGGAAACCCGAGCCAGCCAGATGCCCAGGTGCAGGGGGTGGGTGCTGGGGGCTCAGGTCTGCAAGCAAGAGGGATGGGAGGGAGGGGCCGAGACTCTGTGCCCCACCCCCACACCAGGGACCAGTGGGACCATGGGGGACTAGGGGGGACTAGGGGAATATAGGGGACCATGAGGGACTACAGGGGAATCAGGGGGACTACAGGGGCCACAGGGGACCATGGGGGGCCACGGGGGACTACGGGGAACTATGGAGGACTATGGGGGATTACAGGGGACTAAGGGGGACTATCGGAGAAGGCAATGGCACCCCACTCCAGTACTCTTGCCTGCCAAATCCCATGGACAGAGGAGCCTGGTGGGCTGCAGTCCATGGGGTCAATAGGAGTCGAACAAGACTGAGCGACTTCACTTTCACTTTTTACTTTCATACATTGGAGATGTATGAAATGGCGACCCACTTCAGTGTTCTTGCCTGGAGGATCCCAGGGACGGGGGAGCCTGGTGGGCTGCCATCTATGGGGTCACACAGAGTCGGACACGACTGAAGCGACTTAGCAGCAGCAAGGGGGACTATGGGGGGCTATGGGGGACTATGGACAGCCAGGGGGGACTACAGGGAACTAGGGGGACTACGGGGGGGACTACAGGTACTATGGGGGATCATGGGTGACTATTGGGGGACTGTTGGGGACTAGGGGTACTATGAGGATTATGGGGAACTAGGGGTACTATGGGGGACAGGAGGCACTATGGGGAACTATGAGGACTAGGGGGATTAGGGAGACTACTGGGGTCTATGGGAGAGTAGGGGGACCAAGGGGACTACGGGGGACCAGGGGGACTATGGAGACTAGGGGGGACTACGGGGGACTACGGGGGACTATCGGTGACCATGGGGTACTACAGGTACTATGGGGAACTATGAGGGACTATGAGGGACTTGGAGCAGAATGCCAGTGTTCGCTCCTCAGGGACCATTCCTGGGCCCGCTCACTAAATCAGTCTCAGAGATGGTTTCCAGGAAAGTCAGACCTTTAAGTTGAAGCGGCTTTGCTGGTGAGGTGTCCTGGTTCCCCTCTGCCACCTTTCATCCCTTCTTCTTCCCTCCCCCACCCCAGCCCTCTGTGGGATCCTGGGGTCCACAGCCCTGGACTCCCCAGCCCTCTCCAGTGTCCAGAGCTGTGGGTCCTCTGGGACCCCGGCCACATGCAGGGTCCTGGGGTGCACCAGACACCTGAGCCTGACTATAGCGGTACTCCCTGGGGAGGCTGGGGAGGGGGTGATTCTTGGAGAGAGCACTCCTCCTGCCCCATCTGGCCCACTCCAGGGGTGTGGCACAGCCTCTGGGCCCAGGTTCAAACCACTGTGACCCTGGGGGAGGGTTCAGGTTCTAAAAGCTCCCAGGCACAGCTACACCCAGTGGGTCAGAGGTCAAGGGCCTGAACACCTCCACTGCCTGCTCTTCAGGGCCTGCTCCTGTTCCCTCCCCATGGCTCTGCCTGCCTCCTCCTGTATCCACACAATCCACACACACACTTGGTCACACACCCACAGCCCCACATTCTCCAGGCACAGCCTCATGCACACATGTACACATGCACACACACTCACACACCCACAACCCCACATTCCCCAGGCACAGCCTCATGCACACATGTACACATGCACACACACTCAATCACACACCCACAACCCCACATTCCCCAGGCACAGTCTCATGCACACACACGTGTGCACACACACATGCAGAGGAGTGTGTGTCTGGGGCTGGCAGTCAGGTGACAGCACTGCAGATGCCCCCTGCCCACATGGTGGGTGCTCATCTCATTCAGCCCTTGGGTTAGGGGCCTGACAGCCCCACAGCAGCCTCCCAGAGAGACAGTCTCAATAGGACAGTGCTGGTCTCACGAGGTAGGGCTCTCACTCACTCTTGGCCTGGCAGTCCCTCTCACCCACAAGCTCTGCCTGATTTAAGCCACCAGTTCCTTCCCGCCTCCACCTTCTCCAGGAACAGGGCAAGACCCCCATTCCCCTACCTTCTGAAAACCCTCCCCGACTTCTCCCCAAGCCTCCATCACACATTGGACATTCGGCAACCTCGTCCACTCCCAAAGTCAGTGAGAAGTGACAGAGCAGAGGACTCGGTGGATGGTGGGAGAGGGAGGAGCCGGGGAGGGTGGTGCTGGCCCCAGGCCTCCTCTGCTGGGGATCCTGGGCTGTGCAACGCACCTGAGTTTCCAGGAAGCTGAGTTTACACTGCTCCCCTTACAGGCAGCATCCTTGGTCCTGAGACTGCGTCCCCTCCACTTACTGCTGTGAATCCACTGTGTGCTCTGTAACATATAGGCTGGTAGATGGTGGCATTTATCAGTGTCCTTTTGGCCAGATAAACACATTCCCCAAAGTCCAGGACAGCGGGGCTGGTCTGCACTTTGAGGAGAGGAGCAGAAGAGCAGCCAAACCTGGGCTTCGGTGAGATGGACAGACGAACAGACGGATGCGGTGCTCTGGACGTCTGGAGGGTCGCAGGGCGGCCTTACCTGGGACCTGCAGGTCGGGAAGTCCAGGCATTGCCCAGCTGACCTCAAGGTGTCTCTGGCTTTGGGACAGCACTGTCCTAAGTGTGGGCAGCCATTGGGAGGGTGGTCCTGGGGAAGTTGCGTCCAGGAGCCCAGGGGGCCCTGGGTGGTGGCCGCTGGCCTAAAGTCAAGACAGCTCACACAGCATGATCTAAGAGGGCAGGACCACCAATTAGAATTGTGCTTTGTCTTTCAATTGAAATGTGTTTTGCTTCTGTTTACCAACTTGTATGACAACAAAAGGCCTTCCACCAAACCCAAAGCTCTGGGCTTTCAGGATGTGAACCCTCTTCACTGGGGCTTCTTGTTGCTTCTGGCTCCAGCCCCCTCCTGGGATCGGTTTTTGAAAAGACAAATGGCAAAGGAAGGGGTACAAGGAGGAGTCAGGGAAGGAAGTTTCAGCAAGGCTGGGCAGCAGGGGCCTCAGCACCTCTGGGTCTTGCCTAAAGCAGGGCAGGGGGAGCTGAAGTCTGTCCTTTCTTCTACACACCACTATTGCCCACCCCGCCCGAGCTGGCCTTGGGGTCCATCCCAGGTCCACAGATCCTCCTCCAGGATGCATCTCCCGACAGCCCCATCCCCACACCACTCCTCCCCACACAGCTCCCAGACCAGGGCATTCCTGAAGCCCTCAGGGCCCACACCCCCTAATCCCAGCAGACCCCTGCCCAAGGCCCCGGCACCTGAACTTGTCTCCTCTGGGTCCCCTGAGGAAACATGTCACTTTCCAAATAGGACAGGAGGCTCATGGCAGGGGGACCCACCTCTGCTGGGCACCTCCGATGGGCCGAGCTCAAACCCACAACTCCAAACACCAACACCCGCTTCTCCTTTGCCATTCCAGTGCCCTGGAGACACCCCTGCACGCACCTGCCCTCATGTGCCTCACTGAGTTGATACATCTGTGTTGCACACATGTGTGAGAGCCTTGGCTTCACAGCCTGCAGCCCAACCCAGAGTTCTGTCAACACAGAGTCTGGGACCCAGATGAGCCCCACACAGGTGCCGTCCAGGTCCATCCACAGGATTCAGGGCCGGAGTGCATCCTGTGTATGCCCACACCTGGCACACGAAGACCCTGGGGCTGACCAGACACAAGAAGGAGGTCAATTCCCCAAGGGTCTGGAGCCTGTCCCTCAGAGGGCAGGACCCCGATGAGGAGGAGGGGACCCCTTCCCCAGATGCATGATGACAGGGTGCAGGCTGTGTTTGTGGGGCACTGTGCTCCATGGGGAGGGGGCATAGGGATGCAGCCTCCTCCCTCCTGGTGGGGCTCTCTTTTCATGGGGTGCTAGATCCCCCAAAAGGCAGGACCCCCACATCTGACCGTGAGGAGGGAAAGCCAGAGCAAAGGTGGGCAAAGACCCCACTTAACAAGACAGGTGTGCTGCCCCCAGGACTCCCACCAGGGCTTGCTCTGGGGGAAGCAGGCTGGGCTGAGCTTGGAGCTTCCAGTACATGAACCAGAAGTGGGTGTGGATGTGTTAAAGCACAGAAAACAGGGCAGGCGGTCCCTGTGTTCAGGTCCAGAGCTAAACCCAGGAGGCAGGTCTGGTCCTCGGCTATAGAGACTCAGGCAGCCCTCCCCACACACCCCCCACCCATCCTTGCACTGGCATTTCACTGTGGCAATAGCACTGAGATACCTCAGTGCTTTACTCCCATGGTTCTAGATCAGGTGAGGCCACACTGGGCCCCCAGCACAGGCCAGTGGGCATCCTGCCCCGCCCGGCTTTGTTCTCTGCAGCCTAGTCGCCCCTGACTGTGTTAGTTTGGCATCCAGCCCCACCCCACCTATGGCATGAGGCTCCAGGGACGGCCCCCCAGAGGCTGGTAAATAACCAGACCGGGTGGGTGGAGGGTCTTCCAGAGGCTCCTGCACCCCTGGGGCCGTGATCCAGCCCCCACCTGAATCTGAGGGTGTTGTAGCTGTGGCAGAAATGTGGGGTCACAAACGGCATAAGGAGCACTGGGAGGTCTGTGTGCCTTGGTCCCTGAAGTGGTGCCAGGAAGGGCCTGCGCTGTCCCCAGACTGGGCCTAGACTGGTGGCGGGGGAGGGACCACTGCCAGCGAGGACTTGGGGTGCCACTCAGCCCACCTGTTCCTTCTGGCCAAGCAGACAAGTTTGCTGCCTTCCTCAAAGCAACCCCAGGTTCTCCCTGCAACTGTACCCCACCCCGAAGACCTCCACTTTCAGAGCTGAGTGCTGGCACATCGCATCTCCCAGCCTCTCCCTTCCTGGGGGCCCCACCCATAGATGCCCCCCACTTGCTTCCTCATCCCTTGTCCACACGGTTTTCCTCCCAAACATCTCTTACCTCATCCACTTGCCCTCCACCCATCCCCACCACCCTGGGCCAAGCATCCAGCCCTGTCCAAAGGGGCCTTCCCACACCCTCTCACTGCTCTTTATGTCCACGGGGGCCTCTCCACTGGCCCTCAGACCCTAGTCCCCCACCCAACCCAGGCCTGCCCTCCTGGGCTACAGCCTTTGGGACCCCCACTCCCCACTGCTCACTGTCCCTCAGGGTGAGTCTGTGCTGCTTCCCTCCACGGCCTCAGCCTCCAGAGCGCAGGCCCCTGGCTGCCCCTCAGAGGTCCCCTCCCTGTCACAGCTTCTGTCAGGTTCGCCCCTGGTCTCCAGACCCCACCTGTGCCCGCTTCTCCGGGCACCACCTCAGCTCCCACGGCTGACCGACCGTGGCTGCAGGAAACACCCTGTTTGGCAGCCTCCTCTCAACATGGTCAGGCCCAAGCTATCCCTCCGGGTGAACGCCCTGCTCCTGCAAGGGGAGCCCCACTGGCCTGTTTGGAGGCCTCCTGGGGACCTTACTCTCCTACCATGTCATCTTTAATCAACCCGGCCCTGACCCCAGCAGCCCCTCTAGCTCCTGTCCTACTTCCCCTCCTCCCCCCGCTCCCCCCCGCCTCCTCCTGTCTGGCTCCTCCCTCCTGCTGCTCAGCCCCACTCTCTTCAAGGCCACAGTGACCTCCCTCCTCCTCCTGGCCTGGCCCTGGCTTTGTCCTCCCTCTTGGTGCTGTTCTCAGATGCTGCCAGGGCCCTCTGGCTGCCCCTACTTCTCCACCTGGGCCATCTCTGCCTCCCCCATCCCCCAGTCATGTTGCTGACTGTTCTGACCAGGTCTCTTCCTTCTGCAGCTCCCACGTCCCTAACCCAGGCCCACCAGGAGGCTAGAATCCTGGGATGGAGTTCCTGCATGTCTGGTCAGGCTAGACCCAGACCTAGTGCAGCCAGGCTCCTGTCCCCAGTTGCCCTGGGACCCTGGCCACAGTTCTAAGCGGAGTCACTTCCACCGGGGAGGGAGGCTCACCAGACTTGATCTTCTCATCAGACTTCTCAGAATCTTTCTTAAAATATCAACTAAGAGATTCTTTCCCAATTGCTGTCCTCACCTTTAGGGGTCCCAGCTTTTAGTGCCCCTCCCTGTGCCCAGTGAGGAGGAGGCTGGGCGCTCTCATCCAGAGGCACAGGCTCCTCAGCAATTAGTTCTGATATCCATGAATCTCGTGGTAGCTGATCCTCTGGTCACTGACACCTTGGGGTCGGCCAGACATCATTGCAGGCCACCCCTGGATTCCAGGCTCACAGACCCACTTCCTGCCCTGGACCCCAGCTGATGTGTCTCACCATCACCTTGCACGTACTTGCTCAAAGCTGGGACCTGGTTCCCCCAACCCTGCCCTCTCCCATTTCAGTCACTCCAGTTGACCACACCCACCCAGGGACCCCTCACTCTCCGAGTGCCCTGCTGGCCCGAACATAGCCCTTGCCAGCTTATCGCTGCCTCCTCTGCTTCCTAGAGGAGTCAGGGCCCAGACCATGAACAAGCAGGTGACTGGACTCCACATTGCCTGTCATCTGGCTCAAAGGGCAGGCGGGTGAAGGTTTCCTGTTGGGGCCTTCAGCAGCATGGGGGTGGGGGGACCAAACTGAGCTGTGGGCATGTGGGGGGTCCATTGATGACCATAGGAAATGTGCAGATGGTGAATCTGGGACAGAGGCACAGAGGTGGATCCCAGGCTGGGGGCTACCTGGTGGGTTTTCCTTCAGGGGATGAAGATGTTCTGGAACTAAATACAGGTGGTGGCTCCACAGCATGGCAAATACAGTGTCACGGAACTGTTGATTCTAAAATGGTTCATTTTACATGAATTTCACCTTGATTAAGAAAACAAAACTCCCTTACAAAACTTACCCTCACCCAGTCCCATCAGACCAGGATCCAGGGGCTGCACGGGTCCCTTCCCATCACTCACCCCACGGGGCTGCCCACCACCATTTCTGTTTTGGGGAGCCCTGAATGAGCCCTGGGCTCAGGAAGGTCACCTTTGCCCTGAAATCAGGGAAGCCAGTCTTCCCTCCTATGCAGCTGACAAACAAACATGCTTAGAGCCAGGTGGGCAGCCCCAGAGCACAATTAGACTCCAGCGAGTGGAAAAACGGGGTGTAATTTTTCTCCAGTCCCATCCCCCGAGGCAGCCCCAGGCATCTCGGTGACACTTTCCTGCCTTTGGAGACCAATTACCCAGGTGGAGGGGATGAGCGGCCCAGTGGCCTCATTAACTCTCTGCCTCCGAGGGAGGCGGCCCAGTGAGGGCGTCTGGTCCCATAAGCATAGCTCTGCCAGCCCCGAGGGCTGGGAGGTGCAGGAGGAGCCTGGCTGTACCCTGCCCCCAAGTGGGCTCGGGGCCCTGCCAGCAAGAGCCACCCTGCCCCCCCACCAGAGGCCGAGGACGCCCAGTGGTGCTGGGCTGCAGAGCCTCCTCCCTGCTGTGGCAACAGCCCAGCTGCTGCCCGCCTTTCCCGTAGCCTGGTTGCATCAGACAAGGCCACCACACAAGGCCCCAGCAGCCCTGAGGCAAAGACGTGCCCCACCCAGCACACCAGGCCAGAGCTGCCTGGTGTCCAGGGTGGTGAGGGCCCCTGACTTGACTTGAGGGCTGGGCTCTGCCTCCTTGGGGTCCCCACAGCAGACTTTCTCCCTGAGCTGATACATGCCGGGCTTCTGGATGGTTCCCCTTCTGTCCTCTGTGAGGCAGCCGCTCAGACTCAGTTGGGGGCAGGGCCAAACTACAGGCTGGCTCTGGTACAACTTCCCAAATGGCCACCGACTCCTTGGAGGCCTCTCAAACTTCCTGTGGCAGGACCCAGGGTCCAGGGCCCAGAAGCAAGAAGAACCCAGGGCCTCGCTTCCCGTTACCCCCTCGGAGACACTGCCCAGGGCCTGACTCTGATGGGCCAAGACACTTCCTCTCTGTCCCCATCCAGGCAGAAAGGGCCACAGATGGGCATTTGTGGGCACAGGTGGCATGGCCCCAGACCCTCCCCCACTCAGGTTAGCTGTTCTCCACACGGCGCCCAGAAGGTTCAGTGGGGGCTTACACCACTCCATATCAAGGCTCCCCCTCTCCCTGGAGGTTACCCCATCTGACCCCACACCCCTTTCACACTGGCTCCTAATACCCCTGCACCCACGACCACATCTGACTCTGACTCAAGGTACAGGACAAGTGTGTCCTGTTCATCCAGTCTACCCGCCTCCCCATACCCCACCGCTCTATCCAGTCTGGCTCCTAAGAGGAGACCCTGTAAAACAGGTCCCTGCAGGGAGAACAGGGCAGAAACAGTCAAGGGGCCCCCGGGAGCCGAAGTAGGGTGTCCCCAAGGGGGACTCAGGGACAGGATGGAGGGCAGGGGGCTTCAAAACCCAGAGTGAGCCCCATGCTGATCCTGCCTGACCTCATGGCTGACCCCTTCTCACCTCACTGACCTCATCTGATCTTGATGACCCCTCCTGATGACCTCACCTGACCTCCTTCTGACCCCTCCTGATCTCATTTGACCCCCTTTCTGACCCCCCCTCCTGACCTCACTGACCTCACCTGACCTCCTTCTACTCCCTCCTAACCTCATGCTGACCTCACCTGACCCCCTCTCTGACCCTCTCCTGACTCCACTGACCTCACCTGACCTCCTCCTGACCCTCTTCTGACCTTCTCACTGACCTTACCTGACCCCCTCTGACCTCATGCTGACCTCACCTGACTTCCTCCTGGTCCCCTCCTGACCTTCATGCTGACTTCACCTGACCCCCTTTCTGACCCCCTCCTGACCTAATCACTGACCTCATCTGACCTCCTGACCCTGGATTTCTGACCAGGATTTCTGAGCCCCCACTTCCCACCATGGCTAGGGGCGGGGGGGCTCACAGGGATAGAGAAGGGGACCCTCCCAGAGGAAGGGCAGTGCGTCCAATGGCTAGGAAGGCCCCTAGAAAGCGTGGCTGGGATGGAGCCAAGCCAGTGCTGAGGGTCATGTAGAGCCAGACACAGCAGAAGGTGGGACCTCGGCTGTGGGCAGCCGCAAGGGCTGAGCTGGGCAAGGATGAGGGGCTGGAGACAGAGGAGGCTGCAGACCCTGTGCCAGCCAGACCCCACTCAGAGCAGTGAGAGGAGCAGTGGACATCCCTGAGGAGCCCACCACCCTCCCCACATCTGGTGGGCACTGGAGCCCACACTCTGCCCGAATCTGAGTTTTCAGGCAAATTCGATGTCAGCAGTGGCTACAGCTGATTTGGGACGCAAATCTGAACCAGCTGCACAGATGCCTCCTCTCAGGGGTGCAGCCCGCCCAGTGGCAGGTGCAGAGCAGGGTGGGAGGCGGGAGTTGGGGTGGGTTCTGCTCAGCTCAGGCTCCCTAGGAGGTAAAGTCACCCCTCTGGGTGGTGGGGCCACTGGAGTGTGGGCACCAGGAGGGGCAAGCGTCCCTGAGGATCCTGGGACTCCCCTGTGCCCACCCAGACCCTTCCTGCCTCAGGGGGACTCTGCCTCCCACCCGCCGCCCGCCACCCACACTGTGGGGCCAGCATCACGCAGCCCTGCCCGTAGGAGAGGACGGAGGCCCACTGCCACTGTCAGTAAAGCCAGCGCCGCTGGAAGGTCACCTAGGACACTTTGCCGTTGCTTCACCTTCTCACAGGGAAGCGCTGCTGCTACCTTGGCAGCTGGTGCCAGCGAGAGGGACACAGAAGCCCACCCTCCCATCTGGTGTTTTCTGGCCCAAAGCCAGGCCTGGGCAGCTTTGCGTGTCCCCTCAGTGGTGGGAGTTCCGGTGTCACTCACGCACTCTCTCAGTCAATACCTGCATCCGCAGGAGCGGCCATGCCCGGGCCTGGTTAGCCGTGAACCAGACGAGAGCGTAACTGACGGGCACGTCTGGGCGCGGCAGCTGGGCTCGGCGCGGGCGGGGCTCTATACACAGTTGCCCAGGCTTCACTGAGAGGTCACGTGGGACAGAGATACCCAGAGTGAGCACGAGAAGCTGTGCAGGAGGGGAGGCTGGTGGAGGACAGGGGCCAGTAGCCTGAAGGGGCAGATATGCAGGGGTGGTGGGGGCTGCTGCACTGACCCGGGGCTGATGGAAGTGGTCAGAGATGATGGGCCAGCCCTCCTGGGCCTGGAGCTGGAGCATAGTCCAGGGGGCCAGAGGGCTCCTGGTAGACACTTCTGAGGCGAGGAGTGTCACTCTCAAATATCCTGAAGAAAGGAACAGTGTCTGCTATGGGCTGAGTTGTGTCCCTAGCTCCTCGGCTGGAAGCCCTGACCCTTGTGGGCTGGTGTTTGCAGCTGGAGCCTCAGGGGTGCTCAGGGTGAGGCGGAGCCCATGAGAGGTGTGGTGCCCTTGTAACAAGAGGAATACAGAGGGATCACCTCCCTGTTCACACACCAAGGCGAGGCCACCCGCAGACCAGGAAGAGCCTCACCAGACCCAGACCTGCCTGGATCTTGGGCCTCCCAGACCCAGTTCTGTGGGAACAGCGTCTTATCTATGCTGCCCTCGGCTGTAGTGATTTGTTACAGCCGCCCCAGCTGACAGATTCATATTGTCCCTGCCACTCTCCTCTAAGTTTGGATTTATTTCAAAAGAAAAAGGGTGAAAATGCCATGGAGGAAAGGCTCTGAACAAAACAAGGCCCCAAAGAGTGCTGGGCCCTCCCCAGGCTCAGCAGTGCCCGGGGCAGCAGGCAGTAGGGGTGCAGGGACTCCAAGGTCACTCTTGCTCAGAGAAGGCAGCAGGGCCCCTGGCACGAAGCAGGGAGTGGAGAGGCGGCACTGACACCATCTGAGAACTGAGACTGGTGGCCTTGCAGAACGTGATGCTGAGTCTGGGCTACAGGTTCCAGGGCTAGAGATCCAGGGTGGGCGTGACCCAAGGAGGCCCCCAGAAGCCCAAGGGATTGCAGTGGGGGTGGGGGGAGGCCAGGCAGGAGAGGGCCTTGGGGGCTAGATTACCCTGGGCCAGATTACCCTGGACAGGGGCAGTCAGGCTGGCGGTGGCCAGGGGTCTGAGATGCCATATAAAAGAGTAAGGATGTTGATTTGGGGACACAGAGGCCCCATGACTGTGACAAGGCATCTGGCACTCTCCTTTTCTGAGTGCAGATAAGTCCTGGGGCCTGGTCTGAGACCACGAAGGGGACCAGTGAGTGTTGGATGGCTGGCAATAAAGCTGGGGCTGTGGGAGCCTCCCCCGCTCCCCAACCCCCTACTGCACCAGCATCCTGCTCCAGGCCCCACTGAATGGTGGCGAAATGGGGGTTCAGTGGATCTGCCCTGAGTGGGGGAACTGTGGCCCTGTTTCAGAGGATTCCTTCAGGGCTGGCTGGGGAACAAGAGTGGAGGCCTGGGGCTCCCCAGCCAGGCTGGCCTGTGGATCTGAGGTCCCTGTTGCACCCCACAGATGGTTTTTATTTCAGTTAGACCCTGGGGAGGGGCTGAGAGGCAAGGGCTACCCTCCTTTCTTGAGTGCTGGGTTTGGGGCTGATGCTCCTGGAAACAGGCTCTTAGGGAGATGAAGACTTGGAAATCACTGACTTTGGCCAAAGGTGGAACCAGAGGGGTGGTAGGGCTGAACGTCTGGTCTCCCGGCACAAGGATATGGCCCCAAGCTGGCACCCCACCCGACAGGTCGCCAGTGCAGATCCCCAGATCGCTCCAGCTTCAGCACCAAGGCCCCTGCTGCCCCCAGGATCTTTGTGTCTTCCTGAGGGGCTGCCGAGTTACTGGACCTGCCCCGCCCTGTGAGTGCTGGACCTCAGGACAGGACAGGACAAGTGTGGGCCTTACATGGCAGGGGAGGGTAGGGTGTGACCAGCCAGGTTCCTGGTGTCGGCCTGAACTCTGGCCTGGGGACTCCTGGGGTCCCAAACTGTGGGGCTGTGAGTGAAGGGGTAGATGCCCCTCACCATGTCCTCCAGGGGCTTCAGATGAGGCCCCAGCTCTATGGACAGCTCTCCCAGGACAAAGGGGCCACTGGGACCTGAGGCACTCAGACCCTGAGCCAGTCTTTGCTCAGAGCCTCTGGGCAGGGGGTGCAGGGGAGCCCAGAGGCAGCTGGCCCCATCAGGCCTCAAGTGTCCAGAGTTCCACCAGGAACATTCAGACCAGACCAGACAAGAGGCCTCAGGGACCCCCCGAGTTCTAGGTGCCCCGCCAAGCCCAAGCACAGGACGGGGTGGGGGTGGAGGCCAGAGGGACCTGGGACACAGCCCCCCTCGTGGCCTCAGATGGGAGCCAGAGCCAGAGGCCCCCGCCTCAGCTCCATCAATGCCTCTGTCCTCAGCTTCCCCTGGCGTCTCTGCCCACAGCCACCTGCTCTGTCCCCTGATGCCCCCAGGACGTCTGCCAGAGTTATGGTGGGACTCTTGCAGATATACTTAAATGAGCTTTTTCTACCTGATAGTTTCAGGCTGCAGAGCCATCGCGAGTTCCTGAGGGCCCACAGCCAGTTTCCCCTGCTTTCGGGCCAGTGATGCCACTACAGCACGTTTCCGTGGGCTCCCATCCCACCTCACCTGGCTTCTTCATTTCCCACCCGGGACCCCACATGACATCCACTGTCATGTATGCCTGGGCTCCTCTGTCTGTGACAGGCCCCAGACCCCCCTTGTTTCTGTGACCTTGGCCTGTGCAGGAGGTCTGGCCAGGTATGTGCCCATTATTTCCATCATGTGCCCCTCTGCTGGGCTTTGTCTAATGTTTTCCTCACACTTAGACTGGGGCAGGGGCTTGGGAGGAGCCACAGGGCTGCTGCCCTGCTCATCACATTGCATTGGGGCACCTGTTCTTACATCACCAGTGGGACCTTTTTAATTTCAAATATTTTGAACTCCACAGTTCTGGGTCCTCCCCAGCTACAGACCCCGACAGGGTTGACCCCTGCCCCTCCATCCCCACAACACCAGAACCCAACCCACAGGCTCTCAGAGACGGGCAGGGCCAGGGTACCTTGGTCTCTGGTAGCCCGGTTGGGCAGAGGCTCTGCAAGCAGAGTGACCAGCTGCTGACATGCTGAGCCCAGGAGCCCAGAGGGCTGACCTTTGGCCCTGGATTTGGTGCCCTACAGGCCACTGGGGGCCTCAATTTGCCTAAGAATGATGGACACAGGGTTTCAGACTTCTGGCCCAGTGTTTTCTGGACACCGTGACCGGGTGTGGCCCTCAGGGAGACAGGCTTGAGACAACATAGGTGCCTCTGGATCTCAGGCACGGGGTCAAGGTCAAGGCTGAGTCAGGCTGCAGGAACACATTGCAGCACTGGCACGGCCTGCGGTGTTGCCACCAGGCCCTGCCTGAACAATGGGGTCTGAGAGCGTGGCCCAGGGCAGGCAGGCAGGGACAAAGCGGTCAGGACTCATCCAGGAGGGCCAGAGAGAAGTCCCAGCACTGGAGTAACCCCAGCCTGCACATGGGCACCAGCAGGCCTTCAGGGCAGCGTGTGGGGCCGTGAGGAACCTGGAGTGATAGTTGCTGAGCTTTCTGGCTTGAACCCTTTGGCCCTGAGCTGGGGACAGCCAACAGGACCTAGGTCCTTGGGCCAGGTGGGAGTACCTGAGGCCAAAAGGAGTGGAAATGTAGATCAAAAGATGGAAGAAAGAGGGTCCCCTCTCAGCACAGCAGTTGATTACGGCAGGGCCCAGCCTCCTGCACTCATCTGTCAGCACGGTGGGAGGAAGCGGCCTCTGCGGGGAACACCTGGCCCCACAGATCAGGGACAGGAAGCCTACGGAGAGCAGATCCAGGGGTGCAGGCACTCTACCCTGGAGCACAACGCCCCAGCCTGGCCTTCCTGGGACGGGGTCTCCATGCTTCAGATAGCTCTGGGTGGGAAGAGGTGGCCAAGCCATGCCCCACGGGGAGTCCTGTTCCTGGGCAGAACCTCCAAGTCCAGACCCCAGACACTAGCACCTGCCCTACTGGACCAGCAACTAGACCTTTCTCCCAGTTCCTGGAGCCAAGCTGCCTGTCTTCCAAGGCAGTACCGGTTGCAGTGGCTGAAAGCAAAGTTAGCCACAGCCCCTCCCTAATCCAGGTCAACACCACTGACTTGGTGGAGGGCCAGGGAAGAGTGAGTGACAGAGCTTGCCCCCTCTGTGGGGGTGCTGACCCCAGGGACAGCTGCCCAAGTGGGCCCACACAGGGCTGCTTGGCAGCCCCCAGCATCTACCCACACCTGCCCCAGGTATTTGCTCTGCTGAGGTGAGGAGGTGAGTCAGAGGAGCTTGCAGAGGAGAAATGGCCCGTCCCAGCCGGAAGTGCAGGGACTGGTAAGGCTACTCAGTAAGGTGTCCCCTGGGGAGCCCAGAGCTGGCTAAAAGCTGAGAGAGGTCCTGTTCCCAAGTCCAAGGCTCAGGAGCTCCAGGGCCCTGCCCTTGCCCCAGCACAGTCACAGTGGGAAGGCCATCCCTCGGCACCCAAGGTGGGACCCTCTTGGGCCTGGCTTCCAGGCTGAGGCTGAGCCCTGGTGGGGCACAGGGAGCCTGCAGCCGTCTGTGGCTGGCTGCCATGCAGGAAGTAGCCGCAGCCACAGCACAATGGCCCTTTGTCCTGCCTGCCCCGCCCCATGAGGCCTCAGTCCCACAGAGAGGGCTGAGGGGCTGGGGGCCAGCTCACCACCAGCTCTACCACCAGCCCGATTGTGTCCCCAAGCTCGGGGGGGAGCTTTTGTCACCCCTCCCAGGTCAGGCTTCCCTGTCCCTGAAGAGCCTCTCTTGCTGGCCCCGCCCCCTCCTGCTGCCATGGCAACATCTGCACCCAGCAGGTAGGCTGGGCCAGAACCTTTGTCTGGTGGCCACTGGTTTCTCCAGGGATCCCAGCACCCAGTATAGCTGCTGCCAGCGGGCTGAGACAACATGAGCCTGGTGTGCTATGGGGCGGCACCCTGCTGACCCTTCAGGGCCTGGGCACCTGGCTCTCGCTCTCCCCTTGGAGGATGCCAGAGGCTCTGGGGCCGCCCAGGACCCGCCCACCCTTACTCCCTGGAAACTATCCTGGCCGGCGGGGAAGTGCTGCCCTAGAGGGACAGGGCCTCTGCACAGGGAGGAGCCAACTGCTGCTCCACTAGGAGTGACGACCCCAGCTCAGGCCTCGAGGTGGCCATCAGCAGAGCTCAGAGGTGCCAGAGTGTCCTGGGACCCCCACCTGGGCTGGCTAGGGTTGCCTGCAAACACTGTAGGGGCAGCGGGAACATCTAAACTGAACTTTTGTTGAAAACTGAGGGATGAAATACGTGCAAACCTCCCAAGACCTCCTCGGTCATCTTGCCAGCACAGGGCCCAGTCTCACTCGGGTCATTTTTCCTTCTCAAGACTTAGGCAGAACAGGCAAGGAGAGCAATGAGCAGTCACTGCAAGGTCAAGGGTGGGCAGTCAGCCAGACCAGAATAGCCCTCTTCAAAGTGATGCACTAGGGGATGTTCCAAGTGGCTTTCACCGTGGCAGGGGCGGGCCTGGCTCCTGGGCCACAGGAATAGCTGAGCTGCTTTCTGACCCTGGACTAAAAGCAGGCCTCAGCAGCACCACTGTGGCCAGCTAGGGTAGCCTCCATGGTAGGGGGTTCTCTTGGCCCAGGGCAGCTGCCCAGTAGAGCAGCTTCAGGAAGCCATGTGAGTGTGCCCTGGTGTGTCTCTGAGTCTGCAGGAGCCTCTGAGTTGGCAGGAAAGGGTCCCCATCTGGTGATGACAGGATCAGAGCCTCCAGGCAGGCCAGAAACTAAGAGAAGGTTTACTTCTGCCTCTTCTCAGGCCAAGCAACCAGTCGACCCTCAGATGCTCCCTTCCAGGGGCAGGGACTCCTCCCATGACTGTCCCAAACGCAGACACCTGAGTGGGCATCAGGGTGGGTGGGCATCCTGACAATCCCAAGGAGGGGCTGGAGCCCAAGGCTCGAGGATTAGAGGTCACCGCTGCTCCCAGGACTGCCTTTCAGACTCCCCACACCAGGCCCAGGGGGCCAGACCAGCTCCAGGCTGCTCCCCCTCCAGAGTCAGGGAGTGGGGCGGCCTGGGATGTCCAGGTGGCAGTGAACTCAGAACCACACTCGAGGGGCCCATGGCAGATTTCTGGATCCCCCACCGTGACCCCACGATTGATTCTGGGGGCCGTACCCTCCCCTGCATCCCCCAGGTGTGGGCACAGCACCTCTTGGAGTTATACAGCTGCCAGGGAGCCCTCTGGGGGTAACCCAGCGCTCTGGCCTCATCCATCCCTGGAGGACAACCTCTGGGCCACAGAGCCCCTCCCGGGGTGGAGTAAGGCCAGGGCCAGCAGCCCAGGGACAGCCCTGTCACATGAGTTTCCAGCACGGCTGCTGGGTTCATTATGGAGAGTAGCTGTGCCTTTGGGATCTCTCTACTGTTGCGCTAATTACTGGAATCACTGTCCTTTCATTACAGGCCTTTCCCTGGGGGCACACAGCAAGCATGAAGTCCAGCTGGACTGGGGCCCTGTCTCTCCTACCCTGTGAACCCCAACACAAAACCTTGCACCCCAGTCTAGGGGTCTAAAATGTAGGCCCCCGGGGCCTGCCAAGGCCTTGGTCCCCAGGCAGACCCCCCACCCTTCTCAGCAGCCTGGCTCCCCTAGCATGTGGGCCAGTATGACACGCGGCCTGATCCAGGCCACCTGACCATAGAGGTGGGCTAGGGGCAAACAGGAGAAGGGTTTTGAGAGACCCACACAAAGCAGACCCTCCACTTCTGCCACAACTGGGGGTGGGGGCCTGGAACAAAGAGGTCAGGTCCAGTCTCTGCCCTTGGTCAGTGGGAGGCCACCACCCCAAGGGTCAGAGGCATCACCGGAGCCACCTGGGGAAAAGCAGGGGTGCGGAGCATGACCCCCCTCCGCTCCCTCCCTGGTTTGGCAAGGAGGCCCCTGCGCCTGGACAGGAGCTGCTGCCCAGCCGTCCTGGCCACCGGATCACACGCTCCAGTGCAGTCCCTGCTGAAGAGCCTTGCCCTGGTTTTTGTTCAACCTGGCCGGCGGGTGAGTTGGGCGAGGCGGGGGCAGGAATGTGTGCAGGCCCCGAGCCCGCCCGGCCGCTGCGTCACTAGCTGCCTCCCTCCCGGCCTATGGGAGCCCGGGGGACACACCTGTCGGCCGCCGGGAGTGGAGATTGGTCGGCCTGGAGCAGGCACCTGCGTGGGGAGGGGGGGGAGGCCCTACATGTAAGGCGAGCCGGGGCCTCGCCGCCTCTTCCCAGCCCTACCCGGCGCCGCCTCCATTGTTCCCAGTCGCTCTCAGAACTTCCCCCAAGGCCCAGCAAGCCATCCACTGCACACGCGTGGACCTCGGGTTCCTTTGTGCGGAGCCTCCACCGAGGGCGGTGGGCCTCAGGTCTGCCCAGGCGGCAGGCAGCTCTCTCGGTCGGGCCGAAGCCAGACCTGGGTGCCGGGGCCACGGACCAGGGGCTGACAGGTACTCGGGGAGACTGGCGCCAAGGCGTCCCTGGCGTCCACGCAGAGGCCTGGTGGGTCCCAGATACCGGGGCCCAGCGAGCCTCAGGCTGTGGGCAGAGGCGGGAGGGGCTCCTACCCTACTCCTCCAGGCCCAGAACCTGTTGGGGCAGGTTGGTACGGGAGGTGGAGAAGCTAGAGGCAGCCACCCTGGGCCGAGAGCCTCCCTCGGGGCCCTCACCAGTGACCTGGGGAGGACAGTGTGATGGTGGCGACAGCCAGTCGGCCACAGAGTCCAGTGGGGCCAGAACTCAGGGAAGGGTGGCCCTTCCTCTCTGAGGAGAAGGTGGGCCTCGGGGGTCGGGAGAGCAGGGTGGGGGGCCTGGAGCTACCCCGCGGCCCAGGGCGGTCAGCGTACACAGGCCACGTCCAGGGGACCAGTACCGGGTGGTGGGGGTCTTCCCTACCAACCAGAGGGCCACGAGACCTTCTGGAAAGCCCTTTGCTGAGTCGGCCACTGAAGTGCCGGTTCTGAGCTGTCTTTTCACCCAGAGCCGGTGCCAAAGAGGCCTGAGACGCCGGCAGCTCTAAGCCGTTTCTGGGTTTCTGGGCTTTGCTCCTGGGCAGGGCTCAGTTTTGCCAGTGGCCACACTGGGCTGGAGCTGGTCTGGCCCGGATTCGCTGCTGTTTCCTACCCGCCCCTGTCTGAGGTGCCAGTAGAGCCGGAACCACCTCAGAGGAGGTGCAGGCCGGCTTGCCAGCGACGCGCTATGGGGTCAGGTCCAAAGTCTGTCCTAAAGATTCTCTACCTAAACTCAAAGTAGCACCCTCGGCTGCACCCCCACAAACACCCTGTCCAGCAGTGAGGCCGTGGTGCCTTGGCCCCACACACTGGCCCTGAGAAAGCTGGCCTGAAAGCCTCCTTCACAGCCCAGGCATTGGCCTTCGTGGGAAGTTTTGAAGTTTAGGAAATGAAACGTTGACGTGACAGAGGTTAACCATCTCCGAGGCATAGTATAGAGTTCGCTGTTCTGACGAATGAAACTTCTAGGGCAGAAGCACAGGCTGTTTAATCCAACGGGAGAACTTTAGGCCCTTTTAGGCTGAGCATCTGTAAAAATAGGTCGGGTTGGTTTCGTTTTCTTTTTTTCCTAGGAACTCAGATGAAATGCTTCAAAGTTAGAGCCATTGGCAGCAGTTTGAATTAGGCAAAGTAAGTTTTGCGTTCATGAGAATGGATGCAGTCTGCTATGCATTTTCAGGCATATTGGTCATCTGCAAATACCTTACTTGCAAAATCTGGTGGATTTAGGTGTAGATAAAATAGCCCACAGAGCTGCTGGCCTCCTCAGGAGCCTGGTCTGTCCTCTGGTGTGGGGAGGGCACCCTAAAGGGCTCAGGGGGGCTGGCAGTCAGGCCTCAGATGCACAGCTCCAGCCATATCTGTGTGCAGATGGGCCAGCTTCGGGCCACCCCCGCCCCAGCCTCCCTGCCCAGCTGGCTGATCCGGCCGCGCAGAGGGGTTGGGTTTCTGTGCTTTGTTCTCTGCGCGGCCTCACCATTGATTAAGGCCCGTCGGGCAGGTTAACCAGCCTGCTGGTTTTTCACGCTGGGATCGTGTTCCCCACCCCACCCTGTCCTGTGCAGGTGGGACCCGCCAGACTGGGCAGGCTGGGTGCCCTCCAGGTGGGCTATTTGCTCTGCAAACAGGAGATGCTCTGGTTCCTAGATGTCCTCAGCTGAGCTGCGTCGGAATGGTGATGGTTAACCAGACCCTGCACCCAGAGACTGCACACTGGCTTCATTCCTACCAACAACTGGCCAAGAAAGCATCACTGGGGGCACTTGGAAGCAGGGAACATTTATTTTCACTTTTCATGTCAGCCAGGAAGACTCACCGGCCTGCACCAAGCCAGGTGTGCAGCAATCCAGGCCCTCGGCCCATATGAGAGCCACACTGAGGCCCAGGCCAGGGCGTCAGTCTTTCCTTGTGGAATTCAGGTTCTGAGTTTAGGAGGAGAGTGAGATTCTGTCCTGGGGCTCAGAAGGGAGCACTCTGCTGCCCACCAGCCCCCGGTCTCTGCCTCCTAGTGAAAATGTAACAGCCAATGTGCTGGTAGGGAGCGGACAACGGGAGTAGCTCATCCATCCTCTCGTAGGTGGGCTGGCCAGGGCCTGTGGGGTCTCCCAGGCCCTCATTGGTCCCCTAGCAGGGTTGGCCATGAGCAGCCAAGGGCACTGGAGGTCAAGCTGGAGAGGCACCTGGAACAAGTGATGGCTGCAAGGAGGGATGCTCGGCCCAGTCCCAGCCCCCATGGCCTGACCACTGGGAGTGGAGCCGAAATTTAACTCAGCTCAGAAGGTGAAGTCTAAACGGCTTCACTTAGCTCAGAAAAAATGGAGCTGACTTTACAGGTCTGAGGGATGGACAATGAAAGGCAAGGTTGGGGCTAGAAGGTTGAAGGCCTAGATCCCGGCCAAGGGCACCACTCTCTGAGCCTGGATACGGTCACCTGGAGGGTCCAGGCACCTGTGAAGCCCCCTCCCTGTGTGTGTCCCCCAAAGCAAAAGAAAGGCAACGTGTTAGTCGCTCAGTTGTGTCCAGCTCTTTGTGACCCCATGGACTGTATCCCACCAGTCTCCTCTGTCCATGGGATTCTCCAGGCAAGAATACTGGAGTGAATAGTCATTCCTTTCTCCAGGGGATCTTCCTGACCCAGGGATCAAACTGGGTCTCCTGCATTGCAGGCGGATTCTTCACTGTCTGAGCCACCAGGAAAGCCCCATGTCCCTCAAGGCCAGGCCTAAGTCTGGTCAGGCCCTCTGAGAAATGCAGCCCTTCTGGAGCATGAAGCCAGAGAACCAGGTGAACCCAGCTGAGGCCGGGGACTAGGTGGACGCAGTCTTTGTTGTGGTCAGCCCAGGGTGGGGGGATCAGCACAGGGCTCACTCCCTCTCCCTGCAAACTCTATAGGTAGAAGGTGCCAGAAAACTTCAGAAGCTGTTCTGGTCAGCTCTCCAGGCCAGTGTGCCGCCTGTGTGGTGACAGGAGAGAGGACAGGACCCTTCAGAGCCTCAGAGCAGTGTGCCAGGGTCTCTCAGCTCCCTGCAGGGGTCCCACGTGCGGACCCTGAGCAGGGTGGGGCCCCAGAGCTGCCCACTTCCTCAACCCCCACCCTGAACAGACATCCTGGGGTGCCTTCAAGATTGGCTCAGTCCCCGCAGGTACCTGGGGGTTGTTGTCCTGTATTCTGTGTTTGTGGGCTACTGTTCCACATGCTCTGGGCACACAGCTACAGTGACTGCCAGGCAATTGGACAGGCTGCCCCTCCTGCACCCCTCCTGCAAGCCTGGCACCACCTCACCCTGGATCTCAGAGCCAGCAGTGGCCAGAACCCCAGGGCCATGCCACATTAGGGCGCTGGTGACAGGCTGCTCAGTGAGTAGAGGGACCCCAGGCCCCAGGAACATCTGCTCTGCTCGGTGATGGGGACTGAGGAGGGCCAGGTCTTGGGAGCCACCCTCCATCCTGGCCCCAACCTTCGTCTGCGCTCTTGACAAAGGCAGGGGGAGGGGCAGGGAGATTGTGTTTGGGAGCCTCCGACACACGCTCACCCAGGACCCCCAGGGGCTGGGCCTTTCCCTGGGACCACCTGGAAGGAGGGTCCTGCCCTGCTCCTGCCCCCTGAACTCCCACTGCCTGTGGGCAGGACACCCTGACCCCCTGAGTTGCCCACCCCATGGCCAGAGCTGGTGGTCCCACCTGGCCAGCCAGGGCTGACTGGGCAGGGAGATCGCCCTGTGGTCCTGGGTTCTGGGCACTTCCAGGCACTACAGGCCTGCCTCCACTGGTGGGGCTCCCACAGATGGGACTACCTGGCGCTCTGGCCCCAGGGTATACACTTGCTCCAGCCCTGGCCATCCTGGCCCCTCCCCACCTCAGTGCATTAAGAAACCCTGGTTGTACCTCAGGCTGCTGGGTGCCCTTTCGTCGAGTCTCCTCTTGATCCCAGCTGGGCGGCCCCAAGACCCAATCCGGGGTGGCCATCGCCATCTTACTGGGCAGCATTGGATGGTGTCTGGTCTCTAATACTGCCTGGTAATGATGACGCTGGGGCCCTGCTCGCAGCGACGGGGCCGCCCTCCCACAGCTTGGCCCGCCCTACCCTCTCTGCCCAAGGCCCCACACCGCCACAGCCCCTGACACCCACAGTCAGCTGGCCCATGCAGTCCTGCCCCAGTGGCTTCCAGATGCAGCTCCAAGGCAGAAAGTTGACCTGGGGCAGGCCCCTCTCCCAGGTCCAGACGTGTCTGTGCCCCTTCTGGGTCCCCAGAATCAAAGGCTTCCTGCAGCTGCACCGGGCCCGCCCCCAGTGATTAGCAGTGGGACAGGCGGGTGTCCAGGCCCTGCCCATGGCGCCCAAGCAGCTGCTGCTGCCACCACACCTGGCAGGTGTGGGTGGGACAGAGCACAACAAAGGCTTTGGGGGGTGAAGGCCCAGCTGAGCCCAGCTGAGTGGGCCACCTTGCAGACCAGCAACACCTCCAGCCTTGGCCCCGCGTCCTCACCTCCACACCCAGCTCTGGGAAAGTGAGGGGCAGCAGGCAGGCCTCCCTGCCTCCACTGGGTCCTGCCTGCAGGGGGTTGCGGCACCCCCATCCGTCCCACGTCCTTGGGCCGAGGCGCACCGGGGCCTCTGTGGACATCTTACCGGACAGTGCTGGATTTCTCGGCTCGACTCTAACACTGTCTGGTAACGATGTTCAAAGGTGACCCACCACCCGCCGGGAAGTGGCCCGAGGACACGTGGTCCTGAGCTCCTGGACCCCAGAGCTAGGCCGAGGCCTGGTCAACTAGGGGCAGGCAAACAGCCTGTCTCAACTCTGCAGGCCGGCCCAACCAGGGAGACTGCTGCCAAGTCCAGGTGCAGGGCTGTTCTGCCACACTGGGGCCCTCGGGGCTCCCCAGTAAACCCAGGACACTTGGACCTGGGAAGGGCCACCAACTGCAGGGGGCCCTGGGCAGTCCTGGCCTCTCGCATGCACATAGGCTGTGGCTGAGCCTAGGTTTTTCTCACAGAGTGGCCAGCAGGCACGTCAACGGCCACACAAGGAAATGGCCTTCTGGCTGGTACAGAGCTGGCAGCCCTCGCCTTCCCGTCCTGACCTGGCCCATCTACCACACAGAATCAGATGTCCATTATGGGTGTCCAGGGCCCCCAACACATGGCCACTATCCAGGCCCTGCCCTCAGAGTCCCAGGCAGCTGGGGCTGTGGGCGGTGGCCTCTTGCTCCACAAAGGAGGCCACCCTCCCTCAGGCCACTGGGGCCGCAGGGAGCACAGGTGCACCCGGGCGCTCAGTGCCCTGGACATTCCGTGCTGCTCTCCCCACCAACCCCCGCAGCCTCGTAGGCGAGACTGGGAACATTGTCCCAAATCGCTGAGGCCAGGATGGCCCTTTATTTTATTGTTCTGATCTGAAGCCAGGACACCCGCCCCAGACCCACTCAGCACAGGCACCGTGGTGGCCCTTCTGCCCTGGACCCCAGTGGCTCTCGCAGGGGAGGAGGGTCTGCCCGGCCCTGCTGTTACTCATTAACTGGCTGACAGCCATTCAGGAAGCCGCAGGGTGCCACAGCCACCTTGACCTGGGATCCAGAGCAGGGAAGCCAGACTGCTCCCCAGCTGTGCTCTCAAACATGTGTGCCTGCAGGGCCGCTCTGAAGACAGGTCTTCAGGAAAACTCTCCTCGGGGTGATCCTGGGCTGGGCCACTGGGCCTCCTGGAGCCGCTCCACAGACTAGGAGGCTCCACGGGTCCTGCCATCCAGCTGAACCCTCCTGCTTTCTCAAGGTGCCGCAGGGCCGGTGGTGGGCGAAGCCCAGCCCCTCCCAGAAGGGCCACCGGACGAGACTGCCTGCACCAAAGCCTGCCGATGGGCGTCTTACCAGACACGGTTAGATCTGGTCCTTCTGTCTAATACTGTCTGGTAATGCCGTCCATCCCCGGCCTCATCACCGCCACAGGAGGGCCCTCACCGATGCTGGGTGGAGGGGGCGCCGGGGGCCGTGGGTCCCAGCAGTGCTACCCTCCCGCCCAGGCCAGGCCACACCTGACACCCCAGCCCTGGGACCCCCAGAGGGCTTTCTGTCGCAGACACAATGGACTGTTGGTGTAATGAAGCATAGGGGCTCCTGTTCAGCTCAGGTGCACCGCGATAGGCTTGTGCTGTTGGCACTGCCGCTGGGCCATGAGAGACCTGGGCTGCAGCAGCTACACCCCCGGAGCCCCCCAGGAGCCTCTCCAGGGAGGCACCCTAATTGCTATGCCAGGCAGTGGTGGGGGATGAGGAGTACAGGATAGAAGCAACCCCAACTCCCTGTGCCCCCAGAGACACCCCAGGCTGCCCTCTCCCCCACCCAAGGTGGCACCAGGATCCTGAGGGTGCTGGCCTTCCTCCCCTGGGTCCCCATAGGCCTGACTTGGCTCTTGGGTGGTCGAGGGCCTCTCCAGGTGCCAGGCCATCACGCCCCACACCCAGGTACCGCTGGAAGCCCTGGTGGTCCTGCCTCCTCCCCTCTGCTCCACATCCAGACATCGTCTGTCTACAGTGGATGCCAGTCCCACTCACAGCCTCATGGCTGTGCCCCCAGAGCCTCTTCCTTCCCTGAGAATTCTAAGCAGGCCCTAGGGTCCCAGTCCATGGCTGATGACTCTGACCCAGGTTCTGCGGCCAGAGTCAGGGTAGAAGGGCCCCTCTCTCGGTCCCTCCCTCCCTCCTCAGTGCCTACTCTTTCCTGAGTGCCCTCGGAAAGCCAGTGCAGCTCCAGACACGCTGGGGATGGGGGGAGGAGTGTCCCTGAGAAGGAGCCACAAACAGCGAGAAGGCTCTGGGAAGGACATGTGGTCTGCAGGGCTGCTGGTGCTGCAGCAGCCGGAGCAGTAGAGGGGCTGCAGGGGTGGGCGTGGGGGAGGCGGAAGTGGGGGTACAGCAGGGGCAGGGGGGCAGGGTGGAGGGGCTGCAGGGGTGGGGTGGAGGGACTGCAGGGGTAGGGGTGGGGGAGGCAGAAATGGGGGTATGGCAGGGGCAGGGGGCAAGGTGGAGGGGCTGCAGGGGTGGGGGTGGAGGGGATGCAGGGGTGGTGGTGGGGGAGGCAGAAGTGGGGGTACAACAGGGGCAGGGTGGAGGGGATGCAGGGGTGGGGTGGGGGTACAGCAGGGCCTCTCTGAGCAGAGGGATCCAGAGGCCAGAGGCTGCATGGGGGCCACTAAGGAGCACTTCCAGCCCTGGCAAAGGTGCCAGTTCCCCGTGGGAGGCCGGGAAGACCCTCAACTACCGCTGCAGGAGGGGCACTGGGCCTTTTCCCAGAGAGGGGCTGACTGTCCCCTACTGCCCTCAGGGTACTCGGCCCAAGCACAGCCAGGCCTGAGGAGAGGGGAGAGGCGTCTGCCCTGCAACGCTAGCTAGTTCACGCTGGGCTGCCTTGCTCCAGGTTGTAGATGTGGCCAATGACCCAGCTGTGGGCTGTTGTGGGAAAGGCTGCCGCCAGGCTGGCTCCTTCACCAGTTTCAAGTTACAGGCAGTTTTTGAGTCTGAGCTCTTGGTGTCACCACATGGGCAGGGGGCTGCCTCCCGAGAACCCATGAGGAGCCACAAGAGGAGTGGGGAAGTGGGCTGGCCCAGTTCCTAGAGTCTGGGTCTCTAGAAGTGAAGGGAAAGTGAAAGGATGGGGGCATGGGCTCCTGGGGAGGACAGACTTCCAAAAGTCTTTGCTCAGGCCAGTGGGAAGACTGAGCGGACTGCAGGTGACCAGGGGCCCCCCTGCTCACCCAGGGGTGCTTGTCCCCTGAAGGCCCAGGCAGGGGCCCACCGCCCTGAGGTCAGGATGCCCCTCAGACAATAGCTCGGCTGGGGGAGCTCTCCTAACTAACCCTCGGGCAAAGGGATTTCAGACCACAGTCCAGCAGAACTAAGCCCTGAGGCCACCAGCGCCTGGCACAGGCAGCACACAGCTGAGGGCGCATCAGCCTCTGAGAGGAGTCAGGAGGAGGGGCTTAGGGGGCACATCAATTTCCTGGGGTGGCCACAGCAAACTACACAAACTTGGTAGCTTAAAACAACGAAAGTGACTTCTCTCATGGTCCTAGAGGCTGGAAGTCAGAAGTCCAGGTATGAGCAGGGTCCCTCCTGCCTCTTCTGGCCTCTGGGGCTCCAGGTGTCCCCAGGCTTGTGGCCACAGGGCCTGTGGCCCTCTGGCCACTGCCCACCTTCTGCTGGCTTCTCCCCTCTGTGTCTCCTGCTTTCTGCCTCCCTCTCATGAGGACGCTGGTCGCTGGATTTAGGGCCCATCAGATAATCACATCTGCCAAGACCATTTCTCCAAGTGAGGTCACATCCCTAGGTTCTGGGCCTTAGGACGTGGACACATACTGCAGGGGGCCACCGTCCACCCTACAGGAAGCAAGTGAAGGCACTCTAAGGGGAGACGCCCTGGTGACCCATGCAAGGCTCTGCAGGGTGGAGGAAGGGGCCGTGCAGGGCAGCCAGAGGCCCTCCCACTGCCCCTGGACTCCCAGACCTGGCTGTCAGCCCCATCTACCACTGGGGAGGCATGGGTCTGCAGAGCCCCACTTTCCATTTTGTTAAGTGAGGGCTCCACATGCTGAGGCTGTGGTGAGGGGAAGTGAAGGGTAGCAGCTGAAGCACAGTGGGTCAGGCTTGTGGTCTGGGCATGGACCTGGGGGTCTTGAGAAGGCTCAGGAATGACCCTGGAGGATGGAGGACCCGGATTGGGGCTGTGCATATAATGCCCCTCTTCCAACCTCAGTCATTCCCTGCCCCGCCCCCGGGCCGGCCTCCAGCCCCTCCCCATCCACCTGCTCACCTCTGGGCCACTGGGTTGTGGTTGCTGGGAGACAGTTGCCTGGTCACCACTGTTGTTTCCCGGGCAGAGGGCTCACACCACCTTATGGGGCAGGTAAGAGGGACAGGCAGGCCACAGCGGGGTCCTGGCTGGGCATGAAGGCTGGAGCCAGCTGTGCTGTGGCCCCTACCTGGCCCTGCAGCCCACAAGTGCCCTGTGGGTCCTCTAAGACTCTGTCCAAGAGTATAATGGAGGGGAGAGAGAATAGGGGAGGAGGGGAGAGCTGGGCAGAGCCCCCTATGAAGAGGGCCCAAGCACCCAGGGCCATAGGGTGAGGAGCAGAGATGCCCAGGCCGGGCTGAGCAGGGCAGGCCTCCCAGGGGTGGCAGCCCCTTAGGACCAGCTGCTTTGGTCAAGACCAGATCTGTCTCCCTGGACCAAACTCCAAAAGGATGGCCTCCTAAAATCCACAGGGACCCACATCCCCCCAAACAGCTTAGTCCTGGCCAGAAAGCACCAGCTGGATGAGCAAAGTCAGCACTCCCAAGTGCCCGCGTGGCCAAGCGTATATCTGGGGATGGGCCCAGTAGGACATGGTGGCCTCTCGTTTCTTGGACGTTTCCTTCAGCTTCACCAAGGTCTTCCACTGGTCACACCAGGGTGCCGTTACCTGGCAGTCTTTTTACCTGACCAGGTAAACGGCTTCTTTAAAAGTTCATTATAAAGTTGGGTTTTCACTGACGGTCCCTGCTCTGCTGCAGCCCTCTTGGGGAGCCCTGGTGCCATCCTGCCTGTGGGACCGTGGCTGCCCAAGCTGCATTGCCAGTGATAACATTCCCTGAACATCTTCCAGCAAAAGCTTTCTATTTAGAATGAGTCTGTCAGAGAGACTCTGAGAAAGGTGATTGTGGGGACATCCCCCAGTGGTCCAGTGGTTATGGTTTCACCTACCAATGCAAGAGTTGTGGGTTTGATCCCTGGTCCGGGAACTAAGATCTCACATGCTGTGCAATAAGGCCAAAACAAAAAAAACAAAAAAAAAAAGATCAATTGCTCAACAAAGGCTCTGGGAGCTGTAGCTGTGACCCCCCTGACCCCGCCCACAACCCCACCAGCCATGTCCTGCAGCCCAGGGACACCACAGTCACCACAAGTGTGTATGTCCAGGGGAGGAGTTCTTCTTAATCTTTGTTCATTTGAATGACAAGAAACTGTAATTCACGGCCTGTTTAATTCTTTGCGGAAGTAATAAAATATAGAGTGAAGACAGGCCAGAGGCCCAGGCTTACAAGGCTTGTTCTGAAACCCACGCCCTCACGCCCAATTCCGGGCTCCTGTTTCTGGCAGCGCCCACTGCTGCGTCCAGATGACACCCAGAAGTTAGCCGGTGCTGGGCTGTGGGGCTGGGGGCTCCCTCCACACCCCCATGCTCACACGATAACCCCCAGCAATGCTCCCTGAGGGTGGCCACTGCTGGCAGCAGCCTGGCGTTGCCGTCCTCACTGTCGTCAGGCAGGCCCTCCTGGAACACGTGTGACGAGGCAGGTATCTGCACGTGTCACTTGTAGGAACTGTCTTCACAGCAACCCTCTCAACTCTCTCTCAGGTGGGGAAACCAAGGCACAGAGCAACAGCCCAGAGAGTCCCAGCATCCTGTCCCCAGACCTCCTGCCACACTGGGCTGGCTGCAGAGCCTTACCTCCTGATTTGAGACTTTTCAAGGCTCTTTCCTTGTATTCTTCTTTCCAACCCACGCCCCTGCCTTGAACTTCCCACAAGGTTGTACCGCGTTTTTAATTCCTTCAAGCTGGTCCACCTTGTCTGTCCCCTTGTGCTAACCGCCCAGCCCTCTTCTCGGGTGAGGATGGCAGTCCTACCCTGGCATGTCCCTAGGGCCACGTCCCTGTGCCTTCTGCCTGCCCTCACCACCCAGCCACCCTCTCCTCTCCTCTGAGCCTGACTGTGCAGCTGCTGTCTCTATGTGTCTATGTGTGACACCTGGGAGGCCTCTGCAAGGTGTCCGTTGACCCAGTAGCTGCTCAGGTGGGAGTGCTGGGGGGTAGTATTACCCGTCATCCTCTCGGGGGCCTCCATCCCCAGAAGGTTTGGGTCTCAGGCAACGTGGAGACACGTACACACCACACGCACCCTCCCTGTTCTCGGCAGGCACCACTCCCCACCCGTCATGCTGGGCGGGGTCAGCCCCACTAAGGAGGGTGGGGCAGGGCTGGGAAGGGGGCTCAAGGTCGTCCACACAGCTTGCCCCACTCTTGGCAGAAGGCTGAGACCCTCCCTGCACCCAGCCACCGCCCAGCCCCCGTCACTGGGTTGACAGCTATTCCCAGTTTACCCTCTTCTGTCCTAAATGGGGACAAAGGTCTTGGTCAGCATCTCTAGGGTGACCAGTTGGTTTGTTTGCAAAGCGACTGTCCTCTTTGGAGGAGCCTCTGTGTGCCTGCCCACGCTCCAGGCTGCTGGCCTTTCCACTGCTTGTGGCTCTTCAGTTTCGGCAAACCCTAGCCTCCCGAGCCGCCCCCAAACTGGGAAGGACGTGTCAAGGAATAGCTAAAATTCCCTAAAATGTTCCCAACTCAGCCAGTCAAGAAAGGTGCCCCAGGGAGGCATCGTTCTAGGGGCAGGGCCCACAGCCCCACTGACCCTGGGAGGGGCCCGCTGAAGGCTGTTCCCCCCGAGCCCCACAGGCCTGACAGCAGCCCTCCTTACAGCCGGCCCCGTGGCCGAGTACAGAGACGTCAACCACGGACGAACCGTCCCTGCAGGGAAGGACTCGCCCCGGACAGACAGGATGCAGAGATGGCCCTGCCCCCAAGGGGCACCCGACCCCACAGTCACCACAGAGACCGGAACCAGACCGGAGTCCAGCACTCCAGGCAGCACCCCTCTCCACACAGGGTGGGCCCGACCAGGTGCCCAGTTCCAAGGCTAGGACAACAGGTTGCCCGCAGGGCCCGCAGAGGGGTGGGGGCCATCTCTTCCCAGAGGTACCCCTGCCCAGGAACCCCAGCATCTGTGGCCCGCAGCAGCACCCACTTTCTCCACCGCCGAGGACCACCCCCTCGGACCCAAGTCAGCACAAAGAGAGGCAAGCGGTCAAGGATGGCAGGGATCCGGCGGGGCCGTGCCCGGGCACCAGGTGAATGCAGCCAGGACCTTCCTGGGGACAGGCACCCCATCCCCAAAAAGGCCTTCTCACAGGGGACAACACAGCTCTGTCCTGGGAGAGGGGCTGGGAGGAAGTCAAGGGGCTGGGAGGAAGTCAAGTATGGGGTATGCGATCCAGGCTGGCCAAGTAGGGCAGAGGCCAGCAGAGTCAGGGTCTGAACAGGCATAAAGAGGGGTCTACCCTGACTGACATGGGTCACCCATGACATCATGATGGACATTGTGACCCCCACCCTCCTGGGCATGTCCCTGCATCACGTGTGCCCCCAGCTCCAGCCTCAACCTCAGCCTCTGCCCCCTGCCCTGTTGGTAAGGAGGGACACTGCCCACACCAGAGCTGGCCCTTGATGATGGTGACTCTCCCCCCTTTCCTGGGAGGCCCTCTGGGCCTGAGATGGGCAGAGATGGGCCGAGATGGCTGGGGGACTGCCTAGGGGCTCCGGCCAGATTCTGAGTGAATGCCCTCCCCTCCATTTGAACCTACCTTGTTCACAGGCTGGGCCCATGAGAGACCCATGGGGAGCCACGGAGAGGAGGGGCTCCTGCATCAGCTAAGCCAGCTGGACCAAGATGCAGGTGGGCTTGGGCAAGGCCCATCAGGGGGCAGGAAAGCTTCCGGGTGGGCCAGAGGCTCTGACTTCCCACCTGCCCACAGAGCTGGACGACTCTGAAGCCATCAGGCCCCAGGCCGCCCTCCTGGAGAAGCACTTTCTGGAGAGGGAGAAGCAGCCACCCAGTACCGGGCAGGGCCCCTTCTTCTACATCGGAGGGACCAACGGGGCCTCCATGTGAGTGGGCCCTCAATCTGGGCCCTGCCCCACTGCCCCCAGGCCCTACCCAGCCGTGCTCCCCAGCTCCACGGCCCCCAGGTAAGCACTGCCCCTCCCCTACAGAATCAGCTCCTACTGCAAGAGCAAGGGCTGGCGGCGTATCCAAGATAGCCGGCGGGAAGACTACAAGCTCAAGTGGTGTGAGGTCAAGTGCAGAGACACCTACTGCAACTTCCGGGAAGGTAGGGGTGGGGCTGGGCTCAGCGGGCAGCCCTCAAACACGGGGTGCCACCGTGTGCTGCCCGGGCTCTGTTCTGCCAGGCAAGCAGCTGCTGTACCAGCTCCCCAACAACAAGCTCCTCACCACCAAGATTGGGCTGCTCAGCGCCCTGAGGGAGCACTCGAGAGTCCTGAGCAAGACCAGCAAGCCAGCCCCCTGCGCACAGACCAAGTGAGCCACCCTGCCCCCCACCCCTGGCACCCACTCACCCAGCTGCAAACCCCCACCCGATGGGTCAGTTGCTGGTCCTGACCACCCTCCACTTAGTCTGTCCGCCCACCTGCTTTCCCACTGACCCAGCTAATCTGTCTCCCCCCAACACCTGCCAGCATCCCACCCACCCACCCCATGGCCTCAGCGGTCCTCACATGCCCGCCACAGAGCCGCCCGCTGGCATCCTGTACTGTCTCCACTGCCCGCCACACCCTGGCTGTCCACCCCACAGCCATTCCTGCCCCTTGGCCTACCCACGCCATGTGCCCACATCGTCACTCATCTGTCCACTCCACACCCACTCACTGCCCAGCCACTAACAAGTCTGCCCACTCATCCAAACAACCAGCCACCATCTGGTCGCTGAGGCCATCTTCACATCCCCATGTCCAGCTGTCCGCCTCCACCATTTCTGTCAGCAGCCCTGGACCATCGCCCTGTAGGCATCTGTCTGTCCACCACACCACACACCACCAGGCTACCCCCACGACATCCCCACCCATTCTCCACACACGGAGCAGCCACTCAGGCCAGGTCCTGTGTCCCCCTGGGGTGCAGATCTGGAAAGGACATGATACCCGCCCTGGAACAGCTCCTGTGGACCAGCTCAGGACATCTGGGGCCATAGAGGTAGACGCACTCAGCCACTCTGCCCTAAACTGAAGGTCGGCCTGGAGGTCCATGTAAGGGCTGAAGGGCATCCCAGGCCGGGGATCTGTGCCGACCACTCACTGCAAGCTGGTCACTGTCCTGGCCTGGAGACCCAGCTCTGAACTGACCACTCCCGAAGGCCTAAGAGCTGGGAGGTGGGAAGGGTCGGAGGCAGGTGAGGCAGACTGCAGAGAAGCCAGGTGTGCCCAAGTTGGCTAGGGAACAGAAGGTGAAAAGATTCTGCAGAGGGAAGAGCTGGGGTGGCAGATATGTGTTAGACGACGCCAGAGGCTGCAGGGGTCCCTGGAGCCCAGCCCCACTGGAAACTCTCCCTCCAACCACCCCCCCACCCCCAGATCAGGCCCCTGGAATGGTCAGCCAAGCTCGGGGGAGGGGACAACCCTCCCAGTGACTTCCCCACCCCCTGCTTCCCCAGAGTCCTGAAAATGGAAGACTTTTTCCCAGAGACCTACCGTCTGGACATCAGGGATGAGAGAGAGGCTTTCTTCACCCTCTTTGATGGTGAGAAGTCACTGGACGCCAGGCCCACTCTGGGGAGACCGGTGCAGGGCTAGACCAAGGCGGGAGTGTGATTAGGGCAGGGCCAAGGTCCTGGCGAGATTGAGGTGGGGGCATGGTCAGGAAGGGGAAGGGTGGAGCCAACCTGGGTGAGGACAGGGCTAGTACTAAGGTGATGCCAAGGAGGTGTCATGGTGGACCTTAGTGGAGGTTAAGGCTTGGCAGGCTCCAGGCCATGGCTAGAAGGAGTGTAGGCAGGGCTGTGACTGGGAGAGCAGTCAGGGCTGGGAGGGGTGGGGCAGGGCAGGATCTGGCCCGCAGGCTCAGATGGCTCTCTCTGCAGAAACCCAAATGTGGATCTGCAAGCCCACAGCCTCCAACCAGGGCAAAGGCATCTTTCTGCTCCGGAACCAGGAGGAAGTCACCACCCTCCAGGCCAAGACCCAGAGCATCGAGGATGACCCCATCTACCGCAAGATGCCATTCCGGGCGCCCCAGGCGCGGGTCGTGCAGAGGTTTTGCTCATGGGCCCCACGAGGGGCGTTGATTGGGTGGAGCTGACCCCGGGTGGGGCTGACCCGGGCTGACCCGCTGGTGCCTGTGAGGGTCCGTGGGGGTCGCGGGGCCCACAGAGGAGTTCTTCGAAGTGGAAGGTTCAGTGCCCCATGCTGGGCCTCTGTGTAGCTAGGAACAGTGGGGTTTCTCCTGCTGTCAGGGCTGGAAGGAAATGTCCTGCACACACCACCCCCCACAACACACACCACAGGCTCCTGTTCAGTGAGGAGCAGGGGGCGCTCGGTCAGCTGTGCCCTGACCTGGGTCCTGCACACTGACCTGCAGTAAGCCCAGCCTCTCCCCCAGCCTCTCCCCCATTTCCCCTCAGCCAGCTGCAGCCTTCAGGCCCTCGGGCAGAGCTGACCCCCCTCCCGGGCTCCCTCTGCCTCTGGGTGAGGTCCAGACCCTCAGCCTCACACCAGGGGCACAGTCCAGCCTCAGAAAATTCCCTTTGGACTTCCCTCTCCACCAGCGGGACCTCATTTCTGCCACAACTGCTGTCAGTCACCATAAGCAGCGCTTCCAGCCTCTGGGTCTCCAGACCTCAGTGCGCTCCGCTGGGATATCCCTCCTTGTCGCTCCAAAAGCACCTGCCCTTTAAGGCCCAAGGTCATCGCTGCCTCCTCCTCCAGACAGTCTTCCCTGACCATGGGGGCCAACAAGCTTCTGTCTCCCCAGCTCCTAACAAGAGCTGTGCCCTGAGGTACCCCAGTCATACACCAGCAGACTGAGCTCTAGGAGCCAGGCCCTCCTCCCCAGTTCCCTGACCTGTTCAGGCTCAGAAATGTCCCCTGACTAGGGGACATTACACTCAACTGGAATAGGGGACCCAGAGCTCACAGCTGAGGCAGGTGGCAGGGGTGCTGGGGAACTAAGAGGTCCAGGTGGGGGCCTGGGCCAGGCTGACCACACCTCCCCAGGTACATCAAGAACCCGCTGCTGCTGGATGGGAAGAAGTTTGATGTGCGCTCCTACCTGCTCATCGCCTGCGCCATGCCCTACATGGTCTTCTTCGGCCACGGCTATGCTCGCCTCACCCTCGGCCTTTATGATCCCCATTCCAGCGACCTCAGTGGCCATTTAACCAACCAGGTAAATGTGCTGCACAGATGCAGCCTTGGACAAAATCGCTGTTCAAGAATGTAGACAAGAACCCAGCTGTAGACACAGCCCAGGCTTGGAGGTGGCCCTACCTGCAGTCAGCAATGCCTCTCACCTTCAGCCACAGCGGGCACCCTGTGAAAGAACTGAGAGCCGTGCACCACCCCCCACCCCAGCTTGTCTCCCTCTGGGTATGGATCAGGCATCTCTGGGTGTGGATCAGGCACCCTAGGGGTGGGAGCAGAGGATGGGGGTCTTGGTGAGGACCTCAGTGCAGAGATGCTAAGGGCAGCATTCTCCTAGGAAGGATATCAATGGGATGTGTCCGGGCAGCGGCCCCCCAGGGGGATCTGGGGGGGCTTCTCAAGGGTAGGAGTTGCTGGGGGAGGGTCTCAGGTGGCAGGGCCAGCCCAGGGAGTCTAGGAGAAGCAGGCCCCCTGTGGGGGTATGGCAGCATCAGGGTGATGCTCTCCGTCGGGGCCTCCATGGGGGACAGGCCTCCAGGTGCTGCCCTTCCCCCCCAGTTTATGCAGAAGAAGAGTCCCCTGTATGTGCTGCTCAAGGAGGACACGGTATGGAGCATGGAGCACCTCAACCGTTACATCAATGACAAGTTCCACAAGACCAGGGGCCTCCCCCGAGACTGGGTCTTCACCACCTTCACGGTTTGTGTGTGCCCCGCCCACTCGGCGATGGGAGGGGGATGCGGGTCAGGACTGACTGGGTGGGGAGTGCTGGGCCACAGGCAGGTCCCTGGGCGGGGCTGTCTCTGGGTGTGCCCACAGCAGTTGGCTCTAGGAGTCCTCTCCTCTCGCTTTCTCAAACGGATCATTCACGCAAAACAAAGGTCACCCTGTGAAACTGCACAGTTCAGTGGTTTCTAGTGTATTCATAGAGTTGAACGATGATCACCACCCTCTGGTTCCAGAACACTGTCATCTCCCAACTGCCCTCCCCAGCCCCTGGCAACCACTAGTCCACTCTCTGTCCTCACGCATCTCCCTGTTCTGGACATGTCACATCAATGGGATCACGCAACATGTGGGTTTTCCTGGCTTCTTTCACTGAGCATAACATCTTCAAGATTCATTTCGTTCCTTTTTATGACTGAATAATATTTCATTGTGTAAATGGACCATGATTTGTTTGGATAAACGTTCATCAGTTGACAGACATTTGGGTTGTTTTTACTTTTTGTCAATCATAAGTAATGCTGCTATGAGTATTCACATACATGAACAGCTATTTCAGTGCTCTTGGATACAGGTCTAGGAAGGGAACTGCATGGTCGTTGAGGAACTGCCAACATTTTCCACAGTGGCTGCAATTGCTCCCACCCCCACCAGCAATGTCTGATGGTTCCAGTTTCTCTGTATCCTTGCCCATACTTACTATCTTTTTTTAATAGTTGTCCGGTGGGTATAAAGGAGTATTATCTCATTAAGGGGTTGATTTGCATTTTTCTAATGATAATGATATTGAGCATCTTTTCATGTACTTAGCCATTTCTGTATCTTCTTTAGAAAACTTTCTCTTACCTCCGTTGTCCACTCTTTCTTTGTTAGGCTGTGCACGCATGCTTGCCTAGTCACTTCAGTCGTATCTGACTTTTTGCGACCCTGTGGACTGTAGCCCACCAGGGTCCTCTGTCCATGGGATTCTCCAGGCAAGAATACTGGAGTGGGTTGCTGTGCCCTCCTCCAAGGGATCTTCCTGACTGAGGGATCAAACCCATATCTTTTGCATCTTCTGCATTGGCAGGCAGATTCTTTACCACTAGCACCACCTGGGGAGTCCCTGTTAGGCTGTAGAGCTCTTTATATATTGATTGCTAGACCCTTATCAGGTTGTGATTTGAAAATATTTTCTCCTGTGAGTTCTCTTTTCACTTTCTTGATAATGTCCTTTTTCATTTGTTTCACAACTTGCAGGATCTTAGTTCCCAAACCAAGGGTTGAACCCATGCCCTCTGCAACGGAAGTACAGAATCCCAACCACCAGACCACCAGGGGATTCCTGATAAGGTCCTTTTTTGCACTAAAGTTTTAAATTTTTGTGAAGTGCAATTTATCTATTTTTCTTTGTTATTCATGCTTTGGTGTCATATTTAAGAATCTACTGCCAAATCCAAGTTGTAAAGATACATCTGTGGCTTCTTCTAAAAGTCCTATGTTTTAACTCTGAGTTAATTATTGTGTATGGTGTGAGGTAAGTGTCCAGCTTCAGTCTCTTGTGTGTAGCTACTCCATTGTCCCAGGACCATCTGTCAGACTGTTCTTGGCAAATTTTTGAAAATCAATTGACCAGATATATATGTGTTTATTTCCAGACTCTTAATTCTATTTTATTGATGTGTATGTCTGTCTTTAAGCCAGCACCATACTGTTTGAGTTGCTGTAGCTTCATTCTCTTTCTCTTTTTTTGAGGGGGGTGGGGTGCTATGCTATGAGGCACAGGGGAATCCTACTTCCCCGACAAAGGATCAAACCCATGCCCCCAGCATTGGAAACTTGGGAGTCTTAACCACTGGACTTCCAGAGAAGTCCCTCATGTGTTGACTGAATCATTCTTGCATTTCTGGCATAGATCTCACTCAGACATAGCATACTGTGCTTTACATATGCTCCTGAATTGGGTTTCCGAGTACTTCGTTTAGTATTTGTGTGTACCCTCATAAGCAATATTGGTCCACAGCATTATTGTCGATTTGGTTTTGAACATGTTCCCTTCTATTCTATATTTGTAGTTTATGAAGCCAGCTGTGTTAGTTACTGAGTTGTGTCTGACTCTTTGCAATCCCATGGACTGTAGCCCATCAAGATCCTCTGCCCGTGGAATTCTCCAGGCAAGAATACTGGAGTTAGTAGCCATCCTCTTCTCCAGGAGATATTCCTAACCCAAGGATCAAACCTAGGTCTCTTGCTTTACCGGCAGATTCTTTACCATCTGAGCCACCAGGGAGCCCTTAAATATTTGGAAGAATTCACCAGTGAGGCCACCTTATTGTGGACTTTTTTGTGGGAAGGATTATTTTTATTATTATTACTAACTCAACCTTTATTTGTTAGCGGTAACTAAGATTATCTATTTCTTCTCTGGTCAAGTTTATCAGTTTGTCTTTCTAGGAATTTTTCCATTTCTTCTAAGTTACCTAATTTGTTTGGAATATAGGTCACTCGTGGTATTTTATGAACAATTATAATCCTTTTCATAATCATTTTCATCTTTATGTAAAGTCTTTCTTTAAAAATTTTTTTTTCTTTTACTCTTTTGGCCACACCACATGGCATACCGTACCATAGTTCCCTGACATTGAAAGTGAAAGTGTTAGTCACTCACTCATGTCCAGCTCTTCCCAACCCCAAGGACTGTAGCCCACCAGGCTCCTCTGTCCATGGAATTTTCCAGGCAAGAATACTGGAGTAGGTTGCCATTTCTTTCTCCAGGGGATCTTTCCGAGCCAGGGATGAAACCTGGGTCTCCTGCATTGTGGGCAGACTACTGTCTGAGCCACCAGGGCCAGGTATCAAACCCATGCCCCCTGCACTGGCAGCACAGAGTCTTAACCACTGGACCACCAGGAAAGCCCCAAGGTCTTTCTTTCTGGATTTTAGTAATTTAAGTCTTCTTTCCTCTTTTTCTTGGTCAGTTTAGCTAAGGGTTTGTCAGTTTTGTTGATTTTTTCAAAGAGCCAGCTTTTGGTTTCATTGATTTTCTCTATTGCTTTCTATTCTGTAATTCCACTTATATCCACTCTAATTTTTATTATTTTCTTCCTTCTACTTGCTTGGGTTTAGTTTTCTTTTTTTTTCTTAGGGTTGAAGATTGGGTTATTGATTTGATTTGAGATCTTTCTTCCTGTTTAATGTAGGCATTCACAGTCATAAATTTCCCTCTGAGCACTGCTTTTATTGCATCCCAAAAGATTTTGTGCATTCTGCTTTCATTTGTTGCTTAAGAGTGTTATCTTCCACACATTTGTGAATTTTCTAATTTTCTTTCTCTTATTGATTTCTAATTTCATTCCATTGTGGTCAGAAAACATATTTTGCATGATTTCAACCCTTTAAAAAGTGTTGAAACTTGTTTCATGTTTTTTGTTTTGGCTGCACTGAGTCTTTGTTGCTGAGTGGGGACTTTCTCTACTTGCAGCGAGTGGGGGCTGCTCTTTGTTGTGATGCACAAGCTTCTCATTGGGGCGGCTTCTCTTGTTGCAGAGTACAGGCTCTAGAGCACAGACTCAGTAGCTGTGGTGTATAGATTTAGTTGCCCCTTGGCATGTGGGATCTTCCTGGTCCAGAGATCAAATCCAAGTCCTCTGCTTTGGCAGATGGATTCTTAACCACTGGACCACCAGTGAAGCCCCTACTTTATGTTTCAACATACTGTCTATCCTAAAAAATATTGCATGCACACTGGAGAAGAACGTGTAGTCTGCTGTTTAGTGGAGTGTTCTATAGATATACTTCAAGGTAGGTGATTTATAGTGTTGCTCAAGTCTTGTATTTACTTATTGATCTTCTGTATAGCTGTTCTATCATTGAAAATGGCATAATGAAGTCTCCAACTATTATTATTGAATTGTCTATTTCTTTCAGTTCTGACAGTTTTTGCTTCATCTATTTTTAGGCTCTGTTGTTAGGTGCATGTATAATTATTACATATTCTTGATTTATCATTAGAAAATATTCTCTTTTTTTTAATGTCTTCAATTTTCATCTTAAACTCTATTTTCTCTGATATTTGTACAGATGTTCCAGCTCTGTTTTGGTTACTTTTTGCCTGATATATCTTTTTTTATTCTTTGACTTTCAACCTATCTTTGTCTTTGAATCTAAAGTGAGTCTCATAGAAAGCATATGGGAGGTGGGGGGGGATGCAGTCTGCCAATCTTTGTCTTTTACTGGAGAGCTTAATCCATTTACATTTAATTTAATTACTGATAAGTTAGGATTTGTATCTGCTCTTTTGCTATTTTCTATATATCTTATATCTTTTTGTTGGTTTCTCCATTATTGCCTACTTTTGTGTTAAATATTTTCTAGTGTACCCTTTCTAGTATTTCTTTTACTATACATTTTTGAGTTATTTTCTTATTGCTGCCCTTGGAATTACCATTAACATCTTAATTTAAAACTATCTAGTTTGGATTCAAACCAAGTTAATTTCAATAGTGGTTTTTAAGAAAATTTTTCCTGTATAGCTCTATCTCTTCATTTATGCTGTTACTGTCACAAATTACAACTCCTTAAATTGTGTGTCCATCAGCATAGATTCATAGTTATTGCTTTATGCAATTGTCTTTTAAATAAAACAGAAGGAAAAAGGCAATTACCAAAAAATGAATGTATAGTGTCTTTTATATTTAACTATGTAGTTACTTATAAAACAATGGAAACAGTGACAGACTTTATTTTCTTGGGCTCCAAAATCACTGCAGATGGTGACTGCAGCCATGAAATTAAAAGACACTTGCTCCTTGGAAGAAAAGCTATGACCAAACTAGACAGTATGTTAAAGAGGAGAGACATTACTTTGCCGACAAAGGTCCATCTAGTCAAAGCTATGGTTTTGCCAGTAGTGTATGGATGTGAGAGTTGGACCATAAAGAAAGCTGAGCACCACAGAATTGATGCTTTTGAACTGTGGTGTTGGAGAAGACTCTTCAGAGTCCCTTGGACTGCAAGGAGATCCAACTAGTCAATCCTAAAGGAAATCAGTCCTGAATATTCATTGGAAGGACTGAGGCTGAAGCTGCACCTCCAACACTTTGGCCACCTGATGCGAAGAACGGACTCATTGGAAAAGACACTGATGCTGGGAAAGATTGAAGGCAGGAGGAGAAGGGGACAACGGAGGATAAGATGGTTGGATGGCATCACTGACTTGATGGACATGAGTTTGAGCAAGCTCCAGTAGTTGGTGATGGACAGGGAAGCCTGGCACGCTGCGTGCAGTCCATGGAGTTGCAGAGTGGGACACAACTGAGCAACTGAACTGAACTGATGTAATTATTTCATGGATGCTCTTAATTTCTTAACATGAATTCAAATTATTGTCTAGTGTCCTCTCATTTCAGTCTGAAGGACTGTAGAAATGTTCTACTACTGATAATCTGTTCTTTAAATTTGAGAATGTCTTAATTTCTTTTTTATTTCTGAAGGATAATTTTGCTGTATATACAATTCTTGGTTGACAGTTTAATTTTTCTTTCAGTATTTTGAATATGTCAACCCACTGCCTTCTGGACTCCATGGTTTTTAATGGGAAATTGGTTGTTGGTCTTATTGAGAAGCCCTTATGATACGTCACTTCTCTTTGCTGATTTCAACATTCTCTGTTTGTCTTTGTCTTTTAAAAGTTTGGTTACAATATGATTTTTGAGCTTATCCTACCTGGAGCTCATTGGCCTCAAATGTGTAAATTCTTTTTCATCAAATTTGAGAAGTCCTACTACCATTATTTCTTTAAATATTCTTCCTGCCTCTTCCTTTACTCTCTTTCTAGATCTCCTTCCATAGATCTCTGTGACTTCATTTTTCTTCATTCCTTTGACTTTCTGTTCCTTAGACTGGATAATCTCAACTGATCTATCTTTAAACAACTCAAATGTCTTGTTCAATTATTATGCTTTTCAACTCCAGAATTTCTGTTCAGCTCTCATTTATAATTTGTCTCTTCACCGATATTCTCTATTTGGTAAGACATTGTTCCTGTATTTTCCTTTAGTTCAAGTGAGGTCTTCCTAGGAAACATCAGACATCACAACAAATGACTACACTTCTCTGCCAAACAGATTAATCCTGCTATCTCCAGTACCAAGAATGTAGGCTTTTTTCAAGGCATTGAGCTGGGATGCAGGGAATAATACTAGAGCAGGTTAAAATACTACAAATCTTGCTGTTCCTACCAAGATTCAAGATTCTATTTGAATAAACACTCTTCAGGTTGCTGAACGCTTTTGGTTAATTTCCAGCATTCTAAGAAGGTTAATTTTGACAAATTTGGCCCATTTTGGTTGTTTTTATGGAATGGCTTATCTCTGGACCCCTTCTTCTGTCCATTTTGTGATGCTCTCATCTCTCTTGATCCTGCTCAGCAAGGCTTCTCCCTGTTGTCTCACTGAAACGCTCACCAGAGTGACCTCCATGTTGTCAAACTCAGGGGTCAGCCCTGGTCCTCTTCTCCTTGACCTGTCAGCCAACTTCAGACATAGCCCCTCACTCCCCACAGCTTCCAGGACCTTGCTCACTTCCTCTTAGCCCCCATGCGGGTCCCTGGGCTGCCACCACGGCTCTCTGGAGCCCAGCGTCCAGCCTGGCTCTACTCTTTACCTGCTCTTATCTACGCTTTGTCTTTATCAGATACCACCTGACTTTTTTTTTTTTTAACTTCTTATTTTGTATTGGGATAAAGCCAATTAACAAACAATGGTGTGGTAGTTTCCGGTGAATAACAAAGGAATTCAGCTGTATCTCTATATTTATCCATTCTCCCCCAAACTCACCTCCCATCCATGCTGCCACATAATATTGGGCAGAGTTCTTTGTGCTATACAATAGGTCCTTGTTGGTTTTCCATTTTAAATATAACAGAATGTACATGACCATCCCAAACTCCCTAACTATCCCTTCCCCCATCCATTCCACCAGCAACCATAAGTTTGTTCTCTAAGTCTGTGGGTCTCTTTCTGTTTTGTAAGTTCATCTGTATCATTGCTTATATAAGGGATATCATATGACATTTCTCCTTCTCAGACATCCCCTGACTTTAAATTCCATCTATATGCTTAAGATTCTACGTTAAACATGGACCCTGACCACTCCCCTGATCTTGAACCAAAGCCTATCAGCACCCCGTCTGCAAGCTCACAGAGGTCTCAGCCTCCAGGGCCTACTCTCCTTCTCAATTGATGAGGGCTCCATCCTCCCAGAGTCTCAGACCAAACGTCTAGGGACAGCCCTTATTCTTGTTTAACAGCTCACATCCTTTCATCAGTTGCATTGGCTTTACCCCAATATAGACCCAGCATCTATCCCACCACCTCAGCTTCTACAAGCCAGCATATTTCTCACCTAGATCCTTGCAACAGGCCCCTTCAGTCTCTCTCAGCATAGCAGCCAGAGGACCCTGTGAGGGCACAGGTCAGATACGCCCTCCTGTGCACCACCCTCCACAGCTCTGATCTCAGGGTGAAAGACAAGGTCTTCCCATGCCCTGAGAAGTGACTGGTGCCACTCTGGTCTCATCCTGCTGCTCTCTAGCTTGCTCCAGCCACAGCAGCATCACCCTGGTCCTCTGACACCTTGGGCATGCTCGAACTTACAGCTGTTGCTCCCGCCAGGTGTCCCATCCCCATCCCACAGCTCCCCCCTTTCACCTTCACCTGTTACTCACTCTCTTCTCAATGAGGCCCACCTGGATCATACCCCTTTCCACACCACCCCGAACCCCCCACCTCTCACCCTGCTTTAGCTTCTCCTGTTTAGCATGTGTGGCTTTGTCCACCATACAAAGCACATAATGATTTACACATCAAGTTTTTTGTGTCTCTCCTATGAGTGAACTGCTCAAGGGCAGAGACTCCTCGGAAGCTCTCTCCACTCTCCTGCCACACCAGTACCTGTCACACAATAGGAGGGCCATACGTTTGTTAGATGAATAAAATGAGAGTGAAGGAGTTTCTGGCTGTGAGCCTGTGACCCTGAAAATGTGACAGTATGGGCACGGTGGGAGCACAGGTGAGGGATGGGCAGTGGCTGCTCAGGCCTGGAGGGTGTAATCAAGGCCCACAGGTGACGTCCTATCCCCCCTACCCCGCCCCACCCACAGAAGCGGATGCAGCAGATCATGGCCCACTGCTTCCTGGCTGTCAAAGCCAAGCTGGAATGCAAGCTGGGCTACTTTGACCTCATCGGCTGTGACTTCTTGATCGATGAAAATTTCAAGGTGCTGCTGAGGCTTTCCGGGACGGGGGGGAGGGGGGGGGCTGGCAGGCAGGTGCAGGAGGCAGTGGCCTTCTGTGCACACCTGACCACTCAGGCAGGCCCCTGGGGTGGGCAGTCAGGCACCCTCCCTAGCCCTGGAGGTGATGTGTCCATAATTATGGTTTCACTCCTCCTACAGCTAGGGTGACTCCTAAGGCCAGACTCTCAGACCCTCAAGAGTCTCAGCACCTTGGGCAATTGGGGGAGTGAGGTCATGGAAAAGAAGTGACCTCATGGTCACGTGGCTTAATGGGGACCAGGGTCTCAGCCTTCTCCTGGCCAAGTGGTAGGTGGGGCGGGATGCTGAGCAGTGTTGGGCCCAGGTGTGGCTGCTGGAAATGAACTCCAACCCCGCCCTGCACACCAACTGTGAAGTCCTGAAAGAAGTGATTCCTGGCGTGGTCATGGAGACCCTGGGTGAGCCACCCCCCAGGACCCTCAAACTGCCCCCCTCTGCCTGTACATGCTCTTTGCAAGTTCAGACGCCCACAAACCCAGTTCTCCAGCACCCCGAGGGCTGCGTGGCAACCCCAGCCTCTGCTCATGCCCCCATCTCCCTGCCAGCGTGGTGCCATCCCACCCCTCACCACCCTGTCACCTCCAGACGGGGTGGGAGGTCCCCCTTCCCCCGCACCGCCCTTCCCGGCTCCGCGTCCAGCTCACCCCCGACTCCTCCCCAGACCTGGCGCTGGAGACCTTCCAGAAGAGCCTACGCAGCGAGAAGATGCTACCGCTGCTGTCCCAGCGCCGCTTCGTGCTCCTGCATAACGGGGAGACGGACCTGTGGCCGTGCCTGGGGGGCTCCCGCAACGTCCCCCGCCCGCCGCTGCCCCCATTTCGGCCCACCTGCGACGCCGCGCCCCTCGAGCCACCTCTGCTCCGCGCCACCGACCGGCCGGGCGCGCGCAGGCCCGCGCCACACCGGGGCCTCGGCGGCGCGCCAGTGCGGCCTTCCTCCGCGCAGCGGCGCCCCCGGCCTCCCGTCCCCGCCCCCGACGGCGCCCTGAGTGGAGACCCCGAGGCCCAGGGCGGTGGGCAGCCGCGAGTGGACGACGCGGACCAGGTACGCGAGCTTTCCCCGGGGCCGGCAGAAGAGGAGCGCAAGAACGCGGGCCATCGCGGCTCCTAGCGGGCGGGCTACCGGCGCTCTCCCAGGGACCTATAAAAGCTACTTTGTTACAAGCGCGGCCTCTGCCCCGCACACCCGGCCCCAAGACCCCCGCTGGCAGCCTCCCTGAACCCTTCGAGCCGCTACTTCACTGCTGGGACCCGTTCCTGGGGGAACATGGTGGTGGAGGGATGAGCCGCTGAATCCGAACCCCTGACTTTGCCCATCATGGGCTGCTTCCATCCGGTGACGCTCTCCAGTTTCTGGGCCCCCATGCATCACCTATAGCCTGCCTCCATCAAGACCCTGGGTCCCTGCAGCCTCACGTGTCACCTACCCCTGCTGCCTAGTCTGCGGTCCCTGGGAAAGGCAGCCAGTGTCTCCCAGGCAAGGGTCTGGGTCCCCACAGCCCCCTCCAGATCCCCACAGGAGCGGTTCTTCACACCAGGCCCCACCCTGCCCAGGCTCAGCTCCTTTCTGAGGCTTCAGAGCACCAGGGCCCTGAGCTCCCCAATGGTGCCACGGTGGGACCTATACAGCAGGCAGAGAGCATTGCGAGGCCCCAAGGACCCAGACTGTGGGCAGCGGGTGCGTGGTCATGCAGGACGGAGCCCTGAGGGGTGTGCCGAGCCAGCATGTCCCCATGTTCCTTGTGGCCCCAACCCCGAGGCTACTGGGAGAAACCCGCTACCACCAAGCATCCTGGACCAGCCATAATCCCCTCTCCACACCCACCATCCCACACCGACCCCAGTCCAGACCCACCCCTAGGCCCACTGCAGCTGGCACCCCTCCTCCTGCGCTGCCTTTCACATACCCCACCCTCACCTCTCCCATCAGTCACGTGCCCTCCTCCTGTCCTGCCAACTCTCACTCATGACCCCAGTGGGCTCCACCACAGGTGGAAGGGGCTGCTGGGACCATTGTTCTGATCTGCATTGGAGTGCGGGTGGGACCTAAGGGGCAATGGGGCTTGTCTTCCCCTCCCCCATTGCCCCTCCCCCTCCTTTCCCAGGCGTGCAAGGGCCAGAGCACGCTAGAGGGCAGCGTGGGCCATGGAGCCACCGGCCAGTCCACGGAGATGTGCAGTCAGTCAGGGAGTCAGGGAGAGAAGAGCCAAATGAAACCTGGGGCTCAGAGAGGTAGAGACAGTCCTCCCGGGTCACAGAGCCAGTGAGGGCCCAGGCCAGGACCGACCTGCCCTGTCACTTACAGCTCACCCACGCATCCCCAACACTGCACTCCCTCCTTGTCCTGCTGCTGTGGCCAGGAGTGTAGGGTCACCAGGGCAGAAGCACACTTGTCACCATATGACAAGGATCCAGGAGCCCTGAGTGCACCTCCCCCCCCACCAGTGTGTCTGGTGGGCTCTCCATGAAGCATCAAGCTCAGCACTGCCACTTCTGCAGCCTGATGGCCAGCTCTGCACCCCGAGGCTGGGGAGAGTGAAAACCAGTCTCCATCAGGGAGAGGTGGCCCCCTGGGTGGGCAGAGCGCACCCACATCAGTGTCTTCAGGGTCTGTACCAGTCTTTCCTTACTGGGATGAAGGTCACTGCACAGCCATGTCACCTCAGGCTCAGCCCCTGGTCGCCCCTGAGGGGCCTCTACACTCCATGTCTCAGCCTCCAGGCCTCTCCTGCCCCTTCCTCACATCCTGCCCACAGAGCCTTCGCCCATGCTGTCCTGGGGCTCATGACTTGGCCCATGGTAGAACAGTGCTGCCCCTCGATGCTCCAGCTCTCCTCCAGCAAGACTGATCCCCAGCCAGTCAAGGCAGTATCTGCAGAGGTGACCCGACGCTCGAGGGGAAGCTGGTCTGAGGCCTCCATTGTCCCTGGGCCCTGAGTAGGTGCAGTGGCCCCCAGGGACCATGGTGGGGTGAGACATGCACATCCTGACTGGGCCCACATCCCTGGGCAACCCCAAACCCTGGACTGTCCGCAGCTCTTGGGCCCCTGGTACCCGGAGAACCTGGGTAACAATAAATGAGGTAGTCCTGCTGCTCATTCATCCCCAGAGGTGATGGCCGCATGCTTGCCCCCCATCTGGATCCTGCAGTCCCTGGCAGTCAGGAGTCTGTTTCCATTAAAGAGCCCACAGGACTCAGAGGAGCCCCCCTCAAACCCTCTTCCCTGCCACGTGTCTCCAAATAGAGGGGTCAGAACAGCCATGGCCCAAATCAGTGTCTCTGGAAAGACCTCTCCACAGGGCATGGCCACTTCTTATTGGGAAGTGGGGGTTTGGGGCCCTGAAAACCACTGCAGAGCCAGAGCTCAGCCCAGTTGCAGAGAAGTGGCCATGGTGCTGAAACCATGGTGGGGATTGGGGGGAATGATGGCCTGGATTCCTGGTCAGGGCCCTTGAATGGCCAGACTTAGCACCATGGACCTATCTGATTGGTGAGGGGGCAGGCAGGGGCCACCTGCCTTTGGACAGCCCCCTGAGGACTGGGGCCAGGGGAGGGCAGACATCCGGAGCTGTCTAGGAAGAGTTCCCTTCCTATGCCCACTATGGGCGTGTCTGTCCGCTTGGGACGGTGTCCCACACTGGCTGAGTCCAGATCTCAGTGAAGCCGGGGTCAGGGGCCTTTTCAAGCAAGGCGAGGGTGGGACGCTGCTGTGGCCGGAAGCACTTCTGGGAACAGAGGATGGCCTCTGGGCCCTTATCAGACTGAACACACACCGTGGAGCCTGACGGGGAGGAGGAGGGGGAGGAGCTAAGCAGCTGGAGAGCCTCTCTGGTTGGGGTTGATTTCCCCGGGGGAGCAGCAAGGGGCTGGAGCTGGCCTGGGCAGAATCTCATCTTCGGGTCATTCTTGGGCTTCGTGACCTATACCTGTGCCCATCCCAGCACACTGGGCTGAGCGGGAGAGGGTGGGAGCCCCTCAACACACCAGCCCCCTCCATTCCCCACATATCAGCACTCTTGAGTCTCCTGTGCCTCCCACTGCCCTGAGCTCTGCATCCCAGGCCCACCCAGGGCCTCCCTCCTCCCAACTTGGACTTGCTCAGGCTTCCCTTGAGAAAGTGACTGGGCTCTGATTGGTGGGAGCCCGTGCACACCCGGCCCTAGACAACCCACCTGAGCCTCCTGCCTCCTCTCAACCTAGCCCCTCCATGCCCCTTCCTGCTCTGTGGGATTTCAGCTGGGGCGCCTCAGTTCAGCTCAGGTCTAGCTTGCTATCAGCTCCCAGGAGGCTGCCAGGGAGGAACATGAGTCCAGGAGTGGGGAGAACAGGGAGTGAGCAGAGGGAGCTGGGGTGACCAGTAGTGGGCAGGCCTGGTGGGGCAGAGGTGCTCTGCAGGGAGGAGAGGAGCATGGAGGGAGGGCCCGGTCCGGTGGCAGGGGGTCCCTGAGTCGTCCTCACTGCCCACCCCCCCAAAAGCTGGGCCGGGCAAGTCCCCCTGTCCCCTGCCCGCTGCGGAGCAGGAATCCCCCGCTTGCTCCACGTCACCTTACCTGGCGTCACCCCACCGCCCACGGGCTGACTTTCCGGGCACTCCTCCCACACCAGCCGCCTGCGAGGACTTTCCGCACTGAGTCAGCGGAACACGCTCCCCGCCCGCGAGGCTGTCTAGGACCTGACTCCTGGCCTCAGCAGGGGGCTGAGCCAGGGTGGGGACCCCTTCCCCACAGGTTGGGGAGGGGCAGTCAAGGGACCCAGGTGACTGCGATGAGGAGGGCCCTCCTGGAGGCAGGTGGGCGAGGGTTGGCGAGGGACAGGAGATCTGGCTTGGGGGCAGAGGAGGAGCCTAAGGGTGTGGCAGCTGGTTGGCTCCCTGGGCCCCCAGAGCTAGGACCCGAGGGGCAGGCAGAGAGAAGCGGCTGAGGGGGCTGTTCTCCCTGTGTGAATAGTCACGAGCAGGCCACGCCCCTCCTTCCAGGCAGAAGCGGGCTGTGCCCCACAAGGGATGGAATGCAGGGTGCAGAGCCCCTCTCCCCTCCACTTCCTGCTCTGAGCTGGGCCCACCTGCCCCGCTGGAACTAGGTGGGGTTGGGGACCAGTGAATCAAGGGGCTCTCCTGGGCAGCATGCAGGTGGGTGGGGAGGGCACAGTGAGCAGGGGAGAGGGGGATGGTGCTAGAACACTTGGGGCCACAGACAGCAGGGGGGCCAGGTGTACTGACAGCTGGAGAGAGCTGCTGCCAAGAGCTGTCTCCACTGGCCCGCCAGCCACGCCCTGGGTGCCAAGGAGACCTTATCAGACTCCCCAGGGGTTGTGCTGTCAAGAGGCTGAAAAACACTGCTCTTCTCTATTGGGCAAAACCCCAGGACAGTGCCCCAGGAGCGAGGGCCCTGTGAGGTGGTAGAGGCCAACAGGAGGGCTTGGACAGAGGGCTAGAACCAGGCTACTCTGAGGCTGCCCACATCCACCAGGAAGTGTGGGCGGAAACTTACCTTGCCCCAGATTGGGGCCCAATGACCCAAGGGCAGGTACCCCACAGGGACCAGCAGGACATACAGCCAGCCCAGAACCAGAGTCTGGAGCACTCACGGCACAGAGACCAGACACACACCAAGGACCCGGCTGCCTGAGCAACTGCCTGGCCAACCACCGGAGAATGGGTTTGGACAGGGCAGCCAAGAGGCACAGAGGGCAGGGGTCCAGCAGAACATGCCTCCCCTGTGGTCCCAGCTGAGGGCTTGTGCTGAGGACTGTAATGGTCCCACTTCAGCCCCACCCCCACTCCCACCTCGGCTAGGAAGGGACTGTGAGCATTGGTTGGGGGAGAATCCAGAACCGGTCCCTTCTCCCCCAGCACACATCCACTTAGGTCACTGGACAAGCGTTTATTGAGTGCTGCCTGTAGCCAGGTCCTTAGCCTCCGGTCCTGGGAACCAGGGGCCCACAGATGCGGCCCCAGTGGGACAGCAAGAGAGGGAGGCAGCCCCTGTGCGTCTGTGTCTTCCATGGGGTCCAGCCACAGCTGCCGCCTCTTCGACATGATCCAGGGCACTGGTCACGGTCACCATCCCCCACCTGCTTCCACCATTGAGGGGAGCAGGGCCGGGCCCAGAGCTGGGGCCCCACCATGGGGCCCAGAGCCCTTGCTCCTGAGGGCCAGCCTGGGCCAGCTCCAGGGAGGGCCTGGCACGGACCCTTTGCACTTCACACCCACAGGTCCTCCTGGCGGCCCTTGTTCTCTGACAGCCGCTCACCCCGCTCCTCCTCAGGGAACTGGCAACTGCAGGCATCCTCAGGTGGGGGTGGCGGGGCCTCCAGGAGCTGGGTCTCTGCAGAGGGGCTGCAATCAGCAGGCAGGCAGGCAGGGGACCCCCCCTCCCTAAGGCACAACTGACCTGGGGGCCACATTCTTTGCCTCCTCAGCTGCCAGATGTGCAGGCTTAGCTGGGTCACGGTCAGGGCCAGGATGCAGGCAGCCAGAGAGAGGATGACGATGGTCACTGGGCTGGGTGGTTCAGTGGGCGGCAGCCCCAGGCTGCACACAGCATTGTGCGTCTTGTTTCCGGGAAACAGGGTGGGAAACCCAAGCTGGACGCAGCTGGGACACACGGACAGAGCCCTCGGTCAGCCCTCAGCGAGCTGAGCACTCCTCCGCACTGCTGCAGTCCTCTGAGCTGTTGGGGGGTCACTGCACCAGAAATGACAGCAGAGGCCCCGCCTTCAAGCCTGCCTGGACCGCCCCGCCACCAGAAGGCCCCACCAGCACTCACTCTGCCCAAGGTTTGCAGCGGCCCTCATGGCCCCTAGAGAAGGTCCCCACGGCACAGTCAACACACTCAAAGCCGAATTTGAAGTTGCCTGGAGACAGACAGACATACAATGGCTGCAGGGGTGGCTGGGGTGGGATCCTGCTGGGGTCCAGGTCCCCAGCAGGACTCCACCACCCTGACCTTATCCATTTGACAGGAACCTCTGGTGCCCACAGGACGTGGGCCTGGGATAAATCAGGTCCCCAGTGTGCCCCTTTCCAGGGCAGGCTGTGACTCAGGGCTGAGTGGAGGGTCCCTGAAGGGATATGGGGGAGGGGAGGGATCTGCTTGCAAACGATGGAGCGGAGCTGGGGGTGGGGTTGAAGCCTGGCAAGAGCCAGGCTGGGCCTTCACTTGCTCCAGGAGGCTGGGGAGCAGGAGGCTGGTGAGGGCCCTGGAGATTGGGGTAAGGCTGTGCCCCAGTCACCCCTAGGCTCCCCTGCCCCCAAAACCTCACACAGGCCCCTGCTGCCCTCACTCCCCAGCCCCCACGTGCTCAGACAGGCCCCGCCCCCCCAGGTAAAGAGCTCCCTAAGAGGATGAGAGGCTCTTTCCAGACAAGGGGCTGAACTCCAGACTGGGCTCCGGCTGGAAGGTCAGGGTGGGTATAGACCTGGACATAGTCTGAGCCAGGGCCTAAGGGCCAGACAGTCCTGGACACCCCTCTGTTCCTCACAACCAGCCCTAAGGGCATCATTTCTGGACAAAGACACCTAGGCCAAGAGAACCACGCACACAGTGGGCGCTGTGCCTCCAGCAAGGGCTGAGATGCCAGAACAAGAGAACTGCCTGCCTGCCAGGGTTTCATAGGACCCCACACTGGTGCCCATCTGCCCAGAGGGTGTCCGAACCCCTACTTGCAAGCTTTCTTCCACACCAGCTGCTACGAGCTCTGGCTGGGCCCTGTTAATGCCCCTGGCCTGCACGGGCCACCCCCACCAACCACTTACCCTCAGGCTGCACTCCCTGGCCAGGTGGACAGGAGTAGTACTTGCAGCTCTTACACTGTGGGTCTCCACAGTGGAACTCGGGCTGGATACACTGGCAGTCCGGCTCAGGACAGGTCCCCTCATCTGGGCAGGGAACAAACAGCTCTCTCAGCAGCTGGGGGGAGCCCCCTCCCCGGGGCACCCCCTCTTAGTCCCCAGGGAAATGGGGGGCAGGGAAGGGCTACCTCAGCTGGGCAGAGTACTGTCTGGGAGGCAGGACCCTGGCTTGGTCCAGCTGTGCCCCGCCTTCCTGGGCACCCAGCTCCTTCACCCACCTGGCCTGGCTGCATCCCCCATTGCCCTGAAGCTGCTCTCACCCAGGGTAACCATGACTCAGTGTGACCCGGAGCCATCCCGACAGACAAAGGGGTCGCCTGGGAGATCTACTCCCTGCCCCCTCTCCATCCTGCATGGCCCTCAACTGCCAGGACCCTCCAGGCAGCTTGCCCATCCCTCCCCGACTGCTGTCTACAGTGTCCATGACACTGAGACCTAAACTCTAAGAGCCCCTTACCACCCCCCAGATCCTGGCAGGGTGACACCCTGGGTGTTTTCCGGGGGATATTTGTCCCCAAACTGACCCATTCCACTTTTCTCCCACCCAGATATGCAGGTCCGAGGCAGGGAGCTGGCAGAAAGAGGGGTGCAACCCCAAACAGCCTGAGTGATGGCCAAGGGCTCACTACCCACTCAGAAGGAAGAGGGACAGCCCTCCTCTACACTGGGACCCCTGACCTGTCTTGGGGAAGGTTCCCACACCCCCTGCCCCACCTCCCGGCCACCACCCCCCAACCCCTAATCCCCAATCCCCAAGCCACTTCTGCCTCCGCCGGGTTGCGCTGGGATCAGGGCTTTGGACCCAGAAAGCTTGCCCTGAGCACGGGGAGGCTCGCCGCGCTGCCGCCCTCCGCGCACGGGCTCCCGCCTGCCTTACCTGGGGCGCAGCGGCAGCAGCGTGCGTCTGTCCCCGTCCCATGCAGAACTTGGCCAGGGCTGCAGCTCAGATCGCTGAGGGGTCGCTGGCCCAGGCCCAGCGCGCAGAGCAGCGCAACACCGCACAGGGCCACTCGCGCGCCCCTCGCCCCCATGGCGTCCCCCTGGCCGCGCGCCCCGCGGTTTTAGGAAGCAGGGCCCTCCTGGACACGCCCAGATCCCGCCCCGCGGGCCGCTCCGCCTCGGCCACGCCCCAGACAGGCCCCAGGAACTGTTCCCATGCGGGACCCCCGAGACCCTGAGACTCAAAATCCAAGGCGTGGGCGGAGGTTTGGGGCAGTGAGACTGCTCTGGAAACTTCAGCGGCGAGGACGCGACATCACACGTTTGTCCAGAGCACAGGACGAGCCACCGGACGTGAACTACCGGCTCTGGCTTAGGATGAAGTGTCAGTGCAGGTTTGTCTTTTGTAACAAATGCACTGTCCTCAGGGTTATTGAATTTTGCAATAAGGAGTTCATGATCTGAGCCACAGTCAGCTCCCCGTTTTGTTTTTGCTGACTATATACAGCTTGCTCCTTGTTAGAAAAGCTATGACAAACCTAGACAGTCTATTAAAAAGCAGAGACATTACTTTGCCGACAAAGGTCCATCTTAGCCCCCAAAGCTACGGTTTGTCTAGTAGTCACGTATGGATGTGAGAGTTGGACCATAAAGAAAGCTGAGCACTGAAGAATTGATGCTTTTGAACTGTGATGTTGGAGAAGACTCTTTAGAGTCCCTTGGACTGCAAGGAGATCAAACCAGTCCATCCTAAAGGAAATCAACCCTGAATATTCATTGGAAGGACTGATGCTGAAGCTGAAGCTCCAGTACTTTGGCCACCTGATGTGAAGAGCTGATTCATTGGAAAAGACACTAATGCTGGGAAAGACTGACGGAAGGAGAAGGGGATGACAGAGGATGAGATAGTTGGATGGCATCACCAACCATGGACATTAGTTTGAGCAAGCTCCAGGAGTTGGTGATGGATAGGGAAGCCAGGCGTGCTGCAGTCCACGGGGTCACAAAAGTCGGACACAACTGAGCAACTGAAGAGGGGGTATTGATGGGGGGAATGTTCCCCCTCACTTGCTAAGAACCTGAAACTGCTATAAAAAAAAAATATTTTTTTTTAATTCAAGGGATGGGAATTCCCTGGAAGTCCAGTTAATAGGACTCAGTGCTTTCACTGCCTTAGGCAGGGTTAGGGTTAGTGTTCAATCTCTGATCAGGGAATATGATCCCACAAGTTGTGTGCAACCAAAAGAGAAAAAAACAATTCAAGGGGTCCCAAAGGGACCCCAAGAGAGCAGGTCCCATCATAGGCTGCAGAGCAACTGACCACAGAGGACAAGACACCTGGGAGACCCATGTGTGAAGGTGACCTTGGGGGATTCCTAAGTGATCATGCTCTTTGGCCCAGGAATTCTTTTCTGGGAACTAAATGTGACCTAAATGTGTGTGCCTTGTCAGGGGAAACACCACACGTATCCCCAGCCACATCACAAGGAGGGCGGGCGGGGGGTGGTCAGAAATGTTTTCTATGTAAAACCTGAGGCCACCAGGCCTGAAGGAACTGGAGTGTGGGTGGGCACCGGATGCGGGGTGGCAGACAGCACCCTGAGTCATTGGGAGTGGGACAACCCTCAACAAGGACTGCTTCCTCACTGTGCCCCTTGGCTCCTGGCTGACCCCCTCTCTACCTCCAGCTTCCCCAGGGGGGCGCTGTGAGGCCCCTCCAACACCCAGAGCGGGTGGGATGAAATCCCTCATCCTCTGAAGTCTCCAGGCCAGGGACCCCACAACCTCCCAGAAGTCCTGGATTGCCAACACTGAGCAGCCTCAGAACCCATCCAGGGATCAGAACGAGTCCCTGCTTTCTGAGGATTAGAACAAGCCCCCCACTTTGGGAGATTAGGACAAGTCTCCCCCCGCCCCTCAGCTTGGCCAAGTGGGCCTGGCCAGGCTCCAGACATCACACACACTGGAGGCTACAGCTGTGCTGACACCTGAGAGGAGGAGCTAGCAAGGAGAGACCAGTCATTGGCTGAACCCTGCAGAGTTGGGAGGAGGGGCTGTCCAGGCTGCAGCCCTGACTGCCCTGCAGACTTCAACCCAGCTCTCCCGACAGGAATCCCATCAGCCCGTGGGGATGTGCTGGCCCCTGATGGAGCGCTTGAGCTCTTGAGGCTGAGAACTCAGCCTCCAGAAACAGCAAGTCAACCCTGATGTGGGGAGGAGGGGCTGTCCAGGCTGCAGTTCACCGTGAGACTGTCCCTTGTCTCTATGAACCTTAGTTTCTTCACCTTAGTTTCTGGGGCCCTGCCTCCTTCAGGAAGCCTCCCCAGATTGCTTAGCCCTCCAGTGGAAGCTTGATACAGGGGAAATGGGCAGAGATCCCTGGGAATGCTGTAGGGTGGGCAGTGGGGGTCCCAGGAGTGTGATTTTGGTGGCACCCATAGGTATGTTGAGGGCCATGACCTGGTGACCAGGGCAGACCCATGAAACTTGGTTTGAGAATGACAGGATTTGTGACTCAAGTCCCAGGATGTGCAAGGCCCTCCTCAGAGAAGCAACTGGGCCCTAAAGAAAAGGGAGGGTCTCTGCGGGGGCTGTGGCTCTGGTTGCTAGAGGGCAAGGTGAGGCCCCTAGGACTGGCCCTCTCTGAGGACCACCAGGTTACAGCTCAGCTCCTAGACTGGAGGAGGGTTTGAGCAATCACTGGACCCCAGGGCAAGGTGCGGAGTGGAGAACTGGGCAGTTCTGGACCTTCTGCCACTGCTCATTTTAAAGGCCTGAACAGTTACGTCTGTACCTAACTGTTGGCGTCACCCCAATTCTGGTAAGAGCCTAAGAAAAAAATGATAAATCCCCGAAAATGATGCTTGTCCAACCAGGTCCTCTCTATTGGCCCTTCTGGAAGCTGACCAGCACAGCACGCACCAGGGGGCAGCTGTCTGTGCAAAGGGGACTGCCACCTGCAGCAGCAGGAAACCAGAGGGAGGGTCGTGTGTGACAAGAGGCAAGACTGATACCGGGGGTGGGGACCTGCGTTGCCCTCTGGTCCCCAAGGCTCCGGAAGGGCCCTCCCACGCAGCCACAAGCTGCGGAGTTTCTGTGACCTGGCACTGCGGGGGAGATCTCTATCTGCCAGCTGTATTTTCCAATACTTTTTGAGCAGCTCATCACATTTTTCATCATTTGTCTCAGCTCACACAAGTGACGCTCATTCATGGGGCAGAGGGTCCCACATGGGGTCCAGGTGTTAATCAGGAGGGCTGAGGGAGGAGGGTGGGGAGCCAGGTGAGGGCCCTGGAGCGGGGAGGGCCCAGTGTGGGCATATCGGGGAGGGGGGTGTCTGTGGGCCCAGGGGGTAGCTCAGCAGGGTTTAGGAGGCTTGTCAGCAGAGACAGGAGTGGAGAGTGTGCTTAGCGGCAGCATCAAAGCAAACTGAAAGTGATCAAGCTCTGTCTGTCCATCTGTCAGCTGTTCAGAGGTGGAGCCACCAGGCAAGGGGTCAGGTGGGGGGCTCGTGGCTGAGGGAGCAGCTGGGAGGTTTGGGGAGGAAGCTCCTTCCCATGACCTTCAACTTCCAGGCCCTAAGGCCCTGGGCTCTCCCTTAGGCCCCTCCGGCTTGCTCTGTAGCCTCTCTGCACAGACTCTGCACTGCCCAGGGACCACAGGCCCCTGACCGGTGGTGCCAACTTGTTGCCCGTTCTAAGGGCACAGGGTGTGTGTGTTCACTGCTGCATCCTGAGAGCCTTCCAAGAACACATGATGGTCCCATGGTCCCTTTTCCCCAGGAGGCCACCAGGGGTCAGAGGTTTGAGAAGAGATGGATGGGCCTCTGGGGCAGCTCTGGGGGGAAAGCCAGGCCAAGAAACTTGGGGCAGGGGGGCAGGACGGCAGCCTGACACATGTGGCAGGAGCATCTTCAGCTGCTGTAGGGCCCTCTTGGTGCAGCGATGCCTGGGTCCTGGCCACCGGGCGGGGAAAGGTGTGAGAGCAAGCCAGGCGCTCATTTGCCAAGTGCACCAGGTGAGGCCTCGGGCTCTTGCCCGGATTTTCTCTGCTCCTCCACACCCCCAACAGCAGCTCAGGAGTCTTTTATTTCGGTTCACTGTAGCTCTGCAATCTGTCTGAACACCTGGGGCACAAATGTCTATCGGCTGCACAGCATTTCCACACTGACCTGTGCTCCCTGAGCTGTTTAACCTGCACACCTCGAGTGAGCCCTTGGCCACTTGCCCCAAGTCCACACCTCTGCCCAAGCCAGGACCGCCCCCAGTGCTGACCAGCAGATCGGTCTGACCATGAGGGCTTTTACAGCCCACAGGTTTCCCACCTGGGAACCTTTTCGCATAATGGTGCCCATTCTGTTCCCGCCCAGGGTGGATGAAGGATCAGCCCTGTCAGAAGCATCCAGTTTCCCTGAGAGCATGGAGTTGGTCTCAGGGGACTCGGGGGGCCTGCAGGTGTTGTGGGGGTCGTAGGGTCACCATACACTTGGGTCTAGCAGGGCATGGGGTTTGAGAAGAAACAGACACTTGTGCCCTCTCCTGGGAGGAGCCCTAGCAACCCGAAGGGTGGTCCTGGATGACCTTTGGGGCCAGGGCCTGAGTTCCCATCAGTACTCAGCCCGTGCCAGCCCCTCCCAAGTGGCCCAGGGAAGGTCCCTGGGTTAGGGTCTCACGTGGCTGACAGGTGCAGCACTGACTCCCCAGGGCACTTATTTTGGCTCCCCCACCCCCTACAGGTGCTGGGATGTGCCCAGGGAACAGGACAGCAGCCCTGGGATATGTGAGGGATCCAGGGGAGCCCCTGCCCACCCCCCCAGCCCCAGGTAGCCCAGTCAGAGGCCCACATCTGCCAACGTCATTTATTGGGGGCCCACTCTGGGCAGGGAGTATGCACAGCATACGTAGCAGAGCCCAGGGCCAGCCCAGGAGCACCTAAAACGGCACAGGGCAGGTGTCAGGGCGCCACGCGCAGGGGTGACAGGGGGGCAACCTGCACCTGGGGGCCCCCACTGCCCCTCAGGGGCCCCAGCCTGGGGAGGGGTCACCGGCTCCCACCCCAGCAGATGTTGTTCAGATCTTGGCCAGGCTGGAGTTGGCATCAGTGTGCTCCTCTTGGATAGGGGTCCGGAAGCTGTTTCCCCCTGGGGAGGAGGTACGGGCAAGAGGTGGGAGGTGGGCAGGGGTCCTGCACCTTGGGAGGCCATCTGGTCTGGGGCCCACCACAAGCACTCACCTGGGGGCTTGGGGGTGTTGGTCAGCAGCCTCCAGGCCCTGTGGTGGAGGAGCAGGGCCAGCATGGCAGCCACAGGGGCAAGGAGGCCCAGGCCCAAGCCGAGGCCCAGGACAGCGGACAGCTCAGGGGCTGCAAGGAGGCAGGGCCTGCTGGGTGGGGTCTGCCAGGGGAAGGGACCCACAATAGGGAGGGCCCCACCAAGCCCAGAGGGTGTCTCTACTCCCATCCTCCCCACCCATCCCACTCCCCTTTTGGGTTGAGGGGAGGGCCCTGCTGGGGCAAGGCCAGGTCCCCTTACCCTTGGGGGGCTCTGTGTGGGGCATGGAGGACCCCTGTGAGGCCTTAGACCAGGAGGTGGTGGGCTTGGCAGTAGTGGACTGGACTGGGGGGCCCTGGGTCTCCCACGGTGGTGTGGCCGGGGGGCTCCTGTCCTCACAGATGGCGTCCGAGCTGCTATTGGCCGCCCGCAACGTTCGCTTTCCTAACAAGGTGCAGCTGAGGGCGGGCAAGGGTGTTGATCAGGCCAGAGTCCCCCTTCTCCTCCCCCACCAGTGGGATGGGCCCAGAACTGGGGCAGTACCAGGGAGACGTGGGAAGCAACAGGGGTCCACACTGGTCACTCAGGCAGCATCAGAGTCCAGGCCAAAGGTGGCGAGGAGAGGGGCCGCAGACTCTGCCGGGCCCTCCTGCGCTTAGCCTGCTCCCACCTGCACCTTCCTCTCCCAAACCCGTCTACTCTCTTCCTGCTTGCTCTGGCTCAGCCCAAGGACAGGAACCTTTCCGCTGTGAGTGATTGAGGCTCTCACACTCCTGGGGCCTGGGCTGGGGTCTCAGAGGCTCCCTACACTGACCCAGCAGGAAGGCCAGTGGGAGGCTGGGCCAGGGCTGAGCAGGGGTTATGGTGGGAGCAGGGACTATCACGGAGTGGGGCGGGGCAAGGGCTACAGGGATTCAGGCCCAGGAGCTCCCAGCCAGCAGCTTCCTACTCCCAGAACTGACCCCTGGCTCCCAGACCCCAGGCCACCCAAGCCCTCTGGCCACAGGGACACTCACTTGGTCCAGGGCTGGCAGGCCTGGTCATTGCCCGGGGAGAAATGTCCTGGTGGGCACGGGGCGCAGTCTGCAACAGAGTCAGCAGGCTCTGCCCATCTGCCACCCCTGGGGTGCCCAGAGACTCATTCCCCAGGGTCTCCAAGAGCCCCTCCCCACCTGCATGCCACCCGTGGGCCCTGACCTGGGAGACCCCCACCCCCATCTTGGTGTAATCTGCTGGGGAAGGGGCATTCAGCTGGGGCTGGGGTAGGGGCTCTGGGAGGAGCAGTGACAGCGTGTGAGGGACATGCTCCTTCCACATAGCTCCCAAGGCCCCCCTCACCAACTCCACGCTTGTAGCCGTAGCTGTCCTGGGGCTGGCTGCCCGGCCTGCAGCCACAGACCGTGTCTCTGGTGGGTGTGCATCTCTGCTTGGGTTCACTCCCACTTCCTGGGGGTTGGGTGGGGTGGGTGCAGTCAGCGGGGAGGCCAGAGCTGCAGAGCAGGCTGAGGATGGGGGTCAAGGGTCCACAGCCACCTTCCCGACCAGCAGCCCCTCACGGCTGGGCGGCTTCTGGTTCTCTCTTACCAAGCACGCCACATCCCTCCTGGTCACACGGCCCCCAGGGTAACCCGCGGCAGCTATGACCACCCTTCTAACACCCTCCAGTCTGCTCAGGACCCTCTGCAGCCCTTGACTCTGGGTCTCACCCTACCCCCACCCCAAAGCCACGTGGTCCTGGCCCCCTAGGAGGGGGAGGTGCCCTGTCGGCCGTTTCAGCTGGCTGTGAGGCCCCAGGGGGCAGGGCAGGGCAGGCCCCCGCCATGGTCGAGTCTTGATGTGGGTGCCAGGCACCCATGGTGCTCACTCTGGCTGCACTGGGTGCAGGGCTTGCAGGGCTCGTAGTTGACGGCTTCGTTGTAGTAGCCGGGCTTACACGGGCTGCACACTGTGTCCTGGTTGTGGTTACAGCGGCTTTCCATCCCATAACCTGCTGAGGGAGGCCGGGGTCAGAGCCGTACACAGCCCGGCGCTCCCCCAGGAGCCCCACCCGGCCTCTGACTGGCCTGTCATCCCAGACATGGCTCCAGATCACCCACTAACCCAACTCCACTTGCCTCACGATACCTGCAGTGCGTGACTCCATCTGCAGGTCCCTGCCGCCCCATCCGTGTCCTCCAACCCTGTCTCCTGGTCCTAGGTCCCTGCAGGCACCCCTCCCCGACTCCATGTCCCGGCCACTCACCTGGCGGGCACTCTTTGCAGCACCTGTTGCCACTAGGGTAGGTGTCCCCAGTACAGTGGGGCTGGGCCGCAGCACCCAGCACGAGCCCGAGGAGCAGGAGGGCTGAGCCCGGCGCCCTGGGCGGCTGGGTCCCCACGCACATTCTCAGCTCCTCTCAGCTCCGAGGCTCTGGGAGTCTGGGGTTTTTCCTTGCAGGATGTGGCTATAAGGGCTGCGGGGGAGGGGTGGGGAGGGCAGGAGGAGGGGACCAGGAGGGGACTAGGAGGGCCCCAGGAAGCGCTGGAAGGCAGCTAGTCTGGGAAGCCCACTCCCAGCCTTCTCTTCTGGCCCTGGGCCCAGGGGCCCCGACCCCACGACAATGCCCCAGGCCTCAGCTCAGCCAAGCCGGCAGCTGTGGTATGTAGACCCAGGGCCCGAGGGGGGACCCGCAGCTCCCCCAGCCCTACTAGGGCCAGGCCAGTTCTCCAGCCCAGCTGGTCTGCACCCACCACAAGACGCTCCCATTCCTGTCTCACGGAGCCCCTTCAGCCAAGCATCTTGGCTGCCCCCCTGCCAGGCCTGGCCTAGCCAAGCTGCCAGGAACAGAATGGTCTTGGGATGCCTTCACCTGGCTCACTGCTTCTAGACTCCCACTCTCTCTGCAGGGCCGAACCCTCAGGAGAAATGGGGGGGCCGCACTGATGCCAATCCTTACCCTCCGCTCTGCCAAAGGGTGCCCAGAGTCCGTGGGTAAGCCAGGGCAGCACACGGGGTCAGGCATCCACTATGGGGGAGGGGAGGTGGTATTGGGGGCTCTGGAGCATGGTCACTGGCCCAAGTGTACAAAAGTAGCCCAGACCAATGCCAGCAGTTCTGGTGGATCAGGCACCTCCTGACCAGTGCCCACAGTGAGCGCCAGCCTGGGCATGTGTGTGCAGGCGTGTGCAGGTGTGAGAAAGCAGCTGCATGTCCCTGAGCACAGCAGGAGGCGCCAGGGGCTGAATTCATGTTAGTGCCACAGCCCGCACGTGGAAGCCCAACCCTCGTGCAGCTTTGCTGGAAGAAGGGGCCTCTTAGGGGGCAATGATGGTGGGGTGGGGTCACAGGTGGGCCTGATCCCGTGTGGCTTGTGTCCACGTAAGAGGAGGTCAGGGCACAGACATGCACAGAGGCCGACCACATGAGGACCCAGAGAAAACAGCTGTCTACACGGCAACACCGGCCATGCCCACACCTAGGTCTCCGATGTCCAGCCTCCAGGACTGGAAGAGGATAAGCCGCCCACGCAGACCCAACATATGCTGCTGGTCAAGCACTGACAGGTGTCCTGGGTGTGATGTGTGCCTGGGAGCGTGTGTCAGCCACATGTGTGGCACGCATGTGTGGTGCTAGCCCCACGTGCCCGGACGTGTGTGTGCTGTCCTCGTGAAGCCCTGGGCTTGTGTCTAGAAGGGGTGGCCCATGAGGACAGACCCTCGCTCTGCCCCCTGGCTGGATGAGCGCAGCCTCTGCCAACACTCTGGAGGCTGTGCCAGGCTCTCCCTGACCCCACAGCCACCCGGGTTCGGGGGGGACAGGAAAGACAAGCCCCGGGGGCCCTCGGGACAGTGGGACGGCCGGTTTGCCGGCACTGTGGGGAGAGGGGAGGCGAGCACAGGCACGCATGCACACACGTGCACGCGCTTCCTCCCACACAGCTCTCATCCTGCTGCCCCAAGGCAGAGGCTGTTCTGTGTCTTCGGTGCCTTTAAAATCTGAACCAAGAGACAGGATTCTCTGCTTAACGGTTAACCTGAAGCTTCAGGCGGGGAGCCTCCCGCAGGGGCTGGAAATCCCCCTCCTCCTGGTGGTGACGGGCACAGGTAAGAAGTGGGGCTCCCTCCCCACCTGCAGGAAATTCCACCAGTCGGCTCTGCCCGCAGGCCTCTGCCCCAGCCTCCAGAGAGGGAGGGTCCCCAGGGGAGGGATAGAGCCCCCAGGCAGTCTGCTATACACGCGTGTGCGTGCAAGTATTGTACCCCTCTCCCACTGAAGGTGAGAAAAATATTTTTAAGACAAACTATAGCTTCTGAGATGGCAGTAACTCAGGGCCTGGCAGCACCCTACTCCTTACAGGACCACACCGCCCTCTGCCCGAGGCCCTAACACCTGCCACACACGGGGTCCACACGTGGCAGCCCATGGACCTGGCTGATTGACATCTCTGTCCCAGCTAAGTTACACCTGCTGGCAGCTGCCCGCCCACACGCTCAGCCCCAGCCACCGCCATGGCCCCGCATTCTGTCTCAGTTCTGAAAACATTCTTTCCTCTTGTTTGTCTGGAAACCAGCTCTGTTGCCGCGCCCTGCTCCTCTGGGGCAGCCCCTCCCCACAATGCTCGGAAGCAGGTCACGTGGGCAGCTCAGACTGGCCCTGATGCCCACTCGGCCAGAGCCCCCACCCCAGCCGAGGCCCACATACACCATCTGGCCAGGTGAGCCATCCACTGAGGCCCTGTGGGCTTAGGCCTCCAACGGTGCCTGGCAGGGGCCAGCTAGGAGGCAGCGAGCTTGGTGAGTGACCCTCCCTCAGTCATCTGACCCCCAGTGTGTCCTCTCCTCCACCCCACACGCCAGCCACGCACCAGGCATTGCAGACCCTGGGAAGGAGCCAGTAGAGGACCTGTCACCTCATCTCCCCCACTGCAGGCTCCCAGCTCCCCAGCCTCACCACAGCCCCCCGGGCTACTCCTCCCCGTCTCTGGCAGGGAGCCCCAGGCCAGGATTCCTGTGCTTTCAAAACTCTGTGAGTGCCCCTAGTTCTCTACCCCCATCCCTGGGAGCGCTCATCCTCAGAGACCCCTCCGTCCTAAAGTCCCATTTCCTCCTGGTCCCTCCCAGGTAGCCTCACCCAGGCCTGGACTCTGGCTCCTGACTTTAAATTGGCAGCTGAGGCGCTAGGAAGCCTCGGGTTCTAACCAAACCGCCCACCGCAAAGCTTCAAGGGGAAGCTGCCTGGCCACAAACATCCCAAGTAATTGTCTACGTGGTTTTGTTTCCCATCAAAAAAATGAAGCTGAGAGAAAAAGGCAACTATATTTTGAAGTAAATTAATGTGATTCCTGTCACCAATATTCATGCTCCTCAGAGACTGAAGGCCATGGGCCGGCGGCTCTCACAGCCCCACCCAGCACCCCGCCCCACCCCGGCCACTGGCTGCCGGTTTCCAGCAAAGCTTCACCTTTCAGTTTTCGAGGGAACGGCAGGAACTTTGTCGTTTCCCACGGTGGGGGAGCCTGCCGCCCTGATGTGGTCAGTGCCTCCGGCAGCGGGGCTCTGAGTTCTCAGAAGTGAGATGCAGCGATTACACTGGAATCAGGGTGCGGGCAGCCCGCGGGGTGCTGCGGGGGCAGGAAGGGGGCGGGGGGCGCGGTGGTGGCTCAGAACTCCTCGTGCACGCTGCGGGCATAGTCCACCAGCTTGCTGCCTGTGAAGAACTCACTGTACTTGAGCACCTCCTCGGGCTCCAGGTAGTGATTCTGGTTCTCATCAGCGATAGCGATCATCTGCTTGGCCTCATTGAGGGCGCTGAATTCGTTCATGGGGTCCATGTAGTCCTGCAAGGGCAGCGGCTCAGCCCCGACGCACCCCAAACCCCTCCGGGCCAGGGGCATCTCTTCATGTTCAGGCCACACCCAGCCAAGTCCCCCCTGAGGACACCCTGCACTCATGGGGCACCTGCGCCTTGGCTACAGTAGGCAGAGCCTGGTCTGTAATACCCATTGGCTGGTAGGACGGAAGCTACAGAGCAAGGAGGTGGGCCTGTTCTGGAAGGCGGGCACCAGGTTGGAAGTGGCTCAGGGCCAGGTAGCCTCCACCTGTGTGGGAACCTCCCTGCCCATATCAGGGTGTCCAGCCACAGAAAGGCAGGGGAAAGGGAAGCCCCGGAGCAGGGCACATGCACAACAACCGCCAGGACAGGAGTGCTGATGGGCAGGAGTTCCCAAACCAGACATCCTGCCAGCTATGAGCAGGGGTGAGGGGATTCTGGAATAAAATGCAATGACTCATCCAGCCACGGGAGGAAACAAGCCCATGCAGCACCTACACACGACACCAGCAAAGACACTGATGGGCAGGCAGTGGGTCCAGCCTGTGCACAGCCCTCCTGCTCCAGAGTCTGGCCAGACTCCCCATGGGGGACAGCACACCCGGGCCCAAGAAGGGAAGCCCATGACATCGGCTGCACAGCCCAGCTCAGAGGCTCCAGTTCCCCTGACCAGTGCCCAGCCACAGCCAGACCAACTCTGCCTCCCAGCACAGGATGGCCCTGCACACACCTCCAGCTCCGCCATGGTCACAATCCCATCGTGGTTGGCGTCAATCAGCTCCTCGAACTCTCTCTTCCTATCCCGCACCCAGCTGTCGTCAACATCTTGGCCCTGCTGGTTCTCCACGGTGCCCACGGGCAGAGAGATGAACTCAGACAGCGAGAGCTTCTTGTCACCATCCTGGTCTGTGGGACAGGAGGGCAGATGTCAGACTCCAGTGGGCACAGGACACCAAGGCCACTCGGGAGAAACTCAACGAATGGGGCTTTGCCACCAGGTTTTCAGTCTGTGTGGTCTCCCGCGTGACCGAGAACAGCGAGCACACAGTCCCCCAGGCCACCCAGTCTAGGACCGGCCCAGGCTGACCTCCACGGCCAGGCCTCACCCAGGTCCCGGATGATCTCCTTGACCATGAACTGCAGCATGCCGCGGCTGTGCTCAGGGTGCAGGAACGACAGGAACTCGCTCTCCGTCAGCAGCAGGTCCGGGGGCGGATTGTCCGCCTGATACCAGCGGTCTTTGAGGTTCTCCAGGACTTCCTGTGCTGAGAGAGGTGTGTCCGTGAGGACCCAGGCACACAGGACCACTGCGGACATCTGGAAAGTTCTGAGATACACAGCCCAAGAGAAGGGGGCAGCTCAGGACACAGAGGTGCTAGGACAAGGACTTGGCCCTCAGAAAGGAACTCAGCCCCCAGAGAACAGATGCCCAGGCCTCCAAGACGCAGACGCAAACTCTCAACTGAACAGGCCCCCCAACCCGGACATAGACCCCTTCAGACACAGACCCCCCCCACCCCAACGCAGCCCCACCCCTACTCGCTCCTGGGCAATAGAAAAACTGCAGTGGGCCGCCAGCTCTGCAGGAACAAAGGCACAGCTTGATTCCCTTCCGTTTCCTCCTGTTCACTGGGCAGTGCTCTGAAGGAAAACCCAGTCTCCAGAGATGAGTCATGTGTCCCACAAGCGAACTCACTCCCCCTGCCATGAGAAGGCCCAATGCAGGGAGCGGGGACCTTGGGGGCCAGTGGTTGGCAATGATCTGCGTGTCCAGCGGGGGAGGGGGAAAAGCAAGCACAGCACACCCAAAGCCTGCAAACGAGACCTGATTTGGAAAGAAGGTCTTTGCCGACATAATTGGTGAAGGTCTTAAGGTGAGACCACTGGGATTCAGGTGGGCCCTCAGCTCAGGTGTCCTCGTGCAGGAGGAGACAGAGACTGGAGAGCAGTGGCCAGGAGCAGGGACCTGGCAGCACCGGCTGGAGGCCTGGAAGGAGCCCGTCTGGGTGCACTGGGACAGCAGCCTTGGGGACCCACAGGGGCTCACCACTCAGCCCTCCCCCGACGCACTCTAGGGCCTCCGGGCACCCCGACTCTGCTCTTCACTTCTGATCCCCAGATCTGCACACCCCCGCCTAGACACACGAGCACAGGGGAGTCAGCTGAGGGCTGTGCAGACAGAGACTCCACAACTTCTAGATCCAGGAAGGACACATCCCGACCCACACACACCTCAGGAAAGGGTGCTGAGGACAACCAGGCAGAGATGACTGGCAGCTGCCTGAGAAGCCAGCGCCAAATCTCCAATGCTAGCAGGAGGACCAGGCCCCCAGTCACCTCTAAAGGACACCTTTCAGGGGACTGTCTGAACCACAGGAAAACAATGGAAACACAAAATGGAGACATATAAAAATAGGAAAAAATAAGGTTTAAAAAAAACAGCAGAGCCAAAAATCCTGGGTGGCATCACCTGCACAGGAAGCGGGCATCTATTCCGCCCAGGAACAGGCTGAAACGCTCTCAACTTGTACTCTGTTAAGTTAAACGGGTGTCATCCGTATGAGCAGGAAAAAGTAAAGCTATAAGATACAAACCCCTGCCCACAACAAGCAGCCCTCATGGGCACACCCGCAAAGCCGGGCACCCCCTTCACACCTGTCAGGCAGCCATATGGGGTCATATGACTGCTGAAAAAAGAAAAGCGAGGTCTCTAAACCCCACATCAGCAGACGGAAAGATGAAAGGGAAAAAAAAGAAATAGAAACAGTAATGAGCTTATCTCATGTATTACAAAGACAGACTGGCTCACAAAATAAAGCTAAACTTCATCTAGCCCATGAAAAAATAAAATGCTTTGGAGAGACCAAGCCTCAAGGGCAGTTCACAGGTGAGTTCTCCAAAAGATGTGAGGAGGAAGCCACAGCAATCTCCACAACCTCTTCCAAGAGAGAGCAGAGGGAACACTGCTTGACTCACTCTATGAGGTCCTAACAACAAACGTAGAAAGCACACAACAAGAAAAGAAATCTACAGACCAGATTTCACATGAATACAAACGCAAAACACTCAACAAAATATTAGCAGATCAAACCCAACAATGCACACAAAGATTACAATCCAAGTCAGATTTATTCCAGGTAGGCAAGGTTGGTTCAACATCTGAAACTCAATTGATATTCACATCAACAGGCTAATGAAGAAAAATCACATGATCCTATCAATGCTGCTGCTGCTGCTGCTAAGCCGCTTCAGTCATGTCTGACTCTGTGCGACCCCATAGATGGCAGCCCACCAGGCTCCCCCGTCCCTGGGATTCTCCAGGCAAGAACACTGGAGTGGGTTGCCATTTCCTTCTCCAATGCATGAAAGTGAAAAGTGAAAGTGAAGTCGCTCAGTCGTATCCGACTCCTAGCAACCCCATGGACTGCAGCCCACCAGGCTCCTCTGCCCATGGGATTTTCCAGGCAAGAGTACTGGAGTGGGGTGCCACTGCCTTCTCCAATCCTATCAATAGATGCCAGCAAATTTGGAAAACTCAGCAGTGCCCACAGGACTAGAAAAGGTCAATCCCAACAAAGGGCAATGCCAAAGAATGTTCAAACTACCGCACAATTACACTCATTTCACACGCTAGCAAGGTAATGCTCACAATCCTTCAGGCTAGGCTTCAACAGTATGTGAACCAAGAACTTCCAGGTGTACAAGCTAAATTTTAAAAAGGCAGAAGAACCAGAAATCAAATTGCCAACAGCCACTGGATCATAGAAAAAGCAAAAGAATTCCAGAGAAATATCTACTTCTGCTTCATTGACTACACCAAAGCCTTTGACTATGTGGATCACAATAGACTGGAAAATTCTTATAAAGATGGGAATACCAGACCACCTTACCTGACTGCTGAGAAACCTGTACACATATCAAGAAGCAACAGTTAGAACCAGACATGGACCAACAGACTGGTTCAAAATTGGGAAAGGAGTATGTCAAGGCTGTATATTGTCACCCTGCTTATTTAACTTCTATGCAAGATACATCATGAGAAATGCCAGGCTGGATGAATCACAAGCTGGAATCAAGATTGCCAAAAGAAATATCAACAACCTCCGATATGCAGATGATACCACTCTAAGGGCAGAAAGTAAAAAGGAACTGAAGAGCCCCTTGATGAGAGTGAAAGAGGAGAGTGAAAAAGATGGCTTAAAACTCAACATTCAAAAAACTAAGATCCTGGCATCCAGTCCCATCACTTCATGGCAAATAGCTGGGGAAACAGTGGAAACAGTGGCAGATTTTGTTTTTCCTGGACTCCAAAATCACTGTGGACAGTGACTGTAGCCACAAAATTAAAAGACACTTGCTCCTTGGAAGAAAAACTATGACAAACCTAGACAGCATATTAAAAAGCAGAAACATTACTTTCCCAACAAAGGTCCATGTAGTCAAAGCTATGGTTTTTCCAATAGTTGTGTATGGATGTGAGAGTTGGACCAAAAAGAAGGCTGAGCGCCGAAGAATTGATGCTTTTGAATTATGGTGTTGGAGAAGACTCTTGAGAGTCCCTTGGACAGCAAGCAGATCAAACCAGTCAATCCTAAAGGAAATCAACCCTGAAAATTCATTGGAAGGACTGATGCCAAAGCACCAATACTTTGGCCACTTGATGCAAAGAGCTGACACATTGGGAAAGACTCTGATGCTGGGAAAAACTGAGGGCAAGAGAAGGAGGGTGACAGAGGATGAGTTGGTTGGACGGCATCATGGACTCTATGGACATGAGTTTAAGTACGCTCCAGGAGACAGTGAAGCACAGGGAAGCCTGGTGTGCACCAATATATGGGTCGCAAAGAGTCAGACACGACTTAGCAACTGAACAACAATGACAATGCAAAAAGCATATGACAAAATCCATTCATGAACACTCTCAGTAGACTAGGAACAGAGGGGACTCATCACCTTCATAAAGAACATCCACAAAAACTCTACAGCTAAGATCATACTAATAATTAATGGTGAGAAACTCAAAGCTTTCCCACTAACATCAGATTTAAGGCAAGGATGGTCCTTCTCACCACTGCTTTTCAACACTGAACTGGAAGTCCTGATGCATTAGGACAAGAAAAGGAATAAAAGGGACAATGAATGGCAAAGAGGAAATACACTACCTTTGTGCAACAATGTCACATCTGCCTATGAAGAAAACCTCAAAAAATAGACAAGAAACTCCTGGAACCACTGAGCAAGTACAGCAAGGCTGCAGGATGGAAGGCAGACAGAGAAGCCAGTCACTTTCCTACACATCAGCAAGAACAAGTGGAACTGGGAATTAGAAACTAAAGAGGAACTTCCCTGGTCCAGTGGCTACAACTCTGTGCTCCCAATGCAGGGGGCCTGGGATTGATCTCTGGAGGGGGAACCAGATCCCAGATGCTACAACAAAAGATCTTGCAAGTCACAGCAAAGATCAAAGATCCCCATGTGCTGCAACCAAGACCCGGCACAGCCAAGTAAGTATTTTAAAATAATAACAATAAACCTTAAAAAAAAAAAAAAAAGAGCAAGTGCAAACAGAAAGAAGGCATGGATCACACACTCAGTGGCAAAGAAGGGAGTCCAGTCCTAGAAACACCAACCCTGACGAAGAACAGTGGTGCCCACAGTGCGAATACAAATACAGAACACAGCAACAGTGGCCCTCATGAAGCAGAGGCCGGCAGGGCCACAGACACCTGCAGGAGGCCATGATACACTCAACCCCGATGGCCAGGTGGGTACAAGACAAACAGGGAACATCTCAGCAACACGCCAGAGAAAGTCCATCAAGAGAAGACAACACACTGGATGACAACGGCGGGGATGACGTGCCGAGGAAAGACCGAATAGGAGACCACAGGTGGCGCGCCACGCTCTGATAATGCCCATCGAGCTGAACCCGACACCTGGCTGCGAACAAACCCCCAGGGAGGGATGGGAGGGCAGCGCTGAACACAGCAACCGCTAAACGTCCTAAGAATGCTTCAGTGCTGCTTCAGAACTCAGCTAACAGGCATCAAATTGTGTTATCAGTGAGACAGGTTTTTAGAGGAACTTCTCTGAAAAGCTAAGGGGAGAGTTACATCTGTCGCCACACTCAGTACCACAGTCGCCAGGCACCATGGGCAAGCACCCCCACAACCTCACCGACTCTCGGGGTCAGACCTCGTCCAGGGTTGAGGACTAGTCCTGGCCAAGACCTGCTTCCCAGTGCTCTGGTACCTCTGCCACCTCCTCCCCAGAGCTCAAGCCACTAGAGGCTGCCGTCTGTCCCTGCGCCTCCCCTGCACCATGCCTGAGGGTCCTGGAGGCTCTGCCTAAAGGCCCTGCAGGAACACGGGCTGTGGCCACGTCTCACCCACGCCCCACCCGGCACCTGCACTGTCTCGGCGCTACGCCAGCTGTGGGAGCCGAGCACTCACTCTCCTCATCGATGTTCAGGTCCCACTTATTCTTTATCTTTTCAGCAACTTCTCTTTCATTGTGGCCTTTGGTCACCAAAAACTTCACCTTGTACTCATCCCAAGATACGTGGCCTGAAAGAGCAGACCAACCTGTTAGGAGCTTTAACAAGGAACCTTTTTTAAAAAGAGAATTTTAGTTATTTTAAGCCATTGGTCAAAAATCCTTGTGTCACGGGCAGCTATAGAGGCAGAAGCAGCAAAGCACCAGCTTCAAGTTTCATCCCTGAGCCCAGCTGTGGGATCCTCATCTGCACAGCCAGTGGCCACCCCCCACCTCATCCTGGAGCCCCACCCCTGCCCATGAGCTGTCCTCTGCCAGCAGCCTCAGGCCCCTCAGGGTCAGGCCATGGGCTGCCCATACCGTCACCATCGGGGTCCACAGCTCGGAAGTGCGCCCTGCTCTCAGCAACAGCCTCCTGGAAGTGCTCAGCCGTCTTCTGCATGATCCACTTCTGCATCTCCTTGGCACTGATCCTCCTGTCGGTGTTCAAATCCACCCTGCAGGCCCACAGGCTGTGTCAGACGAGGCCTCCAGGACCCCGAAAGACAGAAGGACGGCCAGAGGGGCTCCACAGATAGAATGAAACCACCACCAACAGTAACACACCCCACCCGACGGGCACACAGGAAAAGCTGAGTAGATTTGGGGGAATTAGGGAGCATGCTGGGCAGTGTGCCTGGCCCTACACCATCAGTCTTGGGACCACCTTGCTACAGGATGGGGAGACTTATCAACCCAGTTCTTCGGACCACACACTTGGGACGCAAGCCCGATGAGCCCCAGTAACAGGACTGGATTTCAGACACCAGAAGAAAGTCAAGTTGACACACAGATACAGCCAGGAAGACAAAGAAACAGCTGTAGATGCAGGTGTGTCAAGAGGTGTGCAGATGTGAGTGTGTACATGGCTAATGCACACCCATGGACGTGGGTCAGAACACACACATGTGTGAGTTGGTGCACACAAATGTACACACAGGTTAGCATGCACAGATATGTTATCAAGTCCATGGAGAGGACTACAAGCAATGACACCCCAGCAGCAATGCCCACACCCATTTAGAGATGGTTCCTCATCTCTAAATCCCACTCTCCAAAGAAATAAACTAGCGCTCCTTGGAGAACTGCGGCAGGAACATTACATGAGGAAGTGAAGCTCTAGTGGCTGGCAGTGTGAGGAAGGGAGGAAGTGCTCAAAACAAGGAGCTGGGGGTTGATGACGTCCTGGTGGCCAAGGCTGGAACGGATGAGCAGCCAAGGCTGGAACAGGGAAGTAGCCAGACAAACAGCACGGAGCTGGGTCCCCTCCAGAGTGCAGACACACACCCACAAGTCCGTCCTCCTCATGGAATTCCAGACCACATGGTGGGTCTTCCCTGAGCTTAGCTCCCACCCCCAGCAGGGTAGGCTTCCTCTCCCTGAGTGGCTGCCAAAGAGACCGCAGACTGCAACTCTCCTTGGCAGACACCACCTGAGCCAGGTGACCAGGCATACAGCCCCCAAGATGTCGTTCAAACGTCAGGTGCCCTGATGTGATGTGACAAGAGAGCCACCTCATTTCTGGGATCTTCTTTCCAAAAACCCACAACCCCTGTCCAACCAGGAGAAAACACAGCAGACAAACCCCAAATCAGGGACATGCAACAAACACTTGAGGAGTCCTCCTCATAGCTGTCAAGGCCACGAAAAGGTAGGATCCTGGATGGGATCCAGGGCAGAAGGAGGACCCTGGAGCAGCATGCGACCTGAAGCCTGGAGTATCGGGAACAGTAACGGAGTGCTATTGTGTTTTAGTTTCCACAAATGTGCCTCAGTTTGCAACTTTTCTGTAAATCTAAAACTGCTCCCAAAATAAAAACCTTGCTTAAGAAGTGCTGTGGCAACATTACTTCTGCTTGCTCAAAACTAGGTCCTGAGACTTCTTGTTTGCTCTGGTCTGGGCGGGGACAGGCGAGGAGACAGCAGTTGACATGTGCCAAAAACACGGGGCCCCACATGGGAGACATGGGTGTGTGGGGAGTCTGAGCAAGAAGGTAAATGCAGGCTAGACACCCCCCGCCCCACAACAACCCCGCCAGACACAGGATGTATAACAAAAATGTACAGTGTGGACGGACGGGGCTAGAGCACATCTGGTCAGCCCCAGGACACCCAGTCCCTTAGAGGCCAGTTTCTGCATTTCCCCACAACCTGGGGGGTTCCCCATGACCTGAACCCCACTCCCACCCCTGGGTGGGCACAGTGCACAGCTCAGGGCTGCACATCCATGGTTCAAATGCTGCCAACTTCCCAAGAGCACGTGTTAGGGCTGTACCTCCACAACACAGCACCAAGTGGGGACTTGGTGCAAAACTAGGGGGGGGCCAACAGAGGGGCTGAGGCCAGCCACTCCCATGCTCCCCGCAGCTCCCGCTGACACCTACTTGGAGAAGATGACCATCAGCTTCCTCCGGCTCTTTCGAGGCTCTGCGTCCTCCTCAAAGTCATCCATGTCCTTGCCCAGGAAGACCTCCTGGTGGAAATCTTTGTTGAGGTGCCCATCCATCTCCAGCTTCACCCCATTCAGGTGGTCCGGGGGCAGGATCTCATTTTCCTCCCTATTGCCTGCTCTCTCTCGAGCAGACGAGTGGTTGGCAGGCCGGGCGGACGCATTCATCAGAAGGACAACACCCAGGAGCCAGAGGCAGCAAGGAGCCAGGCCACAGAGGGGAGCTTGCCTGGAGGCCATGGCCGCCGGGGTCTGTGCTGCGGGACAGGCTGCAAGCGTGGCCAGGAGCTGCGGAGAGAGAGGGGGTAGGTAAGGAAGCGGGGAGGTGGTGACCACAGCCACCCACCACCTCAGGCACTGCAGGAGGCTCTGCGGCTCGTCCAGCACAGCTGCCCGCGGAGAAGAGCCTGAGGCGGCCGGGCCCCGACTAGCCCTTCAAGGTTTACAGGAGGATCCAGAGCCCGTACCAGCAAATGCTTGGCTAAAGAGGTGCTTACTTGGTAACACGAAATACAAGTCCTCAGTTTCCAGGGCCCGTGCTGGACGTCCTGTTTTCCCTTTTCTTCAGTTCCTACTCCCTTCTCGAGGTACACCCTGCATCACTAGCCCTGTCCCCCCTCAGGCCCACAGCCCAGTGCCTAGCACAGTCAGTCTCAACTTGCTGGCAAAGAAGCTGACCCCAGAGTCACAACTCACACTCCAGATGCCAGCTCAGCACTCAAGCCCCGGGACCAGAACTAAGGCACCAGAGCTCCTCAGCCTCAGGCTCCTGCCCCAAGGCTCTGTGACACCTGGGGCCAGCAGAATCCAAACCACCAGGCAGGGAGCCACCCCTCCCACTCGCCATCTCCGTGTACACACACGTTCATATACACATGCGCACACATATACATACATACCTACACACATACACCCACATGTGCTCACACGCACACATAATACACACACGTCCTTGCTCCAGGGTCCCTCCCACCGCAGGACTCCGTGCCCCTCGACGTGTTCCTCTTGGAGCCTGTCCACCAGGCAAACACCTTCTGGCCCTTCCAGGTGCCTCAGAGGCCCCCTCCAGCAGCCTTGCAAGGGAGCAGCAGAGGGAAGCTCCCCAAGCCAGAGTGCCGCTGGCAGCCAAGTTGAGGCACAAAGGGTTCCTGAACCACAGTGCCCATCACCAGATCAAGGAGACCCCTGTGCTGGCCTCAGCATGACGGAGGCCAGGGCCACGGGCTCTCCCTGGCCGGCAGACACTTGTTTCTCTGATGCCTCTTTTCTGTCCTATGTGCTCCTGGCTAACAGCTCCCCTGGCAGGGGGACACCTCTGCACGTCACCCTGACGAGGGCAGAATAAAGAGACAAAGCAGGTAATTAAATAGTTAATCCCACTAAGGTATCATAAGTAAACGAAAAAGTATGGGAGACCCCTGTAAGTTAATGATTACTCAAGAGAACAGGTCTGCCTAACCACAAAACCAAGCAGTCTTGCTCAGCAACAAAACCGTGCAACAGAAGCACAAGACAAGCCCCAAAGCAATAAAACAATGGTGGAATAAGACCCACATCCTGCCTGGCAAGGTCAAGAAGTTAATGATTCCTAGGACAAGCTCCTCTGTGCTCACTATAAACAAAAATATAAGAGAAAGGTCACATTATACTGAAACTTGAGATGATTTACCATACTTAAGTTACCCCCTTTTTACTCAGTCCCACTGCACCAGGACAGCTCCAGTTTGACCATGCAGGTTCAGGGCAGCGTGACCACAGGGGACAGGGCAGCTTAACCACGCAGGGATAGGACAGTTTGACCAGCTAGGAACAAGAAGGTCCCTGCCCAACATGGAGGAGGAGCTGATGATGAAGGAGTGGCGTCTACTCAAGAATGAGGAAAAAGATGGTCTTCTCTCCCTCCCCACTGTCCTTTGGCTATAAAAATGTAGTAGCTTAATTCTCGGGGCAGAGTCCCCTTGCCTACCTGCTTGTATCTCTCATAAACGTCTTACACTATAAACTCTTTCCTCACCTGTCACCCTGGGGATCACTGAATTCTTTCTGCCCCAGAAAGAACCTCCACTTACTAAAGACGTGTCTGTTGGTTTCATGTTCTCTGGGCCCAGGTGCTACCTGGACCCCTGGACAAGATCCTGCTCTCCTGGCTCAGCTGGCTCATTCCTTGGAGGGGAAACTGTCTCACGGACGGGCAGTCTTACGTCCCTCTTTCCATGTTTGAGAGGACCTGAACCCTCCTCACCAGAACCCACCAGCTGTGCACTCTGTGCTGCCACTGTGCCCTCAACCGTGTCTTCTGGAATTGCAGTTTGTCCCCCTCTGAGAGCACTGTCCACGCAGCAGGCCTTTCCACTCCTCCACCATCTGTACGTTTCCGGAATTCCTGAGCAAACCAAGACAACTTCCTGCTGACCTAAACACCGCCCTCGTGACTCAGGGCCATAAACACACAGGTGTCCTGTCCAAACAGACTGGACTTCACTTCTGGAAAGAACGTCAATCCCAGACTCTGCTTTATCTTGATGGTCGTACACGGGGTGTTATTTACTTGATATTTTGCATTTACAAAGCGTAAATGACCAGGTAGGTATCAGGAGATTCCGTAGACGTCCTCCTCTTGGTTCACAACACCTTGTTTTGCACCTTGTTGAGCACAGGAGTCAGTCGCTCACTTCTCTCCCGCCCCAGGTGAAGGGATTTCAGAGCAGGGGCTGCCCTACAGACTGGGGGACCCACCCTGGGCTCCTGAACACCCCTGGGGCCCACTCTGTTTAACAGCTAAGACCATTGTCGTTAAAACGCAAACGATTTTTTTTAATAGATCCGTCCCAGGCTTCAGGAGTCGCACACGGTGTTGGCAACGACTGGCCCAGGCCGAGCCGGGTGTCCCAGGCTTCAGGCGGATAGGATGCTCCCTACCCCCAGCACGGCGGGGCCGCGACCCCTGACCCCGCTCCACCGACCCCCGACCCAGGCATCCGAGGGGCCCGGTCGGCGGTAGCTACGGGCCGTTCGAGGCCCAGTCGGCCTGCGCGTCCCCTTCCCGCCGCCCCGGGGCCGGGCGGGGGCTGTCATGCCCTGCGGCCCTCACTCACCGGCCTCCCTCCCCTCACCCAGGATCCGCGAGCGCGGCCTGAGCGCCCGCTACGCCTCCAACGGGCCTCCGCTTAGGCCGCAGCCATCTTTCTTCCGGGAAGAGGCGGGTCGGGTGGGGGGCGGTGCGAGCGGCGCGACCTCCCCACGCCGACGCCCGCGCAGCCATCTTTTCCCTGGGCGGAAGCGGCCTCACAGCTTTCCGGGGCGGCCAATGAAAACAGCGCGGGGATCCACGTAGCCCGGCGGCGCGGCGCGGCCCCACGCGCGGCCTCGGTCCGCGACGCTCCCCGAGCAATGAAGCTGCTGCGGCGCGCGTGGCGGCACCGGACGGCGCTGGGCCTGGGCGGCCTGGCAATGGGCGGTGTCGCGCTGCTCTACCTGGCGCGCTGCGCCGCGCCTCCCGACTCCGCGCTCTCCGGCCCCGCCGCACCGGCGCCCGTCGGCCCGGCGCGCGCCGCCGCCTTCCTGGCCGTACTGGTGGCCAGCGCGCCGCGGGCGGCCGAGCGGCGCAGCGTGGTCCGCAGCACGTGGCTGGCAGCGCGGCGCGGCGGCCCCGGGGACGTGTGGGCGCGCTTCGCCGTGGGCACCAGCGGGCTGGGCGACGAGGAACGGCGTGCCCTGGAGCGGGAGCAGGCTCAGCACGGCGACCTACTGCTGCTGCCTGGGCTGCGTGATGCGTACGAGAACCTCACGGCCAAGGTGCTGGCCATGCTGGCCTGGCTAGACGAGCACGTGGCCTTCGAGTTCGTGCTCAAGGCGGACGATGACTCGTTCGCGCGCCTGGACGCGGTACTGGCCGAACTGCGCGCTCGCGACCCTGCCCGCCGCCGCCGCCTCTACTGGGGCTTCTTCTCGGGCCGTGGCCGTGTCCGGCCCGGGGGCCGCTGGCGTGAGGCCGCCTGGCAGCTGTGCGACTACTACCTACCCTACGCGCTTGGCGGCGGCTACGTTCTGTCTGCCGACCTGGTGCGCTACCTGCGCCTCAGCCGCGAGTACCTGCGTGCCTGGCACAGCGAAGACGTGTCGTTGGGCGCCTGGCTGGCGCCAGTGGACGTGCAGCGAGAGCACGACCCGCGCTTTGACACCGAGTACAAGTCCCGTGGCTGCAACAACCAGTACCTGGTGACGCACAAGCAGAGCCTGGAGGACATGCTGGAGAAACACCGGACGCTGACGCACGAGGGCCGCCTGTGCAAGCGCGAGGTGCAGCTGCGCCTGTCCTACGTCTATGACTGGTCGGCACCGCCCTCACAGTGCTGTCAGAGGAAAGAGGGCATCCCCTGACGGCCGAGTCGGCCCGCGCACCCACAGGATGCCAGGGTCTCAACCGCGCTAGGCGGTGTTGCAAGGCCTTCCGTCGGCCTTCCACTGGCAAAGCTGGCAGCTTCTGCATGGTCCTTAGCATGAGGCTGGCCCTCGAGAGGACCCGGTTTACCTGGTGACAACGGGGTTCCGAGCAGGTGCCTCGCCGCGGTGGATGACTCCTAAGCCCAGGAACCAGTCCATGCCCACCCGAGAGCATCTTGTTCTAGGTCTGGAACCAGCATCGTGTCCAAGCAGAAATGTCCTGTTTCTCGATTCAAGTATTTGATCAGACGAGGGCATCCTCAGCAGGCAGCCCCAAGGGGCCTATTCACTTACCTTCCTCTCCCAGGCTGGGGCCAAGGAGCCAGAGGGTGGACCTGGCAGAACTCGCAGGACCTGACTCCGAAGAAAAATTCCCAAACCCGTTGGGGCAGTGGACAGTGTTATGTCCTGAAGCCACTGTACTGACCGTCCACCTGCACCAAGGGCCAAGACCGCATAAACTGGGCCCTGGCACTTGGAGACCCAAGGTGTGATGCAACCCAACAGTTTTTACCGAAGTTACTTCACCTTGTGCAGTTAGGTCATCGCTTGCATCTCCTGCTGGTATCGTCTGTCACGTATCATCTAGTATTTAAGTCAGTTGCGTGTGAATCAGCTTGCATGGTATTTTGGTCTGTGTCTGGAGTGAATTCGTGGTACGTGTAATGCAGAGCTTGCCTGTGATTTATTTATAAATTTTGTAACTTTTGAATAGTTTTAAGTTGGGAGTGTATGGGTGTCTGTATGTTTTAAGTTATTTAAGAGAAGACTTTTCTATCAGAACTTGGAATTTATGGATTAATCTATTTTTCCAGCTTGAGTTGTAGACCCATTGCTGCTCGAGTGTTGAAACATGGAAGAATTCGAAGTATCTATCTCTCTTCCGTTTTCATGGAAGGCGACCCTACTGCCTCTCTCTAAAAACACTTCTCTTTCAGTCTTCCTCATGACTGCACAGGGCAGGTGTTTCTGGAAGTACTGACAAGGTTTTCCAAAGTCAGTCTTGACACAGCCCTGCTGGGGTACATCCCCTTGGGGGCAGCAGGTGTTCACAGCACCTTTGCACATACCCGAAGGTGGTTTTGCAGTTGCTCAGTTGTATCTGACTTTGCGACCCCGTGGACTGCTGCACGCCAGGCTTCCATGTCCATCACCAACTCCCAAAGCTTGCTCAAACCCATGTCCATCATCAAGTCGGTGATGCCATCCAACCATCTCATCCTCTGTCATCCCCTTCTCCCGCCTTCAATCTTTCCCAGCATCAGGGTCTTTTCCAATGAGTCAGCACTGTTCCTCCTTAAATATGGAGAGAGCTCTATAGTCATGGCCAAAGTCAAATAAAGTGGCGATGGAGGCCCCTCCCCCGCTGGCTGGAATCTGCATTTTCTGTCTGTTAACCAGACCCTGCTGCCCCCTGCCTGCAACTTACTCTGGGGCACTGGGAACTGGACGGAGGGCACACGCCTCTGACCCGCCCCTTGGCTGCGATTCTCAGGCTGTGGATTTTAAGAACGGGTGTCTTGGCCCAGGCAGCTCACACAGTGTGGGTGGCTGTCTCATGGCTCTGAAGGCTGGGATTCTGCAATCGGGTGCCAGCATGGTCAGGTTCTGGTGATGCTTTCTTGCTGCTCTGCCGATGGCCACTTTGCCACCTCACTATGGCGGAGGAGCCAGGATGAGCTCTCTACTGTCACCCTATTGCGGGGCCCTGCCTCACCCTGAGCCAGGGGGTTGGGGCCTGCATCTGGTCTGGGGCACAGTCAGCCTTTAGCAGCAGGTTTGGTTATTCTCGTCTAAAGGTAGAAGAGTATCCAGAACTCAGGGTCTCAGGCCAGAAGGAAGGGTGGTCTGGCGGTTGGTGACCTGAATGCACTTCTCCTGCCTTCACAGGGGCCCCACTCGCCGACCCGGCTCTGGTTACAAGGTGTGGGCTTTCCTCCAGAACTGACCATGTGGCTAGACAAGGATTCAGGAGAGGATCCAGGTTTTGGGGACACCAGGGGGAGCAAGATGAGGCCCTGCCCCCTGCTAGGTGGGCGCTGGGGGATGCTGACCACAGCAGGACGCCGTTCCTACTCACTGTCTCGGATGATGGTCCTGGGATGTCTTGTCTCAACCTCAGCATCATCAGAGGAGTTGGGGGACACACATGTCTGTTTCTCAGGACGGGAGAACTCATGGAAGCCACATGGCCAGCTCAGAGCCGCTGGACTCAGATCCCTGCCCGGCACCAATGTCTAAGTGCATGCATGCTCAGTTGTATCCAACTCTCTGCGACACCATGGACCAGCCCACCAGGCTCCTTTGTCCATTGGATTCTCCAGGCAAGAATACTGGAGTGAGTAGCCATTTCTTCCTCCAGAGGATCTTCCCAACCCAGGGATCAAACATGTGTCTCCCGAATTTCCTGCATTGCAGGCAGTCTTTGCCACTTGAACAAGACTGCTTGGTAAAAAATCTACAACTCCAGGCACCTGTCTTGGAGGCAGGGCACTTGTGAGCTTTAGTGTGTAGTTGAACCCGGTGAAAGTGCCAGTATGTAGCCAGTTGTTGACCTTCAAAAGTACAACTTTTGTATTCATCCTGGAACATTAAATTTCAGAACACAGCGTGGGCTGATGGTGATCCTCCACACTGTGGCTGATGAGATGTCAGCACATTGGAGCTGAAGGCCAGGACCCCTTCCTGGAGCCCATGGACAGGCTACATGTGAACATCACAGAGCCCAGCCTGTCACAGACCTGGAGGAGTCTCCAGGCCTCTGCCTCTCTGCTCCTGTCCGCTGTCTGATCTGCAGATTCTCCCGGCCAGAGGAGCCAAGCCCTCATCCTCTGTAGCCCCTGGCTCTGTCCCCTGCCTGTGGACTGACCACAATGCCCCTCCCAGACAGCCCTCCTGGTCTGCACCTCCCGCCTGCTGAGGCACTTGCCATGATGTCCATGCTGTCTAGGCGTGTGTGCCCTGTGGACCTGGGGCCAGGCCAGGTTCAGAAGGCAGCAGACCTTCAGGGAGTGGGAAGTCAGACCACCGAACTGGTTTCTACAGGGGAATTTAGGATACAGGACACCTCAAGTGGTGCACAGCACACAGAGCCAAAACTCAAAGCCTAATTTAAAAATATACACAATATCATTAATTAATGAAATAGAGAAACATGGGCCCTGAGAGCCTGGAGGAGGCCATGTGCCCCAGGACAGTCCAGGTACAGGGGGTAGTCCTGGGGCACTGAACTGCTGGGTCACCACACAGCTATGACTGGAGGCCCCCATCCACCTCACCCCTCTAGACGCCCCCAAAGCCTGAATTCACCTGATGTGACTGAGCAAGACTAGGGATGTAGTGGGCCAGGGGTTCACCCAGGACACAGCTGCCAGGAGAGACCCTAGGACAGAAAGGGGGTGAGGCTCCCCTCAAGTGAGGCTGGAGGTGTGCCCACCCTCCGCACTGGCCTTCCCAGCTTCCAGGCCCTGCAGTACAGGCCCATGTGCAGCTTGGAGCTGGAGGAGCTGGCCGCCCAGCTGCCCTCTTGTCCCTGTGAGCTTGGCCGGCCCCTGACTCATCCCGGTGTTGCTGGATATACCCAGTAGCCAGTCAGCTCTGGCCTTGGGAACGTCCCTCAGTCTCGTGTGCACATGATGAAAATGGATTCAAAGATCCCTGGTGTTTCAAGAGCTGCAACCCTGGAAGTCTGTGTCCCCTTGCTGGAAGCCTGGGAGGGAGATGTGGGCAGGGGGCAATGCAGCCAACCCCAAGATGCTGACATTGTCGTGTGGGGTGGGGGTCCTCCCCCAACTTCACCACCTCCAACCAGCCACTGAGCTGCGGGGCTGCTGGGGACCTGTCCAGAATGTAGGACCAGCCCAGCCAGCACTTGGAGTAGAAGCCAGCACTGGGACTTCCCTGGTGGTCCAGTGTTTAAGACTGCACTTCCACTGCAGGGGGCACGGGTTCCATCACCAGTAGGGAAACTAAGATGCTGCATGCTGTGCTGTGCACCCAGCAAGTGGAAAAAAAATTTTGTAATAGGAGAAGACAACAGGGCACCTGAGGACCCACGGCCGCTGCCCTGCAGCCTGAGCTGGCACATCATGGGCTGTGCCTGGCCCTGCTGCCTGTCCCTCGGCAACCCCACACTCAGGCCTCTTTCCTGGGCTCCTGGCTGCAGCCTCCTCCGCCTTCCACACCAGGCTCACTCCTGCCCCAAGCCCCCACCAGCCCTGGTTCACTTGAATGTCACTTCCTTATCCTCGGTTGGGGGTGGGGGGTGCTGTCGAGATCACTCACAACTGCTCCCACTGGTCTCAAGCCTTCCCTGGCCATCCTGGGAGTGAGCTGTCCCAGGAAGTGAGCCATCCTGGGAACCAGGAGCTCTTCACCTGCTGCATGCTGGGCCCTACTGTTCAAAAGACACCAGCAGAGAGGCAGAGCTGGTGCTGCTGGGCATGCTGGGTCTTTGGGAGGGGCCTGGGTGGCTACCCTGGCCCCCACAGTGGTCTTCCTAGGATGTGTCCCGCCCCCTCAGACCTTCTCCACCTGTCAGCTTCAGTGTGTGGTGGGCGGCAGGGGGTTGGGGTGGAGGGGACGATCCCACGCTTGGCTGCGCTGCATCCACAGAAGATGGGTTCAAGTCCCAGCTCAAGGACCTGGGAGTGGCCTGAGTGGGAAGTAGGGTCTTTGCAAGTGTAACCAAGGTGAGTACGGCAGGGAACCTACTGCAGAATAACTGTGTCCTCATAGGAAGAGGAAGCAGAGGCTCCGGGAGGAGAAGGCAGAGTCCAGGGAGGCTGCCAGGAGCTCCACCCTCAGTCGCAGAGTCTGCTGAGCCCTGGATTTCATCCGCACACTCCAGGGCAGACACCTGAGACCGCTGAGCTGCTGGCTGGGCCCAATCTCACCACCTCCAAGGGCTCAGCACAGACCCAGCCGTCTGGGGGCAGGCTTCCAACGTCCAGGCTCCAGGGTGGGAGCACGTGGCCTATGGCAACCGCCGGCGTCCCCATGGACTGTGCCTCTTCTGCCTGATCCCACATTCCCTGCATCCCTTGGTCCCCTGCCCACTATCTACAGGTCTCACAGGGGCGGCCAACCCTTGTCTCAGGCCCCCCGCCCCAAGCACACATTCACATCAGGAGACCACCTACTCTTGCCCATCCAGGGCCCAGGGAGCCCACAGCAGCTGCTGCAGACAGGCCTAAAGCACAGCAGGTGCCCAGTCCCCCACGGGGCCTCCAACATCAGAGAACCCAGAGTCAAGATCACATCCAGTTGCTGCTTGATGCTTGCACTCTGGTCCAGGGGCGTGACGAGGGGTGTGGGCTGGTTTCCCTCCCTAGAAACACACTCTGGGCTGAGCCGACATCTCTCTCCCACTCTGAGTCCAAGAAGCAGGTGAAAAGCCGCCATCCACCCAGCCTCCTAGGCCTGGGTCTCCCCTGGGGGTCACTCTCCCAACAGCCCTGGGAGCTGGAAGACCACTCACCTATCACCTGGCCTCTGCGGGCACCCACCAAGGCCAGCCTGGGCCCCCTAGGCTGCACCCTCTGTTCTGCTCCCACAGAAAGTGTGCATCAACCCCCCTCCATGCACTCCCAGCTCTCCCTGTCCCCTCCCCCCACTGGCCCCCAGCACCCTCCTCCATTTGTGGATGGCAGTATTGGCTCCCAGCCCTCCACTTCCCTCCCGCCCAGACCCTCCCACCCTTACAGAGCCTTACCCCCAGCAGAGGAGGCACTACTCACCACTGCCACACTGCAGCCAGGAGACCCCTCCTCAGCCCTGACGCCGGTCACCCGCCGCCCCCCCTCCCCGGGTCCCCGGGTTCCCTCCTCTGCCAGGGGTCCCTGGAACTTTCCCCACCCTTTCTGATGACCCTGAGCCTCCCCAGTCATGGAGCCCACCAGAAGGGTGACGGGAAGAGAGCGGGAGGCGAGGGGGAGACTGCCAGCCCAGGCCCCTGCTCGGGCCACAGTGACCAGTGAGACCCTGCTCATGGCCTCGTGCCCATCCCGTGAACTGTGGCTGCAGCACCAGCTCTGCCCAGGGCCCAGCTCTGGCGGGAATCAGCCAACAGCTGAATCTCCACTGATGCCCCTCCCAGCTGCTGGGGCCCCCGAACAGGACTCAGGGAATGAGTGAAATCAGGAAAGGTAAGCAGTTCCTGTGAGGCTGGGGCAGGGATCCCAAGTACCCTCCAACCTGGGCTAGGGCCAGACCCCGCTCTGAATGTCAGCCTTAGTCACCCAGGTCAGAAGACTGTGCATAGGTACACCCCCCAGTCCAAGCACTGGCAGGCATGGCCGGGTCCACCGAGCCCCACTGACTGACGAGATCTGCCCTCACTGCCCCCAGGAGAGCCAGCCTTGGCTGGGGCGGGGAAGGACCCTCCTTACCACACCGTGCCCTGGGCTCACAGCTGGTGCCTCATCGCCCCTGACCCCAGGTCCCGGCACTTCCCCTGCCCACAGCCCCTGGGGTTGGCAGTGTCCACCAGACAGGGCTCTGCTGGCCGCAGTGCTGGGCAATGCTCAAGGCTGGGGAGGAACCTGGAGCCATGGTGGCCATGGGAGCCTAGACAGGGGTTCACTCTGTCCCTTAAACACTGAACCTCTATGGCCCTGCCCACAGGACGGGCGCCAGGGCAGGTCTCGGTCCAGCGCCCACCTCCTGCTGACCCAGGGCCTGACCTGGCCTGGTGATCCAAGAAGAAAGAAACCTGAGCTCTGCCCCTCCCTCCAGTGGCGTCTGAGGGTCTCAGCAGCCCAATCCCTGAGGGGCTCCTGCACCCCTGCCGCAACCGCTCATGTGGTGCCTCGCAGAGTCCCAGGCAGATCCCAGGCTGCCCCTCCGGCCCCAGAGGAGGGACCCGCAGCCTCCAGAGTGAAGGCCAGGCTGATCCCGCTGCAGGGCCTGGAGCAGGGCCGCTTCGCTTCGGGTAACGCCCTTTCCTGTTGAGTTCTGATCTCACACACCCAGGCCCCTGGAGGGGTGTGGGCACAGGTGGCCATCTAGGCTGGCCTGGCCACCACCCCAGGTGTGTGTGACATGCCAGCTGTTGCAACACCAGTGTTATCACACCAGAGGAGCCTGTGAGTCACTGCCTTAGAGCAGGTTGCATCCAAATCCTTCAGAACAAAGGTCTTTTGTCCCCGTGCCCCCACCCTCCCATCCCCCACACACTGTGGGCGCCATCAGACGCACCCTCAGATGCCCCAGCCCCCCGACACCATTGGCGCTGTCTGACACACCCTCAGATGCACCGAGGGGCAGGCATGCTGATCAAGGTGGTGGGCATAGACATGGACACGGGTCATGGGGGAGGGTGTGCCTAGTAGCCAGCCAGGTGGGCTCCCCAGCCTATCTTGACCCAGCTCCAGGGGCTGAACTGGGGGAGACCCCAGGCTGCTGGAGGCCTCAGCTCCTGGATCAGCTCCTGGATCAGTCAGGTCGAGACTGAGCACCTCCAGGACCTAGGGCGGGGTTGGAGCGGCCTGAACGTGGAGCCCAGAAGGCATGTGGCCAAGCCCAGTCAGTGAACACAGCCCCCCAGCACCCACTGAGCGAGGGCCCCTGGGCGCAGCCAGGTCCCAGGTCAGAACACCGAGTGCCGGCTGGGGGCCTCAGATGAGATAAGGCTCCCTACGGCCCCTGAAGAGCTTTTGCCCCAGGTTGGGGGTCTGGAACCCCTCTCCCTTCACCGAGAGTCCCTGTTCATCCGGGGAGTCCAGCTTCAGGTTTCAGGGAACTGATCCCTCCCCACCCAGGATCAGTGATGGTGTGGTCACCAGCCCAAGTGTCAGAACAACAGCCTCCAGAGCTGGACAATGCCAGTAGTTCTCCCAGTGCCAAGAACCCTGACTGTACCAACCTGAGCCCAGGGACTGCCTGGCCAGGGGCTCAGGCCACCAGTGCCTGGATACCAATTCTGCATCCACCCTTGGGGGCCCAGTGATTCCAGCTCAGGCAAGAAAGCCTAAGCCCCAGGGCAGAGATGAGGGACACACAGAGACCCCCAGACACACCACACAGACACAACGGACTTTGGCGGGGCTCCACTTGGACCACAGAGTCAACGTCATGATCAGCACTGGAACATTTGGGGTCAACTTGGGAGGCCAAGATACACACAGGCCAGGAGGAGGGTCAGGGCCCCCCAGAGGAAACATCCACCCAGGCCCCAAGAAGCCCCCCCACACCCCCACACCCTCAGGGCACTCTGGATCCTTGGTCGGGGTCACAGGAGTCAGCGGTCTAGTCTGGCTGAGGATGGGAGCTGTGGTGGGGAGAGGCAGTCCAAGAGGCCCTTGGAACAGGCCCCCCTCCCAGCCCAGGCCCAACCTGAGGGGAAGATGTTATACCCACGGTGAGTCCCTGGCCACAAAGAGCCCCAAAGGGCCAGTGTGTCCTGGCTGCACCCTAAGGGCCACACCCTCCCTGGAGCCCTGGCCCAGGCAGTTGGGTGGCTCTCGGACAGGCCTCACCCCTACCCTGGACCATCTGCAGCCCCCAGAGGGACCATGAGGGTGGGGCCTGGAACACCCAGCCTGCCCACCCCTGTCCTCCCCAGTTCCTGCCACAACTATTCCCAGCCCCCAAGAGAACTTGCTACTTTACTAAGTCAGAGGCCCATTTCCTGTCTGCACTCCAGCCAGATAACAGCAGAGGGTTCTGGGAGCAGGCTCTGACTTGACTGGGAGACATACTGGCCCCCAGAACCTCAGGGACAGCCTCAGCCTCAGGGCCAGGAGGGATGGTCAAGGGAAGCTGGCTACAGCCCCAGGCCCAGGGCTCAGGGAGTGTCCTCCATCCCAGGAGCCCTGGCATGGCCAGTCCCCAGCTCTGGCTGCAGGCAGATCAGCGGAGATTGAAGGCAGTGAGCCCTAGAAAGGCCAGCAAGGTCAGCCCAGCACCTCCTGCAGCTCCAGATCAGGGCTCGATCAGGGCTCAAGCTAAGGCTGCCCAGTGCAGTGCTGGCCATCCCAAACCCCAGCTTGGAAACCAGAGTCTGGGCCAGAAACGAGCCCTGTCCCCAGGCCCCCCACCCCAGACCCCAGTGAGCCCCCCTACCCGGAGCAGCAACAGCTCCTGCAACCCACCTGAGGAGCCCCTGCTCAGGCCAGGTGGGTGTGACCCAAAGGGCCCAGGGCCCAGGGTCCTGCAAACCCTTTCAAGGCTCGGAGGCTTAGCAAACACCCCAGTTTGGGTCTGGCTCCAGGAGATGGCGGAGCTGAGAGAAGATGATGCAGCTGGGTCTAGGGTGGAGTTTCGTGCGGGCTTTACCCTGCACTGGCCCCTTATCTGTACTGAGGGGTCAGCCTACGTCCTTAAGCGCCAGTGTGGGCCTGAACTCCCTGCCTCCGCACTCAGGTGCCTAGACCCGCCTATAACAGCCACTGCTGCCCACACAAGCCCCCTATTTCTTTGCTCCTGCACCCCCAGCACCATGCTGGGGGCTCAGTTGGAGACGGCATATTCCAGGGGAATTATAGTTAAGTGGTTAATGACCTCCCATTAGGGGCAGAAGCCGGGAGGAAGACGAGACAGACCGGGAGGTGGTGGAGTCGGGCGCCAGCCCTGGCCACCTGCCCAAGGGAGCCCGGGCAGCTGGCTCATCTGTCCTGTCTGTCTCTCTTCTCTTCATCTCCTGTCTCCCACCTGTTACCCCAGCAGAGCCTGGGCCGAACCCTGTCATCACAACTCCACGACAGGACCAAGTGAGGAGGCAATCCCTGCCCCCTCTCAGGCCAGGTCGGGTGAGGGATCTGAGAGGCTTCCTGAGCCAGAGGCCCATCTCCTGTCTGCACTCCAACCAGATAACAGCAGAGGGTGCAGGGAGCAGGCTCCGACCCGACTGGGAGACATGCCGGCCCCCAGAACCTCAGGGACAGCCTCAGCCTCAGGGTCAGGCGGGATGGTCAAGGGCAGCTTGGTACCAAAGGACTGTCAGCAGAGTCCTGGGAACAGGGAGGAGTCTGGCTGTGCGTCCTGCCAGGCACAGCCTCAGTGTCCCCCGTACGTGGGCAGCAACACTGACTGTACTTGCAGCCAAGCCGGACTCCGGATGGATGGCTGCCCCAGGAAGCCTGGGCTCCGGGGCCCACACAGGCCCTCAGTGATGTGGAGCAGTGACCCTGGCTTCCCCTATTCTCCTCCCTCGCCCAGCAGAGAGACCCCAGCTTGGCACTCACGCATCCCCCTTGCAGGGGTGGATACACCTGTCTCAGATCATGCCGCTGTGAGGCTGAGAACCACCCCCCAGACCCCTGGCTCCTGTCGCCACTGGGTGGGAGGCGGGGGGGACAGGTCAGAGGCCAAGCCCGCAGCTACAGGGACTGGCGCCTGCCCGGCACCAGAGCTTTCTTGCCTCATTACCCAGCGGGCTGCAGGAGGGTCGGGGGAGCAGCTGGTAACCTGCCTGCTATCCCCCCACCCCCCACCCCTGCCCCTGAGCCCCTACTCTTCCCTGCAGCCTTGGAAATGGGTCTCTGGGCCCCACTACTACAGAGCTGAGCGCCCCCTCACCCCCACCCTCCAGGCTTATACAGAGGGGTCACGTGGGGCCACCCACTGCGGGCCCAGGGGCCAAGCAGAGATGGTATCTCAGCAGCTCTGTAGAGGCCTGAATGACCCACCACAATTTACATTCTTCAGTCTGAGTTTGCCGAGGCTGTGAGGGGTGGGGGCCAGACCTCAGGGTGGCAGCCGCCAAGAAGGTGGTGAGAAGTCAGCTCCCTTAGGGAATGAGGGGATTTGAGGACCCTGGGGTTCATACGGGGGGCTGGCGGCCCTGTTCACCCACAGGCCCAGGCCCCCCTGGGGCACCTTGCCTTGCCCTGCATGCCCCGACATGTACCATCCTGCACCCCAACCTCGAGTCCTCCATGGCCCTGCGAATGTCCACAGACTGCTGCCCTCTGGGGTGGGACTGGCCCGGGCTGGCTGAGGGGCAGCCCCAGGTCATGGGCAGGGCCAAGTGGCAGCTTGAATGGACAACTGTCCTTGTCCTCAGAGTAAATGTGGCTCTTAACAGAAGCAGGGGCTATTGGGGCCACACCCACGCTGCCAGGGTGATTAGCCAGAGCCTCCACCTCCCCGGCCAAGCCCTCACCCATACCCATGGCCACTCTGCGCCACCCCCTGCCCCTTCCCCAGTGACCAGGCGACGGTGGGGGCTGGGGAACCTTTATTTATTGCTATGATCACAGGCCTACCAGCGGGCAGAGTGGTGGGGGCGGCAGGGTGACTACTCTGAGGCCCTTTCCATCCCTCACGGGCCCAGGAGCAGGCCGGAGAAGCTGGAGCTGCTCTGCACAGTGAGAGCTGCCCCGGAGCCATTGTCCACGAAGACGGAGGTGTACTGTCCAGCCTGCAGACACCCACAGTGGACGTCACCACCCATGGGGCCCAGCTGCTCTCTGGTCGACACCCAGCCCCACGAGGTGGCCCCTCCCCAGGCCTTGCAATGCCCAGGCTGAGGCTTAGAGGTCCAGGACCCCACCCCCGGTGTTCCTCTGACCCCCGCACCAGTGGCTCTGCCTCACCTGCAGCTGCAGCAGCCCCTGCACGTGCATCGAGAAGACGCTGCCACTGCTCTCCAGGCTGGAGATGGCTTCCAGGGACCTGAACGTGGGGTCCAGGGATGAGGGGCCAGGGCACAGTGGCCGTGGGGGGAACACCCCTGTCAGTGCCCAGAGACCTGCGTGCTCCCACCTCAGGGCTCACCACGGTACTCTGTGTTCGGGGCAGCCCCCCTCTGTGGGCAAGGCGGTAGGTGGTCCCCTGCCCCTCAGGACACCTCAGCGACCCCCAGGGGGCTCACTCACATGTGGCGATGGCACAGGGACTCAATGCAGACCAGCACCCGCACTGTGTCCCGGGCCCTTGGCCGGACCCTGCCCTGCAGCTCCCTGGGATCTGGGGAGACAGGCCAGGTCTGCAGTGCCCACAGGGAGGACGGAGCAGAGGGGGAGGGGCCTGGGGGCCTTCGGGGCACACTGTGGGCTGGGGAGGGTGGGCATGAGGGCTGTCCAGTCCCCAGTGGGTGCAGGGTTAAGGCAGGAGGTGTCTCTGCAATGGGACTGAGGCCTGAGGTCTGTGACATTGGGGCCCACCTGGAGGGCCAGCCCCTCCCCATCACCCACACCCTGGCCAGATCTGCTCACCCACATGCAGGCTGGCGGAAAACTGGAAGATGGCAGTCACCGGGGCTGTGAAGCGACCAGAGGCCAGGCTCAGGCCAGACCCCCGCAGGAAGGCACCCTGGGCCGCAGGCTGGAGTGGGACAGCAGGGGAACGCAGCTGCAGTCTGGAGCCCAACCTCCCACATCCAGCCTGGTGCAGGAGGGTGCCTGCAACCAACAGCCCTCAGCTCAAGCAGACCCCAGGTGGGCAGGACAGAAGGGTGACCTGTGCATCCATCCCCACCAGGACTCTGGGCACCAAGAAGCCCCACAAGGGAAGGCATCTCTGCCCCGGCTTCCTCACACCCTACCCCAAGCCTCAGTGCTGTGTGGAGGCCCAGGGTTGGACGGGGGCCACTGTGGCCTGCTCTCCTGTGGGGCCCGCCCGCCACGTCCACTCACGGCCTGGAAGCCCTGCAGTTCCACCAGCGTCTTCTTGTCCACCAGCACCGGGCCCCTCAGCCGACAATGGAAGGCCTCAGCCACCAGCTGCCTGCCTATCCCCTCAGGCAGCACAGGGCCCAGCAGCCCCAAGGACCGATGCTCGGTGGCCTCTGTGGGGACAACGGTGCAGGTGTGGCTCGTGGCAGCATGGGGTTCTCTCCCACACCCAGGAGGAGAGGGGGTGGAGGGGGCCTACCCTTCAGCATGTCCTGGAACTCCCGCAGTGCAGACTCTTGGGGGGCCTCCACACTGGGGTGGCCGGGGGGGCCAGAGAGGCCTCGCTGGGGGAGGCAGGAGAAAATGAGGCTCCCAAGGGGGCACTCACAGCCACCCCGACCTGGGCTCAGATCCCGGGGCTCACCGATTTCTTGTCCTGACCTCGGCACCGCTTCTTTGAGGGCCCATGATCAGGGCGCCGGACAAAGTTCAGCCACGTCACATGGGCATCTGTGAACTCAGGCCCTGAGGCCTCGGGCAGCTGAAGGGTCAGAGGACAAGCCTGTAAACTGACCACCAGGCCCCGCTGGGTCCTGCCCCACTACCCCCGGCGAACAACAGGAATCTTAGGGCCCAGGCTGCTGGGGTGGGACTCGGTGCAGACACAGGAAATATGGCAACGGGACACTGCAGGGCTCCCCTTGGGCTCAGGCTGGGGACCCGTGTCCAGAAGCCTGCGGTCTGCTGCTGTGTTGGGACCCACATGGCCCCTCCTGCTGCTTCCTGTTCCCAGGCAGACGGGCATGGCCATGTGCACATGGAGCCAGCCCTGCCTGTCCCAACAGAGGTCCAGCCTGGCTGAGGCAGGCAATGGACAGGAGTGCTTTCCAGAGTCATGGTGAGGCTGGGGAGAGTGGGCGCTGGGTGTGCAAGCTGGCGGCCCAGGATCAGACCCTCCAGACATCTCTCGTACACCCCATTTCTGCACCAGGGCAGTGGGAGGGATAGGAACACACCCAGCCCCAAAGTCAGGGCTGAGTGAAGGGGTGTGAGCTGGGGGTTGGTCCCTCTCTGTATCCAGGTCTCACACAGGAGGGCCACAAAGTGACCAGGAGCACAGCAGACACTGGTCTGGTGGGGGAGAGCTACTGCCACGAGGCCAGTGGAGCCCCGGCCACTCCTGGAGAGCCAGCTGTCCAGGAAGACAGGCCAAGAGGTCCTGACCAGGTCTGGGGGTCTGGGAGGGCCAGGGTTTCTCCCTTCTGCAGTCCACCTGTTCCTCCGGTCACCATAGACCTGAGCCATAGTGGGCGGACCCGGGGGGCAGGTGGAGCAGGAGCCCACTTTCAGCAGGAAGAGTGGGTCTCCTGACGCCTGCAGAGGGCTGTCCTGGGGTGGGGGTGCCATGGTCAGGGACAGCCCTTGTCTGCCCCCAGACTGCCTTGCCATGGCTCTGGAGGGGCAGCCCAGGCAGGTGGGGCCAGGCAGAGCAGGAACTGCCCCCAAGGATCCTCCCCCGAGCAGCTTTCCCAGAGCTTGCTGGCAGCCCACTCCCCTGGCAACAGGGCCAGAGGACTTGCTCTCCTCAGCCTGCCCAGCTGGAATATGGGGCCTCAGGCTCCAACGGGGCGCGTAGGCCGAGAGCAGCCGGGCTGGCCGCCATAGAGACGCCCGCGGGAGGTGAAGGCCAGGATCAAAGGCTCAAGGGCTGGCAGGGGGCCTGGCCCAGCAACCGCTGCCTCACTTCAAGTCCAGGAGCCACCAGGCCCTTGCTGACGGGGTCAGCTCCGAGACCCCCTCAGGGAGCCCCAGCCCAAGAGGGTGGAGACCGGAGGCTGAAGCAGGTGTGAGAGGCTCTCTTAGAGGGGATGCCAGGGGGTAGGCTGGAGCCAGGGGCCTCCCAGGACCTGGCCTCCTTCCCCATCCCAGAGGCCGTAAGGGATGCTGGCTACTCAGCAGTGGGTCAGGGCAGGGCTAGCCTTGGCCACCCCAGAAGCCAGAGTTGGAGCACCAGATTCCATCCAGGGGTCTGAGCCAGCTGCCCAAAGCACCTCCCCAGTTTGCAGTCTCACCTCAGGGCAGCAGGTTACTCAGGGCTTGATGGTCCTTAGGCTTCAGTGGGTTCAATGTAGCCCCCACAGAAGCCCCTCCACCCCCTACTCCTTCCCCAGGCCCAGAGAGGGTCCCCTGATCCACACTGTTATGGTTCCTGCCCAAAGTCCCACCCCACTCTGACAGGGGAGGCGGGCTGGAGAATGGCTCACGTGGGCCCGTAACAGATCATGCATACCTTGGGGAAGCCCAGTAGCCCCTCGCTGCCCAGTGTGGTGGTGCTGGGGGCCATGGGGCGCTGGCTGGACTGCCGAGGCCTCTTGGGCTCCCGCCGGGCCCCGTTGCCCCCGAGGAAGGAGATCTGTGGCCAGAGGAGGACTGTGGCGGCCACCCAGGCCCAGCGCATGTTGGCTGCGAGCTGCCGGGTCCGGAGCCCGCAGCGGCTCAATGCTGTTGAGCCCAGGCAACCGGAGGCACTCAGAGGCTGGGCGTGGGGGCGCAGCCCCGAGGGACGCCTGACTGCCACTGGTGCATGTCTGCACAGGATGAGCTGGGCTAGTGAGGGACGCGCCCCCAGTCCTGCAGACTCCCTTGTGAGCAGTGCCCTCCCCGCCCGCGCTCCCCTCCTCCCCAAGGCTGGCGGGCTCCAAGGGGGCGGGCCCACAAAGGAGGAACCTCAGCCTCCCAGGCTTCAGGGCCTGCGGCAGGGGGCGGGGTGGGCGCGTGGAGGGGGGCGGAACCCCACTGACAGACCACCCACCTCCCACATAGCTGCTACCCAAGGGGAGAGGTTGTGCACTCCCCATCTCAGCCCCTTCAGGGCGGAGCCCAGCGACCCCAGGCGGGGACACACTCCGTGGGGGTTCACAGCCCCTTCCTGTGACCTCACAGCCTGTCCCTCTGGCCCTGCTGCCCGGGGCCGTGGCCCTGCTCCCGGGAGGGCTCCCAGTTGATCCCAGCCTAGGTAACCCTGGGGGTTCCTCACCAGGGGCCAGTGGGGCTAGCAGGGAAGAGACAGGTCAACCTATAAGCAAAGGCATGGCACGCATCTGCCCCTCCTTTTGGGCCTGCCCAACCCTCAGAGGGGTTGCCTTCACCCAGCTGTGCCCCTTGGGTCCTCCAGCCTCCAGGCCTATCCCCCCATTGGAGGCCAGCGGAAAGCTGAGGCCCCAGTGGCTGTGCCCTGCCAGACAAGCCACTCTGGCAATGGAGAGCAAGCGAGAGTGGGCAGGTCCCCAGGGAGAGCTGGGGCCCTCCCTTACCTTCCTACGAGCTGCAGGCAGCATGAAGCTGTGGCCCTGGTGGGGCCAACACCTAAACCAGGACCCTCCCCCTTCATCAGCTGCCCCTTGGCTAGTGCTGCCTGGGGCTAAGGGTGGTCAGAGTTGTGGCTGACCTGCTGCTTGCAACCCAGACTTGAAAAGGGTGGGGTTCCCTGTCCCAGGGGCAGCACGGAAGACCCCTCCAGACCACCCCCACCCCTGACAGAAGTCCAGCACGAACAATGTGGGAAGGAGACAGCCAGCCTTGGGTCACGTGCAGGGTTGGCAGATTCAGGCAGAACCACCTCAGAGACAAGCTGGGTGGGGACGATGTGAGGAGTGTCTGCTCAAGGACACCTGTCCCGCTCCTTACTCAGGTAGAGGTGGTCACCTTCCAGGACAATAGCAGCCAGTCTCTGAATCCTGAGCTCGCCATTGGGTCCTCAGCTCTCTCAAGTGTCCAGCTGGCGAGCCCAGTCTCAAGGAGGTCACGCCACAGAAGCCCCTCTGCATCTGCCCAGTTAAAGCCTTCACGTGCCCTTGGCCAATGCCCAGCAGGAAGGGACTGGCAGACAGACGACTCCTCTCCAGGCTGAGCACCTGAGTCCTGCTGGCCCGGCACATGTGGATGCGCCAGCTGTGCCAGCCTCCGGCAGTCCCCACGAGCCCCAGCCCTCCTGGCTGATTGAGGCCAGACCAAAGGGAGCCTACTCTTTGAGTTGTCCACACCTCCTGGCCACAGCCACCAACTGCTCCCTTGAACAGGCTCAGGTCAGCTGACCTTGACCCGACAGTGGACACCCCAACACCCCACAGGAGGACAGGACCTTGGGAGCCCCCATTACAGCCCCCATCGGGTTGTCCACCCACCGCCCAGGGGAGGTATCCCACCCTCTCAAACCAATGAGAGGACAAAGTCATCTTTTATTCAGGGTCACATCAGACAGCAAGCCGCCATGGGCGCCGGGGAGTCTCTGTACAGCACGGACCTGCTCCCAACGTTGGCTGAGGATTTTTGAAAGTCAAGATTTCATATACAGAAAAAATCCATCTGCTAAACGCTCTGCCTCCTGAGGCCCTCAGGCAACATGGCACACCTGGAAGAGGTAAAGGTCTCCACAGACACGCCCCCGTGCTGGCAGTGGGGGGAGGGAGGCCCAGCAGAGCCACTCCACCAGTGGCCAGGCCCTGCAGTGAGCCCAGGCAACAGGTCCACTGCTGGTCACAGGACGCCCAGCTCCTTGGCACATGCAGCAGCTCTGGCCCCACAGGCCACCTCAGCACTGGGTGGAGATGGGCTTGTGGTTCACACACACGAAGAGCACAGAATTTAGGAACAAAGACAAAAGGATTTTTTTCACAGGAGTGGGTCAAATACACAGAAGTGGTAAATCAAAGAGTACTTTTAAGTTGATCAAAAAACAAAGAATGCTGAAGGTGCATCAACGCCTGCCGGCACGCAGTGAAGTCACCACCCGCTGTCTGGTGGCCCCCAGGCACAGCACCTTCCAAACACTAAACACTGTGCAGGTGACATCATTAAGCAGAGACACAGAGGAGGAAGACATTGGCAATCCAGGGAGTCACAGATCCCAAGCCTGAGAGGGTGCACACTGGCCCTGCCCCTGAACCCAGCTGTCCATCCCTCTTTGCCAGGTAGCCAGCCTCTAGGAACTAGACACAGATCTGCTGTGAAATGATCTTTGGGAGCCTGTCTCCAGGGCAAACAAAGGTCTGGACCACAAGTGCGGAGCCTGTGGAGCAGGTGGGACCCAGGGAACCGCTGAGGGTCTCCTCCTGCCACCAGCGCAGCACATGGAAGGCTGCAGGTGTGAAGGGAAGCGGGCAGTGTGACCAGGCAAGAAACAGCTCAGCCTTAGTGAGAAAGCCGATTTTCAACTTCAGCACAACAGCCCGTGTGCTCCCCTAAGAGAAACCTGCTCGTTTCTAGTGAACACAAGCATGTCTTAAACACTAAGGCCAGACAGAGCCCACACCCTCTGACCCACCCTTGGCCACCTGCCAGGCCCCGCCCCTGCCTGCCAGGTCAGAGTTCTGCACTAAGAACACACGCAGAGTGTTGGATAGGCATCGAGTTTTATATTTTTAAGTGACCAAATCTAATAAAATGAAAAACAGGTTACTAAAACAGGTCCAAAAGACAATACGGGAGATAAGCTATAAAACCAAAGCGTGAGGCCTCCTCGTGGACATGGAGCCCCTCAGCCCCTGCCAGATGCCAGGGCGAGCATGGGGGCTGGGGATCTCACGTTTCCTCCAAATCCAAACTACACGCTTTGGTTCTTGTTTTCCTTTTAAAGGTTTTTAAAAAGCTAACCCCAGGAGTCAGCCAGGCCTGAGTGCTCAGCAGCACGTCCAGCCAGCCCACGTCGAGCTCGGGCCCAGCGTCCTGCGTGTCCGACCCCTCTGCTGGTCGTGGTGGCAGCTCACTCCTGCGCTATGCTCCTCAGCACGTACTTGACCGTGTAGGCGAAGGCCGCAAAACCAACTATAACAAACAAGTTCGCCAGGGCCCCGCCCAGAAGTCCATGGTGCCGGTTGGCCTGCTGGAGCCCCGCCAGGTGCGGCCCGGCCCCCGGCGCGTGCCCATTGAGGAGCGGGAGCCCGTGCTGGCCGTGGTGCGTCTCCCCGTCTGGAACCACGTCCGGTAAGGGGAGAGCCTGGGGTCTGCTACTGAGTTCGTCTTGTGCTTTCTGTTTTTGTTTAATTTCCTAAGAGAAAAACAGCAGGAAACAAGGGTTGGTTTAAACAAGCCACTTCCTTCAGGGCCTAGAAGGGGACTATGGTATACCACGGAGACCCTGCAGGGTCAGTGGTCACCAGCTGTACACATTTCATCCTAACAACTGCCTTTGAAGGTTGAGCTGCTGCTAATCCTGTCTAACAGACGCAAGGGCCTGTGGGAACAGTCAGAATCACCATGCCTGTGCCTCAGGGACTGGGACTGAGCCAGATCCGATCTGCTCTGACCCACCAGGGCCCCAACCCCCATGAGGCCCAGCCTCCCCTGCTCACAGCCACATTCTCTGCTCCAGCACCAAGACCAGGGAGTATGCCCGCCCCTCACTCCTGGCCACCCATGACCTCAGCAGGCCCACCACCCTTTCCCTGACCTGCCCCCATCTCCAACCCACCCTCCAGCCCCGAGGTGCCCCAAGGAGAGGGGCAGGTCTGCAACACCTGCCTGTTTGCACCTCAGTTCCCCTCTCCATGTTTGTAGCACAAGAACACACAGGAATACGTTCTCATGGAAAAAATAGAATCAAAGTGTTCCTGACTTGGGGAAAGCAAAACCGATGGCAAACTTTCACTTTCTTACCTCCACAACTTCAGGAAATAATTCACAGAACACTTTGTCTTTTAAATTAAACACTAAACTTTGTGCAGCCAGTTGTCTTTTCTAGGAAGAAAAAGAAGGAAAATGTCAGTCTGGTGGCTGCTTTCAGTTCCTTCATGTTCCAGAAACAGACTAAATGACAGTTGAGCGACTGGTGTCTTCATGTTGTGGAAAGCAGTCCACAAGCGTGCTCCTCAGGACAGATTGACATGGAGTCTCCCAAGGCCATTTACCTTTCTGTATCATCAACTGATCTTAGACCTGATGCCAACTAGTAATGGAGGAGTCCCTGTCCTAACTGGGCTGAGGAGACCAAGCATCCTCCTCACCACCCCCAAGCTCACCGTGAAGTCCGATGTCTCGATGCTGCCCAGGGTGGGGCCCTTCTCCACCATAAAGCTCAGGAGCCCCGTCAGGATGGTGGAGACGGACCAGGCCGGGTTCCACGTGTCTGGGTGGAAATCCGTGATAGAAAGACACAGCCTGGAAAAGGGACCCAGTCAACGGGGCACAGGTTCCTCAGGACCCCAGTCCCGCACCCAAGCATGCAGGGGCACCTTACCTTGTATTGCACTTAAATCTTCCATTGGGAGTTATCATATAAATACTAGGAGGTTTAAAAGGAAATTCTCTGGGAAAAATTAGTTTTCCGTGGTAATAGCCACCTGCAAAAGAAGAGAGAAGCAGCCTTGTCATCGCCACAGTGGGCGCAGCCCTCACAGTCCTCAGTCTCCCGCACACCCTACTCCTGCCCACGAGCCCTGGAACACACATGTAGTGCTGGCCATCTCGCTGTGGCTCACAACCACCAACCTAGAGAGGCCTTACCACCCATCTCACCCCATGCCGAGCGCAAGCCCCTCTTCCCTCATTGCGCACCTCTCTTCCCGAGAGCAGAGCATCAAGACAGAATCTGCACAGGCTCCTCACTGGCCCTACCCCCATATTCTGGTCCCCTCATTCCTGCACCTCTTGCCTCCCATTCTCCACCAAACCACACCCAGCAACAGGTGAATAGCTGTCATTCCCCCCTGAAAATGAGTCAACAACGCAACGTTGACCCCTACCCCCTCCAAGCCCTGTGAGCTACTCCCTCCCCTGGAGAACCTTGGGCCCACCCAGACTGGCAAGGCAGAAGAACGTCACTTGACAGGACTTCCAGCAACATGCACGTGTCTGTGTGAGTGTGTGCATGCACAATGAGGCTTGACAGAGCTGCCATCTTCCCACTGGGGCTCCCTGCTGGCCCCCAGCCCCACAAGTCTCTGCACAACTCTCCCAACTGTCTGGGGCAGTCTCCCATGGTGAAGGAATGATGGAGGCAGAAAAGTGTGTGTGTGGGGGGGCGGCGGTGACGGGCAAGTGCCACCTGAGGCCACCTCTGCACATAGACAAGCCAGTCAGAGAGGGATTAACTCTCGAGACGACGCTGGAGCACGCCCGCACCACGAGCACTGAGAAAAACCAAACTGGAAAAAGCGCAGGAGGTGGAAACAGGGGCTCAGCCCAGAGGAGCAGGAACATTCACACACATTAGTGGAGACCACTTAGCGGGGGGGGGGCAGTGCAGGGTGTGTGCAGGGCGGCCAACGTGCCCGGGCAATCCAGAGGACTGTCAGCAGCACCCGCAGCCACTGGTCCCCGGCAGGAAGGCCTCCGCATGCAGTCACACACTGAGGGGCTGGGGCAGAGCCACGAGCAGGGCCTGCAGCTCCCCCGGCACCCAGATGCCCGCTCTCACCGCAGAGCATCTGTCACAGGCCTGGGGGGTAGTGCATCTGAGGGTGTGAGAGGCTGGGGGTGGGGGGGCAGCAGGAGGGAGGGGTCTCTCCTCTGGCTTCATTCCAAGTGTCCCAGCCAAGCCCTAGGACAGACACCACTGAGAGTGCCCGGCTCTGGAGGAGGGAGGCCTAGGAGAAGCACACCGGGAGCCAGGGCAGTGCTGCCCCCGACCTACTGTAGGGGAGCTGAACCCGCACCTCCCTCCAGGGCCAGCACACCGTCCAGTCAACACGACACCACTAGGAGTCTCAGAACCAGGCACAGTGACTACTTCCGCTTTATGATTTTAAAAACCATTTTAGCTTCTCTGAGTCCCTCACTTTTCCATGTAAGTTTTAGAACCAATTTTTAGAATAAACCTGTGTGTGTCTACAGAACACTCTCCTAGGGTTTTAAAGGAATAATATAAAACCTCTAGACACAAATCAACACTCGTGTGTCAGGAAGCCCACTTGAACCGTGAGCCTCCCAGTTCTAGAGCAGCACTAGCAGAGTTCAGAGCAAAGATGGGGTCAGCGGGCAGCTGACATGGAACTAGACAGATGTGGACATGGGAGAGTGGCTAAGGAGACTGCGAGGGAAGGGTCAGAACACCCACAAGTCAGAGGAGCAAACGAGGAGGGAGCCAGAGTCTATGCATCAGAATCCACACAGGCCCAAACACTGAGACCCAAGAGCTGTCCACCAGGTACGGCAGCTGAGGGTCCCTGGGAGACCCTGACGGAGCAGAGTCATTGGAGGGTGGCACTGTGGGCAGCGGGGCCCTGAGCTGAGGCAGGGACAGGCATCAGGAGGGGCACAGCAACAAGTGCAAAGGGGAAGGGGGAAGGTAGTGGCAAGGTGGGCAGCAGAAAAAGCCCTGGTCTCTGAAGGAACCCTCCTGAGGAGGAGGTGGACTGTCCCAGCCCGAGGACCAGGAACAGCAGGACACACAGGAGAGTAGACCAGACCTGGGCCAGCAGAGTGACGGGGCTGGGCCGGGGAAGAAGGGACTTTTATCATCAGTCAGAGCGGCTGGGCGATGGGGAAGTTCCTGCAATCCAACCTCCCACCCCTCCTATATGGAAAACACTAAATCCACAAAGAATAAAAAACCTTTAAAACCAGGCATAACCCTACTTGCGAAAGAACACTGCTCGTCCTTAGTGTCTCTTCAGGTTTGTTAAAAAAACAGCATGTATTTGGTAAGTACGATCCACACAGGCTGTCCTGCAGCCCATCTTCTGCCCTGTGGTCTGGAACCCCACGCAAAGCCATGACCAAGCCTGACACCCTGTGGCAAAAATGACATGCCACCCAAGTGCTTTCTGTACTATTTCCTCAAGACAGGGGATTCCCAAGCCAGCAGAGTCCCATGAGGCTAGTGACGTTTCTGCCAGCCTACCCACAAGGCTCGTAAGTGGCTTGTAGGTCACCCCACCCTTCCTCCCAGCAGCACAAGCCCTCTAGGGAAATCGCACACAGAACCCCATGGCAAAGCAGCAAGCGGGCTGCTCCAGCAACCAGAAATCAGGACCCAGGCCTAGAGAGCGGCCTGTCTGGCCACAGCTCTCCCCTGGGCTCCAGCTTCACCTGGAGGCTGGCTCCAGGGCTCAACTCGAGCCCTGGAGACTCACTGACTGACAGCTCCAAGTTCTACTCACAAACACCAGAGGCCACTGGGTGGCAGCAGCCACCCTTGGCAAGCCCTGCGGGCCCCCACGTTTTTGTGCCCCACCAACACAACGTGCCATGCCGGAGCTCAGAGGACACGGCGCAGAGCGAGCACTCGGGAAATGACTTCCTTTCCCTCAACAACACACACGCTGGTCTTCCTCTTCCCCGTCTGTTCTCCCAGCGCTGACTCCACTGAGACAGGAGGCTGAGCAAACTTGATACTTTAGCAGTCCCTGAAGACAGAGAGGCGAAGTGAAGTGAAGTGAAAGTCGCTCATTCGTGTCTGACTCTTTGCAACCCCATGGACCATACAGTCCATAGAATTTTCCAGGCCAGAATACTCGAGTGCGTATCCTTTCCCTTCTCCAGGGGATCTTCCCAACCCAGGGATCGAACCTGAAGACGGAGACACATCAGCAAAACCAAACCCTGAGCAAACACCTCTAGGACTTGGAGGAAACCAGAACAAGCTCCAAATGTGCGCAGTCTATCTCTCGCACATCCAAACCAGAAAGAGCGCTACTGACAAACAGACGGAGTTTCTCAGGTAAGGTCTCTTTGGAACACAGACGCTACCTCTTGTTCATCTAACTCAGAGCAAAGACTTACCTTCATAGGGAGTCATCTCAGGGCCTCGGACCACATAGTGCCTGAGGGACGAGAGAAAATGAGTTGGCTTTGGGGATGGCATCACTCCAAGGCTGGGGTTTTTGGGGCCCACCCGAAACTAATATACTCATAGACATCAGCAGGTGACTAAACTTGACCAGCTACACAGCTCCCTGCCTTGCCAACAGGATCAGAGAGGCTGTGCCCTCCAAGTTTTCTACAAAGTGCCTCTGAATCCACAACACAGTATGCAAAAAGCTAACCCTCTTTGACCATTAACATCAACTGACAATTTAAAAATTCACTTCACAGGACTTCCCTGGAGGTCCAGACGTTAAGACTTGGCACTTCCAATGCACGGGGTGCAGGTTTCAATCCCTGGTTAGGGAACTAAGATCCCACAGGCCGTGCAGTGTGGAGGAAAAAAACAAACAAAAAAACAAAAATTCACAATTTATAGTTGAGATGTACTTGAAATCTGATGCTTTTCAGTGTGCCCAAATATCATGCAGTAGCTCACCAGGAATAGCTGGAGACACGCAGAGACTGTGCCCCTGGCCCTGCTACCCTGGAAGACTCAGACGTGACCTCGAGAGCAGCTATCTTCCAGCAGGAGGAACAGGGACAGTTCGTGGTGGTCACCAAAGGCCTCACACAGAGGGACCACAGCCCCATGGACTCTGCTCTCCACACAAATAAACAACACTTCATCTCTATGGCAAGAAGCATTGGAAATACTCAATTTTTGGGGGGGGCTGCTCTGTGTGGTTGATGGGATCTTAGTTCCCTGACCAGGGATGGATTCAAGGCCCTTGGCAGTGAGAGCTGAGTCCTAACCACTGGACCACCAGGGAAGCCCTGAACTTACAAATTTTCAAAGAAAACAGAAAAGCACAAAGAAGAATACAGAACCAACCAGAAACACAAGACCAGACACAACTGTGCACACACGCGTAACCACCTCGCCAAACACTACTTCCCACCAGGACACTTCGACAACCCCTGCTCTCTCCTGGCTGATAGGTCAGATTCAAAAAATACCATCATCCTATGTCAGCAGACCAGGAATAAACTGGGAAAGGTGGCCTTAAAATGGGGAACGTGGCCTTAATTTGTCACTGCTCCCAATTCCTCTGTCCAATCTAAGGACATCAGGAAGGGCCGGGCAAGCAGTGCTCTGAGCGCCTGACAGCCCCAGGGCAGCAGAGTGAGGAAAGCCTAGAGTACAGCCCTCTCCAGGAGACTGCTCTCTTCTCCAGCGGCGGGGACAGACACCCCGGCTGGGAAGAGCCCACACAGCAGGCCCAACACGGCCGTCCTCAGCCGGTGTCTGGAACTGGATGCCAGGGGGTCTCATCACCTTAACGGCACCTCAACTAGGCAAATATGTGGTCAGTGCTGAAAGGAAGCCTGCAGTCCTTCTGGGAGTCTGGAATACTGGGGGGCTCCAGGCAGAGGTTCCTGTGACCCACTCCCCCTGAAATCTCTGGTGCTCAGTCCCAAAGGGGCTTCCCTGAGGACAACCCGCCAGCATACAGCTTGTCGCAGCTCGTGGCAAGGAGAGGAAGCCTGTGTCTGGTCTCCAATGGACTCCGTCTCGCGCCTCTCTAGGGAAGACCCTAGTTAACAGTAGAACCTGGGACCTGACCCCCACTCAGGAGGGTCCCCCACATGACAAGGATGTCCCCTAGACTGCCACAGAGTCCATCTGTCCATCTGCTAGCTACATCCTGGGGGCAGGGCGGGTTGTTATACTGATGTCTCCCCCACACACCAAGGCTGGACTCCCTGAGACCTTCTGCCCACCTGCCAGCGCTGACCCTTCTCTGCAAGCCAAGGAATGTGGATCCAAAATCCTTGAACACCTGTCCAACCTGGAAAAGACTTTTCTTCAACTCAGATCTCTTTCTTCTAGATCTAAAAATTTTTTTTACAGCATTTAAGATCAAAACATAAAATATTAAATACCCTCCAAACAGAGAAAATGCTCCTTAATGTTTCAGCCCTACACTGTTTCTCACAAAATCACCAGCACACTTGATAAGGGCAGCGCTTCTGTGGCGTGGCAAGTTCCCATGAAACGCACGTCCACAGGCACAGAGCAGGGTTCAGGACCCATCATCCCCCATCACAAACTTGCCAACGTAGGACAGGCCACCTCACAGCATCAAGAAGCAAAGAGCAGAGAAGAAGAGTCAAGACAAGGAGCTTCTCCAACAGGCGTGAGTCTGCAGGCCCCAAAGTCACCCCTAGGAAGGACCCTCTCTCTGGCCCCAGCGTGCACAGCTCAAAGACAGCCTGCCACATCCCGGGTTGCTATCCATTGTGAAGACAACCAGAGAGCATCTGCAGGCCTTACGGTCCACTCACGCCCGATGAGGGTACAGGAACCCCCTTCCCATGCTAAGAGGGCCCCTCTGGCCCTAAGCCCATCAGGGAGAAGCCAGGTGGCAGGTGGTACAGGGAAGGAGGCGGCAGAGCCTTACCACTCAAGGATGTTGGAAGGGAGGGGCTCGGCACAGATGTAAGGCACGGGGTCTTTCTTAATCCGGAGATAGTCCTGCTTCAGGCGCTGGGTCGCTGTCGTCGGTGCTCTCTTAACGCTGTTGCTGCTCATCTGTGGAGACAAGTCTACACTGACACAGGACAGAGCAAGGCAACCCCCACTGCCCACACCTCTGCCACCCGGAATCAAGGCCCCTGGGCTGCTCCAACTTGCCCGCCCTCTCAGACACCCATGAGCCTTGCAGAGTCTTTACTGCCTGTCCCAGCAGGTCCTTCGCCAATGTGACTTTCCTCAGATACAAAGGTTAAGAGAGACCCTGCAGACTCACCTGTGTCCTTGAAGAAGCTTCAGAGGGAGAGAGCCCTTGAATTCGCCAGTCGTGAGTGGAAGCGAGCTAAAGCCAGCCCCAACCACCTGCCATGTGCATGTCTCCCCCAGCGCTGCACTGGGTTCCATGCCCCTCCCAGAGCTCCTTGTTAAACATTTTCCAGCATGTTTACCACTGACCACAGGTGGGTGGGAAGAACAAGGGAATAGAGGAATAGCCTCTTTCTGGGACTGGAGAGAGAGAGGGGGCCCCAGAGAGACCCAGACACACATGCAGCACAGAAGAGGAAGCAGGAGCAGCTGGACAGGCTAAGGTAAGGAAGTGTGCTGTGTCCAGGGCACAGCACTGGGCCGAAGCACTGTGAATGGCAGCTGACGAGGCCGACCAGGGACTCAAGGCCAGGCTGTCAGGTGGCACCCCACAAAGTTTTTAGGCCCAGGTCTTAAGTCAAATCAGGTCTTCCGTTAGAAAGGGCACTCTGGAGGCCCAGTAGAGGATGACTGGGACAGACTAAGACAGACAAGATGGCACGGGAGGGACAGGACAGTACTAAGGCTGGGATGGGAGGGAGGGAGCAGCCATCATTCGAGAGAAGAGACCTGGCCTGGATCAGGGGACCTGGGACGCCTCAGCTCTGCTCCAGAGGTAGGAGGGCAGGACGGGGAAGTAGAAGTCGGGCTCCCCACTCTCAGGGGCACCAGAACAGCTCCAGCTCCGTCTACTTAACAAACTAGAACGTCTCATAGATGGAAATTAGGTGCATAAATGAAAAAGTTCTGCTGCTAAAAATAAAGCAAGAAAGCCACTGGTGTAAAACAAGGTGGAGATGGAGGACACACAGGGTGTGCAGCACAGGATAGAAAGAAGACGGGGGAGGCTGACTAGACAGGGCAGCAAGTGAGCAATCACTCTGCCCAACCTGTGTTCCCAACCTGTCCACCACAGCACAGGACGTCAGCAGCCAAACCTCCACACAGACCTCCCAGCCAGTACCCACTTGGCACTGCTCCCCGCCCCAGGCCGGACCCTCCTCACCTCACTTGCACCCTTCCTCCCATCAGTTTCTGCACATAGTGCCTCATTAGAGGCTATGGACTCCTGCCCTGTGCCCACGGGATCCACCTCAGAGCACCCGCCCCGCCAGATGACGACCAGGGCTTGCTGTCTCACTCTGCACTCCCACGGTGCAGCAGTGGTCCCTCCACATGCTCAGCCCTGCTTCCTGCCCTGGGGTCTCTAAACCTCAGATACCCATATGCTTCCACTCTCTCCATCCCACCACACACCCCCGATGCAGGGCCCACTACACTGCCCATCAGTTATCACGAGACGTCCAACCAGCCTCTGGCTTCCAGTCTCCCCCCATTTCAGTCCATCTTGTTCACTGAAGTCAAGCTCTGGCTGGAGCTTAGGGGTGGTGCTGGGGGAGCGCTCCCCTCTCAGACCCTTCTCATCGCACAGTTCAGATCACAACCTTCGGGACTCACTCAAAACTGAACAAATATATGTCAACACCTCTGCCACCTGCCAAGTCCTCAGCCCCAGGCCGCCCTCTATCCCCTGATTTGGACTCCCACAGCCCCTGACACTCCTACAGCCTGAGCCAACCCCTCCTCACCCCAACCACGTGGCCATGTCCTCGCCCAGCCTCTACCAGTGGATGCCTTGCCGAGGCCCTGCCCAGTCCAGTGCCTGACTCCCCTGGTCAAGTGCCTCCACATTCTGCCCTTTGCTGGCCTTCCTGTTACCCAGCTGCATATCGCACAGGTGCCACCAGGCCCCAGCAGACACTGCTGGCTGGGGTGCCCACTGCGGGTAGTTAGGGTCTAGCCTGAGAGGGGAGTGCTCCCCCAGCACCACCCCTAAGCTCCAGCCAGAGACGGCAAGAGGGCCAGGTGGTTCGCCATGGGCAACATCTAGTAACAAACACCATGACAACTCAAAAGCAAGACCATCCATCACCCAGGACTTGTTTCCTTTAACTATTCAACTTAAGTCTGACATTCTGCCACACACAAACCAATTCACTGGATAATTCAAACACACTTGTGCTTGAACTGCATCGAAGTGGCCGACTTCGATGCTTCATGAAGGTTAGAGGACAGCCACACAAAACAAAATAGATCCTGCCTGGCTCCTCACAAATGAACTTTCCTCTCCCTCTTGCTTTTGAAATCATAATCTTTAGAAGCCCACTTACAATTCAACTGCTCCGTTTATTAAAGGAAAGGGATCTCTCCGCCTCGCTCAAAGCAGTGCCTTCAGGTCCCTCCAGATGACAGGCGAGCCAGTTTCTCTGTCTTCCCCAAGCACACAGGGTGCATATCGGGTGCCTCCACAGACCCCAAAGTGCATCTCAAGGTCCCTTCAGGCCAAGTCCCCACAGACAGAGCACAAGTGTTACAGGAGACATTAAAAAACAAAACAAGAAGCACAGTCCACAGAAAAAACTTCAGTGCAGACAGCTTGAAGGCCAGTAGCCTGAAACAACATCCCGGCAAGAGTCCCTTCAGTACCACGTGTACAAAGACTCGCCCCTCACCCAGCACTGCCCGCCCGGCTCCTCTGGCTCCTTTCTCTCCGCCCAGAGACCTTGGTCTGACCCACCAGAGCGCACGTGACACCCCCGTGCCCAGGACTTCCACGGAAGTCTCTTCCTTCACCAGTGGGACTGCTTCACAGGCTGGACGGAGGCCCGCGGCTGATGGAGGCCACTGCACCTGCCACTCACTCCCATACCTGCACAGAGGTCGGCTCACCTAAGGTGTGCTGATGACAGAGCACTAGTTCTAGGCACTGGCATCCAACTGTACCTGCAGAGAGCCTGGGCTTTTCAAGTAAGCAAGACCCTAAAGTTACACCGAGGGTCCCTCACCCAGAGAGAACAGAGCCCTGACCACTGCCCAGAAAACTCTCAGGCCCTCACTAACTCCCCAGGGGCTGCCCCGGGACCTCTCTAAGCATTTCCAAGCCGGGCCCGGCTTGAGTTTGAGAATGGATGTGAACTAAACATAGTCCAGATAAGTGGTGTTAACTGGGAAGGGGGCGAGAAGCGTACATCTGGCCAGGGGTGGACCCAGACAAGTAACTGGCAGACGGGGAGGGCAGGCAGGCACAGGCGAGAAGCCGGCCCAGGGTACTCTCCAGCCACCCAGCATGGAGCTTCCCAGTCTGACCGCCCGAATTCTGTTTCCACCCCAGACGTTCATTGCTCGGGGGACTTAAGAGGCGGTCTGGGGTCCTAACTGATCGAGATGAAGCGGCGGCGGCGGCGGGCTCAACGGCAGCCACCCCACCCCGATACCGATTCCCAAGATACGTTTACAAACCAAGCTCTACGCCGGCTCGTCCTGGCGGCGCCCGCAAGTGTGCCACTAACGGGAGCCTTTCCATGGGACGTCAACCGTGTGGCCACCCGAATCCCTAAGTTGGCCGGAGGAGGGACGACCCGGCCCGGAGCCCCGGGCGCCCCGCTATAACCGACCTCGGGTTCCGCGCACAGAAGCTCCGGGCCGGGCCCCGCGAGCGCGGACGCGACGAGGACGGGCAGTGCGGAGGCCCCGCGCTCCCCGCTCGGGCCGGCTCCGGCGGGGCGGACGCGCGGAAGAGGCCCCGGCGGGGGCCCGCGGCGCGCACTCACCTCTCCCCGTCGCCGCGCGTGGGCCGCCGCCGCGCTCAGGCTCGCCGTGGTCGAGGCCGGAGCAGGGAGCGGAGAGTGGGGCCCGCGCCGCAGAGCTGCACCGCGCCGGGAGCGAGCCCACCCGACCGCAGCCGCTACCGCCGCCGCCGCCGCCGCCGCCGCTTTGCTGCCGCCTCAGCTTCCAAGATGGCCGCCCACGGGGCGGGGCAAGCCGCGCTTCCAGTTCCGGGGCGCGGTTAGTTGAGGCGGCCGCTCTAGACGGCCAGGCGGAGGTCGCCTGCATCTCGCTGTCGCCTTTAGTCCCGGGAGGCAGAAGCAGTCGGCGCATGCGCACTGACAGGCAGCTCCGAGGGGCGGAGAACGAGCTCAGGGCAGGTCTGGCCCAATCAGCCACGGCTGGCCCTCCTGTTGGTCCCTCGGCCACATCGCTGTCAGCGGCCGCCGGGCTCCGGGGCCCCCCGACCCTGCACGTTCCCCTTCTCATGATCCCCTGCCTTCCGCGGGAAAACAGGCCCAGTTAGAAGGTAACCCCCGAGATGCCGGGATGAGCCCCGCCCAAGTTCCCTGGTACCTCGACCCTCCCACCGCCCCCTTCCAAAGAATCGGCCCAGTCCCGCCTGGAGGACCCAGTTCTTGTGCCCACTTAACAGGGAAGCGCTGAAGGCAGTCCGCGTCCCTGGCGACTGAACCACCTGGGTCCCTGAGAATCGAATCCTGGGTGACCTTGTGTGACCGCAGTGATTGTGGAGCCAGGAGCCCCACTGGAACCTGTGCCAGGTGGGGTCCAGCGTAGGAATCCTGCCCAGCCCCTGCCCAGGGGGAGAGCTGTCCTCATAAAAAGAGTTACACTGTTCTCCGACTGAATTTTCCGCCTAGCCCATGAATAGGGTCATTATTGCAGCAGTGGCCGCTGCACTGAGCCTCACTTTCTGCTCCCACGGTCCCCTCCCAGGCCCTGGGGGAGGGGGAGGCAGAGCAGGGAGGTGAGGAGTCCAGGGAAGTCCCTGGGGAGCAGAGAGTCTCTGGGATAGCACTGGGAAACACTTTGGAGCAGGTGAGGATGGCATTCGGGTGGGGGTTTGGATACAGGAGGGCTGGGCAGCAGGCGGGCCAGCACACTCCTCACCACCCTTCCTGGTGAGTGGGGGCTGGGGTGTGCCCCCACAGGGCTGTGCCAGGGCAGACGCTGCACTGACTGTGAGACAGGCCTTGGTCATCAGCTGGGACTAATCCAGAGAGGCTGTCGCTAGGCAGATCTGGGGTTCAAACCCCAAAGTCTCACCCTTGACCACAACCCTGACTGCCTTTCAGTATACAGCACCGGTCAGGGGTACTAACCACATGACCATTGACAGTGGACCCCAAGCTCCAACGGGTCCAGCCATGGCCACTGGCAGAAGGCAGACGGGGCCATGATCGCCACTGAATCTGGCCCACCCGGGGCACCTCAGACAAGATATGAGCAGTCACTGCAGTGCTGGCCCAGGGGCAGAAACAGAAGTGCCCATCGCCCCTCAGGCCAGCACCAGGCCAGCCAGCCGGGGGGAAGCAGCCTGCTACCTCCCCCTGCCGTGAGTGAGCTTCGCTGGCCCTGGCCCTCCTTCCTCATGGGGAGGCTGGCGGTCCCAGGCTCCACCTCCTGCTGCCACACTCAGAAAACATCTCAAGCTTCCTTCTCTCCCCTGCCTCCTCCGGGCTCTGCCATCCCCACGCAGGGCGGGCCCAGCTGTTTTTAGCTTGAGGAGAGTTATGTAAGGGAGGCTGCCCTGAGGCGCTGGGTGTTTCAAGCGCAGGTGTGAGAGAGACACAAGACCAGACCCTGAGCCCCACACGGGCAACATCACACACTCGGCCCATCTCTAGTGGCCAGTACCTCGAGGAGCCCCCTCCGTGGTGGCCGGAATCCCTGCTTGACACTGCAGTCAGGACCTGGGGGACAGGGAGGTGCTGCAGTAGCACCGAGGAGGCTTCCTACTTGCCAGTGGGCAGGGACTCCAGATGGTGCAGCCCCCCAGGCTGGGGTGGATGCCCCTGGCCCCCAGAATCTGGCACACATGCAGAGCCCATTGGCTCAGACTTCATAGCTGCTGCACCAGAATCCTTCCAGGACCAACTCTTAGCTGTCTCTGAGGGTGGAGACACCCACAGGTGTGAAAGTGGAGCCCAGGGGTCCCATGAAGTGCTGGGTGTCCACAGTCTGGAAGGAGGCACATTGGTGTCCCTAGGTCCAGCTTCAGGGAAAGCCACCACTTGAAGGCTCAATGGGGCCATGCTCAGCAGGCTGGGGCCAGCTGTCCCTCTGGAGAGAGGGTGGGGGACATAGGGCCCTAAATAATTTCTCTAATTCTCTCAACACACAGCTGTCAAGGAGCAGTCACACAAGCCCCTGTTGTGTGAGAAGCTGGAGATGCCCTGTCTGGTCCCAGACAGCGCCTTCTGCTCCTCCAGGCACTGGAGGAGCCTGGGGAGGCAGGAGAGGGGTCAGGCAGGGAAGGGAGGAGGGGGCTGCTGGCCTCACTGCCACTGGCCACAGTCTCTGTGTCTCTGGCCTCCCAAAGGTGGGTTCTGGGGCAGCCTCCTCAGAAGCAGGAAGATGGGGCTCTGATGCGAGCTCCGTGACATCACTTGGTCTCACCTTTGAATCTCGAGCTTCAAGAGGAAACTCAGCCCCACTTTGTGCTTGAGGAAACGGGCTCAGAGAGGTTGAGTAATTTGTTCAACGTCACACAGCCGATGACTGAGGAAGCTGTGATTCGCACTCACACCTAGATGAGTCCAGGGCCAGCTCTTCCCTGAGCGTGACTTCCCTCTCCCAGAGGTCCCCGGCTGCCATCTGCCCCTTCCAAAGGCAGGAGGCTGATGACCTCACCCCTCCTCAGAGCCAAACCCCCACCAGAAGGGCCTAGCGAAGGTGGGGGCTTCCTCCCTCATCTCAGCACCCATTTGGGGTGGGCCGTCAGGAACCCAGAGCCTGTGTGGGAGGGGCAGAGGGCCAAGCGGAGGGTCTGATTATTTGGGATGGTGAGGCCTCTGGCCTCATGGAACCCTGTTGGGTTCCCCGTGGGTCCTCCTGGGGGCTCTCCAGCCTTTCACACACTGTCTGGCCTCAGGTAATCACTCTGGGGCCGAAGATTTCAGCCGGGAGGTGGTGGACTTGGACCCTGAATGTGGTGTGTGGCTGGCGCAGGGTCTCTGTGCCTCCTGGGAGGCTGAGCTATGGGCACCACCTGCCCACCCAGGCCCCAACTTACTCCCACAGTAGGTACCTGTCCCAGGGGCTGGGCAGCCAGCACCAAGGGACACCCATGTTCTGGGAGTGGAGGCCCCTGCCTGGGGACCCCTGGCCACAGACACCTGTGGTTAGAGCTGGGCAGGTGGAGGCAAGCAAGCATTCTCCCAGGCCAGGTGGGAGGAGAGTGGACAGGGGAGGGGGCCAGGCACCCCAGGGTCTACCGGAGTGGGGTCCCTCTTCACCCTCCAGAAACCTGGAGCCCCTCACCCACTGCCAGGGCCAGGCCCCCAGACCTCACTTCCAGGAACGTGGGCAAGAGAGCCTCACTGAGGTGAAGGACCCCCATCCCTACCCCAAAGGCTTCCCCTTCCGGGACCAGAGCAGATGTGGCTTTCCCTGCCAGGCTCCGCCCCACCACCGCTCCCCACGCCCAGCCTGTTATAAACAGGAGGCTGCTTGGCCAGCCTCGGGCCACAGCCCACTTTGTCACCTGCTAGAAGTGCCATCAGCACTGCTACAGTCACCGCTGTTGCAGCCGCCAGCACCAGAGGATGGATGCCCATGCACAGGGAGGGTGCAGCCTCGAGGTACCAGGGCATCAGGGCGGGCCGTCACTGGGGTCTCCCCGGCTTGAGGTGGAGGGGCCATGTCCCCCACATCGTCTGGAGCACAGGCACAGGCGGGGCAAGGGCAGAGGCTCCCATCCACGCCTTTGTCATGCACCCCTACTGACAGAGGGCTTGCTGTGTGTGAGAGGAGTGTGTGTGTGTGCACAGCTGTGCGCGTGCGTGTACTGTGTGGAGGAGTGGTGCACCCCCACTCCTGCCGTGGCTAAGGTGTCGGGGACCCCACCCCCCATCTCAGGAAGCTACCTTCCTCCTGCCTGGCAGCCCCAGCCAGGGTGGGAGGTGGCCAGTCTGGAAACATGGTTACTGGAGTCGGAAAGAACCTTCTGGAGGCCCTTTTCCCTCGCCTATATCACGAAGCTAAAGGTCCTGCTGCCCTGTGAGGGCTCCATGTGGTCACGGGACACCCGTGTGGGCAGCGCTCTGTGCCACAGGGGGCCCACCAGCAGCACCCATGCTGGCACATTTTTCTGGCCTGGCCGCCTCCACAAACCTGAGGCCCGGGCTGACCACCCCCACCTCCTACCTGGGCCCCAGGCAGCTGGTGGGTGCTGGGTGTCCAGGCCAGCATGTGCTGGCTGAGACACACCAGGCCCTTCCTTGGCTTAGCCCCCTCCCAAGGCATCAGCCCAGGCCCAGTTGCCTAGAGGGGCCAGAACCCAGGAGGCTACACCCCAGCTGCAAGAGGCCTAATGATTCAGACCAAGATGGGGACACTCTGGAAAGTCCGTAGGAAGCCCAGGCAGTGACTCAGTGCGTGTCCCGGGCCAGCCAGCCTGACCTGGTCAGGCCCCATGGCCCTGTGCACTGAGGGACCAAGGTCCCAGGATGCTGGAGCCTCCGGGTGGGAGTGGGGCCAGGCAGGCCTCAGGTCAACCTCCCTGGAGCCCTCAGGTCCCCACCATGTCTGGCCAGACTGCTGCCTACTTTCTGGAAGCCCGAGGCCCACAAACAGAGCATCCCTGGACTCAGCTCGGCGGACAACACCCCCACACAGGCCCACAGTTCCCAACAGGCTACAGGCCTGACCCTTGGCCCAGATGTGGCTGGACTTGTGTGGCTCCATTGGCCCCAATCCAGCATGGCTATGCTGGCCACTGAGGTTTGTTGGAGGCTGTTGGGGCCCAGGGTTCAGTCAACCCCCAATGCTGGGCCCTAGGCCCACTCAGAGCAGGTCACCTGGCTGCCCCTCACCAGAGGCCCCTGCCCCACTTGGCAGATGGCAGCAGAGACCCACCCAAGCCTCCAGCCTTGAGCCACCTTCCAACAAGGCCTGGCACAGCCTAGAGCCTATGTCCCCTGCTGTCCCTGCTCCACCACCCAGGCTCAACTCTGGCCATAAGACACGCCTGTAGAGGCTGCTTGGTGCCCTGCTTGTCACCACGGGAGTAGGGGCAACAGAGTTGGTCCCATGTTATGGACCAGCTTCTGATGGGGTTTTTCTCAAGCATCAGCAAGCCGGGCTAGGCCACAGGTGGCTGAGGGATGTGACAATTCTGGGAATTCCCAGGCATGGAGAATGGAAGGCTGATGGCCCAGGTGGGGAGACCCGGGTGGGGTCAGGCCAAGTGGTGGGCTGGAGCCCCGCTGAGTCTCACTTCTCAGATGCAGGCTGAAGGCACGGGCCAAACAGTGGGTGGGGGGCCAGGAACCTGGACATGCCCCCAGGCATCCCCACCGACGCTGCCCGAGGAGGAACATGGAGAGAGGCTGGTAGAGCTGCACGCCTCCTTCAGGGAGCTGGTCACCTTCTTCTGCACCAACTCCACTATCCACGGCACCATCCGCCTTGTTTGCTCCAGCCAGAACCGCCTCAAGACGGCCTCCTGGGGGCTACTGCTGGCAGGAGCCCTGGGCGTGCTCTACTGGCAGTTCGCACTCCTCTTCGAGCAGTACTGGCGTTACCCGGTCATCATGACAGTGTCCGTGCACTCGGAGCGCAAGCTCTTCCCATCGGTCACTCTGTGCGACATGAACCCACACCGGTGAGGGCTGGTCCAGCCTGGGGGCCCCTCCCCTGGTGCGGTCACAGCAGGACAACCCACCTCTTCCTGCTCTGTGCCCCAGGGGCAGGGCTAAAGGACAAGAAGAATAAGCTGAGTGTTACTGTGACCAGTGCCAGGCTGGAGGGACCTTCAGGAGTTAGGCAGCCCAGGATGCGGAGGGGAGGAGAGCCGGAGGCTTTCCAGAAGAGCAGGTGCCCAGGAGAGGGGAGCAGGGTAACACTGCAGTGTGGAGTCAACAGAGCAAAGACAGGGAAGGGCTGTGAATGAGCCAGAGGAGGATGGGGTCCCGGGGGTGGGAGGCAGGCCAGGCCGGGGGTCTGACTTCCCTCTGCAGCCCCGGCTCTGTATTCAGAACCACCTTCTAGGTTTCTGAGGATGGCACGGGGTGGGGGGCTCCTATCCTGTCTGCGACTTCGGGATCAGTGCCTGGGGGCCAGCTTGGCTCTCTCCGAAGTGCGCGTGCTAAGGGGCCCTGGCTCTGACTCTGACCCCCACCCCTGCCCTGCCCCCAGGCCACACTTAGCCCGCCACCATCTGCGGGTTCTGGATGACTTTGCCCGGGAGAGCATCTACTCCCTGTATCGGTTCAACTTTAGCGACAGCATGGACGCCCTGGGGGCCGAGGTCCCAGGTCCAGAGCCCGCCTTCCATCTGGACCGTAGGATCCGCCTGCAGAGGCTGAGGCCCTTGGACGGCCAGAACAGAGTGGGCTTCAAACTGGTGAGTGTCCAGCCCGGGGGGTCTGCATGGGACTCGGGCAGGCCAGTCGCGCCCACACTGACCCCATGCCCCACAGTGTAACAGCACTGGCGGCGACTGTGTTGAGCGGGCCTACTCCTCCGGCGTGGTGGCCGCCCGGGAGTGGTACCGCTTCCACTACATAAACATCCTGGCCCTGCTGCCCGCTGCCCACGAGGACAGCCACGGCAGCCACTTTGTCTTCTCCTGCCGCTACGATGACCGGGACTGCCATGCCCAGTGAGTACAGACCAGTGTCCGCTCCCCCCACCCCACCCAGTGGTCTGCCGGCCCCACGGCTCCCTCCAGAGACAAGGCACCTGTGCTCCCCTCCCCAGAACCCCAGGCCACACACAGCAGGGTGGTGGGTGGAGGGCGTGTGCTTGTCTGAGCATGGCCCCTGGTTCCAGGCACTTCCAGACATCCCACCACCCCACCTACGGCAGCTGCTACACTTTCAACGGTGTCTGGGCCGCACAACGACCGGGCGTCACCCACAGTGAGTGCCAGCCGGGACTGGGTGCGGGCGGGGTGTCCAGGCCGACCTGGCCTCACCCCTGGCCTCCCCCAGGGATCAGCCTGGTCCTCAGGGCTGAGCAGCTGGACCACCTCCCTCTACTGTCCACGAAGGCTGGCATCAAGGTCATGATCCACCCACAAGACCACACGCCCTTCCTGGAGCATCAGGGCTTCAGCATCCGGCCAGGGACAGAGACCACCATTGACATCCGTGAGGTGGGCCTCCCCTGCCTCCAGGCTCTCAGCCTGTTTCCAACCCTGGGGGGTGGGGGGCAGGACCTCCAGCTCGAGGCAGCAGGACTGAGTAGCCCCCCTTCCCCCAGGACGAGGTGCACCGGCTCGGGAGCCCCTATGGGCAGTGCATGGACAGCACAGGCAGCGTGGACGTGCAGCTACTGTACAACACCTCCTACACCAGGCAGGTGAGTCTGGGCGTGGAGGATGGGGAGGCGGGGAAGGGGCCCAGGGAAGGGGCTGGGGAGTGGGTGGGGGAGCAGGCCAGTGGGAAGGAGGGGAGGCAGGCAGGCCAGGGAGAGGGGCAGCTGCTCCGGACCCCCAGCTTCAGCCCCCACTGTCCCCCTAGGCCTGTCTGGTCTCCTGCTTTCAGCATCTGATGGTGGAGACCTGCTCCTGCGGCTACTTCTTCTACCCTCTGCCGGCGGGGGCCGAGTACTGCAGCTACATGCGGCACCCAGCCTGGGGTGAGCTCCCCGCCCCACCCTACCAGCCTGTTTGGCCGACAGCAGACCTCCCCACCGCCCCTGGGTCGCTTCTCATAGGTTCACCCGTGACTGTCTCCCCAGGTCACTGCTTCCACCACCTCTACCAGAAACTGAAGACCCACCAGCTTCCCTGCACCACCCGATGCCCGCGGCCTTGCAGGTGAGGGGGTGTGCTGGGCTCTGTTTGGTCTGCCGGGGGCCAGCACACAGGGATGTGACGGGGCTGTCTCTCCCAGGGAGTCTTCGTACAAGCTCTCTGCCGGGACCTCCAGATGGCCTTCCTCCACATCAGCTGTGAGTCCCCAAAGTGGGGGTTGAGGGATGGACAAGTAGGGAGATCACGGGCAGAGAGCCCTCCCAGGACTGGCCTGTGTCCCCACAGTCCTGCCCTCACACCACCCTGCAGCGCCCAAGGGCCAGGAGGAGCCGCGGCCACAGCAAGTTTTTTGTGTGCAGGACTGGGTCCTGGCTGTGCTGGGTGAGCCAAGCCGACGGAACCCATGGCCATCTTCTGCCTCTATCAAGTCCTGGCCGCTGCCCCTGCCCTCCTCGCCCTCCAGGGCCCGCACAGAGGGCCCCACCAGCAGGTCTGGGGCTCAGCCCCTCTCACCTGAGCCCTGCCCCAGCATCAGCCTGGCCAAGGTGAACATTTTCTATCAGGAGCTCAACTACCGCACGGTGGACGAGACACCGGTCTACTCGGTGAGCTGCCTCCTGGGCCAGGGCCGGGAGAGGGGCGGGGCCAGCACCTGGGCCTCTGCTCACCACTGCCAACACCCGCAGGTGCCACAGCTGCTCTCAGCCATGGGCAGCCTCTGGAGCCTGTGGTTCGGTTCTTCCGTCCTCTCGGTTGTGGAGGTGCTAGAGCTGCTACTGGACGCCATAGCCCTCACCCTACTGCTGTGCTGCCGCTGGCTCTGTGGGTCTCGGGGCCAGCCCAGGGCGGCCACAAGGGTGCACCCTCCGAGCCAGAGGCCAGCCAGTGGACCAGTGGCTGCAGACACAACGTCGAATGCCCCGGGGCCTGGCTGCCTTCACCTACCAAGATGCTGCCGGGACTTCAGCAGGAGTCTCGGCTGAGTTCAGCCAAGCGTGGGCCCCAGAGACCCCTGACACCTGAACCAGTCTGAACCTGGCCTGATCCTAGGGGCAGTGGCAGCGGTGGGCTCTCCTGACTGCCCAGGGTGGGCCAGTCAAGCCCCATGGGGCTTCCTGGGCCAACCAACCCAAACCTGGGGCCCAGGAAGCAGCAGCACCAGAGCTGGGGGGTGGCTCGCCGCCAGGCAGAGCACAAAAGGGCTTCTTGTTAGCCAATCCACCCTGCCCTGTCCAGTGGTGGCCTCACAGGTCTCAAGGAGGCCCAGGGCAGGCAGGGAATAAGGGAGCATCCCCACCACTCTGGATTCCCGTGTTCTGGTTGTGATGGAGCATCTGCCCAAGTGGAGTGTGTGCCCGTGTGTGGGGGGCGCTCCACATGGGAGTGTGTGTTTGTTGCCAGTGACATATGTCCGCATGTTTCTGTGTCAACAGGTCTGTCTGTACCTACATGTAGGTGTGTGCAGGCATTGGGCAGAGCCTCACTCAGCTTGGGGCCAATGGGAGGAAGGGCAGGGCCAGGCCCAGGCACTCAGTGACCTGGGGACACTTTGCAATAAAATGATTTCACCTGGTGGCTAGGGTGTTTTCTCCTGCCCTCCTGGTTTCCTGAGTGAGCTGAAAACCTCCAACCAGATAGTACTGCCACATCCTCAGTCACAGATTCTGTGGGGGTTGTGGGGTAGGGGACATGGGGCAGAGTTTGCCTAGGGGACAAGGCTAGGACCAGACCATCCTCGCCAGTTAGTGTCTATCCTAGAAAAGGGCGGGGCAGCCAGAATGGAGTATCAGGAACTGATTTTAATCAATGGAGCCCAGGTTTCAGGCAGGCCCTCAGGTTCCAGCTTACTGCACCCTTTGAGGGCACCACTGGTGCTGTCCCACGCAGGGCCGCCCCTTGGGGAAGGCAGGTGACCCCCCCACCCCAGTCGAGACAGAGCAGAGTGAGGCGGGTGAGGCAAGGAAGCGGGTGCAAGCGGCTGTTTATTAACTGTGATCTGGAGTGGAGGCGGGTCCCGCCAGCTGAGGCCCTAGCAAAGGCCCTGGCGCAGGCAGTGGGGTGGGAGGTGGGGGCAGAGCTCAAGCAGGGAGAAAGGAAGGAGTTAATTCTGCTCTCTGGGTGTCACAGCCAGCAGGCGAGGGAGTTGGGGGCCCACCTTGCTGCCCATGGGGCCTCCCTGGGCAGCCTTTGCATAGTGACCAGCCAACTGGCCTTGGACTGGCCGAGGGTAGAGATGGGGAGAGGCCCAGCCACTGCCCCAGGGCTCCAGGAAGGGGAATGCAGAAGGCATCAGAGGGCCCTGGGGGTGAGCTGAAGCCCCATGGGCTGAGCCAGGGTCAAGGCTGGTGAGGGGGCAGGGCTGAGCTGCAGAGCCCCCGCAGCAGCGGGCAGAGCTGGGGGTCAAGGTGGTCCTTGAGTCCAGAGAAAAGACGTGAGACAAAGTGAGAACGAGGTCATTGTAGAAAACCCCTCAGTCCATGACAAAGGACATCAGATGCAGGGGTGGGAAGAGCGACGCACTTGCCACTCGCTCTGGGAAAAGGCAGGGACAGATGGGGCTGCATGGCCAGCCACACGGCCTCAGGACGTCCGTGCCCAGTCAGGGCTGAGGCCCCAGGCCAGAGCCCCAAGCACCCAAGAAGCCCAGCCTGGATGCTGGGGTCGCTAAGTGAGGTACACGGGTTGATTCCCTGGATGGGCGGTCCCTTCTGCCCTCACAAGGTGCCGGTGGCCAGCCACCAGCCCCAGGGCCCAGCGGAGGGGCTAGGGGCATGGGAGGGACCCGACTAGCAGGTCAGTGTCCTTGGGCAGTAAAGTGGGGGCACGAGGTGACACAGGCCCTGAGGGCAGAGTGGGGCACCAAGTGGCATGGGCCCAGGGATAGAGGGGCAGGAGGTGACACGGGCCTGGGGGAGCAGAGAGGAGCACAAGGTGACATGGGGCCTTGAGAGTGGTTTGTGACACGAGCAACCCAGGCCCCCTAGGAAGGGGTCACCTGAAGACACAGGGTCCCTGGGCGGGGAGTGATGCAACACCTCCTGGGGAAGACTGGAGCTTCAGAAGACTCAGTGCTGGTCCTGCTCCGGCCCGGGGTGGGGGCCGCTGGAGGAGGAGGGCAGAGCCGGCAGCAGGGCCTCCAGGAGCTCCGGAACACCAGTGCTCTCCGGAAACAGGCCGGTGGGGGGGTCCCGCCCACCCCGCTGCCCTAGCTCTCGTCCAGGTGAAGGCTGATGAATTCCTGGATGCACCTGCGGTACTGGAGCTCAGTGGGGCTGCTGCCGGTCAGAGAGCCCGGCTGGCCAGAGGGCGCCTCGGCCTCACGCATCTCCTCGGCCATTCGCGCCAGACGGAGCCTGGAAGAGGGCGGGCCTTGGGAAGAGCCTAGCCCGCCCCCACCCCACTGCGTCCCAGACCTGAGGAGGGCGGGCCTTGTGAAGTGCTCCGCACCGCCCACAGGGTCCCCCACGCACACCGCCCTCCTGCTCACAGCGTGACGATGTCGGCGTTTGCTTCCTGCACCGCGATGCTCAATGGGTCCTGCTGAGCGTGGTCCAAGGCATGCTGGTCCGCCCCCCTCTTCAAGAACAGGCAGACCTGGCTGAGAGCGGAGGGGTCAAGTCAGGTCAGGCCTTGGGCAGGTACTGGTGGGCTGGCAACCCGGGCCCATGGGGCGGGGGGAAGTGAGGGTATGACCAGCCCACGACTCACCCAGTACGGCCAAGGAGCGTGGCGTGGTGGAGGGGAGCCCGGCCGTGGCTGTCTCTTTGGTTCACGTCCGCTCCGTTTTGCAGGAGGAATTCACAGACGATCAGGGAGCCCTGGGGAAGCGGGCGTGGGGAGGCGGTATGGTTCAGACGGAGCCAAGCCACGGAGACGGTTCCTTGCAGGCCCCCCACCTCCCACCACACCCCGACGCCCCTTCAAGCTGGCGCACCAAGGGAGAGCCGCTGTGAAGACGCTGCACCTGGGCCCAGGCGCAGCCGGGCGCCTACTTACCCCCAGTACAGCCTGCACCAGCGGCGTCTTTCCCTCGTCCTCCGCGTCAGCCCAGTTGACCTCCGCCCCGTGCGCCAGAGCCGCCGCCAGGGCGGGAAGGTCGCGGGTGCGCGCCGCGCGGTGCGCCAGCAGCCCCGGATGCAGCTCGCGCACGTCTGCCAGGCCCCAGGTCTCCGCCTCTCCGTCCGCCTCGCCGCTGGACTCCTCCGACTCTGCACCCTCTGCGAGGACAGGGCGATCAGGGCCGGTAAACCGGCCCGGAGCGGGGGAGGCGCAGGGCCGGAGATGGGGAGCCGCGCACTCACCCTCCTCAGCGACGCGGTCCACCACAGAGCCCACGCCGAAGGCCAGGACATCTGAGCTGCCGTCGGAGCTGCCCCCTAAGCCGCTGTCGCTGCTCAGACCTGCAAAGTCCACAGCCAGAGGGGGTCCTGAGAGCGTCTGGGGGAAGGCTGGAGGGCCGCCCACACTCCCGGGGATGCTGCCTGGAGCAGGATCAGTCCCCACTAGCGGGCAGAGGAGAGCCCTGCCCAGGATGGGAGGAAAGGTGAGGAAATCAAGTGACAGCTCAACAGAGTCAAGGATTAAGCGCCCCCTAGGAGCACAGCCGTGGGTGTGATCCCCACCCTCGCTCAGGCCGGCCCTAGCAGGACGGATGGGCCGAAGCGCCGCCATAATGCAAGCGGGGAGGTCTCCATCCAGACGCGGTTCCAGGCAGCAGTGAGCGGCACCCAAGAGCAGCCCTCACAGAAGAGCCCAGAGCTGAGGGACGGCGAGGCAGCGCCCTCTGCTGCCCGAGGGCACCCGCTCACCCCATCAGCCCTGCCAATTCTTGGCCCCCGTCTATGTCTTCTGTCCACACTGCCCAGAAAGGCGGCCCAGACGCCCCCGGCCAGTGGGTGCTGTTAGACACTTTACAGGCAGGCGACAGGGCGGGGAGGGCCCCAACCTGCAGCATGTGCCCCCTACCCCCACTCCAGGAGGAGCTGGAGAAGATGCACACAATTGTCTTTCAGGAGCTGGTCTGGCACACAGCTGTCCACGAACACACATGTATGTGCACACACCCATGTGTGTACACATGTACACACTCACATGTATGTACCCATGTGCACAGTCATGCCACACACACACTCCTGTGTGCACACTGCACACGGGTCTCCCTGAGGGTCATGGCTCCAGCCTCCAAGTCAGTGGCTGAATTACCCCCAGCCCCTGGAGATACTGTCCCAGCCTTAGCCCTGCTTGGCCCCCAGACTCTCCCCATCCCTACACTAGTCCCTCCTGCAAGGAATGCCCATCCTTCCGGTCCCTGGGTGAGTGGCCATAGCTGTCCCGTACTTGTCCACCCTCTGAGCAAGCATGCCTGGTCCCTGCTCTGAGCTGCCCTGGCTGAGCTGGGGGTGGTGGGCAGCAGGGGACTTACTGCGTGGGCCGGCTGCAGCAGCCCCTGCATCGAAGTAGGAGAAAAGGGAGTCCAGTTCGTCCGGGCAGAAGAGCGAGTCCCTGCGGAACCTGGGCTCCATGGAGCCTGCAGCAGGGCAGTAACCGGGCCAGGCTGGGAGGCAGGCAGAGCTTGGGGCTCTGCTCCTTCCTTCCCCCACCCCTGGCCTCCCTGGGGTCCATAGTCTGGAGGCTCACCCCCTGCCCAGGCCTGTGAACTGGGGTGCACCTGCCGGCCCCCTCCCACCTGAGCACAGGGCTGCCACAGAGGGCAGAACGGGCTCCATCCGGACTTTGCTGCGGCGGGGGGCAGGGGCTCGGGGAGAGCTGTGGTGACGCTGGCACTTCTGCACCCTCCAGCGCTGTGGGGCCTCCCGGGCTGGTGCTGAGGGCGGCCTCCGCACAAACTTCTTCTCCACATATTTGTCCTTGATCCAGGCCTCCTTGTCCTGTCTGGACCAGGACCAGACATGAAGCCGCACTTGTGGGTGGGGGCTCCCCAGGCCTGCCTAGGCTACCCCACACCTCACCTGGGGCTGCTGGCTGTAGGCTTCCTACTGCCCGGCCCCTCACACTGGGCCTCGTAGATCTGGTTCACGGTGCTGTTTCCAAGCTCACACATCAGCTGGCAGGAGAGGGTGAGGCCAGCATCAGCCCAGCCCACAGACCTCCCCTCAAGTGGGCAGACCCGGCTCCTGTCTCCCCACCCTGCTACCCCCCCCCACCCCCGCCAGCTGCCTGAAATGGACCCCACACACCTTCAGTAGCTCCGGTTCCCATGAGTCCAGGGTCAGGGACCGCACCTTGGAGCAGTGGACGCCCAGGCTCCTGGATGATGAGGGAGGAGGAGTCAGGGCGCGGCTCCGCCCCCACCCCCTCCACACCGCCCAGGAGGCCCACCTGTGGATGCCTGAGCACTCGATGCAGAGCAGCACACCCAGGTTGATGCTGGCCCAGCGCGGGTCAGGCTGGCCGCAGTCACCACACTGGCTGTTGCCGGCCACGTTCTGCACCCGCTGCAGCACACTCTCACCCTTGACGCTGCGTTCCCGAGAGTCCGTGGCAGAGTCAATGCTGCTTGTGGACGGGGAGGCAGTGCGGTCCAGCCTCTGGGGACCGGGTGAGGGGTCACTCAACCCCATGGGAGCTCCAACCCCAGTCTCCCCAGCGGGGGCCCCCTCTTCCTCCCCAGATACAGGGGCCGACACAGGACAGGGTGCCTGAGGCACGAGCCTGCACCCCCATGTGGGCACACACACTGATGTGCACATGTGTGCTGGTGTGTGAACGCACATGTGTGCTGGTGTGTGGCCTGTGGGAGTTGTACATGCACATGCAGGGAAGGCCCACCTCACTGTAGCAGCTGTCAGGGCTCTCCCGATAGGCGGAGGCAATGCTGGCTTGCACCGCCTGAACCCAGGCCTGCCGCAGTTTCTCTGAGTCGGCTTGCAGCATGCAACTCCTGCAGGAAGGGGCCTGTCAGCCTGGGCAAGCAGGGGCTCTTGCCACATCACGCCCTGGGCAGGACCTGCTTACTTGGTGGGCGACACGACCTCAAAGCAGAACCTCCGCTCGACGTCCTCACAGGGCTTCACAGAGCAGAGCCGGAGGTCGTCCACTACCACAGTCAGCACGTCCTGTGGGCATGACCGCCTTGGTCCTCGTGCTCAGCACCCACCCCTGCCCCACCCTGACCACCCGTTCACTGCTCTACCCAGGACACAGATTGCCTGGGGTTCAAGTGGTCTCTGTCCCTGGCCACTCAGGCTATGGTGCCCATCCGTGTCCTCAGCCCTGTGATACCAACCCCCCCAACTGCCCACCCCCAGGCCAGGTGAGAAGGCCCAGGAGTTGCTGCCCTGGGCCCAGTGCACCTTGAGCTTCTTCTGGTAGACCAGCTGGCTGTTCTGGATGGAGAACCAGCGCCTGGGTAGGGAATGGGCCAGGAGGGGTCAAGCCAGGCTGGGCACCCTCCCCCACCTATCTGCCCTGCAGTCCCCTGAGGAAGGGCCTCCCTTACCGGTTCCATGTCTTGAAGGCGTTGCTGGCCCTCTTGAAGAGGTAGCCTTCCATCACTACCCCACTGGGTGCATCCACATCAAACTCCACCTTGGGCTCATCGTAGGAGAAGTCCTGGGAGCAGTCGGAGCCCAGCCCCCATGAGCACCCACCCACTGCTGTGTGGACACGGCTGCCCTCCCAGGCTCCCCCCAGCCAAGGTTGAGAGGGTGGGTCTTCACAGCCACTTCCTGACCAAAACCCCATGGGGGCAGATGCCTCCTGCCACAGCTGGGGGCCCGGAGCGCTCTGGCCCCACCCCCTAGCTCCCCCCGCCCAGCACAGACAGCAGCCTCTGGGTAGGATCAGGAAGGAAGCCGCCTCCCTTGTCCTCAGTCCCCCATTCAAGTCGCCAGCTGGGCTGCTCCAGCCAGCCTGACAGAGCTCCATTCACACGGGCCAGGGAGACACTGAGCGTTGTCCTGTGTGTCCGGCAGTGGGAGAGGAGGCCCAGCCACCTGCTCCCCTGGCTGAGTGGGGGCGGGAAGGGACAGCTGCAGCTGCTCCCGAAGGGGACTCGGTCCCAGCTCAGCAGCCTCCGCTGGTGCTGGGCACACCCCGGGAGGTGTTCAGGGTCGGAGCGCCGGGGCTGCGGAGGTGTCCTTGGTGCTGAAACAGGGCGAGGCGGACAGAGGCCCCACCCACCTGTCCCCCCCGGGTGGGTGCCCACTCACCTGCAGCAGCGTCTGAGGGCGGGAGCGGGAGGAGCGGGAGCAGGGAGAGAGAGAGCCAGTGAGTGAAGCCCTGCTGCCTCCTCCTGGGAACTAGCAGCTCCCACCAGCAGTCATCTCCGCCCAGGGCAGCGCCATGACAGCCGTCTGGCCAGGAGCAGAGAGGCCCCAGTAGGACCCTCCACCCAGCCCCAGCCCTAGCGCCCATGGGCTGAGGGGGCTGGTCCTGGCCTCTAAGTGACCTCTCACGGTGCTGAGACCCTGAGGGATGAGGACTCCCACCTCTGACTGCTCTTCCAAGGAGGATCAGAATCAGCCTGAGCATGGGCAGGCCTGGGGAGGGACGGGGAGTGTGTCTTTGTGGCAGGCTCCCAGGTCCACACTTGGAGAGGGCTGAGGGGCCCCTCCACAGGGAGGCCAGGGCTGCAGGGCCTCACCCGCTGTTGGATGGCGGCATGCTTGCGCTCCATCTCCCGCTTCTCCACTGCTGAGTCGATCACCAGCTGGTCCAGCTGTGGGGAGGGGTACAGAGAGGGAAGTGGACCCCCTCCCCTGACACGCTGGCCCTGGCTTCCCCTCCCCGCAGGCTCACCTCGGCTGCCAGCTTCTTCATGTAGGGGTCCAGCTGGTGCAGCAGGCTATAGCCCTGCTGGAAGAAGCTGTACTGGGCATGCATGAAGGACAGCATCTGGGGGGGTAGGGACACAGGTGAGGCCCGGCTGCCAGCCATGGTGCCCAGGGCCCCAACAGGTGCACCCAACCCCAGCACTCACAGAATCCAAAATCTCAAACTTCTTCTTGGCTTGGAGGACGTTGATCTGCCAAGGAAGGAGTGAACAGGTGAAGACATCAGGGCTGAGCCTGGACCTTGCTTGTGTCCACTCAGGGTGCTTGTGGCTCCCCGAGACCACCAGCTCATCTGACGCTCCCTACACTGGTACCCATCCCTCCTCTCATGGTTTCTCCATGGACAAAGCCATGAACTCTACCCCATGCTCCAAGCCGTCCTGCAGCCTCTGGCCCTGGCTTGTCCCAAGCACGGCCTCACCTCTGGGCCTTTGCCCGGGGCATTCCCCCCTCCAGGTCCCTCCCCAAGCATCTGAAGTTTTCTCAGGTCACAGGGGCCCCTCCAGACACCAGGTCCCTGTCTGCAGTGACACCCAAGGCCCAGCGACTCACCTGGAGCACATAGTCCAGCGCCAGGTGGCGGAAACACTTCCGGGCGAGGATCAGGGCACCCGTAGCTTCCTCTACCTCGTGGGGCCGGTGCCTCGGGGCCTGGGCATTCCTCACCAGCGACAGCTCCATGTCCTCCCGAACTTTGTCAAACTGCTTCTTGGTCTCCTTGAACTTCCGCACGTCCCTGGAGGCCGGCGGGTGTCAGGTCAGGGAGACTGAGGAGGGGTGCACTGGGGTCTCCCCCCTTCAAGAAAGGCCCTCTTTCTGCTCCTAGCCCCTCTGTGCTCCACAACCCTCTTCCCCACCTCCCTGTCCTGGCCTCCCACCCACTACAGCCAGCACTCCCTGCCGCCTCCTCCTCAGGTCCCTTCCCCAATCCAGGGCCCCCTTTCCCTTCACCACCTCACCCACAGGATTGGTCCAGCTTGGGGTGACCCCTAGCCTTACCCTGGACTCCAGATGCTCCACTTGGGGGATTCCCAACTATACACACAGCACTGAGCTGAGACCCCCGCCAAGTCCCCACCTCCTGCTCTATGACCCCGACCCTGACCCTTCCATGGTCCTGCCCTCACCTCTGCCTGAGGGCCCTCTTGCTGCCCTCTGTGGTCCCTGCCCTCCAGCACTGTTTCCTCAGCCCAGTCTTGGCCTACACTGAGCCCCCCACCCAGAGCCTGCAGACCTTGTGTCAGGGCCCCAGACTCCCTCAGCTCAAACACCCCAGCATGGGTGTGGCCTCGTGCCCTCCTGGGGCCTAGAGAGGCCAGGCCTCCCTTGGGGCCACTCACTCTTTGACGAAGTTGTGGAGCTGCTGCCGCACAGACCTCTGGGCCTGGTCAAACAGGATCTGGGAGCATAGGAAGGTGGAGGTATCAGGGACCTGCCCCCACATGACCCCAGAGGCCAGGCCCCATCCCCTCAGGTAAGAACCAGAGAATGCCCTGTCCAGCCCCACTTAGGCCCCAGCTGGTCACCCTCACAGAGCAAGCCTCTCAGGGTCCAAGGGACCAGGTGCAGCCCCCAGGCCTGGGTCGGCGCCCAGAGACAACAGCTGTGACCACCTGCCCATCTCCCCGACTTGGCTCTCAGACTCGAGGCCCAAGCTGTCCCCCTCCCATGGCCCAGACAGAGCAGGCACACCCAGGGTCCCTAGTGACAGCCAGTGCCCCAGCCTGGGGAGGGGCCACCTTAAGGATGACCAGCCCTGCAGTTGGAAGGGTCCGGCTGTGGCAGAAGCTCCTGAGTGATCTGGCCTGGGGGCAGGGTGAAGTGGTTGTAGGGGGCTGGAGGAGCTTCCCCCACAGTGCTAACTGGACCCAGAATCAGATCCGCTCAACATGGGGAGAGGGTTGGGCCCTAACCAGAAGCAGACAGACACATAGACAGACTGCTGAAGCCGGACGAGCTGTCCAGCACTGGTTTATTTCTGAACTTCCCCTGTGGGGGAGGGGCCCCTTGTTTAGTCTGGGGCTCTGGTTTCCAGGCCACGGTCTGACCACCCACATGGGCCTCATTCTGTTCTGTGTGTCCATGCGGGGGGCCCCTGAGGGGCTCAAGGTCATACAGACCCATCCTGGGAAGCAGTGGGGTCAGCCTGGCCAATGACCCTTGTCTGATGGCCCTGGATAACCCTCTAAGGCACCTATGCCAAGCCCCTACCACCCTCAGCCCCAGACGGGCAGGTTCCAGGCACCTCCTTGCTGGCTATCCAGCCCTCACCTGGGACACAGTAGAGTTTCAGCAATGTGGGCCCCCCACACCCAGACTGCAGGAGCAGAAACGTGGCCTCCCCCACAGCCCGCCCCTGCCAGCTCAGCTCTCCCAGAGCCAGCCCAGAGCCTTCCAGGCTGGGTGGGGCCTGCAGGAAGCCCGAGGGGTGGCTGCCTGGGAAGGGATGACAGCGATTATAAGGAAGCGCAGTGCCCCCCTACTCCCCCCATCAGGGCTCACCATGTGGTAGGTGACCATCTCCTGCAGGCTGTCTCCAAACCTCTGCAGACATTCCTGGGGGTGGGTGGGGAGACCCTTGCTTAAATGGGACTGCCGTGCCCCCAGTGTCAGTACCTCCCACCCACTAGCCACAGAGTGGCCCCTGTGGCCCAGCACAAACGCCCACCTGCTCCCAGGGCAGGGGCACCCTCAAGGGGCTGCCTGCCTGTGCCTGCCCCTGCCTAGAGGTCAGAGGTCAGCTGCCCCTCACCGATATAACAGTGTCGCCCTGGCACTGCTGGGACAGGTCGCGGATGCCACTCACGAAGAGTCTGTTGGTGGTGACGTAGGCCTTGCCTGCCTCGATCATGCTGCTACATAACTTCACCAGCTGCAGACAGGAGAGGACGGATGGGGGACACTCATGCCACCTGTGCACCCAGCCCTCACCACCACCAAGGCCAGACCACATGGGCTGGGACCCTGCCAGGGCAGCCGGAATTCAGCTCAGGGCCCATCAGTGCCCAGGACACAGCTGGGCAGCCCTAGGCAGAGAAGGCCACTGCCCGCCACCTGTCCTAAGCCCACCTGGTGCTGGGCAACAGCTTGGCACTGCCCAGGCCTTGGCTCCAGTGTGGGAGGTGGGAGCAAGAGAGGGAAGCCAGGAGCAGGGACCCAGGACTGGGGTGGGCATGCAGTCCTGGCCAAGGAACAGCAGGATCAGCCAGCAGGGGCTCATGGATGCCACCCCTCCTCCCCTCCTGCTTGTGCCCCAGGCCCCTAACCCAGCCACTCAAAGGCACAGCCCCCCAGCAGCTGCCCCTGCCTCCCCCAAGACTCCCCTCCTTGGCTTGGCGAGAGGAAACTACCCAGACACAGGTGTGTGTGCGGCAGGTATGAAGGCCAGTGACAGCCAGGCCCACGTGCTATGCATAAACACACACTTGTGCTCGTATTGGTGGCTGTGAGTGAGCTGGACCAAGCCCTCTGTGTGCCCCCAGGCCCTTCCCTCACCTTGTCCAGCTTGGCCTCGATCTCAACCACATCCGTTTCCACCTCATCGATAGTTGCCCTGCGACGGGTACAGGGTGGCTGGAGACCCGCCTGCAGCGAGCCTCCCCCACCGACTTAGCCGGTCTTCGTCTCCCCAGGCACCTCCCCAAAGGGGTCTGCAGTGGGAAGGGGCTGCTCTGTCGATAGCCACTGGCTCCTGCAGGGCCACCTTCCTCCACGCCCCTTGGACAGACTAAGACATGGGGACTGGGGTGGGGGCACGGAAGAGGGAGGACGAGAGGGGGCAGGACCTGGACCGTGACTCCACGGCTGCAGAGCCTCCAGGGCCCACCACCATCCCAGGCAGATAGAGGCCTACTCAGCTGTGATGCCCCCAAATGGGGTCTGTGGACAGGAGAGGGGGTGGTCCCTAGCACAGAGGGAGGGGCCGGGGCCCTGTGGAGGGGGACATGCAGGGCCTCACTAGTCACTGCCCCCCGGCCCAGCCTATACACCTCTCCAAGGCTAGAGTTGACCCCAGACCCCATCTGGACCCCCCAATCCTTAGCTTCAGCTGTAGCCCACTCTGGCCTGGGGCTGGCGGACCCTGGCGCAGACCTGTGTCAGCAGAGCCTGCAAACCTGGGGCTGCTCCCTGGCACAGTGAGACATCCAGCAGAGGCATGCCCCTACCTCCCAACTACTCCCCCAACCTCAAATACCAAGTTGGCCCTGTCTGCCTGGAAGGAGCAGTGGGTCAGACCTTGGAGGAGCCCACTCCCACTGGGACGGCCTAACAATGGGGCTGCCTTGGGGAGGGAAGAGTTAACGATGACATCACCAGAGAAGCCAGTGGACAGAGAATCCCGGAAGGCGAGGCGAGAGGCAGATGGATCAGGCACGTGACTCCCCACCCCCCCGCCCCCAATGCTCTGGGAACAGGAAACAGGGAAAGAGGGCCAGGATCCCAGGGCCCCCCCAACCCACTCAGCTGGTGAGCTGGGCCCATCTGGCTTCCTGGGGACAAGGGACAACGTGGAATGGAGCTCGGGCCAGGGGCTGGAGGCAGCCTCCAGGGCCAGGGCCAGGGCAGAGGAGGCTGTCCAGGTCTAGTGGCCCTTTGCTGCCCTGTGGCTGGTAGAAGAGGGCCATGTTCCAGGGTTTCCCAGGCTTGGGGGAGAGGGACTTAGTCCCTCATGTGCGGGGCAGCTCAGTACTCCCTCAGTTAGGAGCTGTGGGGGAGGGGTGCCAGGCTGCCTTGTCAGGGCCCTTGGAAGATCCCCTGTCCTCCTCCACTCTGAGCAGCCCTCATCCCTGCCCCAGGGCTGAGGGGTCTCTGAATTCCAGAGCAGGAAGGGGTCAGAGGGGACGTCTGCTTAGACCAGTGTTGCCCCACCCCCAGCAGGATGCCCAGCCTGAGACTACAGGATCCTGACCATCGCTGTAGCCTCTCCCCTCCCCACAACCCAGGGGCCCAGGGTATGGAAGGACCACCCGCCCAGGAGAGGATACTGCAGAGCAGAGCAGAGACACGGCCCCTGGAGCCCCAGTCACCCCAACTGCCCTGGGCAGCTGCATGGAGGGCCATCTCCCCTGAGCCAGGAGGGTGGGGAGGGGGCAGCTGGTCCCTAGAGAGCTGGTGGGGGGCGCTGTACCAGATGGTGACAATGTGCTCATGGGGGTGAGGTGGGCACTCAGCAGAGAGCCCATCCTGGGGGCCCCATGCCCCTCATCTCTCTCCTCCCACCTCCATGGACCAAGGCCTCCTCTCCTGCCATCCCTCCAGGATTTCCTCAGCAGCTTGGATGGTGGGTAGGAGGGTGAGGCTGGCTTCCCCACCAGAGCCATGACTCAGCGCCTGAAGCCCCACCCAGGGGAGGGGGCACTATGAACAAGGGGTGGGCGGTGCCCCGGTGAGTCTAAGAGAGCCTGGAGCCCTCCAGCCACAGGCACCCAGGGCTCTAGGGCTCTGCCCAGGCCACAAGCACACAGACAGGGTCCCTCTTCCCCCAGGGCTGGGGTCACTTGGCCCTATATGCTGACCACGTTCTCCCACCCAGCTCTACCCTAACCCTGGCCCCCAAGCTGGCCTCCAGGAAGTCCATATTACATCCTCAGCAGCACCTGAGGGCACACGGACAAGGGAACCCCCCAAAGGCCTCAAAACCTGGTTAAATCTCAGCCCAACCCTGAAACCCACACAGTGCAGCTTCTGTGGCCCAAGGTCAGGGGCATCTCCCTGGCCCCCACCCTGGGGTCTTAGCCAGGTACTTTCAAAGAAAACCTAGCAAAGCCCAGGCATCAGCTGCATCCACTGCCCCACTGTGGGTGCCCCCTGGCAAGCAGGCTGGTGTGGGAGGGAGGGCCTGGAGCTGCCCCACTGTGGGTGCCCCCAGCCCAGGATCATAGGTACCTGAGTTGCTCACATTCCCCCCATCAACTGTCAGGAATGTAAGATGGGAGAGCAGAGGTGACCATTAGCCCTCTGCTCAGGGCCAGGGGCCACTCTCTGGTCCAGTCTCAACCCCTCATCCAGTCTTCCCTGGCCTTCATTGCTGACTCCCTGTGAAGCAGCTGGGCAAGGCGCTGGATCCAGGGACTCAGAGGTGAGAGCACCGATGCTGAGGCCCACAAGGCACCGCACACAGGCCCTCTTGCTAACACACCTCAAAGACTCAGCACACACACATACACATGCACACAACCCAGTGCAAGTGTGCCAAGGCCTGACAGGCACATGTGCCATCAAACATGGACGCACGCAGAAGCACAACACACACAAAGTGTGTACTCATGGATTTGCTGCATAAACACGTACCCTGTGCTGGGATACAGAGGAACAAACTAACATGCGCTTAGTGCCTAAACTCATCCTTGCATGATAAACACCCACTCTGTATCTAGCAGCAGTCCAGGGGCGCAGCTCACCCACACATTCATGTCCAAGGGCTGGCACCTCAAGGGAGGGTGCAGAGGGGCAGAATTCATACGAGTGTACCCAAGCACAAGCATGAGCACCTGACACACAAGAGGTGCCCCGTTAGAGCAGATGCATGCACACCATGAACATGTCCACACAGATAAGCCCGCCTGCACTCCCAGGAAGGACTAAAAGCACAAACCCATGGCCAGGCACAGCCCAGAACCTCCACCAGTCTCTCGAATCCAGTCTGCTCAGATAGCCCCCACCCTGCCAGGCATCTAGGTCACCCTGCCAAGCAGCTTCCCCAAGCCCTAACTGTGGCTCCAGCTGCCCGCCCCCTTGACTACTCCGGGCACAGGAACCAAGACAGATTCCAGGGGCAGACACCCGACGCACCCAGACGACCCTAGCCAGAGTCGGGCTGCAGGGCCCGGCAAGGTCTCAGCTCTGTGCAGGTGGCCCGCAGAAGGTCTAGACACAAAGCGGACGGACACTCCCACGGAGAGGTGGCCGCGCCAGAGGCCGCCCCGCCCCACGCGCGCACCCTTCGCGCGCGGCGATCAGCACAAGGGGCATCTTTTGTTCCGGGCTCTAGGGCTGTGGTTGCTGAGGGCTTTGTCCAAGGCGAGTCCTCCTGCTCTGGCCTCCAGCCCGGGCGCCGGGTACAAAGGCGGCACCGGCTCCCCCTCCCGCGCCCCATCCCCCGGCGGTCCCGGGTACCCAGAGGGGCTGCGAACCGGCGGATCACAAAGGGCCGCGCCGCGCCCGGGGGGCGCACCTGAAGCGCGGCGAGTCCTTGATGCACTCCTCGAACTCCACCGTCATGGCTGCGGCGGCGCGCGGCGCTCACTGGCACGAGGACCGCGGCGGCCCGAGCGGCATCCCCGACCGGCCTGCCCGCCCGCCCGCCCGCCCGCGCCGCGATCGGCGCCCGCCCGCCCCGGAACGAGGCCGCTGCGCCACCGCCCCGCCCCGCCTGTCACCGCCGGGGAGCGTCGCTAAAGTCCTCCGTCCGCGCGCGCCGCCCGCTGTCACCGCCGGGGAGCGTCGCCAAACGCTCCGACGTCCCGCCCCCTTCGTCCCGGCAGCGGGTCGGAAGAGTGGATGGGGCCAGTAGCAGTCTCAGGAGCCGCTGGGCCGCGCGCGCTCCTGCGATTCGGCCTTAGGCAACCTGGGGGATTGGCAACATGCGCTCATCCGGACCGCGGCGGGAGGATTGGGGTGGGTGCTAGTGGGGTGGGCGCGGGAGCTTGCGGGTCTGCGAGAGGCTGCGGCGGCGTTTCCCCTGGGTGGGGACTTTGCATCCGCTCCCTAAGTCTAGTCCCGCCTCGGCTCCCCAGCCCTGGGCAGCCTTGCTAGGCTGTCTGGGCGGGGCGAGAGCACAGGCGCAAGCGCCGGAGCGGCCAGGGGGCGTAGACAGACGGGGTGCGCGCGCGCGTAGCCCCACGTGCGGTCCCAATCTGCCTGGCTCTCCGCCTGTCCCGCTCAGCTCCTGCGGCTCCACCTTGTCCAGTCTGGCTATGGGCGCGGGCTCGGTGCCGGCGCGCTACCTCGTGTACTTCCAGTACTTGGGAACGGACTTTAAGTACGTCCTCTGAGCCTCCTACCCGTGCCCGCGACCCCCTCGTGGAGCCCGGCGCCGCGGGGAGCACCCAAGCTCGAGCCGGAAAGCAGCCGAGGACTGGCGCCCGAGGGGATGGCAGAGGCTGAGTTTAGGGTCCTCACCTCCGGCCTCCGGCCCGGGCAGCCAGGGTGGAACGGCCGCCTTTGATCACAGTGGGCGGGGCGGGCGGGGCCCCGGGCTAAGCAGCCTCCGCGCTCTAACTTCCACCTTCCCTGCCCGCAGCGGGGTCGCGGCCGTCAGGGGCGTCCAGCGCGCCGTCGGAGTCCAGAACTACCTAGAGGTGAGCTCCAGGCCCGTGCCCGGGAGGGAGGAGGGCGACCCCGGGGAGAGGCAGATGGGAGCCCGGCCCATCTGTATCTTATACACCCCTAGGAGGCCGCAGAGCGGCTGAACTCCGTGATGCCGGTAAAGTTCACCATTTCCAGCCGCACGGATGCTGGGGTCCACGCCCTAAGTAACGCGGCGCACCTGGACATCCAGCGCCGCTCAGACCTGCCACCCTTCTCCCCTGAGGTCCTGACGGAAGCCCTCAACACCCACCTGAAGCACCCTGCAATCAGGTGAGCACCGCTCTCCTGGGATCGTACACTATGGTAGAGGCGGGAGGTGAGGACAGAACTCCTTGGGGTGATGGGGGAGATGCCAAGGTGTCACATCGCTGCGGCAGGGGGTCATTCCTGGTCTCGCTCCCACAGGGTGCTACAGGCCTTCCGTGTACCCAGCCACTTCCATGCCCGCCATGCAGCCATATCCAGGACCTACCTGTACCGCCTAGCTACCGGCTGCCCCAGGCCTGACAGGCTGCCTGTATTTGAACGAAACCGGTGCTGGGCGCTTCAGGCAGAGTGAGTGGTTTGAGTGAGCAGGGGCTTGCCAGGCCTGCCTGGCCAGCCATTCGCTCCTGACCACTCATTTGGCTCCCTGCAGCTGCTTGGATGTGGCTGCCATGCAGGAAGCCGCCCAGCACCTCCTGGGGACACATGACTTCAGTGCCTTCCAGTCGGCTGGCAGCCCAGCCTCCAGCCCGGTGCGCACCTTGCGCCGGGCCTCTGTGTCCCCCGACCCCGCCAGCCCCTTTGTCCTCCCCGAGGAAAGCAGGTGAGAAGAGCAGCCTGCACTCCGGTCTGGAGGCTGCAAAGGCTAGATTTAGCTCCAGAACCTTCCCTAGTGCTGCACTTGGGGCTCCCTGGGTACCCACCCATCCAGCTTCTGGGAAGAAGAGGGTGGCTGTCAGCCATGGTGTGGGCCTTCTAGACCCATGAGCCTCGGTCCGGAAGGCAGAGCTCACCAACTCAGATGAATCCTGGTGGTCAAGGACAAGGTTCTCCTGGGGGAGAAACACCAGGCCAGTGGTTCTGGTCTAGGCTGACAAGGGTTGTTTCTACTGCCCCCCACCTCACCCCACCCTCACTGTCCCAGGGCCTCCAGCCATCCAGCAGCTACTGGATTCCAGAGCCTTCCCAGTTAGGCCCAGCCTCCAGCTCCTGCTGAAGAGCCCAGGGCTGCCTTACAGTTGCCTCTGAGCTCACACCAGGACCTCAGCCCCGACAGCTCTACAGTCACCTCACAAGCACCAGTCATCTGGCTTTAGTCTCCCTTTCACTGGGCTCAATTACAGTAAAGCAGGAGGGGGGTGGCATTTGGACCCCAGGGTGGGAAGCCATAGGTCACACTGTGAGGTGTCTGTGTCTGCAGGCAGTTGCAGTTCTGGAGCATGGAGTTTGAGAGCCAGTCCTTCTTGTACAAACAGGTGAGCTCCAGCCTGGGGTCTTCCCTGGGGGTGGGGCCTGGGGCTTGAGCAGCTGCAGCAGTGTTTGCTTTGGGTCACAGGTGCGGAGAATGACTGCTGTACTTGTAGCCGTGGGGCTGGGGGCTTTGATGCCTGCTCAGGTGAAAGCCATTCTGGAGAGCCGGGACCCCCTGGGGAAACACCAGTCCCGTGTGGCCCCTGCCCATGGCTTGTTCTTGAAATCAGTGCTCTACGAAGGCCTTGGTAAGAGGAAGTGACCTGAGGAGGTCCCTGCTTGTACCCTGACTGGCTGACCCTGCCCAAGGTTGAGCCTTCACCAGAAGAAGGGTGCTTGGTGGCAGTGCCATACCCCAGGAAAGCCCAAAGGCAGGTAGCCTGGAGTGGGTGCCATAGCCCCTCAGCCAAGCCCCGTCCTGACCTGGCCCTGGGTGGTGGAGGCGGGGAGGGAAGCTGAGAGGATCCAGTCGGCAGCACTGGGTGGAGGGACTTGAACTCTGGGGCAAAGGCAGGGGCTCTGCAGTTCCATGGAAGGCTCTCGCCTGGCCCTTGTAGGGACCTTCTTGCCCCCAGGATGACCTGGGGTCTGTCCATAGGTCCCACCTCCATGCAGCCTCCTCGCAGGCCCTCAGAGACCCAGTACAGAAGTCACAGGTAACCCTCTGCTGCTCCGCTGCTTGACCTGCCCTGCACCGTGCAGCAACCACAGCAAGCCTGTACCTGCCACAAGTCCCCACTTCCCTGGGCACCTGCCCAGGTGGGTTGCCACAGAGGAGTGGTGCAGGAGAAAGCATCAGAAAGGAAGACGCCCAGACAGCCTGTGGTGGTTTTTATTGGAGATCAACACCCCAAGAGCCCCCACCCATCTCCTGGGAGGCCAGGAGTAGAAATAAAAGGTGAAAAGCCTCCCAGATCCGTTTCTTTGGCCAAAAGCAGCCACTCGAGCAGGTACGTGGCCCTGTGTTCTCTACACAGATGAGCGATGGGATCTACACCCAAGGACACGGGGAAGACGGGGGCATAGACGGTCCTGGAGCACAAGCCAGGTCCCTCTACTGTCCACGGGGCTTCAGCTGGCCTGGGGCAGGCCCTTCTTGAGCAGAGATGTGAGGTAGCTTCCTAGCTCCTCGTCCTGCAGCCACAGGCAAGAAGGGCTGTTGGTCTATCCCCCTGACCCGCCTGCCCCGGGTGATAGGGAGACCCAACCAGTCCTGCCCTCACCTGGTAGGTCCAGGAGACCAGTAGCACCTTGGTGCCTGGGTCCTCGGAGTGGGCAGCGGCCTGGACTAAGATGGACTCCACGGTCACGGAGCCGTCAGGAAGGTGCTGCACACAGTGGTCCTTGAGGACACTGCAGGGAATCCCAGTGAGGCCCAGCCTGGCGCCCCCACGTGTGCCCTGCACCCATGGGGAAGGGCGGCCAGGACGCCTACCTCTTCAGGTGGCTGTACACGCGCATGGCCATCTCCTGCTCCTTGCGTGTGTCGTGCAGGTGTACACGGCAGGTGAAGCGCAGCTGGTGCTCGGCCAGGCCCAACTCCTTGAGGGCCTGCTCTGAGGACACGAGCCGGAAGTTCTGTGGGGGAAGAGTGGGTCAGAGCCGGCAGAGACAGCCCCCCAGCCCCATGGCGACTGCAGCACTCACACTGTCCTTCATGATCAGGGTGCCGTGCAAGAGCCGAGGCTTCTTGGCGTCAGGGAGCAGCCCTGTGGGGATGGGGCACTGGTTAGCACTGTGAATGGGGCCACCTGCCCAGCAGCTGCCCTGCCCCCCAACCCCCACCGCAGCTGGCCTTGCCACTCACCCTGTGCCATCTCCCGCTTCAGCAGCCCCAGTGAGATGCCCACAGGGATGCTGGGGCTTGTGGGCAGCGTCACCGTCTCGCCGTTGGCCGGCATGTAGCAGTTGACCCCTGGCCGGGAGATGGAGAGAGCCTCAGTCCAGGCTGGAGGGCCCCGCCTGCACCAGACCCCCCCACTCCCCTACCCTTGCCTGGACTGCCTACGGAATTCCTGCTCAATCTTCTGCTTCAGAAACTCCATCTTCTTGGCCTCGCCGTGCACCAGCAGCACATTCTCTGGCTCCGCCTGGCCCACCAGCTGCATGATGCCCTTGGCATCTGCGTGGGCACTGAAGGACATGTACTCCACCTGCATCTTGACCTCCAGCTGTAACATCGCAGTATGTGGGCCATCAGCACAGGTGGTGGTTCCGAGGGCCTCCACCCACCCAAGTGGGATCCACAGGGCTGGTAGAGAGAGGTGAGGACTCACCACCTGCCGCCCCTCCATCTCCAGCTTGCGCTGCCCACTGAGGATCTTGTGACCCACGGTGCCCTGCACGCAGTAGCCAGGCATGATGACCTGTGGGAGGGAGGGATAGACGAGTGGCTCCCCTGCACCTCCTGCCTCGGGGCTTCCTCCTGGGACATTCCCCCCACCCACCCTTCTGCCCACCTGAACCTGAACCCTTGATGGAGAGCCCTCCCCTTCAGGGCCCACTGCAGACCCTGCAGAAGCAGGCTCAGTGGTCTCAGCACAAGCCCACCCAGGCCTGACCCCCATGATGGCGCTCAGGAAGCCAGGGGCTTTCCTGCCTGGTGCAGATGGTCCAAGACACAGTGAGAGTCAGCCTGGGTCAGACCCCAGGCACCAGCATGCCCAGCCTGCTCCTCCTAATGGCAGCAAGCCCCTAGCCAGGGCAGCCCCTGCCCCCAAGGAGCCAGCCCTGGGGCCCAGACCCCTCACCATGTTCTTCTCGTTCCCTGCCCACTTCCGGAAGATCTGTAGTGACTGGCCAGCATGCAGCATCCCCGGGGTTGCAAACACGACCTTCGGGGCAAATGTGGGGACAGTCAGGGCAGCAGATGCTCCCCCTACCCTCAGAGCCTTCTGCCCTCCCATCTTCCCAGCACAGAGGCACACTGCACCCTGCAAGCGAGCCTGAGCCTGGTGGAACTCCCTGCCCCCCCCCAGCTGCACCGGGGCACACCATGGGTCCTGGGCTGTCAGCAAATGCCCGGTCAAAGGCCTTGATGTGCTTGAACTCGAACATGTTCCTCTGTACAAAGGTCTTCCGTATCTTCTGGTTGGTCCAGGGAATGAAGAGTTTGTAGTAGTGATTGGCCTTCTCTGTCAGGCCCGTGGAGAAGTAGATGGGGGCTTTCAGGTCCATGCGCTCCCTGCAGCCAGAACAGGGCATGGTGGGGAGACTGTGGAGCAGGGCCAGCCAGTGACCCCCATGTGCCCTCAGCCTGGGTCAAGTCCAGTGCCAGGAAGGGTGTTCCCCCACCCACAGCTAGCAGCACAAGGCTTAAAACAACCATCTTGGGCTGCACCTACCAGAAGGTCTCCAGCAGGATGCAGAGCTCCTGAGCACGGCCCAGTGCAAACACAGGGATCAGCACCTGTGGGGTGGGGCTGTGAGGCCAGCTTGGGCAGGAACCCCTGGCCATGCTGTCCCCCTCCAACTGTGTCAAGCCCAAACCACACGGGCAGGCAGTCACTCCCTATGGCTGCCTTCTCAGAAGACCAGCCCTGCTGGCAGCTCTGGGGGCTTGAGGCCCTGTGACAATTGTGTGTAGCTCCTATTTTGTCCCAGCAAAACTGACCAGTGGTCAGCAGACACTCTGGCCAGCCCTTCACTGGGGTCTGAGGTATGAGGGGTGAATAAGCCCTGGCGGAAGGGTCTTCCCAGGGCTGAGCAAACCTTCCTCCCTCTGTCCCTACCCTGACCACATGCCGGAAAGCCAAAAGACCTGTGCAGCATGGCCGGGGCACATGTGGCAAGTCCCACCCGGGGCCCCTGCGCCCTCACCAGCTACCTTCCCACCGCGCTCCACGGTCTCGTGGACCTTCTTCAGGAAGTCTCGCTCCCTGCAGCGCTTGGAGTCCCGGATGGTGGTGGCATAGGTGGACTCTGTGATGAGCAGGCTGGGCCGGCACTTATCAATCCAGGCGGCGCTAGAACACAGGTGGGGGTGGCCAGAGGGGGACAGTCCACACGGGAGCTAGGCTGTACACGGCCACGGCCCTCCTGTACCCTCTGGCGGGCAGCCTGCCTTCTCTGCACAGGCCCAGGCCGCAACGCTTGAAGGGAGATAGGAGGACACCCAGGGGACAGTGATACAGACCACTCAGGTACCCGACACACCCCGCTGAGGGTCACTATACCCTTGCAGGGACCTCCATGAATGAAACAAATGCACAGGCCTGCTTACCCCAAATGCCGGTCTGGGGTCATGTTGTAGTCCCCCTGGCAAAGAATGTGGTGATGAGGAGGGGCCTCCTCCCTCTCCTCAACCAGGCAGCCCTTCCTGTGCCCCAAGTTTCCACTGACCGTGTACACCACAGACTCTGAGCCCACTTTAATCTGGAACATGGCCGCCCCCAGCACATGGCCCGCATAGTAAGCCTTGATTTCCAGCTCATCGTCCACCTGCAGAGAAGAGGGCTGACCTCAGGTCTGTGGGCTGCACCGGTCAGAGGGCTGGGAGGTGGAGTCTGGGACATCATTCCAGCCTTTCACTATGCCAGTTTTTTTTCCATATGCAACATCCAGTTCTGGTCAGAAGCAACTGGACACAGGAAATGGGACAATAGGGAAGGAAAGAGGAGAAACAACAGTCTACAGAAGCAGACTCGGGGCACCTGGGGTTTTCAAGCACAGGCTTTAAAAGGATTGCTTTTAACACATTCAGAGAAAGAATTAAGAATATTAGCAAAAGACTAGAAACTATTAAATACAGTGGAAATCTTAAAATGAGAAAACTATAACCCAAATTAAGAATTCAATAGAGCCATACTACCCAAAGCAATCTACATAGTCAGTGCAATCCCTATTAAAATACTGAGGCTTTCCCGATGGCTCAGTGGTAAAAAAAATCTGCCTGCCAATGCAGGAAATGCAAGAGATGCAGGTTTGATCCCTGGGTTGGGAAGATCCCTGGGAGGAGGAAATGGCAACTCACTCCAGTATTCTTGCCTGGAGAATCCCATGGACACAGGAGCCTGGTGGGCTGCAGTCCATAGGATCACACAGAGTTGGACATGACTGAGCAGCTGAGTACATAGCACATCAACATAACCATTTTTCACAGAACAAGAACAAATTTTTCACAGAACAAGAACAAATAATTTTAAAATTTGTGTGGAAACACAAAAGACCCTAAAAAGCCAAAAGAATCTTGACAAAGAACATAGCTGAAGGAATCACACTCCTCAATTTTAGACTATGCTGAAAAGCTACAATCATCAAATCTACATGGTAAACGGAGAGAAAAATGAAGAAAAACAGAACTGGAGTTATCAGGCTCCCTGACTTCAGACTACTACAAAGCTACAGTAATCAAAGCAATCTGATACTGGCACAAAAACAGAAATACAGATAAGTGGAGCAGGATAGAAAGTCTAGAAATAAACCCACACACTTACGGTCAATTAATCTACGACAAAGGAGGCAAGACCATACAATGGAGAAAAGAGAGTCTCTTTAATAAATGGTGCTGTAAACACTGGACAGATACATGTAAAAGAATAAAATTAAAACTTTAGCACCACATACAAAAATAAAACAGATTAAAGGCCTAAATGTTAAAGAGCAGACACCATAAAAGCCTTAGAAGAAAACAAAGACAGGATACTCTGCAGCATAAATAACAGCAGTATCTTTTTGGATCCGTCTCCTAGAGTAATGGAAATAACAAATGTAAACAAATGGGACCTAAATTAAACTCAGAAGCTTTTGCACAGCAAAGGAAACCATAAACAAAACAAAAAGACAACCTACAGAATGGGAGAAAATATTTGCTTATGATGCAGTCGACAAGGTATTAATCTCCAAAATACACAAACAGCTCATACAGCTCAATTATCAGAAAAACAACTCAGGACTTCCCTGGTTATCCAGTGATTAAGAATCTGCCTGCTACTGCAGGGGACGTGAGTTCAATCCCTGGTCCAAGAAGATTCCACTCGCTGCAGGGCATCTAAGCCCGTGCACTACAACTCCTGAGCCATGGGCCACAACTACTGAAGCTCTTGTGCTTCGCAACAAGAGAAGCCACTGCAATAAGAAGCCAACACACTGCAACTAGAGAGTAGTCCCTGCTCACCACAACTAGCGAAAAGTCTATGCACAGTAACAAAGACCAGTGCAGCCAAAAACAAAAATTATTAAAAAAAAAAAAAAAAACACCTCCAAAATCCAAAAATGGGCAGAAGATCTAAACAGACATTTCTCCAAAGAAGACATACAGCTGGCCAACATGCTCCTGAAAAGATACTTATCACTGCTAATTAACATAGAATTGCAACTTAAGACTACAATAAGGTACCACTTTACAAAAAAGTCTACAAATAATAAATAATACAGAGAATGTGGAGAAAAGGGAACCCTCCTATACTGTTGGTGGGAATGTAAATCGGTGCAGCCACTATGGAGAATGGTATGGAGGTTCCTCAAAAAGCCAGAATTAGAGTTGCCATATGATCCAGCAATCCTACTCCTGGGCATACATCCAGAGAAAACAGTAATTCGAAAAGATAACATGCACCCAAATGTTTACTGTTTACTATTTACAATAGCCAGGATATGGAATCAACCTAAATGCCCCTCAACAGATGAATGGATAAAGATGTGGTATACACAGACACACAGGACTACTACTCGTTTAAAAGATGAAATTTTGCCATTTATAGCAACATGGATGGACTTGGAAGGCATTATGCTAAGTGAGATAAGTCAGATGGGAAGACAAATACTGTATTGTATCACTTAATGTGTGATATATAAAAAAATACAACTAGTGAATGTAACAAAAACCAAACAAGGCTCACAGACATAGAGAACAAACTACTAGTAGGAAGAGGGAAGAGAGAAAAGGTGAGAAGCATGGGGGATTAAGAGGTACAGGCTCTTATGCATCAAATAAGTTACAAGGATACACTGTACAGCACAGAGAAGAGTGCCAATATTTTACAATAACTATACATGAAGTGTAGCCTTTACTGATCTCCTAAAGGAAATCAGTCCTGAATATTCACTGGAAGGACTGATGCTGAAGCTGAAACTCCAATACTTTGGCCACCTGATGGGAAGAACTGCCTCACTGGAAAAGACCCTGATGCTGAGAAAGACTGAAGGCAGCAGGAGAAGACGATGACAGAGGATGAGATGGTTGGATGGCATCACCGACTCAATGGACATGACTTTGAGCAAGCTCCAGGAGTTGGTGATGGACAGGGAAGCCTGGCATGCTGCAGTCCATGGGGTTGCAGAGAGTTGGACATGACTGAGCAACTGAACTGAACTGACTGACACATGAAGTATAGCCTTTACAAACCATGAGTCACTGTACTGCATTCCTGCAACATGTAATATTGTAAGTCAATTATATTTCAACTTTAAAAAGAAAATTCAACAGATGAATTTAACAGCTCATTATACACAACCAAGAAAAGAATTAATGAACTAAAATAAATAGAAAAGGCTATCCAGCATGAAATATAGACATGAGGACAATGGAGGGTCTGGAGGAGAAAGATCTCTATTCAGCCTGGAGGGAGCTGGGGGCAGCTCCAGGGCCTCACACCTGAGCAGGAAGGGAACAGGTGGAGCCAGCACAGCCACCTGCCAGTCTGCAGGAAAGGACAGAATCCCACAAGTCGCCCAAGAGAATTCTCCTACAAATAGCAGATGGAAGACTTGAGTCCTGGTAGTACCTGCTGCCCTAGAATTCTGAACCTAAGGGAGAAAGTCTTTAATAATAAAGGCGAAATAAACCCATCTGCAGACAAATAAAGTTGAGAACATTCATCACCAGCAGATCCATACTGATGCTCTTCATTGCAAATATGAAGTGAAGAACATGGGAAGGAGCAGGGACACAGCTAGGGTAATGCAGATGGTACGTGGCAAATGGTGAGGGCCTTGGGGCCTCATAGGCTGACAGAATTAAAATCCTGCTATATGGAAACAAGAGCTGGTGAGTAGGAGAGGGGTAAGTGAATTTAAGATGCTCTGAGACGCTTTCATTGTCCAGGAAAGAGGCAAAAGTTCCAAGTACCTTAGAGCTGAGTTGTCATGGATGTGTTTTGTAATCTCTGCCACAAGAAGAATTACGAAAGAACATATAATTACTTACAAAATAAGAGGACAAATGGAGTTTTAAAGACTCAGTCCGGAAAAAGACAACAAAGGAAATAAAACATAGAACAGGATGGACAAACGGGAAGTAAACGGAAGAAGATACACCTAAATCCCAAATTATTACACGTGGAGTGCACACCTCTCCTACAGGACAGGCCATCAGGTTGCATTAAACCCAAGCCGTGGAAAAGAGTCACATTTAAAATATGATGCAGAGGGACTTCCCTACTGGTCCAGTGGTTAAGACTCTGCACTTCCACAGCAAGGGGAGCAGGTCTGATCCTTGGTCAAGAAACTAAGATCCCACATGCTACACAGTGCAGCCAAAAAACAAAAATAAAATATGCAGCAGAAAGGATAAAAGTACTAGGAAGGGCAAGGATTCAAGGTGTGGGAGGGGCGAGCTTTCGCCAGAAAGGTAGACTCAAAGATAAAGCATTATTGAGGATACACAGAATGATTCAACTCGACAAAGGGTTCAACCTGAAAAATAAGATGACCCCAAATGTCAGACTCATGAAAACAAGCAAAACCTAGACTCTTGAGAAGAAGACAAATCCATAATCCTTGTTATAAATTTTACATTTGATGTCACTCGCCTGCCTCAAGTCTTACCCCTCCACCCTGAGTCAGTCCACTGCAGTGAGCCCACACTCTGGTCTCTGACCCACCCGGCCTGCTCCTATGTACTCAGATGGCACAGTGGCCCTCTTTGGCCTCTTCCACGCACTCAGGCAGAGCCAGGGAGTGGCAGGGGCCCTGCTCAGTGCTGGATCTGAGCTGGGCCCCACGCTCACCTTCTGCCTCCAAGGGTCCCTGGGATGGCAGCAGAGTGAGTTGGGGGCGGGTAGTGGGGGGCTGACCTGCACTGTCTGGTGGAGGTGGACGGCCACCACTTTCTTCATGCAGTCCTTGATCATCTGGGACGTGAAGAAGTTGGCCTCGCCCTTCTTGTCCACGGCAATTTTGCGGTAGTCCTCCAGCAGGATGGGGCAGATGGCTTGGGTGGGCTGGGTCATGTAGATCGGCCCATCGTAGCCCACCATCTCACTGAAGTAGGGGAGTGCCCCGCAGTGGTCCAGGTGGAAGTGGCTGCGGGCGCAGCACCAGTCAGCTGGATGCCCCCCAACCCCCCATTCAGCAACCCTACTGCCATTCCTCTGCTCACTGAGGGCCTACTGTGTGTCAGACACGGCCCTGAACATGGAAGAGGGAGAGGGCAAAAGGGACTCAGGCCCAGGTGTCCAGCGACGCCACCAGCAGGCAGTTACTGTGGGATCAGCTTCACGTTCCAGGAAGGAACAGGAAGGGGCTCAGGGCAACACGAACCAGGATGCCACTTGGGTGGGTGGTTGGGTCTGGGGTGGGGAGGGCGCCCACCTGATGATCACGCAGTCCAGAAAGTCGGTCAGTCGGCCGCTGCGGGTGATGTAGGAAAAGTCGGGGAAGCGCCTCTGTGGGGGGAGAAGCAGAAGTGTCAGGATGCCGCCCACCCAGGGTTCAGGTGACTGTCGGGCAGCCAGGGCTGTGGGGACGGCCCCTGGGTCAGGGTGCAGTTGAGCCTGACATCCACACCCTGCAGGCCCACTGAGGCCACCAACTGCTCAGAACCCCTGAGCATGTAGGGCAGAGGTCAGGCTGCTGAGCCAGTACCTGAGAGCTGAGACCCCCCAGCTGTGCCCTGGCTCCAGTACAGTCTGGCCCATGCAAGTGCTCCACCTGTTGGGTGACCGTGGGGGCTGCCCTCCTACCAGTGCCCACTTGCCCCCCTGTTCCCCCTCTGTAGTCAGAGCCTGAGACTCTGAGGCCCAGGTCCCTTGGTGACGACGCCGAGGAGCGGGCTGGATGCCAGGCATCCCACCCTCGAGACTCACATCGTCGCTGAAGCCCATGTGCATCCCACAGTCCAGCATGACGTTCTTGCCCGCAATGGACACCAAAATGCAGCTTCGGCCCACATCCTGGCCAGCCCCTGTATGGGAGGACCAGTCAGAGGCACGGCCATGCCCCCCTCTCTCCCACTGCCCGGCGAGGATTTGGGGTAAAAGAAGCAGTAAGAAGACAGGACTGTTCAAAAGTGAGCGGTGAGAAAGATGCCATAGGGGAAAAGAGGCTGGAAGGAGAACCCTGCAGAAGCCCCTGGAGAGGAACCAGGTGCGAGGACAGCGTGGGGCTGAAGTGGCCAGAGGGGAACCGGAGCCAACAGGTAGGAGAGGCGTGAGGGCACCTATGGCGGGGCGGGATGCGTGCTGTGCCCTGGTAGGCCAGGGGCTAGGCCACTGCAGCGGGAGGCTGGGTGGGCTATTCTGAGAGTGCACCACAGAAGAGAGCATGGAGAGCTGCGGGGGACAACACTGCTAGAAGACGCTGCGGACATATAGCCGTGGCAGGGGGGCAGGTTCCCGAAAAGCCCCTGGCACCTGTGCACAGAAACCCCGGCTGTTCCGATTCTGAGTGACCTACTGTACCTCCTTCGCACCAATGTACTGTTTGGGCCTTTAAACTATGCACTTACATCTTCCGCAAAAGGCAAGCTGGGGGGCGGGGGGCGACGTTGGTTTTTGTTTTTAACGCTGCGCGGGTCAAGCAAAACAAGGTCTGACTGACGTGGGGTGAACGGCTCACGGGTAAACGGAGGCTGCAGGGAAGCCGGGCTCGAGACATATGGAACAGGTGGAAGGCAGCGAGTGCGCGAACGCAGAGGCAGGAAGAAGGTGCACTGAGCACCGGCGCTGGGAGGGGGGCCGCGCGGCGAGGAAGACACGTCCCGGGGTCCCCAGACCTCGGAGCCCCCAACCAGCCTTCCTCGGGCGCTCCCCGCGCCGCCCAGCACTCACCCAAGGGCGTGACCCTGATCTCGGGCATCCTGCTGGGCAAGCCAAGCGAGCGGGCGGGACCACCACGGTCCCACGAGACCCCGGGGCCCGCGACCGGGTCCCGGCCACGCGCACCTGATTCGCGGCTGCGCACTGCGCAGGCGCAATCCCAACGGCGCCAGTTTCCGGCGCGCCGGACGGAAACGCTGGCCCGCGCAACGGGCTTTCTGATTGGGCGGCCGGCAGCCAGTCCCGGGCGACGGGGCGGTGGAGCTGTGGCTGAGGTCCGGGCCGCCGGCCCCGCGGCTGCAGCGGCAGCACAGGTGAGCAGCTGAGGCGCAGGTGAGTGTGGCGCGACGGGCTCAAGGCGGCGCCGAGGAATCCTAGCTCAACCGAGCTGGGCCTGGGTCTTGCCGAGGGGTCGGAGCGGGACCCCCCAGGCGTGGGAGGAGGCGGCCGAGGACCTGGCCTGGACCCCGAGCCCCTGTCCCCTCCCTAGGGACTCAGCTGGAGCAGGACCCGCGCAGGACAGGGGCCCACCCTACCCGAGTGGGTCCCAGCCTGGCGCCACCTGGAGCCCCCTTCTCAGGCGAGATTTCCAGGACTTCCCCGCTCCCACCCTCTGGGCCTGGGGTGCCGGAGGGCCGCCCTCTTTTCCTGGGGACCTTCAGCTTGCCGTCAGTCTCAGGACGAGCCCTGACCTTGGGGCCATGGGCTGCCCCTGGGGGAGCCTTCGCGATTCCCTGCATCACCTCCTCGGAGCTGGCAGCCTGCCCGACCCCGCTGCGTCGCCACTGCCCTTCCTGTTGTTTCCAAGCTCTGAAAGGCTGCTGGCACCTCCCGTTGGCTGCTGGCTCAGGTTCCGGGCAGGAAGGCTAGGCCCACAGGATGGCTGGTGACCAGGAAGGTAGTCCTGAGGACCTCAGAGGCCATCTGTTTGGTGGACAGGACACTGAGGCCCTGAGAGAGGGGAGGGTTATGCTGAAAGCCTCCCAGTGTCTTCTTCCTGAGGTCAGGCACTGCTGTCCCCCACACCTGAAGACGGGGTGAGCTCACCACCGGGCACTCCACCTAGTGCCAGGCGTGTGACAAAGGCATAGGGCCTGCAGGGCCTCAGCACCCACTGGGCCCCATCAGAGGCTCCCAGCAACCTGGGTGGTGGGTAGGGCAGGATGTGCTGGCCCATTTTCCCTAAACCTGTGGGACAAGATCTTAGGTCAGTGCATGACTTGCCCATGGTATGGAAGGGATCCACGTGTGCTCTCTTGGCTGGGCTCTCACCACGGCTCAAATGGCCGCCTCCCATGCAGGCTCTCACAAGACTTCCAGCACTGAGGGCCCAGGAACCCCTGTGCCCAAAGGGGTAAGATCTTGTCCTGGACAATGAGATGAGACACAGCCTAGTCTCCAGGGCCCATCAGAGCCACACCACATTGCAGCCCTGGGCACGCAGGGAGGCAGGGGCTGGGGTGTCCAGGAGCACCTGCTAACCTTGGGCACTTGAGTGGCATGACTATGGGAATGCCAGCAGAATCTAGAGGAGTTCTGTGGCCTGGGGCACTTCTGGAGTCCCTGGGACCGGGGGAGGGCCTATGTCCAGCCTTCCTTCTGTGTGGGACATGACATCTCCTTGCCCTCTTCCTACATTCTCACCGGGCTCCAGTTACTGTAGGGGTGGAATATCTGGTGTCTGTCCTCTGGCAAACGCTGACCCCACAGCCTCTGTTCTGGGTTTTGGGATATAGCTGCAAGCATGGAAGGGCATGACGCCCCCCCTGCTTCCGCCCACAGTCTGTCTCTCCGTGGTTCTCATCCTTTTACTTGCTACGTTGGACTTCCTGTCTTTGTTAAAAACCACACACGCACACACCCACCACGAGGATGTCATCCCAGTGGGCTGGGCTGTTGGTTGCACTCACAGTGCACCCAGGTGGCTGCCTGGCTGTGCGTGGGGACTCAGCAAATACTTCTCCAGTTAGTAGGAACAGACACACCCTGGAGAGACACAGACTGTAAACAAGCAAGAAAACCTGAGCACAGATGCTTTCCACAAGTGAGATGTATCAGGTTTGAGAAGGCTGAGTTATGGGGGGCCATGCTGAAAGCAAAGGGTCCTGCTGTGGCCCAAGCAGAGCAAGGTGGCTTCTGGGGAGGAGGGGCTGACCTGGGGGTGGGAGTCCTCATGGGTTTTCACTGGGGAGCTATGGGATCCCAGCTGTTTCTTTCCAACTGCCTCTACTCCCCCTCCCCAAAATAATGACCCAAAGAGGAGCCTTCTTACCGGGAGACAACCCACAGCCCAACCCCCTGTGTGTTCCAGCTCCTGTTGAAAATGGATGACTTGGAGTCAGAGTTCAATCTGAAAGTCGTCCTGGTCAGTTTCAAGCAGTGTCTCAATGAGAAGGAGGAGGTGCTACTGGAATACTACCTCGCTGGCTGGAGGGGGCTGGTCAGGTGCGCGAGGGGCTTCCCCGGCCACACGTCCTACCTGTATCCCGTCGGCCCAGTGCAGGTCGGCCATACTCACTTGCGGCCCAGGAGGTGGGAGTGGTCTCGCCCACACCCAGGCTGAGAGTGCCTGCTTTCTTCCTGCAGGTTCCTGAATAGTCTGGGCACCATCTTCTCATTCATCTCCAAGGATGTCGTGACAAAGCTGCAGATCATGGACCAGCTGCGAAGCGGCCCCCAACAGGAGCACTACAGCAGCCTGCAGGCCATGGTTGCCTACGAAGTGGGCAACCAACTGGTGGACCTGGAGCGGCGCTCACGCCACCCTGACTCAGGCTGCCGGACGGTGCTCCGGCTACACCGTGCGCTGCGCTGGCTGCAGCTCTTCCTGGAAGGTGTCCGCACAAGCCCTGAGGATGCACGCACCTCCGTACTCTGCACCGACTCCTACAACGCCTCGCTGGCCACCTACCACCCCTGGATCATCCGCCGGGCTGTCACTGTGGCCTTCTGTGCGCTGCCCACACGCAAGGTCTTCTTGGAGTCCATGAATGTTGGGTCCTCCGAACAGGCTGTGGAGATGCTAAATGAGGCCCTGCCCTTTATTGAGCGTGTCTACAACATCTCCCAGAAGCTGTACGCCGAGCACGCCCTACTGGACCTGCCATAGGGGCTGGCGGACCCACGTGGGGTGGGCTTCCCCTGATCCAGAGGTGGGCAGGGCAGCCAGGACCCATCAGTCCCACCATGGAACTTTCTGGGCTCCCCTGTGAGCTGAGCTTGTCAGGAGCCACTCAGATTGTGCACATGGGCCACAGACGGGCTTCAACAGAGAAGGCAGTCACTGGCCATCTGCTCTGTACCCGACCTCTCCCTTGCCCAAGCGTCTCATTTTTACCCTCTACCAAGTTACACCCATGTAGTTAGGCCTCTTCTGGGTGGGTGAAGTGCTGGAGGTGGGGGGCAGGAAGGATCAGTGTTCATGGAAAAGCTGCCCCTATTTGGGGGTCAAGTCTGTGGGCTGGGGAAGTCACAGGGCCCTGGATGTAGTGTTTGCCCACCTGGGCTGTCTTGAGCCTTCTATATCAGCTAGCTGACCCCAGAACAGGGAGAAAACCCCTGGGCAGGGGTCAGCTCTGTGGGATTTCTCCCTGCCTCTGGCCTCCTCCTTAGCTAGAGGTGCACATGTCCTTGGCTGTGATAGCAGGACCTGAAGCCCCGAGGGAAGGCCTGCTCTGCCTCCACTGCCCTGCACGCACACACGGCCTCCTGCAGCCTCAAGTCTGCACAGCACAGTCCTGGATGAGAATCCCAGAAGCCCAGGACTCCTGGGCCAGCGCTCGCTTCTGCCTCCTCAGCGTCCACACATCCAGATGCTGTGTCCCCTCTTCCTGGCCCCATACTGCTCTGTCCCCATGTAGCTCAGGAGACCTAGAATGACATAACACGGGAGGGAGCCTGAGCCACTTCACCTTGGTGACAGGCTGACAGGTGACCACACCCAGCCTGGCCATCATCCAGTGATTGGGGGTCTGGTCCCACCCACTTCCTCTTTGCGAGCCCAGGATGTCAGGTGCCAAGGGGACAGTATCCACCAAGAGCAAATGTGTGTAAGTATGAGCTTTCAGGGACCCTAGGCGCTGTAATACAGGTGATGGCTTTTCCAAAATAAACAAATTGCACTTACAGAATGAAGTACTGCGCTCCAGGACAAGGGTGCTGCCAGGCCATCAGGGCAGTGTCAACCACAGGGGCATGAGGCATGTCCTTGCCAGTGTTGGGGTCCTTCCCATCTCTGTGCAAGATTGGTCCCTCAACCAGTGCCAAGGTCTGAATTATCTTCGTTGTACAGGTGAGAAGACTGAGTCACAGAATCACCTGAGTGGCTGAGTTGGAAGTGCAGATCTGAGGTCAGCTACCTCCCCTGTAGAGAGAGGAAAATCTGCCGAGCTGCAGCCAGTGGAGAGGCTGCTCTGTGCAGGGCCGTGGTCTGGACAGAAAGAGGACGCGTGTCAGGCAGGGTCCTCACAGACGCTGCTTGATGGCCAGAGCTGAACAGCAGCGCCCAGCACAAGCCACTTCCTGGTCTGCTGCTGCACCCTGTCCAGCTCTGGCCATACCCATGGGGGCCAGAGCCTAGAAGGTTACTGACAAAGGCCAGAGAGTAAGGGCTGCACGTGTGCCTGTGTGCATACGTGGGTGCTGGTGTAGGCACTGTGTGTGTGGTGTGCGTTCTGTGTGTGCTGTGCCTCGTGCGCCCTCCCTAAGGGTGTGTAGTGCGTGTGTGTGTTTGTGGTGAGCGTGCCGTCCATGTGTGCCCCCCCCAAGGCCATAGTTTCAGGCAAAGACCAGGTTCCTAGACCAATTCCGTGAACGTCTGCCAGACGCCACTGCACCCTGAAGGGCATCTCTAGCCTCCCCCAGCTCCCTTGGGTGCCTGTGGCCTGGTGTCAGTGAGGCCCCCAGACCCAGACTTGGGGAGACCAGTCCCCGGGCACCCAGTGGCTAAGCAGGAGCCACCAGCCTGGGCCTCAGGTCCATTGCCACACCTGGTGCTGGTATGACTGCTGCAGCCCATTTGGTTACAGCATTTCCTCCCTTGTTTGCATGCCTCCCCACCCAGGCCCAGCTGTGAGCTCTGTCCCTGAAGGAAGGCACCTGCCCTCTGAAACCTTGTGGCCTCCGAATCTTCTAGGCCACAGACCCTCAAGGTGCACTGTTCCCAGGCAGGCTGAGGCCATGACCCCCACCTCGGGACCCTCCCCACCCAGTCATGGGTGAGAGCCATGCTGGCCAGCCATCCACTGTACTTTTGGTTGCAGGGCTGTGCGATACCCCCCCTCAGGCTGCCCCTGGGCTTGCAGTCCACCCTGCTCCACCCCGACTATAGACAGTGCCTCCCTGGGCTGGGGGGATGGTGTGCTGCCCCACTGGCACCTCCATGACTGTCTCACATCAGCTGGAGACTCCAGGGCAACCCCTGCAGAACAGGTGGGTACCAGGGGTTTGGACACAGGTAGCAATGTCATGGGCAGTAGCTTCCTAGAGCCTGCCTGCCCAGGTCACCATCACCCAGAGGGCCTGTTGGTGCCATCAGGATAAGCCCAACGTGAGTACACCTGAGAGGCCCAGGAGGTGGGGGCGACTCCAGGGCCCCAAGGAGGCAGGTGAGCAGGCAAGCACTTTGCTAAACAAATCCTGTGCCCCTCCCCGCCTGACTCCCCATATCTGGGGCCCCAGTCTGCCCGCCCACTTGCTACTGGAAGTTCAGGTGCAAGCAGTCTGTCCTGCTGCTGGAAGATGCCGCCTGCCATGCTAGGCCTGACCTTCCTGGGCCTTGTGGCTGCACTGGGTATCAGGCCAGGGGCCCCATTGTGCCTGTCCCAGCAGCTCAGCCTGCCGGGGGACTATATTCTGGGTGGGCTCTTCCCCCTGGGCTCGGCCGATGACACCGGGCTGGGTGACAGGACGCAGCCCAATGCCACCGTGTGCACCAGGTAGGGAGGCTGGGATTGTGTGCAGGGGTGGGGCTGGGGGAGGTTGGTCAGGGGGAGAGGGGTTGGCCACCCGCAGCCCCTGTGGCCCCAGGTTGTCGGCCCCCGGTCTGCTCTGGGCACTAGCTGTGATGATGGCCGTGGAGGAGATCAACAACGCACCCACCCTGCTCCCTGGGCTGCGTCTGGGCTATGACCTTTTCGACACATGCTCGGAACCCGTGGTTGCGATGAAGCCCAGCCTGGTGTTCATGGCCAAGGCAGGCAGCCGCAGCATCGGCGCCTACTGTGACTACACGCAGTACCAACCCCGTGTGCTGGCTGTCATTGGGCCCCACTCGTCCGAAGTTGCCCTGGTCACTGGCAAGTTCTTCAGCTTCTTCCTCATGCCCCAGGTGCGCCCCCTCCCCACATCCCATCCTCCCGCCCACCTCAGGAGCCCCCGTGTCAGGAGCCGCCTTCGCCTGCAGGTCAGCTACGGTGCCACCACCGACCGGCTGAGCAACCGCGAGACATTCCCATCCTTCTTCCGCACGGTGCCCAGCGACCGCGTGCAGGCGACAGCCATGGTGGAGCTGCTGCGGGGGCTGCACTGGAACTGGGTGGCCGCCGTGGGCAGTGATGACGAGTATGGCCGGCAGGGCCTGGGCCTCTTCTCCAGCCTGGCCAATGCCAAGGGCATCTGCATCGCTTACGAGGGCCTGATGCCACTGCCCCGTGCTGGCGGCACGCGGCTAGGCTCTGTGCAGAGCCTGCTGCACCAGGTAAACCACAGCAGCGTGCAGGTGGTGGTGGTCTTCTCCTCCGCCCAAGCCACCTACAGCCTGTTCAGCTACAGCATCCGCTACAGGCTCTCACCCAAGGTATGGGTGGCCAGCGAGGCTTGGCTGACTTCAAGCCTGGTCATGACGCTACCAGGCATGGACCGGGTGGGCACGGTGCTCGGCTTCCTGCATCAGGGTGCTGAGATGCCCGAGTTCCGATCCTATGTGCAGACCCGCCTGGCCCGGGCTGCGGAGCCCGCCTACTGTGCCTCGCTAGAGGCAGGGCGGCTGGGTCTGGAGGAGCATGTGGTGGGGCCACGCTGCCCGCAGTGTGACCGCGCCTCCCCGGAGAACGTGACCGATGGGCTGCTATACCACCAAACTTTTGCCGCCTACGCAGCTGTGTACAGCGTGGCCCATGCGCTTCACAAAGCACTGCTCTGCAACTCCTCCGGCTGCCCTGCACAGGAGCCCGTGCGGCCCTGGCAGGTGAGGTCACAGAAGCTGTGCCTCTTGGCTCGTTCCCCAATTCACTGGCACCCCTGAGGAGGAGATGGGGGACGGGGAGGGGGGTCTGGCCAGTGGCGACTCCCTGCCCAGCCCCACCATCCCCTGATTCCCCCACCACCCCCTGATCTCCCCACTGCCAGCTCCTGGACAACATGTACAACATGAGTTTCCACGCATACAACCGGACCCTGCAGTTCGACACCAGCGGAAATGTGGACCTTGCTTATGACCTGAAGCTGTGGGTTTGGAGGGACCGGATGCCCATGCTGCGCACTGTGGGCAGCTTCAACGGCAGCCTGGAGCTCCAGTTCTCCAGCATGATCTGGCACACCCCAGGAAACCAAGTGAGCACCAGTCCTGCCCGGGGAGCAGGGGCGGCCCCCAGGGCTTGGGCCAGTGTGGCCAGCCACGCAGAGCCTGAGCCCTGCCGCCCGCCAGGAGCCCGTGTCCCAGTGCTCACGGCAGTGCAGGGAAGGCCAGGTGCGCCGCGTGAAGGGCTTCCATTCCTGCTGCTACGACTGCGTGGACTGCAAGGCAGGCAGCTACCAGCGCCACCCAGGTGAGCCCTCAGGGTCCAGCCCACGCTGAGGCCCGAGTGAGGGCAGGTACCATAGGGTCAGGTCTGGGGCAGAAGGAAGGCCAGGAAAGCCAGTGGTCCCCAGCATGCCCTCTCTCCTCCCTTGCCTTAGACGATGCCCTCTGCAGCAAGTGTGACCAGGACCAGTGGTCCCCAGACGGTAGTACCCGGTGCTTCCCCCGCAGGCCCAGGTTCCTGGCGTGGGGGGAGCCGGCTGTGCTTGGGCTGCTCCTGCTGCTGGGCATCGTTCTGGGTCTGGTGCTGGTGGCCCTGGGACTCTTCACCTGGCACCGGGACAGCCCACTAGTTCAGGCCGCAGGGGGACCCCGGGCCTGCTTCGGCCTGGCCTGCCTGGGCCTGGTCTGCCTCAGCGTCCTCCTGTTCCCTGGCCGGCCCAGCACTGCCAGCTGCATGGGCCAGCAGCTGCTGCTCCACCTCCCCCTCACCGGCTGCCTGAGCACACTATTCCTGCTGGCAGCCGAGATCTTTGTGGGCTCAGAGCTGCCACCCAGCTGGACAGACTGGCTCCATAGCTGCCTGCGGGGGCCCTGGGCCTGGCTGGTAGTGCTGCTTGCCATGCTGGCAGAGGCGGCGCTCTGCTCCTGGTACCTGGCAGTCTTCCCGCCAGTGGTTGTAACAAACTGGCATGCGCTGCCCACGGAGGCACTGGTGCACTGCCGTGTGAGCTCCTGGATCATGTTCGGAGTGGTGCATGCCACCAATGCCATGCTGGCCTTCCTCTGCTTCCTGGGCACCTTCCTGGTACAGAGCCGGCCTGGCCACTACAATAGCGCCCGTGGCCTGACCTTTGCCATGCTGGCCTACTTCATCACCTGGGTCTCCTACATCCCCCTCTTTGCCAATGTACATGTGGTCTCCCACCCCCCTGTGCAGATGGGCACCATTCTCTTCTGTGTGCTGGGCATCCTGACCACCTTCCACCTGCCTAAGTGCTACCTGCTGCTGTGGCGGCCAGACCTCAACACCCCCGAGTTCTTCTTGGGAGGGGGTCCCAGCGATGCCAGAGGGCAGGGCGGCAGTGGGCACGGGGAGGAGACTCAGGGGAAAAACAAGTGATCCTTGAGTCAGTGACCTCACCCCAGTGAATTCAGACCTCGTTGAGGTATCCCCAAACCAAGTCTCCATGCAGCAACCTGAAGACTGTGCTTTGACTCCACTGAGACTCACAGCCCTAGATTCTGCTCACGTTGACCCCAGAGTGACCTCCAGAGTGCATAAGCAGCCTCAGCCCAATGGGATCTCATCACCTGGGGCCCCAGAGTTAGGCTCTGTCTTGTCCTGGCCGAGCCCTGGCCTACACAGGTGACCCAGCCCCACTGTTCCAGTCAGAGGCCCATAGAGGATTCTCGGGGCTCCATGAATCCTACACTGAGCGCTCAGGGAAGACCCCAGGGACCACATGAAGGCAAAGCTGGGTGTCACTTGCCTGGCTGGGCCCAGTGGGAGGCCCCCACCCAGCATCCTCTCCAAGCATCACAAGAGTGGGATATTGGGAGGTGGGTGGGGCTTTCTCAACCCCTCTGCAGGGGTGTGTACCTGACCTGGGCCCCAGCATAAGGCAGAGGCCTCCTCAGAAGGGAGGGGGCACCAAGCTTCCTTCTCTCTCCCTGGCCGGTGAGCCAGCAGAATGGGGGCCAGTCACCTCCAGCACCACGGACAGAGCCCAGGCAGGGTTGGGGGGTCAGCACTATGGCCAGCACCAGCCACAGGGACCCCTACCCCCCACCCCACCCCTGCCCCAGAGCCAGGAGCCAGCACCACAGATACAAGACTGCCTGCCAGGTCAGCTGTGGGCAGGGCCTTGGTGAGCTGGCACCCAGAGGACAGCACCAAGCCAGTCCTGGGTCAGTTCTCAACTGGACCCTGGGGAAGTTGACCCAGCCCCTGCATCCCAACCTCCTGAAGTGTGGAAGAGACACAGGTCACACATCAGTCCCATAAAATTAAACGATTTTTAGTGTTTAAAATAGCATTTACACAGAAGCAGCTCTATTAACTATCTGGATGATGCTCCCAACTAGATATAGTATCTACAGTGCAGACATGTGCAGGCCAGAGACGCCGGACGGAAGCGACGTGTATGTGTGTGTGCGTGCGTGGGTGGGTGGGTGGGATGCCACCCCAAGATCGCGAGGAAGGCTGAGCTGGCCATGCCCTCTGCTCTAAACCCTGCCCCTGCAGCAGCTGTGCGCGTCTGTGGCCCTCCCCCGCTCAGGGTCCCCCATCCTGCCGCCTCCCCCTCACTGTCTTCCCGCACACCTCCAGACATGACCTGTGTCCCTGCAGGGGGGATACACGAAACTGTTCCGGTGGTTGGGGTAGGGGACAGCTGACTTGGCCGCCACCCCACAGAGCACACAGGCCAGACAATAAATAAATAAATTAGATCCCTACCTTGGGCAGCCACAGAGGGACCTTGGGGCTATGATTCTAACCCCGAGAGGAACCCCCCAATCCTGGCCTAGGCAAGATGGGTGGGGCCTGTGAACCTGGTGGGGCCCAGGCCTAGTGGCCACCTCTCAGCTCAGTTTGAGGCCCCATGTGCAGCTCTGTGGGCAAGCTGGGGTCCCTGAGGCATACGCCAAGAGGAGAGGGTCAGACTTGCCTAAGCACAGGGAGATGCCCCTCCTGCCCAGGGTCTGCACTGACAGCTCCAGCCAGGGATGGATGAGCCACCATCCAGATCACGGTGGTCTGGGCTGCCCTCAGCCCCTCCCCTCCAGCCTGCTGCCACTTTGTCCAGGCCCAGACTCCATGGCAGCAAGCACAGGTCTAACCTGGAATGGCCGCTAAGGCAAGCCCACACAAGCTCCAGGAGCAGAGCCCTCCTGCAAGAGCAGGACTCTGGGACTCCCCACAGCAGGGCTGGGCCGAAGGCACTCTCGCCTCGGTCACATGATATCCACGAAGAACTCACAGGGGTTCCCCATGGCCTTTTGGAAGGACTGGCGGCTGCCTGTCAGCTCTGGCGGGACAGCGGCCAGCTCCCGGACAGGTGGCCCCCCAGGTGGCCCACCCACCACTGAGTAGGCCTTTGTCAGGGGGTGCAGCGGGGGGAGCCCTGGGGCGGCGGCTGAGGCCTGGCTGCGTGGGCTGCTGCCACGGCTGAGCTGGCTAGGGGGACGCTCCCGCCAGCCACTGCCACCCGCCCCGCTTGGCACTGTGTGGTCTGACTCGCTGCCACTGCCCCCAGCTCCAGCCGACCGGCTCTCCTTCTCGCGGCCCAAGGCCCGACGGCTGCTCCCGCCAGCACTCCGGGTGGACCCACTGCTTTTGCTTCCTGGGGTCAAGAACGGGGGAGAGGAATGGGATGGTCAGTACTAGACCTTGCCTCTTCCAAGACAGACGGCCATGGCCGGGACCACCAGGGGCAACACCAGCGGTCCTGAGCGGGTGCAGGTTGGGGTGGGCAGCCATGCAGATGTGAGGGCTGGACTGGCCCAGCCCAGGGAAGCAGGAGCAGCTGCAGCAGGCAGAGAAGAGATGCGGTTGTGGGGGGTGGGGGGTGGGGGGCAGGGCGGGCAGTGGCAGACAGGCAGGGATGCTCCAGGGCCAGCTTGGTCCCCACTCCTCACACCAGTGCCTGGATCGAGGGCCGTTTTGCAGCTGAGAAACGGAGGCCCAGAGGAGGCCATGTGCCCGGGGCACTGCCAGCCATCGTGGGCTCCCCACCCAAGACCCGCCTTTCATCTGCCCCCAGAGCCCTGGCCGGCTACTCAGCTCAGCCCCTCCTGGGCACTCAGGACATGTCGGGAACCTGAAGATGCCCACTGGCTAGGGACGTGCGGAGGGGGACGCCGAGCAGGACCCTGGCTTACCGGCCCCGAGGGTCCGCTCCGCTAGTCCTTCAGTCTAAGGCTTGCTCAGCACAAAGCAAGGGATAGAGGAGTTACACACCAGCGGCCGGGCACCCACACCGCCAGCTGGGCCTGTGCAAGGTCCACCGGCGCCCAACACGCTTCCCCTTGGACACTGCTGCCCCTGATCCACTGTTCTCTCTCCCCATCCCCTCCTGGGTCCACCAAGCCACCCACCAGACCTCTCCCCAGACACTGGGGGCATGTGCCCACTGGCCTTAGCACCCAACATGCTTCCCTTTGGAGACTGCTGCCCCTAATCCACTGTCCTCTCTCCCTATCCCCTTCTGGGTCTACTGAGTCACCTACCAGATCTCTCCCCAGGTGCTTTTAGGAGCATATGCCCATGGGCCTCACTAACCCCCGACTCAGCCTCAGGACAGTGTCCCAACAGGTGCTCCTCTGTGACACCACAACCCCCCTGCTCAGCTTCCCTTCACGTCCCAGCAGCGGGCTGCAGCTATCTATGGAACTGTCACCTCTGCTCCCTGCTGTGCTGCAGGTGCTGGAGGGAGGGTCCCAGGACCCCTCTGCTGCTCCCCCACCCTGGGCCATCACATCCCATGCCCCCATTTCCACACCATCTCTCTCTGCCTTTGCCACGTCTGGACCACCAGCACACCCACACAACCCCTTAAGACTCTAAGCTCTTCTCCCCAGCCTCTGACCACTCACCCCTTTCAGAAGAAGCCACCCAGGGCCCGAGCACAGAGCAGATGGGAGTGCAGGGCAGGGGGCGGGCACGCAGGGCAGAGCCAGGCTGTGGGGGATGGGGCTGGGCTTGGAGGTAGGGGCCCTCACCTTCACTCTGCTGACTCCCAGCACTGCCGCTGCCGTAGCCGAAGCCAGGGTCCTGATATGCAGGCGGGAAGCAGGGCGGGGGCCCTGGGTACTGGTAGGGGTAGCCCTGACCCAGAGGCCAGGGGGCAGCCGGGTGGGGCAGTGGGGCCAGCGTGTCCTGATCAGAAGCCCCACTAGAGCCACTGTTGAGGTTCAGGGCGGCAAGATCTGCGAGAGGGGAGGGCAGAGGGAGTGCGGGTGAGGGTGGGGAGGGCGGCCTTCCCTTCTGGGACTCCACTCCGCAGCCCCACTCACTGCTGCACAGGTCCCCGAAGACGTAGTAGCACTGCTCTGAGAAGGTGACCTTGTTGACTGTGTGCCGCAGGAAGCCACGCTTCAGCATGCTGCTGGCGTACTTGCGCGCCTCCCGCCGCTCGCGGAAGCCCTCCAGGTGCGCGTACAGCCAGTCCACCACATCTGCCCCTGGGTGGCAGCAGGCAGCAGTCAGGACAGGGACCCGGTCCCGCCCCTCACCCCCAACCACCCCCACCCACCCACCCACTGCTTGCGGAAGCCCTCCAGGTGCAGGCACAGCCAGTCCACCACATCTGTGCCTGCGCGGCAGCGGGCACGTCAGGCAGGGACCTGGCCCCAGCCCCGGGTACAGGACCCTCACCGATGACGGCATTGGCGATGGTGATCTTGAGCCACATGCGGTCCCGGATTTCCAGGCCCGAGTCCGGAAGCTGCATGACCCGGACAACAGCACCCATGTCGCTCTTCACCGTCAGCGGCGCCTCCTCCAGCTCTGCAAGGCATGGCCCCCTCCTCAGCCCGAGTGGCTGACGGGCGGCACAGGGTCAGAACAGACCCCAGGCCCGGCCTGCTTCCCCACTTCAGAGGCCAGGCTCTGCTGGCCAAGCAACTGTGGGGCTCAGTGCCAGCGCTCAATGGCCCTGCAGGGTCAGGGAACAGGCACTAGGCGGGAGGGGTTTGGACCTGCATCTCCCACCCTGTCCAGCTAGGGCAAGGCCCCCTGACCCTGCAGACCAGAGCCCCAGGGGCCAATATCAGGCGTCTTCTACCCCCTCCCCTGCGGGCTGGGGCTATTAGTCATGTTAGTGGCAGGAAAGCAGGGTGAGGGCCCCACACAGGCACCTGCCTCTCCCTGCCCCCGCCACGCAGACCCCAGGGCTCACTGAGCCCCTCCAGGCATCTCCCACTCCCATTGCTGGGACAGAGAGCAGGGAGGAGGGCGGGACCAGGCAGCCCTACATCTGATCATGAGGACCCGGCAGCACCGTGAACACTCAAGGCTGGTGTGGCCCTCAGGGGCGACCGCACCCAGTGAGTGCCTGGCCAGAGCCTCGGTTCCCAACCTTGTGAGCTGCCACTTACGCGGAGCGCCAGGCACAGAGCTGGTTAGTGAGGAGGAGCTGGTGCGCGTGACGGCGCTGGAGCAGGGGCTCGTACCATAGCGGGGCAGGGCTCCCGTCAATGCTGCCGTGTGGGACAGCCAGGCAGCTGGGTCGATGGGCCGAACTGGATCCGCTGGGCAGCCATAGCATGGCAACAGACGGACAGATGGATGGTGTTGGGGGGAAGTGGAACACAGGACAGAGAAGAAGCCCTTCAGGCTGGGCTAGGTGCCCCACTCCCACCCCACTGGCCCCAGGGGGTCACTCACCCCTCGGGATGGTGAAGTAGCTGCGGGGCGTTGGGTCCCAGCACTTGGCCACCGTGAGGCTGATGGGCCTGTGGGGTGGGCGGGTCACAAGGTGACCCAGGCGGCCCCCTCCCATCCACTGTCCCACCCCTACATGTGTCACCCCCACACGCCTCACCCCGTCTGGGACACAATCTCCCGCAGGACTCGCACAGCATCATCGTTGCTCATGTTCTCGAAGTTGACGTCGTTCACCTGGGGGCAAGAGGTCAGCATGGTGGGTGGGGGTGCTGCTCTTCCCCCCACCAGAAGCTCTCCCAGCCCGCACCTGCAGCAGCATGTCGCCTGGCTCGATGCGGCCATCAGCAGCAACAGCCCCACCCTTCATGATGGAGCCGATGTAGATGCCACCGTCGCCCCGGTCATTGCTCTGGCCCACGATGCTGATGCCCAGGAAGTGGTGCCTCTCTGCAGGGCAGGGTGGGTGGTGAGCAGGTGTGCCCCCAGCACCACTGTGCCCTGCCCAGCACCCCCCAGAGGCCTCACCCATGTTGAGTGTGACGGTGATGATGTTGAGGGACATGGTGGAGTCCGTGATGCTGCTGAAAGAGGAGGCCTGTAGGGGACGCCAGGTGAGGGGCTGTGAGTGGGACCCATCTGCCCGCCCCAGCCTACACCTGCTCAGTCCACACCTGACTGGTTCACACCTGCCAGCCCACACCTGCCCAGTCTGCACCTACCCGGTCTGTCTGCCGCAGGCGCTGTTTCCGCCGCCGGCGCTTGTGTTTCCGGATGAGCCTGGAGGAGGTGCTCTGCTCCGTGGAGCTACTCAGCCTGGGGGGGCCCAGAGTCAGGGTCTGGCCACCCCCACACAGTTGAACTCAAAGGGGCAGGGACAAGGCTGAACCTGGGGAAACCATCCCCACCCTGCAGACAGTGAGCAGCCAGCAGGGTGTCCTGCCCATGTGCACACGCACATGCATATATACATGTGTGGTCCAGGGCACACACCCTGCCCCAACTTACACCCCCACCCTCACCCACCGGCTTGTGTTGTCATCTTCATCCGAGTCGATGAAGCTGCTGGACTCAAGTTCACTGCTCAGCACGGTGGACGCACTGTCAGGGGGCAGCCCCAGGTCCCGCCGCCGGTCCCCCCTTGGGTGCCCGTTGGTCCGGGCTGCTGTGGGGACAGCAGGGACGGGGCCTGGCCATGGGATCCCCTGGAAGTCATGGGAAGCCCCTGCAACCTCATGCACGCTTTCACCTGGGAGCTGGCAGGGTGACTGCAGGGCTGCTGAGGGGTCACTAGGGTCCAGAGTATTTGGGTCTGGAACCTCTGCCAAGGGACCCCCAGGGGAAGAGGGGCCAGCAGGGGCTTGGGGTGCCCACGGGGGTCCCAGGGAGGTCAAGGGCATGGCCTCATTACCCTCTTCACGGTTCCGGCGTCGGGCTCGCTCCCGCCGGTGGCTGACCAGTGACTCCGTGCCAGTCTCGTTATCCATCCCATCGCGGCTGCCGGCCACATTCGGGCTGTGCCGAGGAGGGCTGGGCTGGGGCGGCCAGGCCACTCATGCCTCAAACACCCTCTCAGCTCCTCTCCTCCCAACATCCAGTGGGACCTCAACTCCAGCAGAGCCCCCATCTACCCGCCGGCCCACTCTGGGCCTCTCCACTTGCCCCTCCTCTGCTGACCAGCACCTACTGACCGTGGGTCCCTGCTCAGCTGCCCCTCCCCGCTTCCAACAGGCTGGCAGGATGCAAGCCCCTCAGCTCCACTGGGCTCAGCACAGCCCCCCAGAATCCTTACTGGAAGGAGGGAGGCCGGGAGTCCCCGATGCCACCTGTCCGCTCAAGAGGCGGGGGCAGGTCTGTGTGTCCATCAGTGCCCTGAGACCCTGCATCCGAGTGAGCACCCTCAGCCAGAACCAGCTGTAGACAAGAGCAGGGCTCAGGAACCAGCGTCCAGGTGACCCCAGCAGGGCACCGGCATGGGCAGTCACCTTCTTCCACTCCCACCAGCCCAGGGCCCTCTGCCAGCATCCCATGGACTCACCCAGGAGACCACACGGCCGTTGAAGCAGGGCAGCTTGGCATTATCGTCAGAGATCTCCTCCTTTACAACCCTGCAGGCAGACGCAGCTGTGAGGCAGCCACACTGGGGCCTGCTCCCATCACTGGGCTCTGGACTAAGGCCCCCAGCTTGTCCGGGGTGTGGGTCACATGGGGTATCTGGCCACACGGGGCATCCGGCCACACACCCATATGCCAGTCTGTGCGGATGCCCTCACCCAGCACCTCCGCTTCTGGGGACCATCACCATCCTTCCAAGGACTCCACCCAGGGCCCATGGGGCCCAGATACAAATACAAGTATCCTCCTTGCTCTGTGTGACTCCCCCAGACTTTGTATTGTGACGGCAGGGCTCAGTTCACAGCAGGCTTCAGCACAAGTAGGGTGTGGGCAGAGCCCCCAGGAGATGCACGGCACACAGACCTGCAAGCTCACACTCCAGGAACGGGCCACCACCCTCCTGACCTGTTGGCCCAGCCAAGGAGACAGAAACAGATCCCCACTAACAACACTGGCCCAACTCGAAGGGCGGACAAGTGCAGGGCCAGCAGGGCCCATGGAGAAGCCTCAGGCCCTGAAGGTCACCAGCTCTACCCACTGCCCAACGGCTAGCCTGGCCTGTCCCTTCATGCTGCCCCCAGCAGGTGGGCCGGTGGGGACAGGAGAGGCAGGTGGCCAAGGCCCAGTGCAACTCTAACTGGGAAGGAAGCCAATGACCCTGGGGTCAGAAACAGGTTGGGGAGGTCCAGGAGTCCGGTTCAAAGGGGTGAGAAGGGTAGCAGAGAAGGGCCATGGGGCAGGGCAGACAGTGCTGTGGCCCAGACACATCCCACACTGTGGCCTCCCGGAGGCCCAGGGAGCAGGGTAGGCAGGGCGGGGCCAGCAGCAGGCCCCTGGAGCGCAGCCCTGCCCAACACCGCAGATTTCCACACCTGGGATGAGGGCCCAGTGTAGAAATAGGAGCTACAGACCAAGCAGGAAGTAGCCTCGTGGCCTCTGGGCCCAGACACCTCAACTCGGCATGTCCGAGGCAGCAGCAGGGGGCAGGAGGCCCCAGAGAGCAAGGCTCCAGTCCACCCCACCCACCAGGAGAGGCCCAAGACCTCAGGGCAGAGTGCACAGAGGAGACAGGGCAGCCTGGAGGGGGCACTCCGCCAGGGTCCTATGGTGACTCCATCAGATGCCTCCCAGGCCTCCCAGGCCAGCCACACAGGCACAAATGAGGTGGACAAAACAATGGACAAGAGTCATTTCTCAGGAGCCCCTCTCCCCAGTGAGGAACAGACAAAGTGTCTGCAGCCTCCATCATGCACCACAGTCCGGCAGAGCTGAGCTCTGAGGAGGCCGAGACCCAGCCCAAGATGACAGAAGGTGTCACCACATGAAGACCTGTGGTGGCCTGGGGACACTTGGGGTTCTGCTGGCTGCAGCCAGGAGACAGGGGGTTGCAGCAAGCCCTCCAGGGGACCCAACAGGCCCCAAGCACCACCTCTGAGTCACTGCAGCAAGAGACCCAGGGGGACCTGGTTCTCACTTCACAGCCCAGGTGGCCTGGCCCGCAGCCTCCCCTCCCTCCCTGCACTCATGTTCCCGCCCTTTTGACTCACAGCACAAGGTCCATGGGGCTTCCCAGAGGTGGACACCTCAGGCGGCACCCTGAACCCCCACTGCCTGCACGGCCAGTGCCTCCAGACAATCGGTCACCCAGAGCTGCCTGAGGCCCCCATGCAGCCCACTCACACATGAATGCCCTCGACCAGGGCCCAGAGGCCCTGCTTCCCCAGTCCTCTCCAGTCTGAGAGATATACACCTTCTGGTCAGAACTAAAGGGCACCCAGCCTTCCCCCTGGGGGTCAGGGCATCGAGGAGCAGCTAGTCAGGATAGCAGGGAGGGAGAGGGAGGGCCTTGCCTTCCCCAGGGGCACGCCCAGCACCAGGGGCACGGTGCTGCCCATCCCTAGTGATGGCCAGGAACAGGGACGAGGTTGGGGGTGGGGTTTGGGGAGGCCTCAACCAACCCTGGGGAAATGCCCCCCAAACAACCAGAGCACCTTCCCTGAACCTGAGAGTAGACCTCAGGAGCTGTGGTCAGCAAAGACACGAACCCTCAGGGTGGCCACCCAGGGGAACCTCCATTGGCATGTTGCCCCCAGCTCTGGGATTCCTGGTGAGATCCATGATAACCTGGAACTTGGGCTGTCCAGCCCCACCCGCCACCCCCGCAGACGCGCCCCAGCCAGGAATCTGCTCAGAGCAGGGCCCATACAGAACAGGCTCCCTGCTCCGAGCCAGGAGCCCAGGGACCCTTGGGCTTCCAGAGACCCAGTGGGATGCCCCGCCTGTGTCCTCAGAGACACAGGGGTGCCCCAGGAGTCAGGATCCTCAGTTCCCACAGAGCCTTCATCTGTCCCCCTACTGCCTCCTGACCAGGCTTGGGCTCTGAAGGCTCCAGGGTGAACGGTCTAGACCCTAGACGCTCCACGCCTGACCGCAAGCTCCAGGGGGTGAGGCATCTAGAACCTCTCAACACCAGGGGCACTGGCTGCAGAGGGCAGAGCTGCAGAGGGCAGAGTGGGAGCTCAGGCAGCCTAGACCAGGCCAAGCACAGCCCCCACCACAGCCCCCAGGGCCCACAGACAGATGGCCCTGCAGACCAGAGCTCCTGGCCCAGAGATGCAGGGCCCAGGGCCACTGCCAAGTCCAGGGAGGCCTGGAGTCCACAAGGCAGTGGAAGCCTGTGAGCATGGCTGCACACCAAGCCCAATGCTTAGCACCTCTGGGTCAGACCAGCACAGGCTCTGAGAGCCTCCCCAGCTTCACTGGGACACACAGCTATGACCTGGATGGGAAGAGTGGGAGGGAGGTGCAGGACTCTCTACCCACTTGCCAAAGATGCTCTACCCACTTGCCAAAGATGCTCATGGAGAGTGGGGCCTGGCCAGAGCAAGTGGCTATGGCCACACCTTAGACTTAGCAAGGTTTCCCTTCCTGGCCAGAGAGGCCAAGAACTGAGACTTTAGGAACAGAGGCCTCAGCAGGGTCAGGGACCTCACAGTCCCCAATCTGAGGCCACCCCTCTCATAAGGGGGCCACTTCCCCAGCCCAGCCAGGGCCTGACCCCTCTTTCTCCAATCTCCAGCTATATCCATTAGGTAGCCAAGGTGAGACTCTAGCTCTCATTTATACTAAAGTGTGGGTGACTAATCAGACACTCCCAGAGAAAATTTATTCCACTGAGTAAATGATTCTACAGAATAAACAGAACCTGGAACTCTGTAGGTAGATCTCAGGAGAGGGAAGGAAGGAAGCAGATCCCCTCCAAGGGTCCCTGAGGCCAACAGGCCACCAACCACAGGTCTGGGGGTGGGAGTGGAGGATAAGATGAGCCACCCCTGCTCTGTCTGCCCATGCCCACTGCACCTTCCAGAGTCACCCCAATCCCTCCCTCTGTCCCAGCCCAGCCTACCAGCCCGGTCTTGTTCCCTCCCTCACATCCCAGTCATGCTTAGACAACCTGAAGAACACCTACTCTTGCTTCAAGACCCATATCTTGCCTGCCCACCATGACCTCCTGGGCCAGGGCACCCATGGGTCCTGAAAATCCTCTAGCAGGCACAGCCTCTGCTGAGAGTGCACCTGGCGTGGGGCAGGGGTCTCTGCAGCTCAGTGGCTATTAGACACAGTAGGAGGGTCGGTCCCTCAGGCTGCACCCCAGATCATGGTCCCAGGGCAGCAACCTGGGGGGTTGGGCACACAGTTTGTCACACACTCCCTTCAGTGTGTGAAAGAGCATGTGTGATTTCAGTAATTTTTGTTAAAATGATAAACAAAGTTAAAAAACAAAAGCACCCTTTCACATACCTGATGCTCACAGCCAAAGCAGAGCAGGCTCAGAGAAGTGAGACTGTAGGCGATCAACCAGCTGAGGCGGGTAGGGGGCAGCCAGTGGCCAGGACCAGGCTCCCCAGTCTATGCCCTACCCTGTGAAGCCTGGCCTGGGGGCAGCTCCTAACCTGAGCCCAGCAGGGCTGGGGGCTGCCAAGGACCCATTCCTCGTTCTCTGCCTCTCCCTGGTGTTTAGGGTATGAGACAGTCTAGTTGCCCCCATGTCCCTCAGGCCTCCCTGGGAGCCACAAAGTGGCCTCAGCTTAACCTGACCTGGGACTGCCCAGGGCCAGCGCAAACCACAGAATCCAGGAAATGGCCTCAATGTCAAAGTCCTAAGACGCAGCCACAGACAAGGACACGGGCTGCCTAAGGGCGCCCAAGCACACCTGCTCGACCCAGGCGGCCTCTGGGTGCCCCCCCAGCACTGCCGAGCGGGGGACTCAGGTTACCCGTGGTTGTGCTGGGTCAGGGCTCGAGCGTCCAGGCAGCCTCCAGTTCACCACTCACCATTCCAGAGGCCTGGCCCGGCACAAGCAGGAAGTCCCCTCAGCCGGGACAGCCACCCCTAAGGGCAGACGTGGGAACTCTGACCCAGAGGCTGCCCGAGTCAGCAGCTGGCCTGCACTGCTCTCAGGAACCCAAGTGGCATGTAGTTCAGCAGGGACACAGGCCCTGTGGCCAGCAACCCCAAGGCTGGGGTGGGTGGAATAAAGCCCCATGTTGCCCAGTGACCCTTGGCCCCTGCCCTGTCCTGAGGACCCTGGAGAAGGGGGCCAGAAGAATGCTGTTTTAAGCCTCCAGAAACTTCTGCAGACCCCTGCAGACAGATCTGTGCCCTTGTCCCGGATCACCTCATTTCCCCCGTGCTAACTAGGAGACCCACTGGGTGGCTGGCACCCTGTCCCCTCCCTAACCCCTTCCCCCCAACGCTTGGAAACTCCTCTGACCCCAAGCCTCATGAATCCCACCTGCCCTCCACATAAGGGGGTCAGCAGACCCTGAGTCTGACAGGTGCCAAGATGGGATTTCGGAGGTCCACTTCGACTACAGACCTCCACCACAAGTAACACACACTCAGAACAGGGCCCAGGGTGAATGGAGAAGCCAGGACTGCTGTCCGCCCACCGTCCAGTGCTCTCAGACCCCGGGACAGGCAGTCAGGGGCCCAGGCGTCCCATGCTCAGAGCACAGACAGGTGGGACACACGCACCAGGGCGCGCAGACACCGCCCAGGTCACAGTCCCAGGATCCCCTGCCCTGCCTGGCCGGACAGGTGCCTACCGCGCGCACCCGCGCACAGGCCCTACGTCCCACTGACCCGAAGTCCTGGTCCATGGACTTGAAGAAGAATTTGTAGGCGTGCACGGGCCGGTTGCTGAGCACGTTCTTGAAGTCGGCCAGCGTGACGCGCTCGGGCGCCACCGGCAGCTTGACCAGGTACGGCGTCTCCTCCTCATCCATGTGATAGATGATCTTGGTCTCCGCCATGGCGCGGCGCTCAGGCCCGGCCCGGGCCTCGGACGCGGGCGCCTCCCCGCTGCCGGCCCGCGCCCCGCCCGCGCGCCGCTCCCGGCCCGGCCGCGACCAGGCCCCCGCGTCCCCGCCCGGCCGCTCCGGCCCCGCCCGCCCTGCCGGCCTCAGCCCAGGCCCTGGCCCCGGTCCCGACTCCGCGAGCACCCCGGCTGCTGCCCCGCCGCCCACGGCCGCCCATGCGCCCCGGGCCCGGGACGCAGGCAGGGAGGGCGCGAGGCCCGCCGCGTCCGTGCGCCCCGCCGCCGCCCCCTCGGGCCGCGCGTTAAAGGGACCGCGGATCCGGCTACGAGCGGCCGCTGGGGGCGCCCGAGAGCGGCGTGCCTGACGTCACCGGGCGGCCAGCGGCGTGGGGGCGGGGCTGCGCACGCGCGCCTGGGGGGCGGGGCGCGCTAGGGGCGGGGCCTCCTGCCGTGTCCAGGCCTGGAGCCTAGGGCGCGCGCTCCCGGCCTTCGCCACGCGCATTGGTGGGCAGTCCACAGGGTCAGGCTCCGGGCCAGTGGGTGGCCGGGGGCGCGCTCGGCAGGAAGAAGGCGGGTGGGGGCCCTCAGGAAGCTCCGAGCCCGGCCTGGAGCCCTCGGAGGGGTTCTGCGCCGCCGGGCTCCGGTCCTCCACCTCTTCATAGTCCGGCGGCGCCTTGGTTACACCGACGTGCTGCAGCGGCTACGCGGGAAGCTGAGAATTCTTGTGTCCGGACCGGAACCGATGCCACTCTGTCACTTTGCCCCCCTACCCCCACCCCGCGTCAGCTCCGAGTTGGCGCGCCCTCTGCCAGGTCGCACGGGGGCTCCAAGAAACACGGGCCAAGCGTTTTGCGGGTCCCCGTGTGGACGCGACAGTAGGGTCAGCGCGAGCAGCTATGCGCACACAGGAGCACGGCCCTCCGGCAGCAGGTGTAGAGATTTTTTTTTCCTAGCTGCTGTCCATCAAACCTGCGTGGGGTCCTCCGTGGGGCAAGGGATATGAGGAGCAGCGCCCCCCCTGGCAGTGAAGGGTCCAGCCACTGGGGAGAGCGGCTCTCCCTCTCCGACCCCAGGAGGAAAACTTGAGGCCACTAGAAGGAGGCCCACGCTGGCGAGAGTGAGATGGGAGAGGACCTAGGGTGGAGCCTGAGAGTGATGGTGCTGCCCTCTTTGAAGTTGGCTTGGAGCCTAGACTCTCCCATCTGCCAGGTCAGGACCATCCTTGCTCAGTGGACCAGCACAAGAAAAGGCCACATTAGTCCATCACTGACTGGAGGAGCCAGTTTTTCCATAAGTCCCTGAGTCCAGGCCAGGGACCACCCTCAGGTGAGCCTCGGCAGGGGTGTTGATATCCGTTTCCCTAGGCTCTGAGGGCTCTATGAGGTTGGCCCACTCAACAAAGCCTGGGCCTTCTTCTCTTGGGTCTCAGCTTCCCCAGAGGTGATCTGAGGAAGCCAGGAAAGATGGCCTTGAAGGAAGGGTCACCATGGCTTTCTGCTGGGTGTTCGGGGGAGGGAGGAAGACAGTCCCTACCCTGAGAGCTCACCAGGGACCAGATCCCCCAAGTCAAATAGCTGCTGGTCACACTGATGCAGGGGCTCTGGGGTCCCAGATGCTCTCCTGCCCTTGAACCTCTCTCTCCTACCTGATCACCTAACTCTCAGCCCAAGTCACAGGACAGAGGCTGGTAGCCAGAGGCCAGTCCCAGGACCCATGTTCATGTGGTCGAGCTGGGGTTCTGCAAGGGGCCTGAGTTTGTGGCCAGAGCCTGAGCTCTGACAGGAAGGGCCTTGTCCAGTGGCAGTGTGGCCACTGTGATTCGGGGGCCACTAGGCTGGGGGGAGTCACAACTCCCTGCCCCAGCCTCCCTCCCTGCTTTTGCCACTGGGGGGGTTCTTGAGGGGTGTGAAGAGAAAACAGCTATTTTGAATTGTCGCCCAGGTGTTTTACTGCATGTCAACCCTGCTCACGTACAGAATCTGGACAGGTAGGTGAGGACCCAAGCTCAGGATCCCCACCACAAGTTCCTGCCTTGCTTTTCCCCCAGCACCTTTTACAGTGACCACTCAGAGTCGAGCCCGTGACAGTCAGTGACCGCTGCCCCAAGTGCCTTATAAATTTTAGGTGCTTGCTACCCTGGGCTATCCATCTCCGGCCTGCAGCCCTTGCTCCAGAGAGCTGCCCTTCCCCTGGCTCACAGAGCATTCCCATCCCCCAACCAGGAACTGTAAGGAACAAATATTGTGGGTCTCCTTGTGTGACATCTTGAAACTGTGGCTTCAAAATGACAGGGTTTCACCTTCGGCAGGTGAGAGTTCCAGTGCTGGGAGAGCCACACGCGGACTCTGTGAGGGTGGCTGTGCTTCCTTGCTCAGCAGGTCATGATCTGTGAGTTGTCAGTCTACCACTCTGGGTTTTCCGACTTAGGGTGACAGTTGCCCCTCCTCCCCCCAAGGGCCTTGGAAGACAGGGTCAGGGCTGGAGAAACAGGCTTCTTTCTACCTCATACTCTTCCTGTTCTGTTCCTGTCCTGCTGGCACCCCTGAGGGCTCTCCCACTGACTGCTTCCTCCCCCTTTTTCCTCGTGAACTGAAGCCCATCCTGGCATCTGCTTCTCTTTTCAGAGGACTGAACTAGTACAGCCCTCTGTCCTCATATCCCCCATCATGCTCCCCTCCCCCATGTCCAATAAACCCTCTGAAGAGGACCTGAGGCCCCTCCCCAGGACACCCAGACCTTCCACCCAAAGGAAGGGGTGATGACAGTGCAACTTCAGATGAAAGAAAGCACTTTGGGGTCCCCAAGGCACAGACTCTGCCCCCGGGAGACGGAGTGGAACAGCAGAAGCATCCTTGGGCCCAGGTCTAAAATCGATGTGGTCTTTATTGAGACGATAGCAATTCCCCAGGATGAGCAAGTTTAGGGTGTCGGGAGTGGCAGCACTGGCCACTCTAAGACCATCTTGACACCATCCTCCGGTCCTCAGCCAAAACAGAGTCAATGAGGCCTCGTCCCTGGACTCCAGCCCAGGGAAAAGCCGAGAGAAGGGGGTCAGAGTCAGAAGTCACATGGAGCCCAGTGACTGTCAAGGCAACTTGTTGAAAACGGGGCTGGAGCAGGGTAAGCAGAGAGGCGGCCCCAGGTGGCCAGATGCAGTGCAGAGAAACACTAGCCCCAGGCCTGGAGTGCATAGGCTTTGGGTTGCCATGCAGAGCCCGCTACAGTCTGGCAGGGTAACATGGGGTGCAGTCGAGGGGAGCCAGCAGGCAGCTCTCCTGAGGACTGCCAGCCCTGAGGCTGACCCAGACGCCAAGAATCCCCACTGAGCCCTGTCCTGCCCCTGCAGAGGTGGGGCTCCTAGCCCCCAGTGGGCAGAGGCCAAGAGAGCCTGAGGGACTGGTGGACATCAGCAGGGTCTTGGCCACGTGAGGAGGGAAGGGCACCTGGTGAGGGCTGCTGAAGGGGCCAGCTGCAGCGCTGGCAGATTCCAGGGAGCCCACGAGCGCGTCGGAAGACTAGGTGGTCCTGTGGGCCTGGAGGCAGCCTCACTCTGCACCAGTCCGGGCCAAGTTCCTGGACAGCGGGACCAGCCGCTGGAAGGGGGGCCAGGTAAGCTGCGTGGGGGTCAGGAAGAGTCCTCCAAGGTGGACAGACAAGAGTTGGCAGAGCTGCTGGCCCAGCCAGGAGCCCAGAGTCGCCTTATTTGCAGTACTCCTTCCTGAACTCTGGAAGCCAAAGGGACAGGTGGTGTCTGCCCTCTGCCCCGGCAAAATGGGCCGACTTCTATCAGGACCATCCAGGGACTTCTGGAACCCCGAGGGGGCAGGGGACTCCTTGCAAGGCTGGCAGGTGTCTTGGGGTTCTGAGTGGATGGAAAGGGGGTACAGCCCAGCTCTGAGATGGGCAGGGGTCTCCCTCCCTCCCCTTCACTAACCTTTGTCCAAGTCGATGTTCTTGGCCGGTGGGAGGCTATGGGCCACCTCAGCCCTCTCCTTCAGGATGTTGTTTTTGTAATCTGGAGCAGGAAGAGAGCAAGGTGAGGGCCCCTCAAAGACGTGCCTCCCTCATCCCAGGCCTGGGAGCCACAGTCTGCCCCTTGGGTCTCCTCACCTAGTCGAATGTCCTCACTCCTGTAAAGAGACTGGTCCCCGGAGGCCACAGCAAACTCTGCCATGTTTATGTCTTTCCTGGAGGCAGGAGGGTGGTGCGAGGTCAGAAGGTGGGTGAGTCTGCTCGGTCCCCGGGGAACCCAGAAGGGATACTTACCCCTTTGACTTGGACTTCTTGTTGGAGTATTCGTAGCCTGGGGAGGAAGACTCGTGTTGGGGGCAGCCTTGCCCACTCCCCAGCTCCTCCAGCCCAGAGGAACCCTCGCAGCCCGGGCAGGAGGCTCCAGGCCCGTCTGCTTTGGTCACTGTGCCCTAAGTCCCGCCTCCGGCCGGGAAAGGCTTCCTGAAGCTGGCCCAAGCCAGGCAATCGGCTCACCTCCACGGCGGCGCTGCCGGGTGGCCAGAACGACCGTGATGAGCAGCAGGATGAAGAGCAGCAGGGTGGCCAGCACGTAGCCCAGCTGCTGGAAGAAGTGGGCTCGGCCCTCGGGGACGATGACGTTGATGACGCTGCGGCCTCGCGTCAGGGTGGGATCTACGGGGACCGTGCGCGGGACAACGTCAGGGAGCGCACCGTGCGCCCCGACCCAGCCGATCTCAGCCCGCAGAGGCCAACCCCCCAACACCGGGATCCCTGATTTGGGACGGGAGGGGGCCAGGTGGGTTGCTGCCCCGCAGACGTACCTCTTGCACCTGGGCCGGGCGCGCCGCTGTGGCTGGAGCCATTGCCCGGGGAGTCCCGCGGGGGCGGGGGCGGCCGGGCAGCTGGCTCGGTGACCCTCAGGTGGAAGACGCGGCGCTCGTGCAGGCCGCAGTAGTGGTGGTGCAGGTGGCAGGAGTAGGTGCCCTCGTCTGCAGGCTCCACCGGGTCGATAAGCAGCGAGAAGTCGCCGCGCGCGAACGCGTCCGCCTCCACGGCCACGCGGTCGCGCAGGAAGGGCGGCCCGTAGGCGCGGCGCTCGCCGGACGCGTAAAGGTCGAGCAGGCGGTCCGCACGGTCGTGCGGCACCCCGGGAGGCTGGCGGTCCCAGTGCACAACCTGCTGCGCTTCCTCCAAGTGTCTGTCAGTCCACACGTGCGCGCGGTTCACGCACGTCAGCAACGCAGGCGCGCCGCGCTCCACAGCCAGCACCTCTTTCTCGCCGTCCCAGTGCGCGCCGGCGGCCCGGGCTGGGGGAGCATGGTGGTCAGGGATCCCGGGCCGGGAGGGAGCCGGGACGGGGCGTCCAGGGTGGCAGGGGTGGGAGCGCAGGGGCGGGGTGTTGGGGGGGCACACTCACGGTCGTCGGTAACCTCGAGGCTCACGGCCAGGCTCTCGTAGAGGTGGCAGTAATGGTGGTGAAGATTACAGGTGTACAGCCCCTCGTCAGTCTCCTCCACCGCTACGTACCAGGGGATGGGCGGGGGGAACCCAGCCGTAAGCTCCGCGGCCCCGCCTGCGCCCCGGAGCCCCCGCCCCCCCGCCGCGGTACCCCGGCTAGTACCTCGGATGAACAGCGAGAAGTTGCCATCGTGGAAGGCGGAGGGAGGCAGCAGGAGGCGGCCGCGGTCGCGCGGCTCGTACACGCGCTGCTCGCCCACGCGCTGCTCGCCCAAGCGCTGCTCGCCCACGCGCTGCTCGCCCGTCGAGTACATGTCCACCAGTCGGCGCGCGGGGCCGCCAGCCTTGCTGCCGCTGAGGTCCCAGTGGACGACGCGCTGGCGGTCATGCAGCCTGTCTTGGGTCCACACCATGCGCGGGCTCTGGCAGCGCAGCACCGCCCGGGCGCCTGCTGCCCAGCTTACTGTGGACTCGGACACCACGGACCTGTCGGAGGTCGCGGGCCCTGATGGCCCTGGTGGGAAAGGGGAGTCTCACCCTCTGGAGGGATGAGACTCCAGAGGATGGGGCTAGCAAGAAGGCAGGGAGACTGACAGGTTCTTAGGGGAGGGTGGTCACTAACCTGAAGACAGAAGGACGGCAGAACCTGGAATGAGAGGAAGTGAGGGTCAAACTGGGGAGGGGGTGACCTGAGCCTTCACATGTGGCTCACCTGCTGAAATTGGCTCCCCACTTGGCCCCTGGATCCCTTCTTTAGTCCTATTTGAGGTGGGTGCTAAGGATACCCTGGTAACAGGTAGGGGTAGGTCCAGAGAAGCCAGGAGGGGACAGTGGGGGGTCTCCTATTCCCCCTACCTCTCCCAGGCCCCCACTTAATCCTCGTGGCCACCTCCCTGGGCTGCAGGGACAGCACCTGCATCTCTCGGGGTGAGTGGTGGGGCCAGCCCAGCTCTGGATATGTGCTTGTCACCAAGGGCCACCTTCAGGAATGGTGGCTACCCTAACCATCACTGCAGCAAGGCCACAAGAGCGCCAGTGCCTGACACCTCAGCTGGTTTGGGGGCTACATACATATCCAGGTGTGGCACCTGCCCAGGGCCATGCTGCACTAACCCTCCAGGGTCCTCAGGCTGCTGGCACCCCACCCAGGAGGCCCTTGGCCTTCAGAAGGACAAGAAGGCTGGATGTGGAGAGTGACCCCACCATCTGCCACCCCACATGCTAAATTCCTGCTCCAGAGATGTGGCCTGGCGCCCCGGCTGGACAGAGGAATGTGCCGGGTCAGCAGGCCACCCCCGGGGAGCAGGCTCCGGCGGCCCGGGAACGGACCCTATGATACCCATGCTTCCCGGGTCCCCCTCAATCCTTCACCCATCCCCTCCTGACAACAGATAAGCACAAGGCTAGAGGGGCGTCCCAGAGAAGTAGAGGGTGCAAGGGACCCCAGGAGGAACCCCCATGCTCAGCCTCCCTGCCCTGTCCAGCCCTGTCTCCAGCATACAGTGAGGGGAAGTTCTGTAGGGATCTAACATCAGACTTCAGCCCCTCCGTGTCCTGGGGGCCTTCTGGTGAGCGGCAGCCTCTGAGGTCCCCAGACCCATCCGCTTCCTGGTGGGGTGTCCCCTCACCCCAGAGTTCAGACAGGCTTAGCCCCAAACACAAACTGGCTCAGACTAGATGTGACTCCTGCCACCCCACCCCCCATGAACTCACTCTGCAGAAGCACAAGTCTCCAGAGCAGGACCCAGGCCCGTAGCTCCATGGCGCCCGCCTGGCCCGGAGGCGCTTTGTCTCCCTCAGTCTCAAACTCTGCAGAAAAACAGCCCGGCCCCCTCCTCCTCCCCCTCCTCAGCACCCGCCATGACATCACGGAGCCCTGGGCTGGCTGACAGTCTGCAGACCGCCCCCTCTGCTCCTGCCCGGCCCCTTGGCCTCCCCTAGTACTTGGCTGGCTTGATGGGAGGCGTTAGGGCCTTGGCCACTGTATCCCAGAGGGTGAGGGGAGTCACTCTGGCTTGGGTCCTGGAGAAGGGGGCAGCAGCCCAGCCCTGGAGGGGCAGGGGCCTAAGGGCATGGCCCCAGATGCCTTGTGGGTATTTGTGACAGACGGATCCCCACTAGGGCCACTGGAGGTCTAGGGTTCTGGGGGGAGCATCTCCTCACCTGCACCTCTATAGGGGGACCCCAGCCATTTCCCCTCCCAACCCCCTGCAGGCCAGCAGAAAGGCCCCCCAGCCACCAGCTCTTCCCGCTGGCTGTGTGGTGACCCCTGGGGCTCCATTTTTTCAGCTGTGAGGTGGGGACAAGAGTAGTGCAGGCCCTGGGGGTGCAGGGGCTCCCTCCTGGCAGCATGATGGACACCACGGTCTATCAGTCAGCTTCAGCACCCAGAAAGCTGCCAGGGAGATGAGTGGCAGGGACCAGGGTTCCCTGTCCTGGTGCCCCCACCCCATCTGCCTTCCACCCAGACCCAGGTCCACTATTCCCGGGAGCACCACCCTCCCCTCCTGGAGGAGAGGGAAGAAAGGGGGGTATGGAAGCCTTCCCAACAGAAGGCACAAATTTGAAGCTCTGGGAAAACTCACAAAGTCACGTAAACAAATGTGAAATAACAGAGCATGCACTGTGTACCAAACCCACTCTTTCTAGTTAAGCAAACCTCAAGAAAAAGAAAGGAAAAATCCACTGAACAACCACAAAACCCACGGTGCATTTTTGGACTGCCCATTTGGACTGAATTATGGTCACAGGTCCCAGACCCTGGTGGGCTGGAGTCTAACTCTTGAACCCTGCCCTGGTCCCCAAGTTCTCAGACAAGCAAGGAGCCCAGCTCAGCCAGACTCCTGGGCTCCAGGCAAGGGGAGGAGGCTGCTGATGCTGCAGCAAGAAGGAATGAGGGGTGACAGCAGGTAGGACCGGCTGAGGACACAGGACTGGGAGGACGCCCCACCCCCAGTCTAACGGACCGTTTCCTCAGCAGGATCCAGGCCCTGGTAGGCAGAGCCCTTTTTCCAAACTGGAATCAGGACTTGTCTCCACACCCCACCCCCAGCTCCTTCCGGGCCTTTCATTCTGGAAAAACAAGCCCAGCCTGGCTGGCCTTGAGGCCTGGCCTCTCCTGTTTTTCTAACTGGTTTATATTAGTGCTGGTGGCCTCCCTCCCAGTCCGCCTCCCTCCTCTGCGCACCGCCCCCCCACCCCCACCCCCCCCACCCCAGCCCCTGCGATGTGTCTGTCTCTCTCCATGTGCCTCAGCCTCTGTCCTCCATCTCAGCCCTCTGTCCCCGCCTCTGGCTGCCGGGGCTGTCTTTCTTCCACAGAAGGAAGTTGTCCAAGCAGGGCGGCAAGAAGGCAGACACCCAGGTCTGGCCTCTCAGTTTGGAAGAGGACAGGGTCAGCTCCCAGCACTGAGCTAGGAGGCTGGAGGTGCTGGGTCCACACCCTGAACTCCCTGCAGAGCCCCTCCACCCCCACACCCGACCAGGCCTGCATGGAGGTTGGTGGGTTTATGGCACCGCAGATCCAGCCCTTGGCTCAGCCCCAGTGTAGAAGCCTGAAGGAGGAAGCAAACCCTGTGGCACCACTGGGCAGGATGGACAGGGCAGTGGAAGGCGGCATCACCCTCCTCCCTGCTCCCTCCTGTTCTGCTTGAGCCCACCTCCCCCGTCCTTGGCAGGAAACACAAGTGAGAACAGAGGCCCAGAAGAGAACAGACCAGAACTAAATGACCGCATCCCCTCTCCCAAAAGGCGGGTCAGCCAGGCAGCCCCATGGAGACTGAGACTCAGCCTCTGGCTCCAGTCCTGGGGACCCGGACATTCCAGGCAGCCAGGCTCATTGGGAGGAAAAACCACAGGCACTCAGAGGCACAACCCGACACAGACACGTGTTAACACGTGCTGTTCCGTCATCCAGCAGAGCTGAGCACCTACTGCTCACCCAGCACAGAGCTGAGCACCTACTGCTCACCCGGCACAGAGCTGAGCACCTACTGCTCAGCCGGCACAGAGCTGAGCTGTGTGCCAGGCCCTGGGGTTCAGCACTGCACCCAGGCCAAGCTCCTGCCCTCTGGGAGTTGTTAGTAGGGAGGCAGCCGGCTCGCTGAGGAATGATGTCATTTTAAATGCAGCAAGATTAAAGCCGGGCAGGGGCTCCCTCCGTGAACTGACCTGGACAGCCTCCAAGGGACCCATTCCTCCGAGGATGGACCAGGACACCCTCTGAGGGACCCACACCCACAGCAAATGGCCAGGCAGGGGCTCAGGAAGCTGCCTGCCAGTAGGTGTTGGGGAGGGGGGTAGGCAAGCTGGGCAAGGAGGTCTGTGGGCCACGCCCAGGCTCTCACGTGAGCACAGGGAGGCCTGAAGAGGCCTGGTGGTCTGGTGACGCAAGAAAAGCCAAATGGTTAGTTTAGAGCCGTCAGGGTTTACAAGAGCACACCAGGAAAATGGACATCCGAGGACCAGGTGGTGGACGGAATCTGAGATGCTCCCCAGGGCACCCAGCCCTGAAGGAGCCTGTGGCCGGACAGCCCTTTGTACCCACACAACAGGTGCCTGCCAGTCACTCCTGAGGCAGAGTCTGCATTGCTGCCAAGGAGCCTCAGCTTCTCCTGGAACACTGAAACTCCCTCCCCTAAGAAGAAAACGGACCGTCACACTGCTTTTCTGTTGGTCTGAGCAGTTCTCCTAAAAGCCATTTGTAGAACTTCACTGGTGGCCCAGTGCCTAAGACTGAACTTTCCCAATGCGAGGGGCTTAAGTTTGATCCCCGGTCAGGGAACTAGATCCCACAGGCCACAATGAAAATCCAACTAAGACCTGGTACAGCCAAATAAATAAATAAATACATTAAAAAAAAGTCACTTGAGACTGTGTAGGCCCTTCTTCTTGGTTCCTGGTGGCCTGCCTGGCCCCAAGAGGCAGGGGGACTCTGCAGCCCTCGTGTCTGAGGACCCATGAATCCCATGGAGGCTCTCTTCTCCTCTGACTGAGAAAACAGGGCTGTCCTCCACCATCTCCTGGAGTTTGCTGTAACTCATGTCCATTGAGATGGTTATGCTATCTAACCATTTCATCCTCTGCTGCTCCCTTCTCTTCCTGCCCTCAATCTTTCCCAGAATCAAGGACTTTTCCAAAGAGTCAGCTCTTCACATCAGGTGGCCAAAGTATTGGAGCTTCAGCTACAGCTTCAGCATCTGTCCTTCCAATGAATATTCAGGGTTGATTTCCTTTAGGATGGACTGGTTTGATATCCTTGCTATACAAGGGACTCTCAGTAGTCTTCTCCAGCACTACAATTCGAAAACATCAGTTCTTTAGCACTCAGCCTTCTTTATGGTCCAACTCATATCTGTACATGACTACTGGAAAAACCATAGCTTTGACTATACAGACCTTTGTTGACAAAGTGGTCTCTGTTTTTTATTGTCTAAGTTTGTCATAGCTTTCCTTCCAAGGATTCAGCATCTTTTAATTTTGTGGCTGCAATCATTGTCTGCAGTGATTTTGGAGGCCAAGAAAAATCTGTCACTGCTTCCACTTTTTCCACTTCTATTTGCCATGAAGTGATGGGACTGGGTGCCATGACCTTAGTTTTCTGAATGTTAAGTTTTAAGCCAACTTTTTCACTCTCATCAAGAGGCTCTTTAGTTTCTCTTCACTTTCTGTTATTAGAGTGGTATCATATGCGTATCTGAGGTTGTTGATATTTCTTCTGGCAGTCTTGATTCCAGCTTGTGATTCATCCTGCCTAGCATTTTGCATGATGTACTCTGCATATAAGTTAAATAAGCAGGTTGACAATATACAGCCTTGATGTATTCCTTCCCCAATTTTGAACCAGGCAGTTGTTTCATGTCTGGTTCTTCTAACCATTGCTTCTTGACCCTCATACAGGTTTCTCAGGAGACAGGTAAGGTGGTCTGGTACTCTCATCACTTCAAGAATTTTCCACAGCTTGTGATCCACACAAAGGCTTTAGCATAGTCAAAGAAGCAGATGTTTTTCTGAAACACCCTTGCTTTCTCCATGATCCAATAAATGTTGGCAACTTGATCTCTGGTTCCTCTGCCTCTTTGACACCCAGCTCGTACATCTGGAAGTTGTTTCAGGGACTGCTGAAGCACAGCTTGAAGGATTCTGAGCATAAGCTTGCTAGCATGTGAAATGAGCTCAATTGTATGGTAGTCTGAACATTCTTTGGCATTGCCGTTTTTGGGGATTGGAATGAAAACTAACATTTTCCAGCCCTGTGGCCACTGCTGAGTTTTCCAAATTTGCTGAAATGGGTGCAGCACTTTAACAGCACCATCATTTAGGATTTTAAATAGCTGAGCTGGATTTCCATCACCTCCACTAGCTTTGTTCACAGTAATGCTTCCAAAGACCCATTTGACTTCATAGTCCAGGATGTCTGACTCTAGGTGAGTGACCACATCATTGTGGTTATCTGGGTCATTAAGACCTTTTTTGTACAGTTCTATGTATTCTTGCCATCCCTTCTTAATCTCTTCTGCTTCTGTTAGGTCCTTACTCTTTCTGTTTTTTATCATGCCCATCCTTGCATGAAATGTTTCCCTTGATATCTCCAATTTTCTTGAAGAGATCGCTCGTCTTTTCCATTTTATTTTTTCCCTCTACTTCTTTATATTGTTCACTTAAGAAGACCTTCCTATCTCTGTTATTCTCTGGAACTCTACATTCAATTGGATGTATCTTTCCCTTTCTCCCTTGCCTTTTGCTTCTCTTCTTTTCTCAGCTATTTGTAAAGCCTCCTCAGATGACCACTTTACCTTCTTGCATTTCCTTTTCTTTGGGATGGTTTTGGTCACTGCTTCCTGAACAATGCTACAAACATCTATCAGTAGTTCTTCAGGCAGTCTGTCCACCAGATCTAATCCCGTAAATCTATTTGTCACCTCCACTGTATAATCATAAGGGATTTGATTTAGGTCATACCTTAATGGCCTAGTGGTTTCCCCTACTTTCTTCAATTTAAGCCTGAATTTTGCAATAAGGAGCTCATGATCTGAGCCACAGTCAGCTTCAAGTCTTGTTTTTACTGACTGTATAGAGTTTCTCCAACTTGGGCTGCAAAGAACATAATCAATCTGATTTCGGTATTGACCATTTGGTGACGTCCAGGTATAGAGTCATCTCTTGGGTTGTTGAAAAAGCGTGTTTGCTATGACCAGTGTGTTCTCTTGACAAAACTGTTAGCTTTTGCCCTGCTTCATTTTGTACTCCAAGGCCAAACTTGCCAAGTATCTCTTGACTTCCTACTTTTGCATTCCAATCCCCTATGATGAAAAGGGTATCTATTTTTGGTGTTAGTTCTAGAAGGTGTTGTAGATCTTCACAGAACCATTCAACTTCAGCTTCTTCAGCACCACTGGTTGGGGTATAGACTTAAAGTAATGTTGAACAGTTTGCCTTGGAAACGAACTGAGATCATTCTGTCATTTTTGAGAGTGCACCCAAGTAATGCATTTTGGACTCTTGTTGACTATGAGGGCTACTCCTCTTTTTCTAAGGGATTCTTGCCCACAGTAGTAGATATAATGGTCATCTGAATGGAATTCTCTCATTCCTATCCATTTTAGTTCACCAGTTCCTAAGATGTTGGTGTTCATTTTTGCTATTTTCTGCTTGACCATGTCCAATTAACCTTGATTCATGGAAAGGAGAGTGAGAAAGCTGGCTTAAAACTAAACATAAGGAAAAAAAAAATCATGGCATCTGGCCCCATCACTTCATGGCAAATAGATGGGGAAGCAGTGGCAGATTTTATTTTCGTGGGCTCAAAATTCACTGCAGGTGATGACTGAAGCCATGAAATTAAAAGACGCTTGCTCCTTGGAACAAAAGCCATGACAAACCTAGACAGCATATTAAAAAGCAGAGACATCACTTTCCTGACAAAGGTCTGTTTAGTCAAAGCTATGGCTTTTCCAGTAGTCTTGTATGGATATGAGAGTTGGACCATAAAGAAGGCTGATTGCCAAAGAACTGATGCTTTTGAACTGTGGTGCTGGAGAAGACTCTTGAGAGTCCCTTGGACTGCAAGGAGATCAAACCAGCCCATCCTAAAGGAAATCGGACCTGCCAAATAAATAAATAAATGTATTTTAAAAAAGTCACTTGAATAATGACTGTATGAATAGTGACAGTCACTATTCAACCCTGTGTTGAAGGGATAAAAGGGAGCTTCCAGACGATAGGGAGATCTGTGGGACACACGCTCATGCATAGCACTTAACAATTGTGAACATAGTGTTTAACTTTACCTCCTGTGTTAAAAATGTTTTTTACTCAGGACCAGAGAGTGGTCTATACATAATTTCATGAGGGCTCTTATCCAAGGCTGCTTCTAGGGGACACCGGTGTATGGAGAGCAATTTGCAAGACCATGTCTTGTGTTAGATGAGTTTTCCGGCACAGCCTACAAGAGATGTCTTAATAATCTCAGTATCTTTAGAAAAGATCCACATATTTGCTGCATAAGCAACACAACCACAAGCTGGGGGAGGGATGAATGGTAGAGCACAGGGGGTTTCTCCAAGCAGGAGATCAGGGAACAGGGAACTGTTCTGCATGACCCACAATCAGGGGACACGTGGCACCATGCCTTTATTAAGATCCAATGAACTGCATGGAACATGGAGGGAACCTTAATGTGTGAAAAGTCTAAAAAACTCATGCAGGTGATCAGGAAACCAAAATGTGGCCAAGAAACCTGCTGAGTCACACATGGAGTAACAACACGTAAGGGGTGTGTGAGCGCCAGTCTGAGCAACCTCAGGAGTGAGCAGAGCCTGTGACTAAAGGAAGAGGGGCCTGCACACAGCACTGAGGTTGAGCTGGCAAAGCTGTTTCCTGCTGGCTATGGTTTATCAGCTCCACTACTGCCTATAGGATGTGGGCTAAACAATTAGATGAGAGGTTATGGAAAAGCAAGAGAGGGGCTGGGATGAACCACAAGGTCTGGATCACAACTGGAGATGCTGCTATGAACTCGTGTTCAGCCTAACAGAAACACTGTGGATGCTTGTGGCAGCAGTTTCCTCTGTGTGAACACATGGTCAAGTGCCATCTGAGAAGGGCCCACAGCTGTGTGCATACCCAGCTCCAGATCTTGGTTTCTAAGATCATTTTCTAAGAACAGGAACCAGGGCTCCTTGGAGAAATGCCTGATTTTAGGGCTGTGTGAAGAAATACACAAAAGAAGTCTGTAGTGCCAAAAAGGAAGGATGTGCTAAAAAAAAAAAACAAAACAAACCCAAAACTAATGATGGGGGTGTCAAAGGTCACAGGGCCCAAGGCTGGAACCAGAGGAGCAACAAAGTCCAGGGGTTCTGGACTGTGAGCCAGAGGAGGAAGTAACCATCCATGTTGACACCCACAGGAACAAGTGACTAGAAATAAACACAGCTTTTCCAGGCAGGAGAACCCCAAGGTTGAGGTGGAGAGAGAACAGAATCGTGGCTCTCACCCACACCTAGCACAGTGGGGTACAGGGCTGATGTTGTTGTCCTCTACTGCCCACAATTCTGTGGGTCAGGAGTCCTAGCTCCACATGGCATTGCTGGGATGGCTTGATGGGGCCTGGACGATCCACGTGCTTCTCTCCAGAAACTGGGGTCTTGGTGTGGCCCCTTGTCACTCAGCAGTCTAAACCAGGCTTCCTTCCTGACAGAAACTGCTGGGAGCCTTAAGGCCGAAGCTCAAAAGCATCTGCCGCTTCCGACTGGTCAAAGCAAGTCACAGCCCAGACTCCTGGGAAGGGAGACAGCCCCTGGCTTTGGTGGGGGGACCAAAGCAGGACCACAAGGCCAAGGGGTTTGTGTACAGGGAGGGGTTCTGACATCCGTAGTGACCATATACCAGAGGTGAGAGGCAGGTAGCACAATAAAACGCGAGTAGTTCAGAGCATGTCTCAGGTTTACCTGAACAAATCCTTTATAAACGAGATCAGCTCGGACTTCCCTGGTGGTGCAGTGGATAAGAATCCACCTGTCAAATCAGGGGACATGGATTTGATCCCTGGTCTAAGGAAGATTCCACATGTGGTAGAGCAACTAAGCCCATGTGCCACAATTACTGTGCCTGTGTTCTAGAGCCCCCAGCCACAAATACAGAATCCACGTGCTGCAACTACTGAAGCCCGAGCACTCTAGGGCCTGTAAGCCACAACTACTGAGTGTGTGCCACAACTACAGCCCGGGAGCCCAGAGCCTATCCTCAGCAGCGAGAGAAGCCACCGCAATGAGAAGCCCCAACACTGCAACAAAGAGTAGTCCCTGCTCGCCACACCTGGAAGTCCACACAAAGCAACAAAGACCCAGTGCAGTCAAAAGCAATAAGTAAAACAGATCAGCTGTTTTGTTTTGTTTTTTTCCGAAGAGGAAGGCGGGGTATAGGGACATCAGTGCTTTTCTTTCAAAAAAAATATTTATTTATTTTTGGCTGTGCTGGGTCTTTGCTCCCTTGCGTGTGCTTTCTCTAGTTGTGGCAAGTGAGGGGTACTCTCTAGTCAGAATGCGAGCTTCTTATTGTGGCGGCTTCTCCTGTCGTGGAGCACAGGTTCTAGGGCAAGCGGGCTCAGTAGTTGTGGCACGTGGGCTCAGCTGCCCTGTGGTATGTAGGACCTTCCTGGACCAGGGACTGAACTTGTGACCCCTGCATTGTACGGTGGACTCTTAACCACTGAGCCACCAGGAAAGCCCAAGATCAGTTAATTTAATCAAATATAGTTAAACACAATACCAGACCACCTTACGTGCCTCCTGAGAAATCTGTATGCAGGTCACAGAGCAACAGTTAGAACCAGACATGGAACAATGGACTGGTTCCAAATTGGGAAAGGAGTACGTCAAGGCTGTATATTGTTACCCCGCTTATTTAACTTATATTCAGAGTACAACATGTGAAATGCCGGGCTGGATGAAGCACAAGCTGGAATCAAGATTGCCGGGAGAAATAGCAATAAGCTCAGACACGCAGATGACACCACCCTTATAGCAGAAAGTGAAGAACTAAAGAGCCTCTTGATAAAAGTGAAAGAGGAGAGTGAAAAAGTTGGCTTAAAACAACATTCAAAAAACTAAGATCATGGCATCTGGTCCCATCACTTCATGGTAAATAGATGGGGAAACAATGGAAACAGTGACAGACTATTTTCTTGGGCTCCAAAATCACTGCAGATGGTGACTACAGCCATGAAGTTAAAAGATGTTTGCTCCTTGGAAGAAAAGCTATGACCAACCTAGACAGCATATTAAAAAGCAGAGACATTACTTTGCCAACAAAGGTCCATCCAGTCAAAGTTATAGTTTTTCCAGTAGTCATGTGTGGATGTGAGAGTTGGACTATAAGGAAAATTGAGTGAAGAATTGATGCTTTCAAACCATGGTGTTGGAGAAGGCTCTTGAGAGTTCCTTGGACTGCAAGGAGAACAAACCAGTCCATCCTAAAGGAAATCAGTCCTGAATGTTCATTGGAAAGACTGATGCTGAAGCTGAAACTCCAGTGCTTTGGCCACCTGATGTGAAGAACTGACTCTTTGGAAAAGATCCGGATGCTGGGAAAGATTGAAGGCGGGAGAAGGGGACGACAGAGGATGAGACGGTTGGATGACATCACCGACTTGATGGACATGAGTTTGAGCAAGCTCCGGAAGTTGGGGCTGGACAGGGAAGCTTGGCATCCTGCCATCCATGGGGTCACAAAGAGTCAGACATGACTGAACTGAAACACATATGTTTACATTTTTATGACCTTAAATAGTTCTTGGAAAAAAATAACTTATCTGACCCATAAAACCAGACTAAGAAATGTAGGAAAGTTTAATTAAGCTTTGCATACATAAATAAACCTAATTCTTCCACAATGCTACATTATCTTTTCAGTGTTATGTGTCAGGAGAAAGATATATAGTTGTTTTAAGTCAAAATTATGGAACCAGTCTAATGTGGGGCTTTTCCTGGTGGCTCATAGTAAAGAATCTGCCTGCCAATGAAGGAGACACAGGTTCAGTCCCTGGTCCAGATGATCCCTTGGAAAAGGAAATTGCAACCCATTCCAGTATTCTTGCCTGGAAAATCCCATGGACAAAGGAGCCAGGTGGACTACGGTCCATGGGGTCGCAAAGAGTCAGACACAACTTAGCCACTAAACAATAACAGTCTAATTTGTTCAAGGATTCATCCTGATTAAAAACACTACCTAACCTTTTTATAATATAGATTGTTAAACTCCACATTTTCCACCCTGACATTTTTTTTCTTTAGCCATGGACTTTATTGTTTGAGTATTTGCAATTATTATTCTATACACAAATGTTAATTTCTTACAAAACTCTGTATTCCATATTGCTAGGTCACTTCACTCTTCATTTTATGTCACATTTCCATCAAGAACTATTTCCCCAAATCACCATCTGCCTGATTGTGTGTTGTTGTTGTTTAGTTGCTAAGTTGTGTATGACTCTGCGATGCCAGACACTAGTCCACCAGGCTCATCTGTCCATGAGATTTTCCAGGCAAGAATACTGGAGTGGGTTGCCATTTCCTTCTCCCACCCTGACATTTAAACAGTATTAATGTTTCTATGACATGAAGTCTTCTTGGCAATATTTGCTCTCTGCCAGAATTCACATCTCTCTGTTTCTTATCCAATGATCAACCACTGTCTCGGGTGTTTTGTTCTTTTTTAACTGTGGATTCTCCAAGAAAATGACTTTCTTTTAAAGGGTGAACACTTCTAAGGCATTGCTGTTTGCTCTTCAGTAGCTAGGTTGCATTCAACTCTGCAACCCCATGGATTGTAGACCACCAGGCTCCTCTGTCCATGAGACTTCCCAGCAAGAAAACTGGAGTGGGTTGCCATTTCCTTCTCTAGGGACTCTTTCCAACCCAGGGATCAAACCCACATCTCCTGCTTGGCACACAAATTCTTTACCACTGAGCCACCTGGAAAGCTCTAAGCTGTTGTTAGGAATTCAGTTTCTCTTTTCTTTCTGGAATTCTCACATTCTCTAGCTTTTTTTTTCTTTTAGCTTTTTAATCATACAGACTGCTTTGGTTTCCAGGAAGACAGGGAGTTACACTAAAACACTCAGAGAATGCCTCCAGTCAGGCATCTGGAGACCCTGGAACTTGGGCCTCATCCTCCATGGTTGCCCAGAGAACGGGCTTCAATACACATCATACGCTTCAGTTCAGTGTGGCTACCCGCCTCCTATGGTCCATCTTTGGCCAGCAAAGCCCTTTGTGCCCTCCAAACTCCTTCCATGGCCTCTGCCATGAAGAGACATGGTGGGCTCTCAAGAATTTCCTGCTACAGGTCTGGCATTAGGGCTGCCAGGTAAACACCACACGGGACATACTTGTACTAAGAAATTTGTTTATCTGATATTCAGATCTAACTGGGAGACCTGTACTTTTATTTGCTGAAGTTGGCAACCTTCCTAGAATCAGCCATAGTCCCAGAGTCCTGGCTTCCACCAGAAGTGGAGTGGAGGGCACTTAAGAGCCACTGCTGGGGGTCTCAGTTTGTAGACCCCACTCTCAAACATAAGCACACAGCTTATGTGCCACTAGAGGAAGCCCACTTTCATGGGAAGCAGAGGCTACAGTCCACAGACCGACGGATGAACTGGGAAGAAGTGGAAACAGGACTTGGTGGGGGAGGGAGGTGGAGGAAATCCACAGCATCAGTATCCTCACAGAAGTGACCTGACCACACCCACAAAACACACAGAAAACAAAGGGGTCTTAGAAATGAAGAACAAAGTAACAGAAATGAAAAAATGCATTACATGTGTTAGAAGAAAATGTTGAGGGTGCCAATGAGATAGAATATAGAAAGTGATCCAAAAAACAGGAGCTTCAGAAGAAAAGAAATACAGGGAAGGAAATAATGACAAAATGGTTCAAGAAAATGTCCTAGAACTGAAGGAGGGTTAGGCGTTTCCAGATAGAATTAGGCTCCCGCAGGGCAGAAAGAGACCCACACCAAAGCACACATCATGGGAGAGTTCACACCAGTGAGGAAAGAGGAGCTTTGAAAAAGGCACAGAGGCTCTGGAGCCAAAACAGATGCAGTTTTCTCAACAGTAACACTGAGAATGGGAACATGAGAGAGTGACATCTGCAGAGCTTGGCAGGAAATAATTTCCAGCCTAGAATCCCATATCCAGCCAAACTGTCAACCAAGAAACAGGATGCAATAAAGCCATGTGCAGATTTACAAAGTTTCAGAATTTCTCCTGTTTTTTTGTGTGTGTAGGAAACTATGGAGGATGTGGGCTTCCCTCATAGCTCAGTTGGTAAAGAATCTGCCTGCAGTGCAGGAGATCCGGGTTTGATTCCTGGGTTGGGAAGATCCCCTGGAGAAGGAAACGGCAACCCACTCCAGTATGCTTGCCTGGAGAATCCCATGGGCAGAGGAGCCTGGTGGTCTACAGTCCATGGAGTCGCAAGACTCAGACACAACTTAGCAACTAAATTACCACCCACCATGGAGGATATGCTCTTTCAAAGTGAAGGAAGGAAAAAGAATTTAAAAACATAAGTGAACACGAGGGGTCAGGGGAGCAGAGAGTTTGAGAGAATCCCCAAGGTGAAAGCCGGGCCCAGAGGTGATGGGCAAGCAGCCAGCTGGACAGGTGAGTGGTCCAGGAGAGACCTCACCTCAAGATGAGTGAAGCTCAGCTGCTCTAAGAGGTGGGCTGAGAACTTGGTGCTGACATTGTGATGAGGGCACAGAAAACTAAAGCAATAAAAAGAATAGAATAAAAATAAGACAATTAATGCTTCCAGGGAAAAGAAAAACAGGGAAGGAAGAGCAGTGAGTATCTCCTTTTTATGGTTCAGGGACATGAACACACTCACGGTCCCCAACTCACAAGTCAGAGGAGGGGTGGAAGGGGACAGCAGAGGACACCTCCAAAGAAAACAAACCACAGAGACAAGTATGTTCAGTGCCATATTTTCCAGAGTGAAATTTAGGTCCCATGAGCGAGTGTGAATTCAATTTAGTGGCTCACAAAAACCATTTCTTAATGAAGTTGATTAGAACAGAAAATGTCTGAGATTACTACGCTTCAGTTCAGTCACACAGTCGTCAGACTCTGCAACCCCATGGACTGCAGCACGCCAGGCCTCCCTGTCCATCACCAACTCCCGAAGTTTACTCAGATTCATGTCCATTCAGTCAGTGATGCCATCCAACCATCTCATCCTCTGTCATGCCCTTCTCCTCCCACCTTCAATCTTTCCCAGCATCAAGGTCTTTTCCAATGAGTCAGTTCTTCACATCAGGTGGCCAAAGCATTGGAGTTTCAGCTTCAGCATCAGTCTTTCCAATGAACATTCAGGACTGATTTCCTTTAGGATGAACTGGTTGGATCTCCTTGCTGTCCAAGGGATTCTCAAGGGTCTTCTCCAACACCACAGTTCAAAAAGCATCAATTCTTCAGCACTCAACTTTCCTTATAGTCCAACTCTCACATCCACACATGACTACTGGGAAAAAAATAGCTTTGATTAGATGGACCTTTGTTGGCAAAGTAATGTCTCTGCTTTTTAATATGCTGTCTAGGTTGGTCATAGCTTTTCTTCCAAGGAGCAAGCATCTTTTAATTTCATGGCTGCAGTCACCATTTGCAGTAATTTTGGAGCCCCCCAAAATAAAGTCTGTCACTGTTTCCATTGTTTCCCCATCTATTTACCATGAAGTGATGGGACCAGATGCCATGATCTTTGTTTTCTGAATGTTGAGTTTTAAGTGAACATTTTCATTCTCCTCTTTCACTTTTATCAAGAGGCTCTTTAGTTCTTCTCTTTCTGCCATAAGGGTGGTGTCATCTGCATATCTGAGGTTATTGATATTTCTCCCGGCAATCTTGATTCCAGCTTGTGCTTCATCCAGCCCAGCATTTTCCATGATGTACTCTGCATATAAGTTAAATAAGCAGGGTGGCAATATACAGCCTTGACGTACTCCTTTCCCAATTTGGAACCAGGTCTGTTGTTCCAGTTCCAACTGTTGCTTCTTGACCCACATACTGATTTCTCAGAAGCATGTCAGTTGGTCTGGTATTCCCATCTCTTTAAGAATTTTCCAGTTTGTTATGATTCACACAGTCAAAAGCTTTGGCATAGCCAATAAAGCAGTAGATGTTTTTCTGGAACTCTCTTGCTTTTTTGATGATCCAACACATGTTGGCAATTTGATCTCTGGTTCCTCTGCTTTTTCTAAATCTAGCTTGAGCATCCATACTGTGCTTAGGAGGGCTAAGTATTTTTTTTTAATTTTGTAGATGTGGGTGTGTACCAGGTAGTGATATACAAAATATATTTGAGTTTTGCTCAAAAAAGTCCAAAACCCACCAAGTTAGAGAAATGACATTAAACACCAGAAGAATTATCTAAAAGGGCTGACTTGCTTCTGGGAAAGGTGGTGTGGGGAAAGGAACAGAGACTGCTGTTCTCTTAAGCAGCACTGTTGAACTATTAAACTATTTACATATGTAGATATGCATTGATGTGATTTTTATAAAAATTGTTGTTCAGTCACTCAATCATGTCTGACTCTCTGCGACCCCAAGGACTGAAGCACGCCAGGCTTCCCTGTCTTTCAACATCTCCCAAAGCTTGCTCAAACTCCTATCAAGTTGGTGATGCCATCCAACCATTTCATCATCTCTTGTCCCCTTCTCCTCCGGCCTTCAATCTTTCCCAGTATCAGGGTCTTTTCCAGTGAGTCAGTTCTTCACATCAGGTGGCCAAAGTATTGGAGCTTCAGCTTCAGCAACAGTCTTTCCATTGAATATTCAGGACTGATTTCCTTTAGGATGGACTGGTTTGATCTTCTTTCATTCCATGGGACTCTCAATAGTCTTCTCCAATACCACAGTTCAAAAGCACCAATTCTTCAGCACTCAACTTTCTTTATAGTCCAACTCTCACATCCACACGACTACTGGAAAAACCATAGCTTTGACTGGATGGACCTTTGTTGGCAAAGTAATGTCTCTGCTTTTTAATATGCTGTCTAGGTTGGTCATAGCTTTTCTTTCAAGGAGCAAGTGTCTTTTAACTTCTTGGCTGCAGTCACCATCTGCAGTGATTTGGAGTCCAAAAAAATAAAGTCTGTAACTGTTTCCATTGTTTCCCCATCTATTTGCCATGAAGTAATGGGACCGGATGCCATGATCTTAGTTTTTTGAATGTTGTTTTAAGCCAACTTTTTCACTCTCCTCTTTCACTTTCATTAAGAGGCTCTTTAGTTCTTCTCTTTCTGGCATAGGGTGGTGTCATCTGCATATCTGAGGTTATTGGTATTTCTCCCAGCAATCTTGATTCCAGCTTGTGCTTCATCCAGCCCAGCATTTTGCATGATGTACTCTGCATATAAGCTAAATAAGCAGGATGATAATATACAGCCCTGACGTACTGCCTTCCCAATTTTGAACCAGTCCGTTGTTCCATGTCTGGTTCTAACTGTTGCTTCTTGACCTGCACACAGGCATCTCAGGAGACAAGTAAGGTATTTGGTATTTGGTATTCCCATCTCTTTAAGAATTTTCCATAGTTTGTGGTGGTCCACACAGTCAAAGGCTTTAGCATTGTCAATGACGCAGATGTTTTTCTGCAACTCTCTTGCTTTTTCTGTGATTCACTTTTTAAAAAATAAGTTTGAGCTGATTCATGGCTTCTCAGTCATGTGACTGTGGGCAAGTTCATCTGTGTACTTAAGGGTCCTCCCTTATCAAACAAAGCTCATTATAGATTTGTTTTGAAATTAGATAGTCCTGTGAAGAACCTAGCACTCTGTCTGTAGTAGAAGGAATCACACCTACATCAATTATTGTTTAAAAACATAATTCTTAATCTGCCAACTGTCTCTCAGACACCTACTCTTGGTAAGCTACTCTAGGATGTGCTCCATGAAGAAAAGGAAATAAACCACTGGAATAAAACTGGAACACGCAGCATTCCAGAAACAGAGGCTCCAGCTTATGAGGCCAAGGGTATCCCAGGGAGACCTTACTGGTGCCACTGAGGACACAGGGCAGCCCAGACAGGGCTCAGGAGGGCGGTTCCATCTGAAGAAGGAACTTGAGGAGCTGGACTGGACTGAGAGTTTTCAAGTTCTGTCAGCATGTTTGGGGCTGAGTCAGTGACACATAGAAAAACTTGCAAAAGAAAAAGCAAAACAAGACCAAAAAGCTGAACAACAAAGGAAATATAAGTTTTAAGGCCATTTACACTGCCATGATGACACTAGGAGGAGGCAGAGGCTGAGGCCAGCATGCAGAGGTGGTGAGGTTGGTGCCTCTGGGACAGGCTCAGGGTAGGCGAAGTGAGTTGGGTGAGCAGAAGCTGAGAATTCAAGGCTGCGCCACATACAGTCCTGCTGCTGCTGCTAAGTCACTTCAGTCGTGTCCAACTCATGTGCGACCCCATAGACGGCAGCCCACAAGGCCCCCCCGTCCCTGGGATTCTCCAGGCAAGAACACTGGAGTGGGTTGCCATTTCCTTCTCCAATGCATTAAAGTGAAAAGTGAAAGTGAAGACACTCAGTTGTGTCCTACTCTTAGCGACCCCATGGACTGCAGCCTACCAGGCTCCTCCGTCCATGGGATTTTCCAGGCAAGAGTACTGGAGTGGGGTGCCATTGCCTTCTCTGACATACAGTCCTACCTGCCCCATAAAATTAAGAAATAAGAATTCAACTGTAAATACACAGTAACAAAACCAACACAAACAAAGTGAACAGGCTCCTCTTGGCAGGGTTCATGGGGAAGCCCAGGCCTGAGTTCCAGAGAACCATGGGGTGATGCACCCCCTCCCCATTCATGTGACGGCTTTGGTGTCCCAAGCCCTTGGGGACTCCAGGCCAGAACCCCAGTTGTGGTAGTCTCTGGGGCTTCCTCCACCCACAGAGGGCCCAGAGGGAGGCCAGGTTCACTCAGCAGGAAGCCAGGCTGAATCAGTTCCCTACCGCACACTGCAGACCATCTACCCTAGGGCAAGGCCAGCCCACGTGGCAGCCCACGTGGGCGAGGGTGTGGGGAATCAGGTCACAGGGTGATCCCTGTCCTACTTTCCCAAATTCACTGGGTCCACCTACACTCCACATGGCACATGAATGATTCATGCCAGTGACCCGGTTCACCCTGATCTTGGGTCTTGGCCATTGCAAAGAGGCTCCTAAGGAAATGGCACAACTCCCCCCCACAACCAAGTGTTGTCTCCCCTTCTCTTGTCCTCAAGAGGTCCTGACAGTCCTGTCACTGCCACAGCTGAAATGAAGGGGCTGTAGGCCTGGTCCTACCCCACTGGGGTCTCCAGTGCTTCCCTCCCTACTCAGTCAGAAGGGGTCCTTGAAATACACACAGGCTGCCCCACACCCCACACAGAGAACTCCAACCTCTGTGAGGGGCCAAGTCTCCGCAGAGGTTAACTCCAGCCCCAGGCCCACTGCTCAACTGACCCCCAGGTGAGGGGCCCGACGCCACAGCTCAGCCTCCTCATGCAAACGCTGGCCCAGCAGCGCTCTGTGGGGCTGAGGTCAGCGCCAGGAAGATTCAACAGGGCGTCTGGGTGCCTAGCCAGGCAGCGGGGCTGTCAACCTCCAGGGCCCACCCTCAGGCTACCTCCAGTCCCAAGTCTGGACTGCTTCACCCCATCCTGGGGGCTGCAACTCCACTGCCCTTCAGGAAAGTGAAAGTTACTGTCATGTCCAACTCTTTGCAACCCCATGGACTATACAGTCCATAGAATTCTCCAGGCCAGAATACTGGAGTGGGTAGCCTTTGCCTTCTCCATGGGATCTTCCCAACTCAGGGATCAAATCCAGGTCTCCTGCCCTGCAGGCAGATTCTTTACCAGCTGAGCCACAAGGAAAGCCGAAGAATACTGGAGTGGGTAGCCTATCCCTTCTCCAGCAGATCTTTCTGACCCAGGAATCGAACCAGGGTCTCCTGCATTACAGGCAGATTCTTTACCAACTGAGCTATCAGGGAAGCCTCAGCTCTTCAGGGGCTTTCTCCAAAACTCAGTCCTAGAGAGGAACATTCTCTGCCTCCCTGTCCCCCAGGTTCCAGTGTTCTTGCAGCAAGTCCAGTGGGCATGGCCAGGCCAGGGGAGTGAGGCCTCCCTCTGCCCTATGCCTTGTCCCTCTGTCACCCTCACCAGCCTGCGTGCTCCCCTGGGTGGCGGGGAGCACAGCCATTCACAGGCAGGGTTTGAGGGGCGCACACGTATGTGTGCACTGTGTCCACCCCTGTGTGTCCAGCCTCACATCCTCCCCCAGGACTTGAACCTGCCTGGCTCCTTCCTTGGCCCATGGTGTGGACACAAATGCTCAGGCTGGAAGAGCCTGGCCATGCCCCAGAAGCACCAGCAGAGCGACAGCCGTGGAGCAGAGCTGTATGCAGTGCCTGCCCTGGGTCCAAAAGGCAGCCACTCCAGCCCTGGAGCCTCTCCTCTGGCTGTGTTCATGCCAAAGCACTGCTCCGAGAGGCTGTGGAGGAACCAACTGTAGGCCGGAACCACATCACACAGGCAGGCCCCTCACTCTGTGCCCCTCTCAGAGGGTGCCCAGGGCTAAAACAGGAGCCAACATAGAGGAGCTGGGAGAGGGTGGAGGCCCCACAGGGAAGAAGCAAGAGGCAGCCTCCTGCGGTCTGGGAGGAGCTAAAGAGTAAAAATAAAACCCCCAAACCACCTCCTGAGGTCATGGCTGGGGCCCAGGGCACCCAAACCACAGTGGGGACAAGGTCTGCACGTGAGCCAGGCGGGGCGGCGGCTGCCAAGTCCAGGCCCAACAGGGCAAGGGAGGGGATGGACTAAGGAGACCAGCAGGGCTGGGCCAGCTCAGGAGAAAACCCGAAAGGATCAGTGACATCAGGAGCAGGGGCCTGGACAGCAGTCCCACTCACACATCCAGGCTACCTGCTCTAGGTCAGGGGCTGCTCTGTGCGTTGTAGGGCATTTCACAGCATCCCCAGCCTCGTCCACTGTGACCCCACCATGACAACCAAAACTGTCTCCAAACGCGGCCAAATGTCCACTTAAGAACCACTGCTCTGGAGGAATGGTGAGGTTGTGCAGTCTGGAACCCCCGGGCAGCCTGCCTTCTAGGGGTGCCCCAGCTGGCAGCCCCCCAGCGTGGAGGAGGCGGGGGTCCTGCGGCACTCTGCCAGGTGGCTGCCTCCTGGCATCTGGGTCTGTGCCTCTTTGCACAGGCAGCCAGTTGCACCTCCGGCACTCACTGCCCCAGCTGAGCTTCTGACGGACAGAGGCCTTGTCTCCAGGCTCAGCATCTATTTCTCCCCCGCCAGTCAGGGAAGGGTGGGGTGAGCAGCAGGCAGCTCTGCAGCAGGGTTGGAAGGAAACACCGGGAGCAGCTGCTCAGCAGCCATGGGTATCAGCCAAGGGCGGCACTGGCAAATGGAGGCCCTGCTGAGCAGACTGGTGGAGCTGGGGCCAGACTGACTACCAGAAGAGCCTGGTCCACTCCACCCCAGGGAGGCCCCACTGCTGAAGCCCTGGACCTGGGAGCCCTGCCCCACCGGCAGCTGAGGAAACTGAGAGGGAAGGATGCTAGTGTCCTGGTGCTCAGCAAAAACCCCTAGGGCTGGCAGGAGCCCAACCAGTGCCCCCTAGTGGTTACTGGTGGAAGCAGTCCTGCGCTCCCAAAGGCCTCAGGTCCCCTCAAAGTCAGGGCCAGCTTCACCTTCCTGACATCCAACATGTGCATTTGCTCCATGAGCCCATCCCACTGACAGGCAGGGACCCAGATGGGCCCCTTGGCTAGAAGCCTGCTCACCTGGCTGGCGGGCACACACAGGACAGGGCCCACCAGGCTCACTGAAGCATTGGAGTCATCAGTGCCCTTCCAGGGCAACTTCTAGGAAGCTTGTGTCCAAGCACAACCCCTCCCTCCAGATCTGCAGGGAACCCAACCCAGGCCCCAGACACATCTCCATAGCCCTAGTGCGAAGCAGGACAGGGGCATCTCCAGGGCTCAGGAGAGGTGCACCTTCCCCTCCTTGCACATGGCAGTCAGGAGCAAGGCAGACACTTCACCTATGCTCACCTGAGCTCAGACTCTGACCAGGCTCCATGCCTGCAACCCAATCCCCCAAGCCTGGATATGAGAGGCCCAGGTTCCCCGCCTAATCCCCTACTATTAGACAAAACATGTTCCTCTCCACGCAAACAGAATCTGGAATCCCTGGGGGCAACTGGTTCAGGATAAGGCTCCAGGCTTCCCCAGCTCCATAAAGGGCCCCCTTTCAGCCAGTCCAACCCTGAACCTGCCAGAGCAGGCCATCCCTTCCTGATGAGCCCCCCAAAGTGGCAGAGGCCAAGGAGCTCACAGCACGCTAGGGGTCCCCTGCTGTAGCTGAGCAGGACCTGCCCACCATCCCTGAGGACAGGCGCCTTTGCTGCCTCCCACCCGTCTGCCCAGTGAGGGCCTCCCTGACCCCTCAACTGTGCAAGTCCACTCTTTTTTTTTTTTTTTTTCAATCATCAGGTCCTATAGCAACACACGAGCCACAGCTGGTTGATCCCAAAACCAAAGAAATGGAGTGCTGACTATAAGCTCTGCTCAGGTTTTCGACTGCAAAAAGGGTCAACGGTATACTCACTCTCTAACCCCCAGATGGTCCCCGTGCCATGCTCCCTGATTGTGTGCTCACCAGGGGCAGGGCTGTGACTCTTCACAGATGTCCCACAGCACTGGCTTTCCCTCCTGCAGCCAGGGCACCAGGACAGGGCCCGCTGGGGGAAGGGGCTCTCAATCTGCCCCAGTGGCCTTGGGCTCCTGTAATACCAGAAGCTGGTACCAGCCTTCATCCCAGAACAGCTCACACCAAGCAGAAGAAGGTCCCGGCCAGTAGGGACAGCCGAGTCCCCAGAGCATTTATTATCGTTGGGCATCAGCAGTCACGGGGGAGGAGGACAGAGACAGAAGACTCATTTGCCCTTCAGGTAGATCTTGGGGGTCTGCCAGCCTGGGGGGGCTTCCTTCAGGCCTGCCTTCTGCCAGATGCGCCTCAGGTCTCTCTCGAACTTCATCTGCGAGGGCAGAGGGAGTGACCACCAACAGGTCTGTGGCATAACCACGCACTCCAGCCACCCCACATAGTTACAGCCAAGGGCCATGCTCACCTGCTTCCGTTTTAGACGTGCTTCCCTGACTTTCCGCCGCAGGAACCGGGTCCTCTTGACCAGCTTGCGGTACTTGTGATGATTCATCTTCCGCCGGCGAATCTTGAGCACATTTCTACACTGCATCTGGGGCGCATCAAAGACATCCTTACCACCCTGCTCGACCCCTTCGCCCACCTGACTGGGCGGACACTCATAGAGTTGGGCTGGAGACACAGTCCCTGGGGCCCCAGTGTCCAGTCTGGGTAGGAGGTAGCGAATGGTCAGCCAGCTCTCCAGGGGGCTGATGGACATCTTCCTTGGGACCAGCATCTCCTCAAGTTCCATGTGGACCCGCCTGCCAGGGAGAGAGGCAACCCCACTTGGGCCTGTTGGCTTCGTGCTATAGCAAGGCCTGCAGGCATGCCTGCCCAGCACCCCTAAGACAGGCCAGGGTCCACTGCAGCCTGCAGGAGACAAGAGAGCACAGTTAATTACTGCTCGTGGGGCTACACAACCTACACAGCCATGGGGCCTGTGGAGCAGAACCCCCTGAAGCCCTGCTAACATTCTTAGGCCAAGACTCACCTTCTGTGACATCTGGATGACTACAGGGTTGTCTGTTCTCATCCATCAGAGGGCAGATAGAATGAAAACTACAAGCACAGAAAACTAACCAAACTGATCACATGGATCACAGACTTGTCTAATGCAGTGAAACTATGAGCCATGCCATGTAGGGCCACCCAAGATGGACGGGTCATGGTAGAGAGTTCTGACAAAACATGGTCACTGAAGGGAATGGCAAACTACTTCAGTATTCTTGCCTTGAGAACCCCATGAACAGTATGAAAAGACAAAAAGATATGACACTGAAAAATGAACTAACTTCAGGTCAGAAGATGCCTGATATGCTACTGGAGAAAAGCAGAGAAAAAGCTCCAGAAGGAATGAAGAAGCTAAGCCAAAGTGGAAACAACGCCCAGGTGTGGATATATCTGGTGATGAAAGTTAAAGTCCAATGCTATAAAGAACAATACTGCACAGGAACCTGGAATATTAGGTCCATGAATCAAAGTAAATTGGAAGTGGTCAAACAGGAGATGGCAAGAGTGAACATTGACATTTTAGTAATCAGTGAACTAAAATAGACCGGAATAGGAGAATTTAATTCAGATGACCATTATTTCTACCACTGTGGGCAAGAATCCCTTAAAAGAAACGGAGTAGCCATCACAGTCAACAAAAGAGTCTGAAATGCAGTACTTGGATACAATCTCAAAAATGAAAGAATGATCTCTGTTTGTTTCCAAGGCAAACCATTCAGTATCATAGTAATCCAAGTCTATGCCCCGACCAGTAATGCCAAAGAAGCTGAAGTTGAATGGTTCTACGAAGACCCACACGATCTTCTAGAACTAACAACAAAAAAAGATGTCCTTTTCATCATAGGGGACTGGAATGCAAAAGTAGGAAGTCAAGAGATACCTGAAGTAACAAGCAAGTGTGGCCTTGGAGTACAAAATAAAGCAGGGCAAAGGCTAATAGAGTTTTGCCAAGAGAACACACTGGTCATAGCAAACACCCTCATCCAACAACACAAGAGATGACTCTACACATGGACATCACCAGATGGTCTATACTGAAATCAGACTGATTATATTATTTGCAGCCGAAGATGGAGTAGTTCTATGCAGTCAGTAAAAACAAGACTGGGAAATGACTGTGGCTCAGATCACGAACTTCTTATTGTCAAATTTAGACTTAAATGGAAAAAAGTAGGGAAAACCACTAGACTATTCAGGTATGACCTAAATCAAATCCCTTATGATTATACAGTGGAAGTGACAAATAGACTCAAGGAATTAGAGTTGATAGAGTGTTTGAAGAACTATGGACAGAGGTTCATAACACTGTACAGAAGATGGTGATCAAGACCATCCCCAGGAAAAGAAATGCAAAAAAGCAAATGGTTGTCTGACGAGGCCTTGCAAATAGCTAAGAAGAGAAGTGAAAGGCAAAGGAGAAAAGGAAAGATATACCCATCTGATAATGCAGAGTTCCAAAGAATAGCGAGGAGATATAAGAAAACCTACCTCAGTGATCAATGCAAAGAAATAGAGGAAAGCAATAGAATGGGAAAGACTAGAGAACTCTTCAAGAAAATTAGAGATACCAAAGGAACATTTCATGCAAAGATAGGCACAGTAAAGGACAGAAATGGTATGGACCTAACAAAAGCAGAAGATATTAAGAAGAGGTGGCAAGAATACCCGGAAGAACTGTACAAAAGAGACCTTCAGGCAGTTTAGTTCAGTCACTCACTCGTGTTCGACTTTTTGCGACCCATGTCCATCACCAACTACTGGAGCCTGCTCAAACTCATATCCATCAAGTCGGTGATGCCATCCAACCATCTCATGCTCTGTCATCCCCTTCTCCTCTTGGCTTCAATCTTTCCCAGCATCGGGGTCTTTTCCAATGAGTCAGCTCTTTACATCAGGTGGTCAAAGTGTTGTAGTTTCAGCTTCAGCATCAGTCCTTTCAATGAATATTCCGGACTGATTTCCTTTAGGATGAACTGGTTGGATCTCCTTGCTGTCCAAGGGACTCTGAAGAGTCTTCTCCAACACCACAGTTCAAAAGCATCAATTCTTCAGCATTCAGCTTTCTTTATAGTCCAACTCTCATATCCCTACATGACTACTGGAAAAACCATAGCTTTGACTAGATGGACCTTTGTCAGCAAAGTAATGCCTCTGTTTTTTAATACGTTGTCCAGGTTTGTCATAGCTTTTATTTCAAGGAGCAAGTGTCTTTTAATTTCATGGTTGCAGTCACCCTCTGCAGTGATTTTGGAGCCCAAGAAAATAAAGTCTGTCACTGTTTCCATTGTTTCCCCATCTATTTGCCATGAAGTGATGGAACCGGATGCCATGATCTTCATTTTTTGAATGCTGAGTTTTAAGTGAACTTTTTCACTCTCTTCTTTCACTTTCATCAAGAGGCTCTTTAGTTCTTCTTCGCTTTCTGCCATAAAGGTGGTATCATTTGCATATCTAAGATTACTGATATTTCTTACGGGAATCTTGATTCCAGCTTGTGCTTCATCCAGCCCAGCATTTTGCATGATGTACTCTGCACACCTTGACAGCGTATTAAAAAGCAAAGACATTACTTTGCCAACAAAGGTTTGTCTAGTCAAAACTATGGTTTTTCCAGTAGTAATGTATGGATGTGAGATATGGACCATAAAGAAGGCTGAGTGCCGAAGAACTGATGCTATTGAACTGTGGTGCTGGAGAAGACTCTTGAGAGTCCCTTGGACTGCAAGGAGATCAAACCAGTCAATCCTAAAGAAAATTCTGGAAGGACTGATGTTGAAGCTCCAATGTTTTGGCCACCTGATGCAAAAAGTCGACTCACTGGAAAAGATCTCGATGCTGGTAAAGACTGAAGGCAGAAGAGGATGACAGAGAAAAAGATGGTTGGATGGCCTACCGACATGAGTTTGAGCAAGCTCCGGGAGATGGTGAAGGACAGGGAAGCCTGGCGTGCTGCAGTCCATGGGGGTCACAAAGAGTCCGACAGGACTGAGTGACTGAACAGGGTTGTTTGTGTGGCCTGGCCCCGCCTCCAGGTGGTGAGGAAGAGCAGTGCAGGTCACCGAGCTGCTAACTCCATACTCCTAACCCAGATGTGTATCCCGACCATCTCCCCCCACAGGGCTTCTTACCTGCCCTGGGAACAGCCCTGAGCAGCTGGGAAGTCAGGCGCATCAGAAACATGTTCTGTGCTTGGCTGTGGCCCCAGGCGATCAGCGGAGCTGGAATACAGGTGTGCGCCAAGGTCACTCTGGGGGCTCTGGTCTCGTTCCGATTCCCGCACCCGGTCTCCCTCGCCACCCTCTCCCACCACGAGGATGCCACTTCGAGTACAGCTTCCTCCCTCAAAACCTCTGCCTCCGAGGGCCCCCAGCTGAGCGACTCTGGGCAGGTACTGGCCCTCCCTGAGCCTCAGCTTCACCCCGGGTCTCCCACCTCTCACGCTGTGTCTACGATCGGGTCTCGGTCCCCGAGCCCCACCCAGTCGCGGCCTCCAGGGCTGTCCCTGGAGCCCGCTCGCCGCGTCCTCACACAGACCCTCCCCAGACGCCGCAAGGAGGTTCAACAAACCATACCTTCACCTCGCTCAAGCGCTTCCGGTCCTTTCCTAAGGCCGCGCCGGCCCGAGCGCGGCCGCCCGCGTGCTTCTACGCCCAGCGCCCCCTAGAGCCCCAAGGCGCCCCACTCCCAATCAGCGCAGGCCCTGCCGGACCCAGAAAGCGACGGTTTCCGGCTGGAGGAACCGCCCCTCCTGCCCCCGTGCCCAGCCCCTCCCACAGCTCTCCGACTCCGCCTGTCCCTCGCGGAGGCTAGAAAACTACACTTACCACAATCCCAAGCGTGTTCCCTCTGCGCCTGCGTGGCTCGAACTCTGGTCGCTCCGCGACAGTCAAGGGTCAGTCGTCCCGGGAGGCCGGAAATGGCGTTTTCCCGGCGACGGAGATGTTGAGGGGGCGACGGAAGTGGCCCTAACTATTGCAGATGCTGGGGCGGGAGCCGGACTCGGAGCAACTCGTCTTGAGGGGCGTCGTCTTCACCCCCGAACCCGCCTCTTGGGGCGGGGAAGGTGATTGACAGGTGCGAGGTGTTGGGCTAGAGCCGGGGCGCCGTCAGGAGTGACTTGGATATCTAGGACCCGCCACCCCTCCGCTTTGGCTTGCAGCCTCCACTCTGCTAGTCTGGATAAGCGAAGGACGTCTCGCATGTACCGTGGGATGGATAATACGACGCTTTTTGCATGGGTGGAGTGTATATTCTTTCCTTAAAGCAAACAAGCTCCCATGTTGTGTCCATGAGAAGTTTGTCTGAAAACCAGAAGCAGCATGGGGTTGAGCTAAGACCCAGTGTTGTTCCTCAGGGTAAGGGGCTCAGAGGGCCCACTTAACCCGTGTAACACAGAAAGGCTCTGTTGTCCTGAGGTTGGCTAGGATGGACAGGATCCCCAGAATGGACCTGAAGGAACTCCTGCTGGGACAAGGACGTGGGGAGTCTCTTTGGTCCTCCTCTGAGGCTTGCCCTTGTAGGAGGGTGTTCCAGTGAGTCTTAGTATGAAATGGCCAGGCCTAGCCACCCCCAGGCCCCAACTTAGCTAAGCAGAGAATGGAGGATAGGCCAATGGGAGGGCAAAACTGCAGGATCTGGGCCCAGCTCTATAACTGAGTCTCCAGAGGATGTACCCTTCAACCTGAGGGGCAGCTTCTGGTTCCCAGGTTGAAAGGTCTCTAAACCCATCCAGGAGCCTATCTCTCAGCCTCCACAGGCTTTTATGGTTTGGTTCTAAGAGTGAGCCACCTGGACCCTGGATGCTGACCTTGCTGCTTTCATACCTTGGCTGTACTGACTTCAGGCACCTTTCTCCAGGCCACTGGCACCAGGAAGGGAGTGCCTTCCACCCATGAAGAAGTGCTGGTCTGGAGAGAGCCAACACAGGGCATAGACACGCCCCCAAGTGCCTCTGATCTGCACAGAGTGCACACAGCACTTGGAGACAGCCCTGACCCACCCTGCTCACTGGCACCACCGAGCTGTCCTCACCCACTCCCACAGAGGACCCCTCTAGGGTGATGCTCTTTGTCCTTTGCAAACCCTCCATTTACCATGCTGGTAGCAGACAGCTCAGAGCCTCACAAGCCCTCAGAGAGGAGCAGATGCACAGAATTCAGTACAAAACCCAACACAGTAATGAGATCAGAGAGGGGAGTGCAGACACATTGCTAGATCGGTGCTGCAGGCTGTGCAGGGGAGCAAACAATGAGAATGACAAACGACAAGCCCTTTAACTTTCCAAATGTCCTGAGTAGAGAGAATTGTTTATTTAATAACGTAAAATGCATATATAGGAAACTTCTCTAGAAGCTGGTGGCCTGCACTCAGCATCACACAGATAAAAATATACGACTTTCAACACAGATCTACCTTCACATTTTAAAAATCAGAATTCTCTACACGTTTTAAGCTGACAGTTCAAGTTCTCAGTTTTCATATATAGCTTTAACTCGTATTAAACACGTTTATTTACAACGTGGACAGAGTAAGGGGCTATTAAGGCCATTTTCTCATCATGAAACACTGCAAAATACATACATAGTATAACCTAATATAGGCAAAGGTTCGAAAAGTCATTTTCTTGGTTTGACGTAATTAAGTATGGGTTCGGGGGTGAACAGACAGCCTGTCGTAGCACCAAACCCCGCTGCTGGGACACGTGCCCCGCCTTTGCATCTAGCAGGGCTGCTGCTGAGGCGCTGGGCAAGAGCTGGGGGCTGGGCCCGGGCCAGACGAATGGGCACCTTGCCAGCCTCTCCATGCCATCTCCAAATTCATCACACTGTCCAGAGTCAACAACTATATCCAGAAAGAGTCACGCCCCAGGGCCAGCAGCTGAGGTGTCCACATCAAGGGCCAAAGCAGAGTCCTGCGGGGACCCCACCCCTCACCTTCGGTGCCTGCTGTGCCCAGGGTGGTCCCGCTCATAGCGATGGCCCGTTCGCTCATAAGACCGAGAACGCTCCCGTCGCTGTTCTCTATAGTAATGGCTTTTTTTCTTGTATTTTCCAGAAGTATCCGCCCGCTCCCGTGAGCGGCTCCGAGAGCGGGAGGAGCTCCGGCTCCGGGACTTGTGTGGCTTCTGGGTAGAGTACTTGCAGTCCTTGGATCTTCGGTAGCTCCGCACCTTGGAGCCTTTGTAGGGGGCGCCCCGGTGGGCCTGACGTGGTGGGGAGTCGCTCCGGCTCCGAGAGCGGCTCTGTGACTTGGACCCACCAGATGTGGAGCCACTGTCACTTTTCCTGTGAAGGAGACCACCAGGCAGGTGGGTAACCACCCATCCTGACCACTTGAGAGTCAGGAGCAACTGTCCCCAAGGAAAGGCCACACCGCTTCCCCAGGAAACATCCCGGTGCCTGCTGCAGCCCCGTGCACCCAAGCAGCACACACCTTCTCTTAGGGGACGCGGAACGTGACGGGGACCTTGAGTAGCTCTGCTCGTGACTCCCGCTCCGACTTCGACTCCCCTGCTCCTTCGGCAAGCTGAGAATAGGGCAGAGAATAGTTAAGACCTCAAGTCTCTCTAGCCGACCCCAGTACCATCTGGGCACGTGGCTACTCACCCGTTCACCGGACTGTCCGCCTTGGTTTTCTTCACACCCTCCACTTTCCTTTTGGTGTTCTTCACGGAGAGTGGGGAAGGCTTGTTTCCTTTGCCTTCTTTGGGGGATTCCACTAGAATCAATCACAAGAAGTTACAACTCAACAACTGCTCTGATGAGAAACAGGAATGCCGAGCAAGGTGAGGCCACTCCCAAGGGACTGCTGCTGCCAACTCTGACTTCTGGCTCCCAGCCCACTTCAGGACTTCAAGATGCAGGAAGACCACCTGTCTCACTCGCCAGGCCTCCGGGACTGGGGACAGGCATCATGCTTAACTCTAGGATCTGACAACAGGATCTACTCCTCCAGATTTATGAGACTTTCATCAAGGCAAACTACTTGGGTGAGCTGGGTAATGAGAGCCATTTCAGGAGCCTGTCCATACCCCTTACTAATGAAAACACAAGAACAGACTTCATAGGCGTTCCGTTCTTACTTCAAAGATTGCCTCTTGTTTGCTGGGGACTCTGGAGCCCTCAGGAGTGCTCAGACTAGCTGCAGATGTGATCCAAGAGAACTCAGGGTGGGAGGGCCACCCCTGGGAGGAGACGCTTACCAGGTTTGGGGGCAGGCGAGAACCGCGATGCACTGTCCAGCACCTGGGTGCTGCCGGGCAGCAGGCCCTTGGCCTGTGCCTTTGCCTCATCGAGGGCGTGCCTGCGCTTCTCCACTTCACTCTCCAGGTGAGTCAGATCAACCTAGAAAAGCCAGAGTGCATGATTCAGACCAGATGCTTCCAGTCAAAAACAGGTGCACACGTTACATGAAAAGACACAGAACCTTTTTCCGAGTATACAGCTGCAGGATTTTTAAGCAGATTTCTTGAATTTCTTCTTCAGTTGCTCCAAACAAAAGAAACCAATGGGGACGATTGGGTAAAGGGATCTGTAAACACAGAGGCCATCATCATTAACCATTCTTCATAGCCAACAAGATTCTCAGGGAAATAAAAACAAGCCTGATGGTCACCAACAAGTAGGCTTTTTATTGATGCCAGTAAACATAACTTGAAGCATAGCACACAGTTTACTGGGGTTGGTGACTCCCCAGGTGGCCCTGCACTGACCTCCAGCGTCCGGGCAGCAAGATAGATGCAGGCACAGGCGATGCTCTCAGGCTGGAACCTCACAAAAACATCTGTGCGAAGGCTGTCATTCATGTAGTTCCTGAAAACCAAACACAGCAAGAACTGAAACCCCTGGGCACGCACATGACACCCGTCTGCACTGTCGAGGTCAAGTCACTACTCCACTAACTAGTCTACGGCCAGGACTTAAGATCTAGACAGTCCTGTGATTCTCACAAGTTCATGGAGAAACGTCCCAGCTGCTTTTTCTGAATACAGGATAGGAAGATAGGGAAACTACTGAAATCTTTTAAAGCTGGCTGAATGTCAGAGAGTACATGTTGCTATGAAAGAGAACCAACTTTAACTTTACTTTTCCCTCTCAACCTTTGGCCTGCTCTCATGCAAAACGCAGTGCCTCAGAAAGACGTCTACTGTGGCAGCTCGACATATTTGATTAAGAACATTTAAATGCTCAAAATCCACAGTGCAGAGAAACATGCAAACTCAAATGAACGGGCTGAGCACAAAGCCTGCGAGGGCCTTTCTGAGACAAGTCGTCCTCTTGCGCTCCTTTTCCTGGAAGAGGTGCTCGCAGCGTGGCTTCTTCCACACGGGAGTCCACTTGACAAGGGGGAAAAACTCCCTTGGGTGCATGGGAACATCATGCAGAGGGCTCAGTGCCCAAAGGGAAATCCTCTTCTCAGGCTTATCAAAGAACCGTTTCCAAATTGTCCCATTTCAATAAGGAGTCTTAAAATGAACATTCATAAAATCAGATAAAAGCAACAAAATACTACAAGTTTCATCACAGTCAGTACATTTTTAACAGCTATCATATTAGAAGATATAAAAATACAAAACATTTGCATTTCTTAAAAGGTTAGAATTCTAATGCTGGCTACATTTTCAGCAATTTCATTTAGATACGTTTTTCTAAGATTTAAAAGACCAAAAGTCAAACCTCACATTAATTTTATCAATATTGCAAAAACACAAGAAAACAGAAAATATTGCAGAGATTCATTGCACAAGAGAACAGTTGAACAGGTCATACATTCATTGCTTCTAACATACCCCAATGATAGCAGGCTACACCCACAAGGGGCAGCCAAGTCATGCTGGGGCCTAACTGATGCACCCCCCACCCTGGTTATCTCTGCCCCAAATCCTGGAGAAGGTGACCTACGAACCCATGGAGAGCTTTCTCAGTGATAAATTCTACATCTGCCCACTAGGAGCACCTGGCTCTTAAGATCCCGCTCCAGGTACCCAGAAGGGACCAAAAAAACCTCGTGTGATGGAGCCAAGGCCGTATGTCCCCAGAGTTGCAAGTAAACAAACATTTAATAAATACAACCATCAGTAACTATTTTGGTTCTAATGAAAAAAACATTTAGTACTCAGTTGTAACATTATTAAACCATTAACTTTTATGTCCTTTAAAAAAAAGTCCTCACAACATATATTTAAAGTTACTATTTTTAAAATAAGTTACAATATAAACAGTGTCCATGGAATGATTTAAAGATGCACACCTTTTACAAAAATGTGTCAACCCTTAGCTGCTGAAAAGAGCAACTTCAGGACTTCCAGAAATAAATACCACCACCCACACTACAGTCTCAACTCCCACCAGCCGGTTTTCACAGCATCCCCTAGTTTGCTTTTTTTTTAAGAGAAAGGTACTGCATCTTTATTGCACAGGTAGAGCAGTTTCAAATGGACAAAATTCAAGTCAAGACAGTTATCAACTCTAATCAATACAATTACCAAGCACGACAGGATTAACAAGAAGCACAACCGTCAGAGAACCACAGCAGCAGTGGGCCAGCACTAGACTATCGTGCGCATACCACCATCTAGAGCCAGCCTTCGGTGGAGAGCCTGCACAGGGTTGGCTGAGGACGGCCGCTGTCCCCGCACCGAAGCGCTTGGACAGGAGAGGAGAAGTCTTAGTCACTTACCCTCAGAGGCTACCCTTTGATTGAAAGAGTACAGAAAAGAAAAGTCAAAATAGGTTCTCCATTAGCACAGCACAGCACCAGACAATTCAGGCAGCAAAAACATGACCCTTACAGACCTAACTCTATGGGAAAGCACCCAGCACTGAACCGTTACTTCAGGCTTCACTTCTAGTATATTAGCATACTGTTAAAAATCAGTCCCCAAATTGTAGGAAGGCCTTACACCCCGTTCCTCCCATACGATTTGCTTAATTGAGGCAGTGAGAAGCAAGTTCACGTTAGATATAAAACCACTAAGTCCACACTGCCAGCTGTGGAAAAGATCCCGACATGCCTAGTCAACAGCCCCCAAAGGGAAGCCCGCTGACTGCTCTCCTGGGGGGTTGGAGGGGGAAGGGTCACCTTACCGTTCCACCAGTGCCTGATATTTTGGGAATCTGGTTGGATTTACATGGCAGGAACACTGGGCACTTGGACAATTCCAGCCCACAACCAAGTCATGGGACCGACTACCCACTGCCCAGGTGCCTCAAATCAACATACTCCTGCACTGCCCTGCCTGGTCTCATATAACAAGGAAGGTCAACTCACCATGAAGTCTGGACCAGGTGTTGGTTACGCTCACACTCTAACACCTGAAGGTACATAACGATTATCTGGAAGATACGGGTTAGGCAGTTATTACCGAGAACCTTGAGAACCCAGAATTCAGATATTGAGGGTGTCCATGCAGCAAACAAGAGCCTCGTGCTAGATCCCAGGGCTGGCTCCCGTCACACGCCCGGTGCACAGTTCAGCTGGAGGGGAGTTTTTGCTGACGTGCGTGCTCCCTGCTTTTGAGCCAGGCACCAGGGAAGCACGGGAGGACCTAGCTGCGCTGAGCTGCTCGCGGCTGGGGCTCAGGCTCATTCTCATCTTCGACACATTCTCCACGAGTGAGAGTAGCCTGCCTGGAACGTTTCTGTACCCCAGCCGCTAACTTATACAAGGCATGGCATGAGAATACTTTCAGCAAATGAAGAAAAAGGTCTTAAATCTATGGTGAGTAATTTACCAAGATTCTGAATTAATGCCAGAAAGTCACACAAGTGAGAAAGAAGCTATGAGGAAACCCCCAATAAAAAGGGGACATAGAGAGAGGAAAACAGCACTCTGCGTTTGAAGGGAACACGGAAGATATGTGTGCTATCATATGCTCAACTGATACACGCTGTAAAACTGTCTTCCTTCACTTCCAAATAAACAGTTCAGAATTCTTCCAATTCCCCCATAAAAGAAAATAAAGTTATTACTTAAGCAGCTTTAGAAAATCAGCTGTTGACAAAGAAACAGTAAACTGACAAATTTCATTCTTACAAGTTCTTATCACTATTTCTGAAAGCTCAAACTTAAGAGAGATAACTTCCACCTCTTAAAAATATACTATTAAAATTAACATAATACGAGAAGACTGATGACAAAACGGTTATCTTTCAGAGTACAGGTATAAACTGGAAAACCAAATCAGGGACACATTTAATCCTTTGGGGTTCCCAATCTGGGTGGGAATGCAGCAGTCACTTTAGTGGGCTCACATGGCAACTGGGCCTCATACCCACCTTGTGAGGGTGCTTCACGTGGACGCAGAAACCCAGCTCCTTGAGAACTCGCCTTTCCGCCTTTATAATTTGATTCTTTAAGTTAACGTAATCTTGATCCAAGAGGAGAGGCACAGGTTTTCTACAAAGACAAAACACACAATCTGCATAAGAGTCAAACAAAACAGAGTCTATCAAATCCCACAGTGACAATCTACCATACACACAACACAGATGGAGTCAGGAAGTTCACTTCCTTTAACAAAACCATGAAGTCTTCCTCAAACCCCATGCTAACCTACTTATGCCTCAATAACCCTCTCCCTGTTTTCCTTACAGACAATAAACGTGGACTGAAGACTGGAGGGTCTCACCATCTCATCGCACAAAGACTGGACATCCTTTTTTGGGCTCAAGACATAAGCAGATGCACTGTGGATGAATGGAAATCGAAAGAACCCACAGAAGCACGATGCTTAAACAGCCAAAACTGTTTCACAAAGGACCTCCATTACCTGGAGCATTGGAAAGCCTGAGCCAAGGATGCTTCTAAATACCCTACAATACACAGGAAAGTACCCACAACAAAGACTCATCCAGCCCAAAATGAAAACAGTGCTGAGGTTTAGAACCAGCTCCAGAGCATCCAGGCTGACCAAACAGCCTCTTGGGCAACCAGGAAACCGATGTCAGCTGGACAAAAGCCACAGTCCCCTTCCTGCCGACAGTGGTTCCTTCACTGATTAACAGTATCTGAAGGGTACCTCCCAGCTGCCAGGCCTCCTTCTGGGCACAAGTGTAAAACCCCACACCCTAAATTTTGTCCCAGAAACTAGTGTAACAATAACTGAGAAAACACGGAGGCGGATGTCTATGACAGCGCTGATGGACTCACTTTTTCTCTCGCAGATGTCGAAGGCGATGAAACACGTTGATGACGTCCCGTATTCGCCTTGGAGCCTCTTCTATCTTGGAGGCCAGGTGAACACAGGCCATTGACACGTGCTGAAATGTAAGCGACGGGACAGAGGTTCGTTCCAAGGACCAGTCTCCAACAGCTGAAGAAAGGCGGTTAAGAGCAGAGGAGATACACCCGGAGAAAAAGGCCACTTGGGAGAGACCCCTCTATAGCAGGGAGCTTCCCAACACACCCCGCCCCAAATACAGCGAGCACTACAATTGCCAAGACCAGTACTCCTTCCTCTGAGCGATCGGCAACACCACAAACCCAGGTTTCCTGTCAACACGTTTCTGTGGGGAAGAAAGACGGGAAATCTCACCTCCATGGAATGCTTCACAAAGGACTTAGTGTAGAAGAACCGCTGGAACAACACCTGCCCGGTAGCCATGGCCACCTGCACAAGAGAAGGATTCCATCCTTTTCAGTTGCCCACTTCAAGGGTCTCAAATAAAACCACTGAGTTTCGCGAAACTCCTAATAAAGAACCAGAACCTAAAACGTTTTCTGCATCCACAAAGGTTCTTCGCATCCCGCTACCTCGCCTCCTTTATCACCTCTGGTGGGCTGCAGCAGGGGCGCTCCGGCCTTGGGTAGGCGCTGGGTCCAGGTCCCGGGCGGGGACACGGAACGGGGTAGGGGCTGAGTTCTCGGTGGGAATAAGGAGAGTGATCCGAGCAGGGTACCAGACGTCAGTAAGGAGTGGGGTTGGGATCCGGGTAGGGGGTCATTGCTGGGCCCGGATTCCGGGCAGACACACGAAGCAAGCTCCGGGTCCGATTCCGGCCCCTCCGCCAACAAAGGGCCTGGGAACCTTCCCGGAGCGGGCGCGGCGGTTACCTCGGCCCGAGGCTCGCGGCAGCTCCCTCACCTGCGGCAGGCGGAGCAGGATGCCGGCCGCCTGGATGAGCTCGCAGCCCACCACGCGGAGGTCGGTTTCCGTGTCGGTGTCGAGGCCACTCGACATGGACGGCGTGAAGCGGAGCTTGTCGTCGGGCAGAAGGCAGTTCTCCAACGTGATGAGCACCCCGGAGTACAGCCGGTCCCCGATCAACACCCCCTGTGACGCGGGGGCTGTGCCTCCGGAGCCCGGCGTGCCAGCCGGTACCGCGGGGGCCGTCGACCCTGGAGCCCCGGCCCCGGCCGCAGCCGCCATTTTGTGCCGCCGACTCTCTCTGGCTCCTTCCCGGCAGGGCGGCTCCTCCCGACGCTCTACGACCGCGACCGCCCCGCCCCGCCGCGTGCCATTGGTTCGACTGGCGCGCGGCTCGGGGTTCCCTTGTCCCGATTGGCTCTGATGCCTGTCCGTCAGCGGCGATACCGACGACGCAAGTCAGCGCGGGTAGGGGAAGGGGCTCGTTACCCAGTAGGCCCTGCGGCGCCCGGGCGAGACCGTCGTCTCGATCCCGACCCGGAAGTAGTCGCAGGGGCCGGCTCCCGGCGACTTTCCAGGTCTAACCGTTCGGGCGTGTCTTAGGATCCGCGCAGAGACCCGGGAGCTCGCGAAGTTCCCACCGCAGCCCCAGGCTTCCTAGGGGTCAAGCGGGTGCCGAGGGAGGCTGAAGGGGCCCGAGGGCAGCCCCTGATAAGCGGAGCCAGGCGAGATGCCCCTTGCCGCGAAGGCCCGCGGGGCGGGGGTGGGAGGCAGCTCTCCTTGCGTCTTTCGGGCGGGTGGTCCGGGCTTGAGTGGAGCTGTCAGACGTCTCCGAGGCCTCCGACCCTAAAGGATAGGCGCATGCGTGATAAGTTTTCCCAGCCCGCGCCCAGCAGCCACGGGATGCTGTTTCCCTGGTTAATTTGTGGCCGTCGGCACGGTGTTTACTGAGTAGAGGTTTTGGAGTACAGGTATTAACGCCAGACTCCCAAAGATCTCGCCTTCAGAATTGAGTCTAGAGAGAAGAGAGATGGTAGCTGGAAACGTTTAATTCGATGTTCCTACAAAGCACAGCAACTGCAAAGAGGCATGAAGCATGAGTTCCCCCGAGGCTGGCAGAAGAGCCAGGCTGCGATGCGGGGGTGGGAGGGCGCGGGCAGCACAGGAAGGGCTTGGACTTTTGTCTTACCAACAGCGGGGAGCCGTCCGGGGGTTTGACCCTCCATTTCTCATTGGTTGCACCAGGCGCTCTCAGGATTAGTGACTGCCAGCTTCTGGTGGGCGGTGGTGGTGGTGGTGCGGGTATGTGTGCCAGAACAGCCCACAGTTGTCTGCCTTCCTTTATCAAGATGAACAAAGGCAGCTCCTCCATAACAGTGCCTGTTACACAGAACTTCGTCCCCACGCCAGAGAGTTCCCTGTATCCTCCACCCTGTTGTCTTTCAACAAGAGCTGTTCACTGACGAGGTATGGAGTCAGGCACCGCATACTGTGTGGCAGAACAGGACTCAGCTCTCTGCCTTACAGTGCTTAGTCTAGTGGCCATCACTGAATATAACTAGGGCTAGAGGAGGCTTCCTGTTAGGAAGCCAGTGCAGTAATTGCAGCCGTAAGAGATACTTGCCCACATGAGGATGGAGGGAAGTGGGCAGACTCTAAAGGTTGCTAGGCAATGGGTGGCCAGGATTTGATTGGCCCCTTATTGAGTTGGAGGTGGGTGTGTCTGAGGAAGGACTGGCTTCCAAGGGTTGGCTGGCAAAGGATGGTGTTACACAGGACCCAGTGTGGGAGTTTTGGGGTGAGGGCGGTAAGCATAGGAGTCCGCAGACAGCGACTACTATAGTGGCCCTGAAGAGCTCTCCTAGAGCAGAGGGTGTGAGGGTGAGGTCAGAGTCCTGGAAGGTAGTGAGCCTGAGGTGGGGTGTATGTCACCCAGGGCTGACAGTGTCCCTAGATTGGGGGACTAGGAGATGGTTTTGGTGAGAGTTGTCAGGGAGTGGTGGGGCTGACTAGAGACCCAGTGACAGGCCAGAGCTAGAGGGCTCAGCAGATGAGGCTCCCACAGAGGACCAGAGGAAGGCCCTGTTACTAAGCATGAGGGGAGACACCTCTGCATGGCTGTGGTCAAAAGAGGTGGACAGGGCTGACCTGTGAAGCAGCCTCCATCAGCAGAGATTTCTGGCTTGATTCTGGAACTAATGAAGTCAAGTATTTGGATGAGAGACCAGAACCCTTACATTAAGGCTCCCCAGGTGATCTGATGGTCACTCCACCTGTGGAGCCTAAGGTGAGCCTGGGATCAGGAGAACCACCCTGCCTGCTGCCACTGCTGGTCTACAGCGAGGGAAACCAGCTGCTGCTCAATGGCTGAAGAGTTGAGCCAGGAGTCCCTACTGGAAACCAAAATGGGGTTGGGGGGCACTATAGCAAGGCCAGGGTCAGGCCTGGTGCACACCCCCAGCCTTCAGGAGAATCTAAGGTTCCCAGGGGAAGCCTCATCCTGGTAGCATCAACACCCAGTCAGGGCCCACCCAAAGCGTCTGTTGATACCAAAGAAGTTAACTCAAACACCACAGAAACTTTATTTACACAATACATACTTTACACAATCCATGTGAGATTTCTGAACCTGTGCCAATGAGGCAAGACAAGTCCTTTTCTCTTGGGCTTGTAACTGACATGTAAATTAACACAAATGCAAGTCAAACCTACAACTGTTGACAAGTAACTTGTAGTCCCTATTTTAGTATTATCATCACAGGGGGATGCTCAAAGGGCCGTTGGTATCAGCATCCCCCTCAGTGGTGCTGTGCCACCCTGGAAAAAATTCCTTCAGGCTCCTTCCCATCCCCCAAGGCAGCAACAAATCCTTCTTCTCGCCTTCTTTTGGACAAAGCAGCCAAAGATTTAAAAGTCTTTGGTTCATAGATGGCTAGATCTGCAAGTACTTTCCTGTTGAGCTCCACCTGGCACTGGGAAGAAAATCATAGTTTAGTATTTTAGCATTTCAGTGAAACATGAAACGACTGAATGCAGCTGATCACCCTGTGATTTCAGTCACCAACACATACTGCTTGAGCACCAGTTGGGGAGAGGGCATTGTGAGTCTTGTCCAAGTAGGACAAATGAGTAGAAGGGAAGGGCGCAGCTCCCAATGCCAGATTCCTGGCCTAAGTTATCCCTTTAAGAAAGGTGGGAGGAGGAAACCACAATTCCCATTGTATAAATGGTGAAAAGCGACACATGGAAAAGGTATGCGAGGCACAGAAGAACAAGGACCAAAACTGGGCATTCTGGGCTTCCCAGGTGGCTCAGTGGTGTGAAGAATCTGCCTGCCAATGCAGAAGACATGGGTTCGATCCCTAATCTGGGGAGATCCCACATGCAGTGGAGCAACTAAGCCTGTGTTGGCCTACTGCCCCTGCCCTACAAAAGAAGCCACTGCAATGAGAAGCCCACGTGCCACAGCTAGAGACTAGACCCTGTTCACCACGACTAGAGAGAGCCCACATGCAACAACAAAGACCAAGCACAGCCAGAAATAAAACTGGGTATTCCCAATTTCCATAAGAGAGACAAAGTCATCTGTTGAGTAAGATAATAGAAAACCAATGGACAGTGCCTGTGAGTCTGAGGTGCAGGAAAAAAAGGGGGGTGGTCTTGTGACATTAAATGCAGCTGTGCAGGAGTGACTCCTACCTAGGACCCCTGTGCAAAGTCCCTCTCCTTTCTGAGCCAGTTCCCCATGAGTAAAATGGAAGTGTCACACCTACACTTGCGCTGAGGATCTCTGTAAAGTGCTAGGCCCACCTGGCACAGGAAGAAACACAGCACCAACTCACCTACTCCCCGAGCTTTTTAAGAAAAAATTTAACTCATAAGAAAGCAGAGGGAGTAGGGACAGACTTCCTGGTGATCCAGTGGTTAAGTCTCTGCACTTTCACTGCAGAGGGTTCAGTTTCATCCCTGGTTAGGGTTAGGAATTGAATCCTGGCTGGGGGGAAGTTCCATATGTCATAGAGTGCAGCCAAAAAAGCAGAGGAAATGGCATACTGTCTAGATGCGAGTGAGTGAGATGTTCTGACACTTGCTTACTCTAACATTCCAATGTTTCGCTCCACTTAATTATGTTTCAACTTGATCTGCCACCTTGTCATAATTTATTCAACATGAAAAACTTGAAATTAAACTTCAAAGCAAAGTTTTTCTGTTTTTCATTCTTGATGGGGAAACAGCATGATTATGTCTTGGTACCACACACCCTATTACTAATTCTGCTACCAGCAGGGCAATGAAAGCAAGTGAGGTGAACCCACCAGAACCCCACCCCAAGAGTGAAAGCAGTGGGCCCCAATGCCAACTCAAGTCCTCTGTAATCTTGGATTTTTCTAATATTAATAAAGACACCCCTCCCCCCGCCCCCCCAAAAAAAGAATGAAAACCGTGTTAGGCTGCTAACACTTCACGGTGGAGCCTGCTAGAGCATGAAAACTAGACGGGCTGTAAAGACGTTTAATGTCTCGGCAGAACCACATCCTCGACCATACCTTAATCAAATTGAGGATGAATGCTGGGTATTTCAGACCATGTTCCTGGGAGGCAGCTGTAATTCGATTAATCCAGAGCTGAAATGACAAAACGTAGAAATGTTTGAGAACCAGCTGTATGTCACGTCCACACCTCCCAGCAAAGGTTCTGACTGAACTAAAAAATGTTTTTGTAAAAGCAAACGCAAAAGTCAGTGGCCTATTCAGGCTGCACTGCAAACAACAGTGAGCAAAGCCTGATGCCCTTTGTCCAAATGCCAGCTGTAAAGCTCACATCTCGCACATTCGAGCCGGAATACAAAAATCAGCGGGAGATGCTGGGGCAGACACCGCTCCGGGTGTAGAAAGAATCCATATGTGGGAATTACGACAGCCACTGAGACGGGTGCTACCAGGCAGGGACGGCGCGCTCCCGGGTAGAAGCTTCAGGGAGGTGAGCAGCGTGGAGGAGAGAAAGCGGGGGCCCACGAAGGGCCGGAGTTACATGGACAGGGGCATCCGCTCCAGGGGCATCGAGGGGTAGGCACTGCAGGGAAGCTGCGAGGGCGGGTAGGTGACGCGGGAGCTCTGAGTGTTCAGCAGGCTCCGCGCGCACCGCTGACCCCCGCACATAGCGTCCTGCACAGCCGGCCCCCAGGCGCTACGAGTGGACGGGTGCACGGGAGGGTTCGCCGGGTCGGGGCTACCCACGGCAGCAGGGCGCCGCGGGCTCGAGAGGGCAGAGTGAGGCCGACAGGGCCGCGCTTACCGTCCGCAGGTGCCTTTTCTTCAGACTGCGGGCTCGCGTGCACCGCACGAACGCTCGTGTCACAGCCCTGACGGCCAGCCGGTAGCACCGATTCTTCCTCCCCCGGAAGTGCTGGTTAAGAAACGAGAGAGGAGGCGGTCGGCGGCGCCCACGCACGCCGGGCCGGCCAGGGGAGCGGGGCGCGCGGCACACTCACCCGCGCGTGCTTCAGCACCTCCTGAACCCTCCAGTAGCGGTCGGTGATGCGGTTCCGCAGCCAGAGCGGCGCACTGAGAAAGACCATGACACCTGCACCGCCGTTCACCAACGCGTGCGTTGCTCTGCCGCCACACCCCTCGAGAGCTTCCGGGTCAACTCCGCCCTCTTTAAGGGAACGTCCGGGCCGTCGCGCGTGCGCTTCGGGCCTGCAGTGACAACCCGGTGTACGCATGCTCAGGCTGTGGGGCGCGGCATGGAGGAAAGGGTTGGGGCCCTGGTGGGGGCCACCCCGATGAGGCCGGGGGGTGCTCCCGCAGCAGGGTAGCAGAGAGTGGTTCCCTCTGCGGACCCGAGCAGCTCTGCTTTTCACAGGGGGCCAGAGTCTCCATTGGGCCACTGAGCTGCGCACTTTCAAATGATTGGAATGACAGGTTTTATCCTGTGTATTTTGTCACTGTTTTACCACAGGCCAACGCAGGAGACGTCGGTTTGTTCCCTGGATAGGCAGGATCCCCTGGAGAAGGAAATGCAACCCACACCAGTATTCTTGCTGGGAAATCCCATGGACAGAGGAGCCTGGTGGGCTACAGTCCATGAGGGTCACAGAGTTGGACCCGACTTAGCGACTGAACAACAACCACTATATTACCATTATTACAGAAAATAGTGAAGAGGGGCAAAGTGGGTGTGTGCAATTTATTAGTAACTTTTCATTTAAATGTAGTTTTGAGTTCGGTTCAGACGCTCAGTTGTGTCCGACTCTTTGTGACACCGTGGACTGTAGCATGCCAGGCTTCCCTGTCCATCACCAACTCCCAGAGCTTGCTCAAACTCATGTCCATCCAGTAGGTGATGCCATCCAACCATCTCTTCCTCTGTCGTCCGCTTCTCCTCCTGCCTTCAATCTTTCCCACCATTAGGGTCTTTTCCAATGAGTCAGTTCTTCACATCAGGTGGCCAAAGTATTGCAGTTTCAGCTTCAGCATCATCAGCCCTTCCAATGAATATTCAGGACTGATTTCCTTTAGGATGGACTGGTTGGATCTCCTTGCAGTCCAAGGAACTCTCAGGAGCCTTCTCCAACACCACAGTTCAAAAGCATCAATTCTTCAGCATTCAGCTTTCTTTATAGTCCAACTCTCACATCCACACATGACTACTGGAAAAACCATAGCTTTGACTGGATGGACCTTTGTCGGCAAAGTAATGTCTCTGCTTTTTAATGTTCTGTCTAGGTTGGTCATAGCTTTTCTTCCAAGGTGCAAATGTCTTTTAATTTCATGGCTGCAGTCACCATCTGCAGTGATTTTGGAACCCAAGAAAATGAACTCTGTCACAGTTTCCATTTTTCCCCATCTATTTGCCATGAAGTAATAGGACCAGATGACATGATCTTTGTTGTCTGAATGTTAAGTTTTAAGCCAGCTTTTTCACTCTCCTCTTTCACTTTCATCAAGAGGCTCTTTAGTTCCTCTTCACTTTCTGCCATAAGGGTGGTGTCATCTGCATATCTGACGTTATTGATATTTCTCTGGGCAATCTTGATTCTGGCTTGTGCTTCATACAGCCCTGCATTTCACATGATGTGCTCTGCATCTAAGTTAAATAAGCGGGGTGACACTATACAGCCTCATGTACTCCTTTCCCAATTTGGAACCAGTCCATTGTTTCATGTCTGGTTCTAACTTACACAAAAGTTGGAAGACTAGTCCCCAAAACTCCTCAATATGCATTACCCAAATGCACCAGTTGTTTAATTTGCTCCATTTTTTAATCATTCTCTCTATAGTTGTTTATAAAAACATTAGTGGGGATTTCTTCTGGTCCATTCAAGAGGAAGTTGGAGACAGCTAAATACGTCACAGTATGTTTCCTAAGAACAAAAACATTCTCATACAAATCACAGCACAATGATCGAAATCAGGAAATTTACCAGAAAATAATGCTGTCTAGTCCACACTCATTTCTGTCCAAAGTTCTTACCGCTTTTATCTCTGTCCAGGATCACACTCTGCATTTTTGGTCTTAATCTGGAATAGTTCCTCAGCCTTTCTTTGTCTTTTTTGACCTTGGCATTCTTGAAGAGTACAGGCTAGTTATTTTGCAGAGTGCCTTTCAACCAGAGTTTGTGTGATGCTTCCTTGTAATTAGAATCAGGTTACACATTTTCGGCAGAATACTGGAGAAATTATATTGTGTCCTTGGTATGGGGTGTCAGGGGACCATGATGGCAGCCTGTCCCAACACAGGTAATGTCAGCTTTGACCACTTGGTATGGTTGCCAGGTTTATGTTTCAACTAATACGTAGTTTGTAGGGAAATACTTCATGAGTCATCCCAGGCCTTCCTGTAAGCATGTGCAGAGGCCAGGTAGGAGCACAGAGGTGTACTGTGTCGTGCATGTGAGAGAGGGAGAATGCAGACTGGTCAACATCTCGGCCAGCACAACAGTTCTGGAGCAAAGACTGCCTAGAAGGGAAGCCTTGTGTTGGGCAGAGATGGCCAGACCCTGGCACCTGTGCTGTGCTCAGCCAGCATTGGGGCCACTAGGAGAAGTATGCCTTCAGCTGAAATGCTGCCATGGACTTGAAGCTCCACAAGGTGGGGGCGGGGAGGTTCTTGAATGGATGTCTGAGCAGCCTCTTTGTGGCCAGCAGGCTCTAAGACCACTTGTACTCACTCACTTGGGTGTCCATCATTGACTTTATAACTCTTTCCATATTTATTGACATTCTCTTTAAAGAAGAGCCTTCCCTTGGGGCTCTAGATAGTGTTGAAAGGATGCATCCAGAAGGTGGTGGTCCAGCGACAAGGGAAGTGTTGACTCAGCCAGGCAGAGGGTCAGCACGTGCCAGACCCAGTATGGGCAAGGTCAGCAAAAGGCCAGAGTGGTGGGAGCAGAGCCAGTGCAGGTCCAGGGCCAGTGAGCAAGTCAGCAGCAGAGGCCAGAAACCGAGGCTGGTGAGGATGTATGGCCCCTGGAGGTCGAGGAAGGACTCTTGATGTCCTGGGTACCACGGGCTTCCTCATAGTATGGTGGCCACAGGACAGGACAACGCAGCCTGGTCACCTTCTCAGCCCACCCTGGAAGGTCACATAGCATGGCTTTGGCAGTGCTAGGGCACTGGACTAGTCACAAAAGTCTGCTCAAAAGGAGGAGACCCAGACTTCAGCTCTGGATGGGAGGAACAAGGGGATCCCACTGGAAGGAGTGCATTTGACAGCCAAGATCACTGGGGTATCAACAAACACCATACGCTATGTTTGGTCTACACTCCATGAGAGGGAGCCCCTGGGGGATCATGCCGTAGGATTATGGCTATTGTTCTGAGAAGAGCCCCCGGGAGTCACAGGTTAAACCAGAAGATTGGTTAGGCTGAGGGCAGGAAAAGCTGACTGTTGCTGGCCTGGACGTGGTGGATGCAGTGGGAGAGGTGAGAGTTAGTCAGGCTGGGGGTATGCTCTAAGGTTGAGACCACAGGCTGTGCTGGAGATTGGTTGTAGGTCCATCCTGAAGCTTTTTTTTTTTTTTAATCCTGCAGCTTTAAAAACCAGCCTGGGACTTCTCTGGCGGTCCAGTGGTTAAGACTCCATGCTTCCACTGCAGGGGGCAGGGGTTCCATCCCTGGTCAGGGAACTAAGATGCTATAGATCCTACATGCCACGCTGTGCAGCCAACAAAGCACAACCATCCTTATTTTGATGGCTCCAGACGTCACTTGAGCCCCACCTCTCCCCACATCTCATCTCCTGTGCATCTGCTCTCCCACCCACCCCTCCACCTAGCCCAGCCTCTCTAGGAGTCATTTTTATGTCTCCCTTTCCCTGGCCCCCCATGTTCAACCATCAGCAAGTCCAGAGGGCTGTGCCAACAGAATCACCCAAATTCTGCCTGCTTCTCCCACCTCCACTGTTGTGCTGCCACCATTTCACTGGTCTCCAGGGTTCCCCCTTCCTAGATATGGTCCACTCAGCACTTGGGGGCCTGGAACCAAAGAGACCATGTCACAGGCACACCAACTCTCCAAAGGTTTACATTATTTTGTGAGTAAAATCCAAGTGTTCCCAGGGCTGCCGCACAGAGACACTACTTTGATACAACTCTCACTTTTGAAAGACAAAATCTGTCCTCTAGAGCTTTTCTTCTAGAAAAACAGAATAAGGGCACTGGTATTCTCTGAGGATACAGCGGTGGGCAATCAGAAACAGCTGTCTCTCTGTATCTGTTGTATTGCAGAGATGACTGAGTGACAGGGAGAGGCTAAAGCCATTGAAAACAGATTCTTATGCCTTATGTCACCAAAGGTGGGGGGCACACCACGCTGCACAGGGACATGGGCAGGAGCACTGGTGTCGACCGGGAGGCAGAATCAGGGGCCCTGGGAAGGCTCAGGCCTTTATTGGGGTTCCGGCAGGAATGGCAGGGCAGGGCAGGGAAACAGTTTGGGATTGGTTTGTGTGATAATTCACTGGGCCTTGGTGCACAGAAGCATGTGTGGCCCTGGGTGATTCTGGGCAGGAGGACGTCAGCTGGGCACATGAGAGAAGGCAGTTCAGGGGGTGGGTCAGGTGGCAGGGCAGAACAGCTGGCCGTTTGTTTGGCCCCATCATTTGTGAGTGGGCGCCAACAGACAAACACTGAATCTAAGAAAACACAGTAAGAGCATCAGCGTGCACAGAGGGCACACCAGGGGTGACACACCCACGGTGGACAGACAAAGCGGAGACCATCGGGTTTCTGTCAGTTCTGTCATGACTCAGTCTCTCCACTGCAGAGAGTGGAGAAGGCCTGAGCTGCAGGGGTGAGTGGCTCTGGGAGTCAGTGGAGCTGCTCCTGGTCCAGCGACACATTTGTTGCTCAGGCTCCAGCCACTGCCTCTGTCTCCTGGAGGAACCTCTGGGCTCTTCTCCCCTGCACCAGCAGAGAGAAGCCTGAGCACACCCTGAAGGCCATGGAAGCCCGGAGCCTTTTGTCCTGCTTTGGCCCTGCCACCCCAGGGCCCTGTGCCCCTAGGACTCCTCTTGTTCTCCACAGAGGGCAGGCCACAAGTCCTGGGCCATATCCCCCCACCGTGTCCGCAGGGTGGGGCTGGCACCTCGGCTCAGCAAAAGCTCTGCAGTGGGGCCATGGCCATGCTCCATGGCGAGATGCAGGGGGGTCTTGTGGAGCCAGCCAGCGGCATTGATCTCTGCACCCCTGTCTAGGAGGTGGCCAGTGACCTCTATGTGGCCTCCCCGGGCAGCATGGTGCAGGGGGGTGAGGCCCAACAGGTCCTGAGAATCCACTTCTGCTCCCCAGGCGGCCAGCAGCTGGACGGCAAGCAGATGTCCACCCGCAGCAGCCCTGTGGAGTGCAGAGCGGCCATGCCTGTCCGTGAGGCTTGGGTCTGCCCCGTGCTCAAGCAGCACCTCCATGTCCTGGAAGAGAAGAGGGCAGGGGCTAGGCTGCTGGCTGTGTTAACCACGTAGCACCCAGCTGCCCTTGGCCTCTCCTTTCTTGACACTGCTTCCTTATTTGGTCACCCTGATGCTGCGAAAGATTGAAGGCAAAAGGAGAAGAGCGCAGCAGAGGATGAGATGGTTGGAAAGCATCACCAACTCAACGGACATGAACTTGGGCAAACTCCAGGAGATAGTGAGGAACAGGGAGGCCTGGAGTGCTGCAGTCCATGGGGTTGCAAAGAGTCAGACACAACTCAGCGACTGAACAACAAATAGCACCTATGTGGGCTTCCCAGGTGGCGCTGTGGTAAAGAATCTGCATGCCAATACAGGAAACATAAAAGATGCGTGTTCGATCCCTGGGTCAGGAAGATCCCCTGGAGGAGGGCATGGAACCCACTCCAGTATTCTTGCCTGGAGAATCCCACGAACAGAGGAGCCTGGAGAGGTACGGTCCATAGGGTCACAAATAGTAGGACACAACTGAATCAACTTAGCACTCAGGCATGACACCTGCAGAGGCTCTACTTGGAGACTGCCACTGCCCCCTAATGGTCCTGACTTCCCTGCCGCCCATCCTCCCTGCTGGCTCAAACAGGCCTGCCCCTTGCACAATAAATATTGGTGCTACCACCCGGCTCCCTCCCTGGGCTTCCAGGAGCCAATATCCAAGGGCGGCGGGGGTTGGTGGCTGGCCTCTCTCCGCCACCCGCTCTATCACTCGGAGGCTGGGCCAGGATTACCTGCCTGCGGCCCAGGCCGGCCGCGACGCCCAGCACAGTGGCCCCCACACCGTCCCGGGCGTCCACCGGCGCCCCTTGCGCCAGAAGGAGACGAAGCGCAGTTGCGCGCCCAGCCGCGGCCGCCACGAGCAGGACGCTGTCTAGGCGCGCGCCGCCGTTGGCTCCCAGCAGCTCGAGCACCGCCATCTGGCCTCCCGCGGCCGCCCAGTGCCCCGCAGTCCAGCCGCGCGCGTCTGCCGCTGTTGGGCCCGGGTGAGGCGCCGCCAGCAGGTGCCCAACCATCAGCGTGCGGCCCAGCGCGGCGGCCCAGTGCAGCGGTGTGAGGCCGGCCAGGCAACGTGCATTCGCCGGCGCCCCGCGCCGCAGCAGCAGCTCTGCCACCCGCGACGGCCCGTGCCAGGCGGCTTCGTGCAGCGGTGTGCGCCCCGCGCGGTCTGCGGCTCCGACCTGGGCCCCGCGCTGCAGCAGGAGACGCACCAGCGACACGTGGCCGCGCAAAACCGCCAGGTGGAGCGGAGTTCGGCCCGCGCCATCCCTGTGGGGCAGGTATGGGCGGTGAGGGTGAGGGCTGGATCCAGAACCAGGCCACTGTCTCCGGCCCCTGCCCCCTGCTGGGGAAAGAAACTCAAACTGGCTACCTTTGCCCAGGAAGGACCCCCTCTACCCACCGGGAATCCCTGCTTCCCCCTACCACTGAAGGGACAGCAGCCACCACCCCACCAGATACCTGTGAAGATACCTGGTCCTGCCCCCACGGGGCTCACCTCTCCTCCACACTGGCCCCTTGCCGCAGCAGCTGAGTCACCAGGCCCGTGTGACCCTTCCACACAGCCTGCAGCAGGTGCCCCCAGGCCTGTGGGGTGCTGGGCCCCTGTGTCCCAGCTCCCAGAGCCTCCTCAGAGCCCAGATCCAACCACCGCAGTTCCTGCTCCGCCCCTGCCTCTGTCAGGTCCTGCTCCCCAGGCTCTGAGACCCCAGAGTCCATCTGGAAACAACATGAATCAGGCATGGTTGCTGGAGGCCCAGGCTGGCCCCAGTCCAGTCCTCCGGCTGGGGGTCCTCTTTATGCTGTCCTGGCCCAGCCACAGGCCCTTTCATGAAACTCCTTCCGCAGGAGCTGAGATGGGAGATCTGTCCAGGAAGGTAGGTAGCTGGAACTGCAGTTGGGGCGGCGGGGAGAGGGGCAGGGCAGGGAAGTGGGGGCCTCTGGGGGCCAGGCGAACGGCCAGCTCTCCACACTGTTTACCCAGCAACTTAGGGGGAGGCCCTGCCTGCCACAGCCTGTGTCCCAGCAGCCTTCAGCCCCTGCCAACCGCCAGGGCCTCTGACTTGTCCTCCCTCCCAGGAGATAAAGGCCAGGCAGGCAGGAACCTGCCCGTGGACTACAGCTCCTCGAAGAGCACAGCCTTTGATGTGCCACGATTTGCCCCCCAGGAGGCACCCACATGCCTTTCCTTGGATCCCTCCCTCTGGCCCTGCCCCCCAGCCCCACTCCTGTCCCTGCTGGCTAAGACTGGGCCGAGTGGACTGGGTGCCAGCAGCCGGCAAAAGCCAGAAAAACAAGGGTGTCAGCTCTGTGTGCCCTGCCTGCACAGGATGACCTGGGAAGATGCTGAAAGCAGCAGGGCCAGATGACGGGACACAAGCACTTGGGGTGGGGTGGGAAGGGCACCCTGTTGCTGAGGAGAAGCGCCCGTATCCTGGGCACTGGGGGACTATCCTATCCCTCATCAGAGCCAGGGAAGCTCAAAACTCTCCTGGTGGCCTCTCCACAGGCAGAAAGCAGCAAGAGTGGGCTGTGAGGCCTGTCCCCGCAGCCTCTACCACAGCCAGGGCACTGCAGCTTGCTCAGGTGACCACTGGATGTCAGGGCACCTACACAGAGCTGTCCCCCAGGGCCAGAGGCCTCTGTTGGTCTCAAGCATGCAGGGCCCACAGCCAGAGCTCAGCTGTTTGTTGAAAGAGTGAATGATTGAGTGGAGGACCAGAGGAGAGGGCGGGGCTTAAAAGGAGATGAGACAGAGATCCTTGCTGTCTGAACTCTCTCCACCCAAAGGTTATCATCTGCAGCATTTTTTTTTAACCCCAACTTTGTTATCAGAAACATCCCCTGGAGAAGGGAAAGGCTACCCACTCCAGTATCCTGCCCTGGAGGATGCCATGGACTGTATAGTCCATGGGGTCACAGAGGGTCGGTTGTGACTGAGCGACTTTCACTTTCACTATCAGAATAAATAGTTACTGTGACATCTTCCACGTGTGCGCCAGTGTAAATAGTTCAATTGCACACATACAGGCAGCAGGGCTTGGCATGCACTGCCAGGGACCTCAGCAGATTTCCCGGCCAGAGTGTCTCCACTGATGCTGAAAGCTCAGCTTCTCTGTACACTGGTTCCAAATCAAATCTCAGAGGCAGAGTTTGGGTTGAAGTAGAAAAAGTGAAAGTGATATCGCTCAGTTATGTCTGATTCTTTGCGACCCCATGGACTGTAGCCTACAACGCTCCTCCGTCCATGGGATTTTCCAGGCAAGAGTACTGGAGTGGGTTGCCATTTCCTTCTCCAGAGGATCTTCCAAACCCAGGGATCAAACCTGGGTCTCCCGCATTGTAGGCAGATGCTTTATCATCTGAGCCACCAGGAAAGTCCATAGGAGTCAGCATTTTTAACCTTCAGGTCCAACTGGTCTGGGGTCTACATGCTTATGGGCAGTATTCCATTGTTAATTGTTAACTTCTCCCACAGGCAGAAGTTTTCTGCAAAAACTTAGGGGTTTCATTATCTGCAAAATAACTCAAAGAAATTGTGTGTATCCCTTGATGGGGAAACAGGACCTTGCTCCAAGGCTGCTCCTGATGGTTTCTCTCTGGTCTCCCATTCCCTCCCTTCCCTAATGAACAACGGCTTGAATCTGCCCATTGGAACTCAGGGAAGGTCATGGAGGCTGAGTGAAGGCTGTTCCCTATGATCAAAGAAATGGGGGACACAAAGGCTTTGTGCCCTGGAGCCCCACACGGTGTCACCACCAGCGTCCCTTGAACGAATTGTTCACTGTCACTATCATCGTCTGCATCCCTGCCTGGTGAAAGGGTGCTGGTGAACTTGAGAGACCTGGAGAGTGTTAGGAATGGAAGGGATGAGGTGGACTGTGTGGGAAGGGAAAGAGAAACTTTCCCATCTGGTATCACCCAGCCTCCTTCGTCCAGCTCCCAGACAACCTACTCAGTGTGTAAGTGTCAACTACTCACCTAAGTGCCCTTTAAAATGCTGTAGGTTGTGCACAAAACCCCCAGGAGACTGTTAGGTGCTAACTATATTTTGGTAACATTTGGAGAAATTAGGGTTTTTGGAAGGGCTAGGAATGCTTTTCCCCCCTTACTTGAAATAATGGAGTACACACTCCCCCTGTTTTCAGGATGGATTGGATTCTGACAAAAAGGATGCCTGTGGTGGCAGCTGCCATTATTGAGTGCCTACTGTGTGCTGAGTCCCACACAAGCATTTCACATGCACTTCTCATATGCCTTCTCAACAGGCTTGCATCTGTTGGGGCTGTTTCTCTGATGCTGAGAGGGGCCAGGTGTGGGGGATGAAGCGACCAGGGGGACTAGGGCTGAGAGGTGGGTTGGGTGTTGACCTCTCTGAGGCAGCTACTGATGGGGCAATTAATTGCCAGTTGAGACTGATGAAATGAAGTCATTGTGTGCAGGGGCTGGAAGCGGGGAGAGGGCGGAACCCAGAGGGAGGAGGGCCCAGTGCAGAGTTGTCAGGACAGCTGTGAAGGCTCTGACCAGAGCACGCAGGGGCCGGCAGAGAGACTGGCCAGGGCCAGAGCTGTAGGAACCTGGCAGAGAGAGAGGGTCAGCCTGGCAACAGGGACCTGCCGCTCAAGTGTGGCCCTGGAGACAGATGGTCAGGGGTGCAACTACCTGGGCCAGGGTCCTTTCCTCCAGCTGGGTTCACTTTTCGGTTGCTAGAATCTGAGCAGAGATCTGACCTGGTGACTAGGATTAAAAGGTTGCTAATCTGACGGGGGTGAGGGGCTTCAGTCCTGCCACGTGACTGCTGCTGTGAGCTCACCAGGCCCACTGCTGGGGGCATGAGTGATCAGGAGAGGGAGACAGAGGAGGATGAGGGAGGAGACCCTTCAGACACAGCACCCATGCTGCCCCAGAGGCTTCCTGACCACCAGGCTTCAGACCTGATGTCCCCAGGGTGGGCAAGCCTGGCTGCCCGAGGCCTGGGGACCCTGCTGTTCCAAGGATGGGCCTTGGCCCGGCTCCTGCTCCACCTGCTGCTGCCTGCAGCTGTGTTCCTGCTGGTGCTGCTGCCTGCAGCTGCCGTCGTGTACCTGGGATTCCTGTGTCACTCGAGGGTGAGCTGAGCCTTCCCTGGGCAAGACTGGGGAACTGTCTGGGGTCCTTGGGAGTGCGGGTGCTCCTCCCTAAAGAGCCCTTTCTTCTGCCAAGCCCCCCACCCTGCCACGGGCCACAGCAAAAGAAGAGCTTTTGTTTGCCAACAAGGGGATGGATCTCTCCCTTCTTTGAGGCCTCTCAGCCTTGTACCAGGGGCCACCAGGGCCTGGACAGCTGGGCAGGGTGGGGAGAGGAGAAGGCTTCCAGGAAGAGGAGATAAAGATATTGTCGGATTTAACCAGTCCACAGCCCCCACCCCTCAGGCCCCTCAAAACAGCCCCTCTGAGGATCCATCCTACTGGGGGATGGGTTTCCCCACCTGTGGAATGGGCTATGGCTAGGTCTGGGATGGGGAGGGTATAGGTAGGTGGGCCCCGTGTGCCTCTTTCTGTAGGCACACAGCAGGGGAGGGGGACCAAACGCTGGCTGCAGAAGAGAAGGTTGACACCAGCTGGGGGCACCCCGAGGTAGGGCTTCGGAATCAGATGCCAGCGTAGGGAAGGACCATGGAGAGCACAGAGAGGAGGAAGGCGGAGGTTGGGGAGCCAGCGAGCTATTCTCTGAGCCTCTCCTCAGGGGACTCCTACTCCGGTCATTTACCGCCCGGTCCCCCATCTCCCATCCTCGGCTAGGAAATGTCTGGCCCACAGCCAGCCCCAGCCCCTGCACCCTACCCATCCCCCTCTTCTCTGCCCGATCTCGGGCCCCGCCCCGGAACTGAGACCCCCCCCCCCTCCACCAACCCGCCTGACCATCCGCCCGGTTCTCAGGTCCACCCGGCGCCCCGCCCCGCGTGCCGCGCGCTGCTGTCCGACCGCGGCTCCGCGGCAGTCATTGTGTTGGGCTTCCTCTCGCTGCCTCCGCTGCTGGTGCTCGCCTCGGCCGCTCGCGCCCGCCTGGCACGACGCCTCCACTCGCTGCTGCCGCCCCCTACTTGGAGCCCCGGACCCCACCGCCAGTCCGACGGGGAGAAGCAGCTCTGCGCCTGGGTGTGACCCCAGAAGCCTCTTCAAATCCCGGAGGCCCTCGAACTACCCTGTGTCCCCCATCAGTGGCCCCAGGCTGGCGAGCTCAAGGGTCTGCGTTCAAATCCCTGCCCGGCAAGCGCGACCGCAGTGCTCAGACGTGCCGCGAGGTGGCACCGGACTCCCCCGGAACTGAGCGGCCCTTCCCCACCCTCGCCCGACCCCGCACTCTCCGCAGCAGCCGAGAGGCTGGGACGCCCCCCAGGGAGCAGGGAGATGGCCCTCAGAGAAGGGGCGCGAGGCCAGACTCTGAGAAAAGCGGCCCTCCTGGCTTCTACCTCTGCGACTGCCCAAGGCTCCTGTGCCCCGACAACGGGCAGACCCTGCGGGCCGCCGTCTGGTCAGCGAGTTGTAGAGCTGGGGAGGCTTGCTCCGGAGACTTCCACACTCCACGGTTACCGAGGTTCAACAGCCAGAGCAGCGGAGTGTGCAGGGCTCAGCCGGAGGCCTGCATCAGCTTAGAGCAAGGGCTCTGTCAGTTCCTCTAATTTTAAGATATTTTCCGTCTTTTGTGTTTTTTGCTTTCAAGCATGTTTCTGGTTTATTCCTTTGGTACACACTGTGTTTGTTTCCCGTTCCTAGGGATTCACATCTTTCATCAGTAGTGCAGGATTCTCAACCATTATTTCTTCAATTCTGCCTCATTCATTCCACATATTCTTTCTTGGGAAACACCTACTGCATTAATACTTCCTGTCAGTTCATTTCTCTTCTGTGTCTTCCTTCTTGTCTCCTTGTGCTGCACGTGTTTTGGGCAATTTCCTCGTCTTCCTCTAATAGTTCACTAAGCACTGGTTGTGTCCAATCTGCTGATTGTCCTCCTATCCAAAAAGAGCCTAGCCGGCTAGGGTCTATGGAGTCCGGAAGAGTCGGACACGACCGAGCGACTAAACGCACATCTACAAGTTATACTGTCTGTGTGCTAAATCGAGTCCAGCTCTTTTCGACCCTGGGAACACTAGCCTGCCAGGCTCCTCTGTCCATGGGATTCTCCAGGCATGAATACTGTAGTGGGTTGCCATGCCCTGCTCCAGGGGATCTTCCCGACCCAGGGATCGAACCCATGTCTCTTAGGTCTCCTGCATTGGCAGGTAGGTTGTTTACCACTAGCGCCACCTGGGAAGCTCAAAAGTTATACTACTAATTTCTTATTCACATCTGATCATTTTGATGGTCTCTTGGTGCATGGTTGTGTTTTGGAATCCAGCAGGAACATTTCACACAGTTATTTTATAGTCTGCACTTAGCAACTACACTTCCTTTGCCTTGGGGTCTAAATCTGTTATTTGTTGTTTCTGCTGACTCAGTAATTGCATGTTGTTTCTTTGATGTTTGTACTTGGTAAGCGTCAGCCCACACCTGTGAAAATTCTGCAGCCATGTCCCTCCAGAGAGGATGCCCTTGTGAGGCGTGCCCAGCCTGTGTCCCTATTACGGACCTGGTTGGTAGCCTACCATGCACGTGGGCCTGTGGCCCTCATGTGGTGTGGGTCTCCATCCTGTGTTCAGGGAATTCTCTGCTTTCCTGTTTGTTTCACTTCAGCATCCTGGTTTATGTTCACTATTCTTCAGTTTGTTTATTTATATACTTCTTTTTAGTGTTTCTTGGAGGGGAGGGGGCTTGGAGAGATCTACTTCCTTGTAAGCCCAGCAGTGTATTAAAGATGTGTTTGTTGTAATTTGTCCAGAATCTAGTAATAGCTGGAAGACCTTGGGAAGGTCCTAGCACACTCTGTTGCCAGCAGGACTCCACCTGTGACCAGGAGACCAGGGTCCAGATGTGCCCAAGGTTGAGGCTCAGCTGTGGCTTGAACAGGGCCCGGAGCGGGCCTGGCTCAGGTCCAGCAGGAGTCCTTGGGGTTTTCCAATTGTCTGTGGCCAGTCACACGGGAGCCTGGCTGGCTGCCCCATGCCCAAGGAGAGCTTTCCTGGTCTGAGACCGCCCTCCCCCTCCTGCCTAGGGTCGGGCTGCTCTGGCCAAGCGTTGAGGATAAGGGCTCTCCTGAGGATCCGCCTGGCCCTGGAGTCATCAAAACAACAGCTGGGCTTGGTGGGGGTGGGGAGGCCACCCTGGGGAGCTCAGCTGCTGAGCTGCCTTTCAGAAGGTGGATCCTGGCTTCCCAGGCCTACCCAAGCCCCACATGGCCTCCAGCTGGCCCCGGGGACAGCCTGCCTCAGCTCTAACTACCACCCACTCAAAAAAGGAACGCTTGTTGGGGGCTGTGGAAGGTTGATGGAGGAGCCTAGTGGTCTGCTTTGGGGCATTAGCTGTCAGGGTGGGGAAAGTAGAGGGTAGAGGCTGTGAGCTACTGGGTGGGCCAAGATGAGACCCTCACTTTGGGGAAAAAAAATCTCTGCAAGCACCCTGGCCCTTGCCCAGCCATTGTGCACCTGGCCGTGGGTGCGTGTGCGTGTGCATTGTGTATGGGTATACATGTGTGTGCGTGTGAGGGCGTGCCTACATTCTGTCTACCGGCCCTCACACTCCTGGCGGGGGTTTTTTCCAGACCCCACAGGTGTAGAGTCTGGGCTTTGTGAGGTTTCCTGATCTGCCCAGGGCCGTGTATTCATTCACAAAGTATTTCCTGGCAACTCAGGTGTCTGCAGGCACACCCTGAGTGGTGAGCAGCTAGGTGGGGCCCGTTCTGTCCTCACAACCGGCCCCCTGTGACAGTTGTGAGCCCTGCCCCCACGCAGGCATGTCAGCCAGAAACTGAGCTGTGGTGGGTGGGCTGGGGAGGACTAGGCAGAGCTCCCTGCTGGCTCTGGGGCCTGAGGTCCCTCCCCCTGCCCCAGGGCCTCACTCTCACCCCTGAGGAGCCCCCCTACCAAGGTGTGGACACAAATCTGTCCTTCCCTGCTCTCTCCTTCCCCACACAAGCCTGCCAGGACCCTGCTTGGGGCTGAGACAGGGCATGGTGGTCACTCCCTGTTGCAGAAGTTTCCAGAACAGGGAACCCAAACTAGGGAGGAGGGTCTCACCTCATGAAGGGCACCACTGTGCAGTTCTTGCACAGGCTGAAAACCCAGGAACAACTGGATGCCCTCCTGCCTTTCTGCCTCCAAGCTCTGACCTTCTGCCTCTAGTCTACAAGGCCTGATATCACCCTCCCCCTGGGCTCTTGCCTCCCCCATGAACACTGCCACTGCCCTTCTGCCTCCCAGGCCTCCTTACTGCCCTCATACATACTGGCAGGCCCTCATCCCGGAGCCCTGGTACTTCCTTTAGCTCCTGCCCACCTGCTCTGACATGACGCTATCATCCAAGAGGAAAAATGAGTAGACACGCATTTTTGCAAGCTTGCCACTTCCCATCCCTCTTCTAGCTTGGCAGGGCTTGGAGGACATGGGCTGTGCCCAGGGCCTGCACGTCCCCAGGGCAGAGTCTGTCATGTGACTGGGCCCATCATGGAGATGAAGGATGAGTGCAGATGGGTTGGCACCCACCCTGTGACCAGGCTGCCCACTTGCCACCCTGGGTGTCGCTGGCTGAAAGATTGGGTAGGGGTTGTCTCTGGGGCCACAAGGGACAGGCTGGGGCACTTAGGAAGTGAAACAATGGGACAGTCAGACCCCCAGGACTGGCCCTCAGGCCCTGGCATGTCCCTGACCACAAACAGGCAGGTTGAGTCTAAAAGAATGTGTGGGTGGGGCAGCAGGGCGAGTGGTGGTAGGCCACCCCCTCCCTCTGCTCTTCCGACTGCTGGGTGTGGTCAGGGGGCCTTGAGCTTGGCCACTCATTCCAGGCCCACAGGAGCTGCCCCCCACTTCCAGTTTTTGTGTCTCCCAGCGTGTGTGGGTGCCTATGTGAGATACAACTGACGTGAAAACCAGCAGCACAGGCACCCCCACGGAATGGGGTGGGGCCAGGCCACTCTGCCCCTCAGGCTCTAGGCTGGGGTCAGAGGCCCCGGGAGCTGCCCTTTTCCCTGGGGTCAACATGACCACAGCTAGCTGGGGACAAAAGGCCCTTCTTCTCTGAGTAGGCGTGGATGGTGTGGAGGAGGGCACATTCCCGTGAACTGGCTGGGGGCAGGGGCAGTGCCTTGGAGAGCAATGTTGTCCCTGGGTTTTGTGGATCCCCATCCATCTGCCTGTGGACTGACAGGCATGGTGGGCGAGTTCTAGGAAGTGACGAATGGGGACTCCCTGTCCCTCCTCCTCGTTCCCAGGACACCTGGGTCAGGCAGGGGCTGGCTCCGGTGGAGGGAGAGGCATGGACTGGGGCCAGCTGTGTCCTGGCCCCCTCTGGTCCTTCTCTGCCCCTCCTGCCCCCAGGCCTGTCTTCCTTCAGAGAGGAGGTTTCCAGGCCATTATATTTGTGCTTCCTCTGGTGCCTGCCTCAGGCCCAGCCCTGGCCTGGACTACTACACACCCCTGGCTGACCCCCACGTTCCCTAGGAATCTTTGTCTGCCCATGTCTCCGCAGGGTAAAGGAGACTCTCCATGATGCTAACAGCAGGGGTGGTAGAACCAGCTGAGCCACAGGGCAGATCAGGGGGCCTGAAGGACAGAGCTGACCCAGTGAGGGTGGGATGGTCTTAGTCTCTCGGGGATCAAGTCAGAGCTCAGCATGAGCATCAGGAGGGGCTCTCAGCCAAAGCAGGTGTCTGAGCTCAGCCAAGGCTGGCAAGAGGCCCTTGTCACCACTGCCGAGGCCAGGTCCCCTGTCCTTTCTCCCTCTGATGGAGAGCTGAAGGGAGGAGGATGCCTGCTTCCTCAAGGGCTTGAGTAGTGGCCAAGAAGAGCAGCTCAATTTTTCCAGAAGGGAAACTTCCCTGTTAGCCCAGCAGCACAGCTGAGGTGTGACTCTGGGCCCACCGCTGGCCACGAGTGGGGAGGCCACAAGGCAGATCCAGCATGGCCTGGTGCCCTGCTAGTGGGTGCCCAGCAAGGTGAAGGATGAGCCAAGTTGTGTCTGCATGCGTGTACTTGGGTCAGTCCCCCGCTGGGCCCTCAGATTGTCTTCAGCTGCCTCCTCTCACGGCCCCATACCCAGAGCAGCCCTGGTCAGCCTCATCTGCTGGAGGGCTGGGGGCCAGGAGCCGTCCTTCTGGGCGGTACACCCTGAACTTTGGGGGTTCAAGCCCACTGTTGCTCCCGGGGCCCAGGCGGAAACACCATGCAGCCTCTGGTCCTAGCTGAGGCCTGAGGTCTGTGGAGCTGAGCCAGCCCTGTCACTGCCAAGATTCCCGGCAAGGGGGGGTGTGGCAGGGACACAGTTCTCGCTTGTTCCTGCCCCAGCTACTCAGGCTCAGCTGAGCTGCTTCCTTTTTTAGACAAAGTCAGAGCTCCAGCCTGTCTCACAGCCTGGCGTCTCACCTGACAGAAAGGGAGGAAGGAAAACCATTGAGTTTCATCCGTCCTCCGGGCTGAGCACCTCCTGACAGGGGGGAAGGGAGGGGACATCCTGGCAGAGATGGCCTGCCGCCTCCCCATGCGGACCTGTGCCCCGCCACCCTGCACCGAGCTCCTCAGAGAGGAGTGGCTGGGACAGGACAGTGGTGACCCCACAGGAAGGCATCTTAGGAGGGAGGAGGGCAGTCCGGCCCATGGGACTCTGTCGGCCTTGCCTCACCTGAGGGCAAGGAATTTGCCCTGGAGTGGGTAGGGGGGAGGGCTGAGTGTCCCTCAGGATGCCCCCTGCAGGCAGCCACCTCTGCTCTGGTCCAGCCAAGATCCGAGCTGCAAGGTTCCTGGTCACAGTGAGTCCCTGGAGGGCTTCCCCAGTGCACTGTTGGGGAGGGTCTAGCCCCAGTCCTGGAGTTTGGCCTCAGCCCTGGCCCTGAGCCTCTTATTGGGGACAGCTATAGGCCCCGCATGGTCACATACGACAGGCCTGAATCAGCCACCCTCAGCTGTATGCCTCTTCCTCCAAGAAGCCTGGTGAGGTGGGATCTTTGTGCCCCCTCAGAAACCCCTCCTTGAATGTCTGAGGTTTTTTCTCCTCTCCCAACGTTCTAAGTTCTGCCCTCCTGATCTTTGTTTTCATACACCTTCCCCTTCCCAAGCCTTGTGTTTGGTGTCACCCTCACACTCTAACACCTCCTGGGGCTCTCTTGGACTTGGCTTCAGGGACTCCCAGCGCTGAGGATACATGATACAGGTTGGTGGCTCCCTGCTCTGCTCCTGGCTGGGGAAGGGGGCAGGGGATAGAAGCAGGGCAGACCCCAAGGCCTTACAGCCCAAAGGGAGACCGAAGAGTTATGTGTATACACATAAACATGCCACGCGCGTATGAATGGAGCGTGTGGCCGCGCGCCTGGGCCTCGCGAGCGTGCGCCTCCGCAGAGCCTATGCTCCTCCGGACGCGGGGCAGCGCGCGCGCGCCTCCGAGGGATCTCGGGGCGGGCCGCGGTGGGCGGGGCCTCCAGGGGGCGGGGCCCGGGTCCGACCCGCGCGGCCGCGCGCCCCACAGCCCAGGAGCGAGCCAAAGACCAGTGCAGGGAGAACGCTGCCGTCCCGTCGCGCGCGATGCTGCCCTGGACGGTGATCGGCCTGGCCCTGAGCCTGCGGCTGGCGCGGAGCGGCGCGGAACGTGGTGAGTGAGACGGGCGGCTGGGTCAGGCTCGGCTCTCTGTGCCCGTCCACCCTCTGATGTCCGCGCTGAGCCACGCTCTCCTTCCGCTGCTGTGGGGCCGGGGCGGCTGGCAGGGGACCCCACCCACGTGAGGCGCAGGCCCCGCCGGCAACTCGGCGGGATTTTAGGGCCTGATCGGGGAAGTGGGCGGTGCCAATCGGAGAGACTTGTTCCTGCCTCAGTTTTCCCTTTGCTTGGAATGACCCTTAGACGAAGGATGGTAAGAGGGTTGGTGTCGTTCACCTAGGTTGAGGGAAACTGAGGCCCCTAGGCTAGTACCAGGCCCGAGACACCCCAGGCCGCTGTCTGCTCGTGACCTAGGGGCCCATCTGCTCCCTGGGGAGCGGAGAGCAAGGCGTAGTCGCCTGAGGGATGATCGGGCCCTCAGGCTGCTGCAGCAGGTAACCTGCTTCCTGGGTCCGGACACAGCCGAGGATGGGGCCCAGGCAGGGATGACATCATCTGTAAGTGGGGTCAGGACTCCAACCCAGACTTCTGGACTGTGGGAGAGGCTGCAGTCAGTGCTCTGTCTTCCCCCTGCCTCCTCCTCTGTCCTCAGTCTCCCCAGCTGCCGAATGCCTCCACCCCACCCCCCACCGGTTGCCTTACCTGGAGGGTGAGCTGTGTAGACTACTTCTAGGAAGCCAGGCCCCTGTGGCCCAGACGTATCCACCCACCACTCCTGGGGGCGGGGCCGGACACTGAGCTCCAGCCCGCCTAGATTCCGCTGAAGACAGGGAGGGGTGGGGGCTTGGAGGGGTCAGTTTTCCTTTGCAGTTGAGACAGGAGCCCACAGGGACCCCCTGGTATGTGGCCAGGGTGTAGAACTGGAATTGCTGAGGGTTTGGACCTCCTGTTGGCTTTACTGCCTCTCTCCCCCAGGGGTGCCATCCCAGGACCTTTGAGGTGTAGCTGAGCTGGCCTGGGCTTCCTTGGGTAAAGGCGAGTGCCAGCTTAGGGAAATTTCAGGCCCTGGGGGTTCTGCCCTGGGTGTGGGGCTGTCTGGGGGCCACCATCAGGGGCTGAACCCTCCCCTCTTTCCCAGGCCTTCCGGCATCTGCCCTTCAGGGGGACCTGCTGTTTCTGTTGGACAGTTCAGCCAGCGTGTCTCATTATGAGTTTAACCGAGTTCGGGAGTTTTTGGGGCGGCTGGCGGCCCTGCTGCCCGTGGGTCCTGGGGCCCTGCGTGCCAGCCTGGTGCACGTGGGCAGCCGACCACACACCGAGTTCCCCTTCGGCCAGCACAGCTCAGGCTCAGCCGTCCAGGATGCCATACGGGCTGCAGCCCAGCGCATGGGCGACACCAACACTGGCCTGGCACTGGCATACGCCAAGAAGCAACTGTTTGCCAAGGCGGCAGGGGCCCGGCCAGGAGTGCCCAAGGTGCTGGTGTGGGTGACAGACGGCGGCTCCAGCGACCCCGTGGGGCCCCCCATGCAGGAGCTGAAGGACCTGGGGGTCACCGTCTTCATCGTCAGCACTGGTCGGGGCAACCTCCTGGAGCTGTCTGCTGCCGCTTCGGCCCCCGCTGAGAAACACCTGCATTTTGTGGATGTGGACGACCTGCACATCATCACCCAGGCACTGAGGGGCTCCATCCTCGGTAGGTGGGAGGGGGCCTGGGGAACCCCAGCTGGGAATTCGGGAAGAGGGCTGGGAAGACTCCAGGAGGAACTCACATGCCTGGAGGGAGCAGAGGCCAGGGCTGCACACCCGGCTTCTCCAGGGACACATTCCAACTGGTCACCACAGGGGTCCCACCACCTGGGCTGAGGTGGGACAGAGGACAGGTCTGAGGAAACACCTTCAGGTGAGGCTCCCTACTGGAGAGTGGGGGGTTTGGTGAGGGCTGAGGGACCCGCGGGCTGGATCTGAGCAGATGTGTCTTGTGGCTATGTGGAGAGGTAGAGAAGGAGGTTTCAAGCCTGAGAGCTCTGCACATGTACCCACCATGCCTGGAGGAAGGGGGAGGGCCAGGGCAGGAAGGGCAGAGAGTGCCCCCAACCAGAGCTGGGTCCCTTCTTTCCCCAGGGGAAGGGGGTTTGAGCAAGACTGCACTGCTGGGGATTGCTGGAAAGGAGGCTGGGCCTGGGAGAGCCTGCTGCAGGGGCTAGCAGCTCCCCACGGACTTTCTTCTGGATCCCTCTGACCCAGCTAGGGAGAGGGACAGGGAGGAGAGAGAGGTGGAGTTAAAGGGCCTGGTCACTGGCAGGGTTTGCTGTAGCCACTGCAAAATGCCAACAACCCCAGGGTCTTCCTGAATTTTGGCCTGCAGTTAATCATCCACCTGAAACCGAAAGGAGTTGGTCTGTGGGTTGGAGGGAGGTAGAGGGTCTTTCTGAAGATCTGCTCCAGGGCACCTGGCCCTGGTGGCCCATGGGTCAGCTGCTGGGGCTGAGCCTGAAGGGGACAGCAGGAGAAAGGGCAAGCAGCTGGACAGGAAAAGCCCAGGGCTGCAGGGCAGTGAGGCAGTAGGGTGGCTCTCCTGGGATTGGGGGCAGGGTCTGTGTGTGGCGATGGGCAAGGGGAGTGCCAGCCAGGCAGCTGGGCACCCAGCGTTCACAGCATCGGGTCCTGACTTAACCCTATGTAGACATCTGTTAGCCTCACCCACCTGCCAGGTCACTGAGATGACCCTCTGGGGCTTGGCATCAAAGCTCAGGAGTAACGTTTGGGGGTCCCACCCTAGAGTCCCCCCACCACACTCTCCTCCAGGTCCAGCTGCCCTTGGGCTTGTCACATCTCTCCTACCCCTCAGGACATTCTCCAGTAGCCTGTCATCTCCTGGCTGAACTGTGGGCCCCTTTTCTTTGACTCTCCAGAGCAGAACTGATCCTTGACCCCGTGCTGGTCACTCGTGCTGCCCGGAGTGGTGGGGAGGGCATCCTCTGACATCATTTTGAACCCTGCCACCCTTGAGTGCCCTTTGTCTAGCCCACTGAGTGGTGGGTGGGAAGTGGCCCGCTATGGTTTGGAGCTGAGGTGGGGAGGGAAGCTCCTGAAGCGGCCGAAGGCAGGGGGGTGGAGGCGGGGTGGGGGGGTGGGGGGGGGTGCCGCTGGTTGCACTCACGTCCTTCCTCCAGCCTGGCGCCAGCGCGCTTTGGCAGATCCTTAGCATCTGGTAGGCGTGGCCGAGGCTAGCCTTGCTCCCGGCGCTCCTGCTCCAAGGCTCTGGGAGTCTACCTCGAGTCAGCAGTCAGAGACCCGCGCGAGAAGCCACCTTTGTCCTCTGACCCTCTGCACCCCACTCAGATGCGATGTGGCCACAGCAGCTCCATGCCTCCGAGGTTACGTCCAGCGGCTTCCGCCTGGCCTGGCCGTCCCTACTGACGGCAGACTCAGGCTATTACGTGTTGGAACTGGCGCCCAGCACGGATCCGGGGGCCGCGCGCCGTCAGCAGCTGCCAGGGAACGCCACGGGCTGGGCCTGGACCGGTCTGGACTCAGACACGGACTACGACGTAGCCCTGGTGCCGGAGTCCAACGTGCGGCTCTTAAGATCACAGCACCTACGGGTGCGCACGCTGCCAGGTGAGGCGGGGCACAGGGCCGGGTGGGCTGGGGGTACGGGTCCGGCTGGGCGCCGCGGCCCCCTCCCGCTCACGGGCACTTCTCGCACCCTCACCCCCACGCCCGCGCAGAGGAGACCGGGCCGGAGCTCATCGTCGTCTCGCACACCAGGCCGCGCAGCTTGCGCGTGAGCTGGGCCCCGGCGCTTGGCCCGGACGCCGCGCTCGGTTACCACGTGCAGGTCGGGCCCCTGCGGGGCGGGGCGGCGCAGAGCGTGGAGGTGCCCGCGGGCGAGAACAGCACCACGCTTCAGGGCCTGGCGCCCGGCACCGCCTACCTGGTGACCGTGACCGCAGCCTTCCGCTCGGGCCGCGAGAGGGCGCTGTCAGCTAAGGCCTGCACGCCCGAAGGCGAGCGCAGCCGTGCCCCGCGTCCCCAGCCGCAGAGGACTGGGGGCCGGGAACCGTGAGCCGGTCGCGCCCGCGCACCCGAGGGCCCCCTTCTCCCGATCCCGGTGGGTCTTGACCCGGGGATGGGATGCTGACCGGCCTTAGGCCCGCGGGACCCCCGCGCAGGAGCGCGCCCCGCCTCGGCGTCCGCCCTCCAGGACGCAGCCTCGCCTCACCTTCCGCCGTAGCTATGGCAGCAGCGCGTGCCGTTGCGACTCCCTCCCCTGCCCGGTCCAGACCTGGGCACTCGGTGGTGTCCTTTGGACAGGATTTAGCGGGGAGATGGACAAGGCGTCAGGGGGCCCGTTGAGAACATCAGACTCCAGATGGCTCTGGACCCAGGGCCACAGGGCGCCTGGGCAGCCGGGCCTCCCACTTGTGTTAGAGGCCAGCACGTCTGGTGGCAAAGGCTGGCATCTGTTTGAGGGAGCTTGGCCCAGATGGCCGTTCTGAGTTCCCACCAGCCACTCGGGTCCAGGGTGGGAAGGGAAGGAGCTGGCTCTGGCCAGGTCCCAAAGTTTTCCTGGAGGGGATAGGGTCAGGAAAAGGGGCGGGGAAGTGCTGGCAGTAGATCCTGTGGTTAACAGCTGGGTGGCTGGAGAGGCAGTCTTCACTGGTATGCTCAGCTGGCTTGGCGGCAGTGCTTTGCTTGCTGGGAACAGTGGCCCTGCCTTCCTACCCAGAACCCTCCTGGGCCCAGCCACAGCCTCTGGGACCCAGGTGGCACCTTTTGGGAAGAATGCGACAAGAGCCTGGCATTCAGGACCCTGGATACCGGAGAGCCTGTTCCTGCAGGGCCCCAAGGCTGGCACTTGCAGAGGGTTTTCCCTGTGCTGGGTGGAGGGCCTCTGTGCTGGGGCAGGGACAGGCAAGGTGCCTCTGGGTGCTGCACCCCAGCCGTCCCTGCAGTGTCCACCTCCTGTCACTCCTTACTGTGCTGGGGCCACCGGACAAGTCCCAAGGGCGGGCAGTGCTGCTGCCACGTGGCCCCACAGGCACCTCCTCCACACCTGTGCTGACTCAGTGCTCACTTTTCATCTTCCCCACTAATGACCCAGCCTTTAAAATAAAATACAATAAATCAGATGTAAACTCAGCCCTGCAGTCTCCTGAGAGTGCTTTCAGTTCAGTTCATTTCAGTTCAGTCGCTTAGTCGTGTCCGACTCTTTTCGACCCCATGAATCGCAGCACGCCAGGCCTCCCTGTCCATCACCAACGCCCGGAGTTCACTCAGACTCACGTCCATCGAGTCAGTGATGCCATCCAGCCATCTCATCCTCTGTCGTCCCCTTCTCCTCCTGCCCCCAGTCCCTCCCAGCATCAGGGTCTTTTCCAATGAGTCAACTCTTCGCGTGAGGTGGCCAAAGCATTGGAGTTTCAGCTTCAGCATCAGTCCTTCCAATGATCACCCAGGGCTGATCTCCTTTAGGATGGACTGGTTGGATCTCCTTGCAGTCCAAGGGACTCTCAAGAGTCTTCTCCAACACCACAGTTCAAAAGCATCAATTCTTCGGCACTCAGCTTTCTTCACAGTCCAACTCTCACATCCATACATGACCACTGGAAAAACCGTAGCCTTGACGAGATGGACCTTTGTTGGCAAAGTAATGTCTCTGCTTTTGAATATGCTATCTAGGTTGGTCATAACTTTCCTTCCAAGGAGGAAGCGTCTTTTAATTTCTTGGCTGCAGTCAACATCTGCAGTGATTTTGGAGCTCAAAAAAAATAAAGTCTGACATTGTTTCCACTGTTTCCCCATCTATTTCCCATGAAGTGATGGGACGAGATGCCATGATCTTTGTTTTCTGAATGTTGAGCTTTAAGCCAACTTTTTTACTCTCCTCTTTCACTTTCATCAAGAGGCTCTTTAGTTCCTCTTCACTTTCTGCCATAAGGGTGGTGTCATCTGCATATCTGAGGTTTTTGATATTTCTCCCGGCAATCTTGATTCCAGCTTGTGCTTCTTCCAGCCCAGCGTTTCTCATGATGTACTCTGCGTATAAGTTAAATAAGCAGGGTGACAATATACAGCCTTGACGTACTCCTTTTCCTATTTGGAACCAGTCTGTTGTTCCATGTCCAATTCTAACTGTTGCTTCCTGACCTGCATATAGGTTTCTCAAGAGGCAGGTCAGGTGGTCTGGTATTCCCATTTCTTTCAGAATTTTCCACAGTTTATTGTGATCCACACAGTCAAAGGCTTTGGCATAGTCAATAAAGCAGAAATAGATGTTTTTCTGGAACTCTCTTGCTTTTTTGATGATCCAGTAGATGTTGGCAATTTGATCTCTGGTTCCTCTGCCTTTTTTAAAAGCTTTACTCCTTGTCAAAACACACCAGCCCTGTGAAAGGTTTCAAGTAAAATAAAGGGCTCTGGTAGGAAAGGCTGGTACCCCACCTGGTGCTGGGGTGAAGGGGGAGCCATCCCTTCCCAGCACTGGGTCGCAGGCCACTGTGGCCCTTCTGTGCACCTCCTCTTCAGAGAGCCCAGGCCCTGATTCTTTTGCTGAGACCCCCACCTCTGTTGGCACGGCTACTCCCTCGGCTTCAGTTTGGCTATGCTGCCCCCTGCTAATGGGAAGGAGAACCCCTAATCCAAGCAACTGCAGGGCTGAGAGGTGGTCTTGGGGCCCCAGATGGCAGCTCAGTCCACCTGGCCTGGTGAGTATATTGGGGACGGGGGGTGGCTTCTAGCAATCTAATCTGCCACCATTTTCCCAAACACCTACCTCTGAGCATCCCATGGCGCCCACCCAGGCACCCAGCGCCTACACTACCCACCAGTTCAGTGTGCTTGGTGTTCCTGTGCCCTGCCACCACACACACACACTGCCTGTGTGAGCAGGGTGGAGAGCAGGGCTCAGGTGGTGAATTAACCCCAAGGCAGATGATAGTGCCTGTCCAGGCCCGGCTTGAGGGGCCTACCGGATAGATGTTGTTTCTCCTCCATGTCCCCCCATCCCCTTGAGGCAGGCCCAGGGAAACCTGGCACTGTGGCCTGTGCCACTGAAGGTTTCTGCTTGCATCCTGATTGGTGCTCAGTGGTCAGCTGAGGATCAGAAGCTCCTGTGATCTTAGCAGGAGATGGCTGGTGAGCAGCTCACCTATGGCTGGTGAACCTGAACATCAGGGTCCCAAGGTCCCAGACAGCACTGACCAGGGCCTGGACCCCTCCCCTGGCCTGAACCTGGGCCTGATCCACCCCTGAGGGGCAGGATTTCCCCTGTGGAGGCCTGAGTTCCCCATCCCGATCCCTGGGTGCTCTGCAGGTGCCAGCCCACTAGGCACCCAGAGAGGGCCTCCTTCCATGCTGCACCCACAAGCCCAGCTTGCAGCGCACTGCACAGGCGACAGGAGAAAAGTCCCGAGTGCTGATGGGCGGTTTCCCAGTGGTTCAGTCACACATTAAAGACGAGTGGTGAGCCCCTTCTCCCAAAACATCCTTCCATCCCTGAGAGAGGGCAAAGCAGCTGGAAGATGCAACCCTACTCCCTGCCTCGCCTCATCTCTGCTGGACGCTGAGGCCCAGAGAGAGGAGCCCCAGGTCATCTCCAGGCCTAGGAATGCCTCTCTTGGAAGCCCTCGTCTTGAAAGTGCGGCCTTTGCATCATCCCAGGCAGTTCTCAAAGGTCTTAGAGTCCAGGCTGCATCTGGAAAGTCTCCAGGAAATAGCTTCGTCTCGACCCCACCCCTTCCCTCCACCTCCCCTGACTCGCAAGCCCTGGCTCCATGGTCCACTCTGGGTCAGGCCCAAGCTGAGGCCTGCAGGAACTTACACGTGCCACTTCCCAAGGCAACCCCGAGCATCCCCGCACACCTGAAAGTCATGGGCTGGCCCCACAGGGCCAGGTCCATGCAGCAAGAGTGGGCTGGGCTGGGGAGGAGCTGCTGCTTGGGTGGGGAGAACCCTCGAACAGAGGCTCCTCTAGTGGTGCTGGGTAGGCACGATTCTCACTCACGGGTGACTGCTGCTCCCTAATTTGCAAGGATTTCCTGTGTGGGGTCTTCGCTGCAGCCAGAACTTGCCTGACGGCAGGGGTTTGTGAGAGCCAGGTAATGGACAAAGGCCATCTGTGAGGAGGCTGGATGGCCACTGGGTTTGGATCTAGGTCTCCGGGAGGTGGACGTCCAGGAGTGGGTGGTAGGGCTGGCGGTGTCTCCCTGGAGCAGGAGCTATTTCCATGGCAGCAGTAATAAACTCTGTGGAGCCAGGGCCGGAAGCCCAGCCGCCCTGAGAGACGTGTGAGTCCTCATAGCCTCCTGCTGGGGTGAGGGGGCAGTTCAGGAAGCTAGAGGGCGACAGCTGTGTGTCTGTGCTTTTTTCCTGGGATGAAAATTTTTTTTCAAAGTCCATTAAAACAAAAATGTCAGTGGAAGTCATAGCTCTCCCTAGAGGTGAGTGTGGTAAGGTGGGGACCCTCTGGGAGACCCCACCCCACAGGTTCCAGCCCTTGGGTGGGAGGCAGACGCAGCCCCAGCAACTCAGTAGCTAGGGTGAGGTGTGCTTTTGGCTGACAGCAGTGGGCAGGGGGCTCTAGGGACAGCCCCCTTCTCAAGGAGGGAGAGAGGCTGAGGTTTCCCAGGCAGGACCACGTGGGGCGAATGCGACCCCTGCTCACTAACCAGGAATTAAAATCCCTGGCACTCATCACTCACATTTCAGAAGTGTCAGGGAACACACCCACAACAAATTATGTCATCCTAGCCACAGACACGCGAGCCTAGCAGGAAGGAAAGTCCCCACCACCACCGTTCCCCCCAGCTGTGTGCGCAAGCCAGCAGCTTGCCTGAGCCCATGACAGCAGTGTCCACAGGAGCTGAGGCCTTGGCCATTCCACTCTGGTGCCACACAGCACATGGGGTGCTGCCCAGAGGAGGGGGGTGAGAGCCACAAGCTTCTCAACTCACTGTATGCCCAGGGTCCCAGCCAGCTCCCATTTCCCTCCTTCCTCTGCTCCAGGGCCAGCCCCTGCTGGATGAGAGGGCACTCGAGGCCAAGCTGGGTGGCTCTTCCTCTGAGAATCACTCCCGCAGGCGCCACTCACCACACCCCCTCTAGATGATGCTGGGGCTCCGTCAGTGCCACCGGGCTTGAAAACTTGCTTCCAAGTTCTGTCCAGATCATGCAGCTGACCCTGCTCTTCTGGGAAGGAGCAGGCCAGCCAGTGCTCATGGCATGTCTCCTGGCCTCAGCAGAGTGGGCAGGAAGCTGTGTGCCTGTGCTGAAGGCCCCCCAACCCTCCATGCTTCTGGGGATGGCCTGGCTCTACTGACCTCTGTTGGATGAGCCTGTCGGTCCAGCTGTGGGGTGGGGGGCAGATGGGGCATGGCTCCACAGGGGAGAGGACAGTGTCAGAGCATCTGAGTAGGTGGCCACTCACCAAGGGCAAACGGTGCAGGAAGACGAGGCTGGGGGCAGAGAGCTTAGGCTTGGCCCCAGGACCCTCTCCAGACCTGAACCCAAGACAGCCCGTCTGAGGGCTCGGTGCTCGGCTCTTGTTCACCCCAGAGTCAGAAGGAGGGGCTGCATGGGCCAGAGATCCCAGCACTGCTTTGGTGGGTGGAGTGGGGACCAGCATCCAGGGGCCCAGCCCTGGGGGCTCAGGCCCAGGAGGGCCCAACTGAGCAGCTCTTCTTTCATGGGGGCTGGGGCCTGCCAGGCTGGGGGCAGGCGTGGGGCGTGCATGTGCAGGGGTCCTAGAGACTGAACTAGCAGCACGTCTTTTGGAACCTGGGGGGAGAGACCAGGAGCCAGACAGGCCTGGCTGGATGACAGGGAGAGACCAGCCCCTGCAGGCCCAACTGTCCTAGCTAGGAGAACAAGCCAGAGGAGTGAGGGCCGGGGCCGCCAAGTTTAAGTGGACAGGGGGCTTCTGTCCCTGGGAGATGCCAGGCAGCTGGCGCTGGGAAGCCCTGGGGCCTGACAGGAAGGCTCCAGCTCCCCAGAGGTCTGACCAGATGCACAGACTCGGAAGCCACGCCTGCTATGCAGGCTTTGGGGGCAGAGTCCTCTGCTCTGGGCCTGTGTGGGGCCCACTCTGCTTCTGCTGGCCTGGGCTCTCGGGGACAGCAGTGTCCCCCTTCTCTGACTCAAGGTCAGGCTGGAGGCCAAGTTGCACCTTTAATTTCTTCAGTCTCTCCAGGTCTTCAAAGCTGGAAGACTCCCTCGGGGGTTGGGAGGGGGGAAGCCACAGGGAGCAGGGTGTTGGGGGAATCCCACCAGCAAAACAGCACAGCTTGGCAGCTGAGTGCCCTGAGTTTGTCAACTAAACATGAATGCAGACGGAGGGGACATATGTATACTTACCGCTGATTCACATGGTATGGCGGAAACCAACACAGCGTTGTAAAACAATTATCCTCCAGTTTAAAAAAAAATGAACACATCAGGTGGAAGGTGTCATCCTAATTTCCCTATTAACTTAGTGTCTTTAGCAAAGTTGTGTCTACTTCCAGCCTAAGACTTTAAGTGACAAACACAAGTGGACTGATGTTCTGCGTGGTCCACTGGAAATCAGAAAGTGTCAGCAGTACTACTCTGATGAGGGAAACTGGAGGGAAGCAGTTTCTTCGCTCCAAGAGAGGGCGTGCAACCACCTAAATCTTAAGATAGCAACCAACGCTTTCTGTTTTTTAATTAAGCCAAGTTAAGGAAAACTGACTTTTTTGTGAAGCTGACTTTACATTTTTTTAATTTTTAATTTTTAAAACTGACTTTTTAAATGCAGAGCTTTATTTTCAATTATTCCTTGTCATATAAAACTACCAGGCTTCCTTGCTGGCTCAGATGATAAAGAATCTGCTTGCAGTGCAGGAGACCTGGTTTTGATCTCTGGATCAGGAAGAGCCCCTGGAGAACGGAATGGCTACCCACTCCAGTATTCTTGCCTGGAGAATCCCTTGGGCAAAGGAGCCTGACAGGCTACAGTTCATGGGCTCGCAGAGTTGGACATGACTGAGTGACTAACACTTTCATATAAAAGTCCACGTGCGTGTGTGTGCTAAGTCATGTCCAACTCTGTGACCCTTGGACTGTAACCCACCAGGCTCCTCTGTCCATGGGATTCTCCAGGCAAGGATACTGGAGTGGATTGCTGTGCCCTCCTCAGGGGATCTTCCTGACCCAGGGGTGGAACCTGGGTTCTTACGTCTCCTGCTTTGGTAGGCAGGTTCTTTACCACTAGCACCACCTGGAAAGCCCATAAAAGTACACAAGCTTGCCAAATGCTGGACTTTGGATGGAACTAAACAGTTTCCTGTGGACATGGACTTCAATTCCCTTCCCCATTTCCTCTTTATCCAGCAAAGCCTGCCAGGAGTGCTACTGGATGTATATTTTCTGGCCGGTTCATAAAGACCTTGATGATGACCAATGAGCGACATCTAGCAGGAAAACTCCTTTGGTTTTTCTCACTTGGGGAAACAACAAACAACAAAACCCTGGCAGAATTATCTTAGAATTTTTTCCCCCTGTTTTTATTGAGGCTTATTGAGGGGAAAGTCCATATGATTCTGGGAACTCTACAAATTCCATCAAGGAAAGAACACAGGGGCAACTTGGACACTGGCCCAAGAAGCAAACTTTGCTAACTTTGGGTGCTGCCCTGTGTCCATCCTTGTCTCCATCTGTCCCAGGCCGTCTGGCCTGCACCTTGGTCCCTGAAGCAGGAGCAGGAACCTGGCCTTTGGAGTTCCCCAGAAGTCTCACCAGACAGTAACCAGAGCCAGGACCCTTGGGCCCCGAGGAGCTCTTCTCCCACGAAGGCGCCCTCTGTGGGGCTTCTGGACTCTGCCGCCCCTTACTTCTGGGGTTGGATAGCTCAGTCCCCTCACTTGGGACTTCCCACGTGGCTCAGTGATAAAAAAAATCCGCCTGCTAATGCAGGAGGCATCGGAGTGGGTTCCATCCCTGGGTCGGGAAGATTCCCTCTGGAGAAGGAAACAGCAACCCACTCCAGTATTCTTGCCTGGAAAATCCCATGGACAGAGGAGCCTGGAAGGGTACACAGTCCATGGGATCGCAAAGAGTCGGACAGGACTGAGCATGAACACACCCTCGCATGTACGTCCCCTCTGTTGAGAGCCACTGCGCTGAGACGCTGAAGAGGAGGTTTGGGAGAGCCCTTCATCCTACTGACGGTTGCTGGAGATTGGCCAGGGCCGCGCTTCCGCCCTTCCATCATTTCAACACCGAGACCCAACAAGCAACAGGCCCAGTACTTCCCGCGCCGCCCGGCCCATGAGCCGGCCCGCTTTGCGCTGGACACACCCAACCCGCTCTTTGCCATCCTAGGGAGCCGCTCAGCCAGCGGCGCCGGCACCTGCTCTCTGCCCCGGTCCTGCGACCCATCGCTCGCCGCGGGCCGGTTCCTCCCCCGCTGACCGAGCGCCTGTGGAGGACTCTTGCTCCCGCGGCCGCTCCCTCGTTCGGGACCCAAAAGCCTTCCGCTCCAGCACCAGCATCTCTGCTGCCCCCGGGGCCGGAACTCTGGAGGCCCATAGCACCTGGACCAGCGTCATTGCCACGCTGACGTATTCAAGGGGGCGCACGCGCCCAGCTCCTCAATTTTGTCCCTGATCGGCGCCTGTCACCTGGTACCTCGCCCCGCCCCTCCGACGGCCTGCCCTCTGTGCCTGCCTCTACAATCGCGGCTGAGACACCATGATGTCACGACCCTCGTAGCCAATCCGAGGGTCGCATGGGGCACGGGACCCTCACACGCTTCCATTGCCAGGGAGGAAGGGCCGCTGTTGCGCCTGCGCAGTCTTTGCCGCCGGCTCCCGGCGCGTGGAACCCGCTGTGAGTCCCGCGAGTCCATTCGGCTGCAAGTTCCCGCGGCGGCGGCGCTTGTGGACCATGTCCTGGCTCTTCGGCATCAAGGGTTCCAAGGGCGAAGGCACGGGGCCACCTCTGCCCCTGCCGCCCGTACAGCCCGGAGGCGAAGGCAGCGGGGACGGCGGCGCGGGGGACCGGCCGGGGCCCAAGGACAAATGGAGCAACTTCGACCCGACGGGCCTGGAGCGTGCGGCCAAGGCGGCGCGAGAGCTGGAGCACTCGCGTGAGTGCGGCGGGTGGGCGCGGGCAGGGCGACCGGGCGGGGCGCTCGCGGGCAAGTGGTCTGAGCGATCGAGCAGCAAGTGGTGGTCGGGGGAGGAAACCAGCCTTAAGCGATAAGCCCGCCGGAGCCACCCTGCGTGCAGGGGAAGTTCGGGATGCCCTGACCTTCTGGCATCTTCCCAGCTGCCACGCATTCTTCACGTGGGGAAACCAGTGCCGAGTAGACTCAGAGGGTACGGGCAGCAGGTGGCGGAACTGCACCCTGGTCTCCAGTTACGGCCTCTTTCCGCCTCCACGTGGGACGGCCAAGGCAGGCCAGGTTGGGGATCCGTCTGTGCTAGTTGCTGGCAGTTTTCCGTTTGAGAAGGGAGATGGGTTTGAGTGTCCTAGGCTTTAAAGAAAATGCATCAGGCTTTCACTTATTGTTGGAGAACGTTAGCATTCGAATAGGTGAGGTCTGTAAGCAACAAATAAGGCCGGCCCAGGGCAGCAGATGACCTTCTTGGCTCCTACCCTCAAGGCATCAGCCCTTGACTGCACCTTCACTAAGCCCACGTATTTTCTCCCAACCTTCTTTTCTTCTGCGGATTTGACGATGTCTCAAAAGTCTGGAATATAGCACATGCTGAGAAGATGTTAGTTGAAAGAATACAGCGACTTTCAAACTTTTAAGCAGAGGTGCTGTTTTCTTACCACCCCATGCTGCAGCCTTGTAAGCAGAGGTGAGCAGAATCTTCCTATCCAGGGGTGGCCTGGCACTTTGTGGCTTAGTCTCTGCTCTTCCACCGGGGCCACAAGAACACCCCGCGCAAAGGTCTCCTGCCTGCCTGGTTCTCCGATCCTGGGAGGAACGTTGTGGATATTTAGGCCTGGGCCCAGGGCAGCCTGTTTCCTTAGACCTACCTGGAACACTCCCTACCTCTGAGTGGGTGTAGAGTGTAATAGATGGATTAAGTTTGCAAGATAATAGAAGACAGGCTTGCAGAGGGGCTTGAGAGACAATGACCAGGCTTCAAGACACCTCAGTGATCATAGACTTTTGACATGAGGTCTAATTTCTTAGGTTTGTGTGTGGTGGGGGGTTGGGGGGAGTACACCCTCATTTCTTAGGTGTGTGTGTGGGGGGAGTTCGCCCTTATTTCTTAGGGGTGTGTGTGGGGTGGGGTATGTGTGTGCGCACACATGTGATGGGGGGGCTTCACCCATTTCCTGTCCTCCCTTGGGAATCTGAAGCCTGACTCTTGGCCCCTCGCACTCACACAGTTGTACAGGCCAGTGTGAATAGCCTGTGGTGTGTCTCAGGGTAGCAGTCGAGGGAACTCCCTGACTTCCTGTCTGCTCATGCCTGTGAGCTGCTCCCAGGTCTCCTGCACTGGCTGCCCCAGAACATGCTCCACTTGGGTCCGCAGGGCCTTGGCCTCTGCTCTCCCACCTCCCACAGTCAGCATTTCCTGCAGAGCCTCCGCCTGCCACCACTTAGAGGCATTGTCTCCTCATCCGTCTCCATGTCTCGTGATGCTGTCCCAGGTGTGAACCCTACTTCATTTTGTTCTTGCCTTCCTTCCTGGCTTCTCTGCTGGTCAGTGGGAGAGGTGTCACCCTGAGCTGCCTGTCCCCTCTGTCCCCAAACCCTCCTCCCCAGGGTGCCTCAGGCCCCTCAGCCCCTCCCCAGGCCGGTCTTCTGGAGATGCTTCCAGTTCCCAGCCAGAGGCCTGCCCTGGTTGGCCTGGGCCCACTCTTGTTCACTCATTGCTCTCCTATGCGAACCGAAGATACCCTCAGCTGCCCCTCACAGCCTGGCCACTGTCTGTGTCCCTTGGGGGCCTAGCCTGATGCTGTTGGTTCCCCAGGGCTCCTCAGTCCTCCTTGGACGCCAGAGCAGCCCATTTGGCCTTAAGCTGTGTGCTCCACGTGTTTATAGCATTTTGGGAAGAGTAACTTGCCTGTGGTGGGTGCAGTTGATGCTGGGCCCGTCTCCTGGTGCGGGACGATGTGAGGTGACAGTCGTCATTCTCAGCACTGAGCCCAAAGCTTGTGATTAGCAGGGCTCCTGGGTGCCAGGCCCTGCACTAAGCAGTTTACCTGCTTTCAGATCATGAACTCCTTATTGCCAAATTCAAATTCAGCCATCTCACTCCACAAGTCAGGGGAGGGAGCGCCCGCTTTGCTTGCAGGCTGTGACCAAGCCTGGCTGCCATAGGTCACAGCTTGAGTAAACAAGCCAGCTGCAGGTCCTCCCTAAGCTCTGAAGCCAGACCGAGTGCCTCAGCTGACAATTGAGCCCCATGCTGGGAGCCGGCAGCCCCAGGGGTTATGTTCTAATCAGTGGCGTGTGGGCTGCAACTTGGGGGTGACAGGTCCTGGGATCTGCAGCCTACCTTGAAGGCCTCAAAAAATAAGATAGATGTGGCAGACAGAAGGGTGGACATGTGGTCCGCAACCTAGGAATGTGGTAGCATCAGAGAGGTGGGCCCACGGGGTCCCCAGCTTCTCTCTGTGCTTTTATGCGTTAGAAGGTTTTTGTGGAAAAGCGTGGTCTTTACAGTGATGACAGAACTGTGTTACCAGGGGTCTCTTAGGCCCCATGCAAAGGTTTTTTAGAAAGGAGAGTAAAAAAAAAATAAAAAAATAAAAAAAAAAAAAAGAAAGGAGAGTGCTGGGGTCCGTTCTTTTCTAGAACATCCTTGTATTGCCACATATTTCCACATGTGTCCCCTTATGAAGAGCACACACCTGGAAGATGTTAATTACACACATGTTTCTAACAGATGGCCTGTGAAGACATTTCTAACGTCAGCCTGCAAGCGTTGCCTTCTTTCTGGTTTAATCCTCCTTTGCTTCTTTCTTACTCAGGCCCTCAGCTGCCTGTGCTCAGTTGTAGAATAGTAACAGGTATCAAAGGCTCAAGAGAAACATTCACACTTGAAAAATAAATGACGGTATAACCACAGGCTTGACTCTCCTGCTGTCAGTGGACGAGCAGTGGACAGCCTCTCTGCTGGAGCCCTCTGGGGTGTGACAGTCCCCTGGGGGCAGACCCCACATGTGGGTTTTCTGTTGGGGGTGGAATAGACAAAAGTGGCAAGATGGGGCAGTGGTCTTCTTAGTGGGGGCCTCTGAGCAAATCTGACCAGGAACCAGCGTGGCCACGCGTGCTTTCAGGTTGAGGCTGTGGTGTCCTTGAGCGCCCCTAGCCCGGGTGAACGCTTGCCTGGTGTCCTGATGCCTGCACGCCCCTCCCCCCAGGACACGCCAAGGAGGCGCTGAGTCTGGCTCAGATGCAGGAGCAGACACTTCAGCTGGAACATCAAGCCAAGCTCAAGGTGGGTGAGGGTGGGCGCTCGGGGGCTGTGGAGAGGACCCGGGCAGAAAGGAGAGGACACAGGCAGTGGGTGCAAGGTGGGTGCTAGGGGTTGGGGGATGGAGAGGACGGGGTGATCGGTGAGGGTGGGTGCTGGGGGAGGGTGAGAGAACACAGGCAGGCGGTGGGCGCAGGGTGGGTGCCCAGGCACCTCCTCAGGGTTGAGGGAAATGGGCATCAGCACAGGTGTGTGGCCTGAGGTCTGCACAGAACCTTCTGGAAGGCAGGTGTGGGTGAGGAGTCTGGTTTCTCAGAGGGGAGCCCCACCCTCACACTGAGCACATAGTGAGCAAATGTGGAAAAGGCCCTGCTCTATGCTCCACCTGGGTTGTTGTAAAGCGAATCAGGAAGTGAGCAGCTAGCACAAGCACATGTCGGGGGGCTGGCACCCAGGAGACTCTCTGGCTACTTTGGCACCGGCCCAGTCCATTCTCCTGGCTTCTCTTTGCCTGTGGGTCTGGGTCCTCCCGGGCCTTGGTGCAGTTGCAGCTGAGCACCTACAGGCCTATGGGGGTGTGGAACAGGCCACATCACTGTCTGGCCCCTTCGGAGGGCCCTCAGAGGGGGAACGGGGGGCAGGAGGTCTGACTAGGCCCTGGCTCACAGCAGCTGGTGTGTCCTGCAGGAGTACGAGGCCGCAGTGGAGCAGCTGAAGGGTGATCAGATCCGAGTGCAGGCTGAGGAGCGGAGGAAGACCCTGAGTGAGGAGACGCGGCAGCACCAGGCTGTAAGAGAGCGGGGCCGGGGAGGGGTGCTCATCAGGGACAGCGCCTGTGGGGGCCCGGCCTAGACCTTAGTTCCTGAGGCTGGGGTATGTTCACATCGCCCTCTCCCTCCCTAGAGGGCCCAGTACCAGGACAAGCTGGCCCGGCAGCGCTACGAGGACCAGCTAAAGCAGCAGGTGAGCACTGCCTGCCCACTCATCTTCCCCAAGGGGGCATGGGGGCCAGAGTCTGGGATCCTCTTGTCAGCAAGCACTGGGTTGAGGGGCGGGAAAAGGAGGGTTCCAACCGAGCTGCCCTGAGGGTCTCCCAAGTGGGACTTGACTGACGAGTGAGTTTGTAGGGGGCATTCAAACATCGAGCCTGTTGGCATTTTAGCTTCTAAATTCAACAGTTCGGCAAAAGGCCTATTTCATGAGGACAGCCGTAGGTCAGGGCCACCCCGAGGCTGAGCTGAGCGGGGGCCAGGGTTCCTTCCTGCCTTAGGCTGTGCAGCCTGCAGGCCCCAGGGTAACCGTCCCCAGGAGCTTGGAGCCCTAGGAGTGGTGGGGGTGTCTCCAAGGCCAGAGCAGCTAACCTGTTGGTGTGATGTTGCCTGTTTCCTAATCTCGAAGCCCTTCCCTTCCCTTTGTGGCTCCTTCTCAGCAACTTCTCAATGAGGAAAACTTACGGAAGCAAGAGGAATCTGTGCAGAAACAGGAGGCCCTGCGGCGAGGTAGGGCCCTGACCTGGGAGCTCTTGGCCACGGGTCACGCCCTTGCTTTAGGCCTTTCACTCCCCAGGCAGCATCAGGGGTGGGCACGCTGAGACCCTGGGGGTAGAGGGCACCCTGGCTCGCTTGTCCTCTGTAGCAGCCCTGGGTGGGGGCCATGGGCTGAGCACCACCCCTGCCCCCTCCCCGGGCAGCCACCGTGGAGCGGGAGATGGAGCTGCGGCACAAGAATGAGATGCTGCGGGTGGAGGCCGAGGCGCGCGCCCGGGCCAAGGCCGAGCGCGAGAACGCTGATATCATCCGAGAGCAGATCCGCCTGAAGGCCGCTGAGCACCGCCAGACCATCCTAGAGTCCATCAGGTGAGGCCCCGCATGGCAGGCTTCTGCTGGCCCCTTTCCTACGTGGGTGCCCTACTCCTCCCCTGACTGGTCCTTCTGCAGTGCCCCTCGGGGCTGACCTAGGGGCCTCCAGCCACGTGGCACATGGCCTGATGCCTTCTGGGTCATGCCACTGCTCCCCTGCAGGACAGCAGGCACCCTGTTTGGTGAAGGGTTCCGTGCCTTTGTGACAGACTGGGACAAAGTGACAGCCACGGTAAGCGCCTTTGCCTTCTTCCCTGGGGTACTTTCACATGTCAGGGACTCTGCAAGCCACTGGGGGTTGGCGCCTATGCTGAGTGCTCACCCCTCCCCCTACCAGAAAGGCACAAGTGACTTGGCCTTTGGGTTTGGGGCACTTCAAACGACTCAGCGTCAACCTTGGTGGGGCTGGGGGGAGGGCATGGGGGATGCCAAATGCCCGTTTCATCTCCCCGGTGCCAGCCCTTTGGTGCACCGGTGCTGGTGGGCCTGGCAAGACTCCAGGGAGCCAGGGGATGGGATGGACACCACCTGCCTCCTCTGTCCGCTCCAGGTGGCCGGGCTGACGCTGCTGGCTGTTGGGATCTATTCCGCCAAGAACGCCACGTCCGTAGCAGGGCGGTACATTGAGGCCCGGCTGGGGAAGCCGTCCCTGGTGCGGGAGACATCTCGCATCACGGTGCTGGAGGCGCTGAGGCACCCCATACAGGTAACCACAGGTCTTGGGGGCACACACCCAACAGCCCCTTCCTCCTCTTCTGTCCAGATGCCACCCTCCTTCTGTGTGCTGACTTGCATTGCCTCCTTGATGCTGCCCCTTGGGCCCTGTGATGTCAGCACTGGGGGGACTCTCACCCTGGTCCACTCGGTCTCTCTGGGGGTCTGTCGGGGTGGCCATCCTCTTGAGTGGACTGCCCCCCTGCTTGTTTATGAACTCCTGGGGCTGTGGTGAGCCGTCCTCCTGGAAGAGAAGGCATTGGAGGCAGCCTAGGGTCGACTCCTTCCCTTGAGGGGAGCCAGGCTTCCCCTGCGTCTTGTGGGCTGTGCTGTGAGGTCAGCGCTGGAGGTCAGCTTTGCGGACGGTCTCCCCCGCCGGCCTTGTCCAGGAAAGCTGCTCACATGCGTTCTGGTGTGACTGTGCCATGAGCTTCGCTGACCCTCCCTACCCTCCCCCTACCCTGCAGGTCAGCAGGCGCCTCCTCAGTAAACCTCAGGACGCGTTGGAGGGTGTTGTCCTCAGCGTAAGTGGGGCTGCCCAACCTCCCAGGAGTTGGTTTGCTGGCTCAGCCCAGCTGGGGAGAGTGGCCTCTCGTGCCAGCCCAGGCCCTAAGGAGGGACGGACTGGACAGCAGAGCGCCCCCCAAACCGCTATGTCCCCTGGCAGCCCAGCCTGGAGGCTCGCGTGCGGGACATTGCCATCGCCACAAGGAACACCAAGAAGAACAAAAGTCTGTACCGAAATGTTCTGATGTACGGGCCACCCGGTACGGGCAAAACGCTGTTTGCCAAGGTGAGGGCACAGGTGGGACTGGGGGTGGTGGGGACTCACCTGCCTGGGACACGTGCCCCTGTCCAGCTCTGCAGGCCAGGTGTCTCCACACACACGTGATCCGGCCCTGGTGGCCAGGAGAAGTGGGGTGGAGGGTAGGTGGAGCAGCCCTTAAAGCCCCTTCCCCAAACGCCCAGAAACTGGCGCTGCACTCCGGTATGGACTACGCCATCATGACGGGCGGGGATGTGGCCCCCATGGGGCGGGACGGCGTGACGGCCATGCACAAGGTCTTCGACTGGGCCAGCACCAGCCGGCGAGGGTGAGCCGGGGCTCCTGCTGGGAAAGGGGTCGGTACTTTCCCCACAGCCTGTCCCTGAGGTCCAAGGGCCTCTCAGTGTCGGTGACTTATCAGTGTTTAAGATGAGGGCTCACCAGCCCATCTCTAGTTACTTGCCCCAATGCTGGCACTGGACACGTCCTGATCGGTAGCCAGGCTCTGGGTCCCAGAGGCCACTGGGGACAGTGCAAAGTGTGGGGTTTCCGCTGGGCTGTGCCCTGCCTGCCCTCACGTGGCCCTGCCCTCACAGCCTCCTGCTCTTCGTGGACGAAGCGGACGCCTTTCTCAGGAAGCGAGCGACTGTAAGTGTCTAGAGGCCCCATTTGTCCTGAACTGGGTTGGCTGCTGGGGAGTGGGCAGGTGGTGGCCTGGGCCACATCTACACTTATGGGAAGGTTGTTGGGAGCCTGCTCCACAACCACACTTTGTTCATACATTTCGTTTGAAAAGTGGAAGTTTAGCATCTTTTCAAAGCTAAGCTTCATTCAGTCTTTGAGCTTAGATCTGTGAAGGTCCTTCCATGTTTCTGTCCTGGATGAGGGGGGCCTGACTGTTTGCATGGCTGCTTACAGCCTGACCCTTCTCTGTGCAGGAGAAGATCAGTGAGGACCTCAGGGCCACCCTGAACGCCTTCCTGCACCGCACGGGCCAGCACAGCAGCAAGTGAGAAGGGGTGGCCAGCAGCCTTGCCTCAGCTCACGGGGCTGCTGTGGGGTGGCCTGCCCACATGACCAGACAGCCTCCTGTGTCTTCCCTCCGTGCAGTGGGATGGCCATTTGGGCACTGGGGGACATTTGTGGGTGCCCCTGAGACATGCTGTAGGTTGAAGCCAAGCCCAGTGGCATGTTCGTCCACAGGCCACTGCCCTTGGCACCTCTCTCTGCCCCTGAGAGGCATTGTTGGGCCACCACACCGTCAGGTGACCCTGGGTCGGGCTGGCCCTTCTGGGTTCCTAGTCTTGTACTCTGCGTGGGCAGGACCCTTCCAGCCCTCTGCCTGCTGCACCTGTTGCCCATGGAGAGCCCAGCCTAGCTGCTGGGAGGCCTGTTGACTTCCTCCTGGGTTGTTGCCTCTGCTGAGCTGAGTGCCAGGCCTTGGGACCCTGCACTTGATTGGGGAGGGGCAGGGGTCTGTCTCCATCCTGGGTCCCCGGGTCCCTGCCCTTCCTGCACGTGGAGGCTTCACGGTCCTCCCCCCAGGCTGGGCCATCAGTCAAGAGAAGCGGGAAATTGGGGCAAGACAGGGAGGGCAGGTGGTAGAGGGTGATGCCAGTCTCCCTGGTTTTGTGGGCTGAGAAGCTGCACAGTAGACCCTGCTGGACGGCAGCCCCCGTCTCTTGCCGTGTGTCGGCTGCAGGTTCATGCTGGTCCTGGCCAGCAACCAGCCCGAGCAATTCGACTGGGCCATCAACGACCGCATCGATGAGATGGTCAGCTTTGAGCTGCCGCAGCGGGAGGAGCGGGAGCGCCTGGTGAGAATGTATTTTGACAAGTATGTTCTTAAACCGGCTACAGAAGGAAAGCAGTAAGTGTCCTGCCACCACGGCGCCCCTTGCCTGTCATGTTGGTCCCTCCCCCCAGTGCCCACATGGGCACTAATCCTAACCCTGCCCCTGGGGTTTCACCACGGGGTCCTGACCACCCATCATTGGAGGTTCTGCCCTCCTATCCTGTCCACCCATTGATCTCCTGCCTCCATCCTGCCTTCAAACCCCTCAGATCCAGTCCACACTTGGGTCCTGGTAGTGAGGGGCCATGACAGCCCACTTCTGGACTCTTTGAGCCTTGCTCTGGGCCCCTCACTGCACACACTGGGGCCCACTGGCTGGGGTAACCCTCCTTGCTCATCCAGGACCCCCCCGGCCCCGACTGCTGTGCTTTCAGGAGCGCTCCAGATAAGCCTGCTCTATTTGTATCCCTCCCTGGGGACCGGATCTCAGCCCCACTGACCTGGATCCGCCTGGCACAGCTGAGCCATCTTCTGTGCTCAGGCAGACTTTGCCAGTCCTTTGCCACCTGTCCCCTGAGTTCTCTTTCCTGGGCCTCTTTCCCCTCTTGCCCCAGCTGATCCCAGTCCCCTTAAGCTCCTGAAGGCACATCCTGACCCAGCAGCAGCCCGGGCACTGTACGCAACCTGAGGAGCTGAGGCTTTTCACAAGAGTTTGAGTGGTCTCTCTCGGGCTTTCAGTCAAGCCCGATGGGGCGAGATCTGCATGCAAAGGGGTCAGGAGTGTTAGCTGCTGTGTGCAGCGGGGGTTCAGGGGGAGGGCACATGGCCCCCAGCCCCCTGGCCAGCGGTGGGGCTGGGAGCAGACTGGGATCTCCCCCTGCCTGTTCCTGCATGTCCTGAACAGCCCCTCAGCTGCCCCTGAGCACAGCTTGTGCCCCTCATCCTTACACGGCCCCCACTGGGGCTCCGTCTTGGGCTCCCCAGGGAAGGGACATGCCCAGCAGGGGAGGAGGTGGAAGGATCACACCTGTGGACATTGGTCAGGGTGTGCCTCATTACAGCAAGGGGCTTGGACACTCTTCCCTGGGGTTTCCCAGCGCAGGCTCCACCCTGGCCTCCATTAGTAGAAGCCAGGCCCTCACTAGCCTCTGGTCGTTTGTGGGTCTTGTGGGCGCCCAGGCATCACTCAGGAACTCCTCACAGGCGCTTGAAGCTGGCCCAGTTTGACTATGGAAAGAAGTGCTCGGAGATTGCGCAGCTGACGGAGGGCATGTCAGGCCGGGAGATCTCTCAGCTCGCTGTGGCGTGGCAGGTGAGCTGAGACGTACCCTGCAGGGCAGAGCCCAGCTGAGCCAGGGACCCTCAGAGTGGTTGGAAGGCGGTTGGGCTGGTTCCTGAGCGCCCACTGGGGTGTTTCTGAAGGGTTTCTGGACAGATGTGACATGACTGCCTACTTCCCTGCCATCACAGTCCTGGGGCCCCTGCAAGGTGGGGAATGAGCCAGGGCCCTCTGCAGCTTCGCATTTTCTGGCCTCCCTGTTGTCGTTCTGGTCCACATCAAAAGGGGCCCTCTAGATCAGTGGCATGTCCTGTGGCCAACATGTTCACTTCCCAGGAACCACTGGGCTTTGTCTCCAGCCAGGGCCCAGGACAGTCGGTACAGGTGATGGCAGATGGTGCAGAGTCTGGGGCCACAGCCTGGGAGGGCATGGCGCTTCCCAGGAGTTGTCTGTGGGCACAGGACAAAACTGACCTGACGGGATTTCCTTCTGGGCTCCTTGCAGAAGCCCACAGCCTTTAGGATGATCTGCAGGGTAATGAAGGCGGTAGGTGTCCTGGCTTTCAGGACAGGTTTGTGGTGTCACGAGGGCCTGGGGGCAGCGGGATGGTGGCTCTGGGCACACAGGTCAGAGTGGCCCTGGTCAGTCCTGACACCAGGCTTTCCTCTGAGGCATCCCGGTGGCAGCTCCCCGCGTATGGGGAGGGGAGCAGCCATTTAGCACGTTTCTCCATTGTCCTTGCTGGGTGGAGTGTGCTGAGTGAGTTGTGTCTGTGGCCACATGACAGCCTGGCCACTGTCAGCTGAGCATGAACGCATCTTTTATGAAATTAGGGGACATCTGTTGAATTTGAACATCCTCGTCCAGATACACGAGTGTGTTAGTCAGGATGAACTAGGTTGTGCTGTAACAAACAGCCCCAGATCTCAAACCCCACTGCGGGAGTCAGGGGCTCTTCCCCATGCTGGCCTCAGTCAGGAAGCAGGCCTCACAAGGTTGGCTATTTCTGTGACCAGCAAAGTGGCCAACAACCCAGGCGGCCGGGACAAAACGCACAGCCAGGGCTTGAACAAGTGTCACCTCATGGTTCTGGAGGCTGGATGTCCTGCCTCAGGGTGCCAGTGAGGGGGTTCCTGTTGCTATGAGGGCCCGCTTCCTGGCTGCCACCCAGCAGCATCCTTGCCACTTGCTCACGCACAGCCCTGCAGGAGTAGGGTGCCATTCTGTGACCCTACCTGACCTGACCCGCCTGTTTCCAAGGGCAGCCATGCTGGGGTTAGCACTTCAGTGTGACCTGGGGAAGGACAAACAGGTGGTCCCAGCAGCAGGGGTCCTGGTGCACCTCCTCTCCCTGCTTCTCTTCCCAGTTCTTTGAGGAGGCCATGAGACAGGCCTGCATGTACTCTCGGGTGGGGAGCTGAGGGTCAGGAGACCCGGGGCAAGCGCGGGAGGCTGGAGCCTGCAGGGAGCTCTCCCTGTGTATCCAGTCCCTGGTCAGGTGTGCACAGGGTGTGCCTGGTACTCATCACCACTTCCAACACCACTTCCCGCAACCCCCAGAATGCCATGGGGATTCCATCGCCTTGGACAGGACATGTTGGCATCACTCTTTCAAGTTTGCTCCCCTTGTGGCCCCAGGTGCTTGGGGCTGGGCTGTGGCGACTTCTGACCACCCTACCACTCTCTCCGGCCGGGCAGCCCAGGCACCCGGCACCTACTTCCCGCTTGCTGGTATCGTGGGCTCTGTTGCAGCTGCCGCCCTGTGCCATGGTGTGACGGTCAGGTCTATGCTTCTCACCATCCTACAGTTCGTCATCCATCATGGGAACCTGAACTTTTTAACATAAAATTCATCTTGACCATTTTTAAGTGCACAGCTCAGTGGCATTGAGCACATTCGTGTTGTTGTACACTGTCCCCACCATCATCTCCAGGACTTTCTCTTCCCAAACTGAAGCTCTGTCTCCATTAAACACTTGCTGCCATGCCTGCCGCCCACCCCCAGCCCCCACTCCCCTACTTGCTGTCTCTGAGAGTCTTGACTCTTCCAGGGACCTGTGAGGAATCATACCAGCATTGTCTTCTTAAAACTGGCTTCCTCACTGAGCACAGTGCCCTTGAGGTTCATCCGTGTTGTAACAGGTGTCATTGTCCTCGTCAGGCAGCCTGACACCCTGGAGTGCAATGGACATACCTCATGCACCTCTCTGGCTGCAAGTGGACACTTGTGTTGTTTCTATATATTTTAGATATTAACCATTTATCAGACACATGGTTTGCAAATATTTTCCCCCTCTTCTGTGGGTTGCCTTTTTTTACTCTCTTGGTAGTGTCTTGCTTCTGCTGCTAGGTCGCTTTAGTAGTATCTGACTCTGCGACCCTGTGGACTGTAGCCCGCCAGGCTCCTCATCCATGGGATTTTGCAAGCATGAATACTGAAGTGGATTGCCATGCCCTCCTGTAAGGGATCTTGCCGACTCAGGGATCAAATGTGTGTTTCTTGGGTCTCCTGCATTGGCAGGCAGGTTCTTTATCACTAGAGCCACCAGTGTCCTTTGAAGCACAAAAGATTTTAATTTTTATGAAGCTGAATTTTCCTATTTTTTTTCTTTTGTCGCCTGCTTTTAGTGTCACAGACACGTCATTGCTAAATCCAGTGTCTGAAAGCTTCTCCCCTAAGTTTATTTCTACCAGTTTTAAAGTTTGGAGTTTTCCCAGCACCACTTGTTGGAAAGGCAGTCATTTCCCCAGCGCGTGGTCTCGGCCCCCTTCTTGGAGGTCACTGACAGTACACGTGAGGGTTTGTGTCTGGGCGCTCTGTTCTGTTCTGTTGGGCTATGTCTGTCTTAGTGCCAGTACCACTGTCCTTTAGGTTTTAAAATGAGGAAATGTGAGAATTCTGAGGTTCATGACTGTTTTGGCTACTTGGGGGCCTTTGAAATTGCATATGAATTTTAGGGTGGATTTTTTTTTTAATTTATGCAAAAAATCATCATTGAAATTTTGATAGGGATTGCATTGAATCTGTGGATTGCTTTGGGTAGTATTGGAATTCCAGCTAAATACTTCCTGGATGAGGAATCAAACCACTGTCCCTTGTATTGCGAAACAGATTCTTAACCAATGGACTACCAGGGAAGCCCCTGTTTTCTTGCTTTCTTTTCCAGTTGTTTAGTGTTACTATAGAGACCCAAGTGGTTTTGTGTGTTACTTCTGTATCCAGCAACTTTGTTGAGTTTATTACTTTTAACAATTTTGGGGGGATCTTTAGGGTTTACTGTATGTAATAAGATCACATCATCTACAGACAATTTTACTTCTTCCTTTCCGATCTGATGTCTTTTATTTCTTTTTCTTGTCTAATTGATCTGTCTACAATTTCTAGTGCTGTGTTGACCTGAAGTGCTGAAAGTGGGCATCCTTGCCTTGATCCTAGTTTTAGTGGAAAAGCTTTCAGTCTTTTACCATTGAGATGACTTTTGCTGTGAGTTTTTCTTATATGGCCTCTATTAGAATGAAGACATTTTCTTATATTCCTGGTCTATTATTGGTTTGTCATGCCTTATGGCTTGCAGGATCTTTTTCTCCCCTGAGCACATATACCAGGACCCTTGGCAGTGGAAGTGTAGAGTCCTCACCACTGGACCACCAGGGAATTCCCCCTAGTTTATTGTTTTTGTCAAGAAAGGGTATTGGATTTTGCCAACATTTTTTCTCATTAACTGAAACGCTCATGTGGTTTTTGTCCATTTTGTTAATTATTTGCCTAGGTCAGTTTTCCCTAGGTGAGCCATCCTTGCACTCCAGGAATAAATCCCATTTGGTTGTGATGTATAGCCATGTCAGTGTGCTACTGAGTTTGGTTTGTTAGTATTTTGTTGAGGGTTTTACATCAGTATTCACAGAGGATCTGGATCTATGGTTTACATGTGGTGTTTTGTCTGGTTTTGGAAGAGTTTGAGCAACATTGGTGTTAGTTCTCCTTTAAGGTTTTGTGTGTTTTTTTTGTAATGAACTTCTAAATTTTTGAATAAGTCCAAGTTCACAGGAAGGTCACAAGGCCAGCACAGCCCCCACTACACTCTGAATGTCTCACCACATCCCTCAATTCCACTTTAGATTTGATCTCACCCAGAACCCGCCCAGATGCCCATGATATTCCATCCTGCTGTCTCAGGCTCCTCAGGGGGCGCTGTTCTGAGCATGATCCTCACGGTTCGAGGAATGCTATAGAGCGTCCCTCCTTTGGTCAGTCTCGTGTCTCTGACTGGGATTGTGGGACTGTGGAGGAGACCCTAAAGGCGAGGTACCCATCTGGTCATGGCACATTGGGGCATCAGACATCCACACAACATCACAGGGATGTTGGCCTGGATCCCCTGGTTACATGGTGGCTGCCTGGCTTCTCCATGGTGACGTCACTGCATACCTCTACCCGCCCCTTCCCACCATTGGATCCCCTCTGGCTGCCGCCACCCAGCCTGCCTCCTCTGCCATTCTCATGTGTACCTCGCAGGAGGCTGCAGGGGCAGCCCCTCTGTCCTTGACCTGGCTTGGGTGCTGAGGACAGCCGTGTCCCAAGGCTGGGGCCACCTGGGTAAGCACAGTGACTGGTCATCTCAGACAGTGGGAGCTTGCTCCCAATGCCCTAACGTGGCTGAACCTCCTCAGGGAGCTGGAGAGAAACAGCCAGCCTGGCTTGAGCCCCCTGCTTGGTGGACACTTGAGTGCTATCCTCAGGATAGGCACATGTCAGAGCCACTTGATGGGTGACTGGGAACAGAAGGGATGCTGGGTCATCTGGGTGGCATGTGGCCTGGCCAGAGGACCTGCTTTGGCAGCTGCAGTGCTGTGGACCACACTGGGACCTGACTAGCAGAACTCTGGTTCCCCAAGCCACGTGCCAAGGCTGGGGTATGGGGAATGCAGTGCTGCCCACAGCAGCCCCACAGTTCTGGGAAGCACTGTGTGAGGACAGTTGGGGGCCTGTGAGGGGCAGGTCCTAGTGGACTGTGCCCCATTTGACCCCTGGAGGGCTTTGCTTCCCTTTAGTGTCAGGCCTGTGGTGGTTCTGATGACCATGGCCTGGGCCTGAGGGGAGCTTGGTTATCCATAGAGCAAGGCCTGCAGTTGAGGGGTGGGGCTCCCTCCTGAAAGTAGTCCTCTGGGTTTCTATTTGTAGAAAGTCATTGAGAAACTTAGTGGAGCAGGCAGAACCACGGAATTGAGGGGTGGCGGCCACACTGGGCTGCAGATCTGCCTGTGAGCACGTGTATGTGGCACACTCAAGTGCATAGGGAGTCAAGGCGTGTGCCTTTGGCATTTCTGTCTGCATATGTGTCCTGCTGAGAGGCCAGGCCCCTCCTGAGTCTGAGCACAGGCCCAAGGGAGCACCCTGGCCTTTGCTCCTGCCTGCCCTGCCCGCAAGAGGGCTTTGGGTTCTGTGGGGTGGGGGGGTGTCTCCAAGGTGGGGGATAAGCAGCAGCAGCAAGGATGGGGCTGGCCTACAGGCTGAGTGGTTCCTGGTGACTGGTGGGCCCTGACCAGTCACCTGGGAGCCACAGGCCTGGCCCCTTCCCTGTGCGGGCAGCCCCTCTGGTGCCCTGAGTCAGTACCCTTTTCTTCGCCAGGCCATGGCATATGCCTCTGAGGACGGGGTCCTCACTGAGGCCATGATGGACGCCCGGGTTCAGGATGCCATCCAGCAACACAGGCAGAAGATGCAGTGGCTGAAGGCAGAGGGGAGCCAGCCGCCAACCCTGCGCACACAAGCTGAGTGAGCTGGCCTAGACTCCCAGGCACACTGGCCAGGTGGCTTCAGCAAGAAGAAACACCGAGGTGCCCAATCTCCTGGCAGTTTTCATCTTCCTCGGTCAGGGGCGAGGCAGTGTCAAAGGCCTCTGCTAGGGACCAGCTGCTGCTTAAGACCTGGGCATCTTTGAGGCAGGGTTGGTTCCTCTGCCCCCCACATCCAGGCTGGTGCTTGCTGGGGCCACCCCCAGGACACCCTGGGAGATATGTCCCCTGGCCAAGCCCAGATGGGGAGAAGGCACCATTCCCCATGCCCAGGGGCAGCAGCCAGGCTAGCAGCACTGCATCCCAGCAGGTGCTGGCTGCTTCAGCTGTGAACAGCAGTGGCGGCCTGGCCAAGGGAGGGGACCTGACTTTGCCGAGTCCCACCCAGGACCAGAACAACAGGCGTGAGCTGTTCTGCCATGAGCAGAGCTGGTCCCTGTGCGGCCCAATGAGGGTGCCCACCACTCTCTTCCAGAGGGGTGTGCCCCTCAGGTCTGTGGAACCTAGGGTTCGGGAACTAGCCCACCAAGATCTCATGGCCAAGGATGTCCAGCACAGGGGTACTGGCTAGCCCACAGAAGCCACAGCTCTCCCTGACTGGAGTTGGTGTCTTTTTAATCCAGAATCTAATTAAAAAAAAAAAAAAAAAACTGGCAAATATCACCAAGTGTCTGTCTCATTCCTGCCGTGGGGGTCCCGGGGTCAGAGGTGAAAGAAGAGGCAGAGGCTGGAGCTTTCTGGAGAATTTACTGACCAGCAGGGGTGGGAGTCACAGTGAGGCGCCCGACCGGGGATGCCCTGGGCAGGGTGGCCGCACTTGCCACAGCAGGGTTCGGGGGCCTTATTGCTGGGCCGGGGCCTACCCCGGGCCCCTGCCCCACGCCCCTACTGCGGGCCCTGCGAACGCACACGCCTCATGCACGTGCTCCCGTGTGCAGACGTGGGCGCACCGGGGTCCCACCCCTTCCCTGCCGCGCCTGGCTCCCGGCCGCGTTCCCCTCCAGCAGAGATGGCTCCAGCTCCGGGAACCAGACACATGGACGGAGAGACAGACGCAGGCGCACAGGAGGCCTCCAGCTTCAAGCGGCAGACGTGGTCCCAGGCTGGGCACGCGGCCCCGCCTCCGTCCCAGGTACCGCCGCCCCCGCCCCACCCCGACCCCCTTTATAAAAAGAAGAGGAGACAGCACCTTCCGCCGGACGCGCCCGACGGCCTTGGGCGCCCTGGCCCAGGCTGGCCGTCCAGTCCCGTGAGCGTGGGCGCGGTGGCCGGCGGCCCCGCGAGTCCTGCGCGCGGCTCAGAGGTGCCGCGGGCTCGGGTGGCCGTTGTGGTAGAGTTTCTGCTTCACGTGCACCATGTTCCCGGCCGCCTCCTCGAACGGCCTGTGTGGCCGCCGGCCCAGCTCCCGCAGGCTGCACAACTTGGGCAGCCAGGTCCACGAACCGTCTGCGGGACGCGGGGCGCGGTCAGGGGGCGGGCGTGGTGAGTGGGGCTCGGGTGGGCGGGGCTTGGGCTCGGGAAGGGGACTGTGGGCGGGGCTCGGGTGGGGCGTAGCCCCGGCACGGACCGAGCTCTGCCAACGTGCCCGCGCCCGCACTCACCGTAGCGCCGGCCGGCCCTCCAGGCGCGCACGGCGCAGTGCAGGACGCCGTCCATCCACACCAGGAACCAGCTGATGCAGAAGCCGAGTAGCAGCCCCAACATTAGATCGATCTCCTGCTTGGTGACGTTGTCTGTCACGAAGTAATTCTCGGAGGCGTCCACCACAGACTGGTCCCCGTCGTACGGGATCACGTAGTGGACGTGGTGCCTGGGGGCGGCAGGGCGGGCTGGCACCTGTCCCGCGGGGCGGGCGGGGACCCCGCAGTAAGCCGCACCCGTTCACCTGCTGGGATCTTTGAAGCAGCCCTTGTGGGGAGCTGAGGTCGGAAGGGGCCACCGTAATCGCCTGGGACCCAGGTCACTGATGGGTCCCAGGCGGGAGGCTGCCCTGCCCAGTGGGTGGGAGTGTGCGAGGTCGGAGGTTAGCGTGAAGTTCAGTTGCCCGTACGCATACCCTCCTCCCTTCTCCCCCCAGCCCCAGGCTCAGAGGCAACCCCTACAAGGTCACAGGCACACAGCACAGGTAAAGGCGTTTCAGGGTGAGAGCCCAGGCAGGGTATCCCAGCCCAGTGAGAGTCACAGCCCACCTGTGGGCCTGGCTCCTGGTCACTGCCCCCCTGGCCTCTCCCTCCCAACCCTGCAGTCAGCCTGCCCTGTCCTCCAAGGAAAGCCACAAGTGATGAGCCTGCCTTGGGCGTCTGGTCCCCTTCGGCTCCCCATCCCTCGCAGGAACCTCCCCTGCCCCCACTGTCTGTGCTGGAGGCCCAAGGGCACCCCTGGACCTGCCCCACACAGGTCCCTGATCCTGGCATGGGAGCCGTAAACGACCTCCTAGACGACCACGGCCCCTGGCATCCCAGCACCCACCAAGGCTCGGCCGTTCCCCTCAGCCTCCCCTCCCTTGACAGTCCAATCTGAGGCCACTGACCCCTCCAGGCCCTCTCCTGCCTCTGACGGCCACAACGAACTTTCCCCACAAAGCTCTCTCCAGCCTGCCCAGATCCTCTCTTCCTCCAGGAAGCCCTCTGGGCCTAGCAATCCTAGGGATCCTAGGCGAGGTGGCCCTGCCCAGGAGACCAGTACCCAGGACACCAGACTCTGAATTCCAGGTCCTCCACTCTCGAAAGAGAGCTGGAGAAAAGGAGCTGTTGGTCTTGGGTGCCCGTTGCACCCTGAACCCCTAGTCACCCTCACCAGCTGTGGCCCCTCCTCTGGCCCTGAAGGGTCACTGCCACCCTGGGGTCCTCCTGCCTGGTTCTCTTCCTACTGAGCCTCTCAACTGGCTTCTTCAACCCTCCACCCCCACCAAGTCCCCACCTTCCCCACAACGTCTGCTCCAAGCTCCAGCTGCCTACGTGGCATCTCCACGTGGGATCTACAGACACCTCAAACTTGCACCTAAAAATAGCTCCTCCCTCCCCAAGCCCGCTTCTCCCCATCCTCCCTTCAATTACACGTTGACACCTCTGCCTGTCTCCAGCTAAGAGTCCCTGCCCCCACCTCACAACTGGATATGCTCCATGCCCCCTCCCCTGCAGAGGACCTTCTCAAAAACGGTAAACCCCACAGGTCATCCCTGACCACAGACCCCTACAGCTCCTCCCTCACAGACACCCCCTGAGCCAGCAGGAATCACCCAGCTCCTTCCTCCCAGTGAGGATGGCAGCCCCTTTTCACACCCCTCTGCTACCCCTGGGGATTCCTGGGGCCCATCCCCCTCAGCTAGTCTGGAGTGTGACCAGGCCTGGTGGCGGTGGGGGTCGGGGGGTGCACCTTGGCCGCCACAGCCCCATGAGCAGACCCAGCTTATTTGGCAAGGACTGTCTGACACATGGCAGCCATAGCTCATGTGATCACATTTCACCAATAGCTCTCATTGGTCATCAGTGAGAGATGGAGAATTCTTGACTGCCCAGTGTGTAGCCATGGCCAGCCCCCAGGAGAGGATGCCCTTAGTCACCTGTTCGCAGTCCCATCGCCCTGACCAGGCCAGGCCTTCCGGCAGCTGAGAACACTGAGCCCCGCCTCCTGCGTTCCTGCCTCCTGGGCCCCCATAGGGAAGGTCATCCTCGGGACCACCACTTCCCACCCATGGACAGGGCAGGAAACTTGAAGATGGGGTTGCCAAGGAAGCCAGAAATGCCCCTGCAAGTAAGACGAGGGCAAGCCCCAATTTTACCTGGGGGCCTGGGACCTCCAAGGGATCGAAGGTCATGACCTGTGCCCCCATCGTTGGTCTGGCATCTGCCATTCATCCCCTGCCCCTTGCCCTCCTCCTTCCTCCAAGTCAGGCAGACCCTGGGGGGCAGGTGGGGGTTCAGGTCACCCATGTGCACACGTATTTCTGTGATGTGTACATACATGTGTCCTGCCTGGGCCACGCATGTTGCATGTGTCTACCTGAGGTTGGACGCATGTTGTGTATACACGCCAGCCACATGCACAGGACCCAGCGTGTATACCATGAATTCGGCCCATGAGCTCCACACGTGTGCAAGGGCACACGTGCCTGGGGCCGAGCATGGTGCGTGTCACATGGAGATGCACATGCACTGGGCTTGCACACAGCCCTCCTCTGTGGGCCCCATGGCATATGCATGGTGAGCGCCCACAGACAGCCTATTGGCACGCACGCTCCACAGCATTTATACACGTGTCCTCTGCATAAAATTCTCCATACTGGCATGTGGAAGGCACAAGTGTGTGTGCACTTTCTCTGCACATGGGGTGTACACACAGGTAGACTCCATTGTGGCAGTGCATGTACATGGTTTGTACACAGAGGTCTCATGTGCAAGCCTGTGCCCTGCAGACATTCACCACGCCCACAGGGCGAACACGGTGCTGTATATTGTTACACACATGTACTGCGCATACACATACATGTTGTCAGTGTACAAGAATAGTTTGTACACTGAATTTTATATTCTGTATGCGGCAGTGCATACAAAGCACACACACATGAACACATACACACGTGGAAACACTCAGCGCTACAGTTGGGTGACTCTCGTGTTGTTTGTGTCTAAACTGCACATGGGCCTCGCTGCAGCTTGCACTCTATGGGGATTTCTTTTACACCATCCATGTGTACTCTGGACATTACATATGATGCATACACACAACCTGAGCAAATACACACTGAAAACACATCCTGTCTGCCCAGATGGGCCCGTGGTGTGATGTTCTGGCACATATGTGCTGGTCACACTACCACAGCCCTCACATGGAAAATAGGCCTTATAAATGTCGATGGAGCCGAAGCTTGGGCCAGTGCCGTGCACACCTCCGGTGTCCGGGAGGGTCTTGGGACCCTGCTCACACTCCAGTCCACATTGGCCCAGTTAGCGTGGAGCTGACCTGCCATTCTTCGGCCTTGGAGTGTGTGCTTGGGGCAGGAATACAGGGACCTCAGGGGGTGTGGCCACCCAGCCGACACTCAAGATGATTCTTGGCCAGCGCACAGCACACGTGAGGGCCATTTACACACCTGTCTCCACCTGCCCTGACGCCCGTGTTCTGCTTCAATACCCGGTCTGCACACACAGGCGTGTAGCATGTTTAGTGAGGCATGAAACTGATCTCACACACATACCCCTAGCTCAGTATGTGTGCACACATCCCTGGAGCAGAAGTGCAGGGCAGGGTCAAGAACACAAGTTCCCTACAGGCCACACAGCCTCGGGCGAGTCCGTCTGCTCAGCCTCTGTCCACTCTCACGGCCCCAGCGTGTGGGCTTCCTGCAGGGCTGAGGGACTGCTGTGTGTGCGCACATGTATATGCACAGACGGTACACACATGCGCGTCTCATGAGAAGATGTTTATTTCATACACGGACATACAAACATGCATGGCCAGGAAGACTCCATCACTACATGTGCACAGAATGGGGGGGGTGTCACAAAGTGGGCACAGGGGCCTGGGTGCTCCCCTCCCTCTGCTTGACCTTGAGCAGACTCCATCCCCGGCCTCAGTTCCTCCTGGACAACCAAAGGGGGTGGGCAGATGCCCCTCAAGGGAGGCCTTGCCCACCTTGACCTTCTGCTCCTCCCCCTAGCTGGCTCCCAGGAAAGTTCAGGGAAAGAGCTGGGGGCCCCGGGAGAAGGAGGGTGTCCTCTGTGGGCAGGAGCCCTCCCAGGACACCAGGCTGGGCGGCTGCTCTCCTGGCCTCTAGGCCTTGGACTAGTTCTGCCCATCACCCTGCAGGCCCTTTCTCTAAAGGCCATATGGGAGGGGGTCCTCTCCCCTCCCGGAACACCCTGTGCAGATGGAGCCTGACGGGTCCTTCCCCCACCCAGCCTGGCAGAGCCTCGGCAGCGCCCACCAGCCTAGCCCAGCTGGGCCCTGCAGCCCGGCCTGCGTGGGGCTCGCCACTTCCACCGACATGTGTGATCACGCGTGTGCCCCTCTGGGCGCAGACTCACCGGCCACAGTTGCAGTGGCAGACGCGGTCCTCGCCCCGCAGGTGCGGGAGGATGTAGTTGTGGAATCGGTCCAGCAGCGCGTTCATGTCCATCAAGCACGCGATGGCCTGGAAGAGCCCATGACCGGTCAGCGCCGAGAAGCGAGCAGCTGGGCCGGGGACCCCAGGCAGGGGCCGGCGCAATGGGGACGGGGAAACGCAGGGCAGCCGGGGATGGGGGAGCGCAGGCCGCGCGGGCCTGTAAACAAGGCGCAGGAGGGGGAGGCGGTGCGCGGGCGCGGGAGGCGGGAGCGGGTGTGGGGAGCGGGCGCGCGGGAAGCCCCTCCGCTCACCATCACGATCGACGCCCCCAGAATCATGAAGATCATGGTGTTCGCGCTCATGGACATCGGGCGGGGCCGGGCCGGGCCGGAGCGCCGCCCCCCGGCCCCGGCGCCCCCCCGGCCCCGGCCCGATGCTGAGCCCCCGCCGCCTCCGCAGAGGTCAGCCCGCCGCGCACCCACCGCTGCTTGCCGGGGAGGAGGCGCGGGGCCGGTTCGGGGCAGGGGACGCGGCACTCCTGGGGTCCTCGGCCGCCCGGCCCGCGCGCTCGCCGCGCCCGCCGCGCTCCGCTCCGCCCTCGGCCCTGCCTCCCGCCCTGCGCGCGGCGCGGCTCCGGCCCCCTCCCCCTGCGGCCTCCCCCGCGCCCGCCTCCCGGGAGGGACCTCGCCGCCCGCGGCCGCCCGCCCCCGAGACGCCGGCCGGACCCCTCCCCGGGGGCCGCAGGGCCCGCTCGCCCCCATGTGGCCAGGGCCGGCCCTGGCTGCCAGCCCAGAGCCCCGGGACCGCGGGCCGCGTCCCGTCCCGACCCGCCAGGGCTATCCTGGAGAGGCCCGGGCTTCCTTCCGCTCTCCTCCCCACTTCTCAGCTGGAGGCCCCTCCTCCCCGCAGCCCGGGGTCGCGGGGTAAGGGGCTGCGGACCGGCTGGTCGGCACCCAGCCACTATGGCAAGAGGCTGCCTTTAGTGGAGGGGCTGCAGGGCGGCTGCCAGCTAGATCACTCCAGAGCTATCCGAGCCCAGAAAAGGCCAAAGAATCCCCCGTTGCGGGGGTCAGGGCCAGCCTCAGCTTCAGCTGTCCTTAGGGGTCAACCTGGAAGGTCAGAGGCCTGATCTGGCTGCCCCATGATGCTGGGGGTTGGGGAGGGGGCCCTGGGCCAACCTGTCATCTGCAGCCCAGGGACAGCACTGCCTACGCAGGACCACTCCCCCCGCCCAACTCCCTGCCCAGCTTCCTGCAGGGACTTAAGGTTTTCCACTGCTGCAGAAATCAGGAGGGCTCACCAGACAGTGGTCCCAGCTCCCGGGGCAGGGGCTTATGAACAGGAAGCCCTCTGGATGGTGCCAGGGAACACCCCCGTGACCCACATGCCTGGGACTGCTGTCCAAGGGCCCTGACTGGGGGGCCAGGCAACTCAGGATGAAGCCAAGATGACCATCAACATCTATTTATTGGACAATGGCAGGTTCTTTCCCAAAAAGTACAGCCTGTTGCTTTATTCAGGGATTTGTACATTCCAGCCAGTTAGGGGAGCCGGGAAAGGGATGCTCAGTGAGAAGCAGATGTCTTGGAGGTCATGTGCTATCAACTTTTTTTTTTTTTTTTTTCAGTTAAAGAAAAACTATAATCGAGATCCCACTCCTACGTGAAAGTGAGATGGGAAAAACTTGATTGTTTGTGATCTGGCATGTAGGTATCTTCTCATTTCATATGTACAGTTTATTGGGTACTGCTACCGTCCACCGGCAGAATACCTACAGGTAAAAACAAATATCAGGGAGGAAAAAGTATTAACAAAAGGAAGTTCAAAAAGATGGCTTCAGGCAGGTGGCGGCCGGGCGCCAGGCGGGCTCAGTAGAAGCAGACAGTGTGCAGGAAGGTCCTGCCGCTCTTCTCCTCGAACTCCTGCAGCAGCTCGTCGATCTCGTTCTCCATGTCCTCCGTGTGCTGGATCTGGAGTGGACAAGAGACCCACCTTGAGCTGCTGCCCTGTGAGGGGAACCCACCAGGGACAGGGACACAGAGCAGCAGCAGCCAGAGGCCAGCCTCAGAGCTCAGGTGAACACGCACTTTAGACACTCGCTGCTGTGCTGTCCCCACAAATGGCAGACCCAACCTGCCCATGTCTCCCCGCAAGGAAGCCCAAAGGCCATCCTGTGCACAGCAGGGTGTTGGGCAGCACGCTGTGCACCCCCTGCCAGCTGCCACTAGTGTCTCCCAGCTGAGGCCCACTGTGCGTGCAGACGTGGTGAGATGGCCCCTGGTGGAGAACCACTGCCTGAGGAGGCGGCGGCGTGACCAGGGGCAGCCCTCGGGTGGCCTGGGGCTGGCCTAAGGCCGAGGCAGCTTGGTGCCCTAGTCTCGGCCTGTAAGCACTACCTCTCCTCTGCAAGCTCTCACAAGCATGACCCAGGTGGGTGTCACGTGTGCTATTTCTAGGATGCGTCATCCCCTTCAGCCTTTTCTCTTGCATGATGGCCAGATCATAAGTGCAACGGCTGGAGCTTCAGCAGCCACCCTGGACTGTGTGACACACTGGAAACAGAAGTTGCGCTGGGCACAGTAACAAGAGAGCAGGGGCCTGGGCCCCTCACACAGCAAACATATTCACACCTGCCTGTCTCTATATTTCTTGGTTAAGCCACTTGTTTTCCTCATTTTCCAATCACTCAGTTAGTTGGCCTAAATGCAGAAACCGCGGGTGAAGGTATGACAAAGCATAGCAGTTTCTCCTTGGATGGGTTCTTTTGCACCACTAAGAGGAAATGTCTGGCTCTGAGCACAGCTACACAGCAGGCGTGAAAGAACCTGAGGTTTCCTGCACAAGGGAGGATGTCCACGGCCACTTGCGGAGGGCCAGATGTCTGGAATGATAAGCCCAGAGGATGAAGAGGACCAGCACCCTTTAACACCATCTCTGGGGCTCCCAAGCTTCAGTAGGTGTTGGAGTCCTGGCAGGAGGCCTGTGTCCATGGAACCAGCACGGGGTACGGTGCTCTCCACTGCGACTGATCAGTCTAAAATACTCAGAGGGGGATTCTCTAGCCAGAACCAATTTGCTGACCCTCATACTTGTGGGCACCTCCGCAGTTCTGGGTTGTAACCTTTGGAAATAATCTGAACATGAACTGAGTGGCTGGTCAGTTTTCTGCTGAAGCCCTGGTGTGCAGGAGGCGGCCCAGGCAGGCTGATACTCACACACTGGCAGAGCTCGCAGATGAGGAATGCCCCCAGCGTGGCCTCCTCATGGTTGTCCTGGATGTCCACGTTGATCACGTGCACGGGCTGGCAGGTCTCCTGCTCCCTGGAATTCAGATCTGACCGTGACAGAAAGATGGAAGTCAGAGGCCTCAGAATCAGAGCACAGGAGGGTCTGTGATACCCAACTGCCCTGGCCTCTGGGGACTACAATTAAGGACCGACATCAGGCATCTAAGCAGGCTGCACACTCCCTGCCACCCCGGAGCCTCATGCCGAACACAGCTGTGCTGGGAGGAAAGCTTGTGCTCAAGTGGGACCCCTAGCAGCTTGGTCACACTTACAAACACCAACCAGCCTACGGTGCAGGGGGCAGTAACAATGCCCTCACTCGCAAAGGACCAGGCCCCAGTTCCTCTGCACCATGCATGCTCTTTCCGTGCCAAAAAGACCCTTAACACACATGATGCTGCCACAACCAGGGGTGGTTTTGCCCTGATGAACGCAATTACCCAGAAGGCCACCATCTCCTGCCCCCATCCCCCTCCCAGGACCCACAAAGGTCAAGGGTCCTTTGTCCACCTCTCTGTGGCCTCACCCAACTTCCCCTGCTCACAGGAGCCCACAGACACACTGACTCTTTAGGACCCCATGGACTGTAGTCCGCCGGGCTCCTTCATCCATGGGATTCTCCAGGCAAGAGTACTGGAGTGGGTTGCCATGCCCTCCTCTAGGGACAGACACACCAGGAATCCTTAATCAGCCCTGGGCCAGGACCAGGGACCGCCCACAGGAGCTGGGCTACCTCAGAAGCACTGGATACACAGCAGGGTGGAGGGCATGGCCTTGGTTAGCTCCACAGTGCAGGGTCTGGCCCTGGGGCTGGCTCACCTTCCACCACCTGGTCGTACACTCGCTCTTCACAGGTGAGGATCAGGTCAAACAGGTCTTTGCAGTTCTGGAACCTTTCTGGCCGGGGCTTGATCCTCTTATTTCTGTCCAGCATGTGTAAAATGCCATTCTGCGTATAGCTGAGTACTCGAATTAAGGAACTTTCAATAAAGACCCTTGTCATTAAGTGCAGCAGCCCCACACCCCAGCCAGCTAGCTCAGCACCCCAGGCAGGGCCACCTCCTCAGCAGGAGCATCAGGGTGGTGCAGGTGTGGGGTGGGGATCGGAGGTTGGCGCACAGAATGTGCTACAGTCCCCGCAGAAGACAAGTCAGATGGGGATGAGTGCCCCCAGCTTAGTGTCTGGACACACGCCCCTCAGCCTACCAGGCTGCCTTTAGACTCACACCTTTCCAGGAAGCAGAGCAAGTGTCTACAGCCTTCTCTTCTGTGTCCCCCAGATCATGGATCGAACCCCTGCCCCCTGCAGTGGAAGTGAGTAAGTCAAGTCCCTAATGGCTGCTTTTGTCCTACAGCTTCTTGGCCAACGCCTGCAATGAACCGCAGCCCTTCGGCAAAGACTGAGCTCACATGGATACCCAAGTCTGGCTCAGTCACCGCAGTGAGGAGATCCAGAAACCCATCCAAGAAAGGACACGTCAGTGGCAAGGGTGTCCAGGAGGGAGAAGCCTTGGGTTAACTGAGGGCAGAGTCAAAGAGGCCCAGGCCCGGGTCCATTGGAGATTGGATGGGACACATGGGTCCCACAGTCAGGGTCTGTGCCAAGTAGGTGGCCCCAAGCTGGAGATGCCTCCCCAGGGATCCACACAGGGCCCCACCCAAAGGCCGATGGCTGTGTCCCTGGCCCCACGGGAGGGCTGGCCACTCCAAAGATGGGGCCTGTAGTCTCTAAAGGTCATTCCGGATAGTGTGGGACAAGCATGTCCCCCACTCTACTCAGGGACACAGATTAGTTGATTTAGGAACTCTGAGTGGTACATTTACTGTCTTTCCCAGATTTTAAATTAAGATAGTTTATTTAAACAAGCTCATATTACTCAAAACACATTTCCTACCATCCTGGATGGTGAAAACGGCTTTTAACATCAATTTAGAGTTTTTACTTGAAAAGATACCTGTTAGCGGGCAGGGGGGGAATGTTTTTGGCTCTGGCCATTTTCTAGAAGAGTGTAATGACTGTGGCACCACACTCTGGCCTGCGTCCCTGGCTGCCTGCTGTAGTTGTGCTGCCACACCAAGGTTGGCCTTCCCAGAACCCAGTCTTTTGGATGCCTGGCACCCATGTCCAGGGAACATGGGCCAGCCTGGCATCCATGTCCTGTGGAACATGGGCCAGGGAGGCCCTACATGGGTCAGGCTGGTGGAGGAGGCGCCTATATCCCCACGCTGGCTGAGACTTGCTGCCAGACAGCCCAGCTTCAGGGTACACCGAGACTCACAGTGACAGCCACAAGAAGGCCACCAGGCACTCAGGAAGCTGCACATCAGGGTTCCCAGCAGCCCTGCAAAGCCCCTCCTCCTTTCCTTGACCCTCAGGTATTCACAGAGATGACCCAACAGATGAAATTCAGGTGATGTAACTAAGAAAGGGCTGAGTTGAGAGATCAAACCCGCTCCCTGGTCAGTGCAACAGGAGAGGGGTAATGGTGGCCTCTGGGGATATTCTCCAGCAAATATCTGAGAAGCAGGGTCCAGGCCGTGCTTGGCAGGACCAAGGCCAGCATATGCTCGAAGCCCTTGAGGGTGAAGCTGCAAACCACCGGATTCACAGGGACCCAACTGAACTCCTGCTTCATACCTTGGGGGACAGGAAAAGTAGGGGACAGGACAGGGAGAGTCATCTGCCACCAAGATGAAGAGTTTATTAGGGTCTGGCTTCTGAGGGAAGGCCCACCCATCTGGGGTCCGACCAGGAGGGAAGGACATGTTAGGCCCCTTGGACTACCCCCATGGATCCTCAGGTGGCCAGTGGTGACCCTGGGCCCAGGTGCAATGATGAGCCTGGCTGAGCACAGTAGGTCAAGGGCCAGGTGACCCGCCACAGCAGGGAGCCTCCTTGAGGGAGGGAAGCTGGCTGGGGCCACCCCTGGAGCCCAGACACTTGTCAGAAACTAACCCCTTGACGAGTGTGGAAAGTGAAAGTGAAAGTTGCTCAATCGTGTCCGACTCTTTGTGACCTCTTCTCTAGGCCAGAATACTGGAGTGGGTAGACTTTCCCTTCTCCAGGGGATCTTCCCAATCCAGGGATCGAACACAGGTCTCCCACATTACAGGTGGATTTTTTACCAACTGAGATATGAGGGAAGTCCAAGCAGGCTCAAAAGTCCAATCCAGGTGAACGGAGGTCCTGGTGGGTGCAGGCAGAGAATGCAGCATCCAGGCTCCTACCCCCTCTCCAGCTCCAGTCCTGAGGTGGCGGCCATGCATCCCCAGCCCCTTGGCCTGCAGACAGTGCATCCCAACTACTCTCACCTGGGGCTGGTGAAGGATGGCTGGGGCGCCTCCCCTGCTGTGTGACTGGCGGCATCTCGGGGCAGTGGGGCGGGGGGGTCCTGGGGAAGACAGGAGGGTCTGCCTCCTGCCAAGTGAAGCACAGAGGGTGGTTCTGAGACACTCGGGCGTCTCAGCCATTGAAAGACACACACCCTACTGTCAGAGGAGATGTGCTCTTCAGCAGCTTCTCCATGAGCAACCATGGGTCACTGAAGCAACCCACGGGAGAGCGCCTGGTTCAGGATGGGGTCCTCAGGGACTGTCCTGACAGTGCAATAGAACACAGCAGGTACAGGGTGGCTCACCTCCAAAGTTCCAGAGCAAAAGGCAGGCACACCAATGAGCTGGAGACACACCCGTGGGCACCATGGGCTGGCCTGAAGGCCGCCTGCTAGGGGAGCTGCACCTGCTCATGACTGAACACCCAAGGGCCTCCGGCCTGTTCTAGGTCAAGGTAGCTTTTCAGAGTGAGGTTTGGCCCTTACACAGGTGTCCTTGGCTCACAAACAGGTTCAGTTGAACATGTGCCTCAACAGCGATTCTCAGAGAAACGGGCCTCAACAATTCACCTGGCAACCATGACAGACGGGCACCCACGGGCAGGGCCTTACTGAGCCCTCAGCAGTGAGGCAGCCGACCCTGTGGAGTGCAAGCACGTGGCTGCTCCTGCCTCCCCAGGAGCAGGTGGGGGTCGACTCAGCTGTACAGAGGTGCCCATCAGACAAGGGCCCAGGAGGGTGAGCCGAAGGGGCTGGGTAGACACAGAGCAGGGCCCTGGCACACAGCCCAGGCCGGGAGCCTGGGGTCCAAGCAGAGATGTACCCATGAAGGCAGATAGCTGAGGGCGGAGGGGGCAGATAAGCCAAAGTGGAAAAGTGTTAGCTGTTCAGCTGTGTCCAACTCTTTGTGACCCCATGGACTGTAGCCCACCAGACTCCGCAGTCCATGGAACTCTCCAAGCCAGATGCGCAAGTCAGACAAAGGGATTCCAGGGAGGGCAGACACACCGGAAGAACCGGGGTCAGATGCTCCCCTGAAGGGTATGGGTTTAAGAGTGGAGCCCAGACCCCATGTCCCCACTCAGCCCAGAGGCCCACCAGGGTCTGGCTTCCCTGGGGACAGAAACACTTCCCAGAAGGTGAGACAGCTCAGTCTGGATTCCCGCAAATATTGCCCAGTACACGAGATGGAGACAAACCCAGGAAAAGCGGAGCTCAGAACACTGAGAAGAGAAGCAGGGTCTCTGGGAAGAGACAGAACCCTGAGAAGGAGGGAGCAGAGCCAGGGCGGTGCAGCTCCACACCTGTTGGAAAGAGGCTTCAGGACAATACTGTCCACCACCACCCACGTTCACTCTCCACAAGCAGGCTCTGGAGCCCAGCTCTGACCACGCACTGGGGACTCTCGGATCGGGCAGGCGTGGTGACTCGGGCAGGCCCTAGTCTACCATGACAGGAGCTTCACCAAGAAAGGATGTCTCGGTCTAACCACCATGGGAGTTTTGCCAAGAGAGGATACCTTTGTCCAAGCTGCGCCCCGGACACTGACCCGTCAGAACCTGAGGACATCCTGGCCCACCTACGTCAGGACCTCTGCACCTGCACACCATGAGGCCAAGCCTGTCATTTCCTGTTTCAGGGCTGAGCTTGGGATGTAAACCTGGATCCTTTGGCTGGGCTTGCCAGGTGGGCTGCGCCCGCAGAGGACACTCTGCTCAGGCATCCTCCTACCTGACTCGAGTTCCAGTTCTGAGCTCATTCCAACAGGAATGGAAGCTGCAAAACCCCTCATGCAGGGGCCCAATGCTTCTGGGGAAGGTACTCGAAGGCAGGGACCAGCCCCCAGCTGCGAAGCTCAGGCACTCGCTGCCCCGGACAGGTGACAACTGGCTGGCCACGCCCTGGGCAAGAGCTGAGGCTTCTGCAAACCCTGCTGGGCCAAGCATAGCACCAAGGTCAGCAGGACCTTGCACCCCTGGAAGCCCACAGTAACCTCCCAACTCCAAGTCCAGCTGTCTGGAGCCCTGGTCAGCTGCCCTGCTCTTTTCTCTGCTGATTCAAGAGGGTCAAGATTACCCTCAGACCCCTTCCAGTCCTGAGGGAGGCAGCTAGGAGCCCCCTCCCTGCGCATGAAGCCTCCAGGCACGGAGGGATGGGCAGCTCAGTAGGGAAATGGGCCTCCATCTGGGAACAATTCAATCATTTCACTCAAATTTTAGCCTCATAACATAGCAACAACCTTGCCACCTTCACTTTGGATGAGCGCCGAGGCTGCATAGGGCCAACCCTTGCCCATGGCTTCCCCATGCCACTTACAATCTGCTGTCACAACAACCCCAGGGTTTTGTGTCAAAGCCACTGGCCTGGTAAGGCCCTGTAAAAAAGCACAAACCCAAGAAGCACAGGTGCTGGCCACCAGAGGGCAGGCTGGGCCCAACCTTGTCTCCACGGGACCATTTGTGACAACCACATGCTTGTTAAACAGCCACGTCCCAAGATAGAAGACTTCAGATCACAATGGATGTCTCAAACCCACGTGCTGCAAACAGGACACCCCGGAGGACAGCACAGGGCAACACGGGAAGTGTAACTGTGCCATTACACCTGTGTCACACGTATTATGTACAGAAAGGATAAAAATCAGAAAAGCACACCTCTTGGACAGAGAGAGTGCTCCCAACAGCTGAAGGCTGCAGGGACCAGAGGGGACCACCCAAGGGGACTGGGCCTGGGCTGGCGGGGCTACAGGCAGCCGGGAAAGGGCAGGATAGACAGAAGCAGAGACCCGGCCACAACTCCCCAAACTGCAACTTGGCAGCACAGCTGCTGTGGTTGGGCCCAAGTCAGTAAAGAATGGACTGGAAACCAGCAAATACATTTCATTTGTAATCATGTCCTACACGTAACCAGCTGCACCACACTATTCACAGGCCTGGGCTCCAGGGCACGGTTGTCCCCATCCCCTGCACACAGAGACACACACACACACACCTGGAACTTGGCCTGGGCTCACAGGTGGGGGTCTGATCAACCAGCACTGCCCCCAGCGCTCCCTGGATGGGCACAGCATGAGGGGCTCCACGCACCTGGCCACCTCCACATGGATCCTGGCGGGGTGAGAAACCACCGTATCTCTTCTTCAAAGGAAACATTGCCACCCGCCCACCTCCACTCTCAAATGGTGTTAAAAACAAAACTGGGCCACCAGAACACAAACTGCGACCCTCAGTGTAACCGGAAGGATCCATGAGGTCAAAGGTCAGGGCCTCATTCTCAAGTCAGCCTGAAAGGAGCAGGTGACAAGCATATCATTAAACCAGAGTTGGTATCAGTAGACTTTTAAATAAGGTCGACTGCTATCCAAATCAGGTAAAAGACTACGTTCATTTGAGAAAAAGCTCAAGAAAATAGAACTTTTAAAAAATAAATTGGCTGGATAAATAAAAACACAATGGGGAATGTATCTTTAGTCTTAAGTGTTTTGTTTTAAATAGACACATACTGTCCCCAGCTGTCTGTGTGCAACATCATAGGAATGTTAAACTCAAAACAAAAGTAAAAGCTTCAGTCCTAGGTTGGAGCATTTTAGTAATAATTAACTTATTTTTTAAAACTTTTTGAGAAAAAAATCCTCAAATGATAAATTAACTCTACAAACATCAAATCACTTCTATGCAGAATGGTTCGAAAACAGAAGAGACCCCAAGCATTGTACAGTGGGCAGGGGCGGGGGCATGTGGTGACACTCCGGGAGCCTCTCTTCTGCCCATCCACCACCGCCCACCCTCCCAGCAGTGCCAGGCAGATCTGCCCCAAACACTTTGAGTTCCAGGAGAAATAAAATGACCCCCTCCCTCACTGAAATTCCAGTTACTGTTTGAAGCAGAAACAGCCCCAAGCCCAGGGTGGCCCCTGACCCAGACGCCCCCAACTGAGCCCACTCAGAGAGGGTTGAGCTTGGCCCTCGAGACAATGCAATCGGCATGAGAAAATTAACTGTCTGGATAAGAAGACGGTTGGGGGCTGGTCCCAGACGCCAGTGATCACTGCAAACCGACCCGTGCCCAACAGGGCTCCCCTTGGGGACCTGTGGGAGCAGCCAGGGTCTGGAGGTGTCTGGGAAACACCGCAGCCAAGGGAAGAGCTGTGAGCCCCAAGGGCAGGACAGAAGCTGAGAGGAGGCTACGGGAGGAGAGGCGCTGCCCAGTGTCCCCTGGTACCTACAGGACCCTAACCCAAAGGCGGCCCAGCAGAGCCTGTCCCAACAGGTTTCCCGCTCTTTTTTTCTGGGGGTCACGGTGACAGCACATGTCCTGACAGGGTAGCTATGCCCCTGAACATGAGCCAGGGAGATACAGTTCCATGCCAGGGAAAGGCCCTCCCCAAGAGCACCTGTGACACCCCTCGACCTCCACCCGCTACCAGAGTGGACACGTGCTCCAAAGATACCCTGGACAGGTCCCTCACTTGAGAGGATGGCGCTGGCAAGGTGCAGGTTCACCTGTGGACAGGGAATGTGGGGCCGGTGAGGGGAGCACCTGCTGGCAACACAGCTCTGGCCTGAGACCTCACGCGTGCTCTCTCCTCCAGTCCACATCACCTTGAGAAGGGGTCAGTGCTGGAGTGGACATAGCTACACCAGCATCCCAGCTCAGGGATTCATCAGCAGACTCTGCCCCCACCAAGGTCAGAGGAAGCCATGTCCACTGTGTCCACACAGTGCTGGGGCCTAGACCCACACCCACCCTCAGCATGCCCATCCAGCCCTCTCCTCCTGCTCCTTGCAGCCAGGCCCAGGCCCAGCCCCAGGGTGGAGGGTAGAACACACTGCTGATGCCTACCCAGCCCCCACCTCATACCCGTCATAGCTCACCAGGATTCCCAGCCAGCTAGCCCTCCAACGCTGGTCACAGGTTACCTGGAGTTCAGACTCCAGATGCAAATGCCACTGGGAGGGGACCAGAGGCTGACTGCACCCCCTCCCCCCAGAGAGCCCTGATCACCCTCACCTGCTGTGGATGCAGGAAGCACCCTTTCCCCATGGCACCCAGTCCATCTCTTCACAGAAAAGCGCTGAGCAGCAGCACGAGGGTCTCCCTTGGGCCTCGGGGCTGGGGCAGCACAGCCAGGCTGCAGCTCCTGTGGCTGAGTCAGCCCTTCTTCCCCAGGGGCTGGGGATAGGCCAGGGCTCCAGGAACCGGTGGCAGTTGTCGGCGGGGGGGGGGGGGTGGTGGGTGGTGCAGCTGCTGTGTGTCGTCATGAGAACACACTCAGCCCATCAGTCGTCAGGGGGCTGCCCTCCACACATAGGTGTGAGCAAGGCCAAGAGCAGATGGCTCTAGACTGGAGATGGTCGCAGGGTCCAAGATGGCTGGGGCGCTCCTGGAACACACCCTGAGGAACGCTCAGCACAAGCTGTCACGTGGGACTTGCTCATGTTGAAAAAAATATTCATCAGGGTGATTGCAGCCACCCTGCAATGAGCACCTGGCCGGCCCTGGAGGGAGCTCCCAAGGCTGCTGAGCTGCCCAGCGCCTGTCCCACCACTGCCCAGGGCCAGTGGCAGGCAGTCTGGTGCCGAGATCTGCAATGGCCTCACCACCCTGGACACCAGGCAGAGAGAAAACACTGGCGTGGGCTACGGTGTCACCTGCTGTCTACACACCTGCTGCAGGGTGCAGTGATCAGGCCTGAGGCTTCGTATTCACTCAGAAGGGACCCAGCGGGCCACTCAACTTGGGGCATGGTCTGGCAGACATGAAAGCTACTCTTCTGGCCTCATCTATCTTTAAGGCCATAATTTTAAGCATGAGTGCTTTTCTGAAACCCAACAGCTTAAGTATCAGCAAAACTGGATCAGAGTTTCCCTGGGTACCAGTGTCTGGCTTAGGAACACGCTCCCATGTTAAACAGACACCATTTTCAAAAACCACTTGAGACCACAGCTGCCAACCAGGATGAAATGAGATGGGGTCAGACAGGCGAGTTTGTGTCCAGGCAGGTACGGGGCCAGGGAAAGCGACCACGACTGTGAGCAAGGTGGGCAGGCGGAACATGCCGACAGTGGGGGCCTGAAGGAGCCTGCGGGGCTTCAGGTGCAGAGAGCATCTCCAGGGCAAGGGCCCGGAGCTGGGCAGCCACCCCCCAACACCCACCTGAGCACAGCACAAGAAGGCGGTTAAGAGTCTGAGAGACCACAAGAACAAGGTTCTGGAAAAGCCTAGGGCCTTGGAATAGGACAGAACTGCCGTGTCCACTGACTTCGAACCCAGGATGGAGGTCTGAAGGCTGTGGGATTTACAATCTTAGAAATCACCTTTATTTTTATCTTTTACCCCAAGAGAACAAAAAGTACACAGTAGAGAAGTGAGTGTAAACATAAATCTAAGGCCTAAAAAACAATGAAATTGAGAAGATGAAAATGAATAGTTAAAAAAAATCTAAACCCCAAAGGTAATTAGTTACAAAAGATCCACAAGATAAACTGGGCAAGTCTGCTAGATACAGCTATACAGGCAGCCTCCAGCTCCGAGGACAAGTCAGGATCTGGGAACATGTTATAGTTACACCAGCACTTCAGCTCACCATTTGGGGAGCAAGTGGTCACACATATTAAAAATTTTACATTAACTGCATTTATAGCCACACATTCCTTCCCATGTTAAGACACATGGTTTTGTAATTCACAAAGCAATTACTTGGAACTTACATAAAGATGACCCTCTAAGGAGCCCCAAGGACCCCACCTGACTCTCCTTTCTGGGCGGCCCCTCCAGTGACGGCTCATGGACCCTGTTCATCAGGTCACAGGCAGGCCATCCTTACATTTAGAAGAAACCATTTCTCTTTCCCCAAAGGCGGCCAGCAGGCTGAGGCTAAGCCACAGAGTCCACACAGCCGATGCTGGGAGCCAGGGAGGACGTTCAGTTGTGGAAACTGGCTCTGGCAGGAAATGAAAAAAACCTGGATGCCTCCACCAACCTGACCCCGGAGCTACATTAAAGCCCCACGTGGAACACCAAGTTTGCAGTGGATCAGTTTTTAAAAGGACTCCAAGGCAGAAGGAATAAAGAAATTAAGGTCAAGGGGGAATTTACACTTAAGAAAGGCCAGCTGAGTACCTGCTACAACTTGTACAAACCTCAGGTGTCAGGCAGAAGCCAGTTGCTACAGACCCAAGTCGTACAACCTGACGGGTAGGGGTGGGCCAGAGGCTGTGGGGGCTTCCTGGGTGAGAACATTCTCTGTTTGCTGGTTGTACAATCCTGGGACCCACACACTTGGAGTGGATGGACCTCCTTATAGTCAAGGCCAGGTCCCACCTTGGAGGCGTCCGTGTCTGGGAGGGTGAGGTGAGCCTAGACTTCCTGCACTGCCAAGGACACCTCACCAGGCGTCTGGCTCTACTCACTGGCTGAGCAACATTCAGCAGGTGCTCTTGTCACCACACCTGTCGCCAGGGGCTCGAAGCAGGCAGGCCCCCAACCCCACTCCTGTTTGTGGACAGGACATCAGAATCAAAACGTCTACTTATAGCCAAGTAATTAACACCATTGAGGGCTCAAGCACCACAGGATCCTCGGCCCTGCCGAGTGTCCTCAGGGCTGTCTCTGTCCCCACCAGCACCTCGGTCTCAACTCCCGCCTCTGCCCAATGACTGGCATTTTTTCTCCCCTGAAAATTTGAACATTTACTGAATGTTGGTTTACATCTTACAGTATTTTCTTAGCTTTGCATTGCAAATTACAAGAACCACCACTTCTGCAACAGCCCCGGCATTCATGCTACAGTCCTGGGTTTTCAGCTAGTCTGCTGTGTCCCAAACACATGGGGACATAGGGCTTCCAGTCCCACTTGTGATCACCAACCTGCCCAAGTCAGCAGACTCATTCTGCCATTCCCTTTATGTGTGGAAGCCCCAGATCCCCCACACTCCCCCTTTAAAGGCCAAAGGCTGACTCAGGAAGAGCCAAGCACTGCATGTCTGGCCCCTTCCCACCCACAGCTAGAGGGCAAAAATCCCACCCAAGTGAAGCAAGAAACCAATGGTCCCTCCCAGAGCCTCAAGAGGGCGCCGACAGGGCAGTCAAAGGGTGTGACTGCCAACAGCAAGGACAGCCATCCCCTGGACACTCCCAGGGGGCACAGGCCTGTGCAGTCACCCTGGAGAAGCATCTGAGCACTCAGAGGCTGGGCCCTGCCCCTTCGTCTCAAGCTACCAGGGGCACACACACGACACCTCCAGATCTAGTCTCGTGTGTGAATGCTTATTCGCAGAGAGCACTCTGTGTGAGATAACCTGAGGTACAGTGACAAAGGGAGCACAGCAAGTGCACTATTACCTGTTTCATTTCTCTTGCTGAGTTTAAGAGCTTTTAAAACATGAATGGTGCTAACTGAACAAGTCTTCAAAAACAGACAAGGTCTCAAGATAAGCCATCAACAGAGTGTTTGCGGTGCAAGTACCAAAAGCGTGGAGTGAGGCTCCCAGCTCTGCCCTGGGGAGCAGCCGTGGCAGACACCTCTGTGCAAGGCCAGGGCGGCTCTCACTGCTCAGATCTCAGGGAAGAGTCTCTACCAGAGCCCGTCACCACCATGGAGGCCAGGACACAATTGGCAGCTCCCTGGAAGTGCTCCTAATTGTTTCTAATGTGGGTTCTGGGGCTTCTGAGAAGGGGACGTGGGTCAGGTGCGCTGGGGGACCCTGGGGACCGTGCAGGGGGCGAGTCCTGGACCCGGGCATCAGTGCCTGGCCGAAGTACTGACAAGAAACACCTGTTTCTGCCCTGATGCTCCCACCCGACGTTCCCCCTGCAACTGGGAAGGAGCAGGTGCAGTGACAGAGCATGCAGCAACCGCCTGTGTCCGGTACTTTTGCTGGAATGGCCTCTGGGGTCCCTCGCACCTAACTAACTTAGAGGTGTACAGAGGACATTCGTAGTTTATTAAAAGACTGCAAGACTGCCAACATGAAGACAGATTTCCACATGGCACCTACACTCCTTCACTTGGAACGTGTCTGGGCTCCACCCCAAGAATCACCATCACTTGAGGTAACGCGAGGAGGCCCAGGAATCTAAAGCACTCGGGGTGACCCCAAAGGTCCTGGTCAAAACCCAGCCAGCAGGATGGCCTTACCATCCGCAGCCTGGGATCACGTGCGCAAGAAGCTGGTGAGTCTCAGGGAGCAGACCCAGTCTGCTTTGTGTCTTTCTGCAATGAGATCCTCTCAGATTACCTGCTTCTAACACGCTTCCTCTGCAGCCACCATGGCCCTCTTGTGATCTCCAGAACACCACCAGGGTGGGAGGCACCCTTGTGGACCAGGGCACACCCGCACGCACACCTACCTGCAGTGCGCGAAGCCACAGGGTTCGGGCTCCCACCTTCCTCACCTAAGCTGCTCTAACACCGCACCAGAACCTTAACCGACTGTGTCCACGTGGTCTCCAACCCCTGGACTGTCCCGTAAGCACAGAGACAGAGACCCAGTGACCCCGCACACCTCGCACGGGCCGCCGCATCCCCCGCCTCACAGGTGCCCCTGAGGGGTGCCCACAGCTGACACGTGCCAGAGACAAGCCCTCGGGGTTAAAGGGCAGCCACTGGGATGCAGTTCTTTGTCTTTCCTAAGGAGATCGTTGTACATCTGGTCATATGTGGTTTTGAAATCATAAACGTTTGGTTTGTCGGGTGCTGGTCCTGGAAGCTTCACGTGAGTTCCTGTTCCGAAGGACCGGACGCTGAATCCTCGTTTGCTGAAAGACACAAAAGGACAGAGAATCACAGTTGGATTAAACAAGACAGAAAATGCTAAAACGGAACAGGAAATGGACTCGAACAATTTTGCCATTTGCAGAGAACATGTTCTTCAGTTCTTTTTTTTTTTTTTTGATGTGAACCATTTTTAAAATCTTCATTGATTTTGCTACATTATCATTTCTGTTTTACGTTTTGGATTCTTGGCCATGAGGCATGTGGGATCTAAGCTCCCTTGACCAGGGACTGAACACACATCCCCTGCATTGGAAGGTGAAGTCTCAGCCACCGGACCACCAGGGAAGTCTCTCCATTTTTAAGTATTTTATACTCAAATCTTAAAAAATCCTGCAGCACATTACACAAGCTAGATGAAGCCAATCCAAGGAGAAGACAAAGAACCAGTGAACGCCGGGGAATGAGGCGGCTATCTGTGAAAGCCAAGGACAGACACACAGTCAAGTGAAATTCACCTAGAAAACCCTGTCGTCTGACTGTCGTGCGACTCTTAAAAGGAAACTGTTTGCCCAGGTTCCCAGCTGCCCTGACACCGGCTTCCCAGGACCTAGACACAAGCCCCAGAGCCCCCAGGGCAGGAGAAGCACCCCCACAATGGCCTCTTGCCTCGAGGCAACGCCTGTGAGGCCTGAAGACAAGGGGATGGCTGAGTGTCTCCTGATAAATGGTCAGGCAGGCAGGACCTGCAAGTCGCACACGGCACTCACGTGGCCCCGTGGCTGTCCTCACTCCAGGGGCTCTGCTGCAGACCCTGTGTCCTCTCAAACTGACAGGCTGGGAGTGCTCAAAGTGTCTGCGTCAAACAGCCTGCTCATCCTCATCTTGTGTTCACACACTGCTGCATGCCCGTGTGGATGCGTCCCTACCCACCAACTTGGTAGCCGACCCCGAGACCGGCAGCGCTGATGTACTCTTCACGGCGCTGTGGGCTCTGCGGCCACCTCTCAGTGTCTCAAGCTTTTTTGTACATTTTATCGTAACTCAGGGGTCTGGCTGCTTCTGGAGCGATTTTTGGTTGTCACAATGGGAGGTCCACAGAGGAGCCAGTGCATCTGGACACTCGAGGCCCAGCACCCAGAGAAGTGCCAGCATGCGGGCCCTCCCCCACCACGTGGGCACCCTTGCCGGTCACTCTCTGCTGAAAGGGGGACGGAGGAGGAAAACCTCACTGGGCCATGGTGCCCATGGGGCGAGACCCACGGTCCCTCCCACTAGACACAGCAGTTCCAGAAGCCCAGTTGAGTCACTGTTCTCGCAGAGAAGCAGGAAGGACCTGCAGGTCACTCAGGGGTGCCACTGTGCAGATGAAGGGTCCAGGAGCACAGTCACCATGCTTGGCACCACAGAGCATCACAGGCATACGTTTTAAAAGCATCTCATCGGGTTTGTGTCTACCAAGCCCTGTCCTTCCACCCCTAGAAGCCCAAGCTGTGCCCCCACCCAAGCCCTGAACGTTGCCCATGATGGAGAACATGGATGACAGCAGAGATGACTGAGGAGCCTACTGGGTCATGGCCACTTGAGATGTAAATAGACCTCAAAGAAGGGTGGCTGGAACGCAAGGGCCCCCAGCAGATGCCCGCAGACCATGGCACCAGAATCTGAATCTGTTTCCTCAGCAGGTCAGGAATGCACAATAGAAGAAATGTTTTCTGTCAGAGCACCAACAAGCTGGGGCTGAAGGCCCCCCTGACAACAGCCCAGGGGCCACTCCCTCCCAAGATGGTGATGGAGGATAGGTCACAGCCATGTCCCCACAGGAGCACACAGCAGGGGCCATGCTGGTCTTGCTGGCTTCACGATGGCTGCTACTCCACAAGAACTGCCCAAAACAATCACCTTATCCTCATAGAGCCAACTCTCCCCATCCCAGAAATACCCTGGAGGGAACAGGCCCACCAGGGAGGGATGTGTGCTATGAGAAGACACATACCCACAGAAACACAGTCCCCAGGGACCTGGGGCTGACTCCAGTTCCCAAACAGAGAGCCTAAGGTGTGACACCATCAGGAAGCAAGCCGGGGGGCTGCGTGAGCACAGCTGTTGGACAACCATCTAAGACCACCCTGGGTCTGTCACAAAGCCACACAGGTGTGCACACATCTGGGGAGAAAGGTCTGTCCTTTGGTGGCAGCCCTGATTCTTTTAAACATGTCATCTGAGACCAAATAATGATAAATTAATTATGGGAGAGGGCCTGTGAGGTCAGAGTAAGAAATCATGGTTGAGCCCACTTCTCTCAGCTAGCTATCTATGAAGTCGGCTCCAAAAAGGGTCCCAAAAATCATTTTGGGTAACAATGGGAGAAATAAAACGTTTCCCAACAAAGGTACGTGAAAGATTCACTTAGACACAGCTCCTCCATCACTCTTTAAAAAAAAAAAAAAGGTATCTCTATATCTGTCATTTCCTTGTGGTCATTCTTTTGAAATATTTATCCATTGTTAAAGAACTTATTCCATCCTGAAGTGTGGCTCAGACGGTAAAGCGTCTGTCTGCAATGCAGGAGACCCGGGTTCAATCCCTGGGTTGGGAAGATCCCCTGGAGAACGAAATGGCAGCCTACTACAGTATTCTTGCCTGGAAAATCCCATGGATGGCAGAACCTAGTAGGCTACTGTCCATGGGGTCGCAAAGAGTCAGACACGACTGAGTGACTTCACTTCAAAGAACTTATTTACATGAGCCTAACTCTTAAATCTGGGGCTTTCCTAGTGGCTCAGATGGTAAAGTGTCTGTCTGCAATTCAGGAGACCTGGGTTTGCTCCCTGGGTCTGGAAGATCCCCTGAAGGAGAGCATGGCAACCCACTTTAGTGTTCTTGCCTGGAGAATTCCATGGACAGAGTAGCCTGGAGAATTCCATGGACAGAGTAGCCTGGCGGGCTCATATAGCTGCAAAGAGTCAGACATGACTGAGCGACTAACACAACTCTTAAATCTAAGTTCAAATTTGTTAAAACGGGTCCAGGTACAACTACTCTTGAAACACATTAATGATATACAGTGAACAAACCTTAGTTTAGCCCAGCAGAAGCAAAGAGATTATTAAAACCCCAATGGCTGAGGTTTTAAGGAAAACAATCACCATTTCTACTGGCGGTAGGTCTGTCGTAACACCTTGATCCAGGAGTATTTTCTGGAGCTTGCTATGTGCTGGGATTTAGCAGCGATCAAGAGACCCAAACCCTCTCCTCAGATACTCTGGGAGCATGGCATAAAGGCACCCTCCAGGACCCAGGTGGCGGGAAGCACAGGACAGCAAAACCATGGCACAGGGGTGATAGCAGAGTGGAAACAGGGTGCCCTGGGGCCCCCAACACATACTGTACTCTGTAATGCAGACCCCAATAGGACCCCAGGATTTGTCAGGTCGGGGCAGTGCAGGGCTGCCACTGAAAAGCTGCCCACAGGGTTTCCAGGAGATGGAGAGGCCCCAGCACAGCGTCTTTTGTGCCCACCCACCCTGTTACTGCTGGGGCAGCAAGTCCAAGCTGCCTGGGTGGGTCATCTCCTCTCCTCCTCTCCTATCATAGGGGAGTCTGAGGTTGGAGTTAGGGCCCAAAGGAAACACTGTCCATATGCTAAAAGTAAACTACCCCAAAGATAACCTGGGCTAATCTTTCAGGTGGCTGACCCCTTACCAGGGTATCTCAGAGGATGCCTGATGGTGTCTGAAAGGCTAGGTGACCCTCTCCCCACTAGAAACTATCCGGCCAGTGCGGGGCAGGGGTGCGCAGCTGTGCCCTCTCACTGCCTCCCCAACTGCCTGAACAGTTAGTTACCCAAACATATTTAAAAATAAAATGAAACCCCCCAAAAGAGGAATTCACTGGCAGAAGCATTTAAACCACACACACAAAAAAATAAATCCGGCTTGTTCTTCCCCCAGCAAAATGTTCACAAGTGGCAAAAAGGCTAGTTAGCAACAGAAGTGCTCTCTCTTCTAAGCTCACGCAGCTGACAACACAGGCCCATCTTATGTGACTGTGCACAGTGACAATGTGTTTCTTACATAAAAGGACTGAGCGCTGTAAAAGTATTCCTGACAACCAAAAAGCTTTAAGGGCCAATTATTTCGTATGTTAAATAAATCTTCCAGACAAATTTTTATCAAACTTGTTTTTATAAAGGTATCAAAAAACTATCACTATCAGAGACATACTTTAATTATGTTAAATATTAAGATAAAAAAATGTTAAAGTTAAAAAAAGATAATAGTATCATAGAAAATGCTGAATTTTGGAAAACAGAATTGTTTCAGTACTGATGTCTAAAGGTAAAATAAAAAGTTAAAATGAACACTGATCATGAAAACACACAAATTATCAGCATAGGTTACGGGTTATGGTATTTTCCCTATTTTCTAGTGTACTTATTAATCTAATTCAAAGCATTATTTTGGCTAAGACTGAAATCCTAGACCACTGCCAAACTTCTGAAAGTATGACCTGCCTCTAAGTGGGACACAATGTGCTTACAATGATGTCACCTTTACTACAGGTAAAACCATCCATGACTTATTAATCAGCCTAGTTTCTAGCTACACAACGACCCCATGTTTACCCAACACAAATCAACTGCTCACACACCATCACACTTCCAACATCCGCCTGCAATTTCACTGTGGTACAGCCGCAAGCCTGAGATCAACTTCCTGAAATGTTAACATTCCAGTAATGTCACCACTAGCAAAACACTTCTCAATAAATGCTTTCTAGAATTTATTTTACTCCTACCATCCCACAAGGTCAAGTAGAAACCAAGAGGCTTCTCAGCATGAGGTCACAGTGCACAAAGCTTGTGACAAACATACACCGTTTTCCCCATGAGAGCTCCTGCTTGGATGTCCCTGCTCCAGGCCAGCTCTTCCTCCACCCTGGCTTTTCGAAGGTCAACTTGCTCTTCCGGTCACTGCTGGCCTCCCCAGGGTGGGGGCCAGCACACAGCAGGTTTTTAAGATCTAGCACTCGAGTCGTCTCAGCCCCAACACCGCGCTAAGCATTGTTTATCATAGTGAACCCGCCCAACTATCTTTCCTTCTCTGGGCTCGACCTGTTCTCACCTACAGAAGGTTGGTGATGATCCTTAAGGCAGGGAAAATGTTTTAGCTGCTGGACTGATACTATGCTTGGTCTACCCAGTTTCATCTCAATGTTCAGATCCAAACAGAAATCTACCTTCTTCCAACCAATCCTTCTGGTCTTAGTTCTGCCCCCTGAAGACAAAAAGCAAACACAATGCAAAGTCCCTTAAGATCTATGAAGGCAAACATGTCCCCTGTAGGAACCTCTTCTGCCATCCTTAAAGACACGATTTCAAATCCTTCCACCTCCCCAAATGGTCTCCAGTTCACCTTCGCCAAGTGTACCCAGAAAGGAAATATAAAAAAATGCAGCCCAAGGAGCCTTGGGCAGAGCTAACCATCCCTCCCTGGTTTAGGACAAGACAAGGGAGAGTTCAGCACCACCATGGGGAGTGTGCTGTGTCAAGTGGCCCAGGGTTCAGATCCAAGGTACCCCTGGGAGAGGAGGTCTGAGCACCTCCATCCCACTGTGGCTGGGGTCTACATGCTCCACTGAGGACACTGACACTTGAGAGCCCCACCACAAATCGGAGAATCACAGGGCCTCAGCTGCCTGGGCATTCCCCACACCCTGGATCTGGATCCTTCCCCAGCCCATCGGACGTTACTTGTGCATCAGGACTGGAGCCCTGTGTCCAGAACCTTGCTGTTACTCACCAGCTGGGGCTTCTGGCTCTGGGTCTTATCCCCTCACCTCTGTCAGTGTGGACATCTTAAGAGTTGTGAGGATGAAATGACATATGCATTTGTAAAGTACCTGGCACAGAGGGGCTCAAGAGATGACGCTAAACTTCTTTCTTCCACATTTGAAGCCTGTCTGCTTATGTTCCCCAAATCACACTACCCAGGAAGTTACAATTGAAAACAGACTAAGAATTCACTTTAGTAAGTTATACAAATCTTTCTTTAAAATTTGAATTACTACAATTAAAAATATAGCTTCCAAAAATCAACATGCTCCTTAACATCCAGAGATAGTTTGGAACAAAAAAGTAATTTAATTGGCACCAAAGGGACATCTTAATCTGCAGAGTACAAAGAATAGGAGGCTCTGTAGAAACAGTCTTCCTACACTCCTTTTAAAAACCTAAAGGATTCCCAGGACTAGTATTTCAAACAATTTAGTCTCAAAAGATCAAAAATGATTACCCTAGGGAAATTATGGCTAGCTCTAGAAAATGCCAACCTTTGTTAATACTTATATTCAACTTGTCAGAAAAATACAGCCTGAGCTGACTTTCAACAGGGCAAAAAACTGGATTTCAGTAATAAACAATCTAGCATGCACATTCCACTAACTACATTTGTTTGGTCTGATGGTTAAGATTCCACGTTCCTTTTGCAGGGGGCCGGGGCTGGTGCCTGGTCAGGGAACTAGATCCCGCATGCTGCAACTAAGACCCAGAGTAGCCTAAAAAAACCTACATTCCCTTTGACAGTTCATTTCAGAAGTTTTCCTAAGCACAGTTTTATGCAGTTGTAACTAAACTGCAAATGCAATTTTCCTGTTTTCACGATCATACTTTTTGTTGGCCACGCCAAGGCAGCAGGACCTTAGTTCCCTGACCAGGAATGGAACCTGTGCCCCCTGCACTGGAAGTGCGGAATCTTAACCACTGCTGCACCAGGGAAGTCCCTTATCATATCATTTTTAAATACTTTTCTCAATCATTTTTAACGCCTATGTCTCATGTCTCTACATCTTCTATAAGCTCTACTTGTAACAAAAGTCATTATATAAATTACTTAAAGATGCTATTAAACCTTGTGAATTATCCAAATGGAGAGAATATCATAGTTTCAAAAGTGAAAAATGACATGAAAATTTGTTCAATCTCAATAGCAACTTTAAAGCTAAAGGAAAGGCAAAGTTCTTATTTTGCCCCAGCAGCATGAAAAGATGTAAATAATGCCCATATTGTGAGGAAATGGGAGTTCTGTAAATAGGCACTTTTCTGGAAAGCAGTCTGGCAGAATGTATGAAAATGTAAAATATGCCTACCTTTTGACTCAGCAATTCTACCTCCAGCAATTTATGGAAAGGAAATAACTAGAAAAGTGTACAAAGAGACATGAATGGCACAAGGATTTGGACATTATAAAACTGAGAAACCACCCCACGTCTGTCACTAGGGATGATTACCAAAGTGACTACTGCACAGGACTGCTTGCCTACTCAATCAATTTTGAAACCACTGCCATTACTCAATCTGAACAGATATGTTTAAATCCAATATACTAAAATAAAAGCAGAAATGAACACTGAAATCAAACTACGTTGACATCCTGTGGAGAGATTACAGAACAGTGTTTTGATCTTTCTTAAGTGTGTGTATGTATATACAGAAAACATCCAGAAAGAAGGATGTACACTGAAACAGTACTTCAAGTGATTCTTATCTTCCCCATCTTCTACAGCAAGGATGTTTTGCAACACGCACACACTATTATTTTAAAAAGGAAGACAGTCCCCCAAATATAAACATCTTAGGAATTAAGATTCATATCTAAAATAACTTCACATTCATGAGATAAATAATGTATGTTACTCTAAACTTACCTCCTTTGGCTCTCATTCGTGAGTAAATTTGAAAGACAGTAAAATGGCTAAAAGTACACAAGCATTCCTACTTGGTGATTATCTCCAGGGGCTCTTCTCCACCCTCCTTTCCACAGGAGTACCAAGGCTATACCATCTACTTCAAACTAAGGAAGGGATTGTAATTTGCAGTGACTGAGGACTATTAGGTAGGCAAAACTTTAGAAATGATTGAACAAATTTGCTAGAGGAAATTTAAAAACACCTCCTTTTGTAAGATTCCATCCCAACTTTGTTATGCAGAGAAGAGCTTAAAACAAAGAATCCAGAACCAGCCAGAGTCAGCAGAATGAGGTGGTCTCCAGGTCACTTGTTATTCTAACTGAAGATATTAAATTTCATTTTCCTTGAATAATTTTCCATGAATGTGAACTTTGCAGTCTTTTCTTTATATTTACCACTAAAATACATATATTTTAGTGACTCTGAACAGATACACGCAGTTTGGGGATCAGATCAAGCACACTGTAATCCTCCGCCTTTCCAAATTTTAAAACAACTTTAAAAATTCTAGTTTAGAAATAAATTCCACATTAATTTGTTAGGTTTCAAGCATACCACATTCGACCAAAAAAACACATTAACTGAATACTGTGGATAGTGTGGTACATCTTAGGGAAGAATTAAACTCCTAACTAGCAGATCATGGACACCTGGTATGTCCAGCTTCATAAAGAATGAGGAGTGCAGGAAAACTCTGATTTCACTGGGAGAGTCAAAGCTGACTGCGGCGGTAGGGGAAGCGAGGCATGGTTGCCCTTTAAAGTCCAAGTAAGCAAACTTCGGGAGAAAAAGCAATTTCAACTTTATTTTACTATCAAAGATGACATGTACACCTAACTTTTAACTGTAACACAAGGGATCAATCTCACATTCTGTGACGTGCTTTTGAACGAAAAAAACTATCAAATGGGAATAAACTTTTATTAAACGTACACATCAGACTCGCAAAAAGGCAGTTACCACTGAAATATAAACTAAAAGAGTGAAACCAAATTCACGTGTGATTCAGAAATTGTCGACTGGAGATTTTCCAAAGGAGAAAGGAATTCTTTGCATGAGACTTGAAAAATGTAAACAGGAGTAAACACACAAATGTATTAAGTTAAAACAGGCCACTTCCGTGTTTTTAACGACTTGTGCTATCCTGAGATTCTGTCGTGCCAAGTTTTCCACGTTTGATACAAGGCGACACGCCCTGGACAGAGCCGGGCTGTCCTCTTGTGGACCCTAAGCTTCGGCTTGGAACTTACCACCTCACTGCAGAGCATTTAAAGGAGGTCACTGTTTTCAGATACAGATGTGAGTACTAAGGAGACACGAACAGCATAAGCCTTTCAGGTTTACGAGCAGCTTTCGAGGTTCCCGTCATCCGGAAACATTTCGGCTCACATTCTGCATTTTTCCTGACACTAGGTACATATGGGAAAAACCGGACGAACCGAGCTTTTCTCGAGTCCTCGCAGCACACGGCCCCGGAGCCAATGAGCCCGGACGCGGCGCGGCCTCTTGGCCGTCCTTCGGGAGCCGCCGAATACTGCCCGCCTGGGAACCCGGGATGCCCAGCACCGGTCGGGGAGAACCGGGGCTGGTAACCGCCGCCACCCAGCACGGGTCGGGAGCCGGGATTGCCTGGCACGGGTCAGTCCGAACCCAAGATCCGGGGCCGCCGCCCAGCATGGACCGGGGAGGGCCGGGGCCAGCAACTGCGGCCGCCACCACCCAACACGGGCCAGGAACCGGGACCGCCCAGCACGGGCCGGCTAGGTCCGAGACTAGGAACCAGGACTGCCCATCACAGGCCGGGGCCGGAAGGACGGCCAGTCGGCCGGCGTCCGTGGGGCGCGCTGGGCCAGGGCGGAGGCCCCAACTACCTGAGGATGTTGTGCGCCTCCATGCTCCGGTTCTGGTTGCTCGAGCACACCACCGCCACCCGCAGTGGCGACGACGGCATGGCGGCAGCCGCACCGTCTGCAACTCCCACTTCGGGACTCCCACCCAGCCGCGCCGCTTCCGCACGAGCAAGATGGCGGCCTCCACGCCCGGAAGTCATGACGCGGAAGCGGGGGCGCCGGCGACGTAGCGCGTCAGGACGCGCGGCGGGGGCGTATGTGCGGCGTCCAGACAGCCTTCCCACACCGCCCCGAACTGCTGGGCCGCGGACCGAGGGAGTCCCCACCCCCTGCTGCCTGGCCGGCGACCGCACAACCGCTTCGAGCGTGAGGGCCACGGCCCTCACTCTGCCCGGCTACTCGAACTGGCGTCCAGACGTCGCAAGCCGCCGTCGCCGGGACTGACGCGCGAGGCGTCGCGTCGGCGAAAGTGACGTCACGCCCGTCCTCGCCGTCGCCGGGAGTGACGTACGAGGCGCCGCGGTACCTGGGACGTATGTTGAAGGTTGCTGGTCTCTTCCGGCTTCCGTCCTTAGCGTGAAGTCGGCCCGGATTGTTTTCACATCTACCGCCCGAGCCGCCGTGCCTCCACAGCTCTAGGCCGAGCCCCGCGCCCCTTCTTGGATGACTGCCCCAGCGTCTTACTAGCCTCTCGCAAACACTAGCGCGTGGGTGTCCTCTGAAAACCCTGCAGAGTTTGACATTTAAGTGCAGTTGTGAAAGTATTTGCAAAGACAATTAGAAACGAGACGTAGGAGGTGTGAGGAGACCTCCTGGGTTGGGAGAGCAAATTGACTTAAATCCTTGGGTTTGTTTGGAGGCACTGGCACAGTCGTTAAGAATCTGCCTGCCAATGCAGGAGAGGCGGGCTCGATCCCTGGGTGGGGAATGTACCCTGGAGTAGGAAATGGCAACCCCTTCCAGTATTCTTGCCTGGAAAAATTCGACGGACAGAGGAACCTGGAGGGCAACAGTCCATGGGATCGCCAAGAGTCGGAGATGACTGAGCACGCACTCAGTGCGGACCAGAGGTTTGGGGTCATGATATGGCGGTGAAACTAGTCAACTCGGTTTTATTGTCCTCCAGCCGCTTGGAGTGGCCACTGAGTTGATGTTTTGCAATGGAGGCGCAAAAAAGGGAGGGGGCAGGGAATGGCGATGTTCCACTGTGGATCCAGAAGTGATGAGAAAGGAGGATGTGAAGGGGTGGCAGCAGTGAAAAGGTACTGTGTGTTCTGAATTGGGGATCCCGGTGGGAAAAATGCCACTGGAGCCAAACAGAGGTAGAACAGGGTGCTTGAAACAGCGTGTGGGGAGGGGGCCGCATTTTATATCTCTGTAGACTAAGTGTGACCTTGGGCACCAGTAGAAGATAGTCTTGCTGTTGGAGAGGGAGAAACAGAAACCAGGGCAGTGAGTGACCACCCTTACTGATGTTCCAGTGTCCTGTTACTACTGATGTTTTCACGGAAGAAAAGGCTGAGAATCAGACCCTTAGAGTATTTAAGGACCCTTGAGCATAGTGTGGGGGAGGGACAGTGCATGACTGCAACAAGGAATCATTTACTTGGAAAGACTGGGTTGGGGGGCGGGGGGTGTGAGGGACGAATCAGGAGGAAGGAGGGCTCCTCTGCTCTCTATGTATTTAAATGTACGTATAGCATAAGTCTAGGAGGACAGAGCACTGAGGCAGTGAGAACGGGGGCAGTAGGGTTATGGGTACTTTGAATAAAGCACCCTTGACTTCGTAGTTTATGTTGAACATGTATTTCTCTTACACCCACCACAAATAATAGTGCTGTTTACATTTTGAAAACAACACCCCCCCCCCCCCATGTGCTTTCCCAATGTAATTCAAAGACATTATGGTCTGACCATCCCAGTGCAGTACTGAGCTCACCTACCTCACATTTCCCAGCTTCCTGTTTAGAACTTAGGGGACTACCAGCTGAAAACTGCTTGTCCGTTACCTTTTTTACCTCTGCATAAGGCAACTTCATACCTCAGGTCTTAGTCCAGGCCCTAAGAGTTGCAGACAGATGTCACGGGCTTCAGGAAAGCTCACCCTCGTCATGTCTTCTCCCCCTGGCCTTTCTATGCTCCCAGTAGCACCCTCAACTTGCTCTTAAGGCTCTGTACAGTTTTTAGCACTCTGTGCATCTCTTTCCCACTGCTTTCACAGACTCTGAGCTCAAAAGGGTTAGGGCCTCCTTTTTCAGCCAAGATGGCTGTGTTGCGTATGCCCAGTGTATTTAGAAATATCATTCCTCTGGAGACACTCACCAATTGCTCATCTAGCAGATACCTGAGGGGGAAGGTGCCCAGGTGGGTGACAGAGCGCTCTGTGCACTGTCTGTGCTTAGGCTACCAGCATCTCTTTGAGGTTTAATTTTATACGTTCGTGGCATGGGAACCCCAAGCTGAAATAAAAAATATACTTAGTCTTGGACCATTGGAATCCCCAGGGCTCCAGTATAAACAGGACCCAATGTTCCCTTAGGACATATCCATCACCAGGGTCACACGGGACAAAGAACAGTCCATGAGCAAGTATTACCAATAAAAGACTGAAAGCAGGGTGAGCTCCCACAAGGTAACTTGCATATTCATCAAGCAGGATAATTAATTCCTCAAGAGCTGGAGAATATAGAACAACCTGAGATGGATAAATAAGACAATTTAATGACATATAACTAGACATTTAGAGGGTAGAGTTTGAGAGTTCGGACATGTGTACATCCATGCGCCAGTAGTAACAACAGGCTTCACTGGCAGTCCATTGGTTAAGATTCTGCTTCCACAACAGGGGACATAGGTTCTGTCCCTGGTGGGGGAAGGTCCTGTATGTCAAAAAACAAATACAATGGTAACATGTATCACCCTCAACAATTGCTTATACCTCTTTGTAATTCCTCCTTGGGCTCCCCTCCACCTGCCCCCCATCTCATCAGGTGACCACTGAGCTGTTTCCTGTTGTATAGATTAGTTTGTATTTTCTAGAATTTTACATAAATGGAATCATAGAGTATGTGCTGTCTTTTTTTTTTGTGTGGGTGGCAGTCTGATTTCTGTCACTCAGCATATTCATTTTGAGATTCACCAATAATCTTGCACATATAAATAGTTGGTTCATTTCTGTTGCTGAGAAGTATTCCAGTGTATGGGTGTTCCCCATTTCATTTATCCGTTCACCTCTTGATGGACACTTGGGTTGTTTCCAGCTTCTAGCTACTACAGTTAAGGCTGCTGTGAACATCCAAGAATGAAACTTCATATGGACATATTCTTTCATATCTCTTCAGTTAATGCTTGAGCACAGGATGATTAGATCACATGTTCAAATGTGTGTTTAACTTCTTAAGGAACTGCTGCCAAATTGTTGGCAAAGCGGATGTACTATTTTACATTCCACAAGCAGTGTTCCAGTTTCTCCACATCCTTGCCAGCATTTGATGTGATTAATCTTTTCAGTTTTAAATGTTTTTAATAGCTGATGTCTCATGGTATCTCAATGTGTTTTTAATGTATATTTACCTAATTACTAATGAAATGAAGCATAGTTTCAGGTGCTTATTTGCTGTTGCTATGTCATCTTTGATGAGGTGTCCAAATCATTTGTGCATTTAACACTGTGTTGTAATTAAGTTGTGCTGTGTGCTCAGTCGCTTTAGTTATGTCCAACTCTTTGCAGCCCTATGGACTGTAGCCCGCCAGGCTCCTCTGTCCACAGGATTCTCCAGGCAAGAATACTGGAGTGGGTTGCCATGCCCTTCTCCAGGGGACCTTCCCAACCCAGGGACTGAACCAGGGTTTCTTGTGTCTCCTGCATTGCAGGCAGATTCTTCACACTAATCTACTTGGGGATCCCCAGTTAAGTGTGTATATATATTTTCCAGATATGTGATTTATAGATGTTTTCTCCTTGCAGTCTGTCTTGTTCTCTGATCAGTATCTTTCAAAGTCAAAAGTTAAGTTCGATAAAGTATAATTTATCAATTTGTTCTTTTATAGATTGCACTAAAGTATCTGCTATGAAAAATATACTGATGGGATTAATGGTAGATTAGAGATTAAAGAAGAGAAGGGTATTAAATAGAAGATATACCGATAGAAAGTATAAATGAAACAGAAAAAATGAACAGAATATCAGTGAGCTATGGGGCAGCCTCCAGCAACTGATCTACATGGAATCAGTGTCCCCAGTGGGTGGGTTGGCACTCTGGCTAGTTGTTAGCGACACTGCTCCTGGCCCTGCTTGAACTCAGGAATTTTGCCTCTGATTCCATTTGTTGCTACCTTTCTTGGCCCAGTGATTCCCTCACACACACTAGTCAGTCCTAAGCTACAGATCTTCACGTCCTCTTCCTTCCAATTTCTGCCCCTCAGTCTCCAGCCACCTTGGCCTCCCAGAGCCGTCCACTCAAGTCAGGACAGTACTTGACTCTGCCTGAGTCTCTCCTCTGTGCTCTGCATCCTGAAAGTCCTCCAGACAGTAAGCTGGAACAGTCACAGAACTCTCTTTCACAGTTCATCTCTTTCCTTTCTCATTAGGGGTCATGGCCCTTCATTGCAGCCAATGTATTTAGAACTGTTTTCACATATTTTGTATGGTTTTTTAGTTGCTTCAGGTGAAAGAGTAATTCTGATCCCTGTTACTTCATTTTGGCCGGAATCATCAGATCAGATCAGTCGCTCAGTCGTGTCCGACTCTTTTCGACCCCATGAACCGCAGCACGCCAGGCCTCCCCGTCCATCACCAACTCCCAGAGTTCACTGAGACTCACATCCATCGAGTCAGTGATGCCATCCAGCCATCTCATCCTCTGTCGTCCCCTTCTCCTCTTGCCCCCAATCCCTCCCAGCATCAGAGTCTTTTCCAATGAGTCAACTCTTCACATGAGGTGGCCAAAGTACTGGAGTTTCAGCTTCAGCATCATTCCTTCCAAAGAAATCCCAGGGCTGATCTCCTTCAGAATGGACTGGTTGGATCTCCTTGCAGTCCAAGGGACTCTCAAGAGTCTTCTCCAACACCACAGTTCAAAAGCATCGATTCTTCGGCACTCAGCCTTCTTCACAGTCCAACTCTCACATCCATACATGACCACAGGAAAAACCATAGCCTTGACTAGACGAACCTTTGTTGGCAAAGTAATGTCTCTGCTTTTGAATATGCTATCTAGGTGGGTCATAACTTTCCTTCCAAGGAGTAAGCGTCTTTTAATTTCATGGCTGCAGTCACCATCTATAGTGATTTTGGAGCCCAGAAAAATAAAGTCTGACACTGTTTCCACTGTTTCCCCATCTATTTCCCATGAAGTGGTGGGACCGGATGCCATGATCTTCGTTTTCTGAATGTTGAGCTTTAAGCCAACTTTTTCACTCTCCACTTTCACTTTCATCAAGAGGCTTTTTAGTTCCTCTTCACTTTCTGCCATAAGGGTGGTGTCATCTGCATATCTGAGGTTATTGCTATTTCTCCTGACAATCTTAATTCCAGCTTGTGTTTCTTCCAGTCCAGCGTTTCTCATGGTGTACTCTGCATATAAGTTAAATAAACAGGGTGACAATATACAGCCTTGACGAACTCCTTTTCCTATTTGGAACCAGTCTGTTGTTCCATGTCCAGTTCTAACTGTTGCTTCCTGATCTGCATACAAATTTCTCAGGAGGCAGATCAGGTGTTCTGGTATTCCCATCTCTTTCATTGTTTATTGTGATCCACATAGTCAAAGGCTTTGGCATAGTCAATAAAGCAGAAATAGATGTTTTTCTGGAACTCTCTTGCTTTTTCCATGATCCAGTGGATGTTGGCAATTTGATCTCTGGTTCCTCTGCCTTTTCTAAAACCAGCTTGAACATCAGGAAGTTCACCGTTCACATATCGCTAAAGCCTGGCTTGGAGAATTTTGAGCATTACTTTACTAGCATGTGAGATGAATGCAATTGTGCGGTAGTTTGAGCATTCTTTGGCATTGCCTTTCTTTGGGATTGGAATGAAAACTGACCTTTTCCAGAATCATAAGTAGGAATCATAAGTCTCACTAAATCCATTTTAAAGAGAGTGAAATGTGGAAACTCATCCTACAGATGTTAAGATCATAATGGTAAGACTAATAGAGGATGACAATAGGAAAAGATAATCAGATCAATGCCTGTAAAGAGACCCATGCATGTGCCGGGATGTGGTATGTGATGTGGGGCTATCCACATACTAGAAAAGGATAGATTGTTTCTGCAGACCAGATTGGGGTACTGATATAAAATGTTGGATCCCTACCTCACACCATATACAAAGATGCCCTCTAGGCAACTAAAGACATAAAAAAAGTAAAGTCATAAAGCCAGTTGAAAGAAATATTTTATGGGGACCACTTACGTATTCTTTGGGTATGCAAGAATTGCTTAAGACCAAAAAAATACATACAACTTACAGGGGAAAAAGGTCTGATGTCATCAAAATTAAGGTTATGTTTTCAACAAAGGACACTACTGACAATGTTAACAGTATAGGAGAAAATATTTGTGACAGCTAAATGGTCAAGGGTATGTATCTAGAACTATGCTGTTCAGTACATAAACATATATGGATATTTAAACTTAACACTTAATTAAAACTTACAATGCAATTTCTCAGTTACACTAACCACAGTATCCACAATGACTTATTAGTGACTTACTACTGACTAGTGACCACTGTGATTGAATTGTGTTCCTCAAAAGAATAAGTTGATGCCCTAACTCCTGTTATCTGTGGATGTGCCCTTATTTGAAAATAGGGGTCTTTGGATTTCCCTGGTGTCCAAATGGGTTTAACCATCTAGTGGTTAAAAATCCACGTGCCAATGCAGGGGACATGGGTTTAATCCCTGATCTGGGGAGATTCCATATGCCAAAGGACAGCTAAGCCTGTGGGTTACTGCTAGTGAAGCTGGAGCGCCCTAGAGCCCCTGCTCTGCAACCAGAGAAGCCATTGCAATGAGAAGCCCATGGACCTAGCCCTGCTCGCCACGACTAAAGAAAGCCCACATACAGCAACAAAAACCCAACACAACAAAAAATAACAGTTTTTTAAAAAGGGTCTTTGCAGATGCAATCAAATTATAACGGATTAAGGTGAGCAATAATACAGTGAGTAGTAGTATTGGTCTCTCTCAATAGTACAGTGAGACTCACAAAAGGTTTCAGGTCTCTAGCCTCCAGAACTGTGAGAGGACAAATTCCTGTTCTGAGACACCCAGTTTGAGATTTTGTTGGGGCAGCCCCAGGACACTAAGACAGCACAGATAAAGCACATCTTCACAATTTCAGAAAGTCCCATTGGGCAGAACTGGGTATTTGCAGAGCTCTTGAAAACCAAGGGGGAAAAGCCATAGTGATGGAAAGTTGTACAAGAACGTGAATGAGCAGTTCATCTGAGGGGAGACTCAAACAGCCAATAGGACTGGGAAGTGGTCGGCAGCCTCTCCAGTGAGCAGAACAGACTCAAATCCAGTTCCTGCTGTGGCACTGACAGATGAGCATGAGATAGAACACAGTGGTGCAGAGCACTTGTGAGACATCAGTAAGTCACAACCTCTCTGCACTGCTTTAGCCATTAAAAACAAGCTGATAATGGTGAAATTAGGTAAGCACACCCCTAAGATCCACGTTCTCTCACCTAGAAAAATCCTCACACAGGTCCCTGAGGAGTATGGACAAGGGTTTTCATGGTGACACAGTGATCAGCATGGCAGCCACCCGTGTTCCTCCAGGGGTGAGGACAAGTCAGCCTGAGGGACACACACTAGAAATTGCACATAATGAACAGAAATGAAATATTTGTGCATTCTGCAGCATGGATAAATCTCAGGGTGTAGAGTTAAAAAAAAAAAAAAAAAAATGAGCAGCACAAGATCAGAGTGGTTTCCAGGAGGGAAGGGAACAGGCATGGGGAGAATTTGCCAGACTGGAATCCTAATTGAGCAGAACAGAGACACCGGGGCAAAGGAAGGAGAGTGCATATAAAAGTTGGGGAGGAAGAGAAAGGCAGGTCCCAGATGTGTGAGGCCATGTAATTAACACATGGCTAACAGCAGAGCTGGGATGTTATAGACACCATCCCAGCCCGCCCACTCCCCACCTAAGAGTGAGGGAAACCTGGCTCTGTTATATGTGACCAAAAGGACAAAGCAGTGACTGACTCACATCCAGACTCATAAGAAAATAAGAGGGGCTTCCCTGGTGGTCCAGTGGCTAAGACTGCATTCCCAGTGCAAGGGGGCCTGAGTTTAATCCCTGGTCAGGGAACTAGATATCACATACTGTAACTAAAGATTCCACATGCGAAAACTAAGACCCAGCGCAGCCGAGTATTTTTTAAAAAAGGAAAAAGAAGCAGCATGCTGACATCCCTATAGATAGAGAAGACAAACCAGAAAGACATGCCCAAAAAACAGACATTTAAACCAAATGTTTCATTGTAAGCCAAACAGGAAAAGGATAGTTTTGAAAAAACACCCTGCATCAGAAATGAAGGGGACATTTCCAGACCACTGGAAAAAAATGAAGATTTGAAAAGACAGCCAATACAAGGTAGAAATGAGCTAGCATCTCTAAAATGAAAGTGAAAGTGAAGTCGCTCAGTCGTGTCCGACTCTGCAACCCCATGGACTGTAGCCTACCAGGCTCCTCTGTCCGTGGGATTTTCCAGGCAAGAGTACTGGAGTGGGTTGCCATTTACTTCTCCAGGGAATCTTCTCGACCCAGGGATTGAACCCAGGTCTCACATTATAGGCAGATGCTTTACCGTCTGAGGTGCATCTCTAAAGGAGAGGGAAATCTGGGGCCTTGAAAGAAGACTGCCCGTGGCCCCTGGACTCGTGCCTTCAGGTCAGGTGCAGCCTGACGCCTCCCTGGAAGGGGGCTGCTACCTTCTCTCTCAGCTGGCTCAGTGAGGACACATTCCCAGTCCCCAAAAAGCTGCAGCGAGGCTGAAGGAGGCTCTAGCTGTCAGTGTCCAGGACTCTCTAAGCTGAAGTGGCCAAACTGCACATCCCCCCGGTCTCCAGTGGCTCCCTGGCTGTCCCTCTGGACCAAATCCAACAGCCCAGACCACTGATCCTGAGATCTTAGGGAAACGCTGGCCCCACACCCTGCCCCTGTGGAGGGATGTTTTGTCCACTGCACCCAATCCTGTCTGCACATTTTTGTGTCCCCTAGCTCATCAGCCCCCAGGTTTATGAGGTCCTCACAGGCCAGCACAGATGAAACCGGTTTCTCCTAAGAGAGCAGAGGCCAGAATATCCAGTGGACCAACAGCGCAAGCAGCTGCCTGGGGGCCATGGGGAGGGGCCTGAGCAGGCAGGCAGGCAAGCAAGCAAGCATCTAGCCTACAGGTGTCATTGTCGGGGCCTCAGAGCCAGCCACACAGGGCATTGGGCACGTGTTCACAAAACGACTGTTGATCCCTCCTGCTGGCTGAGTGTGGAACACAAGCTGTGGGGCAGGTCTGGGCACCAGAGGGCGTGCATTTGGTAGCGGAATCTCAAGGACCCCAGAATTCTGAGCAGAATCAGGCTATGCATGCAGCCCTGGGGATCTCGGCCCAGACGCATGTCCAGTCATGGCATGGACAGTAACAGCACAGACACTTAACTCTTCTCTGCGTGGCTGACCTCACGTAAGCCTCCAAACAGGCCTCTGAGACTGCTCCTATGACTGTTTCCACTTCACAGGTGAGACAGAGGCGCTGATGGCTGTGTGTGGCTCTTTAAAGGCCAGGCCAGGCCTACAGCCAGGCAACCCTTCAGTGTTTCAGAAGCAGAACAGTTCTTTCTGCCCCACAGCAGAAAAATCACAAGCTTAGGCAAATTGCCTTCAGGCACCAGTGAGGAGGGTGAAGTCCTGACCAAGGAACAGCCATCAGGACCCTACCTCCAGGGCACAGGGAAGACGCGTGTGCCCCCACCAGCCTTGCATGAGTCAGAGAGGGCAGGGGGAAAGGAGAGGGAGGCTCCTCCAGGACATGGTGGGGATGGAGGACTGGGGACTCAGTAGGGCAGAAGCCTGAGTGTCCCTTGCACCCCCTGGGGAGGACCGAGGGGCCACTGGGGAAAGGCGCAGCTTCGGAGATGGCAAGGCTTCAGAAGTGCTCTTCCTGAACACCAGCTCCAGGCTGTTTCCAGAGCCTGTGCTCCCCCACCACTGTGCTGGGCTGGGCACTGGGCCTCTAAGAAGCCCCTGAACAGAGCCCTGCAAAGTCATCTCTGAAGCAGAAGCCTGCAGGTCAGGGCTGACCAGTCTGAAGAATCAGCTGGGAGGACAGGCCTGAGGCTCTACCTGACATGAATTCAATCAGGGCCACAGACCAGATTGGGTGCAGGGCGAGGGAAGGGTCCAGGGCAGACCTCCCAACAACTTCATGGTGGCCCCAGCTCTGAAACCGGCTGCACACAGGAGCTGGAGGCTGGACTGCCCACCTGTGGAAGATAACTGAGCGCCCTCACAGGTGGCAGAGGGATGCAGAAGGCCCCTAGGAAGCCAGGATGAAGTAAAACCCCTCCTACTCCCAGGGCTGTCTAGACACTGCACTGCACCCCCACCCCCTGGTGGCAGGGATGAGTCACTCCTTAGAGCCTGGCCCGCCCACAGCTGTTTGCTCAGAAGGGTCACCGCCAGCTGCAGAATCTCAAGGACACCCTAGCCTAGGTGGGGGAGGCCCAGGGTGGGGTGGGGGAAGGGCCAGAGGAGCCCTGCTTGCGACCTGTGCCCCCTACCCCAGCTCCAGCACCACGTGGGGAGACCCAGGCCAGGGAGGGGGCTCTGCTGGAGGTGTCTAATTGCAGCTTGTCTTAGCTCGAGTAGATCATCCCTGAGACTGGGCTTTTTCTAACCACAGCAGTGCCGCCCTGCCCCCACCCAACAGAGCAGGCAGGGAGAAGACGCTTTCCCCAGCTCCCTGGCTGGAAAGGCCAGCCAGGGACATGCCGCCTGTTCCTCTGACACAAACTGCAAGGGCAGCATGCCTGTGCCCCTGGCCTGTGCTGACCCCAGGTGACCTGGCAAAGGGTTCAGGGCCAACCACTGGACTGACTGATGCCTGAGGAGCCAGGAAAAGGGGCTCAACTTTCACCCTACCCCTTCTCTCCCCTGTCACAAATAAGTACACAAAACAGTGGTTTTGGTCTAAGAATGATGGACATTTAGACACTGGTACCAGGCTCACACCTGGCCAGTGCCACACCAGGGGTGGGCAGAGCAAGGACAGAGAGGTAGGGAGTGGGCATTTCGGGGGCACCAGCCAGGCTGCTGGTGTGGGGGTCACTGGTGGCTGCTGGGGTGAGCGGGGAGGAGTTAGCCACAGTGACTCCAGAAGTGCCAGGTCCAGAACGGCCAGAGTCAGGGGCTCACTCAGAGCCCAGCGTTGTCATGTGGTTGGTGCCCACAGAGGGGCAAGGCCGGTCTTCAGTCCATGGTGAGAGGGTGGAGGGGCCCGGCAGGCAGCAGCATCTCCAGCAGCTCTAGGAGGGGGTGGACGGTACTGTCCGTCATGCTGTGGTTGAGGCTTGGGATCCAGACCACAGTGGCAGGTCCAGCCGGGCAAGGTTGGCATCTGTCCTGTGCCCTCTGCATACAACACTGTTCTTTCAGACCAGTCCCATCTTCCCAGCCACCTGCCCCGTCACCGAGGAAAGTCCTCTCCAGAAACGCAAAAGGAAAGGGAAGGAACCCAGCCCAGGCAAAGCACCAGCTTCCCCCCAAGGTCAGGGACACTCACCCTGGATACAACAGCTGAACGCTGGGCCGCCTGCTGAGCTAAGCCGTGGCTTCCAGCCTGTCAGATGCTCAAACGAGGAAATGCCGCGGGACCCTGCTTCCCCAGGCCAATCACTCCTGCAAAGCTTGAAGGGAGGGTCCCCAGGGGGCTTTAGCCAGAAGCACACACAAGCTGCCAGCATCGGGGCCACAGATCTTTTCCGACAGTACTGGACGGGTGGCTGGCTCCCGCAATGGGCCCGAGATACTAAGGCACGAAGCTACCTAAACCCACTGGGGCGGGGCGGGGAGGGGACAGGCTCGAGGGCCCTTGAGTTGGTCAAGTACACAGTGACCAAGCCATGACGATAGCCTGGCTTTTTTCCAACTCGGCACGGGCTGGAGGCGCAGGGTGACGGCCAGGGGCTGCCGATGGCTCTTCTGAAAAGGGGCTCTGTGGTCTCACGGCGCCGCCAAAGGCCTCTGGAGAGCGAGGAGAGCCCTGGACAGGGCTGGCACCTCTCCTCAGGCCCAAGGGCCAGTCCCGAACTGGAATCTGGGAGTCAGCTGCTCGGCTGGGAAGGTCGTCCGGTGACTCCAGGCCCTGGTAAGGGCCGGTGCCCCATCCATCTCCAGAAGGCCCTGTGTGGAGGTCCTAAAGAGGGAGCAGGAGCGACGAGGGGAGAGCGGGCCGAGGGCTCGGGGCCTCCTGCGCCCTAGTCGGGCAGGTAGAGCCCGGGCGGGCAGGTGCCTCGCGCTTCAGGGCTGCCTGCGTAGGCCCGGGCGCCCGAAGGCCGGGTGCATGAGGTTCTCGGTGATGTAGGCCACGAGCAGGCAGATGACCACGAGCATAACGCAGATGGAACCACCCACCGCCGTCATGGCCACCACGATCTCCCGCATGCCGGCAGGCTCGGCGGCGAACTCCACACACTCGGCGGGTGCGGCGGGTTCCGGGGCGCCTGCCGGCTCGGCTCGCAGCGGCAGTGGCTGCAGGCAAAGGCGATAGCGCACGCCGTCGTGCACATCGGGCAGCAGGTAGTCGCGGCAGGAGGCGCCGAGCAGCACGCGTTCGCATGGGAAGCGCGTGTAGGCGCCACGCCACGAGCAGTTAAGCGCGAAGGCGCGCACGCGGCGCGCCTCGGCTGGCCCCAGGCGCCACTGCAGCAACACGCTGCGGTTGCGCAGGACGCTGGCGCGCAGTGAGCGGCCGGCCGAGGCGTGCGCTGCGCAGCCGGGCGCCTGGCAGCGGAAGCCGCGCGCGGGGCTGCGAAAGCACAGGCGCCCGCCTCCCGCCTCGGGGCCCTCGGGCAGCACCTTGTAGGGACACCAGGGCGCGTCGGCCGCCGGCTCCCAGCCCGGCGGCGTCGGGGCGGCCGTGGCGCAGGGCGGCGGCGCGCAGGCGGCCAGCAGCAGCAACAGCGGCGGGGCGCGCATCCTGCGGCTGGGCCGGGCGGCGGCGGGGCGCGGGCTCGCGGGCGCACGGGCGCGGGCGGTGGGTCACGCGGGCCGCGCCACCGCTCCCCGCGCTCGCCCAGCGCGCCGCGCCCTCCGCCGCCGCCCGCTCCGACCCGCCCCCGCGCCCCGTGCGCGCTCGGACCGGCGCGGCGGCGGAGGCGGGGCCGCCCCACGTCCCGCCCCCCTTAACCCTCGCTGGGCCGCAGCCACCCGGAGATCGGATCTCGCAGGAGAGGGGGCGGCTGCGCGAGTGGGGCGGGGGCCGGCTGTGGCCAGCTGCGCCGAGGCCGCTGTGCCTGTTGGCCTCTCGCCGTATGAGCGCCCTTCGGAGCCCTGCCACTTCCCGCCCTGCCAGGCCTTTCTAGGGCTTTTCCGTGGCTTTGGCAGACTGGGGTCTCGAGTCGTGGCCCACGGGGGCAGCTCCGCGACTCTCCTTGGCCATGCCCGGCGAGAACGCGGTGTGACTCTGGGTAGGGAGAACCAGAGGTCTGGAGCGCGCGCGGCTTCACGCCGCCTCATCCCAGACCCACGGTGGTGACCGGCAAAGAAAGGGTCCCACATGCCCTAACTTGGAAGGGGTGAGGATGGAAACGCCCCCCCCATCCCCCGACCCCAGGCTTCTGCTCCTTGAGAGGTGGACTGCGCCGACCTGGGAGGGGCGCCAGCGAGAAGAGGCTTCCTCATCTGAAAACTATTCATTCTGCACCAAAGAGGCAGCTACAGGGTGGACCACTCTAATTTTTCCCTCGGCTTCTCGCAGATAGGGCCCTGGGGCAGCCCTCTGGATCTCCGAGAAGAGAGCAGGAATGCACAAAGGGAAGAACCCTCCACAAGCCCACCGGATGCAGCGGGCGGACCTTACTACCCTGGGAAGGAAGGGCACACACCTTCCCCCACTCCCGTCTTCAGCATGGGCCAGAGACCGGGAGCCGCCCCTGTCGGTCCGGATGCCTCTCAGGGCCAGGGGGCCCCTAGCCAAGCCTGCCTGACCTGACTGGATGTGAAGCAGGAGCGCCTCACGTGCAGGGAGCACAGCTCTGAGCAGCGAGAGGGAGGGGTCCTTGGCCACTGTCCTGTGGACCCTGGTCCCCTCGCAGCCCCTTCCAGGTGCTGCTCTCACCTGAGGACACAGGGGAGGGACGAGGTGGTCTCCAGCACTCACTGAGTCCTTGCTCTCCATGCACCCGCCCATGGAGCATCCTACTTCCACCCCCCTCACCACTTCCTGGTCATCCCGCAGAATTCTGTGTCAGCACTGGATAGCAAGACCTCAACCGGAGCCTGAAGCTAGGGGTTAGCGGCCCCCTACCCAGGCCCAACACTCCTGCCCCTCAACACCAGGCCTCTCTGGCTCCTTCAGATCCAGAGCAGGGTCTCCCCAGGTCTCTACACCTACTGGGGTAGGGTTGGGGTGAGGGTTTAGAGAGAGGCACCCTGGCCCTGCCTCTGGCTTCTCCCTCTGCAGGTGGGGATGGGGCTGGGTTCAGCCTCTTGCCTGGCATCATGGGGGACTCAGGAGCTCCCCCAGGAAGGCAGAAAGTTACAGTGACCCAGGGACCCCCACATCCTCACCCTCAGCTTCCTGGGGCCTGGACCAGCTTGCTCACACCGGGTTTCCAGTGGGAGCTAAGGCTGCTGCAACTGCTCTGCCCGAGGGGTTAGTTGTCAGAGGGGGCCATGGTCCTCTGGGCCAGAGAGCCGCCAGGTAACCACTTCACCTGCCCACACCTGAGACAGGTGGAAACAGGACTGTTCAGAGCTTTTCCAGCTGATCAGGGATGAGGGGAGAAGTCCAGTTAGATCCAACCTCAGATGTCCCTGGGGAGTCTGGTGCCCATGCCCTGAGCTTGTTCTGTGGTTGGGGGCTCACACACCAATGCTGAGCTTCCTGGTCAGGCAGCTCCTGGCTGGAGGGATGGGCCAGGCATGGGGTTGCGGGATCTGCTGTTTCCCGGTCTGGGCTTGACTCTGCAGAGCATGGTCTGGGCAAAGAGCAGGTGTTGGGGGAGGGGCATGTTCTGCTCCTATCCAGGGTATGAGGAGCTGCTGCAGGCTTGGGGTGGGGGCAAGTGTGACAAAGCCCTGCTTCCCAGCAGAGGGCTCTGGGCTGGTAAAGCAAACAAACTCCCCAGAAATCCACCCTTCACCTCACATCAGCCCCCACACCCACCTCTGCAGCTGTCCCTGCCAGTGGCCACCAGGGTTACCATCTCTAGTTCTGCAAAGACCCGGTCCTAGGGCTCAGCTCTGCAGAGGGGCTGGAACCCCGTCTGTCACCAGCCACAGCCTGTGAGGAATGTAGGTGAATTCTGGGTCCCTTCTCCTAGCCCCACAGAGATGGCCCCTCTCAGATCCTGGATCCACCAGCCCTGAGATCCCCTCGCCAGAGCCCCTACCTGACAGCCCCCAACCCAGAAGCAGGAGCTCATGGAGTCTGCAGGAGCAGCTGGAGCTTCTGTCATTCTTTCCCCACTAAGGGAAGGGGAGGAGAAGTCAAGGTCAGCACCCACAGCCCTCATGTAGCCAAGTGTGGCACCGGTGGCCTCTCTCCCACCAGAAAGGGCAAATGGGCAAGACTGCAAAGACCAGAGGGCCCGTCTTTAACCAACTGTCCACCCATCATGATTGCTCCCTCCCCACAAAGAGACCCTGCTTTGGCTGGAACCAGCTTCCTGAGCATTCCCACTGGAGACCAGAGGACAGGGCCTGGGCTATGCAGACATGGAGGCTGGCTGCTGGGCACAGGGAACAGGGGAGGGTCAGCAGACAGAGAGGAACCAGCATGTGAACTGAAACCAAACCCAACACCCCCACCCCCACCGTGTCTTAGGCGGGTAGCACCTGCCTGCCCCACGTTTGTTCTGCCTTCCAGTGCCAGTGCCTCCGTTTTCCTTTTGGGGGCCTCCATTCTCCACTCTCAGGCTGTGGGCCTTTAGGTGGGTTCACCCACCTTACCCAGGTGTTGGCAGAGCACCCAACCTGGCCAGTCAGACCATCCGCCTGGCCGGAAGGCCTTTGCTGAACCTCACAGAAAGTGTGGTTGCTCCCTTGGCAAGGGTAGACATCCAGCTGCTGACTGGAGGGTGTCTCGGGAAGAGCTGGTCTGTGGATGAAGCCACCCCCGGAGAGAGGCAAGAAACCTACCAGAGTATTTGCACCAGGTGTCTGGATCCAACTTGTCTGAAGCAAGCCCACCCTTGGACTTCACAGTCACAGAGGCCAGGAAAGCCCCTCTTGTGTAAATAGTAGAACACCAGTTTTCTGACCATTGCAACTGAGTTCCACAAATGCGTGGCCTGCGGGCCCCGCTGACCTCCCCAACTTGACCTTCCACCCTCCACCCTCACCCCTTCTCTTTCCAAGAACCCTAGGTCACTCCTTCTGCCTAACATCTCCTCCCTGAACATATGAGCATCTTCCCTCAGCCCTACTTGCCCCTACCCTGACTGGGGTCCGGGGGCCTCAGACAGCAGGGTGGGCAGCCTGGCCCGCTGTCCCTTGGCTCCAGCTGTGAGCTGTGGACACAGACTGAACAGGGGGCTGAGCTGCCTGCGAGGGGCCAGCAAGGCAAGGGGGAGGCTATGGCCCGTGACTGTGAGCGAGAGCACGGGAAACAGGAAGCCGTTTCTGGGCAAGGAAAACATGGCTTCTCAGGTCCCCTGTTGAGAGATCCAGCTGGGGCTGGCCCTAAGGACGTGGCAGGCAGGGAGGGAAGGCCTCCATCCAGCCCCCACAGGTCCAGCTCAGGCACACTTCCCTGTTTGAAGCTCCACTTTCTGGTAGTCAGTATATTTGGTGGCTCAGATGGTAAAGAATCTACTTGCAATACAGGAGACCCAGGTTCAATCTCTGTGTCAGGAAGATCCCTTCCAGAAGGGACTGTCAGCCCACTCCAGTATTCTTGTCTGAGGATCCCATGGACAGAGGAGCCTGGCGGGCTATAGTCCATGGGGTCATAAACAGTTGGACACGACTAAGCAACTAACACTTTCACTTTTACCAGCTGCGTGGTTATTTCCTGAAAGTTCTTTTTAAATCCGCTTAGAGGAGACTTCATATCACGACCACAAATAGAAGAAAAGTCAGTGTCGGATGGTCTTGGCTTCCTGCTTGGAGGCGTCAGACTGACCATCTAAGGGTGACCCCAGAAGCCTCCATGAACTTCATTCTCTCCACATGCCACCTGCCCCCTCAGATCCCTGGAGGCTGCTGGTCACCCATGGTGTCCCTGTGGTCCCTGCCCCTGCTCGGGAAGGGGCATCCAGGGGAGCCCACCCAGCTCACACCTCATGTCGGGGCCGATCTCCAGGACCTGTGGGAAATGCTTCTACCCAGAGGTGGTGGTGGTGGGGTGGTTGACCAGCCTGGAGCAACCACAGGGGCTTCCAGGAAACCTCTTGGGGGTACTTCTAGACAGGGTGGCCCCCTGCACCCCATCAGCATCCTGAGAGAGCAGCTGGCGTGGGGCTCCTCAGACTCCGAGCACGGAGGGTCATGGGATGAGCAGGTGACCAAGCTGTTTGGGTTGTCTGAGCAAGAGAGGGTTGGGGCGGCAACTGCCCTCCTGGGCCTGTGTGTTCATGGGAACCACCCTCTCCACAGCCTTGGCATCCCTGGCTGGGTCCTCTCTTCCTGGGGCCAGCCTCTGTTCATGCCCCAAAGGACCACAGAATGACTGCTCCTGCGGGGTGGGGTGGGGACCTGACATCCAAGGAAGGGGGCCTTTTTTATGGGTGCAGCGCTCTCCTCTTGGCAGATATGGGCTCTGAGAAACAAGTTGTCAAGCCCAGGTTGGCCTCTGTGGGGCCATGTTTCTCATGATGCAGCTGGCCGCCCTCCTCCCCTGTAGGACCCAAAGGTGCCTCCGCCACTGGCCGGACAGCCCGGGCTTCTAGGCAGCCTTTGGGGCCCCCCAGCAGCTCATCCTCAGCCAGTGACCTGAGGGAGACCACCCGCACCTTGTGGGGAGGGAGAGTGCAGGGGACACTAGAGAGAGGACCCCCACACACCACCACTGGGGTGTGTCGAGAGCCTCTGCACAACTCACTGCCCAATTTGCCCTTGCAGCAAGGTGGCTGGGGCGGCCCCGGCACCCACCCACCCATCCAGCACCCAGCCCCAGCACCCACCCAGCCCCGGCACCCACTGAGCCTCTGCACCCAGCCCCAGATGTCTCCCTACCCAGAACCCCTGCTTCTCTGCTCCCTGAGGACAGAGATGAGCTGAGAGGCTGCAAAAATGTCCCCAGGGCGGCATAGCAGTGGACTGGTGCCTGTTTTCTCACCTGCAGAGGCGGGGGGTAAGTTCTGGCCTCCAGGAGCCCCTAGCAGGGAGCTGGCCCGCAAGACTTGGAGCTTGGAATGGCCGGCTTCTCTGGGCCTCCAAGGATTCTATAAGAGGACAGCACATCGTGGACTATTGGGGCAGACCCGGTTCCCGGGCTCCCAGGACATGCAGGACGGGACCTGGCCTGGGACCTGGCTCCCTTCCCTCCCTAGAGTAGACAAACGGAGAGCCGGCAGTATGCAGGGCAGCAGTTGGGCCTAAGCTTGCCTGATCACAAGCTTGGCAACTGGCAGAGGCAGAACTGAGGCTCGGGATTCCATGAGCCTGGGAAGTGGGGCAGGTCCCACCTGGGGGATCTTCCCTTTGGAGGGACCCACAGGGCTCCCAGTGGGTCCCTCCTCCCAGAACAGATCAGCACAGGCATCAGCAGTATGGCAGTTTTTGCTGGGAGCACACTGAATTGAGCAAAAAGAGGTGTTGAACAGAGTGGAGAGGGGCTCCAGTGAGGAGGCCCATGTGTGAAGTCACTCAGGTTCCCTTTGGCCTGTTTCTGCTTTTGTACAGAGACCCTCTTGGAGTCCATTATGGCCGGGAGCCCCAGGGAGGCTGACGAGGGCTGAGCCTCACTGGTCAGTCTGGGCTCAGGGCATCAGCAGATCTGCTGACCCTGAAACTATTCAGATGTCCTAGGAAGTTGTCCATCTTGTTTATGTTTCCAGACTTATCGGCATGAAAATTCCTACAGTGCTCTTGCTCCCGCAAGAGATACAATTATATTCTTTTTCATTCCTAACATAAAAGAGAAAGGTACCGCTCACCATGTATGGCATGTGTTTAGAAAGGGTCTGCTCTGCGCTTCACTAATCTCAGCAAGTGTGAGCTCTGTAGGCCCCTATTTCTGGAATGTTAACCAGGGTGATCCAGCCTCTGACCAGCTTAGTTCCCAGCTGCTGGGGCAGGGGTGGGGGGAGAGAGGTTTAAAAGGGCAGTGGGAGGGAGGCTCAGCCGCCCCTGACCTGCTGCGTCCTCAGAATGTCTGATTCTGAGGACATTCATGTCCCTCCTCTCCAGTCAGTGTGGTGAAAGGGGAGAAACTTCTGTTCTTCTGATGCTATAAAGCTGCCCCCACTCCCCGGCTGCCTGCAGGTGGCACAAAGGCACCTCTGCGACACCCGGACTTTCAAGAGTGGACCGATGTCCCCGCAGATTCAGCCTCCTGAATCAGGGCTTTGCCCTGATAACACTGAGCTGACATCCTTCAGTGTGATGAGTCGGCCTGGCTTCTGTGGGTGTCCACCTTGCTACTCCATGGCCAGGAACGAAAGGGTGACAGTGCAAGCCTCAACCTCATCTTTAAATTCTTGCAAACTAGATCTCGGCTTCAAGTGTGGCTTTAGCCACAGGTGAGTATGTGGCTAGGGTTAGGGTTAGAGGGCGATCTCCTTGCTTTTGATGAGTATGTGTGTGTGTTAGTCACTCAGTCGTGTCCAACTCTTTGCGACCCGATGGACTGTAGCCTGTTGGCTCCTCTGTCCGTGAAATTCTCCAGGCAAGAATAACCCTTCTCCAGGGGATCTTCCTGACCCAGGGATCAGACTCAGGTCTCCTGCATTGCAGGCGGATCCTTTACGTCTGCCACCAGGGAAGCACTTTTGATGAGTATATGAATCTCATATTAGGAGATGCAGAAGAGATTCATTCAAAATTAAAGTCAAGGAAACAACGAGGTGAATCATGCTTGAAGAATATAACATTACTCTGCTCCAAAGTGTCTTCAACCAGAAATTATCAACGAAGTGAGAAATTCTTGGGAATGTGAAACAGTTTTTTAAGGCATCTGAAACATTTACTCATATTGTTTATTTTACTGCTGCATGGTTGATTTACGGTATTAGTTTCAGGTATACAACATAGTGATTCAACACTTTAATGGATTTACTCCATTTAAAGTGATTACAAAATAATGGCTATATTTTCCTGTGCTGTACAGTAAATCCCTGTTGCTTATCTATGTTTATACACAGTAGTTTGTATCTGTTAATCCTATACTCCTGTCTTGCCCCTCTCCCGCCCTTCTCCCCACTGGTAGCCATTAGTTTGTTCTCATATATGTGAGTCTGATTCTGTTTAAATGTATTCCCTAGTTTGTTTTATTTTGAAGTTTCCAAGTACAGGGAATTCCCTGGTGGTCCAGGGGTTAGGTAGGACTCAGTGCTTTCACTGCGGGGACCCAGGTTCAATTCCTGGTTGGAAAACTAAGATCCTGCAAACTTCATGGCCAAAAAAAGGCATCACATATAAGTAATAACATGTGGTATTTGTCTTTTCCTATCTGACTGATTTCACTAAGCATAGTAATCTCTATGTCCATCCACATTGTTGTAAGTTGCAGAATTTCAGTCTTTTTATGGCTGAGTAGTATTCCATTGAGTATATATACACCACATTTTCTTTTTAAAATATTTATTTATTTACTTGACTGTGCCAGATCTTGGTTGCAGCATGCAATCTCTTAGCTCTAGTATGTGGTATCTAGTTCCCTGAAAAGGGATCAAACCCAGACCCCCTGCACTGGGAACTCAGGGTCTTAATCACTGGACCACCAGGAAAGTCCTCCGTATACCACATCTTCTTTATTCTTTCATCTGTTGTTTTTTCCCAACAAAAGGTCTTACATATTTATCACTAAGCCAAAGCACTAGTGCAGAAACACTGACGCAAAGAGAAAAATCATTTCCCACTAAAACTCATCCAGCTTTTCAAACAGTAGTGATGTTCTCAGAGTGATACAGTAAGATGCAAGTGACCTTGACACAGCATAAATCTGTGCCACCTCCCATGGGGGCTCCTTATAGACCCAGCCTGGTTCTTCTCCAATGTCTTCTCTTGTAGTTGTACCTGATTTTATTACCAGTTTTCATTTAAATCCATTGAGGAATGGGACAATCCTGCTTTTGCTTCTTGTCCTGGAATTACTTGATCCTGAAAGTCTTGTGAGAAGACCTGCTGCTAAGTCACTTCAGTCGTGTCCGACTCTGTGCAACCCCAGAGATGGCAGCCCACCAGGCTCCCCCGTCCCTGGGATTCTCCAGGCAAGAACACTGGAGTGGGTTGCCATTTCCTTCTCCAATGCATGAAAGTGAAAAGTGAAAGTGAAGTCGCTCAGTCGTGTCCGAGTCTTAGTGATGCCATGGATTGCAGCCTACCAGGCTCCCCCATCCATGGGATTTTCCAGGCAAGAGTACTGGACTGGGGTGCCATTGCCTTCTCCGGTGAGAAGACCTGGCAGGGAGTAAATTCAACCCTGATAGGATATGGCAGAGAAGAGACGAGATCCATTTATCTGTTGATGGACACAGGTTCAAAACATTTATTCATGATTTTGATCATGCTTGTGTCAAATGAAAACAAAAGCTGTGGAATTGTTTTTATCTTTTTAAAAAGAAAAAGAGTAAGTCATTTATTATTTCTTATGGGCAACTGTGCGATTTCTTAGTGAAACCAGAAGAAAACTCTGGAATTCCTTCTTTTCTTTTTGTGCAAAAAATTATGCCAAATCTCACAGTTTCGTTGGTTTCCTTAGAGTCAAAAGTCTGTTTCCTTTCATACTAATATGCTCAGATGTTTTCTTGGAAGTGTCATGATTAAGATTAATCCTCCAGGACACATTTCTGGGTCAGCTAGCTGGGCTGTCCTGTTCCTTCTGTGTCCCCAGTTCCTTCCTCTGTAAACCTGCAGCCCGAGTAGCCAGCCGTCTTCACAGGAAGAATCTGCTCATTTGACATGCAGTTATTTTAAAGTGCTAGGCCCCCACCGGGCTGGGAGAAATGGGAATGAATACAGAATCCTGCCCTCTTGATAAGTGGTGTCCTCAGCCTCACCCCCTACACTGACCTACAGCTGACCTCACATTCTGCTTGGGTCCACTCCTCCCTGCCTGTCCCCTTCTCTTGCCCCCTCCTCCAACGGCACATCCTGGGGCTCAGCCCCTCTTATGGTCCCCCTTTAAGAAAATTATTTGCTTATTATTTTTGGCTGCCCTGGGTTTTCGTTGCTGCCTGAGGGCTTCCTGTAGTTGCAGAGAGCTGGGGTTACTATTTCTTGGGGGCCCCGGCTTCAGTAGTTGTGTCTCGAAGGATTTGTTGCTCCACTGCATGTGGGATCTTCCAGGACCAGGGATTGACCCCGTGTCCCCTGCATTGGCAAGTGGATTCTTAACCACTGGACCACCAGCGAAGCCCTATGGTTTTGATTTCATTGCATTTGGGTTTGCTATTTCCCTCCTGTTCTTTCTCTCACTTTGGCCATGCATTTAAAAGGAAGCTTTCGTATTTCATACAGATTTTCCATCCTTTCAATGAGAAAGAAGGACTTTCCAGTGATTGAAAACATCTCGTTGCTGAAAATGGGGCTCCTCCTTACTAATCGTTGATTTATCTTTGGCTACAAACGCCCTAAAAAAAAGTGTATTGGATGAACCGGCTCCCTACTCCCCAGCCCTAGGCCCCTCCGTGGTCCAGGGCTCCAGTTTCCCGCACAGGCAGCTTCGAGGGCTGGAGAGGGGGTGTTACTCCCACCCCGTGCTCAGAGAGGCAGCCTAGTAACTGCTTCCCACTCTGGCCTGAGGGTACACGTGGAGGCTGTGAGGCAGCGCACATGGATGAAGGACCAGCCTTGCGTTCAGCTGCTGGGTCACCAGCTACTCGGGGCATCGCGGGGAGAGTTGCCTCCACGTGCACCTGCAGGAAGCCGCGCCTCCGGGAGTCGCCAGAAGGAGGAGCGCGGCTGCGGCCCGTCGGGGTCGGCAGCACCGCCACCTGCTGGCCGCGCGGTGAACCGAGGCTGCGCGGGCCCTGCGTTCCCAGCGTCCCGGGGGCGGCAGGGTTCTTCCTTAGGAAAGTACCTGGAATTGCCTCGGGAAGTCTGAGCCGCCCTGTGCCAGGAGTCCACAGGGTGTCCTCCTCTGTTCCGCCCTCTGCTGCTCCACCCTGTTCTAGTTCCGGGTCTGAAGACGCTCTACCCTCTGTAAGGCGAGGACCCCTTCAGGACTTTGATTTTCCAGAAGTATTCTGGGTGTTCTTGCTTTTTAACATTTATTTTATTCAAGTATAGTTGATTCACAATGTTGTAGTTGATTTACAGTGTTGTGTTAATTTATTTCTTTTTTTTGGCGGGGGGGGGGGGGGGAGGCCTCTCAACGCAGCATTGTGGGATCTTAGTTCTGCAGCCAGGGATTGATCCTGTGCCCCCTGCATTGGAAGCATGGAGTCTTAACCACTAGACCATCGGGGAAGTCCCTGTTCTTGCTTTTTAATGTATTAATTTTATCTACCTTTTGAAAAGGTTATTGACATATGATTTTTAAAGTGAAATGCTTCCATTTCTAGAGTACAGTCGGATGAGTCAACAAACGTATAGCCGAAAAGTCCCAGCCGCCCCTCCCTGCCCGTCCACTCACTGGAGTCTTGCCTGTTTCTGGATTTTATGTAAATGAAATCCTGCTGTCCACCCCCTTGCATGTCAGGCTTGTTCTCTCAGCATAAGGAGGTCCAGATCCTTCCAGGGTGCTGCTCCTTTCAGCAGTTCACGGCCTTGTACCCCCAAACAGCACCCAACCCGCCACTCAGCTTGTGCTTCCTTCCCTGCTGGTGGACGCTGGGCGGGGTTTGCCCTGGTGGATGAGCTGCTACCAGCAAGCATGTTCAGGGCTGTGTGTTTCTGTGCTTCCAGTTTTCTTAACTGAAGACCTGGGTGCAGTGGAGTTTAGGGGACGTGGGGTATGGAATATGACTGACACTGTCAGATCTGCCAGATCATTTTCCTAAGTGGCTCTTGTATAGTTGACATATTTTATGTTTCTACCAGCAAGGTGTGAAACCTCCAGTTGCTCTACCTCCTGGTTAACACTAGGGATTTCTGGTCTTTTTAACGTGTGTTTATTTCTCTGGCTGTGCTGGGTCTTAGTTGTGGCGCACAAGATCTTTGTTGCATCACGTGGGATCCTTACTTGTGGCATTCGAACTCTTAGTTGGGGCACTCAAACTCTTAGTTGCTGCAGCATGTGGGATCTAGTTTCCTGCCCATGGATTGAACTAGGGGCCCATGCCCTGGGAGCACTGGACCACCAGGGAAGTCCCTATTTTGGTCTTTTTAAAGCTAGCAATTATACTCCAGTAAAAAGAATAAAAGAAAAAAAAATAAAGATAGTGAGTGGGTAGTGATGCCCCATTGTGTGTGTCCTGGTTTTTATTTGGAAAATAATTTAGGACCTCAGAAAAGTTGAGAAATTAGTATAGAGAGTTCCCATATACCTTCCACCCAGGTTCTCCTGGGCTTTACCTGCAATGCAAGAGACACAGGTTCAACCCTGGGTCAGGAAATTTCCCTGGAGAAGGAAATGGCAACCCACTCCAGTATTCTTGTCTGGAAACTCCATGGACAGAGGGGCCTGGCGGGCTGCAGTCCATAGGGTTGCAAAGAGTGGACAGTACTGCCAAGTCCTCCTGATGCTCACAACTAACACAGCCTTATGAGATTCTGAAGAGCAGGCAGCTGCTTGAGCACAGCACTGGCCACTACAAGACTTACTTAGGTGTGGTGGCTTTCCCACAATGCCCTTTGCCCTGGACCCACATGGCCTTTGGTCGTCATGGCTCCTGTGTCCATTCCAATCAGTCCTGGATATTCAGGGTTTGCCTGTTGCCCATAACCTTGACACTTCTAAAGTTTATTTTGTTGATTGCCCCTTAACTTGGACATGTCTAATGTTTTCTCCAGATTACGATGAGCTCATACATTTTGGCAAGAAGTGCTGTGTCCTTGGGCATCATAACGGGGATAACACAGCATCCATCTGTCTCTTGGCCAGCAACGTTCACCTTGATATCATGGTAAGGTGGATTTCTCTGTCGTAAAGTCACTATAACCAATAAATATCCAGTAGGAAGCTACTTAGAGACTCTGACAACATCCTCTTTCTCATCACACATCCTCATCACTAATTTCAGCATCTATCCATGGGCCTTGTCTACAGTTCTCACTGTTGTGGAGCCCCCTACCAAGGTCACAGGTGTGAGGCTTTGTACCAAGGTCACAAGTGTGGAGCTCTGCACTAAGGTCATCTCCGGAACTGACTGAACCCCAGAGCAACCATTGCCATGAGCCCCCTGGATCTAAACCAGCCAGTTCTCAAGCCCCATGTTAGGTAAAAATACCCGCCCTAACTGTTAGGTAGTTAGAATAAAGGAGTCCAAAATGGCGGCGGCTAAAAGACAAAGAAGGGAAAAGCCCACGAAAATAGAGCAAAGGAATGTCCGAGGACAGGAGTGAGGACCTCAGATAAAACAAACAGCACTCCCGGCCAGCCCAATTTACACAGGGCAGACTCAGGGGAGGAGACAAATGTGTAAAAGGAAGAAGCCTAGAAGGATTGGGGGCTTCTCTTCTCTACACATCTTTCTAGTCAGCCCGCCCTCAGGCTTCAAGGACATATTTTCCTTTGCTTTCTAAATAAAACTGAGCTGTAACATGGAGCTGGTCTGTAACATGGAAAGGAAGAAATAAAACTGGCATAATTCACATATGATGGTTGTGTTTGTACATGAAACAATGTAATTCAGAAATACAATATTAGAGTCAGTAAGAGAGTTTAGCAAGGTAGCTCTACATAAAATCAGTATACATAAAAAAAAAAAATCAGTATACAAACTCCAATTGTATTTCTGTAAAGCAGCAAATTCTTAAAATTATGATTTACAATAGCTTCAAACAAAGCCAATTATCCATGAATAAAGCAGACTAAGGATATACAAAACCTCTAGAGGAAGAGAAAATAGAAAATTTCAGAGACATTTATCAATTTAAATGGACTTAACACTGTTCTGTCTGAGGAAATTACATGGGGCTGTAACACAGGTCCATCCATCGCTTCAAATTTTTGCTGAGGTGAGACAGAACCGAGGAAATTACAATATTCCCCCAACACTAACCAATCACCTAATGCCAGCCTTGCTCCAGTATTCTTGCCTGGAGAATTCTAGGGTCAGGGGAGCCTGTGGGCTACAGTCCATGGGGTCACAAAGAGTCGGACATGACTGAGCGACTAACACTCACTGGGAAGATCCCAAATGCCACAGAGCAACCAAGCCTGTGTGCCACAACTACTGAGCCCACATGCCAAGGGCCCATGCTCCATAACAACAGAAACTACCACAATGAGAAGCAGAGTGGCCACAGCTTGCTGCAGCTAGAGAAAGTCTGAGAAGCAATGAAGACCCACTGCATCCAAAAGTATTAATAAATAAATAAAACTTTAAAAAGAATATTTACCAGAAATAGAGGTAAACACTATGTGAGAACAGAAGATTAAAATTAGAGGTCCAGTCAGAATGTAAAAGGAATTTCATCAAGACAGAACATAGACTATGGAGGAGGCTTGTTCTTCACAAAGTTCCAAAACTAAAGGACATGAATATGTAGAATGGAGAGAACCACTGTGTGCACAGTACCATGAGCAAAGCCCACATCAAGGTATATTGTTGTGTTATTTGAGAACACCAAGAATAAAGATGTGATGAGAGAGTTGGACTATAAAGAAAGCTGAGTACTGAAGAATTGATGCTTTTGAACTGTGGTGTTGGAGAGTCCCTTGGATTGCAAGGTGATCCAACCAGTCCCTCCTAAAGGAAATCAGTCCTGAATATTCACTGGAAGGATTGATGCTGAAGCTGAAACTCCAATACTTTGGCCACCTGATGCAAAAAACTGACTCGTTGGAAAAGACCCTGATGCTGGGAAAGATCGAAGGCAGGAGGAGAAGGGACAGATGACAGAGGACGACATGGTTGGATGCCATCACCGACTCGATGGACGTGAATTTGAGCAAGCTCTGGGAGTTGGTGATGGACAGGGAAGCCTGGCGTGCTGCAGCCCATGGGGTCACAAAGAGTTGGACACTACTGAGCTACTGAACTGAACTGAAGGATAATGAGAAAATCCTAAAATCTTTCAGAGAGAACAAATATCACACACAAATGGTGAAGAATCATAATGACTTTGACCTTTTACACAGCAGCCCTGGAAGCCAACAGTTAAAAACTATGACTTCAGAAAGTTTGAAGGAAAAGTATTTTGAATTTAGAATTCTATACCCTACCAAACTATCCACAGGTGATGAACAGAATAAACACATTTCAGACAAGCTCCCTTCTCAGGAAGCTACTGACTTCAGCAAAATAAGAGAGTAAACATCAAAGGGGTTCCAGGAAAAGGGAACCATACAGGAGAAAGGCCAAGAGTCAGAGGGATGACGGCAGAGGAAGGGTCAAGAGGGCAGGGCTGTGAGTGGGTTGAGAATGCCATCAGTCTGCAGTGAAAAGGGGGTTCCAGAAATTAAACAGTTCTGATGTGTTTGAGCCTTTGGAAAATGTTATTGATAAGCAGGTGACAAAGAAAACTAGCCACATAAAATTCCAGGCACAAGAGAAATACTAGGTCACTATGAAGAGAAAGAGGATTTCCCTGGTGGCTCAACGGTAAAGAATCTGCCTGCCAATGCAGGAGACACACGAATTCGAATCCTGGGTCAGGAAGATCCCCTGGAGGAGGAAATGGCAATGCACTCCAATATTCTTGCCTGAAAATACCATGGACAGAGGAGCTGGGTAGGCTACAGTCCATGGGGTCCCAAAGAGTCCGAGACAGCTTAGCGACCAAAACAAATGAAGATAAAGTAGAGAAGGAGATATAATTTTTAAGCCCTCATTGTGAACAGTTGTGAAAATGTAGGGGTGGGGTGAGGTGGGCAGAGAGTTGTTTGGAGAGCATGCTTCTCCTCGACCTTAATGGGAAGTCCATAGAAATGTCTAAATGTATTTTATGTTTTTTACTTTTTTTAAAGTAGTCACAAATATATTCATTATTTATTTGGCTGTACTGGGTCTTATATTGGCAAGGGGGATCCATTTTCCTGAGCAGGTATCAAACCCAGGCCTCTGTACCGGGGTCCATCCCTGGTTGGATCCAGGGATTCCTTCAGGATGACGGCGTTGGCGAAAAGGGATAGCGTCAGTGGAGAGAATCAGAGGCCTAATTACAATTGATTTATGTGGGAAATTAATATACCTCCACGCTCCAATTACTTTGGCCTGAAGAAAGAGTAGAGACAAAAGGAAAGAAAAGGAGACGAGAAAGAATGACATGGGGAGACCGAGCTTAGTGAGCAGGGTCCGTAGCTTTATTTCCAGCAGGGGCTTTTATACCCAAAGTTGTACATAGAAGATAATAGGGGATGTAAAGTCATGCAAGGTCAGCAGACCTTGAAACCAGGCTTTTCTTCAGATACAAAGGCTTTATGATTTACATCATGTTCTGGTCAGGAGACCTGCTAACATTTTTCTTCTGATAAGAGTTAGTCAACCAGAAAAACTTATTTTCTCCAAAGGTGACTTTAGAGTTTAGTACCACTCCCCAAAAGCACTAGGCAAAGTTGCATTCCTATAGGGCAAGGGTGCAGCGGGGGTAATTAAAGGAAGAATTTATTAGCTCAGGAGTCTAAGGTTATTATTAACATTAAAGTTTATACTTATATAAACTATATTAATCAATACACTCTCAGGGACACAGTGGGTGGGAAATATGGAAACTTGGCAGCAGGCATTAACTCGACAAAGAATTCGTCTATTGATTTTATTTTAACAATTTCTAACTCCCTGGGAGGCTCTGCATTGTAACAGTCTCCTTGTGCCTCATACGGCTGGAAGGTCGCAAACAATCACATGCATAGCTGTAGGAGTCCGGAAACCTGTTAGGCAGGTTAGAAGGCTTTCTGAGGGGATCACAATTGGAACACACCTTATTATACCCTGGAGACTTAGTAACTAGAGCTCTAAGTTGCTTTTCTTACAGATAAGAGTGGTTGGGAATAGCCCCTCGTGACTGTCAAAGGAGTTGGTGAAAGTCATGAAGCAGTAAAACAGACAGGCTCAGGTTTTGGGGTAGATGCTCAGGTAGGCCCAGAGGGGCACCCCTCGAGTTCTGGCTCACCTTGCCCACCAGATCTCTCCCACATGACCTTGTCATGGGGTGGGGACTCCTGTGCTGGCTCCCGGCAGTCATGGGTGGGGACTCCCACGCTGGCTCCTGGCACCTCTGCATTAGGAGTGTGGAGTCTTAGCCACTGGATGATCAGGTTCAGTTCAGTTCAGTTGTGTCTGACTCTTTGCCACCCCAAGGACTGCAGCACGCCAGACTTCCCTGTCCATCACCAACTCCCAGAGTTTGCTCAAACTCATGTCCATCGAGTTGGTGATGCCATCCAACCACCTCATCCTCTGTTGTCCCTTTCTCCTGCTGCCTTCAATCTTTCCCAGCATCAGGGTCTTTTCCAATGAGTCAGTTCTTTGCATCAGGTGGCCAAAGTACTGGAGCTTCAGCTTCAGCATCAGTCCTTCCAATGAATATTCAGGACTGATTTCCTTTAGGATTGACTGATTGGATCTCCTTGCAGTCCAAGGGACTCTCAAGAGTCTTCTCCAACACCACAGTTCAAATGCATCAATTCTTCAATGCTCAGCTTTATTTATGATCCAACTCTCTCATCCATACATGACTACTGGAAAAACCATAGCTTTGACTAGGTGGACCTTTGTCAGCAAAGTAATGTCTCTGCTTTTTAATATGCTGTCTAGGTTTGCCATGGCTTTTCTTCCAAGGAGCAAGCATCTTTTAATTTCATGGCTGCAGTCAACATCTGCAGTGATCCTAGAGCCCAATAAAGTAAAGTCTGTCACAGTTTCCACTGTTTCCTCATCTATTTGCCATGAAGTGATGGGACCAAATGCCATGATCTTTGTTTTTTGAATGTTGAGTTTTAAGCCAGCTTTTTCACTCTCCTCTTTCACTTTCACAAAAGGCTCTTCAGTTCCTCTTCACTTTCTGCCATAAGGGTAGTGTCATCTGCATATTTGAGGTTATTGTTATTTCTCCAGGCAATCTTGTTTCCAGGTTGTGCTTCATTCAGCCCAGCATTTCACATGATGTACTCTGCATGTAAGTTAAATAAGCAGGGTGACAATATATAGCCTTGACGTACTCCTTTTCCTATTTGGAACCAGTCGGTTGTTACATGTACAGTTCTCATGGTTGCTTCTTGACCTGCATACAGATTTCTCACGAAGCAGGTAAGGTGTTCTGGTATTCCCATCTCTTTAAGAATTTTCCATAAAAAAGATCTTCATGACCCAGATAACCACAATGGTGTGATCACTCACTTAGAGACAGACATCCTGGAGTCTGAAGTCAGGTGGGCCTTGACTTCAAAGGCTTTGGAATAGTCAATAAAGCAGTAGTAGATATTTTTCTGGAACTCTCTTGCTTTTTTGATAATCCAATGGATGTTGGCAATTTGATCTCTGCTTCCTCTGCCTTTTCTAAATCCAGCTTGAACATCTGGAAGTTCTCGGTTCATGTACTGTTGAAGCCTTGATTGAAGCATTTTGAGCATTACTTTCCTAGCGTGTGAGATGAGTGCAATTGTGCAGTAGTTTGAACATTTTTTGGCATTGCCTTTCTTTGGGATTGGAATGAAAGCTGACCCTTTCCAGTCCTGTGGCCACTGTTGAGTTTTCCAAATTTGCCAGGATATTGAGTACAGCACATTGACAGCATTATCTTTTAGGACTTGAAATAGCTCCACTTGAATTCCATCACTTCCACTAGCTTTGTGTGTGGTGATACTTCCTAAGGCCCTCCTGACTTCGGACTCCAGGATGTCTGGCTCTAAGTGAGTGATCACACCATCGTGGTTATCTGCGTCACGAAGATCTTTTTTGTATGGTTCTGTGTATTCTTGCCACTTTTTCTTAATATCTTCTGCTTCTGTTAGGTCCATACTGTTTCTGTCCTTTATTGTGCCTGTCTTTGCATGAAATGTTCCCTTGGTATCTCTAATTTTCTTGAAGAGATCTCTAGTCTTTCCCATTCTGTTGTTTTCATCTCTTTTTTTGCATTGATCACTGAGGAAGGCTTTCTTATCTCTCCTTGCTATTCTTTGGAACTCTGCATTCAAATGGATACATCTTTCCTCTTCTCCTTTGCGTTTCACGTCTCTTCTTTTCTCAGCTATTTGTAAGGCCTCCTCAGACAACCATTTTGCTTTTTTGCATTTCTTTTTCTTGGGGATGGTCTTGATCACTGCCTCCTGTACAATGTCACGAACCTCCATCCATAGTTCTTCAAGCACTCTATCAGATCTAATCCCTTGAATCTATTTGTCACTTCCACTGTATAATCAACCATAACAGATTTGATTTAGGTCATACCTGAATGGCCTAGTGGTTTTCCCTACTTTCTTCAATTTAAGGCTGAATTTGCCAATAAGGAGTTCATGATCTGAGCTAGTCAGTGCCTCGTCTTGTTTTTGCTGACCGTATAGAGCTTCTCCGTCTTTGGCTACAAAGAATATAATCAATCTGATTTCGGTATTGACATCTGGTGATGTCCATGTGTAAAGTTCTCTCTCTCATGTTGTAGGAAGAAGGTGTCTGCTATGACAAGTGCGTTCTTTTGGCAGAACTGTTAGCCTTTACCCTGCTTCATTTTGTACTCCAAAGGCAAACTTGCCCATTACTCCAGCTATCTCTGGATTTTCCAGTTTTGCAATCCAGTCCTGTATGATGAAAATTACATCTTTTTTTTTTTTTTTTGGTGTTAGTTCTACAAGGTCTTGTGGAGAAGGCAGTGGCAACCCACTCCAGTACTCTCGTCTGGAAAATTCCATGGACAGAGAAGCCTGGTAGGCTGCAGTCCATGGGGTCGCTAAGAGTCAGACACGACTGAGCGACTTCACTTTCACTTATCACTTTTATGCACTGGAGAAGGAAATGGCAACCCACTCCAGTGTTCTTGCCTGGAGAATCCCAAGGATGGGGGAGCCTGGTGTGCTGCCATCTATGGGGTCGCACAGAGTTGGACACGACTGAAGCGACTTAGCAGCAGCAGCTACAAGGTCTTGTAGGTCATTATAGAACTGTTCAGCTTCTTCAGCATTAGTGGTTGGGGCATAGACTTGGATTACTGTGATATTGAATGGTTTGGAAATTGTTGAACAGAGAGCATTCTGTCATTTTTGAGATGGTACCCAAGTACTGAATTTCAGACCCTTTTGTTGACTAGGAGGTCTACTCCATTTCTTCTAAGGGATTCTTGCCCACAGTAGTAGTTATAATGGTCATCTGAATTAAACTTGCCCATTCTAGTCCATTTTTAGGTCACTGATTCCCAAAATGTTGATGTACACTCTTGCCATCTCCTGTTTGATCACTTCCAATTTACCTTGATTCATGGGTTAACATTCCAGGTTCCTATGCAATATTGTTCTTTACAGCATCAGGCTTTACTTCCACCACTAGTCACATCCACAACTGGGCGTTGTTTTAGCTTTGGACCATCAGGGAAGTCCCAAAAATGTCTAAATTTAATACATCAAAAACCAGTCTTCTCTGGCTGAGAAACATAAAGGTTTCTGTCAGAAGAAAAGCTATTACAAGAGTTGGAAGTATTTGCCTCTGGGGGAAACTGGCATGGGACAGCTGTTTTTCACTGTCTTCATTTCTGCGAGAATTAAAACCAAACACACAGACACACACACACACACACACCATGCACTGGCGTAACTCTGATTTTAAAATATATCAAGTAAAAAAAGTTGTTTGTGAAAACGCCTCATCTCTACACCCAGAAGGCTCAGCAAACCGTCTCCACAGCAACCCAACGCGGCTCCGAAACCAGCAGCCCCACGTAGGGCCGGGCGAGGGTGACGCACTTCCGCCTCTGGCCCCGCCCCCCCTGCAGGGGCGTGGTCGTCTGGTACCCTCGTTCCCGGCCTACGCGTGCGCAGTCTTCGGAAGCCTGGCGGCTTGGATGCCAGTGTCCCTACGCCTCCCTGGCCGCGGCCCCACGCGTTGAGAGGCGCGAGAATTGCCGTAGTTTTCAGTCTGTATTCGTCTCAAGACGTGTGCACACGTCGTCAGACGCGAGAGCGGACTCGAACTATTTTCCCGGAAGCAAGGCTGTCGGCTCCCCTCCCTGTCGGGGCGGGACTAGGGCCGTAGCTCAGCCCTCACTCCCCCTACGTCACGGCTCTGCTGGTCCTCCTGGGAGTTGTGGTTCGGGCCCGCCCCCCGGCCTTCGTCCCAGGGGGCTGCGGACTACGGGTCCCGGCAGGCCTCGCGTTGGCCCCTGAGCCCCTGGCGCCGGGGGCTTTGGGCGGCCTCAGCCAGTGGACTCCGGCGCTGCGCGGCACAGCTGAGCACCTGGCAGGTTGGCTGGCTCAGAGCAGTCTAGCTCGCGGGCTGGCCGCCCCACACACTGAGGCCGCAGCCGACCGACTGACAGACTCGGCGCTTCTCAGGCCCCTGGAGCCTAGGCGCAGAGCGGCCCGGACGCAAACTTCCGGGCAAGTGGAAGGGTCGACAGGGCCACTAGGCCCGGGGTCGGCAGCGGCGGGGGCCCGGGGCGGTTTCCCGAGGAAGGTGACGAATGACAGGGGCGGGACGGACCCGAGCGAGTGAGGAAGGGGTCACTTTCAGTGTGGGCGCCCGGCTCAGCCTGTCCAGCCCCGCCCCCCCCGCAGGCCAGCTGCTGGAGTCCAAGGCGCAGCGCTGGGCGCTGACGTCGGCTGAGCCGGGTCCGCCACCCCTCTGGGCCCTACCCCGGCGGCCCTAGACCCTCGGAGCCCTGCAGGGTAGGAGGCAGGCCCTTGGGGCAGCTCTGGTGTCGTTAGCGTGGGCCGTGCATGGGCGTGTAGACAAACCAGCGAGGCGCTGATTGTGCGTCTTGGCATTCCCACCCCCCCCGCCCCCCCCGCCGCCGCAGGGTCGGATGGCTCAGGGCTTGAGCCGAAGGTTAACGGCCAGCCCCCAAGTCTCCAGGCTTCAGGGCTGCAGCCCACCTGTCTGTAGGCGGGCGGGGGACGACTGGGCAGCTAGATAAGAGAGCTCTTGAGGGGCTCAGATTTTGTCTGATGCCACGTCAAAAAGGTTTTGCTTGTTTTTTAATATGTCTAGGGTGTTGGGGTGTGAATAATCCTGCCTCTCTCCTTTTGAGCTCAGAACCAATAGAGAAAATAAGTAAAGGTGCCAGACAGGCTCCTGGTGGGCATCAGCGGGGCAGGGGTTGCGGGAGCATTACAGTGGGAGCACTGGCACACCAGGTCGTTCCTGGCGGGTCCCCTCCTCTCGCCTTTCCCTCTGGCCTGTTGCTCCAGGTGCAACAAGTATCTGAATGTCATGCTCCCGCCCAAGACTGGCCCTGTGCAGTGGTTGGGTGGTGACTGCCCTTGCCTGAGGGCTTCTGTTTGGGTCACCAGGATTAGGGTGATGGCCTCCTTCTACTTCCTTTAGGCCTTCTTCCAGCAGGTGACTGACAGGCCAGACTCCCTGGCCACTCAGGATGTCCACCTCGGCCTCAGCAAGAGCTGCCACATGACCGGAGCCTATGATTCGCCAAGTCTTGCCAGTTGACTGTGCCACATGTGGTGCGGATTTAAACACCGTCATTAGACCAGCCAGAGGTGCCCAGAAAGGAGTGGCAGCCTCTGGTGGCCAGCAGTCGGCACCCAAGTTGATTCTTCTCAATAAAGACAGTTTGCCAACTTCCTAGCTAAATGGGATTTACTCTTTGCAGCTTTTTAAAGTTTTTTTTCATAAAATAATCAAAATAGTGCAAATACTTTTATTTCTATACTGTCTAAACGTGTGCTTTAGAAATACTTCTGCCTTCCAAAGAGAAACTAGTAAACTAATAGAGCAGACCCAGGTGTCCACCCATTTGGTTGAGATGGTAAATGCTAAAAGTTTAAGACTGCCTTTTAAAACCCATTTTTCCCCAGACCTGCTGACTTTCTACCTGTTTGGTTTGCTGTGCTCTGTGTCAGCCATGGATTCCAATCTCCAACAGGAAATCTTGGTGGCTGAGCAAACTTGTGACCCGAGAAACAGCAGCTAAGCATTTGGGATGCTGACAAGAGGCTGGTGTATACGCTGAGGTAAGTGCCAGCTGCTCATGCCCTGAGTGCCTCTGTGTTTGTTCGCGCTTGGCCGTGTCCGACTCTTGGCGACCCCATGAACTGCTGGTCATCAGGCACCTCTGTCCATGAAGTTTTCCAGGCAAAAATACTGGAGTGGGTTGCCATTTCCTACTCCAGGGGATCTTCTCCACTGAGGGATGGAACCTCCATCTCCTGTGTCTCCTGCATTGGCAGGAGGATTCTTTACCATCGCGCCACTTGGGAAACCCTCAGGGTTGTCATAAACCTTTGCAGCGACAGCCTTTGGGGGTTCTGATGCCGCCAGATGCCTGGGTTGTACGCTCTGAGGAAGATGTCAGAGGACAGTGTTTCTGCCAAAAGGAGAAAAAGGAAGAGCTCTCTGGGTGAATTTCTCAGTGAAACAAGAGTTCCCTTCCTCCCTATCCTCTCCCTTCCCCTGACCCTGGTCCATTCCCCACTTGCCATCCCCTCCCTTCATACCCTTGGAGACCTTCTGAGGTGAGATAGTGAGCCCTGATAGTGGGAGGGCTGGGGACCTGGGGGTCACATGGAGCACGAATGGCCATCTCCTGGGTCCTGGTGACAACAATGACAAAGACCAGGCAGGGAGGCAGGTGGCAGAGTAGCAGAGAGACCTGGAAAGCCTCTGGGCTGCTTCACAGGGGTCCTACAATGCTGTGTCCGAGGTCTGGGAGCCAGGAGGGCAAGCAGGGGGCATTGTTGGGGTCCCTGCTCAGACCCAGCTGCAGTGATGCCAGGCTGGATGGAGGTGCTGCGGCACAGGACCCACCTGGGCACCCGGGGTGGAGTGTGGAGGGGAGGACTGCTCTTCTCTGTCCACTGTCCTTCAGGGGCACTGGTCTGAGTGGGAGGAAGCCTGAGGCTCAGCGTGTCCCTTCAGCTCTGTCCCCCATGGGCTAGTGGGCTCCCAGGGCCACATACTTAGGGAGCGTGGCAGGTTGCTGGCCAGCACTGGAGAACTGTCTGGCTGTGCTATAAATAGGGATGTGAACACGACAGGTGCTTGTCAGAGGCACTTCTTGTGACAGGCTGGACTTTGCTGGTGACCTAGTGGAGCCACTGCGGGCTGAGACTTGGTCCTCTTTTCCCACAGACCTTGCTGGGCACCTTCCACTCCTGACCATTCTCTGTCCATCCCCCTGAGGGCAGAGCCAGGCACTGGCCACACCTGCTCTCCTGCTTAAGGTGTCCAATCACCCTGAGTCTTGTTGGAGACAGTCTGCAGCCCATGGCCAGTGGATCTGTAGGCCTACAGAAAGGGTGGGTGCGGTGGCCGGCCAGGTGGGCTGAGAGGCTGGGCTCACAGGCTACAGAATAACTGTGGTGCTGACTCTTGGGAGAGCGTCCTTTCCTGCTCCTTTATCTCAATCCAGGGCCAGTTTCTGGGCCTTGCAGGTGGCATGTCCCCTGCGAGCAGGCACTCTCGCTGCCTATCTGCCCACACTTGTTTGGGTATGTGGTTGCCTGGCTGACTAGCTCAGCAGGAGTGCCTGGGAAGAGTAGGGGGCAGCTCAGCACTGCCCAGGAGCCATGGCAATCCTGGAGGCTCCCAGTGGGAGGAGGGCCTGTGCCCTGAAGGGCAGCACCTCCTCTCTGCCACTGAACCACTGGCTCAGGCTGGGCTGCCCTGCCCACTTGCACATGAGTGGCAGCTGCTGACAGATGAGGCGGCAGCCCACAGGCCCTGCCCTTGTCTGGGGCTTACTGGCACCAAAGAGCCACAGGCATTCTCATGTGGGCTTCTCGCTGTGGCTAGCAGGACAGAAAAGCCCTGGTGCCCCATCTTCAGTGGGTCCAGAGGTCATGGGGGGAGGGTGGCTGGAGGGCAGCGGGAGCAGGAGGCCGTACAGCCCCTGTGGGGCAGCCGTCCAGGTAAAGGAGTAGCAGGGTGATTTGCTGAGACTGGGCTTCGAGTTCGAAAGACTTGTCATTTCAGATGGTCTACCAGTATCTGGAAGCTCTGGCGGTCCTGGGCAGGGTGAGGAGGGAGTGGGCACAGGCACCTGTGGGGGTTGGGGAGGACTCGCAGAAGGCTGAGCTGGCTGAGCAGTTCATACCACAGAATCTGAGGGTCATTCACTTGGACTCTAGGCTGGGTGTGACCCAGGAGCCTCGCCCTGTAGGCAGTGCCCCTCCCCTGCATACCCTGTGCCGGGCGCTGGCCTACAGGTGAGACTGGACAGAGGGTGGCCGTCAGGTGACCTGTGGGCTCAGGCTTGGGATGCTGATTGTTGAGCTGGGGTTGGGGGGGGTGGTCCAGGTGCAGGGGTGACATGTGGGTTTCCTTCCCTGTTGCTGGTCAAGCCTTGGGCTGGCCTGGCAGGCTATGGCTGCTCTGGGCCACTGGGCACTAGAGGGAGTAGCTATACCCCAGAAGGTTTCCAGGCCTCCTCTGGCCTTCCAGGGGCCACTGGAAGTGCAGTGAGCTTCGTTCAGGGATCTAGGCCTGCATCTTTCCTGGCCTTGGGGCCCTCATGCTGGGGAGGCAGTCTCCAGAGATGGAGGGGTGACTGCTCCCTTACTGTCCTGGGGCCCCAAAACCCCTACCTCTTCATTACTGTCTTGGGGGGCCCCAGGTCCCCTCCCACTTCAGGTCCTGTTGCTTTAAACTCTTAGGGGTTGTTCAAATCCATTGATGTTAAACCAATTTTATTGAAGAATCACATAATGCCAGGAGGCACAGGTCATGAGTGATCCAGCTTTGCAAAGTGAACACACATGTAACTGGCACCCAGATGAGGAAATAGCATGTCCCCGGTTCCAAGCCCCTGTGACTGGCTTAGCCACGGTCTCCCTGCCTCCGGCGCCCTGGCTTTGCTTGTTCCGCCTGTGAGCTTCCTGTCGGTGGGGTCAGGTGCATGGCTCCTCTCCTTCAGCGTCCGTTTGTGAGCTCTGCTGTGTAGTGTGGTGGGTCGTGCTCCCTTGAAAGTAAATCTTCTCAGGACCTGGTTCACGCGGGCACTGCTGTGAATTGTGCCAGCTCCGTCAGGGCCTGCCTGGGGTGGCCAGGCCACACCTCTCAGAGGAAGGCCCGGCAGTGAGGCCGAGTGACGGTGCAGCACCGCTCACCGGCTGTGGGTAGCATCAGCCCCACAGCGTGCTAGGTGCTGGAGGTACCTGTCGCAGGGTTTTCCTGTTTTCTGTCAGATAGTCTGCTTTGTGCATGAGGTCAGCAGGCTCTTTCCTCACTCTGGGTACGTGGTCTTTGTGCCTCTCTAGTCTTAAGTGCCAGCCAGTGTTTCTTCAGAAAGTTTTGTCTTACCTTGCATGTTGATATCTGCAGTCCTAGTGGGCACCCCCCTGCCCCCCACCCCCATGCCAGGCACCCAGAACCTGATCTGCTGCTGTGTAGACCTTCTGACCAGATCTTATTCCCTGGTCCCTGGGGAGCTGGAGTCCCATCACCAGGACTGCCCCCACACTACTGCTCCAGCTCCCCACAGCTGCTGGAGGGGGGCAGCTGGGGGAGGGTCCCTTTCCAGAGAGGTGTCCCATTGCCCTCCAGCCCCAGGGCATTTCTGCGTGCCCCTCCCCCACACTGGTTTCCCTCTCTCCCTGGCAGTCCTCTGGTGTGACCTCGTGTGGCTTTCTCCATGTGGCCCAATGGTCCCCTCTCCCCGCAGGCCTCCACCATGGACCCAGACCCCCAAGCAGGCGTGCAGGTGGGCATGCGCGTGGTGCGTGGCGTGGACTGGAAGTGGGGCCAGCAGGACGGCGGCGAGGGCGGCGTGGGCACGGTGGTGGAGCTCGGCCGCCACGGCAGCCCTTCGACCCCCGACCGCACGGTGGTCGTGCAGTGGGACCACGGCACTCGTACCAACTACCGCGCGGGCTACCAGGGCGCACACGACCTGCTGCTCTATGACAACGCCCAAATCGGTGCGGGCCTGGGGGCGGGGCTGGGGCGGAGCTGGGCTGGGGCGGGGCCTGCGGCACTCCTGACGCTGCGCCCTGCAGGTGTCCGCCACCCCAACATCATCTGCGACTGCTGCAAGAAGCACGGGCTGCGGGGCATGCGCTGGAAGTGCCGTATCTGCTTCGACTACGATCTCTGCACGCAATGCTACATGCACAACAAACACGACCTGGCCCACGCCTTCGAGCGCTACGAGACGGCCCACTCGCGCCCGTGAGTCCCCCCAGCCGTCCCAGTGTCCCACCCCACCTGCAAGCGTCCAGGGCCTCCTGAGAATGCCTCTGACCCACGACGAGCCTTGGGAGAGCTGGAGCTGCCTCCTGCTGACTGCTCTGCTGCAGGTCAAGTCTGTCCTGAGCCATTTCCTGGAGGAGTGACCAGGGTGATGATCACCCCAGGGGCCTGGGCATTGACACCAGCCCCAACCCCCTACAGAAGGCGACTGTGTCCACCTCGCAGGTCTGCGGAGGTCGGTGCTGTGGATGGGGCCTCCTCTCACCCTGACCCTCTTCTCGCCAGGCTCTCCCTGGCCCCCCAGTGCTGCCTGACCGGGGCTCTGAGAGTGGCCTGTGTGGTGTGCTGCTTGCATCTGCTGTGGTCAGGAGGGCCCACGCTAGGGAAGATGGGCTCCCAGAGGCGCACCCCTGCCACCTACACTGTCGCCTTTGGCTCCTTGACACCCCCACCCGTGGAGGGGAGGGATGTGCTGGCTAGTGAGGGAGCTGGGAGCAGCCATCCAACACCTCTGGCCAGGCCTGCCTTCCTCACGCCAGTTGTTTCTCACATGCTGAACCCTCCCCAGGCCAGGCCGGGTGCTGAGCTCTGGGCATAGCTCTGACAGGATACCTAGCTCTCCAGGAGGTGGCAGATGTGGTGTGACCACACACAGGAACCATGCGGTGAGGGTGGGCCTGGAGCACCCGTCCAACCTGGTGTCATGAAAGGCCCCTGGAGGGAACCAGTCAGCAGCCCCACTCAAGGTCCAGTGTGGAGGGCACTGGCCTGGGGCACCTGCTGTTCCAGGGGAAGAGACCCTGGGGCGGGAATGGGAGCAGGGCTGGCAGAGCATAGGGCCTGCCTCTGGCACCACTGCCCTTCATGGCCTGGGACCCACTCTGTTTCCCGTAGGGTCATGCTGAGTCCCCGCCAGGGCCTCCCAAGGATCCCGTTAAGGGGCATCTTCCAGGGGGCGAAGGTGGTTCGGGGCCCCGACTGGGAGTGGGGCTCACAGGATGGTGAGTGGGGGCCAGGTGGGAAGGTCGGGGGCTCACAGGATGGTGAGTGAGAGGGCAGGAAGGTGGGGGGCTCACAGGATGGTGAGTGGAGGGGGGTGGGAAGGGGGGGCGGTTGTGGGAGGCAGTTTCCGCCAGCTGTGGCTCATCTTCATGGCGTGGGTTTACCCTGTTGGTGGGGCCACTGTCTCCCAGGAGGAGAAGGGAAGCCAGGCCGAGTAGTGGACATCCGTGGCTGGGACGTGGAGACAGGCCGGAGCGTGGCCAGTGTGACGTGGGCTGATGGCACCACCAACGTGTACCGTGTGGGCCACAAGGGCAAGGTGGATCTCAAGTGTGTGGGCGAGGCAGCTGGCGGCTTCTACTACAGGGACCACCTCCCAAGGCTTGGTATGGGGGGCCGTCCACCACGTGCCCCGCCCCCCCCATTTGCCCTCTGTCCTGCCCTGGGCCCGGGGGTGGTCTCTGGAGTCACTGAGGTGAGTGGTGTAGGCAGAAGGAACTGCCTGAGCCAGGCCTGCTACACCCCCCACCCCCAGGCAAGCCCGCAGAGCTGCAGCGCAGGGTCAGTGCTGATGGCCAGCCCTTCCAGCGTGGGGACAAGGTCAAGTGTCTGCTGGACGCGGATGTGCTGAGGGAGATGCAGGAAGGCCACGGCGGGTGGAACCCCCGGATGGCCAAGGTGAGATGCCCCACCTGGTGAGTTCCCGTGCCCACTCTCCCCATGTCCTCTGGCCCCCCACCCTCCTGCTCCACCTGGCCACCGCCTCCATGACCCGCCACAGTTTATCGGACAGACGGGCACCGTGCACCGCATCACAGACCGTGGGGACGTGCGTGTGCAGTTCAGCCACAAGACCCGCTGGACCTTCCACCCTGGGGCTCTCACCAAGGTGCATGGGGGGGCTTAGCTGAGCCCCTTCTGCTCACTCTTCACCCCCTTTCATGTACCCGCTCGGCCCTGGGAGTGCCTTCCTCTGGCCCTGAAGGACGAGGTCAGGGCCTGGTGGGTCTGAAGGGGATTCAGTCCAGGGAGAGGGACCTAGATGGGAAGGGGAGGCCCAGGGCATTGTTGGAAGTGGGGGCAGACCAGGGCCCAGTGTGTGTTCCGAGGGCCAGGGGAGCCTCGCAGGCTGCAGGTGGCATGGTTGGGCAGAGTTCCTAGAATGCTACTGTGGGTGCCGCCTGAAAGGTGGGAAGGCCCCTTAGGACAGGGGTGGATCCTGGATCAGGGTGGTGGGGCATGGTGAGAGCTGTTTGAGAAGCAGTATTTCTCAGAAGCAGGAGGGAGGAGGTGGAGGGCAGGTGGCAGAGCATCCGGTGACGGCCCCTGGACAGAATGCGGAGCCAGCACTCAGCTTGAGTTGGGGACACCTGGGACATGTGGGCCTTCAAGGAGGGGGTATGGCGGGGTCACAGGACAGGTGGTTTATACAGTGAGTTCTGTCTGTGCAGGTGAGGGCACAGGTGTGGAGAAAGTTGCCAGGGAAGGTTTGGGGTGCGGGAGGAGCAGCCCCTGACCCCGCCATGTTCAGGCTCTGCCCCCAGTCATCTTGGCGCCCCTCCTCCAAGCTGGGCTGGGCTGGTCTTGGCCATACTGCCCACCCTCCCATCAGCCCGTGATCAGGCCTGCCCCAGCCTGAACACCCCTGAGCTGACTCTGGCCATCACCCCCGTGGCTCTGAGGCTGGGCCAGCAGGGCTATCCTGGTCACCTGTCACCCTTATTGGGTGAGACTCTGGTTGTGTTTTCAGGCAGGGGCTGGGGTCCTGGTGAGGTGGAGCTGAACGAGGGTGGGGGCCTTCCTGCTCTCCGACCCCGGGCAACCATGCCCGCTGGGGCCCCTCATGTGCTTCTCTTTTGCTCCTCTGTCACTCAGCAAAACTCCTGCTTGGTGGGTGAGGTGGTGCGGGTTATCGATGACCTTGACACGGTGAAGCGGCTGCAGGCTGGCCATGGGGAATGGACCGATGACATGGCCCCTGTGAGTCCCCCACCCCTACCTCCATGCCCATCACACTAACCTCTGGGAGGCACGCCTGTGACCCCACCCTCTCCTCATTCAGGCTCTGGGCCGCATTGGGAGAGTGCTGAAGGTTTTCGGAGACGGGAACGTGGGTGTGCTGGTCAGTGGGAAGCTGTGGACCTTTAGCCCCTCCTGCCTGGTGGCCTACCGGCCTGAGGAAGATGCCAACCTGGACGTAGCTGGGCGAGCCCGGGAGAACAAAAGTGAGAGCGTCCATTGAGCAGCTCATTGGGGCAGGGCTGCCCTGGCCACCACTGACCCTCAACCCCACCCTCCCCAGGCTCCCTGAGCGTTGTCTTGGACAAGCTTCGAGCCCAGAAGAGTGACCTGGAGCACCCAGGGAAGCTGGTGGTGGAGGTGGCTCTGGGCAATGTGGCCCGGGCTCTGGACCTGCTGCGGCGGCACCCAGAACAGGCGAGCCTGAGACCTGCCTCCTGGCCCAGGCAGCCCCAGCGAGGGGGCCAAGGGCCAGGGACTGACCCTCTGCCTCTCCCGGCAGGTGGACACCAAGAATCAGGGCAGGACTGCCCTGCAGATGGCTGCCTACCTAGGCCAGGTGGAGCTGGTGCGGCTGCTGCTGCAGGCTCAGGCGGGCGTTGACCTGCCGGATGATGAGGGCAACACGGCACTGCACTACGCAGCCCTGGGGTGAGGCCCGGCCAGAGTGCGAGGGGGCTGGGCCTGCAGGTCCAGCCGGTGGGCACATCGCCCCTCCTGCTTCCTCTCCTGCCAGGAACCAGCCTGAGGCTGCCCGGGTGCTCTTGAGCTCAGGTTGTGGGGCCAATGCTCTGAACAGCACTCGGAGCTCAGCACTGCATGTGGCCGTGCAGAGGGGCTTCCTGGAAGTGGTGAAGGTCCTGTGTGAGCGTGGCTGTGACGTCAACCTGCCTGTGAGTGCTGGGTCCCCTGGCTCTGGCCCTGGGGTCAAGGAGGTCATGGCTGAGATCTCCTTGCCAAGTGATCACTGGCCTACCACCGGCAGGATGCCCATGCTGATACACCCCTGCACTGCGCCATCTCAGCGGGCACTGGTGCCAGCGGCATTGTGGAGGTCCTCACCGAGGTGCCAGGCATCGATGTCACTGCCACCAACAGCCAGGGCTTCACTCTGCTGCACCATGCGTCCCTCAAAGGCCACACACTGTGAGTTTGGGGTGACACACAGCTCCTGCTGTGCCACCGGGCCACCCTGGGTCGCCCCTGACCCCAGAGGCATCTCGCTGCTCCCACAGAGCTGTCAGGAGGATTCTGGCACGGGCACGGCAGCTGGTGGACGCCAAGAAGGAGGATGGTTTTACGGCACTGCACCTGGCCGCCTTCAACAACCATGGGGAGGTGGCCCAGGTTCTCATCCAAGAGGTGTGGACAGAGTCCCCTGGGCTTCGGACTGGGGTGTCAGGGCCCACCAGGTTCCCTGGGTTGAGCCCGTGCCCACCCCTCCCCAGGGCCACTGTGATGTGAACGCTCGCAACCGTAAGCTGCAGTCCCCACTGCACCTGGCTGTGCAGCAGGCCCACGTGGGGCTGGTGCCACTGCTGGTGGATGCGGGCTGCAGCGTCAACGCCGAGGATGAGGAGGGGGACACGGCTCTGCACGTGGCCCTGCAGCGCCACCAGCTGCTGCCTCTGGCAGCTGATGGGAGCGCAGGGGACCCGGGTCCCCTGCAGCTGCTGTCCAGGGTGAGGAAATGTGACTCTGGGTGCTGGGGAGGGGGGCACAGAACTGGGCCACAGGCTCCTTTGCCCTCCCTGCCCTCAGGACGGCCGGATCAGGTCTCGTAGGGCAGGCAGTCTGGGCCACAGTGGTTTGTTCTGCGACCCTGGTCACCACTCCTGGCCCAGTGTTCCTGAGATTCTGACCATCTGGGGAGAGGGAGTGGGGTCTAGCGGGGCTGGGCCCTGCTATAGGCCGAGTGGTGTGTCAGAACATGGCCTTCATGCCACCAACTGCCTAGTGGGGCCCTTTGCCTCCGGCTCCAGGGGCCTCAGGAGGCAGGTGCTCAGGCCTCTGCAGCCAGATACCAGCCGAGGCTTCCTTCAGACCAGTGTTCCCAGGCACTCGCCCTCACCAGCGTCTGTCCTGCCATCCAGCTACAGGCCTCGGGCCTTCCGAGCAGTGCAGAGCTGACGGCAGGCGCGGCTATGGCCTACTACTTAGCGCTGGAGGGCGCCGACCTGAGCTACGCCAACCACCGCGGCCGGAGCCCCCTGGACCTGGCTGCCGAGGGTCGCCTGCTCAAAGCCCTGCAGGGCTGTGCTCAGCGCTTCCGGTGAGCCGGTGGGGAGGCGGGTGGGGGGCGGGCTCGAAACTCCGGGCCCTTTCAAGACCCCTGTCCTCACGCAGGGAGCGGCAGGCTGGAGGCAGTGGCAGCGGGGGCTCGGCCCAGGGTCCAAGACTGGTGCTCAGTGCTCCGAACACTGTAACCAACCTGCATGTGGCCGCGCCGACGGGCCCCGAGGCCGCTGAGTGCCTAGTGTGCTCGGAGCTGGCGCTGCTGGTGCTGTTCTCGCCCTGCCAGCATCGCACAGTGTGCGAGGGTGAGTGCCGGGTGGGGAGGGGGCCGCGGCCGGGCTGGACGGCCCCTCACTCAACCGTGCCCTCCCCCCCGCAGAGTGCGCGCGCAGGATGAAGAAATGCATCAGGTGCCAGGTGGTCATCAGCAAGAAGCTGCGCCCAGGTGGGGCCCGGCGCCCGCCCCGCCCCGCTGCCCCCAGGTGTGGGCCGCTGCGCCCGCCCGCGGCCCCGCCCGCTGTCCACGGCCCCGCCCCCTGTCGTGGCTCACATCTCTGTTCGGGTTCTCTCGCAAGACCTCAGCCCCGAGCCCCCGCCCCTGACCTGGACCTCTTCCGCAGACGGCACGGAGGTGGTCAGCGCAGCCCCCGCGCCCGGCCCACCGCGGCAGTTGGTGGAGGAGCTGCAGAGCCGCTACAGGCAGATGGAGGAGCGCATCACCTGTCCGATTTGCATCGACAGCCACATCCGCCTCGTGTTCCAGTGCGGCCACGGCGCGTGCGCGCCCTGTGGCGCGGCGCTCAGCGCCTGCCCGATCTGCCGCCAGCCCATCCGCGACCGCATCCAGATCTTCGTGTAGCCGGCGCCCCCCGCCTCGTTCCGGGGCCATGCCCCGCGGCCGCCCTCACGAGCCCTTTCTCTGTATTTTATAAAAAGATTGCTGGACTTTGTGCCTGGTTGCCTGTGTGGGGCGGGGCCGTGCGGGTCCCCCACCGCTGACCGTTCTGACCGCACCCCTTACACCGTTGGCCCAGCGCTAGGTTCTGCGCCTTGGCCAGAGGCTTACAGGGCCTCTTCCGACCCATATTCTGCCCTTCCCAGGACTCACGGGTCCAGAGTGCTCCCCGGACCCTGGCCAGAAAGAACGGGACCCCGGGCTTGCGGTGTCGTCCAGGGGCACTGAGTGGACCGAAACCCCAGCAGTAGCCACCTCCTGTCTCCTGGGGTGGGCTACAGAGACGGGTTTTGGCTAAAGCAGGACCCGGTCTCGCAGCAGACTGTGCGGTCCTGGCTAAGTGGGGAGTTGGGCGAGGCCTCTGGTTTGAAGCCAGGAGCCCCGGCAGGGTCCCAGGACCGCTGAGCGTGGGAGGCGGAATATGGATTTGGGGAGAGGGTAGGACACAGGACGGAGAGGGTCGGTGTGCTGGCTCGAACTTAGTCATGAAGTGGGGGAAGGGGGACTGCCCTCGTCTGGACCCAGCAGCCGGGCGCTTTCCAAGAACCACCAAAATGCTCCCCTGGAGCCTCAAGGCTGCCCGCCAGCCACTTGGCGCTGACCCTGCTGGCCCGGTGCGCCACTGTCACTCTGGGCTCAAAGCCTGGATGGAGAATGGGGAGGGCCCGCACCCCCGGCCTCCTCTGGCTGGGCGCCTCTCCACTCGGAGCAATTCCCCCAGCCCCCATCCCGTCTCCCCTCCCGCAGTCCGCTCCGCCCCGGCGGGCCTCCCGCCCGGCCCTGGATCCCGGTTCCCCCAGCCCAGAGGCGCCCTCGCCTCCCTCCAGCCTAGCTCGGCTCCTCAGCCAGGCGCAGCCTGAAAGTCGTCCCGTCGAGTCTTCTGCTCTCAGGACACCCGGCCCCCAGCCCCTACCCAGAACTGTCCAGACTTCGGTCCAGCTTGCGCGCCGCAGGGAGCGCCTAGTGCAGATTCCTGGCTCCCTATGGCCCCCACCCCCGCACCTTGTGCGCTTTCTCTGTCGCCTGCCAGGTCCTTCCGCTGGCCCCGGCAGGTCCCTCTCTCTCCTGGCACACAAACCCCTCTCCGCAGGCGCCGTCCCTCTTCCTTAGCCTGGTACTCACTTGCCACGTCCCCTCCCGTCGCGTCCCTCCCCTCTTGCGGGGTCCCTGTCGCCAGCGCCTGCGGGGGACGTGTCCTCAGCTGACCAGGATGGAGGTTCCACTGCCGGGTCTCATGCAGTGTCGAGGGGCCTGGGGGGACTCCGTTTGGGAGAAAAGCTGCCGAGTCATTCAACTTCCAGCGAGTTTGGGGACCCCAGCTGACACTCCCGCCTAAGCCTAAGTCCCTGGCGTCTGTCCCTTCTCTGGCGTCCCGGGCCCTCCTCGCCCCCCCACTGCCAAGTGACCCCGCCCAGCGGGCCCTGCCCAGGCCACCGCCACCGACCCAGAGGCCCAGGTCCCTGCGCCCCAGGCTGGAGGCGGCGAGGGTGCTCCCGACAGTGGGCGGCCAGCTGGTTCCCTTCAGGGGCGGCCGCGCGCCCTCCCCCCGGGGCTGTAATCCGAGCCGCTGCCGCGCCGCCCCACCGCCCCAGCCCCGACAGCGAGTCCGCAGGCGCCATGGGCCGCGGGGCCTGCGTCCCCTCGGCGGCGTCGGGGGCTGGCGACCGGGCCCGCCAGCTTGGAGCGGTGCTGGGCGCGCTGTGCCTTTTCCCCGCGCTCGTGCTGTTGGCCTGGCCAGGGACCCCAGCGAACGGGGCCGGGGCGAGAGTAGCGCAGGTGAGAGCGGGCGCGGGAACGGGTGGGTCCGGCCCCAGCTCCGCTATCCCGGCGTGAGTCCGCATGTCCGCGGATGCGGGGGGAGGGGCCGGTGGGGGGCAAATCTGCCGCCAGCTCCGCCCACTCCGACCTGGCTTGTTTTTAGTAATTTTTTCTTTCTGTTAAGTAAACCCGGCTCAGGGTAGAAAACCAGAAACAGCCGAAAGGCAGAAAGAGGGGCCATCAGCGCTCCCTGGAGCGCGCCCCCTTTCCAGGCCCTTTTCCTCGCGACCTGGGGCTTGGGGACAGTCCCTACTGCCTCCCCACGGAGCACTTGCTTCCCTTCAAGGGAGACGCTGCGCCCCAGACTTCGGGCGTCCTGGCCTCCGGGAGCCTCGGTCCGCCGCACCCACCGGTGCCCCGCAGACGCCGCTACACGCTGACCCCGGCCAGGCTGCGTTGGGAACACTTCAACCTTACGTACAAGTGCGGCCCTGGCCCTGGAAGGTGGGTGGTGCAAGCCCGGTGCCTCCTTGCCGCCACCCCTGACCGTGACTCCTACCCCAGGATCCTCTCCTTCCCGAGGAACCTGCTCAGCCCCAGCGAGACTCGGCGGGGTCTGGCCGCCGCCTTCCGCATGTGGAGTGACGTGTCCCCCTTCAGCTTCCGCGAGGTGGCCCCCGAGCAGCCCAGCGATCTCCGTATAGGTGGGCGCCGTGCCCCTGCCCCCGCCCCACCCAGAGGCCCTCTCTCAGGCCCGTGCTCCCCCAGGCTTCTACCCCGTCAACCACACGGACTGCCTGGTCTCCCCGCTGCACCACTGCTTCGACGGCCCCACGGGCGAGCTGGCCCACGCCTTCTTTCCCCCACACGGCGGCATCCACTTTGACGACAGCGAGTACTGGGTCCTGGGCCCCACGCGCTACAGCTGGAAGAAAGGTGACGCGGTCCTGGCCTCCCATGGGGCCCCTCCACCACAGTGGGAACAGCGGGGATCTTTGAGGGGTCGTGCAGGGGATTTGGGGTCAGGCTGGCGGGGAGGGGAAGGCTGGTCCGAGGCCGTAGGCCTGGGTTCTGGGAGTCCTGAAGCCCCTCCACCCCCACACCGCTGGAGCCGGAGCCGGAGCCGCATTCCTGGGGGCCAGCTCACCGCCTAGCCGGCCTGGAACATTCTTATCTTCCATGGCTGCGGCGGGGAGGCTCCCTGCGCTGCAGCAGCTGTGCAGGCCGCGGGGAGCAAGGAGGTTGGGTGGGGGTGGGTGCTGGGCCGGGTACCGGGCGCTGACCGGCCGGGCCCGCAGGCGTGTGGCTCACCGACCTGGTGCACGTGGCGGCCCATGAGATCGGCCACGCGCTGGGCCTGATGCACTCCCAGCACGGCCGGGCGCTCATGCACCTCAACGCCACGCTGCGCGGCTGGAAGGCACTATCGCAGGACGAGCTGTGGGGGCTTCACCGGCTCTACGGTGAGTGCGGGACCGGCGGTGAGCTGCGGGAGCGGGGGCGGGCGCGTCCTGAGGTCAGTCTGCCTCCGCAGGCTGCCTGGACAGGCTGTTTGTGTGCGCGTCCTGGGCGCGGAGGGGTTTCTGCGACACCCGCCGGCGACTCATGAAGAGGCTGTGCCCCAGCAGCTGCGACTTTTGCTATGGTGAGGTCGGGTGTCCGCCTGGCCTGGGTGCTCGGGGGGGCGCCCAGCGCTGATCTGGCTCCCCCACCCCGAGCAGAGTTCCCCTTCCCCACGGTGGCCGCCACCCCGCCGCCCCCCAGGACCAAAACCAAGCTGGTGCCCGAGGGCAGGAATGTGACCTTCCGTTGCGGTCAGAAGATCCTCCACAAGAAAGGCAAAGTATAGTGAGTGACCCGCCCCGGCGCCCGACTGGGGATGGGGTGGGGGCGCGGGGAGCGCGAAGAGGGGAGGGCGGGACCCTCCCTGCCCAGCCCTCCGCCCTCTCCGCAGTTGGTACAAGGACCAGGAACCCCTCGAGTTCTCCTACCCCGGCTACCTGGCCCTGGGCGAAGCGCACCTGAGCATCATCGCCAATGCCATTAACGAGGGCACCTACACGTGTGTGGTGCGCCGGCGGCAGCGCGTGCTCAGCACCTATTCCTGGCGCATCCGCGTGCGGAGTTGAGCGCCGTCCTCGGGGCTGAGGCCGCTGATAAAGCACTTTGTCTCTCAAGTCTCCTTGCCCTTTCTTGGGAGGGTGGGCGGCTGTTCTTGCGCCCAGCGGGTGGGGAGCCTGTTGAGCGGGCTGACCACTAGAGCCAGATCTGGCATGTGCTCAGTGCTGGGGAGGCAGGGCTCCCGTGGCTGCAAGAGTGGAGTGAGCTGGGGAGCGGGGCTGGGGGCACCAGCAAAAGGAACTAGTTTGGAGGAGGTGGGGGCCTCAGACAGAGAGCCTGTCCAGCCAGACTAGTATCTGTTGGTCTTCCAAGTCAGGAAGAGATGGGCCCAAGTGGGGTTGGAGGCCACCCTTTATCCCCCACTTCTATCAAGAGTGTGGGGGCCCAGGATCCCCGCACCCCCAGGGAGCACTAGCTCAGGATCCAGCACAGGACTAGCCGCTCAAAGAAGGATATACCAGACCTTTCCTCCAAGAATATTTTACTACATCTTAAAACACAGAAACAACCTTGTACAAAAACCCACTGTGGCTGAGAGTTCACATGCCTGGTTCTGGGGCCCTGCATTGAGGAGCAGGAAGGTGCCCCAGCAGCAGCCTGAAGATTTAAAAACTACAAAAATCTCCACAGCTCTGGTCCCAGTCCCAGCAATGACCGCCCGGCATGGCCCTCCCGTGGCCAAGTGTGTGGGGATACCAATGCCCATCCTCCCCTCACAGGGCAAGTCCAAGTCATATGAAAAAGTACAGCCTTTCCTCCCACAACAAGGAAAATGTGATTTAATCCTACAAATTTACAAGCCAAGATAAAATAAAAAGAAAACGTGGAAAACCCCACGAGGCCAGCAGTCCAAGACTTGAGGTTGTACCCGTGGCAGCCCTGTGGCAGTGGTGCCCTGGTCCACAATCTGGACCCAGACACCGCCTCCAGCGCCTGCGCGGTCGGTGCTCCCCAGGGTGGGTCCAGGTCAGCTGGGAGCCTCAGAACTTGAGGCTGAAGCCCGGGCCCGCAGCCGAGGCCCCCTGGTTTGTGGTGGTGAGGTGGAAGCCGGTCTCCTTCAGGTCATCGTCGCCCTGCGGACACAGTGGCATGTAGGGCCCGGGCCGGGCCAGCCCTGCCTCGCGGACTCCTCTCCCCAGCTCCTGCCCACCCCTTACCAGCTGGCTGTATCCCAGACCTCCCTCTGGAGGTCGTGGGCTGGTGCCTCGCTTCACCCTCTGCTGTTCGCTCTTGGCCGGCCATGTGGGGAACATGGAGGGGTCGATGGGGAGGGGGGTCTCACGGAAATACTCATGTTTGAGGCCATCTTCTGCGTTGACTCTCCGCCCAGGGAAATATGTCAGAAACCTGGGAGAAAAAGGTGCTATGTGCCACCAGTGAGGCAGCCTGGGGGCAGGGCCAAGGTGGGCAGGGGCGGGGCGCAGGGCAGGACGCACTTGTTCATGAGGTCAAAGCCCTGGTCTGAGAGCAGAGCCCCGAAGCGCTTGCGGAGGTTGTTATAGGGGTACTCGGTGAAGGTCATCTTCTTGACAGCTGGGAGGTCGTTGTAGCCAGGCCAGATTTTCTCACTGGGGGTGCCGAGGTCCTACAAGAGGGAGCGTCTCAAGACACTCGGGTCGTGCAGGGAAGGGTGGCCCGGCCCGGGCACCTGCACTTGCCCCCAGTGGGCACCTACCTTGAACACTTTGTTGATCTGATCGATTTCTGACTTCCCAGGGAATAGCGGCTTCTGAGTCAGCAGCTCCCCAAAGATGCAGCCCACTGACCACATGTCCACGGCTGTGGAGTACTCCTGGGGGTCAGGGAGGAGTCAGGGAGTGCTCAGGGGGCTGAGGGCTGGCATGCCCCGGGGGCTCTGGAATACCCACACTCACCTTGGCTCCAAGCAAAAGCTCAGGGGCTCGGTACCACAGCGTCACGACCACTGGGGTGTAGGCCTTCAGAGGGGACCCATACTCCCGTGCCAGCCCGAAGTCCCCCACCTGTGAGGGGAGAGGGTGGGCTGCAGACGGCTCGAGGCTGGGAGCTGCTCTGCTCCCAGCCGCCGGGCAGGGCTCACCTTGAGGATGCCTGCGTGGCTCAACAGCAGGTTGGACGTCTTGAGGTCTCGGTGCAGGATCCAGTTGTCGTGGAGGTGCTTCACTCCGCGCAGCAGCTGGATCATCAGTGTCTTCACTTCCCCTGTGGCAACGGGCAGCACAGGGCTGGTGCCTGGCTACTCGCCGCTGTGGCAGCCACTGGCCATTCCAGAATATGTGCAACCAGTGGGATAGGGTCACAGTTCAAGGTCAGCAGCCCCCCCACCCCCGCCCAAACAGCCCGAGGGTGGGACATCCCTCAGGGGATGTGGGTCCAGGGCCACCCCATGGGACTGACTGGGACCCACCTGGCAGGAAAGGCTGCTTCATGGTCTCCATGAGGCTCTTGAGGTCATGCTCTACGTAGTTCATGACGATGTAGATCTTGTCCATGTTGCTGCCCACGACGATCTCCTAGGAAACAACAGCAGGTCTGAGGGGTCAGGGCCCCAGCCAGCCCTGCTGCCACCAGCGCTCCCAAGAGACGTGAGATCCCAGGGCCGGACACCCGGTGACACAGCAGGGACCCCCCCAAGTGTGATGGCCACTAGGGGCGCAGCACTGGGGGCCCTGTGGGCAGAGGTGCATGGGCCTCACCCTGACAGTGACGATATTGGGGTGTTGCGCCTTGAGGATGGTGTTGATCTCCCTCAGTGATGTGATTGGGAAGCCCTCCTTCTCCTTCTCCATTTTCAGTCGCTTTAGAGCCACAATTTCATCTGAAAAGTAAGTTACCGGAAGACAGACACTGAGGAGACCTTCTTCTACCCACAAGCTCCCATTTATGGCTGTCCCCTAGAATCACAGGACGTGGTCAACTGGCCTCCCTGGGGGCTCAGAGCTTGGACCGCCTCCATCTCTGAGGCCCTGGCCCCCGGGCACACATCTGCTTAGGTGCTGTCACTCCAGGCCTGGCCTGGTGAACTCCATACTCACAAGCAGCACAGGGCTTCTTGGTCAGGCTGACTTCTGTGGGTGCCAAGAGCCAGCTGCTCAGGTGTGCACCAGCCAGGTGAGGCCCCATGAGGGCCAGCACCAGGGGAAGGGTGATCCCTGGGATCAGAAGGAACCACGCCCAATGACTTTGACACTGAAGGTGACAGGGCCCTGTACACAGCCAGGGGCCTGTGGTGCTGGCTGGCACTCTGGGCCACCTGGTCCATGCCCCACACCCCCTTCCCTGTGGGGTACCACCCTGGGCTGCGTCCCACCTGTCTTCTTGTCCTTTGCTCTGTACACAACCCCGTAGGTGCCTTCCTCAATCCTGTTCAGACACTGGAACTCCTCCACACTCCGACAGCCCTAGGGGAGGCACCAGAGTGAGGGCATGGTAGCCAGGTTCACAGCCCACAGCAAAGCCTCAACTAGACATCTCCAGAGGCCCAGATGGTGCTCAGGCAGGACCTGGGAGCAATAATCTTCTCAGCCTCTGCTTGCTCCTTCAGTGAGCAGGCGCCCTCTATCCAATAGCTGGCCCTGGGCACTGGCCCCCCGAGACACCTCCAGCCACTGATCCTAAGATGATGCCAAGACAGCAGGGACCCTCTGTGTTGCACCCTCAGCTGGCGCAGCAGCCCTCAGGAGCAGTGGCACCCTCAGTGCACCTTGGGCCCTCACCCTCTTGGGACCTGCCCCTCCCCCAAGTCCCTCCCTGCAGCACTTTGGTTACTGAATTGCAGGGCGATATGCACCACTGCCCTCTGACCCCCATAGGGCAATAAGGCAAGGAAGGTCAAGGGCCCATCTGCCCAGGCCGAGGCAGAAGTGACTGCAGAGCTGACTGCACACGAGGTGGCCTGACTCTTATGCAGGGGCCCCTTGTGGGAGTCCTGGCTGCAGTTGCATGAGCTGTCCTCCAGCAAGCCTACTGGACAAGAGACCAGACCATGACAAGGGATATGTCGGAGGCTAGGGGCCAGGCCTGGCCAGGGATAGACCCCCACAGTGAGGACGCAGCTTCTGCTCCCAGCCACCAGCCCCATCCATGGGCAACAAAGAGGAGGTTCCTCACCTGCAGGGCGGGCAGGTACTTGGGCAGCTCCTGCTTGAGCTCGATGGGTGACAGGGCTGGAGAGTCAGGCACAAAGTCCCCTTCGGTGAGGGCGCTGCTCTGGGGGGTGCCCTCACCTGCCTCCTCTTCCCCCTCTTCACTCTCTCCAGAATCGTGGTCAAACCGTGACTCTGGAACTTCAGAAATTAAACCCAATTTCAGAACCAGAGACAGACAGTGTCACAACCCCCACCCATTCTGGGGGGGGAATATGAGCACGACCGCCTCCAGGGGCCAGGACACACTGTGTCCCACTGCCCTGGACAGAGGGCGCTGTGTCTTGGGGCCACTGGCCAGGCTGGGACCACTGTGAGCTAATGACCAGTCGTCTGAGAAGGCTGGCCCAGAATTGGTGTCCAGTGGCCCAAGGCCTTGGCCTGGCTGTTGGCAGAGGCCACAAAGTCCCAGGCCAGTGACTGGTCTGTGGTCAGAGCCCAGCTGGTGTTTTCTAGCTCCTGTCCCAATGTCCAGGCCGAGCAGCCCCCAGAAGGGTGGCCAGGGAACCAGCAGCTGGGTCCTGGACATAGCAGCTGGGTGCCCCTGTGGCTTCTGGGTGGGACGTGCCACAGACAAGGGTTATTTGTGGGTCACGGTCCCACCACAACTCTGACATGGGTCAAGCACCCTGGTCAGAGGTGGACGAGGAAGAGGTGAACCACCACTTGGGGGCTTCTCACCAACCAAGACGTGGTTCTCATTCTCTCGCTCCTCATCTTCACTCATTTCTTCTTCACTCACTTCTTCTGCAAGAGAAACAGGTGTCAGCTAAGACCCTCTACAAGAGGTAGCAAAGGGCCCTCACATGATCAGTGGGGGTCTCACGAGGTCCCAGTCAGCAAGGCATTTTCAAGATGGATATTTGTTTACTTAGACTTTATTGTTGTGTAACTTCTAAGCTCCTATCACATTAAGCCTCAGGCTCGAGCTCACCGGCTGATTGTCCAGACACATCCTCAGAGTTGCTTCCAGTCTCCTCCTCCTCCTCTTCTTCCTCTTCCTCCTCTTCCTCCTCTGACTCCTCACTGCTGCTCCCCTCTTCCTCCTCCTCCTCCTCTTCCTCCTCCTCAGAACCTGACCCCGACTCCGCTTTAGGAAGAAAACAGGCAGCAGTGAACTTGGGGCCCGCCCTGTGGTGGCTGAGTTGGGCAGGGCCGGGCGAGCAGTCACCTGACGAGGACTCAGCGGAGCTGGTCTTCCTCTCGCTGTCGCTGACGTCCTGCAGGTCGGACAGCAGGTCTCTCTCTTCCACTTTCTCTTCTTTCACTTATAAAATAAACCATTGAAGGTGAATATGGGGCAATGTTTTAAAATAAAACATTAGATGGTGCTTCTCATATAAGAGGACCAGCTCATCTACAGACACTTGGGAGGAAGACAAGTCTTCAAATCCTCCAGCGCATGAACTTACACAAATAGCCCATCACACACACAGGTACTGCAGCACCCTGTGATGTTGTGAAGCATCAGTCTCTGAACTCAGGTGTCCCCCTAGCAAAGACCACCCTGTGCTGGGTCCGCAGGCGCTGTGCGGCCTTACCTGGCTTCCGGCTGTCCCCCGGCTCAAGCCTTTCTCGAGGAGGCCGGAGTGGGCTACGGCTCCAGTGGCTGGCTTTCACCTTATCGCTGTAGTCCTCTCTCACGGTCCGGTGATGTGCAGACACTGCGCAAGAACAGCACAGGGGCTGGGGGCAGTCCCCTTTTCCTCTAGGCGCACACATGCCTACAGCCCGGGAAGGAGTCCAGGAAGCCACCAGAGGACCCACGTGGGCATTCTAGACTGCTCTCTACTGGTCAAAGGCAGGGGACAGAACCCACCTCCTCAAGCCCAGGCCTATCACCCACTGGGCATTAGGGAGGTGGACACCAGACATGGCTATCCAGGGTGCACAGCTCACACCCCGGGACCTGCAGCATCACCTAGCCCTCTCGCTCGCCCCCGCCCACCTTGCCCTCCTTCAGCCTTCCCCTACCCTTCCGCCTCGCCCAACTCCCGGGCTCCATCCACCTCAGGGGCCCCACCCACCTTCCCGCCGGGCCTCCCGCTCCTTGCGCCTCTCCTCGGCCCGCCGCTCCCGCTCCTTCTGCTCCCGCTGCTCCTTCTGCTGTTCCCGCATCTTGCGTTCCCGTTCTCGCTTCCTCTCTAACTGCTCGAGGCGGTCCCTGGAACAGGAGCACACCAAATCTTTTCTCACCCCCGAAACCGGAAGCTTTCTTTTTGGCCCTCAGTGCTTTTTGCTGCATTTATAAACTATCCCTCTGGCAAGCCATTTCAGTATTCTTGCCTTGAGAACCCCATGAACAGTATGAAAAGGCAGAGAGATACAACAGTGAAAGATATACTCCCCAGGCCGGTAGGTGCCCAGCATGCACCTAGAGAAGAGTGGAGAAACACCTCCAGAAAAAATGAAGTGAAGGAGCCCAAGCGAAAACTACACCCAGTTGCAGATGTGACTGGCGATGGAGGTACACAGTTGGAGGCTGTAAAGAACAAGATTGCGTAGGAACCTGGAATGTTAGGTCCCTGAATTAAGGTAAATTAGAAGTGGTCAAACAGGAGATGGCAAGGGTGACCATCAACATTTTAGGTATCAGTGAGCTAAAATGGACAAGAATGGGAGAATTTAATTCAGATGACCATTGTATCTACTACTGTGGGCAAGAATCCCTTAGAAGAAATGGATGTCCATCACCAATCCCGTAGCTTGCTCAAACTCATGTCCACCGAGTCAGTGATGCCATCCAACCATCTCATCCTCTGTTGTCCCTTTCTGCTGCCTTCAATCTTTCCCAGCATGCAGGTCTTTTCCAACCTGTCAGCTCCTCCCATCAGGTGGCCAAAAGATTGGAACTTCAGCTTCAGCATCAGTCCTTCCAATGAATATTCAGGCCTGATTTCCTTCAGGATTGACTGATTTGCTCTCCTTGCAGTCCAAGGGACTCTCAAGAGTCTTCTCCAACACCACAGTTCAAATGCATCAATTCTTCAGTGCTCAGCTTTCTTTATGGTCCAACTCTCACACCCATACATGACTACTGGAAAAACCATAGCTTTGACTAGAAGAACCTTTGTTGGCAAAGAAGTATCTCTGCTTTTTAATATGCTGTCTAGGTTGGTCATAGCTTTTCTTCCAAGAAGCAAGTGTCTTTTAATTTTATGGCTGCAGTCACCATCTGCAGTGATTTTGGAGCCCAAGAAAATAAAGTCTGTCACTGTTTCTACTGTCTCCACATCTACTTGCCATGAAGTGATGGGACTGGATGCCATGGTCTTTGTTTTTTGAATGCTGAGTTTTAAGCCAGCTTTTTCACTCTCACTTTCATCAAGAGGCTTTTTAGCTCCTTTTCACTTTCTGCCGTAAGGGTGGTGTCATCTGCATATCTGAGGTTATTGGTATTTCTCCCAGCAATATTGATGCCAGCTTGTGCTTCATAAAACCCGGCGTTTTGCATGATGTACTCTTCATATAAGTTAAATACAGAATGTAGGTGCAGTCTTAAAAATGACAGAATGAGCTCTGTTCGTTTCCAAGGCAAACCATTCAATAACACAGTAATCCAAGTCTATGCCCCAACCACTAATGCTGAAGAAGCTGAAGTTGAATGGTTCTATGATGACCTACAAGACCTTCTAGAACTAACACCAAAAAAGATGTCCTTTTCATCCTAGGGGACTGGAATGCAAAAGTAGGGAGTCAAGAGATACCTGGAGTAAGAGGCAAGTTTGGCCTTAGAGTACAAAATGAGGCAGGGCAAAGGGTAACAGAGTTTTGCCAAGAGAATGCACTGATCATAGCAAACAGCCTCTTCCAACAACACAAGAGAAGACTCTACACATGGACATCACCAGATGATCAATACTGAAATCAGACTGATTATATTCTTTGCAGCCAGAGAAGAAGAAGCTCTATACAGTCAGCAAAAACAAGACCTGGAGCTGACTGTGGCTCCGATCATGAACTCCTTATTGCCAAATTCAGACTTAAATGGAGGAAAGTAGGGAAAACCACTAGGCCATTCAAGTATGACCTAAATCAAATCCGTTACAATTATACAGTGGAAGTGACAAATAGATTCAAGGGATTAGATCTGACATACAGAGTGCCTGAAGAACTATGGATGGAGGTTTGTGACATCCTACAGGAGGCAGGGATCAAGACCATCCCCAAGAAAAAGAAATGCAAAAAGGCAAAATGGTTATCTTAGGAGGGCTTGCAAATAGCTGAGAAAAGAAGAGACGTGAAAGGCAAAGGAGAAAAGGGAAGATATACCCATCTAAATGCAGAGTTCCAAAGAATAGCACAGAGAGATAAGAAAGCCTCCTCAGTGATCAATGCAAAAAAAAAAAGATGAAAACAACAGAATGGGAAAGACTAGAGATCTCTTCAAGAAAATCAGAGATAACAAGGGAACATTTCATGCAAAGATGAGCACAATAAAAGACAGAAATGGCACGGACCTAACAGAAGCAGAAGATATTAAGAAGTGGCAATATACACAGAACTATACAAAAAAGATCTTAATGACCTAGATAACGACGATGGTGTGATGACTCACCAAAGCCAGATATCCTGGAGTCCAAAGTCAAGTGGGCCTTAGGAAGCATCACTACACACAAAGCTAGTGGAAGTGATGGAATTCCAGTGGAGCTATTTCAAGTCCTAAAAGATGATGCTGTCAAAGTGCTGCACTCAATATGCCAGCAAATTTGGAAAACTCAGCAGTGGCCACAGGACTGGAAAAGGTCAGTTTTCATTCCAATCTCAAAGAAAGGCAATGCCAAAGAATGTTCAAACTACCATACAATTGCACTCATCTCACATGCTAGGGAAGTAATGCTCAAAATGCTCCAATCGAGGCTTCAACAGTACATGAACCAAGAACTTCCAGATGTTCAAGCTGGATTTAGAAAAGGCAGAGGAAGCAGAGATCAAATTGCCAACATCCGCTGGATTATTGAAAAAGCAAGAGTTCCAGAAAAACATTTACTACTGCTTTATTGAGTACACCAAAGCCTTTGACTATACGGATCACAACAAACTGTGGAAAATTCTTCAAGAGAGAATACCAGACCACCTCACCTGTCTCCTGAGAAATCTGTATGCAAGTCAAGAAGCAACAGTGAGAACCAGACATGGAACAACGGACTGGTTCTAAATTGGGAAAGGAGTATTCCAAGGCTGTATACTGTCACCCTGCTTATTTAATTTATATGCAGAGTACATCATGTGAAATGCTGGGCTGGATGACGCTCAAGCTGGAATCAAGACTGCTAGGAGAAATATCAATAACCTCAGATATGCAGACGAGAACACCCTTATGGCAGAAAGCAAAGAATTAAAGAGCCTCTTGATCAAAGTGAAAGATGAGAGTGAAAAAGTTGGCTTAAAACTCAACAGTCAAAGAACTAAGATCATGGCATCCGGTCCCATCACTTCATGGCAAATAGATGGGGAAAATGTGGAAATAGTGAGACTTTATTTTGGGGGGCTCCAAAATCACTGCAGATGGTAACTGTAGCCATGAAATTAAAAGATGCTTGCTCCTTGGAAGAAAAGCTATGACCAACCTAGACAGCATATTAAAAAGCAGAGACATTACTTTGCCAACAAAGGTTTGTCTAGACAAAGCTATGGTTTTCCAATAGTCATGTATGGATGTGAGAGTTGGACCATAAAGAAAGCTGAGCACTAAAGAACTGATGCATTTGAATTATGGTATTGGAGAAGACTCTTGAGAGTCCCTTAGACTGCAAGGAGAGCAAATCAGTCAATCCTAAAGGAAATCAGTCCTGAATATTCATTGGAAGGACTGATGCTGAAGCTGAAGTTCCAATCCTTTGGCCACCTGATGGGAAGAGCTGACAGGATGAAAAGACCTGGGAAAGACTGAAGGCAGCAGGAGAAGGGGACAACAGAGGATGAGATGGTTGGATGGCATCACTGACTGGATGGACATGAATTTGAGCAAGCTCTGGGAGTTGGTGATGGACAAGGAAGCCTGGCATTTTGCAATCCGTCGGGTGCAGAGTCCAACACGATTCAGCGACTGAACTGAACTGAACTGGGTTTTTCAGCCCACAAAGGGCTTTTAAAAACCAGAACTCGAGTCCTGTTAACCCCATCCTTAACAACTGGCCAAGAGGAAAGTTCTGGTCCAAGGAGGTAACTGCCTAGGGCTGAAACCCCACTTGGTCATTCTGCTCAGCTGATGCTCTGAGACACACCAGGGCTTTCCCCAGGTGTGCATAGTTTTAATCCACTTCTACTAGAAGGCAAGTCTTCCTGGGCCTTCCATCTAAGGAAAGGAAGGGAGCCATAGCCCCATGCAGGGATCTGGTTTAGGTGTTTACAGCCAAAACACTTCACTTTAAGCAAAATGGTAGCCACAGCCCTAGGTTCTGATATACTGCTTCTATTCTCATTTAGTTCAAAACATTTCCAGGGAGTTCCCTGGCGGTCCAGTGATTAGGACTGGGCACTTTTCACTGGTGGGGCCTGGGTTCGATCCCTATCAGAGAACTAAGATCCCACAAGTTGTACGCATTTTTCAGCCCTCAAAAATAAAAAGTCAAGCTCTTTCCTCCGCTGCCGCTAAGGTGCTTGGTTCTTCCGAGGAAGCTAAGGCTGTTTTGGGGTGAGGCCCTCACTTCATCCGGCGACTAGCACCGCGCTCGGCAGCCCCCACCTAGCACTCGCTCGCACCATGGCCTCCGTCTCCGAGCTTGCTTGTATCTACTCTGCCCTCATTCTGCACGATGATGAGGTGACGGTCATGGAGGATAAGATCAATGCCCTCATTAAAGCAGCCGGTGTAAATGTTGAGCCTTTCTGGCCAGGTTTGTTTGCAAAGGCTTTGGCCAATGTCAACATCGGGAGCCTCATCTGCAATGTGGGGGCTGGTGGACCCACCCCAGCGGCCGGTGCTGCACCAGCAGGAGGTCCTGCCCCATCCACTGCTGCTGCCCCAGCTGAGGAGAAGAAAGTAGAAGCAAAGAAAGAAGAATCTGAAGAGTCTGATGATGACATGGGCTTTGGTCTTTTTGACTAAATCTCTTTAGTAACACATTGAATAAAAAGCTGAGCTGTTAAAAAAAAAAAAAAAGTCAAATAGTTTGTATTTTTCCTCATCGTTTCTTGTGCTGGCCATAGGTTTTTCAGAAATGGGTTGTTGGATTTCAAACATCTGAGGATACCCCACCTGGCCCAGTTTCTTTCCGTTGCGAACCTTAATTGAACTCTTCTGTGATAAGAGGGCACACTTTGTTCAGCCTCAGTTCTTCTGAGACCCCTCACACAGCTTGGAGTTTTGTGGAAACACATCCTAGAAGCTTTCAGACGTGTGTCCTGCAGCTGCACCGCTGTGCCCACCTGTCAGGACGTTTGGCTGGTAGCATCTTCCAAATTGTCTACATCCTTGCTGATTTTCTCCAGCTTTACTACTGATGACTGGCATGGGACCCCGATGCTTCCACCCAGAGTCAATGGACTGCCTTCAGTTGTGTCAGGTTGGGGTCCAACACCAGGTGCCAAAACATTTACCCTGGTCGCATCTTCCTGCTCTGCATTTATGTCGTCATGAGGGTCTCTACCTCCAGTGTCTTTTGTAACATCCATTTTGTCTGACGTCAGTGTAGCCACTCAGGCCCTTTTACTGTTGTCGTGTGCATGGGCCATCCTTTCCCATCATTTCATTTTCTGGCTGCCACGTGGGGTGTGGGATCCTAGTTCCATGACCAGGGATCGAACCTGTGCCCCTTGCATTGGAAGCATGGAATCCTACCCACTGGACCTCCAACAAAGTCCTCCTCCTTTACTTTCAACCTACTTTTGTCTCCAACTCTAAGATGTCCCTCTGACACAGCACACAGCTGGATCTTGTTTTCTGTCTGACAGGCTCTCCCATGTTTGGTGCAGAGACTCATCTCACACTGAATGTAACTATGGATACAGCTGCTGCCCCCCGTACCCCCACCTTCTTTTGTCTTGTTTTTTGGTTTCTCTCTTTCTCCCAGTTGGGATGGTTTCTTTTTTGGCTGCACCATGAAGCGTGCAGGATCTTAATTTCCCAACCGGGGATCAAAACCAGGCCCCCTGTGGCAGAAGAGGGAGTCCTAATCACTGGACTACCAGGCAGTTACCCATTTGGGGTTTAAATGGGGATTTTGAGCAAATCATTTTAATTCCTCTATTTACTACTTTTTAGAAGTTGCTCTAGAGATTGCAGTGTGCATCTCATGAGATTAAGCTCCAGGAAATGCAGATCTTGTTCACATACAGCCCCCACTCCCGTTTCCTCCTGCAGTTTATACACATTATGGCTACTTGACCACACAGTGTTTTAATCATTGTTTTATGCAATCCTGTGTCTCTTGTAGTAATTCAGACAAGATGGGAGAAGAAGCATGTTTACAGGGGCTTTTGTCCCAACCTGCAATTCAGCCACGCCCAGGGCTAGCCTTTTCTTCTGGTGTCATTTCTGCTCAGCTTGAAGGTTGTCCTTAAGCACTCCCCAGAATGCCCACGTTGCTGGCAGAGAGCCTCTGCTCACTTGCCCTCACTTGGGAGGCAGGCTGTGACGCACACAGAATTTTGGGCTACCAGCATTCCTGCCCTTCCCCAATTTCCCATTGGTTTTCCTGGTACAACTGTTGCTTTGTACTTATACTATTCGGGGTTCACTGAGCTTCTCTGATATGTAGATAAATATTTTTCATCAAATTTGGGACAGTTTCAGCTGTTCCCCCTTCCTTCCAAGACTACCACTGTGCACATGCTGGTCCCATAGACGCTGTCCCTCAGCTTTTCTTCAACCTTTTCCTCGCTGTCATTAGAAGGCACGATGTCCATCTTCAAGTTCCATGCTTCTACGTCGCCAAGTCTGGAACACACTGTTTCTATGATGTTTTTCTTCCTTAGAAGGGGTTAAATCCTATTTGTCTTAGAGCTCTCTGTTGAACACTGGACATTCTAGACAATGTCCTGCAGCAACCATGCCTTCCAACCTTTCCTCCCAGTTGCTGCCATTCAGTGACTGTGAGGCTAACCCTATGAGCTCGCCTTGTACAGTGTGGCCACTGCTGCACCATTCCATGTGCTTCTCTTTATTTTCAAGCATGGATTCCTTGGGGTCACTACTGTGTCTGCATAGCTGTGTGCCCCTACCACACTGGACAGAGCACTGCAAACATAGACCCTTCTCACACCTGCCTTCCCTGCCTTTTGTGGGGCCCTAGCTGCTGGGAATGTCCACACCTTCCACCCTACTACTCCCCTCCTGTAGAGCAGCCCAGCTCCCAAGCTCTCCCTGGAAATGACCACAGGACACAGAGGTAGCCTAGGGGTCACGCCTCGGCCATGTAGGACAGACTTGGGTTAACAGATATTCCTCTGGGACTCTGAGCCCACAGAGAGGCCCCTGGAGACAAAAGCACCAGAGGCTGGTGTCCTAGCTCCTGGCCATTTCAGGGCCTTTGGGGTTTCTTTGTCTTTTTTGTTTGTTTGTTTGGAAGAACCCGAGTCTACTTCTATTGTAACCCCTGAGAACCCTAAGCAATATGCCTTGTTGGTCAGTCTTCCTGGACAAGGTCCCTAGAACAGAGCAGGCGCCTGGTGCACACCCACCGGCCAAGCAGGCGGCAAGTCACCCACAGCGAAGCCCCTCCTCGCTGTGCCACAGGTGCACACGCAGGGACGGGCCGCCTCCAGGATGGCTCCACCGGGATGGGACAGCGGCCTAGCCCGCCTCGCCCCAGGCTTGTCCCTTACCACCCTCACATGGACGTCGTCTGAGGGTGTGGACAGCCCCCCGACCCCTAATGGCCACCACCCCCCCTACTCTCCTTCCCCCGCTGTTGCAGGTCTGGCCCAAACCTTCACTCTTCACCTCTCAGCTCCTCCTAGACTCCCAGCTCCCTCCAGCAGTATCCTTCCCTGAGGGACCACCTCAGAAGCTGAGTCGGGGACTCTGCCTTGAGTCAGGACCACATTCTCTCACCCGCTCAGCCGGGCTCCTGGGCACCTGAGCAGCCTCGGTGCACAGGTTTTTGTTCCCCTCGTCAACTTCTGTCACCTCACATGTGCAGCCCCATGTGCAGGGAGCCCTCGCTCCCTTCAGGACAAGCCTCTGGGCCGCTTCCTGCCCAGTTCCCGTCTGTGTGACCTGCGTGCCCTCTCTGCTGTCATCAGGGCACCTACCTCTCCCTGCGCGAGTGCTCCCGGGCCAGCTCCCTCCGCTTCTGCCGCTCCCACTCCCTCCGAGCCTTGTCCTGCTCCTCCCGGTGCCGCTTCCGGCGCTCATGCTCCCGCTCCTTCTCTTTCACTCTGGCGTGCTTCCCTATGGGCAAACAGCATGTGTCGTGAGAGGAGACTTAACCTCCAAAACTCAACAATACCCAGTGAAAAAAAGAAAAAATATCTAATCAGTGACTTCCCTGGTGGTGTAGTGGTTAAGGATCCACCTACCAATGCAGGGGACAAGGGTTTGATCCCCAGTCCAGGAAGATCCCACATGCTGCGGAGCAATTAAGCCCATGTGCCTCAAAGACTGAAGCCTGTGTGTCCTAGAGCCTATGCTCTGCAACAAGAGAAGCCCCTGCAATAAGAAACCTGCACTGCAACAAAGAGTAGCCCCTGCTTGCTGCAATTAGAGAAAGCCTGAGTAGCAATGAAGACCCAGTGCAGCCAAAAAAAAAAAAGACTTGGAGAAACAACCATGACTTTTGTTTAAAAAAAAAAGAAAAAAGATGAAGACATAAAACGCTAGGCAGTAAGCGTGAAGTTAAGAAAAAAAAAACAAAAATAACGTGATTATCACTGAACAGAACTGTGGTCTCTATCTTCTCAATTTTCTGTATTAAATAAACTGTGATTAGGCTACATTAGTCTCATGATTTTAAAAAAGTCATCCTTTGTAAAGAACACAGGACAAAGCTTAACTCCTTTTAGTTTCTGCATCACATTATAAACCACATTAGCCACCTGCGTTTAACAAGATTTACATCAGGCCCAGGTTCAGTTTCCCAATATCCCTAAGAAGCTCTCGATATTGGTGTGACAGCAAACTCACTACTTGGACTTTATCAAGCATCTGTTTCTTAAAAGCAATTGAGCACTGAAGAGCGGCCTTCCCACGCTGAATTAAGACACAGACCAGCTTCCCCAGAACAATGCAGTGAGGGGAAAACACACCAAAAGGAAAATGAAGTATCTATTCAGAATGATCTATAATAAATTTATACTTTTAGCTAAAATTTTATTCTCTTCTCTCTCAGCTGAGCTCTGAAGAACGTAGCAGATCATGAAGTAGGAAGGAGACCGTATCTGAACACAACACAAAATGAAACAAATGCTTTGTACCCCCTTCTGCTGAGTGACTGCGATGCCTACGTTTCTCTTTTCTCTTTTCGTCTTTCCTGTGATGTGCTTTTTCCTTCCGAGACATCTGCTGGGGTGGTTTGATAGCCAAAGAATCATCTTCCTCTCCTCTGCAATGAGACACCATGGCATTATGTCACCTGAGAGGGAAGTAGGGAGCACCAGGGCATCAGGGAGTCTCCCCAGCCCAGGGAAGGGAAGGGTTCAGAACATAAAGGAGAGCCTCAACCATCACCTCAAAGACTGTGCTCATTATGACACTCAGGCTTCCCTGGTGGCTCAGCCGTAAAGAATGTGCCTGCCAATGCAGGAGACATGTGCTCTATCCCTGGGTAGTAAAGATCCCCTGGAGAAGGAAATGACAACCCACTCCAGTATTCTTGCCTGAGAAATACCAAGGACAGAGGAGCCTGGTGGGTTATAGTCCGCTGGGGTCGCAAAAGAGCCAGACATGACTTATTGACTTTAATAACAACGATTATGAAACTTAAGCCCAAACTGTGTACTAAACACAGATTCAGATGGAAAATACAGTGGAAATCAGTGTGTTATACGGAACAAAAATGCTCTCTGAGGAAACTCTAGGGTGTGACAGACATGCAGTGTTAATTATCTTGATCGTGTATAACAACTTATCAAACTGCATACATTAAATCTGTGCAGTCTCTCACTTAAAAAAGCTGTTAAAAAAGAAGGTCCCACAATTTTAGTCAAACTTAATGACCTCAAAAGGTCATTTCATATTCCCAACTGAGTATAAAACCAAAACCTTGGGAGAATACACAGTCTATACCTTTTAGCCTTAATTTCTCGTTATAGTGTTTTTGACTGTTTGATGATGGACACGAAGGGAAAAAAAGCGAGGAGAAGCCACAGCATAGGAAGAAATGTCAGAGGTGCAGCTTTGGCAGGACTGCTTCTGTTTCTGTTTCTCCTAGGCCTCGCTCAAGTATCTTTCAGCAGCAACTCTGGTTTATTTGTAGATAATTTTAGACAGTACGTATAGAAATCATCACAAACACCCAATTCCTTAAATGTACTATGTGAGTTGTGCTGACTTCACTGAAGAGCAATCACAAAGAAAGGAGCACACACTCACACTTCTCCTAAGCAGAGTGGGGAGCTGTTACCTGACACCACACAAGGCTCATTTCCATGGAGGTGGTGACCTCCAACTTACAAAATCACACTGAGAAGGGCCATAAGGGTCACACACAGCCAGATGTGAGCGCACCTGCAGCCTGCAAGCTCCTCGGGGCTACACCCTGCTCACCTGTCTTCCATGGAGTCCTCTCTTCTGTACGGCGAGTTCCTTATTGTTATCTCCATGCGGTGGTCCCTCAGCTCCCCCTCCTCAAGGGAATCCCGCTTGGAATCCCGGTCATCAGACTAAGAAGCAAGGAGAGAGTACTTTTCCTTACAGATAAGCCTATTTTTAATAAGATGCAAACCTTGCCAAAATCCCAAAACCAACTTTCATACACACTTTTTCATATGACCAATGTGATAAAATCTAAAAAACTTTCATTCAAATCCCATGACATCAGAATTACAAATAACTCTGTAAACCAGAACCTGAGAAATTAAAACCAGCATAGATGTAAAGGGACATTAGACTCTATGCCAAGTATGTTAGTTGTTTATATGAGACAAAACTGAGCCTTAAAGAATACTTCATACACCAAATAATTTGCAATAATCTCATAAATACGTAAGAAAAGTCTGTTGCTAATCTTAAAGAAGAGGTATTTCTTTCAATGCTCCTCATTAAATTACTAAACTTTTCCTATGTTATTAGGTAAACCAAGAAAGGTGTAAAACATTAATTTCAAGGCAACTTCCTACTATAGTAAAAAATACTTGGAAATGGTATCATGAGTATAATGATGAAATGAGAAAAATTAGTTCAACTGCACTAATGATTTTAGGTTCAAAATACTTTGTTTTCCATGTAGCTGTGGTCATCTATATGCAGCTTTTTAGTAAGTTATCAATCTGTCTTCAAAGTAAACTGAGCATCTGAATGTTTTTGTTAATTTTTAGAATAGATTTTGGGCTCACCTGAGACATTTGGAAGTACAAAAGAACTTCACCGAAGAAGCGTTGTTCTAATGGAAAAATGAGGGCAAAGAAATTAAATCTCCTTTAAAATAAAAACACTTACTTAAAAAACATAGCTTACATTTTTTAAGCGTTTTATCTCTGCTTTCTCCTCTTGTTCCTTCCGTCGTTTCTTTTCCTGAAGAATTTCATCTAAAGTTTTCACTTTCCAAGAGTCCTTTTCATCACCCATTTGAGTTAAAACACTGCAAAAAGACAAGAATTCAAACTGCTTCAGGACACAGCAAGCTATGGTTTGATGCTACGCTGTTCCTGGACACTTCTGCCTCACCACTTTTGAGCGCTTCAGTAGAAATCTTTGTTAAGAGGGATGAGCTATGCCAGAAATAAACCCACACACCTATGGTCAATTAATCTTCAACAAAGGAGGCAAGAATATATCATGGATAAAAAAATCTCTTCAGCAAGTGGTGCTGGGAAAGTTAGACAGCTGAATATAAATCAATGAAATTCAAACACATCCTCATACCATACACAAGAATAAACTCAAAATGGCTTAAAGACTTAAACATAAAACTTAAACATGACACTCTAAAACTCCTGGAAGACGTCATAGGCAAAACAATATCTGACACAAATCGTACTAATGTTTCCTTAGTAAGTCTCCTAGGCAACAACTAAACAAATGGGACCTAATCAAACTTACAAGCTTTTACACAGCAGAGAAATGATGAACAAAACAAAAAGACAACCTATGGGCTGGGAGAAAATATCTGAAAACAATGTGACTGACAAGGGTTTAATTTCCAAAATATACACACACCTCACACAACTCAATAAGAAAAACCAGAAAACTCAATCGAAAAATGGACTGAAGACTTGAATAGACATTTCTCCAAAGAAGAAATACAAATGAATAATACGCACATGCAGAGATGCTCAACATCATTAATTATCAGAGAAATGTAAATCAAAAATATAATGAGGTATCACCTCACACTGGTCAGGATGGCCATCATTATTGGTTCATTTATTTTGAAAATTGTTAATGGCAAAGAGTCGACTCATTGGAAAAGACTGATGCTAGGCAAGATTGAAGGTAGGAGGAGAAGGGGATGACAGGGGATGAGATGGTTGGATGGCATCACCAACTCAATGGACATGAGTTTCAGCAAGCTCCGGGAGATCGTGAAGGACATGGAAGTCTGGCATGTCTGTCCATAGGGTCGCAAAGAGTCAGACATGACTGAGTGATTGAACGACAACAAATAAATGCTGAAGAGGGTGTGGAGAAAAGGGAACCCTCCTACACTGTTGGTGGGAATGTAAATTTCTGCAGCCACTATGGAGAACAGTATGGAAGCTCCTCAGAAAACTAAAAACAGAGCTACCCTATGACCCAGCAATCCCACTCCTGAACATATATCCAGACAAAACTATAATTAAGAAAGTTATACATGTGCCTTCTATGTTCATAGCAGCACTATTCACAACAGCCAAGACATGGAAACAATCTAAATGTGTACTGACAGATGACCGGATAAAGATGTGGTATATATACCTATACATGCCACACACACACAGGAATACCACTTAGCCATAAAAAAAGATATGAAATGCCATTTGCAGCAACATAGATGACCTAGAGATTATCATACTAAGTGAAGTCAGAAAGACAAATACTTTATGATATCATTTGTATGTGGACTCGAACATATGACACAAGTGAATTTATCTATGAAACAGAATCAGATTCACAGACATATACAAAAGACTGGGGATTACCAAGGGGGAAGGATGGAAATGAGATGGAGTGGGACTTTGGGATGAGCAGATGCAAACTAGTATATATACGATGGATAAACAGCCAAATCCAACTGTACAACACAGGGAACTATTTTCAATTTCTTGTGATAAATCATAATGGAAAAGAATATTAAAAACATGCGTGTGTGTGTGCGTGTGTGTATATATATATAAATGAATCACTTTGCTGTACAGTAGAAATATTAACATTTACAACATTGTAAATCAACTATACTCTGATTTTTAACAATGGAAAATAAGGGGCGGGGGGAAAGGTTTCAAAAAAAGAGTGATGGGTCGCGGAAAGCGACTGCTTGTATTCCAACCTCTTTTCTGTCATTCCTGTACGGTCTAGGGAAAGTTACTTCACCTCATTCTGTAAACGGTAAGAAAACCACCTGTGTGACGGTATCACAGAAGATTAAGTGAGATCTCCCAGGTAAAGCTCGTAGTTAGGTACCTGGCACTCACCGAGAACTGTTCTCGCCGTCAGAATTTATTTGAAAGACCACCTGGGCCGCGTGGGCCACTGGCCCATTTGACGGCGGCAGCCCCATCACAAGATTAGGGGAGGTCTGGAGTGAAGGACTCGAAGGGCGCGCTCGCAAACCAGGCAGCGGGGCCCGGTTTTGGAGTTTCAGTCGTGCTAACCCGGGGTTCGGCCGGGCTGGAGTTAGCTCGGGGAACGCCTGGGCCCGCCGCCTCCGCGACTCCGAGTTCCGCGCAGAGCGAGATGGGCCGGGGAGGCGAGGAGTGTAGCCCAGCCCGGTCCACGCGCCCGAGGCCCGCCGGGACCGGAGAGATCGAGTGAGCTGGTCGCGCCGTGGCCCCTGCCCGGCCCGCCCCGCCTCCACTTACCCCTGCGCCGCCGCCGCCGCCGGTCCCGGAGCCTGAGAAAAAACAGCGCCCGGCGCGCGACAGTAATGTCGTCACTTCCTGCGTCGGCGCCGGGCTGATGACTAGCTAAGACGCGTCCCCGCCGCCGACTCCCGCCCTGAAGAGTGCCGGGAGCGCGCTGCGCGTCACTTCCGGCCTTGGCGCAGGCTGGTGACAACTCTAGGGGCGGAGGCTCGGAGCCGGCAGGTGTCTGGACCAGCCTGGTTGGGTGGTCGTGACTGTGTCTTCTCTCCCCGCTCCCGTGACCCCGGGGCAAGACCCTGAATCTTCCTAAAAGGAGACGAATCTTGCTTACGGAGCGGGGCGGGAAGAGCGGTTACCGCAGGATTTTCAGCTGTGCGAAGACCAGGGATGACTGTTAGTGCTTACTCAGGCTCGCCTGCGAAGGTTTTTAAACACATTGAATCCTGAGGTTCGGCCTCAAACCTGCTGAAGTTCAAGCAAATTATTCTTCGAACTTTTGTGGTCACAGAAAAATGGTAATGCGACATCGTGACTCTCAGGAAGAGAACGGTAAACAAGTATCATTCACTTGCAGTGTGTGCACTCAGTCGTGTCCGACTCTGTGCGACCCCATGGACTGTAGCTCACCGGGCTCCTCTGTTCATGGAGTTTTCCAGGCAAGAATACTGGAGTGAGTTGCCATTTCCTCCTTCTGGGGATCTTCCCAACCCAGTGATTGAACCTTCCTCTCTTGAATCTCCTACTTTGGGAAGCGAATTCTTTACCACTTAACGTCACCTCCAGTTTACTACCTGGCCAGAAGTGGAAAATGTAGAAAAATCTGACAAGAAATTAGGGCCCAAAGAGGGTGTGTGGAAGTGAAATTCTTTCTCTTCTGGAAAGAAATGTTTTTTCTGTGCCCAAGCTCTTGTTTTGCTTCCTTAGTTTTTGGTAACAGGAAAAACCTTCAAAAAACAGATGAAGGCAGTAAGAACCCACCCATGTTCATTTCAGTAGCCCAAACACTTGAGTCTTACACAAAGGAGAAAGCAAAGTACACACTGAACATTTATTTTACTTTTGCAGACCAAGAGTCCTAGATAGTTGCTACCATGGTAGCTTAATTTGGACAGAGTAACCAGTAGGCATCCACAGGATTAATTATACAGCATTGATGTATTACCATAGCAGAATACACAGTGACTCACTAGATTATGTAACCACCATTTTTCTAGGAAAAATTGATCTAATTGCATAAATACTGGAATAGGTGAAATAAACACTAAAATTTTGAGTAATGTACTTTTAGTTCTCCACAGTTGTTGTTTTTTTTTTGGTGTAAAGCAAGTATAATTTGGTTCTGATATAGACAATTTATTCATATAATTTTCAAGTTTTTCAGTATGGGAAAGTCACCCTCACTGTGACCCTCTGCAATGGTGGGTTCACAATACTCCCTGGGTGGGTTCAGACTCAACTCACACATCTACAGTCTAGAAATAGCACATCAACTGAATGCCAGTTTCCCTCAAGTTAAAAGCAAGAAAAAAAGACTTTGCCAATTAGAACAGTTTCCAAGTCAGTCTGGACATCTAGGCAAGGATGCAATGGCAGCATCCAAGCCCTCCAGAGAAGAGGAGGAAATACTACAGAGAGAGAAAACTGGAAGGTTTTATAGCCAGAGCATCAGGGTGAGCAAGCCAAGTGATGGTCAGCACAACCACCTGGCTGCTCTTTGCTCTTCAGGAGAGAGAAACAGGCCGACTCATCAGGGAAGCAGGAGCGTTCTTATTATAAGCTAGGAAAATGAAAAGGTCCCAACCAGGGCAAGAACATATTCTGGAAAAGAACAGAGCCCTTACTACAACATTGGTCACAGGCAAACAGAAGAGGGTCTCTACCTGTAATAGCATCCTTGTTTAATTTTTCCAACCTAGGTAAATAGTGAAAATACTTCCAGGCCTCAGGAAGCACATCCCCTGGACAGATGTAGAAAGTCGTGTTGCATTTTTTGTGGTCTCTGCTGACCTGTCTATATATGACCATCCACAGGACAGTCAGTGCCACACGGGAGGCAAAGTCCCTCGGTTTGGGGCAAGCATTTCAAGGGCCTGCGGCTAGCGCGGTTCCACGTGGCTTACTCTTCGTGCAGCACATTTTTATTGTGTAACTTACAAATTAAAGACACATTTTGGATTATGCAAGAGTATTCTCAGCTTTCCAAGGCAGATGATTTTAATGCTAATATGCAGGAAGTTATGACTATCAGAATTTTTTTTTTTAAAAAAGCCTTTCATGCCACTCAACAGTGGAAATTTCCTTGAAAGCCAGAGATCTCTAAGTATTGACGTAAGCAAGCAGATGACCAGAGTTGGAAGCCTGGTTCATGAGTTTGATTACAAAGACACGGACAACGACCATGGACCCAGAGGAAATGGACCTAGTGTTGGCGTTGGTACAAGCTGGCCTGCGACGGTGCAGTGAAAGGAACATACTAGAAAACTACTAGACAAAGTTAATTAAAAAACATGTCTGTACAGTTATTAAGCAAACGCCCACGCAGGCTGTGGGGTTTGACTCTCCTCCCAGAAACGCCCACCATGTGGACGACTTTGGGCAGTCAATGGACGGAATACAGCCACAGCATGTGTCCTGTGGGTGCCAGGCCCCGGACTCCCTGCTGGGGATGAGGGGATGCCCCAAAAGCAGCTTTGCTAGAAACTGCCTCATTTACTAATAATTTAGGAAAATCTTTTCTGGTCCCCAAATCTGGAAAATCAAAAGAGGCCCCTAACAACACTCAGACACAAGCAGCTGGCACCTGCTCACTCTCAGATGACAGTCTGCAGCTGGCGACACACATGCTCCCCTTCTTCATGTCTCGCCGGCAGCTGCAGGTGTTGTGGCCCCAGTCTGAGGGCAGAGGCAAGAGCCCCCCAGAAGTGGTGCTTTCCCTCTGGTCCTCACAGAGCAATGCGCTGCCCCAGCCACTGCCCCAGCATCCTCTTTAGCTTTGTTTAAGGGTAAGCAGAAAAAGAGGAAAGGGGGGAAACCTGGGAAAGACACCTGCTACCCTGTACAGGGAAGCTGCGTGTGACCTGCTGACCTCTGAGCAAGGAGGTCAGCTTCATAAAAGGTTGTTTGTAGTTAAAAGGCCCCATTTTTAATCCCTCATCACGACAGACTTTCAAAGTCGGCAGAACTTAATGAGATGCACTTATTGCTCTTTGTTTCTAAGAGACTTGCTCTCCAGGAAGGGCTGGTTTATATTTTCCAGTTGAGAAGCCAACCAGAAAACCAGAGAAGCAATTAAGGCGCCAGGGCCTGGACAGCAGGGACTGTTCCCGAGACTCGTGGGCCACTTGTGCCCTCGGGTCGCTCCATCCCACAGGCCGGCTAGAGACGGGCAGGTGGCCAGCCCGCGGCCCCTGAGTTGGGCTGTGCCTGACAAATCCCAGAGCTCCAGTCTGGTAGGTGGGAGGGGGGCTCCACCCTGACCAGAAGTTCCAACAGGATGTGGGGCGAGGAGTAAAGAGAGAGGTGGAGCCTTAAACACCTGGCTGGCTGGCTGTCTGCCCTGGGGCAGGAGGGCCGGGCTGGGCCGTGGGTCTGACTCTGGTTTACCCAGCACAGTCCATGCATTCCAGAAGCCATCTGTACCTGTGTTTCCTTTTAAAACTTACACTGTCATTTAAAATGCAGCATGACAAAAGTGTAAACACTCCACATTCGTCCTGTTCATCATTCACAAGGGGGAAATCATAACACCCTTGTCAGTGAGACCAGGAGGCTCGAGACTGGCTGGGTGGAAACGGGCTCCTGGAGCCCCTTTAGAAGAGCCTGCCTCTAACCTACGAGTATGGGAACAGAAGGGACACAGCCCCGCCTTGCCTTGTGGTCATCTACCTGTAGCTTTCAGGCCGGAAACCACATCTGGGTCTGGGTGTTGAGGTGGGGGGGGCGCAACCTGGCTGCCCACAAGGGACAGGACACTCTGGAGGTGGGAGGCTCAGCATAGCAGATGTGGGGAGGGGCAGCCCACCTTCCCTAAGTGGTACTGATGCGACAGCTCTGCCTTGGGTAGAGGAGATAGACATCCTGTCCTCAGGAGCAGGGAACCCCAGGTTCTCACCCCATCTGTCCCATGCCACTATGCCCACTGCAGTGGCCTCCACGCCCTGGCCCTGGGGGCCTCAGCTTGGCCAAGCCCAGCAGATCCCCAATGGCCAAGGAGCAGGGTGGACTCCAGCAGCTGCTGATGGCTGGCATGAAGGAGCCGGTACCCCACACTGGCTCCAAGTGAGGGGGTGCCCGCTGGAACCTGGACACAGCTCCAGCTTCCCAAGTGGTCATCACTCACAGAGGAGTTGGGGCCTGGCCCAGATGCTGGGGTGCGCAGAGGCTGCCAGGAGGAGGTTGTCAGGGGGCTCAGCCATGGCTCAGTGGCAGCTGTGTTCTCCAACCCAATTCAAGTTCCTGCCAGTTCTGACTGACAGCCCCAGAAAAAAGCGGAAAAGGCTGCCCACCTTGCCTCCCACAATGACTGTGACCTGTAGAGCCAGGTGGTCCCACACCCGCTGTCCACAGGGAGAGAGAGGCAAAGGGGTTCCCCCGTCAGCGAAGAGGGGGTGGTGTGGTGCCCCCATGGCTTTGGGATTCAGTGGTGTGGCCGGGGGTCCTGGGGGAGCAGCAGCTCAGAGCTGCCATCCGGGGGCTGGGTGGTGGCCGAGGCCAGGCTCTGCATGGCCTCGCGCTGCTGTTGCTTGGCCTTATTGTAGAGCAGGACGCCAGCTGTGACCAGCACGGTACCCACAGCTGACAGGCTGGTGACTTTGTTACCGAAAACGATGACGCTGAGCCAGATGGACAGGGCATGCTTTACAGTGCTGGCGACGCTGCAGGAGAGCAGGGAGGTCAGCGGGGGCCATAGGCACCTCCGCTAACCCCGCTTTGTGTTGGGGTCCTACCTACTAGAACAGAGATCACAGAGAAGAGGGACAACAGAGCTGGGTGGCATCTTCAGGCTCAGTCTTGTGCCTTACTTTGTCCTTTCTTTGATGGAAATATTTCTAAGTGAACTGTAGGCATTACAGCTTTCACCCCCAACACTGCGGCCTACTCTCCACAGAGTGGGAAGTGCTCCCTTAGGAAAGCTGTCTGGAAATGACACCATGCTGCTTGCTCACTGCTGGGACCTCGTGAGGATGCAATGACCACAAGGGTTTGTCTCCTGGGCTGCCATTATGGATAATTTAAAGTTAACTTTTGTATTTTTCTGCCATAAGCTATTTCCCTTAAAAAGAACCAGTTTCCTGTCTTTATATGGACCGTCACTAACAACCCCTGAAAAGAAAGTTTCAGGGATATTTGGAAATAATTCCTGTTGTCATACAGGAAACAGACTCATAAAACATACTGACCACTTGAGTCAGGGGACGTGGCACCCAGGCGGCCCTGACAGCCCTGCAGGCCCCTCTCCCAGGATGTGGGAAGAGGCTGCCAGGTCTGAGAGCAGCGCGAGGCCCCTGAGGCCCTCAGATCTGCGGACAATCCTGCTCTCCCGTGACTGTTCTGAAGTTAAAGGACAAAGGGCTGCTAAAAAGTTTCCACAACAATATGACAGCCAAATCCAAGGACAATCACTGGGTGGGTTTTCAGGCTTGCTGGTGACCTGGGCTCCTTCCTTTCTGTTACCAAAACCCCTCTGGTATCAAATCAGCACTAAGGCTGTCCAGTTAGGGAAGAAGCTCATGAAACCCGAGCTTGGTGCTGAGTTCCCAGCAGGGAGTCAGTGGGGCTGCTGAGTGCGAGCTGATTAAAGTCAGAAAAACAGACTTCGACTCCTCAGCACTCTGCCAGTTCTAGGTGCTCAGGATCCACACATGGCCAGGGGCTCCCACCCTCTATCATCCCAGGAGATTCCCCGGACAGTGCTGTTCTGGGGAGAAGTACCTCACAACACTGAAAGGAACTCTCTTCTGTGCACAGATTCCCAGTGGGGAATCCCCCTAAAAATCTATTTCACAGGCTTTCCTATTCATGTTTCAAATGGCACCAATACAGAATGGCCAAGTAATTATGACCACTGGGCACAGCAATCACTACACTGTGACCCACAATCACAGAGCCCTCTGATAAAAACATCAAGTGGCAAGCGTTCCCCTCTACACGTGACCCAGATGCACCTCATCTCCTGTCCTTACCTGAAGGTCACAGGGGAGATCCTCCCCATGAGGGCGTAGGCCGTGACGCTCTGCAGGTGGAACAGCACGCCATCTGCCAACAGCAGCAGCACCACGTCCTGGCTGTAGCGGAAGCTCCTCCCACTCCTCCCGATCACCGGCAGGTCCTGCACCAGAGCCAGAGGGATGGCTGCTGTGTGGCCCCTGGGGGAACTCTGGTGGCATCTGTGCCCCAGGGTCTGGGTAAAGGGAATGACACTGCAGAGGACTCTGGGGCAGCACGTGGACGGCAATGATCAAAACTTTACACACGAAACACACACAGCCTCTAAGCACGTGACAAGATGCCCAACATCACTGACCATCAGGGAAGAACAAATCAAAACTACACCAAGGGGGCTTCCCTGGTGGTCCAGTGGTTTAGAATTTACAACGCATGGGACGCGGGCTCCGTCCCAGCCAGGGAACGAAGATCCCGCATGCGATGTCGCGACCATGCCCGTGTGCCACAGATGAGCCAGCACTCCAGGGCCTGTGCTCCGCAACCAGAGAAGCCACCACAGTGAGATGCCCAAGCATAGCAATGAAGACCCAGTGCAGCCAAAACAAACAAATAAAAAGCCTCGGGAAAAAAAACTACAGTGAGGTACCTGCTCCCACTCATTGGGATGGCTGCCATCAAAAAACAAAAACCAGAAAACAACAAGCACTGGCGAGGACAGGGAAGTTGGACCCTGAGTACTGGAGGTAGGAATGCACAATGGTGCGACTGCCGTGGGAAAACAGACTAGTCAACCTTCAAAAAATTACACACACAACTGCCCATGTGAGCCAGGACTCCCCTTGTGGTCTGTACCCTGAAGAACAGATAGCAGGGTCTTGAAAAAGTACTTACACACTCACATTCAGAACAACATTACTCATAACAGCCTAAAAGTGGAAGCAACCCAAATGTCCACCATTGGAAGATGGGTAAACAAAATGTGGTCCAGCCATACGTCTGTCTATTCAGCCTTAAACAGGGAAGAGGTCCTGACACCTGCTCCACCGTGGACGGACCTTATGACATGAAGTTGAGTGAAATGAACTAGATGCAAGAGGACAAATCTGATGTGATTCCACTTCTGTGAGGTCCCTGGAGGAGTCAGAGTCACAGAGACACAAGGTAGGAGGGTGGGAACCGGGGGTGGGGGAGAGGGTAACCAAATTCAGAACCCCTCCCCCAACGTTTGTCTCTTCGGCATAAGGATTATTTTTGAGCTCAAAGCACTGAGAAAACAGCAGGTGCCAGAAGGGTGCTCTGACCTCTCTTTTCCTTCCCAGAAGCAGGAGACAAACCCCACATGGGAGCTGCCCCTTCCCTGCAACCAGGAGGAGAGGGGATTCAGGGGCCTTGTCATCATCCCTCTCGTCCCCCTTCAGCCGCCCCAGTGTCTCAGTCATTTGCCCACAGTCACCTTCTCATTCACCCTGACGTGGAAGCACTGAGGTTCTGCCACTTGTTTGGGGCTTCATTTGCTCTGGCATCACATGAAGCTCATATTAAATGAACCTATGTGCTTGCCTCCTGTTGATCTAAGTCAGTTTAACTCTCAGGCCCAGCTGGAACTCTGGGGGGTAGGGTAAGTCTTGCCCCCTCCACCCGGTGGGGTGGGGTGGTGTGAGGAGTTAGCATTTAATGGGTCAGAGCTTCAGTTTGAGACGATGAAAAAACTGGGGTGATGGTCACACAACGATGTGAACAACGTACCTGACGTACACTAGAAAACGGCCAGAATGGTAAATTTAATAGGTATTTATCATACCAGAGTAAGTTTAGATACGCATGTTCTTTTTCTCAACCATTCCAATCCAAGGACACAACCCAGAGAAACATCCTCACCCACGAAAGACATGACATACGGAACTCCCTGTCATGTGCTGCGTGTACAGGGCAGAGGCAGGGCCAGACCACTGCGTCTGGTGGGTCAGGGCAGAGCTTGGACTGGACAGCCCAGCGCCACCGTGCTGAGAAGACAGGGCCACGCAGACGCACACCTGCGCTCCTATGGGACTCACGACACATGTATGCAGCTTTGTGGCCATACAAACACACAGAGGGAGCAGCTCCACTAGGAGGGGGCGTGTGAGCGGCTGGGGAGAGACCCTCTGTTTTACATGTTTCTGTCCTGTGACTTATTCTATGGTGGTCACAATGTTTTTAAGTAAGAGAAGAAATAAGAAACAACTGCAGGAGTTCCCTGCAGTTGGCCACCAGTTGGAGTGGCCACCAGTTGGCCTGGTGGTTGGGACTCAGCTCTTCCACTGCTGTGCCCAGGGTTGGGGAACGAAGATCCTGCAGGCCATGAGGTGTGGCCAAAAGGCAACAACACAAGAGTGTGCCTAACACCCTTCTGCCAAAGTTTCCAGAACTGGGGCTGCAGCCCAGCCCTCACAGGCACAGGACCTGCTTGGGTTTGCATCGGTCAGGCCCCCTCAAGCGCGTGGCAGCCACACAGTGCCAGGCTCACCCCCTTGAAGGTGACTGTGATGGTGGGACTCACCATGAAGAAGATCCAGGCTGGGACGAGCATAGCCACGGCCGCTGTGCTAGTGTAGAACTGCAGCTCTGCAGCCCTGCAGGACAGGGCAGGCGTCTGAGCCTCCCAACCCCTCCAGCCTCACCCCGGCCTACCTACCCTACCCCCAGCCTTGCTACCCTCTTCTCCCCTGCTACAGGACAGTGACAGCATCCCTGCCCAAGGGCAACTGGAAACAGGTAGGTTTTTCTCCCCAGTTTCAACAAGGTTCTTTTAAAGGCACCAGGGAAATGGAAGGGTCAGGGCTAGGGCACAGGGAGCTCTGGGAGGGTTGGGGCTGGGGTCCAGGGTGGTCTGGGAGTGTTGGGGCTGGGGTCCAGGGCTCTCTGCGAGGGTTGGGGCTGGGGTCCAGCGCGCTCTGGTCTCTGTGGGGCAGTGACACTTACGAGAATCTGTATTTGTCCCCACTGAGGAGTTTTTTGGAGAAAACATTCTGCAAACTAGAAGAAAGAAGAGAAGAGATTATGTGAGCTCAGAGACCACCTCATTCGAAGTGCCTTGTCCTCTGGAAACAGGTACACGTGGGGCATCCATGAGCCAGGCCGAGCTGCCCCTTTCAGAGGTGGGTAAGCTGAGGTCTCAGAGGTGGAGGGCATGCCTGGGGTTACCCAGCTCTGCACAGAGCCCCTCTTGGCACCCAGAGCTCCCACAAATCAGCCGCAGCCACAGGACAGACAGTATGAGCACAGGAAGACCCAGGGAAACAGGGATAGAACTCCTGGCTGGGAAGGCCAGTGGTGGCTGAGAGGAGACAGGACAGTGTCCGCTTCCAGACCACCAACACTGCCCCCAGCTCTGGCCAAGGGGACTTGAACCAAAGTGAGGCTGGGGGAAGACACTCACAGGCCCGCCTCCTCTAGGGCTGACACTGCAGGCCAGCGGGAAACCTGGCGGGACTCGTGCAAGGACAGTCCCTGCAGGACAGCGGCCAGGAGGTCTGAAGCATCTGCCGGTGAGTGAGGAGGCTTCTGAGACCATCCTGTGCTGGAGTTACAGGTGAGATGCAAACTGGGACTGAGCTGGGCTATGTTTCTGGGAACTAGAGAGGCAGAGAAGAGGCTGAAGGAAACACAGCAAGTGTCAGATGGAATGAAAGGTGGTTTCTCTCTTTACTCATGCACCACTCGGAGACCCTCTGGTCTCTCTGGAAGTACCAGCAATGACACAAGCTTAGACATAAGTGCCGCTGCCGCCTCCCTTCTCCCCTCAGAGACGGCGACGCGCAAGAGCAGGCTGCGTGCAGCTGTCAGCCATCGGGCCTGGTGCCTGCACTCCAGCAGTGGGCCTCACGTGCCCAGCTCCCACCCTGCAGACTCACCAGTCCATGATGTTGGTGGACAAGGCGGCTGAGAACCCCAGGAAGTTGAAGCTCATCTCGGTGGCTGTGCACAGTGCCAGGCCACCCATGACCGGGATGAGGGAAAGGTTGACCAGTAGCCCTGCAGAGGGAGAGCACATGGCTGGGCTGCAGTGCCCCCCAGTGGACCCAGCTGCCCCCCAGGGGTGTTCTGCTCGCTTACTTCTCACTGGAGGGAAAAAATAGCACATGCCTGTGTCACCTACCCCGGCCAGGCACGTGGCGCAGAGGGCTCCACACCAGAGTTGCCAGCTCCAAGCCCCGATTTTTGCACCCCACCCCACAGTCGCCAAGCTCTCACTTGTGAAACAAAGGGTGAAGGGTGGTCTCCAGGGAAGGCTAGGGGAGGAAGGAGGCCCCACACCTCAGGGCGTCCAGCCCTCCTGCCTTCATAACCAACAGTCTTGACAACAAGGTAGAAAGTCCTTTCGGGACAACAGAAAACTTTGTCAGTGGGCACAGGGCCTCCAGTCCCCCCACCTCCCATGCCTCTACTTGGATTTCAGACATGGCATTTCATTTATCTTGAAATTCAAAGCAGACGAAGGGACAAGCCTTTCACGCTTAGCAAAACAGAGCAGAAGTGCAGCCCTCAGACAATCTGGTAACCTCCTGAGACTGTGACCACTACCCCGCCCAGGACAGTGCTGTCCACACAGCAAATCCATGGGCCTGTGAGGCCTTGAGTGTCACCACGGAAGGAGCTGTCTGCTGGGCGTGGACCACACGTGGGACTGTGGCTGGGAGGCCACCAAGGAGGCAGACGCCTGCGCGGTGGGCGGTGGTGGGCTCAGGGCTCTGCTGGGGCTGTGCCCGTTGCCAGGACCCATGAGGCGGCTCTGCTGGGGTGCCTTCGGGGGTCACCCCTCTGGGAACTCCACACCTTGGCCCCACAAGTCTGGGTACCTCAGTCATTCTCCCCAACAAATTGCATTTTATCAAGATTTCCTAACTGTTCCAGCCAGACAGTGCCTTCGCTGTGGCCTGGCGTCCCTAAGGCACTGGAAGCCCCTGTGGGTGAAGGCACCAGTGCGGTCAGGCTGTTTCCTGCTGTGTGGGATTGCAGCAACTGCGGTCACACTTTGATCCGACTCTGCTTTACCATCACCTGCACGCTGGCCTGGCTCCAGGGGCCCGATCTGCGAGGTGCCCAGCTGTGCCTTCTCCCTACCACCTCCTCCCCAGGGTGCCGGGTGCTGCCTGGTTTTACCTTCTGGTCATTTCCTAATTGAAGCCAACTCAGCTCCCTCTCTGAGCAGCACTCCTGCCCCCAGGGCAAACATAAGTCATGTGATGAGTCTGCTCATCACAGGACCCCACCCCCTACAGGCTGGCAGGAGAGTCAGGGACGTGTGTGCAGCTGGACAGTGCCTGCCCCGGCCCAGCTTAGAGATCTGTGATTGAGTCCCATCTGCTGAGCCTTGGAGGGACACAGAGGCGCGATGAGGCCGGGCGTGGGGGGCTGCTCACCAGTGTGCTCCCCCAGGACCGTCCGCGACAGGATCACAGTGAAGATGGGAGCTGAGCTCTTCACGGTCTCAGCAAAGGACACCGCCACATTTTTCAGGCTGACTAGACCCAACACCACTGTTGCAAACCTAAGACAATCAAAAGCCTCACAAATCAGTGCATTCCCTCCCTCAGGAGTCAGCCTGGAGGGTCTGCCCCACCCTGCTCCCCACTCCCAGGATCACCTGATGCTAATAGCCAGCCAGCTGGGGGAAGAGGTTTCACAAAAACAAATAATTCAGACACCCAACCTGAAATGTCAGTGGGCTTACCTCATCAGGCCCACGAACAGCATCGTCATGATGAAATTGGGTGGGTAAGAAAGCCGAGTTTTGTGCTGATACAAACAGCAGGGAACGAATATTTTAACACAGCCAATAAGCGTGGTTGAGAGCATCTGCACAGCCCCTGGAGGAGGAGACAAGACCCGTGAGCAGAGGGGTTCCCCAGGGCTCCGTCCCCCCCCAGCCCGGGCAGGTACCTAGTGAACAGAGGGGTTCCCCGGGGCTCCGTCCCCACTAGCCAAGGCGGGTACCTAGCATGCTGGGTTCCCCTTCCAGCAGGGACAGGATGTACTTGTTGAGAAACAGGGTGCAGAAGCTAAAGAAGAACCAGAGCGTGAGGTAGGTCAGGGCGCGGGCGCCCCACACGCCCAAGTCTGCCTCGATGACGGTAGTCTCTGTGACGGTGACTGTGAGCACCTGCTCCTCGGGGCTGCCATCGCTCTGGCCCAACGCGATCTTCTCACTCCGGTGGCTGAACACGGGGGCCCAGGCCAGGAGCGGCCGTCCCCCAGGCTTCTCGCCAGGGCCCGGGTCCAGCTCCCCCAGGGCTGGGGGCTTCGCAGATGCCGACATCTCAGGGGTGGCAGAGGGCTCGGGTCAGGGACCCAGGGACAGAAGTGGCAGCCATGGTGACACCGGGCAGGGCGTGGGCTGGAGCTGACGGAAAGGACGGGACGAGGTTGTTGTGAGCGGCCAAGGTCCTGCCAGGTTCAATCACCCCCTTACAGTAACTTAAAGCACAAACTCAGGACCACAGTCGGCCACGCATCCAGGAGCCCCAAAGGAGCAAGAGCAGGCGCCCCACTGAGACCACAGCCTACACCAGCCTAGCCTCCCTTCCCTCCCCACACACCTGACCCTCCAGGAAGTCCCACCCAAACTTTTCTAAAGCACCTGGTGATCTGGCCTCCTCCAGCTGCCCTCCTCCCTTGGCCTTTCCCTCAGCTCGGCGAGGCCTGTGTCTTCACCGCCCCCTGCCCCCACCTCAGAAGCTGTCTCCAGTGCTCTGCATCTCTCTCCACCCACCAGGACCACAAGGGGCTGCCCTGAGCTCCCTCCCACCCAGCTGGCTCTCCAGCGCACAGTACCCTCCCCCACCCCTTGATGTTTCATCCAGAGTTTTGAGCTGTCCTTGGTGGGAGGGCTGACCAAACCGGCCTGTTCCCTTGACCTTCCATTCCTCCTTTGTACCATCTTTCACGGTCCAACAGTTCATCACCCAGGACCTGACAGTACAGTCCCCATCCTTCAGTGGTCAGCCGCCTCCAGCCTGAGGGGGCAGTTTCTGAGCACAGACGCTGGGAGGAGGAGACTCCTCTTGAACCTGAGGGCCAGCCTGCAGACGGGCAGGGGGCTGCCTCTGTCTTGCGGCCAGGAAAACACACTGTTTCCTCCACAGACTCACACCTCTTGGTTTCTCCAGAGAGGCCTCCCTCAGCCCTAAGACCACACACAGTCAGACCCAGCCTCTCATGTGTGCTGGTGGGTGGGTTCTTCAAGTTTTGGCTTTTTTCCCCACTGTGCCACACAACTTATGGGATATTAGTTCCCCAACCAGGGATTAAACTCGAGCCCCAGCAATGAGAGCAGAGTCCTAATCACTGGACTTCGAGGAAATTCCCAGTTTGGGCTATAAACAGTGTCCCAGTGACGACCACCAGCACAGGAGGCCTGGCTGCTGTGACACCAAACAGGAAGTCCCAGCCCCCTGCCCATCCCCCCGCCCCCAAGCAGCCAAGCTGGCCAGCAACGTCCTGGTCCCTCAGATGCTGGCGTTTGGGGGATACCCATCATGTTTCCACCTAACTGCTAGGTGTATGTAGAAGAGGCATCAGGTATTCAGCTTGCTGTGCCACCCACCAAAAGGGCTGGCTCCTCTACCCTTACCGCCCCAGGCCCAGTTCTGCTCAGGCTTGTGATGGACTCATGACCTCCGATGGACTCTGGACCTCTGAGTCCAGGTGGACTCGTGACCTCTGACTCTCACCCAGGCCAGGGCTCCTGGCTAAGCTGCCCCTGGCTCCCAGTGTCCACACAGTGTCCTCAGTCACTCCACAAGCTCAGCAACGCTTGGGCTCGCAGGGTACCCAAGCCTCTACATGCACACTGACCTTGGGGACACCACAGCTGTCCCGACGCACACCAGACCAGGACGGATGCACCCGGCCCTCCTGTGGGCTCCACTTCCCCACAAGACGCACAAGCCCTTCGACCCCTCTGGCACTGCCGGGGTCAGATCTCCACTAACACCCCGTCCTCCCTCCTCTTCCTGGCCTGTGCCCCATTCCCTCCAGACAATACCATGCGGGAGCTGCACCTCCATGGGCAGCCCTGGACTTCTGGTCACCCTTCAGTGCCCTGGCACCTAAGCCAAGGAGGACATGGAGGGGGCCAAGTGCCCATCGAAAAGTGGGAGGTGCTGCTCTAAAAGTTACCAGAAGAGGGTCCCCTGGAAACAAAGACCAGGGCAGGAGAGACAGAAACCTCACCCAGGGCACCAGGCTCCTAGGAGCTCGATTCAGGCAGGCCTGGACGTGGGCGCTCCAAGCACCCCCAGCAGCACACAAGGAGCACGAGGGGTCAGGCAGCAGACAGCAGGGACCACACTGACCAGGATCCTGCCTCTGAACACAGTCTGTAGGCGCTAAAGCGGCCCAATCGGGGCCCAGCACCAGAGGGAGGGGTCGGGTGCCCTGGAGAACTGATTCCAACTCAGTCTGAGGACCTTCCTGGGTGAAGATCAAAGATCAGCAATCACCCTGACGGTAGGGGAGGAGTTACCTCCCGGAAACTCAAGGAGAGACAGATGCAAATTCAAGGAGGGACAGAAGGCAGGACGCAGTCCTGCGGACAGACAAGAAACTGTCAGGAACAAATCAGTGGGATGAAAAAATGGAAAAGCTAGAGAAGAAACGTCCACGACCCCATGGTGGCCTCAACTATCTCCTGGCAGGGCGTTAACCAGCAACCAGAGCCCATCACAACTTTACTCCCCAGAGAAACGAGCGGTTGCCCCACCGTGGAGCCACCAAAGTGGAATCCCCAGGGATGAGACAGACACCATGCATCCTGATCCACCACACTGAACCTGGTGCCGCTGCAGTTTCCCTGCCATGAGCACAACTCTGACGGTAAGAGCGTGAGGGTCTTGAAAGAAAGCCGAGCAGAGGAGGCTGGACGGCAGAGGACCGAGCTCCAGGCCAGAGTGCAGATCCTCACAGCAACCATGCCCTGGATCCCGCCAATGCCAGCACTTTCAAAACACTTATGCCCTTGGGAACCAGGTCCACGCTCCACGTGCTTAAAAAACAAAATGCCCACATCAATAACACTTCTAGAAACAAAATCTCTAATGCGCAATACAGACAGAAATACCTAAACCAAGCACAACTCAGAGGAACAACTTCAGCCCACTGAGGAGCGAAGGGGAGGAAGTGACTGGTGAGCCTGTGCATGGGTGCTGAGGTCAAGCGCAGGCTCCAGACGAGACCTGGGCAAGTCTGGTGGGAGCACTTAAGGAGGGGCAGACAAGGGAGTGGGCTGTGCAGAAGGAGGGGGCCACAGTGTGCCTGCTTCCACGTCCACGTGCGACTCTGCCCACACGGAGGCCTGGAACAGGGATGCCTCCGCAGCAGGGGCAGAGCTGGTTTCCAAACCTCTGCTCTGCTGAACCAAATCAGCCTCCTCGCAGAGACGGCTGAGTTCAGGGCTGGGGCCACAGCTGGGCCGGGAGGAGGGTGGGCTCCTGGATGGCACGAGGCCAGCATGAGGGGTGCCCGCCAGCGAAATCCAGGCGGATTGAGAGAAAGTAAATAACAGCAAAGGGCCAGCACACAGATGACCACCAGGATCAACAAATGAGGAAAGCTGTTCCTTCAGGTACAGGGTGACATGACTGACGTGACTAGATGTGCCACCAGGCCCCTGGCTGCAGCCCTGGGCGAGACCCACCAGCAGAGGCTGGAAGCTGGTGACAGTTCAGCAGTGACAGGATGTTCAGTCTTACTGGGCAACTACAAAGAGCATGATGGAGGCGCAAAGGGGAAAAGGGAAGGAGACTCCCCTGAAGAAGGGGGGCTGCCCCCTGGACACTTGCATCAGGCCACGTGCTGCACTGGTGCAGAGACACGTAAACAAGCTGGGATGCGGAGCCCAGGGTCTGTGCACTGGCAGAACCCAAACCCAAGACAGAGCGGGCTGCGGCTTCCGGGAGAAGGTGGCCTCGGCTCCCTGACACCAGGACGACTGTCATCCATGCCAGTAAAGACAGACTGGATCCCAGCCTCAGAGCTCCAGACATGTGCTAACAATTCACAACATCCACAGGGCACTTCCCAGGAACCAGGCAGGGTCTGACCCAGCAGGGCACACATGATGACTCCATGGCTCTTCCCAACAATCCTGGGGAGGCATGCTGTCACCGTGTGAGGCACAGCTTCTGACCAGGGTTGAACCTGGGCAGCTGGGCTGTGGAATGCAACTGTGTGAAACCTCACACTTAGAAGAAATCGTACGGAGTATCTTCCTGATCCTGGGGTAAGAAAAGAGTACCGTTTTTTTGGGCTGTGCTGCACAGCCTGTGGCACCTTAGTTCCCTCACCAGGGACTGAATGCAGGCCTGGCAGTGAAAATGCCAAATCCCACACTGGACCACAGGGAATGCCCAGAAAAGAGCATCTTAAACCAATCCCCCAAAGCATGACCCACAAATATAACAAATCAGATGAGGTTGCTAAAGGAAGAGCTCCCGTGCTTTCACAGTGCATCATGATGTAACATCAGCACACTAAACATGCTAAATGACAAGTGACACCTGGAGGGGTCATGACAACACGACAGGGAGAAAGGATGGATACCTACAATCAACAGGAAACGTGGGTAACACGCCAGGAGGGAGACGATGTCCACACGCCCAATGAACACGAGAGGAGCCGTCAGCTCTGCACCTCTGGACAACACATACCCAGCTGGAGGCTCAGAGCGACAGCGCACTCGTGACCCCACAGATTCTGTGGTCCAGGCGGTCGACCAGCATGATGGCGGAAGGGGCTGGGGTCTCACCTCCAAGCCCACACATGCAGCTCCAGCAGCTGTGAGGGGAAGACCCTCCGCAGGGCTGCGTGCATCAGGGCTGGTGGCTGAGAGCCAGCGCCCACGGAGGCCAAGTCTTCTTGGAACCTTGGCCCCTTAGCATTTGCTGGACAGCGCTCATGAAAAGCCCACCCTCAAGGAAGGGGGCTATAGAAGGTGAGAACACCAGGAGGCAGGGTCACAGGTGTTACCTTGGAGGTCGCTGACCAAAGGTGCTGACCTCATCCATGGTCAGGGAGATAGACACACCAGCCACCCCTACTGCCAAAAGCCATCAGGTCTGACAACACCCAGAGCTGCTGTGAGGTGCGGATCCAGAGGCCTGAACACAGCTACAGTGAGGGGCTGGTACCAGAACTGGGAGAGGACTGGGCACCACGCTGAGAGGGACATACCTGCACATCCTACAAACCAGAACCTCCATCTTTGAGGGTCCCCCAGAGATGTCCAGCAGGAGTGCCCAGGGAGAGACTGCTGGTCACCACCACCAGGAGTGGCAACTATCCACCGCGAGGAGTGAGAAACGCCTGGTGGCACCCACAGGTGATGGTCAGCCAGGTCCTCTTGGTCAGATAGCAGGCGGGCACATAGCACTTACCGCTGGTCACTGGCCAGAGCGGCAGTCCTGTGCAGAAGGCCTGCTCCCAGGTGCAGTGAAGCCCCTCAGTGGCTGTGCTGGCATTGCGCATGGAGGCTGGGGGCAGCGACCTAGAACCCAGCAGGTCCAGCTCAGCCAGGCCCACTGGGACCCCAGCTGCCCTCCCTGGCTCTGACCGCCGTCTTCTTTCTCAGTCTCTGTGACTCAAGGCACCTTCACGAGAGGCAGTTTTTATCCTGTGAAAAGCCAAAGATCAGCAGCCCAACCTGGTAACGATGAAAACTGACCTCACCCAGGGCGGCCTGGAGATGGGGTGGACCAGGCTGAGCGCAGGGCTTGTGGGGTCCCCCACCTCCAGGCCTCTGGTGACACAGGTCTGAATTACTGCCCTCTGGGCTTATAGCACAAATGACAAGAACTGTAATGTAGCCTCTTCCGCTCAGCTCAGAGCCAGCAGCCTATGAGGTGAGGGTTGACTCCACTGTGCTCCTGTCCAAAGCCTCCGCAGGACAAGGTCCAGACGGGGCACTGAAAGCAAACCAGCATCACGTTGCAAAAAGCACACACATGATGCTTTCATCACATGCAGGCACTGAGACCCTCCCAGCCTCCACCAACCCTGCAACAGGGGCTCTAGACCCTGGGGAGGCTGCCTGGTTCTGAAACGTGGGCGGCCAGGACCACTGGGGCACATTAACCACTGAAGGGAAGCTCGGGGTGGAAGTTACTGACAGGAAGTTGTCAACTTTCCCATCCAGTTTTGCAGAACCCTGAATTCTGAGGCCCATAGTCAGAGGTCAAGAGTCTTCTGTTCTACAACAAGCAACTCAGGATGCTCTCAAACACCTGGTGAGGAAATCTAGGTCGGTTCACATTGTCAACAGGGCAGTTTAGATAAAATACAGTGAAAGTCTACAAATTTCATACTCTTAATTCAGAAATTCCACCTCTAGGGCTTTATCCTAAAGAAATAATCCAAGAAAGGCCCAGGCTTGTACATACAAAGATGTTCAAAAGCTTTGTTTTTAAGACTGAGAAGCTGACACTGGCTAAGTGGCAGATTAAAAAAACTGTAACCAACTCTGTCACATAATGGGACGCTGTAGCCCTACCAGTTGTGACAAAAATATATTTGTCATAGAGAAAATGAGAGCAGAGTCAGAGTTACAGGCTCTCTGTACATTGTGTTCAGGTTTAAAAAGTACCAACGGTTCAGAAGAACACAGGCCAAGGTAACAACTGTGGTCAACTCTCAGAGGCAGAATCTCAGATCCTTCAGGTTTTTTTTTTGCATTCTCTCCAATTTCTAATTTATTTGCATTGAAAATTGATTTTTTAACAAGACCTACTATATATAAAACAGGGAACCATAGCCAGTATCTTATTATAACCTATGATGGAATGGAAAAGAATGACAAAGAATGTTATGTATGTACAACTGAATCACTTTACCATACACCAGCAACGAACACTGTAAATCAACTATACTTCAATTTTAAGACAAAAATAATTTCTTTAATGTAAAAACTTTTCCTGTTCCCTCTCTTAATGTTCCTTTTCAGGCAGTTTAGTATTATTTCATTCTGCTTTAAAATGTTACTTGCAAGTTAAAGGATTTTGGGTAAAGAACATTGCACTCTACTGAAAAACAAAGAACTTTAAGCCATTAAACAAAGTCTGCTTCTAAATAGTTTTGTTTTGTTTTTTTTTTTTAAACAGCAGCGGCGGGTGAGCAAGGTTTTTCAAGGCTTCAGAGCGTGAGCGCTGAGGGAGGAGGGGGCGGCACTGCAAGCCCTATAAACCCCGTACAGAAAGTAGGCTGAGAACTACAATGAAGTCTTAGCTCTGGGCCTGACTGGGAGTTTCCCAACCCAATTTACAAAATAACCGTTCGCTAGGACCGGCGCCTGGCAGGACGTCAGTCATTATATAATTTCCAGTTTTTTTTTAATCCTGCGAAGACACCAACTGCAATGAATTTGCTGCCGGCGACTGTGCCTGAAGTGGACACAGCACCACCCGGTTCTTTCAGGAGCGGCTGCACCTGCTGCTTCAGGGCCGTGCCCACCTCGGGGCGCATCGGTGGGGGGGTGGGTGTTAAAACACAAGGGCCCCGACCCTGTGTCCCCACCTCCGCCTCTGACAGTACCCCCAGGTATCCAGGCGCTGCGGGCCCCGAGGACTCCCAGCTCCCGCCCCATCTGTGCCCCGCCCGCCGCGGGCAGATTTGGAGCGGGAACGTGGCGCCGGCCTCGGAGGCCTAAGGTCCACCTGGACGCCTGTAAGGCGTGGCTGGGGCCCACGTGGTGGACGCTGCAGGAGCGGAGCCGGCGTGAAAGCTCTAGGGACGGTTCCCTCCCACCCCCGGGCGGCCTCAGACGCCCAGGCGCGCGTGCCAATGTCCGGGGTTGGCCGAGTTGCCAGGGGAAGCGGGGGGTCGGCACGGACTCAAAGGGCGACCCCCGGAGGTGACCCGCCCCGCCAACTTTATTCAGCCCTTCACCCACCAAGGAGCCCCCGGGTAGATGCCGAGCGGGTCCCGCAGCCTCAGGGACGTGGGCCCGGCCCCGCAGCCGGGCGGGGACCCGGCGCGCCGGAACGGACGGAGCGGTCATCTAGGGCCTCGTCGCCCCCTACTCCACACAGCGACCCGCCCTCATCCCGGTGACCCCGGCTCAAGGAGCCGAAGGCTGCGGGTCGGGCTGGGTGGGCGGACCCGGAGAAAACCCGCAGGTCCCGGCGGGCGACGGGGCGGGGCCGAAGGCGGAGAGAAGCCGCTACTGGCCCGGAAGCCAAGCGCCGGAAGTGACGCGTCTGAAGTCCGCCGCGGCTCCTAGCCGTCCCGCGTGACCCATCCCCCGGGAGTTGTTCCGCAGTGTCCTGAGGGTCTGGGCTTCTCAGCTGCCGCTTGGGTGCTGGGAGCGGGGACGCTCTGCTGGGCGATTCCCGCCGTGGTCGTCCCCTTGGGACCCCCCTGGGCCGTACCACATCAGCCCACGTGGGGATAGTGCTGTTGAGCAATGGCGACCCCCGTGGTCATCCCCTTGGCACCCTTCGGGCCGTACCTCATCAGCCCAGGTGGAGGTGGTGCAGCTGGGCGATGGCGGCCCCCGCGGCCTTGGTACTCTCCGGGCCGTAATGCGTGGCCCAGGCGAGGGTGGTGCAGCTGGGCGATGGCGGCCCCCGCGGCCTTGGTCCCCTCTGCGTTGTAGCACCTCGGCCCAGGCTGGTGTGGTGCTGCTGGGTGATGGCGCCCCCTCGCGGTTGTTCTTTTGGCACGTCCCGGGCCGTACCATCTCGGCCAGCGGGGCAGGTGCTTCTGGATAACGGCACCCTCTCACGGTCGTCCCCTTGGTATCCTCCGGGCCGTACCAATTCAGCCCAGTCAGGGGTGATGCTTCTGGGAACCGCCCTCCCCTTGATAACTTCCAGGCCGTACCACCGCGACCCAGGGAGCGGCAAGTTCGTGGAGGAGCCGACCTATAAGCTGGCTCTGAGTTTTGGTTTCAAGAGACAGAAATTTCAGGCTCAAGGAGCCTCCCGTAGAAGAGGAAAGACAAAGGGACTGTCCTAGCTGAGGAAGCCAGCAACGGAGGTGCTCTAGGGGCAGCTAGAATCCAAGGCCACGCCCCTCACGAGGACGCTGGTTGGCTGAGTTTGGGGAGTTCCACCAGGGGGCGTGGCCTTGGCCCAAGTCTCTGAGGGGCTTCAGTGGGACTGTCTTGCCTGCGTACGCGCCCCTACCCCCACCCATCCCTGGCACCACGCGCAGCATCTTCCTGGCCCGGTTTTCCTCCTGGCTTACATTATTAATTTTTAGCAAAAAAAAAAAAGTTTATTTTTAGTCGTGCCACACTGCTTGTGGGATCTTAGTTCCCGAACAGGGATTGAACCCAGGCTCTTGCAGTGAAAGCTAGGAGTCCTAGCCACTGGACTGCCAAGGACTTCTCTCCACTTACTTTTAAAGGTAATTTTTAGGAGCGAGGTTACTGCTAATGGGCTCTTCTTCCTCTTCATTTTAATATTTATTTTTATTTGTCTGTCCTGGGTGTTAGTTTCCGCATGTGGGACCTAGTTTTTGAACCCATGCCGTCAGCGTTGGAAGTTTGGTGTCTTGGTCAGCCGCCAGAGAAGTTTCTAATGGGCTCTTCTTAAGGCCTACTTAAAAAAAAGTATTTATTTCGGTTGCACTGGGTACGTGTTGCTGTCCGGGGGCTTTCTGTAGTTGTGGCGAGCAGGGGCTACTCTGTTGCAATGCGTGGGCTTCTCATCGTGGTGGCTTTTCTTGTTGCGGAGCACGCATGGGCCAGGAGCATGGGCTCCAGTAGTTGGGTGCACGGTTTTTAGTTGCTCTGTGGCATGCAGAATCTGTCCGGACCGGGGATCAAACACGTGCCCCAGCATTGGCAGGTGGATTATTATCCGCTGTACCACTAGGGAAGTCCAAGGCCTATTCTTCTTGTCAGACTTTCATATATTTAGCTTCATATTGTTTTAAAATTAATAGTTTCTCCTTTAGATCTTGGCCAGAGGGTCAGTTAATGGATGGTGGTATCTGCCTACCTCTGGCGTCTACAGGCAGGGTTTGGGCCACGAGGTGCAGGGGAAGGGTTTTCCTTGGGATCCTCCAGAAGGTATGACTGGAGGAAGGGCCTGGACACCCCAGGGGTTGGTCAGGGGCCTGGGCCTAAAATGCAAAAAAGAAGCAAAAGTGGAGTTCTCTTAACATCTGTATCTCGGAGCAGAATATGACACCTTCACCATCCCTAAAAGTGAGTATTCAGGACACTGAACAAAGTTTATAGGGTAGATTTTCCTACTTTGCACACAACTCTGAGATGCTTGATGACTGCCCAGCAGCACTGGTTGTTGCTGGTCAGTGAGTTACTTGTAGTCAAATAATTTCAAAAGCAATTGTATGAAAAGTAGCAAAAACTTTATAGCCGAGTCTTTCTTACATTTTATCTGAGACAGTTCATTTTAACAATTCTGAAATGATGTTGGAGTGCCAAGTCACCTTCCCCTCTTGGGCTGGCCACTCCAGCACAGAGGACAGTGTTACCCAGGCCTTCGACCATTGCTGGAGTCTTTGCTCCATGGTCACACTTCCAGAGTTTGTATCCTGCCCCCTTTTCTTTGTCCTGTTAATGATTGTTCACCTAAAACAAAGCAAAAAAACAGCCAGTTATTTTAACAGAAAGTCACGTTTGTTTCCCTTGTGGCTCAGCTGTTAAAGGATCCACCTGCAATGTGGGAGACCTAGGTTCGAACCCTGGGTTGGGAAGATCCCCTGGAGAAGGGAAAGGCTACCCACTCCAGTATTCTGGCCTGGAGAATTCCATGGACTGTATAGTCCATGGGGTTGCAAAGAGTCGGACACAACTGAGCGACTTCCACTTTCTTTCAGGTTTGTTTGGCAGCAGCAAAGAATTATAACTCAGGACATGCAACTGTGATAACTACATGCAAGTCTGGTAAAGCAGAGAGAACATTCTTTTATAAAGGAGGAAGGGAAGTTGTTATAAACAAGAAGTCCATTAGAGGAAACATTGGAGTTTAAATAAGGTGGCTTCTCATTGGCTGAGCCGTTGCCAGGCAGGGAGATCTGCCGGGTGGTGGCGGTGAGATGGCTGTTCTGGCCACAGGTGCTGGGACTCCCCTCCTCTCTGGTTCTGTGTGGACACTGGGGGTACATGCCTGAGGACTTCCACCTTGTCGCCTCCCAACTCCATTTTAGTTGAGGTGTCCCTTGATTAATTTTCAGATAATTCTCTAAATGTTTGCAGGAGACGTGGCTTTGCTGCCTGTGAAGGTCTTTGTGTGACTTCCAGTATCAGAGAAGCCACAGCAAGGATCTGAGTGGTTTTACCAATGTTTGCTGGAGTTTCAACTTACTCAAGAAGTGGAGTTTGGGGTAAAAGACAGTAGACTGACCAGAATTCTTCACACCCTTGTCAGCTTCAAATATGGCCGTTTCAGCCTGTTTGCTTATTTGCAAGTTAGATACAATACCTGTTAGGAAGTTGTTCTTATGAAGGAGCCCTAGCTGACCCCCCTGCCCTGGCCTCGATCCTTGAAACATCTGGCACAGCCCCTTCCCCCGCATCCCCCATGGCATGCTGGTGTCTGCTGGGCCCTCTCAGTCCTTCCCCACTGCCAAGCTGGTCCCCTGCCCCCTCTCACAGGCTTGACCTACATCCGTATCTTGGTCTGAAGTGATGGCTACAGTCAGGTGGGCCCAGAGGAGCCCATGTTTCCAGGGAAACATGAGATAGCAGCAGATGTGGACCGGTCTCAGGAGCCCACAGGGTCCTGAGAACCGGATCATGATCCATGGGTGGGAGAATGGGTATGGGCCCCCCACCTCCAACCTCCAGACCCACTGCCAGCACTGACCCACATGATGTAGCTTCCAGGACTCCCATCCTGACCACAGCCCCTCCAGGGCCATTTTTGATCACTGCACATTAGGCCTCAAGGTGTCTCTGTGTTGCACACCATCCACATTTGTTAGGCCTCACCACACCTTGGGGTGCTTCTGGGCACCTCTGCTGGCCTCCCCTAATTAGACATTCTGGAGGAGGGCAAGTGGAGTGGTCAGTAGTGAGGGGTCACCAGAGCTGCCAGGGCAGAAGGGGGCAGAGGCTCAGACCAGGGACAGGTGGCCCTTGGGCACCCAAGGCATTGGGATCTGAGCCTGTTCTAGGTGTCTGAGGGTGGGGGTATCCTAGGACGTGGTCCCCTGGGAAAGGATTTCACAGATCTTAAGTACAATGCCAAGCGTGTGGGCCTTCAGACCCAGCTAGCGGGTAGGGCCTGGACGGGGAGCCCCACCATCAGATGAGCCCACTGGGGTCTGCCTGGGCCTGAGCTGGGCCCCTGGCCACCCCAGGTCCCTTGGCTGTAGGGAGTTGGGGCTTCCGGTACCTTCCTGGGTATTTCCTTTTAGGCTCTGGGACGCTCCCTCGGGATGGCCAAGCAGCCCTTCTGGATGCTGCCCCTGGTCCTGTGGGTCCACTCACCTGCCATCCTGGCCATCACCTCAGCCAGTTGCGCCTGGGGAGCCAGGTTTCTGTCTAGTATGGGCACTGTGCCTTGCATGTGGAGGTGGGGGCAGCTGTAGCCACAGCCGCTAGGGCCTCTGGCTCGTCCTGACTGGCAGGTGGGGAAACAGGGGCAGCACCACTTTGGCTGCCCTTTGGGTACCCTTTCTACACACCCAGTGGCATGACCGCTGCCCTGGCTGACCCCCCCAGTCCCCACCTTGGCCTGACCCTGGGACTCAGCCTCTGAACTCCATGGGGGTGGGAGGGGACATCTGAAAGTTGCCCACCGGACCCCAGGGCTGCAGGTGGCCCCCTTGCGGCTTCAGATCAGCGTCCAGGAGTGTCCTGGGGACCCAGGGGCCTAACCGAGCTCCCAGGAAGTCTAACTGAGGTCAGGCTGTGCATATGTCCCCAAGGCTGCCTGTCCGGAGCTTCTGGGGGCGAGAGGCCCTCCCCATAGGGTGCCCAGACCAGCCCTGAGTGTCCTCTGTCGGCTCCTTCCTCCTTGGCCTCGCCCACCCTGACCTCACCTCTTCCACCAAATACTCTGGTGTTTCCTGGTTTGGACACAGCCCAAGCTCCAGCCTGGCCCTTCTGGGGTGAAATGTGCCAGCAGTGGCCGATTCCCTGATGTGGTGACTCAAGTACCCCCACCCCTGTCCCTAACACCCCCTTCCCAACTTCTCTGGGCTCCTCTGACAGGCCCCCGACCCCCACAGGGCTCCATCTCTACAGCAGCTCCCCCTCCCAGTTGGCACTCTGGCAGACTTCCAGTGTCCTTCTAGCCAGTGGCTCCCAGGTGTGGGAACCTCAGCAGGACAGCCCTGGCCCAGGCTGCCCCGGGGCAGGAACTGCTGGACATGGAGCCTGATCTGAGAGAGAAGGGAGATCGGCTGGATGGGTGCCCAGCACTGAGGCCTGGGAGGAGGTCCAACAGGCCAGGAAAGGCCACCATCCTGACAGTTGGGATCTCTGAGGGACCAAAGGCCTGAGCCCAAAGAAATGCCCTCCTATCCTGCGGCCTCTGTGCCTCCAGTTCCCCACCCCCTTCCATGTGCTCCACAAAGCCTGAAAGGTCAAGGTTGAGAGATCAACAGCCTTAGACAAGAATGGTGACCCTGCAGGTGGTGCCTGTGCCAACAGAGCCTGCACCTGCAGTCCAAAAACCCCGGCCAGTGGGCTGACTCCTGCCCTCAAGTAGATCCTCTGCTCCCGGAGCAGCAGGGCCCAGCCTGGGGTCTGTGCATGCTCAGCTAAGTCCACAGAAACTTGGGCTCTGACAGCATGCCCACCCCATTGCCCACGGACACAATGGCTTCCAGGCAGATATGCTGGCCACCAAGCCCCACTACAGAGGAGATAGCAGAGGCCTCACAGCCATTGAGACTCCCAGGCAGGATGGGGTCATGCTCCCACGTGTGCCTGGATGCGAAGGGAACCAGGGAGGCAACCGCACACACATGCCTCTGACCAGAATGAGCAGGCCCTGGGCTGCTCCGCTGCTGGGGCAACCACTGCACCTGTCCTATGCTAGCCTCGCAGCAGTGCCCATAAAGTACCTGTCACAGCTCCCAGGCTCCAGCCCACAAGGCTGTGTCTGTGTCCAAAGTACCTGCTCAGGCTCCTGGCAAAGCCTGGCCCTGCCTAAGCCCAGGCCCAAGAGGGGGAGGCCCAGAACCAGAGAGGGGACCATGCGCCCACTGGCCTCCATGGGGCACCCATGGCCCAAAGCTTGGGCTCCTCCGGCAGGACAGGCCCAGAAGCCTGTCCCCAGGACGTGACGGGTGAGGTGCTGCTGGAGTATGACCCCCCCCCACACCCTACAAGTGTGCCAGGGGTAGCCTCAGTGCATCTGGACTCCCCAGGCCCACCCACCCCTCCGTGTTTTGGTGTTGGTTACAAAGAACCAAATAAAGTTTTTGCTAAACCCCAATTTTTAAACAAGTCTGTTTATTGAAAGAATCTGAAAATAGTAATAAGGCTTTCAACATTTAACAAATTTCAAGATATTAACAATATGAAACATTAAGAATTTACTTCAAAAACCCAAAGTTTCCTAGGTCATTCCCCCTCGTTCTGCAGGACTTGGTCTGCACCTGCTCTGTTGTCTGAATGTGTGACCTGCGTTCTGACCACTCTTCTGGAGCTAAAGCTGGGGGTGTCGCCCCCTCAGCCTGTGGGAGGCCTGGTGGGCCACCCTCTGTGCTGGAGCTTGTGGGCAGAGGGTAGGAGCCCATCTCCATCCCAGCACTGGCTGAGCTGCCCAGACAGCCACGTGGGTGGACAGCACTCAACAGACATGTGAACAGTGGCCACGGTGCTGAGGCTGCAGGGCCAGCCCTGGTCCAGATGGGCAGAGCTCAACCTCCTGGCCCCTGGCCCTCCAGAAGTGAGTTCGAGAACGTACAGGCCCTCCATCCTTTCTGGCCAATTTCACAGTTGAAAATGCAGCTCAGAAAGAATATGGTTACTCAAAACCAGGTCGCCCATTAGGCACCAGTAACCAGAGGCCCACTGACCACAACCCTCACCAGACTCCATGCAGGCCCAGCCCCAGGCGGCCGGTCAGCCAGCAATAGAGGCATAGGGGCTGGAATGACAGACGTGCCCTCAAAGCCAGGCCCCTTGGGAGAAGCCAGAGCAGCAGCAGTGCCTTCCCGGCCCACCAAGTGCCAGACCCTCTGAGCAGAGCCACCCAGCTCTCTAGATGGCCACTTGGGCAGCACAGAATGGTCCCACTTCACAGCACAAGCCCTCCCGCAGAAATCTCACAGTGTGTACAAGAAAATCTGTACGTAAGCACTCTCAGAAAAGTTTAAAAGAATCTCTAAAAAGTAGACACAGGATTGAAAACACCTTCCAGGGTGGGGAGGCACGCCCCTGCTTCCCGAGGAATGTGTGTGGTCCAACCCCTGCCTGCCACGGCATCACCGGAAGCAGGGAGGAGACCAGGCCTGGGGACCGAGGCAGGAGGCCCGGCAGATTCAGGATGAACGCCGAGCTGGGGAGCGGCTCTCGGCACAAACTCCCCACAGTGGCTTTCAGGGACGTTGTGACGCTGAAGGGAGATTTTTGGCCGTGAGACATATTTATTTTCAAGACTGTAGGATAGACCCGTTCATTCTGATCCCCTCTCAATTTCAACAGACTGATTTGTGGAAGTTTGCTGACAAGGAATCACAAGGAGCCCACCACCCAGCTCAGCAATCCCCAACTGGACTGGGCTCTGACTGCTTGCCTGGTGGGTGTGCCTGGGCTGATTCAGAGCTTGTGTGGCCTGCTCACTGGCTTGCTTAGAAATGCAGAAAAGTCAGATTTAAAACGTTAAAAACAACTGATCTGGTCGACACAAGGCAGACTGCAGGCCCTTCCTCTGGCCAGAGACAAGTGGTGCAGGGCCTGTGATGTTCACAGAGCACAGACAGGGCACCGGCCTAGCTCCCCGCTCGCTCCTCCCCACCCTCCTCGTCCGCGTCCTCCTCGTCCTCAGGGAAGTGGGCCTGCTTCTTCCGCACATTCCAGTGCAGACACTGCGCCAGGCTCTCGAACCAGTCGCTCACGGGGTCGCGAACGCAGATGGAGGGAAGAGGGTAGCAAGAGGTCGTGATGCTAATGCTGCAGCAGAAAGGAGATGAACATAGCCCCTCCTGGAACTGAGCCCCTTCATGGAACTGAGCCCCCTTGCCACCCACTGAGCAGGACCCTCGACAGCCTGGCTGGTGGACCACCTCAGCTCTGGTTGTACCATCTGCCGTGCAGCCTGGCCCCATGTCCTCTGATGTCACGGGCACCTGGCCATTTTCCAGTCTGGCCCTGAAGACAGCCAGGCTAGGGGCTCAGTGGTGCTGTTGTGCCCCCCAGGACAGAGCCGTGGACCCCCTCACTCCACCCAGGTCCGTGAAGAGGAGACCCCCAGGGCAAGGCGGTGGGAAGATAAGGAGCAGGTGCAGCTGGCAGGGTGCCATCACCCAGACAGAGGTCCACAGCTTACAGCCACCCTGGGCCCACCTGCCCTGGCCACTGCACCCCACAGTCCACACACCTGTCTCCGTGGCGGATCTCCTGTCTCTTTCGTCCATCGAAAGACACCCATGCAGTGTTCCTTGCCTCTGGTGACAGCATGATCTGAAGAGTCAAGCAGCACACATGTAGGGGGCTCAGAGGACTCGCAGATGCATTCTGAGCACAGCTAAGTGCCACGGACCCCACCCTGGGGCACAGCAACGGCCAGGAGAAAACCTCATAGGCAACACACTGCCCACCACATAAAAAGGTCAGCTCCAGGCCGTGAAGTCACTGCACTATGCGGATACCAACCAGAGGGTACAGAGGCCCACAGGGCACAGAGGCCTGGAGCTGTGTCCGTCAGACGTAGCCCTGCCCGCCAAGGTTCACACTAAGGACGTGCTGGCCCGGGGTGGCCTGTAGCAGGGAGCTCGGCCCAGGGAAAGAAGAGGTGGATGTGGAAGGGCAGTCAAACACCAGAATATGGCCCCAGGGACGTGCCAGGCAGCAGTGGTTAATTGCCTGAGGGCCTCCCCACCCCGACTGTCCCCACCCACTCAGGCTGAGAGCCCCGCCCCGCCGACCAGACCCTCTGGGGCACAGGACACATGACGAAAGGCCAGAGTGGACAAAGTCCCTCCCGCCCCCAGCAGGGCAGGCAGACAGCCCCAAAGGGCTCCAACAGACAAGGGTGGGGGCTCTGACCTTCAGCTCAACCCCCGCGGGCACCACAATGGGCCGAAAGGACAGCGAGTGGGGGCAGATGGGTGTGACCATGATGGCGGGCACGTTGGGGTGGATCATGGACGCCCCCGCGGCGGCCGCATACGCCGTGCTGCCCGTCGGGGTGGAGACGATCACACCTGCGGGACAGGCTGCAGGTAAGGCTAGGGCACTGCCCCCACACCCCACCCCCGGGCAGGTCCGATGCCCACCTACCATCGCCCTGTACTGTGGTGATGAGGTGCCCATCCAGGTAGACGTCCACGTTGGACAGGTAAGAGGAGGGGCCTCTGTCGATCACCACCTCGTTCAGGACCTGGGGGTGAGGGCACCACACACTGAGCAGGCAGGGCAGCGTGTGGGCTGCTCCCAGGCTCCCTAGGAGGTCCAGCCCAAAGCCCCTGCCCTGCACCCCCTGCCCGAGGGCAAGGCCCGGCACCTGGTGGGGGGAGGGGCAGGCCCACAGACCTGGTACTGCACAGCCTGCTTCCCAACCTCCACGTCCAGGCCTGCAGCCAGCACCCCGTTCTCGCTGATGCCATTAGGGACGGCCACCTTCTTCCCTCGGGGCTCCTTCACGACCCTGACCTTCAGCCGGCTCCGGAGAACAACAGCTGCGTTCCCTGGAGGCCAGCAGGGGTCACACCCAGGGAAGTCAGCAGGTGGGGGCAGTCATGCCACAGAAGAGGTACCCGCTCCCTTGACCAGGGACCCCCTCCCATCTTCACACAAATGGAGGGCGACACCCTGGGCTCCTGTGGAAATCAATCCATTGCTGCGTGACACAGATGGCAGCTGAACTGTGGTGGCTTCAGCTCCTCTCTGAGGACAAGGTGTCCGACCTTCAGAATCAGAGTCCTCTGAGCCCCAAACACTCAGTGCTGTTCTCAGCATCATTAAAAACCTCCCAAACCAAGCAGGATGACTATCCCACATGGGAACTGCTCTCAGGCTCAGGAACATTCCAACTCACCCTGTATCACCTGAGTAACTTGCGACTGAAAGTTCTCGAAGTTGAAGGGGGTCAGGAAGCCCAGGGAGCCCAGATGGAATGCCATGACTGGAGGCACGCTACCCTGCGAGCCAATGAGACAGGTCACTCGTTGGCCAGTCCACGTGGAAGGCATGCGAGCACTAGCCCAGATGGACCTGCGCCTGGATGGTCCCTGGGAGGGCTGGCGGGTGGGGGCAGGGGGGCGGTGCTGACACACAGGGCACAGGGTCAGCCAGAAGCCTGGGAGCCAGGAGAACAGCTGGAGAGCTGACGAGAAACGGGGCAGGGGGACCAACTGCTGGCCACAGAGGACAGGACAGAGGAAGGCGTGGCAGGGCAGGACATGGGGGCTCTGACACACAGAGGCCATGCCCAGCAGGCTTGGGAGGGCAGTGAGCCCCCACAGAGATGCCAGGCAAGAGCACAGGCAGCCGGGGCAGGAAGCCTAGGGTGGGACTCAGGTCCCACCAGGTGGCTCTGCAGCCACTTCCGCCGAGAAGGCTCCCAAGGGAGAATGAGAGCTCTGAGCATGTGGGACATCCCAGGACCCTCAACCTCGGCCTCTGCCAACCGCTACTGCCCCAGGCCCTGCTGGACTCCACCCTCCTGCCCAACTGGCTCCGTCTCACTCCCAGGTGTTGCTCTAGGGGCCCGCCCGACCTCCTAACATACCCTGGCAAGGTCCCTCCCCCACAGATCCCTGCCTTCTGCAGCCTCCACAGTCCCTCCCCCACCATACCTCCCAGTCAGCCTGGGGCTACTGCTCTCACCTGCCCCTGACTCTTTGCCCCCTCACTCAGCCCACATGCCAGCTCTCCCAGGGGTCACCCTCCTCCCAGCCCAGCCCCTGGGCCCTCATGCGCCATCAGCTGGCCTGGCACAGCTTCCAGCACCCACAGCAGTCCCAGTTCCATGTCCTATCACCTGCAGCCCTACGGCCTCAGGCAACTAGGGCCTCACCTGGAAGAGGGAGGAAGCGTATAGAAGGGTCCCGTCACCCCCCAGGCAGATGATGAGGTCGATCTGATTGGAGATGTCATCGTAATCTGGAAGACACAGGAGACGTCAAGCACCCCAACTGCTGGGCACGGGGCAAGGCAGGGGTACCAGAGGTCCCGCCGGGTTGGAGGCAGCACCTTGCCACCCAGGGACAACTTGCCTTCTCTGAAGGTGCAGAACTTCCTCTTCACTGGCCCAAAGTGATCATCGCTCAAGAGGGCGGGGTCTTCCAGAACCTTCTTCTCCACATACACGATCATGTTGTTCTCCTGGAAGGACATGGTGGCGTCAGCCCCACCAGGAAGACAGGTCAGGGCGCTGGTCTTCTAGAAGCCTCCTTCTGCGTCTCAGGCTTTTCTGATGGGGTCAGGGGAGAGGGGCACGATTCCTCTGTCTCTCAGATGCAAAGTGCCTTTGTTGTGCTCACAGTACACACTTCTGAGCTCCTGTGTCTGGCTTACGAAGCCTCCTGACTTGAGCAGATGGGAAGAGAGCCTGGAGCCCGTCCCCACTCACCTCCATCAGGTACGCGCAGAGCTCCTTGAAGGGCTGCAGCAGGCTGGCGTCCCGGATCTTCTTGATGACGAGGACACTCTTCGGGGACTTGTTCCACGTCAACCGCTGGCTGGCAGGGTCTTGGATGTGCCTTTGAGGGGAGAGGAGCACTCACGTGGGCCCCAGGCTGACCTGCTGGCACCTGCACAGTATGGAGACCCTCCCCATGCCCGGCCGTGCCCCTGCCTGAGGCCCCTTCGGGACGAGGCCGGCCCGGGGACCTACTCAGAGGACGTCCCACGTGCACCCAGACCAGCCAATGGGGACTTGGGCTGCCGCTGACCCAGGTCCACACGGCTATGTGACCAACTCAGTGGACCCTCGCCTCCACAGTAAAAGCCTCTTTTAAAGCCAGTGGTGGGATCTGGAGCAGTGAGACTGTGCTGTGTGATTTCAATCGCGAGGACATGTCACCACACGTGTCCAGGACCCTGATATGCAGAGGACTCTGGTGACGACGATGCGTCAGTGTAACTTCATTGTTTGTCACACATGCACTGGCTTCGGGGATGATGACAGCGGGGAGGCTAGGAGGAGTGCAACAGGGAGCTCTGCGCCTTCTTCTCACTTTTGCTGTGAACCCAAAACTTCTCAAAAAATTAAAAAAAAAAAAAAACAAAAGAAGTCAGCTGGGCCTGCCTGCCAACGACAGCTCCAAGAGTCCCTTGGCACCCAGCCTCGGTCACCGGGTGCAGGGCCTGGTATGGTCTGTGGGCAGCAGGTCCTCCCCCAGGGGCAGGGGTGTCCAAGGCCGAGCCCTCACGTGGGGGCGGGCCCCCAGGCAGCACCTCCGCCTGTTGGAAAACAGCCCTGAGGACTGCAGGCCATGGAAACGGCCTTTCTGACGCAAGTTCCCCAACCAAGACACTTGCTCCAGATCATGCCCCATGGCCGGTGCCTCCCTGAGAACCTGTCAGCCCCACCAGCAACTTCCCACACCATGATGCCAACCACTAAACAGGTGGTGGGTCCCTGGCTGCAGGCTGTCACTGACTGACCATCACTCACCCTCTCCAGGCGTTTCTGCAAAGGAGGGGATCACTCATGGCCCTCTGCCAGCATCTCTGCCAGGCTGGGTCACACGCGCAGCTTGGCGGAGGGTGGTGCTGGGTGCCCAGCATCTCGGTTGTGCTTCACTAACGGCGGAAGTGCGATGCACCCCAGCCCCCCCAAGACTCCCCAAGTGTGCACTGGCACCATAACCCCACTGTCTCCTCAAAACTGAAAGCAAAACATAAAGTAAAGTGACTTGCTAAAAGCTGCATAAAACAAGTGCAGAGCTTCCTAAAATGAAAACTCAAAGCAAACAAGCTGTATTTGACCTTACTGATCACACCATCCTCTTGTCCAATCGCCTCTAACAGCAAAGCGGCCAGACCTCAGACAACTGCTCCTCACCAGCTGGCCGCTGAGCTCTGCCGCCCAGGGCAGTCAGGACGGGCCCTGTCCAGCTGCAGACAACAGTACTGGGCTGCGGAACTGGCTTGGCCCATGGGAGGGGCTTACACGTGGAGGGCGGGCACTTGCAGGCCTCTCGTCACTCCACCTGGCCCTGGGCCTAGAAGGAGGGCAGATGGAAGTCTGCCTGGTTGGTGAGGTAGACGTTGAAGCCCCCTCCCCACTGACCAGGCAGGTGAGGCTCACAGCCCCTCCAGATCTGTGAGTCAGCCATGCCCAGCCAGAGCCACTGTAGTGCCATCAGCTCGGTCTTGGGCGCCAACTGGTCACTCAACTTCCTGTTGGGTCATTGCAAAGAGGGATACTGACCCCTCCCAAGGAGGATCTGGGTGCCGGACAGCTTAGCCAGACACCCAGCGAGCCACAGTTTCAAAAGCTGAAGGCGTCAGATACTAGTAATTCCACACGTTTCAACATAACAGAAAACACGCACTCATTGGTGAGATATGAGACAACCAAGTAGAAGATAAGACTCTCGTAATCAGCTCCTCTACACTGTCAGGGGAGAAGTCAGGTTAGCACACAACCCCTGCTCCTGGCCAGGCTGTAGGAGAGGCAGGGACCACACGGGTAAGGGATCCCACCCTACCAGGGTGCTCAGCCCATCTGACTGAGCTGAGCCAGGGCCAGGGGGCAGAGAAAGTTGCTTGCTCAGCCCTTGACACTCTGGGGCACCTGCTCCTCTGCCTGGAGCACCCCACAACCCCACCTGACCTTGGGGAACAGCTCAGATGCCGCCCTGAGACCCCACCCAAGGGCTGTGAGGGCAAAGCACACACACCTGGGCTGCTGTGGGCTGGGCAGGGCGGCAACAGCCAGTTATGGTTGGATGGCCAAGGGCCACCAGGGTGCGCTGAGGCTGGGCTGTGAATGACGAGGAGGGTGCGGCAGTGCAGGGCTGGGACACAGGGAGGGGGGGTCTGGGCAGCCAGCAAAGGTCACACAGGGCGGGCACACAGCAGGGTGCAGCCAGGCGAGGGGTTTGGGGGGCCAGCTGCTAGTGTGGCTGCTGTGCTGGGTGTGGGCCTTGGCCTATCCCCCATAGAAGTTAAGCCTCCACAGCTCCCTCGAAGAGGGGGCACAGATGGTCTATGCAGCGGGCAGCCCACCACCAGGCCTGACAGCAGAGCTGGTTGGAATTCTGCTGCTTCCTCACCAAGCTCTGGTGGCCGGAGCCATTTGCGTGTCTTCTCCCTGAGACAGAACACACAGAGCCAGCAGACGACAGCCCCTCTCTGGCATGTCCAGTGCCAGGAGGCGGCGCAGGACAGGTACAGAAGACAGCCTAGGCCACGTGTCTGCGAAATAACCCAAACTGCTTAGTTTTTAACTAGTTTCTCAGGTGGTGGGTGTTGCTAAAATGCAGGGCTTATCTTAAAACAAAAAAAGCCATGCCCACAAGGCGGGACTCAAACAAGTCAACTCAGATTTTCAAAAAACACCTCAGATTTTCAAAAAACACCAGCTGACATTTCTGCATTTCAACAGTAATGAAGAGAAACACATGTGAGTCACCAGATGCATCAGCATGCAATACACTATTTTTTCTCCTTGAGTTTTTCCTGTTGAAGCTCCTATGGCCCGAGGAGCAGGCCCCACCACCTTCTCATCCTTGGGAGTTGGGGACATTGCCACGTGGCTGCCAGGCCCATGCCCTGCTCCCCGGAGCATCAGAACCTCCCATAGCTCCCCATCCCCATGGAGCCCCCCGTTGACTCACATGATGGTCTGGGGATTCTGCAGCACGCAGGCCTTTGGTCCAAACGTGGTCACTGGGCACGGCCCGTGCAGGGAGCGGGTCCTCCTGTGGGAGAGGATGCAGGGCGGGCCCTCAGTCGCTGAGAGACACGCATGCAGACGAGGCACTGACTCTCAGACTCTCTGCCATCTTCACTCCAACAGCCTGAGCATCGCCATCTGCCAGCACCCGAGCAACGGTCCCAGAACACTCACCTGATCCCCAGAGCTGCTCTGAGGGAAACATGCTGTGGCACTGCCCTCAGAGAGGGCTCCCAGAAACTCCTTACAACAAAGGACCCAAACCGGGGCAGGCACCCGGGCCCCACCCTAGAAAAAGGGGATGTACCATGGGGCTCGGGCCTGCGGCTCTGAATTCTTGTCCAGGCAAGTCTACTTGAGGAGCAGTTGTTGGGCCTGTCCTTGGGAATTAAGACCTCAGATACCATCCCCCAGCCATCCAGGTTCTAACAAAACGCCCATGCTGAGTTGTACTGTCGACGAAGAAGACAGCACTTGAGTGGCTCAGCATTTCCAGCCACAACTGAATCACAGGGCACCGTGGCCAGCACACGTCCCAGGGATGACACCGCTTGGTGACTTTCCCTGTCCTCCCCTCAAGGTCCAGCGCCGGTCCTTGGGAGCCATGTGGATGCCCCACGGAGACAGGGTGGAGGTGTGTCCTCCCTCACGCAGAGTGCCAGCTCCAGAGGCTTTGTGGTCCTTTTGGTTATTTTTTTTTAATTTTTGGCCACACCATATGACTTGTGGGATTTTAGTTCCCTGACCAGGGATGTATGCCACCTCCCCACTGGACCACAGGGAGGTCCCCTCATGGTCCCTTTCTGCACCAAAAATACTGGCACAAAGACAGCCAAACACAGATGGCAAACTTGCTTTCGTCTCTGCCCATCTCAAGGCTCAACAAACGCCAAATCCCCACACGGACAAGGCAGATTTCCTATTGTCTCGTGAAGGGCAGCCAAGCCCGGGAGAGTTGGTCTGGTCAAGGGCTCCCCCAACCCCCCAGCTCAAGAACATGCAGGAGCGGCCGCCGGCCACGGCCTGGCCTCTGGGGAAAGGCTGTTCACAGCAGGTTTCTCTAAGTCTGCATCACAGTCAACCTTTGAGAGCAGCCACCTCTGACCTGCTGCCACTGAACCAAGTTCAACGTTCTCTGAAGCAATATTCTCTGAAGGGAAAGGGTGGGAACATCCCACCCCGCAGAGCCGGCAGCCGAGGTCACCCGCCCGCCCACTGACTCTGACACAGGAGGGTGACACAGCTATTCACATGGCAGCTTCTCAGGCCCTGCACCCATGGCAGTGCTGGCTAGGACAGCTTCGCCCTGGACTTGAGTGACGTTCACATGGCCGAGGCCGGCACAGCTTCCCCACCCCTCACTGTGTGCCCAGGGCCTGGGGCCACCCTGGGCGGCACCCCCACACCTCAGCCTCCACAGTGAGGACAGGCATTAGGGCGGGGGGGTTGGCTGGGAGTGCCCTCTGGGAGGCCATGCCAGCCAGCACAACCCCCTCCTGCCTCCTGAGCACCCCCACAGGCCCAGGAGGCCAGTACCTGAACTCTCGGGCGCTGGCCAGGACAGGCGCGGCCGACAGGCTGCGGGACTTGGCGCGGCCCCGGAGTGGGTGCCCCAGGCCCCAGTCCTCATCCCCATGGCACGCGGAACAGCGGTACGAAGATGCCTCTGCACTCGGCTCCTTGTTCCCGTTGACTTTTTCTTGTTCCATTTCTGCAACTGATGGATGTGGAAGACTTTGGCCCGAAAACCCAGGATGCCTTGATTTAATAAAATAAATATTATTATTGTTTCAATAAAATAAAGTAAAGCAATGTACACACACACCTACACCCCTCATGAGGGAAAATGGCTGAAATCTAGCCTACCCAGTCTGGGAAGTCTGTTTTCATCCCAAAGGCACTTAACAACTCCGGAATCTACCTGTGGTTTTCCATGAATCCAGAGGGCTGGGAGTCCAAGAGTGAGGTACCAACCAGCAGCCTAGCACGCAGGCACATGGTGGGACCTTGATGAGAGAATTAACGGTCACACGGTACCTCTCATCCAGAAAAGGCTGGGTGAGCACGACTGAAGACCAACCATGGGCACACACTGCACCCTCGTCCTGCAAACAAAGCCACGCTTTCCTCTAGTGCCGATGAAACACTTGCCCAAACTGACTTATTTGGTCCTCAAAAAAAACTTCAATTTACAGGAGCTTCATCTCCCAACCACACGCAGTAAAGCAGGAAAAGATGGAAGCAGACACAAAACAACAGTCCTCGACCAGCTGGGAACATCTCAACTTCCTCCTAAGCCACTGAGGGCTCATAACCGCACCCATACCCATGTGATGCTGCAGCCAAGAGGGAGCGCGAGCCCGATCCACGTGCCCATCCAGACCCACATGATGTTACAGCAAAGAGGGAATGCAGGCCGGGTCCACATGCCCACCCAGCTGCCCCCAGGTCCTTGAGAACAGCGGTCAGCAGCCAAGGCCTCGTCAGAGAGCCAGAGCAGGAATCAAACGAGCCTAAAAGAAGTGACAGAAATACGGCAGAAACCAGAGCGCCGACAAGTAGAAAGAGCAGAGCAGAGCTTGGGCAAAAACCACATGAAGAAGCCAGTTTGGATGACGGTGGAAAGAGCTACACTCTGAGAATTTGGGCCGAAAGGTCATTTTCTTAGGAAACCACTGACTAACGGGAGAGGCCTGGCCTTGCTGCTGGGGCCATGGGACCTGCCCATCCTCCCGCTCAGAAAGGCCCAGCAGCTCAGCCTGCCTCATGGCTCACAAAGCCCTGAGGACAAGGGAGGGGAATGGGGCAGGACCACAAGGCAGGCGCGGACATCAGAAGGGACAGCGCAGGGGCCACAGAGAAGCCTGGGGCCTCTACAACGAGGCCAAAGGTGAGGGCCCCTGAGTCCCCTGCCTCCGCACGCACTTTACAATCACATCAGGACCTTGCGAAATACTAACTCCCACACCGGACCCAGACCAAAGGCTCCAGCAGTCATTAAAAACTCCTGAGCCAGGGCATTCCCAGGTGGCTCTGTGTTTTCAATGCCAGGGCCCAGGTTCGATCCCTGGTCAGGGAACTAAGATCCCCCAAGCTTTGTGATGCGGCCAAAAAAAGAAGAAAAATAAAAGAAAGAAACTGAAGCTTAGTGCTACTAAGATATAAGACATGTAGGGATGTCGTTGGCAAAAGGAGAGTGAGCCTTACTTCCAGCTGTAAAGTCAGTCAGTCACCTAGTGTAGCACGTACCATGGTGACTCCAGTCAGTGATACTGTTGTGCTTATTTGAAAGGTGCTGAGAGGGAAGGTCTTCAAAGTTCCCATGAGAAAAAAGCCTGGTGATTAAACGTGGTGACAGACTTGCTGTGGTGGTCACTTCACCACACATACAAATACTGAGTCACTAGGTTTCACGTTCTACCTCACTTTCCAAGCACCACGGACACAACTGAAAGGAAACAAGTCAGGGGAGAGACATACCATGTGCACAGACCAGAGAACACGATATCGTTAAGATCTCAAGTCTCCCCAAGCCCAGCCTTTTCTATCAGAAGTAACAAGCTGATTCTAATATTCAGCTGGAAACTGGAAACGTAAAAGGACCGAGAATAGCTCAAAAAAAAAAAAGCCCTGTTGGAGGACTCATGCTACCGGATCTGATGACCTGCTACAAAGCTGCCGCAACCAGACTGTGTGGTACTGACACAGAGACGTACACGTAGACAGAGGACGCAGACGACAGTCAGGGCTTCTCAACAGAGGTGCCGAGGGGAGTCAACAGGAGAGGACGACCGTTCCTCCAGAACGTTCCAGGTAAATTCCACAGCCACACCCAACACTATGAAGTTCAGTTCTCCTCACAAGTTGGCAAAGGTCAGCTCATGATGGATCATACACTTAAATGTAAGAATAAAAGCTATAAAACTTTCAAAAAAAAAGCACTAGACAAAATCTTCATGGCTATGAATTTGGCAAAGATTTCTTAAACAGGATACAAAAAGTACAAAGTTTAAAACCTGACAAACTGAATTTCACTAAAACTCAAATCTTGTACCCTTCGTAAGACACTATTAAGAAAATGAAAATATAAACTGACAAAAATCTTAATGAAAATATGAGATCGACCAATTTGCTAAATGTATATATGACACAGAACTTGCTTCCAAAATATATAAAGAATTATTAAAGCTTAGTAAGAAAATAACTCAATTAAAAAACAGGCCAAAGATACCAACTTTGGGCAACTTCCCCAAGATACATTGATTGCATCTTGAAAAGCACATGAAAAGATGCTCAACATCCTTAGTCACTGGAGAAATGCAAATTAAAACCAGGAGACATCATCTCACACCTACGGAGAATGGCTAAAATGTAAGAAAACTGACCACGCCAAGTGTCCCAGAGCCTGAGGAGGAAATGGAACCCTCAGACAGTGCTGGTGGAATGAAAACGGGGCAACCAGTTTGGAAAACAGTTTGGCGGTTTCTTAAAATGTTAATTAAGCATGGTTCCGCCATCTGCTACAGCCCTTCCACTCAGACATTTACCCAACAGAAGAGAAAGCATGGCCATACGACTTGTCGAGACACCTCACCCGTGACACGACCATCCCTCAGATCTGTGCTCAGATGCCACCTGCTCAAGAGAACAGGTGCCTCCCGCTCCCACCCACTGGTGCCCAGTTCCTTTCTTCCGCAACCCTGACCACTACCTGCTGCCCAGTTCCTCTTCAAAGGGGTCTGACTTCCTCACAGCCCGAAGAGCAGCGCTGCAGAAACTCTGCCATCTCTCGGGCCTGACTTCACGTGATCACTACTGGCCAAGGGGAGATGACGTGCTGGCAGCTAACAGTTCAAGCCTAGAGCTCGGGGACATGCGGGGCTGGGCTCTGTCAGCACACGGTAACGCTGACAACCATAGAACCAGACAGGCTCTCAGGACTGAACCCGGGGCACACCAAATGGAGGGGTCTGGATAAGAGTCTGGGGGAATCCTGGAACACTTAGTGGAGGACACAAGAGTGCTAGGGTGCTGGGACGGAGAGCCTGCGGCGGCCTCAAGTGCTGGGAGATGAGGACAAGACCACCAGCTGTGGGGTCGGATGGGAAGGGGGCAGAGTGAGTTCACGAGTCTGGCCACACAGAAAGGTCACGATGCCTGAAAGGACACAGGACAAAGTCGCAAGAAATACAAGAAGGCAGGTTTGGGCTCAGTTAATACACAAAAGCTATGTACACGTTTCCCTCGTTTCAGTAAAAACTGCCCAAGATAAAAACACAATCACTAACCTCATTGCTTGCCTTCTCTTGCTGGCCCTGCCCTGACTGTCCCACTCATGTATATCACTTAATCCCCAAGAGGACCCCACAAACTGCTGTAATGGACCATGAATTCACAACTTTAAGAGGAAATATTGTTTAAAAAAAAAAAACAAAAAACTTGCTTTAAGCTGTTACAAGAGGCCTGGTAGTGGCTTCACTCTGAGACCTGGAAAAGGGGGTTGCAGAGGGTGAGATGGTTGGATAGCATTACCAACTCAGTGGACATGAATCTGAGCAAACTCCGGGAGATAGTGGAGGACAGAAGAACCTGGCATTCGGTAGTCTATGGGGTCACAGAGTCAGATATGACTTAGCCAGTCAACAACAATAACATAAAGAATAGCTGTCACAGTGTAGGAGTGTAGATGCTTACCCTGGCCTAGGACAACCAGCCACAGGGAAGAGCAAGCCAGGGAGGCCAGGATCATAGTGCGGGAGCGTGAACACTCACTCCAGGTCAGGATGACCATCGAGCAGCAGACCCAGCGCCCACACTGCCAGGCCCTGTCCAAGCACTTGACTCAAACTGTCTGACTTGTCCTCGCAAGGAGCTGCGTGGGGGTGTCCAGGACACCAAAGCCCAAGGTGACACAGTGAGGAGGGCAGAGCTTGTATCTGGGCCCCTGGCATGACCTCACTGATACAGACGATGTGACCCAGCAGAAAGGCCCAGGGTCCTGGGAGAAGAGAGGACCCTTCCCGCCTCATGTTCTGCAAAAGAGGCCTTTGATGTAGCCCCTCCTGAATGACAAAAAGGTTCTCTCAGGGCACACACCCCAGCCTCCAGTAACACGTAAGATCAAGAGACAATGATTATAGGCAGTGATGTCAGAACCCTGGCCAAACAGAACGTGAAGACCACTATCCTGGTGCTGCATCAGCTGCAAGAACCTGAAACCTGCTTGCCAGGAAAGCGAAAAGTCTAAGTTGCTTAGTCGTGTCTGACTCTTTGCGACCCCATGGACTGTAGCCTGCCAGGCTCCTCCATGGAATTCTCCAGGCCAGAATACTGGAGTAGGTAGCTGTTCCCTTCTCCAGGAGATCTTCCCAAACCAGGGATCGAACCCAGGTCTTCTGCACTGCAGGCAGATTCTTTACCGTCTGAGCCACCAGCCTGCCTTAAAGCCAGCTGAGCCTGCAGGTGATGCGGCGATCCTAGGACTGTGTGGAAAACTCTACCATCCCAAGAAAACACAGAAATAACTATCCAGTTAGAGTAGTACAATCCTGAGAAGGTGTGGACGAAGATGCACGTGATATGGTAATCCTAGGAGGGTGTAGAAAATTCTATCACCCCAAGAAGACACAGAAGCAACTATCAAGTTAGATTACTATAATCCAGTTAGATTACTATAATCCTGAGAAAATACAGACAAGGAAGTAATTAAATCCTACGATGCTGAAATTTTCGTCTTATAACTGATTATATAATCATTGGATTTTTACATACTTTGTTTGCTATTATGGGCAATATATTCATTCAAAAGATCAAATCATTCTTCAAAATAATTCTCATCTAAATGGCTGAGATGAATTTATGTCTGTTAACAATGTTTCAAATGCTGCCCCATCCCCACCAGGGACCTCCACCTACAAGCAGTGCAGGACCTTCTGAGCTGCTCACTGACCAGGCCCAAATTTCTCCAACAGCCGCTCAACCGACCCTGGGACAAGTGCTGAGATGTCATTTCTTCTGCAGCTAAGTATGCCAGTGATGCCGTCTCAGCTTCTACTTGCAGTTTAAGAATTACATCCACTGACTCTCAGCGTAATGCGTTATTTGATGCATCCTCAACACGGACACAACATAGAATGCTTAAAAAGGATCGATCGACACCAAGTGGGGCGTATCTCAGGAACGCAAGGCTGGCTCAGTCAGTGTAACCCATCTCACATACACCAACTGATGGGCAAGAAAGTGGAAAAAATTCAACACCCAACGATGGTAAAAATTCTCAGCAATTAGGAATCAAGGGTAACTTCTTCAGCTTGGTAAGGAGCACCTACAAAAAAGCTACCACTATATTAACTTGATGGGGAAAATATAAGACTGGGAGCCAGGCAAGGATGTCTGTTCTGACCACCCTTAATCAGCATAGTTCTGCATGTCTGAGTCACGGCAACAGGCAAAGAAGGTAGTCTGAAGTTAGAGACGGTACACTCTACAGTCACCAAAAAAACACTTGGATGAAATATAACAAAATACACAGAGGACTTGTATGCTGAATTGTATTTTAAACACCCTGATGAAAGAAATCAAAGAAGATGTAACTGAGAGACGCCCTTAATCATGGATCAGAAGACTCAATGCAGCAGAGATGTCAGTTCTCCCCACATTGATCTACAGGGTTAGTGTGATTTCTACACAAATCCCAGCAAGATTTCTTGGTAGATACGGCCAAGTTTATTCTAAAATGTATGTGTAAAAAGCAAACACCCTTTTTTTTTTTTTTAAAGAAGGATAAAGGGAGATGAGTGACTCTGAAGACTTCTCTTTAGCTGTAATAGTCAAGACTGTGGCCTTGGGGGAGGGCAGATACAAGTCAATGGAGAAGAGAGAGCCCAGAAACACAATTACACAAACACACTCGATTAATTTTTGACAAATGTACATAAGCAGTTCAAGGAAGGAAAGACAATTTTTTCAACAAAGGATGCTGGAGTCATTCATATCTATAGGCAAAAAAAGTAAACCTCGGCCTAACCTTCACACGTGACACAAAAATTAACTCCACGTAAACTAGAAAGCCTTCATAATAAAATACAGAAGAGGGGATTCCCTGGTGGTCCAGGGGTTAGGGCTGCAAGCTTTCACTGCTGAGGGCACAGGCTTGATCTCTGGTCAGGGAACTAAGGTCCAGCAAGCCACATGGTATGGCCATGAATAAATACACAAATAAATAAAGTGCAGGAGAAAGTTTTGGGGACCTAAAGTTAGACAGAATCTTTTTTGTACACGATATAGAAAGCACACTTCATAAAAGATAAAAAAAAATTGGTAAACTGGGCTTCTTAGAAACTTGCTCTGTGGAAGACCCTGTTAAGAAACACCCCCCCTCCCCAAAATCAAGCCATAGACAGAAAATATTTTCAAACTAGATATCCAACAGAAGATCTGTACCTATAAAATAGCAAAAACTATCAAAATTCAACAGTAAAAAACAGACAGTCCAATTAGAAAGTGGACAAGAGATGACTGGACAGATGAGATGCACCCATGGTAAAGAAGCAGGTGAAAAGATGCTCCATGCGATGGGCCAGAAGGAACTGAAACCACAATGAGATGCCACTGCACACTGACCAGAACAGCCAGACAACTCAGCGCTGGAGAGGTCGCAGAGCAACGCCTGCTCACACACCACCCGGGACCAGAACACGGCCAGACACTCTGGAAAGGGCTGACACCATCTTATAAAAACTAAAAACTAAACAGACAGCCTAGCAAGTCCACCTGGGCATTCACCCCGGAGAAACACTGATGCTCACAGAAAAACCTGCACCTCAACATTCACAGCAGCTTTTAATTTGCAGCAGCCAAACACCACAGACAGTCCAAGAGTCCCCACTGGTGAGTGCGCCAGGCCATCAGAGGGAGTGGACATGGACTCCGAAACCAGCTGGGTGACCCCAGGCTGACTGCAGGGCAAGGAAGTCAGCCCCCAGGCTGACTGCAGGATAAACCCTCCCATTTACACAACTCGCTTTTCATTCTCTTTCTTTCTTTTTTGGGGCATACCACGCAGCATGTGAGACCTTACTTCTCCACCAGGGCCCCATGAAATGGAAGCTCAGAGTCCTAAGCACTGGACCACCAGGGAAGTCCCTTACATAACTTTCTTGACATGACTAAACACAAGCGCATGGAGAACAGATCACTGGTGGCCAGGGAGTGTGGGGAGCCTGGGGTGGGCTCCCTAGGTGACACCAGCTCTGAGTCTGTGGTGGCAGCCACACAGCTGTGCCCCGGGAAAGTGGTGAACCCCAGCAAGGGGTGTGACGGAGGTGCCAGGGTTCACGTCACTGTGCCACGGATGTGGGGATAAGTGCAGGCGTTCCTCTGTATTGTTTTTCACAACTTTCTGGGAGTCTAGAATTATTTCAGTTCATTTTCAAAAAACATCTGCACTGGGAAGTTTTAACAGAAAAGTGCTGGAGCACAATAACCAAGATAAAGAACTTCCCCAGGAAGAAAGGAGACACATTGTGATGCCCATAAGTAAAAGTCACACACACAAATATAAACATAACATGACGCCTAGTGCAAGCTCTCAACATACACCTGCTCAAATACTGAATGAAAAAGCAAAGTTTATCCCTCCTTAACACTGAGGCAATAAAAGGTACCTATTAAATCTCCCCTCTCCCGCCGGCAGGTGATGCCCAGTGCTGGCCAGGACCTGACAAAACTGGGCCCGCAGAGGGGCAGAGCCTGCTGGGCGGAAGAACAGGATCAGAGACGCGAGGGGGCTCCAGGGGCTCCCCTGGGAGATCTCGCACGCGCTTGGGCTGAAGCAGGTATTTGCACACCTAGCTCCCTGCACAAGAGCCCGCCTCCGGGCCACCTTCACCCAGTTCCTCTTTTCGCCAACAGTCTACACACGCATTTGCCCGGCCCCACGCACTGAACTCTGGGCTGTACGACAGCGGGTCGGGGAGACATCGCAAACGACAAGCCGGCAGCCCCGCCCGCAGGACTGGGCCCCGTGCCCAGTCGGTCAGCGCCTGGGGTGGCCCGCAGCCCCCGCAGAGAATCGACCTCTCCCGACCGGCCTTCCTTCCAGCCCGGCCCGGGGTGCCCCGTCCACCCCCGGGGCCGACTCGGGCCCATCCCACGCCCACCTGAACTGCAGGCCCAGGACACCTGGGCACCCGAGCCCCAGGGCCGTAGCCCGCCTACCGCACCTGCGGGTCCCTGTCCTCGTCCTCGAGTTCCCGCAACGGGGCAAAGGTCACGGCCAAGCCCAGGGCGCCGTTCAGCAGGAAGTGCGTACGTCTGGGCTCAGGCCCGGTCCCGGGCGGGTGAGGAGGATCCACGAAAACCAGAGCGCGCCGGACGCAGAGGCAGAGAGACCGGGGGCTCGGACCCGGCTCAGGCGGGCCAGCCGCCGGCCTCAGGGGTCGTCGGCTGGGCGCTGGGTTCCGAGCACAGAGGCGCTTTCCGAGGATGAATACCGCGACGTGGACCCCTAACTGACCGCCCCGCGTGAAGGCCGGGCCCGCCACCTCGTTCGCAGCGCGGTCGCGGGGGTCGAGGTCTGGCCACCCGGACACCTGCGCCGGCGCCCGGGGCAGTGTGTGGCCAGTCAGTGGGCAGGGTCGTTCCCGCCCCGCCCCCACGACCCTGACCCCACGACCCCGACCCTACGACCCCGGGCAGAAGGCCGGGCCGAGGAGACGCGAACTCACCGTTCGCTGCCCCGGGAGCCTGCGGGGCCGTCTCCTCGCCAGGCCACACACGCGCGTCCCGGCGCCCCGCCGCCGCTCGCCGTCACTAGCCGGCCCCTGGAGCCGCGGCCGCCCCCCGCCCCATGGCCGCCTCCGGCCCCGCGGCCACCCGGCCCGCCGAGCAGCAATGCCACCGCGCCGCCAGTGCGCAGGCCCGCTCCGCGCCCCGCGCAGGCGCACCCGGCGCCCTACGCATGCGCCGCACTCTCGTCCCGCCCCTCGTACATGGGGAGGTGGCTCTGACGCTGGACCCGGACAGGGAGCGGGACCGAGGCCTGGGTTGGGGGCACTGTGCACAGAGTGCGCGCGGGCTTGGGGTTGCCCTCTGGGGAAGAGCGGGGGCCTCAGGGCTACGCTAGGTGCCCACTCACCTCGCTGTGTCCTAAGCACTTTCGCCAACCCGGGCCCCGCATCCCTCCCGGTGGGCTGACTGCGGCCCAGCGAGTGGTGACACTACCTGCCCCGGACTCCTTAACCACTGCTTAGAAGGAAAGTACTTTGGAATAGAACTGCGCCCCTTGCAGCCCGGTGGGTCCTTGCACACCCCCTGGACCTGAGGGACTCTAGGCAAGGTCTCAAGCGGGGCCCCTCAAGGGTGACCTGCCAACACTGTGCTTCCTCACTGGAGGACCTAGAGAGGAGGGAGGAAGGGGCCAAGAGGGAACTGCTCTCCTGCACCTCCAAGTCTAGGCATGGTGGGTCACCCAAGTCTTGCTGAATTGACAGGTTACCCACCACCAGGGCAGTGAGTCAAGTGTTCCAGTGGTGTGCCGAGCTCCTGGATGCGATGATGCAGGGCCTCTGTAAATGAGGCTGGGTGAGCCACCTTTTCCCTCTCCCCCTAGGCCTGGACAGAGCACCTGGCCCAGGCCGTGTGCAGACAACGAGGTCCTTTGCAGCAGCCTGGCCTCTAAATTTATGCATCTGCATACCTGCTGCTGACATCTTCTCTGGCTGGGAACTCCTGGCCCTGTATTTAGAGACCTTGAACACACCTGGGCACAGCAAAGGACACCTCTTACATGACCATGGGACCATGGGATCATCAAGGGTGAATGACAAGCGGGGCAAGGATGGCGGGAATTTGGGGGGATTTCTCAAGCTCCAAACTTCCTCATATCTGGTTATTTTGAAAACCCAACCACTTCCTCAAAGTGACCCCCCCAGCCACACCCACAGAAAAGAAAAGCCTTTTGAGTTGCATTTTTTGGATATTATTAGCACAATAATATGAATGCTTGGCTAGGCCCCCCAAGAACATTCTAGAGCAGGCAGAGTGTGCAGAGAAGGCAGCTCTGGCCAGGTAACAAGCCAAGGTCACCCAGCAGGCACCCTTCCTAAAGGGAACTTGTGTGGTGTGTGTTTGTGACCATGGGAGTCCTTCCACCCAGGACCTCAGGCAGACCTCGGGCAGGAGTGCTTCTGCATTTCAGAGATGAGAAGATGGGGCTGTGGCTTTCCTCAGCTGAACCTGTTGTGCAATTTCTCCCAGCAGGCCCTGAGCCTTCCCCGGGGCCTCATAGCCTCCGGCTTACACCCTGCGGTCCAGGACAGTGCAGGGAGGGGCCCTTTAGGCCTCTGGAAGGTTCCTGGAGATCTTGCTTGGGCTGAGAGCAGGGCTGAGCTGGAATGAGCTGGGCCAGGGGGCAGAGGGAAGGGTCAGCAGTAGGAATCCAGGCAGGTGTAGGGATGGGGGGTGGACGCCAGTCAGGCCCACGTGGGCTGGGCAGGGACGCCGGTGTGCCTCAGAGGAGCTGAGGGTTCAGGAAAGGCCATGGGCATGACCTTTTGCAGTGCCACACTGCTGGACTCTAATGTTTGTGTTCTTTTTTGTAAACATGGCTCCCCTACCATTTAAGCTTTAGATACCCCAAACCTGGACCCCTCCTCTTCTGAGGGTGGAAAGATGGGGGACAGCAAGAGTGGGGGATGGAAATGGAGGAAGTGGGGCTGTAGAGGGAGCAGACAGGGCTGCCTGCCCAGAGCTGGACTCACTCAGGCACCTTTGGATTTGGGGGCAGGGTCTGGAGATGGCACTTCTGTTTGGGGTTCTGCTCCAAGCTCTTGGGGATGTAGGCCTCAGCTGTGCCTGGCTGCGGGGGACAGGGTGGTGGGAGGCTGCCCAACACCTGAAAAGGGAAGTGGCTGAGACATGGAGTCTCCCTGTGGACAGGGGGTGTCCCCCAGTGCTGGCCTCCAGCCAACAGGCCCTGGTTGCTGACCCCTCCTGTCCCACCCTTCCCAGTCCTCCCCTGGGACCAGTGTCCGGAACTGCCCACTTGGAACACAATACTGCAGGAAACCAAACCTTCAGGCGCAGGGGCGTGCATGTATTTGCATGGGCATGCCCTGCCAAGAGCCCAGAAGAGCACCAGCAGAGGGAACCTGGGCCGAGGGAGCATAAAGCATGGGCCTGCGGTGGGGGTGGAGGGTTCTCTGATAGTGCAGCCCCCACTCCAGCACCTCACACACGTGGGACTCACCAAGTTCTCACAAGGCCTCACAGAACAGGTGCCATTTGTTGTTGCAGTTTTCTTGCAGGGAATCCCAGGCACAGAGAGGCCAAGTAACTGGCCCCAGGTCACACTGGAAGGATGTGAAAGAGGATTTTCTGCCCCTTTCATTTGGCTGGACTCCAGGAGTGGGGAATAGTGGAGATGTGGGGGAGTTGGAGCAAGAGTGGTGGGGCAGGGCAGCCTTTTCCTGCTCTCACACGTCAGGAGGGGCCCAGAGGGTGGGCACAGGGGCTCTGAGGACCTCCCTATGTGCTCCCCATGGAGGGTCAGGAATTGTGTGGGTGCTGGTTCTGGGTAGGGGGGACACCATGTGTGCATTTGAGAACCGAGGTAGGGGCCCAGGTGATTCCAGGCTCCCTGCAAGGACTTTGTGTCCAGCAACCAAGGGTCCAGGGCCGAGTATGGACATCACACCTGATAGAGGAATGCCCACCAGAGCCAGCGGCTACTTTGGACGCTAGGGACGGAGGCTGTGGGATGAGGCTGGAGGAAGAAAGGAGAAGAGTAGGCGCCCTGGAGGGGAGGTGGGACAGGGGGATGTCACGTCCCAGGTGCATCCAGGCCCTGGGAGCCGCGTGCTTGTGCCAAGGGTCTTGGGCTTCCAGCGTCAAGTCCGAGGATCACGCCGGGCAGCACAGTGCCAGTGGTGTCACTTCACACCTCTGGCTGGCTGCCTGCCCTCAGCGTCCCCAACACCCATTTTCAGTGACCACTTTCCTGAGAAGGTGGGCCAGTGGCCTCAAGGCAGCAGAGGACTCAGTCTCAGCATCCCCAGCCCCAGCTCCAGCTCAGAGGATCCCTGGGTGAGCTGGTCCTTGCAGAGGCTCCTGTGCCCACCTGCTCCCTCTGCAGGTGGCCAGCAGCAGGTGTGCCCTGTGCCAGGATAAAGGCTTCCGGACCCCAGGAGATCCTCTCTCCCCCACCTCAGACTGCCAGCCCAGGGAGCACCTTAGATGCTCTCTGGCATTCTGTGAGGCAGTTGGCAGTTAAAACATTCAAGTAACAGATTTATTCCAGAGAGAAGTGGGGGCGGAGGTTGAAACCAGGTGAACCCACTGTTCAGGCTGTCAGTCACCCAGAAACTGCACCCATGGTCCTTGCAGAAGCAACCCCTGAGAAGGTGCCAGTCCCAGCCATCCCTCCCCAGGGGCAAAGCTGAGGGGGGAGGCAGCGTGGACCTGGTGCCTGTGTCTTCCTGATCCTCGGAAATGGGAGATTCAGGCGGGAACGCTTCCCACTGAGACCAGTCTTCACTTATTCATGAACCTGACCCAGGGGAATACTGAGGCAGCCTTCACAACCTTATGGAACACAGAGGGCTGAAAGAAAACTGTCCTGCAGCAGAAGCAGGCCTCGATCCTGTGGCGGGGGTGGGGGTGGAGTGAGGGGCTCTCCTCACTGAAGTGCACCGTTTCTCATGTGAGGGGGGCTGATGCTCATTCTTTATTGTAAAATGCAGTTCTTTTCATTCAAATATGAAAACAGTCTGATCTGAAGAGAAGTATTGTCTATTGAGTAAGGTCCTTCGTATCTTGGGGAGGGAAGGGGGGGTGCGTGGCTCAGGCTCAGAAGAGGAAACGACAGATTGCTGCCCAGGGACAAAGGGCCAGGGCTGGCAGGATGCCACTGCTCTGCAGGCCCATCTGAGGACCAGCCACCCTTTCATGGGTAAACGCCGGGAGTTGGTGACGGACAGGGAGGCCTGGCGTGCTGCGGTTCATGGGGTCGCAGAGTTGGACACGACTAAGTGACTGAACTGTGATGGGGACAAGGGACATGGACAGAAGAGTGTGCAGCAGGGGAGGCAGCTGCCTCCAGACACCGAAACAGCCCCACAAATGAGCAGTCACGCCAAGATCCCTCATGTCAAACTGCTTTATTACATCTTAAATAACAGTACAGTTGAATATAGGATCTATCTTGCATCCAGCTTCCTTGCAGTACATTGACTTTAAAATTAAATACAAAAGGTGAGGGACAGGGTGCAGAGAGCTCTACAGAGGTGCCGACGGGGGCGGGGGCTCATCCCACTCTCTGCGGGTCCAGGGCACAGGGCGCACAGGATGGTGCAAACACAGGTGGAGAAGCCACTGCTGCCGCTACGGGGGCGCTGGTACGGGGAGGAGGCCCGCATTGTCCCAGCACCGCTGCCCAACACTGGACGCGCACGGAACCAGGGACATCTGCGTGTTAGAAAAGTGGTCTGCCTCAGCACAAAGGCTGGTTCCCGGGAGAGGTGGGCCGTGAGGAATCCATAAGGGAGGCCAGGGACTCCGTTCCCTGTACACCCCCCACCCCATTCCAACAACGATTTTGGAACAGGACTTGTTTTTTTAAAGAAAGAAAACAGTGACATCTCGCCAGGCGAGCGTGTAGAGCCGCTAACTGCACGGCCTCCAATGCGATGCGTGTGCACAGAGGGGCGACGCGAAGTGGACAGAGCGCGACGTCACAACTTCAAAGAGGTTATTTCTTAAAAGAAAAGGAACATCTAAGGACTGAGTCCTATATGCACTGTGAGCATTTCTACAGCATGCGGTTCTAAGAGCAAACCCACCCCATATGGCAAACGATCAGGTTTTTTAAAATTTAACTTAGAAAGTTTGAGATCATTATTTTCAAAACATTGATTTGTACATTGTTTCATACACAAATAACTGACTGACTCTCCACGCACAGGACGGCACCGCTCTTGAGGACGGAGGCTCGTGATGGCCGGGCGGGGCACAGGGTAGTGTCGCGCTGTTGTGTCAGCCTCCCTCCAACTTCACAAGGAGACTGGGTGAGACTAAAAACCAAACTGAGGGGAGAGGGTGGGTTGGGGGAAAGGCGCCTGACGCGGCCACTGTTCGTCCGCGTGCTCAGTTCCTTGACTTCTCAGCATCATCCTTCTACACCATGCGCACGACGGTCATGTGACACGAGACGGAAGTAAAAAAACCAGGGACTAAATTTACATCATTAACAATCTCAGAGAGGCCACACCAGACCCTCCTTCTCTGTTTAACTACGAGCAGAAAGAAATATATTTTAAGAAGGAAATATGAATCATGTCTGCAAAATCCTGTTACAAACACAATCTAGAATTCAGAGTCAATTACAAGATGAAGTCCTCAAATTGTTTTGCATGAACATCACCAAACAGGATTATTGATCAAGATTTCAAATAAACTAGTAAAAAGGTGTGTCTGTCTTACAATTACACTCAAGTTTACCTTCTTGTTAACATTTTTATTATAGTATTTCCTTTTAAATTCATTCAAAACAAACAAAAAAAGAAAACAAAGACAATGGTCCCGGAAGGAATGCACGATTCGTTTTAGTTACAGCACAGAGATTCTTCTCTCAGTGGGAATTGTGCTCTTGGTTTCAGCAATAAGTGAGGGGAAGGTCTTGCCCTTTTGAAGTTCTGAGGGGTGCAGGGCGTCCGCGTTAGTAGGGGTAGATGGGAAATGCTATCTGCAACGCTCCAAGGCTGGAATGGTCTTCCAGTCACTGTGGCGTCCACCTGCTGTTTTAAACAGAATTGAGAGACCATGAAGAGTGGCATGGCAGCTGTACCCGCTCAGGATGGGGGCACAGCAAGTACTCAGGCTAACCACAGAGCTCACCTGCCTGCGAGCCCAGAGCAGCCACATCCAAATGACTCCAGGAGCCCCAACCCACAGCTCCCCCCATGTTGTGAGAAACGTGGCGCTGCAAGCAGGGAAGGGTGTGGGCTGCCTCTTACCTGTCAGGGTTAGTTCCAGATTTTGAGGAAGCTGTCCCAGGATCCCGTCGCCACGGCCATCCCGTCATCAGTTACCCCCAGGCAGCTCACGCGGTTGTCATGCCCGGCCAAGACCCCTGGGGGCAGAGGACAGTGTGGTCAGCCTGGGGTCCAGCCACTTGCTGAAGTGGACCCAGAAACCCCCACATCCAGTCCCTGCCAGGCCTTGGTGGTGAGGAAAGGATCCCAACACAAAGAGCACAGCACAGAGGGTGGGCCTTCAAGACAGGCTCAGCGACCCCCTCCCCCCAGACAGGGCGCCCTGTGACACTCAGTGGTCAGTGCTTGGACAATCATCAGCCACGACTTTCCAGAGGAATCTGAAGCTGTATCTCAGAGCACCCCGTGATCTCAGGACAGAGGCTGCAGACCTGGGGGCACTCAGGGGAGCAGGAGAAGAAGAGGGGCCCCAGAGAAGGCCACAGGCCAACAGCCATGCTCCCTCTCCAGCACTGAGACAGCAAGTTCTCATCTGTACAACTTCCTTCAGTACACTTGACAACCACATACTTCACTTTGCGCTCCAACCTGTGCTTCCAGGGGTCCCTGCTGAACCTGTGCCCCAGCTCTACAATGGGAGGGTGTTACGAGGACGTGGCTGGCCTGGTCCTGCCTGCATGAGCCACATGGCACCGCCAAGAGCTTCTGGTGCCAGGGCCTGGCTCCTGTCCTTCTGCCAGCCCACATGTCGCAGCTGACATGTGCCCCATCTATCTGCAGACCCAGCGAGGCCCGGCAGCTGCCTACCTGCCCTGTCGGCCTTGAGGGCGTCCCAGACGTTGCAGTTGAAGTCGTCGTACCCTGCGAGAAGGAGGCGCCCGCTCTTGGAGAAGGAGACGGAGGTGATCCCGCAGATGATGTTGTCATGGGAGTAGGTCATGAGCTCCTGGTCCGCACGGAGGTCGAACAGCCGGCAGGTGGCATCGTCTGAGCCAGTGGCAAATGCATTGCCGTTCGGGAAGAACTGTAAAGAGCAAGCAAGCCGCGACAGTTTGCAAATGGACAGAAAGAAACACTGGAAACACAGACTGCCCCACGCAGGGTACTGTGGGCATAGGAGTTGGAGACCAGCTAGGACCAGGCTCTGGCCGCAACAGCAGACGTTGTGCAGGGACCAGGAGGGACCAGACCTGGGCAAACAGTTGGCTTCCCGTCACCATCATGGTCCCAAGGAACAGCAAGAGTGTGGCTGTCGCCCACGGCTGGGTGCCCACAGGCGCTGGAGTCAGGCCACCTGACCACATGAAGGATGGCTCAGCAAGCAGACACTTTCTCCCCCTCCCCACCTCCAGCTCCTCAGATGGCCAGGCCCTCCTGTCAGGGCAACGTGGACGGGGGCAGGCTCCCTCCACTGCTGTGCCCTCAGAGCCCCACAGAGGCTGGCCTGACAGGGTCAGTTACGGGACTATTTGCCCTCGACGGGAGGAAGCCTCATGGTCAGTCACTGGTCGGTCACCCTGGGAGTAGAACACATGCGGGCCTCACTGGGACAGAGCGAATCACAGCTAAGTCTCCCACAGGGAGTTTTTGTCCATTCGACTGTATTTGCATAGAAAAGAGTGAACACCTAGCCCTGAAAACATTTTCCAACTGGCTGACACAGCTGCAGCTCCTGAGGACTCCAACCTGCTGACGGCCAGCCAGGGGCCCTGACCCACACCTGTGACCTCAACTCACACAGATGGCATTGATATCGGACTCATGGCCGGTGAAGGTTTGCCGGCACATCCCTTCTCGCACGTCCCAGAGTTTGGCTGAAGCGTCACAAGCACCAGAGACAAACAGTCTGGTGTCCGGAGCGAGTGAAAGGCTCATGACGTCTCCGGTGTGTCCAGTGAATGTGGTCGTCTGCTGGCCAGTCTCGATGTCCCACAGGGCACTAGAACAGAGCAACGACAGGGGTCACCCCCTTGCTTGGAAGACCAGACACGCAACAAACTCCCTCAAACCCCCAGGCCTGCAGCCAACATCCACACTTCACGTAAGACAGATCCGCATCCTGTAGTGACTTTGCTCAAATGGGTTGTTACAGAGCCAAGCACACACACGACATGGGTGAGTCCACCTGGGGCTTCTCTGATTCTCACACCAGCTCACACATCAGCAGAAGAGGGAGCTGAGTCCCAGTCCAGCGGGGACACTTGTGGGCTGGGCCGCACACCTGAGCCCTGCAGGGGCTCATAAGGGGCAGCAGAAGGCCTCCAGTTGGTGCCCCTGCTGGACAGCTCCATGCCCACCGGAGCCCAGAGGCTGGGTCACTCCATGGGGAGAGCACTCCATGGGACAGAGCCAAGGCTGGGGCCCATGGCTATCAGCTCGAGAGGCTACTCTAGGCCAGAGAAAAGTGAGACACAGCAGTGTGGCAAGGACGTATGCACTGTTTCTGTGCTTCCCCGACAGAAGCAAGGCCATCAGATGCTCCTTGTTCCCTGTCGGCCTCACAGAAAACCAGCTCAACCCAGCCCCCACATCCAAGCATGGGGGACCCCTCTCTAGGGCCTGAGGGACAAGCAGGAAGGAAGAAAGACAACCCCTCCACCCCAAGTCCAAAAAACATCCCTCCCAAGTGAAAAAGCTTCCAAAAATACCTTCTAATCAGAGGTTCTTCCCAAACTGGCAGTTAAGACAGACTGCAGATCTTCAGTGAGCATACACACGAAGGACACCTTACCGAGCAGGGCTGGCCAGGGGTCCCGCCCTCCCATGTGGCCTGCTGGCTCTCAGCCACCGCATCTTGCCTCAAAGAACCAGAAAAACCCACAGGGACAGTGGGAGCCTGAAATGACTCAACTTCTCAATGATTTTAAAGGATGTGTGTTGGTGCCACAAGTGAACACTTCACAGAGTTTCAGTGTCTTCCATCAATAAGGTGGAGGAAACTCCTGGGACACCTGCTACTTTGAAGCTGTGCTCAGAGCCCAGAGGGAGGCAGCGCTCACCTGAGGAGGCTGAAGCACACCCCCCAAGGCTATTAACTGTGGCCCAGGAAGGTGAACTGTGAGGAAGAGACAAGCAGGTGTTCCACGCAGAGCTCTCGTTTCAAAATCAGTTCTTAGTTGTTCAAAACTGAAACTTCACATCTACACAGATCACCACGAACTGGCCCACCTCTCTGCACCATGTCTGAAGCCCCAGAGCCGTGTCCAGTTACAGTGGCCTAGCTGAGGGCTTTCCTGTGGCTCAGCTGCGCGGCGGGGAGAACAGTGTGAGACAGGTTCAGCGCGCTAGGACTCACCAGGTGGTGTCTCCAGAGCTGGTAACAATCTGATTGTCATCCAGAAAACGGCAGCAGGACAGGTAACCTGGAAAACAGACCCAACAATGGCCCCAGCTGTAAGCACCTGACTCTACATCTTGTAAATGGAGTGACCACTGTGGGAAGGCCCACGCAAGGTGAGGCAAACGCCACGTCCACTACCTGTGGCCCTGCCCTGTGTGCTGGAAAGAGGGACAAAGCCACACAGACTGCAGGCACTGCGGGCAACAGCAGAGCCACAGGACTGGGCACCAGGAGGAAGGAGGCGCCCTGAGCACACACGCGTCCTCCCGGCCCCTGACATGGCAGGAGGAGCCAGGACGGAGGGTCTGCAGGGGCAAGAGACTGGGGTGCAGAGACGGAGGCAGACCTGCTTCTGTGGGACAAGTGCGGGCTCAGCGTGGAAACCGCTGTGTGTCACTCAGTTCCGCGACCCCAACAGCATGAGAGGTGAGGCAGAGCCTCGCACCAAGGCCAGGTCCCAGCCTGCATCCCCTTTTGGAATAAGGAAGGGCAAACACGAAGAAGATCCATACTGTAGGGCCTACATTTGATTTCTCCTGAATAAGCCCTGTTCACCACCATCTCTGTTGTCTTAGCACAAGTGACTCTGAGGACTGCATATATGGAGTGAGCACCCCACCCGGGAGGCCCAGGGACAGTGGCAGGGCAGCCCCTGACCCCAGCCGGCTCTTCCCAGGCCACACAGAGCCACGTGTGATGCTGTGTCACTCAGTAAAACCAAAGACAAAATACACACCAAGAGAGGAGAAGCCTGATGACAGCTGCTGATATGGAAAGCATAAGGTTGTTGAGGAAACAAAGCCTTTACCTAACATATTACCTCACTGTCTCCCATAGAAGAAAGAGAGACAATTTCAGAATATCAGTTCTGTGCCTAGACAAGGACATGTGGTCAAGTGCTCCCTAGAGTCCACATCATGTCCACAGGACACCGGGGACCACATGGGTGCCCTCAGGGGCTCCTCCCAAGGTCCCCGAGCTCCTCTCCAAGAACAGCTCTCACTTCCTGGCACACTGCCACCCTCATACAAGCCAGTCTTCCAGGATCCAGTCCTGGAGCCTCCAGCACTACCCTGTCCGACTGGAGAGCACAGCCGACTGGAAAGAGCACTGTGCTTGTGTGCCCTTAACAAAATCCCTTCCCCTTGGGTGTATATGAATTTATGTGTACCTGTATGTGTGTGCCCTCACCAGAACCCTTCCTCATGGGGGTGTGTGTGTGTGTATGTGTGTGTGTGTGCGTGTTTGTGCATTGTGTGCACCCTAAGTAGAATCCCTTTCCCAAGAGTGTGGGTGTATGCACGTGAGTGTGCCTGTGTGCCCTCAGCAGGACCTCTTCCCTGCAGTTTGTGTGTGCACATGTATCCCTGTGTGTGTCCTCAGCAGAAAGGTGGCTGGCCCAGGCACTGGTGCCTTTCCAGAGTCCCAGAGGGTCAGGGAAACAGACAAACATGGCACCGAGTGGGGGTGTGCAGGGCCTCTCTGAGACCCGAGTGGCAGCAGGACAGCCTGATGGAGGGACGAGCAGGCCACGGTCCAGAGGGAGGAGGCCTGGGATGAAGCAGGACGGGCCCTCTCTCCTCCTACAGCCCACCCTGCTGGCTCCTGTCACGGAAAAAGGAACCAACAGGCCAGGGGCCCCGGACAGCAAAGACAGCCAGCCCACAAACATGAAGCGCTCGCCACCGCAGGACGGCGGGCCATCACGGCCCCAAGGAAGTTCGGGCTAAACTCCTGACCAGGCGATCCCAGGAAGACACTCGTCTGCACTGGGATGGGAGGGTCAGGAAAGAAAAAGGCACTTTCAGGGCATTACTGATTTCTCAAACACATGATCTAATAATGCCTTTTTGCCAAAACAGCACTCAAAAGGTTATTCTGTATGTAATGTAGTCTCAACAACAACAAACACTCAGTCTCAAGGCTGGATGCTCAGTCCCTGAGTAGTTTTTAGAGGGCACCTTGCACTCTGCAAGACAGACAACTTAGATGAGACATGTGAGAACAGAGCGCCGTCTGACAGGTGCTCCCTCGGCCCCGCAAGCGCTCCCACAGCCTGGGAGGCCAACTTGAAAGAAGGAATCTCGGCTTGCTCCAGGTGGGCCCCGTATCTTATGGAAACAACAGCAACATGAAACTGCTCACAAGAGCCTCCTTCTTGAGGCTGTACAAGCTTGATGCCTGCCCCGACTCTGCAGACACCACCAAGCATGAGGGCCTGCTGAGAAGAGCACCCAGATGGGTTTTATTGCAACTGAGTTCTAAGATCCTTCAAGAAAATATCCCAACCCTGGCTTAATGCTCAGGCCTGAGACGCCTGAATGAGGGCTACCAATGCCCTCAGATGAAGTTAGGAAGGACAGAGACGAGACAGACCACACATGCTCCAATCTACTGAGTCCACTGACCTTTCACACCCTCGCCCGACTAAAGGGAGGCTACGTGAAGCTCATCGAACATTAACCTTTACTGATCTGAAGCATCATGTCTGAAGTCACAAATACCCTTAAGATGTCGAATGTTTAAAACATACCACTCAGCTCTCAAGAAGTAAGAGTTCACAATGCATGAAGGAAACACAATTTCTAATGCATTCTAATACTAGTTTTATTTTTTCTTTCAGCAAAGTGTTAAAAAATTTAAAAGATTTAATTAAAAATGGAAGTCCATACACTGAACTGGATAATAAAAGATTGATAAACAGTAAGAACGTTTTTTAAGTGTTGTGAGTTCACTGACACTGTAAGCAAAGTGTCTTATGAAGGGTGCTCACTGGACAGAAGCCCCGTTCACAAGGATGGGGCAGGCAGGCTAGGCTGGGTTCCACCCCCAGGAGTAACCTTCCTATAACAACTATGAGCTCTGGACAAATATAAAGCAAACTCCTACAAACACTGGAAGCAGCAGACGACAAACTGCAGGGAAGCCTGCACTTGGAGGCACTGGGGGACCTTGCTTTTCAGGTGCTGTGCCTGCAGGCAGGTCCCCTCCTGCGACAGCCACAACCACGCAGCCACACCTCAGACAGCATATCTGTGGCCCAACTTCCTTGAGCAGCCAGTTAAGGGTTCTGGGCAACCACAGCCAGAAAGTGAAAGAAGAAAACCTAGAAAGGAGAAAGCCATACAAGGCCCTAAAAAATCACACACCGACTCCCCCACATCTGTCCAAAGCACACACAGGCAAGGCAGCTGAGCCCACACAGCATGGCTGCTGCCCACAGGACCACACGGCAGGATTCCAGGAGAGTAGTCTGCACAATACAACAGCCGCAAAAGCCCAGGATACAAGTCAAATCACTAGATGCACCAAGAAGCAGGAAAATGTCACCTACATTTGAGAGGAAGGAGCCACCAAGACCAACCTCAAGGGACTGACTGCTAGAACTGGCAGACAAGAATTCTAAAGGCAGCTCTTGGAACAGCTGACAAAGATCCTATGCTCATTATAAATTAAAAAAGACAGGAAATCTCAGCAGAGAAACGAGAACCATTTTTTAAAAAGCAAACAAATTGTAGAATTGAACAAGTAAACATCTGACTTAAATGGCTTGCTGGGTGGTCTTAACACCACCATGGAGGTGACAGAAGTCACATGCACTAGAGGACGGCTATGGAGAAGCGGGAGGTGTAATCTAAGAGATGACGTGAATGCACAGCAGAGAGCACCAAGCACAGAAAGTGGACCTCTAAAATTTCCCCAATTTAGTGAAAGACAGAAGTTTACCAAGTCAAGGTGTTGAAGCACAATAAACAAAGAAAATCACTCCAAGGCACATCAGTCAAACTGCTGAAAAATAAAGAAAAATCTTTAAAATGCTAAAAGAAAATAATACCAACCCCAATGAAATATATCAGCAAAAATATTCTTCAGGACTGAAGGATAGTCAGTATTTTCAGGTGAGGACAGACAGAATTCCTTGCTGAGATACAAACCAACTGTAAGAAGTGCTAAAGCAAGCCCCTCAGGCTGAAGGGCACCCAGGAGAAAGCGCATATCTACAGGAAGGAATGAGCACCAGAAATGGTACAGACTTGAGTAAATGTAAAAGACTATTCAATTTTCTTCAAATGGCTAAGCATGTTTAACGGAAAAAGTGTAACAATATACTGGGGGCTTATAACACACAAGGATGCAAGACCTAAAAAAAGAAAAGTTTCTAAAGGGTAAGGAAGGGCAGGAAATGGACATTTATGGCTACAAGACTCTTGCCTTTCACATAAATGGACACAACAAAATTGGCCGCACCTTAAGAATCGTTAATGTACGCTGTAATCCCTACATAACCCCTAAAATATAATTCAAAGAGGTAACCAAGAAGCCAACAGATACAACTATAAAATAGAATTCTAAACAATCAGGTAACCCAAAAGAAGGCGGGAAAGGAGAGGTCATCATAAACCCCAGTCCATCTGTAATGCAGGGAGCAGACACGGAGCTCACACTACTAGAGAGACAGAGACATGCAGAGTAAACAACGGACTGTGTTTATAAACCCAGTTACGCAGACGGAAGAAATACACCATGCAAACAGTCAGCCTAAGAAGGCTGGAATGGTTGCAAGAACATCAGATAAAGCCTACTTTCCAGCAGAGGTTCTGAGAGAGGAAGAGGGTCAGTTCTTAAGAATGACAGTCAGGAACATAACTGCTTCCACTGACATAAGTCAGAATACAAGAAGCAGAAATGCCCAGAATGAAGGGAGAAAGAGAGAAATCCACCCCACCTCAGCAACTTACAAAACTAAAGACACAGAAAATGTGAATAGCGTCAAAGTCCTGCTCTGACAAACACACTGAGAACTGCCCCACAGCCTGGCCTCCTGAGCACACGCAGCACGTCCTTGTCAGACCACCTGCTCCTCGGGAAGTGAGCCTCCACAAATGTAAAAACTCAACCAATACAGAACACTGTTTCTGAACATAACTGCATTTAATCAGAAACAACAGGTTATCAAAATGGTGCTAAACATATTTCCACTGAATGACAACATAGCTAAAGCCACACTTGGAGGGGAGTTTACAGCTTTAAAGGCTCAATTTGAAAAAGAAGGAAGGCCTAAGGTTCCACCTTAATAAGAAGCTAGAGTTAAGAAGGAAGCAACCCCAAAGCCAACAAAAGGCAGGAAATGACACAGAACAGAAATCAGTACAATACAGGCAGTGTATCTTTAAAAATTTAAGAATATACAATTAACCGGCCAGAATCAATTTAACAGACACAATGCCTGAATGATGTCAAAAGGACGCCAGTAACTATGATAATTCTCTGGTTGCATGTGAAATACATGAGCAGAGGGTGTAGTTGTGAATGAGGATACAGCAAGAGAAGTAAAATAACTGGGGTGAGACCTTCTTTTCCAGAAATGTTATGTCTTTTGTAATGAATAATAATTGTCACAGGTAAATTGAACTTAAAACAACCCACTATCTAACAGTTCCAGCAGGCTCCGTTCAGGAGACCTGGGCCTACAGGACTGTTCCGCCCTGTGCAGCATGAGTGCTGGTCAGTAATCAGTCAGGGTGCGTATGTGTGTGCACAAGTGGACACAGGTATGTGTAACATGCGTGTTTAGATTAGGAAACCCTTGTGGAAAAGTGCTCAAGATGGAATATGGTTCAGAAGCAGAGAAGAGAATGAACTATGTCATGCTGATATGGAAAGAAGTGGGCCACCAGCTACTACACAGTGACCCAAGTACCCAGGATCCTTGAAAACCAGACACTATAGTGACTTAAACCCAAAGGCTTCCTACTGGTAAAAGTGTATCAAGGCCTGTCTTTGATTTCACTTTCAGAGTATCTCTGGCCATTACTGCAGCCAATCTCATAAAACAACTACTGAGAAGAGGCAAGTGTCCATAGAACGGAACTAATAATGCCTGGCCACAGCACACATGACTGTGACTTTATTGATGAGAATGTGTACCTGTGTGTCCAGCCAGCTCACGACTCACACGTACATTCCCTTCACGAGTTTTCAGATTGTAAATGGAGCAGATGTTATCCAGGCCTCCACAGGCCACGTAGTTCCCAGAAGGGGCATAAGCGCACGTCATGACCCACGAGGAGCGCAGAGGGATGGCATGGACCTGAAGGGCAGAACACACATGATGTGAGCGTGCGGCTCAGACACATCGCCTACCGACACTGGGATCCTGCTTCTTGTCTTCAACTGTCACTGCCCCAGAGGTGACACGGCAAGACACTGGCCAAAATTAGTTTGAAAATAATTTTTATGGGTAGCCAAATGAAGGAAAAATTTAATTAGAAATTCAGTGCTGCACAACAATTTAATGTAGAGTTTTTATTTTAATTGCTGCACTGCTTGGCTTTTAGGATCAGTTTCCTGACCAGGGATCAAACCCTGGCCTTTGGCAGTGAAAATGTGGAGTCATAACCACTGGCCCACCAGAGAATCCCAAATGCAGATTTATTACAGTCAGGCAGGCACTTCAGGAATACCAGCAAAGCCTCCAAATTGAAATTACATGTTAAGACGAAAACATTTCATTGGCCTATCAAAATGACTATAAAATTAATTCACAAACTCAAGTATTTTTAGTGAAGTAATCAAACTAGACATTACTATAATTAATCCTACAACACACCTCCCTGTGTTTGAGATTTAAGTACCGCAATCTTTTTATACACATTTGGTATTCTCCAGCAAAATACAACTGAATTTTGTCTGCTATACACATTTAGACCAACGACAATACTTTTTCCATTCAATATGGATTGAACAATCTTGGATTAAATTTTTTAAATAATTTATACTTTAAAGTATAATATCTTTCAGGTTATTTCTTGTGAAAACTAGTCACTAATGGAAAACTATACTTCTGCATTTTTAAATAAAACATGAGATTTCCCATGAGCTAAAATTGGATTCCTGGCTCCTAGAAACATGGAGGAGGCCCTCCCTCCACCTGCTTTGTAGGGAAGACCAACCATGCCATAAGAGTTCAGCCTGGCAGCACAGGCCACACGTGCCAGCTATGTGACCAGGTTTCCATCTGGCCCAAACCAACTTTACTCTAAAAGTGACACCCCTGTGCTCCTCCGCCCTCTCCTTTACAAACTGTACGTAAGTGAACCCAGAGTTTAAACACCCGCCTTTGCCCGGGCTGGTCCAGGTCATGGTCTGCAGTGCCTACCTTGTTTGTGGTGTAGCTGTCCCAGATAATAAGTTTACCATCCTGCGAGGCACTGACTAGAAGCCTGGAGCAAAGAGACAAAAGCAAACTCGTCAGCAACACTGGAGCCTCCCCAAAGACAGCAAATGAAAACTAAATTCTCATGACAACTAACACATACTTCAATGGTACATTCCCTTGAGATAATCCCCAGCCAAGTTCTAATTGTTACACCAACTCTGAAAGCATGAGAAGAAAACACCCGCACAGGTAAGAGTGCAGGCCTGACGGTGCCTGTCTTCAGGTGCAGACCCAGCCGCAGCCCCTCAGCTATTCAGATAAGACACGCTGGTTGCCTAGAGCTGCTCTCTCGGGGCTTCTGGTCGCCATACACCAGATCTGAAGCCCACAGATCTTTCATGAGTCAAACGTGGTAGGAAATATTTAGTATATAATTTTATGCTCCATTCTGACACATAAAAATCATAAAGGACTAGTAAGTTTTTAGATACTCAGAATTTATAACCCATTTCTCACCAAAATGGGAATCCAGGTCTCCTAGAACCATGAAGGAACTGCCTTCCCACCTGCCTTGAAAAGAGATGCCAATGTAAAGCACAGCTGTGCCTGGTCCCACAGAAGAGCCTAACGAACATTTTTTGTGCCAAGTTTCTTGCTCCTGTCAGTTGGGCTAAGCACAGACCCTGTGTGTTGAAGAGGTGCTTTGTCTGCATTTGCACAGAGGGACAGATGTTGCCAAAGGAAAGCATGATCAATAGGCAAAGGAACTGCAAACGCGAGTACTCCAGGAACCAGCCCCTCCTGGACAACCTGGGGACTCTGCCCTACAGGTGACGCTGCTCCAGGACAGGTGAGAAGGTACCCATGGAGAGACCTGTCAGTGGGGTGGACACGGAGAAGGGTCTGTCATTTCAGAGACTGCATCAAAACACGGTCTCAACCATCTCAGACACAAGTGCATTTGGCTTCTTGACCTGCTCAAACCTGGAGGTACCATCACTTGAGTCAGTCTGACAACTGATCTTATGTTCTGATGCACAGACTCCTTCATGTGGAGTCTGGCAGGGAATACACATGTGTTCAGCTCTGCATGACAACACTAATTCCAGTGCAGGCTCCAACTCTATTATTTTGGAGATGCAATTTCTTAAAGCAAATCCCTGCCTTGAGGTGCAGTTATAAATACATCAGGCACTTGAAAGACCCTGTGTATCAGATCAAGGGTCACTTGGCGGCTCTATTACTTTCAGCCCCTCTAAGTACAGGTTGGCTGGAACATCAGAGCCAACGTAAAGAAGCTCATCCCCTGGGAAGGTCACCTCTACAAAGGTCTCCTCGTCAGAAAGCTTAATATCTGCTGACGTGCCCAAGGTTGTAAACTTTAAGCAGCCCTGATCCCCCAGAAGGTGAGAGAAGACACACCTCTTAATCCCCAAGAGGACTGCCATGAGGCCCTGGCTCCTTCTGTCTCCCACCTCCTCGGAGCACAGAGGCAGAGCCAGGAGAAGGCCGAAAGCCCCAGTCCGGGTCCCAAGGCCTCCCCTTCCTGCACACTCACAAGCCTGGATGGATTAGCAGTGTTTCCCTCTCAACTGTATCACTTTGGCAGATTTCAGAAAAGGGAGAAAAGGTTTAACATTAATTCACATGATTGAAAGAGACTCTCAAACATTATAAAAAGTAGACTTTATATATAAAAATTACAATACATTGATAAACATATTATACATGTAATACGTACTGACACAAACACACCCACACGCCTCACTGTGGGCATCTCCTATAGCTTTATCTCCCCCTGAAAAATTTCTAAATTTATTCACTTGTTTTTAAAGTATTTATTTATCTGGCTGTGCCAGGTCTTGGCTGTGGCACGAAGGATCTCCAGTCTTCATTGGGGCATGTGAACTCTTAGTTGTGGCATGTGGGATCTAGTTCCCTGACCAGGAATCAAATACAGGCCCCTGCACTGGGAACGTGGAGTCTTACCTACCGGACCACCAGGCAAGTCCCTCTTCTATAGTTTTAAAATACAACCAGCTAACTACTGTGATAGTCTGAGAATACCCATGAACCACACAAATATAATAAAATAACGGGTATTGCCAAATTATTATTATGACTCATTAACCCTGAGTCATGAAAAAAGTTGTATAATAAACTTTGATGTCTATGAAGATGCGATAAACAAAATGTACATCCAAAACATTAAAAAAAAAAAAATTCTGATATTAAAGTAGAAAATTTTACTCTCCAAGAAACATGGCTATCTAGGGGGGAAAGTCTCCGAAGGGCTCTGGATAGCAGGAGTTGTCCTTGGTATCATTTTTTGTTTTCCTGGTTTATGATTATAAAACAGCCCTCATGTAAGGGCATTATACCAGTAATTGCCATTTGAAGAGCATCTGTAAAACACACGTCCATGTACCCTACACCGTCCAAGAAAGTGAACAGGCCAGGTGGTGCACAGCAGCCTTCCGGGTACTCTGCCTGACCCTGCTCCTTGGGGACCACGACCCTGAATTGGAGCTGCTGCTTCCTCACGTTTGCACCTTCCACCACCGGATTCCCAAGCACAGTTTGTGTTCGAACCAGAGGGCATGCAGAGCCTTGAGGATGTGGTCAGGACACCTGCATAATCTAGGGGTTCCCTGCCCCCTAAGCCCCTCTCTTCATCGTCACAGCTCTGGCCGCACACTTGCCATAGTTCTTTGAACACAGCTCTCAGTCACCTCTCAGGACACAAGTGACACATCACTGTCCATCCAACTTCCTGTCAAACCAGGACACTGATGTTCCCACAGATCAGGAAAGACCCCAAAGGTAAGACACTATATGATTACCATCTATTTTTTTAGAAAAGAGTCTAAGATGGATGGATTAGTAAGGGCAATTTTCCTTTTTTCCTCTTCTATTCTTTCTGATCATTGCCATCATTAACAGGATCTAAGTTAGCTCTCATTTGCATTTGGAATTATATGGGATACTGTACAGAACAAGCTAAAAATAGAATCTTTTGTTCTATAGCTGTGGACACACTAAAGCAGCCAATTTCACGAACAAAGGAAAAAAATACCAAGCAGAAAATTCCTGACAATTAAAACATGAAAAAAATGCAACTCAAAGAAAAGCATCTGATGCTCAAAGTATAACATGTTAGGTATCTGAAAAAACACATTACAGTTTCAACATCACATGGCTTTTTCTTTAATTATTTGGGAGGAAAAGTGGAGAAAGATTCCCAGTACCCTCCAACAGGAAGATAGAAGGAGCTGGATGGATTTCATTTCGGCAATGCTGCAGGTGAAGGGAAACAGGGGACGAGGAAGGGGAAGGAGGCCCAGAGAGGAATGGTGAGTAGTCACTTAGAAAGAGGTGTGAACACAGGCAGAATTCAAGGAACAGAGGGATCGCTAGAGAAAAGGGGGTGGGGCGGGCAGGCCAGGGAGAGTCAGAGACAGCACCTCTCAGGCACATGCTCTGTGCCCCAGTGCAGGCCCTCAGGACACACACGTCACTGTTTTAACTCTCCCAACACCGCATGGACTGGCTTCTGATCCCTGAACCAGGTCACCAAAACCAGGAGAGGATGTGGTCATGAGGCCATGAGAACAGGCTGGAAAGAAGAGCCATGGCACAGTGGGCAGGTCACCCTTCAAGATGGCACAGAGGGGACAGGTCAGCCCCCCGGTGACACAGAGGACAGGTACCCCCGATCCTGAGGTGGCACGGGCGCTGTGCCATGGAGCTGGGAAGACAAAGCTGAAGGGAGGGTGGTGACAGGGGAACGGCAGCGTGGCCAGCTGTCCTGTGTGCTACACGTCTGACAGCAGTTCCCAGTTTTTTCTTTACCAATCCCAGCCTGTGAGCTCTGGCCCCAACCATGAATGCCCACATGCCCGCGTTCCGGCCCACACACCTGGAGTCGGTGCCCCAGTGCATGGCATAGATCTTGGCCAAGTGTCCCCTCAGCGTCCTCCTGGTGCGCATCTGGATTCTTCCCACAGGGTCGATGTTGTTTGTGATCTTAAAAATAGAAGTTACCAAGAATTAACAGTACGGGAGGCACACCCTCCCCCTGCCCCCGCTGCTGAAGTCTCCTTCACGCCCACAATGCTCAATGACGCCACCGCCCTGGATGGCTGTGCCTGCCTGGCTCCTGCCAGTTAGCCCGGCCTCGCTCCATTGTGAGGCCCCACGGCAGGCGCAGCAGCTTGGTGCTGGCCCAGAGCCTCCTGCCCCCATCAGCACACTAACTGGCCATCCAGGCCCAGCTCCTCCTGCCTCTGTCCGGCCCTCAAAGGCTGCTCTTCCTCCTAATTACAGTCTCCTCACCATCTAACAGGGCTCCAGGAACATAGACTGCTTGGTGCTGTGTGTGCTGAGCTGGACAAAAGTGGTCATCTCTCCTGCACTCTGGAGTTTAGGGCACAAAATTGCATGTGCACACGTACTGTTCACCCAGCACACAAGAGCCTGACGTTCATGACTCTGGATCAACAAACGGAGTAAGTGTGTCACCACAGTGGGCTTTAAAAAACATAGAGTCCAAAGTGCATCTGAGAATTCAAATGCAGGTGATCCCAGCAGTCTAACTTTAACTTATTGTTTAACCCCAATTAAACAATAGCTTCTAAAGCATTGAGATGATGTAAAAAATGTAATCATCCTCAACAGAAGGAGGAATATAATTTTTCTTTCACATTTCTGTTCAGTGTTTGAGACAAAAATTTTTTTTCAATAAGGTGAAATTCACCATCTGAAAATACATAATTTAGCAATATTTAGTATATTCACAACATTGTTCCACTGTCAGTGGTATCTGGTTCCAAACCATCTTCATCATCACCCCCAGAGGAAGCCCCTCATCCACTAAGCAGTCACTCCCTACAGCCTCCTCCTCAACCCTGGGCAAGCATGAATTTATTTTCTGTCTCTACAGGGTGACCTGTTCTGGACAGTTCATATACACAGAATCACACAACATGTGACCTCCTCTCACTGAGCACCCGTGTCTTGAGGTTCACCCTCCTATGGCTGAGTAAGTCCCACTGTGTGGACAGGCTGTGCCTGGCCCTGCTCTCATCCCCTGAGGGCACACAGCTGCTGGGAGCAGTGTTGCCAGGAGCATTCGTACACCGGCTGGTCTGAGCATCACCTCTAGTCTCTCTGGGTGTGTACCTAGGAGTGGAGCCATGGGTCATAACTCAGGTTTAAATCTCAGAGAATCTGCCAAACTGGACCTTAGAAACTAAAGTTCTAAGGCAGACCTAATTAGGGAGAGGAACTTCAAAACACCCATATTGAAACTGTAATAATATTTACAACTCTGACCTAAGAGGATATAATTACTTAAGGCTAGAGAGGTATTTACGTTTTATCTAAAACTCACCACAGCCTATGCCCAACACTGACAATGACCTGCCAATGAGACCCTTCAAACAGGGGCCCCACCCTCACTGTGCACAAAGTCAGAGCAGCTCCTTCCAGAGGCCCAGAGCAGGCCCCACAAGCATCAGCCTCTACAGCAAGTCAGTGACTCTGCATCAATGGTTCTTACCTGAGAGAGAGTCGCATCTGCACACGCCTTCCGAGCATCCTGGGAAATGACAAGGACAATGGGACATTAGTGCTGCTCCCAGAACAGGCTCCCCCAGACCCAGGCCGCAGTCTCAGTTAAAGTGAAAGTCGCTCAGTTGCGTCCAACTCTTTGTGACCCCATGGATATACAGTCCATGGAATTCTCCAGGCCAGAATGCTAGAATGGGTAGCAGTTCCTTTCTCCAAGGGGTCTTCCCAATCCAGGGATGGAACCCAGGTCTCCCGCGACGCAGGCCAATTCTTTACCAGCTGAGCCACCAGGGAAGCCCAGGAAATACTGAAGTGAGTAGCCTATCCCTTCCCCAGGGGATCTTCCTGACTCAGGATCAGAGTGTCCTGCACTGCAGGTAGATTCTTTACCAGCTGAGCTACACAAGGAAGCAATCTCAGAGCCTCTACCAAGAGCCTCCCCACCCTGCCTCGAGCCCAGGGCATGCTGGACACAGAACCAGCCACACACAGACACATCTCAGCCTGCAGATCACCCCCCCAACGCACAGCACCCCTGTGCCCTCACCCCTGCCCGCAGCCTCCAGCACCCCCCACAGCACTGCACCTGCGTCCTGAATTATGGGGCCCAAGAAACAATGTCTAGAAAGCACTGAATGGCCAGCCCAGGGAACCTCTCTTCTAGAATGTTAACTCAGGACTGTGTTTTCAAGCCAAACAATCACTGATGCTGACCTCTATGGAAAGGAGCAAAGGGTCTGGAGTCAAGGCAACCAAATCTCTGGCTGGTCACATCCTGCTGCTTGCTTTCTTATCTGTGAAATGACCTTGTGAAGTAGGCAAGAAATGTAATAAAAAGGGATGTTCCTCAAGCTAATAAAGACGTCCTTGTTGTTCTAAGCGATCCAAGCTGCTAAAAAATAAATCTGGAAATCTCAAATCTGGATATGACTTTTACAAACAGAAAGCCACACATTATGAAGGGAAATGAGACACTGGCTTTGAAAGAACTCTTGAGTGTAGGAGTGGGGCCTAAGAAGAAAATTTGGGTGTAGGAATAATTTTAAAGGAAACTGACAATTTCTCATAAAACTCTGCCATTGTGTAGCCATCTGCCCACCTGCGCTCATTGATACACATCTGAACGCTCATGTGAACACTCCTGAAGGCATCCAGGAGACCTTCTCCAGGGGCCAACAGCCTCACTGCTAATTATTTTAACTTCATGAAGCTGGTGGTAGTATTTACCAACCTAGAACATGGAGACATACTCAAAGAGATTGCTATTATAAATGTACCAAATAGCTAGATTCCAAATTCAACTTAAATTATCCTATTAGAAGCCTTTTTGCTCAGTTAATTTTGCCTATTTAATTACACAATTAAAACAGGAAAATTATTTAATTGAGTATTTCTGTACCAGCACCTACTCTGGTGTCAGGACCAGGCAGAGGGGAGATCCCAAGTTGCAGGTCTCCCACGTGTGGTTTTGTTATGGTCCCTATGCGCAGTATTCACTTCTGAATACCATTCTTACTGATGTTATATAAGGCTCTCAATTTTTTAAAATGATGAGTATTTAAGAAAAATTTTTGTCCCTGTCATATGTGGCCTGTGGGATCTTAGTTCCCTGACCAGGGACTGAACCCAGACCACCGCAGTGAAAGCCTAGAGTCCTGACCACTAGACACCAGGGAAGGCCCTGGTTGGGACTCTTGACAAGAATTATTTTAAAGGAAAAAGCAAACCAAGGACATAAGCAGCTTTGCCCTGGTTAGTGTCCAGAGATTAAAATAGATTTTGTAATGTCCACAGCAGACTGTGATGACACAAGAGAACACAGAAAAATCATTTTAGAAACTAAACACAGGACCCACAAGTGCTGGTGTAAAAGTCTGCAGCACTCCTCAGGACAGGCATCTGCACTGTGCAGAGAGTCTTCTCGTAGGAGCCATCTCTGCAGCTGCTTGAGACTGACAGTGACGTTCAGCACTCTTCAGACTCAATTCCAACTAAATGGCCTGGGGCAATGTTCACAATGCCTTATTGTTTAGCCAAGGCTCCTGTCTGTCTGTGCTGAGGAAAATCACCACCCTGTCCCTCCACAGAGGAGAACACCCTGGCCAGCAGCCAGCCAGGCCGAATCTGGGTGGGTGTCCCACCAGCACAGGACAGCATGTGGTGAGGCCATCCACTTGGGCCACAGTGACTGCAGTGCCCACACATGCCACGCGGCCTGGGGTGCTCACTGGCAGGGTTAGCCCTGGAGCTCTCCTTCATCTGTCAGAAGCTCGCGTGTCTAAGATGCACCACGTTTCAGTCAGCATTCCTCACAGACACCACCACGGGTCAGATGAGACGGTGCCTTGGGGTCTTTCAGCTGAAATACCAATCTAAGAAGAGACCCTCCTAGCGTCATCCACCATCTCCCGCTGGACTCATTGTGTCTCCATTCTTTAACAAGTACGTGTTTCTTGGGCAAGCAGGAAAAAAGGTTTTCCTTAGTTCTAGTCTTCCATTCCCGTTTGATGTACTGCCAATTCTGTTTTGTGCAAGTAAAAGGAACCAGCAGGGCTTCAAAGGCAGGGCTGTTCAGCTCTCTGGCTCTACCTGCGGACGATCCATGGGGAGGGGACGCCACGAAGATGCCAGAGGTGCACACTGAGGCAGTTTTGTGCTAGAGACACTGAATTGGCAAGACTCAGCACCAAGAGCGTAATGCAATAAACGTACTTATTAATTACATGTCAATATGGTAATCTTTTATATATACTGGTTAGATACAGTTGCTAAAAATTAATCCTACTGGTTTCCTAGTACAGTTTTCAAGTCCATACGTGGCTCACAGGACAGACCTGTCTCCTGTGAGGAGGGCTGCATGTGCTTCACAGAAATTGGGTTGAGATGCAACACTCACTTTGAACCCTTTTTTTCCCCCACAGTATTTGGAATTTTTTTAAACCTATACCATACAAACTTTATTTGCTACGAATAGACCTGAACCCACTATTTATGAACAACAACTTGTTGTTAGAAAAACAAAAGTTCTGATTTCTATATTCCAGAGTGTGGCTGGACGTATTAAACAAATCTTCTAAGTCCTCCTTATTCTTATTGAGCTATATTGTATCTTTTAAATGTTGAGATTGGAAATTCTTACAGTAGAAGGATCTCTTCTGTCTCCTCTTTGGTGCATATCTCAAATAATCCCCTTATCTTTTCTCAAGTTCAGTTAAGAACCTGGCTAAAATGACACTGGTCTTTCCTTCCAATTACCATCAGGCCCTTGGAGCATATAATTGGTCATTTAAAAGGAAATAATTAGGTTCCCCTTTGAAATACCCGTGGCTCTGCAGCATGCCTCTGCAAACCCACCCAGCAGACTGCATGGAGGGGTGGTGAGGAGGTGCTGGACAGCTCTGCAACTGTCCTTCTTTCCAACAGGCAGCTGGACGGGACCCAATCATTTTTATCTTCAAGTCAGCGTCTCTGTTCTAACAGCCAAAACCCTCCCTAGGGAGCACTCAACAAATCACCCACACCTAGAATACTTCCAGTGTTGTTGCCACTCGTGCTTCTAAACAAGTTTCCTGCCCTCAACTCAGGGGTCACAGTGGGGGAGCAGACACCACACTCTGTACGGTGACCAAAAGAAGGTCCAGAAGCCAATTCCCAAGGTTAAGAAAAAAGGCCCTGAAAGATGTCTGTAATTTCTATGGAAACATTCTAGGTATATTCAAGTAACAATATACTAGAAAAAAATCCTGAAAATAAGGTGCTAGGCCAAACATCTGGATCTATAGTTTCTACATCTTGGGCCAATTAAGATTCAATTTCAATCCAAAACAAGGAATAGCCATTCTGAAACCCATCTTTCCTTAAAACAGTAACATCACACCCAAAATCCAAATGATTAATGAAACGAAGCACACAGGCAGTTTACGTACTCTAATTTGGTTTTTAAGCTGTTCGGCCTCCTGCCGTAACTGGTCAAGTTCACTCATCTTCTAATCTTAGTGCTCTTCAAAGCCACCTCAAAGAATCTGAGATCTGAAAGAGAAAAACAAGTACCAAGAATGAATAAACAATGATTGAGTCATTTAATGAAGCTGGTGAGAAAAGAGAATTGAAATTTTGAGAGCTGTGGTTTCATTATAAGTCAGAGAACTTTTCTTTAGCCTTCATCAGAACATGTAAAATGCCCACAAGGGCTGGGTCAACAGAGTGTAACTACTGTTGTACATGAACCTCGAAAAAATGACAGTGTCCAGCAGACAGCGCAGAAGGCGGTGGTGGGCCGAAAGAAAGTCTGTCTAGAAGCAGTTTTCACAGAGGATCTGGACTTCATTATTAACTCAAGAACCTAAGGGTGATGTTTAGAACAGCTCTCATGTGAAAACTCAGGGCAGTTAGTTCAGGATGGGGCACAGCGGCCACCTGGCAACCTAGCACCTCAGAGGCATGTTGATGACCCTGAACCCATGACTGCCCAGAGGACATCAGCAAGTCACACAGCAAACCCAGAAGGACTCAGCTTGGTGTCCAGGCCTCTGATTCAGGACAACTTATTCTCCCACAAAAATGTGCTCTGGGATCCCAAGAGACTCAGAAGCATCACTGCAGCCCTTCCAGGCACAGGCCCAAGAGGGCTCAGTACAAGCAACCCTGTTGCCCACTCCTGCCCCAGCCCCACCCCTAGGCTCATGAGACACTATTCTTGAAATCACTGTCAAAACAAAATTATCTGTTAAACAAGAGATGTGTTTTCCCGGGGGAATGCCATAGTTGGGGGTTGCATTTCTGACCAAGAACATAGCTGTTAAGGCAATCCTAACTGTGACCAACGTATCACAAAGCCAAAGAAACAATCACAAACATCTTGTAATCACTTAAGAACACAATCAGCTCCCACCCGCAAGCACAGCATATTGCAAGGCCCTTAATTTCCTACGCAAATACAGGCGGGGAGATTCTTCCCTCCTAGATTTTGTGTGAAAGTCACAAGGTTATTATAATATAGACCAGATATTTAATTAACAGTGGTCCTTTATTTTCTTGAGACTGGAGCACATCTGGGGGAAATTATCTGGATGACCCAAGAAACACAGTTGTTAGTTCCCAATCTAGATAGACTTTAGACTTTCTTTTTCCTCACAAAAGCATTCAAAATAATTGTGATATGGTTTGTATTGATGTATATTTATTGAGAAAATAAGAATACTTTCCCCAGTAAAAAGCACCTTTGAAAAGCACGTTACATCCTGGTTGCTGCCCTCACCTGCCCCTGCAGCCCTGGTCTATTCATGGAACAAATCCCACTGGCTGCTGGGCACACCGCGCAGGAAGCACAGAAGGCCCTAGCACTGACCCTAAAAGGGGGTCCACACCACTGCCAGGAAAGGACTAATGGGTAGGGCCAGGACGTGGGGCTGAGGCATCTCGGTAGGACAGTCAAAGGCAGGGGAGGCAAGCCCAAGTGACGAGAGAGGTGTTGCTTCAAGCGGGTGCTGCAAGTTTCACTCTTGCAGACCGCCGGCACCTCCCTGGACAAGTGGAGCTCAGCTGAAGTTACCCTACACGATAACTGGGCTGATTCTTGTGTCTTCACATATACACTCAAAGGACTGCAGCTGATGAATATTAATGTGTGAAATAACAGGGCCAAGAGAACACGAAATCATTTTAAAATAGAAAGCTGTGCTGATGTGCCCCTGAGCTTCCAGACTGTGCTGCACACCCAACCCTCCTGAGCACGTGCATCCACACGTGATCAGTTATTATCATAAGGACAGTCCGCTGAGTCGGGGGTAGTTTTGCCCCAGTAACACTCCCACCCCCATCAGTAAATAATTGTTCTTAGTCTGTGGATAAGCAACTTCCTTCAATCCTTCCAAAATCCACATGAAGAAAACAACTAACGTTATCATGAGGTACACTGAATTAAATGCTGAGCTTTAGTCAATAAACCATACATTCTGATCTTAATTTAAACACTAAAAAGCCGAGCTAGTTTTTAAGTAAGGAAAAAACCAATAAATTCCTAGGATCAAGATAAACAGGTCAAGACCCAAATTCTAGTATTAGGTGGAATAGCTCTTGAGATCTTAAAATTAAATATGTCTTTTAACTAGATGCTCTTTTTTACATATTATAAAAGAATATATACATGATAATCATCCAGATGTATTACTTCAAACTAGAGAAATTAATTTATTGAAAACTTAAGTATCTTTAAAATGACAAACTCCAATTCAGTTACCTCACAAAATTTCAGAAGCAGTAACAGTACTTGCTGACTTCAACATTCAGCCACAAGCAGAGAGAAGAAAACCAGATCTATTTCTTTCATCATTAAATTATTAATATTGCCTTTTTTTCCCCTACACTTGGCCTCCACTGAGGTCTTTTTGCTCCTTTTTTCCACCCCACCCTTCCCCCTAATATTGCCTTTTGATTAGAGCTCTGTCTCTGATCAGTGGCCACAGTTAAATCTCAAAAAAATTCGTATTTGTTAATATTTAAAGAAAAGGTGCTCAGTAGTGTCCCCCTCTTTGCGATACTGTGGACTGCAGCCTGCCAGGCTCCTCTGTCCATGGGATTTTCCAGGCAAGAATACTGGAGTGGGTCGCCATTTCCTTCTCCAAGGGAATCTTCCCCACCCAGGGATAAAACCTAGGTCTCCAGCATTGCTGAAAGATTCTTTAACCAACTAAACGACCAGGCTACCACCAATAAAAATAAGAGTCCAAAAAGGTCCAAGATTTTTTATCTTACAGTCTGGTGAGAAAGAAAAACTACTGGCAGACATTTAAAATAAAATCCAACTATATTCTACATTCTGCATGTTGAAGAAGTTGTCTGTAGAGGGACTTTCCCTGATGAAGGGGTACCCGGGGGCCCTGGGGTTCACTCTGACCTGGCACCAACCAGGGCCTCCTCCTTCCCGGGCTAATGGATACCCAACTGGCCTCACAGGATGTGCATGAAAGGACTAGGCAGTCAGGGCTCCCCCAAAGAGAAGCCGGCTCCCCAAGGACAGCAAGGAGCATGCACAGCAAACTGACAGGAAGCAGAACAACTCTGAACTCCCACAAACTGAAAGTTCACCCCAAATGCTCTTCTGTGGAGACAGCAAATGCAATAAATGGGGTACAGGGATGTACATAAAGGATGAAACTTCTCCTTTTGTGTCTATAAAAAGACTACACATCTATGTTCATTTAAGTAAGCAATCTTTTTTCTACATACATGAGAAAATGTTAATGGTTATTTTTGGAGAAACACAGCAATAGTGGGCAGTTCTGATTTTTCACATTATCATATATATACGGATAAGGGAAAAATAAAAATTATATATATGTATATATGTAAGTTAACCCGTTATCTGGGCCTTGAACCAAGAAGCACTTACAATTTTTCCTCCATTTTTCAGTTAAAAAAAAAAAAAAGCAAACTAGTTGATATTAACCTTTTACTGGATGAACTATTAAACACCACTAATAACAATAACAAAGACACCATAAAAACCCTGAAAAACACTCATTATATGTGAAATGAAAAACAAATGTGTGTGTAATAATTTTAGCTATTTTATGACCAAAACATAAGAACAGCATTTTTGTTAGAATTACTGGTCATATTTTTCTCTTTTTTCCAAAGGCTGGACATGCCTTTCAAATTCCTTTGATGACAAAGACGAATGAACACTAAAGGTTTCACTTACATGTGACGTCTCTGTTGCTCTCCTCACTGTCCTCAGTCCCCCAGAGCCTCCAGGAAGCCCACCATCAGTTACGTGGCCTAGGCTCCTTCTCTCCTTCAGGGCCAAAGTCACAACTAAGTACTGGCCACGCTGACTCAGCGCCCTGATCAGTCTAATCCACTAAGACAGGACCTGCTGAGAGCCTCACTTCTGTTCTTTGTGACCCACATCTGCCACTAGCTTTCACCTGTTTAGGAAACATTTTCCACAGAAATGTAACGTAAAAGTAAGTACTGTGAAATGATATGTCCAGCAGCGGCTTCGAGCAGCTTCACAGCCCAGCAAGAGCCCAGTCCTCTCCACTGTATCAAAGTATAATTTGGGTTTGGGTTCTGCACAGACAAGGAAGGTGACGTCCACCCACTCACTCTCCACTCTGGTCTTCGAGTGCCAGGGTGGAGAAGAGCACTAGCGAGACCACTGCAAAGGGCTCCGGAAGCCTTTCTGTGATCAGCCATCAGATCACGAAGTGCACCCTCCACCGAGCAGCCAAGAACAGGCAGGCTCAGCCCACTGAAGGGCAGGCAGCCAAGACACCAACCACCAGGGCCCCTGCTGCACTTAACTGCCTGGGGAAGCAGCAGCCCTGATGGTACCCTGTGCCCCGGGGGCAGGAGTCTGCTGACCTGTTTGGCCAAACAGGTTCCACACCTCACCTCCAAATAAAGCAGCATCGGGAGAGAGTAGTTCGCATGAGGCATTTAAACCAGTTTCACCAGCTTTTCTGTTTTTTTCCCTTCATTCCCAAATCCAAGTTAACCTCCGAAATTGAGGCAGCACAACTCCACAGGGCGAGGGACAGGGCACCCCCAGGCTTCCCCAGGGTGAGGGGTAGATGCTGACAGAGTTAAGAATAAAATGCTGGGTGTGAAATTAGATTTAAAAAAACTGAGGAGGGAAACGGGAGGGCATAGAAAAACACATCCAGCCAAACCTTGGTAATTGCTTTAGTTTGGTGATAGGAGGTCCTTATGCTATTTATTAACTTTTTCTATGTTTCAATTTTCCATTAGAATAGTTTCTTTTTAAATGTTAAGAGACCCTGAATCGATTTAAAATCCAAATGTACAGAAAAAACCAGGACAACCTGAATATGGTCTGGGTATCCGGTGACAAGGAGTCGCAGCTCTTCTGTTCGTTGTCACAATGAAGCTAAAACCCATAACTATAAGACGTGCTTCTTACTTCTGAGGGAAATGAGACTCTGATAGGAAGAAGGGAGGTTAAACAAAGCTAGGAGAGTTTTGTTCAAGCTTCAGATTTTAGGTAATATTCTTCTTTTAATCTACGTTTGAACATTCTCTTAGTAAATTTTTTAAAAAGTCATTATTTCTTGGTACTGTTTGACTGCAAGTATATATGAAATTTGTTATGTATCTCGTTTTAAAAATACAGACGCATAGGTATTCCTCAAGCAGATCGTATTGTATTTTGACATGGATTACGCTGCCATGTTAGCTGGCTGTTTGTGAGAGTCAGTCCCAGTAATGCCCAAATTTGTCTGAACAACTCAATGGTTGACCCTGGAGGCTTCTATGATTCAAAAGTGAGAAAAAGTTAAGTTTTGATGAAACATTCATTATCTTCTAAGAAGTAGCAGATATCAACATATTCAACACTTAGTAAGCCATTACTAGCTTTTATACAGGTAAAAGATGGTAATGGAGACTAAGATAGGAGATCCCATTACATCTAGAATTCTCATCTGGCTCCGGATTTAAAAAGCATCCAGCAAATTCTTACACATGTTCTTTGACACTGTGTTACATTTTCTTAGAATGCAATGACTTAGGACCTCCCTGGTGGTTCAGGGGATAGGAATATGCCTGCCAATGCAGGGGGCATGGGTTCCATCCCTGGTATGGGAAGATCCCACATGCCACAAGTCAGCTGAGCCCATGCACTGCAACGAGAGGCCAGCACATGACAGCAACACAGAAAGCAGCCCCTGCTCCCCCTGACGACAAAAAGCCCACACAGTAATCAAGACTTGAGCAGCCAAAAATAAGATAATCAATGAAAAAAGTTTTTTAAATGCAATGATTTAAATAGTCTGCCCCCAGCATCTAAGCTATCTCATGAGATTTTCCTGTTTCTCGATTTTCTGATGCAAATTTTATTTATTTTTTAGCCAAACCACACAGCAGATATGTGGGATCTTAGTTCCCCGATCAGGGATCAAATCCACAAACCTTGCATTAGAAGTGCAGGGTCTTAACTGCTGGACTGCCAGGGAAGTCCCCTAAATACAAGTTTTTAAAGAAAAAGCACAGCCCCCACTTAGTGTTTACTGCTAGACAATGCATACAGGGGAGACTTGCTTCCCACATTCTACATTTAAGACAATGCAGCATAGCCTCCTTCTCAATCTACTATCTAAGGCCAATTTAAGCATATTCCCTGAAGCATTAGTACAATGTAAAAATGTAACCATTCTCACCAGAAATCAATTGATACAATGATGGTATATTAGTTCTGTAAATAGGAAAAAGAAAAAGAAAAAAAAAGATACAAGATAGACTCTATAGGGAAAGTGAATTTACCTATTAGAGCTACAAAGATCTGATTGGCTCCAGGTCCCCACCTTATGTTCTCTAAGCAGGAAGAGGAGTCTTACTTAATGTGTGCTGAATCACTTCAGTCCTGTCCGACTCTTTGCGACCCCATGAACTGCAGCCCATCAGGCTCCTCTGTCCATGGGATTCTCCACGCAAGAATACTGGAGTGGGTTGCCATGCCCTCCTCCAGGGTATCTTCCTGACCCAGGGATTGAAACCACATCTCTTATGTCTCTCGTGTTGGCAAGCAGGTTCTTTACCACTAGCGCCACCTAGGAAGCCCCTTCAGTTTACTACCTTTTGAAAATAAATGTTCTTATACTTTCAAATCATAATAAAACATACACAGATAAATTCACAAAGTCACTGACAGCCAAAAGCCACTTCCACACAAACTGAATTTCTGCAAACCTGTGTATCAACTTAAGAAATCCATGCATACCCAGACATCAGGGCAGAAGAAAAGCCCCTGGTACCATGCAGGCATCTGGTCTGCTGACTGTAAGTGGCTCCTACACCTTCCAGAACACTCTTCCCTGGTTTCCCAAGGACCACCAGTCCTTGAGTGAGAGGGACCATCACAGGGCTAAAAGCACCCAGAGGGGCTTATTGTCTAACAAAAGCTAACCACACACCAGGAACTCCCCAGCACTCCAGTGGTTAGGACTTGGCACTTGGCTTGTCAGGCTCATGTCTGCTCCTTGGCTGGGGAACTAAAATCCCACAAGCTGCACAAACCAAAATAGTTTCTTTAAAAAACCAACCATGTACCTGGAGACAGTAGGAAAGTACTCTGGCTCCATGGACAGACTGCAGAGCACACAGAAAGTAAAAAAGTACCTTTTGTAAGGCTGTTCCATCCTCCCTACACAGAAATGGTATCAAGTACTGCCGATTCCCTATTTTATTTACTAAAGCCCATTTCTCAGAAGGCACTATCCAGTTTTACCACCATACAGAAGGTAATTATGGCTGCTATGCAATGTCACATTTGGAAATAGTAATTTTTCTATCTTCAAAATAGTAAAATGCGAATAAAGAATTTATATTTCATAACAAAACATCCGATAAGCATGTTATAGAAAGTTTTTAAAAAGTTGCAAACATACTGCTATTATACTGAATAATTTAAAACTCAGATTTATTTAATCTAGCACATGAATACTATTTTGTGCCTGTTAAGAAAATTCTTACACCAGAAAGGAACATGCATCTCAGTCCACCTTGCATTTATAGGTACCAAAGCACTGGAGCAGACCTAGGAGACCCCAGAGCCCTGGCAGCACTGCACAGTGGGAGCCGAGGAGCCCAAGCAGGCAGGGCTTCAGGGTGCGGTGGGCGCGTTCCAAAAGGGGAGAGCCCACCTGCTGCCCAGAAACCACCTTTGCAAGCTGTCGACCCCACAACCTGTGCATCCAGGAAGCCTCTGCGGCTTCCAAATGCTCAGTGGCGGATGGGGAGACTCCCCCTCTCCAGTACTCAGGTCTCCCCAGCCTCCCTGTGAGAGTCAGGAAGTTCTGCTCTAATGATTTCAGAGCCAAATTTAATACACAATGGACGCCATCTAAGATGCCCGCACCCGGAAGGAAGAAAGGGCTAAATGGGAAAGGTAGTCAGACTGGAAGTCAGTCGCACGCGACAGAGGCCCCTCTGAGGGGCTGCACCCTCACGCTGGGGAAGACTGCTCTCCACAGGCCACGTGCACACCACTGTGCAGAGAATCTCTGTCTTTACACTCCCTTCCAGCAACTACAATGGACTCCACTGGGTGTCCCACGTGTCTTAGCAGGCCTTGCTGGTGGAGGCAGTGTGGCTGCATGTGGCAGGGGTTGCACATCCACCCCCCAGGCCTGACACTTGTCAGCAGGTGTAACCCCTCTGCGTCTGGCTTTTGGTCTGAAAATGGAGACAGAAACAATCCCTACCTCATAGGCCACAAGGACTCAATGAGGATCCACAAAAGGTCCTTAACACCTGACTGAACCACAGCAAAGTCTCACTAAATAGAACTTGTTACAAAAGCAGTTAACAGGATTTTCCACCTGAAATGATTCAGTAACAGAAAACCACCTCTTCCTTCACCTGCCACACTTCCTACCCAGCCAGTGAAACAGGTCTCTACAGAGGTGGAACTATGCATAACAGTGGCTGCCAGGGTAACTAACCAGGGACTCAATCAGATTGAGGTGGGGCAGCTCATATGCTAACTGTTCCTTCAGTTTAAAATATCTTTATTGAAAGTAAGTAACACAACAAAACAGATAGTTTGATACACTCTGAAACATTAACACACCTCTGAAACCACACCTTGGTGAAGACAACTAACACGGCCACACCCCAAGTCTCCTGTGCCCCTCTGTAACTGCCCCTCACACCCCAGCAACCATGCATCTGCTTTCTGTCACTTTACACACGCGAATCCCACAGGATGCACCGTCCTGTGCTCTGGCTGTGCGCCCTCAGCGTGGTTTCTACATGAATACCTGCCCTCATGTCTCCTGGGTAACCACCAGGAGTGGAACGGCAGGATCATATATGACCAGCATGCACTTGGCATATTCAGAAACTGCTGAGCTGTCTTCAATGTGGCTGCACCGTTTTTCTTGCCCCCTGTCCATGCACTGGATTGGCGCGGCACGCCCTGGGTGCGCTTGGTGCGTCTTCTCCACTGTAGCCGCTGGAGTAGGTGGTTAGTGGTGTCTCAATGTGGTTTTAATTTGCATTTCCCAATGGCTAATAATTCTGACCATCTTTTCACATGCTCATCTGCTATCTCATTATATTATCTGGTGAAGTGTCTGCTCAAATCACTTGCTTTTGTACTGGGTTGTTTTCTTAATACTGAATTTTAAGAGTGCTTTACTTATTCTGGACACAAGTTACCTAGAAGACATGTGATCTGTTAATATTTTCTGTGGCCTGTCTTTTCATTCTCTTCAGTGTCTTAGAAGGAGCAGGCATTTTTAAATTTGTCGACAAGTCCAATTTAAAAATGCTCTTTTTAATGGACTGTGTCTTTGATGTCACTAAGAAATCCTTGCCTCAGAATTCCCTGATCCCTGGCTGGGGAACCAAGATCCCACAAGTTGCATGGTGGCCAAAAAAAGAAAAAGAAATCCTTGCCTAACCTGAAGTCTCAATGACTTTCTATGTTTTCGTAGAGAGGTTTTCTAGTATTAGGCTTTACGTTAAGTTCTATGATTCATCTTGTGTTAATTCCTGTCTGTGGTGTCAACTTCACCTTTTATATATGGATACCCAATTGTCTGAGCACCTAACTCATTCAATTTAGTTTTGCTTTCTAATTTTAAATTATTTCAACTTGCAAAGAGTTTGAAGAAAAACATAAAGAATTGGATGCCTTCACCTAGTTATCCCTAACAACTGGGACACTTTTGCTTTATCTCTCCCACCTCATACAAATGTACTGGAGTTTTTTCTGGATTTCATGGCTTCACCTTCAATCTGTATCATCAGCTGGTACTCCAACTAAGACTTGATTACAAAGGGGCTCTCCCACTTTCTCCTGGAAAAAGTTGGAGAAATACTGCTCTTATCCAGAATGTGGACCATCAACTCCAGAACCTCACCCCTCCATGATGAACAATGGAGGGAGCTTTGGAAGAAAACATCTTTCTCTGGATCAGTCTATTCTGAAAAACCAACACTGGCTTAAAAAAAGAGATGGGCAAAACTATTACAAAAACCAGGTTCTTAAAAAGAAAAAAGAAAATCCTGAAGAAATGTAAAGATTCTACTCTAAAAACTGACAAAATCAAATTATATAAATATTACCTTAATTCAGAAGTGCTGCTGGTCTGTTCTCCCAAACATGTAAAATTGTCTGCAACAGAGAAAAGGCTGTATTTGCATTGATTAAGGTTGTGAGGCACAATATTCCATACACTTTAAGAAGCCATGAATTCGCCCCTTCCCTGTCACCATTTCTTTCCCCAAAATCACTGAACAGTACTTGGTATTAACAGCGTTAAGTTCTTCATTGTGGAAAAGAAGAAAAATGATCTCAATTTCTTAAAAAACAAACAAACAAACAAAACCTTAAAAATGCCTCAGGGAAAATACTTTGAATTAAACTGAAAAGAATCAGGGGGAAGGGGTGTTACCAGAAAAATTACAGCAACAACAAAAACAGAAAAATCACTGCAATTCAAGACACTTCTAAGATTAACCTCCCCCAGAAGATCTTATGTGACTGTCCTCTCAGTGCAGGCAAATCCACCTGGACAGACACCCTGCCCACTCCTCCAGCCCACTCCAGCTGCCTCGGTACCGTCCAAAACGGACCTCCTCAGAGCAGAAGACATGGCAATAAGCCTCCAGACCTGCCTCTCATCATACTGCAGCCAGTACAAAAATAAATTTCATTCTAGATTTCTTTGGAAATACGTGCTTGTTCTTTCCCAGAAACTAAGTTTCAATACATTTTAAAATGCTCTGGTAATCTCTCTAAATGACACTATCTGGAAGGGCCACTTTGGGATGTTTCGCAGGTTACCTCCTGCCTAGTGATCAATTCACTATTATGTTTACAAACTCCCATACATGCATCTAATCTGGGCACTGGGACAGGCATCAACAAGCTGAAATGTCCCCCAGCTGAACTGTGAATTCTAAGGCATTTATTTAACAAAACAGTTTTACTGTTGAATTATGCTGCGTATGTTATAAGCAAGCACATTCTACTTATCCAGCAATAAAAGTTAAGTATGGAAGAAACAGTGTGGGGATTCCTCAAAAAGTTAATCACAGACCCACCACACGACCCAGCAATTCTACTTGTAGTTATATACCTGAAAGAACTGAAAATAGGTACTCAATCCCCACACATAAATGTTCACAGCAGCACTAGTCACAACTGCCAAAAGGTAGCAACAGCCCAAATATCAGCAGATGAACAGATAAACAAATGAAGACCAGCCACACAATGGAACCTTGTTCATCCAGAGAACAGAATGAAGTGCTGATACATGGACAACACCTTGAAAGCATTATGCTGTGTCAAGAAGCCAGACACAAAAGGTCACACACTGTATGATTCTGTTTATGTGAAACACCCAGAACAGGCAAACCCACGAAGACAGAAGGCAGGGGTTGCAGGGACTCTGCACAATAACAAGAACACAGGCTCCTCCTGGGGAGATGAAGGTGTTCTGAAATTAGGGAGACGCAGTGGCTGCACAGCTCTGTGAATTACTAAAATGCCACTGACTGTCCACTTCAAGACGGTTTTGTTTTACGAATTTTACCTTGGATGGGAGGAGGAAAAAGTGCTGTTAGAGGTGCAAGGAAAAACAAAAGCAGGGACTTCCCTGGTGGTGCAGTGATAGAGACTTCGCACTGCCACTACTGGAGGCAGGGGTTTTGATCCCTGGTGAGGGAACAAAGGTCCCACATGCCTGGGAGGCAAAAAGATCAGAGAGGTAAAAGAAAAAAAACAAAACCCAAACCAGCAGGTATGGAATAAGAGGGAGACAGGGTAGACTATGGCTCACCCTCACAAACCTACTGAGTGGAGCTCTGAGGAGTGGGCACCGCAGGCTTCACCCAGACGTCAAATTTAAAACAGGGGAACGCAATCTTGGCACAGCTGACTTTTGAGACTGGCTTGTTCTACTGTGGTGGGGCTGCCCCATCTCCTGGGAGGTATTCAGCAGCTGGCTGGCCCCGGCACCCCTTCCGCAGCTGTGACAACCCCCAATCTCCAGACCCCACTAGTTGTTCCATGGGAAGAGCAATACTGGTCCCAGGTGACAGCTGCCCTCAGCTGGATCTCCAAATGCAAGTCCTCTCAGGGATTTTTCACATCAAGAGACAGGAAGACAAAAGTATAGAATAGTCAGAAAAATGTATCACAGTTTGATCTAATTCAAAGGCCTAGACTGTCTTGTGCCCAAAGAATGAAACAAAGTTCAAGTTGCCTATCCTGTGGGAGCCAGAACATTTACCCTCTAGCTACAGAGGGTGCTGAGAGCACCTCTGAACCCCTCCCATTCCCACCCCACTGCCCGAGATTCACAGGGAGTGCTGCCCAGACTCATTTCTGGCTGAATACAAGACCCAAGTGTGGGTCTTCTGACTGCCCAGCCCACAGAACCCAGTAGAGGGAACAAGACCACAGTCTCAGACAGCAGCATATATTCAGTTCAGTTTAGTTCACTCAGTCGTGTCCAACTCTTTGTGACCCCATGGATTGTAGCATGCCAGGCTTCCCTGTCCATCACCAACTCCTGGAGCCTACTCAAACTCACGTCCATTCAGTCGGTGATGCCATCCAACCATCTCATCCTCTGTCGTCCCCTTCTCCTCCTGCCTTCAATCTTTCCCAGCATCAGGATCTTTTCCAGTAAGTCAGTTCTTCGCATCAGGTGGCCAAAGTATTCAGCATCAGTCCTTTCAATGAATATTCAGGACTGATTTCCTTTAGGATGGACTGGTAGGATCGCCTTTGTAGTCTAAGGGACTCTCAAGAGTCTTCTCCAACACCACAGTTCAAAAGCATAAATTCTTCGGCATTCAGCTTTCTTTATAGTCCAACTCTCACATTCATACATGACTACATGATCCTAAACCAGAAGCACCACTTTTACAGGCAATCAGACAAACATGGATTTAAAAAACCAAAGTCTACATTTTACGAAGCCACCACACTGACCAGAGGCAAAAGGCACAGTGGTGGGTGAGCCACAACCTTGAAGCCCTAAGAGCCCAGCACCTCAGAGCGCTCCACCGAGCCTGGCTGACAGGCTCACAGGGGAGGGCGCAACACATAGCACAGTCAGAAGGAAGTGTGGCCCCTGGGCAGCAGGCAGGCTTGTGGACACTACAGTTACCCTAAAGCCCACCAGGAGGGTGTGGCTGCAGAGGAGCGGTAAGGGGTGACATGAGCACATGCTGAGTATTTCTTCTTTAATCTTCTTCGAAAGCAATCCAGTTAGAAAGAGAAGTTGGAGGAAAACACAAACATAAACTTCAAGAAAAAGGTTCCAACATTTAAAGATCAACTTTTAGTCAAATTTAAAGTATGTAAAATAAAATTCAAATCATAGATTTACCAATGTAAACACACAACTGTAAAGTCAATTTTACAAACAAACCAAACATTTTTAATACCCCAAATAAACAACGCCTCGCCAACCCTGACACTGCTTTTAGACAGTCTTCCGCTGATCAGCGGCGAGCCTCCAGGAAGAGGGGTGTGAGCCCTGTGTCCCTCCCTCTGGTCCTCTGTGGACGGGCCACTTATGTAAACCTGTGCAGCACAAAGTTTCCAGACCACTCCCTCGCAGGAACAAGACAGCTGCACACCACACCCCTCCCAGCTCTGGTTTTGGAAGTCAAATCCCTTGAACATCCATTCACTCAACAAATAAATTTCCATGCCTGTAATGTGAGACAGTGTGCCAGACACTGAAAACACAGACAACAAAACCCATGTGTGCCGCCTACCTGGGTCCTGCTACATGCAGAGAAGCAAGCGTGAGAAACTATGCCACGGGGCACAGGACCAACATAACTAGACTAAGGGCCCGGAGCAGAGAGGCCACTGCACAGAAGCGAGGGGCTGGGGACTCAGCCGTTCTCAGGGCCACAGACACCTGGTTCCCTTAGTCAAGGTGCTCGACTGCCAAAGTGTACTAGGCTAATACCCTCAGAGCAGATTTTCGAAGATGGAATTATTATTATTGTGTCAAAGATCAGGCAGTTAAACAGTCTTGATAAGATCAACTAAGCCAATGTTTTGATTCAGTGTAGTTGTTAATTTAGCAATATTAAATATCTGTGATGAACTTCTTTGTTCATATTCTAGTACATCATGAGATTTTAAGTACCAAATACTAGTAATTGTTTGATTATTGTTTTTTTTAGTATTTTTCAAAATCTAAAACCCAAACCCTCTACAGAGACACACTTAGAGATTTCCTTTACTGATGACATTGAACTTTCAGATCAAGGAAAGGTCCTGGGAATGACTCCTCCTACATCCAACACAACCCCAAGACAGTAAGAGCACACAGGTGCCTGGTTTCTTCTCGGCAGCTCTGAGTACCCACACCTGGCCAGAACAGACATGAGGGCACTGAGGAGTCCTTAGCTGCCCTATGTGAACAGTCATGCATTGTCACAAACTCTGAGGTGTCCAAGTCCTACTGGTGGCACTGAGAATATGACACACACACACATACCTTCATCTTTCTAAAACCCAGAACAATCCAGTCCTTACAGTTCTGCAAAAAGGACTGGGCACTTGTACGAGACAAAGCAAACTTCTCAGTTCTGATTAATTCTCTAGCGCAAAACTGTTCTGAAGAGTGGGAAATGATAATGTGAAGAAGGTCCCCTAGCCAAATTTAGGAATAAGTCTGAGGGTAAAAAGGAATAATAACTATAACAGAATATATCTTATTGGAAAAAAAAAAAAGAACACACATACACAATAATATTCAAATAATAGATAAGACAGAAGAGGTAAAGCTTTTTACAGGAGACTACAAGATGTAGCAGCCCTCAGGAGACATGACAACGAAGTATCCAACACTTGAACTTGGTTAAACCCTGAATTTTAAAAAGGGCATGAAGACATTCTGAAGAAAACTGAGGAAATTTACATGTGGACTGGATTTGGCATCACTGAATCCATGTTCAGATTTTGGGATGAGTGTAAAAGAACATCCTTGTTCTTGGGACGGGCTGAAGTTGTAGAGATAAAGTATCATGACACCTACAACAATCAAATGGTTCACCAAAAAGCACACAAAGAAAATGTTGCTGCTGCTACTGCTAAGTCACTTCAGTCGTGTCCGACTCTGTGTGACCCCATAGACGGCAGCCCACCAGGCTCCCGTCCCTGGGATTCTCCAGGCAAGAACACTGGAGTGGGTTGCCATTTCCTTCTCCAATGCATGAAAGTGAAAAGTCAAAGTGAAGTCGTTCAGTCGTGTCTGACTCTTAGCAACCCCATGGACTGCAGCCCACCAGGCTCCTCCGTCCTTGGGATTTTCCAGGCAAGAGTACTGGAGTGGGGTGCCATTGCCTTCTCCAAGAAAATGTTACAAGTTACTAAATCTTGGTGCAAGTACAGAATGTCCACTGCTCCATTTAGCGTCAAAAGTTATGCAAAACCAGGTGTGTGATACAATCGACATTTATTATAGAAAAACTTCAAGCAAGGGGTTTAATCAATGTATTTGAATTATTCACGGGCTTCCCTGGTGGCCCAAATGGTAAAGAATCTGCCTGCAAAGCAACAGACCCGGGTTCGATCCCTGGATTGGTAAGATCCCCTGGAGGAGAAAATGGCTACCCACAGTACTCTTGACTGGAAAATCCCATGGACAGAGGAACCTGAAGGGCTATAGTCCCTGGGGTTGCAAAGTTCAGACATGACTGCACAACTAACACACAGAGTGCTCAAGTGATCAGCTTAAACTCCCTCCCCAATATTTAGCAGGATGCAAAAATAAAAACTCTCCTTCAACTTTTAAACAAATAAATAAAATTCAGTGGCTCAGTGGTCAAGATTTCACCTGCCAATCCAAGTTCAATCCCTGGTCCAGGATGATCCCACACGCCTCAGAGTAACTAAGCCTGTGTACCACAACTACTGAAGCCTGCGCCCTGGAGCCCATGCTAGGCAGCAAGAGAAGCCACTGCGATGAGAAGCCCGAGCACTGCGACTGGACAGTCCACCTGCCACTGCAGAAAGCCCGCACAACAACAAAGACCCAACACAGCCAAGAATAAATGAATAAAAATAACATTAAAAAAAAAAAGCTGGGGGAGGGAAATACTACGGCCAACCAACAGCAAACATAAGACTTAAAAACACACCCTTGCAGTGATCAAATAAAAGATGAGATTACTTGAAGATAAAGTCAGAAAATAACATTTTATAACTATTTTTAAAAATTAAAAACAAAAAATTTTTTTCACTGACCAATATAGTTAAGAAAGAGCTTCTGTAGTAGCTGGAAAACTTGGCACAATAATACGTTCATGATTTAACGGCTCAATGAATGGCATTTTAAGAGTGTACATTTTTAAAAAGATGAATTAATACTTACAGTTTTTCATATTTCATTAATTTTTCGTCATTTTCTCGTGTTTTAAGTGCTATTTTTCTCAGGCTGGCTAGAGGTTTATCAATTTGAATTTTTCAAAGAACCAATTTTCAGTTTCACTGATTTTCTCTACTGTGTTTCTACATTCACTTCCACGTAATTCTGCTCTTTGTCATTATTGTCCTCCTCCTGCTTGTTTTGAAATCGATCTGCTCTTCTAAACTTCTTCTTACAGTAGAAGTTTAGACCGGTAAGACCACTGTTTTCTGTAGTCAGCATTTAATTCTTTATACTTCCCTATAAGCACTGCTTTCACTATGCTCCACAAATGCTGGTATGCTTTGTTTTCGCTTTCATTCAAATTAAAATATTTTCAAGTTTCCCTTATGATGTAATCTTTGTTGAATTTACAAATATTTGGGGACTTTCCAGACAGTGTTCTGTTACTGGTCGCTAGTTTAACTTCACTGTAAAGCCCCTGACGGCTCCAACCGCTGGGTCCTTTCCGAGTCCGACCAGCCTGTAGAACACACCAGCCACACGTCACGGTGACGTGCTACCGTGACGTGTCAGGAGTCTCATGTCCACACCATCATTCCTGAGCAGTGTGAAAATGAAAGAACGTGCTGGGCTGCCATTCCCACTGTCACAGTCTGGGGTGAGCCAGCTCCGTGTGAAGGTGCAAGGGGCGCCCAGGAATGCCTGTGATGCTCCAACCAGAAACAGATCTGGTTAACTCTAGCTGCCGAATAAAAAACTTCTAACCATGTTCAGTTGGTTTTTAAATTATCCTTTATTTTCTTGCGTTCATTAAAAGCCTAAAAAAAAAAAGCCACACTTTATTGTGGTTTCCACATGTGACAATAAATCTCTTGGGGAAAAGTTATGAGGAAAAGTACTTATTTTTTGCAGAAGGGTGGTAACCTGTCCAATATGACCTGCAGAGCTCCAACTTTCTCCCAATTTAGGTCTGCCTGGGAGAATAGCTCAAATGTTTGCAATAAAAGAGTAACTTTACCATCAAGCACAGCAGTAACTACTGAGCATTTAACACATTCTTGGAGGACGAGCTATGGAAATATATAGCCAGGGATACATCAGTGCGGAAAAATGAATAAAAACAGCAATATGCTTGGAGCACAACTATACCACCACCTCTTCCTGGCATTGATCATTTCCTCCTGGAACCATCTCAATCTCCAGGCGGAAAAGACGCACCATGGGCCAGGCATAATGAATGAAAAGATACTGCTATCAAAATACATCGTATTTCAGAACACCAGAGGCAGGACCCTCAAAGTTTCCACATGGAACAAACTGGTGCTACACAGGATCAAGAGTCGGCAGCATCTTACTTCCCAACAGCAACACTGGAAACTGGGAGAAAACAGTGCTGTCTTGAACTAACTCCAAGCAAAAATCATACACTCAAAGTCCAGGAAGAGACTAGAGGACATTTTCCCCCAAAAGTGGAAAAAATGAGAAAGATGTCACAACTGGAACTTAGGAGATCCAGATGAGACACAATCTTCTCCTCCATCCTCTTCTGGCCTCAGGTTCGGGGGTGAATGTGCTCTGTCATAGTGACATCCGGAAGGGCTGACCCCCAGGCATGCATGTGGGTCTCAGGAACCACTCTAAGCACCACATCTGCAGTGTACCCTTTACGTTATGGACAACTAAACCCGTATAGAGTCTACGCCCCCAAACTAGATTTCTAATGTATGTCTGTGAAAAAGATATAGATCAAAAGGTTAATCAACCATAAAATTTATCAAATAACTATTATGCACCCAATGCTATGTTGCTAAGTACTTTATAGCCATCTGATTAACTCCTCAGCAACGCAACGAGTGCGTACTGCTATCATCCTTCCTTCGCATTTCAATTCTACAAAATTACAGAAAAGATACCTAAGGCAGAGGAAGGTCAGTAACTGGGCTCAAAGCTGCACTAAGACCAAGGGTCAGAGCTGGTGTGACACCCGGTAACTGGATTTGAGCCCAGGGGCTTACCCTGACGCAATACTTACTGTCATTTAAACACAAGTCTGTGTGCAATTTTTAAAAGAAAACCAGATAGAAATTAAATGTGTTCCTCTGCTCAGAATGTCCTTGCCCTCTCTTCCCCTCTGCCAGGAAACAACACTCGACCTCGAGACAGAGCTGATCACATCCCCCTGACCACCACGCTCCCCAGCCACCTGGCTTGTCCAGTTCTCAGACCACTGTCGCGATGACCCCAAGAGGCAGTACCTTGGATGGTGCCAAGCCTTCATGGCTGTCAGCTTACAAACCGAGTTCCTAAGAGCTGCCCCAACTGCTCCTCTTCCAAAACCTGGTCTCAGGACTGTCCCAGGCTCCCCCTCACCCCAGTCAGAGCTGACCACACCAAGGACAAGTACCCTCCAGCCAACGTCAGACCAAACTGTGTCCCCTGATGCTGTGGAAATAGAGGCAGCGAGTGGGACATGAACCTGAGGCCTGTGGCAACCCACCCACCACAGCTTGGGCTAAGCGGCAAAAAGAGCAGCAGCACGGACACATGGGAGGGGCACACCCCCCATGGTTCCTGTCCTGTCCCAGGGCTTCTGCATTCCAGACATAAAGTGCTGCCAAGTCAGGCCATGACCTCTGTCCTCATTTTATGGCTTCGCCAAAAATGTCTCTGAAATTCCCACCTGTCTTAGCCTCCAATCACATAACCCATGCCTCCCACCTGGGTAATGGCAACTGCAGACCTTGGTTCCCTTATTTGACTTGTATGAGCAACACCCGGCATGCCAGTCACCTCCTGCTCCCTGAACACCAGATGAGGGGACCCTGCTCTCCTGCTGCCCCTCCTCCCTGCTGCGCCCTTTCCTGGCTGCACCCCAGGTCCTGCACTCTCAGGCTCAATCCCATCACAATCACAGGCTTGCCTTTCCAACCCCCCTGACAGTCCATTCCCCACCCTCTTCAGCACAGAAAATCCTACCCCAAGCTGCCACCCAATCCCACCGATCTCCCTTTCTCCTACCCTGGACTCACTCCCACTGCTGGCCTCCTTCCAGCTCACAGTCTTCATGGAGCCTACTATTAACTCACTCCCCAGCCATCTCTTTTCCTCTCCAACCATCTTATTTATCGTCACCTGACTTAACTCTCTAAGGGAGAGCTCTGACATCTGACTCCTATGGAACAAAGCTGAAAGGGCCTGTACCATTCAAGGTGCTTGTACCCACCACACATCCGGGCACCGTCGCCAGGACTCAGATTCAGTGAGTCTGAGTATGGCCAAATACATGGACACAAACACTCCAGGTGAACTTGGGTCTCTCTGCCAGATCTGAACCATGATCCTGACCATTAGTCCTTCACAAAGAAATCTGAGAAACATGAATGTATTCTTCCCTTGAAGAGTTAGAGACAAATTTTAAAAAGTAAGATATTCCCCCACATTCAAGAATAGGAACCTGCTTCCAAAACTTCCAGGCTGAAGACATGAGCATATTTCCTACAAACATGGAAAGCACTATGAGCTGAAGTGTCTCTGAAGCCACTGTGACTTACAAGGGGGCCTGGAAGGGGGCAAGGACAGACTCTGCGCCTGCAGGCGGCCCAGAAGCCGGCAGTGCTCTGCACTGTGCAGCTCAGCCGACGTCTGTACGGATCACGTGGTCACTGTCAGAATCGCATTCTGCAAACCCAGCCCCGTGCCGGCGCCGGTTCAGGCCAGACTGAGGCGGGAGCACTTACAGGCAGACTGCTTGACTGCGCTTGGAGATGCTGTGTTTTCTTACAAACTGAAGGGCTGTGGCAGGCCTGCCCATGTTGAGCAAGTCCATTGGCGCCATCTGCCCAACAGCATTTGCTCACTTTGTGTCTCTGTGTCACATTTTGGAATTCTTGAAATATTTCAAATCTCTTAATTATTACTGTATTTGTCATGGTTATCAGTGATCCCTGCTGTTACTAATTTGACTCACTGAAGGCTCAATGGTCTTCACTCTTTAGCAGTGAAGTGTTTCTCATTTCAGGTCTGCACAGTTGTTTAGAGAGCACACTATTGCACACTTACTGCACACTTGCAGTGCACGGCAAACACAACTGTCACGTGACTGGGAACCAACCAGAGTTGTGCGGCTTGTTTTACTGAGGGAGCAGGACCGAGCCCACAGGAACCCCTAGCTGAGCCTGTACTTCCAGTTTGAAAACGTACAGCCACACTGTCCAGCAGCACCGAAGCAGGACGGAAGCTGTAAACTGTTTACAGAACCTCCGGCAATGAATGGTCTATGAGCCTTCATTCACGCACTCAACACAGCTCTGCCTGCTGCCAGGCACTGAAGCAAGGGGTCCACATGCCAACCTGCTCCGGAACTCAAGGCTCTCACCTGCATAAACTAAACCCTGCTGGACACAGACAGGGATAGACATAGTAACTTTGTTTTCCCCACTCCTGAATGTACTCCAATTGCTACCCCTCTCTTAAATGCAACCTTGTTGATACAAAAAAGTTCAGTCATCAAAAAAAGGGGGAAAAGGGTGGGGAGGGAGAAGGGGATCACAGAAAAGAAGTGGAAACACAGCAAAGAAACGGGCATCAAAAATCTGTTTCAAGAAGGATCTATACACACCATACACGTATCATTTTGGTCCCAGACTTTCCTTCCTAATTAAACTTTAAGCAAGCAAACACTCAAGATAGAACTCTTTGATTAAAGAATCATTAGTTGTAGGAATTCACCAAGAAGCTTACTGAATATAAGAAAACCAAGCTATAAAAATCAAAGTTCCATCCAAGTTATTCATTTATTACGAATGATTAACAAGTAAATGACATAAATAACTCCCCTCCCCTCACAGGAGTAATAAACACTCAGCCACTGTGCTTAAGTCCAGGGTAAGGAAAGCACTCCTTGGAGAGAAGCTGGCATTTCCCTGGCCATGACAGAAGGGCGAGGGCAGATCTTTGCACATAACTGGATGCTGTGAGCTCCTGACCTACAAGAGTTAAGTGAGGACACATAATTTCAGAGACCTGAGAGGAGAAGTGTCTGCACACGCGTAGCCTGGCCCAGGGGCGCAGTCACCAGACTCTTCACCCTACTCTTGGTGCCAAAGAGTCTGGCATCAAGGGGCCTCCCAAATATTTCTTTAACATTTGTTCACTCTTTTTTTTAGTGGACAGTATTTCTTCCTCCCAATCATACTAATGTAGTAATTAACAATTTGGTGAAACATGGGGTGATCAAGAATGTAAATTCTGACAGTTATTTTTCTTTTAAAGCCAAAAATAACATTGGGGCTTCCCTGGTGGTAAAGAATCCTCCTGCCAATGAGGGGACATGGGTTCGATCCCTGTTCTGGGAAGATCCCACATGATGCAGAGCAACTAAGCCTGTACACCACAACTACTGAGCCTGTGCTCTGGAGCCTGGGAGCCGCAACTACTGAAGCCCGAGCACCCTAGAGCTCCTGCTCCACAAGAAGCCCCTGCAATGAGAAGCCTGCACGCTACAACCAAGAGGGGGCCCCACTCCCCGGAGCTAGAGAAGACTGTACAGCAACAAAGACCCAGGACAGTCAAAAATAAAATAAAGTTATATTTCAAAGAAAGAAAAATTACATTAATTCAGAAAGAAAAGGGAAAAGATTCACATACTGTTGAGCCTTTTGAGGGATGTGTCCTGGAAAACAATGACACAATGAAGACGTTCAAGAAAACCAGGTTACATGAACAGTATATTCTGACTTTTAATCATTTTATATTTTCATATATTATCAGTTCAGTCGCTCAGCTGTGTCTGACTCTTTGTGACCCCATGGACTGCAGCATGCCAGGCTTCCCTGTCCATCACCAACTCCCGGAGCTTGCTCAAACTCATGTCCATCAAATCAGTGACGCCATCCAACCATCTCATTCTCTGTAGTCCCCTTCTCCTGCTTTCAATCTTTCCCAGCATCAGGATCTTTTCCAGTGAGTCAGTTCTTCGCATCAGGCAGCCAAAGTATTGGAGTTTCAGCTTTAGTGTCAGTCCTTCCAATGAATATTCAGGATGGACTGGTTGCATCTCCTTGCAGTCCAAAGGACTCTCAAGAGTCTTCTCCAACACCACAGTTCAAAAGCATCAATTCTTTGGCGCTCAGCTTTCTTTATATATAGTTCAACTCTCACATCCATACTTGAATACTGGAAAAACCATAGCTTTGACCAGATGGACCTTTGCTGGCAAAGTGATGTCTCTGCTTTTTAATATGCTGACTAGGTTGGTCATAGCTTTTCTTCCAAGGAGCAAGCGTCTTTTAATTTCATGGCTGCAGTCACCATCTACAGTGATTTTGGAGCCCCCCAAAATAAAGGCTCTCACTGTTTCCATTGTTTCCCCATCTATTTGCCATGAAGTAGATATATTATCTACTTATACTATCTACTTAATATTATCTACTACATATATTATCACTGGATAAATAAATACATTGTCTAATTACCTGTGCTATTTGTCAACGGGGGGGAAAAACATAAAGGAAAAAAGAACTCTGACATTATTAAGAACTACATCTTTTAGGAAATGGTTAAATTCTAGATACGAAAAAATGACTCGACTTCCCTTACCCTCAATCCACCACAAGGTTTAACTGGTCTAGTCAAGGCTCTTTTGTTTGCCAAGAAGAGGGAAATTCCCACGGGAAATGGAGGGATCCGACAGGTCCCAGGACAAGAAGCACAACAGGCTCAGGGTGTGGCACTAGACACGAGACACAGGATCCAGCGCCCAGTGACTGGCTCCTGGTGACCCTTCTAAAGTTTGGCTGGGTGCACTTTCCCTATCTTTCACCCCCTCTCTTAACTTGTGCATGGTCCAAAGCTGACTGTAACTTCACACCCCAACCACCAACCAGTGTCAGCTGTGTCTGTCTGTGACCCAGGAGGGGACAGCTGCCCCTGAGATGGGAGATAAAGTTTGCCTAGAAGAGAACACAGGTTGAACAAAAAAGACTAGTGTCTTTAATACAGTAACACATTTCTCCCTGCAAGTTACATAAGCTGTATCTCTTCTCTCTGGTACCATTTAACTAGTTGGCAAAGAGGAGTCATAAAGTATCATACATAAACCCAAATATATACAGCAAGTAATAATTTGGTTCTCAAAAACTTACAGTCAACACATGCAGCCCTAAAAGAAAAAAAAATCTGCAGAATCTCTTTAATATTATTTTTCTTTAAAGCACTATGGCTGTCCCTGCTGTCTTACCAATTACACGTCAAGAACAGGAGAAAGCGTCATGGCCAGAATCAGGGCATCTAACAAAGACAGACACTGTTATCTTGATAAGTCATTTATATTTGCAGTTCATTTGTCACAACTGTCAAGAAAAATTACAGGCTACCGAAGGTTAATTTTTAAGTTCCTTAGATGATAAATTTCATTTTTTCCCATAAAACACACATTATAAATGTCAGTAAAACCTCTTTATATTTGACACCACTAGTTTTCCTGTAGGTCTTTCAACTTCCCCTCTGGGGAAAGACAGCCTAGAATGACTGAAATTTGATTCTCGGACAGGAAAAGGTCCTGCCTTCCACATTCACCTGGCTCCTCTAGGGGGTAAGCCCCTTCTCCTGGAAGCCTCCAAGTGCCAAAGCTGCAGGGATTAGTTCAAGCAGACTGTGAGCTATTAAAACCGCAGTACTCAAACTGCATGGAAAGATGCAGCAAACTCCCAGGTTGTAAGACAGTTTGAAGTTGAGACAAGCACAGAGAAACCTGACAGGTGACAGACACCATGGAAGCGGCTAGCTCGAGACAGTTCACATATCCAACAGCAGGTGGCGCTACAGCCTTTCTGATGACGTCACATCCTTACAAAGCTGGGTTTCCTCGGTTGCTTGGAGAAAATAGCACTGCCCAAGAATTCAGGAGGACCAGGAAACAAAGACAGCCGTGTCCTGGCAGATTCTGAGTGTGAGAAGCTATACTGCCCATTGGCTAACATCTGCTAAGTCGTGTCTCTTTGCAACCCCATGGACTGCAGCACACCAAGCTTCCCTGTCCTTCACCATCTGGAGTTTGCCTAAACTCACGTCCACTGAGTCAGTGATGCCATCCAACCATCTCATCCTGTTGCCCCTTCTCCTACTGTCTTCAATCTTTCCCAGCGAGTCAGCTCTTCACGTCAGGTGGCCAAAGTATTGGAGCTTCAGCATCAGTCCTTCCAGGGAATATTCAGGGTTATTTCCTTTAGGATTGACTGATCTGATCTCCTTGCAGTCCAAGGGACCCTAAAGAGTCTTCTCTAGCATCACAATTCAAAAGCGTCAATTCTTCAGCACTCAGCTTGCTTTATGGTTAAGAATAAAATAAAAAAAGTCTCGTCCAATTTATGGGTATTACATTCTCAAAGGGCTATAAGTTCTTAAGACATAAATACTTATATTGGACCTAAGGTCTCAATGCAAAGAAATAGACAAAAACAATAGAACGGGAAAGACTAGAGATCTCCTTCAAAAAGTTAGAGATACCAAGGGAATATTTCATGCAAAGACGGGCTCAATAAATGACAGAAATGGTATGGAACTAACAGAAGCAGAAAATATTAAGAAAAACTGGCAAGAATACAAAGAACCACACAAAAAAGACCTTAATGACCTGGATAACCACAATGATGTGGTCACCTACAGCTGGACATCCTGGAGGGTGAAGTCAAGTGGGCCTTAGGAAACATTACCACAAACAAAGCTGGTGGAGGTGATGGAATTCTAACTGAGCTACTTCAAATCCTAAATGATGATGCTGTGAAAGTGCTGTACTCAATATGCCAGCAAATGTGGAAAACTCAGAAGTGGCCACTGGACTGGACAAGGTCAGTTTTCATTCCAATCCCAAAGAAAGGCAATGCCAAAGAATCTTCAAACTACCGCACAATTGCACTCATCTCACCTGCTAGCAAAGTAATGCTCAAAATTCTCCAAGCTAGGCCTCAACAGTACATGAACCGAGAACGTACATGAACCGAGAACTTCCAGATGTTCAAGCTGGATACAGAAAAGGCAGAGGCAGCAGAGATCAAATTACCAACATCTGCTGGAGCACTGACAACGCAAGAGAACTCCAGAAAAGCTTCTACTTCTGCTTCACTGACTGCCAAAGCGTTTGACTATGCGGACCACAACAAACTGGAAAATTTTTAAAGAGATGGGAATACCAGACCACCTTACTTGCCTGCTGTGAAACCTGTATGCAGGTCAAGAAGTAACAGTTAGAACCGGACATGGAACAACTGACTAGTTCCAAACTGGGAAAGGAGTACATCAAGGCTGTATATTGTCACCCTGCTTATTTAACTTACATGCAGAGTACATCATGGGAAACGCTGGGCTGGATGAAGCACAAACTGGAATTAAGACTTCTGGGAGAAATATCAATAATCTCAGATATGCAGATGACACTACCCTTATGGCAGAAAGTGAAGAGGAACTAAAGAGCTTCTTGATAAAAGTGAAAGAGGAGAGTGAAAAAGCTGGCTTAAAACTCAACATTCAAAAAACTAAGATCATGGCATCCGGTCCCCTCACTTCATGGCAAATAGATGGGGAAACAATGGAAGGGTGGCAGACTATTTTCTTGGGCTCCAAAAATCACTGCAGATGGGGACTGCAGCCATGAAATTAAAGGACGCTTGCTCCTTGGAAGAAAAGCTATGACCAACCTAGACAGCATATTAAAAAGCAGAGCCGTTCCTTTACCAACAAAGGTCCATACAAAGCTATGGTTTTTCCAGTGGTCATGTATGGATGTGAGTGTTGGGCTATAAAGAAAGCTGAGCACCGAAGAACTGACACTTTTGAACTGTGGTGTTGGAGAACTTTTGAGAGTCCCCTGGACTGCAAGGAGGTCAAATCAATCAATCCTAAAGGAAATCAGTCCTGAATGTTCATTGGAAGGACTGATGCTGAAGTTGAAGCTCTGATACTCTGGCCACCTGATGCAAAGAACTGACTCACTGGAAAAGACCCCGATGCTGGGAAACATTGAAAGCCAGAAGAGAAGGGGACAACAGAGGATGAGATGGTTGGGTGGCATCTCCAACTTGATGAACATGAGTTTGAGCGAACTCTGGGAGTTGATGATGGACAGGGAAGCCTGGTGTACTGCAAGAGTTCATGGGTTCGCAAAGAGCTGGACACAACTGAGCGACTTAACTGAACTGAAGGACTCAATAAAGGAAACTTTTAGGTATTTACTTTAGCCTGGGGCATTGTGAAAACCCCAGGGACACTAAAGGTGCCATGAACTGGGGAGTCTCTGCATGAAGACTCAAGTCTGGGCCACAGAGTCAAGTGGAGGGGATGAGAGGGAGGGGAGGCAGAACAGCATGGAGGGGTGCCCCACAAACCACCACTGTGGCCCCACCTCCACCCAGAGCCTCACCTGGCTCTCTGTCCCCCTGCTCTAGGTATGGGCTGTAAAACTGGACAATAACCATAAATTCACCAAGAGTAGGAATTCATCAAGAAGTGAATTCCTAATCTTTGTGTTCCCGAAACAACACCCAAGAGGAACTCAGTAACTGATTACTGGAGGGCACATCCCAGGACAGGTGGGACACGTATCCTGAGGGACGCACAGGCGGCCCTGAGGACAGGTGTTCACGGGGAGCTGCCATTCCTGCAGGGAGACGGGAGCTGGTGCTGAGGGACCCGGGAGACAGCGTTTAGGCCAGACCCTGCAAGTGGCACAGAGAGCATCAGAAACACTCACCAGAGAAGGCCCAGGATGCAATACTTGTGCGGTATCCTGCCCAAACACAAAATCTAAATCTATCCCTGAGAAAGCCCAGATAGACCCAAAGAAGGGTCATTCTCCAGGACAACCAGCCTGCACTCCTTAAAATGTCAAGGGAAAGAACAACAAAGGCAGGCTGTTTCTGATTAAAAAAGAACAGACCTGACCTCTAGATGTAACATGTGTTCCTGGACTGACTTGATCCAGACAGGGAGGAACAGCTGTAAAGACAGTACAGGGACAACCAAAGAAACGTGGAGGAAGTAGATGGCTATCAGTGCTCAACTTACTGATTTTAATAGCTGAACTGTGCTTATATAAAAATATGTCTGTGTTCTCAAAACATATGTACTGAAGTATTTAGTGGTAACGGGGGAAAAGTGATAAATTCTGCACTCTACTTCATGATATATGTACATTTGTTTTAAAATGCAGTGGTGTGTGCACTAGGAGAGTAGGCACACAGGGCCTGGCTGGCAGCAAGGAGCACATCCTCCATCGGGTGGCAGCTGGAACCCCGCAGCCCCCTTCTGGCAGCACCCCCCGAGCCAGGCCTTCATGGGGGGGAGGTGACCTTAGCAGGGCTGGCTCTTTGCTCAGAAGTGCAGTGTTCCTTGAAGAGGCCTGGGGGGACAGGAGGCAGTAAGGTGCTGGGCCCTCTCCCTGGTTCACTACCCACTGTTGTAAAGAAAAACTTTGTTTTTCTGGAAGTTGATGGAATGAGCCTAGCAGAGAGAGGAAGAAACTAAGGAGAGCTCAGTGGAGGAAACAGGAATCACCTCTTGGCAATTTGCAGAAAGACACAGGCAGGGGCGCCCAAGGCCATGCAGTGCCCCCATAGCCCTGCCATGCACCAGCCCCATGCCAGGCCTCACCTGGCTGAGGTGTCCTGGGCCTGCAGGGTGCTGGGCCATGCCTCCCACAAGTTGCAACAACTCCGAATGTCCTTCCCTGCCACGTGTCAGCGGAGCCGTGCCCAGACTGCAGGCTTCCGACAAGCCGAGGGCGACAGAGGCGGCAGCACGGCAGGGGGGCGTTACCAGGTAAGCTACCAGCGTGGAGCAACTTCACGGGAACAGAACTGGAGTCAGACCCCTGCCTCCGTGACAGCACATGGGCAAATTCAGACAGAGGTGCCGCCCAAGTGCCTGCTACCTTGGCAAGGAGGTGGGGGCTGCCGGCTGCCAGAGCAAACACACACGGACACTTGACACAGTAAGGACACTTGACACAGTAACGAGACGCTCTGCGAACGCCCCGAGGGGACCTAAACGTCTCTTTTGTGACTGGAGCCACAGTGCTCACGTTCTGGTGCCTCTCACATACTGCTGTCCTACAAGAGAATTTAAAATTAAACCAAAGAACAAACAACTCCTTGCCCTCAAAGAGGTTATTTTTAGACCCTCCTCAGCACAACTTCCATAAAGGAATTCTCCTTCCAAGGTACTTCTAGTATTGATCCACGGACATTCCAATTTCAAGTATCACAGTGAGATTTCTAAGGGAATTTAATTTGGAAGAATTTAGAAAACCTATCTATTCTTTTTGTGTACAGAATGTCCCATTAGCTTAGTGTACGCTAGCACATAACTGGTAACAGACGATCTTAAAGGAAAACAAGACAGAACATTTTTCCTGTGGAGGCTGTGCTGCACAGCAGTTAAAATCAAAGGTTCTGTGACTCCAGGCTGCTGCTCTGCTGGTGAGGCCTGCTGATGCCACACTGGCCAAGAGATCAGCGCAGGAGTGGTGGCAATTTCCTGTAGAGGCCCAGAGATACGTACCACACTTCCGGGCGCATTTTCCCATCGCAAAAGCAGCCATAGACAACACACAAAACAGACGTGGGCATGCCAATAAAACTGTCTATGAACATAAACTTGAATTTCGTATCACTTACCCATGCCACAAAATAGCCTCCTTTCCATTTTTTCACTATTGTAAAAAAGAAAAACTATTCTGAGCCCATAGGACACACACACACACACACACACACACAGATGGCAGGCCAGAGTTTGCCAACCTCTGGTTCACAAGATGGTGCCCAGCAACTATTATCTGGGAAAACAGCCTGTAAATCCCAGTCTCAGACCCAAGGCCTGGCGCCCACTTTATCACGATGGTGGTCCCTTGCTGACCAAGTCCGCTCCTGCTGCTCTGCAGTTGCCTCTGTCAGACCGAGGAGTGCATGCACACTTCAGAGGCACCTGGCACTCCTACAGTCCAGGAGATGGGCTTAGAATCTTTAAATCAAGCTATGCAATCTTGCCAACTAACTGTGGAAAACCCACTATACAAAAGATTCCCCCGCTACACGGAGATGAACACCTAAAGTAGAATTCTCCCTCTGACAGTTTACACTATTGGCAAGGCAGCTCCACTTCGGCTGATAGTCCCCGGTGCCCTGGAGGCTCATTACAGCTGCTCGTGGGCCTCTCCACTCTATGACTGTGACTTCAAGTTGTTACAGCTACCAGGACCTTGACCAAGCACACTTCACTTGGTCTTCAGTTCTGCCATACTGCCTTGAAGCCTTCCTGAAGAGTGTTACTATCTAACACTGAGAAGTACTGTCACTAAAAAACAGTAGATTGCAGCTGTGGTATCAATAAAAACACACAAAAAGCATCCACTGCATCCATCCATATACAACAACTAGTGAAAGGATGCAGGAAAAACACGAATATAAGTCGCCACCAGAGAATCTGAAGGCGGTCCAGCAGTTAGCACGCCACACTCTCACTGCTGCAGATCGAGGTTCCAACCCTAGAAGGGGAATGAAAATCCTGCAAGCCATGCAGCATGGCCAAAACAAAAAGTGCTACAAAGGAGCAGACTACAGCACCAATAACACTTTTTTACCTCAAAGGCAAACTTACTCAGTTATACCTTAATAAAAATAAAGGCAAACAAACCAAGACTATGACATTTCTACAATATGCTCATTGCAATCAAGCCAACTTTGAGAGCTTCTAATACATTGAAATGTAAATAATGTGCTTTTAAATTTCTTCCAAAGTGAAAATATCTTTTTCCTAATAGCCATGATCTTGGTGCTTTTCCACAGAAAAATACAGATAAAGCGTTACCTTACTGTACAACTTGTTCTTGTCCCCACCTACTCCCAAGAAACAACACCCATTCCGCAGGATGAACAGGATGTGTACTTCCCTTCAGACCCTGTGTGCTACATGGTGGTCATCTCAGGACAACGAAGAAGGGCCACCTCAAGCCTCTGAGCAGCCCCACAGGGTTCTGCGTGCACCTTAGTCCAACCAGTCCCTACAGATGGCTCTCAGGCTCACTCACTCAGTCCTGTAAGTGTTTTTGAAATGTACTACGTTTCAGGCACTGTTCCAGGATATGTCAGGCAATAAAAAAGACAACGATCTATCCCCCATGGAAATATATTCAAAATATGTTGAGATACATAAAAGTACAAAAAGTATAATGCCATTTATGTTTAAATAAAAACCACCTATGCACTTCCCTGGTGACTCGGTGGTAAAGAAACGGCCTGCCCATGCAGGAGACAGGAGTCTGATCCCTGACCTGGGAAGACCCCACGTGCTGCGGAGCAACCAAATTTGTGCACCACAACTATTGAGCTGGTTCTCTAGAGCCTGGGAGCCACAACTACTGCAGCCCTTGACTCTAGAGCCCATGCTCTGCAACAAGAGAAGCCATGACAATGAGAAGCCAGAGCACCACAACAACAGAGTAGCCACTGCTCACTGCAAATAGAGAAAAAAGCCCAAGCAGCAATGAAGACCCAGAACAACCAAAAATAAGACCAAGTGTAGTCAAATACATGTTTCTTTTTAAAAAACTACCAATGTGTGTATTTTAAAGAAAGATCTGTGGGGACTTCCCTGGCCATCCAGTGGTTAAGACTCCAAACTTATAAATGCATGGGGTACAGTTTAGATTCCTGGTGCAGGAACTAAGTTCCCACATGCAATTCGGTACATGCTGGGGGCTAGTGCACTGGGACGACCCAGAGGGATGGTATGGGGAGGGAGGAGGGAGGAGGGTTCAGGATGGGGAACACATGTATACCTGTGGCGGATTCATTTTGATATTTGGCAAAACTAATACAATTTGTAAAGTTTAAAAATAAAATAAAATTAAAAAAAAGAAAAGAAAAGATCTCTGCCCTTATGGAACTTATGGGCTTCACTTGGGTCAGTGGTAAAGAATCCACTTGTCAGTGCAGGAGACATGGATTCGATCCCTGGGTCAGGAAGACCTGGAGAAGAAAATGACAACCCATTCCAATATTCTTGCCTGGCAAACCCCACAGACAGAGGAGCCTGGTGGGCTATAATCCAAACTACTGACAATTTTTTGTTTTCTGATCAAAAATTCTAGGTGAAGATTTCTTCTTTTTTTTTTTTTAATTTTATTTTTAAACTTTACATAATTGTATTAGTTTTGCCAAATATCAAAATGAATCCACCACAGGTATACATGTGTTCCCCATCCTGAACCCTCCTCTCTCCTCCCTCCCCATACCATCCCTCTGGGTCGTCCCAGTGCTCTAGCCCCAAGCATCCAGTATCGTGCATCGAACCTGGACTGGCATCTCGTTTCATACATGATATTTCTAACAAACTGTTTTTAGTATTTTATTTTCATAACTAATGTAATAAGGATTCTCTTTAATCCTCCATGAATAAATTTCCAAAAATAAACTTGCTGAACAATTTAGTTTGGAAATGTTCTTTTTATACTAAGCACATTAATCTCTTGTCATATATATGTCTATTTCTAATATTTTCTCCAATTTGCTTGTCACTGAACTACAGTTAATCTGTTATCGGGGCTTCCCAAGTGGTCCAGTGGTTAGGACTCTGCCCTTCCACTGCAAAGGGCACAGGTGCAATCCCTGGTTGGGGAACTAAGATCCCACATGCTGAATGGCACAGCCAACGCCCCCCTAAAAAAGTTCCTCTCTCAGATGTCTTTTGCTATAGGTACGTTCTGAGTATTCAAGCAGATGATCTTTTATGGCTTAGAGCCTTAGTATCACGCTAAGAAACCCTTTCCCAAAACATCCTACCTCAAAGGCTATAAAACATTTCTTATAATATTTTTAATATTTCCATGTTTTTAATTTTTACATTTAAATCTTTAATCCACTCAGAATCTCTATGTGCTACAAAATATATAGAGCTTTCAACTATTTTTTCCAACAGACTGCCAGTTGATTCAACATCTTATCCATTCCCAACCAATTTAAAACGCTGCACTAACCATGAACTAAATCCCCATAAATACACAGATCATCATCTAGACTTTGCTCTCCCTGCCTGTGCTTCATGGAACTCTCCTGTTCATATCTAATAGAATACTTTCCCCTCATCTTTCTTTTATAAAACTGACTCCTCTCAAATATTTATTCCTCCAGATTAGGAGACATTTAAAAAATATCCCAACATGTACATACAGGAAAACTGCATTCAAATTCTGTAATCAGGTCTATTCAAGTTATTTTATCTCTTGAATAATGCATTTAAGTTAGGTTTTATAGCTGACTTAAAACATGTTTTCCACTGAAAAAAAAAGGAAAGTTTTAGGCTTAACAATCGTAAGAAATTACACTGGCCAATTTTCCTAAGAACTCAAAAAAATTATTTCTGAAGTTAGTTTCTATAAAGGAATAAGTTATTTATCAAAATAAGCAAGCTTCTGTAAGACCTGTGGGTCTTGTCAATGAACCTCTGCTCTTGGACTTTCTGACCATTCATTATCTTAGAGTGGCTCAAATTACTGACCTCCATAATAACACTAAAAACAGCAGCTCACTCTAAAGCAACAATAAAGTTTATTTCAGGTAAGCATTCTCGGCAAAGAGCTTAACTGCAGGCGGACTGTGGCCTGGTCTTTCTCCCCTGGGTATCTCTGAGGTAGGTGAGGTCACGGGAGGGCAGACGCAGCAGCACAGGTGCACCTGGAGCTGGAGCCTTCTTCTCCTCAGGCCCTGCTTCCTCCCCGGAGAATCTCAGCCATCTCAGCTGAGATAGAATCTCAGCCATCTCAGCTGAGATAATCCGTAGGAAAGACAAAGGGGTGGCAGTGAGAGGAACTTGTTTATCTAATCACAGTTATCCACCAAGTACCTGGTTCCTCCTTTCTGCCTCTCCCTCCAGATGCCCCAAATACCCTCACACTTTCTCCCCCAAGAACGCCCCCAATTTTGTAAGAGGCCAGTATGTAAAAAGCTTCAGAGCTACTTATGTTCAGTTTATCAGGGAATATCTATGTTAGCCTGCACCTATTTATAATGATGTTTTGCTATATGTCTCAGATTAAAAAACAATCTTTTAAGTTTAATCTCTCCCCTTCCCAATCAAAGCCATCTTTCTTGATCTCACCTTGTCTCTTCCAAATCTTAAAATTCTGACCTTAGGAAGCACTTCATGCAGACTGTTAAGTACAGGAGAGTTGCTGAAATGATAATAAAGTATTGTTTGCTGAAAGTTAACTAGTTAAATTTATTTTTTCAGACATAAATTAAATTTGATGCTACCGTCTGAGCCACCAGGGAAGCCCCTTTGCCAGCGCAGGAGATGTAAAAGCCCAGGGTTCAGTCCCTGGGCTGGGAAGATCCCCTGAAGGAAATGGTGCTGCTGCTGCTGAGTCGCGTCAGTCGTGTCCGACTCTGTGCGACCCCACAGACGGCAGCCCATCGGGCTCCCCCGTCCCTGGGATTCTCCAGGCAAGAACACTGGAGTGGGTTGCCATTTCCTTCTCCAATGCATGAAAGTGAAAAGTGAAAGTGAAGTCGCTCAGTCGTGCCCGACTCCTAGCAACCCCATGGACTGCAGCCTATCGGGCTCCTCCGTCCATGGGATTTTCCGGGCAGGAGTACTGGAGTGGGGTGCCATTGCCTTCTCCGGAAGGAAATGGTAACCCACGCCAGTGTTCCTGCCTGGAGGATCCCATGGACGGAGGAGCCTAAGGGACTGCAGTCCATGGCGTCTCAATGAGTCGGACATGGACACGGACATGACTGAAGCGACTTAGCACGCATGCAGGCAAGAATTTCACTCCGTTTACCACTCTCCACATAATTTATGTTATAGTTTCATTTTATAAGGATATATATTTTAATCTGCTTAATACAAGTTGTATATTTTATTTTAAACACTCATATGTACGTCAAATAAATTAAGAAAAATATTTTATAAGTATAAATAGAATTTTAAATTCACAAATATAATGTTATATTCATAATCATAATTACTGGTGCACCTCATTCCTTTCTGAATATATGTGTCCATTTAGAACGTATTCCTTTAATGCAGATCTTCTGGCAATTAATTTTATAAAGTTTGTTCATTTAAATATACCTTATTATGCTTTTACAGTTGAAGGATATTATTAATGTCCCCAAATATAGACATTACATTTTTTTAGCCCTCAGGATATTCCACTGTCATGATTAGTTCCACTGTCTTGACCCTCATTGTTTCTGACAGGAAATACGTGGCTTTGAAATTGTTGTTCCTTGTTCTAATGTATGCTTTTTCTCTGCTTTCAGATTTTGTCTTTTTCTTTGATTATCTTATTTTGACTAAAATGTAATTTACTTTGTATTTACACTGTTTTAGGGCCAGTGACCTTCTGAATCTGTACATTTATGACTTTTACTAAATTTGGGAAATTTTCAGGAGTTGCTTTTTCAAATATTTTTTTCTGTTCCTTTTTGCTGTCTTTTCATTCTGGGACTTGAAATGCTTATGTATTGGAAATTTTGATTTTACCAGATACTTTATGCTCCATTCATTTATGGGGTCAATACTTTTTTTCTATTTCTGCAAATTAGATAATATAATTTATATTTCTTCTTTTAAGCTTATCTAGGCATTTTTATTTCATTTACTTTTCAATTGTACAATTTTAAATTGATTCTTTTTTATAGTTTCTATTCCTCTGTTGAGATTTCATATTTGTTCATTGATCTTAAGCATGTTTTGCTGTATATCATTGAATACAGTGATAACAGCTGCTTTAAAGTTCTTTTCTCTTAAATTTGCCATCTAGGGGTTAGTCTTTATTTATTACCTTTGTTTGGAAGATTGGTTGTATTTTATTATTTTTTAATGAATCTAGTAATTTGTGATTATGTCCTGGGCATGGTGAGTATTGTGTTGAAGAAGCTCTGGATTCTTTTCTGTTCCCAGTATTGATTTTTGTTTTGTTTGGTTTTAGCATACAATTAACTTAGACTATAAACTTGATTTCTTTTTTTTTTTCTTCTAATTTTATTTTATTTTTGAACTTTGCATGGTTGTGTTGGTTTTGCCAAATATCGGGGTGAATCCGCCACAGGTATACATGTGTTCCCCATCCAAAAAAAAAAAAATTAAATTTGATGCTAATCAAGCTGCTGTTTAACTTCACAAGAGTTAATGAAAATAGGTCTATCACATGTCCCATGTCACAGAAACTTGCTCAGTTGGAAGGAGTGGCATACCAATTAGGATGAATTTTGAAACCATGAGACAAACTGAAACAAAAGCCAATCCAAAGAGCTGGTGCCAGCAGTGAGGTAGTTAAGAACGTCCTCCCCTTAGCTTTCCTAAGGCATTTAGCCTTCCACTACCGCACCAGTCTCCTCTCCCAGCCAGCTTCTAACATCAGCAGTGCTTGCTTCTCCAAGTGTGGCCCAGGGCCCAGCACCACCAGAGGCACCGGGGGACTTGTTAAGGGAAGTGCACTCACTTGCCCCTCACCCCCAGCTGAATTAGAATCTGCATCTAACAAGATCCCAGGGGATTCATTCTCAGCTGCACGCAATTAAACACACAACTTAGGATCTCCCTATTTAAAAACAGAACTCTCCACTGTTCTCACATCACCCACCAACTATGGAGCCCTTTTCCTTAGCCCCCTCCTCCCACAGCTAACCTTCCTGAAGCCGCATCTACATAGGTGGTCGCCCCTACCTCAACTCTTATGTTTTAACTCCCCGCAATCTGGCTTTCACTTCCACCACCTGGGACCTACAGGTCCTAAGTCTAGGGGACTCTTTCTCCTCACCCCTCATCAGCACTCTATGCAGAGATCCCCACCCTCCTCTTGGGGATCCCCACCTCTCCTTCCTTCAGTGGCTGGGTATCTATCCCCTCCTCACTTTACTGCCCATGCGCAGGTGAGAGTCTCCATTCACAAGACCTGAAGTCTACACTTACGAGCCAACACTTGCACTGGTTTTCTATGTCCATTTCAAGAGTTCCAAGCATAGCTCTCTCATCCCCAGTGGACGCCAAACAAGCCAGCACCGCCCATCTGGCCTCATCTCAGCACCTGACATAACTGGCTCCTAAGTTTGCAAAGCAAGCAGTTAAGAACTCTGATAGGAGAACTCCCTGGCAGTCCAGTGGTTAGGCCTCTGTGCTTCCGCTGCAGAGGGGCACAGGTTCAACTCCTGGTCAGGGAACTAAGATCCCACACGTCACATGGCACAGCCCCCCAAAAAATAACCGTTCTCGGTCATCAGAACAATGGCTGGCTTGAGCGCCACAGGAGAAATCAGTCTATCCACTTACATCCCTTTCCTCAACCCGCCGGCTTGGCCAAGTCACATCATTTCTCATCAAGTCTACTTTAAATGATCCTTGCTTCTATTTTCGCCGCAACAATCCATTCTTCATTCAGCAATCTGAACCATCTTTTAAAATTCACATCTTGTCACGGTTCTGCTTAAAACTGTTCACTGGTGTCCCACTGCACCAAAGGGAAAAATACCAATGTTCTTCCATAGCACAGCAACCATAGAACGTACTGTCCATGCCAGGGCACTTCTAACAGTCACAGCAGGCACTCCCCTCTTGAATCCTGGCTCACCAGGAGTAAACTGACGCTGTCCTAGGCAACCCAGCCAGGTGACCAAAGCCAGCTTCCTCTCCAACCCAGACTCCCACCATCTTGCTTGTGGGGCACCCAGTTTCAGCACACTTTCCTCTCACCGCAGGGCCTCTGCAATCGCTGTTCTCTGCACCTGAAGTGACCAGGCTCTTCTACCTGGCTTCTCCTCTGTCAGGGGCCATCTACTCAGAATGGCCTTCACCTAACCAAGTGCCGTCTCTCCACTCTGGGTCTCAGGGCACTCACCACAGGTCTGAAACTTGCTTATTCCCTAGTTCACAATCTACCCCAAAAGAATAAAAGATGAGAAGCTACTAACCAGTACTTGCACAGCACCAATCACAGTGTCCTGCTGAAAGTAAGTACATGGCAAATATCTGTTAAATAAACTGATGCCTTTAAGGAGTTCACTTCTGGAATCCATTCCACAGAAAACTTGATAGTAACTAGACATCCTGAAGCAGACCATTCTAAATGTCATGATACAGAAAGCTCTGTGATAGATTAAAAAAAAACACAGCCACAGATTCTTTGCAGCTCCTCCTGTAAGAACCAGAGTCTGTTTCCCTACACTTCCAGTCTGAGCTGGGCCTCATAACCTGAGTGGCCAAGAGGATGTGACATGGGTGACACTATGTGACCTCTACGGATGGCCGTGAAAAGCTGAGCACCTTCTGCTCCGGGCCCTTGGAACTCAGTTACCATGAGACGCCTGAATCAGCCCTCTGCAGAGGCCACACAGAGAACAGAGGTGCAGCCTGGCGAAAGTCCCCGCAGATAAGGTGGTCCTGGAAGTGCAGACCCAGCCCTTGTGCCAGCTGACTGCAAATGCACAGCCCCCCACACAGGGCGAGCTGAGCTCTGAGGCCCTGACCTAATTGGCAACGGGGAACACACAGCTATTGTGTGAAGTCATCAGGCTCGGGGGCCAGTTTGTTAGGCAGCAACAGGAAACTGATGGAAGGCCTCGAGGAAGAAGTTTTTCCCAAGCAGAGTGCACGTCAGTGGAAGTCACAGTTCTGTCTTGGCCCTGTGATGTTCTGGGCTGGCTCCCCCTTAGTGGTTAAGCAACAACCCTGCAGCCCAACCCCACCTAATGACAAGTAACTACAGGTGTCTCTGGACAAGAAACAACGAAGACCAGAAGCAAGGGGAGAACACTGCCTGGGCCCCCGGGGGCCTGGCATTTCCCCAAGAGAAGGAAGGGGCTGCGCTCACGGGGCGGAAGGGGTGTGCTCTGTCCCTCCTCCCTCCCACAACTGGTCTGGGCTGACCCGTCCTCAAAGGACAGCTGGTAGAATGGACACTGGCAGCAGCCTCTACCTAGTCCTGTGAAAATTACCTCCAAAGACATCATTCTTTTGTTCCCATGACAGAAAAACAAGACAGCCACAAAAAACAAAACTTGGCTTAAGGGCCTTTCCAGCACTGGGCCTGTCTTGGCTCCCCAGACACTCAAAACCCTAGCTGGTGAATGGGCTCCACAGACCCAGAAAACAGGGTTGACTGCCACTAACCAAAATGAACATGCTTTAAGCCCAGCAAGTTTAGGAACCCTGTGTATTTTTTTTTTTTAATAAAATATTTAAAAGTAAATCTGATTACAGGAAAGGAGAAATATTGTATGATATCCCTCATACAGGGAATCAAAGAGACTCACAGACTGAGAGAAAGTACTTATGGTTGCTGCAGGGAAGGGATAGTTAGGGAGTTCTCTGCTGCTGCTGCTGCTAAGTCTCTGCAGTCGTCGTGTCCGACTCTGTGCAACCCCAGAGACAGCAGCCCACCAGGCTCCCCCGACCCTGGGATTCTCCAGGCAAGAACACTGGAGTGGGTTGTGTTTCCTTCTCCAATGCATGAAAGTGAAAAGTGAAAGTGAAGTCACTCAGTCGTGTCCAAGTCTTCGAGACCCCATGGACTGCAGCCCACCAGGCTCCTCCATCCATAGGATTTTCCAGGCAAGAGTACTGGAGTGGGGTGCCATTGCCTTCTCCAACGGAGTTCTCTACACACTGCTATACTTAATATGGATGACCATCAAGAACCTGTCGTATAGCACATGGAACTCTGCTCAATGCTTTGTGTTGGCCTGGATAGGACGGGAGTTTGGAGGAGAATGGATACACGTGTATGGATAGCCAAGTCCCTTCACTGTTCACCTAAAACTATCACAATATTGCTAATTGGCTATACTACAATACAAAAGAAGAGGGCTGCAGAGGATGAGATAGATAGATAGCATCACCAACTCAATGGACATGAACTTGAGCAAACTCCGGGAGATAATGGAGGACAGAGGAGCCTGGTGTGCTACAGCCCACGGGGTCTCGAAGACTCGGACGCAACTGAGCGACTGAACAACAATACAAAATAGTTTGAGTAAATCTGACCAGCAAAACTCCAATTATATATACAAACTGTTCTTTAAAATTTAAAATATACATTTATCAATCATGTTTGATCAACACTCCAAGATTTACACAATACAATAGAGGTTCCTAATCTCAGATATTGTAGAAGGGAATGGCAACCCACTCCATATTCTTGCCTGGAAAATTCCATGGACAGAGGAGCCTGGCAGGCTACAGTCCATGGGGTTGCAAAGTCAGACACTACTGAGAGACAAACACTTTGTTACAAGAAAGCAGAGAATGGATACTAGGGGACAATGAATCATTGGAGGGAATAGATGTGGCACAGTAGACAAGGAAAAGGCAGTTGGACATCTGAAAAACAAGGCGCTAGCCTTTCCCTCTTACATGGAGGAAAAGATGTACTCCATCTTGAGCCAGGCAATTGGAAGCATATTAAGTTGTGTGTTTTATGAAGGAAACCAGACCCATTATTGCCCCCCGGAGGGTAGCTGTATAAATCCTCTGGGTCCAATTTCCTCATTTGTAAAATGGGGAGATAAGACTGACATCTCAGGGCTGTTGTGAGAATTAAATGTGGTACTGGTATGTACGGATTTTATAAATTCTAAAATGGAGGTTAAGTACAAGCTATTATGATTATACAATCATAAGATAAAAATTTGTTGTTTCTGGTGGTCTGTGAGGGAGGCAAGTGTCCTGAGGAATAGAGCACTTGGTGGTAAAGTTGTTTGCTCTTTCCTCGTGGGCTCAATGAACTAGCTAACTAGCCTTCCTTTAATATTCCTTAGATATAAATTCTCTGATCAGATGACAGCCACTGGTGGTGGTAAAAGACAAAGGACACAACTTTAGGAAGGGGTTTTGTAGTCCAGAAAGGTCTAGACAAACACAAGGCTTCCTAGGTGGTGCAATGGTAAAGAATCTGCCTGCCAAAGCAGGCAACACAGATTTGATCCCTGGGTCAGGGAGATCCCTGGAGAAGGAAATGGCAACCCACTCCAGGATTCTTGTCTGGAAAATTCCATGGACAGAGAAGCCTGGTGAGCTACAGTCCATGGGGTCACAAAGAGTTGGACACAAGTGAGCACACAGGAGCAACTCAGATATACAAAGGCTGCTAAATATCAGGTCCTAAACAGATTTTAATTTTCCCAATTCTCACCCTCTTATATGAAAACTTTTCCTCAGATCTCCTAAATCTCTACAGGACCATGCTATCCACTATGGCTATTTTTGCCACGTGTGTTTTTGGTTTTGTTTTTTAATTTAACCATGTATGCGTGCCTGCCTGCTAAGTCACTTCAGTCACATCTGACTCTTCGAGACCCCATGGACAGTAGTCCACCAGGCTCCTCTGTCCATGGGATTCTCCAGGCAAGAATACTGGAGTGGGTTGCCATGCCCTCCTCGAGTATCTTCCCAATCCAGGGATCAAACCTGAGTCTCCTGCGTCTCCTGCACTGCAGGTGAAAATGTTCTTTTTTTTACTACTGAGCCATCCAGGAAGCCCCTTATTTAACCATGAAAATGAAAGTGAAAGACACTCAGTCATGTCCAACTCTTTGCGACCCCATGAACTACACAGTCCATGGAATTCTCCAGACCAGAATACTAGAGTGGGTAGCCTTTCCCTTCTCCAGGAGATCTTCCCAACCCAGGGATCAAACCCAGGTCTCCTGCATTGCAGGCAGATTCTTTACCAGCTAAGCCACAAGGGAAGTCCAAGAATACTGGACTGGGTAGCCTATCCCTGCTCCAGCGCATCTTACTGACCTAGGAATCGAACCAGAGTCTCCTGCATTACAGATGGATTCTTTACCAACTGAGCTATCAGTGAAGCCCATATTAAAGCTAAAAAGTCACACAGGTGACATTTCAACAGCTACATGTGGCTACCATATATATAATACAGACTACAAAATATCTCCATCTCTGAAAAAAATTCTACTGTACAAAGCTCATTTAAACTACAGAAATTAAAAGCAAAGTCAAAAATCTTTTGCCTGTGATAGGGAAATCTCCCACTCTCAGGAGCAGAGATTTTTCCCTTCTATATCTACTAAATAATTCCATGTTACCAAATGGTTGGAATCATTCACTTCCTGAATCTCAGCAGCACCCCAGAAACTCCAGGCGCTCTCCTTGTCCAGCCAGCATCACCTCAATCTGTGAGTACATGTTCAGACCAGAAGAGATGCTGCTGTAAAGCTGAAGAGCAGTGAGCAGCTTAACCTTTTCCTGAATATGTCGTGTTTTAAATTATGGGAAATGTATGCGGTCAATTCCCATATCTTAAGAAATTGTACAGAGGATATGACAGTCTGTTACTGACTCAAAAGCACGTTTTAAATGCCAGGCCAATTAGTGTCCAGCCTCGAGTCCATCAGTTCCCAGGAAGGCTCTGTGCCCCTTCTGTTACCTCTCAGATCTACAGCAGCCACCCCTAAGCCCACCCCTCAGCGGTTAAGCCACGTGAAGCCTTCCCAGCAGCCCCTTGTCCACTCTCAGGAAAAGTGCCTGCAATTCAGGTCTCCTCAACCTGGCTGTGTGGCACAGGTGCTCACAGTGCTCCTCTAACCCACCCGAATCTCAGGCTTACAGATGGACTGATGGACACTTTCAGGAGATCTGACTCAGTCAAGTCCAAGAACTAACCCTGCCCACACAAACAGCCCCAAACAGATGCACCCTCTACTTCCAGCCTGCGCTAGGAGGGGTAAGAGACAGGGCCTCACAACTCGGTACTGTGAGGCAGTAACTGCTCAATCAACATGACCAAAAGTAACACTGGTGGCCAGGAAGAGCCTCTCTGAGGAGCTGCCACTCAGGCTGAGAACTAAAGGATCAAGAACTCAGTAATGAAAACAGCAAAAGGAAGGAGATGTCAGGTGGACAGGCAGGCAGATCAGCCTGAAGGAAAGGCTGGAGTAGAGATACAAATTTAAGAATCGTCGAAACTCTCAGTAAATAGCATTTAAAACAGACAAGAACAGATGGGAATGGCCATGATCACCTAAGGACACCCCCCAAGAACAGAGAGAAACCTGGTCTCAGGATGGAGAAAGACCAGACCACTGAGGGTATGCAGACCACACTGGTCACCGGCCAGAGAGGAACCTTGGAAGGCAACCAAGAAGGACAAAACGATGGCAGGAGGAGAACCAGGAACCAAGAGAAGAGTGTGATGGGCAGAACATGCCCATTTCAGGGCTGCTTCCTCACTGTGCAGGCGGCGTGGCGCACACGGAGAATGGAAGAGAGTTGGGCAGGGACTCTCCAGGGTCTCTATCCTCTGAGACCGGCCTGGACTGAAAAGCCCAGCTCTGTTCCTGAACTTTGGTTCCATGAGACACCCAGAATCCTGATAAGACATTTATCTTTTCTACCTAAGTTCTACCTAAGTTTTCTACCTAAACCTACTAAGTTGGTTTCTTCAATCTGCAACTAAAATTTTCTTTATAAGCTCAGCCATGAAAGGTAGGGAAAGACGTGGACCACTGGGAACCAGCAAGGCGAGGGGAACAGGCCTGGGAAGAAGCTCCAGATAACTGAAGCGGGTAGAAGAGAGGCCCTCAAATATTCTTGTCCACCTGAAACCTAGGGAAGTGACTTATTTGGAAAAAAAGGTCTTTGCAGGTATAATTAGTTTTAACTCACAATGAGGTCACATTGGATTAGTCCCTCATCCAATGACTGGTGTTCTTACAAGAGCAGAGACAGATTGAGAGAGAAGGCCATGAGAAAGAGGCAGAAACTGGATCGCCAACAACCACCCAAAGCCAGAAAGAGGCATCCAAGGGAGCTGTCCTGCCAACACCTGGATTTCAGACTTCCAGCCTTTTAAACCCTGAGAGAACACATTTCTGGGGTTTAGCCCCTCAGTCTGTGGTAATGTTACTGCAGCCCCAGGAAACTAACACTTCAGAGCCAAACAGAAGAACCCCTGAAAACCTTAAGTGAGACAGCATCCACAAAGACAGAAATAAAGAACAGGTCAGCTTGGAGAAGTGTGTGAAGGAAGGAAGGCGAAACAGGCAGAGGTCACGGGCAGGGGTGTTAAAGGAAGCGGACATGCCAGTGCTTGCACCACACCAGGCACGGGGTAAGCATTCCATTTGCACCATCTCAATCCATCCTCACCACTATCCTGGCGATGGGGAAACTGGGAGAGGAGTTAAATAACCTGCTTATGGCCTCAAAGCTCAGACTGCAGAGCCAGGATGTCCAGTTCATGAGTACAGGGAAGCCAGGAAGTAAGCAACACCATCAACAGTTGTGCAGTTAATAGTCATGTTTTCAAAGATGACCTTCAGAAATACACATAATATGTTAACAAAACAGACAGAGCACAATTTAACAATCTAAGTATACGGTGTGACCTCCAATCTGGGGAGGAATCTCTGAACACATGTGCACGAGCAATACAAAAGACTAAAGGGAAATACACTATTACAAGGTTATTTCTAGATAGGTCAATGATTGATTTTCCCCTCATTTTTATAATCCTAATTTTGTATAATAAACAATTAAACACTTTTATTATTAAAATACAAAATTTAAAGATAAAAACTGGAGACAATAAAATGGACTTGCTGAAAGGACATTTTTATAAAAATAACAAGAGTGGTGGCTTAGAGGGAACAGGAACAGGCCCTCAGAGGAGGAGGACAGAGGGATGGAGGAACCGAGGTGGTGGAGACAGACTGCCTGTCCAGGAGCTTAATTTTATTTTATTTTTTTGCTTAATTTTAAATAGAGGGAAAAAAAGGAGAATAGTGGCTGAAAAAGACACCAAGATTAACTGGGAGATTGAGTTATGTAAGACTTATTAGTCACATTTGAAGGCAGAACAGAAAAGAGTCTCTGAAGAAGAAACTAAAGATAAAAGTGTAGGTGAGCACGTCCTCAAGTGGAAGAACCTTCCCTTTAATAAATCTATGAAGGAGGCAGAGGCAGACACAGAAGTCCCAAGAGGTGGGAGACTAGAGAGACATGCACGCTAGATGGTCCACGGTGTAACAGGTAAGAGCTCTGGAGGCAAGTAACTGACACTCAGATATGGGTTCAGCAAATTCCTAGCTGTGACTCTGGCCAATTACCTAATTTCCTCAACAGGTTTAGCCATCTGTGAAATGGGTCTACTCACAGGACCAGGCTCAGAACTGATGAGTGGATCAGAGTGTAATATCATCAAGCTCTTAGCATGGCATCTAGCTAACAAAGTAGGTGCCTAACAAGCATGAGCTAACAGCACTGGTCATCTGCAAAATTCAAGTTCATCTACTGCCAAGGGAACTGCAGGTGGAGGACGGAAGGGCCATGGTTTGAAGAACTCTATTTCAACAGGGTTATCTTCAACCACCTCTTCCAACACATTTTATATATAGGAACATCTATGGCAGACGGAGAGTAACTTCCATTTCCCAAGCCTTCATTTCAGTTCGTAGCTCAGTCCTGTCTCAGGGCTTCTCCCTTTGTCCAGATATCTGCCTGGCTCATCCCCAACCTCCTCCTGCACTCGACCTCAAATGTTTCCACCAAGCTTTTCTTTTTTATAAAAATACTTATTTGGCTGCACCGGGTCTTGGTTGTGGCATGCAGGATCTAATTCCACGACCAGAGATTGTACCCAGGGCCCCTGCTATGGGACCACACAGTCTTAGCCACTGGACCTCCAGAGAAGTCCCGCTGCTGCTGCTGCTGCTGCTAAGTCGCTTCAGTCATGTCCGACTCTGTGTGACCCCATAGACGGCAACCCACCAGGCTCCCCCGACCCTGGGATTCTCCAGGCAAGAACACTGGAGTGGGTTGCCATTTCCTTCTCCAATGCATGAAAGTGAAAAGTGGAAGTGAAGCCGCCCAGTCCTGTCTGACTCTTAGGGACCCCATGGACTGCAGCCTACCAGGCTCCTCCGTCCATGGGATTTTCCAGGCAACAGTTACTGGACTGGGGTGCCGCTGCCTTCTCCGAGAGGAGTCCCTCTACCACCTTTTAAAATGAAATCCCAGCCATCTCTGAAGCCCTGCCCTAATTTTTTTTCAGCACCTTTCCTTTTCCTGCTCACCATTGCCATCAAACAGATACTTCCCTCGTGGTCCAGTGGTTAAGATTGCACTTCCACTGCAGAAGGCAGGGTTCAATCCACGGTCAGAGAACAAAGATCCCACATGACACACAGCACGGTCAAAAGAGAAAAAATAAGTAAAATTCCCCTTCCTTCAGAGCCTCCCCCTACCCCACTGCCACTCATCGGCCCTGGGAAGTCCTGATCACTGAACCCCAGACGATTTCTCATTCCCAGCCAAACCTGCTTCTCTGATACTTCCCTCCCCGCTTCTCGGAGATGCTCACAGGAGCTGACACTGCTATGATGTTCTTCCAACTCTTTCCACTCCTCTGAGCAGCTTTTCCTCTGCCCATCCTGCTACACCCAAGCTGCACCTGTGGGCCTTCAACCTTTAGAGAATCTCCAGGTGGTTCTTCTCCCCGGGAAAGGGCACACCTGTAAGGACACATCAGGCAGGGTGCCTGTCTGCAGAGAAGGGCCGCACTGGTCCCCGCAGCGAGGTGCCTGGCCAAGGCCCTCAAGTGGTCCTGCAGGGTAAGCACTGCACTCCTCTCCCATCATGCTGCTCGGAGGCCGAGGCTCAGGCTCCCATACGTTCTTCATTACTGAGGACCCCAGGGGCTCTTGTTTACATAGGTTATATCAACAGGTATTTACTGTATTAGAAACTAAAGCAGAGACTTTCTAAAAACATTCAATAAGCATACTGCCTGTTACCATAAACAATATTTTTACAAAATATAACCAGAAAAATAACTTGGAGAGAAGAGTAGCAACATTGTACATATCAGCAGAGCTGTTAAGTGTCTGCCTGGGGGGAGCAGGGGGTCGGGGGAGGGAGCGGGTCAATCTGGTGCCGCACTTTGTCCAGTTGAAGGAGATGAGGAACTTTCTCACACAAATACATGGTAGAAAAAGGGAGTGATTTAACAGCCTTTTCAAATAAATGTCGACAGTCTTCTTTGATACTACATCAAAACTTGCCAAGTGCTAAGTTTCTTAAAGTTCTGATGCGGAACCTGAAACCCTGTCAGTTAACTGTTCACACTGTTACATCAAACACCAGGGGCCTCACTCCACTCTGATGCTTTGAACGGATCTTTTACTTATCCCTGAGTTCCCAGCATTGAACACAGGCCATTGGAAAGCATCACCTCCCTGAGTTAAGCAGATCTTCCCAACGTTGACACATCCTATTATATAACATTAAAAAAGAAACATTCCCTTAACATCTCCACCTATCTTGAAAGAAAAGTACCAGGAAGCTGTCAAGCTCATGGTAGGAGAATCAAGTTTTCCAAAATTCAAATTTCCATCTGAAAGCTCAAATTTTATCACTGCCAACAATGTCAGTTATTTTCCTTGAAGTATCTGGTTCACTTCATTCGTTTTTAAGAAAACATCTGCCAAGTTCCCCTGTCTGAACAGTCATCATTTTCTGTCGGCTGTTCTTTCAACTCAAGTGATGGCATAGCTGCTGTGCAGACTCTCATACGTTAGGATGCTACGTAAGGATCAGCGCTTTATGCTGACTTCCCATTCGGTCACACAGACCAGTAAAAAGATGAGTACTCAGGTTGCAGTTTAATAAAATTGATTTTTATTGCTTCGTCAAAGACATTAAATTGGATTTTTTTTAACCACAAGTTCACAGCGGTGAAGAATATTATGACTACAATAACCACCAAGAACTTCCAGATGTACAAGCTATATTTAGAAAAGGCAGAGGAACCAGAGATCAAATTGCCAACATCCGCTGGATCACAGAAAAAGCTAGAAAATTCCAGAAAAACATCTACTTATGCTTCACTGACTACATTAAAGCCTTTGACCATAGATCACAATGAACTGTGGAACATTCTTCAAGAGATGGGAATATCAGATCACCTTACCTACCTGCTATGAAACCTGTATGCAGGTCAAGAAGCAACAGTTAAAACCAGACATGTAACAACGGACTGGTTTAAAACTGGGAAATGAGTAGGTCAAGACTGAATTGTCACCCTGCTTATTTAACCTATATGCATAGTACATCATGTGAAATGCCGGGCTAGATGAAGCACAAGCTGGAATCTCAAGATAGCTGGGAGAAATATCAATAACCTCAGGTATGCAGATGACACCACCCTTACAGTATAAATCGAAGAGGAACTAAAAACCCTCCTGATGAAAGTGAAAGAGGAGAGTGAAAAAGCTGACTTAAAGCTCAACATTAAAAAATTGAAGATCATGGCATCCAGTCCCATCACTTCACGGCAAGTAGACGGAGAAAAAATGGAAACTGACAGACTATTTTCTTGCGCTCCAAAATCACTGTGGACAGTGACTGCAGCCATGAAATTAAAGGACGCTTGCTCCTTGGAAGAAAAGTAATGACAAATCTAGACAGCATATTCAAAAGCAGAGCCATCACTTTGTCTACAAAGGTCCATATAGCCAAAGCTATGATTTTTCCAGCAGTCATGTATGGATGTGTTTTCATTCCGTAATTTTACTGAGCACCTATCCTGCAATAAGGGCTTCCCTTGTGGCTAAGCTGGTAAAGAATCTGCCTGCAATACGGGAGACCAGGGTTCGATCCCTGGGTTGGGAAGATCCCCTGGAGAAGGGAAAGGCTACCCACTCCAGTATTCTGGCCTGGAGAATTCCATGGACTCTACAGTCCACGGGGTCACAAAGAGTCGGACACGACTCACCAACTTTCACTTCACTTCATATCTTGCAATACAGGGCTTCCCAGGTGACGCAGTGGTAAAGAACATGTCTGCCAGTGTACGAGATGCAAGAGATGCGGGTTCGATCCCTGTGTTGGAAAGATCCCCTAAAGAAGGAAATGACAACCTACTCCAGTATTCTTGCCTCGAAAATCCCATGGACAGAAGAGCCTGACAGGCTCTTGGGGTCCAAAGAGCCAGACACAATTTAGTGATTAAACAATATCTTGCACTACATGGTTCTAGGTGCTGGAAGCAGTGAGTGAAGGAGACCAACTGGTTGCATGAAAAACACGGTCCATCTCCTCAGCCTTGAACACTCTTTCCTTCCTCTTCACGCACCAGGCAGGCTCCAACTGGAAAATCCTTCCAGTCTCAACATTTTCCAGCAAACCTGCAAGATGGTGGCAGCCCTGCTGCTGCTCCAGCCCCTCGCCTACCTGCCTGCCCCCTGGGAGCTGTCAGCTATGGCTTGGCATTCACACGAGACTGCAGTTGATTCTTATGAAAATCCCTGAAACCTGGGGTCCCCTGGCAAGGCATCTACAAATGTTGGAACTGGATAGGTGGGGGCTCCAGCGTGTAGTGATGAAATGAAAATACAGATTAAAGTGGGTGAAAAGAGAAAGATGGTGAACACCAGTTTTAAAATATTTGGCTGTGGTTCTGCCACTCCCAGCAGCTGGTCAGCCCCTGAATGGGTGAAGGGGAAGATGGTGGAGGACGCCTCGACCATGAAGAACACAGATACCGCCAAGGAACTCTGCCTTCTCCCTGTGAAACTGCACTACTCCACATTGGCCAGAGAGGCCATCAAGGCCGCCCTGGCTGACTACAAACTCAAACAAGAAAGAAGAGGACAAGAAGAAACGAGCCCTTGGGGAAGCCTCCTGCAGGTCACATGGGGTGCTCCCCACTCCCACTCTGCAGTCCCTTGCACGTAGGTGTTCAGAAGCCCTAACCCTGAAACCAGAGATGCGGGGCCTGGACAGCACCTTATGCTCACGCTGACTCTAGTGCAAGACACAGGGAGCTTCAAGTCTGCAGTCATGAAGCGCACAACTCTCTAGTGTTCCTGAATCCATTTGGGGGAGACTACCAGTAGAATGCTTTGGTGAGACTATTAGATAAAACCGAGCAAATATATAACACAGGGCTGCATATATGTAATAAATCAAGAAACCTAAGACTCTCCCCAAAAGAAACATTCTCCCTAGAAAGCCATTGCTGAACTCTAAAGTAGGTTAGGTGCCCGTGATCCATCTGTTTTTCACTTTGTAACAAGGCCCTGAGCCACGCCCATTCTACAACAATTTACACTCAATAAGGAGCAGTGATGGCACCCCACCCCAGTACTCTTGCCTGGCAAATCCCATGGACGGAGGAGCCTGGTAGGCTGCAGTCCATGGGGTCCCTAGGAGTCGGACACGACTGAGCAACTTCACTTTCACTTTTCACTTTCATGCACTGGAGAAGGAAATGGCAACCCACTCCAGTGTTCTTGCCTGGAGAATCCCAGGGACATCGGAGCCTAATGGGCTGCTGTCTATGGGGTCGCACAGAGTCGGACACGACTGAAGCGACTTAGTAGCAGCAGCAGCAAGGAGCAGTGAAGGCGCTGAATGAGACACAAATTTCAAGTTATGGTACTTTTGAGAACATGTGAAAAATATTTCATTGCCACTAGTTGACAAATTAAGGGATGCCAAAAACTGTTTTGTGAACTCTCAAATACTTTGGCATCATAAATGGAGTGGGGGAGTGAGATCCTTAAAAAATAAACAATCGTTTTACCAATTTCAAAATAAATTATAGGATCAAAATTACCCTTTAAAGGTAAAAGAAAGCCTTTTGAACAAAACGAAACTAGACACAAAGCTATTCATGTGATGCACAAAGAACAGTGGTAGCCAAAAAGGGGCAGGGGGCAAAATAAGTGAAGGGGATTAAGAGGTCCACAGAAGTTATGTAATAAACAAGCTGCAGGAGCATAATACAGAGTATTGTGCTGTACAGTACAAAGAAATATGGTCAATATGGGACTTCCCTGGCAGTCCCATGGTTAAGACTCCAAGAGGCGGGGGTCAGGAAATTAATATCCCACCTGCTGAGCCTCGTGGCCAAAAAAAAAACTGTTACAAAGCAAGGTCAACAACAACAGAAATGGTGCTCCCAGCACAGAGAACTGCCAGTCAAGCAATGCTCCAAGTGCTGCACTGCACCCCTTACAACCACTCCAGAAAGGAGGGGCTCGTGTGCCTGCTTTACACACCAGGAAACAGATACATGGAAGTCAAAATCAAATCCAAACGAGCAAGTTACAGAACCGACTTCTAACTCAGACAGTCTCTTGAGAAATGAGTGCATTTCTTTCTGTCCCTGAAATTCAGGAATTATCTTAAAGTTCCTATAACAATTTTTTTGGGAAAACTATTGTAGAAACTTTAATACTCTCTTGTCTAGTTAGAAGTGTTCCGAATTTTTAAAATATTTATTTGGCTGTGCCAGCTGTTAGTTGCGGCAGGCAGCATCTGATTTTGCAGCATGTGAACTGTTAGTTGTAGCAAATGGAATCTAGGTCCCTGACCAGAGATGGCCCTGCACTGGGAACATGGAGTTTTAGTCTGGGGCCAGGGAAGGCCCCAGAATTTTTTAAAGCTTTACCAACTACAACACTTGGACAGGTAGTCAAGAGAATCTGTAATCTGCATCGGGAATATATTTTACAGTTGCCACAGGACTGAGTCAGAGGACATACAGACACGCATAGACACAACAACCCACAAGTAAACAAGAATATATTCAACCAAATCCCTTAGTATTCTAGTCCAGACAGGTTAAAGAATAGCTTTGCCCCCTTGATAAAATACAGTATTAAGCTTGGAGCAGGAATTCCCTGGCAGTTCAGTGGTTGGGACTCCTGGGCCCGGGGTTCAATCCCTAGTCAGGGAACTAAGATCCTGCAAGCCACAAGGTGGCCAAAAAACAAAGGGGGATCCTGTGGCAACTCATTATTAAATTGTAAACTTTTATCAATGACAATATGGATTCAACTAGATAATCTCTTCGAATTATTATTTTAGATAATCTTGACTTGGTCTTTTAAATCAGTTTTTAGAAATGGTTTTTTCCCCAGAATGTTTACTTAGTTAAATAAGAGAATCCTCAAGTTTCTAAATGAAAGAAAAGAAAAGCAACATTGCTCTATAAAACGGGAAGCTTTTCTATCATTGGAAGTGAGCAGTAATTTCCATCGATAACCGCGGCACCTAAGGACAGGCACTGCCACAAGAACAAGTGGGCTAAAAGGTTTTAAATGCTATTAGCATTCCTCTAATCCACTGACCAATTCAAGTGTCTATAGAATTGCCTGTATTTCTTAAATGAGAGTTTAAGTCTGGAAACAAAACCCACAGCTCTAAAAGAAGTGGGACTCCATTCTTTTCCCGGAACAGTCAAATGTGCTATTGCATTACTCAATACACAGCCATTCTCTCCATGTATATTTGGACCTATTTGGACCGTGTCTTCCCCCCAGTAATGTTACACAATCAGTTTTGTAAATTACTTCTCTGATATCAGTTTCAATTTCAATTTCTTTTTACCTCCTCATTCTATGTTTACTACACCACTCACTCAACTGAACTGCCTGCTTCATAAATTCTCAAACCACTCTTATCTACAAATGCAAACCTGAGATCAGAATTTACACCAACATTAAAAAATTCAGAGTCTGACTCTTTGTGACCCCATGAACTGTAGTCCACCAGGCTCCTCTGTCCATGGAATTCTCCAGGCAAGAATACTGGAATGGGTTGCCATCTCCTTCTCCAGGGGATCTTCCTGACCCAGGGAATGAACCCAGGTCTCCCACACTGCAGGCAGACTCTTCTGACGGAGCCACCAGGGAGCCTAAAAAATGCTAAAATCTGTCTGTTCAATGCTTTATTAGACTCATGCTAAATAAGGCTTTTTAAATAATATGGCATGCCATATGGTCAAGCCCATATAATAAAATTGAGGATATCCATTTCCAATCCACTAATGCTAAAAGCCAAAGTCTGTAGACAGTAAGAACTTAATCCCATTTAGAAACCAACATGAGCCAAATCTTTTGGGCATAGAAAAAAGCAATCTAATGAAGACACTACAATAAATGCCAATACTGCATGTCAACATTATTCATCAAGGTGCTCGCTAAAAAGACAACCAATGGTAGGCAAGTCTACATAAAGACCCCTCTCAAGGTATTTTTAGAAATACAACTTTACCAATCAAGCTAAAGGATAAAAGAGAAAATTTTAGTAAAATAAAAGGTAACGGAACAAAACTTTGAGAAATAAATGAACTCCTCATAGAATCAGTGCACTTCTCATGTGATCAATGTTAAGACCTAGGTGATCCAAGCTTTGAAATCGAAGTCGCTAAGGATGAAAAAGACTTGACAATCTTTCAAATCTCTTCTGAGATTAAAATGAAATCTGAGGAAATTTTCTTGAACTCCTCCCAAAACAGAAGTAACTCAAGACATCAAACAAAGAGAAATCCTTATTAAGGTCTCACTAAAGAGGACATTCCTCTTAGTACTTGCAAGATAATATAAATATAGCTCTGTCGTAAACTCAGGTAACAAACAAGCAGAATGGTTCCTACCTGGTGGGTGTTTTCATTTAAGAAAGTGTCAGTTCTGAAGCAAAACTGCAGAGTTGAACGATATTCTCTGTTAGCATACTCTTGCTCCATTTCTGCAGAAGAGAGGCAGGCCTAACACGCGCCCCCAAGCAGGAGAATTGGGAATGAGCTGCAGGCACAACCATAAAACTCTGCTTTCCTCAATTCACACCTTCTAAAGAAAAACTTGCAGCAATCACAATGCCTGTGAAACCAGAGGCTTGGTGTGACAGAGGGAGTGAGTCCCGGGAGGAGAAAGGCCCTGCAGTCTGCTGGACAGCCTCACAGCAGCTGGAAATCTTCCCCAACAGGATCCAGCCAGGGCGGCCTCTGACCCTTCCAGTTGCACTCCATTTCTGACAGCTCTGTCACAAAGTTCAATCCGGCCAAAAGCTCCCGTCTGCAGTCTGGAGGTTCTCAGACCTGTTTCCATGTTGGTGGCAAGCAGCCCTGTCCCCAGCCACACACCCGTATTAGTAAGGAAGCAAAAAAGGAACTGCCTGTTCGCTTTCTGTTTGCAATGTGTACCTTCCGGAAGAAATCCAGAACAGGCCCTATCTATCTTAATAGGACTCAAACTGAAACCTTCCTTTGAAATAAGAACCCACTCCAAACCAAAAAAGACTACAGCCTCAAATTAGAAAACGAGAACTCAGGTAGAAATCTTACGGATAACAATGGTCTTCAGACCTTATCTAGAGTCTGGGGTTGAAGGAACTTCTCATAAAGCTAATACTTCCATTTATTTGCTTATCATGAAAAATAGCTATATATTTTTCCTAATAATCTCATAGGCAACCGCTTAATCATTAAATATTACTTGAGATCACTGTTAAACACGTAGCAACATGGAAATACAAAAAAAAAAAAAAAAAGGCCTCTAACCTAAACCAAAACTACATATGAAAATATATACATCGTGTATGCATAAACTCAGTAATGTACTCTCTAACTGTAAATGTCCACCAACTTCCTTTGCCCAAATAAACACCCCTGTTTCCCCACATAAATACATTGCTGTTTTCCTTCAGGCTGTGAGTCTCCCAATCCTAACTCAAAAGGGTCCATGAAAAAGACACTAAGCACAGAAAGCTCCCGCTACTCAGGTATGCTAACTCGGCAATTTAAAGGACACTAGAAACGTGTGGAGACCATTGGAGTCAAACAGCAACTCGCAAGGAAAAAGACAGGGTTTTCAAAGTCCGATGGCTCAGCGACCCCCGGGTGGAATCTTCAGCGCTCCCCACCCCTCTGGGACCGTGGGGGTCCCCGGGCGGCGCCCCCGGGCGGCGCCCCCAGAGCCCCGCGGCGCGGGCGGCGGCTGACAAAGGCCGCGCGGCGGACGCGCCATCTTGCCGGGCCGCCGAGGGCCATTCATTCGGCGCGGGGCGCGGGAGCCCGGACGCCGCCCGCAGGCTGCGCGCCGGCACCGGGGTTTCGGGGGGCCCCGTTCGGGCCGGCGGCGACCGTGGGGCCAGGACCCGCGTTCGCTGGGCGCTTTGTCCGCCCCGCGCGCCCTAGGCGCCGCTTCCTCATTTCTCCGCCGCGGCGACGCCGGCCTCTCCTCCAGCCTCCGAAAGGCCGCTTTTCTCGCAGCCCGTCCTCCCGTGGGCCAAGGATGGCGCCCACCGCCCAGCGCGAGACAGGGCCGCCGCCGCCTTTGTTCTCGGACCATTCGGTACCCCTCCTCCGAGCCACCTCCTAGGAGCCGGCCGAGGGGCGCCGGCCCCAGACCCCCAAACCACGGAGTCTCCGGCCCCGCCCCCACCGCGGACCCCAGGACCCGGACCGCAGGCCTGCACCCGGGACCCCAGACCAGAGGCCCGGACCTGGACTCTAGACCCCGGCGCCCCAACTCCCGGCCCGAAGCCCAGGACCTCGGCCCCAGGGCCCGCCGAAGCCCGCGGGGTCCCAGCCGCCCCCGCCCCGAGGACCCCACCCGGGCGGGGCAGGAAGACTCGGCCAGGCAGCCGGGTGGGGGCGGGGAGGGTGGGGGCGGGGCGGCCCTGGCGAGCGGGCGACCGGGGGGGGGGCGATAGGGAGGGCCAATGGTGGGGGAGACGGCCAGGGCTAGGGGTCTGGGACGGGGGTCGCTTTTGGGGCTGGGGCCGTCGCGCTCACCTCGACGCCGCGTCCCGCCTGCTGCGCCCGCTCCCCGCCGCCTCGGCCGCCGCTACGGGAGGTGGTCGCGCTCCGGCCGCTCCGCGGGCGCTGCGGGCAGGTGCGCCGGCGAAGCTCGGTCCGGTCGGTCCCGCGGCGGCTGCTCCACTCCCGCGCCCGCTCCCGCTCCCGCCGCCGCCGCCTCCGTCCGCCCCTCAGACGCCTCCAGCCATCGGGATGGGCGCGGCGGCCCCTGCCCGCAGCCTCGGGAAACCCCACGGTCGCGTCACCGCGCACGCCGCGCGCGCACGCCCCGCTCGGCAGAGTCCCCGGCGCGCGCGCGGGGGGGCGCGCGCGCTTCGTCCCAGCGCCAGCCCCCCGCGCGCGTGCGCGAGCCGCTTAAAGGGGCAGCGCCCTACCCTCTCAGACCCTCCCTGGTAGCCTCCAAGTCAGACCCGCCTCTCCCCCTGCCAGGCTCCGCTCCCCAGGGGCCGGAGCGTGGGGCACTGCGTAGGGTGGTCTGCCGGCTGCCGACTCGCTAGGCTCCCAGCCAGGTGGACTAAGATAAAGGACGCAGGGCGGGAACCTGCCACCGCACCCGGCGCTCAGCATCTGAACTCCGCTCCCCGTACACGCGCACGTAAAGCCCCGGGCGCTCCACATCTGCATTGTGCACCCGGCACACACACGAGTATACATACCCCCAGCCCATGCTGACCCACACCCACGCTGTGTCGGCCTCAGGGACGCCTGGCTTCAGTCTGCCTGCGGAGTGGAGCCCCTACAGCCCAGGGTCAGGGCTGTCCTCAGAGGTGCCAGTGGGGCTCCAGTGAGCTGGGCAGGTGCAGGCAGTGCGGCTTCTGTAGTCAAGGTTCTGTCTGGAATGGCCACCTGAGCATGGAGGTGTGACCACGAGAACGAGAACGACTGTCAGTAGGGACAAATAGTCTACCCCTGCAAATGCGGCGACCGAGTTTGCCAGGGAGCTGAGAATCAAAGACCCCCTGGTGGAGGAGGGGGAAGGAGGTCAGCTGTGAGCAGCCAGCAGTCTCCGGTGTCCTCAGACCCCTCCTGGACGTTTATGATTGGGGCCCTTAGCCCACCGGCTTCCACCTTTCCATCTGACCTCTGCCTCCCCAGTTCCAACAACTCCTGACACCCTCGTCCTTCACTGCAAGAGCTTGGGGTCCCCACCCTAATCACCTCCTTGCAACCACATCAGCTCCCTGCCCGCAGCCCTCCCTGTGCTGCCCTCTCCTCCCCCTGGCCTGTACAGTAGAACAGGCAGGCAATGCAGTTGCCCCCATAAACCTCAAGGGGCCCTGTAGACCCTCCCTCCCCAGCCTCTTTCACAGCTGCAGCAGATTGTTTCCTTTTGTGTGTGAGCCTGACTGTCTGTCTAGGGTGGACCTGGACCTCAGCTTGGAGCCCATGCCTTCCCACCCACTCTGGGGCTGTGCCCCTTGTCCGTCTTCCCCCCAACACACACACACTGATTCATCCTACCAGCACACAGACATGTCTCCACTTTCCTGGGAGCCCTTCCTCAATTTCTGGCACAAGAAGTTCCAGGCTTGTCTCAGGTCCTCCCTGCCCCAGCCTTGACCTAACTTGTTCTCCAGGGGGCCCTGTTTCCTTCTGGTGGAGCAGGTATTTAGAAGCCTGCATTCAGGCATAGGCTGTGCTTGCTGCCCCTGGAGTGCCATTACTTCTGGTCCCCGACAGTGGACTAAGGAACATGTGCATGTACAAGCATACATGTATACGTACACACGCAGACCACCCCCTCTGGGTAACAAATCTTCCATGATCACTGCCCCCTCGGTTGGGTGCTGACCGAAGCAGAGATGTCCACCCTGCTCAACTGAACCAGAACTGAACATCAGCAGGATTGCTCCTTTGCTTCAAACCACTGGCAGCTCCTATTGCACTTCTGTTCCATCCTCCTCACCGCCCAGCATCTGGCTTCTCTCTGCTCCTTAAACACTCAGTCTCCACATTCCATGCTCTGGCCTTTGGTCCTTGTAGCTCTACCTGCCTGTGAGGGGCTCCCCCATAACCCTAAGACCCCTCTGCAGAGGAGCCTCCCCCAGCCCGCCCCGGCCCCCCAGTGCTACTCTGGCTCCCGTGACCTCATGTGGTTCATGCTCAGGCTGCTTGCTTCTTGCCCTGCTCACTTGCTGAAAACAGAGCTGGACTCCCTTGCCCACTGCTCCACCTGTGTACCAGGGCGGGGGGCACACAGAGGGAGCTCCAGAGGTGTTGATGAGTGGGGGAAGGGGTGTGGGCAACATGCTGCGTTCCAGGCGAGGGGGACACGACTCAGAGTGAGGATGGGGAGGGGAGTAGGGGAGCAGGGAGAATCAGAATGGAGTGGTCACTGTGTCCAGGATGAGGGCTGCCCACTGCTCAAGAGGAGGAGAGGAAAAAAACCAGTTATTTCCTGGTGGTCCAATAGCTAGGACTCCACACTCCCAATGCAGGGACACAGGTTCAATCCCTGGTCAGGGAACTAGATCCCACATACTGGAACTGGGAGTTTACATGCCTCAGCTGAAGATCTGGCGTGCTGCAATAACTAGATAGATATTAAAAATAAAAAGTAAATAGAATTATCAGGTGGCCCAGTGATTGGGACTCTGAGCTTTCACTGCTAAGAGCCTAGTCTGATCCCTGGTTAGTGAACTGAGATCCCACATGCCTTGGCAGGTGGGTCCCAAGGCCCCAGACTTGGGATGAGAGAGGGACATCCTGGAGAGTCCAGTGGGTCTCATGCTGTCCCAAGCTCTATGCCCACCTAAGTCCAGGGACTGAAAGGTAGAGAGGAGGAGCAGGGAAGGGAGAAGGGGAGGAGAAAGGGGTGGTGGCTGGAGGAGGGGGAGAGCAGGTGGGGGAGAGCGAGAAAAATGGGAGGGAGGGAGAGCAGAAGGAACTGGGCAGCGCGATGAGTGGTCTCCATGGAGCCCACTCTGCGCTGCTGTGGGGATGGCAGGAAAACCCCCATCCTGTCATCCTGGGTCCCTGCATGCCCATCTGAGGGCAGACCCAGGGCTCCCCTGTCCCACAGGCCACCATCAGCCTGATCAGGCCCTTCCTCAGGGACATCAAGGCCACAGGGCAAGGCCACGCATCAGGACACCAAGCCAGTGACTGCCCCAGCTGTCTGAAGTTTTGGGGTGCAGCCCTGTTGCCCCTGGATAATCTGTAGGTCTGCAGGGTGTGGCAGGGCCTTCCCTGGAACTTGCCCTATGGCTGGGGCCTAGAGCCCTTTTATGTGTTTATGGACCAGGTGTGAGGGGCAAAGTTGAAGGGAAGGCAGCAGGGAGGAGACAGGGCCACAGGGTCCTCATTCCCAAATTCCCTGCCCGGTCTCGTCTCCATCTGAAGCACACAGGCCTCAGAGGCCCCAGGCAGCAGGGCCCTGTGGCCCTGAAAACACATGCCCTGGGCCTTGATCAGCTCTCAGGGTCCCTGAGACCCCAAGGGTCTACAGGATGCTCTGGGGACCCTGCCCTCCCCGCCCACCCTCCATTCCTGCTGCACTGGCCTCTTGCATTTTGGGGCCCCCACCCGGCCCTTCTCAGTGGGGCATAAACCGGGGCCCCTCTTGGAGAGCTCATGCCCAGCCAGGAGGCCAGGCTTCTCCTGACTTCCCGGAGACACTCCCTCCCTCTACTCTTGATAAGTGGCTTAGAGCCTAGCCTGTGGTCCCGAGTCTACTGCCACACCCGGTCAGCCGTATCCGGCAAGGGCCAGGCCAGCTGGGCCCCAGTGTCTGGCTCAGAGCCCAGCTCCACTAAAACCTGGGGAGCACAAATGCATAATTCAGATGCCCTGGCCCCATCTGCTCTCCAGCAGGAAATGGTCTGACAGGAAAGTAGGTCTTTTAAAATCTGAATTATTCAAACAATCCGTGCACACAACCAGACTGCCCCCGGTGGGGCGGGGGCCCAGCTCCAAGCCTGGCTTTGCAGGTCTAGGGCTGCAGGGGCATCTCCCACTGGGTCTGTCTTGTCCTCCAGTAAGCAAGCTGGGGCCTGACCCTGCCTCCCAGCTCTGAAAGACAGAAGATAAGGACAGGCTGTAGGGGGAGGCGGGTGGAATGTAGGTAATCCAAAAGAAGCCTAATTAGATCCTGCTGGCTTGCAGAGGTGGGGGCTGCTAGCAGAACAGGGTCAGGTGGGAAGGCGGCTCCCGCCCCTCTCTAGCTGAACTCACCAAGGGGAGCGCCCACTGGGTGCCAGGAGAGCACAATGTGGGACGGGTCTGCAGAAGGGTGTGTGGAGAGCAGGGGCAGTTTTATGTGGGGTGGACGGTGGGAAGGGACAGTCAAGCAGACCCTACAGCAGACAGAGAGGGAGTGAGCCGCATGAGTGCCAAGGCCCCAGGGAAGGGTTAAGGCCCAAGGTGGGCATAGGATGGACCAGGTCATGGGCAGTGCACCCAGAAGGCTGACATGGTGGGCTGACCGCACCTCATCGGCCTTGGGGAAGGGCTGGTCACTGCCCTTTGGCTGCCAGCAGATCTTGGAGCACCCCTGGACCTTCTCCTGGGCAGTGGAGGCAGCCCCTTCCTCTTCCAGGGCAGGACTTGCCCCTTCTCCTTGCCTCTTGTGACCTGACCTCTGAGCCTGCGACCCTCCTCATCACCCCCTCTTTGCTCAAAAACCAGACATCTCTGGGGGGCACCAAAACATGGGGGGCAGTGGGGAATTGGGAAGTGCCACCTGGGGGTGGGCACCACGGGTGTGGGTGGCTTGCTCTTGGCTGGGCAACTGCATCTCAGAGGCATGCCCCCTTCCAAGTTCTGGAGCAGACACCCTAGGGAAGGCCCCAGTGGCCTTCTTGCCACTCCCAGAGGGGGCTGTCTTTGAGGGGCTGAGACCCAGGGGCAGTGCAGACCATCAGCTCCAGCAGATGCCCACGCTGCCTTCCCTGGGGAAGCGGAACAGGAGAGTCCACCCTCCTCCTTGGGTGTCCCCATAGCAGCTGCATCCAGTCAACCCGGGACTGTGCTTGTGGGGTTGGAAATCCTGGCCCCACAGATGGCTCTGGGGCCACAGCAAACCTCACAAGGGGTTCTTCAGTATCATGTGTGGAGGGAGATGTCTTTGGCTGAATACTCAGGAAGCAAGATACAACCATGAGTCGGGGTATAATCCCTACACATCCCCCCAGAAATGTGTGCACCCACAGGTATGCAAACAATACATGCGAGAGTTGGATCAGCCAGGACTCAGGGTAGGAAGAGGCAGAAGCTCAAATAGCTCATCTGGAAAGAGGCTCAGATCCTGAGCTTCAGGCTCAGCTAGGCTCAGGGAGGCTGCTACTGGGCTCCACCTCCGGAGCAGGGCCTCCTGCCTGGAGTGGGGATGTCTGCTGGGGCTGCCTCCACACCACCCAGCTAAGCAGCCAAGTGCTCCAGAGACTCTGCAATGCCACTGCGTGGACCCCAGAAAGGCCCTGAAAGGCCTCACTCAGATTTCATAGGCCCCTGGAGGCAGGGGATGGAGGGCCCCTGGCCCTCTTAGGACAACATGCACACTGAGAAAAAGTGAATGCTGTCACCAGCAGGCGGAGGGCTGGTGGACAGGGGAACACACGGGAAAAAAAGCAGAGCTTGGGCAACAGCTGAGACACTCATCAACCAAGCCTTCGGGGGTGGGCGGGCGGGTTCAAGGCCCACAAGGCCCAGGTTCCGGCTCCTCCTGGCGGAGGCCAGGCAACCCCAGCCTCTGGCCTGCACCATCCTGAAATCGGATGCTGGGGGCAGAGCCTGGAGGGACAGGCTGGGCAGGCTCTCACCTCCCCTGTTCCCCCTCCCCCGCCTCCACACCCCCAGAAGCTATCTCCAGGGCCTCCCTGGCAGGCATTGAGGGTGTGCTCCTGCCGCCCCAGCCCCCAGTCCTGTTTCCTCTCCAGTCTGGGCGGCGCCCTTGGCAGGGAGGCCTCGATTCTTCTGCACTGGAGCTTCCCCAGCTGCCTGCAGAAGGCTGTGCAGTCACCCGCCCAGCCCTGGACTGCAGTTGCCAGAAATGCCTTAGCACACCCTGGGCCAGGATGGGAATTCTGAAACCAGGAGAGAATTCAAACCAAGGGTTGAAGCAGAGACCCTGAGATCCTGAAAGAGCCCTAGGGTGGAGTGGGGCACACACAGGCCCCGACACCCAAACATAAGAGAGACGGGAGCCCAGGCAGGGGCCAGAGAGGTGAGAGGAGAAGGAGGCCTCAGTGTCCAGTGTGGGAGGGTAGACCACGGGAGCCTAGTGGACGGGGAGGCCCGAGGGCGGTGAGGAGGCGTGGTGGCTCAGAGGCAGCTGCTGCCCCAGAGATACCTTAGGGCTCTGAGCCCCCAGACCCCTTCTCCCCAGCCTGGCAAGCCTCCTGTCCTCAGGTGCCATCTAGAGGCCTGGCCAGGCTCAGAGAGGGAGGGGTCCCTGGGGCCGAGAAGCTGGGACAGGCCCCTAGCTGGCCTGGCAGCACATACCCAGGTGGGCCGACCCTGGCTGAAGCCCAAGCTTGACTGCCCCTAGAGGGGAGTGGCCTGCAGACTGCCTGGCTCCCAGTTCCTGCTGCAGACAGGAGCACAGCTGATGGGGTGGTGGCAGGGGAAACCAGGCTGGGGAAGTGGAGGTCTGCTGTCAGGGCCACCAGGTTCGCCCTGTCTCCAGCTCCCTTGGCCTCCCTCTGCCAGGCCCTGCCTGGGGGAGGGCGCCCAGCTGTTCTGGGATTCCTCTCCCCACAGGCGGTGCCCTGGGACTCAGCTCCGCCAGCACCTGCCAGGTAAACAGCTTGCACCTGTGGCACTGGTTCAAGCCGAGGGTGCCTGTGACCCCGTACTCCACAGGGCCCTCTCACCCCATCCTGAAGTCACGTGATCCAGAGAAGCCACACAGGGCCTCTTCCAGCAGGCGGGCAGCCACTGAGCAGAGGGGAAGGGACAGGAAATCCTCAAGGCCACACGGGCCCAGAGCTGCCCTGACCCCCCGACCCCATGACCATGGACAGGGCCCCATGCCACATCATGCCACACAACGCTGGCCACACCGTGTTACCTGCCATATCTTGTCACCAGTTACCACACCTCATCTGCCAGCCCACCCCAGGATTGGCACAGTGGTAGAGCTTTGCGCCCGATGCCTGGCAGGAAGGGCCTTAACCTCTGGGCCTATACCCTGGTCACTGTCCTGACTGCCCCACAGCCTTGTCCCAGGTCCTGCCCTGGAGGGACTGTCCTTTCCAACAGAAGACCCCTACCATGCTGCCGCTCCATGAGAGGGAGCAGATACCCAGCCCATGGCCAGAAGCCAGGGTTTCCGCCCTGGCTTCCCAGCTCGGGGAGGGGTCTCTACCAGGAAGCCCCTTTTGCAGGGCAGCCCACATTCCTGTCAGAAGGGAGATGCCTCAGGAGCTCCTGCAGACTCAAAGTTCCCCCAGAGAGGTTCTGCCTCATGAGCTACCTTGGTTTTGAATCCTGGTAGAACACACCTAATGTGAAATTTACCATTAAGCCCCCTTTTTTAAAAAATATGGAACGTGTCTCGAATTTGCATGTCATCCCTGCCCAGGGGCCATGCTAATCTTCTCTGTACCGTTCCAGTTTTAGTATGCACTAAACTCTTCTGATGTACACAGTTCAATTCATTTAGCAGGTTCCTCATTGTGCAGCCAGCCCCTGCATCCACTTCGAGAACACGGTCTTCGCCTCAGGAGGAAGCCCTACCCCCATTAAGCAGTCCCTCCCCGTGCCCTCCCCCCAGCCCCCCCCACCGTAAGTCTCCTGTCTCCATGGATCTGCCTGTTTTATGTATTAATACTTCACACAAGTGGAATCATACAGCATTCACACAACGTGTGTCCTTCTTCTGTGTCTGGCTTCTCTCACCGAGTGCTGTGTTCTCAAGACTCATCCATGTTGGAGCAGGTGTTGGTGCTTCATTCCTTTCGAGGGCTGCATGACCCACTGGGTGGACACATCGCCCTCTGTGTATCCAGCCATCCGCTGGTGGCCGTTTGGGCTGTTTCCCGCTTCTGGTTGTGGTGAATAGCGCTGCTGTGAACATTCGTGTACACATTTTTGTTTGAACACCTGTTCCCAGTTCTCTTGGGTATTTACCTAGGAGTGGGATTGCAGGGTCATACAGTAATTCTGTATTTAGTTAGCCATCGAACTGCTTTCCACAGCAGCTGAGCTATATTACATTCCCACAGGAAGTGCACAAGGGCTCCGACCACTCCACGTCCACACCAAGACTTGTTACTATACATGCCTTTTTGATTCTAGCCATTCGAGATGGTGTGAAGTGAAATCTCATTGTGGTTTGATTTGCATTTCCCTTGTGACTAGGGACGCTGAGCATCTTTTCATGTGTTAACTGGCCATTTGAATGTCTTCTTTGGAGAAATATCTATTTAAGTCCTTTACCCTTTTTTAAACTTGTTTTTTGTTGTGCTTGTTGTTGAGTTGCATGCGTTCTGTGTATATTCTGGACATGAGATCCTTATTAGGGTTACAAAATATGTAATTTTGCAAATATTTTTTCCCATTCTGTCAACTGTTTTTTTCACTCTATTGATAGTGTCCTTTATGCACAAAAGTTTTTAGTTTTGCTGAAGTCCAGTTTATTTTTTTCCCTTTTTTGCTTGTGTTTTTGATGTTACATCTAAGAAACCATCGCTAAATATAAGTTAATGAAGATCTACTCCTATGTTTTCTTCTAAGAATTTTATAGTTTTAATCCCTAAGTTTAGGTCTCATCCACTTTGAGTTAATTTTTGTATATGGTGTGAGGTAGGGGTTCAAATTCGTTCTTATTCTTTCCCTTTTTTTGGCCATGCTGCTCAGCATGCGGGGTCTTAGTTCTCTGACCAGGGATCAGACCCATAATACCTGCACTGGAAGCACAGAGTCTTAACCACTGGACCACCAGGGAAGTTCTGAAATTCATTCTTTTTCATGTGAATATTCAGTTTTCCCAGCACCATTTGTTGAAAAGCTCTCCCCACTTAATGACCTTGACATCCTTGTCAAAAATCATTTGACTAAACACGTGAGGGTTTATTTCTGGGCTGTCTGTCCTATTCCATTGGTCTATATATCTGTCTTCATACCAGTACCACATTGTTAAGATCACTGTAGCTTTGTAATAAATTTTAAGTTTGGGAGTTTGAGTCCTCCAACTCTGGTCTTCTTTTTAAAGATCATTTTGGCTACTCAGGGTCCCTTGCAATTCTGTGTGAATTTGAGGAGTGACTTTTTCCTCAGTGGCAAAAAAAAAAAAAAAGCACCATTGGCATTTATCAGCTGCTGCTGCTGCTGCTAAGTCACTTCAGTCGTGTCCAACTCTGTGCGACCCCAGAGACGGCAGCCCACCAGGCTCCCCCGTCCCTGGGATTCTCTAGGCAAGAACACTGGAGTGGGTTGCCATTTCCTTCTCCAATGCTTCTTAAAAATATAAGCTCTGGGAGGAGGCCATGGTGGTAGCTCAGTCCTTTTGCCCTTGGCAGTGGTCAGCTTGCTCAGGTCCTGTGGTAGCTAGGAGAGCAGGTCCTGTTGGAGATGGGGACCACTGGGGGATTCTGAGCAGTGGTGCACCCCCACAGCTGTTGTGGGGCAGGTGAGCCTAAAGTGGGCAGCGCAGTGATCTGGGGAAGCTGGACAGGGCCAAGTCTGGAGTGACATGGTTTGTGGTGGTTCAAGGATGGGGGCACAGAGGAGTCAGGGGTGACACTAGGGTGCCTGTCCTCACGGCTGGACAGTGAGCTGAGAGGACAAGGGGCAACTGGGTGGGCAGTCCTGGTGGGCCAGAGGGAGGAGATGCTGTGCCCTGGGCCTTTTCAGCCTAAGATGCTGTAGATGTTGGCTGAGAAGCAGGCCTGCAGTGGGTTTGGAGAGCCATGTATGGGCCACTGAGGGGCCATGGGGGAGTCAAGGTAGCCAAGGATGTCTGGGGCTGCCAATGCCCCACAAGGGGAGAGTGGGAAGAAGAGAAGTAGGAGAATCCCACAGAGAGGTGGGAACTTTGCAGACAACAGATTTATGTGGTCAGGGCAGCAGGGACCAGCACGGGGTGGGGTCCCATGGGAGCTGCAGGGTCCAGAGCTTGCCTAGGGGGATATGTGTGAACACAGCCAGGAGCCAGGACAGAGCTATAGTCAAGGGAGAGGCCATGAATCCTGGGCCTGGGGGTACCTCAGAAGGAAGGCAGGGGCCCTTCCTGTCACTTGCCCCACCCCGACACTGCCCTCTTCCACTTCTTGGCAGCAGCTCCTTATTCACCAGTTCAGGGCTTTCTCTGGGCAGCGGAGATCCCTCCACAGTCTGAGCAGGGCCTGGAGCTGGCAGGAGTAAAAGCAGCACAGCCAGCCATTGGCCACACGGGCAGGATCTGGCTCTCTGGAAGCCCCCTCCTTACTCCCATTGGGCACCTGGGGACACTCTTCAGCCTGGAGCAAGACTACCCTTCTCTGGTCTCCTCTTCCTCCCCTTCCTATCCCCCTCCATGGGCCAGCTGCCCCTCACCCCTGTCATGAGTCCAGCCTGTGAGGCCAATGGAACTGCCCAGGGAGAGCTTGCTAGGACCCAGGGGCAGCCCCAGCACCCAGAGACCCAAGGCCACCTTCCGAGGCAGGGGTAGGCTCCGGGGTAGCTGTGGGGGTGTTTGATGCAGTTCGATGTGGGCTGGGCCAGCAAGTGGGGGGGGACAGCAAGTGGACAGCTGGACAGCAAGTGGGGGGGGGTGCTCGCTGGGTGCTGTACTCTTCACCCTCACCTGCACTCCACCACCAGGCTCTGTTCCTAGTCAGGAGGGCGCATTACACTTGGGCTGGGCACCACTGCATGTGTTTGGGGGCAGGCATGGGGGAGGGAGATGACATCTGACCCCTGCAGGGCCATCCAGGCCCCCAGAACCTCAGCCCTGCGGTCCTCAGCAGAGGGCCCTTTATCCTGAGGATGCAGCTCTCCTCCCTTTGGGAGGGCCTTTGGGGCCTGAGGGCTGTTTGTCAAGAATCCTGTCCCTGAGGCCAGCCCACCGGTCACCTGGGAGGTGATGCAAGCTGTGCCTGCAAGGGGTAATGAGAGGCAGGTGTGAGGCCAGTGACCCTGGAGCTTGGCAGAGTCCCAGGGCGGTGGTCTTGGAGGCCGGCAGGCATGGGACCCAGGGAGAAGAAAGAGGAAGTGGTGGGCTGGGACCCCAGGCAGTAGGAGTGCAGGCTAAGCATGGAGCGCATGCTGCCCCCGGGCTGGCCCTCCTGGGGCGGCCAGGCCTGCAGGCTCTGGGTGTTTTGGAAACCAGCAGGCCTGCATGGCACATCGGTGGTGGTAGCGCTGCCTGGAGCCGGGGCCCTGGAGCTCTTTCAGTGACGTCCATCTGGGACCTGCCAAGCCCCTGCTACATTCCCCTGGGCTCGTGCCCAGGCCTGCTCTGGGCTGCTAGAGGTGGCTCAGCCTGAGGATCAGACTTCTAATGACTTGTCTGTCCTGTCCTACTGTCTCTCCAGGAGCCCCTAGTGGCCACAGGGGTAAGGCCTTGCATTGGGTGGACACTCCCTCTGAGACAGACCATGGAGATGAAGCCCCAGAGAGAATGCAAGTGCAAGGGGCAGTGGGTCATCCCCACTGGGCACCACCAGGGGCACTGCTGAGGACAGGGCCATGCAAGCCTCACCCCTGGGCTGGCGGGGGGCCTGTCTGCCAAGGCTGATGGGTGCTGCCCTCATGGGTGTTGCCCCCAGGCTCTATGGGCAGAATTCACTTCCTCCAGCATCAGCGTCCCCTCCATGTGGGACAGACAGCCAGGCTCCTGCCGCCCTCTGGCCTCTGGGTCCCCTGGAACCAGAGAGGTCTGAGGCTCTTTCCATTGACTTAAGAGGACAAGGAAGAACCCTCAGAACGTTGGAGCAGGGGCCCTGAGTCCTCAGGGGAGAGGGGACACAGGGCTGTCAGGGTCAGCTGGGAGCCCCCAGAGCCTGGGCAAAGCAGGGGCCGGCCACACCACACCGGGTCACCTAGTGGCTGAGCTGAGCAGTGGACCCCAGCTCCTGAGCACGGCTGGCCAGGCTCTCAGGACCACATGGTCCAGGGCCCACCCCATGCCCTTGAGTAAAGGTGGTGAGCGGTGGCTCCGTTTCTGCAGTCGGCACTCTGACCTCCCCTCTCCCCCCGACCTGCCACAAGCTGGGTTGTACTTATGCCTGTTTTTGTGTTCACAATTGAGGGAACCGAAGAATGAGTCTCTGAGGGCAGGGTTTTGAAAGGAGGGATGGAGAGAGGCCGGCTGGAGGCCGGGGAAGGCGACCCCGCCCAGCTCCAAATCCGGGAGGGCCGCCCTCAAACGCCCGTGCCCGCCTAGCGGTACGCCCAGTCCGGGCTTCGCGCGGCCCGCGAGCGCCGCCTGGTGCACACGCGCGGAGTGGACACCCCAGGCGCAGCTTCCGGGCCGGGGATGGGGCGGGTCCGGTGGAAGGGCCGGGGCGGGGCCTAGTGGAGGAACGAGGGGCGGGGCGGGGCCGAGTGTCCGGGACAGGGCCGGGAGAAGGGCCCGGGCGGGGCCGAGGACTGGGCAACTATAGGGCAGAGTGTCGGGAGCGGGCTTGAGCGACTCCCCTCCGGCCGGACTCCGCCCTCCAGACTGGGCTGGCGGTTTAGCATTTCCCACGAAGAACTTGGGAGGGCCACATAACCTGTTTCCAGATCCGCCTGTGATTTTGCTAAAACCGTCCTTAGTTTTCGGGGCTATTATCTCTTAGCGCGCCCCGCCCGCTGTTCGCGGAAACAAGCCCTTTCAGCTCTTAACTGTTTCCGGTGTTTCTGTTTTGTTTTGGTATTTTTTGGCCGCGCCCCGGACTTGTGGGATCGTGGTTCCCCGACCAGGGATCGAACCCTGACCTCCTGCAGTGGAAGAACGGAGTCTTATTAACTGCCCAACCACCAGAGAATTTCCTCCTCTGGTCTTGATTTAGAAATTGGTGGAGGGACTTCCCTGGTGGTCCTAAGACTCCAAGCTCCCAATGCAGGGGGCCCCGGTTCAATCTCTGGTCAGGGAACTAGAACCCACATGCCATAGCTAAGAGTTCACATGCTGCAACTAAAACGGTCCCGAATGCCGCAACAAAGACCCAGTGCAGCCAAATAAATAAATAGTTTAAAAAAGATAATTGTTGGAAATCGGTAGTCAGAGAAGGTGGTCAGTTTGAGGCTGATCTTTAGTGTTGCGATTTCTTTGTGGATCAACAAATGATGGAATTTTAGAGCAAAGCGGGGTTTCTAGGAAAGGATGTCTTGAGGTTATGACCCCAGACCCATCCAGTGTGTGGAGCGCTGGGCGCAGAGGGGTGGGGCTCCTGGGACATGCCCAACAGAGAGGGTGCTGGGAGCCTCCGAGGGTTGGCCTTCAGTAGACTGTGTCTGTGCACAGGGAGCATCTGGGCTTTTTATCCAGGTAGGAAAATGAATTGCCTTTTTAAGTGGTGATTGTTTTAAATGGAATAATGCTGCTATGAATATGGGTATGCAAATACCTTTGAGACCCTGCTTTTGATTCTTTGGGGAATAGGCCCAGAAATGGAATTGCTGCATCACATGGAGCTTCTATGTCTCCTTTTTTTTGAGGCACCTCTGTAGGACCTCCCACCATTCTACATTCCCACCAGCCATGCTCAAGGGTTCCAGTTTCTCTATGTCCTCACCAACACGTCTTGTTTTCTGTTTTTTTTATAGTAGCAGTCCTGGTGGTGTCAAGTGCTGTCTGGCTGTGCTGTTAATTTGTGTTCCCTGATGATCAGTGATGTTGAGCATCTTGTCGTGGGCTTGTTGGCTGTCTGTCTCCTTTGGAGAAAGGTCTGTTCAGGCTCTTTGCCCATTGTTTGAATTAGGTTATTTTTGTGTTGAGTGATAGTAGTTCTTTGCATTTTCTGAGTATTAATCCCATATCAGATGTATGATTTGCTAGTATCCTCTCCCATCCTGTGGACTGCCTCTTCTCCCTGTTGATGGTTGGCTGTGATGCACACTGGTATTTACCATACACTTTGGTGGTTATAACCAATATGACTTGGTTATTTTCTTGCTCATGTTTCCAGCTTTGGCCCCTGGGAACTCTGTCAGGTGGCTGGCTTTGCTTTGTTTATTCTTCCAATTTTATTGAAGTATAATTGACATACATACAGCACTGTGTAAGTTTAAGATGTGCAGCATAATGATTTGATGTACATACATCAGATATGAAGATGACACCACCCTAATGGCAGAAAGCAAGGAGAAACCAAAGAGCCTCTTGATGAGAGTGAAAGAGGAGAGTGGAAAAGCTTGCTTAAAACTCAGCATTCAAAAAACGAATATCATGGCATCCGGTCCCATCACTTAATGGCAAATAGATGGAGAAAAAATGAGAACATAAAATCCATGACAGACTTTATTTTCTTTGGCTCCAAAATCACTGCAGACTCTGACTACAGCCATAAGGTTAAAAGACACTTGCTCCTTGGAAGAAAAGCAATGACAAACCTAGACAGCATATTAAAAAGCAGAGACATTTTGTCAACAAATGTCTGTGTAGTCAAAGCTATGATTTTTCCAGTAGTTATGTATGGATGTGAGAGTTGGACCATAAGGAAGCTGAGTGCCGAAGAACTGATGCTTTCAAACTGTGGTGCTAGAGAAGACTCTCGAGTGTCCCTTGGACTTCAAGGAGATCAAACCAGTCAATCCTAAAGGAAATCAGTCCTGAATATTCATTGGAAGGACTGATGCTGAAGCTGAAGCTCCAATCCTTTGGCCACCTGATGTGAAGATCTGACTCACTGGAAAAGACCCTGATGCTGGGAAAGACTGCGGGCAGGAGGGGAAGAGGGTGACAGAGGATGAGATGGTGGCTGGTATCATTGACTCAATGGACATGAGTTTGAGCCAACTCAGGAAGATAATGAAGGACAGGAAAGCCTGGTGTGCTGCAGTCCATGGGGTAGCAGAGTCGGACACAACTGAGCGACTGGACAACAGCATCATGAACTGTCGCCACAGTGAGTTCAGTGAACATCTATCATCTCATATAGATACAAAATTAAAGAAATAGAAAAAAGCTTTTTTCCTTGTGACAAGAATTTAGGATTTTCTCTAACAACTTTCATACATAACATACAGAAAATTGATTACATTTATCGTGCTGTACATTTCTAGTACTTTACTTTTCTTTTTTTTAATTTTTATTTATTTATTTGGCTGCACCGAGGTCATAGTTGCAGCATGTGGGATCTAGTTCCCTAACCAGGGATTGAACGTAGGTTCCCTGCACTGGGAGCCTGGAGTCTTGACCACTGGACTACAAGGGAAGTCCCCTTTACTTTTCTTATAATTGGAAGTTCCTAGCCTTTGACTGCCTTCCTCCAATTCCTCATCCCTGCCCCCACCTGGGTTTACCTTTATTATGTTACTTTTTGCTTCCTAGCTATGCTGCCTTTCTCTTATTTATTTTTATTTTTGGTTGTGATGTGTGGGGATCTTAGTTCCCTGACCAGGGATCAAACCCAGACACTTGACAGCCAGAGTGCAGTCCTAGCCACTGGGCCACCAGCGAAGTTCCCATTACACTGCTTTCTTATGCTTCTTTCTCCCTGCCTGTGTTCTACGAGGTACATTACATTTTCTTTAGTCTTTTTTCCTTCCACAGATGTGGAAGTCACACAACCTATTTCTGTGATTTTAGTGGTTATCGTAAGTGTTTTACATTATAGCTTAATCTCAGTCAGTGGCACTGGCCATTTCCTGAACACTACTGGATCTTATGCTTGCATCCCTCTCTCCCATCTGTGGTTGGTGGTCTGGGTTTGGGGTTTCTTTGGCACCCCTTGTCCAGGCTGGGCGGCCCCCAAGCAGACCGTGTGATAAGGGCTCAGGAGGAGGGGAGGCAGGCTTTCCTTGGGGGTGAAGGAACTAAGACGGGATGGAGGGGGCATTCCTAGAGCTGGGCTGAGCAGGGGGCTCAGTCCACCAGGACCTGGGGAAACTGTCACGGTGCAGCTATCACCCATGGGTGAGGAGGCTGGGGGCTTCAGCAGAGCCCAGGGTGACAGCCCCCATGCAGCAGCCCCAGGCTGGCTGAGTGAAGCTCAGGCCAAGGGGAAGAGTGGAGGGGTCTGAGAAGCTCTCTGCCCCCGACCCCCAGCTTATGCTCCAGACCCTAGAGGGAGCCCCCAGGCCTAGATGTGCTCACCTGCCTCCTGCCAGCAGGGCCACCAGGTCCCTTCATCTACCCACGTCAAGCCCAACTTGTCCTCAGCTGTGTCAGCTGCAATTATGGGGCCTTTCCCCCACTCTGTCCCGTGTGACCTACAGCAGGGACAGTACCTACTCCCGGCGCCTCGTGGCAGCTGGGCAGCAAGGGACCCATCTCCAAAGCTCATCTGGTTGCAGCCTGGTCCTCCAGAAGCTGGTCCCGAGGTGGGGTCTAGGGTACAGGCTCTATGTTAGAGGTCAGGTCCAGCTGTCCTGCGAGAAGCCTTGGGCCAGCCATAGGCTCTGGAGTGAGCACCCTTCAGAGTCCCGTGTGGGACCACAGTTTCTGGTGAGCCGAGTCTATACCAGCAGCCACCCCGGAGGGATGGGGTGGCAGCGCCTGTGGGTCTCTTGTCTGGGAGCAGGTGACTGGTCTGCACTATGCGAGAGGACGGGGCACTGAGGGAGGGCCTGAGGTCTCCCTGCTGCACATGCAGCCTTTCCCCTCCCCTGGTCTGCGTTTTCAGTGTGCAAATGTAGCTCTTCTCTTTGGAAGCCCACAGCCCCATCCAGACCTGTCTAGAGAACACACCGTGTGCCCTGAAGTGGGGAAGCCACCCCAGCACCTGTGCACAGACACCTGGGTGCAGGGAACACACAGCTCTGGCCCTCCTGGGTCCTCGCTCCTGGTCACTGAATTGGTAAGGGTTCTGCAAAGAAACAGACCAATGGGAGAGAGTGGGAGGGAGGGAGGGAGACCAACTTATTTTAAGGAATTGGTTCATGTGCTTGTGGCTTGTCCAGTACCTGGAGACCCAAGGAGGAGCTCCAGGCCAGAGGTGGTATGCAGAGGGTCCCTTCTTCCCTGAGACCTCAGATTTTCCCCTTAAGGCCTTCCACTTGTTGGGTGAGACCCATCCACATTATCAGGGTCATCTGCTTTACTTAAAATCTATAGATTTAAACATTAATCACCTTGGAATAAACCCCTCATGACTCCCATGTTCACTGCAGAAGTATTCACAGTAGCGAAGAGATGGAAGCAACCTAAATGTCCATGGATTGTTGGATAAACAAAACGAAGTCAATCAATCCAGTGAAATATTATTCAACCTTAAGAAGGAAATATTGACACCTGCTAAAAGATGGATGAACCTAGAGGACATGATGCTGGGTGAAGCAAGCCAGACACAAAAGGACAGATCCTGTCTCATGTCACTTATAAGAGGTCTCCAGAGGGGTCATATCCACACACAGAAAGGAGGAGAGTGGGTGTCATGCGGGGAGTGGGATGGGGAGCGAGAGTTTAGTGGAGACAGAATTTGGGTTTGGGAAGACGAAAAGGTCCTGGAGATCTGCTGCCTAACAAGGCCAGTGTAGTTCACGCTACTGATCTGCACACTTGCAGTTAAGTGATACAACCACGATGTGGTGCTTCAGTCGCTCAGTTGTGTCCGACTCTTTGCGACCCCATGGACTGTGACCCGCCAGGCTTCTCTGTTCATAGGATTTTCCAGGCAAGAATACTGGAGTGGGTTGTCATTTCCTTCTCCAGGGGATCTTCCCTACCCAGGGATCGAACCAAGGTCTCTCACATTGCAGGCGGATTCTTTACTGACTGAGCTACAAGGGAAGCCCCCAAAACAGTTAAGATGGATAATTTTATGTTATAGGCTTTGTACCACAAACAATACAAAAAAGAACAAACAGAAAGATTATGGTTCATAATAGATGATCAATATATGTTAGTTCTCTTTTTTGAGTAATATTTTAGGCGAATTTCACCACAGTAATCAATACATATATGGAAAAACACACCTTCACAGCCACACCTAGATGAGTGTTTGGGAAAACACCTAGCCTCGCAGCCTGGCTATCGGGTGCTAAAACTGACCCTCCAGCCTCTTTCTCTACAGGCCCTTGTCCCCTCACCCACACCATCATTGTATTGTATCCCCACTCTGGTCCAGAAATATAGATGGGACCAGTTTCCTTGAAATGGCTTGGTAATTTTTGAAGGGAGCGGTGGGAAAGTCCTTCTCACCATCACACAGCTGGAAGCCATAACCGGGAGCAGCCAGGACGAAGGTAGGGGGGCCAGAGACGGCTTCTTCTCCATCTCGGCCCAGGGCCGCTGGCCTGGAGCCTGCTGGAGCCATTTTGTCCCCATCAGCACAAATCTTGCGGCTTCAGCAGCTATCCTGGGCCTCAGAGGGCAGCATCCCTGTGGTTTCCATACTCTGGCAGACTAGCCAGGCCGGCGGGGGACAGGGCACACCCCACCTGCTCAGATTTGTCAGGTGGTCACAGGGCCGGGGCAGGTGTGTGTCTGCCTGTGAGACTCTGGGGGCCATGCAAGTGGTGAAGGGAATTGGGGGCCCGTGACTGTTCCTGGGGCAGGAACTGGAGGGGAGATGGGAGGAGACCCTTCAGCCCCAGTTTGGAACCACACACCTCCGAGTGCCATGGCCAGGCCAGTAGGTCACTGCCTACCTAGATGGGAGCCTGAGGACCTGGGCCCCAAGGTCCAGGAGCGCGGAGCCACTGCCCCAGTTCGTAGTATGTATGTGTCTAAGGGTCAAGCACACATGTGCAGGGCTGTGCGCTGCTGTGGCATCTTGTTACTAAACAACCTGGCCCCGGAGCTCCCCCGGGAGCCAGCTTTGCTGTTCCAAGCGAGAGGGAGGTCAGGTTTCCCTGAGAATAGCCCCTGACTGCCCAGGGGAAACCTGGCTTGACCTCTCTGTGGCCAGTCTGGCCCCCTGGTTCTGTCTGCCCTGCCCTCTCTTGCCCCTGGCTCATGGCCAGCTGTCTTCTCCTTGGACTCTGGATCCCCAGCCTCCTCTGCACAGGGTGGCCAGAGAGGGTCCCAGATGTATCTGTTTATTGATCTTGTCTTTAGAGGGGGACTGCAAAGTGCTGGTACCACGCTGGGCCCTGGGTCCTTGGGAATGCAAGGGAGTCACCTGGCCAGGGAGGCCATCAGCAAGAACCCTCACCAAGAAGCCTGCGGGGAAGGGGGCTGCATGGGGAAAGGGGAGCAGCCCCCTCACCTGCCCTGGCCCACAGTGTCCATCCTTGCTGCAGCCAGGAGGGCCTTGGCTAGGACCCAGGGTCGCAGAGGGAGCTCTGGGGTGAGGGGCTGCTCAGGCCATGAAGGGCCACATGGGGAAGGGCCACCCGTCCCAAAACAGGGCTGAGAGGATCTCTTGGACATAAAAGGCTCTTGGAATCTGGCACCCCTGGGGCCTTGGGCTGCTGGGCCCCGCTAAAACTCAGCTGTCCCCTCCACCCCTTGAACTCTACCCAGAACAGTTTGTGTGCCACCATGCAGGGTCCTCTCAGCTGGCACAGACATGGCAAGGCTGCTATGGGTGCCTGGCGGAGCCCCAGTGGGCCAGCTGGGTGGTCCAGAGGGAACTGGGGGCAGGACCTGCGGGAAAGGGTGGGCAGGCCTCTAGGCATGGGGATCAGCTGGGGCTGTGCCCGAAGGTGTGAGGATCTCTGGGAACCTGAGGAAGAAGTTCAGTGAATCTGGACAAGAGCACGGATTCCCCAAGGCCAGGCCCTGCCAGCCACTGGGGCCACCCTTGCTCTGGGGGGCCGGGTCAGAGCAGCCCTTTCTGAAAGCTGCCATGGTGGTGGAAGACGGGGTGGCCAGGTGCTGGGCTATCCTCTGGGATGCCAGAGCAGGCTGGGGCTTTCACTCTGCCCCCCCGGGAAGGCTTCTCCCACATTGGTCCATGGTGTTCTCCCCCGGGCTAACTGGGTACCCACTGCTGCCCCAACTGCTCTCACATGGCTGGTCTGCCCCAGCCCCGGCTCCTTCACCCCCAGCCCTGGCCCTGGTGTCCTGCTCTCCCTTCAAGACCCGCCCCTTGTGCCTTGTCTGAAGGCTGCTCTGGGCTGGGGCTGAGCGCCATGGGCCTTGTGTCCCAGGCCCTTCAGCCTCCCCTGGACTGAGGGTGGAGGAGCCCCTGGTGAGCCTGGGCCCGCATCCCCACAGACGGAGCGCCTGTCACAGGGCAGATAAAGGATGACAAGGGGGGTCTCTGAGATGTTCAGTGAGGAGGGCAAAGGGCAAGTGAAGACGGATGAGCTGGAGTGGCTCGTGAGTCTCCTGGGCATCAACTCCACCAAGAGCGAGTTGGCCTCCACGGCCAAGGATGTGGACAGAGTTAGTGAGGCTGACAGGGACAGCCGGGGCAGGCAGGGGTCCCCTGTGCATGACAAAGGGTGTGCCACCCTCACTGGCCGCTTGCTCCCCACAGAGAAAGGGTTCTTCAACTGCAGCAACCTCCTGGCCCTGATGGGGTTGTACTGGGAGAAGGCCCAGAACCAAGAGGGCGAGCTGAGGGCAGCCTTGTGCATCTTTGACAAGGAGGCCAGGGGCTACATTGACTGGGACACGCTCAAGTAGGGCCCAGGCCAGGCGGGGGGTGGAGCACGAGGCCAGGGAGGTGGGTGCCCTGCTGGCTGCTGCTCAGTGCAAGGGGGGCCCCTGCAGGTACGTGCTCATGAACGTAGGCGAGCCCCTCAATGAGCAAATGATGAAGGAAGCCGACGAGAATGGGGACGGGACCCTCAACTACGAGGGTGAGCAGAGGATGGGCCCCGGGAGCCCGGTCGGTCTGCTGACCTGTCCCTCTGCTCTCAGAGTTCAAGGCATGATGACTGGGGAGTCCTTCAAGCTGGTTCAGTAGGAGGAGCCGCTGGGGCCAAGGGAGGTCTGCTGGCAGAAGCCTACTACCCGCTACTGTCCACTCCACCCCCGTTCCGCAGCCAATAATGCTCCAGCCAGATTCATGTGTGTGTCACTGTCCCCAGGCTGGAAAGAAGGGGCTGCAAAGCTGTGGGTCTGGAGAAGGTAGAGGGTTCTCCTGAGTCGACCATGACACTTGGCCTGTCACATCTGTGGGACAACTGACACGGCCCACAGCCCAGCCCTGGGCTCTGGACACCAGTCGGAAGGCCAGGCTGGGCCTAGGTCAAGGACCGCACACCCTGCCCTTGGCCCTGGAATGCGCTACTCAAGGGCCCATCCCGGGGCCCTTTCCTCCGTGCAGAGATCACCTAGATACAAACTTTATTTTCTCTCTGAGAAGCTGCGGACATTACAGCAAGCCCTGAGCCCTGAGGCTTAGGCCTTTGGGGCCTCCTCTGGGCTGAGGGCCTGCTGGGGCTGGGCTAGGGGCCAGGGCTGGATGTAGCAGCATGTGTGTGTGTGTGTGTGTGTGTGTGTGTCCAACACAGGGCCAGTCAGCTTGGCTGTCCAGAGTTACACAGCAACGAGTGCAGGGCTGCAGCAATGTGATGGATGGCTGGCCTTCCTGGGGAAAGGACGGTGCGGACAGGCTGGGTGCCCTTGCACAGTCCCCTGTGAGCAGAGTGGCCTGTGGCACTGGGAGGCTTGGGAGAGCTTTCCTGCCCCCACTATGGGGCACCAGGGCCACAGCTAGGGGTCCTGGGCATTGGGGCCTGGCTCCTGGAGCCCTGGAGGGGTCTCGAGGCACGAGGCCCCAGGGGAGGCTGGGTTACAGGGAGAGGGGTGGCTCTTCCTGTCTGGTCTTCGTCATCTTGATGGCCTCCTCATAGGAAGGCGGCGGCTCAGGGGCGTACAGGCTGTAGGCCGGAAGGGTCGTGGAGTCGAGGTCCAGCTCCCCGAAGGGCAGGGGTAGCTGCATGCCCAGCCAGCACTGCACGGAGCTGTAGGCTGCAGGGATCCAGGATGGGTTTGTGGGGGTGGGCCTGGCCCTCACCGGTCCCCTGCCACCCCTGCAGGCGGGTGGGCCACCAGGAGAGGTGTGCCAGCACTCACAGGTCACAGTGCTGTGCGCTGGGCTGTCACTATCCATGGGAATGGCTGTCAGGTCGCAAGGCTCAGGGGCTGGCGGCAGGTGTGGCTGTGAGTGTGCCCGCTTCCGGAGGTGGCAGAACCGGACACAGCTGGCTGAGACTCCACAGAGCAGCAGCAGGAGGGCAGTGAGCAGGATAAGCCTGGGCAGGGAGGAGCAAGACCCCTACCGCTGGACTGCCCCCTGGTCTCTGGGCACCTGTTCCCTGGGGGCAGTCACAGCCCAGCTGCTCAAGACAAGGCAATGCACAGGATAAAAGAGAACCAGGACTGCCTCTCCAGGCCAGACACCTCATTCCTGGCCAGAGTTGGGCCTGAGGATCTGGCCTGCCCTGGCCTCCTGCTGCTGGGCCTGCTCTGGCCGCAAGTGGCCTTGGGTTCCTTTCCAGGACACACTGCCCTAGGCCAGCTACAGAGTCCCGTGCTCAGACCAATGACCATGTTCAAGGGGCCTCCCACAGGGACGAAGAGTGAGGGAATGGGAAATGGGCTACCAAGGGCAGTCAGTCAAGGGCCCAGGGGTGTCCCCAGCCATGAGGAACTCAGGCAGGACCCATGCCCGATGTTGCTTGGGTACTGGGGGAGGAACCTGGGATCCGTCTGCCTGGCTGCTGGGGGCCTCAGAACCTTCCTGCCAGGGGCCCAGGACAGGGCTGGTGACTCCTCAGCCGTGGAGGCAAGTGGGTGGGGGTCTGGTGGGACTGGCCCAGGGGAGGATCGTCGCACCCAGCTGCGCGCGGCGCCCTCCACTTACCCCACGTGCCACAGGCTGCTCCAGCGGGCCTGGGGCGGGCACCTGTGGGACGGCGGCACCTGGAGCCGGTGGGGAAAGGCCAGGCCCACCGTCCCGCCCAAGCCTCTCCGAGGGAGGACCCCGGGTCCCCCTAACCCCGCTCCCTCCCTCCGCCCAACCCTTCTCGCCGCCTCCCAGCTCCCCCGTCCCCGACTTACTGGTCCGAGGGATCGCAGCTGCCTTCCACGAAACCCAGCGCCACCTGCGGGGACACGGGTGAGCCCGGGCCAGGGCGCGCCGAGCGCAGACCCGCCCTGCGGTGCCGGAGCCGAGCACCCCGCGACCCACCTGCGGCAGCGGTAAGAGTGGCGGCAACAGCAGGAGCCCGCGGTCAGCCGGCGCCCGGGAGAACATGCTCAGCGCCGACAGAGGTAGCGAGCCCTGAGGCCAGGCGGCTATATGAGGGCCACGCCCCTGGGCCGCTCCCAGCGTAAACCCCTCCCACCCGAGACTACGTCCATTGGAGGATTGGCCTTGTAGCCACGCCCAGGTCCCCGCCCCCACCCTCCCCCCAAGATCAGGGGCGCCCTCTAGAGTCCCCGCCCCCGACGGGCAGGCCCTTGGCCACTTCAGGGCCCTGCCCACGCAATTCCCGCCCCATGGTCCGTCCCATAGATGTTTCCTTAGCATAGGGTCACGGGGTGGCGGGCAGTCTTGCCCTTCGGCGTCTTGCAGTCGGGCTCAGGGTGGACGGAGGCGTCCCATGGACAGTTGTGCTTGGGTGTGGCCTCGGAGGGTGGCGGCCACGCCTCTCACACACCCGGGTGCTCAAGATAAGGGTTGCAGCAGTCAAGACGCTGAGGCGTTCCAAGAGCATAGTTCAGCGACATTAATTGTGCACGCTCGCTGCCCTCTGCCCTCTGCTTATCCGTCGGGCGGTCAGGCTAAGGGAATTGGTCCGCATGGCAAGGGGCCTTGTCTGGGGAGGGAGGGAGAGGAAGCTGCTCTGCCTGTCTTTCTTCATTGCAATCAGGACACGTTCCTCAAACGTCTACCCCCTGGAGGGGAACTGACTGCAGCTCTTTGAGGGCAGGGCCTCCTCTGCTTGGGCTTCCCTGATAGCTCAGTTAGTAAAGGATTCGCCTCCAATGCAGGAGACCCTGGTTTGATCCCTGGGTAGGGAAGAGCCTTTGGCGAAGGGATAGGCGACCCACTCCAGTATTCTTGGGCTTCCTTTGTGGCTCAGCTGGTAAAGAATCTGCCCGCAATGTGGGAGACCTGGCTTCGATCCCTGGGTTGGGAAGATCCCCTGGAGAAGGGAAAGGCTACCCACTCCAGTATTGTGGCCTGGAGAATTCCGTGGACTGAATAGTCCATGGGGTTGCAAAGAGTCGGACACTACTGAGTGACTTTCATTTTCACCTCCTCAGCTTGACTCTATCCTGCCTGCACTTGCCAGGCCCGTTGCATGATCTCTGCCCAGGCTCTGTCCTGAAGCTGTCCCACGCCTCCGGGCTCTACGGTGGCCCCCAGCTCACCCTGCTCCAGCCAGGCTCCTGGCTCAGGAGTGGGAAGGAGAAGGATGGGCAGAAGTGCAGCCAGGATGCAGGAGTGCAGGCAGGATCTGGGCCAGTAAGCGCCAAGGCCCGCTGGTTCTAAACCCCAAGAGCCAGGCCAGCATTTAGAAGAGAGGGGCCTACCCAAGGAGGAGGTGGGGCAGTGCCCTGCAGGGAGGACTCCTTTGGGGCCTGACCTGACTGCAGGACCTGGGTTTTTCTCCCACCTGGTGAGCAGCAGCCTGGTGAGGGTCTGCCCACTGGACAGAAGTCCCACAAAAGGCTGCTCTGCGGCCACTGTTGTGGGCTCAGGGTTAGGGAGAGGGCAGACTTCCAGATGCCAAGGGCACTGAAGAAGTAAGGTGAGGACTCCAGGCTGGTGTCCTGAGGCCTGTGCCCAGGAGAAGCCCTGGACGTAGCTGGCCCTCCACTTCTGCCAGGGAGGGCTACATTTGGTCTCCTAGGGCTGGCACAGGCTGGCACAGGCTGGGCATGCTGTGCTGTACACAGGGGGCCTGGCTGGGTGAGCTCTGTGGGGACAGTGTCTACCCTGCCACTCTCTAGAAGGCAGGCACTGGTGCAGGTACCGTTCTGAGCTCCCAGCAAGGTCTCATGCACTGGGAGAGGGGGCTTCTCCCTTGAAGAGCTGGTCAGGACCCAGAAGGCTGAGCCTGGGCTCACTTCAGAATAGTGGGAAACCAAACTGACAGGTGGGCCTCCCCCTGGACCCTGACTGGGCCATGAGGGAGGATGCAGTGAGGGCTCACTCCTTGCTTGGGGCCAGGGACTTGGGAAAGCAGGGGGCTAAGGGGCTGCCTGGACTTTGGAATCTGCAGCTCCCCCTGCTCGCCGGCCTCTCCAGCTGTGGGTTGGCCTCAATTCCACCCCAAACCCCCTCCAGCCATTTCCCCAGGGCTCAGGAAGCCCCTCTAGTTGTCCAGGCTGAGTTCATTGTTTTTTTGGGCTGACGTGTGTGTGGGCGGGGGCAGGCCCCGAGGGCTCCTCCCCGTGGGCCCACCTGCTCACTGCAGCCCACACTGCAGGCATGGAGGCACAGATTCACACAGGGTTTATTGACAGGTCTGTGGGGGCAGCTGTTCCCCACCAGGACCTCAAAAGGCTGAGTGGGTGTTGGTGGGGCTGGGGACCCTTAGGGCTCAGGCTGGGAGCAGGCTGTGGTTGGGACTGGCCTCTTGGCTGGTTCTGATGTGGAGCTGGGACGGGAGCTGAAGCCAGGACAGCAGGAGTGCCCCTTGGGGCCATGCAGGAGGCTGCCCTTTTGAAACTGCCCAGGTCCCAGGCCCCTGGGTGGTTCGGCCTGGTAGACAGGCCAGGGGAGGGCTTCGAGGGTGGCAGGAAGATCAGGGGGCTCTGTGGAGAAACTCCTGTGGCCTCAGGGACCGGTCACCACCTGGGCTACAAAGAGGACCTTGTAGGTCTCCTTCACATCCCCCCTGAGCTGCAGCAGGGCCGATGCCAAGAGTGGGTGGTCCGGCTGGAAGGGGAGAGGTGGGAACAGAGGGGGATCCTCAGTCAGGGGGCGCAGCAGGCACGTGTTTTCTCTTGAGGGCACTGCCCACCTCACCCACCGAGGCCCCCCAGCCCTCTCCTGGGGTGGCGGGCTCCCAGGCACCCACATCAAAGTCGATGGGTGGTGTCCAGGAGATGCTGATGGCCTTGGTCTGGCCGCGCTCCACAGAGCCTCTGGAGGGCTCAATGGTGAAGCCCTTGTGCTGCAGGGCTGCGATGTTGTCCATGCTGAACTCAACAGTCTGCAGGCATTGGTGCCGTCAGCGGGCAGGTGACACAGCTCCCGGGAACAAGCAACCCTGCCCCAGGCCCTGACCAGCAGGCTGCCCACCCCTCAACTACAGAGAGGCAAGGCCAACAGAGGCCCGAGCTGCCCGGGCAGTGGTGGCTGCAGAGGTACTAGGGAGGCCAGGGCAGTGCTGTGGTCACCTTCTTTGCGGACAGCTGGGTAGTCCGGATGCAGCCCACCTGCAGTTCTCGGGTGGCAGGTGGGGCCTGTGTGTCTGGGTCCAGCTGGGCGTAGTCCAGGGTCACCAGGATGGGCTTTAGCTCCTCAGCTTCTGGAGAAGGAGGGCCTGGTGGGGGTCTTGGGGGTGGGGGTACCACGGAGGGAGTGCGGGGGTGCCCAGGGTCAGGCAGGGATCCTCTGAGCAGGGCTGGCCCACTAGCCCTGCCCCCACCTGTGGTGGATGGGCCAGGAATGCCTGCCCTCCCTGCAGACTCCAAAGGTCATGTGTCCTCTTCTGCCACCTTGCCCACCTCGGGGCTCTCTGCCCTCAGAGGGCTCACCCTCTCTGTGCTCCAGGTCAAAGGCAGGGATCACGGTCAGGGACTCCACGGGCACGTCCAGGGGGTCTCCGCCCTCCACGAACATCATGTGCTCGCGGGCCGCGCCCTTCAGGAGGATGTGGTGGGACACTTTCTGGGGGCAGGAGCACAGCGGTTTGCAACCCTGCATGTGGGGCTCTGGGAGGGGGCGGGGCTGTGATGTGGGCCTGTGGGACCCCAGACATTGGTCTCTCCACCTGATGACCCCCAGCCTGATGTGGAGCCCCCCCAGGCACCAAGCTCCAATGTGGGGCCGCTCAGGCAGCCAAAGGGCTTGGACAAATGGACATGCGGGTGGGGAGGAGGGGTCCAGGCTGGGTCGGAGTCCTGCCTTTTCAAAGAGCACGACCTGCAGCCGGTCAGAGAAGTATAGGCTCTCGTGGTCTGGGCTGAAGGTCACAGTGAAGTCCTGAGCCTTGCCGGGCTCCATGACGCCCTCGACCGGGACCACGCTGAACACGCTCTGGCCACTGTAGTTCTGCGTGCCTGGGGGCAAGGTGGCCAGGCTGGTCCGGATCCCCCTGCAGCGCCTAGCACCCCCTGGCCCCCGCCTTCCATGGCCCACATGGTCCCCACAGCTGGCCAGCTCACCCACGACTTCCGTCCTCTGGTCAGGCGAGGCCAGGAACTGTGGCAGGCGGTGCTGGTCTCTGCTCCTGGAGGAGAGGCTGTCCAGCTGCATGGAGAACTTGATGGGCAGCGGGGAGTTGTTCTGCAGCTGCGGGGAGCAGGGCCGGGTCACTGGGGCAACTGGGCTGGCCAGCCGGGGAACAGGCTACTGCTGCCAGGTCTCAGCCCCCTCCTGCCCCTCCAGGCTCAGGCTAGCCTTCAGCTGAACCAGCATCCCACCCCAGTTCTCTCCTGCCTCCCCCTTTTCCCGGGAGAACGCCGCATCCCTCGTAAAATATCCCATGGAATCGGGCCCAGGGGTCTGCTGTCAGAACCTGGACTAAGCTAAGTAAAGAAGCAGGGGTCCCACTGGCACCTTCAGCCCAAGGCCACCTCAGATGCGGGGGAGCGGAAAAAGCCAGGCCTGCCTGCCTGCGTGGGGGTAGGAACCCACATGGCCCCTTGTGGGGGATGGCCCCCATCCCATGCAGAGGCCCTGGGGCAGAAAAATGGGAGCAGTGAGAAGGCCTGGGCAGCAGCGGAGGGGCAGAGGGAGGGGCATCCTCAGCACCCCCTCCCCACTGGCTAGAGGGGCCAGTGGAGTGACAGCTGCTGGGGGTGGTGGGGGAGAGGGTGGATCGGAGCGGCCTGCGACTCTGCTGGCTCTGTGACTGAGGCGGGGTGGACCCCTCCTGGGAACCTCTCCCAGGCGATGGGTGGCACCAGGCCCCGCCACATGCTTTACCTTGAAGCCCAAGGAGACAGACTCTCTGGCGATCACGTAGCCCATGTTGAGGACATCACCTTCAATGGAGCACGTGATCGTGGACGCCACACCCGTGCCCATGAGGGCCAGGGAGAGCGTGCCTTTCTTGGTGATGATGTCCAGTATTTCTTGGGCCTGCAGAGACCATGTCCCTTAGCGTGAAAAAGACCCTGGCAGACGCAGGTGTGCGAGCTCTGTCTTGGAGCAGCTGGGTCAGGGCATGGGGGACCTGAGATGGCTGGGAGCTCCCTGGCCGCCACCTCCTCCTTCTTCCAGCGAGAGGCCAGGACCCAGGAGGACCAGTGGCTCCCAGGCCCAGAGTGCTGGATGGCATGCAGAGCAGGGAATAGGGCTGCAAAGGAGTTTGGGTGGGCTGGGACTCACCACGACACTCTCACGTGGGGAGAAGGACAGATCTAGGACCTGGGTCTCGCCAGAGGGCAACCTGATGGTGGGGTTCAGCAGGACGAAGGGGCCATCGGGGTTCAGCACGGAGTACTCCAGCTGAGGGCCCAGTGTCAAGGAGGGGGTGAGAATGGGGCCTCAGCCCTTCACAATCCCCTTCTCTCTCCCCCCAATCCCCTCACCCCCTGCCCCTGCTACAAGCTGCCTGGACGGCGTGGGCAGGATACGTCGAGATCCTCAGGGGAGATGTTCTGGATGGAGACCTTCTTTATGCCCCGGTGTCCTGAAATGGGGGGTCAGGTCACAGCCCCAGGCCTGGGGGTGGGTGTGGGAGCCCAGGTGAAAAGGGGTGTGCGTGGGGGCTGGGCTCCGATGGGTGGGGGTGTGCATGGGGGCTGGGCTCTGATCGGGACACACCTGCAGCAATGTCGCCGAAGTTAATGATGGTCTTGCCTTTGTCGGACGTCACCACGATAGACGGCGCCACTGCTGGACACCACAGCTCCAGGTACAGCGTGTTGTGGGGACTGGGAATGGCGGGGATTTGCTGAGGGTAGGGCAGGAACCATGTGCCCTGCCCTCCCATCCAGACCCTGAGCCGGCCCCACCGGGATCTGGGTGGCTGTTGGCAGGGAGAGTGACCACCCCACCCCACTGCCCAGAGCACCGCACCTGAAGCTCAGCGGTTCTGTCCCCTTCCTGTCTTTGGTGTCGCCGCTAGCAACAACACAGGGAACCACAAACTTGTCAAACTTCCCCTGGAAAGACCTGGTCAGGGAGGCCTGTGCCGACTGGTACTCTTGAGAGCTGGAACAGAACCGGCAAGGTGCACTCATGCCCTGTCCCACACTGCCCCCAGCACCCAGGAGGCTGTGCCCTGCCCTCCATGGAGGGATCTGTAAGGCCACACCTGCTTCCCAGGGCCCTGGGCCGGAGGGTACGGGGCAGTGGGGGTGGCAGCCTGGGGGCCATGCTGTGGCCCAGGCTGTGGTTGTCACGGTTTTGTCTGACTTTTGCAGCCAGACTTTGTCTGGCTTTTGCATCCCTTCCCTGGTCCCTGTGGGGGCCTCTCCTCTCCCAGGGTACCCATCAAGCACCACCAGACAACCGAGTTTCTGGGGCCACAGCAAGGGTCCAGGGCTGACAAGTGGCTCCAGCCTGTCAGAGCTGCCCAGAGCTCATGTGGCAACTGGGGAGGCTGGGCTGCTGAGCTGGGAACATGGGGGTCAGGGGCTCAGCGTCCCCCAGCCCCTGGACTGAAAGTTTTCACAGGGACCCTGGGCCCAGGGGAACTGAGGTGAGCAGATACCCAGGACAGCAGAACCTGAGGGGCCTCAAGGCAGCTCCTGGTTCCAGCTGTGCCTAAAGCCAGCCGCGCTCTGGACTTGCAGTCATAAGGCCCTGGAGCATAGGGGGACATCTCGTGGGGCAGGAGGTGGGGGCAGCCTTCTCTCGGGCCCACCTGGATGCAAGGTCCTCCTTCTGCAGCTCCGGGGGCTGGGAGGCTGAGGCCCGGAGCAGCCGGTCTTGGTTCTGCAGCCGCAGCATGGAGAAAGATGGTCTCCGCTGGTCCTTCCTCTGGGTGACCGTCTCCTTTTGGGACTGCCAGGGGGAGGCTGGCTGTGGTGTTGCCCTTGGGACCCTGCTGAGCTGGCAGACTGTCCAGGGCAGGAACCCGGGACCCAGACCCCAAGTACCTCCTTAAGGGAGACCGATGACAGGTGCGGAGACCCCTGAGGGCTCATGCACCACCCCCAGTGTCTGTCTTCCCCATCAGGAAGGGGAGGCACAAGGTGAGGCAGAGGGCTGGCCAAAACGGGGGTTCCTGCCCTTGTTCCCTGCCCCCATGCCTCACTGCCCTCTGGCAGGCTGAAGGCATCTGCCCCTTCCTTCTGGGTGTGCTGTGATAGCAGGGGTGCTTGGACACCGAGGAGTAATGGCTGGGGGCCCCCGCATCTCCAGGGCAGCAGCAGGTGCACGGGGCTCTGGGTCATGACTGCCCAGCTGTATCGGATGCCCCTTCTGGGCAGGAGCCTGGGGCAGCTGCTTCTTCAGGCCTGAACTCCCTCAGGTTCACAGGCCCTTTGATGTTTTGTCTGTTCCCCTTCACTGTAAGCACAAGCCTCTGCTGAGCAGTACAGAGGACCTGGCCTACCCTCCCAGGCCACCCTGATGGACCAGGATCTGGGGCTCTTCCCTGCCTGGTGATGCTCTCAAGGGAGGAGGGAGGGCCTTTGCCAAGAAAAAGTGCTAACCTCTTAAAACACACCTAATGCTCCGTAAAGTGTTCCTAGGGCTCCTGCCCCCCAACCCTGGGCGCCCCCAATCTCAAGGTGGGGTGGGGGGTGTTTGTTCCCAAGCCTTTGTGCAAGGGCCTCGTACAAAGCGGGCAGCCCCAAGCCCCCCTGGCCCCCTCCCCACCACGCACCGATTTGACCTCAGCTTTTCTGCTCAGGGCCTGGAAGGCCTCCTGGTGGATCAGCTCGCTGGGCAGCACTGGCCGGAAGGCCACTCGGACCAGGCACCTCTGTGGGGGGAAAGGTTCATGCTCTCGGACATGTTGGGGTCTTAGCTTAGAAGAGCCCTCCTGGGAGGTCCTGCCTGATCTCTGTCCCTGGAAGCTGGGTGGCTGCAGGCATGATCACCAGGCCCCTCTCACCATGTCGGGGGAGGGTCCCTGTGATGGACCTGGCACACTGCCCACAGTGGGTAGCAGCCCACAGGGCATGAGTGAGAAGGGAAGGTTCATGTTCAGGCTCTGAGACCTGGGGGTGGTCCCTGCACCACCCATCTGTCCCCACGAGGGGAATGGCAGCCCACCCCCAGGATGACACTGGGCCCCACAAGAGCTCCCTCACCGTAGCCTCCCCCATGCTCAGCACAGCAAGGGAGTGAGGGGGAAGCTCTTAACAGCTGCAGTAACTCCCTTGGAGAAAAGAACCATTTCTTAAGCCTAATTTGCTCACTTTACTACGATGCGTTTCTGTGACTGCAGGGCCTGCATGTCCCTGCCCATCCTCACTCAGTTCCCTCACAGTGGCTGTCACCCCCACATATGAAGGCATGGAAGTAAGCTCAGAGATGCTGTGAGGGCCCCGGGGAGTCCCTGCCTTGAGGCCTGGCTCTTTCTGTTTCATCAGGAGGAGCAGAGGTGGGAAACCTTGTGCTCCTGGTGACCAGGTGCTGCGCAGCCTCTGTGACCATCTGCTGTGACATCCAGGGCTCTACACCCTCACTTGGTCTGAACTGATGGAGCCCCCAGCCAGGGGCCTGTGGGGTCAGATGCCTTTGGGTGCCCCGCTTCTGGGGCCAGGCTGGGCTGGGTAGAGGGCAGGAGGGCCCACTCAGCTCTGATGAGGATCCAGGTTGATCTCTACCATCTGTTGTCTGGTTGAACCACTGTGGTCCAGGGTGGGCAGAACCAGGCACCCCGGGGTGGCCTGCCCCCCCCCAACAGCCCACCTGTGGGGCTCACACCTACCTTTCCTGGCCACACGGTGCCCACCAGGGGTGAGATGGTGATGGGCGAATCTGGGGGCAGCAGGAACTCAAAAGACGTGGGCCCCACGGGAAAAGCGTCCTCTGAGCCAATGCGGGGCACTGAGTGGGTCAGTGAGTTCATGCTCAGGTGGGAGTTGATGACGTACAGAGTGGCCACGGATGTGTCGTACAAGGAGGTGGCTGCAAACTTGATCTGGTTGTGGGACAGCTCCAGGGGTGGGTAGACACCCACGGCCCGGCATGCCAGCTTGAAGCACCTGGAAGTGACAGCATGAGGGGCTCAGCCAGGGGCTGAGCAAGGGGGCCTCCAACACAGGACGCCCAGGACCAGGACAGCAGGTGTCACAGGCTTTGTTTCCAACCCCATTCATGAGTTTTAGTCAATTTCCAAAATACCATTTACCCCTGTGCACATTTTTTATTACTCAAAAATGCTTCATTTTTTAATTTAGCTTTCTGACTCTCTGCTTATGCTTTCAATACTCTCACAACGATCTTCTGCTCCTCGATAAGGAAAGCGTGATTGATCCTGTCACGGACACATTTAGTACACATGGAACCACCATAGGCTCAGCTGACGTATTTCTTCGTTTCAGACAACCTCATGAGAACTTTAGGTCTCATAGCATGAACGCCTCTAAGTTGGCCTGGGCACACACCACATGTGGATTTTGTTGCCTTCCCAACCTTCTTGGTCTAAGTGTAAACAATTCTATTACCAGGGGTTCAGGACAGCCTGGTTTTGTTAGAGGTTGTATTGTAGGGCAGCCTACAACAGTATGTCAGATGCTGCACCATCCTGAATGCCTCTAGATGCTGTCCACTGAAGAGGCCCCTGTGCACATTTTAACTGGATAATTAAAATTTTCATCACAAGTTTAAACAGTTGCAATGGAAGTGTCTGATTTATTTCCTTAAATATTCAGTGATATTTAAAAGGGCTTCCCAGGTAACTCAGTGGTAAAGAATCTGCCTGGCAATGCAGGAGACACAAGAGACATGGGTTTGATTCCTGGGTTGGGAAGGTCCCCTGGAGAAGGAAATGGCCATCTACTCCAGGATTCTTGCCTGGAGAATCCCATGGACAGAGGAGCCTGGAGGGCTACAGTCCATGGAGTTGCAAGGAGCTGGACACGACTGAGCACAAACATATGCATGACATTTAAAAATAAAATGACAGAGCTTCCCTAGGTGTTCAGTGGCAAAGAATCCACCTGTCCACGCAGGAAATATGGGTTTGATCCCTGGTCCAGGAAGATCCCACATACTGTGGAGCAACTAGGTCCATGTGCCATAACTATTTGAGCCTGTGCTTTAGAGCCCAGGATTTATTGAGATGTAATTGACACACAGCTCTGCATTAGCTTGAGGTGTGCAGCAAAATGATTTGACATATATACTGTGAAATGATATTCACAGTAAGTTTAGTGAAAATCCATCATCTCACATAGATACAATATTAAAGAAATAAGTATTTTTTCCTTTGTGATGAGAATACTTAGGATTTACTCTCTTCCCTTTCCTGTATAACATACAAGCAGGGCTAATTATATTTAGCATGTTGAACATTACATCCTTAGTTGTTTGTTGTTGTTCAGTTGCTAAGTCATGTCTGACACTTTGCGACCCCATGGACTGCAGCAGGCCAAGCTCCTCTGTCCTCCACTATCTCCTGGAGTTTGCTCAAATTCATGTCCATTGAGTTGGTAATGCTATGTAACCATCCTCTCCTGCACGCTTCTCCTTTTGCCTTCAATCTTTCCCAGCATCAGGGTCTTTTCCAGTGAGTCGGGTGGCCAAAGAATTGGAGCTTCAGCTTCAGTATCAGTCCTTCCAATTAACATTCAGGGTAGATTTCCTTTCGGATTGATTGGTTTGATCTCTTTGCTGTCCAAGGAACTTTCAAGAGGCTTCTCCAGCACGACAGTTGAAAAGCATCAGTTCTTTGATGCTCAGCATTCTTTATGGTCCAGCTCTCACATCTGCACATGACTACTGGAACTGTCAGAGCTTTGACTATATGGAACTTAATTGGCAAAATGATGTCTCTGCTTTTTACTACGCTGTCTAGGTTGGTCATAGTTTTTCTTCCAAGGAGCAACCAAGCAACTTTTAATTTCATGGCTGCAGTCACTGTCTTCAGTGATTTGGGAATTCAAGAGAATGTATCACTGCTTCCACTTTTCCCCCTTCTATTTGCCATGAGTGATGGGACCAGATGCCATGATCTTAGTTTTTTGAATGTTGAGTTACAAGACAGATTTTTCACTCTCTTTCACTTTCTTCAAGAGGCTCTTTAGTTCCTCTTCACTTTCTGTTGTTACAGTGGTATCATCTGGACATCTGAGATTGTTGATATTTCTCCTGGCAATCTTGATTCCAGCTTCCAAGTTGTCCAGCCCAGCATTTTGCATGACGTACTCTGCATACAGGTTAAATAAGCAGAGTGACAATATACAGCCTTGACGTACTCAATTTTCCCGATTTTGAACCATTCAGTTGTTTTGCATCTGGTTCTGTTTCTTCTTGAGCCACATACAGGTTTCTCAGGAGACAGGTAAGGTGGTCTGGTATTCCCATGTCTTTAAGAATTTTCCAGTTTATGTTTTCCTGGAATTCCCTTGCTTTCTCTATGATCCAATGAATGCTGGCAATTTGATTTCTGGTTCCTTTGCCTTTTCTAAACTCAGCTTGCACATCCAGAAGTTCTTGGTTTACATACTGCTGAAGCCTAGCTTGATGGATTTTGAGCATAACCTTATGAGCATAAGAAATTAGTGCAACAATCTGGTTGTTTGAACATTCTTCAGCATTGCTCTTCTTTGGGGTTGGAATGAAAACTGACCTTTTCCAGTCTGGTGGCCACTGCTGAATTTTCCAAATTTGCTGATATATTGAATGCAGCACTTTAACAGCATCATCATTTAGGATTTGAAATAGCTCAGCTGGAATTCCATCACCTCCACCAGCTTTGTTTATAGTAATGCTTCCTAAGGCCAACTTGACTTCACACTTCATGATGTCCAGCTCTAGGTGACCACATCATCATGGTTATCCAGGTCATTAGGGCCTTTTTTGTATGATTCTTCTGTGTATTCTTGCCACCCCTTCTTAATATCTTCTGCTTCTGTTAGGTCCTTATTGTTTCTGTCCTTTGTTGTGCCCATCCTTGCAAGAAATGTGCCCTTGATATCTCCAATTTTCTTGAAGGGATCTCTAGTCTTTCCCATTCTATTGTTTTCCTCTATTTCTTTGCATTGTTCATTTAAGAAGGCCTTCTTATCTCTCCTTGCTATGCTTTGGAACTCTGCATTCAGTTGGGTATATCTTTCACTTTCTACTTTGCCTTTCGCTTCTCTTATTTTCTCAGCTATTTGTAAAGCCTCCTCAGACAACCACTTAGCCTTCTTGCATGTCTTTTTCTTTTGGATGGTTTTGGTCACTGCCTCCTGTGCAGTGTTACAAACCTCTGTCCATAGTTCTTCAGGCATGGTGTCTACCAGATCTAGTCCTTGAATCTATTTGTCACTTCCACTCTATAAACATAAGGGATTTGATTTAGGTCATACCTGAATGGACTAGTGGTTTTCCCTACTTTCTTAAATTTTTAAGTCTGAATTTTGCAATAAGGAGCTGATGATCTGCGCTAGTCAAAGCTATGTTTTTTTCCAGTAGTCATGTATGGATGTGAGAGTTGGACCATAAAGAAAGCTGAGCACTGAAGAATTGATGCTTTTCAACTGTAATGAAGAGTCTTGAGAGTCCCTTGGACTGCAAGGAGATCAAACCAGTCTGTCCTAAAGGAAATTAGTCCTGAATATTCTTTGGAAGGACTGATGCTCAAGCTGAAGCTCCAATACTTTGGCCACCTGATGCAAAGAACTGACTCATTTTGGAAAAGATCCTGATGCCGGGAAAGACTGAAGGCAGGAGGAGAAGGGGACAACAGAGGATGAGATGGTTGGATGGCATCACCGACTCAATGGACAAGAGTTTGAGCAAGCTCCGGGAGTTGGTGATAGACAGGGAAGCCTGGAGCCCTGCAGTCCATAGGGTCGTAAAGAGACAGACACGACTGAACTGAATTGAACTAATTGAGCCACAGTCAACTCCAGGCCTTGTTCTTGCTGATTGTATAGAGCTTCTCTATCTTCAGCTGAAAAGAATATAATCAATCTTATTTTGGTATTGACCATCTGGTGATATCCATGTGTAGAGACATCACTTGTGTTTTTGGAAAAGAGTGCTTCCTATTACCAGTGTATTTGCTTGACAAAGTTCTGTTAGCCTTTTTCCTGCTTCATTTTGTACTCTAAGGCCAAACTTGCCTGTTGCTCCAGGTATCTCTTGATTTCCTACTTTTCCAATCTCCTGTGATGAAAAGGACATCTTTTTGGTGTGTGTTAGTTTTAGAAGGTCTGGTAGGGCTTCACAGAACTGGTCAACTTCAGCTTCTTTGGCATCAGTGTTTGAGGCATAGACTTGGATTACTGTGATGTTGAATGGTTTGCTTTGGAAACGAACCGAGATCATTCTGTCATTTTGGAGGCTGCACCCAAGTACTGTATTTCAGACTCTTGTTGACTGTGAGGGCTACTCCACTTCTTCTAAGGGATTCTTGCCCATGTAGTAGATATAGTGGTCTTAGAATTAAATGTGTCCATTCCTATCCATTTTATTTCACTGATTCCTAAGATGTTGATGTTCATTCTTGCCAGCTCCTGCTTGACCACATCCAATTTACCTTGATTCGTGGACCAAACATTCCCGGTTCCTATGCAATATCGTTCTTTACAGCATCCGACTTTACTTTCACCACTAGATACATCCACAGCAGAGTGTCATTTCCACTTTGGCTCAGCTGCTTCATTCTTTCTGGAGCTGTTTCTCTGCTCTTCCCCAGTAGCATATTGAACACCTTTGAATGTGGGGGCTCATCTTCTGGCGTCATATCGTTTTGCCTTTGCATACAGTTCATGGGGTTTTCAGGGCAAGAATACTGGAGTGTTGCCATTCCCACCGCTGGTGGACCGCATTTTGTCAGAACTCTTCGCTTTGACGTGTCGTGGGTGGCCCTGCACGATGTGGCTCAGAGCTTCACTGGGTTACGCAAGCCCCGTTGCCATGACAAGGTTGTGATCATGAAGGGACATCCCTACTAGTTATTGTAACTGGAAGTTTCTATAAGAGGGTTTAAACTTTGCATTTGATTTCCCTCATAGTTGTTGGACTATTCAGATTTTCTCTTTTTCTCCCTGTCAGTTTTGGTAAGTTTTTGTTTTTTAGAAAATTGTCCATTATATCCAAACTGTCACATTAACTGGTGTAATGTTGTTCATAACATTTTTTTTAACCTTTCTGATATTTGTAGGCTGTGTGACGTGTCCCCTTTCATACCTGAGATTGGCAATTTGTGTTTTTTTCCCCCTCTCTTTAAAAAAAATCTTGATTGGTCTTGCTAAGAGTAATGAGTTTACTAATTTCTAGAACAAACTCTTAGTTTTATTGTTTTCTCTTTTGGATATTTGATTCATTTCACTCGCTGATTTACACTGTTATCTTTATTACATTCTTTCCTTCTACTTTCTTTGGGTTTAATTTGCTGTGCTCTCTTCCCAGTTCTTGAAACAGAAGGTTAAATAATTGATTTTGCACACTCTCTCCTCTTCTTTATATGCATTTGGAGCTAGAAACTTCCTGCTAAGCACTACTTTTGGTGGTTCACCAGCCCTCCAACTTAACATGTCCATAGTCAAATCCTTAGATGTGTTCACGTGTTCAGGTACTCCCAGCGAGTTGGGGGGAAAAGCAGAAGCAAGATGTAGATTGCTATGTGGAGTCTGACACCACCCATGTGACCGATGTGGGGTGTCACACCCCCCCCTCCCGACCCTGGCCACCTGCGGCTCCCCTGGTGTTAGTGCTGAAGTCCCACATCCTGGGAACCCCTCTTTCCTGGACAGCCTGACCTGGCTGGTCACCCTGCATTTACATAAATTTAGGTCTCCTGCATGCAGGCAGATTCTTTACTGTCTGAGCCACCAGGGAAGCCCCAGGAATACATACAAACAATAAATATGCCATTAGGAAGTGAAAGTCAGACACCCAGAAATCGGAAGGACCCTGCGGATTCTGGCAGTGGGAGGCTCTGGGGAGGGAGGAGGTCCGCACGTCGCTTGCTGCAAGCAGACCGTCTATTTCTGTAACAAAGGGAAACTGGAGGCAAACATGATAAAAATGTAAGAGCCACTATTGTGGGTGGAGGGTACAGCAAGCTGGCTCTGGAATCTTCTGAAAACAGAAGGGAGGGCTTAGAGGAGGTGGCTCTAAGGAAGTCGCTGACCCCGACATACTGAAGAGGGCACCCCAGAGCCATGAAGGAGGGAAGTGTGAGCTGGGCTCTCACAGCTGAGAAGCTACCATTTGCGAAAATGAGCAGTGGGAAAGGACCCAGATCAAACCATAAATAAAGCTGTTAAAAGAGAAAAAGGGAACAGAATAAATACAATTCATATAGACAGTAAAACACGCCAGAGAGATGTGCCCACAGAGAATTGAAAATTGCAATGTGATCATTCAAAGTGAGCTTAACAGACTTGAGAAAATAATACAACATATGAAAAAACAGATCAGAATCTCAAGAAGTCAGAAGTGAGGGATTAAAATTTAGGAAAGGGGACTTCCCCAGCAGTCTGGTGGTTAGGACTCTGTGCTTCCAATGCAGGAAGAGTTGGATCCCTGGTTGAGGGGCTAAGATCCCACAGACTGTGTGGTATGGCCAAAATAAAAAAACCCACAAACGACTCAGGAAAGGATTATAAATAAAAGAAATATAGAAACAGAAACTCAGAAGGGAGCCATGAATAAAGAAACACGGAAGATAATTCTTTAAGAGAAAGAAGAGATAAGTGTGGAAATATTTAAAAAAGTGATGAGGGACTTCCTTGGTGATCCAGTGGATAAGACTTCAGGCTCCCAGAGCAGGCGGCCCGGGTGCCACCCCTGGTAAGGGGGCTGGATCCCACATGCCGCAAGTAAAGATCGTGCGTGCCATAATGAAGATTGAAGATCCCACATACCACAACGAAGGATATTTGGGCCAGAGTGAGGAAAGCAGGAGAGACTCCATCTTAAAGACAGGATGTAAACTGGGCCTGAAGCCTGCCCAAGAGTGAGGAAAATTGTTGCTAATGAAAACCAGGTCTCCTGGAGACTTCCCTCCCTACAGATGGCAAACAGAGTTTGTAGTTGAGGTCAGGCTGCCCCTGTTAGGTTAACCATGTAGACATTCCCCCTTGATGTATACTCATTGTCTCTCTCCACTTTAACCTTAATTGTTTGTTCTCCTAGCACATACTTGTTGTAAAACTCAGTCATATACAACAAAGAGGTTGCTAACACGTAACCAGTCATGTGGTGGTGGTGGTGGGGGTAATAAAACTGGGCCTCTCAGAAACATCAGGGTACTTGTTGGGAACTGATTCCCCTTGGACCCGCTGGTGTAATAAACCATACTCCCCTGTCCTGAGTGTCCTCTGAGGTGTGTTTGAGACTCCGGATTCCACAACAAGCCCAAATAATAAAGAAACTGTATTTTTAAAATGATGGAAAGGATCCAAGAAAAAGTGGCAAAAGTGAAAAAAGCCAAGACAAGTCATTATATTTACTTCAGGAGGCTCCCAGGAGGAAAACCAAAGGACAAGAATAAAGCAAATGTTTTAAGTTTTAAGACTAAAATTCTAGGAAGTGTTCCTGAAATTAAAAAAAAAAAGATTTGAAAAGCACCATGTACCTGAGAAAATCAGTTGATAACAACCAACACAAAGTGTGTTCTTATAAAATTACTGGATTTTAGATAAGAAGCTGTTGTTCAGTCACACAGTCGTGTCTGACTCTTTACAACCCCAAGGACTGCAGCAGACCAGGCTGCCCTGTCCTTCACCATCTCCCAGAGTTTGCTCAAACTCACATCCATTGAGTCGACGATGCCATCCAACCATCTCATTGTCTGTTATCCCTTCTCCTCTTGCCCTCAATCTTTCCCAGCATCAGGGTCTTTTCCAATGAGTCCATTCTTCGCATCAGGTGGCCAAAGGATTGGAGCTTCAGCTTCAGCATCAGTCCTTCCAATGAACATTCAGGATTGATTTCCTTTAGGGTTGACTGGTTTGACCTCCTTAATATCCAAAAGACTCTCTAAAGTCTTATCCAGCACCATAGTTCGAAAGCATCAATTCTTCAGTGCTCAGTCTTCTTTACATTCCAACTCTCATATCCATACCTGACCAGTGGAAAAAACAGTGCTTTGATGATAGGGACCTTTGTCGACAAAGTGATATCTCTGCTTTTTACTAGGCTGTCTAGGTTTGTCATAGCTTTTCTCCCAAGGAGCAAACATCTTTTAATTTCATGGCTGCAATCAGCATCCACAATGATTTTGGAGCCCAAGAAAAATGAAATCTGTCACTGTTTCCATTTTTTTCCCCATCCCACTCCAGTACTCTTGCCTGGAAAATCCCATGGATGAAGGAGCCTGGTGGGCTGCAGTCCATGGGGTCGCGAAGAGTCGGACACACTGAGCGACTTCACTTTCACTTTTCACTTTCATACATTGGAGAAGGAAACGGCAACCCACTCCAGTGTTCTTGCCAGGAGAATCCCAGGGACGGGGGAGCCTGGTGGGTTGCCGTCTCTGGGTTCGCACAGAGTTGGACATGACTGAAGCGACTTAGCAGCAGCAGCAGCAGCAGCAGCAGAGTTTTGCCAAGAGAATGCACTGGTCATAGCAAACACCCTCTTCCAACAACACAAGAGAAGACTCTACACATGGACATCATGAGATGGTCATCACCAAAATCAGATTGATTATATTCTTTGCAGCCAAAGATGGAGAAGCTCTATACAGTCAGCAAAAACAAGACTGGGAGCTGACTGTGGCTCAGATCATGAACTCCTTATTGCCAAATTCAGACTTAAATTGAAGAAAGTAGGGAAAACCACTAGACCATTCAGGTATGACCTAAATCAAATCCCTTTTGATTATACAGTGGAAGTGAGAAATAGATTTAAGGGACTAGATCTGATAGACAGAGTGCCTGATGAAGTATGGATGGAGGTTCGTGACATTGTACAGGAGACAGGGATCAAGACCATCCCCATGGAAAAGAAATGCAAAAAAGCAAAATGGCTGTCTGGGGAGGCCTTACAAATAGCTGTGAAAAGAAGAGAAGCAAAAAGCAAAGGAGAAAAGGAAAGATATAAGCATCTGAATGCAGAGTTCCAAAGAATAGCAAGAAGAGATAAGAAAGCCTTCCTCAGTGATCAATGCAAATAAATAGAGGAAAACAACAGAATGGGAAAGACTAGAGAGCTCTTCAAGAAAATTAGAGATCCCAAGGGAACATTTCATGCAAAGATGGGCTTGATAAAGGACAGAAATAGTATGGATGTAACAGAAGCAGAAGATAGTAAGAAGAGGTGGCAAGAATACACAGAAGAACTGTACAAAAAAGATCTTCATGACCAAGATAATCATGATGGTGTGATCACTCACCTAGAGCCAGACATCCTGGAATGTGAAGTCAAGTGGGCCTTAGAAAGCATCACTACGAACAAAGCTAGTGGAGGTGATGGAATTCCAGTTGAGCTCTTTCAAATCCTGAAAGATGATGCTGTGAAAGTGCTGCACTCAATATACCAGCAAATTTGGAAAACTCAGCAGTGGCCACAGGACTGGAAAAGGTCAGTTTTCATTCCAATCCCAAAGAAAGGCAATGCCAAGAATGCTCAAACTACCTCACAATTGCACTCATCTCACATGCTAGTAAAGTAATGCTCAAAATCCAACAAGCTAGGCTTCAGCAATACATGAACTGTGAACTTCAAGCTGGTTTTAGAAAAGGCAGAGGAACCAGTGATCAAATTGCCAACATCCGCTGGATCATCAAAAAAGCAAGAGAGTTCCAGAAAAGCATATATTTCTGCTTTATTCACTATGCCAAAGCCTTTGACTGTGTGGATCACAATAAACTGTGGAAAATTCTGAAAGAGATGGGAATACCAGGCCACCTGACCTGCCTCTTGAGAAACCTATATGCAGGTCAGGAAGCAACAGTTAGAACTGGACATGGAACAACAGACTGGTTCCAAATAGGAAAAGGAGTACATCAAGGCTGTATATTGTCACCCTGCTTATTTAACTTATATGCAGAGTACATCATGAGAAACGCTGGGCTGGAAGAAGCACAAGCTGGAATCAAGATTGCCAGGAGAAATATCGATAACCTCAGATATGTAGATGACACCACTCATATGGCAGAAAGTGAAGAGGAACTCAAAAGCCTCTTGATGAAAGTGAAAGAGGAGAGTGAAAAAGTTGGCTTAAAGCTCAACATTCAGAAAACGAAGATCATGGCATCTGGTCCCATCACTTCATGGGAAATAGATGGAGAAACAGTGGAAACAGTGTCAGACTTTGTTTTTTTGGGCTCCAAAATCACTGCAGATGGTGATTGCAGCCATGAAATTAAAAGACGCTTACTCCTTGGAAGGAAAGTTATGACGAACCCAGATAGCATATTCAAAAGCAAAGACATTACTTTGCCAACAAAGGTCCGTCTTGTCAAGGCTATGGTTTTTCCAGTGGTCATGTATGGATGTGAGAGTTGGACTGTGAAGAAAGTGAGTGCTGAAGAATTGATGCCTTTGAACTGTGGTGTTGGAGAAGACTCTTGAGAGTCCCTTGGACTGCAAGGAGATCCAACCAGTCCATTCTGAAGGACATCAGCCCTGGGTGTTCTTTGGAAGGAACGATGCTAAAGCTGAAACTCCAGTACTTTGGCCACCTCATGAAGAGTTGACTCATTAGAAAAGACCTTGATGCTGGGAGGGATTGAGGGCAGGAGGAGAAGGGGACGACAGAGGATGAGATGACTGGATGGCATCACTGACTCGATGGACGTGAGTTGAGTGAACTCCGGGAGTTGGTGATGGACATGGAGGCCTGGCGAGCTGCAGTTCATGGGGTCGCAAAGAGTCAGACACGACTGAGTGACTGAACTGAACTGAACTGATTTGCCATGAAGTGATGGGACTGAATGCCATGATCTTAGTTTTTTGACTGTTGAATTTCAAGCCAGCTTTTTCACGTTCCTCTTTCACTTTCATCAAGAGGCTCTTTAGTTTCTGTTTGTTTTCTGACATTAGGGTGGTGTCATTTGCATATCTGAGATTACTGATATTTCTCCTGGCAATCTTGATTCTAGCTTGAGCTTCATCCAGCCTGCCATTTTGAATGATGTACTCTGCATGAGCAGGGTGACAATATACAGCCTTGATGTACTTCTTTCCTAATTTTGAACCAGTCCATTATTCCATGTCTGGTTCTTTACTTCTTGACTTGCATACAGGTTTCTTAGGAGGCAAGTAACGTGGTCTGGTCTCCTCTCTCTTTAAGAATTTTCCACAGTTTGTTGCGATCCATACAGTCAAAGGCTTTAGTCAATGAAGCAGAAGTAGATGTTTTTCTGGAATTCCCTTGATTTCTCTATGAAGAAGTAGGTCCCTTAAATACTGGGTTGCCATCAGACTTGTACAGACACATTTTATTCCAGAAGAGAGTGGATACGCTAATGTGTTAGTATTTAAGGTACTCAGGAAATAAAAGGTTTTTTCAGGTAAATAGACTTTCAGGTGTAAAGGCTGTGCAGAGTTTCCCCAGTTTGGGGGGTGGGCTCTGCCCTCTGCTACTGTCTCAGTGATGCCGCTGGAGTGACTGGAAGCCCTTTAGCTTCATGCTGTATCTCACACCTGATGCAATGATTCATCAAAGTAAAACATAAATGCACAAGTAAGATGTAAATTTGTAAAAGTTTTATAAGAAACCTTTGTGACTTTAGGTTAGGGAAAAAAATTCTTAGATATGATACCAAACTCAAGATCCAAAAACAAAAAGTTGATAAAGGGGACTTGTTATTCAGTCAGTCATGTCCAACTCTTTACAACCCCATGGACTGCAGCACGCCAGGCTTCCCTGTCCTTTATCATTTCCCGGAGTTTGCTCAAACTCATTTCCATTGAGTCAGTGATGCCATCCAACCCTCTCATCCTCTGTCAGCCCCTTCTCCTCTTTCCCTCCCTTCTCCTCTTTCCCTCAGTCTTTCCCAGCATCAAGGTCTTTTCCAGTGAGTTGGCGCTTCACTTCAGGTGGCCTAAGTATTGGAGCTTTAGCTTCAGCATCAGTCCTTCCAATGAATATTCAGGACTGATTTTCTTTGGGATTGACTGGTTTTATCTCCTTGCAGTCCAAAGGACTCTCAAGAGTCTTCTCCAACACCACAGCTCAAAAGCATCAATTCTTTGGCATTCAGCCTTCTTTACATCCAGCTCCTCATATGGCTGCTGGAAAAGCCATAGCTTTGACTATATGGACTTTTGTTGGCAAAGTAATGTCTCTATTTTTTAATATGTTGTCTAGGTTTGTCATAGCTTCTTTTCCAAGAAGGAAGCGTCTTTTAATTGTGTGGCTGCAGTCACCATCTGCAATGATTTTGGAGCCCAAGAAAATAAAGTCGCTCACTGTTTCCATTGTTTCTGCATCTATTTGCCATGAAGTGATGGGACCAGATGTTATGATTTTTGTGTTTTGAATGTTGAGTTTTAAGCCAGCTTTTTCACTCTCCTCTGTCACCTTCATCAAGAGGCTCTTTAGTTCCTCTTCGCTTTCTGCCATAAGGGTAGTGTCATCTGTATATTGAGGCAATCTTGATTCCAGCTTGTGCTTCATCCAGTCCAGCATTTTGCATGATGTATGAGATCAAACCAGTCAATCCTAAAGGAAATCAGTCCTGAATATTCATTGGATGGACTGATGCTGAAGCTGAAGCTCCAATACTTTGGGCACCTGATGCGAAGAACTGACTCACTGGAAAAGACCCTGATGCTGGGAAAGATTGAAGGCAGGAGGAGAAGGGGCAACAGACAAACTGAACTGAACTCTGCATATAAGTTTAATAAGCAGGGTGAAAATATACAGTCTTGATGTATTTCTTTCCCAATCACTCAAAGTTAAAAATTTTTGCTTTACGAGAAGACAGTGTGAAGAGATTGAGACAAGCCACCAGGGAAATTTTTTGCAAATCTGACAAGAAACTTCTATCAGAGTATATAAATAACACTCAAAACTCCATAAAAACCCTGATTTTAAAAAATAGACAAAAGACCTAAAAATACTTCTCACTAAAAAGATACACGGATGGCAAATAAGCTCCAAGCTGTCAGTCATTGGAAACACGAGTTAGTGAGACACTGTCACACACCTCTGAGGATGCCTCTCCATCCAGCAGACAAGGAAACCTGACATTACCCACAGCTGGAAGGGGTGCAGCAGCCAGACACCCGGACGTTATGGGGGAGAACATAAAATTGAAAAGAAACTGACGCTGTGACCTGGCAACTCCCCTCCTAGACACTAAGCAATGGGCGATGGGAACTCGGGCTTACACAGAAACCTGCTGGGGACCTGTGCCAAACTCAGTGTCCTTCGCAGGTGGGCTGCACGGACACGTCTCCAGCAGCTGGGGGCTGTGGCGGAGGGCCTAGGGGAGGGGAGGCAGAACGCGGGCTTTAGAGCCCTGGCATCCAGGTAGGGGTGGGGCGATTCAGCTCAGTCTTCAAGGTAGAGCCAACAGGCCTTACTGATGACTTAGCTGTGCAAGTGGAGGTAAGGAGTCAGGACGGGGTCATGCTGTGGCCGGTGCTCAGGCGGCAGTGCTGGGCACGGGTCCAGCTCTCAGGTCTGGGAGCCCATGGGCAGCCATGCTCTGTGGGGGGCAGTGGGGTGGGGGTGTGTGTGCCACTGGGTCTCTCTGGACTCCCGATCACTGCTTTATTCCCTGAGGCCTCACAGTTTTACCATTGCTAGCCTTTCCAAGGTGGCTCTTGGATAAGCTTTTGGAAATTTCAATTTATTTGTAGATAGTTCTTGAAGAAAATTAAATACTCATTCAATCGACAGACATCTAAGGAGCTTCTGCCATAGGCTGGAGCCCATTCTGGGCACTGAGATTATTTTTCAACCACCCTTTCTCATGGGGCTATTTTCCAGAGGCTGAGAGTTGTGAACAAGCCCAAGAGGGGCCCAGCCCAGGGTGGGTCACTAGAGCTGAGGGGAAAGGCGGGTGGTGGGGCTGCAGCTGGGCAGAGCCTGTACCTGGGTTTCCTCCAGGGGTTCTCGCTCTGCACTGGCTCCTTAAAATCACCACCTGTAGACCCCTTCCAGCTTCCCCTCAGCCACTCACCTGGCCGGAGGGTGCTAACCCTCCCTCCACCCCATGCCCCAGGGCTGCCAGGCCCCCAGCCAGGACCAAAGAGCAGACAGGAGAGGAAGAGAAGGAGGGGACAGGTGGGCTGGCTCCACGAGGGGTTGGCCTGACACCAGGAGGGTGTCCCAGCATGTTCCTCCCTGGAGGCTGATGATTGAGAATCAGCAAGAGCTGGCCCTCGTGCCAGACCCTGTCGTCCAGTCCATTTCCCCCTGCTCCCTGCCTTCTCAGCCCCAGTTCTCAGGGTGGACACGGAGGCCGGGGACCAGCCCATCACACAGTGCATAAGGGCAGGTGGGGCTTGTGCCCAGGGGATGCTCTGCACACTCATGCATGCTCACAGGTGCATGCACACATGTGCACATCTCACACACCTGCAAGGTGGGCCTGGACCCAGGTGTGCAGACCTAGGTCAGAGCTCTCTGAGGTTGGTACTGCCGCCCAGCCCTGTAGTCAGCCTGGCTAGCCAGGGGCTGCCACTCCCAGCTGGCTGCCCAGGCCCTGCACTCCTGTCAGGCTCACCGATTAATCTCTGACTTGCAGATGAGCTCAAAGTTGTACTCCTTGGCCTTGGTGGGCTGAAAGATCACATCGAGCTGTAGCGTTTCCAGTGGCAGGATTGTCCCGAACCCATCGTTGGGCTGGATGTCCACAAACTGGCAAAAGGAAGACCATGGATGGCAAAGCGAAAATGAGGTGACCTTCCAGGGAGTGCCACGGGGAGCAACGTGGATGGGAGTGTGGCAGAGCACAAACAAATTTGTGTCTGGTGACATGTGTGTAAATGCATTACGTGGGTGTGAGTCTGTCTCTGTGTATGTGATCATGTGTGCAAGTGAGAGGGTGGTGTGTTTATGTGTGTCTGCATGCATGTGAGCACAGGTATGTGTGTCTATGTGTGTATGAGTGTGTGTGCATGCATGTGAGCACAGGTGTATGAGGCTGTGTATGGAGTGTGTACATGCGTGTGAACATAGTTGTGAGTATATGAGTGTGTGCATATGAGAACACATGTATGAGTGTGTATGAGTGCATACATGAATGTGAGCATAGGTGTATGTGAGTGTATATATGTGTGCATGCATGTGAGCACAGGTGTATGTGAGTATGTGTGTGTACATGTGAGCACAAGGCTATGTGTGTACATGCATGTGAGCACAGGTGTATGAGTGTGTGTATGAGTGCGTGCATGCATGTGAGCACAGGTATATGTGAGTTTGTGTGTGTGCATGTGAGCACAGGGCTATGTGTGTACATGCATGTAAGCACTGGTGTATGTGAGTATATGAATGTGTGTGCATGCATGTGAGCACAGGTGTATGAGGCTGTGTATTGAGTGTGTACATGTGTGTGAACACAGGTGTGAGTATATGAGTGTGTGTGCATATGAGAACACATGTATGAGTGTGTATGAGTGCATACATGAATGTGAGCACAGGTGTATGAGTGTGTGTATGAGTGTGTACATGCATGTGAGCACAGGTGTATGAGTGTGTGTATGAGTGTGTACATGTATGTGAACACAGGTGTATGTGAGTTTGTGTGTGTGCATGTGAGCACAGGGCTATGTGTGTACATGCATGTAAGCACAGGTGTATGTGAGTATATGAATGTGTGTGCATGCATGTGAGCACAGGTGAGTATGTGAGTGTGTCTGCATACATGGGGGTAGACAATGGGTCTCTGGTGGGGCAGCCCGGAGGACTGAGGGAAGCCAGGCCTGGGCCTCTCTTGGCTGCCCTGCAGGGCCAGGCAGGCCAGAGTCTCAGGAGGGAGGGAGGGGAGAGAATTCTGGGTGCTGTGCATGCAGCAGGTGGAGAGAGCTCGAGAGGGGCAGGTTGAGGTGGGGACAGCCAGATACCCTGGCTGAGGTCCCTGGGAGTGAGCGTGGAGTCTGCAGGTGGGTGAGGCCTGGCCAGGCACCAGGACTCAGGGTAGCAGCCCCTCGTCCCTCACTGCCCAGTACCTCCCACTCTGACCACATGAGCGAGGTACCTTGGGGAGTCCAACGAACCCAAACTCCTGGGGCAGGAGGGAATGATTGCAGAGGCTGATTTGGGTCCTGATGGCCTCGTAGATGGTACAGTAGCCAAAGTCCAGCCCTGCGGGGCTGAGCTCCAGGTCTGAGGTGGTGACTACAGCATGGACAGTAAACCCCACGGGTTTGATCTGAAGTGCAGAGGGCAGGGCCATTAGGTCATTGCGGTCAGTTAGGGAAATGTCTCCAAAACTGAGAAGAACCCCGGTCCTGCTGTGAGCTGGCGGCTGACTCTGCACCTTTCACGGACACATCTGCTTCCTGTTGGCCTCAGCATGGCATGGGCAGCACAGGGGGGCAGGGGGCCGGAGGGTATGTGTGCACACACATGTGCATCTGTGCATCTGCTTGTCGGTGCATTGTGAACTCACATGATGACATGTGTACCGAGGATGTGCACACCCTGGACACCTGGGTCTGGACTGTAGGAACACGAGGGTCTGGGTGTCCCGGGGACAGCCCCGCCCACCCAGGACAGCACTGGGGCCTCTTGGATCCACAAGCCCCTCCCTCTGTCTCCCCTGTGCAGGGGCTGCTAGGGCAAGACCGGAGGCCGGTGAAGATGGGCTCCAAGAGCCAGGCCAGAACAGCTCTGCTCCCCCAGGGTGCCCGGCATCCAGATGAGCCCCACACAGACCTGGTCAGCCACCCGGATAGTCATCGGGGCCTCCAGAACCCTGGTCTCCTTGTCAAAATACTTCCCTGCATCTTCTGGGAGGGAGTGTCTGCAAGAGACAGGGGGCACTTGAATGTTCTTTTCCCCTTTATATTTGAGAAATGACAAAAGGCTCAACTGTGAGGGTGCCAGAGTCATGGGGTACACAGAAGATCAGAAATACGGGAGCCTGGGGTTGGCTTCCTGCTGTGACTCAGGACCGCCCCCCCCCCCCCCCCCCCCCCCCCGGCCGACCCGGGAGGAGCGGCGCCCTGCTGGGCACATCACCTGGGCAGGAACTTGAGCTGCACTGAGTAGGACGACAGGGCCTGGATGTAGCCAGTCTCAGGCAGGAGCTCCACGTGGCCCCGCAGCTCCTTGCACACCTCGAACTTTAGGCGCAACGCGGCCTTCGACCTGCAGCATCCAAGGGAGGGCCGGACAGCGACTTGAGGTCAGTCCTTGCCCCACAGGGCCCAGTGCACCCCCTCCAGGCACAGCCCTGCCGGGCACAGCCCCCACCCTCCAGCCCCACTGTCGGACAGGCTTCAGAGCCCTGCTCACAGGGGCAGGTTTTCCTGAAATGACATTGGCTGAGGAATCCTTACAAATAAAAACATCACAACTGAAAGTCACCCTGGTCGGTTTTTAGAACCTGAGTGTTTTCTGGGAAGCGCCTCACAGGCCGGGGGTCAGGGAGAGGGGGCCCTGTTCCTCCTGGAGTTCTGCCATTCCCCACTCAGGCACAGGCTCTCTTGCAGGACGCTCAGGAGGCCCCAGGTGGCCAGGCCTTGGCCTTGGTGACGGCAGCTTCCCCAATTTTTGTCCTTGCTTTCAACTCAGGACCAGCCGGAGAAAGCCAGGCGTGCCCCCAGTCAACCACGTGGGCCACAGCCCCATTAGGACACCCCCTCCCCACCTGCTCTCCAGTCTCCAGAAAGAGAGGCAGTGGGTGAGCTGCCCTAGGCCTGTTAAGGAGACCGCCCCTGGGCCATCAGGGACCCCAGGCCATGGTCCAGAGCCTCTCAGGCCTCTCGGTGTCTCCTTAACCACCCGGGGTGATTCTCACAGTCCCTCTGCATGGGGAACCCAGGGCCGATCGGGACCCTGAGTGACCCATGGGCTCCTGAGATTGCAAAGGAAGGTCTCTCTTCTCTCAACTTTGACCTCTGGCCCCAGTGTCACCCAGCACTGAATGTCCCCTACCATGAAAGGTGTTCAGACTGGGCCCTCCCACCCTGGTTTCTGCTGTGGCTGGGTTCCCCTCAGGCAACTACAACCAGGGTCTTTGTGAACTCACTCCCTTGCTACCTCTGTACCCATAAAACTGGTAATAACATTGAATTCTAAAATCATTCAACAAACCTAAGAGGTCGAGTGCGTGCCTCAGGGGACAGGCTGAGAAAGCAGAGCTCCCGTGCTCCGTGTCCCCCCATCCACCCCAGGGGTGGACACACTTTGCATTGAGGTAAACTGACCAGACCCTGTTAAACCCTGGTTTCCCAAACAATCCATCTGAAACCTGCTCCGAGACCCCAGCCTCCGGGAAAAGCAGGTCACCTGATGTTTGCAGCACTGACATCTGGGGACCCAGCAGCCGGCAGGTGCCAGCCTAATTGCACCCAGGCTGACATCGCCCCCACTTCCGGAGAGAAGCAGGACCCTGGGTACAGCAGCTGGCCAAGTACAGGTGTGTTTGGTTAGTGAAGATCCACTAAGCTCTAACTGTTGGGTTTGCCTCTTTTTTCCACTTAATTGAACTTAAGTTAAAAAAAAAAAGAAAGGGAGAGTAAAAAAGAAATGACAACCGTGGTGTCTGGACACCCTTGCAAAGCTCTGTGAATGAAACATGCTTCTTTTCTCAGAACTCTACCCATGTTCCTTCAGAGGACCAGCCCCCTCTTCTGTCTGTGTCTGCGAGGGGCCTGACCTGGTGTGCGGGGTGCCGACCCCCCCACAGACAGGGGTGATGACACCGATTTATCCTCACGGTCCTGGAAGTCAGGTCCAGACACCGTGTCCCAGGGCTGAAACCCAGCTGCAGGCAGGGCTGGTTCCCCCGGAGGCTCCACAGAGAACGCTCTCCTGGCTTTTCTGGTTTCTGGAGATGCCACGTCCCTTGGTTTGTGGCCCCTCTTCCATTTTCAAGGCCAGCAGCCCAGCAACTGTCAGCCTCTGTCTGACGCTGACCCTCAGGCTTCCATCCTATGACAGCTCTGGGGTCCCAGTGGGCTCTCAGGGCAATCCCTGGAGACCCCCACCTTGAGGTATCGGATCTCACCCAGCCAGGGCTCACCGCGTGTGGACGAGGATCGAGTCCTGGTACAGCCGATCGTACATGCAGATCTTCAGGTCTACGTTGGGCTTTGGCACCCAGACAGGCACATCAATAGCCACGCCGACGACTTTGAAATATAACTGAATTTGAACACGAAAATCCAATAACACGCATGTTCATCAGCAGAGCAGACAGTGCTTGTGAGCGCTAACACAGAGCTCAGAGCATGATCTGTAATTCCTAAAAGTACCATGTGCCCAGTCGTGTCTGACTCTGTGCAACCCCAAGGACTGTAGTCCGCCAGGCTCCTTTGTCTATGGGATTTTCTCCAGGCAAGAATACTGGAGTGGTTTGCCATGGCCTTCCCCAGGGGATCTTCTAAACCCAGGGACAGAACCTGTCTCTTGCATCTCCTGCACTGGCAGGCGGGTTCTTTACCGCTAGTGCCACCTGGGAAGTCCCAGCTGTTACAAGTATTGGAAGGTTAATAATTACACTGGCCATTGGGACTTCCCTGGTGGTCCAGTGGCAAGATTATGCACTCCCAGTGTGGGGGATCCGGGTTGGATCCCTGGTCAGAGAACTAGATCTCACATGCCACAATTAAGACCTGTTGCAGCCAAATAAATATTAAAAAAAATTTAAACTAACCATGTTTTTGAGATCTATGGCAGTTTTCACATTAGATCATTTTTTTTTGTTGTTAATGAGCAGAGCTCTGTTTATTTTTGGATCATGCTCTGAGGCATGTGGGATCTTAGTTCCCTGACTAGGAACTGAACATTGGCAGTGAGAGCTCAGCATCCTAACCACTGAACTTCCTAACCAGGGAAGTCCTTCACGTCATATAATTATTTTAAAAAGTCTTTATTGGATTTGTTACAATTGGATTTATTGCTTCTGTTTTATGTTTTGGTGTGTTTTTTTTGGCCACGAGGCATGTGAGATTTTAGTTCCCTGATCAAGGGTCAAACCCCACACTCCCTGCATTGGAAGGTGGATTCTTAACCACTGGACCACCAGGGAGGTCCCCACATCATATAATTTAAATAATCCTGTTTATTTTCAAAATTTTTAAACATGAGAAGGTAGACTTGTACAATGGGTTTTCACAAACGTGTCATGCAGCTTCCTAAATATCCACATTTTTAGCGGTTTAGAAAAACCCTTTTGCTACAAAATCGTGTGTCACACAGGCTGTGCACATGGCCAACACAGATGGAAGCTCAGGTCTCTCAAGGGCCCAGACACAGAGGTGCTTCTCCCTGCAGTCAGACCCCGGGTCCTGGTCTCAGAGCTGGGCTTTGTGGGTGTCTTGCCAGGTGAGTGTGTGCACAGCAGCCCCCCCAGGGTAGCGCCAGGGACCGCCAACCCACAAGACTGTGTGGGGGGCGTTCCTTCCTACCACCTGCAGGACTGTGACCTCAGAACACAGCTGGACCAGATCCGAGGCCACTGGGTCACTGAAACACAGCCCATTTCCAGGGCCAGAGACAGACCAGACAGAATAAACAGAAAGCAGGTCCAGGGAGATGGAGCTGCTGGGGCAGTTGGGAGAGGGTTTGAGGACAAAGGCAACCTCTTCTGTCAGAGGCAGCAGGGGTGGGCTGGGGCAGTGGCTGAGAGGCTCAGAGGCCCCAAGCAGCATCCTGGCGGCAGGGCCAGGCAGGTCACAGAGAGGCCGGTCTTGCCAGCACCTGAATCAGCTCCAGGCGAGCAGATGGACTCAGGGGGTGACACGTGACAAATGAGGGTGAAGAAAGACCCAGGCCTCGGAGTTCAGACTTCCACGAAGGAGGGCAAGGAAGCCCCCATCTACAGCAGAGCCAGCAGGGTGGGAAAGAGAGGCCTGGACATGGGAGGGGGGCTGTCCTCATGGGAAGATGGCAGCAGTGCCCCCAGACCCCTGGATGGGAAGGGGCTGCAGGCTGGCAGATTCCAGACCTGTCATAAGGGGCCTGGTCTCAGGAAAACAGGCAGGCAGGATGGGGAGCCCATACCCCTGCTCACCCAAGGAGGCTGAGAGCTGCACAGTGGCTGCGTGTGTGTCCCCAGTTCTGGTTGGGAGAGGTCAGTGCGTGGGGAGCAGTCAAGGTGTTCACTGCCTGCCTCACTCAGCAGGGCCCCCATGGGCTGGCACATGCTTGATTCAAAGTCACAGCCCCAGCCAGGCTGTCCTCTCTTGAGTGGTCGGTTACCCAGCACTGGCCCGTGTTCCTTCCCGTCACAGAGCAGGGGCTCTGTGGGGTCCTGTAGGGTACCAGGGGGCTCCATGGGGTCCTGTAGGGTTCTCTGAGGCTCTGTGGAACTCCAATTGGTACTACTGACAGGGGGCAGTGTGAGTATTGTGGAACACTATGGGGTACTGTAGGGCACGTCCCATTCCTTGGGGTTTCTGTTCAAACAAATGAGTGTCTTGTCTCAAATCTCTGGCCGCTGAATAGGAATCATGGCAGAGCAGAGACTTCCGAAGCGGTGAGGAGAGGACAGTGCAGTGAGCACAGATGCATTAACTGGTCACAGCTGGAAAGAGATCACCTGCCCGGAAACATGGACCATGGTGTCAGGTCAGAACTCCTAAAGCAGTGGCAGCAGGTTCAGAGGAGATTCTAATAATTCCAGTGAAACTTAAGTGTTATGGAGACACTGAAGGCCAAGAAAGAGGGTCAGTAAGACGGACACAATGTCACACTGTATTTCGGTCATAAGGAAGTGCTGGCCGAGTGTCCTGCTGGGCACAGTCTGTCCTGGAGGGTTTTCCTCTTCCATTTAAGAAGTAGCAAGTCATGTGGGATTTGGGGGCTGAAAGTGGAGGGGACTGTTCATGGAATGGAAAGTAGAATTTCCAAATAACAGGAAGAAAAGGAATAAGTAGCAACTTGATTAAACCAACCAAAACAAGAAAATTGAAAGTGAGGAAATAATATCATAAAATGAATAGTCAATACAACTAATGGAAGAAGTAAAACAAAGTGTATCAGTGTTTTGGAGATTAATTCTTTGTCATTTGTAGTAACAGTGGTGAGAATGGGCACTCTTGTCTTGTTCCTGATTTTAGAAGTAATGCTTTCAATTTTTTGAGAAATGTCTGTTTAGCTCTTTTGCCCACTTTTTGATTGGGTTGTTCATTTTTCTGGTATTGAGCTGCATGAGCTGCTTGCATATTTTGGAGATTAAGTGTGTCAGTATTATGCTGTGAACACACTGGAGTGTCCCCATAAAGGCAGACAGCATTAGTTGGATCCATAGAAAAAACCTGGCTCCTTAAAATACATACAGAGTAAAAAAAGGATGAATATGGGAGGGGACACAGGGAAATGAGGCTAAGGGGAAGCAGAGGAGAGCAGGGTGGCTCTATCATTATCGTGGGAGCAGCTGTTGTTAGAGATGTCTGAGCAGCAGCGGGGAAGAGGTCTGTTTGGTTCTGGCGGAAGGTATAGTTTACTATAAGAAAACAACCACAAACCCTCATGCATCAAACAATAAGGCAGTTGTACAGAGCCCTCTGTGAGGCATGTAAGGAGAACTTGTCAAAGGTTGGGTCACAGGGAAGGTGGACATGCGGAAGGAACATGGAGGGATGCCAAAGCACCTTGAAAGAGAGGAATGGAGCTGGAGGATTCACCCTTTCTGACTCCAGACTATACTGCAAAGCTACAGTCATCAAAACTGCATGGCACTGGTGCAAAAAACAGGCACACAGACCAATGGAACAGGATAAAGAGCCCAGAAATAAACCCATGTACCTATGGTTACCTAATTTATGACAAAGGAGAAAAGAACATACAATGGAGAAAAGACAGTCTCTTTAATAAATGGTGCTGGGAAAACTGGACAGCTACAAGTAAAAGAGTGCAATTAGAACATTCTCTAACACCACATCAAAAATAAACTCAAAATGGACTAAATTCCTAAATGTAAGACCAGAAACCATTAAACTTCTAGAAGAAAACATAGGCAGGACACTCTTTGCCATAAATTGCAGCAATATTTTTTTTGGATTTGTGTCTGAAGGCAAAGGAAATAAAAGCAAAAACAAACAAATGGGACTTAATGAAGCATAAAAGCTTTTGCACAGGAAAGGAAACCATTGAGAAAACTGAAAAGACAAAACAAAAACCAAAAAAAACAAAAAAAACCATGAAAAGACAACCTACTGAATAGGAGAAAATGTTTGCAAATGATATGACTGATAAGAGATTAATATTCAAAATATAGGGTTGGCCAGAAAGTTCCTTTGGTTTTTCTGTAATATAGGCCCCATATGGTTGGGTGGATGGAAGGTGGAGGGCGGGACCCCATGCCTGGGGAGCAGCATGGTACTCACAGTTGGGCACTGCTGATTCTTAAACACAACCTTGAAACTGTTCTGGACCGTTCCCGGGACAATCGGGGTGAAGATGACGGGCACCTTGATGGAGCTGAAGGGGCCTATGTCCCCCTCTGTTGTCTGCAGGGAAGAGAGGCGGAAGGCTGGTCAGCCTTCACATTCTGGACAGGTACCTCCCATGGCCTCACCATGGCCAATCACTGTGTGGTGGGAGGTGGCAGCAGCCATGTGTGCACTTGCTCTCCTGATGACCCGGGCCTTGCACACACACGTGAACACACATGGATGCACACACATGCACACATGTGGACACACACACACGGACACACACACATGTACCACATGGACACACGTGCACACACACGTGGACCCCACCCCCACCCCTGCCGCTCTGGCTAGTGAGGCCCTACACGGAAGTCTCCTCTGTGCTCAACAGGGGCACCCAGGCCTGCCTCTTTGGCTCTGGGTCTGACCTAGCCCAGCTGGGGATGGGGTGGCCAGATACGGGCTGAGATAGCTAATCGCCCAGAGGCTACAAGTCCGATGACCAGACTAGTCTCATCCAGCTCTGGTCAGATGGACAGGCCATCCCAGGGCTGGAGGAAGGCAGGCCTTGCTGACCTCTCCCAGCGAGAACTCCATCTGTTCCTCATTGAGAGGTATAGTCATGATGGTGGTCAAGGTCACGCCCTCTGATTCTGGAAGAGAAGGGGGTTCACAGGTGAGGCTGGCCAGGCCAGGAGAGCTGGGGCACCAGGGCCCCTTCCTCTCCCAGACCAGGTGCTGTCCTGGAGTCTGTGGAGGCCACCCCAGCCCTCCTGAACAGATACCTCATCCTGACAATATCACGTGCTGCCCTCCCACCTGTCCCCAGGGCTGGCGAGGGCCCTCACAGGGGGCACCCTGACCCAGGCAGGGCCCCCCCCTTCCCCCTGACCCAGGTCTGCAAAGAAGGGCCACTTGGTGGCACAGGAGGACCAGAGTGGAGTGGGGTTGTGCCCCAGGCCTGGGCAGGGTGTCCTGACCCTTCTGCACCAGGACAGGGGTCACAGGGCTGTAGGGTCAGTGCAGGTAGACAGCCTGGCTCGTTGGCACAAGGGGCTGTCACTGTGGCCCCAGGTTAACGTGGATGTGTTTCCACTCTCACAGCTCCCATGGCCATCTCCTGCATGGGGGCCTTGGGAACTCAGGGACCCCCAACTTCAATGCCATGTATGGTCCCAGGCCTGGGGTTTCTTGGGTGGACTCAGACAGTGGTCACTGTGGCTTCTGGAGTGGGAGGCCTAGGTGGGAGAAGGTCCTGAGTTGCTCAAAATGGCCTAAGAGCAGCATGTCTGAGAGAGGACAGCAGAGAAACATGGGGAAGCTAGGTGGACCATCTGAGGCTTTGCTTCAAGGCAGGAGGAGCTGAAAGTGGACTCGAGACGTTTGTATTAAGAGGAGAAAATGGTAGAAAGCTGTGTGAGGGCTGGGCCCGGTGGGGTGGGGGGGAGGATGGGGGGCCAGGCTGGGGTGGTAGGGGGAGGGGGGCTGCCAAGTCCTGGAAAGGTAAAACAGTACCCCCTCCAGCCTGTTTTCACAGTTGTTTGGCCTTGTCTGTGTGGATGTGCTCTAAGTGGCTCCTGGAATCTGTCCTCTGGGGCCCTCTGACCCAACCCATAGGCCCTCTGACTGTCACATGGCTGGGACTCAGGGCCTCTGTGCTGAGGGGCCCAGGGCTGCATGCTGAGTGCTGCCTCTCTGCCCATCACATGGCTGGGACTCAGGGAACCTGTGCCAAGGAGCCCAGGGCTGTATGCTGAGCGCAGGCCATGGGCCCAGCTCACCGATGGGGTGCCCCTCCTCCTGCTCCTTCACGTCCAGCTTTCCAGACTCCTTCTGGCTTGGTACATCTGTAGGAGATGACTCATTGCCCTCCATCTGATGCTCAGAAAAACTGGTGGTGAATTTATCATACAAACTTTTGTCTTCATACGTGAAGGTACTACTCTGAAAAGAGAACATGATACCTTTAGTGCAGTCCATTTGCCTTTCCCATTAGCTATCCAGATCCACCATCCCTGAGGTGCCACGCTGAGAACCCGGCCATGATCTGGGCTGGGGACCACGGGCTCCTGCATGACCCCCTTGGCAGCTCTCCATTGACCTGTGCTGAGTTTGCCTGGGGCTCAGGGCCTCCTCTAACGCAGGTGGTTTCCTCCTCAGCCCCTTCCTAGAGACTCTGCACACAGGCATGGGGCCGAGTTCCTCCAGGACACCTGCTGCTCTCCACTGTGAGCTTGGGCACCCCCCAGGCTCCAGCCCAGAGCTCTCCTGGCTTTGGCCCAGACCCCTGCAGGCTGAGAGCAGGCTGGCTTCTTCTCTGCTCCTTTCCAAGAGGCCACTGACCCGCAGGCCTCTCCCCTGGGCTCAGGAACAGACTGACTGAGTGCCTGCTGCGTGTGACTCAGGGTCCATGGGGGACCTGCAGGGCATTGTCCTGGTGGAGCTGCCATCCAGCTGCTCAGACGCCCACTGAGACACAGAGCCAGTACCCGTGGAGAGCCTGAGGGCCCGGCCACTTGTCCTCCCTCCATAAGCCTGGCTCCTGCACCCCCTCTTCCCTCATCATCCCATGCTCTGGTTTCACACCCCAGTCCCAACCTCTGTTGCAGCAGCTGGCCCATGTTGCTGTTCAGGGTACCTCTGCCTTCTCCCTCTCCAGGGGAGACCCTTCCAGGACCTTTGCTGAAACCCCTTAATGCAGCAGAGAAAACAGACTAAGTGCTTCTTATAGGAAAGTTTCAACTAATGTATTTTGAGGCAAACTTTCTCTCTCTGTGCTCACCCCCAAATGACCAACACACCTCTTCCCTGACCACTGGCTGTTTTAGAAGTTGTCTCCATGGATGGGGTCCCTCCTATTTCTGTTTCCTTGGCAGCACATGCACAGCCTTCCCATGAGAGGACCAGGGCCTCCCTCATACTTTTGAGAGAGATGTGGGTGCGGGGCAGGGTTTGCTGAGCTTTTCAGCCTGAGGAGTCTGGGATGCCCCTACTCTGAGAATGCTTGTCCACTGCCTTGCCAACACACGTGACAGGGGACAGTGTCCTGCTGCCAAGGTGTGCTCCCTACAGAGTTCGAGCACTTCCAGATGGACTGGAGGCTGTCCTGCCACCCCTCCTCATCCTGCTCACATCAATAGGCTCCTTTGACTCATGGCCCACTTCACGCTCATGGGACTGTATCTTGGGGCAGGAGATACCACGCGCTGCCCTTGGCTGAGCAGCCACAGCATTGACCAGGAGCAGCGGCACACTCACTAATTTTAGGACCGACTGGGAGGTGTCCATCTCACAAGTCTCTGATGCCAGAAGAAATCTGAACTTGGTGCCCAAGCCCCCAGTGTTGGTCAGCGTGATGGTCCGGATTGCAGTCTCACCCACTGTGTAGCTGCCAAAGTCGATGAGCTCCTTGTCGAGGGACAGCTGTCAGAAGACCTTGAGTGAGCCAGGGTGACCACAGCAGGTCTCCTCTCCCACCTGCCACCCCACAGCCGAGGGGACACGGAGCTCTGACCCCATCCCCACACTCATGGATAAGGTCTGCATCTGGCTCCATGGGGGAGAGGAAAGGTCTCTGCACTGCCCACGAACACAATTCACATGCCAGAAATCATAAACTCGTGTATTGATCATGACATTGGGGAGCACCTGAGTCCAATTTTTAAAAAATCAAGCCAGCTAAAAAGAAGTGAGCTATCAAGCCATAAAAAACATGGAGCAACCTTAGATGTGTATAGCTACATAAGTGAAAGAAGTCTGTTTGAAAAGTTTTCAAACTGTATGATTCCAACTATACAGCATTCTGGAAAAGGCTAAAAAAATTCAATGGTTGTATATTAATAAAAGATTCACCATAGCAGGAAGATATAACAATTATAATCACTTACACATCTGGCAGACTATCAAAAGTACATGAAGCAAGAACTGAGGAAACTGAAGGAGAAATATAGCTCTACAATACTCTTCTCACAATGAACAGAACAACCAGACAGAAGATAAGTAAGGAAATACAGAACTTGAGCAGCACAATAAACCATGGGATCTAACAGATGCACGCAGAACACTTCACCCAACAACAACACATATGTTTTTGTCAGGTGCACACAAGACATTTTCCAGGATTGACCATAAGTTAGGCCACAAAAGACTCAACAGACTTTAAAAGAGAGATATCATACAAAGTATCTTCTCTGACCACAACAGAATACAGCTAAAAATCAAAAACATAAAGAAAACAAGAAAATTCACAAAAGTATGGAAATTAAGCAAAAAATCAAAGAAGAAATCACAAGAGAAATTATAAAATAACTAGAGATGAATGAAAACAAAAACACAATACACCAAAACTCATGGGATGCAGTGGAAGGGTCACTGAAGGGGAAATTTATAGCTATAAAAACTGACATTAATAAATAAGACAGATCTAAAACAAACAATTTATGTTTACAACTCAAGAAATTAGGAAAAGAACAAACTAAACTCCAAAACTAGCAGACAAAATAAAATAAGGATCAGAGCAGAGATAAAGTAGAGAATAGAAAAATAATAGAGAAAATTAATGAAACCAAAAGTTGGTTATTCAAAAAGATCAACAAAATTGACAAACTTTTGCCTACATGGACTAAGAAAATAAAGACTCAAAGTAGTAAAATCAGAAATGAAAATGGGGACATTAATACTGATTCTGCAGAAGTAAAAAGGATTCTAAGAAAGTACATGGGCTTCCCTTATGGCTTAGCTGGTAAGAATCCACCTGCAACGCGGGAGACCTGGGTTTGATCCCTGGTTTTGATCCCTGGGTTGGGAAGATCCCCTGGAGAAGGGAAAGGCTACTCACTCCAGTATTCTGGCCTGGAGAATTCCATGGACTGTACAGTCTATGGGGTCGCAAAGAGTCGGACATGACTGAGCGACTTTCACTTTCATTTCAAGAGAGTACTACCCTTGTACCAACAAACTGGATAACCCAGAATTCCTAGAAACACAAAAACCTTCCAACACTAAACCACAAAGAAATAAGACAATTTGAATAGACCTATAACTAGTAAGAAGACTGGTTCCGCAATAAACCATTTCCTGACAAGGCCCTGACCTGATGATCAAAATGTGCATCACAGGGCCCCAGGAGGAGGACAGAAAAGGGCTGGGGGAATATTTAAAAAAAACAATGGCCGAAAAAGAGGGGCAATCGACAGTAACACAATAATAGTGGGGGACTTTAACATCCCACTTACACCAAAGGACAGATCATCAAAACAGAGAATCAATAAGGAAACACAAACCTTAATGAAACATTAGTTCAAGAGGACCTAATTGATATATTCAGGACTTTCCATCCAAATGCAGAAGAATATGCTCTCAAGTGCACATGGAACCAGGATAGACCACATCTTGGGCCACAAATCAAGACTCAGTGAATTTAAGAAAACTGAAATTGTTACCAAGTATTTTCTCTGATCACAACACTGTAAGACTAGATATCAACTACAGGAAAAAAAACTGCAAAAAACAAACTCATGGAGATTAAACAATACATTACTAAATAACAAAGAGGTTACTGAAGAAATAAGAAGGGAAATCAAGATTCCTAGAAACAAATGACAATGAAAACACAAGAACCCAAAATCTATGGGATTCAGCAAAAGCAGCTCTAAGAGGGAAATTTACAGCAATACAATCCTACCTCAAGAAACAAGAAAAGCATCAAATAGACAACCTAACTCTACATCTAAAGCAGCTGGAAAAAGAAGAACAAAAAACCCCAATGTCAGCTGCTGCTGCTGCTAAGTCGCTTCAGTCGTGTCCGACTCTGTACGACTCCATAGACGGTAGCCCACCAGGCTCCCCGTCCCTGGGATTCTCCAGGCAAGAACACTGGAGTGGCTTGCCATTTCCTTCTCCAAGGCATGAAATTGAAAAGTGGAAGTGAAGTTGCCCAGTCGTGTCCAACTCTTCGCGACCCCATGGACTGCAGCCCATCAGGCTCCTCCGTCCAGGGGATTTTCCAGGCAAGAGTACTGGAGTGGGGTGCCATCGCCTTCTCCAATGTCAGCAGAAGGAAATAAATCATAAATTTCAGAGCAGAAATAAAGGAAAAAGAAATGAAGGAAATACTAGCAAAGATTAATAAAACTAAAATCTGGTTCTTTGAGAAGATAAACAAAATTGACAAACCACTAGCCAGACGCATCAAGAAAAAAGAGGGAGAAAAGTCAAATCAACAAAATTAGAAATGAAAAAGGAGAGGTTAAAACAGACAACACAGAATACAAAGGATCATAAAAGAATATTATGAGCAACTGTATACTAACAAAATGGACAACCTAGAGGAAATGCACAGATCATTAGAAAAGTTCAACCTCCCAAGACTGAACCAGGAAGAAATAGAAATTATGAACAAACCAATTACAAACACTGAAATCCAAACAGTGATTAAAAATCTCCCCAAAAACAAAAGCACAGGACCAGATGACTTCACAGGGGACATCTGTAAAACATTTAGAGAAGAGCTAATGCCTATTTTTCTGAAACTCTTCCAAAAAACTGCAGAGGATGGAACACTTCCAAACTCATTCTATGAGGCCCCCATCACCCTGATACCAAAACCAGGCAAAGACAACACAAAAAAAGAAAATTATAGGCAAATATTACTGATGAACATAGATGCAAAAATCCCCCCCAAAATTATAGCAAACATAATTCGACAACATGTTAAAAAGCTCATACACCATGATCAAGTCAGGTTTATTCCAGGGATGCAAGGATTCTTCAATATACACAAATCAATCAATGCAATACACCATATTAACAAACTGAAATATATAAACCATATGATCATCTCAATAGATGCAGAAAAAGACTTCGACAAAATTCAGCACCCATTTATGGTAAAAAACGCTTCAAAAAATGGGCATAGAAGGAACCTCGACGTAGTAAAGGCCATATATGATAAGCCCAAAGCAAACATTATTTCCAATGGTGAAAAACTAAAAGCATTCCCTCCAAGATCAGGAACAAGACAAGGGTGTCCACTCTCACCACTATTATTAAACATAGTTTTGGAAGTTCTAGCTATGACAATTAGAGAAGAAAAAGAAATAAAAAGAATCCAGATCAGAAATGAAGAAGTAAAACTCTCATTGTTTGCAGATGACATGATACTATACATAGAAAACCCAAAAGAAACTATCAGAAAATTACTAGTGAATTCAGCAAAGTCACAGAATACAAGGTCAATCCACAGAAATCACTTATATTCCTATACACTAACAATGAAAAATCAAAAAGAGAACTTGAGGAATCAATCCCATTCACCACTGCAACAAAAAGAATAAAATTTCTAGGAATAAACCTACCTAAGGAGACAAAAGAACTGTATATGGAAAAGTATAAGACACTGATGAAGGAAATCAAAGATGGCATAAACAGATGGAGAGATAGTCCAAGTTCCTGGGTAGGAAGAATCAATATTGTGAAAATGACTATACTACCAGATGCAATCTACAGATTCAATGAGATCCCTATCAGATTACCAATGGCATTTTTCACAGAACTAGAACAAAAATTTTCACAATTCATATGGAAACACAAAAGATCCTGAATAGCCAAAGCAGTCTTGAGAAAGAAGAATGGAACTGGAGGAATCAAACTTCCTGACTTCAGATTATACTACAAAGCTACAGTCATCAAGACAGTATGGTACTGGCACAAAAACAGAAATATAGACCAATGGAACAAGATAGCAAGCTCAGAAATAAACCCATGAACCTATGGGTGCCTTATATTTCACAAAGGAGGCAAGAATATACAATGGGGCAAAGACAGCCTCTTCAATAAGTGGTGCTGGGGAAACTGGACAGCTACATGTAAAAGAATGAAATTAGGACACTTCCTAACACCACACACAGAGATAAACTCAAAATGGATTAAAGACCTAAAGTAAAACCAGAAACTATAAAACTCTTAGAGGAAAACATAGGCAGAACACTTGCTGACACAAATCAAAGCAAGATCCTCTATGACCCACCTCCTAGATTAATGGAAATAAAAACAAAAGTAAGCAAGTGGGGCCTGATTAAACTTAAAAGCCTTTGCACAGCAAAGGAAACTAAAAGCAAGGTGAAAAGACAACCCTCAGAATGGGAGAAGGTAACAGCAAATGAAACAACTGAAAAAGGATTAGTTTCCAAAATATACAAGCAACTTGTACAACTCAATACCAGAAACACAAACAATCCCATCAAAAAGTGGGGAAAAGACCTAAACAGACATTTCTTCAAAGAAGACATACAGATGGCTAACAAACACATGAAAAGATGCTTAACATCGCTCATTATGAGAGAAACTCAAATCAAAACTACAATGAGATATCACTCCACACTGGTGAGAATGGCCATCATCAAAAAGTCTGCAAACAATAAATGCTGGAGAGGGTGTGGAGAAAAACGAATCCTCTTGCACTGTTGGTAGGAATGTAAATAAATATCATATACTGACACATACATATGGAATCTAAAAAGATGGTACTGATGAATTTATTTTCAGGACAGCAATGGCGAAACAGACATATGAAATTTACAATACCATATGTAAAATAGATAGCCAACGGGAATTTGCTGTGTGACTCAGGGAACTCAAACAGGGGCTCTGTGACAGGCTGAAGGGCCGGATGGGGCCAGATGGGAGGGAGGTTCAGGAAGGAGAGGACATGGGTGTACCTATGGCTGACTCTTGTTGATGTATGAGGGAAAACCACAAGATTCTGAAAAGCAATTATCCTTCAATTAAAAAAGTTTTTTTAAAAATGGTTGAAAGCTCCCCACCTTCGATGAAAGACATGATTACAAACACCCAAGAAGTTCAATAACCTCTGAGAAGGATGAACTCAAAGAGACTCGTGCTGAGACACCTTGTAATCAGACCGTTAAAGGCCAGAGAAAAAGTGAGAACCTTGAAAGCAGGAGGAGAGAAATGATGTGTCACACACAAGGGAGCCTCAGTAAGATCATGGCAGATTTCTCAACAAACACCTTGGAGGAGAGAGGGCCAGGAGCCGATCTGCTCCAGGAAGAAAAATGTCAGTCGAGAATCCTAAATTTTCAAGAGTGTCCTTCAGGGACTTCCCTGGTGGCTCAGTTGTAAAGAATCGCCTGTCAATGCAGGAGACAAGGGTTCAATGCCTGGTTGGGGAAGATCCCACATGCCACGGAGGAACTAAGCCCATGCACCACGACTACTGAGCCAGTGCTCTAGAGCTGCAACTGTTGAGCCCACGTGCCACAACTACTGAAGCCTGCACTCCTAGAGCCCTCGCTCCACAACAAGAGAAACCGCCACAATAAGAAGCCTGAGCGCCCCAACGAACAGTAGCCCCCAATTACTGTAACTAGAGGAAAAAGCTTGCAGAGCAACGAAGACCCAGCATAGGCAAAGATAATTAAATAAATAAAATCATTAAAAAAAAAACCAAAACTGTCCTTCAAAAGACAGGCCCAGATGGACAAGAGCTGCAGGAGTTCTGCCTGCAGGAAATGCCCCAGCTAGTTGCGCAGGCGAGAGGAAAGGACCCCAGAGAGTAACCTCAGGCTCTGGAAAGGAAGACACACAGTGCTGGTATCAAAGTCATGATGGTTTGTAACAGCAATTTTAGTTTCCTACATGATTTAAGATGCTAACATAGTCTTTTAAAAAGCATTTTTTAGCCTAAAAGCTGGTGTTATTGTAACTTTGGTTTATAACTCCACATTTTGTTTTCTATAGAACTAAGAAACTGATGTATCTACCAATTTCTGTTTATGTTACTGGATGCGCAAGTAATACAAGTAATTTTGTGACATCAACAACTGAACCGAGTGGGACAACGCTATAAAGGAGTGGAGCTTTCATGAGCTGTTAATGTCAGACTGATACAAACCCAGATAGGATAGTTGTGACTTTAGGATGCTAAATGTAATCCCACCACAAAGAAGATACACAGAAGGGGATGAAAAAGGAATTTGAGCATTTCACAACGTAAGGTCAGTTCAACATAAAGATGACAGCACTGCAGGAGATGAGGGACAAAAGAACTTGCAGGGCATGAAAACAAATAGCAAAACGCCAGGAGCAGAGCCCCCCGCAGCACTGAGCCTCAGAAGTTCCGACACAGACTGCAGCACGGACGGCCCTGGAGGGCACTGCACTCCGTGAAAGAAGCTGTTCATAAGAGGAGACATGCCCTGTGATCCCACTTACATAAGGTACTTAAAGTCATCAGGTTCACAGAGACAGAAAGGAGAATGGAGGGTGCCAGGGGCTGGGGGAGGGTGGGGAGCGAGCATTTAATAAGGAGAGCTCTAGTTTTGCAAGATGAAGACTCTGAGATAGACGGTGAGGGCTCAGAGCGCTGTGAATGTATGGAATACCCCTGGGCTGTGCACTTACAGCCAGTTAAGATGTATATCTATGCCATGTATGGTGCTGGTGGTGGTATAGTCCCTAAGCCATGTCCAACTCTTGCGACCATGGATGATAGCCTGCCAGGATCCTCCGTCCATGGGATTTCCTACACATGCCATGTCTAGGCATGTATTTTACTAGAGTTAAAGCCTGAAAGAAAAGAGACTTAAGAGCTTAATAATCAAATGCAATATGTGAGCTTGATTGTATCTCAGCTCAAAAAACCACAGTTATATAAGGTGGTCTGGGGACAACTCAGTACATTTGAATATGGACTGGGTGGGAGGTGATGACTAGGAATGTGGTTAATTGTATTTGAGATGCTGATGTTTTATAAGGATGGGTATTGAGCAATAGGAAATTGCTGATTCATTCTGAAGTGGGCCAGGTAAGCAGATAGACAGACAGAAGAAGTGGCAAATGTTGACAGTGACTGGATTCAGGAAGTGATTATATGGATATTCTTTCTGCTTTTCATTAATACAAAAATTTTCTTAATTAAAAGAAAATATCAATTCCATGTAACAAAGGAGATTACAAACAAAATGAAAAAGCAGCTCATGGAATGGAAGAAAATCATTACAAATCACATTGATAAGAAGTTGATATCCAAAATATGTAAAGAATTCACACAACTGAATAGCAAAAATACAAACCAACCCAAACAATATGATTTAAAAATAGACAGAGGAATTGAATAGATATTTTCCCTAACAAGACATACAAATGGCCAACATGCACACGAAAGGTCCTCATGAAAGTATCACTGATCAGCAAGGAAATGCACATCAAAACCACAGCTCCCTGTTGTCTTGTATCGTTAGAACATCGTTGCTGTTTAATTGCTGAGTTGTGTCTGACTCTTTGCAACCCCAAGGACTGTACCCTGCCAGGCTTCTCTGTCCATGGGATTTCCCAGGCAAGAATACTGCAGTGGGTTGCCACTTCCTTCTCCAGGGGATCTTCCCAACCCAGGGATCGACCCTGCATCTCCATGTCTCCTGCATTAGCAGGCAGATTCTTTACCACTGAACCACCAGGGAAGCCATACCATTAGAATGCTGCTGCTGCTGCTAAGTCACGTCAGTCATGTCCGACTCTGTGCGACCCCATAGACGGCAGCCCACCAGGCTCCCGTCCCTGGGATTCTCCAGGCAAGAATACTGGAGTGGGTTGCCATTTCCTTCTCCAATGCATGAAAGTGGAAAGTGAAAGGGAAGTTGCTCAGTCATGTCCAACTCTTAGCGACCCCATGGACTGCAGCCTACCAGGCTCCTCCGTCCATGAGGTTTCCCAAGCAAGAGTACCAGAGTGGGTTGCCATTGCCTTCTCCGTACCATTAGAATAGCTGTTATCAAAAAGAAATAAGTAATAAGTGCTGGCAAGGATGTGGAGAAAAAGGAACCTTATGTACTGCTGGTAAGAATATAAACTGGTGATGCCACTGTGGAGAACAGTATGGAGACTCCTCAAATAATTATAAAGAGAATTACAATATGATCCAGTGATCCCAGGTCTGGGTATTCGTCCAAATGAATGAAACCAGTATCATCAGAAGAGTTGTCTGCATGCTCATATTCACTGTAGCACTATTTGCAAAAGCCAAGACATGAAAGCAACCTAAGTGTCAGGTCCATCGACAAATAGATGGATAAAGAAATTGCGGTGGATATAAAATGGAATATTATTCAGCCATAAAAAGGAAACCTTGCCATTTGGCACAATGTGAATGGCATTATGACACATGAAATAAGTCAGGTAGAAAAGATGGGTACTGTATGATTACACTTATGGTGGAATCTGAAAAAAAAAAAAATGGAGCTCACAGATATGAAAAAAATAAACCAAACAGATTGTGGTTTCAGGCGGGGGTGGGGGTGGTAGAATGGGTAGAGGGATCAGAAGGCACGAACTCCAGTTACAAGCTCTGGGGATGTGAAAGCTGCATGGTGACTATAATTTACAAAAGAAACCCATCAGGTGACACCACAGAGCTTCTGGGAGGAGCAGGTCTCCTGAGACGAGCCCGAGGGTCTCCTCTGACCCAGGGGTCCTGCAAGCTGGATGCCACCCTGTGCAGACTCTCTGGAAGTTTGCAGCATGGGCGTGGGTACCCACCTCCCCAGACACCAGCCTCAGACCCGCCTCCCCCCCACCCCCGATGCTCAGCACAAACTCACAGAGCATTTCTTTGTTGAACATTTCAGTGGAACAGAAAATCCGCCTGTCTGAGCCAGAAACGAGACATTTCCTTCCAGATCTTTGTTTATCTAAAAAATAAAACCCCGACCACCCACACATTTGCAGCTTCCATGTGACACGTGCTATCTGGACAACCCACCCCCACTGCTGCCTAAGGAAGGGGCCTGCAGCCCACCCCACTGGACCCGCAGGCATCAGCAGTCACACTTGCCACCCAGGGATGCAGAAGGGCCTCCGTGTCACCCTGTCTGAGCTGAAGAAGAGTCTCCAGCATGTTTTGGAAATTAGCCAAGTGGAGGCCACATGCCACTCCCTCTGCATTACAGTGTGTCCTTCCTCCATAACAACATCCTGTGGAGCCTGGGGCAGCGGAGACCCCAATTCCACCCACCACCCTCTCGAGATAGTAGAAAACCCCTTTTTTCACAGCTTGGTTTTTGGACTGACACTCACCATGGGCTTGAAGGTGACAAGCACTTCGCAGGACATGCCGGCTGATAGTGGGCCTGGGGGGTCAAAGCTGCGGGAACAACAACGGAGCAGGGCTGAGCCTCCTGCCCTCATGGACCACAGATGGGCTGGAGCCATTGTCCCAGACAGCCAGTGCCTGGGCAGGCCATTGAAACCTCCTTCTCACCCTGTCCCGGGGGCTGAGCCCCTGCTGCCTCCCTGGGGCTCAGTCCACAGGAGATGCTCCAGGGACATCTGAGTGTCAGTTGTGTGAGTGAAGGAGGGGAGGGAGAGAGGAGGGAGGGAAGTGGGGAAAGGAGGGGAGGGGGAGGGGAAAGGGAAGGAGGGAGGGAAGGAGGGGCTGGCCCCAGAGGGTACAGATGCTATGGGGTGAGCAGTGGTCATGGTTCCCTGGGGGCATGAGCCAGGTCTGGAACCAAGGGTCTAGGACTTTGGTTTCAAGGTGATGGGCTGTGAGCTAGGCAGGGAGGCAGGGCGGGGGACTGAAGGTGCTACATTCAACTGGAGCCATCTGAGCCCCACTTCAAGTAAAAGGATCAGGAAAACAGCCTCACATTCCCAGTGTTCTGGAAGGACTTTGAATTTGTCTGAAAAAAAGGAGCCCCCCACAAAATTGCTAACATGAAACACGAGGTCCATTTTCACAAAGTTGGATTTTACCTCTTGTACTTTGCTTAGAAAACACAAGCAAAAACTTAATATTAAAATCTGTCTCTGGCTGGCAGCATCCCAGGGGCTCAAGGCAGAAGTAGACCCGAGCTCCTCGTGTTGGGAGGGAAGTGGTGTTAGACAAACAGAGTCCCAAATGGCATCTCACCAGTGGATGGGTCAAAACCCAGACCTGAAAGCTGTGCACAAACCAACAGGGACACGGCAAGGGGCAGGGCCAGACCCCAGGACCTCAGGCGGCAGAATTACTGAAGGGAGACTTTTACAGACGTGAGAAAAGAACCAGAAATATCAGCTGATCTGAAAGACAGCTTGGGACCTTCAGAAATGAGGAATATGGCAACTGGAATTGGAAATGAAATTAGTAATTTCAACAGCCGATTAGATACCATAAAAGAGAGAAGTGAATGGAGGGACAGACCCCAGAAACTTGCTCAGAGAGATGACGGCAAAGGCGGGGGGCAGTGTGATACAGGGGTCAGGAAGCATGGAGGTGCAGAGCAGACAGGTTTCAAGTCGAGCACAGAGGGCCAGTCCATGAGGATGGATGGGGACAGTGTGTGAAGGGCCAGGGAGGAGGGATGTCCACAGTTGTTGGCAGAGCCTGACCAGGAAGCACAGGGAGTTCTAAAACGGCTCTAGGAGACAGCGATCCACAGCAGACACGGTGGTGGACATGCTGGACCCCAAGGGCCCGGCAACCTCATGGCGATCAGAGGAGGCTGGATAACCTATGAAGACAGGGGACTGGCCGGAAAGCCGACTTCCAGCGGCAAGAGCATAAGCCAGCAGACAGGGAGGGATATCCTCAAGGTGTTGAGAGAAAAAGCTGCCCATAAACAGTCCTGATCCAGGCTGGGGAGGGTGACTTGGGGTGGCCGAGGTGATGTGACCAACCGACTGTGCACCCCCGCCCACTCCTCCAGAAACCACAGATCCACAGGGAGAACCAGCCACACGGAAAGCCCCAGTGTCAGCACGCCCGACAGTGGAGGACACGCGGGTGATAAACGTGGAACAAGGGAAGACAGAAAAGGGAGTGAAGATCCTGCATCTGGCTCACAAGCTGCACAGAACGGACAGTGAGTCCAATGGGGAGACTGACCAGAGCCCCGGCCAGCGGCACAGCCCTGGAAGGCACCGCAGGCAGCGGACAGGGCCTCGGAGGCTGCAGCACTCACACAGCAGGAGCCACGCACACCTGGGTACTTACAGCCCCGGGGACCTCCCCATTGATGATGAGGAGGAGCAGCAGAAGCCAGGAAGGGCAGGAGAAAAAACCCTTAACGAAGAAGTCAAAACGCTTAAAGAGCAGAAGAGAAATGGGCCCTGCAGAGAGACACAGTAACGGTCGTTATGAGGGAAATGAGGGAAAACAAAATAAGAAGGAAGAGAGGATTCCAGGGACCAGAAGGGATCACAGACGAGAGGATCTGGCTCAGGCATCAGCAGGGTCTCAAGAGAAGAAACCTGAAACTCTGGAGCAGACTGAAAATTTAAAGAGTTCAAGTACACAGTCCTGAAATAAAGACGGCTTTTTTCTTTACTTTGAGGAGGCACAAGGCCCCACAAGGAGCTCTCACTCAGAGCCATTGACCTCAAAACACAGAGGAGGAAATGTCAAGCCATTCATCAGGGAAAATGGGGCTGGCCTGAGGACGGGGACCGAGACACTTCAGAAAATGCCCGCGGGCCCCAAGTGTGGTTCAAACAAAGAGGCTCTGGGAGCAGCTGCAGGGACTAAGGCCCGGCCCATGGCCGCCCCACTGCCTACTCCACGTGGATGAAGTCCTGCAGGCTCTCATCCACGCCCACCAGCTTGCAGTAGTTAATCGTGTAGGTGGCGTTGATCAGCGTGATCTTCTTCTTGTACACTTTGCCCACATCAAAGTCCTAGGTAAAGCGAGTGAAAAGTTAATACTCAAAGCTCTCTGGTGGCTGCTTCTCGGCACCTGACAGCCATGCCTGGGAGACCAGGACGTCTCACTGGTCTCCCAGGACCTCCGCCTCGGGCAGGAAGGGGGTGCCTGGGGACCAGCGGGTGTGGGTCTCCCAGCAAAGGGTTGGGTGGTGCCTGGCTCCTCCAGGGGGACTGGGAAGTTGTGATGTCCCGGCCTCCCTAGGACCAGTGCCCTCCTGGGCCGGTGCCTGAGCCCTTCCATGGGACCCTGTCACCCTCAGTCCCAGGTGAGGACACTGGTACCGGGACTCTGGGCTCACCTTGAAGTGGATGAACTTGGGCTTGCTGTTGAAGGGGCACCCTCTGAACTCACGCCCTGATGCCACCTGTTTGTGGATCACCCCACTGCGTAGCCGTTGCATTGTCCGCGCCAGGATGTCCTTGTCCATCTTTGTTCCGCCCACTGGCTTCCGGTCCACATCCTCCTTGGATACCTGGGGATTGACAGGGCCATCTGGAAAGCCTGGCCAGGCCTCCCTGAGGGCAGCTGGGGAGTGAGGGACACGAACAGCCAGGGTCACTGAGGCCGCATGGGGTGGAGAGGGAGCCACGTGGGGAGGGGAGCATGCAACATCCAAGGTGGGGCACCAGCAAGGTGGTGGGGGTGGGGGACAAGAGGCTGAGCAGAGCCATCCACAATCTAGAGGATTTCTGGAAAATAATGGCAGAGGGGGGTTTTCTAGGTTTTTTTGTTGTTGTTCAGTTGCTCAGTCGTGTCCTACTCTTTGCGACCTCATGGACTATAGCATGCCAGGCTTCCCTGTCCTTCACCATCTGCCAGAGTTTGCTCAAACTCATGTTCATTGCCATCCAAGTATCTCATCCTCTGTTGTCCCCTTCTTCTCCTGCCCTCAATCTTTCCCAGCATCAGGGTCTTTTCCAATGAGTCAGCTCTTCACATCAACTGGCCAAAGTATTGGAGCTTCAACATCAGTCCTTCCAATGAATATTCAGGGTTAATTTCCTTTAGGACGGACCGGTTTGATCTCCTTGCAGTCCAGGGACTCTCAAGAGTCTTTTCCACTACTACAGTTTGAAAGTATTTTAAAATCAGGCCAAGAAAAAGTTTTTGAAAATTTCTACAGGAAGCAAATTTTTTCAAGGGGCACAAAGGTGCAGCCCTGACAGTCTCAGTGACTTAGACAGGGAGCCTCTGGGGGCCTGGCTCTGGTGCCGGGGCCGACCCAGGGACTGGCACCCTCCTGCCCTCGCACTCTGGGGTGGAAGCTGGCCTGCTGACTGGTGACCCCTGCGCAGTGACCCCAAGCCTGAGTGGGGTAGTGCCCAGCTCCGGCCCAGTCAGCCAGGCCTCCTCAGAACCAGCAGAACCAAATGGCTTGGCCCTCAGAATGACGGGAATGAGTTTGCCCATAGATAGAGGTGACGCCCTCCCAGGTGGCCAGAAACAGAGCTGGGGCCAGCATCCTGCCACGTGCACTGGATACTTGCCAACTCCATGGCTCACGGAGCTATGCCTGCTGGGATGACCATTGCCCTGACAGAAGGCTGTCAAAGGAAGTGTGAGCAGGCCTTCCAGCCACAGGCTTCCCAGTGGTAAGTGCAGGAATCAGGGCTCACTCCCCCACCCTGAGCCCCAGCCTGCATCTGCTGTGTGCGGCCCCTGCCGGCCTGTGTGCTATGGGGCAGGGAGGCAGTCAGGAGAAGCCGCAGAGCAGCACCCATGACCGAGGCCCCAGCAGTCATCAGGACGGGGTGAGGGTGGGTGGGGGAGACGGGGCTGTGTCTGTGTCTGAGGAGCTACCTGGAAAGGCTTGTAGTCCTCCTTCCAGAGCCCGGGGATCTCCGGCCAAGCCAGTGTGTCCTCCCCGCCAAGGCTCCCGTCCCCCTGGACAGACTCACTGGAGATGGCCGTCAGCAGCGGAGAGGACTGGTAGAATCTGGACCTGGTCTCCTGGAGCTGGGGGAGAAAGACACGGCTCATTCTAGAAAAGAGAACATGCTGACAGGAGGAGGACCCCCCAGGCCCCTAGGCCCCCCACACATAGATGGGAAGGAGGACCCTGGGACCCCAGGCCCCACTCTGCATCAGAGACCAGAGCACACATCGTTTGTCACTTCCATTTAAAGTACAAATGTCTACACATCATGAAAGCCTTTCTCCAGGGCCCACATATGTGCTGGAATCCCCTTCACAGACCTTTATCTGCTCTTGGGCTGGACCTGGCCTCTGTCCAGGGACATCAGGCTGGAATAGGGATAAGGGTGGAGATTGACGTTGCTGCAGGTGAGAGAAAGGCCCCCCGCGGAGAAGAGCAGGAGCACTCTGGCTGGTGAGACAATAGGGAGGAGGCAGCAGGAGGTGCAGGCGGGCGCTGCCCAGGACAGCAGGGTGGAGAGGGGCACTGAGAGGAGTGGAGACCCTGGGGGGCAACATGCAATGAAGCCTGGGGGCCCAGCCGGCAGCACCCTTGTTAGAGCCAGTGAGCTGGGCCTTCAGGTTGGGGATGCACAGGGCAGAAGTGGAAGGGCCACCGGGCTCAGGACAGGGTCCCAAGATCCCTGTCCCACATCTTCAGGCACAGTAAGCAGGTCACCAAAACGATGCACATGTAAGGCGGCCCGAGACGATCTTGTTTAGGGTACGGGTGGCTGTGGGGTCTGCCTCTCAGTGGGTGAGGCACCAGAGCCCCGGGAGGCTGCCACCCGCCTGCCTTGGGAGGGAGCCTTGAGGCCATCCAAGGCCCTGGTGGTGGGGGTGGGGCATCAGACGCAAGCAGGAAGTAAAGGTTCTGGGGCCAGGGCGCTCTCCGTGGTGCTGATCTTGGCTGGCAGGCATGGTCCTGTTGCCGCCAGGGCATCCGCTCACCAGGGGACAGCAGAGCGGGGCCTCTGTGCTCTGCCCATCGAAGAAGGTGGCCACGTAGCTCCAGGTCTGGTCCCTCAGGCTCCGCTGGCCTGCGGGTCTCGGGGGCTCGGGCCGTGGCCTCCTCCGGTCCTCCACAGCCTCTTCCTTCAAGAGCCGACTCACAATCTCCTGCTTCCTGCGCTTCTGCTCCTCCTCGAAGGCGCTGCAGGGAATGCTGTCTGGGCTGAGAGCCAGACGCCCCCGACCCGAGAGGCTGGGCCCACTGGGCTCCAGGGGAGCAGATGAGGAGGCCCAAGGGCGGCTGGGCCAGAGACCTGGGGCGCCAACCTTGGGCTCTCGTGTCCCTGCTCTCCTAGTCCCCAGACTTCTGCGGCCTGGCTGAGGCTCAGACCAGGGCAGCCTTGGGTGGGAGGGTGCTGCTCCCCACTTGTCCCTCCCACGTGCCAGGACTGAGAGCCTCAGATGCCAAGGAGCTTCTCCCCCATCCCGGGACCCCTGCAGGTGGGGCAATGGTATGACTAGGGGACACTCCCTAGCAGCAGGACCAGGAAGCCACAGCTGGGCAGATGCTAACAGTGACCACGACGGGCGGGGCTAGGAAGCCAGAGAGGGGAAGGGACGGGCCTCCAGCAGGGAGAGGAGACACAGAGCCTAGTGTGCAATGCTGGGCTAGGTGGGAGAGCTGTGAACTCGCTCTAGCATCTTGGGAAGCCCTCCAGAGGACCCTTTTCTCTCAGGGTGGGCGCAGCCTAGGACCTGTGAATGGGGACCTTGAAGGCCCAGGGGTTCTGGGGGATGATGGGGTGCAGCATGGATTGAGGCACCACTGAGCACCTGAGACCAGAAAGTGAGCCCAGGCTACCCTTGCCTTCTGGGAGGGAGGAGAGGGCTAGTGGGGGGCTGGGCATGCAGAGACAAAGGAGTGAGCCACTCGACATAGGGGCATGCCTGGTGGCAGAATCAGGAGGGGCTGTGCTCTGAGGCCCAGGAGAGGTACCTCGCGTGGGGTGGGGGTGGAAGGGAGACGCAGGGCAAGAGGCAGCCTCAGTAGTTGTGGCAGACGTGCCCCCACTACCCTGGGGTGCTCCCAGCATGCTCACCGGTTCTGGGCCTCCAACTCCTGGCGCCGGCGCTGATGGCACAGGTGCTTAAAGGCGTCCCCACCTTGGGCCAGAATTGCCTTCTTCTCCGCCTGGGCCTTCTGTTCTGCCAGCTCTGTCTTGGCCTGGCCCCATGCTTGAAATTTCCGGAGCGTTTCCTTGGGAAAGGAGAACATGGAGGCTCCAGCATCTGCAGGTGTATGCAGGCACACTGGAGCTTTCTATCAGGTGGGTGACCTCACACTGTACCAGAGACACAGGTGGTGAGGACGTCACCACCACTCCCCATGCACCCCCAGCTGCCTCTCCTGAAAATCCTCCAGGGCTTCCCTTGCAGATTCCTTCCCACATCCCTGGCCTAACTGACCCCCAGGCCCCACTTTCCCCAGGAAGGCCTGGGATGCCAGCACACGGTGTGCTGAGCCTGAGAGGCTGTCCAAGGGCAGGCGGGCGCATGCGGTCCCGCCTGGATCCCGGAAGGGCTCCTACCCGGTTGGCGGAGATACTGTTCTTCAGGGCCAGCACCGCGTCCATGCGCCTGCGCATGTGCTCTCGGGTCTCCAGCTCCTCCTTCTGCTCCTGCTCACGGATCCTGAAGGGAGGGCCTGGTCACCACTTGAGCAGCCTCAGGGCTGGGAGGAGCCCCAAGGAAATAGCCAAGTGCAAGCGGGAAGAGAGCTGGGCTGCACATGAGCCGCGAGAAAACGGTGAGATCAATTTCTCTAGATCAGTCCTTGTCTGAAAGCAGCAGCTGTCAGCTCAAAACTGAAAGCACACGATGACATGAGGGTTCAATGATAAAATCAGAGAATTTCAACATAAAGGCAAGTGGCCCACTTTCTCAGGCTTGCCCTTGGCAGGGGTGAGGTGGACACAAGGAGATTGAGGAGAAGGAATGACGCACCTCCCCAACGAGGCCTTCAGGAACCTCAGGGCCTTCCGGTGGTTCTTCTGGGCTTCCTCCACCAGCTTCTGCTGCCGGAGTCCAAGCTCCTTCTGCAGGTGCACGCATCTCCTGCAGGGGTGGTGGGTGGGGACGATGAGAACATGTGCTGTGGAGAAGGGGGAACAGGAACATGTGCTGTGCAGACCCAGAGGGGACTGAGGGCAAACGCATGAGGGAGGACCCTACACCGTGCCTGGCGGGGGCAGGGAGATGGGGACCCCGCAGGTGTCCATGGGCTTAGATTCCACGGAAGCAGGAGATCCGGCGACAGGTAGAGTGGGAGCTGGAGGAAACCTGTGAAGGTGGGATGGGGGGCAGGGACTCCCCAGGGGTGGGAGGTCAGGCCCCCTGGCCTGTGGCACACTTTGTCCTCCTGCCCTGTGCTCAGAAGGGGCTGCCCCCAGGGAGTGGGCAGTGTCAGGCCTCAGGGAGGATGGGCTGAAGGAGTGGCCAGAGCAGAGAAAATGGCTGGGTGTCCAGGAGGAAGCCACTGTCAGGTCAGGGAGTGAGCATGGCTCCAGCCACTCTGGCCAGGGCTGGGAGGGTGGGCCTGGCCGGGCAGGTGTGGGAGGGGGCAGGCAGGACCCCAGGCCTGGACGCACCGGGCTCGCAGCAGCCTGTTCCGCTCTGCCTTCCCCGAGGCCCCCATCTCCCGGTGCAGCTGCTTGGCTGCCCGCTCCTGAAGGCCTCTCCTGGCGGCTGCAGCCTCCTCTTGGGCCGACTTGCGGGCGTCCTCTAGCTGCCCCTCCTGGACCTCAATCTGCCACAGGGCGCTCCTGGCAGGCGGAGGTGTTCACGTCAGCCAGGGGTGGGAGCCTGGGCTACCCCTCTGTGCTGCAGCCACTCCAGGGATGTGGCACTGCATCTGACCAATGACACTTGGGCCCCTGCCACCGCAGCTCTGCTCTCTGGGTGCAGGGGAGTACAGGCCCCGCCACATGGCGCCCACCCTCTTATCTGCCTCTTACCATGCCCCAGCCCCCATGATACAGGCTCCTCGCGGCAAGGTTTTCTGGGGTTTTACTCACTGATGACGCCTAAGTGCTGGGATCAACCCCTAAGCACTGGGATCAGGGTCTGGCACTCAGCAGGTGCTTGGTGTCAGTGAGTGGCTCTGTCTGAGCTCCCAACCCCCAAGGTCAGGTGTGCCCACAGGGCTCCAGGTGGAATGGGACACATGCCCCCGGAGGATGGCCTTGGGGTCAGCTGACACTTGCTCTGTGGCCCGCCCACCCTCAGCCCAAACTGCGAGTTGGGGGGGCTCGTTGACATCCCTGTGGCCTGGGGTGCCCTTGATTTTGGGCGCACAGACTCCAGCAGCAACACCGAGGGCCCTGAAGGCACATCCCCCCGAGAACAGGTTCAAGGGTGACTTCTGGTTGGTCATAGGCCCAGGGGAGGGCTGCCAGGGGTCCCAGGTGACACCCCTGGTGTGGCTGCCACGGGCACAGGCTTGAACACACTGGCCCAGAGGTGGTGGCCAGCTCAGGGAAGCACCAAGCAGTGGACAGAGCTATTTACCAAGCCTTGGTGCTCACGGAGCAACATCCAAGGAAGAACCAGCAACGAGGCCATGGAGCTGGAAGCTGAAGCTGACGACTGCACCAGAGGGCAGAGGGGCCACTATGCTGTCCAAGACGGACACTGACTGGGCCATGGAACTGGGTGGGCTTCCAGTGGGAGCCAGGAGGGGCCTGGGCGGCCCTGCTCAGCCGTGACGCAAATGGCAGTGGACTCTGCAGCCATGAAGGGAGGTGCCTCGTGGCTGCTGTGTAGGGAGGAGGAGTGGGCGCAAGGCAGTAAGCACTGCAGGGTCCGCACACCTAATGAGGCGGGGCGGGGGGGACACCCATGATCGTTGGGGTCGGTGCTGCTGATGGGTGGGACACACGAAGGGACATCTGATGTGTGTTTTCTTGCATGTATATTAGACCTTAGCTGATTAGTAAGAAAGTAAGTGGGCATTGGCCACGCCCACATGAGGGGGGCAGGCAGCTGGGCTCCCTGGGTCAGGGCCTGAGGAGCAGGCAGCTGGGCATGGTCAGCAGACTGGCATTTGGTGGGAGGAGAAATGAGTGAAAACACAGAGGAAAATGAGTGAAAACACAGAGGATAATGAGCGGCAAGTTTCTGAAGGTCAGAGAAGAGAAAAGACAGATCAGACAGGAGACGAGGGTGAGCCTCTGAAGGTCAGAGAAGAGACAGAGCAGGTCAGACGGGAGATGAGGGTGAGCCTCTGAAGGTCAGAGGAGAGACGGGACAGGTCAGACGGGAGACGAGGGTGAGCCTCTGCTTTTGTTGGAGCTGGACTTCCAGGCATGAACTGTTTCAGCAGACACACAGAAGAACATGTGCTTCCCAGCTCTGTCTGAGAGACAGCCTGGAGCAGTGAGTCCCCCTGGTACCCACCCTGGATCCCTAAACACCGTTCTCTCTGCAAGAAACCAGGTTCTGGGCACACCTGGCAGGTCCAGAGCTGGGCAACAATAAACAAGCAAGCCTGGAACTTGTTGTTACCCCCAGAAAGTGCTGGAAAAATGACAGAGAGCCAGCTTGAAAGAGGTCCCACTGGCCAAACTGGGGACGATAAAGATGGAGCAGGAACAAGTCACTGAGCAGAAAAGAAATTGGAGAGTCTGCACTGACACAGAGAGACATGAGACGTTGTTCTCTACAGCAGGATGAGAACTCGCACACTTAGAAAGACTCACAGAATTAGAAAACTGCTTGCACGGACCTCCCTGGCGGTCCGGTGGTGAGGACTCTGCTCCCACCCCAGGTGGCCAGGGGGCCACACACACAAAAAGTGAATGAAAATTGCCCTTTGGCAGCCATCATCACAACCGATTCAAGCGAGAAACATCAGTAAATGCAAAACGGGAGCGTGAGAGGGGCGGGGAGGGGCTCTCCAGGCTGACACAGTGCACAAGTTCCAGCAAGTTCCCACAGGAAAAGCGTGGCTGCGCAGAAGGAGCCCTGCAGACCGCGTCTCCATCAAGGGACTGAAATCTCCCCCACCAAGAAAGGGGACCAGTGGCCTTCAGGACTCTTGCTGGGGGGCACCAGGTAGGGGATCCTAGGCCACCGTCCTGAGGAGACATCACACAAAGGCAACTTGGGGGCCCTTCTGGGGGCGGAATCTTCAGAAATATTGAGGTCAGAAGGCCCTTCCTAGTGGAGGCAGGACAACCCTCTGTAACCACCCCAGGTGGGACCCTCTTGCTGTAAAGTGTCACCAGATAATGGAGGGGACACTGGGGATTCTTTGTGCTGTTTTTGCAAGTCTTCTGTAAACTTGAAATTCTTTCAAAAGTTAGAAGCTTTAAAAAACTAAATGGACGATACAGTGATGGACAAAGGCAGGGCCACCAGGGGTGTCCCAGGCTGGTGAGGAGCAGCCCAGATGTTGGTTGGCGCACAGCAGGGCTGCCAGGACAAGCTCCAGGTGGAGTATCTCTCTAGGGGGTGGGGTCTGGGGGGATGCTTGTAGAAAAGGCATAAAGATTTAAAAATCGTTTCAGTTGTTCCATGGGGGCACAAAGAGCAGGAAAAAAGGAAGAAGCAGCTGATTTCACAGTTCCTAAGAATTCAAAGAAACGTGGAGAAAGTGAAAAACACTGAACAAAAAGGGAAGTCTTGGCTACCCTTCCATTTTTAGGCAGCTTGAAAGTCAAGTGCCAAGTGTGGTTCTCTGTCTCCAGGCGCCCGCCCCCAGCCGGCCTGGACTCACTGGCTCTGCTGCAGCACCGCCATCATCTGCGCCTGCAGGTCCTGCTCGTTCTTCAGCTCTGAGCACAGGCGCCTCGACGCTGCCTCCAGGCGGCCCATGGCTGCCCTGGGGACCACAGGGACAGCGGCAATCAGGGCCTTGGGGTTGCCGGCCCCCAGCCAGCCATGCCTTCAACTGATTTTTCACTTGCAGGAGATGAGTGTCAGCTGGGCGGGCAGAAACATGGCCGAAGGCAGGCTTCTGCTGGGCCTACTCTCACTGATCTGACCACGCTGCCTTTACCCGCTCCACTGGCCTCTCTAACAGGATGGGGAGCTGTTCCCTGGTTGCCAGCTCCTCAGAGCAGCAGGCCCAGCCTGGTTTTGGCCCAGGAAGGACCCAGCATACTCATCTGCCAACCAGAAGCATCTCGAGGACAAAAGCCACCGAGAGACCCGCCCTTGGCCAATCCCTCCTTGGCGGGGGTGGTGCGCTTCAAGAAATCCCCTTGAAATTTCTACTTCAAGTGCCTTTGACCCCCAGTCATCTGAGCCCAGTTATGCTCTGATGAATGGGTGGGTGGTGATGGGGTAGGACACACAGATGCACCGCCCCTAAATACCCCCTCTAAGGGCAGAAGCGGGTGGGGTCATCTATATGAGAATGGCCTTTAGTGACACTGACCAGATGGCTCTGGTCTGCAGGCCCGTGACCTGGTGCCATCTGAGGCCCTGCGCTGGATGCTCCCCCCAACCCCTACCTAGCCCACCCTGGTGCTCCTGCTCCAGTGCCGCGTGGCTGCTGTTTCTATCACTCAGGTCCCAGCCTGTGGGTCCCCTTCTCAGGGAGGGCCCCCTGGACACCCGTATCAAAGTGACCTCCCTCCCGGGTCGTGGCCACCTGACTCCTGGTGTCTGCTGCAGCTGTCAGATTCCCACAAGGGCAGGAGATGGGTCCATTCCCTTGCCACCTGGGTGCAGTGGGCACTAGATGCGGGTCACAATTGGGTGGACATGGCTCCTTGCTCACACACTGGCCCCAAGGCCCCACCTCCAACCTCAGACCTACATGTTGTTGGCTGCCCTCTCTGCAGCTATCTCGGCTGCCACACTCTCCTGCTGCTTGACTAGGAGTTCCATCCTCCTGCGGCAGGCACGTAGCTCCCCCCTGGAAGTTGAGCCAGAATCAGGGTGAGTGGTCGTGCGTACCCCAGGCCTCAGTCTCCCTCTCCTTGGATGGGACCAGGCCCGGGGTGGCTGACCTCTCCTCCTCCATCTCACACATTCAGGAGTGAAGTTTCATGTCATCCACACAGCAGTGTTACTGCTGGTTAGATAGGAGTGGAGGGCAGGGAACCCCCACGGCCAGGGCACCCACACAGCCTGGGGCAGGGGACCGGCTGGCCCACTTACCTTGTCTTCTGGATGAAAAGGTCTTTCTCTTCATGCAGCTGGTCCAGGTGGCTCAAGTCCCTGCGCAGCAGGCAGGCCTGCCTTTTCTCCTGAGCAGTCAACCTCTGCTTCTGCTTGTCCTTGCTCTGCTCTATTCCTGGACTTGACGTGGAAAGGACACCTGCTACCCTTGTGTGGGGCCTATGTTCCCCCACCGTACTGTCCAGAATACAGAGGTCCCCTCACCCCGTCCTCACCCAGGTCAGTTACCAGGAGCTTCCCAGGCCGGCCTTCTGCTCAGCCTCCCTGGGGACACAGTCCAGCACAAGCTCTGGGTCCTCCAGCTCCTCTGTGTCTAGACGTCAAGCAAGAGAAAGCAGACGGAGACCCTCAAGCCTGAGGCTCCTGGATAAATCCTGACAGGTGCAGCGATTCTCAAAACGTGGCCCGGTTAACCCTTTCCAGGGGTCGGCACTTCAAAGCTATTTTTGTAACGATAGCAAAACACTACCTGTCTCTTCCGCCCTGAGATCAGTGAGTGTGGCGTGGAGCTGACAGGGTAACAGGCAGGAAGGCCAGGGGTCTCCAAACAGAGGAAATAGACTGCAGTGCCATTTCTTATCTCTCCCTTAAGTGGCAGGAGGAAACAAACTACAAGTGTCAGATTCTTTTTCCTTCTTTATTCAAAATTAAAAGGAGGTTTCTCTTAAGATTCTGTGTTGCCATGGCGACACCTGGTTCCACCTGAACTTAACTTTTCTCAAACCTTGAGCTAACCAATGCGTTTTTCTTATGCAAATGTTTTTCTTAAACTATGTTAATAAAACTATGTATTTGCTTTGGAATTTGCCTTTCTTCAAAATGGTTCCACCTAAGACTAACTTTTTTCCTTTCTCAAACCTTGGGCTGATAATAGCTCAACAAACCAGTATTCATATCAATTGTTTTATGGCTAGGGGAGGACACCCCTCAGGCAGTCCTATCTCAAAAATGCATATTGTGGGAGAGGGGCCTGGTGAAACTCCCTCAGCCTTGAGGTGTCTCTCTTATCTGATTAATACCTTTCTAACAGACATAAAACAGCTCGTTAAAACTTGCAAGGGGGACACTTTCTGCCCCCTTCTGATGTCTACATCTATCTCTTTTATACTTTAATAAAACGGTATTACACAAAAGCTCTGAGTGATCAAGCCTTGTCACTGGGCCCAGATTAAATCCCTCTCCTCCGGAGGCCAAGAATCCTGGCGTCTTTCATGGCTCAGCAACAACCTTTCAGAGTTTTCCAGAGGCCACATGACACAGGATACCACACCAGACTAGTGAGAGGCAGACATCTGCTCTTAGGCCAGGCTCTGCATGTTACACGCAGCAGGTTTATTACTGCTATTTTAAGTGAGTAAATAACATTTTTTTAGCTTTAGTTCTTAATGCAGTAAACATTGAAAGGTATAACTGATGTAAACCAGCGCTCTTTGGGTCTTCAGTAATTTTTTAGGAATATAATGGAGTTTCTTGACAAAAAAGTGTGAGAATTATTGCCTTTGAGAATCACGGCCAATTTCAAGCAAAACACGGCTTAGCTCCAGTCCTTCATTAAAGCTCAGCAAAAATGACTGAAAAGAAGTTCTAAAAGGCATGAATCTACAGTCATGAGACAGGGGTCAGTAGAAGGGAGAAGGCAGCACAGCTTCGGGGCAGGGGCTCTCAGGCATGGAAGTGGGTCCTAGTGGGGCAGGGACATCAGTGTCCTTGTAAAGCTGTCCTGCTGGTGTCCAGCACTAGCCCAAACCAAAGCATGTCTTAGAGGAACTGCAGATCATAGGACTTTTTTTTTAATCCAAAAGTTTCCAGGAAAATAAAACAAGAACAGATCACATTCAGAGGACTGGAGTAAACACAGCACCAGATTCCTCCACAGAGACGCTGGAAACTACAGTCACCATCTTCAAGGTCTCAGCCACATGAACCCTTTCTCCAGTTAAAGACAGAATACTGTAGGCTGCCTTTTCAAGAAAAATGTGAGCTTAAAAAATGTAGCTTCTATGAAAAAAAGGGAATTAAAGGGCCCTGATCAAGCCCACCCTGTGCCTTCTGTGCTGTGAAATGTATGTTCTTTGTGAGGAGACCCTTCTTAATTACCATCTTCCACGAGCGGCTTGTCATCCAAAAGCTTCTTGTCGTCTTCTTCCATCCTGGGGCAAAATCAGCTGCAAAAGGTTTACAAAGTACAGAGATGGATTTAAAAAAACATTAAAAAAACTGGATTTCAAAGAATTAACCATCTGTCTTCTACAAAGACATTAAGAAGATGAAGAGAGGCCACAGAATATGAGAAATTATCTACAGTACACAGATTTGAGGAAGGTCTCACACCCAGAATATAACAGACGTGTAAGGATTAGCGCAGCAGAAAAGACGGTCTACAATCAAAGACGTAAAGGAGGACCTTCAGTGGGGTGGGGTGGGGGCAAAGTAGTGGTGCATCAAGACCCACACCTGGGGGGAACCCCAAATTGAAGGACCATCATAATTGCAGAGGTTCTCCCCAAGGAGGGGGGTCCAAGACCCATATCAGGCTCCCCACCCTGGGGGTTGGCATCAGGAAGACAGGCCCCTGGACATCTGACTTTGAAGGCCAGCATGGACTTCCCTTTGGGAGAGGCAGAGGGCTGTGGGAATAGCAACACTGCTCTTAGAGGACTTGCACAAAGTCCCACACACTCGGGGCCCCAAGCAGAAACAGGAAACGGAGAGGAGCCTGGGCCAGACCCACTGCTGATCTCAGGAAACCTCCTGGAGAGGCTGGAGGTGCGGGCAGCTCACCCTGGGGACAGGGACGCTGCCAGCAGCTGTTCTCGGGGAGCTGGCTCTAACATTAGGGCACAGGGCAGCGAGTGCCATATCACACTCTGCCCTCCGGCTTACCAGTGCTAGGACCCCGCCTGCACACCAGTGAGCTGACACACCAGCTCCAGGACCCCCAGACCCTGCTGCCAGACCCACCACTGGCTTGATACCAATTCTGGAAGCCCTGGGCCCCAGCCCTGCCCTCCAATGGGCAGATGCCAGATCAGAACTACCACAGCCCCACGCCGTGCCATATCAGGACCCAGCTTGCCCACCTGCAGGCCAACATCATCCCAGGATCTGGTCCCACTCGCCTGCAGGCCAACATCAATTTGGGACATCCTAGACCCCTCAGCCCCACCCGCCAGTGGCATGTATACACACACACACACATCTGGGCCTCCTTAGTGGCCCAGGAGGTAAAGAATCTGCCTGCGATACAGGAGACTGAGGTTCAATCCCTGGGTTGGAAAGATCCCCTGGAGAAGAGAATGGCTACCCACTCAGTATTCTTGCCTGGAGAATTCCATGAACGGAGGAGCCTGGTGTGCTAAAGTCAGACACAACTGGGCAACTAACACACATACATACACACTGCTGTATATGAGGCTCATGGTAACCACAAACTAAAAATCTGTAATAGATACACACATACCAAAGAGAAAGGAATCCAAAGGTAACAATAAAGACCATCATCAAATCATAAGAGAGGAGAACAGAAGAAGAAAAAAAGAACAAAATAGAACTAAAAACTCAGCCCTCAAACAACTAACTAAATAGCAAGAAGTACGTACCTATCAGTAACTACTTCAAATGCAAATGGACTAAATGCCCTAATTAAAAGACACAGAGTGACTGAATGGGCCCACATATATGCTGCTTCATAGCTCAGCTGGTAAAGAATCTGCCTGCAGTGCAGGAGTCTCCAGTTCAATTCCAAGGTTGGAAAGATCCCCTGGAGAAGGGACAGGCTACCCACTCCAATATTCATGGGCTTCCCTGGTGGCTCAGACAGTAAGGAATCTGCCTGCAATGAGGGAGACCTGGGTTCTGTCCCTGGGTTGGAAAGATCTGGGTTGGGAAGATCCCTGGAGGAGGGTATGGCAACCCATTCCAGTAAAGAGCTTCCCTGGTAACTCAGCTGGTAAAGAAGCCACCTGCAGTGCAGGAGACCCTGGTTCAATTCCTGGGATGGGAAGATCCCCTGGAGAAGGGATAGGCTACCCACTCCAGTATTATTGGGCTACCCTGGTGGCTCAGATGGTAAAGAATCCACCTGCAATGCAGGAAGACCTGGGTTTGATCCTGGGTTGGGAAGATCCCCTGGAGAAGGGAATGATTACCCATTCAAGTATTCTTGCCTGGAGAATTCCATGGACAGAGGAGCCTGGCAGGCTACAGTCCATGGGGCCGCAAAGAGTTAGACACAACTGAGCGACTTTCACTTCACAAGAGACTCACTTCAGATCTAGAGACACATACAGACTTAAAGACATGATGGAAGAAGGTATTCCATGCAAAATGGAAATGAAAAGAAAGCTGAGTTATCAATAGTTATATCAGACAAAGTAGACTTTAAAACAAAGGCTGTTATAAGAAACAAAGAAGAACCCTACATAATGATCGAAGGATCAAGCCAAGAAAAAGATGAACAATTGTAAACAAATACGCACCCAATATAGGAGCCCCTAAAGACATAAAGCAAGTATTAATATTAACAAACACAAAAGGAGAAACTGATAGTAACACTATAATAGTTAATGTAAGGTGGGACTTTAACACCCCACTTACATTAATGGACAGGTCATCCAGAAAGAAAATCAATAAGAAAACACTGACTTAAATGACACATTAGACCAAATGAACTTAATAGATCTATATAGAACATTCCATTCAAAAATAGCAAATAATTTCAAGTGTACATGAAACAGTCTCTAGGACAGATCACAGAATAGGCCACATATCAAGTCTCAACAAATCTAAGAAAATTGAAATCATATCAGGCATCCTTTCTGACCACAAAACTACGTGACTAAAAACCAACTACAAGGAAAAAACCACAGGAAACACAAACACAAGGAGGCTAGACAATACACTACTAAATAACAACCGGATCACTGCCGAAATCAGAGAGGAAATTAAAATTTTCTTCTAGGGACAAACTTGACCTAGGCACAAAGGAAAACAAGCCAACAAAATCCAAAACCTGTGGGATGCAGCAGAAGCAGTTATAGGATGTAAGTTTATAGACATACAGGCTTACCATGGGAAACAAGAGAAATCTCAAACAAACAGCCTAAATATAACCTAAAGCAATTAGAGAAAGAACAAACAAAACCCACTTAGCAGAAGGAAAGAAATCATGAAGATCAGAACAGAAATAAATGAAATAGAGACTTAAATAAACAATAGCAATGAAACTGAGCTGGTTCTCTGAAAAGATAAACAGGATTGATAAATCTTGAGGCCAACTCAACAAGAGAAAAACAGAGAGAGGGCTCAAATCTAGAAATCAGAAGTAAAAAAGAAGTTACAACCAGAAATACACGTCAATGCAACAGGACAGAAAGCCCAGAAATAAACCCACACATTTATGGTTAATTAATCTAAAACAAAGGAGGTAAGAATATACGATGGAGAAAAGACAGTCTCTTCAATAAGTGGTTCTGGAAAAACTGAACAGTTACATGTAAAATAATGAAATCAGAATTCTCATACCACACACAAAAATAAACTCAAAATGGATTAAAGACCTAAATATAAGACTGGATACTATAAAACTGTTAGAGGAAAATACAGGCAGAATACTCTTTGACACAAATCGCAACATCTTTTTTGAACCATCTCCTAGAGTAATGAAAATAAAAACAAAAATAAACAAATAGGACTTAACTGAACTGTAAAGTTTTTGCACAGCAGAGGAAACCATAAACAAAAAGAAAAGACAGCTCAGAGAATGGGAGAAAATATTTGCAAAGGAAGCAACCAAGGAATTCATCTCCAAAATGTACAAACAGCTCATGAAGCACAATATAAAAAACAAACAACTGGGGAGTGCCCTGCCAGCCCATTGCTTAGGACTCTGTGCTTCCACTGCAGGGGGCACGGGTTCAATCTCTAGTCACTTGGTCAGGGAAGTAAGATCCCACACACTTGCAGCATGGCCAAAACAACGTACACACACACACAAAATCCCACAAACAAACCCAATAAAAAAATGGGCAGACCTAAATAGACGTTTCTCCAAAGAAGAAATACAGATGGTCAACAAACACATGAAAAGATGCTCAACATCATTGATTATTAGAGAAATGAAAATCAAAAACTATATGAGGTATCACCGCACACCAGTAAAAATCAGTTCAGTTCAGTTGCTCGCTTAGTCGTGTCCAGCTCTTTGCGACACCATGAACTACAGCACCCCAGGCCTCCCTGTCCATCACCAACTCCCGGAGTTCACGCAAACTCACGTCCATCGAGTCAGTGATGCCATCCAGCCATCTCATCCTCTGTCATCCCCTTCTCCTCCTGCCCCCAATCCCTCCCAGCATCAGAGTCTTTCCCAATGAGTCAACTCTTTGCATGAGGTAGCCAAAGTACTGGAGTTTCAGCTTCAACATCAGTCCTTCCAATGAACACCCAGGACTGATCTCCTTCAGAATGGACTGGTTGGATCTCCTTGCAGTCCAAGGGACTCTTAAGAGTCTTCTCCAACACCACAGTTCAAAAGCATCAATTCTTCGGCGCTCAGCCTTCTTCACAGTCCAACTCTCACATCCATACATGACCACTGGAAAAACCATAGTCTTGACGAGACGGACCTTTGTTGGCAAAGTAATGTCTCTGCTTTTCAATATGCTATCTAGGTTGGTCATAACTTTTCTTCCAAGGAGTAAGTGTCTTTTAATTTCATGGCTGCAGTCACCATCTGCAGTGATTTTGGAGCCCAGAAAAATAAAGTCTGACACTGTTTCCCCATCTATTTCCCATGAAGTGATGGGACCAGATGCCATGATCTTCGTTTTCTGAATGTTGAGTTTTAAGCCAACTTTTTCACTCTCCTCTTTCACCTTCATCAAGAGGCTTTTTATTTTTAGTTCCTCTTCACTTTCTGCCATAAGGGTGGTGTCATCTGCATATCTGAGGTTATTGATATTTCTCCCGGCAATCTTGACTCCAGCTTGTGCTTCTTCCAGCCCAGCATTTCTCATGATGTACTCTGCATATAAGTTAAATAAGCAGGGTGACAATATACAGCTTTGATGTACTCCTTTTCCTATTTGGAACCAGTCTGTTGTTCCATGTCCAGTTCTAACTGTTGTTTCCTGACCTGCATACAAATTTCTCAACCGGTAAGAATGGCCATCCTCAAAAAGCATACGAATGATAAATGCCAGAGAGGGTGTGGAGAAAAGGGAACCCTCCTGCACTGTTGATGGAAATGTAAATTGGTACAGTCACTATGAAGAATAGTATGGAAGTTCCATAAAAACTGAAAATAGGGCTGCCATGTGATCTAGCAATCCCACTGGTGGGCATCTATCTAGAGGAAACCATAATTTGAAGATACATACATCCCAGTGTTCATAGCAGCACTATTTACAATAGCCAAGACATAGAAGCAACCTACGGGCCATTGACAGATGAATGGAAAAAGAAGTTGTGAGATATATATATATATATATATATGATCATATATATACAACTGGCATCATAGAAATACAAAGCACCATAAGAGATTTCCACAAAAAGCTATTTTAAAAAATACTGTCAACAAACAGAACTCCAGGAGCAGATGGCTTCACAGGTGAATTCTACCAAACATTAAGAAGAAGAGTTAACACTTATCCTTCTCAAACCATTCCAAGAAAATATAACTCAACCATTAAAAAAAGAATGAAATCATGCCATTTGCAGTGAGATGGACCTAGAGACTTCCATTCTGAGTAAAGTGAGTCAGAAAAAGATGAATATCATATGATCTCACTCATATGTGGCATCTAAAAAAACACAATACAAATGAAATTATTTACAAAACAGAAACAGACTCACAGACTTTGAAAACAAACTTATGGTTACCAAAGGGGAGACATGGCGGGAAGAGATAAAGTAGGAGTTTAGAATTAACATACACACAATAATATATGTAAAATAGATGATTAACAAGGATCTGCTATATAGCACAGGGAACTATACTCAGTATTCTGTAAAAAATTATATGGGAAAAGAATCTGAAAGAGAATGGATATATGTACATCTGAATCACTTTGCTTTACAACCTGAAACTATACTTCAACATAAAAATTAGGGGACTTCCCTGGTGGTCCAGTGGCTAAGAATCTGACTTTCAATGCAAGGAATGTGGGTTCAGTCTCTGGTCAGGGAACCAGGATCCCACACACTGCGGGGCAACTAAGCCTGAGCATCCCAGCTATAGCGCCCACATGCTGGACTCCATGCACCACAACTAGAGCGAAGCCTGTGCGCCACCACGAAGAGCCTGTGCGCTGCAACTAAGACCTGATGCAGCCAAAAGTGAATAAGTAAACGAATAATTTTAAAAATTGTAAAATAAAAAGAATAAATTAAAAAATGTTACAACTGGCATCACAGAAATACAAAGCACCGTAAGAGATTTCCTCAAAAAGCTATTTAAAAAAATACTGTCAACAAACAGAACTCCAGGAGCAGATGGCTTCACAGGTGAATTCTACCAAACATTAAAGAGAAGAGTTAACACTTATCCTTCTCAAACCATTCCAAGAAAATGCAGAGGAAGGAATGCTTCTGAACTCATTCTATGAGGCCAGCATCACCCTAATACTAAAACCAGACAAAGATATTGCACACAAAAAATTACAGGTCAGTATCACTGATGAATATAGATGCAAAAATCCTCAACAAAATACCAGCAATCTGAATCCAATAATATGTTAAAAGGATCACATACCACAATCAAGTGGGATTTATCCCAGGGATGCAAGGATGTTTCAGTATCCACAAATCAATGAATGTGAATACTCATTAAAAGGACTGATGCTGAAACTGAAGCTCCAATACTTTAGCCATCTGGTGTGAAGGAGCGGACTCACTGGAAAAGACCCAGATGCTGGCCAAGATTGAAGGCAAAAGGAGAAGGGGGTAGCAGAGGATGAGATGGTTAAATAGCTTCACTGACTCAATGGACATGAATTTGAGCAAACTCTGGGACATAGTGAAGGATAGGGAAGCTTGGTGTGCTACATACAGTCCATGGGGTTGCAGAGTTGGACGTGACTTAGCGACTGAACAACAACACAGTCAAAGGCTTTAGTGTAGTCAATGAAGCAGATGTAGATATCTTTCTGGAATTCCCTTGCTTTCTCTATAAGCCAACGAATGTTGGTAATTTGATCTCTGATTTCTCTGTCTTTTTAAGCCCAGTTTGTACATCTGGTAGTTCTCAGTTCATATACTGCTGAAGCCTAGCTTGATGGATTTTGAGCATTACCTTGTTAGCATGTGAAATCAGTGCAGTTGTACGGTAGTTTGAACATTCTTTGGCATTGCTCTTTTTTGGGATTGGAATGAAAACTAACCTCTTTCAGTCCTGTGACGACTGCTGAGTTTTCCAAATTAGGTGACATTTTGAGTGCAGCATTTTAACAAAATCATCTTTTAGGATTTTAAATAACTCAGCTGGAATTCCCATTACCTCCACCAGTTTTGTTCATAGTAAAGCTTCCTAAGGGCCAATTGAATTAACACTCCAGGATGTCTAGTTCTAGGTGAGTGATCACACCATCATGGTTATCTGGATCATTAAGATCTTTTTTGTATAGTTCTTCTGTGTATTATTGCCAATTCTTCTTAATCTCTTCTGCTTCTGTTAAGTCCTTGCCATTTCTGTCCTTTATTGTGCCCATCCTTGCATGAAAGGTTCTCTTGATAACTCCAGTTTTCTTGAAAAGATCTCTAGCCTTTCCTGTTCTACTGTTTTCCTCTATTTCTTTGAATTGTTGTTCATTGAAGAAGGCTTTCTTATCTCTCCTTGCTATTCTTTGGAACTCTGAATTCAGATGGGTAAATCTTTCCCTTTCTCTATCGCCTTTCGCTTCTCTTGTTTTCTCAGCAATTTGTAAGGCCTTGCAGACAACCACTTTGCCTTCTTGAACTTCTATTTTTTTAGGATGTTCTTGGTCACTGCCTCCTGTACAATGTTACAAACTTCTGTCCATAGTTCTTCAGGCACTGTGTCTACCAGATCTAATCCCTTGAATCTGTTTGTCACCTCCACTGTATGACCATAAGCGATTTGATTTAGGTTATACCCGAATGGTCTCGGAAAAGGCAATGGCACCCCACTCCAGTACTCTTGCCTGGAAAATCCATGGATGGAGGAGCCTGGTAGGCTGCAGTCCATGGGGTCGCTAAGAGTCGGACACGACTGAGCGACTTCCCTTTCACTTTCATGCATTGGAGAAGGAAATGGCAACCCACTCCAGTGTTCTTGCCTGGAGAGTCCCAGGGACGGGGGAGCCTGATGGGCTGCCATCTCCGGGGTCGCACAGAGTTGGACAGTACTGAAGTGACTTAGCAGTAGCAGTAGCATACCTGAATGGTCTAATGGTTTTCCCTACTTACTGCAATATAAGTCTGGATTTTGCAATAAGGAGCTCATGAGCTGAGCCACAGTCAGCTCCAGGTCTTGTTTTCCCTGACTATACAGAGCTTCTCCATCTTCGGCTGCAAAAAATATAATCAATCTGATTTTGGTATTGACCATCTGGTAATGTCCATGTGTAGAGACATTTCTTGCATTGTTGGAAAGGGTGTTTGCTATGACTAGTGTGTTCTCTTGACAGAACTTGTTAGCCTTTGCCCTGCTTCATTGTGTACTCCAAGGCCAAATTTGCCTGTTACTCCAGGTATCTCTTGACTTCCTACTTTGCATTCTGGTCCCCTATGATGAAAAGAACATCTGGGGAGGAACAAGATGGCGGAGGAGTAGGTGGTTGTGGAGTACATCTCTCTCCGTGGATACATCAGGAATACACCTTCAGACACAGAAGTGCCCGCAGAACACCAGCTGAGAGTGGACAGGAGTACCTGACCAATAAAAAAGAATATATAGAACCATGCAAAACTTGGTAGGAGGAAGGAACTAGGGGGAGGGGAAACAGGAGTGTTAGTAGGACTAGACCTGCCCTCGGCAGGTGGGATAACTGAAGAAAGGATCCAATCCCCACATCCGGGCAACTGTCTGAGTCAGAGGAGAAACATTTACTAAGGCTGAGAGTGAAACAGCTGATCTGTGACAGCGTCAATGGAAAGAGAATCAGACAGTCCTTGCCGCAGCCATACATACCCCAGACAGGGGGGCAGGTCCCCTAGAAGGTGCAGTGCCTGGGAGCTGGAGCGTAGGGATTGTGGAGCAATCCCAAGGTGAGGGCTGTTGTTGACTGCAGAGAGATGGGCCAAGGGGACATGAGGGAGGAGATTGTGGTGGGAAATGCCTTTGGAGGAAAGCCAGGTAGCCATGGAAGCAAGGTGATACTGCTGAGTCATGTTTAGGGGGTGGAGCCATCACCCTAGCCTTTCTCCCCACAGGCCAGCAAAGGCAGCTGAACAATAGAGAGGCTGTCTATTTGTCTGACACACCAAACTACAGAGTAGGACCCCACACAGGGTGCCCCTTTAAGTGCCTGATGTGTGGAACAACAGAGATTTGGACCTCAGGCAAGGGATCCCTCTAAATGCCTGAATGGGTGGGGCTACAGAGAAAGACTAGGCAAAGAGGCCTTCTGATCACCAGCTACCAGATGCCCAAAAAAAAGACTCTGATAGGGCTGTAACTCCTGCAGCTGAGGCAGCCTGTGTCCCTGCACACTTGGCGTGCCAGGACCCCTGCAACCCAAGCAGTTGTGCCACCTTCACGCTCAACCCTCACTGGGGCAGAGCTGCCACAGGCAAAAAGTCTTGCATCTATGCATGTGGGGCCGCTTGGGTTGTGTCCAACTCTTTGCAATCCTGTGGCCTGCTAGGCTTCTCTGTTAGTGGGGTTCTCCAGGTAAGAATACTGGAGTGTATTGTCCAATACTGGTTGCCATACCCTTCTAGAGCACTATATTTCCTGATGCCCTAGCTGCTAACTCCCCTGAGTGCCTGGTGCTGGCAGAACCCCTGTGACCCAAGCAGCCACACCACCTCCACACCTGGCCTTCACAGGGTCAAACCCAAGTCCTCCAGGGCACCCTCACTAGCAAACCCCAGTGGATGACCCACATTCAGAGGTAGAAATAAAACCACAATTGAAACCCAGGGGCACTGTGGCTAAGGAAGAAGACCCAAAACCTTCCCACCAGCTGTACAAGCTTCAGATTAAATCCACACAATCAACTAGGCAGACTTTGTTTCTATTGAATATATGAAAGGACACTGAAAGCTCCCATAAAAGAAAACACACTAGTTCTGGGATAGCTGTGGACACTGGAGGCAAGAACACACAGGAGTAGGACCATGTTAAAGTCTGAGATGCCCCACAGAAGATCCAGAGACCAGCACAGTGTTGGAGGGCATCCCAGGAAGGCGAGGTGGACTGTGACTCCCAGTGAAAGAAAGGAAGCTGACAGCAGAGACTCAAGTAAAACATTTATTATTCTTATATTTTGACTTGTTCCATAGTTTCTTTTGGATTTTTTATCTTTTTTTTTCTTTTTTTTTATCTTCTGTTATAGTTGTCAATTTTATTAGCACTATGAAATCTAATTAAGCTTTTGAGTTTTTTTTTCAGTCACACTTTTTATTGCTGTTATAAACCTCTGCCTCTAAGTTGGCCTTTAACTATGGAGTTCTATGGAGTTCTATAGTTTTCCTTTTCTATTTAATTTAATTTAAAAAAAATTTAAACCAATTATTATTTTTTCTACATTCAGTCCTTTGTTTGCTTTTCCTACTGTTCTTTTCCCCTTGAAGTTAATCTTTAATATATATAAATATTCTTTATCTACCTCTATTTAACTTTGCATTTCTATTCTTTCTTTTCTTTTTTTTCTCACCATATCTGTTAGTTTTGTTTTCATTGCCTTATTCCCCAGTTGGCACCTTGCTTTAGTTTTGCTTTCCAGCTTGTGCTTTAGTTAAGTTTTGCTCTTAACTGGTGGATATCATTTTTGGTTTCCTTTGTTCACCTGGTCAACTACTGTACCTGTTGGACTGTGTTTATTTTGCTTATGGGTGTATATGTATACGTGCATATTTCATTATTTTAATTCTTATTTGCCTGATTTTGTAACTGCCATTTATCTGGGGTTCACTTTGGTTTCTCATTTATGGGTATTTGTTTTAATCCCATTTAACACCATAACAAACCACCTGTGGAATCTCCGTTTCTGGTCAGAGATCAAGCCCTGAGCCTCTGGAGTGGGAGCATTGACTCCAAGACCCTAGACTACCAGAGAACTAACCCTAGGGATTATCAAATAGTGAGAACTCTCACAAAGGAAACCACTTGAATACAAGACCTGGCATCACCCAACCATCATCCTGTGCAGGACGCCTCATCCAAACAACAGACAAGACAAAAATACAAACTCAGTCATCAGCATACAGATTACCACCTCACTCAGCCCTGCCCATCAGAGGGAAAAAAAACAGCACAAGCCTCACCCTACACAAAGCTCACACAAACCACTGGGCCAACCTTCAGTTCAGTTCAATTCAGTCACTCAGTCGTGTCCGACTCTGTGCGACCCCATGAATCGCAGCACACCAGGCCTCCCTGTCCATCACCAACTCCCAGAGTTCACCCAGACTCACGTCCATCGAGTCAGTGATGCCATCCAGCCATCTCATCCTCTGTCGTCCCTTCTCCTCCTGCCCCCAATCCCTCCCAGCATCAGAGTCTTTTCCAATGAGTCAACTCTTCCATGAGGTGGCCAAAGTACTGGAATTTCAGCTTTAGCATCATTTCTTCCAAAGAGATCCCAGGGCTGATCTCCATGGTTAGGAGGGCAGAAACCAAAAGGAAGAAATCTTGAAGCCTGGGAAAAGGAGACCTCAAACACAATAAGTTAAAAAAAACAACAAAAAGGCACAGAAATACTGCAGAAATAAACTAGAAACACACAAGCCCAAGTAAATGAAGAGGAAATAGGCAAATTACCTGAAAAAGAATTCAGAATAATTATAGTAGAAATGATCAAAAACCTTGAAAATAGAATGGAGAAAGTACAAGAATCAATTAACAAAGACCTAGAAGAATGAAAGAATAAACATACAAACAACACAATAACTGAAATTAAAAATACTCTAGAAGGAATCAATAGCAGAATATCTGAAGCAGAAGAATGGATCAGTGAGCTGGAACCCAGAAATAAACCCTTGCACCTATGGGTACCTTATTTATGACAAAGGAGGCGAGAATATACAATGCGGAAAAGACAGCCTCTTCAATAAATGGTGCCGGGAAAACTGGACAGCTACATGTAAAAGAATGAAATTGGAACACTTCCTAACACCATACACAAAGATAAACTCAAAATGGATTAAAGACCTAAATGTAAGACCAGAATCTATAAAACTCTTAGAGGAAAACATAAGCAAACACTTGCTGACACAAATCAAAGCAAGATCCTCTATGACCCACCTCCCAGAGTAATGGAAATAAAAACAAAAGTAAACAAGTGGGATTAAACTTAAAAGCTTTTGCACATCAAAGGAAACTACAAACAAGGTGAAAAGACAACTCTCAGAATGGGAGATGGTAATAGCAAAGAAAACAACTGACAAAGGATTAATTTCCAGAATATATAAGAAGCTCATACAACTCAATGTCAGAAAAACAAACAACCCAATCAAAAAGTGGGAGAAAGACCTAAACAGACATTTCTCCAAAGAAGACCTACAGATGGCTAATAAACACATGAAAAGATGCTCAATATCACTCATTATGCTGCTGCTAAGTCACTTCAGTCGTGTCTGACTCTGTGCGACCCCATAGACGGCAGCCCACCAGGCTCCCCTGTCCCTGGGATTCTCCAGGCAAGAACACTGGAGTGGGTTGCCATTTCCTTCTCCAATGCATGAAAGTGAAAAGTGAAAGTGAAGTCGCTCAGTCATGTCTGACTCTTCGTGACCCCACGGACTGCAGCCCACCAGGCTCCTCTGTCCATGGGATTTTCCAGGCAAGAGTACTAGAGTCGGGTGCCATTGCCTTCTCCGACTCATTATGAGAGAAATGCAAATCAAAACCACAATGAGATATCACCTCACACTGGTGAGAATGGTCATCATTAAAAAGTCTACAAACAACAAATGCTGGAGAGCGTGTGGAAAAAAATAAACCCTCTTGCACTGTTGGTGGGAATGTAAATTGATACAGCCACTATGGAAGACGGTATGGAGATTCTTAAAAAACTAGTAATAAAAGCACCATATGACTCAGCAATCCCACTCCTAGGCATATACCCTGAGGAAACCAAAATTAAAAAAGACACATGTACCCCAGTGTTCACTGCAACACTATTTACAATAGCTAGAACATGGAAGCAACCTAGATGTCCAGCAACAGATGAATGGATAAAGAATTTTTGGTACATATACACAATGGAATATTATTCAATCATAAAAAGAAACGCATTTGAGTCAGTTCTAATGAGGTGGATGAACCTAGAGCCTATTACATAGAGTCAAGTAAGTCAGAAAGAGAAAGATAAATATCGTATACTGATACATATATATGGAATCTAAAAAGATGGTACCAAAGAATTTATTTTCAGGGCAGCAGTGGAGAAACAGACATAGAGAACAGACTTATAGACATGGGGAAAGGGGAGGAGAGGGTGTGATGTATGGAGAGAGTGACATGGAAACTTACATAACCATATGTAAAAGAGATAGCCAATGGGAATTTGTTCTATGTCTCAGGGAACTCAAACAGGGGCACTGCATCAACCTAGAAGGGTGAGATGGGGAGGAACATAGGAGGGAGGTTCAAGAGGAAGGGGACATATGTATACCTATGGCTGATTCATGTTGAGGTTTGACAGAAAACCAAAATTCTGTAAAGCAATTATCCTTCAGTTAAAAATTATATAAATTAAAAAATAAATTACTTTTTTATCACACACACAAAAAAGAACATCTGTTTTTGGTGTTAATTCAAGAAGGTCTGGTGATTAGTTCTTCATAGAACTGGTCAACTTGAGCTTCTTCTGCATAGGTAATTGGAGCATAGACTTGGATTACTATGATGTTGAATGGTTTGCCTTGGAAATGAAGTGAGATCATTCTGTTGTTTTTGAGAATGTACCCAAATACAAAACAGTGTTTTGGACACTTTTTTTTTTTTTTTTTTTACTAAAGAGGGCTACTCCATTTCTCCTAAGGGATTCTGGTCCACAGTAGGAGATATAATGGTCATCTGAATTAAATTCACCCATTCCCATCCATTTTAGTTCACTGATTCCTAAGATGCTGATGTTCACCCTTGCCATCTCCTGCTTGACCATGTCCAACTTACCTTGATTTATGGACCTAACACTCCAGGTTCCTATGCAATGTTGTTTTTTACAGCATCAGACTTTACTTTCACTATCAGACACATCTGCAACTGAGCATCACTGCCACTTGGCGCAGCTGCTTCATTCTTTCTGGAGCTATTAGAAATTGTCCTCCACTCTTTCCCACTGCATATTGGATATTTTCCAGCCTGGGCGGGGGCCATCTTTTGGTGTTATATCTTTTTACCTTCTCATAGTGCTAATGGGGTTCTCACAGCAAGAATACTGAAGTGGTTTGCACTCCCTCCTCCAGTAGACCACGTTTTGTCAGAAGTCTTCACTATGACCACTGGGCCTCCTGGGAAGCCCAATCAGACAAGAAAAAGAAATAAAAGGAATACAAATCGGAGATGAAGAAGTAAAACTGTCACTATTTGCAGATGACATGATACTATACACAGAAAACCCTAAAAACCCACCAAAAAATTACTGGAACTCATCAATGAATTCAGTAAAGTTGCAGGATACAAAATTAATACACAGAAACCTGTTGCATTTTTATACACCAACAAACTATCAGAAAGAGAAATGAAGAAACAATCCCATTTACAATCACACCAAAAAAAGACTAAAACACCCAGGACTAACTCTAACTAAGGAAGTAAAACACCTGTAATCAGAAAATAATGAGACACTGAAAAAAGAAATTAAAGATGACACAAAAAGATGCAAAGACATACCATGCTCATGGATTGGAAGAATATTGTTAAAATGACCATACTACCCAAGGCAATCTACAGATTCAGTGCAATCCCTATCAAAATACGAATGGTATTTTTCACAGAACTAGAATAAAGAATTTTAAAATTTGTATGGCAACTCAAAAACCCCAAATAGCCCAAACAATCTTGAGAAAGAATGAAGCTAGAGGAATCATGCTCCCTGGTTTCAAACCGTACTCCAAATCCCCAGTAATCAAAACAGTATGATACTGGTACAAAAAAAGACATAGAGTGATGGGATAGAGAGTCCAGAAAAGAAGCACCCTTACATGGCAATTAATCTGCAAAAAAGGAGGCAAGAATATACAATGATGGAAAGACAGCCTCTTCAACAAATGATTTTTGGAAAACTGAACAGCTACATGCAAAAGATTCAAACTGAACTACTCTCCTGTATTATATACAAAAATAAACTCAAAATGGATGAAAGGCTCAAATATAAGACCTGAAGCCATACAACTTGTAAAAGAACGCATAGGCAATAAGTTCTTTGACAACAGACTTAGTGATATTTTTCAGATTTGTCTCCGCAGGCAAGGGAAACAAAAGCAAAACTAAACAGATGAGACTATTGAACTAAAAAGCTTTTGTACAGTGAAGAACACTATGAACAAAACAAAAGGCCATTTACTGAATGGAAGAAGATATTTTCACACAACATTTCCGATAAGGGGTTAATATTCAAAGTATACACAAATTTATACAACTCAACATCAACTGAACAACCTGATTAAAAAATGGGCAGAGGATCTGAATACACATTTTTCTGAAGAAGACATACAAATGTCAGCAGAATGTGGAGAGAAGGGAACCCTGTTGCACTGTTCTTGGGAATGTAAATTGATGCAGTCACTGTGGAGAACAGTATGGAAATTACTGAAAAAACTTAAAATAGAACTACCATAAGAACCAGCAATTTCACTCCTGGGTATTTATTAAGGAAAAAAAAAAAAAACCTAAACACATAGAAAAGACATATGCACCCTTTTCTTTCATTGTAGTATCATTTACAATAGCCAAGATATGTAAGTAAGGTTAAGTGCCGATAAACAGGTGAGAGGATAAAGTAGGTGTAGTATATATACATAACGGAATATTACTCAGCCATTTAAAAGAATGAAATATTATAATTTGCAACAATATGGGTGGACCTGGAGGGAATTACGCTAAGTGAAATAAATCAGAAAGAGGAAGACAAACACTAAAATTTCACTTATATGTGGAACCTAAAAAACAAAACAAATGAACAAACAGTGCAAAACAGAAACAGAGTCATGGATACAGAGAACAAACACCATGGATACACCCCGGGGTGGCCGGGGTCGGGGGTGAGGGGGAGACAAATACGTGAGCGAGATTGGAAGGCACAGACTTCCTGTGGCAAAACAAAGGAGTCCCAGGGATGGAATGCACAGTGTGGGGAACAGAGCAGCCACTACACAGTATCTTTGTGTGGCGACCTACCATGTGATCATTTTGAAATGTATAGAGATATAAATTATTATGTCGTGTAATAGGAACTAACACAAGTAGGTCAGTTATACTTCAAAAACAAACAAATTCATGGAAAAAGGTGTCAGATTTGTGGTTACCAGAGGCAGGAGATCGGGGAAAGGGGAACTGGATGAAGATGGGCAAAAGGTACAAACTCCCAGGAACAGCAGTGGTCCCCAAGCAGTGGGCCATGAACTGCTACCCATCCATGGCCTGTTAGGAACCAGGCTGCACACCAGAAGGTGAGTGGTGGAAGAGTAAAATAAGCCTCATCTGTGTTGACAGCCACTCCCCATCGCTTGCATCCCTCCTGTCCATGGAAAAATCATCTTCTCCAAAACTAGTCCACGGTGCCAAAAAGGTTAGGGACTGCTGAGTTATAAGACAGGTAAGCACCAATAATGTAATTTACAGCATGATAAATATAATTAATGCTGCTGTACATTATATATGAAAGTTGTTAAGAGAGTAGATCCTGAGTTATCACAAGAAAAATAGTATTTTCTATTTCTTTAATTTCGTATCTACATGAGATATGGATGTTCACAAAATATATCATTATCATCATTTTATGACATATGTAAATCAAATCATTATACTGTGTACCTTAAGCTTACACGTGCTGTATTTCAATTATATTCCAATAAAGAAAGTGAAAGTGAAGTCGCTCAGTCGTGTCTGACTCTTTGAAATACAAAACTATAAATTCACCTATTTTTTGAAAATAAGAAATAAATTTCTAAATAACCCATGGACCAAAGAAAAAAATCATAATAGAAATTTTAAAATGCTTTGAACTGAGTTATAATGAAAATGCTCTTGCCTGGAAAATCCCATGGACGGAGGAGTCTGGTAGGCTGCAGTCCATGGGGTCGCTAAGAGTCAGACACGACTGGGTGACTTCACTTTCACTTTTCACTTTCATGCATTGGAGAAGGAAATGGCAACCCATTCCAGTGTTCTTGCCTGGAGAATCCTAGGGATGGTGGAGCCTGGTGGGCTGCCATCCATGGGGTCGCACAGAGTCGGACACGACTGAAGCGACTTAGCAGCAGCAGCAGCAGCAGAAACCAGGTCAGTTCACCACAGGAACAGATTAGAGAAGAGAAGTACATGACCAGCTCAGTCCATGCAGAAAATGGCATTGAGGAGAGTGCACATCCCACACACGCTTCTTAAAAACTTAGCAAATTTGCATTAGAAATGAACTTCTTTAACGTGGTAAGGAATGTCTGCCAACAAGGGGCTTTCCTGGTGGTCTCCTTCCATTGCAGGTGGCCCAGGTTTGATCCCCACTGGGGGAACTAAGATCCCGAAAGCCACTTGGCAAGACCAAAAAAACATAATTATTAAAAGCATTTCCTTTAAGACTGAGAACAAAGCGAGGGTGCTCTCTAAAGCCACTGGGTCTTCCAACAGGAACACACAGAGAAGAAAGAAACACAAGGTGTGATGAGTAGAAGAGGAAATAGTGGTTAATTTCAGATAATATGACTGTGTATATAGAAAATCCAAATGAATACAGACATAAACTGTTAATATTATTGAGACAATTTAGTAATGTTGCTAGATACAAATTCAATAATAAAAATCAAAGATAGTCCTCCTTATCAGAACAAATAATGAGAATAAGATTTGGAAAACTTATTATTTACTATCATGCCAGTAAAACCACAGTTCTTGGGAATAAATACAACAAAAGATGAGTAAGACCCCTGATGAGAAAATGATGAAACCCATTAGGTGACATTAAACTGAAAGAAAGTGTTAGTCGCTCAGCTATGTTCGACTCTGTGTGACCCGATGGACTGCAGCCTGCCAGACTTCTCTATACACAGGATTTTCCAGGCAAAAATACTGGACTGGGTTGCCACTTCCTTCTCCAGGGGATCTTTCCAACCTAGGAATTGAACCTGGGTCTCCCGCATTCCAGGTACATTCTTTACCAGCTGAGCCAGCAGGGAAGCCCTGGGTAACATTAAATAAGACCTAAATAAAGGTGGCCCAGTGGTAAAGAACCTGCCTGCTAATGCAGGAGTCACAGGAGATGCAGGTTTGATCCCCGGTTGGGAAGATCCCTTGGAGGAGGCAATGGCAACCCACTCCAGTACTCTTGCCTGGGAAATCCCATGGACAGAGAAGCCTGGTGAGCTACAGTTCATGGGGTCAAAAGAGTTGAACACAACTGAGAATGCACACAAATAAAAAATAAATGGAATGAATGACCTGGTTTCATCAACAAACAGAAGTCACTGGACGATGGTGAAAGGGAAGGGGGGCTGTTTTAAATGTAAAAGGCTTAAGAGACAAGCCAACCATTTGCAGGGTGGGGGTCTCATTTGGATCCTAAGTCAAGCAAGAAAGTGTAAAAGACATTTTTGAGATAGAGTGTGGAAACAAACACCAGTTGGCATTAGATTTTATTAAGAAATCAATGTTAATTTTGTTGGGGTTGATGATGGGTTTGTGGTTATGCTAAAATGAGTCTTTATCTGTTAGAACTGTGTACTAAAGTGTTCCCAGGTGAAACAGTGTACCTGAGATTTTCCTCAAAACACATCAGCCCAGTGCTAAAATTGAGGAGCAGTAGAAGCAATAGGTCCCTTCATGGATCACTGCCTTGTCATGGTGAGGGGTTTGCATAATTCAGTGAAGCTATGAGCCATGCACAGCCGCTGTGATGGTGCAGAAGCACAGCTGAGAGGCGCTACCCCACGTCCAAGGTCAGGAGCAGCGGCTGCACTTTGCTGGAGCAGCCGTGAAGAGATACCCCACGTCCAAGGTAAGAGAAACCCAAGTAAGACAGTAGGCACTGAGAGAGGGCATAAGAGGGCAGACAGACTGAAACCACAATCACAGACAACTAGCCAATCTGATCACGTGGACCACAGCCTTGTCTAACTCAATGAAACTAAGCCAAGCTGTGTGGGGCCACCCAAGATGGACAGGTCATGGTGGAGAGGTCTGACAGAATGTGGTCACTGGAGAAGGGAATGGCAAACCACTTCATATTCTTGCCTTGAGAACCCCATGAATAGTATGAAAAAGCAGAAAGATAAGACACTGAAAGATGAACTCCCTAGGTCGGTAGATGCTCAACGTGCTACTGGAGATCAGTGGAGAAATAACTCCAGAAAGAATGAAGGGATGGAGCCAAAGCAAAAACACCCAGTTGTGTATGTGACTGGTGATAGAAGCAAGGTTCAATGCTGTAAATAGCAATATTGCATAGGAACCTGGAATGTTAGGTCACTGAATTGGAAGTGGTCAAACAGGGGATGACAAGAGTGAACATCAACATTCTAGGAATCAGTGAACTAAGATGGACTGGAATGGGTGAATTTAACTCAGATGACCATTATATCTACTCCTGTGGGTGGGCAGGAATCTCTTAGAAGACATGGAGTAGCCATCATAGTCAACAAAAGAGTCCAAAATGCAGTACTTGGATGCAATCTCAAAAATGACAGAACTATCTCTGTTCATTTCCAAGGCAAACCATTCAATATCATGGTAATCCTAGTCTATGCCCCATCCAGTAATGCTGAAGAAGCTGAATTTGAACAGTTCTATGAAGACCTACAAGACCTTCTAGAACTAACACCTCAAAAAGATGTCCTTTTCATTATAGGGGACTGGAATGCAAAAGTAGGAAGTCAAGAAACACCTGGAGTAACAGGCAAATTTGGCCTTGGAGTACAGAATGAAGCAGGGCAAAGGCTAAGAGTTCTCCCAAGAGAACACACTGGTCATAGCAAACACCCTCTTCCAACATCACAAGAGAAGACTCTACACATGGACATCAGCAGATGATCGACACCGAAATCAGATTGATTACATTCTTTGCAGCCAAAGATGGAGAAGCTCTATACAGTCAGCAAAAACAAGACCAGGAGCTGACTGTGGCTCAGATCATGAACTCCTTATTGCCAAATTCAGACTGAAATTGAAGAAAGTGGAGAAAACCACTAGACCATTCAGCTATGACCTAAATCAAATCCCTTATGATTATACAGTGGAAGTGAGAAATAGATTTAAGGGACTAGATCTGATAGACAGAGTGCCTGATGAACTATGGACGGAGGTTTGTGACATTGTACAGGAGACAGGGATCAAGACCATCCCCGTGGAAAAGAAATGCAAAAAAGCAAAATGGCTGTCTGAGGAGGCATTACAAATAGCTGTGAAGAGAAGGGAAGTGAAAAGCAAAGGAGAAAAGGAAAGAGATACCCATTTGAATGCAGAGTTCCAAAGAATAACAAGGATAGATAAGAAAGCCTTCCTCAGTGATCAATGCAAAGAAATAGAGGAAAACAACAGAATGGGAAAGACTAGAGAGATCTTCAAGAAAATCAGAGATACCAAAGGAACATTTCATACAAAGATGGGCTCGATAAAGTACAGAAATGGTAGGGACCTAACAGAAGCAGAAGATATTAAGAAGAGGTGGCAAGAATACACAGAAGAACTGTACAAAAAAGATCTTCACAACCCAGATAATCATGATGGTGTGATCACTGACCTAGAGCCAGACATCCTGGAATGTGAAGTCAAGTGGACCTTAGGAAGCATCACTACGAACAAAGCTAACGGAGGTGATGGAATTCCAGTTGAGCTATTTCAAATCCTGAAAGATGATGCTGTGAAAGTGCTGCACTCAATAGGCTAGCAAATTTAGAAAACTCAGCAGTGGCCACAGGACTGGAAAAAGTCAGTTTTCATTCCAATCCCAAAGAAAGGCAATGCCAAAGAATGCTCAAACTACTGCATAATTGCATTTACTCTCACATGCTAGTAAAGTAATGCTTAAAATTCTGCAAGCCAGGCTTCAGCATTCAGCAGTACGTGAACCGTGAAATTCCAGATGTTCAAGCTGGTTTTAGAAAAGGCAGAGGAACCAGAGATCAAATTGCCAACATCTGCTGGATCATTGAAAAAGCAAGAGTTCCAGAAAAACATCTGTTTCTGCTTCATTGACTATGCCAAAGCCTTTGACTGTGTGGATCACAATAAACTGTGGAAAATTCTGAAAGAGATGGGAATACCAGACCACCTGACCTGCCTCTTGAGAAACTTATATGCAGGTCAGGAAGCAATAGTTAGAACTGGACATGGGACAACAGACTGGTTCCAAATAGGAAAAGGAGTACATCAAGGCTGTATATTGTCACCCTGCTTATTTAACTTATATGCAGAGTACATCATGAGAAACACTAGGATGGAGGAAGCACAAGCTGGAATTAAGACTGCCAGGAGAAATATCAATAACCTCAGATATGCAGATAACACCACCCTTTGGCAGAAAGTGAAGAGGAACTCAAAAGCCTCTTGATGAAAGTGAAAGCAGAGAGTGAAAAAGTTGGCTTAAAGCTTAACATTCAGAAAACGAAGATCATGGCATCTGGTCCCATCACTTCATGGCAAATAGATGGAGAAACAGTGGAAACAGTGGCTGACTTTATTTTTCTGGGCTCCAAAATCACTGCAGATGGTGACTGCAGCAATTAAATTAAAAGACACTTACTCCTTTGAAGGAAAGTTATGACCAACCTAGACAGCATATTGAAAAGCAGAGACATTACTTTGTCAACAAAGGTCCATCTCGTCAAGGCTATGGTTTTTCCAGTGGTCACGTATAGATGTGAGAGTTGGACTATAAAGAAAGCTGAGCACCAAAGAATTGATGCTTTTGAACTGTGGTGTTGGAGAAGACTCTTGAGAGTCCCTTGGACTGCAAGGAGATCCAACTAGTCCATCCTAAAGGAGATCAGTCCTAGGTGTTCATTGGAAGGACTGATGTTGAAGCTGAAACTCCAATACTTTGGCCACCTGCTGCAAAGAGCTAACTCATTTGAAAAGACCCTGATGCAGGGAAAGATTGAGGGCAGGAGGAGAAGGGGATGACAGAGGATGAGATGGTTGGATGGCATCACTGACTCAATGGGCATGGGTTTGAGTGGATTCTGGGAGTTGGTGATGGACAGGGAGGCCTGGCATGCTACGGTTCATGGGGTCACAAAGAGTTGGACACGACTGAGCGACTGAACTGAACTCAATGAGCCATGCCATGCAGGGCCACCCAAGATGGACAGGTCATAGTAGAGAGTTCGGACAAAACATAATCCACTGGAGGAGGGAATGGCAAACCATCCCAGTATACTTGCCGTGAGAAGCTCACTGTATAAAAGGCCAAAAAGATACGACACCAAAAGATGAGTCCTCATTCTGAAGGTGTCCAATATGCTACTGGGGAAGAGCAGAGGAGAATTACCAATAGGACCAGAATGAATGAAGCAGCTGGGTCAAAGCGGATACTAAGCTCAGGTGTGGATGTGTCTGGTGATGAAAGTAAAACTCGATGCTGCAAAGAACAGTATGGTATAGGAACCTGGAATAGGTCCATGAATCAGGGAAAGTTCGATGTGGTCAAGCAGGAAGTGGCAAGAATAAACATGGACATCCTAGGAATAGCAAACTAAAGTGGACAGGAATGGGCGAATTTAATTCAGATGACCATTATATCTACTACTATGGGCAAGAATCCCATAGAAGAAACGGAGTAATTTTCACAATCAACAAAACCATAATACAGTATTTAGGTGCAACCTCAAAAATGACAGAGTGATCTTGGTTCATTTCCAAGGCAAGCCATTCAACATCATAGTAACCCAAGTCTATGCCCCTACCACTGATACTGAAGAAGCTGTAGTCGATCAGTTCTATGAAGACCTAGAAGACCTCTTAGAACACCTAAAAAAAGATGTCATCATCAGGGATTGGAATGCAAAAGTAGGAAGTCAAGATACACCTGGAATAGCAGGCAAGTTTGGCCTTAGAGAACAAATTGAAGCAGGGCAAAGGTTAACTGAATTCTGCCAAGAGAATGCACTGCTGCTAAGTCGCTTCAGTCATGTCCAACTCTGTGTGACCCTATAGACGGCAGCCCACCAGGCTCCCCCGTCCCTGGGATTCTCTAGGCAAGAACACTGGAGTGGGTTGCCATGTCCTTCTCCAATGCATGGAAGTGAAAAGTGAAAGTGAAGTCGCTCAGTCGTGTCCGACTCCTAGCGACCCCATGGACTGCAGCTTACCAGGCTCCTCAGTCCATGGGATTTTCCAGGCAAGAGTACTGGAGTGGGATGCCATTGCCTTCTCCAGAGAATGCACTAGTCATAGCAAATATCCTTTTTCACTGACAAAAGAGACGACTCTACACAGGCACATCGCCACATGGTTAATACCGAAATCAAATTGATTACATTTTTTGTAGCTGAAGATGTAGAAGCTGTATACAGTCAGCAAAAACAAGACATGGAGCTGACTGTGGCTCAGATCATCAGCTTCTCATAGCAAAATTCAGGCTTAAACTAAAGAAAACTGGGAAAAACAATAGGCCAGCCAGGTATGACTTAAATCAAATCCTGTATGAATTCACAGTAGAGGTAATGAATAGATTTAAGGGACTAGATCTAATTAACAGTGTATCTGAAGAACTATGGATAGAGGTCCATAATCTTGTACAGGAGATGGCGAATAAAACCATCTAAAAGAGAAAGAAAAGCAAGAAGGCAAAGTGGTTATTTGAGGAGGCTTTACAAATAGTGAAAGAATGAAGAGAAGAGAAAAGCAAAGGAGAGAGGGAAACACACATCCAGTTAGATGCAAGGTTCCAAAAAATAGCCAGAAGAGACAAGAAGGCCTTCTTCAGTGAACAATGCTTAATAATAGAAGAAAACAACAAAAAGGGAAAGACTAGAAGTCTCTCCAGGAAAACTGGAAACATCAAGGGAGTATTCTGCCCAAAGGTGGGCACAATAAAGGATAAAAATGATAGAGACCTAGTAGATGCTGAAGAGATCAAGAAGCGATGGAAAGAATGCATAAAAGAATATAAAAAAGATGTTAATGAACCAATTACTAGGACCATGTGGTTAGTCACCCAGTTAGACATTCTGGAGTGAGAAGTCAGGTGGGCCTTAAGAAGCACTGCTATTAATAAAGACAGTGGATTTGATGAAATTCCAGCAGAACTATTCAAATCCCTAAAGGATGATGCCATCAAGGTTTTGCATTCATTATGTCAGCAAACCTGGAAGACCCAGCAGTGGCCATGGGATTGGAAAAGGTCAATCCTCATCCCAATTCCCAAGAAGGGTAATACCAAAGAATGTGCTAACCATTGGATAATTGCACTTATTTCCCGTGCTAGTAAGGTCGTGCTTAAAATCCTGCATGCTAGGCTTCAGCATTATGCAAACCAAGAAGTTCCAGATGTCCAAACAGGATTTAGAAAAGGAAGAGGACATAGAGATCAAATTGCTAACATTCGCTGGATTATAGACAAAATAAGGGAATTTCAGAAAAACATCTATCTCTTGTTTCATCGACTACGTTAAAGCCTTTGACTCTGTGGAACATGACAAACCATGGAAAGCTCTAGAGAGATGGGAATACCAGACCATCTTACTTGTCTCCTGAGAAACCTGATGCAAGTCAAGAAGCGACAGTTAGAACCCTGTATGGAACAATTAATTGGTTCAAGATTGAGAAAGGAGTATGACAAGGCTGTCTGCTGTCACCCTGTCTGTTTAACCTATACGCTGAGCACATCATGACAAATGCCGGGCTGGATGAATTATAAGCTGGAATCAAGATAGGAAGGAGAAACATCAACAACCTCAGATATGTGGATGATATCACTTCTAAGCTGAAGCTCCAATACTTCGGCCACCTGATGCAAAGAACTGACTCATTTGAAAAGACCCTGATGCTGGGAAAGATAGAAGGCAGGAGGAGAAGGGGACGACAGAAGGTGAGATGGTTGGATGGCATCTCTGACTCAATGGATATGAGTTCGAGCAAGCTCTGGGAGTTGGTGATGGACAGGGAAGCCTGGCATGCTGCAGTCCATGGGGTTGCAAAGAGTCAGACCTGGCTGAGTGATTGAACTGAACCACTCTAATGGCAGAAAGTGAAGAGGAACTATAAACAGCCTCTTGATGAGGGTGAAGGTGGAGAGTGAAAGAGCCAGCTTAAGACTAAATATTAAAAAAACTAAGACCATAGCATCTGGCCCCAGTACTGCATGGCAAATAGAAGGGGAAAAGGTAGAAGTAGTGGCAGAGTTCCTCTTCTTGGTCTCCAAAATCACTGGGGACGGTGACTGCAGCCATGAAATCAGAAGACAATTGCTTCTTGGCAGGGAAGCAATGACAAATCTAGACTGTGTTGAAAAACAGAGATGTTACTCTGCCGACAAAGTTCAATTCAGTCGCTCAGTCATGCCCGACTCTTTGCGACCCCATGGACTGCAGCACATCAGGCTTTCCTGTCCATCACCAACTCCCAGAGTTTGCTCAAACTCATGTCCATCGAATTGGTGATGGCATCTAACCATCTCATCCTCTGTCATCCCCTTCTCCTGCCTTCAGTCTTTCCCAGCATCAGGGTCTTTTCAAATGAGTCAGTTCTTTGCATCGGTGGCCAAAGTATTGGAGCTTCAGCTTCAGCATCAGTCCTTCAATAAATATCCAGGACTGATTTCCTTTAGGATTGACTGGTTTGATCTTCTTGCACTCCAAGGGATTCTCAAGAGTCTTCTCCAGCACCATAGGTCAAAAGCATCAATTCTTCGGTGCTCAGCTTTCTTTATGGTCCAACTCTCACATCCATACATGACTACTGGAAAAACCATAGCTTTGAATAGATGGACCTTTAATGCCGACAAAGGTCCATCTAGTCAAAGCTATGAGGTCCATATAGTCAAGGCTATGGTCTTCCCAGTGGTCACATATGATTGTGAGAGCTGGACTGTAAAGAAGGCAGAATGCCAAAGAATTGATGCCTTTGAACTGTGGTGCTGGAGAAGATTCCTGAAAGTCCCTTGGACAGCAAGGAGATCAAACCAGTCAATCTTAAGGGAGATCAACCCTGAATATTCACTGGAAGGACTGATGCTGAAGCTGAAGCTCCAGTATTTTGGTCATCCAGTGACACCCAAAGGAGAATTCAAGAAAAGCTGCAAATTAGAGGAAGATAAATGCAACACATCTCCCATCATGACAGGTAAGGAACATCCATCGATCAACACAGAGGAAGATGAATGACAGCAAAGTGGTGGAACTTAAACAGGCTGGTCACAATAAGGGACATTCAAGAGGCCAACAACTGTAACCAGTTTGTCTGCGTGTCCTGACTCCTGCCTGTGTTCCCGGCGTTGTCACAGTGATCCCTTTAACTCTTCTAACAGAGTCCTGGTTGGACAATGAGCTCAACCTCATCTGTAATTAGGGACACGCAGAGTAGAGCCACGTAAACTATTACTGCACAGTCACCAGTCTGAGTAACACATTAGTAGCCTGAGGATACCAGGTGCCAGCAGGGACAGGAAGCAGTGGGAAGGTTTGTTCACTCACGGTGGGAGCGGAAACTGGGACAGAAGCTTTGAAAAGAGTTCGGCATCGCCTTGTAAAATTAAAAATATAATGCCCTCTGCACTAGGATCTGATCGCTGCTGTGAGAAACTGCCACACACTCAGTAATTGAACACAAATGTGTTATTATCCTGCAACTCTGGAGGTCGGAAGTCTGAAATGAGCCCCACGGAGCTAACACCAAGATGTCAGCCGGGCTGCCCTCCTCTTCAGCAGCTCTGGGGCACAGTCCGTCTTCTTGCTTTTTCTGGTTTCTAGAGGTTGCCCACAGGCCTTGGCCAAAGCCTATCCTACCAACTTCAAAGCCACTAAAGTCAGGTGGGCCTTCTCGTCAGCTCTTCCTGGCTCCCCCTGCCCTCTGTTCTACCAGAAGGACACCTCTAACTGCTCTGGGCCCAGCAGGTTAACGAAGCACAGTCTCCTGGTTCAGTCAGCTGACCAACAGCCGAGATTCCTGCAGCCTGTAACCTAACACACGCACAGGTTCCGAGGGTCAGCATGTGGCCGTTTCTGGGGCCGCTATTGTGTATACCAGGCCCTCTGACTCAGCACTTCCTCTCCCAGGCGATCACCTGATAGAAACTCAGATGCTGAGAGGGTAGCAGGCAGGAAGGCCAGAGGTCCCCAAGCAGCAAGAGGAAATAAACTGAGAGTGGCAGACATTTTTCCTTCTCTACACAGAATTAAAAGAGGCTTCTTTTAATTCTGTGTAGAAGACACCTGGTTCTGCCTTGAGCTAACCAATGCTGTTTTTCTTATGCAAATGTTTTTCGTAAGCTATGTTAATGAAACTATGTATTTGCTATGGAATTTGCCTTTCTTCAAAATGGTTCCACCTAACTTTTTCTCTTTTCTCAAATCTTGGGTTGATAATGCCTCCACAAACCAGTATTTCTGTCAATTGTTTCATGGTGGGGGCAGGGGCGGGGAATGACAGACCTCGTGCCATCCTATCTTAAGAATGCATATTGTGGGAGAGGCGCCTGGTGAAACTCCCTCAGCCTTGAGGTGTCTCTCTTATCTAATTAATACCTTTCTAATAGACATAAAACACCTTGCTAACCACTAGCAAGGGGGCACGCTTTCTGTCCCCTTCTGATGTCTGTGTCAGAAGCTTTCCCTATCTCTATTAAACTTTAAACTTTGCTACACAAAAAGCTCCAAGTAGTCAAGCCTCGTCTCTGATCCCAGATGGAAGTCCTCTCCTCCGGAGGACACAAATCCTGGTGTTAACACACGACGCACAGCAGCAACCTTTCAATGCTGTACTCCTTTCCTGAGGCTGCCACAGCAAAGTGCCACGAGAACAAGACATTCTCTTGTCTTAGAACAAGATATTCTCTCATAGTTCTGGAGGCCAGAAGCCTGATATCAAGATGCCAGCTCCCTCTGACGTGCTGAGCAAGGCCCTCGTACAGACTCTTCTCCTCGGTCCTGCTTCCCAGGCTCATGGCAGCGCAGCTCCAGTCCACGTTGTTAGGCGAACCACTGACCAAAACCACTGACCCTCACCAGGCACCACAGTAACTGCTTGCATGAGGTATCTTAAACAGGAGGGCCTAGTAAGGAACACAGAACTAACAAGCTACCACCAACCACAAGAATTCAGCAAAGGTCAAAAGGAGAGGGAAACGACAGTCCATGTGTTCCGCCAACCTCCCAGAATCCTCCTCGCTGGAATCCATCTTGGCTGACGTGCACCACCAGTCTGGCCAGAGACACCTTGGAAATTAACCCCATCACCGTAAAACCCGAGACTGCGAGCCATGTGGCAGAGCCGTTCTGGGTTCCCTCACCCTGCTGCCCTCCGCCCAGATGCCCCTTCCCAATAAAGTCTCTTGCTTGGTCAGCTTGTGCGTCTCCATGGAAAACTCTCCTGAGTGTTAGACAAGAGCCCACTCTCAGGCCCTGGAAGGGGTCCCCTTTCCTGTAACACTGTGGCATTCTCCCTGTCTGCATGTCTGCATCCAAATCCCCCCCTTTATAAAGACACCTGTCATGATGGATGAGGGGCCTGGCTGCTTCAGTTTGACATCATCTTAACCAGTTATTTCCAAATGAGGCCACATGCTGAGACACTTGGAGAAGGCAATGGAACCCCACTCCAGTATTCTTGCCTGGAAAATGCCATGGATGGAGGAGCCTGGTAGGCTACAGTTCATGGGGTTGCGAAGAGTCGGACACAACTGAATGACTTCACTTTCACTTTTCATTTTCATGCATTGGAGAAGAAAATGGCAACCCACTCCAGTGTTCTCGCCTGGAGAATCCCAGGGGTGGGGGAGCCTGGTGGCCTGCCATCTATGGAGTTGCACAGAGTCGGACACGACTGAAGTGACTTAGCAGCAGCAGCTGCGACACTTGGGGTTTGCACATCAAAGTACTTTTGTTGTTGAGGAGACAGAACTCCCCTCCTAACACATAGATAACAGGAACCATACAAGACCTTGCAAACCAGAGTTCATTAAGAGCAGTAACTCTGGAAACAACCCTGGCCAGCAGCAATAGAACACACTGTGAGATCCACCTGGGCGAGCTGGGTGGTGACGAAGACAGTGACCTACAGCTTGTGCAAGAGTGTAGATGAGTCTACCACACAGCTGGGAGGGAGGAAGACACAAGCACACGCTGCTTCCCTTCCCCCTTCCCCTGCCCAGGTGGGCAGGATCCACAGTGGCCCAGACTGGGCATTAGAGCCTGCATGGGGGAAGGCAGTGAGCCTAGAGTTGGGTAAGAGAGTCCAGCCGAGGCCAGGGTGGGGTCGATGTCCACAGTGTGCTCCATCCACTCAAGCGTGTGAGGCCTGACATGGCGTTAGAGCCTCATAATCTCCCGACAAAATACTTGCCCATTACAAAGGCTGAAGTGACTTCCCAGGGGAGATACAGGCAGACACCACCTTAAACAAGTGCTCAGAGCAGAGTGACACGTGGCACCACTTCTGTGACCTTCCTGCCAAAGACACGTAATGGGGATTTGATTTCGAGGAAACACCAGACAAATCCAAACGGAGGGGTTTTCCACAAAAGCCACTGGGCTCTAACCTTCAAAGGTGTCAAGATCATGGAGCCAAGGAAAGCCTGACTTGGAAGAGACTGAAGAAACACGTTAATAGCTCAGTGTGGTTGGGGAGCCCAGACTGGACCCTTTCTGGTCTGTGCCTTTATAGGATCAGCTGGCAGAAGGTGTTTGTCTGTGGCCAATGATCAGATGTCCTGACATGTCCGAGTCATCCTCCCGACTCTGACGGTCATGTGTGGTTCTGCTAGAAACTGCCCTGATGTGCAGGAAATGCGAATGGAAGTGTCTGCAGGTGACAGAGCATTACGTAGGCAACTTATTCTCAAATACCCCTGGGAGACAAAGTTTTTGATGCTGAACTTGCAACTTTTAGGTAAGTTCGAGATTATTTCAAAAATTAAAAAAGAATACACAGTGTTATTCTATGTGTATACATATATGGATTAAAACACGTGAAACCTACATTGTTTAGAAATGGTAAAACTAAAGAAAATCAAGAAGTCAGGCTGTGGTCATGGGTAAGGGGGTCTGCTGTGGGGCAAGGGAGGGGTTGGGGCACTCGGGGTGCGGACAAGGTTCCATTTCTGGCCTTGGGCACTGGCTACTGATGCAGTACTGTGAATCCCTGCACCAGCGTCTGCAGAGACAACTATCTGGGAATTCTCTCAACTGTCGGTACCAGGGCAGGCCCGCCCATCACCTAGTTCAGTACTTGGTTCACAGTGGATGTTCAAGGAGTGTTTGCCCGAAACATAACGTGAGCACATAAAACGAATATTTGTTTATGGAAAACAAAATAATACAGGTTTTTAGAAACAGACTAATCATTACAAACCAAACTGAGATGATCTCGGAATTCCTTCCTTGGCCCGGACACTCAGGGTCCCTCCTCACCAGCCCGCTCGCCCTCGAGTTTTGCTCAGCGGTTTCCTAGATGCGCAAGGACAGCATAGCCACGTCCGCCCGGAACCTGCACGGAGCCCGGAACCCAGGCTGCACCTGCACGCGGGGGTTCCTGAAACCGGCGGGGGCGGGGCCTGAAACCGATGGGGAGGGTCCTGAAACCGGCAAGGGGGTCACGAAACCGCTTGGGGTGGGGCTGAAACTCGCCGCGGGGACAGGAGGCACCTGAAACTGGCCCGGGGCCGTCCGAATGCCCAGAAATCGGCCGGGGAGACCCCCTCACTAGGAGTTATTTCTCAGGCAGAACTTCCACGGCGGAGGCGCTGATTTGTGCCTCGGGGGTGGCCAGAGTTCCCAAGCCCAACCGCAGGCTCCGGGGCCAACGGACCCACCTGTCAGCGGCCCCGCTGGTTCCGAGCAGCGCGGGATCTGGGCGGAGAAGCTCCTCAGAGTCCGCTGGCGGCGCGGTTTGGAGCAGGTAGCTCCATGGCAACGGACGGCTCCATCGCAGGGCGGGGGTGCCCGCTCACCCCCCGCCAAGGCTATGGCTCGCCCCGGCAGCGCCCCCGCGCAGGCGCAGTGCTGACGAGGCGGCAAAGTGCAACCGGAGCTCGGGACGGACAGACACTGGTACGCTGCTGGTGGTTATTGCTGGAGATCAGCGCGCTGGGCCGAGCAGAGACCGCGAGCGGAGGGTCGCGGGACACCTGAACTACCAGGCTGTGGCGGAGGAGACTGACGCCGCTTGGTAGTACGGGTGCAGCCCCAGTCTGCCTCCCCTGTTTTGGCCCAAGCTGGTTGAAGAACGGATTAGTTAATTTTAGTGACTGTAGAGTTCACGTAAAATAGAGGTTTCTCACTTCTCTTTTTGAGACCAGAGACCTGGAACAATATGCCACGCTGGGCTGGAGCTGAACTGAGTCCTCCCTGCTCACTGTGCACGCCCCAGCCTTGTCTGGGGTCAGCGTGGTCCATTTCCACCTGTCCGAGGGTGTGTGTTTGCAGTCTGGACTCAGGGTGTGAGGAAAGTGTTGAGTCCTGCCCCAAAGCCACAGGTGCGAGGCCTCGCACCAAGGCCATAGAAGCGGAGCTCACGACCAAGGTCATCTCTGAAACTGAACCCCTTTGTAACTTCCCCAAAGCCCCTGATGATCACTAAGGAGCTTCCTGACTCCCCATTAGGCAGATGCTCACTCTAGTAAGCCGGAGAAGGCAATGGCACCCCACTCCAGCACTCTTGCCTGGAAAATCCCATGGGCGGAGGAGCCTGGTGGGCTGCAGTCCATGGGGTCGCTAAGAGTCGGACACGACTGAGAGACTTCACTTTCACTTTTCACTTTCATGCATTGGAGAAGGAAATGGCAACCCACTCCAGTGTTCTTGCCTGGAGAATCCCAGGGACGGGGGAGCCTGGTGGGCTGCCGTCTATGGGTCGCACAGAGTCCGATACGACTGAAGCGACTTAGCAGCAGCAGCACTCTAGTAAGCACTCTGTAGAGCCCCAACTAATCACCTAAAGCCAACCATCCAGCAGGAATTTTGTCTTGAGGCTATTAAAATTGGTTATTAATCCAAGAAAACTGTCCGTTTTCCCTCGTTTGTCAGGAGGTCCACACACAGTGCCCACATTATCTCTGCTCTTTGTTCTTAATAAACTGACTCCCTTCTGAAAGGTTCTGTGTCTGGAAATTCTTTTCCAACATGCACTTGGACTGCCTCAACAGAAGGATCCCTCTAGCCAGTGCAGTTGGTGCTAGGCCCTGGACCCTCGGCTGATCGGTGTATTCCCTGCCCTTGCAGAGCCCAGTAACTTCCAGCGCACCTGCGCCTTGCAAGGCTGCTGGCCCTGCTGGTCAGTCACTGGCTTTGTCCAGAGGCTCCTGATGTCACAGTGGGACCCAGGAAGTCCTGTAGTTTCATCCTGGGATGTCAAGATCCATCAGAGCTAGCAGCCTGGCTAAAAGTGCAGCATCTCTTAGGACTGTGAACTTCATCGGGATAGCGGTCACCTCTGTAGTCCTCCCCTGCAGTGCTGCCCAGACCTCTTCCCTCCTGGATTGAGGAACAGAACTGACTCAGCAGAACAGCCCAGAACAGGTGTTCTAAGAAAAACTGTTCTCGTTCCCACCTCACCCAAATTATGGGGTTTTTCCTTTTCAGCTTTGCTTCTCTGAGCCTGTCCATATCAATGATTAATATACTTTCTACTAAAGAACAGAAGGACAACAAAAGGCTGAAAACAGCCCCTGTGTCCACCAGTAGGAGCTGGTTGAGGTCCAGCTGCACTGCCAAAGGCTGGGAAAGGTACAAGGACCATTTCTGTGTTCTGCCCCAGAGTGACCTGTGGGCAGAACACATGGTTAACGGGAAAACACTAAGATGCAGAACAGCTGAGAGAGTATTTTATCCGAGAAGGGGCAGGGCCACTAAGAATGTACTCCCTTATTTTTTTACATTATAAGGTAACATTACAATGGTTGCCAACCAGGCACAGGAGGGTCAGCAGTAGAAACTACGTTTCTCTAAATGTGCTCATACATTTGACTTGGAACTGTGTAATTACAAAACCCAAAATATAACAGAGAAAAAAACCTCCCAAGATTTGCAAACAAATAGATGTAAAAAGAAGAAACTAACTATATGTCAGCTTGGTGGCTTAACCAACAGAAAAGGATAATTTCGGGTGACTTTAAAACCCAACAATCTTATTGTACATATCTAATAGACTGTATCGGAGAAGGCAATGGATTAGAGAAGAAAATGGCAACCCACTCCAGTGTTCTTGCCTGGAGAATCCCAGGGACAGGGGAGCCTGGTGGGTTGCCGTCTATGGGGTCGCACAGAGTCAGACACCACTGAAGTGACTTAGCAGCAATAGACTGTATACTAAAGACAAAAAGAGTTGCAAAGAAATCTTAAATTCTCTCCAGTGATCCTGGTCTTTGTAATAATATTGATGCTGTTATTCTGTAACTATATAAAGTGGAGTAAAACAAATAAGTAGCATAGTAATATTCAGTTCAGTTCAGTTCAGTTGCTCAGTCGTGTCTGACTCTTTGTGACCCCATGAATCACAGCACACCAGGCCTCCCTGTCCATCACCAACCCCCAGAGTTCACTCAGACTCATGTCCATCGAATCAGTGATGCCATCCAGCCATCTCATCCTCTGTCGTCCCTTTCTCCTCTTGCCCCCAATCCCTCCCAGCATCAGAGTCTTTTCCAGTGAGTCAACTCTTCCCATGAGGTGGCCAAAGTGTTGGAGTTTCAGCTTCAGCATCATTCCTTCCAAAGAAATCCCAGGGCTGATCTCCTTCAGAATGGACTGGTTGGATCTCCTTGCAGTCCAAGGGACTCTCAAGAGTCTTCTCCAACACCACAGTTCAAAAGCATCAATTCTTCAGTGCTCAGCCTTCTTCACAGTCCAACTCTCACATCCATACATGACCACAGGAAAAACCATAGCCTTGACTAGACGAACCTTTGTTGGCAAAGTAATGTCTCTGCTTTTCAATATGCTATCTAGGTTGGTCATAACTTTCCTTCCAAGGAGTAAGCGTCTTTTAATTTCATGGCTGCAGTCACCATCTGCAGTGATTTTGGAGCCCAAAAAAATAAAGTCTGACACTGTTTTCCCTGTTTCCCCATGTATTTCCCATGAAGTGATGGGACCGGATGCCATGATAGTAATATTATGAACCATTATTTTTCACTTGACAGAACAGGTATAAATATAAAATAAATGGAAAAACCTATGATGCTGGAATTGGATATGAAATATTAGTATGAATTAATATAATTTTAAAAATATATTTCTTAGCTTTGTCCACTAAAAATGTCTAGAACTATTCAATATGGTACCCACTGGACACATGTGGCTATTTAACTGAATTAAAGTTAAACACTTGGACAAATATTTATACACTTATGTTCACAAAAGCACTACACATATCACAATAGCCAGAAGCTGGAAACAACCCAAATGTCCATCAATGGATGGCTAGACAAAGGAAATGTGATAGATATGGTGGAATGTTACTGAGACTTTGAAAAGAATGAAATTCTGACACCTGCTACAAGACGGATATACCTCCAAGATGTGATGCTGAGGGAAACATGGCAGTCACAAAAGAACAAGTATTATTTGTTTTCACTTATATGAGATACACAGTCAAGTTTATAGAGACAGAGAGAAGACTGTGGTTGTCAGGAATGGGGTTAGGGTGGTGAAGTCTAGGGTAAGTGTTTAGTGGTGACAGAGTTTCAGTCTGAAAAGATGAAAAGGTTCTGGAGGCAGACTGTGGTGATCGCTGCACCACAAAGTGAACGCACTTCCTGCTGCTGAACTGTACACTTAAAAGTGGGTACAGGGGTAGTTTTAGGTTTTGTATATTTTACTTTTTTTTTTGGCCATATCTGGTGCTAAACTAAGTCACTTCAGTCATGTCCGACTCTGTGCGACTCCATAGACGGCAGCCCACCAGGCTCCTCCATCCCTGGGACTCTCCAGGCAAGAACACTGGACTGGGTTGCCATTTCCTTCTCCAATGCATGAAAGTGAAAAGTGAAAATGAAGTCACTCAGTCATGTCCGACCCTCAGTGACCCCATGGACTGCAGCTCTCCAGGCTCCTCCATCCACGGGATTTTCCAGGCAAGAGTACTGGAGTGGGGTGCCATTGCCTTCTCCTAGTGATAAATAATCCACCTGCCAATGCAGGAGATGCAAGAGATGTGGGTTTGATCCTTGGGTTGGGAAGATCCCCTGGAGAAGGAAATGGCAACCCACTCCAGTATTCTTGCCTGGAAAGTCCCACGGACAGAGGACCCTGGCAGGTTACAGTCTGTGGGGCTGCAAAAAGTTGGACACAACTGAGCGGCTAACACATGCATGTTATGGGATCTTAATTCCCTGAGCAGGGATTGAAAAAGAAATGCAAAACTTCTTTTTTTTGCAAAAAAGGGACTGAAAAAGAAAATGCAAAAGGGCAAAATGGTTTGAGGAGGCCTGACAAATAGCTGAGAAGAGAAGCTAAAGGCAAAGGAGAAAAGGAAAGATACAAGCATCTGAATGCAGAGTTCTAAAGAATAGCAAGGAGAGATAGAAAGCCTTCCTCAGTGATCAATGCAAAGAAATAGAGGAAAACAATAGAATGGGAAAGACTAGAGATCTCTTCAAGAAAATTAGAGATACCAAGGGAACATTTCATGCAAAGATGGGCACAATAAAGGACAGAAATGGTATGGACCTAACAGAAGTGGAAGATATTAAGAAGACGTGGCAAGAACACAAGAAGAACTATACAAAAAAGATCTTCATGACCCAGATAACCACGATGGTGTGATCACTCACCTAGAGCCAGACATCCTGGAATGCGAAGTCAAGTGGGCCGATGTTGGGAGCCGAGTTAGGCATTACTGACAAAAAGGAGGCATGGCCCCAACCCCCTCCCCTCATTCCACAGGCACGGTCCTGGGATGAAGGAGTTAGGTTTTGTGATTCTGACTTGTTCTTTCCTTTCTTTGGTTGAGTTGGCTGGAAAGAATGTTAAGGTGTTTATTGTTCTTGAGAGAAGCATGAGAAAGCACAAAGCCTTCTGCAGTTGTGCCCAGAAAATAATCTATAAAGTAACCATTGACATTTGTTCAAGGATTTTTACAAAGAATGTCCCAGGATGAGCACGTAGGCCGCAGCTTGAGGCCATGGGAAGGATTGTTACCTGAGACCTGTTTGGGAGGGAAGTATTTATGGCAAAGGAAGTTTGCTGAGTTTAGGTTTTAGGAATAATTAAGAATAGTTAATTAAGAATAGTTAGTTAAGAGGGCATCAGAGGGCAAACACACTGAAACCATATTCACAGAAAACTAGTCAATCTAATCACACTAGGACCACAGCCTTGTCTAACTCAATGAAACTAAGCCATGCCCGTGGGGCAACCCAAGATGGGCAGGTCATGGTGGAGAGATCTGACAGAATGTGGTCCACTGGAGAAGGGAATGGCAAACCACTTCAGTATTCTTGCCTTGAGAACCCCATGAACAGTATGAAAAGGCAAAATGATAGGATACTGAAAGAGGAACTCCCCAGGTCAGTAGGTGCCCAATATGCTACTGGAGATCAGTGGAGAAATAACTCCAGAAAGACTGAAGGGATGGAGCCAAGGCAAAAAGAATACCCAGCTGTGGATGTGACTGGTGATAGAAGCAAGGTCCGATGCTGTAAAGAGCAATATTGCATAGGAACCTGGAATGTCAGGTCCATGAATCAAGGCAAATTGGAAGTGGTCAAACAAGAGATGGCAAGAGTGAATGTCGACATTGTAGGAATCAGCGAACTGAAATGGACTGGAATGGGTGAATTTAACTCAGATGACCATTGTATCTACTACTGCGGGCAGGAATCCCTCAAAAGAAATGGAGTGGCCATCATGGTCAACAAAAGAGTCCGAAATGCAGTACTTGGATGCAATCTCAAAAACAACAGAATGATCTCTGTTCATTTCCAAGGCAAACCATTCAATATTACAGTAATCCAAGTCTATACCCCAACCAGTAATGCTCAAGAAGCTGAAGTTGAACGGTTCTATGAAGACCTACAAGACCTTTTAGAACTAACACCCAAAAAAGATGTCCTTTTCATTATAGGGGACTGGAATGCAAAAGTAGGAAGTCAAGAAACACCTGGAGTAACAGGCAAATTTAGCTTTGGAATATGGAATGAAGCAGGGCAAAGACTAATAGAGTTTTGCCAAGAAAATGCACTGGTCATAGCAAACACCCTCTTCCAACAACACAAGAGAAGACTCTATACATGGACATCACCAGATGGTCAACACCAAAATCAGACTGATTATATTCTTTGCAGCCAAAGATGGAGAAGCTCTATACAGTCAGCAAAAACAAGACCAGGAACTGACTGTGGCTCAGACCATGAACTCCTTATTGCCAAATTCAGACTGAAATTGAAGAAAGTGGAGAAAACCACTAGACCATTCAGGTATGACCTAAATCAAATCCCTTATGATTATACAGTGGAAGTGAGAAATAGATTGAAGGGCCTAGATCTGATAGACAGAGTGCCTGATGAACTATGGATGGAAGTTTGTGACATTGTACAGGAGACAGGGATCAAGACCATCCCCATGGAAAAGAAATGCAAAAAAGCAAAATGGCTGTCTGGGGAGGCCTTACAAATAGCTGTGAAAAGAAAAGAAGCGAAAAGCAAAGGAGAAAAGGAAAGACATAAACATCTGAATGCAGAGTTCCAAAGAATAGCAAGAAGAGATAAAAAAGCCTTCCTCAGTGATCAATGCAGAGAAATAGAGGAAAACAACAGAATGGGAAAGACTAGAGAGATCTTCAAGAAAATCAGAGATACCAAAGGAACATTTCATACAAAGATGGGCTCGATAAAGGACAGAAATGGTAGGGACCTAACAGAAGCAGAAGATATTAAGAAGAGATGGCAAGAATACACAGAAGAACTGTACAAAAAAGATCTTCACGACCCAGATAATCATGATGGTGTGATCACTGACCTAGAGCCAGACATCCTGGAATGTGAAGTCAAGTGGGCCTTAGAAAGCATCACTATGAACAAAGCTAGTGGAGGTGATGGAATTCCAGTTGAGCTATTCCAAATCCTGAAAGATGATGCTGTGAAAGTGCTGCACTCAATATGCCAGCAAATTTGGAAAACTCAGCAGTGGCCACAGGACTAGAAAAGGTCAGTTTTCATTCCAATCCCAAAGAAAGGCAATGCCAAAGAATGCTCAAACTACTGCACAATTGCACTCATCTCACACGCTAGTAAAGTAATGCTCAAAATTCTCTAAGCCAGGCTTCAGCAATATGTGAACTGTGAACTTCCTGATGTTCAAGCTGGTTTTAGAAAAGGCAGAGGAACCAGTGATCAAATTGCCAACATCTGCTGGATCATGGAAAAAGCAAGAGAGTTGCAGAAAAGCATCTATTTCTGCTTTATTGACTATGCCAACGCTTTTGACTGTGTGGATCACAATAAACTGTGGAAAATTCTGCAAAATGGGAATACCAGACCACCTGATCTGCCTCTTGAAAAATTTGTATGCAGGTCAGGAAGCAACAGTTAGAATTGGACATGGAACAACAGACTGGTTCCAAATAGGAAAAGGAGTATGTCAAGGCTGTATATTGTCACCCTGTTTATTTAACTTATATGCAGAGTACATGATGAGAAATGCTGGACTGGAAGAAACACAAGCTGGAATCAAGATTGCCGGAAGAAATATCAATAACCTCAGATATGCAGATGACACCATCCTTATGGCAGAAAGTGAAGAGGAACTCAAAAGCCTCTTGATGAAAGTGAAAGTGGAGAGTGAAAAAGTTGGCTTAAAGCTCAACATTCAGAAAATGAAGATCATGACATCCGGTCCCATCACTTCATGGGAAATAGATGGGGAAACAGGGAAAACAGTGTCAGACTTTATTTTTTTGGGCTCCAAAATCACTGCAGATGGTGACTGCAGCCATGAAATTAAAAGACGCTTACTCCTTGGAAGGAAAGTTATGACCAACCTAGACAGCATATTCAAAAGTAGAGACATTACTTTGCCAACAAAGGTTCGTCTAGTCAAGGCTATGGTTTTTCCTGTGGTCATGTATGGATGTGAGAGTTGGACTGTGAAGAAGGCTGAGCACTGAAGAATTGATGCTTTTGAACTGTGGTGTTGGAGAAGACTCTTGAGAGTCCCTTGGACTGCAAGGAGATCCAACCAGTCCATTCTGAAGGAGATCAGCCCTGGGATTTCTTTGGAAGGAATGATGCTGAAGCTGAAACTCCAACACTTTGGCCACCTCATGGGAAGAGTTGACTCACTGGAAAAGACTCTGATGCTGGGAGGGATTGGGGGCAAGAGGAGAAAGGGACGACAGAGGATGAGATGGTTGGATGGCATCACTGACTTGATGGACGTGAGTCTCAGTGAACTCTGGGAGCTGGTGATGGACAGGGAGGCCTGGCGTGCTATGATTCATGGGTCAGACACGACTGAGTGACTGATCTGATCTGATCTGATCTGAAGAATAGTTAGAAGCCTTTTTAGGAGATAGTGAGCTTAGGATACTAGGGGCAAGCAGGATTTAGAAAGATAAGAAATAAACTGGGGAATGTGGTATGTGGCCCAGACATAAGCATGAGTTACAATGTAATCACAAGTAAACAGGATTCTGAGAGAATCCCTGAAGCAGGAACTCTGCTTGAAGGCCAACAATGAGACAATAAATCTGGGTGAGGGGGAACTGAAAATATAAAACCGCTGTCTAATGCTTTTGTCAAAGTATAAAAGAAGACCTGATGCTTGAAATAAACATGTAGTCCCATACCTCGAGTCAGAGGCTACATCATTCTTAGCCAACACGGCTCATCCCTTCAGGCTGATTCCCTGGCTGATGGAGCTGGACTCTGGCAGGCCTTAGGAAGCAGCATGAACAAAGCTAGTGGAGGTGATGTAATTCCAGTTGAGCTATTTTGAATCCTGAAAGACAATGCTGTGAAAGAATTCCAGTTGAGCTATTTTGAATCCTGAAAGATGATGCTATGAAAGTGCTGCACTCAGTATGTTAGCAAATTTGGAAAACTCAGCAGTGGCCACAGGACTGGAAAAGGGCAGTTTTCATTCCAATCCCAAAGAAAAGCAATGCCAAAGAATGTTCAAACTACTGCAAAATTGCACTCATCTCACACGTTATAAAGTAATGCTCAAAATTCTCCAAGCCAGGCTTCATCAGTACCTGAACTGTGAAATTCCAGATGTTCAAGCTGGTTTTGGAAAAGGCAGAGGAACAAGAGATCAAATTGCCAACATTGGTTGGATCATCAAAAAAGCAAGAGAGTTCCAGAAAAATATCTACTTCTGCTTTATTGACTATGCCAAAGCCTTTGACTGTGTAGATTACAACAAACTGTGGAAACTTCTGAAAGAGATGGGAATACTAGACCACCATGCCTCATGAGAAATCTGTATGTAGGTCAAGAAGCAACAGTTAGAACTGGACATGGAACAACAGACTGGTTCCAAATCTGGAAAGGGGTACGTCAAGGCTGTATGTTGTCACCACATGTGTCCCACATGCCTGCTGCCAAAAAGCCAAAACATAAAACAGAAGCAGTATTGTAATAAACTCAGTGAAGGCTTAAAAAATGGTCCACATCAAAAAAAATCTAAAAAAGGAATTAAAAAAAAATTTATTTATTTATCTGTGCCAAGTCTTAGTTGCAGCATGTGGGATCTAGTTCCCTGGCCAGGGATGAAACCAGGGCCCCTTGCATTGTGAGTGCAGAGTCTTAGCCACTGGACCACCAGGGAAGTCCCTGTAAACTCTATTTCAATAAAGCTGACTAAAAATAAAACAAACCTAGACAACCGTCTGCATCTACTGGACCACGCATGACCTGGCTTCTGCCTACCTTGCTCTACAACCGTTACTCCCTCCCTCCCAGACCCACTGGCCTGGCCTTGCTCCTGCCTCAGGGCTTTTTCATGTTCCATTCTCTGCCCAGAACACTTATCTGGCTCTGGATGGGGCTGCCTTTTCCTCCAGAAGGGACAGAATAGAATCCAAGCCTCAGCTCAGATGTTACCCCTCAGGATGGTCCTCCCTGTCTGGACTGCCCACCCTCCTCATTATTTTTATCGTTCTCCTCATTATTTTTATCTTTCTGAGATTCCTTCCCAGCATGCATTGTACTTGAAATGATCTCTTTTGTCTGTTTTGTTGTTACTGTTCAATCACTAAGTCATGTCCAACTCTTTGGGACCCCATGGACAGCAGCATGCCAGGCTTCCCTGTCCTTCACTATCTCCCAGAGCTTGCTCAAACTCATGTCCATTGAGTCAGTGATGCCATCTAACCATCTCATCTTCTGCCACCCCCTTCTTCTCCTGCCCTCAATCTTTCCCAGCATCAGGGTCTTTTCCAATGAGTCGGCTCTTCTCATCAAGTGGCCAAAGTATTGGAGCTTCAGCTTCAGCATCAGTCCTACCAATGAATATTCAGGGTTGATTTCCTTTAGGATTGACTGGTTTGATCTCCTGGCTGTCCAAGGGACTCTCAAGAGTCTTCTCCAGCACCACAATTTGAAAGTATCCATTCTTCGGCACTCAGCCTTCTTTATGGTCCAACTCTCACATCCATACATGACTACTGGAAAAACCATAGCTTTGACTATAAATGGACCTCTGTTGGCAAAGTAATGTCTCTGCTTTTTGATATACCATTTGTCAATTGTTTGTTTACTCACAATTGTCCCTGTTCTTCCTCCTAGAAGACAAGGCCACTAAAGGCAGGGACCTTTTATATCTTATTCAGGCTAAACATCTAGACCAGTACTTCACAGAGTCAGATGAATAATTCCTTAAATGGTTAGATTTGGGTTAAATAAATATCGACCTGTGTTGGGGCCTTTCTTGAGGAAGTTTAATCAAAGCATCTATATATCAAGTGTAAAAAAGATTACAGCAAACCTCTTGCTTTTATTTCTCCAACATCCTACCCAGGGGATCACCATGTCAGAGCAGAGAGGGGCTCAGGGAGCCAGGCTGACTTCCTCAGGGAGTCTGGGGAGCATGGCTGCCTGCCATCTGGGACACTGCCAGCAGACCCTTCAGGACTTTCACATCGATTCAGTCTTGCCGTGGGTGCCATGCTAAGCTGCTTCAGTTGTGCCCAACTCTGTATGACCCTATGGTAGCCTGCCAGGCTCCTCTGTCCATGGGATTCTCCCAGCAAGAATACTGGAGTGGGTTGCCATGCCCTTCTCCAGGGTTTCTTCCCGACCCAGGGATCAGGCCAGCCTGTCTTATGTCTGACCTGCATTGGCAGACGGGTTCTTTACCACTAGTGCCACCGGGAAGCCCTCGATTCAGTCTTGCTGGCCCCAAAGCTGAGTCTCACTTGACAGGCAGCCCTTTGTCGGTAGTGTTAATCTGTGTTTAGTGTTTTCCATCAGGTGAAAGAATCACCACTTTAAAAAACATAAAATAGGAGAATAGAATTCTGACTTCTCCTCGTTACATGTGAGCAGTTGTACTTGGACATCTATTTACCTTGTGGAGAAAAAATTCTCTAAATGGCCAAGTTTGATCACTTATTGGTCCTCAGGGCCTCGATGACTAAAAGCAGCCATGAAACCCAGCTTCCTCATGCATCCTTTGTTTGAGTAGACATTGATCTCAGGCTGCTGCAAGGATTTTGCATGTGGTCCTTTCTGCCAAGTAGTCTCTGCTTCTCCAAGTGAATGAATTCCATCTGGAAATCATGGGATTAATAATGACACTCTAAGCTCGGAAATATTTTTCTGTGTCACTGCCATTTCCTCTATTTGGTGCATTTTCCCAGGAAAATAATAAAACAGCGTCACCAATGTATCAAGCAGGGATTTTAAAATTAGCAAGTACAGTTTCCCCTCCTGGGTCCCATGATTCACCTCTACCTCCTGGGGCCCATCCTGCTGCTGCAAGAGACTCAGGCCAGCTCTCTGCCAAAGCTCTGGACTCGGTGCCATGGCTTCCCAGACGTTGAGAGCAAGCAGCAAAGCCATCACTCCAAAGAAACAGAGTGGAAACAGGAGCAGGCTGAGGATCTCAAGAGTCAAGCAGACCCCAAACCACACCTCCCAGCTCCCTAGACACTACCCATGGTCTTGTCACCCAGAGAAGTGTCGAGTTGGTGACCCTGGGGCAACCACGGAAGCAGAGTTTCCATACCTTCTAGGGCCAAGTGCGTGATGCCCCGCTCTGCACCATATGGGGAGAACAGAACGCCTCCCTGCACGGAACAGGAGGGAGGGACCGAAGCTGACACCCTGAGCCTGTAACCAGAGCGCTCTGCATGCATCATCCAGCCAAGAAGCTGCCGTGTTACCTGTGAAATAAGAGGAAGGGGAGAGTGTGGGTGAGTTAACTGGACCCACAGGGACCACAGGCCTCACCATTCGGGCTTCTTGTTTATTTCTGTCTGCAGGCATGGACACCAGGTGCCTGACTGGTCTCCGTGTCCAGACACAGGGATGGGACCATCGCGTATCTGGGCGAAGAGCACAGACCTCACGAGAAGTGGACAGAGGCCCTTCATCTGATTGATTTGGAGAGTTTCAGCACAGTCAGACATGGTGTGTGAAGTTCTACTTCCCCTCTAAAAAAAAATCACAAGAATGAATAAAGATGGGGAGAACCTACACTATTTTCCAGAGAAGGTGGGAGAGCCTGAGCTCATATAAATTAGACTTCTGTCTTTAGTGAAGACAGTCTATTGAGATTCTTTGTAACAGGATCAGCCATGTGGACTTGTGCTCAGGACACCCATCGCTGAGCAGCCCCTCCTTCAGCAAATGAATAAAACAAAGCCGGGAGAAGTTACTCCCTGAGGCCACACAGCCATTTAGGAGCAGGACTGGGACTAGTTCCCAGACCTCTGACTTGGGGTCATTTCCTGAATTATCAAAAAGTGGGGAGAAGTGGACTGTTAGCACTTCCTGGGGGCTTGCCTCAGCAGCAGGCCAACCACCCAGCACTGAGGTCCTGGTTTCCTGACCTTTAGTGGGGCTGCCTGAACAGGCTTCCTCATCCTGGGGTGTCTGGAGCTTGTCTGGGTGAAGCAGAAGAGGAGGCTGGGGAGACCAACATGGGGCACATCATGGGCTGTGACTGAGGTTCAGGAGTGTGACTAAGTAATTCTTGAGGAAGGAGCAATGAAACTTCTCATTCTTGAGATCCAAGCTGAAGCCAATCAGGGGCATGGAGAAGGCAATGGCAAGCCACTCCAGTACTCTTGCCTAGAAAATCCCATGGATGGAGGAGCCTGGTGGGCTACAGTCCATGGGGTCACCACGAGTCAGTTGTGACTGAGCGACTTCACTTTCACTTTTCACTTTCATGCAAAGGAGAAGGAAATGGCAACCTACTCCAGGGTTCTTGCCTGGAGAATCCCAGGGACCGCAGAGCCTGGTGGGCTGCTGTCTATGGGGTCGCACAGAGTCGGACACGACTGAAGCGACTTAGCAGTAGCAGCAGCAGAACTGGAATAAAGTTTGTAGACTCTGAGGGAGAAATTTTGATTTAAGGTCAGTGAACAGCGGGCACCCCAGGAGGAGGTGGGAGGGAGGTGCGGTGTCACAGGGCCTGTGGGCGTGCTGGACACTGCTTGACCTCTTTCTCTAGTCCTGGCTTTGAGTCCTGCTTCCTCCAGGGCTCGAGGAAGAAAAGGCAATTGCTGTTTATTTTTTTGTTGTTGTTTTTTAGACTGCACCATGTACTCCAGTAGCTTCCCTAGTAGCTCAGATGGTAAAGAATCTGCCTGCGGTGCAAGAGACCTGTGTTTGATCCCTGGGTTGGGAAGATCCTCTAGAGAAGGGAATGACCACCCACTGCAGTATTCTTACCTGGGAAATTCCATGGACAGAGGAGCCTGGCAGGCTACAGTTCATGGGGTCACTGAGTCGGACACAACTGAAGCGGCTTAACACACACATACATGCAGCATGTGGGATCTTGTCCCTCCACCAGGGAAGAATCCCCCAACCAACGCACTGGGAGCATAGACTCCTAACCAGTGGACTGCCAGGGAAATCCCAGAAGAGATGCTGCCCAGCACCCTGAGCTACAGCTGAGACGCCCGTGCAGGGAGTTCTCCAGGGAAAGCTCAGTATTAATGTTATGCCTCAGATAACAGAGGAGCATGTAGAAAATGGCAATAATGTGGTTTACTCTGAACCAACTGAATCAGGTGATTCAAGGCCAGCAATATTTCTCAGAGGCCCTCAGCACCTGGATCTTCTCAGATCCAGGAAAAGAGTGTGACAGGATATGTGACCAGTGCAAGTTCAATGCGTGAAGCAGGGCACCCAAGGCTGGTGCTCTGGAACAACTCAAAGGGACAGGGTAGGGAGAGAGGGAGGGGGGTTCAGGATGTGGGGGACACATGTATACCTGTGGCCGATTCATGTTGATGTACGGCAAAAACCATCACAATATTGTAAAGTATTTATCTTCCAATTAAAAAAAAAGAAAAGAGTGTGACAGGGAGCCATGCACAAGAGCCAGAACCTGGACCAGCACGAAGTCTAGAACTTGGCGCCGTGCAGCCCCGAGCAGCCCTGAGCAGGTCTGACCACACCCGCTGTGCTGGTTGTCGTTGACTCTGAGCCTAAATTTTCCCAGTTATTAAGCGCCTATCATAATAGAGGCTGTTAGACCCAAGGGCTGCTTTGAAGAAGCAGACAGACAAGATCTCGATCCAGAGGAGGAATAAAGAAAAGGATCCGCTCTCCACACTTTCTGTTGGATTAATTTCTCAACTTCCCATCAAGCCTGTGGGAGGACACGTGGGAATGTGTCCAGAGAAGCACCCAGGACACCATAACAGGCACAGTAGGGCAGCACTTCCAGGTCCCAGAAGATCCTCCCAAGAGGTGGGGTTGGGGGGCAGGGAGAGGCATTTATGCTGGGACCTGGTTGCCTGTCTTAGGTCTGGGTGGCTTTAAGAAAGAAAGCTGAGTGGGTCTCAGCTTTGATCTGTGGCCCTCAGGACTGGAAATTCCCAACAGTGAAGCCCTTTCTACCTCCCTCCACTCCGCCCCCACTCAGACCAAGTGTCCACAGTCACCCACAGGACCCAACCCACTGCCAGACCAGTTTGCCCAGTTTTAAGATGAGGTGGTTGGACAGCATCACCGACTTGATGGACATGAGTCTGAGCAAGCTTTGGGAGTTGGTGATGGACAGAGAAATTGGTGACGGACAGTGCTGCAGTCCATGGGGTCGCAAAGAGTCGGACACGACTGAGGGACTGAACTGCAGGAGACGCTCACTTCCGGTTGTCAGATGACATCCAGTCCAGAAGTTAATGGACAAGACCAAACCATTAAAGTCTGTGGTCAGCTTTGGGGGGAAACTGCAGAGCTTTATGTTGAGAAGAGTCATGCTAGAGAATTCGAGGCCTTGGCCTTCTTAGCAGGTCCGTGGGGTTGGGGGTGGGGATGGGGTGGGGTGGGATGGGGGCGTCATCTCTTCAGAGCCGGGCCTTCGGCTTGCCCTCGGACGGCAATGTGGGCGGGTGTGGTGGAGCTTGGCCCAGACAGGCGGAGAAGTCAAGTCCTTGCGTCCGGCGACCAGCGCGGGGTTTTGGGTTTTGACTGCAGAACCGCGGGCAGCGGAGCGGCAGCACGGCCACCCCCGCTCCGCTCACCGCCCACCCAGCCTAGGTGGGCGAGGCGCAGGCCTGAGGGTTTTGGAAGGAGCTGCGCGTGTTGGGGGGAGGTATCTCGTCCGGTGGAAGGTGGAGGCTTCTGAGGCGCTGGGACCCTCGTCACCCCGAACCTGCTCCCGGGGACCGTGACCCAACAAATAGCCGACCTCCAACTTTTCCCAGGGCGGAGGTCCTGCCGCGCCCGTCAGTCCGCAGGCTTCTGGCCGGCAGCTGGAGGCCGCGTCCACGCGGGTCTTTCGCCTGGGTCGCCTCCGGACAGACGCGCGGAGGGACCGTTTGTGGTCGGCAAGGGCAGTGGCGACCGGACGGGGCGTGCCAGACCCCCCGGGGGACCGCGGCCCTCGGGTAGGGGCTGGCAGAGGGGGCGGGGCGCGGCAGGCGGGGCTGCCCGAGCTGGGGGGCGGGGCGGCCGGCGCGGGGGGCGCGGCCCGGTTCGGGGCGGGGCGGCTCCGGGCTCCGCGCTCCGTCCGCCCTCGCTCCCGCGCCGCGCGCCCTCCCTCTCCACCCGCCTGTGCCGCCGCCGCGGCAGCCGGCGAAGCAACTTCCGAGCGCCCGCGACCGCCGGACCCCGGCGCCGCCCCCGGCCCAGCGCACCGCCAGCCGAGGCCATGGACGAGCTGGCCTGGCTGCTGCCCCCGCTCCTGCTGCTCTGCGCGCAGCACCGCGGCGCCAGGTGAGCGAGAGCCGGTCCGCCCTGCGGCCGCCCTCGGTGCGGATCCCGCGCCGCCGCGCCCGGGCTGCGAGATGGAGCCCCGCGCGAACCCTGGTCTTCAGGGCCCCGGTCTGTCCCCCGCCCACCGGTTCCCACCGTGTCTGCCCCCATCCCCTCCTCCACGACTCTCCCAGCGCCGGCCCTCCTCTCTCCAAACTCGCCGCGACGATGCCCTTGGGCGCGGGCAGCGGCGTGTTCTAGGTTCCGGCTGCCCCGGTGCTGTCCGCCGTCCCGGTGCTGAACCCGGCCGCGGGGCCGGTCGAGGGCGTCACAGCAGCTCTCCGTTCCTCCCCAGCCGGGGCTCTTCTGCTGAGCTCGGGTTCCTCGGCCCCGGCCGCCACTTGGCCGGTCCCTGGCTGGCTGGTGTCCTTCCAGGCGCGGCTTGAGCGCTCAGCATGGAAGAAAGGAGGGGTCCTGAGAACACGGGGAGCGGGTTGTGCCCCTTCCCCTGACAGCATCGCTCCCCGCAGCAGCTTCCGTGCAGCTAGCAGTCTGGGGTGGACACGAAGGCGCGTCCTCATAGCGGGTCTGGTTGTGGGTCTCCCTTCTGGGGCCATTTCAAATGCCACCCAACTCTAGAGAATGCGAATGGGGGAGCCAGGTGCCCCTGGCAGGAGAGAGACTCCAGATTTCTCCTTAATTCTATCAGGAGAGCGGATGAGGCGCCCTGTCTGCCCTAGAGAGGGAAGAGGCTAAGAAGAAAGGTCCCAGTGCTGGGGCTCCCTCGATGGCTCCCAGGGCCAGTGCAGTTCCAGCTCGCTTTTTGCATCTCTGCAGGCTGGACTTGATGTGGGCCCCAGGTCACCCAGTGTCCTGAGCACTGAGTCTGGTCACCTTTGAGGGGCCCTTTTGAAAATCAGCTGGGTGCAAGGACTGCAGAAAAAGCAGAGCAAAACCAGCTCTCCCCACCCCTTTCCCCAGCATTCCAGACTTCGTGGTCAACCAGCTGATGCCCCAGACTTTAAAAGCTAGAAATGGTTGAATGCTGACCTGTGTTTTGGCTGTAGGTGCTCGGTCAACATGTAGCATGGCTCTGTGTGTGTGTGTGGTCACACCTTCCTTGTTGCTGGGTTGGTGTAGAGTCAGGAAGGCCTGGGTCTGGCTGGAGAGGCGGACATCCCGCTGAGGTCACAGGCAGTGTTGATGTGGCCCCCGTCCCATTCCTTGTTTTTATCAAGCCCGATGGGCCGTTCTCCTCTCTCTTCTTCTGTTTCATGGTCCCAGGAAGGACAAAGTGTCCTGGTGTGGCCATAGGCAGATATGCTGGGAGCTGGGGGTGGGGGTGGGGGAGGGGTCAGCTGCTGGCTCATGCCCTCAGTCTTGTAGCCCCAGTTCTGAAATACAAGCTGCTCTGAACTCCCAAGTCTTTACCCAAGTTTGACACCGAAACTCACCTGGCAGCAAAGCCTGCCCTGCTCATTTTGTCTTTATTCATGCTACTCATGGGGCATATTTACATGTTTGCTGCTGGAAAATTCTCCAAACACCTCTTTCCCCCAACCAAGTCCATAAGTGCCTCATATCACCCTTCTCCAGTCTACAGTGTTCTGAACTCTGGCCCCATCTGGATCCTAGGTTGTGGGGTGAGGGGGACCTGTCTGCCTGCAGGAAGGCTGAGGCCCCAGTTGGGACAAGAACCTCCAGGCTTTCAGGGCCTTCATCCATTCAGGCCTCCTTTCCCATCTGCTCTGTGTCCCTCCACTCGAAAACAAGAGGAACAGTGTCCTCACTTCCGTCATCACCTCCCTCCACCGGGGCACTGTGGGGGTGGACCGTGGGGCTGAGGGAAGGGCCTCTCTGCTGCAACTACTAAGCGAGATCCCAGGGTTTCTGGTGGGATGAGAGGGGGGTGAGCCTCACAGACTTTGTGTGTTGGGTCAAGGCCATGCATCCCTGAGTTTGAAGGTCCGCTCACACAGCGGCCTCCTAAGCTTGCCGGCTGCACACCTGAGTGGGTGGCCTCCCCAGCTGCTGGCACCTCCGTCTCCCTGGAGAAGCTGCGCCTGCGGCTCCCACCCGCCTTCACCTCCCGTGCGAGCATCGTGGTGTTTGCCTTGGTAACTGAGGTGCCAGCACGGTGGTGGCTGCTCTAGAAGCAGAGCTGTCAGGGATCTGTGGACTCGTGTGTGCACAGGGGAGGCTCCTGGGGGGCGCCTGCTGCCTCGCTCAGCTACGCCCACCTTCCCTTCCAGTCCCCAGGGGCACAGGCAAGTGATGGGCTGGGCTCTCTCTCAGGAGAGAAGAGAGGAAAGTGAAGCCAGGAGAGGGCGGGGCCTGGCTACACCAGGGGTAGCCAGGGTGGAAGCTGCCTGTGATTTCAAGGCACCTGCTTCGTTCAGGAGCTTGAGCCTAGTGTGTCTCTGAGCTCTAGGCCAGCGCCGGCCAGACCTCTTCTCAGGACAAGGTCGATGTCCCTGCTTTCTAACTCCATGCAGAGCTCCCAGCAGTGGAGCTGGTTCCCGGCCCACCCCCACTGACTGCCTGAACCAGTGGAGGTGGGCGGGGTCCTCCAGGACTCAGAGTAGCACAGTCCTCGGGCAGCCCCAGCCCCCACATTCCTTGATGGCTGCAGAAATACCCATCCTCATCCCAAGTGAGATGTGACCCAGGGCAGCCTGCTCCCTTCTCATCCCTGGAGACGGCAGAGGCTGACTGGGGTCCTGACACTTTCTGGGTGCCCTGGCCAAGGGCAGGTGTATCCACCTGTGTGCCAGCCTGAGCTCAGGAATGATGGCGTCTCCTAACAGCCTGGCTGCAGGTAGGCCAGCCGCTACACAAGACGGCATCTGGGCCGGTCCAAAAATAAAGCCTTGTTCAATCCCTTCATATCCGACCTTCAGGGTGACCTCCATTTGCATTTTTAATTGTGCTTTACTAGGGATCAGGGCTTCAGTTAATTCTGTCTTTTACTTTGTCACCAAAGAACCTGCCCTGTGCACATGTCCCACCCAGCCTTGCCTGGAGGGACCCTGTGGGCCTGCAGGGTGGGGCAGGCTTCGCGGGGCTCACTAGCTGAGGACCTCCTGTCATAGTCAGCCTCCCCACAGGCACCCGGCCTGGTGCTTCCCAAGCCCCCGGCAGCCCCCAGGGCTTCTTGAGCCCACCTCTGTGGATGGCTTCAGGGCTGGTCCAGTGGGTTGCTCAGCCCCACAGACTGCATCCGAGTTTGCTCCTGGCCCCTCTCTTCCCCCACTCCCCCACCGTTGGTCTGGACTAGGCCCCTTCCCGTCTCCACGGCCTGGCCAACTCAGCCCAGCTTCCCCCACCTCCACAATGGGCCCCCAGTTTATCCCCAGGACACTCCCCAGCCCCTCCCTCACCAGTACCAGTCCCCCCCGTCCCCCGTCCACCCCTTTCCACTCTCTGCCCAATGCCTCCTGCCACCCTCCAGGCCCCTCCCAGGGCCCCCCATGCGGAGTCCTTGCCTGCCTCCCACCTCTTCCCATCCCTGAGACTCCCATTCTCTCTCTTTGAGCTCTAATGTCACTTTCCCCAGGGGGCCGGTGTGGGGTGGCTGTCCCTGTGTCCCCAGTCAGAGGACTCCTGACCTCACCTTTCAGTGACTCTGTTCACACTCACAGCCCTCGAGTTGCCACCCCTCATGGACACTGACCATGCTGGGCTTGGCCCACAACTGCCCTTGCCTGGCTCAGCCACATCCCTGGAGTAGGGCGGCACTGAGGGTCTCGCCTGCCAGATGAAGGGTGGATGAATACAGGAGTAACCAGGCAGCTTCCTGCAGGGCCAAGAGCAGGACCAGGAGAGGGATGGGGTCAGTGGAAGTGGGGGGAATCAGCTTGAAGATATGGGTATGGTCAGAGTTAGGGCTGGAGAAAGGAGTCGGGGCAGAGGGCAAGGTCTGGAGGGTGAAGCAGGCTTCTAAGGGGAGATGGGAGAGGAGAGTCAGGAAGCACTGGCAGCCTGGGGGTGCTGGGGTGAGGGCAGAGCTGGGAGGGGTGGGCAGCAGCCCTGAGGGGGCCCAGCGGGGCCAGGGGTCTTCTCAAGGTTGCCAGAAGGGCCCAGAGTGGGGACCCAGGCATGCGGCCACACCTGACTCGGGGACAGGGAGGAACAGCCTCAAGGCTCCTTGCAACCTTCATCCAGACCTGGCCAGTCATGTTCCTGTCCCCTGGGCTGTGGCCAGGCTCTGGCCAAGGTGACCAAGAGGCCTTCTCTGCTCAAGGGGAGGGAAGTGACTCAGACGGAAACTCGAGGGTTGCTCCTAAATGTCCCTCCTCCTTCTGGCTGTCCAGTTTAGGAGAAATACCACTCCCTCACGGTGGGCCAGAATAAGAAGAGGGTCTGAGGGTCCCATGGCTGCTGTAACAGTGGCTGCAAGCTGGAGGATGTAACAGGAATTTATCCTCCAGTAATTCTGGGGCCAGGAGTCTGAAGCCAAGGTGTTGGCAGGGCTGGGAGAGTCTGTCCATGCCTCTGTCCAGTCCCTGGGAATGCTGGAGTCCCCCATGTCCCTGGGCTTGTGGCCTCATCACTCAGACACCCGCCTCTTTGGGCACATGGCTTCTCCCTGGACGTCCATTTCCTCTTCTTGTAAGGATATTCATCCTGGATTTAGAGCCCACCTAGTCTAGCATGACCTTATCATAATTAATAATGTCTGTTAAGTCCCTATTTCCCGTTAGGGTTCCATTCTGGAGCTCTGGGTAAATATGAATCTGGGGGGCACTGTTCCCAAGAGGATGGGTAAGCAGAGGAGAGGTGGGCCAGCAGAGCCACTGGGACATCTGGCAGTCAGCGTGTCCAGGCCACAAGATGCCTGTGTGTGTGGGTCCCTGTCTGGCATCCCTAAGGACAGATATCACCAGCACCGGCTGACGGTAGGGTTCACCTGAACCAGCGGACACGGCCTACATCTGCTCCGGGGTCAGGCTGAGTCCCAGAGGCACATGGTAATTTAGGGACTTCTGGGGCCTGCCTAGGAGGGGACAGAGCTGGAAGCCAGACTATGGCCTCCCCACAGGCCCCAGCCCGGCCCTGGATCTCCCTCTCCTGAGCCCTTAGCCTCCTTGTCACATGTTTTTTTTTCTCCCATCACCTCCTACAGGACACTTGGCCCTCAGAGCTGAATGAGAGGCCATGTGCTCTTTGTGGGGTCCCCCAAGGCCAACTTGTTGAGGAACCCCAGAAGTGGAGGTGCAGGCTGGTTATGGAGGGAGGCTGGGGCCTCTGCTTGACCTGGCATCCACCCTCAGGGCCGGGGTGAGGGGGTGGGGGAAGAGGTCAAAGAGTCCCGGGTCCTGCACCTCCAGGGGTCCCTGTGTCCCCGGAGGGCCTTCTCCCTGTCCACTCCTAGCCTAGCTGCCCAGAACAGGCTCTGTCCCTGGTGCCCTGCCTGTGAGGAGCGGACCTTGCGTTTCCAGGGCAATGAATGACATTGGCGACTATGTTGGCTCCAACCTGGAGATATCCTGGCTCCCCAACCTGGACGGCCTGATAGAAGGCTACGCTCGCAACTTTCGGCCCGGCATTGGAGGTGAGAGTGGCTGCCGGACTCGGGAAGACCCTGGGTCTGGCCATGATGTGAACCCCACTGGGCTCTGGGCTGGGGCAGACCCTGGGTCCCCAATAGTGCATCAGAGCACCAGTCCCCAGGAAGCCAGCTGGGAAGGTGAGTCTGCTCAGGCCTGGGCAGATCTGCACCAAGACAGCCTCCCTGCCAAGCTCCCAGCTGTCCCCTGTCCTGCCTGTGGGGGCATTTGCTGGCCTGGTCGAGTTCTCGGGGATGCTGGGGCCTGGGCTCAGCCCAACCTGCCTCCAACCCTGCTGTTTCCTTGCAGGCCCCGCTGTGAACGTGGCGCTCGCCATCGAGGTGGCCAGCATTGACCACATCTCGGAGGTGAACATGGTAGGTCCCGTCGGCACCCCGGCCCTGCCCCGGCTGCGTGCCCCCGGGAGCGGAGGGGCTGACGGCCGGGCCTCTGTGCCCCCAGGAGTACACCATGACAGTGTTCCTGCACCAGAGCTGGCGCGACAGCAGGCTGTCCTACAACCACACCAATGAGACCCTGGGCTTGGACAGCCGCTTCGTGGACAAGCTGTGGCTCCCGGACACCTTCATCGTGAACGCCAAGTCTGCCTGGTTCCACGATGTGACAGTGGAGAACAAGCTCATCCGGCTGCAGCCTGACGGGGTGATTCTCTACAGCATCCGGTGGGCTGCCTGCGAGCGCCGCTGGGAGCTGGGGGTGGGGTTGGGGGGACGGGGTGGTATTTATATCCCCAACAAACAGCAGCTGTGCAGGAAGCAGAGGTTGCTGGCCAGCAGCCAGCACAGGCTGCTTTTTGGCTAACACGTGCCCTTTTCTTTTTAAATTGAGGTGAAGTTCACATAACACCAAATCAAGCATTTAAAAGTGAACAATTCTGTGATTTTAGTACACTCCCCACGGAGTGCAAACACCACCTCCAGCCAGTTCTAACACACTTCACCCTCAAAAGGAGACCCTGTCCCCATCAGCAGTCACCCCCTTCCCTCCTCCTGGCTCCAGAAACCGCCAATCTGCTTTCCAGCTCATAGATTTGCCGATTCTGCACATTTCACACAAAATTAATCCTATGCCACGTGACCTATCGTGTTTGCTTTTTCCCACTTAGTGTAGTGTTTTCGGGGTTCATCTGTACTGTAACATTTATCAGAATTTCCTAACTCTTTATGGCAGAGCCACATTCCGTTGTGTGGACACCAGTTTGTGTATCCACTCCTCCATCAATGGACAGCTGTGGGGCTGTGGACACACGTGTACGTGTGTTTGTTTGTTTTCTGATACACGCCATTTAAAAGTGGACTTAATCGCCCACATTTTAAAAATCAGATTTACACAAAAACCTGAATTCTCTTGGAAAATCAGCCTTTTTACAGGCTGCAGGGTCAGTGGAGACACCTTGAGGCCATTCCAGTGATAGGCGGGGGGAGGACGCTCAGGGTGGACCTGCCTTCTTGGCTCCTGACTTAGGTGTTCTGAAGGATGAGTAAAGTGAACAAAATCCAGTTATTGATCCCTGAAGCGAGACTCACAAATATCTGTAAAGTGGCCACAGTTTCTGCCCAGATGTCAGCAGCTTGCTGACAAAACCAGAGGCAGCCTGGGCACTGCCCCCGCAGCAAGGTCCCACTGGCCGTATGCAGGGGCGTCTCTGCCGTGGGGGGCAGGGGAGCCGCCGGTGGCCCTAGGCTGGCCTCACCCCGGCAGACTGGTGTTGTCTGGGCAGAATCACGTCCACGGTGGCCTGCGACATGGACCTGGCCAAGTATCCCATGGATGAACAGGAGTGCATGCTGCACCTGGAGAGTTGTGAGTGTGGCTGGCCTGCCAGTGGGAGGGAGAGGTTGCAGGGGGTCGGGGGGTGGGGGGCAGAAGGCAATGGGGAGGCGGGGCACTGGAGGTGGGGGAAGGGGGCTAGGTGGGGAGGTGGGGGAAGGGGGCTGGGTGGGGAGGTGGGCAGGGGGTGCTGGTGGGATGGGGTGGGGTGCATGTGGGGGATGGGGGTAGGGCACTGGAGTTGGGGCACTGGAGTTGGGGGTGGGGGCAAGGGGGCAGGGGGCACTGGGGGAGGGGTGGGCTGGCCTTGGGGTGTGTGGGGGAGAGGAGGGGGCGTGGGAGAGGGGCAGTGGGGTGGAGATGGGCAGCAGAAGCATAAGGAAGAGAAAGGAGCAGGCTGGCCCTCCTCCCTTGGGTCAGCGTCCTGCCTGTGACAGCTGGCCCCAGAGCCCAGATGAGACAGATACCTATGTCATTGTCCAGTATGGCAACCCCTGTGGGCCACCTGGCAAGGGTGGCCTGCACTTTTGCCAGCTCCTCTGGACTTGCCTACCTTTCCAAGGCCCCAGGTGTGGCCCCAGGCTCCTTGTTCCCTGTCTCTGTGTATCGAACCCTGGTATAGTCAGGGCAGTCCTGTAGGAGCCACCAGGGGCTGAGGAGGGGAGCTGCAGGGGCTGGGGAGGGGGTGCCAGGCCCTGCAGCCCATCCGCGGCCTCTCCTGCAGACGGCTACTCATCCGAGGACATCGTCTACTACTGGTCCGAGAACCAGGAGCAGATCCACGGGCTGGACAAGCTGCAGCTGGCCCAGTTCACCATCACCAGCTACCGCTTCACCACAGAGCTGATGAACTTCAAGTCGGGTAATGTGGTCACTTCCTGTGAGCCCTGCTGCTGGTTTTCTAGTGTTTTCCGTGGGGCCCCTAGTCAGCTCTGAGGGCCCCGAGGTTGCAGCTAGAAAATTGCTGGTCAGTGCAGGCCGTACCCAGCCTAGCTGCTCGGGACAGGCCACAGTGCAAGCCCAGATCAAGTTTCCTCCATCTTGCTCCTCGGCCCTTCATTACTTCCCAGAGTTTGGGGGATATCTGGTGGGGTTGGGGGTACCTTGGGGGTACATTGTCTTCTGGCCTCTCCTGCCCCTTCCCACTCCTGCTGCCCATTCATTGGAGCCAGTGAGCCCAGACTGGCTCTTTCTTGCCGCTCAGCTATGCATGGGGAGGGTGGGGAGAAAGGGGTGGGGGACCATACCCTGGGAGGGTCCTGGTGGGCCAGCAGCCACACTAGGCTCTCCTCTCCTTTCTCTGGTGGCCCTGCAGCAAGGCTGGCCCTTTCCTGACCCATCAGGCTATTGGGAGGTGGGGACGAGGGCCCTCCTTCCTTTGGAGGCTGGCAGTGGCCCGGCCGCTCCCCCAGCCCTCCTCTCCCGGTGCTGTTGAGGGTGGTGGGCCTGGTGCTGATGCTGTTGGGGGTGCTCTCCGGCAGCCGGCCAGTTCCCCCGACTCAGCTTGCACTTCCACCTGCGGAGGAACCGCGGCGTCTACATCATCCAGTCCTACATGCCCTCCGTCCTCCTAGTCGCCATGTCCTGGGTCTCCTTCTGGATCAGCCAGGCAGCAGTGCCCGCCAGGGTGTCTCTAGGTAGGGGCCCTGGCCTGTCCTCCGAGGGAGCAGGTGGGAGGGTGGGAGTCGGGCCTGGACCTGTCCTGAACACTGGCCCACGTCCTGGGGCAGAGGCCAGCTAGGCCAGCCCCGGTAAGAGGAGCCTGACCTGCACTCAGGTTGGGTGGGGTGGCAGGGCTCCAGGGACGGCACCCTCTGCGCCCCCAGGCATCACCACAGTGCTGACCATGACCACGCTGATGGTCAGTGCCCGCTCCTCCCTCCCACGGGCATCGGCCATCAAGGCATTGGATGTGTACTTCTGGATCTGCTATGTCTTTGTGTTCGCCGCCCTGGTGGAATATGCCTTTGCCCACTTCAATGCTGACTACCGGAAGAAACAGAAGGCCAAGGCCAAGGCCAAGGTCAAGGTTAAGGAGCAGAGGGCTGAGGTGAGGCTGGGCAGGGCAAAGGACAGCCCCTCCCCCAGCACCGCCAAGGGCCAGCATTGCTGGCAGGGTGGGGGGCATTTTGTCCTGCGCTCAGCCCGGCCCTCCTCTCTCCTGCTATGTGGATGGAGCCACTGGTTGGGTTGGGGTCCCCCGTGCTGGCTGGGTCAGGGGTCCCCCGTGCTGGCTGGGTCAGGGGTCCCCCGTGCTGGCTGGGTCAGGGGTCCCCCTGCTGGTCAGGTTGGGGGTCCCTCTAGCTGTCTGAGTTGGGTTCCTGCCCTTGCTGTCAGGGTCTGGGTCCCCCCTGCTGGCTGGGTTGGGGTCCCTGCCCCCCGCTTTCTGGTGCTCAGCCTGCCCCCTCCCCATGCAGATGGACGTGAAGAATGCCATTGTGCTCTTCTCTCTCTCCGCTGCGGGCGTTACTCAGGAGCTAGCTGTGTCCCGCCGGCCATGCCGCTTGCCCGGGAACCTCATGGGCTCCTACAGGTCTGTGGAGGTGGAGACAGGGGAGACAAAGAAGCAGGGGAGCCAGGGGGGCCTCCGTGGGCTTCTCAAGCCCATCGACGCGGACACCATTGACATCTATGCCCGTGCTGTGTTCCCCGCGGCCTTTGCCGCCGTCAACGTCATCTACTGGGCCGCATACACCATGTGAGGCCCACGGGGGGCTTCACTGGCCCAGGACCTCCTGGGGGAAGGATCCTGGGCAGCTCTGAGTGTTTCAGAGGAGGCAGGACCATGGGCCAGATGAGATGAGAGGAAAGCTTCGGTCTCGCTCAGCGCTCCCAGGCTCTGACCCCACATTTGCCAGGACCCCGTCTGCAGACACCTCCTCTCCAGCAGCCCAAACGCCTGACCCAGTAGCCAGGCAGGCACGGCCCTGGGAGCTTCACGTCAACTTGGAGACAGATCCTGACTCAGGGACTGGCTCTGTGGGTCTGGACCAGGGAGGGGGAGGAGGCCGGGTGAGGATGGTGCTCAAGTCTCGCGAGACCATGGGAAGGGCATTCCCGGGCATTGGGTCCCAGCATGAAATAAAACGGAGCCTTTGGCCATCACTCACACTGTGGCTGTGGCCTCCTCTCCTGGGGCCTGCACGGCCCTCCTCCACTGTGGGCTCCACAGGTTTGGGACAGAGGGGCTCCGGGTTGGGATGTAGGGGCTGAAGGTGTCCCTGGGGTTCATGGCGAGGTGCCACCATAGTGCCTTCTGAATGTGGTGATGGGACAACAGTGGCCACCGAGTCCCCACAAATGCCCAGCCCCTCCCACCTCTGCTGCCACCAGGGACTCAGGGTGACAGGGCCACTGCTCTTAGAAGGGCTCCAGGTGCTCCCACACCAGAGCAGAGCAGGCTGTCACACTGGAGGGAACAGAGGCAACCGTGGGGCAGCTGTGGGTGAGCTGTCTACTGCGAGGTCAGGAATGCCAGGCCCAGGGCCCTGCTGTGATCAGGTGGCAGCCAGGCCATGACCCCACTGGCCTGAGGTCCTCCCCAAGCCACCTTGAGGGGTGGCAGTGACTTTGTGGGAATCAGAAAGGGTGCCTGCTGGGCCACCTGCCCTCAGCCAGCACACGTGCCCAGGATGTGCAGTGTTCCCAAGCTCTGGGGGCAGGTGCTGGGGACCCTCACCATGGGCAGGCTGAGCTGGCTGAGTGACCCAAGGCCAGCTGAGCCCACAGCGGGCTCCCACAGAAGCAGCCGTGTCTGAGGCCTGTACCTTCCCAGGGTCCACACCTTCAGCTTGAAGACCTTACCTCCTGAAGACGCCTTCCTGAAGGGCTGCCCTCCGGGCCTCTGCTCTAAAGGACTGGCCTGAAGGGCTGGGCAGGGTCATCCCAGGGGCGGGATCGGCCAGGGAGTGGGACCCCCAGACCCCATCGTGACCCACGTGGGAGCAGGAGAAAGCAGGAGGCAAAGTCTGGACACACAGGCCCCAGGCCAACTCCGGACAGTGGGGGTGGCAGGCCATACCCGGCCAGTTCTGAGAATGAGGACAGCGAGACCTTTTTCTCCACCTCCCAGATGGGTACCTTCTGGCCTGCATGCCCAGAAGGGTCACCACGCCCTCCTCCTGGAAGGTGGAGCATGGCCTGGGGGTGAGATGTCCAGGCCCAGCTGGCACCCTGAAGCTACTGAGCTGGATCACAGCACCCCTGGCACCTAGGGTCCTGCCCCAAGGCCTGCCTTCCCCGGGACCTCTGGTGGCCACACAGGTGGGTCCAAGATATCTGGAACTTCTGTCCTTACCTGGTTCCAGAAGCTGGTGAGCCAACCCCCCTCTGCTGCCAGGACCCTGCCCACCCGGCGCCACCTCTCCACACTGTCCCCACCACTCCCAGGCTGCCCTCCTTCTGCTGCGCGTACCCACAGGAGCTATTTAAAGCCGGCTTTGTGACTGCCTTGGGCACCCACGCAGTGAGGCCCGCCCGGGCAGGAGACTTCTCCTGATTCCAAAGCCAGCAATCACTCCCTCTAGCCTGCAGGCTGCTATTTCTGCCCACGTGTTTACAGGGCTGGAAAGAGGGATGGGAAGGGTTGATGCTCTTTAAATGCAGTTCTGTGCTGGTGCTGTTGACTCGAGCAGATTGAAGGCCAGGGGTGGATGGAGATTTGCAGTTGAGAGGAGCCAAGTCGGGCAGGGGGGCAGTGTTCCCTGCAGGGGCACCCAGGCTGGGAGTAGGGTGGGGTGGCAGGGAGTGGGCCTGGACTCTGTCTATGGGGACTGGTGACTTTCTTTGTGACCCCAAGAGCTGTAGCCCACCAGGCTCCTCTGTCCATGGAATTTTCCAGGCAAGAATACTGGAGCAGGTTGTCATTTCCTACTCCACGGGATCTTCCCCATCCAGGGATTGAATCCACATCTCCTGTGTCTCCTGCATTGGCCGGCAGGTTCTTTACCACTAGCACAACCTGGGCTTCCTTGTCTGTGGTCTCCTGCGGAGGCTGGGACACCTGTGTTATCTGGGTAGATGCCCAAATGCTTCCCTGAGAGCTGGACCAGCTCTTCCCCAAGGTTGGAGGGGCCGCAGTGTCAGGGGACAGGGCCTCAGCTTCCCTCTGCCCCCACTTACCCTTCCTTCTCCCTCCCTGTGAGGCTGACAGCCTGCCCACTGGGTGGAGCCCACACCTGGGGGGCATGGCTTGAGACAAGGACCTGGTGCAGGGAGTTTATTTGGGGGAAGATGTTTCCTCAGGCAGCTATTACAGAGTACCACAGACTGGTGGGCTTAAAATTCAGAAATTCAGGGACTTCCCTGGTTGGCCCAGCGATCAGCACTCTGAACTTGCGGTGCCTTAGCCTGGGTTTGACTCCTGGTTGATGAGGAAGTAAGATCCCACAAGCTGCAAGGCACAGCCGAAAAATAGAAAAAGAAAAAAGAAGAAAACCTGGTGCTTTCAGAGTTCTGGGGACCAGGTGTCCAGGACCCAGAGGCGGACAGGCTGGGCTCCCGAAGGCTGATGGCAAGCCTGCCCCAGGCCTCTCCCCAGCTCCCCGTGCTGCTGGCCATTGCCGGCACCCCTGGATTGTGGATGCATCACCCTGTCTCCGCCTCCGTCATCATGTGACCTCTCTGTGTGTCCCTCCTCTCCTTGTAAAGGCAGCTCTCATTGGACTTGGAGCCTTGTAATCCAGTGTCCTTCATCTTAAGTCATCACAGCCGTGAAGACCCTATTTCCAAATATGGTCACATTCTGAGGTTCTGGTTAGAAGTGAATTTGGGGGTCACTGTTCAACCCAGTACAGAGGGTGACACCCCAAACACAGGAGCAGGGGTGGGGGACACAGAGGCAGAAGGCAAGTGCACAGGTGCTGGACTGGCCTGGGGACCCCTGCAAAGCCCTGGGGAGTGGGCCCCAAATTGTCCTTTTGAAGGAGAGGCTAGGGCTTCACCGACTCCCACCCTCAGGCTGCCTGCCTGCCAGCTGAGCAGCACTCTGGATGCTCCAGAGGGTGCTTGGGGCGGCAGCGGGGGTGCTGCCCTTACAGCGGGACAGTGGCAGGCAGTCACCCCCATGGCGCTCACGTCTGCCAGGATGGCACTGGTCCTCCAAGGTGGTGTCTGTCACAGCAGCAGCAGCAAAAAAAGCGAAATTTAGTGGAAGAAGCCACGGTCAGTGCCGTAGTGCCTCCAACCGGGGCTGTGATCAGCCATTCCCACCCCCCTCTCCTGTCCCCAGCCAGCACTTCTGCTTGCTCAGGGCACCTCCTGGAGCAGGGGCCACCCTGATCCCGGGAAGCCTCGGTCCTTTTGCCCTCACCAGGCGCCTGTCTCCGTGGCCCACTCTGCGCCCACAGGCCACGGGAGCCCGAGAGGTGACTCCTGTAAAACTGAAAGGGTGCCACTCAGATTTCCGCCTGGGGCGGGGGAGAGGGACTCTCCACCTGCCGCTGTCACCACTGTTCTGTGATGGCACCCTTGGGCAGGGCTAGCAGCCACCACAGGCCACTGGCACCTTTGATGGATGTGGAGCTGGCACCTCTGTGAACCAGGTTGCCTTCTCTGTCACTTGGTTTAGGGGCTCAGCCCCCCATGAGGCCACCAAATCAAGCTGAGCCAAGGTGTCTGTGCCATGGCGTCCAAGTACCTCTTAACATAACTTCTTCACCCTTGAGACTCACTTGGTGCTAAGCTGCAGTACCGGTGGTTCCCCCTGTTGCTGGACAGGGCCATGCCCATGTGGCAACCCCATCTGGCAGAGGGCAGCTCCTGGTGTGATGGCACCCACATTCCGAGGTTAGGCACCCAGCCCCCCACCATGAGGGCCTGGTCGCACTCTGGGAGCCACTTTCATATGTGAACCAGTCTTCATGCCAGAGGTTCTGCTCACCCCAGAGCCCTAGGGAACCCCCAGACATTCCCCAGCTGGGCTTTAGCCCCAGGTCAGAGGGTCCAGGGGCAGGATGCCCTCACCTCAGCCCAGACCACAAGGTCTAAGAGCCAGGGCTGTGGTTTCCTTGAGGCCCCTCCTCCCATTGCCATAACTAGGCTCTCGTTGCCTGGATGGCTACAGGCTGCAGGTCTCTGCTCTCTTAGGACCCGGGAGCGTGTCCTCCCATCCACATGGCCACTCGGGCCAGCGCACCTTGTGCTCCTTGGCAGCCCTGCACCCTCTTGCCTATACTTTCTTGTTGTTTCAGCGAAGGCCTGTCTCCTAAACCCTCCTGGGGACCCAGCAGGTGGTGGTTCCAGTGGATTCATCCTCACAGTGCCCCCTGTCCCCACTCCCGAGTCTTCAAGCTCCTCACACACAGCCCAGGATCTCCACCATCACACCCCAGCTTCAGGGAGCTGCCCCAACTGTACGAGGTGCCACCTCCTTCGGATGGTCCACCCCACTCAAAGGTGAGCACTCACATCAATAAACTGTCCCCTTTCCAGCCTTATGTCCACCCTGCCCCCATTCCAACATCCTGGAGAGCCACCCCCACGCGGCCAAGCATGGGCAAGCCAGGGGTTGTAGGTTCCCCACGTCCGTGCTCAGGCCACTGAGACTCAGTCCTCGCTGTCAGTCTGGACACTGAGAGGGAAGGCGGGGGGAGGCGGGCAGATTCTGAACAGCATGAGATAGTGGGGTGAATCGTGTCCCCCAGAAGATGCCTTAGGACCTCTTCATGGCGCCTGTGAGAGTGACATTGGGAAAAGGGTCTCGGAAGATGCGGTTAAGATGCAGGTTTAGATGAAATGGGTCTCGGGCCCACCCCCCGCATCCTCAGTTAAGGAGCGGACACAGTGAGACGGGACAGAGGCAGGGAGGCATCCACAGGCCACGGAGCCTGAGGCAGGGGCTGGCAGGGGTCCTCCCTGGAGAAGCCTCCAGCCTGCCCCACTCTCGCCGCAGGCTTCTGCCCTCGACCGTGGGAACGGATTTCTGCTGTTTTCAAGACTCCCTAGTCTGTGGCCCTTTGTTACAGCAGCAGTCCCCAACCTTTCTGGCACCAGGGACTGGTTTTGTGGAAGACGATTTCTTCCATAGGGAAGGAGCTGGTCTCAGGCGGATTCTCATGAGGAGCAGGCAAACTAGATCCCTCACGTGAACGAGTCTCAGTTCACAGTAGCGTTCTGCTCTTCGAGGGTCTGATGCTGCCACGGATCTGACGGGAGGCAGCGCTCCCCATGAGAGAGTGATGGGGAGCGGCTGTGAACACAAAGCTTCACTCCCTCCCCTGCCTGCTACTCACCTCCCTCTGCGCAACCTGGCTCCTGACAGGACCAGTACCAGTCTAGGGGTCTAGGGATTGGGAACCCCGGATTACAGCATCCATAGGAATCTCATATGGCAAGTGCCCTTCGACAAAGGTATTGTTGCTGAGTCACTCATTTGTGTCTGACTCTTTGGGACCCCATGGACTGTAGCCCCCCTAGCTCCTCTCTCCATGGGATTTCCCAGGCAAGAATATTGGAGTGGGTTTTCAGTCCCTTCTCCAGGTGATCTTCCCGACCCAGGGATGAAACCCGCATTTCCTGCACTGGCAGGTGGGTTCTTTACTGCTGAGCCACCTGGGAAGCCCACATGTATTTTTAGGGACTCCCAAACAAGTGCAATACGACTAAGATTACAAGACCCTCAGGTGGACTCGCTTACATGGACCGTGAACCTCAGGCCTATGCCTCCCAGTCCAGGTCCGGATCTTAGCACAAGGTCTGGCAAGGGCTCAGGTCAGCCCTCTCGAGGGTCTAGGATTGGACCCGGGGCCTGATGTGACATCAGTACCCCCTGCCCTCCAACTGCAGGAGATGGGGTGACCTGGAGAACTTGCCAGCTCTCCCTGCCCCCAAGGCCGCAGCTGGCTCTGGACACAGCGGCAGGAGGTGTGCAGGCCTCTTCTCACCTCTCACATCCAACAGCAGAGCTGGGCCCTTGGTGTCACTCTCGAGCAGCAACCCCAGGTCTCTTCCAGGACCCAGCAGTGCATCGGCCTCAAGGACCTCAGCGTGTGCAGTGACCTTGGGAAGTGACCCCAGGAGGCAGGAGCAAGCTGGGGCTGGGTAGGGGAGATGGAGGGAAAGCTGGGGGAGTGTGGTCTCCATCCCCGGAGCCCCTGAAAGGCCCCTTGCCACTGCCCTCTGAGGGTGATCAGCTGGGTCTCTTACTCCTGGCCAAGGGCAGCCCCTAGGGATGTTAACCCCCACTCTTTCAGGCTGCCCCATCCTGGGTCGAGCAGGTCAGAGGAAGTCCCAGGTGGGACAGTTGTGGAGACAGGGCACTGGCCGTGTGCTCAGGGACTGTCCACCTGCTGCTGAGGATGGAGGTGAGCTGAGGGGCCCTGGCTGAGAGCCGAGAGCCCCCACAACTAGGAGGTTCTGGATTTCCTGTGTCACAGGTAAGGCTTGCAGGGAAAATGAACGCGTTGTCTCCTGTGCCCACCCTCTACTCCCTGCCCAGTGTGGCTCCTGGGTTGAGAAGTCCTAGAACATGGTGGCTATGGTGTGGGCTCCTGACCCAGTGCCTCTCATGTAAACTTGGGAGGTGACTCACCCACCAGGGGACCCTCAGCTGCTAAGTAGGAGGTGATGGTGTGTGGTCGTTGTGAACGTGAACTGCTGTGAATAATAAAAAGAACCTGCAACAGGGCTTGCAGTCTGCTTCACTCAGTTGTTGAGTCGCTGAGTCGTGCCCGACTCTTATGCAACCCTGTGGACGGCAGCCCACCAGGCTCCACTCAGGAGGTGCTACTTAACAGCTGTTGTTGCCCAAGGTACCCATCTGCCCAGCTGGGAGGCGATTAGCCAGGTGGCGGAGACCTGCAGGAGAGCCTGGTTAGTGTTTGGGTTTGTTGTTGTTGTTCAGTTATGCCCAACTCTTTGCGGCCCCATAGACTGCAGCATGCCAGGCTTCCCTGGAATGCTTCACTATCTCCTGGAGTTGGCTCAAACTCATGTCCATTCAGTCGGTGATGCCATCCAACCATCTCATCCTCTGTCACCCCCTTCTCCTCCTGCCTTCAATCTTTCCCAGCATCAGTGTCTTTTCTAACAAGTTGGCTCTTTGCATCAGGTGGTCAAAGTGCTGGAGCTTCAGCTACAGCCTGTCCTTCCAATGAATATTCAGGGTAGATTTTCTTTAGGACTGATTGGTTTGATCTCCTTGCTGTCCAAGGGACTCTCAAGAGTCTTCTCCAACACCACAGTTCAAAAGTATCAATTCTTGGGCGTTCAGCCTTCTTTATGGTCCAACTTTTACATCCGTACATGGCTACTGGAAAAACTATAGCCTTGACTGTTCTTCACTTTGTGACTAGTCACTTTGTGACTACTACTTCATTTCACAAAGTGACTATTCATCACTTTGTCAGCAAAGGGATGTTTCTGCTTTTTAATACTCTAAGTTTGTCATAGCTTTTCTTCCAAGAAGCAAGTGTCTTTTAATTTCATGGCTGCAGTCACCATCCACAGTGATTTGGGTTTAGACACTCGAAATAGGGTTTGCAGTGATGACAGTGGACTTGCAATCTGGGATGTCTTGAAAATTCCCTGAAGACTTTTAGCTCCTGTCTAGCAGAGCAAGGGCACCTCCAGGAGACGTTGGCCTCTTCCTCAGAGGGGGCTGCACTGCCCTCTAAAGAAGGATCGGTCCTGAGAAATGGAGGAGCCCCCTTTCCCAGCCTGGGAAGCTCTGCTCCCATTTCCCGCTGGGATGCTGCTCCCCTTGGGCCTCAGGTCTCTGCACCTCTTAGGAGCAAGGTGCCACCTGCCTGTCACCCTGCACTGTCTCTCCAAGGAGGCCTGTGCCCACTCAGCATGGACCAACCCCTTGGGAGAAGGAGCAGGTTGTCTGCCTAGTATAAATACCTGGGTTCCTGGAGCTCAGGTTCATCTCCTGTAAGGGACCAACTGTGCATGCAGTGCCCACCAGGGCTGCCTTCCTCAGGTGCCCACCAGGGGGCCGAGGTGCCCAAGTTCCTGGTTGGGGTGGCCGTGGGTTTCGTGTCCTCAGCCTGGGGCACCAGCAGCCCCACTCTCCTGGGTACAAGGGCCCCAGGCCTGGCCTTCATAGGTCCTGGGAACTCTCCGGCCAGGCTGGTGGCTTCCTCTCGGAGTTACCCTGAGGTACTGTGCTGGGGGGTAAGGGGGGGCATGGAGGGGCCTGCCTTCAATCTGTGCTAGACCCTCTCAGGGCCGAAGAGCCCCACTCGCCCACCTGGTGGGAGCTGCAGAGGTGAAGTGCCATGCATCCTGAGGGCATCTGTCAACTCCAGCTGCTCTGCCTGGTGAGCGCCGTCAGGGGTCCGTGAGGGCTGAGGGTGCAGCTGGCTGTCCCGAGGGGACAGTAGTGAATCAATTCCTAGGTAGGTTGATAAGAAGTTCGGGGTTCCTGAGGAGGACAGAGGGGTCTGGAGTTCTCAAGGAAGAGGAAAGAACATTTTTTTGTGCATTGCTTTGTCTTAGTCAATATAACAGTGTATTTCTCCTTAACAAGAACCTTCTGACTAATCCTATCGTCTTAAAATGTATGTTGTGGGAGTGGGTCTGGTAAAACCTGTCTATTGTTAGTTCTAGTCTTGTTAATTTAAGATGTTGTGAGAGTGGGTCTGGTAAAAGTATATAAGGCCTTGATAAGGGTAGTAAGTGGGGGCACTCTCTGTCCCCCTTCTGATGTCTATGTCAGAAGCTTTCTCTGTCCCTTTTTCACTTTAATAAAACTCTGCTACACAAAAGCTCTTGAGTGATCAAGCCTGGTCCCTGGTCCTGAAGCTAAATTTTCTTTGGAGATCATGAATCCAACATCATTCCCTGTAAGCCAGGTCCACGCCCAGAGGAGGCTGCTGACCCTGGGTGACGATGAGACTCCAGAGGGTCTTCTCCCTGTGTGGGAAAACTTTCTTCAGACTGATGCCTGCACACAGCCGGGCTGGAGCTCCCTGCTGGACAGTGTCCTGCTTATCCATCTGCTGGTCTGCCTGGGCTACTTGGCAGGGGTGCTGGCAGTGCTGCTCCTGCCTGGCTGCGTGTGCTGCATTGCATGTGTGTGTGCGTGCCTGAGTGTGCACCTGTCTATCACAGGGTCACGTGGAGCCTGTGGCCAGGCGGGTCACCATCCACCTTGGACCCTGCAGCTGACATGGGGATGTCTGGTTTGGAACTGTTGGCACTTCTGGTTCTTTCCGTAAAGCAGATCCCCAGGAGCAGAATGACGGGACCTGCCGATGCAGGCATGCTCTGTGCACCGGTCTCCCCGGAAGGCAGGCCCTGCTGCGCCTTCCCTGCTGGACAGGGGCCTTCTGCCTGCCCCCACCCCCACCCCCACCCCCAGGGTTAAGGACAGCAGTTCAGAAGCAATGATGGGCTTCTAGCCTTGCTCACCCACCTTGGGCCACAGCCTCGGGCTCCCATGGGCAGGGCTCAGTGATGTGGGGGCAGTGCAGCCAGGTGGGTCCTGATGCAGGTGGCCCACTGAGGACAGGCAAGGGGCTCAGGCGGAGAGCTGGGGACCTGTCCCAGCTCCACCACCATGTTTCCCTGTGATGCCTTGTGGCTAAAATAGCCCTGGCTCAGTATTGCCATGGCGACCGTGCTGGGTGCTGCCTCCCCAGCTTGCTTTGGGTTTTAAATATAATCCCAGGCAGCTGAGGGGATGGGTGAGCGGCTGTTTCCCGCAGGAGGGGGAGCACCCCTCCCCCACGGTGCTCTGACGGCTCATCTTAGGCCCCGTCCAGTGGGCACGTCCAGCCTGAAGGGAGAGATGTGTGTGTGTGTCCCCACTGTCCTGGGTAGGGCTGGTCTCAGCCCTAGAACCTGGACAAAGCACTGGCCAACCTGACCTCGGTGTCCCCCTCCGGAGAGAGGTCATGTCCTAGGTAGGTGCCCGGGGCTGAGGCTGGCACAGGGCCTGCCCTGGGGTGCCTTGCCCGGTGATCTTCAGCTGGGTAATGGACGTGAGGTCAGCCATGAGCGTGTGGGATGTGCCTGCTCTGCAGCGACCAGCCCTTGCCAGCAAAGCAGTCGGTGTCCTGCCAGTCCCCCTCCAGCCTGGACACTCACCCCCCCGCCGGCTCCGCTGTCCTGCATCTGTGGACACGGCCTCTCCTAGAACCTCCAGCAGCACATGCATGTGGAAACACATGCAGGCCCACAATCACGTGCCGTAGCACACACACACACACACACAGACTGTCTGGGTCCACAGACAAGCTTTGTGGTGCCTTCAGACAGGGAGCATCAGTGTAACTGATGGCTGAGATGAACGCGTTGCTGTCGGGGGAAGACAGGGCTTATGCCATCGGAGAGATGAACTTGGAGGGGCCCCTCCCAGGTGGACTCGTGGTCTGAGCATATGGTGAACATCCTTAGCCCCGTGCCCAAGACTCCCACCGTGTCCAGCTGCGCCCTCTGCTGGGAACTTGCAGCACTGCGCCTGAGGGAATGCGCTGGGGGTGAGGCAGGCCCAGATGCTCCTCCACACCCGCAAGACACTGGGTCACTGCGGTGACCCACCTGATCCAAGTGCCAGCGGTGCTGGGGGAGAGACCCTCAGGATCACCTGGAAGGAAGCCCGTCTAGGGTTACAGGTAGAAAACGGTGCCTGAAAAAAAAAAAAAAACTGTGCCTGAGTCTGATAGACACACGGCTGCCCAGACATACACACACCGACGTGCCTGCGTGGACACAGGCACCCTCCAAACCTCCCTGCTCCCCAGGACCCAGGGCCTTCCACAGGCTCCTCCACCCACCACTCCTCACATCCTCAGGTCCCCTGGGCAGGGTCCCTTCCAAGGCCGTGGGCACACCCCACTGTCTCCTGTCTCTCTGCCAGGTCTGACCTGCCCCGTGCCACCTGGGTGTAGGCTCTCATCTGCACAGTCAACGGAATGAAGGAGCAGGTAAAGCGAATGTTGTCACTGAGCCAGTCTCTCCAGACCGCGAGGTCCCAGACGAGGAAAGGAAGCACCTTCAGTCGTCCCCCGACAGCTGTGTGCCCAACGCCTGTCAGCGGGTGCCTGGGCTTTCTAGTGACCTGTGTGGTCCTCACCTGGCCCTGCATGGGTCAGTGTCACACCTGAAAGGATGACCAGTCCCCACCCCCTACCTTCCAGGCTCAGGGAGATGCCAGCTCCGCCAGTCATCTCTTCCTGGGCTGCCCCAGGGCTGGCCTGGCACAAATATAGCCTGTGAACCTTCCTGGCCGGGGCCTCGCAGTCTGGAGAGACTGGCTCAGTGACAACATTTGTTTCACCTGCTCCTTCATTCTGTTGACCGTGCAGATGAGAGCCTGCACCCAGGTGGCACGGGGCAGGTCAGACCTGGCAGAGAGACAGTGGGGTCTGCCCACGGCCTTGGAAGGGACCCTGCCCAGGGGACCTGAGGATGTGAGGAGGTGGGTGCTGAGACCAGCCCCTCAGGCAGGACCACTGACCCCCAGCGGAGGCCTTTGCTTCTGTCTGATGGGGCTCACTGAGCATAAATTCCACCTGACTTTTACCTTTCACCTATAAGGGCTCAGTTGTTGATATTATTTCATAAAGAACATTTATCAAAGAAAGTAAGGGGGCCAGCCATGCACCAGGGGTGGGGGCACTCTGTCTTGCCCACCTCCTCCCAAAGGGCCCACAGTGGGTGGGACGCACATGCAGCAGCCCCGCCCTGGGTCCCAGGTGACTGGAAGGGCAGAAGGCCCAGTTGGGTTTGGGAGGGGCGTCAGCGCAGGAGGAGGTCTTCTCTGCCTGCACCCACTGCTGTCAGAGCTCTACAATGAGCCTCTGTCACTTTTATAAGCAGCTAAAAACAACACACCTTTGTACTTTCTACTTTGGAGATAATAGGTGTTTGTGATCATGAAAGTTTATGAGATCTTTGTGGAAAACTGGGAAATAGAGAAACTGCCCAGAGGTGGAAAGGACTGGCCCTCAGCGGCCAGGCTGTCCTCAGGTCTGTCTCTGCTGTTCCGCACCCAGGCGCCGGGCGAGTCCTCTCATGACCTCATCACACTGCAGCCTGCTGGCAGGTGAGCCCCAGAACAGGCCCAGGGTCCAGGGGGACAACTGGCCCCAGCGTTTCCAAGGGGTCTCCACCCTCTCACTCATCGTTCACGCCAGCCGTGCCAGACGCTGGACACAGCGGTGACTCAGGCTGATAGAGTCCCAGCCTGCCAACCACTGGAACACCCTGTGCCTGTGGCCGGGATGCAGGGTGAACGGTGGACACCAGACAGGCACACCTGCCTGTCACTCACTGGGGACCAGCCCTATGCCCTCGAGGCCCCGGGGTGTGGGAGACTCAGCGGCCTCACCCTCTGGAGCTGGGTCCATTGGCCTGAGCTGCCTGGGGTTGTTTTGCAAAGCTTGTTGGGGAGTGGGGGAGGGGCTCAGGGAAGTGTTCTGGGCATTCTGGACAACCATGTACCCTCACCAGGGCCTGGGGCTGGTTATGGTCGGAGACCCCAGTCCCAGAATAGGCCTTTCCCCTCCCCCAGCCCTCTTGGAGAACAGAGGCTCCACCCTCCAAACCCACCTGACCCCGAGTGGGCAGCAACAGCCCCCTTTGGACTTCCTCACTAAGACTGGTGGCCCCAGCTTCCAGCCTCCTGGATGGAGGGTCCCACGTGGCCCTCAGGTTTTCAGGCAAAGGCCAGTATCCATGGGGCCACTTGGATGTGGAGGCTCCCATTGCGGCCAGGGCTTCCTTCCTTAGAAAGGGCTCTTGTGTTTGGTAGGGCCTTGGATGGAGCAGGTCCAGGAGATGGTGCCCAGGGAAAGGCTCTGGTTGGCCAGTGCTGCCTTCAGTGGGCATCAAGGACTGGACCCACTGACCCTTCCTCCTCTGTCTCCACCCCACTCTGGGGCAGGAACGTGGGGAGAGGGCGCAGTGGGGCATCTTGCCTAAGGCCACATGCCAGGCTGGGCTGCCGATAGCCCAGGGGACACAGCCCCAGTGCTGGCCATGGGGCCAAGAGAGGGGGACTGGGGACTGTATCCCACACTCTCGCCCCTGGACTGCAAGTTCCTGCGCCCTCCTGTGGTGGGCGTGGAGGGATGTCCACGGGGTGGGGCTGAGAGCAGACTCACACGGGCGTCAGAAATGTTGAGTGGGCGCTGTAAGTAAGTGTGGGTCTGGGCAAAAGTGCCACCACACACACAAAGGCCCGGAGGCAGAAGGCAGCCGGGGGCTGGTGGGGATGAACCAGAATGAGGCCGGCGGGAGGCAGGGCAGGAAGGCCTGGGGTCCCTTAAGATGATGGGAACCACTGCAACTCTTACGTCCAGAGAGATGGACATGGATGGACTGAGGTTTTAGGGAAACAGAAGGCTGATGCAAAAATCCCAGCTGGACCAGGTGGCAGCAGTGGATGTAATCACCAAATGGAGGTGACCACCCCACACCAGAGAACTCTGAGCTGAGAGTGGAAAAAGGAGGGGTGGGCACCCTGAGATGGAGAAGGGCCTGTCTGAGGGAGGCCTGGTGGGATGAGAGATGGTGGAGGGTGAGGGGGATGGTCAGCCCAGTGGGGCCATCGAGCTTGGGAACGAATCTTGAGCCCTAAGTGGACATGAGCAGCTCAAGGGTCTGAGAAGCATCAAAGACTGAGGCGGATGTGGTGGGGGCACATTTCCAGGCTGAGCAGCTCAAGGGTCTGAGAAGCACCGAAGACTGAGGCGGAGAGGGTGGGGGTGCATTTCCAGGCTGCCGGAGGAAGCAGCAGAGGGAGGTGCAGGAGAGGTGGGAGACGGCAGCGTTCAGGGGTGAGTATGCTGCCAGGGGTCAGTTCAGAAAAAAGCAGAGAATTGGCCAGTGTATGTAAAACACAGGAGTTGGTGGTGACAATGGGGGACGAGGAGGGCTGAGAAAGTGGAGATGAGGCTGCAGATAGTTGGGAGGGGGGGCAGGCGGGTATTATGTTGTAAAGAAGAGCAGAGAAGTGGGCAGGCGGGTGTGGTATAGAGAGGGCTTTGTTTTTTTAGGATGGGGAGTTCAAACCACCCTAAGTAGGAGAGAGGTGGGCTGTCAACAGATTTGTGTGTCCATCTCTAGGGAGGACAAAGGTTCTATGACCATAGGGACATGGTTCTTCAGGAACACCCAGCACCCTGTGCTGGGAGGCGCCAGGAAATGTCTGTGGAATGAAAGGTGAATGAGAAAGCCTCACACTATGCAGGTGAGGAGTTGTGAGGGCTTAGCCAGGACTGGAGGCGAGGGTCAGAGGTTGCCAACGGGGTAGCGGTGGGGGAGGGGAGGGAGGCAGGCAACAGGGGTGTGGCCCAGCGGAGGACCGGGCTTGGTCGGGAAGGCAGGAATGCTGGGTCTGCAGATCCCCGAGCCCCGGTGGGCACCCGGTGCCCGGCTGAGGTGCTACAAATTGCAGATTTGGGTCCCTGTGGATGCAACCAGTTAAGGACGTGCTCCTTGGAAAAACCCCACCCCAAGGTTAAGGGGAATGGGCCCAGGATAGAGGCACCTGGGGGGTGGCGGCGTGGAGAGTGTTCCAAAGAGACAGTCCCGGACAAACGCCCGGTGTTAGTAAGACCCAGAGAGGATGTGGATTCAGAAGTGAAGGTCTCAGGCGGCCTGGACAAACGCAGTCCTTTTGTCCCGGACCGAGGAGTGAACTGGAGCAGAGGGAGCAAGCCAGCGAGTGTAGACAAACCTTCTGCACGGAGAGGAGGGCCGCTGAGTCCGGACCTGACGGCTGTGACCTTCGCCGGGTTCTAGGCTCTTTGCAGTCTGTCTCCGCATCTCTAAGCTGGTAGAACGCGTGTCACTCATTCCGAGCGCCGTTCGGAATCCAGGGTCGAAGGGGCGACCCGTTGCCGCTGTCCCCTAGCCCGGGAGCTCGCAGACTCGCGCTCACCTGAATTACCCGGACTGTGAGCTCAGACTGCTGGAGTTTCAATTCAGCGAGTCTGGGCTGGAACCTGTATTTCCAAAAGTTCTCGAGACGCTCAGTGCGGGAGCCCACCTGGGAACAGCGGCCCCGGGAGCCCACTGCACCCGGGGACAGACGTGCCGGGCGGGCAGGGGGCGCGCGTTGCCGGGCAGAGCCGGGCCACGCGCGCTCCCATTGGCCGCAGGTGGGGCCGCACCCCGCCCGACAGGTAGTCCGCCCCGCGCCCCGCCATTGGGCTGCAGCTGCAGGGTCCCCCGGGGATTGGCCCAGGTGGCGGCCCCGCCTCGCCCTCATTGGCCGCAGGTGCCACCGCCCCCGCCCCGGGACCGCCCGCCCCGCCGATTGGCCGCCGGCGGGGCCTCGGGTCGGCCATGTTCGGACACCCCCCGCCCCCGCGAGGCCTGACGCTGGACTCCGTGCGCGCGCCCCCCGCGCGCGCCCGCCGGCCGCGCCCCCGCCCCTCCCCGCCCCCCGCCCCTCCCCGCCCCGCCCGCCGCCAAGTTTCTAGAGTTGGACCCGTGTCCCTCGGTCCGTGCGCCGCGCGCTCCCTTCCGCGTTCCGCCGTCGGCCCCACCTGCGGCCCGGCTCGGCCGCTGGGGCCCCGCGCCATGGCCCGAGTGTCCGGGGCGCGGCGCTGACGGCGACCGGCGGAGCGCGCAATGCCCAGCAGGACGGGCCCCAAGATGGACGGGAGCGGCGGCCGCGGCCGCGTCCGCCTAAAGGCGCACTATAGCGGGTGAGCGCGAGCGCCCGACGGCGGGGCTCGGCCGGGGCGGGGGCTGTGCGAGTCGAGGCAGCGCCGGACGCAGGAAGCTGCCCCCGACCGCGCTGGCCGTCGGGGACCGTACTGCCTCCGCTCGGGAGGCCGAGGTTTGGGGGCAGCGGGCGGTGGCGCGGGAGGGCGGGGACAACGAGGCCCCTCCGGGCCCAGGGGGTCCCAGGAGCTTTGGACGCGCCCGCGCTTAGAGACTGCCCCAGGCGATGCGGGCGCACCGGCCTCACTAGGACTTCACAGACGGGAAAGCTTGCGGGCAGGGCTGGATCTGCGTGCACCCGCCCTCCCGTCCCGACCCCGGCTCGGAGTCGCCGGCCCAGCTCCGAGCGCCGCTGCCTCTCGGGTCAGCGGGTCTCTCCCCGCTCCGACGGGGTTGTCCTGGGCTGGAAGTTGCCCGGAGGGGGCCCGTGGCGCGGAAGACGGGCACCTTGAGGCTCTCCGCGTCTCCGAGCCCCGTGTTGACATTCTCCCTGGGAAGTTGGCCGGTATGTTAAGGCCGCAATCTGTAAGGAAGAAAGTTTTCGTCAAATTGTGAAGACTGCTGGCAGGTTTTAAAAGCAGAGGTTTTGTAAACTTTTCCCAATTTACCCGACCGGATATCTCAGTTTAAGACCAGTTTATGTGCGGGAGAAGGGCAGGTGCGGTGAGCCGTGGGGGTCGCGCGAATGGAGGGCACCTGGAGGGCCTGGGGCCCTGCGACTGTCCACACTCGGTGCTCTGGATTTGACCTGCCTCTCTGTGAAATGGGCGAACCGGCGTCCACAGGGGTCAGTGGCCAGACCCCTGGACTGGCCCCGGCGCTCGCTGGATTCTTGGCCGCTGGACAGTCCTGGTGGGGGTGGAGAAGGCTGCGGCCCCCAGCACTGTGCACGCAGATACTGGGGGAGAATGAGGGTATTTGGCTTTTGCAGCCTTCTGCTCCTGTTGGTCTCCAAGAGCCCCCAAATCGGGCGGCTGCCCCCAGGGTCGCCTCTGAGGGGTTGGGGGGTGGGGAAGCTGAATGCCACCTGCAGTTGAACTTGGTGGTTGAGTATAGGGCCTGGAAACCCCAGCTCTTGACCTGGAGAGCACACCTTGTTTGGGGTGTCAGTCAGGACGCACCTGCCCTCTCTGCTGTCCGCAGCCTGACTGCCTTGGGAGTGTGGGTGTGGGGTGAGGTGGTGGGAAGGGAATTGGTGGTGGTGCCCTAGAGAATAAGGATTTGTGGGGGGGATGACTGGCCATCCCACCTGAAGAGGATGAGGGATCGTATCTTCTGGCCTGTCAAGGTGGACTGCAGACTGAAGCTGGTGAGGTGTCAGCTGGGTCCCGGCTTGTCTGAGAGGGACGAGTGGCAGTCATACATCAGACAGTCCTCTTTTCTGTCTGGAACCGTGGGATTGAGCAACTAGTGACTGACTGTGGAAATCAGAGCTGATCCTTAGCCAGAGGAAGTCCACACCCGGAGAGGCAGAGGGCAGGTGGGAACCAGACCCCCAGCCCTCCACCCAGGGACGAGTTCCAGTCGGCACTGCGCCCAGGGAGGGGAGGGGGAGGTGGACTCGGCCGGTGTCCGGGCAGTGCTCTGGGAGTCCCTGGGAGTGCTGGCCGAGCAGCCTGTTTAGCCGCCCCTCGCCATCCCCACCCCCTAAGCTTGGGCCCCTGGAGAGCGCTTTGGTTACCTTGGGAAATGTGACCTGTTGAGTCCGGTTTCCTGGAGATGAGGCCACACCCTACACTCTTCCCTCTTCTTCCCCTTCCAACCTGTGCCCCTTCCTCTCTCCTCCCCAGCCCCCTCCTTTCCTCCCCTCCCCCTCTTGGTTCCTCTTCTTTCCTCCCCACTGAGGCTCCCACCTCTTTATGCCTCCTCCCTCCTTCTGCATCCACCCTTCTTGTTTCTGCCCCAGGCTAACTGTCCCTTCCCTGTCTGAGCTCCTCTTCTCTTCCCAGTGCTTTTCCTAAAGGCTTTGCACTGTTGCCTGGGGAGGGGCCTGGGTTGGGAAACTTAGTCCTCAGGGATGGTAGACCTGACGCAGGCTCCAGAAAGTGTCCGCCAGAATCCTCGCTCACTTATCCAAACCCCAAGGTCCAAGTGAAATTTTGTCCCTGCCCTGTGGCCCGTGGAGGGAGGTTCTGTTTAAGCACCTGGGCGAGGAGCTGAGGGTCAGATACACTGGAGACACTATTGTTAAAAATAGGGGTCTTCAGGGCCCCCCCCCCGCCCCGGAATGGCTTCTGCAATCACCCTTTCCCATCCCCTCTCCTCCCCAGGCCCTCCGGAGGCTTGAGATTAGGGTCACCCCCTCGCCAGTGGGGCTTTTTGAGGGTGTGGTCACTGGAGTCTCAGGGGTGTCCTGTGTTTTGGGGGGTTTCCGGGTGAAGTGTGCTGGGTTTGGAGACCCTGCTCTGCCTGGTTTTCTGAGATGACAGAAAGACCTGGCTGGATCTTCTTCTCTCCAGCTCAAGCCTGGTTTCCAGAACTCAAAGCCTGGGCTGCATATGAGGCTTGGGTGGCCTCGTGGGTGCTGCCCCTGCCCAGGGCTCTGTCTGAGCTGTTTGCTCAGAGAGGCTGCCTGATTCCGGTTTGGGGTGATGCTCGGGGTGGTGGTCAGAGACCTGGTCAGGGAGTGGGACGACCTTTCCCCGCTGTGCTCAGGTTGTGGGGTGGAGGGAAGAGCTAAAGTGCTGTCACTGGGTGATGACCTCAGCCTGGTGTCGGTTGCCTCCAGACCACTGGGGAGCCATCCACCTGACCTCTAGGCCCTGAAGCACCGGGCAGGGGGACTAGCTACCACCTGGGGGTGGAACTGTGGGGGAGGATCGTGGGGCAGGGATAGATAGTTTGCCACCCAGGGATAGATGGGTGGCAAACTCAGTTCCAGAGCTCCCTGTGACAGGGGGACTGATGGGTGTGCCGGGTGGCACAGGTACAAGGTCTGGGAGATGTGGGAGTGGGGGGGCCTGGTCTCTGGGGCCCCCACTGATAAGCCGTGAGACCCCTCTATGCCTCAGTCTCCCCATTTGCCAAGATGCCACAGGCTTTGGTGAGCTTGGGGCCCTGGGGTGGGCGCTGAGGGTCTGAGCAGATGGGGTGGGTTCCAACTGTGTCCCCCCACCCCCTAGGGAGCGAGCCATGGGCTGGACACGGGCTGCCACGGGCATCCAGCAGATGGATCCTGGATCCTGGTGGCCCTGGGTCTGTTACCTGGTGGACCGAGACGCTCTGTCAACACGCATTTGATAGAATTCAGAAGCCATTGGTGTTAATGCTCAGTGGACCCTGTGTTTCTCTTGTTGGGGGTGTTTCAAAACTTTTTTCAGAGGCTCCCACCCTTGTGGTGTCAGATGTGGATAAACTTCCCCCAACTTCAGTGTATCCTGTGTGATTCCTGCTCAGAGTCTCAGCAGACGTACGTTTACCCATGTCAACACCAGCCCTGCTTTGGGTGGTAGGTGATGTGGGGACAGTGCATGGGGGTGGTGAACACCCCTCCCTCCCTGTCCTAGGGAGTCGAGTGTTCCCTGGTGCTGGCTTGCCTTACCTCTAAGGGCCATTCTCAAAGACTGACCATGAATCCCTGGGCTGTCTTCAACCATCCAGCTTTTATATCCCAAGTGTGGATGAAAAGATAAAAGGCAGTGGCATTCTGGGACTTGGTTTTCCCAACAGACTGGGTCTGGAATTATGTTGTGGCCCTACCAAAGGCAGTTGTCGAATGGTGCCTCCAGGGTTTCAAGAGGCTGTGACATTGGGGTGATAAGTTAGTCCCCCTCCCCATACCCCCCACCACTTCCCACCTCTCAAAGGTCTCACACCCTGGATACCATGTGGCCCTGTTGGCGCCATCGAGGTAGTGGGATGATGTAATGAGGCCTGCGGGCTTGAACTGAACAGTCTGTCCAGCTGCGCCCACCCCTCCTGGGTGACTCCCCCTTACCCTGTCCTTCTGCCCCTCGGAGGCACGTTCAGGTGCCAGGATGCGTGTTTCTGCACCAGGGTACTCATGGTGTAATTCACATGGCCTGTGGGCAGTGGTTCCGGGTTGCGGGGGGAGCTATCATACCCTTGGGGACAACACAGCTTCCTGTATTTGATCAACAACTTGGTTAGTTGATCATCAGTATCTTATGTGACTTAAATGTGCTCCCTGGTGAGACCTGTGTGTCCTCTGCGCCCAGGGACCTCCTCATCACCAGCCTGGACTCCGCCACCACCTTCGACGAGCTCTGCGCAGAGGTGCGGGAGATGTGCTGGCTGCACCCGGGCCACCCGCTCACCCTTAAGTGGGTGGACAATGAAGGTGGGCCTGGGGGGTGTGGTGGTCGGGCAGTGGCTTTCTAAACCTGGGCGCGGCCCCTTCCCTGTGGAGGTAGACAGCCCTGGGATTAAGCGATTCAAATTAACTAGCTTCTTGTTTCCAGGGAAGAGGCTGTGGCAGGTCATGGAGGGACTAGGGGGCGAGGGTGAGGGTCCCTCGGGGGTGGTCATCCCCGTCAAGGCCAGCTCTGGTGCTGGGCCCCGGGGAGAGGCTGCAGGAGTCCCCCCCACCTTGTGTGGGTCCTAACCTTCCTGACCCCGTTCCTCATGTTCTGGATTTTTCTGGCGGGTGATTTGCTAGCTGAATTGTGGTTTCTCAGGGAAATGGGGAGGGGAGGGTGGCCAGCTCCCTAGGGTCCACCTCTCTTTTCCTTTCCCTCCCTCCTTTCCTGTAGCCAGACACACGTCTGAGATAGTGGAGGGTTTGGAAAACAGTTCAGAAGGGCCTGCCCAGCAGCTCTCAGCCTGGATATGGGAGTGGGGCAGGGTAGGGGCAGGCAGACCTCTGGCCACGTGCCTTTCCACTGAAGCCAGGCCACGTTGTCCTGGCTCTGGCTGTCCAAGCATCTGTGCTCCTGTCCAGCCTCAGTAGACAAGGAGCCCTTCCTTCCGGTCTAGGACTGGATAGGAAGGGTGCTCATTCTCTCTCAGGCCAGGAAACCTGCCCAGCTTGGCACCCCATGTGGAGCTGTGGGTGAATTCATTGCCATTCTGGGGCTCGTTGGTTCTGACCTGGGCCTTTGGGTTGAGGGGGTGACTCACTCTGGGACCGGCCAACTCTGCCCTGGGCGGCTGGTCACTAGCAGCTGCACTTTGCCCTCCCAAGGTTGGGTGCTCACCACCGTGAAGCCCTTTGCCTCGGGCCTGCAGTGGCCTCAGCTGTGTCTCTCGTCTGCCTAGGTGACCCCTGCACTGTGTCCTCCCAGATGGAGCTGGAGGAGGCCTTCCGCCTGTCCTGTCAGCACAAGGATGAAGGGCTCACCCTTCACGGTCAGTGCCGGCCAGTGGACGCTCTGGGGGTGGGGGTGGGCACTTGGGCGCTTTGTTAGACCGGAAGCCACACAGATCACGGTTTAAGATCTTAGGATGCAGAGGATTTAAGAATGTGGAACAGGAAGCAATCTGGTTTCATTTTTTGCTCTTAGGTCTTATTATCCCAGATAAAAACCGCTCTTACTTGTCAGGAGTCAGTCAGGTGTCATCTCACTGGACACGGAAGCCTGGGTTCTGGTGATCGGCCCTCACTCCCTGTCCATGTGCAGGGTTTCCAAGGTTTTGCCTTAATAATTATCTGGCAAGAGCAGGCCATGGGGCTCCATGGGCAGTCAAACTCAGTGCAGGGCTCCTTGCGAGGCCACAGTGGTCACTGACCTTCACTCTTTTTCTGGCTCTCTCTGCATGCAGTTTTCCCCAGCATCCCCAAGGAACCAGGCATGCCCTGTCCGGGAGAAGACAGTGAGTACCGTCCTCCTGCCACGCGTGTCCTGGTTGTGGGTTGACGTGTCTGTTACGCCAGGGAGGGGAGAATGGGAGCCGGATGGCCTGGGGCTCAGTGCTCCTCGTGAAGTGTGTGAGGACAGAGTGGGCAGCTGGTGTGGCCTCACAAGGGGTTCTTACTGGTGCCCCTGCCCTTGGCTGTGTGTGTTCAGGCACCAGTGCCACCACTGGACAGGGCATCGGCTTGGCCAGCGGTGCCATGAGGAAACATCCCGGAAACACCCTGACCTCCCCAGGCAGGCAGGACCCTGGCTGGGATGGCTGGATGCGGCTCCCGTGTGTCTGTCCCAACTCCTACTGGCCCCATTCTCCTTCGCGGAGGGTCTGTGGGTTGAAGGTGAGGTCCCAGGGGCAGTGGGTCGGAGAAGAGCTTCTGACCACACCCCAAAGGCCCCTGACCCTGGGCAGTTTGGTCCACCTTGTCCTTCAGGGCAGCCTCTACTGACTGGAGCACAGAGAAGCTTATAGGACTGTGCTTGGCCCCTGGCATGGGGCTGAGGGCATGCCATGGTGCTGGAGGACCTAGCTCAGCCCCTTTCCTGGCAGGGGTCCTCAAGGGTGGGAGCAGATTCCAGCAGAGGCCGGGCTGAGTTTGTGTGCACCCCCCAGGGGTGTTCAGTGGGCCCTTGTGTTTGTGAGTCCTGGATTTAGGGGAGAAATCAGGGCTGAAGAGAGGTTTGGGGGTCTTTGAGACCGAGGGTCGGAGTGGCCAGTGAGCAGGGCTGGCCTGGGGTCCCACGAGGAGAACAGGGGACCCTGAAGGAGCACCAGCAAGGCGGGGAAACATCTTGATTGTGGAATCCTGGCAGGAGGGGAGCAGGCAGCCTGAAGAGGTTGGAGCAGCCCAGGGGTGGCAGAAGGTGCTGCCCCAGTGGTGGTCGTGGGGGTAGACGTGAAGGGCAGTTTTGGGGGAGCAATGTGAGGAGCCCAGGAGGTCCCAGCTGGTGTCAGACTATGGTAAATAAAGTTAAAGGCGGCAAGGGGAGGGGCCTGGAGATTCTGAGGCCTGGAAGTCGCCTAGAGAAGTGGGGGTGGGCGGCAGTAGCCAGTCCTGCAGGTGAGACTTTCTGGCCAGAGTGGGAGGAGCTGATGGGAGGCGCCTGTGCGCATGTGCAGTTTTGCTGTGCGTGTACTTGAACCTGCAAGGATGTGGTCAAAGCAGGACCTTGGGGGGTAGGGTGGGTAGACAGAGAGGAGCCTGTCAGTGGGGGGCTCAGAGATGGGTGGGCTGCACAGGGGCTTCGGGGTCCTCATCCCCATGTGGCTGCCCCCACCTGACCTCCTGCCTGGGTGCCCACGTCTCCTGGAAGGGGCAGCATCACACTTGGTACATCTCACCTGTGTTTTCAGACACACGGAAAGGTAAAATGAGAGAGGTGTTCCTGTTGGAGACGAGGCCCTTTCTACTGTGCTCTGTGGGCAACTCTCAGCCAGAGTGACAGGCTGGCTCACTGTCTGCCCAGAGCCGTCTCTAGCAGCCAGAGCTGACCTGGGGCACAAGGGACATCCAGCACCTCCGCGTCTCAGCATCCCCGGGGCAGGAGCCAGCCATTGGCTTAGCCCAGGGCCCTGGCTGTGCTGCCTGAGGGCTCAAGTCTGCCCTTTCTGTCCCTGCCTTGGTGCCCTCCTGGCTTGATCCTCATGTGGATGTTGCCCCATCCGGGGTCTCACATAGGGGATGGCAGTGGGGGCTGCACTCAAGCACCCCGGCGACCTCCTGGTGTCACGGGGTCTCTACTGGAGGTTGACATGGGATAACGTGTGGGAAGGGCCGTGTCCCTGTGTGGGAATTCGGGGAATGTGGTGCCGTCTCTGCTCGCCAGCAGGCCCTTGAGATGCTCACCCGGGGCGGCTCCGAGGCTCCAGGCCCCTTGGTGGTGTTGGAACATTCCAGCAGTGCTGTGGGGGGTGGGGTGGGGGTGGGCAGAGAGGAGAGCGGACAGAGTGTGAGAGGTGGCATCTCCTCCGAGTTCTGCTTGTCCGGCTTCTTTGTGACGGTGCCCTTGGGCAGTCAGGACGGCCCGCACTGTTCCCTTCCGGCAGTCAGGACAACTCCCACTGGTCCCACCATGGCCCAGCTACAGGTGTGATTCTAGCACCTGCATCTGTGTTCCCTGCCAAGGCCGTGGTCAGTGAGAAGGGATCAGTGGCAGCCATGATCCGGGTCAGGACCCCACGCGGAGGGCTGACGGTGTGACAAGCCGTGGCTGGAGAAGGACGGTGCTGTAGAGATGCCGATGCAGGGGTGCCTGGGTGCGTCTGGCCGGAAGGGCCGTGCCACACCTGCCAAGCCTGCGTTCCTGGCAGCAGAGCCCCTTCTGTGCAAGTCCACAGCCTGAATTTAATCGGTTCTCTCGGGTTTTTAAAAAGTTGTGTAAAGACACCTAACATAAAACCATTTTAACCACTTTGAACAGATTCAGTGGCGTTTAGTAAGTCCATCACCTCTGCCTGCTTCTGAGACAATTTGGGAAGAAAAACCTGAGCCCCCGAGCAGTTGTGGCTCCTCCATGCAGCCCCTGACGGCAGCAGACTGTGCCATCTCTACGGAGTCACCCTGTGTAGACATTGCCTGGAACGGAATGTACAATATGTGGTCTTTTGTGGTAGCTTCTTTCACTTAGCGTGATGTTTCTGAAGTTCATCCATGTTGTAACATGTATCAGAACTTCATTCCTTTTTTTTCCTCCAGTTTTTATTACCATGGTGAAGTACATGTAAATTCACTATCTTAACTATTTTTAAGTATACAGTTTGTTGATATTAACTAAATTCACATTGTTGTGCAACCATCCCCACCATCATCTCCAGAACTTTCTCATTTTCCCAAACCGAAGCTCTGTCCCCATGAAACTCTCCCCACCCGGCCCCCAACCCCTGGCCCCCACCCTCCCACTCTCTGTTTCTATGATTTTGACGCCAGGGACCTCCTAGAAGTGGGATCACACAGGATTTTTTTCTTTTGTGTCTGGCTTGTTTCATTCAGCATCATGTCCTCAGGGTTTATTTGTGCTGGAGCAGGTGTTAGATTCTCCTCACTTTTTAATGCTGAGACATATTCCGTTGTATGGACAGACTACAGTCTGTTTATCTGTCATCTGATCATGGACAGCTGGGTTACTTCGTGTTTTAGCTACTCTGAATAATGCTGCTATGAACACAGGTGTGCAAATATCTCCTTGAAACTCTGCTCTCAGTTCTTTTGGGTATATATGCGCAAATGGAATTCCTAGGTTGGAGGATGAAATGGTTGGATGGCATCACTGATGCAATGGACATGAGTTGGAACAAACTCTGGGAGATGGTGAAGGACAGAGAAGCCTGGCATGCTCTACTCCACAGGGTCGCAAAGAATCGGACATGACTTAGCGACTGAAAACAGCAATGCTGGCTCTGGTTGTAATTTCTCGAGCAACTGCTGTGCTGTTGTCTCCAGTGGCAGCACCGTCTTCCGTCCCACCGGTAGTGTGCGCAGTGGCTCTCCTCGCCCCCTGCGTTCACCAGTGCTCATCTCCTGTTTCTGACACTGGTCTCTCTGGGCTGTGCGGGATCTTCATTGCTGCCCTTGCAACCTTCCTTGTGCAACATGGGATCTCTCGTTATAATTGGGGTGTGCAAACCCTTTGCTGCGGCCTGTGGGATCCAGTTCCCTGACGGGAGATGGAATCTGGGCCTCCCGCGTTGGGATCGTGAAGTCTAAGCCACTGGACCACCAGCGTAGTTCCTCCCTGGTGCTGCTTGTTTTCTGTTTTGTTGATGGTACCCTTCCTGACGGATGTTAGGTGGTGTCTCATTGTGGTTTTGATTTTTGTTCCCGTGATGGTCAGTGATGTTCAGCATCTTTTTAGTTCTTGTTGGCCATTTCTTTGGAGAAATGTCTACTCAAGTTTTTCACCCACTTTGAATTGGGTTGTTTTGTTGTTGAGTTTTAGAAGTTCTCTACCTACTCAGCATATCAGATACACCAATTTGCAAGTATTTTCTCATATTCTGAGGTTTTTTTCCTACTTCGTTTGTGGTGACAAAATTATAAAATTTTCATGAACTCCAATTTGTTTCTTCTTTTGTTGCATGTTTTGCTGTTGTTCAGTCGATAAGTTGTGCTGGACTCTTTGCAACCCTGTGGACTGAGGCACACCAGGCTTCCCTGTCCTTCACTATCTCCCAGAGTTTGCTCAAACTCATGTCCGTTGAATCGGTGATGCTATCCAACCATCTCATTTTCTTTCACCCCCCTTCTCCTCCGGCCCTCAATCTTTCCCAGCATCAGGGTCTTTGCTAATGAGTCAGTTCTTTGCATCAGATGGCCAAAGTACTGGAGATTTAGCTTCAGTCCTTCCAATGAACATTTAGTGTTGATTTCCTTGAGTTTTGACTGATTTGATCTCCTTGCTGTCCAAGGGACTCTCAAGAGTCTTCCCCAACACCACAGTTCAAAAGTGTCAATTTTTTGGTGCTCAGCTTTCTTTATGGTCCAACTCTCACATCCGTGCATGACTACTGGAAAACCAGAGCTTTGACTCTATGGACCTTGGTCAGTAAAGAGATGTCTCTGTTTTTTAATATGCTGTCTAGGTTTTTCACAGCTTTCCTTCCAAGAAATCATTGCCAAATCCCCTGTGGGGAGGCTTTGGTCCTTTGTTTTCTTCTTAGGGTCTTTGGTACATTTTGAGTTGACTTTTGCACATGGTGTTAGATAAAGCTCTGGCTTTGTTCTGTTACATGTGTACGTCCAGTTTTCTCAGCACCATTTGTTGAAGACTGTCCTTTCCCCATTGAATGGTCCTGGCACCCTTGTTGGAAATCATTTGACCAAACTTGTGAGGTTCATTTCTGGGCTTTCTGTTCTGGCCCATATGTCTTGTCTGTATGCAGCACCGCAGTTTAGATCACTGTAGCTTTGCAGTAATGTTTGAAACCAGAGAGTGTGCATCTTCCAGCTTTGTTCTTTTTCAAGAGTGTTTTGGCTATTCTCGATCCCTTGTGATACCATATTAATTTTAGGACGTTTTTCTGCAAAAAAATTGGAATTTTGGTAGGGAATACACTGACTCTTTAGATTACTGTGAGTAGTATTGGGACTTCCTTGGTGGCTCAGACTGTAAAGAATCCGCCTGCAATGCACCACCCCACCTGAGTAGGGAAGATCCTCTGGAGGAGGAAATGGCAACCCACTCCAGTATTCTTGCCTAGAGAACCCCAAAGACAAAGAATCCCAAAGAACCCCAGGACAAAGGAGCCTGGCAGGTTATAGTCCATGAGGTCACAAAGAGTGGGACATGACTGAGCGACTAACACTTTTTTGATGTCTCAACAATATTAAATCTTCTGGTCCATAGACATGAGATCTCTTTTTGCTTATTTTTGTCATTTAATGTCTTTCAGCACTGTCTTATAGTTTTCAGTGTACAAGTCTATCACCTCCTTGTTAGATAATATTGTGAAGTATTTTATTCTTTTTTAAAAATTATTTTTGGCTGTGCTGGGTCTTCATTGCTGCATGGGCTTTTCTCTAGTTGTGACAAGCTGTTAAGCTGTTTTGGTGAATTTGTTTATTAGTTCTAACATTGTTTGGAATTTTAGGGTTTTCTATATTACCTGTGAAGAGAGGTAATTTTACTTTTCAGTTGATAATGCTTTTTATCTCTTTTACTTGCCTAATTGCTCTGGTTAGAACCTCTAGTACTTTGTTGAATAGAATGGTGATACTGGGCATCCCTGTCTTGTTCTTGGAGGAAGAGCTTTCAGCCTTTCTCCATTGAGTGTGGTGTTTCCTGTGGGTTTTTTGCGTATAGTTTTTCTTGTGTTGAGGTGGTTTCCTCCTGTGTATAAGAAGTGTTTATGGTCTTCCTCCCTGGTTTATGGCAGGGAGGTCCTGAAACCCTTGGAATCTCCTGAGTGATAGGTGTGTCTTGTCATTCATTAGCAGTGGATTCTGGGTAGGGCCCCTGATAGCCTCAGGATGGGGCTGGTCACTGGAAACACCCAGAGATTAGAGGGTTGGAACCTGACCTCCAGGGAGAGGCAGGGGGCAGGATGAACTAATCTCCAATGGCCAGTGATTTAATCTATCATGCCTCTGTAATGAAGCCTCCATAAAACCCCAAAAGGATGGGGTGCCGAGGCTCTCTAGTTGGTGAACACATGGAGATTTGCGGGGAGTGACTCCTGGAGAGCCTCACACTTCCCTGGTGCATCTTGCTTCTGCCTGTTCCTGAATTAATCTGAGTTCTGTGCTGTGCCCTAGCAAATTAATCTGAGGAGGGGGTTGTGAGCCTGTAGCCTGTGGGTCAAACCTAGACAGCATATTAAAAAGCAGAGATGTTGCTTTGCTGACAAAGGTTCATCTCGTCAAAGGTATGGTTTTTCCAGTTGTTATGTATGTATGTGAGAGTAAAACCATAAAGAAAGCTGAGCACCAAAGAATTGATGCTTGTCAACTGTAGTGAAGACTCTTGAGAGGCCCTTGGACTGCAAGGAGATCAAACCAGTCAGTCCTACAGGAAATAAGTCCTGAGTATTCATTGGAAGGACCGATGCTGAAGCTCCAATACTTTGGCCACCTGATGCGAAGAACTGACTCATTGGAAAAGACCCCAATGCTGGGAAAGATTGAAGGCAGGAGGAGAAGGGGACGACAGAGGATGAGATGGTTGGATGGCATCACCAACTCGATGGACTTGAGTTTGAGCAAGCTCTGGGAGTTGGTGATGGACAGGGAAACCTGGTGTGCTGCAGTCCATAGGGTCGCAAAGAGTTGGACACAACTGAGTGACTGAATTGAACTGATCTGTGGGTCAGAAGCCCAGGCATTAGCCTGGACTGGCGGTTGGTGTCTGCAGTTGGGTTGGAGGGCAGTCTTGTAGAACTGAGCCCTTAACGTATGGCGTCGGCCACTGCCTGCAGGTAGATGGTGTCAGAATTGGTAGTATGAGTAAAAACCAGATCAGGTACCTGCTGTGCCTAGTTTGTTGAATATTTTTATCATGAAAGGATTTTCAGCTTGTCAAGTGCCTTTTCTGATCAATTGAAATTATCATTTTTTTCCCTTTGTTCTATTAATGTGGTTTGTCGCATTGATTGTTCATCTTTTTATTCCAGGAATAAATCTGACTTGGTCATGGTGTATAGTTCTTTTAATATGCTGCTGGGTTTGGTTTGCTAGTATTTTGTTGAGGATTTTTCATAAGGCATGTTGGTCCTTGGTCTTCTTTTTCTTGTAGTGTCTTTGTCCGACTCTAGCATTAGGGTAAATCCACCTTCTGGAATAAGTTAGGAAGTGTTCCTTGCTCTTAAGTTTTTTGGAAGAGGAAGATTGGTGTTAGTTCTTCTTTAAATGTTTGGTAGAATTCACCAGCATAGCTCTCAGGTCCAGGACTGTCCTTTGTCAGGAGATTATTATTATTTTTAAATTACTGATTCACTTTACTAGTTATTTGTTCTTATTCAGTTGCTCAGTTGTGTCCAGCTCTTTGCAACCCCATGGACTGCAGCACACCAGGCTTCCTTTTCCTTCAGTCTCCTGCAGTTTGCTCAAACTCCTCCTGTCCATTGAGTCAATGATGGCATCTAACCATCTCATCCTCTGTCACCCCCTTCTCTTCCTACCCTCAATCTTTCTCAGCATCAGGGTCTTTTCCAATGAGTCGGCCCGGCAACTAACCTAACTGGTTACAGGTCTATTCAGATTGTCTGTTTCTTAATGACTTAATCTTGGTAGGTCCTATGTTTCTAGGAAACACAGAATTTGTGCATTTCATCTCAGTTATCCAGTTTGTTGGTATACAATTGTTTACAGCGCTCCCTTACAGTCCTTTTTATTTCTGTGAAATCATGAGTAATGTTCCCGTTTTCATTTCTGATTTTAGTAATTTGAGCCTTTCTTTTTTCTGGGGCATCACTGGTTAAGCCTGCACTTCCACTGTGTGGGCTTCCCAGGTGGCTCAGAGGCTAAAGCATCTGCCTGCAATGCAGGAGGCCTGGGTTTGATCCCTTGGTCAGGAAGATCCCCTGGAGAAGGAAATGGCAATCCACTCCAGTATTCTTGCCTGGAGAATCCCATGGACGGAGGAGCCTGGTGGGCTACAGTCCACCGGGTCGCAAAGAGTCAGACACGACTTCACTTTCACTTTTTTTCCATCTAGCTGAAAGGTGATCAGTTTTGTTGATCTTTTCAGCAAAAATGGTTTCACTGATTTTCCTTTGTTTTTCTATTCTGTTTTGTTTATCTCTGCTCTGGTCTTTATTATTTCCTTCTGCTAACTGGGAGATGGTGAAGGACAGAGAAGCCTGGCGCGCTGCAGTCTATGGGGTTGCAAAGAGTCAGACACAACTTAGCCACTGAACAACAACAAAGTTTCGGATCTTAAGGTGTATAGTTAGACTGTTGATTTAAGATCTTTCTTGCTTTTACAAGAAAGGGTTTATAGCTGTCAGTTTCCCACTTAGCTTTGCTTTCTCTGTATCCTTTGGGTTTTGGTATGCTGTGTTTTTGTTTGTCTCTGAGTATTTTCTTATTTCCCTTGTAATTTCTTCTTTGATCCACTGGTTGTTTGAATGTGTTGTTCAATTTCCACGCATTTGTGATTTTTCCAGGTTTCTTTCCTGTTGTTAATTTCTAACTTGATTCTGCTGTGGTCAGAGATTATAGTTTGTATGATATCTGTCCTTTAAAACTTGATTGAGACTTACTGTGTGGCCTGACATGGTCTATTCTGGAGATGTCCCTTTGTACCCGAGGACGTGTGCTGCTCTTGGGGGTGGTTCTGTGTGTGTGTCCATCACGTCTCCTTGGCTTCTTGTGTTGTTCAAGCCCTTGGTCTCATTGTTTGTTTCCAGTCTGACTGCACCGTCATTGCTTCTTATGGCTGAGTAGTATTCCGCTGGGTGTTTTGTTATATCTTACGTATCCATTCACTCACTGATGGACATTTGGGTTGTTTCTGCATCTCGGGTATTGTGGACATTCATGCAGAGATTATAGGTTTTTGAAACAGTGGATTGGTAATTTTGTTCTGGCCACAGCACAAAGAATTTTTCGAGTCTGTGTGTGTAGAAGCATCATAAGAATAAACTGTCAGCAGAGCCCATGAGGTGCCCACTTTAAAGGGGTCTGGCTCCCGCCCAGTTCCTGGGTGAATAGAGCCCTGTATTGCCTGGGGGCTACAGGCGATGGAGGTGAACAGGCCAGTGGCTCAGCCAGAGAGCCGTGCTCCCTGGTGTGGCAGCTAGGGGCTTGGTGGCTCCCTGCCACCAAGTGGAAGCACGTTTCTAGGGCTTTTGGGTTGGGCGCCTGACAGGATAAGGGGGTCTTAGTGGTTGGTGGGCTGGGTCTTTGTGGGGAGAGGTGAGCTTGCTGGTGACATCCCTGGGCCAGGCAGAACCCCTGGCCAGTAGTGGCTCTGGGTGGCTTGTTGGAGCCCAGGAATGACGTGGCAGTGCAGGGGCCTGAGGGGGCCACCTGCTGGCTCTGGGCAGGGGTGGCTGCAGCACAGAGGGGCTTTGTGACCTCATGGTCCCCAGCAGGCTTATGTCAGCCCCTCTGTGCATTGTCCGTCCTGCGCTGGTGGGTGGGGGGGCTCCTCTGTTGTGTGGGTCATCCTGCCTCTGTTCACATGGAGACGTTCATGTTTGATTTTTGTGTTAAGTATGGTCAGATCTGTTTAACATTTTCACATTGCCTGTGCTGGTCACTTGTGCACAGACTGTGGGTCCTCCAGCAGGGAGCAGGCCCAGCAGGGGATAAGCATGGCTGAGGCCTTCAGCCCTGCTTCCAAGGACACTGGGGTCCTGCTGCCCACTGCCCCCTTGGCCCCTCTGATGGCTGCTGTCCTTATCATCCGGCCACACTCCCCACAATGTGACTGGAGCCCCATCGGCCACTTCTGCCAGCCCTGGGGCCTCTTTCTAGGGACCTGACTCCAGCCTAGGGGTGGAGTGGAGTGGCCTCCCTTGGTAGGTATGGGCTGCATGTGTGCGGCTGGGAATCAGGCAAGTGCCCAGGTGGCAGCCAGGGCTCCACCAGTGAGCAGATAATGGACCCACTGTTATCCATAAAATGGGGTCATGGGGCTGTGAATCAGACACGGTTGTGAGAGCGCTAACACCTCTGTGGAGGGAGCGGTCATTCAGTGTGTCTTGAAAGACAGCTGGGGGCACTTACAAAGCAGAATAGATATAGTAAAGAAGCCCTTTCTGTCAACTTGAGGATTTCCCTGGGGGTAGTGAGCGTTGGCCCCAGGAAGGCTTCCTGGAGGAGGAGTCATGCCAGAGGCCCTGTCACATGGAGCTAGCCATGGACACTGCTAGCACTCAGGTGACCCCCTGGGAAGGGGTACAGAAAGGAAAGCTTCTCAGTCCTTAATGGTCTCAGAGAAAAGCTGAACCTGGGGGTGTGTGGCGCGGCAGCCTGTCTTAAAGCCGGGGGTGTCCCTCGAGGCCATGGGAACCAGGCACTGGCACCCTGACTGCTTCATGTCCTTGGCCCCACCCTGTCCATGCGCTCAAGTGAGGAGGTGTCCCTGGATGGCGGGTGGACTGGCTGGTGTAGGACGGCCCTTCTCCAGCCTGCTCCCTGGAGGCAGGCAGCCCTGCAGAGGACCCTGCTTGTCACCCGGGTGGCTGGCCTGTGGGACTGGTGCCCAGGGCAAGGAGACTGTACCTGGTCAGACCCTGAGGAGCCAGGACCCTGTCCAGCCCTACCCCTCTGGTCCGGAGGTGCAGTCTGAGGGGGTCAGGGGCTGTTTGATACATGGCTTTGCCCGCAGCTGTGCCCCTGCCAGCCCCCGTGGCCCAGGACTGAGCTGGGCTTTCTGGCCTGTCAGGGGTCCTGGCCTTTGGAGCTTTTGAAGCCCTCTAGCCCCTCATCAGTGAGGTTGGGGAGGTGACAGGCTTGCCCCTGCTGTCCCTGCATCTGGGCCCCAAGCCATTCCTTTTTCTACTCCAGCCACAAGGAAGCTTTCACAACCCAAGGTGTTAAAGAAGGTACATGCCAGTCAGCCTCTGGAGGGGAAGCTGAAGGGACATTCAGTTCGGCTCACCTGGACAGGTTCCTCCAGAAGCCCGGAGGAGTGGTGACCATGGAGTGGCGCCAGGTTGGGGCTAGTGGGGTCAGCCACAGGCTGCAGGAGCCATAGTGGGGTGCAGAGGAAGGGGTGGCCTTGCCAGGGGCTGTGGAGGAGGATGGAGCTCGTGCTAGGGCCCACCCTTCTCCCTCACATCCCCGCCCGGTGGGCCCAGAACTGCTGTCTGTCTCTTTATTGGCTCTGAAGCTTTGTGTGCTTCCCAGTCATGCTGGATACCCACCCAGGAGCAGAGCTGTGCAGGAGAGGCCGTGCTGAGGCGCATCTCCCATGGCCACAACCCACCCAGGCAAGCAGGGGCAGTTCTGTGGACTCAGGCGTGTTTGTAAGACCACAAAAGGGGTTGCTTCTGTGCTGTTAGGGCCAGACCCCGGCTCTGGGCAGGCGGGGGTGGCTTTCTGTGCCTCAGCTCCCACTGCTGTGGAAAGGATCTGGAGTGACCACCCCCTCGGACGCCATGTGAGCAATAAGAGAGCTAGAAGGGCTCCGAGAACGGGCTGGTGCCTGGTGAGATCAGCTCTCTGCCTCCCCTGCCCCCGCTGGTGGGTTAGGGGGAGCAAGTTGCCCTGCCATCGTGTGCTCAAGGCCACCCAGCATCCTCAGATGAGAGGACAAGAGCCAGACCCAGCCTGAGTGAGGGGCTCGGGGGGCACTCAGGGTGGGGGGTCAAGCTGGCAGGGCTGGACTAGTTACCACTGAATCCTTCCAAGGTAACAGACGCTTGTTATTCCCTGGTATTTATATGTGTGTGTATTGCTTTATTAAAAGTCCAGTTTCATTCAGCTTTGTCTCAGGTTATCTGTAACCTAGAAAAGCTACTTTTCTATCTAAAATGGACTGCCATTAAAATGAACAGTCCCCCAGTTTAGCCTGGGTTTTCTAGAGCTCTGCAAAGCTGCACATTTGGAATGACTGGAGGAGAGTGGGCTGAAAGGTGGTAACTGATGTCCAGCTCAACTTACTTGGGTTTGCCTGTTGGACTCAGGGTAGATGCGTTTCCCACTGAAGCCCCCAGTAGAGGTGGTGGGTCTGTGATTTTGTGGTTTGATAGCCTGAGGGTGATGCAGACCTTTCCAGTAGAGGTCCAGTAATGAATATGTTGGGCCCTCACGTGTCATGTCGTGTGAAATTGGCCACCATGCAGAAACGGGGGGTGAATGGGGAACAGGGCTGTGCCCTCACGAGGTGTCATCAATGGACAGTTTCTTGTGTCTTCTGGGAACCTTCTGTTCCACTGGTTCTTCCAAAGTCACATGAGTTTCAGACGCCATCACTTGACGACTCAACTCTCCCAGGTGACTTTAGGCCAGAGTGAGGGAAGGAGCTGGGTTTCGAACCCAGAGCTTTGGTCAGATTCTGTGTTGGGAACACAGAGAAGTGTAGACTCCTGAGCTGGCCACTTGCCTAGAACCCATTGCAGAAGGGTTGCTCCCCTTCCCAGCCCTGGTGTTGCCTGGAGGTTAGGGGGAGAAGCTTCACAGACCTCTTGGGCTCCCAGCGTGGAGCCTGGATGCACAGGTCAGCTCAGGCAGTTGGGGGTCTAGGCAGGGTCGGCATAGGCTTCTGGGGGTCCAGGGAGGTCGGCTGAGTCCCCTCGTGATTTTGGAATTGGAAGGAGAAGCTGGCAAGGACCAGATGTCACGTGGGGGAGCCCAGAGTGACCGTCGGGGCCCAGAGGTCTGCTCTGGCCGTAGCCGGCACAACAAAGGCCACCTGCTGGGGCCCACCTCTTGCCTGAGGCTGGAGTGGGTGTGACTCCAGGCTGGTCACCCCAGTGCTCGTCTCTCTGGGACCTTGGTTCCCTCATCTCTGCCCTTCCTGCTCCCCCCACCCCCACCCCTCGGAGCAGCAGCAGCACCCAGACACCTCCCGACCCTGGTCCCGTTCACCTCACTGGCCAGAACCAGGCCTCCCTCTTGCCCTCCCCCCAGCTCTGGCACCCGGGAGCCCGGGACCTGTGAGCATTTGTGTTGGACCCATTCTTGGCCTCTGCAGAGCCAGGTCAGAGGTCACCCACAATCCGGGGCTACTGTCACTCGGCCAGCGAGCCTGGCGTGTGACAGGCTGGGGCCCCACTGGGTCTGTTCCCCACAGACGCCGCTTCTGGGAGGCTCAGAGGCCGAGCTGCTGCCCCGGCTCCTGAGGTCCGTCTCCACGCAGAGACGCTGTGCTCCCGTGACGTCAGCTCCTCGGCATCCAGGCCATGTTTTAGTCGGTGCCTCAGCTGCCGGCTCCAGCTTCCCCGGGGAGCCGGGTACCACCCGGGCCTGGAGACATGAGGAGGCAGGGATGTGAGAGGCGGGGGTCGGGCCGGCCAGCCTTCCTTTAAATATCCATCTGCCCTGGTGTGTGAACCCCTCCGCCTATTGTCAGGGCCCACGGGGAGCAGAGGGCAGCGTCCGCGCGTTCACGGAAGGAGGATGCCTTCTTTCACGCCCACCGCTCCGTAGAGCATAAAGAATCTGCCGAGGAGGCAGGAGAAGAAAGCCCGGTGAGTAACGTGCATCGCCCAGCGGCGTGCAGGCAGCGGTTGTGTCCGGACGCAGCCTCCCCGCTGCATGGATGCTCCAGACATGGGCGCGCTGGTGCTGCTGGCCCGGGCAGGGATGTGGCTGCTGCAGCTCCAAGCTGAGCCGTGGGGGGAGCAGCACTGTGGGGTGACAGGTTTTAGAAAAACAAGCCCCAGGAGAGCCTGCCCAGCGAGGGATGCGGCTGATGCGGGGGCGGGGGAGGAAAGGTGCCCCTGAGATGGACGGTGTGTGCCCGAGGCCTGGCGGCTGGTTGGCTCCGGAGCAGCCTCGTTTTCATCCAACACCCTCGCCCGGGGGCCCTGCTCACTCGCTCCTGGGAGTCCTGCTGCTGGGCTCCTCCATGGAGGGCCTGGGCGCAAGTGTGCATGTGCGTTGCCTGCTCTGCGCTCCGCGTCGCTGCCTCCCGAGTGTGGGCAGCTACCGAGATGGGGCCGCCCAGGCTGGCCGTGGCCGGCACCTGTTTCCCCGCCCTGAGCCCTGTCCACAGAGTAGCTGCGCTCCCGCGGCCCTGGCAGTCCCGTGGACAGCGGGTCGTGTCAGTGTGGCTCTTCCACCCGGCCCTGGGCTGTTGGCAGCGAGTGCGGCTGGGTCTCGGCTTCTTCGTCCTGACATGGTGGGAGGTACACGCGGATGCTGGGGCTGCGAGTCGCTGGTGGGGACAGGGGGATGTGGGTGCTCCTCTGACGTCCATTTTGCAAGATGTTTTTGCAAAAAACAAAAGAAGCAGGAGGCAGCCCCCCACTAGGCCGGCGGGGAGCAGGTCCCCCCATGTGGACAGTGCTGGGGTGACAGGAGGCTGTTCAGGCAGGGCCGCCCCTCCCCCAGAAGCAGGACCCTTGAAATCTGGCCGCTCTGCAGCCAGTCCAGGGTGTGGGGGTGACTCGGATAAATCATAGAATTTGGGATGCACTGGAGGGGTGCATGGCAGGGGAGATGGAGCGGGAGTTGCTCGCATGTGTGTGGCCACGGAGCAGAAATTAGCTGTGTCATAGTTTCTCTGGGCCGTCTCGGCCTGTTCCCATTCATGATCACGCGCCGCCTGTGCAGGGCTGGTGGGACCCTTGGTACAGGCAGGCTGCCCGGGGGCTCAGGACGTGGCCTTGGGGCCCAATGCCTCGGCTGGGTCTAGTCAAAGCCATGAATGGGGGACCGGTTGGAAGAGTGAGCCCGCCAGAACCGCAGCCATCCTGTCTGCGTTGGCACTGCCAGGTGGGGTTGTAGTGGGGCCCACCTGTATCCGTGTCCTGGTCCCATCTGTGTGGCTTCCTCACTGCTGTCTCCACTGTGTCAGCCACCGATAGACCGCCTTCACAGAGTTGAGAGCCGCTGACACTTACGTAAGGAGCGTGAGCTGTGTAACCTACCTGACTTTACCTCCAGGCTGCCTGCTGTTCAGTCGGTCACACGGAGCAGCGAGGAGCCCTCCTGGGCAGATGCCACCCTCAGGCCCCCTCCCTGGGCGCTGGCCTGGGGCCCCACAGAGACAGCCTGCTTCAGAAGATCCCCATCTTCCTGTCTTGTCCCTTTTCACATTTGTGCAGTGAGTTTGGGGGATGTGTCTATGCCCTAGAATGAAGCGGGGCCCACGGCAGTCCGTCCGTTGTGAGGTCTGTCCTTCTCAGTGCTCCAGCTGGCAGGTGCCTGGCTCAGGCCCCAAGCCCCACTGAGCATCCTAAGGCCCGGGGGCACCTGTCTCCTGCTGCTGTGGGGCGGCCCAGGGTGAGGGGACTGTCCTAAGTGCTGCCCTTGGAGCCAAGGCCTGGTGACGCCAGTCCTTGGAGGACAGACCCTCCTTCCAGGTGTCGTGTCACTGTGTCTACAGCCAAGAACAGAGATCAGTTCCTTTCTGTATTTCCTTGCCTAGATCTTGGGAATGGCACGTTTGGGGTGAGGGACCAGTAGGTCTGGCCCCCCCGCCCCTTAGTAGATGCCTCGTGCTGCTGGGCCTCTGCTTCTGGGGGGCAAGTAGCACTTGGGGCCACAGCTCCAGAAGGGTCAGATGTGTGTTTCATGCTGGGGTGGGGGTGGGGCCCCAGGCAGGCTTTCTGACCATAAAAGCTGGCTGTTCTGTGCAAAGGGCAGGAACAGCTTTGTCTAAGATCAGCCACCTGAACCGGCTACTCATCCAGCTTTCGAGTTGTTTTGGTCCCCAAATCATGGCTGTTATCTTTCACTCAGGAGGTGGCACTGCAGAATCCCCGCCATGCATGTGGACGTGGCGGTTTATTTTTAGGATCATCCTAAAATGTGGAGTAGGCCACCTTGTTCATTCTGCCTGGGCCCAGTCGGGTTCCACACCCCCTCATCCCTAGCCCCAGTTGCTGAACCACGAGCCTGCAAGTCTCCGTTTCCTCCAAGAGGCCCCCGATCAGGAGGGGTGAGGATCCAGGTTGACGACTAACCAGCCTTCTTGGAGATTATCTCAGAGGCTGTGATCTGATGGCCATGGAGGCTGCTTCATCTTCATTTTACTCCATGATGGTTTATGGGGTGAACAAGAGATTGTGCACGGGATGCTGGGGCTGGGGGGACCCTGAATTTGTGTTTTACTATTTAATTTGGTAGTTATGTGTGTGGTCTTTTTAAAGGTTGCTCTTTTTCATGTGCTTTCTCCGGGAAGTTGAAGAGTTGATTTGCAGCAGCAAGGAGTGTCTCTGTGTGTGGGCACCCTGAGGGGAACTGCAGTCAGCACCCCAGGGCTGCCCTGGTCACCTGCCCCATGGCCCTCCTGCCCTGTGCCTTGGTTTCTTTTTCTTTGACATGGGATTGTCAGGAGGCTGGAACGAGGTCATGTCAAACAGGGTGGACATCTCGTCCTGGTCGGGACGTGCTCGTGTGTACGGTTTGTGTGATGTATTGTTTTCACATCTTGAATTTAAATTTGAGTTTTATGTATTTCTGTTTTAAGGTGCTGAATAGTCCATGTGGCTTAAAGAGAGAAAACTGGTATCACTGCCTCTCCCCCACCCTTGGCACATGTTTCTGCATTTCTGAATCTTGCATTTCCGTCAGAGGTGTTTCTTGTTCTGTCATGTCTCTGGACGCGGCAGTGCAGCACTCCTTCCCTCTGCCCCCAGTGGGATTGTTTAGTCACTGACTGTTTATGTCTACGTGACATAAACATTCACGTAGATCGTTCATGGGGCTTCCCTGGTGGCTCAGTGGTAAAGAATTTGCCTGCCAATGCAGGAGATACAGGTTCAGTCCCTGGGTCAGGAAGATCCCCTGCAGACGGATTTGGAAACCCACTCCGGAATTCTTGCCTGGGAAATCCCAGTGACAGAGGAGCCTGGCAGGCTACAGTCCGTGGCATTGCAAAAGAGATAGACATAATTTAGTGACTAAACATAATTCAGTGACTAAACAACAACTTAATGCACAAGTAAATGTTTAAGAGCCACCAGCGTCATATTTCCTGTCTTGCACAGCTTGTAGTTTCTCTTGCTGTTGATACTTGTCTTGATTTTCTTCCTTAGAATTTTCTAGAAGTCCTGCCTGAAATATTCCCACAATCTTCTCAGTACATGGGCAACACTCCTGGGCACCCCCAGGCCCCACACAGCATACCCAGGACCTCTCTTTGCTTTCATCCCTGGATCTCCCACTGCTCTGCTTTATCTGCCTCTTTCATCCCTGGTCCATCCTCCATCCTGTGATTTGGGAAAATGACCTGACCTTTCTGGGCCTTGCCCCCTGTCCTCTTTCTTGGCCTGGTCTCCGGTTAAGATGTTCTCCAGATACGTTCTGAGAAAGGGGTCTGGAGGGAGGAGAGTAAGTCTTTTGATACCTGGAGTGGATGTGCGTTTACCTGAGTAGAACACTTGGTGATAGTTTAGCTGGGTATGGAAGCCTATGTTAGAATCACCCCCATTGGCACATTGAAGGGACTCACCATGGCCCACTGGTTTCTGGTCTGATCATGAAGTCAGAGGCCAGTTTGATTGTTGTGGGATCTTTTTTCTGCTGAAGGTTTCTAGGATCTTTCGTTTCCTATATCCTCAAGTTTCATGACAACGTGACTCGATGAGAGGTGCTTTGTTTCCTGTGCTGGAACTTTCAGCATGGACGCGCCAGGCATTCCTGGTGGGACCCTTCTGTTCAGTTATTCCTTTGACGGTTCACTCCCCTCTGGTACCCTTTTCTAGAATGCCCACCAGTGGTTTGTTGGAACTCTTGGACTGGTTCTATGATTTTCTGTTTTCCACTTCTGTTTTATTTTCTAGGTGATACCTTTAATTTTTCTCATCCAAACCATCTATTAAGTGTGTTGTCTTATCCTTATTTTTTAAGAGTTCTGTTTTGTTCTCTGAAGGTTCATTCCTGGAATAGACTGTTCTGCCCTTGTTTCAGAGCTGGACGATCATAGTGTTGCTTTGAGGTTATTAATTGTGGCGAGAGGCGCCGTCATACACAGTGAGTCACTGAGCACTTTGATGGCTTTAAGGCTTCACACACATGAACGCTTTAGTCCTCACGATCCTCTCTGGGCACCTGCTGCTGTTGTCTGTGTTCTGTGGAGAGAATGCCACCCACGGCACAGAGAGATCAGATCATTTTCCCAAATCACACAGCTGTGCCTGGCAGAGCTGGGATTCATCTTCCGCAGGCTGGGTCCAAGTCTAGGCTCTCTGCTGAGAGTTTGGCTCCCACTCAGACCCTCTTAAATGGAGTGTGATTGTGAGCTCAAGTCCCCACTACTTCGAGGACCTAGTTCGTGAATGAGATACTGGCACCCATAGCCAGTGGGAGCAGAGGGGGGTGGGTGAAAGAGGAGCTGGTGTCTTCATTCTAAACATGTTCTTCATCCCTTCCCATGGTTCCATGTCCACCTAGGTTCTTTTTCGCAGCTTATTTTGCCGGGAGGTTTCCATCGGCCCCTGTGACCCACGATCACCAGCCCATAGGGATGGCCAGTTTGGTATCCCCACTGGGCTACTCCCAGGAGGCTGGGGTCTCATACTGTGTGACCAGGCTGCCACCATCCCCCTGGGTCAGGCCCTCATTCCATCTGCTGCCCAGGTGAGGATGGGGGTCTTCTCCTTAGAGTCTAGGAGTCTCCGAGTCAGGCCTCAGGGGCTCCTCCCTGTCTCGTCTCCTGTGACCACAGTTGGGGGGCTGCCTTCCGGGGTTCCACATGGTGTCATCACCCACCTCCTCTTTGCTGTGATGGGTTTATTGGTGTTTCTTTTCCTTTGACTGTGGTCTTGGAGGGAACATAGTAAGTGACTGTGTTCCTGCTGCTGTTTGCCTGGACACCTTCTATTAATAGATGGTTAAAACTGTGCAGAAGAACCTTGGCTGGTCAGGCCATCATGGGTGAACCTGGGTGGGTGTGGATGTTGGGAATCAGTGCGTCCTAGGGCCCAAGTGCCCATGGGACAAGGACTGGTGCTGCCAGAGGGGTGAGGGTGAGCAGGGGAGCCCCAGCGGCTGGGGACAGCAGAGCTGGTGCACGGTGGCTCTTCCCAGCCCAGCTCTGTGTGTGGGTTGATAGACACCATGTTTCAGAGCAGGCTTGGGTTTAGGGCAGGTCGGGGTGGTCCCGCAGCACCACCAGTGTGTGTGCCAGTCATGGCCGCTGATCCCGTGTTGGCCCGTTTCCATGGGCTCCTGTCCCACCTCACCCGGTGTCCTCATTTCCCACCCAGGCCCCCATGTGACGTCAGGCGTCATGTGTGCTTGGGCTCCTCTGGCTGCGACAGGCCCCAGACCCCCTTGTTTCTGTGACCTTGGCCTGTGAAGGAGGTCTGGCCAGATGTCCGTCAGGTGCCCTGCTGCTGGGCTTTGTCTGATGTTTTTCTCATGCTTAGACTGGGGCAGGGCCTCCAGAGGAACTGCAGGACCACCACCCTGCTCAGCACATTGCACCAGGCCCTGCTGTCTTGCCTGTGCTCACGGCACCAGGTGACGTGGCCTTGCACCCCTGGCTGAGGTGTCTCTGCCAGGGGTCCCCTTGTAGAGCCCCTCTTTCCCCTTCTCACCCTGTTTTCTGAGGAAGGTAGCCAGCCCAGCCCACCTTGAGGGGAGGGGGTATCCACGTGGATTATCTGGACTTTTCTACTCAAGGTGTTTGATGTCACGCCATTTCCTTCTTTATGTTGGTCTGGACTCTCAGATGGTAATTTCATGCTCCTATTTTGTTTCTTGTCCACATTATTCCAACTTTGGCCACTGGGAGCTTGTGATGGGCCTGGGGAGCAAAAGGGCCAGACCCTGGCCAGTAGGGTGATGCTGGGTGCTCAGTGGTGGGTGGTAGGCCTGGAGCCCCCATGGTGGGGCAAGGCAGAGGGCTCTCCGACCCCCACAGGCAGGGACACAGACTTCCCTTCAGTCCCATCATCCGGGAGAGGTGGCCAGGGCTAGAGGGTGTGGAGGGCAGCACAGCTACGGCTGTGGACACGAGGTTTTCCCAGGGAGCATGGTCAGTTCTCTGCCACCCGTCCTCCTGTTAAGTGGTGGTGGTGACAGGCTGATCTGGCCGTCACAACTCCAGGCGAGTCCCCAGGTCAGACGCTGCAGTGCTGCCCCAGGAGAGCCCAGGCATATTCTGGCTGCTCTCCTGACCGACCTGAGCCGGAGTGGCTGCATGTGGTTCCCTTCAACCCTGGCTGCCTCCCCCACCTCCATCTCTGGTGTTGTCTGGTGAGGGAACCCTGAGTGGGTGGGGAGCTGGGGCTGCCGAGCAGTCATCCAGGATCAACCAGGCAGGGGCACCTTTCCACTGGTGCCGTGTGTCCCTTGGCTGGTGTGAGGTGAGTTTGCAGGAGACTCGAGGTAGCTGACTAAGCATCAGTGACTGTTTTGCCCTGGAGGCGGCTGAACACTTGGAACGTGTAAGCTTGCTCTCCCATGTCGCTCCTGCCCATTTCCCTGGTGCAAATGCTGCTGCTGCGGCCGACCTGGAGCTGCCCAGTGACCTGACTGCAGGCAGGAGATGCACAGTCATCAGAGAAGGTCAGAGGGCGACTCGGACACCGGGTCTCAGCTGGTTGATCCCCACAGCTCAGAAATGCCACTTCCCCAGGCTGCCCCCTTCAGAGCCTTACCCATTGCTATTCAAAGTCGATGGGCGAGCCTAGTGGTGGGTGGCTCCCTGGAGCAGCCCTGAGGACGTGGGCAGGGGCAGAGCGGCTGCACGGTGACAGGACTGATTGAAGCCGTGGTGAGGGTTGTCACACTGCAGAGACCAGCTTTAAACACCCCGTTCCCAGGTTTGCGTTCCACGTGTTGCTCTCCTGAAAGCACTGAGTCTCAGAACAGACCGTGTGGACCACGTACTCCTCCTCCTCTTGCCACACTGTGCTGTTTATCACACTTTTTCCAAATCCTTTGTTGTCTGGAGCAGCCTTTCCAAGCCGGTGCCACCCACTCCGTGGTCCTGCTTCTAGCACTGGTGTCCCAGGTCCATGGAATGAGGGGAGGTCTGGGATGGAGGCTGAGGGTGTGTGTCTGCTGCACGTGGTGTGGGCCTCTGTGGGAGGGTTGTTGTTGTTGGGGCACTCATGTAGCCAGTTTCTCTTGCCGTCACTCCCTATCCTGGTGGTGGTGGTGTTTAGTGGCTCAGTGTGTTCTACTCTTTCGCAAGCCCATGGACTGTATAGCTCCCAGGCTCCTCTGTTCATGGGATTTCCCGGGCAAGAATACTGGAGTGGGTTGCCATTTCCTCCTCCAGGGATCTTTCCTGACCCAGGGATTGAACCCGTGTCTCCTGCATTGACAGGCAGATTTTTTATTGCATTGTATCCATGTGGACTGGGATTTTTCTGAATCGTGAGTTTATTAAAATTCATTTTTATCATTCCTTTTGAGGCTCCAATTTGCTGCATTTGGCTGGCAGGGCCTGCAGAAGCGGTTTCTGCTGATGTGGGGCACGTTCCCCCAGCATTTAAGGGGGTCCCCACTTTCTGGCACAGTTGCTTCTGGGACTAGCAGGCACGGTCCTTGTCCAGCCTGGAGCTGCTCCGGGGACCTGGCCTCCTTGGGGTGGAGGGGACTTTTGGAGGCAGGTCTGGGCTCTGTGTGCCCCTCACACCCAGGAGTGGGGCCTAGGCTTATGCTCTGACCCTCGAGCTCCCACCTGGACTGGAGCTGCCCTGGCTCCAGACGCCTGCCTCAGGCCTCCTGGGCTCCTCAGCCCCAGTCCACTGCATCAGGACACGTGTGCCCTGCCTACGTGCCAACATGCCTCCCTTGCAGCCTTGGTCCTTGGACTCTGCTACCCTGACATGGGTTCAGTTCAAGTGTGGCTCCTGGGGGGTCACCTGGGCCCCATGGCCCCCTGGGTGTTGTCAATGCAATGGTCAGCTGGGTTTATTTCTTTCTGTCTGCACTCACTTTTAGGGTATGTCCCCATCTTTGTTTGTTTATTGAGGAATTCTGTGATATTACATGAATTGAATCAAAAATAAAAACTCTGCACAAAGATTCCTAATCATGTACCTTCAGCCCATGTGCAGCCAATTTCATTCATCTTTTGTGCTTATTCTTCCTGTGTTTCTTTTTGGAAAAATAGGGGTGTGTGTGTGTGTGTCTTGTGATGGTGGTGGTTTAGTCACTAAGTCGTGTCTGACTCTTTAGACCCCATGGACTGTAGCCCTCCAGGCTCCTCTGTCCATGGGATTCTCCAGGCAGGAATCCTGGGGTGGGTTGCCTTTTCCTTCTCCAGGAGGAAATGTGTGTTTTGTTCACCCTTTTCTGCTGCATGAAGAGTAGCCTGGTACATGTGCATGTGTTTGCTTGTACTTTCTGCACTTGTCTGCTTTTACACATGTATGTGCATTTGTATTTAGTACGAGAAGTAAAGCTAAATGATAACTTTTAAAATACAAACAGCATTCCAAAATCTTGAAAAATCACCTTAATTACACTCATCATTAAATATCTGCTTGGCATGATCCTATAATACATTTCTTTAATTTTCTTCTCAAATGACAGTTTTGCAATGTTTCCTGTAGAGAAACCTCAAAGATAATTACCTCAGTCTTTCCCATTGTATACGGTTTCCCTTGTGGCTCAGACAGTAAAGAATCCGCCTACAATGCGGGAGACCCTGGTCCGATTACTGGGTCAGAAGATCCACTGGAGAAGGGATTGACCCACTCCAGTATTCTTGGGCTTCCCTGGTGGCTCAGACGGTGGAAGAATCTGCCTGCAGTGTGGGAAACCTGGGTTCCATCCCTGGGTTGGGGAGACCTGGAGGAGGGCCTGGCAAGCTACAGTCCGTGGGGTCACAAAGAGACACGACTTTCACTTTCCTGTTGTATAGTTGACAAAAGTTTACTTTGGGGCCATTTAGAAAAAAATTTTTTTTCACCCCCACAAACTACTATTGGAGGGCCTTCCCTGGTGTCCAGTGGCTAAGACTCCACACTCCCAATTCAGGGGGCCTGGGTTCAATCCCTGGTCAGGGAACTAGATCCCACATAAGGAAGAGTTTGCATGCTGGAGCTAAAAGACCAAAAAGAACCCGTAAACAAAAAGTTATTATTGGAAATGTCACATCTATTTTTAGGATTATTTTCTAATTTTGGAAAAACCTCAGTTTCTTTCATTTTTGACTTGTAAGACTTCATAATATTTCAAATTTTCTCATGCAGTGACTCATCTTAAATATTCTTTGAGATGATAATCATGCATTTACCATTTTGCTGTCCAGGTCCTCATAGATGCACACTGCATGAATTTTGTGTTACCTTCATTCACATTGCAGTTTTTAGAGATGCTTGCAGTGTGTGACTTAACTCAGTATTTCTGTAAGTGTGTGAAGCACAGTGAGTCACACAGAAGCACCAGCAGCCCCTGGCCCTGCTGGAGGCTGGTGCCCTCAAACAAAGTGATGCTGCGTCAGAGCTGGGATGGAAGTGCCGGTCTCTGTCCTGCAGAGCAGCTGGGACCAGCCAACTCCGGAGCATCCACGACCCTCCACGGCCCCCTCGTCTCTCATACATCTTCTTCAGTCAGCCATCGCCGCTTAACACAGGACATAAAAATCACCGTCTCAACCCTGCTTAGGATTCTCTTTTAAAATTAAGGTTTTATTTTCTAGGACAAGTTTAGATTCGCAGCAAAATTGAAAGAAAGATACAGAGAGTTCCCACACATGTCCCACCACACACACAACCTGCCCATTATCGACACCCCCGCCAGAGGGTACCTTGTTACGTCTCCCAGATCCCACAGTTTACGCTGGGGGTCCCTCTCGGTGTTATGCGTTCCGTGTGTTTGGACAAATGTACAGTGATGTGCACCCACCACTGTTGCATCACACACAGCATTTCACTGCCCTGAAAGCCTTCTGTGCTCCCCCTGGTCACCCCGCCCACGGCAGCCACTCATCTTTTACCGTCTCCAGCATTTTGCCTTTTCCAGATTGTTTTATGTTGGAATTATACAGTATGTAGCCTTTTCAGATTGGCATCTTTCACTTAAGTCATATGCATTTAAGTTTCCTCCATGTCTTTTCATGACTTGATGGCTCATTTCCTTTTTAAAAAAAATTTATTTTTATTTTTGGCTGCCCTGGGTCTTCGCTGCTGCACATGGGCCTTCTCTCGTCGCGGCAAGCGGGGGCTGCTCTCTAATCATGGTGCACCGGCTTCTCTTTGTTGTGGAGCATGGGCTTAGTAGTTGCCACTGTCAGACTCGAGAGCACAGACTCAGCAGCTGTGGTGCACCGGCTTAGGTGCTCTGTGGCATGTGGGATCTTCCCGGACCAGGGCTTGAACCAACATCTCCTGCATTGGCAGGTGGATTCTTTACTACTACACCACCAGGGAAACCTGGCTCATTTCTTTTTAGCTGGGTAATATTTCCATTGTCTGGCTAGAACAGTTTATTTGTCCATCACCCACTGAAAGGTACCTTCATTGCTTCCGAGTTTTGACGGATATGAATAAAGCTGTTGTAAACATCTATGGGCACGTTTTTGTACAGACATGGTCTTCAGCTCCTTTGGGTAAACACCAAGGAGTGTGGCTGCTGGCTTGTCTGGTAAGACTGTGTGTAGTTTCATAAGAAAACTCTGAACTGTGTTCCCAAGTGGCTGCACCATCTGCATCCCCATCAGTGGCCACCGAAGAGTTTCTGTTGCTCCAGTCCTCAGCAGCATTTGGTGCCGTTGTGTTCTGGGTTTTGGTCGTTCTAACAGGGCATCCTAACCACTTTTAATGTGTGGTTCAGGGGTGTTAACCATATTCCCATGTTGTACAGCAGAGCCTGAGAATTCTTTCATCTTCTCATCTGCTTTTAAACAGAGTTCTGTGAGAAACAGAATAAAAGACAGGTTTGCTGCCTCATAGCTTAGAGTCACGGTGTTGTCACAGGCTGACCGTGCCCACAGTGGGGCAGAGCCCTGCTGACCATGCCCACAGCCAGGCAGAGCCCTGCCTCCCAGAGAGCAGTGGTGGTAGTACCGTTGACAGGGAACTGAGATGCCAGGTGGTCCTTGCACTTACGAGCCACTGGTAAGACCTTGCTCAAAAGCATTTTAATGATTCCCTTATTCTCGCATAATATGGGGTTTTTGGAGGGGAGGGGACATTTTTTTGGTCTTATCTCATCATCCAGAAATTCTTATTGTTGTTAGCACAGGGCTGTGATAAGGTATCTGAGCAATGTGTGTGTTGTCATCAAGAAGACTTGTGGGAAGAATAAATTAATAAGCCGAGGTGGTTTTTCTTCTGAAGCCGGCATTTAGGGGGTTAGGGTGCCATCTTTCTGCCCCTGTGTGTGGAGAAGTGACCCCCCAAGGAAGGATGTGTGTCCTAATGGGGCAGGCACGTCCCATCCGGCTGGCCTCCAGGGAGCTCGTGCCCCCAGGGAGCTCGTGCCTGGTGTGGAGGCCCTGGGGGCAGCAGTGGAGGCAGTGTCCAGGCAGCCATGGGGGGAGCCCTGGCTTCGAGGTGGGGCTGCAGGTGGGCTGTGGGGACGGCACAAGGGGCTGGCTGCCTGGTGACTGGCACGTGTTGGCAGCCTGGACACGTGGCCTGAAGGCATCCTTTGTTCTGCTGAGGCAGAGCCATGGCTGAATAGCGGCTTTCTCTGCGCCCTCCATTTCTCTGTGGCCTTTACTACCTCCATCCTGCTCTTTCCCTCTCATGTGACCTGAGGACAGTCACAGCCTCTCCAGGTCTACCTGGCCCAGGCTCCGCCCCCTTACCTGATGACCCTGCCCCTGCAGCCTGACAGAGCCTGTAAATGGGCTCTCCCTGGGCTGACTCCCCATGACCCCCAATCTCCATCTCGCCAGAGTCGGGGGCCCTCTCTGCCCCAGCCCCCACCTCCCTCTGCAAAGGCAGCTGTGTCGGGGGGGTGGGGCAGGCCCTCCACCCTTGTCTCTCTCCCCATCACCTTCCACCCCATCTCCCTCCCCACCACTTCCCATCCCTGTCTCCTTCCTGCCCCTCTTCATCCCCACCCCCACCTCCCCCATCTCCCCATCTGCTCCCAGCCCTGTATCCCTCCCTACCTCTTCTATACTGTCCTTCTCTCCATGAAGACCACCCCCCCACAGCCTTTCCTCTCCCCCCAGTACACAGGACTCTTGTGCTGGAGGTTGGAGTTGGCCTGCTTTGATCTCAGGTGCAGTCTCCATGGGCATTTATCAGATGGGCTTCTGTGAAGATGTCCCCTCCTTAACACCAAAGGTCCCCCAACCCCAGGACTGGTCAGCAATGGGCTGCACATGCTGCCCGCTGCCCGGGAGGACTGGCAGCCCTGCTATGTGGGTCAGCCTGCCAGGGCCTCAAGCCAGCCAGGGCTGGATCATGTGTGCCGCTCCCTGAAGCTTCCGCCACCGCAGCATCTTCACTCGCCATCTTGGGGGGAACAATGGTGACCAGGAGTGGACAAAAAGGCCAAATCAGACAGACAGGACTTTCCAGTTTGTATTTAGACAGCATTTCTGGTTGAAACCACAAGCACATGTTGACTGCAGAAAATCTGAAACAGGCAGTAAAACAGAAAGGAAAAATTTTAATTGCCCTTTCTGGAGCTACCCAGTGAGTGGATCCTTTTAAATTCTAATCTAGTCTCACGTGCTTACTAATGTTATGGTGCTGTGGAGGCATCACGTTAGTTAAAATTCCTCCCCATCTTCAGCTTGGCTGCAGGCGGGTAGCAGCTGCTAGTGGCCCCGGGGGCGGCAGGGTTCCCTGGGCTGCGCTGTGTCAGCCCCTCTGGTCGACTCGTCATTGCCTTGGCGCAGAATCCCAGACCAGCAATCACTCTGGCCAGGAACATCAATGTATTTTAATCATTTAGAATCATTTTATAAAGCCACCAGTCATTCGGATCAGGGGCCACCCTGTGACCTCATTCTAACTTCAGACATCTGCAGCGACCCTATTTCCAAATGAGGGCACGGTCTGAGGTACTGGGGGTCAGGACTTAGCATTTGGGTTTGGGGGAATGCAATTTGGCCAGAATGGGACCTGCAGAAATTGAATCCTGGGGTCCACACAAGTTCACAGCCTGGCAGGTCTGCAATCCTTGTGGTCAGCTGTCCTTGGCGTCCTCTCCCAATTGGGAACAAGAAAAATGCGTGAGGATTTATAGTGAATGGTGTGTGACTGACCACAGAGGACCCTGCTAATCAGGACCCCAAGCCCAGTGTCCCCACAGGGTCCATCACACCACCTGGAGGACGTGGTGAGGCTCTGACGTCCTACTCTGCAGCTGCCCCTTCCTGGACAGGAGGGCCCGGTCACTGGGGAGTCCTGAGCTCATGTGGTCGTGAAGAAACCTCTGACACTTCTCCAGAGAGGCCATCACACACGTAGGAATGAAGGGTTGCGCCTCGTTTCCTGTGTCCAGCATGCGGTTTGCTCTTCAGATCTCATGTGGCTGAAGTGTCAGAGAGAGCCTGTCCAGATATTTCCACCATGTTAGTTTAGTTTTCTGTATAATATGCAGAACTTCGTTTTTCTTGACATTGTGATCTAAGCAGATCATTGAATACACTTTGTAAAGACCACTTATGAAGACCAGCCAATGTACATGGACACACTTTAAAAAAAGGGTTAGAAAACTATGGCCAACGCACCAAATCCAGCCCACCTTTGTGTTTTGTTGTTTTAAAAAATGGTGATGAAAATATACTTGATCCCATGATCCATGGCATCCCATCATTTCATGGCAAATAGAAGGGGAAAAAGTGGAAACAGTGACAGACTTTATTTTCTTGGGCTTCAAAATCACTGTGGATGTTGACTGCAGCCATGAAATTAAAAAACACTTGCTCCTTGGAAGAAAAGCTATGACAAACCTAGACAGCATATTAAAAATCAGAGACAGACCTCACTTTGCCGACAAAGGTCCATATGGCCAAAGCTATGATTTTTCCAGTAGTCATGCAGAGATGTGAGAGTTGAACCACATTGAAGGCTGAGTGCTGAAGAATTGATGCTTTCGAAATGTGCTGGAGAAGACTCTGGAGGGTCCCTTGGACTGCACGGAGATCAAAGCAGTCAATCCTAAAGGAAATCAACCCTGACTGTACATTGGAAGGACTGATGCTGAAGCTGAAGCTCCAATACTTTGACCACCTGATGTGAAGAGCTGACTCAGTGGAAAAGACCCTGATGCTGGGAAAGATTGAGGGCAGAAGGAGAAGGGGACGACAGAGGATGAGATGGTTGGATGGCATTAGTGACTGAATGGACATGAGTTTGAGCAAACTCCAGGAGATAGTCAAGGACAGGGGAGCCTGGTATGCCGTGGTCCATGGGGTTGCAAAGAGTCAGACATGACTAAGTGACTGAACAACAAGAAAAAAAATAGGCTTCATATAAAACTTGCCACTTTAGCCGTTTTTAAGTGCACAGGTCAGCAGTTAACGTGTACTCACATAGTTGTGGAGCCATCACTGTGATCGTCTCCAGAACTTTCTCCTCTTCCCAAATTGAAACTCCATCCCGTTAAACACTCCGCACCCCTCCCCTCTGACACCCACCTTCCAGGTCCTTCCGGAAGTGCCATCTTACATTGTTCTTTCACGTCTGCTTGTGTCACTTGGCACCGTGTCCTCGAGGTTCACCCATGTTGCAGTGGGTGTCAGACTCTCCTTTTTATGGCTGAATCATCGTCCATCGTGTGGATGGACCACACTTCACTTATCCATCACCCACCGATGGACACTGGTTTGCTTCTGTCTTTTGGCTGTTGTGAATAACTCTGCTCTGAACATGGGTGTACAAATACATTTTCAGGGCCCTGCTTTCAGTTCTTTTGGGAATATACACACAATTGGAATTGCTGGATCGTAGGATAAGTCCATTTTTAATTCTTTGAGGAACCACCAGACTGTTTTCCGAAGGAGCCACGCTAATTTACATTCCTACCAACAGTGCACAGGCTTCCAGTTTCTTCACTTTCTCATCAACAGTTGGTTTCTGGTCTTGTTTTCTGGGAGCCACCCTATTGGGTGTGAGGTGGTGTCTCATGGTGGTTTTGATTGGCGTTTCCCTAGTGGTCAGTAATGTTGAGCATCTTTTCTCGTTCATCGGCTGCCAGTATGTTGTCTTTGAGAAACATCTGTTCAGGTCCTTTGCCCAGTTTAGAATGGGATTGTGTGCCTGTGTATTTGTCGATTGTCCTGGTCGGTGTATAATGACTGACCCACTGCTGTGCACGTTGGGCTCAGCTTTCTCTACTTGAACCCACTGGTTGGCACGTCAGAGCAAGGTTGTCCAAGGAGCTGACTTCAGGTGGAGAACAGACGGGCATCTGTGATGTCAGTGTGAAGATGGACCAGTTTTCCTTCTCTTTTCGTTCTTCTGATATTTTCCATGTCTCTTACCACCTATTTTTATAGCATAAAAATTCATTACGAAGGAGAAAGGCTCATGTGGAGGAGGGACTCTTGAATCAGAAGGTACTTGGGGGCCCGTGAGTCAGTCAGTCTGTCCCCATGAGAACATCCTTCCCCGTGCTCCTGTGGGGTCTGCCCAGTGGCGGCTACCCTGTCTGTCCAGAACCCCTAGATGCTTGGTCACATCAGCAACACCCCCCCCAACCCCCAGCATGTTTTGCTACATGAAGCGACCCCGTGGGATAACAGAATGAGATGGAATGAGTCCAGGGCTCTGGGCCATCTGTGGGGTGATGGGCACACCTGGTGTTGAGGAAGAAAGCCCTGCACCCGGTGGGCCGCTCCGCTGGGAGGAGGGCAGGCGGCAGGGTCCCACCTCGGGACAGCCCGGGGGAACAGAGCCCAGAGCAGGCGCCTCCCTCCGCTCTGGCCCCCCTGGGAGCACCTGCTGGTGAATGCAGACCACCTTCGCCTTCTCGGCTTTGGGGCCGTGGAGACTCACCAGGGTCCTGTGGATCTGAAGGCCTTGGGTCCATTTAGAACAGAGACTTCGCTGAGCTCCGCGGCGACATTCTTGGGAGTGAACAGAACAAGCATAAATTATTCATGGATTTTAGCTGATCTGTTTTTGTACAAAGGGAGCTTTTAAAGTTAATTATTTTTAAGCAGTAGAGGATGGTTTATCTGAGAAAGCTGGAGGCTCGGTTTTCAAGGTGAGCAGATGGCAGTGGGGTAGGGCATGGGGTGGGAGTCTGGGCCCTGTGCTCAGAAAGGAGAGAGGCCCAGATGTCGGGAAGGGTTTGGGGGTGGCTCTGACTTCAGTCCCGGCCAAGACTTTAAACTCAGCTCCACCATCTTAAACCTTGCAGGCCTCTGACGCGCCGGCCCCCAGGGTCAGGGAAGGCCCTGCCGCTCTCCAGGCACTGCCCTGTGGTCCAGGTGTAGGCGCAGCCCCAGTGCACCGGGACGCCCTGTAGCGGGTCTCGGGAAGCAGATCCACAGACATGTTGCAACACCTGCAAGGGTCTCCCGCCAGGAGGGAGGCTGAAGCCAGAGTCTCTGCAATCCCTGCCCAAAAAAGGGAGGAGGCGGGCAGCCCATGGGCTGAGCTGGCAGCTGCTGTTCCTTTGAAAAGTGCTTCCTCCTGGGTTTAGACAGGGGTGGGCGGGTGCAGACACCGTGTGGACGTGATGTGGGCGGGCGTGGGTGCTGTGCAGACAGGTGTGGACACGCTGGACGTGGACGGTGTGGACAGAGGGCCTGCAGCACTTGGTCCCCTCTATTCCGGCGCCTGCTCACACTTGGATGGCCTTGGAGGGGGTGCACCAGGTAACCACAGGTATGGACACAGATGCTTGCATGCGGGCACAGGTAGGGGCCTCAGTGCTAGGTCCAGTCCACACCCCTCATCAGTCTGACCTGGGGGCCACGTCTCCTGCCAGACACCCCCTTGTCGCACCTGCTGTGGGTGATTTCCCAGTTTGTCACATCAGAGACTTCCCAGTGACTTCCTGGTTTGTCATGTCGGAGCAGCCACCTTCCAAGAGAGCCCACATGTCCTTCCATTTTGATGCACAGTTTCGGGGTTCTCCTTTGCCATCACCTCTCCACCCCTGGGGGGCAGCCCCCTTCTGTCCCTAGATCCCATCTTTGGCGTGAAATGAAAGAAACCTGGTTCCAGCCTGAACTGCATGTCCCAGGGCCTGTGGCCTCCCTGTGGTCTCCCCATGTGGCCGTGTTCTTATGTGTGCTCTGCTGGCCCACAGCACGGACAGTGGTCACCAAGGGGTGATCAGGTCTTTTCTGAGGCTCCTGCTGCGGCCCTCCCCCAGCCACCCCACCGCAGCCCATCTCCCACCTCCCATATTGGCTGTTTTTGGCCTTGAATTAATTTCTTGTTCCCCAGTCATTTTTCTTAAAGCTCAGTTTCGGTCTCTTTCAGTCTGTTGTCTGTAACAAGCTCTGCCCAGTTTCCCAGGCTCGCTGCTATTCTTGTGGTCTCCCACAAGCCCCTTGGTACTGTTGATGGTGACCAGGAAGGAGCTGCTCCTTCCTTTCTGTGACCCTGGGGCTTCGTCCCTCTGATGGGGCAGGGGTTTCCATGTGTCTGGGACACTCAGGCTGACCGCCAAGGGGTCAGAGCTCGGGTCTCAGTGTCTGGCAGCTCCTGCTTCCCTCTCTGGGCCTCCTCAGAAGGCAGGTGTGGGCACAGGGAATGGAATCACGTGGATTTTGTGAAGCTTGTCTTTTTTTTTTTTTTGCAGTAGAACCTTTTTTATTCAGAAAAGCAAAAATGTTTTCCAACCACACACAAGAGGGTGTGGGTTGGGGGCAGAGGTGTCTGTCCATCCAGTGTGGGCCCCCCACCCATGTGGTTTTGGCAGCAATAAGGTGTGGGGTAATGGCCCCAAAATAAAAATGGTGTGTGTGGCGGGGAGTGTGGTGGGGAGCAGAGGGGTGCAGAAGCACTGGGGAGTGGTGAGGGGAGGGCTAGACGAGGTCAGTACTGGGAACGCCGCAGGTGAGAGGCCATTTCATAACATTTCTTATTGATCATACCGCTGTGGACACCTTCTTTGCCCATCAGCAGTACTAGTGTCTTGACAGTCATGGTGACAGTGGTAAAAAATATGGAATGCTTCACGAATTTGTGTGTCATTCTCGCGCAGGGGCCATGCTAACCTTCTCTGTACCGGTGAGGCTTGTCTCCAGTGGGCGCTCAAAAGCAGCACTAGTGTGTTAGAGCTGGTGACGTATTTCTGAGCTGTGGGTGACAATTCTGGGGGAAGTGGCTTCCGTGCTGCTCCCTCGGTGTTTCCATGGGAATTAGAAATGGTCCTGGGCTGCAAGTTGGGAGTCAGAAAACGTGGAGGCAGCAAGACCCCAGGTCTACTTCTGACTCCTGGCTTCTCCTCTTGCAGAGCCAGGGGTCCACTCTGGCCTCAGTCTCTGCTGTGTCCTCAGCCCGAGTGTTAGCAGCACATGCATGCACACACACAGACACACATCACACACACTCACACATATATACATACACACATACCACACACAGGCACACACACACACACACACGTACACACCACACAAGACACAAATGACACCACACACAGACACATACATACATACACACACGCCACATGCACACACAGAGACACATGCACACAGACATACACACACCCCACATACCACATACACATACATACACACAGAGACACAACACACATACAGAATACATACACATTCAGACACGGACACACACACATACATACACATTACACAGAGACAGATGCACACAGATAGAATCACAGACACCACATAGACACACACGCACACCACACATAGACCCACCACATGCATATACACACCACACACACACATACCCATACACCCAGGAACGGGAATCCCTGCACAGAGGGCTCTGCTGCTGGTGGTGCAGGGAAGCTGTGACTCTCCCTTGTGTTGTGTTTTGCAGTGTTTAGGGAAGAGGACTGTCAGGAAGACTGATCAGCTGATGTCCACGAGTACTTGGTTTGTGTCAGCTGTCACCACAGAGGCAGGTCCTGCTAGCTTGTCACTGAGGGCATCCTTTGATGTCACCACTGATCAGGTCCCCGTGTCCCTGAGGAGGCTTGGGCAGCAACCTGGCTCTGAGCTTTGCCTGCTGTATGCACGTGGGGAAAGGGAGGCTTCAGGGCCTAGCTGGGGAGCAGTGGAGGATCAGCAAGATGCTGTGGATCCACCAGGGGTTGAGGCGGCGAGCAGGGCAGGCTGACTCCGTCTAGGCTTTGCCCTCTGGCCCTCCATTGTTCATGGAGGAGGGCAGGTCTCTCTAGCATTTTGACAGAGGTCCAGAGCCCTGCCTGGTCCTGGGCCCAGCCTTGACCCTTTGGTGTGGCAGGAGCGTGGCACTCTGACCAGCCTTGGCCCCTGGCCCTGGATGGACCCATCTATTCCTGCTGCCTGGTGTGTGGTGGGGGAGCTGTCAGGTGGACACTGTCGGGGTGCAGGGCTGACAGGCTGCACCCCCCCAGGAGCTGGTAGACTTGGATCCCCCTCCCAGGTGTTGGTGGACTTGGACACACACACCCCCGCAGGAGCTGGTGGACTTGGCACCCACCCCCACCCCCACCCCCAGCCCCAGCCCCAGGAGCTGGGAGGAATGCGATTTCACTTCTCAGGATGGTGGGGACACACCCGCAGCCTGTGTGTGAAACACCGTGTGGCCTTCCAGGAGGAGCGGTTGTTCTGGGTCCTGGGGGCCTCTCTTGGGGACCAGGGAGGGATCAGAAACAACTCAGCTGATGAGCATGAGGGAGGGTGGTGAGTCCCTGCTCTCTGCCCCCATGCCTGGGGGCCCTGATGAGAAGGCAGTGCTGCCGCCGCCCGGTTGAGCCCAGGAGCCCTGGCAGCTTCTCCCTGGAATGCAGCCTGCAAGACCCAGGTTTTCAGGCCATTTCTCTAAACTCAGGAGATTCTTTACTTAAACCCGAGAAACATGAATGTGGGGTGCACTAGGTTCCCATGGGTGCTGCGCCCCTGCCTGAAGCCCCCATCATGAGGACAGCAGTGGTCTAAGGAGCTGATTTGCCATCTGGGGTTCTCTCAGAGGATGGGCTGGGTGGGTGGCTTGTGATTCTACTTCCAAACAACCCCTCATGCCTGTCCTCGAAGCTGCAGGGTCAGGTTTAAACTTTGGATTTCCCGGTGCCTGGACTCACAGATACATCTAATAAGGCTCCTGCTGCCTTGGACCAGCTCGGCGCCGCCTCTGGGGGTTGGGGGGGATCTGTTCTGGGACCAAAGACTCCTCTCCCTCTGCACGCCCCGCCACACCCTCCTTCCCACACAGAACAGCAGGGACACGCCGTCCCCAGGAGTTGCAAGAATGAATTAGGAGATCTATGTGGAATTACAGTGCATGGAGCCCGAGCAGGTGTTTTGCTGATATGAGCCTGGGTTTTCCTCTCTCCCTCCCGCCCTCCCTCCATCCCTTCCTTCCCTCCTCCCTCCCTCCTTTCCCTCCTCCCTCTTTTCCCTCCACCCTCCTTTCCCTCCTCCCTCCTGTCCCTCCACCCTCTTCTCCCTCCTCCCTCCCTCCTTTCCCTCCTCTCTCTCCTCCCTCCACCCTCCCTCCCTCCTTTCCCTCCTCCCACCTTTCCCTCCTCCCTCCTCTCCTTCCTCCCTCCCTCTTTTCCCTCCACCCTCCTCTCCTTCCTCCCTCCCTCCTTTCCCTCCTCCCTCCTCTCCTCCCTCCCTCCTGTCCCTCCTCCCTCCTTCTTCCTTCCTTTCCCTTCTCCTTTCCCACATCTGAGCGGTATGGCCCCAGATTCCAGGCCAGGCAGATACTGAGAGAACCATGATATAGAGGACGTGCTCCTAGTCTCAGCTGGTTAGTGAGCACATGTGCAGAAACAGATAAAGTTGCAGCTTGTAGTGAATGTAAGTGGCACCAAGATGGAAAGGGCTGGTGCTGGGGGCCCAGGAAGGAGGGGTAACACCTGAGGTGAGAACTCGCTGACCTGGCCATGGAAGGGGACCGGCAAGGTTCTTGAGGGGTGGGGAGCGTGGCCCCTCAGAGGAACTGGGAGAACCTGCTGGCAGAACCCCTGGGGAGGCCAGGGAGGGGGCCACACAGGAGTCTCTGGTCACCCCTTAGTCCTGTGTTTTGTGAGCCTGTAAGGTGTTGGTTCAACAGCCCTGAATCCCGGTTATGACCTACTTGCTGTTCCAGTTAAGCTGAAAATCATTTGTCCACATCCAGCTAAATCAAATGACTTGCAAGGAGCAGAGAAGCCTTGAAATGCATTTTTAAAGCAGTGAAAGTGAGACGAGGATTTTTTCTGAGGGAAAATGCAACACTCGAGGGCTCCCCTGGTGGCCCAGTGGGTAAGAGTCCACCTGCCAATGCAGGGGACATGGGGTCGATCCCGGTCCAGGAAGACCCCACACGCCGCAGAGCAGCTAAGCCCATGCCCCACAGCTGCTGAGGCCCACACGCTTTAGAGGCTGTGCTCCGGAACAAGAGAAGCCACTGCAATGAGAAGCCCACAGCTAGAGAGCAGCTCCCGCTCCCACAGCTAGAGAAAGCCTGGGTGCAGCAACCAAGACCCAGCACAGCCAAAAATAAGTAAGTTTGGAAAAAGGAAAAGAGAACACTCGGATTCCGCACCCTGGTGGCAGCGAGCTGTGTGCACCTGCTCTGAACCAGCTGGTTAAAAGCCTGTGTTACTTCTTGTCCCTGCAAAGCATGCAGGTACTCCAGAGTCTTCCCCTCCAGGGTCTTCCCCTTCAGGGTCTTCCCCCCCAACCCCTCCTTCCCGTGATCATGGCCCTGGGGCAGAGGAGGAGCTGGTCTCAGCCCCTTGACCTAACCCTTCACTCCAGGCTTTTCCTCGGTTTTATTTTGCAGTGATAGAGGCTCTCTTGCTAAAATTATTTCAAAATCTGCCACCTGGAAAAACAGACCCATTGTGGGACCATCCACCTGTGGCACCGAGGCTGCAGCTTTTGTGCTGGCATCTCGCTTTTTCACCCTGCTTGCTCCTGTCCCCACCCCCAAGGCCCTGAGCCACCCTTTCCTCCCAGCCCCTACCTGGTCCCCCGAGGGATGTGGTTTGCTCCCAAGGCTCTGTAGATCTGCAGGCTGCACACTGACCGTGGACAACCCCCCAGGGTCGCCATCATGAGGGTTAGCGCCTGTGGTCAAGGATGTCTGTGTGTCATGTTCTGGTAGTTCTCGCAGTATTTCAAGTTCATTATCACTGCGTTAGTTGTGGTGATCTGCGATCTGTGTCATTGTTTCCGGGCCACGAACCACACCCGCTGAACTTCACCTGTCAACGTGCTGTGTTCTGCCTGCCCCACTGATTGGCCGTCCCCCCATCTTCCTCCCTCTCCTTGGGCCTTCCTGTTCCCTGACACAACAATATTGAAATCAGGCCGATTAATAACCCTGCAATGGGGGGACTTCCTTCGTGGTCCAGTGGTTAAGATGCCACACTTGCACTGTTTCGGGCCCCAGCTCCATCCCTGGTCAGGGATTTAAGATCCTGCAAGCTGTGTGGCATGGCCCCAAAACACCCAAACCAGGACAAAACAATTCCTGCAGTGGCCTCTTAAGTGTTCAAGTAAAAGGAAGAGTCGCACGTCTCTCAGTTTTAATCAAAAGCTAGAAATGGTTAAGCTTAGGGAAGAAGACAGGTCAAAAACCAAGACAGACTGAAAGGGTCCCTTGCACCAAACAATTAGCCGAGTCATGAATACCAAGAAAAGCCCTGAAGGAAGTTAAAAATGCTGCTGCTGTGAATGCAGAAATGGTAAGAGAGCGAAACAGCCTTACCGCTGATACGGAGAAGGTTTTAATGGCCTCGATAGAAGATCAAACCAGCTACAGTATTCCCTTAAGGCAAAGCCTCATGCAGAGCAAGGCCCTGACTCTTCAGTTCTGTGAAGGCTGAGGGAGGAGAGGAAGCTGCAGAAGAAAAGTCTGAAGCCACAGGGGTTGGTTCATGAAGTTTAAGGAAAGAAGCCATTTTTACAGCATTAAGTGCAAAGTGAAGCAGCAAGTGCTGATGAAGAAGCTGTAGCAAGTTTTCCAGAAGATCCAGCTCAGAGCATGAAGGGGCCACACAAGTGCGTGTATGCTCAGTTACTCAGTCGTGTCCGATTCTTTGCGATCCCATGGACTGTAGCCCACCAGGCTCCTCTGTCCATGGAATTTCCCAGGCAAGAATACTGGAGTGGGTTGCCATTTCTTCCTCCAGGGGATCTTCCTGACCCAGGGATCAAACTCGTGTCTCTTGAATTGGCAGGTGGATTCTTTACCACTGAGCCACCTGGGAGTCCTTGACACAAGCGAAGGGGCCCTGAAGAATTAAGCTGAATGCACTGTGCATGTGCTTTGGAAATGGAATAACAAAGCCTGAATGACAGCACATCTGTTTACCACATGGTTTCCTGCAAGATTTTAGGCCCATTGTTGAGACCTTCTGCTCAGAAAAATACTCCTTTCAAAATGTCAGTGCTCATTGACCACACACCTGGTCATGCTCTGATGCAGAAGGACAACGAGATTCGTGTTGTTTTCATGCTGCAAACACAGCATCCACTCCGCATCCGTGGACCAGGAAGGAATTTCAACATTCAAGTCATATTATTTAAGAAACCCATTGTATAAAGCTATAGCTCCCATAGGTGGTGATTCCTCTGTTGTTTCTAGGCAAAGTCAATTGAAAAGTACCTGGAAAGGATTCACCATTCTAGATGCCATTAAGAACATTCATGATTCATGGGAATATCAACAAAATACCAACATTCGCAGGAGTTTGGAAGGGCTTCCCAAGTGGCAGTGGTAAAGAATCTGCCTGCCAATACAGGAGACGCAGGAGACTCTGGTTCGATCCCTGGGTCAGGAAGATCCCCTAGAGGAGGAAGTGGCAACCTATTCCGGTATATTTGCCTGGGAAATCCCATGGACAGAGGAGCCTGGGGGCCACATTCCATGGGGTCACAAGAGAGTTGGATACAACTTAGTGACTAAACAACAGGAATTTGGAGGAAGTGGATTCCAATGCTCATGGATGACTTTGAGGAGTTCCAAACTTCAGTGGAGGAAGCAACTACAGATGTGGTGGAAACAGCGAGAGAGCTGGAATTAGAAGTGGGGCCTGCACTTCAGTGGGAAGCCTCCACACCACACCAGAGCAGCTGCTGCTCGCCACAGCTAGAGAGAGCCTGAGTGCAGCAATAAAGACCCAGCACAGCCAAAAATAGTAATTAATTAATGCAACTACAAAATTAAAATACACTTGCTCCTTGGAAGAAAAGCTATGACAAACCTAGACAGCATATTAAAAAGCAGAGACATCACTTTGCCAATAAAGGTCCATATGATTAAAGCTATGGTGTTTCCAGTAGTCATGCACAGATGTGAGAGTTGGACCATAAAGAATGCTGAACGCAAAGAACTGATACTTTCCAACTTTTTTGAAGAAGACTCTTGAGGGTCTCTTGGGCTGCAGGGAGATCAAACCAGTCAATCCTAAAGGAAATCAATCCTGAATATTCACTGAAGCTTCAGCTTCAGCTTCAGTACTTTGGCCATTGATTCAAAGAGCTAACTCATTGGAAAAGACCCTGAGGCTGGAAAAGACTGAGGGCAGGAGGAGAAAGGGGTGACAGAAGATAAGATGGCTAGATGGTGTCACTGAATCAATGGACATGAGTTTGAACAAACTCCAAGAGATAGCAAAGGATAGGGGAGCCTGCCGTGCTGCAGTCCCTGAGGTTGCAAGGAGTCAGACGTGACTTGGTGACTTGTTCAGTTCCTCAGTCATGACAGTCAAAGGTTTTAGCGTAGTCAGTGAAGCAGAAGTAGATGTTTTTCTGGAATTCTCTTTTTCTTTCTGTGATCCAGCAGATGTTGGCAATGTGATCTCTGGTTCCTATGCCTTTTCTAAATCCAGCTTATACATCTGGAAATTCTTGGTTCACGTACTGTTGAAGCCTAGCTTAGAGAATTTTGAGCATTACCTTGCTAGAATGTGAAATGAGTGCAATTGTGTGGTAGTTTAAACATTCTTACACACGGCCCTTCTTTGGGATTGAAATGAATACTGACCTTTTCCAGTCCTATGGCCACTGCTGAATTTTCCAAGTTTTCTGGCATATTGAGTGCAGAACTTCCACAGCATCATGGTTTAGGGTTTGAAATAGCTCAGCTGGAATTCTATCACCTCCATTAGCTTTGTTCATAGTGATGCTTCCTAAGGCCCACTTGACTTTGCACTCCAGGATGTCTGGCTCTAGGTGAGTGATTGTACCATTTTGGTTATCCAGGTCATTAAGATCTTTTTTGTATAGTTCTTCTGTGTATTCTTGCCACCTTTTCTTAATATCTTCTGTTTCTGTTAGGTCCATACTGTTTCTGTCCTTTATTGTGCCCATCTTTGCATGAAATGTTCCCTTGGTATTTCTGATTTTCTTGAAGAAATCTCTAGTGACTTAGTGACTAGACAACAACAAATTGATTGAAAAAAAAAGAAGTTGGGCTGAAGATGTGGCTGAATTGCTGCATCTCAGGATAAAACTCTAACAGATGAGGAGTTGTTTCTTGTGGACGACAAGGAAGGTGGTTTCTTGAGATAGAATTTGCTCCTGGTGAAGATGCTGTGAAGATTGTTGACATGACAGCAGAGCTGAAAAAGCAGCATCAAGATTTGAGTTGCTTATCTCCAATTTTGAAGGAAGTTCTCCCACGTGTAAGATACTGTCAGCCAGCATTACCGCTGTAGAGCAGTTGTTTGTGAATGAAGAATCCATTGATTTGGCAAACGTCATTGTTCTTATATTTTAAGAAATTGCCACAACCAGCCCAGCCTTCAGCAACCAGCACCCTGATCAATCAGCAGCCATCAGCATGGAGACTAGACCCTTCTCCAGTGGGGAAAATAAAAAGAGATTTGCTGAAGGCTAAGATGACGCTTACCATTTTTTAGCAATAAAATATTTTTTATCTGAGGTATGTACATTCTTTTTGGGCTTCCCTGGTGGCTCAGAGGGTAAAGCGTCTGCCTACAATGTGGGAGACCTGGATTCGATCCCTGGCTCGGGAAGATCCCCTGGAGAAGGAAATGGCAACCCACCCCAGTACTCTTGCCTGGAAAATCCAATGGACTGAGAAGCCTGGTAAGCTACAGTCCATGGGATCGCAAGGAGTCAGACACAACTGAGCGACTTCACTTTCATGTACATTCTTTTTAGGCATTCTTTTTAGACTTAATAGGCTATAGTTATAGTATAAACGTAACTTTGCACTGAGAAACCAAAACATTTGTGTGTATCACTTTATCATGATACTTGCTTTATGTTTGCTTGAGCCAAACCCATAGCATCCCTGAGGTGTGCCTGTGCTGATACATGATCTTTACAACACGTTTTCCTGGCGTGCTGTCCCCGTGTGACATCCCGCCTCCTGGAAGCCCTGGGGTCCTGGCTTCCTTAGGTCTGACTTTCTAAAATGAGTAGGACAGGGAGGAAATACTTTATTTTGTAAAAAGACATTAAAAGGTTCTCTGTTGTGTGGGGGGAATTCCAAGGGGGCTCCTCTGGTGCCAGCCCCACCCCTCCTCTTTCCCTGACCCTTGACCCTTGAGTCCTCTCTTTCTCTGCTGCTGCTGCTAAGTCGCTTCAGTCATGTCCAACTCTGTGCGACCCCATAGACAGCAGCCCACCAGGCTCTGCCGTCCCTGGGATTCTCCAGGCAAGAACACTGGAGTGGGTTGCCATTTCCTTCTCCAATGCATGAAAGTGAAAAGTGAAAGTGAAGTTGCTCAGTCACGAATATATATGCAAATCACACATCAAAATTTAGTTGTGACAGCTTGGGGCTTCCCCCCACCGCCTGCCCCTGATAAATTCTTAAAGCCTTTTAGAAGGCTTAATCTCAAGGAGAAGCCGGCCTCTTGTATGTGTTTAATCACCAAAGCAGTTTTCAATCTCAGATGTGATTTAAGAAACCTGGAAACTTGCAGCAGCTGAGTCCTCCAACCAGAGGGAGGCTGGTGGGCATCCTCCCTGCCCCTTCCCAGGTGGCCCAGGATTTCCCGGGCACTTGTCTCCCCCTCTGCCTCTTTCTCCTCTGACCTGGTCATGAGAGCCCAGGGACAGCCTCCGTGGGGGTCTGAGGCTGATTGCCTTGTTCTTTCTTCAGCTTGTGTGTGTCATTTACTCATTCATTCATTCCAGCTCAGCTGTCAAGACCACGGCCAGGCACCTTGGGCTGAGCTGGCCTGAGTCAGCTCTGGCTGCAGGAAGCAGGACAAGGCTCCCTGGGCCTCAGTTTCCCTTAGGAGGGGCTGCCTCGAAGGGCAGGTGGGCGGGCCCAGCACTTGCCCCCGCTCTCACGAGCCCCTGCCCCGCTCTATGCCATTTCTCCCCAGCTGTAGTCACAGCTTCCTGACGGTTTGTCCCTCATCCCCTAGAATGAGGCGCTAGGATGAGAGCCAAGCACGGGGACACAGGCCTCGGCCAGGCCAGTGGACTTCTGCCGTTAGTGTATGTTTTCCTGTCCACTGTGTGTCCCTCACGTCTGTTGCTCTGTTACTTGAAGGTTAAGGATGAAACCGAGTTTGGAAATACTGGGCTGACCTGGAGTCCAGATGCTGTCCTGCAGGCCTGCCTGTGAAACAGATGTCAACGCTTGCCCCCCTCAGAGGCCTGTGAGGGGATCTAGGTTCAGTGTGTCCTTGGTCTAAATCAGCATCTGATACAGTAGAGTGGACACATCCCAGGTTATATGTAGCAGAGACACCGAGTCTCAGGCATATAGTCACAGGGTATGTCACAGGCATATAGTACATGCAGAGTAGATACATAATAGATACAGAGCAACTGTCGTAGATACAGAACAGATACTTCATAGTAAACTGTGGAAAATTCTTCAAGAGATAGGAATACCAGACCACCTGACCTGCCTCTTGAGAAACCTATATGCAGGTCAGGAGGTAACAGTTAGAACTGGACATGGAACAACAGACTGGTTCCAAATAGAAAAAGGAGTACGTCAAGGCTGTATATTGTCACCCTGCTTATTTAACTTATATGCAGAGTACATCATGAGAAACGCTGTACTGGAAGAAACACAAGCTGGAGTCAAGATTGCCGGGAGAAATATCAATAACCTCAGACATGCAGATGACACCACCCTTATGGCAGAAAGTGAAGAGGAACTAAAAAGCTTCTTGATGAAAGTGAAAGAGCAGAGTGAAAAAGTTGGCTTAAAGCTCAACATTCAGAAAACGAAGATCATGGCATCTGGTCCCATCACTTCATGGGAAATAGATGGGGAAACAGTGGAAACAATGTCAGACTTTATTTTTTTTGAGCTCCAAAATCACTGCAGATGTTGACTGCAGCCATGAAATTAAAAGACGCTTACTCCTTGGAAGGAAAGTTATGACCAACCTCGATAGCATATTCAAAAGCAGAGACATTACTTTGCCAACAAAGGTCCATCTCGTCAAGGCTATGGTTTTTCCAGTGGTCATGTATGGATGTGAGAGTTGGACTGTGAAGAAAGCTGAGTGCCAAAGAATTGATGCTTTTGAACTGTGGTGTTGGAGAAGACTCTTGAGAGTCCCTTGGACTGCAAGGAGATCCAACCAGTCCATTCTGAAGGAGATCAGTCCTGGGTGTTCTTTGGAAGGGATGATGCTAAAGCTGAAACTCCAGTACTTTGGCCACCTCATGTGAAGAGTTGACTCATTGGAAAAGACCCTGATGCTGGGAGGGATTGGGGGCAGGAGGAGAAGGGGACGACAGGATGAGATGGCTGGATGGCATCAGCGACTGGACGGACGTGAGTCTGAGTGAACTCTGGGAGTTGGTGATGGACAGGGAGGCCTGGTGTGCTGTGATTCATGGGGTCACAAAGAGTCAGACAGGACTGAGCGACTGAACTGAACTGAGATACAAAATGGATACATCATAGATATATAGTAGATACAGTGTAGACATGTAGTACATAGTAGAGTATATACATCTTAGACACATGGTAGATACATGTTAGATATGTAATATATAGTAGATACAGAACAGATATATCACAGACATGCAGTACATACAGAGAAGATAGATATAAATAGATACAGATTAACTCCATCATAGATATAGAGCAGATACATCATAGATACATAGTAGATGCAGAATAGATATATAATGGATACATGGTAGACACAACAGATACATCATTGGCACATAGATGCAGTGTAGATATAAGATATATAGTGGACCCAGAACAGATACATCATAGGCACATAGCAGATGCAGTGTAGATATATAATAGATACAGAGGAGCCTGGTAGGCTGCAGTCCATGGGGTCGCAAAGAGTCGGACACGACTGAGGGACTTCACTTTCACTTTTCACTTTCATGCATTGGAGAAGGAAATGGCAGCCCACTCCAGTGTTCCTGCCTGGAGAATCCCAGGGACGGTGGAGCCTGGTGGGCTGCCGTCTATGGGGTCGCACAGAGTCAGACGAGACTGAAGTGACTTAGCAGCAATAGCAGCAGACACAGAGCAGATACATCATAGGCACATACAGCAGAAACGCACCTATAGCAGACACATCATTGGTGCGCACACTGTAGGATTAGCGTGTGCCAACAGTGGATCACGAATGCCCTGCGTGGGGTTCTCATCACTGTGGGATCCTTTTCCCTGGGGAGGACTGTGATGGGAGTTTGGGAAAACATCCAGTTTTCTCTCCCTCTCCCCCTTTTGTTTTTTATCAGACACAGCAGGGCTGTGCTTCCTGTCTGGTGGGTGGAGGCTCATCCTTCTGGGTTGGGTCCTAAGGTCAGAAGTGTGGTGGGCCAGGCTGGGGGGCTTGGGGGTGGTCCCAGAGCCAGTCCTCTCCCCACCCCACCCCTTGTCAAAAGACACCCCACAGGAGTCTTTTGAATTTACATTTTTTTCTTTCAGAGTCTGCTGTGGGCTTTTCGAGGTCTGCTTACAAGTTTTTGTTGGTTTGTTTCCAGATTCATAGGAACTGTTTGTATTTTGCTCTCTTCTTTACTACAGTTTTGCAGAAAAGAATCTAAAACACAGCCCCGCCTTGCCTTACTAAAGGGCTGCAAAACAAAGGTGTGCAGCCAACTGTGGGGTGAATGGCCCCACCATCACTTTTTCTGTTACTGTTTTTCTCATAAAGAGGCCTCTCCTCCTGGGGAGGGGGAGAGCTTTTCTTGACGGGGATGCATATGCATACACTGCTGGGAAGGTGTGGAGAAAAAGCAGGTGTGCCTGCGGGGCCTAGGAGATGCTCTCACGCCCGGTGGGGGAGTGCACCACCCCTCCCGAACACATGTGAGGTGGTCGTGGACACGTGGCCCTAGTGCTCTTTCTGTCTCTCAAATCAATTCACGTCACATCGACATGACAAATCTTTAACATGACAGCTGAATAAGCTGTTTTCTGTGGGAAGCCGTCCCAGTGGGTGGGGCTGCAGTTTGCTCCTTAGTCCCTCTTGGGGTGGGGAGGGGGATTTGACTGGCAGCTGCTGCTTGTCTGTTTAGCCCTTGCTCCTGCTGCTCACCTGGAAGATACATGAACTCGGCTCCTGCCCGTGGGAAACCCACGGGCCAGGAGGAGAGTAATTCCTGGGGGTGCTTGGACGTGGGACTTGAGGGGCCAGTGTCTCCCAGGTTCCTGTTCGGGCAGCAGCGAGGGGCGGTGGTGGGGGCACTGTCACCCGCTGGGCCCCAGGCTCTACAGGGTGCCTTTCCTTCTCACGTCATGAGACATGGGAGAGCCATGGGCTCCCGAGCTGGTTCCAGACGACTTGGGGGGCAGCTTGGGTTTAAGTTTTGGGGAGGGGGTGAGCCAGGCTGGGGCATTCAGGGTGTGAACCTCCCCGCTCCCACCCGCTCCTCTAGGCTTTCTATCCTCCCCGCCCCAACCCCAAATGTGGCGGGAAAGGCAGGGGGTGGAGGCTGTCAACTGCTGAGCGTCACAGGTTACCTTCTCTGTGGCTCAAACCAGACTCGGGGCCTCAGAGCTGCAGGGGCTGGTGCAGTGGCCATGGATGCTGGGCACTCCCCCAGGGCAGCGAGGAGAGGGTGGGCCTCGCTGATCACAGGCTGCCCGTACCTCTTGGCTCCTGTGTGCAAGGCCCCTGTAACCCGTGTCTGGTTCAGGGACCCAGGTATGCCACCTGTCCATGTGGAGCCTGTGCTCTGGAGAGGGGAGGACACGCAGGTGCCAGAAGGTCACAGGGCTACTGCCACCCCCAAGGAGATGCTGTTTTAGCTGAGACAAGAGGTGGGGTGGGGCAGGCCTGGGCCCTGGTGTGGACAGAGTTAGGATACTGAGGGACCTGGTGTAGCTGGAGGAGGAGGAGAAGGAAGCCTGGTGTGGCTGTGAGATGCAACTGTGTGGTTGGGGTGTGGACCAGGTGGGCACTCTGCGCTGGAGTGGGTTGGGGCCAGCAGGCCTGTGGGGCCCCCTGCTGCCCACAAGGCCAAAGATAGTGGGGCAGAGGGTCAGGGAAGGGGAAAAGGGGCAGGAGTCCAGTGCTGAGAGGAGATTGGCAGGACCCGGGAGGACCAGGAAAGGGAGAACTGGAGGGTGGGTCCCATGTGAACCATGTGGGTAAGTGTGGGCTGGTGAGCATGGACAGGTGAGTGTGAGTAGGTGTGTGTGAGCAGGTGAATGTGGACAGCTGAGTGTGTTCAGGTGGGTGCAGGCAAGTTAACATGGGCATAGACAGGTGTGCAAGTCCCATCTCTCCAGTGAGGGGAGAAGCCACTGGGATTGGAGGTGTTGACTCTGCACGCATAGTCCCTGTTTGAGGACAGATGTGTCCAAGGCACTTATTCAGCCAGGGACACCGGCCTCGGCAGGAGCTGCTGGGCTGACCCTGGGGCTGACCCCGGGTCACTCCTGTCTCCTGCATAGCCGCCATGTGCATTATGGCACCGTTTTGGCGAGGATGCTGAGGACTCGGCATTGGTGGGAAGGTGGTCTTGTAACCGGGCCTGCAGATGACCAGGAGCCGACTTGTTCCTGGCAGGGGAGATGGGGCCCACAGGCCACCTGCACGAACAGCCTAAAAGGAGCTGGGGTTGTGGGGGGAACGGCAGCCATGGCTGCACTTGGGGCTCACAGTTGATGAAACAGGGCTTTTCCCCTGTGGCCTGGGAGTGACCAAGTGCAGCATGAATGGTGTGTGCAGTTCTCCCTAATGGTCATCTGAGCAAATGGATTTGGGATGAGGTGGTCATATGAGCCTAAGAGCTGCAAGGAGGAGCTGGCTGGCTGCTTTGAGATGTTGAGTGGGGATGGAGAGCTTTCCTTTGGGGTGAATAGGGCTGTCCACTAGGGCCCTGCTTGGCCCCCGGCATGGTTCCAGGACTGCAGCAGAAGGAAGGGAGTGGAGGCCAGTCATATCTCTCTCTCGGAGGCCTCCTTCTTGTTCCTTGTTGGACCAGACGAGCCCCTGGGAGCCAGGTGAGTGAGGGGCACACCCTGAGGCTCTGTCCTCATGCCTTCCCTCTGACTTGACCCTCTTGCTTCCGCCTTATGGGGACCTTGTGACGACACTAACCCCCAGATAATCCAGGATCACCCCCTCCCAGGGTCCTTACCTTAACTGAGCAGAGTCCCTGCCCCATGTGAGGAGGCTCAGGCTGGGGATTAGGATGGGACGTCCCTGGGGGCAGATACTTAGCCAACCACAGATGCTTTCGGTTTCTGGCTTCCGAGGAGGGATTCCTGGGGTGAGACCCAGACAGAGGGCACCGACAGGAGTCCCAGGGGTGGTGGGGGCAGCCGGGACCCCTGGCCTTGGGTGGCCTCAGTTTGCTCATATGTAAAGTGAAGTCATAGTAGCCACCCCTTTTCCTCTGATAATGAACAGATGTCATCACAGGCATTCAAACATGCTGGGCTGAGCTGCCTCAGGACACCCATGGAAGGCCTGAGGGAGGGGATAATGTGACAGCAGCTGTGACTCGGTGGCTGACATAGGGGGTGCCAGGTCTGGGCTCTACCACCCTGCAGCCCTGTCTGCAGACCATCTTACAGGCCCACCTCGGGGCAGGGGGAGCCCCCAGCATGGTCTGGGGGGCGTGTGGGTCCCTGAGATTTGATTGTGTCAGTACTAAGAACCACACGGGACAGCAATGGTCAGGCCGGGACCTGGGGCCCCGGATGCGGGGGTGAGTCTAGGGTCATCTGGAGGCAGAATCAGTGGATGTGGTTGCAGGCTGGGCACTCAGGGAGGGCAGGTTTCTGCCAGGCGAGCTGTGGCGGGGGAAGAGCTGGACAGGAGAGTGCTTTCATTAGGGCTCCTGTGAGTGACTGGAAACTGAAGACAGATCTCTAGTCTGGAAAGACTGGAAACCCAATGGCCAGGAGTGAGCTGGCTCATCCTGGGGTGGCCAGACCTGCTTCTCTCTCTGCATGCTGACTTCCTCGGAGCAGTCACCCTCCATCAGGTGCCTCCTCAGGGTCCCCTCGCTACTGGGTCACACTGATGCCTCGTGCCCTTGGTCACTTGTCCACCCTCAAACCACTGGTGGAAAACCCCACAGGTGGCCTGGACTGAGCTGGTGGGAATGAAGCCTGCAGGGCCAGGGTGTCAGGAGAGGGACTCCCTCCTTCTGCGTGCTGTGCTCTGGCCTTTTTCTCTTCCAGGAAAGACGCTAATCCTTTTGTGAGAGCCCCACTTGCCTGACCTCATCTAAACCCAGTCACCTCCTAATATTATCACTGGAGTGGGGGTGGGGCTTCAATACAGGAATTTAGGGGGACGCAGACATTCAATCCATAACAGCGGGTAGGGTGGAAAAAGATTCGGAAGGTATTTTGGGACCACCTAACGGGTCAAGAGAGGACCACACATCAGCCAAAAAGTGGCAGTGGAGAGGAGAGCCAGGGAGCCAGACAGGGGAGATGGGAGCTGATGTGAGGGTCTTGGGTGAGGGAAGGGAGAGCAGGGGGATGCACCCTGAAGGCTGCAGATGCACTAGGGGTCTGTGGATAAGCTAGGGTCTGGGGGCCTGGGAGCGATGCGGAAGGGTGGAGGTTTAGAGATGAGATGTGACCAGTGAGGAGTCCAGGGTGGGAATGAGTGATGGCGAAGGACTTGGATTAGGGGAGGCAGCCCAGCCTGCTGGGTCAGTTCCAGTTAGGAGCCCCACCCACAACCACACCCCCGCCCCTTCATCTGGTTTTGGATCTGCTTCTACGGGCTGGTTCATGCCGCAGAACCGTCCTCCTCCTCGCTGCTCGCTCGCTGCTGGCCCTGTGGGTGGCCCCAGCCTGCATTCTAGGGACACATGCTCTTGAGCACTGCTTCCCCTCTCCCCCCAACCTCCCCGGCTCAGCCTGGACCCAGCTTGGACCGCAGCCCTGCCTGGGATGAAGCCCACCCTTGCCAGACCCTTTCTGAGCTCCTGCGTCACGAGGTACAGATCCTCTCCCCAGACCTCATTCCTTATGATTCATCCTCAGACTCAGGATTTACAAAACTTGGCATGTGCGTGTGTCCAACCTGCTGCCCAGCCATCTGTCCATCGAGGTTCCTAAATGTCCACCCAAGTGGAAGAGATCAGCACAGGGTGAAGGGCAGGCTGGCTTCCTTCCAGGGGGGCTGGGAGTACCCCACATCCGGTTCATTCCATCAGGTCTAACGTGGCTGAAACTGAGGCATCCTGCAGCCTGGGGTTGCCGTTCAGTTGGCAGTGTCATTTTCTATCTTTCTGGTCCATAAGATCATGGTGTTTTGGTGAGTCATGGTCTCTGAGGTTGGATGAGGGCTGGCATCCAGGCAGAGCGAAGGTTGGGAGCAGCACAAATGGAGGCCTGGAAAGTGGGTGGCTCTGAGGGATGTAGGTCTGAGGTGTAGACGAAGACAGGGAAGGTCAAGGCCATTGATGTTGACAGATGGGGACCTGTGCCCAAATCTTTAAGGACAGACAGTGTTGAAAGTGTGGAGAGAGGGGAGGGACATGGCTGTATGGGCAGCTCACTGACCGTCTGTGACCCAGAGTCAGGCATGACCTTCTGTCCCTTTCATCTCCCCAGAGGTCAGGTGTGGGGCTGAAAGTTCTGACCCTCTAATCATGCCTTGGACTTTGACGACCAGCCCCCAACCTGATGCCAGTCTCATCAGCTTACAAAGGATGCTCAGAGACTTCTGGGCTCTCAGGAGGCATGTGTCAGGAGCCCAACCTTGATGACCATCCACCCTCATCCCTGGGCTCTGCGGTCCCGCTCCCTGGCCTCCCCAGCCCTGGGCTTGTTAGAGCTCTCTGCCATCAGAGTAGACCTGAGAGTGGTCTGCGTGAGTGTCACATCGTGGCCATGGTCTGCGTTTCCTCTTTGCCCCCAAAGCTAAGTGTCTTCTCGCTTATAAGCTGTTTAGGACCCACTGCTGTCAGCTGCAGAAGGAAATGGCAACCCACTCCAGTGTTCTTGCCTGGAGAATCCCATGGACGGAGAAGCCTGGTAGGCTGCAGTCCATGGGGTCGCACAGAGTTGGACACGCCTGAAGCGACTTAGCAGCAGCAGCAGCTGTCAGCTGCTCCTCCAAGTCTTTTCCTCAGTTTCAGACTCAGGGTGTTGAAAAGCAACTTAATGGGCCATGCGCCTACGTTACTGATTTGTAGGAGCTCTGTGTGTTGTGTGTGTTTGTGACACTGCTAGCATCTCACTCGGCGGCTTGCCTTTCCACTCTTGGTGAACAAAAATGGACAGTGCCTTTACAGTGTGTGCCTTTTGTTAGAGAAGCTGCCCCTGAACCCCAGGCCCTGAATGTTTCCCTCCTGACAGAGTCATAACCCTCGTTAGTCCTGCCACACCTGGGAGTAAGCTGTGTATGGGGGGAGGTTTCCCACCCCTGCTCCCTGTGGTGATAGCCGGTTGAGCCAGGACCACTTATAGGAAAAGCATCCTCCTCTCACCACAATTCAGTGATGTCTTTATCATCGACTGTTGCGGGGTGGGGGAGGGGGCATTTCTGGACTTCTGTCCCTTTGGCCTTTTGCACAATATCACATGGTTTTAACTTGGCTTTATAATAACTCTTAATATCATGTATTTTTTGTTTTTCTTCAAGGGTATCTTTCTTGTGGTGGTTGTTAAGATTTTTTTTTTTGGATGTTCAGTTCAGTTGCTCAGTTGTGTCCGACTCTTGGTAACCCCATGGACTGCAGCACTCCAGGCCTCCCTGTCCATCGCCAACTCCCAGAGTTTACTCAGACTCATGTCCATTGAGTCGGTGATGCCATCCAACCATCTCATCCTCTGTCGTCCCCTTCTCCTCCTGCCTTCAGTCTTTCCCAGCATCAGGGTCTTTTCCAATGAGTCAGTTCTTCGCATCAGGTGGCCAGAGTATTGGAGTTTCGGCTTCAGCATCAGTCCTTCCAACGAATATTCAAGACTGATTTCCTTTAGGATGTTCTGGTTGGATCTCCTTGCAGTCCAAGGGACTCTCAAGAGTCTTTTCCAACACCACAGTTTTTGATGTGGACCATTTTTAAAGTCTTTATTGGATTTGTGACAACACTGCTTCTGGGTTTTTTTGTGGCTTTTTTTTTTTTGGCGTGTGGAATCTTAGTTCCTTGACCAGGGATCAAACCCACACCCTCTGCATTGGATGGCAAAGTCTTAACCCCTGGACCACCAGGGAAGTCTGTCTTGGTTGTTTTTTGCTTTTCCATTTCTATACAAATTTCACAATTGGTTTTAAGTTTTCCAAAACCCAGTGAGATTTTTTTATTTGGATTACATTTGAGTTCATAGATCAGCATGGGAGAATCGACATCTTCGCAGCCTTGAGGTTTCTGAGCTTTGAACATGCACTCAATTCTTCTTCAGATTTTTTCAGTGACATCTGTGTCTTCTGTGGAGCAGTCCTGCACATTTTTTGCTGGAGCACTCCACTGTCATTTGGCTTTTTACGCTGCTTTAAATCGTGTTCCTTTTATAATTTTGTTTCCTATTTGTTTGCTTATAGAAATATATGGAGAAATACAGTTGACTGTTGATATTGAACCCTTGTCCAGCCACCATGTTAAATTCATGTATTCATCCTAGGACTTTATCTGTGGGTTCTTTTGGGTTTCCTGTGTACACTCCCAGTTCACCAGTGCATTTTATTTCTCTTTCCAAACCTTCATCTGTTACCTTGCATCACTGGCACTGTTTATCTTTCCAAAACACCATGGAACAGAAGTTCTGACCACAGGCATCCTCTTGTTCTAGATTTCAGTGGAAGGTTTTCAGAATTCTGCCATTAAGGATGTTGTTTGCTGAATGACTCTTCTTTCTCTTGTAAATTCCCATCGTCAAATTTAGGAGGTTCTATTCTGTTTCTTGTTGAGGATTTTTATCCTGAATGACGTAGAATTTTATCAAAGCGTTTTTCCCCCTTCATCTGTTGACATGCTTTTCTCTTTTATTCTATTAATAAGGTGAATTATACTATTTGACTTTGTTAAACCAAACTTGCATTCCCTTAGTTCATCCTGTTTGGCTATAATGTGTTGTTTTTTCTATGTTTTGCTGGATTCAGTTTGCAAACATTTGTTGGTATTTTTGCAACTATTTATGAGAGAAGTTGACCTGCCACTTTCTTTCTTTCTTTTTTGGTAACTTTGTTTTCACAGTTAAACATGGAGGTTATTTTTGTTGTTCTTTGCAACCCCTTGGACTACAGCACTCCAGGCTTCCCTGTCCTTCACCATCTCCCGGAGCCTGCTCAAACTCATGTCTATCGAGTTGGTGATGCCATCCAACCATCTCATCCTCTGTCGTCCCCTTCTCCTCCTGCCTTCAATCTTTCGCAACATCAGGGTCTTTTCCAATGAGTCAGCTTTTCACATCAGGTAGCCGAAGTATTGGAGCTTCAGCTTCAGCATCAGTCCTTCCAGTGAATATTCAGGACTGACTTCCTTTAGGATTGACTGCTTTGATCTCCTTGCTGCCCAAGGGATTCTCAAGAGTCATCTCCAGCATCACAATTAGAAAGCATCAATTCTTCAGTGCCCGGCCTTCTTTATGGTCCAGTTCTCACATCCATACATCACTGCTGGAAAAACTATAGCTTGGACCTTGGTTAGCAAAAGTGCTGTCTCTGCTTTTTAATACACTGTCTAAATTTTTCACGGTTTCCCTTCCAAGGAGCAAGCATTTTAATTTCATGGCTGCAGTTACTGTCTGCAGTTATTTTGCAGCCCAAGAAGATAAAGTCTGTCATTGCTTTCACTTTTTCCCTTTCTTTTTGTCATGAAATGATAAGACTAGATGCCTTTCTTAGTCTTTTTTAATGTTGAAGTATATTGGCCTTAAAAAATTAATTGAGCTTTTTTATTCTTGGGAAAATTTATGTTAAGATTAATATTATTTCTAAATTAATTACTTGAAAGAATTCACAGCAAAGGTCTGTGAGCCTGGAGTTTCCTTTGTGGGAATGTTTTAAATTCTAGATTTAATTTTTAAAATACAAATTATTCAAATTTTTTATTTCTTCTTTTATCACCTTTAGTAAGTTGTGTTTTTAAGGATATTTTCAAGTCTGAAAGTGAAAAGAAAAAGTGAAAGTCACTCAGTCGTGTCCAGCTCTTTCCAACCCCATAGATTTTCAAGTCTAAACCATACTTATTTACATAGTCTGTATCTTTATTACCCTTTAGAATATCTTTAATATCCGTAGACATTAAATTATTACAGATTTGTCTTCTCTTTTTTTTTTTACCGTGCAGCTTCTCCATTTTATTTTCCCACTCCCACCATGTACAAGCCACCAGGTGTTTTAGTTTTCTGTGGTAACATTTTAAATTTAATTGTGTTTCACTTATTTTTTGGTTCACTAGTGTATGTATTGAGCCTGGCGGGTTGCCGTCTATGGCGTCGCACAGAGTCAGACACGACTGATGCGACTTAGCAGCAGCAGCAGTGTATTTCTTACTGAGGTAACTTTGGTTTATAACATTATTACAAGTTTCATGTGTATAACATTATGTTTCTACTTTGTTATATTTCTACAACAGCATGCTGCTGCTGTTAAGTTGCTTCAGTTGTGTCCGACTCTGCGACCCCAGAGATGGCAGCCCACCAGGCTCCCCCATCCCTGGGATTCTCCAGGCAAGAACACTGCAGTGGGTTGCCATTTCCTTCTCCAGTTCGTAAAAGTGAAAAGTGAAAGTGAAGTTGCTGAGTCATGTCCGACTCCTAGCGACCCCATGGACTGCAGCCTACCAGGCTCCTCCGTCCATGGGATTTTCCAGGCAAGAGTACTGGAGTGGGTTGCCATTGCCTTCTCTGACAACAGCATGGTCACCACCAAAAATTTAGTTTTCATTTGTTATCATACAGTTGATCCCCTTTACCCATTTGCAGATGTGTCTTTTTCCTTTCGTTTTCCTTGATGTATTTTGTGCTTTATTCGGTGCATACAAATCTAGGATCATTATATCTTCCTTTAAAAGTGACATTTTATCATCACGAAATTTTGCTCTTTTAGATGAAGAACTATTATTGGCATTTGAGTCCCCTTTGTCTGACATCAGTACAACTATGCCTCTGTGTGTGTGTATGTGTGGCAGGGTGGGGGAGACATAGTGTTCATGTGATATATTTTTTCCATCCTATACTCTCAACTTCTCTGTATCATGTTTTGGAAATGGCTCTTATAAACAGAAGTTAATTGTTGTTTTTGACCTAGCATGAAATCTGTATCTTTTAACTGAAGCATTAGTTTATTTACAATTAATGTTATTCTGGTAAATTCCAATTTAAATCTATCATCTTACTGTTTATTTTGTAACTGGCCTATATGTTCTTTCTTTTGGCCTTCCTTTCTTGCCTCCTTTTGGTTTAATTAAGTGTTATTTTTCCACCCCCACCCCCACCTTTTATTATATTTGCTAAGCAATACTTTTTAAAAAATATTCCAGGTACCTTAGGAATTATACAAAACATTCTTGAAATGTACCTTAAGTTATTCCTTTTACTGTTCCAGGTAATGCAAGAACCTTATAATGCTTTAGTCTTATTTATCCTCTTATCAATTTTTACGCTGTTGTCGTCTTATGTGTAAACTCTACTTATATTTTAAGCCCCACAACAACTATTAATGTTATTTTAAATGGCATTCATTCAGATTCCCCTCCTCATGCACCCACTTCCTCTTGAAGGACCGTGCTTACGTCCAAGACCATTTTCCTTCCTGAAGTACTCCTTTTAGTATTTCTCCTAACAGAAGTTTGCTGGGTTTTGGTTCTGTGCAGATGTCTTTCGCCTGCCTTCATTTTTGAGGCTGTTTTCTCTGGGTGTGTTGCCCAGAGGGCAGGGATGCTCTCTCTGCATGCCTGGGGCTTGGTCTCTTGGCCGCGGCTGTGTTGCTGTGTCTCTTAGAGACTCGCCTGACCACCCTGTTACTCTCTGGGAGTGGGTGCTTCTCTTTCTTCTCTGGCTGCCTGAAAAATGGTCTTTGGGCAAATTTGTCAAATTATATTAAAATTACTAAATTGCATTTAAATTTCTTGTATTTATAAATGCAAGAAAATCATATCCCATGACCTGTTCTTAACTTAATCTTCAGAGTATGTGAACTCATGTTTCATCTGTCAGACATGATATTTATTTTACATAATTGTCCTTCTTACACACATGAGCTTCAAAATCTTGGAAGCCAGACTGTATTTTTATAGCTTGAGTGCCTTGGTCAGGCAACTTAGTCTCTTTATCCTTTAGTTTCTGTGCATTTTAGAAAGATTATAGGATATTTGAAATTTCATTGTAAGTGTGGGTTATGTTTAATGCGATATTTCTGTAAAAAGCTTGAAAGTGAACATCACTCAGTCTTGTCTGACTCTCTCTGATCCCATGGACTGTAGCCCTCCAGGCTCTTCTGTCCATGGAATTCTCCAGGCAAGAATATTGGAGTGGGTAGCCATCCCCTTCTCCAGGGGATCTTCCCAACCTAGGGATCGAACCTGACTTTCCTATGCTGCAGGCAGATTCTTGACTGACTGAACCATCAGGGAAGTCTAGTAAAAAGCTTAGATGGATACTTTTACATAAATGCTTAATAAATATTATCAATGATTTCAATGAAAAGAACAGCCTTCATTCTTCTGTTTCAACAGACTTGAGAAAGGGGGAGTATTGACTTTACTTTGAGACTGTGAGCGCCTCGTCTTGGGCAGAGTCTCTTATCTCCGCTGTAAGGTGTCAGCCCAGTCCTTTCAGGTGCTGCCCGGCCCCTCCCCGCTTGCCGCTACCCCTCAGACTCCACGTCCGCATCCCTGTCTTCTCACCGGGTCCCACGGGCCCTTTTGCTCTCTTCTGCACTTCCTTCTATCCTGCTTTCCCCTCTCTGTGCTGCAGTCTGAATCTTCTCATCTGAAAGTGAAAGTCGCTCATTCACGTCCAACTCTTTGTGACCCCATGGACTATACAGTCCGTGGAATTCTCCAGGCCAGAATACTGGAGTGGGTAGCCTTTCCCTTCCCCAGGGGATCATCCCAAACCAGGAATCGAACTGGAGTCTCCTGCATTGCAGGCGGATTCTTTACCAGCTGAGCTACCAGGGACGCTTTGGATCTTCTGCTGTCTCTTATTTTATCTAACCTGTTCTTTTTAATTTTTATTTTTCCGTGCTTGGTCTTCCTTGCCTCGTGGGCTTTTCTCTACTTGCGATGGGCAGGGGCTGCTATCTAGTTGCAGGGTCCTGGCTCCTCACTGCGATGGCTTCTCTTGTTGCGGAGCACAGGCTTAAGGGTGAGCAGGCTTCCGTAGTTGTGGCACATGGACTCAAGTAGTTTTGGCTCCCAGGCTTAGTTGCTCCTCAGCATGTGGGATCTTCCTGGACTAAGGATCGAACCCGTGTCTCGTGCAATGTCAGGCAGATCCTTTACCACTGAGCCTCCAGGGAAGCCCTAGCCTATTCTTAAATCTGGCTCCTGAATTATTAATTTCAGACGCTGTATTTTCACTTTGAGAATTTCTAAAATCCTAGGGTCTTTAAAATTTGACTCCTTTTTCAATAGATCCAGTTCTTGGGTAAAATTCTGTCCTTTTGCCATCTTTTTCAATGTACGTTGAATATCTGGATCTCCTCTGAGTCCGTTTCTATTGACTGTTGGCCCAAATGCTCCTGCTTTATGGCCGGCCTGGTGATTTCTGAATATCAGATCCTGTGTTTGCAAAGCGGCAGGAGCTCTGAGTGATGTTATTTCCTCATGAAGGGACTTGATCTCATCCCGGCAGATGGACTGTGGATGGGTCACCTGGACTCCGCTGATGCTGGTCTGTTCCTCATTTTCCTTTAATGTCTTGTAGTAATTGCAGCTGGAAAAGTCTGGGGGGTGACTAGGACCCCAGTCTCCATCTTTTGTCTCCCCGACACCATTAGTCAGCCAAAAATCTCGTATTGGGCTTTTTTGTTTTCCATTTAACAGCTGTGTAGCTTCGTTTCTTGGCCTTCTGCCCTGAACTTCACAGCGTAGGACTTGTAGTTCCCTTCCCTCGAAGGGAAGCTTGGATTTGAGGTTCATTTCTTCACATCCCCGTTTCCTCGGGGACCTTGAGAGAGCCCCATAGTGGGGGTCACCCCAATCCTCCGGTGAGGCTAGGGGACAGCATCAAACCAGGTGGGTCATTCTTGAGCCTCATAGAGCCAGTGGACTTGCCTTGGCAAGTGTGGGCTCCCTGGGGACCTGTCGCTTTCCCTGCTTTTCCGTTCCTCCGTTTGGAGCGGGACTGGCTATCCACTTCCTGTCCAATGTTGATTTTTTTTTTTTCTTGCCACGCTGCATGGCTTGTGGGAATCCTAGTTTCCCGACCAGGGATTGAACCTGGGCCCCAGCAGGAGGAGCACTGAGTCCTACCCACTGGACCACAAGGAAGTTCCCCCAGCATTGCATTTTCGAAACACAGCTTGTCTGGTCTAACAGGTCTGAGCTGGGGCTGGGTGAGGGCAGGGGTGGGGTAGATTTCCTCAGGACAAATTGCAGCTGAGTGTCACTCCTGCAGTTTAGATGATTTTTATAAGACTGTGGTGTCGGAGTTGCTGCTGGAGAGGAGCCTTGGAGCTGCTGGATGGAGTGTTTTGTGTGCAAGAGAAGCATGAATCTGGGGGAACCAGGAGCAGATTGTTTGGGACCAAATGTGACCCCTAGGTCCTGTGCAGAAGCCCCACCCCCAAATGTGTGTGAGGCCACGAGGACGTTGGGAGGAAATAGTTGGGGTTGGGGGGCTTATACCCTGTGAGAGGAGACCCTGGGGAGAGGCCATTGTCAGAACCCAGACCTTCAGTCCCCAGACCCTGCTGGAGACAGCCTGTGGGTCTGTCACATGTCTAGGAGGGCTGAGGTGACCCCTCAGGAGGCTTGTCTTTGCTGCTCTGAACCCCAGTTTTTTATTTTTTTTTTAATTTTTACTATAGTCAATTTACAATTTTATGTTAGTTTCTCATGTACAGCAAAGTGATTTGGTTATACACATATATATATTTTTCTTTTTCTATTTGGTTTATTATAGTATATTGAATGTAGTTCCTCATAAACCCCAGCCTTTACCTACAGTTGGTTCCCACGAGCTCCGGGCCTCCCTCTCTGCTTGGCCTCCCAGGAACCAGCCTCGTCTCCTGCTTTGACCCGCACATCTGGCTGTGATGCAGGCGCCGTTTGACTGTGGCCCAGCCATTGCTGGCTGACCTTCGGAGGCCGGCATCCCCAGTCTCTGCCCGTCATTTCCCCGGGGACACGTGGGGCACATGTTCTCGGGCCAGAGCTGTGTCTCAGTCAGCCTGGCCCTGTGCTCCCAGCCACGGACGCAGCAGGTAACACCGGCCCCGACAGCACAGGTGGGCTGTGAGCAGCTCCAGGACTTGTGCTGTTTTTAAAAGTGAATCCGCAAAGGAAAGCCTCCAAATAGAGATGGGTTGGTTCAGCGTGAGCTCAGTGGCAGTAGATGACTGGCAAGTCTCTGTGTTTTTCCAGAAACTCTTTGAGAAAGCCCTGGTCTTGGTCCGCTATTTCATCAAAACTGAACTCACTTCGTGACAATTTGTCTCTTTGTGATGAAACTTGTTAGAAAGTGGAACTGTTACAATACTCCACCCCACCCCCACCCCCCAGAATGCCTTTTAGGTTGGGCTTCCTTGTTTTTGCTTGTGCTGGGTCTTCATTGCTGTGCGGGCTTTTCTCCAGTTGCGGTGAGCGGGAGCTACTCTCTAGTTGCGTCGCATGGGCTTCTCATTGCAGTGGCTTCTCTCATTGTGGAGCGTGGGCTCGGTTGCTCCATGGCATGTGGGATCTTCCGGGACCAGGGCTCAAACCCCTGTCCCCTGCACTGGCAGACAGATTCTTTACCACTGAGCCACCAGGCAAGTCCAGGGTTGGGCTTCATAACGGTCACTAATGGGGCAGAGGGGCAGATTGAGGAGCCCAGGTAGGTGGCCTGCACCTCCTGGGACCCCGAGGCTGTGACCCTGGTCTCCACCGCCTGAGCCTCATCAAGGTCTTGTTCTTTGATGGAGCATCTGGTCCTGTGACAGCAACTGAGCCGATGGGGACAGGCCTTGAGGTCTTGGTAGCTGGGCTCCCCAAACCCTGGTGTACGGTGCTGGCTGGGCCCTGGCTCCACATGGAGGTCCCGGCCTCAGGAAGCAGAAGGCTTTGTTTCACTGAAGCATTTCTCTTTACAAACATCAGAACCCTTGTCCTATGCTGGTCCCTCAACACTTTGGCGAGAGCGAACCCACTCTTCAGGGCCTCTGCCGTTGTCTTCCCTCAACGGAGACGTGAAAGCTTCCTGCCTTGAGGGCCAACTTGCCCTCCTCCCCTCCCCACACTTGGCTGCTCTGTGGCTCCCACAGCCACTCTGCTGTCCACGCAGCCACTCTGCTGTCCAGACCTTCAGCTGTTGTGTCCTCACAGGCACGACTCAGATGTCCATCTTGGCCACCGGGTGGGAAGAGTGTCAGGCAGGTGAACTCTGGGGACATGTCTCTGCCCCACTGCTCTGCACACAGGGTGTGGCATTGGGTGGGGCCCCCGTACCTCTTCTCTCTATTGCACGTGAGGCCCCAGGAGACAGGACACAGTCTGGTCCCAGGCTCCCTGGGGGAATTTCCGTTGTGCACCCCCCCAGTGCTGCTGGCCCTGCTGCTGGCAGGTGCTCCGCAGACCTCTGGGCCCACAGCTGATGGAGGTTGTCCCCACAGCATGTGTCCAGAGGTGGTGGCGTGAGGTGGGTCCAGCTGAGCCCAGCCCCAGTCACTCCATCTTCCCATGGCTGTTGTGGGACTGACCTGCCTTATCCATGCAGCCAGCCATGCCAGGCCCCGTGTCCCTGCTCCTCTGGCCAGCCCGGGTGGCCAGCCTCAGGGAGGGTGGCGGAGCCTGCAGCCTGATTGGGTGGTTTTGGTTACGTGATGGCCCTGGGCCAGTCACATCCCAGGGTTGTCCTTCTTGGGTTGTGGTAGACCCAGGTGAGATCACCTCCCCACCAGCAATGTCAAGGCTTAGGAACCGCGTCAGGACCACGTGAGGAGGGACAGGCTTCATGGGAGCCAGCCTGCTGAGGGGACCAAATGGCCACCATCCCTATGTGGCTGGCTACCTGCCATAGCAGCTCCGAAACCCTTCCCATTCTGCGTTTTTGGCCTTGGGCCCCTTCACTCACCTCTCAGGACAGCAGGACACAGTTCAGAGTGAGAAGCAGGAAGCCATGTGAGAGAGGACCCTGGAGGGGTGCCCCCACTAGTCAGCCCAGCCATGGCCTGCTCACTGCTGCCCTGCCCCCATCATGACCTTCAGGGCTGCAGGTGGACATGGGTCTGGGTCGTATGGCTCTAGGGGCAGTGCCAGGTCCCTCTTGAGACAGGTCACTTGGTGTGCCTAGCAGTGGGTGGCCACGGTCAAGTGATACCAGCCCTTAGGGAAAGGCCCACAAGCTGTATGGCTCCATGGGCTTCCTGGGGCTTGTGTCCAGTCTCACTGTGTCCCTCAGGGATGCCCAGCCTATGCGGCCACCAGGTTCCACAGCAGCTCCAGACATGTCCCCCAGTTCAGGCCAGCATCCCACCTAAATCCCAGACTTCTTTTTCAGATGGTCACGTGCAGCCTGCAGTAGGAGGGTTTTGGTGGAACATGTGGTTGGTGAGGACAGGGCAACCTGAGTAAATGCCCTGCCTCCTGGGGCCTGGATCCCAGGCGACACGACTCCCCTGCAGGAAGCCAGGCCTGGAGGAAACAGCACTGCTCTGCCAAGGACCCCACCCCCAGCCCAGCCCCAGGGCTGCGGGGACCTCCCAGCTCCCTGGCCTTGCCTTGGGCTGGTCACCAACCTAGAACTGCCAGGGACGCATTCTGCTGACCCAGGTGCCCTGCTGCAGGTGCGTTCCTGCTGTAGTTCTGAGGCTACAGGACTGTCTGGGGGCTGTGCTGGTTGGCCCAGTCACCTGGGCAGTGGGTCCATGTCTAGCAAAAAGCCAGAGAAGCCTCCGAGAGCATCATGACCTGCCCTGCAAATTCAGCACCTCCTCACGCACCACTCCCCCCCCGCCCAAATCTGGGGGCTGCCTGGTTTGTTTCGAGGTCTGTTGCTCTAAGCTCCCTTTTTAAAGTGTAGTTTCTTCACCTTGTCAGAGCCCTCATGATGCTAGATTGCCATAGAAACGGAGCTCATTAAAGTTCCCTGCAGCCACCCTAATTATAGAATTCCAAAGACAAGCAGCGAGCTTCTCTGGGGGTGTCGCTGAGGCTGAGCGAAGATACCAGAGTGGCCGAGCCCAGGGACCGTGAGGACTGCAGTTGTTCCCATCCTGCACTCAGATTGCAGGCACCCCGGAGACCACTGGATGCTCCCAAGTGGACTGTGGCTTTGAGCAGCTCCAACTCTGAACTCAGCCGTGACACAGTGACTAAGGTGGAGCCTCCTGATCCCCAAGGACTCTGGGTGGAGCAGCTGCGAGGTCAGCTGGGGTCACCCACCAGTGCCTCTTCTTGTAGAAGTCTTGCCAGCTACCCCCACCCACCCCTGGCTGGTTTTCAGGACTGCTTACTACTGAGACCAGCTGCACAGGAAGGTGGACAGGCAGGGCCCGTGGCCAGAGCGGTGGGAAGGGGCAGGTCATCCCCAGTGTGCCCGGCCCTTTGAAGCACTCTGCACACGTGCCCTTCTCCGTTTCCTGTTGTGTCGGGTGAGTCAGGATCTGCACAGACATGTGTTCTGCACATGCGTGTGCCCGCCTCCATTGCCTGTTGTGTGAGATGAGTCGGGATCCGAATGTGCTTCCGTTCTTCGCTTTCTGCCATTAGAGTGGTTCAGTTCAATCACTCAGTCGTGTCCGACTCTTTGTGACCCCATGGACTGCAGCACGCCAGGCTTCCCTGTCCATCACCAACTCTCAGAGCTTGCTCAAACTCATGCCCATCGAGTCAGTAATGCCATCCAACCATCTCATCTTCTGTTGTCCCCTTCTCCTCCTTCCTTCAATCTTTCCCAGCATTGGGCCTTTTCAGATGAGTCAGTTTTTTGCATCAAGTGGCCAAAGTATTGGAGCTTCAGCTTAGAGTGGTATCATCCGCATATCTGAGGTTGTTGATATTTCTCCCAGCCTGGCATTTCTCACATGTGATCAGCGTATAGGTTAAACAAACAGGGTGACAGCAGACAGCCCTGTCATACTCCTTTCTTGACCTTGAACCAATCAGTTGTTCCATACAGGGTTCTAACTGTTGCTTCTTGACCCACATCCAGGTTTCTCAGAAAACAGGTAAGATGGTCTGGTATTCCCATCTCTCTAAGAGCTTTCCACAGTTTGTCGTGATCCACACAGTCAAAGGCTTTAGCATAGTTGATGAAACAGATAGATGTTTTTCTCAAATTCCCTAGCTTTCTCTATAATCCAGCAAATGTTGGTAATTTGATCTCTATGTCCTCTTCCTTTTTGAAACCCTGCCTGGACATCTGGAAGTTCTTGGTTCGCATAATGCTGAAGCCTAGCATGCAAGATTTTAAGCATGACCTTCCTAGCACAGGAGATGAGTGCAATTGTCTGATAATTAACACATTCTTTAGTACTACCCTTCTTGGGAATTGGGATGAGGATTGACCTTTTCCAGTCTTGTGGCCACTGCTGGGTCTTCCAGATTTGCTGACATAATGAATGCAAAACCTTGATGGCATCATCCTTTAGGGATCTGAATAGTTCTGCTGGAATTTCATCACATCCACTAGCTTTATTAACAGCATTGCTTCTTAAGGCCCACTTGACTTCGCACTCCAGAATGTAAGTGTGAAATGGGGACTTTCCTAGCAGTCCATTGGTTAAGACTGCTTTCCAGTGCAGGGGGCACAGGTTTGATCCCACATGCCATGCAGTGTCCCCCCCACCCCACCCCCCCCAAAAAAGGTATGGGATTCCCTGCAGTCCTTCATGGTTCCTTATAAGTCCACAGGGCACTGCTTTCCAGGTGGCAACGTGGGTGTGGGTTGGACAACCAGGGGCTCCTGTGCCTCTGCTGGGATTGGGGCCGGGGTCTGCACTGCTGGGACTCTGACATCTCCCCATCCCTGCCAGGGACGGGGGTGATGGATGGTACACCTGAGAGCCCATGTGAGTCAGGTTCTCCAGAGAAGCAGAACTGACAGAACATGTGGAGAGTCGTTATTGTAAGGATCCTGCTCACAGGGTCATGGAGGCTGCAAGTCAGGCCTGCAGGTTGGAGATGTGGGAGGAGCTGCTGCCATGGTCCAGGTCCAAAGCTGTCTGCCACAGTATCCCTCTCGCTGGGGGAAGGTGGCCTTTGGGTCTGTTCAGGGTGTCACCACGACAGAGGATGAGACGGTTGGATGGCATCACCAACTCAATAGACATGAATCTGAGCAAACGCCAAGAGATAGTGAGGGACAGGAAAGCCTGGCATGCTGCAGTTCATGGGATCACAAAGAGTCAGACATGGCTGAGCGACTGAACAAAGCCGTCACCTGATCAGATGAAGCCCACCCGTGGGGGGCAATCTGCTCCACTCTGAGGCCATTGACTTAAATGTTCATCTCATCTGGAAGCGCCCTCATAGAAACATCCAAGATATTTTGACCACAGATCTGGGCACTGTGGTCCACCTAGCTGACTCATGAAATGAACCACCACATCCCCACCCCCCACTGCCAAGAGGTGCCTCCTGAATCCACACTCAGTCTCCCGCTAAAGACAACAACATGGTCACACCTCTGTCCGATGTGTCTGTCCTGCAACGTGCTGGACATACACTGACCCCTCCCCCAGGAGGGCTGGTTGTCTTCTGGAGCTTGGAGGACGCCACTTCCCTCCTGTCTGCTCAGCACTTCCTCTCTGCTTCTCCCTGAACTTACACACCTATAACCTCTGCCATCTGGGAGCCGTGTTGCATCTGTCCTGTGGCTCTCTGAGCCCACCCCTCTAGCCAGTGTCCTCCCATGGTATGGAGCGTGTGTCTGCAGGCACTGCTCCCCACTGGTCAGGGCACAAGCAGCAGCGGCATGGACATGGTTCCTGCAGTGGGCTCACAGCAGCAGCTGGAGCCTCTGTGCAGAGACAGAGCTCAGTGTTTCTACTAAGATCTGAGATTCATTTATGACCATGTTGTTGTTGCCACCTCTGGCCCCTCGCTGTGTTTTTACAGTTCCTATTGTATATTGTTTACTGCAGCCTTTGAGGCACCCCAAGAGCATGGGAATCACGCATGTTATGAAACATACAGTGGAGTAGATATGCACGCCCTCAGCAGCCAGCCTGCCCAGCACTGACGCACTGTCCCAGTCTACTTACTAGGATGATTTCCCTTTATGAACATGCATCCTGAAACATCACACTGTCCATTTTCTTGGTTTTTAATTTGACTCTGTGGACTGTAGACCTCCAGGCTCCTCTGTCCATGGAATTCTCCAGGCAAGAATACTGGAGTGGGTTGCCATTCCCTTCTCCATAGGATCTTCCCAATCCAGGGGTTGAAACCAGGTCTCCTGCATTGTGTGCAGATTCTTTACTCTCTGAGCCACTGGGCAAGCCATTTTAGTTTGATAACAGGCGTCATTTTACAGAGCCCATTTCATATACGTCAGTCTGCCATTTTATAACTTAAAATTTTTTATTTGTTTGTTTATCTTTGGCTGTGCTGGGTCTTTGTTGCTGCACAGGCTTTTCTCTGATGGTGGTGAGCGGGGTCTCCTCTCTAGTCGTGGTGCACAGGCTTCTCACTGCAGTGGCTTCTCTTGTGGCACACAGGCTCTGGGACACTCGGGCTTCACCTGTGGCTCCTGGGCTCTAGAGCAAGGCTCAGTAGTTGTAGTGTACAGGCTTAGCTGCTCCACGGCACATGGGATCTTCTTGGATCAGGTATCAAACCCATGTCTCCTGCATTGGCAGGCAGATTCTTTACCATTAAGCCGCTAGGGAAGCCCCTGTGATTTTGTACTGATTTTTTTATTTGATTTGATTTTGGAAGATGCATTTGTGTGGCTGAGGGTGGCTCAAGCTGGGTTATGACTGAGGGTCCTCCCAGACAGCCATGCCCCAGGTCACCTGTCCTCTTGGACCTGGGTGGCTGCAGACATCCTCCGGTGGCCGTGAGCCCACATGTGAGGCCTGTCAGGCGCTGACCTAGGAGCAGTGTGACTGCTGCGTCCCGGGGAAGCACACATGCCCTCGACCATTGATTCTGGCCGTGGTTGAGCTCCCCCAGAAGGACAGGCGACTTCAGGTTACTCTGATCCTTGACAGTATTTGACGTTGCAGGAGACTCATCTTCTGTTTCCGTTTCTGTTTTCCCTCATTGACTTGTGGGCATGCCTCCTGTATCCTGAATCATTAGCCCATGTGGCACAGCTGATAATGAGACGGGGGTTTGTCTGGCCTCATGTTGCCTTAGGGTGAACGTGCGTCCTTTCCTCCTTTTGTTTTCAGGGTTTTCCTCCACCTCCGATTAAGATCGTCAGGTTTCCTTCTAAGACTTGTCATTTTGCCCCTTAGTTTCAGTCCTTGTCTTTTTAAATGAGTGTATTTGTGTGGTGGCACCAGGTCTTGGTTGTGGCATGTGGGATCTAGTCCCCTGACCAGGAATCGAACATGAGCCCTTGCATTGGGAGCACAGAGTCTTAGCCACTGGACCACCAGGGAAGTCCCTCAGTCCCTACATACTGAGGGGATGATTTGTGTGTGGAGTGAGGCAGGCGTCTGGTCTGCTCGAGTCACTGTCACAATACACCGTATGCAGCAGAGACTACGGGACCTCACTTCTCAGGGTCTGGGGGTGGACGGCTGAGCTCCGGGTGCTGGCAGGGTCGGGGTCTGATGAGCACCCTCTTCGTGGCTTACAGACACTGCCCCGGCTGGGTCCCCATGCAGTGGAGACAGAGGTCAGGTGTCTCCTCCTCTTCTTATGAGTGTACTGACCCCATCAGGGGGCCCCACGCATGACCGCTGAACTCAGTGACCTCCCCAGGGGCCCCGCCTCCGAATACAGCCGTGCATGGGGCAGTGGAGAGGGGCTGAGGGGGGTGGTCAGAGCTTCCACAACAGCGGGGATCCCGGCTTCTCTCACTGTGGACAACAAGACATCGCCCATGTTCCCTCGGCCCTGCTCAACACATAGGAGTCCCGAAGGGCTCTGTTCTGTCCCCTAGCCTAGCTTTCTGGTCTGCTGGGGGCTGCTAGACATCTTTGAGTTCCTTATTTCGGGTGGCTTTACTGAAATGTGAAGGGCGTCCTGTGGGTGCATTTTCAGGCTTTCGTGCTGTGTGTGTGTTGAACACTGGAAGGGCCAGAGCCTTGTGCCACCGCGTCCCTGCCTGACAACCCGGCTCCCTCTGTGTCTCGGGGTCTGTCACTCGGTGCCTCACCCCGCCGCGTGCAGGCACGGCTGGGGGTTGTGAACGCCACACACAGGGCAGTCAGCCCTGTGGATGTCGGCGGGGACCTGCTGGGGGCCAGACTTCCCCCGGATCTGGCTGGGAGGGCTATGCCCTGTGATCAGGCAGGGACCCTGGGGCGTCAGCGGGAACCCCTGGAGCCCAGGGCAAGATAGGCGGGGGAGCCCCGTTCTGTTTGCACGTTGGCGTCTTGGCTTCCCCCTTCACCTCTCAGTTGATGGGAGGGGAGCTGGTTTTGCAGTCACTGTGACCAGGTTTCACAGGTTCCAGCCAGAGCTGGTCATTTGCTTGTTTTAAAAACACTCTGTTACAGTTTCCACTTCTGTATGTTCCTGGCAGCTCCCTGACTCTCATGAAAGTCGCCTTCACTACAGACCTCTGTAAAAGCACAAAGCTTCCCGTTGTAGCCCAAGTATTTTGTTTTCACATACTTTCAAAGCGTTGGGAAGGAGCAAAGTTGGAAATGTTTTTGAGGAGGAATGAAACCGCCCGTCCTGGTCATACGTGTACCTCAGCGTGTTTCATGAGCCGCTGCTTCCACACAAGTCTGGTGCAGGTTGGGAATGGGATGTTTTTGGTGACTTTCAACTCAGCATAAGTGTGCGGTTGGTTTTGCTTTGTTTCTACCCCTAGGTTTGTTCTTAAAGGGGAGCTGGGGGAGGGGGGCGGTGCTGGCTGGACGCCTGCCTTGGGCTGACCGTGGACTTCCCAGCGGCCAGGGTCCCTCCCTGGACAATTGAATGTAAAGGTCTGGAGAACCCTTGGCTCCCATGGAGCCAGTTCCCATGTGGAACGGGACCTGGTTTTCACGCCCAGAGGGAAGGGAGTGGACAGGAAGCCCATGGGGGCACACAGGCCCCAGTGGCCTCACAGCCTGAGCCCCTGCAGACGGCCGTCCTTGTGGGTCGTCCGGGGCACCATCTCCCCACCTGGTGGTGTGGAATAGCTGCGAGGGTGCTGGCGTCTCAGCTCCTCGGCCACCGCCCCGGGCCGCCTGGACTGGCGGCCTGTCCCCACCACCCACCGTGTGGTAGAGCTGGGCTCGCAGCACCAAGGCCATTTCTTTACGCTCTTCTCATGTTCTCTCCAGAATCCATCTACCGCCGTGGAGCCAGAAGATGGCGGAAGCTGTACCGCGCCAACGGCCACCTCTTCCAGGCCAAGCGCTTTAACAGGGTGAGTCCCCCCCAGGGGGAGATGCTGGGCTCTGCTCCACACTCAGCCCTGGATGGCCACAAGCCCTTCATGAGCTCCCTGAGCCGGCAAGGCGCCAGCTCAGGTCTTTTCTGACAAATGTGACCTGTGTGTCCCTGTCACATGACCCCCTTCCAGGTACCGTGTCCCATCACATGACCCCAGTCCTGGCACTGGGACTCCATGGACATTCAGAAGGGACCCTGGATTTGTCCCGTAACCAGGATGCATGTGTTACCACACAGTGTCCCCTGCTGGTCTCAAGGGTGTCCTGTGAAGCCCAAGGCCCGATAACGGCCCTCCAGCCCCTGGCCCCACTGCCCAGCTCACTCCAAAGGCTTTATAGCTACACGTATGGTATTTCTCCTCACGCTGCCCTGTGTCCTGTAGAGACCACGGGGCTCACGTGGTCATTGTCCTGTTGCCACGTGGAAAGGGAGGTGCCTGCAGAGGCCCTGTGGCTGAAGACCGCCTGCCTCAGGGCTCCCCACACAGAGCGCCCCAGGCTAGGCGCTTAGCAGGTCGGTCTGGTGTTTGAAGTCCAAAACGAGGACTGCTCTCAGGGCCCAGCTGCTCTCAGGGAGAGTCCCTCCTGCCTCTGTGTAGCTTCTAGGGTCACTGGCATCCTCGGAGGCCCTGGGCTGGGAGCACAGCCCTCCTGCCTCTGCCACCTCCTGTCTCTGCACCCCACCCCCACCCCCGACTCCTCACCTCCGGGATGCCCATCATGACAAGGACCCAATCTGACCTCATTTATGGGTGGACATGAATTTGAGGGACACCACTGAGTCCCATACAGCAGCCGAGCACCTGCTGACCTGGGGCCCCGCGTGTGCTGGCACCCTGCCCTGGAGGCTGGCCCCTGCACCTGGCACGAGTAGGCACACACAGCGTGGCGGGTGCCGTTCACTGTGATGAACGACTGGAGGGAAGTCAGCCAAGGGGCCCCGGGGCTGTGTCAGGAGTGAGCGAGGAATGAAGCGTGTCTGTCGGGAAGGAGGGGGCCCTGGTTCCTCCAACAATGACAAGAGGACACGAGGTCCTTGGGGCGTCGGATAACGTGGGAAGGCTGGGCATCACTGAGCGTGGACAGAGGGCGGGGGCTGCAGGGATGACGGGCCACCCAATGGGTGTGGACGTGAGACTGCGGTGAAGCACCCAGACAGACAAGATGAAACCTGGAGAAATCGAAACTTCCAGCCCCAATGACACGAGGTACCACTGCCTGCCCTCCCATGTTAAGAAACAGATGACTGACCAGCCTGTGGTCAGACAGCTTCTCTCCTGTGCCTTTGGGCACCAGTTAGGTTCTGGCCATAGATGGTCTCAGGCAGATGGGCCAGGCCGCCCTGAAGGACCTCAGGGAACCACTCACGCCCTGCTTGACAAAGTGACTCACTGGCCCACGATGAAGCCCACCCACTTGGCAAGACTGCTCAGAGGGGCCTGGCCTCTCCTGCCTACAGGTTCTAGGAGGAAAACTCATTTCTCTATTCGTCAGGTGCAGAGCCTGGCACTCCTCCTGCCACACCCCCTCCCCAAAATTGTGGGCAAAGCTTTTCCTCTCTAAGGAAGAGCAGGAATTTGGGGTGAGGGTGGCCACTCTAGTCCTCTCCCATCTGCTGTCCCCCAAGCACCGACAAGCTTCTAACAAACACCAGGAGGCCAAGGGGGGAGCCAACCCTGATACCCCCAGCCTTTCGGGAGCTGGCTCTTCACAGGTGGGGAAGTGGGCGTGTCGCTGTTCATCCCCAGGCTGGTTTCCCACCTGGGGTCCCCAGACTCCACCTCTGGAGGCCATACCATCCACCTGTGTTCGCTGGGCAGTCATTCCACATGTCTCAGGAGCTGCACACCTGGCTCTGCGGGGTCAACAGGGCTCACAAGGACGAGCCAGCGAAGGAGGTCACGTCTCTCCATCTTTGCTGGTGACCTAAGGACGAAAGCAAGGGCTGTCAGCTTCCCAGGGCAGAGCTCCCTTCACTGGACACAACTGATCTCGAGCAGAGAGAGAGGCTCAGCCAGGGACTTGCAGAGAGAAGAGGGGGGTGCAGCATCCACCCCAGAACAGGGAGCACGAGGGGCCAACGGGGACCCCCAATCTCTGGGACAGGACTGGCGATCAGAACCTGGCCTGGGACCCAGGGCGTGAGTGTCTCCTGTAAGGGTGGAGGGTCATCCAGTCCATCCCAGGGAGATACTGGTTGAGTGTGAGTCAGCAGGGAGGGGCTGTCCAGGGCTGGGTTCATGGCAGAGTGAGTCGGGGCAGATCATCAGGGAAGGTGTTCACTGGCGTGGCCTGGTTCAGAACTGAGATCCCACAAGCCTGGCAGTGCCACACACACACAGAAAAATAGAATCAAAACCTAGAAGTGCTGCAGGTCTCAAGAGAAACCTGGCAGGGGGGAACGGGGGGAGTGGTCTTCAGACTCAGCCATAATCGCTTGCCAGGCATCTGCAGCCTACAAACGTTGAACACGAAACACACACAGGGAAGATGTTTGTAGCGGAACCTGGAATAAGAGATCAAGACAGTAAATGTGTTTAGTACCAAAGAGTTCTGGCCTTTTGCTAAATGCCCAAGTCAGAAGTTGGGCAAGGGTGTGAGTGGTCAGTTAGAACAAGAGTGGTCACTGCACATGAATGCAGGCACCCTGACCTTGTTGGTGACCAGAGAAACGCAGGACGTTCAGACCTGCCAGTGCCCCGGGCTGCTGTTTACACAGTGACAGTCCTCGTACTTCTGGGGGTGCAGACCCAGACCCCTGCTTTCTGGAAAGCAGTTGGGGAAAAGCTCAGTGGCTCTAAGGTGCCCTGTCCTACTGTCCCTGCAGTGAGTCCATCCTAGAGGAGTGGCCACATCACTGTCACCCTCCCTGTGCTGAGAAACCCTGCCCTTAACCCCCCAGTGCAGGGGTTTGAGCCTCGGCACTGTAGATGCCTTCTTCCCATCCTGGGACAACTGGAGGGGTGTCTGCTAATGGCACATGGGCCGCCTGTGCAGCAGGACTGGCTGGGTAGACGGTTCAGGAACTGCAGCTTTTATTATGAGGAGAGAGTCCTGCAGGGAGGGACAGTATGGAGTGAGAGGCGGGCGGGGAGACCCGGGTAAAGACACCAGCAGGGCTGGCTGTGCTGGTCGAGGATTTCTCCTGGGCTTTTCGAACTGAGGAAACCTCCCCTGCAAAGGGCCAGAGAGTAAATGTTTCAGGCTTTGTGGGCCATGCAGTCTCTGTCACAACTGCACAACTCTGCAGTCAATGTGACCACGTAAGAGCAGCCCCAGAGGTTGATGACTGAAAACATGAGCAGGGGGCCAGCCGAGCAGCACGTGAGACAGACTGAAAAATACTTTCACCCATTAGTCTGTTAATTCACATGATTTTCTGAGAGATGAAGCTTTATTTTTGTTATTATTTTTATGATTTAATTAATTATTTTTTTATGTTTTATACTTATTTTTATTTATTATTACTACTCCTTTTTGGCTATTCCACACAGCTTACGGGATCTTGGTTCCCTGACCAGGGATTGAACCTGTGTCCGCTGCATTGCAAGATAGATTCTTAGACTGCCAGGGAAGTCCCAAAGACGTGACTTTTTTTAATGGTTCCATGAATGCTGACGGGCTGGAAACAGGGGTGAGAGCAGTCTCGGGCTTGACACTCCCTCCTTGAATCCTGGATTTGCTCATGAGCAGTCACCCTTCTGGGTGGAGGCGCCAGTGCCAGTATTAAACTGGACTGGCCAGAGTCAGAGCTCTCAGGAGGAGTGACCCTGTGGCTGGCCTCCCATCTGGCCTTCGCAGCCATCACTGTCTCTTGGGCCATGCCCAGAGGGAGCCCCATCACCTGTGGTTGCCTCCTTGGGTCGGGACAACTCCAGCAGCATGGGGGACTTGGGTACATGCTTCTTTTCCTGAAATTGTGAGCAGTGGTGTGTGTGCATGTGTGTGTGTGCATGCATGGACTTGTCTTCAGCAGAGCTTTACTGGGCTCCCACTGTGTGCTGGGCACCATCCCAGGTGCTGGCCATGTGGCTGTGACTGAGATGTGTGTGCTCTGTGTGGGGGAGAGGCTCCTTCTTGGGGGGAAATGAGCTCCTTGTGCCCACTGGCTGCCAGTAGCTGGTCCTGCACCCTTGGCCCACTCTTGGGGAAGATTTGCTCTGGTCAGCGCCGGTACAGTGCATCCTTTCTGTTCTCCAGGAGTAATTTGAAACTTTCTTGAAGTAAAGAAATTTGTTAAGTGTAACAAAAGAGGCTAAAACGTGTAAATGGGATATGGCTGCAACAGAAGTAAGTGGGAGCCTGCCAACGTACGGACACCGTGTAACCAAGGAGACGACTTGGGCTCCAAGTGGTAGGCGGGTGACCCCACTACTGGACACACTCATCTTTGCGTTTTATGACTTCCAAAAGTTACAAAATTCTCACCAAACGAGCCAATCATGATCATGAATCTCAAGCCTTTATAACCAAGAGGAACAAAGATTGACCATTTAAAGTCTTTTTAAAATGCTGAGAAAAATACAAGGGTGGAGCAGTACTAGAAGGGACACTCGGAGGCAAGTCTGGGTCAGTCTCTTGTGGGGTCACTGCTCCTTTCTCCTGGGTCCTGGAGTGCACAAGGTTTTGTTTGTGCCCTCCAAGAGTCTGTTTCCCCAGTCCTATGTAAGTTCTGACGGCTCTGTGGCGGGGTTAATGGCGACCTCCTCCAAGAGGGCTTATACCACACCCAGGTCTGCTGCACCCAGAGTCCCTGCCCCTGCCGCAGGCCACTGCTGACCTGTACTCTGCAGGAGACACTCAGACACTCAAAGGCACTGTGGTGGTAAAGACTCTTGAGAGTCCCTTGGACAGCAAGGAGATCCAACCAGTCAATCCTAAAGGAAATCCTTTAGGATTTCCTGAATATTCATTGGAAGGACTGATGCTGATACTCCAATACCTTGGCCACCTGATGCAAAGAACTGACTCATTGGAAAAGATCCTGATGCTGGGCAAGACTGAAGGCAGGAGAAGAAGGGGATGACAGAGGATAAGATAGTTGGATGGCATCACTGATTCAATGGACATGAATTTGAGCAAGCTCCAGGAGTTGGTGATGGACAGGGAAGCCTGGGATGCTACAGCCCATGGGGTCGCAAAGAATTGGACACAACTGAACAACTGAACTGAACTGAATCGCATGGAGCCCTAGAGTGGTTCAGAATCCAGATGCATTCAGTTGCTAGGCATGGTCGCCTCTGTGTTCGTCATGCAGGGGTCATGTGGGTTTGGACGAGGGTCATGCAGTGGTCAGGCTCCCCCATGACCTTCTCACCTGGGTCACTTCACTCAGGCGGGGCCCCTCGGCTGTTCTGAGCACAGCCAGGCTGGATTTGCAACCCCGCTGCAGGTCTTGCAGGCAAGGAGGCCCTGCCCACGGAGAGGTCTCGTTATCTGCCCACAAGGTCCTATGGGAGCATAGCCCCAGCCCCTCAGGGCCTTGGTTCCCCCAACCTTGGGACAGACCTGAGTCAGGGCTACTAGGCCTGGGTGGGGCCTGGTACCAGGTATGAAGAGGCCTCTTTCTGGCCTGGCTGCATGTCCCCTCAGTGTGGAGGGACAATGGGGGCACAGGCCCGGCTGCGTGTTGTTACAGGGCAGCATGTCCCCTTGGTGTGGGGGAACCACGGGGCCACCGGGCCTGGCTGACGGTGCCTGTTCTTGTCCACACAGAGAGCGTACTGCGGCCAGTGCAGCGAGAGGATATGGGGCCTCGCGAGGCAGGGCTACAGGTGCATCCACTGCAAACTGCTGGTTCATAAGCGCTGCTACGTGCTCGTCCCACTGACCTGCAGCAGGCATATGGTGAGTGGACACCTCGGCCGGCTGGGGTGCAGTCCACACTGCTGTCCCTGGGGACCCTCGGCCTCCCCCTGCCCAGCTGGGATGCTAACCCCATCCCTGCTACCCACAAGACAAGAAGAGGGGGTGACATAGGGGCTGCAGAGTGACGGCCCGGGTCAGCAGTTGGGTCGGGGCCTGTTCTCAAGCCCCAGGAGTCCCCCAGCATTACTGGGGCCCCAGGGTCCACCAATAGGGAGCTGCCTCAATTGTGATGTCAGCCGTGGAAGCTGGAGCCAGGGCCTGACTGCGGCCGCTGTGTGATGAGGGCAGGGCTGACAGGACTAAGTGTTACTATGTGAAAAGACACATTTTATAAGCGCCTGCTAGAAGAGTGGAGCCTGAAGGCTAAGCGGCCACCTCCGCCTGTGGAAACGCAGGTAATTTCAGTACTCATCTTGCCATGTTCAGGGCGATGCTGTAACAGGTGAATGACGTGTGTTGTGACGTCACAGTGTATGTGACAGGTGAGTCCCGGTCATGCAGTGTCTCCAGAAGCCCCGTGTGGTGCTGCCTGGTCACTCGGCCTGTGTCTCTGCAGGATTCCGTCATGCCTTCCCAGGAGCCTGCAGTGGACGACAAGAGCGACGACGTGGACCTTCCCTCCGAGGAGAGTGATGGAAGTAGGGCTGCTGCTCCCACCCCCAGAACCCTTTCTAGATCCTCCTCTCTCCCACAGAGCCTGTGAGCATGGCCGCTCGCTGCAGGGCTGGGGCGGCCTCTCCAGAGCAGGAGTGGGCAGGCTGGCCTGCCCTGGGCGCCCACATCTCTGTGCTGCTGCCCATGGGAGTCGGGGTTGGGGCTGGGGTTCCCTCTGTTCCAACCTCGGGAGTTCTATGAGGCTCTAATGCAGTGGCCACCACAGATACTCGTCTCTGGAAAGGTCTGCCATGCCCAGTATTGCATAGTTCTTGGGTTTCAGTAGGTTTGTTTTTTTTTGGTTGTACAGAATTTTTTTTTTTTTTAATGCTAAGAAGCATTCAGAGAGCAATTTTGATTCCATTTTGACCCTTGGCCCTGCTCTGAGCTTCTGCAGTTCTGTGCATAGTCACAAGGGTGTACGAGAGCCTAGGCCTCACTCGATAAACACTTGTTCCTTCCCCAGGGGTGATGTGAGGCCACAGAGCACAAAGCAGTACAGCACCTTATGTAAAGGAGACTCCCACGCACCACCCACCTGTCCACCCACATCCACACACGTCCACTCACTCTCCACCCACCCCCACCATCCACACACATCCACCCACCATCCGCACACGTCTACTCACTGTCCACCCACCCACCATCCACATACTCCACCTGCCATCCACCCCCACACGTCCAACCACCACCCACCCCCACCACCCACACACGTCCACCCACCCACCATCCGCACACGTCCACCTACCATCTACCCCCACACGTCCACCTACCCACCATCCACACACATCCACCATCCACACACATCCACCCACCACCCACCCCCACCATCCCCACACACACTTCCACTCACTCTCCACCCACCCCCACCATCCACACACATCCACCCACCCACCATCCACACACATCCACCCACCCACCATCCACCCCCACCATCCACACACCATCCACCCACGATCCATCCACCTGCCCACCTGTCTACCCACCCATCTGCACACGCTGAGAACAGAGACTGGAAGGCTCGACATCAAACCCTTCTGCCCGCTAACTTCTAGAAGAACCATGAGGGAAAGTTGTCACAAATGCAGATTCCCAGGCCTCAGCCCCAGAAGCTGAGAGTCGGCAGGTGGGGGTGGGCTCTAGAAACTGTTCTCCTGAGTCTCTAGTTGGGGCAGAAGCAGCTGCTCCAGGCCTGCCCCCTGAGCAGCAGGGGGCCTGGCCTGGCCCGGCACTGCGTGTCCACAGAGGGCCAGAGGCCATGGGGTCCCTGGGTCCTGGGCCACATCCCTGATGATGCCTGTGACCCCCCCACACCTTTTTCCTTCCTCTTCACCAGTTGCTTATATTTCTTCAACCCGGAAACATGACAACATTAAAGATGATGCTGAGGTGAGTAGAAAGTGGCTCGTCGGTGTCTGTCTCTGTTATAGAGGTCCGTCAGCTCATTTCTGGGGCCACTGTGGGAACTTAAAGGTAAACTACGAGTGTCCGGGGAGACGCGGCCTGGTGGGCATCAGGGATTGCATACACCAAGGCGTCAGGGTCACAGGTCTGCAAAGTCTTAAGAGACATTTAGCACAGAGGCAATTGCCGGACAGGAGGTGGGACTGACCCTCTAATCCCAGGACTGGTTCCCCTGGCAACCAGCCATACCCTCAGGTGACCTAGAGGCTTCCCTCGAGGCGGTTCGTTAACATGACAAAGGGACATTTTGCTGGCTCTCTGCACCCGGAACCCCCTGGGGTTAGGAGCTCCGCGCCAGGAATGGGGCCCTTGAACAAGTAGGGACTTTATATTACCAACCACAACAGCACAGTTTGACTCTGGGTGATAAATGAGGCTCTGAGAAGTTTGGTCCCGTGCGAGGGCGGTTCCAGCTGGAGCTTCCATCCACTGAACCTCCTCGCAGCACCTGGGGAGGCCACACCTTTCCCAAGGTCCTTGTCCCCTCTGGACTTGAGCTCTTTCTCCTGGTCGTCTGTGTCTGGAATGAGTCAGGAGCACTCAGTTACCTTTCCTCCAGTACAGAACCCTCTTCAGAGAGTCCTCAGGAGGGGCGCACGTGGCCTTTCCCTGCCATCGACGGTCGCTTCTAGTGACACTTGCTGTGGCGGGTCTCCCGAGGCATTAGCAGGTTATGCTTTGTGCCCCCTGGGGAGGGCCAGGTGAGCTGATCCCAGCACCAATGGCCCTGGGGTGTGTGAGCCCATGGTCACTTCCTCAGCAGTCAGGGCAGGCTGGCCCTGAGCATCCCTCCTGGCTCACAGAGGGGCCACCTGTGACTGGTGATGGCTCCTGGATCTCTGCTCCTTCCATCAGAAGCTCTAGGGGCCTGCTCCTGGGTGGGGAGGGCATGGGGGATGATGAGTCCCTTCCCGCTTCCTCGTATCTTGTCCACCCCCATCAGGACCTCAAGCCAGTCATCGACGGGATGGACGGGATCAAGATATCTCAGGGGCTCGGGCTGCAGGACTTCGACCTGATCAGGGTCATCGGGCGCGGGAGCTACGCCAAGGTCCTGCTGGTGCGGCTGAAGAAGAACGACCAGGTCTACGCCATGAAGGTGGTAAAGAAGGAGCTGGTCCATGACGATGAGGTGAGACTGCATCTGTTCCCACTTGTTCAGTTGCCAAGTTGTGTCCAGCTCTGCGACACACGGCCTGCAGCACGCCAGGCCTCCCTGTCTGCTCCTCTGCGTGCAAGTACGCGCACAGAACAGAATGTGCGCTTTTACCGCTTTCCAGTGTACAGTTTAGTGACTTTTAGCACATTCACGGTATTGGGTAACCATGGCTACCGCCCAGCCCGCGACGTTTCCTCCCGTGAGCAGTCTTTCCCCGGTCTCTTCCAGCCCCACAGCCGCCCGGCCACTTCTGTCTCTGTGCATTTGCCTGTTCTGGACGCTACATGTAAATGGATGTAAACCATGCGCTGTGGGACCTTCTGTGTCTGGCTTCTCTGACGGAGCATCTCGTTCTCATGGTCCACCCAAGTGTATCGAGGCGCGGCACACCTCCGTCTCTTCTAGGCCTCAGCTGTGTTCTGTATTACGGACAGGCCCCGTTTGGCGTGTGTGTCCGTCCCTGATGAGCACATGGCTTGTCTCCATTTCCGGCTGCCGTAAACGTCTGTGCAGCTGAGTCCCTGTTTTTACTCCTCTGGGTGTTCACCTGGGAGGGGACTGCCAGGTCGTAGGGTCATCTTGTGTTTCGCTCTGAGGAACAACTGAACCGTCTTCCCCTGTGTCATTTTACATTCCCACCAGCAATGCACGAGGGCCCGCTTCTGCCCGTTCTTGTCGATACTGGCTGTGTTCTGCCACGAGGGCCCACTTCTGCCCATTCTTGCCGATACTGGCTGTGTTCTCTTTTTTGATTATTGCTGTCCTAGCGGGTGTTTAGTGGCTTTGACAGGCATTCAGCACCTTTTCATGGGCTTCTTGGCTCTGTGTACTTTTGATCTATTCTTTGACCCCTGAATGGGGGTTACGTCCCTTAGAAGCAGAGTGACTTCAGAGGGAGCAATGATGATGTCACTGTGAGACGACTTGATACACGTGGAGTGGGGGCCACGGCAGGGCTGCCCAGGCTTGCAGCTCAGAGGGCAGAGCCAGGGCTTCACCATGTCCCCACCTGCCCTCCCAGCAAGTGCATTTGGCAGTGCACACACCGCCCAGCTGGCCGCCAGCCCCTGGTGCTAAGCTCACAACTGAGCTGGTGCAACCTACCTCTCAGCTGAGGAAGCGGAGCCTCGGGGAGGTGTGGGGCCCAGCGTCTTCACTGCTGGTCACAGCCCTGCAAGGTGATTCCAAGTCCCCGCCCAGTACACAGCTGGCTGGAGGATTGATGGTGTCTTTGGGGGTGGGGCACTTTCTAGAATGCTGAGAGGAGAGGTCTCCAGGGAGGGTCACTGCTGTGGTTGATCCTGGCATCATCACATAGCCAGGGCCAGGGCTGGAGCCTGGACTTTGAGGTGGTCTCAGGAGAATGAGACACTAGGAGTTGGCAGAGGGGCCAGCTGTGTGCATTTGTGAGACTCTGCCATCCTGTGGCCCCGGGCCTGGGTCCTGGTCGATGGACTGAGGAGTGGCCCGCATCTGATCCCTGGAACCTGTGAGCAGGACCTTATTTGGCAAGAAGTGATTACGGATCCTGGGATGGTCATTCTAGATTATCTGGAGGGGCCCTAAATCCAGGGACAAGTGTCCTTTTAGAGAAAAGCAGGGGAAAATTTGAGACAGAAAGAAGGAAAGACACAGTGAAGCTGTTAAGAGGGAGGTAGAGAGGAGCCAGAGACCCCTGGAGGTGCAGGAACGACCCTCCGTGGGCACCTGGGAGAGAGCGTGGCCCTGCCCACACCTGAGCTCAGGCTTCTGCCTCAAAGCAACGAGAGGATGCAATCTGGAGTGTTAAAGCCCAGCACTCTGTGGCATTTTGTTACAACAGCCTGGGGAGTCCAGCAGGCGGGAGGAAGGCAGACCAGGGGTGGGGGCGGTTTGGCCTCCATGTGGGGGAGGGGGTATCGTGCACCCACTGAGGTTTCCTTCCTGAGCACCTGGGTGGCCAGGTGCCTTAGAGAACAGACAGGGACGGTTGAGGGCTGTGTTTAAGGCTGGCTCTGCATTTGAGACTCTGAGTGGAGATGCCAGGTGGCCATCACATGAGCAAGCAGAGCTGGGCTGGGTAGGGCTGGTTAGATGAAGCCATTCCTCCCAGAGCATCTCTTCGGGGGGTATAGAGGTCAGAGGGATCAAGACCCAGCCTAGGATGAGGAACCCAGATGATCTTTGGCCCTCCAAATGTGTGCTCACTGAGAGTTTGCTAATTTTTCCCAAATTCCTTGGGGGAAGGCAGGCTACTCTGAACACATCTCATTCCCTCTCACTTTCCCTGAAAGAAGGGGTTTAACTTAGGGAATTTGGGGGCCTGGGCCTCATGCAGCTCTTTCTCCGGTTGGAATGGAACCAAAGCTGGGACTGTCAAGCTGACTTTTCTCCAGGTTTCAGCGTGGACTGTGAGGGAGACAGTCCGATTGTGGGAGCTGGTGCTTGGGAGATGAGTGTGGGGTGTGGGGAATCCTCCACTCTCTGTTCTCCCGTCTTCAGTGGAGATGATAATACGAACCTTCCACGGCACCATGGGCAACACATGAGGCCAGCTCACAGCTGGTGATGGTGGCTTTAGTGGTGCTTTGGTAGAAATGGTGATAACTGATGAGTCATGATCCTGATGGTAATAGAGTTGGTGATTGTGGTGGTGATGCTGGTGGGGATGGAGATGGTGGTCAGGGCGGTGGTGGTGGTGGTGGTGGTGAGGGTGATGGTGGTGGTGGTGGTGGTGGTGAGGATGATGGTGATGACAGTGAAGGTGGCAGATGGTAACGGGGACAGTGGTGGGGATGGAGAATGTCTCAGTGGGAATTTTCTTTCCTCTCTGCGTTGTCTCCCCTCAAGCAGAGTTGGCAGAGTTCCTCTCTTGCCTCCCCTTCCCCAGGATGTCTGTGAAGTACTCACACTCCCTGGCTTCTATTTCAGGATATTGACTGGGTACAGACAGAGAAGCACGTGTTTGAGCAGGCATCCAGCAACCCTTTCTTGGTCGGCTTACACTCCTGCTTCCAGACAACAAGTCGGTAAGATAAGGGGTGTTTCTGGGATTCTGCTGCTCTCTAGTCTGAACTGCGGAGAGGCTGAGTTGGCGTGAGGTTTCCGCTCTTATCTGCGGGGCCCTCCCGTTTGCAAGTGTCGAGGCTTTTTGGTTCATCACTTAACTTTGTTCTCAGCTGGTGTCATATGACTTGAATTTCATACAAATGAAGCTAAATTCTTTGATTCTATTTGCAAAATATTTATTGAGCACATCCCACTGTATGGGATACAAGTGTGGGATTGGATGCTGGTATGGCCCTGTGAGTGGGAGGTCTGTCTCTGTACTTGTGGGTCTCACTGATAGTGCAGTAAAGTAATAAACACCAGGAGCTTCACTTAAAAGCTTTGTATGTGTTAGATTTCTGCTTTAAAATGGTTGGAACTACTGGTCTATGACATTCAGCATATACTCAATTTGGAATTTTCTTGGCCAGATGACTTGAACTTACACAATTTGTTTTATTTGAAAAAGTACTGTGTTCTGGGTCAGAGTCCTCAGGGCCCACCCACAGGTTCAGTGACTTAGGAGAACTCACAGGACTTAACACAATGTTGAATTCAAGACTGAGACTTACTTCCGGGAAAGGGTATAAAGCAAAATTGGCAAAAGGCAAAGATGCTCGAGGTAAAGTTGGGAGGAACCCAAGCGTGCACTGGCCGGAGTCCCTCCGCATGGGGTCCCACGGGACTCCTTGAATTCCTCTGAAAGGAATCGTGAAACCTGGGGTGAGTCATGTAGGCACCTCTACCTAACACATGCCAAATCCCAGGCTCCCAGTAAGCAGCAGGTGTCCAGGGCAGATGCAGCGTTTCTGCAGCGTGATCGCGTGAGGCAAGCTCACCATTTGGGGAGGGTTCTCATCAGCGCAGGGAGCCAGTGACTCCACTGGAGTCGGCGTGTAGCAGGGCGGTCTCAGCCCCACTGTGCTCACTGTCTCTGCTCAGGGTCCCCTGTAACGAGCAGTGAGTCACCCCCGCCCCCGTGTGCCCCCTCACCTCCCCCATCTCCAACCCCCTGTTCCCACAGAACTGGCCTTTCCCCGGTTGCAGATGTCCCCCAGCCCTGTCCCCAAGCTCAGTGATTCTGCCTCCTGAGAGGGTCTCAGCCACCTCTGTTTCCTCCCCTTGAATCCTGGCCACAGCCTCTCGGGGCATCCGGTCCCTGGGGCACCAGGTTGTCACTTCCCCCATGCAGAAACCGAGCTGTGTTTGAAAACACGGATCTGAGACTTCTGACCACTTTCCCAGTTGCTTCTGGGAAACATCCAGGCTCCTAGGCGTGTGGATGAGGCCCTGCGACCAGGCTCCATCCCAGTCTGTCCATCTTTGCCGCGCAGCCCTTTCCTCACCTCTTCTTCCCCAGCCCAGGGTGCATGGAGAGCCTGGGACTTGTGTCTGGTGTACTCTCCACGCCTCTGTTTGGCCCTGACCGGTCTCTGGGATATGGGACAGACCCTAGAGAGGGAGTGCTCCTGACTTCACTCTTTCTAAATGGATTCTAAAACGGGTTTCACTGTGATGTTCTGTTAACTTTACTACATGGAACATGAAGAGTGTGGACAGACAGGGGTCAGATATTTCAGCCTCACTTACAGCTTTGTTGCTGGGAGCACGGCACCCTCTGAGCTCACGCCCTGGCAACCCTCCAGTTCACATGCTCCCAGGTGCATTAAAGTTAGGATCACTCCTGTGTGATCCCCACGATACAGGCACGCATGATACTGCCTTTCCAGACCGCCGTGAGAAGACTCATATAGAGCCTTCAGCACCATAGCTGGGAGGCACCCTGGAGCAGTTATCGTCTGTATCTAGTTTCCTTGCCTCTAACATTACAGAAAGTGAAAGTGAAGTTGCTCAGTTGTGCCCGACTCTTTACGACCCCGTGGACTGTAGCCTACCAGGCTCTTCTGTCCATGGGATTCTCCAGGCAAGAATACTGGAGTAGGTTGCCATTTCCTTCTCTAGGGGATTTTCCCGACCCAGGGATCGAACCCAGATCTCCCGCATTGCAAACAGACGCTTTGACCTCTGAGCCACCAGGGAAGCCCAACGGTACAGAGCCCGGCAGTAACCTCTAGAAGCACCTGAAACCTGGATGGTTGGGGCAGGTGTCTTTCCCAGGCTGTTTCTCGGTGCCTTCTTGGACCCAGCCCCTCAGTATGAACTCCCTAAGAACTGGGCCAGGCATGCTTTGAGCAGTTGGTTGATCCTGGCACCTCATGGGCAGTCATAGTGTTAAAGGATGATTCTCTAAGTGCAGCCATATTCTCGGTAAAGAGGCACAGTGAGCGTATGTCAGAGTTTGCTTGACTGTCTGATTAATGAGAAAATAGTAAGAGGTCATGACGTGCCCACAGGAGTTCCAGGTCCTGCACATGTTGGCTGACGGGGACCTTGGGATGGACAGATGCCCAGTGCAGAGCTGGCTGGGGGGCCGGGAGGGGTCTGCACGGGGCAGACCTCCTTTGCAAGTCTGTGGATGGCATTGTTGACATAGAACCCCCCATGAGTCGGAAAGCATCTGACAAGTGCAGCCACCAGGACCCCCACACAGACCAGAGTGGACACTGCAGGGGGCAGCAAGGCCTACGGCATTCAGCACGGCTGTGGGGATGTGGCCGGGGCACCTGCTGGCTGCTGCACCACCTCCTCCAGGCTCCTCATGAGTTGTCTGCCCCCGAGCGCCTGCTGTGGAGCCAGGGGCCCACTGAGTCCTTGCAGTGCTGCCAAACGGTGGACACCTGCTCAAGCAGAGCTGTGCCTGTGGGCTCCCAGCAGCAAAAACCTGGCGAATAAGACCCAGCTTCTTATGAGCAGTTATCAGAGGAGGAGCAGGTGGGTCTGCAGTGAGCAGACACAGGGTCCAGCCTGATCACCTACTCCTGACGGGGGTTGGGGAGAACTGGTTCCTGGGGGCCCTGGAGATGGCGGAAGCACTCACAGGACACACCAGCGGCTGCAATGCAAGAACCCGCACAAGAGGCTGTGACCCCGAGAGGAATCAGCTTTGACCTTGAGAGGCCAGGTGCCCCCTCCCTAGGAGCATGAGTCATAGTACTTTCAAAAGGTAGAGCATTTGTTCCTGTCATAATTTAAACTCAGAATAGAAAGCGGGGTGCTGAGTGACAGCGGGTGTGGGCGGAGCCACGTCAGCCTCTGTTCTCCATGCAGATCCCCTGAAATGGTCCACGTGCAGCCCCGACCCCATGGGCTAGGGTCTCAGCATGAGGGCGCACGTGGGGAGAAGGGCATTTCAGAAGGTGGCTTCCCTGCTGCCCAGTTTTGCTCGCTGTACTTTTCACATTTTCTAGGTAGTGATATCCTCAGTGTCCTTCTGCAGCTGCTCCGCTGTTTTGGTCTCTCCTACTTTGCCTGATTTCATCATCAGGCACGTCTCCTGTGAACGTGCGGTTCATGTTCCAGGCATCCTTCACATGTGAGGGCACCTGCATTTGAGCTGGACTCAGCCCAGTCGCACTCGCCCTGGAACTCGGACATGTGTTGGGTGGTGTGGTGGGCACACGTCCTTTACAGGGAGCTGGAGGCTTGTTTGTCCTCTCATCCAGAAGGAGGTTTCTCTGGGCCGGTGTCATCAATTTCCTGTCAGTATCTGTCCCTGAGCTGTGGTCTCTGTCTGGTCTGCTTGCTCACAGTGAGCAAGCAGGATCATGTGAGCATCCTTCTGAGTCAGGGACCAGGTTCTGACCATGTGGGTCCAGGGGTTGCCTAGCGTTTCTGATCTGTGTTTTCTTTGGGAACAAGCCTGGTCCATCCTGAGATGCCCCTTTGGCTTTTGACCTCCTTTTTTGTCTGTCTTTCATTATCAGAAGCCCAGGCCCTTGTCTGCTTCCTCTGTTCCTTTCTTCTGTCCCCTAGCTTCAGGGGGACGGGGGTGGCCACCCTGTGGTTGGGGGGCTTATACCTGGAAGTGGGGCTCCAGGTGTGCGTTCTGGATTCCTCCAAGCCACCCAGTATCAGATCTCATAGACAGTACCTGTAGTCCTGGGAAAATTACTTGACCTCCCAGCATCTCAATGTACCTGTCTAAAATAAGAAAACCCCTAGAACCTACCATGAAGTTCTTGGGTTAAGTTTCATACACAGGTGTGCTTAGAACAGCACCTGACATTTTGTGAGAGTTGTGAGAACTGTGTTCTTATTATTTTTTTATACCGGGGGTCAGCACTTTTTCTCAGAAGACCAGATAGTAGCATCACCTTTGAGGGCCACATGGTCTCTATGACAGCTACTCACTGGGGTGCAGACGGACGCAGGCAGTGTTCCAGTAAAGCCTTATCGACAGACACGGGTTGGGGAGTGGGTGTGGTCAGATGCTGGTGGCATTACTCTTGATCTCAGCACTGTCCCGTGTCATCTGGGTCCCCTCTGAGTGAGGCTGGTGATCTACCCCATAGGGGAGGGAGGCTGGGCTGACTTGGCCCTGAGATGAGGAAAGCGCTCAGGTGGTCCCCTCCTGCCCCCTGGCACCTCAGCCCTCAGAGGGGCCGGCTTTCCAGGTTTATCCTGGGTGAGGGGTCAGGTGGGTAGCATCTCTGGCCCCCACTCTGCAGCCTGGCTCCTTCCCTGGTCTCTGGCCCAGGAGTGGACTGTGGTGTTTATGCCCCTTTCTGTCTCCAGCTCTTGATTAATCCTGTTTTGTGAGTTTTTACTATATTCTGTACATTTAGTTAAGTACTAAGGAAACGTGACCTGCTGTCTCGGCCCTGGGGGAGGCTTCTTTCCTGTCCTGGCATCACACACGTGCCAACCAAGCCATGCAATCTGGGGCTCACGGGCAGAGCCAGTTGAGCCCGGAGACGGGCCCTTGGCTGTGCTCGGCCATGGACATTGGGGTGTTTGTCACAGCAGCCAGCTTATCGGAGTCACTTGAAGTGTCATCATCGGAGTGAATCAGCCCCTGGTGGCTCCTGAGGGGTTTGCTCCACAGAAATGTTGAAGGTAGTACACCTAAACTAAGATGACATCGTAAGTCAACTAAACTCCAGGATACATTTTTTTTTAAATGTCAAAAGTAGTGTTAATGTTTATCTGTAAAAGGAAAAAAATATTAGAGAACTGGGGACCCATGTGCCACATGGCATGGCCAAAAAAATAAGAAAAACAAAAAACCCACTCTGCCCTGTTGTTACAGCTGATCAGTGTTGCGGATTAAATGAATTCCTTGATCAGCGACTTACCTGAGCCCCGGGGCCCCAGGTGGCAGTCACAGACCAGCCAAGTGTGCCTCCGTGTCCACTGCAGTCACATGGCTTCTGTGAAACCCCTGTTATAGGCTTTCCTCCAGATCCAGAGAGGAAGCCACCATTGCTGCTACTTTTCTCGGGTTTTAAACATCTCTTCTGCTCCCCGAGGCCTCATGTTGGTGTCTGTCACCAGCTCCAAGATGGCACTTCTTTCTGTCCATGTGGGCGGCCACCGTCCATTCCCTGGGGAATATCCACGTAGGGTGGACACGTCTCCTGGGGCAGCGCCATCCCTGATCACCGTGGCAAATCTCGTCCTGTTCTTTGAAGTCACAGCGTTCTGAATAAACGCTCTTGTTTTTTAGTGGCGAGGCCTTGGGCCTCTCCCCAGGGCTTGAGCACCTGCACGTTTCCCCCAGGGTGGCTGCCAGGGTTCAACGTGCACACATGTTGGAACAGCGCGCGAAGGTCTGTGGGGGCTGTGCAGCCATCCTTGTCCTGTTTGTGCCACATCAGCAAGCCTTTTCCGTCTCTCACCTCTGTTGTAGCGTGAAAGCAGCCACAGGCAAACGTGTGAGTAAAACTTAGCTACAGCGCAGACCGCCCAGTGTCAGGGTCAGGGTCACTGGGCCCTCTCCAAGCATGAGAGCCGTCCCGCCCTGCAGGACCACATGGAAAGCTCTGGCTGCTCCCCCAGTACACAGTCCTCAGTCTCCATGTCTGCTGTGTGCGTTTAGGAATTGTTTCTTGTGTAAATATGTGATCACAGGCTTGGTAGGCGGTCTGTAGCTTGTTCACATGCTCCACGTGTTGGGCATCGCCATCATCGCACCGGTGATGCAGACGGGCTGCCAGTGCTCAGAAGGGCTCCCTCTGTGCTCTCGACTCTCTGAAAGCCGCCCCTCTCCATACCCAGAGGAACTGTTACCTAAAAATCCACAAGCTGGCCTCAGCAGGGCATTTCAGGGAATTCGTGTGTGAATTTAATTTTGAAAATAGAACCTTATTAAATGTGAGGAGGATCCTATCAAGGAAAGAAACCACAAGGTAAATTGTTTAGGGACCTGAAGAGCCCTGCCTGCCTCCAGAGAATGGGCCTATCAATCACAGGCCTCTCCCACCAGCACCCCCACCCTCCTAGAGGCCTGTCAATCACAGGGCCCTCCCACCAGCACCCCCACCCACCCTGCTGCCCCACCCTCCTAGAGGCCTGTCAATCACAGGCCCCTCCAGCCAGCAGCCCCACCCTCCTCTGGGAGACCCGTAGCATTGCAGATTCCCAGTGGCCAAGTCAGCATGTTGGACCCTCTTACTCTGGACCCGCATCTTGGGGTGGGTCCCACAGGAGGGGTGCATGGGACCCTCCCATGGTTCCACCCAGCCCTTCCCCTCCTGACTGCTTACCCCACTGGCCATTTTGTGGGCTCTGCCTCAGGCCCTCCAGGCCAGCTACACCAGGAGGCTGAGCACCTCGTCTCCTTCAGCCTACTCATCTCCCTGCCCCAGGTCCACCCAGACAGTGGCCAGAGGGTCACTGATGTCCCCCAGCTGGTGCACCCGCCCTTCTGGCTTCTCCAGCTGAGCTGGGCCCCTCTCCTTGCAGGGTGGTCCCTCAGCTTTGCCCTCCTCCACCTCTTCCTACGCACCATCCAGGCCTCTGCTCCCTGGGGAGGCCTTCCATAGCAACCAGCCACATAGTGCCCTCCCAGCCCCAGTGAACCCCCGGCCACCAGCCCTGCTTTATTTTTACATTTTTACCCCAAAGGCAGGCCAGGCATCATTGAAAGTGAAAAGTGAAAGTCACTCAGTCGTGTCTGACTCTTTGCAGCCCCGTGGACTGTAGCTTGCCAGGCTCTTCTGTCCGTGGAATTCTCCAGGTCAGAATACTAGAGTGGGAAACAGTTCTTTTCTCCAGGAGATCTTCCCAACCCAGGGATCGAACCCAGGTCACCCACATTGCAGGTGGATTCTTTACCATCTAAGCCACCAGGGAAGCCCTCTAAAGGCATCATTGGGAGAGTAAATAACTGTGTTGAATGACATGAGTGGTCGACAAGAGTTTCTCTCCCAAGTTTTATTTCATCAGGATCAGAGCTGAGGGGCTCCTGCCACTGACCCCAGAGTTGGATGGTCTGGTCGCCGCCTGCCTGGGCCTCTCAGGACAAGGGTAACCCTAGCCTGTGTATCCTGCAGGTTGTTCCTGGTCATCGAGTACGTCAACGGGGGCGACCTCATGTTCCACATGCAGAGGCAGAGGAAGCTGCCCGAGGAGCACGCCAGGTGGGTGCAGCTGGGGCAGGCACGGGGGTGGGGGGAGGGGCAGGGGAGGCCAGGCCACAGCCTGGAGGGTCCTGGGAGTGACCCGGCCTTGGTCCTGACCCTCGGCGCTCAGTGTACGCAGTGATGCCATCCGGCCTCAGCAGGATGATCTTTGTTATTAAATGATTCTCAGGGACACTGACCACATTGGCTACCCCCTCCCCCCTACAGCCTCGACCTCACAGGTGGGTGGGGCATTTATTTCCACCCCATACACATCTCTTTCCTGTTTTCCCATACTTTTTTCCCTTTTCCTCATTTCCTCACTTAAAAATAATTCCACATGGCACTGTGAGTCACCATAGGTCCTTTTTGGGGAGAGGCAAGTAATAAATCAAGAACCCCACATGCTCATGTTCTCCTTTTTTAATTGTGGAAAAATACGCATAACATAAAATTCCCACCTCAACCATTTTTAAGTGCACAGCCAGTGGCATCAGGCACATTCACATTGCTGTGCAGCCATGCCCAACACCATCTCCAGGACTTTCGTCTCCAGGACTTTCATTGCCAGGACTTTCTCCTCTTCCTGGACCGAAGCTCTGTCCCCATAAAACACTCGTTCCACATCCCCTCCCTCAACCCACACACTCCTACTTTGTCTCTGTGACTCTGACTCCTCCAGGGACCTCAGAGAAGTGGAATCACATAGGATGCATCCTCCTGCATCTGGTTTGTTTCACTCCGTGTCATGTCCTAAGGTCCATCTACATTGGAGCAGGTGTCAGTGTCGGCACCTCCTCCCTTTCCAAGGCTGGATCCTATTCTATCACAGGAATGGACCACATTTTATCCTCATCTTTTGACGAACACTTGGGTTGCTTCCATGATTTAGCTACTGTGAATAGTACTGCTGTGAACAAGGGGGTACAAATACCCATTTGAGCCCCTGTTTTCAATTCTTTCGAGTTATTCACAGAAGTGGAATTGCTGGGTCACATGATAATTCTATTTTTAATGTTCTGAGGACCTTCCAAGCTATTTTCCACAGCAGCTGCACCATTTTACATCCCAACCAGCAGTGCATGAGGGTTGCAGTTTCTCCACATCCTTGCCAGCACTTGTCATTTTCTGTTCGAGGGGATGGGGGGCCTGTTGTATAGTGGCTGTCTTGGTAGGTGTGAGGTGGTGTCTCATGGTAGGTTTGGGTTGTGTCTCCCTGACCATAGGGATGCTGCCTGTCTTTCCCGGTCCTGTGGGCCCACGTGTGTCTTGCCCAGTCCTATTGGCCCATGAGCTCATCAGTAGAGAATTCCAAGGTCTTGTGTCCTCCTGTCCAGGTTCCTGTTTGGGTTATCTCTGCTGATGACAGGTGTTGCCCCTTCCCCAGGTTCTATGCTGCTGAAATTTGTATCGCACTCAACTTCCTACACGAGAGAGGGATTATCTACCGGGACCTGAAGCTGGACAATGTCCTCCTTGACGCCGATGGCCACATCAAGCTGACGGACTATGGCATGTGCAAGGTGAGCATCCCGCCCACTGCTCCTACCCGCCCGCCTCCCAGGGTCATGGCCAGCCTGGCGTCCGCACCATCTCACCCATGCCTGGTCTCCGGCACCTCCACATGACCACAGTCCTCTGCATTCTCCCACTAGTGGGGGCGTGTCTGGGGGTGCCCTCCCTCCTGGTAATTGGCTTTGTCCCCACAGGAAGGCCTGGGCCCTGGTGATACAACAAGCACTTTCTGCGGAACCCCGAACTACATCGCCCCTGAAATCCTGCGCGGAGAAGAGTATGGTGAGCACGGGTGGGACAGGCACTCAGCTCTGAGGCTGGAGTGGACCAGGACACCCAGACACCCCAAGCCCTGAGACCCTCCTTTGCCCAGGGACTTGGATCTGAGTCGGAAGTGGACCAGGACACCCTGAGCCCTGGGAGCTGCCTCTGCCGGAGACTCTGTGATGGAGCACAGAGGGAAGGAGGCAATCCTAGTGGGGCTAACCCTGCCGGGGTCCTAACCAGGGTCTCTGGGGAGCGGGCCCAGCTGCCAGGAAGAGGGTTTCCTGACCAAATTCCACTAAAACACACACCCTTACTTTGTCCAGCCCCAGGTCATCACCTGGCCTCAGTCCCAGCTGTTGTCCCATGTGTCCACCTGAGTGTCCCCTGGGGAGCTCACTGGACAGGATCCCTCTGGTCATGGAGCCCAAAAGGCTTGGGAAGAAGACAATGCAAAGACAGGCCCCAAGCAGGGGTCCCAAGCCACTGGTGCCGCCCACGAGTGTGGGTTCCCCAAACCCACCAGAACCACCCACAGCCCCTGTGACACTGGAGTGCATCCACACCCTCCTCTGGGTGTGAAATGAAAATGAGATTAGAACATATGTACATACGTGTCTGTGTGTGCACACCCCTTGCATTTTTGGGTTCTGCTGTTTTCCCATCACAAGTACTCTTTCAAATAGTTCCACATATTTTCTTTGCCATTGAAATTGGGGGGTAGCAGGGTGGGCAGGTTCTCTTCCCCCTCAGATCCCTGGGCACCCGGGAGGCCAGTACAATTGAAGTCACTTAATAACCAAACAAGGAGGATGGACAGCAGCCATGGTCCAGAGCAGAGTCTATAGCCCTCCCAGGATGGGGGTCCTCTGTGTGACAGAGCTTCACACCTTTGGACATCGGGGGCGGCTGGCTGTCCCTGGGCTTCCTTCATATGAAGACAGCTTTACAACCGCCAAGACGGTGGACAGAGTGGAGGCCAGGCCACCTGGAGATGCTGGGGACACCCAGCCTCAGCTGTGGTCCAGGCCCAGGTCACAGCTGTTGCCTGTGACTGGATAGCACAAATGGAGAATCCTGGCCTGACCAGCCTGGCTCTCCCTCAGGGTTCAGCGTGGACTGGTGGGCGCTGGGCGTGCTGATGTTCGAGATGATGGCAGGCCGCTCCCCCTTCGACATCATCACTGACAACCCCGACATGAACACTGAAGACTACCTTTTCCAAGGTGCGTGGGCCATATGTCCTATTCCCTCCATGCCCTGTGTGTTTTCCCCTTTTAGAAGTGGGGGTGAAAGAGTCTCCTGACTGGTTGCTGTGGCTGCCATAGACTAGGTGGGGCCACCTGTCCACTACTGGCTCTCAGGGAGCAAAGCATGGTGGGCAGGAGGATACTGCTCTTTCACATCCATGAGAAAGAATCTGTCCTGATTTAGTCCAGGCCCCCTTCTCCCCACCTCCGGTGTGCACCTGAGTCCCAGCGGGGGCTGTGCTCAGCCTCAGCTCCTTGCCATCTGGGCCCCTGGAGCAGAACTGACTGCCCCCAGGATGTTGACCCAGGCTGTCCCCACAGTGCCCTCCTGCGCCTGTGGACGTGGGGAGGCTGTCCCCACAGTGCCCTCCTGCGCCTGTGGACATGGGGAGGCTGTCCCATAGTGCCCTCTTGTGCCTGTGGACCTGGGGAGGCTGTCCCACAGTGCCCTCTTGTGCCTGTGGATGGGGAAGGTGTCCCAGTGTTGTCTTGCGCCTGTGGACGTGGGAAGACAGGACCAGCTGAGCTGCCGTTGGTTCATCCCTGATCATGAGCATGCCTGATTATGGGCACCAGGGCCTCTGAGGCTTGGAGACCCTGCTGGGGTGCAGGAAGAGGCCCAGGCCACCGTGACTGCTGCGACCCTCTCTCCTGGAAAAGGTTCCCAGTACCTTGCAGGCTGCTGGGAAGAGCTGACAGGCTGGGGGTGAGGAGGGGGAGCTGGAGGAGGGGCAGCAGAAGGAACAACTCTCTCCTCCGGTCCTGCAGTCATCCTGGAGAAGCCCATCCGGATCCCCCGGTTCCTGTCCGTCAAGGCCTCCCACGTGTTGAAAGGATTTTTAAACAAGGTATGCCCCTGTGGCACCCCAGCGGCCATGGCTGCAGCCCTTCCTCAGCTACTGGGGTTGAGGCTTTACCACCTGGTCTGCTAGTTCAGTGCTGGACGTGGGTGTGACTCTGCTTCCTTCCTTGGTGGTCCTATGGCTGCTTATTCACACTTGACAAAAGATAATGAGGAGATACTATGCCAAGGAGGCATTTCCTGAAGGAGCTTAACCTGTTGGGAGGAAGCAGTTTCACCTGGGTCGGGGGCCGGCCATGGATGGTTTGCTTTGCTGATGCTGTTTAACACCCGCTACTGAGTAGGGCTGCCCTACTCTGTGCTGACTTGTCCTCATTTGAACTCTGACCCCCCAGGACCCCAAGGAGAGGCTTGGCTGCCGGCCGCAGACTGGATTTTCTGATATCAAGTCTCACGCCTTCTTCCGCAGTATAGACTGGGACCTGGTAAAGTGGTTGGAACCTGATACGCACCTCTCTGGGGGGCAGGGGCCTCCAGGGGGCAGGATGGGTGGAAATGGGGGTGCATTGGGAAACACTGATTGAGAACAAGGAGGCGGGCTGTGACAAGGCCCTGGTGGCAGTGCTTCCTGAAGGTCCTGAGAGCAGCCTTGCTGGGGTGTCCAATTCATGCTGTGCTGGGTGTCCTGTGGGGGTGTGTTTGGGTGGATGAGCACAGCCATACACCCATTGATTGAGCTCCATGTCCACGCCCTGAGTCAGCTCACAGATACTTCCACTTAACCATCTAGCTAGTCCCAACTAGACACCTAGGTGCGCTGTGGCCCCTCCCCCTACAGTGGCCCTTGACCCACCCAGTCCTGGGGACTCAACCTTCTGGGTCTGGGCCTTCTCCCACCCCCAGTGCTGCCACCCGGGGCCCTGGGATCGCCGTGTGCACATGGGTGTGTGGGCACCTGCATGCATGCACATACACACACTGGTAGCCCCCTTCTGCCAGTGGGGTCCACCCATCCCCTCTGTTCCGCACCCCCCTCCTGCATCCCCTGGGTGAGAGAGATAGGTGTGCCTCTCCAGGTGGCCTGGGTGTGCTGGCCTCAGCCCTGACACTACCGGGCGGGACTGGGGGATTCATCTCTGTGACATTCTCATTTCCTGCACCAACTTCATTAGCAGAACTTGTGTGTTCAGCTTCCCAAATCCCCCAAACTTACAGGACCTGTTTCAACCTTCCAGGCCCAGTTTGCTTTTGTTGCCATAAGTGGTGTTCCTAAGGGCCCTGGCCCCACAATGCAAAGACAGGGTGAGCTGAAGTGGACTGGAGGCTTATTTCTGACTTGGCTGGAGCTCTCTCCCTACAGGGACCTTGGGACAGTTCCATGTCTCCAACCTGGTCACGTGGAGGCCCCACCCAGGCAGGGGTTTCCAGGCTGGCTCACTCAGGACCCTCCAAGGGAAGGCAGCAGCCAGTCCTGAAAGGCCGGGGTCATCCACCCCCTGAATCAAGCTGTCCCAGCTGTGAGAGTACAGTGGTCCAACTGGAGGACTGGCTCCTGCCTGTCCTCTGGCTCCAGCTTCCCTTCTGACTGGGACGGTCCCTCCGGGCAGGGATCTCCATGCCTCAGTGTGGCTCTATCTGAGGTCTGAGGAGCAGGCCTGGCCCAGCACCTGTGTGCAGCACACACTTGGTGGAGGGAGGGGAGAAGAGGTAGAGTATATGAACCTGGGGGCCCATGCCCGCCCCCCTCGGTGATTGGAACCACTCGTGAGTTGCTCTACGTCCTCCACGTGACTCTACCCTCTCCAGACACCACTATGTCTCAACCCCCAAGATGAGACGTGCATCCCTTTGGGATTAGGAATACTAGTCTAGAATACTAGAAATGGCTGTTTAAGGCTTCTCGGGAGGAGGGGTCCCAGTGGAACATAGGTATCCCTACCAAGCCCCAGCTCTCTTACCACCAGGGTTCCAAGATTAAAACTCCCTAAACCAGCCTCCTTTGGTTTAAGGAGTGGGGTTGCAGGCCCTCGATGGCATGGGGTATGTCTCTCATGGTCTGTGCTGCCAGCACTTTTCAGCTCACGTAGAGTTTTTCTGACTTTGGCAGAAATTTCTGCTACACTTTAGAGAAAAACAATTGACCATCAAACGAGCTGTATATACTTAAGCACCCTTTTTTCTGTTTGATTCTGTGGTTTGAGTTTGCAAAGCGCCGAGACGGCGCAAGTGGCTCTGACCGTATATCTTCCTGCAGCTGGGGAAGAAGCAGGCCCTCCCGCCCTTCCAGCCGCAGATCACAGACGACTATGGCCTGGACAACTTCGATACGCAGTTCACCAGCGAGCCGGTGCAGCTGACCCCTGACGACGAGTAAGGCCTGCACCACGGTGGGGCAGGGTGTCGAGCTGCAGGGGCGGGGAGGAAGTATCCCAGGTGGAGGCAGGGCGTCCTGAACTTTGTTGGGGAGGAGTCCCATGCAGGGGTGGGGCGTCCTTAGCTGCGGGGCGAGACAGGGCCAGGTCTCGAACACGCCCACCAAGCCTCCTCTGTCCTGCGCCACAGGGACGTAATCAAGAGGATCGACCAGTCAGAGTTTGAAGGGTTCGAGTACATCAACCCACTGCTGCTGTCCACTGAGGAGTCCGTATGAGGCGCCGCGCTCTCGTTGTGGACACGTGGACGGCCCTGGCCCTGGCCCTGACCCCTGCGCATGCATGCGGGGCCGGGCGTGGGCCGGTGCCCAGGGCAGAACAGCCTCCCCGTGCGGCCCATGGGCCTCAGGCCCAGAGGAACTTGCTTCTCGCGCCTGCGCCGCAGGGGCCACGGTGACCGTGTCCGAGGGAGAAACTGCCCCCAACTTCGAAGGTGCACACTTTCCACAGAAGCAGAACTGACCTGCTCCACCTGGAGTTGGCCTGTAATGTCCCGAGGAATAAAGTGTCCCTCTGATGCTGGCGCTTCCCTCTGATGCCTTTTTTCCGCGGGGGGCACCCGCCCAGAGTCGCAGGCGCGGCCCACGCGGAGGAGGCATGGCCGGAGTGTAAGTGCCTGCGCAGTGGAGTTTATACAAATTCGGAACATTTTCTAAATCCTGGTAAGTTCCTGTTGTTAATATTTAACAAGTATTTTCATACCGAGCATGTCAGCAGTTCCTGTGGTCTGACGCCCAGGTTACACCTTCACCAGGTGGGCTCCATCGGTCCCAACCCGGGCCTTAGACTGACCAGGAAAATTGGGTCATAGAGGTTCTAAAACAAGGCTCACCAAAGCACCCGCAAACCAAAAAAAAAAAAAACCCACAAAGTTGAAAAAGAAATCTGCACAAAATATATTTCTGGAAACACTAAGCAGTGCCTGCATTATGTCTTGTGTTATGTATCAGATTTTTGGAGAGTATTTTTATCAGGAGTAATAATGCTCAGAATTAGACATATTAAAAGGGTATGTGTATGATGGGCCCTAGCCTTAAAGGAATAAGATTTAAAATATTTAGAAGGATGCACCTCCCGGCAGGGCTCACCTCCTCCTTCCCATGACCTGCAGGGGGCACGGTGGGGCCACCAGGCCACCCTCCGTCTTAGGTAAAAGGCTGAACCCAAGGTTTTTTAGAAAGAGGTAAATCATGTGGGTTTTTTAAGTCCCTGATATTGTCAAGTGTGGCTCAGGCCAGGCAGAGTGGGGAGGAGGGCCTTGTGCACCCTCAGGACACTGGTCCCTGGATGTCCCTTGTGGGTGTGGGTCCCACATCGCCATGCACCCTTGGGCCTCGCTTCTCTCAGTGTGGCAGCGGCCTGGAGCAGATAACAGCAGTTGAAAATAAAGAAGCTGCTGGCTTGGCCTGACCCTGCACAGACACACCAGCCTCCCCTGGTGCCCCCAGACTCCCTGGGCATCCCAGCCAGGCCCCAGTGGCAGGCCAGCACCTCTAGAATGTGGAGACTTGCACCTCCCCACCCCCACCCCCCAAAATGGAAGTGAGGGCCCTGGGCCAGAGTCAGGGCTGCCCGGGCCTGGTGGGTGTGGTGACCCTGTGGTGACATCATAGGAGGGCTATGCAGTCACCTGGGGAGACCCCAGTGTGCCCACAAACGGGGTCACGTGCCACCTCAGGGACAGTGACACCTCTGCTCAGACAGTATAGGGGCCGCAGATTTGTTCACACTTACGGCATTGATGTCAACGCTGCGGTGGTGCCAGATACAGCCTCCTAGTCGCCAGTGTGGTTGCTGGTGTACAGACCTATGTGTAACCTGGGCTCCTGGCCAGGGTGATTTTGTGCATGGTCCCATGCTTTTATAAATTTAGAAGGCAAAGGATGTGCCCAGGTGGGTCCAGCGGTTCCAGTCACAACACGGCATGTCCTCTGATATGGTTCTTGGAAACGGGCGCCTTCAGGACTGTGAAGCAGGAGACACGTTCTGTGGTTTTGTACAGTGAGTGGTGGGCCGTGGCCTTGGCCTTCCTTTTGCAGAGGGCATGCCCACCAGGGCCACAGCTGCTCAAGTCTTGCACGTTATTAAAGACTTTAATGACAACGCGTGCTGTCGTCATTTTCATTAAAAGTAGGTATCTCCAGGAACAAAGGCTTCTGAAGATGCTTTTTAAAAACAAGTTTTATTTTTCAGAGCAGTTTTAGGTCCCTCACTTCCATTTCTGGTGGGGAGGAAGACAGAGACCCCTTCTCCCCAGCCCCCGCCTTCACATCCCCAGGGGGTGCACTTGTTGCAAATGAGAGGCTGCACTGACACGTCAAGTCATAAAGTGTTTTTCTGCCCTAAAAATCCTCTGTGCTCTGCCTGTTTATACCCTCTCCCCACTAATCCCTGATAACCGCTGATCTTTTCGCTGTCTCCATGCGTTCTGCCTTTTCCAGAACAGCCTAGAGTTGGAATTGCTCAGCTTGTAGCCTTTCACTGTACCGTGTGCACGGAGTTTTCCTCCGTGTCTTTTCATGGCTTGCCTGAAGCCTTTCTTGAAAATACTGACTTCTGGACGGTAACCTTAGACTTTTGCAGCCATGGCTGAGCTGAAGATGAGGCTTTTCCAGAACCTGTGGACTGACGGCACAGGAGAGAAGACCCCCTGCACAGGGCCTCCAAGACAAAGCTCACACAGGACGTCAGCAGGCGGACCTGATCCCTCTCTGCAAATTCCAGGGGCTGCTCTGCCTCCCTGCAGCTGCAGGAGCAGGTTCACCTGGGGATTCAAATTCAAACATGGTCATGAAGCCCGAGTCAAGTTCATGGAGTCAGCAAAGCATCCATTCCCAAGCCACCCTGAGTTCAAATACTCTCACTGCTGGTGACACTGTCCCTGTCACCCACCTGGGGTTGGTCCGTCTGCTGGGTGGCCCTGTCCACCTCAGTCATCACATCGCTCAGCATCAGCAGAAAAGGAAAAAGGACTCAGTGTTTCGGTATCAACACAAAGAGATAGGACACGAGCGCTTCACGCCGACGTGCTTTAATATGCAGCTTTTGGGGACAGAGCAGAGAGGAGGTGGCCCAGCCAGGGCGGGGGAGGCACTGGCCAGGCTGCTCACCACTCTATGTCATCCGTGCTGTCTGCCAGGCACTGGGCCAGGTGGCCATCGATGTCCAGCTGCGCCAGCCTGTGAGCAGAGGAGAGGGGAGGGTCATGGGCGGGGAGGGTGCCCAGCCAGAGTATGTGTCTCTCACTTTCACACCCCTCCTGGGAGCTGATAACAGAAAAACCCAGGATGGTCCCCTCAGCTGGCAGAACAGGGGGCAGGGGTCCCCCAATGAGAAAGGGCCTTTCCAGACCCTGTTCCTGGGTCCAAGGTCCCCAGGGCACCAGACTCCTCAAGCGCCTGCATCTGAGGGCCGGGACCCTGTGTCTGAAAAACCCCGAGAACCCACCTGCGGGTGAAGGGTGTAGGTGGGCTCAGCAGAATCGGGCCCTGAGATGGAGGGCGGGGTCTTCCCCACCCCTTCTCAGGCAGAAGCTCTTATCACATGTGCCCCGGGCGACCCTTCCCTCCTCTGACAACCACTGGGAAAAGACAGGGAGTAAAGGGTGGCACCTCACCATAGAGAGCAGTCACTATGAGGGTGGGCATGCACCTCGGGCCAGACTTGGCCCTGCTGGGGAGGGGATGGCCCATGAGGGTCTGGGCGCTGCCTGTGCTGTCCCTCAGTGGGGAGCATTGTCTGGGGTTTCCTCAGAACCCCCTCAACGAGAGCTCTGAGGCAGATCCCACTCGAGCCCAAAGCCTGCTGTGTGGACTGATGGCCCAGACCTTCCAGGACACCCAGCAGTACAAGGGGCCTAGGGGCCAGTGAGACCCCACGGGCCAACCTGGGTCTCGTGCAAATGCAGGGACTCATCTTCCTGTCAAGTGGCAGGTGGAGCCAGTCTTCCTGACTACCCCAGAGCTTGTGGTACAGGGACCTGGAGGGGTGTTCGCATGCAGTCTGTGGAATCCACCATTGTGACAGCCCTCGGTGTCAGAGAGGAAGCTTGGAGAACCACCGGTTCTGAGTGACCTGTAAGCACTAGGTTGCCCAAAGCACCCAGGCTGTCCGTGCCTCCTGCAGACCAGCAGCCACCTCCCATCCCCCAGCCCCCATCCCTCCGCTGCTCAGAGGGTGGCAGGGCTTCCCCCTCTGGTCATAAACATTACCCAGAATCCTGAAAGCAAACGTGTTTCTAGACACAAGACTCATTTCTGCTCCCTCGTGCCCTGGCCTGTCCCCAGGGAGGGGGGTCCCCAAGTCACTGCAGCCTTGGGGTGGGGCCTGGCCAGGGTACACTCTCCTTAATCAAAGGGAAGAACGTATAAGAAGCACTCCAGGCGCATGGAGACCTGGACCGTCCACACCAACACCTACGCTGAGGCATTCTGCCAAGCCTTAGCTGACTGCTCAAAGAGCTCAGACTGGAACTTTCTTTCCAACATCCTTCCAAAGTCTTAGGAACTCCCTTCTTAGACTGTTTAGAAAAGCAAGCGATCCAAAAACAAAAGCTGCTCCTACAACAGAGAGGCAGGGCTGGGGTGCCCTGACAGTGTCAGAAAGCTTCAAAGGCATCTTCTGCCAAGAAAATGAATTTCCCTCCAGGGCTTCCGATGATATTTCTGTCCCTGGGTTTCTCTAAACTGGTACGAATCAAGAGGACTTAGTATTTCCAAAAGTGTTCACGGCTTCCTCAGGACTGGCAAGGGAGCTGGTGTCTTCAGCCCGCAACCATCCAAGAGCCTCAATATGGGGTAAGAGGTGTGTTCAGTGAAACGCTGGGTCTGAGGACATTTTACAAATTCTCCAGAGCACAGGCATCTCAGCGAAGCCGCCACACCTGCCCTGCTGCCACGGCAGACCTGTGCCTACTGGGGGGCTTCACCACAGGTCCTCCTGGGAACAGCCACCCCCTCGCCCTCGCTCCCTGCACAGTGAACTGTCCAAGCTCTCAAAGACTTGGTTCCTGTGAAACATCACCATTGGAGGAGCCTGGATATCTGAATGCAGATCATGTTTCTTCTCCTTTCTGCAGTCTGTGCTGCACATTTTGGTAACTGTTGTGATAACTTTTTGTCATCAGCTGCCATTTCCTTCACCCCTAGGGCTGGTTTTGTTTCCAAAAAACCAGGGACGAGGCATGTAATTCAACACAGTCTCCAGGCCACAGGCCACACAGAGTAAGACCAGCTACCAAAACCTGCCATCTATCCCCTACATCCGACCAAGCTCCTTCCTGCTGTCCTGACCCCCACGCCTGTGTCCTTAGCTATGTGACACATGGCTCAAAAGCTGGACAGGTGGGACTTAGCAAAGTCAAATTCCATTACCTTACTTTAAAAAATGCATATATGTCAGATTTCTAAAACAAAAAAAGGCATCTCTAGACACTGAAACAGAGTCTTCATTTTTAAAACCGGCAGTCCACCCATGGGGAAGGTTGTCCGAGGGACCCTAACAAAAAACTGCTCTGTGACCCACAGCCCAGACTGGCCCTGGAGGCAGTCTCACCGGCGGGTGTCAGTGTGGACCCCAATAAAGCCAGAGCCTCCTTGCCTTCACACTGCAGGGGGTGTGTCTGGGAGGCTGCAGCCTGTCAGCAGGGTCTCAGGCCGGTGTACCTGCAGGGGGACTTTCAGACCCCCAGCCCTGTGCCCTCCGGCTGATCAGCACCGCCTCTGCACTTTGCCAACTTTCTATGCATGAAATTTCACTTTAAAAAGCCAGAGTTGAGCTAAGGTACCCTAGCCTTCAGAAACTGCCTGTGGTTTCCAAACAGGGCAGGGGCCACGGGGGTGGCAGTGGAGGAGAGGGAGGCCTAGGGGGCCACTCACCCGGGGGCGAAGTCGACTTGGCACATGGGACAGCTCTGCAAGGTCATCGCACCGTCCACTGACGACTGTCGCTGGGAGGGCTGCTCCTCCGAGGGCTGCTCCTCGGCGCTGGGGGTTCCGCGGAGCTCGGGCGCTGCATATTGTTGGGGGGACCCCGTGCGCCCCCGGACCGCGCTGAGCACAAGGTCGGAGCCGCCCGAGTTCCCGCCTCGCCCCGGCGAGGGCGCCGGGAAGGGCGTCCAGAAGAAGGTCTCGGTTCCCACGGTGAATGTTTCCGGGGGCGGACGCTCAGGACTGCGCCTGGGCTCCTGCAAAAAGGAGTCGTCGGACCGCGCCCGCCTGCCCGCCCCGGCACAGCTGGAGACCCGGGGCCACGCGGGGACCACTTCACACGCACCTGGTCGGGGAAAGCGGGCAGCGGCGGCAGCTCGCCGTCCACGTTCAGGTCTGCGCTCGCGGTGCGCAGCAACTCAGTCCACAGCTTCGCGCACTCGCCGCCGTCCGGGAGGGACCCGGCGGTATTGCTCCGAGGCCTGGGGCGGCGAGGGTGGGCATAATCACAGCACAGGGGAAGCGGGGAGCGGCGCCCTCGGGGAACAGGAAGGAGGACTCAACCGGGAGAGACTGGGGGTGCAGCTCTGCAGTGGGGAGGGAGTGGGGCGGAAGGAGGGCTGGCGGGGCGGGACCGAGGCGGGTTCCAGGGAGCACGTGGGGGCGTGACACCCGGCTACCGCTGGGCCGGGGACACTAGGCCCCACCCAGGACGCTTCCCGCCCCCCGCCTCCCGCTACCCCCAGCCCCCAACCTCACCGGACCCCCAAGGGCGGCCTCCGGCGGCTCAGACTCAGCCGCGACCTCCGCGTAGCCTCCATCCACCCAGACGCCCCACGTCCGGCGGAAATGAGCGGCCGGCGCGCCAGGCCCCGCCCCTGGCACAGACCCCGCCCACAACAAGACACACCCCCAGGAGCCCGCCCTGGGTAGCCCGGCCCAGACAAGAGCGGGCCCAGGGTCCCCTCCTCAATGCCCCAGCACCGCGCAGAGAGCTCTGTGGACCCGAAATCGCACTCCCATCTGGGCGCTGGACTCGACCCCCAGACCGTGGGATGACCTCCCTCTTGTGGCAGTATCGGAGGGAGGGAGACGGAGGCCAGAGTTGCTCCCTCCCCCGTGGAGGCAGGACTGAGGTCGCGAGGCTGCCTTGCCCTGAGGGAGCCATTTTCCAGCTGAGCTGGGAGGTGCCGCCCTCAACCCTCAGACCTGGGGTCTGCAGGGACCTCCGAGGAGGTGGAACTGGGCGAGAAGGCGGCCGGGGGCCCTGACGTCCCCACCCGCCGCTGGTCCTGGTTCTGCCCCCTTCCTCTGCCTGGACAATCCTGAGCCTGGGAGATCCTTCTCAGGATGTCCGCGTTTCCTTACAGGAGGGAGGAGCCTAGTTTTCTTAATTAAGAGACGAAGTGAGAAGACCAGGGCCCGGGTGCTCGGAGGTCCTGCGAGGAGTTTCCTGGACACACTGGGCCCCAGGCGCTCTCGCTGAGCCAGCGACCTTGCAATCCGCCACTTGGTGGCAGCAGATGCCCAGCCACCCTTGTCCGTTCTGCTGGTGCAGTCGGTGCCCTGGGGTCCCACCAGGGCTGAGGGGTGCCGGGGGTACTGGGTGGCGGCCAGCTCCTCTCCAGGCCACAGGCAGATGCCGCCGGGGTCATAGGCTCTCCCTGGCTCCTCCCCAGCCCCACAGCTTCGGGGACTCTGTTCTGCACACCCTTCTGCAGGAGCTCCCATAGCCTCCTCACCTCTGCCCCTCTTCACATCACAGACTGCCTCTTCCAACTCGGGTCTGTGGCACCCACCATGTGGCACACTCCAGCCCCCAGGCGCCCCAATCCCCAAGTTGAGGCCACCCAAGTGACCTCCATCCAGCTGCTACACAGACCTCCAGAGCAGAGTGGACTCTCCTGGGCCAGGGACTGGTCTAGAGGCTGAAGACGCTTGGGGGAGCGAATGAGACAGAGCTCTCACCTGGAGCCTGCCAGTTCCTGGGAGACAGCCTGTGCATGTCTAAACAAGGGAGCTGCTACAGTGGGTGGTCTCAGGGCCCCAGAGGAGGTGACCTACCACTTTCCCAGGTGAGAGAAGCCCACGTGAGAGGACTCACAGGCGGGCCTGGAATGTTGCAGGGGCTGGTTGACTGAGGACCCCCGAATGGCTTGCATCTGTGGTCCCCAGCCACAGTCCCCCTACCCTCACCCTGGCTTCAGTCTCCACTGCTTCAGAGCTGTTCCTGGAAGTGTCACTGCATATCTGCATGCCTGCCTGGAGACTCTCAGGAGGAACACCAGTCCTCCTCAAGGCAAGCAGGACCTACCAGGCCTCCAACAGCCAGCCTGTGCCCAGATCTCAGGGCATGCTGAGAAGCTGTGTGGGGACATTTTGTGAGTTACTGATCCCCGCAACAGGAGCCCTGGGGTCTTCAGCATCCCGGCCACTTCCTCTAAGGACCTCACACCGCCAGCTCCCAGACCCAGGAAGGGTAGCTTGAGGCAGGAGCCAGGAAGGTCTCAGGTGGACCCAGGACAATAGGGAGGCCTGAGGGCAGGTGCCCCAAGGAGGTGCAGGTCCCGGGGGCTGCCAGGGGCTGGCTGAGCCCGGGTCCAGCCTTCAGCGTGAGGTGAGCGGGCACCTACTCTCCTATGGCCTTAACCACCCCAGGGGTCTCCTCTACCCTGGGCTGCTGGTGGGGGCAGAACGGAGGCCCTCAGGGCCTGCATGTGGGGATGGCAGAGCCAGAGTGACAAGTCGAGGCTGTCTCCGGGGTCTTCTCCTCTCTGATTTCATCTGGCTGCTGGGGATTAACTCCCCCATCATCACCAGGACCTCCAGCCTGGGACACTTCCACCAAGAATGGAGCCGGGGTGACCCCTGTGCCAAGCACACAGCAGGTGCTGGCCCCAGCAGGAGTCCTAGCCCCTCGGCCGGCACTCTCCCAACAGCTGCCCGCCGCCTGCCCAGCCCGCGCGGGGACCTTCTGGAGGTGGAAGGAGACTACCTTGTCCCAGCTGTCCCGGCGCTATAAGCAAGATGGAGTGCCAGGAGGGGGTGCTGGAGGAAGTTTAAAAGTTGAACTTGATTAAAAGGCTCCCGTTTTCTGAGCCATCTGCTGCAGTGAGGGGCCATGGGCTTTACTGGGAAATAATTTCTGATTGGGACTGACGCTGCACTACGGAAATGAGATTTTTACAAGCCAAATTCATGTTTACAGAGAATGTTTCAGCGTTCTGAAGGAGGCACCCCTCCAATGAAGCAGAAAGGGCTCCAGTGGGTGGGGGTGAGGGGGTGACAACCCCACCCTGCAGCCGCAGGCAAGGCCCAGCTGAGAGACTGCCACCCTCTGGTGCTCTGGCTTCGTCTGTGATGGCGAACCAAGTCCCCTCTCCCCTTTCCTTCCCTCCCAGAATCAGGGTGCCGTCTGCTGCCAGCTGGTCAGGGCCCAGACCTCTCCAGCACCTTCCGACAACCAGGAGCCACAGGTGTCCAGGCTCCTGGTATCCTCGGAGCCTGGTGACTGTGCTCTGCCCTCCTCTCCATGGAGTGGGTCTTGCCACTGACTGACCCACGCCGAGCCCTCCAACTCTGAGGCAAGCCGGCAGGGTAAGATCTGTCGGCTGGACCCCAGCTGGCTGGTGAGGTCCGAGCCCCACTTGGCTTCCCCATACCCTCCTTTGATTGCTTGAGGGCCAGTTCTGCCATCAGGGCACCCGGCAAGTGGGGTCAAGACGGCGCAGGCGGGCAGAATAGGGCCTGAGGCTGGTGGGCATAACCAGCCCCGTGGAGCAGCGCAGCCTCTGATTGCCAAGTGGAACTGGGGACTGGGCTCCTGTACTCCATGTGGGTGCCCTGTTGGTGCGTGTGCTGCCCAGCTTGGCCTTGAGAGCTGGAGCCCAGCTTTCCCAGGCAGCCACACCTGCTGGCCTGTGGGTGCCAAGGGGGCAAGCAGGCCTGGAGCCATGTGGTGGCGTTCATGGGCATGCGGAGCTCCAGGCAAACAGGCTGGGTTGAAACAGTTGCCAGGGAAACATCGCAGGATCCACTGGGCAGCAGAGCGGGTGCTCAGGGCCCACTCACCCTTGTGGAAGCGAGGGCACCACGGCTTCCTCAGGACCCCTCGTCACGGCTGCAGAGGAGTGGGTGTCCGTAGCCAGGAGCCACCACTGACAGCAGGCTAAAGCCAAGGACCAGCTGGACCTCCAGCCCCCACTTCAAAAGCCTGAAAGTTGTAGGTGGCGGGGGGAGAGATGGTGGCCTGTGACCAAGAGTCCACCCTGGCTACCACCTCTCGCCTGGACAGCCACCCTCTCCCAGCATGCATAGCGAACCTCGTCCTCCCTGAGGTCCCCTCCCTCCCACCCCAACACCCTCCTCTGCTGCTGCCCTGTGCTCCCCGGCCCCATCTCTGTCCCCACATCTCCACCCCTACTGACCCCCAGGCTCTCTTCTGGGGCCTGCCTGCAGAGAAGCCCTCCTGACCCTCCCGAAACCCATCGCCTGGCTGGGTTTTCCTGCCCCACAGTGGGACTCATGGGGCGAGGGTGCCATGTCCTTCCCACAGTGTCCCCGAGCTTCAGGAGTGCTGGGCCCAGAGGAGGGGGCGTGGGAGCTGGCGGGGGCACCACCTTGGCTCCTGTGGAGAATGTCGGTCCAGCAGAGACCAAGCTTTGAGGCTACTGGGCAGCCGAGCAGTGTCCCTGGGAACGTGAAAGTGTGACTTTGCTGGAAATGGGGTCTTTGCAGCTGGAATAGGGTTAAGACGGCGCCGTGCTGGGTCAGGGTGGGCCCTGAGTCCAGCACTACTGGTGTCCTTGCATGAAGATGCATGGCTGGACACAGCCACACAGAGGCCAGCCAGGCAGCAGTGGAGGCAGCGGGCGGAGGCGTGCAGCCACAAATCCAGGAACACGGAGCTGCAGAAGGCCAGAGGTGGTAGGAAGGGTCCTCTCCAGTGCCTCTAGGGGGTTGGGGCCCCAGCAATGCCCTGAGTGTGGAGTTCTGGCCTCCAGAGTGTGAGGGTGGACACCGTTGCTGAGGCCCCCAGTTGGTCATTTGTGCAGCAGCCACTGGACTTGGACACAGGGACTCTCCAAGTTGTCAGCACCACATGCGGCTTGAAGACCCTGAGTGCGGAGGAGGAGGGGGCAGCAGGGTGTCCTCTCTCACCCAGGGTCCCGTCAGCATCCCCAGGACGGGGAAGCTGCTGTCCTGTGGCCGAGAATGTGGCCTGAGGAGAGCCAGCTCTGCAAGTGTCCTGGGGAGAAGGCCGGGTCCAGCGGATCCAGGGTGGGGCAGGACCCTCCCCTCCTCTCTGCCGCCGCCCCGCCTCTCCCCCTCCTTCTCCTTCCCCCTGCCTCTCCCCTCCCCCTCTGCCTCCCAGAGATGGCAGCCTCTCCAGATGGAGACCCCGGGGTGGACCGGCTCCTCACTGCAGTGGCCTCTCACCTGCTTACAGCTGATCTGCTGGCCGCAGCCTGGCCTTCTAGGCCCCCACTGCATCACCCCCATCCCCCGTTTCTGTGGAGCCATCTCTGATCTCCCGCTGCAGGGGGCCTGACACCGAAAGCTTTGAGCCCCTCCCTGGGGGCCTCTAGGGGCAGGGCGGTCCTTGGCCAGGGCTGGGCGTCCCCCCCAGAGGTGCTGCTGGGCTCAGCTGCGTCCTCTCCCTGCTCCTCCTCCTCCCGCTACTCGTCCTCCTCCCTTCCCCTCCCCCAGCAACCCCCCTCCTCTTTTCACAAGGGCACAAAGGCTTTAGCCCCTCCCCGTATTGACTCAGAGGCTAGGTCAGGGGTCAGCAGACGGTTGTTTGGCCTCCCTGGCAGGCCAACGGGTAGGGGTGTGTTGGGGGCTGCAGCTGTGCACCTGGAGTTATTTTACCTGCTTCTGAGTCTCACAGGGATCCCAGCCTTCAGCCACCAGAGATCCCAGCAGCAACCACAGGTCATGAGTCACAGCCTGAGACTCTGCAAGAGATGCTAGGCCCTGGCAGAGGACCTGTGTCTCCTCTTTCCACTGCCAGGTTTGGGGCAGCAGCTGGTCAGGGCATGGCTGCCTGTGTCTGTTCTGGAGGTGGGGGGCAGGAGGGGGGCGAAGCCAGCTTTCTGACCTGAGACTCCTTGGCCTCACCATCCAGGAGGCAGGAAGCAGGACCCCAGGTCCCACCTTCCATTGCCCTGGGTACTGGGCTGCTCCAGCCTCAGCTGCCACATGGCCCCTAGGGTCCTGGCAACCCCCCAGGCCAGAGGGAAGCCCAGGTCCTGAGTGTCCCCTTTGCAGTCTGCAGGGGACTGTTCAGCCAGTGAGAGCCGTGGCTGCGGCCCTGTGAGTCACTTCTCTGAACCTGCTTCACTCCGGCCTGAAGCCCAAGGTGGGGCCAAGCAGGACGTGGCTGGAGTCAAGCCAGGTGGCCAGTAGGTACCACCCAGGCAGCCGCCCTCCTGCCTAAGCCTCCTTGGCCACTGAGACCACCCTGTCCTCTGCTCCTAGGGCCTCCATCTCCCCTCCTCCTCCTCCTCCTCCTGGGGCTTCCACCCCCTCGGCCATTCCACAGGGCCTGAGTAGGATGTTGGCAGGAGGGAGGGAGGGTTCCCAGCTGGGGCAGAAGCCCAGGGGGAGAGCAGGCCCTGCTCAGCCCCAAGGCACCTTCAGGCCCATCTGGCTGCTGAGAAGAAGGGTGGGGGAGGGGGCCAGGAGGCAGGGGCAGGGCACTTGTGTTGGGCCATTGTCCACCTCCCTGAGCTGCTGCACCCACCTGCCTAGAGAGCAGTATCCCCGTAAAACATGACTGGGCCCCCAGTCGGGGTGGTGAGGGCCTACCAGGGGTTCAGTAGGCTCTGGAGAAGGGGTGCAGCCCCCTCCTCCCCGACCACATCCTTCCTCTCCCTCGGGAGCAACCAGGGGCCCTCTGTGGCCAAGCCCTCCCGACCACATCACTGGTCACCCCACTTGGGCTGGGCCCAGCTGGGCCAGCCTTCCTGGTAGACCCAGTGCACATGGGTCCCCCTCTCTGGGGCCAGCTGAGCCCACACAGTCCTCCTCTGGGCTCAGCCTGGCCTTGACTGTCCACCCACTCAGGAGGGGAAGTGAGGCAGGTCTCTGATGACTCAGGACCACCGGGATGCAGGGCTTGGGGGCCGCATCAGGGCCACAGCTGTGGAAGCTACTGGACAGGACTGGCAGCTGGGCGGCCTCCCCGAACTGCTTCCCCAATACCTGGCCCACAGGCAGCCCAGTTCAGGGCTCACTTCTGGGCATACCCACCCTGTGTCGGAGGTGCCCTGCCTGCCCCACCGACAGGGGGGCTGCCAGCCCCCATCATCAGCTGTGCTGATGAGCCCTGAGCTCTGGGCAGGGACTTGAGCCCATGTCTCCTGTGCTGCTGCCTGGCTGGTGGCCTTGCTGACTTGTTGCCCCTGAGTGGCCACCTTGAGGGTGAAGGTGGTACAGGTGCTCCAAGCACTGCAGAGGGACAAGGGGCAGCTTCTCTGGGAGACCCAGGCCAGGACCAGGCAGACAGCCAACTCCTTCCATCCTGGGTGCCTGTTTGTCTCACAGGCTGTTCCTGAGCTGGGAGAGGCCCCCTGAGGCCCTTGGGGAGAGGATTACCCACCCGACTCTGCCCACATGCAGCCACCCCAACTGCCAGGGTCTGCTGACCTGCAGCTGGTGTGTGTGGCCAGTGTCCTTCTGGTGTCCCCAGGCCTGGACACCTGGCCTGCCCCTCGGTTAATAAAGACTGCCCCAAATCTCCTGGACCACCACCTCCTTTGAGGGAGCCGTTCCCCGCTAGGTGCCCTGGGGAGGTCGGCCCCCTGGAATAGCAAATTTTCCTCCCCACGTGGTAAGAGTTGCTGGCCACATGGGCAGGGAGGATGCGGTTGAGACCTGGGGCCACCCACAGGACTTCAGGCAGTGGTGGGCCATGGGCCTGCACCAAGCTTCCCAGGGCACCCTGCACCATAGGACCCTACGGACCAACCCAAACGGCATGGCCCTCGCCAGGTCCCCAGCTCCTGCCCCCAGTGCTTCACGGGGCTGCAGTCAGTTGTCCCCAGCTTGCCCCCCTGTGCCCTTCTCCGACCTGCCCTCTCCCTCCCAGCCTTCGTCCATCTGCCTGCTCCTCCTCTTGGGTCACTCAAAATTAGAGCAGCTATCCCTGAAAAGGGAAAAGAAGAGTGAAATTAATCGTAAAAATATATTTCATTTTAACCCAACGTATCTAAAATACTGCTTTTCAACATGGAATCGTATGTAAATTATTAGTATGTTTTCACACATTCTTCTCTTTACACTGGGCCTTTGCATTCAGAGTACCACTCCAGGAGCCCAGCTGATATATGGCTGCCTCCTGGGAAGGAGCCTGGGCACACAAGAGCCCCGTGCCCACTGGAGCCCGTGGTGGAGATCGGGCTCCTTCTGCCGTGTCAGGGCGGCAGGCTCCAAGGAGGCTCTCATGTGTGCAGATGCACTGTCTCTTCAGTTGTGTCTGACTCTCTGCAACCCTGTGGACTGTAGCCTGCCAGGATCCTCTGTCCATAGGATTCCCCAGGCAAACATACTAGAGTAGATTGCCATGCTCACTTCTAGGGTATCTTCCTGACCCAGGGATGGAACCTGCATCTCTTACATCTCCTGCATTGGCAGGCAAGTTCCTTACCACTAGTGCCACCTGGGAAGTCTGAGACTCTCCTGACTGCCCCCCAAATACCACATCAGGGTGCCGGAGAACGCTGAGATGGGCATCAGGAGCCCCCTCAAGGCCTGCCATCCTCCACCTTGGGCCCGGCCTCTGTACCTCACCTGTGGGCTGGCCTGGGCCCCGAGCCTTGGAAACATGCTCCAGGCAGGGAAGATGAGTGACCACAGGCCTCAGTTTCCCTGTTTCCTTTCAGCCTGGCCTGAGATCTGATGCCCACTGGCAGGGACAGAGATGCCCAGTGTCTTACTCTGTTCAGGCTATTGTAACAAGATACCACAGACGGTGGCTGTAGAGAGCATAGTTTTCTCTCTTGGTCCTGGAGGCTGGCAGTCTGAGGTTGGGTGCCAGCATGGTTGGGTTCTGGTGGGGCCCACATCCAGGTCCTGTTCCTCATGGGTAGGGCACAGCTGTGAGGGCGCTAATTCTGCTAGTGCGGGCCTCACCCTCGAGACCCAGACACTTCCCAGGGCCCTACCTCCCTGACTGGGGTTAAGTTTCAACACAGGAATTTGGGGGCCTCAAGCGTTCAGGCCACAGCATCTGCGTGGCTCTCAGGCACCCTGCAGCCACGTTCCAGGTGCTTTCATCACAGGCACCCTCTGGGGTAGGGGAGGAACAGACGCCCCTGTGGATCCCCTTGCAGGCCTGGCTGCAGATGGTGATGGCCCAGCTTCCTCCTGGGAAGCAAGGTCTCCTATCCTGGAGACCTGGGTCCCCCTGCAGGCCCGCACAGCACCGTCAAACACATGCTCTGCAGGGAAGATCCTCATGCTGTCCAGGCTCCTTGCCAAGCCCGCCAGCCAGGCCATGAGTCCAAATGCTCAGACAGAGACGCTGCTGTCAGGGCTGGACTCTGACTCCCAAGAGGAAGTTCAAAATGAAACAGTTTCACTAGTGAAAGAAAAGTTGCAGAGCCAAGCGCAGATACCAGAAGTGGGAAAGCAGCGCTCTGAGTGCTTCCACCAGATGGTGCGACTTGGTGAGGGTCCCTCCCCTGGCAAGGCGCCCCCCTCCACCAGCTGCCAGATGCCCTCCCAGCCAGCGCTGGTGGCCCGTCCTCAAGGTGGGGTACAGGGTTTTATGATATAGGCCCCCAGTGCCCCAGGGGTAGACAGGACAAACTACATGGGTGGAGAGGAGTGTGTTTCTCCCCAGGAAATACATGCTTATGGAAAAGAAGCTGAGAACTTCGATTTGCTACATTCCAGAATGGAGGCAGCTTTTTACCTGGCACGATGGAGCGGCCCCAGACTCGGGGACTGCTGGCAGAGCTGGGTCCTGGTCGAGGCAAGTGGGCCCCATGTGGCTTGGAGACCCAGGGTGACCTGTCCCCTAGACGAGGGAGCCAGGGCCTCTCCCCTTGGTCCTCTGGAGCAGGCCCTGCCTTCTTAGGTGTGGACGGGTGGACACCTGGAGCCAGGAGAGTTTCTGTGTTCCCAAACTCTCTGGGGCAGCCGCTGCCAGGAAGTGGCTGCGTTTCCCAGGGGGAAGGAGGGCACACTAGTGGAGCCCTGCCCAGCTGGGCACTGGGTGGTCAATTCTGCGTGCGTAGACCTCAGGAGGGCCCTGGCCTGCCTGCCCTCCCAGCCAGCTGGACCTCGATTGTGCTCCTGCCTGAGGGTTTTTCCATCCTGTGCTGAAGCCTCAGCGCTGCAGGCAGGCCATTCCGCTCAAAACCACAAGTTGTGTGTGTGGATCTGTGTGTTTGTATGTGTGTATGGCTCTCTGTGTCTATGTGTGTGTGTTTTATCTGTGTGTCTGTGTGTGTATGTGTGTGTGGATCTGTATGTGTGTGTGTGTGTCTGTATCTGTGTGTGTGTGGGTCTGTGTGTATGGGTCTCTGTGTGTGGGGGTATATGTGGGTGACTGCATGCGCACGTCTTGTGTTCTCTGCCCCAGAGCTGAGTCCAGGGCTCACCCAGAACGAGGTGCTTCCTGCTGGGGGGGAGGCCGAGGCTGAGGGGCTGCCCGGTGTGCTGGGCAGCGCTGGGCCCCTCTGGGGAGCCCCCCTAGAGTGCTGGTCTCAGGCCGACTCCTGCAGTCCTTTCTTCCTCTCAACTTTGCCCTCACTCCCCTTCCCCCACTCCTTCCTGGCAAGCAGATGCAATCCAAACTTGTTGTGAATGTCTCCCCTGCAGTTGTCCACCGGCTCGTCCAAGTTAAATATTACTCACCGAGATGCGAGCCCACTGGGCAGTGCTGGCCTGGAGGTGGACCGGTCTGGGGAAGGTGCTGGGCAGAGGCCAGTGCCAGGCCTGTGGCATCTGTGGGTGCTGGGGGTGGGGCTGGGGTGGCAGCCAGGAGCCTGCCAGCCTTGGGCTCGCCCTTTGAAGGGGCTGTTTCCTTAACCCCTGCACTGTGCCCAGAGCAGGCAGGAGAGCGGGTAGTGGGTCCCTGGGCAGGGTGGGGCATGGCGGGGCCACCCAGGGACCAAGAGGGGCTTGGACTGGGCTTGGCAATGGCTTTCCTCCCGGTCGGTGGCTCCTGCCCTGTGCCAGGCTGGGGGCGGGACTGGGGACAAAGTGCTAGGAAGAACAGCCTGTCTCTTTCAAACCAACTTCTTTCCTGGCCCTCAGTTTTTCCCAGCAGCAAAGTAGAGGAACTGGGGTCTGGTGGCTGGACCCCTCCTCCTCTGGGGAAGAACCACCTGCTTCCCCTGGCAGCTTCTCCATCCACCTACCAGTCAGTGACGGGCTGTGGCTCTGAGGTCCTTCCCGGCTGGCTTGGAGCAGGGTCCCCCAGACGGCCATCCTCTGGGGCAGCAGAGCTGGGGGACTCACCAGGGCCAACCTCCCGCCAGCACCTGCCCCACTCTCCACGTGGACCCCAACGGGACCTGACCGCACCCAGCCTCAGGGCCTTTGCACCTACTGTGCCCTGCACTCACCTCTTACCCATCACAGGGCACTGCTGGAATGGACCTCCTGAGGAGCACTATCTCCCTCGCTTGGTACCCCACCCACCTTCCCCGGCCCCAGTCTGTTCTTAAAAGCATATACCCCCGACTAATACAGAACATCTGGAAGTTTCATTTTTCATTGTCTCCCATGAAAACAGAACCACTGGAGAACAGGAATTCTTTCCTGCCTGTCTACATGCGTATCACAGTTTGGCCCTTGATAAACCTGGTGGGGGAGACCGATTCCATAGTCATGCCTAGTATGGGGGTCTCACCCACAGTCACACATCGCCTCTCAGGGCCAGAGCCCCCGGCCCACACTTGAATCTCAGCCTAGGGTCCAAGAATTCCGAACAGGGTCCCCTGTGAGAGGCCCGCAGGGTGTAAAGGAGACGCGGGGCTGTGGCTGTCCCAGAAGTCTGAGCCACCACATAAAACCCTACAGGAGGGAGCTGTCTGGTGGCCTAATGGTTAGGATTCCTGGCTTCACTACCTGGAAACCCTGACCAAGGAACTGAGATCCCTAAAGCCATGCAGAGTAGCCAATAAAATAAAATAAAATATTAAAACAAAAACAAAACCAAGGAAGAGAGTAGAAGAACAGAGTCCACGCAGTCACCTATGGTAGTGATGGGGCTGCCCCTGATACGTTCCAGGGCCACAGGCCTTTCATCCTTAATCTTCACACCTGTAGCATGAAGCCTGCCCCCTACCCCTCACTGTCCAAAGCCCCTCAGACCTGTGTCTCCTGTAGAGCTTGCAGGGGTGGGTGCTTAACTGGACAAGGCCACACGTCCCTCTTGCTGGAGCCACCTCCACTCAGGGAGCAGAGTGGACCCAGGCACCCAGAACCCAGTGCCTAGGTCTGCACCAGCCTAGGCCCACTCTCGAGGGGCCTCCTCCAGGCCTGAGCCCTTCCAGGGACACAGCCTCAGGATAGGGAGGCCCCTGGGGCAGCTGTGGAAGGCCCACCTGTGCCCTCCTGAAAGTTCTCTGCACACCTTTGTGCACGAGTCTGTGTGGGGCTCTGGAGACAGGGCCGCCCACCTGCCTGCCTCCTGCCCAGACCTGTGAGTACTGTGCCTGCCGGTGTGGACGGGGGCGAGTTGGGACTTCACACCTGAAATCCAGCGGGAGGTCAGGAATGTGAGTATTCAAACTACCTTCCTGCCATGTCTGTCATTTCTGGGAGCAGACACGGCAGCTCACGGCTAGCCCAGTGTCTTCTCTGCCCTTCCAGATGCTGGCAGGACAGCATGTGGCCATGACCCTCGGCCTGGCCCATGCCAGCGCCTCTGACCCTTGCAGAGCAGCCCTGCCTGCCTGCCCTCCCTTCGGCCCCAGACCCAGCATCTGCTTTCTGGGTGAGGCTGGTGGGGGTGGGTTTGGGTTACTTTGGCCCCGGGCCTTGTGGGGTGATGGGGAGGAGCAGACCCTCTGCAGGTCCAGGGCTGGCCCTTCAGGCTCCTCCGTGGAAGGAGAAACTCCTTCTGACTGTGGCAAGGACATAGGGAATGCGGGCTCTCCAAGCCTTGCCTGTCTGTTCTGCAAGGCCCTGCTGAGATGTCTCGGGCCTTTTGGCAAATGTCTGAGTCCCCAGGAGTAGGGTAGGCCTCCAGTCCTGAGTGCCCCCACCATCGGTCTGGGCTGAGGGCAGCCCTCAGGCTGAGTGTTGAAGGGACAGTTGGGTAAAGTGTGGCCCAGATAGAGACGCAGCCTCGTGACCAACTACAGGACACCTCGGCCAGGAGGAGGGACCATGGCCCCCCAATCCTGCAGTCAGACTAGGCCCAAGATGTGGAGCCTGAGACCCGCAGACCATGCACTGGGGATGGGGGAGGCAGCAGCCCTGGAGCAGGGGGGCAATGTGACAGCTGGTGTGTATCAGACCAGGCCACAGGGCCTCTCCATGCTCCTGCCATTCTGATGGCCCAGCATGGTCACCAGAAGGGCTGCAGGGGCAAAGCCAGTGAGGCCTGCCTCCTGGGCTGCCAGGGTTGCAGCAGCTCCCACAGGCACTGGCGTGGCAGGGAGCCCAGGCCTAGGGCCCCGAGGAAGGGCCTGGCTGGTGGGCAGCAGGCATGGGGAGGCGGCAAGGCCCACACCTCCGGGGCTTAGCCGGGCGGGAGGCGGGGAGTGGCTGGGGCGGCCCCGTGGCAGCGGCTGGAGGCCTGGGCGGCAGGAAAGGGACAGGTGACGTCATTGCCGCCTGGAATCTGCTGTTTGGAGGCGTCGCCATGGAGACCGGAAGGCTCAGGGTGGGTAAAAATAGCAAACCCAAGAGGGTGTAAGTTCCAAGAACTAGAGTCTGAAAAGAAAGGAAAACACGGTCTCCTTCCCTGTTTCTTGAGGAGGACAGAGACCCAGGGCTGCAAGCTGCAGGAGGGGCCTTGGGGCTTCCAGCTCAGCCCCACCGCAGCCCGCAGTCCTGGGGTCCCTGCCGCCTGCCCTCCCAGAGCTTTGTCCCCAAGCAGGGCGTGGCGCAGCCAGGCTCCAGCGGGAGTGTCTGGAGTCCGCTTTCTCCAGGCGTTGGAGGCAGCGCTGGGGCCACTTTCCTCCCCTCTTCCTCCTGTGGCAGAGAGGCAGGAGCTCTGGACGCCCAGCAGCCTGGATGGGCGGTCTGCATGGAGTCCCAAGGCTCAGTTGCCCAGGCCCGGGGGAGTGGGGGAAGGGCATCCCAGGGGAGAAGCAGCAGTGGGCCTGGTCCCTCCGGTCCCATGGCCACCCCTCTCTGAGTTTCCCTGAGGGGACTTGACTTGCTCCTCTCCAGGCCAGGAGCCAGCATGACTCCCAGAACACTCAGCACACGCTGTCGGGACGCCCCTTCAGCTGCAGCCTCTGGGGCCTGCTGTGTCCTCATGGTCCCAGGACACAGAAATGAGGCAGGAGGTCTGAGGTCCCTGGGTTCTTCTCCCCAGAGTCCTGAGAGGACTGTGCAGCCTCGAGGGGCTCCTGGATTGGTGCCCACCTCCAGGAAACAGAGCTGCCCTGCTGGAGGCTCTGGTGGCACTTCGCGGGGAGGGGTCCTCTGTCCTGACCAAAGGGGACTCTGATTGCTGCTCCTTCTAATAACACAGTCCTGGCTGAAATGTTGGGCTCAGGGCCCATGGATGAACCAAGTGCTCTCAGAGGGGCCAAGAGCACCAGGCAAGGTGCTGAAAGCACAGCAGTGGGCCACTCCCAGGCCCAGAGGGAAGGCAGTCCATCCCATTCGCAGTGCCCTGGGGAAATCCTTTTCTTCTCCCCTTCCTGCCTAGGCTGGCAGTGGGGCTGCATCTCTGCCCACAGTCCCTCAACAAATCTGGAAGAACCTATAGTCTCTTCTCTTCCACCCTTGTTCTGCAAGGTTAGGGGAGCCCTCTCCCCACATGGGATGGGACCCTGGGAGTGCAGGGGTCTTGCCTCTGGTGCCCAGATGCCCTTGGCCGGTGGCGGTCGATGGCTGCAGAAGCGAGGGGGGAATGGAGCCCCGTGCAGGGGGAGCTCGTTCCCCCAAGAAATAGCTCAGATGCCTTATGTAAGGGTGAGCTCACTGCAGAGTCTGCCAGGAATGACGGCAGGAGGGCGGGGGGGCTGCTTAGGCCGGAGTGTGGCTCCGATTTACGAGGAGAGAGGGGCCCAGGGCCTGGCGGCAGGCAGGGGCTGCTGGCTGTCCTGGGGTGCAGAGCCGGGGCACAGGTCCTCCTGGGGCTGGAGGGGCCAGGGAGGGACCAGGCCCAGGTGCTGTGGATGGGCCTGGGGTTCTTAGACCAAGATCCACCCTGCTCTACCCTCCAACCTGGGCACCATTAGGAGTGTGGTCAGAGCAGGGGCCTCTAAGTGCCCAAGATTCTCTGGGAGCAGCGTGGGGGGCCTTGGATGGGGGTGGGCACTAGCTGCCCTCTGTCTTTCAGCCCCTTCCCAGGATGCTTAGCCAGGGGGACGTGGCCTCCCTCTTCTTTCTTCCCTGTTGGAGGCTGGTCTGACACCCCTTCGTGTCCCCTCCCCTCTGGGGTGTGCAGCATCCCTCACCCAATGTGGGATAGGCCCAAACCTCAGAGCCAGCCCAGCAGCCCTCTCTCCTGGAGAGGCAACCTCAGGCCCAGAGGGGAGGGGCTCAGAACAGCCGCAGTGGGCATGCTCAGGGCCCCGGAGCAATCCACCACCACCCCCAGTAGGAACCAGCTCCCAAAGCACCCAGCCTGTGGACCTCTGACTCCCTGGTTGCTTGGACTGGAGGAAGGTCCCTTGACCCATGAGACCACCATCAGATGTCCACTAACAGGTATCCAGAGTGCTTGCTCCTCACTGGAAAGGGCTAGGTCACAAACTAGAAGAGACAACCCCAGGGCCTGGTGGGGGGGGCGGGGATGTACACAGAGGACACAGGAGAGGGCTGGGAGCTCAGGGTGGGCAGACCCTGCTCCCAGGAAGTGTGGCTAGGAAGGATGATGAGAAGGAGGCAGCTGGAGGGGCCATGGGCCCAGGAGACAGGAGGTAGGGCCTATTCTAGTGCTGGGGGTGTGGGGTGAAGATGGGAGAGGCCGGGGGTCCCTCTGAATCTCAGGCTTTACCTGGCTGCTGGGAGGTCAACTGGGTGTGTCCTAAAGGTAGGGGGTCCTTGTTGCTCCATGCTTCACTAGGGTCAGTGGGGTCTCCGAGTGGCCCTCAGAGCAGCCCCCTGCCCGGACTGTTCATCAGAGCTCCCATCCAACACCTGCTGCGGGTGGCTGGGCCTCACCTGGGTGCCCATGTCCTCACTACACAGTGCCCTGGGCAGGTCCCAGGCCTCCAGAGCCTATGTGCGCCCTGCCGTGATGCAGGAAGTGACATCATGTCCTCAGAGCTGCGTGTGTAGGTGCATGTATCACAGCGGCCCTGGCGACCGGTCTGGAGAGGCCATCCTGACCACCGGACTCTTCTGTTGATACCAGCAGCTGTCTGGTGGGAAACTTCCTGCAGGCAAGGAGCTGCCTTTCCACCTATCATGTCCCTGGTGCCCACCTGGCACTGCTCAGCAGTTCTGCTGCTTAAGGGGACATTAGGGGGTCCTTGAAGGGCTTGGCTCCCTGCTCCTTGCAGTTCAGCACCCTGGCCCCTCATCCTGGGGCCCAGGGCTACAAGCCATAGGCGGCCACCCTGTGATCGGTGGGGCGTGGCCAGCAAGGGGCACGTTCCGCTTGGAGCAGTGTAGGACGCTTCAGGGGACAGGGTCTTGTTGGGCGGGGGTGAGGCCGCAGGGCAGGTGCCCACAGAGCTCCCTGCAGGCTGAGGCCAAGTGCCCAGAGGCTGGGGCCAGACCTGCTACAGTGAGGGGGTTGGATAGGGCCTCAGGGCCATGGGGTGGGCATTTGGATGGCTGTGTCTGGTATGGGAAAGGGGCCCACTCGTCCCTCCCCATTCCAGGAAGATGGTGACAGCTCCTGGGTGGGGTCAGGGTTTGGGGCTGCTGCCTGCAGTGGGGGTGGGCAGGACCTGGGGCTCCAGGGGAGGCAGCCCCCACCCTCTGCCAGCCTCTGCGGTGGTGTGCCGGGCTCACCCTCATGGCCATTGGCGTTTCCCATGCCCCGTAGCCAGGTGCTCAGCTCAGCTTTCCAAGCACCACTCCAGCTGACCACCATGAAGCAGGTCTGGCCTGAGTACTGGGTGCCAGACCCATGTGGGACCCAGCCCAGGCCTTGGCCCCTGAGTACCCAGGGGAGGCACACACACCTTCAGCCCCTGGGTGAGTAGTAGTTCTTACACAGGCCAGGAGGCCGACCCTACAGAAGTTTTCATGGGGGGAGGGGAGACTCCTTCCCAGACAGAATGATTCAAAAGAAACGAGAGGGGAAGGTCAGTAAGACTGAAGCAGCTTCTTTGGAAGACCAGAAAATGCAGGTCATCACGAACAAGAATTTAAAATATCTGAGGTTCTCTCACTTGGGAAAACCTACTTTCTTGTTTCTGACACAGAAACTGAGGACCATAAGCGTCTGAGCCCATGATTGAAAGTGTTCTATTGACTTTCAGCTGAAAACTTGTGATTTCCATTTTGATTCCTTCTTAAATTGATGACTTATTCAAAGTGTATTCTTTAATGTCCCAAACTGTGTCATTTTGAGGGAGGGAATGTGAGGATGAGATGGTTGGATGGCATGACTGACTCAATGGACATGAATTTGAGCAAACTCCAAGAGATGGTGAAGGACAGGGAAGCCTGTTGTGCTGCAGTCCATGGGGTTGCAAAGAGTCGAACACGACTGAGCATCTGAACAGCAACAACACGTGACTGCGTCTTTTCGTTGTTACTTATTTTTAGTTTAGAGTTCCGCTCTGTTTGCTTGATTCTTACCAAAGAAAGACGCATAGATGAAAGGAACAAAAAGAACCCAAGAGGTTAGGACACTGTGGACAAGTCTGTAGTAGTCACTGAGCCACCTCCCCCTGACCCTGGGTCCAGTGACCTGGGCTCAGCCTCTCTCAATCCTTTCAGCTGTTCCTTCTCTGATTTTTCTCCATTTTTATGAATTATGTGCTCCTGCTGTTCCTTTCTTCAAGTTTTGGACTCTGTGACAGGTCACTGGAGCAGCTCTGATCCAACACCCCCTGCCCCTGCCTGACTTTCTCTTCCTTTCTCCCCTCAAATGTGCTAAGTTGTTGTTTACACTATTATAACTATGTCAATACATTCACTGCTTAAGCCAACTGGTGAACTCTACTTAGATTTTCCCTTTGTTTTTCCTGGAGTTAATATTTGCCTTGCTTTCTTTTTCAACTGCTGAGCTAGTGCCTAGAGCTAATATCTTCCACCTCACCCAGGAGGCCCTCCATACAGTTGCTTGCTTGCTTGCTGAGTCACTTTAGTCATGTCCAACTCTTTGTGCAACCCCACGGACGGTAGCCCACCAGGCTCCTCTGTCCATGGGATTCTCCAGGTAAGAGTACTGAAGTGGGTTGCCATGCCCTTCTCTAGGGCATCTTCCCGACCTGTGTCTCTTACACCTCCTGCATTGGCAGGCAGGTTCTTTACCACTGGTGCCACCTGGAAAGCCCTCCATACAGTTTGGAGCTTGTCAAATGCGTTCTGTAGTCCATCACATCCTGGCACCCTCTGCTCTCTTGTCCTGCTCTGGGCTGGTTGCTCTCTGGGCTCCTTCTCTGGGCTGCTGGGAAGAATCTCTACATCCCATTCAGGGACCAGACAGCCTCTTCTGAGCCTGTGTGGTCATGCTGGAAGCTTGGTTCCAGCTCCTATTTGAGAAGTGGCCTGTGGCCTCAACTGCATCTGATGGTGTGCTTAAGCCCCTGTCCTTGGGGGCGTGACGCCAGCTCCAAGCCCCAGGTAGGCTGCTCAGTCTCCACCCTGCTCCACCGTGGGGCTTGCCTTCTGTCCTTGCCTCCAGGCCTGCAGAGCGCTTTCTTTCTGCCTTTTCACAGAACATTTAAAGAGCAGACCTGTGTTCCCCGGCACGCGTTCATGCTGGGCCAGGAAGCCGTCCAGCTCGTCTGCCATCTCAGCTGGAGTTGCAGCAGACACTCGTGGAGTCTCACCTGCCTTGCTTGACTGGAGGGCTTTCAGTGGCCCTAGGTTGGTGCCCACTCCACTGGGCAGCTCAGGCTCATAGGACCCAACAGAGAACCCATGCCTCCTCCCTGTGACATTCTTAGAAATAAACTGGGTGTTTTCTAACAATCTCAGGTTAACAGAGAAGTTAGCAGTTGCAAGAATAGTACAGGAACCCACCCTCCCCACACCCCATGTGCCTTGTGAGAGTGAACTGCTGGCATGGGACTCCATCACACCCTGCAGTGCCACGTCCTGGGCAGGGCTGCTGCCCTCTGCTCCCCAGACTCATTCCAAGCTGCTCTGATAACATCGTTGGCAGTAACCATGTCCAGCCAGGGACCACACATTGCTCTGAGCCTTTATAACTTTCATCTGCATCGGTCCGGAATATTCTTCGGACTTTCTCTGTCAGGACCCTGATGCCTTTGAAGGTTCCAGGCCCGCCTTTCTGTACAAAGTCCTTCTGTGTGGGTGCTAGAGGTTCGGCATGGTCAGATGCAGGCTATGCCTCTTTGGCAGGATAGAGGGAAGTGACTCTCTGCCCCCCACTGCCCCTGCACTCAGGTGGTGCAGGGTCACAATTAATATGATGATTGCTGGCGTCCACTGGGATGACTGGGTTTGGGTGGTGCCTGCTAGTGTCCCCCGCCAGGAACTCACTCATCTTCCCTTTGCAGTTGATGGGAGCCTTGTGGGGAAGAACTGTAAAACAAGGCAAATAGACCATTTCTCACCAAACTTTCAAGTTACAAATATTATTATTTTAATACATATTTAAATACGCTGGCTATGCACAGCCCTCTGGTTTTCTATTTTGTTTTGTGGTTATGATTCCCTACCATTGTGAGCACCTCTGACTTGCCAGTGGGTGCCCGTCCTCTTGAAGCGGCTACACCGTCTCTCTTGACCAGTCCCTGTTATCCTTTGGACCTCCCTACTTCCAGACATGGTAAGATGTTTCAGACTCTTTCTACCCTCTCTCTGCCCAAGCCCTATGACCAAATGTTTCTCCAAAGGACCCTGCTTCCTTTTAGTGGAGGATGGCACTTAGAAGCCAAGACACAGCTTCTCAGGGTGCTTGCTGCTGTTGGGGGTGTCTCTCTTCTCAGGGCCTCTCCCTGGGGAGAGCTCGGGGTTATATGGATGCCTGTACAAATATGCATCCACTTTTACAGTTTCATGGGTCCACATGGATAAGTTCAATCCAATGCCATGCACTTATTTATTCCTTTCCATTCTTAAATTCCCATCTGACTTGTCACCAATAATTTATTTCCTTATTGGCTCAATCCCATAAGTAATCAAGCTGCCTGGCCAGCAGATGTCTTTTTCCTCCTCGGGCTCTGACCTCAATCAGGACAGCCCCATGGCATTGCTCTGGGCCCCACAGTCCAGTTCCAGGAGCTTGAAGTGGCAGGCTGGTGACACACATGCCTTCCCTCCGCCCACCTTCCTCCCACCTGGAAACATCTCTCAGACACACTGTGTGGACCCAAATCTTTGTCTCAGGATCTGCTTCAGTGGAACTCAAACTAAGGTAAAAGGTTTAAGTTTTTATCAAACTTGTGTTACTTAAATGATTTTTTTTTTCAAATTTAAAGTTTTAAAACAGTATCTTAGGGACTTCCCCAGTGGAGTAGTGGATAAGAATCTGCCTGCCAAAGCAGGGGACATAGGTTCAGTCCCTGGCCTGGGAAGATTCCACATGCCACAGAGCAACAAAGCCTGTGTGCCACAAACCACTGGGCCACGCCCTAGAGCTTTCAGCAAAAGAAGCCACTGCAAGGAGAAGCCAAGCACTGCAATCAAAGGTAGCCCCTGCTTGCGGCTAAGCAACAAAGACCCAGCACAGCCAAAAATCAAACAAACCGCTGAACAAAATAAAAATAAACAGGATCTTAGCCCTTTCCTGATAATGGCAGTCTGTGCTTGTTTGAGGCCAGGTGTTTTCTTCCCAGGGAGCAGGGAGTCGGGAGCAGGTGGGACCAAGGAGGGTGAGGCTGGTCCTCCAGGGAAGCTGTCTGTGGGCGTCTATGTAAGGACTTGCTGACCTGAGTTTCCTGGTCCATTTCCCTAGCTGGGCCTCTGAGCTGTTCCCCATGGCAATGGATACCACATCACTGCCAACATGCGCATCTCCTGGGTCCTGGGGCGCTGCCGGTTCCAAAGCCAGCACCCAACTGCTGGAGGCCTCTGAGGGGCCTGAATGACCTTGCTTCCTTACAAGCAGGGATGTCTATCCTTGGCCTCCTTGGCTGCAGGAGACGGATGCCACAGAGGGCAGGATTTGGTCTCCTTCCCCACTGGTCCCAGAACTTGGCTCGTGCCCATCAGGGTACGCATTCCCTAAGTGCATGCTTATATCTTAAGCGAACATGTGCATGACCCATACCTATCAGTGCAGCAAAGGCTGGGGAGTGAGCTAGGTGGCCTGGTGCACTGGGTTCTTCCTCTGCCCCCTGACATGGCTGTGCCTGTGGCCTGGCCCCTCCACCTGCCAGCGGGGTGAGTGGCCTGTGGCAGTGGTCAGTGGGAGGAGTAGGCCACTGGCCAGGACAGCTGTGGTGATGAGTTGATGGGAGGAAGGTCAGCAGGTGGGGCCCCAGCTGGGCTTGTGGAGAAGACAGGACCAGGCTGACTCTCTAGGCACAGCAGCCCTGGCCCATGGTGGTTGGGGTGGGGTCGGCTGCTCCAGAAACTCCAACATCTTTCGGGGAAAGAAACCTCAAAGTTCACTGAAGCAGTGAAGTTTTACAAACCAGTCCAGGCCCTTCCCTGAATCTCAGGGCCCTTCACTCCTCACCTGCCCCCCTCACCTATGCACAGTCACTTTGGCTTCAACCTGGGTTCTCAAGCTCTGGGAGTATTGTCTCCTCCACCTGGTCCCCTCTTAAGACCCCTTCCTGGAGCCCTGCAAAGCCAGAGGGCAGAGGGGAGGGGGCCCCCTGGAGTCAGGCACTGCCCATCCAGGGGCCCTCAGGCTTTGGGCCCTCCTGAGAATGCTGGCTTGGCTGAAGGAGCAGGAGGAATCGAGCGTTTGGCTGAAAACCCTTTCTGTCCAGCCCTCCAACCACCTTCTTTCAATTACCTGTATGGGAGTCAAAGCCATGTAGAAGGAACAGACTCAGGTACAATAGAAAATTTTTGGTCCAGATATTGTTTACTTGCGAAGTCATGTCTGACTCTTTGCGACCCCATGGACAGCAGCACGCCAGGCTTCCCTGTCCTCCTTCACCATCTCCCAGAGTTTGCTCAAACTCATGTCCATTGAATCGGTGCTGACATCCAACTGTCTCATCCTCTGTTGCTCCCTTCTCCTCCTGCTGTCAATCTTTCCCAGCATCAGGGTCTTTTCCAATGAGTCAGTTCTTCGCATCAGGTGGCCAAAGTATTGGATCTTCAGCTTCAACTTCAGCCCTTCCGATGAATATTCAGGGTTGATTTCCTTTAGGATTGACTGGTTTGATTTCCTTGCAGTCCAAGGGACACTCAAGAATCTTCTCCAGCACCATGGAGTCTGTGAAAGCAAAGACATCTCTTTTCTTGTTTTGTATGGACCCCTTTCCTAGTTTTCCTGTGTTGGCAGCCATAGGAAAACCTGGTGTTGAGTGGACATGTGGGTAGGAGAAGGTTCACGCCCATGGGAGGGAGCTGTCAGTTCTTCAGATGTGGAGCAAAGCACCCTGAACCACAAGGTCTCCCCCATGAGATTTTGCAACCATACAGGTGTGGGGTCTCTGCCCATTCTCGCTGCCTCTCTGGACACCTGTCCATGCCTGCAGAGACACCCAGTCAGCTCCCCGGGGCAGGAATGCTGGTTTGGGGCCAGTTTCAGCCTCCAATGGGGAGTCAGGAGCAATAAGGTCCAAGCTGAAGGTCACACAGGCTGAAGTGGGTGGGCCCTCTCACCTCTGCCCAACACTGTGGGCCCCCCACGTGTCCTCCAGTGTCTGGGCCAGCTTGGGTGCCCTGGTCCTGTGGAAGAAAAGATGCCACTGCCTAGCTGGGCAGGACTGTCCCTCTGCCCTTGAGTTAAGCACAACCAGAATTGTCTTCTAGATCTCAAGTCTCCAGCCCCCAGGACTCTGCTAGATACTGTTTCCTCTGGGGGCCACCCAGTCAGCCTGTCCAACCTCAGGCCCTTGTCTTGGCCCACCCAACGCTTTTCTGTCTGTCCCTTGTGATAGAGCCAGGGTGCAGAAGGATGGACAGTGTGGTCTCACATTGGCCCTGCCCTGGGTGCCCTGCAGATGTAAAATGGCTCTTTGAGCCTGGGGACTGTCGGGTAAGGGTCGGGCCAGCGTGCTCGGGGCACGCAGGCAGGAGCCAGGTTCCTGAGGAGCCTGGGCCTCACGGTAAGCTGGATGCAAGCCCTGCCCTGGAACTGGTGGTGGGCGCACAAACTGGCTGTGTGGGGGACCATCGTGAGGGGTCGTGGGGTGGCCGGCCCTGCGGCCAGTCATCCTTTGGGGGTTGCTGTGTCGCGCCTGCATTGCTCGGGGGGACTCCCTGAACAGTCTGCACGGTGTCTGTCTCCCGTGTGGGGTCTCTGGGGTGTTGCCATCCTGTAGTAACCCACGTCGTCTGGCTCGGTGTCCCAGTCCTGCGTGGGACTTGGGTCATATTGCCCCGTCACGTGCGTGGGGACCCCAGGGGCTGGGCTGGGAGGCGTGCGGTAGAGGGTGCGCCGGCCCCATCCGCCCGCCCCTCAGCTGGTTTGCGGTTGTGGTGGGGGGCCCTGTGTGGGTTTCTGGGCTCTGGCGGCGACACGGCGGCTGGACGGGCGCCTTCGCTGCCGCGCAGGAAGTAGCCTCCACCGGATGGGGGGCCCGGGGCGCAGCCACCGCCCCCGCCGAGCGGCCTTCCGGCGGGCGGGCCCGAACGGAGCCGAACGGGGCTGAGTCCTGGACGGGCGGGGCCGAGCGTAGCCGAGCGAAGCCGAGTCGCAGGCGGGCAGGCCCGAGATCAGCCGAGCGGATCCGAGTCCCGGGCCGGAGGGCGGGCCCGAATGCGGCCGAGTGAGGCGGAGCGCCAAGCGCGGGCGGGGGGAGCGCGCGTTCCTGGAAGAGCCTGGCCGGTGGGGGGGGCGGGCGCATTCCTGGCTGGCGCTCGGCTGAGGCCGACGCGCGGCCCCAGACGACGCTCGGGGCGGGGCGGCGGCGCGGGGCGGGGCGGGACGCGGGGCGGGGCGGCGGCGTGAGCTCAGCGCCCGGCGCTCAGTCCGAGCTGGAGCGAGCCGCCGGGAGGATGTGCGCCGAGCCCCGCGCCGCCGCCGCCGCCGCGGTCTGAGGCCGCCCCACAGGCGCTCCGCCGCCCCGGAAGCCGCGCGCGCGGGCGGGCGGGCGGGTGGGCAGGCCGCGGAGCCGGGCGCGGGCGGCGGGGTGGGTGCGGGCCGGGCCGGGAGGCCGGCGGCGGGCGCAACGCGGCCGGCCAGCGCCGCCGGGACGAGCCGGGCGGGCGCCGCGCGGTGGGAGGAGCGGGGCGGCGGCGGCGCGCCGCGCGAGGACGGCCCGGCGGGCCCCGCGCCCGCGCCCCCGCTCCTCCCGGGCCCCTCGGCCTCGGCCGCCGCGGCGATTCGCGCCTCGCGGCGCCGGCACCTGCCCGCGCGCCCCCCGCGAGCCCCGGGCCCGCGAGCGTTGGCGTTGGCGTTGGCGGCGCGCGCTGGGGCATGCCCCGCGCCTAGGGCCCGGGGGGCGCGCGGGGGGCGCGCGGGGGGCCCGGGCGGCGGCGGGCGCGGCGCGGGGCGCGTGGATGTGGCGCCGGGCCCGGGCGGCGGCGGCGGGCTCCAGCGGCGGGACCCCTTCGCCCCGCCCGCCTTCCCCTTCGGGCCCCCGGGCGAGGCCGAGGCCGCGGCCGTGATCGGCCGGGAGCCGGCGGCGGGGGGCGGTCGGGGCCGGGGCCGGGGGCGCCGCCGGGGCGCGCGGGGCGGCGGCGGGGGCCGCGGGGGCCCGGGCACGCGGGAGCGGGAGCGGCCTGGGGAGCCGGAGCGCACCATGGAGGCGGCGGCGGGCGGCCGCGGCGGCTTCCAACCGCACCCGGGGCTGCAGAAGACGCTGGAGCAGTTCCACCTCAGCTCCATGAGCTCGCTGGGCGGCCCGGCCGCCTTCTCGGCACGCTGGGCGCAGGAGGCCTACAAGAAGGAGAGCGCCAAGGAGGCAGGCGCGGCCGCGGTGCCGGCGCCGGTGCCCGCGGCCGCCGAACCCCCGCCGGTGCTGCACCTGCCCGCCATCCAGCCGCCGCCGCCCGTGCTACCCGGGCCCTTCTTCATGCCGTCCGACCGCTCCACGGAGCGCTGCGAGACCGTGCTGGAGGGCGAGACCATTTCGTGCTTCGTGGTGGGCGGCGAGAAGCGGCTGTGTCTGCCGCAGATCCTCAACTCCGTGCTGCGCGACTTCTCGCTGCAACAGATCAACTCGGTGTGCGACGAGCTTCACATCTACTGCTCGCGCTGCACGGCCGACCAGCTGGAGATCCTCAAAGTCATGGGCATCCTGCCCTTCTCGGCGCCCTCGTGCGGGCTCATCACCAAGACGGACGCCGAGCGCCTGTGCAACGCGCTGCTGTACGGCGGCGCCTACCCGCCGCCCTGCAAGAAGGAGCTGGCGGCCAGCCTGGCGCTGGGCCTGGAGCTCAGCGAGCGCAGTGTGCGTGTGTACCACGAGTGCTTCGGCAAGTGCAAGGGGCTGCTGGTGCCCGAGCTCTACAGCAGCCCGAGCGCCGCCTGCATCCAGTGCCTCGACTGCCGCCTCATGTACCCGCCGCACAAGTTCGTGGTGCACTCGCACAAGGCCCTGGAAAACCGGACCTGCCACTGGGGCTTCGACTCGGCCAACTGGCGGGCCTACATCCTGCTCAGTCAGGACTACACGGGCAAGGAGGAGCAGGCGCGTCTCGGCCGCTGTCTGGACGACGTCAAGGAGAAGTTTGACTATGGCAACAAGTACAAGCGGCGGGTGCCCCGGGTGAGTGTCCCGTGGCAGCCGTGCCTGGGGAATGGGAGCGGGGCCTGGAGAGGGCGGGGTGCCCTCCTGGGTCGGGGGCTCAGCCTCCCCCACACGTTTCAGGGCTAGGTTTTGTTTTGTGGAAACTTGGGGGTGGTGTTGGCGTCCCCATAGACTGCTCCGTATCAGGAGGAAGGTCCTTTGGTCTGACTTCTAGGACTAGCTCCTTGCCTGGTTGGGAGCCTGGGGGGCAAGCTTGGGGGGTGAAGCCCTCCTGAGGCCCAAGCTGTTGCCCAGCTGGGTCGGGAGGGGCAGGCCTCTTTTGCCCTTAGTCCCAGGAAGTTTGATCCTGGCCGGATCCACTCTGGAGCCTTCAGCCCAGGCCTTCCTGGGGACCGGGGGGGTGTCCAGGCTGAGTGGGGGGCAGGGAACCGCCCTGGCCTTCCCACTCCCGGGCTGGCACACAGAGGGGAGCCTGCCCGTGTCCCCAGCAGGCGGAACTTGGCTGGGCAGGGCCTGTTTGTGCCTTGAAGTCTTGGGAGACAGACTCCAAAGCGAAGCCAGGTGTCTGGGCTGTGGTGGCCGGGGGCCGAGACTCGGCGACTCCAGCTTTGTGTGTGTGCCTGGCCTGCCAGAGAGTGAGTCTCAGAGTCCCCTGTGTGGGGACGAGGGCCGCTTGGCACCGGGATCGGGAACTGGTCAGCGGGCGCCTGAGGCTCTGAGTGTCAGGGGAGCCACTGGCCTGCGGTTTGTTTTGGACGTGCACGTTTTCTTCTGTCCTTTCCTCTGAGAGGCAAAGGGCGGTGGGGAGGGCGGTTGGCCTGGGGTCTGTTTGTTCGCCAGACGGTGGATCCGTGTGATCCAGCCTGGCAGCTCCTGGCCTCTCACTGGGGTCCACACCAGCTTTGCATGGCACCTCCCCCCTCCCCAAGTATTTGTAACTTTTCTTTTGAGTATCCAGGCTTATTAAATTGCACACACAGAATGCTGCATTGGCTCTGCTATTCTTGGGAGGCCTAATTAATTCAGCTATTGCATCAAACTTTTTTTTCCGAATCTGTGAATAGATGTTCCCGCCCGGTTTTCTCTGGGCGCCCCTCCAGCGGAGTGTCAGAGTCTCCGGGAGCGGAGGAGGGGAGGGGAAGCCAGGCCTGTCGCCTGCGCTCGGGAGGCCCGTGTGTGCTTGTGGATGTGCTGGTGTTCCTGCCTTCGGCTCCTCTGGCGCCCAGGTGGCAGCTGTCTGCAGACCAGGGCTGGGATTGGGCAGGAGGGACGGTCTGAGTGGGCATTGTGGGTGGGGGAGGGTGCTGGTGGCAGGTTCCAGCAGGCTGATCGGGCCTCTCGTTTCAGACTGGGAGCTGGCCGTGTGTGGCATGAGGGGTGTTCTCAGTGAACTGGGGGCTTCTCTGTTTGGGGTGCCTGCCCCCTCGACAGCCATCGTGGCCCAAGGGCACCCTGTGTGCAGGATTGTGGTGGGTTCTGGCTGCCTGGATAAGCCTGTGGTTGAAAGGCTGTGGCAGGTCACTTAATGCAGGGTGGAGAGGAGACGGTCTTGTCTGCAGGGTGTGTCTGTGTTTGTGTCCGAATCTGGGTCATGTGTGTTTGTGGTTGTCTTCCTGGGGTCGGCTGTGGCAGCTGCAGGCCGGGGCCTTGGCTCCCTTGCAGAAGGCCCTGCTGTTCTGAACATGAGTGTCCGTAGGCTCAGGGAAGGCCTGGCCTCAGCTTATGGGCCCAGGCACTGCCAGGCAAGTGGGCAAGACGGCCCCCTGAGCCGCGGCCTCAGAAAAGGGGCCAGAGCGAGCTTTGGTGTTTGGTGATTCCCCAGACGGTCGGCGCCACCCTTTCCTCTTGTGCCCTGCCAGTGGTGCTTAGAGCTCTCGTTGGTTCAGGGATGCTGATGGTGATGTGATCATCCTGAGAGGTTGGGGTCTCCAGGCTGTGTGTCAGTACCACGTGTTGTCACAGTGGAGTCTGGGCCGGTGATCCCATGTGCCCCCGTCCAGGCCTCGGCTGTGCCACTGTCCGTGCTGGCTCCTGTGCTCTCCTGTCACCCCCAGCTCAGTTGTCCTGTTCTCTGGCCTCTGCCCATGGCTTTGGCTCTGTGACCGTGCACTCGGGAGTCCTGAGCTGTGTGGTCCTTTACAGGTCTCCCCAGCACAGCCTGTCTGTGCGCCAGGGACACCCAACCCCAAGAGTGGGAAGGGGATTTCGGCCTCAGGGTGGGGAGCTCATGGGGAGTTCAGGGGAAAAAGCTGCAGGGAAGACCCCCTCCCCAGGCTGTGGGCCTCTATTTGCTCCACCCACTCCTGACAGATTATTCATGGGATACATTTTGATTTCTCCACTTCTTTCTGTAGTTCATTTTAATATTTTTGATCTCCTGAGGCCTAGGACAAAAAGCAACAGAGAACGGGCTGGAACTGCTCTTTGTGGGGGCCTCAGGTTCCTGTGAGATGAAGTGAGCTGATGTTTGTCCTAGGCACTGAGGGCTGCGGGGGTCACCTGGCTCTCTTGCCGCCAGCACTGAGGGGGCCGCACGGGGGCCTCCTGGGGTCCTGGGGCCCAGTTGCCTTCACCTGCCCTGCTGTGCCTACAGCCTGAGCACAGCAGGGTGGCGGTTCCTGTGGTCACTCCAGCATGGGGATGGGCTCCAGCCTGAGCCTGGAAACCCTTGAAGGTGGTGTGTCTGCGCATGCTGGCCCGGGGGGTGCTCCTCAGTGATGCCCCTCACACCATGGGGGCCCTCAGGACGTGCCTCCGGCCATCTAGCCACTGTCAGGGCTGCCGGACCCTGGTGCCCTGCGCTGGGCGGGTCTGACTGTGAGCTCCTCGGGGCTGCTCCTGTGTCCTGGCTCTGTCCCTCCCTGGCTGCCTGACTGAGCAAGCATGCACCTCAGTTTCTGCGTGTTGAGACGGGGACAGTATGCATAGCAGTTGTTGGCGGTGTCTTGGAGGTGTGTTTGGGTGACGAATGTTGTAGGTGGGCAAGGATATGTCTTTTCGCTGCCGGACCGTGTAGCAGTGAGGTGGGAGTCTCAGCCTCCCCATGCCCCCTCCCTTGTCTTCTGTCTGATCGACTCCATCCCTCATCTGATGGCCCTTGGACTAAGCTAGATCTGTCAGTCATGGAGGGGGCGTTGGTATGTGTCCCTCGTTTTGAGGGATGGCTGCTCGTGGGCCAGGTGGGTGGCGGGGTTGCACTGCCCTCCCTGGGGCTGGAACTGGGCGGGCCCCTGCATGATCGAGAAACAGGCCGTTGGGAACTGCTCGCCTTCCGAAGGTCCTGCTTCCCAGGCTGGAGACCAGGGATGCTGTTTGCTCATGGGGCTTCTTCCTTCAGTGCTGAGTCCCTGCAGGAGTGTTTCCACAGAATTGCCTGCCTGGCAGGGGCTCATGGACTGAGGGTCCCCGTGCTGTGTGAGTGTCCAGAGTGGAGTCTGTGTGAACTCCCAGCAGTGGAGCAGTTTCCCCCATCACCTGGGGATGGCCAGGCCATCAGTGTGGAGGAGCGTGGACTCTGACAGTCCCTGCTGGGCAGCAGCTGAGGCTTTGGTGAGGGAGATAGGCCATAGGGATTCCGCTAAGTGGGCACGTGTTGTATGGTCAAGCTCAAGTGGCCGTGGGAGAGATGGTGTCAAGAACGTCCATCGGGCTGGAAGGGACTCTGGCCAGCCTGCCTCTCTTAGCACCTCCTCTTTATCGTGGGGCTAGGCTTACAGATGCCCTTAGTCTGGGCACAGGTGTAGAGGCTTGGGTGTCCCTTCGTCCACTGGCTTTGCTCGAGGTTTTTGTGGGCACCATTGTGATTTCCTGGCTCCTGACGCTTTGCTGAGAAGGTGGGGTGCTGTTGGGTGATGCTCTGCAGCCAGGCTCCTGGATGGGCCCAGCCCCGCATGCAGGAGGATGGAATCAGCAAGTTGGGCTGGTCCTTGGTGAAGGCCCCAAAGCGAAGGCCCAGGACTCATCAAACGGGAAACAGCAGCCTCTGGTCAGCGGAGTGTGAGTGAGGGAGGGTGTGGGGGGCCGGCCGAGTGCCCTTGTCTGCGTGTGGTGAGCAGGGCTGTGTTGAAGTGGTCCTCCAGGTCGGGGCCGTCTGCCCATCAGCCCGTCTTCAGCCATCCTGCTGGTTTCCAGCACTTCTCTTTGGAACTGGGCGGGGCTGTCGGCTTGCCGGGGGCAGCAAGGTCCCTGAGTGGCCCTTGCTTCTGTCCCTGCTGCCCGTCTGGGGACCCTCGACCAATGCAGGGCTTTGAGAGTAGAGCCGTTGGCTCCCAACCTTGCTCACAGCCCGTCTGAGTACTGTCTGTCTGAGATGCCAAGCGAGGCCCACGAGGAAGTCTGGGGAGGTGACCGCTGGGCGCCGGGAGGGCCTGGGGGAGGCGGTGCTTCCGGGCCCTGCACCCTGGCCGTCTGGCGGGAGGTGTCGGTGGCCGCCGGCCGGACTCTCTGTGGCTCAGAGACTGTTACACAAGCAGCAATAATGTGTCTCTTTCTAAGGATTGCGAAAGTTGGGGAGGATTTCTCCACTGGAAGAATTATGCAAGTTTCAACTGAAATGTTTTTAAAAAGTTTCTTTGTTTTGAGTCAAAATACAGAGGCTGAATTATTTCCTTAAGATCTGTGAGAGCTGCGGGAGAGGGAGAAGCCTCCACTCTTCCCAGGGCCCTGCTTGCTTCCTTCTTTCCTTCCCTCCGGATGCCCATCACATGGGGATGGGGCGTGTTTGGGGGAGGTTGGGCCCCGAGGTCACGGGTGGGAGCTCCTGGCCACACGTGTCCGTGGATTAACAGGGGCCTGTCAGAGCCCCAAGAAGGGATGAGAAGTCACTTCTGGGAGTGTGAAGCTGTCACCGTGGGGTTTGAGGCGGGTTCCTGTTGGTGTCGGATTAGAGCTGTGACTGGTCTCTGTGTTCATGTGAGTGGAGTGGGGCGGGTGGGGACTCAGGCTGTGTGTCCACAGTTGACTGGTGTGGCTTGGGCCCTGCAGGGTCCCAGGACGGCCGGAGGAGCCCGTGCTGTGACCCAGCTCTGTGCATGCAGGGCCAGCTTCTCTGGTGGCCCGGGAGCAGCCGGGGTGCTATAGGGTTTACAGCGTTTGAGTCTCCTCTGATTTTACGTTTTTCACTTAGAAAGACTCGAAGAACGCTGCGACTTCTTGATTTTGCAGCTACAGATAATAATTCAGGAAGTCTCGGCGTGGCTCTGTGGCCGCGCAGCCCGCAGCGGTCGGGCCTGCCCCGCGGTCTGGGCTCTCCGGGGAGACCTTTTTGCGGCCGACCTGGGGCTTGTGTGTTTGTGGTTGTGTTGTTGGCTTCGTGTGGGCCCCCAGTTCCGGGCCCGGAATAAATACTTGTCGAATGACTCATGGAGACATGAAATCACTAATGTCAAGGTTTATTGGCAGCTTGGCGCTTGCTGGCTAGAAAAGGAAGGAGCTGGCGCTTTCCCTGGAGTGCATGGAGCCGTCCTGTGGGGCCCCGGCTCAGGGCTGCTTGGGGTTCAGAGACGGCTCCACCTGGACAGGCCATGACGTGGCTTCCGCTTGGATGTTGGTTGGTTACTCTGAAAGGAATGTCTCTTGTTGAAACCAGGCTTCTCAGGGGCTACCATGCTGCCTGTCACAGAAGATGTGGTGACGGGTGGTGAGGGGCCTTTGGCTGTGGGGGAAGGAAGCTGGAGCCACTGGGCCTGAGGGCTGGCAGGACTGCGGGTGGTTGGAGCGGAGGGGGTCTGAGGGCCCCAGGCACCCGTGAGACCTCACTCAACCCCTGAGCGCCTGTGAGGGGTGTTGCTGAGTGGAGGTGACCATCATGTGATGGGGAGGGTCTGAACCCCTGGGACAGGGCCGGCAGTGAGGAACAGGGCTGGGCTTCGGGACTGCAGGTGGGGGTCACCTGCATGTTGGGGGTCACCCACTGGTGGCCCCATGTACCTGCACCCACCTCCCTCTGCCCCAGGAGCTGTTGGCCACGTCCTCACAGGAGCCCAGCGGTGTGATTGGTGTCTGAGGACCTGGCTGGAACCTGGGCCTTCTCTGCACCCCACTCTCACCTCATGTATCTCCTGGGCCACATAGCGTTCCAGGAGGGCTGAGGGTCCAGGTTTGTGTGCAGTACGCAACCCCCAGTACCAGAGCCCCTCTATCCGTGGCGCTTGCCAGTGACAGCCAAGAGGGCCCTGAGCCCTGGGGAGCCTGGCGGCCCTGCTGGGCTGGAGGGGGGTGGGGGCTGTGACTGGGCCTGTGTGTGGCCAGCTTTCTCTGTGCACATCTGTCACCTTGGCTCTCTTGTGACCCCATGGTTCTGGTTTGTGGTTCAGGCCTGGTGGGTGGGTGCGGCATCCACACGCTATGCTGCGGTCCTCCGGTCTGCGTGAGCTGCCTTCAGAGCCTGACCTGCTCGCTGACTGGGGTCACTGTGGTCTCCAGTGGTGCTGGTGGTTCTCTCATGGCTGTCATGGTTCCGCCCACCTGCCCCCGTGGATGCGTCCTGTTGGCCTGATGGTCTCCTCTTGCTGCCTTTCAACTGCTGGAACAAGAGGGGCCCTTGGTCCTGGGGACCCCCTTGCCTTGCGTGGGGCTGGGGCTTCTCTTGCAGGGACCCACGGGTCCGGCCATGGACAGAGAGCTGCAGAGTCTTCACAGAGAGCCGTGGGGCCTGGCTGGCCTCTCCTGTGCCTCCCAGCCCAGCTGCCGTGGTTGTCTGGGTCTGACTGTCGCCCCCAGTGGGGCCAGTGTGTCTCAGGTGTTCTCTGAGTCCCTGGAGGAGGTGGGGCGTGGGGCGGGGGCCGCGGTGCCGCCCTGGGAGGAGGGCAGGTGCATGTGTCCACAGGTGGTTCTGGAAGCTCCCGCCCAGCCCCACCTCCAGGTCAAGGCAGCGGGGAGTCTCTGCTGGCCTTGCCTCTACCTCCACATGGGGTGGGGACCCCAGGCCTGGCGTAGTCCCTGGGGTGCAGCCTCTGCACGTCCAGGGAGGGCAGGCTGGCCGTGCAGAGGCTGCTGGCTCCCCACACCTGCCGCCTCCCACTTCCTGGTGTTAGAACCACGTTGCCCAAACCATTAAAAAAATTATACTCCCATGTTGAATGATATGCAAACGTAGTCAATTAAGCGAGGGGATTTTAATTAGCAGTTTAAGTTCATGTGTGAAGTGCCTAGCGTTAATTACTTGACAGTTTTGTTGTAAATTTGCTAAGTTTTTTTTTGCAGAACTATCAAAACTGTGATTTTTTTTTTAACATCCTTGTGTGTAATAAGTGTCGCCCAGCTTGCCTGACCCTAGTGGGTCTTGTCTGCATTTACAAAGCTCCTTAAACTGTGAAAACAGGGTAGGCCCTGGGCTGGCTCCGTGCGGCTCCAATAGTTAAACTGGGTTCTGAGTGGCCCGGGTGTGGGTGGCCGAAGGGTCCTGGGCTCCTGGGTGGGGGACCCGGGGACCCTCCTCCCAGCTGGGGTCTGGCTGCCTGCAGTGGAGCTGGCGCCCGGCAGTGTCCCGACAGGCAGGAGCGCAGAGGACCAAGGCTACAGCCCTTGCCCGGCAGACCCGGAATTCCTAAATTCCCAATCTTGCTCCTTCCCCACTTCCAGGAAGGAGGCCCCCCTCCTGCTGCCGTGCACATCCCCCCGCCCCCCAACCCAGTTCTGACGATGCGGCCCACCCAGCCTGGTGTCCAGTTTCTACTGCGGGAGAGGAGACATGTGCTCTGTTTGTTGGATTCGGATTCGTGTTGGACTCTTCTCCCCTCTGGGGAGGATCTGCTTTAATTTTCCTGTTGCTGTCGTTGAGGTGGTTTCAAGTCATCCAGGTCTTCTGTGGTTTTTAGTGTCCCTTCCAGGTTTTATTATCTGAGCTCCGGGTGTTTCACATACGCAGTTAGGATTTAAATGTTCTCTTGAACCGCCTTGCGATTTCTCTCAGGAGTCCATGTGACAGAGGCTCTGGCCGGGACCCTGCAGAGCAGGCGGCTGTGAGTGGGGGAGGGATGGGGTGCAAGCCTTTTGAGGGGCTCGAGGGAGAGCCACCTGGGCCTCTGCCTTTGCTTGGTTAAGTTTTGAGGGGTGAGCAGAGTGAGCCCAAACGGTGATCCCAGGGCAGGTTCCTGCCCAGTGGTGAGCACCCACCACCCACTGGGCCAGCATGTGTGTGGACTTACAGCGGGTGGTGGTGTGAGGGCAGATTCAGGCGCCCGCGAGTGGGGAAGGGGCTCACAGACACATTCTTGGTGCTACACTGCTTTCATCTCACTCATCTCCCCCAATCTTCTCGCTAAAGCAGACCCCAGGCATCATTTCACACGTGAGTGTTTCAGTATCCGTCTCACAGATACGGAATCGTGGAAAATCATTACCTTGGGGCTGTTAGCGTGCCTGGCAAAGTTGACAACAGTGTTGGAATGCCTGCGGGTCCCCAGCCTGTGTTCAGATCCCGCATCTCAGACGTGGCTCTGCCGGCCTCCCTCATCCATGCCCCTGTGCACACGTGTGTCTTGTGCACGGCTGTGCCTGTGGGCAGCCATGGAGCACTTTGGTGAGCAGTCTGTGGTGTTGAGGGTCCTGGAATGTCTTTCACATCCAGGGCCAGGCTGTGTTTTTGTTATTATGCAAGAGGCTTCAGAGAGTGTCTTAATGTGGACTCCTCCCAGGAGCCTCAGTGCAGCCATGTGGAAGGCCGTGTACACCTGCTGCCAGCTTCCAGCCCCCCTACTCCAGCATCCTGAGCGCCCTGTGTTGACCTGCGTCCAGCGCGGCTGTGGCCCTCACCCCCACCTCGTAGCTGGGGCTGGTCCCTGCTCTTGTGTGATGGGTGTCGGGCCTCCAGTGCGGGCACCCATGGATGGGACTGTGGTGCGTCCTTGCTGCAGGCGTGTGCATGTGTGTCTGGGTCAGAGGTCACGCTCAATTGTTTTCTGCAGGGAGGGTGGGGCCTGTGTCCTGAGGGGCCTCAGGTCAGTGGTCGCTGCAGGCACATCTCCTCTGATGCCCGGGACTTGAGCTGAGGCTCTCATAGAAGACTTGGCGGCTCAGAGCGAGCTCCCAGCCTTGTTGGTCGCGCTTCCGTTTGTCCCATTTGGTTGCTCACACACAGGGTGCCTGTACTTCTCTGGGTATTCCCTTGGGAGACTCTGACCCAGAGAGGCAGGTCGTCTTCATGGATTCTTGATTTTGTTGCCAAGATTCTCCCTTTTAACAGCATCAGGTACCTGCCTACCTTCCTCCATCCTCACAGCCTTAGTCACTGTCGTTCAGAATAGTCTTGTTGAAGGGAGTATCTCATTGGTTCATTTTTTCCTAAAGGAGTTGGCTATTTTATTATTTTTAGTATTCTTTTTCCTATAATTTTCCTTGTGTGTGTGTTGTTTATTGTGGTAAAATGACACTTACAATAAAAACCATCCTCCTCCTTTTTCTAAGTGCACAGCTCAGTGGCATCGGGCACATTATCGCTGTCGGGCAGCCGTGCCCACCATCATCTCCAGGACTTTATCCTCTTCCCCGCCACGCCCTCCCCTGGCCCCCCCCTCCTGCTTTGTGTCTCTGTGACTCTGACTCCTCCAGGGACCTCAGAGACGTGGAATCATGTAGGGTGTCTCCTCTTACGTCCGGTTTGTTTCTCTCCGCATCGTGTCCTGAGGTCTGTCCACGTTGGAGCAGGTGCCAGTGTCGGGACCTTCTCCCTGTTCAGGGCTGGATTCTGTTCTCTCGTATGGATGGACCACATTCTGTCTGTCCGTCATCTGACGACGGGCACCTGGGTTGCTTCTGTGTTTCGGTTGCTGTGCGTGGGGCAGGTCCCCGCTCTCAGTTCTGCTGGGCACGTCCTCACAGGTGGAATTGCTGGGTCACACGGTGGCTCTGCGTCTGCTCCTTGAGCAGACCCTGTACTGGCTTCCTCAGCAGTGGTGCCCCGTGTCCCGGGTTCCCTATGTCCTCGCCAGCACTGGTTTCTGGGTTTTGACAGTATTGGTCCTGAGGGGCGTGAGGCTGTCTCGCTGTGCTGTTGATTTGTGTGTTGAGCATCTTGTCATGGGCTTGTTGGTTGTGTGAGTACATTGGCCTCTGAGGTTTAGCTGGTGAGCTTGACATGAGACTGTCCTCTCTGGAGTCTTATGTTCTGCCCCAGTTTCTTGAGAAAGTTCTTAAGAGAGGAAGCGGTGGTCTCATGCTTTTCCCCACACAGAGGCCGGAGTCTCTGCCTTTTAATCTTGTTACCACACGGGGGTTGCGTGTTGGGCCCAGAGCAGGGGGACACCCACCTGTGTTCTGGTTAGCTTGAGGGCAGCTCTGGGCAGGAGAGCCTGCCGGCTGGATGTGGACTTTCCCTCTGGCTCCGGGACAGCCAGGAGCCCACGCCCAGGACCACCGGCCACTTGGCGTTCTCCCTCTGCCTTGGACACAGTTTCCTGAATGACTGGTGCATGTGCCCCTCTCCTAGGCTTTGGGTCCAGCCCAGCTTCCAACCATGATTTCCACTCGTTTGTCTCCGTTGGTTTCAGGAGGCCACAGTGACAGGTGGTCCGGGAGACACTGGTTGACCAGGCAGACCAGGCTGCTCCGGGCCCTGACTGGTGGCCCTGGCCAGGGTGGGCTGTGCCCGCACTGCCCATATCCCAGCCCCGGGGCTGCATTGCCTGAGCAGTTGAGTGGCCTCTGAACCAACCCAGATGTTTGGTTTCCAGACACCCCCATCTTGGCCTCTTGCGGGAGCGGGAGTGGGAGTGGACCCGAAGGCTAGGGACCGGAGAAGTGGCCCTCTGCTTCTTTGTCCACTTTGTCTTAGCTGTTGAATATTGATGAGAGTCTGGGGTGTGAGGGCGCCCTGCCGCGTAGCTCTTCAAAGGAGGGTCCTCGATTTTTGTTTTGCAAATACTGCCAGGTCTGCCTGCTGGGTGGGGGTGACACCACTGGTTGGATTCAAAAGGAAGGCCCGGTGGTGGGAACCGGGGCAGGGCCTGCAGGGACCTCGTGAGGGTGGCTCTTTGTGCTCTGGTTGAAGAAAGAAAGAGAAGTTGGAAACCGCTTGGGGTGGGAGGGCCCCCCTCTGCCCCACCTGCTGCCCACAGTGAGCAGAAAGCACTGTCTTTGGATCTAATTTTAACCTCTTTCTTACCCCATTTTCTCTGTGCAGATGTTAGCAAGTATAATTTTTTGTATTTCTGGTGAAGTCCAAGTTCCTAGAAGTCTAGAGAGGCAGCATTGCTTAATGGTTAGGGGCAGGGATCCTTAAACTTGATTGCTGGGAATTCCCTGGCGGTCCAGTGGATAGGATGTAGCCTTTTCACTGCCGAGGGCATGGGTTTGATCCCTGGTCAGGTGAACTAAGATGCTTCAAGACACGTAGTGTGGCAAAAACAAAAACATCGGCTTTTTTTTTTTCCCTAAAGAAACCAGATATAACCCACTTGATTCCTGGGGCCAGATCCTGGCTCGGGCAACTTGTCACTTGTATTAGAGGCTTTGTCAGTTCCCTGGGCCCTGGTGGCCCCGTCTGTAAAGTGGGTGGGGGAGTGGGGTGCCTCCTCTCATTGGTCATTACAAAGGCCCAGCACTGCGCCCGGCCCTCTCTCTGTCTTCCTAAGCCGGGGCATTTGACAGGAGCATCCCAGGAGCCCGGCCGGGCCCACGTGTGGGCATACGCAGGCTGGCACAGTGGCCTCCTTGCAGCCAAGCGGGCCAGCGGACGGGCGCCAGCAGGTGCTCTGAGCGGAGCACACAGTGTACCGGGCGGCCAGGCTCCCTGTGCCAAGAGCAGCTCTGGGCAGCCTGGGGCCTGTGCAGTGTGTGGTCAGTGTGCCCATGTTGGCTGCCCTGATGGGCTTGCAGAGTCTCAGCTGACTTCCACGCTGGGTCCCAGGTGAGGCGGGTGCTGGTGCGTTTAACCGGTGTGGGGTCCTGCTAGAATGCTGGGAGCCGCCTGTCCTGGGTCCCCTGGGCTCTGTATGCAGCCAGGCGTGTGTGTGCGGACCCAGGTGTCCACTGCGGTGTGGTGCTTGGTGACAGGCTGAGGGAGTCCCTTCTCTGTCAGGTGCAGCCCCCAGGTGGACCCCTGGACAGACGGAGGACCCGCATCCTGTTTGAGCAGGGCAGGTGGTTCGGGTTTTCAGATGGGAAGATGGGAAGACTGGGGGTAACTCTTCACATGGGGACTTGGGTAAACGGCCAGCAGTGGTCAGCGCCTCATCGGCAGCCTCAGTCTCAGTGGAGCAGCACTGATCCCAGAGCCGTTCTTACCCAGAAAGATGAGGATTTCCGGAAAGCAGAAACAAGGCAGTGTGTCAAGAACCCTCTTAGGGAGGCTCGCTCGTTCCCGTCCTGCTCTTGGGGCAGAGCCTCAGGAGGGAGGAGCCCAGGGGCAGCAGCCAGGGTCCAGGGGTTGGCAAGGGGTGGGGATCCCATCCACCTGCTCCTTCTCGCTACAGGTCCTCACATGCTGGATTATGCATCACCCTTGCAGAGAGTCGAACAGAATCAGAGATCTGTTTTTCAAACTAGGGTTTGTTACTGTTCAGGAAATTTGGAATTTTGAGAGGTTTTTCATGCTGCTCTTGTTCCATTTCTGATGCTTTTGGGTCCGATTTAGAAAAACCACTCAGTGTGGCTTACATGTTGCAAGATGTCATTGCCCTGCCCAAGCTGGGTGTCCCCAGAGCACTGCTGTCCCTTCTTGGCACATGTTCTTGTGTCCTTAGACCAGGGGGTGGCTTCCACGCCCCTGCGGATGGCTTCCACGCCCCTGTGGACAGAGGAGCAGCCAGCCACCTGTTGGTGAATCTGCTGCCTCTCCTTGGTTCAGGGCTTTTTATTTTTTATTTGTTGTGTACTTGGCTGCACCGGTTCTTTGTTGTGGCACGCAAGATCTTTTAGCTGTGGTGTGTGGGATCTATCCTTGATGAGGGATTGAACCTGGGTCCCCTGCACTGGGAGCACAGAGTGTTACCCACTGGATCACCAGGGAAGTCCCTGGGGCTTTTTTATTATAAGAAGTTTTCAAGTGAAGCTTTTCTGCAGTGAAGCTTTGAGGCAGGTTCCCCAGGGTTCACTGCCATTGTCCTGCTGCATTGGAGGGAGAGTGTCTAACGCTGTGGTCCTTGGTGTGTGACCGTGGGGCCCCGGCTGCAGTGCTGTCATGCTCCTCGTCCACTCAGCCCTCCCGCAGCAGTTTGCTTCTGCCCAGGACCCACTAGGATGGGCCCTGCGATCTGGCATCTCTGCCTGAGCCTGTCCGCTGAGATCTCCCCACCTGCGGTCCTGCCTGATGCAGCATCTGAAGGGTGAGGAGCTGTCCTGTGGGCACGTGCTGGGTGTGTCTCCTGGCTGGTGTCAGTGGCAGGCTTGGAGCCCCCCTCCCCTCGGGGATGGCAGCTTCGCTCACACTCGTGGTGAGTCTGCTTCTTCCCTCTGTGGTTAATAAATAATCTGTGGGCAGACTTTAGACCCTGGCAGTGTACGCTTCCCGTGAACTTGCTCCTGGTGGGTTGGCTGTCCCTCCAGGATGCTGCCTGACCTGCTGCTCCTCTCTCTCCTCCCCTCCCCCCCACCCTCCTTCCTCCTCCCCTCCCCCTCACCCTCCTTCCTCTTCCCCTCCCTCCTCCTCCGGCTGATTGGTGTCACCAGATTAGCCCCAGACAGTGTTGTGGTCATTCCTGCCATTATTTGATGCCTCAGTCATCCTCTTTGGGCCACCTGCTAAGGACTCAGTCTCTCCCTATGGCTTTTCTCCGACCCCCGACCCCTGCCCGACGCCCCCACACGTCCCTACAGCTTGTGGCCCATCCCCTCCTGACTGTAAGGCAGCTGGTCACGGGGGGTTTAGACACAGATGCAGCCCCTTGAGTGGTCACACCTGCCCCCCAGCAGGAGCCCCCAGGGGTGGGTGGGTTCCAGTCTCAGGGTTGTGTCACGGTGGGGCAGCAGTCGGTGGCTGCTGACAGTAGAGGGTCTCGCCGCCTGTGAAAGTTGGGCCATTTTCCTCGTCTTGTGGGTCATGGATGAGACCCGAGCCACTTCCCCCTGATTTCTGTCCTGGGCCTCCCACAGGGCTGCATCTGTTGCCATTTCACTCTGAGCCCAGAGGCTATGTCTGTGCCTCTGTTCACTCCGCCCTGGATGTGCCCTGCCCCGGGGTCACTCACGCTTTTCCGCCTGGGATGCTCCCAGGTTCCCATGTGACACGTGGGGTCAGGAGGGGAGGGCGCCTGGTGGGCTGCACACCCTCCAGGTGCCTGTTACTTCAGTTTGAGGTGGAATGGAGAAGATTGAAAGCCATCCTTTTTTCCCCATTTTAAAAACGAATCTTTATTCTACTTCAAATCTCTGAAAGCTCTGTAAAGTTAAAAAAAAAAATAACAAGTGTTGATTCATTTTAGCTGCCCTAATAAGAAAGATGTCGTTCAGTCACTAAGTTGTGTCCGACTCTGTGACTCCAAGGACTGCAGCACGCCAGGCTTCCTTGCCTTTCACCATCTCCCGGAGTTTGCTCAGACTTGTGTCCATTGAGTAAGTGATGCCATCCAACCATCTCATCCTCTGTCACCCCTTCTCCTTCTGCCTTCAGTCTTTCCCAACATCAGGCTCTTTTTCAGTGAGTCAGCTCTTCACATCAAGTGACCAAAGTATTGGAGCTTCAACATGAGTCTTTCCAATGAATACTCAGGACTGATTTCCTTTAGGATTGACTGGTTTGATCTCCTTGCTGCCCGTGCTTGGTGCTCAGTCTTCCCCAGCACCACAATTTGAAAGCATCAATTCATGGCGCTTAGCCTTCTTTATGGTCCAGCTCTCACATCCATACATGACTACTGGGAAAACCAGAGCTTTGAATGTGAGTGTTTTGAGAGCAGTAGTCACTGTTCCAGGCTGGGGTCCTGCCCTTGGTGTGACCTGATGGTCTGAAGGTCCTCTGGGTCATGGTGGGGGGGGGTGTTGGGGGTCACGATCCCAACAGGTGGCCCAAGGCCTCTGTGGCTGGGAAGGTGACCCCAAGTTCTGTGCCCTGTGCTGGGGACACAGCCTCCCAGGGAGCGTGGGCGGAGTCCTTGATGGCTCCAGTGCACTGTACCTGCTGAGAGCTTTTGCCTCTGTCAGCTGCTGACCACAGAGTGATGTGAGAGCCTGAATGCAAGGACGGGCACCTAGGAGAAGACAGACCTTAAAGACACGCTGGGCCACAGCCACCTTGCCCTCCAGTCTTCCCACATAGTCCATGGCCCTCCGGAGAGGATCAAGCCTGTGTCCCCAGAGCCCCTCCCAGCTTGAGGCTAGTTCCTTGGTGAGGCCAGTGTTGGGCCAGTGCAGGCTCTGCCAGGAGTACCTGTGGGTCTAGCTATTGGCAGAAGGTTCTAAATACTGAGCCTCACAGGAACATAAGGATGGCCTGATTGGAATGAATATTTAGGATCTGATTTGATTAAAGTTGCTTTGGCTAATCTGTGGGGTACTATGCACCATGGGTCACAGCCTCATCCATCCCGATCTGCAGCCAAGCACCCCGCCAACACCGCCCCCGCCACGATCAGTGAGCATGGGCATCGTGGGGCTGGGGGCCTCAGGTCCTCCCCGACGAGGCTCCCAAAGCAGCATGTGTGCTTGTTTTCGATGTACCGTGTGTGTATCCCTGTGTCCAGGTCTCTAGGGAGGGGAGAGGGACATTGTGTGTGTGGGTCTGTCTTTAGACGGGCCCTTCGAGGATACAGCACGTGAAGCTGAATTCTCTCAAACCTTCCTGCACACATGCCTGGTAACCAAGGCTGCCGCCACCACCAGGGGCCTTGCTCTTATTCCCGAGGATTTGTTCCCAGTGTGCGTGTGTGTGTGCTTAGTCGCTCAGTTGTGACCCTATGTTACTCTCTGTGACCCCATGGGCTGTAGCCCACCAGGCTCCTCTGTCCATGGGATCATGCATTTGTTAGTCAGTGCCTGGGAGTGAGGCGGAGGCTGAGACAGGCCCCTTGGGGATGAGGAGGAGCTGGCCCTGGCTGTGCTTCCAGCTGGGTGCCATGTGCAGGCCTGGCCTCCCTGCAGCTTGCAGGGCCCAAGGGGGTTGGGGGGTGGCGTGTGTGAGCAGCGGGCAGAGCAGGGCCTCCCTGTGGCGCTTTCTGTCGCCTGAGGCCCCAGAGCCATTAGTTGAGGGCCTTGCCCCCACCTTGCCTGGGCGACAGGTTTTGTGTGGCTCATGTGGAACTGAGGGGCCTTCATTCAGAAGCTGGAGGATATGTAGCTCTGGGAAGCCCAGCATGAGTGGGAAGAAGCCTCACAGCTGCCCGGTGGCGTGAGGGGTACAGAGAGGAGGGGGTGATGTCAGCCAAGGCCTTGGCCAGGCCTGGCACTGATGGCCCCTGTCTGTCGCGGGCTGATGTGGACCCCGGGGGCTGCTGCAGGGCGGCATTGCCTTCTGGATGCCTCACACCTGCCCTACTCATCCCCTGCGAGGCCTGCTCTGATGGGGAGCCATCCCAGGCCCCACGCACACCCAGCATGCCTGCCACCTTGGCAGTGCCACCTAGCCCTTGCCACGGGAGGGGGCTGTGGACTGTGCTCACTGGATCCCCTCTCCCCCCCACCTCTGCAGTCAAGAGAAGGGCTGGAGGTACCAGACCTCCCTGGGCCCTGGGGGAATCTGACAGTGGCAGGGGGTGTTGAGGGCTGTGTGAGCAGCCTCTGGGCTGCAGGTCTGAGCGTCTGTGGCCAGGACCTGTCCTGAACTGTGCTGCGGTGTTTCAGGCGCCCCAGGCATGTTCGTTGGTCGGTCCAGGGGAACTTCCCTGTGCCTCCGAGACTTTCTGAGACACGTGGGAGCTTCTCGTCCATCTCTAGATGCTGATTCTGTAGAGTTGGGAAGGCCCGCCATGTTGACTGGGCTGTCATTCTGCGAGGTGCATCTGCTTAGAGTGCTAGCCGGCCTCTTGCCGACCCCTCTACCCTTAGAAGAAGCACCATCCAGCCGTGATTGACTTGTTTCCAGTTTTGGCACCGATGGAAGGGCTGACCCAGGCCCTTCTGCCCATCAGGGAAATCCCAGGGTGCAAGAACCCCTTGCAGGGACCACTGCTGTCTGTCCCGTTGCTCTGTCCCTTGAGTCACCCTGCAGTGGAGCTGCGTCCTCCCAGGAATGGCCGGACTGCAAGGTCAGGATCCTTGTCGGCTGCTGTCCATTTTGGTTTACTTGGTGCTCAGTCTGGACATGGTGACGTGCACCCTCTGGCTGTCAGATAGCCCTTGTGTGCGCTCCTGCTCGTCACCGTGGCCTCTGGGCGGGAGCAGAGTTAGGACCTTCTGTTTGCTTCTGATGTCCTCAGGGTCTAGGCCAGCCGACTCTGGCTGTGACTCAGCCTTTGCAGGTGGGATCGTGATGTCCTGGGTAGGCACGGCCATGGCGGCTCTTCTTCCTCCAGATGCCCTGTCCTCCTGTGGGGCACAGGTGGGACCTTTAGCCCCATGCTGCCCGGTAAGGCCTGCTTTGTCAAGTGGTAGGAGGTGTAGGCTTGTACCCTCACTCCCCAGGCACACAGACATCATTTCTTCATCTGTCTGGGGTTTGAGGGTATGATGTTTGTTTTTATCATTACACAGGTGTCCTCTTACAGCTAAAGGGCACAAGGCCCAAACTCAGCGTCCGCGTCCTGTCTTCCCTACTTGGCATTGGGCAGGGGCTTCCTGTGGTTCACAGCTTATCCTCTGTTGACTCCGTGTTTCTCAGTCACCTCCAGGCCCGCCCAAGCCTGTGTGTCTCAGGTCTGGATAAATCGACCCTTCATGCCGACCACTGTGACTGGGGGACTGTTTATCCTGAACTGGTGGACAAGTTCTGACCTCACTTCCTGTCTGCTCTAGGTCCTGCATGCTGACAGGTCCCACGTTCTGACCTCACTTCCTGTCTGCTCTAGGTCCTGCATGCTGACAGGTCCCACGTTCTGACCTCACTTCCTGTCTGCTCTAGGTCCCGTGTTCTGACCTCCCTTCTTGTCTGCTGTGCGTCCTCCATCCTGGTAGGTCCCTTGGTTCTGACCTATCTGCTCTAGGTCCTGCGTTCTGACGTCACTTCCTGTCTGCTCTGTTTTTTTCCAGATCCTGACATCACTTCCTGTCTGTCTGTCGTGTGTCTTGGGTTGGTCAGTCACTGTTTCCTGCTCCCCTGTGTGGTCCTGTCCCCTCTCGGAGGCCGAGGTGCTGGACCTGGCGTGTGCCCTGCCTCTTCCTTCTGAGCCCAGCACCCGACAGGTGGCTGTGCAGGCCTGCCCCTTTTGGGGTGCCTGGTGGCATGTCCCAGCTGTTGGCCCACTGCTCTCCGGTGACCTGGAGAGCCTTCTGGCTGGACGTCGGCCTCTCTGTCTCTTGGTGTCACTTTCTGGAAATTTCCTCCAGTTTATTGTCATGTTCATTTTTCTTTAAGTTTTATGTTTTATTTTTGGCTGTGCTGGGTTTTCATTGCCGTGCAGGGGCTTTCTAGTTGCGGTAAGTAGTGGCTACTCTTTAGTTGCTCTGCGAGGGCTTCTCATGGTGAGAGTTCTCATCGCAGAGTCCAGGTTCGTTGTGGCTCATGGGCTTACTAGTTGCTTCATAGCATGTGGGATATCCTCTGATTAGGGATCGAACCCGTGTCCCCTGCATTGGCAGGCAGATTCTTAACCACTGGACTACCAGGGAAGTCCTGTGGTGTTCATGTGTAATACTTCTTTTGTTGTCATTGTTTCTTCTGTAAAAGTGCTCACCTGTTCTGTTCCATGGCTTGTCTCCTAGACCCAGGGGTATTGGCTGTGGTTTCCTCTGAAGTCAGCTTTCAGGGCCTGCTTTTCCCTCGATGGTGGTTCTTGACCATATGGTTTTATCATGGGGAAGCTTAGTGGGCAGCAGGGTGGGGCACTTGGAGTCCACTGAACTGTTTCTCAGGCATGCTTGCAGATGAGCCCCTGATGATGTTTTTGAGAAACGTCCTCCTGTGGTCGCTGGCCCCTGCATCCCGTGCCTGTCCACGCGGTCCCTGGTCCTTCTCTCTGCTGCTTGCCCAGCCCCCTCCCGCCCCCACATGTGCGCCTTTGCTGGAGAGCGGGGGCTTTGGCAGTTTCTGAGAGAAAAGCAGGGTTGAAGTTGTTCTTCCATCTTGAAACGGATTTTCTTTCGTTAGCATTTTAATTATTCTATCTTGATGTGTTTCTCTGAATTTGTAGAAGGTTTTGGCATTTTAAGCATTCAGGAAGGAAGGGCATAAAGAGCTGCTTTAAAAAGGAGGATGCATTGTTGCCAGTTATTTGTGATCTTAACCAGAAGTAACCTTCAAATAACCAAGATTTATTTTCTCAAAGTGTTTTATTTCTTGCTAGTGTGTGTGTGCACGTGTGTGCACGCGTGTCCACACAGGGTTCATTGCCATTGAAGGTCTCACACTCAGCGCCTCTGGCTGAGTGTGGTCTTGACTGATGTTTGGACAAATGACTCAGACCCCTTATTCTAAGACTTAATCATCCCTGAAGGATGACTAAGTTCCAGATCCTGCAGAGCAGAGTGCAGTAAAGGGAGAATGTGAACCAGGACAATTTTAGAACTGCTTTTAAAAAATGGGTTGAAAACTCTTTGTCAAGAAGCGAAAAGAACCAGCAGGAGCTGTTTAGTAATAGAGGTTTGTCAGGACGAATCTCGTTTTCTTTTCTTTTTTTTGAAATTTTCTCCCATGGTTATTCTAAGTCAGCACACGTGTTTTATCACAGACTGCCCCAGACCTCGGCTCTCCTCTGTGGACCGTGGTATGCAGCTGTAACGTGCTCATTCTTGGCTCTGGATCAGTCCCTCAGTCTTGCTGGTTTTCTAGGGCAGAGGTTCTAAAGCTTGAGCTTCAGAATTCTTCAATGATGAGCCTGTGGGTTCCACCCCGGAGTTTCAGATTCCTGGGTCTGGGATGGGTGCTGAGATTTTGCATTTCTAACAAGTTCCCAGGTGAGGCTGCCTCTGGGCCCCGCCGGAAGCAGCCCTGGGCCGAGGCCAGCCCCCACCGTCTGTGTAGATAAAGCTGTATCAGCTCGCGCCTCGCCCCTGGTGTCCACTTGGCCTGTGGCTGCTTTTGTGGGAGCCTGGAGCAGCTGGAGTAAGAATGCACACCCTGAAAAGCCAAAAAAAAAAAGCCAAAAAGACAGTTTGTCCTTTGCAGGGAGTACATGCTGGTTCTGATCTGGACAAAGAAATGACTTGAATGCATGACGACGGCATTTTTGTGAATCTTTTTGGGACGGAAAAGGATGTGTTTGGGATCGACCTCAGAAGAAATGGTGGCCTGTGCTGCTCGTGTACACATGTCACTGACCTGTGGGGGTTGTTTCAAACTGTGGAACAAACGAGTCCTGGAAGATAAAGGCTCCGGTTGGGATAATTGCTGTATAGTTATTTTAAAGGCAGCTTTTTAAAGGTATAATTAACATAATAAGCTGTGCACATTTAAAACATACAGTTTGATAACGTTGACGAATGTGTACACACATGAAGCCATTGCTGCAGTCAAGGAGGAGGAGCTGTCCCTCACCCGCAGGGTGTCCCGTGCCCTTCGGTCCCTCCCCACCCCCACCCCAAACAGCTGCCAAGCCAGCTTCCTTCACTCTAGATGGGTTTCCTTATCTAGAGCTTTATGGGAAGGAAATCTCTGTGTTTTTTTTGGTCTCATTTCTTCCACTCAGCACAGTTATCTCGAGATTCTTCTGTGTGGTTGTGTCAGTGCGTGGTTTGTCTTGTTTTTGCCTCACTGTAGGAATTGCCATGGTTTCTTTCTTCATTCACCTGTGGACCGATGGGATCCTTCCCGGTTCTTGGCTGTTACTCACAAAGCTGCTGTGAACGCTCCTTGTGAGTTTTGTTGGGACACACACATCTCACTCCCTTCGTAGACACCTCGGTGTGAATGGCTGGGTCCTGTGCGTGCAGGTTGGCCTTTCTGGAAATGCTGAGCTGGCCCAGGCATCCCCACCAGCTCCTGCGTCCTCACCAGCACTCTTGCTGTCTTGGGGTTCAGTCATTCTAACACGTGTGGAGGGATAGCTCTCTTTGTGGTTTTAAGTTGCATTTCCCTAATGACTAATGGCTTTGGACATCTTTTCGTGGGCATATTTGCCGTCGTCTATGTATGTTCTGTGGTGAAGTGTCTCTTGGAAGTTTTTGTCTGTTATTTGAGTGGAGTTGTTACTGGTGAATTTTGAGAATTCTATATGTATTCCGAGTGCAAGTCCCTTTTCACATTTATGCTTCGCAAAGCTTTCTCCCTGTCTGTGGCTTTCTTTTTTTTCTCTTTTGAAGAGTAAAATTTTAATGTTTTCATCAACTCCAGTGTATCGATTGGTTCTTTTAGATTGGAGTTTTGATGTTCTAGATGAGAAATCTTCTCTGATGCAAGGTCACAAAGGTGTTTCTCTTCTGTTTTCTTCTAGATATTTTGTGGCTTTAAGATTTGCATTTGATGCAAGGTCCGCATCCACATTTTTGCATGTGGATGACTGATTGTTCCAGTCCTGTTTGTCATGGAGACTATACTTTCCTTACTGTTATCTCCGCACTTTTGTCAAAAATCAGTTGTCTGTGTGAGTTTATTTCTGGACTGTATTATGTTCATTTGTAGTCGATGTGTCTGTATCAATGCTGTACTGTTTTTGCTTATTATAGCTTTATAGTTCTTGAAATCAAGTGACATTAGCTCTCCAGCTCTGTTCCTTTTCAGAGTTGTTGTGGCTATTTTAGGTCCTCTAAATTTCTATGTGAATTTTAGAATCAGTTTGTCAATTTCTATGAAAAACATCTTGCTGAAATTTTGATTGGGATTGAATTGAGTTACAGATAACTTGGGAAGAACTGGCATTTTAACACTTGCGTTTCCATCTCCTGGTCAGGTTATACTGCTGCATTTATTTAAGTTGTTCTTCGTTTCTCTCAGTGGTATTTTGTAGTTTGCAGGGCATAGGTCTTTGATCTCTTTGGTCAGATTCCCTGACCTATCTCTAAGCTTTTTCTTTTTCTTTTTCGGTGTTACTGTGATTATTATTGGTGTTTTGAAATCAACCTACTTGACCTTATTAAAGGAGAAATATCATATGATCATCTCAGTTGATCCAAGAGTATGTGATAAAACTGTTCATCAAATTGGGCTTCCCAGTGGTGCTAGTGGTAAAGAACCCATCTGCCAGTGCAGGAGGCATAGGAGACACTAATTTGATCCCTAGGTTGGGAAGATCCCCTGGAGTGGGGCATGGCAACCCTCTCCAGTATTCTTGGTTGGAAAATCTCATGGACAGAGGAGCCTGGTGGGCTACAGTCCATAGGGTCGCAAAGAGTCAGACATGACTGAAGCGACCTAGCACACACATACCATCAAATTAATGGTGAAAACTCTTGTCAAATTAGAACTAGAATTTTGTTTCCTAATAAAGGGGGTTTACCAAATGCCTATAGCAAACAGTTGCCATAATTAATACTGAAATGTTAAAATCATCCTTTTTTTAAAAAGCCTTTTTATTTTGTGTTGGAGTATGGCTGATTAACAATGTTGTGAGTTTCAGGTGCTCAGCAGAGGGACTCAGCGGTACATGTGCATGTACCCATTGTCCCCCAAACTCCCCTCCCATCCAGGCTGCCACATAACATGGAGCAGAGTTCTCAGTGCTGTACAGTAGGTCCTTGTTAGTTACCCATTTTAAATAGAGCAGTGTGTACATGTACCTTGTTTTTTTAAAAAAAATTCATTTCCTGATTATAAGTTGCTCGTACAATTGATTTTTGTATATTGATTTTGCATCTTGCGACTCCTTCTAGTAGCCTTTTTATAGATCCCTCAGGGTTTCCATCTGTGAGTAAAGACAGTGTTGCTTCCTCTCTGACTTGGACGCCTTTTCTTTGTCTTGCCTGATTGCACTGGCTGGAGCCTCCAGTGTCCTGAGAGCAGACAGCCCTGCTGCTGGCCTGGGGGGAGGTGCAGCATCTCACTGTCAGACACGGTGTTAATAGGTTGCTGGGTTTTGTAGACGCTCTTCAGGAGACTGGAAAACTTCATGCAGTTCTGTCCTTTACTTTGGCCAGGAATGGGTGCTGGGTTTTGTCCAGTGTGTGTGTGTGTGTGTGTGTGTGTGTGTGTGTGTGTGTATTTTTTTTTTTTTTTTCATTTACTGATATTATTAAGATGGTGAATATTTTTTTTTAGTTTATTAACATGGCAAGTTGCACTGGCTAATTCTTGAATCCAATGAACCTTTTGTTCCCAGGATAAATCTCCCTGGTTGTGGTGTCTCATACTTTTAAAATGTTGTTGAGTTTGACTTGATAAAATTTCATTCATAGTTTTTCCAATTGTATTCATTATGAACATTGGGCTGTCGTTTTGTTTTTTTTTCTGTTTGTAATAGTCTGGTTTTTGTATCAGAGTAATGTTGGATTCACATGATTATTTGGAAAGTACTCCCTCCATAAACTTGCTGAAAGAACCAGTAATTCTTTTAGAAATACTTGGTAGCACGTATTTTTGAAGCCTGTTTGGATTTGGAGGTGTTTTTTTTGTGGGAAGTTTTTTAACTATTCAGATTATTTATTCTTGTTTGAGAGGTTTTTTGTTTGTTTGTTTTTTAATGAGTAATTGCCCAGTTCATTTGAGTTGTCAAATTTATTGGCATGGGCTGTTGACAGTGTTTTCCTGTTACCCTTTCATGGCTGTAGAATTCAGGGCGATGGCACCTCTCGTATTCCTGATGCTGATCAATTTTCTTTTTTTATTTTCCTGATCAATCTGCGTAGAGGTTTATCAGTGTTCCTGGTCTTCTCAAAGAACCAGTGTGGGTTTACGTTTCTTCTGTTGTTTTTCTGCTGTTTGTGTTGATTTATGTGGGTTTACGTTCCTTCTGTTGTTTTTCTGCTGTTTGTGTTGGTTTGTTTCCGTCTTTGCATTTCCCTCCCTTTGACTTGCTTTGTGTTGAGTTTGTCCTTTTTTAGTTTCATGTGTTGGATGTGGAGCCATTTGTTTGTGACCTTTTCTCTTTCCTTGTGATCTAAATGTTTGGTTTTCTCCTGAGTCCTGTTTCAAGGGAATTGCACATATTCTGATGCGTTGTTTTCATTTTCATTTAAGAGTTTAAAGCTCTTCTCATGACTTTCCGAAGTCATCTAAATAATGAGAGGACTCAATGTATTTATGTATGTAGTCATCGTTTCTTGCTCTGCTCTTCCTTTGTGTAGACGCAGGTTTCCATCCGGGGGTGTTCTTCTTCTGTTAGAAGGATGTCCTTCCACGTTCTTTGTTGGTATAGGACAGCTGGTGATGAGTTTCTGTATGTATAAAGCATATTTACTTCCGCCTCTTTTTTGAAAGATACTTGCAGTGGGTGTAGAATTCTAGGTTGATAGTTTTTTCCAAGAAGAGGTAGCAAGAATACACAGAAGAACTGTACAAAAAGGATCTTAATGACCCAGATAATCATGATGTGATCACTCACCTAGAGCCAGACATCCTGGAGTACAAAGTCAAGTGGGCCTTAGGAAGCATCACTACAAACAAAGTTAGTGGAGGTGAGGGAATTCCAGCTGAGCTATTTCAAATCCTAAAAGATGATGCTGTGAAAGTGCTGTACTCAATATGCCAGCAAATTTGGAAAACTCAGCAGTGGCTCCAGGACTGGAAAAGGTCAGTTTTCATTCCAATCCCAAAGAAAGGCAGTGCTAAAGAATGTTAAAACTGCTGCACAATTTGCACTTATCTCACATGCTAGCAAAGTAATGCTCAAAATTCTCCAAGCGAGGCTTCAACAGTTTGTGAACTGAGAACTTCCAGACTTTTAAGGTGGATTTAGAAAAGGCAGAGGAACCAGAGATCAAATTGCCAACATCTGCTGGATCATAGAGAAAGCAAGAGAGTTCCAGAAAAACATCTACTTCTGCTTCATTGACTACGCTAAAGCCTTTGACTCTGGATCACAACAAGTTGTGGAAACTTATTCAAGAGATGGGAATACCAGACCACCTGACCTGCCTCCTGCAAAATCTGTATGCAAGTCAAGAAGCAACAGTTAGAACTGGACATGGAACAACAGACTGGTTCCAAATTGTGAAAGAAGTATGTCTAGGCTGTATATTTTCACCCTTGCTTATATAACTTCTATGCAGAGTACATCATGCAAAATGCCAGGCTGGATGAAGCATAAGCTGGAATCAAGATTGCCGGGAGAAATATCAATAACCTCAGATATGCAGATGATACCATCTATATGGCAGAAAGCGAAGAGGAACCAAAGAGCCTCTTGATGAAAGAGGAGAGTGAAAAAGCTGGCTTAAAACTCAACATTCAAAAAACAAAGATCAGGGCATCTGGTCCCATCACTTCATGGCAAATAGATGCGGAAACAGTGACAGACTTATAAAGAAGGCTGAGCACTGAAGAACTAATGCTTTTGAACTGTGGTGTTGGAGAAGACTCTTGAGAGCCCCTTGGACAGCGAGGAGATCAAACCAGTCAATCCTAAAGGAAATCAGTCCTGAATGTTCATTGAAAGGACCGATGCTGAAGCGCCAATACTTTGGCCACCTGATTCGAAGAGCCGACTCATTAGAAAAGACTGTTGTTGAGAAAGATTGAAGGAAGGTATTGAGGGTGCAGTAGAAGACAAGATGGGTGGATGGCATCACCGACTCAATGGATGTGAGTTTGAGCAAGCTCTGGGAGATGGTGAAGGACAGGGAAGCCTGGCGTGCTGCAGTCCATGGGGTCGCAAAGAATCATACACGGCTGAGCGACTGAACAACAGCTTTGAAAATACTGATCGGCTGTGGTTCTTCATTCCTCTTTCTGGAATATCTTTATGATTTTCATTTTTATTAGCCACTTCCCAGGTAGTGCTAGTGATAAAGAACTCACCTGCCAGTGCAGGTAGATGTAAGAGATGTGAGTTCGATCCCTGGGTTGGAAAGATCCCCTGGAGGAGGGCATGGCAGCCTGTTCCAGTATTCTTGCCTGGAGAATGCCATGGACAGAGGAGCCTGGCAGGCTGTAGTCCATAGGGTCGCAGAGTCAAACTTGACGGAAGCAACTTAGGACGCACGCACACATGTACTGCTTTTGAGCATCTTGATTTTGATGCACTTTGCTGTAGTTTTCTTTAGATTGCATGTGTTTGGGGTTTATTGAGCTTTTGGGGCTCATAGTTTTGAAGTTTGGAGGATTTCTGGCCAGTGTTTCTGGAGCCTTTTTCTGCTTCCCTGCCTCCTTTGGGAACTCCAGGCACCCGTTGAGTCACTGTTTGAAGTAGCCCAGCCCAGGGGTGCTCTGCCCCTCCCGTGTCCTTGCTGTCTGTCCTGTTCTGAGCAGTTTGTCACCAGCCCCTCAGTCTCACCTGTGTCCCCTCAGCACGTCCGCTCTGCCAGACTATCCAGTGTTGTCTTCATCTCGTGGACGCTTGACTTCACAGACCTTCTGCATCTCTGATTAACTCCTTGAATGTGTGGAGTTCAGCCTCAGTAGTGGTTCTCATCTCCTCTGTGGATTCTGGCATCTGTGTCAGTTCTGGTCTGCCTTGGAGGATTCATGAGTCTCCTTGTGGTGGCTCATGTTTTCCCGCTTCCTTGGCTGTAGACGTGCTGATGCAAAGTGTCCTGAATTCCTGTGAATCTCCTCGGGCTTTGTCCTGGGTCACTTACTCTGAGACAGTTTAATCCTTACAGGTTTTGCTGCTATGTTTTGGTGGGTTACTCCGCCCTGCCCCTCGAGTACTTCTGGTGGGTGTTTCCCAGCCTCAGGCAGTCCTCACACACTTGTGCCGACCTGTGCTCTGCTACCGAGCCTGCCCTCTGGGGCTCCTTCAGGTCCCCCTGGACCATCAGCTCTGTCTCTTTGATTCCAGGGCCTTGGGCCCCACCTGGATCCCCTCCCTGCACTGCTGCCTGGGGGCTCAGGTCAGTGGGCTGGGTGGCCGGGAGCTCCCCACGAGAGCCTCTGCATCTGGGGTCATTGTCCTCGGTGGTGGGATGTCCAGTGCCTTGAGGGTGATTGTCTCCTGGATCTTGTCTGGGTTTTAGCTGGATGTTGGAGGGGGCGATTAGTCCCTTTGATGCCATTTGGGCCACAGGCACGTCCTCTCCCTGTGGTGTGGTTACTGCTCCCAAGTTGGCTTCCAGCTTGTCTAATCAGGCTCTCTTTTCGTAAACAGCATTGGAAAAATGAGATCAATCAAAAGCTTAAAATTGCCATCATCTCACCTGATGCAGGCATCTGCACCCGGGAGGCTTGCCTGCCCCAGGGAGCCCTGGTGGGGGACAGCCCAGTGCCCCCAGAACCCACGAGAAGCAAAAATGACTGGAGACTGGAGTAGCAGAGCCTCGAGTGGTCTCGACTGCAGGAAGGAGGGGAGCATGTCCAGCTCTGAGGTAGAAGGTTTTGAAAGCTCTCTGAATTGTGCTGACTGGCATGTCCATTGTGACCAGATATGTTTTCCTTTCTGCAGTAATTTTGGCTACATTAGATTCGTTTTTGTTAACATCTTCATTACTGCCTTTTCAATTTTAGTCAGAATTGATTATGAACAAAGTGCCGTAATTTTGACTATTCAGAGTAGCAGCTGTGTGGAGCCAGCGCTTAACCAGCCTAGTGACAGACTTGTGTCCACACACTCCCCTGGTGGCTGCGCGAATGGGCTCATGTCCACATGCTCCCGTAGCGCCTACGAGAAGGGGGTGGTGTCTGTGCGCTCCCCTGGTGGCTGTGCGAATGGGCTCGTGTCCACGCGTTCTCATGGCGCCTACCAGAAGGGGCTCGTGTCCACGTGCTCCTGTAGTGCCTATGAGAAGGAGGGGTGGGGCTCCTGACCCACGCTCCCCTGGCGGCTGCGCAAACGGGCTCGTGTCCGTGTGTTTTTTATGGCTCCTGCCAGAAGGGGCTTGTGTCCGCAAGCCCCCCTGGCAGCCCCCACCCCACCCCCCAGAAGGGGCAGCACTCATAGTTGAGGCCCTGGCTGTTGGGGAATGGGGTTACCACCTGCCACTCACTTAAGCTTGAGCAGAGGCAGAGTTGAACGTTCTGAATTTCAGACACTCCCAGGCGATGTGGTCCCTTTCAGAGGAGGAGGTGTGTGCTGGTGATCATCTGGATGGAGCAGGGCCGTGGACAGTGCCTCTGTGCCCTCGTGTCCTCACCCTAGAATGCTTCCTTTAGGTCTAGGGGCACGGTCAGTAGTTTGGGGATCCAGCCAGGCCACAGGGGAGCCGTGTTCTCCTGAGACGCTGTGGGGGAGGGGCTCAGGCCAGCAGGTCAGCACTGTGCTGTGGTCTCGCCTGGAGAGGGACAGCACCTCTGTGCCCCCGGTGGGCCCCAGGCATCCAGGTACAGTGGGAGAGGGTCATGGGCCTCCTGCATCCAGTGCCCCCTACCCTGTGTCTGCCCAGAGGTGCATTGAAGAGGCTTCATCAGGCAGCTTGAGCTCTGGGGTCAAGGGGTCCGGGCTGCTGTGGTGGCCTGGGCGCCAGGTGGCGAGCCCCTGGCAGGTGTCACTCACCCTGGAGCCCATCCTCTGGTGCCTGGCTCTGGCCAAGGGCTCCAGCTCAGTGTTTTGCACAGCAGGACCTCAGCCCTGCTGGGGTCAAGGTAGGCTGAGGCCCTGGGGCACCTGATGAGTGGAGGGCCTCTGAGGGGTGGAGGTGGGGGGAGGTGCTGCCACAGCTTGGTTGCCAGGGGCGTTTTGCTTCCTGAGTCAGGAAGGCCCCTGTAGGGCACATGACTGCCTGGAAAGTTGTATCCAGGGCACAGGGCCCAATGTGCTGAGCTGACCCACAGGGCAGTTGTGGAATGGGAGGCTGTGAATGCTGGTGGTGACAAGGAAGGAGGGAAGGAGGCAGGGCCAACTGAGACCCCAGCCCTGCACACACCTCCTGTAGCTGCCGCAGGCCCCCGCGTGACTGGAGGGTCATCCTGAGCCGTATTTAACATGGTTTCTGTGGGTGGAAAAGAAAATTTGAGTGCTGAAGAATTGATGCTTTTGAACTGTGGTGTTGGAGAAGACTCTTGAGTCCCTTGGACTGCAAGGAGATCCAACCAGTCCATCCTAAAAGAAATCAGTCCTGAATATTCATTGGAAGGACTGATGTTGCAGCTGAAACTCCAATACTTTGGCCACCTGATGCAAAGAACTGACTTATTTGAAAGGACCCTGATGCTGGGAAAGATTGAGGGCGGGAAGAGAAGGGGACGACAGAGGATGAGATGGTTGGATGGCATCACTGACTCGATGGACATGAGTTTGAGTAAACTCTATGGGAGTTGGTGATGGACAGGGATGCCTGGTGTGCTGAAGTCCATGGGGTTGCAGAGTCGGACATGACTGAGGAACTGAACTGAACTGAACCAGGGGTGGGAGTGAGGTTCCCTGCCCAGTTTTAGACCCTGATCCTGCCCCTGGTCCTGGGGCATCGTACCTAATTTAATTTGCTCATGGAGGCTGCAGAGCAGAAGGGTCGAGCGGTGGTGGGTGAACACCTGGAGGGGAGGCCTGGGAAGCTGTACTCACCCACTTGGGACTCACTCGGTTCTGGCTCAGGGGTCCCTTCATGCTGGGCCCTCAGTGTGGCTGTGCTGTTGGGGATTCTGGATAAGTGTGGTCCATTTGGGACCTGCTGTGATGTCCGGCATGTCCTTCTGGACAGCAGGTCCCCAAGAGCCATTGCCTGCAAGTCCTCCGCAGGCCACAGGGCTGTTTAGGATGACGCCAGATCTCACAGGGGTAGACGATGAGCTGGAGGAGGAGCAGCAGTGAGTGCTCGGGCTCCCAACCTTGTCCCCGGGAGAGGACCAGGCTCCAGGGGTATCTGGTCTCTGGGATGACGATGTGTTGCTTGTCCTCAACCCCCAGGAGAAGGGGTCACTGTGCCGATGGTGCCTGGCTTTCTCCTGGCCTGGCCTGTGGTTATGCCATATGCACTGGGCTGAGGGAGCCACTGTGTCGTGGTGGGGGTGGGGGTCAGTCTGCACACGGAGCCCTGGGTGTTCCTCCATGTCCACTCCCATGGCCGTGCCAGGAGAGGTGGCCTGGCCATGGAGGTGCCGTTGGGCAGGCTCTGAGCAGCAGGGCCTGTACCTCTTCCTGCCCCGTTCCCGCTGGCGGGCTGGCTTCTTTTCGGTTCTCACACAGCAGGTCTGGGAGACACTGGCTCATCACCCCGAGGCCAGGGCTGGACGGAGCCCTGGTGACCTTCGCTGGCCTCTCCCGGGTGGGGGTGTAGCCGCAGGTCCTGGCTGAGGTCAGGCAGTCACAGCGATTGAGGAGGCCTGCGGCCCCGCCATCTGGCGGTTGTAAAACGGGCCCTCCGAGGTTCTGGAGCGGGGATGGCGGTGTCGCCCCTCCTCTCCCGACCCGCTGCGGGCAGACACCTCTGAGCCCTGCTCTCTGGTGTCTGTGCTGAGGGTGAAAAGTTCAGGCCATCAGCTCTAGGGATGAGGGTGGGGCAGCGCCACTCCTGCTCTCCTGAGCCCTGGACTCCTCGCGGGCGGAGTAGTTTCAGGATCCACAGATGTGTCCCGCCTGCTGTCCAACAACACACCCCCCTCCCCGCCCCCCAGGACCAGCCAGGTCCAGAGTAGGTGGCAGGAGCTTGGGCACCAGAGACGTGCCTTCCTGTGTGGTCAGGCCCTCTGGCTGCACCTGTGACTCTGGGTGGAACACACCCATGCCCTGTAGGGGCTTTTAGGAGGCCCCTATCCTGTGTTCTGTCTCCCAGTTCTCTGGGAATGAGGGGCTGCTCTGGGCACTTGGAGCCGCGGGACCCTCGGCACAGGGGCCTGGGGCTGCCGGCTCCGAACTAGATGCTCCTCTGTGCCGAGTGCGTCCTGCCCATGAGAACCTTTGTTCCTCTGGGCCCGCCAGCGCCTGGTCCCCTGTACCCACACGACCTCTGGGCTGAGATTCAGCCCTTGTCCTCGAGCCTCCTGCTGGCTGCCTGGACCATGGGGTCTTGGGGGACCCTGGGGTGCCCCTCCTCCTGTCCGGGCCATTGCTGAAGGGCCAGGAGGCGCTGATGACCTTTGTGCAGATGGCCTGAGAGGACGATGTCGGGAGAAGGCCTCCCCAGCTTACAGAAGTGTCTTCTGGGAAAGGGGACCTGGTCCCCCACAACGTCAGCGTCCCGGGGACAAGGTGCTGTGGCGTGGGTGTGCCAGCCCCCTGGGCTTGTGTCTTCTCCCCAGGGGCACAGGCCCCCATGGGCAGGTGCAGGGCTAGCCAGCCCTTCTGGGGAGAGGTGCCCCACCCCCCAGCGCTCTCTAGCAGCCCAGCCCTGTGGAGAGGCCAGGTCGAAAGGTCACTGCCCTGATTCTTACGCCATGTCGTGTGTTCTCACGACCCCTCGCCCTCTGCACAGACAGCTTTTCAGGGGCTGAAAGGCCTGGATTGTAGCTCCCTAAGTAAAACGTTTCAGTAGCTGCAAAATGGGGTTAAAACTGAGAAAACACACACACACGTCTCCGTTTAGAACAAAGAGAAGCCAGGATGGCTCGGGACGACACCACCTGCTAAAGTAGAATGAGGCGGGAAGGCCAAGTGGGAAGGCCGCACCAGGAGCTCGTCCAGACGTGCAGGGTGTGAGGGCCTGGCTTGAGGAAGGCCTCTGGGACGTGCCCAAAACCAGGGCGAGTGGGTGACCTGGTGTTTCTGCGTGGTGGCCTCTCCGCTGCTGTGTCCTGTTGGTGTCGCCCTTGACGTAGCTCCGTGTTGTGCCAAGCCCGGACTCCCTGCTTCTCTGGCTTCTGTCCACATGTGTCTTCGCAGTGTGGGACCCTCACCTCCCTGGAGCAGTGAGGAGTTCTGCTCCCAGGATGACCCTGGTTCCTTTCTGAACCAAGTCATCAGTCTGCTCGCAGCCAAGGTGGCAGGGGCCTGGGTCTCAGGTCTGGGGAATGCCCACTGGCTTCTCCTCTGAGAGGGACTTGGGTTACATGGCTGAGAGTGCGCCAGGCCTGGGCATCAGGGCAAGTGGCCTTGGAGATGGGCGCGGTAGGTGGCCTTCGTGGGATGAGGTGCTGAGGGTCCTGGGAGGGCAGGGTGGATGGGGCCCTCCCCTCCTGCCCTACCCAGTCCCCAGCTCTGTCCTTCATTCTCCCTGTCACTGGGGGGCAGGGAGGTGGTTCCAGGCTGGAAAGGCTCATGTGTTTGGGGAGGCCTCCCTCTCGCATCTGTTCTGGTCTCTCCTGTGGCTTTCCTGGCATTTGTGCAGTGAAACCTGCACACCCTCCCTGCTCTCGCACCTTTCACGTCCACGCGGGGGTCCGCATCCACATCCTGGCCACATGCTCCATGTTTCTAGAGGTGGGAGTCCAGTTGGGACCCAGGGCGTGAGGGACGGCAAGGTGAGCACACTGGGCTGGTTCCAGGAGGATGCGGTAACGACAGGGGTTTCAGTCTTGTCCCCTCTCCGCATCCATCCTTCATTACTCTCTGACCGTTGCAGGGCGGCGTCTGCGGCCTCTAGGCTGTTTTGGGGACATGGCGCGTGGTCCTGTCCGACCTTCACTGCCCTTTGCTTTCTGGTCTTTCAGGGTTCCTCTCACCCAGGGACCCACACCTGCCAGGTCTTTGGTTCTTTCTTGCACACCCTACTGCATCTGTCCTTAAACATTTGCTGGAAGCTGTGGCAGGGCTTGAGGGGCCCTGGCTCTGTGGGAGAGTCCTGAGCACGCCTTGGAGATGGGCTCACCTTTGCTCTCCGGCCTTTGCCCTTGGGCCAGGGGGTGGTTGCTCGGAGCTGGCTTCAGCTTAGCTGTGGCTCAATCCTCTTTCGCCCGCCGTGCCCACAGCCTGGTTTTGAGTTTCAGCCCACACTGCCAGCGTGCTGGAGGGAGTGGTCCGTCCTGGCACTTGCCCCCCAGGAGGCAGTGGGCTGGGCACACCCCAGGGGCACCGATCCCCTTCTCTGTGCTCTCAGGTCATTGTCTACTCTCAGGAATGGCATTCGTGGTGCCTAGTATTTCACTCCAAAAGGACGAGGCCCCAAGGTGAAAAGAGAGGTGTGGGTGGCTGGGCCTTTGGGGAGGTTGGACCCTGGCTCTGCTGCTCCCTGGTAGAAAGGGCCCGCCGGCAGGGCCTGCACTCCCGAGGTCCTCCTGGTCCCAGCCCTGGATGCTGCGACCTTGTCTGGTCTTTTGGAGGACTGGTGCTCTTGTCAGCTCTGTGGATTATCCATGGAAAAGGTGGAGAGCCTCCCAGGAGCCTCAGGGTCCCTAGCCTTGAGGTGTTTCTCTCTTGTTCTGAGATTTGGGAGGTTCTCGGGCCATCATGTCCACACGTGCATTTGCAGTGGCATCACCTGTGTGCTTGGCCTCTGACTGCTCCCCCAGCAAGGATGGGCGTGGGCCATGGATGCAGCTAGGCTCCCCCAGAGGTGAGGAGGTGGGTACCCACGACCACCAAGTCCTGCGCTGGGGGAAGGGTTTCTGGCTGACCATGGAGAAAACAATTCTGTTTAAAACGAAGAGCTTTTTAAAACCTTCCACACTTAAAAAACTGAGACCTTTCAAACTGAAATCCCTCAGCGCGTGCAGAGCACACACAGTGTGCATACCCCTCTGGCGAGTGCAGCCCAGAGGCAGGAACCCCTGTCCTCACCAATGGCATGCGTGCTTGCCGCCTCTTGGCCCAAAGAGGCTGTTCCGGCCACCTTCCCACCCATGCACAGGAGAGGCTGTCACCCAGGGCAGGATGGAGTCCTCTGGCCTTGGGTCCTTGCGGGGAGTCCTTTCAGCTGAGCAGGGTGTGCTGGCTGCAAATCCAGCCATGCTAGCCCCTGTCTGGCCTTCTCTGTCCTTGCCGGGAGGCCTTGCAGGGTGGCAGCTAAGATGGGCCCCAGGGCCAGACTAGTGGCTTTTATGGAGCCATTCTCACAACCTGCAGATTCCTAAACTTGCTTTGAAGATGATTCCCAGTGAGGTCCCTACGTGGTCACCTCCACCTGGTCACTTCCCAAGCAGAATCACGCTGTCCTCACATGTTCTTCTCCTTTCACCCCGCCCTTCTCAGAGCAGGGGCCTGACCTTCCTGTTCTAAAGACAGAGGCCTTTCCATGGATCCTGGCGGGTTAGGGGGAGACGGAGGTGCTCTGAGGCTGAATAAAAATAGGGTGCTAGTCAGAGCCATTCACGGTCAACGGAGACACGGCCTTAGGTGGCCACTGTGAGGTTTTGGTTTTTGACAGGTGAACAGTGGCGGTTCCATGCTGGCCTACGGGGCTTTGGCCTTTTCTCTGCCTGCTGCCCTGGGCGGTGGGTGGAAGCCCTGATGATCCCCAGGATGGCTGTAGAGATCAGCCTGGCCTTGGGTGGGGACCCTGATCATCTAAGCCGATCGCAGCTGGGCTTCCTGCCAAAGGAAGAGACCATCCGGCCTCATTCTGGCTCCAGCGCCTGCCATAGGGCCAGCCTGGAGACGGGGCTGTGGCCTGGGGTTTTTCACAGCCATCAACCTCGACCACCAGGAAGCTCAGACAGTCTTGTGTCCCCAGGACACCTAGGCGCTTGAGACGGCTGTAGCCTGGCTGCATGGGACAGATGGACGTGTCCATGGATCCCTGGGACTGGTGTCCTGTGTGGACCCCAGGGTGGCCCAGCAAGGTTCTTAGGACCTCCCAGGGGCATTGCAGCCCCAGCTGGGCTCCTCTCTCCATGAGCTGGGTAGGAATCTCGTCCTGCCCTTGACTACACAGTTAGACTTGGATATCCAAGCCTGCCTGGCCTGCAGGGGTTGGGGGTGTTGGTCATCACAGCCCGTGGGAGGAGTGGCCAACCGTCCCCCAGGGCTCCAGTCATTCTGGGCCCTTCACGCAGCACAGGTGTTCCTGGAGCAGTTGTCACAGACCTGGTGTCCAGAGGCCCTGGGCTGCCCCCATGAGCAGCACAGAGCTGCCCCGGGGCAACTTCCCAGTCTAGCTGGGGTGGCCAAGATGCTGGGTCTGGTGGCAGAGCCCTGCTGACTGGACAGTCACCCACCTCCTGGCCCCCTGGCATCTCTGTGTTCCTGAGGGTCTCCCACAGCCCTGGTGCTGTGGACCAGGACCCCCATTCACCTGCCTCTAGTTCTGGCCTCCTGTCAGTGGGTGCCGTGGGCCTGGCGGATGCCCCAGGTGGGAAGACCCCAACACAGAGCCCCTCCCACCTCGTCAGCCTTCTTGGAGCCGAGTCCTCCTATCCCCCACTTCCAAGCCCCTTCCCATCCTTGGCGCCTCCTGTCCTTGGGGCTTGGCATGGAGATTGGAGGGGGACACAGGAAATGCCTCCTTCCTTCCAAGGACCGCTCCAGCTGCAAATGCAGAGGCTGGGAGAGGGGCGCAGGTGCGGAGAGCTGTCTTCCCTGCGTTCCCTGTCGCCTTGCTGAGGCCACCCTCACCCTGCACACATGGGACGCCCTGCCAGGAGGGCTGAGGCCGGAGGATAGTGGGCTCCTCCTATCCTCCTAGGAGCTGTATCTCCTTTTCCTGTTTCGGGGGAGGTTGATTCAGTGGTGATGCTCCCGTGGCCTTGCTGTTGAAGAGACACATTAGCGGCCAGGGTGGAGCCCGCTCCTGTGTGGGCGGATGTCCCTTCTCCAGGAGGCCCCCAGATCACCATCACCGAGGCAGGGCTGGTGTCCCAATGTGGCAGCGGGAGCCTGGCTGCTGTGCCCACGTGTGTCTGGGCCCCAGAACAGCCCTGGCCTGCAGACAGGAGACTGTGTTCCCTGACAGCACATGGTGCACCTTTGGTGAAGATGAACCCGCCTGAAGACAGCAGTGAACACAGGCCGCAGTATGGCGGTTGGAAACTCAGGAGACCCCAGTCTTCCTAATTAGATAATGTGAACTCAGGTCTCAGGTCAGTGAGGGTCAGAGACAGGTTGGGTTGGGGGGTGGGCCATGGGCTCCCGTCTCTCTGCCGCAGTGAGCAGACCAGGCCTGGAGCCAGGCGAGGGGCAACTCACCAGCTCTAAAGGTGGCTCCAGCCCTCCGCCCTTAAGGGCCAGATCGGGCCTGCAAAGGACTGCAGGTCCTCCCTCCTCCCCCTACACACAAACCCAGGAGAAGGCGCCAGAAGGCCCTGTCCTTGCTCCCCACCCAGGCTTCAGGCACACCCCTCCTTCCCCATGGGTTCTTTGGCTTCATGCAGCGAGGGGAGGGGGCTCGGCAGGGTGTGTGGCAGTGAGGAGGCATTGCTGGGTGGGGTGGGGGTCAGGTCCCCTGGTGCAGCTGTGTCACCTGGCCGCTGGCCTGGCAGCGCTGGGAGAACCTTGTGCCTGGGCCCCGGCCTCCTGCACCTGCCAGGCCCTGTCCCCCTCCATTTGCTGGGATGATCCACAGGAAGGGGGAGTGTCGGGTTTCTGGCCTTTGACCAGCTCACCAGTGGCAGGGGTCCTGCAGCTGAGGGTCAGCTGTGGATGGCGTGGTTCCTGCTGTGGATGGACGTGTGTGGGTAGTGACCCCAGTGCTCTCTGTTCTGAGGCAGCAGAACCTGTGTCCCCCACTTCTCAGATGAAAGATAGGTGTGTGTTCTGCAGCCTTGTCCCATACTCACCTTGTTGACTTGTCCTGGCTCTCCTGGGCCCGGCATGGCCCATGCAGCCCCTTCCCCACCCCAGCCTATCTCCTGGGCAGCGATGAACCTTGGACAGGAAGGGTCAGGTGCCCTCGGAGACCCTCATCGAAGTGTGAGAGTGATGCGGTGTGCTTCATGCGATGTGTCCTGCACTTTCCTCGGGACTCACTCTGGTGGCCCTGCCTTCCTGGGAGCTGGTCGGTGCCAACCACAGGTCCGTGGATTCTCAGCTCCGTCTCCACGTGAGCTGTCTTTCAGCTGGGACTCTGGGAATGTGCCAGGGACACACCTGTGGTGACTTCCCCAGCCCCTCGCCAGCCTCAGTGCCTCAGCCCGAAAGCGGAGGCAGCCACCGCGCCAGCTCTGAGCTGCTCCCAGGCCGGGCAGCGCCACTGTCCACCACGCTGGCTCGGGTGCTGGGCTCAGTGTTGTGTCGGTTTCTATGGAGAGAAAACAACCAGGGCTGCCGCCGCTGCGAGAGGGAGGGGTGGGGACCGAGGAAACAAAACAGACCCGGCTGGGTGGGCGGGGCCTCCTGGCCACTTCCTGGCCGGAAAGCTGGCGAGAAAGTTGTCTGTCCCTTGAGCTGGCCGCTGAGGCCAGGACGCTCTCAAGATCCAGGCTGGGCCTTGTCAGCTTTCTCTGCACATGCGATGCCCAGAGAAGGAGGACCTGCCTCTGGGGGCCTTTCAGGCTGCTGTGGAGTTGGGGGCAGCTCCTCTGGAACCCCTCCCGCTGGCAGGAAAGGCCACACAGGGTCTGGCCCTGTTGTGGGTGACCGCCAGGTCCAGCGTGTCTTCCCTTCTGCCCACTCAATCCCGCTGGCCCCACCGCCCACACCTGCCCTTCCGCAGCCTCCTCAGCACCGGGTCACCCTGCTTTTTCTCTGTGCTGCTTGCAGGTGTGGGTGAGGGGCCAAGCTGCACCTCCCCCGCCTTGCTGTGTGTCTCTTGCTGGGTCGAGTTCCCCTCCCTTCCCCCAGGAGGCCTGCGCCCAGAGGAGGATAGGTGGGGGCAGACCGCCGCCCTCCTCTGGGGGCACCTGCCTGACAGGCCACACCCACCCAGGGGCTGTGGCCACTGCGGCCGAAAGTGGGGTGGGTACTCCACGTGGGTCCTCCGACTCCATCTCTGTCAGTGGTCAGCGTGGACCGGGGATTTGAGGGCCCATGTTTGTGTACTTTCCTGGACAAAAGCATCCCCAACAGTAAAAAGAAGGGACTTGTTTTGTTGTTTGAACTGGTAGTACAGAAAGCCCTTTGGCTCTGTGTTGTGTTTGGGCCGCGGTGGCCGGCCTGCATGGTGTGTCGTGCTGTGGTTCAGACGCCTGGGGTTTCTGCAGGCTTGAGCCACCTCCACTGTGAATTTCCATCTCCTCACCGTCACCAGCCCTCTGCATGCACTTGGGGTACATTAACAGATGGGCTTTTAAAACTCTTCTTTTGGAGGATCTTTCTTCTTAACTGGTTAGAAAGCAGTTTCCAAGTTCCCTCGCAAGGCTGCGCTCCACAGCTGGGGGAGCCCTTGACCCCGGGTCCCTGAGGACCGTGAGCAGCCGTTGCTGAGCCTCTGCAGTCACGCACTTGGCAGGTCCAGGGGACCATGTGTCTTGCGGATTCTGGCCTGCTGTGTAACTCGGCTTTTGTCCGGGAAGCAGAAAAAAGGGCTAAAATCTCTGACAGACTTGTCTTGGGGGATTTTGTTGCTAATTAACACCATTTCAAATAAAGAAAAATAAGATGTTTTAAGTTCTACCGTTCTTAGAGCAGTAGAACGCTCTAAGTTCTACTGTTCCTCTTTGTTCTGTGCAGTGCAGATGGGTGCGTCTGAGGGATGTGTGGGGAGCTGCAGCGGGCTCTCGAGTTCTGTCCTTGCTTTGCGGGCGGGGGGCCTCCACAGCTCCTTCTGCCACCCTCTGAGGAGCGGAGGGCTGGCCGATGAGAATCTGGGAGCCCGGCTTTCCTTCAGGCCGGTCTCCTTCCCCCCACGTGGTTGCGAGAGGCCAGGACGCCCTGCTCGGCCGGGGTAGGGGGCGAGTGGCCCCCTCTGTCTGAAGGAAAGCCCAGCCCCTTGGGATCTCATGCTGTCTCGCTCTTTGCCCGCGCTGTCTTCCCGATGGACTTCATCTGCCGAGAATCTGTTCAGAGTTGACGCCAGCCGGGTGTCGGCCGTCGTGTGACCTGGGATCCAGCCCCATTGTCTCGTCCTCAGGTTAGAAAGGCTCTTGGGAGGGCCTCCTGGGGCTTCCTTCTCCACCGGCCTCCTGCCCCGGGGCGCTATGGGAGTCTGGCGTCAGGCTCCAGAGAGCCAGGCAGAGCCCCGTTCTGTGTGGAGATGGGCCTCGTGCGGCCTTTGGGTGGACACCACATATGGGTGTTTTTGCTTAGACTCTGAAGACGGGGAGCGTGTTTCCTGGACAGGAGAAATCCTGATGTGGAGAGAAACAGGAATCTCCTGACATGGGCGGTTCGGACCCTGAGAACATTGTTAGTGGGCTGTCCGCCCGAGGATGGCGCAGGCTCTGTGGTCCCTGTGAGGTAGGCAGGTCTGCCCCCATGGACTTCAGGTGCTGGAAAGTGGGGCCTGAGCAAGGGGCTCCCCTCAGTGGGTTGGGGTGTGGGGTGGTGGACCTCATCCACATGGGGCCTCCTGGGACAACAGGGAGCCTGGCTAGCTGGAGTGAGGGGGTCGTTGGAGAGCAAGGCTCCCCCTCTCTCACTCCCACTGTGTCTTTGAGGCCCCTGCCAGCTCCTGCACGATCAGCAGGTCTGGTCAGCAGATCTGTTTCCCTCTGGCCTCTCAGGATGCACTGAGCTGGGGGCTCAGGGTCCATCGAGTGCCCTCTCCCAGCACCAGGTCTCCTTCTTGGAGTCGTGCTTGTGCGACAGTAAACTGAACATGGGAGTCACACCTGCCGGCTCAGAGGTCAGGGCGTGCTTGACCAGTGGGGGTCATGTCAGTGCCCTCAGGACACAGATGGTGGCCGGGATCCGGGCATGGAGCTCTTGCTACTCCAGCCTCCACCACAGAACCAGCCGGCCCCTGCACCATGTCACCTCCTCCCGACGCCAAGCTTCCCAATCCTCCTGCCATCGCACAGGGAGGGACTTGGTGCTGCCCACCCTGCCCATGCCGCCCTGGTGGCCCCTCCCGCAGGAATGGGTCATGGGTGAGATGGTGGAGGCGCCTCTGGGGACACAACCCTTGTTGCTTGCTCTGATCGTGTGTACTCCCTGGCAGGATTCTGAGCAGTCCTCAGCCTCATCCTCCCTGGGCCCCCAGGTGCTCGGCAGGCCCCCTCCTGCTCTGCTCTCATCCAAGGCTCAGGAGCCGGTCAAGTCCGAGGGCCTCAGTGGGCATGAGGCTGGCGTTTGGAGGAGCAGGAAGACCCCTTACTGGAAGGAGGCGGGCTGCTGGGTCCCAGTGGCCTCTCATCGCGTGTGGCTCCCATTTTCATTGACGCTGTGGCTTAGCAGTGCCCCACTGCCCCCAGTCAGCATCTGGGTCAGTGTCTGACTGACAAGACCAGTTGCGGGGGGCTGTCTTCCACCCAGGCCCTGTCTCGGGGCCAGCCAGACACACCGGCCCCCAGCCTGCTGGGTTTAGGGCTCTGCTCTGGGAAAGGCCTGTTGGGCCTCGCCTGTCCCCCTCCTGACTCCATCCCCTCAGCTGACTCCCACCTGCCCCCTGCTTGGGGCTCTCTCTGAGGCTCTCACCTGGGGCAGCTGATGGATTACACATGAGAATGTGCAGGCTACGTGTATGCCCTAGGTGCCCACACACACGTATACACATGCTCCCCCACATGTGCCCTGACCTTGTCCTGACGGCCAGTGCCCCTGTGAGTCCAGGAGCATGTTGGGGTGCTCTGTAGGTGTAGGGAGCAGAGGGTGGCCCAGCGCCACCGCTGGGCAGAGCTTGCAGCTCTGAGGAGGAGGAGGCCAGCTAGTGGAAGCAGAGCGGGGCGGGGACCACACCCCCTCGGGCCTCAAGGGAGATGCCGTGGGTGCAGTGAGGCGCCATGGCACCCCTGGTGGCAGATGCTGGTGTGAGAGGAGCGGCTGGGGGGCGGGCCCAGGTCAGGAGGTGTTGGGGGAGTGACCCTGCAGAGCAGCCGCCTGGCCTTCATCAGGGGACGGCACCCACGCATCCATCCTGGTTCCTGTGTCAGAGGCCTGTTGGGGGTCAAGAGAGTGGTTGAGCCTCCTGAGGGCCTGGTGGGGCCAGGGCTGCCCACGTGGACCACAGTGTGTCCAGCCCCCCTCCTGCCCTGTGAACTGTTCTCTTCTGGTGAGGCTGGGGCTCAGTCACCCTCCAGGAAGGGCGGTCGCTTTTCCTTTCTTGTTCTGGGTAGACAGGCTTGTTTGTCCCCCTCCCTCTCCCGGGGCCAGAGCCTGCGTCCACTCCACACTGGCTAGTCAGGGCGCTCACCACCCTTTAAAACCAAGAACAGTGTTGTAGGAGTAAAATAAGCCCCAAAACAAGAACCGTGGATTTTCAAAACAGCTTCATTGTTCTTGGGTTCTGGTTCTTTGGGGTTTTTTGAAAGTCTTTTTACGGTTACTTTCCAGTGACTGCGAAGGAAAAGAAAGGTTCCATTCCCCCTGCCCGGTCCGGCGGGACTTTCCCTGACTTTCTGATTCTCAGGGGCGGCGGGTGTGGGCGGCCGGGTACGGGGCTGGTGGCAGGGCTGTGGTGTGTGGAGACTAGGGCACCAGAGGCCTCTTGTGGTCAGGACAGACGTCCAGGGTGTTCAAGGACACATACCCCCGAGCCCTTCCCCCACCCCCCTACAGTCTCCATGGAGGGGCGCCAGCCGCAGCTGGGTGGCCGTCTCGGGGGCTGCCAGACCGTGCACCTGCCCAGGGTTCCTTCTGAGTGGTGTCCAGGGCTCCTTGGGGAGGGAAGGCCCCACCCCTGCCCCCACCCTTGCCAGCCGAGAGCTGCTGAGGTTTGGTTCGTGGGGGAGGGGCAGTGACTTTGATTAGAAAAGTCTTAACTTATTCTCATCAACGATGTGGAAGTAACAGAAAAGATGACCTACTTAAATTTAAAAAAATCAAAGTGAATCTGTAAAATTGCTATTTTCACTTCATTTTGGGGTTTGGGGTTGTCTTGCAAATTTAATCTGCTTCCTCTGTACCACAATAATCAGAAAATAGGTTAATTTAAGCGTAATATGAAACATGAATGATCACGTGGAAAATATTAATGGTACTTACAAAAATAGCTTGGCAGTTTCTGGAACTGTAAAATCTCCTGGACTGTCCACGACGCAGCCCTGGGGTGGACTTAGAGATGGTGGTCCGGAGCGCCGGGCCGAGAGCTCCCCTCAGGAGACCTGGGTGCTGTTGGCAGGACTTAGTCTTGAAGCCTGGGTGGGACGTGGTAGCTCAGAGCCCCGTGTCCGCCCAGGGGCCACACTCTGTCCTCTGCAGCTGCCCTCCCTTGGGGTGGGCACCCCTGCAGGAAGGAGCCTGTGGTTCCCTGCTGTGCCCACCCCGGATGGGGGCATTCTGGGCACGGCAGGGCTGGCTGTGGTCTTGAGTGAGGGAGGTCGTCCACCTGCTGGAGCAGGGTTGACCTCCTGCCCCATTGGGCCCTTGGCCGCCCTGGGCAGGAGAGTCCAGCATAGTAGGCCCTCGTGCCTGCCCAGAGCTGGGGCCGGTTCACACGAGGTTTCCCTGTGTCCACTCCTCTCAGGCTGGGTTTATTTGGGTGTTTCTGCCGTTTTCTTGCAGAGTCTGGGCGTCTGTGTGGTGCTGCCTCTCACCCCGTTCCTCCCAGGGGTCTGTGTAGGCCTGAGGTTATGAGTTCTTGAGAGACTTTCCCCTGCATGGTGGGCATGGCTCCTGGGGTGCCCACTGCCCACCACAGGGTTTAGGAGGTGGGGATCTGGGGGTCCTCAGGAATTAGGGGCCACCCCTTGTGCCTGGCCTCTGCGTTTGTGTGCAGCCCACCACCCCCACCTCAGAACCCTGACCAGGTCCATGCTGTTGTCCTGGACATGCCCTGGCTGCCCAGCCAGGTGCCAAGTGGATGCCAGTCCCACCAAGACCTTCCCTGACCTCTGACGCCCTCTGGGCCCTGTGGGTCAGAGTGATCCTGTGGGCATGGGGCCATTACCTCTTCCAGGGCCAGCCACAAGTGGCTCCTCGGGCGTCCTGCTCCGTCCTGTGCTGGAAGGACGGTGAGTCAGGAACCGTTGATCCTCAGTGGTTTGGCTTTTCAACCAACAGTTCATTTCATTTTTCTCATAGGTAGTTTTAATAGCTTTATGGAGATGTAATTCACGTGCCATAAAGTCCACCCTTTCTGAGAGCACTATTCCATGCTCAGGCACCAGTGTCTAGTCTCAGCACATCTGCATCACCCGGAAGGAAACTGTGCCCCGTGGGCCCCCGGGCCCACTGGTGCACTTCCTGTCTGCAGATCTGCCTGTTCTGGACTGTCCACGAGAATGGGGCCGGAACAGTGTGGCCTCTTGGGTCTGCTCCTCTTGCTGGGCCACTTGGTGTCACATGTCAGAGCCTTGCACTTCACTGGGACCAAGGGGTGCTCTTTGGTGTAGATGGATGGACCACGTTTCATTTACTCCTTCGCCCACTGATGGACATGTGGGACTTTCCACTCCTTGGCTGTTAGGAACAATGCTGCTATGAATACATGTCCCATTTTTTGTGGATGTGTTTTCATTTATCTTGAGCGTGTCCATCCAGGAGTGGCATTGCTGGGTCGTGGGCTATTCTGTGCTTTTGAGGAATTGCTAGTCTGACTGTTCCCCTCCAGTAGCACGGGGTTCTGGTTTCTCCATGTCCTCCCCAGTGATGCCGCATATCATTCATCGTTGAAACAGCTCCAGCTGTCCTCGTGAGTGTGAGGGGCACTTGGCAGGTTACTTAAATTCTCCCTATTGAGATGATTGTGAATTCACATGTGGGTGTACTTTGTCTGGATTCCTGTAGGTTCTGGTCCCAGGCTGAGCCCCTCTTTCCAGTCCTCTGGGTGTTTACCGAGCTCACGGGGTCGTTCTACATTCAGCTGTGCCGCAGCTGCCTGGGTCACGTCCCCGCCAGCAACACACAAGTTCCCTGTTTCTCTCCTGCCTCCCAACACATGCTTTCTGGTTGTGATTGCAGTCATCCTGGTGGCTGTGAGGTGCATCGCCCTAGTGTGAGACGCTGAGTGTCTTCACTTGCTTGATGGCTGTGTCCTCTGTGGAGACACGCCTGTTCGAGTCCTTCTCCCCGGACTTGGGTTGTTTTCAAAGTCTTTCTCGTTCTGTGGGCTGTCTTCACTTCCTTGCTGGTGTCCTTTCAGGCACAAACGTTCTGATTCTGCTGGATTCCCCCTTTGCTGTTTCACCTTTGCTTCCTTGTGCTTCAGCATCATTAGGGAGTTCGTGGGAGTGGGGCTCACCCCTTTAGAGCCTTGGTTTCTCCAGACGGTTCACCTTCAGGTTTTCTCTGAGCTGGTGTAAGGTTCTCCATGTTAGCTGCCGCCTGATGAAAGGGTGCAGAAGCAGATTGATGGACAGGGTGGTGGAGACGGTGCAGGCAGGTGTATTGTACAGCAGAGCTGGTGTGTCTGGAAGGCACGCCCAGCTTCATGTGAGCTTCACGTGGGGTTTCCTGCTCACCTGGAGGCTGTGTACACACACCAGCCGTATTGGGACACGGCCCTCAGCTGAGCTGTGGCGCTTGCTCTGGGTGTCTGTCTAGAAGTGCAGCTGCCTTTGGGGAGAGGCTGACAGTCCTCCAGTGTCTGATGGTAGGAGACATCTGTGCCACTGGGGCTCGGCCAGGGCAGCTGCGCAGGCAATGAGTCTGGGGGGGTCAGGTGGTTGACAGCAAGGCTGATATTGTCCTTCGAATCAGTTGATGACCAGGGTCTGGCGGCTGGACGGTGCGTTTCACTCCCTGATTGAGTGCAGCGCCTAGCTAGACCCTCACCTGGGCCTGGTCCCCAAATGGCAGAACTCTGCCCCTAGCAAGGAGTCCAGGGAGCCGAGTGTCATTTTCTCTGTGGGGCGGGTCTTCCGTCCAGGTTGTGCTCCTCATCCCTAGTGGAGGTCTCGTCGGAGACTCTCCTGCCGGGTTCCCCAGCCACATCGCCTGGTGCCGCTGGACCAGAGGGTGTGTGGGTGCTGGCTGCCCTCAGCCCTGCAGAGCACCCAGGGCAGCGTGCATCCTGGCCTTAGGCCCTGAGGCCAGAGGGGACACCTTTGTGCTGAAGAGAGCAGACCCACCCAGCTCGGGGGTGGGGATGGGGGGCACTGCTCTTTTCTGGGTGTCTGTGCATGCGGCCTCCCCGCCGAGCTCTGCGTGTGCACGACTGTGACCAGGGGCATGTGCCCCCGTAGGGAGGGTGCAAGGAGTCTCTACATCCTGACCACCCAGGGTGTCCTGGGCAGGCACCCTGGACAGATGCCCAGCTGTACTTGGGTGGCATTTCTCAGGGCAGCATAGTGCCTGCCTGGGTAGGTGGAGCCCGGTCACCTCATGTTCCGGGGCCTCAGCCCAAAGCCCGCACATCCCACAAGGGCTCGGGGATGAAATTGTGGACCTGGGCGGGGAGGTGACCCCAAGTGGCCACCCTCCCGCCAGGCAGCCACCTGGGTGGTCTCTGGATGCTGCACGCGGCCCTGTGCCGCCCCACTGTGCCATACTCCGGCAGCATCTCCCTCCACCCTGCCTCGTGTCCATGTGCGGGCTGAGAGTCTGATCTTCCTCCCAGAGCCTGGGGCCATTTGGGCTTGGTCCTGCCTTGTGCTGGGCTTCTCTCACTCCGGCCTGTCCAGGTTGGTGCCCTGGCTCTGCCTTTTGGTCAGAGAGCCTCTCCTCTGCACTGCCCGGTCACCCCAGAGCCAGGGGCCTGGGCGATGGGCCAGTCAGCGCCCCTGTGTGCAGAGCTCGCACTGGGTGCTCTGGCCTTAGTCCGGTGCTGCCGGCCGGTGTCGGGAATGTTCTCTTCCTTCCTCCCTCATGTACGCTTTCTCTTTCTGTTTAAGGTGGACAGGGTGGGGCCTAGGAAATGGAGTGTGGAGCCGGTGTTCACAGTGCAGAACCCAGGGAGGAAAACCCAAGACAGCTTCGTCCTCGGTAGTCCGAAGCCCTCCTTTCCCCCAGGAGCCCCCTGCCTGCAGAGAGGACCCCAGGTTTGCCTGGCTGAGCTGGCCTGCAGGACCTCTGGGGCTCAGACACTGAGTACAGCCCTTGTGAGCACGAGGGGTGTTGCCGGGAGCCACCCCTGCTCTGCCTGTTGCCCCCTGTGCTGCCCTCCGCGGTGGCCACGGCCTCAGCAGCCGTGCACACCCTGCTCCACCCATATGCGGCGGCTCCACGGTTTGGGGCCTCTGACCTGGGAGGACAGGAAGGTCATGGGGGTGACGTCACCTCCCGTTTTACCCCAGATCATGCACACGTATGCAGGTCCCTGGGTGATGCACAGGCTCCACGGTGACAGACAGGCGTGGCCGCTGAGCAGTCCCGGGTGGCGGCTCCCTGTGGCACCAGGGGGGTTCTCCTGGAACCCATGTTTCTGCACTGTCCCCACAGGCTTCTCTGTCAGGCAGGACGTGTATCTTGGAGTGTGGAGAGGCTGCTTGAGTGCGTCCTGGATTCCAGGGCCCAGCAGGGTCAGGAGCCAGAGGCCACAGGCTCTGCCCCTCACAGAGATGGCCACACAGCTATCACTGCACACATGGCTGTGTCTCCGATCTTATGCCATCTCCACGACCCATCCTTCCTGGGCTTTGAAGAGGGGTCACTCCCTCGGGCCCTGGTGGCCATGCCTCCTCCTCTGGTGCTTCCTCATTCCCATAACCAGCCAGCTGGACTTTGTGGAGAGCACACTGGGCTTCCTTGGACAGAGTCCCCAAGGTTGCTCAGCTCCTGCATCCCGGGTGGACCAGGGCTCAGGCAGGTTGCGGGGGGCAGGAGGCTCCAGCCTTTCTCCCGAGCAGGAAGCTGCCCCCGCTGTGTGGTGGGGCTTGCTGGCCACATGGGGGTGGCCTGCGGCCCGGGTCGTCTGACACCTCCCACAAGGGCTCCCTGAGGTTTCTCGGAATTGGAGGAGCCGGCAGGGCGCTGTGGCTTCTCTCCCGTGAGAACTCGGCTCAGACAGGAAGCCCCACCCTTGCGGGCGGCGCCCAGTCCAGCACTATGCACCAAGCTCGGGAGGCCCCCAGGCATTGCCCAGCTCCTTTCCCCTTCACCACCCCCAGCAAGAGCACCAGGTGTGTTCAGATCTGAGTTGTCTGTCCACGCTGTCTGAAGGACCCTCAACCAGTCTCCCAGGGACTGGGTGGGCAGGCTGAGGGGGCAGCCACCCTGTGCTGGGACCAAGGCCAGAGCATGCCGTCCAGCCCCACGGGTCTGGGCCTGAGGGTTCCGCGTTTCCTGGAGTGGAGTTAGGGAGCCTTGGCTGTGGGGTTGGGAGTGGCCCGTGCATTCACCCAGAAGTGTGGGCTCTGTTGCCCTGGCGGCCTTGCACCCAGTTGGTTCCGTCCCTTGAGTTTTGTTGTGATGACCCTGCTGACCCGGCAGCTGACTGACCACTTCCTCCCCCACAGCCCTGGAAGCGCAGGCCCCTCAGGGCCAGTTCTGGGGTTCGGTATTCTCTCCAGGTGCTCCCTGGGGCCAGCAGGCAGGGGGCAGTTGGACACCAGCCCTGGAGGCCACTCCAGCTACAGTATCCAGCAGACACAAGGCTCGTATGTCCTGAGCTTCCTTCCCCTACACGAGACTTGGGGACGTCCAGGGGCTTTCTCAGCGGGCTGAGTGCACTCAGTTCATGTTGGGACTGTTTCCTTCCAGCAGGGACGGGGCATGGCCCAAGCTTTCTGCTCACCCGTCATGCAGCTGGCCCAGCCCCACAAGAAGTTTCTAAAATTAGTACCATGTGGTGAAACCCAGGGCTCTGGGGGCACTACATGTGACGGCCTTGGAAAGCTCTGGGCGACCCCAACAGGGCCCTGTGCTCAGCCCGCGAGCCTGCCTGCCTCTGCCCCTTCCAGACCTGTCAGCCCGAGTTGGGGTGGGCAGGCGTCCCTTCTGAGCCAACGTGCTGTGGGTCCTTGGCCTCTGCCAGCTATCAGGCCCGTGTGGGACCAGGCGCACCATGCAATGTGTGCCTGAGGGGTTTGCGTGTCCCTGGACATGCCTCATGTGTGGCTGCGTCCTACCCAGCGTGTCAGCGGGAACTTCTGTGTCGCTCACAGGTCTCTGATCCACCGGCCTCCGTAAGAAAAGCAGATGACGCCCCCTCCCAGCACCCCACGTCCTCCGAGAAGGACAAGCAGCCAGGCTGGCTGCGGACCCTGGCCAGCTCCTCCAGCAAGGTGTGGCGCGTGGCACTGGCAGGCGGGGCGGGGGCGGGGTGGCCTGGGGCACCCCTCTGACAGCCCCTCTTCCCACAGAGCCTGGGCTGCGTCCACCCTCGCCAGCGCCTCTCCGCCTTCCGACCCTGGTCCCCTGCGGTTTCCGCGAGTGACAAAGAGCTCTCCCCACATCTCCCAGCCCTGATTCGAGACAGGTGAGTGACCCTCCCACCGTGACCACCAGCCGTGACCCACGGGGCTTGCAGACCAGCCAGAGAAGCAGGTTCCCGCTTTAATCATCCCTGAGCTTGGCGGGCAGGTGGTCTGGAGGCCTTGTGTCAGGCCCCAGCTCTCCGGGTAAGGCAGTCGCAGAAGTGCTGGTCCTTTGGTGGTGTGGGGGAGGGTGTCTAGATTTTCTGTGCTCTAAAGTTGGTGGCACATAATGCTGGTGTGGCTTGTCCAACGCACGGTGGCTGGGGGCCGTGTTCCAGCTGCCCCAGGCTGAAGTGTCCACTCCCTCACACTCTCTGTGGGAGCAGGCCCTGCTGTGGGGGGCGTGCAGGGGCCGGGGAAGCTGTCAAGGACCCAGCACCTGCTGTGTCCCCCACAGCTTCTACTCCTACAAGAGCTTTGAGACGGGCGTGGCCCCCAACGTGGCCCTGGCCCCGCCAGCCCAGCACAAGGCAGTGAGCAGCCCACCCTGTGCCACGGTCGTCTCCCGGGCCCCTGAGCCCCTCCCCGCCTGCATCCAGCCCCGGAAGCGGAAGCTGCCTGCGGACACCCCTGGAGCCCCGGAGACACCAGCACCCGGGCCTGCCCCCGAGGAGGACAAGGACTCGGAGGCCGAGGTGGAGGTGGAGAGCCGAGAGGAGTGTGAGTGCCCACTCCCTTCTGCTCTTGGGGGCAGTTGGTCCTCCCGGGAGAGTCCTGTCCCGGGAGAGGACGCTCTGCTAACTTGTGTCTCCGTCTGTCTGTCTCTGCAGTCACCTCCTCCCTGTCCTCGCTGTCCTCTCCATCCTTTACCTCATCCAGCTCCGCCAAGGACCTGAGCTCCCCAGGCCTGCTTGCCCCGCCCGCGGCCCCTGCCGCCCCCGATGCCACGGCCCCCACCGACACCCCGAGCAGCGGGCTGGAGGCAGAGCTGGAGCACTTGCGGCAGGCCCTGGAGGGTGGCCTGGACACCAAGGAAGCCAAAGAGAAGTTCCTGCACGAGGTGGTGAAGATGCGTGTGAAGCAGGAGGAGAAGCTGAGTGCCGCCCTGCAGGCCAAGCGTAGTCTGCACCAGGTGAGCCGCTGCACACCCGTCCCCACACTGGGCCCCAGGCCACTCCCCCGGGCCACTTACTTCCTTTCCAAGAGGCTCCTCCTGGCCTCCCCTGCCCACCTGACTTGATTAACGAGTCCTTAGCACCGGGAGGGCGGGGCTGTCACCCAGGGCTCTGTGGCCTGGGCCCCCTGGTCTCTCTGCTCTCACACCTCAGCCAGTGTCTGGCATGTGGGCTTGCTCAGCACAGCCCTGCCAGCCCCAGAGCCAGCTTGCAACCACTTGCTCACTCAGCACCCCTCCGTCTCCCTGGTTCTGGTTGGAGGTGTGATTTCCCACATGCATATTCATGAGAATGTTTGCAGGGGTGGGGCTGAGTCCCCAGAAGGGCCACCTCCTCTCCATCTGGCCGTGGGGCCTCTGGGGCCCTCAGATGGTGCGGTACCTGTGTGAGCCCCTCCCGGCTCAGGATACCTCCGGGGGCTGTGGGCAGTGCTCGGAGGGGACAGGGACCCATGGGGCGGGCGGGTGCTGGGGAGGCCTGGGGTGGGGGCGCCCCTGAGCTGGCCCCTCACCCCAGGAGCTGGAGTTTCTGCGCGTGGCCAAGAAGGAGAAGCTGCGGGAGGCCACGGAGGCCAAGCGCAGCCTGCGGAAGGAGATCGAGCGGCTCCGTGCGGAGAACGAGAAGAAGATGAAGGAGGCCAACGAGGCGCGGCTGCGCCTGAAGCGGGAGCTGGAGCAGGCACGGCAAGCCCGCGTGTGTGACAAGGGCTGCGAGGCTGGCCGCCTGCGGGCCAAGTATTCGGCCCAGGTGCGCAGGGAACTGCGGGAGGCAGAGGTGGCTGGCGCGCCCTTGACATCTCAGGGTCCCTCCCCTCCTTACCAGGCCGTCTGGGTGTGGGGAGCTGCTCGGCTTTGGGCCTGTCCTCCATGGGGTGGTGGTGTGGCCCCAGGCTCTACTCTCCTGTCCTGGAGGAGGGCTGAGCTCATCTTCACATGCCCGTGAATGTCTTAGCCGGTCCCCATTGGCCATGCTGCCATCTGGGGCCGGGGCTGAGCAGCAGGCTCCCAGGGGTGGGGGGTGGGTGTCGTCCCCTGTCTCAGGGTCTCTGGAGACGGTGCTGGTCCTTCTACCGAGCTCACCAGTAGGTCCAGTGGGTGGCATGGGAGGCGAGTGTGTGATGGCCGGAGGGTAAGCCTGGGGCCAGGGCAGCAGCAGGGTGGGTGGGGAGCAGCTGGCTAATGCAGGCGTCCCTTTCAGATCGAGGACCTGCAGGTGAAGCTGCAGCACGCAGAGGCCGATCGTGAGCAGCTGCGGGCTGACCTGCTGCGAGAGCGGGAGGCCCGGGAGCACCTGGAGAAGGTGGTGAAGGGGCTGCAGGAGCAGCTGTGGCCGCGGCCCCACTCCGAGGCTGCAGGTGGCGAGAGCACGGCCGAGCTGGAGCCCTAGCCGAACCCACTGTCTGCTGTGCAGGGCGGATGCCGCAGGGCGGGCGGGCGGCGGGCTTGGGGCTCCGTGCCAGCGGGACGCCCCCCTCCAGTCCTTATAGCACAACGTCTTACTGTGCCTAGAACCAAGCAAGTGTTTGGAACCACATACTTTTGGAATCCACTGCAAAATTTTCTACTGGCCAAGTTCAAGCGTGCAAGCCGGTTCCCAACTGCCCCAGAGACGAGGGCAGCTCGGTGGTTGTGGCTGGCCCTCCGCTTGCCGGAACGTTCTAACATTTACACTTTTGTTATAAGCTATTTAAAACCAATAAGGAGACTTGATATTCAGAAAAATCAACACGTTTTTTAATGACTAACTTTTAAAAGCCCCACCCACACGTGATGCCCCCCGAGGACCCACTTGGGAGCTGGGGCCCCGTCCTGCCCCTCGAAGCCATCGCAGCTCGTCTGCACCCGCGGCCGCGTGACCACAGGAAGGGTTTTTCTCCAGAGTCTATTTTTTCAGCGACAAGAACCCGTCTCCCGCACTGTCGGGGGAGGACCCGGGGAGTGCCGCGCACGCGAGCTGGAACACTGCCACCTTACCCGCCTACCGCCACCGCAGGGGCGTCCGCAGGGGCGTCCGCAGGGGTGCTCGGGCGGGCGGCGGGGGCGGGTTCGCGCTGGCCGGGCATGTGCCCTCCTCCACGCGCCCCTCCGTCCAGCTGGTGGCCCACAGAGGCATCTGCAGGGGTGCTTGTGGGGGCGGCGGAGGCGGGTCCGCGCTGGCCGGGCACGCGCCCTCCTCCTCGCGCCCCTCCATCTGGCCGGCGGCACGCCTTCTGTTTGGGCCGAGGCTGCAGCATTGCAACAAACACAGCATTATTTCAGTTTTTCTTTTTCCTTTTGTTCGTTCGTTCATTTAAACGTATACTTAGAACTGCACTTTGTCAAAAACCTTCCCCTTCTCTTTTTATTCCCCAGTTAACTGAGGTTTTTACTTTCAGATACTGCAAACCGATTTCTAGAGCATCCACATCCTAAGTGCTCGAGTGTCTAGAAACCCCTCTGGTGCTTGGTTGAACAAGGGAATCACACGAAAACGAAAACGCAAAAACTGAACTTCGGGGGGTGGTTCTGTGCCTTCCAGCGTCTTGTACAGCAAACCCTGACTCGTCTTCTTCCCCCAGAATACGTCTCCAGTAGCTGTTGGATCTGCCATGATCACAATGAGTTACCTGCATTTATTCCAAATAATCGCGTTTACTCTCAACTGTATGCGAATTGTATAAGGTTTCTTATGCCCAAGCTTGAAAAATGATTTCCCAGTAGACCAGGGGGCTCCCTGATCTAAATCATGGTATTTATTTACGTGGAGAGACCTGACCAGAACCCTCTGCCCGCGTCCGTCCCAGCACCTGGCAGCTGTGGCCATGGGAGGTGGTGCCATGGCCGCCGAGTAGAGCAGAGTTCGGGTGACCACGCCGGTGGTGGGGTTCTGCCCTTGGTTTGCTGGGTGGGGGCTGGGTGCTGCCAGCCCCCCTTCTAAAGTGCAATGCAAAAGGGACACCGTGTATATGCAGCGTGCGTTTGGTTGTTTTTCTTTTTTTAAAATTTTTTTGCTTCTGTTTTTCTTTGCAGTTATTAAATCTGTATGCATGGACTTTGAAACCTCTGCCATACGTATATCCACCGATGGGCATTATTACCGTGTCGTGTAGAGGGTCGGTTGTGTCACGCAACACTCAGAATGCTGTGTTTACCCTTGTTTTTCCAGAGTTGTGTTTTCCAGTCATTTCTTCAAGGGAAACTAAATGATTTAGTTGGAGCAAAGCTTTGAGTGTGTCAGTGTGCTTCTGTGCGGCTGTGCTCTGTCGCCGTCTGAACCTGCAGTGAGGTCGCAGGGCCCCCGGGACCTGCCACCCGAGGCCACCGGGTTTGCTCCGTTCACTTTCTGAGTTTTTAGACTCCAGAGGGAGACACATTTTTCCAAGTTGCGCGTGGGGGCAATGTGTCGCCTCACCTCCCTTCCGCTCACCTGCACATCTGACCATCAGCTCGGTCTGCCCCACCACCATCCAGCTTGGTCCCTGATACCTGATACCGGGAAGAGCTGAGGTACGGCGGTGGGGTTGGGCAGCCTCGTCTCCTCCACCCCAGGCCCACTGTGAGGGTCCCATGACCTGCCAGAGCCAGTGGCAGCCGTGGGCGAGGCCGGCGTGGGGCTGTCTGTCCCCGTCCCCACCTCGGGGGCAGGGTCCCCAGGCTCCTGCCTCGCAGCTGCAGTTGCATTTCTTTCAGAAGAGGCATCTCTCCGTAGGCTGTTGACTCTCCCCGTGTGTAATACCCATTACCAGAATGACCGTGTATTCAGTTTAATCACTCATTATTTCTATGCTGAAAGAAGATTTTTAACGAAGGGAAAAAACAACAGCAATAACATTCATATCTATGGAGCAGCTAACTCACTCACATAGTGTCCTGCTTTTCGTACAGAACTCGCCAATGTACAAAGTGACCATGTAAATACTCTTTCCTCTTACACTCGTGTATCATACGTGTACATGGTGGGTCCTCCCCTGGGACTCTCTCCTTACTGGTAGCTGTCCTATTTTCTGGGTTGTTTCTAACAGAGGAAGAACATGCCCACCGGCTTCCTGGGCAACCCCACCCGTCCTTCATGCCTGCTCACCGGGCTTGGGGGGCTGTCTTGTTCTTGCTTTAAGTCAGGAGTCACAAACGACACTTTTTTTTTTTTTCAATTAAGGAAAAAAACCACAGCTCCACCCTGGTGCCCGCCAGGAGCGTCCGCATCGCCGTCCCCTTCTCTCCTTTGCTGCTGCTAATGACAATATGACGACTTACTCTACTATTCGAAAACTATTTTTATGTAATTAATGTATGCTTTCTTGTTTATAAATGCCTGATTTAAAAAGAAAAAAGAAAGAGCTTGGCATATTTCTCTATTTCTCTGTGTACCCGTCAGTCCTTCGACGCCCCTCCCCCAAACAGATGACATGACTCAATCAATCAGGGTTGGCCCTGCCCCTCCCTGGGCCACCACCAGGCCTGAGCCCAGGAAGATTAAGGGGGTGCCTGTTTTCCCATCAGACCCTGGGGTCCTTCGGTCTCCATTGACAAGTGGGCAGGTCCTGGCTGGGGCCCTCTGTCCCTCCCTTTTGGTCACTCTGAACTGTGGCCCCTCGTACTGTGGGCATCCACTGAGGACGCCTCATTTGCCTGCTGGAGTAGGTGGCCAGTCCCCTGCAGAGCTGCCTCATGTCTTAATGGGGAGGCAGCCAGCGGCCTCAGAACTGCAGACCCCAACGTGCTGCTCTAAAAGATAAGCAGAGCCCCCACCCCTACCTGTGTGACTCCCTGGGGGCTTCTCCAGACCCCCCTGCCCCTTGATGCTGGACCTCACCTCTCTAGGCTGCCTTTCACCACCCAGGCCCAGCCTCCTAGCCCAGATCCCAGGGCCTCACAGGTTATCTGGAGGAACGGACCCCAGCCTAGGAGATCTGGGTCTCTACCTCCTCCCCAATCCTTAGTAAGCCCCCCAGAGCTGGGCCCAGTGGTGTCCCCTGGAGCCCCTGGGGGAAGCAGGATGGGCTGTGGTGTGGACAAGGAGGCAGACTCCACCCCATCCAGGGCCGGGTCTCCACCCAGGCCAGGGAGGGTGCAGCAGGGCCAGGGTCGCCGGGTGTCGGCTTGGGTCTGAAAGGTCAGGCTGCGGACAGGGGACAGGGAAGCAGGGGCCCCGAGGTATGGGTGACAGACCCCCCTCGTGGGGCATGACTGAGGCCCCCACACCCTCTGCCCCCTAGACACAGATGTCACCTGGGTCTGACTCCCACTGAGCTGCAGGCCCCCCTTACTCCAGCAGGGCTGGACCCTTGGGCACTGCCCTGCATGAGGTGAGGTGAGCAGGGCTCCTGGGCACTCCTGGTTCCGTGTGCCCAGGGTGGGAGGGGAGGGGAGAAAGGTTGGTGACCAGACACTGCATGTCCCCGTTACTGGGCTGGGCAACTCTTCTGTCCTCCTGACCACTGCCTTATGCCCGGACATCCAGGGCGCCACCCAGTACTGTTTTCTCAGGTCTCCTGAGTGGACAACCGCCCACTGTGGCCTGTTGAGGGTCCCAGGGGCGCCCCTGCAAGTATGGACGAGAGTCAAGAGCAGCTGAAGCCTTGTTCACTTGTGATGCCAGATACACACGCCTTCCTCAAGACCTGCACAGAGCCCAGCAGGGTGGGCAGTGTGATGGGGGGGCAACTGTCCATGTCCAGACCCCCTCATCTCTGCAGGGCCTCATCCCCACTGCGGACACCATGCGCTCCGCAGCCTGAGTTTGTCCCCAGAGGTGGGTGCAAGGGCCTTTTCTCATCTGTGCCCAGCACCTGGGGCCTCCTGACGTCCATGTCTCATCTGAGATCTTGACCACAAGGAGGTGCAGGTGGGGAGGAGGTGTCCCTGAGGGAGGCTGGGGAGCCCGCTGGAGGGCTGTGTGTGTGTGCGTGTGTGCATGGGCACACGTGTGCAGTCAGGGTCCTCACACCCAGCACGCTGCTCAGCCTGTCGTGAAGGGCCTTGGAGCTGGGCTGAGCACATCTCCTGGGGCTCCAGGCTCATCACCTGGCACCGCTCTGGCCTTCATCTCTGAATGTGACCTTTCACCTCTGGATGTGACCTGCCAGCATAAAGGGCCCTGGGCACCCCAGCCCAGAGAAGACAGAGTGGGGGCCATCTGACCTCAGAACCCCCTTCCCAAGCCCTCGCTGAAGGTCAGAGAGCCTCAGGGAGAGAAGGGCCCCTCCTTGGGGATTCCTGGCAGCCCCCCACCCCCACTTCTGGTCCCCAGGCTCAGGACTGTCACACCAGCCATGGCCTCTGTAGGGACCCCTTGGTCCCGTCCCCTAGACTGGCCTCTGTGTCCCTGCCCACATTGGTGCTGGTTCCCAGGCCCCTCCCCTGAGGCTTAGGGTGAAGTCAGCCTGGGGCAGGGGTGCTCCTGGGAACCTACTCAGCTCCCCAGTTTCTGTCCCTGCCCTGTGGCCCCCACCCCCAGCTTTCACTTCTCCTCAGTCACAGGCAGCCGGGGCCCCACCCCAGCCCCCTGGGTCAGCTGTGCCTGCCTGTCTCTGTCCTGGGGTCCCCACCCCTCCCCTAGGCTGCCAGCCCCAGAGCCTCAGTTTGGCCCCCCCAACCCCCACCCAGTGTCCTGTGGTCAAAGGGGCTGACCGCAGGCCGAGAGCTGGGCCCTTGTCTGGGAAGGCGGGTGCCAGGCGCGCCATGTGGAAAGAGGAAGCCGCCTGCCCTTTACAGGAACAGCTGGCACGGCCTGTCCTCCCTCCTCTGACCCCTGGCCCTAAGTGTGGCCCCCAGCTTCCACCCCACCCACCCCCCAGCACAGCCCAACTCTGGCCAGCAGCCCCCTCCCTGGTCCACCTGGCCCCAGACCCCAGCCTGCCCTTAACCCCCACTATCCTCTCCCTTGTTTCTGGTTGTCTTGTCCCAGGGTCACTCCTGTTGGCCAGGAAGAGAACAGCTGGAACATGCCACAAGCAGGTCCAGGTCAGATCAGGCTGCTTCACGACATCCCAAAGCCTCTCCCCATATACCATGCTCGCCAGGGAGGGGGTGACCCGCTGCAGGGAAGTGGAATCCCGCAGGGAAAAAGCCAGGCTGGTCTGCGCTCTGGCCTGGCCCCCAGGCCAGTCTGGACCCTCAGGAAACGGTGTGGCCGTCAGCGGGATGTGAAACCAGGGCATGGAGGGGATCCTGTGTCCTCCCCACAGAAACCCTTGTGCTCAGGGGACAGCAGCCCTGCACCCTCCTGTGTCTGTCCTGCCTGCTGACGGGCGACCCTGGGAGGGGTGGGGGCAGAACTTTGGGGACCTGGGTGCCTGCTGGCCCCTGCACCCAAGGGTTGGAGACGTGGGCCCTGCGGGCAGCCCCCCACATGGGGCCATCTGTGCCCAGGCCTGTGCCAGGTCTGGGGCTGCTGGGCGGGACTCCCAGCCCTGGAGCAGGTGGCCCCACGGCAAGGGGTGGGCAGGCAGGTGGACCTGGCTTGTCTTGGAGCATCCTGTGCCAGTCAGGTGTCCGGCTGGGCTGGGGTCGGGCCTTCCTGTTCTGCGCCCGGCCTGGCAGGCGCCCTGCTGGCAGGAAGCTTGGCCCAGGCTCTCACGCGGCTCACTCCTGCTGCCATGGAGGCCTGTTCCGGAACCCTCAAGGGATAAGGCACCTTGTGCTGGAAGGACTTTGAGGTCACCCTCTCTGTAAGGCCCCGTCGAGCATGTGTGTCCAGGGCCACTTGGGTCCAGCAGAGAGGGCAAGCAGGTACCCGGCTGAGCCTCCGTCGCGGTGTGGCTCTGCAGCCCCAGGGAGGTGGGTGGTGTCAGGTCCCCCCACCCCTCACTGGGCACCCAGGCAGGCTGTGGGTGTGGCTGTGGGGCCCACACCCTGGCAGCTGAGTGTTGGGGTGCCTGCCCTTCCCCTCCTTGTACCCACATCTGCCCCTCAGGTTCCCTCCCCCCATCTTCCTCTCTCACACCAAGTCAGAAGGTGCCAGGTGCCCTGCCAGCTGGAGATCAAGTGTGCACAGACTCGGGGCAGGGCCCACCCCACAAGCCCTTCTAGGCTCCACCCTCTGTCACCCTGGGGCCCCCAGGTCCCCAGTGAGGGCTGGGGTGGGGGCCTGCCTGAAAGCCTCCAAAACCAAACCTCCCTGTTCTGGCCAGGAGGGTGGGGGTAGGCAGCTGCTGACCCTGGCTGGGCCTGGAGCATGTCTAGGCCGGGTGGGCAGAAGTGGCTAGGAGGGCTGGGTTGGGCGCCCAGGGTGGTGTCCACAGTATCCCTCCACGGGGCACCCACCACAGTGGCTGGCAGTGGGACTGCCAGGACAGGTGCCCTGGGAACACAAGGTGTCAGACAAGGGCAGAAGTGGAGACCCCTACCCTGTCCAGTGAAACCTCTGGGGCTCCCCTGGAAAAGAGGCAGGGCTGGGCCCCCAGAAGCTGGATGGGAGACCATCCTCAGGCCCAGGACGGGCGCGGCCCCTTGTCTGGAGCTGGTGGTCTCCTGGCCTTGCGGGCAGGCTCTGCTCCAGTGAGTGTGCACACTTGCTCACGTTTAAGGACAGGCCTGGTGGCAGGGCCGGGGCCGGAAGGAGAGCACCAGCACCCCTGCTCCACACGCCTGGGGCTGCCCTCGTGGAGGTGGCACCGACAGGCTGAGTGACCCAGAGGTGGGGCTACAGGCCGAGGGGCAGCAGAACCAGGCGGCCAGGCCCCGCTTCTCCTGTACCCCTCCCCTCTTCTCCCACCGTCCACCCTTGGGCTTCCATCGGGCCCCGAGACCTGCAGTAGTTAGGCAGGGTGGCGCATTCCCATGGGTCCAAAGCCCCACTATGCTCTGCCGACGGCGGGGCCTTGACCTGCGGGACGTGTGGCCCACACCCCAACTTCCTGTTTCTAAGAAAAAACAGTCCCAGAAAAGGCTCTGGTGGTGTGTGGAGGAGGCTCCCTGCCAAGGCCGGGCCGGCGGGGAGGGGAGTTGCTGCGCGAGGAGGGCAATAGCCGGCGCGCCAGGCAGGTGTCACCGGCCCGTCACCGGGGGCGTCTGCCTTCCCCACGGCTGCTTCCCCGGCGGGAAAACAGCAGCTGCTTGGACACGCCCAGCGCCGGGAGGCCCAGCTGGTCCGGGCTCCTCCGCCCAGTGCGGCCTCCCTGCCAGGACGCGGGGCGCACCGCCACCCTGCTGTGCCCTCGGGCCTGAGGGAGGCGGTGGGCCGGGAGCCCGGGACGGAAGGCAGCGCCGTGGGGCGCCCGGGTCTCCCTCGGCCTGGGTTTACCCCAGAACCCATGAGATTGCGACCCGGCCAGACGCCAGGGTTGCCCCCAGCCCTGGAGTACCACCCCCTCCTCGGAGGCAGGCTAGGCCCCGCCCCCCCTGGCGGGAGGCGGGAGGCGGGAGGCGGGAGGCGGGGGGGGGGGGGGGGGGGGGGGAGAAGCCTGGGGAGAGTTATAACTCCGGTTCCAAACATTCCAAATTCCTGCTTCTTCCGGCCTGGCCGGAAGCCGGGCTGGGGAGGGTGCGCAGGCCCAGGGTGGCGGGGGGATGGTTGCAGGCCGTTTTGGGGTGAATCTGAGCCCCTTTGCCACCTCCCTTGCGCGCGGCTCCAGGTTCCCAGTGCCGAGTCTAGGGCGGTGGGTACGGGGGCCACGCCCTACTGCGCAGAGGCTGGACACACCCCAAGGCTGCACGGCACCCCAGAAGGCCCCTCCCAAGTCACGCGGGTCTCAGATGCCCCGCAAACGCACCGAAGCGGGTGCATAACGTGAACCCGAGATGCACCCCAGCACGGGGTGTCCGTACGGGGCACGGCGCCCAGTGAGTCAGGCAGAGTGGGTGTCACCGCCGGAGTGAGTCACCAAGAGGGTGTGCGCCCCTCGTGGGCGGTGCCAGGAGCCTGGGGAGCGGGCTGCGCCCGCCCCAGGAAGGCCACGCCCCAGTTGGGGACTAGGCAGATTCCCCCCACTTCCTTCCGCGAAGCTTCCTTCTGCGATCCAGAGAGGCTGTTGAGGGCCGGGGAGGGGCGCGTGATGCGCCCCAGTCCGCGGCCGAGGGGCTTCCCGGGAAGGGCGGGTGCGCCGGGAACGCTGGCGGCCGGGTCCGGAAGGGCCGCGCGGCTGCCGCGCCCCCGCCCCGCAGCCTCAGTTTCCGATGACGCGTCTGCAGAAACCCCGACGCGGCCCCCAGGCTCCGCTGCCCGGTTTCACTTCCCCTCCCCCTGCCCGGCGTGAGGCGCGGGGCTCAGTCTGCCTCGGATTCCAACGGGGGTGGGCACGGAGGCGCTTCCGGCCGTGGGGCTGGGTCGACGAAGGGGTTACGACGGGGCGGCCCGCCCCCGCCCAGGCCCCTCCTCTCCACGCCTGCGCCGGCACCGGGGGTGGGGCCGCGCGGTACCCGGCCGCCCCGAGATCGACCCCTCCCCCGCGAGGGGCGGGATTAGGTTCAGGCCACGGTGGGGGCCGAGCGGGCCGCGACAACCCCCACTCCGCAGCCTGGGCGCGCGGTCCGCGGGGCCCGGAGGCGGCGCTAGCTCGGGAAGGAGGGGGTCAAGCGGCAGGAAGTGCGCTCTCCCACCGCGTCCTGAGCACAGTGACCCCCTCCCGTCCGACGCGCGGGGGAGAATTGGGATGGCGGGAGAGAGAGGGGTACCCTGGGGAGGAGGCGCCTCGCGGGCACGTTGCGCTGGAGCGAGCCCTCGCTCAGGGGTAGGGTGGGGGCTCCCTGGTTCTCTGAGCGTCTTCCTTGCGGGGGCGGACGGGCGCTGACGTGTCCACGCGTCTGAGTGCAACTAGGTTTGGTGGAGCCGGTGGGCGGGGGGGAGGGGGGGTGGGGAAGGAGTGTCAGCGCGACCCCCGGCGGCGGAGGTGGAAACTGCAGCTTCCGACCGAGCGCGGGGAGGGGCGCACCCTGGGGTCCGCATTCGAATCGAGGTTTCAGCTCAGTTTGGGTGCTGTTTTTCTGTGGGGGGGGGGCGTCGCTTGTCTAGTATGCCAGGTTCGAAGGAAAACCCGATCCTTTTAAATCCCTTGAATTCTGGGAGCGCGATCCCACTGGTATGGAAAAGCGTCCCTGTGCCAACAACCGTGCCCCACTCAGTACAGGCCCTGGGCTCCATTTCTCTGCAGTGTTCCCCATCCAGGTCCCTCATCCAGGCCGGACTTTATCCTAGTCACTGCTAGGCGGCTAAGCGCTTCTTCTGGAGAGGCAACCCCAGGGCACCCCAGCCGCCAGTGTGGGTGGGAGGTGGAATGGGCCTTGAAGGACGTGACCAAAGAAAGCCACAGTGACCTGCTCCCCCTGCGTTACACTCCCTCCCTGTTTTCTCTAGGCCTGTCTCTGTCCCCAAGCTTCTCGGTCCATCAGGATGGTAACCCCCTACTCCACACGGCTTACCTCTCTCTGGCACTGTCCAACGCATGGACCCCTCACCCCACTGGCTTCCTGCCTCTCTCCACCAGCTCACTGCAGCCTGCTGGCTCCTTCCCCAGCCCTCCAGTGCACCACTGGCAGCAGGTTCTTGCCTAATCAGCATCTGTGTGGTGCCCAGGTGCATCCCAGCCCTGACCCTGGCATCTGCCTGATGGCTGCCCTTCATGTCTACTCCGTCTTCTCTAGCAGGGTCCTCAAGAGGAGCTCACCACGGATGAGCCCACAGGATGAGAAACTCCTGGAGGGTCAGGGAGCACTGAGGGGTTGGGGGCTGGGCAGCGTTCCTCAGGCTGACCCTGGAGGCAGGACTCCCATCCGGTCCACCCTGCTGGGCTCTGCAGCTCCATCCGTGGGAGAGCCTCTCCTGGTGTTGGGGCGGGGGGGAGCAGGACGAAGGGGGTGACACCCCTGAGGGCAGTGACCAGGAGGACGGTAGGAGGACTGGCCTGCTGGCTCAGTCCCGTACATCTGGCGCACGGTCAGGCTGCCTCCGACTGATGACAGTCCTATTTATAGCCTCCACCAGAGAACGTCCCTGGCCGTGGCAGTGGGCACCCGCCTGCGCCTTGAGACCTCGGGCCTCCTGCCAAGAGGAGCCTGGGCGGGGGCTGCTGTGGCCAGTGCGGGTCACCACCTGGCTCGCTGCCTGCCCCAGCCGCTCCGCAGGCCTACTGAGGGGCCGAGGCAGTTTCCAGCCTGAGGAGAGGGGCTACTGGAGACACCACCCACCCAACTCTTGAGGTCCCCTATGCCTGACCCAGCCTAGCTCTTCCATTGGAGAGGCCCCGGGCTGTCCTCAGTGGCTGGCTGTGCCCTGCAGGGATGGGGCAGGAAGGAAGAGGCCTTGGGCAGCTGGCGTGTGCCCCAGTGATCTGGCTGAAACAGGCCCAGAGACCCCTGCTGATGCCCCGAGGACCGAGGTTCCCAGGGTGCCTCAAGTCCACAGTGAGCTGCCCACGCTGCACAGGAGCCAGACTGGTAGGCTGGTCCCCTTGCACCCTCCAGGAAGCCCTGCTTGGGGTGGCGGGAGGTTGTTCTGCACAGCTGGCCTCGCCACCTGCCTGGCACTGAGACTAGGAGGCCTGCCCAGGATGCAGAGAAGGAAGGCCTCCCCCAGCGGCATCCCGGGTGACCCAGGACCAGTGGGAGGGGAGGCCAGGAGGCGCTGCCTGTGCCAGGCTCTGTCCTGTGCTGACTGCTACGCGGCCGCTGATGGTCTGAGGGGCTGTGCCTGCCAAGGCTCTGCAGGGAAGTGGGCTGGACAGAGGGCAGGTGCCCCCACCTTTCTCATCTCTTTGTCTCTGCATCTCTTGTCTGTGGCTCTAGACTCCAGTCGAGGAAGGAAGATGTTTTCTGTTTCTGGTGATTCCTGACTCAGGGCTCAGGCTCGTGCTTGTCACTCAGTAAATGTCCATTACATGAGTGGACCATCCGGAGCTGATGTTGCCACCCTTTTAGAAGTCAGAGGGCAGGAGGAGGGCCCACAGGGGACACTGAGGCCCCAGGGGGAAAGGTGCCCTCCTTGGGGTGTGAGGCACGTGGGGGCAGCCTCATGGCACCTCTACACCCACCTCAGTCTGCCTGCACCCCACCCGGCATGGAGGTGGGTGGGTTGGGGGCCCACCTGGCCTGTGGGAGACCCCAGGAGGCCTGATTCCTCTGAGAAGGTGGCCCTGGGGTCTTCAGGCCAGGGGCAGATGCAGAGCCGCCCCAGAGAGGCAGGCCTGATGGAGTCCAGCCATCTTGATGCTCTGGCTGTTTATGGTCCAGGCTGGACACCACCCTCTCAGGACCATCCCTCTCCCTACCCAGCTCCTCCTCCAGCCCACATGATGGCCAGGCCAGCACCTTTGGCCGCTGCTGACTCTCCCTCTTTTTTTTGGTGTGTTTTTTGAGAATTCAGATTTTGTATAGATTTGTCTGTGGGACACAGTGTTAGGATTGGGGGGTCCTGTCAGGGAGGGGCAGTACCTCTGTGAACCTCCAGCTCCCCAACACCTTCAACCAAAGTCCAGCAGGTTCCTGAGGCCGTGGCCCCTAAAAGACCTGCTGGTCATCAACTCAGGTGCATTGGCCAGGAGCAGTGCCCACGCCCCACCCAGGACTCCTGCCAGGGGGTGGGCACAGGGTGGGGCAGGGGAAGTGCCTTTCACCTGGGACCAGAACTGCCGCGGCTCCCCCGCCTCCCAGACTCCAAGTCGCCCTTGCTCTCAGGCTTTGCAAAGTATAGAGGTTTCACTGGTTTGCATTTGGAGAGGCTGCCGACTGAAAAGTCAGCTTTGCTCCAAGTCTGCAGGGGCCCCACGTGGGGACCCCCCGCCCTGCGTCCAAGTAGGCCTGTGTCCTCATGAGACAGTGGCCCTGAGCTTGCGGCCCTGGGCTTGGTGACTGGAAACCATGATGCCGGTTTGGAGTTCAACCCGAGAAGATGCCTCCTGACCCGGGCGTGCGGGAGACAGCAGCTGCTTCTGTTTCCAGCGTTTTTGTTTTCTAAATTGAAACATCATTTTCATTGTTTTCCTTTTGACAGAAATGTGGTTTCATCTTGTGGGGAAGGAAGAGCTGCAGAGAATTTGCTGTCTTGGGCGGGCCGGGTGGACTACGGTGGCTGGAGGAAGTGGTCTCAGGGGGCTTTTAGGGACACGTGGCCCTTTGGCTCCTGGCCCCACACTTGGGGGGTCCCGCTGGGGATCTGCCCCCACATTCATGCAGCCAAGTGTGGACACTGCAACCCCCCAACCCTGCAGCTCACCTGCACCCCCTTCTGGAGGGGACTCCGTCCTGCAGGCCCTCCAGCTACCTCCATGCTCTTTGGGCAGGACAGAGACCCCTGGGGCCCAGGCACGACGCAGGAGTCAGAGCTGCCTGAGAACAGGTCTCTCTGGGGACCTGTTGTCCCCAGAGGGGACATGATGTCCTCATCTCTGGGACATCATGACCTATCCTCTCCTAACAGATGTTCAGAGGCCGAGGCCCGGCTGGATAGGGCTGGCATCGTCAGTGGCCGCTTGAGCTCCTGGAACAGAAAGAGGCTGGCAGGTACGGCTTGCTCCGGGTGCCTGGCAGCACCCCCCATGCTTCTCAGACTCAGAACTAGGCCAGCCCCCCTTTTCCTGGACCCCCTTCTCCTTGGCTGTCATTCTTCTCTGTTCTGTTGCCACAGCTAGCCCTTTGGGGGTTCAGTGCCCAGCTGCCCCACCTGCTCTGGGAGCTGGGGTCCAGCAGAGGCGGAGGTCATCTGGTCCTGCAGGGGGACCAGCTCCACCCCAGCTGCCCCTACTGCTAGCTGTGACTATGTGGAGGCAGGTGTGTTGAGGGAAATTGTGTGCGAACCTACTAAGAGACAAGCAGGAATGGTGAAGGGATGGGTGGGTCCAAGGACATGACTGGATTGGTTCCAGTCATCAGACTCGTCTGGCCTTTCATGTGAGAACATAATTATCCCACGGTAGGAGAAGGCAATGGCAACCCACTCCAGTACTCTTGCCTGGAAAATCCCATGGACGAAGGAGCATGGTAGGCTGAAGTCCATGGGGTCGATAAGAGTCAGACACGACTGAGCGACTTCACTTTCACTTTTTACTTTCACGCATTGGAGGAAATGGCAACCCACTCCAGTGTTCTTGCCTGGAGACTCCCAGGGACGGGGGAGCCTGGTGGGCTGCCGTCTATGGGGTCGCACAGAGTCGGATACGACTGAAGTGACTTAGCAGCAGCAGCAGTGACATAGTGGTGGTGTTAGTCTTCAGTTGAGTCCAGTTGTTTGCAACCCCATGGACTACTGTAGCCCTCCAGGCTCTTCTGTGGGACTCTCCAGGCAGGAATACTGGAGTGGGTTGCCATACCCTCCTCCAGACCGGCCTCCCACATCCATCCGTCCATAATTATACCCATCCCCACCCACCATCCCTCCATCCGTCCGCCCTCTGCCTGTTCTTCCAGTTGTCCTCTGCCTCCCGCCCTGTCCTGCACACCTCTCTGCCTGTTTGTCTCCAGTGCCTCTGGACACATCACAGAGTGGCTGTTGCACCAGCCGCATGCTCCACGTCCACCCTTTGGTTACAGGTACCTTCCGGGCACCTCCTGTAGGCCACACACTTCGCCATGTACCGAGCTGTGCTGGTGAACAGAACTGAAGAAGTGCCGGCCTTTGGGAGATTCCTGTGTGAGATGCATGGCGTGCTGGCCCGTAACATGTGCAGGGGAAGAGAGAGTTGGGGGCGGGGGGCTTTGAAGCAGGTGACCTAGGAAGGTCTTGTGAGCAGGTGAAGAAAAGAAAGTGTTAGTTGCTCAGTTGTGTCTGACTCTTTGTGACCTCATGGATTGTAGCCTGCCAGGCTCCATGGGATTCCCCAGGCAAGAGTACTGGAGTGGGTTGCCATTTCCTTCTCCAGGGAATCTTCCCGACCCAGGGATGGAACTGGGGTCTCCTGCACTGCAGGCGGGTTCACCTGCCAAGCAGGTGAAGGGCACATGCAGAGGCCGTGAGGCAGAGCGTACCTGGCTCAGCTGAAGGGCTGCAGGGAGTGGGGGCCATGGGGGGCCAGGGCAGTGAGCTGTGGGTGCCAGCTCTGGTTGGGCCTGCAGTCCTGGTCACGATGTGGCCCAGCGGCCCCTTGTGTTGGGGAGGGGTGTCGGGTGAGATGGCTCGTGCTGCGGCTGCACCTTGAGCACCCGCAGGGTCATTGTGGGGTGGGGCAGGGATGTGACCCACAGAGCCAGAGAACAGTCGGATGCTGACGGTTTGGGCCTTGACGACAGAAAGTTGTGGTGTTCTCCATGGAGCAGGAGGAGCTGGTATGGAGCACGTCAGGTCTGAAGGGCCCTGGACCCCCGCCCAAGGGGGCTGCCCCACCATTGCTACTGGCCATGTGGCTGGGAGAGATCAGAAATCTGGAGGAGGGACCGGGCCCTGGGCCCCAAGGCTGAATCAGGGGCGGGGTGTGCAGGGTGGGGCATACCAGGGCCAAGAGTGATGTCTGGAGCCCCTGGGGTGTGCTGGGTAGAGGAGGCAGGGCCCCTGCTGGGAGTACTCCACAGGTGGGGTAGAGTGCTCATGGGGGAGAAGGAGGGCGTCGACCATAGGTGTGGGAGGGCAGTGGGTGCTGGATTGAGGGTGATGGCCAGGAGGGCCTTTAAGATGGGAGACAGCAGCTGGGGCTTCAGTGGCCAGTCCACCCTGGCCCGGAGGTGACTGCCGGCCAGGACCAGAGGGCTCTGGGTGTCCCTTCCCCCATTCCGTGAAGAAAGCAGGTGGTCAGGTGAGAGGATGGGGGTGAGCTCATCCCTTCTGGATGCAGGGAGATGGGGGGCCTTGGATCTGAGGCTGGTGTGTGGTCAGCCCCAAGTAGGGGGTTGGCTGCTCCCTGGCTTCCTGGTGTGCTGGGCCTCTATCCCTGACCTGAGGCCTGGCTTATCCGCTGGGGCTGCATTTCAGAGGCCCTCTATTCCCAACCCCCAGGCCAGGCTTATCCCCGGGGTGCATTTCAGAGGCTGCTGTAACATCTGAAAAGCGGTCCCTGCAGACAAGGCCTCTCAGTTCAGCGTGTGACTCAGTCACCGGCCCGTGGCCTCTTGACCTCCCGTTTGGGAGCCGTCGTGGCCCCCAGCTTTGGGAAGGCCCCTGAGCCGCCCTCCAGGGCAGGAATGGTGGGAAGCAGGCGCTGGCTGGCCCGGGCTCCCCCCAGGGAAAGCATGGATAGTGCAGCTGAGACAGCAGAGAAGGGTACTGGTCACATCATCCGCCCAGCCTCGGGAGGCCCAGATGAGCCAGCCTGGTTCTGGGCGTTCAGGCAGGGACCGCACCCTCTGGTTAGCACTCAGAAGTGGTTGTTGAGCATTTTATTAAAACCAGTGGCGGGAGTCTTGGGCACCCCTCTAGCTCAGGGCTTCCGGGTCTTCTCTGGGGACGTGGGGCTGTTGGCCTGCCCCCCTCGCCAAGACCCGAAGGTGTTTGAAGGCTGTGGGCAGCGTGTGGCCCAGGAATGGAGGGGTGGTCACGTCGCGAATCATGATGACATACTCGCCTACAAGAGACGGGCACTTGGACTCAGCTCCTGCCACCCTCAGATCCTCTGCTCCCACCCTCAGGGCCCCCGGCTCAGTGCCTGGTCTAGGGCGGCAGGGCTTTCTCTTCCTGGGGTGCTGGTACAGTGTAAGTAAGTGCATTGCGGGTGAGTGAAGCCACCTCCCACCTCAGGACAAAGGCCAGTGATGACTCCGTGTCCTAGGGCGGAGTGGGGGGCCACACCAGGGACGCAGACCAGCTCAAGGCCCCCCCTCCCCGCCAGTGGGGCCGTGTGGCTGAGGGCAGGGGTTCTTTCGAAAATACTTTCCTATCTTTTTAGGAGAACATTAACTTCCTCTAGAATGTTTTTAAAAATAATTAGCCTCTGAAGACACGGTTGTCTGGCTTGTTTTGTGGGAAGGGGCGGCTCTGGGGGTGGGGTGGGGGGCCGCCCGCTGGGGGACATGGGGAGAGAAGGAAGTACTTTTCCTCCATAGTCTGTAAACTGTCTGGAGAGCTTCAAAGTTGGAGAAACCATAAAAAAGAAAATAAGAAATAACAGAAAGTGAGGTTGCCGTGGAAACCGTCCTCTCCCGCCTGAGCCCGCGGGGGCTGGCACCGGAGCGCGGAAAAAGCTCGCCGGGCTGGCCGGGGCTCCCACCAGGAATGCAGCCGCAGCCGAGGGGGCCGCGGGAGTCCGCTCCCACCATCAGGGAACATTCCAGCACCCGGGCCTGGAAAACAGGCTGCCTCCCTGGCTGCGCGGCTGCCCTCCAACTCAGGCCAGCCTGGGGGCCCGTGGCTGCCCCATGTTTCCCGGGGCGGATGAGAAAGGGCCTCTGGGGCTGGCAGGAATTTGCTCAGCCTTGAGTCAGTTCCTTCAGAAGAAACCACGGTTCTGGGGGGCCGAGGGGCCGGGAGGGGGCCCACATTCCGCAGCCGGGGCACCGGGCCTCCCTGGCGGGCCCGGAGGAACACTGCACATGGCAACGCAGTGTTTCCAAGCAGCCGGTTTCTAGGTGTTCCCGGGAACACGCAGCCACTCCAGCCGCGGCCGAGGGCGCCCACCGGTTGGGGAGCGGCCTCAGAGCCGAGCCCGAGCCCTCAGCTGACCTTGTTCCTGAGGCCGCCCTTCTCCCAGCAGATGGGAAAGGAACTGGCCAGGGGCCCCCTTGCCTGCCTCAGAAACCATCTGAGGCCTGGCCCCAACCGCCACGTGGTCCTGCCATGGGCCCGGCGCCCAGCCTGGCCTGGCCTGGCCTGACCCACGTTTCAGAGCCGTCCACCTGGCTTCGCCCCTCACAGCCTGGACATCCAGCCTATCCCCTGCCGGCCTCCCCCAGGTGGTGCACAGGGTGGTGGGGGGCAGCCTCTCCACCACCTCCTCAGCATGTGGGGGTCCTAGGGTTCTGCTGGGGGTGACCTCGGTGCTGACCCTACTGGCTGGTTGGTAGGCATGTGTGGCTGTTGGGACAGTGAGTACCAGCCCAAAGGAAAGATGGGGGCACTGCCTGGAACCCCAGCCCTGCCCCGCACAAAGGCCCTTCTGGCTTTAGCAGGGCTTGTCAACACTCACCACTGCACAAGGGGTTGGGGGGGCCCACACCTGGAGGCCTACTGGCCTCCCGATCAGGATCCTAGAGACAGGAGCCAGGGTTTTTTGCCTTGGCCGAGGGGACGGGAGGTACCCTTGCCTGGCATATGCAGTCCTTTGAGGGGACCAAGGCTTGGGAAGACCCTCGGCCCATTGGCACACCCTCCTCCCCCCTCCCAGGCCCTCTTGGTGCTCCTTCGGAGGGCCCGGAGAGCATGGTTGGAGGCAGCTTCATGCACCTCAGGGCCCATCCGGAGCCCCAGAGCTGCCCTTTATGACGATGTGCTCAGGGGTGGACACAAAAGTTCTGCTGGGATGGTGGAGTGACAGCCGGGGATGCCCTACCTGACCATGTTTGCCAGCTGCCTGCCTACCTGGGAAGGCCTCTGCTGCTGGCTCCACCGTGGCCACCCCATCAAGCCTGCGGGGAGAGAGGAGGAAGCTCTGAATGCACAGCCCGGCCCCCGAGTCTGGGCCCCTGGCATCCAGGCCTGAGGATGGCAGAGGCCACAGGCCGGCCCTTATGTGACCGTCTTGTCCTCCCAGGCCCACTGCTGTCAACTTCTCTTTGCTCTGCCTGCACCTGGGCAGGACAGGTGTCCCTGTGAGGCTTGGGACCCCCTGGGGCCTCAGCCCCTGAACCCCATTGTCTAATCCCAGACGTGCCCATGGATGGATGGAGCTGGAGACAGACAAACCCGGTCCCGTCTACCCCACGGGTGCTGCGCATGCAGAATCCAGGCACGGCTTTGAGAAGTGGGTGCCAGAGCAGCAGCGGGCCTCGAGGACACGCGGCGTCTGTGTGGAGGGGACGTGAGAGCTGTGCTTATTTTCCAGCAGGAAGTGACAAGCGGCAGCCAGGACTCAGCGGTTTTGGGGCCGTGGGGCACTGGCACCCCCCACGTGAGGCGGGAGAGGAGAGGCAGCAGGTGAAGACAGGAGGGGCCAGGCCCACACGTCTGAAGGCTGGAGCCCGTCACCTGTGGCCACAGCTGCTGCAGCTGTTCCCCGAGGCCCAGTCTCAGCGTGTCTGTCTCGACCACTCCAGCTTCCGCTCTGCTGTGTGAGAGGCTCACTCTGCCTGCCCACAGGGGAGGGTCACCTGCCCAGGAGGACCTGGCTGTGTCCCTGGCAAGGACCAGCTGGCATCGTCTCCAGGGAAATGCAGGTTGCCTATATGGGGCCCTGTGCCCAGTTGACTCCTGGCCGCCTCCTCCGTTTCTCCTCTGGGTCAGACCCTCAGGCCCCCTATGCTTCCTCGGGGGACAAGGGAGCCGGCAACGCGTGGATGGCCACCCTGGATCCTCTCTGGGAGGCAGAGTCCGAGGTGCGAATTATCCTGAATTATTTGCCCTGAATTATCCTCCAAAGGGACCTGGGGGAACCAGGCAACGCCCACCCCTGTCCTCCTGGCCAGCGGTTTCCTGTTCTCAGAACCCGGGGAGGGGGGCGCTCCTTGCGCAGGCTTGGTGACCCACCAGGTTCTGACCCCTTGCCAAGCTTCGATACCACATGCATGGTTTGGGTGATAAAAAATTAAAGACAAAAGATTTCAAAATTATTTCATTTTGAGTAGGGGAAAATGGGCCTTGGCTTGGACCCAGGAGCCACGTTAAAGATTTTGAAGTGCGGGTAAGGAGGGGAGGCAGATAAATAATTCAGCTCTAAGAATAACCAGAGCCTGTCAGGCTGCCAGCTTTAAGAGAAATAAACCGGGTTACAAGAATCCTGAGAGTTTTTACAGAACCCCCAGTGTTTCAAGAAAACAGGCAGAGTCAGGAAGGAGCCGCCAGAGGTGCAGGTTAACTGACAGTTCCCGTGGACCCGCAGGCGCAGCTGCAGCCTGGGCAGCCTGTGAGGTGGCGGTTCTGTCTGGGCCCAGAAATGCCAACTGGACCCCCCTGGTGTACACAGCACTGGAATCAGGAGGGCTTGGAGCTGGGACCCTTGACGGGCTGCCTCTCAGACTCCACCTGGACCCCAGGTCGGGGGGAAAGCACACGGGGGAGACCTGTGACTTGGGTTTGGGTGGGGTGGGGAGGGATGCGGGAGGGGCTGGGTGCACCCCGAGGTCCTACAGTCCTCTGCTCTGTGATTAGGGTCTTTGTGCTCCTGTTTCTTGTGCTTGGGGTTCTTCATTGTCTGGTACCTGTGGGTTCATAGTTGTCATCAAATTTGAAAAACTTCTGGCCATTATTTCTTCAAATATTTTTTCTGTCTTCTCCTCACCGCATCACTTTGGAAGCTCTGGTTTTTATGTCTATTTGGCTTCTTGAGGTCTCAGGGTTCAGTAAGCAGGATTGGCTTACTGGGTCTGGTCATGTCGTTCTCTCTGTATTTCACTTTGGATCCACTTGCCCTCTTTACAGCTGTTACCCCTCCCTCGGACACTGCAGTTTCAACCTCCAGACGTTTGATTCAGTCTTTTCGTACCTTCCATGTCCTGTCCAGTTATCACCCGTCCAGCGTCCTTGTCTACAGATTCTTACAGCTCTGTCATTCAGGCTCAGTTTTGATCGATGGTTTTACTCTTATTATGGGGCCTGTCTTCCTGCATTCCCTGCATGCCTGGTGATCTTTGAAAAGATGCCAGACACTGGAGTTACCCTCTTGCAGGCCGGATACTTTGTATTCTTGTACATATCCTCGATGCTGTTACACTGCTTAAGAACAGTTTGATTCTTGTGGGCCTTTCTTTGAAGGTTTGTGGGGTTTAAGGTAGGATCCTTGTGAGTATTATGCCAACACTCCGTGAATTCAGCCTGGCTGTCAGAATGAGCCCCCACTTTTCACATCTTGTTTGAGTTCTGGGCATGACTCCCTTTGACCCTCTTGGTGGGTCTTTCCTGGCCTCCGGCACAATTGATCCTCTCATGCATGGGTTGATCTGTGCTCTGCAGACTCTAGGGCTCCCTCCTCTCCAGGGCTCCCATCCAGCAAACTCTCACTGCCTTCGCTTTCCAGGCCTCCCACTCCGTGTCTCCCCTTGGGGGCACTCCTGAACCGGCCTGAGTCCCCTTCCTGCGCCACAGTTGGAGACCCTAGGGGCAGCATACTGGGGGCTCCCACCGCGATGGATCCCCGCCCTTCAACATCGAATGTGAAATGTCTCTAGCTCTGTTGTGTATCTTGTCCAGTTAATTACATGTGTCCTCGTGGGAGAGCAAGTGCGGCCCCTCGTGATCCACCTTGGCTGGAAGCAGAAGCCTGAACAGACCAAACCGAGGTCTGGCACCCAGAGAGCCCAGGCTCGTCTCCCAGTGACCCGCCCTGAAGGGTGGGACTCCTTGGTGCAGGGCAGCCTCCAACTGCTGCCCCCTCACCCTGTACCTGCTGTGTGGTCTTGTCCTTCCAGGCCCCACAGCGGCATCTCGATCTGACGGATGTGTCCCTGTGAGACGATGCTTGTAGTGAAGCTCCTGGTGGTCCCCCACGAGGCCCGGGGGCCTTGCCCTCTGCCAGTCCACCGGCTGTCCCCTGGCCATGCCTTTCCCTCCTGGAGGCCCAGAGAGCATCCTTCTGGAGCTGGTGCTATACAGGACTGCACCGGGGTCACAGGGGCCCCAGGAGTCTGCCCTGGGTCTTGTCCATGGAAATGACCACGAATACGTCTGTCCCCCAGCAGAGCCGTTGCCAAGGCGATGCTCACTGATCCTGGGCACAGTGTGGGTGCCACAGCCAAGCTCCGTGTTCTGTGGCTTCTCAGTGCTTTTCCTCATGTCTCAGGTCGGGAGAGCCAATGGGTAGAGGTGAGAAAAGGGCCCTGATGGGATAAGAAGCTTGAGGCTGGCTGGCCAGACCCTGGCAAGTGGGGCACCTGCACACACCCCATTCTTTGGCTGGAGCAGCTGAGTGGAGGCAGGAGGTGGGGGAGCAGGCAGTGGACTTCCCTGGCCAGGTGCACCGAGGGCAGTGGCGAAGTGGTTCACGTTCTGGGGAGACTGGTTCCCTAGTGGGTCAGGGGTTCCCAGCAGCCCTGTCCGCCATAGACCCACAGGCCAGGGGGCTCAGGGCATGGGTTCTGGCCCTGACCCTTGTGGCTGTCAGTTTTCCAAACTCTGAAATGAACACATAGGCAGCACATGGAGTGTGGATCCCCAGACCTGATCTGGCCATGGCAACCAGTCTATGAGGCTGACCGGCTGGGAGAGGGCGGGGGCCCTTTTCTGCAGCCTGGTCAGGGGACAGCCCTGGGAAGTCTGGGTTGAGTCCAGACCCTGGCAGTGGTGGTGGTGGGGGGCGGGGGGAGGATCAAACCGGCGCTCATGGGAGCCCAGTCAAGACATGAATCAGGGACACGGTTGCCCTGAGGGTCTGCAGCTCACGGGGGCTGTGGACCCAGGGCTGCTGTGGCCCCCACTGAGAGCCTGTAAGAAACTTCCAAAATTGGAAGTCAGCTAATTGCAGCATTGCAGCTGACCCTGATTTGGGGCCAAGCTGGAAACTGTTGCTGCCTCCCGAGGGCCCCCGAGAAACAGGAGCCGCAGGCCACGAGCCCTGAGCCCAGGCTGAGGCGCAGGCCCAGTGTCTAGCCCAGCTCCGCTCCCAGGGAGAGCGGAGCTGGGAGCTCATCTGCAGAGGCTCTTCTGTCCCACGGGGTGCCTTCTGGTGCTCAGCTCTGGGCCCTGGACAGTCTGCAGGGTGCTTTCTGTTTGGGGGTGCCTGCTTGCCTGCTGCAGGGGTCCTCACCCTGGGGAACTGTGGGTTGTACCTAGCAAAAGGTGTGTGAAGGGTTAAGGGCGCTGCCCGGCCTCCAGCTTCTCCATCTGCCGTGGGAGTGATTCTTCCAGGCCTGCGTCAGGCGGGAAACATCCTGCCCTGCTGGGCGGGGGGAGGTCGGGGCGCCAGAGCAACACGGCCTGGCCAGCTGTTCTCACCCGGCCCCCACACCTGCTCTGGTTTGTTATTCCCGCTCAGACAAGGCTCACTTCTCAGTCTTTGAAAGTCTCTAATGGCGGTGCAGTGGTAAAGAACCTGCCTGCCCATGCAGGAGACGCGGGTTCGACCCCTAGATTAGGAAGATCCCCTGAAGAAGGAAATGGCAACCCACTCCGGTATTGCTGCTTGAGAAATCCCATGGACAGAGGAGCCTGGCAGGCTACAATCCATGGGTTCGCAAAGAGTCAGATGACTGAGCAACTAAACAACAACAGAAAGAAGAACTTTCTGTTTCTCTCCTGTTCCGTGAACACCCACCTGGAGGCTCTCCTAACTGGGGTAGGGCGGGGGTGGGGAAGAGGGCCTGTGGACTTTGCCCTTGTCCTCATGTGGGGATTCTTAGGGTCATTTGAGATTCAGTTCTATGGCATTTGCCTGCACACCCCAGGGCTGAGCTCTGGGTAGGACAGAGTGGGGAGTTTGTTGTTGTTCGGTCGTTAAGTTGTGTCCGACTCCTTGTGACCCTATGGACTGTAGCACGCCAGGTTCCCTGTCCTTCACTATCACCCAGGGTTTGCTCAAACTCGTGTCTATTGAGTCAACGATGCCATCCAACCTCTGTTGCCCCCTCAACTCCTGCCCTCAATCTTTCCCAGCATCAGGGTCTTTTCCAATAAGTTGGCTCTTTGCATCAGGTGGCCAAAGTATCAGAGCTTCAGCTTCATCATTAGTCCTTTCAATGAATATTCAGGGTTGATTTCCTTTAGAATTGACTGGTTTGATTTCCTTGCTGTTCAAGGGACTCTCAAGAGTCTTTTTCAGCACCACAGTTCAAAAGCCTCAATTCTTTGGCGCTCAACCTTCTTTATGGTCCAACTCTCACATCTGTGCATGACTCCTGGAAAAACCATAGTTTTGACTACAGGGACTTTTGTCGGCAAAGTGATGTCTCTGCTTTTGAATACGCTGTCTAGGCTGGTCAGGGTGCCCAGAATTGGCTCTCAGAAGCAGAGGGTGCAGGGAGAGGCCTGGGGGCTGAGGGAGGCAGCAGCCCCTGCCTGCGGCCGTGGGGGGAGTTGCCTGTTTACTCAGTCATGGGGGCTGAGGTGGGCCCCATTCCTACCCCACGCCTGGGGGTGCACCTCTCTCATGTCTGCCTGCCAGGCCTCACCAGGCCTGCCCCACCGGGCCCAGTGCACTGGGGAGGGGGTGCTGACGTTCAAGACAGGACTCGTGGACCCTGGTGTCCCCAGTGCCCCCAGCGCTGTCTGGGACTTGGCAGGCAGGGCGACGGCAGGCAGGACGCAGGCTCAGGGCGGGTAGCCTTTCAGGGGGACGAGAGCCTGTCCTAGGTGCTTGGCGGTCACAGCGACCCTGCGTGGAGGTGGGGTTCCTGGGCCTCGGGCATCAACTATCTGTTCAAGTAAAAAATTGTCTCCATCTGTGTTGGCTAATGACTGATTAAATGACTAATCACGGAAGTCTTAATTAAACCCATTTTTCTTCGAGCAAGTGGGGGAGGGGCCCCGTTCCTGGCATGTGTTAGGCTCTGGCTGGTTCTCCGCGGAGCAGTTACGGGCAAGGTCAGTGCAGTCACTGCGCTGATGGGGCTGCAGGCATGTCTTCCTGTGTGGAGCCTGTGTTCAGGATTTCGGGGAGGATGCGGCTGGAGCCACGCTCTGTGCGTTTTGACGGGAGTCCCCTGTGTGGCCGGGCAGGCTCCAGGCCACGGTTCTGAAATGGAGTCGGTCTTGTGCAGCAAGCGGACACAGTCTCACGTCAGTCAGGAACTGCCAGGGCTCTGTGTCATGCTGTGAAATTCCGTAACATGCCAGGAATGTCTCCACAGGAATGCGGCGGGGCCGGCGGCGGGGCCCGGGCTCGCCTCGGGAGCAGCGCCGTGCAGGGCCGCCTGCCGGCCTGCCCGGTGCTGGGGCCGCCCCGTGTGCACACCGTCTCTCCCAACCCGGAGCTCAGAGCCGGGCGACCCGGGCAGGCTCCCCTGATCGTGCTGAGCCAGCCACTCAGGAACCAGACTTGAGATATGACGAAGCCGCGAGTGCGATGGCCAGCAAGGGCCGGAGCCCTGTGGACACAGGCCATTACCAGGGGAGGAGGAGATCAGGGCGGCCACACCTGTCTGTGAACCCCGGGCTCAGGCCCTCCCAGGTCGTGCACGCAAAAGGCCCCTTGCAGGCCTTGACTCTCTGGGGTTGGGGTCTGTGTGGTGAGGGGTCCCAGTGGGCTGGGCCAGCCTGGGAACCCCAGGACTTGGCAGTACCTGGGCACCCCTTCTCCAAAATTGGGGCACTCACCCCAAGACCATTCTGTCTTTGGAGGGGCAGGGGTCTGGTGGGCCACCGGCTGGGCTCTGGGAAGGCCCAGACCCCTAGGCCAAGGGTGCTAGTCCGCCCAGTGGACCCCTTCCTCCACTGTGTTTAGGGAGCATGCTGCTGCTGCTAAGTCGCTTCAGTCGTGCATGAAGGTAGTTTAATTAGATCCGAATATCGTGACAAAAGGCCAGAAGTCCGTCCTAAAGGCGCCCTTGTCGTGTGAAATAAAGACCCACTCGGCCCTGAAGTTGGGGGCCCATGTCTTGCCAGACCTTGTGGGGATGAAGAGACACTGCTTCAACCCTTCCTGTTCTTGGAACCCCTTGATGACGACCATGGGTGAAGCTAACACGTGACCATGTGAGGTGTCCTGTGGCTCTGGGGGGTCACCAGGTGAGGACGCACGGGGGCCCCGGGGCAGCAGGGCAGGGAAGGCGGTGACTGAATGCGGAGCCATGCAGGCTGTGGGCCTCTGGAGCCTGCTCTGAGGGTCAGGTGGCCCTGGGGCCTCAAGGTTGGTCTGTCCTGGGCCCAGCCCCGCAGTTGGCCGCCTGGACCCCTTCCTCGCTCACCAGAAGCTGAGGAATGGCTGGCTTGCCCTTGATCTCCTCCTGGGCCACCTGGGGGTTGGGGGGCACCACCTGAATTCAGCGGCTTCTTCCACCCTTCCTGGACTTTGGGATCTGACACTGAGAGGCCAAAACCACAGGCCAGCCTGGAGGCTCCAGGGTCATGGCCAAACTCGGGCCCGTGGACAGGGCGTGGACAAACTCGGGCCCCATGGGCGGGATTTTGGGGAAAACAGAAGGGTTTTAAGTGCCAGCTGCTGCATGCTCGCGGACCAGACATCAGGGGTGGGCTGGGCTGTGCCCTGCTGGGCACTTCGTGCTCCTGTCTCACTCCTTGCAGGTGGTCAGAAGGACTGTCCCTTTGCCCCATCAGGTCATGGGGGAGATCTGTGCAAACATCCTGCCCCGGGGGGCGGGCATTGGTGTGTGCTAAGTCGCTTCAGTCGTGTCCAGCTCTTTGCGACACCCATGGACTATAAACCACCAGGCTCCTCTGTCCACGGGATCCTCCAGGCGAGGATACTGGAGTGGGTTGCCATTTCCTTCTCCAGGGGATATTCCTGATCCAGGGATTGAACGCACGTCTCCTGCATCATCTGGCATTGCAAACGGATTCTTTACCACTGAGCCACTGAGGAAGTCCCAGGAGGCCCAGCTGAAATGAAGTATCCACAACCTCACAAGGATTCTCAGTGCAACCCAGGTGCTTCTCATTTGCCTGAGCCAGTTGCTGGAAAAGATGGATTTCTTAGAAAACCTAAAGGTGGGCTTTTAGGGTCCAGAGCCAGGTTTGGATGCTGGCGCGAGGCACTGGAGCCTGAACACACGTGAGGAAGTAGTGGTGGGGATGGTGGATCAGGAGGCCCTGGGGGCCTTGGGCAGGCTCTCCACCTCTTCTCTGGGTGGGAGCCTCGGACATACAGACACCCATCGGGGTGGGGGCTCAGGGGCACAGAGCTGGGCCTGGATTCAGGAGGTCTGGAGACCAGTGCCCGCAGGAAGGAAAGGCGCTTATGGCTGCAAAAGCCTGGCCTGGGGCCTCAGGGGCAGGTCAGGCTGGGTAGGTAGGCTCGGGCCGGGGCGCTGTGGCCAAGCCAGGGTTGCCTGACCACGCTGGCTCGTGTCTTTAACCAAGGTAACTCTAGGCCCATGGGGAGCTCTGTACACAGCCAGCATGGCCGGGGTTGGGGGGTGACCCGGGAGCTTTGGGAGAATATCTCCCTGGGGTTTCTGTATTTGGAGAACAAGCTCAGAGGGGCTCCCTGGGGAGAACGGGCCAGCCTGCCCCTTGGGCCGAGATGAGGGAATGCAGCAGAGCACAGGGACCCTCTGCGATGGTCCCAGCCTGGGTGAGGACACTGCATTTCAAGAGCTTGGAGAGCCCTTGGCAGAGCGGACGGCAGGAGGAGGAGCTCGCTGCTCCTGTCTTCTCGGAAGAGGACAACAGTGAAAGCCTCCTTTTTTGCTGAAATCAGACGTTTCCACATCAGTCTCAGCTGCCGAGTTGCCACAGTTACTGAATCCAGCACATGCTTCGCTGTGAGCATCTGGGCCTGGGCTGTGTTGTGAGTTAGTCTTGGGGGTGTTTCAGCCTTTGGCTGCGCACGCACGTCCCTGAGACCGAAACACCGGGCAACGTGGGGTCTCCGTGTCTTGCAGGAGCCTTTTCTTTTTTGGAGGCTGTGCTTCTCTGGTTGTTGTGTGAAATGAGCTTCATATTTAGTTCACACACCATGACTCAGAACGATGCAGAAGGGTGGCCCCTTCCTCTGGAAATGGCGCATCCCCACACAGCCTGCGACCCCGTGCCAGCCTCCAAGTGTCCCAGCCGGCCCACGCCTGCTGGCGTCATCATCACCAATGAGCAAGCTAATTGCAGAGTGTTGGCGGATGCAGTGGCTCAAGGCCGCTTGCCCCCTGCCCGTTTGTCCTGCGTTTCTCATTTTCCTAGAGTTTTGTGGCTGCATCTCTGCCGGCCGGTCTCTGCTCTTTTGCATGGCTGTTTCCACGTGTGCCCTAGGCTGGTGGCAAGAGGTGTCCATGGCACCCCGACCATGACTCCCGAGGGCTCATGCTGGGGTTGGAGGCCAGACCTTGGTGGGAGGTGGGAGTCTCGGAGGGCCTGAGTGGCCACATCCTCCCCTGAGCCTGGGTCTCTTCTCCAGAAGGAAGGTTCCTGTCTTTGGGGTTCCGTGGCCAAATTGCCAGCCCAGGTCTGCTTTGCCTAACCACACCTCACAGGTTCCACCCCAGGAGGAGACCTCAGATGGGGGTGCACTGGTGGCTCCTTGGGGGCTGCCCAGTGCTCAGGGCTTTCAGGTGGGTGAGGATCAGTCCCACCCGAACCTCTGGAGCTGTGGGGCTTGGCGGGGAGGTGGGGGGCAGGGGGCTCCCAGGAATTTCTCTGGAATCCAGCCTTCTTCCTGAGAAGGAACAGCTGAGGGATATCCCCTCGCCTCCCCCAATACCCCTGCACAGCCCTGCCTACTTCTTCAGACAGAAACCTGAACTCAGCCTGGGTGAGCTCTGGTCTCCTTGCCTGCAGGCCGGGCGGCTGTGGCCCCAGGTATGTGACGGCCTGCACAGACAGAAAGGGAGGCACACAGACCAAGCTCCAGGCCACGGTGCTGCCACCTGAGGGCCTGCTGCCCGCCCGGGGACCCCGACCTCTGTCCATGTGCCAGAGCGTCTGCAGGCCCCTTGAGGGAGGGGACCCCTGTGACTACTCTGCTCCCCTGGCCTCAGGCCTGCCTGGGTGAATCCCCACGTGGACAGCCGCAGGACGTGGGTGGGCTCCACCCAGCTGCCTGCTCCCAGGCAAGGCCCTCAGTGCAGGAAGTTCGCCATCCTAGACCAGGCCCCGGGCTCCATGGCGTCCAAGTCATCTCAGGCCCCGGGGATACCGGGCAGGCGGGCGGAGAAGGGCCCCATCCTGGGATGCACACACCTGGGAGGCTTGGCTGTGGCCCAGCTGATGGGGGAGGCCAGAGCAACCCCAGCGCCGATGAGTGTTCCTACCTGCTGCCTCCTGGTGGGCCTTGTGCTATGGGCGTCATCCCCCTGTGGTCCTGGCCTCTGGGCCTGCTGCCCACCTTTTAGAAGCAGCGGGTGGAGGCAGGGTTCAGCTCCCAGATCCCTCATGCATTGCCTCAGCGTCAGGCTGAGCCCTGTCGGGGGTGTCCCACCCCTACCTCATGGAGGCCCTCCAGAAACAGGATGGCGTGGTACCCTGGTGGTGGGGGCCCAAGGTGGACGTCGGAGAACTGGACGCAGCCTCGCTCTGCTCGCCGACGGCTCCCGGGACAGCGGGGCTCGTGTTTCCCGGCTGAGGGGAAAGAGGATTCCAGAAAAACAAAGGAAAAGGCCCTTTAAGTATCACAAAACAAAAGTCAGAAAGGACATTTCCTATGGCCTCTCTGAAGTGGACTTGTGTGGCTGAGGTTGTTGGGCCGTGGATGGCCACACGGGCTCTGGGGGGCCTGGCGCTACTGCCCAGAGTGCCGGCCACACGGCCATCTCCAGGGGAGTGGCTGGGCTGGTGTAGACACAGGGCCCCACTGGGTGTGGTTTTGGGTCCCCCGCCTCTCGATGCTCCTTTGTCTGCGGTCCACCATGAGGCCTGGCAGGTGGTGCTTTGGGGATGCGGGGGTCTCCTGTCACAACACCTGTGCCACTGAGGCCCTGGGTGCCCTGGACAGGCCCCAGGTCAGAGGCCTTGTGCTCAGCCAGGCAGAGCCTGAAGTCCTCTTCTGAACAGTATGACAGGAGGACGTGCCTCCTTAATGAGGGCTACCCCATGTGGTGACGTCAGACCACACCTGTGGCAGGCAAGCACAGAGCACGGAAGGGCCCACAGCCACCAGCTCCACAAGGGAGGCCGCCCCCCCAGGGGACCTGAAACCCTTTAGTGCTGGAGAACGTCAGAGGGCTGGGTTTAATCTGCCCCACTGGGGCCCCCGCCCACCCTGGCTTCCTCCAGCCCCTCCCCCAGGAGTCCTAAGGTCTGACGGCCATAGGGAGTGCTTCTACCCCTCCCCTTCCCCGTGTCTCTTCTGCCTGCAGGGGCCCCTGCGGTGTGGTGCTGTGCAGGGCCACCCCAAGACTGTCCCAAACAGACGCACATCAATCAGGCTTGCTCTCATATGGGGATGGACTCAGGGCTCTTCTGACCACCCTCTGCCCCAAGGGCCCTGCCCACGTGTACACAAGTCGGGAAGGGCCAAGGGGAGGTGGTTGGACACTCCTGCCAGCCGACTCTGCAGGGTGAACCCTTCATTGGCCCCCTCGGTGGGGGTCTGAGTGAGTGGAGGGGTGTCTCTTCATCGGCCCCCTCGGCGGGGGCGGGGGGTCTGAGCAAGTGAAGGGGTCTCTCCTCCATACCCTGGATGGGGCCCTGGGGTGCAGGCATTAACACCCCTTCCCTGGAGCCTAGCTTCTGCAGGGAGAGGTGTAGATGGACCCCAGAAGTATTTCCAAATTACAGGTGGGGAATTATTTCTCTCGGCGGGGTCTTAATCTCATTGTTACAGCGCATTATAAAAGCAGAGTCTTTGCTCCCGCAAGGACGTCCTCTATGCACGCTGTCTCCTGTCAGCTCAGCTGCCCGGGCACTGTGGATGTCCTGGGCAGCGAAAGGAACGCGCTGCTGACGGAATCGTTTCCAGCTCTTAACGCACCGCGGCTTCCGTGCGGCTTCGTGGGAGCTAACGTCTCCCACCTCTGGACAGTAAAGACCCACTCTGTGTCCTCTGCCAAGGTGACCGGCTAGTGGGCCCCAGACAGAGCTGGGCTTGCTGAGGCCATGGTTTCTCCTGGGCAGCAACCAGACCTAGGCCCACAAAGCACCGTACTGGGGGGCTGGGGACTAGGGGCCTGTGTGGAAACAAGCTGGTGTGCAAGTCCATGCACATCCACACTAAGCCCGAGCTGCCGCCCCCCGGCTCTGGGCACCAACGGGGCTGCTGGAAGAGGCCGGTCAGTCCTCCAGACCCTGCAGGCCGCCCGGAGCATGGGTGCTCCTGTGTCCTCCCCGCGAGTGAAGAGGGACTGAGGAAGCGAGGCTGGACCGTGCAGTGAGACCCCAGTGCTCTGGGTGCGCACACGACCCTGAAACCACGCAGGCGGACGTGACCAGGAGGGGACGCCGAGACCCTGACAGCAGCTCAGGACGCCTCCACCTAAGCTACGAGGGTGGGCACCCTGACCCCCAGGACGCCTGCTTACCATCCAGGGACAGAAGAGGAAGGGCTCCAAGACCCCTTTGTTGAGTGACAGAACCTGGCGCTGTCCAGCTGAAACCCCATAGGTAGCTCTACCTGCAGTCCTAGGAGGGAACCTTCTAGATTTGGGGACATGTGGACCCTAGCCTGGGGCTGGGGGCTGTGATCCTGGACACAGGAGACGGGGGAGGGGTGTCCATCCGCACAGACACGCACTGCCTGTGCTAGACACCTGGCCACTTCTAGCCACCTCCGCTCACCAGTCTCATACTTCTCAGGGGGACCCCCCCAGCTGCCCACTGCCCTCCCTGGTGATTGCCACCCCGCCGAGCCTTTCAGTTCCAGGCTCTGGATGTTCAGTTCACCCCTCATGCTCCAGCGCATGGATCCATCTCTGCCTGTACCCTGAGCACGAGCTGGTCCTATCCTCGCTCACGGCTGAGCCGTGCTGAGCCCTCTGGTCCGTGGTGCTGCTGGCCTCTGCCCATACCTCCCAATCAGGTCCCTGCTATGGGCGTGATGACCCCTCCTGACCCTGTCTGCCCTGTGACCAACCTGGTCCCGAGAGTTTGAACTACACATAGGAGAAGTGGGTGCTCCACGGGAGGGAAGACCCCACTTCTGACAACAGACTCAGCCTCAGAGACCCTGCCAGGCCCCTGGCTGCGCACTGCCTTCCCTGGTGGGCACAGGCTAGCCATTCTCCTGGCTGAGTGTGTGTGGGCCAAGTGGCCACTTCAAGTGTACCCAAGTCCTGAGGATGCTGCAGGAGAGGGAGGGAGCCCCTACCCCTCGTGTCCTGAAAGGGTCATCACTCCTGGGCGAGGGTCCTGCCTGGGCCTCCGGGGCCCTTGGGGCGGCTCCTGGTGCGTTTCTGCAGCCTCCCCAGCCAGGTGGCCCCGCGAGCAGGTTCGCGACTCCAGCTCTCTGGGGTGACTTCCGAACCTTTCTGTCGATTTTAATTACATCAATTACGGCTTTATCAGCAAAATAAAGGTCACTGTGCTGCCTCCAGGGAGCAGGAGGCCGAGCTGGCCAGGGAGAGCGGGCAGCTTGACCTCTCCGGGAGGGAAATGCCAATTAATTATCTTTTTACAGCCGACTCAATTAGACTCCCTAATCACCTGTGTAGGACACAGAGGAGGCGCAGAGACCTCGGGAATAAGTGCCGCTGCTGTGGGCCCGGGTCTCTGGGGCAGCTGGCTCCAGGCAGGACGTTTCCTCTCTAGCAAGACTTGAGCCCCTAGGAGGTTATTAGCCTGAAGAGGACGAGCTGGCCCATCTGTTGGTGGCCAGACACACCACGCCAGTCTCAGGGTAGACTCCATCAGTAAGGGGCTGGCTGGTTACAGAGATGGACACGCGGGCAGCCAGCAGCCGGCAGCAGGGGAAGCAGGGAGGCCCACGCGGGAAGGACACCTGGGGCCCTGGGTCTTGATGGCCAAGGGCAGGGGAGGCAGCCTGAGGGCTGGGGGGTCTCCCTGCCCTTCTCCAGCTGCCCAGGACCTGGGCGACAGCTCCCTCTGAGTTGTGTGCCAGCCCTCTGGGCCCCGTTTGTCCCTGGGCACACACAACTCTGCTGGGGCCTGGGATCTGGCCTGGAGGATCTGCCTTCAGCCGGTCAGCTGCCTCCCCACCTGGCACAGGTGTGCACACACACGTACATGCGCACACACAAGTCCCGACTCTCACACTCCCTTGCCCAAGAGGCCTCCAGCCCCAGGGCCACTACCCTGTGACCCTCTCCATGGGCTGCCTGATGCCAACCTGTGGATGTGGTTGAGGGTGCCGACCTCACCCCCGAACAACGGAGCTGCCCCCACAGACCAGGCCTCGGTCCTGTCGGTGGTGTTTGCCTGGGAGGGTTTCCTAACATTTGTCAAAAACCTCTTGAGCGACCCTTCCCCACAAGGCCCCTCCTCAGCCCTGCCGTGGCTCCTGGGGAAAGGGGAGGGGGAGGAAAGAGGAAGTGCCACCCCCCACAGTCACTGGAAACAGTCCAGGCTCCTCCATGTACATTCAGTGAACCAGCTGGAGGGAGCAACCTGGATGTCTGGGTGAGCTCCCCCAACACCCATCCTAGCGGCCACATCCTGCAGAGCCGTCTGGACTTCACTTCCCACGCAGTAGGCCCGAGGGCTGGGGCTCCCCCTGCAGTGGACCCATGCTCCTGTCCAGGGAGACGACAGGAGAGAAACACTGGAGTCAGGGATGAGCAGCTCTGAGCCGCTGACATCTGACAGGTCAGTCTGTCCTGTTGGCTGAGGGGGTGAGCAGTGTGGCTGGGAGAGTCGAGTGCACCCTGAGCCCCCCAGGTGATCAGAAGTGGAGCAGGGACCCCTAGCCCCTCTCAGTCCTGTCCTCCTGACCTTGGAGCCAGGAGTCAATTCTGGTGCCCGTGAACCACTTGGTACCAGGAGATGGTTCAGGACAGGAGGAAGTAAGAAAGGCCGTGGGTCTTGGTTGGTTGAGGCCACAACTGCCTCAGAACCCTGCAGGTGGGTCCGTGTGGCAGGGACCAGAGTGGATGGGCTACTGTGCCCCAATCATGGCTGACATCCACCCAGAGTCCTGCTTTCTGACCCCACCTGGCACCCCCTGGGCCACACATCCTCTCTAAGGTTAGGCTGTGAGCATCCTTCACCAAGTGGGGAAACAAAGCCAGAGCCTCATCCATTTCCTCCTGGCTCCTCTCCATCTCCCAGGGTCCCCGTCTACCTGGGCCTTTCTCCAGTTTCGCTGTTGCTCACCTCTGCTGGCTCCTCCAACCCCAAACATGCTCCTCCCTAGACCTCCTTCCACACCTTGTTTGGATGCTGATACCCTGAGGAGTGAAGCCTGCTTCTCCTGGACAGTCCTTCCTGGCTCTTACGGCCTCAGTTCTCAGGCGTCCTTAGGACCAGCTCTGCCTGCTGCATTGTCCTCACCACTCTACCACCATCATCCCCATCACCGTCTTCATCAACACCATCATCATCCTCATCACCACCACTTCACCATCTTCATCACCATCACCACCATCATATCATCACCATTACCATCATTATCATCATCGTTACCACCACCATGACTGTCCTCACCTCCACGGTAGGGTCACTCTGCACTCTCCAGGGGCCAGGTCCTTTGCTAAGCTCTTCCCAGGTGGTGTGCACACATGGAACCCTCACCTCAGCCCAGAAGAGACACCATCGTCTCCCTGTTTAGAGAGCAGGAAACTGAGGCCAGCCCGCCCTGGTCAAGGTGTCTACTGCTCTGCTGGTGCCACCAGGGTGGAGGCAGGTGCACAGAGCTTGTCTTTGAAGAGCCCTGGCTGGGCCTGCATTCCCTCAGGAGCCCCTGCAAGGGCGCCCCCTCCATCTTGGTTGTACTTGTCCCGGCTGCCTGCACCTGGGGTGGAGACATGGGCCCAAGCTCAGCCCCAGAAATAAATTCTCCGCGTGTGGAACACAGAGCCTTATCTGTAACTGGGCCCTCTTCCCAGCTGGGGGACTCAGCTTATTTTTTTTAATAAGAGATTTTCAAACTCAAGAATTTCCAGGCCAGCCAGGGGATGGTAACCTGGCCTGGCCTGGCCTGGCCTGGGAGGGGTGGGCATGTGGAACCTTCAGTTCCCCTGGTGGGTGGCTGCAGATCATATACAGCCTTGACATACTCCTTTCCCAATTTTCAACCAGTCTGTTCCATGTCTGGTTATAACTTTGCTTCTTGACCCACATATGGGTTTCTCAGAAAACAGGTAAGGTGGTCTGGTACTCTCATCTCTTTAAGAATTTTCCAGTTTGCTGTGATCCACACAATCAAAGGCTTTAATGTAGTCAATGAAGCAGATGTTTTTCTGGAACTCCCTTGCTTTTTCCATAATCCAGTGAATGTTGGCAATTTGATCTCTAGTTCCTCTGCCTTTACTTAATCTAGCTTGCACATCTGGAAATTCTTGGTTCATGTACTGTTGAAGCCTAGCTTGAAGGATTTTGAGCATAACCTTGCTAGCATGCGAAATGAGTGCAATTGTATGGTAGTTTGAACATTCTTTGGCATTGCCCTTCTTTGGGACTGGAATGAAAACCGACCTTTTCCAGTCTTGTGGCCACTTCTGAGTTTTCCAAATTTGCTGGCATATCGAGTGCAGCACTGCAGCAGCTCCTGGAGGTTCCCACTAGCCCACAGGTTCCCATCCATTCCCCAGTCCTCAGCCAGAGACTGAAAGGAAGCCAATGGCCCCCGGGTGTTCCCCGTGTGTCCACTTCGTGCAGGTGGCTCGCTAAGCAGCAGCCTCGCCCTGGGTGGAGGAGGAGTGGGGGTGGGGTGGGGCCCAGACCCCAGGAGTGGCCCAAGGACGCTTGCCCGAGGTCTCTCCTATAGAGATGTGTCCTTTTACATGCTGGGAACTTGCCATTTCTGAAGCTTTGATGACACTTTGATGACAACTGTCCTGGGGGTCTCAGATGGCCCTGGTCAGAGGCCTCAGGGGCCATGAAGGGGCCTGAAGCAGGGCAACTGCCAGCTGCTTTCCACCATGAGGGTCACTGCGGGGAGCAGTCAGCAGGCAGGGAGGCTGGGTGGCTGCCGGGGAGGCCTGGGGTCTCCAGGGGCAGAAGCTTGTCTTTCTGAGTGATTGAGTCAGCCTCGGACTAGGTGGGGAACTCACATGCTTCTGTTCTTCCAGAAAAGAGTGGAGGGCTGTTTGTCGCTCTCTCTAGGAGACCATCAGGGCAAAGCTTGTGGATGGCATGTGGGGCCTGGTCATGCTGTCTCTGCCTCCAGCCCCCTCCTGCACAGGGCAGGGCTGGCACAAGACCCTAGGCTCCGAGGAAGGAAGGAATGGAGTCAGCAAACTGCCTTTAAAGAGAAAAAGTGGGGCTTCCCTGGTGGCCCAGCAGTTAAGAATCTGCCTTCCAATGCAGGGGACACAGGTTTGATCCTTCGTCAGGGAACTAAGATTTACATGCCATGGGACAAGTAAGCATGTGGGCCACAACTACTGAGCCCACACTCTAAAACCTACATACCACAACTAGAGAGACAGCTGTGCTCCACAGGAAAGACCCAGCACAGCCAAAAACAGGTGCTGATTCCGAGGCTTCGCGACAAGGCTTGTAGGGGCTCCAGCCACCAGGCGCCAGGGAGCAGCTGGTGGGGGGCGGTTGGGAGGGTGGGGGGTTTTGGGGGGCGAAGGGGTTGGGGGGCGGGACCCAAGGAGGCCACGAGACTCACCCTCTTCCCCACACTGCTCCGGGAACTGTGCCCTGACTGAGGGGTGAGAGTGCGCGGTGACACGCACACACGAGAGTGAGCACACACTCACACACTCACACACACACGGGACTCAGCCACAGGGAAAACACTCTCCCCAGGGCAAGGCCTCCAATGCACACACACACATATGCGTGTACAGAGACTTACGTGTGCACACACACCCCCACAAGTGCAGCCCCTCACCTGGCCCAGGCCCCTCCTCCTAGTCACCCAGTCCTGACTCTGCCCCCATCCCTGGGGCCCAACTCAGGCCTGCCCTGCTGCCCCTGGGACCACAGTAACCCCCCAAGGAGACCTCTTCCTCCATCCCCGGTGCCTTTGGCATGTGCTTCCTGACAGAGGCTGGGTCCTGGCATCTTGCGGGGAGCCCTGGACAAGTTAGGGCACCCACCTTGCCTCCCGCCCTCCACAGTCTCCTGGTTGAAGCTGCTACTGGACCCTAGGGGCCACACATACCACAAGCTGTACCACGAGCCCCCGTGCCTCCCCTCCAGGCCGTGGACCCATTGACCAGCCGTGGCATCTCAGTCAGTCAGTGCAGAAGCCTGACCCAGCACGGCGTTATGGGTGTCCCCTGTGGACAGGGGCCCGCAGGCAGCATTTTGGCCGATGGAGGAAGCCATGGGTTCGGTGACATAGTGGGGTAATGGGAGGGGGCAGAAACTGTTCCTGTGGGAACCCCTGGGGTGAGGCTGCAGACAGGCGGGGGCTCTGACCATAGAAGACGGGCAGCCCCATGAGGGGCACCCAGGTGGGAGGCAGAAGGGGTGATGGAGGGGGAGGCCCACCCCATCTGATCCTGGAAGCTGCCAGCCGCCACTGGCTAGTTAGTTGGCTTCTTGGTCAGAATCTAAATGTGAGGGAGACCAGGAAGCAAACTGTTCTGGTGGTTCTAAGTGGTCTGGGCCCCCATGACTCCCAAGGTCATGAAGAGAGCCCACTGGACGATCCCAGCAGTGGGGTCCTTGCCTCAGAGGCTGTGACCCGGGGCTGAGATGGGGGCCAGGCTGGCGCCGTGTCACCAGGAGGCTCGTTCAGGTCACCCACGGTTCAGTCCTTTCTAAGGAGACAGATGCACCCAGCGTGAGCATCCACATGGGTGCAGGATCGTGGCCTGCCAGACCTTGGCTGCACAGGGAGCCTGGGTCCACACTCGTCTCCCTTTTTCTCTCCACCACCTGCCAGAGACCCACTGTCAGGGGTCAAAGGGCATAGGGTGTCCGAGGCAGAGCCAGAGTCCTGCTGCTGCCCATGCCCATGGGGCTGCAAGACACACGGAGGGGCTGGTGCCCTGCAGCTCCTGGCCAGCCCCAGACAGGCATCAAGTGTGGGAAGGAGGAGCTGGAGGGGGCTCCAGTTGGACGCTGGAGGTTAGGCCCCCACTGCCCTGCAGACGGGCTCCTCTTCCTCCGTGGGCTCCCAGACCACAGGATTGCTGCAGGGCCCGAGGGCTGTGTACCTGTCTCCTTAGAAAGGACTGAACCGTGGGTGACCTGAACGAGCCTCCTGGCGACCCGGCACCAGCCTGGCCCCCATCTCAGCCCCGGGTCACAGCCTCTGAGGCAAGGACCCCACTGCTGGGATCGTCCAGTGGGCTCTCTTCATGACCTTGGGAGTCATGGGGGCCCAGACCACTTAGAACCACCAGACCAGCCAGGGCCCCGGCTCCCAGAAGCTGTGGTCTCGGGGGCCTGCAGCCCCTACCACTCTGATGCCAGCTCCAGGCAGGCAGCTCCCTCCCATCTGAGTTCACTTCCCTTGTCCTCCACAGCATCAGTCCTGGAAGCAGCGCGGAATCTTTTTATATTTCCCTGGGACGTTCCTTCTAGCTGGACAATTCCTAGACAAGAAATTTATAGCACAAATTTTCCTTTAAAAATATGGATCTTTCATGCTATTCTGCCATAATTAACCATAGACAATTAATATTAAAATGCGTTATCACCCCAAGAGGCAATGAAATCTCCAGATCTCTGCTATGCATTCCGTCACTTTTATTGGCAAGACTGGATTAGCAGCAAAGGGCACCTTGATTTTTAAAATCATCTAACAGATCTCCTCTGATGGACACTCAAAACCATGTTTAACAGTGAAAATGAGGGCCACTCAGATCAACTGGAAACATTTCCTGGTAGGGTTTTGTGCATTAAAAAACAACAACGACAACAAAACAGCAATCTGAGGTTCTCCCTCCCTGCTTTGGCGTTTTTTTAGGTTCCCAAATCCAATTTACAGGGGATTGTCTGAGCCACCCGGGCTCTGCTAGCCTCACAATGTCCCTCTAGCAATTAGCAGCACCTGCATTAGGATTCAATGGACTTAAATTACTGGGGGGTGAGGCAGACACCCCACTGACAACAATTAACACAAAAGAGCTGCACCATTTAAAGCTGTGGGTGGGAATTACAAAAGGTTAAGAGACTAAATATAAAAAAAATTTTTGAATATAAAATCAATGTGCTTTGTTACAAAAATCTGGGTGCTATAATTTAACCAAATTAGGGTTTAGAATATCTGGCAATAGTCCACGTCTATGACATCGTTTTTTATTCTCAACAAAAAGCAACTTGTCTATTCAAAAGTTAAAAACAATCAAAGAACTGAAATATTTCATGTCAACAAAATAATAAAACACAGAGTTTTGAATTACGTACTACTGACATTAGGCCTTTGGAAAGGGAAAGCATTTTCTCTCCTCGTTTCACTTATTTGTATAATTGGAAACCAAGTTCTCAGAGGTTCGTTTTCTTAATTGCCTGCGGGATGCGGGAGTAGAGTGCTGACCCACCATCTGCGAGAGCCTGGCCCCGCTGGGGCTGGGGCTGGGGCAGGTGAGGGCTGAGCCCCCAGGGCAGGGGGCCCACGGGAGGCTGGCGTAGGGGGTGAGATCCTGAGTGGGGGTGCTTCCCAGTGGCCCCTCCTTTGTAAACAGGCATTGGCCCTGGGCACCCACAGTTCTGAACCACTGATCAGGAGGCTATATTTTCTTCTGCCCAGAGAAGTCTGGGGTGCAGGGTTGGGGCGCAGGGGTGCTGAGCCCCTGTAGCTGCTCCAGCTGGCTGGGGTCTGTGCTCATGCACATCTGGGCTGTCAGAACAAGTTGAAACAGGAAAGCTGCTTTTAAATGTAAGACGATCCAGGTTCTGTTCTAACTTATGGTCAGCCTCAGCTTCAAGGCTTCTGCTCAGGGCTGTCTTTCCTCCCTCCCTTCCCAGGGCAGTCGACCTCTGGGAGACCCTTAACCACTCCAGGGTTTGAACCTGACCTTGTGCTCCAGGGTGGGAAGGGGGTGGGCAGGAGGACACAGCAGCTCTCCCCATCCGCTCGCTGAACACAGCGCTTCCTCTAGAAGCAGGGTCACAGGTACCCCTGCCAGGGTCTGCTGGACACGCCCAAGGGGTCTCAGCTCAGGGCAGGGCCCAGGGTTGGTGGCTCCTGACCCCCAGCATTCAGCCCTGGCTGGCCTGCCCCAATGAGTAGGCCTGGGGGGCCCTCATCAGCTCCCAAGGCTGTGACATCCCCATGGCACAACCATACCATCTCCCTCGGTACCTGCTGGTCTAACAGAATCAGCATCTTCACCACCGGCCCATTTTACCAAACCCGTTAACCACAGTCTACAGTCCTGTCATGGGGCTGGAGGGTGAGGTTGGGGGCAGGCAGGGGTCACAAATGGGCCTGCTTTCTACAAGGAGATGTGGGGGGAGGTGGGGGTACCTGCACAGAGGTGGCAGGAGGCCCAGGTCCTTGCCCACAGCCTGTGTCCCGTCCAGCTCTGTGCCCTCCAGGGTCTGGCGGTGCAGTGAGATGATGGGGCTTCTGATTTGGGCTTCAAAACACTTGGCAGATGATGAGAAATATCCAGCCTCTGCTTCTTCTCTGGTAGCAGAACCTGGTCCAAGCTGACAAACTGTTTCTTGTCTCTGCATGGCCTAGTGGGGTCCTGTGACCAAGTTCTGGCCAGTGAGGTATAAGCGGTGATGGGAATGATAACCCCAGGAAGCTTTTTAGAAGGGAAGGGCTTCCGACTCCTTATGCCTCCCTCTTCCTGCTAGCTGGAATATGGCAGTGATGGCTGGCACTTGTGCAACCCTCAAGGGCCATGAAGTGGTGCACAGAGTAGCAGAATAGGAAACAGAGGCAGGAGTCCTCGGTCACTGAGAGACGGGTGACCACAGTGGGGCTGCCCAGTGAGCACAAGGGGCTGGGCGACTAGGCTTGGGTGAGCGCCACCCCGTATCTGGCTGTGCTGGTCACAACAGGCAATCGGTAGTGCTCACAACTCCGGGGGGAAGCTGGATGTTTCACTGGACTTTTCTGGTTGGAGGGGGGGTCCCTGTAAGTCGCTTCAGTAGGAATAGTCACCTCAGAGGTTCTATTGGCTCAAGTTTCTTCCAGGACTTGTGCTGGGTTATCTTTGATCTGAAACCCACTGGGCTGTTATTGAGACCTGTTTGTGAAGGGATCCTGGCTGCGGCCGGCAACCTGAAGAGACATCCTCCGGGCTGGGCCCACGGCAATGCCCCTGGCCTCAGACTCAGCAGGGCCACCCTCTGTGCCGTGTCCTGCCCATCTCAGACCTCACCCAGGGGAGCACACAGGCAGAGACAGCCATCCAAGACCCCTGGGGCCCTCAACAGGCTGGAGAAAGGGCTTGGGTCCCTAGTGAAGGTCTGGGTCTAAGAACCAAGCAAGAAAGGGTCATGGCTGTGCTGGGGTGAGTGTGAGGGGGACAGGGCTTAGTATCCTGGTTCTGAGATACAGACATTCACCCCACGTGCAAAGGACTCCGGGTTTGTGCTGCTCTTATGGCCGAGCTGCCCCAGAACACTGCGCTCTCGGCTTTCCTTCAGGACGAGGGAGGGATAAAGAAAACTTAAAAGTTAAAGATATCTATCTTCATATCGTTGGGCTTCCCAGGTGGTGCAATGGTAAAGAATCCACCTGCAATATGGGAGACCCAGGAGATGCGGGTTTGATCCCTGAGTGAGGAAGATCCCCTGGAGGAGGGAATGGCTGCCCACTCCAGTATTCTTGCCTAGGAAATCCTGTGGATGGAGGAGCCTGGCAGGTTATACAGTCCATGTGTTTGGACACAACTGAAAGACTGAGCATATATACATACATCCCTGTATAGTCATAAAAGGAGGTTTTATCAGAACTAGGAAAGGCTTGGTCACTCCTCTGGCCATTTCAGGGCTTTGCTCCACCCACCAGGGTCCTAGGTCCGACTGTGTGCCCCCCAGACCCCCTGCAACCCTGGGCCCTCCTTCCTGCTGACCGTGTACATGACTCACAAGTTTTAACCATCATTGTTGTTGTTGTTGTTCAGTCGCTCAGTTGTGTCTGACTCTTTGTGACTCCATGGACTACAGCACACCAGGCTTCCCTGTCCTTCACCAACTCCCAGAGCTTGCTCAAACTCATATCCATTGAGTAAGTGATGCCATCCAACCTCCTCATCCTCTGTCGTTCCCTTCTCCTTCTGTCTTCAATCTTTCCCAGCATCAGGGTCTTTTCTAATGAGTCAGCTCTTCGCATCAGGTGGCCAACGTGTTGGAGCTGGAGCTTCAGCTTCAGCATCAGTCCTTCCAGTGAACATTCAGGATGGATGTTCTGTTATTATCTTAGGGTTTCTCTCACTGGAGGATAACTGCTCACCTCCTTGCCGAAGAGCTGGAGTGTGCACCACAGGACAGACAGATGCAGAGTGTTCACCACCCTGGGCTGACCCAGGCTCTCTAGCAACAGGCCCGAGGGGCTGGGGTATGGGGAGGGGGTGAGTGTCATCTTGGCGGGTGGGGACTTTCACCTGGAAGGGTCCTACGTGAACCCACTCCTGTGAAGGGCAGACTGAGTCCTAAGAAGGGCAGGAACAGGAGGTGTGTCCTCCTTGCCCTCTAGATGGGGGCCCTGTTCCCTCCTCAGGGCACTGTCCAGAGCCAGACCTGGTGGCGGGGCAGAGGGTACAGGGGGCTCAGTCCATCGTCCTGCAGGCGGATGCTGAGAGCACCTCATTTTGTAAAAGAGGAGCTGAGCCCTAGGGAGGTTCAGGCGGAAAGGGATGGATTCACTCCTGCTGAGCACCCAGGGCCTGTGACTCAGCCGCGAGCGCTGAAGGGGCTGGAGCTGAGAGGGTGCGGACCCCTCGGCTTCCCCACAGGCTGTTTTCTATGGCTTGACACCCACATGCTAGGTCCAGTCCAGGGGCCTGCACATGGTCACTGATGCGGGGCTCACACTTGGGCCGGCAGAGGGCCTTTATGTAGAAACACCAGCACATTCTCCGATGACGACAATGATAACAACAACGCAGCTAAATTTGCTTCCGTAAACAGAAGGGGATGCAGAGACAGGGTCCTGGGCCAGGTCACCAAGGGTCCCCTGAACCAGCCAGCCCTGCCCACCCTGGGAGGGAGGGACCCAGGCCTTGGTCTGGACGCTGCTCCATCTGACTTGGGCCCTGGACGTGGCAAGTCTGTGCCCCTACCCACCTGGGGCATCACCAGGGCGAAGGAGAATGTGAGGCCCTAAATTGAAGAGTATGCACCTGCCCGGTGGGGACCCCAGCTCCAATTACCCAGAGGTCCTCCCAGAAGGGTCGAGAACATGGGGTACCAGGTGGGACCCCCACGGCTGGGACACTGCCCTCCCTTAACTAAAACACACCCCCTGCCGACTAAGAGCCCCAGGTTTGTGAGAGGATTCAATCCTCAGCTCTAACTACAGAGATGAAAAACAGACGGCCTCACTCTGCGTTCACGGCCACAAGGGACACGCTTGTGGAGTGCGCAGGACAGTGGTGCCGCAGCCCGGACCACTCACCTCCACCCCTGCCCGCCCGGGGCTCTGGATCTGCACCGTGAGCATGTCCAGCAGCCTGGACACAGGTCGGCCACCCCCAGCCCGCCTTCAAACCCCCGGCCACAGTGACTGTCCTTGGAACCATCTGGCCTGGGCCTGAGTGTGTCCTCCTGGGACATCCCAGGTCTCCCATGTCCACTGTTCTCAGGGGTCAACTTCACTTCCTTCTGCTCAGGTTTGGGGGACACTGCTATCAGCCATGCCTCCCTGAGCTCATGTTGCCCACTGCAGACCCCCCAGTTAGCCCCACTCACCAGGCGGGCCACCAGGGTCCCCGTCAGGGAGCAGTGAGTCGGTGCTGGCACTTTCCAGGGCAGCCCTGGGCTCTGGGCCCTCGGACGCGGGGCTGGACAGAGGGTAGGAGATGCACTGGAATCCACTGTGGAGGGAAGGACAGTGTCACGCAGCTGCAAAGACACGGAGTCCAGGGAGAAGAAAGGGCCGCGTGGCTCCTCAGAGGCCAGGGGGCAGGGAGGAAGCAGGGAAGGGGCGGTGTCTCACTCGGCCTCCCTGCCTCGCTGCCCTTGGCCCAGGACCCCTTCCTTGCTCCACTACCACCGTCAGAAGGGGCCTCGGCTTCGCCTTCGCCAGATCAGCGTGTGGTGACCCCACATGTCTTGGTGTGAGGCGTGGGCAGGGACAGTCCCAGCCAACCCCCCACAGAGTAAAGGAGGGACCGCTCCTGCCATGCCTGCCCAGGTGCTGCCCAGGGCCACCTTTACTCACAAGGGGGTCTGGATGGGCGTCTGCCCCAAGCCGTCGTCTACTCTGAAAAAGCTGACCTCCGAGTAGGCTGGGAGCTGCACGTACCGGACGCCCGCGGAGATCTCCAACTCCCGGCCATCCTCACCTTCCAGAAGGAGAGAGAAGTTGCTGAGGGCCATTAGGGCGGAGCGGCAGGACCCGGACCCCTGTCTCCCTGGGCCTTTGTGAGGAGCAGGGCATCGGATGGGGCCGCAACCACGCTCACCTTGCCCTACCCTTGCATTCCTGGACCCTCAGCTCCACTCCACCCTCAGCCAAGCTGCCCACGGCCCAGAGGAAAAGGACGTTTGCTAGAGACGTGAAGGCAGGCTTCTCGGGGAAACCAGTGCAGACAGGCAACCCCACGCGCAGTGGAAGATGAGCCGGGATCCTTGATGTGAGAACAAAACCAAGATGCAGGAGAGCCAAGAGAACTTATCACTAGCAGATGTACATGACAAGAAACGTTAAAAGTTAAGTCCTTTGGGCAGAAGGGAAATGGCAGCAATGGAAACCTGTGTCTACAGGAAGCAGTGGGGGCCAGAAATGGCATCTGGAGGCAGATGGCACTTCCTTTTCTGTCTGTCAGCTACTCCCCAAAGATAAACAACTGTTGAAACAAAAATGACCTACAGGTTATAAAGCTGATTAGACACATGAATGTAAAACGTACTGAAACAAGAGCATAAAGATTGTATTGTAGACAGGAAGTATAAACTGTAAAGCTCTTATACTGTCGATGATGGAGTATGATAGCACTTGGAGTTAGACTGATAATTTAAAGATGTATATTTACATCTTTAAGTAAACCTTAAAGTATCCCCTAAAATGACACAGAAAAGAGTTATAATCAATAATCCAGAAGAGGAGATAAAATAGAATTAAAAAAAAAAACTCAATTAATCCAAAAAAGAAAGGAATAGAATATAAGGGAAAAAAACCAGCCAGGGAAAATAAGGAAGAAATTGTAAAATGGTAAGCTTGAACCTACTGTATTAAAAATTATATTAAATGTGAATGGTGTAAACCATTTAGTTAAAAGAGAGATGGATAAAAAAGCAGGACCTAGGTATATGCTGCCTACAAAATAATATATTTAAACTATAAGGACGTGAATAGGTTAAAGGTAAAAGCATGGATGACGATGCTGATACCAGTTAAAAGAACACTGAGTGACTGCATTAATATCAACAAAAGTAGGTGTCAGAGCATAGATTATCAGCATGCATAAAGGAGATAATTTCACAATGATATGGTCAATTAATTGACATAAAAATACTAAATGTTTATGCCCCTAATAACAGAGTTTCAAAATACATGAAGCTAAAATTGATAGAAACGAAAGCAGAAATAAATAGAAACACAAGCATAATCAGAGATTTCAATATACCACTGTCAATAACTGATGGAACAAATAAACATAAAATCAGTAAGGATATAGCAAACTCAACAAAAACATCAACACAATTTACTTGATTGACATTTATAGAATATCCTATCCAATTCCACTCAAGAAGAGAATCCACACTCTTCTCAAAGTGCACTCCAAACATTTCCCAAAACAGACCATATTTTGAGCCGTAATACAAGTCTCAAAAATTTAAGTGAATTTAAGATACAAGGTATGACTCTAACCACATAGAATTAAGTTAGAATCAGTAACAGAAAGATCTCTGGAAAATCTTCAAATATTTGGAAGTGAAACAACACACTTCTAAATAACTCTTGGGTCTAAAAGGAATCAAAAGGGAAATCAGAACGTATTTCAAATTGAATGAAAATGAAAGCATACCACATCAAAATTTGCAGGATTCAGTTAAAGTAGTACTAAGGGGTAAATTTATAGCAACAAACTTCTATATTAGAAAAGAAAAGTATGAAAGAACCTTGGAAACAATTCCACCTTAACAAGTGAAAAAAGAAAATAAAATTCAACCCAAACTAAGCAGAAGCAAGGAAGTAATAAGATAGAAAGAGGAATTAATGAAATAAAAAGCAGACAATAGAGAAACGAATGAAACCAAAAGTAGGCTGTTTATCAATGAAACAGATAATGTCTCACTATACTATTCAGGAAAAAAAAAAGAAGACATCCGTAATCCATATTAGGAACAAGAGAGGTGATATCAGTTCATTAAGCAGGGAGCAAGGGAATGTCATGAACATTCAAGAAATCGGACAACTTGGAAGACACAAAACACCAAAGCTCACTCAAGAACAAACAGATAACCTAAATAGGCTTATATGCAAGGGAAATGGGATTAGTAGTTAAAAATCTTCCCACAGAGAAATCTCCAGGCCCAGGTGGGCTTCGTATTGAATTCTACAAACATTTAAGAAACAATACTAATTCGACACAAACTCTTCCAGGAAATTAAAGAGGAGGGAATTTCCCCAACTTACTTTATGAGGTTGGCAATATCCTGATACCAAAACTGGACAAAGACAACACAACGAAAAAAAAAATCAAGACCAATTTCCTTATGAACAGACATGCAAATATTTGAAACAAAATGTAGCAAACTGAATGCCCAGGTAATTCAAGGGGGGAAGAGAGGAAAGAATAGTTTTTTAACAAACGAAGCTGGGACAACTGGACATCCACTTGCAAAAGAGGATGAAGCTGGACCCCTGCCTCACACCACATACCAAGGTTAACTCCAAATAGACATTAGGCTAAATGTAAGAGCTTAAAATATAAAATCCTTAGAAGAAAACAGAGGAATAAAACTTCATGACTCAGTTAGGCAGTCTTCTTAGATACGACACCAAAAGTACAAACAACAAGAGAAATAAAAATAAACTGAACTTCATCAAAATTTAAACTTTTGTGTTCAAAGTAAACAGTCAAGAAACTGCATGACAACCCATAAAACAGGAAAAAATATCTGCAAATCAGATATCTGATATGGCGCTCATATCCAGAATATATAAAGAATTCTAGATTACTCAGAATAAAAAGACAAGTTGCCCAGAGTTTTAACGGGCAAAGGATCTGTATAGATTTTTCTCCAGAGAAGATCTACAGATGGCCAGCAAGTGCATAAAAAGATGCTGCACACATCATTACTTGTTAGGGAAATGCAAGTCAAAACCACAGTGAGACACCAGGACAACTACAACCAGAAAAACAGAGTAACTGGTGCTGGTGAGGAGGTGGAGCGACGGAAGCCCTCAGCCACTGCTGGTGGGAACGAAAAGGAAGAAAAGCAAATTGTATTTATTTGTAGATGACATGATCCTTTGTACAGAAAATCCTAAGAAATCCTCAGAAAGTTAGTTAGAACAAACAAGCCCAGCAAGGTTATAAAACATACATAAATCAGCTGTAGTCTTGCAATTTCTGAAGCGAAGATAACAATTCCATTTGTAATAACATAAAAGGAAATAACAAATGTATCAATAACTATAATTGAATAATGATAAATTTTGTTGTTGTTCAGTTGCTAAGTAGTATCTGACTCTGAAACCGCATGGACTGTAGCACGCTAGGCTTCCCCTTCACCATCTCCTGGGTTTGCTCAAACTTGTTTTTTGCTGACTACAGAGCTTCTCCATCTTCAGCTGCAAAGAACATAATCAATCCGATTTTGGTATTTACCATCTGGTGATATCCATGTGTAGAGCTGTCTCTTATGTTGGTAGAAAAGAGTGTTTGCTATGACCAGTGTGTTTTCTTGACAAAACTCTGTTAGCCTTTGCCCTGATTCATTTTGTACTCCAAGGCCAAACTTGCCTGTTACTCCAGGTATCTCTTGACTTCCTACTTTTGCATTCCAGTCCCCTATGATGAAAAGGACATCTTTTTCTTGGTGTTAGTTCTAGAAGGTCTTGTAGGTCATCACAGAACCGTTCAACTTCAGCTTCTTCAGCATTAGTGGCTGGAGCATAGACTTGGATTACTATAATGTTGAATGGTTTGCCTTGGGAATGAACCAAGATGATTCTGTTGTTTTGGGGGCTGTACCCAAGTACTGCATTTCAGACTTTTGACTGTGAGTGCTACTCCATTTCTTCCAAGGGATTCTTGCTCACAGTAGTAGATATAAACGCTCATCTGAATTAAATTCCCATACATTTTAGTTCATGGATTCCTAAGGTGTTGACCACTTGATTTACCACTCCAATTTACCTTGATTCATGGACCAAACAATCCAGGTTCCTATGCAAATTATTAATCATTTATTAGTAAGTTTAACAAAAGAGTGAGACTTGCACACTGAAAAATACTAACATTGATGAACCTGAAGATAAATAGATGAAGAGATATTTCAAGGCCAATCAGAAGAGTCAGCTTCTCCCAGCTTTTTCAACCCATCCCTGACAGAATCCCAAAGAAGGCAGGCTTGTTTTTTTCCCTTTTTGGGGGCAAAAATTGACAAGTTGATCCCAGAATAGTCATACAGAAATACGAAGGTCCCAGAATATCCAAAACAATTCTGAAACAGAAGTAAAGGCTGGAGGAATCTCCAGTTTCAAAGCACGTGCTGTGTGCTCGCTCAGATGCTCAGGTGTGTCTGACTCTGCGACCTTATGGACTGTGGCTCACCGGGCTCTTCTGTCCATGGGATTTCCCAGGCAAGAATACTGGAGTGGGTAGCCATTCCCTTCTCCAAGGGATCTTCCTGACCCAGGGATCGATCTTGTGTCTCCTGCACTGGCAGGCAGATTTTTTTTTAACCACTTAGCCTCTGGGGAAGCCCAGTAAGCTTTGAAAGCTTACTGGAAGGCTATGGTATAAGGACAGACATATTGATCGATGGAGTGGAACTGACATCCATCCACGTGTAAACCTTTACACTTACAGTCAAGTCACCTCTGACCAAGGTGCCCAGGCAATTCTGTGGGGAAAGAACAGTCTTTTCAATACATGGCACTGGGACAGCTGGAATCCACGTGAGAAAAGATGAATTCAGACCTTTATCTGATCCATGAAAATTAACTTGAGCCAAAGTTGTAAAAGAAAAGAGGAGGAAAATCTCTGTAAACTTGGGTTAAGAATCCTCAGATGCATGACTAAGACCGTAGTCGATAAAAGAAGAAACTGACAAACTGGGCTTCATCAGAATTTCCAACTTTGAGGACTTCTCTGGCAGTACAGTGGTTAGGACTCTGCGCTTCCACTGTAGGGGGTACAGATTTGACCCCTGGTCAGGGAACTAAGTAAGATCCCACAGGCTGTATGGCAAAAAAAAAAAAAGAACTTTTAAAACTTTGAACATTAAAAGACAACATTAACCAAAGAAGAAGAGGGCAGCAGAGGATGAGATGGTTGGATGGCATCACCGACTCAATGGACATGAATTTGAGCAAACTCTGGGAGATAGTGGAGGACGGGGGAGCCCGGTGTGCTGCAGTCCATGGGATCACAAAGAGTGGGACAAGGCTGAGCAACTCAACAACAACAACAACAAACAGGTCACACTGAAAGAAAATATCTGCAAAGATACACATGAGAAAGGACTCATATCCAGAACACACACAGAACTTGTATACAAGTAAAAAGACGAACCACTTAATTTTTTAAAAAACTGGGTGAGATACATGAATAAACACTTTTCTGTGAAGATGTACAAATGGCCAGTACACACATGAAGAGCTGTTCAACATCATTAGTTTTGGGTTAACACAGATCAAAACCGTGAGGAGGTGCCACTGGACACCCTGAGGATGGCCACTCCCTGGCGAGGATGGGGAGAAATCAGAACCTCATATGTTGCTGACGGGATTGTAAAATGGTACTGCCACTTCAGAAAACCATTTGGGTGTTTCCTTAGAAATGCAAATGCCAACCTGCCACATGACCCAGCAAGCCCACTTATGAATGTGTGCCTGAGAGAAGTGAGCCATGTTTACACCAGGCCCTGCGCACAGATGTCCCCTGCAGCCAAGCACCCAGGACGGGACCGGCCCCTGGGGACGCAGGCCCACAAGTGTGCGGCCCACGGAGGGGCGAGCAGGGCTGCGTGGGTGGGCTGAGGGGCAGAGCACGGCCACAGGCTGGATCCCATCCACGAGCAGCTTCTGGGAACGGACATTGGTGGTGCCCAGGGTGGAGGGTAGGCATGGGGTGGGAGCCAAGGGTCTCTCTGGGCAGAAGGAAATGCTCCAAAGCAGAATGGGTGTGGTGATGCTTGCCCAACTCTGCAAGTTTACTACGAATCGTTGGCTCACCGAATATAGATGAGTTTTACGGTATGTGACACTGTGATGAAGTTGTTAAAATAAACCAATTGTGACTAAATATACTTGATTTATGCTACACACCATGCTTCCTCACAGAGCCGCAGACCCGAGGTGAACCAGTAGTGATTATCCCTGGTAGTCCTGCCCTGTCCCTCTGCCCCCTGGGGTCTGCTCTGCTCATGGGGTGAGAAGCCTGGTGGTCCCTTTGCTTGGCTGGAGGGCAGACCAAGCATCTAAATGCAGCCTGGATGGATGGGCGTCTGTCCACCTTGGTTACCCCAGGAGGAGCAAGAGAAGCCCTCCTCTTGGCAGGCTGAACGGCTGGCCCTGCCCTCTTGCAACCTCCCTGTCCGCTGACTCTGAGTGAGCACCAGGGAGGGCTGCCCACGTGCACACACACAGGCATACACACGTGCATATGCTCACACACACATGCACATGTGCTCACATACAGAGCACACAGAGTCCACATGCTCACATACACACACGTGGAGGCACACAGCCCACATGCTCACACACATACACGGAGGCACACACAGCCCACATGCTCACACACACACACACACGGAGGCATGCGTGGAGCACATGCACTCATACACACACAGGCATGCACAGAGCCCACGTGTTCACATGGAGGCACACAAAGAGCCCTCGTGCTCACATGCACACGCAGGCCCCATATGGCTGGCTGCCTCCCACCAGCTGGAGGCTCGCACCCTGCCACCCTTTTTGCCAGGGCCCCAGCAGCAAGAACTCAAAAACGGGGGGCACCTGGGCAGAGTCCCGATGCTAGGAGACAACTGTGGCATCTTGTCTCCCGAGCTGACAGTTGCTCGTCTTTCTGAAGAGCTCGCTGTCTTCCTGGAGATACTTACTTGTGGCCACTTCCCCGTTGTCCTGCTGCAGCTGAACGGTCAACACGAGGGAAGACCCTTGAGCTGTGTCCATCACCTCTGGACCCAAAATTGCGATCCTCGTGGCTTGTGCTGCAGAGAACAGAGCACACAGATGTGTGTATGGGGGCTGGGTTGGGGACTCCGGGTCTGCATCGGCACCCCACATGCCCTAAGCAGGTGCTCAGCCCCATCCCTGGGGCACCCGGATGAGGGGGGTGTGGATGGCATGGCCATCAGGGCTGGGGTTTTCATGGATGCCATGAACCCTATCCTGAGGGTCAGCTCTGAACCCACCTGATGGTGCTGGGGGAGGGCAGGGCAGAGGTGACCGCTGAGTGCAAGTGACCACTCAGCGGTGTCCAGTGCACACGGCCTCCTGCCCACCGTTCTGACCCGGGCCCTGCTTTCATTGTGTCTGAGTCCATGATCTGACATGTGCTGGATGAGGCTGCGACCACCTGCCTGGAAGCTGGCCTGGCCAGGGGCCTACTTGCAGCTCTGAGTCAGCAGCTGCACCCATGGATCTGGTACCAAGGTCCTGTGGTGCCCTTGTCCTGGAGGCTAACAGAAGGTCCCCACACATGCCCAAGGGGCAATTCAGGGTGGGGGAAGGCCCCAGCAGAGGACCTGGAAGGCCACAGGCCACCTGAGGTCACGTGCAGTGCAGAGAGCTCAGGGTAGGGGCAGGACGGAGACCAGGCAGGGGGCCAGGCACCCAGAGCCCTGAGGCTGGGAGAGTCCAAGACTGGCAGACCCTGTGACTGGGAGGCCTGCTTGCAGGACCACGTGGCTCCAGAGTCCAGGGGCCTCTGCATGTCTTAAACCCGGTAAGACCACACAGAGCATGGATTTCTCAAAAGGGGATTGTAGATCCCTCTTCATCCCAGCCCGCCGGTCCATTCCTCCCATGAAGCTGCCCAGCGCCAACCAGGAGAGGACATGGCCTGACCCAGATGTGACCCTTGGGAGGACCCCGTGAGGCCAGCAGCAAAGCCAGGGTACCTACCCATGGGGTGACCGTTGATCCATATCCCTCGGTAGATGACCCCGGAGCAGTGGGCCATGCTGCCCTGTCCACTGAACACGCCACTGTGCCACTGTCCCTGCAGAGAGAACCGTGGGCTCAGGCGGGCTGGGCCCTGAGGACACTTTGCCCTCCAGGTTTCAGGGGCCCCTGGGGAAACAAGCTGAGGGGGACCCAATTTGCTCCACACAGTGCACTACTCCCCTGTGAATTGGGAGTTTAGGGACAATGGCCTGAATGCAAAATGCAAACAAAATACGGCTCCAAATACTTTACAGCACAAAACGCTTTTAGTACAAAGACGCTGCAATTGTGCAGAGGATCACGGGAGGCCTGTGGGGTGGTGGAGCCGAGCGCTCTGGCTCATTCCTTGATGATGAAAGGGCCAATTAAAAGCTCAGCGTGAACCCGCACAGCCCACCTGGGCAATGCCGGCTCATGCACACCGCGGCCCTGCTGCCCCTGTAACAAGCCTGCTTTGTAACCAATACACACGACAGAGTGGAAGTAGGATGGAAAATAGCAGGAAGATTATTTTCATGGAAAGTTGAGATCTTAATGGTGTTTTACTGACTATGAATTGCTCCTGTTAGAAGAAGAATCAGCCCAAGGCATGTTTGGTGCAGAAGCTGACTGGGCTCCCACTTTCGTGGTCTGCCCTCTGAGGCCCCAAGGCCACCCAGCAGCTGGGCCCTGCAGCAGGCACTCTTGGCCCTAGGGAGGGACCAGTAGGTGGGAACGGCCCCTGAAGGCTGCAGCCCTAAAGAGCTCAGATGCCCTCTGACTTGGGGGAGGAGGTTCCAAGGCTGTTCCAAGCACGCGGCCACTGCAATCTCATTGTGAGTTGACGGGAAGGGCATGGCCATGGCTTGCCCTCCAGGTGGGATGTCGGGCAACTGTGGCGCCCAGCAGGTCAGCTTCAGGAGCCGGGCAGCCAGCTGGGTGGAAGGTGGGCAGAGGCCTGGCTCTCCTGGAGCTGAGGAGCAGCTCATCCCTTCAGCCCCCACACCCAGATGGCAAAGCCAGCCAGATAGTGACTGGGGGGCCACATTCCCAGAAAGCTCAGGGCCGGCTCGATGACCTGACAGTCATTGTATCGCGTCCCTTAAGATGCAGCTCATATCTGCAGGCAGCTGACCAGGCTAAAGTGGGGGCGATGCCTTAGGTATCATAGCAGGTGGGGACCACAGCTAGCATGGGGGCCCCTGCTGTCATCCAGGCTAGAGGTGGGGAGCCCCAGAGTTGCCCGCTGACCATCCCTGGAAATGGCATGGCCTCTGAGCAGCATCTGCTGGGCTTGATGCCTGCTCCTAGGAAGGACTCCTGTGCACACATGTGCATGCACGCAGGCTTCTGTGTCGTGCATCTGCGTGCATCATTGCGTCATGCCATGTGCTGGCATGTGTGTGCCTGAGCTGGGCTGCTGTCCCCTGAGTTGGGGTGGGGATAGCCCTGGGATTGCAGGGTGGCCCCCCAGGTATGTGGGGCAGGTTAATGTGGGCACCAGACCTTTCCCCTGCTCGAGCCCCAGCAGTCTGTTGGCTAGGGTTGGCGGTGACGCTTGTGGGCGAAGAAGTCACTGGGACGCTCTGCTTCCCTTGCTCAGGACACCGTCCCCAGACCTGACAAGTCACCAGCTCACACTTAGGAAGCAGGACCCCGGCTGGTGAGACGCAGACCTCTCACGAGCCAAAGTGAACTAGTTGTCCTCGCCCCACCCCCTCAGCCCTTCTGCTTTGACGTCCACGCCTTCTTCTGCGGCTCCGCGCTGGGGAACAGAAGCCACCCTGGCTCAGGCCCCAGGCTTGGGCATCAGCAGATGGTCTAACGGGATGCAGTCTGGCCTATGGCCCCGGGAAGGGTGGCCGCCTTCACAGACAAAGCCCTCCTGTGAGGCCGCACTGCCCTTCGCCTCCACGTTTCCGTGGCAGGGGCTGCGCTCACTTTGCGCCGGGGTGAGTGCTGTCTGCCCGGGTGGCTGTGGGCCTCATCCTCATCCCACGCAGTGGTGCTGGGGTCACCTCCCCTTCCCCTGCCCCGCTGGGCTGGACGCCAGGCCTCTGGAGCTGGGCCACATGCAGAGGATGTCCAGGGGCAGGTGGGAGGCCGGGAGTCCAGTCACGGAAAGCTGGAGGAAGGGAGCTCGGTGTGCATGGCCCTTCCCCCACGTGACCGCCTGGGCCTCCCCTCCGAGGGTCTCCATCACGTGATCCCAAACCTTACTTCCATGGGAGGCCAAGTTCTGTGCCGGTTGGCCCCTCCTTTCCCTCCGCATCGTGGCCATGGCCTGTGTTTGGTCAGGACACAAGCTTCCTGGTGGCAGGGATCACACTTCCCTAGAGGCCTCCTGAGACAACCAGGGCAGGAATGCGCACATGCCGACACTCTGACAGTGCTATGGACCCAGGGCCACTCAACTATGTCGGGGAGGGGGGCGGGGTCTGAGATGAGATGTGGGTTTTCAAAAGTATGAAGGCAGAACCTTGGGCTCAGCCAGAAGCAGATGCAATCAAATCCAGCACGCAGCACCTTGGAGGGCGGCCGGGGGCACACAGACTGCCAAGCGGATGGGCTGTGAACCTGCCCATCAGACCAGGAGCCCCCCACCGGGTGTCAGCAGGATCAACTCCCTGGGAGGTCTCTGTCCAGTGCTCGCTGTCTAATTGCCACCAGGGTCCTTCCCGACCCTTGACCAGCCATTTAATCATGCTCCTGGAATCTGGGCCCCTCTCCTTTCCCACCAGCTTAGGCTTCGACAAAGAACTCACTCGGGACAGATAGACCCCAGCGATGTAACTAATGCAACAGTGTGGAATCTAATCAGTTATAAATCACGCCTTTGAAAATTCTGCCCTTTCTCAGTCAGCCGACATGCTCCCAAGCAGGAACAAACATGGGTTAACCCGTCTTACAGAGGAGGCCAGCCCCCACTGCCCCCGGTCTAGGTGAGGACCTGTGCGTGCTAGCGAGGGGCAGGGAGGAAGTGAGGATGACGGCCACACACAGTTCTTCCATAACACACACAGAGCCAGAAGGGCATGGGGCCCCCGTTAGGACACAGGAGGGGCAGGGGACACAGGAGATGGTCGCCAGGGGTAAGTGAGCCATGCCGGTGGCAGACGGTTGCTGGGGGGCCCAGGGCCTCGCAGCTGCAGGATGGGGATGTACGTGTTCATAACTTCTTCCCTGGCCTTTTACTTGAGGAGTTGAGTTCCCTTCTCCTCCTGCCTTCAATCTTTCCCAGCATCAAGGTCTTTTCAAATAAGTCAGTTCTTCACATCAGGTGGCCAAAGTATTGGGAGTTTCAGCTTAAGCATCAGTCCTTACAATGAACATTCAGGACTGATTTCCTTTAGGATGGACTGGTTTGATCTCCTTGCAGTCCAAGACTGTCAAGAGTCTTCTCCAACACCATAGTTCAAGCAAGGAGAGATAAGAAAGCCTTCCATTTTCTCGTTAACTGACGCTATTTTTCCTTCCCGGGGAAAGTGCTGGTGGTTTTCCTAGAATTGCTTTTGTGGCTGTGTTGTCCCCTCTTGCGTTGTCGGCACTCCCAGGCACACTCTGAATCTCTGCCCTGGTCAGAAGGCCACCCTCCTGGCTCCTCCTTGGTCTCTTCTTCACCTTCAGGTCTCCCCAGGACACTGGGGTCTTGATGACACACCAGCAGGGCCAGGGCCCAGCTCTGCAACACCTGCCTCAGTGGCATCTGCAGTCTGGAGGGGGCGGCCCCCACTGTCACCAAACTCACTCCTGGAGCAGGTGGGGGCTTTCCTGAGGCCTTGGCTCCCAGATCAGGCAGGGGCATGGCCCAAGTCACCTGCCTGAGCTTGCGACTGCAGGGGCCAGGGTCTCCAGATTTTGAGGTGATGTGCTGGGGCCACAGTGACCACACAGGCCAGTGCTGGTGGCCCTGCCACCACTGTCAGTCTCAGCAGACACAAGACCCCTCACTTTCCTAAGGCATCACCTTTGGCCACCATGATCCTGGCCAAACGTTTACTCGGTTTACTCGTTTACTCGGGTTTCAAAGTATGACAAGTTCTGCTGCTGCATAAACAAGCTGCCTCTGCGGGTCCGTCTGTGTCTACCCTCCTCACCCGGCATGCAGGGTGGTGCGGGTTCCACTCTGGCAGCCCAGGCCCCTCCGCTGGCGATGCTACAACTGGCCGATACCTCTCATGGTGCTCCTGGGGTCAGGGCCTCCATTCCTAGACTGACCTCTGGCTGCGCACTCAGGACCCTGGCATTCCTGCGGATGCACAGGTGAGAAGCAGGTGAGGACGCGCACAAGGCCACCACCTGCTCTGTTGCAGTGAGCAGGTGCACCGACCAGCAGGCCTCCCCCAGGAAAGCCAACACGAGAAACGCAGCCAACGCGCACGGAGGTGCCCCGGGGATGGACGGAGGCTGGCGGAACCATGTGCTACTGTTGCACAGGTAGGAACGATCCACGTGCACCCAAGGCCGAGCCTCAGCGGACAGCAAGCCTACATCCCCCCTGCCGGGCATGCGCTCACCTCCGTGGCCAACGATCGTTCCCTGCACTCCACGGAGGCAGCCCCAAGGACGCCACTCTCCCAGGGGCTGCCTGGTGCTCCTGGGGGTCAACAGCCCACGCCACATCCTCAGGAGGAGTGACGAGCTTGCCGCTGCTGGGCATGCGTGTCCCCATCTCCCTCGGCGGGGGAGCAGCACAGACAGTCTGGCACATGCCAGACACACCCTCAGGCCCCAGGTTGGACCAGATGACCTGGCTTCTGCAAACTATGGCCATCCAGCCTGACTGCGTGCCTGGCCCCACCACAAGGCAGTGGAGTCAGTTTGGGTTTGGGATTCATTGTTCTTACTTTATAACAGATTTACTGCATCGATCTTCAGGGATAAGATTTTTCTAGAGCTAATTTTTTTAAAGCTTCCCTGAGAAGCTCGGCTTCAGGAGGCCCTGCGGACAAGGCAGCGGTGGTCCTTGTGCAGTGACACCAGGGCTCTGGCTGCCCTTCTCCTGGGCCTTCCTGCTCTCCACACTGGACGTTTTCCCACTGAATGGACTGGGCTGCTGGAAGAGAGGCAGGGGCAGGGAACTCGGGGTGGTGGGGGGTTGTGGCTCTGACACAAAAACACCCACAGAAGACAAACCGTTTGCCTTCTGGGAAATCAAATCACTGCAGGAGAGATAAAGAGCAGTACACTGCGGGGTCTATGGTGAGGGGAGCCCAGAATGGCTTTCTGGAGCAACGGGGTGCTGGGGAGGGTGCAGTCTGGGGAGGCCCGGGCCTCAATTTGGGGCAAAGACTCTGAGGGTGGAAGTCAAAAGGTGGAGGAACCCCCACCCACCACACGAGGCATCTCATACATCCCTAGATAATGAGCATGTGCTTCAAGTGGGGAACGGCTGTACCTGGGGCCGGCCTCAGGATGTACCCCAGAGAGGTGAGCGCAGGGAGTCCCCCAGGAGGGTTCGGCAGAGGCCAGACAGCCAAGCAGAGGCCATGGCTACAGTGGACGAGGCTCACCTCCCGATCACCTTATTGGTAGGGCTGACTGCCGGCACCCAGGTTGTTTAGAAAACGGAAAACACAGGTGTTGAGAGCACGTGGGGGAATGGGAACACTGGTGCTGCTGGTGGGGATGGAAAATGGTGTGGAGTCTCAAAAAGTTACAAACAGAATCACCATGTGACCCCGCAGGCACACTGTTCTCAGGGGAGTCTGGAGCAGGACAGGCTCACAGCAGCGTCACTCACAGAAGATGCCAAGGTGGGGACAGGCTGCGTGTCCATCAATGGACGAGCGGCCAGATACAGTGTGGAAGGGTCATCTGTGCGATGGAGCAGGACCCAGTCTCAAACAGGGAGGAAGTGCTAACGCCTGCTCCAACGTGGATGGACCTTAGGACACGATGCTGAGTGAGACAAACCCGGGGACAAATCCTATGTGATCCCTGTTCTGAGGTCCTTGGAGGAGTCAGAGTCACACAGACACAAAGCAGGAGGGTGGGGGTGGAGCTTCGGTTTGGGAAGAGGAGAAAGTCCTAGAGATGATGGTGGTGGTGGCTGCCCAACAACGTTAATGGGCCCAATGCCACTGAGCTGTGCACTGAATTAAAATGATAAATTTTATGTTAAATGTATTTACAATAAAATTACAAAATAGAAAGCTAGCTGTTTGCCTAGTGAGAGCCTGGGGACAGCTGCATCCTCACGGGAGATGCGCCAGCTCCCTGTGGTGGGTCTGCCTCTGCCGGGTGACCCCCATGCCCAGAGGTCAGACCAGCAGGCAGCCCTACAGTTCAGAGGTGGGCACTGAGACCCGGAGCCCACGTCCATGCGGCCCTGTCCTCCCACCAGCCCTGACCCCACAACCCTGAGTGAGCAGGCCTGGCCTGTGTCCACGGTGTCAGGAAGCCGTTTGGCAAAGGTGGCCTGAGGGCTTGGGTGTCTGCCCCTGGTGGGGACTGTGACCATGGTGGGGGGTGGGAGGGCAGGTGGCACTTCCTGACCATTCAGGCGCTCAGGGCCCGGGTGGAAGGCAGGTCATCAGAGCACGAGGCCCTGAGGCTGGGCACTGCTAAGCAATGGGAACACAGGTGGATAGTTCAAATCCTGGAGAAGGACTCTTGTTCACCTGTAAAGTGCCCAGGGGTGGAGGGGTGGGGATGGGGCTGCCACCCCCTGGTGCTCTACCTTTTCCATCTGACATTCAGCCCAGAGCGCAGCGCTGCACTGGAGCAGCCCTCGATGGGACAGCGGCCGGCAGGGCTGGGCTGCCCCCTGGTGGACGCCAGTGGGGTGGGCAGCTGAGCTGAGACCTGCAAGGGAGGCAGAGAGGGGGAACCCAGGATAGCCCTGGAGGCACCCGCACAGCCTCTGGGGGCAGGGCATGTGGGGTGGAGGTGGGGACGAAGTTTTATGGGGCTCTCTGGAAGAAGGTGGGGTCTCTGCCACCCCCTGGTTGGGAGGCCTCCTCGTCTCTGAGTCGGGTGGTGAGAGTCAGCGAGGCCCTGAGGACAGTGCAGGGCGCTGTGATCCCTTGGTTGCCAGCCCAAGAGGTATGGACGCCATGGGGGTTCTTCTGGGTCCCCTGTATTTCTTCCAGAGCAGCTCTACAGAATTCAGGCTGTGGCTGCCCAGGGGGAGCCCCAAAGGGCTCCATGAGAATGGACAGACATCCCCCTGGGGAGACGAGACAAAGCTGTGGCTGGGTCACAGTGGCCTCTGCAAACAGGCTCCAGTGCAGACTGTCAAACGCAGCAGCCCAGGCACCGGCCGGCAGCTGTGTGGACACAACATCCCGGGAGCAGCCAGCCACTGGACCAGGGCCTGGGAGGTGGTGGTACCTGAACACAGCGTTATTTTACCAGCACGTCAGGGAGCATGCTGTGGGGAGCTTTGTGGCCAGGGCAGGACTCCATGATCCCTTCCAGGCCACTCCATCTCAGGAAGGGCCCCAGTCAGTTACCAGTTTACCACCTCTCAGCCCCAAATCCACCCTTCTCGCCCAGCTCTGTGCTTTGGGAGCCAGACCCTGAAACGTATCCCATCACCGGCTGGTACCATCCTAGGCAGGCACTGCAGGGACGATGGGGGAAGGGGGTTCCCCTGGGCTCCAGCGTGCCCTCTCCTGACCCCTCAGGCTCAGGGGTTTGTGCTCGGTGAGCTCCTCTGCGTCCCAGGTTTCCTGCACACCCGCCTGGTGCCCTGGGCAGCTCCCCAGCCCAGTGGACTGTGGCTGCAGCCTGCCTGCATCTCCAGAGGGGCTGGGCTTTCCCTTGTCTCCTGGGACTTCCTTTCCAAACTTTGCTCTAACTTGCACATGAGAAAATTGGCAAAGATGTGAATTCAACTGACAGCCTAATCCTGCAACCCACATGATCAAATTCTATTTGAGCCCCAAGACTATGAGACAGGAGGGCCTCTTGAGGGTGCAGTGGAGCTGAACGCAGACCTGAGCTCACATCATTTCCCTGCGAGTGTCCAGGACACTGGGGGCCTCATGGCCACTGTCATGCATTCACAGCCGTCCTGTCACAGCCAAGCACGATGGCAGCTTGGTCACTCCTGAAGCTGCAGCCACGAGTCACTCACGTCTCCCAGGTGCTCAGCCCGGTGGTTGGGCTCAAGGACACAGCCAAGCCAGTCCCAAAACACCACCTTTGGGGGCACCTCCTGGGCCAGTTTCCCATTTGCCTTTTCCATATTCTTGCTTCCACCCCTTGCAGTATCTTCTTCCCTTTCACTCGTTAACATTTTCACAATTGCTGGTGTGGCTCCTGTCTCCTGGTTCAGATTCAGGCATCACTGCCATCCATCCAATGTCCGGGCCATCAATGTGGGGACATCCTCACTTCTGCTCTTGTCAAACAGGCCGATGTCTTTACCTCCAAACCACTCCAAGTTTAGTCCCACACGCCACACTGGTCACCATCACCTCTTTTCATGAGTGAGAAACAGAGGGACCTTTCAAACACAGGAATCAGGCCATCAACTTCTTCCAGCACTTTCCATGATGCTTAGAATAAAACTCCAACCCCTTGTGGCTCCAGGGCCTACATGTGAGACTGCCCCGACCTCCTGCCTTGTTGCCCCCACCCCACTCAGGCCATGAAGACTTCCTCCTGCCCAGTAGCCAAGTCTCGCCCTGCTCTGCCCACAGTGCCCTTGCATGCTGTCTGCACACGCAGCCTCTCCCATCCTTCAGGCTGGGCTCACATGACACTCTCTGACCCTGGGCATCTCTACAGAGCCAGTGGGGCTCCTCATCCACCGGGTGGGCTGCTGGGCTGTCCCTGCCAGCCAACCACTAGACAGGACACACATCCTGGGTACCAACATCCTGGCTCCCGGCCAGACACATGGGCTGGTGTCCAGGAAGCACAAGGATGATGGATTCTGGGGACCAAGAAGGTCTTCCCATGTGCCCGCCCCTCTTGGCCTCATGGCACCTAAACCCATCGAAAGCCGCCCCCACATCATGGCAGCTGAGAGCAGCAGCTGCCATGATGCGGGCGCGGGGGGCACAGAGCCCTGTTTGTGAGAAGGGGGAGGGCCTTGCTTGCTTCCCCAGGTCGTTGGCTCACTGGGACCCCCAAGCATGTTCCCTCAAAAAGGCGTCACCAGCCGTGCCCACAGGTGACAGTGTTGGTCACAGGGTAGATCAGGAACCAGATGGATGAAGAGGTGTGAGTGGCTGGACCTTAAGTTCCCTGAACCTCAGCCTTCTCATCAGCGAAACGGGAACAGGGGCCGTCCCTACCCCACGGGGTCAGAAGGACAACACCCTGCTGCACCTGGGGGTGCCCAGGGCAGAGGACACTGGCTGGTTGGCCCCCAGTACCTCATAGGTGGAGCCATCCGCGAGCCGCAGCATCCCATGGCCCTGGCGCTGGTCCCGGACCCAGTTGCCCTCGTACTTGTCGCCATTCCTGGGGGCAAGCGCAGAGGCTGCTCTCAGGCCGGGAAGGCCAGGTGGCTGCACTGACGCATACCGGCTCCCCGGCTGGGCCCCAGCGCATGTCCCCGGGACTGAGGCAAAAATAGGCCCAGAACAGATGGCGTGAGCCGCGGCCTTGCCAGGACCTGGTGGAGGGGCAGGCAGCCTGGGTGCCTGGCAGGGTGCAGTGACAGGCGGCCCTGCTTGCTGGGTCCCAGGTGTGAAGACTGGGGAAGATGACGGGGAAGGAAGCGCAAGGAGGAAGGGACCCTGCAAACCCCAGGGCAGGATTTTGCATGAAAACTGCCCAGAATTTGGAAGATGCCCAGCCACAGGCCTGAAGGAGAAACCTGGGGGGGCGTGCTCTCAGCCCCACTCTACGCTCCCCCAACCTCCACCTTCCTACCAGATATTTTATTCATGGGATGGAGAATGGAGGTGGAGATTGATATTTTTTCTACTAAACACACATAGAACCAAGTTCAATAACTAAGAGAGAAATTATAGAATCCCATCAAGGCACACAGACCCTCCTTTCAGGGCTAGGCGCTCGAGGAGGGATGGCCCGCTGGCCAGTGGACTCACCGGAAGACCATCTGCCCTTGGCCGTGCCGCTTGTTGTCGTGAAACGACCCCCAGTACACTTGTCCGTCTGCGTCCACCAGACACCCGTGTCCTGAAGAAGGAGCCCAGAGCAGAGGTCACCTTGTGCCTCCCTTAGGGGAGGGGATTGTCTGGAGGAAAGCTAGCGTTGGCACCCCTGGGGACCGAGCTGCATGGGGTCCCTCGGCCCCAAGATCTGATCTGGGACAGCTGGGCAGCCACACGCAGTGGGAGAAGCTCTGGGTTCAGTTCTCAAGGTCCCAAGTGAGGGTGGGGGTGCCATTCAAGGGCCACGATCCCCCAGAATAGAGACTGAAATGCTGATGTCCCACTCGGGTGGTGCTGCGGTGTAGTCAAGGCCAGCTCACAGGAGTGAGTTCATGCTGAGGATGAGGACATGTGGCCATCCTGGGCCTCCACCATCTATTCAAAGGACCCAGAGACCAGAGAAATCGCCAGTGTAGACGTGGTGTCTCCAAGATCTGGACACTCAGGGAGGGGAGTGCATCCAGACTCCACGGGGAGGCCTTGGAGGGGCGGGGACTTTTGCAGGGGGTGGGCTGTTGTGGGCATAGCCACTCCCCTCACTCCCCGGGGGCCTCACTCGCACTGGCCCCCCACCAACGTGGCCTCCTGACCAGCACTGATCCTCCCCATGGTGGCCTTCTGACTGGTGCTGTTCCCCTCCATGTGGCCTACTGACTCAGGCTGTCCGGCCTCCCCAACACGTAGCCTCTTGACTGGCTTGGCCTGGCAGGGTATGGAGATGGCAACTGAGTGGAGGATCGGGGGGGCCATCAGCCTCTCACTCCAGGAGCCCCACAGCCCTGCTCAAGGGCTGCGACCCCCACGAGGCCAGCCCAGCCCAGGATTGAGCGCAAGGACAGAACGGGGACCTGAGTCACCAAGTCTGGGTGGCTTGCTGTAAACCCCTTACTCTGAACCTCAGTGGACAGAGGAGCATGCTGGTGCCTGGGCCGTCAGGCCCTGAGTCAGAATCCCAGGAGGGTTATGGACAAGTCTCTGCAGTGCCTGCCCCACAGCCCATACCCTGCACCTTGCTGCGGACACCCGACCTTCTCTCAGGCCACGGAAGAGCTCCCCTTCGTAATGTCCGCCGGCTTGGTACTTCATGATGCCGTGTCCCTGGGGCTCTCCCAGAACAAACTGTCCAGTGTAGGTGTTCCCTGGATGGGAGGCAGGAAGCCGTGTCTAGGGTTAGAACCGCTTCCTGACATCCTCAGGGTAATGATTACCTAGTTCTCACCTGACTCCCAGGCAGCAGTGGTTACAGAGCAGGGTATATGTTTATCTCACAGCTCATGCTGGTGGACGAGGGAGATGAGACAGAGTGGGTATGGTCCCATCACCTACGATCCTCTCCCGCTCTCTTAGGGACCCTCTCGGGGGCATCTGTATGCCTGGAGCAGAGGCCCCTCCAGGCCAGAGTCTGTGGGGTGAGACTTCTCTCCACCAAAAATCCACTTCACGCTTGCCTGTGAGGGTCTGAGGTCCTGCAAGGCAGCACAGGGGCCATCCCGCCCCAAGCTGGCATGAGGCCGCTACGAGACACCTTTGGGGAGCCAGGGGTCCTCAGGTTTAGACACAAGTGCCTTCTGCATCCAGAAAGGAGGGGGCAGCTCACAGCAGGGTGGGTTCAGGAAGAAACGCTGGCAAGCTGACCTGTCAGTGCCCAGTGCCGACAGCCCTCTCCCGTGATCTCTCCATCCACAAAGTCACCTTCGTAGTAACTCCCATCTTTAAACAGCAGCTTCCCCTGACCTGGTGAAAGACATCGTGATGTCAGGCTGTGGCTGGGAGTGACTGCTGGGGCCTGTGTGCGGCAGGGAGAAGAGCAGGTCGCAAGGTCTTTGTATTTGGTTCTGTCTGGGCCATCAAAACCTCAGGGACCCTGCCCCTAGATCTCCTCAGAGGGCATGTAACGGCCATCTTGCCTCTGTCAGCGCAGGTGCAGAGGGAGGTGCGGGGGGTGGGGGGGAGAGAGAGAGAGAGAAAGGGCGAGAGAGAGAAAAGCATGAGGCAACACTGAAAAATAAATTTTGAAAAGAAGGAACCACTTTGTCCAGGTCAGGAAGAGACTCACAGATTTCAGCACAAAAGGGAGAAACACCCACGTGGCAAAAACACTCCCATAAAAGTCAAAAGGTTCAAAATACACTGGCAGCCAACTGATACACAAATAGTTCATGAGAAAATACTGAAAGATCAATCCTCTGGCAGAAAAATCTGCAGAGGCTTCGAGCAGACAGAACCCCAAACAGGCATACAACTGTGACAGTAAACTTTGGAAAGTCCAGGTCTGCCTCTGGGGTGGACGCCAGGGGACTCTCACTTGCTACTTGCTCTCCTTGCTATTTAGATTCTTTTTTTACAAAAATGGTCAGGCTCTTCATCTTCAAGGAAAAAATAAAGACAGTTTTCATCAGCACCAAGGCGGCTGTCTGGGTCCCCCATTCTGCAGGAGATGGCCCCTCATGGGCACGAGTGAGGGCCCGGTATGGCAGGCAGGCACGTGGCCCCAGCTCCTCTGGGATGTGTGCTGTCAGTGGAATGGCTACAGCAAGAGGCCATAGCCTGTCCTTACCGTGTTTCTTGCCTCCTCTCCATTCTCCTTCGTATCGAAAGAAAGAATTCGGATAAACGTAGACCCCATAACCTGAAGGTTGAAAGGACACCCAGCTGAGCACCAGGTACAGATGACTTGGCTTGACGACAAGCACGCACAAGGTGGGGGCCATCCCGGGGCTTCTCTAGGTGTCTGTCGTTTCACCTCTTAGTGAGCCTCACCCCCACTGCTCCCCAAAAGCTGTTTGGGTCACAACTCTCCCTGTTAATCCGTTTATACAGCAGACATGCTGAGCGCCCAACCCGTGCAGAGGCGCCCGCCCCGCCACCCTGGGTCACCGAGGGTCGACTCAGTTCCTCCCAACTGGGTCTCCAGGCCCCAGCCGGTTCTGCTACTCGGGGCCCGGTACCCCGCCCATATCGTGGGCACCCAGACACCTGAGTTGGGGACGACAAAGCTCCCAGGGGTGCGAGCTGGGTTCGCAGTGAAGGTGGGGGAATGCTCAGCGAGTGCCCGGACCTGTCCGCCTCCCTCCCTTCCCGACGGAGGCCCGGTAGGGTAGTCGGCCGTTACCGTCCCGCGGTGGCCTTCCTGGAAGCTCCCGGTGCGGCAGGCAGGAGGTCGCGCGTCCCTCACTGGCGAACGCCATCTTGCCGCTAGAGGTTTCCCTTAGCAACCACATAGTTCTTCTCTACTGGCTTGTTGGTTGTGAGGGGGCGTGGCCTCTAGTCAGTCCCTGGGCGTTACCAAGTTCTGGAGCTGAACTATCTGGGCCCGGAGCCAGAGGACGCGAATGCGCTTGCGCAGCATGGCGAATTTCCGCCGCTTACGTCTCTTCCGCCTACGTGACAGCCCAGCCAACGGCCTGGGCGCTCGCACAGGAAGCGGAAATGGTTGGAGGCTCACGGCCCCGCCCCGGCGGCCATCTTGGAAGCCCGGGAGGCGGTGCCGCGCAGGACTGAGCGGAAGTGCTCGGTTGCCCCTTCCCGGACCGAGCGAAACGCCGGCGCGGCAGCCACCCGCGTCCTCCTTCCCGCGGCCCTCGGGAGACCGCGTTCGGCCGCAGTGGACCGCGAGGTGCTGGCGGGCGGGGCGGGGCTGGGGTCGGGCGGGTGCCGTGGTTCTGAGGGGCGCGCGTGAGACTGGGGCAGGGCCGGACCCCCGGGGTCGCCGCGGTGACCGGCTCCAGTTCCCTGGCAGCGCGTCCTGGGAGGGGTCGGCTGCCTGCCCGGGGCCGTGGGACCTCGGTGTCCTCGCCGATCCAGGGCGGCCTGCGGGACTTGGGTAGGAAGCGCCGCGGTGGACTTGGGTCGCTCGGGGTCGAGTCCTGGCCCTTCTGCACACCGAAGATCCTGAGCGCTCGGGCTAACCCGCCCGACGGCGCCCCGCGTGCTGTCCCACAGCTGCCTCCGGAAACCTGCCCCAGGCACATAGGCCTGGGAGCGTCCCTGGGCGCCTGCTACTCGGTCCGATTGGTCTCATTCTCGGAGATGTGTAAGGTGGAGCTCTCCTCGTAGGTGAATATAGGGCCCCCAGGTCTTGGTGGTGCAGGTGTGGTGGAGACGGGAAGGTGGTCGTGCCCAGGTAAAGGAGCCGGCCGTGAGCCCTGGCCGAGTATTCGGGTGGGTGAGGTCTGGAAGGGCTTTTCAGCGAAGAGAACAACATCGGAGGATGAAAGTGTGGGAAATTACCAGGCTCGGGACCCGGGAGAAAGGGGGCAGGGGATGAGGGGAGACATAGAGGGAACCAAACGGTGCCAGGCAGGACTGTCCTCGGTGTGGGATGCGTCTGCGTGGGGACAGCTCCACAGACAGGTGCAGTGATGACTCTGGTACTATGCCCACAAACCTGCATAAGTGATACTCCTGGTCTCTGTTTGGAACAGTTTGATCTTGTTTTTTTCTTTGTTTCCTTTGTGGCTGAGCCTGAGGCAGTGACATCCGACAGAGAACTTAACCCACTGCTAGCTCTGTGTCTGGCCTCATGGATAACGGAGCCGGCAGTGGAGGGACAAGGCTCCCCTTCCAGGAGCTTGCATTCTAGTAGGAGGAAATAGAGAAATGAGGCAGAAAGCAGTCAGAAGTGGCCTTGGAACTGCAGAGGACTGCAGACACCCCAGCTGTGTGACGGCCACCCTGATTGGAAACAAGTCCGAACAAGGCCAGCTTGCTGCCTTCCTCCTGGGGGTGCTTCTGGTTAGAACCGGGCCCCACACTGGTTCTAACAAGGCTGGCTGCTGACTCCCCACCAAAGGCCTGGGGGGGTGGTGCTGAGATGCTGTGGCCCTGTTTCACAGACTGGAGTGGGGAGGGCCACAGTGGCCTGCGAGTCACGCCATAGACAGGCCATTTGATCCAAAGTTCACCTTCTTAATGTTGATGGGAGTTCAGCCAAGGCGTGGAGTTATGTTAATGTAAATGTCTTATGTCAGGTGACCTGAAGTTGGTCAACATGTCATGGGAAGATCTTTCACACATTCAGTTAAGAGAACGAGACTTAGAAGCGGTTGTCTCTGTGTAGGGCATACTTTAGAGGAATAGCAGGTGTTTGTCTAATGTTAATTTTAATACCTCAATTCAAGTAAAGGCATTTAAATGGTAGACACTTTAGTCGTAAAAAAGTAAAATAGGGAAAAATTTGTATGGAATCGTAGGATAAATGATGTTACTGATACAGCTTTCTTCTGGCCTGACTTTGGTCTAAATAGCGTGGCTGGCCTTCTCTAATTTAGCCCTTTTGAAAATAGGAAATTTTCCCCAGTTGAATATAAAGGCAAACTTCCCCAAAAGACAGGGCTAGGAGCTACAGTTCACTGTGGCTCCCAGGAAAGCAAAGGGCATTTCTGGGTCTCCTTGGCACTCTGCCCCTCCACTGCTGGGCTCCAGGAAATGGTGTTACGGAATCAGAGTAGACGTTCTAGCACAGATGTGCTGGTGCTTGTGGGATTGCTCAGATTATCTGCATATCAAAGTTGTACTGTTGACCCTTGAACAGCATGGATTTGTACTGCACGGGTCCACTCTCGTGTGGATTTTTTTCATGAGAACAGTACCGCAGTACTGCACAATCTGCGATTGGTTGAACTGCAGGTCCAGAGACTGACTCTAAAGTTATACTTGGATCGTTGACTGCTGGGGCTGACGCCCCTGCGTTTGTTCAAGGACCCACTGCAATTGGTACTGTGTTCCATCTGGGATCTAGGATCATGTTGTGAGCCTGCTAACTAGCGGGTGCATTCAGGGAGGATGTGCAGATCCAGGCTCTAGCCTGGCAGTGAAGAGGCCGAACAAGGCTCAGACCGTTGGACGCCTCAGGTGTCTGCCCAAATGGGAAGGGCTGCTGTGCCACCTTCCAGATGAGGAACGGTGGCTGCATGACCATACCACTCAGGGGCGGTGGACTCCATGTTGGAGTCCACTTCTGGTCCCCAGCCCTGCCATGGTGCCACAGGTGGGGAGGAAGCCGCCCATGGTATGGGGGCAGTGAGAGCTTGTCCCTAGCATTTTCACCAGCTTTGGACTGGCATGGCCTTCCGCCCTCTGCTTCCTTTTTGTTCTGCGGTTCAGGTGGGGGCCGTGCTGGGCTGCAGGAGCCAAGGCCAGAGCTGCTCTTGACTTTGAGCAAGTGGCCTGGACTGTCTGAGGCTGACGTGCTGCTGTGGCATAGGGGTGACGGTGCCCACCCTTCTCTTGGCGATTTGGGCTCTCATGTGCTGAGTCCTCACGGAGTCGCGCAGTCGGATGAAGTAGTCAGGAGCAGATAGGGTTACCTCCACGCACAGATAAGGAACTGGGGCGCAGACAGACGGCTACTGGGAATCCTGGCCATGGAGTGGGGACCTGGTCTGGACAGGGCCTGGCACCGTGGGGAGCAGCCTGGACAGAGACCAGGTGGGGCCTAGAGAAGAGGGGCTACTTGGGAGCCTGTGGAGCGGCAGGAGGAGATGCTGGCAGCGGGCGAGTCTGGAGAGCCTTGGGGAGGTGGGTGTAGCCACCTGTGCTGCAGACTGGCCCCAGGGAATGTGTCCACAGGACTTTGCAGCCAGCGGGGTGGCCCTGGGACTGGTGGGAGGAGTGTGAGCAGGTGACAGGAGCGGAAATGAAAGTCCACCGGCGCTGCTTTGCATGTCACGTGGCCTCCTGGCTCCACCAGAGCATGTCGCTGGCTTCTTTCTCTTTCCTGGATGACTCGTGGTAAAGACACAGGCCGGAAGCCTCCATGTGTGTGAAATAGTGAATACTAGAAAAACCTGCTCGGTGGTGTTGATGGAAATAGGGCAGTGATTAGGTGCTTGAATGCTGTTTATTTAGTATAAAAGTGTTTTGTGTTTTTCTTGGCTTACAGAATGTCTGAAGGTGACAGTGTGGGAGATTCTGTCCATGGGAAGCCGTCTGTGGTCTACAGATTTTTCACACGACTTGGACAGGTTGGTTTGGGGTTGCAGAGCTGTATACACATTTAAGGAGAAGGCAGTGGCACCCCACTCCAATAGTCTTGCCTGGAAAATCCCATGGACGGAGGAGCCTCGTAGGCTGCAGTCCATGGGGTCGCTAGGAGTCGGACACGACTAAACGACCTCACTTTCACTTTTCACTTTCATGCACTGGAGAAGGAAATGGCAACCCACTCCAGTGTTCTTGCCTGGAGAATCCCAGGGACGGCGGAGCCTGGTGAGCTGCCGTCTATGGGGTCTCACAGAGTCAGACAGGACTGAAGCGACTTAGCAGCAGCAGCCACATTTAAATGAGACTTGACCCTGGGGCATTTCCCCATGGAGTGTAAGTGTCCTGGTAGCCCCCCTGGGGCTAAACTAAAACTGTGTTGACTTTTAAAAGAAAAAAAAATAGCATCTGGAAAACTTGATAATTATTGAAGCCAGGTTATGGGCCTCTGTGGGCACACATTCTCTCTTATGAATGAATAAAATTTTTCATAATTAGAACTTAAAAATCGGAATTAATTTCAAATCAAAATGAGAATGCAGACGTGTATATTAGTTAAATACTTACACAGATGTACACACGTACGTAGACATGTGTGCACATGTGTGAATCTAGGAATTTGGCCATTTGCTCTGCAGCTGTGTCCATTCCTCGCCCCCTGCCCCTCCACTGCTGGGCGGGCGGGACCGGCTCCAGGGTAAGCGGCTACGGGACAGGACCTGCCGCTGAGCCCCAGGTGCAGAGTGGTAACATTCCTCTGTCTCTGCTGTCCTCTCTGTCTCCCCACGATGGCCTCTCGGGCCGATGCTGTGGGGCCATCGGCTGTGAGAGAGATCTGTAATATCTTTGGTTAAAGAACAAGTGCGTCTCCAGAACTGTCGCAAGTAACTTTTGGATTAATTGTAGTCACCGCTCGGCGCGCAGGTCAGCAGCAGGCGTGCTGTGCAGCGGGAACCCCAGGGCGGCCGTAACACAGTCTGTGTCCCTCCTAGATCTACCAGTCCTGGCTGGACAAGTCTACGCCACACACGGCCGTGAGATGGGTGGTGACGCTGGGCCTGAGCTTCATCTACATGATCCGCGTTTATCTGCTGCAGGTCGGTGGGGCGGGACCTGGCCTGGTGTGCAGGTGGGAGGGTTGTTTCTCCTTCTGTCTCTGGGGTAGAAGTGTCCTGGTCTGCTCAGGGGACCTCCTGGTACCCCTTGGCTGGGCCTCCTGGGGGCTGGGGACAAACTCACCTTCTGGACTGGCCACCTCATTCCCTGGGTGCATGAGACAGGCTGGCATCCGAGGAAGACCAGGTGAGATGACTGAGGGCTCTCCCAGGGGCCGGGCGTCCTCCCTGAACCCTGAGAGCAGGGAGGCTTAGGCCTCGTCCGGGGCTTTTTGCCCTGGGCAGGACAGCTGTTTCCTCCATGAGAGCAGACCCATCTTCCTGGGTGTCTCCCAGGTTAAGAAGGAAGGGTGTGAGGACAGGTACTCCACCCATTGGACACTGCCCTGCGTCCAGCCCTGGGGGAAACTGTCCCCTCGGCCGAGTGTAGAGACTCATCCTTGGTGGTGGTGCTTGTGTCTGTGTTTCTGAGAGGAAGCCTAACCCTGCTCAGTGCAGAGGTGGCAGGCCTGGAGCAGCTCTGCAGCAGGCACGGTTTGTGTCGGCAGTCTACAGTTAATGTTGTTTGCTGTGCTTGGGTTTAGGTGTTCTTAAGAAATTGGACCTTGGTCCAGTCTTCATGGAAAGAGTGACCTCGAAACCTTGAATTGGGGAATTTGGGCAGGATGGGGGTGTGTTTCCCAGGTTAGACTCACCAAGTCCATGCCTGATTTGACATCCCTCCAGCCTCAACTCAGCTGTTAATTTTTCACATCTAGGATTTTGTTGTCTCACTTGAACATTTTTTAAGGTATCAGGACATCAAATGCCAGCGTGACAGATCTCAACTGGTTTGTGTGAAAACATTTGGGCTTTTAGAATTGGTCATGCAGCGCAGTTCTGGTTCTCATTGGATAAACTCACTCCTTTAAGAATGAGCTGAGGACTTCCCTGGCAGTCCAGTGGTTAGGACCTCCAGTGCGGGGCCCAGGTTCGATCCTTGGTCGGGGAACTAAGATGCCGTGTGCCATGCGACCAAGAAGTCCAGTGGCAGACGTATGCCCTCCTCTGTGTCTCCTGAGGAAGATTTTTCTCCGTAATACTCTGAGTCGTTGGTTTCCTGATTTTCTGGTTCTGGATTTCTTCTGGGCAGAGGTTGTGAGCAGTCCTCGCACGGTGTGTGTGGTGCCAGCCACCTGCTGCAGGGAGCTGAACTCTCAGGTCTTGGGCTGGTTCGGGGCCCGTGTCCAGGTTGGGGGCTGCTGGCGAGGACAGACCTGTGACCTGGGTGTGCAGCTTGGGTGTGTGGCTTTGTGAAGCACCCTGTTTCTGCTATCTTCTGGGGCTCTGGTGGCTTCAGGTTTTGGGTGCCTTTAACTGGACGCTGGCTTGTCCATGCTCAAGACCCACAATGCAGCCTGAGACTCACTGTCACTGTGGTTGCTCACTGCTCTTCTGTCACTTGTTCTGAGCTTGTGTCCACGTGGGTTCAGTCCAGATGAGGACTGGGTTCAGGGTGGCCTCACTGACCGTGTTCCTTCTCTTCTAGGGTTGGTACATCGTGACCTATGCCTTGGGAATCTACCACCTGAATCTGTTCATAGCTTTCCTTTCTCCAAAAGTGGACCCTTCGTTAATGGAAGATTCAGGTACAGTGAAGTGTGCCTCCTTTGCTCTTTGGGGAGAGTTGTGATTTTATGTGTTTCACAGAACTTTTTTCTCCAGAAACATTTGAAATCTCAACTTTGGAGACTGTTCTTTAGGTGTTTAAAATGTACTTGGAACTTCTGTGATCCTGGCAAGTTTGTTTGTAGAAGGACTTGATAAACCCTGTCACAGTCACAGGAGGTGGGCGCTTTTTCCTTTCTGTGTTTGGCAGATGAGGAAACTGAGCCTTGGGGCTCTGTAGCCTGTTCAGGGGTGGGATGGAGGGGTAGGGTGGGGGTGAGCCGGGGCCTGCCTCCTGGGCAGGTGGCCTAGCCAGGGTCCCTTCTCGCAAAAGCAGGCATCCATACTGGTTGGCGTGGCTCACTGAGGCCACTGGCCCCAATGTCCCAGGACAGTGGGTTGAAGAGTTCTTGGCTCTGGCTGCTCCTGGCATACCTGGGCCAGATGGAGGCCTCAGTGCATGCCTGCCAGCCAGCTGGGGATGAGGTGGTGCATGACCAGATGCTGAGGCCTTCATTTGGGCCAACGCTGCCATGTTGGTAACATCCGCTGCAGCTCCTGTGGAGCCCATGGGATCCTGCTTGTTGTGGCAGAGACACTGTCCAGACTGCAGATCGTGACTAGAACAGTGTGTTTTCTCTGTGGAGTATCTGATGGAAATATCAAAGGAAACAACCCTTTCATTTACTGTTGCCATTTGGGGAATTAGAAAGCAAGAGGCCTGTCTGTAGGCCTCAGTTTCTCCATGTGTCACTGGGGAGGGCACCTTCCTGGGTGGGGTGGGGTGGGATTCCTGGCTCGTGGAGGAGGGCAGGTGTCCCGAGTCCAGTGCCCTCTCGAGCCAACACGGCTCCCGCCTCTGCCTGCTCGTGGCTGTGTGTGCTCATCTCTCCCCTTCCCTTCAGGTCTCATGTCGTCCAGTTGATGGGTTCCTGAAAATTGGCATGGGGTGAATTTTTTACACGATCTCTTGAAGTAGTCTTAACAAGAAATTCTTATACAAATCTAAAGCTGTGAATGTTTCTAAATCAGCCAAAATTTTTGTTAAAGTCTGGGTTTCACGTGTCAGGGCTGTTGGTTCAAAGCCCTAGGGAGCTTAGAGCTGTAGGAAGGACGGGACTGCCCGCCTCACCCTGCTGACTCTGACCTTTCAGACGACGGCCCCTCATTACCCACCAAACAGAACGAGGAGTTCCGACCCTTCATCAGGAGGCTCCCAGAGTTTAAGTTCTGGTGAGTCCCTCATCCCCCGTGGTCCTGCCCCCGTGTTCATCTCGCCCCACCCTTGTACCACCACCCGTGCTCCTCCCCGTGTGTTCCCCCTTTTTCTTCCACACGGTCCTTCTCACGTGCTCCTCCCCCCAAGCTCCTCCCTGCTGTGCTTGTTTCCACATGTGGCTCTGAGCTGGGCAGGTGTTTTGGTTCTGGTGAGCTGGCAGCCTAGACTCCTCAGAGAAACGCCAGCTCTAGTGTGTTTCCCTGTCTTGGACGTTGTCTCACCCAGAATGTGAGATATGCCTGCTGGGCATGGAGGGTCCTAGGGGCCTCCAGGGCCCACCCTGCTCTGGGTTGCAAAGTAACATCATTGTGCCTTGAAGCCACAAAAAGGGGGCTGCTTCGGGGTGGAGGGTCCTGGGTAGGTGACTGACTCGGCCTCTGGGGGTACGCTGCTGTGCACTGAGGGGACTAGCTCCCTCCCCACTTGGTTCTTGGATGACCTGAGCACAGGACAGGTGTTGGTGTGAAGAGCGGTTGACTTGTCTGTAGGCCTCCTGGAGGTGGTCCCATGTGTGTGATGTAATGATGAGTGTGAGAGGGGGGTGGAGATGACCCCGCTGGCTGGGGAAGTGGGAGGGTCTGTGAGTGTGTCTGTCCTGTTCTGTGTCATTGGCGTCTTCACCCTGCCCTCCTGGTGCGGGTGCAGCCCCAGTTGGGTGTGAAGTGCTGGGCCTAGGGCTCCTAGGGGAGGGGTGGGAAGCAGGCGAGGCTGGGTCCTGTCTGCGCTCTGGGGTAGCCTTTGCGCGCTAGAAAGGGAGAGCCAGGTGCACTTGAAGTAGGGCTGCGACCCTGGAGTGCTTGACCCTGAGCTGGAGGGCGGGTGGCCCTGAGGTCTAGTTGCACCTGTTTGATGGGATGCTGCTTGGCCACGGGGACAGCCTGCCAGGCATGTGGGACTTGGGCTGGAGGCTTGGGACTGGGTTTCTAGACGTGCCCCTGCAGCACATGGCATCCCTGTCCAGCCACCAGCCTGAGCAGCACCAGCACCCCCACTGCTCATTTTACGCTTTGCGTCTGTGTCACATGTGGTACGTGACACACGCCACACGTAGCTCCCACCCGCTTCTGGAGGAGACCCCGCCCCCCGGGGCCGCCTCCTGTGCTGACCACTGACCTCTCCTTCCACAGGCACGCGGCGACCAAGGGCATCTTGGTGGCCATGGTGTGCACCTTCTTTGAGGCCTTCAACGTCCCGGTGTTCTGGCCCATCCTGGTGATGTACTTCATCATGCTGTTCTGTATCACCATGAAGAGGCAGATAAAGGTAAAGCTCAGGTGCTGCTGTGCCGTGAGACAGCATGCCTGGCTTCAGGAGCTCTGAGCTAGGCTTCGGTCCGAGACACCGGGGCTGTGCAGTCTGGTGGGTGTGTGCGCTTGCCACTGGCATGAGCCACAGCCGCTGTGTCTGGTCCGTGTACAGGGCCAGGTCCTCAGCACAGCCTCAGGTCACACCCTCAGGTCTGGCACATCATCCAGGGGACAGTCAGGGCCCAGGATGCGTCATGTGATGCCACCATCACCCTAAGCCATACTTGGTGACAGGGCGGCTCCGCTTTGTCCTTTTCTTCCCCAATCCCAGGTCCCCAGCTTAGTAGCTCTAGTTTGTTCTGCACACAGGGTGGGGGTCATGAAACCTGTCTCCTACCCCTGAGGTTTCCAGCAGCTCAGCTGGCTCAGCCAGGCAGTAGGGGGACGGGGTGTCTGAGGAGCCCTGGCTTCCTGCCTGCATGCAGCAAAGATGGGCTCAGAGCTGGAGGGGAGTTGGGCCATGGGGAGGCCATGCTGAGATGTTTCTGTCTGTCTGTCCCAGCACATGATCAAGTACCGGTACATCCCATTCACGCACGGCAAGAGGACATACAAGGGCAAAGAGGACGCGGGCAAGACATTCGCCAGCTAGACGGCCACCTGCCACCTCACGGCGCCTTCTCTTCTCACATACAGTAGTTGAGTACAAGGGAGTTATTTTCTTTCTAAAAAGAAGCTTCGATTACTTGTAACTGAAGTATCAGGTTTTTGAAGAAACTGGCATTTAAACCGAATCGCATTGATTTATTTTCCAGCCGGTCAGGTGTGCAGACGCCGGACTTGTAGTGGAACGCAGGCTGGGGGACAGCCGGGTGGTCTGGGGAGGGTGGGTGGCCGGCCGGCCGGCTGGCGGTGGGGTCAAGCCCGCAGAGGGATCTAGGACGCCTGGCTGCTGCCTCTGAGGATGCCTGCCGCCCGCGTGGAGGATGCGCACCCACCGGAGCAGCCGCTCCCTTAGCTGCGGGTTCCAATGCCAGTTTCCCAGTTCATCTCACGGGAGATGTGTCGAGTTGGCCTCTACCATGATGACTCAAAACTTTGTTCTTAACCACCATGATTGCTTTTGAGGGCCTGGAATTACAAATATATATTTTAATTGTTTGAGATTATTTTGACACCTTTCTTTGATACGTCAAGAGTTGTTTTAAGTGTGTTCTCGGCAGCAGCCCCTTTCAGAGGCATCTGGCAGGAGGGCCAGTGCCGTGGGCTTTAACACACGGCTTCTCACTTTCTACGGGGAAACAACTTTAACCTGCATGTCAGCTTTTTTGATGTGATAAAAACCAATACTCGTAAACATTTTACTAAGTGACTTTTTAATTCCAACTTTATTAAAGACAATGTCCCCGCTCTTGTGTAGTCTCTATCTAACCCACCACAGCTCCTGCACCACGAGGGCCCGCGGGGCGCCCAGCCGCCCTGGGAGGTGGTCACACTGCCACGCCGCTGACTCCCGGCTCCAAGCGCCGTTTCCATCTGTCTCGGTTGTGGACCTCAAGTGTTCCCCTCATGGCTTCTTTTTTGCCAGTTTTTGCAAATCTGAACTAAGCAGCTCTTGCTTTTAAGAGGCCACATGAAGATCTTTGTGTACCTGACCCGAATTTTAAACTTCACACGTAAATGATGTTCAGATCAGTACCTGTTACCAGGCCGTGGCAGCTGCAGCGCTTGTGCTCTCGACTTGCTCATACTGTTGTCCCAGTAAGTGCACTGATGTCAGACTTGACGGGAACTTGCAGCCACTCGTTGACAGTGTGAGGATGGGGTTTAGGACCCACGGTGCCTCCCCCTGTGCTCCTACCTGCCTGGAGCAGGGCCCGCGGTCACAGCCCGTCTGTGGGGCTGACCTCCGCCTCTTGAGGAGGGCCTTGGCCACCAAGTCATGTGGAGAAGAGGCCCTTCCACATGGGTGTGTGCACCCCTCACAGCGTCAGCACACCAGCACTTCTGTGGAATTGGTGCTGTAAGGATGCCTACGCCAAAATCCAGTCTGCAGGATTTAAGCAGATCTAAAAACCTGAAGATAACAAAGGTGGCAGGAAGCAGGCTGGCCACAGTGGTGAGTGGTGATGGCAAGCTGGCTGGCCCGCTAGGTGCTCCACGTGGGAGGAGACCCCTCCTGTGGTGAGGCTGGAACACACACTGCCGTGTTCTAGAATGGGAAGCAGACTTGACCATTTACTAGAAGGCATGTGCCAGAGGTGTTACGGTTGAAGACAGCTTCTGGCTTTCTGGGAACAGTTGTGCTCCCGCCCTCCAAAGCCAGCTTCAGGGACAAGGGTGAAGTCTGTGGGTCTTCTGGGCTGCAGGATTATCATGCTGGGAAAGCAAACTGCTGGTGCTCGGCTCCAGGTCAGTCAGGCCCCGCCCTGTGAGTGACTGGTTTGGGGAAGGGAGGGGCGTTCTGAGGGTGGACTGGCCGCCCAGCAGGTCCCCACCCAGCCTGCCCTGCAGGCCTGCATTAGCCAGGTCCAAGTCCAGGTCCGGCGCCCATCCTCCTGGCAGCTGGCACGGTATCACACGTGACAAAAGTCTTGAGGCTTTCTTGATGTCTGTGCAGGAGAAGTCGACAAGAATAAGGCTGCTCTTCCAGCAAGGGGTCAGCGGTAGTGCCGCAGGTAGACCAGCTTCTGGGGGAGGAACTTCTCCCTGCAGAGGGGACACTCCGTCTGGGGAGAGGGGGGACAGTCACAGGCCGCACCCGGCACAGCATCTCCAATAAAACAGGGATGTACCCATGTCTCTTAGAGCATTTTTCGAGACATTGCGGGCGGTCAGGGCGCATGGCAGGGACAGTGACCAGTGAGGGGACGGTCAGGCCACAGGTGATGCGGGATGGGGAGGGTGCTTGGCCATTGAAGGACCATGGCTACCCAGAGCCTCCCAGGAGTTTTGGGGTGTGAACTTGAGTGTCCTGTCCCCACCCCTTGGGACTGGGTCCCTCCTGTGAGGGCACGTGCCCCACATGGGCCGTGTGGGAGGCAGTGCCTGTGTTCCTGGGGCCTCTGCAGGGTGGCCTGGACCCCGGGAGGAGGCTGCAGCACCCCCGCCCCTGGGGCCCTGTGGGCTGAGGAACCAGGCAGGCTGGGCCTCAGGCCCCCGGAAGAGATGGGGAGGTACATGGGGGCCCAGGGGCTGCCCCTGCCCGGAACCATTACAGGCCTACGAGCCAAGTCCCCTGCTCTGGTCCCCTGGCTTGCTGGACTGTACACTCCAAGGTCTCAAGGCTGAGCTCTGGCCCCAGGACTCTAGGGCCTGCCTTTCTGGGTTGGAGCTTCAGCTTTCACCAGTGCAGTGCCCTGACTCCAGACATTGCCCTGGGTCCAGCCTACCTGGAGGCTTCTAGAAGTACGCCCCTACCCCAAATGACAGGCGGTTTTGGGGACAGGAATGCTCCAGGCGCCCACCTTGGTGTCGCTCCAGTGGGTTATACACTCCCAGCAGAACAGGTGGCCGCAGGGTGTGGCCGTCGAATGCCTGCGTTCCTCCAAGCACAGCGTGCACAGTGGGTTTCTGGAAACTGCTCTTTCCTCTGCATGGTTCCTGGTGGGAGTGGGTGGATGGGACACAACTGAGCCGGAGTCCTGCCGGGCACCTGGGGAGCCAGCCCCTACCCTACGCTGCCGCCCTGCCCCATGCACCTGCGGTGGGACAGGCCGCGCTGCAGCCTCCACTCCCTCCGGGCACGCTGCCTCTGCTGGAAGCCGTAGAGCTGCAGGCCTGCGGCCAGCGCCAGGTGCAGCAGGGACACCAGCCCCAGCAGCTGGTAGCTGGCGCGAACCCGAGGGTCCTCGGCAAGCGGGCGGCGGACACGGAGCTGTCAGAGACCCGGAGGACAGTCACGTGCTCAGAGGGCGCGAGGCACTGAGCAGCCCAAGGGCCTACCCTTCAGGTGGGATTAAGCCAAGCCTGCCCTCTGGCTGCGGGGTTGGGCAGGAGTGCCTGGTGGGCCCAGCACTGAGCAAGGAGGGTGGTGATGGAGCCTGCAGGTCACTGGTTGCAAGCAAGGCATCGTGGGAAGGGGACTGCTAGGCACCCAAGCCTCACAGAAAAGGAACCAGCAAAGAGGCCTGAGCTGGGGAGCCCTGCGGACGGCAGGGGACCCCTGCATGGCGGATCTGCTATTCAGCCCCATCTGGAAACAGAAGCTCCTGCTTGTATCAAGGCCCTGGGCTGACCGTGTGATTCTGCAGGCTGGGACTCCTAGCCACATCCTCCAATGGAAAGCTACTTGCCCTCCACTGCCGTCTCCTTCCCTAGCTGGGAGCAGGGACTGTCAGGTTAGCCAGACCAGCCAGAGCCCAAGAGGTGGGGCCCTGGTGTCTGTGGAGGAAGAGCCCCCGTGGCTGCCCCGAGGCCCCGAGTGGGCTGCAGTAGCTCGACAGACACCTGACGCAGCGGGCAGTGTGAGGGCAGTGAGCACTGGAGCTGGGAGGAGGCGGCGCAGAGGCACTGGACACCCCTGCCAGGGGAGGCGAGTGGTGGGGAAGAGCCTGGAGACCCTCGGGAGGTGGGGCCCAAGGGGAGGCCTTCCGGATGAACCTTGAAGCCAGGGCATCAGCTGAGACCCAGCAGGGTTGGAGTCCCTGTGGTGGGCGGAGACCACCAAACCTCCCCAGGTGGGAGGCCAGCAGGGATGCTGGTGGCAACGGGGTCCATGTGGTTGCTATCTGGTCACCCTCAGGGGGATGTCCCCAGACCTGACCCTCTGTCAGGACGGCCTGGATGGGGTGGGCATAGGGCCCAGGAGCCCGGGTATACAGCAAGGTGGCCACAGGTACTGGCAGTGGAAAAAAGACTCACCCCACCCTCATCAGGGTTTTTGGAAGCCAGACTTCCTCTGGTCTTTTAGGACCCGACAAGACCCATGCTTCCAGTGGGGATTTCAGCTCCAGCCCTGTGACTGCTTGCGGGCATAGTCCCCGAAGAACAGCCTCTGCAGACAAGCCAGACCTGTTACTTACGTAGGTGATGCCTGTGAACCTCTTGGCCAGGTGGTAGAAGGCACCATGGATGTAGAACCAGGCCACGTGGAGACGTTGGAGGCACCCGAGGCCCTGCTTGAGCGCTGACACGGCGCGCAGGAGCACCCCCTGCTGCTGTTCCGTCAGGCCGGCCGTGCACCGGTGCACCCAGCGCCTCATCCCTGACTGGCTGCTGGGGGCCAGGCTGCCCCGCAAGGGCCAGGTGCCATCACCGGTGGCCTGCAGCTCATGCTCCAGGTGGAGCAGGGCCTTATCCAGCAGGTAGGGCAGGACGGTGTGCAGCGCCACCAGGATCCCGCGTCGCAGCCTTGAGGGCACGTGGCGCTGTGATGGGCCCACCTGCACGACGCTGACGTATTCCTCCCCAAGGGTCTGGTAGCCTGCAGGGAGAGGGGCCTCAGCGATCTCCTCTACCGGGCCCCCACCTCCCCTCCAAAGGATGATACTCACAGCCCACGCCCTGTGGTAGGGCGCAGTGCTGGGACCCCTCTTGGACCACGGGTTCAGCTGCGGAGAAACAGTCCCAGACAGACGTGACAGGGAACCTCAGGGCTTCCAGAGGCCTGGCCTGGACTCAGGGCCTGGCCCCCACCTAGGGAGGGGTTTGGGCCCCTTCCTTCCCAGAGACTGCATGCGGGCCAGTTGGGGGACACTGTGAAGCACCTCCAGAAAGCTCCCTTTGCAGGCAGCCCTCTCCTGTCCTCGGGGCCCCTCGGGAGGTCGCACTGTGGCCACTACCTGCTAGTGTGGTGAGGCCGAAGTAGGCGAGATCCGACACCAGCTCTACCTCTCTCCTCCACTCCAGCCACTTCTTCGCACCTAAGAGGAGGAACTGTACGTGTTATTCCTGAGGGGCTGGGGGCCGTGGGGCATGAGGGTCAGAACAATCCTTGCTCCTGCTGCCCAGGCTCAGCCCTGTAGCCCCTGACTTGCCCCCTACACTCTGCTCGCTGCCTGGACTCACGCGCTGTTCACTCTTGCCATTGACACCTGCCTCACCTGGGCTCTGAGTGTCCTGAGAACCTACCCACCTGCAGCCATGCCCCCTCCAGGATCCACCTAGGCAACTGCTCTAGAACCCAGGGAACCACAAGGACAGGCAGTGTAACACAGTGACCAGCAATCAAACCCGAGCTCCAACACTGCTGGCTGTGAGCTCAGGTGAGTTATATCTCTGGGATCCCCGTTTTTCTGTCTCTGAGGAGGGTAATAGCAGCAGGTCCTCCAGGCAGGCATGTGTTAAAACGAGTTAATGTTCTGAAGCACGGAGAGCAGTGTCTGACATGGAGTAAGTGAACCTGTTAGCAAGATTAATACACGGGCCATTTGTTTTGATCCTGTCGTGTTCCTCTCTTGCTCAAGGCCGGCCCATGGCCACCCGGCCCCAGTGTACAGTCCAGCTTCCCTTCAGCTGCTCCGAAGGAGCCCGCTGTTGGCTGGAATCTACCCCACGCTCTTGCCCCTACACTGGACTCCAACGCCCCTGCTCCACGGTAGCCTCGTGTCAGCAGAGCCGTGAACTCTTCCGCGCCTGGTGGCTGGCCTCCAACCCCGCCCTCTGCAGCAGGGGTCAAAGACCAGAGCACCTGCTCCTTCCTTCAGCTCAGGTCTTGGGGGGCGCACAGGGTCAGGCCGAGCCTGCAGAGGGCTGACCAGCGGGCCTGCGGCTCGTCTCCCCGCCTCGCGCCCCCACGGCCCCCGCAGCGGCCCTCACCTGCTAGGTTGTGTAGGGCGCCGCCCGCCGCGCTCCGCAGCCCGCCGCGGTAGTAGTCGTCCTTCTGCGCCGCGCGGACCACCTCCGGCGGGCTGGCGACCGCGGAAGCCATGGTCAAGGGTTGCAGGGCCGCGGGGATCTTGGGGACCGGGGGACGGGGAGGCGACGCAGGGACCCAGATAGCCACGCCCACGCGGCGGCGCCAGATGACAGAACTGGGCTCGGCGTGCGGCGCAGACCTTGCGCGTCACCGAGGGCGGGGCGGGGCGGGGCGGGGTTGACAGCCGCGTGGCCAGAGCGGCGCGAACCTGGCCCAGGGTGCACACGCAGGGCTGGAGGGGGCGGGTGAGCCGGGAACTGGTGAGCGGCACGGTGTGGGAAGTGACCGCGGGGACAGCCCCCACAAACTGGGAGAAGCGTCAGAGCCACAGCAGGTGCTGACTCCCCTTGGTGGGGCACTTGGTCGCCCCCGGGGCCGGAAGTAAGGTGGGCTGTGGTCTCCCCGCTCCCTGCAGTTCTCTCTGAGGGGCGCTGGCGCCCCTGTGTTCTAATACCCGCGACGCGCCTGTGGGCCCAGGGAAGGTGCTCTGGGGCCCGGGAGAGGGCAGGGAGCGCGGATTCTTGAACCACGGTGTTTATACTAGCGGCTGCCCCACACGTGCAGACCCCCGACTCCTCTCAGCTGCTCTCAGAGCAGGGACCAAAGAGGGCCGCGGGGGTGAGGGGCGGGGGGTGGAGAGACTGGGAGGCCACGCACCAGAGGGGACAGAGCTAGGAGATCCCGGTGCCCAGGCACAGGCCACAGCTGGACTTGAGCTGCAGTTCAGGGCCCAGGGAGGGGCCTGGGGAGAGGGCAGTGAGAGGAGGCAGTTGGGGTGCCTTAAGGGCTCTGGGTCTGGAGCAGGTTGTGTGTGTGTGTGTGTGCTTGCTCAGTCTGTCCAGCTCTTTTTGCCACCCCATGGACTGTCGCCCGCCAGGCTCCTTTGTCCATGGAATACCCCAGACAAGATGCTGGAGTAGGTTACCATTTCCTCCTCCAGGGGATCTTCTCCACCAAGGGATCAAACCAGAGTCTCCTGTGTCTCCTGCATTAGCAGGCGGGTTCTTTACCACTGAGTCACTTGAGAAGTGAGCAGGCCATCAGTTCAATGACTCGGTCGTGTCCGACTCTTTGTGTCCCCATGGACTGCAGCATCAAAGTGTCTGTATGTGTGCCTCAGTGGAGGGGGGTGTAGGGGCGCCCCACAAGGACCAGAGGGCCTTGTCCTTTCGGACCTAAGGGGTAGGAGAGAAAGGAGGCAGGTGACCGAGGGGATAGGGGAACCACCAGGGCCCTGACTTTGGCTGGGAGGGTGTGGGCTGAGACGGGTTGCAGCTCCTGCCTTACTTTTGCTCCCACATGGATGTTGGTGTGGGTATGTGCCCAGACAGCACAGCTCAGCTGCACGGAGCCAGCCTGGGGACAGACTCAGGTCTTGTCGGGCTCCACCAGGTGCAGGCAGGCCCCACCTAGAGGGAGGAGACAGGACCTGGGTGGTCCCACAGTCCCTCCTACTACTGAAGCCCCAGTGACCCTTGGAGTGGTGCCCTTGTCTGTGTACCCTGGTCACAGAGGCCACCCACTGCTTTGGTTTGTAGTCCGGGGTGGACCCTCAGGCAGAGGCCAGGTGGAGACACAAGCCTCACTGGTTTCTGGCCAACTCTCGTGAGACACGCTGACCCCAGAGATGCCCTGGCCTGTGGGTTTCACAGACAGACAGTGTCCACCAACACCAAGGTTGATTTGAAGAGGTTTTGTGCCCTTCCTCAGGGTTACCACCTGGTTCCTTCAGAACCGTGAGGGGCGGGCCTCACCTGGGTCACCTCCCCCACTGGCTGGTTCCACCTTCCTGCCTCGCACTGCATGTCCAGGTCTTCCCACCAGCACTGCCACACTGGGCAGGGCAAGGCCAGAAACTGTTACTGTGTGACTGTTCTCAGGGAAGTGGGGCCTGGAATCCAGCTGGGTTCAGGCCACCCTGGGTCTCTTCACGTGCCATGGAGATGGTTAGTTGGGATCCGAGGGCCCCAACTGTGACTTGAGCTTTTTAGGAGGAGGGTCAGAGCCCAGAATGGCCAGCAGGTGGCGCCATCAGCCCACCTGCTCCGCCAGGGTAGCGGTAGACTTGTAGAGGACTGGGTAGTGAGTCTCACCCTAAAGAGTGACTCTGGATCAAAACCGAAGGAGTGAGGCTAGCAGGGTGCAGAGATGCCCACATGACCAAGGAGGGGGATGAGACAGTTTCAGAAGGAAGTCGAGGTGGACGGGAAGTCCCAGCCTGGTCAAGCGTCAGCTGTCCTTGTCCCCTGGTGGTCAGGCAAGTTGGAGCCCCGGGCGTGCGATGGTCTTTTGCTGGAGGCCTCACCATGTGACTTCTGACCAACTCTGGCTCCTGCGACAGGAAGGGGAAGACCTGCAAGGACTTGGCCACTGGGACCAGGCAGATATCTGACCAGGTGTAGACCCCACATGGGGCCTAGACGTCCTCTACTTCATTTGGCTCCCTTTCTGCAGAAGCAGCTGAGCCAGGAACCTGCTGTGACCTCAGCTATGTAACCTCATCTACAGGAACTCACCTGCTCCCTCTGACACCCCTGGGCTTCAGTTTTCTGGTCTGCGGAATGGGGATGCAGATATAAGGAGCTGTTGCTTATAAAGTGCCTATTTTGTGTATATCAGCAGCTGTAAGCTTGGGCAGGGCTGGGGCTGGGTCAATGGGAGTGGGGTCCTCACCTCGCCACTGAATTCAGTCACTTCCTCACACTGTCAGATTGGTCCCTCTTTCGGGACACTTGCTCCTCATTGAGCTCAGCATGGGGGGCAGCCCTATGCACACTCTTGTTTCCCCTGCTCATCTCCCACCCTCCTCCAGCCCCACCCAGCAGCCCAGTGGTCAGGCTGGCCAGCTGATCTGTGTCCCTCTGCTGAGAGACCAGCTTCACTGGATACACCTTGCTTGGGCAGCTGCTGTGCCCTCGAGCCTGGCTCAGGAATACCTGTCCAGAGAAGGAAGGAGAGGCATGGGGGGTCAGCTTGCAGCACTTGATTGTTGCCAAGGTGGTTCGCTGTGTGACCCCCTCCTCCCGAAGCTCCAGGGCATGGGGTCCTCCAAGCATGGCAGGATACCTGGCTGGGTAGACCGCTGCCCTGGGACTGGGGGTGGTCTGCTCCCAGCAGAACCTTTCCTGGAACCCTGGATCCCCTGGCACATCCTATAGCGGGGAGCAGGTGCTTCTCATTGTCTGAGGATGGCTGAGGAGCCAGTGAGGCTGAGATACCAACCTGGGGGTGGCGTGGGGAGACGCAGATGGCTGGGGACCCTGGTCAGCTTTGCTGTTGGGTCTGGGTCCTTGACTGAGCAGGCACTTTGTGGGGCGTGGAGCAGAGGTGCGCACTGCTGCCTCTGGTGGGGAAGTGGGGGTAGAGTCGGGGGTGGGCTGCTGCAGTTCTGGCCCCAGGTGTGGGGCTGGACTGGCCCAACTCCCCCCTTCCCTACAGCGGGAGGGACTGGCCGTTAGGGTGCAGCTCTCCCTGGGGACAAACCGGAGAACAGGTTCCTCTAGCCAGTGGTGCTGCTGGGCTGGGAGCACACCTTACCCGCCAGGCAGCTGCCTTCTGTGGGTGGCCCCTCAGAACTGAGTTGGGACTCCCACCAGCCCCTGGGGCAAAAGCCTCGCCAACTCCCCCGACCCCCCATCACAAGACCCAGAGCAGCGCCTGGCCAGGGGCTTGTTGGGAGAGGGGACGGGACAGGGGCTGCCTGGGGCTTAAGCTGGCCTGGGAAGTAATGTCGAGAGATTTTGGAGCACAGGCACTGGCCAGGGACTCTGCCAGTGGCCAGGGCCAGTGTGATTCCTGGCTCAATGGGGTGCTTGGACTTGGGGGCCCTGGGCCTCTATCAGGCTTCAAGGGGGAATGGGACAGGAATCTGGGGCTTGAGGGACCAAAGTGGGAAGTGGTACCATCCTTGTGGCAGAGCTGCAACTGAGCTCGGAGAGGCCATGCCTAGTCCAGGGCAGGTGCAAGGTGAACCCCAAGTCTGCCTGGTCCCACATCTGGATCCTGATGGTTTTGCCTGATGCTGGGGAGAAGGTGGAGGTGTGAGAGCAGATGTCATCCTAGGGCTGAGCTGGTTGATAACTGGGGCCTGGACACTAAGGGCCCAAGAAAAAGGTGATCTCGGGGGACTTCCTGGAGGAGGAGGTTTTGCACTGGCATGTGAGAGAGGGGCTCCACCCACACCAGAGCCCATTCTTCCAGCCTCCCAGGGGGAAAGAGAGGTAAGACAAGCCAGGACCCTGCAAGGTGGGGTACCCTCCACAAGACGGAGGATCCATGGGCACCAGGCAAGGCCAGGGAGGCCTAAAGAGGGTGGCCTGAGAAAGGCCCCTGGCTGGGCACAGGTCACCCACACACACTCCTGTGACTCCAGCCCAGGGAGTGGCATCCGCTAGGGGTGCCACATGTGGACAGGCTCAGGGAGGTCAGTCTTGTCCTGGGAGCTCATCTGCTGGAGGCTCCCTGCAGAAGTCCCCCCTACCCCGTGTCACTGTCTCCATCACAGTGTCCTCCTAATGGGGCGGGCACGAGGGCTGCCACCTTTGCGCTGTAGATGTGACCTCAGCAGGTCCTCACCAGCCTCGGCCACAGGATCCTCACCTGCCAAATGGGGGATAGGAAGTCTTACCCGCTGACCCTGGGAGCCTCCAGGCTCCACGTGTGTGCAGTGCGGGCAGCACGGGGCAGCCCGAGGGTTGGTTCCCTCGTGAGCGGCCTGGGGCTGAGTTGCTCAGGGTTTGCAGGGAGGCGGGGCAGCAGGTGGTAAAGGCCTCAGGGGTTTGCAGGCTTCTCAGAAGCAGAAATGCTTTGTCTGTGACTCCAGTGATGGTGCTGAGAGGGCAAGTCCAGAGGATGTCTCCTGTCTGGCTCCCTTGTCTGTTCCCAGTGGGCGTCCAGTGGGCAGCAGCGCTTGGGGGTCTGTGTGGACCGAGCTGTGAAGCCAGGGTGAGTGGATGAGACTGGATGCGCAGCGGGCACGGTCCCCAGCTTGTGCTCGTCGGAAAGTGAGGCCGTGGTCTGTCTCGTCAGCCCCACCGCTGGCCAGGGCTCTGGAGGGAACTGCGCTGGTTTGGACCTCCAAGTCCACTTGGTTCTGAATTTGGGTTTGGGGCACAGGCTGTCCTGACTCACGGTGGCTAGTAGCTGCCAATGACCAGCTCTTCCCACAGCCCCTCTGCAGCCTTGAGGCTGCACTGAGCACCCCCAAGGAGGGATGTTTACTCTCGAAGTAGAAGAGCTGAGGCTACTGAAGGCCCGCAGCCTCCTCAGCTGGGATGTGAGGGTCAGGAAGCCACCAGGGCCTGGGGACTGCAAGTGCACTGCAGGGGCTCCCCAGGCAGAAACACAGGAGTGCGGTCCGGTGGCTTCTTTGGTGAGCACACAGCAAGGCATTGTGTGGACAGAGTGGCTCCCATCTGTTGGAGGCCAGGGGTCGGGAGCTGAGTCCCTCGCAGGAGGCTCTGGGTGCTGTGTGCATCCACAGGGTCCCTGATGTGGCCTGTCTGGGGGCTGTAAAATGACAGTTTACAGTGGAACCTGCCAAGACCCATCCCCGAGACCGGGCTGAGGGGGAACCCCACGAGGTGTCTTTAGTGTTCTCCCCCCGTGCGAGTCTTCCCTTGCATTTGGGAGCTGTGGCCGCGCCCTCACTGCCCAGTGCCACCCAGTGCCCTCTTGACTCACTGGCGCACAGCTGACCAGTCGTCTTCATCCTACCCGGTACCCCCAGGGTGCTCTCTGGTGGTGTTCAGTGCTCATCTTTGGTTTTAGTTATTTTTCAGAATGCATAGAGTGTTTTGTTGCAATCACCTTAAAAGCTTTTTAAATACAATTTTAAAGATTATACTCCATTTACAATTATTACAAAATATTGGCTGTATTCCATGTTGTACAATATATCCTTGTAGACTGTCTTACACTGAATAACTTATACCTCCCAGTCCTCTGTCCCCATATGATCCCTCCTCCCAACCAGAAACCACAAGTTTGTTCTCTATACGCTTAGTATAATCTCCAAGTCCATCCATGTTGCTGCAAATGGCATTATTTCATTCTTTTTATGGCTAATATTCCATTGTATATATGTAACATGCATGCACGGAGAAGGCGATGGCACCCCACTCCAGTACTCTTGCCTGGAAAATCTCACAGACGGAGGAGCCTGGTGGGCTGCAGTCCATGGGGTCGCTAAGAGTCGGACATGACTGAGTGACTTCACTTTCACTTTTCACTTCATGCATTGGAGAAGGAAATGGCAACCCACTCCAGTATTCTTGCCTGGAGAATCCCAGGGATGGCGGAGCCTGGTGGGCTGCCATCTATGGGGTCGCACAGAGTCTGACACAACTGAAGCGACTTAGCAGCAGCAGCAACATGCATGCATGCATGCTCAGTCGCTTTAGTCGTGTCTGACACTTTGCAATCCTATGGACTGTAGCCTGCCAGGCTCCCCTGTCCATGGGATTCTCCAGGCAAGAATACTGGAGTGGGTTGCCATGCCCTCCTCCAGGGGATCTTCCTGACCCAGGAATCTCACTCACGTCTCCTGCATCTCTTGCATTGCAGACAGATTCTTTACCGCTGAGCCACCAAGGAAGCCCGTATAGGTACCACATCTTTTATCCATTCATCTGTTGATGGACATGATGGACACAGATTGCTTCCACATTTTGTGTTGTAATTACTTTTTAAAATTTATTTTTAATAAATAATTGCTTTACAATGTTGTATTGGTCTCTGTGGTACAACAACGTGAATCAGCTTTAAGTATACATTTATCCTCTCTTGAGTGTCCCTCCCACCCCCTGCAATTACTTTTGATTCATACCTATATTAGCGACACAGAGGTTTTTGGTCTCTGTATCCCTTTCCACTCTGAACAATTGTTGGGGACACCACAGAGGCAGAGCTGGTGAGAGCTGGCTGTGAGATCTTCAGTAATTCTGTGAGCTGGTTGGTAAACATAGCCATTATTAAAATCAAATTATGAAAATGAATAACCAACAAGGTCCTAATGTACATCACAGGGAACTCTGCTCAGTGTTTTGTGGCAGCATGGATGGGAGGGGAGTCTGGGGAAGAATGGATCCTGGGGGAGAATGGATGCATGTGTTTGTATGGCTGAGTCCCTTTGCTGTCCACCTGAAACTTTATAGTCAGAGCTATGGTTTTTCCAGTAGTCATATACAGATGTGAGAGTTGGACCGTAAGAAAGGCTGAGTGCTGAAGAATTGATGCTTTTGAATTGTGGTGCTGGAGAAGTCTCTTGAGAGTCCCTTGGATGGCAAGGAGATCAACCCAGTCAATCCTAAAGGAAATTAACCCTGAATATTCACTGGGAGGACTGATGCTGAAGCTGAAGCTCTAATTCTTTGGCCATCTGATGCGAAGAGCTAACTCATTGGAAAAGACCCTGATGCTGGGAAAGACTGAAGGCAGGAGGAGACAGGGATGACAGAGGATGAGATGGTCGGATGACATCACTAACTCAATGGACAGGAGTTTGAGCAACCTAAGAGATGGTGAAGGACAGGGAAGCCTGGCATGCTGCAGTTCATGGGGTCACAAAGAGTAGGACACAACTTAGCGACGGAACAACCACAACAATATGTATGCCTCAGTCCCTTCACTGTCCACCTGAAATTTTCACAACGTTGTTAACTGGCTGTACTCCAATACAAAATAAAATGTTAAAAATGAAAAAAAAATCAAATTATATAAACCATATAAGTTATATAAAAACACAAGCAATCAACACTCAAAATTTAGCACTTCCTAATTATTCACTTCTTACTATAGATAGGATATGTGTCTGTTCCATCTAAGGACTGGCAATCCCAGGGGATGGAATGTGCCCATTTCTTCCCGATTCCTTGCTCCTGAATCTCACGGTTGCAGCTTGAAATTGGCCGAGGCAGGTGCACTTAGAGCACAGACATCAGCGAGCATGACCTGCAGGGCTTTCCTCCCCAGAGAGCTTGACCTGCACACCCCGGGTTAGGAGCTCCTGACAGTTTCCACAAAGACCATAAAAGTGATCGTTTAAAACAATAGCTATGGGGGACTTCCTGGGTTGTCCAGTGGTTAAGAATCTGCCTTGCAATGCATAGGGATGTGGGTTCAATCCCTGGTCAGGGAACTAGGATCCCTCATGCTGTGGGGGCAGCTAAGCCTGTGCACTGTGATTGGAGAAGCCCATGCACACCGCATGGAAGACCCAGCACAGCAAAAAAAGAGAAAAGTTATGGATGGAGTTTTACTAAAAATAACAATCAACACATTGCATGTTAATATAAATAACATTTTATGAAAATAACTATGTTTTTCCAAACAAAAAATTCAGCAAAAGAGTGACATTTTTTACATTGTTGCAAATCTCCATAATGTTTGGGTAGAGAAGAGAAGACAGCTCCATCTGCCCTACTGGTTGTGGTAAAGAATTCGAAGAAATCTTCTGATTCAGGTGTGTGTGTGCTAATTCAGTTCAGTTCAGTTGCTCAGTCATGTCCAACTCTTTGGGGCCCCAAGGACTGTAGCCCGCCAGGCTCTTCTGCCCATGGGATTTCCCCAGGCAGGAATACTAGAGTGAGTAGCCATTTCCTGCTCCAAGGGATCTTCCTGACCCAGGGATCCAACCCATGTCTCCTGCATTGGCAGGCGGATTGTTTACCAACTGTCCTGCGGGGGAAGCCCAGGTAACAGTGGGTATTCTTCAATGAGTTGCCAAAACAGAACCAATGAGAGCTTCTTTAGGAAGTTGAGATGTGAAAGCTACAACCAAGGGGAACTTCTCTGGCGGTCCAGTGTTTAAGAACCCGCTTGCTAATGCAGGGGACATGGGTTTGATCCCTGGTCAGAGAACTAAGATCCCACGAGCGGCAGGGCAACTAAGCCACAACACAGGATCCCTCGTGCCACAACTAAGACCTGATGCAGCCAAACAGATGAATAAATACATTTTTTAAAAGTTGCAGCTGTATCAGTGGCCATAAGGGATTCTGTTCCACCAACACCCACTGGTCTGGTTTTCACTTGCAAAGGATCTTCACCATGATTTTGGACTATCCTGTTTTGGTCATTTGGGAAATACTCATTTGCTGGATTTTCCAAGTGTTAACATGTTTCATTAGATCATATTAACACCACCAATCTCATGCGAAAAAGCCGTCACCGATGGGAAGCTATCAGACCCAGAGCGGTAGGTACCAGTTCTCCCCAAAAGCTGATATTCACTTAAGCTCTGACTTCTAGCGTTGGCGGCAGCTCTTGTCATTTCATTTCTTTTCCTCTGAAGTGGCGGACTCACTCCATTTGTTTTTGACAGCAGCTGGTAGATGTCTGCACACCCATACGGCAGGGCCAGCTGTTCTTCCGGGTAAAACACGGTGTCTGTGTGCTGCATCCGTGGCCGGTTCAGGGGCGGCAGCTTTGTGTGCACTTGGGAGCCCTTTGTCGTCATCTCAAACAGAAAACTAGAAAGATGCGAACCCAGAGCTGAGGTTTCATGGATGCGTCCTTCTTACTGCTCTGTTGAGGACGTGTTCAGGGAAACAGCATTTGCTTTGTTCAATCCTGAGCATGTGGTGATGCAGGGCATGAGGACGTGGCCCTGCAGCCTTGATCCGTGCAGAGCGAGCGCTACCCCCTGCCCCCATTGGTACACATATCTGCGTGGGGAAGGAGAGGGAATTATGAGAACAGTTCTGACCTTGAGGGCCCCTGCAAGGTTCTGGGCACCTGGGGTTCCATGGGCTGCACTTTGGGAAGCAGTGCTCAGAGGCATGGCCTTGGCTGGCTGCCCCTCGGATCTCCGCTCCTTCGTTTGCCGCTGTGCTCTCACCGTGCATGTCTCTCCCCTGAGAGGTCTCTCTTCTTCCTTCTGATGTGTTGTTCCAAGTGTGTGACCTCCAGCACCCCTGCCCCAGTCCCTCGAGGCTAGGAGGGGTTTTCTCTGTGGCAGAGGGGCTGGGTCCCAGGCTACACACACAGGCCCTGGCTGAGTGATCCCCGCTTGTACCCAGGACTTGCCCTCAACTGAAGCCCTTCCCTCCTGTCCCCGGGCTTGGGTCCTGCTCCATGAAGCCCCTGGACCCAGACGTGTGGGTGTGTTACCTGGTCACTCCTGCCTAGCCTGGGGGTCAGGGCACAGGCCCAGATAGGCTGGAGGGTGGCCAGCCAAGCCCACATGCACAGATGGCAATGCCCACACCCAGACCAGCAGACTCCCCTACCTACAGTGGCCAATGCCCAGCCTTGAGGCTGGGCTGAAGTGGCTGCCAAGTAGCTGTTCCTGGTGCGTCAACAGTGGCACCCACCCTCCCGCCCTGTCCTGGCTGGCCTCTGAGGGGCAGGGGTCCAGTGGGCCTCGTGGCCCCGTCCCCACCCACTCAGCCTGATTCTTAATGACGTCAGGCTGACTGCACACCCGTGGGCAGTGGCCAGTTCCCAGCCTGATGCTGGCAACTGAGCTGGGGTCTGGGCAGAGACTGGAGGCCTGAGTTGGGAGGTGCCCACTCCTTAGCTGGGGGTCAGCCTGTGAAAGGAGGAAGGGCCGAGGTGGGGACCCTCCCCATGGGAGACTGGGATGGCTGGAACGAGGGGCACCACCAGGGCCCTGGCATGTCTCAGGCAGGGCCGGCAGCAAAGGCTCAAGGCGCCGGTGCTGACCTCGCAGTCCTCTGCGGCCTCGCCTTGGTGCGCAGTGGGTGCTGCTGCCTAATTAGGTTCTGCTGTGCTAGCCCGGCCCCGCTCCGGCAGACGTGTCCGGGCACAGCTCCTGGGCTCCTGCCGAGGCAGGAAGCGCAGGCCTGCTTGGATCCCCAGCAGCAGCCGGTACGGCGGCTAGAGCAGTGCCTGCCTTTCGGGCTGTGTGGCCAAGGGGCCGTGGGGATCCAGTCGCCCCGGAGAAGCTACCTGCAGGTGAGCCGGGGGCCCGGGCTGCGTCAAGAGGGGCCCAGGATGGGATGTAGGCCTGTGAAGGGCGAAGGTAGGCCCAGCCCAGCTTGGGTGGACGAGGCCTCTGGGCTGGACGGAGGGCTGCGTGGCATTGCCCCTGTGCTCATGGGACGAGCAGGACCCCGAACTCCTGGGGGAGCGGGGAGGGGATGAGCAAGGCTGGGGTAGGGGACCCTGGTGGTTGAGTCTGGGGAGTGGCAGCCTATTCTGGGGGGGGGGTTGCTGCTGCTGATTTGGCATGGGGGTGAGGCAAGAGGAGAGCCTGGGTAGGGGTGAAGCCTGCTGGAGTGGAGGAGGGGCCCTTCTTCCCGGGGGGGCCGGAGAAGGGACACAAAGTAGGGCTGCTCTGAGGGGCCCTTGGGGGGTGCTGCCCCCACCCCCAGCTGTTTTTTTTCCCCTTGGGCAGAGCGTGGCTCCCAGGGTCTGAGAGCCTAGCTGTCCCAATGTCCCTCCCAGGGTCAGGCCTCAGAAGCTCTGTCCTGTGCACGTGAGGAGGGCTCCAGAGCCCAGTGGCCAAGGCCCTCTGTGCCCCTGGGGAGGAGGCTCAGAGGAGGGAGTGGGCACTGAGGAAGCCTATGGAAGGATATGGGTGGGCAATTGAGGAGCTGGGTAGATGCAGGAGAGGTGGGGGGAGCAGCAGAGGGGCCTGAACAGAGGCCCGGGGGCAACAGAGCCTCTGTGGAGGCTGCAAGGAGGCTGGGCGGTGCCTGGGCCCAGCCAGCCCAGGGGCAAGGGGCAGCCTGAGAGGCCAGCATGGCCTTGAGCCACTGCCCAGACTGAGTGGTGGCTGGGAAGGCCTGAGACCGCAGACCTGGGGGTGACAGTGCAGAGGGACCTGAGGGCTGGAGAAAGGGCAGAGGGGGGCCCAGCTGTGCCTTGGGTTCCCCCTGTGGTCTGTGGGGCTCCTGCGTGGCCAGGGCATCCAGCACTATCTACAGCAGAAGAGGCTGGCTGGTTTCTATAAAAACACCCCCTGTTTTGCCTTTGAAATTTATCGAGCTGTGGGACAAGTCCCAGCAGAGCGATGCAGCCACACTCGGGTGATGAGGCCACTGATATGGTCCCGGCCTCTGGCTGCGCCTGTGCGTGTATGTGCGTGCTCAGTCGTGTCCGGCTCTGTGCGGCCCTGTGGACTGTAGCCCGCCAGGCTCCTCTGTCCATGGGATTTTGCAGGCAAGCATCCTGGAGTGAGTTGCTATTTCCTTCTTCAGGGGATCTTCCCCACCCAGGGATCAAACCCATGTCTCCGGCATCTCCTGCACTGGCAGGTGGATTCCTTACCACTGAGCCCCCCTGGGAAGCCCTTGGCTGTACCGGCTCCTCCCCCAAAGCCTTGATACTCCTGGGGTGGGGCGGGGGTGGGGTCGCCCTCCTGCCTGACTCCCACCAGGCTGCCCTGCACCCTGCCCTGGAGAGGGGGTAGGGCTGGACTGCCTTTCAGCCGCCTCCTGCCCTCCTGCCCCAGCATTGACCTGGACGGCTGGACAGGCCTCACCCCACCAGCCCCGCGACCCCTGCCTCTTGAGGTGTGGTGAGGGGCAAGCCCAGACTCCATCTGGGCAGGGGAAGGGGCGGGGGACCCCGGGCAGAGGGATCTCAGTGCAGCCCCTCCCTGCCTCCTGCAGATGGCCGGCCTCAGCTAGTAATCCAGGCCAGCTCCGCCTCTCACCTGCTGCCCCACCTCCGAGAGCCAAGGTCCCTCTGTGATGGCACCCTCGCCCGAGGACCCGGGCCCTGATCTGGAGAGCAGACGGTCTTTCCTGAGCACCAACATCGTGCCCGTGGGTGAGTGCGGTCTCCAGCCCGACAGTGACGTGGTTCTGGGCTCACCCAGCAGGTGTGATGTCCTGGTCCCACCCGAGGAAAGGGTCAGGCCTGCTCTTTTGGAACGGTGAGGGGTGCCGTGGGCTGCCAGGAGTGGGACCTCTTCTGGGACAGGGGACGCAGCACAAGCAGACTTATTAGGAAGCCAGCTTGGGGGCTGCCAGCTCTCTCTCCGGCTCCGTCTGGCTCGGTCAGAGCCCTGCGAGCCCTGCGCCGGCTTGGGGGCCCTCAGCTGGGCTGGGCCTCCTATGACCATGGGCCGCGCCTCTAGTTCTGGCCCTTGGTGTGCATTTCCTGGTGTCCTGTGGCCTGTTGGCTGGGACACTTGTGGCCTCGGAAGTGGGTTGTGTGGGTTGAAGAGCCTGCTGTCTTCTTGATTTTAAAAACCACGGGAGTTTAGTGTCCAGACTGGAAAGTACACAGACCTCATGGGCGTAGCTGGGTGCGGTCATGCAGTGGGAACTATGGGCTCCAGCTGCCCCCACACCCTAGCTCTCCAGTCTTCTCACGTCCATCACCTAACATCTGTCTGCTGCATCTTGACTTCCAACTTTCGGAATCGTGCAGGTGTGTGGGTGGACCTGGCCAGGTGTGAGCCCTTGCCTGAGGGGAGGGTGGGCGCCCAGCTGTGTCCTGCTCCTCCCTGGACCGCCCAGGCTCCACATCCTGCCAGACAAACCATGCCTGCAGTGCTCCATGTGGCAGACTTACAGGGAGGTGGGGGGCTTGTCCCCTCCCTGCCCAGGGTGGTTGGATGCTGTCTGCCCCAAGGTCCACATGCTGTGCTGAGTTGAGGTTACCACAGTGTGTGTGCCCCTCGTTGCTCTGGGCCTGCCAGCCCCAAGCCAGGAGCTGCAGGATGAGGGGGTGCTGAGCCCACCTGGGAGGGGGATGGATGGGCCACGGGAGCAGAACTCGGGGGCCTGGCACACTGCATCTCGGCAGTGTTTCCTTCTCAGCTATGTGGTTGGCCTGGTGCCCAGGGGCGGTCTCTCACCCACCCAGAGGGAGAGACCCTGGGGTGCAGATTTCTGGCTGGTTGGCTGGGCCCTCTGCTGTGCAGTGTGTCTGTCTCTGCCTGCTGTTGGGGGGCGGGGGCCTCTTCCTGGATCTTCCTTGGCAGACACAGCAGCTCAGGGGACCCTGACTCTCCTGGGATGTCCTGGGTGGGGGTCTGCATGGTGCCCGGCTAGCACTGGGCCGTGGCCATGATGACGGATTTGTGTCTCAGTGGGGCGTGTCTGCATGTGTGTGGGGGTGTGTGTGTGTGCTCGTGCAGACGAGGGCTTGCTCCTCTTGGGGGGCCATGCCCCCAGCAGAGCACACGGAGCTGAGAGTGTGCGCACACCTGTGGGCGTTATGCTCCCTGTCCCCCCCTTCTGGGCCCCAAGGGAGCCGCCCACTTCATTCCTCCACATTCCCTGGATGCGCCCAGACAAGCTTTCTCCGCCTGAGGGGGTGTCTGCTTGGAGGCACACGGTCCCCTGCCTGGGCTCAGGGCCTGCCTTTCACCTCAGTCTGGGATGGACACCCAGGGAAGGGGTGCTTGGACAAGGGAGCGGAGGGAAGGGGAGGCCTCTGGGCCCCTGGCAGTTCTGGCGGTTGGGAGGGGCTGTGATGTTGAGGAAAGGGGGCCCCACCCTCAGACTGATGCCCCTCCCCCTGCTCCCAGCCCCCACCTCCATGCTTTCCTGTCTCCCCCACGCCTGGCTCACTGATGCTGACGTCAGGCTTGATCCTGTGCTGGGTGTGGGGCTGAGGGCAGGGCTGGCAGGGTTGGGCAGGGGCCTGATCTGGCCTGGAAGTCCTTCCAGAAGGTCCTGAGGCAGCCCTGGTGAGCATGGGATGGCAGGAGGCCCATGGGCTGGGAGATAGGCTCAGAGCTGGTGAAGCAGGCCAGTATGTCCTGGAGGCTGTCTGGGACGGTCAGGAGGCTCCTTCTTGCCTTGAACTGAAGCACGTCTGGGCTCCCGTGGGCCACAATGGCTACCCTGGCCAGGCCAGTTCTGTCCCCAAGTGGGGACCAGTGGGGTGGGCGGGGCAGAGGCACCCCAGAAGTGGGGGCCTGGGGGTTGCTTTGGAGTCCTGGTCACTCGGGCTGTGGGGCCAGTGACCCACTTGGAGCCCACTCAGTGCCACCCACACTGGACTTGCGTCCATGGTGTCCACGATAGGGGCAGGCCCTGCTCTAGCCCGGGCAGTGCGTGTGGCTGGTGTGGCTCACATTCTGTGGCTCTCATCTTGGCCTAGGGCTCTTGGCCCAGAGCAGACCACACGCACCAGCTCCTACTCGGCCTGGGCCAGTGGACAGGGTGGGGCCAGGCCCCACCCCCACAGCATGGTCTCCTACCCAGCTTCTCCGGCATTTAGAATTACTTAATCCCATGCACCAGGCCGGAGAGTGCAAATGAGCTGCCCTGAGGTTATGGATCTGGGGGTGCTGTGGGAGGGGCTCGAGGCGTGGGTCTGGCCCCCCACTGCCCTGGGGCTTGCAGTGCTGGGGCAGTGGAGTGGGTGTCCTTGCTGACCTGGGGCCAGAGGGTCTGTGGCGGCTGTAGCCTCTGGGCCGTGAGGCTGGGGGTGGGGACTGGATTGAGTCTACACGGCAGGAGTGTGAACTCCTGGGGCTTCGAAGTGTGTTTAGACTACCTGCTTACCTGGGAGTTGGTCCCCCTGTGCTGGCCTTGCTGCGTCTCTTTCCTGCTGAGGGCGGGGCCTGCTGGAGATGGTCTGGAGGCACAGAGCGCACCCTCCCCTGCCCTCTATGTGCAGCTCCAGCTGCTGCAGGTCACCGCCTGTGCCTCTCTGGCCCTCACTCTCCTGCTCCCTCCTGTCGAGCCCCGCCCTGGGAGCCTAGACCTGCGGCTCCCTTCTAACCTTCGCATCTTCTTCCAGAGCATGAATTTTCCTGGCTGCCTCACTCTGGTGGACGCGGTGCCTCGGCCAGTACCGAGCACCCAGCGAGCCCGTGATCGCTGGCAGTTATGCAGGCATCTCAGTCTGTGCCTCTCGTTGTTTCCTTGGAGGCGCCGTGTGCTTGGCATCCAAGCTCTTGAAGCTCCCACCTTCAGCATCCTGGGCAGCCTTGGCGTCTGGTGCACTTGCTCCAGCCTCCCCAGCTGCCTTTTCTTGCTTGGTGCGGTGCCATGGGCTTTTTTGGAGGAGGCAGGACTCATGGACTCACCTTCAGGACCATCCGCATCTGGGCAAAGTGACTGTGGCTCCCTGGACAATAGCAGCTTTGGGCTCCTTCATTCTCTGGACACCCTGAGGGCCTCTGGGCATGGCATGCTCCCCTCATGAAGAGTCCTTATCCTCAGGAATCCAGAATGCAGCCTGGTTTAGAGAAGCAAAACCAAACCCTGCCTGTGAGTAGATGAAGTAGATACGATAAAGTCCAAGTACTATGAGCTCATCCGCTTCCCTCAGGTGCTCACTCATGGCCTATTAACTCTTCGTTTACACACAGTTTTTAACAGGTGGCCCAGAGGGTGAGCAGGCCAACTGGACTCCCCAGTCTTGGAGAGTGTGGTGAGGGTGTTTCCTCTAGTAAATGCCCAGCCCAAGCAATTAGAGGAGCCCTTGACTGCAGGGTTTCCTGGCCAGGTGGACGGGGGACAGAACCTTTCTGATCACGTCCTCTGATCCTGCAGGCCCTCTTCCTGGTGCCACGTGCACTGACACTTCTTGTCTTCATGAATCCTGGGCTAGTTGTGTGGATGAAGCCATGAGTTGTTTTGGTCCTGGGCATCCGCCCAGGCCCTGGGTGTAGAGGGATACCCCAGCCTCCACACCTGGGGTAGCATGGGGGGTCCCCCATGCTCAGAGCTTCTGTACAGGGGAGATTTCTTCTAACAAGTGTGGGCCCTGCAGCTCCCAACTACCCAGGCACCAGAAACCCAGCAAACCCAGTCAGAGCTGGGCCAGGCCCTGGGACAGAGACCTGGCTGTGATGGCGGGTGGGGAAGCAGATGGCCTCAGACTATCCTGCCAGGTCTACAGAGGGGCGGGCACCCCAGGGCGGCTTGGAAAGGGGGCCGGACCACTGAACTCTGATCAGGAGAAGGGAAGGGGCCATGGCAGGTAGAAGCAGGAGACGGAGCAGCTGGTCCAGTGTGTGGGGCCAGTGGACAGTCAGGGGCTGCAGCTAGGACCCTGGGAGCTGCTTCCTGTGGGAGGAAACCTGGTCTTAGGGGATTCCAGAGTGAGGCCAGGGGAGCAGGGGGCCTCATGCACCAGACACAGGACACCTCTGAGTTGACCAGTGCTGGTGGCTCACTCTCCAAGCACTGTACCCAACCATCCTGGCCAGAGGAAGCCAGCCAGGCCAGTAGCAAGCTCAGCAGAAGTTGTTTGGGTTTCGCTGAGGCCAGAGGATGTATGAATGTGTTTGTGAGGTGAGGGGTGTTAGGGGTGGCAGGTTGGGAGCTCTCTGCAGGGACTGGTGAGGGGGCTGGTCCAATCTCTCCGGAGTCTGGCTAGATAAGGAGGGGTGGGCCAGGAAGGACACCCTTCAGGTGGGTGGGGGGTGAGGGGCATGAAGTCCTGCTTGGCCCCTCCCAGGACCTACTCCAGAGCCCAGTGCCCAGGGCCTCTGTCCTCCCACTGGGCCGGGCAGCCATATGGGCAGGGGACAGCTAACCCTCAGCGTGTGCAGGCACAGGACTCCAGACCTGAGCCAGTGGGAGAGGGAGAGTGTAGTCCAGACCTGGCCCCTGGATGACAGCTTCGGGGTCTGCTTTCCATCCAGCCGGCCACGAGGGGGGCACCTGGGTAGCAGCAGGGTGCCACTCTGCCTGGTTCAGACCCCCTGCTCTCTGAGCATTGTTGCCCACCCCAGAGACTTGAGGTCTACTCTCTACTCCCACCAGGAGTCACCCCACTCAAGATGCCCAGGCCCCCCTCCTGGCTGGGTGCACCGTGGGCATCCCAAGGCCAGTCAGACAGCTCCGCCCGAATCTCAGACTTGTCAGCATGAGAATTTGATGTCAGCTCAGTTTGAGAGGACAGCACTGCCCCCCACAGTCCAGGAGCCCAAGTTCTGCTCTCAATGTTTCGGGTCCCCACACTTTTCTCCAAGCCCATGGCCCTGCCTGTCTGAGCTACCTGGGTGTCCGCATCTGCCTAACAAGGCCTGCAGCCAGACCTCCTGTTGCACAGGCTCTCATCTCCCCTCTCCTGGCCCCTCCCCACTAACCACCTGTCTTACTTATCTTCTGGACCTGACCTGAGAATACCTCCTCACTTTTGTCTCTAAGACCCTCTGTGATCTGGCCCCTGCATCCCTTTCCTATCTCGCACCCCCAGCCCTTCTCCCTCTGCTCAGCCCCTCCCCTCTAAGGATCCCTCCTGCTGTGCTCCCTCCAGGAAGCTGCCTAGTGTCAGCTGTGACAGTTTTCATCAACCAGGATGCAAGACGAGTTGGTTAGCTCATGCTGGTCAGTCAGCAGAGGCCTCCAGGGCAGGGGTCTTGGGATGGGGGCCCACTGAATCCCGTCATCCCACTGGGTACCCTGGGGACTCACAAAGAGTGTCTGTCAGTGGTTACAGGACTGAAGGAACAAACAAGTGGGGCAATGAATGAATGGGCTGGCTGCTGCATGGGAGCCATATTTGGTTCACAAGAGTGGTGGGTGGAATAGGCCAGGGGCTTGGGCGTGGTGTAAGAAGAGGGGCAGGCCCCAGTGTCTCCTGGTCTAGAGACCCCCCCTGGGGTGGTCCTGGGGAGGGTCTCTCTGCTAGGACCACCCTCCTGTGCTCTGGCCACCCTCTCTTTCTGTCCCTCCCCACTGTCTAAGGCACACTCCCCTCTCCCACCCATCTCCCTCCTTGTCACCCAGGTCCTTCCCTGCCCCTCCTGAGCCAGTGACCCCCAGCTAGGTGGGAAGGCAGTGGTGGGCACCGAGGGTGGGTTGGGGTGCCTTCAGGGAAGACGGGGAGGGTGCTGTGCTTCTCCACCCTGTCCTGTTACCCACCCGGGGCCAGGAGAGGGCCCCTCCAGCCACCCCTGGCTTGGGCAGGTCAAGGACTCTGTCCTCCCCTCCGCACCCCAGCCCAGCCCCATCCGCGCCTCCTCCCTGGCCTGTGGACCTTCACGTCCATGCTGCTGTGGGCTGCAGCCACCGACTGTTTTCTCCCCAGCTGACCCCAGCTCCTGCTCTGGAAGCAGCCCTCTGCCCCACGCTGCCTGCCCACCAGCCTCCCACGCTTCCTGTCCACAGGCAGCTCCCTTGTAGGCCCCAGGACTTGAGAGCCCCCGGTGGGGGGGTTGCTCATGTGCTCTACCTCCTTCATCCAGATGCGGACTGTGTTGCCCGACCCAGGGGTTCAGGCTGGCCTGGCCCTGTGGATGGCCACATTATACATGGCTTGGACCAGGTTCCCTGAGTCCTGATCCAGCTCAGGCGCCCTCCCTGTCCTGCCAGACCCAGATGGAAGTGCCCACCCTTGCCAATGAAAAAAGTGCTTTGGGGGCCAAATACCTGGTCTCTGGTGGGGGAGGCCTGGGGCAGGTGCCTTCCTCTTCCTGCACCTCAGCTCCCTCTCCAAGGAAAACCAGGGTCAGGAATCGATGGTTCCTAAGGGCTGGTAGAGCCTATAGAGACCTCCAGCCCATCAGAGATCCCCCCAGTCAGCACCATCTTGGGGCAGCAAAGTTCCCGGGGGGTCTGGGGGCAGCTCACCCACTCCGCTTCTGGTGCCCATGGAGATGGCTGGTTGCCACCCAGGCCAGCGCTGGCCCGGCCAGGGCTGCCCCCTGCGCTGTGTGTAGAGGCGGGAGATGGATGAGCTGGCTCTGATCCTGCATGTTGTCTTGAGTTCTGATGGAGAACGAGATGTCTTAAGACCAGATGCTGGTGGAAACTGAAACACTTTCTAAATTTAGCGGGTGAGAATTGCACATTCACCCAATTACGCTTATTGATCTGGTGAGCACACCCTTGCTTTGCCCATGGCATGCGCTGTGCCTCTCGCTGCCTCTACGTGTGTGTCTCTGGGCCTCTGCCCTCAAGGGTGACCTTGGGCTCTCGCCTGGACCACCTGCTTCTCCCAAAGCCAGGCAATGCTGCCTATGGGGATTTCCAGGTTCCTGGAGCAGCAGGTCAGTCTGGAGAGCAGATGTGCCTGAGGCCACCTGCAGCCAGAGAGGCTGGTGTGTTTGGGGGAGCAGTGGGCACAGGGTGCCCTGCTTGCAAGGCCCTCATCATCTTGCTGGAGACAGACTGGAAACAAGGGCAAAGCCCCTGTGACATCTCAAGGGAAGTTCTGTGTGGTAGTCCCAGAGGGAGTGAGCCCGGAGGATGAGGGAACCAGGGAAGGCTTCCTGGAGGAGGGGTCTCACTCCGGGCCTTGGGAGCCAAGTGGGAGGGGTGGAGGCCAGTGGGTGGGGCCCGCTGGGCACCAGGCTGAGCGGTCTGTGTTGAGTGACAGGAGAGCAAAGTCCCTGAGGGTTTGGAGCCAGAGCAGGCCGCTCAGGCCCGTGTAGGAGAAGCAGGGGTAGGGTGCCTTGGAGGGAGGCCCTGAGGCCAGAGGAGGTGATGGGGAGGCCTGCATAGCAGCCAGCCAGGGACACATGGGTAAGGAAGGGTGGCCAGGGGGGATCTCAGTGGGGGCACAGGTGGGTGAGGGGCAAGCAGGCTGTCCATCCTGGCTGCTGAGGCTGCCCCCAGAGGATCTGGAGGGCATGTCCACACAGACAGCACACTCCGAGTGCAGTAGGAGTGTCCACACAGACCCCGCACACTGTATGCGGCAGGTGCGTCCACACACAGACAGCCCGTGCTTTGTGCAGCCTCCTTGCTTGGAGGCCCTGAGTCCCAGAGCTTCTGTGGTCCTCTTTGGGGATTCTTGGAGTCTCTGGCTCAGGATGGAGACTTCTTTCAAGGCTTCCAATTTGCATTTAAGTTTTGGCTTCCTGTGGGAGCAAGCCCAGTTTCCCTGTCTCATCGTTACCCTTGGTTTCTGCGTGTCTGGGTGTCTCCGTGTTTCTCTGTCCCTGGGTCCTGGGCTCTCAGTTGTATCCCCTGGGCATGGAGGGTGCATCCCTGTGGGGGGTGCAGGCATGACCTGACTGCTGCCTCTGTAGCTCTGGAGGTATCTCTCTGACTGGAAGTGTTGGGGGGGGGGCGGTCTTTGTCTTCAGTTTGCAGCCCAGTGGGAGAGCCTGATGCCTGGGAGAGCCTGAGCAGAGGCTGCCAGAGCTAGGTCAGCCTTGGCTAGATAAGCACCCCAAGCACTTGCCTGGTTGCAGCTCCTAGTGCGGGTGTGCAGGGGGAGCTGGGAGCAGGAGTTCAGCCCTTGTCCAGTGCACTGGGAAAGCAGAAACCCTGGGGAGATAGGCTGGCCCTGGCCGGTGCCAGCATGCTATCTCTCGGGGGTCTGCGAGGCCCTGCCTGGGAGGGATCTTGAGGCCCACCCCACGGTCTGTGGCACATCATGGCACCTACCATGCAGCCTGGAGAAAGTTGGGCCTCCAGGCTGCAGCAGTCTATAAAGAACCTTAGAGACCAACGGGTCTTATATTCAGGGAAACTGAGGCCCAGAGAGGGGAGGGGTTGAGCTGAGGTTACATCTGCATGGGTCTGTGGGGAGCTGGGACCCGAGCCTGCATCTTGTCTCATTACCAGACCAGGGCTGGCAGGCAGGATCTTGGCCTCTCTGGACACGGGTGCCTGGTTGGACCTGTTCTCTGACCGGCCTGTCCCTACCTCCTCCACTGCAGTAGAAAGGGGCAGTTGGGGGCTTTCAGGAAGCCTGATCCGGCTGGGAGGTGCCACGAAGGAGAGACCAGGGTCCAGAGCCTGTGCGTCACTGCTTAGGGGGCCCCCAAGGACCTGGATCTTTGACATGGAGTGTGCTGGGGCAGCTGCTAGGGAGTGCTGCCCTTTGTGGCCGGCAGGCAGTGGGCAGTTCCCACTGCTGCCTGTGGTGTCCAGGCCCTCTCCTGACTGCGGGGGGGAAGGGGGGAGTGTCCCAGTTTCCAAGACAGCGCAGCTAAGCGCCCCTCCTCCGACTCAGGGCCCTCGGCCCCCTGGTGTGAGCTGAGGGGTGGGGGTGCCTGGTGTCCTGCCCAGGAACCGCTCTGGGGCTGGGCTGCCACCCCTCCCCCACCAGCTCCAGGCACTCTTGCAGGTTTCTGCACGTGCCACCTTATGCCTTGGGTGAGGGGTGGCCCAGGTCCCTGCTTCAAGCACCAGGGTGGCGGTGGATGGGAGTGTGGTGGGAAGGCAACGCCTGGCACACGCCCGACTGCCGGCTGGCTCCACAAGTGCGCTGCCTCTCGATGGGGAAGCGGTTCTCGGCCCGCCCCCCTCCCGGTCCCGCGGCCCGGGCCTACCCGAGGCCCGGAGGGGGGGCGTGGGGGCGGGGCGGGGAGGCTGCGGGCGCATCCTTGCCCGGAATGTATTATACTTTGGCCGGGCCAGCGCGGGGCCGGCGGGTTGGCCCCACTATGCGCCCGGCGCCCCGCGCTCTGCGCTCCGGCTCCACGGCCGGCGGCGCCCGTAGCTCTGCGCCGGCCGCGAGCCCGCGCCCCCGGCCCCCTCCCCGCGCGGGGCGGGCAGGGGGTGTGGTGCGGGAGGCACGAGTGACAGCGCTTTCCGCGCGCGGCGCCTCCACGGGGCGCAGTGTCAGCGCGCCGAGCCCGCCGCGCGCACAGCCCGCCGCGGGCTTCCGAGTCGGCGGGGCGATGCCGCCCGAGCCTGAGCCCCAGCCCCAGCCCGAGCCCTAAGCCGGCCGCTGACAGCGCCCCAGCCCGGACTGCCGCGGCCCCCCGCCGCCGCCGCCGTTTCGGAGACAATGGACGCGGGAGCCGCCCCGCGGAAGCACAGTAGGTGCCGCGCCGCTCCTGTTGCTGCGCCCGGGGCTCCGTGAACGCGCGGGGGCGCCGCTGCCCTGGGCGGCGGGTCCGGGCCCCAGCGAGGAGGGGGCGCGAGCGGCTCCCCTCGTGCCGGCCTCCGCCGCCGCCTGGTGGGTCGAGCTGCTTCTGAGGTCCAGACCTCGGCCCTGATCTTGGAGGGGTCGGGCCGGGGTATGGGTGTAGGATGGTATGGGAAAGGTCCTGGGCTCTCTTGGAGGCTGCAGGTGCCGGCTGAGGGATCTGGGGGCCGCCCCCTGCAAACTTTCCTGCCCTGGTTGGGGATGGATGTCTGAGCTGAGACTGTGCCCCCAGAGCCCGGGTCCAGAGGCCATGTTCTCTAGTTGGGTGTGGACGGCACAACAGGGGCCCTGCCTTTTGGGTGCTGGGTGGACATTGCGCAGAGAAGGGGCTGGCATGGCTCCTGGGGATGCAGGTGCCGCTTCTGGCCTCGGGCCAGCCTCTCCAAGTGCTGGCAGGCAGGGGTGCGTGCGGTGGGCACTGCTGTGGCTGGCAGGACACAGCCAGGCTCAGGGGAAGCTCTGCCCAGGTGGTCTGCTGATGGGGGTGGGAGAAGCAGGCCTTCCTGGGGCCCGGGGCCTATGAGCGGAGCTAGGGGGCCAGCGTAATTTTGGGGATGTAGACACCTCTGTGGCTAGCAGAGGGAAGAAGCCCAGGAAGCAGAAGGCCTCCCCACCCCTCTCTTCCACCCTGTCCCGCTCAGGGACCCTTGAGCTGCACAGAGTGACTGCAGACCCCCTGCCCAGACTGGCCTTTCCCCATGGCCTTCTCCATCCCTGGAAATGTGTTGGCTCTGTGTCCTCTCTGTTCCTTTGTGCATGGTCCCTGAGAGGTGACACTGTGGCACCTGGGGCCCGAAGGCTGCACTCACGGCAGCATTTGTGATCAGCCAGGGTCCTCCGAGCCCCCAGCCCAGTCAGAGAGCTGCAGCCCCAGAGGGGGTTCACAGAGGTCAGAGGTCATCATTTCCTCTCCTGGGTGGTGAGAACAGGAGCTAGCTGGCCTGTCTCCCCAAGGTTCTGGGATAAGCAGCCCCCCACTCCCATCATATTCCCTCTGCATTTAACCCATAGCCACATCCTCTGTGCCACCCTGTGGGGAGGATCAGGGGTTCCAGAAAGTGCGGGGAGGCAGGTGGAGTGTGTGCCCTTGGACCGTGTCTGAAGGGTCCCCACGGCCCCCTTTCCCAAGGTCCAACAGCTCGGTGGCCCTGCCCTGGCCTGTGCCTGACCAGAGGCAGTGACCCTGTGCCCATGGTAGGAGAGAGCTCACCCTTTCTCAGGCCAGGCAGTGTGTGCTGTGCCTGGGGTGCCCTGGCTGGAGGTGGGGGGGCCTGCTGGCTTTGACCTCTTGTATGAGGTGCGTCCAGGGAGCGCAGTGAGCCCAAGATTGGTCTGGGGTCCCTGGGGTTGGGCCTGTCACCCAGCCACTGGCAGAGCTGATGCGGCTGCTGTCAGGGGGCTGCTGGGGAGCACTGGGAGGACGACCAGCAGGCAGCAACCCCTCCTCGGGGTGGCCAGGCAGGGACTCCCTCAGCTGGGACTTGGGGCAGGTCTGGCACCCCTTAGGTGCCAGAGGGGCCAGTGGGTAGGAGAAGTGCTTGCAGACTCTCTAGGAGGTTCCTCGAGGCCCTCACTCCATGCAGCTAAGAGCTCAGCTTACATAATCCTTCACTCTGCACACAGGTTGCCGTAAGCCGCAGCAGCCAGGTTTGACAATACGAGTTGTAATTGGATTTTAATTTTTAATGTCTGCAGTAGATGAAAAGCTGTGGGCCAATTTGTATATATTCTGCTACCTTGCACTTATTTGGACTACTTCATTAGCTGGTAACTATCCTGCCCGCCCTGCCAGCTGCTCCCTGGAAGGATGGGAGTCTGGGCCCGGGACCCATGGGTGGCCTGCCACCTGCTCCCCTCCTGTCACTGCTGGGTCGACTGTCCCCTACCCTGATGTGCACCCATGTCCACTGTAGCCCCCAGGCCCCGCACTCTGGGAGCTGCTGGGAAAGGACAGCCCTCAGGGGCTCGGGGCACATACCCACTGAACTGCAGATTTCTTGCGGCCCAGCAGGACTTTTGACCCCAAGGGCCACTGGACAGACAGGGCCCTGGGCCCTCTAGGACTCTGCCTGCCCCTCCCAACTGCCAGACCCATCCGGAGAGCCAGGGTTGGGGTGGGAGTCAGGACTCTACTGCCCAGTCTCCCAGGTGCTGGAGGTGGGCATGCCCCGGGGGATCCCCAAGCCTCCAGACAGACCCCGGCCCCAGGCGGCAGCAGGACCTACACGCCATTGACTCCACCCCCTGCCGCAGCTCTAGGGGTCCCGGGAGGCAGGACGGCCTTCTCCCTGCACTGCCCGCCCTCCGGATTATTCTTAGGTCTGTTGTGTAACAGGCCCGCATCCACGGAACGGGGAGGGAGGGCTCCTGGGAGATGTCTCCAGCGCAGCCGCCAGCCAGCCAGTTTGTCCCTTCGCAGCCCAGCACAAAGGGACAAAGGAGGCCGCCTGGCTAACCAACCCAGCCCTACCCGGGGAAAGGGCCCCGGCCCGAGGGCATGTGCTCCCTGGGGCTCATCTGGCCTGGGTCTATGGTAGCTTCCAGCCCCTGCAGCCGTGTGTGTGAGTGTGTGTGTGTGTGTGTGTGTGTGTGTGTATCCCTCTGGGGCAGAGTGGTCTGGGGGTCCACTCTGCTCCCAGTCTACCCCCCAAGGCTCTTCTTCTGCTTCTTACCCACTCTGTGCTCCCAGCAGCCTCTGGGGTTGATCGCAGGGTCTCCACCCCCGCAGATCAGAGCAGACTCTTCACGCCTCTTTTCGCAGCTCTTGCTCCGCATCAGACATGTTGGGCCTGGGGCTCCAGGAGGCTCAGGCTGAATGGCAAACAAGCCCATCCAGGCAGCCCTGAAAATGTGTGGGGAAGGCCCTGAAAGGCTCCCCTTGCCTTCATCCTGTGGGGTCAGCAACCACTTCACTGCCTCCATCCCTGTGGGGCCTGCGGAAACGTGCATGGACCCTGGCTCTTATACAGGGTCTCGCTCCCAGACCTCGGGGAAAAGGGTGAATGGCTGGCACGTTGAGGGCACCCACCACGGGTTTGTCCCACCAGTTAACAGGACCAAACAGCTGGATGAATGTGGGGAGCACAGAGACATGTGAGCCGGACAAGAAAGCTGTGATGGAGGGAGGCGGGGACCACCTGTGGGTGGGTCGAAGGGTGGGCTATGACCCCGGGGCTTCATTTATGACTGAGACCTCAACCCCAGGAGGCAGGAGGGCAGGGAGGGCGGTGGTAGGGGCAGGTTCTGAAATGTCCCTGCCTTCTCATGCAGGGAGGGAGAGCCTGGGGCAAACTCTGACTTGAGCGAGGCACCGGTTCTCCTGCCTGGCCTCCCCTGGTCCCCGAGCTGTCTCCGTCCTCCGTCCTCCGAGTCATTCTTGAAAGGGGCTCCCTGCCAGGGTGGGAGGCTCCTGGGCCTAAGGCCGCTGTGGTCCTCGTCCTGGTGGCTCCCAGACAGTCAGACCCCGGCAGAGGCCTCAAGAAGGTGTCTCGTTTCCTGAACCCATGAGCCCAGAGGGTAGCATGAGTGCCCTGGGGCTTCTGGAACAAATGACCACAGACTGGGGGGCTTCAAATTACTGGTGCTATTCTCACATGTCCTGGAGGTGGGAAGTCTGAGGTCAATGTGTCGACAGGAGCTCGCTCCCTCTGAAGCCTGCAGCTGCATCCTCCAGCCTCAGGCTCTGTCCTCACTCGGCCGGGTCCTCTGTGTGTCCTGTTCCCCCTCTTCTTATAAGGACACTTGTTGGATTTAGGCTCCCTTGGGTAATCCAGGATGGCCTTGTCTCAAGATCCTTAACTTGATTACATCTGCAAAGACTTTTTTCCAAATAAGATCTGGGGTGTAGACACATCTTTTGGGGGCCACCATTCAGCACCCCACATTAGTCGTGTTGTCGGTCTACTGCACCCACTGGTGAGCCAGAGCCTGGATCTCACCTCTCTGGGCGCCCCAGGCTGAGGATGGGGCTGGCGTGGGGTTCTCTGACATATGAGCAGGGCTGCCCAGCTGTGGAGCCTTTCCTGGCTGCCTCCTGGTTTCCGACACCCCTGTCTCTCCTTGGCTGAGAGACAGGGATGCGAACTGACTCCTGAGGCTCCTGGGGGCAGGAGCGAAGGGGGCCCTGCAGGTCCTGGCCTCCTGGGGGATGTGGAGGCCGGGTGGGTCCTGGGCAGGGGCTTCATCCTCTTAGTGAATGGCTGCTCCCAGATCCCACCGGCCACAGGTCACAGCACCCCCTGTGGGGGGTCTCCCAAATGGCCCCACATCAGAGCCTGACCCCTGCAGCCAGCAATTTGAGGGCTCTAGTGCCTCAGTCAGCTGCTCTGACCAGGCCCTTCTGGCCCCGGTGCGGCCCCTTGCAGCCCCAGAACTGTGTATAGCAGGATTTAGGTGTTAGCTGAAAGCATGGAAAACACAGACTCAAGAGAGGTATGGGCTACTAAATACGTGTTGTAAACAGGATACCAGGTCAGGGATGGGTGGAGACCAGGTCTGCAGGTAGCTCTGCTTCCTGGGAGCACTGTCTGCTCTGGGCTTGCCCTCCCAGGACGGCTGGGATGAGGGGTGGGAGGGCCCACCCCACCCCACCCACCCCAGAGTGGGAAGGCCTGGGTCAGCTCCAGTTCTTCAGCCCCTCTGTGGCCTCGGGCAGGGACTCAGCCTCAGTGTCTTCACCTGTGGAATGGGGAAGTAATAGCCTGCAGTGCAGTAAGGGGGAGGCTGTTTGTGTGTGTAGCCCTCTGCCCCACCCCAGCGGGGACCCCCTTGCCACCACCCCCCTCTCGGCTCTTGCCTGAAGAACCTCCCCCCTCGGCCTCTGCTGCTTCTGAGTGCCTAGGGCTGAGCGATGGCCGCTGGTAGCCTGCAGGTCTTGTAACTTGGGTGAGCATGGCCACTTCTCTATACTCAGAGCTCAGCGGAGCCCAGCCTCCACCAGGGCCCTTAAGGGAGTATACAACAGCTTCCCAGCAGTGGCCGGCATCCTGAGGCTGGTCGGAGGGGCTTGTCCCCTTCCCGTGGTGGAGCTGAGAGCCTGGCTCTCCATCTGGAGTAAAGCCGGGGCCTCCTGCCCCTCCCGCCTCCCAGGAGACCTTCCGTGTCCTCCAGGCTCCCTTCCTTCCTGGGTGGCCTTTCAGCATAGGGTGTTGCTCTGGGCCAGTCACCAAATGGCCCACTTTTCTGGGAGCTCCCAATCGCTTTCCTGAGCAGCAAGGACAAGGGCTTCCCGGGAGGCCTGGTGCAGCCTTCAGAAAACGGAGAGGGGCGAATCTATAGCCTGGTCCTGAGCCCCACCGTCTCCCAGCAATCCTGGACCTGCAGCTCCCTGGGCTGTGCGTTCCTGGGCCGGATGCTGGTTCCCCAAGCTCAGCATCCTCTCCTGTCACAAGGGATGTGGGTGATGGCAGGGTGAATGAGTTAACTTGTAGCCAAGGTGAGGAGCCTGCCAGAAGGTGGCGATTGCTCCACTTGAGCTGGGGCTTCCTTGCTCTCCCCAGGGGACATGGGTTCCTGTCGCTCGGCCCCTGGAAGCAGGACTCAGGGTGCCAGGCAGCAGTTGGCGGACAGGGCCTGGTGGTCCAGGATGGAGGCCTCTGTTGGCCTCCACGTCGCCAAGGGGCCACGGGCTCCCGACCCCCCTGTTCCCACCATCTCTGGATGGAGGCGGAGTGGTGGGCCTGCCCCAGCTCCTCTGGGGGTCTGGAGCCCAGAGCTGTGTGCGCTCAGAGGGGCCGCCACCCTCCACAGTTATTTGAGGGGATGTCCGTGGGTTGCAGCCTCCCGCAACAGGCCAGAAACTGTCACCAAGAATATGGCTTATGAAGATGGCTTTGGGGACCGTGCCCGGCCATATACTCCTGCTCCCCGGAAGACCCCTGCCAGGAGCTGGCTCCGTGGGCCAAAGCTCACCCCTGGAGCCCTAACCCTCACCGTTCCTCAGGAGGAGGGCCATGGGCAGCCCTGTAGGTTGGCGGTGTGGGACCCTTACCCAGTGCTAGGGCCGCCTGGAGAGGGTCCCCTGCACTAGGAGCAGAGAGCTCCCCTGTAACTGTGGATCGAGCCCTCAGTGGATGGCCTCTGCCTACTGTGTCCATGGGCTCTGGGCCCCCAGCCTGGCCCCCGCCCCCCGCCGGGACTGCCAGGAGGGGATGATTCAGGCTGAGCTGGGGGGCTGAGCTGGGGGCGGCGCTGGCACCTGGCACTCCCTGTGCCAGTGTCTGTTCACACAGAAAACACGTTCCGATCCTGGGATCTTGTCACCCTCCAGAAATGCCAAACCTGGGCAGTGGGGGTTGTGTTTCCTGCAGCCTGGAGGGCAGGCTGAGCAGGGCCCCTCTGGGATGGGGCACCCCCGGGGGCCCTGTGGGGCTGTGTCAGCCACTGTCTTACCCCCAGGCAACGTGTCCACCCGGGTTTGCAAAAGGAGAGGTGAGCCCAGGGGACAGCTGGGCCTGGGTGCTGGATGGAGCCTTCAGGGAGCAAATGGGAGCTTCCCGAGAGCCGTGCTGGGCTGGGGGCCCCGGGACCCACCCTGCATGCAGGAGAGCAGCCTGGTGGGAGGATTTAATCTCAGTTTAGAGACAGCTCTGCCCTGGAGTGATCCCTGGGGAGAGGGCCGGCCCGCGTGGGACGTGAGGCTGCCCCTGCCTCTTGTCGCCTCCCCCCACCTCGCCCTCCCCTCCTGCCTGGAGAGGCACCTAAATAATTCCTGTGTGGGGAGGCTTGGCCAGGGCTGTCCAGTCAAGTCCAGGGTCTTGTCCCTCTGTCTAGGTCTTGGGAAACCCCCTGAGTGTTTTTTTCCAGGCTTAGAGACCTTGGTCCTGTTATTGCCCCATTTAAAAGTTGAGGACATGGAGGCTGGGTGGGGTGAACTGCCAGAGTTCCGGGGCAGCAGGTGGAGGTGTAGGTGACACCCGTGGCAGCTGGTTAACTAGGACAGTCTGTGCACACAGTAGGCACTCACTGGGTGCTGGTTCCTCTTCCTTTCATGGAAGGGGTCACGGGGCCCAGTCATGCTGGCTGTGGTGCGGGGGGTGGGACCACTGCTCCTGGCACAAACAGGACCCTCACCTTCGGTGCTGCCCTCTGGCTTTCCCCCCACCAGGAGGAGAGCTGTGCCGGGATCCAGTCCTGCTGCCCTGCTGGGGTTCTCATTCTTGTGCACCCTGCCTCCTGGGGTGCTGGCATCCCATTCCTGCCCATCCCAGCAGTGGGCCCTGCCTGGGTGTGCGTGCCCCTCTCCCCAACCTGGGGTGGGCTGCTGCAGCTGCCAGAGTCCCCAGGACTGTGGCCCACACCAGGCCAGGGGTTGCTGGGAAAGCCCTTTCTGCATTCCTCAGGTGGGGAGGGTAGCAAAGGGAGCCCCCAGCCCCCAGTGAGCCCGAGGCTTGGGGTCCTTGGCACCCAGCACCACCTGAGCCTTGCTGGGGGTGGGAGAGGACGTGAGCATGGGATCCGGGCTGCTGGGGTCCGCTCCCCCAGGGGTGCAGGAGGGGATGGTTGGGAGCTCCACCCCAGGTCCGGGCACCTCAGCAGCACGCTGCTCCCGCAGGCCGTCTGCTGCAGAGCAGACCCCGTGACCACGGAGCGTTTCTGAGCAACCGCTTTCCAGGCCAGGCCGTGGCCCACTTCTCAGCTGCAGCTTGATTGGTGCAGTGGAATTCCAGAGCAGCAGGTGGCCATCCACCCCGGCCCTCGGGCAGCAGCAGGGGCTGGGCTCCAGCGAACCTCTGCTTACCTAGGTGGGCTTGGGGGTGGGGGGCGGGCAGGGGCTCTGCTTCCTCAGAGCAAAGCTAGCCTGTGTCACTCTGGGTGAAGCTGCGTCCCAAGGGACTGAGCAAATGGACGTCACCGTGGCCTGTCCCTATTGCCATCACCCTTCCAACCTGCGTGGGGTGTGGCCTGCGTGGCTGCCCCCCACAGGATGGCTCAATGAGGGGTCATTCCATGGAGGCTCCAAGTGTCCAAGTCTCGGCCCCTCATTCTGCTGGGACTGGATTGGCAATGCCCTGGGTGGGCCTGGCCCCTTTACCGGGAGCAGGTGGCTTGATGGCTGCCCTAACCTTCCTGGGAATCTTGTGGTCACGATCCTGGGATGTGGGGACCATGAGGGCCCTTGGAGCGCCCCTCACGGATGAGGCCCCGAGTGTGGGGAGGGGAGGACTTGGGCACCAGTGAGCTTCTCCTGACGTTTGGCGGGGGGATCTGGGTTGGTCTCTGCAGTGTCTGGGCCCTGCTGGCCTCTCAGTAGCTGAAGAGCTGCTAGACTGGGTTTCTCAGGTGCAGCCCTGGGGCTGGGGGTGCAGGGAGCCGGCCAGGCCCAGGACTTTCCGGTGTGGAAGTCGAGGCCAGTGGGCATCTGGGACTGGGCACCAGAGGCCCAGTCGGTGTCTCCTCCACGTGCCTCAGGCAGACATGCACCCGGCCTGGGAGAGGCCCACCGCCCCCCAGCAGAGCCGAGGACAGCCCCCTGAAAGGCCCATCTGTACCTCCCTCAGCCGTGGTGGGCATCGGCTGCCCCTTGGGATGGCGGGGTGGTGGCAGAGGAGAGCAGGCGGGGGCTGAGGGCCCAAGATGGGGTCGGGCTGGGTCGGGGAAGGTGGAGGTCCAGGCAGCCACGTCTTCCAGCAGAGGCGAGCTCGCCTGGGGTGCTGCCCCGCTCACTGGCCTCCCCGCTGGGGTAGGTAGCATCATCTCATGAGGTCTCAGGGGCAGGGTTGGGAAAGGCTGGGGGTCAGAGCCGCGTCCAGGAGTGCAAGAGCACGTTCGGGTGCTCTGTCCACCCCTCTACCCGTGCTGCTGCCTGGGGGCTCCTGTCGGTGCCTGGGGGGAGGACAGGGTCTCCCTCCTGCCTGTGCCCCCATCTTCACCCCTCACCTGCCGTGGGCGGGGCGGGCATCCTCGAAGCAGGTTTGTGTGTGTTTGCATGTGTGTGTTTAGAGTATTTTTAAAGCAACTCTGCAGCTGTGCTCAGCTCGGCTACATTCTCCGGTGGGTGCTTGGCACGTGGCGCATTGTGGGGTTATTTTGGGCTTGGCATTATTGGGAGTTATATTCTGTGTCTGTAAGGAAACAGCATCAACACAGGCTGAGTTGGGGGGTACTTGATGCGTCTTAGGAAGCGGAGCCCAGAGTGAGATGGGGCCCTCGGGGGCTATAATAGGGGCAGGGCAGGAGTCTCCCTGGGGCTGCCCACTACCTCTGGCCCATGGGTTCTGACAGCCCTGCCCGGCGAGTCCTTCCCTGGTCCCCCTTGCAGGGGCTGCTTTGCAGAGACCTGCCGGCTTGAGCTGGACAGCCGAGGAGCCGGACAGGACAGACTCTGGCTGGTGCCTGGTTCTGGGGGACTTTTCTCAGAGCAGGCAGATGGATAGGGAACGACAGAGGCCCAGGGAGGGTCAGTATGACCAGAGGGGGACATTAGGCACAGGGAGGCCACCAGCCCATACCCCTCGGGTCTGTAGCCACAGTCGGGGTCAGCCAGCTGCCTGACCAGATGATACATTAGACCACAGCGCCAGACCCCTACTAGCCTTTGACCTCCTCTGCCTGCTGTCCAGGACAGAACAGGAGTGGGGTGGGGGCTGCTGGGCTGTCCCTCCTAGAAAGACACTCAAAGAGCCACAGCTGGTTTCTAGGATGCAACCCCCCCAGTCATGCATCAAGGTCCACCTGGCCCCACCAGCCCAGCAAGCCCATTACACACCCCACCTCTGGGGTGCCTGCTCCCACCCCATCAAGGCCCCACGCTGCATCTGCGGCCCCCACCTGTAGGAGCTGGGGGCGTCCCGTTGTGGGGAGACACGTGGCTGCGTGCTCAGTCCTGACCTCGTGTTCTCTATCACGTGCTCTCCTGTCTCCTCAAAAAGACCTAAATTGCCCCCTTGCACTCAGCTGAGCCTGAAAAAGCCCTAGGAGGTGACTCAGCCGTCACCACTGGGCCCCGCTCCTGGTGACACACGAGGTCACTGGGGCTGCTTGGCCCATCTGAAACCTGCAGGCTCGTCAGGTGGGGGCCTAGGCAACCCCCCAGCAGTTGGCCTCCCACGGAGCCCAGGCTGCATTTGTGAGTGCCCCTTGGTCCTGCAGGGTGGGAGGGAAGATGGAAGGGCAGGGCGCTGGTTCATGTGGAGGATCGGGCTGGAAGCTGCCACCACCTCTGGCACCTTCCCCTCATCTGGGCTTGTCCAAGGGTCTGGGTGGGAGGAGGGCCCTGGCTTGTAGCCCACCTAGTCCTCAGAGGACAACCCCTCCCATCCTTTCCTGGGCTCGGGGAGGGCTGTGCTCCATGGGCAGAGAATGAGTCCCAGGGCCATATCAGCTCCCAGGTGGGAAAAGACTGTGGGGTTTGCCCCTGTGACTGGGGCACCACAGGGTGGTCGGCACCATCCATGGGCCTTTGCTTCGGGTCCTCTGTCCAGTCTGGGTCCCTGGCTGCCATCTCCTTTCCTAAGGAGCCATCTCCAGGCTGTTGCAGTGGCTTTCGGTCCTGCCCGGATGGTCATCACAGTGGTCAGTCCTTACCCAGGTGGTCTGGGGATAGGACACTCACATATCTCTCAGGACGGCCCAGGCGGGGCCACTCTCGGAAGCCATCCTGGACCGATGGGCTGGTGACTCCATCCTCGGTGAACAGGAGTGTGATCTGGCCCTGAGGGGCTGTTCTGGGTCAGCCCGCCCTGGCTTGCTGGAACTCCAGCCTGCAGTCAGTCGGCTGGTTGCCCACTCAGCGGTCAGGGGCAGGTGCAGCCATGGGATGGGGGCTGTGAGGGACTTGGGGTTTGGGGGACCTTGTGCCTCGGCAGCCCCAAGGGCTATGATATGGGGTTCCTGACCCCTCTGCCCTCGTTTCCAGCTGCCAACAGTGGGTCACTCAGAAGTATGAGGCTCAGCTGCTCCCTGGGGAACCATGGTCTGCTGAAGTGGGGGATGCCCCCTTCTTGAGCCTACTGGGTGACTTCCCACCCCTGAGGGGCACCAAGAGGTTGCAGGTGGTCAGTGAGGACTCCCTGGAGGAGGCAGCTTTCCTTGGAGTGACTAGCCAGAGGCTGACCAGCATTCCTTCTGTGTCATGGTGGCACCTGCAGGGGTGGGTGGGTGGGGCTGTTCCCATCCCCACTGCGAGGTGCTGGGGGCTGCTCCCCGCCTCTGCTTGAACACCCTCAGTGACTCACCCACCGGATAGGCCAACCCTCTTGCTTTTCTTTTTTTGTGCCCTAAGAGAAAATAAACATTTGCATGTGTAGCACTTGATGGCTGCTGGGGCCCACACAATTGCAGGGGGCCAGCAGGAGGCCAAGGGCATGGTGCCTGGGCTCCCAGTGCTATGTCTGTCCAGGGCTTCATGCCCTGGGCTGTGAGTGGAAATGCATGTACCCGGAGGGGAACCTGGGTGGCGATCACCATGTGGCAGGGGAGTGACCTGTCACCACCCCAGGTTGTCGTCCCCGGGAACCTGAAAGCAAAGGAGAGGCGACTGCCCAGGGTCGAGGCTCAGGGAAGCTGAGCAGGAAGCTAATGGACACAGGAGCCCAGACTGCCTGTTCTGTGGGCAGTGTCCTCTGCACAGAGTAGTGAGAGGGGCCCCTCCACGTCCCACCAGGCCCTGAACCCTTGGCTGCCTGGTGGGACCCCTGGTCCATTTGGATCTTGGTGTCTCTGAACGTGAGGGAAAGTATGATTTCCAGGTGCCCTGGTCCTGACTTGTGTGTTCACACCTTCCCCAGCTGTGTGTTCACACCTCCCCCAGCTGTGTGTTCACACTTTACCTAGCCTGTGTGTTCATACCTCCCCCAGCTGTGTGGCCCCACCTCTGCCCAGCTATGTGTTCGTACCTCCCCTGACCTGTGTGTTCACACCTCCCCCCAGCTATGTGTCCCCACCTCCCCCCAGCTGTGTGTTCACACTTCTCCCAGCTGGGTGTTCACACTTCCCCCAGCCGTGTGTTCACACTTCCCCCAGCCGTGTGTTCACACTTTACCTGGCCTGTGTGTTCATACCTCCCCTAGCTGTGTGGCTCCACCTCTGCCCAGCTATGTGTTCATACCTCCCCTGACCTGTGTGTTCACACCTCCCCCAGCTGTGTGTTCACACTTCTCCCAGCTGGGTGACCCCACCTCTCCCCAGCTGTGTGTTCACACCTCCCCTGACCTGTGTGTTCACACCCCCACTCATCTCTTGAGCTGTGTTCACACCCCCTTTCTGAACTGTGTTCACTCTCCCAGCTGTGCTCACACTTGCTCCCAGACACCCTGCACCCCTCTTGCTCAGGGCATTGCCCACCTCTCTGAAGGAGGAGGGTAATGATTAGGGCCTTCATGCGAAGAGTTGATTCATTGGAAAAGACCCTGATGCTGGGAGGGATTGGGGGCAGGAGGAGAAGGGGAAGACAGGATGAGATGGCTGGATGGCATCACTGACTCGATGGACGTGAGTCTCAGTGAACTCCGGGAGTTGGTGATGGACAGGGAGGCCTGGTGTGCTGTGATTCATGGGGTCGCAAAGAGTCGGACACGACTGAGTGACTGATCTGATCTGATCTGAACTCGATTGTGGGGCAGGGGTGTGGAGGGACAGTGGGTCTGTTTGGCACCGGCTGAGGCCCCTGGGCAGACTTGTGCTCTCAAAAACTGGTGTCCCCCCATAGACCCATCTTCATGGGACAGTCCCGATTTCATTCCCTGCGTCTGCCTCCTGTGTCCCTGGAGTCTTGCTGGGTTTGAATACTTGTGTGGATGTAAGCTTTGTCCCGCTGGTGGAAAGCTGATTGTCGGCAGTCTCATGGTGCTAGTGGCTAACTTCTTGCTCTGGGGCCCCCTCTCCCGGTGACTGGGGCGGCCCTTGGCCACTGGTCAGGATTTGGTGACACCCAGGGTGTCCTTGCCCACATGCCTACCATGGCTTCGTAGGACCTGGCTTCTCTTTGTAAAGGGTCAGTCCTGAAGGCCCCTTGTGGTCTGTGTCCAGACCGAGTTCAGCATGTGTTGTGGGAAAACTGGGAATCTGGCGGGTACCGCGAGCTTGCAGGGCGCTCTCCACTTGCCTGGAGCCCCTGGGGCTAAACCGTGAGCCGTTCCCTCCTGGCCCTGTCCCAGTGGCCTCACCTTCCCCCTACAAGTCATCAGGACAGACTCCACCCTCATCGTAAATCCTTTCTAATTTGCTTATTCAGTTTTGTGGTTGGAGACGCATGTGCTGGTGCCCAGGATTTTTAAATGGTTTCCATTCTACCAATGAACACCCAGCAAGTGGCCGTCTGGATATAGCAATGGAGTAAATTTAGAAATAATTTGTACATGAAATTGCACCTCCGGGAAGACTGGGGCAGGCAGCTTTTAGAGGACGGTTTCAGGCCAGCGCCAGTGACAGGACTGTCTGTTCGTCCTTGGCGGGAGCGGGGTGGGAGCTGATGGCCAAGGAGGGGTCCAATAACTCCTCCCACTCACCCACCTCCGGCTCCTCTGTGCCCTGAGCTGGATCCTGGGCCCAGAACTCATCTTACTGTGTGAATGTGGTCCCGCTGAAATCTCTGCTTCTGTTCTGGCCTCCTTGTGCCCTCAGCCCCCTCTCTGCCTGGTCTGGGCCCCGCCTGAAGAGCGGCTCCCCACCCCTGTCAGAGGCGCCCCCGCACAGTGCAGTGACCTGTCCTCTCCCAGGTTTTGCAAAAGCTGATGGCTCCAGGGGTCCCCTGCTCTGCATACCCAACCCAGGGCTCCCGCAAAGGGCCTGGGACTGCTGGCCACTCCTCCACCTTCCCTGAACTGCAAGCTCCCTGAGGGTGTGGGCTGCTTCCACTTCACTCATCACTCCCTCCCCAGCCCCAAGCGCAATGCCTGGCACATAGCAGGTGGTTAATAAACATCGGCTGTTGGCTGGGGTGGGGGTCGGTGTGTGGCAGTGGAACAGGTGGGGGGAAGGGCGAGGAAGGACAGCCCAGGGACACGGGTGGCCGAATGTGGCCGGAGCATGGGGATGCGTGCCACCTGTGCCCCTCTGGTCCAGGAGGATGTCCAAGGCTTGCGGGCCTGGTGGCCAAAGGCTGGGCTTGGCATGCACATGCTTCTAATTTCAAAGATGTGTGTAGTTTTAGTCGACGCAAGTGGCCAAATGGCTTTCCATCCCCGTGCTCAGGGGCACATGGGTGCCAAGATGGTGCACAGCCTGGCGAGGCTGAAGGGGATGCCCAGGTCCTGGGGGCTGACCCAGCCTGCTACAGGGTCAATGGTAGGCCGCTTCTGGGGTGTTGGGGGTTGCCTTGGGTGGGCTGGACCGGCGGCTCTGCAGCCACATTTAGCCTGGAAACCAGCCCACTGTCTTGGTGCCTGGCAGCCATGGCTCTGCCCAGCTCTGCATGAGGGCACAGGATCTAGGTCAGATTGGTGCAGGGCAGCAGCGCCGGGCAGTGAGGGCAATGCTGTTCCCGTGGGCTGTGTCTGGGGGACCGCAGCAGCCTTGGGCTGGGCCCTGACCCAGTGACCTCGCCAGGCCCCTCTGGTGGTCTGGGCACAAGGCTGTCCAGGGGAAGGGTTGGGGGAGGTGAGTGGATGTGTGTCGTAGCTGCGGTGCCCTTGCCTGAGTGGGGACTGGGCCCCTGGGCAGCTGGGGGCCTGCACGTGAGGGTGTGGCCTTGGCCATTCAGGCAGAACCTTCTGGGAACTCATCCTTCCTCCCCCATCTGTGCCCTCCTCTCTCTGCCAGCCTATTTTTCCTGCCTCCTCCCACGGGTTGACCTGAAGTTCTAGGGATCTGGCCACACTGGGGCCTTGGCCCTCATCCTGCCCGGTGACCCTCAAGGAGGCTGTGGCGATGGGAACCTCCCTGGTCAGTGAGACTCCACTGCCCCTGTTGCCCTCTGAATCCACCGACCTCAAACCCAGCCCCTCCTTGCTGTGTGTGACTCTGTTGTCCCTCTCCTGCCTGGGGATTGAGCGACGATGTTTCTTTCAAAGGGTCACCTGGCTCTGCCAGGCTTGGGGCCCCAAAAGACAGGTTCATGCCCTTGTAGGGGGCTGGCATGGGGGTGTGGGGGGTGGTGGGGATGCCAGGCCCAGAGCAGCACCCTTCCCACCCAGGATGTCTGTGTCAGGGTCTCCTGGGCTGTTCACCCTGTACCCCGTGATTCTGTCCAGTTCTTGGTTCCTTGGGTCCCATTTTCTCAGTCGTCTTCCCAGATGCTCTCTGGAGCTTGGCCTGAGCTGGCCGCACACCTCACTGCCACCTCACACCCTGCCCCCATCTCCTCCCGTGGCCTGTGGTCACTCTGGGCAGCTGTGGTCACTCCAGGCAGCTTGGTGAGGCTGGTTGCCCTTAGTCAGTCCTCTCCAGCCAGGCCAAGTGCTCCTCTGTGACCGCAACCTCAGGCCCAAGCCCTGGGCTCAGCTCATCACAGGGGTGATCCCACGAGGGGATCAGGGCCTGAGGGAGCAGGAAATCTTCATAGGGGGACATCTTGGGGCCCAGACAGAGGGGCTGACCCCTGCCTGGCCTCCGTGTGCCACTTGCCTCTGCCTCCCCAGCTACTTCCCAAGACAGGATGTTGCTCAGCCCTTACTGGTGTGTTGAGTGCGTATATAAGATGGTGGGGTGCATCAGGTCACCCATGAAGGCCTCCCGGGCTTCTCAGTCCCTTTAACAGAAGCCATAACGTTTACAGAACTCTCAAACCAACCAAGAAAGTGACGCTAAATTGGCTTCATTGTTGAATAATTAATAAAACTTCCTCGGTGCCACTGGGCTGTGTTACTCCCAGTGGTGGGGCTGTCAGTACCGCCTTGTTGCCCAAGGGGCCGCCTTTCCATCTTTAAACAAGCGCTCAACTCCTTGCAGAGGTGATTAAGACATGCGTGTGTGCGCTGGGCCACAGGGCCCACACTGGAGGCGGCAGCAGGGACCAGTGTGGCTGTTGGGGTGACCTATCTGGAACGGGTGCTGCCTGAAGTCAGGGCCTGGGTCCTGGTCTCTGCTCTGACTCTGCTTGGCCGTGAACCCTGGGCGAGACCCCTCTGCTTGGTTTTCCTTATGGAAAAGAAGAGAGGTTGGACCTGGTGCCTTGAGGGCCCTGCTAACTGGGACATTCTGAAGCAGCCTTGGAGAAGCAGAATCAGGGACCCAACCAGGGCCTCTCTGCTGTGCGCCGGGTCCCTGGTGCCCGTGGAGCCTCGGCAGAGCCTCACAGGCAACCAGGCCGTGGCCACACGCTGGCGTCCTGCAGAGGGTCCTGGGGCACATCTCCCTGGAGGTTCATGTAGGAGTCGGAATCCGGAACCTTGAGGTGCCCCGTGAAGGTTTCTGAGGGTTTCTTACTCCACCAGTGGCAAGGCGATTCCTCAAGGCTGTCTGCTGCTAAGGGCCGTCCAGCTCCGTGGCCGCTGCGGCCCAGGCTGCCCAGCTGTCCTGCAGCCCAGGCACTGCTCAGGGCTGGGCTCTTCTCACAGCGGCCCCCACGAGGGGTGTTGCACTTGGACCTGTGGCACAAGATGGCCTGGTTGCAGCTGCGACCCCGCCTGGTGCCCACTGCTCCTCCCTGCCCTCCAGACCATCTGTGGCCTCAGCTGGGGCTCCAGGCTGGCCACCCCCTCAGAACTACTGGAACTTCCTCAGTTACAGATGGGGAAGCTGAGGCCAGAGGATCAGGTACAGGCTGCCACAGGCTGTGCACGGGAGTGCCCACCATCCTCAGGGCACACACACATGCATTCACATAGGCCCTTGGGGGTCCCCTGAACCTGAAGAGACCTTGTCCTGGTCATGGCCCAGGTCTCCAACCTAGCTCAGGGCAGGGCTGCCTGATGCATTTTTGGGGATCAGAGTTGTAGGACCTCTTCTGGCAGGACCACAGGACAAGGGCTGTGCCATCCCCTTTAAGTAAACCATGAAACTCTTAAGTGGGAGTTGGGTTTCAGGCTGTGGAAGGGCTCTGGTAGGTGGTGGGAGCTGGGGACCAGGTTCTGCCCTCTGAGACCCTGGGCGGCCCCGCCCCTCTCCGAGTCTCTGTCCAGTCTTTAGAGGCCCCCATCCCCCGCAGAGACAGAGCTAGGTGGAGACACTGTAGGGTCAGGGGTGATGGCAGTATACACATGTGACACCGAGCATGGCGTTAGCAGGAGGCGACCCCTGGTGCGTGTCTTGGGGGGATCAGGGCCAGCTTAGGTCTGGTCAGGGAGCCTTAGGAGGGGAGGATGGGCTCAACAGGGTCCTGAGGTGGCCCTGGCTATCAGGAGCTGGTAGTGAGTGGCTGCCCCCTTCCAGAGCCTGGTCCTAGGGGCACATGTGCAGTGTTTCCAGTTCGGGTAGGGAAACCAAGGTGACACGTGAGGTCTGCCCAACTTGCAGGCCTGCCTGGAAACCAAGGGCTCTGGGTCCAAGGCGCAGGCTGGCGCCCATGTCTTAGGGCACAGTCTCCTGGCTCCTCCCAGCAGTGCTTGGGAACCGAAGTTTGGACCCAGCTGGAGCTCATGGCCAGATCCAGCCTCAGACTGGCCCCTGCCGGACACAGCGTTTTGAGCTGGGAAGTGGCCCTGCCCCAGAGAGTGGGGTAGAGAGGTCACAGTGCTGGGCTTGGTCCTCCTTAACTGTTCTGACCTGTGGGGCCAAATGCACCGCCCAGCTCTGGGTGTCCAGGTCTGGGCTCCGTCCCCAGGGCTTGGGAAGCCCCTTTTTCCTTGTAACCCCAGGCCTGAGCAAGGCCCTTGGTCCCCCAGTCAACCCAAAGCAGGTTGAGGAAGCCAAGCCTGATCCCAAAGCAGGAGTATCACACATTGGAGGGGGGCAGGGGAGAGGGCAGTGTGCCCAGCCTGGAGGACAGAATTGAGGCTCAAGGGCACAAGACACCCGCCCCAGAGAGGGGGCTCAGGCAGTGGCCCTGTGCCCACTCCCCATCACCTGACTGTCCTGTTTGCTTCTTCAAACAAGAAGGAAATCAAACTCCTGAACTGGGGGCTGGTGGCCCTTCCTCCATGTGCAGTCCCACTCACACTAGCCAGGCCACATCACATGCTCCCAAAGGCAGAATTTTGCTTAAATGCCCAGAAAGGAGATTTAGGAGATCAGAATCTTAAGCAAATTAACATGTGCAGCAGGCAGCTTTTAATCACCGCCTTTAATCGCAGGCCCCAGTAACGGAAATCATCTCGCTGGGCTGAGCTCAGTGGGCGGGGCTGGCGACACCGATGGATTATTCATTAGAACCTGAACTTGAGTTTCATCCAGCTGCTCCGCAGGGGAGGGCTAAGGGGCCTTTGGTCCACTCCAGGGAGACGTGCTGGGCTTTCCAGAGCCCCTCCCCCAGGACCCTGTGGTTCCCCGACACCCCTACCCCCACCCTGTCCCCCACCCGGCGCGTTCTCCATCTCAGGTCTGCCTTTGGTTTAGCCTGTCATCTCCTCTCCCTTGTTCCCCACTTCCTGCCCCGGTTTCTCCCCTTCTGAGAGTTTGGGGCTGTTGGCCCATTCCCAGTGGGGACTGGACTTACCAAGCCCAGGCGTGGCTGCTGGACTGTCCCTCCTCGCTTTGCTCCCTGCCTTCTCATGGGGCTGCAGGTGACGCTGGGCCCTCCCTGGGTAGGGTCCAGGTGGTGGTGGTGATAGCCCACGTGGCTCCAATCCCCATCCGTACTTGGGGGCCTCGCCTGGCAGGAAGACATCAGCCCCTGGGGAGGCAGTGGCTCAGAGAGCCCCGAGGAGCCCCCAGTCCTCCTCCTCAGGCTCTTTGCCTGCCTGGGCCCAGGCCGGGCTCCCTCATCCCTGTAAACCTCCCCAGGATGCCCCTAGGCAGACGGGGTCAGCCCTGCCAGACGGGGCTTCGGGCAGAAGCAGCAGCTTTCAAAGCAGCACCTGAGGGAGAGAAACCCCTTGTGTTGACCTGGGAAGTGTTGTTTCCTGCGATGGCGCTACAGCAGGTCAAACTGGAGCGCTGCCGGAGAGGCCGGCTTTGCTGGGGTCGGGGCTGAGGTGGGGGCGCTGCTCCACACTTGTCCTCCTGAGACTGTGCCCCTGCTTGGCTCCTGGCAGGGCCTGCCCCAGGCAGCATGCTAGGGGACTACTCTCTGGTACCCCACAGCCCCACCACCTCTCAGACCCCACAGACTTTCGGTAGGCAGGGGCGGGGACAGGAGGGATTTGGATGCTAAGAGACTGGGCTGTCACCAGGGGCTCCTGGACCCCCACTATTGTCATCCTGCACAACCCCCACCAGGACAGCCAGTGAAATGTCACCCCTGAAGTGCTGAACCTTCATGGGGGCCCCTTGTGGAGTGGGGTGACTTGTCCTGGATCCGGCCCACCTGCCTGGGAGGGGGCTGTTCAGTGATGTGGGGGATGCCAGCTGGGACCACACTTGGCTCCTGGGGCAGTTGCATGCAGCTGCCCCTTCTGGTAGAAGGCCTGGCTCGGAGGATGGGAGTGAGGTCAGGGACAGCCAGGGGTGGTGCCCCGAGCCTCTGCTGGAGAAGTGCCTCCCTCATGCCAACCCCCACTCCAACCCCTGCCTGGGGTGCTCTGTCCCACCCTCTGTGGTTCCCAGCCTGGCCGAGGCAGTGGCAGTGAAGGGTTAAGGCGGGCGGGGCTCCCGCGGGAGGGGCGGTCCTGGCAGCAGCGGCAGCTCTGGCAGCACTCAGCACTCAGCTTGTTGATCGGGTATGGGCGCGCGAGGGGTGCTCGGTTCTGACGGACTCACGGGGCCAGCACGCTGCCTGGGGACCCCTCAAGCTGTTCTGGTAGTGGTGGGGGTGGAGCCTGCGGGCCATGGAAGCACCTGGGGACCCCGGCGGGCTCAGCCTGGACCAAGGTAAGGGGTCAGGAGGGGCTGGAGGAAGGCTGTGGTCAGCTCCTTGGGGAGCCTAGGACCAGGTGCTGAGATGCCCATTGGTGACCCTCTGACCCCACGTGGGCAATGTTTGACTCCCACCCACCCCCACTCCGATCGAAGATCTCTGGGGTGACCCCATTCACATCAACACCCACACATCCCTCCCTCTGCTTGCCCCTTGACCCACGTTGTCCCTACTTGTGCTGGCATCCCACTCCCATGGGCAGTGGGAAGAGGTCCCTGGCAGAGCCAGCACACTCCTCGGCCACCAACCTACCCCCGGTGGGCAGAAGCCTTGGTGGGGGGGCAAATCTGGGGTGTCCTGACCTGAAGGACCCTGGGGCTGAGCCTGTTCACCCCTGCCCCCATCCAGGGTGGTGGGGGCAGCCCCACACCTCTGTCAGCACCATGGACAGGGCAACGGTAGCCTCTGCCTGAGGGACCTGCCCATGGTTGCTGAACTCTGGCACCTATGTGAGCGATTTCCTGCTCAAATCTGTCACGCTGTGTTGACCTGGGGGCCTGGGCACTGCCCTGGGCAGACAGCACAGGTCAGCAGGGGTGGCAGGAGTCCTCTGGGGCTGCCCGGAGCTGCCTGGCACAAGGAGCTTGAGTGTAGAAGGGTCAAGTGCTGGGTGTCGCTGTCTATCCTGCAGGGATGGGATGGAAAGAACTTCTCCAAAGAGGGTCTCTGTGTATCCCCAGTGCAGCACTTGGTCTGGACCAGGGCTGGGAGAGGCAGGGAGGGAAGGGGGCCAGCCCCACGGCTGCAGCAGGAGTGTCTCTGGCCAGACAACACAAGAACTGGGATTCTAAGTTAAGGGATTCCAAGGACAGCAGGAGCAGCCTTCTGGTGACTTGTCTGGATCCGGTTGTTCTAGACCCAGTTTGTTCTGCCCTCTGATTGGCATGGGCATGAGGGAGGGCTGGGTTGGGGGGAGCCTTGGAGAGCCTGTGTAGAAGGCAGGGGCTTTATTGCCAGCAGACTGAGCATGGGTCCCTGGTGGTGCCTCTGATGAGCTGTGTGACCTCAAGCAAGGCACTGGCCCTCTCTGAGCTTCTCGTGGAAGAGAAGGACAGCATAGGATTGCCCTCATAAGGTGGCCTTGAGAAGAGTGTGCCTGGCCTGTGTGGCTACTCCAGGATTGCCTGTCCCCTCTCCTGCCCCTCCCCCCACAGCTGAGTTACCTTTTATGAATGGAGGACAGTGTGACTGGTGGTACAGATGGAATGGTGATATAGTTCCCGGCCTGGCTGCATGCTCATGCCACCCTGGGAGCACCCACTCCCTGACCGCAGCGCCCAGTGCACAGCAGGGCTCCCATGGGTGTGTGGTCCCTGCAGAGGTCCTGACCCAGCATGTTCCTGCCAGTCTGCCCTGCGGGGACCTCTGGTCTGGCCCAGCCTCCATCAGAGCCTCTGGGTGCAGGATGCCTACCTGCAGACTGTATGGACATGGCGCTGCCACATGGCCCCAAGGTCTCAAGGTTGAAGGAGCCCCGACACGGCCAGAGTATGCCACCAGCGAGGGAAGATCCTGGTCCTTGGAGGGGTGTGGGCTGTCAGCAGCAGGACCCACTGAGAGCCGCCCACCCTCCATGCCCCATCCTCTGGGCAGAGGGCTCGGCCAGCTCAAGTAGAGGGCATGCAGCATGGCCCTTCTCTGCCCTTCTCTCCCTCCCAGGGAGAGAACAGCCTCAAACGTGCAGCCGAGGATGGAGCAGATGGCTAGAGTCTTGGGTCCAGCTTCCATCTGCACAGCTAATGAGCGGATGGCGGTGGTTTGGGGCTCCTGGAAAGTCAGTGGCTCGGCCCCCCTCCAGGAAGTGTTCCTCTCCTGGGGTGGGGGCGGGTGGTTGAGGGACTCGAGGCCCCTCCTGTGCCGAGCCCAGGCCGGCTCCACACACTGAGGGCTGTGGTGGGAGGGGCGTTGAGGAGGGGGATGAGTAATCGGAAACGTCTGTTTCTACCCGGGACTTCACTTTCTGCTCCGCTATGTGGGCTCCCACCGGCTGGACAGCCTTCCTGTGTGGTGCAGGCCAGTGGGCGTGGGCCTCCAGGTGGGACAGCCGGCTCCTTCCCCAGGACAGGCTGCTTCCCCACTCCTGGGAAGTGTGGGGAGAGGAAGTGGGCCAGGGTTTCCACCCCCGCCGGGCAGCCTGCGTGGAGGGGCCCAAGGTAGGGCCTTGTGCACCGGCCGGTCAGCCAAGGGGAGAGGTGAGCTGCTCTGAGTCCACCTGCTCCCATTGCACCAGGGCCCCTGGACCCCCCTCTAGCTCTGTGTCCCAAAGGCAGGGAACACAGGCGTGGTGGCCCAGGAAGTCTCCGAGCCATGAGGAAGTCACCCCCCACCAAGTCCCGGGGGGTTTCCTCAGCCTGCTCAGATCCAGGGACCCACAGACAGCTTCGAGGTGACTCAGGGTGGTCTCTATTTCACATTGAACAGGACCCAGCCTGGCCCAGGCCTGGTCTGCCTCAGCCAAGCTCTGTTTCCTTCAGAAACTCCTCCTGGAGGTCAGAGCCATGTGGTGGACCTGCCAGTGGGCCAGGTTCAGTGTCCTCCTCGGTCAGCGAGTGGCATGAATGTGGGGTCCACTGGGCCCCCAGGGTAGGAGGCAGGAGTGGGCTGTTGGGCCAGCCCCCGGTGGGGAGGGTGGGCAGCTTCAGGAAGTCAGACTCTGGGGGCCCACCCGATCCTGGGACATCTTCTCAGTGCCCAGGCCCCAGGGCTCTCGAGGAAGCCGCCTGGAGGTGGCCGGTGCCCTGGCTGGGAAGCTTGGCTGGGCTGGGGGATGGGCCCGGGCATCCTCTGTTCTCTGCTCCTTCGTGGCTCTGTGCCCACTCTGCCTGGTGGCCATCCAGCCCCACCAGCTGCTGCGCGGCCTCCCCACGGGGCCTGGGTGGGTATGGGGTTGGGGCAGGACTGGCTCATCAGTACACAAGGACCCCTCCCTTGGAGCTGCCCCCCACTCCCAGCCCGGCAGGAGTTTCCTCTCCTCCCCCCAGGCAGACCAGGTTCCATCTGGTGACTTTTCAGGAAAGTGCCCCCCTTCCAGTGCCGCTGTGAGTTGCTCTCTCCCCCTCCAGCTGCTCCCGGTGGCTCCCCGGGGCCCATCCTGACATGTGCTGGCCCACATGGCGTCCAGCCTTGCCCAGTGATGCCATGAGGGGACTCAGGAGCACCCAGAACACGGGCACTGGGGTGCCTTTGAGGGCTGGAGGTCATGAACACTGCTAGCGGAGTCCTCTCCCAAAATCTGTGGAATGGGATGAGCGCCATATAGCCAGGCAGGGGACCCGGGGCTTTCACTGTCCCTGGCTGGTGCGAAGCGACCCCGGCTCTGCTGCATGGGCAGAGGAAGGCTGAATGTTGGAAACCCCTGGCCCCTGTGGTGCTCAGATGGCTCCAGGACAATGTGGGGGCACACTGTGTGGGAAGGGGCTTCTCCAGGGGGCAGGTGCAGGGCACTGGACACCCCCTGCCCCAGAAAGTGTCCTGTCTACTGTGTCCACTGCCACAGGAGGCTGTGGGACAGCTGTGGACAGCTTCAACCCCCGTGAGTGCTTCGGCTACATCTCTCTATTAGTCGTTGGACAGAAGGTTCCCACAGGCCCTCCTGGGACTGATCCTGGCAGGAACTTGGGCCACCAGCTGCAGAGGGAGCAGGGTGGTGGGGAGGCTGCTGCTGTCCCCGCCCAAAGCAGGAGCACCAAGGGCCTCTGGGCAAGTGGAAGGGACAAGCTCAGCCCGACTGGCCTGCTGGATGGAGCAAGACTGGCCGTCAGTCTGTCTCCATCCTCTAGGACACTCTCGATCCCCAGCTTCCTGAGATCCAGTGCACAGGCCAGCAGAGGGCGGGTAGTCAGAAACAGCCCAAGATGGCAGAGTAGAGCCTGGCCACTCACCCCCTGCCCCCATGACTCTCCTCACTGCCCAGCTGGGTGAGACACCAGGGCCAGGCCCCCGCCCACCAAAGGCCCCTCTTTCCGCTGCAGGACTGAGCTGCCTGCCTGTGGGAGGGGCCCTGCGGGAGGAAAAGGGCACAGCCTGGTGACAGTGTCTCCCTCCCTGGCAGCTGCCCCTGCCATCAGCCCTCAGCCCTACCCCAGGACTGTTGGGGGCCAGGCCCAGGCCTTGCTGACTTGGCAAAGTGACCTTTCAACTCCACTGCCTGGTGTGGACCCCTCAGGCCAGCCTGGGCTCTATGCCCCCAGGCCCTGGGCACAGCTTCCGCGAGGTCTCGTCTGGGAGGGTGGACTTGAAGGCGCCAGCTCACACTGCCTGGTAAAATAAAAATAGTTGGGGAGGAGGCTTCCCAGACGTGCGGGGGGACGCGCTGCTTCTAGACGTTTAAATAATCTCCGCCATATGTGAGTGGGCCCGTCCCTCCCTCCTGGAGGCGCCGGCCAGGGGCTGAGGCCCCGTGGGCGCTGGAGCCCGGCACACTGGCCCTGTCCGCCTTCCCCTTCTCCAGCCAAGCACTGTCTGAGCACCCACTGCGTGCTGAGCTGGGCCCGCCATGCAGTGTGGGGAGAGGGCGGAGGGCTGAGGACCCAGTGGGGGCCTGCAGTGGGGGCAGGGCCGGAGCAGCCTTGGGCCCGTGTGTCCCACTGTTGCTGACCACTCTGAGCAGAGTGGATGCAGGAGTGGCCTGTTCAAAGGTTCTTTAAGAAAGCGCAGAAGCCTTAGAGGAGGGAGGGGCTGGAGGCAGGCAAGCAGGAGGGGAGATACAGGTTTGCCCTCTGAAAGGTGAGTGGATAAGGCAGGTGCCCCGCATGGAGAGCCTGGGTGCCGCAAGGGTCCGTGTGCATGCGTGCGTGTGTGTGTGTGTGCTCGCGCCAGGAAGACTGTGGGTGTAATTTGTGGGTTTTGTTGGAAGATTAAATTGATTTTCCAGTCTTCCCAAGGGGGAGGTGGAGGTGCTGGCTGCTGTGTTAGGACAAGATCGATCTTGGCCATAAAAACAAAATTAAGCCAGAGCTGCCCAGCTTCTGACCGGACTGCGAGGGCACTCCCTCCTTGGCGCAGTGGCCGCCCATGTCCCATGGCCGCCGTCCTCCTCAGGGCTTGGGGAAGGAAGGAGCGAAGGGCTGGGGGCCACCTTCTCACAGCCAGGGGAACAGAGGCGGGGGACAAGGTGAGGCGCCTGAGGCCTCCACTTCCTGGCGGTGCTGTGGCCAGGTGTCCCGGCCAGCAGTCCTGCTGTGGGGCAGCGGCTGAGGCGGGGCGGGCCCCCGGGGCCTCTCCTCCAGGGGTTGTTGTAGGATCGAGGGCACTGTGCTCTCTCCTGGCCTCAAGAGGTGCCCTGCCCCCTGTCTGCTGTGTCCTCTGGCCAAGGTCCCCCAGGGCTGCAGCTGGAGGTGTTGGTGCTGCCTCAGGAGGCTGAGCCTTAGAAGGTTGGACGGCCGGGTCAGATGCTGGCTCCTTGTCACCTCCTGGAGCTGGCTTGGTGGCCTGGGCCCTGTGCCCACCCACACTCGAGTGCCAAGTCCCAGCCAGTGCAGGGGCAGAGCAGGACAGGCCCGGACTTCCTCTCCCAGGAGGTGGGGATTGCAGAGGTGAATACACGCGGTCCCATCAGTAGCTGCAAGGTGGACGAGGAGCCTTGAAAGAGTCCCCGGGGTCACAGGACAGAGGACTCCACACAGTGGAGGGGGTTTCTCAGGTCCTGGGCCCCAAGTGTGACTCAGGGAGTGAAGGGTGGGACTGGCTCAAGCGACTGTGTGGGCATGGGGTCCCAGATGGTGTTGCCAGCCTGGTGCCCTTGTGGGGGGTGAGAAGCAGGGGACCCAGGCCTCCTGGTTTGGGGGACTGAGCCACTTGGGCTTGGGGCCTGTCGTGGGTTCGAGCCTAGCTTGGCGATTAACTGGGGCGTAGCTTTTGCACCTAGTGCTCAGGTGCACCATGGGGTGAGGCAGCACTCCTGGGGGAGGCTCCCCTCAGTGCCCTGCAGTCTGGGGCATTCCTGGCTTCGCACAGTGGCTGCAATCCTGTGCCCACCTGTCTCATGGAGCATCAGGGGTGGTGTGGGTCCCCTGGGCAGTAGAGGAGCCCTGGCTGCAGAGCCCAGAGTGAGGCTGGATTAGCCTGACCTCATCTGCCTGGTCAGTGCAGGATTACGGCCTGGGGCAGCCATGAAGATGCAGGGAGTCTGAGATGTGGGTGTTGTGCCCTCTCCCAGGGGCCTTGACCATGAAGATGGGGACCCAAGGCCCCCAGGTGGTGGTAGGAGACCCCTGATCAGCTGAGAGCCCAAGCAGGGAGCCTTGGAAGGGGTGGAAGGGGAGGGCACCCCCAGACTGCAGCCAGTGAGGCTCCCCATTGAGCCAATGAGGACCCCAGCAAGTGTCCCAGGCTGCCTGGTTTCTGGTGCCCTCTGTCCCAGTCTCTGGGGCCCAGGCCTGGCCCTGACCGTCTGTGCTGGGGAGGGAAGGCTGACTCACTGCCCAGGAGCCATGGGTTTTATGGCAGTGAGGACTCAAGGGTGCCGGCCCAGCACTGTCGCTGTCCCTGCGGGCCTAGGTGGGGGCACAGGATAGCTGGGGCTAATGGGCCAGAGGCAGGAGGAACGTGAGGTCAGCTGCAGTGACTCAGTGGGGTTCAGCCCTCCGGCCTGTGCCCCATTGTCTGCCAAAATGGCCTGCCCCGGGAGCCCCAGACACCCAGTGGTCCCTGGCCCACAAGAGGAGGGTGTGCCTCCTGCTGCCCCAGAGCTGCCCACAGAGCAGTCGGCTCCTTCTGGGTTTGGTTGCCCCCAGCTGCCCTTGTCTGGGCCTGAGCTGCGTGGCCTTGACTAGGCCTTGTGTCCGGTCAACAGGCAGAGGCTGGTCCTTCCTGGGCCCAGCCCCTCCCTCAGGACAGGTCGGTCGTGAGCCAGGCAGCTGACCCTGGCCACCCCAGCCGCTGGGGCAAGGCCTTCCGTGTGGGAAGGGTGGGGGACACAGCCTCTGGGGGGCCTGAGAGTGTGCTCCAGTGGATGGTCCCTGTGAGGATCATTGCCCCAGGCCTCGCAGCTGTGTTCTACAGGTCCCCAGGGAGACCACCCATCTGTCCTGCCTGTCCCTACTCAGCCGGTTGTAGGGGCTGGTGACTTGGGGCCTCGGACGACACTGCCAGTCCCTGTCGGTCCCCAGCTGGGAGTTCCCTTGGCCTAAATCCTCTGGCCAGCTGGGCCAGATCCAGGCTTGGATTAGCGCAGGGGATTGGGCAGAGGGTGGGCGGGGCGGGCAGCAGCGCTGTGGCTCTTCCACCTCCAGACCCTGGGTTGCAGCTTCTCCCAGGACCCCTCCATGGCCCTGGAAGGGGGGCGGACTGGCACAGGGGCCATCAGAGACAGCGGGTGACAGTCAGGCCAATGCCAGAGGCGCCTGGGAACAGCCCTGCGGGGGAGCTAGAGGCCAGCGAAGAGGGAAAGAGGGAGCCGAGGAGAGAAGGGGGCCCCGTGGAGCTCTGGGGCTGCCCGCCACCACCTGACCCACTGCCTAGGTAGGGTGGGGGGCTCCGGCCCTCCCTGGCCTCCGTGAACCCACCCCGGCCATCATCGGGGCATGTCCGTCCCCTGGCCACTTACCCCAAGCCGGACCAAGGGAACCGTAGCCTGCCTGGCGGAGGCCCTCCTCTGGGTCGGCGGGAGCGTGGCTGTGTCTCCGCAGTGGCAGCTTGGCCCACTAGGTAAGGGGGCTGGCCTGTCTGGTTGGTCTTCTGGGGCGGGGACTGGTCTGCTCCTCCCTGCCAGAGCCCCGCCCAGCACCAGGGTCACTGGAATCAGGAGGGTGGGGCTGCTCCTCGGAGTGTGAAAAGCCTGGGAGCTCCCACCACCCCCCATGCAAACCTGTAACCTCCCGACCCCTCGGTTTCCCTCTGAGGGTCTTGGGGCTCTGACAGCATCCCCTGGTCTGCCTCTCTGAGCCCCCCACCTTGGGGTCTGGAGGCTGAACCCCAGGCGGGCAGTGGGGAAGGAAGGGGTGGGGGAGTCAGGGGCAAGGAGGGGCCGAGGGCATGGTCCTGGTGGATGTGCTGGCTGGACACTCTCTGAGGGGGTCCCTGGTACTTTGGGGTCAGTAGCACCTTCAGCCCCGGTGGGGAGAGGCCAGCATGCTGGGGTCAGACATGTCGGCCCTAAGAGGCCGACAGAGTGGGTGCTCTTGACTGCGGTGAGACTCTGGGGGGGATGGGACAGTAGAGTCTGTCCCAGTGGGGCTGGCCTGTGGAGGGCCCCATTCAGGTTGGTCCGTTCCACCGGGTCTCTGTCCACCTGGGGGAGTGGGGCTTGGCCCAGTTGTTCTAGGCCCCTGGACCATCCCTGTCCTCACCCCCAGCCTCCTCTCTTCACCTGCTACTATGTCCCCGCGGCCACACCATCCCCTCCCCTCCTGGTGTCTCAGTGGAGCCCACCACCCTGTGCACCCGTCCCCACTGGGTGCCCCCATCCCCCGGCAGCCCACCATGCCTGCAGCTCAAGAACAGAGGTTGGCTTCCTCTGAGAAGTTCCCACTGCTTGGTCCCTTGGGGCTGGCACTGCCACAGGCCTCCACACCACCTGAGGGTCCCTCATCAGGGGACCTCGTGGGTTAATGAATTGGTGCTTCCCCAGAGGGCACCTCCTGGTTCTGGGCCTTCCTGTAAGCAGCTGTAAAGGCCCAAGGGGGGCCGGGATGGTCCTGTCCCTGGGACTTCAGGAGCCTGCTACCTCTCCAGCCCTGGGGGCCACTGTCCTGGCCAGTATCCCCTACCCTGGGACATGGGAGATGTGCAGGCTGCAGACGGAGGCTGAATGGATGGAGGAGGGGGGGTGGGGGGGGAGGCAGTTAGGCCCTGTGAGGAAGGTGAGGGCTCAGCACCTTCTGGGACTTCTGCCCTTGGGTGTATCCTCAGCCTCATGGACCTGGCTGGGCAGAGCTGGTCTGAACTCTGTGTGGACTCTGGCTACTGAGCAGGGTCCCAGATTGGATCTGTGACCTGGGCCAGCACCTGGGGTCACAGGCAGCCCTGGAGGGTCTGAGTTTGGGGCCCTGATGGGTGGGGGGTATTCTCTGCACCCCGTGAGCACTTGGGGGTACACCTGAGGCTGTGGTGAGCAGGGGGCTGCCGCAGCACTCACCAGTGCTCCATTTGTCTGTCTGTGTCGGTCTGTCTGTGTGGCGGCTCGGTGGGCCTCCAGTGGAGCGATGTATGAGTGCCATGCAGGCGGGGACGCAGATGGTGAAGCTCCGGGGCAGCTCCAAGGGCCTGGTCCGCTTCTACTTCCTGGACGAGCATCGCTCCTGCATCCGCTGGCGGCCCTCACGCAAGAATGAGAAAGCCAAGAGTGAGTGGGTTGGCCCCAGTGGCTGGGGGGTGGCAGGAGACCCTCCTCATGCAAGAATGAGAAGGCCAAGAGTGATGGAGTTGTCTGGGGGTTGAGGGGTGGGCAGGAGACCCTCCTCATGCAAGAATGAGAAGGCCAAGAATGAGTGGGGCAGTCCTGGAACAGGAGACCCTCCCAGAGCAGCCTCCGGGCAGTGGGAGGGGCAGCAAGACCCTGAGCCCTGAAAGTCCCCAGGCCTGGAACACGGGCTCAGCTGGCCTTGGAGAGCCATGGTGGCCTCTAGATGCAGTCGGGGAGGGAGGGCCCCGGCCTTGCTGTCCACCCAGCAGATCCTCTGGGACTCCGTGGAGACTGGGTGGCACCCATGCCCAGCCCTGCGCCGGGTGCTGGGAGGGGCTAAGAGGCAAAAGGACCTTTGGTCTGGCCCCCTGGGCACTCTGAGGACAGGACTTGGTGCCCAGTGCTGGCCCAGGCAGCCTGGGGCGTGAGCAGCCGGCAGGGGCATGGAGGCTGCAGGGCTGTCTGGATGGGTCAGGAGGGTAATGAGCTGGGAGGATTTGCACAGGGACCTTGCTGGGGGTCCTGGGAGTCAGGGAGGGACACGTGAGCCCTTGCAGGTGACAGAGGGAACTTTGCCGCCCCTCCTCTGGCTCTGGCAGCTGGAGAGATGCAGATGTGCCAGGGCAGGGCCTGAGCCCAGTGGTTGCTACGGGAGCTGCCACCACCACGGGGCCCAGGAGAGACACACTGTGGAGCCCCCTGGGAGGGCGTCTTGTAGGAAGGGGCTGGGACTGCTCTGTGGGCCCCGGGGAGGTGGAGTCACCGTGAGCCGTGCAGGCAGGAGCCCCTGTGCTCCATCGGGAGGCACTGTTTCAGTGCTGGGCTTGCTGTGGGAATTTAGCCCACGTGACTCTGGTCTTTGGGTGTGAGGTCGTGATACCACCTGATGGTAGGATAACTTCACGTCATGCTGAGTGACGAGAAGGAGACCGGATGGCAGATAGAGGGGAGAGGCGGACAGGGTCATGGTGGCCCCTCTGGGGAGGCGGTGGTAGGTTGAGGCCAGCAGGCTTAGGATGGGAGAGACCAGCTGACTCTGGCCTTGGAGGGGTCCCTGGGAGAGAGGAATGGGGTGAGAGGCAGCTATTTCCTGACTGTCAGCATCCCCTAATCTGGGGGCCCCGAACCCCTGCCTCCTCGCCAAGGACATGTGAGCTACAGGGAGCTGGATGGAGAAGTAGGCAGGACAGGCTCCCTCCAGGCAGGGGGTGCAGGGGAAGCACGAGCCCCCAGGGAGGGGGCAGAGGGGGCAGAGGACAGAGCAGTGAGGCCACCCTTCACAGTGTAAGTCGGGGAGGCCCACCATTACTGCACCAGACACAGTCATGCCCAGAGGGGTGCCAACCCCACCTCCGGGAGTAGGCACCGGGCTCTGGGGGTAGAGGCAGCAGGAGCCAGGCGGAGCGTGTGATGCTAGGGGTCCCTGGCTGTGCCGACTTCAGGGCACCTGCTCCTAGAGGGGCTGCTGGCTACCTGTGCCCTGATATCTGTGAAAGGACCCTGCCGAGTGCACAGGAACTTCCTGAGGATTCAGTCTCTGAACACAGCCTCCACGGAGCTCCAGACACTGTGGCCAGTAATGAAATTCTTCCTGCAGCCTGATCTGGCACATGCCAAGTGGGACCCCACCACCCCTGGCTCCCACCTGCTGGTGCCAGAGTTTATCACAGAGATCGCCACAGGCTCTCGGCCGTGCTGGCCAGCAATTGCCTTCCCAGGATGAGAGGCAACTGGCCGGAGCTTGACAGATGGAATTGGCTTGTCTGGTTCTCCTCACTCCGGGTGCAGAGGACAGACCCAGGGTGGCTGACTGGGGGAAGGCAGCCCTTCTCTTGGGGAGGATGGACCTCTTTAATGGCCAGAGGGAAGACGGGCAGACCCCAGGGTCAGAGTGGAATGGGAAGAGGCGAACTCACCAGCCCCAGCATATCTGTGATTTTTCCTTCTCCCCAAGGGTGGGAGAGATTTCCCTGATGCTGGGAAAGATTGAGGGCAGGAGGAGAAGCGGGCAGCAGAGGATGAGATGGTTGGATGATATTACTGACTCAGTGGACATGAGTTAGAGCAAACTCCAGGAGATAGTGAAGGACAAGGAAGCTGCAGTCCATGGGGTTGCAAAGAATCAGACACGACCAAGTGACAGAACAGCAACACCCCAAGGGCCCCTTGAAATGCCCCCTCCCCTAGCCTCAGACAGGAGGGAAACCCTGGGGAGGGCCGTGACTGTGCTGCACCCCCCTACCTCTGCAGTCTCCATCGACTCCATCCAGGAGGTTAGCGAGGGGCGGCAGTCGGAGATCTTCCAGCGCTACCCTGATGGCAGCTTCGACCCCAACTGCTGCTTCAGCATCTACCACGGCAGCCACCGGGAGTCGCTGGACCTGGTCTCACCCAGCGGCGACGAGGCGCGCACCTGGGTCACGGGCCTGCGCTACCTCATGGCCGGCATCAGCGACGAGGACAGCCTGGCCCGCCGCCAGCGCACCCGGGACCAATATCCTCGCGTGCAGCGGGCGGGCGGGCCCCAGGACGCACCCTCGCTGTCCACCTCGGTGGGCTCCCCGCCCCAGCTGGCTCATGTGTTTGGGGAAAGCGGCACTGGGATGGGGTCCTTCACGCCTTCCTGCCCGGGAATGGGAGGGGAGGGGAGGTATGGCTGGCCCTGCTGGACCCACGTTGGTCCCTAACTTGGCCCCAAAGTGGCTGAAGCAGACATTTGACGAGGCCGACAAGAATGGGGATGGCAGCCTGAGCATTGGCGAGGTTCTGCAGCTGCTTCACAAGCTGAACGTGAACCTGCCCCGGCAGAGGGTGAAGCAGATGTTCAAGGTAAGCCCAGACCCAGGTATGTGTCGGGAGCAGCCCCACCCTGTCCGAGCTGCAGAGGGTCCTGGGCTGTGCCATCAAATAGCGAGGCAGCAGCTGGTCTGGACCTTTGGGGGGCGATCAGTCAGATACCCCAGGTTGCTGCCTCTGGCTGTGTTGGTTCCCTGCAGCAGCTCCCGGGGCCTCCCCTGGCCGATGGACTGGGCACGTGACAGGTGCCTGGCCAGCAAAGGAAACCACTCACAGGGCCTGTATCCTCATCCCACCCCACCCCATGACTCCCCAGCCCCGATGGGGGGCAGAAGCCCTGCCTTGCGGGCAGCAGTGCTGGTCACCCAACGCCTCCCCTGTGGTCTGCTGCCACTGCTGTTAGCAGTTATGAAAATGCATCCTCAGCTGAGCGGCTGCCTTTATTGTCTGTAATGAGTTTCTCTCTTTCCGGAACCCCTGCTGGGATGGGGGAGGAAGGCAGGTGGTGTCAGTGGGTCCTGGTTCTGGGTGGGGCTGGGCCAGCAAAGCCTGCCCTCACTCAGGACTCGCTGTCTCACTGCTGCTGGGGAAAGGGTTCTGTGAGGTTGAATGAGGTGCCATGCCCCAACATACATGCACACATGCATACGCACATGCACACAGACACACAAACACACAGAGACACACGCATGCACACACGTGTACACATGCATGCACACATTCACACACATGTGCACACTCAAACACACATACACACACACGCACACACACACAGCCAGCTGCCTCTCCAGGCGCAAGCCCTGGCGGCTCCCTCCTGAGCTCCTGTGATGGACAGGAAGTCATGCTTGGCTGGAGCAAGGGGAGCTGGCCAGCTCAGAGTGTGTGGGTCTGTGTAAATAGCAGGGGTGGGAGGGGGGCATGGTGAACTGGATGATCTCAGATTCTGGTTGAGGACTGGGGGTCTCACATGGCCCATCCTGAAGGCCCAGCGGGGAAAGAGCCTGCCTGGGCAGTGAGGAACTGGCAGGTGGCTCAGGCTTGCAGAGCCATACCCCGACCCCATTCTCTGCCTGCTCTGTCTCTGGGAGCAGCTCGGGGGTCAGCAGTCCCTTCCCGAACATGAAGCTGTGCCAGGGGCCAGGCAACAGGGCTCAGATTGGCCTTGGAGACAGGACAAAAGATGAGTGCGCCTCATGGAGTGGGCACAGGCTTCTGGCACCTTAAGGTCAAGTCCTGGCTTGAAAATGCCCCCACTGGGAGCTCCAGGGAGCCCACATCCCCAGCCCCTCTGGGAGCAAGAGGGGCCCATGCGGAGCACCCTGAGCACCCCCAGGCCAGTTGGTATCTGGGCACTGGCTAGACCACTTCGAGAAGGACTGGAGAGGTGGACCGACAAGAGAGAAGGACTGGCGAGGATCTGGAGAGAGTCCAGTTGGGGCTGTCACCCGGAATGCTGACCTCAGACCCTGGGCAGCTCTGCCCCTAGTGGCTGCTGTCCCTGGTGTCCTCTGAGCACCTGGGCCTCCTGGCCCATCTGCATGGGGCCCTACGTGGGCACTTGGGGGCCCAGGGAAAGAGGGCTGACCTCCAGCCAGGCAGAGCCACTCTGATAATTAACATCAATTTTATTGTCGAGAAATCTCAATATTGTTTCTACTGCCTGGAACTGCCCTAATCAAAGGATAGATCTGTCTGGTGGGTAAAAAGAGGCTTGAGCATAATTTCATTAAGTCTAAAATAACAGTGGAATGTGGGCAAGGCTGGTGTGGCCCCTGGGCCTCCTGCATGATGAGCACCTTGGGTGGCTCCAGGCCTGGCTCAGCAGCGTGGCTCCGGCCAGTGTGTGCCTTCAGCCACGGCAGTTTCCTTTTGTGGAGAGGAGAGCAACCACGGGACCACATCGGAAGGAATTCCTTGGGCCCAGGGGTTGGGGCCATCCCTTTGGGTCCAGAGGGCCTCATCATCCCAAAGGGTTTTCAGTCGTGCCTTAGGTGTGCTGCCCAGCTCAGAGCCCGCAGGGAGGCCAGATGACCCTGTGGGTGGATGCTCAGCATATGGGCATCTCTCCCAGCTTCAGTCTCAGCCCCAGGAAGGGCTCCCAGCCTGGCTCTGGGAGCCAGGTCCCAGCCTGGTCCCCAAGAGGCCCTTTGACCTGCAGGGCGTGTCCCGCCAGCTCTGAGATGCAGGGCCGCCCTCAAACCGGGCAGACACAGGGTCCTCACTGGCATCTGCTGGCCTCAGCACAGATGACTCTGGGCTGGGTCCTGTTCCAGCCATGGCATGGGCACCCTACCTGGGTGACTGGTTCTGGATGGACACAGGCTGGCTGGGTGCCCACCTTGGTGTCAGGCCACAGGGTCAGGAAAGGCAGGGACAGACTTCCCGAGAGCCCCACTCTCTCTGGACTCGGGGACTTGGGGGTGGCTGTGGCCCCCTGGCTTGTGGGTGATTCTCCTGATTCAGAGGGGCCTCTTTCCAGCCATCCCAGATGGTGTGGCCATAGGAGGAAAGACATGCAGACTGCGCGCAGGGCTGGCGAGTACTGCTGTCCATGGTGCTGAACCTGGTGTCTGTTTTTGCCAGGCAGTCACCTCCCCCACCCCATCCCCACCCCAACCCCAGCCGACAGGCCAAGGACCTGACCTCAGCACTTAGGGCCTGACTGCCCCGTAGCACCTCTGGCATCTTCTGGGCAGCCTAGACTTCGTTACTGAGTGCCCTTGTCCTCTGAGTCTGCCCCTGGCCTTGACTCTTGGTGTCCCGAGTCTGACATCTCAGTGCATCCTTCCTGAGCTAGTGGATTCACGAAGGAGCCTGTGGTCTCATTAGCAGCCCAGTGGGCTTGCCTGGGGCAGGGGTCCCTGTGGGTATTGTGTGAGCTGTTCGCTGAGAAAAGTGAGGACAGTGGCTGAGATCAGGGGCCTGTCATCTCTGCTGAAGAGATGCTGATAGAGGCTGAAGTTGGGGATTTCTGCATGCCTGGCAGCCCTGTGCTTTTCTAATCGATGGACGACCAACTGTGATTACAGATCACAGCCCAGTATGGGCACTGGGTGGATGTTGTTGGCTGAAGGTGGGGGTACATTGCCGGGTTCAGGTGCTGGTTGACTTTGGAAGGCTAGGAAAGGGGCAAGTAGGGTGAGATCTGTATTAATGGATCATGTGGTGGCTTCTTGGTGGGAGAGGCAGAGTGAGGCTGCTGCTGTAGGACTTAGGGAGCACGATGAGCCGCTCCACGAGCCTGTGATACAGGCAGTGATCTTGAGAGGGGGAAAGGTGATTCTTGACTCAGGGTTGCCTGAGGGATGAGGGGCTTGAAGGCCCCCTCTCAGTCGAGGTCCAGGATGGGACATGAGGGGATGCAGAGACATTGCGTTACAGGAGGCGGACACGGATGACCACCAGGGGACACTAGGCTTTGAGGAGTTCTGTGCCTTCTACAAGATGATGTCTACACGCCGGGACCTCTACCTACTCATGCTCACCTACAGCAACCACAAGGACCACCTGGACGCCACTGACCTGCTGCGCTTCCTGGAGGTGGAGCAGAAGGTGAGGGTCCCCCGGCAGGAGCCAGGCTCCTGGTCAAGGTGGCCTCCCCTCAGCCTCCCTAGGCATTTGAGTCTGTCCACAGTGTGGGAGAAGAGTGGGCACCAGCCTGGCATTTGAGGCCCATATACTGGACCAGCCCAGGCTCTCATCAGCCACCCCACTGCCAAGCAGGTGGGGGAGGAGGGCAGCTCAGCTCTGACCGTGCCCCAGCCCAGAGCTTGACCACAGCCCCGACTTTAGTGTCAAGCATCTCCTGGCCTAGGTTCCATGGTCCAGCCTTTCCACCTGGGCTCACACCCCCAGGGTTCTGTGCCCATTGCCAACTCACTCAAACATTTGTCCAGCAGATGTGTGGGTGCCTATGGGGGCCAGCCGAGTATGCCTGCCCACTGTCCTAGACCCCAGGCAGCTCCATCGCTCCAAGAGGCATTGCCTAACTAAAGCTCAGGGTCCAGAAACTCAGGGGTCTGGGTGGAGGCCAGGTGCTGCCAGCTCTGGTGGACAGAGGCTGGAAGTCCATGGAAGGGGAGGGGAAGGTCAGCAACCTCTGAGGAGACAGCACTCACCAAGGGGGTGGGGAATAGGGGTGCTCAGACACAGACTGCATAGGCACTGCCCCCAGGCTGTGGGAGAAGGCCATGGGGATCAGGGTCCAGGCCTCTAACTTCCCGGGACTCTTGCAGAGCCACTTTTGGGGTAACCTTCAGGCCCCAGCTGCCTTGCCCTTCTGGGGTCAGACTCCCTGGCCCCAGGACTTCTCAGGGCCCTCATCCCACCTGCCTCACGTACAGTGTCAGCTCATGGTAATGGGCTGGGGGTGACCACCACTGGGAAGGGCTGGGGGCTGGATATTGGGAACCAGGAGTGGCTGTGGACTTACCCTGGGTCTGGGTGGTGGTCACCTTGGACCTCTTGCCAGTGTCCTGACCCAGGGAGCTGCCCCCGCATTGTGCTCTTGGGTCCCCTCCCCACGACTGCCATCATGTGGTTTGCTGGGGCCTCCCTCCTGCCTTGCTGATGGGGACACTGGGGTTCGCCCAGGCAGGAGAGGTGGGTACCAGGCTGGCTGTGGGCAGTGTTGGCACGAGGCTGAGGGGCAACTGTCCCAACAGCTGGCATACTTGGGGGTGGAGGGAGGGAATGGGGCCCAGTGTGGGAAGGGCAGCACTGACCCCTTGCTCCCTGACCTTTGCCCTAAGCTTTCCACAACTCTCCCTATAGTCTGGGGCCCAAATCAGCTGGGTGGTTTGGCCTCCTGGGTCTGCAGCTGCTCCAAGCTCTGACCCCATCTGTCCACTCCACTATCTATACCTGCCCCAGATTCCTGGGGGTGTCCAGGAAGCCCTGCTGGTGGGCCTGTCTCCAAGAGCTGGGGGTTCCTGGGGGCTGCACTGTGGGGCCCTAAGAATCGCTCAGCCTCTGACATGGGGCCACCTGGGCTTGGCTGTTGTGTGCAACTTTCTTGAGAGGGACTTGGGCAGATGGCAGGAGGGGCCGGGTGAGCCCCCTCCGCTCCTCCAAGATGGAACACAGTCCTGGCCCTCCTGCACTTTCTCATATCAGGCCTCACTCCTGCTAGCCTGCCCTGAGACCCCCAGCACGGCGTCAGTGGGGGATGGCCCAGCTGATGAGGCCAAAAACCCTCCCCCTGGCAGGGATCCTTAGCCAGCGCCAGCTCTTCCAAAGCCAGGGGACCCTCTATCTTCTGCTGGCCATCGAGTCCCAAGTCTTGTGACACTAGGTGTGGCCAGTGAGCCCCCACTACAAGGACCAGAGTCTCAGCCCCGCCATGTCGGCCCCTGGGCGATGCAGCGGCCAGAGATTGGGTGGGAGGGTTGGCCGTGGTGGAGGAGGACAAGGGGCTGCCTGAAGCCAGCTTGGTCTCAAGCCCCCTGCTCTGGCCTAGATGACGGGCGTGACCCTTGAGAGCTGTCGCGACATCATCGAGCAGTTTGAACCCTGCCCAGAGAACAAGAGTAAAGGGGCAATGGGCATTGACGGTGAGTGGGTGCCACCCTGGCCCAGCTGTGCTGCCAGGCCAGTGGGGTGCCAAGGGGGCCACATGCCATGAGGGTGGGTGGTCTTGAGCTGAGACCAGCACGGGACTGGCACATGGGGGCTGAACCCCCGCTGCCCCTCCACCCACGCTGCTTCCCACAGGCTTCACCAACTACACGCGGAGCCCCGCCGGCGACATCTTCAACCCGGAGCACCGCCTCGTGCACCAGGATATGACGCAGCCGCTGAGCCACTACTTCATCACCTCGTCTCACAACACCTACCTCGCGGGCGACCAGCTCACGTCCCAGTCGAGGGCGGACATGTACGCCCGGGTCCTGCAGGCCGGCTGCCGCTGTGTGGAGGGTGAGCGCTGGGCGCCGGGGCCCTGCACCCCCGCTCGGCCCCGGGGGCCTCCCCGAGGAGCCCTGTGTCTGGCAGGGGCTGGCATAGGTCTCTCTTGGTGTTAACTGAGGAGCAGGAAGACTGCCTCCAGTTAGAGCCCATGGGCTGTGGGTCCCTGGAACCCACTGAGGTCTGCCTGCCTGCAGTGGACTGCTGGGACGGGCCTGATGGGGAGCCCATCGTGCACCATGGCTACACGCTGACCTCCAAGATCCTCTTCAAAGATGTCATCGAAACCATCAACAAGTACGCCTTCATCAAGAATGAGTGAGTGACTGGGACTGGGGGGCTGGCCCCGGGGGGTAGGTGGGGGAAGGAATCAAGGCGTTCTTCCTGCCCCTCCCCCACATCCTTTCTGGGGAACAGTGGTTGTAGTGGCCGAGGTGCTGGTTTCGGGCTTTCTTGTTGAGGATGAGGGGCAGGGAAGGGGTGGAGGAGGGGAGAGGTGGTGGGTGCAATAGCAGCACGGGCTGGGAGGGGTGTGTGTGACAGAAACCCCACCCCCACACACCCGGTGGCGACGCCAGGTGTCAGACGCCTCCAATAGCGCCTCTGGCGCTGACTGTCCTTAAGAAGCTACTCTGCGTCCAGACTCACTTTGCTGTCACTCAGCTGTGGCTATAGACACTATTGAACAAAATCCAGTTTAGTTTCTGAAAATAGAAGACCGCCTCCCCACACTGTTAGTTACCCCAAATCAGCGAGGCTCGCAGGCGAGGGAAGAGCTAATTGAATGAAAAGGAGAAGGAGACTGACTTAAGAACTAGAAACAGAGGGGTTCCTCTGGGAAGACCTGGCCCAGGCTCTGTCTCGGAAGGGGGTGGGCATGGGGGCCCTCTGCAGGACAGCCTGGCCTCTGGAACTGCAGGTGCGGGGGCATCCTGGGCAGTGGGGCTGGGACACACAGGTCTCCTGAATCTGCCAAAGAGCCAGGGGCCTGCTGGGGTCTCGGGATGGGGCTCACACCTCCCATGCCAGCATCATGTTTACAGGCACTTGGTTCTCGCTTGAGGACTGAGGCAAGAAGCACCTTTGCTCAGGCCCTGCCTCCCTGCATCACAGGATTCAGCCACCTCTTGGTCCAGTTTGTGACTTCTAGGCTGGGGTCACTTACATTTTCTAAAAGGATTATGTTGCCTTTTGACAAAAATCCAAGTAACTGTGCACGTGACTGAAAAGAATAAATCAAACAACTGAAGAGCCTATTACAAAAATGCCCACACTGCTCTCCTTACCCGCACCACGCAGGTCATAGCTGTGCCAGGCTGTATCTCCCTCCTATTGGGCCAACACTGGGCCCCAGGGCCACACACTGGACAGTGTCTCCAGGATCTTGGTGGTTGGGAATCTTTCTCACAGTCTGTCCATTGCTCCACATTGCACCTCAGTTCAGTCCACATCATTTTTTGACCCCATTTTATGACTTGCTTGAACGTTTCCTTTTATTTTTCCTGGAGTTTCTAATTGCCTTTGATTTTTTTCTTATGAGGAGAAGAAGTACATGCCTTCTTTACCCACCCTCAAGGTCTCCTGGTTCCTATCCTTCACACTCAGTTGCTTTTTTAAAAAAATTTTATTTATTTATTTTTGGTTGAACTGGGTGGATTCTCTTATTGCAGTGCAGAGGCTCCAGGGTACTCAGGCTTCAGTACTTTTGGCTTGTGGGTTTAGTTGCCCCAAGGCAAGTAGAATCTTCCCAGACCAGAGATTGAACCCATATCCTCTGCATTGGCAGATGGACTTTTAACCGCTGGGCCACCAGGAAAAGTCCTCACCCTCCCAGAGTGGCTGGCAGCCACATCTCTCCTGGGCTCCTGTGAAGACCCCCCCTCCTCATGCAGTGCTGCAGGTGACCTGCGGTGGGACCTAGCCTTCCCCCAGCCTCATCCTGCTCCTTCCGTCTTGGGGCCACAGGTACCCAGTGATCCTGTCCATTGAGAACCACTGCAGTGTCATCCAGCAGAAGAAGATGGCCCAGTATCTGACTGACATTCTTGGGGACAAGCTGGACCTGTCATCAGTGAGCAGCGAGGATGCCACCATGCTGCCCTCTCCCCAGGTGCTCAAGGGCAAGATCCTGGTGAAGGTGAGACCCTGCCTGCCCTTCCTGGCACCAGCATCCTGCTGAGCCTCTGACCTCCTACCTCTGACTTAGGATCAGGGCAGGGCAGGGCCCTGCTCCAGACCAGCTGGGGTTCCACACCATCTGTGATAGATTTGAGGGGTCAGGACAAGACCTGCCCCTGCCCTGGCCTCCATCTCCCCAGGGAGGTCCATCAACCTGGGGCCTTCGGCATGCACACCAGGGCATGTCCCTCCTGTGATGCTGCTGCAGGGCTGGCCCTGCCCCTGGCCCTCCCCTGGCCCTGCCCCTGGCCCGAGAGCCACAAGCAAGCTTGGGAAAGGTGCCCATCCTTAGCTGCTGCTCCTGTGGGTACTGGCCTCTTAGCACTTCCCGCAGGGACCCCTCTCATGGCCCACCTGCTCCCCCAGGGCAAGAAGCTCCCAGCCAACATCAGTGAGGATGCTGAGGAGGGCGAAGTGTCTGATGAGGACAGCGCAGATGAGATCGATGAGGACTGCAAGCTCCTCAATGGGGATGTGAGTGAGGAGGGGGGACCTTCTTCCCAGATTGGGGAGCCACAGCCCTGAAGGGCCAGCTCATGGCCTGGTTGTGGGATGGAGGCAGCAGGGACAGAGGGGCATGGGGCAGCTTGAGGGTAAGTTGCACAGCTGCCAGGCTGCTGGGCATGCAGTTGGCCTGGGCCACAGGGGGCCCCCCTGCCCAGCCACCCCCCCCCCACAGGATACAAACCCCGAGTTCCCAGTGAGCAACTGTCACCTCTTCTCCAAGCTCGTGAGGCTGGGGCAGTGCTGAGAGGCTGAGGAGTCAGCACCAGCGTCGAGCAGCAGAGGAGTGGGCTATGGGGAGGTAGCCATGGGGAGGTGGGGGGACCTCTAATTAGCATCCTCCCTTTTCTGGGCGCTGCTGAAGTATTATTTCTCCCTGAGGGGCCATCAGATGAGAAAGCAATTGTGTAGAGTTCTTGGCCCTGCTGGCTAATTGTTTTAGAAAGCCCCGAGGCAGTGGACTCTTCACGCTCTGGGTGGGCCTGTGCATTTCCCTGCCTGGCCCGAGGCAACAGTAAACCCTACATCTGCACTGGCCCCCTTGCACCCACTGTACCCTGGGTGTGGGGGTGCCCAGATACCCTGGCGCACTGGGGCTACCCCCACCCCCATTCATCTCCTCCAGACACAAAGTGGATGGTGGTCGGTTCCCGATCTTGAGCCCCCCTGAGCGCATAGTGGCAGCTGGGTGCCCGTGACTCATCTGCGGGTCCCAGGGCAGCGTAGTGCAGCTGAAGGAGGCGGGCGTTGGAATCAGATGGGCCTGGGCCTGTCTGGGGCCCAGGACAAACTGCACACCTACTGTGCACCCCAGGGGGAGCAGGGGGGCGATGAGGACCAGCACGGTGATGCAGGAGTGAGCCTGCGGTCAGTGCCAAGTGTGAGAGGAGGGGGGGGTGGCGCTGGCCCTGCTGAGACCCCGGATGCAGTCCACACTGCTGCCCGAGGCGGGGGACGGAGGCCAATGATTGGCTGCCTCTCGCAGGCCTCCACCAACCGGAAACGTGTGGAAAACATTGCCAAGAGGAAACTGGATTCCCTAATGAAGGAGTCCAAGATTCGGGACTGTGAAGACCCCAGCGACTTCACCGTGTCCACGCTGCCCCCACCTGGCAAACTTGGGCCCAAGGCAGAGGCCAAAAAGGTGAGAGCCCTGAGGCCACGAAGGGGGTTGCCTGCAGCTGGGAGAGGGGCTGGCACGTGAGGTCTCTGCATACGCACATACACACCTGCACACACACCTGCACACACACACCTACATACACCTGCACACTCATACCTGCACACACACACACCTACATCTGCACACACACACACCTACATCTGCACACACACACTGCCCCTGGTGCATATATTCACCCTGGGGCCTCCAGGAGCTCACACCTGGCTCTTCCGAGTCTCATCTTGAGAGACCTGCAGCTGTCAGTGTCACAAGGCAGATGACCACAGTGGGGCCGCCCCATTGGTATGGCTGACAGTTTGTCCCCAGAGGTCTGTGGGCAACTCCTCTAGCCCCCATCCTCCCCACCTGTGGGCAGGAGCGGATGGCAGCCCCCTAGGGACCTCCAGCTCCTCCTAAAAGAGAACTTGGGTGTGGCCTCGGGGGTCTGGTGGTGACTGGGAGGGGTTCAAAGCCTGGTAAGTACTGGCAGCTGTCCAGCTGCCCCCTGCCTGGAAGCCCCCAGCCTCACAGGGAAGCGCGGCTGAGCTCTGGGAAGTACCTTCACAGGGAGAACAGTGTGGGGGCTGTCAGGGCAGACATAAAGCCTGGGGGCCAGGCTGGGCTGGCCAGGACCAGCGGCTGTGGTGCCGTCTGGAGGGACTGGCCGACACTGGAGGAGGGTCACATCAACAGAGTGGCCTGGGGGGAACCCCGTGGGGGCTGTGATGGGCAGGGAGGCTGGCCTTAGGGCTAGGAGGGTGCCAGTTGGTCCTGCAGACCCCATTTTGTGAGACAAGACACATCTGGCTCTGTGTGCTGGTGGGAGGGGCTGACGTGGCCCTGCTGCCCACACCCCTCACCGCTGAGGATGGAGAGGGGTGCTGTCTCCCTGCCAAGCTGGGATGCCAGGGGAGGGGGTGGGTGACAGTGGATTCTGGCCCTGGCCGCAGCACTTCTTCAGGATGCTGGGCCAGCACGTACCTCTCTGCTCTGTACCTAGATTCAGGAGGACTGCTGTGCTGGGTGACCATGGGGTTTCAGGCGAGGGTTAACGAGCCAAGAGGTGTGTCAGCCTTGCTGGCTGCAAACACTGTGAACACAGATTCCCATGCCTCTGCCAGCTCATGGGTTTCCTGAGAGCCTCCGTTACCCAGGGTCTGTGGCTTGGGCTTTGCACCAGCACCCCTCCATGTAGCCTGCCAACCAGTGGGAGACAGGACTCCCCAGAGGGTGGAGAAGGGGACTGGGGTCAGGAGAGCAGCGGAGTTGGTTGGGGGGTGACTCCCGGGAGCTTCCTGACACTGCAGGCCATGTCTCCAGCCAGGTGCCCCCTCTCTAGCACGTGAGCAGAGAAGGCATCCGGGGGGATGGGCCTGTGGCTGTCCCTGCCCCTCTTTGCTGGGCCGAGGGCCTCCTGTCCCTCGCTCCAGCTCCAGGCTCCCTGCCTGGTGACCAGAATCCAGACCTGAAGGGTTCCACTCATCTGCTGGGTGAGGCCAGGGGACTGAGGGAGGAGCATGTGCAGGGGTGCCCCCAGCGGTGTGTGTACAAGCTCACACACAGGGTGTGTACGTCTTGCTGAAACCCCTCCCCGACAGGGATCGTCGGCTGCAAAACCAGCTCCTGCCATGGTGTGGTAGGCACAGCCTGAACAAAGCTGGGAGGGTTGTGGGGGCATCTGTGGAAGGGGCTGGCGGGGGCAGCTGGTGGTGGCTACAGCGAGTGGCCTCAGGGACACAGGCACAAGCTTCCAGCCACTCCAGGAGTGTAAATGAGCTTCAGCATGGGCTTCCCTAGATGTCTCAGGAGATAAAGAATCCACCTGCAATGCAGGAGACCTGGGTCTGATCCCTGGGTTGGAAAGATCCCCTGGAGAAGGGAATGGCTACCCACTCCGGTATTCTGGCCTGGAGAATTCCATGGGCTGTATAGTCCATATTGTTGCAAAGAGTCAGACACGACAGAGTGACTTTCACTTTTATGGATGACAGCTTTGGGCTTCAGTGACAGATGACAGAGGTGGACAGGCCACAGTGTTGCCAGGACCGGGCCCCCTCCTGGTGAAGGGGGCAGGGGCCGGGAGGGGAGCTGCCCATACGTGTGTTCTGTAAATGGTGCTGAGGAGGCTCGGTCCTGTGGCTTCAGGAGACTTGCTGTAGCCCCAAGTGCAAGCAGTGGACAGCCACAGCCCTGGGGACTGTCTAAAGAGGTAACACCTCCGCAGCTGTGAGAAGCAGGTCAGGGCTCCTGAGCTTGGGATCCTCAAACGAGGATTACATAAGCAGGCACTCCACGGAATATTCCAGACACACTGACGGTATTCATTATGCAATCACCATCCATGGGGAAGAATCAGAACTGGGCACTTAGTGAGTTTGGAGTGGGACATTGTGGGGAGCTGATTCGGCCAGGCCCCTGCTCCTGGCAACCACCTCTGTGTACCCCATGTGGGTGGGGACTGTGCCTCCTGAGGGCCTGGGGCAGCGGCCAGCCCAAGGCCCAGCTACCCCATTCGTCCAGGCCCCTCTCAGCTCCCCCTGTTCCAGGAAGGAGGCACTGGGAGGAGCTTCCTGCCCATGCCCCTTGGCCTGGTCTGAGGCTGGGCTCACTCGGCCCCCTGTCTGTCTCTGCTTCCAGTTCGAGGAGGACGTGGAGATCGGGGAAGAGGCCGGAACCAGCCGCCGGAATAGCCGGCTCCTCATGGGCAGCTTCTCCAAGCGCAAGGTCTGCCCGGCTCCCAGGCAGGGAGCCTGCCCCTATGTCCCCCAGCCAGAGGTGGGGCGGGGGCTTCTCCAGCCCTGAGAGTCCCTGGGATTCCTGGCTGCCTTCTCAGGCTATAGGTGTGGAGCCTTGGTCAGGGCTGGATGGAGCAGGTGTCTCGATGGCTCTCCCTTGGTCGACAGTGGCCAATGCCCAGAGCTCAGGTCCTCCAGGGCCCAGGTTGAGCAGGGCACTGCAGAGGAGGGGCAGGCCCAGCTGAAGCGTGGGCGCCAGGACCCCAGGTCAGCAGATCCTTCCTTCCCCAAGCCTGAGACTCCACCCATCTTGACTCTGCCCTCCTTCTGCACAGAAAAAGAGCAGCAAGCTGAAGAAGGCGGCCAGTGTGGAGGAGGGGGACGAGGACCTGGACTCCCAAGGCAGCCAGAGCAGGGGGTCAGTGCCCACCTCCATCCTCGGTCCTTGAAGAGATGGCTGCGTGGAAAGTGCTGAGGCCGTTGTTTTGGCAACAGCAGGCGTCAGATGTGCAGGCTCAGAGGGGGCATGGAGGCTCGAGGCAGCGACCCCAGGGTGCAGGGCCGGCAGCTCCCTGGGCTCCTTTGCTTAGGATTGGTCAGGGTCGGTGCTCTTCCCTGGGTTCAGCACCTGCCCCCACCCCCAGCGTCACCTCTCAGTACATCCATGTGTGACCCGAGCCCTGGAATACACGGGCACAGTTGGCGCGTGATGGACGCTCCCCAGAGCTTCAAAGGGAGGAGTGCTACCCAGGTCCTGACCCCAACAACCCCCTCCTGCAGGGCCGCTAGGCAGAAGAAGACTATGAAGCTGTCTCGGGCCCTCTCAGACCTGGTCAAGTACACCAAGTCTGTGGGCACCCACGACGTGGAGACGGAGGGTGAGGGGTCGCTACAAGTGGGGCTCTGGGAGGGGCGGGGGCCATTGGGATGGGGCCCTCAGGGACGGAACTGGGCCAATGGGGCGGGGCTGTGGAGGGGGTGGGGTCACTGAGGGGCAGGGTCATTGAAGGCAGGGCCTGGGGAGGGGAGGGGCGGGGCCTTGGAGGTGGGCGGTGCCACGGAGGGGCAGGGTCATTGGGGGCAGGGCCCAGTGAGGGGCAGGGGCATTGGGGGCAGGGCCCAGTGAGGGGCAGAGGCATTGGGACGGAGTCCCGTGGGGGTGCTCCCAGACCCGGTGCCCTGACGATACCCGTTCGGCCCTCAGTGGCGTCCAGCTGGCAGGTGTCCTCCTTCAGCGAGACCAAGGCTCAGCAGATCTTGCAGCAGAAGCCGGCGCAGTACTTACGCTTCAACCAGCACCAGCTCTCGCGCATCTACCCCTCCTCCTACCGCGTGGACTCCAGCAACTACAACCCGCAGCCCTTCTGGAACGCCGGCTGCCAGATGGGTGGGTGCCTGGGCCCTGGGGCAGCAGAGGCGGCTGGGCGGCGAGGGAGATGTGGCTGGTTACTCCGCAGTCACTCCGCTTAGCTCTCTCGCCCCTGACTCGGGAGAATCTCGGAGGTATCCAGTCACCCTCACCAGGATGGCACTGGTGGGGGCCGCGGGGGTGGGGGCCTTAGGACCCCAGGGTAAGGTGGTGAAAGCCCCAGTCTGGCCAAGCTCTGCCCCTGTGCAGGGGCCGCTGTGCAGGCTCTAGGAAAGTCCTGCCGGGTCGCAGGGCCCTGGTTGTGCCTAGTGTGACCCTAGCGGACTTGGGCTCACTAGCAGTGCAGAGGTGGGATGCCTGCACCCCCCACTGACCTGGTCACCCCGCGTCCTTCCTGGCAGTCGCCCTGAACTACCAGTCGGAGGGGCGGATGCTGCAGCTGAACCGGGCCAAGTTCAGCGCCAACGGCAGCTGCGGCTACGTGCTCAAGCCTCAGTGCATGTGCCAGGGTGAGGACGCGGCCCGGGAACCCCGACCCTGCCGGGATCTGGAGCCCCTCCCCAGCCCGCCCCTACATGAGGGTCCCTGGGTGAGGCGCCCTTGAGCGAGGTTGGCTGGGCACTTGCTGCTCCTTCTCAGACCCTCAGCTTCTCCCGTGTGTGCTGAAAGCAACTTGTGGATCTTTTCCTGCTGTCACCCTGGACCCTATCACCGGGCACCCAGTCACCCATCCAGAGGCAGTGTGGCCTCGCACCCACACTGAGCCCCTGTGGTTCACCCATGAGGAAACGAGCTGGGTGCACATCACGGGGTGGTCACAGAGGTGACCGGCCCCTAGGCACCCCTGCATTGGAGTGCTGCCTCCCGTCCCCCTCCTGCACCTGGGACTCCCGTCCAGTCAGTGGGGGAGAGGTGGGAGTGGGTGCCTTGGGGCTGCCCCAGCCAGCCGGTGGGGGGCTCACCCTGCCTGCTCATCCTCTTGCCCCGGCCCCCCACAGGCATCTTCAACCCTAACTCTGAGGACCCCCTGCCCGGGCAGCTCAAGAAGCAGCTGGTGCTGCGGATCATCAGTGGTCAGCAGCTGCCCAAGCCGCGGGACTCGATGCTGGGGGACCGAGGGGAGGTAGGTGGGAGGGCCTGGGCGGGCGGGAGGGCCTGGCTGTCAGCCTGGCCTGCGGTGCTACTCTGCCCTGTGTACCAGATCATCGACCCCTTCGTGGAGGTGGAGGTCATCGGGCTCCCGGTGGACTGCAACAAGGAGCAGACCCGGGTGGTGGACGACAATGGTGAGCATGTGGGTGGGGTGGGGGTGCATGAGGGGCGTGGGCACCCAGAGGCCAGCCTGTGCTCCCAGGCCCCATCACAGCTCCTGTGCTGCTGATGCTGGTCTGACCAGGTAGGGAAGGGCAAGGCTGCAGCCTGTAACTCACATAACTGCCCAGGCTGCCCCCTCAGTGGGGAGCCCAGTGACAGCCACCTGGCCTTCCAGCGTTGCTTCTCTGTGCCAGCGGCCAGCCCAGGAGAAGCTGCTGGGGGAGGGTGTGGGCCCAGGTGGCCTCCGGGTTGGAGCTGTGATGGGGACGGCCTGAGAGGTGGGGATGGGACAGAGGTGACAGACACCTCCTCCTGGCGGCCTCCAGGATTCAACCCCATGTGGGAGGAGACCCTGGTGTTCACGGTACACATGCCTGAGATAGCGCTAGTACGCTTCCTCGTCTGGGACCACGACCCCATTGGGCGTGACTTCATCGGCCAAAGGACGCTGGCCTTCAGCAGCATGATGCCAGGTGCGCAGGGGGCCAGTGAGGGTGGGGGAGGGCAGAGCCTGGGGCCAGTGCCCCTACTGTGCATTCCCTGAGGGCCAGGAGGGGGCGAGTTGGCTCCTGCCTCGCCTGGGCCTGGGGACACCAAGAGCGCAGAGGAGGAGGGTTCAAGGCCACAGCACTGTGTGGTTGGATGGGGGAGGGGAGCTCTAACCTCAGCTCCCAGAGGAGGAAAAGATCCTTGCAGCTGAGGCAGTCCTGGGAGGCTTCCTGAAGGCAGCAGAGTCCCCAGGACCCGGCTCGTGGGTTGTAATCAGGGCCTTGGGACCTTTAAGTAGAGTGTGGGGCTGGGGTGAGCCTGCCCTCTGCTGTTTCAGGCTATCGGCACGTGTACCTGGAGGGGATGGAAGAAGCCTCTATCTTTGTCCATGTGGCCGTCAGTGACATCAGTGGTAAGGTGAGTGCCACCTACAAGGTCACTTGTTGTAAGGGGCATACCAGCTCCACCCCACCCCCTCCATTCCTGTCCCTGGTGGATATCTTGATGGGCCTGTGTCTCCATCCAGGAAGGGGCTGGCGGGGCTCCTGATGCCCTTCTGCCAGTCCTGCTTCCGTGTCTGCCAGGATGTGGGAGCCATGGGCCTTCCCAGGCGCCCCTGATCCCTCCCGTCTCCCCTGAGCCCCCCTACTGCTTGGGGTCCCCGGTTCTCTGTCCGTCCTTGAAGGCGTCTGCCTGGCTTTGCCCCCGTCTCCCTCTCACCCCAGCACATTTACCCCAGGAGAGGGTCTGCTCCCACTTCCCCAATGTGCAGAGCCCAGGGGTCCCCGGTTCTGTGTCCGGGGCCCAGCGGGGCTGTAGGAGGTGGTCTGTCAGGCACACACGGGGGTCCGCGCATCTCCCGGCACTAACCATCTCTTTCCTGCCTCGCTCCTCGGCCCCGGGTGCTGCCGGCGGGGGCCCCCACTGGCCTCCCAGCTCCATCGTGCGTCCGTGGTCGCCCTGTCTGTCCTGTGTCTCCGTCTCCTCGCTGCACGCCTGCTGTCGGTGTCTCACGGCCTCACTCTGTCTCTTTGGTCTTGCAGTGGGCTTCTGTGTGTCCAAAGTCTACTTTTAGAAGCACAGCTCTGTTAGGAGCTCGAAGGTACCCCAGCGCGGGGGCGGCGTGGCCTGCCCGCCCCCACCTGCATGCTCAGGCCACCCCGTTAGCATCTGTGATTCCTGGTAGCATTTTGCAGACTGTCAGCTCATGTGATGTGGGTCGGGATGTGGTTCCGGGTCCCCTGGGCCATCCTCAGGCACAGAACAGCATTTACGAGGCAGGTCCAGGACTTCAGCCAGGCCTCCCGTGTGTCTGCCCCGGGGTCCAGCCCGTCTCTTCCTGCCCCTCCCTAGGTCCTCTAGCTGCCAGCCCTCCTGGCGCCTGTGCTCTTCCCTCCCCCTCCTTCTGTGTGCACCACCCCCGAATGCCTGTGTGCCCCTCTGATCTCTCTGTGCCTCAGTGCCCCGTGCTGGGGGTGGGGAGGAAGGGAGAGGCCCCAGGGACCAGGAGCTCTGAGCTTGAATTCTGGACCTTCCTCTAAATGACTTTCTCGCTGACTCTGACCAAATTGCTCTGGATTTGGGATCTTGAATCAGGCAGCTGATTCAAGTGCTGGCCACTAACACCTCCACCCTGAAGGGCCCCGTGTCATGGGCACCGTGACTGTTTGCAGGGTCTCTGCATGCGAGGACCCAGTCGGCCTGTCCGGTGTTGACTGAGACACTTGCCAGCTGGTCCTGGGGACCCTGGCTGCCCTCCCCAGGCAGGGAGGCTACGGGGAGAGGCCTTGCAGGGACTTCCTGGGCCCAGCTGCCCGGGAAGGCCCTGGGCCAGCATTGGTTCAGGGAGCACCAAGCGAGCGTGGGCCCTGCTCCTGAGGCCCCGTGACCAGAGAGCAGGGCAAGGCTGGAAGCATGGCCTGGCAGGATCCCGGAAAGGCCTCCTGGAAGAGACAGCACCTCCAGGCAGTGGGCCGGGCAGGGGCCTGGGCGAGAGCACGGGGCTGCACCTGGCTGTGCTTGCTGCCTCGGCCACAGTGCCTGGGGTGGGTGAACGGGACCGGGGCTGCTCCACTGGGTTCTCACCCCGCTGCGCTCTCTGCACCAGCCCTGTGCCAGCCTGCCCTCAGAGCTGGGGGCCAAGGGCTGGAGGGGTGGAGTGTGCAGTGGGCACAGGGCTAGAGCCCAGGTCTCTGCTTAGGAGACCCTCCAGCCCTCCCTGGGACACTTGCCCTGAGACCTGCAGCCCCTCCGCCAGCGCCCACTCACTCCACCCGGTGCAGGCTGGGTTGAGGCCGCAGATGCAGCCGCCGCTGACCCTGGTAGAGACACCCTGGAGACCCTCCTCCTTAGGCTCGGCCCCGAGTGGTGCCTCAAAACGAGCTGGTCCCTAGGGCTGCACCCTGTGGAGCTCAGCTGGATGGGGCTGGGCGGTCTCCAGCCCCCGGTGTCTGGCTGTCCCCTATGTGTCTCCTTCTTTTGCAGGTCAAGCAGGCTCTGGGCCTAAAAGGCCTGTTCCTCCGAGGCCCAAAGCCCGGCTCCCTGGACAGTCATGCTGCTGGGCGGCCCCTGCCCCGGCCCTCCGTTAGCCAGCGGCTCCTGCGGCGCACGGCCAGCGCCCCGACCAAGAGTCAGAAGCCAGGCCGCAAGGCCTTCCCAGAGCTGGTCCTGGGCCTGCAGGACACCGGCTCTGAGGGGGAGGCTGGCGATGTGGCACCCTCCAGCCCTGGCCCCATCCCGGAGGCCCCAACCCGGGAGGAGCCAGGCAGCCGCAGCCCCCGAGGTAAGGCGCCAGCGGAGAGGAGTCCAGAGCAGGAGCAGCCCCCGCGGGTGCCTGTGGGCCCCGGGCCTGCTGGGATGGCCGCCACCTGCATGAAGTGTGTGGTGGGCTCCTGTGCTGGCGAGGATGCTGAGGGCCTGCACAGGGGGCGGCTGCCCAGCCCGGGGCCCGAGGGTGGGCACTCGGCCATCAGCCAGCAGCCCCGTGCCTGGGAGGACTCGTTGGGGGCCCCCCACGCTGCCCCTGGGAGAAGCAGAGGGGCCCCCAAGGGCTCCAGGGCCCGGCATCCCGGGCCGGGCGGCAGTGGCTCCATGTCCTCGGACTCCAGCAGCCCGGGCAGCCCCGAGGGGGCCACCCGCTGGCCCGAGGGTACCCGCAGGCAGGCAGGGGCCCTGCAGAGGGAGATGAACGCCCTGTTCATTCAAAAGCTGGAGGAGATTAGAAGTAAATCCCCCGTGTTCTCCACCGGTAAGACCAGACGCTCGTTGGCAGCGTCCCTGTGCTGGCCCCGCCCCATCCCGCATGGCCTGGCCGGCGTCCCGCTGCGCTTCCATGTCCAGAACTGTGGCCTTCGTGTGCTCTCTGTGCTCCATCAGCTAGTCCTGCAGGCCCTGCTGCCCCCAGCTCCCTGTGTGCCCATGACGTGCCCCGCGGGCCTGACACCTCTGAGGCTGGGAAGTGACCCCAGGGTGGGGACTGGGGAGTCTGAGCTGTGCCCTGCTTGCCAAGGCCTGGAGGCCCAAGCGTGGCTTCTGGAGACTAGCTCCAGTGCCAGGCCAAGCCTCCCTCCTTGGCCTGACTGCCAGGACCCGGAGGCAGTTTCCGGGTCTTCCTCCCGCCTCTCCCCAGCCCTGGCCTGCACTGCAGTCCTCTGGGAAGACTGGCCTGGGCTCCTGGAAGGGGCTCAGAGCCTTGACACCAGGGCTTCAGCTTGCAAAGTATGAGGGGAGCAGATTGCAGGTGACCCTCATTCCCAGGGACGGGGACACACGTGTGAGCAGCTCTGCTTTGGACCCTCCCCTTGCCTCTGCCCTCAGGGGTGGTCATGACAGACCTGTTTGTGGCCCCTGCTCACAGGGAGTGGACCCTGGTCACAGGGAGCGGACCCAACCTGGGGAGGGTGCGCTAGAAGCTGAGCCTCTCTCCTGCACGTGCCCAGCCTCCCCTCCTGTGTCCATGGCCAACCCCACACCTGCTGACCACCCTGTTCTCCTTTCTGTCCCCATGCTGCCTCCCTAGTTAGGAACTGAGAGCAGCCGAGTGCCAGGTAACGGGGCCCGGCCCCCGTGTGCCCTGCTGCCCTGGCCTTGGGAGGCCCCCTGCCTGTGGGCATAGAAGCCAGTTCCTTCCCCAGCAGCAGTAGAACCAGAGGGTGGGCTGGAGGGAGTGGGGTGTGGGGGCAGCTGTATGCACGTGGAGGGGCCTGAGTGCGGGCGTCCTGTGGGCATGAAGCCCCGGGCCACCCCTGACACAGGCCTCTCCCTCTCCCCCACAGAGCCCCGCCCCTTCTCCATGCAGAGGTCGGTCTCCTCGCTGTGCAGCCTGGAAACCATTGCCGAGGAGCCAGCCCTGGGTCCCGGCCCCCTACTGCCAGGGGCAACCCCCCCCAGCCATGCCCCTGGAGGGCCCCAGTGCTCTACAGGGCTCAGCACCCTCTCGGCGAGCCCCCCAAGGGTGGCTGTGGAAGCTCCCAGGCCCCTCCAGCTCCAGACAGGGAGCCACGCGAGCGCTGAGCCAGCCCCGGGAAGCAGGCAGTGGGCATGCAGCACTGGGGGCCCTGCTGGGGCCTGCAAGGGGGCCCCCAGCGGCCATATAGAAGGCAAGGGCCACCCCCGGGCTCTGGGCCATGTGCCCAGAAGGGCCAAGAGCGAGGGGCAGGTGCCCTCGGAGTCTCTGGGTGGACGGTGGCCCCTGGCCGGGCCCTGCCCCACCGTGTCGTTGGACGCCACTGGCGGGGACCGGCTATGGCAGCGGCTGGAGCCAGGCAGCCACCGCGGCAGCGTGTCCTCGTCCTCCAGCCTGTCGTCCAGTGACACGGTCATCGAGCTCGCCCTGCCGGGCCTGGGCCTGGGCCTGGGCTGCGACAGCCTCCCAGGGACCCTGGCAGGACGTCTGCCCCTGCGGCCCTGCTCGGCCCCAGTCGCCTGCCTGGACCCACCCGCTGTGACCAAGAGCAAATCCAACCCCAACCTGCGGGCTGCTGGCCAGCTGCCTGTGGGGCCGGACAGGCTGCAGCCCCTGCCCCTGGCCCCGGGGCCACCCTGGCGCCGCCTCCCCCTGGCAGGCCTCCCGGACTGCACTGTGGCTGCCAAGTCTAAGAGCCTCGGGGACCTGACTGCAGACGACTTTGCTCCCCGCGTGGAAAGCCTGGGCCGCGGCCTGGGCCTGGCTGGAGAGAGGCCGGCTGGGCGAAGGGTGCGGCCGGATGCCCTGACAGAGCAGTTGCGCTGGCTCACGGGGTTCCAGCAGGCTGGGGACATCACTTCACCTACCAGCCTGGGCCCCACCGGGGAGGGGGTGGCAGGTGCCCCGGGCTTCCTGCGGCGCTCCTCCTCCCGCAGCCAGAGCCGTGTGCGTGCCATCGCCAGCCGGGCCCGCCAGGCTCAGGAGCGGCAGCAGCGGCTGCGGGGTCCACGGGGACCCCCGGAGGAGGAGCGGGGCACCCCTGAGGGCGCCTGCTCCGTGGGCCAAGAGGGTTGTGGTGATGTGCAGGCCCCCTCCAAGGGCGCCACCCACCAGCCCTTAGGTGCTGCCGCCACCGGCCTTCTGCTCCGATTCTGACCAGCCTGGGTGCCCACCGCCCCCCACCGCTCACTGCAGTCCGGGCCTTGGCAGGCCAGTGTTTGCTCAGGATGGGAGGCTGCCTGCCTGTCCCTGGCGTGGCTGTGCCCTTTGGCCCCCGCCCCTCCTCCCAGGGAGGAAGGGACCCCCGTCCCAGGATCAGGTAAAGCTTCCATGACCGTTTAAGATTTACGTACACATTGAGGGATATTTAAATTTTTTAGAGACAAAAGCTTCTACAATATGAAAATGGTGCCGTGTCCCTTCCCACTGTTCCCAGTCTCAGCCGTGTGGCGTGTGCGGGCGCGCGTCTGCCCGGTCCTGCTGTGCCAGGCCTGGTGTGCTTGTCAGGCGCCCAGGGTGACGAGAGCATGGCCATCCCCACAGACTGCTGGCTGGCTCTGCACAAACCCTGCTCTGTACGGGACGTTGTATATGCTTGTAAACTCCTGAACACAACTCCAATAAACACATCCGTGCTTGCCCACGTGGGCTCCTGGCTCACTCCCTCTCTGGCCCATACAGTGTTCCTGTTCCCTTACCTCTGTCCACGGATGGTTTGGCTGGACTTTGCCCGGGGCCAGGGCCACAACCCCAACTATCCTGTAGCCTGCCCACCCCACCAAGCCCTGCTTGTCTTGTCGGGGGCGGACGTTGGCCCTGCCTGGGACCCCAGAGAAGTTCTGTGCGCACATTTTCAGGACTACCCATCCCTGGAGAAGCTGGGGAGCTGGCGGGGTCCTAAGGAGGTCTGTCCACTCTTCCTGCTGAGAATCTGGCTGGCACAGGAGCCAGCTGAGGTGTCAGGGGCCACTCCAAGCCCTTCTGCAAGGGACAGTGCTCCTAGGGTACTCCCCGCCCAGGCTCAGCTTGGGGAGGCCACGGGCCCGCACCAGGACCAGCTCTGCGATCTGCGCTGAGGCCCCGGAGGCCATGAGTGCCAGGAACAGTGTCTGAAAGGCTGGAGGCTGGTGGGTGTGGATGACCTGGGGTGGGCGTTCTCTTGCCATGTCCCTTGTAGGCCCCAGGGACCTGTGCTGGTCACTTGCCCACATTCAGCAAAGGCCTGGGGGTGGGCAGCTGTACTGGCTCCACTTTCCTCCCCCCAGGCCCCCGGGAGCTGGCAAGGCTGCCTCCATCCTCTGGTCAGTCAGAGGGGCTCAGCCTGTGGAGCTGGAGCCCAGCCTCGGGAGGCAGGGCATCTGGGCTCTCAGGGTCTCTGGAACAGTGGGGGTGTGGACATGAGGGACACAGGCTGGGCGATCTATAAGGCTTGTTCAGTCCCAGGTGGGTGCTGCCTCTGTGGCCAGTTAACTTTCAGAGGCTGGCCTCGGCTCCTGGAGGCCCAAGGCCCTTCTGCTCCAGCTGAGAAAGGGAATGGAGGTGGCAAGAGGAGCAATGGGCGGGGCAGGTGCTCAGAGCCCTGAAGCCCTCTCACTGTGCAGCCCCTCAGGCTGCCCTGGCCTGTCCAATGATGCTCAGGGGCCCAGCCGGACAGGCGGGAAGACCTGTGAGGGGTCATGACCCAGGGCAAGTAGGGCTCTGATCAGACCCCTGGAGCCCTGCTGGGTGTCTGGGCTGGGCGCCCTCTGCACAGGGAGCCCCAGACCAGCCAGGACAGTGCTGCCTTCCCACCAGGGAGAAGGGGAAGACAAGGGGCGGCCTGGGCAGACCTCACAAAGGTAGCCACAAGAAGCTGAGCCGTGCCAGGGGTTGGGGGCAGTGTTGGGGTGGAGGTGGGGGAGCCCTGGAGGAAAGGGCCTCTCAGTCAGGGACCACACAGTGAGCAGGCCTGGCTGGGCCCTCTGCTCCCCCTGGCGGCCACTCACAGGAAAGCCGGCCCTTCTCTGCTGGCCCAGTAAGAGCTCTGAGATCCACCCAGGAGCAGGGCCAGTACTCAGGTCACCCGGGGTGGCTGCTGAGGTGCAAGACATGTCGCACACCTTGGGGTTCGGTGTAGGTCCCAGACCACCGAGCTGAGGCTCCTGGAATGGGGTACAGGGCCCTGGCTCCCCAGGCCCGGCAGCACAGGTGTGTGGGGGTCTTGGGGAAAGAGGGCCAGGCCCCGGTCCCTGCAGGGACAGCCTTGCTGGCCTTCCTCAGCCGGCTTGTCCTCATGTTGCTGGGTTCTCCAGCGGCCCCGGGTGCTGGGCCGTTGGTCCTTCCCAGTGCAGAGGGCTGTTCTGAGGCTGGAGCCGTGGTGGCAGGGCCTCACGTAACTCCTCACTCCCGAGACCCTGGCACACGCAGGCAGCCTCACAGCTCCTGCACATCCACTTCTGCAGCGACCCAACATCTGCAGCTCATGTCCGGCGCAGCCTGAGGGACGGGTCCGGAGGGAGAGGAGTAACCTTCAGAGCTGGGCAGGGCTCTGAGCCTGGACGCCCACGTGGTCAGAGGTGCTCTGAGCAGGAGAACAGACCCATCACTAAGCCCAAGGGCCCTCGAGGGTCCTCGAAGCCAGGGCGTCCTCTCAGCAGACTCTTGAGTCAGGAGAGCTGCTCAGAGCCCAGCCTGTCCCTGGGGCCATGGAGGGCAGGCGTCGGGGGAGGTCTTCTCCAGACACTCTGGAGGCCACCTAGGGAGAGACCCCACTGCCGGGCTTCCCAGGAGGGTAGACAGGCCCCCGTCACAGGAAACAGCAAAGGCAGAGGCGCTCCATTCTCACTCTGGAAACTCTATTTGCTGCGCCCCGACCTCGGCATCCTGTCAGAGGCGGATATGTATATATATTTATATATATATATGTATATATATATAAAAGATTATTTAACAGTTAAATAGATTCCAATACGAATGTCTCATGGGACAAAAGTTGTGTCTCCCACCACGAACACGGCAGCATTAAAGGAACACTGAGCCCAAGGCCATGAGCACTGGGCCCACCCCGGCGCACCCGGCTCCGAGTCACTGAAGCACAATATAAATATTTTGATTTGAACACGGTTCCCTGTTGCAGTCGAAATACATTCCTGACGCGTGACCAGCAGAGTAGCCCGGGGGCCGTGCCTCACTCAGCTGGGACCTCATACTTGAAGATGACACTGAAGAGCTGGCCGCCCAGCCGCTCAGCCAGCCAGGAGTTCTTGATGACAGCCAGCTTCAGGCTCTCGCAGCACAGCGCCGCATGGTAGTTGGTATGGACGGCACGGCCCATGCCCTCAATGACCACCAGGTCGGCACCACGCTCCCGCACCAGCACGGCCAGCCCCTTGTCCAGGCGGCTTTGGGGAGGAAGGAGGCAGTGAGGGAGGTGCAGGCAGGGGCCTCGAGCCCTGCACTGAGTCACACCCCGCCTCCTGCCAAAGGCAGTGACCCTGAGCTCACCAACTTTGTGGGCCCTGAGTCCAGCCTGCTCCCCAGACAACCAGCCAGGCAGCCGCCCTCCCAAGACCTGGGGATCAAGGCCTCGGGGACTTGCGGCAGCTGTGCTCATTTCTACAAGGCGGCTTGTCCTGAAAACTGGGCCTTCGTGATGCTTTTCTATTTGCATGGGGTTTTACTGTCCCCCCCACCCAGGGAGGGATGAAGTCGACACCAGAGAGGTGTCACAAGAAGAGACGGAGAGGCTGACACCCAGAGTCCCATGTTGCCTTTACATGGGTGGCGCCACCTTCTAGGAGCCCTGGATGGAGAGCTCTATAGCCATGAACTGATTATCTGAGAGCAACTACCCCCGGTGGGGAGATGGCCCCGCCACTTACAGGGGGACAAAGGGCCCCTGCTCCCTCCACCCACCCTCGCAGGTCCCCTGCCACAGGGCTGCGGCCGGCCCTGCTGACTTCTGCCTCGCCCAGGGGGCCCAGGAGGCCTGGGAGTGGAGGGCTACCTACCTGAGGTCCAGGCATGGGGAGCTGGAGCCTGTCTGCACCAGCAGGAGCCTCTCTTCTCTGAGCGCCGAGCTGCCGAGCATAGGGGTCGGCACTGTGAGGTGACACCCCAGGAAGCTGCCCCCCCGCGCCCCTGCCCCTGCCCCCTCAGGGTGCCGGGCCCAGCCTCCCACACAACTTACTGGATGACGGGGTCCATGGCTGCAATGCGCTCGGCCACAATGAGGGATTCGCTATAGGTCACGTCGTTCAAGGCGGGTCCTGAGTTGCACGCCAGGATGACCTGTGGCAGGATGCCCAGCTCTTTAGCAACCATGATGGTGCCAGGCCAGCCTGGGCTCACCTGCCCGCCCCGCACCCCTCCACCCCGGGGGCGCTGCTGGCCAAGAGCATGGCTTCTGGCGACCTCTCACGGCCTGGACAGCTCTCATGTCAGGCTGACCAAGGTCAGGCTGACATAAGCCCTGGAACCCGACACGTGGGGTGTCTTCCTCTCCTCCCGCCCTGCCGCGGCCTCCCTGGCACCTACCTGCGCACGGAGGAGCCCAGGGCAACGCCAACCCCACCGGGCGCAGGCGCGTGGGGCAAGGGTCCTGCCGTGTGGCCCCTACACTCACCTCCGTCCCTCTAGAGAGAAGCTCCCTGACAAAGGGGAAGACTCCCAAAATGACGTCTACTCCACTGTTATCTGCGAAAATTAAGGCACATTTGTGAGGGGGCCCCTGTAAGACAAAACCAGGACGTTCAGTTGGGAACAGGCGCGTCCAAGCGTTCCAGACACCTCCACAGTCCACTCCCCACAGCTGGGCAAGGGCTGCCAGGTTTGCCAGCGCCGGGGGTATGGGGCAGCCCCGGCCTCTTCCAGAACAGCTGGCCTGAAGGACCTCTGAGCTGAGGCCAGCGGCCTGATGTCTGTCCTGTGGGAGTCAGGCTCGGAGCAGGGAAGTCACCCTGTACTCCCAGCTTGGGGGCGGGGGAGACTGGTGAGCCCTTGGCTTACCCCGGGTCCCCCCTGGGCAGCTGTGCGTCCATCCCCTGCACTGCCGCCCGTCCTAGGAACCCCGCTCAGCCCCCTGCCCCCAGGCCCCGAGGGCACAGGACAGAGGTGTGGCGGCTGTGTACCTTCAGTCTCTGCAGCCATTTGCTGTAGGAGTCCACGAGCCAGGGCCGCTCTGTGGGAACAGGGACGAGGTCACCCACTGCCCGTTTCTCACCTGCCCCCGGCTTGGTTGGGACACGTGGCCCCCGCTACTCTCCCCCGAGTCTCCAGACCAGAGGCAAGCCCTGGGTGCCCCTACCTTGCAGCTTCTTTTTTGCCTCCTCGAACCCAAACTGCGGGTCAGACTCAAGGACACTGCACGGGGAGGAAGACACAAACAGTCACCCAAAGTCCAGACCTTAGCTTAGCCCTGACCTCAGCCCCCAGTCTCAGCTCCCTGACCGTAGCCTCTGACCTCAGCTCCGCTCCCTGATCTTAGCTCCGACCTCAGCTCCCTGACCTAAGCTCCCTGACCTTAGGCCCTGACCTTAGGCCCCAGACCTCAGCTTCCTGATCTTAGACCCTGAACTCAGCCCTGGCTCTCACACCCCCGACATCAGCTTCCCTGACCTCAGCCCCGACCTCAGCGCTGGCTGCCTGAGGCCCCGAGCTGGACGAGCGCACGGTCACCATCACTGCTGCCGCGTCCACCGGGGAGGGGGAGGTGTACAGGAGCCTCCGTGCTGCGGCCATAGGCCAGGCCCTGGGCAGTGCCGGCCACCAGCCTCGCCCAAGGGGTGGCAGGTATGTGGGCAGGAAGGGAGGTGGCGGCTCTCCGAGGAGCCCGGGTCCAGAAGCACCCAGGGTTGGACCGGGTGAGGCCCCTGCATGGCAGTGCCGCTTCTGTGGAGACGGAGGTGAGCCCAGGGAAGGCACTGAACGGGGGATGGGGGTCCTGGGAGGCGCACCCCGTGACCCAGGGCTGCTGAACTTGGTGAGGGACATGCTTCCTCCACACACCCGGTACCACCTCCATCTACTCTACATGGCCACCATAAACGTGGAGTTTCCCACTGAAAAAACTCACACGCCTGCTCTCCTATGGATGGGAAGGCTGACCCCCGTGCCTGTCCCGTCCACTCCTGAGGCCACAGGTGTCCAGCAGGGCCTGAGCTGTACCCCATCTGCTGAGACCCACTGCTGGTGGGCCAAGCTGAGCCAGCTGAGGCAGGGGTTGGGGCCACCCAGGGCCACATGTGGCCAAGGGGTTGCGGCTCTGAGCCTGAGCTGGAAAGAGGGGGCGGGACAGGCCAGGGGCGGGGAGGCACCTACTCAGAGACGGCTTTTGCACCCCAGTCAAAGACGTTGCCAGCCAGCAGCCCCTTCACCAAGGCCAGCTGCCTCTCCTCCCAGTCCAGTGCGTCCAGGGCACTGACCACCCTCTGGAAACACTTCAGCGCCACACCGTTGTCCTTCTGCTTCACCTGCGGGGAGACACATGTGAAGACACGGGCCAGCCTCCCCCAGCCCCCAGCACCTTGCTGGGACCTGCAGGAATACCACCAACCGTGGGCCTGCTCCCTAGGGGACAGGAGACCCCAAGTGCCGTCATCACAGGAGACCAAACAAACCCAGGCCACGTCAGTTTAAAAATGGCACTGACGCACGGCAGTGGGGGTGGGAGAGCCAGGGGCGCTGGTGTCGGTGCAGGTTTCAACTGCACCCTGAGGGCTGGGGCCCAGGGGTGACTGTGCCATGGCCAAGGGCAGGGCAGAGCAGAGAAGAGCCAGGGCGGGGGCCCAGATCCTCATGGGCACTGCTGATCTGACCATGAAACCCTCAGCACACAGATCCCGTCCCAGACCCCTGTGTGCTGGGGAGGGTGGTGGGCAGAAGCCTGTGTGTCATGCTGGCCCTTGACCCCTCCCACTGCTCCTGGGCATGTGGCCTCCTGGTCAAAGAGCCCAAGGAGGTGCCTCCAGGCCGCCCACCATGCCCTGGAAGGCCTGTCAGCAGAACAGACATCCTCAGGCACCAATTCTGAGCGTCCAGGCCGACCTCAGGAGGCGCCATCACCCACAGCCATACCAGCTGCTCGTCAGACCCGCGACTCTGCTCTGCTGAGGTAGTCACCATGCTGCCTGCGATCGATCCACAGTTGATGCTGCTGACAGGCTGCCCAGGGCTTCTAGGGGATGAGGCCTCACCAGGGCGACTCTAGGGTACAGCCTGTTGCCAGGACCCCGCACCTCCCCATAAGCATGCACCCGCTCACCCACGAGAAGGCAGTGCTTACCTTGGAATAGGGGTCTGGGAAGTTAAACTCGTTCAGACAGTGCTCTCTCGTGTCCAGGAGGCTGCGCACAGTCAGGGTCCCATAAGCGCTGGGGACAGAGCCAGGTGGAAAGTGGCTCAGTGGGCTGGACAGCCAAGTACCTGCCCATTGCGCCCTCCACCTCCAGAGATGTCCTCAAGGTGTCAGATACCAATAGGAGAAGCCCAGGAAGCCAGTGGGTGGTGAGGCTGAGTAGGCACCGGGCTGTGCTTAGGGCCCCCAAGCGTGGGGGAAGGGCACCCAGCTTCCGGAACCTGGCCTGGGTGGGTGCAGGGGCCACTCACAAGGGCTGGTGCCGCAGCGTCTGCAGCTTGTTCCAGTACTTCTGCCGGAACTTCTCGGCCCTCTCGGCTGCGTCCACAGAGCCCGGTTGGCTTGCCACAGCACGTTTTACGACCTATCAAGGACAGGGTGGCCAGCGGTGCTTAGGGCAGCCCCAAGCCCATGGATGGCAGGCTCACCCGCCTGCCATGGCAGCCACTGGGGGCTTCCCCTGCCATTTGGAAACGGGGTCGCCACTGCCCTGACCCAAAGCTCATGTTCATGTCCTCCGATATGATCCCCGGGGCCCACTGGCCACCAGCTCCCATCTGGCCAAGGGGACAGGCAATTCTGGACCATCCTCAGAGTCCGTGTGGGCAGGGCGGGACCCTCACTCTGAGGACAGATCCCATGGGCCTCTCTCAGGGGCTCCATGGAGGAGGTGCTCCTAGGGGGCTCTGTGGCCTTGAGACGTGACTAGCCTGAGTCCCGGGGCCGGCTCCTGCTGCTCCTGTGCCTCTGCAACCCGCCAGCCTTCTCAGGAAACACGGGTTGCCAGGCGAGCCCGTGAGGATGAGCTTCGCTGACACCATGTCCCAACCAGATACGACGGAGAGCCACATTTCTGAACTATAAACAATGCTGCAAATAAACATCTCCTGGAAAAGTCCCTGTCCTTCACCATGCCTCTAGTGACCCCTTGGGAACCCGAGGCATTCAGAGATGGCCGTGTTCAAAGGCCCACAGTCACCTTTCCTGACGGTTGGGTGTCTTACTCCTGGGGGGACGTCCAGCTCTGTCCCCATCCCTCACCCCACCCCTACCCCACCAGCTCTGATCCTCACCCCGTCCAGGGCCTCCTCAAAGCAGGTGAGCCAGTACTTGCGGGCCAGGGCGTCATCCGTGAGGTCAACTGTGTCGGGTACATAGGAGGATGGGTCCAGAAGGAGAGGCAGGTTGACCAGTGGCCTCTCCAACCGATCCATTTCCAGCAAGTCGAACTGGAAGGATGAGAAGCATGTAGGTCCGTCAGCCATGTCTTTTCAGAAAAATCAAAACCCGCTCCTGCAAGTTCAAGAACCGGCTTCTCTGCACAAAGGGAAGCTGTCCCATGGTAAGTGGACAGCCCCATTTCCCCCATCTCTGGGCCCCTCACGTCCTCTCTCAGGTGGGTGTCCCCTCCACTTGTCGGGCCTGAGCCTGACGCCCTGACCTCCTGGACACCCTCTGTTCTCCTGCTGCACCCTGTGTGCTGTGCTCTAAGCTCGGGACCCTGTGCACACAGCCACCTGCCTGGTCCTCACCTTTCCTACTGGGGGTGCCACTGCCACCATCCTCACTCCCTGCCCAGGGGGCCCGTCCTGCAGCTCCTGCCCAGAGCCAGTTCTCCAGCAAGGACACACTGCCCCTCCTGAGGTCCCAGTGCCAAGCCACTGCTCCCACCACGCTGAGAGGGCCTGGACACTCGAGGCTGACGCCAGTGTCATGGGAATAAAGGGTTCCATGTACTCGGCCCTGACCTCAGATGAGAACTGGGGTGGGCAGCCATTCCAAGGCCACAGGAGCGAGCTCGGGCTCGCCCGCCAGGTGCCCCCACAACCCTCCAGGGAACTGCCCCCCTAGGAGTGCTTCTGACGGGCCCACTAGTGGGTTGGGGCAGCAGGTGTGCTTGGAGCCAGGGATGGTCGGGATGAGAAGATCCACCCCATGAGGGAAGGACTGGTTTCGAGGATGCCCCTGAACGTGTGTTCAGCAGAGTGAAAGCTGCCGTGTTCCCAAGGGGGTCAAAGGTGGCGGTCTCCAGCTGGGCCGGCCTGCAAGGGCTCCCCCACCTCCCTGATGGGTGGGAGCTCAGATCTGAGCTGGACCTCATCTAGGCCACGATACTCAGAGAAGCATCTCTAGGACACAGTGGGGATCCCCACACCCACCCGAAAGGCTGCAGGGAGCCCAGCACACCAGATGGGCGCAGGTCCTAGAGGGTAACTGTGCGCACGTTAGGGCTGGCTGAAGGGTTTCTAGCCTTCCCACCTGCCCATTTAGTTTTGCAACCTGTAGAGCAGGGATCTGCATTGCCTGCCCTCCGAGAATCAGAAACGGGGCCTGGAGGATGTTGGGCCTTCCTCTGAAAATCAGTCACAGCACTGACCAGGCCTGGGCCTCACCACCCCTGCCCTAGGCACCTGCACTCAGAAAGGACCCAGCTACCCTGCATGGCTGGGCTGGGTGTAAAGGACGCAGCGTGGAGCATGGGCCTCGCCTGGGAACCAGGGCTGCCACATGTCGGGGGCTCCCCCAGGAGAGATACATGGATGATGCACATTCTCACCATGTTTATGCCAACTTTTTAGAAACTACATCCACAAATGAAAAGCAGTCTTTCCTCCAAACAGCCCACAGGCTTGTCCTGAAGGAGGCGCCCCGACCCGCAGGCCCAGACCCGGCTCCTGCAGGCTTGGCCTGTCCTCCTGCCCCATGTGGTTCTCACAGCCGCTCCTGGGCTATTTGGGATGTGCTGTCAACAAGCCAGCAACAGCGTTCAAACAGTGCCCTGGGCCAGGGTGGGTCATGTGAGACTGCCCAGTCCCACCTTAAAGCCCCACTCCACATCAGCTTCACAGGCCTCCTCAGCCCAAGGGGAGACTGAGCAACAGGCAGTATTTCCCAAGGACAGCAAGCTCTGCACGCCAGGGACTGCCGGGGAGCTGTCGTGCAGAGAACATGACTTAAGAGAAGGGGTCCCACTGGGTTTTCACTTGATTGTGCTGTAAATGGGCCAGAGCTCTGGAGAGAGATCCCCAGCCTCCCTAAACTTTATCTTTGTTCTGCAGACACGGGAAGGACTGCATGGCTCTGGGGCTCCAGCTAAATGTCTGTAAAAGCTGAGATGTTATAGAAGGAAGGAGGAAAGTCAGCTGCAGGTACAAACATCACTCTTCAACCCCCAGAGTATGTGGTTTGAGACCGGCCTGCACCAGGAAGGGGCAGGATTGAGCCTGGCTGCAGCAACACAGGGCCTCTCTTGGGGGACCACAGAGAGTCCACAGAGGTGGCGCACGTGGGACCCAAGGCCCCTGACTCCGTACTCACAGTGCCGCTCCTTGCCCTCTGGGTGGGGCAGAGCTCGGGCGATGAGCTCATGAGCCCGGAGCTGCCGGCGTAGTTTTCTCCCCAGCTGTACTGGTTTGGGTCTGCAGGACAAGAGACCCAACGTCAGGGGGCGAGCAGCTCGGCAAGCTACAAGCCGGGGATGGCTGGGCCACATCTGGAGGACCAGCCACTGAAGGTCTCCCTGGTGCCAGGCTGTTCTGCTGTGCTATTTCTCATGGGCTCAGAGACCTGGCAAGATAATCACTGAGACCTTTCCAAGCTTCTGAAAGGCCTCCCTGGTTTATCTCATCTCACGTAAGAAACTGGACTCAAGGACACGGTGAGGTCAGCCCATGCCACTCTGATCGGTGTTGATCCCAAAGAAGCCTGCCTTGCGCTTCTGGGGACAGAATCACACCTGCGACTCCTTCACGTGTCCTTCAAAGAGGACAGACCAGAAGCACATCTCAACAGCTGGAGAGATGGTGGCAAGGGGCCAAAGGGTGCAGGAGGGCCAACGTCACGTGTGTGGAGCCTCTGCATGAAGCCCGCCATGCACGAGGATCCTGTGGGCTGATTACATGGCACCCATGTGAGTTGGTTTCCACTGGCTCCTCAGCGATCACAGGAAAAGTTCCTGCCACTGCTGGGAGGGGCCCATGAAGCCCCCACATCCCACTCACAGCCTCCCTGAAACCTCCCCTTCTGGCATTGCTGGACACGGGCCAGGACCCATAGCCGGGCTGCACTCACTGTCTTGCTCGGCTCCTTTGAGGAAGGCTCCGATGGCGCCCAGGTAGCCTTCGTGCCTCAGGAACAGTGCCTGGACCTCCCCCTGCCACAGAAACAGCCCTGAAGCCAGCCTCACACACACAGCACTTGGCCCAAGAACACACATCCACCTGAGGCAGGAGGCCTCCCTCCCAACACGGTGAAGCCTGCCCACAGTGCACTGGCCCCCGGGACTGTACGCACACATGGAGTTTAAAAGCCTACCACCTAGAGCATGTGGAGCGTCTTCCACAAAAACAGATAGCCACCCAGTTTCCTGTGCCCACCAGGTACGACACGCCCCCGCAGCACCCCAGCCTCAAAGCTCACCCAGAGCTCTGTGAGAGGCAGTCCCTGGACCTCACCCTTAGCAACACGCCAAACTCAGGGACAGCCACGGCGCCCCAAACACAGGACACCCAAAGCTAGAGGGTGGGAAGGGGCTGCGGGCTGGTGTCTGGGGCACTCAGTTTCTGGTCCTGCCTCGCTGCCCCCTCCCCTCAGGCCTGCTAGTTTTAGAGACACGGTAGAGGGGAGGCTGGGCTGAGGGCGGGCAGGGCCAGGAAGGCAGTGCAGCTTGTTACCTTGGAGAAGAAGTTGATGCTGTAGGTGATGGTGCGCATGGTGACCGGATGGCCGCGGATGAAAAAGCCGCCAAAGTACACGCGGTCCAGGCAGTGGAGCCTGGCGTAGAGGCAGGCGAGCTGCCCGATGTCATTGCTGATCATGTGCAGCAGGCTCTTGGCCATGTCCTCCTTGGAGAACTCTGGGGGACGGAAGCAGTGCGCTGGGCAGGCAGCCGGGTGGGCGCTGTGCACCGCGGTGAGCGAGAGCAGGCGCAGGGCCAGTACCTTGGTCCGCAGTGGCAGACTTCCCGAAGCTGCTGGCGATGAGGTTGCCGCTTAGCCCCAGGGTCTCGTGGGCCCCTCCATAGATGTCCTGAACCAGCATGTCCACATTCGTGTGCTGGCCTCTGGAGGCCAGCTGCAGCAGCTCATCAAACTTCTGGGGGACAGAGCAGATGGGGCTGTCAGGGACCGCGAGCTGGCGGAGCTCCCCAGCCAGCCCCACAGCACGTGAAGGATGCCAGCCGCCAACCGGGGCCATCTCAAGACATGGCCGTGGGGGCGCGGGGCAGGGGGAGGTGGGCATCCTCTTTGGAGCACCCAGCCGGGTGATGCTCTGGCCATTCAGATGCCCATCCTCCTGAGGCTAAGTAACAGGAAGAGACCAAGGGGAGAGCCACTTGCACACAACCCCCGCCAAGCACAAGCCCCAACCCCACAGCCTTCCCTTTCTGGAGGGAACTGGAGCCAGAAGCATCCAACCCTAGTAGCCAAAATACCTTTGTCTTGGTGAGCAGAGCCCCAAGCCCCCAGAAGGTGCCGCCCCCGATGGAGCTGCCGCCAATCCACTCGAACCTGTCCTCTGTCTCCACCTGGAGCAGAACAAGGGCAGATGCATCAGCAAGCAGGCCCCCAGCCACCGGCCAGCAGGTCCTGCGGCCAGCAGGTCCTGCGGCCAGCAGATGTGGCGACTCGGGGTATCCCCTACCCGTGTTACAGCCCTCTTGGAGGCCAAGTCTGGGGACGCTTGGCAGGTGCTCATGGTGGGAGTAGAGATGCTACCTCCCACAGCCAGCTGGTGTCCAGCACTCTGCCTGTGGCCCATGAACACCAGAGCCAGGCCCAAGTGTGCCCGTGTCCCTATGCCTAGCACAGCTCTGACACATAGCCAGGGCTCGACACGCCACTGTGGAAGCCCCGCCCTCTTCCACAAGCCAGGCCACACCTTCACGATAGAGACCCCTGAGCCGATGTTGACCAGGAGATATGGGAAGATGTTGGGGTGGTTCGTCTGAAACCGGAACTCAGGGTCGGAGTCTTTCTGGTACACGAAGGCTTCGTGTGGGATGTTCTTCAGCACAAAGTTGCAGCCCTTGATCAGGCAGGTCATCACATCCTCCTTGTCAACCCTGAGAGAGAAGGGCCCGCTCACTGGAGCTGGTGTGCCCATGGACCCCAGAGCCTCCATCCAGTGGGCCAGGGAGCCTCATGTCACCACAGGAGCGGGCAGACTTGGTCTCGGGGTTCCCCTCCCTTTCAGCCCTCGCCCCCCCACTCCCCTGCACAGTTCCCTTCCTGAGGTTTGGCCACCCAAATCCCACTGCAGCTGGCCCAGAGCCTGACCTCAGGCCCATGGCCCCTGGCAGCTCCCCAAAGTCTCACTGTGGTCGTGGGGTCTCAGGAATCCCCAGAGCAGGGAGGAGGGGGTATATAGCAGCTGGGCCACTGTGGTCATTACTTCAGAGCCCGACCCATGAGCCGAGGCCAACCAGCCTCTGAGCTCTCACCGCACCCCATCCCAAGGTCCATACTTACTTCAACTGCAGCTTTTCTTCGATGAGGTCTTTGAACTTGTATGCCCCACCCCCAGTCGCCTGGATGACCTTGGTCTCAGTGTTGACGAGGTGGTCTTTAATGAAGTCCAGGCAGGCTTCTATGTAGGTGTTTTCAAACTTTACAAAGTGCAGCCTGGCGGTTACCTCCTCTTGGACTGAGATCTCATAGGGTGGCTCGTGGTCCTGCTCTGTGTCCTGGGGAGAAGTTGGGGGACCGCGTGTGTGCATTGCCTTGGGGAGGGGGCAACGCTGAGACACAGCCCCAAGCACCCACAGCAGTGCTGACGCATGTGGGAGCCAGGGGCATGAGCGGGGGCAGAAGGGGAGCTGAGCTAGGAGGCACAGAGGGGTGTGAGCATTCAACAGTGCCAGGGCCTGCCCAGGCCCCTCCCATAAGCTCACCTTGCCAGAGTAGTCGAAGGACCGCACCTTGGCGACTTTGTGCTGCACGGTGGAGTAGTAGGCCAGCTTGGTCAGTGACCCGCCTGCGGGGGAGACACGGACGCGGCAGATTCAGGAGCGGCTGGAAGGGACCTGAGGCTGCCCCTCCACAGGCCCTCCTCTGCCAGACCTGGGTCCTGCCCACGAGGTGTTTGGTGCTACTTGAACTTGAAAAGCCTGCAGGGCACCAAACAGAGGAAGGGAGTGAACTATGAGACCCCAACCCTTTGCCTTCCTTGAAAAGAAAGGTCTGTTCTTCCTCAGAGCCCAGCTGAAGTGGTAACTGTCTGTCTCTCCTAGAGGAGCAAAGAGACAGGGCTGCTTCTGGGTGACCTCAGTGACTGCTGGTGGTTTAGGAAAATTCGGTTTCAAGCTTTGATCATGAGGATGAACCAAAGGAAAAAGTTGATGAATCTACTGTTTTCACTGAAAAGCACACCCTTGACAGTCCATGGAGAAGCGGTGGAAGAGGCGCTAAAAGGAGCATTTATCAGAGTGGACAGGTTGGGGAGGGACTGTTTTCACCAGGAACATGGAAGGAAGGGCCCCGGGAGCAGCCACCCGAAGCCTGGAGTCGCCAGGGAGATCAGCAGCAGGACTCGTTAACGCCCCTGGCATGTGACCGAGAATGGAACATCAGGAAGCAGATGAGGCCTTTGGGCAAGTTAAAAAGATGCCCAGAGTGGTCCTTTCTGGAGTCAGAGAGGAGGCATCAGGGAGGCTCCAGGTGATGCAGGGCTGTGAAAGCAGCCAACCACACACAGAGTAGAGAGAGGCAAAGGCTCAGCTCTGCAAAGCGACTTCAGAACAAACTGTGCTTCTCAGAAGGCCCGACAAAAATAAGGAGGAAGCCCTCGTCATGAGAGGAAGGTTAAAATCATCAACAACCGTTGTTTTGTGACACAACACCAAGGGAGCATACAGGAAATGCTCAAGTCACAACACGCATCTGGAAACACCCCTGTACCCGAGGGCCACGGCTCTTCCAGGTAACAAAAATCAAAGCCCCATTTCTGAGACCAAGCGCACTGTCCTGGTTGGAGCCGCCCACGTGGCAGCGTGGACAGGGCCTCCAGAGACATCCTGTGAGCCAGCCTCATCAGGCACGGAGGGGCCCACGTCCAGTTACTGAATCCACTGTCCTGGGCTTGCTCCCATCCCGAGGCCATGAGCTTAAGACACAGAACTTGGCTTTAAGCCTCCTTATCCCTCCTCCCTGCCCCCAATCCCAGCTTGGCCCGCAGCACCTTTCACTGAAATGCCTGTTGCCGGATTCACCTCTATGAACAAATCCTTTCCTAAAAAGAGGCAATACAGGACCTCCCTGGAGGTCCAGTGGGTAAGACTGCTCCCCACCCGCCGGTTCAGTCGATCCCTGATTGGGGAACTAAGATACTACATGCCACATGGCGTGGCCAAAAAAAATCATGCACACACCGGCAAATGCAAAGGGATGAAGACCTATCTGACAAGCTCATCAGAAGTTACTATCAACAGACTCTCTGGTCACAGAAATCCAACTGCAGATGGTGTGTTCTCCAGGTCAGCTACATATCACAGCCATGACTGTGATGGTTTGTGGGGGACCCTGGGGGGTGTGGTTAGCTGGGTTCTGTGCACTGCACATCATGTGCACCAAGTGGGAGAAGCCTGGCCCTGCCCAGACTTGTCACCCAGCCCTGCTGAGAGCAGCAGAAGGGGTCAGTGGTGTGGGTGCAGCCTTTGCTCTGTCTGAGCCCAGATATGCTCACAGGGCAGCATGCAGGAGCCTGCGGGGACCAGGAGATCCCGGCTGCTCTCAGGTCCCCTGGGATTAGACTGCACGTCAACCTGTCCTCCCCCTGGCTCCACACGCCACAGCAGACAAGGGCAGTGACCAGGTACACCCACACAGCACTGTGCTCTCTGGTGGACACCATGGGCTCTCCAGGCCTCCTGCCCACCCCACCCTCCCCACCTTGGGGCCCACAGCATCTCTGACTGATGGGAGGAACCTGAGCCAAGACCCGTTCATCCAGATCCCTGGGGGCCTGGGTGCGCAGTCCCTCCTCTCTAGGCACCCAGAGGTGCAGGACATCGCTGCACACATTCTCGCCCTGCGGCCCCTTCCGCTTCACCCAAGGAACCTTCCCCCGGCCCAGGAGAAACCTGGAATCAGAGCTTCCCTGGTGGCACAGTGGATAAGAATCCATGTCTAGGAGACACAGGTTCGGTCCCTGGTCTGGGAAGGCCCCATGTGCCAAAGAGCAACTCAGCCCGTGAGCCACCATGACTGAGCTGGGCCTCTGCAGTGAGCTGCAACTAACTCCTGAAGCCTGAGCACCCCAGAGCCCATGCTCTGCAACAAGGAAAGTCACCACAGTGAGAAGCCTGCAACTAGACCAAGTCCGTGCAGCAACACAGACTGAGTGCAGCCAAAACTAAAACAAAACAAAAAGCTGGTGTCAAATCAGCTTCAAGTATGTGTTGATACAAAGCCTCCCTGAGGCTTTTGAAGCAGGGACTCCACCAGCAGACAGGGGTGCCCCACCACAGAGAGGAAGGGGCTCTCTGAGGACCCTGCAGCTGAGCCCTCCTGGATGGAGAGGCTTGGGGAGGGGAGACAAAAGAGGGAGCCTGCTTATAAACCGAACACTGACAAGCACTCTGGCTTTGCAGATTCCTGGCTGAGGACCACTGCCCCAAGTGGTCCTTCAGCAGCTAGCTGCACTAGCAAAAGTCAGTCCTTACTAGCAATGAACATGTCCTTAACAGACAGAGGACCCAGACCGGAGGTGGAGGGCGGCGGGAATGGCGGATTTCAGAGAGGAAATAAATACAAACACTGGAAACATCCCTTTGGGTCTGCCAAGGAACCTTGATTAGGGAGGACAGGCAGGCACTCCTCCCTTTGCAGAGACAAGCTGGGGCCACACCAAACAATCGAGGTAAGACTTGTGGCCAGGAACTTTTTGGGAGCACTTCAGAAACCAGTTAGGTGCAGCTGGCTGGAGCAGAACTCCCAGAGCTAGGGCAGCAGCAGCACCAAGTTTAGAAGCTCAGAGCACAGGACCAGTGGATTGGGGTCACCTCCGGAGTGAGCAGGGCTCAGAGGACAGCGGTAGCGCTCAATCGAGCCCCCAAGCTGGGCCTCCGCTCACCGTCTTCCAGCCCAGCGTCCACGAGGGCATCGTTCTGGCAAGTCTCCCCCAAGGAGGACGAGCTCCCGCTCACAGAGCTGCCCATGCCCGCCCTCTGCTAGGCTCCGCCCGGCTTCGCGCTTTGCAGGTTGGGACTCAAGGCGCTCCCCACTTCCCTGGATGCCTTCCACCCAAGCCCCTGATTCCAGGGACTCCCAAAGACGGGGGGCGGGGCGGCCCAACCCCTCCGGGGAGGATCGCACGGTCAGTCCCAGCGTTTACTGAGCGGCCATGCCTGGCCAGGCGCGTGGGGGTCCCGGGCGCTCAGGCTGAAGCCTGGACTGGCCACTGACCAGCCGGGTCTCCGCGCCTCAGCGACCACATCTGAGAAATCGATCGCCGGCAGGCGTCAGCGCGTCGGGGAGGGAAGAGGGCCCCGTGGGGGTCGAGTCCTCCAAAACCCTGGCCCCAGATACTGGGTCCCCGATCTCCCGCCAGCGGGGAGACGCCCCGCGCGGCGGCCGAACCCCACCCCACCCCCGCTCCGAGGCGGAGTGCCAAGGCGGCCGCCCGGCTGCTTCTCCCTCAGGACTGCGAGCCCCGGCATGCCCTGCTCCGGCCACGCGGCGCCTGCTGGGAGCTGCAGTCCGGTCGCCGCGGCAAGGGCGCGCGCGCCGGCAGCCCACAGACTACAAGGACCGAAAGGCTGTACGCGCCAGCCGTCGTAGACCACAAGGCCCGACAGGCCGTGCGGCACCAGCGGCCCGCGCCCCGCCCTTCGTCCTTGCCACCACCCCGGCCCTCCGGCCCCGCCGCCCGCACCCACGCCTGCCCACGCCGCCCTTCTCCCTGTGCCAGCCCGCGGCGACCTATGTCTATGGCGAAGCGCTTGGCGTTCTCCAGGTTGCGGAAGATCTCGTCGGGGGGCAGCGTGATGCTCTTGTCCAGGCTGTCCCCGCTGCTCCCGCTGCCGCTCGCTCCACACTCCGCCATTTTGAAAGTGCCCGGCCAGCCTCATCAGCCATGGAGATATATGCGCATATATTTGACTGCTAAACGCCTCCCGCGCATAGATTATGCTAATGAGCGTCCGCGCCGGCCCCGCCCCTCCCTCCGCCGCCGCCGCCGCCGCGGTGAAGACTGGAGGGAGGACACAGGCCGGCGGGCGCGGGTCTTAAGAGCGAAGACAGCGAGGCAACTGAACGCAAAACCTCTGGGCTGTCGTCGTCTCTGTTCTTTCACTGAGCTAGCTGGCTGCTGACCTCGTGTGATATGAGCTAGTGCAAAGAGGGCACCTGGAACGTGCAGACCACCAGAGAGACCAACTCCTGCACGCGAAGGCGCTTGTGACCCCACCAGACTGGTTCCCTAGGAGCACAGGCCCGTCGCTGCCAAAAATCCCATGCAAACGGGGAGAGTTGGGTACCTTGCTCTCTAGGGCCCCCTCCCCCACCCCACCGGGGTGGCAGATACCCTTGCAGCTGGACAAGTGTGTTTTGATGGCGAGATCCTCAGAGTGCAGGGGAAAGCATCTTCCTCGTGGAAGATGGAGTCTGTGGGAGTTTGCAGGGAACAAGCTGAGAAAGCTCCCAGATGGTGTTGGGGACAGACTTCAGGGCCCATCTCTGGAAACCCTGGAAGGCTTGGAGACTCTTAAGGGACGTGTACCCCTAAAAGGCAGTGGGAGCTTTGCGAAGGAGCCCAGGGTTGGAAGCAGACAGTATGTCAGGTACCTTTGGCACCTGCCTCCTCGGTGCCAAATTCCTGGGCCAGTTACTTTGGGTTTTGACCTCAGCCTCTGTCTGAGCATACCACAGGCTGCCTGGCAAGGCCCATTGGAACACAGACCTGTGAGCAGCACAGACTCAGAGCTCCAGGGTGATTCAGGCAGGGCTTCAGGAGAGGGAGGCAGCCTGGCAGGCTGGCCTGGCCACCAGGCTGGCCTGGAAACACACCCACAGGGATGGTTCAACCACGTGTCTGGCACACAAACAGTAAACTTGTGGGTGTGGGAGGGGCTGCTCCCAGGGCTCAGCAGGGACCCGAGGGCAGAGCAGCACTGTGCTCCTCTGGAAGGGGTGCTGTGGACCTCCCCTCCAGAGTGGACAGAAAGGGTTGGAAGGCGGGACCAAGAGAGGTGCTGAGGAGGTAGGAGGGCCGGCCGGCCTGGGTGCTTCTGGGTCTCTGCAGACTCAACCAGCACCCTGTGCCTGCCTAAAAATAGACAGCTGCCCTTTCTGAGGCGAGGGCTGGCCCTCCTGTTGCCAGCACTGCCTGTCTCAGCCCTGGTGAGTGGTCAACCTGCAGGGAGGCAGGCCAGCCACCTCTGGGCTGGCCAGGAAGGTGCCCCAGGGGCTGGTCCAGGGACACAGGGGCTCCAGATGTGTGGGGAGGACCGTGGAGTGGAATGTCTTTCGTGTTTGGCACGACTAAACCCCTTTGACTGCGGTGAGAGTGCTTCAGGCTATGGGGTCCCTTTTAGCCTCCACTCTCACCCCCACCTGCAGAGAGCTAGTGAGAGGTCTAAGGCAGGAACCCAGGCGCCCCCCCACGCCCCCTTACTGCACAAGGGGACCCAAGGTGTTCAGAGACCCTCTCCCCTCCAGCCTGCCTCTCCCTTGCTTCCCTGACTCCCAGTCACTTCCGGCCCCACCTACTTGTCCCCTCACTCCTCATTCCCAGCTTCTCTTCCCTCCCTGCCGGTCAACCCTGCTTCCTAGCACCCCTGCTTCTCCTCTGCTTCCCCCTCCTCCCTCCCTCCTCAGCCGGAGCCCAGCCCTTCTTCGGGTGTCCAGGGGGTCATTAGCAAGGACAGCGCCCACCTGTGGCTGCATATATCACAATAGTGCCTACTCCTCTGCATCCCTGCCAACCCGCCTGCCTGGTGGCTACCAAGGACATGTGTGCGGCACAGAGACAGATCGCGAGAGGGCTGAACAATCAGATTTTATTATCAGTCTCCAGAACAGCCCTGTGGTTCCCACATGACCGAGAGTTCAAATTCTGAGTACAAAGTCGTGCCCACGTGCACCCACCCACACAGAAATCCTTTAAGGATCATGGCGGAGACCCCCACCCGCCCCACGCAGCCCACTGTGAGCCCCGACCAGACAACCAAGCAGATGTAGGGCCTTTTGGCCTGGCTCTGCCTAGCCCCACGCCCATCCTGGCTGACGCTCTCCTTCCTATGAGGATACACCTTGAGTTCCGCCTTCACAAAAGGCAAATGCGGCCGGCAGCACCGGATCTGAGAAAGCCCTCTACACACAGCTCGGGGCGCCGGCTGGCCGAGCCCCGCCATCTACAAATATCATAGAACCCCTGCAGTGGGGACTTCCCAGAAGTCACTTGCTGAAATGCAAACATAGAGCAACCCCATAGGGTCAGACATTTGGCAGAAGACGGGCCCGATTGTCCTAAATGACAAGGACTCTGCACGCATTCTCTGAGAATGACTCTCCTGCTGGCCGGCCAGCCTGGAGAGAGAGAGCCTTCCGGAGAAGGGGTGCATCCAAGCCTGAGGCCGCACAGCCGATGGGAAGGCTCTTCCCCTGCCAGAGGAACGCCCCGGCCCTCTTGTCCTCGGGGCTGGGCGGCCGCCTGCGGTCTCGCTGGTCACCAAGGCCGCCAGAGGCCACAGACGGGTTGTCGAGCAGCGGCGGCAGTGGCGGCCTTGGCCGGGGCAGGCGCAGGCGCGGGGCTGGGCGCCTTGGGCTCCTTGGCGGGCGCAGCGGTTGCGGCCGGGGGTCGCTGGAAATGGTACAGCAGCTTCATCTGCGTATCGCTGGCCGCGTGCAGCGTCAGGAACTGCACGGCCTCCTGCAGGCACCACGAGTAGCCTTCGCTATAGTCCTGGTGCAAGCTCTTGGGGCCGGCGGCGGCGGCGGCGAAGGCTGCGGGGAGCGGGGACCGCGGTGAGCGGGGGCCGGGGCCCGGGGACAGCGGTGAGCAGGGACCGCGGTGAGCCGGGGCGCGGGGAGCGGGGGATTGGGCAACGGGACTGGGGGCGCAGGGAGGTGGGCAGCGATGAGCAGGGCGCCGGTGAAAAGGGTCAGGGAGCGCGGGGCGGCGGTGAGCCGGTCGCGCGGCCCGACTCCTGGACGCAGGGCGGCTCACCTTTGCTGTGTTTCAGGTAACTGACGGCCATCTCCAGGATGTCGGCCTTCTCCAGCTTGGAGTTGGGCTGGTGGCGCGCGAACTCCTGCTCCAGCAGCAGCTTCAACTGCTCGATGCTGCTGTTGATGCGGTCGCGGCGCATCTTCTCCACCACCGGTTTTCGCAGCTGCAGGCGGGAGGAGGGGGCGTCAGCCGGGCTCGGGCCACGCCAGCGCAGGGGTCGCGGGGACCGCGCGCCAGACCGGCCGCGCACTTACTCGGTTTTTCTCTTTGGGGCTGAGCAGCTCCACGGCCACGGTGCTGGGAGCCATGCCTGGCGCGGGGAGAGGCGAGGTGGCAAGGCGGCAGGGAGCGGAGCTGGCGCGTCCCGGGCTGGCGCGGATCCCGGCCCCTATATAGGCGCGGGCGGCGGGCTGGCGCCTGGGGCCCGGGTGCCGCGGCCGTTCCCACACTCCGCGGCCAATGACGGCGCGGGCCGCACAAAGGCGCCGGCCCATTAGCGCACGCTAAATTGCCTGTGAATTGGCGCGGGCACAATGGGCGCTCCCCGAGGAGCAGGTGGGCCGCGCGGCACAATGTCCGGGCTGTGGGAACGCGCTCGCCCTCATTAGCATCCCGGGGCCTGATGCTGGGAGCCCCGCGCCTCAATATGCTGCCTTTTCCCAGGCCGCAGGGACGAGGGCGGGGGGCAGGAAGGAGCGGCGCCCTCCCCGCCCCTCGCCTCCCCAGTCCCCCTCTCTGCTTACAGCCCCCTCCCCAGCGACTCCGCGCTGCTGGCTTGCAGAGGACAGGAGCGCAGATACGGAGAGAGCTCTAGAATGTACAAGTGCGGCAGCTTCCAGAGGGATGGACACCCTCCCAAGCAGGGACCTGCTGCCCTCAGGGGAGGGGTAACGGAGGAAGCAGATACAGCCACCTCCCTCTGCTCAGGTGGAAGGGGGGCTCTCAGCATCAGACCTACTGGCATATGTGGCAAGTCCCCAGGCTGTCACCTGGGACATGTGACTTAAGAGCTGGAAAATGGGCCGCTGCACCTCCTAGGCTGGGCTTTGGGTAGCTTTAGGGAGCCAGAGTCCCTGAGATGCCTTCCAGGAGCTTCTGCGCCCCCTCCTCTGGGGAGCTAAGGCTTATCAGGCTGTAGCATCTGGGGTGCTCTGAACCAACAGGTGGCCAGCGTGGCCCCACCCCACCCCCATCTGGCTGGCCGTCACAGTGGCTCCAGGCATGCTCCTTACAGGTGTGTGGTCACTGCTCCTGTGGGACGGGGGGAAAGCCTCAGCCACGTGCTGTCCTATTTCAGCCCTGGGGGCACCTATAAGGTCTGCTGTCCTTAAGCACTTTGCCAGTGGTGGGGAAGGGGTGCCAGGAGGCAGATATGAGGCCCCGGCCTGGAGCTCACACAAATGCTGTACCAGCTCAGACCCACTAGCGGAACCGCTGATCCTGGTCCCTGGTCAGCCCAGCTGAGGGCCAGTGACAACTTGGGGGCCAGCCCCACCCTGGGTCCTAGGGGAGTGGCTGCTTGGAGCACCCCTCCACCCAGAATAGTCACTGTCCTCTGATTCTCTGCAGCCAGGAATCCCGTTCTGTAGGGACTGAGCAAGGGGGTGGGGCTGGGCCTGCCTTCTAGGGGCAGGGCAGGATCCAAGAAGGTCTAAGGGGGAGCAGGGCTTCAGTCCTGGGAGCCAGCAGTTGGCATCAGGGCACATTAGCTGGAGTTCAAATCCAGGAGCACAGTTCCCTGGACAGCAGCCACCTCTGAGTGCGGCTGGGAATCGCAGGGCCCTAACAAAGGTCTTGGCAGGGACTCGCAGCTTTGAGTGGCCTGCTTGGTGGACCTGCTCAAGAAGTACGTAGCACAGGAAGCCTTTGGTGACCCAGAGAGGGCCCTGTCTAGGAAGCAGGAAGATAGTGGGCAGGCTTGGCTTGGAGTCAGCCCAAGACAGCCCTGAGAGCCCCTGGTCACCCCTGGGATGGATTAGGTGAGGGGCTCTGGGGGTGGAAATGTCAGATGACTTTGGATCGAGATAGAAGGCAGCCCACCTTCACCCTTTGGCACTTGCTTCTCCCCTGAAGCACCTCTCCTGAAGGGGACACAGGCCCAGGTTGGCTGTGGGACGCAGGTGACCCTGAGGTTCCTGCCTTGGGCCTGGGCTCCTCTTTGAGCAGGGGGACCCCTGCCACAGATATCTGGCCATATCTGGTTGATGCCAAAGGGCAGAGGGTACCTGGGCAAAATGGGGGTGGGTGTGCGGAGGACAGAGGCTCTGTGCTTTGCTCCACAGTCCATCTGGCAGCTCCCACAGGCTACAAGGGGGACCTGGTGACGCTCAGCCAAAGTAGGGCTTGTGCTGGGCAGCTGGCCTGCTTATGGACTCCCTGGGGGCCAGGCTGTGGGTGGAGAGCAGAGTGGCTGAGTCTCCTGTGTCCCCATTCCCACACCCTGCCAACCCAGCACCCGGTGCCAAGGAGGAGCTTGGTCAGGAAAAGGGAACGCAGGAGTAAGGGGTGGGCTGTGGCTGCAGCCCCCACCTGAGCCCACATATGCCTGACTGTCCGGCTGCTGGCAGTGGCGCCCCAGAGTCCTGCCCAGAACTGAGAGCAGCACCCAAGCTGGGACCTGTCCCCTGCCTCCTGGCTTTGGAGGGGCAGTTGTCTGGGGGTGTGTGCCCTGCCCTGGCTGCCTCCCCTGAGCCAGCTTTTGGCCCAGAGGAGACACGTGCCAGCAGAAGTGGTCCGGCCCCCACCACCCCAACTGTATGCCCACCTGCAGTGGGCCGGGGTGGAGGTGAGGGTGGCGGGTGGTCTGTGGGGGAGATGCCTCCTCCCTCCCTCCACCCCCTCCCCCTGACAGGAGCAGCTTTGATCCAATTTTGAGTTGTGGGAAATATGAAATGAATGGTGTTAAATCTCAGCCCGGCCGGATGAAAGGCTCGCTGGCTCCCTCCCCGCGTGTGGGCCAGATGGCAGTGCGGCCTCCGAGGCACACGCCTGGCCTTTGTGGGCCGCTTAACACTGTGAATGGGGCCAAAGTGTGGGAAAGTCGCTGGGCTCCCGGCTCACACGTCTGAGGTGAGTGGCCCAGCAGCCTGGGGGGGCTGCCGAGGAGGGAGGGTTTGGGGGCAGGGGGAGAACCCAGGGCTGCTCCTGGCTGGCAGTCTTAGCGCAGAGGCAGCCCAGGGTGTGGAGGGGATCAGATCCTTTGCCTCGGCAGCCCCCAGCAGCTGGGGAGGAGAGAGGGGAGCGTGTCTTGCCGCCATCCTGGAGAGCTCACTAAGTCTGGGGTGGGGTGTCTGGGAACAACCACTGAGGCACCTTGCTGTGGATATGGAGGCTCAGGCCAAACACACTAGCTGGGTGTGATTATGTTAGAATTCGGTAATCTAGGACCACAACCCATTTCTAAGTAACCCACACCCCAAGTCCACCCCTCCCAGGCTGACTGCAAAGCCAAGAGCACCATGGTGGGGGGGGGGGGGCGGCGCGTGCTCCAGAGGCATCTGCTCCCCGTATCCAGGGAGGTCTTCTTGTTGGGAGGGCAAATGGTGCAAGTGGTGTGGAAAACAGTGTGGCTGTTCCTCCAAAGTTAAACAGAATCACCACGTGACCCCGCAATTCCACTCGTGCTCTGTACCCAAAATAATAGAAAGCAGGGTCTCAAGGAAACCCTTTGAAACATGTTCACGGCAGCATGTTCACAGTTGCCAAGAGGCAGAAACAACCTGTGTCCATCAGTGGGTGAACGGGTAAGCAAAATGTGATTCATCTGTATGACAGAATATGGTCCGGCCTGAAACAGGGAGGAGGTCCTGACACCTGTTCCAACGCGGATGGACCTTAGGACACGAAGCTCAGTGAAATAAACCAGACACAGGAGGACACATCCTATGTGATTCCACGTCTCTGAGGTCTCTGGAGGAGTCAAAGACACACAGGCCAAAGCAGGAGCATGGGAGTCGGGGGAGGGGGAAGGTGTGGGGATTGAGTGAGTGATGAGGACAGAGCTTTGATCTGGGAAGGTGAGACCATTCTGGAGACATAAACAATGTGAATGTGCTCAACGGCACTGAGCTGTGCACTTGAAAATGGTTGAGACAGTACTCCACTGTTACGTGTGTTTCACCACAGTTTAAAAACATATATAAACAAGGAGGACTGCTTGAAGAAGAGCCACACATTCACTCCTGCCCAGCCTTGCATTTGGCCCCAGGCGACTCTGCCCCGGACCTCCCAGTGCCCTGCAGGCAGGACTGGTCTGGAGGGGACACTGCCATACCCACTGGCCTCTGCCCAGCTCCAGACTGCCCTTCCACCCTGCCTGGGGCCAGATTCCCTAACAGGTTGTGCCGTCCACAGGGCTGTATGAAGCCCCAGTGTCTCAGGTACAGGAGGGTTTCCTCCTTGGCATGTGGGGCGTGGGCAGGCTGGGGCAGGTAAGGAACAAGGCTGGTCTTCTGGGAAAGCAGGGATTCCACTATCCACAATGGTGCCCCCACATCCAGGGCCACCACAAGGACCCCAGGCTGTGCACAGGGCAGAGATGGGTGCCCCCGGGGTTGTTCTGTGCCATGGCCCTCGCCCTGGGCTCATCCAAATGCAGCAAGTGCTGTGCCCCCTCCTACTGCCTAGTGGCTTCCAGCGAGTCCCTGGCCAGCCCTCCATCACCACCTGGACCACCTGCTGTGACCCCTGAGAGAGCACCCAGGACAGCAGGGAGGCGCCCAACTCATCTCCCCAGGTGTGAAGGGACAAGGCTGCCACTCAGAGTCACCCCCAGCCAGGCAGGCCCCTAGGGGCCCTCGATGGCCAGGGTCTACAGGCTGCTGAGTCTGTCTAGGGGTGGGGAGGGCATTGGGGTTTCTCTGTGGGGATCCAAGCAGTGCTCGATGGGGATAACAATTTCAGTTTTTCAGCATCTACTAAGCACCACACAAGGACTTCCAAGGGCTTCTTAGGACTGCCCAGGGAGGGGACTATCCCTTCCCTGTTTGACAGGTAGCAACCAGGGGGTCATAGAGGTTAAATGTTGCCCATGGTCCCATGAACTCAGAGACAGCTGACATGATGGTGACGGTGGTGAGTCCACGTTTTTGAGCATTTATTACTAGGTACGAGGCAGGGAGAGCCCATAGGCACATCGAGAGGTTGCTGAGGCCACACGGAGGATGAGGGTGGGAGCTGGGACATGGACCTGCAGAGATGGGGTTGGGGAGGGGAAGGAGTGCAGAGTCAGGGCTGGGGGCCCGGGGCCCGGACGTGAGTGGAGCCTGCTGTGGAGATGGGACTGGGGAGAGGCAACATACTTCCCCCTCCCTTACCCCCGGGTGTGTGCGAAGGGGCACATTGATCGCTCCCTGGATCCCCTGGCTGGAGCCACGCTCCAGATGGCGAGTGGCCAGAACTCTGGACAAAGGGCGGCCGCAGCTCCCAGGCAGGCTGCGAGGCACGCGGGCTGCCTTTGTGGCTTGAAGGTGGAGGGTCGGGAGTGTGGGAACCTCTGGCTGCATGGCCGCACTGCACTGCAGTGGAGGCGCTCTGGGGGAGGAGTGCTCTGGGGTGCGGGAGCACTCGGCCCTCCACTGTCTGCTCTCTTCCACCCTAGCTCCCCGCACCCCCAGAACCAGACCAGAGAACTGGATGTGAGAGGAAGCTCTTCTCCCCTCTGCCCACTGTGGATGCTTCCCTCTCCTTCCCTGGGAGGAGACACCTGGATGATGTACCTGGCCTGAGAGGGGACTGAGGCCTGGCCCCTGTCCTGGGGCTGGAGCGGGGCTAAAATTGGGGCTGGGAGACCTTACACGTAGGAGGTCACTTTGAGGGAGTAGTTAGCCTACCATGGAGTTACAAGGAAGAAAGAATGTCTACCTGACATTAGCAGAGAGGTTGGGGGAAGCTTCCCAAATGCTGACAGTTTGGGGCCAGAAACTTAGTTTTTCTTCTGTCTGCTTTCTTCAGATTTTCTGGAAGGAGCATCAGCTGCTTGTATAATTTCTAAATGGGCACATTTAGGCTCACTCACGGAGAAGGCAATGGCACTCCACTCCAGTACTCTTGCCTGGAAAATCCCATGGACGGAGGAGCCTGGTAGGCTGCAGTCCATGGGGTCGCTAAGAGTCGGACACGACTGAGCGACTTCACTTTCACTTTTCACTTTCATGCATTGGAGAAGGATATGGCAACCCACTCCAGTGTTCTTGCCTGGAGAATCCCAGGGACGGTGGAGCCTGGTGGGCTGTCGTCTCTGGGTCGCACAGAGTCGGACACAACTGAATCAACTTAGCAGCAGCAGCAGCAGCAGCAGGCTCACTCATGGACCCAGGGAGCATGGGGAGTCTTGGGGAAAGCTTGAGACACTGACATTTTTCAGAAGAGCCCTGGATTTAGAGGGCTGAAGAGAAAGGTGGGGATACCAAGGGAGGACTTTCTGGAGGAGGCGGTGCCCAAGGAGGTCCTTGAAGGGAGACTAGCTGTGTGCCTGGTAAGGAATTCTGAGAAGCTCTATCTAGGTAAAGAGATTGGGGGGATACAGACTTGGGGGTGAGCAAGGCAGGGATGGGTAGTCTCCAGGTCCGGCTGGAGGAGGCTTCCCCATGTGTGTGCCATGCATGTGTGCCCTGGCATGTACACCATGGATGTGCACCCATGCCTGGGCTCTGGAGGTAAAGGGCCTGGCACTGCCCCCAGCCCCTCAGCTTGGCTTGCTTCCCTTGGTAGGTCAGCGTGTGTACGCACCTCAGGCGTCCTCTCCTCCCTCCTGCAGCCTGGCATTAGGGGCCCCAACTGGAGGAGGACCCGAGTTGGGCTGGATGCTACTCTGGGCGCCCCCTCCTGAAGCAGGTGAACTCGGGGCCCTGGGTGGGTGTGGGAAGACCTTGTCTCTTAGCAGCCCCCATCCTCACTGTCTGGGGGTCAGTGCCCTCCCCAGGGCGGCACCACGGCTCAGCCAGGCCTCCGGCAACATTTAGAGGCAGGAAAGATTATCCCCATCTCACAGGGGAAACTGAGGAGTTGAGAGTGCCATGGTCCACCACCACCCTACCTGGGGCTGGGCTGTGGTGCCGGGCCACATGGCGGGTCAGTCAGCCCCCCGAGCCCAGAGGGGCTGAGGGTTCAGGGTGTCTGGGGAGGGGCCTCTCCCCAAGCACTACACTCAGAGCTGAGGACCAGCGCTCCTGGGTTATGTTGGACCCGGGAGGTGGACCGGAAGTCCGGGGATGGCAGGTGAGGGGATGTTTTCAAACAGCAGGAAACCCGAGGCCCGGGGTGGAGGGGGCGCACAGATGCCTCCTCCTGTCCCTCAGCCTGCAGCCCCCATAGTAGAGGCCAGGTTTCAGAAAGGGGGCCCCCAGCCCTCTCCCCAGGGCAGTTGGGGTTCCACAGACAGCTTCTTGGCCAATTCTGGGTGCTGCTGGGCGGGGATTCCAGGGGTTACCCTCTTCTGCTCCAGGACAGAAAGCAGGCTGCAGGGGGTGATTCGGGAAGTGGGGTGGTCTGCCATACTCTCTCCACAGCTCCTCCTCCAGTCAACCTGGAGGCCGGGCCACTCCAGCTCACAGGGCACTAAAGTAAAGCTGGCATTTCCTGAGCGCCCACCGCGCGCCGAGCCAGAGGAGAGGCTTGGTGTCTGACTCTGGGATCCAAGGATGATTATTATCATGTCCATTGCACAGATGAGGAAACTGAGGCTTCGAAAGAGGAGGGGTCTGGCCGAAAGCCGCAGACCGAGCCAGACAGCTGGGGCCCTGCAGCTCCTCCTGCCCGGAGGTGAGAGGAGGTGGCAGCTCCAGGGGCTGAAGCAGGGGCTGGCGGCTTTGTCTTCTGCGCTCCTCTCTACCCAACCTTCGCTCCCGCTAGTTTTGTTCCTGTGCCCTAAGGCTGCAGAGCCCCTCCCCGAGCCTGCGTCTGGGGGTCAGGCTCTCAGCCCGTGCCTTGCAGCTTCTCCCCAGGCTCAAAGTTCTCCAGGCTGGGTGCCCAGAGACCCACTGAAACCCCCATCCAAAGTGGGGTGGTTTCCAGGGGCACCATTAGGGGCACAGACAATGCCCTTCTCGGCCCTCACCCCAGGTGCTGGGTGGGACCAAGTTGCCCATCCCGTGGTGGGGCAACTCTGCAGCCAGCCCCCAGTTTCTGGGGTCTGTACTGCCCCTGCCTGTGTAGACACAGACCCCCCCCCCCCCGCCCCCCGCAGAAGATGGTCTCCTTCCCTTTGGCATTTCAGTAGTACACTGAGGGGAGCTGGTTTTGGGGGAGGAGGGACTGGGCGGGATGGGCACAGGGTGTGTCCAGGCTGAGGCTGGGCTCTGCTCTTGCCTTCTGTGCCTTGATTTACCTGTGTAGGATGGGCTTTCTCTGCCAAGACCACCTGAGGCAGGGGTTGCTGGAGCTAACTGAGGGTGGCCAAAGGGGCTGGGCCAGGTCATAAACCTGATAACTGGATCATATTCTGGGATCCCGGAGCTTGGACCCTCCCCAGAAGTTGCCCTTGGATGGCTGCCTGGCCTCCCCCACCCCTTACCCCTTTCTCTCATCTCATCAAGGTTATGCTCTATCCTGGGGTTGAAGCAAGGTATCCATAGATCTGAGGGACCCCTGCATTCCATGAGGGGGTGAGGGGTCAGCCAGGGACTGTAGACTTGGGGACCCCCCTCAGATTTTGCGGACCAAACAGGCCCCAGGTTCCCAAAAGAGCTGCGCTGCAGGCTTGGCAGACAGGAGCACAGACCCCGGGCTCCATCAGCCCCTACTTCCTGGGCTTCAGTTTTCCAGGTCTAAGGTGGTGGTGGTGGCGGGGAGGGCGGGGGCGCAGGGGAGTGGCCACAGGGACGCGCGGAGGTGGGCGGTGGGAAAGCGCGGGAGCCGCGCGTCTCACGGCGCCTTGGGATTAGGGGCCGCGCGGGCCCACGTGGCCGCGCCCCGCCCCCGCCCCGCGAGGCCAGGGCAGGGCCAGGTCGCTGTCCCCAGCTGGTTAAAAACCCCGCGGTGTCAGAGAGCAGCTCGTTCCCAACCTCTGAAAGGCAGACAAGCCCTTTATTGCTCTATTATAACGCGGAGCCAGATGGTCTTTTGGGAGTTGCCCCCCCTCGCCCCCCGCGGCCGCCCTCATTCATTCAGGGGCAGACCCCGGCGTTAATGCCGCCGGGAGGCTGGGGGCAGGGGAGCAGGCACGCTTCCGCCGCCGCCGCGCAGTGTGGGAACCGCCAGGCAGTGCGGACCCACAGCCCGCCCGCGGGGAGGGCACGGATGGGCACGCACGGAGCTCCCGCGGGGCTGCCCGCGCCCGTGGAGAGCTCGCGGGCCGGGCGGGGCGGGAGGACTCCTGGCGGCCCTCACCGGGTAGCCTGAACCCTACCGTGCCTCGGTCTCTTCATCTGTAAAGCAGGGAGGATGCCTGCGCCCACCTACTAGGTTTTGGAGTGCTGGGTAGGGGCGGGCCGCGGCCCTCCGCCATTTTCATGCCTTCCGGGAAGAGCGCTGTTACATGTTTAAATCCTTGAAAAAAACATCCAAAGAAGAAAAATATTTTGAGACACGTGAAAATGAGAGGGGGTTGAAATTTCAGCATCCAGAAATAAAATATTACTGGACCACAGCCAGACCATCCCTCTGCTATTAATATGAGGAGTGCTGTTCTGGATGGAGGCAGACCCGAGTGCGTGAACCACAGGCCCCTAAACCCTGACATATTTACTGTAGGGCAGGTTCGCTGTCCTGCAGTCAGGAACGGCACCCACCACACCATCGGTGTGTTAACTGCTATCCTTACCACCCCCCACCCCCAGCTCAGGGATAGGTCTTGCCCCCGCCCCATCCCTTTTGCTTCTGGGGCTGGTGTGGGAGCTCCACTCAGAGGGGACACCTTGCTGAGGTGAAGGTTTTCATGGCCACTCTGCGTGCCAGGTTCCTCAGTCCATGGGATTCTCCAGGCAAGAATACTAGAGTGGGTTGCCATGCACTCCTCTAGGGGATTTTCCTGATTCAGGGATCACCCCAGGGATCGAATTCCAGTCTCTTAAGTCTTCCGCACTGGCAGATTCTTTACCACTAGTGCCACCTGGGAAGCCCTCATGCCCATTGTACAGGTAAGCACACTGAGGCCCAGTTTGTGGCTGAGACCAGACTGGACCCTGGGTTAGGGCAGATGGGGCAGCATAAAGCACCATGGTGGTCACTCAGCTCCTAGACCCCACCTGCATGTCTTCCACTGCCCGGGGAGGATCTTCCCCTTCACACCCGTTGGGAGGGGTCCATGCCCCAGCACAGGTGCTGTTGTGCACCACAGAGAAGATCCAGCTCCACCCACCCCCCCTTCCCGGGCTAAGGTTAATTCTCACATGGCTGCTCCGTGGGCTCATTGGCTGGCTTGTCCAACCCCTTCCTCCACCAGCAGTCCAGCTCTGGGCCTCGGTGTCCCCACTGATGGTTGGATTGGTCTTGCTGATCTGTAAGGCGCTCCCCTGCCTTGTGCTTAGGTCACTGGGGGCTTGAGGGATGGGAAATACAAGGGGCAACAGCTCAGAGGAAGGGGGCTTTAGGCAGGCCCACTGGGGCCTGCCTGCTGTTGGATCAATTATGGGGGGATGCCAAGGAGACCTGCAGTTCTGGGGCACTGAGTTTGGAAATCCTTTCTCTTTGCCTCACTCAGCTGACCTATCCCCATTCCCTTGTCCTGTGATGGCTGAAAGGAGAAAAGAATCCAGCTCTGCAGGTATGGTCCCAGCCGGGACCCTCTGCTCCCAGGTATTATGGGGATCACAGATGTGAGGCTCCACATCCTTCTTGGTCATTCCTCCGTGATCCCTGGACCCTCAGTTCCTTCCCAACCTCCCCCCCAACAAGATCCCTGCCCTGATGCCAAACTACTACATCAGCATTCCCTGTGGGTACCTGCTGGCTCCCACCTCCTGCAGACCCCACGTTATAACTGGCACTCAGAGTCCAATGCCAGGGGCTCCAGGCTTCCAGCCCATTTAGGGGACCTCTCAGTGAGGCTCAGCAGTGGTCCAGGGCACACTTGGTGCTCCCTGAGCCACTGGGCTGGGGAGTCTCCTTGGACCCACTTAGTGGGGCAGGGGACACGATGCCTGGTTCACAGGTGAAAGCAAGTGTGGCCAAACCAGTCTTGGGCTCCTGGCCAGCCAAAAGCTTAGGGGAGGGGGCAAGATCAAGCCTGCCCACCCCCAGCTACTTAAAGTGGTGGTTAAATGCCAGGCAGGGTGCCCAGAGCCTGGCCATGGGGTCTCCACTCAGATAGAGGTGAGGGCTCCCTTCTCTGGTTTGCCCAGGTCTGGCAGTGACCCCATCTTCGGTGTCCCACCTCTAGCCTCTGGGACTCAAGACGGCTCCTGGGCTCAACCACAGGTGTCCAGCAGGCGACCCCCTGGGTTCACCCAGTAGCTCTGGGCCCCATGGGGCAGCTGCCATCTAACCTGGAGCTCCTCGGTTTCCCTGCGTATGGAACAAGACAGGAGAACCCCAGTGGTCTTGCTGGCCCTGTGGACCCCTTTCGTCGGATGCTACTTGAGAAAGCCGGGGGGCCTGTGGACAGGGAGCCTGTGCTGCCCAAGGCTGATGCCGGCTCTTGGCTCTGGGGCTTTTTCTGAGCAGCCGCCCCGCAGCCCTGCCCACCCCCAGTCCGCGGGAATTTGGGCGGGAGGCCCACTCCGGGTGGCTTCCCACACCCCGCCCCCTGCTGGGGACATTCATCTGGCACAAAAGGCGCGTGCCCGGCGACAAACTCATTCACACGGGCTGCCGGGCTTTGTGTGCGGGGCTGCGGACCCAGAGGCCATCTGGGGAGCAGTCGTCCCAGCAGGGCGGGGCCCCGGGCTGCCTTTGAAGGTTGAGGAAGCAGCAGTGGCTGGAAGGCCACACATCTGGCCTGGCATCACCTTCCTGTCCCACAGCCCCCAGGGTGTCCCATGCACGCCCCAGCCTGGCACTGCTAGGGTGACGAGGGGGTAAGGGGGACGCCTGCCTCCCCTCCCCAGCCGTTAGGATTGCTACCCCTTGGATGCACACATCAGAGAGCCTCTGGGGGCAGCATGGCCTCAGGACAGGGCTGTGGGCTCAGGACTCAAACCCAGGCACTGCGACTACTACTACCACTTAGTAGTAGACCTCAGTTTCTTCATCTGTAAAATGGGGCTAACAACAGTCCACCGCAGGACCATGCTGAGGACAAAGGGAGGGGATAAAGGCAGAGAATTCAGGTGGCCATGCAGGCGCTGCTGGTACTAATGCTTTTGTTTCCACCCACCCCACTTGGTTCCATTTCTTGGGTTGGTGATCCCTGTCTACATCTGGGCTGCGTGAAAGCCACCTGATGGAACAGGAAAAGGCTGGGTGCAGGGCCAAGGAGCACCCAGGACGATGTGACCTCAGCAGTGGCGGGGCTGGTCTGTCCTCTGTCCAGTAGAGCACAGGTGGGCCTGCCTTCCTCTCAGGATTCCAAGCAATTCCAGGGAGAAGCCGCATGTCCTGCTTGGTCTGCATGCCGTAGGCGCTAAGTAAGTGTGCTCCACTCTCCTCATTCAGGCCCCCTGACCTCCACCCTGGGCCTGCCCTGAGTCAGCCCAGGGTGGGCACAGCCCCAAGCATACCCTTCTGCTGACCAGCCCCTGAAGGGCTAGGGACCTGGACAATCTGAGGGGAGAGCCCTGAGGGGCAGGGTGGGGGGCTCCCTGAAAACCCCACCTCATGTGGCAGGCAGTTCTGAACTTGGCAGCTGGACGGCTGGGGGCAGGGAGAGGGGCATCAGGGTTTCCCCCACTCAGGGATCCTTCCTGTCCAAGGGGCTGTGGGGCCAGGGCTTGGCGGACAGGACCTCTGCGGAGGCGCCCTGCCCCCACCCCCGCCGGGAGGGATGTCCTTGAGAGGGTGTCCTGCAGGCCCCGAGATAATCCCTGCCTTTGAGAGGCTGTGAGAGGCTGGCCGCGGACTTTCCCACAGCCCCACATAAAGGCCGGCCGCCAGCTGCTCTCCCACAAAAGGCTCCCAGCCTTTCAGGGCCCGGCGGGTGGGGTGAGCAGAGGCGCAGTGCAGCCTACCTGGCCACCCCCAGGCAGAGCTTGCAACCATGGGGGCGGTGCCTGCCCACTGACCACCAGGGGCTGGGAGGTCCTTGTGGCTGGGCACTTGGGAGAGCCCTATGGGGCCACCCAGGCCAGCCACCCGCCCCCCTCCACCTCCCCCCGCTGGAAGCTGGCATGGTTCTTGGGCCTGTCACTCATTCTTGGCCTTCTTCCTTGGACCGGCACACTCCCGCTGCTGTGCCTGCCTCGCCACCAGCCTGCCCTCTCCCACTCTCCCACTGGCCTCAGATCACCATCACCCGCTGGCACGCTGCCTTGCTGCTCTCACCTCCTTTTTGCTTAGACACCTCACCTGCCCCAACCCCATTCTGCTACACCATGCAGGTGACAAGAGGGATAAATGGCGAAGGCAGAAGGCTGGGCGCAGCCTCCATCTTGACCTCAGCGTCCTCATCTGAGACGTAGGACAGCACTGCCACTTCCCTGGGCTGGTGTCAGAGCCCCCTAAATTCAGATGTTTCAAAATACCAAGTCCTGGAGGAAGCAGGGGGTGGGGTAAGGGAGGAGGGGAGGCAGGGTGCCTGGCCTCAGGAATTAACTGCCCAGTGCACATCAGACAAGGACCAGCCTTGGGAGGCCAGGGGAGCTTCCCAGAGGAGGTGGCAGGTGGAGGCTGGCTTCTCAAAAGCAGGGAGGAGTGTGGGAACTCTCGGGGGCAGAGGCAATGGCCTCTCAGTGCAGCCTAGCTGGTAGGACCCTTTTCTGATTCAGGCTGTATCTTCATGGGGCTCCACATTCTGGGCACCCTGCACCAATTGTCGCCCAGTGAGGATGGCCTTCTTCAGAAGGTCCCCTGTCTGGGAGAGCTCCTGGTCAGGTGTGAGCCACTGGAGAGGTTCATAGGAGGGACCAAATGTGTCACCGGTAGACAGCGACCAGAACGTGGCCAGTGGGGACGCCTGTCCTCAGTGTCCGGGAAGGAACTGATCCGTATGCCAAGACCCCAGGGAGGGACACTTTCTCTGGTCCTGAGTCCTACAAGGCTGCTGGCTGCTGGGGGCCGGGCCATGGGGCTTTGAGGACTGGTATCAGGAGCAGAGATAGCTTGCGCCCACGTGTCCCCGAGCGTCCCGCCCACACCCCCACCTGCTGGGGGCGGAGGCACTGCCTTATACCAGTCAGCGGCCTCTGGCGTCCAAGCTTCATCTAGCTCCGGCCTCCGATTGGCTGCTGAGTGAGCGTGGGGAGGTGGGGAAGCGTGCCTGCCCTTGGGCCCCCTACCCTAGTCCCAACCCAGTCCCATAAAAGCACCGCCACTACCGCCTTCCTGCCGCCCTCCTGCACCAGGCGCCCCAGCCCTTGGCGTGACCCCGTGAGTACCCCAGAGTGAACCCTGATCCGGGTCTGGTTAGACTGCAGCGCAGGGTGTCACCGGGGGTCCCTGCAGGGTCCAGCGTACACCTCGCTACCACTCTGCTCTCCCTCCTGTTCGAGCAGTTTGCGTGGGCGCTAGGTCAAGTCGGAGCCGGGGAAGGGACGTGCTGGAGATGGCGGTGGTACCATCCCTGGTGCGCTTTGCATCCGTCCTGGCGAGGGTCGCGGAGGGGTGTCACCCAAACCCAGAGGTCGGGCCCCAGACAGCCCTCGCTGCCCCCCACCCCCACCCCCGCGCAGTCCCCAGCTGGGCTCACTCTCCCTAACACTGTTCACACTGCGGATGGATCCAGGGAAAGCGTGGCCTGCGGCCTCCCAGAAGCCTTCCGGACTTCTCCCTGCACCAAGTGAGGATGGAGACCTAGGTGGAGCTGAAGAGCCCCTTGCGGAAGAACCCCCGCCCCCGCCGCCAGAGCCGCACGCGAAGGCACTCCCCTCCCACTAGGTTCCTCTCCTACTAGGGTCCCAGGTCGGGGCTTAGCCGTGATGGCCAGCTGCAGTGCTCCTCCCGAAGAAGGCAATGTGGTTCCCCTCCTTTTCCCGCCAAGGCTGAGGAGCCCGGCCTTCCACTGTTCGCTGTGGGCTGTGCCCAGGCCTTCACCTTGAAGAGGAGTCCTGGGGACAAGGGTTTTGTATATTGCAAAGGCGGTAAATGATCAAGTTTGTCCATGGCAGGGAGTGGAGTGGGGCCGGGGCGGGTGTGCCTGGTCATCCCAGCCGGGCCCTGCAGCTCCACCTCTCCTTCTTTCAGGCTAGGAGAGGACTAGATGCTTTATGTTAGAGCGGGAGTGAGGTGGTGGCGTGCTGTGGCCTTGAAGGGCATGCCCACCTGCTGGACATCAGTGGGCTAAGGGGCATGTGCCATTCCCGTGGGATACAGGGGTATGTATTGCAGAGGTGCAGGGTTCATACCATGTGTGTCTCAGAACTGGACCACGTGGAGCTTGAATAAAGCTCCTGGTCTGCAGACTCCACCTGGGTCTCTGCCCCACCCTCAAGTGGACCACCACCCCTGAGATTTGGGGTCCCTGCCCAGGGCATGGGGAGGGGTCTGGCCCTCCAGGGGTGGGGCATTGTGCCAGGGTGTCCTGGGCTGGATCCCTGCCCTGCTGACCTCTTCCCTGGAACCGTGGTCATTGCCCAGTCTACTCCCTCAGCCTCTAAGGACAAAGAAGACCCTCTGTCTTCTGGGGCCACCCTGAGCCAGGCCTCCTAGGGGGAGCCTCCTGTCTCTGGGAGCTCCCTATGGTGCCCACGATGTGGGTTCTGAGCCAGAGCGACATTGTCCCCAGTTCATGGCAGAGCGTTCCTAGTGTGACCCTGCTGGCCCAGGGACCCTGCAAAGGACACACCAGGAATTGGGTGGGGGTGGGCTGGTGCCTCTCAGCAGTGGAGGCTGGCCCTAACCTCCCTCGTTCCCTTTCCACCCCTGTGGTGACCGCCCAACATTACTGAGCAGAGCAAGGACTGCGGCTCCCCCAGGTACCTCTTCGTGGACCCCTCAATCTGCCCCCATCTGTTCCCCATGATTAGAGCCCCCTCCTCCCTTGGCAGCAAGGCTGAGAAGTCAGGAGTCCTGGGCCCAGCCCGTGTCCCGCACTGAACCGGTATGGGAGGGGACGCGGGGTCACAATCTTAAAGGGAGTGTGGCCCCAGGCTCCTTCCCCTGGCCCGCTCCTCCCCTGCTCCCTGACTAAAGCCCATCCAGGAGAGACCAGGGCATAGATCTGGGGTTTGCTGCCCCCTGGTGTCTCCTGGCCTGGTCCTGCCGCCTGGAAGTGCTGGGCTCCCAGAAGGTAAGGGGCTCTGAGTTCCCTTGCTTCTCAGCAGAGGTGGAAGTGGAGGTGGAGGGTCCCTGGGCCCAAGCCTGCCCCAGGCCCGGTGTGGACAGACAGCCAGGGGCTGCCCCCGCCTGGGTGGGGCTTCAGTCAAGCTCTGGAAAAGGGGTGGGCTATGCAGAGAGCAAGCAGAAGTCAGAGAAGGTGGTCAGCGGGCAGAGGTGGTGACCACAGCAGCAGGCAGCAGCCTTGTGGATGGCGCCGCTGCCTCTGTGCCTGGAGTGGCTCCAGATGATGGGGTTGTGAGCCATCTCCCACCCCAATGAAAGTTTCCACCTCTGAGCCCCCTGCTCCACGCTCAGGGCTCCAGTTACTCCCCCTACCAGCAGGTCACTCCTCTAGGGGAGGGGGCAGCCACCAATGGGCCATCCCTCTGCCCCATTCCTCAGCATCTAGTAGGTGTTTAATAAATGTGGGTTACACAGAGCTTGGCTTCCTGGAGGCCTGAGGAGCCTGGACTCAGGGTAAGGCCCGCTGGCTCAGAGCCCTCCTGTTTCCCTATCAGAGGCGGGCAGAGACTCTCAACTGTGCAGCTGGTGACTGCCTGGTCCCTGGGCCCTGGAGGGCCCCCCTCCCCACCAGCCTATCTGGGAACCTTGGTCCAGGGACGGGGCTGGGGCCATGGACACGGTCCTCTGCTTCCAGGTCAATTGGGCAGTTGGTTAGCATGGCTGGCTGGAGAATCCAGGGAGCCAATCTGTCATGTGTCAGATATCTCAGCAGCAGAATATGGGGCATAGGTTGACCACATCCATGTCACAGGTGGTGGAGACTCAGGGCTGCCTCACAAGTGCTGCTCAAAACGACAAGAACCCGTGAGTTGGGGGTGGGGAGCCTTTCACCAGGCTGTGGCCAGACAACATTCCCCTCATGTCCCAGGTTTTCTTTGTGAAATGAAGCCCGTGACCACATTGAAACAAAGGAGACAGGCTGGGGGTGAGCATCTTTTTAATGTCCTGATATCAGTTTGGGGGAAGGACATGATCATGGTTCACATTTAAAAAGGAAACCATAGCTCCTGAAGGTGGACAACACCAGCTCCCAGGCCCCAGGGCCCCACCCTCCAGCATCACCTCCTGGAGGCAGTGATTCCTTTTTTCTGGCCAAGGAAGGAAGCTGGAGCAACACCCCGGGGTGGCATCTCAAAAGTGCAGGGTCCACAGCCCAGGAGCCTGGTCAATTGGCCAACTCTTCCTGCACGTAGTGTGCAGACCTTTAGTTCACATGCTTTTTATTTATATTCTTTTAGTTGAACGTTTTGTTTGGAGATAATTCACAGGGAATTGTGCGAAGCAACACGAAGGAGCTCATGCACCCTTCACCATCAGTAACACCTCACAAAACGTTAGCGCAGGGGGACTTCCCTGGCCGGCCAGTGGTTAAGAATCCATGCTTTCATTGCAGGGGTGAGGGGGCGTGGGTTTGACCCCTGGTCTTACATGCTGCATGGCACGGTTGGGGGTGGGGGGGCCAACTATAGTACAGGGATCAGATTGGGAGTGCTGATTGGGTCCAGATACAGAACATTCCAAAACCGCGAGGATCACTCCTGCTTTCTTTGCAAACAAAACATTATTGAATTATTAATTTCAGATTGTGATAAAACATACATACATACTTTAAGTTACCACCTTAGCCATTTCTAAGTGTGTAATTCTGTGACCTTAAGGATATAAATATTGTTGTGCAGCCATCAGAACTGTCTCCAGAACTTTCTCATCATCTCTATAGAAACTCTGTCCCCATTGAGCACTCACTCCCCTTCCCCCTCTTCACCTGCTGTCTCTGTGGACTTGGCTGCTCTAGACGCTCACGTGACTGGAGTCATTCGGTGCTGGTCACTTGACGTCAACTTGTCACGTAGCATCGTGTCCTCAAGGTTCCTCCACACTGTGGCGGGTGCCAGAGCTCTGTCCCTTCTTCTGGATGAATGACCCTCCCTTGTATGGGGGTGCCATTCCTCCGTGGCTGGATTCCCGGGTGTCTTCCACCTTTTGGTGACAAAGGTGACTAACTCTGCTGTGCCATGTGAGTGTATGGAGCGCTGGACGTGGGTCCTGGGGGCAGGACTGCGCCTGATTCATTTCTGAATCCCACAGTCCAGTGCTGAGGAGTGAGGGCCCATTGTGGAGGGTGGGGGGTGGGGGGTGCAGCAGGCAATGAATACCTGACAAGGCTTCCTTCTGGGGTCAGTATGGAGCTCCCAGGGGTGTCCTGGTCACGTGGCCTTGACCAGCAGTGAATGTTAATCCATGTCCTCATCAGCCTTTTTCTCATAAAAGTGAAACATGCAGTTCCCAAAACTCAGAGCCTGCAGAAGAGGATAGAGGAGAAAGTGGAGGTTGTCTGTGGCAGCCCTTCCCCCTCCCCCATACTCCCATCCCTCCATCCCCCATCCCCAGATCCAGCAGCTTTATCAGGCAAAGGGGCCCATGTGGGTGCCTTCCCTGAAAAACGGTGTCCCTACCCAGGGGGATTTGATGAGGAGTTTTACAGCAATGGTTCAGGGGTGGGATTGCTAAGGATCAGGGTGCGGTCAGGGCCTGAACTCCTTTAATCTGGCCTCAGTTGCTCCCCTCCATTGTCCCCTTCCTTCCCTGATTAGCAACTGTCTGAATCTGCTCTTTGGAACTCAGGGAAGGTCATAGAGGCTGGAGTCTATTCCTTACAAACAAGAAATGGTGCACACAGAAAGGCTTTTGTGCCTGGGAGCCCCAGAGGCTCTGATAGGTTTCACTGTCAGGGACAGGGTAAGTCGATGATGGAGCATCTCAGTACATTCTGCTGAGCAGGTGGAACGAAGCTGGAGCTGAGGCTGAGGCAGGAAGGAGCAGCAGTCACTGCATCAGCAGGGTCACTTCTGTGGCCTGACTGCGATTGTGTTCCGTCTGCGGTCAGACCTGGTTGACGTGTCTTTGTGGGCACTGGCTGTGCTGTTGTTCTGTTCACTGGGAGAGCAACGAGGCGGGCAAGCAGCTATCCTTGGCCTCATCGGGTTTGTTCTGAGTCTCTGCTCGGTGCCAGGTGCTGGGGACACAGACAGCACTGAACAAGGGAGAAAGTTCGTGGCCCTCAGGAATTGCATTCTGCTCCGTGTCTGTTTGCCCTGAATCCCATCTACTCTGGATTCATGTGTTGAAGTGCTGACTCCCAGCGTGGCTGTGTCTGGAGACAGGCTCTCAGGAGGTGGGTAGAAGGGAGGGGCGCTGGTCCCCGGGGACTGGTGTCCTCCTGAGAAGAGAGACATGGGTGATGTGGGTGAGGATGTGGCAAGAAGACAGCCATCTGCGAGCCAAGGAGGGAGGCCTCAGGCCGACCCTGGACACCTTGATCTCAGACCTGCAGCCTCCAGACCAAACCCTCCAGACTCAGGTACACTGCCATGGCAGCCCTCACCATTAGCCCCGCCCACCTTCCAGGCAGGCCCCAGCCCCATCTAAGCATCCCTGATCTCTGTTACTCATGATGTCTGCCTGCTCCCAGATTTCACATCAATGCTGTCATGCAGCCTGGCTCTTCACTCAGCATAGTGACTGCAGGGTTCCTCTGATGCTGTGTGCACCAAGATTCATTATCTTATTGCTGAGTAGGGTCCCATTGTACGAATATGCCACGCTTTGTGTCTACTCACCCATCTGGGTGGTTTCTGGCTCTTGGTGATTACTGGGAAAGCTGCTCTGAACTTCTGTAAACAAGTTCTGATGTGGATGTGCGTGTGGACTCGGTCGCTTCAGTCGTGTCTGACTCTGCCACGCTATGGACTGTATGTTGCCCTCCAGCCTCCTCCGTCCATGGGAACCTTCCAGGCAAGAATACTGAAGTGGGTTGCCATGTCCTCCTCCAGGGGATCTTCCCGACCCAGGGATCAAACAAACGTCTCAGGTCTCCTGCATCGGCTGACGGGTTCTTTACCACTAGGACCACCTGGGAAGCCCTCTGGTGTGGACACATCTTCTCATTTCTCTTCCTTTTTTACCCAGGAGGGGAATTGCCCGGTCCTGCGTTAGGTGTGTCTGTAAGTTCGTAACAACTTGCCAATCTGTGGCCCAAAGTGGCTGTTCCATGTTCCATTCACCCCTGGGAGTGTTGAGATTCCCAATGGCTCTGTGTGCTCCTCAGCATTTGGTCAGACGTTAATCTTGGCTGTTCCGTTGGTTTCAGTTTGGGTTTCCCTGTTGACTCATGATGTTGCACCGCTTTGCCGGTGCTCTCTATGCATCTTCTCGGGTTTGAAGGATTTGTTCAAATCTCTGCAAATTGGATTGTCTTATTGTAACAGTTCCCTGGTGGCTCAGATGGTAAAGAATCCGACTGCAATTTGGGAGACCTGGGTTTGATCTCTGGGTTGGGAAGATCCCCTGGAGGAGGGCATGACGACCCACTGCAGTATTCTTACCTGGAGAATCCCCATGGACAGAGGAGCCTGAAGGGCTACAATCAGTGAGGTTGCAAAGAGTCAGACATGACTGGAACGACTAAGCGCAGATCCTGTAACAGTTATATCTTTTGGCTCCAAGATATTAATGTATGTGATGTATGTTTTCCCTGCAGGTGGTGTGCCTTTGCTCCAGCCCCTCTGCAGGTTGGGCCATGGCCAGCAGCGTTGCCACCTGCTCCGGATCTCACCAAGAGTGGAGCCGGCCACAGTGCTTAGCGCACATTCTTCCTCATTGTACACCTTTCTCACCTTGTCTCCCGGACTCCCAGGGCTCCTATTCATCCTTCAGAGCCCTGCCTGGCATCTGCTGCCCAGAAGTGAGCCTTCACCACATGAAGCTACTTTGGCTTTTTAAAAAATTTTATTTTTTAAAAAAGATTTACTTATATTTTTGGCTGTTTCTGGGTCTTTGTTGCTGTGCACTGGGTTTGTCTAGTTGCAGCGAGTGGGGGCTATTCTACTTGCTGTGCGAGAGTTTTCCATTGAAGTGGTTTCTCTTGTTTTGGAGCATGGGCTCTAGGTGCTCAGGCTCAGTAGTTGTAGCTCGTGGGCTTAGTTGCTTCACGGCACACGGGATCTTTCCTGACCAGGGATTGAACCTGTGTCCTCTGCACTGGCAGCGGACTTTTGACCACCAGACCACCACAGAAGCCTTACTTTGACTTTTAGACTTCATTTCCTCACTAGACCATGAGCCCAGGAGGCCGTCCAAGGCCTTGCAACCCAATGCTGGGGTGTGGTGGGGAGGGGGCGGGGCAGGGGGAGAATGGTCCAGCCAGCAGTGTGGCTCCCTATTCAGGGTTCGACTCGCTGATGCGTGTGGGTAATGTTGGAGCAGTCCAAGAGCGAGTTGAAAAAGAATTTCTGGACACAGAGCATTTCAGAAGGGAGTGAGTTTATTAAGAACAAAGAGCAGAAATAATGTGGGCACCGCGAGCGCAGCAGGCTGACCTCTTGACAAACCAGGGAAAATGGACAGTGTTTGTGGGTTAATAGCCAATTGTTATAGCAAAATTCCTGCTGGATGGTTGGTGTTAGGTGATTGGTTGGGGAGCTACAGGGTGCTTACTGGAGTGGGCATCTTTGCCTAATGGGGAGTCAGGAAGCTCCTTAGTGATCATCAGGGGCTTTTGGCAACAGTTACAAAGGGGCTCAGTCAGTTTCAGAGGTGACCTTGGTTCTGGGCTCTGCTTCTGTGGTCTTGGGGGGAGGCCTCAACAGGTAAGTCCTGCTCCTTGCTGTGCCTCAGTTTTCCTACGTGCCCAGCATGGGCAGGGTGAATGAAATGATCTCTGAGGATGTATCAGATGTGGGGGGGATTCAAGATGTTGGGGTACCCCTACCTGGAGGAGCACCCCATGAGATGGGAGGACAGTGAAGGCGTGGGAGGGAGCAGAGGAGGTGCTAGTGCCCCAGACCAGGCCCTAGGCCCCTGCCATACTATTGGGGTTCCAGAATATTCTAAAGCACTACTCAGAGTCCATCATGGCCAAGCCAAGGCTGCAGGGGGGTGCAGCCTTCCCTGGAAACACTGTGAAAATAGTGGGGCAGGAGCCCAATCTGATGTACCCTCCCAGGGGGATGAGAGCTGTGCTGGTGGGCATCTCATGGGGGCTCCCAAGCTGCTGGGTTGAATGCCCTCCACGCTGCCTCCAACCCCTGGAGTCCATGGGGCTGGAGGCCAGTCTGGGGGCCAACTCTGCCTCTGAACTCTGGGAAACTTTGCAGAACAGGAAGGTGGTCAATCCCTGCCCCACCCCCATGACTGAACCCCTGCCGTATCCCAGCCTCTCCTCCTCAGGTTCCCCTGGAAATGGAGTAGGTGGTGACCATGAGCACATGGTGGCTGCTAGCCAGTTCTACCAGCAGAACTCCTGCCTGGGGAGAGCTGGGTAAAACTGGCTGACCCATGTGCCTGCAGCCTGGGGATGTGACCTTCCCGTGGAGTCCTGCCCTCCCAGCGTCCTGCTCTGTGGGAGGCGGGGCTCCTTACACCCTCCTTCTGCAGCCCAGAGGTCCCTGCCCCCAGGCCTACTCCCTGTCCATCTGAGGATTGCCAAGGAGCTGAGAAGTCTGGGTGGGGACAGCCCCAAGACTCATTGGACGGGAAGATCGGGGTTTGGGTCTGAGCACAGTTGGCTGGGGTTGCAGGGGAGACTCTGGGCAAGGCCTGTCCCTTTCTGAGCCCCATCTCCCCTTCAGCGAAGTGGAGCAAAACTGTCCAGTCCAGCCCTTTTCCAGAGACAGGTGGGGGTGGACACAGTGGGGAGCCCCTGTGGTCATCAGAGATGACTCAGTACACCATGCTGCAACTCATGAGTCCTCCAGTGGTCGGGAAGGAGCCACCCTCTGCAGAGCTGAGGGAAACAGGGTAAACAGCCAGAACCACAGCCTGGCCGAGGTGGGGACACGCACTGGGCACACTGCATGGGGGCTGCTGGTGCTTCTCTGGAGGACTGGTTACTGTTTCTGCAGAGTCTGAGACAGGTAAGGGGGAAGCCAAGCTGAGCTCCTTTGGTGGGCTCAGTGTTGTGGGGAGGAACAGGTGGGCTTTCGGGGGGTCAGAGCAAGGGGAGGCACGGATGACTTTTGGGGGTCACCTGCTTCTATAGGAACTCTAATGCATGACAGAGGGGGCAGGAAGCTGGTTCACTGGGTGAGGCAGAGGGGGGATCTGTGATTGTGGGGGGCCTCACCTCTCCACTTACATGCCCCTCCCCCATGTGGCTAATCAGTAAAGAGAACTTCTGCCATGCAGGAGACCTGGGTACAATCCCTGGGTCGGGAAGACCCCCTGGCGAAGGGCATGGCAACCCACTCAGTATTCTTGCCTGGCGAATCCCGTGGACAGAGGAGCCTGGCGGGATACAGTCCATGGGGTCGCAGAGAATCAGACTGAGTGACTAACACTCACTTTCACTTTCCCTCCTTTGGCCTGGTCAGCTCCTGCCGCCCACACAGGCTGTACCCCTCCCAGCCTGACACTGGTCTCCCCACCTCTCCCCTGAGCATAGCCTGCACCTGACTCTGAGCTGTCACCGAGGGGCCTGCTCCCCCGGCAGCTGTGGGCCCAGGGGACACTGGGGACTGGGGAGCAAACCCTTCCTGCCTCAGGTGACCCCTGTGTGGCTTTCCAGGGGACTGCAGCCAGGATCTGAAGGGTCCTGAGGGTGAACATGGAGCCTCTGCGAGCTGGGGTCCACCACTCTGGTGCCCGGGGCCCAAGGCTGACAGTGGGAGCCTGGCGAGACCCCTGAGCCTCTGCCTGTCCCACCAGCCAGCCCTGTCCCCACTCCTGCCCCTTGGGTGCTCCCCAGTGACCCCCTCCCTCCCCAGTCCCTGCTGGGCCATGTCCCTGTCCTGACCTCACTTGGCCTCTGTCCCCCCGGTATCCAGATCTCCTGGACTGACCCATGTTGCTGGTGCCCAGTCCCCCTGACCTCAGGAGAGCCAGACCCACCCTCAGCAGAAGACCCCTCTGGTGGCCCCTCCCCAACCGCTCCACTCAGGAGTCTCAGGTGACCCCACTGCAGGTAAGGGCGCTCCCTGGCCTGGCTGCACTTGGCTGGAATGTGCTTTGGGGTGGGGCCCTGTGGCTGGCGCCCATCTCCACTCCCAGCTGGCAGCTGGTCCTGGGTGATAAGCCAGGATACTCCTGCAGCCGGGTGGAGACCACCTTCTTCTGGCCAGTGTGGCTCCCCTGCCAGTCCAGTCATCACTCCTCAGGGAGGCCCCTGACGGCCAGGCAGAACCTGCTCTGGAACTAGGACCCCCGGCAGGGCTTCTCCCAGCCTCCAGCCCAGAGCAGTCTGTCCCTCCTGCCAGCCGGGCCTGCTGAGCCCCAGGCCCAGCGCAGGCCTGCAGGAAGGCTGATGGTCTGTCCAGCCTGGAGGGCCTTGGGATTCCTGGGGGTGGGGTTCCCACTCTGCCACAGGGAGGCTGTGGCCTGAGCAGGGCAATCATACTCAGCCATTCCTGGAGCTGGTCCTGGGTCCACTGTGGCATTTCTACAGAGCGTGGTCAGCGGCAGAGCTGCTGCCCCATTTTACAGAGACAGAGACTGAGGCCAGTGCCATCTCCCCTAGGCGCTGTACCTCTTCCTCCTGCATCTCTGTGCCCTGGCGATGACCCTGGGCAAAGAGGAGGAGATGGGGGCTGAGTGCTGCCCGAGAGCAGCCCTGGAAGGATCTCCTCTGAGGGGCTGTTTCTGGGGGTCAGCACTATGGGCTGAGGGCAGACACCCCACCCCTCCTGGTCCAGGAGCCCCTCCATTCACAGCGCCCACCAGCAGCGGCATGAAGCTCCTGACAGGGACACAGATAGGGACACCCCCTGTGGCCCCCATTCTTTCCCCCAAGATTCTCACAGCCACACTACACAGGGGACCTGGCCTGGGTACCTGCCAGTTTATTTTTGGCCAGAGCCTGAGGCTCAGAGCAGCCCCTGTGAGAGAACCATGCCCCAGGAGGGCCTGACATTCTCACAGAATGATCTGACATACCCCAACAGGCTCACTGTGGGGCCAGGAAGAGCTCAGGTGCCTTTAGGTCCCTGTGGGTGGGTCGTACCTGCCAGAAGTATCCAGGTGGCCGTGGTGGGTGGGCTCCCTTTGGCCCTGTCAGCCTTGAGTGCCCTGGACCCCTGGGAGGCAGGGTACGAGGTGAAGCAGCCCTGGGGGGAGTTGCCTGGTATGCTGTGTGCTCCCTGCACCCTGGGGAAGTCCACCATCCCCCTCAATGCCTGATCTAGGGTCTGCAGTGCTGTCTGTGACCCAGGTAGGAAGCTGACCCTAACCCTGAAATCCTGCTGCCAACTGATGCACGCCCTTATTCCAGGCAGATGTGCTTCAGCACAGAGGGTATCACATGTGGCCACCACCAAGATCACTTCTGCGATAGCAGGAGTGGAGATGACTGTCCTGGGGCTTGCCCCACGCCATCTGCAGAGCAGGCCAGAGGTCTCAGGAGAGAGGTGAGCCAGAGGGGCTGGGCACCCTGATCCCCAGGTCTCTGGCCAGTGCAAGAGCAGCCTAGTCCCCTGAAACCCTCTGAAGACACAGACCCCAGACCCAAGCCTGAGATGGCAAGCCCAGCACCCCCTCCTGACTGGGTCCTTGGGCCCCTCTGCCCGGCCCGCTTGTTGCTCAGGCACTGAGTGGTAGGTAGGACAGGCTGTGAAAACTGCCCTCCTGGGATCTTCTCTCTTGCAGGACCCTGGAGGAGTGCCAGCCCCAGACCCAGTAGGTGGTCCTCGTGGTCTTAGCCCCACGTTCCTGAGAGGTAAGGGCCCTCCCCCAGCAGAAAGCCCACAGGCCTCACCCTGGCTGCTTCCCGTTGTGTGCCAGTATCCAGAAGACGTCACCTGCGCCCTGGGCTCACACACTCATCACCGCAGCAGAGAGAGCCAGAGCCAGCAGGTACCAGTTTCTTGGAGGTGGATGAAGGCCCTTCCATAGAGCGGATGCAGAGGGGTGCTGCTGCCCCTCCTGTGGTTCTGAGGTCAGGGCTGGGGGAGGGCTCCAGGGGTCCTATAAGGGAGGTTCTGGAAGTGAGGACCCCTCTCCTGCAGCAGGACCCCCACAGGCTGATCCCCTGGCCCCCGAGCTGACCTGGGTGCTCAGAGACTCTGGAGGGAGCCTGGGGTCACTGGGCAGGGGTGGGGAGACTGCCACAGTGAGGGAGTCTGAGGGTCCTCTCTCCCCACCCTGCACCCCCTTCCTCTTCCCAGGTCTGTCCCTCTGTCTGTGGCGTCGGCTCCAACAGTTTCCATCCCTGACACGGTTCTCTCCATACTCCTCCTCCTCTGGGTCTGTCTCTCTCCCACTCTGGGTCTTGAGGCCTCACTCTCCCCTCTTCCTTGCCCTCCCCTTACCCGTCTCTCCTTCCTCACTACATCCTGTTCTCCCTCCTCCAGCTCCCTCCTCTCTTCCCCAACCCCACCTGCCACCCTCCACCCCAGCATGGGGGCCGGAAAGTCAGATAGACCTGCACTCACACCCAGAGCTGCCCACTAACCACGTCCAGGCCACTGCCTCCACTTCTCTGAGCCCAGCTGTGGGGTGGGGACCCTTGTGGGCACATGAGCCTCAGGCCATCCAGCTGCTTTATTCAGGGAAGAAAATCAATGAATAAAGAGCTTGATGTGAAATAGAATATTTGCACAGTCTCAACATGTCTCCTGGAACAGGCTCATTGCTGGGAAGTGTCCTTGCTTCTCATGACTTCCCAGAAAGTTTGAGGAGAAATAGATTTATAGAATCTCAAATCATCTCCCCCCAAATATATCTTTTTAAAAATTAATTAAGTTTTGGTCATGCTAGGTCTTTGTTGCCGCACAGGCTTTCTTGGGTTGTGGTGAGTGGTGGGGCTAGTCTTTGTTGCAGAGCTCAGACTTCTCATTGCAGTAGTGGAATAAATGAACAAACCAATAACGGAGTGAAGCACACCTGGGGTCTTGGTGGGGACACAGCCCTGCTCACAGGACTGCTACATCTTTATCCCAGTGCCTCTCCCAGCTGCTTACTGCCTGCCCTGTGCCCCCACTGCCCCCTCAGGGTGGACAGGAGCTCGAAGTCCATGGCAGTGAGTGGGCATCAGGGAGGCAGAGAGCTCCCTGGGCAAGGCTTCCGAATCCTGTCCCCCCTGCCGTTGAGAGACCCCATGACACAGTGGCTCTGGCTCCTTGGGAGGTCCGCATTCCCAAGGGGCAAGGAATGCTGGGGGGCACTCTTGGGGTCTGCCTCCTCTGGGTCTGAGGGATGGAGCTTGGAGGGTCGTTGGGCTGTAACTCCTGGGGACCTGAGCCCGGATGGCCCACAGCTTTGCTCACCAAGTGGCTTTCTGGTTTTCAGGCCTGGCCAGTGTATCATGCCAAGTCCCAGACAATAAACGCTCCAGGAGGAACATGTCCTATGCCGTTGTGCTGTTGGTCCCAGGGCTTGCTTCCATCTCAGAAGGGCTGCTGCACCCTGGAGAGACGAGAGGTGGGGAGTGGAGCAACACACGTGGCACCTGGGTGCCCGATGACAGAGACCCCTGAGATACCATGGCCTCCGTGGTTGCACTCCTGGATTCCGAGCTGTGACATTTCCTGTTGTTTCTCCTTCCCTGGTGGACAAGGGGCTTCCTGCCGCTGTTAGTCTCTGCATGGCCTTTCCTTCCTGCCTTCAATACCCAGGAAATGAAATCCTTCTCTTTTTGACATAGTAACTCAATTTTGGGGCCTGGACTTCCAGGCACCCCAGCACCCTCATCCTTCCAGGCCCAGCGGCAGGTTGGAGGCAGCAGCAGCCATCTTGGGCCTTTGTGTTCCCCCTATTGGGGGCCCTGTGGAATACAGTGAGGTAGCAAGAGGGGGCGCCCCTCCTTCCAAACCCCAAGTGGGCTGCTGGCTGTGGCTTCCTTCTCCAGCCGAGTCTGGGGCCTGGAGCCGCCAGAAACCGCAGACTCTCCGCGGGGGTCAGGGGACACCCAGGTGAGACTCCGCTGTCCAGCTTGCCTTGGCTCCACCTCTCAGCCTCCGTGCTAAGGACCCTCGCTGCTAAAACTGAGCGATACTGGAAGGCGTCGCAAGGCTGTCGCGAGGAATGACAAATTCACAAGGCACCTAGCAAACTGCTGTTGTTTCTTTCAGGTCTATTTTACCCAAAGTTTGGGGGTTAAAGCAGATGTTTAGCTGGCATGATAACGGACAGTACTTTATGATGAAAGCCAACACGGACGTGTAACTCAGAAATCGCTGCACTGTCATGGACTTTCAAGATAACGTTTTATCTTGGTCTTTTTAGACCACGGAAAAGCTAGGCCCTCGGGCTACCCTCGGGCTCCTCCACCAGATGGGACCCCACCGGAATCCCAGGACCCTGGCCGCTCCGCCCCTTATCTTCCCGCACACCAGGATCGAGCCCGCTGCCCCGGGCACGTCGCAGCACTCTGCTCCGGCGCGTCGCGTGCCTGCGGCCGGGTTGCCAAGCTCCGCCCGCTACCAGCAGCACCTTTGGCTGGCGGGCTCACGCATATACAAAATCTAAGCACTAGCAAGTACTAAGCAGGCCCGACCCTGCTTAGCATCCGAAATCAGAAGACATCGGGCGCGTTCAAGGTGGTATTGCGGTAGACACAAAATACAGGGGCTATTTTGCATACGAGCCGCTGCAATGGGCGGGGCCAGGGCGGAGCGGGGTTGTCGGGGGCGGGGGGTGGGCAGGGCGGAGCCGGGCCAGGGCTCTCCCAAAGTGGGGCGGGGCGACGCCTGGGGGCGTGCCCAGGGCAGAGCGGGGCCAGCGCACGCGCATAGTGGGGCGGGGCGACGTCTGGGGCGTGCCCGCGGCGGAGGCGAGTTGTGCGTTGGAGTGTAGGCGGAGAGGGCTGGTGGGGACCCGGGCTCGCGGCTGAAATCTGGGGCGGCCGGCGCCATGAGCACCGTGGACCTTGCCCGCGTTGGCGCGTGTGTCCTGAAGCACGCGGTCACCGGGGAGGTGAGGCCTGGCGGGCTTAGGGCGGTGTGTGCGCCCCGGCACTTGGCAGCGGCATCCGAGTCCCGCGTCTGGGCGGGGGGCGGTGGGGGTGGGGAGCTAGCTGGCTGGAAGTGAGCGGCCCTGGCGCGGGGCTCGGGGTGTGGACGTGCTCGCAGGCTGTGATCTGGCGGCGCTCCTTACCCGCCCACACGCAGGCCGTAGAGCTGCGGAACCTGTGGCAGGAGCAGGCGTGCGTGGTGGCCGGTTTGCGGCGTTTCGGCTGCATGGTGTGTCGCTGGATCGCCCGGGACCTCAGCAACCTCAAGGGGCTCCTGGATCAGCACGGCGTGCGCCTGGTGGGCGTGGGTCCAGAGGCCCTGGGCCTGCAGGAGTTCCTGGATGGTGGCTACTTCGCGGGAGGTGCCTGCGCTCCCCACCCTCCTCCCCCAGCACCGGCCCCTCAACTGCCCAACCGCCATGAGACCCCTCTCCTCCTCAGACTCAGGGCATTCGCCTGCCTCCTCCTCGTCCAGCCCTGATCCTTCTCTACAGGAGCGGCTTTGACATGCTCCTGTATCCTCTCCCCTGCCCTCCTCTCGTACTTCCTCCCTTCCCCTGCCCCCTCCAGCTGTGGCCCCTACCTGCCTGCCCAGCCATGATGTTCCTCCCACTATGGAGGGCTCAGTGGTGACTCTAGCCTGGAATCACGACCAAAAGTCTTTACTGTGTCCTCTGCCAGCCTCCCACCTCCCCAGGAGCCTGATCCTGAACTTCCTCGGATGTTTCCCAAGCCCAATAGTAGTGGCTGGGCCTAGAGCCCAGACTGCACTGGCTCCCACCCCACCCCTCTGGCCCACCTCTCTTTCCAACCTGTAATATGCCCTCACAGAGTCCTGCTCCTCCCGTTTCCCCCTGTCCCCTCTGGGCCTCTGCCCTTCCTCTTAACAGTGGGGACACAGCCCTGTTCTGCCTCTCCTGATCATGGGTGTCTGAGCTGGGATCCAAGGGTGGACAGAAGGGCGGATGCAGGAGAGTGAGCCCCCTGGGTGGGGGCTTGTGGGGGAGGGAAGACAGTCCAGGGGCACAGAACTGTGGTCTCTGCTTTCCAGAGCTCTACCTGGACGAGAGCAAGCAGTTTTACAAGGAGCTGGGCTTCAAGCGGTGAGCTGAGAGCTCCGGGCTTCACTGCTCCCCTCTTCTTCTGCCTGCCACCCTCTCCTTGGCCAAGCAGACTCTGAGCATCCACTGCTCCAGTCAGCCCTACCAGTCTCTCTTGGGTGCCTGTGTCTGTTATGGGCTATAGGTTAGGCTTCTCACCCAGGACTTCTCCCTAGCTGGCTCCAGCGGGGGCCTGGGCCTAGGGCACCAGTCAGGGGCCCCTCAACCACCTTGGGTGCCTTGCTACAGGCTGGCTGCCTTGTCTGATTGGCGGTGCCAGCTGAGCCAGATCCCCGGACTCACCCCGTCCACACTCCCCACACCCTCTGTGGGGCCCCAGGCCTGCCAGCCCGTGGCTCTGGCAGCTGCTGCTCCTGGGGCTGGGCCAGTTGCTGGCCTGGCTGTCCCATGTCCCCTGAGCCCCTGGAAAGTTGGGGTGGGGCTTGCTTGTGGGAACTGGTGGGTGCGTCTTGTGGAGTCAGGGTCGTGGGCAGGCTCTGGGGCCCAGTCTTTGGTGCAGAGTCGGAGCCTGCATGAGCCAGCTGTGTCTTGGCAGGTACAACAGCTTGAGTATCCTCCCGGCTGCCTTGGGGAAGCCTGTTCGTGAAGTGGCTGCCAAGGTTTGTGAGGGCCAGGGTTGTATGGGGCTGGGGTGCAGGGCTTCTGTCTAGGGCTTACCTGGGCTGCTCCCCTCCTCCAGGCCAAGGCTGTCGGCATCCAGGGGAATTTGTCCGGGGATCTGCTGCAGAGCGGAGGGCTGCTGGTGGTTGCCAAAGGTGGGCTAGGGCACGGGCATCAGGGCTTAATGTGTGGTCATGGGGTGGGGATTGCAGGGCCACATGCTTAGGTGGGAAGGTCTTGCTGAACTTGACTCTGCCCTGACCCTTCCTCTCTCCCTCCCTCTGGCTTGTTAATCACAGTTTCCCTCTTTGCAGTGTGGCCCAGCTCTCAGTGTCCTCTTAGCTGGACAGGGTGTGGCCAGAGCAGCTCACCCATCCCCATAACCAGATGGGGTGGTGGCTGCACAGGGGCACCCTGACCACTCCACCCCCACCTCCACCTGCTGCAGGTGGTGATAAAGTGCTGCTGCACTTTGTCCAGAAGTCCCCGGGTGACTACGCCCCACTGGAGAGCATCCTGCAGGCCTTGGGCATCTCTGCGGAGGTCGGCCCCAGTGAGCCGCCCCAGGTGAGCCCAGGCCTGGGGTGGGCACTGCACTAAGAATGCCTCCCCCCCAAACTCCCCAGGGTTGCGTGCTTGATGTGGCCAGACTTTGAGCTGGGCCCGGATGGCTTTAGGTGATTCTGTGCCCACGGCAGCCCCAGGATGTCACTGTTGCCTGCCCCACTTTGTGGTGATGGGCCAGGGGCAGGGTGACTGTACGGGCAGGCACAGCAGGGCCTCTCTGGAGGACAGGGGGTCACTCAGGGGCTGCAGAGAAGAGGAGTGGCCTGTCCTCTCAGCCTAGGAGGGCCAGGGTTGTCCCAGGTGACTGTAGCCCATATTAGCATGGTTCCGGTGGCCGACCTTCTGTGCTCTACGTGGAGAGGACTGTCCAGCATGCTTCTCCTCCTACTTGGGCCTTAGACACCCCTGGAGGGTCTATGGCCCTGGAGGGTGGGAGGAGCGGCTCTTGGCCCCAGGGGCATGGCTGGCCTGATGGGGCCCCTGCTGCCTCCACAGTGCGATGAAGAGGCATGCTCGAGGTGAAGGTCCCAGGAGGTGTCACCTGCCCCGGGCACACTGGGAGCTGGATGTGAGCAGACTCCAGAATCTCTGGACGTCCTGGTCTGTGAGCAGCGATGAGCAATAAACTGCGGTCTCTGGGCAGCGTTTCTTCATTGCCTCTAAATCTTGCGCTCAGCAGCCAGGGCCTTGATCACTGATGGTTTCATCCGGGGCGGCGGGTGGTCGTGCGTCCCGAGGCTTCACTTTCCCCACTAGGAGAGTCACTTTCCCTGGTAGGTTGGTGGTGGTGGACATGCCCCTGGCAGTTTCTCTGGAGACCCTGGGCCTTTGGCGCCTGCAGGTCAGGGGTCTGCAAACAGGCCCAGGGTGTGGGAGACGAGGGTGGGGTGGGCTTCATCTGATAGGAAACACCCCAGGTGGGAGCCCAACCTGGAAGGCTCGGGGTCAGAGTTCACGTCTGGTGGGAGCTAGTTGGGTTCTAGGGAGCTCTGCTGGACAGCCGAGGCCTTGTATGGAAGCCCTCCTGGGGGAGGGGCTTGCCTAGACAAGGTGTAGCTCCCTGAGGCTCTGTCACATGGGGGTGACCAGCGCCTCAAAATTGACAGGTACAGAGCAGAACTCCTGTCCTGCCCGCCTTCAGGGCCTCTCATCTGAGTCCAGATGAGTTTCTCAGCAGCCCCGCCGTGTCCCCTGGTCTGGGTCTGAACAACCACAGGGGCCTTCTAGCTGTTCTCCCTGGCACCCAACCCCCTCACTCAGCCTCTCTGTGGTCATTTAAAACTCAGGGCACGTGACAAGCTTTAACCCCTCACCGGCTTCCAGTTACACAAAACCCCACATCCAGATAGTGGGGTGCAACTTGCATCCCCTCTGCCCCATCCCCCACCTTAGTTCCTCCCTGAGTCAGGAGCCCCCCGCCTTGTTTGAACCGTCGGCATGGGTGGGCATTTTGGGGCATCGTGGTCACTGCTGTGCGTCCAGCACAAGGACCCTGGGGTCTGTCAGGAGCGCCCTGCCATGTTCCCACTCGGCCTCCAGCTCTCAGTGGCAGGTGCAGCGGGAGAGGGGGCACTTTCTCGGGTACTGTCACCCAGACCACTGGCCCTGGGCCCTGCTACACAGACAAGGCAGCCGCTTCTTTAAAGCGTTTACTTAGCTGAAGTCTGAAGCTCGTGGACATCTGAGGAGGACGCGCTTTGGAGAGCGGGCAGAAGACGGATAACCGCGTCTACAGGGCTGCGGTGGGGGGCGTAGACCCTCGCGGGCGGGCGCAGAGGCGGCGCTGGGCAGGGCGGCGCTCACCTCCGGTTGTCTGAAGCGCCAGCTGCGGTCCAGGCCCGGTGCGGAGGCCGGGTGCGGCGCGGGCGGGTCGGCTGCTGGCTGCGGGGTCACCGCCGGCAGCACTGTCTCCGCGCGGATGGGACGCCTCGGGGCGGCGGGTGGGCGTGGGCCGCGCAGCGCGGCTCGGCCTTGGCTACCAGACGCGGCATCGCACCGTTGGGTGCATGGGGGAGCCATTCGCGCAGTGGAACGCGTCTGCGAAGGCGCCCAGGTTCTGCAGCGAGCCCAGCACCCTGTGGGTGGACGGAGGGGCCTGAGACAGCGCCGGCCTGGGCGCGGGGCGCGGGGACGCCAGGGTCACTTGCCTGTACTTCAGGGGACTGTGGACGTCAGTCTTGATGGACTGGATGGCGAACTCTGGCCGGTAGGATCCGCACCACACCTGTGGGCGCATGAGGGGCGTGGCTGCAGAACTGGGGAAGGGGCGGAGGTGGGATGCAGGGGTAAGGAGGACCAGAGGGGATGACCCCCCGCCATGTCCCAACAAGGGCCCGGAGAGGTGGGGCTCCCCTAGGGCTGTGGCAGTGCTGGAGTGTAGTCTCCTTCCTCTAGGCACAGAGGAGTTAAGTCAGGACCCCCTGCTCCTTGGGTGGGGAGAGAGAAGGCAGCCGGTTGCCCCTTCCCTCAACAGCTACATCTGAATCTTCCCCAGCCCCAGCTCCCCTGACATCCTTTCCCTCCAGGAAGCCCTCTTGGCCCATTAGTTCCGGTTCTGCCCAGCTTGCCAGCCCACAGTGTCCCTGGAGGCACCCTGTAGTGAGGGCTCACCGAGGATAGGAAGTGGGAGCCAGTTCCCAGTGGTGGGTGTGGGGGCAACTGGGGAGGGTGTGGGTGGGGAACTGACTCCCACCTGCGCATAGTTGATGAAGAACAGTTGCTGGTAGGTCAGTTCCAGGCCTGGCAGCTGCTGGTCCTTGCCGCCTTCTGCCACCCACTTCAGGTAAGCCTGCAGGCACCAAACGGGTGCTGGGCCAGGGCCTGCCCTCCCGGGGGCAGCACCAGCCTGGTCAGGACTCCTGCTCCTTGGCTTGGGGCAGAATGGAGGTCTGGCTCTCAGGCCTCCCCTTGTGAGGGTCCTGCCTCTGCAGCGTGGAGCTTCTGAGCACCCCAGGGACCATCTGAGCACAAAGCCTGGCTGGGCTCTGTGGGGGCTCACTGCCCAGGCAACCTGCCCCACAAATGAGCTCCTGACACCTAGTGCCCAAGGCTGTCAGTGCAGGGGTGTCACTGAGGCTGGAAGCTGTGCAGTGACTGTCACTGTCTTATTTGGCAATGGACAGTGGTCTCCGCAGAGTGCAGAGGCCTCAGCTAAGAGTGGAGTGAAGTGAGGGCCAAGTGGCTATAGCACTTGCCCACCTGTGGCCAGCAGGCTCCCCCAGGTTTCTGCTGCCTCCCGTCAGATGAAGAAGGGTCCCAGGATACACCTGGGCTTGGGCAGGGGACAGTCCCTGCCACACTGAGGGGCCTGTACCTGCCTGGGCCTGACCACTCCCTTCCACTTCCTCTGGGGGGCCCTACTTGGACCCACCTTGTATGCCTGCCGCACCCCTCCATTGTCGGCAATGTTTTCCCCGAGTGTGCTGAAGCCATTCACCTACAGGCGGGAGACAGGATTGGGGGGAGCGCCTGGGCTGCCCTCCTCCGCCCTCCCCTAGGCCAAGGCTGCGGCATGGTCCAGCGGTGGCCGCTCACATTCTGGTCATCAGCCAGGTCCCAGGAGTAATTGCCATATTGGTAGACCATGCACTCTGACTGCTCCCTGAAGTGCTGGGCAGAGAAGTTGCTCCACCAGTCCAGCATGTTCCCATTCTTGTCGAAGTTCCGGCCTGAACGGAGGTTAGGGGAGGGGTAGGCTACCCATGATCCCCAGCCTGCCCAGCGCCAGCCTCGCCCCCACGCCCTCCTGAAATCCCCATGTCTGGAGCCACATGAGCAGAGAATGGGCCCCAGGTGGGGGCTGTTCAGGCCCTGGGGGACAGAAGGCTTCAGTGGTGTCCACGCCACCCCCAAGGTCAGGGCCTGGGGTCTCTCTCAGGAGACTAGTGACTAGTGACCCTTGCTGTGATGTCCAAACTTTCCAAACCCCAGGGAGGGAGTGCATGCACTCTGGGGGTTCGGGGCTGCCCTCAGAAGATCTGGGTGGGCCAGTCCTAGGGGAAGGCCAACCTCCCTGGGTAGCAGCTTGAGGACCCTGGAAGCAGGTTGGGGGGGTCCCCCAGGCAGTGGTGGGAGGAGTGAGTGTGTGATTGGAGGTGCGGCTCAGCGCCCCGGGCAGCCCCCCACCATTGTCGTCAAAGCCGTGGGTGATCTCGTGCCCGATGACCATCCCGATGCCCCCGAAGTTCAAGGCTTGAGGCTGCTCCTTGCTGAAAAAAGGGGGCTGGAGGATCCCAGCGGGGAACACTGTGGGGGGGTGGGGGGTGGGGGGAGATAGAGTAAGCTTTAGGTGAGCACACCTGTGTGCTGGGCTCTGGGCGGGCACATCGAGGGGTCCTGCCATTTAACCCCACGGCCGGGGAGGTAGAGGTTATGACCCTCTCATTTTACAGAGGAGAAAAACCAAGGCTCAGAAGGCGGGAGGGCAGGACTAGAGGAGCAGGGTGGAGAGGGAACTTACCAATCTGGTTTCGGTTTGGAGAGTAGAAGGCGTTCACCACGGCAGCCCCAATGATCCAGCTGTGGAAGACAGGTGCATCGTTCAGAGCCCAGTTCTCCTGGGCCTTAACTCCAGGCCCCTCTACTTGGCTGACCAAAGCCCACTCTGACGCATGCACAGCGGTCACGTCACGGGTCCAGCAATGCCAATGGCCAGGGCTGGGTCTGGGCCAGTCTGAACACCTGGTTTCTTCCTGGAGCCCCACAAGCAGAGGGCAGGCACAAGGGGCTCGGAGTCAGACCACTGCCCTCCCCAGCTGGCCTGGCATCTGGCCCATCCCCCACCCCACACCATCCCCACTCACAGGTTCTGGTCCACCTTCTCCCTAAGCTTCTTGAGGCTCCGCTGGGCGCCAGCCTTCAGATTCTGCAGTCCGTTCTCAAAGTACAGGTGCTCTGAGAAGTTCAGCTATAGGAGAGAGGTGGTCATTTCTGGACATTTGTGCGGGGTCCTCGAGAGGCTGGCGGGGAAGGGAGGTCAAGGACGGCTGCAGACTGGCCTCAGGACTCGCCAGGCAGTCCTGCACGTGGCTCACAGGCTCTGGGTGCAGGTGGACTAAGGGCCAACCTTGGCTCTCTGTGTGTTTACTGGGCAAGATCCGAGACCCTCCTGGCCTCAGTTTCCTCACTGGTAACGGAAGGTGATACTGGAGCCCTGGCACATGGCCAGATGACTAAGTTAGGAGGGGTCCACCCCTGGTAGTTGAGGAACGAAGGTCCCCTGGGCTGGTTCAGGGGCAGGTTGGACTGGGGCGAGGGGACAGGTGGGGCTCTCGAGGGCCCCCGGCCTGGGGGTGGACTGGGGGGCCCCATTGGAACACACACGTTGGAATACTCCTCGTCCAGATGTTTGTTCCCCTCCTCCAGGATGTAGTCAGGGTACCCAATCTGCTCCCGGATGTTCATGGCCTGGGTAGGAGAGGGGGCCAATCCATGCCCACCCTGCCATGGGCATCCTGGTTCTGTCCCTACCATATGGGTTAGGGGCTAAGGGACTTGGCTTTCCTTGCAGGCTGGGGGGAGGCTAATGGGGACAGAACGTGAAAGGGCTTGACTGGAGACTGACCTTCACCACTGACCTTCGTCCAGCTGCCAGCTGGGATCTGGGGTGGGGGTAGGGCCGAGCTGCCACGCTGCCCTCTGTCACACGGGCCCAGAGGGACCCCTGCTCCTTGCAGCCGTGGCCGTCCCACCACCCTCCCCCCCTTGCTGGGGGTGCCTCATCTCTGTCCAAAGCCCCTTCCTGAGTGAGCCCCACCCCCTGCTCATTGTCCTGTCTCTGAAGTGGGTGTGGTGATGGTCACCCCATGGCCCTCACACTGGGGCCGCCCTCCCTGGCCTCCTTCCCACCTTCTCCTGGGCCTTCTTCTTGGATGACTCATCCATCCAGCTCAGCTCATCCAGAGTGTCCACGAACACTGCCCGCACCTTGTCAATGAGCTCTTTGACCTGCAGGAGTGCACGGCCCTGGTGCCTGGGGGGGCCAGCACTGGGTCTCTGCAGGGGGCTGGTACCTCTGAATGTGGAGGGGATTTGGGATAGGATCCAACCCCCTGGGCGCTTTGTCCAGGGTGGACCTTCCGACCTCCTGGGCAGGGGCTTGCCGGGCCCTGGACTCATGCCTCGTACAACTTCTCCCCCCTCCCAGGCAGGCCATCAGGGGTCCTACAGGGGGCACAACTTCCCCGAATCCCCATGTGTGACAGGGCACTGGGGCAAACATGTGCTCCCCAGTATGCACAGGCCCTGCTGGACAAGCAGGACCCCCTGACCAGGGGCCAGGAGGTCCCTGCAGGGAGGCTGCCCTGGGCCCAGGATGGGTCGTGGAGCACCCACCACGTCCTTGCTGTCACCGGAGAAGGCCTCCTTGACATAGAGCGAGCCCACGGCGCTCTCCATGTTGCTGTTGACATAGCTGACGCACTCCCGCCAGCGAACCTCCTCCACCGTCGTGCCATAGAGTGCCTGGCATGGTTCATGTCGTCATCACGTTTACCAAAACCTACTTCCCTGGCCTCGGCCCCAGGGTGCCCAGGGACCAGTGGGACACATGGGGGAACTCAGACACTCCCTTTGAACCCTGACCCCCAGGGGTGGGAAGACAGTGTGTGGTTTGGAGGGTGGGGCTCCCGGCACAGGCCGGCCTATGGAGGCCGGGGGCCCTCCTTGTCCCCTGTTCCTGGCCTGACTATTTGCTCTCCAGGAGTCCAGCCCCACCCAAAGCACAGGGTGGCATTGACCTTGGAGGCCTTGTCTAGCTCAACCGTGAGCTGCCAGCTGCCTGGGGCTCCGTTTTCCCATCTCCAAAGTGATGATGGGAATGCTTGTGGTCCTCGGGGACACGGGGCACAGCCCACCAAGCTCCTCTGTCCATGGGATTCTCTTGGCAAGAATACTGGAGTGGGTTGCCATTTCCTTCTCCAGGGGAATCTTCCTGACCCAGGGACTGAACCTGGGTATCCCGCATTGCGGGCAAATTCTTTACCGTCTAAGCCACCAGGGAACTGCCTGATTATACTTTTCCAATCTCCAAAGTGGCAGTGAGAATGTTTGCTGTCTTTGGGGACACAGAGCACAAGATGGAAACGTTTCCCCTGTCAGATTTCCGGCCCTGAGTCCTGGCCAGCCTGGAACTCTGGCCCTGCATCTGGGCCCACACTTCAGGGTTGTGGGGTCTCCTGACCCCAAAGCACTCTGACTCAGCCTCTCTCCACTGAGCTTCAGGCTCCACTCTCTTCCCCAGCTTGGCTGCTAGTGTCTCCAGCCTGGCTGCCCCAACCTGGCTACCACTCTTAACACCCCTGGGGCTCTCAGTGCCTGTGGGACCTGAGAGCTGCTCTGGCCCACAATTGCCGGTCCCCCACCTCATCTCCCTCCTTCCCCCATGTGATCCTGGGGTTGCTGCCCCAAGACCTCTGCACTGGCTGTTTCTGCTCCTGGGGAATCTGGCCGCAGTCTTTTCATGCCTGGGTCATCTTGCCTGAAGGTCTCTACTGTCTAATGGAGAGGCCCTCCCTGCCCTCATCCACTCCCTTTGCATCTTACTGGTTGGTTTTAAAGAGCAGATCAAGGTTTGTTCAGCTGGCCCAAGAGGACCAGTGTCTCATTAGCCTCAATTATGGCTCTGACCCCAGGGTGGACTTTGGTGCTTGGCCCATGGCAGGTGGTCAGTGTCATAAAGGGACAAGTGGCAGGCCAGGTTTGGCATGTGGGGAGAGGCACGGAGGTGGGGTGTCACTCACCTTGCGGTAGCTTGCACGCGCTTCCTTAAACCGCTGGCTCAGGCTGCTGATGCGGTCCAGCACCAGGCGCCAAATCAGGTAGTTCTGCATGGTCCTAGGATAGGAGGCACAGGGAAGTGGATGGAACAGGTGGGTGGTGCTTGCCCAGGGAGAGGATGAGGTTTCCGGCCCTTGGACAGCAGGCTCCACACCAAGCAGGGAGTTCAGGGTGGTGGAGGACACATCCAAGATGACACCCACATACATCCTGCCTGCCCCTGGATGCCTCAAGGAGGGGTTTGCATCTCTAATATAAAGTTCCACTGGCCACGAGCATTTACCCCCATCATGTCCCTCACGCCTCAGAGTGATGCTTTATTGGATCCTTTCCTGAGAGAAGGAGCTGTTAGGGAGGAGTAGAGAGCGGGGGAAAGATGCCGAGGCCTCTTGGGGCCTTCCTTGGCCCTACCTGGGTGAGTAGACATCGATGATGCCTTCAAGATTCTGGAGGTAGGGGATGCCATAGACCACCACTTCTTCATTAGGCAGCAGATCAATTTTGACAGAGGATAGCACGGATTGTATGAAGAGAGTCCAGTTAAATCCCTGGGGACAGAGGGATGGGGAGAAAGAAGGGGAGGTGGAAAGGTAGACACAGTTCTTAGGCATCCAAGAAACCCACCCCTACCAGAGAGTATTCTGGTGGAGAAGGCAGGTTTCCTAGTGGCTCAGATGGTAAAGAATCTGCCTGCAATGAGGGAGACCTGGGTTTGATCCCTGGGTCAGGAAGATTCCCTGAAGAAGGGAATGGCAACCCACTCCAGTATTCTTGCCTGGAGAATTCCATGGACAGAGGAGCTACAGTCCTTGGGGTTGCAAAGAGTTGGACATGACTGGCTAACATGTTCACTTTTTCAGGGAGAAAGTGCAGGTAATCAGAATCAGAAAAGGGTGGATGACATTATCGCAAGCCTAAAAATGGTGAGAAGAGATTATGCCATATATTTGAAAAAACTCAAGTACAATGGAAGAATTCCTGGAAAAGCGCACTTAGCAAAGACAAAAGAAGAAACAGAAAAAAAGTTTTATGTGTAATAATCTGGATGTGTGCATGGCTCAGTTGTGCCCGACTCTTTGGAGCCCATGGACTATAGCCTGCCAGGCTCCTCTGTCGATGAAATTTTCCAGGCAAGAATACTGGAGTGGGTTGCCATTTCCTATCCCAGGGGATATTCCCAACCCAGGTATTGAACCCATGTCTCTGGCGTCTCCTACATTGGCAGATGGATTCTTTACCATTGAGCCACCTGGGAAGCCCAAAGACATACAAAGGTAGTAAACTGGATATTTAATTAAAATATTTTCACATAGAATTTTCCAGACTTATCTGGCTTTTCCTGTGGATACTGACATTTAAGGAAGACATATTGTCAATGTCACTCAAACTTTTCAGAGAAGGGAGAAAGAAAAAACCTGTTTCAACTTGATTTATGAGATGAAGAATAATCTTAATATCAAATAAGGATATTACAAGAAAAGAAAACAATAGGCTAAAGACCTGCCAGGCAGTCCAGTGGTTGAAACTTTGCCTTCGGAAGCAGGGGGTGTGGATTCAAAACCTGGTTGGGGAGCTAAGATCCCACATGCTTCCCAGCCAAGGAACCAAAGCATATAACAGAAGCAATATTGTAGTGTGTTCAATAAAGACTTTAAAAAATGGTTCACATCAAAACATCAAAAAAAAAAAAAACTTAAAAATGCAATTAGAATTCATCCATACCAATATAAAATGATAATGCAACACAGCCAAATTAGATTTACTCCAGGAATACAAGTGTGGTGTAACATTTGAAAATCAAATCAGTGTTATTCTATATGATAACTGAATACAGAAGAAAGATCACATGGTAATTTAAGTAGAGGTGGAAAAGTTGTTTAAAAATGGACTATCTGTTCATGATAAAGACTTTGAGCAAATTAGGAATAGGAGATAAGTTCCATAATCTAATGAAATGATCTATACAACAGGCTAAAGAATGCTGAGTACCAAAGAATTAATGCTTTTGAACCATGGTGTTGGAGAAGACTCTTAAGAGTCCCTTGGATTGCAAGGAGCTCAAAGCAGTCAATCCTAAAGGAAATCAATTCTGAATATTCATTGGAAGGACTGATGCTGAAGCTGAAGCTCCAATACTTTGGCCATCTAATGCGAAGAACTAACTCATTAGAAAAGACCCTGATCCTGGGAAAGGTTAAAGGCAGGAGAAGAAGGGGACGACAGGTGATGAGATGGTTGGATGGCATCACTGACTCAATGGACATGAGTTTGAGCAAGCTCCGGAAGACGGTGAAGGACAGGAAGTCTGGCGTGCTACAGTCCATGGTGTTGCAAAGAGTTGGACATGACTGAGTGACCGAACGATGAATACAACAGGAACAGTGACAACAAATAAAACCCCACTCCACAGCAAGCAAAATTAAGTGAAAGCTTGCAACACCAAGCTTTCCTGCTGAGATCAGGAAGGAAACAAGGTATCTACTGTCATGACTTTAGCATTATGCTAGGAGTCGTAGACAGTTCAATAAGATAAGAAAAAAAATAAAATCGTAAGGATTGAAAATGAAAAAACACATTTTTCATAAAGGATATGATTCTGTGTATATAAAATATGAAAGGATAAACTATTGGAACTACTACATACTTTGAGTAAAATTGCTATATACAAAGTATTTTTATTAATATATACCAGGAACACACAAGACATATTATAGAATTATACCATTGGCAATGATATTTAGAAAACCTAGGAATAAATCTATTGAAAGATATGTAAGGCCTTGACATAGAAAACTATAAAACTTACTGAAACAAGAGAAAACATAATATATAAAAGTAAATGTATATGGAAGGTTCATGGATCAGAAGATTGAACTTTGTAAAGATGTTGACCTTCCTCCAAACTGACACTTAGATTTGAAGCAATCCCTATGGAAATCTCAGCAGCTTTGTGTGTGTGTGTGTGTGTGTGTCTGTGTGTGTGTGTAATTGGCTAGCTGACTCTGAATCTTGTAAGACATGTAAAAGTTCAAGAATAATCAATTTGATCTTGAAGAACAGAGTTGGTAGACATCAGAACTTATCATAAAGCTGTAGCAACAAAGGCAGTGGGTGCTGTGAATAAACAGAGACCAGTGGAACCGAAGGCAGTTCAGAGATAACACACGCAGGTGCGAACACACAGACACAGACACGCACGCAGAGGCGCACAAAGACACTCAGGCTTTAACAAGGGCGGCACACAGCGCAGGGGCTGATGAGGGGGGTCTTTTCAGTAAATGGTGCTAGATCATCCGGATGGCCACAGGGAGGAAATGAAACAATTCCTTCTCACTCTACATAAAATATCAGGACTTCCTTGGTGGTGCAGTGGATAAGAATCCTGCCAGTGCAGGGGACATGGGTTCGATCCCTGGTCTGGGGAGATGTCACACACTGTGGAGCAACTAAGCCCATGCACTGCAACTGCTAAACTCATGTGCTGCACCTACTGAAGCCGGCGAGCCTAGAGCCTGCGCTTCGCAGCAAGGAAGCCACTGCAGTGAGAAGCCTGCGCACTGCAGTGAAGAGCAGCCCCCACTCCCTGCAACTGGAGAAAGCCTGCTCGAAGCAGCAAAGGCCCAGGATAACCAAAAAGAAATAAATAAGTAAAATCACCTCAAGGTAGACTTTGACCTAGACGACCTGGACAGGCAAAGATTTCTTAAGCAGAATGCAAAGAACGCTAGACAGAGAGACAGTATCCATCCAACTTTGATAAATTGATAAACTGGACTGTTTTAAACCTCCTTAATAAAAAAGAACCAGTATGAGAGTAACATATCAGGCTGCCTGTTGGAGAGGACATTCGATACACAGAAACTGGCCCGGGGATCACATCCAGTGTCTATAAAGAACTAAAAACCGGCAAGAAGAAGGCAGAGGTGGGAAGAGACTTGAACAGACACTTAGGAAAAGAGGGTCATCGCTGGCCAGATGGTGTGGAGTAGTTCAGGGAACATCAAATCCAACTCAGAATTCCACAGCACATCCCTGGACGGGCTAGGACGGAAGGAATGGGCACACCCAAGCACCAGAGGGAGCATTTCACTCCTGTTGGGTAGTGTAAATGGGTATGATGGCTTTGGAATGACCTGTGTCCTACAACCTGGCCACTGTGCCCCTGGGTGGTTGCCTGACAGAGATGCTTGCGTGTGTGTGCTAAAGGACATGCAAGAGAATGAATGCAGCAACATCACTCAGAAAAGTCCTCAACTGGAACTGACCCAGAGGTGCAGCAAGAGTAGAAAAGATGCACAAACTGTTGTGTGTTCTCAGGGTCGATCGTACAGCAATCAGGATGAGTGGGAGGTCGCTGCTGCCCCGGTGAGGTGAGATGTTGGCTCGCCCAGGGAATGTGAACAGGGCAGCCGGTACGAGTGTGTGGTGGGAGGAGGACAGCGCTGCTTCAGGGGAAGAGCAGGATGGGGGCTGAGTGGATGTGCTCACATGTGGCAGTTCTAAACTTTATAAACCCATTATCATCCAGACATTCTGAGCTCTGGGTTCCTGGACATGCCCCCTGCTCTTCTGGGGCCATCTCCTGGGCAACTTCTGGCCATCTTGAGTTCTGTTCCTCTCACTTCCCGTGTTGAGTGCATTTGTAAGTCCTGCCCCATCTCTCTCCCAAATCAACCCACAAGCCAGGTCTCTCGGCACTTCTGCTGCCGATGGTCCCAGGCTGCCACCTGTCTGGGTTGTGCATGAGCCTCCTGACCTGTCTCTCTGCTTCTGGCCCTCGGTTCCCCTCCCTGTGCCCTCAGCAGCCAGTCCTCTTCTCTGTGAGCCAAGTCCTGTCCCATCACAGCCAGAGCCTTCAGAACAGCCCCAGAGGCCTGACACGGTCCACCCTTCCCCCTTGGCCTCCACTTGCCCCCAGACATCCCGCAGCCCTGGCCTCAGGACCTCAGCACACACTGTACCTCTGTCCCCACCTTGGTGGCCCTCTGACATACTGTGCAGGCCACCTCTCTTTTTCCTGACCTGAGCTCCAGGCAGGGCTGCCTTCTTCGTTCATGGATGGAGCTAGTGCCAGAGCAGGGCTGGCCCTGAAAATGCCCGCTGGGGAGTGGGTTGTGGGTGAGGGGTGTCACAGCGGGCCACGGCTGAGAGCCGGGAAGGAAGAGTAGGATTGGGTGCCATGGGGCCTTCCAGAGCACCAGGTTCAGAGCCCTGGGTGGGGCCTCTCCTGAGTCCTGTCTTGTTCCCCAAGTCCTCCTCTCTTGCTCCCTGAGTCCCCTCATGTTCTGTGGCTCCAAACACTCAGGTTTTCTGGTCAGAGGAAGGAGCTTTCTGCCTCTGCCTTCCTCCTGCTGACTTGGTTCTGTCCCCAGCTGCATGCACCCTCCTCCCTCTGACTTGGGCCTCAGTTGCCACCTTTAGTTGGCAATGGCTAGAACGGCCTTCCTGTCCCTCCTCCCCCTGGGGGAGGCCCCTCTGACTGCTCAGGGTGGCCAGAGCAGGCTTTGGGTGAGTTGGGGGTGGGGAAGGGCCCAAAGCTGATCTCCTCTCTTCCTAGGCTGGGCTGCCTCTCCCCAGCCCCTGGTGCTGAGCATGAAGCTTGGCCAGTGGGGAGGGTAGGATTGGAGGGTCTGGCCACAGTGGGGGTCCTGAGCTGGGCCTGGGGACAGAAAGCCCCAGGTGGGGGTCTGCCCAACTCATCCAGGTGAGTCTACAACCCCTCTCAGGCTGTTTCCCGCTCAGAAAACTGGGGACGTTGCAGCAGCCACCTCATGGGAGGGCAGCCCCTCCATCCGGAGATAGCCAGCTGGTGTCTGTTCCAGTGTGAAGGTGTCCCTGTTGAGTGACCGGTCCCACGGCCCCTCTTGGGGGTGGGGGTGTATCTAGGGGTCCCAAGGCCCCTCTTGGGGGTGTCTTGAGGTTTAGACTGTCCTGGTGTGGAAGTATCCGTGTTGGGTATATCTAGGGGTCCCACGGCCCCTCTCAAGGGGGTGTATGGTCCTTCCTGGAGGGCGTATGTGGGGGGGTCCCATCCCATGGCCCCTCTCGGGGGGTGTATGGCCCTTCTTGGGGGGTGTATGTGGGGGGTCCCTCAGCCCCTCTCTGGGGGTGTATGGCCCTTCTTGGGGGGCATATGTGGGGGGTCCCTCGGCCCCTATAGGGGGGTGTATCCAGGCTAAGAGGAGAGGTGGGTGGGCGGGGGCGGGGCTCACCTTCAGACCGAAGCTGTTCTGGAGCTGCTCCAGGTCCATCCTGTGGTACAGGGCGGTGACGTCATGGCGCTCTTCCTGGGGGACCGTGGCCTGCGGCAGGGCGGGCGGTCACGGGGGCCGGCGTGGCACCCCCCCGCACCGCCCACCTGGGGCGCGGCCTCACGTTGGCCAGCTGCGTCTCCAGCTCCAGCACCTGGGCCATGTCTTCCTGAACCAGGCCGCTGTTCTCGGGGAGGTTCAAGTCCGCCCGCAGCATCATGGCCACCGACACCATGAACTGCAGGTAGGCTTCCCGTACCTGGGCCAAAGGACGCAGGACAAAGTCTGGTGGCCTCGGCTGCCATGGCCCCCACGGTGCTCTCTGTGGGGGTGCGGTGGGCATATGACAGAGAGCAGCCCTCAGGTGCTCACCCGGGCAGGCATTCCAGACAGCTTGTGCCTCCCAGAACAGGGCCCTCAGCGCTGGGGCTCACGCTCCCCACCAAGCCTGGGTGGGTGGCTGCGAGCTCTGTGTGGATGGTGCCTGTGTGACCCGCACCAGGCACTCAGGGCCGGGCTTCCCACTCCATCCCTCCTGTGTGTGACCAGGGCCTGAGACCTAATCCAGAGGACCGCATAGCCACGTGTGAAGTGCGGGGCACACAGTAGGTGCTGGAAAAGGCCCAGGGCTCAGGGGGGCTGCCCCACCAGGCTGGCCTCAGCTGGGCACTGGGAATCAGTCCTGAGGACGTGCGCCGTCTTAGACCCACCTTCTTTGTGGCCCATCATTTGTGGGCAGGAACCACAGAGGCCTTCTCCTCCCAGCTGCTTGGTGTCAGGCTGGGCTACTGCCCAGAGGCTAGTGGTGGTGGCCTCTGCTCCCTGGCTGCCAGGTGTGAGCCCATCCACATGCTCCAGCCTCTGCTGCTCTGAGCTGGGTTCCTTGGTCTGATCTCCCACTCCATGGCCCCTCCACAGGTCCTGCTTTTGGTCACCCTTGTCCTTTCTCTTGGCTGGTCCCATCCTTCACAGTCTAGCTCACAGCCTGCCTCTTGCGGGAGGCCCACCATATTGCTTCCAGGTCATGGGTCATGTCATCTCCTGCCTTCCTAGCCCACTCCCAGTCTTTCCTCTCCAACTTCCCCCTCTTCCCCTCACTGGCCCTGTCCTAGCCACTATTTGGTTCCCCATTTCTCTCCTTCTGCATGCACAAGCAGGCCTAGTTGGTGGCTGTATTCAGATCTCTACAGGCCCTGAGCTGACCGCATGGACTCTAGTTCTGCCCTGACAAGGGGGCGGGCAGGGTGTGCCCCTCGGGGCTGCAGGGCTGAGCTGATTGCCAAACCTGGCGCCAGGGGTCCAGGGGCACCCCTGCAACAGTGACAAAGACAGGGGTCCACGTCTGCATGTCCAGCACTCAGCACCGGGATTGAGCAATGCAGGTGCCCACAAAGGCTAGCTGTGGGACAAGGGTGGGGCAGACACACAGGGAGCTGGGCCTCAGGGGGCCCTCAAGTGACATGCAGGGGGCACCCGGAGCAGAGGGGGCAGACAGGAAAGTGCCGGGGGTACCGGGCTGATCCAGCATCAGGCAGTCCCTGACTCACCTTCTGGTTGTTGCCCTCCTTGAAGTAGTACTCTCGGGACGGCATGCCCAGGGTGGGTTGGTCTATCTGCAGACAGAGCATGGGAACCTGGGCACGGAGCTAGGTCCCCAGCTTCGCCCCTCCCCCAGACTGTGCCTGGCAGGAACCTGAGTTCCATGTGGAATGCATGCAGCCCCAACTCCTGCCCTGGGCTGGACTGTGGGTGGGCTGAGGGGAGGCCCACCTGCACAGCCTTGGGCACCCTCTCCCGCCCCCCAAAGTGAGGGCACATTCCACACGGGTCCTCTGTGGCCTTCTAGCTGTGGCCAGTGGTAGCTGTCTGAGGTCAGACTTTCTGAGCTGGTGCCAAAGGCCTGGACAGAGTGTCCCGAAGACCAGCTCAGCACATGGGCTTACTCCTGGTCAGGACCTGGGTCCCAGAAACCCAGATGGTTGGCACTGGTCCCTGTACTGCAGGCGTGGATGAGAGCAGGGCCCTGGAGCACATCAGGCCCACCCGGCCCTGTGGAGCCCCGCCTCCCCGGCCCCCTGGCTCGTACGTAGATGATGTGCCGGCTGGAGTTCTGGTCGTCGTTCCAGATGAAGAGGTCGATGAGCACCCGCCGGTTGAACTGTGCGTTCATCACGGCCAGCTGCTGTTCCAGCTCCCACTGGGGGCCTGAGGGTCAGCGCCTCATGCTGGAGACCGGCCGGCCTTGGGGTCTAGCCCAGCCCCTCGTCTGATGGGGAATCCCAGAACTCGGGGGTGTAGGACACCCTGGCTTGTGGCAACAAGCACACCAGTGGGCCTTGGAGTGGGGCTTGGGGTCGCCCTTCCCCACATTGTCCACAGGGAACAACGGTGTGGGAAGCAGAGCCTGCCCTGAGAGCTGGAGCCCTGGGTCTCTCCTTAGGGCTCTGGAAGGGATGCCGCTCTGTAGAGCTGGAAGGGACTGGCCACTCAGAGCCCACTAGCAGCTGCTGTACACTCCCCAGCTAGGGCCTAGAAGGCCTCGGCTCCAAGGAGCCCCAGGCCCAGGGCCACCTGCCCTGCCTTACCTACGCTCTTGTTCCACTTGTCCATGGCCACTGGCCAGCCTCCCACCACCTCCAGGATATTCAGCAGGGGCTGTGAGTCTCGCTTCTCTATCTCACCTGAAAGGGGAGGGAGTGATCACTCACCTGATGCCCGAGGGGTGTGTGTATGTGTGTGACACCTGCTGCACACCCAGGTATGCTGACACCCAGCACTATGTCTGACCCTCCCTACACAGACACTGCAGAGTGGGACATGTGGGGGCCCTGGAAAGAGCAGAGACAGGACACAGGTGGGGAGGGGACCAGGGTTGATGAAAGCCCAGGTACCACCAGGACGAGGGTATTGGGGGCTGTGACCTGGAGCAGGCGGGACTCAAGAGGCCCAGGCAGCACTCTGGGCAGGGGTGGGGGACCAACTCGACGGTGGGGAAGTCCTCGAGCCCTCCAATCCCAGCATCGGGTGGCTGAACTGCCGACAGAGCTTGACACACAGCCTCCCAGTGGGGTGGTTCAGGAAGCTTGGGAGAGCCTGGGTCAAGAATCAGTGTGGGTGGGAACAGAGAGGCCTGTGGAGTAGGCAGAGGCTCCGGGTTGGGAGGGACTGGCCAGCCACTTGATCTGGATGGGCTTGAGAGCAGGCTGGTGGGGGAGCAGTCCAGGGGGAGGGGGGCCAGGGACTGGGGGAGTGAGAAGTATGGTATCCCACATGGCTGGTGAGGGCACACTGGGCTTGCTTTCTTGGGTCCCAAGCTGAGAGCAGGTTCAAAACTGAGGGAGTCCTGGCAGTCTCGGGTCGGTTGTGACAAGAGGCACTGGCTTCCTGGGCTGGTTCCCATAGGTAATGGACTGGCCACCAGGCTGCAGGCCATGGGTCACACCTGTACTTTTATATTCAGTCTGGCATTGTCCTTTTGAAGATTTGGTCTCTCAGGTCAGAAACTCTATACATGTGGGAACCGAGGACACCGCCTTCACCTGGCAGGTGCTGGCCAGACCAGATCAGGTGACCTCTTGTTTCCATGGGAGGAGGGAGTGCACCAGCCAGAGATTGCACAGAGATACCCAGATGATGCTGGGGTCCCCACAAGTCCAGCTCTCAGGTACACCAGGAGCAAGGCCCTCCTTCCAGAGACCCTGGGGAAACAGCCAGCTTTGAGCCCTGGCACCAAGGAACTGTCCCCAGAGCAGCCAAAAGCATGGGCTAGGCTTGAAAGCTCCATGGCAGGTGGCCAAGGGAAGATGGCCGGAGGGGCCCAAGTGTGTGAATCCTCTTAATAGGGACCAGCGCCCCGAGAAATCCCCCAACACGCCCCCAACATACACACAGGCATGCACATATTCACACAAATCACACAGACACACAGACACATATACATATACATACATACACATACAAAGACACATAAACACACAAACATACAAAGACATGCACACAAACACGTATGCCTATACACACAAAGACATACACATGGCGTATGTATATAGACACACGCACACACATACACAGACACACACAAAAACTAAATACACATATCCACATATATATGTATACACACATACACACAAATGCATAAATACAGACAGACATACACCAATTCACATTCAAATGTATACACACACATTCCTACACACGCATATATACAGAATCACACACACAATAGATATACATTCACATCTATGCACACACATGCATCCCTCACTATCTCCCTCCAGCCTGAACACATGTCGTCCACAAGGGTCAGGGGGTGAGCTGGTTCTGGGTAGCTGGCAGTCAGCCCGTGCTTGCAGGAAGCCTGGACCCTATGGGGGAGGCAGGGCACATGGTCCCCCCAGGTGAGTTTGGAGTGGTGCCCTGTCCCTTGCTCTGCCGAGGGCCGTGGAGTCCTAGAACAGGGTCCTGGCAGGGCAGCCCCACTGGCCACTCACTTTCGTTCATGCAGGAGCGGTAGAGCATCTTGGCCTTTTGCACGGCCGGCCGGTCTTTGGTGGTGGAGTTCTCCAGCACCGCTGCGGGCAGAGAAGCCAAACAGAGGCCTCAGGTGACTGCTGGTGGGGGGGAAGGGTCAAAGTCCCAGCCCAGGGTGAGGCTTCATCCCAAGGGACTCCGTCTCCCCAGCCTGCTGGGTGAGGAGGGCTCTGCTGGCCGTCTCCCTGCTCCCCGTGGTGGAGGCTGTGCTCACCTTTGAGGATGATCTCCAGCTCATCCCGGAGGATGTCGAAGACGCTGTAGCGCGAGTTGGTCTCAGGGATCACGTGGCGCCGCAGCCAGCCCCCGCATGCGTACTGGTAGAAGTCGTTACACGGCTCCATGGATGGGTCCATGTTCTGGAGGATCCTGGCAGCTGTTCGTCCCCAGGGATTGCAAAGGGAGACCCGGTGTGGACAGCCCGATGGGCAGTTAGATATTCAGTCACAGCCAAGTGCCCTTGGGAGCGTTAGTCACCCTGGGACCTCAGGGCAGTTGTAAGCAGGGGCTCCAGCTCTAGTGTGTTAGTTGCTTGGTCGTGTCTGACTCTGTGATTCCATGGACTGTAGCCCCCAGGCTCCTCTTTCCATGGGATTCTCCAGACAAGAACACTGGAGTGGGTTGCCATTTCCTTCTCCAGGGGATCTTCCCAACCCAGAAATTGAACCTAGGTCTCCTGCACTGCAGGTGGATTCTTTACTGTCTGAGCCACCAGGGAAGCCCCCAGCTCTAGGGACTCCAGTTATCAGCCACACAACCTTGGACCCCTGTGACTGCTCTGATCCTCCCCTTCCACATCTGCAAATCTGCAATGCTGGTGGTCTGAGCCCACCTGGCTTGCAGCAAGTGCTCAATGCTGGCCCTGCCCCAGAGCCCTGTAACGGGTCACTGTGTCTGTGGGGGATGGTGGCTGTCATCTACCACGGGGCTTCATTTCCTGCTGGAGGGCTGTCTTTGCCCCCAGAACCCCAAGTGGTAGGGACAGTGGTGGGATGATTTCAGCTGGGCTGGCCAGGCTGGAACCCCACCCAGGACCCTCCCTCACCTTCTGCTTTTTGTGGCCGGGACGTCGCAGGAGACAGCACTACAGGGGTCTCTCCACGGCCCCAGTGTGGGCCGAAGAATTACATTGCTGAGTTCTTACACTAGTGTTTCTTTGTACCATTTTCACTGAGTTTTATTTGCACATAGCTGCACATGGCACCCAATTTTAAGATGAATTCCTGGGAGAAAACTCGAGAGTGTGTGTTTGTGTGATCTTCTTTCTGTAAATGCGAAAAAGAGCATGTGGGGTCCCTGTGCTAGCTTTGCTGTGGTCACAAGGGCCTCAGCGGGCAGGGAGTGGCTTCCTGGGCGGCACAGGGGATGAGACACCTGCAGAGGAGTCCCTGCCTATGTTCACAGCTGGGTCTGCGCACCAGCGCTGTGTGTGTGTGTGTGTGTGTGTGTGTATATGTGTATATATGGGTGTATGTGTATATGTGTAGGTATGTGCATGTGTGTATATGTGTGTATATATGTGTGTGCATATGTGTATATATGTGTGTGTGGCTCCTCCTGGCCTTGGGCAGTGCCTACACCACCATCACCGCCACCCCCCTAACCAGGGCAACACGCGGCAGGGAGGCGGGCTTACCTGCCATCACGCAGCCAGGGGTGGTGCAGGTCTCGACATTGTCCTTGGAGGGTTTGATCTCTGCAGGTAAGGAGTGATGAGCGTGAGTGCAGGACAAGGATGGTCAGGTGCCAGTAGGCCAGGCAGGGGTGGGTGGGGCACCCGTGGGGTGGGGACAGCTGAAGTGGGCAGGGTCAAGCTTCAAAGTCATCCCGCCCCCATGTAGCCCAGACTGGGCCCTGAGGGCATCCTCCCTGGGTTGCCCAGGCCTGGGCCTTAAGTGAGGGTAAGCTCACTCTGGCTTGACCCCTGTAGTGACCCTGGAGCCCCTTTACACCCTCTGAGCCCCCTCTGAAGGCTGAAGCCAGCCGTGGTGCCCTCTACCCCATGGGCCCAGCCATCTCTCACCCATGAGCTGTCACCTCCTCCAGGCAGTCTGCTTGTGCTGCCCTGTTGCTGTGCGCCCCTACTCTCTTCCTATTCTCAACCCCTGCCATCTGGCCATGTCTGTGGAGCAGCTCCCAGTAGGGCTGCAGTGTGACTCCTGCCGGTCCCCAGGCTTGGGGAAACATCCTGCATCTAGCAGGTGCTCACGACTGCATCCCTACCACTGCCTCCCCCCACCTCCCAGACACTGTGTCCTGGGCAGGACCACCCTCCTGCTGCACACTCCAGCTTGCAGTGGAACCCGGCCTGGCTATAGGCTCCACGGCCCTTGCTGGTGGCCTGGCCCATGGGGGTGCTGATTCCTAGCCCCCTCCCCGTGTTGAGAGGGGAGGTGGGGCTACCTCGGGGTGCTCGTTTTACAGTGTTCTTCTCTTCCTTGGAGAAGCAAAGCCGGCTAGAAAAGAGTGGCAGCCGCTTCCCTGGGGAGAAACACAGCACTCAGCTCTGGGGTGGTAGGGCCTGTGTGGGACAGCACAGGCACTCTCCTGTGGCAATGGGGGCAGGGGGCGAAATCGTGCATGAGGTGGTGGCCTCTGCCCCCTCTAATGGGGGCAGGTCACCAGTCAACCAAGACGGGGCCCCAGCAGAACTCAAATCTGAGTGGAGGGGGCGGGGCTCCCCTGGCTTGCCAGTCTCTCTCCGCCCGCCTGCCTGGCCCCCGCTCCTGCTGCTGGACCCACAGGGGTCCTGAGGCAGGACCTCCTCCCCTAATGAAGTGCCTTCTGACATCCTCCTTGACCGGGGGATCATGGGCCTCACCCAGGTCAGGGTAGGCAGCTTCTGGGGTCTGCTAAGGCAGGGACAATGCACTCCTTTAGGGTGAAAGGATGTCCTCTGGGGGCGGGGGTAACCTCCTGACCCATTCTCCACGCCCTCAGCTCCAGCCCCGCCATTTTTTCTGGCAGCTGAGAATGCAAAGCTGCCCTCCATCATTTGTCTACTGCGTGGGAGGGGCCACTGCTTGGTCAGCATCGGCCTGAAGGGGTTGTGAGAAGGATGGGCCAGTGGCAGGAGGGGGTTGATCAGGTCCAGGGAGAGTGCCCACCAGCCCTGGCCACCTTCCCCACCAGGGAGACACATGGAGGGCCTTGTCCAGGTCAAGGCTGTGAGCACTACAACTGTGGGGGGTGCAGGAGGCCCTGGACATGCTGGTGTCCCCTGGGGGCTGTGATTTGGGATAGGGGTGGGGAGAGGAGTTTCCCCGCCATCTGTTTCTTCGTCCGTGAGTCCAACTTGTGTTCATATTATCAACCAGCCCTGGTGCTGGACCCTGGAGAGTCAGATCTAAGGCCCACACAGGCCCTGCCCTTAGGGGCCCCCGGTTCAGTGGAAACAGCAGAAAAGTGATACGTAGATTGAGGCAAACTGTAAAAGCAAATCTGAGCTTTGGAGATGAGGAGGACGGTCGCGCAGATCAGAAACAGAAACGCAGTGCTGAGTGATTGCCACATCTGTCTGCCCCATGGGCATGTGCCAGTTACAAAAACCCACAGGGCTTCCAGACAACGGCCATGCCTTTGTGGAAGAGTGGACTAGCTATCTGAGCTCTAGCCAAAGAGACAGTGGTGAGTTGGGGGTGGCAAGGAGGACAGGGAGGAAAAGGCCTTTGCTTCTGATTAGGGCGCGATTGTGGCTCCCACCTGAATAAGGACAGCAAGCTGGAGAAGCAACATGAGAATTTTAGAAAACAGCAGACAGCTGAAGACAAAGAAACCCAAAAGAATTCCACAAAGAGCCAAGCCCTCCCAGGACCAGAGGGACCTGTGGCTGTTTCACCTGTGCCTGGGGCAGGAGGAGGGGCAGGGGGAGGGGCAGGAGGAGGAGCATGCCTCCTATAAAGTGGAAGGATTTGTAACAAGCCCTTTGCACCTGCTGGGTAAAGAATCTGTCTGCAAAGCAGGAAACACAAGAGATGCAGTTTTGATCCCTGGGTCAGGAAGATCTCCTGGAGAAGGAAATGGCAACGCACTCCAGTATTCTTGCCTGAAAAATCTCAAGGACAGAGGAGCCTGGCGGGCTACAGTCCATGGGGTCCCAGAGAGTTGGACACGACTGAGTGGCTAAGCATGCACGCCTGTATTGCACCTGCCCTTGGGCTGGTGGGAGGGATACTGGGTTCCAAGGAGCCCCCGTCATGCAAGGCTCTGTTTCTTTCTCTGGGGCCTCCCCTGATGCACTGCAGTGATGCAGATGAAGGCAGGGCCAGGGCAGTAAAGCTGGGAGAAATCCTCCCCCATAAGGAAGCAGGCAAATGTGACCCATAACCAAGAAAATAAACAAAAGCCCAAAGTGGATTTGTTGGTAAACAGATATCAGTTATATAACAGATAAAAGTTATTTAACTTATTTAGCTTCTATGCAGAGTATATCATGCAAAATGCCAGGCTGGATGAATCACAAGCTGGAATAAAGATTGCTGGGAGAAATATCAACAACCTCAGATATGCAGATGATATCACTCTAATGGTAGAAAGTGAAGAGGAACTAAAGAGCCTCTTAATGAGGGTGAAAGAGGAGAGTGAAAAGCTGGCTTAAAACTCAACATTCATAAAACAAAGATCATGGCATCCAGTCCCATCACTAGATGGCAAATAGATGGGGAAAAATTGGAAACAGTGACAGATTTTATTTTCTTGGGCTCCAAAATCACTGCAGATGGTGACTGCAGCCATGAAATTAAAAGATGCTTGCTCCTTGGAAGAAAAGCTATGACAAACCTAGACAGTGTATTAAAAAGCAGAGACATTTTTTGCTGACAAAGGTTCATATAATCAAATCTATGGTTTTTCCAGTAGTCATGCATGGATGTGAGAGTTAGACTATAAAGAAAGCTGAGCACTGAAGAATTGATGCTTTTGAACTGTAGTGTTGGAGAAGACTCTTGGGAGTCCCTTGGACTGCAAGGAGATCAAACCAGTCAATCCTAAAGGAAATCCAACCTGAATATTCATTGGAAGGACTGATGCTGAAGCTGAAGCTCCAATTCTTTGGCCACCTGATGCGAAGAGCCGACTCACTGGAAAAGACCCTGCATAGTATACACTCTCTGGTATAAAGATCAATGCAAAAAAATAGAGGATCCAGAAATGAACCCACACAAATATAGTCAACTGACATTTGACAGAGGCACAAAGGCAATTCAATGGAGATAGTATAGCCATTCAATAAATGTGTCAAAATGAACAACTGGACATTCAAATACAAAAACAAACCAAAAAATTAGAGACAGGCCTTATGCCTTACACAAAAATTAACTCAAAATGAACCACAGAGATAAATATAATATGCATAGTTTTAACATTTCTTGAAGTAGACAGGAGAAAATCTACATGACCTTGGTTTGGTGATGATGTTTAAAATAGGACACAAACAGCATGATCCAGGAAAGAAAATACTTGACAAGTGAGACTTAAAGAATTAAACTGAGACTTGAGAATTAAAGTGAAGAACTGCTCTGTGAAAGTCTTGCTAAGAATGAAAATATGAGCCACAAACTGAGAGAAAATATTTGCAAACATGTATCTGATGAAACACTGGTATCCAAAAGTTAGAAAGAACGCTTAAAACCCAAAAGTTAGAGAACATAAAAGATACGAAGACACCTGACCAAAGAAAATATACAGTTGAAAAGGAAACATATGGAAAGATGCTTAACATCATTTTTCATTAGGGAATGTACATTAAAACAACAGTGAGGTAGCATAACAGACAAAATTTGAATGGACAAAATAAGCAACGGATGATATCAACTGCTAGTGAGGCTAGAGAGCACTGGGAACTCCCACTCATTGCTGGTGGGGATGAAAAATGCTACAGTTGGAGCTGTTGTCTTACAAGGCAGTTTGCCAGTTTCTTACAAAACCACAGTCTTACAACATGACCAGCAACTACACTCCTAGGTGGCTACACTACTGACTTCAAAACTTATGTCTATGCAAAAACCTAAATGTGAATATCTACAGCAGCTTTATCTATAACTTCAAAAAACTAGAAGCAACCCTGATGTCCTTCAATAGGATAATGAATAAACTGCATTACATTTATTGAATGGAATTATCATTCAGCAATAAAAAGGAAAAAGCTATCAAGTCACAAAAAGATGTGAATGAATCTTAAGTTGTGTATTGCTAAGTGAAAGAAGCCAGATTGAAAAAGCTACATACATTGATTCCAATTATATGATATTCCAGGAAAACAAAGCTACAGCGAAAGTAAACAATGATTGCCAGGGATTTGGTGGAAGGTCTGAAGTAGAGGTGGTGCTGGTGGATGCAGGAGAGGTGAAGCACAGGGAAATTTAGGGCAGTGAAACTATTCTTTCTAATACTGTAATGGTGGATATGACATATTAAAAACTCGCAAAAACCCACAGAACTTTATACCAGAGAGCGTAAACACTGATGTACATAAATTTTAAAAAGACCATTTAGAAGGTCAGGAGACCCCAGGATGAAGTGCAGCATGAGAATTTAAGTATATCAGTGCGTGCAGTAACCTCACTGAAAGGGGTAGGGGCACAACATGCTGAGCTCACTCACCTTGGAAATGAGTAGATTCCATCAGACTGAAGGCAAAAGAGCTGTGTGTAGCACTGCGCTCTAGCTGATAAAGTTCTCCCCCATGGGAATACACGTTAACAATTCTGAAACCATGATACGAGTATGTTGGAATTGAATAAGTAGGCAAGTAAATAACAGAAGGCCAGGTGCATCAGTGCTGCAAGAGGAGTTACAGATAAACAAGGAGAGGGGGCAGAATGATCCATGTTGTCATGGATTAGAGGTGGGGACATCAAAATAAATTCATGTTTATAGCTTACATACACAGACAGATACATACACAAATGTTTATAGATAAAATGAAAGACATTAGCTTACAGATCCCCAAACTGCAATATATCTCAAGTAGGACAAATACAAAGACACTGCATGTAGCAGCATTAAAATCAAACTACTAAGAACTACAGACAGAGAGAGACATTTGTAAAAGCAGCCAGAGGAGAAAAAGACTTCAGTTCACGGGAGCTACAGAAAGAGTGGGGCTTCCCTGGTGGCTCAGTGGTAAAGACTCTGCCTGCCAATGCAGGAGACGTGGGTTCAATCCCTGGGTAGGGTAGATTCCTGGGAGAAAGAAATGGCAACCTGCTCCAGTATTCTTGTCTGGGAAATCCCATGAACAGAAGAGCTTCGTGGGCTACAGTCCATAGGGTTGCACAGAGTTGGACACAACTTAGCAACTAAATGACAGCAACAATAAGATTAATGGCTGGCTTCTCATCACAAATAATGTTGGCCAGGAGATGATGGAATGAAGCCCTGAATGGATGTATGAAGAAAACAAACTATCAACTTAGAATTCTATATTCAGCAAAAATTTGGTTAATAAGTGAAAATGAAATAAAGATATCTCAGGTAAAAATCGAGAGAATTTGTCTCCATCACAGATGCACTCACTACAACAAACATTGGGTTGGCCAAAAAGTTCATTTGGGCATTCTGTAGCATCTCACAACTGAACTTTTTGGCCTACCCAACACTAAAGAAAGGATTCCCACAGGACGAACAGGTAACCAGTTGGAAGCACAGGTTTGTGGGAAGGAATGACCATGACCAGAAAGGAAAGCAGAGAGTAAATGGGGTGAATGAAGCATCATGGGGACCCAAACAGTGCATCTGTCTGACCTACTGCCTGTCTAGTCAGACAAAACCAGAACCTATGACCAGCACTGTGGGGGTAAGTTCACTTCTTCTCCATGCTGCGTCCCCCTCTCATTTCCTCCACTGCATTCCCAGCACAGGCTGCTGTAACTTTCTGAGTGGGGAATATTCCTCGGGTAAGTTCATTTGATGCTACAGCTCAGGAGTTGCCCGAGGATGCAGTGGGATATTGACAAACGTTTTTGAAATGGAATAAGGCAAGACCACTGTATTTGTGCACATCACCTGTAACTTACACCGCCTCATTTGTGTCACCACCTCCACTTTCCTGATGAGAAAACCAGCCGGCATGCGAAGTCATGCACCTGTGGCCAGTCACTAGTGAGTGGGCAAGTTTGGCCTTCCAGACTCCATATTTCATTCATAATTTGTTCTTCTGAGCAAGAGAAAAAGCAAATCAGCAAGGGTTTGACACAAAGGCTGAAGAGGAATGAAGTCTTCCTCTAAATATAAAACGGGATCAATGGACACAAGCAAACAGACCCTCAAAAGGGATATTTCCCCATTGATTCCAGAAAGAAGTAGCCTTCCTTATACCAAACTGACGTGTCCGTTCTTTGTTCTTTTTTATATATGCTTGAATAATTATTTTCATACAGACTCTCTACATTAAAAAATAACTAACTTTTCCTTTGAATGATCGGTTCTCCTAAAGGTTGGCCTTGATGTGAATAATTTGTTACCTCTTTCTGTCTCTCTGCTCTTCCTGTTTCTGTCTCTATATCTAACAAAAGAAGGCAAAGAAGAACTTTATTGGGTGGAAAACAACTGTCCTCCCTGGAGAATGTATAATCCCAGGCTGATTGTCATGCAGGTGTGGAGCATGAGTCTACAGGATCCTGTGGTCAAGGAAACCTCAAGATGAGAAATTAATTTTAGGCTGGTAGTGTCTCCAGGTGCCTGATGGAGATAAACACACATATTCTCTGGAGGAAAACTTAGCTCAAGTAACAAAGGATTCTCATAGACAAAGCCAGTTTGAACATGCACTTAGGTTTAGGAAAAGACCAGCTTCCATGAGTGAGAAACAACTAACAGCAGGACTAGAACCCCAAGGATTTATATTTTGGGACTGTCTGATCAGAACGTGTGGAGGCTGGCATCTCGGGCCCCAGACCTTGACATCTCTCTGCCGCTCTGCCTTAGTAGTTGGTGCTCCCGAGGAGGCAGGAAGTATGTCCTCCCTCTCTTCAGTGTGGGTTTGCCCCTGTAGCTTTGGTAATGATGTGTTCCAGTTGTGAGGCTAGGCCCTGAGTGTGCTCCTACTTGTCTCCACGAATTTCTACACAGAGAAGGATGTGTTTGCTTGTCCTCATAGGAGGATGAAGTTCATTGTACAGACCTGCCCCAGCTGAGCCTGACCCACATTAGGTGAGCTGCCCCCAGCCCACGGATGAATGTGTGTCATGATAAATAATTGTTGTTTTAAGCCCCTGAGTATGGGGGCAATTTGTCAGGCAGCAGTAGCTAGCCGATGTAGAAATAACTCAAGTATGTTTGAAATATTTTTTTAAAAAAGAAAAACATCAATTTGGAAAAGAATCACTTGGAAATTAGAGAAATAAAAAATGTAATTGTTGAAATTAAATTTTAAAGAATCCAAAATGGATGGGTCAGGTGGAAGATACAACCGAACTGAAGACAGATTTAGTGAATTTGAATGTAGTTCTAAAGAATTTACCTACAATGTGGGGCAAAGTCAAAGAGATGGAAATTTTTCTCTAAAAGATATATGGAAGGTAGAGTGAGAAAAATCGAGTGCATACACAATCAGAATTTAAGAAGGAGAAAAAAAGGTTACGCGGGAGCATGTGTGTGCGCTTGTGCCAAGTCGTTTCAGTCACGTCTGACTCTGTAACCCCGTGGACTGTGGCCCACCAGGCTCCTCTGTCCCTGGGATTCTCCAGGCAAGAATACTGGAGTGGGTTGCCATGGCCCTCTCCAGGGGATCCTCCGGACTCGGGGATTGAACACACGTCTCTACGTCTCTTGCATTGGCAGGTGAGTTGTTTACCTCTAGTGCCACCTGGGAAGCCACAATATTAAAAAGACAGTAGCGACAAGTTTCCAAAATTAATAAATGTTATTAATGTTCAGATTCAAGAATCACAACAGACCCAAAGCAGAATAAATAAAGAGAGTCCCATGGTTTAGGCGCCTCATGGTAAAAATGCGGGATACCAAGGGGAAAACAGTTCAGTGGGGAAAAAGTTCATCTGACAAGAAGGACAACTCATAACAGCAGCAGTGGAAATCAGAGACAGTGAGGTTAAGTATTCAGGATGCTGAGTCTATAACTAAGTCCAGATTTTTTAACCAGTTAAACTATTACTGAAGGATGAGTACCAAATAAAGTCATTCAAATAAACAAAACTAAGGTTTGCTATTGAAAAGAGTATTTCAAAGCTGTGCTTCCCAAACCTGCTTGATCACAGGAAAGGCCTAACATGCTGGTTATATATAGTATAGTTTCAGAGGTCTTACCTTAAAAGATTTCTTGGTTTTGCCCAAATGGAGGCCTGTAATGGACTAAATGTTTGTCTCCTCCTCCCCACTCCCTATTAATGTGTTGAAGCCTTAACCCTCAATGTGACTGCATTTGGTGATGGCAGTAAGGAGGTGATGAAGGTTAAATGAGGCCATATGGTGGGGTCCTGATCCAGCAGGGCCGGTGTGTTATAAGAAGAGGAAGACACCCCAGAACCGATCCTGTCTGCCACATGAGGGCATAGTGAGAAGGTGTCTATCCACAAGCCAAGAAGAGTCCTCACCAGGAACTGAATTGGCCTGTACCCCAACCTTGGACTCTTAGACTCCAGAACTTGGGGAAATAGATTTCTGTTGTTGAAGTCACCCCAACTATGGTATTTTGTTATGGTGGCCCAAGCAGTAACAGTTAGGACCAGACATGGAACAACTGAGTGGTTCAAAATTGAGAAAAGAGTATGACAAGGCAGTATATTGTCACCCTACTTATTTATCTTCAATGCACAGTACATCATACAAAATGCAGGGCTGGATGAATCACAAGCTGGAATCAAGATTGCTGGGAGAAATATCAACAACCTTACATATGCAGATGATACCACCCTAATGGTAGAACATGAAGAAGAACTAAAGAGCCTCTTGATGAAGGGGAAAGAGGAAGTGAAAAAGCTGGCTTAAAACTCAGCATTATAAAAACTAAGATCATGGCAACCCATCCCATTACTTCATGGCAAATAGAAGGGGAAAAGTGGAAACAGTGGCAGATTTTATTTTCTTGGGCTCCAAAATCACTGTGGACAATGATTATAGCCATGAAATTAAAAGATGCTTGCTCCTTAGAAGGAAAGCTATAAGAAAACTAGACAGTGTATTTAAAACAGACATTATTTTGCCAACAAAGTCTATCTAGTCAAAGCTATGGTTTTTCCAGTAGTCATGTATGGACATGAGAGTTGGACCATAAAGAAGGCTGAGTGTCAAAGAATTGATGCTTTTGAATTATGGTGTTGGAGAAGACTCTCGAGAGTCCGTTGGACTGCAAGGAGATAAAACCAGTCAATCTTAAAGGAAATCAGTCCCGAATATTCATTGGAAGGACTGATGCTGAAGCTGAAGCTCCAATACTCTGGCCACCTGATGTGAAGAGCCCAGTCATTGGAAAAAAAAAAAAACCCTGATGCTGGGAAAGAATGAAGGCAAGAGGAAACAGGGATGATGAGAAGGCAAGAGGACAAGATGGTTGGATGGCATCACCGACTCAGTGGACATGGGTTTGAGCAAACTCCAGGAGATGGTGAAGGACAGGGAAGCCTGGTGTGCTGCAGCCCATGGGGTCACAAAGAGTTGGACACAACTTAGTGACTGAACAACAAGCAGATTGAGATGGGGCCAGAGGTTCCTGGGCAGACAACTGCCCCAGGTTCCTCTGATTATCAAGCAAGTTCAGCAAATGCCATCCTAATCAGCGCTCCCCAAATTTAAGTGCAGAGGATCCCCTGGGGATTAGGTGCAGGTCCTCACTGAGCAGGCCTAGGGTGGGCCCTGAGTTTCTGAATTTCTAACAAGCTCCCAGGTGACCCATATTGTCTGTGGGCACACTGTGAACAGGAGACTCCAAAAGCATGTACTTCAGAAAGAAGGAAAACTACTTCATAAGGGCTGCCGGAGAAGTAGGAAGAGCGATGAGCAAAGAAACTGGTAAGGACATGGAAAATCTAAATTAAATTGACGGTATTAGAGAATGTTGCCTGTGTGCAGTAAATAAAAAATAAGGTGGAAACCACGGACGTATCCACAACAATATGTGATCAGGGAGGAGGACAAGAAGAGTAAAACTATTCTAAACGCTTGTGTCGTTTGGGAGAAACATGAAGATATTGACTGAGTAAGTCAAATATGCACATAAGATTTAAAGTATATTAGTTTAGCTTTCTGCTTATGACATCAAATGCCACAATAGAACAGCATTCCCTTTTTAACAACAGGGAAAGTCTAGATAGTCTACAGAAATCAGTACTTTTCTGGAGACCTTCTAGGACCTGAGGTCAGAAGGGGACCCAGAAAACAGAGTGACAAGCCCCACCCAGCAGAGATGGGACTGTTATTGCTTTGACAGGCCCCAGGAGGAGTAAGAGACGGTCACCATACAAGTGACAAAGAAATCAGCCAACGTTTTAATGAATTCTTATTTTTAAAAGTCTGAAATGCTCCTTTTAAAACTATTTATTTTTGGCTATGCTGGGTCTTTGTTGCTGCGCATGGGCTTTCTCTAGTTGTGGTAAGTGGGAGCTACTCTTTGCTGAGGTGCACAAGCTTCTCACTGCAGTGGCCTCTCTTGTTGCAGAGCACTGGCTCTAGGCTTCAGTAGCTGTGGCACGTGGGCTCGGTAGTTGCGTTTCCCAGGCTCTAGAGCACAGGCTCAATAGTTGTGGCACACGAGCTTAGTTGCTCTGTGGCATGTGGGATCTTCCTGGATCAGGGATTGAACTCGTATCTCCAGCATTGGCAGGTGGATTCTTTACCACTGATCCACCATGGAAGCCCCTTAATGAATTCTTGAAGTCCAAGTGTGAGTTAGCCAGTGTGGAACAGCTGGAGCTTCAACACAGGGGATTTTGCAATTTTCACCAGCTATTTCCATGGATCCTTATCAGGTGTTGATGAGAAAGATTGGGGCAGTTCTCAGGAGGCCAGAGGGAGTCCCACTCAGTGGCACAGGCATGCAGGAGATCATCTGCTTCTGCTGCGGGGCCTGCACTTGGGGTCTCGTGCTTGCCTGCACTCTCCTCTTGTGGGAAGCAAGAACTTTACACCACTGCGGGGAAGGGCAGTACACCTTTTCACCCCCAGGGGTCAGGTGAAAATCTACTGGTCTGGAGGAGGGCCTGATGTAAAAGTCCTCTGCTCATGGGAGAGGCAAAGGAGAGCCCTGTGGGCCCAGGATTTTAGCTGAGGTCTGCTGCTACTAGGTACGGGGGAGGGGACTCAGGGATACGGCAAAGTTTGATGGACATGGGGATCAGGGCAGGGATGCTGTGACAGCTCCACTCCAAGACTGAGCCTGGGCCAGGACACCAGAGCTCGCCCCCCACCCCCTGCCAGCATAAGCCAAGCACTGAAGAGCAAGGGCAACCTCCCAGCTGTGGAGGGACAGAGGCATGGAGAGAACCCCTCTGTGTCACACACATTAGGGACTGCTGATTGCTGAGGCTGGAGCAGGAGCGAAGTGGACCCAGAGGTTCCTTCTCTGAGCTCAGGTAATCATCACTCACAGCTGGAGAAAGGTGAAGTCTGCAGGGCACCGAGGGTGACAGGGTGAAAACAAAACCCCAAGTCAGCTGACTCCTGACTGGATGGGTTCAACTATTCACACTAAGGCTGGCAGAACAGGTGCGCTTACTGCCGGGTGCAACTACTGTTTACTCCAGTCTCTGTATTCAGATGTGCAGCGTTCAGTAAAAATGTGTGACACACAGAGACACACACATACACACAGGAAGAAAAAACAATCCACTGCCATGAGATAAATTATTCAATAAAACTAGACTCAGAGATAGCTCAGATACTGGCATCATCAGAAAAAGACTTCAGGATAATTATGATTAATATGTTAAAGGATCTAATGGAATAGGTGGATAATATGCATGAACAGATAAGAAATTTCAGCAAAGAGATGGAAGCTATAAAAAAGTGGAAAATGGGAAACATCAGAAAGGAAAAGCATGTTATTAGAGATGAACTTAGAATTTCTTTAACTGGCTGACCAGTCCAGATACAGCTGAGAAAAGAGCCAGTGAACCTGGAGATTAATTAGGGTCAAACTCTTCAAATTGTATCACAGAGAGTAAAAGAATGAATGAAATCTGAACTGGGCATCCAAATACTGTGGGATAATATCACACCATCCTACAGACATGTATGCAGAGTCTGAGGAGGGTGGAAGAAGCAAGAGAAAAATGAGAATCCTTAAACAAGATTGCTATTAATAAGAAAACCAAAAATAACAAGGAAAGGAAATATAATCCAGCTAGTCTTCATAGCTCAGCTATGAAAAATCCTCCCTCAGTAGAACTATTGTAGTGATGAATATGGATTTATCAAAGGCAATGAGGTAGCTATACTCGGACCATAGAAGCCTGGGTGGCTTAAGGAGCCAAATCTGCCTCCTATTTGGGATGTCAATATTAATACTGATAGAGGATCAATTACAAATCTAACATTCTATTACAAAATCTGATCATAATATCATGATAGACGTTTTTCTAAGTGTTTTTGAGGTGTTTGAACCCTCAAGTAAGCCTCTAACTATGTTATGTTCCATTTTACAGATAAGGAAACTGAAGCACAAAGCTGTGATGAAAACCCTCCAAGGTCACCCTCCAAGGTCACGTAGGTGGGATCTGGGGAGGCTGGCAAGCCACCAACCTGTCAGCCTTTGGAGCCTGGGTATTAACCACAGCCTTATAGGGCCCCCTGTGATCTAGCAATGACAGTAAAGAGAGAAGAGTCAGAGATGAAGTTTAGACATTCCAGTACAGGGGTTGGCAGTATTTTTCTGTAAAAGGCCAGATAAATATTTTAGCCTTTGTGAGTCACATACAGACTCTGTCTCACCTACCCGATTTAGCTCTTGTAGCATGAAGACATCCACAGGCAATATCCAAGTGAATGGACACAGCTGTGTTCCAATAAAACCTTATTTAGGAAAACAAGCAATGGGCCAGAGGTATCCAACCTCTGCACTAGACAATGAATATGACAGCTTCTGAGGAGCATAATTCCAGTATGGGCAGGAGTATAGGCCTGGGACTGTATTTGCTACTGTATATTTTATTTTAAAAAGTTGCTTTTATGAAAAAGGCTTATCTATAACTTTTGAAAAACATATTAAAATGAAAAAATCTGAGATAACCTTTAAAAGGATTAGAAATATAAAACTTTCAAGCTAGTTGAGGTAAAACGGAGTGAAAAATAATAGTCCAATCCAAAACAAGGTGAGAAAAAAGAAAAAAGGCATCGAAGCACAAAAGAACACAACAGAAAAAAACATACATTTTTGTGTGAATAGACAGAGACAAAATCCTCCAGGTAGAAGATAGAGACCAAAATCCACCTTTACACGGTTCCAAAAGACACACATGTAAAGCTAAAGAGACAAAGTTTCAAAGAAAAAGAATGGAGGAAATAAAGAGCAAATGCTAACTCAGATCAGATGAGACAGAATTGAAAACAAAACACATTAAGGCAAAAGGCACATTAAGACATAAAGGGGCCCTACACCATTATACAGACTTCGCTTGTGGCTCAGCTGGTAAAGAATCTGCTTGTAATGTGGGAGACCTGGGTTCGATCCCTGGGTTGGGAAGATCTCCTGGAGAAGGAAAAGGCTTCTCACTCCAGTATTCTGGCCTAGAGAATTCCATGGGCTGTATAGTCCATGGGGTGGCAAAGAGTCTGACATGACTGAGTGACTTTCACTTTCACACCATTACACTGAGTGAAGATACACTGAATCTAAATTTGCATCCATATAATAATGTAGCTTTTTTTTTTTTTTGGCCATGCCCTTGGTACTGAAAGCATGGAGTCCTAACCACAGGACTGTCAGGAAATTTCCTTAACGTAGCCTGCCAATGCAGGAGACTGAAGAGACTTGCGTTCAATTCCTGGGTTGGGAAGATCCCCTGAAGAAGGGAATGGCAATCCACTCTGGTGTTCTTGCCTGGAGAATCCCAGGGACAGAGGAGCCTGGCGGGCTAAAGTCCATGGGGTTGCACAGAGCTGGACATGGCTGAAGTGATATAGCACACAGCACAGAGGGTCTTAAAACAGGCAATTGAATATTTGACATAACTACAAGGAAAATTGAAGGTTCTCTAGGGCTAAGTTTTAGTACACACATCTTTCAATAATTAAAAGATCAAGAAAATGGAAAGAAACAAATATATAGATTTGATTGACCTAATAGATGTTCTAAGCCTCCTCTGTGTCTCCACTTTCACCTAATGGTGATGGGGTGTATTCCACATGCACACGTGGATTACTTATAAAACTGACCTTGTATTGGCCCTAAAGCAAGTCTCAGCAAATACCAATGAATCAGTATCACAGAAACCATGGCTTCTGATGACAATTCAATTAAGTTAGAGACCAATTACAAAAGGCAACTAAGAAAAAAACCTCCACACATCTAGAAATTTAAAAGAGAGATTTCTAAGTAATCCATGAATCAATTAAAAAAAACAACCAGTGGATGAGAAAGTACTTAATAATAAGCAATAACATAGCATATAAACCCTTCCACAGGCTCTATTAGGACCTGAGGCAGAGACTGGCTATGGGTCATTTGTGGGGGTAGGGGAGGACACAGGAGCCCTGGCAGAGACCCCACTTGTATTTAGGGAACCAGGAGGAGAAGGGAAGGCCGTTGCAGTCAGGGTGGGCTCACACTTCTCAGTACTGCCTAGATGAGGACTGGGGTGGTGTGCGGGGTCAGCCCAGTCCCCAGGAAGCCCCTCAGCTGGGTTTCTGCAGCCCAGTAGCTGTGAACAGGTTCCCTAGGGTCTCTCTGAGAGCTCTGTGATTCAGTGCCCATCTACCCTGACAGAAGACCCAGGATGGCCAGAGACCGAAGCAGCTGGCAGGGTCCAGCCGGGCACCTGGTCAGGCAGGAGCAGCCCTGGGGGGAGGGGGAATGCCCATTACATCTGGGGGTGGCGCCCACTTCTAGTTCAGAGAAACAGTGCTGCCCAGCAATGTCTGGATGGTCCCATAGCAGTGCAGGTGGTTCCCGTCAGTGAAGGAACATTCTAGTACAAAGACTGCCACTGCCCTATTGTTGAGGGTGCTGGGGTTGGGATGGAGATGGTGTCTTTTCCTGCAGATCCTCCTGAGTCCTGAGCCCACTGCCCACCCACCCGCCTGCAGAAGGAACCTAGAGTACCTCCCAGCTGGTGTCCACCCATTGCACATGACCCTTGGGGCAGCAACGTGCTCCAGTGAGGACAGTTCACACCCCAGGGTTTAACCTGGGCTACCTGGTGCCCAGGTGCAGACACGTGAGCGCCTCCCCTTGTTTCCCGTGCCTTGTGACCCCATGAGGGGACAGTTTGGGCTCTGTGAGTGGGGGGGTTCCAGCAGGGCGCTCTCGCTCCTCCATCTCCCTAGGACCCCAGCCTGCTCCCCGCCACCCCACCAAGGTTTGAAAAACAGAGCCTGAGATGCCATGAGGCCGGGGAACCAGGGCCGTCAGGGGCCGGGGAGGAGGATCCCAGCGAGGTCCCTGCGGGGGACAGCCAGGGAGGCGGCAGGTGAGCGCGGCGGTCGGAGGATGCTGCGCCGAGAGTCCCAGTGCTGGAGCGCGGGCTCCTGCTGCTGGGCCGGCCGGGAACTGCAGCGCTCTGTGCGGCAGCCGAGGGGAGGGGGCGCGCAGATGGGGCTGGGGACAGGGTCTACAGCTTCTCGGGAGTCCGGCAGAGGCCCACCGAGTCAGAACCAGCCTGGTGCCAGCCCGCGCCTGGGCAGAGCCTTCCAGAAAGGTCCCCGGTCCCCACAGGTCAGTGCCCCTCATCTCCAGGCTATAGCACAGCCGGGCCGCCCCCGGTGCCCCGCGCAGACCCCGCCTGCCCTGCTCGCCAGGCGGCTCCTCCGAGTGGGCGGGCGCGCAGACCTTCCGGAGGTCGGGTGCGGATGAGCGCGGTGAGCAGGGTGCCGGTGGCCCGTCCGGGGGAAGGGGGCGCCCCCACTCACCTCTGCTGTCGGCGTAGAGGAGGCCCAGGGTGACCAGGGCGCCGGTCACCAGGAGCAGCAGCAGCAGCAGCCCCGCCTCCAGGAAGCCTCGGTGCTTCTGCCCCGAGCGGCCGGCGATCTCCACCATCCCCACTGGGCTCTCGGGCTTGCCCATCGCAAGTCTCTAGACGGGGAAAGAGCACAGCGGAGGAGCCCCAAGGCCAAGGCAGGGGCGGCGTCCACCCGGGGTGGGGCGTCAGGGCAGCGGGGGCTGGGTGTGGCGCTAGGGAGGCCCTGCCCGAGGCTGGAGGGTGCTCGGCCCTTTTCTCCATCCCAGGTCCTGCGCCTGAGGGCTCTCCTCTCTTTCCCAAGGAGTCTGAGTGCCGGACCCCAGGGGTGGGGCAGGCCCGGCCCTGGGCCGTTGGCAGTCCCTTTTTGAGGTTGGCCTCTCTACGTCTGCTTTCGGGCAGAGATTGGTCTGGGGTCGCTCAGCTCACAGCTTGGGGTGGGCACGCAGGACCCAGGAGACCCAGCTCCCAAGTTGTTGAGGGGCTTCTGCAGCGGATCCTGCCTGGGGCTCTTGTCCCGATTTGGGGGGATGTCCTGGAGCTGTGGGCCTCCTGCATCAGGGTCACCCTCTGGGAGGTGGCTTGGGCCACTGCGCTCCCTGCTCACTGTTCCTGCCTGGAGCCCAAAGGGTCTAGGGGGAGGCGAGAGTGACTGTGGTGACCAGGCAAGCCAAGACAGGACACGGCAGGGCAGCTTCAGCAGTTGTCCCCCCACCCTGTCACTACTGAGGGGACGCCTTCTCCAGCCGGCCAGGTGGTGACAGCCAGGCTCCAAGCAGCATGGAGGACACCCGGGGCTGCAGCTGTGGGCACGAGAGGGTGCACTGCCCGGGTCAGTGAGGACAATTCACAGAGGGCTGCATGAGTCCCCTGTGCATGTGATTGTGCGTGTGGATGCACACGTGTGTGTGTGTGAGTGCATGGGATGAGCGTGTGAACATGCACGTGTGCATGTACACACGTGCACGTGCTCCTGGGTGTCTGTGTGTGTGTGCTCATGTGCACGCCTCTGCTGCTGGCACTCAGGGCCCTGACCGAGAAAGGTGCCTGGGTCCCCAGGGAGAGTGGGCTGCCCTCCCAGCTTCAGTCCTCACATGAGCTCACATTCCTGATGTCGGGACTGGGGCCCAGTCTACACCAGCACAGAGGACAGACCCGGTCCCGCCTGCTGGCAGGTAAGCGTGGCCCAAGGCTGCCCATGACTGGGTTAGCTGTTCTCAACGCCAACAGGTGTCCACACTCACTGGGGGGTGGGGTGGGGGGTGGGTCTCTCAGCCCTCTGACATCATTGCCACACAACCCAACCAGGGAGGAGCAGCCAGGCCTCCATCACTTCTCTCTGCTCCCCTCCCCTTCTGGAAGTCCCTGCTTGAGGTCCCCTTAGCCAGGCCTCCCCCTGGCCCACCCCCAGACCTGAACTGCTTCACCACCTCACCTGTGGTTCAGCTTCTACAGTCCTTATTTCTATTCCCATTGCCCACCTCCCCATTGGGGGTGTCAGTGTGGGGGTCACAGGGCTCCTTCTACCTGGTCCTCAGGACCTAGGTGGGTGCCCATGACCCTGGAGGCATCCACTGACTTGAATGAATGAACGAAAGGATGAGTCAGGCTGACTGATCTGAGCCCAATTTAGCACCTGTGGCCCTGGTTTCGCCAGCATCTTCTTTCTCTGATTAGATCTAATGAGTCTACTCATCACTCAGTCAGTCCACTTCACTGTGTCCTGCTGACTCCAGGGGACTCCGCATAACAAAGGTAGGCATACAGTAAAAACTCTCCCTGAGGACTGAGGACAAAGCCAGGTACCGACAGGGGGAGAAGCTGGGGACCCCACCTCCCTGGAGACACGGTCATGGCATCTTCAGGCCTCTGTGGCCAGCTGGGCAGACAGGGTTCCTTACAGGAGTTGGGGGGCTGTGCTGGGCTGCTTGTCTGGGGCCTGGGCAACGGGCTGGTGCTTGGAGGGTGTTCTCCTGGCTGCGCTGCCCAGGAAAGCTGGCCTGGCAGGCAGGCCCCTCCCTTGGCTCACCTTTGGGTCACTCAGAGCGGCCACCACAGACATGTCTCAGAAGGCTGAGTCAGGAGGGCTCCCAGGGGTGGGAGACAGTGGCTCCAGGAGGGGCCAGGAGAGGCTGTTGCGGCTTCCGGCCTCTTTGTGATGCGAGCAGGGGTTCTCTGGAGGCGGACCCTCCTGCTCACAGTAGGCAAGTTCCATCTGGGTTTGGTGTGGGGGAGAGGCCAAGAGCTGCTCTGGGGGCTCTAGGCTCCCTGCTGAGCGAGCGAAGTCCCTGGAGGCTGAGGGTACCGCCTCCTGCCTTTCATCCATCCTTGCTGTCCCCTGGGTTCAAAGGGGCCACAGGGCTCCTGGGAAGGAAGGCCAGGCCCTTCTCCTTACCCTGCTCACCTTGGCGGAGAGGTTGGAACCAAGAACCACCCTGGTCACGGGGTTCCTTTCTCTTTTGTCTCCAGGGAGGGTCCAGTGAGGGTGCTGGGTTCTGGGGGCCTTGCTGGGCTGTGAGGGGAGCAGGCATCCCTGCTCATCATGATGGGGTGGGGGTGGGGCCGTCAGGGAGGGTCCCCACTCAGAGACACTGACCCCCAGAAGGCAGGTGGCCCTGACTGGGGGAACAGGAGAGGGCCTCTGGGGTTGGCAGGGGCACCTCAGTGCTTCGGTGTTAGTTAGGCACCCCTGGCCCATGATGGGGTCAGAGTTGGGGGCTTTGGATAAAGGAGGCCCCAGTCAGAACCCAGATGTCCCTTCTCCAGGCCTGACTTGGTGACCAGCATGGTTCTGCTTCCATTTCAGAATCTCACAGATGGAGGGATCCCCTTGGGCTCCTGGGACTCTGTAAGAGTGTCCAAGGCTGGGGCCAGGCCACAGAGCCAGGGATCTGGGGTAAACAACTGCTCACTCCATCCCCTCACCAGAAGACCCACCCTGGGTCCTGTTGGAACGTTCCAGTCCATGTTCCGGTGGTCTCTTGGGTTGGCCCCTGCGCTGGGGGGAGGGCCATGCTTCAGGGTCTCAGATTCCAGAAACCAGTCCTAGCCCCCAGGCAGGGCTCGCCTCAGCGCCCTGGTTGTCCTGACAGACCCCCAACCAAAGGCCCAGAGACCCAGCCTAGCAAGGAGCTACCCAGGCTGCTGGTCTGAATGGGGACAAGGCCAACGTCAGGGGACTGAGAAACTGGAACTGCCCTTCCTGGGAGCCAGGGCTGGGTCAGGGTCCAGCCTGCTGGCTACAGATTCCTTCCCAGAGTGTGCTGGCTCTGGGGACCCAGGCTCTGTGCTGTCCAGCCGGAGGTTCCCCCTCCCTGACCCAAGGCCACCCGGATGCAGGGACTGTCTGGTCTCTGAGCTCAGCTGCACTTTCCCACTCATGCTGCCCCATTCAGGCTCCTCCCTGTCTGTAGCTCTATCAATGAAAAAAACTGCATGAGCAAGGGGCCTGGGGCCTGGCCTTACCTCCTGGTGGGCACTGCACTGAGGCCAGCAGTTTCTGGGGGAACCCAGCATAGTGGTACTGGGTGCCCTCCAAGAGAATCTGGAAAAAGGGGGGCCCACAGGCCAAGGACCTACAGACCCCCAGCCAAGTCCCTGGATGGGCCATGACCTAGCTGCCTTGAACACAACCCCCCAAGGTGGACTTTAGTCCTTTCTCTTAGATGAGCTCAAGGGCCAGTGAGGGCTCCCTGTCCATCCCTCCCCATCTCTTGGGCAGTAGATGTGGGAGGTGGAGGTCTGAGCCCAACCTCAGCTCTGGGGTCCAAGGAGCCAGCACCCTCATGAGGGCAGGGAATGGGGCGCCCCTCCCCTCCCCAGTCCTGGGACCAGGGCAGGTCTACAGGGAGTAGCCTCTGGCCCTGGGGCTGCCCTCAGACCCTGCAGACACCTGCCCTTTACTGCTGGGTCCAGTCCTTCCCTGCCCCATGCCCTTGGGCCAGGCGGTTTGGGGAAGATCCTATCGTCTGCCTGAAGCCCAGCATCCCCCGGCAGGCATGTCTCTGGGCCTCAGCCCAGTGGGAAACGACCTTCCCTGGGTCTGCCCACCCATGCTCCAGGCAGGCGGGAGGTGCCCCGCTTGGAGAAGACAGGCTGGCTGGAAGAGGTTAAGTATTTCGAGGCAGTCGGAGAGCTGAGCTGAGAGCTGGGCCTCTGGGAGAGCCCTGCACACTGTCCTGTTCACTGCCTCCTGGAGTCAAGAGGCAGGCATCCTAGACAGGAGGAGGGGGTGGGGCGGTCTGACTCTGCCCCAGGTCTCCCATCACCAAGCCCCACCCCCAGCCCCAACAGCTGGAACATCAGACCCTCCTCTATATGATTTGTCTTGGAGTCAGACAAGAGGACAGATGTGTGGTGCCTAGCACAGCTGTGTGTTTGGGAAACACCTGGCGGGGGTGGGGGTGAGGGGCAGGTGCAGAGGAGCTGGAGGGTGCACTGGTGGCTGACAGCCCATGCGGAGGGGCTGTCATCTGTCTTGGAACTCAGGCTGCTACTTTTGTGATCCCTAGTTATTTTACTCCCGTATCCCTGATGCTAGGAGACTGAAGGCTAAAGGAGAAAGGGGCAGCAGAGGATGAGATGGTTAGATAGCATTACTGACTCAATGGACATGAGTTTGAGCAAACTCTGGGAATAGCGGAGGACAGGGAAGCCTGGTGTGCTGGACACAAGTTAGCGACCAAATTAACAATTAAGACCCTCATAACTAACTGTTCTTTAAATTCTCGCTATTTAAATCACTCGTGTGGTTTCTGTCTCCTAAGTGGACCCTAATGACACATGAATTGGCCACTAGGAATGACCCCAGGAGGCACCCCCAAACATGGAGTTTGGGAACCAGCCTGCTTGTATCCTTGGGCCTGACTGTGGGACTGAGCGCCTGGGAGACGTGACTCGTGGCAGCGGCTTTAGGAGTGACTGAGCTACCACCGTGCTCGGCTGTGAAGTGTTAGCTGAATCTGGGCCCAGGGACCGAGGGCTGCGTGCTGCTATGGATGAGCGGCCCCAAGGCCCCTGGTGTCCTGCACACTCACATGGAGACGACAGGAGCTCAGGTCTGGGCTCAGCTCCACCACAGCCCTGAGAGGCCCTTCTGTCTCACAAGCACGGGGCTGACAAGGCTGAAAGACAGACACAACATCTGCTCCTGTGAGTAGTACAATCAGTGCTGGGACTTTCACGGCCTCCCCAGGCTTCTTAGGAGAAAGTTCAAGCACTGATTGGGAAGGATTGGGACCCTGAAACTAGGAATGGGATGTCTGGTTGGCCTCAGATGGGGCTGAGAACCTCGAACCCCTGGGGCCTCTGAGCCCCTCCCATGTCCAAGGAGACAAGCCCCTTTCACTATAAACCCTGCGAGAACCTCCTGTGGACCAGATACTTAGAAAGAGGCTGCTCATTCTACTCGATGTCCATAGTTGGCCCTCAGACCCACAAGTATGGTCCAATCTCTGCATGCTTAGGGTGGGGGCGAGTATAGCGTCCAACCCAGAATAAAACAACTTACAGTAATAGATCCAAACAATTTCAAGACATAATTAATCGACGCCAAGAATCCTGGGGATTATGCCGGGTCGGGTCAGGGGTGTCAGACCACAGTGGAGGGAGCACAGCACTGAGCTGGGCTGGCACCATTCACATAGGTGCACCAGCCAGAGAGTCTAAATTTGTGTGTTGGCTATGGGCTCCCCTGGGGTTCAACGGTGAAGAATCGCCTGCCAAAGCAGGTGATGCAAGAGGCATGGGTTGGATCCCTGGGTTGGGATGATTGCCTGGAAGAGGAAATGGCAAGGAAATGGCAATAATTCCAGTATTCTTGCCTGGGACATCCACGGGACAGAGGAGCCTGGTGGGCCAATGAAGCTGAGATGCTAGAACCTCTCCTGTGTAACGTAGAGGAAGGAACCCAAGGGCACAGGGAGGTGACATGTTGGAGAGGACTTATCATTCATGACCCATGCCTCTGATACAGCCTCCGGTAGGGTCACAGAACTTACTTTAAGTATTTCTGTGGTTAACTATACAAACACATTTCCTGATTTTGAAAAACCCTTGCATTCCCATGTATGTTGCTGTCGAACATTTTGTTGAATTCAGGTTTGTTGGCACTTCATTTAGTGTTTCTGAACTGATAATTTGTAAATGAAATGGGTTTGTGGCTTTCATTTGATTGAGATTATGCTTTCTAAAAAAAAAAAAAACTTGGAAGGGAACTATATTTGGTATTTTGTAATAAAAAACTATAATGGAAAAGGATAGAAAAAAAGAATACATATACATATATACGTGTAACGGAATCTCTTTGCTGAGCCCCAGAAACTAACACAGTATTGTAAATCAACTATCCTTCAACAGAAAAAAATAACTTGGAAGCTTTTCTTCTTTTCCTTGGCTGTGAAGGAGTTTAAAGCAATTACGAGCTGACTGTTCTTTAAAGGCTGGCAGATCTCCCCGACACCATCTGGAACTGGAGCTGTTTTGGGGGAAGCTCCCTAACCACCTTCTCTTTTCCCTCCGCGATAATTGTCCTGTGCAATTGTTACATCTACTCTGGAGTCAGTTCAGTTAAATAATATTTTCCCGGGAACCAACACATTTTATCCAGGTCTTCAAATTTATTTGCACAGAGGTGAGAAAAGTGATGTCTTATGATTCTTTAAATTTCCTGTGTGTTGTTTTTACTTCTAAAAATTTTGTGGCTTTGTTCCTTTCCTGTCTTTCCAGATTAAGTCAGATACTGGTTCATCTGTTTGATTTTCAAAGAACTGTATTTTGGATTTTTGAGTTCTTTCCCTTTTCTATTCCCAATTCATTAACTTCTGTTTCCTGTTATTCATCCCTGCCTGTTAATTTCCTCTATTTCACTGTCCTTTTTAAACTCAAGTTTAGGATGCACTTCATTTTGATTGGCTAGTGATGCACTCAGGATGTGAACTTTCCTCTGGGCACTGCAACTCATAGGGGCTCCCCTGGACTGCTTTTTTTTTTTTTTTTAACTATTTTTCCAATATTCTCCAATTCCAGTTTTGATTTTTTTGGATCCAAGAGGTGTTTCACCTGCAGGGAATTTTAAAACATCAATTTACATCTTTATTGTCTTGAGAATAGGTAATGCTTTCTGTACCACATCATAAACATTTCTTGGTAACCTCAGATTTTGAGAAAACAAGGTGCAGCCTGTGTTCTAGGGGGACAATCTGATTTACACTGAAACCACCTGATTATTCTGCCATGATGGAGGCCATCCAGGGCCTGTGAGTTCTTGTCCACTTGGGCGCCATGGCAGGAGGCTGGGATATGGCCTCACGTGGACCTGCAGATGTGGTAACGACCCCCAGCCCATGTGGAAGTGGATGGGGAGGACTCAGGGTGGGGGTCTCTGCCAGCTCAGCAGTGAGGAACTGGGGGGTGGGAGACTGGTTGGGGGCTCTTCCAAGACCATCAGCTCCTGGGAAGCTGTGGTGAGTCAGGCATCTGCAAGCTCACTGTGATGAGCCTGGCCTTGAGTGGACAGAGGAGGGCAGGACATCTTGGGGGGAGGAGAGCAAATGCACCCTCTGTCCCTTGCTTTACTAGATGGCCTGTCCAGCAGTTGTGTTCGTGAACAGGAGAGAAAAACTGCACAACTCGGACCTGGCTTCTTTGAAACCAACAGCAATGGGACCAGGGCTGGACTTCTCCACTCCCTCCAGGAGAAGTTTTCCAAGCCAACTGTGGTGGGAGTGGGTAAGTTTAATTATGTAGGAAGCACCTTTACATCCGACAGGAGATCAGATGCCAAGTAGATGCCTGGCTGCTCTGCTCATTGGAGGCCCCTTGGGGCAGGTGTCTCTGCTTGGCAGGGAAGGGAGGCCATATCATCCTCCCAAGGTGCTGGCTTCCCTGGAGAACAACCTTGATGAAAGCATAGGTTTTGGGCCCAGTTTGAGAGTTTTTTGCCTTTGAGGAGCTCCAGGCCCTGCAGGACACCTGGCCAGAGGTCAGGCCAGGGTCAAAGGCTGCTCCACATCTGGAGAAGGGTTTCCTGGGCTGGCACCATCTCCCCAGGGCTACGAGGGGCCAGCCTGAAACCCACTCAACCTGCAGGTCCCAAGCCAGGGATAAGGAACAGGACTTCTCTCTGAGGCCCAAGAGGGCCAAGAGGGCCCCAGCTTTGAGGACCAGGTCGCTGTTCAGGGAAGAGGCTCTGAGCTTCCTAGGATGGTTGCTCCAGGCAGGTGGGGAACTCTCTCCTCTGCTTCCCGAGGCTGGCCATCTGCCAACCCACCCAGAACTAGGAAGAGGGAGAGGGTGGGGGAGCACCTCCTCAAGCAACCTCCCCAGGGGCTGGTCGAAGAATGATGATGACAGGGTGGCCTCACAGCTGGGCCTGGGGAGTGCTGGTCAGTAGAGCCGGCAGCCAGAGGACGCCTCCCTCCGGATTCTCGCCTTCAGCCTCTTCAGGCCGCTGTGCTCTGGGTCCAACAGCAGGCCGGCCTCTGCCACTGTCCAGGCCTCGCTGTAGCGTTGCTCAACTAGGCAACACCGCGCCTGGCACAAGAGTATGTGGGAGGCTGGAGCCCGGCCTGGCCGCTCCCACAGGCTGCTCTGGGCCTGGGTGGGTGCCAGATGGAGGGCCTGGGCGAAGGCCCCTGCAGCCCCAGCCTCATCCCCCAGAGCCAGCAGCAGGCGGCCCCGGGAGCAAAAGTCCTCCACCTGTGTCTGGAGGTCGCTGTCCCTTGAGCCCTCTCGGAGCACGTGGTCTAGGTCCCCAAGTGCCCGGCTAAACTCCCGCAGCTCTGCCAGGCAAGTGGCCCGACGGCGCAGGTGACAGGTGCTGCTGCCACCTGCCAGGATGGCCAGCGAGCAGTAGCCCAGCGCCTGGCGGGGCTGTCCCAAGTTTAGGAGGGTGTCAGCTTCCTGGACTGCGGCCTGCACAGAGGGGATGGAGGGAGGGAGGTCAGGCCATCCCCTCCGAGCCCTGCACAGCCAGCCGCTGCTCGCTCCCCCATGCAGATGCTGTCTGCTTCTTCTGGGGGGTAGTGTATGGAGGCACAGGGCAGTGACCACCCCCTTGCAATCCCTTCACCCTGCTTGGGTGTCCTCCTGCTTCTCACAGCCCTACTGTCCCACCTGTGGTCCCAGCTCCTCTTACCTGGGTGACCTCCTCTCTTCCCTCTGCTTCTCCCCCTCTGATGGGGCCTCGGCCAGCCTCCCCCCTCCCCTGGGATGGCTGCCCAGCCCCAGGACAGCAGCGAATGCCCTTCAGCCCAGCCTGTTCCCGGAGCCCCCTCCTGGACCCCAAATCAGAAAGGCAGGGTCTGCTCTGTGCTAGCGCTCTTCTCACTTCCCTAACCAACTAGCCACTCCCGCAGGCCCAGTGGAGCCAGAGTCAAGGCCAGGGAGACACTCTCCAGGCGCCCCCGGTGTGTCCAGGAAGGCTGTGGTGGACTCACCCTCTGCTCATGGATGCAGCAGGGCAGGACCAGAGGTCAGAGGGCGCTGTCCATCCTAGCACTCTTTCCCTGGGGACTGCTGGACTGAGGCCCTGGCCGCCCCCGTCTGGGTGGAGCAGCTCCAAGGGCCAATGCCACCCCTCTGCCCCCCAGGCTCACTTTCCTTTTTTGAGTGTACAGGAAGCCCATTCTTCAAACCTGCCAAAATGCCTTACCTCCCCTCGCCAACTGCCCCGGATAAATCCGCTTGCCTCCCTTGGCTCCTCCTGCTCTCAAGAACCCATAGTGGCTCCCCAAGGCCTGATGGGGAACAAACCAGATGCTGCCTCTCCCGCTGTCCCTCCCTCTCCCATGCAGTCAAGTGATACCAACGCCCCCGGCCCCCGCCTGTCCCCAGGAAAGCACAGTGCACCCAGCAGGTGAGCGCGTGGTCTTGTCTTCCCGGCCGTGCCACAGAGGATCGGCGACTCTATCTCTCAGTGCAGCGCCCTCTCTACGGGGGAGGTCAAGAGCATCAGCAAGAGAGTCAAACCCTCGCGCGGCCCAGGGCAAGTATTCCATTTCTTCTTGCTTCACCTACGGCTTCTGCGAAATAGGTGTGGAAACTGACAAGGCACCACCAGCCGCGCAGGCGTAGTACCGCCGGAAGCGGGGCGCCACTACTTCCGTCTCACTTCCTCGTTGGCCCGCGTTGCCCAGCAACGGCCCAGCATCTCAAGAATTCTCGCTGCAGCGAAACTGGTCTCCAGGCGGCCAGGCCCAGCGCTCATCTCCCGGCCCAGCCCTTCTAAGAACTCGAAGACACACCTTTGCCCAGCCTTGTCTTGTGAACTCCGAGACCTCAACCTAGCTCCCTTCTCCTAGCTCACAGCCCTCCTCCCCTTCCTCTGGGATCTGAGACTCTAGCCCAGGACCCGCCTCTGAGATCTCTGGGCTTCTCAGCCGCCCCTCTGGTTCTCGGTCCTGGTAACACGCTGCTTGGTCGGCTCAGGGCTTCTTTGATAAGTTCTTTGACTTCCCTTGTAGCTCAACTGGTAAAGAATCTGCCTGCAATGCGAGAGACCTGTGTTCGATCCCTGGGTTGGGAAGATCCTCTGGAGAAGGGAAAGGCTACCCACTCTAGTATTCTGGCCTGGAGAATTCAGTCCATGGGGTCGCAAAGAGCGCAAAGACACGACTGAGCGACTTTCACTATCAGTTTTGGCCTGCTCAGCACTACAAGGGCCGCCCCCCTACATTGCCCATGGCTCCCTTAGCTCTTTCTGTCCCTAATGCCCATCCAGCCAACTTCCATACTGACCCCTCGTTGAAACCCCTAGTGTGGTTCTGTTTTCCTGATGGACCTGGAGTGACAGAGCCTGTGGAAGCATAAAGAGGTGAAATTCTTGCCCCAGGTCGTGCAGGGGTTCTTGACTGGCCTGCTGATGCTCTTGGCTTCTACCACCTACTGGTCCCTTCACTGCCCACCCCGTCCCCTGCTTCCTCAAAAAATAAAAATTAAAAAAAAGGGTTAAATTCAGCCACTGCAGGGAAATCCATTCTGCTGTCTGCATTCCCCCAGTCCACCTCCTGTACCTGCCTGGCTGCTTCTGCCTCCAGCAGGTGAAGGGAGGGGCCCTTCCCTCTGTCCCCACCCTGAGCCTCTCATGCCCCTTCCCCTGTACTCCACACCAGCTGCATTTTGATCACCTGTTTCTTGAACACTCCCAATTCTTTCCTGCCTCCAGTCTTTTGCCTTGGCCTCTGTATTGCCACGGCAATGTCACCTCCAGAGCTGCCTCACAACCCCACTGCCCTGTCTCATGGTCTTCCTGCACTTTCACCCTCTGAGGTGAACCCCCCCCCCACCACGGTGGTACCCCCTGAGATGCGAGGGCCATGGTGCTGGCAGTGGCTCCACCCAGGGCCTGATGGAATGTGCTCTTACCTTCTTGTTAAATGAGCAGCCGAAGGAAAAATCCCCTACCCAAACAGCCTCAGCCCAACATCCCTTCAGGGTCCCCTTCAGTTCACTAAGGGTTCACCTGCTTGCTCTCTGGACGGATGTCCCTCACATGGCCTGACTAGGGGGTTGGGGCAGGGTTCCAATGAGGGCCAAGTGTTCCTGCCTCGCTCAATCTGGCTCTGAGGATGCCGTCCCCTCCCTCTTCTCAACCCTGAGTCAACTTATATGTTTTACACAAAAAAGACACCCTGGGGGTGTCAGGGCTTGAGCTGGCCAGACCGAGGTGCCTTCTGATCAGGTACAGGGGGCTTGCAGGGCTGCACAGGGCCCTGGACCTGGGGGTCTCACACCTCAGGTGCTGGAGAAGGGCTGGGCTGGGGACTCCGAGGGGTGCTGTGCCCACCTGGGTGAGGCTCTGCCGCTCCGAAGCCTCCAGGAGACACAGCAGGAAGCCGAGGTCCTGGGCATCCATCTCTGCAAGGCACTGCAGGTCCTGTGCAGCGGCCACCACATCCCCCTTCTTGAGCCGGAGCAGCCCACGCCGGGCGCGGGCTGCCTCTGATGGAGGGGTGGGGTGCAGGACTTTTTGCAGATGGGCACCGGCCTCCTCAAAGCTGCCTGTCAGAGATTGGGGAAGGACAGTCACTGTGGGGCTGGGGCGGTGGTGGGGGGCGGGGGGACACAAGTAAGCTCACTACAGCATTTCTTGCTCAGCGCTGGCTCTGGGAGTGGCTGGTTAATGGAAGGCCTTGGTCCCAGAAGGAAGGAGCAGGGAACAGAGGGGCAAAGTGATACCTTTCACCTGATGACTGAGCCCCCCACCAAGGGGGTGTCATTAAATTCTATGACCCCCGGGTGGAGCAGTAGGACTTGGAGTTCCCTCACCATGGTCACTCCAAGGACCTGCTGTCTCTCCTGAGTAGGGCTGCATGGGATCAGAGCAGCCTCTGGGGTCCCCAAAGGCCTTGGTGGGGGTACCTCACAGGCTTAGAAGTGATGATGACATGCCCGGGAAATGCAGGTTGCAGAGAGAGCTCCCTGTTCAATTTAGCGCTGAAATATTCTCAGGACTTTGCAGTAAAGACCAATGTTTTGGTACATGTGGGCCTAATACAGTCTCGCCCAGAACCGGGCAGTCTGTAAACTTCTGAATAAATGCATGAATTAAAGAGGAGGCCTAAGCATCTGAGCCTTTCACAAAACCCCACATCATGGCTTCATCTCATCTCCCAGTGGACAAAGCTGCACAGGGGACCCACATGGGAACAGGGCACAAGTTCTGGGACTCAGGGTGGGAGGTACCTTAGACGCCACTGAGTCCAGGGTCTCTTTCTCCCATTTTACAGGAAAGAGTTCAGGATGGGAGGAGTAGGGACGATGTTCACGTCCCGTGTCTGGACAGACACATACCCACCGCAGCGAGCGCATCTGCCAGGAGCATGTGCCAGAGGGGCTGCCTGGCATCAATTTCAATCAGTGCCTTCCCCGCAGCCAGGAGGTTCTGGGCGTCCTTGTCACTGAGGCGGGCCCCTGTGTCCGGCAGCTGACTCAGGAGGGCCCGGCAGCGGGAGGAGAGGCTCTGGGTGATGAGGGCCTGGGCTTCTGGCTTCAGAGAGCGGATCTCGGGAACTGCAGTTTTCGGGCTGAGCCTCAGAGCGGAGAGGATGTCGTCCACAGCCTCCTGCAAGGGGAGGAGGGCAGGGTGGGTGGCAGAAGTCATCCCATATTTGTGTTCCTCTCAGTGCCCTAGTGTTGGGGACACCAGAACGGGCAGATGGCCCAGTCCCTGCCCTTTCACCATGGGGTGAGGGTCAGTCAACAGGAGGGCCTGTAGGGTAAGCTGTCAAGGCAGCATGTGGCGAAGTTACAGCAATGGTATCAGAGTTCTGGACAGGGGTGATGGTCTGGAGCCCCAGAAGGGCCATGCTGATCAAGAATCTGCTATGGCACAGAGTGGGGTTTGGGCTGGCAGCAGAAGGGCCAGAGGCCAGGGGCTGAGTCTGTAGCTCGGAGGTGAGGAGGGGAAGAGGAGTCTGGAGGCCCTGATGGTGCTGTGGAAGCACATGAGGTCCGGTGAGGCTGGGCCCTTTAGGAGAGCCTTGACCCCGGTGAGTCATTTGCATCTGACCTCTGACCTGGCCAAGAGTCCAGAGCCATGAAACCGCCCTCCAGTCCATCCTCCTGTTGGTTTTCTACTTGTCCTTTTCTTTGTACTTTGATGTCTTTCCCCCTCCTTTTCTACCTTCTTTTAGGTTAACTGAAAAGGTTTATTATTTTATTTTAGTTCCTCCTTTAACCACTTCACTCTGCCTCTTTTTGGGAATTCCCTGACTGCCCTGAGGTTAGGACTCTACATTCTACTTCAGGGGGCACAAGTTTGATCTCTGGTCAGGGAACTATGATCCTGCAAGCTGCGCTGTGGCCAAAACAAAAACACAACACAACAAAACAAGAAACTCTGCCTCTCTTTAACACTTTCTAGCTGTTGTCCTATAGGTTACAAAGTCGCTTGCTCAGTTGCTCAGTCATGTCCGATTCTTTTGACCCTATGGACAGTGTCGCCAGCCAGGCTGCTCTGTCCATGGGGTTTTTCAGGCAAGAATACTGGAGTGGGCTTCCACTTCTTCCTCCAGGGGATCTTCTCGACCCAGGGATTGAACCTGTGTTTCCTGCGTTTCCTGCATTGGCCACTGAGTCACCTGGGAAGCCATAGGTACAAAATGTGTCTCTAGAAATGGCATAGCATCGTCTTCTGGCTTCCACCGTTTCTATGAGAAGTCAGTCATTGCTCACACTGCTCTTCTGTTGCTCAGTTGTCTCCGACTCTGCAACCCCACGGCCTGCAGCACGCCAGGCTTCCCTGTCCTTCATCTCGCGGAGTTTGCTCAAAGTCACGTCCATTGAGTTGGACTGTTACTGTTGTTCTACTATATGTAATATTTCTTTTTCTCTCTGGCTGCCTTGAGTATGTTCTGTTTATCTTTTGTTTTCAGAAATGTGATCAAGGGGTGCCCAAGCGTGGTTCTGCTTTGTGTTTGTCATCTTGGGATTTGTTGAGCTTCTTGTAAAATTTTTGGGCATTATTTCTTCAAATACTTTTACAACAACATATACATATATTAATACAAATACATGCACACATATTTGTCCCATTGTTTCTCCTCTGGGACTATAGTTTTACATATGTTGGACTTCTTGGTATCATCCCAGAGGTCACTGAAGCTCCCTTCATTAAGAAGAAAATCGTCTCCCCCACTCTGTTCTTCAGACTGGATAATTTCTACGGATCCATCCTTAACTTTACCAACCTTTTCTTTGGCAGTTTCCAACCAGCTGTTAGGCCCATCTGGTAAATTAAAAATTTTAGATACACCTTTCAGCTCCAGAATTGCTACTTGATTCTTCTCTATAGTTTCTGTTTCTCTGCTACGATTTTTCATCTGTTCATTCATTATGAAAAGTTTTCCTTGATGTTCTTCACATGTTTATAATCCCTGTTTTAACACCCTTATCTATTAATTTCAGGAGAAGGCAATGGCACCCCACTGCAGTACTCTTGCCTGGAAAATCCCATGGGCAGAGGAGCCTGGTAGGCTGCAGTCCACGGGGTCTCGAAGAGTTGGACAGGACTGAGCGACTTCCCTTTCACTTTTCACTTTCATGCATTGGAGAAGGAAATGGCAACCCACTCCAGTGTTCTTGCCTGGAGAATCCCAGGGATGGGGGAGCTTGGTGGGCTGCCGTCTATGGGGTTGCACAGAGTCGGACACGACTGAAGTGACTTAGCAGCAGCAGCAGCTATTAGTTTCAACATTTGCACCATCTCAAGTTCTGTTTCTATTGAGTACTTAGTTTTCTGATTATTGGTCACATTTCCTGGTTCTCTGTGTGTTCAGCAGTTTTTTGATTTGGGGCTGGAAGTTGTGGATAGTACATGGTAGAGTCTGGACTATGTCACCGTCTCATAACGGAGGTTGTGTTTTATTCTGGTGGCTCATTTTGGTTCTGTTAGATTTGGTTTTGTTCCTTGTGAGGGCAGATCCATTTCAGTTTTGAACTTAGTCCTAAAATATGACCTTGACTTGGCCTCCCTCGTGGCTCAGTGGTAAAAAAATCTGCCTGTCAAGCAGGAGACATTGATTCGATCCCTGAGTTGGGAAGGTCTCCTGAAGAAGGAAATGGCAACCCACTCCAGTATTCTCACCTGGGAAATCCCATGGACAGAAGAGCCTGGCGGGCCACAATTCATTGGGTCACAAGAGTCGGACGTGACTGCAGTGACTAAAAACATGACCTTTACTTAGGACATGGTCTCAGCTGAGTGCCTAAGGTATTCAGAAAAGTCTCTACTCTGGTGGGGTCAGGATTCCAACATCTCCTGCCACCTGTGAGCTCTGTGGGGCCCCCACATGTGCAGATCAGTTCAGACAAGAACCCACCTGGAATCCCATGAAGACTTCGCCCCTCTGCATAGCCCCAGTTTCTCCATTGCCCTTCGTTGCAAATTTTAGCTACTGCACCAGCCAGGAATCCCAGGCTCTGCCTCCTCAGCTCAGCAAGCCGACTGCCCCACCTCCTGGTGAGTAACAGGAAAGGCTCCCCAGGCAGAAAGTCAGGTTATTGTGGGGCTCCCCTGGGGCTCCCCTTTTGTGGTTTCCCGTCTCTCAGGGATGGCAGGTCTTCACTGTCTGTTGTCCAGGGCCTGAAGACAGTTGTCATGTATTTTATGTAGGTATTTTGTTTTCAGAAGCCCAGTATCTATTACCCCTTCTAGCCACACACTTTAAAAGTCCAGAAATGGAGTTCTCCTGGAGCACGTGTGTGGGGGACAAGGTCTTAGAGAGACAGAGTCCTTAGATGGCTGGATGAAAGTATGGTCCTCTCTAATCTTCCCTAGACCATGACCTGGATCCTACCTGACCCTGGTGCTGGCCAGTGGTAAACCTACTGGCTGGTTACCTTTGCAAGGAAAAAGTCCAATTCTGTGCTGGCTCATGGGAATTCCAGCTACCACCCATGGAGCCCTCACTGAGGACCAGGCACCAGGCTGAATGGGGCTTCCCAGGGGGTGCAGTTGTAAGGAATCTACCTGCCAATGCAGTAGAGGCAAGAGATGTGGATTTGACCCCTGGGTCAGGAAGGTCCCCTGGAGTAGGATATGGCAACCCACTCCAGTATTCTTGCTTGGAAAATTCCATGAACAGAGGAACCTGGCAGACTATAGTCCACATGGTCTCAAAGAGTTGGACATGGCTGAGCATACTCGCAGGCACCAGGCTGAGTATCTGACAGCCTTGAATAAGCACTTCTACCTCACGGCTGAGGATCTGATGACCTTGAACAAGCACCCCCCGCCCCCATTTTACTGATGTTGAAACAAAGCTCAGAGATGTTTCAGGATTTGGTCAGAAAGTTAGAGGTAGGGGAGAAGGGTTCTGGATTCTGGACCCTCGCAGGCTGACTCAGAGCTTCTCTCTCAGTGAAAGGCTGGAGGGCTTGTGGGCACTTGGCCTCAGCCCATCTCCAGGAGGAGGAAGTCCGGGGGTACAAGGTGGGGTAGCCTCTGCTTAGAGATGTTTCTGAGGCACCTCTCAGAGGAGCTGGTGGCATGCTGGGAGCACCCAGGGGCGCGGTTCCAGGGGTCCGCCTCTTGGCTGAATCCCGTCTCTGAGAACACAGGTGCTTTCCCAGCACAGGAAGGGCCCTGCAGAGGGCTGGGTTCCCAACCACACGTGCGTGCCCAGGCTGGAACAGACACCAGGTGCCAGTGGCCTCGGGGGAAACGCGATACCCTGGCAGGCAGAAGCACCGTCTGCAGATGCTCTCATTCCAGTGGTATCTTGTATGGATCACTTTTCCTTGTCTTCTGGGACTCCAGTCCTTAAGGAATTCAGAAACCTGGCAGGCTGGTTACCTCTGGGTGTACTTTGACCCAGCGAAGCATCAGAGCAGACAGTTGGTTTCAGTTTCTCACCCATGACATCGCTCTTGGCTGCAAAGTGCCCTTGTCCAGGGCTGTTTGGCTGTGGCTGCCTCTGAACACAGCTTCTCTGTGGAAAGTACCTGCCCTGGGCCTGGCAATGGACTACCTCCCACCCCTGCCCCTGCAAGCCAACAACCCGAAACCACAGGTCCTGTATAGACAGCTGAGGGTGGCACCCAAGAGGCAGCCAAGGTGTCTTTACTCTAAGGTGGGGTCCCCCAGTAAGCCCGAGGCCTTGCATATCTATCCACACTGATGGATGCTGGGAGCACAGGGACTCTTCAGATGAGAGCGACAGGCTACCTGAAACCATGGATGTGATGGTGAGGCTCCGGGAGCCCCAGAGCGGGCGGGGTTTGATGCATGTGTCACACTCGATGCCTGGCTCTGCGTCCTCTCTCCTGGGGGGCTGAGAAGGAGGGCAGTGCCTCTCCTGAGTACCACCACCTGCCCTGTCCCAAGTGGGGGGCGTGGGGCCGGTACCTTCTGTTTATCCAAGGCCAGGTGCAGGAGTGCCCGGCCGCACAGCGCCTGTGCGTTCCCCGGCTCAGTCCTCAGCACGGAGGTGAAGTCGAACATGGCCGTCTTCTTCTGGCCCAGGAAGCCATAACAGCGGGCTCGGGCAAGCAGGGACTCAGTGGCCTGATTTCCTGAAGGAAGGGGGCATGGCATCAGAATGTGACCTCTGCCAGGCACGGCCAGGTTCAGCGTGTCTGCCCTCACCCAGCAGTTTCTGCACCCACCCTGGTGCCCAAAGGGTTGGGGGAAGGGGTGCGCCAGCTCTGGGGTCACCTGGGGAGCTCACAGACTGCTGCACACCAAGACACTCTGGGGAGCAGTCTGGATTGGCCTGGGGGCCCTGGCTGTGGAACATAGCCTGGCTCTGGGAGCCCAACCCAGATAGGTGGTATCTGGGAGAGTTGGTGGACAGTCCGAGGGGACTTCCTAGAAGAGGGGGCACTGCAGCTGCATCTGAGGTGAGATGAGGGGAGGTGGATCTGAGCAGCTGGTCATGGAATGGCTGCAGGTGTGAAAGTGCCAGCCTGGTCCCCCTACCCTCAGGGCCTGGATGTGTGGTATGGAGCCCAGGATACAGGGGAGGGTCCCAGCTCAGGCCCCAGCTGGCTGGGCCTTCTCCTAGACCTTAGCATGAAGGTGACCAGGAGTCATGAAACACCTGTGAACCAAGCATGTGCTCAGACCGCTGGTGCCTGACAACACCCCTTCTCCACACAGCACAGGCTCCCCTTATCCCCAGGTACCTGGCAGGATGGGGGTGGGAGGAGGGGGCCGGGAGGCTCTTACCTGAGGCAAAGATGGCCAGAGAGAGGTAGGCGATGGCCTCCCTGGTGTGGGCCCCGCCCTCGGCCCCTCCCGGTCGTGCCCGCAGGATGGCCAGGGCCCTCGCGTGGCAGTGGCCCCAGAGCAGCTGCCTGTCCTCGTGAGAGAAGACGGCCAGGGTGGACTGGAGGCAGGCCGTGTCCCCGGACTGGACCACCTTTTTCACCAGCTACAAGGGAAGGGGTGTCACCACTGGGTCCTGTCTGAGGCCCGCCCAGACAGCTCCACCCCTATCCTCCACGTAGGGGAGTGGCTCAGGGAGGCGGCTTGCAGGGGCGTGGCAGGCAAAGGTGTGGCTCATGGGGGCGTGGCTCTCGGGGGAGGGACTTCGGGCTGGGGTGGGGGTGGTGGTGAGGAGGGGTGGTGGTCTTAGCCTCCTCAAGCCGCGCCTCCTCCTCCATGACCGGCAGGCAGAGATCTGGCCTTACGGACCTGCGCACGGCAGGTCTGAGAACTTCAGGGAAAGCGGGCTTTCAAACTAATAAAGTGACAGAGGCCCGGGGAGTCCTTCAGAAGGCACCAGGAGGGATCCTGGGACCTGCCCCTGCTCTGGGCGGAGTGCGTAGGGAGGGGGCAGGACATAACTTCACAGAAACCCACCCGATGCTGCCCCTGCCTCCTGCACATGTGTGGACGCCGGTCCCAGAGCAGGACAGGCAGGACCAGAGCATCCTTCCCTCCCACCCTTACGGCCCAACTCAGGGCGACCAGAGCCCAAAACAGGCCAGAGTGGAAGAAGGAGGCTGACAGGTTCCACAGCCTTGCCCCAAAGTCTGACATCTCTTCCCTGGGAACATGATCTTCTGCCCTCACAGGACCTGAGGGAGGCGAAGTCACACCGCTCCTGGGAGTAGAGTGGTCTCCGAGGGAGGAGAGCAGGGCTGGAGAGTCTGGGGGCTCCTCCACCCTGGGACAGGGTCACCAGCAAGCCTAGTTTACTTGGGAGATTTGGGACTAAGCTCCGCTGACACTCAGCTCATGGCTTTTTCTTCATAACAACAAAAGCAAATACAGAGCGCTACTGCATGATGGAGGTCGGCTGGGCCTTGGGGTACCTCCTGCAGCTAATTCTCATGAGAACCTGAAAGGCCAGGGTACAGTTGAGGAGACTGAGGGTCAGAGAGATGAGGACCTGCTGGAGGTGGCAAAACTGGGGCTGAGACAAGCTGTGCCTGGGGCAAGCTGGGGCTGGGACAAGTCTGGGTGCAGGGTGTTCAACGAGGGGCCAGTGGGGGCCTGGTGCCCTCCACAGCACTGTGCCCTGTGTCGAGCTGCCCTGCTGTGGCCTGCCGGGGCCCTCTCACCTGGTTGGCATCGTAGGAGAATCCCCTCCGGAGCTGCAGCAGGGCCAGCCGCGCCAGCACAGGGGCCGCCTGAGGCCTCCGGGAGAGGGCTGCCAGCAGGGCCTTGTGGGCGTCGTCCAGGCGGCCGAGGCGATACAGGGCGTCAGCTGCCAGGAGGCGCGAAACCTCATCCTCCGTGTCCAGTTCCATCAGAAGCGTGGCCAGCTGGTGCACGCCGTGGGCATCCCTGTGGAGAGAGCAGCTGGGGGAGAGCTGACCCTTCCCTATACCTCTTCCATCTGCCCAGGAGGTGGGCTGCAGGCAAATCCTACTTCCTGCACCTTGTACAGGCAGCTCCCTTCCTGCTGCATCTCAGAGACCAGGTTTCTGCTGGAGGGTGCCTGCTCACTGGCCGCAGAGCCTGGAGCTGCCCTTTCTGACCCTCTCCCGGCCTATGGGGCAGGCATTTCACAGATGAGGAAGTGAGGCTGTATGCTGACCCCCAGCCCACTCTGCCCCAGTTTTCTTTTCTGCAAAAACAGGTAACAGTGTTGGGCTTGCAGGGCTCAGGTGTGTGGTCTGCAGAGCTAGATAACGCACAGGCGGCACTTGGAATGACCCCGGGGCCCTCTTGGGAATGAGCTTGAGCTCCTACTGGGACACAGCTGGAGCCTGGAATTGACGGTCCCCAAGACAACAATGGCACCCCACTCCAGTACTCTTGCCTAGAAAATCTCATGGATGGAGGAGCCTGGTAGACTGCAGTCCATGGGGTCGCTAGAGTTGGACATGACTGAGTGACTTCACTTTCACTTTTCACTTTCATGCATTGGAGAAGGAAATGGCAACCCACTCCAGTGTTCTTGCCTGGAGAATCCCAGGGACGGGGAAGCCTGGTGGGCTGCCGGTCTATGGGGTCACACAGAGTCGGACACGACTGAAGCGACTTAGTAGTAGCAGCAAGAGAACAGATATAAAGGGCCCCAAATCTCCTACAAGAAAATTCCTCCTTACCAGCAAATCAAAGCGATGCAATTGAAGGAACTGGGGCCGAAGAAGCCAGTGTGTGTGTGTGTGTGTGTCTGTGTGTGTGTGTGTGGTGTAGGGATGAGGATGCTGACATCAAACACACCAGGGGCCCCCCAGCTCAGTGTTGTTAGTTTTGCTAAAATACCTTCTCACCACCTCCCAGCAACCAGAGAAATGCCAATCAAAACATCTGCAGGTTTACCTACTGGGCTGCTGAAAAAATTTGCAGAAGGAGCATCAGGGCTGGAGCGTGTGGCATGATTGGCAGGTGGACAGCTCCAAGGTCAAGGGCCTCACAGGGAGCTGTGCCCTCTGACCCCAGAGCTCAGCTTCTGTTGAATCTTTAGGGCAGACTAGTCCAAGACTGGATGTTACCTGGGTAGCATTATAACTAAGAGCAGAGGAGCTGGGAATACCCGAAGCCCTGATGGGATGTTCACAGGATGAGCTACCAGGCTGTCTGAGAAAGGTAAGTAGCAGCAGAAGAAATGTTCATGATCCAGTGAGTAAAAACGTGGGTTATATTTGCATATTGAGCACAAATTCAGTTTTGTGAACTCTATTTTATATGGACAAAGAGAAACAAGGGAATGCAAACAGTGTGATGCTGGGTAAGTTCTGTTTTTTTCATTTCCATTTTTGAGTTTCTGATTTTCTAAGTGCATAATGTATCTGCCCTTTGGGACCAAGGATCCAAGATCTGGGCCCCAGGACTAAACCCCCGACCAGTGCCTTAGGGAAATCACCCAGCAACTCCCTGCCTCTGTTTGCTCATCTATAAATTAGTACTGCACACACCCCGACTACCTTGGAGCAGACCAGAATGAAGCAGCAGCCCCAGGTGGGTGTGCGGGGCTAGTGTTTACCCTTCCTGCACAGCGCGGCTGTCTGTCTCCGCGGCCTTAGTCCGGCGGCCCCGCCAGCTCTTGGGTCGTGGCTCTGGCCTCCCCTGCAGCATCTTGCGGCCCTCCTCGCGTAGCACGGTCAGGAGCAGCCCCCGTTGGTTCCAGGGCACGTAGGTCTTGGTGACGAGCAGAGTTTCCTCGGGGCCTAGGCGGCAGGCGGTAACGTAGTCCAGTGCGCCCAGGAAGGCGCTGCCCGCCAGCACTCGCAGCAGCCCGCGGCCGCACAGGGCGCGCACGCAGCCGCTCAGGTGCGGCGGTCCCAGCTCCACCACCGCCTGGAAGTCCTCCTGAGCGCTCCCTGAGTCGCCAGAGTGTAGCGCGCAGAAGCCGCGGAGCGCCATCAGGGGCGCGCGGTCCCCGGCGCGGTCCGGGGTGCGCGAGGGCCGCAGCAAGCGCTCGCACAGCGCGCGGGCGCCCGCCGCGTCCCCTGCCAGCAGCAGGCACTCGGCCAGTCGGGCGCCCAGTGCCGGGCGCGCCCCGGGCGGGGCGACCCGACACAGGACCCGGAGCGCGCGGGTCACCGGAACCAGCAGCTCACGGCCAGAGTCCTCGCGGAGCTCAGGGCGACTCCTCACGGTCTCCTGGAAGTGGGAGAAGCCCAGGTCCGCAGCCTCCTGCACTTGGGCGTGCAAGCGCTCCCGGTCCCCGGCGGAGAGCACGGCCTCGAACTGCCTCCGAGCCCCCGAGGGGCTCTCGCGGAAGGCCCAGTGCAGGTCCCGAAGCAGGTCTTGGGCCCCGCTGTCTAAGAAAAAGGTCGCTGCAGCGCGGGTGACCAACAGGGTGGCCAGACGCTCACCTGGGGAGAGAACAGAGGCGTTGGTCTGTCTGTTGGGCCATGTCCTCCAGGGGAGCCACCTGTAGACTCCAACCCTCCAGTGGAGGACCCTCTGAAGCATCTCATGCCAAGCCCCTGGAGTCTCTCAGTGGCCAAGGACACGGCATGAAGAGGATGAGGGCTGTCAGAAGGCTGGGAGCTCCTCCGGCAGTTCCTGGCCTATAGAATACAGGTTCAATAGTTGTGGCACACAGGCTTAGTTGCTCTGAGGCATGCAGGATCTTCCTGGATCAGGGATTGAACCTGTGTCTTCTGCATTGCCAGGTGGGTTCTTTACCACTGAGCCACCAGGGAATCCCTGGGTCAATTTCTGTTGACTTCTTTATCTCCTGACTGTGGCTCACCTTTTATTTTTGTTTCTTTGCATGTTTAGTAATTTAAAAAATTGTACACTAGACATCTGGTTGATTTTTTATAGAGACTCTGGGTTCAGTTATGTTTCTTTGAAGAGAATTGAATTTTGTTTTAGCAGGCAATGAGTGTTCATTGGAAGGACTGATGTTGAAGCTGAAACTCCAATACTTTGGCTACCTGATGTGAAGAGCTGACTTATTTGAAAAGACCCTGATGCTGGGAAAGATTGAAGGCAGGAGGAGAAGGGGATGACAGAGGATGAGACAGTTGGATGGCATCACCGACTCAATGGGAGATGAGTTTGAGTAGAGTCCAGGAGTTGGTGATGGACAGGGAGGCCTGGCGTGCTGTGGTCCATGGGGTCTCGAAGAGTCGGACATGACTGAGTGACTGAACTGAACTGAAACTGGCTAGGTTCAAACTCCAAATTCTGTCTTCTAAAGTGGGCAGCAGCTGAAAATCCCATTTAGTTCTTGCAGCTTCCAGCTGTTGCTTTTTCAGGCAACCCAGTCTCTCCTGTGTGTGCAGGTCAGTGGACAGCCAAGGATTTAAGTGGATTTAATATACAGATTTAATCTCCTTTCAAGAAGACCAAACCAGTCATTCTTAAAGGATTAACCTTAAATATTCATTGGAAGATGCTGAAGCTGAAACTCCAATACTTTGGTCACCTGATGCGAAGAGCTGACTCACTGGAAAAGACCCTGATGCTGGGAAAGATTGAAGGCAAGAGGAGAAGGGGATGACAGAAGATGAGGTGGTTGGATGGCATCACTGACTGGGTGGACATGAGTTTGAGCAGGTTCTTGGAGTTGGTGATGGACAGGGAAGCCTGGTGTTCTGTAGTCCATGGGGTCATGACTTAGTGACTGAACAATGAAGGACAGCAATACATGGATTTGGGGTCTTATCTCTTTTCCTCCCTGAATGTGGCTCTCTCCTTTTTAGGATTTCCCCTCTAACTTTGCAACTACTTTTTTCATCCCTAGTTTCTGTCATATGACATCTCAAGTGAGTAAAATGGCAACTTTCTGTCCTACATGGATTGAGGAGTCAAAAGCTGCAAAACTACAAATCTCACCTTGTGTAATCTTCATCTTTTAGGGTCAGTCTCTGGTTTCTGCCTGCATTTGGTCATTGTTCAATTGCCAAATATTTTAACTTTATATTTTGCCCCAATTTTATAATTATCTGTGGGACACACAGTTTAGTCCAGCTGCTGCTGCCGCCGCCACTGCTAAGTCGCTTCAGTCATGTCCGACTCTGTGTGACCCCATAGACGGCAGCCCACCAGGCTCCCCCGTCCCTGGGATTCTTCAGGCAAGAACACTGGAGTGGGTTGCCATTTCCTTCTCCAATGCATGAAAGTGAAAACTGAAGTCCAGCTAGTTCAACATTATTGAAATCCAGAATCTTTTATTGTTAGATTAAAAAAATTTGACAATCTGGTGGTGAGGGGATATAACATGCTATAATGTTACCACTGTTCTTTTAATTTTCATCTTCCTGATTGCTGGTGAGGCTCATTTATTTAAAAATACTTTGCTGCCAATCTGGTGGGTAGAGAAAGTGGGATCTCATTGTTTTAATTTGCATTTGTATCATTACTATGATGTTGAATATTTTCCACATGTTTATTAGCCATCTGTGTTTTCTCTTTTGGGAAATGCATTTGCCAGTTCTTGTACTGATTTTTTCTCCCTTATGGATATGTAGGAATTCTTCAAATACTCTGGGTACTCATCTTTTATCCTCTGAATATTTTGCAAATATTTTCACTCTGTTGTGGATTGTCCTCTCATTTTCTACAATTATGGGCAAAATAGAAGTTTAAAAATTTCAATTCAATCAAATGTATCAAATTTTTCTTTATTGTTTCCATTACTTTTGCATCTTAAGAAGCCTAGCTGTACACAGAACCTTAAGATAGTCTCTCATATTTTCTTTTAGAAAATGTAAAGCTTAGCTGTTAACATAATTCACCTGGAATTTACCTTTTTTTTGCATGATTTGAGGTAAAGAATCAGTACTATGCATTGAATCATGGTCCTCTTTTTTTCCCCTGTAGCTTTGCAATGCTCACTCTCATATATTAAGTTCCAGATAATTATAGGTCTGTTTTTGGCCTCTCTAATTTGTTTTATTAGTTCATCTATTTCTTAAGTCAGTATCTTTCTGTATTGATTAGTATGCTGCTGCTAAGTCACTTCAGTCGTGTCCGACTCTGTGCGACCCCATAGACCGGTCAGCCCACCAGGCTCCCCTGTCCCTGGGATTCTCCAGGCAAGAACACTGGAGTCGGTTGCCATTTCCTTCTCCAATGCGTGAAAGTGAAAAGTGAAAAGTGAAAGTGAAGTCACTCAGTCGCGTCCGACTCTTTGCAACCCCATGGACTGCAGCCATATAGCTTTGTATTAACTGGTAGAGAAAATCCTATACCAGTGTCTTCTTCTCCATCTTCATCCCTCCCCACTCCCCTTCTCTTTCTGCTCTTCCTCCTTCTTCTTTGTCTTGTCTATTATTGGCCCTTTGCTCTTCTATCATATCAAATATTTCTATTGGTAGACATTGGCTATCTCTCTGCTTACAGAGGCATTATTTATTCTCTTTTAATAAATGTTTACAGTGTTCTCCATAAAGTCATATGACTCATTGAAATAAATTATTTTCTTTTGCTCCAGTAAAAGGTGTACTGTAAAACCATTAAGCTCCTATTCATTGTTGGTGTCTGTAAACATAAATACTTTTTGTATCTCCTGTTAAATTCTACCCTTATATCTAATACATTTTTGTTGTTTCTGTTGGGGTTTCTACATAGCTAATCATATTGTCTGAAATAATGGTTACTTTATCTCTTTCTAGACTTATTATTTCCCCTTATTGCATTGGCTAGCATCTCTAGTGCAGTGAGGTATAAATGGGGGAGTGGGCAGCCACCACATTCTTGGTTCTAAAATATCACCATTAAGTGTGATATTTTGGTAGGTTTTGATAGATTTTATCTTTTCCAATTAAGTAAGTTTTCTTCTATTCCTGGTTGTTTAAGTTTTGGAGATGTTAAATATTATATAATACTTTCCCCTAATTTATTCCCTAATTTCTTTTTTCTTCCATGAATGAATGTTGTAAATTATATTATTACGGAAACATAACCCTATAAGTCCTGTATTATTTAAGTCAGTTTTGGTTAAAAGATGCGTCAAAAACCAATGCTTTGACTCAGCATGCAGTTGCAGCAGCCACTCTTGCTGTGTAACGAATTGCCACAACACCTAGTGACTTAAAGCAACAACCGTTTTCTATTTGCCATGATTCTTCTTCCATTTGGGCTGAACTGGCAGTTCTGTTGGTCTTGTCGGGGATCACTTCGGTGGCTGAAGCCATCTGGTGGCTTGCCTGGGCAGGCAGGTGTAAGGCGGCCTCGCTCACGTGTCTGGGGTTTTGGTGTTGGCCGTGGGCTGAGCCTCCTTCCCGGTGTGTGCCCTCGTGATTCACTAGTTATCTTCCATGCATGGCACTGGGGAGGTTCCAGGAGGATGGAGATGGAGCCTGGCTTCCAGAACCACACAGCATCACTTCCACTGTTTTCTGCTGGTCCCAGCTAATCTCAAGGCCAAGCCAGCTCTGTTTCCATGCTGGGTGAACCATGGCTATGTCTTCCACCTACCGCAGGAGTTCTTAATGAGGAATCTTGAACAAACAGGAGACGGCCGCCGGGAACTTTCCAAAGATAAGCAGTCAGGGAACTTCGACCCCAGGGAGACGTGACTCTTGTTCTGTGTCTTGTCCTCATGCATCGAATGTCTCTGTATTGTTGTCGCTGTTTAGTGGCTAAGCCATGTCCAACTCTTCGTGACCCCATGGACTGTAGCATGCCAGGCTCTCCTGTCCTTCACTCTCTCCCAGAGTGTGCTCAGATTCATGTCCATTGAATTGGTGATGCCATCCAACCATCTCATCCTCTGTTGCCCCTGTCTCCTCCTGCCCTTAATCTTTCCCAGCATCAGGGTCTTTTCCAATGAGTCAGCTCTTCATATCAGGTGGCCATAGTATTGGAGCTTCCACTTCAGTATCAGTCCTTCTGAAGAATATTCAGGATTGATTTTCTTTAGGATTGACTGGTTTGATCTCCTTGCTGTCCAAGGGACTCTCAAGAATCTTCTCCAGCACTACTCTTCCCTGTATCTCCATCTACTAAGAAGGACTGAGGATATTCCCAAATATGGAAGACTTGTTCAATGTTTCCAGGGACTTTGGATAAGTAGCCTTGAGAATAGAATACATTTGTTATAGGAAGCTACATTTGTAAAAAGTCTGTTATAGCAAAATGCATTCATTCACATAGTAAGCCATGCTTGTGCAGGTGTGATAAGGTGGCTCCCAGTGATGGAAGTGATTTTGGCCTAATTAAGGTGGTGATTTGTAGGGAAGGTTCTCCTGTCCATGTCAGAGCCCAGGCAGGACAGACAGCTTCCTGCTGTCTCTAGGGGGTGGGGAGCAGAGTTTTTCCAGAACATGTTCTTCGAGGCTGCAGCCCATTGGAGGCTGTGGATTTCCGTAGGGGCTCTGTTTTTTTTTTTTTGTGCTCAGTTGCTTCAGTCGTGTCCAAATGTTTGCAACCCAGTAGACTGTAGCCTGCCAGGCTCCTCTGTCCATTGGATTTTCCAGGCAAGAATACTGGAGTGGGTTGCCATTTCCTTCTTCAGGGGGTCTTCCCAAGTCAGGGATTGAATCCAGATCTCTGCATTGCAGGCGGATTCTTTACTGATTGAGCCACCAGGGAACCCCAATACATCCGGGTTGTCACTGGTTCTTCTGACCAACTGGCTATAAATCAGAGGTTCCTCTGAACCCCTCTTTGTTTAGTCGCTCACTCCTGTCCAACTCTTTGTGACTCCATGGACTATAGCCTGCCAGGCTCCTCTGTCCATGGAATTCTCCAGCCAAGAATACTGGAGTGGGTTGCCATGCGCTCCTCCAGGGGATCTTTCTGACCCAGGGATCGAATGTGAATCTTCTGCATTGCAGAAGAGGCAATGCCTCAGGTGCCCACTGAGGCACCTGCAGGGGCTCTACTCGTCATTAAAGTGACAGACCTGCCCCTCACCCGGGAGCTGCTGAACGACCCCAGCTCACAGGCCTCTGTGTGTCTGTGCTTTGGGCACCAAGGGCCTCCTACTCAGGATTCTGTTGTGACTCTGTTGAGCATTTTTAGGTCATTGATAGTAGGAGGACTGCAGGGTGTCTGCTCTGGCATATTCCTAGAAAGAAATCTGCTCACTTTTCAGTTCTGTCTGGTTCCCGTCTCACCTTGGCATCACCAGGAGCCTCACAGGCACACTGGACAGACATGCCCCTCCCCCTCTGCATGGATTGGCAGAGGCAGCTCTTTATCTCATAAACGCAGGTGTCATCACCCTTCGGGCTCCTGAGTTCCCTTCTTCTTGTCCTCCTGTCCCCTTTGCTGGGTCCTCTTTTGTGGGGAGCAGCGTGGTGGGTAGTTAGGAGCACATGAGGGCCAAATTCCAGCCTCTGTGAACACTCTGTGTGCCCTTGGTGGCCCCATCGGTGGAGTGGATATCCTGCATCCAGCTTCCAGTGGTGCTGTGCAGTGCCGTGCACACATGCTTCTCATACCTGAGCAATGGGTCCGCTCACTGAGTGGCAGCTCCTGGCCCCTGCCTCTAGGTGTCCAGCTGCCCTACTCTGTCCTGGGGGCTCTTCCGATCTGGACCATGACCATCAATCTCTTCCAAACACCTTGAGACCATGACCCGGGGATCTCAAGGCTCATGTGTCCAGCTGCCTAACTACACATCCAATTGATGGACTCTAGGAACATTTTGGAAGAACTTAGTGGGTTACTGGAGAGCACTTAGTGGTGACACCATTTTCAGGGTTTGATACACAATTTCACTGAATCTGCCCAGTAACCTTCAGAAATGGGTGTGACCACCACCCCCACATGTGCACAGGGAGGCCAGTGGGTGGCAGGGAGTTGGGAGTGGGGTGGCAGGCTGGTGTGTGGCTCCTGGGTGATCCCAACCACAGCCCCACTACTTCCGGGCAGGAGCAACATCTCAAACTGGGGGTGTCTCCATCCCCTGAGGCCCCCTTTCCTGTCCTCTCTTCTCTGTCCTCTGCCATCCAGCTGCTGAAGGTGAACTCTTAAAGATCTTCCCTGTGCGCACCCCCCGCCCCCGCCCCCAGCCCCTGCCATCACTACATCCGGCCAGTCTTATCATTTCTGTCTCAGTGATAACTCAGACCTGGACCGCATCCAGCCTCTGGCAGTTTCTCTTCTCAGTCTGGCCCCCAGGGCATGTTCTGTGCACAGCAGACAGACTTGAAAAATGCAACTCAGAATACCTCACTCCAGTTTAAAACCTCCCTGACTTCTTGCTGCTCTGAGGAGAAAATCCAAAGTCCTCAGCCAGAGGGCTTAGCCACGGCTACTGCCTTTAGAGCCTTCTGTTGCCCTCTGCCCCCACCCACTACCCCCTACCAGCCATGCTGGATCCATTCAGTGGCATGGACACCCCAAGTTCTTTCTCACATCCTGTTTCTGCTGCCAATCCTTCAGTCTCAGCTCAAATGATGCCTCCTCCAAGAAGCCTTCCCTGACCAGCAGGCTAGAACAGCACCTTGCATAGTCGCACAGTGCTTTCTCAAAGCATAAATGTTCTTTTCTTGGTGCTCTGTAAGGTCAGGGGCCTGTCCGTTTTGTCACTGTGGTGTCCCCAACGCCAGCACAACCCCCTCCCCCACCATAAGCAGGACTTAACCATGCAGTGAAGCGACAGCAGGAGCAACTTTTGACCTAGTCCTTGGCGGGTGTGGAGGGCATGCCTACCTTGGGGTCTGCAACCCGTTGGGGTGGCCTCCAGGGCCCGGCTGCAGGCTGCCCGGCAGTCCTCATACCTGCCATGCTGGAGCAGGGCTTCAGGTGACAGGGTAATGCTCCAGATGCCCTCAGGGTCCAGGGCTGCAAGGAGTCCCTGGCAGTTGGTCACCTGTTGGTTGGCACCGTCCCCAGCCTCCTGATGTTCTGAGATGTAGTCCTGGAGGGCTCTGACCAGAGCAGGGAGGTAGGGCTGCTGATGCGTGTGAACGAAGGCCACGGTCCGGTCGGCGCTCTCCACGAAGGCCTGGAGGTAGTTGGCCACCCCGGTGCGCACCTGTGTTCTGGACAGGACCCAGGCCAGGGCGCGGGTCAGCCGCAACTCCAGGCTCTGCTGGGAGTGGGCGTCCAGCAGGACCCCACAGCGCCGCACCACTTCCCCGTGGTGCCCGTGTGCTAGCAGCCCAGCCAGGGAGTGCAGGGCTGCAACAGGGTGGTCGGGGCAGAGGGTGGCCAGGAAGGCGCAGGCCAGGGTCCCTGTCAGGGAGACCACTGCCATGCCGTCCCAGTGGATGGCTGGTATCTGGCTGTCACCTCGGCACCAGGCCTCTAGGGTGGCCACCACAGATGACCCCCGGGTCTCGGGCAGGGCGGCTCGGACACTCCGCAGGGCCGAGGGAGCGTGGCAGCTGAAGGCAGCCAGATAGAAGGCAGTGGCCAGCGGGGTCTCCCCCAGCGCCAGGTGCTGGTCACCCTCTCGACAGAGGCAGGCCACGAGCTCCTGGGCCGACATCACGCCCGCACCTCCGATGGGCCCATGTCCATCCTCACAGCACCTGGAGGGGGAGTATGGTTAGTGCATAGATGGCCCACCTGGCCTATGGGCCCCCCCCATCCTGCTTCAGGGCTGCCCCCTTCCCCTTCCTACTGAGACCTCAGGGTCAGCGCGGAGCCCCCAAATGAAGACAGGGTGAATTCAGCCACCAACGGGTGTCTGGGGTGCCTGCCCCGCAGGCGTCTCCACCGGGCTGGGGCACATCTCCCAGGCCAGCCCCCAGTTGCTGTCTGCCTCCAGGCCTCAGTTTCCTCCTCTGCAGAGGGGGCCATGACCCCGCTCAGTGATCAACACTCAATGGACATCTGACTTCTGAGTATCCACATGGGGAGGAATCGGGCAACCTGAGGGGTCAGGGACCTCTGGCCCTCACTCCAACTGCTGCCCCTCCTAGCACAGAGCCGCTCAGGAAGGTGGGACCTCCCACCGCCAATCTGGGTCACACAGGCATCCCCTACACCTTCTCAGGGCTCTGAGTTTCCACTGACCTCCAGCCTCAGGACCACAGCCCTGCCCACCTCCCACACTTGGGCAAGGTGGGGGGAGGGGGTGGTGCAGGTAGGGCTGGGGTGGTGAGGGGCACATGGCCAGCTCTTGGGTGGGGTGGGGAGCCATGCTGGTGAGGGGGGCAGTTCTTGAGGTCAGTTCCGGGACCAATCCTGCAGAAGGCCTCTCTCTGCAACCAAACCTTCCCACCTGAAGAATGGCTCAGTGGCTGGGGATTTCTCTCCTGGTTCCCACGTGCCTGCAAACAAGCCCCCCACCTAATGTTTGCTCTCTGACACACACCCAGACACAGACACACACCCGTTGCACACACGCACGCACTCACATGCATATGCACACACACGGCACACACGCAGGTGGCTCCCAACGTGCACACGCGCTCACACTCGCCTGTGCTCCGAGGCTGTGCGGGGTGCGCGGGGAAGGAAAAGGCTCGCCACCCAGACTTGGGGGGCGGACAGGAGCAGGGGCGGTGGATGCGGCTCCGGCGGAGGGTCCGCGGACCTGGGCTCTCAGAAGCGCCGGGGTCGAGAGGGCGGGTCCGTTTCCCTGGAGACTGTCAACAGCCCGGGCGGGCTGGCGGCTCAGCCGCGCCCCCAGCGGTCCGGCGCGCCCCCGCCCCGGACCCCGCCCTCTGTGGCCCCTAGCCGCCGCAGCCAGACCAGGCTGGGCTAGGGTAGGGGGCGTCTGGACGCTGGGGAGGAGCTGCCCACAGTCTAGGACGCACCTCCAGACCCATCCCCACACAGGTGGGGAAGGAGCTCCGCGGAGGTGGGTGGGCCTGGGGGCCCCCGCCACCCCCAGAACTCTGCCTTGCTGCTTCAGTGCCCCTTTCTATCGTCCACGCCCCTCCTGCAGGGTGCTTCTAGGAAAGCGGCCCCCAGGTCACCTGTTCACTTGGGCTCCTGTGGGTCTCCCTCCCTATCGTCTACTCTCTGCTGAGCAAACAGACCAGACCCCCCTCCCCACCACACCCCGTCCCAGCAGAGGGCCTGTCCCCTCCTTGAGATGAGGCCTGGAAGGTGGCCCTAAGGGGCTGTGACATGCCCTGCTGGCCCAGGATCACCTGGACTGTGGTGGAGGAAGGCCGGTAGCATCGGCTGATATTTTAGGAGTTGACGCCCTCCCAGTAGGGAGGGGGATGGGTGGGAGGAGGCAGCAGAGGTGGGCAGGGCAGAGCTGGACTGAGGCTGTTGCACTGGGGTCTGAGATGCTGAACCCTGCCCTGGTGGGGCCCCTAGGGAGGTGGATAAGTTGCACCTCCCTGGAGGGGTGGTCCTGTTTAGGGTGAGGGCCCCTCCTAACTCAACATGCCAAGGTTCCCAGATGCCAGGCTCATCCCTGTCCTTGTGGGGCTCAGGGGACCAGGTGGAGTGACCGCTCAGGCACTGGGTGCTGTGGGGCAGGGATGTCCTCCCCAGGGTCCTGGTCCCTGGCGAGTGGCCCCCCCAGCCTGATAGGGGGCTCCCAGGGAAGAGGCGGAGTCTGGGCTCTAGGTCTGCAAGGGTCAGACGGCTGTGGTCAGCATGGCCTGGTCCCCCTGTCTGGCTCCTGGCCTGCTCTTCAGCTCCTTGACATTCACAAAGGCATGGCACCCAAATGAGCGAGTGGGGACCCAGCGGTGACAGTTTATGGAGAGATTTCCTGTGACTTTGATTACTTTCATTTTATTACCCTAATTAGGCGAGCCAGTAATGGAGCAGGCCTGTCGCAGGGCTGTGGGGAGGGCCTGGGGCATGGAGGCGCAGTGCTGCCTGACATCCCCCATCACATTAGCCCGAAGGGTCCCCCGAGCCTCTGCCCGGGTGCATGGTGCCCGCAGGCCCTAGGGCGCTGGCCAGATGAGCCCAGTGATCTCGGTGGGCCGGAAGCTGTGATGGTGGCCCCCACCTGGGAGCAGTGCACCTGGATACAGGTAACCTCAGGGCACCTTTGGGATGCAGAACCAGGAGCAGTTATCCTGTATGCAGAAATGTGTTGCTTTAGGTGCCAGTGTGACCACTGAATTCAAAAGGAAGGCGTTTCTTGTCTGCATCAGCGGTTTCACACTGTTTCTGACTGGCGTCCAATTGGAGGTGATTCTGGGCACTTGTCCTTCGCACCACTGTGGCCCGCAAAACCCTGACAGGCCAGGCCACATCTTTGTGGGGAGTGTGCGACTCTTCCACAGGTTTAGGGGATGCGTGGGGTGTCATTGTGATGGAAGTGCTGAGGCTCCAACTGAACACTCTTGGGCAGATGCCCCGCAGAGCCAGGAACGGAGCAGGTGTCAACCCTGGGCCCGCAACTCCCAGCATCATCACTGCCCACCACAGGACGCGGCTCTGTCCACCAGCTGCCCCAGGGGACGTGGTCAGACCTGGGCGGGTTTAGGGGTTCTGCCCAGTCCCCCACAGAACTCCCTACGCTCCCCAAGATGGCCGTGAGACAGCTGCCCCGAGGGACACGGGCGATGCCGTCTGGGTCCCAGTGTGCATGTGGTTGCTTTCCTGGGGGCATCCTGGTCATACCACTGACTGGGTGGTCAGTGGTGGTCAGATGGTGGTCAGACGGTGTGAGCAGGGGCACGGCAGAGAAGTTGGAAATAGAAGGAATTGGTGAAGGTGGTTGGGTGGTGATGGCTTTGCAACTGACCTTGTATTTGTGTGACTTTCACCTCGTGTGAGGTGGGGTGTGATGAGTGCTCCAGGCCCTTTTGGTACGAAGACGCAGAGCAGTGGAGTTGCTTGCCTGGGGACCAGGTCCCTGGGCCCAACCAGAGCTCAATCTGAATTTTCAGCAGCGCCTCCCCCGGGGTTCCTCTAGGAGGAACTGGGCGGGGGGTGGGGGGGTGGGCATTGGTTTACCCATCAGCTCCACTGAAGCAGGTGCTGGTCCATTCCCTGCCTGTACACCTGCCTCTCCAAGGTCAGGCCTGATCCCAGCGCTGGGCCCAGAAATCACGAGGCGGTGCTGGGTATGTCCTGCTCCTACTGTGGCCCTGCCTGTAGACCCCGCGCCTCCTCTGCTGTCACAGAGACTGGGCCTCCACGCCTGGGCCTCCTGAAGCCTGTGGGCTGCCTCCACCACTGGGCCTCCAAGCGGGGGCCTTGACACAACCCAGGAGGCAAGCTGGTTTTGTGCTCCCCTGGCCATTAGGGAGGAGGGGCCAGGCATCCCCCACCTGTCTCCCTGGGAGTTACCCTGGGGACCTCTAACCTACTGACTTCCTCACACCTGCTCCTTCCTCCCCAGGCACCAGCTGGGAAGGCAGGCTCCTGGGGGCTCTGCCAACCTCAGTTAGAAAGTGCAGCTCTTAGCAATAGCCTGTGACTACTCCCAACACCCCCAAAAGTGACTGTGGGTTCTTGGGGTGACTGCCTCTCTCCCTAGGAGCAGCTCTAGTCATCTCTCTGGGCTCAGTGGTCCCCAGCATCCTGGACTCCCCAGGGGGTCTCCCAGGGTGTGTAAGCCACCCAGAGCCCCCTAGCTGCCAAAGTTCAGGGCACCATCACCCCTCTTTATAGCCCCTCCGTCAGCCCCAAGAGGCTTACCTGTGGAGTAGCGGCCAAGTACACCAGTGCACTGGTGGGGAACACGGTGGGGAACACCAGCAGGATCCCGGGGACCAGGGTAAGTGAGAGTCTGGTTGTCACTAGATGAAATTTCAGCTTCTCATCCCTGCCACCCGTGGGCAGGAACTATAGGCAGAGCATGCCTCTGGAGTCTGGAGCCTGGAGCCTGGGGAAGGGGGAGATCCACCAGCCTGGACCCCTCCCTCCACTGGCCTCATCCTGAGCTTCCCGAAGGCCCAGCAGCCCTCAGACTGGCACAGGGGCTACACCTGTCCCGTGCATCATTCTTCATCAATAATGCAGTGGGGGAGGCGCATCCCCTTATCCACTGCCCACCTGTCTCTTAATCTCAATTACAGTGGCTGCAACTTGCCAAGGCCACCTCTGCCTTCCGGGCACTAGAGTGGGTGAAGCTTGTGTTTAGGAAGGAGCAGGTGTGTGATGTTGAGGTCCTAGGCTTTGGGGGATGGGGCCCCTTTTTTTATCAGGGAGACTTTTGGGGCTCCCCTAAACCCACATCTCCTGCCCGTGGGACCTGCCCTGCCCAGTACCCTTGTCATTCAGCCAAGACATACTTGTCCCCTTGTTGTGCCTGCCCGCCCTCCCCCCCGCCTCCCCGTACCCCTCTCCCTCTCCACAAGTCTGTTCCTGCCCCAGGGGCTTTGCACTCCCCTCACTTCCTTCTCTGACTCACTTCATCTGAAGTGACTCCCTGTTCCCCTCTGTTCCCTTGCTTGCTTCACTGTCCGGCACTGTCCACTTGTCTGTTATTGGATTTTGTTGTTGGAATGTTGGCTCCAGGAGGGCAGGGTTGCCACAGCCCAGCAGGTACCTACCTGACACGTGGGAGGGGAGGAAGGAAGGAAGGAGCAAGGCCAGGCCTGGCTCCCAGAGAGGCAGCTGGCCTGGTGTCACAGAGCTCCCCAAATTCGGCAACCTTAACCAGACACCAGCTGCTGTGGCTGCGAGAGCAGATTCTGAGGAACCGGCTTCTGAAAAGCAAGAAGTTTGGGAAGTTCACTCTTCTCCAAAGCCACCCAAATTTATCCTTTGCCTTTTGCCTTCGTCCAAAGCTTTTAGCCATCAGGGAATGGGGGAGATTGATGGGCCGAGTCCGTTGGCTGGTTTGTGCACAGAGCCTGTATTGGTTTCAACTAACCAAGTTTATCAACCAGGCACAGAATCATTAATCACACAGAAAAATAACACAGTGAAATGACTTTTCAAAATGTCGTTGGTATAATTATCAGCTTGCCCATTACACTAAATGCCGCCATTTATATCTGTGATGCTTAAGTATGCAAACAGTAATTAACGTGGTAATGAACTAGGGGCCCCAGAGCCTCCCCTCCCCGAGCTAATTTGCATGTTAATTATTATTAGCGACCAGGGAAACAAGTTATAAACAGCCTAATTAGCAGCCGGATCATTTTTACAAGAAATTGCCGTGCACTTTGACATGCGAGTGAGCGTTAGATTAATGGAGTCGGGCTGAGCTGCCCTCCTAGGGGGAGGGGGTGCCCTCTTGGAGTCAGTACCACGGTACCACGTTGGATGCACTGCAGCTCATTGGAGGCGGGTGCCCAGAGTCTCCGGCTGGCCACCGGCCCTGTCCAGGGCACGGCCCCCTCCTTCTTGGTTGTGGTCTCAGGACGGACAGGAAGAGCCAGGGATATGGCGGGGTCAAGTGTGACCAGGGTGGGGGTCACCATTAGAGAAAATATCCCTCTGACAAACAGTAAGGAAACCTTCATTCTGGGCTGCTGCAGCCGGGGAGAGGAGTCAGGCTCCTGTAACAGGACGAGGGGGTTACAACCCAGGAGCAGGACTAGGGTGTGAGTGGATGGAAATTAGAAGGGCAGCTGTCAAGGGGAAGGGGCTCTTGCTAAAGGCGGACCAGGGTGATCAGGATGGGGGGAGGGGATTGATTGGATAGGGATGGTGATCTGCTCCAGAGACTAGGGGCGGGGGTTCTCCCCTAACTGACTCAGCAGCTTTCCTGCTCCCCCTGGGTGTGGCAGCCTGAAGGCAGGGCCCAAGAACGAGGCCGGGTGGAGGATGGGGCTCCAGGAGGCTGCCTGTCTGGGGTCTGGTCAAGAGGAGATTCCATGTTCTCCAGGTTTGCACCGGCTCCTGTGGGGACCTGCAGCTCCTTGGCCAGCACCAGGTCCGGTTGTGGGTCCCGCTCTGCTCTGTTCTGCTCTGCTTCTGGTGCCTTATACCCCCTCTCCCACAGAACAGCCCTGTGAGCAGGTAGCTGTGGTGTCCGGAGAGCCCTGGGTCACCTCTCTGACTGTGCCACTCTCCAAGGGGCGTTCCTGCCTCAGGACCTTTGCATCTGCCTCTCTTGTCTCCCAAAGTCCCCACCCTCCAGATGCTGGTTTGGCTTGCTGGTGCTATTCTGTTAGGAATTTGTTAAGATTCTCGTCTTCAGAGAGACTGCCCGCTGCCCCATCCAGAACCCAGCGGGTCATGCATTACACTGTCTATCTCACTAGCTGAAAGGTCAGCTCACCAGATCAGGGAGGTTCCCCTGGACCCCTGTCTTCCTAGCCCCTGGTACAGCCTGGCACGTGGCAGGACTCAGGGAATTCTGGGGAGCTGGGGTCAAAAATGACTGAATGTTAGTTCTGAGCAGGTATGGCCTCAATAGTAAGGAGTTATGCTTCATGGGTCAAGTCTCCACCCAACAACTTGACTCTGCCATTGGGGCACAGAGGTGGCCACAGACAGTCAACACTTGGTGGACGGGCTGTGCTGATAAAACTGGACACTGACACCAAATCTCATTATTTCCCTGAGTCACAAATTATTATTTATTTTTTAAAAATATTTTCCAACCATTAAAAAGTGTGTAAACCATCATTAGTTCAAAAGACCAGAGAGTAGGCGAGATTTGGGCATTCTTCCATGTTTTCCTTTCCACGTGGACTTTAAAATCTGATTGGTTCTGGGATTTCCCTAGTGGTTCAGTGGTCCAGGGCAGGGGGTGCAGGTTTGATTCCTGGTCAGGGAGATAAGGTCCCACATGCCTTGCAGCCAAAAAATCAAAGCAAAGAACAGGAGCAATATTTAACAAATTCAGTAAGGACTTTAAAAATGGTCCACATTAAAAAAATCTTTAGACTGGTTCCAGTAAAACCTTGCATGGCATTTTAGGGGGATTGAGATTTTTTTTGTATTGGAGTAGAGCTTTCACTTTTCACCTTTATGCATTGGAGAAGGACATGGCAACCCACTCCAGTGTTCTTGCCTGGAGAATCCCAGGAATGGGGGAGCTTGGTGGACTGCCATCTATGGGGTCACACAGAGTCGGACACGACTGAAGTGACTTAGCAGCAGCAGCAGCAGAGCTGATTTACAATGCTGTGTTAGTTTCAGGTGTACAGCAAAGTGATTCAGTTATACATATACATGTATCTGTTCTTTTCCGGATTCTTTTCCATTGTAGGTTATCACAAGATACTAAATATAGTTTCCTGTGCTATACAGTGAGTGAAAGTTGCTCAGTTGTGTCCGGTTCTTTGCGACCCCATGGACTATACAGTCCAAGGAATTCTCCAGGCTAGAATACTGAAGTGGGTAGCCTTTCCTTTCTCCAGGGGATATTCCCAACCCAGGGATTGAACCCAGGTCTCCTGCATTGCAGGTGGGTTCTTTACCAGCTGAGTTAGGGGATTTTTTATTAATTGTATTGATTAGTTTGGAAGCCTGGCCAATTTCATCTAGATCTTGCATGCTTCTGAATCACCTGCAGCTACTTTACAGACGTTGTTGCTATTTTACAGACGTTCTCTTCCACTGTAGCTTCAGGTGGTTGTTTGCCTGTAAGAGAACCACGAGTTTCTTTGTGTTAATTCTGACTCTGGTCACATGGCTGATGTTTCCTGTTGGCTTAGAACCACCTTTCACTGATTCAGAGGATTTTCCCCATGCCAGATTGCGACTCTGGAGGTGACTGGCTTTCCTTCCTCTTCTTCTTGTTTAGTTGCTGAGTCGTGTTCTATACTTTGCGACACCATAGACTGTATCTCTCCGGTCGCCTCTGTCCATGGAGATTCTCCAGGCAAGAATACTGGAGTGGGTTGCCATGCCCTTCTACAAGGGATCTTCTTGACCCAGGGACTGAACCCACGTCTCCTGTATTGGCCGGCAAATTCTTTACTGCCAAGCCACATAACGCCTCCTGCCTGGGCATCACCTGAGCACTGTCCGGGGCTGACTATCGGTGATGCAGCTTTCCTGTGTGGCCCTGTCAGCGATGACCCTGTCGGGGGGTCACTGTGGCCCCAGCCTCTGGGTTCTGCACCTGCTGCTTCAGATGCTCCCATGCTCTGTGCAGACCCTCCGGCCACACCTGCTCTTTTCCCACCCACAGAGGTGTGGGCTCTGACCCCTCCTGGCACTGGAGGGCCTCCTGCAGAGTGGTGCCCAGAGTCTGCGGAAATGGGCACTCCCAGGGTCAGGGGAACTGAGATGGCCATCTCACCAACTCAATGGACATTAGTTTGAGCAAGCTCCAGGAGATGGTGAAGGACAGGGAAGCCTGGCCTGCTGCAGTCCATGGGGTCTCATGGGTGAGGTACGTGGGGGCCTGGCCTGGTGACTGCCCACCCCACTGCCCTCACCACTGCTCCCAGGTGAGGTAACAGCTGCAAAGCCTCACTATTAGGCTGCTTTTTCTCTGGGGCCCAGACCAAGGTGGTCCTGGACTGCAGACCCTCAGGAGGGGTGTTAGAACTGACCCTTTATTGGTCTGGGGCTCACTGGGGAGTGGGGCAGTGATACCACCAGACTGCAGCCCCTTCCTGTGGCTAAGGCTCTCACCTGGGGTCCAGGTGCAGTGGAAGGCAAGATGCTGGGCATGCAGTAACCATGACCATGACCTGAGCGAGTATAACTGTGTCGGTGAGGGATGTGGCTGATGGCCTCCCTGTCCTGTGCTGAAAGCCTCAGGGAGAGAAGACAGTGAGCTTGGGGGGCTGATGGATGGCAGGGGTGTGGGAGGGGAGGGACGCCATCTTGCCTGGTCCCCTGGAAGCTGTGGGCAGACTCCACTGAATGCAGCCTAATGATGGGCAGCAGGGCTGCAATGGTGGCTGGGTGCTTGGCCTCCGAGGGTTTCCTTTGACAGGGAAGGTCCTGATAGCAGAGGAACAGATAGGTCCAAATAGCCCAGAGAACTGGGCTGGGGAAGTGCTGTGGGTGTGCTGGAGGCTCTTGATCTGAGGGCCCCTGGTCCTCCTGGCAGCAGAAGCAGGCCCCCACTCTGTAGAGGAGCACAGGCCCCTCCTCTGCCACTGGAGATCTCAGGAGATCTCAGCTGAGGCCGTGCCTGCTGGACACCCCTCTCTCCTGGGGCTCCTCCCTATTGTCTAGGGTGGGCTCAGCACTGCCCCAGAGGGATGTGGAAGGAATTGCAGGGCTGGCCAATGTACAGGATGGTGGACCATATGGGCGTGGACCCTGCAAGTGCTGGGCTGGGCATGTGGATGGAGTTGGCTGCCCATGTGGGTGTTCTGCAGCTTCAGAGTCCATGCTGTCAGCGGCTGTTGGGCGTTTCCTTGGAGCGTGTGAGGTGAAGATGCTGGTACTTACTCGTGTGGTCCTGACGGGGAGGCTCTGGGCAGCGGGGATGTTAGGACACCCTCCAGGAAGTGCTGTTCTCTACAGCAACCAGGACAAAGGGGTGGATGGGGAGAACGAGAGAGTCGTTAAGGAGAACTGTTTACTGAGTGTAATGGTGGAGTCACGTCCTCTCCAAAAATGTGCTGGAGTCGTACTCACCTTCCCCCCAACCTCAGCATGTGACTGTATTTGTAGATAAGATCTTGTTGGAGGTAACTGAGTGAAAAGGAGGTTGTTAGGGTGGGCCCCAATCCCATAGCACTGTCCTTGTAAAAAGGGGTAAATTTGGACCTAGACACACACAGGGGGGATCACGTGAACAAGGAGGAGAGGAATCAGGGTGAGGCATCTACAAGCCACAGAACCGAACGCCGAGGGTTGCCAGAGCCTTGGAAGCTGGGGAGAGGCTCGGACAAGATTCTTCCTCACAGCCTCCAAGGGGAGCCAGCCGTGCAAACACCTGGGTCTTGCTCAGACTCCCAGGCTCCAGACTGTGAGAAAGTCAAGTCCCGTTTAAGCCACCAGGGAACAGATGTGCTGAAGTTTTGAATGGGAATGGGGGCCAGGGTTGACAAGAAGCTTCTTCCCTCAGGGAACCAGTGATGGGGGAGGCTCCAGACCATCCCTGTAGGTGCAGCTGGGGCTCTGCCGCTGCTGCCACCATCCTAGCTCTGGGCCTCAATGCTGGTGGAAACTCCAGAGCTGGGAAGCAGGGCCACGTGGGCTCCCAGAATGAGAAGCTTCAGCTCCCTTCCTGGTGCCCTGTGGGCTCCCCCAGCCTCACCAAAGGGGGGCTGGTCCCCTGGAGAGGGGACCCCCGGCACCACTCCTAGTACATGTAAGGCACTCAGCTGTTGGTGGGGTGGAGTGTGGGGACACATTGCCCCCAGCACTTGGGGCCCCCATTTACTGCCCCTGATGAGCCTCTTGGTCTGCAGGGTGTCAAGGAGCCCTGCTCTCCGGGCAGGGAACCAGTACAGAGGGCGCCTTGGCCACCATAGAGGTGGCCTTCCCTGAGGTCTTGCAGATGTGATCTGTTGTTGTTCAGTTGTGTTCGACTCTTTGGGACCCCATGGACTGCAGCAGGCCAGCCTTCTCTGTCCTTCACTATATTCTGGAGCTTGCTCAAACTCATGTCCATTGAGTTGGTGATGCCATCCAACCATCTCATCCTCTGCCAGCCCCTTCTCCTCCTGCCCTCAATCTTTCCCAGCATCAAGGTCTTTTCCAATGAGTAAGTTCTTCTTATCAGGTGGCCAAAGGATTGGAGCTTCAGCTTCAGCATCAGTCCTTCCAATGAATATTCAGGACTGATTTCCTTTAGGATTGACTGGTTTGATCTCCTTGCAATCCAAGGGAATCTCAAGAGTCTTCCACATCACAGCTTAAAAGCATGCATTTTTCAGCACTCAGCCTTCTTTATGGTACAACTCTCATATCTGTGCATGACTACTGGAAAAACCATAGCTTTGACTAGACAGACCTGGGAAGACAATAAAAACAAGAGGGTCTCTGGGGGGTGGAAGCAGGAGCCTGGACCGTGGGGATCAGGCTTGGCAGCTGAACTGGGTCAGGTTTGCTGGTCACTGATTTCTGCTTTATTGACTATGCCAAAGCCTTTGACTGTGTGGATCACAACAAACTGTGACAAATTCTTCAAGAGATGGGAATACCAGACCACCTGACCTGCCTCTTGAGAAACCTATATACAGGTCAGGAAGCAACAGTTAGAACTGGACATGGAACAACAGACTGGTTCCAAATAGGAAAAGGAGTACATCAAGGCTGTATACTGTCACCCTTCTTATTTAACTTATATGCAGAGTGCATCATGATAAATGCTAGGCTGGAAGAAGCACAGGCTAGAATCAAGATTTCCAGGAGAAATATCAATAACCTCAGATATGCAGATGACACCACCCTTATGGTAGAAAGTGAAGAAGAACTGAAGAGCCTCTTGATGAAAGTGAAAGAGGAGAGTGAAAAAGTTGGCTTAAAGCTCAACATTCAGAAAACTAAGATCATGGCATCTGGTCCCATCACTTCATGGGAAATAGATGGGGAAACAGTGGAAATAGTGTCAGACTTTATTTTTTTGGGCTCCAAAATCACTGCAGATGGTGACTGCAGCCATGAAATTAAAAGACACTTACTCCTTGGAAGGAAAGTTATGACCAACCTAGATAGCATATTGAAAAGCAGAGAAAAGCAAAGCATACTTTGCCAACAAAGGTCCGTCTAGTCAAGGCTATGGTTTTTCCAGTGGTCATGTATGGATGTGAGAGTTGGACTGTGAAGAAGGCTGAGCGCCGAAGAATTGATGCTTTTGAACTGTGGTATTGGAGAAGACTCTTGAGATTCCCTTGGACTGTAAGGAGATCCAATCAGTCCATCCTAAAGGACATCAGTCCTGGGTGTTCACTGGAAGGACTGATGCTGAAGCTGAAACTCCAGTACTTTGGCCACCTCATGCGAAGAATTGACTCATTGGAAAAGACCTTGATGCTGGGAGGGATTGGGGGCAGGAGGAGAAGGGGACGACAGAGGATGAGATGGCTGGATGTCATCACCGACTCGATGGATGTGAGTTTGGGTAAACTCCGGGAGTTGGTGATAGACAGGGAGGCCTGGAGTGCTGCAATTCATGAGGTTGCAAAGAGTTGAACACGACTGAGTGACTGAACTGAACTGAACTGAACTGATCTGTTTAATGGGAGATCTTCAGGCCAGGGGAGCCCTGGTCCAGACACAGTCCCTCCATGAGGTCCTGGATTTGAAGCAGGAGGCCAGGATTGAAGGGACCTTGTGGGCTTGTGGGGCATTTTCAGGCATCAGGAAAGCAGATGTTTGTGGCCAGGTGTTGGGATAGGCGGTGGTCTTTCCCCACTACTGCTTGCTCCCTCCCACCACACCTGCTTCCCAGTGAGGGAGTGGCTTTCTTCCCCAGAGACATCACGCGTGGCCACATGACAAGCTTTGGAGAATGGGATGTGAGCGCACATGCCTTGTGGCTCCATCAGGAGGAGCTGAAACAGGATGTGCTTTGCCCCTCATCCTGAGAGAGTTAATTCTTAGGTAGGTTGATAAGGAGTCAGGGGTCCTCAAGGAGGAGAAAGGGACAAACATTTTTTTCTACATTCTTCGTCTTAGTCACATAAGAACGTTTTTTTTTTTCCTTAAGCTCTGAGTTGTTATGACAACAATCTATTTCTTCTAAGGCTAACTTCCTTTGAGCCCAGAGCTAACCAATTGCATGACAAAGTGGTGCATCTTGCTCAAGGGTATGTTTTTCCTTAAGCTCTGTACTAATGGTTATGTAACAACAATGTATCTTGCTTGAGGACCTGTTTCTCCTTCTTAAGAATCTTCTGACTAATCCTGTTATTTTAAAATGTATGTTGGGGGAATGGGTCTGGTAAGACCTTTCTATTGTTAGTAACCAATTGAAAAAGTATATAAGGCCTTGATAAGACTGGCAAGGGGGGCACTCTCTGCCCCCTTCTGGTGTCTGTGTCAGAAATCTTCTCTGTCCCTTTCCACTTTAGTAAAACTTTTGCAACATGAAGCTCTGAGTGACTGAAGCAGAGTCTTTGGTCCTGAAGTGAAATTTTCTCCTTCTGAGATCACGAATCCAACACCATTCACCCGTACGCCTTCAATCTCTTTCCCCTTCTGTCAGCCTCCTGCAAAAACATGGTCACAAATATGGTGGCATGATTCAGCTGGGTTAAGTGCTAAGTCACTTCAGTAGTGTCTGACTCTTTACGAACCCATGGACTATAGCCTGCCAGGTTCTGGTGTCCATGGGATTCTGCAGAAAAGAATACTGGAGTGAGTTGCCATGCCCTCCTTCAGGGGTTCTTCCTGACCCAGGGATCGAACTCTTGTCTTTTATTGCACTGGCAGGCACATAACCCAACTCAGTGGTAAAGAATCCACCTGCCAATGCAGGAGATTCGGGTTGGATCCCTGGGCAGGGAAGATCCCCTGGAGAAGGAAATGGCAACCCAGTCTAGTATTCTTGCCTGGAGAGTCCCATGGACAGATGAACCTAGCAGGCTACAGACTGTGGGACCGCAAAGAGTCGGACATGACTTAGTGACTGTGCTAAGTTGTTTCAGTCATGTCCGACTCTTTCTGAACTCTTGGACAGTAGCCCTCCAGGCTCCTCTGTCCATGGATTCTCTAGGCAAGAATACTGGAGTGGGTTGCCACTTCCTCCTCCAGGGAAACAACAACGGCCCAATCAAAATTTCTTCCTGGAGGTCAGCTGTCCCAAATGGGCCAAAATCAAGGTGTGGGCAGGGCAGCTCCTCCTGGAATCTCCAAGCAGCATCTGTTTCTTGCCTCTTCCAGCTTCTAGAGGCACCCACATCCCTCAACTTGTGGCCCCTCCTCTATCCTCACCATCAGCAGTCCAGTGTCTTCTCCTCCCTGGACGCTGCTCCACTCTTATTTGTCCTCTTTGACTCGGACCCTCCTGGTCCCTGGAGACCCTCATGATGACCCTGGACTCACTTGTATAATCCAGGATAACTTGCATACCATTGGCAAAGTTCCTGTAAGGTCACTCTACATGGATTCCAGGCATCAAGAGGCGGGTGTGTTTGGGAGGTCATTATCCTGCACAACGAACTGCGCACAGATCATCATCGCCCAGATGGAGGCTGCACCTCAGCCTGGGATCTGCAAAGAGAAGGTCAGGTAGAGCGGAGTTGAGCCCAGCTCAGTCTTCCCCAGGGAAGTCTGGCGAGCTGCAGTCCATGGGGTCACAAAGAGCCGGACACGACTTAGGGACTGAGCAACAATAACAACGGTCTTCTCCAGATGTGTCCTCTTCACCACGGTTTCTGCTAAGAGCACCTCCATCCCACCACTGGTCTTTACAGACAGTGGGAACCCTGTTCCCTGACCTGGTCTTTGTCCCCAGGCTGGGTCTTCATCTGAAGTCTTTTGCTTTTATCTGAGAGGAGGTGCATCTTTGACCCTAGAATTTCTGGATGCCCCTTTCCCCCTCCGTTGAACAGACCTTCTTGCGGTACTTCTGATCAGATGTCGCTGGTCAAGGACAACTCAGTGCCAAAGATCCACCTCTGAGCCTCTTCCCCGGAGCCACATGCGTGCTGGGTGCAGACCTACCCTCCCGGTTGTCTCTGGCATATGTTTTAGCCATTGTTTGTCTATGCTGTGGCATGGTCATAGCTCCGGCAGCCTCCTACAAGTTTTCCCTCCGCCAAAGCCAATGTTGAGATGCTGTCATGGTCATCATTCAGGTACCACTTTCTGCATCTGTCAGCTCAGGCTGCAGCACAGACACTCCCAGCATCTCAGACACTCACAACAGTTGCTTATTTCTTGGTTGCCTTCCGTGGGGACTGCAGGCTGACTCCTCTTGTGCTCCACCTCCCGCAGTGAAGCACCCAAGTCAGGAGGATGGACAAGCTGTGCCCATGGAGGGCTTGGGAAAGGAGGGGGAACAGATAATTGTGAACAAACGATCAGTCATCAACAGGGGTTACATGAAAACAATGAACACGGTGAATACAGGCTTAAATACAATTAGATGTGCTTTCTCGCTGCAAGAATTCTCAGAATCCTTAATAGGCCAACTGTTTGGTATGTTCCCAAAGGGCACTCTGGAACAAAGCCTCTTACAGGTACCTTTAATCAGAACCATCCCCCTGACCTACAGGACTTACTGACACGCTGCCAAGCCCACCTGGGAGATGCTGCAAAGGGTGAATTTGGAACTGACTTGAAGTACAGAAAAACTGCCGCTTTTGAACTGTGGTGCTAGAGAAGACTCTTGAGAGTCCCTTGGACTGCAAGGAGGTCAAACCAGTCAATCCTAAAGGAAATCGACTCTGAATATTCATTGGAAGGATTGATGCTGAGGCTGAAGCTCCAATACTTGAGAAGTGCCGACTTGTGGGAAAAGACCCTGATGCTGGGAAAGACTGAAGGCCAAAGGAAAAGGGGGTGGCAGAGGATGAGATGGTTGGATGGCATCACTGACTCAACAGACATGAGTTTGAGCAAACTCCGGGAGATGGTGTAAGACAGAGAAGTCTGGCGTGCTACAGTCCATGGGGTCACAAAGACTCAAACACAGCTTAGAGACCAAGCAGTAGGCACTTTGGGATATTGTGGGTTTGGTTCCAGACCATGGCAATAGAGCAACTATTGCAATAAAGCAAGTCATATGAAGTTTTTGGTTTCCTAGTATGTATGAAATTTATGTTTATATCACACTGTCACTTACTAAATGTGCAATAGCATTATGTCTAAAAAAACAACATACGTACCTTAACCAAAAAATATTTTATTGCTGAAAAATACTAAATGATTGCAATAGTAGCATCAAAGATCACACAACAAATATAATAATAATGAAAAAGTTTGAAGTGTTTTAAGAATTCCCAAAATGTGACTCAGAGACACCAAGTGAGCAAATGCTGTTGGAAAAAGGGTATTGATAGACTTGCTTGGCACAGGGAAGCCACCAACCTTCAGTTTGTATAAAAACCCGTGGTGCCTGAGAAGCTTAGTGCAGCCAGGAGTGCCTGTGCCCAGTGATGGCATGATTATATGGAGACGTTGGGTGTATCTGTGTCAGCAGGGTCTGAAGCCAAGGGAGGTGGCAGAATCCAGAACGGTTTTATTTCCTGTGGGAGCTGGGGTCCTGCCCCCTGGGGCAAGGGCTGGGTGAGAGGCTGTGACACAGCTGAAGGGCGTGACAATGGCATCCAGGGTCTGTGAGGGACGACGTGACAGTGTCCAGGATCCATTGCTCCAGCTCAGAAGATGCTTCTGTGTCCCTAGAGGGGCAGCGAAGGTGCACTGATCGTTCTGGCTTCAGGAACAGCCCAGCCCAGCATCTCAGTGGCTCACAACAGCTGTTTCTTTCTCGGCTGTATCACGCGAGGGCTTGGTTGACCCCAGCTCTGCTGGACTCTGCTGGTCTTGACCTACTGGATTCCAGGAGCATAGTCAGTCCTGGGCTGAGCAGGAGTGGCCGGCTTCCCCAAGGGTGCTGAGTGATGACTGGATTTAAACCCGTGGGCCTGGTCTGTGATTCCAACCCTTTTTAGGACTGGAGCCTGCCATGGGGCGGCTATAAAAAGCTCAGCCACTCGGATCATGAGAAAGGTCACTTGGGAGTGGGCAAGTCATGGTTCCCTGGTGAGTAACCATCCCTGATCCCTTGGAGAGCAGGAATCCAGCAAGGAGACGACAGTACAGAGAAAGTACCCACAGTAGCTTATTGTTAAATTTAGAAATAATCACTTTTTGGTGTATTAAATACTTGCAATATCTAGGAGAATCTGGGATATTCAATTACCCAACAGACTAGCCTTCTGCTTCTACATTAAAGTTATAAATAATTGATTCAGGTTTGTAATTTTAAGTTGAATGACATAGGGCAACTTCACTAAGTGTGAACAGTATTTTAATTTGAAGATTTTTCTATATTTATCAGTTTAATTTATTGGGATTATATGGGTTCAGTTCAGTCACTCAGTTGTGTCCGACTCTTCGTGACCCCATGGTCTGCAGCACGCCAGGCTTCTCTGTCCATCACCAACTCCCGGAGCTTACTCAAACTCATGTCCATTGAGTCAGTGATGCCGTTCAACCATCTCATCCTCTGTCGTCCCCTTCTCTTCCTGCCTTCAGTCTTTCCCAGCATCAGAGTCTTTTCCAATGGGTCACTTCTTCCCATCAGGTGGCCAAAGTATTGGAGTTTCAGCTTCAGCATCAGTCCTTCCAATGAATATTCAGGACGGATTTCCTTTAGGACTGACTGGTTGGATCTCCTTGCAGTCCAAGGGACTCTCAAGAGTCTTCTCCAACACCACAGGTCAAAAGCATCAATTCTTCAGTGCTCAGCTTTCTTTATAGTCCAATTCTCACATCCATACATGACTACTGGAAAAACCATACCTCTGACTAGACAGACCTTTGTTAGCAAAGTATGTCTCTGCTTTTTAATATGCTGTCTACGTTGGTCATAGCTTTTATTCCAAGGAGAAAGTGTCTTTTAATTTCATGGCTGCAGTCACGATTTGCAGTGATTTTGGAATCCAAGAAAATAAGGTCTGTCACTGTTTCCACTGTTTCCCCATCTATTTCCCATGAAGTGATGGGACCAGATGCCATGATCTTAGTTTTCTGAATGTTGAGTTTTAAGCTGACATTTTCCACTCCTCTTTCACTTTCATCAGGGTTTTTCTTCTTTGCTTTCTGCCATAAGGGTGGTGTCACCTGCATATCTGAGGTTATTGATATTTCTCCCGGCAATCTTGATTCCAGCTTGTGCTTCATCCAGCCCTGCATTTCGGATAATTCACTCTGCATATGAGTTAAATAAGCAGGGTGACAATATACAGCCTTCATGTACTCCTTTCCCAATTTGGAACCAGTCTGTTGTTCCATGTCCAGTTCTAACTGTTTCTTCTTGACCTGCATACAGATTCCTCAGGAGGCAGGTCAGGTGGTCTGGTATTCCCATCTCTTGAAGAATTTGTCACAGTTTGTTGTGATCTACACAGTCAAGGGTTTTGGTAGAGTCAATAAAACATAAGTAGATGTTTTTCTGGAATTCTCTTGCTTTTTTGGTAATCCAATGGATGTTGGCAATTTGATCTCTGGTTTCTCTTCCTTTTCTAAATCCAACTTGAACATATATGGGTTATTTAACAAATAGTTGGAGGAGGTTTGTTTCATCTTAATGTGGAAGTATTTCAAGAGGAAATGCAATTTACTCCCTTCATTGTTGTTCACTCGCTAAGTTGTGTCTGACTCTTTGCACCACCATGGACTTCAGCATGCCAGGCTTCCCTATTCATCACTATTTCCCGGAGTTTGCTCAAACTCATGTCCATCGAGTCAGTGGTGCCATCCAACTGTCTCATTCTCTGTTGCCCTTTCTCCTCCTGCCCTCAGTCTTGCCCAGGATCAGGGTCTTTTCCAATGACTCAGCTCTTTGCATCAAGTGGCCAAAGTATTGAAGCTTCAGCTTCAGCATCAGTCCTAATGAATATTTAGGCTTGATTTCCTTTAGTATTTATGGTTTGATCTCCTGGCTGAGCACTCCCTTATCAATGTTTAAAATGTTTACAGAAATTTAACAACTATCCCTTCTTTAAGAATTATGGTAGTGGGGCTCTTCCCTGATGGTCAAATGGTTAAGAATCCACTGCCAAAACACAGGACATGGGTCTGATTCCTGATCCGGGAAGATCTCACAGCCTCGGGGCAACTTAGCCTGTGCACCACAGCTACCAAAGTCTGTGTGCCCAGAGCCTGTGCTCTAGAACCAAAGAAGCCCACGCAACGAGAAGCCGGAGCACCATGACGAAGAGCAGCCCTGCTTGCTGCAACAACCGAGAGCCTGCACGCAGCAATTAAGACCCAATGTGACTAAAAATGATAAATAAATCTTAAAAAATTATGGTTGCAATTTTAAAGTAAGGTACAGAATAATAAGGTTTCTCTGTGTTACTCAGATCTTAAGAAACAGCTGGAGTTTAACTTTCTGAGTATGAGACCTCTTGGCTGGATGGCTGTGGCGTGGCGTGGAGGTGGGTGGGGATTAAAACAAATTATCTGATAAAAACTGTTAATGTCATGTAAGAACAGCTGGACAAAAGCTCTTTCTGTGTCTCAATACTTGAGAAAATGATGAGGAGGCTCCTATTTCTCCAAATATCTGTCTCTGACCCTTCTTCAAGGGAACCCATCTGTTATCAGTTAGCTGCAGCTGCATAACAAACCACCCCAACACTCAGGGCTTAAAACAGTAAGTGCTGGCTATCGTTCATGTCTCTTTGGTCTGCAGTGGGTCAGGTAAGGACCCTGCAGGCCGGGCTGGCTCCCCTCACCCCATGCTCAGGGGTTGACTGGCTATAAACTGGACACCTCAGCCTCCTCCACAGGCCAGTCTGAGCTATTTTTGGAGCAGAAGTAGGGTGAGGAGAGAGGCAGAGAGAAAGAGCAGTTTTCCCAGGCTGCTTTGGACCAGCGTACTGCTGCCTCGCTCAGCCTGGATCCAAAGGGTGGAGGCGGAACTCCACCCTTGTGAGATGCTTGCAACACAGGCTTGCTATCGAGGTGTTGGGGGCAGAAGAAAAGGCCAAGTTCTGTGGACTCTGAGACTCTCTCTGTTTTTTTTTTTTTTAATTATTTTATTTTAAATTAGAGGATAATTACAATATTGTGATGTTTTCTGCCATACACCAGCATGAATCAGTCACAGGTATACATCGTTCTCCCACCTCCTAAACTGCCCTCCCATCTCATCCTCATCCCACTCCTCTAGGTCAGCACAGAGCACCAGCTTTGAGTTCCCTGCATCATACGGCACTTTCTGTTCTTAAGGGACTGCTCTTGGTGTGCTGGCAACAAGCCATCATGGTCATTTAGAGTTTTCTGTTTGTTCCCTGGGTCTTGTGTGTTCTGCATGGAGATCCTCACGAGACTATAAACTTATTGACCCCTCTGCCACCCAGTACAAACTTCACCTTGCTGAGGCTGGGGCTGGAATTCCTCCTGTACACGCTTTCCATGGCCATTTGGCTGTGGACTGTAGCTCCCATGGGCAGTCCATCTAAACTTCTGAGAAGCTCTGTGCAGATTTCATAAACCCAGCATTTGAATCATTGACTCAGATCTCATGATGTGAAAGGTGAAGTGTGGAATTTTCAGAAAGACTGAAATCATGGCAGTATACCAGCATATCTTCTAGCGTCTTGGGTCTTAAATGTAGCATGGTATTATGGGATGCCAAGATACAGGGTCCTGGAGAGCAGGGGTGCTTTGCCTGGGCCAAGCCTGCGGCTGTTGCTCCCCTGAGAAGCCCCATCAGTGCCTTTCCACATCCCCAGGGATGAGGCCCAGCCTCCCCTCTAAGTCCACAGGCTCTCGGCTGCTGTGGCAGCTCTGACCCTGACTCTATGACCCTGCGGTGCACCAGAGTGCTTTTTGTTCTCAAACAAAACCCTCTCTTGAGCTTGTCTGGGCAGGTGGGGGTGAATCACCCATTTCTTCTGGGGGTCCCCACCTTGCAGTGTTGCAGAAGCCTCCAGGCCTTTCCTAACTCAGAGCTGGGGTTGCATGTGCTGCCCTCTGTTCTGACAGGCCCTTGGGAGCTGACTGGAGGCCTTGCTGCTGTGAGCGGGGTCCTCAAGACCCCCTTAATGGGCACTGCAGAGACCCAGGACCCCCTCCCTACACTTCCTCTGCCCTTCTTCCTCCTCACCTGGATGCCCTGAGCTTCTCAGAGTACCGGCAAGACTCTGTGTACGTGTGTGTGTAAATGTGTGTGAATCAGCATGTGTGTCTGCAGGTGAGTATGTGGGGCTGTATTTGTGTATGTGTGCATAGGCTGTGCATGTGAGTATGTGCAAGTGTGTAGGTGTAAGTGTGTGCTGCATTCAGTGTACCTGTGTATATATACTCATGTGGGCACATGCGCACACATGTAGAGGTGTGCATTTGGGTGTGGGCCTAGATATGTGTGTGTGCACACAGGTGAATGAATCCATGTGTGTGTGAATGTGTGCGTGCTGTGTGTGGGTACGTGTGTTCCCAAGTGTGTGCCCATTGTACCTGTGAGAGTGCACACGTGTGTGTGCAGACAGACACCTCAGGCTGAGTAAGAGCTTACACCTACGCTTGTAGCCATGACCTTAAACTCACAAGAGCCGAGAGGCTCACGAAAATCTCCGTGTGGAGGGTTTTCTGGGGGTGAAAGTGGGGTGTCTGTCCCGGTCCCCACCCATGCGCACAGGCAAGGCTGGAGCGCTAGGACAGGGTCTGGGGCCTGGGGACCAGGGAGCCCGGCTGGAGGTGGGTCCTGGGAACAAGGGGCTGTGGGTCTGCAGGTTGGAGGTCTGGTGGGTGGGGTTCGGGGGACAAGGGGTTATGGTGGAGGTCAGAAGGCTGGGAGGCTGGGGGCCAGGGTGTCAGGAGGCCTGCGGGTGTGGTGACCTCACACCCCCAGGGACCTGGGCCTCTGGGAGGGTGGGGTGGGGTCAGCCTCGGAGGTGCAGCCTGGCTGGAGCCGCGGCCGTGTTCTGCTGCAGCCCTGCTAGCGGTGATGGTGCAGCAGACAGAAATGGCCCAGCTTTTCCCGTCAGGACAGATAAACAGTAGGCCTGCTGTTTATTTTTGCCGAGACCACCGGCTCCTCTCTTCAGAGTTGAGGGAGTCGCCCAGGACGTGATGAAAGAAGCTCTTCATCTGCCTGGGACGGCGGGTCCTGTTGGCCGCCCACTGGACCTGTGTCTAGGGGATGGTGGTGTCCGGGGTACGTGGTGGGGATTTGGGACCTGAAACCTCTGAGCCCGGCCAGTATTGGCTCCAGGCCGGGGCACCAGGGAAGGGGTTCTGGGCCTCCGGGTGCCTCTGGCGGTGGGGCCGGTGCTGGACACTGGCTGGTGGGGTCAGGGCCGTGAACGCAGAGCCCACAGCGGTGAGGGCTTGGGGGAGGCACGTGGAACGGGGGGTGGACTGAGCTGTTGCGGGGCCGGAGAGGGGTTCTGGGGGAGGTCCAGCAAAAGGCAGAAAGGAGGCTGCGGGGCGACCCACGGGCCTGCAGCCGGTGCCTCTCCCTTGCCTGTCCTGCCCCACCTGGGCTTCTGGCCCTGCCCACAGCTGCTGGGAATGGCATCTCAGGGGTGGGAGAGTGGCGTCTGGGGCCACCCGCCGGGGTCCACCCCAGCCCCTGCTCCCTGTCCCCACTCCCCTCCTTCTCAAGCGCCCCAGACCAGCACCTCCAACCACGACGTGGCAGAAAGTTACTGATCTGGCTGGCAAGTGACTGGGAGCCTCACGCCTGTGTCTCCACCTGGGTAGTGGGTGGAGGACGATTGACGACCCAGATGCCTGTGAGGTTCTCCCACCCTGTTGGGGGGGTGGGTGGCAGTGGCCTCTGGAGAGAGGGCCCCCGCCCGCCGAGCAAGCCTCGTCTCGGATCGCTGTGTGTCCCCCTGTACGCGGTTTCCTTACCAATACAACAGTCTAACGACGCCCTCTCTAGGCTGTGGGGGTGGGGGTCAGGGAGAACACAACCCCTCCCCGGGACAGCTCAGTGCTGCCCTGCTCGTGGTGAGCACTTGGAAGATGCTGGCTCTAACCACTGTGGTCAGCGATGAGCCTAAACGGGCTGCGTCAGCAGCTTTGGTCAGCCTAAGGGGTCAGCCTTCTGAGCCCCTTGGTACAAGGCCTGACCCCGTCGAAGCGGCGGGCGGATTCCCTCGCATGGTCATTGCACACAGGCACCAGCAGAGGGCGCCCGCACTCCACACACAACTTGGTCCTCCCAGCGGAGGCCGCCTGGGGTGTGCGGGAGGCTGGGTGGGGAGCCCGCCTTGGATATGGACACGCAAAGGTGCAGGGACTGGGAGCTTGGGGCCTTGGACCTGGTCTCCGAGATGTCACTATGACTGGGGTGGGAGGGACAGGGGTGAGGGGCTGCTGGCCCATGCCCTCCCGGCTGGCCTGCCTTTCGAGCATCCACGCTTGGCCCTGCGGAGCTAATTCTGATGGACGGTGCACAGAAGGCGTCTGGGCCACCCCATGCTGCTCCACAGTGCGGGCGGCGGGCCAGGGGCTTGCTCAGGGACACACAGCCTGCAGCTCTTATGGGGTCTCAGACTGAAAACCGAGTTGGCAGCCCCTTCCAGGTTCTAACCATGGGGGTGGTCCAGGGATGGGAGAGGGATTCTGACCTTTAACATCCACAGAGATGGCTTTTCTGCTCCATCTTGTTTTGATCTCAGAGTCTCAGTTCCATGAGAACCAGAATTGGTCCAACCTACCTGGGGTGTGGTGGAGTGGGGCTCACTCACTGTGGCCTGCTCCACCTGGTCTGAGAGCAGCCACCCTTCCTGGCTGAGCCTAGGTGGACAGAGACCTAGGGGTGCCCTTCAGACTCGGGGGAGGGCACCCAGCCTGTCTGCTGTGAGGCTGGTACCATTAGCACGGAAGAGCCCAGGTGACTGGCGGGCTCTGGGACTTGGGTGACACAGGCATGGGACCTGCCTCCAGCCGAGGGCAGCAACAGCCTCCACCGAAGTAAGCCGAGATGGGAGCAACTTGTCCTTCAAAGTTGGCTGGGATGCCCTGGAATGAGCAGAAATGAGTATCCCTCCCCGGTCCAGAGCTGATGGGGTGGGGCTGGAACTTTTGGAAATCATCACAGAAAAACATTTGGACCCAGAGACCCCACTACTTGGAATGCATGCAAAGGTAGTAACGTCGGGGGGAGGGTGCGGTCACTGAGAACCCAGATGTCCCTTGAAGGGTTAATTTGTGAGGCTCCCCAAAACGGCCAACATTGAAGGAATGGCTAAAGAATCGCTACATAATCATAACATGAAATTCTTTTTAAAACTCAGAGACATCACTTTGCTGACAAAGGTCCATATAGTCAAAGCTGTGGTTTTTCCAGTAGTCATGTACGGATGTGAGAGTTGGACTGTAAAGAAGGCTAAGTGCCGAATAATTGACGCTTGTGAATTGTATTGGAGAAGACTCTTGAGAGTCCCTTGGACTGCAAGGAGATCAAACCAGTCAATCTTAAAGGAAATCAGTCCTGAATTTTCATTGGAATGACATGCTGAAGTTGAAGCTCCAATACTTTGACCACCTGATGGGAAGAGCTGATTCATTGAAAAAGACCCTGATGCAAGAAAGATTGAAGGCAAAAGGAGAAGCCGGCAGCAGAGGATGAGATGGTTAGATACAATTACTGACTCAATAGACATGAATTTGAACAAACTCCAGGAGATAGTGAAAGACAGAGGAACCTGGTGTGCTTCAGTCCATGGGGTTGCAAAGAGTCGGAAACAACTTAGTGATTGAACAACAACAACAAAATGAGTCATATTGAGAGGAAAAAAAAAATCAGGATGTGTGTATTACTTGCCTGTAGCTGCTGTAACAAATTACCATGAACCCAGTGTTTTAAAACAGCACATGCTTATTATCTTAGAATATCGATGGTCAGATCCTATAGGTGTGGATGAACTTGGGCCCCTCCTGGGACTCCAGGGAGATGTCTGCTTCCCCACATGTCCAGCTTCTAGAGGCACCTGCACTCCTTGGCTCGTGGCCCCATCCTGCACCTTGAAAGCCAGAAGCTCAGCATCTCCCAGTCTCTGTTTCCACCCTCACCCCTCCCTTTCAACTCTCATCCTCCTGCCTCCCTCTCATAAGGACCCCAGTGACCACATTCAGTTCAGTTCAGTCACTCAGTCATGTCTGACTCTTTGTGATCCCATGGACTGCAGCACGCCAGGCTTCCCTGTCCATCACTGACTCCCAGAGCTTACTCAAACTCATGTCCATCGAGTCAGTGATGCCATTCAACCAACTCATCCTCTGTCGTCCCCTTCTCCTCCTGCCTTCAATCTTTCCTAGCATCAGGGTCTTTTCCATTGAGTCACTTCTTCCCATCAGGTGGCCAAAGTATTGGAGTTTCAGCTTCAGCATCAGTCCTTCCAATGAATATTCAGGACTGATTTCCCTTAGGATGAACTGGCTTGATCTCCTTGCAGTCCAAGGGACTCTCAAGAGTCTTCTTCAACACCACAGTTCAAAAGCATGAATTATTCTCTGCTCAGCTTTCTTTATGGGTCAATTTTCACATCCATACATGACTACTGAAAAACCATAGCTTTGACTAGATGGACTTTTGTTAGCAAAGTAATGCCTCTGCTTTTTAATATGCTGTCTAGGTTTGTCATAGCTTTTATTCCAAGGAGCAAGTGTCTTTTAATTTCATGGCTAAAGTCACCAACTGCAGTTGATTTTGGAGCTCAAGAAAATGCTTTCACCCTCCTGCGTCCCCCTCTGACTCTCACCCTCACCCCCTCCGATTCTCACCCTCCTGCCCCCCTCTCTCATAAGGACCCCAGTGACCACATTCAGCCCATCTAATTAATCCAGAATGAACCCCCCCCACCCCCATCTCAAGGTCCTTAACTTCATCTCATCTGTCAAATCCTGTTGCCAGGGTTGATTTTACATGCCTGGCTGGGCCATGGGGTGCCCGGACATTGCGTCAAACGTGAATCTGGGGTGTCTGTGAGTGTGTGTCTGGGTGAGATTAGTATTTCAGGCGGCAGACGGGGTGCAGCAGGCTGCCCTCCATAACGTGGGTGGCTTCGGTCAGTCAGCTGAGCCCTGGAGAGAACCGAAGGCTGACCCTGCCCCGGGGGGAGGGAACTCCTGTTCCTGACGACCTTTGACCGGAGACTGCACTAGCACATTGCTCTTCTGGGTCTCCAGCTTGCTGACCTCGGGATTTTCGTCATCATCAAGTGGGCAAATTCCTTGTAATAAACTCTTTCCATGTGCACATCCTTTTGGCCCACTTTTTCTAGAAAACCCTGACGTACACCAGGTGAGCTGACACTGCAGGTTCTGAGGACGTGCATGTCTTTGGGGGCTGTTGTTGAGCTGACCGCACGGGATGCCATCATCATGATTGTGTCAGAAAATGCTGGAATTGGGCTCATCTCTGGGTGCCAGGGCTGCACCTGATGGTCCCCCTTCTTTCAATGTTCTGGGGTGTTTGGTCCTTCTGTTCTAATTGTTGTTCAGTCGCTCAGTCGGGTCTGACTCTGCGACCCCATGGACTGCAGCGGTGCAGGCTTCCCTGTCCTTCGCTATCTCCGGGAGTTTGCTCAAACTCATGTCCATTAAGTCAGTGTTGCCATCCAACCATCTCATCCTCTGTTGCCCCCTTCTCTTGCCACCCTCAGTCTTTCCCAGCTTTAGACTCTTTTCCAATCAGTCGGCTCTTCACATCAGGTGAACACAGTATAAAGTACTGTCCTAATGGGAAGACTAAATGCAGGTGGGGCATCCTGACCAGATCAGATCAGATCAGATCAGTCGCTCAGTCATGTCCAACTCTTTGTGACCCCATGAATCGCAGCACGCCAGGGCTCCCTGTCCATCACTAACTCCCAGAGTTCACTCAGACTCACGTCCATCCAGTCAGTGATGCCATCCAGCCATCTCATCCTCTGTCGTCCCCTTCTCCTCCTGCCCCCAATCCCTCCCAGCATCAGAGTCTTTTCCAATGAGTCAACTCTTCGCATGAGGTGGCCAAAGTACTGGAGTTTCAGCTTTAGCATCATTCCTTCCAAAGAAATCCCAGGGCTGATCTCCTTGAGAATGGACTGGTTGGATCTCCTTGCAGTCCAAGGGACTCTCAAGAGTCTTCTCCAACACCACAGTTCAAAAGCATCAATTCTTCGGCGCTCAGCTTTCTTTATGGTCCAACTCTCACATCCATACTTGATTAGGAAAAATCATAGCTTTGACTAGATAGACCTTTGTCAGCAAAGTAATGTCTCTGCTTTTTAATATGCTCCAGTTTTGTCATAGCTTTTCTTCCAAGGAGCAAGCATCTTTTAATTTCATGGCTGCAGTCACCATCTGCAGTGATTTTGGAGCCCAAGAAAATGAAGTTTCTCAGTTTCCATTGTTTCCCCATCTATTTGCCATGAAGTGATGGGACTGGATGCCATGATCTTAGTTTTCTGAATGCTGAGTTTTAAGCCAGTTTTTTCACTCTCCTCTTTCACTTTCATCAAGAGGCTCTTTAGTTCTTCTTCACTTTCTGCCATAAGGGTGGGGAAATTAATAGGAAAAGTAGGAGGGGGACACAGCCCACATAACTGGGGTGCACAGGGATCGCAAGGTCTCAGGGGGCAAGGGGGTGCTGGCTTTCAGCCGCAGGTGGGTGGCCTTTTCTCTCTCCTGGGTACACCCCTCCCTGTCCTCACCTATGGGGAGCCCTGCTCCCTGAGCCAAAGCTGCTGCCTCACACCCGCTAACGAGCCTGGATTTGAGAGTGTGTCCCTGCCTCCCCAAACCCTGTCCTACTGGGATTAATGAGGGTTTTGAGGAAAGGTTCTTTGAGCCCCAGTTTCTCAGGCTGTCTACACTGCCTGGGGTCCATCACATGGTCGGCTGCGGTTTAGCAGTGTAGACTGGGCTTTGGATGTCCCTCTCTCGGGTCAGCTGGGGAGCCCTTGATCTCATCCTTGAGGAGCTGCTGGGGTACCTGGGGTTGAGGATGCATGTCTGAGGTGAGGGCGAGGTGGTGGAGGCCTGATGGGCCAGGCCCCAGCTGGGCAGAGGGTGGTCTGAGCTTTGGGGTGGTGGAGGTGGGGTCCCCAGCTGGAGCCCCACTAAGGTGAGTACACTGTCCCCAAGAAAGTTTGTCTGCTGGTGACCCTCACCCTGTCTCCGGGGCCACACGTGGCATGTGTGGGATCTGTACTGGGGACTCTCCCTCCCCTCTCTGCCCTGGGAGTCTCAGCTGCACGCCTGACCTCTGTTGGGAGTGGCCGGTGCACTTCCACCTTGGGGAGGCCAGACCCCTGACTGTGCTGTGTGTACAGGCTGGACAGGAGGAGCCAGGTCCCAGGCCTCCAGATGAGTCAGGGGGCTGTGGGCCAACTCAGGGTCCCCAAGAAGGACACACTGCTTTCCCACCTCTTATTCCCTCTGGGAGCACCCATGTTCACTCTGGTTGGGCAGGATGAGGCACAAAGGATGCTCTTGGGATGGTCGCCACGTCTCCAGGTGGATGAAGGGGCACTGAGGCTTGCTGGCTCTGGAGGAAAGGGTGTGAGTGCAGAGGGCAGAAGGGGCGAGGGAGGGGAGGAGGGAGAGGAGGAAGGAGGGGGAGGAGGAAGGAAGGGGAGGGAAGGAGAGGGGAGGGGAAGGGGAGGAAGAGGGTGGGGAAGGAAGGAGGGGAGGAGTCTGTAGGTCTGAGGGTCCCTCAACCTCGCTGCTCCCCTCATCTGTTGCTCAGCAGCACGTGTTGAGCCTCCCATAAGCTGGACACTAGATTGGAAGTCCTTGCTCCTTGCTTGCTACGTTTGCCCAGCTGTCCCAGGCCTGAGGGAAAGGCCATCCCTGCTCTGTCCTCCTTTCTCTGGAACCTCTGAAGGATCCCTGGGACATTTCACCTTGGTGTCTGGGAGAAGGGGCGCAGGTGGCCCAAAGTGCTAGGACAGTGGCTGTGGGGACCCTGTAAGGGACATGCTTGCAGGGCAGGGAGGACTCTGAGGTCCTGGGTGGGGGGGAGGGTCATTGAGGTCACCCAGTGGGACCATCGGGGCCTGAGCCTGGACCCCGCTTCTCCCCTCTCATAGGAGGGGACTGAGCACTTCTGTGCTGTTCTTGGGTCTCTCTCTCACCACCCAGGCCCACTCAGGTCCCCGGGGAGCAATGGAAGCTCCTGGGTGGGGGGTCCCTGGGCAGGGGTCTGGGGTCCCTGGATGGGGGTCTGGGCGGGGTCCCCTCCAGGACTGGCACCATCACAGGGGCTCCTTTAACTAGCTGCACGTGTGCGCCCGGCTGGCTTCCTGCGTATCACGTCCGCGCCCAGAGCACGGATACTTTCTGGCGACGAAGAACTTGGCCCTTTTCCCCATGTGCCTGCCATGGGGGTCCCCACCCGGCAGCGAGCGTCTTGGCATCTGAGTTTGCCAAATGCAGCTGGGGAAGAGCAGGGGGTGGCCCTTGGGCTGGGTGCACCCAGATTTGGGTGCACCCAGATTTGGGTGCACATGCCCTGGTGGGGATAGTGGTGTGGACGGAGAGGTGGCTGGTGGAGGGGCCATTAACTACCAGGTAACAGATTTGATTAATTTTGTGCCTGGAGGGTTTTTTTTTTTCTTTTCCCAAAGAATCAGAGAAAACAAAATATTTTTCTAATTAAATAAATCTACGGTGCACGCTAATGGAGGCCGTCTGTGGGTTTGTGACAGGGCGGGGGAGACGTGGAATAATGATTTTATTTTTTCATTAAATAGAATTATAGGCAGTTACTCAAAGCAACGCTGAGCCTAATTGAAAGAAACCCATTTCTTCTTAATTTACTTTCACGGTTTTGGATGATAAAAGAGTGTGTTCGTTGGAAAATTAAATAAAAAACACACCACGAGGAAAGGGGTCTGTTTAGGTGCATTATTAGGTCCTCCCAGCTTTGCGTAACCGTCAGCAGGCCCAGGTGAGAGGCAGGGGTACTCAGGCTGTGGGGTTCTGCCTGAGGGTCTTGGGGTTGGAGGAGGCTTGATGGCATCGAGACTCCAAGACCATCAGGCTCTGTGGGGTCCCAGCTCCCCTCCCTGGGAGCCTGGCATACTCTGTCCCGCAAAGCACAGACTGTCTGCTGTCCATCCCAGGTGGCCCCTCCCCTCCGACCTCCCTGGGGTCTGGACCTCCCTCCCAGACCTACTCTGCCCATCAGAACCCTCGAGAAGTGGACTGGCCTGGAAGCATGCGGCCACTCATTGGTCTTGCTCTGGTTATGGGCACACCTTCGTGAGCATCATCTCTGCCCTATCTCTTTGAAGGCCTCTCGCCTCCAGGGTCTATGCTGACCAGGTGCCTTGACCATCTCCTCAGTCACTCATCAATGTTCCACTTCCTCCAGGAAGCAGCCTCTGACCAGCCCCTCCCTACGGCTCATCCTGCTGTGCCCACCTCTGGGTGCACCCCGCCGCCATCCCTGCCACGGGCATCGAAAGAGGATGCAGTAAGCTCCTAATGTGTGCAGGGGAGTCCTTCCGGGTCTGGGGTGGGGGTTGCTGCATAGCCTGCCTCGGTGGCCGAGGGCACCCAGTTCAGGGCTTCTGAGCTTCCTGGGATGCAAGGAGCACCCTGTGTCCACACTGTCCATGGGGCGGCCACGACTCTGAAGAGCAGATGAGCATTTGCGATGCAGTGGCATGACTCTGGAGCTAGATTTTAAATTGTATTTATTTTAGTTAGCTCAGATTGAAATCGCGTGGTGGCTGTTGGCTACCATGTCACGCGGTAGTTCTTCTGCGTTAAATACAATCTTCTGACACGTGGTGGCGGTCCCCGGTCTCTGTGACACACACACCCCCCTTCCATGCTCAGTTTTGGGGGCATTTCCTGGGTGAGAGGTATATGCAGTCAGACAAGCATGAGGATATTTATTTTTAATTGAATTGTATTTTTGAAAACATAATGCAAAGTTCAGAATATACAACACTCTCCAGTGAGAAGCAAGGTCCCCCTGCCCCTCACCCTGCCTGTCTGCTTCTCTCTTAATCCCTCAGGTCACAAGCACGGGTGCAGTGCTATGGAGGGCCAGCACTTCCCGGATCCCCACTGTGAGTGGCCAGAGACATCACAATTGAAACTGACGGCGAGGGCCTCTCCTAGGTCAGGGTCTAGTAGGGCTCCAGTCTCCTTTGAAATCAGGGCTGCTCCTGGATGCCATGGACAGATGGATGGTGCCACTGCCTAAGGGCCTCGTTGGGGTTTCTCTGGGCATTTCTGTTTGTGAGCCCCTGTTCTGTTTGGGCTCTGAGCTGCCGGACATAGCGTCCCTGGCCAGGGCTGACCTGAGGTCAAGGGCCCTAGAGAGGGAGGAGCTGCTGGCGCAGGCCCTGGGCACCTGCCTCCCACTCCCTCCCACCCCCTCGGCCTTGAGCTACCCCCGCCCCATCCTGCTCCCCTCCGCCCTTGAAGCCGGGTCCTAGGGCTGGGAGCAGGCCTGGCCCCCTGCAGGAGGGCCTGTCCGTGCTGCTGTGGCCACACGGTCACCTCCACGGGAGGTCACCCCCTGGGGCCAGTTGGCTGGGAGGCTCTGTTTCCATTCATGGCTTCTGCTACTTTTTACACTAACTGCTTCTCAGGCCGGACCCAGTGGCCATGGATAATGGCTCCCGTCTGTCTGTGAGCTTCCATGCTGCTTCCCCTGCAGCCCCTTCCTCTCTAGCCTGCACCCACCGGACGCCCAGAGCCCCTTAACCACACTGCTTCTGTCCCCTGGAGGCAGCTGGGGAAGGCAGCACGGGGTCCTCACAGCAGCCACTTGCTCTCATGGGACCCAGGCTGGGCCTGCCTGACTCAGGGGCCCCCCTGAGTTCTCCCCAAGCCCCTGGCAGGAGGCGGACACTGCACAGAAGCTCCTCATGCAGGGCTTCCATGGCCACCCCAGGCATTGTTAGGCATCTGCTGTGTCCAGCTCTGTGCTGGACCCCGAGGCCAGGGGGTGGCTGCATAAGCATGGCCAGGAGCTGAGCAGCTGAGTCTGGGTTCTCACTTCCTTTCCAAGGGGACCATGGAGGGTCTCCAGGCCACCCTACCCTCGGTTCTGTTTCTCACAAGAAATTCTGACAAATGGCCAGGTTTCTCCTTACACACCCGCTGTGATCACATCCTGACTCAGGGCCCAGTGGGTGGAAGGGTTCTGGCTCCATCTCAGCTCAGCAGAGAGGCACGTGGGGATTGATTAGTGATGCCTGCCATGGGCATGGGCTGGAGAGGGAACCCCAGGAGAGCCCCAGGAATCTCTCCCGGCTCTTGGCCTTCACTGCCTTTGAGCTGCTGACCCTGGATGCTGCTGGGATGCCCGCTCTGCGGCAGGGTCACCAGGGCCTTTCATCACAGCAGCATCTTCCCCAAAGCGTTCATTGACTTCACTGACTCCGCAACACGTATCTTTGGGCACCTTGTGCAGAATGAAGCTGTGTGTGTTGGGGTGTTGTCGGAGGGGAGGGCAGGGAGGCAAGAGAGTGATGTCAGGTTTGCTGGTTGGCTAGCAAGTGGGAGAGGTTCCTCTACCTGAGCTGAAGTGTGAGCTTCAGCCTAGCCTTGAAGCCATACTTGGGGGCTCTGAACCCCACGTCCTCTGCCCAGAGGTGCTAGGGAGGTGAGGGCCATGATGGCCAGTGCCCTCCCCTTTCTGGAGCCCTCTGCCAAAAGCCCCAGAGCCTGCCCTGTCTTGCTGGACCCAGGCTTTTGGGGCTGGGACGTGGGCCTCTTGCCACCGTAGCCTTAATGGGGATGAGGAGGGCCGAGGGGCCCAGACAGCAAACCAGGGACTCCTTGCTCCTCATGGGCTCCCCTCAGGATGAGCGGGGAGGAAGGCTTTAGGGGCCTTGGTGCCCCCGTCTCATCAGCACATCCTCCTTGTGGCCTTAGAGCCCTGGGGTGAGGCTGACCCTGCAGGAGCACAGTGAGGGGGCTCATGGGGCCTTGCGGGGGTGTGACGGATGGGGTGGCCATCCTGCTGGGCCGTGATGAACGTCCCTCTCTGTCGCAGGCTCACTTTGGACTCTAATACTCCTCGAAGGTGAAGGCCCATTTTTCCCCTGTAATCACAGCATTAAACTTTAATGTCCAGTATTAATAAAACATACTCTCCCTAATAGAGCCAGCGGGTGTGACGATGGTCCCTGGGTGACCATCTCTAACGCTCTCCTGGTGGCCGGGGGCTGGAGGGCAGCACTGGGGGGACAGCCTGACCGCCTCCCCCCACCCCCGCTGCACCAGGTCTCCTGGACAAGCACGGGGTCGGGGGCAGGGTTCTCTGAGTGGTTGGGTGGGGGCTGTGGCCTCCTGCGGTCGCTGGTGGGTCTGTGTGCAGCTGGTAAGAGCATTCTCACCGTTTGGTGTGAGCATGCTCACCGTTTTGTTTCTCTACGTCGGACTTCGTTTTGTGTATTTCATGTTATTTTTAAGATGTCATCACGTATCACACGCACCCTTTCAGAGCACACAGTTGGATTCACCTCCTGCTGACGGGTATTTATGGCCCCCAAATCCACCCCGTGGGCACGTGCAGAACTGTGAAAATCTTGAGTCACAGGTCACGTGTCCCTGGCTGAGCTTCAGCTCTCACCGGACAAGGCTCCTTCCCGTGGGTTGATTATCTGGTGCTGTTCTCCACCTTTCTGTGCTTCCCTTTGGTGATTTTGCTGTTTAAGGGCTTCCTAGGTGGTGCAGTGATAAGGAATTTGCCTGCCGGTGCAGGAGATGCAAGAGATATGGATTTAATCCCTGGGCGAATGCTCCCCTGGAGGGGGAAATGGTAACCCACTCCAGTATTCTTGCCTGGAGAATCCCATGGACAGAGGAACCTGGTGGACTACAGTCCACGGGGTTGCAAAGAGTTGGACACGAACGCGTGCTGTTTAAGGTGGCCCTTCCTGGTGCTGGGGCACTGTGCAGCCTGTGTGGGGCCTCGTGCGGGCGGACTGTGCACAGACACGAGAGGGACACTGATCTAGCTGTGATCCGTGTGCCAGCCGGGCAGTGACAGCACCCAGTACCCGGCGGGTAACCCTATAACCACCTTCGATGGGCAGGTCCAGGCCCTCCTAAGACCTGGGCCTGAGTGAATGGGGATTCAGGCCTCTCCTCCACCTCCTGTGCAGCCAGGGGGGGTCAGCGCCTTCACTCAGCCTGTCCTGGCCAGAGGGCGCGAGGAAGGAGGCAGGACCCTTGAGTCTGCAGGCTGACAGTGGGCTGGGGGGTTGAGTATCGCTGCTCTCATCGCCCCCAGGCCGTGAGGTTTAAGGTGATTATGGAGGCAGAGGCAGCCAGGAAGCAGGGGACAAAGAGGCTTTGGCAGAAGTAGCGGCCAAAGGACAGGAAACCCTCTTGGAAAATCTGGTCGTGGCTCTCGGTTCCCTGGAGGAAGGGCAGCGGGGAGCAGAACAGGAGCTTTGTGTGCGCGGCCCCCTCCTGGAGCCGCGCCCTGGCAACATGTGGCTCCCCGCCTGCATTCCGCCACCTGGAGCCTTCCAGAAGCTCGGCCTCCTGGCTGGAGCCGGGCTGTGTGGTTGGGGCATGAGACCCTGGGGACACCAGAGGCTCCAATTCCAAGATTGTGGATTTGGAGACTGGGTTTCAAGGCTGTGCCCTGGGGCCACTAAGGGGCTGGTGGGTGGGGAAGGGCGGGGAATGGGGCTGTGGTTGGGCTGTGGTGGGGCTGGTGGGCCAGGGGGGTCCAGGACCTAGGGGGCCATTTGGAATTAAGCCAAAGCTCCAAGGACCTGTGAGGTCATGCAGAAAAATCAAAGTTAAGGGGATCTCATTGAGCACGGCGTTGGCCCCCAGTCCCTTAAATCTCACCATAGGATGTGAAACATCAAGTAGGTGGTCATTTTGGACTATTTTCAAACCAGAGTGGCCCCACACCTGGCTGGGCTGCCCCTCCCAGCCCGGGCCCCCAGTACTGCCACCCTGGGCCCTGAATGTCAAAACCACACAGTCCTGTAAAACCTGTTCTTGCCCCTCTGCTGCACCCCCAGCCCCCCACCCCCGAGCACCGCCAGCCTGTTCCCTTCTCTCTTGGCCTCGGACCTGGGTTCCTGCAGGACGCTCCTTGGACCATGGGTGGTCCCCAGCCACCTCCAGGGGTCTTCAGGCTGCGTGGTAGTTTCAGATGAAAAAGTGAAGAAGCGGAAAGGTTCCCATACATTCACTAACGTGAAGTTTAAGATTAATTATGATTTCTGCAGAAATCCCATTATGCAAATCGTAATCATTTTCTTCTGAAGGCTGCATGGGGGCGTGGGGCCACAGTGTCCCCAGATGTGTCTCCCTCCCCCCAAGGCATTATCTGTTATGGAACTTTGTCATCTATGACTGGGAGCCCTTGAAGCTTTGGCCTCTTTTTTCAAAACGCTCAGGGACCTCCGGGCAAATACAATTGTGTGTCTATTTTTTTTTTTCCTTTCCTCAGAACAACTGCAAAATGCTTTTCAGGTTTAAGTGGAAGAATTGTGTTGCCAAAGGCTAAGAGATGAAAATGCCACTGAAAACTGCACAGAAGACGCATGCTGACCCATTGCAGAGAAGGTCTTAGGCGGAACCACAAAACTGGCATAAGCTCTGGCCCTGCTGCCTCCCAGGCACACAGGGGGTCGTGCTCGGGGGTCTTCGAGGCTGCTGTGGGGCAGGGGGCAGCTGGTGCACGGCCCAGGTGACTGGGAGTGCCTCTAACCCTTTGGTTTGGTGTCCCTGGGAGATCCTCATGGCAGGAGGGACACATCACCTCACCATCACTATTTGTGAATGCTGCTGGGCGGCCCGCCAGTCATATGCCCCATACAGAGGCAATGGCCATGGTGATTTCAACGCAGAGGACAGAGCTGGCGACCATCCCCTTCTGGTCATACTGCAGAGCTGAAGTCATGTCCAAAAGGGCTGGGCGCAGTCCCTGGGGTCATGAGCGGTTCTCTCTTCTACATGCTGCTCAGAGACCAGGGAACGTGGCCCCCAGCTCCTCGACTCGGGCCAGTGCCACGCTGCTCTGTGAAGTGACTCCATCATGCTGATGAATCTGAATCCATGGTCCCTGCGTGTGCATGGGGAATACACAGAGAACCTCGCTGGCGTGACCATTGCACCTTCCTTCCCAAGACAACTTCTGCCGTGACCTCCCAAAGCACACACTGGTTTTGCCTCCTTCTGAACTTTACCTACGTGGTACTTTACGTACTTTACACTCATGGTCTCTCTCGTGTCCAGTTTCTTCCGTTTGACATTAATCCATGCATGCGGGGCTGAGAATTGCTACCTTTCTTTCATCTTAGAGTTGCCATGGTCTCTGACCTCCTTCTGCCAGTGGACACTTGGATCGTGCCTACCTTGGGCTACCGCTGGCTGTGTGGCTTTGAACACTGTGTATGTGTCGGTTAGTGGACATGTCCATGGAGCACCCCCACGAGTAAAATAGCTGAATCACAGTGTACACGTAGGTTCAGCTTCAGTAAATACCTTGTCTCAGTTTTCCAAGTTGAACCGATTTCCAGGGGCTCCACAGCCTCAGCAACACTGGTGTCGCCAGTCTTGAATTTTAGCCATTATGGTAGGCATGTAGGGGTGTCCCAAGGTGCTTTTAATTTGCATTTCCCTGATGAGTAATGATATTTCAGGGTGTTTTTTTTTTTCTTTTCAGTGGCTTCTAGGATAAATTTTGTGAAATGTCTATTCAAATCTTTTATCTGTTTTTTGATTATTGGATGTCTTTTTTTTGTTTTCTTACTGATTTGCAGAAGGTCAGTATTTGTTCTGGATATGAGTTCTGGATATATGCGTAGTCTGCGTTTTGCTTTCTTACTTTCCTGACTTACGGTCTGTGTTTACGTGTTCTCCGAGAGAACTCTTTGCCTACCCCAAAGCCATGTGAATTTTCTCCCAAGCTGTCTTATGGGAATTTGTTGTTTAATCTTTCATACGCAGAATTCGCATTGTCCCATGGACTGGTGTATGAGAGTGGTGTGAGGTAGGGATCCAGACTCGTTTTCTTTGTATTTTGCTGCCAGGAGACTCAGCCCTTTTGAAAAGCTATCCTCCCCCATCTACAGTGCAGCATCACTTTCATCCTATGCCAGGTGGCCAGGTCTGTATCCTGGGCTTATGTGTTCATCTGAGTACCAACACCACAATTCCTTAGTTACTGTAGCATCACGATAAATGCTGACATTGGGTACTGCAGTCCTCTGCACTGTTCTTCTGTAAGATCTTCTTGCTATTCCTGATGCTTTTCATTTCCATATACACTTTAAAACTGGCTTGTCAACTTCCACCAATAATGACTTGTTGGAATTTCAAAATTAATATTGAATTCATGCGTTAACTTGGAGATAATTGTACAATATTGTATCTTGACAATATTGTGTCTTGACACAAAACCTAAACCCTACATTTATTTAGGTTCACCTTTATCTTTTAAGAAATTTTTTCTTCTAGTTTTACTGAGATATAACTGACGTAGAGGAAAACAATAGAATGGGAAAGACTGGAGATCTTTTCAAGAAAATTAGAGATACCAAGGGAACATTTCATGCAAAGATGGGCACAATAAAGGACAAAAATGGTATGGACCTAACAGAAGCAGAAGATATTAAGAAGAGGTGGCAACAATACACAGAAGAACTAAACAAAGAAGATCTTCATGACCCAGATAACCACGATGGTGTGATCACTCACCTAGAGCCAGACATCCTGGAATGCAAAGTCAAGTGGGCCTTAGGAAGCATCATCACTACAAACAAAGCTAGTGGAGGTGACGGAATTCCAGTTGAGCTATTTCAAATCCTAAATGATGCTGTTAAAGTGCTGCACTCAATATACCAGCAAATTTGGAAAGCTCAGCAGTGGCTACAGGACTGGAAAAAGTCAGTTTTCATTCAAATCCCAAAGAAAGGCAATGCCAAAGAATGTTAAAACTATGGCACAATTGCACTCACCTCACATGCTAGCAAAGTAATGCTCAAAATTCTCCAAGCCAGGCTTCAACAGTATGTGAACCGTGAATTTCCAGATGTTCAAGCTGGATTTAGAAAAGGCAGAGGAACCAGATATCAAATTGCCAACATCTGTTGAATCATTGAAAAAGCAAGAGAGTTCCAGAAAAACATCTATTTCTGCTTTATTGACTATGCCAAAGCCTTTGACTGTGTGGATCACAACAAACTGTGGAAAATTCTTCAAGAGATGGGAATATCAGACTACCTTACTTGCCTCCTGAGAAATCTGTATGCAGGTCAGGAAGCAAAAGTTAGAACTGGACATGGAACAGCTGACTGGTTCCAAATTGGGAAAGGAGTATGTCAAGGCTGTATGTTGTCACCCTGCTTATTTAACTTATATGCAGAGTACATCATGTGAAATGTTGGGCTGGATGAATCACAAGCTGGAATCAAGAGTTCTGGGAGAAATATCAATAACCTCAGATACGAAGATGACATCATCCTTATGGCAGAAAGCGAAGAAGAACTAAAGGGCCTTTTGATGAAAGTGAAAGAGGAGAGTGAAAAAACTGGCTTAAAGCTTAACATTCAGAAAACTAAGATCATGGCATCCAGTCCCATCACTTCACGGCAAATAGATGGGGAAACAATGGAAACAGTGAGAAACTTCATTTTCTTGGGTTCCAAAATCATGTGGATGCTGACTGCAACCATGAAATTAAAAGACGCTTGCTCCTTGGAAGAAAACCTATGACCAACCTAGACAGCATATTAGAAAGCAGAGACATTACTTTGCCAACAGAGGTCCATTTAGTCAAAGCTATGGTTTTTCCAGTAGTCGTGTATGGGTGTGAGAGTTGGACTATTAAGAAAGCTGTGTGCCGAAGAATTGATGCTTTTGAACTGTGGTGTTGGAGAAGACTCTTGAGAGTTGCTTGGACTTCAAGGAGATCAAATCAGTCAATCCTAAAGGAAATCAGTCCTGAATATTCATTGGAAGGACTGATGCTGAAGCAGAAACTCCAATATTTTGGCCACCTGATGGGAAGAAGTGACTCATTGGAAAAGACCCTGATGCTGGGAAAGATTGAAGGCAGGAAGAAAAGGGGACGACAGAGGATGAGATGGTTGGATGGGATCACTGACTGGATGGACATGAGTTTAAGCAAGCTCTGGGAGCTGGTGATGGACAGGGAAGCCTGGCATGCTACAGTCCATGGGGTTGCGAAGAATCGGACACGACTGGCGACTGGATTAACTGAACTGACATACAGCACTGTATAAATTTAAGATGTACAGCATGATGATGATATAATTTATAGACATCATGAAGTGATAATCACAATTAGTGAATACTCATCATCTCATATAGATAGAAAATTAAAGAAATAGAAAAAATATTTACTCTCAACAACTTTCATAAATATATATAGCAGCATTAATATCATGTTATATAGTACATGTTTAGTACTTATCATTGTATTTATCTAATAAATAAGATAAATTAGTGCCTTTCATCCAATTCTTCCTTTCTCCACCACAAATATGATCTCTTTTTCTGAGTTTGTTTGTTTTCAAAATATAATTGACTTACAACTCTAAGTTAGTTCCTATTATACAACTTAGTATTCAATATTTCTATATTTCAAAATGGTCATAGATATGTCTAGTTATGATCTGTGACCATATAAAGATATTACATAGTTAATTGGCTATATTCCTCATACTTAACACTTCATATCTGAGATGCATTTATTTTGTAACTGAAAGTTTGTAAATTTCAATCTCTCTCACCTATTTCTCTCCTCTCCCTATACTACCCCATCTGCCAACCACCTGTTAGTTTTCTATGAGTGTATTTCTCTTTAGTTATGCTTGTTCATTTTTGTTTTTAGATTCCACATGTAAGTGAAATCATACACTATTTGTCCTTCTTCATCTGACTTATTTCACTTATCATAATACCCTCTAGGTCCATCTATGTTCTCCCAAATTATTTCATTTTTTTAAATGACTTAGTAATAGTCCATTGTATATATGTACCACATCTTCTTTACCTGTTCCTCTGTTGATGGACACCTAGGTTGATTCCATATCTTAGCTCTTGTAAATAGTGCTGCTATAAACACTGGGGTGCACGTATCTTTTCTATTTAGTGTTTTTGTTTTTTTCAGACAAATACCCAGGAATGGAATTGCTGGATCATATGGTAGTTCTACATGATTGAATGGCATCATTGACTCAATGGACATGAGTTTGAGCAAACTCCAGGAGATAGTGAAGGACAGGGAAGCCTGGTATGCTGCATCCATGGGATCAGAAAGAGTCGGACATGACTGGGCAACTGAACAGCAATGGCAGTTCTATTTTTAATTTATTGAGGAATCTCCATACTGTTTTCCACAGCGGCTGCACCAATTTACATTTCTACCAATAGAGCAGGAGGGTTCCCTTTTCTCCACATTCATCATTGCCTTTTTAAAGCAATGTTTTGTAGTTTTCTGTGAGATGTGTTGCACATGTAAGATAAGTACTTGACTTTTGGGTGTTTTAGTTTCCAATTGTTTATTGTTCCTGTAAGCCCTGGCCTGTACATGGGAACCCCCACCCTTCCCACTCCCTAACTATCATATGTTCCCAGCCCAGTCTTCTTTTCAAGCTCTTTCATGCCATTTTCAGACCAGCCTGGGATCCAACCCTGCACTCCTCAGAAAGCCTCATTAATATGAGTAATAAACCTTCTCATATTAAAACTTAGTATTGAGGTCTTTCCTTGTAGCTCAGTCAGTAAAGAATCTGACTGCAATGCAGAAGACCCAAGTTCAATTCCTGGGTTGGGAAGATCTCCTGGAGAAGGAAATGGCAACCCAGTCTGATATTCTTGCCTGGAGAATCCCATGAACAGAAGAGCCTGGCAGGCTACAGTCCATGAGGGTCACAAAAACTTAGTATTAAAGAAGCTTAAAGCTCAATATTAAAAAAAAATAAGATCATGGCATATGGTCCTATCACTTCATGGCAAATAGATGGGGAGAAAGTGGAATCAGTGATAGATTTTCTCTTCCTGGGCTCTAAAATCACTGCAGATGGTGGCTGCAGCCATGAAATTAGAAGACACTTGCTTCTTGGAAGGAAAGCTATGACAAACCGAATGAAAAGTGAAAGTGAAATTTGCTCAGTCGTGTCCAACTCCTTGCGATCCCATGGACTATACAGTCCATGGAATTCTCCAGGCCAGGATATTGGAGTGGGTAGCTGTTCCCTTCTCCAGGGGATCTTCCCCACCCAGTGTATTAAAAAGCAAAGACATCTGTTTGCCCTCAAAGGTCTGTATAGTCTAAGCCATGGTCTTTCCAGTAGTCATGTATGGATGTGAGAGTAGGACCATAAGGAAGGCAGAGTGAGTGCCCAAGAATTGATGTTTTCGAACTATGGTGCTGGAGAAGACTCTTGAGAGTGCCTTGGACAGCAAGGAGATCCAACCAATCAGTCCTAAAGGAAATCAACCCTGAATACTCACTGGAAAGAATGACGCTGAAGTTGAAGCTCCAATATTTGGCCACCTGATACAAAGAGCCGACTCATTGGAAAAGACCCTGATGCTGGGAAAGATTGAAGGCAAAAGGAGAAGAGAGCAACAGAGGGTGAGATGGTTGGGTGGCATCACTGATTCAATGGACATGAACTTGGGCAGACTCCAGGAAATAGTGAGGGATAGGGTACCCTGACATGCTTCAGTCCATGGGGTCATAAAGAGTCAGGCATAACTTAGTGACTGAACAACACCAATAACAACAAACCTTCTCATATTCTTCAGGGATGTGTGTGTGTGTGATCAGCAGTATCTATATCTTGGATCAAATTTTACATGGGATTCAGGTGATCCATCTTGTTTCTTCACTAGCTTATAGATTTTATTTTTATATATTGACCTTGGACCCAGTGACCACAATGAAATTACTTAATTATGGTTTATCTGTGGATCTTTAAGATTGCTTGCATATAAAATCGCATTGTCTGCAAATAATAAATATTTTACTTCTTCCCTTCCAACCAAATGTCTTTAATTTCTTTTTCTTGATGTATTGCACTGGCTGAGATCAGCAGTATAGGCTTAATAGAAGAAGGAACAGACATTTTTGTTTCATTTCTAATAGCTGGGAAACTTTGCTGCAAAGTGTAAAACGTATTCTAGGCTTTTTGCAGATGCTCTTTTTCAGGTTAAAGCAGTTCTCTTTCAATGTTTAATGAGAATTCTTCTTATTGTGAACATTTCCCAGCATTCTAGTTATCTTTAATTGACTTCTAGCCTAATTCCACTGTGATCAGTGATGAATATCTGTATATTTTGGAAGCCTCACCTGACTCCCCCTCATCCTGGCCCCGCCCTTGAAGTTTGTGAGGTCTGTGTTCTGCCCCAGGAGATGATAAACTTTGGTTAATATTTCTTATGTACTTGGATAAAATGTGTATCCTGTAGTTTGGGGGTAAAAATGTTGTACATTTGTAATTGGGTGTCACCTAAATTCACATTTCAAACTGTCTATATTCGTACTGAACGTCTGCTTTTCCTGTCAGTTATAGGCTTAGGCAGATGAACAATTTCCCATTACAGTGATACTTTCGCCAGTTTTTCCTTTTACCTCTCTCACTTGTTTCCTTACATGTTTTGAAATTTGTTGTATTATTGGTGTCACATATATTTAAAATGACTGTGCTTCCCTGAGGGAGTGATTATCTTTGCCTTCATTGTTTATCCCCCTTTATCTCTTGTCCATCTTCTGTCCTTGGTGTCTGCTTTGTCTGGTATTTGTGCACTAAAAGCACCAGCTTTCTTTGGATTATTTTTATAGGGCACAGATTTTTTACATCCTTTTCATTTTGAGTTTTTGCATCTTTATAATCAAAGTATATCAGAAGCAGTATACAGTTGGTTGTTTTTTTTACATACAGTTTGACAATCTTTATCTTTTTAAAAAATGTGTATTTTCATTTATTTATTTTACTGCAATGCATCTTAGTTGCGGCACACAGAATCTTCAGTCTTCCTTGTGGTATGTGGGACCTCTAGTTTTGGCATGCAAACTCTTATTTTGTGGCATGTGGGATCTAGTTCCCTGACCAGGGATTGAACCTGGGTCCCCTACATTGTAAGGCAAAGTCTTAAACATTGGACCACAAGGGAAGTCCCATAATCTTTATCTTTTAATTGGAACATTTAGTACTTTTATGTACAATATAATCAATGATATTTTGGGGGGTTAAAGTTACCACTTGACTATCAGATTTTCTCTTGGGAATATATGTTTTTTGACCCTCTTCCCCTTGTTTCAGTTCAGTTGCTCAGTTGTGTCCGACTCTTTGCGACCCCATGGACTGTATGTAGCACACCAGGCCTCCTTGTCCATCACCAACTCCTGGAGCTTGCTCAAACTCATGTCCATTGAGTCAGGGATGCCACCCAACCATCTCACGCTCTGTTGTCCCCTTCTTCTCCTGCCTCAATCTTTCCCAGCATCAGGGTCTTTTCCAATGAGTCAGTCCCTTTGTCTACTGTCATTTTATTCCTTCCTCTCTCTGCTGACTTTTTTCTTGTTGTTTAATCACTAAGTAATGTATGACTCTTTGAGACCCCAATGACTGTAGCCTGCTCCTCTGTCCGTGGGATTCCCCAGCAAGAATACTGGAGGGGGTTGCCATTTCCTTCTCCAGGGGATCTTCCCAGACCAGAAATCAAACCTGAGTCTCCTGCATCTCCTTCATTACAGGCAGATTCTTTGCCACTGAATCACCTGAGAAGTCCCTGTTGACTTGTTAGACATCATCTATTTTATTCTTCTTCTAGTTGTTACCCTGAAGATGGAAACATGCATGCTTCATCTATTAACTCTACTGTAACTGAGAACCATGTAGGTACCTTTAATTCTTCTGACCCTCTCTTGCATCTTGTGTTATTGCTGTGATATATTTTAATTCTACATATATTTAAAACCCTGTGAGTATCATTACTGTTTTATATAGAAAAAACTCATTTGTGGTTGTTCACTTAGTTATCCTTTCTGTGCATGTAATTATCTCATGAATTCATTTCTCCAGGTTGGGATAATTTTCCTTTTGTCTGAGAACTTTTTAATATTTATGTGTGTGTGTTGTTGCCATGTCAGTTTTTTTGTGTCTGCAAAATTTTTTTTGGCCTTCCTTAAAAAAAACTTTATTGAGCTTTATTTACATACCACTAAATTTGTGTTTTAAATACACAAGTCACTGAATTTTAGTATATTTGCAGAGTTGTACAACCGTCACCACAAGCTAATATTAGAACATTTCCATCACCTTTGACAGAAACCTCCTGCCTACTTAAAATCACTCCTCTAGTGTTTCCTTGGTGATCCAGTGGCTAAGACTCCAAGCTCCCAATGCAGGGGGCCCAGATTCGATCCCTGGTTGGGGGCACTACATCCCATATGCTGCAACTAAGATATACTGCGTGCCACAGCTGAGACACGGCACAGTGAGAGAGAGAGAGAGAGAGAGAGAGAGGGAGGGAGTGAAATACAACAAACAAACAAACAAAAAACCTAACTTGTCTTTAAAAAACAAATGAAGTCACTCTTAGTTGCCTCTTCCAGCTCTCGGCAGCCACTAACCTACTTTGTGTCTCTAAACCTGTGACTTTTGGGGACATTTTGTGTAAATGGAGTCACACAATATGTACCCTTTTGTGTCTGGCTTCTCTTAACGAGCATAATGTTTTTAAGGTTCATCCATGTTGTAGAGTGAATTAGTACTTTTTATGGCTTAATATACCCATTGTAATGATAGACCACGTTTTGTTTATCATTTGATAGTCAATGGACATTTGATTGCCTCCTTTTTTAGGGATTTTGTGTATAAAGCGGCTGGAATGCTTGTGTACAGGTTTTGTGCAGATGTATGTTTTCATTTCTCTCAGGCATACAACTAGGAGTGGAGCGGCTGGGTTAGTCTGTGTTTAAATTTTTAAGGAATTGTTGGCCTTTAATTTCAAAGTTATTTTCTCTTACATCACAATTCTAATTGGTAGTTGTTTTATCTTAGCACTTCATAACTATTACAGTGTCTTCTGTCATTTCTGTTAAAAAGTCTGCTGTCAGTCCTATGAAGGCATTTTCCCCCAATTCTAGAATTTCTATATATGACTGTTCATGGATTCCAAATTTCTGGTGGAATTTTTCTATCTTCTTAAATATATATTTGTTAAGCCTTTTCTGATAACTCCAGTATCTGAATCACTTGTGGGTCTGTTTCTATTGCCTGTTTTTATTTTTCCTCTCTTGGTTATGCCCAGGGTATCAGTTTCCTGGGGCTGCTGTAATGAATTGCTACAAACCAGTGGGGGAAGTGCCAAAAACCAATAGCATCTTACTCTTTCACAGTCCTGGGGGCCAGAGGTTCAAAATCAAAGTGGAGACAGGGTAGCATTCCCTCCAGGAGCTTTAGTGGCAATTTTGTTTCTTGCCCCTTTAGGCTTCTGGTGGCTGCCTCCCTCCAGTCTCTGTTTCCATGGCCACACGGCACACACATTCTCCTTTTGTGTGTCTGGAATATATGTGCTCCAGGGTTTAAAGCTATGTTGGGAGGAGAATTGGCCACCTGTAAGTTATAATGGAATGGAAAATGTATGATACAGACATACATGCTTAGTTGCTTCAGTCATGTCCAACTCTTTGCAACCCCATGGGCTATAGCCCACCAGGCTCCTCTCTCCATGGGATTCCCCAGGCAAGAATACTGGAGAGGGTTGCCATGCCTTTCTCTAGGGAATCTTCCTGACCCAGGGATCAAATCCGTGTCTCCTGCATTTTAGGCAGATTTTTTTTACCAACTCAGCCACCAAAATGTATGATACTATATAATAAATATATTATAAAATTAAAATTATTTTAATCCTGAGCAGGAAACAGTTATTTCTTTATAAAACTGAACTGTGTTGCACGTGATTTTCCCTTTTGTTTAATTGAGAAATAAGTTGATAGGAAATATGGAGCATGTTGTAGAAGGACATCTCAACTCTGCAATGGATTGTGGAGAACTGTGTGGAAGAGGCGCTGAGAACTTTTTGGCCTTGACCTCTCTGTTCATTTTACCCGCTCTTCCCAATATCACATCCAACATGGTGAGATACACGATATGGTGCTCTTAGCAGGGAACAGACTCTGGCTGCTTCTCTCCAAGTCATTCCCACCCCATGCCCCCAGTAACTCAGCTGTGCCTTGGTTTCCTCAACTTGAAACTGGGGGAATGCTAAGAAACCTGCTGACGGGCTTGTTGTAGGGATTAAACGTGGGCAGAGCATTAGGAGAACAGGCTCTCAACATAGGGTAAATGCTCAGCAAAAGACAGCAAATCATTTCTGCATAATTCTAGGTCTTCTTTTTATATGAATATCCAAAGTCTTCCTTCAGTTCAGTTCAGTCGCTTAGTCGTGTCCAACTCTTTTTGACCCCATTGACTGCAGCACGCCAGGCTTCCCTGTCCATCACCAACTCCCAGAGCTTGCTCAAACTCATGTCCATTGTTGGTGATGCCATCTATAGGGTAAAAGGCAATTGCAAACCACTCCAGTATTCTTGCCTTGAGAACCCCATGAACAGTATGAAAAGGAAAAAATCTTCCTTCAGAACTGCCAAACCCATCTACCATTCTTGGGGACCTATAGTGAGAACAAACTTCTAATTTAATGGAAAGAAAGGCTTAGAAAAGACAGAAAGCATGTAAGCACCTGCTGCTACCTCCAGCCCAGGTTGCTATCTCAGGAAGACACCCGCTGCTCCCCTGACCCACCTGGCTGCAATCCAGGTCACCAGGCCTTCCTGGGTCTCCTCCTCCACTGCTAATAGCTTCACCCTTCCCTCATCAGTCTATCTTAGTGGTGGTTTCAACCACATGAAATCTTTACAGTGTAGACAGGGACTTAATCAGGGCCCATCAGGAATCTGTGTTGTGGAGCACAGAGTTGAAACAGGACCTCAGAGCGTCCTGGGTTGGGGGGTTGGTTCTCAGTTCACTTGAGTGAACTTCTTTCTTTTCCACTTGAGTCAGACATGCCCAGATCCTCCAACATGATGCTCGCCTCAGAGACTCCCAGGACTGGGGTGAGGCCAGGAGGCATCCAGGCTTTCATCTCAGGGATGGTGGCAGTAATCACTGGAAATGTGAAGTTTAAGTCTGTGTATCACCCAGGATCACCGGGCTACTGGAGGCTTTAAAAGTAAGCTGTAAATCCCCCTGGCAACACAGCCTGGGTTTGTTTCTTCCTCATGTCACAGTCCCATGAGATCAGGGAGGTCTCCTTGGTAGGAGTCCCAGGTGGTCTCAGGGACCCAGGCTGCTTCCTTCTGTAGTACGTCTTGTGGGCCCTTGCTTCTGCCCTATGTATCAGGGTAGGGACCAGAGGAGTCAGGGCTCTGCGGCTGCCCTCCCTTCCTGCACCTCCTCCCGCCCCTGCCCTCATCTGGATTGCTATTGGCTGGACCCTGTCACATGACCAGCCTGGGTTGGGGCTCAGTGATGAACAGTAGTTCCTGCCACTCTTTGCTTTGTGCTTTTTAACCAGAAAGTGCTGTTCTGCCGGCTATGGTGACATAAGCTTGTGGCTCAAGGAGAGGAGAGGGCATGTTTCCAGATTCCCATAGAAGGAGGAGAAAGATCAACACCAGCAAGAAATGGGCTGGGCTTCCCTGGGGGTCCGGTGGTTAAGAATCCGCCTGCCAATGCAGAGGACATGGGTTTGAGCCATGGTCTGGGAAGATTTCACACGCAATGGAGCAACAACGCCCGTGCTCTAGAGGCCATGCCCAGCAACCAGAGAAGGCAGCACCACGAGAAGCCTGCACACTGCAACTAGGGAGAGCCCCTGCTTGCTGCCGCTGGAGAAAGCCCCACAGCGACAAAGAGCCAGTGCAGCCAGAAAAAGCACACTCATCTAAAAAAAAAGAACTGGGCTGAGCTGTGTCCACCCCCAGATTCTTATGTGGAAGCCCTGAAACCTCAATATCTCAGGTGTGTGTTGGGTGCTCAGTTGTGTCCGACTGTGACCCCCATGGACTGTAGTCCACCAGGCTCCTCTGTCCATGGAATTCTCCAGGCAAGGACACTGGAGTGAGTTGCCATTTCCTTCTCCAGTGGATCTTCCTGACCCAGGGATTGAAACCAGGTCTCCTGCATTGAGGTGGATGCTTTACCATCTGAGTTACTAGGAAAGCCCATAAGGCTAACTAACTGGAGTAGGTAGCCTTTCCCTTCCCCAGGGAATCTTCCCAACACAGGGATCGAACCCAGGTATCCCATATTGCAGGTGGATTCTTTACCAGCTGAGCCACAAGGGAAGCAGTGTCTCAGGACGTGACCATATTTGGAGCTGGGGTTTGTAGAGGGGTGATTAAGTTAAATGTGGTCATTAGGGTGAAGCCTGATCTAATGTGACTGGTGTCCTAATGGGGTGAAGAGGTCAGGACACAGACCCACATGGAGGGACGACCACATGAGGACACAGGGAAAAGACAGTGTCTACACATCAGGGAGAGAGGACTCAGGAGAAACCACCGTGCCGACACATTGATATTGGACTCAGGAATTAACGAGAGAATGGATTTCTGTTGTTTAAGCCACCTTATCTGTTGCACTTTTCTTACGGAAGCCTGAGCAGACAAGTACACACCATTGATGCTGACATCAGCTACATCAATTGTGAAATGTACATCCTGTTCATGTCTGCTGAAAAAAGTTTGCCACTGTTCATCAGGAAATATATTTTTAAAAAGAACCATGAGCCCACGGCTGTGATGCCTCCATGGCACCATCTCCTGGAGAGAATGTTCTTAGCTGGTGCAAAAATGGGTGCTCGCCAGATCTGGTTCCCCTCACCTTGTGACTGGTTGTTATTCTTAAGAACAGGAAGCAGGTACTCACAGGCTTCCTGTTGTACCAGGGGAAGAATCATCACTCTGACTTTGTCATTGTGCCCTGGGTCTCCTGGCCATGCAGCGTCCTGAGCTGAGCCTGACCCAGCCCCGGCATCCAGCCAGCCCAGCACCCAGCTTGGCTCTGTCTCAGTGCTTAGGATGGGGCTGTTCTGCGTCAGGTCCCTATGATATTTGCTCCCTGAATGAAAGAGACACAGTGTTCCGGACCCCAAGCTTATCTAACTCCACCCCAACCCTGTTTGTTTGTTCAGTTGCTCAGTCATGTCTGATTCTTTGTGACCCCATGGACTGCAGCATGCCAGGATTCCCTGTCCTTCATGATCTCCCTCAGTTTACTCAAACTCATGTCCAGTGAGTCAATGATGCCATCCAACCATCTCATCCTCTGTTGCCCCGTTCTCCTCCTGCCCTAAATCTTTCCCAGTGTCAGGGTCTTTATCAGTGAGTCAGCTCTTCCCATTAAGCAGCCAAAGAATTGGAGCTTCAGCTTCAGCATCAGTCCTTCCAATGACTATTCGAGGCTTGATTTCCTTCAGGATTGACTGATTTGATCTCCTTGCTGTCCAAGGGAATCTCAAGGGAGTCTTCTTGGGCACCACAGTTCAAAAGCATCAATTCTTCGGCTCTCAGCTTTCTCTATGGTCCAACTCTCATATCATACGTGGCTACTGGAAAAACCATAGTTTTGACTATGTAGACCTTTGTTGACAAAGTGATGTCTCTACTTTTTAATACACTGTCCAGGTTTTGTAATAGCTTTCCTTCCAAGGAGCAAGCGTCCTTTAATTTCATGGCTGCAGTCACTGTCCACAGTGATTTTTGAGCCCAAGAAAATAAAATCTGTCACTGTTTCCACTTTCCTCCCCTCTATTTGCCATGAAGTGATGGGACTGGATGCCATGATCTTAGTTTTTTGAAAGTTAAGTTTTAAGCCAGCTTTTTCACTCACTTCTTTCACCCTCATCAAGAAGCTCTTTAGATCTTATTTGTTTTCTGTCATTAGTGTGGCATCATCTGCATATCTGAATGATCCCATTATCTAACCATGAAGCAGGCTGGCTAGGACCAGCTGAATGTCTGTCCATGGAGACAAGTGTTTGGGGCAGAGGCTTGGGGCCAACTCAGCAGGAGGGGCTGACCCTCCATAGGATACAGGCATGGTCTCCCTGGAGCCTGGTTCCTACTCTGCTGCCCCCACCCCAGCTGTAGAGAATTCAGTTTTTTTCTCTTGCACCCAGTGGTCCTTTGAGAATTGAAGAAACCAGCATGTACCCCACCAAGGGTGACCAGAACTGTCCCAGTTTTAAAACAGAAAGTCCTGCCTGCTGGCGACCCCTCAGTCCTGGATGAATTGCGTTGCTGTTTCCCCCAAGTCAGCTTCTCTGGTTCATTACCACACAGACTGCGGTCTGGGCCCCTGCCCCTCCTTGTCCTCTTGTCTCTGGACATGTTCTGGAGCCTAGAGCTGCCCCAGGCACTGGAGGGCCCAGCCCTGTCCTGGGCTCTGCAGAGGGAAAGAGCCCTTGCCCTCCTGACTGCTTCCCATCCTTTGGGTCCATCTTGATGTCACTTCCTCAGAATGGCTTTCTGCCCCCCGAAGACGTTATCCTGTTATTCTCTCACCAAACTCTGCCCCTTTCCTCTTGGACTCACCACAACACATGCAAAATACACCCGTTCTCACTATTTCCTCAGCTTCAGTCCTGTTCCATGACTGTGGGCATCACGGGTCTGTTTTTCCATCCTTGTCACCAGCACAAAGCACGGGGCTGGTGCTCTGAGGCATCTGGCCAGTACTTGAGGGGTGGGGGGCATGAACCCTGATCCACCTTGGGCAACCCTGAGCAAGTCGTGGCTTCTCAGAACAAGCCCCCCTCCCTACACCCCAGTCAAGCTGTAGTCATTCCCATCTCCCCAGAAACTTCTCTCCATCCTTTGCAGACAATCCTTCCTTACCCTCCACCTTAGGCCACCCCGGGTCTGATTCCTATCACTGTAGATCCATTTTGATTCTTCTAGAGTTTTACATATGCTTGTGTGCTAAGTTGCTTCAGTCATGTCCAACACTCTGTGACCCTATGGGCCGTAGCCCGTCAGTCTGCTCTGTCCATGGGATTCTCCAGACAAGAATACTAGAGTGGGTTTCCATTTCTTTCTCCAGGGGACCTTCCCAACCCAGGTTTGGAACCTGTGTCTCTTACATCTCCTCCACTGGCAGGCAAGTTCTTTACCACCACTGTCACCTGGGAAGCCCTAAGTAGTCTGATTTCCTTGTCTCAGTGTAATTATTTTGTGGTTCATGTATGTTGCTATGTGTGTAGTTCATCAGCCTTTCCACTGCTGAGTGGCGGTCGTATGTGTCCATACATAAGATCCATGTATCCCCTCAATGTATCCATTGTATGTGTCCGCCATTCAACCATTAATTACGTATAGATACACTGTGTTCACTGTGGGGGCTTCCTAGGTAGCACTGAGCCTGCTAGTGGTAAAGAACCTGCCTGCTGATGCAGGAGACATAAGGGGCATGGGTCCCGTCCCTGGGTCGGGAAAGATCCCCTGGAGGAGGGCACAGCAACTTGCTCCAGTATTCTTGCCTGGAGAATCCCATGGACAGAGGGCCTGGCAGGGTGCAGTCTTCAGGGTCACAGAGTTGGACGTGACTGAAGTGACTTACACACACCCATGTGTTCACTGTAAGTATCCATTGTACATATCTATCCACTGTGTCTGTTTACTCATTTCAGTCGTGTCTGACTCTTTGTGACCCCATGGACCATAGCCTGCCAGGCCCCTCTGTCCATGGGATTCTCCAGGCAAGAATATTGGAGTGGGTTGCCACGCCCTCCTCCAATGGATCTTCCTCATCCAGGGATCAAACCTGCACCTCCTGTGTCTCCTGCATTGCAGGCAGATTCTTTACTGCTGAATCACCTGGGAAGCCCTTCTATTATGTATAGATACACTGTATTCATTTTATGTAAGCATCCACCCTATCTATTGTATATACCCATTGTCTATATCGATGTATTATTTGCATTGTATGTTATCTGTTGCACAGCCCACTCATTGCATCTATTGCATGCATCTACTATATACTCAAGGCTTCCCTCGTAGCTCAGATGGTAAAGAATCTGCCTGCAATGCAGGAGACCTGGGTTTGATCCCTGGGTTGGGAAGACCCCCTGCAGAAGGAAATGGCAACCCACTCTAGTATTCTTGCCTGGAGAATCCCATGGCAGAGGAGTCTGGCAGGCTACAGTCCACGGGGTTTCAAGAGTTGGACATGATTTGGCGACTAAATCACTCACCATGCACTCATATACTCATGTCCACTGCATGTATCCATTATATGGATGGAACTCAGGCTGTCTATCATTCCCTTGTTGATGGACTTCTGGGCAATTTCCATTGTGGGGCTACTATGCATACAGTTAGCTTGAATGTTCACTTACACATCCCTGGGAAGACATATGTTTTCATTTCTTGGGTAAATACCTAGGCATGGAATAGCTGGATTCTATGGTGCAAAGAAATAGAGGAAAACAATAGAATGGGAAAGACTAGAGTTCTCTTCAAGAAAATTAGAGATACCAAGGGAACATTTCATGCAAAGATGGGCACAGTAAAGGACAAAAATAGTATGGACCTAACAGAAGCAGAAGATATTAAGAAGAGGTGGAAAGAGTATCCAGAAGAACTATACAAAGAAGATCTTCATGACCCAGATAACCACAATGGTGTGATCACTCACTTAGGGCCAGACATGCTGGAATACGAAATCAAGTGGGCCTTAGGAAGCTTCACTATGAACAAAGCTAGTGGAACTGATGGAATTCCAGTTGAGCTATTTCAGATCCTTAAAGATGATGTTGTGAAAGTGCTGCACTCAAAATGCCAGCAAATTTGCACAACTCAACAGTGGCCACAGGACTGGAAAAGGTGAGTTTTCATTCAAATCCCAAAGAAAGGCAATGCCAAAGAATGTTCAAACTATCGCACTGCTGCTGCTGCTGCTGCTGCTAAGTTGCTTCAGTCGTGTCCAACTCTGTGTGACCCCATAGACCACAGCCCACCCGGCTTCCCCGTCCCTGGGATTCTCCAGGCAAGAACACTGGAGTGGGCTGCCATTTCCCTCTCCAATGCATGAAAGCGAAAAGTGAAAGTGAAGTCACTCAGTCGTGTCCGACTCTAGCGATCCCATGAACTGCAGCCTACCAGGCTCCTCCGTCCATGGGATTTTCCAGGCAAAAGTACTGAAGTGGGGTGCCATTGCCTTCTCCAACTATGGCACATTGCACTCATCTCACACGCTAGCAAAGTAAATGCTCAAAATTCTCCAAGCCGGGCTTCAACACTATGTGAGCTGTGAACTTCTAGATGTTCAAGCTGGATTTAGAAAAGGCAGAGGAACCAGAGATCAAATTGCCGACATCTGCTGGATCATCAAAAAAGCAAGAGAGTTCCAGAAAAACATCTACTTCTGCTTTATTGACTACGCCAAAGCCTTTGACTGTGTGGATCACAATAAACTGTGGAAAATTCCTCAAGTGATGGGAATAGCATACCATCTTACCTGCCTCCTGAGAAATCTGTATACAGGTTGAGAAGTCACAGTTAGCACCGGACATGGAACAACAGATTGGTTCCAATTGAGAAAGGAGTATGTCAAGGCTGTATGTTGTCGCCCTGCTTATTTAACTTATATGCAGAGTACATCATGCAAAATGCTGGGCTGGATAAAGCACAAGCTAGAATCAAGATTTCTGGGAGAAATATCAATAACCTCAGATACACAGATGACACCACCCTTATGGCAGAAAGTGAAGAACTAAAGAGCCTCTTGATGAAAGTGAAAGAGGAGAGTTAAAAAGTTGGCTTAAAACTCAACATTCAGAAAACTAAGATCATGGCATCTGGTCCCATCACTTCATGGCAAATAGATGGAGAAACAATGGAAACAGTGACAGACTTTATTTTCTTGGGCTGCAAAATCACTGCAGTTGGTGACTGCAGCCATGAAATTAAAAGATGCTTCCTCTTTGGAAGAAAAGCTATGACCAACCTAGACAGCATATTAAAAAGCAGATACATTATATTGCCAACAAAGGTCTGTCTAGTCAAAGCTATGTTTTTTCCAGTAGTCATGTGTGGATGTGAGAGCCAAAGAATTGATGCTTGTGAATTGTGGTTGTTGGAGAAGACTCTTGAGAGTCCCTTGGACTGCAGGGAGATCCAACTAGTCACAATCCTAAAGGAAATCAGTCCTGAATATTCATTGGAAAGACTGATGCTGGAGCTGAAACTCCAAAACTTTGGCTACCTGATGGGAAGAACGGCATTATTGAAAAAGACCCTGATGTTGGGAAAGATTGAAGGCGGGAGGAGAAGGGGACGATAGAGGATGAGATGGTTGGATGGGATCACCAGCTCAATGGAGATGAGCTTGAGTAAGCTCTGGGAGTTGGTGATGGACAGGGAAGCCTGGTGTGCTGCAGTCCATGAAGTCACAAAGAGTTGGACATGACTGAGCAACTGAACTGATGGTGCTTCCATGGTAGCTTGGATGGTAAAGAATTTGCCTGCAATACAGGAGACCCAGCATCAATCCCTGGGTCAGGAAGATCCCCTGGAGAAGGCAATGGCAACCCACTGCAGTATGCTTGCCTGGAGAGTCCCATTGACAGAGGAGCCTGGCAGGTTACAGTCCATGTGGTCACAGAGAGTCAGACATGACTAAGTGACCACCCTCTCAATTTCATGGAAATTTAAGCTTAACTTGAAACTGTCAAATTGTTCCAGAATGGCTGCACCACATCAGCTGAGTTCCAGTTGCTCTACAGCCTTGTCAGCACTTGGCATGCTCAGTCTCTTTGATTTTAGTTGTTCTGACATTTTATTTTATTTTTATGGTCATTATTTTTCTCTTCTGCTTTTGAGCAGGATCTGAGTCTTCCTATCCTTCTCTTTGGTCTTCTCATGGATGTGACATCAGCTCAGTGCTGGGGCTAGAACGCTAAGACACAGCTCAAGGAGGTGTCTGGTCCTCCTGTTGAGGACCAGAGCTGAGACTGAGCTGAGACTTGCTTTCAGGAGATGAATCCTGGGATCCCTGGTCTGTACTATCTCCTGCCTGGAGGAGGCAGGTAAGGTGCTGAGCCCAAAGGCCACAAAAGGCTCCAATAGAGAATGCGAGGAGGGAAATGACTTTGGTTGGGGACCAGGTGTGTCCTGCTCAGGTCCAGGGCAAGGCAGTGCCACGCTGGACATTCTTTGAGCCAGTCCTCACCTTTCCTGCACTGGGAGGTAGAGGTGCAGGGACAGGTGAGAGATCCAGGCTTGGAGTAGATTCCTGCATTAGTCCGTGGGCTTCTGTGAAGGGGCAGCTGTGGGAAGGGGAATAGAAATGCATGGGGAGGAGCCAGCTCTCCAAGTTTGGGTCCAGGACCTAATGCAGTGGCATGGTGGGTGCTGGAGGCAGGGTGAGGCCAGGCAGTGAGTCCCTCAGGGCTCACCTGGGTGGCAGTGTCATTTGGTCCAGGAAGCTGGGGCTTTGAGGAACTGGCTCAGAGTAGCCTGTGATTTGAGGCACTGCATCCTGTCCTGAAGGACAGAGGTGCACAGAGCCTTCCAGGGGAGCGTGTTGTAGGGGGGCGGGTCCCATCTAGAGGCGTCTGGGTTGGGATTTTCCTGCAGGGATATGCTTCCTGCTCCATGGACTATTCTAGAAAAGCTGTGGCTGCCAGCCAGCATGTGTGTGTGTATGTATGTGTGTGAAGGTGGGCGAGAGATACATACACCTCTTGCTTTATGACCAAGCTAGAAACCGGCCACAAAGCAAGGTCAAAGACATCAGACCCTCACTCGCGACACTGCAATGTGGCAGGCAGAAGCTTGGGCCTCTGCTCGGAGCTCTGGTGTCTGTGGCTTAGCTGGGGCCCCAGCTGGTCTGTAACAAGGGGGTGCCTGTCTCTCCTGCCTGCCCCCTCCCCACCTGGTCCCCAGCAGCGTGACCTATTTCATCATATCTCTTTCCTAGACTCCGGGTTTGGGGACTTGCCTTCATTAAGTAATGATTATTTCAGTTTCTCTTTAAAAAAAATTAATCAGAGACATCCCAGCTGCCAATGGAGGTCTGATCGGCTGCGATAACCAGTGTGCCCACATGGCAGTGATGGGATTCCAGCCCCGAGCACGGAAACTTGACATTCTTGACAGCCTGGAAATGTAGGATTTCCGTTTGGCTTGTGGTAACACTGAGGCAGCCCCAGAGACCCTGTCTCCTACTTGGCAGCAGCAGCATCCCCGCCACCGGGGGCTGGCTGGGGTGAGCAGCTTCAGCAGCGGGGCTTCCCTCCCTGTTGGGCTGCCCTGCTCCCCCTTTCCCTCTCTGCCCTTCCAGGAAGCTTCCAGAACCCTCCTCGACTCTGGCCCACGGGCCAGGGGCCGCGGAGCCTGGGCCCCCGGCCAGCCTCCTCAGCTCCCCCTCTGCCCACGGAACTCACCGTTTCTGCGCTATCGTGCCCTCTATCGCCTTTGTGCAAAACGTAATCCACAAAATGCTTTCGTGGTAACCTTATCCGTCGCAGCCGGCGATAGCATCTCGCGGCCCCGTGACAGGCAGGAACTCGCAAGCATGGAGTTAATAATGCAGACTTTCAGAAAAGGAGGCTGGCAGAGGGGGCCGCGGCCGGGAATAAAAGAGGCCGGTGTGGCCGTAATTGGGACCATGTGAACTTCCTCGGAGGAGGATTAGGGGGAAGAGACAGGCCTTGCCCGCGAAGATTAGTTTCAATTAGATGGGCTGGAGGCGAAAGGCCGGGCTCGGTGGAAGATTAAAACAAGAAGGGGAAAGTTTCCGTGGCGGTGGCTCCGGGCCTGCAGCGCCCGGCGAGATCTGCTAATTGAAGGCAAAGCGTGCATGGCGTTCTTTCGGAAGAACTCGCGTTAATTGATTCGATGCCGGCTCTGCTTCAAGGCCTTTCCCCGGCTTGCCCCACCCCCATGCCCTTTCCAGATATTCATTTGTGTTGGAAACCACTTGGGGTGGGGCTGGCTGCGGTGCCCAGCTGGCTGGGGGTAGTAGGGGGCAGTGGTCCCCAGGCTGCCCTCGCTGGACACCGGCCCTGTCACTGGGGCTCCGTCCTTGGTAGCAGTGTTGATGCTGCTACAGGGTCTGGAGGGCAGGGAGGGCATCTTCCTTCCTTCCTGCTTTCTTTCCTTCCAGGACGGGCAGAGGTCGGGGGACCTGGTCCTAGGCGGTGGGTTGCAGTCCTGCCCTCTGCCCTGGTCCCTGGAGAGGCTCTGTGTTCTATGGTGGACCCTCTGCATGGTGTCCCGAGGCTGGTGCTGTGTCCTGGCCTGGGAGCTGGAGGCAGGTGCCAGGTGTGGCTGGGGTGTTTGCTTGCGTGTCGGGGGCAAACCCAGCTGCTTCCTGGAACTTCCTGGGGCTGCTTCCCTCCAGGCCTTCAAGCACGTAGTGTGCGCGTGTGTTTTATAAATCCTTCCCATTGTAATGACAGCTAAATTATGGAAAATGCATTTTCACAGCTGGTGAGAAAAGCCATTAGCATTAATCAAGGACCAACCTCGTTGGGGATTCTCGGACTGAGTTTGTTGGTGAAGTTATGGACGTGCTCAACAGTCATTAATGGGATTCGTTCGAAATGGGGGCTGATCATTCATCTTTACACAGGGCTTGGGGAGCCTCCTTGCTCGGAGCCCAGGGCTGGGCTCACCGTAGGGCACCTTGAGGTCGTGCGTCCTCCACCCTTTCCTGGGTGGGGAGGCCTCTGGTTTGGGGGACCCACTCACAACTGAGAGTCTCCTTTGTCTCAGGAGCCAGGGGATGCAGTCCTGGTGACGTCTGTGTTCTCTTTTGTCCCCTAGCAGGGGACAGGCATCAGCGGAGGTCCTCATGGTCCTGGTATCGGCTAGATCCACTCACTGGATGTGTGGCTGGAGCCTCAGTGTCCTCTAAGCCCAGGGTGCTTGCCAGTCCTTTGGGTCCTCTGGGTCCCTGCAGCCCCTGACCCCAGTCTCCCTGGACAACCCGTCATCCAGTGCATAGTAGGTGCTGAGAGGTGCCGGGGAATGAATTGTGAAGAGTCAAGCAATTGGCAAGTTCTAGATTTTGAACAGTGGCTCCATTAAGGCCCTGTGCTGGGGTGATTTTTTAAAATTTTGATTTTGGAATACTTTTAGGTGAAAATTATTTTATTATAAAAATTTATAAAATAATTTTAGATCAGAAAATTTACAGAGTCTAGAGTTCTTGTGCAGCCCTCTTTCTGGGATGCTTTCCAACCCCTCGTTCCTCCAGTGTAATTGCCAGAGGAACACCGGATGAGCTGAGACTGATGGGCCTTCTCCAGGACACTGACCGGTCCTCTCGCAGACCATGTTCACCATGCCACCCTGCCACTCTGTTAACATCACCACGAGCACATGCCAGGGGATGACCCCGGCAAGACTTGGCAAGGGACCCCAGGCTCTAGCCCAAGTCACCTGTTACTGTCCCAGGCACTGGTCAGCGGTTGTCGCCAAGTCTCATCAGGCCTTTGACAGCCCTGGGTCTTCTCATGTTTTCTATGACTTTGTCAATCTCGAGGAAGATTGGTTGGCCAGGTGTCTGGAGGGTGTCCCCATTTTGGGCTTATCTGATGTTTTTCTCAAGGTTAGATGGGGGCTGTGGGTTTTGGGAAGAACATCCCTGAGGTGTGGTGCCCCCGTCACATCGTGGGGGGCCCTGGGGTCACATGACATCACAAGGATGTTGGCCTGGATCTTCTGGTTAATTGAGGCAGTGTCTGCCAGATGTCAACTCTGTAAGCTTAGTATTGGGAGGGGCAGAGGCTAAACGCTGTCTCCTGTGGGGCGTGTCCACACGTGGTGTTTCTTAGCCAGAACCATTTGTCCGTTCCCTTTATCTTTCTCTCCTTCTTCCCTTCCTCCCTCCTCTTTCTTCCTTTTTTCTTCTGTTGAGACAGTCTGAGTACAGGTTAGAAAAGAATTTCCAGACACAGAGCACTTCAGAAGGGAGTGAGTTTATTAAGAACAAAGAGCAGAGATAATGTGGGCACTATGAGTGCAGCAGGCCTGGCAGACCAGGAGGAGTTGACAATTTTCATGGGTTAATAGCCAATTTTTGTAGCCTCAAGACAAAGAAAAGTCCTGCTGGGAGGGTGGCGTTAGGTGATCGGTATGGTGACTATCAGTGTGGGTGTCTTTGCCTTATTTGGGGTCAGGAAGCCTGCAGGTGATCATCAGGGGCTTTTGGCAGCAGTTACGACAGGGCTCGGTCAGCCCCGGAGGTGGCCTTGGTTCTGGGCTCTGCTTCTGTGGCCTTGGTGCGAGGCCTCACATCCGTGGCCTCGTGGTAGGACGTAACACCTTCCCTTCCTTCCTTCCTCTCTTTTTCTTTCTTTCTTTGCTTTAATGATTTGTATCAGTGTGAACTCATAGACATCTATTTTGTACTTTCAGTTACAATCCACTATTGTGGTATTTGTTTTGTGGCTCAAGCTTTTCCAGCTTTGGCTGTTGAAAACTCATTTAGTTGACCCCATGTCCCTCTGGTCTGCCCCATATTTGTGTTTTTTGAGCACTTTCTTATCCTCTGCACTGTGAAGTGCTCCAGGCATATCCAGTTCTCTGAGGACTCCTGGTTCCTTTAGTGGAGAAAGAATTAGAAACCAAGATTTGGGTGCTGTGGTGCTTGTAGCTGCTTGTGTCCCTGCTGTGCCTCTCAGCAGACAGAACTAGGTAAGCTGTGAATGTGTACCTGCTGTGTATACACACATGTGTACTAACCTATGTACACACATGTGTACTGAGCCTTGTATGCACATGCATGTGTATATACAGGTGCTGTGTGCTCAGTCACTCAGTTGTGTCCGACTCTTTGCAACCCCATGGACTATACAGTCCATGGAATTCTCCAGGCCAGAATACTGGAATGGATAGCCTTTCCCTTCTCCAGGGGATCTACCCAACCCAGGGACCAAACCCAGGTCTCCCACATTGCAGGTGGATTCTTTACCAGCTGAGTCACCATGGAAGCCCATATGCATGTAATCTAGCCCTCATATACATACATGTGTGTACTAACTCATGAATATGCATGTACCTATAGCTGTTAGGGTGGTTTTTAAAGGGCTGTGGAGAGACCTGGACTTGCCCTGAGAGAGTTGGGGGCAGACAGTCTGGTGTAATATATGCTGAGGGTCAGGGAGTCAGTGGTGACTGTGCTGGTGGGGATTCAAGCTGACCTTTGAGGGACAGGTAGAGGGAAGAGGTGAGTTTGATGCAGGTTCTGAGGGACAGAGAGGGCCAGGACTATGAAGACCTCCCAGGGTTCGATGAGTAGACCTCTTTAGTCCCCTGAATTAGGGAAGAGTTGGGGCCGAGTGGCCTCCACCTCTGTGGGCCTCTGGCCATTTAAGAGCAGCTCAGCCTCTGTCCTCTGCCCAGTGAGGACAGCAGTGGTGTCCAGGCTCCAACCCTGCTCTGGGTGCTGGTTCCCGTGGGAGGGGTGGCACCCTGAATTCTTGGGTCTGGCGGGCACCGGGGACCCTTGGGGCTCAAGACAAGCCTGGATGCAGGGCTGGGGGCTGGGAGGCAGTGTCCTGAGTCTGGGCCTTGCCTGGGGTCCTGGCTTGGCCACCTGCCCCTGGTTGGCCTTGGACAAATAGTCAGATGTCTTCTTGCCTCCGTCTCTTCATGGGCAGATGGGATGATGGGAGGGGGCGGGCAGGGCAGGGCACAGGGTGAAGTGTAACCATCGGGCACACAGTTGGTGTCACTGTAACCAGCTCTGCTCCGGGCGTGGTGGTGTTTCCTGCCTTTGGCTGACTGTGGGGGGAGGAGAGGGTCTGCACTATGCCTGGGACCCCCGCACAGCTGGTTCCCACTCTCTGTGCCATTCTGTTTCAGAGTGGGTAGGGGAGGTGGTCGGCCACACAGCAGGGGACGTGGGCATCACAGCCACGGCACCCCCTCCAGAGGCCGCACCTCCCAGCACTGTGGGGGTCTGGAGGGCATGTGGCCAGGTGTATAAGCCGTCTGCAGGCATTGTGGGTTCAGGAATCACCAGGGCCGCGTCTCCCTTGGGGACCCCACTTCCCTTCTAGGTGGGGAGGCCGGGAGGCTCAGGAGAAGGCAACAGCTTGTCCATTGGTGACAGCTGCCTGGAGGCCCCAGGCATGGGCCCGAGTCCCTGAGACCATGATATGACCCTGCGAGAGAGCTGGGCCCTTTGGGGGCACCTTCCTCTTTTCCCTAACCAAAGACGGGTTTCCGGGCTCAGCTTCTTCCTCAACCATCTTCCATTAACAACCAAACCCATCACATGGGGCTTCTCTCCTATGTGTGGGACAGGACCAAGTCCTCACCTCTGAGTTTTCACTGCCCCCCGGCATCAGGAATCACGCTCCTGTCTCCCTTTCCTGTGTTCCACACCCATCCCTGTCCCATCCAGCACTACGGCAGTGTTCCTGTCTCGGAAGCTGCTTCCCACCCCCTAGGAAGTTGGGGATGGTCTGAGGGGGGAGCGGCAGGAGGCCAAGGAGCCCCGAGGAGGACCCCTTCCTCTGGGCAGGTGCAGTTGACGAGGGGTGGGGGAGTGGGGAGGGCCCAGGGGTGACAGACCCTGGTCCTGGGCGAGGTGACCCTGGAGGGAACGTGGGGGTTCTGGGGTCTGCCTTGAGGTCCAGACATCTTAGCTTTTAGTGACATGGCCCTTTCCTCTAAGGGTCCAGGCCCAGGCAGCCCCTTTCCTGGTGGAGGCTGGTGCTCGCTCAGGGACTCTAGCTCCCGAGGCCTCCCTTGGGCCGAAGACACCCTGCTCCCTCTGAGGGTCAGCAGAAAACACCCTGGCCTCCCTGGGAGCTGGTGGAAGGGGCCCCGGGCACAGACCAGCCTCCCTGCTTTAGGGGAGGAGGGTCTTGGTGGTCCTGCCTTTTGGGGCTGCCTGAAACCCTCGGCACAGCCCCTGCATGCCAACCCTCTTCTTTTGAAGGCCAGCATGGCTGTTGGCAGGCAGGGCTGGCCCTCTGATCACCCAGATGCACTTCACTAACCGCCTTCTAGTCCCCCACCCCCCACCAAAGGACCATCTCATTGGAGCTGGGCCTCTGGAGGAAAGGTGACCCTACATGAAAACCACCCGTAGATCACCTCCCTGAATGCCCACGGTGGGAGTCCGGAAGTCCAGAAGCCCCCTGCCCATCCCTCCTCACATGGAGCTGGGAGGCCAACCGTATCTGTGTGCAGAGTCAGAGGATGTGGGCGGGCCCAGCCTGTGGGACAGGTGTTTTCTGGGGCAACGAACTCCCTTGGTCATCTACTATCCATAAACCTGGGCGTCTACCCCAAGAGGCTGGAGCTGGCCGGCCATGAGGGCATTGATTTCGTTACCAGGCAGGACAGAGATATGCGTTGCTGCCCCCTGGGGTGATTTTCACTCCAGTTGGTGCCGCAATTCACACCCAGGATGTCTGGGTGCTGGGCTGGTCCTCACCCACCTCCGGATCCTGGGTGCCCGGCAGACCCTGAGTGTGGGGGCGGTGGCCCCTTGGCTGAGTGCACAGGCTGGGAGCAGATTTCATTTGTTAAATTTGGTGTAAACTTAAAGGTGCGATTGATGAGGGATTTTAAAGGTTCTTGTTCATTTGGGGCTGAAACAACAGTGTGTCAAGCTTTGAGCTGCAAATTCTTCAAAGTAAACGCAGTAACGATCAATTTATTAGCGATCACCAGCAATAAATACCTGATTACCCCATCTGGAGAGCTGGCTCTGGGAGCTGTGGGTGTGGGCTGATTGCTGGGTAAGGGGTGATGGCCTTGTGGCCCCGTTTCCCCAGGCTGCTCCCTCCTGGGCTGAGTGCTTCAGTCTTAGGGTAAGCTGACAGAACTGGGGTCTCCACCAGGGACCCACAAAACACTTCTCAGCGAGAAGAAGTCTGAATGAGGCAGTTGGGAAGGTTTAAGAAGGAGATTCTCATCAGGCTGGGACCCTTGAGGGTGGGTCAGCTTGTATTGCTGGAGCCAGCAACCTGGGCCCTTCCAAAGCCTCCTTCTGTGGGTGGGTATGGGGGTGAATGCTTGTGGGGGTTCGCACGCAGTGACCAGCAGGCAGGCTTTCCAGCTAAGACGGGTCACCTGGTAGCCCCTCAGAAGGAAGAGCTGGGGGCTTCAGTCCCTGAAGCATCGGGGGCATGCAGGCCTTTTATGGGGCCTAGGCTGTGACTGCAGACCTGGCAGGGGGTCTCTGCTTACCTTCCCCACACTGTGGCCCCCAGCTCCCCAAAGTTTTGATGAAGTCTGTGACTTGTGCAGAGGACTGTTCAGGCCCAGGTCCAGCAAGAGGGAGAGAGGGGAGCAGGCCAGGGGTCAGCAGCTCTGCCTCCCGGCAGTGAGGGACAGCCCAGATGCCCTGCAGTGGGCGACTTGGGGACCTGCCCCAGGGTGGCTGTGCCCCCACCCCATCCTGTGACCTGAGAAGCAAATCTGGAAGCCAGTCAAGTGGTGGTGCACCCGAACCAGAGGTGCCCACTGGCTGACCACTCACAGTGAATCTGTTCTTGGAAATGGGGGGCTGCCCTGGGGACCGGGGAGGATGAGGGTCTTCCCTGAGGAACCCCTCCTCTGGCCAGGCCACCCCAGATGCGATCCCTGATCCATTCTTGTGCCCAAGCCCCCATCCCACTGGGGGCCTTTCCAGCATTTCCTCCCCGAGCAGGCTTTCAATCACGGGGGTTGGGGGACAGCTCTGGGGGTAGGGCTGCTGACTCCAGCATTTCCCTGAATTGAGACGGACTAGTTTCCCCAGGAAGAGAAATAGATATCAACAAACTTCTATCCTGAAGATCAAACGCTTCCTCCCGCCCACCCGCCCCAAGGACCTCTCACAGTCTCCCTGTTGCCCCTGCCCCCAGCCCTGCATGTGGGTGCTCAGGATAAGGAGGGCAGGGTGTGGAGGGGTTCGAGCTGGGCTGGCTGGACAGGTGAGGGGCTGTGCCCTGTGCCCTTGACCCAAGGCCATGTCCATCAGGGCCTCTGAAACCTTGCCCCAGGAAAGGCCTGACCAGGTAGGGCAGGAATCAGTGTCCCTGTCCTCGGAGCTGGGTGGCCTGTGAGGTTTGGTGACAGCACCTCCTGCAGCGTGGCACCGAGGATCCTGGGTAGCTCAGCACAACACGCGGTTCCAAAGCCAGTGACCAGGATTTTTTGCTTAAAGTCTGCTCCAGGGATGTGCCCCCTGCCCCTGGTCCTGCCCCTCCTCCCACCTTAGGGATCAGAGCATTTAGCATCTCCCGTCACGGCTGTTTAGAAACCCACTGAGTGCAGTGTGGGGGGCTTCTCCACACCTCCAGTCTGTGAGCCTCTACTAACCAGGTGCAGAAAGTGCTCAAGTTGTGCCCCTCCTACGGAAGGCTCAGGGCCTCGCTGGCACAAGCTAGGCAGGGGTGTGGGTGGAGCTCTCGCCCACAGGAAGGCCCCCAGGGGCAACGGCTGAGGTGGTGGGCACTATGGCAGCCCGGATCCAGATGAAGGGCTCCTTGGTCTCCCCACTGCCCTGCACCCCCATCCAGGCTTCTGGGCTGTGTCCAGCTTGGCAAAGCCAGACCCCATCCTCTGCAAATGGGGCTCTGGGGACAGGTGGGAGCTGCCAGACCCCTTCGGGTCTTGGGTTCTGAGTAGGATGAAGAGGTGTCCTTGTAATCAGGGTGGGTGATGACACCTGTGGGGGCCCTGGACAGGCCAAGGTGAGGAAGGGGCAAGTGGGCGCTGATTGAGGATGTGGGAAGATGCAGACGTGGCCCCAGGAGGAGGCCTCCAAAGGGGGCTTGAGAGTCTCTCGTGAGACAGAGGTGACCCCTCCAAGGTCACATGGGCACTGGAGCCAGGCTGGCTTCAACCCAGGTATGCCCCCCTAGATGGAGCGAGGGGAGTGGCGGCATGGCTGCAGTTTAGGGATGAGAGATGGCAGGGAAGTGGCAGGAGGAGAGATGGAGATAGACAGAGGTAGAGACAGAAATAGAAAAACAGAGAGAGGCAGAGGACAGGGAGGGATGCTGCCAAAATGGTGGTCCTGAGACCCTCACTTAGGGTCAGTGCCGCCCCCACCACCCGCCCCGGGCCCCAACCCTCCTCAGCACTCCCAGCCCCTCTTGCTCTGGCCTGGGGCTCTGGACAGGCTTCCCTGGAGGGGGGCCTGGGTGGTGAGGTTGGAGGGGTGTCCAGGGCCTCAGCCAGTCCCTCCCACTCCAGGCCTGAGTCTGGCTGGCTCTCTGGCCCTGGTTTTGTTGCAGTGGCTGGAGTAGTGACTGCTGTGATGGTGACCTTGGCCAGAGCTCCCTAGAGTGAGGCTCCACTGTGAGCCGGGGTGAGGGACGGGTTCCAGAACTTCACACCCACCCCTGCGCATCCCCAGCTGTGTCTCACTGCTGAGGAAGCCCAGGGTCTGAGGGAGGGGTGACCTCCGGGGAGCCCAGCCCTGGGTGGTCAGCTGGGCCAGGCATGAGGGACCCCGCCCAGCCCATGGGGATGCGCTAGATGGTACCCTGTTCCTTCTCTGAAGCCTGGTGTCCTGACAACAAGGCGGTGTCATCGACTCAATGGACATGACTTTGAGTAAACTCCAGGAGAGGGTGAAGGACAGGGAAGCCTGGCGTGCTGCCATCCATGGGTTTGCAGAGAGTCAGACATGACTGAGCGACTGAACAACAACTCAGCTGTCACCTCCACCCTACGAGGATCAGAGAGGCATGGATGTGCTCAGGGGCCCAGCTGCACATGGAGGGATGGGACCCTGCTGAGCGGGCGTCTCCACGGGGGGCTTGTACACCCACAGCACCTCGGCCCAAGGCCGCTGCCTGCCCACAGGTTGACAGATTAGCCCGGCCGCCTGGCTCGGCTGGGCGCCCTCACCCCTTCCTAGCTGGGAAGAGACGGCAGGCTCTGTTTATTTAGACTTTTCCTGAAGCTGACAGCTTGAATCAGCCTAATTTACCTGAAGTATACCAACCGTCCTTGTATTTATTTTACGACATTTCACCGGCGGAACTCGATCCCCGCCCTCCGCTGCCTTGTGACCTGGCCCAGGATGCATCTGTCTCCCATCCCCGCTGCCCGCCTCATGCTTCAAGGACACGGAGAGGCTTTCAGGGGAGAGCTGGCGGGTAGGATATTGCGGGGTGGGGGGTAGCCCCGACATCAGCATAGGAGGTGCCATGCGCCTCTGGATTCAGGGTGAAGCCAGGTCTCCGGTGCCCTGTGAGGGGAGAGGAGATGCTGCCCCTGGAGGTGGGGGTCCCAGTGAGTGGCTCAGCATGGCTCCCTTATCCTCATGTCATTTGCTGAGCTTCCCTCACGCTCAGGACTCGGGGCTGAGCACTCCATTACGCCAGCTGATGACCCATTTTGCAGGAAGGAAAGTCCCTCACCCAGGGTCAGGCATGGCCGGCCACAGAGCTGGGTGCCAGCCCGGGCAGGCTGCTCTGGACAGCTCGGATGTCTCACAGGGTTGCGCTGCCCAGGTTCAGGACACCAGCTGGTGGGCAGACTGGACAATATCCTTCAGGGATGGGGTGGGGCTGCTGGGGTCACTTACATGGGAGGAGGCACCACCCAGCTGGAGAAGGCTGTGCCCTGGACCTGGAAGTACCAACTCAAGAATCAGCTCTGGGAGCAGGGAGGAGGTGCCTGGAGATGCTGGTTACCCTGGACCTCTGTAGAGGAGGAGCAGGATGCTCTGCACGTTCCCCTCCCCTAGGACAGTGGTCACCCACCTCAGCCCAGCCAGCCCGGGACCAGCTCATTAGAGGGGCCTTGGAAGGCCGGACGGACGTGGGGACACGTGTTCATGGCCTGATTCCACAGGTGCTTCTGAGAACAGATCTGGGCTGGTCCCAGCAATGGGACACAGCCGCTGATCAGAAGGCCCTTGCCTCATGCTCACCGTAGCTGGGGGGCTGCCAAGACCAGGCAAACCACAAATGGACACACTAAAATAGGGAGACACTAGGGCCCTGGTCAGCGGGGTGATCCCTGAGTCATGAGGAAGGGCTTCCTGGAGGAAGAGGCGTCTGTGTTGAGGCCAGGATGCAGAGGGTGAGCCTCCATGGAAGGTCTGGGCAAGAGTCTTGGGTTGGGGGAGAAGCTGGTGCAAAGGCCCTGGGGTGGGCCTGATCCTGGTGTTGGAAGAACAGGGTCTTCTTCCCTTAAAGTGTTAGAAACAAACCCCAGAGCCGCCTGCTTCCCAGGAGTGGTGGTCCTGATGGGGGGGGGGTGCTCTGTTCATGGGGACCCCGTGGCCCTTGGTTTAGAGCCATGGCCCAGGAGAGGCTGCCCCGCCTTATCCCCACTTCCCTCTGTGAACACCCCCAAGGAGCCCTGGAGGCCGTGCTCACCACAAGTGTGACGAGGGCCTGCGACCCTGGGGAGCTGGGGCTGGGGGCTACCGTGGGGAAGGGGGCAGTGGCTCTTGGATCACAAGGCCTAGGATTCCGCCAGGCCTGCCTTTTACTCTGAGGGCCGTGGACCGAGCCCCTCCCCTGCGATGGGGCAGAGGTCAGCGGCGGTGGGAAGGCCCGGGCCCTGGGTGGACGCGTCTGGCCGCTGTGCGTGCGGCCCTCTGTGAGTGCGCTCCCCCCGGGGAGGGGCCACGGCTGTACCGGGCCATACATCTCTGTCAAGATCTCTATGAATAAATTAACCTTTTTAAAGATTAGTGCACTCTAATACCTCAGGGTTTTTTAAACAGAACAAATGCTAAAAATATTTTGACAGAGCTTGCCGAGTTTGCAGTCGGCTCATCAACAGAGCCGGAAACCCATCCCCCAGCCCCAAAGAGAGGCGTCGTCCAGGGAGCTGGGGGGGCGGCAGGTGGTGGCCACCCCAGGGGTCTGTCAGACGGCCTCTGTGTGGACAGAGACAGGGTTGGGGGGCTGGCAACAGTGCCCCTGGCCTCATGGTCCTGGCTGGCTGGGCCTGCTTTTGTGGGCCAGGAGGAGGTGGGCTTTAGAGCCTGCGGCTGGGGCGAGGGGCGTCCCACCTGCAGGGGCGGAGGGAGGGAGGGAGGTGGTCCCAGGCTGGGCTCAGCATGTGTGGAGACCTGGAGCCAAGAAACAGATTCAGGGGAGCATGGGAGTGTAAGGCCATGGGTGTCCACGAGTGGAATGGGTTGGGGTCTCTGAGCTGGGCACCTGGATGCAGGTGGAGGAGGCTGACTCTCGGCCTCACCCAGAGAAGCCACCAGAGGCTGTGGAGGAGGGGTGACCAGGCAGAGCTAAGAAAAGGCATCCCAGGAGTGGTGGCCTGGGTGGTCCAGGTGAGGCCGAGGCCTGGGCTCAGCCTGAGGCCTGGCAGAGCCCCCAGAGGGGAGGGGAGGAGTCAGGAGGACTCCAGACCCCAAGTTCTCTCTGGGCTCCCGGGACACACTGCTTTTCTTCTGTTGGTACTCAGTGTCCAGAACCAGACCGGCTCTAGTAGGTGCTCAGTACCCGACATGGGGGTGGGCTGTATCCCCATGGCCCCTTGAGCTGGAGTCCTCTCTCTGGCCCCAAACCAACCCACTGCAGGTCCCATGGGCCCAGCGACCCAGAGCTAAGTCCTTGCTCTGACGGGTGCAGGGAGGAGGCCGCTTGCCTGGCAGGGGCAGGAACCTCTCCCTCATCAGCAGGTCAGTGGGAAGGGGGACCCTCTTCAACTGAGCTGAAGCTCTGAGGGGCTCAGGCTGGTCAGAGGGTCCTGGGGTCCTCTCTTTGCTGCTGGGAATGGTGTCCAAGGACTGGGCATTTCAGGGCAAGGAGGGCTCTGTCCTCACACCTGCCCCGTGTGGAGAGCTGGCCTCTGCCCTCAGGAGCGGGATGACCCATAGTGAGCAGGGGTGGGGACTAATAGCCCCTACTCAGTCTGTGTGAGGCCCTTGGGCTCTCAGCATTCATGGCTCTCTGCCTGTGTTTCAGTCTGGCTTGGCCCCATCCTGGCCTGGCATTGTCGTGACCCCTTTGTAAAGAAAATGAGGTTCTGGGCCTCACCTGTCAGGAGGTAGCCAGGCCTGGCCTGGGATCCCGCCTGCCTCTCACCCTGCCAGCTGCCTCTGGCCCTGGCCCTCCCTGGGTTTTTGGGTCTCCTGGATGCGGACTGTCCTCCCACTTCTTCCCTCACCCCTGGGTACCCAGCCAGCTCTTTGCCTTCACTTAAATACCTCTTCCTCCAGGAAGCCTTCCCTGATCCCCTGAGGCTGAGTTAGTTCTGCTGTATCTTGAAGACTTCTGAGGCCTTCCTGTCTTAGAAGATGCCCTTCCTGGACATGCTTTTCTGGAGGGAAGCCTTGGGCCTGGTCACTGCCCAGGTCCCCTCTGTGAGGCAGGCAGGACTGAGTGCTGGCCTAGTCTGGGGTCAGAAGGAGTCCTGTCACAGGAACTGTCTGGGAACAAGAACTGGGCAGCCAGGCAGAGGTGAAGCAATGGCAATCTTCCCCAAAGGTGTCCTACCTGGGAGGGGCAGGTACATGGGAAGTGAGGTCTGCCTTGCGTGAGCCCCCTGACCTACTGCCCACCTCTGGGTCAGGGACCTGGGTCCAGCCTGCCCTGACTTCCCTCGGGGAGGGATCTCTGGGCAGCCAAGGCTGTGAGTTGCTGCGTCCCACTCTGTGAATGGGAGAGCATCCCTCCTGGGTGGCACCGTCACACTCCTGACCTCTGCTGGGCAGGGCAGATCTTGGTGGGGCGGAGGGCTCGGCCTTCCTTTTGGAGGGATGGGTCAAGGTCCAGCCTGACTGTCCCTGTGTTTGCTTTGGGGAGGAATCCTGGGCTTTTCCATGGCCCCTGGGCATCTGGTCCAAGGCATTGCCCAGTCCCCTCCTCCAGGTGCTGAAATGCCACCTTAGCTTGAACTTAATGTTTCCCTGAGAACCCCCTGGGCACCACCCTAGGGAGGTTTTCTGGTCCTGAAATGTATGGTGCCCCAAACTTCCCTGGTGGTCAAGGGGTAAGAATCCACCTGCTAAAGCAAGGTACAAGCGTTCATTCTCTGGTCCGGGAAGATCCCACGTGACTCGGGGCAACTGAGCCCGTGAGCCACAACAACTGCAGCCTGTGCTCTAGAGCCCATGTTCCACAAGAGAAGTCACTGACAAGAAGTCCACGCAGTACAACCAGAGAGTAACCCCTACTCGCCACAACTAGAGAAAGCCCGAGTGTAGCAACTTAGACTCAACACAGCCCAAAAAAAAAAAAAAAAAATTGGTACAGCCTTAAAAAAAGAACATGGCACCCCAATTGCCGAGTTATTTACTAGGTGATGTGATGTTAGGGAACACAGCTTCCAGCTTGCTCCAAGGACCTCTGCAGCCCTGGTGCCTGGGCCTAACCTGTCCAGCAACACCTATCCCTGCCATCTGTCTGTCGGTCTGCTGGTCCTTCTGTCTGGATAGGAGCCTGGGGTTGAGTTTCCTGCTTTTCTGAAGGTGCCCCGGGCCAAGCTCAGGGCTCCTTCCCAAGGATGACTGTCCATGGAGGTGAAGGCCTGCCTGTTCTTTCATTTCCGCCATCTCCAGGAAGCCACCCCGGAAAGCCTGAGACTGGACCCTCCTCTTTGAGTCCCTGCACCAGCTGAGGGGGCTGCTGAGTTTCCTCCTGTGTGAGGGCAACCCCTCCATGCCCCTGTTTGGCTGCCCAGCCTCTGCCCAGGCCTGGGACAGAGCAAGGACTTGGATGCAAGGATTGGGGAATGATGGGGGATACAAGCTTGTGATGACATACAGGTCAGCCATCAACACCCATGCCCCCTGGCATTCATGCTGTGCACAGAGCCGGGCCCGCAAGCCAGGTGCTGGGCTGTGCTCTGTGGGGACACTCAGGCCCCTTGGCTTCCCTGTTCTACACGGGGGTGACAGTCAGTCTGTGCTGGGGTGGTGCAAGTCTTAGCAACACATGTAAAGGGCCAGTGTGAAGCCTTCATTTATGACAAAAGCCAACATAATTTCATTCTGAATATTTTATTTTGAAAATCATATCACATACTTTGATATGGAAACTGACCAGGCCCTCCTGATGGGCCTTTGATGCTAGGGACTAGGGGTGGGGGGTAGGTGGTGACGATGGTGGGGTTGGCAGGAGGAACAGATGAAGAAAGCACAGACCTCACCCCTGAGTGGCTCAGAGCAAGAGGGAGCAGCCAGGGTTGGGGAATTAAGCCAAGGAGGCTGCTTGGAGGAGGCAGCATCTGGGCTCAGAGCAGCCTCCAGGTTTCCTCCTGTGGCCTCTGTTTCGGTCTCCTTCCATCAGGATGATTAAGCCCCCGGATGCAGAGGGAGGACCCCTTTGCTACCCTCCTGGGTAGAGTTCAGAGACGCAGGTGAGGGCGGGGTGGGGGAGGGAGGTGGACACAGGACACTGTTGAGGAGGTGACCCGGGCATCAGTGTTTCCAGGACGGAGGGGCCCCAGGGCCGGTTGAGTGAGGGATGTGCGCGCTGGAGAGGGGCTGGTTAGAGATTCTCGAGTCCATAGGTTTCTGCTCCTGTGACTTCAGGTTCCAGTGCTGCCAGCTGGTCTCAGAGTGACCACTGAGCTCAAGCCTCCTGCCAGTAAAAGTCCTGAAGACTCGACATTAGTGGGATGGGGGTGCTGGGATCTCAGAGACCCCTGGGGGAACAGGGAGGATACTGTCTTCTCCTGCGGAACCCCAGGGACTTTCCATTATTTGAATTTGTAGGATGACGGGGAGGGAATGGTCCTGGGGGATCTGGTGGGGTGGACATTCAGCTGGATCTGGTCAGGTGGCCCTGGCTGGGCCCACCTGGGGTCCATCCTTGTCTGGAGGCAGGACCACACTTTCCTGACCCACTGGCTGAGCCTGTTGTCTGTCCACCTGTGCAGGCGCCTGGCCTCTGTGGGCGACTGGGTTCTGGGGTGGAACCCCTGCAATGGAAGAGCCTGATGGATCCTGCAGGGTGGGGATCACGGGGGTCCTGCTGGCACCCCAGTCACCCAGCCCCGCCTGGGACTGACAGGACAGATGAAGCTCTCACGAAAGGTGATTCAACCAGCTTTGGACCAAATCCTGAAATTTGCTTCCCAGGATCTCTATTTATAGAACCTCCTTCTCCTCACTGGGGTCGGTCAGTCATCCACACCCTTTCAGGAGTTTATAACTCTTTTATTAAATTTAGAGCTGGCCGCGGTTTTAATTCAGAGTGAAAACTCTGAACCGTGGGGGAGACTCGGAATTGGTTTCAGGGTGACTGCCAGCAAGCGTGCTTCCAGTGGTTACCCCAGAGACGGCCCTGGTGGGTCTGGGAGCCCTGACCTCAGACTTTCCGGAACCCTCTCGCAAAGCTGCTTGGGCAGCTTCCTGACTCCCGGCGCGTCTGTCCCTTGGGTAGCTGGTGGGTTTACAAGCCTGAGTCCAGTAGCTCTTGGGGAAGTGGCAGCTCTGGGCTCTGTTAGCTTTGTCTTTGCATTTGGGGGAGCTGCCTAAGGCTGGCTTCCGAGTTCTTGGTGCTGTGGCTAGGAGGGTGAGCAGAGGCCCAGAGGGTGAGCGGAGGCCTGGAGGGTGAGTGGGGCCCATGGCCTGCTGGGGACGGGGCAGCTGGTAGACTCCGGACTGCCTTGCCCTGCATCATGCTCTCTGAGAGTCTGTGTCTGTTGTTCTAAGTCTGTCTCTTTGGAACAATGCTGTGGTGGGGGCCGAGTCCTGGGCGTCCGAGGCGCTAGGAAGGGGTGGAATCAGCCTGGGGCTGCGTTATTCCCTCCGGCTTCCCTTCCCTTCCCAGACTTTCAAATGATTACTGAACACTGCCGCGGTCCCTGTACCACCCATGTCGAAGCTCCCCTGAGAGAATGGCTTTCCAGCCCCTTGTCGAGCCGCGGTGACTGGGGGTGGTTGGTGGGCAGCAGGAGGTGGTCAGAGGCTGGACAGACAGCCACTGGCCAGTGCTGCTGGGAGTTGGTCCCAGAGCTCCAACCCCAGGAACCTGTGGCTGCTGCAGGACCTCACGGCAGGAAGGAGTGCCGAGGGACCCGCTCCTGGCCAGTAGGTGGTGTTCCCGGACTGCTTTCCTGGCCTCCTCTCTGCCTGCAGCCGGCCGCCCGCACCTCGGGCAAGCTGGGCACATCTGGAAATGTTTGGTTTGATAGAGTGTCGCTTTACATTGCAGAAATGAGCGTAAGCGGTTTCTTGACCCACCAAGTGAGAAATGTGATCTGGGTTTTACTGCCGACCCTTTAAATAAAAAACAGATCGCTTATTAAACCATTATCTATTGGGGATGAGGAGGGGCCCGTGTGGACCGTGCTTGGTGAGGATGGAAACGGATGAGGCGGGCGGGCGGGGCACAGGTCACCCAGGTCACTCCCAGGGGACAAAGGGATGCTGGCACTCACCGCCTGCCCCGCCTGCCCCTTTGCCAGCTGCTAGAGGAGTTGAATGGGGGCAGGAGAGACTGACTTGTCCTGCATGGCTGGTGCCGAGGCCAAGGGTCTCCACAGCCCCCACAGAGGACTTGAGCCTGGCTGTGCCCGAGGGCAGCCTCACCCGCTGCTGAAGTGCTGTGGACGCAGGCAGTTCTGCTCCTATGGGGTCTCTGTGACCTTGGCCTTGAGCACTTTGCTCCTGGGGAGCCATAGTGTCTGGGCTGTGGGCATGGTGCATGGGCGGCCAGAGTCCTGACCCTTCTGGACTGCAGGCATCTTTATGGAGGGGGACCTGCCTTCCCCCCCAGCTTGTGCCAGGGGTCCCGGCCTGCCTGGGAACAGCCCACGTGTGGTGGATAATGGCTCTCACTTCTACAGGGAGTTTCCTGTTTGAACTATTTTTTTCCCTTGGACTGGGCGTGCTCTGATATCACCTCCTCTCTGTCCTGCAGTATTTTCAGTAAATGAACCCCAATCCTGGCACCAGGGAAAGTCCTTAGTCAACTGACCAGAGGCTCCTCAGGGCCACCTGAGTGCTGTCCCCGGGACACATGGTGTGTGAGCTGGTCCTCCACACGCCCTGGTCCTCCTCGCCCTGTGGCTCCGGGGTTTCCTAAGCTGGAATCAGAGGTGGCATGGAGAAAACAGTCAGGCTGGCTCAGCCAGGGAGGGTCGGGGTGACATAGGGGATGGCCTTGGCACTGCCAGGAGGACCAAGGCAGAGTAGGTGGGAGGAGGTGGGGTCCAGGGAGACTGGTGGAACATGGAGGTGTGATGACAGGGTTGACAAGATGAAGGCGAGGGAAGGTGTGAGGGAAGGCGAGAGAAGAGTCATAGGAAAGGACGGAGCTGCAGTGCCCGGGCACCAGGGTCTGCTCTGCTGTAGTTCCCAGGGGGCCTGGCGCTCCTGGGCCTGGGCACAGGTTCTGTGCTGGGGAGACAGGAGGACTTGGGAAGATGCCCTGGTGCTGCGAGCTGCCTGAGTGGGAAGGACTTGCTGAGGGGGACCTCTGGGTGGGTGGCAGAGTACGGGCACACACCTGTGCGTGTGGGCTCTCATTACTGGGGTTGTTGCTATTATTCTGCAAACCTCTGTGGGTGCAGAAGCCTGAGCTTGGGGCATCTCAGAGACCCAGGAGGGACCCCCAGCTTAACCCAGGGATTCTTTCCGACAGCAAGGCCTGAGGAGGTGGGCCCTCGGTGCTGGCGTTGGTGGTCCAGGTGGGGCCAGGTCTCAGGGCTCAGCAAGGGGGTCGGGCAGAAAGGGAGTGGGCTGAGAGATGCTGAGGGACCCTGCAGTGGGGGCGGCATCCATTGGCCTCGGAGGGATTTATCAAGTTTCGAACTTGGACGCTGCTGACATGGCTGTGATGCTCATAAAGCCTGCCTTTCAGTTCAAGGCAGCGGTGGGGGGAGGTACTAGCCCCTGCTGTGCTGAGGAGGAGAGGGAGGTCTCAGAGGGTCAGTGACTGGCCCAGGGTCACACAGCCAGCAAGTGACAACCTAAAATGTGGAGCCACGGGGCAGGGGCAGTGCAGGGTCCCAGGGCTGGGCAGGCTGCAGTCAGGGACCCTGAGTCTCACCCCAAACAGGCCTTGCTGCTGGGGCTGCAGAGGCAGGAGGGGGAAGTGGCTTCTGCAGCCATGGTGGCCACAGGGTCACGCCTGCTGCCTTCCAGCCATGGGGGCACTTGGCTCCGCAGTGACCGCCTCAGCTGGCTGCACCTTCCCTGCTATGGCCTGCTGCCCATACTGGATTGGCTGGCGTAGATTTATCTCCGCTGTCACAGCCAATAGAAATACAGCGCTGCCCGAGTGGCTGTGTTGTTACAGCGACAGCCGTGATTGGTCGCCCGCGTGATGAATGGTCAATGCTGCACATGACCGGGTGCTGGGCTGTCCCCACAGTGGACCTCAGGGGCCGCTCTTGACCTTGAGTGGGGTCTCCAGCAGCAGCAGGGTGGGTGGGTGGAGGGTGCTAGGTCTCCCAGCACTGGTGAGGGCTGTGACTTGGTGGCCTGTGGAGCACCTAGGCCTGGGGTGGCGGGGACAGGGTCTCCAGGTGACAGCCTGAATGTAGGGTTACATCTGACTCAGATAGAGATGGGGGTCCCAGCTCAGGGGGACCAAGGTCTGGGTTTATGCTAGGATGGGAGGCTCCCCAGCTCTGCCTCTGTGTGGAACGCAGGATTGTTGGAGCCAGTCAGGATGGATGGCTCTGGGCCCCTGGGTGGACATAGACCCCAGTGGAGCCTGGTGGAGCTGCTCTGATTTGCTCTGCGGAGAAGAGCACTCCTATGGAACTGGCCACTGTGGGTTCGAGGCTGGGGAAGGCCGGGTGCCCACTGAGATGTGCTGTGTTCATGGGTTGGTTGGGGCTGCAGTGGGGGCAGAGACGTCATGTGTGGCCCTGGATACCCCTCTGCACCCTCTGTGCCCTGCTGGACTGGACAGACAGCCTGCTGTGTCCCATCCGGGCGTGCTCCCACACGCCCATGGGGCAGGTGGGGAAATGGGGTGCAGGGAAGTGCTGGTGCGGCTTGCTCAGAACAAGCCCTCCCTTGAGGCCTCGGAGAGTTGCCGCAGAGTGAGGGCTGGGGAGGGGGCACCTTGGTATCTGGGCCCAGGCCGGAGATGGGGGTCTGCTAGGTGACCATAGGGCTGGTCCTAGATTCCAGCCAGGTGGGCAGTGTGGGGGTGGCCAGAGGAGGTGGAGAGACCACTGTCCACAGGGCAATGCAGCACCTGGTGCCTACCCATGGAGGAGCCCCAGGTAGAGCACCCCCACCCCCAAGCTTCCCAGGGAAGGTGGAGAGCCCCTCCTGTGGGCTGAGGTCCAGGGGGATGGGCACGGAGGACAGTTGTGCTCCAGGGTGACCTTGGGCAGAAGGGTGGTATGCCAGGTGGTCAGCACAGCCTGAGGGTTGGGGCCTTCTTGGTGGAGTTGCTGCCTTCCAGGATATGGGTGTGAATAGGGGGCCAGGGGAGCGGTGAACCAGGCAGGGGAGGGTATCCTTGGAGGAGGGAACAACCTTGGTAAAGGCGCAGGGCTGAGAGAGGCCTCACACACCACCATGACCCCTGACGCAGGCAGGGTTTGGCCAGCAGACCTGTGAGCTGAGGGGGTAGGGCAGGGCTCTTGGGGGTCTGAAGGCCACCCCTTGGCCTAGTGGTCACACTGGGCTGGTTTCCAGCTGCCCTGTCCTAACTCTCCTTTGCCCCATGTGACATGACCATGGGGGCCCACTTAGGGTGGGGACTGGATGGGTTTCTTCACCAGGGAACCCCAGGGACACAGTAGGTGCCAAATAAGTGTTGGATGCACAGATGGAATGGGAAGAGGCAGCTATCCCATGGCCATGTGATCTCTCCACCCTAGGCAGGCTCCTGGATGGAGCTGGTCCCAGGCTTTGGTTCAGTAGGCGTACACACTGATGCACACATACATGTGCACACATGTGGCAGGTATGGGAGATCCTGCCCACACAGCCTCCCATGCCCCTCTCCCCACCGGCATCTCCCTCTTGTAGACCCACCCCCCACCCAGCCTGTGCTGGCTCGGCTGCCTTCGGGGTTAGGTGCTGAGCACAGTCAGGATGTGTGTTGCTGTTCAGTTGCTCAATCATGTCTGACTCTTTGGGATCCCATGGACTGCAGCACTCCAGGCTTCCCTGTCCACTATCTCCCAGAGCTTGCTCAAACTCATGTCCGTTGAGTCAGTGATGCCGTCCAACCATCTCATCCTCTGTCACTCTCTTCTCCTCCTGCCCTCAATCTTTCCCAGCATCAGGGTATTTTCCAGTGAGTCGGCTCTTCAATCGCATCAGGTGGCCGAAGTATGGAGCTTCAGCTTCAGCATCAGTCCTTCCAATGAATATTCAGCGTTGATTTCTTTTAGGATTGACTGGTTTGATCTTGGTGTCCAAGGCACTCTCAAGAGTTAGGGAGCATGTGTGCTAAGTTGCTTCAGTCATGTCTGACTATTTGCAACCCCATAGACTGCAGCCCTCCAGGTTTCTCTGACCAAGGGATGCTCCAGGCAGGAACACTGGGAGGGAGTCAGGATAGATTATTCTAATAAGAACGTGTCTGTATGGAGAGAAATTGTATCCAGAGGCCTCCCGGGGCAGTTGTGGAGAGGTTCCACTCCTCAGCGATGGAAAACAGAAGAGACCAAGGGGTTTTAGTTGAGGGAAACCTGTTGGGGGGTGCGTCAGTGGAAGAGTGTGGGGGTGCTCTGTGGCAGCGTGTTCAATGTTTGCATCGAGGAGGGAGGGCGGGCATCATGGAGCAGTGGGTGGGAGCATGGTCTGGTGGAGGGGTCCCAGGCCAGGCAGGGAGCAGGGACACCCACCCTCTGGGAGCCTCCCCTCCTCAGGGGATGGGAAATCAGCAGCAGCTGAGATCAGAGAGGCCCTGGGAGCTCTCTCTGCACAGCAGGGTGTCTCCTGCCCTGTCTCCCCCAACTATGGGCCCAGGCAACCCCGGCCAGTCCTCCTGCCCAGGCAGACCCCGGTGGGGAGATCCTGGGCACCACGCAGGTCAGGGATGGAGGACCTGCTGGCTGTTCCTGGGAAGGCTCCTGGAGATGTGATGATTCTGGGACCGCCAGCAGGGATCTCCTCCCCTACATAGGCCTGCCTGCCTCCCCTAGGGAATTCTTGAAATTGCATTGCTGCAGCCTCTTCAGGGCCAGAGCTGCCAAGACTCTGGGGAGTGTGTCCCCACTCCTTCCTACAGCCAGGCTGGGTACCCGGGGCAGCATGCAGGCTGTGCTCCGGGACCACCGCCCCACACCTCTTGGCCCACCCACGATGGTGAGCCTCAAAATGGGCCCTGACCCTCTGTCTCCCTGGGCCGGGCCCATACAGCTGCCCAACAAATGTGTGCTGAATGAGACCCCTGGAACGGCCCAGGGGTCTTTATCCCTCGTGTGTGAAATGCTGCTCCCAGACCTGGGGGTGGGTGGATTCTGCCGAGATAGGATGTGGACGTGTCAGTGCTGTGAGCTCAGAGGGCAGCTGACCTTTGGCTTCCACCCTCCTGTGTTACCGAGGGGCCCTGAGGGACATGGAGGGCTGCGTGGGGCCCACTGACCCTACCTTGTCTCACACAGCACAGCTGCCTCAGGGGCCCAGGGTTGCATGGCGTCTGCTCTAAAGCACATCCTGCCCTCCCCGCTCAGCAGCCCTGGGTTTCATGACCCCCAGGTCCTCCCAGCTCCGGAAAACATCCGACATGAAGCCCCTCCCTGCAGTGAGAGCCAGTCAGGCCTCTGCTTCCGTCGTCTGTTTCCACACTTCACAGCTACATGGGCAGGAGTGGGAGTCAGATGGACAAGGTCTGGGGAGAGACTCCAGGCAGTGCCATCCAGCCTGACCATCTCCTGGCCAGGCCAGATTGCAGATCGGCTGGTAGAGCATTGCTGGGTGAGGAACCCCAGGGGCACAGGGTCATTGCCCCAGGGCCCAGAGCTCATCTGGCCCACCCCGTATTGCTGTGGACACAGCACCCTCTTGAAGGGGAGCATGACCATGTGGGAGATGGGATGTGGCTGTCTTCCTTGAGGCCTCTCTCTGACCACGTGTCCATTTGAGCTGGTCTGAGGGGGCTCTTGGTTGGTCACTGGGGTGGCAGAGCCTGTTGCCCCCAGGGGAGGGGGACACTTCGGGTCAGGCAGTCCACCCGTCGGCCGTGGGCACCTCGATTTACTGTCCCTGCCCCTTTAACGGCCTCCTCAGGCCGGGGCTGCGAGCCCCTCCCGGCCGCTGCCCGAGTGGCTGAGCTTGGGAAAATCTATTACGGCCGAGTCATTAATCTGGGGCTGCCGCCGCGGGCGCTTTTGGGCCTCTATTTAATGGGTTGCTTCCTGAGCTCCGGAGCCGTGCTGCTCGCCTCTCTTGATCAGCTTTGTTTAATTATCAAAATATTTGATGCAGAAAATTGACATTAGTTTTGAAGGTTCTGCCCTCCTCCCCCCACCCGGCTCCCGGCGACACCGAGTGCCTTGCCTGAAATAGCACGGGCTGCCCAGCCTGTGCTCGGCCAGGCGGACGCGGAGCTGCCGCAGAGCCAACATGGGTATGAGGCCGGGTGTGGGGCTGGGCGCTGGGGTGCACTTGGCCACACCCCATTCCCATCCCTGTGTTTCTCCAGTGTCCCGGGGTGATGGATGTGTGTGTGTGTCCCACAGTCAAGGGCAAAGATGGGGAGCCCTGGAGCTAGGAGCTCCTGTCCCTTCCTGTGCACCCCTGAGCTGTGAGTCTGCCCAGGGCTGCCCCTGACCATGAGCAGCCCAGGGCCCCAAGCTCTCGGCAGATGGCAGCACTGGGTGACGACCACTGTGTCCTGCTGTCTGGGTTGTTGTCAGCACATTGGCAGAGCTCCGTGGGGCCCAGTCGGGCAGGGGCAGCCCCCCACCCCCACGAGAGCAGAGTCCCTCCTCAAGGGATGAGGTACAGGAAGGTCCTCTCAGCCAGCTGCCTGGGGATGAACCCATGAATACCAGCTCATGTGCCCTTGGGGCCGCTGTTTCTCCCTTCCCTTCTGCCTGCAGCACCCAGAGTCTAAAGGCCTCAGCCCGGAGTGGCCACGCTGTCCTCTTGGCACACGTTTCATTTACACTGCAGCCCAGGTGTGCAGTCCGGTGCCCTCTGTGTGCCCACGCACGTGTGCCCCACGTGTGTGCCTGCGTGAGTCTTGTATGTGCGCATGTGTTTTCTCCTTGTGTGTGTGACCACATGTGCATGTGTACACGTATGTGACTGTGCCTGCCTGATGTGTGCCTGTGTGTCCCAGGTACATGCGCATACATGTGCCCACATGTGCTCATCACAGGTTAACCAGGGGCAATTAGTGCCAGCCTCGATGAAGCCTACCCCTTAATTTCTCACTGGCCCCACCACTACTGACTGATTCCTGGCTTGGGATCCATCCCTCTGTGTGAGAGTCCTTGTTTCCATAGGTCATCAGCCACCAGATTTGGCTTCCTGGTCCAGTGGTCACTTGGTGCTGGGGGCAGTGGGCTCCACATGAGCTTTGAATGGGGGCTGGGGTATGAACATGCCTGGGGAGGAGTATTAGCCCAGCTTCACCAACAGCTGGGTCAGCAGACTCAAAACTCATTTATTTATTTGCTTGTGGCTCCTCAGTCTTGGCTGCACAGGCCGGCATTTGTCCTCAGATACGGCCAGTTTTCAGATGTCAAATAATTTCCCAAACAGAAAGTAGTTTCAAGGTTGAGAAGGTACCCATTATGGAAAACAAGTGGCGGTCAAGCTCAAACGGTGGGTTTCACTTGCAATAAATGTCTCCCAGCAAGGCTTGGGACCAGGGGCCAGGGCACTTAGGGAGGGGGCGCGGTTATGGCTCACGTCCACCTTCAGGGAAAGGGCGACAAGGGATAGGCATGGCCGTGCGAACAGCAGCCTGGCTCCAAAGCAGGGAAGTACAGGATGGGTGTGGCCCTGATGTGGCCCCTCCAGCTAAAGCCCTATCGCTTCTCTCTCTGCATCACTGTGGCTGATGGAACATGAGTCCTTGCAGAAGTCTGGAACAGGGCTGTCCTATTCTGTCCCTGTCTTGACGCCCACTTTCTGGGTCTCCCAGGGGAATCCTGACCTGCCTTCATCACTGCCACGTGGATCCCTGCCACCCGTCATGTCTGCCTGGCCACTTCCACACCAGGGGTTCCAAGAGGGTATTTAGCATGGGGAGCTTTGTTTTCTGGGGCATGGGGTTCTGGGCTCCGGGAACAGGAGCAAGGAAGGCCTTCTCTTCTGTACTGGGTGGATGCTTTTCCATCAAAATATTTCCAAGAAGTTTTGCTGACTTCTGTGTGATAGGATGGGGCTTCCCAGGTGGCACTAGTGGTAAAGAACTCGCCTGTCAATGCAGGAAAGGCAAGAGACACATGTTTGATCCCTGGGTCAGGAAGATCCCCCGGAGGAGGGCATGGCAACCACTCCAGTATTCTTGTCTGGAGAACCTCGTGGACACAGGAGCCTGGTGGGCTACAGTCCATGGGGTTGCATGGAGTGGGACAGGACTGAAGTGACATAGCCCGCATGCACATGAGACAGGGTGGGAGTTTAGGGGAACCCTGAGGTCTGTGGGAACTCACAGGGTAGGAACAGGGCTGATGAGGGTGTGTAGGGAAGCCTGGAGCAGCATCCTGAAAACCTTCTGGCTAGTTTCCCGGGTTGTTGGAACCAAGTACCACAGACTAGGGGGCTTGAAATAAGAGCAGGTGATACTCTCACAGCCTGGAAGTCAGGGGTCTGAAATGAGGGAGTGGGCAAGGCTGGTTGTCCTCCAGAGGCTCTGCCTCTTCCAGCTCCTAGGGCTCCAGGTGTTCTGGCTTGTGGCTGCCTCCCTCCAGCCCCTGCCCCCACCATCACATGGCCATCTTCTTCCTGCCTGTCTCCTCTTATACGGACACCAGCCGTTGGAATATATGTTGCTGTTCAGTTGCTAAGTTGTGTCCGACTCTGCAACCCCATGGACTGCAGCACTCCAGGCTTCCCTGTCCTTCACCATCTCCGGGAGTTTGCTCATACTTAAGTCCATTGAGTCAGCGATGCCATCCAACGACCTCATCCTCTGTCATCCCCTTCTCCTCCTGCCTTCAATCTTTCCCAGTGTCAGGGTCTTTTCCAATGAGTTGAATCTTCATATCAGGTGGTGGAAGTTTTGGAGCTTCAGCTTCAGCACCATTCCTTCCAATGAAGGTTGATTTCCTTTAGGATTGTCCTTGCAGTCCAAGGGACTCTCAAAAGTCTTCTCCAACACCACAGCTTGAAAACATCATCCTAAATGCAGGATAATTTCATCTTAAAATCCTTAAGTAAGTTTACCGGTAGGACCTGATTCCCAAATAAGGCTGCATTTTGGGGCTTGGGGTGGGTAGACGTGGATTGGGAGGGACTGTGTTTGACTAACCACACGTGAGAAAGTTTCCTTGTTTTTATCGAGAACCTTGGCGGGGCAGGGCCATCTGTGTGGTGACCGACCTGGAGTAATGGCTCTCCCTTCAGAGAAGTGCCCAGTTGGGTGCCAGCACTTCCTGCAGAAGGGTCAGGGCCCAGGGGGACTCTCCCAGGTCTGGGCTTTGTGGGGCTGTCCTGGCCGGGAGAGCCTTGTTCGCCTGGATGCCTGGAGTAGGGAGGCTGCAGGCAGGGGCTCTGCTGTGTTCACTGGGGCATTTATTATTGATACGTGTGAACACATAGAGACCACTCTTAAATCTTTGTTGAACTGAGCAGGGGGCGGGGGTGTGAATGAACAAACGAATAAATAACCATGGTAACGACCTGCCACCCCCACCCCGGCTCCCTGGTCTTTGATCTCATTATTCTGGACCGTGCTTGGGGGAGGAGGGCAGGTGAGACACGCAGGGAGACATCGCATTTTCTCTGTGAAGGCGCTGGCTGGCTGAGTGGGGTGGGGAGGCTGCCTTCCCTCCATGCCTAGCGCAATACCCTGAGCCCCTCTGTGGAGTGGAGGCTGGGGGCTGCTGCCCTGGGCTGGGGTGAGGGGGTCTTCAAATGGGGGCAGTGGGATATTGGGAGGCTGTGCTTGTCTGCCCCTTAAAGGGATGGCCTCTGTGGCTGCCTGGGGGATGGCGGGTGGGTCCCATTGCCCTGGCTGCCTGGACACTCGGGGGTTAAGCGTCCTCACACATCAGCGCTGGCGCCCAGGGCCATCGTTTTCATATATATTTGTTTGCGGTCAGAAGTCGTCACAGACCATGGCTGCGTGACCTTGACTTTCCCTGACACACAATTATTGCCGCCCCAGGGACCCATTTTCTGTGCGGCCGCCTGCTGATCCGGCCAAACACGGTCTCAGCCAGCCTGCTGCCCCTTGGTTGGCTTCTTCCCATCGTCCCACCCTCAGCTGAAGAGCTTGCTATCCCTGGGCCCAGGGCCTGCCCGTGGCCCAGCGCCCCCACCCCAGATCTCCCCCTAAGATCCATCCTTGGAGGTCCTGTGTGCCTAGTGTGGCCCGACCCTCAGCGCCAGGCAGATCGATTGGCCCCATAGAACCTGAGCTAAACCAGACCCCTCTCTCTCAGCACCTCTGCTGCCGTCCAGAAGTGACTTTCCTGGTTAATATTACACTGGGGTGGGGTCTCCTCATGAAGGCTGAGGATGGGGAGAAGGGGGAGGGGAGAAAGGACACTTGGTCACTCGCTGGCCTGCACTCCCACACAGGTCCAGATCTGCCTGGTGCCCCCTGGGACAGCACGCTCTGGGGCAGTGGCCCCCCCCCCTCACCACTAGTTCCCCAGTGCGAGCTTGGGGGTGCAGGGCCAGAGAGGTCAGGGCTGCCCTGGACTCACCCCTGTGGTCCTGACCTCAGCCCCTGGGTGCCCCCAGGCCTGGACTCTGAGCCCAGGTCGGCCCCTGCCCCTCAGGGCTGCAGGGAGCCACTGAGCACACCGCCTGCCCCCTCCCACCCCCCAACATTTGAAGCCCAGGCCAGCCCTGTACTGGGGGCAGGTGGAGACCTCTGGCGTCCGATTCTCTTTGAGGAGTGGCCGCTGGGGAGGGAGGGCTCCCCTCACTTCCATCCCCACCTGCATGATGTTCTGACAGGTCCAGTGAAAAGTCCCGAAGTCCCTCCAGCAAGGGGACTCGGGGTGAGAGGTGCCCTAATTATTCCACTGGCCCACAGGGGAGCCTCCCTGCCCCACCCCATTTCCACTGTGGGATCTCAGGGAGAGGGGCTCCCCATGGCCGCTGCCCAGGGGTCAAAGGTGAACTGGTGGGGCAGGCTGTGACCCCTCTCCACGGAGCCCAGGCTCCAAGTGTTCCCCCTCTGGACCCTCCTCCTCCTCTGTGCCCCCAAATGCCTTCTCACCTGAGGTTATGACCCCTGCTGGTGACCTTGGGGTGGACCTTGAGCCTTCACCCCTGCCCCTGTTCCTATGAGCCCCCCAGGCCCCATACACCAGGGGGAAATTATCCCTGCCCAAAACGCCCCTCCAGACCTTCCTAAACTCTTGGTGGCCCCCACCACCCTGGAGCCCAGCATGGAGGTCCCCGTCCCCATCCCTCCCCCTGGCATCACCCTGCTGCTGAGTCCTGACATCCCCTCTGCTGCTTGCTCACTGTCCAGGTGTCACTTCCCCAGACACTGCCACCCTCCCCTGTGGAACACCCTTCAACCCCGACCTTGGCCAGACCACTTGGCTGGCCACGAAAATGGGCAGGGCCTCGGCCTCTGCTGGGCTTCTGGGGACTCTATGCTGGGCAGGAGGAGCCCAGCCCCTGTGAGCCTCATCCCCATCATGTCTCAGGGGCCTTACAGCCCACCTGGCGATGGCTCTGTGTCCCCACGGCTCTGCGTCCCCTCGACTCTCCCTGGGACAGTCCTTCCCTCCTGGCATCACTGGGTCCAACCAGCATATACCTCCTATTCAGACACCATCCTAGAGCCTCCAGCACCCAACCCAACTCTGCCCATGTCGCCCCAAGAGCGGGATTGGCCTGTGCACTCTAGTCTCCACCTCTCGTCACTCCCCCGCTTACACACGCCTCAGCACACTCACGTCGAGGGCCCCTGTGTACGTGGGAACTGTGTGCCCTGGGTCTGGGCCCGCCCCTGCTCCTACTGAGGGGCATGTGGAATGTGAAGAAGGCCCCGGGGCCCAGAACGGGGGATCCTCCAGGCTCCAGAAACGAGAGGCATCTAGGTGGATCTGGTAGGAGGGGCAGCCCTTTGCCAGGTGCAGTGGGAGGACAGCTGTCCTGAGGGAGGGGTGGCAGGTGGCCAGCCGGGGGCCAGGGTGAGGGACGGCAGTCTGGCCGGCGGCAGGGTGCACTGTGTCCTCCAGGTAGCTTCTCAGTGGAGCGCGTGCACTGCACAGGGCTCTGAAGACAGGTGAGAGAGTCGAGTGGAGGCAGCCAGTGCCCCTCGGGAGGCAGCAGGGACAAGGCTCTGGGACTCTTGAAGGAAGGTCCCTGCCCTGTTTCTGTACCTAGAGTTCACCCACAGGACTCCCTCCTGGCCTCACGTGTGTGCGTCAGCCACCTGTGCTGTGTAACAGAGCACCACACGCCGAGCGGCTAGAAACAACCATCTAGTACCTTGGTTCCCCAAGGTCAGGAATCCAGCTTGGACTGCTGGGTCCTCTGCTCAGGGTAGCTCCAGGTGTCTGCCAGGCTGCACTCTCATCTGAGGGCTCAATGGGGGCAGGAGCCGCTTTCTGCTCATTCCGGGCTCTGGTGGCGTTCACTTCCCTGCGGTTGTAGGACAGGTCCCTGTCTTCCTGCTGGCTGGATACTAGGGTCCACTCCCAGCCCCTAGAGGCCACCCACAGCCCTGGCCATGGGTCTCTCCCGGCAGCTCATGTCTCCAAGGCTGGTGGGTCAAGGTGACTCCCGGCAGCTGGGATGAATCTTTCTTGCCTACATCACCCGATCAAGGGACTGGCCCTGGCGCCTTTCTCATGTTCTGTTGAAAGGATTACTCACTCAGTCGTGTCCGACTCTCTGCGACCCATGGACTGTAGCCCACCAGGAAAGAATACTGGAGTGGGTAGCCATTGCCTATTCCAGGGGATCTTCCTGACCTGGAGACTGAGCCCACGTCTCTTGTGTCTCCTGTATTGCAGGCAGATTTTTTATTATCTGAGCTACCAGGGAAGCCCTGTGTTCTGTTGGACAGAAGCAAGTCACAAGTTCGGCTTTTCCTCAAGAGAAGGGTGTGACTCGGGGTGGGTCTGGCACCCCCAGCAGCACCCTAGATGACAGGCTTGGGGAAGAGCCACCACTGCTGTGTTCCAAGGAGCTTGACCAGAGGGCCCAGGGTGAAAGTGGGGCTGGACACAGAATTGATGGGGGTGGAGGTGGGAGGGCAGCCCCCAGGCTCCTGCATCTTTGCCTAGCAGACACCACCTTCCTTGAGGGCAGGGGAAGGGTGTCATCTGTGTTCCCAACACCCAGAGCTATAGCAGGATGTCATCAATGCAGACGGTTTTTCTGGGTGGGATGGCCATGGGTTCTGTGGTATAGTCTACAGTGCAGTGTGCCAGGGACCCCACAGGCAGGCAAGGTCTCCCTCCACTGGGAGGTATCCAGAGCTTCGGCAGAGTGACCAGAACCTTCCCTTGGCCCCCATACTTTCAGGCAGGACAGGAGGCGGTCTGGGGGCCTGGCTGCACACTAAGTCATGTGCAGGGCTTCCCTGCCTGGCCCTCCCAGCTTTACACGCTCTCCAGTTCCCCAGCCCTTTCTCGGGGGTCCAGCAGATGCAGAAGTTCGTTTCCTGTCAGGGGTCAGGCCATGTTGGGAGTCTTGGGGACTGCCGGTTCAGGGTCTTGAGGGCTCCCTGGGGGAAAGTGTTCTTTTCAGGCAGCTTAGGGGCCTTCAGAGTCTCCCCAGGGGCTGCCCGCAGTGCAGGAGACCTGGTTTCAATCCCTGGGTTGAGTAGATTCCCTGGAGAAGGAAATGGCAACCCACTCCACTATTCTTGCCTGGAGAATCCCGTGAACAGAGGAGCCTGGTGGGCCACAGTCCATGGGGTCGCAAAGAGTTGGACACAACTGAGTGACTAACACCTGGAAGGGGGCTGCTTATGGAGGTGGAGTGGGGACACTCCTTTAGGAGTCCCTGAATTGGCACAGTAGGGGGCCCCTTCCTGTCCCCTCTCTGGGCCCTGAGGATGGTTTGGGGGCAATGCTGGCAAGATGTGGACAGTGCTGGCCACAGCCCCGACGTTGGGTCCAGCAGGTTCCTGATGCTCAGGTGAGGCTGTTGAGGCTCGGGTGGGCAGCTGGCCCAGGATGCTCAGGGCCACACCTGTGGGTGGGCCTTGACTCTGGGCACTAGTGAGGCTTTCTGTGTGGACAGGGGAGGCACAAGTCTGGGCTCTGGGGACCCCACATGAAGAGGCAGGGGGCTAAGAACTGAGGAAGGGACCCGGAAGGGACCCAGGAGGGGTGGCCAGGCCAAGCAGAGTGGGAGTCTTGAAGCCATCAGTCCTGGGGGCCAAACTGTGGGTAGTGTGGCCTGTGTCAGAGGCCACTGTGGGGCTGCCAGGGGGTCGGAGAAACAGGAGGGATCGGGGGGTGAGATCCCCACTGACCCTGTCAGAGTGGTTCTGGGCTGGGTGGTTCTGAAGGCCTGGTTGGGAGTTGAAGCGGGTGGAGGGCAGGGCTGGGGGCTGTGTGCCCCCGATGTGAGGAGTCTTGCTGTAAGGGGAGTGGATTTTCTCGTTGTTGCCTCTTTCTGGATAGTGATGCTGATGATCCAGGAGGGACAGTCCTGTGTGGGGCCCGTTGCCACCAGCAGCCTCAACCAGGGGCCAAACCCAGGCTCTCACCCAGAACAAGGGGGTGGGGAACTAAGGACTTGGGTCCCCAAGGCCCAGGAACACCACGTGCAATCCTCCTGGGAGGTGTGGGGGCTCCCTTTAACAAGACCTCAAAGTGTCCAAGGGCAGTGGGAGAGGTGTGTCCAGACCCTGAGCCACCCCCCGCCCCGTCCACCCCCATGGGCTGTGCTGTCCACAGGGACACGGGGTCTCAGTGAGGGCAGCTCCCCAGAGGGTCTTCAGGGACTCCTGTCTCATCCTGGAGCCTTCACCAGCCAGACGAGCCCTGGCATTTCCCCACCAGCCCAGCTCAGAGCCTGTTTTGATTTCTATTTACAGTTTTATGGCAGGACACCAGGGGCATTGTGGGCAGTGGGGCATCCCTGCTATGATGATAGATAATGCATATTCCATGAACGTGTCAGCGTGAGGCTGGTGGGTATGAAGTGAGTCTTTTGGGGGTCCCAGGCTGCCCACAATCCATCATTGTCTAGCTTGGCCAGGAACCTTGGTGGCTGTTGCTCCTGGGTTTCAGACATACCCTAGAAGGTCCACCTGGCCCCAGAGGAGAGAGGACTGGCCTCCTCTGAGCAGCTTCTGGGATAGGCCTTGGTCCTGGAAGCCAACCCAAGTCATCTCTTGACCCAGCCCTCCTGGCTGTGTGACCCACAGCTGCTCAACCTCTGAGCCCCCCATGGCCCTTAGCAGCACCTGCCTCAGAGGCGAGGCCACATCCAGCCTCAGTCCAGCCATAATACGAGGAGGGGGAGAATAAGTGGTGCTTTTTCACTGATTGTGGAACTATCCATGTTCCTAGGAACACAGTTTGGGAAGCACAGTCCACATATGTGATTCCCTGCAAAGTGGAGAGGAGTTGGCCTCTCTGATGGGCAGGCTGTTGGGACAGACGGCCATCAGTGCTAGCAGGCAGGGCTGGTGCTCTGACACCTGAGGGTTTTCCTGCAGAGCAGGCCAGAGCTGCCCCTTTCCTGCAGTTGGAGACACACTGAGAGCCTCTTCTGTCTCAGGTGGGTCCCCAGCAGGGGCTTAGTGGGACAGTGGGCAGCAGGTGCCCTGGGTGAGGGCTGGTCTGTGGGAAGGGTCAGTGCTGTTCCTATAACTGGGGCCCTCTGTGAGCATCAGCCTTGTCATGGATAGTGGCTCAGGACCCGGACGGGTCCTCAGTCAGGTGCAGTGAGTCCGGGTGGGTCTGACACCATCGAGGAGCATTTGCTCTTCCGCTGGTCCTGGCACGAGGCCCTCCATGTCTGCCTGTGTCCATCTGCTCCAGCTGGGGCACCCAGGATTGCCCATGGGTACTCTAAGCTCTCCTGGGGTGAGACCACCCATCCTTGACATTTCTCTTCCCACTTAACACGTGCTGCTCTGTCTCTGGGGGTCCTGGGGTGAACAGCCTACAGTCAATCTGCCATGAGGCACTGGCAGAATGTCCCCCATGCGACTGGCACCTTCCAAGAAGCATGACGTGGTCTTGTCCAGACCAGTGGCTGGGGCTTAGGGTGGACTTGGGCAGGGAAGGGGGAGGATGAGGCCTGTGTCCCCAGCAGCCCCTAGTCCAGCAATGTCCAGGGGCCTCGGGGCTGTCCTCTGCACATCCCCAACTGTTCCCTCCATCACTGGCCATGTTTATTGGGTGAGCTCAAAGAGGAGACTGAGTGAAAAAATCTGGGGTCCCTGGGATGCAATGAGGTCTTTTGTTTTCTTTTTTAGGCTGAAAAGTCCTAGACTTTGGGGTCCATGAGGGCGCCAGGTCACCTGGTTCTTTCTGTCCACAGAGGAGGTTCCATGGAGGGGGCATGGCTTGGAGGCAGGGTGTCTGGGCGGTCTTGGGCCTCGGGGTGTCAATGGCAAGCCAGCCACTGTGACGCCCATCAGCTGCTGTGGAGGACAAGCAGGTTCTTCAGCAGAACCGGGGTCCATGTTCTCCCCAGCCCCTGCCAGGGGAGCCAGATCCAGCGAAATAAAACACAGGATGTCCAGGTACACCTGGGATTTGGGTAAACGCGGGTAATTTTGGGAGTGAGGATGCCCTCAGGGCCACATGGGGCCTACTTGTACCAAAAAGCAGGGTCTTGTTCGCCTGAAGCTCACATGTGCTGTCATCTTGCATTTTATCTGATGCTCTAGTTGTGAAGCTGCTCTCTGGCCACTGTGATCCCGGTCCAGCCCATGGTGTCCATGCAGGGCCCCTTGGGGGAGGGCCTGGGCCAGCGTGTGGGATCCTTCCTTGGCAGCCGTGTGGCCAGGGTCCCCGAGGAGGCCTGTGCCCTCCCCTGAGGGGTTCCGGGGAGGACCTGTGTGTTCCTCCTGCTCAGGGGCTGGCAGTACAAGGGGCCTTCTGGGTGGGCCCAGGTGAGGGAGCCCCATGGCTGGAGGGCTGTCTGAAGTGCCTACAGAGCTAGAGGCAGGTTGGGCTGCACCTTCTCCGAGGGCTCAGACTTGCTAATGGCTCCAGACCCCACTCTGCCCCTGCCTGCAGCCTCTTGCAAGTGACTGGGTCCCCACAGGCCTGGGACTTCACTGGAAGGGGGCTCACCCCATTCCATAGCTTAGGACCAGAGCATGGGTGTCTGGGCTGGGCCGTGTGGGGGCCACCATGCCATCAGGGTCTGGGTGGTGTATGCCGGCCCATCTAGGGGACCTGTGGCCTGGCCTGGGCCTTGCTCCCTGGGCCACCAGCTGCCCGGCTGAAAGGCCAAGCGTGGGCAGGGCAGGGGGCAGCCCACCCACCAGCCGGCCCGGCGGGGCCTCAGTACAGGCGCCACGAAAACGCCTTGGCCGCTGCTGCGGGGACGAGAGCAGAGCTGGGTTCCTGGAGCCCTTGCCGTTGATCCGTGGAGGCCGGGACGTCTCTGGGAGAGAAATGTGGAAGCAATTACTCTGAGAGCCGTCGTTTGGGTAATTCCCAAAGAGACACCACGGCCGGTCCTTTCGAAGCCTGGTGCACGGCACCCTAATGAAGCAATTAAGGCAAGGATCCTCTGACTTTGATCTCGATGGGGTAATTTTTACAAAAACATCACGGAGTGATAGATACCCATAACTCAGGGTCCTTAATTGTACTTAATTTGTTTGGAATACGAATGTGCATTTAATTAAACCCCAGCTCAGCCCGCATGCTTCAAGCAGGGCTGTCAAGGAAAATTAAGACCCAGTTTGCTTTCAAAGTTACTGGTTTTTATCAGGCAAGGACAGCGGTCTTCGAACAGAAGGTTAGAGATAATTAGGCTGAGAGCTACAGCCCAGGAAAGTGGAGAGAAGGCACCACTGCCATGGGGGTGGGGAGGCTGGGGAGACCCTGGCTGGGCAGGCAGGCAGCCCCTGCCCTCTGCAGACCCAGAGCTCGGGGAGTCAGGTCTCTGCTGGAGGTGGGGCTGTGTTCACAGCCAGGATCTGCCCAAGGCGAGGGCTGCAGTGTGCCCCTCACGTGCCAGCCCTGGAGCATGGCTTTGGAAGGGCTGGGATGACCCAGCCGCCCCTCAGATCAGGTGAGAAGCCTGAGACTCAGTGAGAGCCTGGCGTCTCCTATGGCCACACAGACCTTCTGGCACGGGATGGGGGTGTTGGCTCCCCCTCCCCGTCCAGCATCTCTCCTTTCTGCTGTCCAAGGTGTCCATCCCTGGTGTCATCTTGCCTGGCTTGTGTGTGTGGCCCCGCTGTCAGTGACTCTCTGGGGAAAGTGTTGAGGGGATTCTGAACTTCAGCACCTCTCCCTGGGTCTGGGTGAAGATGAGAGAGGAGGGAGACAGCACCTGGGCCACACCCATCACACAGCGGGCCTCCCAGACACATGGAGGTTTGAGCTGGGACCTACAAGGAGACGTCTCTGCTCCATTCACAGCCCCAGGCCTGCTGTCTGGGGAGCAGCCTGGTGGGGCTTGGTAGGCAGCCAGGTCTATGTGGGCCTGGGGAAGAGGAGAGAGGGAGGGAGGGAGGGGGACCTCTTCTCTCCTTTCTGAGAGCGACGGCCCGCAGACCTGCAGCCACCCACCCACACACATGCACATGGACATACATGACAGGGTGCTTGTGAGGTGCGTGTACACAGATGGGCACTGACGTGACAGCTGCACAGAACCACGCCCAGCTGCCCCGCTGCCCAGGCGTCTCATAAGGACCAGGTACTGAGATGGTCAAGGACCTAAGAAGGGCCCCCATCCTCCCAAGTCCTACAAGACCCTCTGGAGAGTGAACCCATGTGCTGGGTCCAGGGATGTGGCAGCTCTGGGTGGCTGGCTGTGGCCTGGACCCTGCTCTGAGTTTCCCACCCTCAGTGTGAGGACCCCCAGGCCTCCAGTTCCCAGGGTCCTAGTGGTCTGCAGCCCAGGAGGGGCTTCTGGTGGTGCTGGGCAGCTCTGGCCCCCAGCCTATGCCAGGCATCCCCGGAGCTTGAGGGTAGTTTCAACCCTGGGAGCCCCGCTGGGTCTCCACTCCCAGCACCAGCACTGGGTCCCCAGCCGGTGCTGCCTGGCATGTCCTGGTCAGCACAGAGGCCACCCTCTGGGCACCCCTGTTCCTTCATTCTCCAGGTGCAGTGTGTCTCGGCTCAGTGACAACCCCATGGAGAGCTACCATCCTGCTCAGCCAGGGTCCGGTCGGGGCCCCGGGAGGTCACAGCGTGACCTGGGAGCAGGACCTGCAGGGAGTCAGGAGCTAATCATTGGGACCCAGGAGCTGGAGAGGGGCCCAGGGTCAGGAGACATTTCTGAGCAGGGAGTCTGCCTGGTGCCCACTGGTGGCCCTGCTGCCAGATGCAGGTGGTGGCCGGAATCAGCTTCGGCCAACAGGACCAGAGGCCAACGCTTTGGACAAAAGTAACAGAAGATGCATGGAAACATCCCCTCTGCCAACACCTGCTTCCCCACCTCCATCCAGGTTCCCGGTTGGCAGAGCCTCACGGGACCTTCCAGTTTCCCGGTTGGCAGAGCCTCACAAGAAGCCAGGGGCCAGGGAGATGTCCCCGGGGTGGGGGTCCTCAACCACAGTCCAGCCTGTGGAAGGATGGGCTGGGAGCCTGGACACGACAGCCCAGACGACCAGCACTGTCCCCCATTCAGCTACTCCCCTTGTACATAAGCCTCTTAACGTTTGTATGTCGAACCCCTGTCTGACGATGGTAGCTGAGCGATTCTGTCTTATTGTATAGTTGCTAAGTCATGTCCAACTCTTTGGACCCTATGGATGGTAGCCTGCCAGGCTCCTCTGTCCATGGGATTCTCCAGGCAAGAATACTGGAGTGGGTTGCCATTTCCTCCTCCAGGGGATCGTCCCAACCCAGGGATTGAACTTGCATTTACTATGTGTCCTGCACTGGCAAGCGGATTATTTATCACCTAGCCCCCTGGGAAGCCCCAAGATGCAATTACCTGTCAGAAAAACAATTACCTGTCACCCTTTCTCCTTAAAGAGAGACAAACCCCGCATCTCGACATGCACTTCCTGGCGACATTGGTGGTGTTCGTGTCTGGTGAAGCAGTTTCTCTTGTAGTTCATTTGTGAGACTGTGTTCTGTATGTTTTTGAATAAATATGTGTATGTCACTGTTTAGGAGTCACAGAATAGATTGTCAAGTTAACCACTGCTGACTGTACGCTGATCAGATAACAATAGGAAAGGAAGAAGGAGGGAGAATGGAAGAAGGAGGGAGAAAGGAATCAGTGCACGCATGCACACATGCACAGGCCTGTATGAGAAAGCACGTGGACGTGATGGGGCTGCAGCCTCGGATTCCACGCCCTGTCCTGAAACACAGCCCACCGTCTCCAGTCATTCTCTCTGCTTTGCTCACCAGCAAAGGACTTGTTAGGACTTGAATGTTTATTTTGGGAGTGGGACCCAATTCAGCCCATAACAATGACCCTCCTGGCCACCATGGCCATTCTTTGAGAGATCTGAGCCAGCCCTGGGATGGCTGGGGAGAGAGCCCTCCCTGAGAGTCTGCCTGGACCCTGAGAGCCTCTTCCTTGTGAATGCTCTTTGGTATACCTGATGAGGTGAGCATGTTCACACCTGTTTGCTCCAGAAGGGCCACCCCACAGCCTCCCTTCAGGCTCCGCATCATCAGCTTCCTCTTTCTGAACCTCGGGTTGTGCTGGGCAACCACGGGTGTCTCCCTGGAATCACTGTCCATCCCACCTCCAGCACCTCTCTGTCTTGACATTGTATCTCATTGTCGGAGCAGCACATGAAAAATCAGCTTTCAAACAATTTCCTGGAGAGTTTGTAGCAAAGCCTTCCTCTTCTTGGGTGTTTAAGTCGGGAGTCAGGATGATACCCAGCTCAGCTGTGGCCTAGACAGGAGAGGGGGGATGTGGCTGTATCTTGGGGAGATGCAGAGCCCCTAGCCAAGCGACTGCCTAGATGAGGATGTGCCAGGGTCTCCCTACAAGGGAGCTGAGTTTCTCTGACAGAGAGTGGGGGTGGGGGGTAGGGGTTGGTTCTCTTTCCAAGACACGGAGCCTGAGGCCTTCATCTCTGTCCATGTCTATCCAAAGAGCCCGGCCTCCACTTCCCAGGCCTGCGTCCTTCCTAAGTGATTCCAGGGTCTTCTCAGAAGAGGTGCAGCAGACCCACGAGTCCATTGTGCTGTGTGTCTTTGGTCTGTACATCAATCCGGGTTATTTGCTGAGGGGGTTACTCCCGGGGCTAAAAGAAATGAGATGATTTTAGGGTTGGCCATAGCTGGAGCTCCTCACCAGCCTCAAGAGTCTCCCAGGGAGCGGACGTCTGCCCCATTCACTCTCTGCAGTGACCACTCCTGCCGCTACATTCAAGTGTGACCTCACCTTGTCCTCGAGGCCTGGACTTCAGAAACAACCTAGGTGACAGCTTCATTCAGTGTGTGGACCCGTTTTCCTTGGTAAGGAGATGCTGTCAAGCTGTCCTGGGCCCTTGGCATGGGCCATTGGGATCCTTGGGTCACTCCCGGCAGCGTGTCTGGTCAGGAACACTGGAACCGCCCTGTGTACCTAAGCTGGGGGAGAGGGGTGAAGTGGGGATCATCCTCAGCACAGGCCCACCCTGGGGCCCAGGTGGCCTTGGGTGCAGAGCTGAGAGGCTGGGGGTCTGCAGGTCAGGTCCTTGCAGAGCTGGCCCCCCCACGCAAGGAGCTCACTCTGCCTTGCCCCACCCCCACTCCCTGCTCTCACTCTGGTCTTTGCGGGGCCAGGAGTCACATGACAGGTAGTGGGTCCTCAGGGCTGGTTTCCCTGACTCAGATCGCAGCCCTGGTCTCCTGTGCCCAGCACATCACCTATTCCCCGTCTCCTCTGTTCATTATCCAGGTCAAGCTTGCATGAAGCACATGTGCCCCGACCCCAGACCAAGGGCAGAACACCCCACATCCACCTCCCTGAAGGGCCCCCTCGGCCCTGATGTGCACCCACGTGCTCAGCCCTGATTCACACTTGAGGCCCCATGGGATACTTGCCCATCACTTCTTCGGGTTGACCTCACCCTGTTTGCAGAGTGTTCTCTGGTTCATTTCTCTCTCCTTGTTGATTCTTGGCTTCTCTGTAGAAGGACGGCTCTGTGAGATCCAGGGTCCTGTCTGTCTGCATCCTCAGGACCTGCTTTGGAGCCTGGGGCCCGGGAGGTGCCCTGGGGCATGTTTGCTGAATGAATGAATGAATGAATGAGGGAATGCAGACTCACCAACACCGTAGGTCCAAGGGAACCATGGCCTCGCCCTCCCTGGCTCCTGCCCTACAGCTGCCCCAGGGGCAGGGCAGAAGCAGACTCAGATTCCCAGGTGTGTTGACCTAATCAGCCCATTAATAATGGGAGTGAAGATTTGGAGAAACCAACCCCCACAGACAGGCGCGAACCTCACCTCTCATGTGACCCCTGCATTTGAGCCCTGCACTGCCCCAAGTGGCTGTGATCACTTGGCTTCACTGACTCCCCGAAAGGCCCCGAGACCAGTTTCCAGGGTGTCGGAAAGAGGAGATAAAAGAGGAGTTAAATCTTGAGCACACATCCTGGACACATTCATTTCTGTTTACTCAAGAACGAGGAGGTTCTTATCATGGCATAAACCTGGTTGCTGGTCCTCTCTTTCCAGAAGGCAGGCCTTAGGCCGGCGAGAGACCCCTCAGTTGTCTCTATCTCTGGGACCCAACTGGGATGCAGTGACTCCGAGCAGCTGGCTGGGGACATAGAGATGCTGGCTCAGTCTCCCCAGTCCAGCCTGTTTCCAAGCCGCTCACCCTGATCGATCCTTGAGCCTCAGAAGGGGGATCCCAGGCAGGGCTCCATCTGCAGGACTCCCAGGGTTCTTTGCATTTCATTCATTCATTCAGCCAGTCATCAGCTCAGGGGGCAGCCTGGTGTCTGACCTTCCTGCCTGTCTTCCCCTCTGATGGCTGCTGGTGTGGAGCCTCCACACAGAGGCCGGCAGGATCGGTCTTCTGATGATTCAGCTGTTACCCTAGGTGGGGCAGGCTGGATCCAAGTGGAAGAATCCAGGCCAACTTAGCAGTCCACGATGACCAGGAAACAGGGCAGCCTCGCCCACTGGCCGGCAGTGTCCACCTGAAAAAAAAAAGCCAGCACAAGCCAGGCCTGCAGTGCTCGATATTGGCCCTGGCTGCTGAGCACCAGCAAGTCCCACAGTGGTGGGTGGGCGAGGGCCACCAGGGCTGGTGAGCACCCACCGTGGGGAATACCCTTTAGCTCCTGCAGGCTGCTATCCTCCTCCATTGCCTGACTCTGTGCCTGCAAGGCTGACCTGAAGGGACCTGTTGCTGTAGTGCTGCCTCTGGTTTCCTGGGGATTTTGGCTGGAGAGGTCAGAGGGCAGGAGAGAGACCCATTTCCTCCTGGGGCAGAGGGTAACACCGCTCCTGCTGTGTTCCTTGTCCCTTTCCCTGCAGCTGGGCTCTCAGCGCTGCCGCACCCTGTGGAAGGTCTGCACAACCTCCCCCCCCGCCTCCCATGGGCTCCCAGCTGTCTCTTTCCTGCCAGGACTCTGACTCTTCCAGGTGGCTTTGGAGATGGCGCCCTGGCCATGGCCGACCTTCCAAGACTGGATGGGCACTCATAGGTGAGGCAGGGAGGAGGCTGCCCAGGGGTCACACCAGGTGCTCGGCTGGGCAGTGCACCCACTGGAGCTGGCACCCCTCTCTGGGGTGAATCCATGTGCACATGGAGCGCCAGTCTCGGGGCACCAACGGGGTAGGGGTGAGGGGAGGCCACGTGGGAGTGCCTGTCTCCGCAAAGGGGCTCTCTGGGGTACAGCCCCTGGCACTGTAATCTGGGATTTTCCTGGCGTGTCATCTTTAATAGATGTTATTACCGTCTGGAGTCTGAAATGCTGGTAATTATCTTCCCGGGCTTCATCCTGAGCCCTTGTCACACCGTCAGGGGCCCGATGTGTGAGTCTTAAAACAGTGATTATTACTGCGTGCCATTCAACCCCTACAGTCCTGACTTCTGTGCGGAGTCCTGGTCCAGGGAGGGTGGGGTGACCCAGGAGCTTCAGTGTTCCTTCCGACCTCTGGTGCCTACCAGCTGGCTCTGAGGTATGGCCAGGAAGGACTCGGGGTCAAGCCTCGGCTGAGCACTGCAGACTGGATCCAGACTGCCTGTGATGGAGCTGAATCTGGCCAGGCCCCAGGGCCTGCATGCCAGGGTGCCTCCCTCAGGCCACTGGGCAGCAGAAGGATCTGGAGCACCATGTCCCTCCTGGCTCCAATGGGGCCCCATGTGTCACTTAGGGTCTCCTAACCAAGTCTGTAGAGTGGGGACATGCAGATGCCCACCTCCAAACCTAGATGCATGTTACCAGGTAAGAGAAGCAACAGGTTGCTTGACTCCAGCCCTGAGACCCTCTGGAAAAGCCTGTCTACGGCAAGGTAAAGAGATCAAGGGTCCCCCAGGGGTGGTTGGGGAGGAATGAACAGGCAGAGAGCAGAGGACTGGGGAGCAGTGAAAGCTCTCTCTGTGACACCATAATGGTGGGCACAGGTCTTCATATATTTGTCCAAATCCACAGAATGTACCACACCAAGACTGAACCCCCACGTGCAGACTATGGACTCCGGGCAGCTGTGCGTGTGGTGTGGGGCTGTGCATGTGGTGGGAGGGGGCTGACTGTGTGGTGGGGGGCTGCGCATGTGGTGGGGGGGCTGTGTGTGTTTTGGGGCTATGCATGCGGTAGGGGGTGACATGGGAAATCTTTGTACCTCCCCCTCAATTTTGCTGTGAACCTAAAACCACTCTTAAAAAAGTTTATTTTAAAAGAGACAACCTTGTTGGGATCAGCGAGGCCTGAACTCTCGGTCTCAGCGAGTTTTCAGAGCGGTAGCCGTGTGGCCTGTGTGGCTCCGGTCTCGGGACAGGAGACGTCGCTGGGGAGAGGCTGCCCTGTGCCCCCTCTGGGCCCCTCCCCTGCTCTTGGGGCTGGGGCTGTGGGAGGGAGTCCCTGGGGGCAGCGGTGCAGGCGGCTCTCCAAGTCCAGAGTCGGAGTAGAATCTTTGTTAGCGGCGGGGCATACATCTTTTAAATTATAAATCGATAAATAGTTAATTCAATAATAGAATGCTCTTGAATATTTCATGCAGCCCACGCACCGCAGCGCTCGCTCAGCCTGGATGTTGATGGAGCAGTGGCGAAGAATTGGAGGTGAACCTCCCCCAAACTCCTGTTAACGCAGTCGCAGACTCAGCAGGAGTCGGCGAGGGTCCCCTCCACTCACCTGGGGCCGTGCTGGTGCTTGTGTGATGCCCAGGGGGTGACCCTCTGGAGGCTGGGTTTCATCCCTATATATAAAACACCACGGCTCAGAGGAGGGATGAAGTTCAAGGAAAACGAGGTGTAGTGGGTGTTTGTATCTCCCCAAATTTATAGGTTGAGACACCAAGCCCTGGTGCCTCAGGATGTGGTTGTATCTGGGTCTTTGAAGAGATGGTGGTGGTGCCTGATTCTATGCGATCCCATGGACTGTAGCCCGCCAGTCACTCTGTCCATGGGATTTCTTAGGCAAGAATATTGGTGGGTTGCTGTTTCCTTCCCACTTTAAAGAGATAATTAAGATAGAACGAGGTTGTTAGGGTGGGTCTTAATTTAATAGGACCTGACCACCGGCCCCAGAGGCACTCCCAGGGGAGCTGGGTTGGAAGGGTATTCAGTAGGTGCCACACCACACCCCAGTGCATTTTCTCCTGATGGGACTCCAGACCAGGCAGTACTCTGGTGGCCAAGACTCTGGTGTGGCAGTGGGGGCGGTCCCAGGGCAGCACCTACACGGCATTCAATCTGAGCTCTGCGCATCGCATAGGGGCCTGCAGGGGAGCTGCGGGTTAGGGTCTTCTCTGAGGATCTGAGCCTCCAGAGCCCACAAAGCCGCTCCCACTAAACCACCCTGATGTTTGCTCGGCCCTCTCGTCTCTGTGGCCAGCAGGGACCTGAGCCTGGCGGGAGACATGGCATCACCCCGGGTGAGGTTCTCATCCTTCTCTGGGCAGACAAGCTGGGCCCCGTGGGTGACTGAGTGTGGGTTTGCACCCACCTCTCAGAAGAACAAACGCCGTCCAGGAAATGGGGAGCTTGAGCCTTTGATCCACAGCAGTTATTCTGTGCCCTTGTGGCCGGTGACTGCCCCGAGGACCTGTTGTGTCCCCAGGGAGGGCGGCAGCTCCTCCCAGCTGCGGTGGCCTGGGAGCAGATCCGTGTGCGGTGCAGCCCGTCTGCTGTCGTCCCCAAGGCGGCCCTGCCTCCACGGCCTGTTAGCTCCGCTGACAGAGCTGTAACAGTGACAGTAGATTAATATCTCTTTAATCAGCCAAAATGAGCATGGCACGCTGGTGACAGTCCAATTTTCTGCTAACAGATTGTAGCCCATCTAAACCCAGCGCTCAGTTGATTTTTATTTCTGCCGGAGATAAGTCAGTGCGGGAGGACCAGCCAGCGCCATCCCAGCCGCCGCCTCGCTAATCAATAAATCTCGCCACTGCGACGTTTCTCACCCACCTGTCAGTTGCCCGCAGCCTGGGGGACAGAATGCGGAGCAGTGGCATTTAGAGGCTGTGGCGGAGCTGGGAGGTATGCCGTCGAGCTGGGTCCACATGTCTCTTCCCGCAGTGGGAGCCGCTGCTGAACATCCCGGAGGTCATGGGAGAGCAACGGCAGGAGCTGTCAGAGCGCAGGCCTGAGGGTGCACACGTGCGGGGTCCCAACTTGGCCCTGGCTTTGTAAAACTCTCTGGCTGCCCCTCCCTGGCCGTGGGAAGCCGCTCCTCTTCTCATCTCCTCTGGGGGCTTGCAGAGAGTGGCTCTCATCCCACCTGCTCTGCCAGAGGTGTCCAGTGGTGTGGGAGGGGGTGCTGGGCTGAGGCCAGGGTCCCTGAAGCCTCCTGTCTGGTGATGAGCCATCAGGGGCTTCCGGGTGGCTCCTCCCAGGGGATATTTTTCATTCCGAGGATAGAGATCTTCTCTAAGTGTGACCGTGTCACTGGCAGGGCCCTTTGTACCCGCTGGCTGCTCTTTAAAGAGTACACGCAGCCTGCTGGCAGCCCTTCCTTGGAGGACTGGTCTCGGAGGCTGCACTCCTGCCCACTTTGCCTTGAGACCAAGCCCCAGACAGTCCATGGGTTGTGAGTCTCATTCTAGCAGCCAAGACCCCATGCTTTGACCATCCCCATGTCCATGTCTTAATGACACGCTTCCTCTGCAGCTCCGGGTGTGGGAAGTGAGGGGATCTCCTGGAGGCCAGACCCAGGCCTGAGTCGTGAAGAGCCCTTGCAGGGCCCTGGCACCACTCGGGACCCAGTAAACTTTCCTCTCGGATCCTTGCCATTACCATAAAGTCTTTATCTTAAAAAAAAAAAATGAATGAGCATGAGAAGCAATAATTAGAGGTCAGGCTTGCAGTGTTTCCCCGAGCTGAACTGGGGAGATGCTGGTGTCAGCACCTGCAGGCGGCTGCAGATGGGAAGCGGGACACGCCTCCATTGGGCCCCAGCTCCATCCTCATCCTCCATCATTCATCCTCTGAGCAGCCCTGGTCCTGCCTGCTGCCCGCACTGGCACCTCTGCTCGCCTTGCAGCTTCATCCCATTCCTCCAGGGACCTCTGCTGACCTGGTTGACCAGGAAACGGGAGATGGAGTGCTGGCAGGGGCTCCTTGCCTCCTGGGACGCTGTTCCCGGGTGGTTTCATTCACTCACTCAGCAAACATTCCCTGAGTCCTCCTGGCCTTGATGTCTTCAACCAGCTCACCGTCCAGGATGTGTTCATGGCACAGATAAAGTGACCTCCCAGGCTCTGTCCTGTGCAGGGCTGCGCCATTAGGGCAAGGAAGGCCTGCACCCAGGCCATTACGGTTCCTTCCCATGTGGGCAGACATCACTAATCGAATGTGGCACTACTTTTCCTTGTGGAGCATGCTGCTGCCTGCCCTTGGGTGAATCTTGTTCCAGGTGGATGTGGTTGGATCCTACTGGAGAACCTGCCCTGTGCTGTGTCCTTCCCACCCAGTGAGGGCCCCTTCCTTTGGAAACCCAGAGCTTCAGGCCCCTGGCTCTGCACCCTGTGCCCAGAAGGCTGTGGGTCCATCTGGCAGGCACACTGCAAAGTCAAACCCGAACATCAGAGTGCGCTGCACTGTGACTGTGGCATCCACTTGCTGGGTGATGGCAGCACCTGCACCTCCTAGACCTCACCACGGCCCTCCCACCACCCCTCCAGGCCGTTACCTCTCACCCCCAAGGGGTCATAGGCCTTGCTGGGGTCACTCAGCTTGTACTTGTGACCACAGGCTGTGCTCTGTTTTTGAGGACACGCCCACCTTTTAAGAGCTGAAATCTGGGGACAAGTGACCCCATGACAGCCTCTCTGGCCACCTCCTCCTCTGAGATCTGGAGGGAGGAGAGTGTCCCTGGTCACCCCTGGATGGCCACCATGGGAACAGAGCTGGCTTTGCCCATGGGGCCAGTCTTGTGGCAGCTGGGCCCCACCAGGGGGGTCCCAGGGTGGGAGAACTTGGCCAGGGCCTGCTGGGTGGGACAAGTGACAGGAGGAGGGGAAGGCCCCCAGTCTCTGGCATTCTGGCTCCAGAGCCAGCTCTTAGGGACATCTCTGTGACCCGGTCCCCAGCCTCTCGGGACCACTGCCCACCTGGGAAAGGCACAGGCCCTCAGGGGCTCAAACTGGGGACTGCAGTGTCCTGGTCAGGGGCCAGACTTGGTGGGGTTTTTATAAGGGCTGTGTAAGACTGGCTACCCCTGGCCTGGAGGGCAAGGGCGAAGGGAGGTGCCTGAGCAAGAAGAGGGGTCCGGACAACCATGAGAGTAGTGGGGGCCTGGGGATGGGGCAAAGCCAGCTGGGGCAAGGTGACAACCCCTGTGTTTCTCCTATGTGTTCCTCTGACATCACCTGCAAGGGCGCCCACTGGATGGAACCTTCCGGAAGCCAGAGGATGCAGGTGCCATGGCTGCTGTCCACACGAGGGCATGGAGCAAGGAGGCAGAGCGCAGGCCTGAAGGGAAGACAGGCAGAGGTGCCCATGCTGTTTGCTTCCTCTGATGGCTGGTGGGCATCCCACACGGTTCCAGGCCTTTCTGCCTGTGCTGGCAGTGCCACATTCCACCTGCCCCCAGCAGGATCTCCCCAGGAAGCCTGACCAGCCCCAGCCCTGCCTTGCTTTTGCTGCCCGCTCTGCTGCCTGAGGAGCTTTCTCTGAGGGGATCTTGGTGTCTGCTCCAGGATACCTGAGCCATTCGCCTCCTGGGCCAGCATTGCTCCCATGCTACACGCATCCACTGGGCTCTGCTGGAAAGCTTCCTGAGCCGACTGATTCCAGCATCAAAGGCCCCTTCCCCAGGGGCCAGTGGCTTGGGAGGCCTCAAGAGCAGCTGGACAATGAGGATCCTGGCTGAGAATTTATCCTGCAAACAAGGTGATGAGTCCAACGAGGAGCCTGGTCTGTCAGCTGTGATTCCTGACAAGGCTGGGACCCCCCCTGCCCTGTCTGCAGCCGTACTGACAGCTGGCTTGGCTTGCAGGAGCCTCTGGAGATTCCTGCTGCTGCTGCTGCTGCGTCACTTCAGTCATGTCTGACTCTGTGCGACTCCAGAGATGGCAGCCCACCAGGCTCCCCCGTCCCTGGAATTCTCCAGGCAAGAACACTGGAGTGGGTTGCCATTGCCTTCTCCAATGCATGAAAGTGAAAAGTGAAAGTGAAGTCGCTCATTCGTGTCCGACCCTTAGTGACCCCATAGACTGCAGCCTATCAGGCTCTTCCGTCCATGGAATTTTCCAGGCAAGAGTACTGGAGTGGGGTGCCATTGCCTTCTCTGCCGGAGATCCCTAGAGGGAGGCAGAAACTGTCTCTCCAGAAAATCTTCCGAGGAGGACGGAGACACAGGCCCAGACACTCGTCCCCACGAGAGAGGACCCTGTGGCCTGCTCCTTCCCCTGGCGTGTGGGTGGGTGTTTGTATGGGCAGCTCACCCCGAGGCCAGACAGGTCCTCACTGGGCTGGGCAGCGCTGCTTGCTGGTGGGGGCCCTGGGTGCTTTCTAGCTCAGGCCCTACACGGGAAGTCCTTTTTAGGAGACCCCAGGCTGGGCAAGGCTGGGGCGCAGCCTGGACCAGGTGGGACCCAGGTGGCCTAATGACGTAAGCTTGTCCCACTTCTCTGTCCCCAGATACCTGCCTCAAAACTTGGGTGGGAAGTCAGCCCCTTCCCTGTGCATCTCACTGTGTCTGTTCTAGTATCTTCCCCAAGGCATTTAGAGAGTGGATGGTGTGGGTGAGAGGGACAAGGCCCTCGTGTACACACATGCACACAGACACAGAATGTGCACACACATATGCACACACATGTGCACACACGCAGAATGTATGCACACTCAGATGTATGCACACACACCTGTGCATGGACACACATGAACACTGACACTACACACATACACCTACATGTACACATATGTGTAGATGAGTGTGCACACCCACATGCACATGCAAATGTGTACACAATCACATACACACACATTCACACTTGAACATATACTCAAAGGTGTACACACATGCATAGACACTCTTGGAGGGCTTACCCAGGACACAGGGACTGGGGCCTCTCTGGCCCTCACAGGCCCAGGGGTGGGGGTCAGGCCTGGTGAGCCAGCCTTGGTGTGTTCACGGGTGTGAGAGGCTGCACTCTGTGCCTTTGCATGTAAGAACCACAGCCCTACTCTGGGTGTGCACACATGGCCCCATCTGTGACACTTTAGCATCTGATCTGAACCTATGCTCGGGCCCCAGGGTGTGGGGCTGAGGCCACAGCTACCTGGGCTAGTGGGCAACCGGCCAGGGTTCTCTGGGCTGAGCCACCATGGGGTGGGCGGCATCTCCTGGCCTCCGGCCTTGGTCTGGGGCCTCGTTCCCCAGGCAGGTCCTGACCCGGGGCCGCCTGCGTCTCCCAGCCCAGTCGTGGCTGACAGGGCTCTCTGGGCTGAGCCACGGTGGAGACAGGCGGCATCTCCCAGCCCCCGGGCCTGGTTGGGCCTCATTCCCCAGGCGGGTCCTGACCCGGGCCCGCCTGCGTCTCCCGGCCCCATCGCAGCGACAGGCTGGCATTTCCCGTCCTGTCTGCTCTTTCTCCTCCTTGTCATGTCGACAAGCACAATCATGTTCCCTGACAGACGGAAATATCAGCCCTCGAGGATGGGGACAAAGCAGGCTTTAAAGTTTAACGAGAGGCGTTAATGGAAATAAAATGTAAAAGTCTCCTTCAAATGTGGGGTTTCTGTTTTATCAGAGAAAAAGTGCCCTAAATAATATATAAACGATGTGTGTTTTAGTTCTTTTACATGCGTGAATATTTAAAACATGCAAAAATGTAGAAGACGCATTTGCCAGGAACAAAAGGAAACACTTATTTAAGCCCCAAAATGAATAAATAAAGGAAGGTGTGGAGCAGGAGATGGTGAAACAGAGGAAATGTGTATTGACCCGGCAGTTTGGGGTGAGGGCTGCATGTCGGTGGGTCTGCAGGCTGGCTTCTGGGGGTGCAGGGCCCAGTCTGGGTGGCGGCTCTTGGGGTGGGTCCCTGGGGTCAGGCTATGAGCACCGCCAGCTGTGGGTCCCTAGGGTCTCTCCCTGCATTTGCACCAACCCCTGGGTCCGGCCCTAAGCCCCACCAGCTGGGGGGGTCTCTGGGTTTAGGCCCTGCACACCACCAGATGAAATGCTTGGTGTAGCACCTGCTCCCCAAAGCCCAGGGGTTCCTCCTCCTGTATTTTGGTTTGCAGAAAACACAAACACACTCCCCTCCTGCCTCTTTCTGCCCTGTCATTCCTGTTGCACGAATACCTGGGCACACATTGACGACTTGGTGCCACTGTGCTCCTTGAGCACCAGGTCATAAGTGTGTCCCAGGATGGCTGGATGGCAGAGCACCACGGCTGGGGCTGAAAACAACAGAAGCTGCTTCTTTCCTGATCCAGAAGAGTAGAATCCCGGCTTCAATGTGTCTGAAGGGCTAGCTCAATGTGAAGGCTCCAGGCGAGGAGTCATCCTTCCTGCCTCATCCAGCGTTTGGGGGCTCCGGTGCCCCCTAGCTTGTGGCCGAGGATCCTTCCTGCCTCATCCAGCTTCTGGGGGATCCTGCGTCCCCTGGCTCATGGCCGCATCACCTCAGCCTCTACATCCACTGTTACGTGGCCTCCTTTCCCTGTGACTGCCTCCTTTTCTAGCAAGGACTCTAGTCATATTAGAGCAGGGCCTGCCCCGTGCCCTCATGTTGACCTGGTTACATCTGCAAAGACCCATCTCCTATAAGATTCTGTCCATAGGTACTGGGGTTGGGGTGTCACCATGTCTCACTGGGGACACAGTTCACCCCCCAGCACCAGTGCACTGTGAGCCCTTCTGGAACCACTCATGAGCAGGAGCCTGAGGCCGAGGGGTAAAGTGACATGCCCAAAGTCCCTCTGCCTGAGGGTGGGCTGTGGGGTCAGAGGGATGAGGTCTCTGTGGGGTCCTGCTGGGGACCCCGGGCCCCAGCTCCCAGCCTCATGCCAACTGCAGGGTCTCTCCAATCAACATGCATTTTCTATCATATTGACACCTGGAATCCTGCATCTCAGAAGTGGGGGGAAGAGTTGTGAGATCATGGGGGATTGGGGCAGTTAGCTTTCACAACCTCGCTCTGCCTCTGCCCCAACTTGTGCTGTCCAGAAGCTGCTGCAGGTCTGGCTCAGGGCCACCCTGCGCCCAGCCTTGGCACAAACATTTCGGCAGATGACACAGATGGGCCCACCTTCACCCTGACGCTCTGGTCTTTGAGACTCCAGACCGCAGGCAGGTAGAGGGAGTGGAGGAGGGAAGTGGAGGAGGAGGTAGAGGGAGGTGGAGGGAGTGGAGGAGGTTTTGTCCTTTGTCCCTGTTGGGTGACCTGGGAAGCATGGCAGTTTCTGACCCACCTTTTCTCATCTGAAAATGGGTATCAAGCCGGACCCTGCCCGCTGCCTGCCTCCAGTGGTCAGTCCCTGGTTAAAGGGGAACTGAGTGGATGGACAGACCCACTTTCTGAGATTAATGTGGGCTCTGTCAGATTTCCTGTGGAACTTTCTAGGAAACAGCAGTATTTCCAGGCTCTGTCTGGCTCTTGTGCTGCTGCTAATGACCCGGCCAGTGAATAAGTGTTCTCCATGTGGACACTGGCATCTTGGTCGTCTAGCTCCTGAGGCACCTGTGGGAGACAGACCCCGACGGATCCCGTCTTGCATGTGCAGGGGGCAAGAGAGAGAGCAGGTTGGGCGCTTGGCCAGCATGGCCCTCCCTCTGTCCAGGTCCTGTCTGGGGTCCCTGGGGGCTGTTTACCTGCACATACTCTCTGCCCTCTTACCCACAGCCCTGGGCTCCCAGTGCTGCTTTTAATACACAGAGGTTTCACGGTGTGATTGCTCAATTATTCATTGCCGTAGCCCCACCAGGTTGGAGAGGCGGCAGAAAGGTTCCATGTCTGGAGAATGCTTTCTGATGTCCGCGCATTAATTTTTAAACCCACTCACGTCGGTGACCAGCCTGAGCTGTGCACCTTTAGGGCCAATGGAAAAGTTGGGACGGAAGGGCCTATGTGTGCTTGAGTCTGTGGTTGAGGACAGCCCAGGGGAGGGGTGTCCTCTGTCAGAGTGGAATTCCAGGTCCTGGGGGTGGGGAGGGAGAAGGACCTGGAAGCAAATTGATCAGAGTGGGAACTTTCAACAGGCCTTTAGCCAAGGCAGGAGTGTTGTCTTCAATTGTCACATGTACTCCTGTTTTCCCCGAGTCAGGAGAGAGGTCAAAGTGTACAAAGCTGCCCTGTTACAAGTGGAAAAGCTGAGCCATGGCCAGACAGGGTTCCCCCCAAACCAGAGTGGCAGTCTTAGGACGTCACCGGGGGTACCAAGCCCGTTCCATCCCCAGGCAGGACCCAGCTAGCAGGCAGGCATGGAGGCTCCCGGGCTGGCGGCCACAGGGGCTCAGACCGTTTTCATTATGGCCAGAGAGAACCCGGTGAAACTATAACACTAACAACATCATTTATTTCAGCGACGTGGGGCAAAGTGACTTTACAATGGTGTTTTACGTGCTACATGTGCACCATAAATATTTCCATAAAAACATGCATTAAAATATAAAAGTGGGCCCCAAATATCAGAAGTCGGGAGGTAGGAAACCCACAGCAAAGCCCATGTGATGGCTGGCTTGCCAAGCAGCTGCGGTGGGGTCTACCCTGCGGGTGGGGCAGTGAGCGTCACCCCCGCCCCCTTGCAGAGTGGGGCCGGCTCAGAACCCTGCCTACTGGCCTTGGCTTTGCTGAGGGGCTGTGTCGGGGAGGTGTGGCCCTGGGGGACAGCCCTCCCAGCCCCCCAGCTCCTGGCCCTGCAGGCCTCTGCTCACAGGGGTCCTCTTCAGGCCCCCCGAGCTCATGCACTCCCTCAGTCCAGAATTTCCAGTCAAGCCCACTGTCATGGGGGCCCGTTGTAGCTGGCTCGGGGTCCCCCTGAGCATCCCGTTGGCCTCCTTTGTGACTGTCCTCTAACTTGGGGCCCCTGGTTGGTCCCCAGGGGCTGCCCCACATTGGGTCACTGCTGCCCTCCCTCCCCTCTGCCTGGTGAGTATGCTCCTGTCTTCGGCAGAAGGACATTCCCGGCAGGTTTCTGGAAGCCATGCTTGGACTGTAGACACAAGTTAGATGCCTATTTGGAGTAAGGTGTGAGGCTGATGGAAGAAGGGGATCTGAGACACCGCCCCCCCCCCGCCACACCAACTGCCACCCGTCCCTGGACCCCAACTCTGGGCTTGGAGAGCTGAGGACGAATTTTGTGCTAGAGCCTGAGGTGGGAGCAGGGAAGCCTGATGTCCTGGGTGCCTGGGGATCTCCGGGGGATGGTAGGGCAGGGCTGTCCACAGGGATCTTGGGGGTGGACGGTAGGGCAGGGCTGTCCACAGGGATCTGGGGGTGGGTGGACGGTAGGGCAGGGCTGTCCACAGGCACCCCTCCAGGTGATGTGATTTCACCAAGCTCTCAGGAGTGAACAGACTCAAACCCATGTAGAAACAGGACAGAATAAAGAATAGACACTGGGGTACCCTCAGGGCCCCCACTCTTGGCGTGTTGGCTAGGAACCTCTGACTTTGCCTTGCAGCCGAGGGGTAAGAATCCCCCTGGTTTGGGGGTGTGCTGCCCACACTGGATCTTGTGCTGATTCTCCTGCTTCATGAAGGGCTGAGCTGAGCTGAGTATGGCTGTGGAAATTCTGAAGCAAAGCCAGTTCTGCATGAGGCTCCCCTCAACTCTGTCTCCAGATCCCAGGTCTAGGAAGGGTGGGAGTGGGAGTGGGGTTTGCCCAGCAGGAGCCCAGGAAGCCCTGGCACTCGGAGCCCCCTGGTGGTGAGTGGCTGTCAGTGCAGCTGTAGCGCTCCTGGGTGGGACCCCCAGGGGCCCAGCTCCATGCCCACAGGTGTCTCTGGGGTCCACCCTCCCCTGGGTCATGGGATCTGAGAGTGAGGCCCACACAGGGCTCCAGGCAGGGTGGTCAGATTTAGCAAATATAAATCCAGGACCCAGTTAAATCTGACACCGGCTCAACGAGTAACACTTTGTGTATTCTACAGACTATAAGGGCATAGCTACTCTAAAGCATGAGGCTCTACCAGTCAGAAATTCAGAAATAACCAGGCCTCCTAGGTGTTACCTGGCAATCCTAGCAGTGAGTGTTCCTGGAAAGAATAAAGGTGAGGACCTGGGACGAGCCCTGGAGAATCATAACAGCTGAGGGCGATGCGTCCCTGAGGGCCAGGCGGGTTGTGGCGAAGGACCAGCACAGACTGGCCCAGCTGGGGTCCAGGATCAGTGACCTTCTGCCCCAAGGCAGCCATTTCTCCCACAGTTTTCTTGAGTGCTAGTTGACAGGTTGCACAGCCCAGAAGTTTAAAGTCAGCTTCCACAGACAACTTCAGAACACGTTCATCACCCTAGATCTCCATTCCCTTCAATCTCAGCCCCACCCACTACCTGCCTGCCAGCCCCTGGCAACCACAAATCTGCTCCCTGTCCCCGTGGATTTGCCAGTCCTGGACACAGCCTGGAGTACTGTCCTTTTCCTGGCCCCGGGCACCTCCTACTCAGCTGGCCTTGGTCATGGGGAAGCCAGGGGTCTGGGCTGGTGGCACCCACTGCCCACCACCCACCAGCTGCCCTGTGCCCCAGGTGTGTATAGGTGTGCTCAGGTACACACAAGTGCACACAGGTGCACACAGGTGTGCCCAGGTACACACAGGTGCCGTGGGGCTGTGGGGCTGCCCAGGGGAATGTGAATCAATTTCCAGCTGAGTTTGTCTCCTGCTGGACTGAGGGGCTGAAGGTGGGGTTGGCTCTGGTCTCCTGGGGACCAGACCACCTCTGGGCAACATAAAAGGCCCCCTGAGCGGGGGACACTCAAGTCACTAAGACTATGAGAGGGTCAGCCCCCCTCAGGGTGGGAGATCTGTGGAAGGGGATGGAAGGATCCTGGGTGCCCTGTCTCCCCTATCCTGCATTGCTGAGCCCCCTGGGAGCCCCTGTAGAGACTTCGTGAGCTGGAGTTGTCCAAGCTTGATTCCAAGGATCTGAGAGCCAATGGCCGACAGAGGCTCTGGACTGAAGCCCTGGGCCTGACGGCCATCCTGCCCCAATCCTACGTGGTCCAGTGCGGGGACTGGCCATGCATCAGAGTCTTCATCCCCAGTGGGGTGACACAGTGTGGAACCCATGGCATGGGGACAACAGAGCAGGTGTGATATCACTGGCTTTGTCCTCTCTGCCCCAAGCCCCCAGGAGCTGGCCTTGGAGGAGGAGTGGGTTGTGACTCAAGGTCCCCAGGGACAGACCAGCTGGACTTGGTGGCTGAGGTGTCCCCGAGGTCAGCATCAGCTCAAAGATGTCCACCTGTCCTCTCTCTGCTGAGGGCTCAGCGATTAGATGGGGGTGGTAGAGGCTCCAGGAGGGTCTCACCATGGGGTCTCACCATGGGACTGAAGGAGGTCCCTGAGAGGACACCTGGGAAGGCCGAGGGGCCAGCTTCCCCCACCCTGCTGCCCAGTCCTGGTCCCTCACTCCAAGGACGCTCATGTGGGCCTAACTGCAAGGCACCCCCCCTCCTTGGAGCCCCGCCCCCCACCACAAACCAGAAGGAGACATGTCCCGGGTCACTCCCTCACTGGTTGACCACAGAGAGACAGTATGTTCCAGGACCTTCTGCTGCAGCTGAGCCTCACCTGGGCCAAAAGTATGGCTGGCAGGAGAATGACTGCCAGGGATGTCCCAACCTCACTCTGGGAGCCGGCCGAGGGGCCGAGAGGCTGAGGGCCCAGGTGTTGAGACTGGAGTTAAAGACAAGATGCCTTCCTGGGAGAAAGAGATCCTCCCAGGAGTTAGGTCCCTGCATGGCCGGAGGACCATGGAATCTGCCTGATGCCATGCAGAGCCACCATGCCAGGAGAGCCAGGTGGCACCAAAGAGTGGGTGGCATCAAACTTGTCCTGTCCTGAGATGGGCAGTGGGTGCCGTGAGGAGGGGCACCGGGGTGCTGAGCCCGCCCCTTCGCACAGGGTTTCCCCTGGGCTCAGGGCAGTGCTGGGTGCGTTGGCTCTCTGGCTGCCCTCCTGCCCTGGGCTCCTGAGGAGGGGTCTGTCCTGTCCTTGAGCCTGGAGCTTGGCCGGCTCTGAGGACAGGGAGTTCCCCACACTCAGGCCCCCGCACAGGCCCTCACCCCCAGGGCCTGCCCTCCTCCTGGGCCTCAGCTTCCTCATCTGCCAACCAGGCGGCTACTGCCCACATCCATGCGGCTGAGGGGTCTTTTGCCTTGCGGGGGCAGCTCAGTGTGTCCCCAGCCCTCCCGTCCAGCCAAAAGTGTGTTTTCAGGGTAAGACAATGTTTACATTTACACTATCAATGTTTCATGTGTTTGTTTTGCCATTTATAGAATTATTCCGTGTTTCTTTGCTTGGGACAGGTTAATGGCTAACAGTGGGAATCTAGGGTTATATTGAGGTGATAGAAGTTCACATGGAGCCAGATCTCACAAGCGTATCTTTTATTTCGGGGTATGTGTGAGGAGCTGCCTTTTGTCCCCTCTGGGTGCAGCTGGTTTCACAGAGCCCGCTTCTCGGCGCCATCCCAAGTACATGGCGAGAAATCTCGGGGAATTCTTGAGCTGCAAGATTCCCAGGCTGACGGCTAACTCAGAGCCGGGACTGAGTGGCTGCTCCTGGAGCAGGGGGTGCCCTCTGGTGCGGCTGCGAGACTGAGGGCAGGACGCCCCCGGAAGCCCCTCTCTTGGGTGCTGGTTGTGGGGGGCCTCCCGATCCCCCTGGGAGCCTGCCAGTCTGCAGTCTCAGGGGCCTGCTTCTGAGTCGCTGGGGTTTCGGAGAGGAGAGAGGCTATTCTGAGAGTTTCAGTGGCTGCCTCACTCCAGCCTTCCTGGTATCAGGGGAGCCCCCTCCCAGGATGGACCAGAGTTGGGCAGAAAGTCTAGTCCTTAGACAGTGGGCAGTGCTTGTATTTTTATGAGTATTCTCTCTGCTGGGAAGAAGGAGCAGAAGAGATACTGGATCCTAGGCTCCAGGTAGCCTTGGAGAAGCCCCTCCCTTGTGAGGGCAGTGGGACACCCTGGGAGTGGACGTGAGGCTGGATGCTGGGCCTCCTGCCCCATCCATCGGCCACCCTACAGGTGGCAGCCCCTGCCCTCCCTTCTTGGGGAAACATCACAGTCATGTCTGTATTGTGTGATCTTAGCCTCTAAGTCGGACCAGTCCGTGTCAGAATGTGAAATTCACAAGGTGAAATCTCATGAACTGATTTCAAATGAAGGGTAGAAAGTGCCCCCCATGATCCCACCTGAATCAGGCGGGCCCTGATCTGAAGGAGGATCTGGACTCAGGATTCCAGCTCACCTCCAAGGAGCAGGAACGTGTTCACATTTTCAACAGTTCCGGGGCGTCTTTGAGCTGTCCTGTCTCTTCACACGAGACTGGGGACCCAGGAGCACGAACATGTGTGATGATTCTTGATCTCCGCCCCTTGAAGGAGAAGAGAAAAACGGTCTGTTTTTTTTTGTGCCAAACCACGACTCACGCGTATGTGTCTGTCATCTGCTACATAATTTATAAAAATGACCCCCCCAAGAGGACTCCACACTTCGTCCTGGGCCATGGGACACCCAGCCCCACTAGCCTGCCCGGCCTGGAGCCGGATGGCGTGATGCCTTCTGCACACCCGGTGTTGGTGTCAGGAGCGATTCTCCACGCCGCGTAAAACATCTTAGGGCCGTTACGTTTCCCAGATTGTTTTACAGCAAAAGTCGGTGTCAATGTTATGCTTTGAAACATTTAAGAAACAACAGTTTACGGTCTCAGATCTTCACGGTTTGGAAGACCAAACACTCCGCTCGCCTTGGCCAAATTGATGTTTGAAATTCAGGAGAAAACCCATCATGTTACAACAGGAGAGAATGTCCGTGAAGAGAGAGACCAAATCACTCCAGGATGTTTCGGGTTTCACGTCTCCCGCTCTCGACGGAAACCCGTTCGTGTTCTCAGGCGTGGAGTCAAAATACACAGAAAGGGGATATTTTTAGACAAGCATATTTGGAATCGGATCGCCTTCTGCAGCGTTCACGGAGGCCTCGCGGGGGCATTGGAGGGGGATGCAGCCATGCCTCTTGGGGTCCTCTGTTGCGAGCTTTGGTGCCCCTTGGGGCTGGAGAAAGAGCGTGGCTGGATAGGCCCCATCCCTCGATGACACAGGGACCTCTCTGGCTGTAGAACAATTTCTATGTGGTTTGTGTCCAAAGCACAGTCCACACTGGGAGCCCCTTCTGTCTATCCTTGTCCCCGGAGTGTGCGGGGCCTGGGGAGCATGTGTACACGTGTGCCTGCAGTCCAGGTGTGCACACGGGTGCCTGCAGTCTTGGGTGTGCACACGAGTGCCTGCAGTCTGCGAGTGCACATGGGTGCCTGCAGTCCGGGAGTGCACACGGGTGCCTGCAGTCCAGGTGTGCACATGGGTGCCTGAAGTCTTGGGTGTGCACACGGATGCCTGCAGTCCGGGAGTGCACACAGGTGCCTGAAGTCTTGGGTGTGCACACAGGTGCCTGCAGTCCAGGTGTGCACATGGATGCCTACAGTCTGGGATTGCACACGGGTGCCTGAAGTCTTGGGTGTGCACACGGATGCCTGCAGTCCGGGAGTGCACATGGGTGCCTGCAGTCTTGGGCGTATGCATGGGTGCACCAGTTTGTGATGGGCTCCCCAGTCCGGGCCTGGTGGCTCGCTAGGCCTGGAGGAGGTGGGGACCCAGCTGAATGTTTGTGCTGATGTGCCAGCTTTGCTGAGCTGCGGGTGAGACAGACCGTGTTTTCAATCATAATAGGAGCAAACACGGCATGAAAATCATGGAGAGAGAATAAAGATGGAGCCCCAAGGTGTCTTCACGGAACCACTGCTGTTTTAATTGCTGCGGTAATTCATTTGAGCCTCGTTGCAAAGATTGGAGGCTGAGACCACAGCACTTCTGGCTGGTTTAGGTGATCTCTGTGGCTTCCGGGGGTCAGGGTCTGGCAGCCTCCACCCTTCCTTGCTCCTCCCATCACCGCCGGCCACCGTCTCTGGCATGCTGGGGAGAATTCCGGCAAACAGTGTCTCTGTGGGCTAGATGGCTGCTCAGAGTAGGCATCTGCTGCCTGGATGGACATTCCCAGACTTTTGACACCCCGACTTTCCTCTTCCCCAGGACTCCTGCTCTGAGTCCACAGCCAACGTCTGTTTTCTCAATTCAGGAAAAGCCCAGAACATTCTTGAGAATCCTGAGACCCTTATCTCCCACCACAGAGCTGGTGGCTCAGGGGCGACCCAGCTGGCCAGTGACAGACCAGGTGTCTGTGATGGGCAGTCTGCCCCATGTAGTGGCCACTAGCCAATGGGGTTAGGACCCCTGTGTGTAGTCCAGGGGTGAGCCTTTGTCCCCAGAGCCAAGCAGTGGTCAGCCACAGGAAGAACCCAACCTTTGCGCTGGACATGGGGTTGCGGGGACATGTCTGGTGACTGCTGAAGAGAAGGCTCTGTCTCTACTGCCTGGAGAGGGGTGGGGAGCTGGCCCAGAAGGAGGACTACCAGTTAAATTTTAATTTAAGGAGATGACAGATGACTTTTTAGTCTAAGTCCATGTATCAGTGTGTGCATGTTGTCACAACAAATACCACAGTTGGGTGCCTTAGACAGCAGAGGTCCAGGACTGGGGCAGGCAGGGCCGGCTGCTCCGGAAGCCTCTTTCCCTGGTGTGTGGATGCCGTCTTCTTCCCACGTGCCCCTATGGCTGTCCCTCAGTGTGTCCATCTGTGTACTGATCTCCTTTCTTCCTGACATCCAATCAGTCAGATTGGATCAGGGCCCATGGTAAGGACCTCACTTTAATTTGATCACCTCTATAAAGATCCGAACTCCAAACATCATCATACTTTGGGCTTCTAATATTTTAAGGGGACACAATTCAACCCATGACCATGTGTCTGGTGCAATATTTGGAGCATACTTAGGCCAAAAGGTATTCATTGCTTATTTAAAACACTGCCGTATTTCAAATGAGCCCCTTTATCTGGGAGGAGCTGTGGCTGGAAAAGGAGGATTCTGGAGGCCTGTTCTTGACACCCCCAACACACACACATATACATACACACATGCGCGCACACACACGCACACACATGTGCACACACACACACACACCTAAACACACACAAACATGAGCACATACATACAAATACATATATACATACACACACATGCACACACGCACAGGAACATGAGTGGGACTCAGTCCACTTGCATGCAGAGGGATTAGGGGGTCTCAAGGGTGCTAATATGTGGCTCCGAGGCCCTCAGGAGATGTGACCATGCAGGTCCAATGACCTAGGATGGTTGACATGGGATGCGAGGGCCAGGACAACCTCTGGTTACAGTTTAGGACAACGAGGGGCATCCGGGCCTCCAGTTCACAAGGCAGAGGTGCCAGGGGTCATGGTGGACTGTGGTCTCTGGATGGTCTTCAGTTAGTCAGTTTAGTCATTCAGTCATGTCCAACTCTTTGCAACCCCATGGACTACAGCACACCAGGCCTCCCTGTCCATCACCAACTGCCAGAGTCTCCCCAAACCCATGTCCATCGAGTCAGTGACACCATACAACCATCTCATCCTCTGTAGCCCCCTTCTCCTTCTGCACTCAATCTTTCCCAGCATCAGGGTCTTTTCCAATGAGTCGGCTCTTCACATCAGGTGGCCAAAGTATTGGAGCTTCAGCTTCAGCGTCAGTCCTTCCAATGAACATTCAGGACTGATTTCCTTTAGGATCGACTGGTTGGATCTCCTTGCAGTCCAAGGGACTCTCAAGAGTCTTCTCCAACACCACAGTTCAAAAGCATCAATTCTTCGGCACTCAGCTTTCTTCATAGTCCAACTCTCACATCCATACACGAGCACTGGAAAAACCATAGCCTTGACTAGATGGACCTTTGTCAACAAAGTATGTCTCCACTTTTTAATATGCTGTCTAGGTTTGTCATAGCTTTTCTTCCCAGGAGTAAGCGTCTTTTAATTTCATGGCTGCAGTCACCATCTGCAGTGATTTTGCAGCCCAAGAAAAGAAAGTCTGTCACTGTTTCCATTGTTCCCCATCTATTTGCCATGAAGTGATGGGACTGGATGCCATTATCTTTGTTTTTTGAATGTTGAGTTTTAAGCCAGTTTTTTCACTTTCCTTTCACCCTCATCAAGAGGCTCTTTAGTTCCTTTTGACTTTCTGCCATAAGGATGGTGTCGTCCTCATATCTGAGGTTATTGATATTTCTCCCCGCAATCTTGATTCCAGCTTGTGCTTCATCCAGCCCAGCATTTAGCATGATGTATTCTGCATCTAAGTTAAATAAGCAGAGTGACAATATTCAGCCTTGATGTACTCTTTTCTCAATTTGGAACCAGTCCGTAGTTCCATGTCTGGTTCTAACTGTTGCTTCTTGACCTGCATACAAGTTTCTCAGGAGGCAGGTAAGGTGGTCTGGTATTCCCATCTCTTTAAGAATTTCCTTCTTAAGGGGAAGGTCTTCAGGGAACCCCAGTCTGGCCCTGATGGAGGGGCAGTTAAGCGGCTAGAACCCTAGTGTGGAACCGCAGATGAGTGGGGGCAGGGTGGTTGGGTGCGGCTGGATGCTGGTGGGTTGGGGTACCGACAGCCACATGGTAAGTGGCCGCAAGTGTGGTGGATCCTGGGGATATCCGCTGCCTGCTCCCTGGCCCGGCAGGCTGGGAGTGTCAACACCAGAATGGTTTTCAGCTGAAAATCCTCCGATTTATTAACTTTGCTCCAGAAGCCAGTGCGTCTGTTATTTATGCTCCTTTGATCTAGAAAGCTGTTTGTTTACATTTTATTGCATTATAAATCCCGGGTAAGCATGCGGGATATTTTTATGACTCTCACTGAGGACTCTCCTGTGAGCGCGCCCAGGGTGGGAGTCTTGACAGCTCTGCTGCCAGGGTCTTCCCTCCTGGAGTCTGGGGTCTGGGATCATCTGGACACATGCGGCCTGCAGATGTGTCTCTGCAGAACATCTGGGCTGGGGCGGAGGCTGCAGGCTGCGGAGTGTGTGGTGGGACCACAGTGCACAGGAGCCCTGTGGTCACGGGCAGCCTGTGCCTGCGTGGCGGGAGCGCCGGTCACCTGCAGGGTGGCTCCTGTGTGGCCAGCTGGGTCCATGTGGTCGTCCAGCCTCTGGCCCAGGGTGGGGCCATTCTTCTGGCTGCAGTGCGGGTGTGGAACAGGGGGGTTGATCTTTTGGCTCCAGCTCAGGGGGTCCATACCCTGAAGCTGAGACAAGCAGCAGAGCAGTCCGGGCAGCCGGCTCAGTGCCCATGGGGCAGGAGGCCACCGTTCTTGTCCTCTTAGGAGACACTGATTACATGCCTGCTCCAGTCCCCAGCCTGTGCTGGAGCTGCAAGTGCAGGGCTTTCTGCAGTTTGCGGACCAGTGTGGGGGACATGGAGCAGCCTGGGGATGCTGATGCTGGTTTGGGGCCGGAGCAGATTCTGCAGAGGGAGTTGGGGCCAGACTCCGAAGAACGAGGGGGCTTCAGTCAGGCAGTGCCCAGGTGTGCGGGGTGTAGGGGGTTTGGAAGTTTCCCTGGGAGCCATGGATCCCCACGGGGGACGGTGAGAGAGGCAGGCAGGTCCTTCCTGTCCTTTTCTTTTTTTTTTTGTTTTAAGGGCTCAGTTTCCTTTCTTCTGGGAAGTTTGTGATTGAGAAGCTGAGGCTGTGGTGGGGCTGGTGAGTCCGCGGTGGGTCCTTGGCGCCCCCAGCACCTGAGGTTTCTTACGGGACGGAGGCTTTGTTGCCAGAATGCACATCCTGCGAGAACAGGAACTCTGTCTTGTTCAGCTCCTGGCACCTCCCAGCCACACCTGCTTATGGGGACACAGTTACTCAGCAGTAAACACGTGTTGAATAAATGAATGTGTGGAAAGAAGACACACTGGTGGGTTAACCCTTCAGTGCAGGGGTCACACCCTTTCTAAGCCGGGTAGGTAACACAGTGCGTAAGGTGTCTCAGCCCAGGCAGAAGGAGCCCATAGGGATTACTGCAGCAAGAGGTGCCTGCAGACTGCTGCTGCTGCTGCTAAGTCGCTTCAGTCGTGTCCAACTCTGTGCGGCCCCATAGATGGCAGCTCACCAGGCTCCCTCATCCCTGGGATTCTCCAGGCAAGAACATTGGAGTGGGTTGCCATTTCCTTCTCCAATGCATGAAAGTGAAAAGTGAAAGTGAAGTCACTCAGTCGTGTCCGACCCTCAGCGACCCCATGGACTGCAGCCTACCAGGCTCCTCTGCCCATGGGATTCAGACTAAAGGCATTCAAACCCTGATTTTGCAAAACCGCCGACCAAGTAAGACAAACTGCTGGGGCTGGCCACATCAGTGACATCTACCTCCTCCTGAGGCCACAGGAACTCCATGGTCTAAACACCTAGTCTTCTAGTTGGCAGGGTCAGTAGTCCTGGTCTCCGCGTCCCAAGCTTTGCCTCGGGATAGCTTGACCTCTACTCGCCCCCCTCTCCCCTCCAGTTCTGAATGGATGATGCTCCAAGCCAGGGGTGTTTGCTCTCTAAATGCGGGGAGCCTTCCCCTTTAGGCTCTGGGACCCCCATTCCCCTGCAGAGCTCTCTCCTGTTGGCCTTGGTCTGGAGCCCGCTGGGAAAGTGATGGACACCAGGCAGGGAAAGTTTGAGGCCACTTAGAGCGAAGCGGACACAGCATCCTCCACCGGCCTGAGATTCCTTGTGTGGCTGGCGGGGGTGGGGTGGGGTGTGAGGTGCTGCGGTCTGTTCTCCCCTTGACCTCCTGGAGCGAGGCTAAACCACAGTGCGTCCCAGGAGCACATTCTCTTCAACTTTTATGCTGGAAGATTTTCAGGTAGAAAAGGCAGTCAAATCCAATCTGGTCGGTAATGAAAAAAAATGACAGCGTGGGCGACACGTGTGTGTCTGTGATCCTGGCTGGAGCCATGTATACGCTCATTACACACGAGCCGGACGCGGGCCCCGGGCTCCAACGTGTCATCAGCTTTCAGGAAACTGGAACCTCAGAGTAAGTATCAGATGAGCTGCTAATGTTGGAAAAAAAGCGGAAAGCATGCGCAGGGTCTCTGTTTTACAGCCGCTCTTGAAGTCAGAATCTGCGATTGTAACTCAACCCGCCTCATCAGAAGTGTTTCCAGAACTGTCGGGGTGATTGAAAGTCCAGACGAATTTGGCTGTTGGGGCTGCAAGCAGCGGGTCCTTCATCGGCCCTCAAGAAGGAGTGGCCGAGCCGTCCAGCGGGGCTGTGCGACTACGCGTCGCCCCCACCGGCCTGCAGAAGCTGAGTCCCCTGCCCACTGCAGTCCTCAGGACCAGGCCCCACACAGAGGCTCCCTCCCTGCAGCTTTGGTGCAAAAGCCTGCTGACGCCCTGGGTGGGCCCAGCTCTGTCAGCGGGACCTTTAGAAGCAGAGCTTGGCCTGAGTCTGCTCCTCCTGTGGAGGCTCTTCGTGGGGGGCAGGGCCTTCGACGCGCTGGGGACTCCTCGGTGTCTGCCATGGGCTGAATTGTACCCCAGTTTGCACCTTGAAGTCTGAAGTAGCTCAGAATGTGTCCTTATTTGGAAACAGGTCTTTGCCGATGAGCAAATGAAATGGGGTCTGAGGGCGGCCCTAACCCAGTAGGGCTCGTAAAAGAAGAAATCTGATGCACACACAGATGCACACACGGAGATGCCACAGGAAGATGACGCAGAGCTGGGCGATGTGTCCACAAGCCAAGAAGCCTCCAGGATTGAAAGCACACCTCCAGAGTCCAAGGGAGGGGCAGGGGTCCTGGGATACCTCCGGGCCAGGAGAGAGGTATCCCTGCTGCCCGAGCCCGGCTTGGTGCTGGGTGATGCAGCCCTGGGACACATGGCACACACGGCCATCCATCCACAGAGAGGCTGCATGAGGTCCGAAGAGCCTGCTCTGGCCCGGTGGACATGCAAGATAGAACTTGGACCCCTTCTCTGGGGAGCTGGGAGCACTCAGCTTGAGGGGGAGGGGTCTCTGCTTGGTTTGATGCCTTCCCTGGCTGTGTGACTCATGACCCTGCCCTGATCTACCAGCGGCCACTGACTCCACCCGAGGTCAGACTGCAGCCTCCAGTCACGTGCTCAACAGCTAAATGCCGCCCTACCCCTTGCTCCATGATTGCCACCTTTGTAGAGTGAGAACTGCTTTGAGAAGGTGGGGGGGGGCACATCATGGCCTCAGACCTGTTGCCAACTGCTTTGCCACCTGACGCCCCAGAGCCCAAGGAGGGCGGGCAGGGGGCCTGGGAGCCTGACTGTGCTGTTGGTTCCTGGTCTCTTGGCTCTGCCTCTGGTTGGATTCAGCCAATGGGGGTCTTCCAAGGGTCTTCCAAGTCACTGCGGGTCTTCCAAGGGCATGGTGTCCCTTCCCCATGCCCACCCTCCTCCAGGCCCAGTAACCGCCACCTGCCCATCCCCTTCAGGGGCCCCACTGCTAAGAGCCATGGGGTATAAGCGCTGTCCCCTCCTGACCCAGCCCTATCTGTGTCTTGTGTGTGACCCCTTGGTTAGCCTTCCTTCCCTGACCCTGCAGAGTGAGCTACCAGTGTCCTGTTAGGCCCCCAACCCATGTGGGGAGCCACTTCCCTCTGCCCTTCCCCCTGTCTCCCCACCCCCCGAGCTGGAGACCCTGGTGGGTTGTTACATGATCATGTGGTCTCACCTTTCTCATCCAGACTTTGTTCACAGACCCAGACGTGTTCGTGGGATTGGGGGTGACATCATGACACCCTACCATGGGGACCCCACCTCCAGCCTTCTTCCCCAAATTAGGGGGCAGGACATGAACACAGGACCAAGGAGATGTACTGGGTGAGGCAGGAGAATCAAGCTAAACTGAGGCGGTACTTTCTTGGCTTTTCTGTCTGTGGAGGATTTGGGGGAACATGTGACAAGACCACGTGGTGCTGGCCCATCCTCCACTCCTGACCTGGGAGTGCAGGGCACCCTGGGAGCTAGAACCTTGAACTCAGCCCTGACCCTCCTTCACCAGGCCACTTTGCACCCTGGGTCAGGGCGGCCCCCATCTTGGAGGAGTCACTTGAGTCCCCTAGCCCGAGCAGGCAGGACAGATGGCAGAGGGAGGCAGAGCTGATGTGCCTGGGACTTTCTCAGAGTCCTGAAAGCCTGAAGTGATGAGGGAGACTCGTGTAGATGGTGCAAAGAGGGTCAAGTCCACGGCTGTGTGGGGGCACCTCTACTGGCCAGGGGTAGATCTCACTGCCAAGGGGTCGAGGGAACAAAGACAGAGCCTAGAGCCAGTGGTCCTCCAGAACCACTCTATGGTCTGGGACCACCCTGGGCTCCAGACATCCCTGGGGTGTTGGCAAGTGGGGAGCCCTAAACTAGATCACCTTACCCCCGAAATGACCAGATCCTTCCAGAATCGAATAAGTTATGTTGAAAGACAGATTCACTGCTTTGTCCACTGATGTTTCCTTGTCTGGTTTTTGTGCCCAGTGACCTGTATACACCTCTGATGGGGGCAGCCGGGGGCCACAGCCACAGTCTCGGGGTAGGAGCAAAACTGCGGCTGCACTGACCGGGGCGGAAGATTAAGTGGTGGGGAGCGTGTCTGGGAAGGGACAAAGCCCCCTCCCCTTTCCGGCCCCTTGCTTCGTGCTGGCATCTCCCACTCACTTGAATTCATTACCTAGGAAATGTGCCAAGCAGGGGTGGGGGGGGAGCTGCCCCAGTCACACGTTTTTGCAATTAGCCATTCTCCGTACACCTGGGCCAGGGCTTCCAGAGAGGCGGAGAGGCCAGGAGAGGTTGGGGGTCCTGTGGGGGGACCATGCACCTCTAGGAAGGCGGTGTGAGCAGGAGAGGGAAAACGATTTTGGAACAATGGGACAAAGGTGAGTACACGTGTGTATGTCCACAGCTTCCATCCTTAGTCTCTGTCCCCCAGCCTCCATCCTCCAGCCTCTGATCCCAGCCTCTGTCGCCCAGCTTCTGTTCCCCAGTTTCTGTTCCCCAGCCTCCATCCCCCAGTTACTGGGGCTAACTCCCAATTGGGCAGGTCCACAGGGCCGGCTCCTGCGTGAATCGGACCTTTATAAGAGAAGCAGGGCTCACTGGGGAGATTCATGGGCCGGCGCCCTTGGACTCTGGGTTATGAATGGGGGTCTCAGCGACTTCCTTCTCATTTAATTTATCATTCGTGCCGTCTTTCAACACCAGGCCCAGGCGAGCAGTACTGGAATGTGGCCTGCACAGAAATGCTCCTGCAGCACGGCCTCCTTCCCGGGAGGAGCACAGTGCGGGCCCCTTGAGCCCACAGGGCGGGGCAGAGCTTGGCTCGGGGATGAGGTGGCTGCAGGAAGCAGGCCGTTTGCCAACCCTGTGTGCTAGTTCTGCCTGCGGTCCCTCGGACCCTCGGCTCTCAGAGCAGAGACCCACAGGACCCAGCCTCCGGGGTGACATCAGTGTCCTCCTGGTTCGTGCTGGGTCACAGGATGGGCGTCTCCAGGACTTGGCTCGTGACCCCTGAGTCTGAGTGTTTCTCTTGTGTTTGGTTTAAGAGAGTTGAAATTCCCGAGGTCAGGAGACGTGGATGCAGAAGAAAGAGCCCGCTTGGCTGGATGGCCACATTTGGCTGGAGTGGGGAGGTAGGACCTTGGGCTCTGAGGGAGACACCTGAGCAGAGAACCTCCGAGGGGCCTCATGAATCCAGGCGGTGCCGGCTTGCCCCCTGATTTCAGTGGACATTAGCGCTTTGTTGAGGGTGAAAAGGAACACCAATCCTCTATATTTAAAAAATTATTTTTTGGCTGCACTACACAGTGTGTGGGATCTTAGTTTCCCTTCAGGGATTGAACCTGTGCCCCCTGCATGAGAGCACACAGTCCTGACCGCTAGACCACCTGGGAAGGCCCTCAATCCTCTGTATTTTCATTTTACCGTTTCTGCCCCCTTTCCTGACTCTTCAGTTAGCACTTTCAGGGGCACCGCCCACACACATGCATGCACTTGCATGCAGGTGTGCACCTGGGCACACACACACAAGTGCATGCACACACACACACACACACCCTTCAGCAGGGAGCCTGGCCACGTAGAGAAGCCCTTTGCTAAGGAAGGTGAGAAATGGATGCTGGCCCTGGGACTGGAAGAGCTGGAAACACCGGAGCCAGTGGTCACATCTCCCAGGGCGGCAGGAGGGGCCTTGTGAACATCAGACTCAAAGGCTCAGCTCGGAGCCCACGCTCTGCCCCTGAAGCCCGGCTTCACTTTGCACCTGCCTGAAGTCAGCTCCAACAGCGTGGGGTTCCGATGTGGTTCCTTTTGGATCGGCCCCCTTCCCATGACCCCCCCAGGCCCCCTGCAGGGGCTCCAACAGCATGGGGTTCTGATATAGTTCCTCTCATCTTGGCCCCCTTCTCACGACACCCAGGCCCCGCTGCAAGTGCAGCTGTTTCCCTGGAGACCCCAGGGGGAGAGTTTTGCAAAAGGAAGGACACGTTGCAGAAATGTTGGCTGTGTCTACTCTGCAAGGTTGGAGGGTGACACGTTTTCCTGTGTGCCCCCACTTGTCCTCAGCCACCCAAAATGTGCATATGGGCATACAGCAGGCCCAAGCCATCCATCCTACTGTGGGCATGAGCTGGGGGCTTCCAGAAATGGACAAGAAGAGGGGCTGGCTGGCTGGGCCCAGTGTCCTGGGAGGAGCTTCTCCTGGAATTCACTACAGAGCCAAAACTGACCGACTCAGTAACAGACAGCGGCCCTTGTTCTTGCAAGGGGATGTGGGGTGGTGAGGCTGCAGAGGAGGGAAAAGAGGGTGGGGGTAGAAAATACAGGACTGAAATCTGAAATCCACTGTCCCTTCTCAGCTCAGAGGAAGGTGGGCCTGGGAGATGCAGGTGTCTTGCCTCATATCTCAACTGTGTTCCCGGGAGTCTGGCCTTCAGGTGCTGTTTGGATGGTCTGTCCAGCTCTCCCTATGGCCTGACCTGGATTCCCACCTTGGACTTTGCATCAAGTGGGTGTGCTGGCAGCAGGAATTCTACACACTGTGGCTGGAAATCTGCTTACTTTCCAGCATCTCTGTGTTTCTGAGGACACGACCCCAGCTGGGTGGGAACAGCCCTAGGGACACAGAGGGTCATGACCCAGAAGGTCATACCACGGGGGACCCCAGATGGCCCTTCAGGAGCATGGACCTGTAGTCCCCTACTTTCTTCTTTTTTCAGTTGGCTTTCTGAATTGTACATGGAAATATTTTGTCAAAATGATATACTTATGTAGTATAAGGCTAGTAGGGAGAGTGGATGACCCCATACTTCTCATCAACCCTCTGATTCCTGCTGCCCCACAACAGACATTTCAGCTCCCTCACAGTTTTATCTGCATTTATCTTTATGTTTTATTTATTTATTTTTTTTATCTTTATGTTTTATTTTTTTTATGTAAAAAACATTTTAATTTTCAAAATTTTATAATTCTTTTTTTTTAATTTATTTTTTTTAATTGAAATATAATTGATTCACAGTGTTCTTTAGTTTCAGGTATACACCAAAATGATTCAGTTACACATATTATTTTCAGATTCTTTCCCTTATAGGTTATTACAGAATACTGAGTAGAGTTCCCTGTGCTATACAGTAGGACTTTGTTGCTTTTCTGATTTATATATAGGAGTGTATCTATTAATCTAATATCCCTAATTTATCCCTCTCCCTCTTTCCTCTTTGGGAACCATAAGTTTGTTTTCTATGTCTTTGGGTCTGTCCGTTTTGTAAATAAGTTCATTTATATCATTTTTTAAGATTTCACATATGTGATATCATATGTATTTGTCTTTCTCTGACTTTGTTCACTTAGTATGATCATCTTTAGGGCTATCCATGTTGCTGCAAATGGCATTATTTCACTCCTTTTAATGTTGAGTAATATTTCATTGTATACATGTACCACATCTTCTTTATTCATGCTTTCATTTCTTGGCTATTGTAAATAGTATTGCAATGAATATTGGTTTCTTTTTTTTTTTTTTTAAGAATAAATTCTTAATATCATCAAATATCCAGTGATGTTTAAATTTCCAGTTGCCTTACACACCTATTTTTTTTTTTTTTCCTTGTTTATTTTCTGTTTAGTTGATCTATCCATAGGTGTGAGTGGGGTATTAAAGTCTCCCACTATTATTGTGTTATTGTTAATTTCTCCTTTCATACTTGTTAGTATTTGTCTTACATACTGCGGTGCTCCCATGTTGGGTGCATATATATTTATAATTGTTATATCTTCTTCTTGGATTGATCCTTTGATCATTATATAGTGACCTTCTTTGTCTCTTTTCACAGCCTTTGTTTTAAAGTCTAATTTGTCTGATACGAGTATTGTGACTCCTGCTTTCTTTTGGTCCCTATTTGCATGGAAAATCTTTTTCCAGCCCTTCACTTTCAGTCTGTATGTGTCCCCTGTTTTGAGGTGGGTCTCTTGTAGACAACATATGTAGGGGTCTTGTTTTTGTATCCATTCAGCCAGTCTTTGTCTTTTGGTTGGGGCATTCAACCCATTTACGTTTAAGGTAATTACTGATAAGTATGATCCCGTTGCCATTTACTTTATTGTTTTGGGTTCGAGTTTATACACCATTTTTGTGTTTCCTGTCTAGAGAATATCTTTTAGTATTTGTTGGAGAGCTGGTTTGGTGGTGCAAAATTCTCTCAGCTTTTGCTTGTCTGAAAAGCTTTTGATTTCTCCTTCATACTTGAATGAGATCCTTGCTGGGTACAATAATCTGGGCTGTAGGTTATTTTCTTTCATCATTTTAAGTATGTCTTGCCATTCCCTCCTGGCTTGAAGAGTTTCTATTGAAAGATCAGCTGTTATCCTTATGGGAATTCGCTTGTGTGTTATTTGTTGTTTTTCCCTTGCTGCTTTTAATATTTGTTCTTTGTGTTTGATCTTTGTTAATTTGATTAATATGTGTCTTGGGGTGTTTCTCCTTGGGTTTATCCTGTTTGGGACTCTCTGGGTTTCTTGGACTTGGGTGATTATTTCCTTCCCCATTTTAGGGAAGTTTTCAACTATTATCTCCTCAAGTATTTTCTCATGGTCTTTCTTTTTGTCTTCTTCTTCTGGAACCCCTATGATTCGAATGTTGTAGCGTTTAATATTGTCCTGGAGGTCTCTGAGATTGTCCTCATTTCTTTTAATTCGTTTTTCTTTTATCCTCTCTGATTCATTTATTTCTACCATTCTATCTTCTAATTCACTAATCCTATCTTCTGCCTCTGTTATTCTACTATTTGTTGCCTCCAGAGTGTTTTTAATTTCATTTATTGCATTATTCATTATATATTGACTCTTTTTTATTTCTTCTAGGTCCTTGTTAAACCTTTCTTGCATCTTCTCAATCCTTGTCTCCAGGCTATTTATCTGTGATTCCATTTTAATTTCAAGATTTTGGATCAATTTCACTATCATTATTTGGAATTCTTTATCAGGTAGATTCCCTATCTCTTCCTCTTTTGTTTGGTTTGGTGGGCATTTATCCTGTTCCTTTATCTGCTGGGTATTCCTCTGTCTCTTCATCTTGTTTAAATTGCTGAGTTTGGGAGTCCTTTCTGTATTCTGGCAGTTTGTGGAGTTCTCTTTATTGTGGCATTTCCTCGCTGTGTGTGGGTATGTAGAGGTGGCTTGTCAAGGTTTCCTGGTTAGGGAAGCTTGTGTCGGTGTTCTGGTGGGTGGAGCTGTATTTCTTCTCTTTGTTCAGTCGCACTGTGGGGAGGGAGGGAGGGATGCTGCAAACAAATGACACTGGCGTGCGCTCGCAGTGCCTCAGCCACACTGGGTCTGCCCCCGCTCACGGCGCGTGTAGCCTCCCTCCCCACACTGCTCAGGCTCTAGGTTGTTCCGCCGGGAACAATCCGAGGCTGGCCCTGGGTTGCATGGACCTCCCAGGTCCAAGCCGCTCAGGTTCAGGCACTCAGGTAGTCCTCAGAGGCGCAGACTCAGTTGGGCCTGCGTTTTGTGCTCCTCCCAGGTCCGAGCAGCTCAGGTGATGAGGTGTTTGGCGAGCGCCAATGCTGCGACTTATCGCCTCCCCGCCACTCGGTTATCTGGGTGTAAAACCGGCGCACCTTCTCAGGCAGATGTTGACCGTCCAGACCCCCAATAAGTTTTAGTTAGCAAAGAAGCCAGTTTTATAGATAATGTCTCTCTGGGGCTGCGATTGCCCCCTTCCGGCTCTGGCTGCCTGTCACCGGAGGGGGAAGGTCTGCAGCCGGCTATCTCTGTTTAGTCCTTTGTTCCGTGCGCGTGCTGGCGGTGTCTTAGGTTAGGGCTGGCTTTTCGCATGGTAGATATCCCACAGTCTGGTTTGCTAGCCCAAATTAGGGTATTCAGGCCAGATTCTTACTCTCAGTGATGCAGCCCGCGCCGCGCCTCCCTGCCCAGCCCCCGCTTGCTAATGGCGGATGCAGGCGTCTGCGCTGCTTCTCCGCTGGGGGAGTTACCGTAGGGCTCGCAATCTGTGAGTTTTAATTGTTTATTTATTTTTTCTCCCTGTTATGTTGCCCTCTGTGCTTCCAAAGCTCGGCACGGATTCGGCAGTGAGAAGGTTTCCTGGTGTTTGGAAACTTCTCTCTTTTTAAGACTCCCTTCCCGGGACGGAACTCCGTCCCTCCCTCTTTTGTCTCTTTTATTGTCTTTAATATTTTTTCCTACCTCCTTTCGAAGAGTTGGGTTGCTTTTCTGGGTGCCTGATGTCCTCTGCCGGCATTCAGAAGTTGTTTTGTGGAATTTACTCGATGTTTAAATGCTCTTTTGATGAATTTGTGGGGGAGAAAGTGTTTTCCCCGTCCTACTCCTCTGCCATCTTGGCACCTCCTATCTTTATGTTTTAAAATGGCATGTTTATACCTTGTCCCACTTAACTAGCTCTTTCAATCTTGTGCTGCCAGAAGATAACGGTTTAACCCTCTTCAGACACAGCTGTCAGTTGAGTTCCCCCCCAGTTTTTTATTACATCAGTTTTCAGGGCTTACTTTCTTAAGAATGTGTGGACAATATTCTTAGCCAAGCCATGGAAAGAACGATGATTTCATTTCCTTTCTTAAGCAAAGTTTAAATTTGCCTGTATTAGCAATTGCCTTGTATTTTCATTTGCATATATCTCTATGCAGCTTTCGCTAACCATGTATCTGTAAGATTTCTCAAAAAATGGCCATGTATATCCCCTTTCTGTGAGTTTCACTTATTTATTTTTCTTGGAGTTGACCTCTTGGATCCCTCCTTCGTTTCTCTTCTTACTGTTTGGGTTGCTCTTTGGTTATTTTACTTGGGACACATCTGGGAAAAGAAAAGAGGTGCTATCAACAACTTTGCTCACCTCGTCTCAAGGCCACCAGAGCAGTGGTTGTCTTGGGACTTGCTTTCACTGTCACCCTGGGAATTTCTCTGCTTTTCTCTGGTTTTGGATTCCCTATTTCTTGGATCCCATTGAATCTGTTTTTTGGCTTATGCCCTTGATTTACTGGAGTACATCCTCAAGTAATTTTCTGAGAAAAGTTTCCTGGGATGTAAGTTCTTAAAGTCTTTTAATCTTTGACACTGTTTCTATTCATACAACACTCTTGATCTTGTGTTCGCCTGGATCCTGAATTCTAGACTGGAAATTACTTCCCTTGAAAGTGTTGCTCCATTGTCTGATGCCATGTTATTCCTGATAATCTGTTTACAATCTGCTCCCCACCCCCCACCCTTGAATCTTCCAAGTGCATCTTTCCCCAATATTACAATTCATGATGGATGGTATTCTTGGGCAGGTAAATTCTTATTCTTGAGTCTCTCAAGCTTTGTTTGCCTCCTGGTCTGTGGTTGGAGTTCTGAATCAAGCTTCTGATTTTTAATCCCATCTCCCTTCTTTCAGAGAAGGAGGAGGGCTGTTTCCTAGTTGGATTCCCACTCTGCCATGAACTTGGTGGAATAACCTTTGGCAGATCACTTAAACTCTTGGTACCTCAGCTTCCTCACCTGTAAAATGGGCTTGGTCGACAGGGCTTCCCTCTAGAGCTCTTGGGGGTTAAGTGGAGCTGATCTGTGATGATGATTTCAAAGGGGTCTCCTCCAAAGCGGACCTTCAGAAGCAGTTAGATTTTAAGACGACCCCAAAGGAGGAGAGATCTGGGCTTGAGGGGGTTTGGGCAGGGAGCCCTCACTCTCGTGTGATAGTCTGTTACTGCTGGCAGTGGGGACCCCCCCACTGGACAACAGCCTGCCCAGAAATGCTGCCTGGCCGTGGGCCCATGACCCTCACTCCAGGGTATGCTCTGTCTGGGCTCCCTGGGTGGGGCCACGTGCCCACGTGTCTCAGGGGCTTCATTCTGTTTTGGGGCTTTCCAGTGACTTTGGGCAAGTCACCTCCTTGCTGGCCTCAGTATCCTCATTCAGAATCAGAAAGGTCTGTCGTGCTGACCCCTGAGGGCCCCCTCACCTCTGCCCTCTGGATCAGGTGCTGCTCTGGGTGCCGTGTTCACAGCCAAGGGTCCCTCCAAACCCAGCCACCCCTCTGTGCGGCCCTTCCTCTCACGAGTGCACATTCCTTCGTTATAAATGTCTAGCACCACGCTAACCACAAAGTCTCACTGGAGACAAAGCTCATCCATTTCCGCTCGTGCCGCCACCACCGGTCGCCGAGCCACCCTGGACGCGGGGCTGCGGCTCTCCCATTGGTGTTGTCCGAGCCTCTCTCAGTCTTGGCGGGGTGCCAGTCTTGAAAGTTCCTGATTTATTGTTTTGAAATGACCCGCAGATGTGGCTGCGTCTGCTGGCTGTTGCCAATTAAAGCGCCAGCGGGCACTGGCCCTCCTTGCCCAGCCCAGGCTTCCTCCTAGGGGCTTGGGGCTGGGTCAGCTGTGAGCGCCGGGTTGGGCCGGCAGGGGCTCCTGGGGCCACTGAGCTGTGGGGGCAGTGGATGGGGCCTTTGGGTGATAGGGGGACATGAGGACGAGATGGCTTGTGGCCTGCAGTTTGGACGCAGCCTCTGATGCACCCTGTCACTCTGGATGCCCACTTTCACAGGCCCTCAGGACACCACCTTGGGCACCATGGCTTCTGTGTAGGGGCACAATTTCAACCCCAGAAAGGAAATGCGCTTGATGGTGAGAGAGAGACAGAGACACAGGGAGCACAACACCTGCGTGTACGTGTAGTGCACGTACATGTGGCCACATGCACACGTAGCACACGTACACACGGCCACACGTACATGTCGTTGTGTGTACACGTGGCTGTACTTAGCTCCTGTAACATCACTGGCCTCTCTCTGCCTTGACGAGGGTCACATGTTTTGGCTCCCCCAGCCACACCCTTCAATGCAGACTTTCTACCTGATGCTGGGCTGAGACCACTGTTACAGACCCACTTCGGACCTTCCCTCAAGGTCTGATGTTCATGCATCTTTCCTTTAAAAGTGAAAGTGACCCATTCAATACTTACATGCTTGTTATTAACCCATCTATGAAATTTCCATACAAGTCCTCCCATCAGGAACCCCATTGTGGTCCTGCCTGTGTCCCATTTGGTTGACCCTTAGCACCATCTGGAGAGATCCTGGGCCAAGGTGGAGTTGACTGGAGCAATTCAACCTGAACTGTGGGGTTGTCCACTCCCATCTGGGTGCCCCTTGGCCCCTGGGGAGCTCTGCGGGCTGGGGGCTTTCACAGATGAGATCAGCATCAAGCACAGCCCTCAGCCTTCAGACTGGGAAGATGGACACGGCTGATTGAAAAGTTCTCTTCAGTGTCTCCCTAAAAAGGCTGTGTGTGAGTGTGTCCAAGTGTGAGTGTGCATGTGTGTGCTAGAGTGTCAGTATTGTTGGTGTGTTTCAGCGTCATGTACATGTGTGAGCATGGGTGTGCCTGTCAGTGTGCTAATGTACAGGTGTGCGCACGTGTGTCAGGATGGTTGGGGTGTGTGTGGTCACTGCGTTAATGTACAGGTGTGAGCATGTGTGTGTCAGTGTTGTTGAGATGTGTGTGTCAGCGTCAATGTGTACATGTGTGAGCACCTGTGTAATATATGTGAATATGTGTGTGTGTGAGCAGCTGTGTGCGTGTCAGTGTGTGGGTGGCACTTGGCTTTCTTGAGCAACCCCTCTTGGCACAGACTGGACTGGGGGGCGTCCCTGAGTGCTCTTTGCCAGGACAGAGGAGGGGGTTTATTTTAGAGGCAATCTGGGGTTAAAGTGTCTACCCACATGTCTGACATCTGATAACCTGCCTTGGCTGAAATCTTAACCACATAAAAGACATTTTTTCTCTTAAGATTTAGCAAGTATTTTGTTATGAAAATGAACATGTGCATTTCTATAAATGTGCACAGGGTTTGGCTTGGATGGCCAGCTGTGAGCCTGGAGATTCTGGGAGCCTATGGTCAGGTCAGGCCTGGGGAGTGAGGGGTCCCATGAAGGCTGCTGACCTGGAGCTCCAGGCCCCTGATGGGCATTGGGGTTGGAATGCTCAGTTCGCTCAAGGGAAGCCATCCAGCCCTCTTGGACGCGCTGTCCCTTCAGCAAAGCACAGGCGGCTGCCTTCTGCAGGGAGGGGGACACCAGGCGTGCCTCCCTCCAGATGCAGAGCTGCATTCAGGGGCCAGTCAGTGTGATTTCACCCTCTGTCTGCTGCAGAATGCTACCACCACATCCTCCCCATGTCCAGGTGGAAATGTGTGCTGTCCCCACCGGGCTGGACCCCTGGGAGCCCAGATCCCAGAACCCTATGGCGGCACCTGAAGATTTCACACTGTCTGTAACCCTTGGCCCCCTTCCCTCCTGGCTCTGGTGGGAGCACCCCTTGTGAAGCAGGCGGTCATCCCAGGCGGGTCACCACTGGAGCGCTGGAAGCTGGTGGAGGCCTCAAGGTCCGAGGGAGGATTGCGTGAGGCTGGCACATGGGAGCCCGTGTCTTGTGGAAAGAACAGCGTTGGGAACCCGGGAGGGTGGTGACCTGGAGGCAGGACCCCGGTGCCACCCCTGGTCACTCCTATGGCAGAGCCAGCCCTGCAGACCTGTGTGAACCTTCCCTGAGTCATCCCTTCAGTTACCACAGAGCAGCCCACCTGTCTGTGTGGTCAGATACTTTAAAATTTCATGAAGACTCTGTCTACATGTATAAGCAAAAAAGCCCCAAACAACCAAAATGAAATCAATTTAGGGTGCCTGTGCTGTGATCTAAGACTTATTTCTCCTGCATGGTGAGGAAGAAATTCACAGGCCCTGTGAACTTTGGCTTCAGACCCTCAGTCCCCATGGGCTCCCTCACCCTTGGGGGCCAAAGCGGGTGACTCCCCATTAGGACAGGGGCTGCTCTGCTGCCCGCTATCCTGTCACTGCCCAGGCCCAGAACCAGCCGTGGGCAGGGAGGGGCCCAGGGCCTGGCCACCGGACCACCCCGCCCGGCTTTAATCACCATGGGTCCCGGCTCGTGGGGCTTGAATAACATGGGAGGTGGAGGTGTGGGGCGGCCGCAGCTTCTGTTTCTGATGGAGCCCTGGGCACCACGATTTAATGGATTAGTTAAAATGATGTGAAAAAATGGATCTCTGATTTATGACCTGCAATTTTTTGCTGACTGCGGCGTGTTTTTCCAAGTCCTGCATTTTACAGTCTTGGGCACATAAGGCCTTTGTTGTTTCCCTGATTCTGCCCTCAGGGCTCATCCTGGGACCCTTTGCCCAAGGCCTCTCCAGACCTTTAAAACAGGAAGTTTAATTTTATAGAATTAAAAAAGAGAAAACGGTACTTAATTATCTGGCTGTGAAACAGCACTGCCCTTTCTTAATTTTAGTAGCTAATAAAAGGCCATTCCTGGAGTTAACTACTTCTGGTCCAAACGCCCTACAATCCCGGCTATTTGGATAGAATATTTTATGAACTGTTATATATTGCACTACGGTTTTTAAGCTCTGCTATGACATATTTCTCTCAAGATTTATTAGGAATTTTTATTTAAAACAATATATTAAATAGGGGAGAAAAAGTAATCTTAGGTAAAATTCAAATATTAGCAAAACATAACATGGCCCAAAACCTCTTTTATTTGAAGTTGTTCCCCTCCTCCCTCCCCTGCCTGCCCCACTGCTGCTATAAAAACAGTTTGGGAAAAAACGACCATCAGCTGCATCATTAATTCAACATGGCTTCCAACCTGACTCCAATCTGGGACCAATTTCAAGGCCAGTTGCCACTTAAGTGACTCTATGGAAACAGAACAATGAACCGAGCCCGCCAAGACCCCCAGTGCCTTCCTGGTTTCCACCAGACCCTGAGGACGTCCACACAGGCCTCTGCTCTGCAATCCCTGAGGTCCCTCAAGGCCCCCACCCAGAGGCTGACCCCTGGGCCAGCTCCTCAGAGGCCAGGAACTTGGGGGTCACCTGCCCCATATGTCCTCATCTGCAAGCCCTCAGGGAGTCTTCCATGTCATTTGGGGATCAGTCTTCTCTTCCCTGAGTGAGTATTCCTCATCCAGAGACCCCAGAGACCAAGCTTCATGACATTCAGCCTTGGAGGTGGGCAAGAGGACTGTGCGGAGCCGGGGCTCCAGGGCGGGGGGCTGAGACCCCTTGGAGAGCCCCCGTCGTCCCACTGGACTGCAACAACTCAGCACAAAGTCAAAGGCAGCTCGTAAGGTGGTGACAATGAAGCGCCAGGTGCAGCCCTCTGAGCACAGGTCTCAGCCTACAGGTCTCAGCCCTGTGCTGGGTGGGTGCCTTTGGGAGGGGACCATGTGGAGACTTAGAGCAGAGCCTGGGGCGTGGAGGTTCAGCCCAGAGTCGACACCCCTCGGATGGCCAAGCAGCTTCCCACACACCTGGGGGCCCTGGAGTGGGTGGGACACTCCCAGTCCCCTGCCTGTGCCTTCTCTTCTCCCAGCAGCTGTCCACTAACTACCAGCCTAGTGCTCGGGGTTGAGGGCTGGCCAGGCAATGGGGCTGGATGAGCCCCCTCCCCTGTGGTCTGGATAAGAAGACTGATATTTAGAGCTTGTGGTTAAATGTGATGAAAACAAACTGGGCAGGGGGCAGGCCCGCAGGGGTGTCTGCATGGGGGCCCTTGACCAGAGGTCTGGGGTGGCTTGGATGAGGTGACATTTCTGCTGAGACTCCAGGGTCAGCCCAGACAAGAGGTGTCCTGGCCATGGGGAGACCTAAAGGTGGAAGAGTCCAGGATGCAGGTGTCTGCTGGGGACAGGGGGACAGTGCTTGGTGGGGATTGGGGGTGGGGGAGCTGGGTTGGGACTTTTCTTTGGGATCATGGGCCCAGCTCTGCTCCTGGGGCTGTGGGATGACCTTCAGGGCTGGTGTCCCAGGTAACACCTCCTCCTAGCTGCGCCCTTCCCGGGGAAGGCAGCCTTGTTTGCAGACAGGCAGCCCTGGGGAGCACCTGTCGCTCTCCACGGTCACTGGGTGATGGGGAGGGCATGGGCCACTGCCCCACCCGCCTGAGCACGGGCAATTAAAAGGATATCATCCTTGTCAATTACAGCCATAGCTGCTTCCGAGGAGGCCTCCTCCCCAGCTGAGTGCCTACCAGTTAGCCGTGTGTGGTTAGCTAATTTGTGGGCATTTGGGAGTTTGAGTAAATAATCTTCTGAGCCTTGTGGGGCCCCTTGAATCTGTCTGCGAGTTTTATTGGGCTCTCACGGGGCCTGTTCAGGGTCAGCAGGGTGCTGCACATTTAATCAACACCATCGAGGCCATCTTTGTACATCCGGGGGTTGCCACTGGGTTGGAGGTGGTCCCAGCTGCCGGGCTGGGCTAACTTCACGGGGGCTTCACGGGGGCTGGTGCTGGTGAGCACAGTGGTGGGCCTCACGTGCTGTCCATGCAGGGCCAGCTTCTGACCCTAGTCACCACTTGGCCTGGCTGGCCAGGAGTGCCAGGAGCCCTGAGGGAAGAGGGATGGCCCCATTCCATGTTCCTGCCAGGCACACTCAACTAGCGACCCCACTGCCTATGAGCCCGGCAGCCCCTCCCGAGCTGGGCCCACAGTGTTAGTACCGCTCCACTCCAGGGAGGAGTCTAGGTGGTGAGAAACAGAGCGCTGCTCCCAGGCCCCTGGGCACAGGCAGGGAGGATGGGCACACGCTCTGGGGTTGGGGCTTGGCTGGCACCCAAGAGCAGATGGCTCCTGTCTGGGCGTAAGCATGTGTGTGTGCTCAGTCACTTTGGTTGTGTCCAACTCTTTGCAACCACATAGACTGCAGCCCACCAGGCTCCTCTGTCCATGGGATTCTCCAGGCAAAAATACCAGAGGGGGTTGCCCTGTCCTCCTCCAGGGAATTTTCCTGACCCAGGGATTGAACCGGCGTACATCTCCTACATCTCCTACATTGCAGGAAGATTCTTTACTGCTGAGCCACTGGGGAAGTCCAAGGTGAACATGGTTCCCCCCAAATTCATGTCCACCCAGAACCTCAGAACGTGACCTTGTTTGATTTGAAAGGTGGGGCTCTGCAGATGTTATTAGGATGAGGTCATGTTGGACTGCAAGGCCCTGATCCTGTGAGATCAGGATCATGTGAGAGGCCATGTGGCCAGGAGGGAGGTCTGAGTGATGCGGCCACAAGCCAAGGAGTGCCTAGGCTTGCCAACGGCCACCTGAGGCTGGGAGAGACAAGGAGGGAGGGGCCCTTCCTGAGAGCCCCTGGAGGGAACACAGCCCTGCCCACACCTCAACTGGGGGGCCCTGGCTTTCAGACAGGGAGAGAATCCATTTCTGCTATTTACCGTCACTAGAGGAGCCTGGTAGGCTGCAGTCCATGGGGTCACTAAGAGTCGGGCAATGGCTGAGCAACTTCCCTTTCACTTTTCACTTTCATGCATTGGAGAAGAAAATGGCAACCCACTCCAGTATTCTTGCCTGGAGAATCCCAGGGACAGAGGAGCCTAGTGGGCTGCCATCTGTGGGGTTGTACAGAGTCAGACACGACTGAAGCGACTTAGCAGCAGCAGCAGCAGCAGGTTTACAGCACTTTGTCATTGCAGCTCCAGGAAACAGTCACAGCTCTAAACAGACTCTGTGGGTGGCTCCCCTTCCTAGCTCTCACGTTCTGAGGATTTCTGAAACCTGCCCAGTTGTGCATCTGTTTTGCTGCAAAAGAGGAGCAATAGTTTCCACCTTGGGCAGAACCTGTGCCCCCAGGTCTTCTGGGCTGGACTTGGCAACTGGGAAGGGCATGTGAGCTTGTCCCCAGGGAAGAAGCAGATCTTGCAGGGAGGGAGAGAGGAAAGACCAGGAACCCAGACCTTGGGGGGCACCTGCAGGGAGCGGGGAGCGGTGGGGAGGAGGTAGCCACTGAGCAGCTGAGGACAAGTCCAGATTCTCGGTCCCCGGCTTCCGGCTGGGTCCACCCCACCCAGCCTGGGAGAGGTTCCCCTGGCAGCCAGCACAGGGCAGGTCCTGTGGGACCCACCTGAGAGGGTCTCCTGCCCAGAGGGCCGGCATTCCCATGCCCTCCCAAGTTCCCCGGGCACATACGCCCCCGAGGCTGAAGGATTCCCCCCACCTCTCGGTAAATTCTGAGTAGTCTGGGGCAGTGATTGAGGTTGGTTTTGATTTCAGTCAAACCAGTCCCGTCTTCACTCTGCGCTAAGTGGAGCCCCTGAGGATCTATTTCGGGTAACCTCCAAGCCGAAGCATACTTGTGGGATGAGACAAGCCTGCTGGTTGTGCATCCGATGTTATCCTCAAAGGCCAACTTGGAATGGAAACAGGATCTGAGACCCTGGGCAGGGTGGATGGAAGAGGCAGTGTTCTGAGCCAGCCGAGGCCCCTAGTGAGCAGCGGGAAGATGAAGTCTAGTGATGGCGGGGGTGAAATTCCTGCGTGTGGAGAGGTGGAGTGTGCAGGGTCCAGGAGAGTTATCCAAGATCAGACTCACCCAGAAAATCACTGCAGCTGTGCAGGTAGCCTGCTCGGCTGGTCCTTGCCTGCCTCTCAACGCTGCCAGCTGCCTGCCTCTGCTGAGGTCAAGCCTGTGTGGGTGCGAGGGCGGGTGTGGGGGGTAGGAGCTGTCCTTCCAGTACATACATGGGGGCTTGGAAATGCAGGGAGCCAGGATCCCTGTGGGGGCTGCTCACAGCCCTGAACTGCAGACACCAACCAGGAGGTAGAGCTTCTGTCCCCTGCCTCCCAATCCCCCCACCCCCCCAGCTCTCAGGACCCACCCACACCACCCCCAATCCCACCCTTGAGAGCCCAAACCCCACTCCAAACACCTCACCCCCTTTACCTCACCCCAACACCCACTCAGCAACAAGAAGGTGCTCCCTGCTCGAAAGCGGCCAAAGTAGCTGAGAAGCAGGGGAAACTGCCACCGAGATGGCAGCCATGTCAACCCCATATGGAGATCATTACAGCCCTGGGGAAGCTTGTTTGGGGCCTCAGTGTCCAAGGTGATAGCCTGTGCTGCCAGGGTGTGGGGGATGGCGAGGGGGAGGGACAGAGTAGGGGAGGGGCTACTGCAAAAAAGGAACCCCCATCAAAGCCTGGGCAGAGACTCCAGCTCACAGGGTTTCCACCTGAGCTCCTAGACTGCAAGGCCTGGTCCATGAAGTTGGGGTGGAGTGAACAGGAAGAAAAGAGAGGGATTCAAAGGAGATGATGTGTGGAGACGGGGGGTGGCCCTAACCAAGGGCAGTAGTGGTGAGGGCAGAGGGCACATGTGGCCTTTCTGTATCTCTCAGCCACTCTTCCTCCAGATTTTCCTTCCTTGGTGCAGGCCTCTCCCTGCTCTGTGCTTCTCTGCCTCCCGGCTCTGCCTCCCTGGACCACCCATCTCCTCTCTACCCCCTATGTCTGTGTCTCTCCCTGCTCCTCTCTCTCTCCTTCTCGCTCACTCCACCAGAGGTTCAGAGGTTTGGTTGATGGTGTCTGAGCCAGGTGAGGAGGACCATGAGCAGGCGGCCTTGGTCAGCCAGCGATGCCATGGCTGTGGCAGACCAGGGTGGATGGAACATGAGCTGCTGAGGGGCAGACATGAGGGATTCTTGTGTTTACCATTTCTTACCAGGGTATCCTTACACCCAAACTCACAGTTGAGTTCCCCTCGGCTGTAGTTCTCTGGCCACTCTGGCCCTTCTTGATGGTGCTCACCGTGCCTGGACCTACCTATGTATGGGAGGATCTGCCTCCACCATCCAGTCTCCCTTCTGGCCTCAGTCAATGCCTCAGGCCTCACAGCTTTGTGTCTGTGCTTCAGAAAATGAAGTGTGGACCAGAGCAGGGCTTTGTGCATAGTGATGGCAAATAGATAATTGAGATAAACCTTCCTGCTGAAGACAGACAAAACTGGTTTGAATCAGTCTGCTCCTTGGAAGAAAAGCTATGACAAACCTAGACAGTGTATTATAAAGCAGAGATATTACTTTGCCAACGAAGGTCCATGTAGTCAAAGCTATGGTTTTCCAGTAGTCATGTATGGATGTGAGAGTTGGACCATAAAGAAGGCTGAGTGCCAAAGAATTGATGCTTTTGAACTGTGGTGTTGAGGAAGACTCTTGAAAGTCCCTAGACAGCAAGAAGATCAAATCAGTGAATCCTAAAGGAAATCAAACCTGAATATTCATTGGAAGGACTGATGCTGAAGCTCTAATACTTCAGCCACCTGATGCAAAGAGCCAACTCATTAGAAAAGACCCTGATGTTGGGAAATATTGAAGGCAGGAGAAGGGGACAACAGAGGACGAGACTGTTGGATGGCATCACCAACTCTATAGACATGAGCTTGAGGAAACTCTGAGAGATTATAAAGGACAGGGAAGCCTGGTGTACTGCAGTCCACAAGGTCGCAAAGAATCTGACATGACTGAGTGACTCAGCAACAACAGCAGAGTCTGGAAAGCAGTGGAGAGTTAGAACATAATGTAGGAGACAGTCAAGGGGAGGTTAGCATTGGGTGGTGCATCTCCCCTCGGGGCATCTCCCTAGGAGACTGAAAGTCTATAAATTGTCTTGTTGCCCAAAATTGGATTAAGGTGGTCCTGGGTTATGGTGCCTTCTTCTGCTTGTCAGAAACAAACATACACCCTCTCTGGAGGATATCATAATTCTAAGCCTCAGATTATTTTTAGTTATATTAAATATATGTAATATTTGGCACTCAACAAAAAAAATAATAGAGGGGATGAAACAGTATAAATGAACACATTTTTCTATTAGAGATAAAAGAAATGAGATAAAATAAAATGGAAATCTCTAAAAGAGATAAAATAAATGAGAATTTTACCAGGAAAGTAAAAGCTATATAAAAGAACCAAATGGAAAATCAAGAACCTAAAAATATAATAATGAAGATTAAGTCAGTAGGTATGTTGAACAAAAAATTAGATACAGATGGAGAGAGAATTAAAGAATGGGAAGATTGATAGGAGAAAAATGATCTGCAGAAGGAAGAAAGAAAACTCAGCAAAATATAGATAAGAATTTAAGATCAATAGGGAATAAGGTGAAAAATTCTACAGACTTGTAATTGGATCCATGAGGAAACAGAGAAGAGAGAGAAGCAATATTTGCCTGGATAATGGATGAAAATTTCCTAAAATTGATGAAATGGTGTAACCATAGATTCATGAAGTCCCACAAGTCCCAAACAGTTCTATGAAAGTTGAGGTTACGATTATGAGGAGGGCTATGAAAAGACGGTGAAAGAGTTATCATGGTGAGGAATGTCTCTCATCACCTTCACAAGGATGATGTTGCCTCTCTCTTTCTGTCCCTCTCTGTTTTCCACATTTCTGTCTTTCCTGGGCCATCTTAGTAAACTGCTGAAAACCAAAGAACAAGAGAAATCTTAAAAACCAGGAAATAAGGCCCATTATTTTCAAAAGAGCCACAACTAGACCTAAAGCTAGCCAACACAAGTCAGAAAACAGTGAAATAAAATCTTAGCACTTTGAAACAATACATTTATCTATCTAGAATTAAACATACAGCAATACTATATTTCAACAAAGAAAGCAAATAGACATTTCTAGACAAAATCTGAAATCTTGTCACCTGCAGATGCTCACTGAGGAAAAGAGTGAAAGGCCCAAAAAGAGCACTGCCGGCTGTAAACACGTGGCTTCATTTATACGAACTCTGCATGAATGGAGATTAACAATGGGGTTTTACATATGTATATGATTAAGATACATCATATAAGGACATGTAAATTTCGGGGAATAAAATGGAATTAAGCTATTCTAATGTCTTTGCATTGTCCTAGGGGAGGGTAAAAGCAACAAGTAATATTACACTTTGACCTTGACTTCAAGGATAGATGCTGTAATCTCTAGAGTAACTGCTAAATGAATAGAAATATATATAAAAGTAATGAGATAATGGGGGATGAGATCACTTTAAAAGCTGAAACAGTTGAAGAAAAATCGAGAAGAAGAGGAAAAGGAGCATAGATTATTCAGGTCACCAAGAAAATACATGGAAAGATATATTTAATGCCCAATGGATCTTCAGTTTCTTTAAATGCAAATATATTAGATGCTCTAATTAAAAGACAAAAATTGTCATGCTCAATAAAAACAAAATCAAGACATGCTTCATTTGTAAAAATGCAAACAAAATCCAAGTATAAATTATTTTTAAAAACTACAATCTAAGTATAAGGATACAGGCAAGTTGATATAAAAAGTTAAAAAAGATGTGCTATGCTAGAAAGGACTTACATTAGAAAACCGGAGGAGCTGTGCTGAGACCAGATAAAGTAGACTTTAAGGCATAGAGCATTACGAGACAGAAAGATGGACATTTTATGTTGATAAAATGTTCAATTCACTGTGACGATGTATGGATTCTAAATGCATAACTACCTAATGACATAGCCATTTAATAAAACAAAAATTGATGGAGTTAAAAGAAGAAATGGACATATCCAGAGTGGATTCAGACACAAATGTCTCAGTAACTAATTGAACAAGTAGGCAAAATATCATGAAGGATATAGGAGATTTAAACAAAATGATCAGCAGCTTAACCTGATGGACACGGATAAGCCATGCACTTCCAAATGTTAATAGACATACATGCTCAATCACTCAGTCGAGTCTGACTTTTTGCACCCCATGGACTGTAGCCCACCAGGCTCCTCTGTCTGTGGAATTTTCCAGTCAAGAATATTGAGTTGGTTGCCACTTTCTACTCCAGAGGATCTTCGCAACCCAAGGATTGAACCCACATCTCCTGCATCGGCAGGCAGATCCTTTACCACTACAGTACCTGGGAAACACAGACACACACACGTGTAATATAACTGTATGTGTAATATACATGTTATATACATGGAACACTTAAAAATTAAATTTATGCAGGGCCATGAGTCAAATTTAAAACCATTTCTGAGGATCTAAACCATGTGGAATTAAACTAGAAATAAAAAACAAACAGATAACAATAATAAAATACTTGCAAGTTTGGGAATGAAGAGAGGTATTTTAAAATAAGATATAGTTAAAGAAAATCATTCTGGAAACAAAAATATTTTAACTTTATTGAAAACAAAAAAGACATTACAATATAATACGTGGCATGAAGCTAAAGGATTATTTGAAGGTAAATTTATAACATTAAGTGTATTTAAAAACAAAAGAAGAAAAGTAGAAATCAATTATATAAACAGTTACCTGAAGAAATAATTTAAAAAACTCCAAAGAAAGTAAAAAGCGGAAAATGATAGAAGATATTGATGAAATAGAAAATGAAGGTAAGAATATGAAGCCCAAAATTGATTGTTTGCAAGACTAATAAAATTAATAAACCTGAGAGAGAGAGGGCTTCCCTGGTGGCTCAGCGATAAAGAATCTGTCTGCAATGCAGGAGCCTCAGGAGACACAGGTTTGATCCCTGGGTCAGGAAGATCCCCTGGAGAAGGGAATAGCAACCTACTCCAGTATTCTTGGCTGGAGAATTCCACGGATAGAGGAGCCTGGCGTGCTACAGTCCGAGGGTTGCAAAGAGTCGGACACGACTGAAGTGACTGAGAGCAAGAGAGAGAGGGGGAGACAGAATAAAAAAGTGCAAATAGCCAGTGCTAGGAAGGAATAGGGAATAAATTACTATGGATTCAGAAAGTATTTTTTAAAGATTTTATACTAATCAATTAGAATATGTGAATGAAATAAAGTTCTTAAAAAATAAAGTTAAAATCATCACAAGAAGAAACTGAAAATTTAAAAAATTGTATAACTGTTAACAGAAATTGTCTTTGGAATTAAAATCCTTCTCAAAAAGAAAATTTTAGGTACAGATTAATTTCCTTGCTAAATTCTATCAACAATTACAAAATTGTGCCAATTTTACACAAATTCCCTCAAAGAATTAAAAAAGGTTACTCCTTGAACTTGGTTTACAAACCCAGCATACTCTTTATAGCAACAAGGGACATTCATTCACAGGAAACGTCACACAGAACAATTGCTCACCACTTCTGAACTTGGATTCAAAGATCCTATACTAACATTAATCAGCTCAAAATCATTTGTATATAAAGATAATGTAACTTGATGAATTAGATCTTTTTTCTAGGAATGAAAAATGGGGTTAAAATTAATCAATGTAATTAAGTACACAAATGGAATAGAGTGAAAATCATGTTAATCTCAGTAGATTCAGTGAATGCATATGAGAAAATTCAATATCCATTCAACAGTTTAAAAAATTGGCAAACTAGAAATTGAAGGCCATTTTCTTAACCTGACAAAGTAAATATACAAAACTTACAGCAATTATCACACATGACGGCGAATTGTTGGAAGCTCTGCAAGATGGGGAACAAGACAAGAATGCCTGATACTACAAGTTCTGTGAACTCCTAGACTAGTGACTCCAGCTAGTGCAATAATGCAAGAAAAAATAATTGTTATAACTACTAGAAAAGATACACTGTTGTCATAATTTACAGGTGATGTAATTATGTAAATAAAAAATTCAAGAGCCTGTAGATTTACTATGAATATTAATAAGTAAATTTATCTAATATATATTATCTACCAAGAGAAAGTAGAAATTTTTTGAAGTCATCATTTGTAATAGTGTCAAAAATATCAAATGCTGAATCTAGGTAGAAGGTATGCCAACTTTTTTACAGGAAACTATAAGCAAGTTGACTCATTGGACAAGACTCTGATGCTGGGAGGGATTGGGGGCAGGAGGAGAAGGGGACAACAGAGGATGAGATGGCTGGATGGCATCACTGACTCAACGGACGTGAATTTAAGTGAACTCTGGGAGTTGGTGATGGACAGGGAGGCCTGGCGTGCTGCAATTCATGGGGTCGCAAAGAGTAGGACACGACTGAGCAACTGAACTGAACTGAACTGAACTGATCAGCCTTCAGAAAAATTAAGGAAAGCATGAATTAATTAAGGGATCCACCTTACAGACTGTTCTACAGATTCAATGCAACCATGATAAAAATCCCATCCATTCTCTGTGGAAACTTATAGCCTAAGTTCTGGCCCCACAGATAAAGAAGTCTTATGGAGCTGCAGTAATCAAGCAGTGTGGTATTACTGCAAGGATGGATAGGTAGATAAACGTCAGAGTAGAGACACAGAGTTACCCATATATGGACACCATGCATATACGACATATGGCACAGTCCTAGGATCCTAGGCTCTGCTCTGTCAGCACTGCCTGGGGGAGGGCAGAGCCTATATCCCTAGGATCACAGTTGATGGGCAGCAGAGTGGGAGACAGGACTGGACAAATCATTGCTTCCTCATGATGACCCCTGGGCCACCTTGTGGGCTAGGACCCAGTGGAGGGAGGCTCTCCTTCCCCTAGAACGTCCACAAGCAGCAGCATCTTCATCCCACAGTAGGGAGGTCTGCCGCATTAGAAGTAGAAGACATCTAACTACTGTCTGTGGGAAGCATTGCGATAACCAGGAATGTCTCCAACAACAAGAATGTGAGTGGCACCCCCAGCATTGTGCACTGGCTGGAGAGATGAGGGAACAGTCCACCCCTCCTTCCAGGCAGCACAGGACATCCACATGGGCCTCCACATGGCCTCCTGGGCCACCTTCTGCTCTATCCCAGGTGTGACTGTCGCCATCTCGGTCCAGTGTGTCATTGTGGGAATCGCAGTGTGGAAAAGAATGCTGGTCCTGGGACTGAAGGGGGTGAGGTGCAGGCAGCAGTGGTTCGAGCGTCCTGAGTGCCCAGCTCATCGTAATAGGATCCTGGCGACAGCAGGAAGGGCCGCATATTTGCCTCAAAGGGAGAGACGAACATTGTACCAAGGCGTTTTCATTCTTCCGGATTTTGCCCTAAGTTATAATTGTTAGATATCACTGAACTAAAATGTATTTAGTTAACCAAAGTATTCAGTTAAAAGCATCAAGGAATATGATTAAATTTTAAAACTACAGCCATTAAGGAAGGGATCATGCCTTCCTTGACCAAGTCTTAGGGGAGTTGGTGTGATTCTCCCAGGCCAGCGCAGGCAGCTGGAGCTCACAGAGGGTGTTCCCCCAGCCTCACCCAGGGATTGGGTCTTTGGCTGGTCATCTGTGCATAGAGATGGCCCCTGAGCATCACCCCACAGGAGTCTCCCTGAGCTACGGGAGCTTGCAGAGGGAGGCAGAGCAGGCCACCTTCACCCCCAGGCCTGGGATGGAGCCTGGCCTGTCCTCCCTTGGGGTGCTTAGAAGTGGGAGGGAGGAATATCTGCTTCTTGGAATTTTTGCAGGTGATGAGGCTGGCTGGCTACTGAGCCTTGGATAGTATAGCCAGATAAACATTGTCTCCCTGTCCTTCTCACTGGCCACCTCACCCTGCCTGCTGGGTGCCTGGCTGGTCCAAGAGGACAAATGATCAAGGGTAGACACAGCAGGAAGCCTTGAAAGGACCTTCAGCATGTGGGCCGAGCAGAGCTGCATCCCGGGCTGTCCTTTCCTCCGGGGCCTCTCCTCTGTGGCAGGTGCTTATGCTTGAGGCTGTCTGTGGGGTCTCCAGGTCAGAGCAGAGCCCGGGAACATGGGAGCATCAGCCTCCTCATCCTTGGCTCTTTGTGAGAGTCAGAGGAGGGGACAGCAGGATGGGCAAGGATGCCCTGGGGGGCTGGGGCACCAGGGTCCCCGGCCACCTGTCTACTGGGCTCTGAGATTGCCCACCTGCAAGCCCTCCTTGGGGCACACTTGAGGGTGTAAATGAGGTTCCCAGAGAAACCTGACCTCTCCTAACCCCTTTCCAAACACAAGCCCCATTTTACATCAAAGAATGTGAAACAGGCCTCCTCAGCGCACACCTGAAGCCTGCCACAGGAGAGTTTCTGAGGGGTGCTGGCTTCTGCTTTGGGCCCCGGGTGTTTGGTGAACATCTTCCTTTTTGGTCCCTGTTTCTTGGTAAGTTCCCTCCTCCAGGGTTGGGGCACCAGTGCCCTCCTCTGCTGGGCATTTCTCTAAGAATCTCAAGTTGCTGTCCAGGAGTCTGAACTGGGGAGGGCAGGCTTGCAGCCTCGGTGTGTGCGTCTGTGTTCACGACCTCCAAGTGCATAGTCAACCTCCAAGTTGACCTCTCGGTCAATTGCGCTGACCAAGAAACACAAGGCATCAACCCAGGAACTGCAAGACACTAGAGTGACCAGCTTCCAAACTCTGGCTCTCCTTGGCGTCTCACCAGTGCCCCAGTGGACACTCGTCTTCTGCCGGCTCACACAACCTGACAGATCTGTGGGGGCTTTGGGCTCCGGAGACCTGGCTGAGTTAGAATCCTCTGAGTCCCTCCAACTCTGGAAGGACAGAGCCCACGTGTTCAGCAAGCTCCTGTGGAAGGGGCTGAACTGTGTCTCCTGGAGTTTATATGTTGGAGTCCTAAATCCTAGGACCTCTGAATGTGAGTATATTTGGAGATAGGGTCTTTAAGGATGTGATTAAGTTTTCCCTGGTGGCTCAGACAGTAAAGAATCTGCCTGAAATGCAGGAGACCCGGGTTCGATCCCTGGGTTGGGAGGATCCTCTGGAGAAGAAAATGGAAACCCACCCCAGTATTCTTGCCTGGAGAATTCCATGGACAGAGGAGCCTGGCAGACTATAGTCCATGGGATCGCATAGAGTTGGACACGACTAAGACTTTCACTTTCAAGGTAAAATGAAGTCCTATGGGTGGGTCCTAATTCAAGCACCGGTGTCCTTCTGAGAAGAGGAGATCAGGACACACACATGCACAGAGGAACGACCCTGTGAGGACACGAGGAGAAGACGGCCATCTACAGGCTGGGGAGAGAGGCCTGGAGAGGCTCACCCTGACCTCAGATTCCAGCTTCCTGCACTGGGAGAGGACTCATGTCCTGTTGAAGTCCCCAGTCCGTGGTGCTTTGTTGCAACAGCCAAACAGTGGGCCTGGGCTAGACCAATGGAAGGCATCCTGAGGCTGGGGTGTCTCCCTGCCCACTGCTCCTGCCCGGCTGCTGGGAGGCCATGGGGAGAAAGGGGGTAACAATACCACGTGGATGGGAGAACAGACATCTGGGTGTCACTCTTGCCAAACAAATATTTGCTCAGCGCTTTCTAGAGGTGAGCGGAGTGGATACGGCCCTGGGCGGTAGAGCCCACAGGCCATTAATGGAATGAATAGTCACTTAGAGAAGCTAACAGGAACATCTGTGACAGTTTGGCTCGTTGCTTGGCAAATGCTCGCCCCTCCTCTTCAGGGTGGGTGAGGTGGCCCCTTTGTGAACTTTGGGCCAGTCCCTGTGGCTTCTTTGGATGTGGCGATGTGATCCGAGAAGAGGCCTCCCACCCATGGGCTGGGCACACACCCTGATGAGAGCAGGCCCGGGGCTCTCATGTCCTGCTGCCCAGAGACCAGAATGCACACAGCACGGCCCCTTGGCCATAGCCCTGAGAAGGACTGCCCAGCTGGGCCCTGCATGGCTTAGCTGGGCCACACCAGCCAGCTGGCCATGGGTGTGAGGACAGGTGCCTGTGCTTTGGGGAGCTTTGTTACATGGCGTGACTGTGGCCCTTGCTGACCGGTCACCATATGTACATGATTTTTACTTTGGTCAAGAAAGGGGCAACTTAGGAGGGAATCTGACCATGGTCTGTTAAATCCTGAGAGTCATTTATGGAATGAGCACATACATATTCACCAAAGTGTAGAATATTACAGTAAAAGGGAAGTGTCCTCTCTCAGCTGGGCATTAACAAATGACAGCTGCTAGACCTAATCTGGCCTGGTATCTGATCTGGAGTGGACCCTAATCCAAGAATGGGTTTTACATTTTTAAAAGGCTGAAAAGAATGAAGAACAAAATTTCACGCACATGAAGTTTATGTGAAATTCAAGCTCGTGTCCATAAAGTTTTATTGGAACATGGCCACGCCCATGTGTCACGTGTTCCCTAAGGCTGCTTTCATGATACAGCAGCAGAGTCCAGTTCTTCAGGCCCACCAAGCCTGAACTGTCACTTTCTGGTTCTTTATGGGAAAATTGTCTGACCCTGTATCAGAGGAACTCTTAGGGCAAAGACCAGAAAGTGTCGCCTTACCTAGTAGGGAGCACAGCTGCATAGTGACCCCGGAGCAAAGTGGAAACAGGCTTTGGGGCTTTCACAAATGTGCTCAGGCAGCCAGCGCCCAAGCCTGCTATGATCCGCGCCCTGTGAGAGTTTGCCTGCTCCAGCCCCAGGAGGAGGAGTGGAAGCTTGATGCCCCGTGCTTGTTTCTTTTGCCTTGACATGAGGGTTCAAATCTTCCTGCTTACCTGCTGTGATCCTCCCTGCTTTCCACGGCCTCCATCATCCACGACTCCCTGAATACCTTCCATGTGCAATGGTCTATGCCAAACCTGACCATTTACTTATCTATCCACCCGTCCATCCATCCATCCAACCAACCATCCACCTATTCACCCACCCATCATCCACCCATCATCCATCTACTCATCCAGCCGCTAAGCATCCATTCACCTATTTACTCATCCATCCATCTGTTCATTCATCCACCCACCCATCCATCCATCATTATTCCACACCTTTATTCAATGACTGTTTCTCAAGTGGCTGTTTACGAAGTACCGTGCTGGCTCAGGGGTTTGATGATGAACAAGCAAATAAGCAAAGATAGACACAATAAAGGACAGAAATAGGATGGAACTAACAGAAGCAGACAATATTAAGAAAAGGGGGAAAGAATATCCAGAAGAACTATAAAAAAACAATCTTCATGACCAAGATAACCACAATGGTATGATCGCTCACCTAGAGCCAGACATCCTGGAATGCAAACTCAAGTGGGCCTTAGGAAGTATCACTATGAACAAAGCTAGTGGACATGATGGAATTCCTCTTAAGCTATTTCAAATCCTTAAAGATGATGATGTTAAAGTGCTTCACTCAATATGCCAGTAAATTTGGACAACTCAGCAGTGGCCAAAGAATTGGAAAAGGTCAGTTTTCATTCCAACCCCAAATAAAGGCAATGCCAAAGAATGTTCAAACTACTGCACAATTGCACTCATCTCACACGCTAGCAAAGTAATGCTCAAAATTCTCCAAGCGAGGCTTCAACAGTACATGAACCAAGAACTTCCAGATGTTCAAGATGGATTTAGAAAAGGCAGAGGAATCAGAGATCAAATTGCCAACATCCATTGGATCATTGAAAAAGCAAGAAAGTTCCAGAAAAACATCTACTTCTGCTTTATTGACTATGCCAAAGCCTTTGGCTGTGTGGATCACAACAAACTGTGGAAAATTCTCAGTGAGATGGGAATACCAGACCACCTGACCTGCCCCATGAGAAATGTGTATGCAGGTCAAGAATCAACAGTTAGAGCTGGACATGGAACAACAGACTGGTTCCAAATTGGGAAAGCAGTACATCAAGGCTGTATATTGTCATCCTGCGTATTTAACTTATATGCAGAGTGCATCATGCAAATTGCTGGGCTGGACGAAGCACAGGCTGGAATCAAGATTGCTGGGAGAAATATCAACAACCTCAGATATGCTGATGATACCACCCTTATGGCAGAAAGCCAAGAGGTGCTGAAGAGCCTCTTAATGAAAGTGAAAGAGGAGAGTGAAAAAGCTGGCTTAAAACTCAACAATCAAAAAACAAAGATCATGACATCCAGTCCCATCACTTCATGGCAAATAGATGGGGAAACAATGGAAACAGTGACAGACTTTATTTTCTTGGGCTGCAAAATCACTGCAGATGGTGACTGCAGCCATGAAATTAAAAGACTCTTGCTCCTTGGAAGAAAAGCTTTGACCAACCTAGACAGCATATTAGAAAGCAGAGACATTACTTTTCTGACAAAGGTCCATCTAGTCAAGGCTATGGTTTTTCCAGTAGTCATGTATAGATGTGAGAGTTGGACCATAAAGAAAGTTGAGTGCCAAAGAATTGATGCTTTTGAACTGTGGTGTTTGAGAAGACTCTTGAGAGTCCCTTGGACTGCAAGGAGATCCAACCAGTCAATCCTAAAGGAACTCAGTACTGAATATTCATTGGAAGGACTGATGCTGAAGCTGAAGCTCTAATACTTTGGCCACCTGATGCAAGGAGCCGACCCATTAGAAAAGACTCTGGGAAGATTGAAGGCAGGAGAAGGGGATGACAGAGGATGAGATGGCTGGATTGCATCACTGCCTGGATGGACATGAGTTTGAGTAAGCTCTGGGAGTTGGTAATGGACAGGGAAGCCTGGTATGCTGCAGTCCATGGGGTCGCAAAGTGTTGGATATGACTGAGCAACTGAACTGACTGACTGAAGCAAATAAGCAAGTAGTTTGCCTTCGAGGAGTTCAAGACTTAAAGGAATAGAAATAACCTAATCTATCATTACCAATTATGATGTGAGAACTAGAGCGTGTGTTTCTGGGGAATGCAGAGGGAGGAGGACTTTCTGAGGAGGGGGCATTTTGTCCAGACATGTAGTTGAGGAGCACAAGGACACTTGAAGGATGAGGGGTCTGAGGTTGGACTAAGCTGCCCCTGGGGGTTTGGAGAGGGTCAAAGCAAGTGAGGGGCCTTGGCAGGGACCTGCAGCACAGAAAAGTCACCCAGTGCCTGTGCTCAGAGCCCCTACTGTGGGATAGAACCAGTGCTTCTGGGAAGTGGAGGCTGGAGAGGGTCAGTCTCTAGGGAAACTTGATTGCACACTGTAATGGATTGAACAGATCAGATCAGATCAGTCATTCAGTCGTGTCCGACTTTTTGCGACCCCATGAATCGCAGCACGCCAGGCCTCCCTGTCCATCACCAACTCCTGGAGTTCACTCAGACTCATGTCCATCGAGTCAGTGATGCCATGCAGCCATCTCATCCTCTGTCGTCCCCTTCTCCTCTTGCCCCCAATCCCTCCCAGCATCAGAGTCTTTTCCAATGAGTCAACTCTTCGCGTGAGGTGGCCAAAGTACTGGAGTTTCAGCTTTAGCATCATTCCTTCCAAAGAAATCCCAGGGCTGATCTCCTTGAGAATGGACTGGTTGGATCTCCTTGCAGTCCAAGGGATTCTCAAGAGTCTTCTCCAACACCACAGTTCAAAAGCATTAATTCTTCGGCGCTCAGCCTTCTTCACAGTCCAACTCTCACATCCATACATGACCACAGGAAAAACCATAGCCTTGACTAGATGAACCTTTGTTGGCAAAGTAATGTCTCTGCTTTTGAATATGCTAACTAGGTTTGTCATAATTCGTGTCCACCAACACCTGTGAGGACTTCCCCAGTGGCACAGTGGTGAAGAATCCCCCTGCCAATGCAGGAGAAGCAGGTTCGAGCCTTGGGTTAGGAAGATCCCCTGGAGGAGGAAATGGCAACCCACTCTCATATTCTGGCCTGGAGAATCCCATGGACAGAAGAGCCTGGTAGGCCACAGTCTGCGGGGTTGCACGGACTAGACATGACTGAGCCCGAGCATGAGCATCTTTGAAGGGCCTTATTTGAAAGTCAGGTCTTTGCAGGCATGACCAAGTTCAGAGGAGGGCGTTAGGGTGGCCCTGAGCCAGTGACTCTGTCATTTATGAGAAGAGGGACGTTTGGACCCACAAAGGAGACACACTCAGTGGATGCTATGTGGGGATGGAGGGGTCTTCCCTGGGGGCTTTGGAGGGAGCACAGCCCTACTGATGCCTCAATTCCAGACTTCTGGCTCCAGGACTGTGACAGAATAAATGTTTAGTTTGTAGGAATTTGTCATGGCAGCCCTAAGACATGAATGCACCCCTTCCCCCCTCCAAGACCAGCCTACTTACAGTCTTACCTTCCAATTTTCTAGGAAAATCTGCCCGTCATGGCCAGGGAACCCCCTTCCCCCACCTTGTCCCTCATCTTGAACCTGCCCCTCACCTCACGGCCCAGCCTAGACCTTACTGGCTGGTGTGGTTGGACGAGGAGTCTCCCTGGACAGAGACCCTCACCCACATGGGAGCTGAGACTTGGGTAGAATCCAGTTCCCACTCAAGGAGAAATGATTTATAAGACATTTGAAGGCCAAAGAGGTCACCTGGAAATCAGGTGTGAGATCAAGTAATTTATCAGAAATTTTAAGTGGTTGCCCATAATGGTTAGGATGCCCATGGTCTTCCTTGGCATGGGAACTTCCTGGTCCGACCCCACTCTGCTGCTACCTGGTCCCAGTTTGGCCAACGGCCAAGCAGATGGGCAGTCAGCAGTCTGGTCATCGTCACAGAGCTGTTTGTTCCTCTGCCTCTGAGAAGGGGACCCCAAGCAGACACCTGAAATTCTGGGCTGGTGTCTGGCTTGTGGTCCCATCTTTTAGGGCCCAGCGCACTGTTGGCTCCTCATGGCAACAGAGGGAGAAGAAACAGGATTATGGATGGAGCAGGTCCCCTGGTCGTGGGTGGTCAGGGAAGCCTGGAGTTCAAGAGAGTCATGGCTACATCTCTGTGGGTCACTGCTAGGCTGTCTTTGGCCGGGTCCTTGGACAGTGAATGCCCAGTTGGAGCCAACCCCTCTCTCCAGACACATGGCCACTTGCTGAGTGACCAACCGTGAACTGACCCAAGCCAAAGAGCACAGGGCCTTGGGGTCCCGCTGCATGGAGTGACTGTCTTGGGGTTCAGAAGACAGTGCCAGGTTGTAGAGGGGTTCCTCCTCTTGCTAGTCCCTTCATGGACTGAGCTCAGGCCACACCGGCCTTCAGTAAAAGTTAGTGTAGTTTGAAGCCTCTGGAGGGGACAGGCCACTTTCAGACTTAGGAATAAAGTTCACATAAGCATGGGGGTGTTCAACCCAGGCTGCCCCACTGAGGCTGCACCCCTAGAACCTGGGAGATTCCCTAACAACAGGGAGTGACCCAGGTGGATGCAAGCATCTATGTAGCCTGAGGTGGGCACCGCCCAGGGTCGGATACCCTGAAGGGGTCTGGCCAGATTCCGTGGCGCCTAGCCGCCCGCGAGTTTGCCCTGCTACTGTTTGGAGGGCGGTGTGCTCGACCTCAGGGCAGAAATAATTTAATACATTGTCCACGTCACACTCAATATTCCGCAGTGGACTCTGATTTGGGAACCACTTCCCCAGATCCTTGTATGCCAGGCGAAAGTTTCAATTTGGAAAAGAGGATTTTTTTTTTTTTTTCTTTGCATGAGTCATTTTCTCAGAGCGTGGAGAGATGGCCCGCCAGCCCTTATCTTTGAACTCCATGTACTTAACGCTTATTAAAATCAATACCGTCCATTAGCCGGCCACGTTTCCATTTTTAATCATCTATTGATATACGGCCTGTGCTTTTATAGGACTAAACAAATTTCCGCTCCCCGTGCCCCCGTGCAGCCCGGGGGCAGGCGGGTGCGCGCGGCCGCGGGACGTAAATGTTTATTTACTGCCTGCTTCCTGATTGAGAACATGCCTGGTCCACGGGCCTCAGATGGCTTTTACACGGGAGACTGAAGGCCACTTCCTGTTTTCCAGACACAGCACACCGTTTTTAAGGAGCGTAATGAATGCGCGGTATTGTGACGCCATCGCCGGCCGTGCCCAGCCCGACCGGGAGGCGGTGCAGGAGCAACGGGGTTTATTATTTATTTATCCCTCCGTTTCTTGCTGAGGGGCAGGGGGCACTGGTCACAGCCGGGCGGGGTCCCTGCTTTCTCCGGCTGCGAAAGATTTCTGTTCCAGGGCCTTTACTCTGGGGCAGGCAGGGAGGACCAGGTGACCTCAGGGAGGGTGTCTGTACATAGGAATCCTTTCAAAATAAGGGGCCGAATGGTTAGTATCTCCATCTGGCGTGTCCCCATGCTCTGGAGGCCCAGAGGCATCGGGGACCCTGGAGATGGCCCCCTGCCCTCCTCTCTGCTCAGCTGCCTGTGTACACAGCAGCCTTGGCCCTCCCCCCCGGCCCCACCACTGAGTTCTTCAGAGCCATGCATCCACCAGCATCTTTAGAACCAGCACAGCACTAGGTGCGGGGGAGTCAGAGCCAACGAACACTGTTCCAGCCTCTGGCCTCTGGAGGTGGGTGAGGCTCACAGAATCCAGAGAACAGGCCCCACATTTGGTGGCTGTGCAGGACCTCTGGCCACGTGGAGAGGTCTCTGGGCACCTGGAGGTCGCGCCATCTGGGTGTGGGTGGCCGATCTGACTGCTGTCAGTGCCTGAGGGGGTTCTGGCCCTGGAACCAGAGGGACCAGGAGCCCCTGTCCACCTGTGCCCCGTTCACCCAGCTCCTCCCAGCGGTCATCCAGCTTGTCTGGAAACCTTGTCAGGAATTAGCCTTGGCTGCAAGTGGGCTTGCCTCCAGCTGCCCCCCAGAGAGGCGACCGTCCCCACTTGCACACAGCGGCTTAACCTGGTCAGTGTCCACAGAGGCCAAGCTCAGAGCAGAGGGCTCAGGAGACCTGCTGAAGGGGGACATGTGTATCAGAAGTAGGGGCTCGGCCTCTGGAATGAACGCCTCCTGTAGCCGCCGCTGTGCCGTCACCTGTCCCGGCCCCCGAGGGCTGAGCTGGGGGTCCTGCCGGCTGGCGGTGTCCCGGTGCCCAAGGCTGGCTGTCAGGGCCTGGCTGCCATCCCCTCACTCGAGTCACGGAGCTGGAGGCACCCACAGGCCTCGGCCACTCAATGACTTCAGCTGGGTCTTAAGGCCCCCCTGGGATTTGTGGGGCTCCAAGACCTCCTAGGGTGGGGCACACAGTGGGCAAGCTGCTACTACGAAGTCAGCTTCATTTCTTCCCTAATTTTGTTTTTACATGACTTGGTGGTTTGTGGGCAGACAGAATTCTGCTGCTGAAATAAGTTAAAAGTCAGTTGTCCACACAGATGGCTTATCCTTGCCCCTGGGGGAACTGAGGCCAGAGCCAGGCCTGGGCTCATCTGGGGTCACGTGGTTAAGGGAACAGATCCTGACTTCCATCTGAGGTTTGCCCTGAATCTCACCCCCCTCACACACCGGGGGCTCAGGGAGGGTGGGTTCCAGGCACAAGGGCCCTCTCCTGGCACACAGGGTGGGCAGACAGACCTGCGGGTGCACAGCCGGCCACCCAGCGCACGGCAGCAGGCCCGCAAGCCTGGCTGTGGGTTGGCGGAGCATCTGTGATCGGTGGCTTCATAAAACGCCTTCTAATGAAAGTAACACACGGTGGAGGGAGGGCCAGTGCTCACGCGGGCACGTCGCGGAGAAATGTGCTTGTTAAAATGTATAATGAGAGACATAACAAATCCCCAATATTGGGCAAAGCTGTCGTTAACTCCCTTAATGATAGCAGTCTTTTCTCTGGTGTGCCGCGCAGTCTTTATAAACTCCTTTGGCGTGGTGGGAGGGGCAGAGGTGTAGGGGGCAGGGTGACTGCAAAGGGCCTTTCTCAGAGGCCGAGACCCTCGAGCTTATGGCTTTGTCTGAACTGCGAACCCTGAGAGCCAGAGCTGCAGCTGCGATGCCGCCGTCTGCCTGCGGCTGGTTGGGGCTAGAGTTTTTGTCACTTGCCATAGAGAGTCCTAACTGCCTCTCTCGAGTCTCAGTCACTCAGGGAAGGACTCTTTCCTCTGGCCTTCCTGGGCAGAGACGGCAGCAGTGGGCAGTCCAGCTGGGCCCCAAGCCCTCCTGGGGGTGAAACCCGTGCCCTGTTAGCCCACCAGGAGTCCCACAAGCTCCCCCACAAAAGCAGCCCCCACAGTCTCTGCGTCCCTGGGATGTCCCCAAGGCCTGGTGCGTCAAGGTTTTGAGTGACTGTCAGGAGGGTGGTCCATGGCCTCCTTGGAAGCTAGCCTGGCCCCTAGCTTAGGGCTGAATCCTGGTCACACCCCCACCCTGGCTGTGTGACCTTGGTGCCCCTGCCTCCCTTGCGGGCTCTGTGTTCTATCTCCAGGGCCTGCCTGACTACGAAGGTTCCCAGATGGCGCTCAAAGTCCAGTGTCCCCTTGGGGCCCGGGACCAGGCTCATGGTACGGTGGTGGCACAGGGCAAGCCTCTCCCCTGAGCCCACCAGACGACACCCCAATCTCAAGGGCCCCTGGGCCTCCCATCCTTCTCCTCCCCCCGCAACAGTGCTGACCCAAACATGTGTGTGCTTATGTGAGGCCGTGCCCCGTGTGCATGCACACAGGGATGCACACACGGACACGTGGACAGGCAGGCACACGGGCACATGTCCTATCTGAGGCCATGCCCCTCCCCCTACACACGTCCACCTGCCCCTGAAACCGTGCCCTCCACTACCCAGTGCCCTGGTCTCCGGTGGCTCTGGGGTTTGGGAGGAGGCGGCTGAGGGCTGGGAGGTGAAAGGGTCCCAGGACACCCTGGACCATGAGCATCTGTCACTCCCACTACACAGAAGTGATTGAACTTGACCTTGGAGGACAGTGGCCACCTGCTGTGAGCCTGGGGAGGTGCTGCCTCTGGCTGCTCCCATCTCCTTCACTGGGATGTGTGTTGGGGTGCCTGGTCCCCTGAGCCTCCCAGTGCTGAGGCCTGGGGGGCCAGCCGAGAAGCGTATGCTCCCCAGGTCCTGGGGGTGTGCATCTTTTCAGCCCTCAGATGCCTTGTTCCCACGGGGCCCCCAAAGACTCAGTACAATGCTCATGCGTGACCCGATGGGTGGGAAGTCTCTCCTGGGTCTGGGACTGCTGGCTGTGCTGTCAGGGGTGCCTGCCTGGCTGGGTGGCATTGGAGTCCAGGGATCCTGGGGCTCCCACCCCCACTGGGTGCAGCAGACGCTCTGTTGCGTGTGCCCCACAGATGACCAGGAATACAGACTGTTCCTCCTGGGCAGCCAGAAGGCCCTGTGCCAAAGAACCAGGGCAGGGTCTCCCATGGGCTCAAGGATCCCCAAGGATGAGGACCCCTACCCCACCAGAGGCTGAATTGGCGGAAGAGGGAGTAGGGGCAGCCCCTGGGGCTCAGCTGAGCGACTTCCCTGCCCAGGCAGCAACACGGGCCGGCAGGGCCAGGTGTGGAGACTTCAACAGTCTGTGACCCGCCGTCCACTCTTGGCTGGGTGTTAATGGCCAAATGTTTTGCAAGTAAATTACCAGAAAGAATTATTCCTGAGAGGCAGAGGTCTGTGTGAGGGGGAGGGGGTGTGAGAGAACCGGACAAATGGCTGGTGTCTGTCCCCACCCACCGTCCCTCTTGGCAGATGGCCCAAGAGCCCAGGCAGGCCTGCTTCCCCGTGATGGACCCCACGCCCAGGAGCTGCTCCCTCTGAAGAGAGACTGGAATGATGGCAGCATGGGCAAAGTTCTCCCAAGTCCTCCCTAGAGGGTGCTGGGCAGAACAGACATCCTCCATGCCCCCTCACACCCTCCACCCCCCCTCACACCCTCCACCCCTGCTTCCTGCAAGGTGGTCCGGGAGCAGCCAGGGGGTGGGGCTCTGGACTGCCGGTCTTGCCCCTGCCTGCACTCTGACTGCACCTCAGGCCTTGCATGAAGGAGCTTGTCTGTGCCCACTCCCCTGATGGGCAGGGGCTGCCTGCAGTCCACACATGGCCTGAGAGCCTCCGGAAGGCCTGTGGACGTTGTCTGGAGGGGCAGGCTCTCCCAGGACCCCCAGCTGCCCTGTCCTGGAGGTGGTCTGTGAACTTTGTCCCCGGCCAAAGTGGAGGCTGTGGGCCCTGGGCTCCGGCAGTGGTGGTCCCAGTGCTCACCTGGCTGGGTGCCTCACGCGGAGGCTCTCGGCTGACCCAGGGCCTGATGCAGACTCTGCACAAAGAGCATGTGATGACTGAGTTCTGGGCACTCTGACCCTGGCGTTGGCTGGTGTGTGGGTCACACGAGCCGCCCCCCAGTACCATCCAGAGGATGGGAACTGGCGCTGGGTCGGGCCGTGACTGTGGCAGGGAAGCCCCTCCTGGTGGTCCACCCACTCCCTCCACTCCAGGCCCCGCTGCTGGGACAGTACAATCACCAGTGACTGAATTTCCTGCCCCAGCTCAGCAGTGACCTCTGACTCCACAGCGTGCTCTCTGCTCCTGGGAGCTGGAGACCCTGTGACAGGCTGTACTTGGGGAGGGTGGGACGCGGGGGCACAGAGGGAGCACTATCTAGGCTCTGTGGGCTTGGCTTCCGGGGCCTGGGACCCTTGGGCTCTCAGCAGCTCTGAGCCTCCCTGAGCCGTGTTGTTCCTGTCTGTGAGATGGAGCTCTCTCTGGGCTTTGTGAACAGTAAATGAATCTGATGAGTGCACCTCGCCAGGTGTTATACAAGGTTAAGTGTGACCAGAGCCCTGGGGTGGATCCCCGAGGGGCTGCCCCCAAAGGCCAGGTCGTGAAGCCCCCCTTGGGGGACCAGGGCTCTCCTGGGGAGACTCATGTCCCCCCGGAGCCTGGACCAGAGTCATTGCCACTGCACTTCAGGGAGGTGGTGCTGTGGCCTGTGGGGCACCCGGGGCTCAGCGGATAATGCCTGGCCCCCATGGTTGGGGACACAGTCCTTTGTGTGCCCAGGAGAGAGGCCTGGACCCTGAGGGAGAAGGTGCAGGACACACGGACCCCTGAGAGCCCGAGGCTGCTCTACGCAGGCTTTCCCCGGACTCTGCGCCCTCCGCGAAGGGCTCGCTGTGTCTTTAAGACGCTAATGGGCCCTTTTAAAAAAAAAATGACAGTTTGCTTGCACACTAACAGGTTCTCGTCTGACATCAGCAGGGAATCAAAGATATTTTATTATTTGGAAACTCCATATAGGGAAGGCAGCCTTGAAAGTCTGTCATTGCTCCAAAACCCACACCTCCCCTGGGAGTTAATTATTTTCTTAAAATGCAACTTGTACTGTTAGTTTAAAACATTCCAACTGTGTTCACACTCTTTAAATCTTCAGTAAACCTTAGAGTTTAAATCACTTGCAGATAAGAGTAATTCTATTAGGGAGAGAGGGGACGGGCGCTCAGAGGAGGTGAAAGTAAATGGGATAGAAAGGCCATTGACTGTGGGAGCCAAGGGCACCTCTGCCTTCACCCCCCAGGTCTTGGCTGCCCGGTGCCCTGGCCAGTGCTGCCCACCCTGCTTCTCAGAGGGGGACACGGGCCCTTGGGCTGGGCCAAGATCAGCTTCCCGATGGCTGAGGCAGGGCCACTTTTGGGGTGACCAGGGTGCTTGCCTGGGTGGGAAGGACCTCTGGGTCCTTGGGCTGCAGGGCTACCAGGGCCTGTGCGGGGGCAGACGCCAGGGGTGGGCTGACTGGGGCATCTGCTTTAGCTCCCCGTCTTCACTCACGGACACCCTCTGGCCAAGGGGGGCCAAGGGGGGCAGTTTGGATATCCCTAGGGGCTGATTCTCCTGAAGAGCCTACTTTTCTCAGACAGACAACAAACCCACAAGCCGGCCTGCCAGGGACAGCATGACAGGATAGTTTTTCTCTGGCAGCTTCTGGACTTCTGAGGCTTTCAGGGACCCTGGGCTCTCCCTGCCACTTTGTCCTCCTAAGCTAGAGCCCGTGTCCCGCTTGGGGATTGCCCCTCGCACCATGCTGCCCACCAGCCAGGAGCACACTGAACGGCTGGCTGGTGGCTCACTGCCTGGCCTAAGCCACTAACCCTTCCTGCCATCATTCCCTCTATGCCAGCCTCCTCTCCTCAAACCACCTGAATCTGTGGCTTCCTTTTCTCCCCAGCCCTATCTGTCCCTGTCCCAGCACTGGCCATACTAGACTATTACTGCCAGGCCCCTGGTCACCTCCCCACTGGACTGAGGCCGTACCTGCAGGCAGGGCCCAGCCGGGTTGTCCTTGGGTCCCCAGACCCTGAGCTGGGCTAGGATCCCTCTGGGAGGTGGAGGGGACCAATGGCTTGGGTGTGAGGACAAGTCTCCTCCACACGCACTCAGGTCTGCCTGCGCTGGGCTGGCAGGTCCTCACGCACTCCAGGGGTGTCTGCAGCTGTCTGTCAGAATCCTGTGTCTCCCTCAACAGAGCCCCCTAGGTGGGGTCCAGACATCTCCACCTACCTCCTTGGAGTCACTGGGCAGCATTGGGGAGGGTGGGGTCCAGGGCAGCTACGCTGGGCTCCTGGACAGAGGGCTGGTCAGGGTCTTCCCAGCTCCCTGGACCCTGCACTGCAGATTCCCGCTGAACTTCCTGCCTGGGGAAGAGCAGAGGGAGGCGGAACCCACCCTGAGATGCCCCTGCCCACATCCTCATGGGTTGAGGGGGGAGTTCTTCCATCTCGCCTCTCCCCTTACCAGCCCCCCACCCCCACTTATGCTCTCCAGTGTCAAAGAGGACAAGGAAGAGAAGGCAGGACAGCCCAGGACTGGATGTTGAGTGAATAACAGGCTCTGAGAGGGGAGGGGGCTGGGCGCTTATGGAACTGGAGCCCCCAACCCCACCTATTGCACACCTGGCCGAGCTGACTGCAGGGAGGACGGCTAGGAGCTGGGACAGGGCCACGGGGCCTCAGGGTGTGTACATCATGAGTGTGAAGTGTCTGAGTGTGTATGTGCATGCACATGTGTGGAGCTCACATACCTGCTGTTGCCTGTGCCTGGTCCCACCTGGGGGGCTGAGGGGATGAGATGGGGCTATGCCCAGAAGATGAGGGGTAGCTCTGCCCACTCCCACTGCTCCCCAGTTCTCTGGGGGCCCAGGGTCTAGCTGTCCAGCCCTTCTCACTCCCGACACCTCACATCGTGCCTGGAAGCCTGGCTTCCCAGACGCCTTGGCTCCTTGGCTGCCCTGCCCTGCCCTGCCCTGCCCAGGGCTGCCCCGTGCCTGGCTTGCTAATGCTTCACACTCCATTTCCAGCAGATTTGCAGCTGCTTCGGGGCAGGGGTGTGTCAGTGCCCGGCTGTGTGGGGCCCTCTCTCGGACACTCACACGTGTCCACTGCCCTTTGGCTTGGAGGATACTTCTGTGACCCCTCCCCTTCCTGGCATGACCAACTGTACCTCTCTCAGCAGAGGGCTGGTCAGCGGGGCAGCCTATTCCATGGGTGGATGCTATGCTCTGGACACATGGCTGTGAAAACTGGCTGCACAGCAGGGCTGGCCATCAGCAGGCAGCAGAGACCTCCATCCCCTGGGCTCACCCCACTTGACTTTGAGGCCAGGCTCACACTGGGCCATGGTGGACACCTCTCCCCTCCTTCCTGGGGATGTCCTCTGTCTCAGGGAGGTGCCTCCGGGGGCTGCCGGGCAGGCAAGCTGCACCATCCTCCATGGCCACCCTCTGTGTCCTTGGACCACCTGGCCTCAGAGCCGGGGGCTGGGCCGAACTTGTGCTGAGCCTGGGGTGCAGGATCCAAGTTCTAAGATCCCCCAACACTCGATGGAAGGGGGGCGTGTGGGGCTGGAGAGGGCACTCCCTATGCCCCATTAGGAACTTTCTCTGGGCCCCACTGGCAGGAGGCAGCTCCGCGGGGTGAAACTCCGTCTCGGCCCCGTGAGTCCTTCCAGGGTGGACCTGGCTGTTTGGTCAGCCCCGTGCAGCCCTTGAACATCGACTCCAGAGGCACCCTTGGTCTGGTCTCACTCTTACCAAATAGCATTTTGATGAGTTAAGTGTGAGAGAATTAAAAACAACCCGATTAAATTTCCTTTATAAATACACATGGGTCTGGAAATCAAGGGGAAAAGCGGCTTTGGGCTAATAAAATGCCGCGTGCGTTTTCCCCACAAGTGTTAGGGCAACACGCTGACAAGCCCCCAGAGTCCAGCCCCCCAGGTCCAGAGTCTCTCAAGGAGAGCTCTAAGCCCACTCCCTGGCCTGGGAGGAAGGCAGCGCTGACTCTGGGGCTGGGGGACGGGATGGCTTCCCCTCTCCTACCCCCAACCCCTATGACATCTGCGGGCGCTGCGTTCCACTTGACCATCTCATCCAAGACCAGCGGCCACGGCCATGGGTACACAGGAGAGTGAACCAAGGCAGGTTCTGATGTGCCCTTGAGACTGATGTGCCCGGGGGCCTTGAGACTGATGAGACTGATGTGCCCGGGGGCCTCCTCGCCTGCGGGAGAGAGCCGGGGAGGGGCTGCTGGGCACACGGCATGGGGGTGGGGTCCGGGGCAGTGGAACATTTGAGGTCATTGGAAAGGCAAACAGAGCCATTAACAGCTCCAAAAATAACCCAGCAAGAGAGAGGTCCCTGAGGGATCCTCCAAGCAGTGGAGCTTGGATAAGGAGGGGCACCTGTACTGGAGTGCAGTGGGCAGGGCCCAGAGCTGGCCTGAGGCCGCCCAGGCCCCCAAGAGTCTCCCTCAGCAGGCCTAGGTGCCATCTGTGAAATGGGCCCACATGAGAGCTGGTGGAGGGTGAGCTCATTCATTTACTCATTCACCCCAATTTAAAGAACTTGGGGCAATGCCAGCATGTAGGGCTGTGTACTGTCCCACGTCAGGCACTGTCCTGTGTCCTTTCATAACAGCTCTGGGGGTCTTTATTGGAGCATAGCTGACATGCAGGAAGCGGCCCTGTTTAAGGCGTGCGACTGTAGCTTCTGACATAGGTGTATGCCTGAGAAGCCATCACCATAATAAAGACTGAATGCCCACATCAGCCCACAGTCCCCCTGGGCCCCACTGTCACCTCCTCACCAGCCCCCAGTCCGGGAAAGCACTGACCTGTGTCCTCTCTCTACAGCTTAGTTCATGTCCCCTAGAGTTCTGTCCAGATGTAATCACTCAGGATGGACTTCTCCTTGACTCACAGGAATTCCTTTGAGATTCACCCTGTTGTCACATCCACCTCTTCTTCATATCTTCTCTTGTCAACAGTTCCTTCCCTTAAATGTTTCTGGTGGCTCGAGTTGGCCAGTGATAAATTTGTTCAGCTTTTGTTTGCCTGAAAAAGTCCTTATTTCACTTCTGCATTGAAAAGCTATTTTCACCAGGTGTGGAATTCTGAGCTCAGGAGGTTTTTTCCTTCTAGGACTCTCTCCACTGTTTTCTCACTAGCATTGTTTCCGACAGGTACTCTGCCATCCTCCTTATTTTCCTGTTTCTGCATTTGTGGTCGCTGTTGTTCAGTTGCTAAGTCGTGTCCGACTCTTTGTAACTCCACGGACTGCAGCATGCCAGGCTCTTCTGTCCTCCACTATCTCCTGGAGTTTGCTCAAATGCATGTCCATTGAAACAGTGATGCCATCCAACCATCTCACCCTCTGTTTTCCCCTTCTCCGTCTACTCTCAGTCTTTCTCAGCATCAGGGTCTTTTCCAAAGAAGTCAGTTCTTCGCATCAGGTGGCCAAAGTATTGGAGCTTCAACGTGAGCATCAGTCCTTCCAATGAATTTTCAGGGTTCATTTACTTTAGGATTGTCTAAGAGTCTTTTCCAAATGTCTCTTTGTTTGATGCTTCTCAAACGTGCCCATGTCCCTGGTTTGAGCCACTTGATTATGAACAGATTCTCTATGTGTTAAATGGTTGAATTTTACCACCATCCTTTCAAATGAAAAGTAAGTAGATAATCAGAGATGACGGGTACCTGTTCCAGGTGGGCAGGTGAAACAGACACAGCCTGGGCCATGTCCACCTGTTTCCAGCACCTGAATTCTTGCTGGTGCCAGGCCTGGCCAGCATGTTTGGATCCAGCAGAGTCACCCCACTCTGGGGCAGCAAGCCCCCTGGACTAGTGTTCCTGTGGCTGTGGCTGCAGTCGAGAAGGCCTACTGGGGTCCTCTGCCATCTGTGTGGCAAATTCCGGGCAGACACTTTTTAATTTTTAGGATGAGGTTTTCTTCACTCTAGAGTCCTTTTCTCTCTGCTGTCTGCTCAGGCCGAGCAGGGCAGGAGCCACTGTGAAGGCTCCATTTGGAAAATCAGAGTGAGCCTGGTGTCTAGCACCAACCCACATGGCCGCTGAAGACCCCCTTCCTCTGTTCCTTCTTGGTCTCCTTTGGGCTGACAGGCTGGAGAAACGAAGGCAGGGTGTCTGGGTCCTGTCCCTGTAGGACACCACAGGGCTCACGCAGGTGGATGGCAGCAGGCAGACCAGAGAGAGAGGCTGAGTCTGGATGCTGACAGGATGCAGGTGAAGTCACCAATTCCCTCACCAGGGGCTGTGGAAGGTCAGCCCTGTCTGGGGAACACATGGAGTCCTGGCCCTGAGAGGTGGTCAGGGGAAGCCAGGAGAAGATTCCCTGCAGAAAGGGGCAGTGAGGCCAGGCAGGCCCACAATACCAGTGTTTCTCCACATACTGTCTGATGGGGTGGGAGCAAGCACATGGGGGCCCAGGGGTGAGATGTTCTAGGCCCCACAGAGGGGCTTCCCAGATGTCACTAGTGGTAAAGAACATGCCTGCCATGCAGGAGACGTAAGGGAGGTGGGTTTGATCCCTGGGTTGGGAAGATCCCTTGGAGGAGGGCATGGCAATCCACTCCAGTATTCTTGCCTGGAAAATCCCAAGGACAGAGTAGTCTGCCAGGCTACTGTCCACAGTGTCACAAAGAGTTGGACACGACTGAAGCGACTGAGCATGCACACACAGTGGGCAGCCCCCCGTCCCGTCCTGCCGTTTATCGCTGAAGCATTGCCCACCTCTGCCGGCCAGCTTGAGGCCCTGGAGAGCCCGCCAGCTCCAGCTTCCACTGGCAGCCTCCATGTGAGCCGAGCGCTGAGAGCCTTTTTTTGGGCTGGATTGACTCGGTTTTCCCCTCCCAGCTGGGCCTGTTCCAGGGACGGCGAGTATATGAGGCTGCAAGAGAAGAGGCATCTTTGTTTCGTTAATTTTGCCCGTTGGAAAACTCCGGTATTAATATTTATGAGAAATGACCTAATATCCACACCGCCTGCCATGTGTTTGCTTAACATATTTAACGCGATTTGGGGGCTATGTTGACTTTTTAACTGCCTTGGTAAGGGCGGCCTGACCCGTCTCCCCCCACCACGGAGGGAAGGCGATGGAGACTCCACAGCCTCCGAAGTTCACCTTTCAGCGGCTTTGGAAAGGCATCCTGGGGACCCCACTTCCCTGGCCCTCGGGAGGGGGCCCTGCTTGGACGGCCGGCGCCAGGTGGGGGTCCGGTGGGCTCCCCAGACATGCGCCCTCCCAGCCTGAGCCCGACACACATGGGGCAGAGAGAAGGTGGATTTCTCCAGGAAAAGAAGGAAAAACATTGAACAGGGTCTGAAAATAGCTCCTTGGTTAGTTATAAGACAGCAATTTAAATAAGTACTTCCACCCCGTTTCTCTTGAACATAAAGGTAATTGTCTTTGCCCTGAAGTAGATGCCAGTTTTATCTTAAATTGATTTTTTTCTTTAACATCCTCTGTGCATTGCATTAGCTAATACGGTGCTGCAGGCCAGCCCCGTAGGAGTGGCAGGGACCATGTGCCCGGCCTCGGCTTTTAGACCTGAAACCAGGGAGGGTGTGTCTGGGGGAAACCTGCTCAGCTGGAGTCCCAGCTCTGCTGCTGGAAGCTGTGTGACTTTGAACAGGTTGCTTCACGTCTCTGAGCCCCAGGTACCCCTGGCACAAGTGAGAACAAGAATGATTTCTGGCCTCAGGAGTTGTCCTGAGGGTTTGAAACAGCACCTGGTCTGGGCTCAGCCCTTCTACCAGGTGGGTAGACCCACTTCTGAGCCGTTGTGGGGACTGGGGCCCAGTGTCCAGTGGTGTTGCTCAACAAAAAACCCCAAAGCATGCTCACAGGGGCCGTGCTGGGCCCTCTAACCCCCGCAGGGAGCCCGGAAGATGCATCGAAGCAGAGGCTGACTGCTGGGCTCTGCCGGGTAGTTGCCCTGGAGCCCCTGAGGTGGGTGGAGGGGGAGCTCTGGGCAGAGAGGGACCCTCACCAGGCACAGGCTTCGACTTCCAGGGCCTGGCCCCAGAACTTCGGAGATTACAGAGGACGTGCTTGCCGGGAGCCATTTGTGAGCTCCAGACACGTGGGGGTCTCTGCCATGAGAGATTGTGGGGCACCCCTGCTGGGAGACCCACATCCTAAGCACTTGCCTGATAGAAAGTAACAGAGGACCTCCCAGGTGACCCCTCCCACGTCACCAGGTGCTCCTTCCCTGGGCACAAGCCTCGCCCTCTGAGAGGCGGGGATGATGCTGGAAGTGGGGGAGGGCAGGGTGTCCCATGCAACCTCCCTGCTGGGGGTCTGCAGCCAAGGTGGGATCTCCCCGTGATCCCAGAAACCCAGCAGGGTTGGGGCTCCGTGTTCTGTCCCGGGAGGTGGGGGCAGGACCCCTGGCCAGTCCCTTCCTGGGTCCTGGTGTGGAGCTGAGTTCTCCTGCTGCTCCCACTCCACCCTTTGAGGCAGGCAGTAGCTCCGTTTTACAGCCTCAGTGCCGATGCATCAAGGAGTGACTCTGATGGAACCCACCAGATCCACCCCCTACCCACCCTCACAAATGCACCTGCTCATTATGTGGCCTCAGACAGAAAGTAGACAGGACGTCTGTCTCTCTTTCCAGTGTGTGGGTGAGGCGGCCTGGACTCTGTCCTTCTCCAGACCCCACAGTCCCAGCCACAGCTGCCCTAATTCCCCATTGACCTTCCTCAGCCGCCCCGCTGTCCTGTGTGGAGAAGAAGCAGCAACTGCAGCCCACCCAGGAGCCAGGCTAGGAGGCAGGGCCGACCCTGGCAAGGATATGCCCGGGTGCCAACCCTGTTGTGCTGGTCTGAAACGTGACCCCTCCATGCTCGTCCACAGAGCTCTGCCCCATAGGGTGAAGATGCAGCTCCTGGACCAGGCGCTGCTGAGAGACATAGCCAGCTGCCCGCCGGGCCTGCTCAAGGCTGCTGGGAGAGGACCCCAGCACGCGTGATCAATCAGTCCCAACGATTCTTGACACGCTTCTCGAGTTACACACCACATGGGTGATGTCATAGCAGCCGCCAGCCGAGGCAGCGGAGAAAGAGGCCCCTCTGTTTCAAACCCAAGCACAAGGACAGGCCAGCTTCTTGTCTCAGAATTCCTCCCCCTCAGCCTTGGGAATGAGAAGGCTCGTGCTGGAATCATCGTCTATGTCAGATCCTGGAAGTGATGAGTGCTTGCTGTAGAGGATGTGGGAAGTCTAGAAAAGCAAAAAGATCTAGAAAATAATAAGAATTCCACTCCATTAATACTGACTCCTAGTATCTTCCATCACATAGCTCTACTTACCTAGCTACTCCTCATCCATCCATGGACCCATCCATCCATCATCCATCCATCCTTCAATCTATCCGTCCATCCATATATCTACCCGTGCACCCATCCATTCATCTACCCACCCATCCATCCACCCGTCCATCACTGATCCATCCATCAATCCATCCATCAACCCATCCATCCATCCATCATCAATCCATCCATCCACCCGTCCATCCATCCACACATCCATCCAACCGCGGCACATATATACACACACAGATTCATTACATCCATCATCCATCTATGCATAATCCTTTCTTCCATCCGTCCATCCACTATCCATACACATATATGCTGATTCGTCCATCTATCCATCTATTCATACATCCTTTCTTCCACTCGTCCATCGATCTATCCATCTATCTTTTCAAATACCCTTTCTGACTGAACACCTCAGTTTTCCCAGATGTGTTTCCTAGATTTGGTATTTAACCAGGAAAAAAGCTTATCATAAGTACAATGTGCTGGTCACTGTGGGGTGGGAGTGGGGATGCTGTGGCATCTACAGTTTTGTATGCTTAAGTGTGTGTGTGTGGGAGGTGGTTGTGTGTTAAAGTGTGTGAGTGAGAATGTTGGAGTGAGTGTGTGTGAATGTGTGCAAGTATGCTCGTGTGTCTCCAGGAGAGAGAGGGGTGTGTTGTGCCAGGCTGGCAGACACGGGTGTGAACTCTGCCCAGGCCTTCCATGAGAACTCTGGGTCCCACCATCTGCCCAGACGTCCATCCGCCTGGCCTCATGGAAGCTGCCCGCTTCCTGCTCCAGTGGGCGCATCTGCATCAAGATGGATGACAAGGCTATGCTTGTCACAGAGCCCACTCTGCCACACATGGTCCATGTTAGCTGACCCCCTTGTGTCCACGAAGCACCTGGCCCTGGTGGTCAGTCCCGCCCCTCCCCCGCCAGCCCACCACCACTTCTAATTGGGCCACAAAGCTGTTTAATGGTGTCTGCGCGGCTGCAGGGCTGCTGGGGCAGACAATGCGCTATTCATGTCCAAACAGAACACGAGAGATCGGGCTAATATCTTTAAGCTGAGAAGCGAGGCTTAATTGGAACAGATGCTGCAAATTCCAGTGCAAAAGGCCAGCTCCTCTGTGATCGAAACCAGGTATGTGCCAGGGGTTCGTTTTAATAGTGGCTTTTATTTTTTTTATTGGCATATACAAAACTCACTAATACCCTGCACAGAGACGGCAACGACCTCTTGGCAAATCTCGGCAAGACGCCCACCACCCGGCCTCTGTGTTCCGGTGGACGCTGCTCTTGCCTCTCCCCTGGACTGAAGCTTCAGGCCTCCCGGGGCATCTGCCCAGCCCTGCTTCGAGGCTGCAGGTCCCACAGATGTGGCCTCCCATTGGTCAGGCTGCCTCCTCATCCAGACACCCGCCGTGTTCCCGTGGATGCACTGCTGCTCCTCCCTTTCCTCTTCTGAGAGTGCTTCAGCTTCTCATATCTTAAAGCGAGTCTTCCAGTTCAGAAGAAAGCGCCTAAGCCAGGGCTGATGGTGCTCACACACAGCTTCCAGTCCGCTGCTGAGCTGAACTGGCTTCATTTGTCATGCCTCCTGCTTTTTCAGAGAAACATGCCAGGCCTATGGCTCCCAGGTTCTCTTGGGACCCAGAAAGAGCCTGTCTCCTGGTTGTCCTAAGGCCCCCACCTACCTGCCCCATCCTGCCAGGCTGGATGTCAGAAGACTGCTAAGAGGGAGCCTCAGATAGGGACCCAGAAGCCACCCAAAGGGTGCGCATTGAAAGCACGCCTGGTCTGACGGTCGAGGTCTGGAAACTGCCTCAGGGTCCTTACAGTGCTGTTTCCATCACAAAAGCTGAAACAGGTAGGCTTTCTGGCTGGCAAGGAATTCCATTTGCTAGCACTCCTGAGAGCCTGGGGGAACGGTGGGTAGGATTTATCTGAACAAATGTCTCAGGAGGAAAACTTGGCTTCAGGTAGAACCCAACCCTTCCATTCATCCTTCTATCCACCCACCCATCCACCCATCCATCCACCCACCCATCCATTATCCATCCATCTACCCACTCATCCGTCCATCCATCACCATGGTCATCCATCCACCCATCCTTCCATCCACCATCCATGAATCCATCCACATATCTATTCATTCAATTAGTACTTACTCAGCTCCTACTAAGCATTCAACTGGTGCATGGCCTCCCTCCCTCTTGGATTGGTGCACATGGAGTGGCTGGGTGGCCGTGCTGTGGCTGGTGGCCCAGAGGATGCCAGAGGACCAGGAAGTCAGTGCATCCACTTTGCAGGGGCACAGAAGTGAGATGAAGGGGTCCTCTGTCTGGGGCCGGAGGCCAGCACCTGGAGGCCCTTCCTGCAGGAAAGGATCTCCATGTCCAAACCAAATCCCCCAAGAAATCCCTTCTCAGGCTCAGGGCTCTGGAAAACCTCCAGATAATTAGTGGGCAGAGGGGAAGGGGTGCTTAACACCCGGGGAAGTGAGAGTCAGGGGCCATTAACCAGAGGTGGGCCAGCCTTCCTGTCCTGCCCTCCGAGGGCCCCAGGCCAGGGAAATGCAGGTCAAGCGGGGTGGTGGCCCTCCTGTGACTCTGGCCCAAGGTCCCTGCCGTGGGAACCAGGACCCAGCGTTCCAAGAGCTGCAGGGTCCTGCTGCCAGACCCTCCTGCATTCAGGTAGCAGAGGATGTGCCCAGACTCACAAGGGGGATTATCAGTGTCACCCAGGCTCACAAAAGGGATGGTCAGTGTCACCAAAACCAAGGCCCAGGCGGCCCTACCCTTGAGCTGGCTGAGAGCTGGCCCCATGGTCCGTCATCCCTTTAATGGTCGCAGAGCCTTTCTGGGCAGCGGGTACCCTGCTTGCCTTGCTGCAGGCGTCCTCTGGGTGGGCACAGTGAGGGGGGCCAGGGAAGTCACTGCGGGGAGGGAGCTGGAGACCTGGGGAGCTGGGATCAGAACTCAGGCCTGTTCTCCTGGGGAACAGAGCTGCCCCTTTAGGAAGCTACCCCACAACACACATCCCCTGGGGGAGATGAGCAAACTATGTCCCAGAGACCAGCTTGGACTGCAGTCCCAGGTGTGAAGTGTTAAGGGGACTGGAGGACTGGCCTGCTAGGGAGAGGTGCACCTCCAAGGATGACAGGCAAGGAGGGCTCCCCCAGGAGAGGGGAGTGGAGATGCTCTCTGAGGCCACCTTCATTTCCATGTCTGTTTCCGTTAGAGGAATGACGGACCATGGGGCCAGCTCTCAAGGCTTCTTCAAGGACTTTTCAGAAGCATGGAATCTTTCCAGAAAAAAGCATGGAGCATAGCATGCCAGACCCACCCCCACGCACACTGTCACCAGCTTTTTCACACTGGTCACAAGGACAGCCCTCAGTCTCGTTCTGAGTCCACCGGGATCTCTCAGTGTGACTTTGACCTTCCCCAGGCCTGGTTTGCATCCCCCTGTTGGGGTCACATGCTCAGTTTCTCTTCGTGTGTTGCTTGAAGGGCATGGGCTGGTGTTGGCTTCCCCAGCTGTGCTGCTGTGTGACGTTACAGGTCAGTGGGTGTGAGTGCCCCAACCCCTGTTCTCACCCTATCTCCTGGGAATGGCATTCGGGGTCCTTCCCAGGTTCTGCTGTTGTGAATGATGCTAAGATGGACTTTCTTGCAAAGATTCCTTTCTACATTCACGTGAGCTTTTTAAGAGTGAGGTTACTGGGCAGGTGTATCTTCACTGACAAAACTTGCCAAGTCACTTGGAGGTGTTGTGCCAAGATGGGTGACTCCAGCTGTGGGTGGTGTACCTGAGGTCCCCAGCACTGGTGTCAGTGGCTGGGGTTTGGGGGGCCTGTCACTCCTATTTTGACGAGCATCTCCCTCAGGGCTCATGATGTGGAGGGTCCCTGTCTGGAGCTCAGGCACTCATGTTACTGCCTCTATAAAAGCCCCTGGTGGCCTTTACCCAATTTTCTATTGGAATGCTTGGTTTCTTTTTGCTTTCTCTTGTGTTTTTTTAAATGAAAGTTTTATTAAAAGACGACATACATGCAGAAAAATGCAGAAGTTGTAAGTGTGCAACTGGGTGAATTTTCACAAAGTGGGCACACCCATGTATTCAAAGCCCAGATTGAGAAACAGAATATTCTGGTATGTCACCTTGGGTCCTTCTCATCATGACCCTGTCTTTGGCGCCAAAGGTGGTTACTATCCAAATGTGACATCAGGGATTTGCTCTGCATTTCTGAACTTCAGGAAGGAGGAATTATCTGGCATAATAGCATGGGTGAGGCTCTGGTTTCCTGTTGGGAGTAATTGCTGGTGGGTTCTTGTCCCCCTGAAGCATCCTCTTGTTTAAATGAGAGGTTTATCCATCCATCTAATACTGAGTTGTCTCGAGTCTTATGGTATTTTGATGAAGGGTCTTATCCACAAACCTGTGATTAACTGTGATACTCCTGTCAGGCATGAACGTGGGGTGGGCACCCTGGGCCACACGTTCGGTAGGTTCTTTTCAGCCATCTCTCCAAGGCTTTGGCCTGACGTTGGCCCTTCTGGCAGTGCGGGAGTGTTCCTATTGCTCCCTGTTCTTGCCAACACTTGCCTTGTCAGTCTTTCCAAGTGAGCCAAGCCAGAATAGCTCATGGTGGTCTAAATTTGCATTTTCCTGAAGGCTGAGACAGCTGGGACTGTTTCATGCTTCTCAGGCATTTGCTGCTTCACCTTCACGGGAGCCTTGCTCACATGTGGCCATGTTTCTGTAAAGTTTTCCGCTGGTCTCTCCTGCCTTGTGCATGTTCCCTGTGACTCCAGAAGCCATCCTTTGGTCAGTGACTCTGATGCAAAGGTCCTGGTCCATGCTCTTGCTTCTCTCACTCTTGCAATCATCTTCTATAATGGATGGAATCTTCCTTCACAACATATAGTTCAGCTTATTCATCTTCTCCTTCTGATAGTACTCTGGGTGCTGTGTTCAACATCTTGGCCTGAGGAGGTCAGGAACATAGTCCATGAGAACACTAGAATCTTAATTGTTTCCCCTTTTCCAGTTAGAGCTGCCCTCCACCTAGAATATATATTTTTTTTGTATTGTACGAGGTAAGGGCCAAGTTTCATGTTTTTGCTGTATGCCTATCCAGTTGATCCAGCACAATGATTAAAAATACCATTCTCTCCCTCTTCTACCCCACCCTCTTTGTCAGAGGCAGGTGTCTGTATAAGCATGCACCTGTTCCTGAACTCTGTTCTGCTCCATGAGTCTGTGAGGATGGAACCAGCATGGAGTTGGTCAGTTGTAAAGAGAGATGGGCAGTGTATCAGTCTCCTACGCTGTATAACAAATACCACACCCTTAGTGGCTGAGAACATCACCCAACATCTCAGAGCTCCTGTGGGTCAGGAATCTGGGTACAGTCCAGCTATTCTCTGCTCAAGGTTGCACAAGGCTGTGGTCCAGGTGTCAGCTAGGTTGGGTTTCTTTCTGAAGTTCTGGATCCTCTTTGGAGTTCCTGGCTATTGGCAGAAATCTGTTCCCTGTGGTCACAGAACTGAGGTCTTTGTTTTCTTGCTGGCTATCTGATAGGGTCTGGTCTCAGCTCCCAGTCCTCACTAGGTGGCCTCCTCATCCTCAAAACCGGCAATGAAGACCATCCCTCACATCTGACTGCTCCCATGCTCCAAATCTCTTCCCCATGAACAGCCCTGCTCCCTTCAAGGACTCATGTGAGTAGCTGAGGCCCATGGAGGAAATTCCCCCTCTACTGGTTTAGCACCTTAATCACACCAGCAATTAAGTTCCTATTCTTCCCATGTGGGTTGTGTGTGTCGGGGCAGGTGACATGTTTCCCACTGTTCTACCCAGATCTGGGTGGAGGAACACATATCACTGACACAGCCTGGGCTCTAAGATAGTATAAAAAGTAGATGGAAATTCATTTGCTCTTGCAGCAATAGAATTGGTGGTTGTGAGCTAAGCCAATGACTGTCCAACCTCCCTTGCAGCTGGTTGTAGCCATGACAACGTGACCCATTGGAGTGGAAGTGAATAGATGACTTCAGAATTGTGCACTTCAGTATGTTCTGATCTTTCTTGTCTTACACTGCACCCCTCTGTCTTACACAGACATGGGGGTGCAGTCTTGAATCTTCCTGGATCAGAGAGCTATGGGTCACACCTTAGAGGTGGGAGGACAAAATAGAAGGAGCCCCGGTTCTCAGACAACTTCCTAAAGGAAACTTCCCTGCCAGTCATGGATGGCCTCTCTCCACCCCTGGGAGAATTAAACCGTATGTGTTTAAACTACTGTGCATTTGACTTTTTTGTCAAATAGTTTACTAAGCCCAATTCATACTCACAGTATGAATTAAACTCTGTAATGTTAAACCAAGGAGGGCATGGCAACCCACTCCAGTATTCTTGCCTGGAGAATCCATGGACAGAGGAGCCTGGCGGGCTACAGTTATGGGGTTGCCTAGAGTCGGACACGACTGAGCAACTAAGCATGGCACACAGCAATGTTAAACCATTTGCTTTGCTCTGATAAATCCAGTTAGGGAAATGACATTTTTTTTCCATTTGTTTGCATGTTTCACGTTATTGGATTTAATTTTTGTCTGTGTTATTTAAGAATTTTTTGAAAAATCTCTGTTCATAAATGAATTTAGCCTGTACTTTTCTTACATTGCCTTTTTAAAAAGATTGTTTTTAGATAGGGACCGTTTTTTTAAAGTCTTTTTTGAATTTGTTACAATATTGCTTCTGTTTTATGTTTTGGGGGGTTTTTGTCCACAAGACATGCAGGATCTTAGTTTCTTAACCAGGGATTGAACCCACAGCCCCTGGATTGGTAGATGAAGTCTTAACCACAGGATTATCAGAGAATTCCCTTGTATTGCTCTTTTTTGATTTTTATTATCAAAGTGATTTTAGCTTCATTAATGATTTGGGAGGGGAATTTCCTTGTTAATTTTTGAAATTGTTTAGACTTTGAACTTTATAATTACTGAGTATTTTGGAGACTATCCTCTAACAGTGCTGTGATTCTATATTTTGTATTATCTTTAATAGTAAGGGATTTTTGCTGATGTTTATATTTCTTTTTTATTAAGTTTAAAAAAGGAAAACTAAATTCTAGGGAATTCTTTGGCAGTCCAGTGGACTGAGCGACTGAACTGAACTGAACCAGTGGTTAGGACTCCATGCTTCCTCTGCAGGGGGCATGAGTTCGATCCCAGCCCTGGAACTAAGATCCTGCATGCTGCATTTCCCGCCCCCCCCACCCCGGTGTGGCCAAAATAAAACACACACACACACACACACACACCAAAAAACAAACCTAAATTCTAGACCTCTTTAGGATTTCACAGGATTCCCACTGAGGTGACTTTTCTGCCCCAGGATCCAATCCACTGTGTTTGGTCGGTCTTCTCGTCCTGTGCTGTCTTCTTGGTCTCCTCCAACTTATGACTCCTTTGTCTTTCCTTGCCATTCATGGGCTGCAGCACTTTTGAAGAGTACCAGTTAGGTATTTTGAAGAATATCTACAAACTTGGGTTTGTTTTATTTTCTCATGATTTTTCATTTGTAATGAGTAAATGTTTGAGGGGAAATACTTTGAAGCTATACAAATATCCTGTTTGTCCTTAAACTTTTATGTACGAATATTAGCTTTTATTGGTGAATCCTGCTTACAGCAATTATTACTGCTGTTTCCTAATGGTGATTTTTAAATTTCCATCAGTTCATTTTAAACCTATTAATTGCAATGTTTCTATAAGTAAAAGTTGCTATGCTTCCACTTTCATTTGTCTATTTAATCATATGTTTGTGAACTCATGGATATATTCCCCTCTGGGTTTTAATATAATACTATGATTATTTATTAGAGATTTGGGCTGCTGTCTATGGGGTCGCACAGAGTCGGACACGACTGAAGTGACTTAGCAGCAGCAGCAGGTGGCACAGTGGTAAAGAATCTGCCTGTCAATGCAGGAGATACAAGAGACACAGGTTCAATCTCTGGGTCAGGAAGATCCCCTGGAGAAGAAAATGGCAACCCACGCCAGTATTCTTGCCTGGAAAACCCCATGGACAGAGAAGGCTGGCAGGCTACAGTCCATGGGGTCGCAAAGAGTCAGATGTGGTTGAGAGACTATGCATACATTTATTATATTACTCGAATTGTTTCCATTTTGGCCATTGAAAGCTCTTTTGATAGGTTCCCACATCCTTTAGACATGCACCTCCTCCCCATTTCTTCTTTTATTCTTCAAGACTTTTGATTATTCTGGTTCCTTTGCATTTGCATATGAATTTTAGGATAAGATTGTCAATTACTGTTTCAAAAAAAGCCAACTGGGAACTTGATAGAGATTTCATTGACTCTCTGGACCAATTAGGGGAATATTGTCATTTTCACAGTATTAAGTCTTCTGATCCCTGAACATGAATGCCTTACCATTATTTAGTTCTTTAATTTCCTTCAGCAGTGTTTTAGAATTTTCAGTGTATAAGTCACGAATATCTTTTGTTAAAATTTGTTCCTAAGGATTTCATTCTTTTTGAAACTATTATAACTGAAATAGTTTTCTTAATTTCATTTTCAGAGAGTTCACTGCTAGTGTATAGAAATGTAATTGCTTTTGTATATTGATCTTGTGTCCTGCAACCAGCTGAACTTGTTTATTAGTTCTAATAGATTGCTTGCTCCTCATGATTTTATATATACAGGACTATGTCATCTGTGAGTAAATATAGTTTTGCTTCCTCTCCAAAGTGAATGCCTTTTATTTCTTTTTCTTGCCTAATTACCCTAGCAATTATCCCTAGTACAATGTTGAATAGAGGTGATGAGAGCTGCCACCCTTGTTTATTTCTGATGTTAAGGAAAGATTTTTGGTGTTTTAGCATTAAGTATGATACAGTCAGCAGAAACAAGACCAGGAGCTGACTGTGGCTCAGATCATGAACTCCTTATTGCCAAATTCAGACTTAAATTGAAGAAAGTGGGGAAAACCACTAGGCCATTCAGGTATGACCTAAATCAAATCCCTTATGATTATACAGTGGAAGTGAGAAATAGATTTAAGGGACTAGATCTGATAGACAGAGTGCCTGAGGAACTATGGACAGAGGTTTGTGACATTGTACAGGAGACAGGGATCAAGACCATCCCCATGGCAAAGAAATGCAAAAAAGCAAAATGGCTGTCTGGGGAGTCCTTACAAATAGCTGTGAAAAGAAGAGAAGCAAAAAGCAAAGGAGAAAAAGAAAGATATAAGCATCTGAATGCAGAATTTCAAAGAATAGCAAGGAGAGATAAGAAAGCCTTCCTCAGTGATCAATGCAAAGAAATAGAGGAAAACAACAGAATGGGAAAGACTAGAGATCTCTTCAAGAAAATTAGAGATACCAAGGGAACATTTCATGCAAAGATGGACTTGATAAAGGACAGAAATGGTATGGATCTAACAGAAGCAGAAGATATTAAGAAGAGGTGGCAAGAATACACAGAAGAACTGTACAAAAAAGAGCTTCATGACCAGATAATCACAATGGTGTGATCACTCACCTAGAGCCAGACATCCCGGAGTGTGAAATCAAGTGGGCCTTAGAAAGCATCACTATGAAAAAAAGCTAGTGGAGGTGATGGAATTCCAGTTGAGCTATTTCAAATGCTGAAAGATGATGCTGTGAAAGTGCTGCACTCAATATGCCAGCAAATTTGGAAAACTCAGCAGTGGCCACAGGACTGGAAAAGGTCAGTTTACATTCCAATCCCAAAGAAAGGCAAAGCCAAAGAATGCTCAAGCTACCACACAATTGCACTCATCTCACACTCTAGTAAAATATTGCTCAAAATTCTCCAAGCCAGGCTTCAGCAATACATGAACCGTGAACTTCCAGATGTTCAAGCTGATTTTAGAAAAGGCAGAGGAAGCAGAGATCAAATTGCCAACATCCGCTGGATCATGGAAAAAGCAAGAGAGTTCCAGAAAAACATCTATTTCTGCTTTCTTGACTATGCCAAAGTCTTTGACTGTGTGGATCACAATAAACTGTGGAAAATTCTGAAAGAGATGGGAATACCAGACCACCTGACCTGCCTCTTGAGAAATCTGTATGCAGGTCAGGAAGCAACAGTTAGAACTAGACATGGACCAACAGACTGGTTCCAAATAGGAAAGGGAGTACATCAAGACTGTATATTGTTACCCTGCTTATTTAACTTCTATGCAGAGTACATCATGAGAAACGCTGGACTGGAAGAAACACAAGCTGGAATCAAGATTTCCGGGAGAAATCTCAATAATCTCAGATATGCAGATGACACCACCCTTATGGCAGAAAGTGAAGAGAAGAGAAGTCGCTCAGTCGTGTCAGACTCTTTGCAACCCCATGGGCTGTAGCCTACCAGGCTCCTCTGTCTATGGGATTTTCCAGGCAAGAGTACTGGAGTGGGTTGCCATTTCCTTCTCCAGGGGATCTTCCCGACCCGTGGATCAAACCCGGGTCTCCTGCATTGTAGGCAGATGCTTTACCGTCTGAGCCACTAGGGCAGAAAGTGAAGAGGAACTAAAAAGCCTCTTGATGAAAGTGAAAGAGGAGAGTGAAAAAGTTGGCTTAAAGCTCAACATTCAGAAAACGAAGATCATGGCATCCGGTCCCATCACTTCATGGGAAATAGATGGGGAAACAGTGGAAACAGTGTCAGACTTTATTTTTTTGGGCTCCAAAATCACTGCAGATGGTGACTGCAGCCATGAAATTAAAAGACGCTTACTCCTTGGAAGGAAAGTTATGACCAACCTAGATAGAATATTGAAAAGCAGAGACATTACTTTGCCAACAAAGGTCCATCTAGTCAGGGCTATGGTTTTTCCAGTGGTTGTGTATGGATGTGAGAGCTGGACTGTGAAGAAAGCTGAGCACTGAAGAATTGATGCTTTTGAACTGTGGTGTTGGAGAAGACTCTTGAGAGTCCCTTGGACTGCAAGGAGATCCAACCAGTCCATTCTCAAGGAGATCAGTCCTGGGTGTTCATTGAAAAGACTGATGCTGAAACTGAAACTCCAGTACTTTGGCCACCTTATGCGAAAAGTTGACTCATTGGCAAAGACCCTGATGCAGGGAGGGATTGGGGCAGAAGGAGAAGGGGACGACAGAGGATGAGATGGCTGGATGGCATCACTGACTCAATGGACATGAGTTTGAGTGAACTCCGGGATTTGGTGATAGACAGGGAGGCCTGGTGTGCTGTGATTCATGGGGTCGCAAAGAGTCGGACACGACTGAGCGACTGAACTGACTGAACTGACTGATGATATTAGCTGTTGACTTTTCATAGATGTCTTTTATCAGATTGAGGAAGTCTCCTTATGTCCCTAGTTTGTTGAGTGTTTTTACCTTGAAATGGTATTAAATATTGTCAAATGATTTTTCTGTGTTTATTAAGATGACCATGTTGTTTTTGTCCTTTATTCTATTAATTTGATGTATTAGGTTGATTTTCATAGGTCAGACTAGCCTTCTTTTCTTGGCATAGATTCTTACTTGTCATAGTAAGTTTTTTACATGTCATTGGATTCAAATTGCTTGTTTTTTGGATGGTTTTAGTATTAATATTCATAAAGAATTATAGTCTTTTTTCCTGGGTTCTAGTCTAGTTTTCTTCTCTTAGGATGTCTTTGTCTGGCTTTAATATCAGGACATTATTTTCTTCATAGAAAGAAAATATTCTCTTTTTTTGTTTTTGTAAGAGTTTGTACAGATTTATCTCAAATATTTGAAGAAATGTGAGAGCCAGGAGAGCTCATGGGTGTAGCTCCATGGACTGACAGGCTCAAGACCAGGAAGACCTATAGGAAAAGATTGACATTCCTTCTTGAAGGTGGTCAGGTTAAAGGTGTTCCCTCTTACTCACAGGAGGGTCAGACTTTTTGTTCTATTCAGGCCTTCAGCTGATTGGATGAGACCCACCTACTTTAGGGAAGGCAGCCTGCTTCACTGAGTTCACTGATTCAGACTTGAACCTCTCCAGAAACATCCTCACAGACACACTCAGGATCATATTTCACCAAATCTCTGGGCCCCCTATGGCCCATCAAGTTGACATGCAGAATTAACCATCATACCTTCCTCCTCTCTGCATTAAGTTTGGTTTGCACCTCTCTTTCCAGTGTATTAAGTTGGAAGTTTAGCTTAGTGACTTGAGAACTTCTTTTTCAATATTGGTGTTTTAGACTGAACTCTATTTGCTGTTTTGGATGCATCCTATAAGATTTTGGTATGTTGTTTTCATTTTTACTCTTCTCAAAGTAATTTCTAATTTCCTTTCTGGTTTTTTCATTGATCCATCAGTTATTTATAAGTGTGTTTTTTAATTTATTTCCACGTATTTGTGAGTTTCCCAATTTTTCTTCTTTTATTAATTTGTACTATCATTCCACTGTGATCTGAGAACATAATTTGTATGATTTCAGTCCTTTTAAAATTACTGAGACTTGTGTTATAACTTAATGTATGTTCTCTCAACATACGTTGTGGTGCTGGAGAAGACTCTTGAGAGTCCCTTGGACCACAAGGAGATTCAACTGGTCAACCCTAAAGGGAGTTGACACACTGAATATTCACAGGAGGACTAATGCTGTAGCTGAAGCTCCAATACTTCGGCCACCTGATGCAGAGCTGACTCACTGGAAAAGACTCTGATTCTAGGAAAGATTGAGGGCAGAAGGAGAAGCGGGTGACAGAGGACGAGATGATTGGATGCCTTCACCGACTCAATGGCCTTGAGTTTGAGCAAACTCCAGGAGACAGTGAAGGACAGGGAAGCCTGGTGTGCTGAAATCCACGAGGTCATAAAGAGTCAGACATGACTTAGCAACTGAACAACAACAAATGTTCTCTCCTGGAGAATGTTTTATGTGTACCTAGCAGAAAGTGTATTCTGTGTTGCTGGGTGGAGTGTTCTGCAGATGGCTGTTAGGTGTGGTTTTCTTAGTGTGCTTTTGAAGTTTTCCATTTCCTTAGTGATCTCCTTCCCAAGTCTATTCATTATCAGAAACTGCGGTACTGGAATCTCCACCTATTATTGTGATTGTCAGTTTTATCATTTTTTGCTTCATGTATTTCAGAGCTCTGGTTTTAGATACATATATGCTTTTGAACTGTGGTGTTGGAGAAGACTCTTGAGAGTCCCTTGGACTGCAAGGAGATCCAATCAGTTCATTCTGAAGGAGGTCAGCCCTGAGATTTCTTTGGAAGGAATGATGCTGAAGCTGAAATTCCAGTACTTTGGCCACCTCATGCGAAGAGTTGACTCATTGGAAAAAACTGATGCTGGGAGGGATTGGGGGCAGGAGGAGAAGGGGACGACAGAGGATGAGATGGTTGGATGGCATCACTGACTCAATGGATGTGAGTCTGAGTGAACTCCGGGAGTTGGTGATGGACAGGGAGGCCTGGCATGCTGCGATTCATGGGGTCGCAAAGAGTCAGACACGACTGAGCCACTGAACTGACTGACTGATGTTTATAATTACTGTCTTCCTGATGGATTCTTTGTATCATTAAGAAAATGTCCTTCTTTGTTTATCGTACCATTTTTGTCTTACATTTTGTCTCATCTGATATGAATACAGCCACTCCATCTTTTTTTGATTTCTATTTGCATGGCGTATTTCCCCCATTTCTTTACTTTCAAACTGTTCACTTCTTTGAATCTAAAGTTTGTCTTTTGTACACAGTGTATAGTTAGATTATGATTTTTAGAAATCTATTCTGCCAATCTCTGCCTTTTGATAGGAGGAGTTATTCCATTTACATTAAGTGTAGTTCAAATAATGTACAATTTGCTGTGATTTTACTGCTTGTTTTCTATATGTCTTATGTCATTTTTGTGGGCTTCTCTGGTGGCTCAAACAGTAAAGAATCCACCTGCAATACAAGAGACCTGGGTTCAGTCCCTAGGTGGGGAAGATCCCCCAGAGAAAGGAATGGTCCCCACTCCAGTGTTCTTGCCTAGAGAATTCCACGGGCAGAGGAACCTGGTGGGGTACAGTCCATGAGGTTGCAAAGAGTCAAACACGACTGAGGGGCTAACACTTCATATCATTTTTGTTCCTGTGTTCCTCCGTCACCACTCTTTTTTGTGTAAAATAGATATTTTCTGGTTTGTCTATTTAATTCTATTGTTGCTTCCTTTGCTATATTTTCTCAGTATTTTCTTTAAGGATTACAGTTAACATCTGAAAAGATGACAAGCCAGTTAGAATTGATATCAACTGAATTTCTTTAGTATGTACAAATTCTGCTTTTCTATATAGTTCTCCCTATTCACTCCCCCATTTGGTGCCATACTGTTGTTAAATTTACATCTTTATAAATTTTAAGCCCATCAGCACAGTTTTATAAGTATTGTTGTATACAGTTGTCTTCCAAATCAAATAAAATAAGAAAATAGTTACAAACAAAAAATACACATATACCATCTTTTATATTTACCTTTGTAGTTCTCTTTATAGTTTCTTTGTGTGGATTCAACTTACTGTCTAGTAACCTTTCATTTCAACTAGAAGAATTTCCTTTAGTGTTTCTTGTAGGGCATTTCTGCTAGTGATAAATTGCTTTACTCTATTTAACTTATTCATTTTTGAAGGATACCTTTTCTGCATATAGATTCTTGGATGATAGCACGTTTCTTTCAGAGTTTTGAATGTGTGAGCCCACTGAGTTCTGACGTAAAAGTTTCTCATAGATTGTTAGCTTTTCTTTGCTGCTTTAACATTGTTTCTCTCTCTGTCTTTTGGCAGTTTGATTGTGATGGTTCCCAGGGGGGAGCTCTTGGAGTTTATTGCACTTGGAATTCATTGGACCACTTTGATGTATAGATTAATGTTTTTTATTCCATTTGGGAAATTTTGGCCATTTTTTCTTCAAATGTCTTCCCTTTTCTCCTTCTAATTCCAGGTCTTCCATTGTATGTATGCTGCTGTGTTTCATGGCATTTCACAGTTCTCTGAGACTCCATTCATTCTTTTTTTTTTAATATTTTATTATTTATGTATTTTGCTGTTTTGTGTCTTACTTGGCAGTTGGTGGGATTGTTAGCTGTGGCTGTGAACTCTTAGTTATGGCATATGGGATCTAGTTTCCTGACTAGGGATTAAGCCTGGGCCCCTGCATTGGCAGCTCGGAGTCTTAGCTACTGGATCACCAAAGAAGCCTCTCTGTTCTTTTTCAATTCATTTTCCTTTCTGTTCTTCAGAATGGATTATCTCTATATACCTAACTTGAAGTTCACTGATTCTTCTGCCAGCTTACCTCTGCTCTTGAGCACGTCTCGTGATTGTTTTCATTTCAGTCATTATAATTTCAATCCAAGAATTTCTATTTGATTATTTTTTTGTAATTTCTACTGGTATTCTTTACATGGTGAGATGTCATTCTCATGCTTCCTTTTATTTCTCTAGACATGATTCCCTTTAGTTCTTTGAACATATTTATAGTAGCTGATTTAAATCTTTGTCCAATGCATGGGCTTTGTCAGGGGAAGTTTCTACTGACTATTTTTTCTTTTCCTATTATGGGCCACACTGCTGTTTCTGTACATGTCCCATAACTTTTTGTTGAGAATTGAGCATTTCACATAGTATAACAGCTCTGGAGATCAGATCCCACTGCCTTCATGTTTCTGTGGTCACTACTGTTTGTTTACTTAGTGGCTTTCCTGAACGAATTCTATAAAGTCTGTGCTCTCTGTCATATGTGGTTACTAAAGCCTCTACTCCGTTTGCTTCAGTTCAGTTCACTCGCTCAGTCGTGTCCGACTCTTTGCGACCCCATGAATTGCAGCAAGCCAGGCCTCCCTGTCCATCACCAACTCCCAGAGTTCACTCAGACTCACGTCCATCGAGTCAGTGATGCCATCCAGCCATCTCATCCTCTGTTGTCCCCTTCTCCTCCCGCCTCCAATCCCTCCCAGCATCAGAGTCTTTTCCAATGAGTCAACTCTTTGAATGAGGTGGCCAAAGTACTGGAGTTTCAGCTTCAGCATCAGTCCTTCCAATGAACACCCAGGACTGATCTCCTTTACGATGGACTGGTTGGATCTCCTTGCAGTCCAAGGGACTCTCAAGAGTCTTCTCCAACACCACAGTTCAAAACATCAATTCTTTAGCATTCAGCTTTCCTCTCACATCCTTACATGACCACTGGAAAAACCATAGCCCTGACTAGACGGACCTTTGTTGGCAAAGTAATGTCTCTGCTTTTCAATATGCTATCTGCTGCTACTGCTAAGTCACTTCAGTCGTGTCCGACTCTGTGCGACCCCATAGACGGCAGCCCACCAGGCTCCCCTGTCCCTGGGATTCTCCAGGCAAGAATACTGGAGTGGGTTGCCATTTCCTTCTCCAATGCATGAAGGTGAAAAGTGAAAGTGAAGTAGCACAGTCCTGTCTGACTCTGAGCAACCCCATGGACTGCAGCCTCCTGGGCTCCTCTGGCCACGGGATTTTCCAGGCAAGAGTACTGGAGTGGGGTGCCATCACCTTCTCCAAATATGCTATCTAGGTTGGTCATAACTTTCCTTCCAAGGAGTAAGTGTCTTTTAATTTCATGGCTGCAGTCACCATCTGATTTTGGAGCCCAAAAAAATAAAGTCTGACACTGTTTCCATGGTTTCCCCATCTATTTCCCATGAAGTGATGGCACCAGATGCCATGACCTTCGTTTTCTGAATGTTGAGCTTTAGGCCAACTTTTTCACTCTCCTCTTTCACTTTCATCAAGAGGCTTTTGAGTTCCTCTTCACTTTCTGCCATAAGGGTGGTGTCATCTGCATATCTGAGGTTATTGATATTTCTCCTGGCAATCTTGATTCCAGCTTGTGCTTCCTCCAGCCCAGCGTTTCCCATGATGTATTCTGCATGTAAGTTAAATAAGCCGGATGACAATATACAGCCTTGATGTACTCCTTTTCCTATTTGGAACCAGTCTGTTGTTCTATGTCCAGTTCTAGCTGTTGCTTCCTGACCTGCATATAGGTTTCTTAGTGGTCATTTAATATTTGGACAGAGATTTCCTTCATTATCTTTAATCAATAAATCCTTGAGACTTTGCTGAGGGAACTTCAGTGCTCTATCAGGCAGGTAACAACTCTGCCTTAGTCTTCAATTCCTCTGTGTACAGAATTTCAAGGTCAGCTGGAGGTGAGAGGTTAGGGCCTTCTCAGATTTTTCCTGGGCATGTGCATACCCCTACATATGCTCACGGTTTTCTAGATTAGCAGGAATGTGGAAGCCCTCCTCTAGTGCCCACTGGGTTGCTGTTTTTCATAGCTATTGTGATGGGTATGCTGTTGCTTTTCAGACCACCACACTGTTAGGAGTGGGCAATTGGATAGGTTAAGTTAACATGCCACAAAGCTTTCTGTTCTTGAGATTCAAGTATTTTATTGAACTAATTGTCTTCAAATTGTTGGAGGCGTAAGACACCTTGTCAAAAAAGTTTATTTTGACAATTTTTAAAAGTGGCTCCTTGCTTTTAGGGAGGAGCAGAGTTTTGGAGATCCCTACTCCACTATTCTGGAAATGCCTCTCTTCAGAGTTTAAAATTTTCCATCTCTGTCAAGGTAAAGACTGATAAGCTCCCTTGTAATATTTGTGTGCTGCCAAGTGGATTTTGTTGATATATGTTCCTTTTATTGAGTTGTATGGGGACCATAGCTTTATGTAGAAGTCTCAGTCCAAACAGTTGCCCCTTTGGTGCCCATGGGTTTCGTTCCCTGTCCTGGCAGCCCATTTCAAACCCCTTATATCACAACCAGCATCTGGGAACCAGCCCCCAGGCAGCCACAGTGTTAGCTCACCTCACCTACTATTTTGGGTCATGTTATTCATTTTTGTGCCCCTGAAAATTTCCATTACTCTTCTGCAACCTCAGCTCTCCTTTTGAAAGATGTGCCTGGCATTTCTAAGCTATTTTTTTTAAATAGGAATGTTCTCAGGTTATCTTGATTGGCATATTCCTGGAAAAAAGGAGCACGCTATTTCAAAACTCACATAAACATACACATTTAACCACCAAAATGCAGCAGGTACAGAGAGGAAACACAAAACCATGACAAAGACAGTGTGAATGTCTTGCAGGCAGATCAGAGTCTGACCTGAGTCCAGGGGTCTTCACTACCATCCAGTCCACCCGTGGTCCTCACTGGAGGTATTCGACGTGATGGGAGGGAAGAGTTTAGTTAGACTGTTGCTGACAGCCAGGACTAAGGGAGTCGCATCAGCCCTGAGCCTCTGACCATCCATCAGATCAGATCAGATCAGTCGCTCAGTCGTGTCCAACTCTTTGCGACCCTATGAATCACAGCACGCCAGGCCTCCCTGTCCATCACCAACTCCCGGAGTTCACTCAAACTCACGTCCATTGAGTCAGTGATGCCATCCAGCCATCTCATCCTCTGTTGTCCCCTTCTCCTCTTGCCCCCAATCCCTCCCAGCATCAGAGTCTTTTCCAATGAGTCAACTCTTCGCATGAGGTGGCCAAAGTACTGGAGTTTCAGCTTTAGCATCATTCCTTCCAAAGAAATCCCAAGGCTGATCTCCTTCAGAATGGACTGGTTGGATCTCCTTGCAGTCCAAGGGACTCTCAAGAGTCTTCTCCAACACCTCAGTTCAAAAGCATCAATTCTTCAGTGCTCAGCCTTCTTCACAGTCCAACTCTCACATCCGTACATGACCACAGAAAAAACCATAGCCTTGACTAGACGAACCTTTGTTGGCAAAGTAATGCCTCTGCTTTTGAATATGCTGTCTAGGTTGGTCATAACTTTCCTTCCAAGGAGTAAGCGTCTTTTAATTTCATGGCTGCAGTCACCATCTGCAGTGATTTTGGAGCCCAGAAAAATAAAGTCTGACACTGTTTCCACTGTTTCCCCATCTATTTGCCATGAAGTGATGGGACCGGATGCCATGATCTTCGTTTTCTGAATGTTGAGCTTTAAGCCAACTTTTTCACTCTCCTCTTTCACTTTCATCAAGAGGCTTTTGAGTTCCTCTTCACTTTCTGCCATAAGGGTGGTGTCATCTGTATATCTGAAGTTATTGATATTTCTCCCGGCAATCTTTATTCCAGTTTGTGTTTCTTCCAGTCCAGCTTTTCTCATGATGTACTCTGCATATAAGTTAAATAAACAGGGTGACAATATACAGCCTTGACGTACTCCTTTTCCTATTTGGAACCAGTCTGTTGTTCTATGTGCATCCGTAAAGGGACATAATTTTCCTGAAGCAGCAGCCTGGAGCTTCAGGGAATATTGTCAGGACCTCAGGAGGCCCACCGTCCTCATTCGCATTCAGAAATAGTGGGAGATTCACAGACCAATATTCAGTAGGAGACTACAGCAGGTGCCAGGAGATATTAGAAGAGACTGTAACAGACTGATTGTTCATGTCCTCCCCCAAGTCCATATGTTGGTACCCTAAATCCTAATGTGGTGGCCTTTGGAAGTGAGGTCTTTGGGAGTTGATTAGCTCATGAAGGTGGAGCCCTCATGGATGGAATCAGTGCCCTTATAAAAGGGACCCCCAAGGAGCCCCCTCACCCTTCTACCACCTGAGGACACAGGAGAAGATGGCATCCGTGAACCCAGAATTGAGCCTCCACCAGACATTGAATCTGTTGGCACTTTGATCTTCGACTTCCAGCCTCCAGACTCTGAGAAATAAATGTCTACTCTTTATAAGCCCCCCAGCCTGTGATGTTCTGCCAAGTGGTCAGTTCTGACCAAAGGCACAAGGAATTTCTCCAGGAGAGGCCAGAATAAAGTTGGTACGCCTGGAAGCTGATCTATTTGTATAAGGGAACTTTATAAACTGGGAATGAGGGTAATTGCTGGATTACCAAGGACTCTCCTTTGGTGGAAAGAATGCATCTATCTTACAGGTTTCAAAATCCAGCAAGGAGACATGTGTAGACCAAGGCCAGAGCAGGTGGCAAAATTGTTCAGAGGGTGTATGTCTTCTTAGGAAAAATATTTGGAGCTATCCCACTCATCAGGACATAAGTATCTCATTTCTCTCAGCCCCAACATTTGAATATACACATCCGCACAACTCCAGTTCTCTCTTTTTCCCCTGCTTTCTAATCATTTACTATTGTTGTAAGCTCTCAATTTAGAAATCCACAGAGAGTTGGGATCAGGTTCCAGGCATCGAGGTAACTGGGGTCCTGTTTTTAGAGAAATTTGTGAGTGGATGGAGTCTGAGCTTGTTGCTTTTGTTCAGTAGCTAAGTCAAGTCCAACTCTTTGTAACCCCATGGACTGCATGCAGCATGCCAGGCTTCCCTGTCCTTCACTGTCTCCTGGAGTTTTCTCAAACTCATGCCTATTGAGCCGATGGTGCCATCCAACCATCTCATTGGGAGGTAGAGCCAAATTTCCTCCCTATCGCTGTGTTATCAGTGACCACTGTACAAAGAGCACTGATCAAGAGCAGGTGCTTTACCAAGTGCTTTATGGGCACCGTGTTGGCCACCTGGGGTTTCCATTATCCTTCACATTTTGCAAAGAGTGAGAGTTAAAGAGGGGTGGGGCAAGTTGCTTGTGGGCCCCAGGGCTACAAAGTTGCAGACCTGGGATGTGAACCCAGGGTTTACTCCCTCTGGAGAGCATAGTGGTAATACCATGTGATAATATCACCATAGTGATAATATCATGGTTTTTCCTGACCATTTCCTGAAATTCTAGTTTCCCAGCCAGCAGCAAGTGTCTGCTCACATGTCTTCCTTGAGTCTGCTTCCTCAGATGCAGGTTGTGGCTGCATGTGTCAGGGATGTTCTCACCAGAAAAATCATGCAAGGGAGAAGTAGTAGCAGAGAAGGGAGGGAGATGGTCCCTTTTGGTCCCAGCAGTCTCTGGAATGTAAGGGGATGGGCTCTAGCTTATACATAAAGTGTGCAGTAGAGACCATGGTCTGTCCTTTTATACCCCTACATTCACTGGTCAGGAGTCTGCCCTGGGGGCTACATACCTTCCAGGACCTGAAAGCAGTTCTCTGGGAAAGGAGGTGACACAAACCATCGGCACCCACCATTGGGGTAGCAAGGAGATTGTGCCATTGATCCAGGATCTGTGTGGAGCCCCATTAGCATCTACTACGTTCCACCCTTGCCAGCTCAGAGTCACCTGTTTCTCAGTTCAAACCCAGCCATCCATCTATATGTTCTCCATGAGCCTGCTCTTCATTCCTGGGAAAATTTATAAGAAGAGGGTTAGTGTGATGAACTGCAGCCCCACAGCTACAGTGAAACTCACGATGCAACTGATTCATCATTTCCTTATTCTGGATCTCCTCCCCATGAACCCACGCTCCTTCTGACCTAGCTGACTTGACTAGTGAGGGGATCCACTAGATGTCATGGTTGCTTTTTCTTTTATGACCATAATTAGTGTACTTGTCCATTTACAGTTAACAGCATATTAAAAAGCAGAAACATCACTTTGCAGACAAAGGTCCATATAGTTAAAGCTGTGATTTTTTTTCCGGAAGTCATGTACAGATGTGAGAATTGGACCATAAAGAAGAAGGCTAAGTGCTAAAGCATTAGTATTTTCGAACTGTGGTGCTAGAGAAGACTCTTGAGAGTCCCTTGGACTGCAAGGAGATCAAGCTGGTCAATCTTAATGGAAATCAACTATGAACATTCATTGGAAGGGCTGATGCTGAAACTAAAGCTCCAATACTTTGGCCACCTGATGTGAAGAGCCAACTCACTGGAAAAGACCCTGATGTGGGGAAAGATTGAAGGCAAAATGAGAAGGCAATGGCAGAGGATGAGATGGTTAGACAGCATCACTGACTCAATGGACATAAATCTGAGCAAACTCCGGGAGACAGTCAAGGGCAGAGGAGCTGAGGTGCCCAGGAGATCCCACATGCAGGAAGAGCAAACCCACACTGATAACACACAACAGTCCATCAGGATGAGGCCCTGGCCTTTCCAGCAGGGAAATGGTTTCATGGAACCAACCGGCCACCGAGCAGCTGGTTGGCACCTTTGGGGGATATTGTGATGTCATGACAGAAATTTATGGTAAGTCCCTGATACTGAGAGCTATGCTATGCTATGCTAAGTCACTTCAGTCATGTCCGACTCTGTGTGACCCCATAGACGGCAGCCCACCAGGCTCCCCCATCCCTGGGATTCTCCAGGCAAGAACACTGGAGTGGGCTGCCATTTCCTTCTCCAATGCATGAAAGTGAAAAGTGAAAGTGAAGTAGCTCAGTCGTGTCTGACTCTTAGCGACCCCATGGATTGCAGCCTACCAGGCTCCTCCGTCCATGGGATTTTCCAAGCAAGAGTACTGGAGTGGGGTGCCATTGCTAGAAACACAGTAATAGTATTAATAGAATCACATCAGCCTTAGTGAGAAGAAGTCCATACGTTGCTTCAAAACCTATGGTCGTGACTACTTCATCCATGAGTCCAATGTCCTTAACAGAGATGGCTGAGGCCAGAGGCTGCCTGAGGACTGGCCACGCTGCCCTGCCCACCAGGTTGCCTGGGGCCTGGGTGGACATTGCCGTCTGACTGTGCTGTCCTCAGCAGTCCATCTGCGTGCCTCTTCCCCAGGGTCGCTCATCCCTCATCTCCTTGTTTGTTTCTGACTGTGCTGTCCTCAGCAGTCCATCTGCGTGCCTCTTCCCCAGGGCTGCTCATCCCTCATCTCCTTGTTTGTTTCCTCCTAGTCTTCCAAGAGACTTGAGAAGCTGGTGACCACTGCCTACAAGCGTGTTTGGATCCTCACCTGGGCCATGTCTCTCTCCACCCAAAGCTCTGCCCGTTAGGAAGTTACCCTCACCGTGTCCTCAAGGGCCACCTCCACGTGGAGAAGTACCACAGCTGGGGTCCCTCTGCAGCTGGCGCTGTGCTATGAGATGTGGTGTGTCCCCAAATTCAAGTGTGGATGTCCAATACAATGGTATTAGGAGGTGGAGCCTCAGCGAGGTGACTAGGTTTAGATGAGGTCATGAGGGTGGGGCCTCGGGAAGGGATTAGTGCCCTGATAAGAGGAAGAGGAGACCAGGGCACTCATCCCCTCTCTCTTTCTTTCTCTCCTTTCTGCCCTCCCTCCAACCGCATCTGCTGTATGGGGATACATAGCAAGGAGGCAGCCTAGACCAACTCAGACAAGTGGTTAAGGAGGCGTCTGACCCAGAAATCTCACCTCAAGGACTTTTTTTAAGAAGATTTTTTGATGTGGACCATTTTTAAAGTCTTTATTCAATCTGTTACCACATTGCTTCTGTTTGATGCTTTGCTTTTTCAGCCTGGAGGCACGTGGGATCTTAGCTCCCCAACCAGGGATTGAACTTGAACCCCCTGAGTTGGAAGGCAAAGTCTTAACCACTGGACCACCAAGAAGTCCCGGTGCATCAAGGATTTGATTGTAAGGAGCAGATGACACCCCTATGCAAAGATATGTGTGCAAGAACATCCACTGCAGCACCATCTCCATGGGAAGTTATCTGCTCCTAGGAGCCCAAGCTAATGACCAAATTTAATTCAGAAAACCTCACCTCTACTGGGCTCCTGGGAGGCAAGAGTGAATCAGGCTAGCAATCATGTGGGGTCCTGCTGCTTGGCTCCCTTGTAACTGACTCTCCAGTGGGGAGAGAACCCCAGCAAGCCCATAAACCCTGCCCCCTGTCTACAGTGTGGGGTATAAGCCAGGGTGCTGAGGCCACTTGACAAAGCTGTAGGCCAGTGGCTGTTACAGATGGGGTCCCCGGGCCTCTCTGTGGGGGTTATGGCTTCCCTTGGAGCCTCCTCCTTCAGAAGCCTAGGCCACCTGGCCACGTTTTGTGGAGAGAACCCTCCCTGACTGTGGGTGCACAGAGAAGGGGCTGAAGGCTAGGGAACCTGAGCTCTGGGGCTCCTGGCTGCTCCAGCCCAGTCCAGCCCTGACCTGAAGGCCTGGCTGCCCATCCCCGCCCCTCATCCACTGGTGTTAGGTGTGGGCCTTCCTCTGACTTAAGTCCACCAGATCAGGGCTGATGGGGAAACACCCTGAATTTGAGATCCAGTGTCTATGGTGAGCAGAGAACTGGGAGGGCCAAGTCCTTCCTGCCCCAGGCCTCTGCCTACCCTGCCCCTCATGCTGCTCCCTTGCCATGCTGGAATGTTCTGCAGCCAGGCCCCCATGGCGCCCTCTGCCTAGCCTTTGGGGTCTCAGCTCACTGGGGACATCCCTGACCACCTGTCCCTCTGCCCAATCTGTCCCCAATTGTTTCCTATTCTTCATGGCACGTACCCAGCTCTGACATCACCCGGAAAAGTATGCGTTACCTCGCCCCTGCCGACCCCACCACCTACCGAGTGTCTCCAGCAAACTCAGCCAGGCACTCGGTACATGCCAAGGTGGGGCCAAGGTGGGGACCCCAGGCTCATCCACACTAAACTTTTGAAACAGCATCCTCAAAGATTTGGCCCCTGAAGGACACAGGAAGGAGCAGCGCAAACCATCGCTCTCCCCGCAGCATGGCAGACTCTGTCCCAGGTTCCTGGCACCCGGCAGGCTCCCATGGCTGTCCGTCTGGCTGTTTCAGGCTAAAGGAGCTGCTGCTGATAACTTGGGAACATGGTGATAAGGGCTGAGCGTGGGTAATGCTTACCTCCCGGCTCTTGTGAGAACCGTGGGTACACTGGGGCTGTGTCAAATGTCTGCCGCGGGGTTTCCAGGGGTCCCTCTCCTGGGAGTCTGGGCAGACAGGCAGGGTGTGGGGGATGGGCAGTTTCCATTTTTAGGATGAATTCCCTTCTGGAAAGCTGCAGGCACGTCTTTGGCATGGATGCCCAGCCGGGCTCGCCGAGGCTCACATTCCCCCTTCGCCTGCCTCCTTAGGCTGGGATGGGGAGGGCTCTTGCACCCAGAGCTGCTCCACGTTTGGGGCTCCTTTGAGGAAAACACCAGCCAGACCAGCCGTAAGCATGCCCACCCCAGGGAGCTTAGGACTCTGAACCGATGCCTGTGAGTGGGCGCAGGCAGGTGGGGCAGCCAGGTTTGTAGACACAAATTCAAGACGCCCAGTTAAATTTGAACTTCAGATAAACCAGAGAAAATGCCTTCTGCAGGCAGGTCCTACACATGCAGCAACCCACCTCTGATAATAGGCTCTGGTCAGAAAACCCGCACACGGACGCACCCCTGATTCACCAGCCACGTTGGACAGTACTGGACGGGCTGCTCAGGAGTGGTCCTGGCAGGTGGGGCCCCAGAGAGCACTGTCCACAGACCTCCATGCCCTAGTGGGCAGGCCTGCATGGCCATGGCCAGCCTGGCAGCCACCAGCTGCACGTGGCTACTGCTCAGTGGCCTGGGGCCCTGCGAGTGTGGGCAGACATGGTCACAGGAGGCTGTGGCCCCCCTGCTGGACAGTGTGGTGGAGGTGGGGAACCAGGAGGCCCCTTTGAGTCTCCGGGAGTTCGGAGGAAATTCTCTCCAAACTGGAGAGATGAGGCACCCCAACCATGAGGAGCCCAAGGAAGGCAAGCGTGGGGAGCAGGGTGAGCCAAGGGAGAGGTGGGGGAGGGAAGGCAGGGTCAGCTGGTCTCTGGACACGGTCTGGACACAGTCTGGGCGGGGATTTATTCAGACTGAAGGACGGAAGCGGTGACGACACCAGCTGATCCTTCCCGGTCTCGGGCAGTAGGTCTGGCCAGGTGCTCGCTGTGTCCACCAGCCAAGCTGTGTTTCCTGAGCAGTAAGGTGGTTATCCGGAGAAGGCAATGGCACCCCACTCCAGTACTCTTGCCTGGAGAATCCCATGGATGGAGGAGCCTGGTGGGCTACAGTCCATGGGGTCGCTAAGAGTCGGACACGACTGAGCGACTTTACTTTCACTTCTCACTTTCATGCATTGGAGAAGGAAATGGCAACCTACTCCAGTGTTCTTGCCTGGAGAATCCCAGGGACGGGGGAGCCTGGTGGGCTACCTTCTATGGGGTCGCACAGAGTCGGACACGACTGAAGCGACTTAGCAGCAGCAGCAGCAAGGCGGTTATCAGCCCTGAGGGAGGTGGGCAGACAAAGCACCAGAGAAGGGGGTTGGGCCTGCAGTTTTCTCTGTGTTGGGTTAGGAAACCCCAGGTAGTTTGAGCCCAACCCCAACTACTTAGCACTAAGACCTCAGACCCTCAACCCTGGCTCTGCCCAGAGAGGCTGCTCCTGAGCACCCTGGAGGGTCTCCGCCCACCCCCACCCCCCCGCCTTTTTTTTTTTTTTTTTTGAGCATTTCTTTGAATTTTATTGAAAATTGACATGGACATTAGAAAGATATCAAGCTAAACAGTGCTGGGTTTGGGTTATTTCTCCTGGCGAAAAAAGCCCCAGAGGAGCAATGACTGGTCACATTTCTGAGCAAAAAGAACAAAGGGGAAGAAAGGAAGAATGAACCAGATTCTGGAAAACATGCAAAGAGGCTCTCTCAAGAGACACGGGACAGTAGAATGGCAATGGTTGTAGGGCTATATGGGGATGGGCACACTCAAATGGTATTTCAATGTAAGTTAAACCAACGAATTCAGGGCAGATTTATCAACATCAAAGCTCTCCCTCCAGGTCCCACATTGAGCAGAAACCTCTCCCAAAACCCCAACTGGCCTTGGAAGGCTGAATGGAGTAATTTTGCTCTCATTAAGCTTAAACTCCCCCATCTCTCCTTTCCTCGTCTCTTCTTTCCTTTCTCCACCTGAATGTCAGTAGATCCACTCACACCACTTGCTGAGGGGGTCTGCAGAAAGTCTGTGAATGCTGAAGAAGATATGAATGTTGCTTGACTTTCTCATCCATATTTAGAAATGTTTAGTAGTGGCTGTAGACAATCAACCCATTGAACTGGAGAATTGGTGTTTGAAAGGAAAAACAGAAAACTCAAATGAAAAACTTGCAAGCAATACTTTCACACCCATAGCTGAGCTCTCCTGCCTCAGTCACTTACACTTGGATGAGTCATCCTGCAGTTGTCTCTCTTAGGTTACATTGGGTCCATTCTCCAGCTCGGATGGATCTTTCCCTGCCTTGTTAGATTAGGACAAGTCACTTCCATATAAAATTCCATGTAATTGGGAGAAAGCTTCTTGCCTGGACACATGAACACTTGTTAAGAGTGTGTGTGTGTGTGTGTGTGTGTGTGCATGCACACATGAACGCGTGCACAATTTGGAGGGAGAAGGTGTTGGTTGGTTTCTGATTTGAGACAATATGGAACCCTAACTCTTCTATTGGAGAAGGCAATGGCAACCGAGTCCAGTACTCTTGCCTGGAAAATCTCATGGGCAGAGGAGCCTGGTGGGCTGCAGTCCATGGGGTCGAGAAGAGTCGGACATGACTGAGCAACTTCACTTTCACTTTTCACTTTCATGCATTGGAGAAGGAAATGGCAACCCACTCCAGTGTTCTTGCCTGGAGAATCCCAGGGATGGCAGAGCCTGGTGGGCTGCCGTCTGTGGGGTCGCACAGAGTCGGACACGACTGAAGCGACTTAGCAGCAGCAGCAACTCTTCTATAATGGTAATCTTCTCCTTTAGACTTAGTGTAGCTGCTGAAGACAAGATTATTAAAAGTTTTTCTTCTCTTTGTCTCTTTTCAGAGTCTGTGAGCCTTCAACCTGGGAGCCCTGAAACTGGAGCAGCTCAGCTGCCATTTTCCTCTGTTTGAAAGCGTCCACTTTGTCATCCAGGGATTTCTTCTTATCCTCCAGCTTCTTCTTCTCACCCTGGTGTAGTTTCTTCAGACGGTCAAGCTTCTAATGCAGCTCTGTCTCTGCCTCTTTAAGTTCAGCTTCTTTCTCTTTGACTCTCTGGACGAAAATCTTTCTCATCTCTTCTTTTTTTTGGAGCTCCTCTAGCAACTCATTCCTTTTGGCCTCATACGTCTCCTGTAAACTGAATGGTTTGCTGTCAGGGTCGGTGTCCTTGAAGCCCACCTCCTCCAGCTTACAGCGGCGGTACAGCTCACAGTGTGGGCCAGGGGTCTGCTCCTGGAGATCCTCCATGTTGCCTCAGATCGGCATATCCTGCAGCTTCATAAAGTCACAGTGGGCTTCATTTTCAACTTGCACCGTGCCCCAGGGATACCACCACACTTTCATCTTCTTACCTATCTTCCGTTCTTTTGTGCTGCCCTTGACAGCAAATGGCAGGTGGGCGTTCACGGTTCTGTTGATCTCTGCTGCTGACTTGTCATCTGTAGGGAACTGGTAGATCTGGATTCCACTGCTGACAAGCTTGCTGGTGATTTTGATTTTGAACTTGGTTAGCTCACTCTTAGAAATGGCATCTGATTTGATGATGATGGGGATGATGTTCCCCTTACTGTCCAGCTTCTTCATAGTCACTCGGTCCAGAGACTTCAAGGAATGACCCATGGGGGCGATGAAGTACAAGCGGGCACGGATGCGAGAGTCATGGTAGGTGTTCAGTACCCTGCAGATCCGCAGCTCCTCCTACAGGTAGGCCTCAAACTGGGCACCGATGAATTCCACGACGGACTCGTAGCTGTCCTCCTTGTTGATCTGGTCCCCGAAGCCCACTGTGTTAACAATTGTCAGCTTTAGCCCCATGTTGCTCTCTTGAAGGTCACAGGTATTGGACCGGAGCTGGACACCCGGCCGTGTGTGTGTGGTTGGCTCCCCCCGACCTTGGTGTTGAACAGGGTGTCCATGAGGGTGGACTTGCCCAAACCTGTCTCTCCCACCCACAGGATGTTGAAGCAGAAGCCCTGGCTGACTTATTCACCAGCTGGTTGGGCAAGCTGTCAAACCCCACATGTCTAGCCAGGGGACCATTCGGCAACCTTCACCCACCTGGCGAGCTATATCGGTCACTGCCATCGCTCCTGCGTCTGCCAGGGCTGCCATGGGCGCCACCACAATGAGAGCTAGAGCACAGGAAACAGCCAGGGTCTCCCTCTTGATGGGCCCATAATGTTTATTTCTACAAAAATCTTGTCTGAGATCCTGGCAGCCTAGATCTGTGTGGCTGGTGCCTAGAGTCTGACACTGCTGGGAGACAGTGAGATGTGACGTGGGACTGAGACGGGTTGGGGGGACCACCTCCCTCTCCTGAGAGTGCCTCCAAGATGCTCCAGGGCCTCTACCACCCAAGCCAGAGATGAATTCTGACAGGAGAGAATGCCTTTTGGGTACCTTTTAAGAGAAAGCCCCATAGATTCTCTTAAAAAGAAAAAGAAAGGTAAGTCAGGACTGGGGAAATGGGTCATTTTAGAAAGGCAAGCTGATGAGTGTTTTGTCCCCATGACATTCTGAGACTGTGGGAAAGCTGCTGAGAAGTGTGTCCACTGGCTCCGGGCACCTGCAGCCACTTCCAGACAGCTCCTGGAAAGATTGCAGCTCACATACGGGATGCTTTTTGTCACCAGTCATGACACCTGTGTGTGTGTGCTCAGTCATGTTCTTTTCCGTGCGACCCCTTGGACTGTAGCCCTCCAGGTTCTCTGTCCACAGGATTTCCCAGGCAAGAATACTGGAGTGGGTTGCCATTTCCTCCTCCAGGGGATCTTCCCGACCCAGGTATCTAACCAGCGTCTCTTGCGTCTCCTGCACTGGCACCTGTGTTTATGTAACGCCAACAGACGGAGGCGTGTTGTAACTACACAACTGCTACACAACTCAGACCTCTGACGTCATTCTGTGAATCTTCCCCCGATGTTGTAACAAACCCCCAGAATGTGGGGACAGGGGCTTAAAACAACAGAAATCTGCTCTCTCACAGTCTGGAGGCTGGAATTCTGAATCCAGCTGTGGTCTGGGCTGGGTACTTCTGGGGGGCTCTGAGGGGCTACCTGCCTCAGGCCTTTCCTAGCATCTGGTGGGGCCACAGACCTCAGCTTGTAGACATGTCACCCCTGCTTCGGTGATCATGCGTCTCTCCCTGTGTGTCTCTGGTTTTCCTTCTTCCTGGGACATCAATCATTGGAATTCTGGTCCATTCTAACCCAAGATGATCTGACTGCTTCTGCGAAGAGCCTGTTTCCAAACAGTCATATTCTGAGGTTCTGGGTGGCCTTGAATCTGGGCCGACACTGACAAAATACAGTGTTTGCACATCCTTCAGAACTGAGCCTGGATTCTATGGCCAGTCTCAGCCACCCATCCAGTCTCTTGGGATCATCTCCTGGTGGCCCTGGCTGTCTTCCTGATGTGTGGATGAGGCAGGATGGGGGTTATGCGGAATGGGGGCTCCCTCCTCAGATGGGCCTCAGCCTCCTACCATGACAGGGACCATGCCATGGGGCCCCAGAAGATTCTCAGGGGTGGCATGGGGGACTGCGTGTGCATCAGGATGCTTCCATCTAGAAATCTGAGCTGTGGGTAGGGACGAGCATCGTCAGAGAAGGGGCTTGTGAGGAAGCAACCTCGCCGTGGACAAAAATCCTTTCACCTGGAGTCAAAACTCCAGGAGAGGATAAATCGTGTTCCCTCCTTGTCTGGCTTCAGCACCGATGCCACTTATAGTATGAAAAATGCTGGTGAGAGGGCTGGAAGCAGCACATGGTAAAAAGGTTAGTCCCAAACTTTGGGCTCCAGCCTGTCACCCTGCCCCCACCCGGAACACAAAGCCTTTTCTTTCTCCAGCTGGAAATGCGCACGGCCCATGAATGCAAAGAGCTCTTTCAACATTAGATTTTAAATTATTTGAATTAAATCTGGGATCCTTCCGGGCCCTGTGCGCTCCGGGTTATTTATCACTGGCTAAATGCAGAGGTCTGCCGGGCCTCTCCAGGGACGGCCCCCACTTAGATGCTGCCTCTGAAATGTTATAAACTATTTAAAACCGAAAGCCTGGCTGTGTCCGGCTGGCGGGGCGCGCACAGAGCCTGCTCTTCCGAGCTCTTCGGGAAAACGAGCGACTCACCACTCTGCACACTTGTTCATTTGCTCTGCTTTTCCTCTGGGTAATCACTTTAATACACTTGAAAATAAACCTTGTCCCCACTGAGTCAGGGTGATTTTTTTCCCCCTATTTAGCAAACATTGATTTTTTTTTCCTCCCCCCTGGTGTCCTGCTTGCATGAAGCTAACAAGCCTCCTTTGTTCCTGCGCCCCGGCCCCGCCCCCGCCACCCCCACCGCCCCAGATCTTTCTATTGGCGGTTCCAGCAGGGCACCGGCAGGGGGCGAGAGACCCCTTGTCTGAGGGCCACGTGGGTGAGGGGGTGCCAGGCAGCTCAGAGACTCCAGGGTCAGGAAGCAGGGGGTGGGGTGGGGTGTGGAGGGAAAGATGTCCCCTAGGTCCCGCGGGATGTCCTAGATCAGGAAGGAGCATTCTGAAGCAATAAGAAGCAGCCGTGTCAGAGTTTTACATAAGCTACGCTGCCAGGGAGGGGTCCAGAAGAGGCTGTGCCCAGCTGGGGTGTTCCTGCTGGTTGACCTGTGTCCCCCGCTCTCCCAAAACAGCCACACACTGCTTTCCACTGAACTCCATTAGTGCCCTGAGTGACCAGCAGAAGGCAGCATCTCTGCTGAGCTGAGTGGGTCTGCACTGGCAGCTGGTGACCTTCCCTCCAGTCCTGGTGCTCTGGTCGGTGCCCAGGAGGGCAGCCTCCAAGATGGCCCTCAATGACCCCTTCTCCAGGCACCCCTCTTGCTCTGCCCTGGGCTGACTCACTCTGACCAACAGGAACAGCAGGGGGCGTGATGAGACATCATCCCGAGATCAGCTTAAAGAGAATGATTCTGTCCTGGGTGCCCACCCCCAACTGCTTCACTAAGAGAAGCCAGCTGCTGTGTCATGAGGCTTCCTGGGATGGGGCCCAGGTGATAGTCTGAGGCCCGCTGACGACTACATGGTGAACTGGGAGCTGGAGCCCTTCTCACCTCCCCATCCACCCTTCAGATGTGACCACAGCCTTGCCAGCAGCTGAATGGCCATGTGATGAGGGCCCAAGCCATGGCTCCGGGTGAGCCACGCCCAGATTCCAGCCCCTGGAGCTGCGAGGCAAGACACGTCTGTTGTGAAAGGCCTTCGGGTGTGGCCCTTTGTCCCTGCAGCTCCAGGAGACTGCATGGCAGGAGCTGCCGGTCTAACCATGCCCCTGCCTCTGATTTTCCACGTGGCAGCTTTACAGCACCTGGACAGGAGAGTGACCCTTTAGGACTCTCTCCGTTGTCCTTCAAAAATGATGCCTCAGGACTTGTCCTGGTCTTCTAGCTTGTTCATTGTATTGACATAGAGTTGCTAGTAGTAGTAGTAGTGTCTTACGATCCTTTTATTTCTGTGGTGTCAGTTGTAACTTTTTTTTCATTTCTAATTTTATTGGTTTGAGTCTTTTCCCAAATGCCCATCAAGAGCTGAATGAATGGTTAAAGAAGATGTGGTATATATACAATGGAATATTACTCAGCCATTGAAAAGAATGAAATAATATGCTTTGCAGCAACATGGAAGGACCTAGACATTGTCACACTAAGTGAAGTCAATCAGTCAGAGAAAGACAAATACCGTATGACATCCCTTATGCTGCTGCTACTGCTGCTGCTAAGTCGCTTCAGTCATGTCCAACTCTGTGTGACCCCATAGACGGCAGCCCACCAGGCTCCCCCGTCCCTGGGATTCTCCAGGCAAGAACACTGGAGTGGGCTGCCATTTCCTTCTCCAATGCATGAAAGTGAAAAGTGAAAGTGAAGTCGCTCAGTCGTGTCCGACCCTCAGTGACCCATGGACTTCGGCCTTCCAGGCTCCTCCATCCATGGGATTTTCCAGGCAACAGTACTGGAGTGGGGTGCCATTGCCTTCTTTTATATGTGGAATCTAAAAATATGATATGAATGAACTTATTTACAAAACATAAACAGACTCACAGACCCAGCAAACAAACTTATGGTTACCATTTGGGATAGGTGGGGGGATAAACCAGGTGTTTGGGATTAGCATAGACACACTACTATATATAAAATAGATAATCATCAAGGACCTGCTTTAGAGCACAGAGAACCCTATTCAATATTCTGTAATAACCTACAGTGGAAAAGAATGTATGTACATGTGTAACCAAATCACTGTGCTGTACACCCGAAACTAACACAACATGGTAAATCAACTCTATTCCAACATAAAATAAAAATTAAATCTAAAAAACGGGGCTGCCGACCCTGGCAGCTTCCCCCCACATTGTAAACACGTGCAGTCTTCCCTGTGTGGTTCCAAGTTAGCATCCAGTCCTCGACCACACCATGGGGAAGGAGAGGGTTGTGTGGGGAACGACTGAGACTTCATTTGTGATAGTTTTTTTTAAATCTGAAAAACGTCAATAACTGAAAAACTCTTAAATGGGAAAGCCTCGTTAGAGATCGTGTGGAGGAATTCGGTCAGTTGGATGACAGGTCACTAAGCAGCACTGAGAAGGTCAAGGCCATGCTCCTCAGGCTTGGGGACAAGGGCACAACACTCCCCGGGGAGGGCAGAATGGTGTGTGTGGCGGCATCTGTTTCGCAGAAAAAGCCTGTTTCTGGGTGTTTCCAGGTGCACTTGTGCCTGGAGAACATCTGGAAGATTTTGACCCAGCAGTGACTGTAGTCACATTTGGAGAAGCACCTGGATTGGCAGGGGTGGGTCCTTCCCAGGGGGCTCAGCAATGAAGAATCAGCCTGCCAGTTCAGGAGATGCAGGAGACGTGGATTCGATCCCTGGATGGGGAAGGAATTGGCAACCCACTCCAGTATATTTCCACTCCAGGAAATTCCATGGACAGAAGAGCCTGGCGGGTTACAGTCCAGGCTATGACTGAGCACACTCATCATCACTTCACATCTTGAGGTGGGGATGTGAGGAAGGGTCTTCCTCTGTCACTTTACAATGTCCGTCGCCTCAATGCTTCCATCAGTGGCCTGTTACCTTTGGAGCAAAGCCAAAAGAATAAAAGCAAAAGGAACAGCGCACATGACGAGGCCATCACTCTTCTACCCCAGCCGAAGGAGCCTCTTAGGCTTGCCAAGCCGACCAGAGGCTGGTTCCAGGGCTGCCTCTGGTCTGCTCACCTCTGCTGCTTCTAATGGTTGCAGGGCCATAGCCCCCTCCAAGCATATGCATTATCTGGAAGGGGACACGTTGGGGCCCTGAAGTTTCCAAGTCCAGGAGGAGAGGGAACAGCTCTGCCTGAAAGCCTGTCTGTGGTTCCTCTGGAGGTGGGTGAGGCTCCTGGCTGCCCCAGCCCCCTCCACTGCTGTCCTCCCCTCTGGCTGCCTCCTCCTCCCTCTTCCCCTCTCCCCTCTGGCCTCCTGGGCAGAGACTCCTGCATCTCAGCACATCTAGGCCTCTCTCTCACCCTCCTCTGTCCAGGATGGAGGCAACTCCGACATGCCCTGTAGTGAGGTGAACCTGCCAGAAGGCTGTGAGGGCTGAGTCGCTGATGGCTTAGGCCCCAGTGACCTTGCCCACAGAGCAATGCTCTTGCTCTCTTCTGTGGTGGGATGGACAGGACGGCCCCTACTATTGGCTGAATGTGTCCCCCCAGTGCCTATGTGGAAGCTCTGACTCCTAGTGCAATGGTATTTGGAGGCGGAGCATTTGGGAGGCAATTAGGGTGAGGTAAGGTCAAGAAGGTGGGGACCCACGATGGATTAGCGCCCTTAGAAGAACAGCAAGAGACCCCAGAGTCAGCCTTCTCGGTCCCATGGAGATACAGCAGGAGCCCGGGAAGCTGGACCTGACAGGATCTTGGATGTCCGACCTCCAGGCTGTGAGGAGTAGATGTCTGCTGTGGCAGCTGTCCAGCCTGGGGTATTCAGTCATGGCCGCCAAGCTGTGAGGGCAGCCCAGCCCCGCCCCCCCTTACCCTGCCCAGGTGGCAGTGCTGGGTCTCTGGACCACCCTGGTCTACACCGGGAAGGCCAGCAAACCTGTGTCCACACTCCTGAGATGTGGGCTTGGGCCACTCAGCATTTCGGATGGCCAACACGCAACTGACACCCCTATCAGGAAAGGTTGCCTTCCAGATCTGCTGAGATCCGTGGGTTCCTTGAAGAGCCCTGGATCTGCTGTAGAGAGGTGTTGTTCTGCTGGATCCAGAACCTTGGTCCCCAAAACCTCAGTCTTGGAGTTCCAGCCTCTCTGTGTCTCCTGCCAGGTGGGGACTGGTCCCCTCCTGCTGGCCACAGAGGTACATGTCCTCTGAGGCTGTGATTGGTTTCAGGGCATCAGCAGTCTAGACACTTACAAGGCTCGATGGGTCAGCTGGTCACAGTGTGACCCAAGGTTCACTGCTCGCCAGCCACAGGTCTCCACCATGCTTAGGAGTAAATGTGGAGATAATGCAGCCAGATGGTAAACTCTCCACCCAACACTCCCACCTACATGAAGAGGCCAGTTGTTACTTTGGAAGGACATGATCAGGGACCTGTCACAACAGCAAACAGGAGGTGACAATGGGGTTGAGTAGGGAGAAGATTAGAAAGGAGAGTGGGAGAAGTGCAGACGTCGGGGGCCAGGGCTGGAGTGCAGGGGTGGGGGACTAGGGTGCAGGAGGCCAGCAGCCAGAGCAGTTCTCCCCTGCCACCTCCTGCTCCTGCAACTAGAGGTGGCTGAAGTCCCAGGGTCTTGCCTGTCTTCCAGGAGGGGACCCCAGACTACCTGGCCCCTTGAAGCCCCCGGAGAAATGCTGGTGGTGCTGGGCCAGGAGCACCAGCAGGAGACTGTGGTCACATAGGGCGCCTCTGTGGGGGATCTGACCAGGCTGACCTCCACTGAAGAGTCTGGAGGCCGGTTCTGACCCTCAGGGAGCCTGCTGCTGGCTCTGCCCTGGTGGGGGGCGGGTGCTCTGGAAACCCCACCTAGAAGGGGAGGGGAGCTGCCCCAGGTGAAGTCTGAGGTCCCTCCACATTCTCCTATCACCACTGCCCACCTCTACCTAGATGAGTGATGAATGAGGAAAGCCCTTGCCCTTGGAGCTGTGGACACACCTACAGGGTCCTACTATGACTGGTGATGAGTGATCAATCTCAGATATTCTCCCATAGCCCTGGGGCACTTGGCCCCTGAGCCAACAGCACCCCCAGTTCAACGCATGACCAAGAGCCCCTGAAATACGAGAGAAACCCCACCACCCAAGAGCCTTTCATGGGCTCCAGATGTGGGGGCTCTGCTTGGCCCCTCTCCAGGGCTCTGATGAAAGCTGCTGGGTTGGCCTGAGCAGTTGTGGCCAGGGAAAGTGAGGCAGGCAGGGTGGGAGGGATGGAAGCCTACGGGTCCCAGCAGGGAAGCACGGACCCCACAGAAGCAGCTCTGCGAGAACTCCAGCACACCGGCAGGATGCGGAGGATACGGACCCCACAGGACAGTCAGACAAGGCATCATGTGAGAAAGTGGGCAGTCGGACATAGATACGGCTCGTCCTCCTTGGATTTTGAAATAGAAAATCCCAAGGAGCATTCCAAGATATGAGCAAAGTGGGGTCACTTGTACTTAATATCTGCTTTGCAATGCTTTTCTTGTGTTTCCCAAATTTTCTGTCCATCCATCCACCAACCCACCCACCTATCCATCATCTATCTAATTATCCATCCCATTTCAAGATTTTAAAAAAATTTTAAGTGCTCAGGACCAGGGTTCCATAAAAGTGAAGGGCAAAAAGTAGAAAGAGTTAGTCACTCAGTCGTGTCCGACTGTTTGCAACCCCATGGACTGTAGCCTACCAGGATTCTCCATCCATGGGCTTTCCCAGGCAAGAACACTAGAGAGAGTGGGTTGCCATTTCCCTCTCCAGGGGATCTTCCTGACCCAGGGACAAAAAGCAGTGGTGGGGGTAATTGGTGGTCTGGCCCCAGACTTCCTCTCCCCTAAACAGATCTGCCTCACTTGACACTTAGTGGGGTCTCCACTAAGCCATGCTGAACCGTGGACAGCCCCACCGAGGGCTGCTTTACTAAGGTCCTCAGAGCATGTCAGCTCGGTGCCAGTTCCTTCTTATGCTCCACCAACACTGGCTTTCACTAGTGTCATGTGACTGACATCCAGTCCAGGTTAATGAGCCAGCCTCATGGGAGTCTGAGAGAGGAGTGATCTAGGGTGTTGCTCCTTTCCCAGCTGGCTTGAAGAGAACAACAGAGCAGATAGGACTCCTGGGTGCCATGCTGAAGCTCAAAGTTCACCAAGAAAGGAGGTGGACAGCAAGACTGGATGCACAGCTCAACTACTAAGAAGGGGAAGGTGGGTGGAAGGGCAGGAGGGAGGGGAGAAGGGAAGATAATTACGCAGGAGACTGGGTGGATGAATGGATGGAGTTGGTGAATGAGTGTGTGGGTGGGTGAAAGGGTTGGTGGGTAGATGGATGGTGGATGGGGTAGGTGAATGGATAGACGGATGGAAGAGTGGATGGTGAATTGGATGAATGGGTGGGTGAGTGGGTGAATGGATGGATGGGTGGGTGGGTGGATAGATGGAGGGATGGATGGTGGATGGAAACCTGGATGGGTGGATAGGTGATACAATTTCCATCTAAGAGATTCAAAGGGACTAGTCTCCCAGGAAGAGTGCCTGGGTCCCTGGGCTCCTCTGGGAATGCCTGGGACAGAGCAGTGGAAGAGAAGTCATCCTTGGGCAGGGGGCTGTACTCCCACAAGCTCCCTCCAACACATCCACCATTCTCTTTCTTGCATAAGCAGTGACTGTCTTGCCATCTACAGAGTCCTCCTGTTCCTTCAGGTTGGCAGCTGACACTGGTCCAGACCTTCAGCAAGCAGGGTCTGGCCACCAGATGTCAGCCAGCTCCAATGAGCTCAGTCTGCTGGTCACTAATTGGCTAAGACTCTGGGCACTGGTAGCAGAAGGAACGAGGGATGGCAGGACAGACGAGGCCCTGGCCCAGGGCTCAGCTGGCCTAGGCTCAGTAGCCAGAGCAGTGAGCAGCAGGGTGCCCAGCAGATCCAGGGTTAGCCATTCCCAAGGTCTAATGCCTGGCAACTGCCCAAGGCTGCCCAGTTGCTGTCCAACTCCCATTGAGGGCATGGGCTATGTGGGGGCTGGGGGGATGCTGCTGGGTGTGACCACTGGAGCAGAAACCAGACCAAGCTTTCCTTCACAGGATGGAAGTGTGCTCTGCAGAGTCACCATGGTGTGAGCCTTGTCTCACGGAGGGAGATGGAGTCATGGCCAGTTCTCCCGTAAACTCAGTCAAGTGATTTATGAGGCATGGCTGGCACGGGTTGGGGACAGGGCGGCCCTGGACAGAGGCTTCTGACTGGAGCTGGAAGAGGGGCACCATCTGGGATTAATATCAAACACAACCCCACAGTGACTGCTCAGAGCATCGCAGCCACCGAAGGGGCTGAGATAGCTGCGGCCATCCATGAGGACATGTGCACCGAGATACCCATGGCCCCTCCCCGACGTCCAGACCAGGTGGCTGGAGGGATGGGCGGCAGACAGGGAGGAGGAAGGAGGGCTGGATGGAGCCTTCTGGGCACCTGGGCAGCATGAGCTGGAATTTCTGCCCGGAGGGGAGCTTGAAACCAGCAGAACATCACATAGCTCATAAACCCACCGATTTTCCCAGTGACCACATGGTGTCACCCCTCAGAGAGTAGCCTGCTTCTTGGCAGTAGGGTCTTCCTGCCTCTCTCCAGGTGATGGACAATCTGTTAGCAGGTCAGACACTTTCAACAGTGGAGACAGAAGCCTTCCCAGAGCCTGGGACCGCTGAAACAACACACCCAGGAGTGCGACAGGGGAGCTGAGTTCCTGCTGTGGTCCTTTCAGCCACATGCAGAGGCGAGTACTGCAGGGGTCCACTCTGCAAGGCATGTGGCCCCCAGTGGTCATGACCATCGTGGGTGGTCAGGAGTGAGAGAGTCTCAGATCCAGGGCAGAGGGCTGTTTGACTCTCAGGCCCAGCGGGGCGGGGCGGGGGAGTGAAAACATTTAGGAAGCGGAGTCCTGGATCTCCTTAGACAGCTTCACTTGGAGACACGGCCTCGCGGCGAACCCAGCCGTCACAGCTCTCTCCTTGAGGGTCTGAGTTTGTCCGGGATGGGCAGGTTGATGGAGGGATGGACCACTGCCCACTACAGGTCTGGCAATGGTGGGAGGACCTGGACCTGCCAGGCAGGCCATCGTGCACACTGGGCCTTTGGAGATGGTGGGGGCAGTGCGGTGTGTGTCTGTGGATCTGAACCGGGGCGCTGGCCTGTGCATCGCTATGCATCATGCTGTGTCATGCGACCTCAGAACACCACCACCCAGCTGGTCAGTCCAAGCTCTCATGAGCATTTGTCCTCCCTGGCTCTGTTCCCCCACAAATGCCCACACCCCCGCCAGCCCTGGGCTCCCAGGACACAGCTCAGCCTTGGCATTTGACCTCTGCACCTATCATGCTTATATCACCACCCATGTGGGCCACTTTTAGGGCCAAAATCTAGAAATCTTGAGGTCACACTCCTGATTCAGCGTGGAGTGTTTGGCAATAATGGGAAAATTCTAGCAAAGCCTGAGAACCTGAGTGCACTGGGCTTTGTGACCCAAGCAGGCTGGAATCCCCAAGACACTGCATTCTCTGCCCATCCCCGGCCCAGCAGCCTCCAGGCACACAGGCTCCGTCAACATGAGAGCTTGCATCTTTGAGGTCCCCACAGTTCTGGGCTGTGTGGCTGGGGGCGGGGCGTCACCCACCATCAACCCCGAGTGCGTGTGATTCTGTCCTCAGGGGAGAATCTCAGTGACACCAAGTCTCTACTGATCCCTCCCAGGCTCAGCACTGGGGCGCCCACAAAGCTGGTCTACACGATACGTCTACAGCACACACCCACACCGTGCATCGACACTACGTGACTAGCACCTATTCCCTTTTTGCTGGTGGCGGTGGGGGGAGGTGCTTCCTTTATGGCTCAGCTGGTAAAGAATCCACCTGCAATGTGGGGGACCCGGGTTCAATCCCTGGGTTGGGAAGATCCCTGGAGAAGGGAAAGGCTACCCACTCCTGTATTCTGGCCTGGAGAATTCCACGGACTGTATAGTCCATGGGGTCACAAAGAGTCGGACGTGACTGAGCGACTTTCACTTTCACTTAGAAGGGTCAGCGAGACACATAGAGAGGGCCACCCATGGAGGTGGGGGTCTGGAAGGGTGGTGGTCCCCTGAGAGAGCATTCAGGAAGGGGAAGGAGCCTGCAGAGGGGAGGGGGGTGGTGATTGTGGAAGTGACAGAATGTCAAGTCAGCATCCTGTTCACCAAGATTGGCTCCACCCTTGTCAAGAAAAAGTCAACCCTGGGTCCCAGGTCTGTGCTCCCTTCCAGATTGCTCTCCCAGCTGGAAACAGCCCAGGGTGTGAGCTTGGGGCTTTGGGACCAGGTGGCCCCCATCCAGCCCCTCGTGGGCTTGGCTAAACCTGCAGCCTTGCCAGCCTCGATGACCTGGTCACTTCTGACTATGCTTCAGTGGGCTTGGCCAACTGTGTCACAGACCAGTAACAGAGATGTCTCAGGCTTTGATCAGGGCTGCCCCACCATGAAACCTCAGACATCTGTCTTCACAGGTCATTGGGTTCCCAACATCTCAACCACTGGATACTGTTTGTGACAGTGCTTCTGGGGCTGCAGAGGGCAAGGAGGGGCCCTGACATCAAACTAGAGCAGGGACACATGTGCCTGGAGAGAGAGCTATTAGGCCCAGAGGCCTCTGCTTAGCAGCTACCCTGTGAGACAGGGTCAGGGCTCATGGGGCAAAGAAAAGAGAAATCTCCAAGAGCTTCCTGGAAGAGTCTGAATTCCAAAAGGACATTCTGAATGCCTGTGGTATAGGAGGCTTAGGCACTGCCCCTCCCACCTGGACCTGCGCCAGGTGCTTGGTCATCCCCTTTAGCAAAGTGGGTGTCTGTCACCCTCCAGACAGCAGCTCCTGCCAGACAGAGGGCCAGAGACACCAGTTTTATGGGCTGGCCCTGGCTGGGCTGCTCCACTGGCTCTAAGGCCAGTGGGTCACAGACCCGCAGGAATGGCTAGGCTTCCTATCTGGAGTCTCACCAGTTGGGGCAGGGGAGGTGTGTGCAGAGACTCTGGACCCCCACCCCCAAAGGCCCTCTGATGTTGGCCGAGGACAATCGTTACCTTGGCTGGATTGTTACATATGGGCCGTCATCTCTGAAAAGGCCTCAGCAGCCAGGCTTCCTGAGAGGAGAGTAGCTCTGCGAGGTGGAGATGGAGAGTTCTTGGGAACCGGCCGTCTGCTAGCCCCGCCTGGGAGACACCCCAAGACTGTGGAATCCTGTGCCTCAAAACTTCTAGAGGAGCCTCGTATGTCACAAAGTGGCCTGAGGGGCTTCCAGCTTATTTGGGGGGAGCGCAGATGAGGATGCTGCAGGCATGTTTGACCCGCACATATTAGACTCCCCAGCGGTGATTTTTGACAATGGATCCGGGCTTTGCAAGGCAGGACTATCTGGAGAGATTGGCCCCCGCCACGTTGTCAGCTCTGTCGTGGGACACCCCAAGTTTAAGACGCCTTTGACAGGGGCCAACCAGAAGAAGTACTTTGTGGGGGAAGAGGCCCTGCACAGGCACGAGGTCCTGCAGCTGCACTACCCCATCGAGCGCGGCCTGATCACAGGCTGGGAAGACATGGAGAAGCTCTGGAAGCACTTGTTCGAGTGGGAGCTGGGAGTCAAGGCCAATGACCAGCCGGTGCTCATGACAGAGCCCTCGCTGAACCCCAGGGAGACCCGGGAGAAGATGGCCGAGGTGATGTTCGAGAGCTTCAACGTGCCCGCCTTCTACTTGTCGGACCAGGCCGTGCTGGCCCTCTACGCCTCGGCCTGCGTCACAGGCCTGGTGGTGGACAGCGGGGACGGGGTCACCTGCACTGTCCCCATCTTCGAGGGCTACTCCCTGCCCCACGCTGTCACTAAGCTCTATGTGGCGGGGAGGGACATCACGGAGCACCTCACCCGGCTGCTGCTGGCCAGCGGGAGGACCTTCTCGTGTGTGCTGGACAAAGCCCTGGTGGACGACATCAAGGAGAAGCTGTGTTATGTGGCCCTGGAGCCGGATAAAGAGCTGTGCCGGAGGCCAGAGGAGGTCCTCCGCGAGTACAAGCTGCCTGATGGCAACATCGTTCCCATCGGGGACCAGCTGTACCAGGCGCCCGAGGCCCTGTTCTCGCCTGAGAAGCTGGGCATCCAGAACCCGGGCCTGTCCAAGATGGTCTCCTGCAGCATCACCAAATGTGACGCTGACATCCAGAAAACCCTCTACGGGGAGATTGTGCTGTCCGGCGGCACCACGCTCTTCCAGGGGCTGGACGACCGGCTTCTGAGGGAGCTGGAGCAGCTGGCCTCCAAGGGGACCCCCATTAAGATCACGGCACCACCTGACCGCTGGTTCTCCACGTGGATTGGTGCCTCCATCGTCACTTCTCTGAGCAGCTTCAAGCAGATGTGGGTCACCTCTGCGGACTTCAAGGAGTTTGGGACATCTGTGATTCAGAGAAGATGCTTCTGAGGGCCCCAAGTCCAGGGCAGCCCTAAAGGTGGGACGTGAGTTCACTGTGTGGCATCCTCAGGATGTTCAATAAAAGACGATGGTGTGGTGTTTGGCTGTGTCAGGCTTGGTTCATTCTCGGGGCACCAGAACAATTTCTGACCCTGGTGGGGAATCTGTTTTCAGTAGTTCCATCCTCTGGCCCCCTTTCTCCTGAGAAAGCCCTGGGTTATGAGTTGAGTGTCCTTATGTAGAGTTTGTGCCCAAAGCAAGGGCCCAGGGCTCCTGCCCAGAACCCGGAACCTGCATTTTAAACATGTGTCTTAGGTCTGTCGGGGCTGAGAAGGGAAACGAGCAGGAATGCTGTGCTGTTCTGAGGTCACGAAATCCTCCTCTGAGATAGCACCACAGGATTTACACTCTGCCTAAACCTGGGATGGGCAGCTGAGTGAGGTGGAAACCCTTGCCTGGGTGGAAGGATTCAGGAAGGAGCAGAAATTGCCATCGGTTTATGGCTCTGTGAGTGTCCTCCTCCCAGTGGTAGTTTAAGAATCACTGGTTGATTATTGTGATGTTTCTGTTTGTTTTTACTTTCAAAGATGTTTATAGCATTGTTTGGGGGTAAATACTAGAGACAGAGTTAATGGCCATCGATAAAATCTCATTTGAATAAATTATGCATAGAAGGAATTTTTTTTCCACATTGATGGTGTGGAACTCTCTCAAAATGTTATTGGGAGAGAAGTAGAAAATAATAGAGATTTCTTTATAAAATGAATCCCCCCCTTTTTGATAAAGAAAGCCATAACACTTTAGCATGTATACCTGAGCAGGTTAGTATGTACAGGCATAAGTAAATACGTGTTTTCTGGGGTTATAAGCACATGGGGAAAAGAATGAAGGGCAGATACCATGTGCTGGTCAGGAAAGGAAGGAATGAGAGGTAGTAGAGCGGGAGAGGAAATCTTTCCTTTAGGAAATTTTACTAAAGAAATTCTGCTTGAATGAAATAAACCCATTTATCTAAATTGTGTGTGTTTGTATATTTAATGTTTGCCTGGTATATCTTTTCCCATCCGTTTACCTTCAGATTACCTAAGTCATATTTGAAATGTGCATACAGTATATCGGAAGATAGCACATAGTTGGATTGTGTCTGACTCTTTGTAACCCCATAGACTTTAGCCCACCAGGCTCCTCTGTCCATGGAATTCTCCAGGCAAGAATACTGGAGTGGGTAGCCATTCCCTTCTTCAGGGGATCTTCCCAATCCAGGGATAGAACCCAGGTCTCCCACATTGAAGGCAGATTCTTTATCGTCTGAGTCACCAGGGAATCCCACTTTTAAAAATCCACCAATATCTGTTGTTTTTTTAAAAATAATAATTGGTATATGTAGATGTTATATGTAGATGGTTTACATTTAAGGTCCATCTTAAGTCTGCTGTTTCATCATTTTGTTTCCTCTTTATTTTTTTCTTACCTTTGAAACCATGTCTCATGGCGTTAAAAGAAACACGACTGGCAGAAATTCTCGAGCTTGTCTTAGAGCTTGTTAAAAACCCCTCTGCTTGCAGCCTGCCTTCACTTAATTATTACATTGCAGATTGCATGCCCTCCAAGCTTCAGGTAGCCCAAACTATAAGATATTTGCCCTAGTTGTTTGCCAGGAGCTTTGAGTCAGCTGCGTCTAATTCAAGGTTGAGCCAGCTAAGACTTGTTGGGACCACTGACCCTAAAACTAGGCCTGAGTAGGTGTCCTACAAAGAACTTTTTGACATCAGAGGGCCAATACCTCCCTGTCATATCCTAAGCACTGATATTTTTGAATATGCATCCCATGAGGAAGCAGGTAACTCAGATACACCTGCACAGAGCTCTGGTTAAAACTTTTCCAGGCACCTTTCCTCACACGTAAGACCACCCCACTTCTTTATCCCACAAACATCTCAAGCCCCTGGCCTTTGTGTGGGGGAGGAATCTGAGACTGGTTCTCCCATCTCCTCATTTGGCTGCCTTGTGAATAAACCCTTTCTTGGTTGCAAACTTCAGCATCTCTGCATTTGACTTGCTGTTAATTGGGCAAATGATCCTGCTTCAGTAACCCCTTCTTGCAAGTTACTTAAACGTTTTTGGGGGATTCCATCTTGATTTATTCCATATTTATTTATGGCTTTGTATTGATTTTTTGGTGGTTGCTCTGAGTAAACACCACCCCCTCCCGGTATTACATTTTACTCCTCTTGGAGTAAAGTGTATTTAGGTCTCCTTATCCACCCAACTTTTAAATAGAATTGTTTTTTCTTCATCCATCAAAGTGAAAGTGGTTGCTCAGTCCTGTCCGACTCTTTGGGACCCCATGGACTGTAGCCTACCAGGCTCCTCTGTCCATGGGATTTTCCAGGCAATAGTACTGGAGTGAATTGCCATTTCCTTCTCCAGGGGATCTTCCCAACCCAGGGATCGAACCTGGGTCTCCCGCATTATAGACAGACACTGTACCATCTGAGCCACCATCAAATGATTCCAGAAATTCAAGAGAATAGTCTAATATGATTACTGCTATTTTTACCCAATCCCACATTTTTTTGCCCTTTCTGGAGTTTCAAGCCATCCTTCGTAGGAACTTCCCTTAGCAGTTCTTTTAGGGTAGGTTTGCTAGCAACAAATTCTCTTCGTTTGCCAACATTTGAGAGTGTCTTTACTTCCCTATCATCCCTAAAGGACATTTTCGCTGGATATAGAATTCACAGTTAGCCATTTTCTTTCAGCACTTGAAAAATATGGTGCTGGTTCATTCTCCATCACCTCTGTGGGTTTCAGATCAGAAATCTTATTATTTGATTGGTGTTTTCCTTCAGGTAATGCATCATTTTTCTCTGGCTGCTTTCAAGAGTTTTTTCATTATCTTCAGTTTTCAGGAGTTTAGTTGCGGTGTGTTTTGGCATGGGCTTCTTTGGATTTATCCTGTTGTTGTTGCTCAGTCGTTAAGTCCTGTCTGACTCTTTGTGAGCCCATGGACTACAGCATGCCAGTCCTCCCTGTCCTTCACCATCTCCTGGAGTTTGCTCAAACTCATGTCCACTGAGTCAGTGATGCTATCTAATTATCTCATCCTCTGTCACCCGCTTCTCCTCCTGCCCTTAATCTTTCCCAGCACCAGGGTCTTTTCCAAGAAGCCAGCTCTTTGAATCAGGTGGCCAAAGTATTGGAACTTCAGATCAGTACTTCCAATAAATATTCAGGGTTGATTTCCTTTAGGACTGACTGATTTGATCCCCTTGCAGTCCAAGGGACTCTCAAGCGTCTTCTCTAGCACCATAGTTCAAAAGCATAGATTCTTCAGTGCTCAGCCTTCTTTATGGATCTATCATTTTGGGGATTTATCCAGCTTCTTGAACCTGCAGCCATATCTTTTGTCAAACTTGGGAAAGTTTGTGCTATTATTTCTTCTAATATTTTTGCAGCCCAATCTATTTTCTCTCCTTCTGGGTCTCAGTCTTTTTTTTCTGTCCATAGGCCCCTTCCTTAATCATTTTCAAGTTTACGTTCTGTGTTTTCAGATTGAATAAATTCTCTTCACCCATCCTGAAGGTTTCTGATTCTATCCTCTGCTATCACACTATTTTTGAGCCTTTCCAACACATTTTTTGAGTTATGTTTTACAGTTTGATAATTTCCACTTGGTTCTCGTCTTATAACTTCTAATTCTTTACTGAGAGTTTCCAGTTTTGTATTTGTCTCAAGGGAATTCATCATTGCCTGCTGAAATGTTTTTATTCTGGAGCCTTTAAAACCTTTACCCAGATAACTCCAACATCTGGTCCATCTCCATCTGCTCTGACAATCACATCTGCTGATTGTCTTTTCTCTTTCACATTATGATTTTCCTGGTTCTTAGTATGATGAGTGATTTTCTGTTTTGCCCTGAACATTTTGATGAGCCTCTGGATCCTATTTAATCTTTTTGTAGCATGCAATCACTCCTGTGGAGGCGAAGTGTGAGGGCTGAGTGGGTAGGTGGGACCCATGGATATCTCCCCATCAAAGTGGTCACATGCACCCTTCTTGCGGACAGGTGGGGTGGAGGTTCAGCTTCCCTCTCAGCCCCACTAACCCCTCCTGGAGAAAGTGGGCTCTAACTAACACCTCCTCACTGCTCCTGAGTGGGAGGGGGGTAAATGCTCAGCTCTCTGCAGGGCCACAGTGATGCCAGTGGAGGGGGAGGCAGAGTGTCAACTAGCCCACCCCTGCCAACTTTCATCTTGTTCACTCTGAGTGGGGTGGACAGTCAGACCTCTGCATGGTTCCACAGATACGGAGGTGGGGTAATGAAGCAGTACTGACAAAACCCTGCTTACACACCTCCCCCAGTCTCACTGCTGCTGGGTGAGGCTGGGGCTCAAATCATGGTGGTGATTATCATGATGATGATGGTGGTGCTGCTGCTGATGGTGATAGTGATAAAGCTGAAACTCCAATACTTTGGCCATCCGATGTGAAGAGCTGACTCATTGAAAAGACCCTGATGCTGGCAAAGATTGAGAGCAGGAGGAGAAGGGAACAACAGAGGATGAGATGATTAGGTAGCGTCACCAACTCAGTGGATCTGAATCTGAGCAAACTGGGAGACAGTGGAGGGTGAAGGAACCTGGTGCTCTGCAGTCCATGGGGTCACAAAGATTTGGACACACTTAGCAACTGAAAAACAACAACAATGGAGATGATGGTGATGATGATGGTGATGGTGGTGATGTTGATGATGACGATGGTGATGATGGTGGATATAATGGTGATGACTGTAGGTTTCTGACCTCTAGGTCATCTTGAGCACTAAGTTTGATGTGCTGTTTGGATGTGGACAGGGAAAGTAACTCAAGTCCCTGACAGAGTTTATATCAGAAGCTTTGAAACTGATCTGGCTTTAATTCTGGCTTCCTTGAGCAGAGTGAGAGGTCCAGGGAAGTGTCCGGTAGGCTAGGCTGTTGCTAACGAGGGAAGAGAAATAGAGCTTGGCCCCTGCCTTGTCTATACGAAAGACCAGGGTTTGAGAATGAGGTAGGCTAAGTCCTGGAGGAGGAGGAGGAGCCCTCTGGCTTTGGGCTCCTTAGACCTTGCCTGCCAGGAGGCCAAGAAATGAATCTGCGCCAGTTTCCCATTTCTGAGATATGGGCTCCCACTCCCCACATCTTGCAGAGGCTTCTTCCGACTGCTTCTCATCCCCTTGGTCCTGGGCAAGATCTTTCTGTGAAGCAACATTTAGATGCAAGATGAGATGAAATGCTGCAGGCAGGCAAGGAAGACGTAGAGAGCAGAGCCACGTGTACCAGAACATGACCCTGGCTCTGAGTAGACCGACCTACTGGTATCTCCAGTGGGGACCATATGCTGTCAATTTCTCCATCACCCTGCCAAAGGCCTCTCTCCTGGTGCTGGGAGAGGTGACCACTCATACCTCAGAGACCAGTGATATGACTTTGAAGTCCAGGCCCCTCTGTGTCCTGAGGACGGACCATGCTCAGGGCCACCCCATCCTCTATAGTGGTTCCTACCATGATGTTCAATCTGTCACCCCCAAAGCTCAGCTCCCACTCTGGACAGCAGCCTCGGTTTCTTCAGGGAGCTTGGGAATGAGTTCCATGAAAGATCCCACCAGTGACTGTGGGATACCCACAAACCATATGATGTGGCGGGAACCAGACAGGAGCAACGCTGCCTGTCAGATAACCCCCATCAGCCACCCCATGGCACTCCCACCTCCTGAGACATTGTGGAGGAGATCCTGAAGGCATCTCTGTCACCAGGGCTCCTGTGGCCCCAGACTCTTGATTAAGAGTCAGGAATCCAGAGAGAATGGGGCCATTGTGAAGCAGGTGCTTTGGGGAACCTGGTGCGTTAGGGCCCTTCACCCCTTGGCCAAACCCAAGGCCTCATTGTGGATGGTGTGGAGGCCGTGATGGCCACTGTGCATGTCCACTAGGACAACGGCCTGTCCCTCCATATGATGTGAGCCAGAGGGCGAAACACCCCTGGTACCTGGGTCCTGCCGGAGCAGGGACGCCCTCTGCAGGCTGGACTGAGGATGCACTTGGGCAAGACACTAAGCGGATGGTGTCAGCCCCCAGAAGGGACTCAGGATGATGTGTGTGACTATGTCCTTCTCAGGGGCCACCCCACCTGGAACATAGGACCCGAATTCACAGCCAGTCCCAACAGAGGGACCATGTGCAGCCAAGAATTCTACCAGACCTGCCAAGGAGCTGGACCAGGTGTGCAGGCGTGCCCAAACCGCCCAGTGCTGCCCTGGCTGCCCTACTCTGTGGGGGCTCTCTACTCAGGTGTGGTTCACCCCTCAGGTAGGTATCACCCTTGAGGAGCTCAGTGCAGCCCTTCACCCTGACAGCACTTCTCCCAGGCAGGACTGGTCATCAGCAGGCCCCGAAAGTCACTCGTTCATCCCACAGACTCACCAAGTTCCAGGCGGGCTCCATGTGCCTGGGGTCCTGCAGGAAATGGCCACACTTCTTTGTCCCCCAGGGGTAGATGTGGCTGCTGAGGAGGAGACGGGGCCTTGGGCAGAGGTGTGAATTCAGATTGAACCCCAGACCCCACCGTGCGCTATGAAGGACACCTCAGGGTACAAGTGAGAGGGCTGGGAAGGGCAAGGGGCATTGCACATCTGGCAGCCAGCAGGCTCTGCATACAGACCCCCACCCTGATGTGGCTGTGGGCCCAGAGCTGTGAGCAGTGTCCACTGTGTGCAGTGCCCACCCCCTGCAAGGACTAGCTGCGTCCAGCTCTTGAGCACTTCAGAGTCGCCTGCTTTCAGAGGCCCTGGCTCAGCGCCCCTCCTGCCCCCCGACTCTGCCCTGAGGTCTGAAGACTGGCATGAGATCCTCTCCCCAGGGCCTCCGGGCAGAGGGGGCTGCCTGGGAGGGGTGCCAGTCCTGGAGGGGGCAAGCAGACAGGAGCAGGCTGAGCCTCCACAAGGCCCTTCCAGCACGGAGCTGGATCCTGAGGCCCCACAGCCAACAGCTGAGTCGGGGGCCTCGGGGGCACCTTCAAGCCCTGTGTCCACCCTGCAACCCCTATGCTCCCCTCTACCCCTGCTCTTTCCCAGCGTGTGCGCTGGGGGGAGGCTTCTCTGGCTCCAGGACAGCAGATCCCAGGCTCCCTGCCAGCACAGGGAACTTGTAAATAGGTGAGGTACAACTGCGGACAGTTAGAATATCATAAGGCTTGCTAGCTTCCACGCAAGGGGGATTTACGGGTGCTTAGAGCTTAGCTTCATCCTCCAGGGACCTGACAAGAGAATCAGAGGGCTACTGGTGGAAATGATACCACTGGGAGGGTGCCCAGGGTCCAACACACAAAGCCAGGACCCTCGGCCAGGGTGACCTCATCCTGACAACACCCTCTACGCTGTTCTGACCCCCTCCGGAGGCCCAGGAGTGGCTCCCTTCTCTGTAGGGAGCCCAGCCACCCCGGGAACACCAGGCCCTGGGGTAGAGGAGGCTGATGGCCTAGACCCTCAGAAGGGATGTGCTGGACTCTCAGGCTGCCAGCTCCCCTGGTGCCCCAGGTTGTGGGCACACATAGTAGTACTTGGGTGGTGGCAGCCTGGGCCAGGCAGCCCAGTACCCAGGCCCACAGGGATAGCAATGGAGGGCTCAGCAAGGGACGAGAAGGCAGTAGACATGGGGCTGTAGGGGCTGAATGGGCTGCACAAAGTCTGGTGCTTCCAGGAGATGCCATCAGTGCTGAGGTCCTGGGAAGGAGAGCCTGGGGTCCAGGCAGGAGCCAGGAGCTGGACAGTCTTGCTGAGGCCTGGATCTGGCCTCAGTTTCCTCCCTTGAGGGCCAGGTACCAGCACAGAGAGGCTGTGTTCTGGGGAGTGTGTCTGCTTCTGGCCACCATCTCATCAAGGGCACGGGCCAGAGAAGGTGCCTGTCCCTGGGTGAGGAGGTGTGCTTGAAGCTGCAAAGAGGGGGAGGGGCACAATGCTCAGGGCTTGGTTGGGGTGGGGGAGCAGCAGGGACAGAGTCAGGCTCCCCTGCTCCCTACCTCCTGCCCTCCTGACCTGAAGCAGGATATGGGGTGTCAGGGCCAGGACAGCCTGCACGGGGCTCAGTCCTGCTCTTTCCATGGCTCCTAGAATGTCTGTCTGAGCGGGGATGACAAGCTTTCGGTTGGGCTGATTGGAATTTGACGGTGCTGAGCTGACTGGTGGGCCCCCAGGTAGGGTTCCCCTGTCCCCGCCATGTCCTGGGGGAGGGGTGGTTTTGGTCACCTGGGGACTGGTGGAGGGGCAGGGGCTCTGCAGCAGAGACCTGGCTCCCTGGAAGATGGTGGGGCTTGGTCCCCTGGGACCTGGTGCAGTGTCAGCTCTCATCCTAAGAGGTGACCTCCAAAAACAGCTCCTGGATTCCTGGGTCACTAGCCTGCTCTCGGGCTGGGGGTCAGAGCTGGCTCCAGCCTCATAATTCCATTAAAAATGAAAACCCCTTTGCCCCCACACCCAAGGGCACCCCGAAACCTCCCACAGAGCCCTCCCACAGCCCCAGGAAGCACTGTCACCCACCGAGCTATGAGGTAGCACTGTCAGCACGGGCCAGTCCTCCTCCCCCTCCTCGGCCCTCAGCCCAGGCCCAGGCTCTCATCTTTCTGGGGATGCCCTGAGCCAGCTTCATCATCCCACTTTCCCGTGCATGCCAGTCCGCGTGTCTGGGGCTCCGTCCCCCAGTGACAATGCCCCACACTGGGAACAATGATCTTATTGTCACGGCCGGCCCTGGCTCGGAGCTCAGAAACGTTAGACGCCACGTCCCTGGTTATCACGCTCACAGGGAACAGGGCTGGGTTCCAGCTCACACGAAGACATAATAATTTTCTCCCATTATTCAAATCTCCTGTTTCCCTTGCCCCACCTTTGGCGCAGCAGCCGAGGGGAGAGGGTGGCTGGGCGGTGAGGGCCCAGGACCCAGGGACGTCTTCGCACTTGGCAGCTGGGCTGCGTTGAGGTCCCACTAGGTCTGCAGCCGGGTTGCTGCTCACGAGGGGCCTGGCTGGAGACTAGGACACTGGGCAGAGTGCAGAGCACTTCCAGAATCGGCTCCCTCCCCACAGTTGTCTCTTGACCAGAGGCCCGCTGTGCTGGCAGGGCCAAGGATGACGCGGGACAGAGATGCAGTCAGAGGGTGGAGGCAACCCCGCCACCCGCCGCCACCCATGCTGGCCAACTCCGCTCAGAGGTGACCGTTCCTGGCCCGGAGCTGGGGGCTTTGTCCACCGCTGCCAGCCTGCCTACCGGGTCGGGGGCTGCCACAGGAGACCCCACCCCACGCCTGGCACGAAGGGAGCACTGGAGGCTGGTCCGCCCACCGCGGCCCCCGTTCGGGCCTCGCTGACAGGCGTCAGTGAGAGTAAGTGGATACCTCCCAGTTATGCAATCCGGGGTCGGCGAGGATGGGCCGCTCGGGCAGCCAAAACAAGCACCGTCCGGGCTCCAGAGTGTGAAATTGTTGGGCCCTATTAAAGGGAGCTGGGGAGGCAGGCTAGGGGCTGGACACGGATCACAGCCTCCCTGTGACAGGCCTGTGCTGTGGGGTCTGGTCGAGGCCAGCCTGGCCCAGGGCCATCGTAACACCCTGGGGGGGATAGGGGTGGGGCTTCCAGAGTCTTCTCCCCTCCCCCTGCTAGACCAGGACATTTCACCCACAAACCCTGCATGTGTGTTGGGGGGGTCGGATGGAGATTTTTCTGCCTCCCTTTCTTTGTGCCCCAGGGACGCTTTGTGGCCAGTCTATTCACTTAACACTTTCTTGTCCAGCAGCAGCTCTGTGCTGGGCCAGGAGGGCCCTAGAGGTTCCAACAGGAGCCAGGGCAGCCCTGACCCCAGGTTCACAGACCCTCCACAGTGGAGGGTCTGGGTCACCTGTGACTCGGGGAAGACAGGGACCCCACCCTCCCTGAGGTGACCGAAGACTGGTAAAGGCCTGGAGCAAGGAGGATGCCCCCTAATGGGCCACTAAGTGGGGGGAATACGCAGACAATGGGGGGAGCAGTTCAGGCTTCAAGTGAGGATGGAGAGGAAGGCCTGGCAGGAGGGGTAGACAAGAGGAAGCACCCTTGTCCTGGGCCCTTAGTGTAGAGGGAGCTCCCACCTTCTGGCCAATGTGTTCCCAAGCCTGAGATGGGCAGTAGGAGCCACAGGACCGGGTGAGGTATTGCCCAGGCCTGGGGATGGAGGGGTGGTGTCCTGCAGGGTCAGCAGGAAGAGGGGGAATGCAGGGGAACACAGGGCTCCTTGGGCGCCACCAGCCCCCTGGCCCCAACCCCAGGCTGGAGTCCTGCCAGCAGGCTAAGGTGGTCCCAGCCACAAGTGCAGCCCCTGCCCTCCGCCCACGCGGGAGGCTGGCTGGGCCAGGAAGCAGGGCTTTATGAAGACAGATGAGGGAGGAAGGAGACACTCCATCCCGCCGGAGAGGGCAGGCCTTTTATCTCACGGGGGCTTGGAGAACGCTTCACATAAAACTCATCCACAGGAGCATCAATCAGAAAGTGGAAGGAAGACTCTATAAAGACCTGAAAATATTGGCTGCGGCCTGTGCATGTGGGCGGTAAGGCGCTTAACCAGAAAAACCTCTGAGTCCCTGAGACATTTGTTTCTAAGGCCCCAGGGAAGCGGGGAACAGCACGCCCTTGACCTACGCCAGAGTTGCTCTGGGTCTGTGGGCATCTGCTGGGCGGCAGAGACTTTGGCCAATGTGGCTCCTGCCCTGAGTTACTCCAGCCTCATGTCACTCCCCACCTGATGACTGAAGCTTGGCGGGGAGCCTTGGGGGGTAGCAGCAACTCCCCATCAGAGCCCCTATCCTGGCAGGAGCCCTGGCATCTCAGCTCCAAGCAGGCCCAAGGCTAATATGTCCCCACAAATTCTCCTCAGCCTCCGTGCTCAGAGCCAATTGCAGCCCCCCTCAGAGTGGGGGCAAGGGCGCCAAGCAACCTCTGTCCTCTTTTAGCAGAAAGAGGGGCGCTCAGAACCCAGGAACCTCCCAGACCAGCAGCTGTGTACAGGGAGCAGAAATGCACCCACACTCCCCAGCCATGCACTCAAGCCAGCCCTGCAGCCAGAGATGAGGCTCCTGGGCTGGGAGCGGTGGGCAGGTGGGCAGAGGCGACAGTGGACCTGGGGACGCCCCGGGAAAGACTGGGAGGAGGGCGGTCCTCTTGGATCCAGGCACATCCCTTCATAGAGAACCCTGGCCCTGGGTCCAGCCCCCATCATAGAGCTGCCACCCCAGGCTCTCGGTCCAGGGCCTGGCCCACTCTCCCTATGTTACTCTGGTCAGTAGCTTGGGCATCCCTGGTGATACAGCAATGCTGGCAGGTTCTGTGAACCACTTTTGAATTCTCCTGGAGGGGGCTTGTGGGCTGGAGCAGGGGGATGTATTAATACCTCCCCAGGGCGGTTTCCAGGTTTGCTTTTCCTTCCCAGCTGTTCAGACAAACGTTGGTGCGTGCCGTGAAGGCTGCAGGGTTGGGAGTAGGGTAAGCGCCACTGAAGACCAAAGGTTCTCTCTGCTACTAGAAAGACACACCAGTGATACATTTACCTGGTATCTCTGTCTCATGGGCTGGTCTCATGGCTCCAGGCCCAGTGCCCAGGGTTCAAGCTTCCCAAGGCTTGAGCCCTTCCTCTCGTCGTTCCAGGGAGGTTGTTTTGGGGAGGGAGCTGGGGAAGAAGGTGTCAGGTTCTCCAGGGAGGGACAAGCACCCCCATCCTCTCCCTGCTGGGACCACCCTCCTGACCAGCCTGGAAAGCTCTTCCTGACCCTGCAGCCAGAGGTCCCCAGGCCAGGGTGCCAGGCCTCCAGGGCTGGTCAGCACACTTGTCGACTGCTGCCTTTGTTTTCTTGGGAAGCTCGGTGCTGACTGTGGAGCTCAAAACACGTTTTCTGCTTCTTACGTGTTGGCACGTCAGCAAGGAACTTGTGTCCCTTTGACTAGGCCACGGTGCCCAGACACTGGGTCCCACGTGGGTCCAGATGTGCTGGGATGGCGTTTTGTAGTAAGAGCAACATCTCAGTCAGTGGACTCTGAGCGAAGCCAATTGCCCTGCGGACTGTGGTGGGCCTCACCTGATCGATTGAAGGCCTGACTAGAACCAAGGCTGACTTCCCCCAGCAGGAGGAAGCTCTGCCTGCAGATGGCCTTTGGGCTTGAGCTGCCCAGTTCCCTGGTCTCCTTCTCGACACACACCCTAACACACACCCTAACATACACCGTAACACACACAAAGACACACATACCCTAACACACACACACACACAAACCCTAAAATACACCCTAACACACACAAAGACACACATACCCTAAAATACACATATACCCTAACAGACACCCTAACACACACATACACACACCCTAACATACACACACCCTAACACACACACACACCCTAACATACACCCTAACACACAGAAAGACACACACACCCTAACACACACATACCTGAACACACATATGCACCCTAACACACACACACACACACACACACACACACACTATTGCTTCTGTTTCTCTGGAGGACCTGACTAACACAGATTACAGTGGAAAATGTTTATGATTTTAGTGCAACTTGCTTTCTGCTCAAAACGTCCCCACTGGCCAGTGTGTCCCGCTAGCAGGGATGTCAGGGGCGATTCTGGGAGAGCCTTGGGCCTGAGCTGGGCAGAACCAGCATCCAGGCTCTGCTGCACCCAGGTTTGGAGGTCGGAGCGTGTGCTTAGCAGCTGGGGTCCCTCTTCTGATTGTCAGCTCCCTGCTCACCGCTTGCTGCCAACCTGCTTCACTTGGCACTTTGGCTGCGTCTTAGCCGTGGGCATTGCAGACACGTGGCCTGTGTGCCTCCATGGGCCAGGCTCCTCCCATTTGTGCTCAGACCCCTGAGTCTCCAGAAGTGCCTATGTCTGAGGGTGACACATGCAGGAAGTGATGTCCGGTCACTGAGGAGTCCAGGGAGGGGCTGGACTTCAGCCATCAGGCGCCTCCCAGCCCTCTACGCCCCAAGCTCCTGTTAACAAGCACACAAACCTCACAGCACGTGGTCCAGCCCCTTTGGCGGGACATAGGAAACCAACTCGCTTTTCTGAACGCAGATGGGTAAGAGGCAGGTGTCAAGGTTTCAGAACACAGAACAAACATAATTTCTGCAACAAAACCAAAGCAAAGCCCAGGTTTGGGGGAAATCACTACACTGTTCTTGAGAGTGACCCACGAACCTGCTTTGCCATGGACCTGGAGAGCATGAACCGAGCAACCTTTGGCTGGTGGGTCTGCAGTGACTCAGCTCCTGGGCTGTGCCTCTGGCCCCAACACTTGTGAAGACCCAGTGGCCCCTGACCCTGAGACCTGGTCCTCTCGCCCGTCACCTCCTGGATCTCGGGGGTTCTCCTGTTGTGTACGGGTATGTGTTGCAGGCTGAGGGGGGGACACACATGCAGATGCACATTTACATACGTGCACACACATGAGAGATATACACGTGCACAAGTGTGTGAGGCATACAACCCATATATACACGTGTGCACACACACATACACGTGCACACACGTGTAGCTGCAAACATACAGAGACACATGCCCACAGGTATGCACACACCAAGGGAGCCCCCACAGCAACAATCAGCTCCATGTCCTAGTCGCCAGGGTTCCCCCCAGGGCCTGAGAGGGCATCCCTTGCAGTGCAAATAAAGTGCCTTAAACTTGCAGGCTTGATGCATGTGGCCAGCCAGTGACAGACTCCTTGGCCTGAACCACCCTGCACAGGCAGGGTTTCCCAGACAAGCCCAGAGCAGGGCGGGAGCTGTGGGCCCCCTGCACTGGGGCAGTGCATGGCATCACCTAGCACATGCGTGGGGTCCCCCTCCCATCTGAACTGGAGCACATCGTGGGGGTCTGGGGGGCCAGCAGGTCAGGGATGCCCAGGGTGGCAGGACCCCTAGCCCGGATACCCACAGAGGAACAGTGGGGACTAGTACGCAGACCCAACCACGTGTTCCCACCCGGCTTCTGCCCCATGTCTGGTGGCCCTGGGAGGGGCAGTCATGGGGGGTGTGCTGACTTGGGTCAGGGCAGGAGGTGGTTGCCAGGAGCCCCGGGTGCTTGCTGTGCAGACCTGCTTTCAGGGTGGGGGGACTGAGAGGCTGGGGGCAGAATGTGGGTGGGGGCGTCTCTGGTGGGGAGCTCAGACTCATGGCTCACAAAGCAGCCGCAGCGGCCAAGCCAGGAAGAAGTGTGTCGGGAATGGTAAGCATGGCCCTGCTTTGTGCTTGAATCTGGTTTCCAGGAGAGCTGCTTAGAGTAGGAGGTCTCTTCTCATGATGGGTGTTGGGGGGTGCTCCTGAGGGTGAAAGTTGCTCCTGGCCCCCTGGGGTGCTGCTTTGGCATCTGGCCTGAGGACCTGAAGCAGACGGTCCCAGCCTGTCTCTCCACGTCCCTCCCACAGAGCGTCTTCTCATGCGGGGCTTGCTCACGGCAGTTAGTCAGGGGCTGAGGCATGGGTGAGCAGGGGCTGAGGCATGGGTGAGCAGGGGCTCCCGGAGACCATAGCCATGAGGGTGCTGTTGGGCTGTACCTGACATCTCACTGCTCCAACCAGCCTTCCAGAAGCCACATATGAAGGCAGAAGAGAACCCCCACCCAGCTCTGTGTAATGGTGACTCTGGGACCCAGTGTGTCCTGCCATCCCGTGGGCCCTCTCCTCCTCACCCCATCCAGTTGGCCCCCTCCCCACTGGAAGCACGTGTTCAGGTAGAGTCTGAAATGACTCCAGAATTTCTGCTGGGGTTTACATGAGACCAAAATCACTCTGCAAGGATCACACAACTTCTTTTATTCTAAATGCTTCTCTCTGTCCTGGGTGTCAGGAAACCTCCAGTTCTTAAAGCTTTAGCTGGAAGACAGAGGCTATTTCATGGGACAAAGCCAAGGGGACAGATGCAGCCTGGTCCATTTCCAGTGTTCATGCCCAGATGAGGTTCTTCACCTCTGGAGGGACCCGTGCCCGGGGTGCTGGAGTGGGGGCAGCTGATGTGTGTCTGGAGGGGGCCACAGGAGGGTCATGGAAAGGTGATGGGATTCTCTGCCTGCTGATGAACTGCGAGAGTCGGACGTGTCCCCCAAGAAGAGACATATTTTGAGGGCCAAAATGTGCTTTGGGAGTTTCAGAGATGCCTGGAGGGGAAACACGGGGAGAGATGGGAGTCACCCATTGGTATACTGCGGAAGGCCTGTGGCGGGGCTGCTGGCTGTAGGGTGGGGGGTCTGCCATGCTGTGTCACAGAAGCCTTGGACTTGGGGCAGCCTGGTTGGGCACCTGCAGCCAGGGAGGCGATGTTTAGGCTCTTGGGGGACCTGACCCCTTCTTGGGATGCCTGAGGCTGTGGGAGAAGTCACAGCTCCCAGCAGCTCTGGGTCTCAGCAAGACCACATCCAGGGGCCTCTTCCTGGGGTGGGAGGATGAGCGGGATGGGAACCCAGGCCCACGGCAGAGCAGGGAGGCCCCCCACACACACCCAGGATTCCATCCTTGACTGGACTCTTCTGGGCCTTGGCCTTGGCCTGCCGAGCCCAGGTTTAATAGCATCCCCTCCTTCTGGGTGCTTAACCAAGCTCCCCTTGGGAGCGCCCACCCACTGCCCTGTTCACCCGCCCGTAGCCTCCGGACCCTGCTGCCCCTGCTGTGCGGTGCCAGCCCTGCACTGCAGTCTTGCCCACGGTGCGGAGGGGAGGGGGCACAGAAACTTTGTCCTGCTGACGAGTATCAGGCGCAATTTCTCTGTGACACCCTCAGACCCTAGACCTGGTTTGAGCATCAGAGTCCAGTGTGTGGCAGGGCTTCTCACAGTCTCTACTCCCTGATGCACCCTCTCTGGGGACCAGGCCTCACTCCGCCCCTCATCATTCTGTTTGCAGCTCACACGAAGGCTGCCCCACAAGGCAGTGACAGCGGAGCTGAGCCCAGAGCAAAAGCAGGAGGAAACAAGTGAAGGGGGCGGGAGGAGCACGTGCAGAGAGCCTAAGGCAGAGGGAACTGCCCCGAGTCTCGCTTGGTTCCCCTTCTCGCCGCACAGCCTGCCCAGCATCTGAGCCTTGGTGCCCCTCCTCAGTCTGTAAGTCAGTGACTCCAGCCTTCCTGTGTCTTCCTATGGCCCTGCCCCCTGAGACCCTGGGGTCCCTTCACTGTCCCTATTGACCCTACTTTCCTTACCTGCCCGGGTGACTGAAAGCAGCTAAGAATCCAGTGTGGGGTCGGCCAGCAGCCTCGTGTCCAATGCTAACTGGCTCTGAGACCTCAGGCAGGTCAAATGGTTGCTCTGTGGCTCTGCCTCCCCATCTATGAAGGCATAGAAAATCTAGAAATTGTGGGAGACAGACTGAGAGCAGGTGAGGATGAGCACAGAAGCCATGTCACTGCCAGTCACACTGAGGTTTCAGGTCCTTCTGCACCTGTTGGACTGCCCAGTGAGGGCCAGTTTGAGCCCCAGTTACCAGGGTATGGGGGTGGCGGGGCATCTCACGGTCCGAGTTCCCTGTCCCTACCCCTTCTCCCATGCTCAAAGTCTGGACAGGTCAGGAGCCAGGGCCCTGAGCTCTGTCCCCCAGAGGAGTCAGGGCTGAAGCCAGGGCATGTGGATGGGCGGGGCCCAAGGGAAAGCTGGCACCTGCTGAGACACACTGCAGCAGACTGGCCCTTTGGCACCTTACCTACTGCTAAACCCGTGAGCCCAGAGGAGGCACCTCCAGCCCCGGGAAGCAGGGGCCTATTTTCAGGCTTTGTGCTGCACGTGGTGTGTGCATGAGTGTGCGTGATGCGTGTTTAATTTACTCCTGCCCTGTTGGTTTCACATAGCTTCATGTACTTTTCAATCACCGGCATATTTTAAAAGATCTATCCGCCTGGCAGCACCGACCCCCAGACTGCTGTCTCTGGCAGTTCAGTGGTTTTCCTCCCTGCTCCCCACAGAGGGTACCCATGTCCCCCTGAGACAGGCACCCCCACTGCCCTGCATGGAACTAGGAACAGGTCTCTGGAGCGGGAGACAGACGATAGAGCAGTTTCACTAAGCTCTGCCCGATTCTGCTCTGGACATGTCCACTTACAGGACAGGGGTCCCTGTCCCTACACTCTCTTCCTGCTGAGTATTATTTGACATTCAAATTTCTGCAAACTGGTTGTCTGGGAGGTGGAAAACCTTTTTTAAATTTTGCATCTGTATGATTGCTATTGAGTCTGAAAAATCTCCATGCAAATGTTGGCCACTAAAGTTTCCCCCATGTGGATTCTTTCAGTGGTAGCCTGTCCTTTACAGTCTGAATTAATCACTCAGTCATTTTAGCTGTAGCCTCTCCATGCCATGAACTTTCCCCACCATATTCTCCACTAGACCAGATATCTTTATCTATTTGCCAAAGAATTAATGCTTTCGAATTGCAGTATTAGAGAAGATTCTTGAGAGTCCCTTGGAGAGCAAGGAGATCAAACCAGTCAACCTAAAGGAAATTAACCCTGAATATTCTTTGGAAGGACTGATGCTGAAGCTGAAATTCCAGTACTTTGGCCACCGATGTGAAGAACCAACTCACTGGAAATGACTCTGATGCTGGGAAGGATTGAGGGCAAAAGGAGAAAGGGCAACAGAGGATGAGATGATTAGATAGCATCACCGAATCAATGGACATGAATGTGAGCAAACTCCGGGAGATAGTGAAGGACTGGGAAGCTTGGCAAGCTTCAGTTCATGGGGTTGCAAAGAGTCAGACATGACTGAGTGACCGAACAACAACAAATTTTTATTTTATATCTGTTTAAATCTCAAATTACAATGGAGCCAGATCCCTTAATTTCCAGCTACAAGGAAAGAATTTCCAGGTACAAGGTCTAATGTAAGAATTTATTACTGCCCCCAAGATGACAAAGATATCACCCCCACATTTCCTTCCATTAATAAAACTGATATAGTTTTATCATTCACATCCAGGCCTTGATCCAACAAAGAGCATGTGTGCAGGGTCCCTCCCACCCCTACAGAGGGAGTCTGTTTTCCAAATGCACCCAGGCCACTGTCTGTCCCTTCTCCAGAATTGAGACCTGTGGCCACCTATACCTCTTTCTGAGCTCTGTTCTCCATGCCACACTCACACCATGATCTCGTTCTGGCTTTATTCCTGTAGTTTCGCAGCAGTCTAGCTTAGTGGGCTTTCCAGGAGGTGCTAGTGGTAAAGAACCCACCTGCCAATGCAGGTTAGAGGTAAGAGACTAGGGTTCAGTCTCTGGGTCAGGAAGATCCCCTGGAGGAGTGCATGGCCACCCACTCCAGTATTCTTGCCTGGGGAATCCCATGGACAAAGAAGTCTTATGGTTTACAGTCTGGAGTCGCTGGACACGACTGAAGCAACTTAGCACACACAGTGTTTAGCAGCCTTGCTCTTCTTTTCAAAAATGTCTTAGCTGTTTTCAGCCACATCCCTGTTGGAATAAGTTAATGAGATCCTCCAAACACACTGATGAGATTTTGATTGGAATTGAATCAACTCTAAAGACAAAACAAAGAACTGCTGTCCCTACCATGTTGAGTTGTCACATCCATCTCACTTTTAGTCATCACATTTCATGCTTTTTAATAGCGATCGAGCATTTCCCTGAAAAGTCTTGTGAATTCTTTATTAGGTACTGGGGAGACTTGCTTCTACTGTGAGTGGCATCTTATGTTACTTCTTCTGATTGATTGCTGTCAATGTAGAGGAATGCTCTGAGTTAACCTGGAATCTCACTGAATTCACTTATTATTTTGTTGTTGTTGATGTTGTTTGTCTTAAGTTATTTAGAATTGTTATTATGAGTGACCACTATATAATCATTCTTGGTTTTCTTTTTTTGTTGTTATTCTATTTTATTCTTATGCATAACAGTAAGTCAATTCCTTTCTTTCGTTCTTGATGCCTTATTTCTTGTTTGCTTATGATTGCAGTGTAAGGAACTTGAATAGTCATGGAGGGGCAGAGAGGATTCCGAAGTCTGTGACATGAGAAAGCTGCTCTAGGTTATTTGAAGACCGCCAAGTCAAGAAAGCTTCTTCTTATTTCTAGTTCTCTAAGCAGTTTTAGAAAGACCTGAAATGCTAAAGCTTCACCACATGCTCTTTCAGCACCTGTTAGCTTTTCCTTAAGCCCTTAATGTGAATTGATCAATTTCCTGAGTTTAAACCATCTTTGCATTCCTGGAAGAGATAAACCACATTTGATCATGATTTATCTTTCCCAATATTTTATTACAAATATTTTCAAATATATAAAAAAGTTGAATTTTCCATTGAACATCTATACACCTGCCATTGAGATTAATATATAACTAATAAAATGTACTAATATTGTATACCATTTACATTGATATTTGCTAAATGTCCTTTATTACATAGCTATTCATCTGTCTTTCCCTCTATCCATCCAATAATTCATTTTATGTTTTGATACATTTCAGCTCACTTTCCCCTAAATATTTCAGCACATATATCCTTAACTTGTCATGGACACGACTTAGTGACTAAACCACCACCACCCATAACTTGAGTTCAGTATTTCTGAAGGGTCCTTTTTATTTCTTTTGTAGTAAAATTTATAAGTGACTTTTCCAAATGCACTCACCTCTGTGTGTGACCCAAATACAGGAGATGCAGAACAGTCACCCCCAAAATCTCACTCACATTCCTATCCAGCTTGCCTCCCCAGAGGTAAGCAGAGCTCTGACTTTTTCACCCTAATTAGTTTTCTTGCTCCAGAACTTCACATAAACTGAAGTTATGTAGTAGGTACCCTTTTGTGTCTGGCTTCTTTAGTGGACATAAAGGTTTGTGGGTTTGCTGTGTCTTTGGGTGGATCAGCAGTCCAACTGACTTCATGGTTTTAAGGAGAGTGTGATCCTCCCACTGATGGACACATGAAATGTTCCTGGCTTTTTGACGTTATCATTAGAATTGCTATGAGCATTCTTATGTTAAGTCATTTTTTGGACATGTTTTCATTTCTGTTGGGTAAACATCTTGAAGTGGAATTTCTGGGTCACGGGGTAATTACATGTTTAGATTTACAAGAAACCACCAGATCTTTGCCCCAAACACCCACCAGCACTGTTGGGAGTTCCAGTTACTCTACAGTCTCACTGGCATTTGGGGTTCAGTCTTTCAAAATTCAGCCACTCTGTTGTGTGCATTTTAAAACACTTGGTTGAATCCAGGGAGCCAATATTTTACTCAAGAGTTTCCTGTCTCTGTGTAAAAAGATTCTAAGACCTTTACTTCCTGCCTTTTTGCTGTCCTGGACACTAAACTGACACCTGTCTCTTAAAATGAAGCAGGTTGCTTTACCCCTTGTATTATTTTCTAGAAAAGTGTATATAAGAATCATTTGTCCCTTGAAAGAACTCATCTGTAAACTGTCTTGGTGAAACGCTCTTTTTTAAGAAGGGTAAGGACTTTGATTCCCATTTTTGAGTTAAGTTTTCTATTTCTTCAGAGGAAAGGCTTGGCACTTTGTATTTTCCCAGAAACCTGCCCATCTGATCTCAAAGTCTTCCTTAAATCCCTTGCCTAATAACTCAGCTGGGCATAAAGATAGACCTGGGGACTCACTAGGTGACAGAAGATCAGGGGTAACTGCTCCCCAAGACCAGTGTGGCTCAGAGGAGGGCAGGAGGCCTCAAGAAGGTGGGCTCTGAGCTCCAGGATCCTGAGAGCCTCCCAATGCTTTGCCCTCTCCCCAGCCTTGGAGGAGCTGAAGGGTTGAGCCATTTTCCCTTGAGGAAATCCAGAAAGATGCCTGCACTCTATAGCTCTGAAGTCTGTGTGAACTCCCAAAAGGCTCCTCAGGGGCCTTGCCTGGGGAATAGGTATGCAATACTTGCCTCAGGTGTGTGCAGGGAACAAGGTGGGAATTGCGGTACCTCCCTCAGGTGTGTACACAGGTCAAGGCAGACTGTGGTACATGCCTCACATGTGTGCACGGGACAGAGTAGATTGTGGTAGCTGCCTCAGGTGTATCCTGGGGACAAGATAGACTCAGTGAGATGAAGGTGAAAACACACCTTAGAGCAGGTGTGCATTTCACACTCATCTCCTGACTTCCTCCCTCAGGAAATACAGTGGTAGTGAGGCTCTGAAGGTTTTCATTCCTATTTTTAAAGCACAAAGGAGTAAGTCTCTGGTAACATGATTTGACACTATGTGACCCTGAGTGGGAGGTCCCTGGAGCTTCATGAAAGTGAAAGTGAAAGTCGTTCAGTCGTGTCCAACTCTTTGCAACCCCATGCACTATACTGTCCATGGAATTCTCCAGGCTAAAATACCAGAGTGGGTAGCCTTTCCCTTCTCCAGGGGATCTTCCTGACCCAGGAATCAAATCAGGACCTCCTGCATTGCAGGCAGATTCTTTACCAACTGAGCTATGAGGCATGCCCCTGGAGCTCCTGTCACTTCAGTCATGTCCAACTCTCTGTGACCCTATGGACCACAGTCCGCCAGCCTCCTTTGTCTATGGGATTCTCCAGGCAAGAATACTGGAGTGGGTTGCCATTTCCTTCTCCCGTGATAAAGTATGAAGTGAGTGAAGTGAAGTCGCTCAGTCGTGTCTGATTCTTTGCGACCGCATGGACTGTAGCCTACCAGGCTCCTCTGTCCGTGGGATTTTCCAGGCAAGAGTACTGGAGTGGGGTGCCATTTCCTTCTCCACTGGAGCTCCATGGTGCTCGTCAAAATGTACCACCTGCCCAGACAGGTGTGAGGTACTCTGTTTGTCTGAGTTTGTAATGAATGTATGATTCCTCCTGCCCAGCTCACAGTCTGGAGAGAGTTTCCAGGCTGCAGGGCAGGGCAGGGAATCTAAACAGAGCCCAGAGTTTCTGGTGAGCTGAGAGATGGGTTCTGAGTGTCCCACATTCTCACAATTGATGAAATTCAAGTGAAAGTATAGATAAGTCAATAGCATTGTGTCAAGATGATATTCCTGGCTTGCACAACTGTGTCAGGGTGAGGTACAGTGTTAACACAGGACAAGATGAACAGAGTGTATTGGAACTCTGTGTGCTGTTTTGCAACTTCTTGAAGCATGAAATAAAATATAGCTTTATTTTTAATTACCAGACATGAAAAGAAGTGGGAATATATGCCTCATGACCAAGAGAAAAATCAATAACTAAGAATAGACCCAGATTTTACAAAAATGATAGAAACACAATAAATGAGCACTAAAGAAACTAGTGTAAGTATAACCTATGTCATCAAAAAAGCAGAGGAAAATATAAACGTGATGAGGAGAAAATAGAAGAGATAGAAAAGACCCAAAATGAGCTTCTAGAGGTGAAAAAGTGCATTATCTGAAATGGAAAAATACACTGAATAGGATTAAGACCAGATTAGATCCTGTAGGGAGAAGACGATGGCACCCGACTCCAGTACTCTTGCCTGGAAAATCCCCTGGACAGAGGAGCCTGGTAGGCTGCAGTCCACGGGGCCTCGAAGAGTTGGACACGACTGAGTGACTTCACTTTCACATTTCACTTTCATGCATTGGAGAAGGAAATGGCAACCCACTCCAGTGTTCTTGCCTGGAGAATCCCAGGGACAGGGGAGCCTGGTGGGCTGCCGTCTATGGGGTTGCACAGAGTTGGATATGACTGAAGCGACTTAGCAGCAGTAGCAGTAGATCTTGTAGAAGTTTTTTCAAAAAAGAAAAAAAGATCAATGGGCTTTTTTAGGAGAGCAATAGAAATTATCCAAAGTTAGATACAGAAAAAAATGACTGAAAAAATTAAGAGAGCAACAGCGATCAGTGAGGTAATAAGAGCAGTCAACCACATGTGTCATCAGCATCTCTGAAGGGGAGGAAGGAGATGAAGGACGGGAAAGTATCTGGAGAAATCACTGCTGAAAATACTAAAAGTTTGATTAAAAACAATAACAACACTATAAACTCACAGATCCAAGGATCTCAATGAATCCCAACTGAAAACAAAACAAACAAACCCAAGGCAAAAAAGCCCATAAAACAAACAAATAAACAAAAATCCCTGCAAAAAACAAATGCAAGAAGAAAATCATACCAAGAATATCATAACCAAATTGCTAAGGAGATAAAGGGAAAATCTTACAAGCAGCCAGAGAATAAGATACATTGTGTACAAATGAGCAAAGTTAGGAACATAAATATATTTCTCACCAGAAACCATGCAAACCAGAAAACAATGAACAGACTTCTTCAAAGTCTGAAGGAAAAAACTCTAAACCTTGAATTCTGTACCCAATAGAAATATCTCTCAAATGAAGGCAAAATAAATATTTCAGTTGAAATTAAGAGAGGAGAATTTATGGTCAGTATACCAGCACCATAAAAGCTATTAAATTAAATTCTTCACACAAAAGGAAAATGATGACAGATATAAATATGAACCCAAGCAAAGAAAGAATATTAGAAGTGATAACTATGTGGGTAGATAAAAGAGTGCTTAATTTACATTTTTAAAAATTTAAAACATAATTAACTTCTTAGGAGAAAATAGTAACAATATATTAAAATTTTTATAAGTGACATTTTTGATAATAATACAAAGGACAAAAAAGGGGAAATGGAGGTACACATTGTAAAGTTTTTACACTATATGTGATGTATGGATGTGAGAGTTGGACTGTGAAGAAGGCTGAGCCCCAAAGAATTGATGCTTTTGAGCTGTGGTGTTGGAGAAGACTCTTGCGAGTCCCTTGGACTGCAAGGAGATCCAACCAGTCCATTCTCAAGGAGATCAGCCCTGGGATTTCTTTGGAGGGAATGATGCTAAAGCTGAAACTCCAGTACTTTGGCCACCTCAGGTGAAGAGTTGACTCATTGGAAAGGACTCTGATGCTGGGAGGGATTGGGGGCAGGAGGAGAAGGGGACGACAGAGGATGAGATGGTTGGATGGCATCACTGACTCGATGGACGTGAGTCTGAGTGAACTCCGGGAGTTGGTGATGGACAAGGAGGCCTGGCGTGCTGCGATTCATGGGGTTGCAAAGAGTTGCACACGACTGAACTGACTGAACTGAACTGAAGTGATATAACATTCTTTGAAAGCATCTTGATAAGTTAAAGATGTGTATTGTAAACTCTAGAGCTGTCACTAAAAAGAAAAGGTAGTGCTAATAAGCTAATATTGTAGGTGAAATGGATATTTGAAAACATTCATTTAATTCAAGAGGGCAGTAAAATAAGAACAAAAAAAAGAGAAATATGTGAAAACAAATAGTAAGATAGTACATTTAAACATAATCATATATATAACCACATTAAATGTAAATGGCCTGTATCTTCCAATTAAAAGAAAGAAATTGTAAGACTGGATTAAAAAAAAATCAAAATCCAACTATATGCTGTCTACAAGAAAACTCATTTTAAATAAAAAACACAGATAAGTTAAAAGTGTGGAAAAAGATATACCATATGAACACCAACCAAAAGAAAGAAGGGGCTGCTAAATTAACATCAATAAAGGTTTATTTCAGAATAAGAAATACTATCACGGACAAGGAATGACATGTCATAATAATAAAGGAATCAGTATATATATATATATATGTATATATATATATATATATATCTCCCTTATATTTCTTCTGTTTTTTGCTCTATGTAACCTTGTTTCTTAATTGTTAGGTATCTGATGATGTATGATATCTATCTTCTTTGCGAACTGTACCTTTTATCATTAAAAATATTCATCTTAAAAAAATAAATAAAATAGAGGGTGGTCAAAAAATAGTAAAGGATCAGTTCTTAAAGAGGATGCAGTGATCCCAAATGTGTCTGCACCCAACGAGAGCAAAATACAAGTTTTTCCCATGTGCACATGAGAGAGTCACTCAGAGAGGCCACATTCTGAGCTCTAAAACAAGTTCAAATACGCTTAAAAAGGATTAAAATCATGCAACATATGTTTTCTGACTACAGGAAAATTAAACTAGAAGTCAGTGATAGACAATCTCTGGAAATACCTAAATACTTGGAAACCAGCCAGCACACTTCTAAATAACTCATGGGTCAGAAAATAAATCACAAAAAAGATTAGAAAATGTTTTAAAGTGAATAAAAATGAAAACACAATATTTGTAAATTGTGGGATGCAGCTAGGCAGTTCTTGGAGGAAAACTTATTAAATTCTTAAATTAGAAGAGAAGAAAAATTTCAAGTTAATAATCTAAGCTCCCTCTGTAAGAACTATAAAATGAGGAAAATTTAAATCCAAAGTAAGCAGAAGGAAATAACATTAATAAAGATAAAAGAGAAAAATAAGTGAAATAGAAAACAGAAAGCAATAAGAAGAATCAATAAAACCAAAACCTGTTCTTGAAAAGTTTTATTGATAAACCTTTAAACAAAATTATCAGGAAGAAAAAAGAAAAGACAAAAACGACCAGTGCCTGAAATAAAAGAGGGGACATCACTACTAAGCCTACAGACACTAAAAGAATAATAAAGGAATGCTGTGAGCAACTTTGTGCCAATATGTTTGAAAACTGAGATGAAACGTGTAAATTTCTCAAAAAACACAGACTACTAATGTTCTCTTCAGAAGAAATAGGTGCAGCAAACATATTTATCTATATACAAAATCTAAAGGACACTACAAAAAACCTACAAGAACTAATACGTGAGTTTAGCAAGATCACAATGTACAAAAGGTCAAAGTACAACAGTTAATCAAACTTTTACATTCTAGCAATGAACATTTGGAAATTAAAAATTTTTTAATTATAATAAGATAAAAATGATGCTTTTAGCAATCAGTTCAACCAAAAGGGAAAAAAAAGTGTGTGTGAGGCTCATACATTGAAAACTACCAAATATCACTGAAATAAATTTTAAAAGATCTGAAGAAATGGAGAGATATATCATGTTCATGAATTGGAAGATTCAGTATTGTGAGAATGACATTTTTCCTGAAATTGATCTATAGACTCAAAGAAATAATTGTTAAAAACAACCCAGAGTGATTTCTTATAGAAACCGACAAGCTAGTTTTAAAGTTAAGGAGGGGGAAGAGGGAGGAGGGTTCAGGATGGAACACATGTATACCTGTGGCGGATTCATGTTGATATATGGCAAAACCAATACAATATTGTAAAGTTAAAAAATAAAATAAATTTAAAAAAAGAGAAAAAAATAAAGTTAACGAGGAAACAAAATGCACCTAAAGTAAGCTAATAATTTTGTAAAAGAAGAAAAAATTTGGAAGGCTTATACGGTATCTCAAAGCTTATTGTAAAGCTAGAGGAGCCATGACCGTGTGGTACTGATGAAAGGATGGACAAATAGATCAATGGAACAGAGTTCACAAACAACTCTTACGTATTTGGCCAATTAATTTTTGACAAGGTTGCCAAGGCAATTCAGTGGGAAAACTATAGACATTTCAACAAATGATGCTGTAACAACTGGACACTCAAATGCAAAGAAATGAATTTCAACCCTTACCACACACAAAAACAAATTCAAACTGGATCCCAGATCTAAACAGAACTAAAACTATAAAACTTTTAGAGAAGACATAATAGAAAATTTTGGTAGCCTTGGATTAGACAAAGGTTTTCCAAAACAGAAACAAAAGTAAAAATTACATCAAATTAAAAGAAATTTTATTGAAGTGTAGTTTATTTACAATGCTGTGGTAGCTTCTGCTGTACAGCAGAGTGACACATATATGTAATGTGTTATATATTATGTATTTATTATATGCCATATATACACATATAACTGTATGTGTGTACAGTTATACATATATGTAATTCTTTCACTTTTAAATTTCAATTTACTAAAATTGAGACTTTTGTTCTTCAAAAGACACTGTTGTTGAGAAAGTGAAAGGACATGTCAGTTCCTGAGAAAACGTATCCACAAGTCACACGTCAGCAGAGGAGGCATTGGATGGTAAAATATCTGGGGTAACAGATGGAAAGGCTCCTGCCCAAGGTCCCTGGACACTCAGGGGCTGCACTGGCACCAAAACCAGGTATTCTGACCCAGCTGGGTTGAAGGTTCTGGTGTTGTATTAGTGTTAGTCGCTTAACCATGTCCAACTCTTTGCAACCCCATGGACAGTAGCCAACCAAGCTCCTCTGTTCATGGAATTCTCTGGGCAAGAATACTAGAGTGGGTTGCCATTCCCTTCTCCAGGGGATCTTTCTGACCTGGGAATCAAACGCAGGTCTCCTGAATTGCAGGCAGATTCTTTACCACTGAGCCACCTGGGTAGCCCTTAAGCACAATCTAATCTTTTAGTGAATTTTCATTTTCCAAGTGTCCAAGCCTCTCACCGTGCACATTTGTCGGCCGGAGGGTCCTAGGTGGGCTGGTCTGCCCTCTCTCTTGGCTTCACTCTTCCCAGTGGGCAACGTTCCCAGTCATCACCAGGACAAAGGGGGCAGGCAAACCCAGGATCCCTCCCTCTCCAACCTGAGTACGGTGTTCAGCCAGTCTGCCAGCATGTGGACCCCAAAATGCTGGACCCCTGTCCTCCTGGGTTCCCAATGCCACCCACCAGGAGTGCTTTCAGGAGCTGGGGTTGCTTCCCTGGATGCACAGGGCTGGCTTGAGTGGCCACTGGACCAGCACTTGAGGTGCCTTTGGAAGAAATCCACCTTGGGGGCAGTGTGGTTATTCTGGCAGAATCTGGAGAAAAAAATAACGTTGCCTTTATAAGTGAGTCAGCTGACCATTTTACAATTCTTCTCCAAACCAACGAAGCCATTTTCACAACATAAAATGAGCAAAAAATGTAATTATTTCAAGGTGTCCTTTACCTCGAACTCACTGGAGGCTCACAGCTTAGGGGTTTTAAAAAATACATATATTTAAAGCAAATATTATTGCAAATGACTACTCTGTAATTTGGATTAATTGCTTTTGGTTTTTTCTGGAAATAAAATCTTTAAGGCAAACCCATAAAAGCCCTGGAGCCCAGGGCGGCTGTTCCTTGCAGAGTCTGGTTTACAGGGAGCTTGGGGCTGCCCTCGGGGGACTTCAGTGGGTCATGGAGTCTCCTCTTGGGCCAAAGACCCTGGAGGAGGCTTGCCAAGCTCTGCAGAGCCCATAAAGGACGACCCCGGCCCAAGAGGGCAGCCTATGAGCCTCAAGGACGGTCCAGGAAAGGCTAGCCAGGTTCATCACGACCCCCTCTGCAGGGTAATGTCAGAATCCCAGCCAGACCTTGCTGGGTCAGTTTCAGGGACACACAAGGGGCTGGGGAGAGCTGAGCCTGGGCTGTGCCAGGTGGTCATATGAAACACATGGCTGTGAGTTGGGCAGGAGGAGGGTGTGAAGGAAAGGGAACAGATGGGAGAATCTGGCACCACAGGGCACCTCCTCTGGGGCTTCCTGCCCTCTTTGGAGCAAGCTAGACTTGAGGCTTTGCCGACCCAGGAGTCCATCTCAGCAAGGCTGTGTGTGTGTGTGTGTGATGGGGGTGTTCATCTTTGGAGGGGGCTGAACAGCCATGTGTGATGCTGCAGGAGCACCAGGGAGACAGTGATGGAGCAGGGGCCACTCAGAGATCTCTGGAGACCCTCAAGAGCAGTGTCAGCAGATCTGGGGAAGAGGGCAGAGTGTCTGAAAGGGGCAGGGCAGGAGTGTCACATGACTGCTACTCACCTGGTCCCTTCAAGCCCATCACCTTATTTATTCTGAGTAGCTTCCTAGGTGGCTCAATGGTAAAAGGAATCTGCCTGCCAATGCAGAAGATGCAGGAGACGCCTGTTCGATCCCTGAGTCAGAAAGATCCCCTGGAGGAGGACATGGCAACCCACTCCAGTATTCTTGCCTGGGGAATTCCATGGACAAAAGAGCCTGGTGGGCCACAGTCCATGGGCTCACAAAGAGTCAGATACAGCTGAGCACACATGCATAGGTATAACCCTGAGGTGCACCATCTTTCCTGAGTACTCTGTCCAGGCTGTAGCCAGGAAGGGCAGACGGGGGAGCTGTGCTTCCTCCAGGAGCTGCAGAGGGAGGGGAGAAGGGGCAGGTCCTGGGCCTTGGAAGACTCCATCCCTGGGCCAACAGCAGACACAAGACACAGGTCCCACCTGCTTGTTAAGATGAAATTTGCTACTGCAGGCAGCTGGACAGGGAGGACAGAGGTCTGGGGATCTGGGCCAGCTTGGGTGCCTTTGTGACCTGGAACAAGTTCTATCCCACCACTTGCTAGGCCTCGGTTTACCCAGTTCATTCTCAGTGTCATCATGAAATGCAATTTCCTTCTTTCATTGGACAGGGGATTCATCCATCCATCATCTGCCCATCCACCCATTCTTCATGCATCCATCCACCCATCCATAAATCCATTCTCCAAGTAAATATCCACCCACCCATCCATCCATCCGTCCATTCTTCATGTACCCATTCATTCACCCATCAGTAAATCCATCCTCCATGTATATATCCATTCATCCACCCATCCATCTATCCATCCATCTATCCATCCATCTATCCATCCAAAACTATCAGTCATCTCTCCCATGTCACACTGTCTGTCAGGCCCTGGAGAACATAGGGAAATAAAACAGGTGAGAAGCCCCCACATGAGTGACACCCTGAGAGTTGCATGGGGAGATAGAAGTTTGAGGACCAGGCAGGAAGTGTGTGCAGTAGGAGTGCAGGTGAGAGATGGGGCAGCCTGGAGAGGTGGCAGCAGAGGGTTCACACAGCAGGAGGTGAAAATGAACGGAAAACAGCTGCCCTTGTTGGGGAGTCATGTCTGTGTCCTGGGCCATGCCTGGGGGCCCCACCAGACTGCGCCCCACATCTTGCCCATGGCCTCCTCCTGGCTGGCAGCCTCAAGGTCCTCATGTGCCCACAAGCAGGGTCATGGGAGGAGCCAGCATCACCCGTGGTGGTGCAGGAGGAGGGAGGGAAATGGCCTTCCTAGTGGCCCCAGACCTGAAGGGAACCAGGCGTGTTCTGGCCCCTGTCCCCTAGTCCCCTGTCCTGGAGAAGGTGTGGAAGGACTGGTGCAGGGGGCAGTGAAGGAGCACCAGACAAGCCCACTGAGGGGGGCAGGACGACCCATTCCGCCGCAGGGAGAAGGGCACCCACCACATCCTCCACTTCCGGGGCTCAATATGAGGCAGCCTGCCTCTGTGTGTTTCTTCATATGGGTCTCTTCTGACCACGCTGTCCCACAGGGGCCTCTGCTGGAGCCCCTTCTATGAGCCAGGGGTGGGGTGTCAGTCTGTAACACCCTCCCATGGGAGCCCAGCTGTTCCTGGGCTCAGGAAGAACCCAAGTAGGAGACAATGAGATGGGAGGCAAGTTCCACTGGGCTGGAGAGGGTCAGGAGGGCTTCCTGGAGGAGATGGCTCTGCAGTTCTGGTAAACTCCCCTTCTGTGGTGCCCCCTGTGTCTGTGTCACAGGGAGGGCTCTTCTGGTTGAATGGAGCATCTGGAGCTCTCTGGGTGGGTCTGTGCAGAGCCCACCCCAGTGTGGAGTGGCTATGAAGCGTGGGCCCTCAAAGACTGAGCTGCTTCAGCCACAAGGCCCTTTCCCCAGGGGTTCCTGCCTGTGTTTACAAAGCCCCCCTTTACCCCTCAGGCTTGATGCCTATGGCTCTGTGATACCCACATTTTGAACCTCAGGTGAATCTCATTCTGTCACTTGTAAACATCTCAATGCCTGACGTCCAGAAGGAACCTCATCTGAGGTCTTCCAAGGGTTTGTTCTTTCAGGGGAGGCTGGAGCCCGGGATGTGGCCTTCTTTCCCTGGATGATGCTGAGGCTGAGGGCCCGATCTGGGGTCGAGAGAGTGGGGGTGAGTGCTGATTCCTGCCCATCCAGGGGTCTCCCTGGGGGGAGAAGTTAGGAGCCCTTGGGCTATGCCCCCAGCTCTGGCTAGCATGGCCACCTCAGGGACAGATCAGAACCAATTTTAAGTGTGTGGGTGGAGGCCAGTTGCTGCCCTCAAGCGCTCAGCAAAGAACCCTCGATTTCCTGTCCCCTGTAGGGCTCTGCCCCATTCCCTGTGTCCTCCTGGGGTCCAGGATGAGAAGGATCTGACCTGAGAGTTGTCAGAGCCCCCAGCACCCCTCGGGGTCGAGCGCCAGGTGGAAAGAGAAAACAACCTCAAGTACGAGGTGAAGCTGTCCACTTGGTGTCAAGATTGGGAACTTCTGGGGACAGGGGCAAATCAGATCAGACTCTGTGCAGCCTCCTGGAGCTCAGAGTCAGGAGGGAGAAGACAGGCATGATGGAGTGTTTGCATCCCCAAAGATAACCCCAAAGAGGCCTGTAAGTCCCTCCCTGTGCTGAGGAAGGAAAGAAATACCATCCCCCAAGAGAGATGCTGAAGAAGAACATTGTTGAAAGCAGCTCAGGGAGTCAGAAACAACCCAAGTGTCCATCCACAGCCTGATGGATGACTGAGGTGTGTACAGCACACTCTGGTGTGTCAGGCATCCTGACAAAGAAAGCGATTCTGACACCTGTTACAACAGGATGAGCCTTGAGGACACTGTGCTCAGTGAAAAAGCCAGACACCAGAGGACAGATATTGTCTGGTGCCACTCATGGAGGTCCCTGGAGGAGTCAAATCCCTGGACAGAAAGGAGAGGAAGGGGCCCAGGGGCTGGGGGAAGTGGGGAGTGAGTGAAAGTCACTCAGTCATGTCTGACACTTTGCAACCCCATGGACTATAGAGTCCATGGAATTTTCCAGGCCAGAATACTGGGGTGGGTAGCCTTTCTCTTCTCCAGGGGATCTTCCCAACCCAGGGATAAAACCCAGGTCACCCACATTGCAGGCAGATTCTTTACCAGCTGAGCCACAAGGGAAGCCCAAGAATACTGGAGGGGGTAACCTATCTCTTCTCCAGCAGATCTTCCCCACCCAGGAATCGAACCAGGATCTCATGAATTGCAGGCAGATTCTTTACCAACTGAGCTATGAGGGAAGCTATGGGGGAAGGGGAGAGCAAGTGTTTAATGGGGACAAAACTTCAGTTTGGGAAGGTAAGAAAGTTCTGGAGACAGATGGTGGGGATGATTGCAAACAATATGAATGTGCTTAATGCCGCTGAACTGTGTGTGTACTCAAAAATATTAAGGTGGTCAATTTTATGTATAGATGCCCTTCACAGGTATCAGTGACCTTCACCCCACAGCAGTCCACAGGTGGGTGCTGTTCTTACACCTGCAGGTGGGGAGACCAAGACCTGAACAGGTCATGGGGTGGCAGGGGCAGCTTGCCCCAGAGCCTGCGCACCTGCTCCCCTCTCCCTGTCTACCTCTAGTCTTACACATCCTGATAGAAATGATGCTTCAGCTCAGAAATCAAGTTAATATTTAGAAAATACAGTTTATTTCATGTGCCTCCCATACACGCAGTGAGGGAGCAGTACTGAGAGTCCCACCAGGAGAAGCTCTAGGGAGGTGATGACTTCTGAGCTCATTCTCAAAAGACAGGATTTTGTTCTTACTTTTAAACACTGTAGCAATTACATGACTAATACATACGCTCTGGAGAAAAATTAAAATGCACATAAGCATAGAAAGAGAAAAAAGTTATAATATCCTAAAGTCCCATCACTTGGAGAAAACCACTGTTAATATTTCAATTTATGTTCCTGAAACTCTTCTTGAGTTTCAGAGACACATCAGTGGAACTAACTGGTTTCATAGATCAGCTCTTTCTTGCTGGAATTTGCTGTTGGGAAGGCTTTGGGGAATTTGCAAATCAGGACCCAGGAAATTTTACCTGGGGAAGCTGGACCCTGCATGGTACCAGACCCGGACCTAAGAGTGGACACAACCTTTTCTCAAAGAGCCACAAAAGCCTCTGATTAAGATGGCAGGTTAAACATGTGTCACAGCACTTGTACTGCAAACCCACTTGAACCACAATAAAGAGATGATGAAAGACATTTACCCACAAGGTGGAGAGGACAGAGCAGCCACATGTATCTGAAAGTTGAATTGCAGATGGAGCCGTGGTAACTGGGTCACAGACAAAAGAGAGACAGCCCTAAATGGAGAGTTGGAAGGTGAGATTTTGCCAGATTTAGGAGACAGAGCACCCCTGCTTGATCTCAGGATTGGCCATAAAGCATCCCTGGATGAGGGATGCATGAGTGGCTATGGTCAGGAAGGCTATATGAAAGGGGACTATGAGGAGTCTTAGGTCGCCTTTCCCTCTAGCTGCCCGTCCCCCTCCAGTCACCCCTCCCCCATGTCAAGAAAGCCCAAAGTTCTAGTCCCTGGAATGCAGGCAGCCTTGTGTGCCTGCTGACCAAAGAGACCCCCATCTCCACACCAGTGTGGCCCCCAGAAGGCTGAAGGTCAGACCCTGCCTCAATCTATAGGAATTGATTCGGCCCCTAAGGATGGTGTCACCAAGGGTTCCCAGGGTCACCATTCTGTGAATCTCAGAAGCAATAGCTTCTGCATCCCTCTCAGATCTTCCAGCCAGCTCTGTATGCCCCCCTCTGGATCATGGGCAGACAGCCAAGGAGCAAAAGACATTGGAGGAAAGACAGAGACTGAAAGAAATAGAACAAAGCCATTAGGAGGACACGCAGACCACATGGGCAGAAGAAAACTTGATCCTAATTATCTTTCCAAAAACAAAGAACAGAGGAAATACATTGTGGAAAAGCAGCAAAAAGACATTTCAAAAAATGCTCCCAGAACTGAAGAGTAAGCTTCCAGTTTGAAAGAAACCACTGTGGATGAGATCAGACATTTCCGGTGCATTGTTGTGAAACGCCGCAACATTTGGGAAAAGGAGAGTCTATAGATTCCAAAGACAGAAAAGCAAGTCACGTGTGTAGCATAAGGAAATAGAATCTCCTTGAACTTCTCAACAGAGACCCTTGAAGTAAGAAGACAATGGAGCCAAACTCTTAAAATTCTGGATGAAAATCATCTCCAATCTAGAACTTTATACCCAGCCAGACTAGCATTCTAGTATGGTGGAGGAATAAAGACCTTTCCAGACATGCATTGTCCTAAAAAATGTATCTTCCAGTTTATCAGAAGTTACTAAAGAATGTGTTCTACCAAAATGAGAAAGTAAGCCAGGAAAATACAGGTGCTAGGCAGCAGGAGATACAAAGGAGTTAATTCCTCAGGGAATAACAGAGCTTCAAGGACTGTGGCTATGGGCAGGATGTCATGGGCCATATCAGAGCAGAGAGAATAAGGAATCAGATGTGAGGACCATTATGACCAGTATGCCTACAGCCACTGGATTAACTTTGGGGAGCCTGGCTCAGACCTTTATCGTGACCTCACTTGTCTTGACCACAGATGGATGAGGGTCCTGCTCCTTCATGTATGAGTTTCCTGTGGTTGGTGCAATAAGTTATCACAAACATGGTGGCTTAAAACAGCACAGATGTATAGTTTTACTATTCCGCAGGTCAGAAGTCTGAAATGAGTCTCACTGGGTGAAAATCAAGGCACTATTGCTCGGGCTGCTTTCTTTTCTGGAGGGTCTAAAACAGATTTTCTTGTCTTTTCCATCTTCTACAAATGCTGCCTGCCTTTCTTGGCTCCCGGCCCCTCCCATGTGCAAAGCCAACAAGTCTGTCTGAATCTTTCTGCTCCATGTACCACATTTAAAGATACAGCACCCAGCCACAAAACCCAGGAGATGCTCGCCCTACTTTGAGATCAGCTGATTAATCATCTTAATTCTGTCCGCAACCTCAATTTGCAGCCTCCTCCAGCCCACTGCTCCCAATTGATTTCCTTTTCCTCTCCCTCTTTCTTTTTGCTCCAGCACTGGATGCTCTCACCTCTGGGCTCTGCATTGGCTGTTCCCTTTGTCCAAATGCTGCTCTGCTCGATGCACACATGGCTATTTTCTCACTTACTCACATCCCCACTCAAATACCACCATCTCAGAGAAGTCTCCCTGGGCCACCCTGCTGGGAATTGCACTCTCTTCACCCCTGACCCTTCACCTCTCTTCCTTATTCCCATAGCAGTGCAGGCTCCCACTTGCTGAATCTGGCTTCTCACTGCCTCCCCATGAGAAAGGGAGCTGGGAGGTGTATTGTGTTTCAGCCACAATATATCCTTGGGGTTATGACTGCCTTGGCAAATAGTAGGTATACAATGAATGTATGCTCTTGAATGGATTTATTGCCCACACTGCGAGGTCTGGGCACCTAACCTTTTGTGTGCGTGTGTATGTGCTCAGTCATGTTCTACTCTTTGTGACCCTGTGGACTGTAACCCACCAGGCTCCTCTGTCCATGGAATTTTCCAGGCAAGAATATTGGAGTGGGTTACCACATCCTCCTCCAGGAAATCTTCTCGACTGAGGGATTAAACCTGTGTCTCCTGCATTGGCAGGCAGATTCTTTATCACTGAGCCACCAGGTCAGCCCTATTTTCCTGCTAGGTGTTGGCTTCCAAATAAAGGTCTCCTGTCAACACCTGGGGCTGGAGCCGGCCTTGAAACCTTCACCTGTTGAGATGCCACAGCTTTTCCTCCCATGGCGAGGCAACCACTGAACTGTGCTCTGTCTCTCTGGACTTGCGGATTTTGGACACTTTGTATCAATGGCGTTCTACAACATGCGGCCTTTTGTGACCGGCTTCTCTCACTGAGCACCATGTTTTCAAGGGCCCTCTGTGCCGTAGCGGGTACAAGGACTCCACTCCTTTCGATGGCTGAGGAGCACACCACGGTTTGGATTAACCACGTTTCATGTACCCACTACTGGTGATTTTAACATTCTACAGTCATTTCAACTTAAGAAAGCTGCTGTCAAATCAGTCAATCGTATAGGAAATCAGTCCTGAATATTCATTGGAAGGACTGATGCTGAAGCTGAAGCACCAATACTTTGGACACTTGATGCGAAGAACTGACTCATTGGAAAATACCCTGATGCTGGGAAGGATTGAAGGCAGAAGGAGAAGGGGACGTCAGAGGATAAGATGGTTGGATCGCATCACTGACTCAATGGACATGAGTTTGAGCAAGCTCCAGGAGTTGGTGATAGACAGGGAGGCACGGTGTACTGCAGTCCATGAAGTCACAAAGGGTTGGACACAACTGAGTGACTGAACTGAACTGAACTTAAGCTTCTGTGGCTGGTCTCCCATTTTCAGGGATCTGTCTTGGGTGATAAAACTGGAAAACAAGTCTAGGAGATAGTTAACACAAATACCTGTGGGGTCGTTACCTCTGGCCTGGTTGAAGGGGATGCAGTTAGGGGAAGGAGCTATACAGAGAACTTTGAAGAAAAATTATCACAAGCTCGTGCTTCATTCACCCAGGAGCTGAGGTCAGTGCTCATGTTATACACTCCAGGTGTGCACATGAGGTCTTACACACTGACCCATCTGTGTGATCATTTCAAAATGGAAAAAACTTTAAAATGAACATAAAGCTTTTAAAACATATGTCCTCAGTAGTGATTTTTAAATAACAGATTTATTGAGATACAATTAACATAGCACGACAGTCTCCATTTTTAAGTGGGTTGTCTGGGATGTCCCTGGTGGTCCAGTCGCTAGGACTCTGCTCTCCCAACACAGAGGACCCGGATTTGATCCCTAGATCCTACGTGCTGCAGCGAAGACTTTGCATGCTGCAACTAAAGATCCTGCACACCGCGATGAAGACCCTATGTGCTGCAACTAAGACCCGGTGCAGCAATAAAAACAAACAAACACGGAAGACTTCAGTAAATAAATAAAGTGGGCATCTGTTTCCAGAACATTTTCATCTTCCCAGGAGGAAACCCTGTGCCAAGGAAGCAGTCACCCGCCACGTCCTCTCCCCTACCCTGGCAACCACTTGCTTCTTTTCTGTCTCTGTGGATTTGCCCATCCTGGACATGTCATGTAGGTGGAATGGAATGGTACGTGACCTGCTCTGACTGGCTTCATTCGCCAACTTCGTGCACACTGTGGTCCACATCAGGGCTTCGTTCCTTGCTGTGACTGACACTCCTCCACTATACGGAGCAACCACATCTCATCTCCCCATCACAGGTGACTGTCGAGGTCCTCGCTCATTTCAACGTGATGACCCTGCAGCCAAACTCATCCTAGGCTCCGAGAGACCCCCAGGGCCCCCAGCTTCTGCTGGGGTCTGAGCAAACCCTTCAGGAAGCCTTAACAGTCTTTCAACTTAGAACCTGCGTTTCAAAAACAAAGGCTTGAAATGCCATCTGTGGCGTTGAATCCGTGATCACCGTTTTGACCCAGTTGTGCTGATGCAGGGAGACCTTTCTGATGTCCTGGGCGGAGCAGAGAAAGAGAGCAGCCAGGATGCCAGCGCTGCTTTTCTTATTTTGCAAAAAGCATACACACAAAAGGAGAGTCACTAACCGCTGATTTGATTGGGAAGGCAGCCTTCAGCGAATGACATCATTGGGAGAACATAAATCTTGGTTTGTATGATTTATTTATGTTAAGAAATCCACATATGATGCTGAGTTTTCAATGGCTTTGTTTAAGTGATAGTTTTTCCTTTTTAGTGAAAGTTGGAGCGATGATAAACAGCTCCAGCTGTAAAAATTAAAGGCGGAGGTGAAGCCAAGGTGATTATTACACAAAAAATCTGAGTTGGGGGGGGCATTTGGCCCTTCTCTCCTCTAAAATGAAAATTACCCTCTGCCACCATGTGCCATGAACAATTACCTGCTGTTTATTAATTAACCTCTTTTAAAAGCACCACATTTCTACTTGAAACTGTTATTTCTTTAATGTGAAAACTGGCTTATTCGTGTTTATTAGAACAACCCTATCCCATGTGGTCCAGGCTCAGTGCACACTTAACTGACACATATATTTTTTCAAATGACACATTTCATGATTGGAAATTTCTTCACAGAAGCCCAGATTCTAAGTCTGACTAGCTTGAAATGTTGGCTCCAAACCAGGCCCCCAAAGCCACTGGTCTGTGCCCCAGAATGGCCCTGGGATGCCCACACTGAGAGGGGTCCTGACTGTCCAGCAACAGCTAGACTCTGAGGAAATACAAAGCCTGGTGGCCAAGTCTTTCTGGACACAGGCAAATAAACATCTCGGTCATCATCAGGATCCCCCTTTGGAGCTCACAATTCTGTCAGGGCATGAAACCAGGAAAGGTCCCGATGGAGACCCCTCCCTCTGTAGACATCCTTCAAGGGTTGCCTGGAGCAGGGCTCTGTGTCAGCCAGGTGACTCCCACTGCACCTCCCAGGAAAGTTCTCGCTCCTCTGAGCACCAGTGTCTCCTCACTGTGGTTCCATGGTGTGGGATTAGGGCCATATGCACTGGGATGGAGCCCAAGGGTGGGAGTGACTGGGGCAGCTGCCAGCACCCTGCCTGGCTCTGGAGCCCCAGTACCCCCTGGGCTCCATATCCCAGGCCAGGGAACTGAGGGACAGACCACATGTCTCCTGAGGATGCTCTTTCTGCCTGTGTCCACTGTCCCCAGCACCCAGCTGACCCCACCCACTCACTCACCCCTGAGCAAGTGGTCTTCCCTTTTCCAAATCGTGCGTTGCACATCAGGGCATCTGGGTGGTTTGCTCATTGCTGCATCCCTGTCACTTGGCACAGGCTGCTGGATGCAGGGTGGGGACAGGTAAAGGATAGGACGCTCAGCACAGGGCTGTGGGCCCATGGCCACAGCCTGGAAGGTCACCTGGACCTCCCCTCCCCCGTTTCTAGGGCTGAGATCAGCCTTCAGGGATCCCAGGGTCACTTTCAACTCACTCAGCCCTCTTCATTCATTCATTCTTTCATTCACTGAGCTCCAAGCACTGGGACCTTGGGGGGGGAGGGAAAGGGGAGGGCAGAGTAAGATGCTCTGGAAGCTGCAGGTGTGTGGGAACAAACAGCCTTCACTTCAGCTCGCACTGTGTGACTGTAAGTTCAGGAGCCCCAGCTTTACCAGGGCATCTGGCTGTAAGTCAATGATCGAATGAATAAATGAGAAGTCTGCACATGGTCTGAGAGCCTTAGCCTCTTAGCAGGCACATGGTGCCTGTGAGAGGCGCTGAAGGCAGGGTGGGCCTGACTCTGGGAACCCATGAAGAGCCGCAGGGGGAGGGGAACCCACAGCTCCCAGAAGCCCCGTCCTTCATCCTAGTCCAACTGGCCCTCTGTGGCCTGCACGGGAGCAGAGAACAGCCCTCCATGAATCCAGGTCAGCCCGAGGGATAGGCTTTGGTTCTGGGAGAGGACGGGTCAGAGGGCACAGGGAACCCTGCTGATAGCCGTCCCAGCTCCAAAAACCTGAGCTCCCAGGAGGTGCCAGGCAGCACACTTGCCTATAGCTATGCCCACAACACCCACTTTTTCGCCCCCAAATTACACTGTGGGAACTGAGATGCCCAGGAAGCTGGTGGGGGGCTGCCCCAGAGCCCCAGGTAGAATGGGGAAGCCTCTGGCTCTGACTAAGCTAAGCTCCTCTGATCTGCTCCCTCCCCCCCGCCACCCCGACCGTACCCTCCCACACCCCTCCACCCCCCACCCCCATTCCCACCCACTCCTACCCCCCCCCAACCCTCCACCCCACCCCGCCCCAACAGCTGCCTGCTTGTCCTGGAAGGGAAGCAGGGGGCGTCCTGTGTGAGTGGCAGGGGCAGTGCTCAGGCAGTCCCTCTGCTGCCCCCTACCAAGCAGGACACTCATAATAACTTCACTGATACCACTGCGAGGGTGGGGGGACTCCCATGAGTGAGGGGCTGCTACCCTAGCCCCTCAGTCCTCAGTGAGGTCCCCTGACCTGCCACTCTGGCCACCACTGGTCCTTCCTTCACCAGGGAACCTCCTGCGGATGTGCGAGGGCGGAGGAGGAGGGAGCTCCACTGCCTCGGAGGTGGCTAAGTCCTGTCAGGGGCAGCACAGCCAAGAACCGCGAGTGCCCGCTCCCTCCCTGCAGCCCCAGGGTTGTGCAAGGCTTTGGGTGCCTGAGGCAGAAGCAGGCGGCCCTGCCCCAGGGGACAGGAATCCTCGACCGATTCTGTCAGCTTCGGGTCAGGCAGCACGAGGGGTAATTTTTTCCCCTGCCTGAGGCGGTTCTGGGCTCTTCTGTTTTCTTGCTTGTTCAAGAGAGCTTCCTGCAATGACTGGTTTAGCAGCAGGTAAAAGGGACCTGGGGAGAGTGTGTCCATTTGGTCTCCCCTGGCCACCCGATTCCCCACCCCCTTACCCTCCAATGGTCTTGTCCAGAGAAGCAGTGAGCAGCCAGGACATTTTGAGCAGGCCATGCCCCTCCCCTGAATGAAGGCATTCAGTCCCTCAATTCTCTCCCTTACCGGCTCAGCTTCATAGTTTAAGGCTGATATTTTTTTCTTTAATTTTAATCTTTTGGCCCTGCATGTTGGCATGTAGGATCTTAGCTCGCTGACCAGGGATCAGGTCTGAGCCCCTGCATTGCTAGGGAAACGCTTAACCACTGGATCACTAAGGAAGTCCCCAGGCTGATCTTTAAACCCAAGGTCATGCCCCAGGGCCCCTCCCAGACCCACTGGCCATCCCCCACCGCGGCATATAGGGGGCGGTGGTAAATTCCCTTCTAGGAGCTCAGCTGGAATCCTGTCCCCTCCCGGGGCAGTCCCATCACCCACCCTTTGCGAGATCTGGGGTGTCCAGTGGTACCACCCCGACAGTAGGAGCCTGTTGCCTTAAAAATCTTTCTGCACGCGGGGCCTCAAAGGAACCTGAGAGAGCCGCCCAGGGCGAGCAACACCCCGGCCAGAGGCTGAGCGGAGACGCCTGGGCGCCAAGCGGGACCCTCACACCTCCACCACTGCGCCCGCGGAGAGGGAAGTTCCGGGGTGAGGGCGGCGGGGGGAGATGGAGGAGATGGAAGGAGGACGGCGATCGCTAGGCGCAACCTGGGCCCCTTCGAGTCTGTGCACGACAGCTGAACCCCACCGGCGCAAACCTGGCCCCAAAGGGTGGGCAGAACTGGGCCCCGTCGGGCGTTTTCCAGGTCCTCTCTCCCTGCCAATCCCATATCAACCCTGGGAGGGGCGCAGGAACTTATGGCCCCGTTGCACAGGTGGGGAAACTGAGGCTCGGAGAAGCATCTCCCCGCAGGTCCTCCTCTGGGGTCACGTCTGCAGAGGGACCAAAGGAGAAATTTGGTTTCCAAACTAACGGGGTCGGGTGCGGGGAGGGCAGGGACCAAGGTCCGGAGGAGAGGGCTTTGCAAACCGAGGCGTGGATTGCCGGCAAGCCGACTGGGGGAGTCTGTTTCGGTACCGGCGGCCCGGCGGTGAGCTCGGCCCTGGGACGTCTGGGGACGCGGAGGACCGGCTCGCACCCAGAGGCTTCCGGGACTCCGACATCCGGAAAGCAACGCTGCTCGCCGTTTTCGTTGTTTCCAGGGCTCTGCCCGCGCGCAGCCGGAACCGGGAGCAGAAGGCGGCGGCCGCGTCCACGCGGGCAGCATTCCGGAGCGACCACAGTGCCACCTTTACCGGGCGGAGCTCTGCCCGCGTCGTGGGGCCAGGGCGCTCAGGGGAACGAAGTTGCTCCCCGTGTGCACGGGCTGGAGGCCCGGGAATGCGGGAGGCTCGAGGGTCCCCTTTCCAGGTGGCACTGGGTGAATGCGAGGCTCAGAATCCGCGCAAACTGGACGACGGAATTCGTGAGCGGCTTTTGAAAGGCCCTGGGATGAAGGGGGAAACCGTGGGAAACCGATTCCGTTTACCGCTCTCCGAGGCCGGAGCCCGAGCCCGCGCGCGGTGACTGGAGCCGCGAGACTCAGCCGCGGAGTTCGGCCCGCTTGGCGCGCCGCGGGGAAGGAGTCACCGGGCGCCTCCTGCGCTTTCTGGGCCGCCAGTTTGGGCCGGCAATCCGGGGCCATCTCCCACCTGGCTCAAAGGAGGGAGGTCAAGCCCACAGCCTCAATCTCTTTAAAAAAAAAAGAAAAAGAAAGAAAACGAAAGTCCCGGTTACACGCCTCCTCCCGAAGCCTGGGGCAGTCCCCAGCTGCGATTCCCAGGCACCTGTGTTCCTGAGCGGTGGTGCCCAGGCCAGGACTCCAGGACCAGGCAGAAGAATCAGCAGGCCCTCCCAGGAGGCGGCCCGTGTACAGAAGACAGCTTGCCCCTGCCCCGGTTCTGAACATCTGGGGTTTGTTCGGCATCTGCTGCATGGTTCACATTCCCGGGGAAGTCTTGGTTGGAAGCATCCAGACCCTCTCTGCAACCCACTCCAGAAGCAGGGATTCGGTGTGGGTGCCCTGCCAGGAGGAGTCTGCTCTGAGCTGCAGAGGGAAGGCTTTGGCACATGGCTTCTGAACTCGCTGGGCCAGAAATCAGGACCTGTGTCCTTCTGTCCTGTAACCTTGCCTGGGTCACAGCGAGTGCCTCTAGGTCTGGGGTAGGAAGAGGGTCAAACAGGAGCCTGAAATATCAGCCCCAGGATCCAGGGAGGTGCCTGTGGTTCCAGGTGAGGCGCAGTGCTGGGGCAGCACCCATGGCAGGCCGGTGTGGAGGTCCGGCTGGGGAAGAAAGGGCTCTGTAGGTTGTCTGTGCCCCCCACCCCCTTGCTGGACCAAACCCTGATCACCCTGGGCTGGAAGGCATTCAGTCCCCGAAGGGTCCCCTACTGGGCTCCTCCGAGACCATCTCCATTTTCTTCTCTGTGTAGTTGGGAACCATACTGCTTGTCCCTAAGCGTCCCTCGTGGTCTTCCTCCTGCTGCTGCTCAAATAGGAGCCATTCCCATTCTGGGCAGAATGTGCCCAGAGAGGGAGACCTCTGTCTCAGCCGGACGCCTGGCCCCAAGTTGGAGGTGGGGCAAGGCTGGCGGTCTGGACCCCCTCCTGGGGCAGTTCCGGAAATCGGAACTCAGAGAGGAGCCCCGGCTTATAAACTAATGGAGCTTGCTTTTATTTCCCCAGCTACTGTTTTCCAGAGCAAGAATCTGAGGGTGAACAAAACTTGACCTGGAATCCGATGGAACCGGGAGACTGAGTACCTGAAGCCAGTGGTCAAGTTCAGTGAGCACAGAGGAGAACCTAGCAGGGTCATTGCATCTGGGTCGTAGGCTGCCCATTCCCACCTCCCAGCCGCAGTCAGCAGAGGGGCTCTCTGGGCATCTCTGATCCTGCACCTCCAGGCACACAAACCTCGCCATACAGACCTCCTCTCCACAGACCAGGCCTCCACAAGTGGGCATGGGGCCCACTTGCTCCTGGCCGAGCAAAGGGACCCTCTAGCCCCACAGTGTGGACCCTGGGAGTGCATGACGCCTTGGTCTGGGTTTCTTGGGAGCCCCAGGCCCACAGAGGCTTCTTGACAGCCCTGCAGGACTAATTTCACTTGCTCCCTCCCAAACCCAGCCTTTTCCCAAAAGAGTTCATCTGGTCTTGGGTCTCCAACCACACTTCCTCTCTTGCTGGGAAGGCTGGGAGTGGGCTGGGCTCCGGGTTGAAGCAGGATTCTAGACTGTGGCAGAAACTGCTGGTAAAAGTCCCTCTCCAGTGCCCTAGATCCCAGGGTTGAAGTCCGTTCCCAAACTTCTTAGGGTGTAGAGCACACGGCTGCCCACACCCCATCCGCCCTCGGATGGTCTGACAGAGCTGGAAGTGCCCCTGAGGAGGGCACCAGGGACGACGGGGATGGGTGGCACTTCTGCACCCCCAACCCCAGCGCGGGGTCCCCAAGTCCCTGCACCAGTCATGAGAATCCCCAAAGTTTAGCTCACTTTGAAAAACAGCCTTTCAACCTTTTAGCACCATTGAAATGAAAACAGCCTGTCTTCTGCCTCGACTGGCCTGGCTTGTTTCCCCAAGACTCCTAAAGTCAGCAGGGAGGGGTTAGTGGAGGGGAAGCGGGGCAGGACATGGAGCTGGCTGCCGGGAGGACCTGTCTTTGATTTTCTCTGTTCCACCCCTTCACTCTCCAGTACTCTCCCTGAAGCCTGACCTGCTTGCTCTTGGTCAGGTCTAAGTCTCACCACGCGGGGGCAGGGCCTGGCCAGGCCGGGCCATGGCCTTGGGGACGGCCTGCCGGGGCTTCTCTAGTTGACGAGGCTAATTTGAGAGAGTGCCCTGGGGGTGTCAGTACCTCAGCTGCCTTCCTGGCCATCTCTGATCGCTAGTTTACCCCTCCCCAGGCAGGCTCTGAGCTCAGCCCCTCCCCACCCTCCAGGGCCCTGGGGGACCACAGGAAAGAGACAAGGGCACCAAAGGGCTCTCTCTGCAGGACACCTGCCCTCCTTCCCCGGGCTGGCGGGCTGGCTGGCGAGGGTGTGATCCCAGAGTCTGAAGGGTGCTCCACAATTTTAATCACCTCCTGAGCTGAGGGAGGGAGCGTGGAGAGGTCCTGAGTGAGCTGGAGCACCCCCAGAAGGAAGCTGGGCCTTCCTGACCTCGGGTCCTGTGGGTGCCTTCGGGGTGAGAGAAACAGTGCAAAGCTGGGGATCTGGGTGGGGAAGGGACCCTCACAGCAGGTGGGGGTGCTTCACAGGAGCCACTGTAGCACCCTTGGCCTAAAGGAGCTGGGAGAATATGGGGTGCGGAGGTATGAGGGTGACCTTGTGTTTTCTCTGGCCAGCGCCCAGCCCTGTTCTGCTCCAGCTAGAGCCTGTGGTGGTTGGGTGGAGCAGACAGTTCCAAATGAAGGACTCCAGCCACCTTCCTCCCTCTCCCAGCGACTCTTCCCCTCACATACTCTGGGCAGAGGGGAGGTCTGAGACCACTAGGACCTGCAGCCATGCCCTACTCCGCCTGCAAGTGCGGACTCCCCTGCAAGCCCCTGAGGGGCAAGTAGCAAGGCCCAGGAGCCCTCTGATCGAAGTCTCCGAGGAAAGATGGTCAGGGTTTGGGACAGGACGAGGGGGAGGGCTGGGGTGGGGGACAGGCAGCCGAAAGGCGGGTGGGCCATGAGACTGAGTTGCGGGTGAATTCCTCGCTGCCACCACGGGCAACACTCACCGAGGGCTGGAAACAGTGGAGGTGGCAGTCGGTGGGCACCAGAGCCGGGCAGAGAGTGCCTTCTCCATCCAGGGCGGTGAGGGGGCTCCAGACTGGACACCCTCCAGCAGTAGGGGCTCTGTCAGGGTTGGGATCCCCGCAGGGAAGCAATTCGAACTACAGAGAGGCCAGGGCGGAAGGCCCAGCACACTGCCGCTGGCTTTTGACAAGCGAGGCTTCTTCCAGCGGCTTCTCCTCTGGGGTAGCGTGGGCCATGCACCCCTCGCCATCAGGGTGCCTCTGCTAGACTCCGGGATCTCAGGGTAGTTCCTTGGACACTGCCAGTTCACCTCCGTTATGGCAAGGGCACGGGGCTCCGAATGTAGATCCCAGAGGAGGCCCCACTGGTCTCCCTGCACAACAAAGGGGAGGGGCACGCCTGGACCCCCTCGGAGCAACAGATACCCCGCACCGCTGCCCAGGACCCCTCTCCGGCTCAGGCTAACCCTGCGGGCAGCTCCAAGTCCCGGAGACTGGCAGAACCCCGGTACTTGAAAGGGCGCGGGGATGTCAGCTCTTCCGTTTGCTTCCAATTCATTCTTGAATCCCAAACATGCTCGACAGGCCAATTCTCACCGTCCCCTCCAGGGCCCTGGGCCCGGACACCCGGCCTGCGCCCAGCCTTGCCCCTTCGTTGCCGCACCTCCTAATTTGAGGGCTGCGGGGCAGAAGAAACACTCACCCAGTCGGCTCCCACCCGGACTCCGGCACCTGCTCCTCCGCCCGCTCTCCAGCCCGAGACGCACCTGGGCCTCGAGAGGCGAGGGGGACGTGTCCCCAGAGGCTCCGTTCGCTCGTGGTGGCCCAGCTTGGGCGCTCGCGCCGCTGGGTACTCACCTGGGACCGCGGAGGCAGGAGAGCGCAGGCCTGCCCGAGGGAGGCGAGGTGCGGGGCGCCGGGCGTTGGGACCGCTGCCCGGGTGCCACCTCCCCAGTGCCCCGCGCGCTGCTCCCCGCAGCTCCGCGCGAGACCGAGGGCGGCGGGTCCGAGTCCCGCCCGCCGGCCCGGGCAGTGGCTGAGCGCGGAGCTGGCGGCGCTGCCGCTGTTGTTTTTGAGCCGCGAAGCCCGAAGCTAGAGCGGTTGGGTGGGGGCGAAGGGGAGGGGGCGGGGGCCGGGGAGGCCCGAGGGGGGCGGCGGGGCCCGAAAGGGGCTTCGGAGGAGCCGGGTTCGGGAGATCGCGAGCCAGGGGCAGGGGCGGAGGGGAGAGCCAGGAGGAAAGCGGGCTGGGACGACGGTGAACGCGAAGCTTTTTAATTAGTAATAAAATGCAATAAAACGAAGCAAAACCAGCCAGACCCGCGTCCGAACTGTCGGCGCGTTTGCCCCCAGATCCAAGGAAGTCTTGAGGACAAACGCCGCCGCCACTCCATCTTCGGCCCAGCTGGGGCGGGAGCAGCCGCGCGACGCGACGCAGGGGAGGGGGGGGAGTCACCTCGCCTCCGGGGCCACCTGGGTCTTTTTAAAGTGTCCGGGGTGCGGGCCCCGGGCGGGAGCGCGGAGCACGGAATGTTTTCTTAAAGGGCCAGTTCCTAGCTGCGCGGAAAAGGGGGGGGGAGGGAGGGAGGGGGCGGGGGGGGTGAGAGATAAGTGAGGTGAAGACCGGGAAGGCCGAGGAGAGCCCCCCAATCCCGCGCCGAGGAGGCGGCGGCGGCGGCGGCGCGACGATGAAGACGATGAATACATTGCAAAGTTTTTTTGGCCCCGGCGAGGGGTGTCAGATTGAGTGCTCTGTGCGCATGTGCGAAGGTGTCCAAACTGACAATGCTGGGGAGATGAAGATAGTGTGTAGCTGCTTCTGGACTCAAGGAGGAGGAGAGAGGTTCCGCGAGCCGACACCATGCGATCCAAGGCGAGGGCGAGGAAGCTAGCCAAAAGTAAGTCTCCCGCGCTCGGCCGCGCCGCGCCGCCGGGCCCGGGCCGCGGGCCGGGGCGTCCGGGCCAGGGGTGCGCGTCGGGGCGCGGCCGGCGTGCCTCAGGCTCTCGGCCCCCGGATCGGCCGCGCGGCCCGGGGGCTGCTCCGCCTCCCGCGCTCCAGGGCGGCCGGGCTCGGCGCGGAGGCTCGGGGCGCCCGGGCCGCGCGCTCCCCGAAGGCGCCGGCCCCCTCCTCGCCGAACCCCCTCCCCCCCCCCCCCCCCAGTGTCAGGCGCTCGGGCCCGGGAACCCGAGGCGCGCGGTGGGGGCCGGGGAGGGGGGCGGAGGGGGAGGGCTGGGGGTGGAGGGGAGCGAAAAGCGAAAGTTAGTGAAAAGTTGACGAAAGGGGAGAGCAACTTTTTCCTCCTCGCTCGCTCTCTCCCTCTCTCTCCGAGTGGCTCTCAGTCCTGGTCAAATCATATTCCGGGCTTTTGAAATAGTGGGCGCTAGAGCACCGCCTTTGGCGTCCGCCAGCCGGGCGCAGAGGAGGGAGACCCCGAGCCGGGGAGGGGGCGGAGGAGGGGGCGCGGGCCGGCGCCCACCCGGCTCCGCGGGCGCAAAGGCAGGGGTGGTGTCGGCAGGATAGCCATAGCCACTGGGAGAGCAAAATGGAGATGTTTCCCTGGGCTTGGAACTGTGGTCGTGAAGTTTATTCCCAACTGGTGCCCCGTGCGGCGGCGGGCGCTTCTCTGCGACTCCGGCAGCCCGCGCGGCTGCCCCGGCGCCGGTGCCCCCGGCAGGAGGGTCCCCACCGGGCCGCCTTCCTCCCCGCCGCCACCCCGACCTCGGTCCCGCTCGGACCCTCCCGCTACCGCTCGCCTGGCACAGCCCCGGGGCCCGGCGGGGACTGAGCTGCCCCCGGCGAGACTGCCGGGTCCCCGGTCTTACTTTCTCTTTCGCTCCGTCTCGGGCCGAGCCCCGGGCTCCGCGCGCACAGCCCGCCGCCGGCCCGGTCCTCGCCGCCGGCCGGGTGCGCTCGCCGCTCGCCCGGCAGACCGCCGCGGCGCCTGGGGCCGCCCGCGCACCCTCCGCGCCCCGGTCGCTGGCTCCATTCACTGCCAGGCCCACCGGTCCGGGGCTGCGGCCCGAGAGGCGGGCAGGTGGGGGCAGCGGCGCCGCGGCCCGGCGAGCGCGGTTCCCGAAGCCCGGCCGCGGCCCGGCTGCAGCGAAGCGGCGAGCGTCGCCGGGAGCGTTCTCGGCGCCTCCAGCTTTCGCCGCCCCCTCCTCCCCGGCCGCCCGCCCACTCGCTCCCCCTTGGGAATCCCTGAGGGACCCGCTCCCCTTGGGAATCCCTGCGGGACCACCAGGCCGATCAGTCCGCTCCTCCTGGGCCAGATCCTGCCCGGCCGGGCCTCGCAGTGCCCAGGGCCGAGCCCCCAAGCATGAGCCCAGGGGGCGCGAAACTCACGGCAGTTTTCCGAAGAAGTTCTACCCTCTTGGTTCGGTGGTCGGCCGACTCGGCCCGACAGCCCCCGCTCCACGCCCAGTTGTAGGCCGCGCGTTAGGCCCGCGGGGGAAAAGCAACTTCCAGCCTCCACAGGACGCCCCTGGACCCGCCCGCGGCCGCTCGGGCCCCTCGCTGAACCGCCCGTTTTCAGTCTCCTGTGCCCAGTGCTCCTGGCCTCGGCCTCCCTGGCCTTCTGTGACCTCTGGCCCCTCTTGGTGCGAAAGAGGCCCTGTGTTTAGTGGCTGGTGCGGCTGGACTGTGTGTGTGTTACCTGTCCGCCGGCAGACGCGTGGAGTGTGCGTGTTCAAGTGTATATCGGGGTCTGTTTGTGCACCGCGAATCTTCTCAGTGACTCGGCTTCCCGGTGGCAGGCCGCCCGGGTCAGACTCCCTGAGGAAGGGCCCGAAGGTGAAGTGAGAAAGTGGAAGGCGGCCGAATTCTCGCCAGGCCTTCGCTGCAAGCGAGAGGCCGGCTCCCTGCGCTCGGCGCGGCCGGGGAAAGTTCCGAGCGTCCCCCACCCGCCGGTCTGGCCCACAGCTCTCTCTTCCACCCCAGACAGGTGGGGAAGATTCCCGGTCTGGCTCTGCTCGGGGCCTAGAATGGATGCCTGGCATTGACCTGCAGCCTGGCTCAGCAGCAGGAGAACTGGACTCAAGGGGAGGGCAGAGCACAGAATTCCTTTTCCTGGGAGTCCTTATGGAGAAAAACGCAGCGCCAAGCAGGTCTGTCAGGCCAGACCCAGATGGAGCTACACTGGAGCGAGCTGGGGAACTCCTCCTGCCTGGGTCGCACAGCTAGGACAGCTGCCCCCAGCCCTCCCCAAGAAGGTGGTTCAGGCAGGCACAGGGACCTCAGTGCCTGCTGGACACAGAGCACTGGGTCCACTGGGAAATTTCATTTCTTTGACGATATTTTTGCCAGATGTGGACATCCCTGGGGACCTGACTCCATTACCTGAAACCCCATGGCAGCGGGGCAGTTCTGGTGCCACCAACAGAACCTCCACCTCCAAGCTACATCCTGCCAGGGTCAGGGGCCTGGGGGAGGGGAAAGAGGTCGTGGTCACAGGGCCAGTGTGCTGCACAGGGCTGTGCCTGCAGTCATGTGCCAGGCATGGAAGGACAGCCAGGTTGTGGTGGTGGTGGGATGTTGTGATCCCCTGATTCAGAGCTTGGGGACTGCTCCAGACAGTGTATCTGGGGCTCTAACTTCGTTTGTGTGTCCCCAGGACCCCTTTCCAGGGCCTCTCTCCTGCTGAGTCTATGTTTTGGGTGAGCTGGTAGCACCTTTGGAGCCCACATTGGGGGCTCTGAGTTGCAGGGGCAGAGGCCACTGGGGCTCTCAGGCCGGGGCTACGAATCAGCGGCTGGAAGCCCTCTGTCTCAAGCTGCCTGGGAAGGCTGATCTGGGTGAGGACAGGTCTGGCAGGGTCCCCTCACACTCGGTGGGGCTTGGCTAGTCAGTGGGAAATCAGGCGTCCCTGCCCTGTATTTAAAAATGAAATGGCACACAAAAGCTTTGTGTTTCTGGCACTGTTGGGAGCCAGGTGGGCAGGTCAGCACAGCCATCGTGCCCTCCTGACCTCTTCACAGCACAGCTGGGGGACCCTGTGTGAGGGAGGATGTGCCTCCCAAACTGTGTCCAGCCAGGGCCCCCATGGGAGCACCGGTGAGGCCTGATCCCCATGGAGGCAACAGACCCCAGAGTCCTAGATACGGTATATTTCAGGCCTGGGAAGTTACCCTTCGCAGCTGCCAGCTACCACCTAGCCTCTGGGATGGGGTGGGAGTGGGGGTGGGTGGGGGCTGCTACCCCTGATACCTCCTTGGAAAGGGGTCTGTGCGACAGGGTTGGGGAGACTGGCTGCAGACTGAGCTCCCAGCCGGTTCCTTCTCCCCAGCAGAAACAGACTAGGCTCCCGACTTGCTGGGCCCAGCCCTTCTCCCACCCTGGGGGAATCCTGCCCCTTCTACCAGTCCTCTTCCAGGAGCCTGGACAGCAGCTTCCCATCTGGATGCTTGGTAGGGCAGCAGCGCCAGGAAATGTCCAGCGGGAGTCTGGCGGCTCTCCCCGCTTCGGACGAAAATGCGGAGGCCGCGGTGGAGGGGCGGGGTGCAGGGCTGGCGGCCAAGGCCAGGTGCCCCGCGGCGGTGCGCGGATGGCCCTCAAGCTCTAGCTGGCCAGGGGCCCCTCGGATGTGCCAGGGCAACGAGACCTGCGGGAGGGGAGATGCGGGTTCATGGCGTGACCTCCCCCTGGGGCTAGCTGGGGGAAGGGGAGCCGCTGGGCCCAGGGGCTGCTCAGGGCTACTGAGCCCCATCACCTCATGCTGCTCAGGGCTGCCGGCTTCTCCTCTCAGCCGCTGGCCTGGAGCAGGTGCGGGCTGAGCCTCCCCCACCCTCCAACGGCCCCAGTTCACCAGGCAGCTCCCCTCTGGGCAGAGTGCGGGGCAGGTGACCCAGTCCGGCGATTCTGTTGAGAGGCCTGGTGTGGGTGGTGGGGCCAGCCCGGGGGTCCCATCAAGGAGCCCCTTGGGGGAGGGTCGCCAGCTTGCTGGGCCTCCGTGGGAGCGATTAGCCCCCTGTTTTATTCAATTAGGAGGCAATTAGGGATCCTTGGGGGCTGGGCTAGTAATTAAGGTGCCATATAATTAGAGTTTCAACAAAAATTATCCAGGATTAAAAATCTTGTGAATAATTTCGTTAAAAAATTTCAAATAGCGTTAAATACAATTTATCAGGTTTTGAATCAAACCCGTGTAACAAGTCTTGGACGCTGCAGCTCACGTAGCCGGTGCGGGAGGACAAGGAACAGCCGGGGCACCGTCCCCGCGCGGCAGAGAAACTTCTAGAGGCCAACCGGCCCGGCCTCGCCGCGGGCGCGGACTCCGGCTGTCCTGGGCTCCAGACGGCGCGGGCCGGGGCGCGGGGCCTGAGGACCCCGGGCTGAGCCGATAGTCACCGCGGCTTGGGGTTCTCCGCGCACAAAGTCGCTGCAACTCCGGCGTGCGTTGCGGGGCCCGCGTCTACACGCGCCTGAGGTCGGTGGCGGTGGCTCCGTCCGCCGGAGCGCCCCTGGGCTCATCCCAGCCCTCCGCTTCCGCGGCCGCAGTCCGCCCCCAGGGCTCTCAGCCTCCCTGGATTTCCTGGACAGAAAAGGGCGGCCTCCGCATCCCGCTCCCCCCCTCCCCCGACTGCTGACCCTCGCCCAGACTCCGCGGGCTGCAGACCGTCTGCGGTTCCAAGTCGCTTCGCGGATCTGGGACCCGAGATACGTGGGAGAGCGCCCGGAAGACTAGGTCTCAGTTGGGCGGGTGCGGGAAAACCGAGGTGAGGGTGGAGGTTCGGCTTTCCAGGAGCGATCTCTGCTTTACGCCAAGTTGGCGCTGGGGCCGTTCGCTCCCGCGCGCACCTGCAGGGAGACCCCCGAGCAGAGCAGGCTGCAGCCTGAGCCGCTGCCCAGATTTCTGTCACCGCCGCAGCCTCGGGGAGACGGGCCTGTAGAGGTGCTCATGGTCCACTTGGGAGACTTCAATCACCTCCTTTCACTGACCCTGAGAAGGATAAAGTATGGTGAGCTGGCACCACTTTTCTGGGTAAGAAACCCAGGGCACAGAGAGGTCAAATAACCTGACAAGGTCACACAGCAAGTTAACGTGAAACTGAAGGTCACTTTAGTAAAGCCCTCCAGGGTTTTCTGTTTAGTACCCTGCCCCCCACCAGGGCACTGCCGGCTGCAGTTAATTCCAAGGATTTTTTTTTCTTTTTTTTAATGTATCAGGTTTTAAGAATTTTCCCAGGGCCAGCGGTCAGCTTGTAACAGGTCTATTTGTAAAAAGCAAAGAAGACGTCTATGTGCATATAGCTTGTGAATGCAACTGGCTACCTTCAGCCTCCTTCATACTGGATTCTTTCCTTACCCAGGACTGGACTCTTCTACTTTGCTCTCCCTACTCAGGTTGAGCAGAGGCCTTGTTTGGGTGTCTCTAGCCCTTGGCTCTGGGAGTCCTCTCCCCAGGACAGGTGCAGGAAAGCTGGAATATTGACCAGGGCTTGGTCTTGTCTGCACCCCATTTATTACCTTTTGCCTGAGCCAGGCAGGGGGTGTTGGACCTGCTGGCTCACCTTCCTACCGCCACCCCCACCTCAAATCTGGAGGGACGTAATCCTGCCCCTCCCCCAGGCAGTTGGGAAGAGGAGGAGCTGTGGTCATGGACCAGACTGACCCACAGGGCTGGCGGCTGCAGTTGCAGGTCCAGCTGGGAATCAGCCGCTGTTCCTCAAGTCTGGGCACTTCTCAGGCTCCAGCCAGGGCCACTGTGGCCATTCCAGGCTGGCCAGTGCTCCTGAGCTCTCGGGGCTCCCAGGGCATTCCTGGGTGACCTCTTCAGCTCTGACCACTCTCCTGTCTCTGGGTTTCCCCAGCCAGTCCTCCTCGGTCTGGAGGTGCTCTGGCCAGGCTGCGGCCTTTTTCTGGACTCGGAGGAACAATGCCCTGGGGCTGCCGATAGGAGTGCGCCGGCCTGAGATACATATTTGTTTAATAGTTAACATTCTGTGAAAAAAAAAAAAAGGGAAGAAAGTCAGATTCTGGTGAAGGCTTTGCTTATTTTATATCCACTATAACTATTTCTGTCCATGAAAATTGGCTTAATTATATCAATGGAATGTTTCTTTTTCAATTCTGTATGCAATTAGTCCATCTTGCCGGCTGCAATTTATTTTAATAAAAAAATAAACCAGTGGTGTGTTCAGTTCCTCGTCCCCTGGGGACAAATGCGATTGGTGTGTTTAATTTCATTAACTACAATGCGGCCTACTGGAAAAATGTATAAAATCAGCTTTATACAGCTTAAACACTGGCATTTGAAACAAATCATTATTGCATTAGCTGTCACACTGGTAATTCTAGAATCTAAGGAAAAAAATATATTATGGCTGTTTTTATAACCCTTTGCAAATTCACTGTTAAAATAATTTATAATCATTTTAAAACATAGCTAGGTCCTGGTGAATATTTTATCTCCTCTAAATAAGGCTCCGCGTTACCCTGTGCACGTTCTCTGTCTGACGAGTGTGCCATTCCCAACCCCGAACATGCATCTTTCAGGGTGGAGACAGCGGAGGCTGTCTTTAAATAAACCTAATGAGTGCCAGCTCCCTTTTTCATTCTAGCCTGACCCTGCCCTTGAGGTGGAATGGTTGACACAGATTCATCTGAAATTTGTCTCGGGGCAAAGGGCACCCCAAGATGCTGCAGAACCCTTAGCATACCCAGCTTCCCCCTCCAGGCCCCGCAGGTGGGAGGAGGGGGCCAACAAACAAGCTTTACTAGCGTGGAAGCAAGGGCCCCCATCCTGTGCCCGGGGTTCCTGAGCTCCAACCTGGAGAAGTGAGGGCAGCCCTTGCCATGCTCATCTCTGAAAAGAGAACCAGTCTCCCCGAGCACCCACTTTCTGCTTCTGCAAAATGAACTTGGTCAGGAAATTCACCAGATTTGTGCTCCTTCTCAGTGGGTCACACAATTCCAGGATGGCGTGTGCATCCTGTCCAGCGTGGGGGTGAGCCCCAGATCGCACGCACATGCGCGAGCGTGAGTATGTGTATATGTGTATGTGTGTGTACGCATTGGGATCCATGTTGCCCTCGGAAGTCCTGGCCCGGCCTGAGCTGCTCTGCGGCTCTGGGGCACGTGGCAGAGCAGGCTTGCTCCTCACTCCCACAGGCATGAGGCTGGAGATGCTCAGAGGCATCTGTGGGAGGGGCAAAGTGCAGGGCCCCTCTCACCTGCTGCCTCCTGATTCTGAGATACTTTTAGGAGACTTGAGTCGGGCCCCAAAGCCCCCGGTTCCCCAGTGTGGGGATGGGGAGGGGCAGGATACAGCGGCTCAACCTCCGTGCTCCTGTCATCGTCCACCTGCTGGACCATGGGCTTCCCCTGGCGGGATGGTGTCGCTTCCCAGTCCCAGGAAGTGCCAAGGGGCATTAACAGGAAGAAAATAGCCCAGGAGGCTCTGAGACCAGGGCTGCTGTCCTGATGTGGGATGAGAGGTGTTCCCAGAAGGTGCAGGGGTTTCCTAGGAAGGTTCCAGAAGCACACTTGGGCCCTTCTGGCCACACTAAGAACTGTCTCCCTGTGCTTTTGCCTCGACTCCCCTGGATAGATTCAGGTACATTTGTTTTTTGATATAAGCTTTATATTCCATAATGAATTTTGATGTGTAGGGGGACCTAGCACCTCCTCTCTGGGTCTGAAGCCCCCTCCTATTTCTCAAGGAGGTGCCTGGAGAGGGTGGGCCAGGAGGACCCAGGCCGGGTCTCCTGAGACCCCTGGCTCTGGGGACCAGGCCGTGTCACTGTGACTGCATGAGCCCAGGGTGGTCGTCAGGCATGAGGTCTGCTCTCTTTTCAGGTTCTGCTGTGTTTGTTGAGAAATGAGTTTCTTTGTCCACTTTCTGACTTTAGGAAGAATAGCAGAGCTGCATCCTTGGTGCAAATAGCAAGGCCGTGCCTGAGGGGCCACTGGACGCTGCTCCTGAGGCCACATGGGGGCCTCAACCCAGAGTCAGCCCTTGGATGGACTTGGTGGCACATGGTTCTCAGGCCCCAGAATCTGCACTCCGTCCACGCTGACTCTGGGCTGGCTGTGTCCCCCTCCTGACCCTCGTGCCTGCTGCAGCTTAGGACTACCAGACCCCCACCTTTGAAGCCAGGAAAGGTAGGCCGTCTGGGAAAGTGAAAGTGAGTTGTGACTCAGTGGAGGGACTGCGGGGTGCGGACATGTGGGTATTTGCCTCCTCCCTGGTTGCCTACGAAGAGGACGGCACAGAAGGTTCTGGAAGGGAGCATGGTGTTTGGGGAGATGAGCCTCAGGGCGGCTGGTGGTGCTGGATCCAGATGTCTTCCTCCAGGTAGACAGAACCGAGAGTCAGTTTTACCTCCTGGGCCTGCTTGTGGTGATACTTTGCTGGCCCTCTCTGCCTGCCTCCTCCGTGGGGGCTGTGTGGGGCCATGACAAAGCGTCCATGTCGGTGCTTTGGTTCTGGCCATCCAGCTCAGCCAGAAAATAAAGCCCATATGGTCCTTAGTTCATGATTTTATTTTCAAGCTGAGTAGCACAGGTGCTGGGGGTCTGTTTTGGCCCCTGATGTCCAGCCGGGCCCCTCCCTCCAGCTCCACCCGGCCCCCCAGCCAGGCCAAACCTTTTCCATCCTCACTTCCACCTTGGCGGCTTCAACAGCTGGGGGCGTCTGCTGGCTCTCTTCTCATCAGAGGCCTCCCGTGTCCTGCAGGGTCAGGTCTTCTGTCTGTTTTGACGGCACCTCTCCATCCGTTGGTTCATCTCTGCCTGCTATCTGTGGGCCTCCTGTGTGCTGGATGCTGAGACGTGCCCAAGGGCTCTGGGCAGCTGCAGGATGCTTCCCAGGGTGGATCCCCCTGCCCCCGAGGAAACTGTGGTGATGTCACCGTGCTCTGGGCAGTGTGATGAGGCTAGGGGGTGTGGGCCACAGACGCCCACCAGACTCTTGGTCCTCACTGGCCCCAGCGGGTCCTTGCCCTGGGACCTCTGTGTCTGAACTGTTTGGATGAGAAGTGAGGCCTGCAGGCCGCCCCCACCTCAGCACATTGGGAGATGCCCAGTTCTGGGGTCTCTAGGGCCTTGGGTATGTGCTGATGGAGAGTTGCTGGACCCTCAACCAACTATTCTGTTTCAAGTTGTAAAGGCCAGAAGGAAGAGAGGGAGAGAGAGGGATGGAGGGGTGCGGAGAAGACAATTCCATTTCTGTCATTGCTTCCCTGAGAGCCTCCCCCACCCCGGCTCCGAATCCAGTGACTCAGCTGAGATTTGTACAGCGTTTCTCTGTACCGATGGCAGGCAGGGCACCTCCGGTGTTTGAGTGCAAGTGGGAAGTGCCTGGCTCAGCCAGGGATGATGGGAGCTGAGTAGCAATTATTTCCTGGGACACTGTTTAATCCCGTGTCTGTGTTCAGGTGCTACAGGTCAATACTATACCCAGATATGGATTCACATAACAGGCTCCCATCTAAGTTGCTCTTTCTCGCCGTGTCTCCGAGGGGAAGGAGCAGGCATTTTAAAATGCTTAGACGTTGGTGTCTGCTCAGTGGGCTGTAACGGCTTCTGCAGAGATGCCTGGTCACATCGGTCTTAAAATGTAGAAACAAAGAGCGAGAATCAGGCTCACTGGGACCCCGTGTGCTGACCGCAGGACAGCTCTGGGGTCCGTCCTGCCTCCTGGGTGCAGCCGAGCAGGGGGGCCCTTGTTGCTCGCTGGCACCGTTTTGCCCTCAGATGACGCTTCCTCCGGAAGGTTCATAGTGAGGCCACATCCCCAGAATTCATATTTTCCCCTTGCAGGGTGCTTCCGTTCTCCATCCAGGGGAAGCGGGTGAATCAGGTCCTGACTGTTGGAATCAGTGTCTTGGGCCTGTGCCGACCTGATAGCCATTCCCAGCCCCCAAATTCAGACGTGGCTGCCTTGCTCCCCGTGATGCCCGCTGTCATCAGAGTTGGATCAAGGGGTCCTGGTGCTATTTCTCGGGTGTCCGTGAGGAGGGGAAGGCCAGGCTTCCTGGGAGCCCTCATGGAAGGAGCTTGTGATGCAGAGAACATGGGTCATTTGGTGAAAACCGAGTCGCTCGGGGCTGCAGCGACCACCTTGGGGCACAGGCTGTGCCTCTTTCCAGCTCGCTGCCACCTGCTCACCCTGTGATACCTCCCTGGGAAGCCCAGTCTTCTTTGCAAACCACCCTTAGCTTATTCCTAGAAAAGCCAGTGCATTCTTGAACTGCCTGAAAGCCAGGGAGCATTTTGCTGGCCAGAGCCGATACAACTCAAGGAAGACAGGGCCCCTCACCTGCACCCTTCCTCTGGGCAGTGAGCTGAGAGGTTCTCCAGGGAGCCTGCGGACCAGGCCACGTGTGTGCTGCATGTGCACACGGATGTGGGCACCGCTGGGTGAGCCTGGATCTGCCATCCAAATGAGATGCACCTTCAGGCTCTTCTTTCTCATCAGCAGCATGGCACCTCCTGCCCGCTCGTACTTTGCAAAGACCCCCCTCGCTTTTGCTGTCCCCTGACGCCGCTGAGCTCCCCGAGGCCTCTGAAATGGGGGTTGTGGCCGCTGGGCCTCCTGGCCCAGAGCCGTTCGCAGCTGTTTGTTGTGTGAGCAGAGACGGGAGAAGTTCAAATGTGCGAAGGGGTGATGTGCGAGCGCTTTGCTGCAGTTTATAACCCCCACAAGAAACAAAGAGGAGCGAGGGCTGTTTAGATAATCCCGGGCCCTCGCACTCACATTTAGAAAAATTAGGCCCTCTTGAAAAATTACAGAATTATGCTGCCAGTGTCAGGTTCCGAGATAATGATGTGTCTGTGTGCGAAAATATTAAATTGCAATAACACGCCCGTGAGTACCTCTCTGAATAGGGTATTCAGTTCCCAGCTTGGGCTGAACATAAAGCTTGTGACTGACAGAATACAAATGGTGTCATAAAACATTGGGGGGTTTACAGCCGGGCTCCGTCTTTCTGATCGGCTTCTCTATCTTGGCCCATCCAGCATCCTTTCCTTTAATGAAACAGCCCGACGATGTGGCTAATTATTTATTTATCACATTAGCAGGAGGAAAAGCTATCACAGACAGATCAATTTTTCACTGGAAGTGATTTGAAGTGACTTTAAAAATAAGCCCCACGATGGGCTGCTTGGTTCTGTCCTTCAGCCTCTCAAAGTCCACACGATCCGCTCCGCTGATGTTGGTTGGTAAAGCATCCATCGGCCGCTCCTCCAGTTAACCTATGCAGCCTGGAGCCAGCCCAGCACACTTTCCAACCAGGAGCTTCTCATAGGTTTCCGTTCAGAGAACCGGGGTCTCTGGATTCTTCCAGGAGAATGTAATAAGAGCAGCAACAAGTAACCCAGGGGCGATGGGAGGTTTTTCTCGGTTTCCCGGTTTCCCGGGGCCTGCGGAGACTAGCGTCTCTGACAATAAATAAGCCGGGTGAGATGGGGAGGCTGGGCCTCGATGCTTGATGCTTGACGCTCCCATGTGTGTTTACCAAGCTCGTGCTTGTGCAGGAGTGTGTCCCCGGCGGGGAGGGGGTAGTTTCGGTGGCTGTGCATTTGGCTGAGTGTCGTTATGAACAAAAGGGCTAAAAAAACCAGTGGAAAGTAAGATTGCTCAGAAATCCCTGGGCAGATTGCCGGCCCAAGGTGGGGCTCTCGTTTCACGGCTGGGAGTCAGACTTGCAAAGCGAAGGGGCCCCCAGTCTTAACTTTCTCTGCATCGAAGGTGTTAATCTTACCTTCTTAAGGTTAGATAAAGCCGCCCGAGGCTGCTGTTGGTTATCAGATCTCTTGGGGCAGGCCCATCTCAGCCGTGCCACTGGTCCCTGCGGCCGGCAGCCCGGATAGGGAACCCAGGTCTCCATTTACCTGGGGTTTTAGGTTGCCTCTGGATCCTGATAGACTAGCCTCGTTCAAAGAGGAGGGGCCCATGGCCATGGCGAGGTGAGAAGCCCATTACCAAAGCCCAGGGCCTTTCTGCTCCCCTGGGAGACCCCCTTCGACCCACAGATTCCACGTGGCCGAGTGAGGGGAGGGCCAGGCATAGGGGGATGCCGCCTCGAGTTTTCTGACAAAGAGCCCCTGATTCTTTATCCACCAGACAGAGCACAAAGCTTGGCCTCACCTGGAGGGCCTATTGGCTGTGGGGAGCAGGTAGAGAAGCCTTGGTTCAGGGAAGTCTGTGGTGGACTCGGCAGGACATGGGCCTCCCAGGAAACCATGGCCACGATGCTGGCTCCTGTCCCAGGGTGGTGGTCGCTAGCAGTGGGCGCAGCTTGGCCACAGGGGGCACAGGGAGGGCACTGCTGGGTCGGAGTCACATGACTGTCTTCCTTAAAGCAGCCCCCAACTGAAACTGACCGAATCAGCGACAGCAAAACAAGCTGAACCCTCTGCGCCCTGCCTCCCTGGAGACAGAGGCCTCAGGGCCTTGGGCCAGCTGTCAGACCTGGGCCATGAGGCCAGGGTGCTGTGGGGATAGGGGAACACCCCAGAAATTGGCACCAGGGGCCCATCTATCCTGCTCCCAGCGCTGGGCCTGCAGACAGTCGGTCAGCTTTTGGTGTTTCACTCCCTAAGTCCAACAGGGTGAGCAGCTCCATCACTTAGCTGACCTTGGACCAAACCAAAGGAACCAGGTGGGGCCACTGTGAGCTGTGTGTCGGTACCCAGGGTGGAAGGCTGGCCCTTGGGACTCCGGTTCGGGTGTCTGGGAATGTGATGAAAGCGTGTGGTGCCCTGTGGTCTCCAGGAGCCCCTCTCAGCCAGCTGGACCTGTGTCATGGGGACAGTGGCCCATCCTCACCTGGAGACACCCTTGGCCATGGTAGAAACTGACAAGAGGGTTGCCCATGTCAGGGGGTCTGGGGGCGACCAGACCCCAACCTGCTGGAGGGGGATGTGAAGACTGGGAGAAGGCCTGCAGACGCTTGGATACAGTATTATTATCCTTGTTTTCTCTGCAGGATCCAGGCTGTCTTAGTCAGTGGCTACTTTGGGCTTCTGGCATTTTCTTGCACTTGGCAGAGGCAGATTTGTGTGTGAGTAGGTGAGTCAGACACGACTGAAGGACCAAGCACATACGCACACCCATGTGGGATTGAACAGTCTCCCCCAGGGGCCTCTGGATGGGCCTAGTAATTAAAAATCTCATTCAAACCCTGTTGTGATAAGTGGAGAGCAGGTGAATGCGAGATGTCTGGGCAGGTCACCGGGCCCTGGGAGGAGGCGTTCGGCCACCTTCACAAGGAGGTCTGGAGGGTTGTCTGGGGCAACTCAGGCCGGGGTGCTCTCTGTGGGACCCAGGGGGATATCTGTGTTGGGTTTGGGGTCTCCACCTCCTAGTTTCTGGGAGAAGGGGAGCCGGGGTGGTGGCAAGCCTCCTGCCTAGGGCCGCCCTCCAGCATCAGCCCGGGGCAGGGGGCAAGCACCCTCTGGGCACTGGAGTTCTGAGCCAACCTTGCCTTTTAGGGTCTCCTGTTTGCTTTAGTTCCAGGGCATTTGGGGTGCTGAGTGGCAGGTCCCAAAGCTGAAAGCGAGCGGTGTCTCCTCCCTGGGCTGACACTCTGACCCCTGACATCGTGTCTCTGATGTGGCCCATGGGGACACCCTGAGGATTCATTCAGGTAACCACAGGGTACTAGGGCTTCGCTGTCATCAATCTGTGCAAGTGTTGCACATGCGTGTGCAGGCAGCATGTGCATACCTGCACAGGCACATGTGCATAGACACACAGGTGCTCTGTGTACGTGTGTGTGTACATAGTATGCATACATGTGCACACATATGTACACACGCACAGAGGTACATGCAGCTGACACACACATGCATATACTTGCATGCGTCGCACAGTGCAGTGTATGTGTACAACACGTGGATCCACGTACACAGGTACATGCTCATACAGAGTGCCTGTGCACACAGACATGACTGCATGAATCAGACGCTGTTGTCAGTCTTGGATGATACAGGCGGCTGATACATTGATAGCAGAGAGGAGCAGCCTTTGGGCAGGTGGAGGGGAGCCTCAGTCAGGGCGCTGTCACTGGGTCCCACAGGCCTGTAGACGGAGCAAGAGGAGAGGGAGACTGGGGCAGTGAATCTGAATGCTGGTTGTGGGCTCCCTGCAGGAGAGGGAGTCTTGGCATCTGCTAGGCCAGGGGGACCAGTCTTTCCCTCCTCCCTCAAGCCCTGGGGTGTCGGGGGCCCTTCCCTCTGGGGTGAGACAGGCAGTGGTCTCCAAATGCCAGGACAGGCTGGATCTGGTGTCACACAGACCCAGGAGCAGGGGCAGAGGGTCCCCTCTGGCCCTTTCAAAGGGACATTCGATCTGAACCCGGGGGCCCAGTAAGGAGATTCCTGCGAACCCCTCGCTGATGGAGTCAAAAGCACTCAGCGGCTGGAGAAAGCACTTTGCAAGCTGGGCTCTGGCATGAGGCCCTTTGTGGGATTATCTGCCCCCCTGGGAGGCGTGGAATGCCGGGGGTGAGGGGCCACACTGTATAGAGCTCGCGCGGCCGCAGATAAAGCGGGCTGCTTTCCGCGGCTGTTCTGTCGCCGAAATTTGAGGTGCGGCCCCAGAGTGGAGGCCACTGGCCCAGGACATATGAGCCAGGGAGGCTCTGTCCGCTCTGCCCTGGCTCTGGAGAATTTAAGTCCAGACCACGTCTGCCGGGGCCGGTACCCGGGGCTCGCTGCAAAAAACAGTCTGGAGAGACGGGACAATATCTTACTTTCCAGACAGGGCTGGTCGCGGGCCTCCCTGGGGACCCACAGTGTGGGCCCGGTGGATGCAGCTGTTGTGGGGAGGGCAGGGGGCCCTCTCTGGGCCGGGAACTCTTGGGTGCCTGTTACGAGCTGCGGTCGGGAAGCCTGCGGGATCCTGGGTGGAGGCGCCAGGTGGACACACACTCCTTCTGCTGCTGGACTGGCGGGGCTTTCAGATGCTTAGTGTCTGTCTCCATCCATCCTCCAGGCCCCCTCTCCTAGCTCATCTCTTCCCAAATCATTGCCGCACATCCAGCTGCTCCAGGCTGGTGCCCGGGACTCACTCTTGACTCTAGAACGCAAGTCCACCTGGACCTGGGTGCAACCACACCTGTGCAGGTGGCACTACAGCCTTGGAGACCCAGGGGTGTCTCGGCCAGATGCTGTGTTCAGGACCCAAGTGTGTTCTAAAGCCCAGCAAGGTAGGGTCTTTGCCTCACCAGGTGGGATTCATCACTCAGCCCAAGGATGAACGTGTGCTACAGGGTAGGGCCGGGGAGGATCAGCGATGTGTCAGGTTCAATTTGCTGAATGTGGCTCTGAGGAGGGCAGGGAGGAGGGATGGACCCACGCAGGAGCTGGATGGCTCCTTTATGAGTCTCCATACAGGTGGGACTTTGGGGCTCACTAGCTGGCTGTTAGGGAGCAGGTGGTTTAGCCTTGGGGCTCCCAGAGACCCCTCCAAATCCTATACCCACCTCCCACGAGCTGAGACCCTCCCTGAGCCTAGGGTTCCATCTGGGAAGCCGGTGACTCGTAACTTCTAGGGGTGAGATTGAGTGAAAAGCCCACTTGCCTGTCCCTCCTGGAAACCAGGATCCTCCCCTGGGCACATTCACCTCCTGGAACTCCGGCAGGGACCATAGTGGGCACCGTGACAGGTCTTCCCTGGGGTCCTGCAGGAGGCCTTAGGCAAGACGCTCCAGGCCTGCAGGACTCCAGGTGGGCACAGGCCTGAGCTCTGATGCTGAAGACACATGGGCTGACTGGTGTTGGGCTGTCGCGTCTCTGGAGCTCTGAGGCTTTCCGCACCTGACCACAAACCCACTGGTCTGGGCACAGTGCCGGCACTTTCCTTTAGCCTGAGTCAGGAGGGCCTCAGAAGTGGCCACAGGTGCCGCTGAAAGTCCTGGTGGCCGGGGGTGGCTGGGCAGCCGTCCACCCCTCTGGCTCTGTGTGGTTCACGAACTCCAAATCCCTTTTTCTTAGGAAGCAGGAAGGTCGGGGAAACCGAGGTGCACTTGAAACACACAGGAACCCGGGAGTCTTTAGAAAAACTGTAGAGTGCTTGCCCTGCGAGTTCTCACTGCCAGGGCAGCCAGATGGACTCCGGGATCGCTGCTTCTGTCCCCCAAGCTCAGTGTCCCTTCAGCATGGAGTTGATGCTGCAGATAAATTTCCTTTGAGCCGCTGGTGTGGTGCTATGGCATCTGCCTCTCCGGGTCAGGAAGGCTCCCCAAAGTCCAGGCCTCCCCATGAGACATCTCCCCACTGCCTGCACACCCTCAGAACAGAGGCGCCTTGAGCCCAGATCACTGGCCTGGCTCCCACCTGCTGGCCTGCAGCCTGACCCCTCCCCAGGCTACATTTTCATGTGGACACGCTGGTCTGTTTGGAAGCAGGAGGCCTGAGAGAGGCCAGGGGGCTGATCCAGCTGAGCTGTGGATGGGACCCCCTGAGTGCTGGGCCGTGGAGCCTGGCAGAGTGGACACTATCCTCCAGGGTGACCCGAGGCAAGCCACCTCTGTCCTCACCCCACGACCTTTCAGGTGGAGGTTTGCCTGAGTCCTCCCACCATCAAGGCGTCCTCGTGGAGCTAATGAAGGATTCTTGGCGTGATCTGTCAGTGCTTGCCTTATTTATTTATTTCTATGAAGTATGCTGTTAATTAGGCGAAAGATCTGCAGAAATGTGCTCACGCCTGGAGATTTCTGCGAAAAACGAGAACCCTCCTGAAATTTCCAGTAGTGAAGCAATTAGGGGATGGAATTCCGCAATCTAAACACGATATCATTCTCCTCTAACAAAAGTGGGGAGGGGGTGAAGGAAAGAGGAAGCTGAGGTCCGAGCAATGGCAGCTCGCAACCCAGCATCACATGTGTGCAGCTGGGACTGGACCCTGGCCTGTGCAAGTGGGGAGTCCCACACACTGCCCACTCCCTCCTTGGAAGTGCCTGCTCCTTAGCAGGTGAAGGGTAAGGTGAGGTTTGCCTCTTAAAGGGTGTTGGCCAACCCACCAATGCGAGTGGTGGGCCGGAGGTCAGGTGTCTTCCCATGACAGAAGCTGGATGGGGAGGGGTCTTCCTGCCTGTGCAGCCAGTCTGCAGCAGAAAGAGACCCCGTGGCAGGATCCTCAAAGCCATGGTGCTGGGAATACCCACCGGGCTCCACCGTCTGGGTCAGTGTGCCGCTCACACGGACCCGGGGCCGGGGGGGGGCGGTGCGCGTCCCAACGGAGAAGTCGTCCACATCAGGGTCAGGTCAAGGCTCCTTCCTTGCACTTGGCAGGCGACTCAACCCCAAATGAGGAAATTCTCATTTCTCGGGTTTGTGGGAGGGAGTTTTTAGATCACAAGAGGAGATTTAAACCAACTTTGCTATTATTTTATTTTATTTTTTTTTTTGCAAACAAATTCTTAACCAGGGATCCTCTGTTCCCTCGGATGGTACAAACCCCACCTTTCCAGACCCTCCCTAGGTCCAGAGGCCAGCAGCCTCACCATTGTCGGAATCCCTTTTTTTCAAAAAAACATTTATTGGTCGTATATGCTGTTGCCTATGGTTTTCATCATTACTTTTTTTTTTGTAAAAACAACCTTGAGATGCCTTTGGACGAGTTGCTGGCTGTTGACAAATCAATTTTCCAGGGAGGGAGGCGTGTTTCTGTCGCTGGCACTGGGGTCCGGCCTCTTGCTTGCGGTCAAGCAAAGATTAGCCTGAATTTCTCAGCGCGCTGTGTTTCCTCGGTCCCCCGCGACTTCCCTGCTCTCTGGCCTTCATGCTACATTCCTTTTCTCCCCTCATCTCGCTTTCTAATGTTGTTTCTCTCACCTTCTGAAGCCAGCCGGCCGCACGGCGGGGATTTATGAGCTCGAAGCTTCTAACAGGACGTCTATTTTATACGTTCTCGGCCGCTGCAGCCACGACCTCGGTCCCTGCTCTCCTCGCAGTGTGTGCATGCGGATTCTGTTCGGCTGAGAAACCACCTCTCAGAGTATCTGTGGCATTAAATCAGGAGCTGGGGCCTGAGTCACTGAGGATGATCCAGAAACTAATGGCAAGCCCCCACCCTTGTCGACCTCCCCCGTGGGTTCTCGGGTGTTTGAGTAAACTTGCAGCTGCTCCTTGGAGGAGGTGGGAGTGGGAGGCGTGAAAAGCATTTGCGGAAGACCCTTCCCCGTCACTGCTCCGCATGCCTGCCCTCTCCCAGCCCCACTCCTCTGGGTGAGAATGGACAGGGGAGATTTTCTGGAAAGAAATGAGGCCGAGGCCTGTGGTGACCAAACGCCAACTCCCACGTCCCGGGTAGATTTCTGTGCTTCCCACTCACACGAGGGCGCCCCTGGGCATCCCCTGCCTTTTTCTGATGCTGTGAGACGGATTTTCTAGTTCAGAACACCAGTCCTGCTTTAGAAGGACTAGGGGATCTTCTCTGCTTATGTGCCTGGGAGAGGCACTTGGCCAGCTTTTGTCACCCAACTCATCCTCCCCTGGCTGAGTGTGTGTGTGTGTGTGCGCACGCGCTGTGGTCTGATGGAATTCCACAGGTCCTGCCACGGATGGCAGAGGTGCTCCCCCCGTAGCTTTGTGTAGCCCCGCTGCCTGCACTGTGGTAGCCAGCTGAGAGCCTAGCCAAGCCTGGTTCCCTGAAAGGTGTGGTCCCAGGGCCTTCCCCATTCAGCCCTGGGTCCCTGTGCACCTAAGCCACCTCTGCCTGGGCCTGCGTCCTCACAGGGTAGGCTGGAGAGGAGCCTGTCCACCTGATGCTGGAGGCAGTCTGCAAGTATCACCGACGGGGTGGGAGGTGGCGGGAGCCCTCAGGGCACAGCAACTGCCCATGTTCTGTCCAGGAGAAACGAAACGTCCTCAGGCCATAAAGTGCATGCTGGTCAATCGGCCCTTTGACACAACAGTTTCCTCCTTGAAGCAGAAGCGCTCATCAAGTGCGGGCCAGACGCCCTTGTCCTGTGCGTTTCAGCAAATTCCCACTTGATCACATCTTCTCTAGGCCCAGCCTAGGCCCGAGATTCACCCCGAGGCCCCGTCTGCTCCCTGTGGGCATTTCTTCTGATTTACTGAAGTGAGGAACGGCAAGTGTCGGCTCTCATGCACAGCCGGTCACCTGGAGGGCATCCAAGTGACCATGATCGGGGCTCAAAGTGCCTCCACTCATCCTCCTGTCCACCCACTCATTTCCTCAGTGATGGTGACTGGGCGCCCTGCTTCTCCAGATATCTAGGGCATTCTCTCCTGGCTGTCCAGGAGCTCACAGTCTAACCAGGCAGGTGAAGTCAAAGCACCCCCAAGTTACAGCCCAGGGGTCCAGAAGGCAATGGAAACAGACTGGTGCTGATAGTACCCTCAGTGACTCCCGGGCACGGCATCCTCATCCTCTCCTGCCAGGAAATATGGAAGAACTATTGGCATCTCTGAAGCAGTTCAGATCACTGTCCTGGGAGGATGTGGGGGTGGCCCCCTAACAGTGGGATCTCCTTAGGAATCTAGTGGCCGGCTTGCCCCAAGAAGCCAAGCCGGCCCCTTGTGCCCTCTCCAGGCATGTGTCACCTCAAGACGTGGGCCAGGGGTGACCCTTCTGGGGCTGCTCGTGACCAGGACACTCACCCTGGGATGTGCCTCAGGGCGGTCTTTAGGACCTCCAGCTCAGGGGGACCCCAGGCATGGCCCAGAATCTTCCTGCTCCTTCTGATGCAAATGGTAACCTCTCACTGGAACCCCAAACTTTCCTACCTCCAGCCTCTGGCTGAGGCACCCTGATTTTGAAAGGGGTCTCTCCTTGTAGCTGCGTCCGTCCCCGGAGACCAAGCCCGGCGTCTGATCCCAGGTTCCTGAAGCAGCAGCAGGATCCCCACTTGGGGGCGGGGGGACATGATGTGAAGGAGACCCTCCAGCTTAAAGCAGAATGTTCAGCACCAGCTCCCCAGGCTTGCAGGGTTGGGGTGCCTGTCTCAGCTCTCGAGCCCAGTGTGGAGTCTGACAGGGAGCCAGACAGGACAGCTTCCCCAGGTTCCTCCCTGAAGCCCCAGCTCTGGGGCTCTTGGGACAGGCCCAGGCCACCCAGCAGGACAGCCCCTTCTTATCCACTGATGCCTGGTAGAGGAGAAGAAGGCTTGGTCATGGCCTCAAGAGAACTCACTCCCCAATCAAAGCCTGCCCTGCAGTCAGGGCTCCCGTCAGGATGGAGCTCTTGGCTCTAAAGGCCCAGACCTGTTGGTCACCTGATACCCACTGGGGTGGACAGTGCAGGAGCAGCAGAGATGGCTTGGCCGTGGCTGCACTGGACTTCCCATGGGGATGAGACCACGAGGCCAGTTGCTCCATCTTCTGAAGGTCCTCCTCCCGATTTCCTCCAGTTTCAGAAGAGCTCACATCTGTGTGGGAACTGATGGGAAAGGCTGGGGCCATAGCTGCATGCCCTCCTGCCCATCTGCCCATCAAGTAGAGTGCCATCTCTTCCTGCAAGAGAGCCTACTGAGCTTCTCCCACCTCCAGGGGCCTGCAAGGGGTTGGGGGAAAGGCCACCCCCCAGAGAGGTGGCCCCAGGAGGGCCCTGGGCTGGGACCACTGTTGATCTCCCTGAGCTGTTACCAGTCCTGGGGTCCTCTGGGCTCCTGTCCTGTGATCCCCCCTGCAGACACATGGGCGTGGGGTCCCCCTGCAGACACACAGGAAACTGTCATCTCTGCTGTAGACACATGGCAGGAGCTCAGGGCTGGGCCACCTGCTTTCACTGGTCACAGGTTTATCACCACCTGCCATCACCGTGGAAGCCGTTGAATCAGGGATGAGAGTAAGGCAGGAGAGGAAGGGCAGGTCGTTGGGGTCAGGGTGAGCCCACTGACAAGTGGTCAGAGAGGAGGCAACTCAGCCGTGAGAACTGCTGAGAGACTCAGGGCGAGAGAGAGGAGGAGAGCAGGAAGAGTTGATTTGGTGGGCCATCTGGGAAGGCCTCCTGGGCAGGGGACAATGGAGCCAGTGACTGACGGGCGCTGGCACACGGGTCCCCCTGGAGGGCTCACATGCAGGCACACCCCAGCCGCGAGGCCACACCAATGGTGAGATCCTCCATCCTGGGCTCTGGGGCTGGGCCGGAACCCTACAGGGGGCAGGAAAGGGGGCCTAGCAGAGATGGAGTGGTGTGAGGCCTCGGAGTGAACCCTGAGTCAAGGGTGCTGTGTGACCCTGGGGGCCCAGCTTTCCCATTGCACGTCCTAAGCCTTGCCCTGCCACACACCCGGTGGCCCTGAACTGGCCCCCAGCACCCAGGGCACTCGATGGGTCCTGGCAGAGGGCTTTGCCAGCCTGGCCTAAGGGCAGTCCTTGAGCTTAGTCTGGAGTTCCATTTTCATTTCTAGGCTAAAATATGCCATTTAGTTTTTAAAAACCCAAAGGATGCTCACCGAATGGTCTGCGAGGGGAAAATGGAACTGAGTCAGGATGACTGGGCCTCGCCTCCCACTGGGGATTCTGCCGACGGTTCTAAATGAGTCCTGAGTTGGGTGCCGCTGGGTGCGGAGCCCTCCCCTCTAGGCCTAGTTAGCCCTTGCCTGGGTGCTGTGCTGTGGGGTGACGTGTCCGGGGGGCTGATACATTTCAGGGTCCCTAGGCTGCTCTGGGCTGGGTATATGGTTGAGTGTGTGCCCAGTCTCCACTTATCTCAAGGCAGGCCGTGATGTCTCAGAGCAAAACCTTGAAAACTCGGGGAAGATGGTGAAGCCTTGCACTATAACCACCTTTGAAACGAGTGATCAGAATGCTGCAGCAGGGGCACTGGAAGTTCCGGTCAGGTGGGCCTTTTGGGTTCTGCGGAGTTTTCTGGCCTCTGGAGATGATGCCTTGGCTTTGGGGTGGTCCTGAACCAGCAGGGAGCCCTGGCTGACAGCTTTGCTGTGGGTGACTCCCCTGGTGATGCGCCTCCTGACCCGGCTGTGGGGCAAGCCGGGAGTGGACTCTCACCCACTCATGGTCCTTCCTGTCCAGGGCCCAGGCAAGCCTGGTGACAGAGGCACACAGCGTTAGGTGCCTGTTGATTCTCGGGGCAAATGTCAGCCCCTGCCTGGGCGGGGCAGACGGGCTCCAGTGCAAGGGGAAGTGTGGGGGATGCTTGGGGTGGGGTGGTTGGGGAGGCAGGTCTGTGCACCCCCACCCCCTGCAACCTGCCTAAGCAAGTGAGTCAAGGAGGGAGTTCTTGGTAAATTTCCCTGAGTGCTGAGAATTTTTGAAAGTCGCCCCAGAATGTGGACTTCTGTGATTCTGTGGTCAGGCTGCTGTGTTCCAGGAAGCACCAGAGAGAAGTGGTGACTCTGGCCAGTGACCGTGGTCTGGGGAAAAGCAGTGGCCACAGCCAGTGTGGTCTGTGGCTGCTGGTGACCTAGAAACCAACGTCTGAATGCTGAGGGCAGGAGGAACTCATAGTGCCAGGGCCAGGGGCTCGTGGCCAGGGGTGGGCACCGGGGCACCTGGAACAGCGAGGGGCCCAGAGCCATGCACCTCAGGTTCCCAGCCTGCCTTTCCGCTTTCCCCAGGCTTCTAAGCATCTCAAGAACAGCTGTGGAATTTACGGAATAAAATGACTTAAAAATAAACCCGTGTTAAGTAGAAGTGGGTTCTCCAGCCTCCCATCTCAGGACCCGTATCCCTCAATCATAGGGGGTTTTGGGGAAATGAGGGTGGCCAGGACCCAGGAGGCAGCGCTCCTTGGCCCCTGACAGGTTCAGTGCTGGCCCAGACCCTGCCAAGGGAGGCAGCACCCCCACTGGGCCCTGGAGAGCAGTGATGGACAGGTGACTCCATGCTGGAGCGTTTTGTGCATGGATGTGAGCATACTGCTTTAGTGGTGAACACTGTCCTCCCCGAGCTCGGCTGCACCTTCTGGACACACCCGGCTCATCCCTCCTGCCCGGAGGGATTTTTTTTTTTTTTTTTTCTGTGTCTTGACTACTTGTTTACTTTATTTGCCAATGACTTTCTGACTCCTAGTTCTTCTAGGTAGAAAGTTAAGTCGCTCAGTCGTGTCTGACTCTTTTTGACCCAGTGGACTGTAGCCTACCAGGCTCCTCTGTCCATGGGATTCTCCAGGCAAGAATACTGGAGTGGATTGCCATTTCCTTCTCTCATTTCCACTCAAGTGCGGCTGGGGGAAATCTCCCATCAGTGCTGTCACTGTGGGGACTCCAGGCCATGCACCCTCTCCCCGGCCTTCCTAGGAGAATCTGTTGGGCCAAGAAAGGAATAGGGCTGCGTCTGCCTGGCCAGGGCCTTCCCTTCTTCTCTTGCCTGGGGTGGGGGTACCGCCAAGGCACAGAGCCCTGGGGTCTTACATCAGCCAGGGGAACTGTCCGCGTTGGGTGAGACAAAGCAGGATCAAGGCAAGACTGGGGGCTGGAGTCTCTGGGACCCCTCTGCCCCTCCAGGTCCCTCCCACACCTGTACCTTGCCTTGCACAGATGGCCAGCCCCTCGGCTGCTCCCTCCAACCTAGGGAAGTGAAGACCTGAGGGGTCCCCATGGGTCCTCCTTACTGGGCGCTGGCCAGGGTGCTGGGTCCCCTGCTGGCGAGTGGTCAGGGGTCTCCTGCTGCCCTGCCTGCTTGTGGTGAGAAGGCAGAAACGCTCTCATCCTTGGCCCAGGAGCCCTGGGGGATCAGTGAAGCCTGAACACCCAATGGCTGCCCACCCACAAGAGGCCTTGGCTCACCCTCTGTCATTCTCAGAGAATGCAGATTACTTGAGAACCAGTAAGCATTCAGTATTTTGGGGTGTGGTGAAGTTTGTGATCAGGCCTCAGCTGGCCTGGTCTCAGAGGCCTTACCCCCTCCCAGGGCTGGAGGGCCTTGGCCTCCTGAGAGCAGTCCCAGCATCCCCGGGGAGGTGGGACAGAGAGAGGAGGAAGACCCGTTAGTTCTGGAAGATGAAGAGATGCTGTGAGGCCAAGCAGTGAGCTGTGGGAAGGGAAGCCAAGTTCCGGTCTCCCCCTGATCCCCCAGCCTCCCTGGGGTCAGCTTCCATCTCCATGAGAGGACAAGACTGCATGGATGGTCACTGTGGCCCCGGCTGCTGCTAACAGGCTCCAGCCAGCTGGTGCATGGTGTTTGGGGAGGCTTTGTTTTTGGTTTTGTTTGGGGGAAGCTCTTTTGGGTTTTTTGTTTTAATGTTTATTCTTACTTGTTTATTTGGCTATGCCGGGTCTTAGTTGCAGCATGTGAGATCTTTAGTGGTTGCATGTGGGACCTGGTTTCCTGACCAGGAGTCAAACCCAGGCCCCTGCACTGGGAGCACGGAATCTTAGCCGCTGGACCAGCAGGGGAGTCTCAGCAGGTATATTTTGGACGAGGCCCAGGCTCCTCCTTGTTCAAGTCTGGGGGACCCTGTGCCCATTCCGGACTAGGTTGGCCTTGCCAGGTGCCATGAACAGCAGGGGCTGAGTTGGGAGGTGACCTGTAGGGGACCCTCTGTCCCCACCTTTGTTCTACAAGTGCCCAGTAACCTTTGTCCCTGAACCACCTCCCTGTGAAGCCCCAGGGACCTGGTCTCCTATCATGCCCGGGCGAGGGTGGCCTGTGGCCTCTTGGCCTCTGTGCCCTGGTACCTGTCCAGGTGGGTGTGCAGTGGACCTGGCCCTACCACGCCCTGGACCACACGCTTCAGGTCGCCCACCAGAGGGCAGGGCCCGTCTCTGCTCCTCCACCATCACTGACCCTGCCCCTCAGGCCCCACACGGCATCCCTTGCTGCTGCTTCCCCGAAGGCTGTCCTTGTCCCCAACATCAGGTGAGAGGGAATGAGGTCACTGGAGGAGGGGGGTGTGCTGGGGATGGGTGCTTAGAAAGGGGAGGATCTGGCTTTAGAACCCACACCTCGGCGCTCCTGGGCCCACGCTTCCCCTCGGGGCTGGCCTCTTCCTCTTTTCCGGCTCGGGCACTGTCTCTGCCTTTACACGGTCAGCACCGAGGGGCCTGCATGGCAGGTCTCCCTTCCCTGCTCCTGGATGAGGAAGGAGGCCCTGTCCCCCAGCTGGTGAGCGTCGGAAGCTCCCTGAGCCAGCAGCTGGGCCTCCGAGCTGGGGCGGACGGTGAGTAGGCTGAGAGGTGGGACTCTGGTCCCCCGGGGTTTCCCTTGGTGCTGCCAGGAGGGTGAGCCCAGTGGCCTCCTCTGTGGGCCCCCTGCCCCGCTGCCCAGTGAGGTGGACCAGCGGGGCCGTTTGCTACCACTCTAGTGCCCCTGTGTCCTCTTCCTGCTGGCACCTCTTCACTCTGTCATCCAGGCTTTCCCTGAGATATGTCTGCCTGTGCCGGTGCCCGGGGTGTGTGTCCTTGGGGACCAGAAGGCTGGGACTGGGGTGGGGATCAATGGTGCCACTGCCCGTTTCCCAGGTAAGGAGAGCAATTCAGGGAAGCCACCTGCATTGCCGAGGTCATTAGAAAGGTCAAGGGCAGGGCATCAGAGCCCTGGGTGAGCACAACAGGGTGTGGCTCAGGGTTTTGCGGGCCCTTCATTGACTGGGTGACCTCGGGCAGCCCTTCTGAGCTCTCTGAATCTGTTTCCTCATCTACAGGCCAGGGGTAAGGATGCTCCCAGGGCAGGGCTCTGGGCACAGGTGGGCTCTGCCAGGCTCTAGAGCACCACCTTCTCAGATGTGATGATACTGCAGTGGTGAGACAGCTGCCTCTGCATCTCTGGGTCCCCTGAGGTCCTGAGTCGGGCGGGGGGAGCCGCCAGGTCCCCTCACCTCCCAGAAGCAGCATTGTCCAAACCACAGTTGAAATGCTCTGGGACACACATCACCCTCCTACTCAACCTCAAGACTCGTCCCCGAAACCCCCAGCTCCCAGCTGACCTCCCCACCTGGTGCTGCTACTCCATCTCCACCGAGGGCATTTCTGGGGGTCCTGGAGACACAGCCGCTGAGCCATGCGGGGGGCTGGGGAGACTCTTCAACCCGCAGCCGGGGTGTTGGCGGGGACCGTGGGGCACGTGCCCAGCCCTTGGCAGAAGTGCCCAGGGTGGTCCAGGCACACAGCTCACAGGGCAGGAGGCAGGTGAAGATGGCTTGGATCAAAGCCCCAGCTCTGGGCCTGCTGCCACCAACCATGGGTGGGATTCGATGGCCCCCACCCCTAGGTCCGCTCTCCTTGGTGCCTTTCACTGTGACACCCAGGCAGGGTCCCCATCCGAAGAGGAGTTCACCTCCAGCATCCAAGCAGCCCTCAGCCAGGACCCTCGGGGAGGGGGCCAGTTCTCGGTCACAGCCCCACGCCTACCCCCACCCGGCCCAACGACTCGTTCACTGCCTGCGCTCACCTCACAGGCAGGGCCTTCAGTGAAGCCAAGGGTCCTTCCCAGTTTGTAAAGGGGAGCCCAGGCCAGGTGTGAGTGGGCTGAGGGCAGTTCTGCTTGAGTCATACCTTGTCCCCTGACCCTGGCCGAGGGCCCTGCAGACTGGTTCCAGCATCCCAGCCCTGCATTTGGTTTCCCAAACATGGATGGACAGCCAGAGGTGAGGAGATCTCCACCCGCCCCTGCTCCCGTTCCTCAACTGCAGCCCAGTTCTTCTGGGCTGGTGTTGCCACAAGCTGGGGCCGGATGGGTGAGTTCCACCCTCAGGCACCCACGGGTGGGGACCCCCAGGCTGTGTGAGAGGGGCTTGCTGCTGGCCTCTTCCCCTGAATGTCTGTGTTGGGACTGCTCAGTCCCCATGCCCACCTCTGCTCAGGTGCCTCCCACCAAACCCCACTGGCCAGGAATGCGGGATTCACCAGGACTGGAGAGGAGCAGGGTATCAGGTCTCAGCGAGCAGGGAGCCTCCTTGTGGGCTAGGGTCACTCACAAGCGCCTCAAAGAGTCCCAATTTCATTTGGGTGGACAGGGCTGCCCTCTGAAACCTCTTTTGCCTCAGCCCAGGCAGACGCTGTTTCTTTCCACTCCCAGTCGTGTGGTCCAGGAGGATCTGGCGAGGGGCACCCAGCAGGCACTCACGGAGGGGAGAGAGAGGAGGGAATCCACCTGTGCCTGCTGAGCACTTGGTCAGAGCCCCTTGCCCTCCAGCCTGGGCAAGGAGGGAGCAAGTGGATACCTTAGGCTGGCTTTCCAATTTCATCATCTTTGCAGTGAAATTCCAGGAACTGGTTCAGGCTAGGCTGTCCATGGTAGGACCCATCTGCTGGGGCGGGCAGGGGATCTCTTCCTGCCTCTTGTGGCATTTTGAGGGTGGTCTTTGCCTCCCATGGTAAGGTAGGGGGCCCAGGTGCGGGATCTGGGTTGGATAGGGGCAGTTCTGTGGGTGTGGTTGGCCTCCTGTGGGGAGGCTGTGCCCAGGGAAAGGCCAAGCTCCCCCTATTTCAGATACCCCATTTCCTGCCTTCATCTGAATAAACCAAAAGTCAGCCACATGGCTGGGATTTGTGGGCACTCACTGTGTGCTGGGCACAAGCCAGGCAGGGGCCCCCTGGCCTCAAGGTGGGACCGGCTTGGAGGGAAAGACAGATAAGGCCCAGCCGTCACATGAGATGGTCAGGAGTATTTGGGGAGAGCGAGGCCAATCCAGTCCTACGGGTGGTGGGTGGGCCTTGGGCAGGTGGCCTCAAGGGCCGCATTGCACCTGGGAATTTGACATGACAGCCGTTTTTTAACCATGCTTTCCTTTGTGTGGCAAAACTGTTTTTAGTCACAACCTGGTTATTATCACGATCCCGGTTGGTTATTTTTATTTTTCGGCCGTGCCAAGTGGCCTGTGGGGTCTTAGTTCCCTGTCCAGGGATTGAACCTGTGTTCCTGGCAGTGGAAGCACAGAGTCTTAACCACTGAATCACCAGGGAAGTCCCCACATTCATGGTTTTCTTGATTCATTCCTTTACCTTTAAAACAACTACTCCTATAAAAGGAAGAAACCCCCGTGTTCATAACATTTACACTTGGGACAGTTTCACAGTTTTAGATTTTAGTCTCAGAGGGCATCCCCAGGTGGTCTGGTAAACGCAGGTGGAGGTGGGCAGGGACTCCTGAGGCTCCTCCCACCTCACAGGTGCGGTCAGTGCTGATTCTCACCTCAACTCTGGACTGGCAGGGCCACGACAGCCCACCCCAAGTCCCAGCCTCAGGAGGGGAGTTCTGGGGGTGCTCTCTCCATGCTGAGCATGAACCTGGTGGGGAGGAGGGCATGCGCTGGGGTGAAGCTTCCTGGCACCTTAGTCTAATTGCGTCGCCGAAACCTTTGTGGGGACGCCCCCAACTACTAGTCCATGGGGCGGGCGCTGGACCCCTGACCCTGCTCGGGATGGCTGCTTGTGGCAGTAATATAAGGTAGACAATAATCATCTTCCATTGCTGTTGTAAGTTCTCTGCCCAGCGCCTCCCTTGCAGGGCCCCACCTGGACTACCCTCCTCTCTGGCCCTGGGTGGAGGAATGCGTGTCCAGGAGGTGGATGAGGGCTGAGATGGACTGTCCTGGCAGTGGGCTATTGGACCATGGGGACACTGCATGTTTGTGGTGTGAGGAGGGAGGAAGTGACAGCTTGGACAGGTGGTGATGTGAGAGGCAGGGGTTATCTCTGGGCAGAGTCAGGCTCTCTGGGGTAGGACAGGCCCCTGGAGACAAGTCCCTCCTCCCTGGAGCATCTCCCCAGTGGAAGGGGCCATGGGAAATAAAGGGAAGGGGGGTCCTCCACAGCCCAGTTCTGAAAGACCCCAGGGCTCAGACCTGTGGGCTGGATTGGCTGAGCAGGAGCAGGGGTCAAGTGATGGGCTAGGGGAGGAGGCAGAGATAATGTGTTGGTTCTTGTCCCCCAGTTCCACCAAGGAAGTAGTTATGGTGATGAGCAGTGATGGGCGGCCACACCCTCCATGGATGCCTTGCAGACATCCACCCTCCTTTGGTGGATGGACCCTTCACAGGGGTCTCCTGGGTGGTATCTTGGAGACACTAAGGGGGCCAGGTCTTCTGGGGCAGGTGCTCTGAGACCCCCACTGCCACCTGGAGCCTCCACTCACCTCAGGGGCTCAGGCAACACCCTGTAACTTTCCTTTGAGGAGGAGAGATGACCCCTGGATCAGTGTGAGGCCTCCCGGTCTTTTCAGGGGGAAGGAGAGGTCTTGTGGGCATGGGAGACGATGGATAAGTGTGGTCCTCACCTTCTGAGGAGAAGGGAGACACGACAGGTGGTCCTGGGGACTGGGCTGCAGCTCCTCCCAGAGGCAGAAGGTGAGGCTGAGCCATCAGAAGGGGAGGAGCTCGCTTCAAGGTGACCTCTGTCATGACCACACGCTGCCATTCAGGCCCAGAGCTTCCCGGGGAAGAGGGGGAGGGAGGCATGGGCCACAGGGCCCCCAGAAGGGGCCAGGGCCTGGGCAGGTGTCCAGCTGCACCATCCTTGGGGGTGTGATTAGAGCAGAGGCAGCCTCCTGCTCAGGTGTGTGCCTACCTGGGCCCACCTGGGGCTGGGAAGGTGGTGGAGGGGAGGTCGTGGACGGAAGCCTCCTGGCGGCCGTGCCCCTCAGGCTGGGGCGCAAAAGTGGTGCCTGGAGGAGCTCAACCTTCCCCTCCTCCCTGCCTGTTGGGACGGAGGTGCAGACGCACCTCCCAAGAGAGATAGTGCTCCATCCAGGGCACCTCGCTAATCACCAGCATCGTGGGAACGGCCCGCACTGAGGGCCGAGCGGCAGCGCATTGTCTGGGGAGATTAAAGCCCCAGCGCGGTATTGTCTGTGCAGGGGATAAATCTTCGTGCTGTCACTCAGACCCTGAATTAAATCCCCCTCGTTTCTAAAGGGGTTTATCTGTGTGAATGGCGGCCACACCGCAGCGGGAGCGGACGTGTTTGGGAGCGGCTGTCCTGGGCACCTTCGGGCCGGTGCACCGGGCGGGGGCCGTGCAGGACGGCACCCCGCTGCGGGGAAGGTGGGCTTGGTCTGAGGTCCCCTCTGCACCTTGGGACTCCCACCCCACCCCACCCCCCACGAGGAGAGGAGGCTCTGAACCCTCGGGTCCCTGGCAGACTTGCCCAGGGGAGGGGGCCAGAGAGGGCGTGGGCTTGGCAGGGTCAGAGGTGAGTCAGTGGCAGGAGAGGAGCTGCAGGGGTCCTCAGGGCAGCTTGGCCTGAGAAGGCGTTGACCTCAGCCACCTGGAACTTCCTAGAGAAGGCCCCCATCCCTAAGCCCCCGCAGCCTGGGTGGACCCAGCGGTGGAGTCCTGGGTGGGGACAGGGAGCCCCCTGGCCGGGTGCGTGCTCAAGGCAGTGGCACCCCTGCGGCCCCGTCTGCCTTGCATCTAAGGCAGGAGGGCAGGAGAAAGGGGTTGTCTCCTGATGCTTTTAGCAACAGGGCTCCTCCTAAACCTGAACCTCGTTGGGGAAGGGGCAAATTTATGAAGTGAGTATTTGGAGGAGGAGTGGGAGCTCCTGGAGTCCCCGGGCCATGGCAATGCCCAGTTCAAGGCTGTTGGGATCCCCAGTGATGCCCATCTTACAGATGCAGAACTGTCATGAGACTGTGTGTTCAGAACATCCAGGCAATCCATGGAGGGGGTGAAGTGCCCATACCCCATCTTCCTGCAGGGCCAGGAAGATGGTCCAGGGAGGGAGGCCTTGCAGGTATGCGCCTCCCACGGAGTTGTCCCTGGTCTTTAGGAGTCTCGGCTGGGCCGGCTGCACACAGAGCAGTCAACCGAGATGTCGTCGTGGAGTGAACTAGTGCAGGAAGTGAAGGCTGTCACTGGCAGGCCCCTCTGGGCTCCGCGTGGCTCAGGGTACACGGGAGTCTTGGCTGAGAGTGTCTGCCGTCAGCCGGTGAGGCCCCGTCCCCAGCTCTGACCAGCAGGTGGGGGACCGCCTGCTCTTCTCCTGTAAGGCACTGTTGGATTCAGAATGCTCCGGGTTATTTGGGGAAGTGCTAATTGGGGTTTTCTGTGCTGGGTGTGAAGTTTCCCAGGTCAAGAGGCTTTGATGCTCTGATGTAGACGTTTCTAGAACACCGCAGCCAACTTGGAGGGGGTCCCCAGCTGCCGCCTGAACAAGCAGGCTGGTTCCTGTTGCAGAGTTTCATGAGGTGACCACAGAGCTGGAACATGTGCTGTAGGACCCGCGGCCTGCCAAGCCCAGCTGCGTCTGATGCGGACTTTCTAGGACATTTGTCTCCCCACCCGGCTCTCCTGCTTCTTGCTTCAGACGAGACGTGCCCAGCAGGCCGATAATTTTGGACTTGAGTGACAGCTTCACAGCGGAGCAAGAGTACTGCTGTGTGAGATGAATACACCCCTTCCTCCAGACTAGTACCGCTGCCAGTCCTGTCCGCGGTGCTGACATCCATGTGGCTCATCTCACCCTGCAGGCGTGGCTGCAGCAGGGTGGCTGGGCAGCTCTGGCCCCTCCCTGAGCTTGACCTGGACTCTACCAGGGGCGGCCCTGGTAGAGCACCACACACAGGGCAGCCTGACCCACAGACGTTTATCCTGTTTATGCCCATCCTAGAGGGTGGGCACCTGAGATTCAGGTGTGGGCCTGGCTGGTTTGTCCCGAGGCCTCTCTCCTGGGCGTGTCAACTATCACCTCCTCCCCTGTCCTCCCTGGTCATCCCCCTGTGCATGTTTGTGTTCTTGTCTCTTCTCACAAGAACACTGGTCCTGTGGGGTTAGCGCCCACCCTGCATGCATGCTCAGTGGCTCAGGCGTGTCCAACTCTTGTGACCTCCGTGGACTGTAGCCTGCCAGGCTCCTCTGTCCATGGCATTCTCCAGGCAAGAATACTGGAGTGGGTTGCCATGCTCTCCTCCAGGGGATCTTCCTGACCCAAGGACTGAACCCGTATCTCTTATGTCTCCTGCACTGGCAAGTGGGTTCTTTACAACTAGCGCCACCTGGGAAGGCCGGGACCCAACTACGACCCCATTTTACCTTAGCCACCCCTGTGAAGGTCTCACCTCTGAATACAGTCACACCCTGAAGTCCTGGGATCAAGATTCCAACATCAAGTTTGGGGGCCGTAATTTGACCTGAAAGAATATGTATTGGTCTGAGGCTGCACTTGGTTTAGCCCTCAGGGCACCATTGTCTGTGATACTATTACAACACAACCCCAGAAGCCAGATTGCAAATGGGACCCAGGATGGCTCAGGCCCTCGGGGTGAGGGGGTGGGGGATGGGCTGGGGCAGGTTCACTTCACAAGGGGGTGTCCCGACCTCACAGCTGGAACCAACATGGTGGGGCCTCTGGGTAGCCTGTGAGCAGATGTTCTAGGAGGGGCCAGAAATCTGCAATTAGCACAAATGCTCCTTTTTGAGGCCAAGAGACCTTAAAGGAGAGGCCTTGAACCTGAGAAACGTCCATGGAAATCAGAGCTTGACTGGAGAGCACAATTTTTCTCTTTTTTGTGGGGTTGAGCCTTTTCAATAAGATTTCAAGAGAATAAAATCAACAGGCCCCAGGAAATTTGCATACGGCTACTTAACATCAATTCTGTATTTTTTTTTTTTAAGAAATAAACACATCCTCAAACCTCCCCATCCGCAGGGCGGGACTGCCCTGGGAGTTAACGGTTCAAACCTTTACAATTTTTTAAACCCAACAGCTTTCCATAACAAAGGGCAAAATTCACAAAGAAATTGCCTTCCTCCCCCCAAGGCTGCTCCTTGGCCGGGTGAAGGCGTGTTGACAACACACAGCTCCTTGGGTCACCGCTGAATGGCGGATCCCACGGAGACAGGCTCCCCCAAGGTCTGCTGAGAACTGCGAGGCTCGGGGGCCGAGCGCACGCTCTCCCCTCCGGTCTTTTCAGAAGACCAGCTAACTAGCGGCTTTGTGGGGACCCGGAAGGCAGCCTCCAGAAGGCAGGCCGGACTGTAGAGGCCGCCCAGGGATAGTGCCCTTCCTGGAAGGGAGTGGAAGGCGGGGCCTCAGTGCCCAGGGCTGCCCATGTGCCTGCTGTGAAGGGGTGGAACTCATCCTAGGATGGGGGGTGGGGTGGAGAGGGGCTGATGGACAGCTCTGGAGGGGCGGGGACAGTGTGGGCACCTCCAGTGGAGGGAGTCCCTTAACAGGGGCCTGGACCACTGTCCTGAGGAAAGCCTGGGGGTGGGGAGCGAAGACTTGCCTTCCCTCCTTGTCTGGCCCACCCGCCCAGGGCTGTGTGCACCAATCAGAGGTCCAGCAGGATGGAGTGCCTGAGCTGACCCCCCAGAAACCCTCAGCCCCCTCAGAGAGAGGGATGTGGGAACAAGGAAGCCGATGCAGGCAGGTGAGAGGAGCCTGAAGTGCCCTCAGGTCCTCAGGGTGACCCCTCCCACACATTTGAAAGCGCAACCTCTCCCAGACCTTCCTTCTCACGTCTGCTCCTCTTGCATGCAGGCCCTCTTGGAAAGCCTTCCCGGGGGCCCACACTCTCCTCCTCCACCAAGATGGTTTTCTTGTTCCTCCTGGCACCTTGCAGCTGAGTAAATGCTAATGGAAAGCATGATGAGAGATGGGGGTGGGTCTCAGGGTGAGTCCTGGGCTTCCCTGGGAGCTCAGTCAGTGAAAAATCCGCCTGCAGTGCAGGAGACCCTGGTTCGATTCCTGGGTTGGGAAGATCTCCTGAAGAAGGGATAGGCTACCCACTCCAGTACTCATGGGTTTCCCTGGTGGCTCAGATGGTAAAGAATCTGCCTGCAATGCAGGAGACCTGAGTTCGATCCTTGGGTTGGGAAGATCCCCTGGAGAAGGGAATGGCATCCCACTCCAGTATTCTTGCCTGGGAAACCCTGTTGATAGAGGAACCTGACGGGCTACAGTCTATAGGATGGCAAAGAGTCAGACACGACTAAGGAACTAATACCACCCTCAGGGTGAGTCTATCAGAAAGAAGGCACCAGCTGTGCAGGGGTGGAACCAGGGAGGCAGGACAGATTGTTCTGGAACATGGGCTGCAGGCACTGGCTCAGGGGTGCCCAGGTGGGAAGGCAGGCTGGCTCACCTCCCCGGACAGCCAGGTCTCCCTGGACTGCATGGTGGGAGCTGGCATGGGGGCCACAAACTCTCCACCCAGAAGCAGGGGCAGCGTTGTGGAGGCCGCAGTCCAGCCACTCTCCCACCGCCCACTCGCCTCCCCCGGCCCAGCCCTCCAGGCCTGCCCTCCCCCAGGTATATTGTGTCCATTTTGTCCTGTCCACCTATCCAGGCCATCATGGCTGTCCTGCCTCCTCCACGGCCCGGCCCAGAGCAGGACCCTAGCTGCTTACCTCTGGACTAAACACCCCTCATTCCCACTGCTCATTCAAAGATGGACAGATGCTTGGGTGGGCAGCACATCCTGGAAGATTCTGGGTGCTGTTCTGGCCAGTCGCCAGTCAGTGGGCTCTTCTGGCAGCTCGGTGGTGGGCAGAGTGCTTACGCCTGCCTCGGCAGGGAGCAGGCCCTCCCATGGTCACTGGCCTGGACCCCAAAGGGTTAAGACAAGTGCGGGGGCTTTGTTCCACGTCTCTGTGGTGTAACCCGCGGCCTGTCCCCAATCCCTTCCTCATGACCATGATTAGGCCGCACCCGGATGAATAGGCTGGCGATTCCTATGGTAACCTTCAAAATGCATTCCTGGGCAGGCCGGCCTCCTCAGTAATTACATTCCTAGCTCGGCCCACAAACAGCATGCTAATTAGCCCCTCGGAGGGGCTGCAGGTCCCTCCCTGAGAAAGGGGCAGGAGCCACTTCTGTCTCTAGCCCAGCCCCTGCCCCTCCCCTTCCTCAGAAGGGACGGAAGTGGGTGAGATGCTCTGGGCGGCTGGGCCAAGCCGGCCACAGAAGGGCCAGGAGGGGAGCCAGGCCACGAGAGGGGCCTTTGCATGCTTCTCACCATCCCCCGCCAGGACTGACCTCTGTGTGTCCCCCAGGCCCCACCTCTGCTGGGGGGCAGCCCCCACCCTCAGCGATGCTCTTCCCAGCTTCCCTGTTGTCAGGGTTGGGGCAGGACCCATCCCAGGAGGAAAAAAAAAAATCTCAGCCAGCTCCTCGCATGGCGAGAGTTGGGGGTGTGAGGAATGCAATGGGAGCAGCCCCCAGGGAGGGCACTGCCCGTGGGCAGGGGACCAGGCTACCAACGTTCTCATGTCTGAGGATGACCAGGCCTGGGCTCCCCAGGTGAGGTGGGGGTCTGAGGTGGAGCCTGGAGGAGAGACCCAGGCTGCAAGAAGGGGGAGGCTGCCCCCGGGGATGGAGATGCTTGGCCTGGGCTGTGGAGGGAGTGGTGCCCTGGCGGTCAGGTTGCGGGAGGGTCTTCAGGGTGAGGGTCGGCCTGAGGAGACCAGCAGCTTTGCTTGAGGTGTGATGGAAGCTGCCCAGAAGTGCTCCGGGGTTACCTCGGGGGCTTGATCTGAGCCTGGTCTTATTTGTCAGAGATCCCCCTGGTTCTAGCACAGAGAATAGAGGTGCCTGAGTGGGTGCAGGTGAGGGGGCGCCTCCTGCATGGGGGAGGGGTAAGGATGGGCCAGGTGGGCGCTGGAAGGTGCTAGAGGGCTGGAAGGAGGGGCTACGGGAGCTACTGAAGGGCTGTGTGTGGGGTGTGGGCAGGGAGGACACCCCCAGGTGTCTGTTCTGACCTGTTGGGCCTGTAGGGTCACACCGAGCAGGAGGGCCCAGCCAGCTGCCTTTGGGTCTGCACAAGGATGCAGGGTCCTGGCTGACCGGGCACCAGTGGGCCACACAGAGGTGGGACTGCAGGCCTGATGGGCTGGCAGGCATGTGTGGCCCTCTGACAACTCATCCCAGGGGCCAGACCAGCTGATGGGAAGTGGGGAGGGGTACCCCGCATGTCCCTGTCCCTGCCCTGGTCAGAGGGGCAGGACTGCTGAGTGGTTAGGAGGCCTGGGGTCAAGTCCGGCAGTGTGGAGTGGGCAGCCCAGGCCTCATCAGGGCAGAGATAGTAGGAGCTCTATGGGTGCCCAGGGACACTGCTGCTCTGGCCTCAGGGGCCTGGGCCTAGAAAGCAGGGCCGTGGGGAGCGCAGCCAAGTAGGTATCGGGTGCTCAAAGGCAAAGCTGCTTGGTGTCAGGGAGGGAGCCACCCCCTGTGGGGCTCCTGGAACCCACTGTGGGGAGGGTCCCTGCTCTGCAGGTCTTGGACAGTCTGGTGGACTGCAGACCAGCTTTCCCCTCACCCCAGCCAGGGGCTGAGGCAGAGGGCTGGGAGCTGGCGGAGCCCTGACTCGTGATTCTGTGCCCAGGTGGTTAGACCGCGAGGCTTACGCGGGGATTACCGGCCTGGGGATTTGGAAGCCGGCAATTCCTTGGTGTCAGTCTGCTGGACTAATTCTAATGTAAATAGAGCAATCCTTTAAGTATATATCATTTAATGCTCAACAGGGAGCCTGCAGATCTCCTTAACACCAGCAGGCTCACAATACCCTCTGGTCTCAGCCCATTTCCCCGACGGGCTGTGCTGGTGGTAAGCCCTGGTAGGGTGTCACAGTAATTATGGGAAGTGAGCCCCGGAGGATTTTCAGTCCCTATTGTCCTCCCGGCTGGACTGACACCTCAGAACCACCTTTCCTTGTTAGAGACACACATGATCCCTGGACCTCTGTGGGCCCAACCCCACATGCTTCCCCAAGGCAGTCCCCAGAAGAGAAGGTCTCTGCTTCACCCTCTGCCCCTGGGCTTGGCTGAGCGCCAGCCCCCAACTGCCTCGCTGTCTTGTAGCCAGCCTGGGGCCTGACTCTCCTGGGAGCTTGTAAGCAGCCTGTATGTGGCTCCTGCCCTTGGGGGGTGGGAGGGACAGAGGCACCTGCCTGTGTAACGGGGTCTTGGCCCTTGCCAAGCTCTTGGGAACACGCCCACCGCCCACTGCACACAGGGTTCAAGGTCTTTTGCTTGTTGGATGAAGGGAGCCCCAAGCAATCAGTCTTCTCTTGTGTCCTCCAGCATTTGTGTCTTACGTAACAAATCCTCTCTCTCCCCAGGTCAGATCTTCCCCCCACTTCCACTTTCTTCTGGAAGTTTTGAAGTTTGACTTTGCATATTTAAATCCCTCAGTTCCTCTTCTGGGACTGTATGTATGGTGTGAGGTCGGGATCTAACTTTATTTTATGCTGCACCTGGGTAGCCACTCTCTGAGCTGGTCTGGGGAGTGGTGGCATAAGAGTCTGTGATCTGAGATGTCACCAGGTCACCTGCAGAGTCAGAGGCCTAAGTTCTGTACCTGTGAGGGTCAGTTTCCGGATCTCCTGTCCTTTCTCAAGGATCAGTTGGCCCCTGATGGAACCACCACAGTGAGGCACGTGGATGGGAATGGACACAGTGCCGGGCACCAAGGTCCACCCTGAGAGGATGGTGAGTCCCAGAATGGTCTGCACAGCCTCACTCTGCACTCACAGATCTAGAAGCCCTGCAGCCTCCAGGGCTGCGTGCAGTGTGCAGACAGGCTCCAGGCCAGACCACGCTGCCAGGCTCTAGGGGCTGGGCCCCGGGTGCCAATTCTCTTCTTGAACCCGAGGAGAGGGAACTCTGGAACAGGAAAGTCAAGGAATAACCCCTTGTCACTCCAGGATCACCATGGATTGTTCCAAAGTATATCAGAGCATTTTTATTTTATTTTAAAAATATCTGTTTATCTATTTGTCTGTGTTGGGTCTTAGTTACGGTGCGTGGGCTCTCTAGCTGTGGCTTGCGGGCTTGGTAATTGTGGTGCGCAGGCTAGGTGCCCTGTGACATGTGGAATCTGTTTCCCGCTCAGGGATCAAACCCATGTCCCTGCATTGGAAGATGAATTCTTAACCACTGGACCAACAGAGAAGTCCCAGAACATTTTTAAATGGAGTAAAATGAAGTCACATACCTTGAGCACACGGGTGTGTGCTGTGTGATCCCTAGAAAGGCTGGGGCTTCTGCCCACTCTCTGGGTGTCTCAGGTCATCCTCCTGGTGGGGCCACGTGTGCTTCCTGAGTTCGTCAGCGTTCGCAGCTCAGTGAGCCGCCAGCTTCTTGGATGAGACTGAATGCTACCGATACAAACTTGTATACATTATTGTCGTTGTTGTTTTACTGTTAGCCAGAGGACGGCACCACTGGGAACAGCTGCGTCCCTGTAGCCCCAGGGAGGCAGGGCCCTTACTTCCTGTGTCCGGGGTGCCCATACCTGGCATGACTCTCTGTTGTTGCTAAGTTGTGTCCGACTCTTTATGACCCCATGGACTGTAGCCCACCAGGCTACATGGGATTCTCCAGGCAAGAATGCTGGAGTGGGTGGCCATTTCCTTCCCCAGGGAATCTTTCTGACTCAGGGATCAAACCTGGGTCTCCCGCATTGCAGGCAGATTCTTTACTGCTGAGCCACTGGGGAAGGCCTCTGGCTCTCTAAACGGGTGTAAAATGATTCTGCTCCATGGAGATCCCAGAAGTCAGACATCTTTTAGTAATTGTCTCATACTTAATATTCCCCAGGGCCTAGTGACGCATCACGAGACCAGGGTCCTCAGCCAAGGATTAATTGAATGGCGATTAGGGAATGGCTTTGTGTTGGGGCAGGAATCTGTGGTCCTCAATGAAGGGTGTGGCATTCACACTGGGGGAGGGGGTGAGGGAGGGTCTTGGGCCCCATCTAAGGTGCTAAAGTCCGGGTCCCTCCAAAGCCAGGTGTCCCCAGACACCTTAGCATGGTGTCTGTGAGAAGAGCCGGTATGCTCTGCAGGGAGCTTATCTTCCCAGACATTGGCTCCAGTTCCTGGGCGGTGGTGTTGCCCCTCCAGACGGAGGGCATCTGCAGGCTCGCTGTTTGGGAGGTAAGGGGGGTGGAGGGGTGCCTGAGACTTTCAGTCTTCACTTGGGCTCTAGCATCATCTGCATAGTAACCATGCATGTGGGCGAAGGCCCTGTTTTCCTTGCTCATTGTCACCTCTGCAACCTCCCAACCACCGCCCCCCTCTCCCTTGCCCACAAGGGTAAAGAGGCAGCTGGGGAAGGGTGTGGATGACTGGCTTGCAGGCACGTGGCTAGAGTCGGGTCAGGCTGTGAACTTGGTCTGTCCGACTCAAGGCAGACATTTCATGATGCTGGACTCCAGGCTCTGTCTGGCCTGGAGCCAGCATGCAAGGCATCCCCCGACCGCTTTGCCTGCCCCACCACACCCAGGTTTCTGCTGTGCAGAGAGGAGCCTGCCTCCCTGGGCCCAGCTGCTCCCCTGAGAGCACCTGGGCCAGCCCCTTGGGATGGAGAAGAGACACCAGGACCCTCTCAGAGGATAGTCTTGTGCTGAGTCCTAGGGCTCCTCAAGGTCCTGGACTGCGCCCACTTCAATGCCTCTTCTAGGGGGCAGGGAGGCAGGGCTGTGTTGATGGAGACTGGAGGGACCTGGGGTCCCCTGCCCAGGGCTCCTCTGCTTGTTCTGAGACTCTTTCCTGTCTCCCTGATATTCAGATTAGCGTATCTCGGTGAACAAGTTGATCTAAAGTAGGCTATTCCTCACAGTCCTGCAAGCCAGTGTCCAAAGAGATGGTTTATTTTTGTTAGGAAGTCACGGTCGGCTTGATGTGGATTTTCCTTCCCTTTGCATGATGTTTCTGAGTCGTGGGGTCCTGCACTCCTGGACAGAAGGTTCTAGACGTGGTAGGCTTAGCACATTTTGCTGGGATCGAGAGCTCCAAGCTAGGCAGGTCCTGGCATAGTCATTTCCAGAGAAGGACAGGGAGGGGAAGGCAGGACAAGGGGACACAGGCTGAGAGTTGGGACGCAGACGGGTCAGTGGATATGAATGGCTGCCCAGGCCTTGCCCTCCTGAGGCTTCCAGGGGGAGAAGTGTCAAAATCAGGAGAGGCCAGAGACTGACTGTGTGTGCGCAGGATGGTGGTGAGGGGGCTGGCCAGGACACTGCCCCAGGCCAGCACCTCTGCTGCCGGTGTCCCGGCCAAGGGGGACCTGGGTGGGGGAGGACCCTGTGCTGGTTGTGCCCTGGGGGGTCCTGGGTTTCCATGCTCCACCGTGGGTACCCCCGGCCCCGCCCCCCCTCCACCGCCACTGGTCCCAGCTGGAAGCCTGCACCCACGCTCACAGCTGACCCTGCCAGATCCCTAGGGGACTAGCCGACCGTGGGGGCGGGTCTGCACAGGGCTCTGTGTGTTCCCTGAGCTGGAGCGGGTGGGGGGGCATGACAGACAAGATCCTCCCACGGGAGAGGGTGCTGATGGGGAGGAATCTGCACACAGAGGCGGGATTCTTGTCAACAGGGCCAGAGCCAGGCAGTGACCTGAGTGACGACTGGGCTGTAGGGTTTCTGTGCGAGGGTGGTGGGAGGGGGGAGAGGGAGGGAGAGAGGAAAGGAGGGAGGGGGAGGGGAGAGGAGGGGAGGAAGGGAGGAAAGAAGAGGGAGAGGAAGAGGAGGAGGGGAGGATGCGGGGAGGAGGGAGGGGAGGAGGATGTGGGAGGAGGGAGGAGAGAGAAGGGAGAGAGGGCAGGAGCTAGGTGGGCAGTGGTCAGCGGAGGGCGCTGAGGCCGCCTGACACACGCGGAGGAGGCGGGTCGGCCCACAGCCCCCCTCGGGCCGGCTCGGTCCGGCTTTCAGGTACCGGCCTTTTGTCTGCTGCCCGAGCTCGCCTGTCAGCCCCGCCGTCAGAGGCCTAATCTTTTTTTCTTCGCGGGCTGAAAAGGCCCAGCATCACATCAGGCAACATACTGCTGCCTATTCTCCTTCCCCACGGAACCCAATCACCGGACAGCGCGGCTGCAATTCACTCCCCAGCCCGCCCTTTGTCGAGGTGGGCCGCCTCGGCGCTGCTCGCCCAGCAAGATAAATCGTGTTCTCGAAATTAACTTGCATTGAAAGGGAGGGAGGAAGAAAGGCTGATGGCCGGCGCGGGCGGGAGCGGCCCGGCCTCGACAAATGTCAGCGCGATAATTTGGGGGCTGTGATTAAGATCTTATCTAGGTGGGAAGTAAATAGAAAAGACTTCCATAAAACTGTGACCCCGTCCAGGTTACCTGCTCGGGAAGTCCCTTGATTTCCTTGTTGTTTCTTGGTTTCTTGTTTTTCCTTCACTTTTGCCGGGGATCGGAAGGAAATACCAGAAAGGTCTTAGGTGAAGGCAAAGTGGGACCTGGGGCATTGCTGGAGAGGCTTAAACAGACCTCAGGGAAGCCGGCATCTCTCTTTGGCACAATGGACACTGGAAGCTGAGAGCAGGGCTCCCTTTGTCTCCGAATTCCACTCGGAGGAAATGCGGCTCGAGCAAGCATCAGGCCACCGAGGTGCCCGGCCGCCCAGCCTCTGAGTCCTGCTTTTCTTGAGTCATGAACACTATTTTGCTGCAGTAAAAGTTTTCCCAAATAAAACGAAACCGGAGCCCCGCGTGCAGACGGGCAGGGAGGCGGCGGGCCCATAAACGCTCTGTACTTGGGAGCCATACCGCCTGCTTTTATGGGCCCGGCCTCTCACTCTCGGGTGTTTATTTTTGCTACTGATGACTTCAGCTCCCAGCGGCTCGAACCCTGCGCCTCGGGCCCCAGTGATGACCATGCATGCTGCACCCCCAGCGGCCCCTCCCCGGTGGCCGTCGGGCAGCTGCTCTGGCTGAGGGAAAGCCACACCTTACGGAGGAGATCTGTCTGAGTCGGAGGAGATCTGTCTGAGTCGCAGCGCCCCTAACTGGAGTCTTTCAGGGAGGTGGAGGGCAGGACCACCAGCAGGGCGTCCTGTGGGGAAGGGCCCCAGGGACTATGAGGTCAGGCGTGCAGAAGGCTCAGCCCAGGCCTGCAGCTCGCTCCAGCCTCAGCCAACCGTTAGGAAGATTGGGACTGTCCCCCACTTGCAGGCGGGCCCCCCACAACCGGGGCAGCACCAGCCTTGTTACCAGGTACCCTGAGCCTGCCCGAGGCAGAGCCGCTCCCTGCGGTCCGTCTGGATAGCCGTACCCATTCCCACTTGAGGTCAGAGGCGTCTGGAGAGGGTCTGGGTGTCTGGACTCTGCAGAGGGGCCAGAACGCTCCACATACATGCTGGCCCCAAGCTCCGCCTTCTGTGGTCCTGCTGTGCGTTGTGGGAGGGAGGTGGGGGGCTGAGTGGAGGGTGGGTAGAAGGGTGGGAGGAAGAGGGATGTCTGCTCAACAGCCCCCAACCCAGGTCCAAGCCCCAGAGAGACTCAAAGCCCTGAGTAGAGAAGGTGCTCAATAAGGGTGCAGGAAGGAGGGAAAGAAAGAGGGAGGTGGGTTGGAGCAGACATGTTCTGAGGCAGGGAGGTGGGCCCTGGGCGGGGGAGGAGGGCACCTTTGCAGCAGGGCTTCTCACCCTGTGGGCAGTTTTTTCAGGAAGGTTTCTTGTCCTGGGCATCGTGGGCATTGAGCAGCATCTCCTGCCCCATACACACTGGATGCCACCCAGGTACTAATGCCCCCCACGCACCTCCCTGCACCACAGAAGCCCAGGTCCAGGCAGGGAGGTGTCAGTGCTGGCCCCCCGCACCCCCCTGCCCCACCCCAACCAGCTATCTCTGAGCTCAGGGGCCGCGGCATCTAAGGAGTTATATTTTGACTTGAGAATATTTCCTATTTCTCCTTCTTTTATTTTAAACACTCGGGATGCATGGGGACAAACACTGGAGTAGTTTTCTCCGCCTGCCAATGTTTTGTTTGATTTTGTTTTTAAATCCCAAGTAATGTGTGGAGGAGTCTGAGCAACAAGTTTGCCAGGTTTTTAAACTGTCGACTGGCTTTTAGATGCTCCTTTGAAATGTCACAGTGTCGGTATCGTCTGCAGATAGCAGCATTTACTCCCACAGGCGTGCACATACATGCACACATGCACGTGTTCACCCACTCGTGCACTAATACACACATGTGCACACTGATGCACACACACTTGTGCTCACACATGCACACATACTTGTGCTCACAGGTGCACACACTCCCCCCTCCCCCCACTCACACAGTCTCACAGTCACACTCAGGGAAGGCCGGCTGCCCCTGCTGCTGAGCTCCTGAGCCAGGAGGACCTCACACCGTTGTCCCCACCCAGTCTGTTCCCTGAACCTCACCAACCAGGCATCGCTCCCGCCTCCGAACACCAGACGCCCTGGGGACGAGAGGCAGAGCCCAGATGTCAGGGGTGGGGAGAGAGGAGGCTCTTGCAGACGCCCAGATGCTAGGTGCACAGATCGCTCAGACCCTGGGTGAGAGGGGGACCCCTTCTGCACGGTAGGCCCGGCTGCTCCCTCCTCCGGTCACACTCCTGCCGCCCTGCCCACCCGCCAGGCCCTGCGTGGTGGGTAATAGCAACCTCCATGCCTCAGACATAGCCTTTGGAGTCTGAGACTCCTAATTCTCAACCCCAGCCAGGCCCTGTCTTGCTGTGTGACCCTGAGTCAGGAGCTGCCCCTCTCTGCCGTTGCCATGTTGCGTTGAGGATGGTGGGACTGGCCTCATTCAGTAACTGAGGGGACCCTGGCCGGGGGATGATGCGGCCAAGTGGGTCCACGCTAACGGGACCCTCTCATGGAAGCTGGGAGCCCTGGACAACCGTCCCTGCGGCAAGGGGCTGGAGGACTCTGAGAACACAGTGGCCCCGTGGACGCCTGTCAGGGAAGGAGTGGGGGGAGGCTTGGAAAGTGGCAGATAAAGCAAATACCCCAGCTCCTAAACAAACCCAGCAGGACAGGGCAGATGACAAATGATGGGATTGTGTCAGCTTGAGAGCAGATTGGACTAATGGCATGCCGGACTCTGCACTCTGAGGATCAATATTCCATCAGGCAGGCCGTGCGAGCCGCGCTCCTGAGGACAAAGGGGCGATGGCGACTGTCCGCACACGCCGCCCGCAGCGTGTGAGCCCACGTGAGGGGTGGCGCTGCCCGAGGGTCCAGCCCTGCCCGCCTCCCCCACTGCGGGGCAGTGCACTGGAGGGGCTGCCGATGCCCACTCCTGGGCTGGGGCTTCCGAAACCTCCACCTGCCTCTTCTCTGGCCTCCCTGGCGACCCGACCTTGTGGTCTTTCCACTGGCAGCTGCTGTCCAGGCTGCCTTCCTGGTGGGCTCTGTGGCAGCTCCTGCCTGCCCTGGGGCTCCCTAGGAGCCTGGGTTCAACAGCAGGTACAAACCCCAGGCAGGTGTGTGCCAGGCCCTCACTTGGTGACACTAGGCCAAGTCCTCCTCGGGAGCCAGGAGAAGGACGGTCCCAGGCCCTAGGCAGCCCTGCGTTCTAGAAGGTCACCCAAGAGAAGCTCACTCATATGTCCATCCCCCGGTGTGTTCACTCCACCTGTGTTGAGTGCCTGCTGTATGCAAAACCAAAGTCAAAGCCGAGGACAGAAGAGTATGTGAAAAGTATGGGCAGCAAAATGCTGGGGGCACCTGGCAGTGCCAGTCAGTCCGTTTCCCTGGTCTCTTCACCCCCAAGATGGCAGCTCGGTCTGGGTGCCACTGACTGCCCTGCCAGGCCACTCTTTCTCCATGCCTGTGACAGAGGTGCCTTATGAGGTCCCCAGCCTGGCTCTGATTACAGATTCCACATGGACACATTGATCCCAGGGCATCCCAAGCCGAGGCCAGGTATGACGGGTCTCCAGGCCAGGGGGCTGACCTGGGATGGGTGAGAGGTCTGGTTATCCGGCACTCAGGTCACCCAGGTTGGCTCTGCTCATGGGTCAAGCCCTGGTAGATGCCTGGGCTTAGGGCTCCAACCCCAGCAGGCCGCCCCCTCGGCTTCAGCAAAGGTCGCCGTGCCTTGCTGTCACTCAGCTCAGCACCAGACACTTCAGAACAGGCACATGGTTGTGAGTGTAACAGAGCCCAGCAGCAAGCCATTCTCTCGGCCACCCTATGGCCACGGCCCGGCAATAGCCACAGTCTCCACACCACTCACACCTGGGGGCCACTGGGAATTCTGGGTCCCCAGTTGTGAGAATTGAACCATAAAGAAGGCTGAGTGCCAAAGAATTGATGCTTTTGAACTGTGGGTGTTGGAGAAGGCTCTTGAGAGTCTCTTGGATTGCAAGGAGATTAAATAAGTTGATCCTAAAGGAAATCAACTCTGAATATTCATTGGAAGGACTGATGCTGAACCTGAAACTCCAATACTTTGGCCACCTGATGCGAAGAACTGACACATTTGAAAAGACCCTGATGCTGGGAAAGATTGAAGGCAGGAGGAGAAGGGGACGGCAGAGGATGAGATGATTGGACGACATCATCGACTCAATGGACACAAGTTTGAGCAAACTCTGGGACATAGTGAAGGACAGGGAAGCCTGGTGTGCTGAGTCCATGGAGTCACAGAGTCAGACACGACTGAGTGACTGAACAGCAACAACACCTGGTCCTGAGTGTGGGAAGAGCCAGTTTGTAGCACTGGATGGACGGGGAGGCCTGTCCTACAGACACCCATGGGGCTGGTGACAGGCTCCCCAGCACCACCTTCAAGAAGTGGGCTCCCATTTGGGGAGCAGTGTGTCCTCGGTGGGGTAGACCCCCCTTCATGGTTTTCTGCTCTTAGTTTTTTAAACATGGCTTTACAGGCTCACATCCTCTTGGGATAATTCGTTCCTGGTCTTTCCATCCCTATGCCCAGCTTTGTGAGGCAGGGCAGGTTTAAGGCCATTTTAAATACAAATATGGCACCAGGGGCCCCAGGGGTAGGCCCCCGTGTTTCTGTGGTCGTGGCCACGGCCTTCTTTAGCGGGAGGAAATCAGATTAGACCGTGCAGGGCCAGGGCCAATTGGAACCAGGGGTTTGGAGAGTCCATGCGGAGCAGCTGAGGGCTGACAGGGAGGCCGCCTCGGAGCCAGATCCCCGTCATGCGCCGCCATTGCCGGTCCTCCGGGCGGGAGTGAGAGCCATGGGATGGGTGCAGGAGTGGGGCCTAGGTGTGGGGAGCTCGGTGCCATCTCACAATGGCTGCCACGCGGGCCCATGGGGTCACCCAGACCAGAAAAGGCCTGGCTCTTTCTTGGGCCTCTGCTTGGCCATCTCCAGTGTGGTGAGCCGTGCTGAGGGGATGGCTTGCCCAGAGAGCCAGGCTGCACACGTATTTGGGCCTCATGATGACAGGGCAGCTGGAGCTGCAGACCTGGGTGGTCCTGGTGGGCATCTGAGCTTTCCTCGCCCTGACTCCTCAGTGGGGTCGTGAGGCCGGAGCTCACTGATCTTCCCAGCCCTCTAGTGCTTTCCTTTGACTGAGAGGAGATTCAGGTGCTGGCTCCTTGGCCTCCCACTGCTTCAGCTTCTTGGGAAAGGAGCGTTCCAGCCATGCTGGGAGATGGGAGCCTTTCTGTATGGCTTTCCAGCCTGTGTCTGGAGGGCGTTCTCTGATGGACGGGCAGCAAACTGTCAGGAGGACCCCAGGGCCAACGTGACCTCAGCTGCTAGGCAGGAGGCCTGGGGTGGGGAGGGAGCCACCGAGGGATGTGAGCACCAGGCATACACGGTGAGGCTCTGCTGGGACATGCATGGACACGTATCTGCACATGTGCAAGCACACAATGCACACACATGTGAGTGTGTGGGCGGATGCGTGTGTGCACACATGAGGGAGTGCGTGTGCATGTTCATGTGTGCACACTGTGCGTGCACACATATGAGAGTGTAGGCACACATGGACACACAAGTGCATGTGTGAATGCATATGTGCACACTGCAACGCACATGTAAATACATGGATGGGCCCATGTGTACATGTGTGAGTGCATGTGTGTGCACGTGTTTGGAGTACGTATGCAGGCCTGTGGACGGGAGGGCACGGGCAGTGTCTCTGTGGCTGGGTGGCACTGAGGACTCCCGTTACAGGAAAAACTGGAGTCCCCACCTGGCTGTCCCTGGTCCCTGGAGGGAGGGATACTGGCCACCGTGTCTACGAGGTCTTAGCTCTCAGGATTGCTTGATTGCAAGGCAGACAGACCGGGGCCTCAGCCATAGGCACGGTCGGCCTGCAGGGTGGGGTCAGCATAGTCAGGACGCCCCTGGGCTGCTCTGGGCTACCTCCACTCTGCTCCCAGTGCCTCTCTCAAACCAAGAGCCTTTGTGGGCAAGCATGCTAGCCTGGTGACTCTGTCTTGGTGCCCATAGATCCATGAGGCTTGCGTGGGCAACCCTGCCTTCATCAGCAGCAGGCCGGCCTCCTGCTGCCCCAGCGGGGCTTCCTTTTGAGGTGTGGTTGGAGGTGAGTGAGCTGCCCCCATCTCTCCGTTTGTGTGGAGTGCAGAGACAAGACTGGTGTGGCCCAGTGGTGGCTCTTTGTGTGGCCAGGCAGGTGACCTGACAGCAGGCTCGGCCCTCTGGGGTCCAGTTAATTACCTTCCTCTGGACCCCAGCTTGAAAAGTCATTTCTTTGAGAGTACACGGTGAGGGGAACTCTCTAGCCAGCCCCTGCCTCCCCATTGGTCTGGGTCAGGCTGGGGGCAGCAGGACTGGGTGCAGCTGCAGTGGTCCCAAGGCCTTGGCTCGGGGGCTGTGGCTGTGGCCACCCATTCCCTGGGGCCTCCTGCTCCATGTCCTCTCTGCAGCCCTGAGTGGGGCTGGGCTGGGCGGCGTGTTGGGGCCGGGGTGCTGGGAGCCTAGGGCAGTGCACCCGGGCTGGCAGGAACCCGAGGCCTGGGGCTGGAGAAATGGGGGATGGAGGGTGTGCCAGGTTTTCCTGCCTGCACAATGAGATTGTGATGACTGATCCTTTTCCTTAATGTAAGCCATGGAGTTAAGTGTTTGAAAGTTGTTCCAGAAGCTGAGAAAGGCCTGCCCTCTGGTCACGCTGGATTGTCTCTTACTTAGCAGCTGACAGGCCCATCTGCAGGCCGTGGGGGAGGGCGAACGCTGGGGGACAGCCTTCACCCCAATCCCTGCAGCCCCGAGAGCCGTGGGAAGGAGGACCCCTGCCCGGCCCGGGGGTCTAGGCTGCCATTTCGTCTCTGGGGAGGGGAGTGGGGAGCCCCTCTTCCCAGACGGCAGCTCTGCCTGTTCTCCCTGAAATCTGAGCCCCACCAGACGTGGGCGGGTTTTGGGGGGCCTCTCACAGGTGGGGCCTCATACTCGGTGGGGGCTGAAGTGGTTTGTTGCCCATCCTTGGCCTGGGTCCATGGGTGCTCCTGTCAGCCTTTGGGGAAGACGATGCGGGCCAGCCGCTACCACCAGGCTCTTATCAGCTCGCAGCTTGAAATCCAAGCAATTAAGGGGAGGATTGAATCTTCTCCTCGCCGATCCCACACCACGTGGTTCTACAAATATCCAGTGGCCCCTGTCCTCTCTCATAGCCTGCCGACCACACCTCCCTGAGCACTGGAAGGTTGGGGGATGAGAATGATGTGCTTGACTGCGTTCAGGGTGCCGTTGTCCCCATCCACCCCTGCCTGCCAGGAGATGGACAAAACATAAAGACAGGCAAGGAGTGGTGTGAAACCCCACAGGTACGAAGGGCCCCCACCCAGTCTGGGGTATGACTGGAGGACCGACTGTGGGAGCCAAACGGTGGGTGGGGCTTCATTCATCACCGAGATCACTCCTGTGCACATGTGTCCTTTGCTTCCGCTGAGTGACCTCAAAGGGTCATCCCCACCCAGATGGCCAGAGTGGAGTTCAGACCTTCTGCTCGTGCCCCACGGATCCCGGGAAAGACAGGGTGGGCTGGGGCCTCTGATGCCTTCAATGGGAAGAGCCTGGGGTGGTGCTGCGGGGCAGCTGTCCAGGAGCAGGGGGTGCCCTGGGAGTGACCCTGACCGGCAGAGCAGGGGACACTGGACGGCCAGCTGAGCCTGGGCCAGAAGCAGAGGGAGACTGCGGCCCCAGGGACCGTTAGGGCCGACTTCCCACTTCTGCAGGGGGAACTTGTTCCGTGTTTAGATTAGAAACAGGATATAATAAACTTGTTAACATGTCAGAATCTCGTGTTGGGACAACATAAGTGGGTGTTTTCTCCTCTGTCTTTCTGTTGTGCAGGAAAATGCCACAATTAGTGCCCGGGCTCCAGAGGCTGGGCTGGGGGAGGCTGTGGAGGCCGCGAGCAGAGGGCAGCAGAGGACCCGGGGCCTGGCCTCCCTGCGAAGCCGCCAGCCATAGGGCGGCCTCCGCCCTCCCCGTGCTGACCCAGCTGGCCTGGGCCCCTGGAGCCCACCCTCCCAGCAGGGCCCGGGGGCCAACAAGAGCTCTGATCCCGGCATCTGCCTGTGAAACAACCCGGGTGGTGGGGGTGGGTGGTGGTAGTGGGTGGTGGGGGACAACATTACTTGTTTTTTAAAGAAGACTTTTATTTTAAAAGCCTTATGTCCTGGAGGAGAGCAGCGCGAAGCTATTTTCAGGAATGGGCTCAAAAAAGATCAGCTCTTAATTAAAACAAAACACAGTAAGATCAAGCCTTAGCCAGAGGCCCCTGACCGGAACAAAACCGTTCTGTCGAGACCTGCAGGAGTTGTGTGGCCACTGGCCCGAGTGTGGCTCCCTGGCCCCAGCCAGGGCACGGGAGTAGGGGACAAAGGATGGCAGGGAAGAATGACCAGGGGATGCCGAGAAGTGGATGTGAGTCTGGACAGGATGGGAGGACCAAGCACAGCCACACAGGCTCGGGGGACTGTGGACCGGCCTAGACAATGGCCTATAGCCCGGCCCAACCCAGCCAGGCCCGGGGAGGTGTCCCTTCAGCCAGGCCCCCGTCCCCAAGGCGCTAGAGACCCCTGGAATGCGAGGGCTGGGCGGGACGTGAAGGGAGGAGGGGCTGTGGCCACGTCAATAACCTCGGTGATGTAGTGAGTGAAACATCGTGAAAAATGAAAGCAAATCCTGCTCTAATCTCCCTGAACAAAGGCCTTTCAGTGGGACCAGAGCTGCGCGGGCGGTGGGTATCGCCAGATCTTTTATATTAAACGCGCACCCGGCGGAATATGGATTCTATTAGGGAGCCCTGCTCACCGCGGCCCCTTCCGTGCACATGCCGAGGAGGTCAGGGCCCCATGGCAGCCAGCAGGGTGGCAGCACGGTCAGGACTGCCCCCTGCCCACCTTGCCCACCCACCTCTCCATCCATTGTGGCAGAAAAGCATCACAGGTTGCCAACTATTTCTAGTCCGCTCCTGCTGCCTTGTCTTTGTCTGATTTTACAACCTCAAGTCCGACCCCAGATGGTCAAGTATGGCCACTGGGGTGAGTGAAGCTCCCAAAGGCACCTATCATGGGAAACCCAGCATTTGCAGGCTTCTTCAGGAGGGTCAGGTGTCCAGCTGGAGGTGTTGACCCTCTTATACCCTCAAGAGGTGAAGTCTGCCTCTCAGGGCAAGTGGGGCTCTCAGAAGGGCCTGCCCAGCCAGGCGCCGCTCGACAGCTCTGCACAGCCTTGTGGAGGGGTTACAGGTTTGGGCAGAATGAGCATAACTCACGTGCTGGCCGGGGAAAGAAAGGATCATTATATGAGTGAAAAAAATGAACTGTCTCCACTCAGCAAATACCACAGTCCTGTCTTCTTCCAGACTCAGACCCCCGCCACTAAAACCAGCCTGGGAAAGGAAATCAAATTTAGGGGTTTCCCTTACTGGCCAGAATTTTTAATTTAATAAGGGGTGGAGAGATGCTGTTGTATTTTATTTTATTTCTACTTTGAACAGGTTGAATCTTCCTGTAGGGGCTCTAGGAAGGCGGCTGCCGGCAATGAGAACCAGCCCCAGCCTCACAAATTCAAACCAGGCTCCCTCCTTCCAGTGGCCCAGACGCTGAGCCAGGGGTGGGGGGGACCCTCTGTAAGGAGGGGCAAGGGGAGTCTGAGGCCTGGGAGGGTGTGGAGTGGCCGGGAATTCTGGTGGTGAACCAAGGGAAGGAGCCCCTGTCCCCTCTGGGCCACTTGCCTTCTTTGGTGCCACGGCCGAGCTGTGGAAGAGGGTTCACTCTGTGTGCTGACTGGCTGTAGCCTGGACAGAGTCAGGGGCTCCCTGTCCTTGGTGCCTCCTCCTCTGTGATTCCCAGCCCTGCATTGCTTACCTGGAAGCTGCACCCATCAGCTCGAAGCCCTGCCCTTGGTGCTGGATGCCTCCCCTCCCACGTGGGACCAGGGGGCTGCAGAAGGTCACCTTGCCACGTCTGGGAACCTGTCTGCCTCCACAGGGGAAGGGAGGGGACCTGGAGACAGTCAGAGGGGACCGGCGCTGATGGAGGGGTGAGAGCAGTGTATTTTGAGGCATCGCTTGAGTCTGCAACCCCCCAAGTGAGGTGGGAGGCCAATGAAATGCTTTCCTCAGATTGTGGGTAGAGAGTGGCTGGAGCCCACATGGGGTCTTCCTGGAGGAGGTTCCATTCTGTCCTCCTCTTTATTGGCTTTTGGTTCAGAGAGCAGCTTCCAGCTTCCAGGTGATGTGGGGCAGCCCAGCCCAGGCCCTGCCGTGCGCTCCCTGGGATGCTGGCGGCCACGGGCGGAGTTTGGCTGGGATCTGGGAGGCGCGAGTGTTTGGATGTGGGTTAACTCACTCCACTTCTCCTCATCCAGGGGACAGAGAAGAACTCCTGTCCTTATCAGGCTGAACGAAGCAGCGCCTGTGAAATGCTTGTCCAGTCCCGGCCATGGTCCTGGCTGCAAAGCCCCTGCGCCGACCCCTCCTCCAGCCCCCGGCAAGGTGGGTGTGGCTCTGCCTCAGGCCCCTTAGAGGACTTTCTTCTGCCATTGGTGCCCTGGCAGGTGGCAGTCTCTTGGCACTGGGTGTGAGATCCCAGCCCCGTGGAGCTGGCACAGGAGCCCCAGGGGGAGACTTGGTGTCTTCTGCACCCCTGCAGGCTTCTCTGCGCTGCTGGTGGCCCGGCTGGGCTGGAGGTGACCTTCACCAGGGGCTAGCTTCATGGGTGACTGTCCAGTAATGGGTCCAGTAATGGAGGACCAGGTAGGACAGAGGCAGCGGCCATGCCGGGGCCCTAGGTTCAAGGCCGACCTTCTCGCTGTACCAGCAGCCACCTGCTGCATTCCAGGCCTGGCCTGGCTTCTAGGCCACTGTGCCATCTTGCCAGTCCCCCTGGCAATGAAGGAGGTGTGAGAGTTTGCATCCTGGCGTGTCCGCCTGGCACTGCGGTGACCCTCTCAACTTTGGGGGGACGGTAGCAAGATGGGGTGATGTCTTCCCCTCCCTGGCTGATGTGCCAGCCCAGGGATCTGCAGCCCCTCCCCCAGGGCAGACCTGCAGGGAAGAAAGGAGCTCTGGAGGGAGGCATGCCTCCCTGCCTCCCCTGGGGCAGCCAGACCCACCCCTGCACCCCCACCCTGCACCCCAACCCTGCACTGAGTCTGCCAGCATTGTCTCCCCCAGACCCGTGGACCTTGGTGTTCTCTGCTGCTCTTTCTGGGTCTCTGGAAAAACCCTGCTCAGCAGACCCAAACCAAACACAGCCCTACCAGCTTCTCTTTGCCTAATGGCTCTGACATTTCAGCCTTGCTCAGGCTTCTCAATGGCCAAAGGCAACAGCACCTGCAGTGGAAGCTCCTCTGGCATTGCACCTTCTTGGGAAGGCCCATCCTCCCCTTACCAGCAGGCTTCGGGGACCTGGGACCACTTGGGCCAAGTCCAGGCTCTCACTGCACAGCCCAGGCCTGAGAGGCCCCCAGAGCTGATTGGGAGGCCAAATTGTTACCCTCCGACCAGGGTGGAAGGAGCGGTTGGGCCACTCTGTGGTATCTCTGGCTGGAGTCTGCTCAGCTCATGACCCTCTCAGGCAGCACCATCAGCACCAGATCATACAGGGGAAACTGAGGTCCCAGAGAGGCGGCCACATGGTCCAGGCATTAGCTTCCGCCTTAGGCGCCAAGGGACAGAGTGGCTAGCTGGCACAGCGGGACATGCCCTGGGCTAACTCGGGCCCCACACTGGCCTGGCTGACACTCGAGGAAGTTTCGGGGAGCTGCCATGCAGTGCTGGATCAGGGAGGGTTCTCAAGAGAAGAAAGAGCTGTGGCCCTGGGTGTCTGCCCTGTGCCCTCCATCCTGGCGAGTCCCAGCATCTGTGGTGCATTTGGTCAGCATGAGGGGCGCTGACCCCTCCGTGCCGGGCCCCTTGAGGGAGCGCAGTGCCCAGGGGAGGCACAGCCCGTGGTGCAGGTCCCCACTCTGGTGACTCATTAAGGGCCAGGCTCCTTTGTGGGCCCCGAGCCCCAGGCCCATTGCTGTCAGCGGCTGTTACAGGCACAATGACGGGCATTAGAACCCCAAGAGCAATTAACAGGCTGCTTAATTAGCAGGAGGAATTACAGTCTGAGTGGCTGATCTTCGCTTAAAGCCGAAACGAGCAGGCAGTTATCTGATTATGCATTGATCCCTGGCTCCCTCCCTAGGTCTCCCTCGCCCCTCGCTGTAATCTGTGAATGTACAACTGTTTAAATATTCTCAACTCAACTGTCTCAATCAACATGGGGAGAAAAGGGCCCATTGTGGCCTCCTTTCCCGGCCCAGCTCCTCTGGCCGGTGGAGGCAGCGGTTGGTCCCCAGGCCTCGCCTGGCCAGCCCTGCTGTCCTGGGAACAGTGTCAGCCCGGCCGGGCCCCAGGCGAGCCTGGCCCTGGCTGCCTGGGCATGTCCTCTTCTGTGGGCCTCTCCCAGCTCCCAGTGGCTCAGTTCCTCCCTGTGCTGTGGGGAACGGCCTGAGTGGATCCATTGTAGAGATGAATATGGTGAGGCCTGGAGGTCGGATGGAGGTGCACAGTGAGTGACAGGCCTGGTGACCTGTGGGCAGCATCTAGATTCCCTTGCCCTTGTGGAGGGGCCTTCAGAAACAAGCTGCTCTGGCATCTGGTGTGGCTTTGGAGTCCTGGGTGGGCTTTGGGAGGCCAGGGGTGCTGACTGAGGATCTCTAGGAGGTGGAGGGTGGGGGGACAGGCAGACCAGTGCTCGCAGCCCTGGGCTCTCCTGTGGACCCTCCACTGTAGGGAAGATGCTTCCAGAGGGAGGAGAGGAGGAGCCCCAGCTTAGACTGGTCTTGGGAACAGCCTGTGTGAAGGCAACACGGCAGGGCTGGGCAAGGAGCATTCCTGAAAGCCTCTTGATTCTGTGTGGCTGGTGCGTGGGGTGGGGGTGGGGCATGGGTCCAGGGTCAGGCCCAGTGCTTGCTCCTGGCCGCCAGATGCCCTCCCTGAGTGTCTGGCAGACTTAGGAGGGCTGGGGGCTTGCTCCATCCAGAAGCGGCTGGGAGGCCCCTGTGGCGCCCTGGAGCCGGGAATGGGCAGTGAGTGGACACTGGACACAGCTGCTGGGCTCCTGTCCTGACACCTTGGCTCGGCCCAGCTGGGCCTGGAGCTAGAGGCCAGCAGTGGGAATGAGGCTGGGACGCTAGTTTTAAAGGAGAAGGGAAAGGTCAGAGAGAAGAGATGGAGGGAGGGAGACAGGCCCTGACGGCCTCTTGTTTTGCAAAACTCAAAATAGATTTCAGCACCGTGCTTTTTAAAGACAAATCTCGGAGCGCCTCTGCAATCCTCGCCTGACCCTCCTGGTTTCTGGCCAGGGGAGCCTGCTACGATCTGGCATCGGCTGGTTTAAAATGCATAACAGCCGTGCACAGACTTGGCCAAAAGCTGATCTGTGCTGCTTTCGTGAACTTTGCTTTTCTAGTTTGCTACATCAGATATCATCTTACCCAGACGATGCCCTTGTGAGATAGATGCCCCCCCACCCCTAAACTCTGGGGGTGCAGCCAATGCGCTCCATTCTGCTGCTTGCAGGATCTGTGGGTCTGGAGAGAAAGGACACTGGTAAAAAGAAAAAAAAAAAAGAAAGGACACTGGTTACCAGTGCGGTGCAGCCCGGATTCCCGGGCACTTGGGGAGTCTTTATCGAGCTCAAATGATTAGACCTGGTTTCTGGTTTCATTTTGGAAGGCTTGCTGCTAAGCAGATCCATTCCGCCTGTAAAATGATACAGATGCTCCGGGCCACTGCACTCCCTCCATGCTGAGAGCCGGCCCCATCTCCACCAGCCAGAGGATGATGGGACCTGGGTCAGGGCTGGCCGGCTCCCTGGGCGGAGGCAAGTTTGCCTCTGTGAGCGGAAGCAGCGGGCAAGTGGCCACCTGACCCCGGTCTGGGGAGGGCTGTCGGCCCTGGCTGCTCACCCAGGAGCCTGGAGAGTGGGATGGTGTGGTCGTAGGGATTCTGTGCCTACGGTCAGGCTCTGGACCTGGCCTTTGTCGGGAGGCTTCTGGCTGAATCCTGAGAAAAGAACCAGTATATTTCCAGCTACTTCAGTTGGTCCTTGAATCAAAGCCTCCTGTCCTTCTGGTCAGTCCTACTGCTGAGGGAGCAGGTCCGAGAGAGGGCCCCTGAGTGCTTTAACATTGAAAGAAAGGTTGGTTTGTCTGCCACGCACACTCGGCCTTTGGTAGCAGAATCATCTTTAGAGAGGGAGAAGCGCTGATCGTCCGCTGAGACAGGCAGCCATCTGCTTATTGCTCTCCACCCCCGCACCTTGTGCAGGAAGCTGGAGGGCCGTGAAGTCCACTTTGGGTCCTGCTTTGTCCTGGGTAAAACAGGCCTGAGACTATCGTGGGGTCACTTCTTCATTCCTTTATGCCGATAGCTACCACACCATCCGTCAGTTGGTATTTTCTGGGCAATGATGTGCTGGGCTGGGCTCCGTGGGAACGAGCTGGACACAGAGATGTCATATTTGTCTGTGGTCCAGCAAGTGCCCTGCTGGGAGCTGGGGTTACTTGGCCCCTGCCTGGCACCATGGCTGCCAGCCTGGTGTCCTGTCTGGAAGGCGAGAGGGCCGTGTGAAATGAAAGGAGAGTTGAAAGGAGGGTAGCCGAGGGAGGCTGGTGTGGGCATCATCACCTGCCCACTGGGGGCCATCTGCAGGCCCTGATGTGGCAGCCAGAGTGGGATCCTGGGGTGTGTGCGTGTGCACACGACCCATGCACAGTGCAGCAGGTTCAGAGTACCCATCGTTTCAAACCCACATGGACCCGTCCTGAGTATCACAGGCAGGTCCGGACCGAATGGGAGCTCAGGAACTTCTGTGGCAGATTCCCGTTCTCCTGTCTCCATGGAGAGCCTGGGGGCGTCTGTGCCTTGGGTGGGGAGGGTGGGTGGATGTCTGCAGGTACTCGGTCCCAAACCCTGCAGAGCAGAAACTCCTAGAAGAAAAAAGGATTTGGTCTAGACTCACCCTACGAGGAGCCTGGTGGGCTGCAGTTCATGGGGTCACGAAGAGTCAGACACGACTAGGAGACTTCACTTTCACTTTTGACTTTCATGCGTTGAAGAGGGAAATGGCAACCCACTCCAGTGTTCTTGCCTGGAGAATCCCAGGGACGGGGGAGCCTGGTGGGCTGCCGTCTCTGGGGTCACACAGAGTCGGACATGACTGAAGCGACTTAGCAGCAGCAGCAGCAGCACCCTACCCCAACCTGACAAATGCTCTTTCCCACTCTATTCCTCTCTGTGTTGTGTGTACACATGGACATATGTACGCACGTACAGCATGCAGTAAACATATGTATATGCAGTTTATTCTATTGTGTTACATGTAATTTATTTAACATAACATATCATGTCATAGTTATTGGCAGTTTCCTCCAGATGAGATAAGAATCCCTGCTCTATGGAAATGATGAAGGGAGAGAAGGAAAAGCAGGCCTGTGGAAAGAGAGAGCCTGGCTAGGGCTTGAGAAGCCCCCACTGCCCTTGGGCCTTAGGGCCCAGGAGGTTCACCCCCATTTGACCGCCCCAACCAAGGGCCAGCTGGGCTTGCATGCAGAGGACCTGCTCCAGCAGAAGTGTTTCCACGATGATTTGAAGAAAGGTGAAAGGTCCTGAGACCCCAGACACACACCCTCTGCTAAGTGGTCCCCAGAGTGCCAGGCCACGTGCCTGCCCCAGGGTCCCCCATGGCCTGCGAGCGGCCTGGGTCTCCCTAAAGTCCTCAGGGTCAGTCCACGCCCACCTGTGTCCGCATCCCTGTGTGTCCTTGGCAGACCCCAAACAAGTCCCCAAATGCAGCAGCGACCTCCAGGGCTTCAGGAGAAAGGGATCAGGGGTCCTCGGGTGGTCAGGGGCCAGCCACTTCCTTGAGTTTGGAAACCGAGCCATCTCGTCCCCACAGTGTCCCAAATCGTTGTTCAGCAGCCAGCTGTGGATGGAGCGCCACCCCCCAGACGATTTAACGGGACTTGACTCCCAGCAGCCCCTCGCCTGCCCACCCCCTGCCAATCTTCCCCCAGGGACCCTTATCTTCAGCTTCTGAATTTTCAAGAGCTTACAAGGATTTCAGCTTCCTTTCTTCATGTGTGGGGTAGCAGTTTTGTATTTTATGTCAACTCATGACTCTAGCACAATTGGACACCTCAGTCCCCTTCTACCTCATGTAAATGTAAATATCGTTCACTTCTTCTAGGCCGTTTCGTGGGTTCCGAGGCTGTGTTGAGAGCTTGGCCCCATGGGTCGCTGCTCTGATGCTAAGCTCATGGTTGTGGAGACCGTGTTGGGTGGGGATCGGGGGAGGGTGTGGGGGTGGGGGGGTGTCTGAACCTCCAGACAGCTCTGACTTCCAGACTGCCTTGGTCGGAGTGTGGTTGGCCCTGCTCTGAGTTTCCTCCCACCTGCTGCTCATCACGAAATTCTCAACTAATTTATTTTTATTTGTATTACCTTTGCACCATACCTCAAATATTCAAATTTATGGATGAGCTTGGTTCTTCTTCTCTGTTAAATATTGACTGTCACTGTCTAGTTTTATATCCACCCCCCGGCCCGAGAAAAACTTTGGAGTCGTTTTTTTCAAGTTAAACAACAAAGACATTTTTTTTTTCCCGTCATCTATTCCATTTATAGGTTAACATTCAGGGGATAGAAAACTTTATGATTTTTAACCCTTCGCATTTAAGAACATGATATATCTCTCCATTTAGTCAAGGTTTATTTTTTTAAAAAGGTTTTCACTAAAATCTTGTCATTTCGCTTGTAGCCATCCCAACCTATTTCTCATTCAGTTTACTTCAAAGGGTTTTTTAGGGTGAAAATAAAATAGTTGAAAGTGAAATTAATTCCAATTCTTATACCCACCTGCTGCCTCCAATGCATAGAGTAAAGGTGATGAGACAGTTTTAGAAACAATAAGTGAATGTTTGTGTGCAGTGGGCAATGCCAGCCGCCTACCCCCCCACCACATGCCCTGTCTGTGCCAGCTCTGAGGTGCCAGCTCCTTGTCTGAGAACCCTGGGGCGGTGGCCACAGGCTGGGGTTGTTCCCAGCTCAGCAGGGACCACAAGATGACCTTGGTCCTGAGCTCTGTCCTGGTGATGGGGCTGCCCTGGGTTTCTGGTCCCCTTCCTCATGGGCGGGAGGCCCTTCTCCTGCTGCTGGGAAGAAAGAGTCTTCCCCCTCCTCCAGGCCTCGCCCCTGTGGCCCACGTCCTAGATAAGCCTGTTAAATTAGCCCCATAATACTTAAAATGCTAGTCCGTTTAATATGTAAACAATGACAATTTTTTTCAAAGGGTTTAGGGTTTAAATTAGTTTTTTTAAAAACCCAATTACTGCCATTTAATTTGGAGGCGAGAGTTCTTTATGTGCTAATTATATAGCTGGGGAATGAGCAATCAGGGGCACAATGGGGCACGAAGAGCACTTTTTAAAGGTTTAAACTTATTTATTTAGTTTGGGGCTGGGTCTCTGCAGCCACAGCAGCCGGAAGTCGGGGCGCCCAGGAGGGTGAATTTTGGAGCCCACAGAAGGGCAGCATAGCTGCATGGCGGAGAGAAATGTGTGGTCATTATGGCTGTTATTCAGTCACTAAGTCATGTCTGACTCTTTGTGACCCCATGGACTGCAGCACACCAGGCTTCCCTGTCCATCACCATCTCCTGAAATTTGCTCAAACTCATGTCCTTTGAGTTGGTGATGCCATCCAACCATCTCATCCTCTGTCCCCTTCTCCTCCCGCCTTCAATCTTTCCCAGCATCAGGGTCTTTTCCAATGAGTCGGCTCTTCACATCATGTGGCCAAATTATTGGAGCTTCAGCTTCAGCATCAGTCCTTCCAATGAATATTCAGGGTTGATTTCCTTTAGGATTGACTGGTTTGATCTCCTTGCAGTCCAAGGGACTTTCAAGAGTCTTCTCCAGCATCACAGCCAAGTCATTATATCATCCTATTATTGCAACGAGGTTTACAAAGTGTTAGAACCTGGACATGGGGCTTGGTCCCTGCCCAGATGTGTCTCTGGCCATCAGGCAAAGGAGACGAGGCTGTTGGCTGGGGGTGGACAGGACGCTGGGCCTGCTCAGAGCAGTTCCTTCGCCCTAAGGGTCCTGCCCACACAGACCTTTCTGGAACTTTCCAGAACCTTCCAGAGGAGAGCACATGCCTCAAGAGACAGAGGGGCTGCGTCCTGCAGAGCTCATCACCGCAGACCCTGGATGCTGGGGAAGGGTGGGGAGGGGCTTCTCCACCTGCTCCTATCACCCACACTCCCATCTTTCTGAGAGATCTTGCCTCTCTGGAGCCAGCAGGAGGGCAGAACATTCTAGAGCCATCCTGCCCATACTCTCCCTGCTTCCTAAGAGAGACAGGATGATTCGTTTGAAACAGGACTTATCTCTGAAGCAAAATGACCTTCATTTTGGCCCCGAGTTCTCTGAGGAGTTCCCTGCTAGGACAGGAGGGCAGGTTGGGTTAGGAGTTTCCTGTTTCCCAGAAGGATACCGGTGGCTTCGGCAGGGCTGCCCAGGGCCCAGGCTTCTTGCAAACACAAATGCTGTGCTTCTGCCCCCGATTTACGGAAAAACAGGCCTGTAATTAGCACCGAGCCGTGTTTAACTGCCCCAGGAGGGTGGATGTTTACAGAAGGCACCACAGCAGCACGCTCCGGAGAGGCGGGCACGGCCTCGATGGTGGTCGGGGGCCCTCGTGCGTCCAAGGGTGGGTGGATGGTGGGTGTGAGGCTTGCACATGTGCCCTCCCCGTACAGGCCAGGGGCACGTCCCGACTGAGTGCTGGAGGAGAGGAAACACCCTGAGCGCTTAGCTTAGCAGAGCTGGCTCCGGTTGGCTCCAGGTACATGGCCCTTGGGTGGCGGCCCCTGGCACCGCCCCAGAGGAAGGCTGTACTGAAGCTAGCCCTGTGGGGGTACGGTGGGGGTCCTTCCACAAAAGCCTGTAATCACATGGGTCAGGGCCCTCCCAGCGCTTGCTACTCCTGGGTGTGGTTCCCGGCCCTACCCTCACCTTACCAAGTTCCCTGGGGGCACCCGGCTATTGCATTCCATCTCGGGTAACTGCTACAGAACCCACAAGGTGCTGAGCTGTGGGCTTCACTTTGCAGAGGGGTTAAGGGCTCCCCTGAAACCAGTGATCCGACATTCAGGGAGCCAGGACCCGGGCTCAGTGCCGAGGCGGGAGAGGAGTGGCCCCGGCCTGCCCTTTGGAACTGATGGCCGATGGGAAGAGAGGCCGGGCCCCAGGCTCTGCCCAAATAATGGGAATTGTGTGGGAAGGACCGGGAGGCCAGCAGCGGGGGAGGAGATTGGCAGCTGAAGGTTCCCTGAAACATGGCACGCATCTTGATTCTTAAAGACGAGGACTTGGCTTATGCAGGATCTGCTGGCAGAGGGAGGGGACGCCAGGCAGAGGGCACAGCTGAGCAGCGGCCGGGAGCCAGGGGTGGTGGTGAACACAGGGCTGGGAGGATGGCGTGGATGGGTCTCCAGGACAAGACATGGCTGCGGGGCAGGGGTGGTTCTCATCCACCACCGAGGCCAACTACTTCGGTCTGGGCTGTGCAGCCCGCCTGTGACACTGCAGTGGGGAGGGGCCACAGGAAAAGGCCAGTGAGCAGCAGTGCTGGGACCTAATTGGGCCAGGAGAGCCAGCACGGGCACCTAGAGTGTTCAAAACAGTGAAGATTAAACTTAAAGCGATTAGAACCTATTTTCTTTTTCAGGACATTAGCTGGTCAAAAATGACAAAAATGTCCTTAAGCCGCGATGAGGCCGAGGCAGCGAACAGGCGGCCTTTTGTCCGGTGGAGGGGCCTGACCGCGCGGCCCGCGTGGGGCACCGGGGACCCACCTACCCGAACACTGGTGGAGGGAACCGGCCGCATTAGCCGGGGGATTAGACTGGCTGAGCTGCCAGGAGGCGGGGGCACTGCCGGCCACCCACAGGCTGAGGCCTGGGTCCCACATCCGCACACTGGCCTCCTGCTGGGTCAAGGGAGGACGGGTGTCTTCCTGGCATTGCTGGGTCACCCGCTTGTTTGGGGGGCTGCGGGGCACCCCAGAAACCATGGTAGAGACCCAGGGCTCTGGCCCAGCTCTGTCTGGGAAGGACAGTGAAACCTGTGGTCCCTGTCCTGGTCTTGGGGACCCTGACCCAGTCAAATGCGATGCTGGGCACAGGTCCCCAGCCTGTTCCCCCAGGCCGGGCTGACAACAGGTGGGGACCCTGGGGAGGGGCGCCTGGGGGAAGGGTGGGCCAGTATAGCCCTTCCCCTGCGCCTGGCTCTTCCTGTCTCGCAGACACCGTCCTTGGGCCCGACATTTTCTCAAGCAAAGAAAACACGAGCCCACATTTCTTATCTGAGGGCAAACAATGAGACTGCGCCTGCCGGCAAGGGACTGCCACAGCACGTCCAGTGCGCCAGGAGCCGGGGCAGCCACAGCCAAGCCTGCTCCCTCCCCCTCCGCGCGGGCAGGTGACACGCCAGCTGTGAGCCCGGTAACCGGAGCCCACCTGACGCAATGTGCCTGGCGTGGCAGTGACAATTGAAGGGTCTCTTCCCCGGCCTCCTTCCGAGCGCCAGCATTGTGGCCCCAGCACCCGCCCCCCGGGGCTCAGCGTAATTACAGGGTTGGGTTACCCCGAGAAACAGGCACTGGCATTGTTCCGCCCTGCACCAGACCCCTGCTGCCCCTTCCCTTCCTTGCCCCTGGCTCCTTGGGCCAAGTCCCCCGAGTGCCATCCCCAGGGACCCTCCTTGGTGTCCTCCAGTGGCCCGGGGACGGTGGGGTCTGGGGAGGGGGCAGGGCCTCTCTTGGAATGCTGGGTGGAGAGCCTGGAGAATGAGCACCGGGGCATCTCTCAATTTCCAGCAGTTGAAATTAAACATCCAGGTGCAATGAGCTTGTTTTGCTGGTATTGTCCCTAGAGCCACAGGACACCAGCGGGGGCGGAGCTGCCCCCACATCCCGCAGGGGCTGGCAGGGAAGGTGGAGGTGCTGAGCGACACCCCCAGGGGCTCACACATCAACTACTGTCCTCATGGCACATGGGAGCTCAGCTCTGGTGTCCCCCATCTTACAGGTAGAGGTGAAGGCCAGGGGAGGCCAGGGTGTTTCTCCAAGTACCACCATCTCCAAAGTGCTCACTGCAGGAAAGTGAAGCCAACGTGACTGTGCCCAGGCCCTGCCCCCACTGCTTCACTGTCACCATTTCTCTGGGTTGCAGAGTGGGCAGAGTGGGTTCCTAGTCTGGGTCACAATGATTGTCATGTCCATGTGTCCGAAAGCTCTGATGGGCCAGCTCTGAGGACCCCAAGCTGTCCCAGGCCCCGGTTTGCTGGTTTCTCTGGGAAGCAGGTCCTCATCCTTGGTGTGGACAGAGGAACCAGGATGTGGACCAGGCCTACCTGACCTGCCCACACCCCCACCTCCCACTCCTGGCAAACACCCTGCTGTGTAGACCGCTGCAGGCTCCTCCCCACCCTGCACAGTAGCCCCTCCTTTGGGCATCCCGCAGACTGTACCCTGTCCTGCCTAGTGACCGGTGCGACAGCTCTGGTGCTTGGGCTGCCGGGAACTCGTTTACAGCCCTCATGCTGGCCCAGGTCACCAAGTGGGGCTCGGGATTGGGGCTCATCCCCAGGGTTGTGTCATCAGACGATGGGATGGATGGAAGGGCCAGTGGAAGGAGTCCCATCCCATTTCACAGGTGAGGAAACTGAGTCAGAGGGAGGCTGACAGGAAGTGCAGTCAGTAGAGTCCGGCCGTGGCCTGGGATGTGCAGAGCAGACCTGAGATGGCCCTCGCTGCCAGCCACTTCCAACCCAGGCGTCCAGGGCCAAGGGCAGGCCCCGATCCCCAGCGGCACCCTCGGGCGGCCCCTGGGCCCCTCTCCCCTCTCCCTGACCTCACAGCCGCCTGGCCCGAGAGCCAGCATGTGAGATGGGTCACACGGTGCAGATTTAGACGTGAGCCTGTCGTCAGGGAGCGAGGAATGCAAAGCTGACCCCTCCTTCCTGCAAAGCCTCATCATGTGTGAAACAAGTTCTGGGGACCATGGTAGCCCCCCAGCCACCCAGGCAGAGTCCTTAGGATGTTTCTCTCAAATGTCCCAGAATCTTTTGGCAGTGAAGCCCCTTCCTGGAGTGCCTGCCTGCTAGCCACGGAGGTGCTACAAGTCAGGGAGGATGTGGCTGGGTCCAGACGGGCCATCCTGGAGGGCTCCCTGGAGTAGGTAGCTCTGTGTGGCTGCAGGATGGTGGAGATTTCCTGTGATGAACAAAGACTCGAGAAGGCTTCCTTCTTGGGTACATGAAACCAAGCTCCCTTTTCACCCCCATGTAGCAGCTGGGAATCAGGTTTCCTACAAAGTGGGTTCGTGGGGAATATCCCTGATGCAGAAGAAAATCCTACCTCAGAGAAGTCCCTGTACCCTTCCTGTTGGCAGCAGAGCCATTAGCCTGTGAACCGTAGCCCCCTGCCTCGTCCCCTTAGCCGCTTGATCAGTGTGAGCAGCATCTAGTGGCTTCTGGGCCAAGCCCCCGCAAGTGCTGGGATAGGGGGCGAGGGGCCCTGGCCAGCTGGTTATCAGGGAGGGTGCAGCCCGGTGAGAAGAAGCGGGAAAGCCCTAAACCTCTATTCAAATAATTTTGTGTGTCCCCCTAGCCCACCCCATCTTCCACATCAGGAAACTGTAATCTGGGAACTCTGGGAGGAAGAGGGCGAGGCCGCGTCCATCCTGAGCTTTGTGTGAAATAAAGGACCCGCCATACTTCTGACATTTAAGCTTTCTCGCCTCCATCTCTTAGCGAAGGGAAAGCCAGACCCACCAAAGCGGTTCTCGGAGCCAGCCTCGAGGTGCCGGGTCCTGGGGCGACAGTCGGCCGCCCAGGTGAGGTTGTGTCTAGGGCCATGCTGGTCTCGTCCCCGGGAAGCCCGCTCAGCCCCCATGTCTGTCCCCACGTCGTGGCTACACCCTCAGAGCACGTGTGTTCTGGAGTGTCTGTCCTGTGTCATCCTCAAGGTGCATCCTCAGTGTCTCCTTTAAGATGCCCGGGTCCTTCCAGCCCACAAGCCCGCGTGTGCCCGGCCGAGCTGCCCACCGCTCTACCTCACCTGGCACTGAGACCCGTGCAGGAGTTGGGGGCAAGGCTGGAAGGCAATCAAGAAGGCCTGACTTCCTGTCACAGCCAGAAAACAGCACCAAGAACGAAGGTGGGAGAGATTCAGCCCAGAAGGTTCTGGAAAGTTCTGGAAGGTCTTCCTGCCCCAACCAGCAGGTGCCAGGGCCCAGGCCTTCCAGCCACATGTGGGACGGGGCGGGGGCATGGCCGTGAGGTTATTCAGCTGGAAAACGTTGGGGATGAGCCGACACCCAGGATTGGGGTCGCCGGGCGACTTGGCATTTTTCTCCTTTTGTTGCTGTTTGTGGTCCTTTTGAGGAGGACGAGGGATGAGGGTCATCCCCTGCACTGCCTCCTTACCTCTCCCTCGGCCAGTTTTCCCGGTGCTGTGGGCGTTCAACTTTGACCTTTGGGATGAGATAATAGTGCTTCTGTCCCCAGGGCCACTTCGAAGCCGGTGCCCAGAGACGTAGTGTGTCTCTGTGACTTATCCCTAAACACAGCGTGTTTGGTCTTCTCTGTGCTTCTTGTTTCAGAGGGGCGGGCTGGCCGAGTGACCGGGGAAGAGGGATGACCCAGCTCTGGCCCTGCCCGGCACCACTACTGAGTCCTGACCTCCCCCAGGAAACTCAGCACAAAGCCTCCGCCCTCTTGCTGGAGCCCTGCCTGCCGCCCCCGTCTCCCCTCCCCGAGGGCCTATCCATTTCTGTGAGGACCCTGGAGGCACAGGGCTTGGGCCGCCCTTGGTGACCCTGGGGTGCGGGGACTGGTGTTTCAATAATGAATCACCGGCCCCTTTGCCCAAAGCATGCAGTGGATTGATAGCCGCTGGCTAGCTTTGCAAACTCTGGTCACCCGGCTGGGAGAGCGAGAGGACAGAGCAGTTAGCTGGGGGGGGGGGGGGTGTGTCGGGGGGTGTGACAGTCTGACTGGGGCTGCCTGACACCCCTGCAGGGCGCAGTCCTGCAGCACCGTGTGTTGGGGGGCTTGTGGGGGTCGACTAGCTCACGGTCACTGTTGATACCGCCGCTGGCCGAGGTTGGCGGGGTCAGCTATTTCTGCTGTGGTTCACGTTCTCTCTGCCGGGCTGTGATTTCTCTCGTTGATGTGAGTGGAGAACAGGAGCTGCCCTCACAGGAGAGCCCCCCCTCACAGCGGGCAGGAGGTGGACGCAGAGGCTCAGGGGCTCAGCAGAAAGCCCGCCGGAGGCGAGGGGGGCAGCTCCTCACACTCCCCATCCCAGCCGTCCCCTCGCAGGTGTCCCTGGGGACCGTGAACCCTGACCTTGAGCCCCTATGGCCCACCTGATGGTGCCCGGCAGACACCCCTGGGTGTCGGATGCCTGCAGTCGGCCCGCCAATGGGTCTGCTGCGCGGAGCACTGTTGGTTCTGGTTTGTGACAAAGCCGTTGGTGAGCCCGGCGTCAGAGCAGCGTGCTGGCGGGAGACTGTGGTGTCGGGAGCACCCAGAGCATCCCCCTCGGGCGGGCAAGGCTCCGGATGGCGCTCCGGCCTTGTATCTTTGTTTAGGAACCTGGTTTTTATTAAATTTAATTGCTTCCTTTTCTGGCCTTAAATCAAGGGTGGCCTCAAAGCAGGGACAGCATCAATTTAATTTAATTACTCTGCACCGCGGCCTTCCGAGTAGAAACGTGGCTACCGGAGGCTCCCACCCGGCCCCCAATCGGGATGAGCCCAGCGGCCTCGGGAGGGCTCGGACCCCAACCTCCCTGACCCCAATCCGGCCCTGCCGAGCTCCCGCTCGGACCACCATTTTCACTCACTTATTGGTGTGTTTATTTTTCATTTGCCATTAAAACCGCGTCGGCTCTCTAACTCAGGGGCAATTCATTAAGGGCCATTTATCTTTCGCAGTGATATTTCACAAGCAGTGCCCAGCTCAGGGCTGTAAACACGAGCCGGCGTGGACACTGGTGGCTCCAAAGCGGCACACGGGACATGCCTGCTGCCCCCACACGCCAGTCTGTGGGTGGGGACCGCAGCCGGGCACCCCCTCCCTGCATCCTGAGCCCCGTAGCCCATCCGGTCCCGCCTCAGTTTCCGGAGCTCCCGGGCGGCTCTGTGCTGGGCTTGGCCTGAGCGAGGCTGTGTCCGACATCTATCACCACAGAGAACTCTCGCTGCTGGGAGGCACCCGTCAGGCAGGCAGCCCTGGCCCACAGCTCCATGCCTGCTGGTACTCTGGGTTTTCACCCCTTTCCTGGACACGCAAATCCGGCGACAAAGGCAGCCTCGGAGGCCGACTCCGGCACATTTTATTAACCATCGGGGGTGGCAAGAGAGCACGGCACGATTGGTCCCTGCAGGCTGGGCTCCCCGGAACTCTGAGCAAAAACACTGGGAATTATTAAGATGATTTGTTAAATAATAGAAAATGTTTTTCATTTCCCAATTTCCAGCTCTTGCTAAAACCATCCTCCGACTGCCTGCTTCTCATTCCTTAATATTTAGACTTATGGGCCAATTTGAGGGTATTTCCTCTTTCTGCCATGATTAATGCTTCCATGAAACAATGTCATCACAAGTCACCTACCTACCCTGTCAGGCCGGCATCAATCTCGCTGGGCTGGGCGGTAATTTACGACTGGTGCCGGCAATTTGCAAACCTAATGGGGAGGAGGGGACGAGGAGCGGCTCCCAGCTCAGTCTGCAGCCTCCACGCTGCCCCCCCATTAGCAGAACAAATGGTGCAGACACCAGACATCATCTCCAAGGCTCGATAAATATTTTATCAGCCATAATGGAAATTGTCAAATGGATCTAATTGTACAATACGTTATCAGTGAGATATCAAAGCCGGGCCTGGCCTCTCCCCGGACCCTCCTGCACTCCCCCCAACTCCCGGCTGCCAAGGATGCCAGTGAGGCAGTGGAGGGTGGATTTCCCCACTCGGCGTGAATAATACCCCAGCCGCTGTGGCCCTTTAAGGGGATGATAAATTTTGTGGAAATAAATAGCCTTATTTTGCTGTGTTTTGAGAGTCCTGATTTTTGAGCCTGAGGCAAAGAGAGAAACAGAGAAGCAGAGAGACAGGGACGGTGGACGCAGCAGAACTTTCCTGGGACTTAAGTCTGTTCCCAGCCTCTTAGCTTCCAGGTGGCGACAGTCCTTAACAAGCGGTCATGTAGTGGCCGAGCAAAGACCCGCCTGGCCCTGGGCATCCGGTGATGGGGGTGGGGGGCTGGCGTGTGGAAGGGGACTTTTCTCCTGGCCCCCAGGAGCCGGTGGCCCTTGGGTCCACCTGGGGCAGCCGCTTCCTTAAACTTGGGGTCACACTGTGCACTGTCCACCGTGGCGACAGACTCCATGGCTTGAGCCAGATGCAGACCATCAGCCTACAGAAGGGGGGCACGCTGAGAGGGCAAGCTCTGCAGAAACCGAAAGTCTTGGCGTCCCGGTGTCCCCTCCCCCTGCCCGGCGCATTCACGGGTCTGGTCCTGCAGGAAGGGGTGGGGGAGACTCGGGCGGGTGGCGGTCAGGCGTCTTTCACAGCCAGGCAAGACCTTTTGATTTCTAGAACAAACAGCGATGTCTTAGACCTGGAGCACATTTACAAACCGAGTGAAAACATCTGTGAACAAGCTCGGGACTCGCCGCCTGCCTGAGCGTGGGAGCCCTGCCTGGGCACTGGGGTTGGGACTGGCCCGCTCGGCTCCGGCCACAACTCTGCCCACGCCCTCCCATGTCCTTTATCTGACTTTCAAAATTGCATCTGGGTCTCGGGGATGCGCTGGAGCAGGGGGTGTTCTCAGCCGCTGCAGCAGATGGTGGAAGGCCATGGCTACAACTTGTGCGGCCCTCAGGGAGCCCGGGCATCGGGACAGACAGCTCGTGTGTTGTGGGGTTCCTGGACCTCGTGGCCCTGAGCTGCATGCTCCCCCAAGAGTGGGCATTTACCCTGCTGTGCGCGGCACCAGCAAGGGGACCGGGAGGTTCACATAATTGTCTGCCCGCTGAGCCGTGGCTAAGGTTTAAGAGCAGAGGAAATTGCTTCGGCTGCTGGGCCCTGGGGCGTCTCCGCGGGCGAGGCTTAACCCAGGGTGCGGCCCTGGTGTGGTCGCATCACACGCCCCCCGCCAGCTCCCGGGCTTCTTTGGCGGTACCCTGATCCATCAGTAGCAGCTTTTCTGTTAGGGAATCCTAAACATTTGCCTGGATGCAGGCTCCGGCTGTGTTTCTCATTAGATCACACGGGGGCTGGTGAACACGGGCACACGCGCTCACACACGGAAGCCTGCACTCTGTCTTTTCGGCTGCCTGTCATTTTAAATAAAAATAAAAAGAGAGCGTGTGTTGGTGTAACGAGACCTCGCCGGGTGACGTGGCTGGTTCGAGGCCCTTCCAGGACGGGGCAAAGTCGGCCCCTGCAGCCCAAGCACCCAGGTTTCACCAGCTGTCAGGGCGAGGCGCATGCCTCAGCGCTGGTTCCCCCGGCAGACGGGAGGTGGTCTGGGCTTGGGGCTGGGAACTCCCCGCCTGCCGTCGGGTGTCAGGACAGGTGGCAGCACCACTGGGCTGCCTCCTCCATAGGCTGTGGAAGCCCAGCTCTCCACCCGTCTCTGTCTCCTTTCCTTCTCACGGAAGCGGAGGACAACAGTGTCTGAAACTAGTTTTGATTCTTTTTTTTTTGAACAGCGAGCATCAGGGCAGTGGGCAGTGTCTGCAGCTTGGAGAGCAGGAAGGGGATAGACTGGTCTGTGTCCCTGGGGTGTTGGCTGAGGGTCCTCACAGCAGACACTCAGCCAGCCTGTTTTGGGGGACGGGTCTCCCTTGCTGGGTTTGTAGACCACGGGCCCCTCCTGGCACACCAGGGCCCCTCCCTTGGTGCTGCAGGCCCCCGTCTTGTGGGAGGGACACCTCCCCGAGCACTGGCCACTACCTGCATGAGACCAGCAGCAAGGGTTGTCCACTGCTGCCCACAGAGGATGGTGCTGGGGCTCCGGGATGCAGGCAGAAGAGCCCCAGGAGGGAGTGTGGGGCCTGGCCATCTGTGGGGTCAGTCCCAGCAGGTGGGTCCTCACCGGCAGGTACAGCTCTAGAACAGACTTCTCCCGTTGTGGTGGTGCTGTTACCCCATGATTCTTGTCCACTCGAGATATTGTCCACTCCCACCCCATCAGGACAGACTGCAGCCTCCAGGGGAAGCCTGTGGGGGAGTGGGCAGAGGGCCTGGGGGGCAGCAGCCTCAGGTAGGGAGGCTAGAGGAGGTGTCTGGTTCTGCCCTGCCTTGTGGCTGTGGTGACCTCCTCTCACAAACAGGGAGACTGAGGCTCATTTCCCAGAGCCACTTGGCAACCTGCCCGAGGCCAAGACTTGAGATCTTGCCCGGTGCAGCTCCCAGCAAAGGGCACTTACTTGTCCCCTAATTTTGTGAGTTCCAGAATGCCCTGGGCCAAGAGGTCAAGACTGGACTTGTCAGGAGTCCCCTCTGCTCTCCACCCAGGTAAAGGCAGATGAATCCTCCGTTGTGGGCAGGGACAGCTGGCAGGTAACCCCAAGAATCCTTTCACCCCTTGTCCTGGGGGTACCCAGAGGCCTCTGCATCAGAGATGCCTGTGGAGCTGACCCCTGGGATCTCCGTGCAGCCCGACCTGCCATCCAGAGACCTTCTCCCCAGTCTCCTCCCCTGAGGTCACCCCAATCCAGCCACATCCACGGCTCCCTTCCTCTTGGCAGCAGAGTCAAGCAGTTGAAATTCCTGGGCAAAGTACCAGGCTTACCACCCCCCTCCCCAGGTGTTGCTGGTGGTCAGGGCCGGGGCAGGTGAGGTTTCACCCTTGCCTCCCGCACATCCTGCCCCTCCTCATCTCCCACCTTCACCCTCCACAAAGAGATCTTATCTGCAGGCAGGGGCCTGGGGCCTTCAGCTGACCAGACCAGGTCTCGGCTACATGGCGGGATCCTTATGACTCACCCAGGGCTCCCAATCACCTTGTTAAGAAAGTGTGCTCTATCTAGCCAGGGTCCAATTAAGGGTCTAATTTCTCTGAATGAGCCCTGGCTCCCTACCGTCCAGCACGCAGCCAACCCCATCACCCCAAGGTCGGGACCCCCAGGTCAGGAAGAATGTGACACCACCCTGGGGGACTCCCATGACCTCCTCGCTGGGACCGGGCCTCCTGAGCCCTCCAAGAACCAGGGTGGGACTGGGTTGCAGGTTTCTGCAGGACAGGGTTTGTTGGTGGAAAAACATTCTGAACACCCCCCCAACACATCACACGCTGGGGTGTCCAGATTCTGTGTTGCAACAAAGTCTTGGTTCCTGTACACTCAGAGGTGTCCCCCACATCCTCATCATCTGCTTGGGCAGAAATTGGGGCTCCACTAACAAGGGGGTGCAGCACTGACTTTGTACTGTGAGAGCTCTCAGCTGGTGCCCTGGGCTCTGAGAAAGGCAGACTGTCTGGGGGAGAATCAGATGGTCAGCTCGCGGTATACTCAGCTCCTACATCCACAGAGTCAACCGACTAAGGGTTGAAAATACTTAATAAAAAGATCCAAGAAAGTTCCAAAGAGCAAAACTTAAATTTGTATGCCTCCACCAACAACTTGCATGGCATTTTCATTACATTAAGTATTATAAGTTATCATACATATTAGAAGTAGGATAAGTAAGCTGTGTGTGGGTGCTAAGTCACTCAAGCATGTCCAACTCTTTGTGACCCTATGGAGCAGAGCCCACCAGGCTCCTCTGTCCATGGGATTATCCAGGCAAGACTACTAGAGTGAGTTGCCATGTACTTCTCCAGGGGATCTTCCCGACCCAGGGATTGAACCCATGTCTCTTATGTCTCTGCTTTGGCAGGCAGGTTCTTTATTGCTAGTGCCACCTGGGAAGGAGGATATATGTAGGTTATGTTTAAATACTGCTGGATCCTGCTGGAAGTGAGTCATGAAGATCACGCCCTTTAAAACTGGTGTGAAGCCTGCAGTCAAGGACAACACGAGAGTGAGTGTGTGTGTCGGTATAAATGTGTGCTTGTGCATATGTGTATGTGTGTGTGCATGTGACATGTTCAGGTCTAAACAGTGATGTGAGGACGCTTTCTTATGCTGGATAATCTTGGGCACAGAGAACAAAAGGAAACACGTGGTCCCCATGGTCCCTCAGACTCCTTGCATGTCTCTGCTGTCCCTTCTCAGGCAAACTTGGAAAAACACAGGGAGACCGGGGCCTCCAAGGAGATGCCTTTGTGACCCTCCTTTGCACTGTGGGGCTGTCCTGGATGAGGATCTCTGTAAACTGAGGTCGTATAGGCTGAGGACTGATCATGCATCGCTTGCTGTCTGGTTTGTGCTGTTTTCCTGTCTTCTTTGAGCAGTGGGCTCCAGGTGCTGGCATTTGTCTCCATGGCCCTCGCACATCCTGGTAAAGGGCGAGACCCTAGTCTCACCTCTTTGGGGAGGCTCAGTTGCATCTGGTCCACATGGCGGTATTGCTCCCTAGTGAGGTGCCGGGCAGGGCGACTGGCTCTTGGAGGTGGGGGAGCGGGGGTTGGAGGGTCTGAGCACGTACCACCTTGGTTTCCATCCTTGAGCCTGGGTCTCAGGCCAGGAGCAGAAGCCCGAGGCTCCAGGCTCCCCAAGTGAAGGGGGTCCGATCTGCTCCAGCCAGGCCCAGTGGAGTGTTTACTGTTTATTCATCAGGGTCTGATTCCTGTTTCATTTCGTAAGGTTCTTCCATTCAGACGCTGAGTCCCTGGGCCAGGCTGCATCGATAGCCCCCAGCTGGCCCGAGATTCTCTGATTCCAGTTGACCAGATCCTTGCTCTGTGAACCTTATTCTTCTGCTCACCTTCTGAGCTGCTGTTGGAGACCCCAGATGGGCAGCATTTGCTTCCAGCCTTCTAAGGGTGCCCCCTCTCCAGGGCTGCATCCCATACCCTCTCCTGCTCCGGTGCCCGCAGGCCCTGGCATAGCCCTCTCAGCGTGTGTGCTTGCAAGAGTGGTGGGTCAGGGCGGGGGTCGGGCAGAAGCCCCCAGGAAATAGAGGCGTGCTGGGGGTGACACGGTGCCCCTGGGGGCCAGGACAGAGCAGTGTCCTGGAGAGGCCCTGCGGGGTCTCACTCTAGGGGTGACCCTCACCAGGCAGCACACCTGGGGTGCCGCTGGGCGGGCACGCTGGGAGCTGTCAGTCACCCACCCTCAGAGCAGCCAGCCCCCTAGCCTTGAACATCCCTCCCCTTCCTGGGAGGCAGGGCTCCCCACAGCAGGTGACCCTGGCCCTGAGGTAGCATTCTGGATTTTGGAGTCTAGGAGACACCCACCTGCCCTCTCGTGTACGGGCTCTGTCCTGGCCTGCAAGGCACCCATGGATGCTGGTCTGCAAGTCTCATGTGGGCTGCGGTGTGTCCTGGCTGGGCCAGCCCGAGAGTTCTCTTTCTGACCAGAGTGTCCCCTGCATAGGGCTCAGTGACCAGTGTTTGCTGGGATGTGATGGCGGGGGCAGTTCCAGGCGTGGTCAGAAGGTGGGCAGGCCACCATTCAGAAGGGTACCTCCCCCGTCAGTGACGCTGATGGGCGAGCAGCCTCCCTGACACCCCCTATCCCGTCGTCCCCACCCGGTGGTGGGATAGGAAGGGGACCATGTTTAGCAGGAGGCCCATATCTCTGGGACCCCAGAAGTATGCCCTGAGTCCCTGGAGCTTGGGGAGGAAGCGGTCAGGCAAGGAGGGCCAGGGAGGGTTTGCTGTCCATGATGCACTCTCAGCCCGGCGTGCGGCCGTCTGCCCATCTGTTCTGCCTGCAGATCTGCTTGGGAGCCTCAGCTGGGCCAGACCCAGGGCCTCCACCAGCACAGGGAACGCAGTACAGGTGTGCCCCACGCTTGCCCACCTGCTGGAGGGTTCCCCTCCTGCCTCAGCATTGATTCTCCTGCTTGCAACCTACACTGGGCAACCCTTTCCCCTATCCTCTGAGCCTCAGTTTGCTCAGATTTAAACCATTTGATGAAACAGCCTTGTGGGCTTAAAATTCCCCAATAGCTGAAGACATCATTCTAAGCGTCAGGTCCTTTAGGATGGTTTGAGGAGGTACCTTCTATTGATTTGAATTCAAGGAATGTTCTCCCTCTGGTTCCTCACCTGGCAAATCATTGTCAGTTGAGTATGTGACGGGCAGAGGTGGGGGGTTGCCATGATGACCATGGGTCAGTTGGAAGGTTCTGGTCAGCTGTAGGCATCCTACTGGAGCAGGAAGGTTCGTCTGTGGTCTTGGTTGCTGAGTGCAAAGACTTTGAATGACCTTGAGAGGGCCAGGCTTCAGTGGGATGGTCATGCTGGGTCAAAGACATCTCTTATGAGATGGAATTCTCCAGAAGAATCTTGAGGGCATCTTCCCTGGGCAGCAGAGCAGGCTGCAGAGAAGGGGTGGCCAAGGGTTGGGAAGGCTCTCTGCCCGCAGCTGCACGAGCCGGCTTCCTGACCTCATCTACCTGGCTTCCCTAGGTCCCTTCCTCCAGCTATGCTATGCTATGCTATGCTAAGTCACTTCAGTCGTGTCCGACTCTGTGTGACCCCATAGACAGTAGCCTACCAGGCTCCCCCGTCCTTGGGATTCTCCAGGCAAGAACACTGGAGTGGGTTGCCATTTCCTTCTCCAATGCATGAAAGTGAAAAGTGAAAGTGAAGTCGCTCAGTCGTGTCCGACTCTTAGCGACCCCATGGACTGCAGCCTACCAGGCTCCTCCATCCATGGGATTTTCCAGGCAAGAGTACTGGAGTGGGGTGCCATCCCCCAATCCTCCGACTTCTATTCCCAGTGGAATTGGAGCACTGAGTGGTTTTAGGAATCCTGAGTTTCATTTCGGTCTGTAGAAGTGAAAATGGGGTGGGGAGGGGGCAGTGTATCTGTGAGTGATTCTAGGTTTTGTAACAGGAGAGAATCCCCTGAGAAAGGACTCTACCCCATTCCTCTGGGTTTGGAGCCACAAAGGTAAAAAGCCAACAGCATTGGGACTAGATGTCCTGGAGGGGAGGATCCATGCTGAGTCTGATCACCAGGATCAGGACACCAGCAGGTCCTCACCCCCATGAGCTGAGTGGCCAACAGGGTGAGGGCCTTCTCTGAGGCTGGGCTGGGGATCCTGGTGGCCCCAGTTCCCATCAGTCCTGTAGTCTGTATCTCTCGTTTTGCCCTACATGTCAGTGTATCCAGACGGGAGTCACCTGAGAGCAGGATGTACCTGGACACCAGGTGGGCAAGGCAGGGAGTCTGGGGGTTGGCCCAGAGAAGAGCTGGCACAGACCTCTAGTCACTCTCAGCACCACCCAGCCCCTCCTTGCCTGACATCCAGATGGACTCATCCCACCTTGGTACCCAGAGGGGTCTTGGCCTGAGTACTAGCTGCTTACGGGCATCTGTGGACCCTCACTCACTGCTCTGCTTCCCTGAGAAATCGGCACCCACAGCATCTCCAAGTTCCTCCTCTTTGCTTAGCACTTGTCTGAAGTCCTCTACAAAGCCAGGCATCAGAGCTGTGTTTTAATCAGTGAGGAGTCACCATCCCTCCCCTCACATTAGCTCTCCCTTGTGGAAAAATGTTGGCTTGGGCACCAGTAGAAAGCTGGGACGTCCCTAAACTCTCTATACCTGTGTCCCCTTCAGGCTGCTGGGGCTTTGGCCGCAGCAGCTCCAGGGTCCTGTCCACCACAGGTTCCGTGGTCCGGCCCACAGTTCTGAAGCTGTGGCATCACGTGTAGCTGTTGGTGTGTGTCTGTGGATCCCCAGTGTGGGGGCTCTGGGGAGTCAGGAACACAGAGCTTGCCCTGAGCTAACATTGCAGCTCCTCTGGCCGGGTTCTGTGCCATCCAGGCCTTGTGCCCATGGCCTCAAAGGCTAGGCTGGCATTTGTGGGGCCCCAAGAGGTCACCAGCCCACTGGTGGTACACCATTTTATGCCAAGACTTTGCCAGATTTTATTTCGCCAGAAAGAAATAAACTGACAGTTCATATTAACTTCTTGTGTAACTGAATTGTGCAGGAGGGAGAGTCCTGCCTGGGGCAGTGACTCCAGGGTTGATGGGTTGGGGGAACGGGGTCTGAGATGCCCTCAGGCCGCTGTCACCTTGGAAGTAGATTTCAGTTCCCACTGGGCCTGGGACAGACTCCTGCTGGGGGCTGGCTGACGTCGGTCCTTGGTGTGGACACTCAGTACCCTCTGGGGCCAGGAGGCTGGTGTCCACTCTGGATGTTCAGTGCTGGGATCCCCTGGTGTGGATGGGCAGCTCCTAAAAGACCCAGTCAGCTGAGAGAGGTACAGACATTGCTTTCCGGAGCTGTAGACTCCAGGCCTGACTGTACAGGCAAAGTCTGAGGCCTTGGATGTCCACTGGTCAGCGGAGGGGCTTTGGGGAGCTGAGGAACCTCCCAGAACTTGTTTCCTCATCTGATCTGGACAGGAGGCCCCAGGCAGTCTGAGAAGCAGGCGTCTGCTCTCCTGTAAACACATGTGCGTGAACACTTGCCCTCCACCCCCAGGGAATCTGGGTGCCCCTCACTCAACCTGAACTCCAAGTTGAAAGAAAAAAGACTTAGGGGGAAGCCAGTTCACAATCAACAGTTGCAGCTGAAGCTGAACCTTGCTCTTTAACCCCCGGGGCGTGTGGGGATGTGGGAGGGGCTGCCTCAGATGGGGAGCTGTGACTGTGGTCGAACCTTGACCTCCTCATCCTGGCGTCTTTACCAGAACCTCAGGCCCCTGTGCTGTCATCCAGTCATCTGGCTGCCTTGTCTCTGGACACAGCCAATAGGGCCACAGTGCCTCCCCTCACCGGGCACTGGACTCAGAGCCTGGGGGCACCCTTGTCACCCTGTCTGGTCTGGAGAAAAGATAACCACAGTCTGGAGGAGCCTTTTGGAGTGATTCTATCACAGGCATCCAACCATTCACTTGTCTACCCATCCATCCACCCATCCATCTTTCTATTATTCCATCCATCCATCCACCATCCTTCTCTCCATCTGTTCATTCCTCCATTCATCTTTCTATCAGTCCATCCATCCGTCCATCTGTCCACCATACGTTCAGCCACCATCCATCCTTCTCTCCACCCATCCACTCATCTTTCTATCCTTCTATCCATCCATCCATCCACTGAGATGTATTAAGAGTCTTAACTTGGCAGGAACTATCTCTGCTCTGGCCTGTTAAGCCTCTGCTGCTGCTGCTGTTGCTGCTGCTAAGTCACTTCAGTCGTGTCGTGCGACCCCATAGACGGCAGCCCACCAGGCTCCCCCGTCCCTGGGATTCTCCAGGCAAGAACACTGGAGTGGGTTGCCATTTCCTTCTCCAATGCATGAAAGTGAAGTCGCTCAGTCGTGTCCGACTCTTAGCGACCCCATGGACTGCAGCCTACCAGGCTCCTCTGTCCGTGGGATTTTCCAGGCAAGAGTACTGGAGTAGGGACTATTCAGTCCCCAGCTCTGATAAAGAAGCAGGCTTCAGGGAGGTATGGAGCATATTGGATTCCTTTCCTACTGCGCCGCCTTTTCTGGCCCAAGTGCACTTATTTATGGAGCCATGCTTCCCCCATGGGGTCTCTGAGAGCACGGGCCAGTGACCTCTAAGACAGAGCTGTTTGCTGCCCCACCTGCCTCCTAACCCCTTGCAGAATGCTGTAAAGACACCACCCAGGCGGATAGGACTCAGCCAGAGCACCGAGGCCATGGTCTCAAGGACCATGTCCTGGAGGCCCCCATTCTCAGGTAGAAAGGACTTTGCCAAGAGGCTGAGGCTGGTCCTCCACATCTCCTTTCCTGCTGGGTCTCCTCTGTCCCTGCCGAGCCCAGTGCTGAGGACAGGCAAGGGAGCTGCCCCCAGGGAGAACCCTAACAGAGGCCGCTCCTAAAGTACCCTTAGCTGGGAGATGTCCAGGAAACACCAACCCAGAGGAGCTGACCAGACAGTCTTCAGCTGACGATCAGGCCAGGGCTATTCCCCAGCGGCATTGCCCCCCTCTCTTCTGAGTGGGAGTGGGTGAGCCCCATCTCTTCCCTGTTTGGGCTGCCAGTGCACCCTCTCCTTCCACCTCCCCACCTCCTCAGCCCTCCCCCTTGCCCACACATCTTCATGTTCACAGGAAAGGCAAGCACCAAATGGGGGGCAGGCTGTGGCAGGGCTCAAACCCATGCGGGCTGGGACGAGGGTAAGGCGCACGGGCTGGCAGTGGAGCCAGAAACAGCATGAGGTCCTGGGCTATGTGTGCACACACGTGTATCCACATGTGTGCATGCGTGTGTCCACACACGTGCACGTGTGTGTTCTGTGCTGGAACGCAGCCCAAGTTCAGTGGAACAGCATGCCCAGCGGGCAGCTGGCACTCCTGGGTGGGAAGGCTGGGCTACCTCTCCTGGGGGGCGGGCTGAACCAGAGTGGGTCACGGGGAACGCACGTGGGGAGAGCACACACAAGAACCTGCCTTGCGTCTCTCGGAGGCCGATCCTCGGAGCTGGCAACAGCTTCTCTCACTGATGTTTGGTCCTGGAGAGCCCGATTCCTCCTCTGGAAGAGGCCGTCCTGTTTGGATCAAAAAATAATTAGCAGAGCTTTAAGTGGGGGTTTCAAGTACACATTTAATTTGCGCTGATTAACAGTCATATGCTAAGTAAACACCAGCTGAATATTAAACTGTCACGTTGAGCAGTGCAGCGTGCACGGGTATAGAGAAAACTCCGTGAATATGCCGTTTCTATAACTGGCAATTATATTAATAACATGTAACACTTGTCTTACAAAATTCAAATTAACACGCACATCCCAGCACGGAGATCTGCACTCGGGCACTGCAGTTTAACATGTTGCTGGGAGCCTTCCTTCCCAAGCTCCACTTTACAGAAAGTGGATTAGGCTGATGAACAAAAAATAAAGTAAAATCCACCTTGGATCTCTCGCCCGCTTCCGACCCCGTCTCCGTCTCCGTGGGCCCTTTGTCTGTGTGTTTCCGGCGTTGGGCCATGTCCCGCAGGCCCTGCCACCTCTTCCCTGCAAGCTGCTGCCCTGTCACCTGGCCCCGTGGCGCTTTCCCGTGATGAGCCATTAGGATCTGCGTGGCCATTCACTGCCCTGTCCCTAAATGGGCGGATGGGGGCTGTCACCAAATGCCGGTGTGCTCCCCCTCAAAGGGACGGACACTTTCCGGTGAGGGCTCTCGTCCCAACCGTCAGGCTTGGGGCAGGGCCATCTGTGCATTCTACAGAGGTGGCTTGACCCTTCAGGGCCTCATGCCAGGTGGGTGCTGTCGGAAGGGGCCTCGGCCACGAGGCCCGTCCAGGTCAGGGATCTGGCCCTTCTGTGACCCTCTGGCTCCAGGCTCAGCTGGCTCCTGGGGGCTTTCTCCCCTCTTCCCACTTCCTTGTCCCCCATGGTCCCCGCTGGGCCCCGTGTCCTCAAGTCCTCCAGCACAGGTTTACTACGGGGGCATCCTTTACACCTGCCTGATGTGGCCCAGGTGCAGACCCAAGTCCAGCTGGGGAGGGCCGAGGACAAACACTTATGAAAACTGCTGGAAAATCAGTCTTAGTAAAAGAAAAAGAAACCCAGATTCTGTCATTTAAAAAACACACAAAAACCCACCAACACCAAAACTAAGTCTTTTGTTCATGTGAGTGGATAGAGGTTCTTCATGAATCAACTCCTTCATCCCTTGTAGAAATTTAACAATACTCCTTCCCTAACCCCAGAGCCCCGCGTTGGCTCCACGAGGGTGTGCAACGTGGGGTCCAGAGCTCTGGGGCCAGAATCCTGGCCTGAGCATGGCTGGTGGCCTCCCTGGCCCCTGAGATGTCCTGACTTTTCTCCAGGGACCCCTAGGTCACAGGGTTTTTGGGAATTTCCCAGGAAGGTCCGTGGGAGAGACTGCTCCTGGGTCTCTGGGCAGCAGATGAACAGCCAGCCGGGGCAGGTGGTGGGCCAGGGGCCTGCAGATCCTTACTTGGAGGGTTTTAAAAGAAAGTAAAATGAAGGAAGACAACCCAGGCTGCTGGGCTTGGCCACGGCCTCTGTGCCTGCCATGCTAGGTAGCACCGTCTCAGTACTCAGGCTTCGTCTCGCGGCATCCCCGCCTGCTCTCAGATCATGCCGGGTTTTCCAGCAGTGCTGTGTTGTTGCAAGCTTGCTGTTCCCACCCTGAGGACCCACCTGCTCTCCCCCTTCCTCCATCCAGAAAGGACCAGCGTTCCCTGACCCACCCGGCCATCCCCAGCTCCTGAAGAATGAAATTACAACTGCCGTTTCCCACTTTGCAAAATGCACTTGCATTTTGGGAAAGCAAATTCTTCGTCTTTCACTGAAATGAAACCTCGGTGGTTGAAGGCTTCAGGGATCTGGGTGAGCCCAGCCCAACCTCGGCTTGGGGATGAAACTGGGTTTCTCCTCTCCTTTCTCTGACCCTCAAGTGCTGGGGCCAGTCCTGCCTTACCCTTGTCGTCCTCCTCAGAGCTGTTTGGTATAATGGACTTCCTTAAATTAATAATGCGTAGAAGGAGATTTACAACACATTGCTAAAATATTGTCTCTGCCTTTTATTCATGCATTTGTCACCATGGCCTCTGATCGAGGTGCTCAGAGGAGGGATAAATAATGAAGAGAGAAAACGCTCTGTCATAATCCAGGACCATTTGCAAATTCATCACCGACATTCCTGGAGAAGGAGAGACAGAGGGATGACAAATACCCCGCGGTGCTAATATATCTCGTTGATGTCCCCTCCGTTTATTCAGATAACCTACTTGGGCCGTGATCGAATGAGGGGCTCTGGCTGCCCAGCAACAGATGGGGCCAGGCCCGAGCGGGCTGCGGGCTCTTCGGGGGAGGAGCGGTGGTGACGCATTTGATCGGGGCTGGTTTGGATGTTAATTGTGGTCAATTTCATTTGGGGTGACTTTGGGGGAAATTGCTTTTGGAGGAGAAATGAGGAAGATGCCTCCTGCCAAGAGTCCTCCCGAGTCTCTTCATCTCTGTGGAGAAGAAAAGTAGCTGTTGCTTTTATTGACACTTTAGTGGCTGGGTCCCTTTAGGTCGATGACCGTTATTAGCAAGAAGGGCTGGCCCAAACTCAGATCAATAGCCCTGAGTGAGTCACACGGTGTGTTTCTCGTTTGGAGGCTTTTGCTTGCTGGCTCTTCCCTCCTCCTGGCAAGGGCCTGAGCCCTGCACTTGGTCGGGTTTTCATTGATAAGAACTGGAAAGGGGGAAAGACATCTGTGTGGGGAGACTTTTCTCCACACCAGACAGGGTTGGACTTGTTCAGAGACTCGGTGCTTCTGTGGTTGGTGGGGCGACCACCCCAGCGCCTCCCAGACCCGCTTCTAGGAATCAGACCTGTCTGTGTGGGTCTCTGCACCATCTCAGCACTTCTCCAGGAGCTAGGGGGAGGGGGATGTCAGTACTGGGACAGTCTCCAACTGCCTCAATGGGGCCAGTGGTCCCCAGAGTGCCTGGAGGGGGCCTGATGCTGTGGGGTCTGCATGTGGCACCATGCTGTGGGTCACTGGGTCTCTGGGCAGTGACTGGGGCTGGGGGTGGGCAGAAGGGGCAGCCTAAGGGTCTGAGAGGCAAATGCTTGCCCAGGGCTGGCCACGGCCACCCAATCTCCTAGGTTGAGGTCCCAGGACAGGATTTCAGCACCTGCTGGATCAGCCTGCAGGGCTCACAAAGCGGGAAGTACCAAAGGGAGGTCTCTGGGCACTGGCTGAGCCCAAGCCAATAGCAGACCCCCAGGGAGGGGGGCTGGAGTCAGCAGATGGAACGTCTAGGATGCCCAGTTACATTTGAATTCCAAATAAACAGTGTATAATCTTTCAGTAGACGTATACCCCAAGGACTGCAGGCTTTTTATTGTATCTATTGCATTTTAGGTGTTGTATTTACTGTTTTAGCTGGCAGCCCTACCTCCAGGCTCCACACCCTGTGATGACCCACTCGAAATAGAATGGCGTGTGTGTGTGGAGTGGGAGGCAGGTCTCTGATGCCCGCTGACACGAGGCTCAGCCAGGTCCAGGCCAGCTGTTCACAGGGACCAGGTGCACCTGTGCAAAAAAGCCACGCTGGAGCAGACACAGAAGAGAAGTCGAGACTACAGGGAAGTTCTGGCTCACAGGTGACAGGAAACTTGGGCCCATTCTGAGGACAGAGTCATATGCCTGAACAGACTCCTGAAAAGTTTCCAGATCTGACAGGGTGCCCTGTCAGCAGGTGTTCCAGGGAGGCTGTTCGTGGGTGGCTCAGGCTTATCTGGGAACCGAGATGGCTCAGGAGACACCCAGGAGGGCAGTATTTGGGAGGGTGACACAGCAGGGCACCCCAGGGGCCTGCCCAGCCCCCTGCAGCCACGGGCTGCCTGGAAAGCTCTGTTCTCTTGCCTGAACGTTTAACATTTTGTAGCACATTGTAAGAAATTGGAACATGTTATAAAAATTATGAATATAATGAATGCTCATTGTAGAAAATACTGAAGCATATTTTAAAATGAAAAATCTCACATCCCACCACAAAGAGGTAATATTTGGTTACTTTTCAGTCTTGTGTGTTTATCTTTTAAATATAGATACAGGGATATAATAACATAAACTACACAATTTATATCTGTGCCTGTATGTTGCATATATGTACAGAGATACAGACAGATAAATTACTTCCTATACATAACACATGACTTAAGATCAGAGTGCGCCCACATCTTTGGCCTCTAAACCTGTCCAGTCCATCTTAGCAACAACTTCCAGTAGCCAGGGTTTTAGGATGGGGAAAGGAACCTCCTTTTTGTTGAATGGCCCTCGTTCTCGATCATAGGTCTCGGTCACACCCTGAGAGGCAGCCTTGCCACAGCAAAGATGAAAACACACGACAATGTAAAACTCCAGTCTTGTCCTCAAGGGGACCCTCAAGGGCTCTACTTTGCAAAAGGGGAAACCAGACCCAATTTCGATCTTAAAACTTATTTCTGTTTAAAACATACTATGATTATTTAAATAAGAAGTGCTTAAAATTGTTTTAATGTGTGTGTGTGTTCAATCTTGTACCTATAGGGTTTTTGCTGAGTCAGTTAAATTTTAAAATCAACATTTTCTTTAAAAGCTAAGAAGGCGTCCTGCCCCCACCCATGCCTGGAGAAGCTGATGCAGTGGGCAAGACCAGTTTCTGGGTTGGGGAAGGAGTCTGGGTGTCAGGATTTGTTAAATTCTTTTAGAAAAAGCAGAAAAGTTAGCCCCTCAGTGTGCCAGGCTGCAGCCCTACATGAACCGGGGGATGGCCCCAGACATGGCCCAGGGTGAGCAGATTGGAGGGGGTCCCCCAAATGGCGTGGGATGCATGTAGACTAAAAATTGGCCTGTTGTTTGTCTGCAGTTCAGGACTGACTCTGTGTCCTGTACTTTCATCTGCTGAGATCCTTCCCATCCCCAGGCCGGAGGGGACGCATGTCACATCTGGCATGTCACTCAGGACCTGGCAGGGGCAGGAGGCCGCCCCCACCTGTGGCCAAGGGTCTCACCCTGCACACGGAGCTGGGGTCGGGGGGCCTGCTAGGGTCAGCCCCTGGGTGAAACTGTGGCATCTGGATGGGCTCAGGAGGCAGCAAGTAGCTGTTGTGGGACTCTGGTTCCCTCCCCTCAACCCTGCCTGGAGTCCTGGGTCCCTGTGCTCACCCGTCTGAAAATCACCCACTGACGGGTCAGCCTGAGATGCCGAGTAACACGCCCCTTGTTCACTGATGGGTGCGTGAGCTCACCAAGCATCCATGCAGTGCTTACTGTGTGCACAGCCACCCTGCAGCATCTCAGAGGGTGGGAAGGGACCTGGACCCTCAAGGAAAGCCCTCCACCCCACTCCTGGGTCAGGAGACCTCGAGGGAGGGAGACAGAGAGTCCCCTGGGGCCCAAGGAGCAAACAGGGTGCACCCTCCTCTTGCTCAAGGCACAGGGAGGCCCCAGATAACCTGGATCGGGATGCCTGTCCTGGTCAGTGTCCTCAAGCCACACCTTCTGGGGACTGCAGGTGACGAAGCCTCAATAGTTACTGATGACCAAGGAGGCCTCTCTGCAGGAATCACCAACCTCCACTTCCAGATGAAGGAGCAGAGCTCAGAGATGTTAAGTGCCTGCCCAAGGCCACACAGCCAGGAAGAGGCTGGATTTGAGCCCTGTGCTGCATCTCGGGCTGACTCTGCTATGGGTTGGGGGCTCCCCCTTCTTTTACTTTTCCTCCCCTGTGACAACATTGTCCCTCTAGTTTATGAGACCCTAAAAGGGAGAGAAAATGCAATGAAAGCCCCTTTCCCAACCCCCAACAGCCTGGAGGGGGTGATGGACTGGACTTGACCTTCTGGGTCCTTTTCTGTCCCAAGAGAGGGGTTCGTGGAGACCAGGTGACAGTTGAGGGAGGCCAGCTGGGGACATTCCAACAAAACAGAGCAGTTTGCAGAGTTTCTCAAAAGATGGCAAAGCCGCGCTGCAGATCTACCAGAAAACACGCACAAAACGCGCCCAGAGGGCCCAGGGAAAAGTTTACTGGAAACTTGGCCGCAGGGCCCGCGAGGCTTTTTGTTTGCTGGTCACAGGCGCACTGAGTGCAGAGCGAGGGGTTTCCCACATCTTGTCAAAGGCCTGCGTTTCCTCTCTCCTTTCTCCTCGGGCTGATTAGCCGCTCGGCGATGGCGTGAGGACATGTCGGGGGTAGGAAAATGGGGGTCATTTTGGAAAACCTCTTTGTGGATGGGTCGGGAATGGGGAGAAAATGAATAGTTATAAGCTCATTTCCATAGAAACTGTCTCATTATCATGCTGGCTGCCCCTGGAGGAGGCAGGGCTTCCTGCCAGCAAACGGGCCCACAATTAAGTGTCCCCTGCCCGCCTGGCTGCCAGAGAGGCCGGTCGCAGAGATGGCTCCCAACCCCAGCCAGCGCAGCCCAGAGGGCTGTCAACGCGCCTGCTTTCTTGAGCCATCAGACATCTGCGTGGGGATTTTTCTCGGCATCTTAGAGAACAGAAGCTCGCCCCAGCTCACGACCGGGCACTGCCTCCGTTAGGCGATCCCAGACATAGGTCTTCCTGCAGTTTTCACTGGATGCGGTGTGAGCGGATCCCGAAGATGCTGAACAAAAGACATGGGAACAATTAGGTTTAAAATCACTTCCTGGGCTGTGCCCTTTGTCCCCTCACTCGGGAGGCACTTTGTCACTGAGCTCTGGGGCTGGCAGGCTACTCCAGAGGCGGGTGGAGGGGACTCTGTCCTCCACAAGGGACTTGGAGAAGCCATCCTGGGTCTGCAAGCCCTGCCCTGCCTGTACAGTCACCCTACTTGTGCCACTGGGTCTGGGAGAAGGCGAGTGAGTGTGCGACCTGGGTAAGAAGCAGGGTTTCTTCTGAAGGAGCCGGACAGAGGTGGAGCTGGGGAGGAGGAGGCGGCTGCTGAAGAACCGGCTTGTTTGTTCTTTCCGATTGCGGTGAAATAAACAAGGGATCAGGATTGTCATCTCAACCATTGGCAAGTGTGTGATTCGTGGCATTAAGTATGTCTCTGCATGCGTGGCTATCTCAGCGCTCTGTCCCAGAACTTTGTCATCAACTCCAACAAAAACTCCTTCCCATTAAACGGTCATCCCGCCCCTCCCCCAGCCCCTGGCACCCTTTCTTCCACTTTCAGTCTTATGGATGTGCTGGCTTATGTTTTCAAGATGGAACAGCATATCCCAGGGAAGCAGAGATCCTTGTAACTCCTCCGAGTCCATAGCACTACGGGGTAGACATCCCCACGCAGATGTCTGATGGCTCAAGAGAGCCATACCCTTGACTGGGTCATAGTCTCTGTGCATTTTTTTTTTAACTTTTTCTTTTGTATTGGGGTATAGCCGATTAATATTGTGATAGTTTCCTGTGAACAGCAAAGGGACTCAGCCATACATACGCATATATCCATTCTCTCCCAGTCTCTGTGCATTTATTCATTGCCTGTTTACCCTGATTTTGTGAGCGGCCTGTTTGGACAGAAATCACCCTGCCCCTGGGAAGGGAATGATTTAGGGCTGACAGCAGTGAACCAGCCGAGCAGGAAGACACACGCCTGCCGAGGAGGGAGTAAGCCCATGGCATCGCAGGGAAACAAGACCAGTGATGATGAAATTGCAGACATAGCCAGTAAGAGTCTGAACTCTGCTGTCCCTTAACCTTCAGGGCTAGCGATGAGGCAGGGGCTGGACTGTCCCTGTTGTATGGTCTCAGACTTAACAGCAGCGGGAGTTGAGGGTCAAGGCTCAGAGACATCCCAACAGGGAGGGCCTGGGGATCTGCAGACACAGCTCCTGGAGCACTTTAGGAGGGGGGCCTTGTGAAACCCCTCAGCACTGAGCCTCAGAGGGTATTTTTAAGAAATGCTGGCAGCTCACTCAGCACAATCTTGACTGAGTGTCCAAACTGCATGTCCATCCAGACGGCCTGAATGAGCCCCTGGACCATTGTGCATAGTGGATGCTCAGCTAAAAGCTATGAAGTGAAGTCCATCAGTGAACTTAGTGGGTGTGTTGGTTTCCACAGGAACCCCAGATGGGGGACTCAGAGAGCACGGAGGGGTCTCTCCTGGTCCTTGAGGCAGGAAGTCTGAGGTCCAGGTGCCATAGGGCCCCAGGTGTCATAGGGCCTCCCCTGGACTTCGGGGGTCTGCTGGCAATGCTTGGGTTCCGTGACCTGTGGATGTATCACCCCGTCTCTGTGTCGCCTTCACGTGGCCTCCCCCTCTTCCTGTCTGCATCCAAACTTCCCCCTTTATAAGGACTAGGTCTGATGGGACTAGGGCCCCCTCAGACCTCATCTTCACTTCCCTAAATACACCTGCAGTGATCCTGTTTCCAAACAAGTCACACCCTGGGATGGTGGGAGATAAGGTTCCAACACTGGCTGCCTCTGGACCCAGTCTAACCCGTAACAACAAATAGTTGCCCAGTTCATCCTGCATGGAGCCATGTTCCCTAGGAGGCCACTGAGGAGAGGTCTGCCCGCCCAGGTCGAGCTCCTGCCAGCTGGCAGTGCTTCAAGCACCTGGACACCCCAGCTTCCTGTCCGGCCGGCTCACTGACCCCTCTGACACAATTGTTCCAGCCACCAGCCTCACCCCAAACCCTTGTCTTCTACGGATTCCAGAGGCAGCCACCCCATGAATCCTGTGCCACTCAGACGGCCGGCCAGTAGCTTAAGTATAATGTGTAATAAACACAGGAGATCATTCTGTTCCGTGGTTTTCTAAGGTTTGAAAAGTGATTTAGAGTAATTTTAGGTTGTCCTGGGCTTGGCAGACAGTGTGATCGGCAATGCGAGAAGACGGGGTTCTTTAAATGCAAGTGTTTTGCTGTTTTGTTTCTAATCTTTAGAAACACGATCAGTGTCAGTGGAGGAGGAGGCCGACAGTGGTTTTCGCAAACGGAGGCCGCCCGGGCCTCGTGGGTGAGGGCTTCGGAGCCGCAGCCGCTGTGCTGCGAGTGAACCGCTCTCACTCTTCAAATTGGAAACCTGCACTCAGCCTCCCTCTGGCCAGAGTGTAATCCCGCAAGCAATCTGCTGATCGGACAGAAAAACTTTTCCTTCGTGTAGTCGGCTGTGTCGGGAGAGGATGGATTTGAAGCGTGAGGAATTGCTGGCTAAGTGCTGGTGGCAGCGGGTGGCCTGGACAGGGCGGGGGTGAGCGAGGTGACCTGCAAGAGAAATGAGGTCGTGGCCCCGCGGCGGTGGCGCCCGTGCAGACCTGGACGCATTGATGGGATGAAATGGGGGACGCAGTTCCGGGGGAGGGGCTGTGCTGGGGGCTCCTGGGGAATGCACAGTGGGTTGTGTCGTCCGCCTCCCCTGGGCTGCCAGCTCCCGTGGGCTGCCAGCTCCTGTCGGTCGGTTGGGTGAGCCAGGACGCAGGGGACCCTGACAGGCCAGCTTTCCACCTCTGCCATCTTGGGTCACGTGCACAGGCCTTCTCCCAGCTGTGCAGGCCAGAGTCTCAGCCTTCCAGATGACTTCTACCAGCCCTCCTGTCTGTGACGCTATGGAGAAGGGCTGTGCCTTTGCCAGGGGGCCCAGCCCACTGAGGAAGTGCTCAGATGGGGCTCGGGCCTGCTGGGTCCTCCTCTACTCAGCCCTCCCTGAGAGGACATGGTCGCAGGCTGGGGATCTTCTGGCATGACCACCCCCCACCACCGCCAGGCCCAGAGATAGAGCTCAACTGGACTTAGGAATAGGGGCTCACCTGGGCCTCCCTGGACTCACGGATGGTGTCTCACCTGGACTCAGGGGTGGGGGGGCTCACCTGGACTCAGGGATGGGATTCATCTGGACTCAGGAATGGGACTCACCTGGACTCAGGGAATTCACCTGGACTCAGGGGTGTGGGGCTCACTTGGACTCAGGGATGGGATTCATCTGGACTCAGGGATGGGACTCACCTGGACTCAGGGGTGGGGGGCTCACTTGGACTCAGGGGTGGAATTCATCTGGACTCAGGGGTGAGGGGCTCACCTGGACTCAGGGATGGAACTTAACCTGGACTCAGGATTGTGGGGCTCACCTGGACTCAGGGATGGGATTCATCTGGACTCAGGGATGGGACTCACCTGGACTCAGGGGTGAGGGGCTCTCCTGAACTCAGGGATGGGACTTACCTGGACTCAGGGATGGGATTTATCTGGACTCAGGAATGTGACTCACCTGGACTCAGGAGTGGAATTCATCTGGACTCAGGGGTGAGGGGCTCACCTGGACTCAGGGATGGGATTCATCTGGACTCAGATATGGGACTTACCTGGACTCAGGGAATTCACCTGGACTCAGGGATGTGGGGCTCACCTGGACTCAGGGATGGGATTCATCTGGACTCAGGGATGGGACTCACCTGGACTCAGGGGTGGAATTCATCTGGACTCAGGGGTGAGGGGCTCACCTGGACTCAGGGATGGAACTTAACCTGGACTCAGGATTGTGGGGCTCACCTGGGCTCAGGGATGGGACTCACCTGGACTCAGAGATGGGGCTTACTTGGACTCAGGGATGGGGCTTCACCTACTTGGGGGTCTCACCTGAACTTGGGAATGTGTCCAGCTTCCTTTTCCTGTGGCTGCACTATAGGTGTGTTGAACACTGCAAAATGCAAGTTGAGAAGAGCCTTGGAGAGGGACTTCCATAGGCTTCTGAGGGGGGCCGGAATGGCCAAAAGACGCCCTCTCTTAGCCCCTGGTCCTTCCTGTGTCTGGATCTGAGGCCACAGTAGAGCCTCACCTTGCTTTCCGTTTAGCTGAAATTCATTAACTGCCAGGAAATCATGGATTTCCCAGCCCAGCTTTTTCCACAGACGTCCACTTAGCAGAGAAAATCAAATTGAGGCAACCAAGTAACAAGAAACAGCTCTGGAGAACTCTGCTGAGAAGTCAGACTGTCTGCCCTCTCGGTGCGGCTGGTGGCCGACATTACGGGGGTCATTTTGCAGACACCCTGGGGTCCACTCCAGGTGCAGTGGGCCACTCTGCAGCTTCTGCAAGTGCCTCTGGGTAATTCTCAGAAGGAGAGTGAGTCTCTAGGCCCACGGTGGGCCCAGTTCAAATGTACCACCAGGGGCCTGGCTTTGGACTCAGGCTCCCATTAAAGGGGACCTTTGCTGGGATGCAACCTCAGGAGAGCATGTCACTAGTAGCTCATGGCTTCTCTTCAAAAGAGAAAGTGCTCACATCATAGAAAATTGTGCACCGCCAGGAACCAGGGGCTCTGCTGGTAGTGGACACTGGACAGACTCCCTAAGGGTCAGCTGGAGGTGGGTAGAAATGAGAGGTCACTCTGAGCCAGATTCTTCGCCTGAGTGACCTTATATCTCATCCGTAAAGTGGGACAGTCACCAGGCCAGCCGTTCTGGTGGTCAGCATGCTCAGAAGACCCCCTGCCTGTGTCAGCTCATTTCAGCCTCAGGGCAGCACTGAGAAGCAGGTACTCAGATTACCCCGCCATCTGGATGCTGCCACAAGGCCCAGAGACCTGAAGGCCACTGTTTGAGAACACACAGCGGGACGCGGAAAATACCATCAGCCAGTCGGACAGTCTCTAGCCTCTGCTCTGCTCGCCTCTCCTGCCTCCTGCCTTGGAAGGAGCTGAGGGGCTGGAAAGGACCCAGTCGGTGCTGGTCTACACTGCACGGCTACTACTACCAGCAGAGAGCCTGAGGTGTCCTGAGGATGTTATCAAGAGAGAAATAAGGAGGAGACTCCGCGAGTGCCCAGGGTCTCCATTCTGCACGAGCAGCCACCGCTCACCCTCTACATGAAAGGAATTTCTGAGAGCCACCGCGTCCAGAGCCAGCCTGCTCCAGGGCCTCGAGTCACAGGCTGTGGGGATGAGCAGGCCTAGAGACAAGCCTGAAGACCAGCTGGACGCAGAGGGGCTAGGCCAGGTGTTTGTCACCAAGGGGTCCTCTGGGTGCTGGGGGATGGCCGGGGGATGCGATGGAGGCACGGAAGGTGCCACTTCTGCGGTCCCACCTCTTCGGTTCCTTTGTGCCTCCGTGGACCCCTGCCTGCTCTGCCCCCATGTCTGCTGGGAAACGGCTCCAGCACCCCACAAGTGAGCAAGGGGCAATTTCCCAGCTCGCCAGGCCCACGATGAAAGGAACAGGTGGAAAGATTGTGGAGATGTGTGAATTAGTCGCTAATGAGGAAAATTAGGAAATTTGCTGAAGCATAAAAAATGAGAAGTCCAGAGAAAGAAGACAAATGGGTCGGGAGTTAGTCCCTCCCCCGCCCCCACCCCCACGCTTTCCAACTCCGGTTGAGACCAGACTGAAATACAGATCTGATGGCTGGGCTAATGGGAAGAAATTGGTTTAAAATGTAGAGATGATTAATTGGATTAATGTGCAAAAATGGTTAAAGTGGTGTCGGGGAGTGCGGGGGAGGGGCAGTGTTTCCTGGGCCACCTGCCACCTGCCCGGCCTGTGTCCAGGGCTCTGCAGCTGCCCCGTCACTGGTGCCGCCAGGACTCTGACAGGTGGGCCTATGGCTCTCCTCTACAGAAGACGGGTGTCCAGCCCACGCAGAGCCCAGTTTGCCCTCCCTGCTACCCTCTTCCCCATGGCCGACCCTTTAGGTTCAAGGACCTGGAACTCGAGGCTGCTGCCCTGGGTCTACAGTCACAGAGCCGAGCCATTCTTGCAAGAAATCCCCAGAATCAGATTGAGACGTCCCCTCCTTGGGGTCTTCCAGCCCCACCCTCAATTCAGGCCCCGCCCAGCCCCAGTTTTTCTTTTTCTGAGGGCAGCATCTTTCCTTCTCATCCTTTACCAAAACACACACAGTTTGGGACCCTCAGGAGCCAACAACTTCATGAACATCAGATTTCTCAGCTTTGTGCATTTAGCCCCTCCATTCTGCGTATGTGCGATCGGAAAATATGCGTGTAAAGCTCATTAGGAACCAAAGGAAAGCTCCACTAGCTTCCCTGGAGCCTCAGGGACCTTGGCACAGAGGTCCGAGCCAGAGCGGAGGCCACAGCTCATCAGACTGGGATTGCAGTCCTGGTGACGCCCCGCGGGCAGGTCCCGGCTTCTCAGCGCCTCTGTTTCCTGATCCATAAAATGGGGTGATGCTGGGCCTGGGTACGCTCTGTGGGCTGTGTTTCAGGGAACAAGTCAGATCACCGTGTGAACTTTCCAGCAGGCATGTGCATGTTGATCGCCGCCTGGACCAGGAGGGTGACAGTAAAGCGACACCCAAGGAAGAAATCCCGGGTTCTTGGCCCTCCCATCACCAGGATCCCAGGGGCAGGAAGGGAGGGGCCAGGTGCCTGCTCCAACCCCTGGGGCTGCTGGGGGCCGCCCAGGCCTGTGCTGGAGCTGCGGGTCCCAGGCCGGCCGCGCTCGGGTCAGCAGCGAGCTAACGCCTTTGTCAGGGTGATTAATAGTGGTGGGATTGTCGTTAATTCACTGCCTAATGACTGCGGCCAGCGTGCTCCGAGTAATCGGGTGATGTATGTGGGGAGCGCCCACCTCATGGCAGAGGTGAAAATCATTTCGACAAGTCAAATATTGTCACAGGGAACAAATGGCTCTCCCTGTTAATAAAAATTAATGAATTTTTTTCTCTCTTTCTTTCTTTTTTTTTTTTTTTCTCGCCACTGGCCTGCTAAATGAAGCTGCAGAGGCGAGGAGCCAGGGGCCGGGCTTGGCGGAGTCAAGCACTTTATTTGATGGTTAAAACTATAAACGTCTTTATTAGGAAGCAGCGGAAGGACAGGGTGGGTGTCGGGCTGCCGGCTGAAGCTGGAGGCTGGTCTGGGGTGGGAGTGGGGAGTGGGATGGGGAAGTGGGCAGTCCCCCGGGGGCAGCAGGGGGCGACACTGCCAGAGGCAGGCTGCAGCTGCTGCTGGCTCTCTGGTCCAGAGGACAGGGCACTCCCAGCGGATCCCTCATCCCTCTGGTCTGCAGCCCATCGCCATTTGTATTAGGGAGGAGAGCAGAGGAGATGGAGAGAAGGTGCCCGGGCAGTGCCGTGACAAGGGGCGGGTCTTCACGGCCCACTGAGAGCTGAGGCACAAGAAGGAACCACTTGCCTGGGGGTAGCCGAGAGGCAGAGGGGCTCAGCTTAAGCAGTCCCCCAACCCCTGATTGGGAGAAGACAGAGCAGGGCAGGGGCCTTAAGGGAGGGAGCAGGGGTGAAGGATCTTCACTCACCACCGGCCACTCCGTCTCCAGGGTTGGAGGCAAATACACATGGCCGCCCCCTCCTCCGGCCCAGGTCTCATTCTCAGCACCTGAGCTGCTGGGAGTGCCACGCCGCTCTGATGGCCACCAAGGCCGTGAAACAGAAGCCCAGGAGGAAAGGGCTTTGCCTCTCAGACATCCGACTGATGGCATCTCCCGGCAGGGCTGTGTCCTCCCCTCCCACTCTGCCCGGAGCCCAGCCCCTCTCTCCTGCAACCTCATAGGTACCCCAGTCCCACCAGGACCACAGGGAGGTAGAGGGAGGCACCCCCGGACCACTCTCTTAGCCGTTTCTGTTTCAGGCGACACTTGTCTGCTTGGTGGCCTGTGAATGGAGCCGCCGGCAGGGTCAGTGGGAACTCCGGAGATAAATGAGTCTATAAATAGTGCAGTGGCCGTTGTCCGGTGTTGGCTCCGCGTTAACCCGTTCCTCCTCAGTGGGGCTGCCCAGATGGGGGAGCACAGAGGAAAATGGACTCCACCAGGAGCATCCTCTTCAAACCTCCTCAAACCCCCTGCCCCCAGCCGTCTCGCAGCAAACAGAGGTGGCTAACCAGGGCCCGGGGACTGTCACCACCTGGGCCCACCCCTCAATGCTCTCATGAGTGTCAGGGTCCCTTCCCCCACCCATCCTGGCCATGTGCTATCCTCTGAATCTTCTGGGTCCTCCACCTGGAGGGTCCAGGACTTCATGGCCCTCAGGCCTCAAAGCCCCAGCGAAGCTGACTGAGCCGGGGAGGGGCCTGAGGACCCTCCAGTGGAGGAGGTGCCCTGTCTCCACAGCCATAGGTCCTGGTCCCAGCACAGCCTTCAAAGCCCAGCTTGGATGTGTGTGTGTATGTTAGTCGCTCTGTCCGACTCTGTGACCCTATGGACTGTATCCCACCAGGCTCCTCTGTCCATGGGATTCTTCAGGCAAGAATACTGGAGTGGGTAGACATTCTCTTCTCCAGGGGATCTTCCCAATCCAGGGATCGAACCCCAGTCTCCTACTTTGAAGGCAGATTCTTTATGGTGCTAGGGATGTCCCTAGCTTGGATGAGGCCCCCTCAGATCCCACAGTCACCCCCGGCCCCACTGGCTGGGTGGCTTCCAAGGCTGTGCCGTCCAGCAACTGTGGTCTGAGGGAGTGAGTATGGGCACCTGGGGGCACAGAGGGACCGTTGATGAGGATGGAGCCCCCATTGCTGTGGGCCCTGCTGGCAGCGGACTCGGCCCTGTTCAGTGTGGGGCCCCTGAGGATCAGCAGTAACAGTGGTCAGGACCGTGTCCCCACATGGGAGCGTGTGGGTGCTTTGAACCTTCAAGTAGGTTAAATGTGCCTCTATTTAATGGGGATAGAGGCTGAGGTCCAGAGAGGTCCGTGGGCATATTGGAAGGAGAGCCAGTCTGCATTTACAAGAACCGAGGGTCAGCCAGCACTGTGAGGGAGGGAAGAGTCCGGGATCCAGATAAGGGGCTGACAGCAGAAAGCTGGTTTCATTTTGGGCAAACAGCCTGTAAGAACCTTCTCTTCTGTGGGTTATGATGATGCTCGAGGCACTGTAGACTCAAAGAGATCCTCATGACCGAAGTTCACGGCAGCATCACTCATGGTCTCCAGAAAGGGGGAAGCAACCGAAGTATCCGTCGTCAGATGATGGGTAAACAAAATGTGGTCCAGCCATACGCCTATTCAGCCTGAAACAGGGAGGAGGTCCTGACACCTGCTCCGTCGTGGGTGGACCTTAGGACACGAAATTGAGCGAAATGAACCAGACACACGAGGACACATCCTGTGTGATCCCAGTTCTGTGAGGTCCCTGGAGGAGTCAGAGTCCCAGAGACCCAAAGTAGGAGGGTGGGAGCCGGGGGCTAGGGCAGGGATGGGGAGTGAGCGTTTCATGAGGACACAGCTTCGGTTTGGGAAGGTGAGGATGTTCTGGAGATGGTGGTGGGGTTGGCTGCACAACGGCGTGAAGATGCTTGATGCCGCTGAGCACTCCAAAATAATTAAGGTGGTAAATTTTACTTTCTGTGGCTTTTATCTCAATTTTTTAAAAAGCCACACTGCAGTGTTCCCAGATGTGGGGGCAGAGGGTTGGTGTATGGTGCCCACGTCCCTTGGTATTTGGGGCTGTCTTGGGGCCTGGGGCCCCTCTGATGCATTAACAGCATAGGAGGTGACGGGTTAGGGGGACACCCCCTGCTTGGGCCTCCAGCTCACACGGTGCTTAGCACAGGGCCAGGGAGAGTCGGCGGTGATTTAGAAGAAAAACAGTGAGATTTGAGCAATCTGTGGGCTACCTCGCTGCCCCCGGGGCTCGGGGAAGTGGTATATTAACCAAGGAATAAAGGAGAGGAAGAAAAAAGGCCAAATCACATCTCTCTGAAACAAAGAGGCTTTTTACCAGGAACAAGCCTTGATAAAAATTACAGTGGCATCGCAAGTCGTTCAGAGCCTGCCTGGGGCGATGGAGGCAGTGAGGAAATGGGGATGCGGGGCCTGAAATAGGCACACCGCGTCCCTCGAGCATCACATGGATAAATAATCGTCTTAGAATAATGCACCAGCCTAAGGAGGGCCAGGTGGTCTGGGCTGCAGGCAGAGCCCCCACAGTCCTGTGTCAGCTCGGCTGAACCGTGGGGATCTGGGATCTGGTGTCTGTGAGCAGCCCCAGGGCACCGGGGCCAGGCTGCAGGCTGGATGCTGAGGAGGGTGCAGGGGCCCCAGACCTGGATGTGAGGCGTGGGTGTGAGGCTCACCCAGCCTACCCGCCGGCCTCCCATGCAGGAGGGGAGGGGGCAGGAGTAGCTCCTCTGATTCCCCGTCTGGATTTAAGGTTCTCAGAGCAGGTAGGCTGACCCTGGGAGGTGAATCTGACCTTGAGGTTGGCTGAGCTTGATGGTAGCCAGCCAGCAGCGGGAGACTCATGCAGTGGATGAGACGAGGGCCTCACCTGGTCCTTTATCCTCTGGGCATCAGTTTCTTCATCTGCAGAATGGGTAGGCAGTGATCTGCTACTCAGTGCTACGGGAAGACTGAGAAGAGGGGGACAGGCAGGGGCTCCTGGGGGCCTGTGATGGGTGACAGCAGCCTTGAGCCATGCTCCATGGCTGGTCAGGCCCCCCAGCCCTGCTCTTAGTATCTCTCCTTTGTGTCTGTAACAAAGCTCCCCCAACTGAGGGCTTCAAACAGCAGAGGTTTACTGTCTTCCTTCTGGAGTCTCGGTCACCGTGTGGCCGTCTTCCCTGGGGGGTCTCTCCGCGTGACTGTCTCCTTTTCTTATCAGGACACCAGCCATTGGATCAGGGCCACACTGATGACCTCATCTTAACGTGATCATGCCTGTAGAGACTTTATTTCCAAATCCAGTCACGGTCACAGGTACTGGGGGTTAGAGCATCAACATATTTTGGGGACACAATTCAAGCTGTAACGTCCTTGGAGCTGCACCAGCCATCCCGATTGTCATCAGGTGACAGGAGGCCATGGGGCCAACAGGGCAGTCAGTCGGCCAAGTCAGAGGCCTGGATCTGCCGCCGCCAGCTCAGGGCTTGAGACAGAAAAGGTGCACACGTGTGACAGTGGCCAGGAAAGTGGTTGCCGTCTTGTCTGGACTGAGAGAGGAAGAAGGATGCTGGCATCCTTGTTGGGAGGTTCCCGTACTTCTGGCACTTGCAGGAGAGGCTGGGCCAGAGAGGTGAGGGAGACTCCAGACTCACCAGGACCTAGTTATGATGCGGCTCCATCAGCCTGGCAGCTGGGGCTCATTGGCCCAGGTCCCTGCAGGCAGTGTCCCAGGCATGGCTTTGGGAATATAAACGATGACTGTTATTAATATTTAGCATGTTTGCAGGAACGTCTTTTCCGGGAGCTATTAATCTGCCATGTTAATAACAGCCACGCTCTGCTCTGGGCTCAGCTCAGCAGTGCTGAGTAGGGGGGGGCGGCCAGGAGCCAAAGTGCCCACAGCAGCCACGATCCTGGGCAGCTCGGGCAGCCAGTGGGACCCTGGATAGCCGTGGCACCGGGCAGGGGCATTCCTGGAGTCAGGACTCCTAGTTCTCATCTCAAAGCCAAGGTCCAGGGCTGGGGGAGGGGTTTCTGTGGTGGCTGCGGTTGATTAAAAGATCAAGAACAATAGCAAGACCGACCCTGTCAACTGCCAGCTTTCTCTTTCCAGCAAACCTTTTCTGGAAGTGGGTGTGCAGCTGAGGACCCTCCCACCACGGAGGGGCTTCCCCTCGCCTGCTGCGCTAGACGGAGAGGTGGCTGCACGGATTCCTCCCTAGGAATCAAGGCATCTTATTTCATCCCTTTACCCAGTGGCTCCCTTAGGCCCAGCTCATCTGAGTGTGCATGTCCCTCTGTCCTTCCCTTCCACCCCAGCAGTGGCTAAGATGGCCATCATGAGAGTCACAGATCACAGGGACTTCCAGGCTCTGGGGCAGTGGGAGGTTTGGGAGTCTCTGAGGGGCACAGCATGCATTCATTCATCCATCCATTCTCTGCTTGGCTCAAGAAGTCAAAAAAGTCAGAAGATGGGAACTAGAGTCCTACCTTGTTTTTCCAAGAAGACTCATGCGGGAGGTGAGAAGGCTGGGGGGCGGCGGGCTATGGCTGAACCCAGCATCACAGATGTGCCCCCAACCTGTGGAATGCTGGACCAGGTGGGCTACCCCACATGGGTGGAGGAAGGAAGCCGTGAAAGAGCAGCAGAGATACCCGGCTCTCTTCCCAGAGTTGGGGCCAAGCCGGTCCAGGTATCATCTCAGATTAACCAGATTCAAGCTCCTGTTACTGGGGCTTCATCTCAGGGAAGAAGAGTCAAGAGTGAGATGTGAGGGTTCCTGCCTTCCAGCCTTCCACCTATCTCATTTAAAATTATCTTCAATATTCTCCTTGCCCCCATCCATTTAGGCATCCATTCATCCACCATCCATCCACCCATCCATCCACTGTCTATCATCCATCCGTCCATTCATCCATTTATCCATCCATCCACCATCCACCCATCCATCCACTATGTATTAATGCATCCACCAGCCACCTTTCCATTGATCCACCATTCATCCAAACATTGTCCATCACCCACTGACTGCTATTCTACCATCCACAATCCAACCACCATCATACATCATCCACCATCCATCTATCCATTTATCCATCTTCTTACTCATCTTTCCATCCACTCTCCCCTGCATTCATCCATGTATCTATTCCTCTATTTATCCATCTATCCATCTGCTTATCTACTCATCTACCCATCCACTAACCCAACCATCCACTCATAAATTTACCTGTTCATTTTATGGACACAAGGGAGGCCATCAGTAAAGGCTGGACACTTTTTAAGGTATTTTCTCATTGCAGTGGGGACACTAGAGTTGTGTGATGTGCTCTAATCAGCTCCCAGCTCTGCCCTGATTCGCCATGTGGCCTTGAGCATTTCATTGCTTCCTGAGCTTCCCTTCCATGATGTGAGGATGAGTGTCACAGGAATTAGAGCAATCATATTGCTGGTGTGTCTGCCCTGGGGCCCGTCAGCACCCAGCGTACACAGGCCGGCAGAACCAAGGAGCAGATAGCATTTGGACCAAGCCCACCTGAGGTTCCCCCATTGCTTTCCCAGCCTCCCAAGACAGTCCTCAAATTGGACAGCTGACCAGGGATGTGCTTCCCAAAGTCTCAGATCTGTTCTCTGTTCGACTTCACCTTGACCACCACGTTCCTTTTATAAATTGAACTGAATAGTAACTTTAGTTAAAAAAAATTTTTTTTTGAACAGAACTTTTGAATACTGCTTTTGATAGGCCTGGTGAAACTGATTGCTACTTGGACATTCAGACCTCGAGCTGGCCTAGGAGGGGGTGGGGTATGACTGTGCTCCAGCCCGCCTGTCCCTGGGAGTGGCTGTGATCTGGGGTCCTTGTTGTTGGTTGATGTGACGGGAACTTCAGACCCGAGCCCACCCAGATCCTGGAAAGGGCACTTCTTGTGGATCTGCGGCCCCATGTCTGCCGGCCTCTGTGTAGGAGGCTGCTGTTGAGAAGACCTGAGAGGCCTGGCCAGGTCTCATTGAAATATGTCAGAGTGTTTCCTGGACAGTGCATGGGTCCTCTCTCTGCCAGCAACACCAGGAAAAGGGGGAAGGCTCATGTTCTCTTTTATCCAAAAAACTCGTTAATAAAAGCAAGCGGCCAGGTCTAGGGTTGACCCTCTGGAGCCCACTCTGCAGGCCGGGCAAGGGGAGGCTTTCGCTCTGTCCTTGGGAAGCCCTTGGCAAACCCCCACCTTCCTGCCCTGCCTGGCGGAGAGCACGGGGGTGGAACGGACCAGACATGGAATGAGCTCTGCCGGGATGGGCCGCTTTAACAGAGTTTTCCTCCTTCAAGTGCTTCTGATGGAAACAGTCAGGTGTAGTCTGGACGGGATCACAGAGATGTGGGGATGATCGTGCTTCTCCTGCTGAGGGGCACAGTTTTGGTTGTTTGCAATGGGAAGCTCCAATACTTTGGCCATCTGTTGCAAAGAGCCAACTCATTGGAAAAGACCCTGATGCTGGGAAAGATTGAAGGCAGGAGAAGGGGAACAGCAGAGGATGAGATAGTTGGGTGGCATAATTGACTCAATGGACATGAGTTTGAGCAAACTCACCCAGGAGATGGTGTAGGACAGAGGAACCTGGAGCGCTGCAGTCCATGGGGTTGCAAAGAGTCAGACACGACTTCACGACTGAACAACAAAATGGGTCAGGGATGAATGAGATGGGGCTGTGTGGTTATGCGCTGGTCTAGATCTCCAGGGTGAGCTCCTGGAGTGTTTAAGGAGACTGGTCCCCTGGGGCTGAGTCCTGTGTCCCCAGATGCCCTCTAGTTATTCGGGCACTTCAGACACGCTGCCTCCACAGTGGCTCCTGCACTCAGCTGGTCCAGTCCCCCCACACCCAGGTGCAGATTGAGCAGGTCTCTGGGGGGCCCAGGAATTGCAGCTGAAGTGCCTGGGGTGGGATGCCAGTGCCACTGGTCTGGGGACCCTGCTTTGAGACCCCTGAGCTAGAAGGGCGGAAAGCCCCCCAAATCCAGGCTGTGTCCACCTTTTCCTCACCCTCCCCCCAGCCCAGCCCACTCAGCTGGCTCCTGTCAGGAACCTGCAGGTTTGCACTGTGGGTGCCCTGCTCTGTACCCCGGTGTCAACCGGGGTAGATGCTCAGAGGGCATGTCCCCTGCTGCCAGTGACTTGCCTTTCAGACAGACTTGTCCTTTCTGGCAGTGCTCTGGGGGCCATCCCAGCCGGTCTGTGTCCCTTGGGCAGCTCTGGGTGCAGAGCTCCCTGGAACCCTTGTCCTGAACTCTCGCTGGTCACCATGGCATATGGTCCTATCTCCAGTGACATTTGGGGTCTGTCACTGTCTCCTAAATGTAGCTGGGCTCCTTCACACAAGGGCTACACCTGAGGTTAATTTCTAGCTCAGTTCAATTTACCTTCAACCTCACTCTGTGTGACGCAGGAAGTGCCCCTCAGCAGCCAGTCCCCGAGTGGCTCAGACCCTGAGTAAAGAATTTGCCCACAATGCGAGAGAGGGTTCAGTCCTGTGGAGATGGGAATGGCAACCCACTCCAGTATTCTTATCTGAGAAATCCTGTAAACTGAGAAGCCTGGTGAGTTACAGTCAGTCCATCGGGTCACAAAGAGTCGGACACAACTGAGCAGCTAACACTTTCAGCAGCCAGTCCCCACGTGTCCTTGTGTCCAGTGCCACAGGACCCAGGTTAGATCTTTGCCGGTGGGCAGGCTGGTGGGGAGAACTCCCGAACTTCCAAGAGGTGCTCTGTGGATTTGTCTGGTTCAGCGGTCCCGGGGTGCAGCACTACTGGGAACTGCCGGCCCAGGGTCTGTGCTATGCCTGGTGGGGCTCCAGGAATGGGGCACCTTGCAAAGTGTATGAGTGGGCCTGACCTGACCTGGGCGTGTCCCTGGCTGAGGAAGAAGTTGCTAACAAACTTCAGCCCCAGATGTGTTCTTGGAGAGAGCAGTGGAGTGCCAGGAGCTTTGGGGGAGCCACCAGAGCCTGGGCCTGGCCATCACACCACACCCCAGCATGTGTCACCTTGCTGCCCAGGGACAGTGTGGTTATTCTAATATACATGCAGAAGGGGTCAGCTCCATGGACCTGGCAACTTTCAAGGTGGCTGGCTGATGGCAGAGGAGCCAACCCAGGCCAGGCTACAGGGTCCTCCTCTGAGGATGAACCCAGGAGGCAGCCCTGTTGACTCTGAGGCCTGAGAAGGAGTGGGGCCTCCGGGGCTGGGGTTTTTGGGGTCATCAAGGGGTCTGTGGAATGACAGAGGGCCTCCTGGCCTGGGGTCTGTGGGGTGACGGGGACCTCTGGGGCTAGGGTCTGTGGGGTGACCGGCTGGTGGCACAGGGCAGGGAGGACCTCAGGCTGCAACCAGGAGGCAGGTGGCTGCCTGGCCTGCGTTGTCCCACTGGGCAGGGCCGAGCAGCCCAGGTCCACAGGGAGCAGTGAAGGCTGAGGACTGACAGTGCAGTGACCGTGTGGGACCTGGGTGGAGTCTGCCTGCTGCGGACTGTCCTCCCCGTCAGGGCTCCGTGAGCTGACCGAGTTCCGGGTCCAGCTTGGCCACAAGCAGGGCACAACAGCGGTGTCCTGAGTCCCCTTTCTAGGTGGCTTGGCTCACAGGGGTCTCAGGGTCTCCTTTCCCCCCTTGTGTAAGGATCTCTCCTGTCCTGTGTCAGGGCAGTGGCACCTCTCGATCCCGGTCAGGATCAAGTTGGCTGAAGACAATTTGCTTTTTACCCACCGACCCCAAGATCAATGCTGGACAGGCCAGCTCTGTGGGGAGTGGTGCTCAGGCCCACCAGCCACGCTGCCTCATCCTGCAAGCCGGGCCCTCAGGGCACCCCGCTGGAGCCTCTGCAGCCAGTCTGCACTCCTGTGATGTTCACACACCCACTTCTAAGAGATGAGGGTGAGACACAATTGAACCAGAAAGGAAACCCAGACCTGGATGCATTTTCAGTTTTTCCCCAAAGTGTTGCCTGTGCTAACTGTTTGCGTGGAGGGTGTTTCTCTTTTGGGTGAGGAAAGGAGGGTCTCACAGCATGTGCTGGAAGGGACGAAGCTCTGCGGCGTTTGTGGGGTGAGGCCTGGCCAGCGTGGGCAGAGCACATGGCCAGGCCTGGATGGCTTCCTCTGAGCACAACGTCCCTTGTTCCTGGCACCTCTGTTCTGGTGGCTGTGGGGTGGTGTGAGCATCCCCTAAATGAGAAGGTCCTCCTGGACCAGGGCAGTGTTGGGGAGCAGCCTGCCAGGCTGGGAGCTGGGATCCGGGCCCTGGTGCCCCAGGACAGGCCTGGCCTAGGTGCCTGGGTGCAGGGGGCATGTTGTTGGGGTGTGGGTCCTTCTGCTCTGTGCTCCCTGGCTCTGGAGGAGAGCGATGTGACCCCATATGTTGGGGGTCAGGAGGATAGGCTAGGCTAGTTTCAGGGCCCTGATCTGTACTTGCTGTTCAGGACTGGCCTCCCTGCTCCCCCACACCTCCTGAGATACCACGTGGACACCTCCGTTAGATTTCAGGGTCCAGGGTGACCCAAAGAGCCTCCAGGAAACTCCAGATTGGGGTAGATCGATTGATTGCCTTTAGTCCCCACTCACCTCCAAGAGTCTGCACCCCTCAGTGAACCACTTAAAGGTGGGATCTTAGCTCACTTCTGCACTGGAGGGAGCCCCCGGGTTTTCAAGAAGCATCTTCTACTAACGGCTACTCTCCTGAGAAACACGTGACACCTGGCCTCTCAGCAGGCTGCAGCAGGGTGACCCCGGGAACCTCCCAGCCCGTGGTGGGACTGCCTCGTGCTGGAGGGATACGGGACCCCCACAGAGGGGCTTTCTCCTCCCTTCTTCTTGGGGTCTCTGGGGGGAGGCAGCCATGACCTTCCCACCCACAGGACCATGAAAAGGCAGGGTGCTGGCTGAGGTGGCCTCAGGCCTGCTGCTCAGGATTCATTGCCTCCTTTTACACGCTCAACACACACACCTGCTGTCGTCACACATATGCACACTCACATGTGCTCACATGTATGCACTCACATGTATGCACTCATACACACACTCTGTCACTCCCGGCTCCAGGGGGTAGCCCACAGCCTCCCAGAGCCCTGTGTGGTTTCATGGCTTCTCCTCCAAACCCTGCCATTCAGTGAAGGAGGAACCAGAACAAAACACCCCCTCATATTGACTCAGAGAAGCCCCCCTCATGCTCCCCCTGGCCGCAGGTCAAGGCTTAAATCTGCTGATTCCCGGGTTATGAGCAGCCAGGAGCTACAGAATCAGGGAAGGGCGGGGGGGTCTTTTCACCCTAATCACCCCCGACTTGGGATGCTGCTTGTTTGGCCAGGACAGGGTCATCAGCCCTGTGGGGATGATACAGGAAGGACCCTCTGCCCTGGCCAATCGGGCACGATCTTGTTCACTGGGGCCTCCTCTCTCTCCAGACCCTGAAATCCTGGGCTTGGCTTGGTATTTGGATGGGGCTTCTGGGTGGGGAGGAGTGTGCTCAGGGATCTGGGTTAGAGGGGCAGACAAGCTCCAAACTGGGTTTCAGCGTGAAGTCTGCCCCCAGCCCGGCTCCCTGGCTGGGACCCAGCCCCAAGGCAGGTGCTTTGTGGCTTCACCGCTGTGGCCGTGGGTCCTCTGTGGCTCTCCTCTTCTTCCTGTCCCTGCCTACACCGTCTGCTCTCCTCTCCTCTCTGCTTTTATTATTGGGTTGATCTCCTGGGAGAAATGTTGGGAATGACAGACTCAGTCATGAACCCTGAGCCTAAAACAACCGCAAAACCCCAGTGAAGGACCTCGGTCCCCTGATGAGTGAATAACGCTGCCCCCAGCCTAGATGCCAAGGTCGTAAAAACCTCCTGCTCTTGGCACTGCCTCCGGCCCTTCCAGGGAGCGTGGGCTGGGAATGTGCCGGGGGTCAGAGGCCTGGGTAGCAGGGGGCACGGGCCAGGGGCAATGACACCCCCTCCCTGGAAATACCTGCCAGCCCTGGGCTGAGGGGCTCCTCAGGACCACCAGGGGCTGGTGGTCCCAAGGGCAGCCTGGCTGGGGCTCTGGGCCTTTCCATCCAGCCTCCCTGCTGCTCAGGGACCTCAGGAGAGGACAGTCTGTGCTCATCCTACACAGGCTTCAGCAGCGTCCGGACAGCCTTCTGCTTCCTGAGGGGCCTCGGGGGCTGTTCAGTTCATCTCCTATTTTCCAGGTGTTTTCTCTGCACCCTTAGGCCTCCTCTCAGCCATGTCCAAAAAAGAGCCTCCCCACGATCTCCGCCGGCCATGGGGCAGCCAAACGAGACCTGGGCTTTCCTGGTGGCTCCAGGCAATCACTTAACCCCAGTGACCGCAGAGGGTGGGAGGCGGGCAATGCACAGCTTTCCTTTAATCAGCAGGAAACACCGCCTTCTCTCCTAAGCTGTTTGCTCGGCCAGTAAATTAAACATGCCCTTCAAGCGTTGATTTTCCTCCAGTAGGTGAGGAGTTTGGGGAAGTAGAATTCAAACAGAAAAAAAGAAAAACCACCCAGAAAAACAAAAAAGAGCCCTGAGATGGGCATGCATGGATAGGAACAGGTCCTTCTTTCTGCCCAGTGCCTTCACACGAGGGGCTGGGCTCCTCACCAGCCGGACGCAAAGGTATCAGACCCTGGGTGGAGGGGGTGTCCCACCCAAGTCTGCTGGAGCTCCGTGCAGTCACCGGGTCACATAATAAGGTGGCATGTTAATTACTCCTCCCAATTCACCTTGGTGTACGCGCCCCAGGAAGGGCTGGGGGTGGTCTTTCAATCCTCAGCAGTCTTGGGTCCTTGGGATGGGTGCACACCAGCTGCCGTTCTGTTGTTGCAGTTTTGAAAGGGTCCTATGAGTCAGTTAAAAAGGAACCGTTGGCCACTTAAAAGATAATAATTACTTCTGTGAACACTGCTAAATTAAATAAATGTTATCCCCATCATTTTTTAAGACTTCGGTTTCTTTTGAAAGAAAACATTTTGTTATTTCTCCTGCGCATCAGTTTGAGTCAGTGTGAGGACCCTGAAGTTCCCCTCTGCCTGGAGACGTCTCTCCTACCCTCCCATGTCAGGGAATGGGGAGGGGGCCAAGAGATGAGAGCCAGGGTGACCACAGTGTTTGGGTCCCTTTCTGAGGTTTTCAAGTCCGAGAAGGAGGGCGGAAGCATCTGGATCAGAGGTCATCAGGCTCCGAGCGGGGAGCAGCTCACCTGCCACGCCTCCCACCCCCAGCCCCCTCCTCCTGTCTCTCTTCTCTGAGTTTTTTAATCTTACGAATGAGAGCCACCTCACGTGAAAACGGACCATTTTAAAGTGTACAATTCAGGGGCACGCTTGCCACCTTTGTCTGGTTCCAAAACATTTTCATCTCCCAAAGGAGACCCCAGGCCCACCAACCAGTCACCCCTACCCCACCATCACGGGTCCTGTCTCTGTGGGTTTGCCTCTTGTCCATACATTTGGCATGAATGGAATCTTAGGACTCGTGGCCCTTTGCGTCCAGCCTCCTTCACTCGGTGTGACACTCGCGAGGCGCGCCCGCGCTGCCCCTGTGAGGTCGATCTTCTTCATCTATATTGATGTGAACAGCCTGTTGTGCGTCTGGACCACGTTTGTTGATCCTCTCATGTGTTGCTGCCCTTGGGGGGCCTGGGGGTGAACATTGGTGGGATCCTCACCCCTGGCCTCCCCGTTTGGCACTGTAAGGCTGATGCCGGAGTGAAGCTGGTTTTCTGGCTGTTTGACCAGCTCGCTCGCCCTGTCCCCTTGCCCTTCCCACTCTTCATTACCTCTTCTGTGCTCAGGGCCACCCTCAGGTGGACTTCCAGGCGGCACTCTTCTGGGGACAGCTGCCTCTTAGGTTGGACCCCAAAGAAAGGGCCACACCGGACAGACAAGCTGGAGACCCTTTTGCTTAGTCCCGTGATCTGGGAGCCCCCAGGGCTCCCGAGTTCATGACTCAGCAGGCCTCTGTCCTAATATGCCATTAAGTAGTAAGGGGACTTCTAGGAACCCTCCCCAGCCCCAGTACACTCCCACACCACCTCCGTCCCAGAGCATCCCAAATTTCACATAGCTCAAGTTCTGAGTCCCCCCCGAGATCTTGGGACTTGCCCCATTCCCCAATTCCAAGGCTGCAGACACAAACTGGTTCCAGAATGAATGCCTCATCACCAACCCCCCAGAGTGGAGCCCCCAAGAGTGTTTGCATTCTGGCTGTGCCCATCCCATAGAGTGTGGGCGTCCCTCCTGCCCTAATGCAGAATGGGCCAGTGTGTCCTCAGCCATTGCCAGGGGCTTTGGGAGCCTGGGGAGAACTCTGCTGACCTAGGGGGTCCACATTGTTCCCCAAGTGTTGCTGGAACCTCCCCCTGGGAGCCCCTAGCAGAGGTGGGTGGGGGGCTCCTAGCAGAGTGGGGGGTGGCCAGCCCGTTTCTCTTCTGTCCCCTGTCCCGGGCGGCCCCTAAACTTGGGGCCCAGAAGCGGAGCTGCACAGGCTGACTCTGTGTTGTCTCCTCCAGGTGACGGCGACATTGTAAATAACATGTACGGGCCGGACCCCGACCTGCTGGCGGGCGAGAGCGCGGAGGACGAGACTGAGGACAGCATCATGTCCCCCATCCCCATGGGGCCGCCGTCCCCCTTCCCCACACCCAAGGAAGGCTCGCCATATGAGGCCCCGGTCTACATCCCTGAGGACATCCGCATCCCCCCGGGGTTCGAGCTCCGGGAATCCTCCATCCCCGGCGCCGGCCTGGGCATCTGGGCCAAGAAGAAGATGGAGGTGGGGGAGCGGTTCGGCCCGTACATGGTGGCGCCCCGGGCCATGCTGAACGAGGCGGACTTCGGATGGGAGGTGAGCCCTGCCGCGCGCGCGTGTGATTGATGGCGGCCGTTTGTCTCGTGGTTCATCTATTTATAAAACCGGGTTGACGGTGCTGCCTGAGGCGGGAGGCTGGGTCGCAGAGAGTGCTGAATTTCCCAGGCTTATTTTATCCCGCGGCTTGCATGACGCGACTCCAAAAACACCAGAGGCCTAGTGGACGCTGGGAGGCCCCCGTCCGCCGCACCCGCTCTCTTCCCGGAAATGTGTCTTTAATGAGCTCATGTCTTAAACCCCTCGAGCTTCCCGTCTGGATCTTAGGTGCTAAGGCTGCCATCTCCGCAGGACTTTGGGGATCGATGGGAGTCTCCCAGAACAAGGTCTCTGCTCCCGGGAAAGTCCTCAGATGGGGGCCCAACTCCAGGCAGAGCAGCACGTGTCTGGTGGCCACACTGCCCTAGATGCCCCAGGTGCATCCATGCCCTGGGCCTCCTGCTGATCTGCTCGGGTCAGCTGGCTCCCTAAGAGGAGCTCCCGCTTCTCAGATTAGCAGGGGCAGAGAGGAGAGTCTTGTGGTTTTGATTTCCCTGATGATCCAGGCCTGGCTCGGCAGTCCTGGAGGCTGCGTGTGACCTGGAGAGGGAGGCTGATTAGGTGGGGGGTGGGGGTTGACAGCCATGAAAGGGCCCTTCCTCTGGAAGCATCCTGCTCTGACCACGAGGGACACTGGGCCCCAGTTCAGGGGGCTTTCAAGGTGGTCTCCTAAGGACCAGGGCCCCAGGAAAGCACACTCCCCTCTAGTCCTGGCCTCTCTTCAGGCCCCACAGAGCCAGCGTGCAGTGATATTTTGGGCAGGGACCCTGCCTGGACGGAAAATGCAAGTGCCAACCCAGATTCCTCCTGGGTGTTTCACCACTTCCAAAAGTGCTTGGATGGTGGTCAGAGCTAGGAAGGGGAGAGCCATCCAAGGAGGGAAGAGGGACCTGTGGGGCCGGCAGCTGTATCCCCTGCCAGTGGTTCAAGGTGGTGGGGCTCGGGGAGCTGACTCCCCCAACTGCTCGTTGGCTTTGGAAAAGTTCCCATGCTGTGTGTCTCTCAGGGTCTGTGGTCAGTGAGGGGCCATCTTTGCCCTCTGATGAGTCTTTACCATCTAGAAGGCTTCTCTTGGGGACATCACTGTTCCCTGAAGACTCGGGGTGCACAGTGCATGACCCTTGTGCATCCCTCAGGGGACCCTCAGCAGCCCTTGAACATCTCCGCCGGTCTGGTCCATCAGCTTTTGAAACCCTCTGAAAAGGTCTCACAGAGTCTGGCTTAGCCATGTGCTGGTGGTGGTACTGCAGACCTGAGACCCCCATTCCCTTCACAAGGGAGGATATGGGGGCCCCCCAAACGCTGGACACCCTGATTCTCCTGCAAGCGGGTTTGTGGTAGCACATGAGGTATGGACATCAGAGGATGCAGAAGCCCCCTACCAGCTGACAGCCCGAGCTCCGTGGATGGCTTTGAAGGTTTAGAGAGGCAGTGGGTTGACCAGATGGATGAAGGAGCAGGCGTGCCAGGACTCACCATGGCTGAGTGGTGGAGGCCACAGTTGCACTGTGTGAACCGGCCTGCCTGTCCCCTGCTGTTCCCAGGTGGCTGACTCTGTGTGTGTGCCTGTCAAGGTCGGGTCACCTGCAGAACAGGTGGGAGGGAGCAAAGTGAGGAGTTGGGAGGTGAGGCCCTCTTGGGGGCAGCTCATATGCTCTTCAGAGATCCACAGGGTGGCCCTCGCTGGGCCGAGAAGAGTGTGTTCACATGATGTGACCGGTAAGTGGCTTGGGCTGTAGGATGGCCTGTCCTGGACTTCCCACCTGGCTATTTTCAGGAGGAATTTTGGGGTTTGTGTGATGTGCTCAGAAAGGCCCGGACTACTGAATTAGGAGACAGCTTCAGATGTTGGAGGGTAAACGAACCCTTCATGTAGTGTGATGGATGACCTTGAGGTGACCTGATTCTCATTGGTTCAGATGCAGGCCTCTGTTTGCTCTAATTTTAAAGAAACGGCCTGTATCACGGCCGCCCCCGGTGCCGGGCCTGGTACAGGCCGTGCTGTTATCTCCCCGGCACCTGTTGACTTTGCGATATTATTTGTCCTTGTGTACGTGCGGGATCGCTCCCCTCCGAGGTGCCTCCTGCCCCACCCCAGGCAGCACCTTGATTCCGGGGCCCAGACCTGACTGCCACCTTTCCTGCCGGCCCTGGCAGATATTTGCTCTGCGTCCACGTCCTCACGTCGTGTTCCAGATGCACTGTGTGACTTGCCTGACCTTGTCTCCTTGGCGAGTTCAGGCCTGACCACCTGTTCTGGGGCCATCTCTGGGCTTCCTGGCCTCCTGTCCTATCCCCTCCAACACAGTCATGAGCAGCTGTTGGCGTCGCCGTGGTCATGGTCAAGCCCCAAGAGCAGAATTGGGCACCCCCAAACCCATGGTGAACCTGCTTTGGCCTGAAATAAATCATGAGGTTGAGGTGGTTTCTTTCTAGCTCCCTGGATCTCTGGGCAGAAGTCAAATAGCCTCACTTATGTCCCCAAACAGGAGACTGCTGTGTCACTTGGTTCCTGTGTCCTCCTCCTGGTGACAGTGTCTGTCAGTGGGCCTCACTGCCCTTGACGGACAGGTATGGTCCTTACCTTCACTCTGCTGCAAACAGGGCCCAGACCAGGAGTGGAGAAGCCAGGCTCCAGAATCTAGACCTTTCCATGGCTCCGGACAGCAGAGGGGCCTCCAGAGGAACCCCAAGTCCCGAGTAAGGTGGCTGATTGTGTCCTTGCACCCTGCAAATGCCCGCTCCAGGCCTGCGGTCTGCTCAGCCCCGTGAAGGGTTGGGAACAAAGACGATCACTAGGACAGCGTCAGTGTCTGAGCATCCCGGCTGGGGACGCCAGACAGACTGAGGCAGGGCCCGGGGACAGCACCCGCAGGCCCACAGTCCAGTCCTGAATGTTGCATGTGTCATTACTCAGTGTCACCACAGTACTTGAGCGTTGTCAGTCAGTGTGATTTGATGTGACTACGGTTTACATGGCATTGAGTCACTGAAGACGAACAGACCATCTTCTAGCAAAGATGGCAAAGCAGCTCTGAGAGGAGCCAGGATGGTTCTGGATCCTGAGGGGCGGTGGGTGACAGCTGCGCTTGTGTCCTAGCCTGGGTCAGAGCATGGTTGCTCCCACGGGGTCTGGTCTGGAGGTGCAGCAGGGGAGGAAGATCTAGGGAGATCCCCTTGCAGACACAGGACGGGTGTCTCTCGGAGGACTGGCTCAAAATCAAGGTCAAACTGATGATTCTTACCGTCATTTCACTGAAACAATTTTCTTTGTACTGGGAGAACAGAATTCCTGTTCTGGGCCATTTCACTTAACTGAAATCCAAGGGTCCCACGTCATTTTCTTTCTGTGGTGAGGTTTCTGGTGACTCGACCCTTCTGACAAAAGCATTTCTGTCCCTGCTGGGGTGGCGTGGGTGACCTCGCACCTTTCAGGGTCAAGGTAGCAGGAGCATCCTGGTTTGTGCAGGAATTTTACTTGAGCGAAACAGGAAGGCATGGGTTAGCCCCATGGCTGGGTATCCTCCTCCTGTTGTTCACCTGCTTTGTCTTCACATGGGCGTCAGGAAAATTTGATGATTCTAAATATTCCCCCTACCCTGACCCTGAGTGTTCTGAGGGAGGCCGGAAGTGAGTTCCTCATTTTGGGGAAAAAGCACAGCTCTGCTCTCCATGCACCCGGACCTGGCAGCCATGTCCTTGGACACAGACAGGAGCTTGGGGGTGAGTGGAACACGGCTCCCTGGGCTCCATCTCAAAGGGAGGTGTCTGTCCCCTGCCCAGGACTCCTAGCCCCTCCCCTCCAGACACAGCCTGCCCGCTGACGCAGCCACCACTCACCCTCCCAGAATAAATCACCTCGTGATTGCATTCTATTGCCCCAGGGTCTGAAAAACAATGATTTTGATCATTTGTTGAGTAAATCATGACATTTATCATTGTGCTGTTTATTTTGCTAATTAAGAGATGGCTGCGAGTGGCAGGCCCGAGGGAGCCGGCTGTGGAACCCGCTCCTCGGAGGTGCCACCTGCCCCGAGGCGGGACCCCGCAGCTGTGCTTGGGTTGGGGCGGCCGCACAGGCCCCCAAGGGGAGGCACGGGAGCCATTTGCACACTGAAAGCACCCGGCTCTGCTTGTCTCCCCCAGAAAGGCGGGCTCTCTGGTGCCCAGCGCGCTGCCCAGCCTGTAACCGACACTCAGGCAACGTCTGTCAAAAAAAAAAAAAAACACGTCTGCCTCTGTTTAAGGAGCTGGTGGAAAATGTTAACGTGAATTGATGGGGTTTCAATTATCTGAAGAATTTACTCGAGTGGATTACCTCATCCTTTTGGCCGTGGTTCCTGAATATTAATACACATGTTCATTTGCTCAATCAACAAACGTCTATGTCTGGCCCAGGGACTGTGGGAAGCTCCAGGGTCAGCGGGGAAAGGCTGCCCCGTCTCTCCAGTGCTACAGTCATGCGGTCCCCAAGCCAGTGCCTCTGGGGTCTCCGCTCTCCCTGGACGGCTCTGGTGAGGGCAGGACCTGACGGCCACCCCTGTGGACCATGGGCTGCCAGAACATCCAGAGATGCCAGGTAGGGATGTTCCAGGCCAGGGCTGGTACCCAGCTCTGCATGCTTAGATTCTGAGACACTGTTGTGAATGTGAGACTGAGTGATGATCCAGAACCCCTGACCCTGAAGAAGGGCATGGGGTTGAGGAAGTGAGCTCTGCTTGTGCCCACTGGTCCCCCTACATGTATATATTTTTAGAAGAAATAATGCTTCCTCTTCCAAGCTGGGGCCATGTGTCCTTAAATTAAGGAGGAGCTAAAGGTCTGTTTTTGGTCCCAAGTGGCAGGAAGACGAGGAAGCCCAGTGGGGTGTCTGTTCCCTGAGACTCAGGGTGTCAACACAGTGGGAGCTTGGCCTCTAACATCTCAGGGACAGAATATGGTGGGGTTTCCCAAGGCTCGTGACACATGCATAAACATGTGGTATGGAGATCCGAGGACTGAGGATGCTTTTCTAGGTCTAAGGGCTGAGACCACATTCACTGAGACAGATAGAGAGGGGCAGGTGTTCTTGGGGCTCTGGCCTCTGTGCCCGGCCCCTGACACCTGCCCAAGCCTTGCTGGGGGTCAGGTGGGCACCCCAAGACTGCAACCACATGGCCCCAGCTGAGCCCCTGATCTCCGTGGGAAAAGGCCTCCTCTTCTTTCTTCTGCACTTACACCCTCACACTCTGGCTTCAAGGACCCTGTCCTCTGTCCTGCTGAGCTGGCCACAGATGCCAGCACAGACTCACAAACACCCCAAGGCTCCCTGCCCCTCAGGCCATCAAGTCAATACTCCTGCTATAATGGAGCACCCACCTTCCCCTGGGACAGAGTTCCCAAGGCTCCTGGGAATGGGCTTTAAGCCTCTCTACTTCCTGCTATGTAATGACCTAATAAGAAACCCCGGCCACCTAGAGACAAACGTGTGTGCTTGACTCATCGCCTAGACGAACTGGATGCCTCTGGTGGCCCCAGAAGCATGAGCTTCCCAGCGCCATGCCCCCTGCATTGACCTCCCGGCACTCTGCCCCCTTCTGCCTTCACCTCCTGGTGCTGTGGGCTCCTGTCTGGCCCCCACAGGGACAAGGCCATGAGCACCACCACAGCCAGAACTGCCATTCCCCAGGATTCAGGAAGGAAATGTCCATCCTCCAGGAGAAACACCAGCAGTGACCAGCGGCGAGTCTGGACATGCAGATGTTTCATCACCAGCAGCCTCTGTGGAAGCGGAGCTGCCGCTCAGCCAATGGACAACCTCTTCTGCACCCCAGAATCATCAGCAGCCTCAGGATCTGGGCACTTTCTGCCCTGACCAGCCCTGTGGATGGACCCGCAGCCCCAGAGCAGCGGGAGAGGAAAGCTGGGCCCAGCAGCCCCTTCCGGCATTCCAGGTGACTCCAAGAGGAGGTTCACCTAGCCTGGGAGGAGGGGCAAGCCCTGACTGAACAATGGCCGGCTGCCAAGTTTGCAGAGAAAAATGTGACAGCTGGTACTTGAAGGTCAGGACTGTCCTTCAGGTGTTTCCAGGGCATCTGAGACCTGAGAGCAGAGATCTCTGTCAGTGGGTCTCATATGGAAACCCCCGGAGCATCAGAAATACAGGTGCCCAGACCCCACCCCAGAGATGCCAGGCTTTGGCCAAATGGAGGGACCAGCCATGTGTATCTGTCCAGGATGGTCTTGGTTTTTGCACCAGAAGTTCCAACAATCCTCCCTGGGTTTGTGAAAACTCCCAGGAACTTAGAATGTGCCGTGTGGGTGAGAGCAGCCAGTCTGGAAAGAGAGAGGGGGGAATCCTTTCAGGCCTGCAGCATCTGTGTTAGGGGCCCTGGCAGGAGGGCACAGCTAGGAGCACTGACGGAGCAGAGGTTTCCGAGAGGACCACCACCCTTCTCCCGCTGTGATCCCTCCACTGGGGGGTCCAGGTGAGGGGGACGATTTGCCATGGCTCGCTGAGGGTAACCTGACACTTCAACAGGCGATGCTCCTGCAAGGACTGGCTCATCCCAGAGGCACCCTGAGGCCAGTGCAGGCGGCCATGCTGTGTGACGCACACGTACACTTCCACTTTCTTCCACACGCATTCCCTGCAGGGACCACACTCCAGCATTTTCTGTGCATCCTTCACCCTAAAGCTGTAACAGTGTGTGCTCTTGCTGACACAGTCGGGGGTGGGGGTGCACCTTGCTCCTTTTTATTTCACTCTTAGACTGTCTTATTGTGTTTACTCTTGGAATTCCAGCCGTGCGGGAAAGTACTGTGGCCAGGCTGGCACAGGGGGCCAGGACTGGTTTCAGCTCCAAAAACTGGGCCTCCTGCTGGTCCGACGGCCTCACTCGCAGGGTGTGGTATTCTTGGTCCCTGTCCTTGCCTGTCCTTTCTCTCTGCAGCACCAGAATGCACACTGGGACCTTCCTGGGCGCATCCCACCCCCCAGGGACCGGGAGCCCGGAAGCTGTCTGTACTCTGCCCTCCTCTGCCCGGCCAGCTAATTCACCCCTTACACTGACTCTGCTTCTGCGCTGTCTGGGGTTTATTTTAGGCCTAGAAACGTGGCAGGGCTTTTCTCTTTCCATAGTGATTTTCTGAATGTGTTTAGGAGGCATCACGTATATTGAGAAAGCGTCCAAAGTCGTAAGTCACCGCTCAGTGAACGTTCACACCCGTGGAAACAACACCTGGATGGTTAACAGGTCTGGGGACCTCTTATCTGGGAAATCTGGGAACCCGGATTCGACAAGGGGGCCATCCTGTGGGAACAGGGCCGAGTGGGAGGCGGCCTGGGAGCGCTGGGGCAGAGGGGTGGGGGCCACAGAGGCCCGCGCCATCTCGTTTCCCCAGGAACCGCTCCCAGTGCAGCTCCTCTGCCATCTCTCCCAAGCACCATGACATCAGGTCCAGACGTTTTTAGCCCAAGAATGCCATGAAACCCTGCACTATCTTCGGCCCAGCTCCGAGGCGCGGGTATATAAGGAATTTTCGGAAAAAGGACAGAGAATGACTAAGAATACCTCCCTGGTAGTTCTTCTTTATTTCCTTAAGGGGTAATAACTCAGCCACAGTCCAGCAGAGGGTACTTTCTTTAAATAGAGCATTCTGATTCACAAGCGAAAAAGGAAATAAATATTTTCTTTTCATATTCGAGAGACGTCCATGAATACCAACTTCTTAAATGGTATTTTACCATCCGCATCTCTCTCACACACGCACACACACGCACACACACACACACACACACATATACACCGGTGACACAAGCCCATCCTCACCCCAGAATGGCTGCTTGTGAACCAGAGATGTGGACTAGCCTCAGGTTGTCAGAAGGAAGTGAGAGGAAGGCAGATGGAGGGGATGACGTCTTCGCCCGGGACCCGGGCTCACCCTTCCTGCTGGCTCTCTGTCTCCTCGTCCCCCCTCCTCCTTCTTTCTCTTTTATCCTTAAGGGAAGTGGGGTCACACATTCAGGGATCATGACAAAGGCACCTGGGTCCCTGTGCTGGGCAGGACTGGTGAGGCTGGGGCAGGCTGACCAGGCCAGGAGGGTGGACAAGAAGGAAGCCCTGGCATTCACTAGGCGTCTGCTGTATGCACATGCCAGCCATGCCAGGCTCTTCCTGATTTGTGATTCTCATTCTGTCTGTGGTCAGATCCCATGCCCCAGCCCCATGGACTGCACTGGGACTGGCAGGCATTAATGCCTACCCCCTGGGCGCCCCACTGTGAAATTCTCTGGATCCCAGAGGCAGCTTTCAACCTTGCTGGAGCCAGGATTCTGAGATGGTCCCAGGGTGCTGGGAGCCTGGCTGGTGGGAGATGTGTTCAGTTCAAGCAGGAACTGTGGGGACCCCATCCCAGAAGATCAGTCTGTGAGGCACAAAACCCAGATTCCACCCCCATCCGAAAGAAAATCTTTTTCACCCGTTTGCCTCAGGCTTTGATTCCGTGAAGCTATGGTTCTCAAGTGATTGTGTTGAGAATTCTTGAGGCGCCTTCAAATGCAGGTTCAGGGCCCCACCCTTACCTCTGTGTGTGTGTGTGTGTGTGTGTGTGTGTGTGTAAGTCACTCAGTCATGTTTGACTCTTTGCAACCCCATGGACTGTAGCCCACCAGGCTCCTCTGTCCCTGAAATTCTCCAGGTGAGAATACTGGAGTGGGTTGCCATTTCCTTCTCCAGGGGCTCTTCCCAAACCAGGGATTAAACCCAGGTCTCCTGCACTGCAGGCAGATTCTTTACCGTCTGAACTACCAGGGAAGCCCCACCCTTACCTAATGGATTAGAATTCCTTATGGGAGTCCCCAAGAACCTGCGTTCTAATTAGCAGTGGAAGAGGGGGCACTAGGAATTCTCCATTTATGGGTGGAAGCCCAGAGAAAGAGGCTTCACTTGAATCTACCTGCACTCCCCCGACCCGCCCTGTGTGTCCCACCACTGCTGGACCCCAGAGCTGGGAGCAGCCTGGCTGCCACCAACAGAAGGATCCCACCCCCACCATACAGCTAGCCTTTAGCATGGCTCTCCTCGGGTGGGTAGCCCCCTGGAAACTGACAAGCGACAAGACCCCCCTCCCAAGGGCATTGCAGTGATGGTCAAGGTTGGGGGGAAGGCCCAGACACCAGCTGTCCATGTCATGCCTGGAGATTACCTGGTGCATCATCATTTCTCACCTTCACTGTGCAGGTGGGAGGTCCAAGCCCTAGAGAGGGAAGGGAGTCCCGCTGGGTCATAGGGTAGTTTGGCATAGGGGCAGGAGACCAGGCAAGGGACCCTCAGGCAGCTTCCTTCAGCCCTGCCTCTTGACTCTGCAGTTCATGCAGACAGCATGTGCTGAGACCAGGGACTGGGCAGCCCCCTGACCCCTCCCCAGAAGTTAGAGCAGCCCCCAGCCCACGTGGGTACTCTGTCTTCACCACTCTGTCCAGGCCTCAGCTCCTCCATGGGAATGGGGACCAGTAAGGCAGGGAGTGGTCCAGACATAGCCCTTGGCCTCCTCTCTCTGCACCTGCACTGCTGGCCCAGCCGGGGTGGCTCTCAGGTTTGGCCTGGGCCGCCCGTGGCCCTGCCTTCTCCAGGCTGACCCTGCCTTCAGGAAGCATGTGGTGGGATCCACCTGCTGAGACTGAGGCATCTGCAGCATCGCTCATTTACACAGACAGATTATGTCAAGTACTTTCCCAACAGTGGCCTCTTATAGAGTATAACGGGCTGGAGGGCAGCCCCTCTGAGCGCGGGCAGCTACTGGCCAGGCGGCTCCCCGGGGACCCCCAGCACGGCCTTGGCCAGCCTGTCATCCGCTCCCTCCCTCCCTGCTGGTCAGATGAACGTCCCAGGCCTCGCAGGCCATAAAAGGTCTCCCTGGGTCATGGGACAGGGTGTGGACCTCCCCGCCAGGCCTGCTTATCAGAGCTTCTCTCGAGGTGAGAATTTTTGTGGGCTGGTCACCTCCAGGTTAGGAATGTGCTCTCATCATGTCACAGGCCACTTCGGCTCAGCCAGAAACCAGGGTGACCCAACCACTCCCCGCCCGTCGAGGGGCAGTGGCCGCCGGAGATCTCCTGCAGGACGTCCTCTCCTGCTCTGTCCAGGGCTGGCGTGGTGCTTCCTCCGCTCTCTTGGGCCCACAGGACACTGAGATGTGGCTGGGTTTGCTCTGATGGAGGCCGGGTCAGGCCAGGACGCCCTTTGAGTGTGAGAGGTCAGCCTGGGCGCACAGCAGGAGGCCCCACGGGAACAGCCGGAGTCAGCATTCTGGCGCATGGTGGCCCCTGCCTGCTTTCACATTGTTTAGAGCACAGAGAGCAAAATGGCCTAAAGGTGATATTTCAAGTCAGCCGATGGGATGCCCGTTGGTGTAGGTGGTGGTGTCTCCTCCTTGGAGTGGGAAGATGCTGAGTCAAGGATGCCCTGTCATCACTCAGGAGTCAGCGTGCTCCCTGCTCACCTGTGTGCCCGGCTACCTGCGACACATGATGCAGTGTTTCCAGGCAGTGGCTTGAAGAGAGGCACCGGCCTCCCGGGCAGTGCCCAGGGTGTGCATGCACCGCATCCTGCCCTTCTGTCCCAGCTGCGCACCCTCTTCCTGGCCAGGCAGCGCGGGGCTGGGATCACCAGCCCCCAGTGGGCCGCAGGAAGTACCTTGTCTGGCTTTCAGGCCGCGTCCCTGCCTCCTGGGCTAATGCCCAGTCTAATTGCACATCCCATTGTGTCGTCCCTGTTCAATCATGTTCAGAAATACCTCCATCCCCTCCTTGCCCATTCAGATCTCTCTCAAGTCCATTCTGGCTTATCAGCACAGCCATTTCAGGAGCGGAGCTAAGATTTCTGCCATTTAGGCCCGAGGCATTGTCTGTCCCTGTGGCGGCGGAGATAAACCCTCACCCAGAACAAAGTCGCAATGACCTTTTACAAGTAGAAGCAGCCTTGTTTCCCTCCAGACTCATTTATCAGCCTTCCTTTCAGCCTGGCGCGCAGCGGAGGCCTGGGAGAGCACTGCCAGGCGGGGGTGGACAGGGATTAGGACGCCCGGCTGCTTCGTTCTCTGAGGCCCCTCGGGGTCCATGGGGACAGAGCTGTGCGTGGCTCTGGGGAGGGGCGGTGCTCACCAAAGAGGGTGGGGCCTGCAATGGCCGGGCCTGAGCAAGGTGATCATGTCCCCTGCCCTGACCTCCTTCAGGGCCAAAGTAAAACCTTGTGGACCAAGCCTGAGGCAGGCTGGACATAAGTGGCAACGATGCTGATGAAATGGCCTGCATCTCTGGAGCCTCCAGGCTGGCCTCTGAGCTTTGCGGCAGCTCACAGGTTTGCCCCACAGACCCCAGATAGCCTCCTGGCATCGGGCCAGCTTGGCAGGAAGCTGGGAGGAGAGGTCTCTTCCAGGCCAGATACCATAAGAGTCAACATGGGTGGTGCTTTGGGGCAGAGGCCCTTCCCAGGAAAGTATTTCTAGAAGGTTCCAGTTGCCTTGGCTCCTGGAGCTTCGGTCACATGGGAACAGCTCGTGGATGGACCATAATGAGCCTCATGTGCGTGAAGCACCCCAGGACCCAAGGAGTGTGTGCCCCTTCTTTCAGTCTCAAGTCTGAGCTTTCAGAGGTGACTGGCACCCTCAGGGGTCCAGGCTGCAGCCCCATATCCTCTCTCCCCACCAACCTGGGAGACTAGAGGTTCAGGTCCTCGGGGTCACTGGGGGCTGACCTCTGGAACTCCTTGGTACAGGTAGTAGGTCCTGGGGTGTCAGACACCCCTAAACTAGAGATGGGCCCCCTCGACTTTCTCTCGTCTCCTGTCTTTACAGCAGGGACCCCACAGTGATGACTACCCAGGCTCTGAGGGGTCCCCTTTTGTTGTGCAGCTGCACAACCAGGGGCCTCCCAGGAGCAGAGTTACTCTTGGCAGCACCTGAGCCAAGGCAGAGGGCAGGCCCAGCTCACCTGCCAAAGTCGCCCTGGATGTGGCCGGAGTCTCTGTGGGCCCACTGAAGCCCTCTATCGGAAGCTTAACTTTAGACTCAATGTTAAGAAGAGACTGAATTTCCCTGGTAGCTCAGTTGGTACAGAATCCGCCTGCAATGCAGGAGACTCAGGTTTGATTCCTGGGTCGGGATGATCCCCCAGAGGACGGCATGGCAACCCACTTCATTATTCTTGCTTGAAGAATTCCATGGGCAGAGGAGCCTGGTGGGATACAGTCCTACTGCTGCTGCTGCTGCTAAGTCTCTTCAGTCGTGTCCGACTCTGTGCGACCCCATAGATGGCAGCCCACCAGGCTCCCCCGTCCCTGGGATTCTCCAGGCAAGAATACTGGAGTGGATTGCCATTTCCTTCTCCAATGCATGAGGGTGAAAAGTGAAAGCAACTGAAGTTGCTCAGTCATGTCTACTCTTAGCGACCTCATGGACTGCAGCCTACAAGGCTCCTCTGTCCATGGGATTTTCCAGGCAAGAGTACTGGAGTGGAGTGCCATTGCCTTCTCCAGGATACAGTCCATGGGGTCACAAAGAGTGAGACACGACTGAGCGACAAAGCACAGCACAACGCTAAGAAGTGACCACGAGGTCTCCCCTGGGATCTAAAGAACAAGCTTGGGTCTCCCTGATGGTGTGCTGACTCCCCTGAAGACGCAGTGGAGCTTGGCGTGCTTGTCCTGCCCTGGGCCAGCCTGACCAGTGTCTCTGGGAGGAAAATCCCCCAGGAGATGACCGCCCAGAGGCTCCAGCATCTTGTCTTTTTACTGGCCCCAAACACCTTACCAGGAGATGCTGCCTGCAGCCGTTTGGCATGGACTTCAGTCCGGACCCTGTGATGGATGGGAGAGAGTGAGTGATGGATGAGAGGCTGGGGGGATGGAAGAGGAGGAAGGGAAGGAGGAAGGATAAGAGGAAGAGGAAGAAGACATCAGGGATGAGGGCCTGAGTGAGGACTCTGGGCAGGCTGCTTGGGAAGCATGAATCTTGTTGCCTTCATTTGAGGAGGGAGATGGAAAAGGGGTCCAGTTTGCATTTTGATAAAAGTCTTCAGACTCCACTGCTGCTGTCACGGAACTGCAGGAGAGGCACTTCCCTCGTCTGTAAAGCCTGCTCTGGTGGGGATGACTCATGTGATGCTGACTTGAAAGCCTGTCCAGGGATGGCGGACATGAGCTCCAGACTGAGAGGGACTGGCTTAGACATTCTGGGGGCAGCCCAGCCTGGGCCCTGCCTATCCAAAGACTGCTGGACCAGCTAAGCTTCCAGAGCCTCTGCTGCCTGCCCCGCACACCCAGTGGCCCTGGGGACCAATCCCTGGTGAGGTTCAGACTGGTCATCACCAGAGCTTCTGAGTCAGCCCTGAGGACAGACAAGGGACGGCTCCTCGGAGCAGCGGGCCCTCAAAGGTCATCGCAGGACCGAGGGCAGTGGAGTTACTAGTTTCCCTGTGCTGCCCTCCCAGGCCTGGGCCCCTGCTTTTACCCACACTTGCTTCACTCAGACAGACGTACAGTTCATGCCAGGCCCTGACCCTACAGGCTCGCTTGGGAACCCATGACCCACTGACAGCCCACAGATGACACCAGAATCCCAAACTTTTGAGGGTCTGTCTAGGATTGACCTCCTTATTTAATCCCCCTTGGAATCTAAAATACAGTAAGGATGGGGTCCCCCAGAGAGTGGGCCAGTGGGCCCGTGGGCCCAGAGCAGGCTGTGAACATGGGGCTCCCACTCCCCTCTCAGGACTGCATGGGCCTCGGGCCACTCCCAGCATCCGGTGGGTCCTCCGAGCCTGGATAGAGGAGGCAGGTTCGCCAGCCGGATACCCTGGGATGGACAGCGTCCTGCTCCAGGTCAGCGCTTTACCCCGCCCTTCCTCTGCCTTTACTGAGCTGACAGATCCAAAGGATTCCCCCCTTTGCAGGCCTGGGGTCCAGCCTGTAGTGCGGATCCAGCACCTCTGGCTTCCTGCTTTAGCTGTCCCTGCCCAGGTCCACAGACATTACACGTCCACCAGGCAGGGCACTGAGGGGCCCACTGCCCCCTGGGGCACGACTGTCCTAAGCCCCCCTGGCCCCTGCCAGTGCCCTGCGCCTCTGGATCAGAGGTTGGAGATCAGGAAAGCTTAGCAGCTGCCCCTGTGTCAGGGAGAGAGAACACTTCCTGGGGCAGCCACCCAGCTACTCAAGACCCTCACGGTCCTCAGAGGCAGTAGCCTTTAAGGGTCAGGCTTCGCCCCTCCAGCAGCCCATGTTGCTCTCAGGGTGCATGGCCTTTTGAGGTGGCTCCCCTGCGGGTGTTGTCTGGCCCTGCACATCACCTCCTGGGAGATGTTCCTCCTCTCTATTTTACAGAAGAGAAAACTGCCTCTTGGGAAGAGCAGCTGAGGTTACTGATGGAGCAACTGCCCCCTAAGACATCAGAGTCCTGCTCCCAGCCTGGGGTTTGTTTTCAGGAAATGGAGGCGTGTCTCATGCTGAGGGATTCTAGACTTGGGGAGACTTAGAGAGACGTGGACAACCCTGGGAGACACTGGGAGAATTCGGCAGACCTGGGGAGAGGCTGGCAAGGCCACCCCACTGGTTGCCTGGCACCCCGGGTGTCAGGGCTGTTCTTGGATCCTTTATCTGAAAGCGCCTTTGAAACCCCAGGACAAGCAGGACCTGCCATGCCATTATCAGGGCGGTATCACCCCCATTAACACTGAACAGGCGGGGGTTAGAATGGCCACTTCCAGCCTTTCTTTGTTTGTTCCTTTTAAACATCAGATAAATTCGTGAGGCTTTCTGAGAGGCAATGTACAGGTTACTAAGATGTTTGTGTCACAGGGGCTGGGGTCCAGAGAGTGGACAGAGACCCAAATAGCCACCCCTCGGTTTCTTCAGTTGTTAAGCAAGTGTTGAAGTGAATTGTCCTGAAGGCAGCTGTCATTTCAACCCTAAGAGGTGGGGAAATGAAATGCTGGGAAGAGATTTCTTTGCTAGATCTGGGGGGAAAGAGTGGATAATTTTTCACTGGACATCCTTCCACCCACAAGCTAGTGGTTGAAATATCCATAGAAATGTTTCTGTCTTTCCACCACGAGCTGAAGTGCAATGAGTTTTCATGACCTCTCGAATGCCTCTCTGGAGAACACGAATGCCCCTCTCTCTGATGTCCACACGGAGATTAGAAATGCTTATCTTCAGGAGGGCTTCCGCAGTGTCACAGTGGTAAAGAATCCATCTGCAGTGCAGGAGATGCAGGTTTGATCCCTGGGTCGGGAAGATCCCCTGGAGAAGGAAGTGGCAATCCACTCCAGTATTCTTGCCCAGAGAATCCCATGGACAGAGGAGCCTGGTGGGCTTCAGTCCATGGGGTCACAAGAGTTTGACATCACTTAGTGATTAAACCACTATCACCACATTTTCGATACTTTCAAAACATAGGCCAAGTCTTGTGAGCCCCACATGGCAACCTTTGACTTTGCATATTCCTGTTAAGTCTGCTCCCCATGACAATCAAGGCTGGCACATTCTCTGAACTAAAGGTCAACGTGGGGCCCTCAGGTGGCTCCTGCCCCAGCACCCGGTCGTGGTGTCTCCTCGAAGGAGCTCTGCTCCCCTAAACAGCCTTCTCATCTCTGACGAGTTCCCTGGCCTTGAAGCCACAGAGACACAGGGGAACAAATGCAGCCAGACTTCCTGCCGGCCCCCTCCTGAGTGGTGTAGAGAGCTGCATCCTGGTTTGTTTCCCATATTTCTCCAGGAAGTCACACAGGGGTGAGGGGGCAGGGGTCTTCAAGAGGCATCCCTCAGACAGTCCCACCCAAATCCTCAGACACCGGATTTAGTGCACGAAGAGGACTTCGACAATCACAACATGCCTGCAAATGTGGCCTTGGTGAATTCTCGCTCAGTGGAGGTTTTCAAATTGGCTAGTTTAGAGGAAGACATCGGTCGAATTACTTTCAAACTGTGGTGCTGGAGAAGACTCTTGAGAGTCTCTTGGACAGCAAGGAGATCAAACCAGTCAATTCTAAAGGAAATCAACCCTGAATATTCATTGAAAGGACTGATGCTGAAACTAAAGCTCCAAAGCTTTGGCCACCTGATGCGAAGAGCTGACTCATTGGAAAGGACCCTGATGCTGGGAAAGAGGGAAGGTAGAAGAAGGGGACGACAGAGGACGAGATGGTGTCACCAACTGATTGGAGATGAGTTTCAGCAAACTCCGCGAGATAGTGAAGGACGGGGAATCCTGGCATGCTACAGTCTATGAGGTCGAAGGGAGTCGGACGCAACTGAGCAACTGAACAACAACAACAAATTGGTCGAATGGATACTAGAAACTAGAAGAATCTCCTACTGCACCCAGAGTCACCTGCAAAGTACTAGTGATGGGATGGCTGCACCCCATGATGTTCACTCTCAGAGTCTGGAGGCTGGAGACCTCAAGGATGTAGCCTCTGGGGGAGGGAGATGGAATCTGTCCCAGACCTCTCTCTGGACCTTGGCGGTTGGCCGGATATATCTTTGGCTTATCCACATATCAGCCCAAGATCTTTGCCTGTGTCCAGGGGAGCTCTCCCTGTGGGTGTGGGCATGTCTGTGTCCCTTTCTGGAAGGACATCAGTTATATCAGGTAAGAGGCCCACCTGCCCTGTACGGCCTCATCTTAACTGACTACATCTGTCAGGTGCTATTTCCATCTCAGGTCACATTAGGAGGTGCTGGGGGTTAGGACTTCAGCATAGGAAGGGTGTTGGGGTTGGGGGCACAGCTCAACCTGCCACAGACTCTCAAACACCCAGGCTGTGTCATTCGCAGGCGCTGTGGGTTGCAGGAGCCAGTGCAGGCACATACCTGGTCCTGTGACCCTGTGTGGATGCTGGTGCCTGAGACCTACCAGCCAGGTATCCTCACAGAACACCAAGAGGAGGTTGCCTGGATTGGAGCATGCAGGGTGGGGACCCAAGAGGATTGGGGCATGTAGGGTGGGGACCCAGGAGCGGTTGCGTTGGTGACAATCTTGAGAACCCAAGTCAGAGTCATCAGAGACCTTCCCAGGGTCGGCATCTTTAGCCAGTTCCAACATCTTTCATTCAAAGATAAAATCAGTGACATAAACATCAGGGCTGGGTTGACTGCTCTTCGAAACCCGTCCTCGTCTGCACCCTGTTGTCTGTGTGTGTGTGTGTGTGTGAGTGTGTGAGTGTGTGCATGAGCTTGGTGAACCTGCAACTGAGAAAACCTGAGGGAATGTGGCTCCCTGCGGGCCTGAGAACGCTTTTTCTTCAAGCAGAAGAAACTGGCTTGGGGGTAACAGACGTCATGTGGAGACTTCAGAGGGACGTGGTCGTCAGGACCAAAGCCGTCCGAGATCCCAAAGAGCCCTGTAGCCCCGAGACAGCACTGCCGCTGCAGGAGCATTGGCCGCCTGGAGTCCCTCGAGTCCCCTGAGGACAGTGTCGGGTGAGCCCGTGCGGTGGGGGCTGCCTGCTTCTGCCCAGTCTTCCGGTTTCAGACGAGTGCGACCCGAGCCCGGGTCGGCCGACCCGTCACTGCACTCTTCCCCGAGGGCCCTCGGGAGTCCAGTTCAAAAGGAAGTGGTTAAAAATGGACGGCCGGCAGGGAGGAGCGGGGAGGGACAGAGGCCCAGCGGTTGGCTAATTGGAGCGCGGCCCCGGCTGGGGGGGAGGCTGCGCCCCAGACAATGTGCTCCCGAGTTGGGAGCTGGGAAGGCCCGGCGGGATTGTTATCGAATTAGTTGAAGTCAGAACCCCCCTGAATGCAGGAAAGAGGAGAGGGGAAATGAAGGCCCGGGTATAATGCGGCCTAAGTGAGGGGCCCCATTCACTGCCCCTGAAAAGGCCGGCTTCCTTTCTCGGGGACAGAGGAGGCCAGCGCACTTTTGTCTGGCTGGGGGCGGGGCTGTGCTCGGAGGGTATACTTACCTACAGCCAGTGACAGGCGGGGGACGGGAAATGGGGGCATTGAAAGTAACTCCCAGTGCCAGCGGAGGGGTGACAGCGGACACAATCACTGGGCCCTCATCAAGAGGCTCCAGTGAGCCCCCTCCTAGGGGACTTCCTGGGACTATGGGCCTGGTCACCCAGGGGAGGGGGTCCTGCCCGCCAAGGACCCCTGACCTCCCCCACCCAGTTGTGCGGCTAGGTCATTAAGTTCTCTGTCTGCACTTAAAATCTGGAGATGTAATACGTGCTTCAGTGGCCGACCATGTGTACAAGAAGTAGATCTTAATAGTTGAATTAGAGAATAATATTATTGAAAGTGGCAGTTAAACCTGTGAAATACAGAAATGGACCCGCCAAAAACCTGAACAGCCAAAAAAAGGGGGAGGGGATCATGCAGGTTATGTAAAAAATAAATACTCAACAAAGTGCTATGCTCAGTAAATATTTGTTGAATTCACACATTAATTAATTTTCCAGATGAGATTTTCCTAATCCATGTTTTAAAGAGATTAGGGATTAGGAAGGAGGCAGGATCTGATTATGCAGTGGGCCTGGAGGAGATGAAAGGAGCATGGTGTGTGTGAGGTTTGGGGGCCTGGACGGCTCAGGGGGAGCCCAGGACAGGCTGGCCCGGCCCTGGGTAATCCCCCTATCGGAGAGGCTGACTTGCTATTCACAGTCACCCCCACCCCATGGCGAGGGAATGGCTGCCATGGCCACTCTACCCTCGGAGTGCGGGCAGCATGCCCTGGATTAGCCGCCAAATCTCCAGGTCCTGTGCAGTTAACCCTCTCATGGGGGATCTGAAAGGCCGGGGGGTGCAGAGGGCCCCGATTCCAGACTCCAGGGCTTTGCAGAAAGTGAGGTGTCCAGCCGCCACCCATGCCTGGCCCAGTGTTGCCCTGACCAGCCCATGATGGTGCTCGCTTTCCCCAGCGGCACCTGGAGTCAGGGCTGGGTTTGTGGCACCTGCCTTGTTCCCGTTGCGGACAACACTGAGCGGCACCGCTGGCCCAGGTTTCTCAGCAAGGGGCCTTGTCAGGGCCACAGAGCTGCTGATGGTGGCCCTTGAGAACCCACTGACCCCCATGGACCTGGGCCCAGCCATAGCCCTCTCCTGTGTTGACCGCACAGGGCTATCTGGGGAACACTAGGGGTCCCAATGGGTTGCAACTGGGCTTTGGGGAGGGAATCGGGCTGTTGGCCCTTTGACTTCATGTCAGGGTGTCATGGGGAGTCTGACCGTGCCACTGCTCGGTGGGGGCCACGCGTTCTTCTTGTCCAGGGATGGGGGTGGGCAGGCCTGCCAGGTGCCCCACAGGGACAAAACAATGTGGACAGCAAGTCCTGACCCTGTCGAGGTGACTCGCAGCTGAGCCTCATCCTCTGATCTGGAACCTGCAGGAGCTCTCTGCCCAGCATTGCAGAGCGAGCATGTCTTCTGGGGTCTTTGATGTTGACAGGGACCTTGACCTGGACACTGGGGAGCAAATACAGCCATGCCCAAATCTTGGACTCATTCAGCTGTTTTCAGGAGAGGCCTCTGGGTGGGCTTGGACCTGTACCCTTGGGACAAGCAAACACACTGTTATTCATCACGAGGCGCCCAGAGTCCCCACGTGTGTCTGGTCTGGAGAGCAGGAGGGCTTCCTGGCAGCCCAAATTGCCCATCTCAGAGCAGACCTGGGGCTCCCAACCCAGGACAGTTTGTCAAGGCCTGTGGGGTAGACACCCGGCCACTGTAGGAAATGACACGTACTGTTTACTTTTCTTGGGGACCAGCAGTCTGTCTCCTGAGTGGCAGCAAGGAAATGGCCCCCAGGGAGGCGAGGTGATGGGAATTGGGGACCAGGTCTGGGGTCCGATGAGAGGAGAGTCCTTTATGAAGGTGTTCAGCAACAGTGTTGCAGCGAGTGAATCTGTGACATGCTCTGGTCTCACTCGAGCCTCACAGAGAGGGGGGCGATGGAGGCATTCCGAGTGTCCTCTGCGGGGCAGCCTCAGGCCTCGTGTCTGGCCCAGGAAGGGAGCACCCATATGAGAGGCTGAGCAGCCCACGTGGGTGCATGGAGCCCAGGCCGCCTGTGTGTTCCACCGTGCCCACTCCCAGGAGGGTGGACATGGCCCACAGAAGGAGCAACTGGCCATGTCGGGACCAGAGTCTGAAGGATGGTAGCGGTGGAGGAGGCCTTCAGGCAGGTGGACACGTCCACACAGGTGCCAGGGCGCCAGCTCCGTCCACTGCATCTCCAAAAGAACTTCCCAGAAAGAGTTCTCACCCAGCGCCTTTATCCCCTTTTGATGACTTGGGAAGAAATTCGAGATTTCAAAATTCTAGGTCATTTAATTAACTCCACTCCTCCAAGTGCTCCTAGTGTGTGAGCACCTTGGACAGAAGGCCCTGGACTTGCTTCCTTTCCAGCAGCACGTTTGACAACCTTGGTGCCTCTGGCCTGCTCTCAGGGCATAGATCCTGAAGGTTTGCTCTGGGGAGGCCAGTGCTCATCCCTTGACGGTTCTAAGGAGGAAACAAAGTGCATTTGAAGTTCAGAGTCACTGGGCTGAGCTGATGTAGGAGTGGATGCTGCTCTAAGGCAGCTGCCTTCAAACTGATCACCTTCTCTGCTTGTGGGCAGCAGCTGCCAGAAGCCCCATTGCCTGATTTGCTGGCCTGTGGCAGGGTGGCCCTGAGATCCGTTTCCATTGCCCTGGATTTGAATCCTGGCTCTGCCATCTGTGGGGGCTTCCCTGGTGGCTCAGATGGTAAAGCCCTTACCTGAAATGTGGGAGACTGAGGTTTGATCCCTGGGTTGGGAAGATCCCCTGGAGGGGGACATGGAAACACATTCCAGTATTCTTGCCTGGAGAATCCCATGGAAAGAGTAGCCTGGTGGGCTACAGTCCATGGGGTCAAAAAGAGTTGGACACGGCTTTCACTTTCTGCCTTCTGTTAGCTGGGTGGCCTTGAAGACATCATGCTGCCTCAGGGTGCCTGTCTAAAGACACCTGGCCTCGCTGGCTGTTGCAGGGAAATAGGCAGTTCAGCACCTGCCCAGTGTGTCCTGTGTCCAGAGGGCTGGTCCTTCTGCAACCCGTGAGGGTCCCACAGTCACAGTCAGGGTGTCAGCCCTCAGGGTCTCACCTCCAAGGGGTGGCAGGAGGCCAGTGGAGTGACCCCCACAGAGGCACTCCTGGCTCTGTTGACCTGTGGGACTCAGGACTCCCTGTAGCGGGCGGTACAGGATGTTCAGCTCACCAGATGCCCGGAGCACCCCACCCTGTTTGTGACAACCAAGTGTCTGTCTCCTGGCATTGACATTGCTGAGGTCTCCTGGGCAGTGGGACCCCCAGTGAGAACCTCAGGACTTGAGTGGGAGCCCGTGACCTCCTTTCCAGCTTCTTTCTTTGAAACAGTTTCCTGTGCTGCTCTCAGCCAGGACCAGGAGTCCCTGGGAAACTGAGGGGCCTGCAGGTCCAGGAAGCCCAGCTTTCTGCCCTCACCTGCACCTCAAGCCCCGTCCTGCCCTGGCCCTCCATGGATCCCCCTGCCCAGTGACCAGCATCAGGAGACGAGTGAGTGTGATCAGCCCTATTGAGGCAGGATCTGGGAGGTGATGCAGCCAGTGAGCTCAGGACCGGGTTTGGGGGGGTCCCATCCACATGCCCTCTGGCCTGAGCATCACCGGTTCTCTATGTGAAAGGTCTGGCCTGAATGGAAGCCCAGTTTGGTGGCCCCAGGTTTGTCATGAGGCTGCAGATGTCCAAGAGACCACAGCTGAGTCATGGAGAGAGCAGGGAGGGGTCTCTTCCTGCCCCCTTACAGCCTTCTGTCTGGCTCTGAACGGGGACAAACTAGTGACCCATCCAGACCCGGGGGTGTGCCAGGCCGGGGCAGGGCAGAGACTCTGAGGGCACAGGGGACGTGGCTGGCCTGGGTTGTCTGGGCACCACTGTGGCTTCCCTCCAGGACTGCATGTGAAGGCAGAAGCTCTTGGTGATGGAAGGAGCCCTCACTTTGGTGTTTTTCTTTTGCATGAACGGGCGTTCGTGCTGTCATACAGGGTGGGAGGTGGCACCTCTGTGCGCAGAGGAGACTTACTCTAGCCCTCCCTGTGCCTGGGGGATGGGGAGTGGCCATGGACATAACTCTGCAGGATCCACACACACAAGGGCATCTTGGGATTCTGAGTCATTCAGAAGGGAGCACTCTGGGCTCTGGGGGTGCTCAGGGAAGGACCGACATCAAATGGCATCTGGTGGCATTGAGTGTCTTAGTCAAAAGGGTGGGATGTTATGGCTCCAGTGACAAGAAAAAAAAGAGTCGTTGACCTGGGGAGGGTTCATGCTGGAATAGGAAAGAGACAAAGAGATAAGGACGTGAATAAACCATAGACTGGGATTCACCAGCATGGTCACTCTCAGAACCTCAGGAGTCCAGGCAACACCCCGCATTCAACAGCAGAGAATGCAGCTCCACTGTGGTCCTGATGGGGTTATCCCAACCTCCACACCCACCCCATCGTGACCTCGGACAGGCTGGAGCCAGCCTGGGCTCCCTTTTCCTGAGGGGTTTTGGGAATGTGACCTCCATACAGGGTACTTCTTGGGGGCCAGGCCAGCAGCACTGGGTGTGGAGTGGCTGTGGGGGGACTGTGTTTCCCTGTATGTTTCAGCTGGAAGCACCCCAGGTATGGGGGGAGCTGGGCACCCAGGTAGGCTTCCCGAGACCCCAGGTCAGGAGCCTTTGTCAACTTCGGTCTACTACTACAAATGCACATTTTGCTTTGGAGTTTGCCTGCCAACTGATCCAGGGGTCTCAGCCTCACCTCCCCATTCCCTGAGTTCTGGGCCACGGAAGTGTCCTGTAGGCTGGGACTGTCTCCAGAATGGTCCAAACTGGATGAATAAGAAGGTCTGGTTAAGGCTGATATTCTAGGAAAGTAGCGACAACTAGTTGCCTTCTAACCCTCCAAAACTAAGTTGTTGTTTTTCAGTCAGTAAGTCATGTCCAGCTGTTTGTGACCCCATGGACTGCTGCATTCCAGACCTCCCTGTCCATCACCAACTCCCAGAGCTTGCTCAAACTCATGTCCATCGAGCCGGTGATGCCACCAACCATTGCATCCTCTGCCGCCCCCTTCTCCTTTTGCCTTCAATCTTTCCCAGCATCAGGGTCTTTTCCAGTGAGTCAGCTCTTTGCATCAGGTAGCCAAAGTGTTGCAGCGCCAAAGCTAAGTGACAAGGCCCAAAACTGTTTCTTTCATTTATTCTCCTGCTGCTCCGTTAGCAGAATCCTTATTCCACACAGGAAATAATGGAGTACTTTCTAGAGACATTTACAAGAAGGACTGCTGACACTTTTAGGCTGCTTTTTCCCCTCAACTACAGAAAAATCGGTGATTATTAGTTTCATCTTGTTTTAAAAAGTAACCCAGGTGTGAATGTCCAGAACGTGATGATATTGAATTGTCCTATCAGGAAATCGTGTTTTATGTGCTGCATATACTTCTGCAGCTAAACTTGGCTGTTGTGGGCCTGCAGCCGGCTGGATCGCAAAGGTGGCAGGACAGGCTTCCAGGTGGTACTGTCTCTATAACCCATCCGGCTCTGAGTTGTTGCTCTTTGTGACATATGTGGAAACTGAGGCGAGGAAGGTGGCGTACCCTGTAGACTCAGAGTCTAGACCCCCAGCCAGAGCGCAGACCTGCAGGCAGCCTGAATCGGGCAGCACAGAACGTTCTCAGAGGTGTGTGAGTGTGTGTTTTGACATTCAGGTCCAATTTCAGTAGCTTAAGCCTCATGATAAAGCTGATAAAATATTTCCAAGATATGGTCTAAGGAACAGATACCATATGCTAAGCTGAAGGGATCAAAATCCAAGAGAATTTGAAGTTGACTGTGTGTCCTGGATTCACGGGGCTAGAAAGGGCTATATTTTAAATCTACTTTATTGAAATACAATTGATTTGCAATGTTGTGTTATAATAATTTCTGCTGTACCACCAAATTATACAAACATATGCATTCTTTTTCATATTCTTTTTCATCATGGTTTATTACAGACTGAATATGGGCTTTCCTGATAGCTCAGTTGGTAAAGAATCTGCTTGCAGTACAGGAGACCCCAGTTCGATTCCTGGTCAGAAGATCCTCTGGAGAAGAGATAGGCTACCCTCTCAGGCATTCTTGGGCTTCCCTTGTGACTCAGCTGGTAAAGAATCCACCTGCAGTGCCGGAGTCCTAGGTTCAATCCCTGGGTTGGGAAGATCCCCTGGAGAAGAGAAAGGCTATCCACTCCAGTATTCTGGCCTGGAGAATTCCATGGACTGTGTAGTCTATGGGGTCAAAAGAGTCAGACACGACTGAGCGACTTTCACTTTCACAGACTGAATATAGTTCACTGTGCTATGCAGTAGGGCCTGGTGTTTGTCCTTCTGTATATAAAAGCCTACATTTGCTCACCCCAGACTCCCAGTCCATCCTTCCCCTACCAGTCACCCCCTGGGCAATATCAAGTCTGTTTTCTATGTCTGTGAGTATGTTTCTCTTTTATAGATAAGCTCTTTTGTATCATATTTTAGATTTCGTGTATGTGATGTCACATGGCATTTGTTGTTTTCTTTCTGACTTACTTCATTTAGTATGACGATCTCTAGTCGCATCCATGTTGTGGCAAATGGCATTCTTTCACTCTTTTTTATGGCCGAGTAGTATTCCATTGTGTATATGGGCCACATCTTCTGGAAGGGGCTATTGTTGACCTCTAGGTACATATTTGTTTACTTAGTTATTCATTAGATATTTATTCACTCACTAGACGTATATTCCTTTATTCACTTGGATATTTGTTTATTAACTTATTAGTGTTTATTTACTTATTAGACAAGTACTTATTTTCTTTGTTATTTGACGTCCGTTTCTGCATGTTCTGTCTCGCCTTAGTTGTGTGTTGTTTAGAGGCTGCTGCCTGCTGGGTACTGGCCTGGTCACCATGAGCCTCGTGGATTGCGTTTTCAGCACTGATTTCTTTCCAAGTAGCACAATCAGAAGTCAGTGTGAATTGCTCCCTGGAAGCATTCACCTCATCCACGAGAGGAGAAAAGTGTTGGCTTGACTGTGCGTCTCCTCTCTGGGGGTAGGTCACCAGTTTAAGATGCGTGGACTTGATCTATTTTAAAGTGAGCAACAGGCGGGGCTCCTAAGAAGAGATGGGTTTAGCTTACAATGATATCTCTTGGTTGAGTTGGGGGCGTCAGTGGATTCCATCTTGAAAACAAGTTTGGTTCGGCTCCACTGGTCCTTCTGCTCCGTGATAGTGGGACTATCTCTTCAAGGGCTGATCTTTTCCTTGCTCTCCCAGGGGCTGCAGGAGGCCATTAGCCAGAGCAGTGGTAAAGCAGGACTGGCTGCCCTCTGTGTCCACTCCACCCTTGTGGCCTCTTATGTTGGCATTTCAGCCACCAGCCAGCTTTGGCTCCTAGAGAACAATAAATGTGCAGGAAGCAACAGAGAGCTCCTCCGTGGTGTGTGTGCTTGTGCATGTGTGCATGCTTTTGTATGTGTGCATACTTATATGTGTGTGAGCATGCATGTGTGTGCATGTGTGCTTGTGTGTATGCTTGTGCGTACATACTTATGCATGTGTGCAGCATCATGTATGTGTGTTTGTGCATACTTCTACATGTGCATGCGTGTATGTGCATGTGCTTGTGTGTATGCTTTGTGTGTGTGTTTGCATACTCGTGTGTGTGTGCATATGGGTTCATGCATGTGTGCCTGTGCATGTGTGCATGCTTCTGTGTGTGAGTGTGCATGCTTGTGTGCATGCTTGTGAGTATGTATGCCTGAATGCTTGTGGGTGCACATGTGTGCGTACTTACATGTGTGTGCTTGTATTGTCTTTGTGTGTGCATGTGTGCGCCTATATATGTGCTTTATGTACATGTATGTGCATGTGTGTGTGTGCTTATGATTGAATGCATGCTTGTGTGTGTGTGCATGCATGTGCATCCATGCCTCTGTGCATGGTTGAATGTGTGCATAGGTGCTTGTGTGTGGATGTGAGCATGCCATACCTGGCAGCTGGGGCCCGGGCTTGAGCCTGCAGGCAGGAGGCCGTGCAGTGCTGCTCTGTCCCCTCCGAGCGCCGCGCCGCAGTGGGCAAAATGGACGACACGTGAAGGGAAGACAATAAACAGCTTCCTACCTGCCCCGATAATGGGCAAGCTCTACGGATTGATTAGCCCTCACGTTGGCTCTGGACGTCAGTTTGGGAGTGACAGTAACAAGCCCCCCAAGGGCTCCGCTAATTTGCACCCCATTCACCGCCCCGTGAAAGCCCATCAGAGCCGCGGAAGAGCTGCGCACGCCCGACCTCATTCAATGGGGGCGATCGCTGGGAAAGGGGCCAGTTTTCACAAAGCCCAAAAGAGCAAATTGGCGGAAGCTTTGTTCTTCCTTTTCCCTTTCATGCCGTCTTGCACTAGTTAAGCTCCTCATTTGTCCCCGCCAGGGCTCAGGGCTTGGGTCACCCTCGGGCTGCCTTTTCAGGTGATCTCCCTGCACCCCCCACCCCCAGCCCAGGCCCAAATGGAAGGTGGGGGCAGGGTGGCCTGAGGTGGGGACACTGCAGGAATCTGGGCCTCCAGGCTGAGACGGGGCAGGGCTGAACCCTGATGTGAATGCCAGAGGTGCCCGAAGTCCATCCCTCTCTCTGTCCTCATGGGGTGGCCCCCCATCCCTACACTTCCGGAGTCTTGGAAGATGGAGTGAAGGACAGCCTGTCCTCTGGCCTGAGTCGCAGCAGCCTTACTTGCGCCACAGAAATTACAATGAGTGAGGCAGTGGCTCTTGGCTCCCACCCAGCATGTGCTGTTCGGCCACCCCTGTGCCTAGCCCTGTCCCCGCCCCCTTCCGTCCCCCTCCTGACGTTCAGTGTCAAAGGGACTGCTTTTAGGACTTGGCCCCATAAGGGATCGTCCCCTCGATCCTGGGGTGGGATTCCTGGGCATTTGCTTTACTGGATTTCATGCCTCTCCCTGCCCGCTCCCTCAGCACTGTTCTAAAAGTTCCAACCAGCAGCACTTTAGGTGGGAGCCTGGAGAGACTTCCTGTGATAGGACAGTGTCACCTAGGAAGGAAGCGGTGGGTGCGCCCCGCACCCAATCGCCAGCTTCCAGGGAGCCTCGCCTGTGCAAGCTGCTGCCAATCCCATCCTCAGCGCTGGCAATGCCCCGTTTGTCAGGCAGGGGCCACCAGGCCAATGGCATGAGCAAACACAGATTTTCAGATTCGCCAGATTAGCCAGCGATGTGGTGGGAAAAACAGAAAAACACCCAAATCTTTATGCGTTAAACATGGCAAACCCATCAAGCCATAGATACAACCATTGTTGCTTGGTTTGTGGACACAAATGCCACCCCTCTCACTTTGTTGGGGGCCAGGGGTGGGGCTCTGGTTGTAATTGTAAAATTGTGATGGCTGTAATTTGCCGCTCGGATTGTGACCAGCTGGGAAGCCACAAGTGGGCCAGTGGTGCCCAGAGGTTCAACCCAGGGAGTGATGGTGTGCAGTCCCCGTAGAGAGTCTGAGCTCACCTCCCACCGGACCAGGCATGTAAACGTCCAAGGGGTGGCCTGCACAGAGGTGTGGGTTGCCAGGTGCCAGCTTTGTGCACAGTCTGCTCTAAGCACCAGCCTAAGGTCTCCCCAGGACCCGAGGAGATGGGGCAACTCGTAAGTGGATCCACTCCATCCAGGTGGGGAAGTAGGGTTTCAGGAACGCCATGTCCACCCAAGGTCACCCACAAACAAAGTCACAGCCAGGCTGCTGACTGAGGACTCGCAAGGCCAGGCAGGCGCCCTCCCACAAGGCCTTGCTGCCCCTATTAATCCTGCAGTTCTAGATCACTATCAAGGCTGCTCGCCTGGTACATTAATTCAGAAGCACGCAGAGCAGAGGGTGTGGCCGGTTAGCCAAACGGAACGTCCAGGAGAGCTGTGCCCAGACACGTGTCTGAGTCTCGTGGTCACTGGGTCAGATGGGTCTGGAACCCACAGTCATGCCATCACAGCCCCCTTTTCTGAATGGCACATGATCAGCCCTGGGGCAGGGGTTCAGCATTACTCAGTGAACATGTTCTCCAGGGCCCTGTGAGCAAGGGAAGGCAGTTTCCCTACTAGATGGTGTCTTCTTCATCCTGGGCATGTCTGAAAACCTGAAACTCCTGGGCCTCAGGTGGGCCCACACCTGGCACCTCTCAGCCCCACTTCTCTCTTTGTCTAAGCAGCAATAACGCCTTTCTCAGTTCAAACTGGACATGGAACCTAGAGTAATAGGCGGCTTTTAGGAGCTGGTTCCAAAGGTGGGAGCCCCAGGTGGCCTCGCTGAGCCCCAAGGTCGTTGCAGGAGTCACCCCAAACCCTCATGGAGGAACCAGAGTGGCAGCCCCTACAGTCAGAGCATCTTCAGAGGTGTACGCTGTCTCCAGACTCTTTTTCCACCCACATAGCATGTAGGGCACTGGCAAGAGATAAATAGACGGGGTGAGGGCTGCAACGACCTTGACCTTGGCCAAGCTCGGCTGCAGACTTGCCCTTTCACCTGAGGCCCTGGCGTGGTGCCCTGGGTGTTTGCCTCTTGGATATTCCCTTCAGGCCCTCTATCTGGGGGGTCGGCAGCAACAGAACTAAGCCCAGGGGTCTGCGTAGACAGATTACATAGTTGGTTGTTGAAAGTGTTCATTTCAGCCAATTGGGCTGTCATCACAAAGTCACTCAAAGACACAGTCCCATCTGCTGACCATCACTGCCCCTAGTCCTGACAGTCTGTCCTGAGTTCACAGCTGAGGGTCAGGCACAGCTTAAGGGACATCCCCTAAGGAGTGGTTTCCTGTTAGAAAAGTAAGTAAGTAGATAAATAGGGCAGGACGTGATGAGCTGGAATGAAACGGGACAGAAGAGAGTAGGCCACTGGTTTGGGGGGTTGGCAGGTGCTCCTGGACTGTCTTGGGGAGAAAGTACCCATCTTGTGGATGCTCAGCAAGGCCCAGCTGAGGCCACAGCCCACTGTGGCCCCTCCAAGGCGCGCTCTGGACCAGCCTCCCTTAGATGGGGGACAGCACCCCTCAGACGGGAGAGAGCATGCTTGGGAAGGTGGGAGCCGGCCAGCACCTGCAGGTGGGCTGCACTGTCCATGCCCCCACACGTGGTCTCTGCTTGCTGTTGCTCCCTGGTCCCCTCCCGGCGTCCTGTCCTCGGAGGACCCTGCGTGCTGGTGGCTCGGATGCTGCGTTCCCCCTCCGGTTCTTTCCCACTGGGCGTGGAAGGATGGCCGTGGCCTCCTCCTGCCAGCCCTGCCCTCCGCCTCGGGGTGCCCTCGGGCCCTCTGATTTCCCCTCGGCTCTCACAGATTCTGCCCATGTCCGCACCCTCATTAATCAATGTCAAGCACGGCATCGCCAACAAGGGCGGCATTCTTCCGCGGCCCTTCAGCCTCATACATCCCATTGTCCAGGACCGATTCAGATGGCTAGAAAACAGCCGATGCAGCACATAAAAGAGATGAGACAAAAATGAAAAGAATCGAGGGAGAAAAAAGAGGAGGCATTTTTCCCCCTGAAACACTCGAATAAATACTCGGCAATGATAATTTAAATTATTCATACATTTATGAAAACATCCATTGAAAAGTGAAGTGTATGATGCTCTTTGTCCATTTTGCTTGTCTCTTGTTTGGGATTAATCTTTACTGTAATCCGGGCTGGCCGTGCCCCCCTTACAAAGGCCACACTCTCTTTCCATGGGAAAAATGCGCCTGCCTATCCCAGGGAAAAGTCGGGGGGATATTTGTGCTGATGTGGCAGTTGCCAGGCCCTCACGATGCTGGACGGGCTATGTCCAAATAGTGTCCGACCAACAAAAAGCCCAGAGTGGTTCTCACGTCTGTGCCAGCTCGGCGACACATCAACGCCACGGGTGAGAGCCGGCCGTGATGGCCACTCAGAGCGTGCATGCATGTGGGTCCCTGGGCTTCAGCCCCCTCCACTGGAGGAGCATCAAAGCCCTCCAAGCAACAGCCCGCCTGGGGCAAAGGGGGTGGGCCATGCATGGCCACACTCCTTCCAGGAACCCGTGGGTTTCAGGGGGTTGTGTGACCCAGTGGGACCCTGGGTGGGTCTCCCTGCTGGACCCAGCCTAGGTGGGTGGACCCTGTGCCTATTGCAGACTGTGTAGGTGGGCATCTCTGCGTCTCCCGGGACCTGGAGGAGGAGTCAGGGTACACACTGTCATTAGGGCCACATCTGGTCTCGTGGAACGAAGGCCCAGACACCAGCTTAAGGCTGCTGCTGCTGCTGCTAGGTTGCTTCGGTCGTGTCTGACTCTGTGCAACCCCATAGATGGCAGCCCACCAGGCTCCCCCGTCCCTGGGATTCTCCAGGCAAGAACACTGGAGTGGGTTGCCATTTACTTCTCCAGTGCATGAAAGTGAAAAGTGAAAGTGAAGTCGCTTAGTTGTGTCTGACTCTTTGCAACCCCATGGACTGCAGCCTACCAGGCTCCTCTGTCCATGGGATTTTCCAGGCAAGAGTACTGGAGTGGGGTGCCATCGCCTTCTCCGAGCTTAAGGCTAAAGACATTTAAATCATTCTCCATGTCACAGGGGGTGGGATCGTGGCCAGCGGGCGTCAGCAGCACACTGGAGCCAATAGATTTCTGACGGTCAGTCCAGAGACGAGCACCCACCATCCACCCCCACCCCTACCCACCCTGCCTCCTGGGCCCCCAGCCCTTCCCAGGCCACCGCTGCCCCTGACGACCCAAACCCACCGTCTAGGATGGTGCCAGGGTCATCATGTCATTAAATTCGGCGTCCAGCGCTTGTTCCTGGCTGGAATGCTGCAGGGACAGAGGGAGGAAGAATGCCCAGCCCCAGGCCAGGGATGTCGTTTTTATGTAACGCCTCCCTTCCAGGGTTCCCCGATCCAAGTTTTGGTATTTTTGAAACTCCTTCCAAAGCGGGACAAGGCCCAAAATGGAATTCACCCCCATGCGGGATTTCGCGAGGAAGCTGTGGTTTTCAGTTGTGTGTGAGTTGTCCGGCAGCAATTTATTTTCCCTGGAAGTGACCCAGAATCTCCTCGGCTTGATGGCCGGCGCGCCAGCTCGCCAGCGCGGGGCCTGGCGTTGGGGGCAGGGTGGGTGTAGCAGGGGGGCCGTTTGGAGGCTCCTGGTCCAGGGAACCATGTAGAGGCTGTGGGGCTGCCCCCTACCCCCGGCTGCTCCAGACTTATTTGGTCTGGAATGGGAGCGGGACCCCATGGGAACAGCCCTCCTGGTTGGACTTGGATTTGCGGCTCTCCGGTTTGGGCCAGGTCAGAACCCCAGAGGAAACCGCTGCTCTCTGTTCCTTGTTCTGGATGAAACTGACTGCTGGAGTGGCTGGAACGCAGGCAGCCACTTGGGAACTTGGCGAGGACACAGCTGGTACCTACACCAGTCCAGGGCGTGGATGGGGCGCCAGCCACCGCGGCCAAGCCCGTGGCTTCTGGGAGCAAACAGTTTTCACCCAAGTCACTGCTCCTCTGTCACTGCGTCCAGTGCAGCTGTTTTTTTTTTTTTTTCCTAACGTGGGAATGTTCTTGAGAGACTCAGCATGGCTCCCTCAAGTTCTCTGCAAGCTCTGTTAGGGGCTGGCTGGGTTGCCCTTTCTTCTACCCAGAAGCACCGGCATGCTGCCTCACTCCCCGATGCCGTACCCCAAGACAAGGTGTGGGGGGACCCCTCAGCCACGCCGCCTTGCCCCCCCACCCCTTCTCGTCTTCCTCCCTCCTCCACCACTGACGTTGGGGTCTGGGAAGGTAGCCAAATGCCACCAAGGACACTGGAGCAATAAATCATCTCTCGTCCAACATCTGCAGGCCCCAGGGGCTAGCCCCTTGCGGCCGCAATCCCCCCACCCGGCCCCCTCGGACAAAACACCTATTGTCGTGGCCGAGTGAAGAAGACTCGATTCCACTGACAAAGGGCCTCTGAAGCCAAGTCGCGGGCTGCCAGAGGAGATGCCTAGCTCACGGCGGGGAGCCCCCCACACCGTCTTTCTTCCCCCCTGGTTCATGCTTTTCCTCTCTCGTGGGGGTCCCCCAAAGCCTTTCATTCTGGCTTCATATTCACATAAAGACATCAAGAAAAAAAACCAGCAGAAAGAATTATTAGGCATGGCTGTCAAATGCTTTATCAGGAAAGCAGGGAGGGGGAATAGGTTAACCCTTTATGCGCTGGCCCAACAGTCTTATTCTGGAGAGACCCCAGGGACCGCGGGGGAGCCAGGCCACCGTGGATCCCAGGGACTGGACACTGGCCCACAGCACACAAGCACACACCCGTGTGCAAGTCCACCCAGAGGCTCACACGCGTTCACGGGGACAGGCACACAGGCGCACAGGTGGGGATCTGTTTGTTAGCAGACTTCCAAACTGCTGCACTTGGTCAGAGGGTCCTAGGGCACTTTCCTCAGGGAAAGATGCTCTGGGCCTTCCCTGCAGCCCTTTATTCTTTGTTTCAATCTGCCAAGAGTTCTCCTGTCCTGTCCACCCTGGCAGGACCTCATCCTCTTCTACCTAAGTGCCTAGGTCTTTTTCACTCTTGGCACTGAGATGTGACTGAATCTACCGGCGCTCTGGAGGCCAGAGGACGGTGCTTCCTGGGGTGTATGGTGGGGCAAGGGCATGCCATCCTCCGCACACGGGTTCAGAAATCGGATAACCCAGCTGGCTTTTCCAGAGAGTATTCTGTGCTGAGGCAAGGTGTGGGCTGCCTGGCTCTTAACTCCCGATTTTCTGCTTCCCTCCTCCTGGCAAAGGGCTTCTGACCCAACAGTTTTGCAACCTGCTCAGTTCTAATGGTTTTCTGAAATGGGGCAATGGCCACAGGGCCCAGCTTCCCCAGGGGGAGGAGGGCTCCCGGACGGGAGGGACGCCCAGGTCTGGGGTGAACGGCCAGGAAGGGGGCGTGTCCGCACACTGCTACCGTGGGGCCTGTAGAATTTGCTGTGAGGGGCACCCCAGGGTGGGCAGCTCTCGGGATGCGTTTTCGAGCCCGCCTCCTGGTGCACAGAAACCGAAAACCGCACGCCGACAAACGGCTCCCTCGGCAAACATTTTTATTTCCAATTAGCAAAAGAAAAATTGCTAATTTGCTGCAGTTGGACCAGGCTGATGTCTCAATCTGCAGAGTGTCAGTGCAGTGAAAGGAAGTGTTTCACACTGTGCCGGGGAGAGCGAGCGTCTCTAAAGAGGGTCAGGGCAGCGGGCCCAGAAACCAGATTGACTGGCCACCGCGCTAAATTACTCACACAAGACACACATTGTCTGCCGTGCCAGCCCCCGGAGGACCTGCTTTCCCATTCTCTCCCCTCGGAGCCGGGCGGGGGAAGCGCCCGAGCGTGGGAGGCAGGGCCGGGCTGGCGTGCCTTCGGGAGGGGCACGCTCATCTTCGGGAACGGAGAGAGGCAGGAGCCGGGTTAATGATCAGCCAGGCCTGTCTGCGGAGCTCGGGAACGGGACGATAAAATTCTCCCAGAGCCTGGCCGCAGCCCTGCACCCGGGAGATTCGAGGCCAGATAATGTCCTCCGAGAGTTAATAACTGAATAGGCCCCAGAGAGGGGCTGGCTGGATGCTGCCAGGCAGGGACACATAACCCGCCTCTCTGGCCCCTACCTGGCTTTGCCCCCCAGCCTCTGAGGTGGGGATGGGGGGGTGAAGGCCCCTCGAATCGCGGGCACCATGTCCCCAAAGTGGGAGAGACTCAGGTCCTGTTATAGCCAATCTCCTCTGCAGGACCCATGGTGTAGAATAAGGATCCAGACCGGTCAGGGCTCCTTGGGGAACTGGGGAGGCGGCCATGCTGGCCACAGATGTTTGGCGCTGAGGTAATAATAAACCTCTCCTGAAAACCATTGACCATGTAACCTCGGACAGTGAACGCCTGCGGCAAGGCTCTGCAGGACGGGCTTGCCTGCATGTCAGACCAGTGCCTCCTCCCACACAGAGGGTCCCTAGTGCCCACGGGAGCAGGGGTGGGAGGTGTCGGCACTTTGTTCTGAGTGCAGCCTGTGCCGGCCCTCCACTCAAGGACCTTCCTCGGTGCATACAGGTTCCAGATTTGCCCATTACCCCGGCTGGTTCACATGTATGGAGCCGGGCCTTGGTGCCTTCCATCAGCCAGTACAGCTCTCAGGCCTGATTCAGCTCAGAGGCACCTGCAGGGCTGGTCCAATAGGTGCCTGCAGGCCTCCCCATGTCCTCTGCCTCTGGTCAGCTCAGTGGGCATTGGGTCAGCTCACCAGGGCCTGGGAAATCTCCAGACCAGCACCGGCTGACTCAGGCTGAACAAGTCCCACCATCCTCAAGTCCTGCTTCCCACCTAGGGGATTCTCCTCTACCTGAAAGACCAGGTGAATGGTGACCTTCAGAATGATCCGGAAGGGCCCAGCCTCAAAACTGCTCTGATGGATGGAGTCCTGCTGCTGGGAAAACAGGAGCACAGAGATGATGGTGGGCTGGAGGCTTGGAGGCCACCTGCTCACCTCCTGGGAGCCCGACGCTCCTCCCCACCTGGACAAGGTCCTTGCCAAGACGTCTTAGAGATAGGCTGCCTGGGTGAGAAAGGACCACAAGCTCAGCCTGGCACAGCCCTGGGCACAGCACCCCAGCAAAGCCAGTATCCGCCAGCTACTCTACACCCCGCGGTTGGAGCACACACTCTGGAGCAGGGCGCTGGACCCCTGCAGTCAAGTCATCCAGACCCTGTTTGGGGAACAGCATCTTACAGCCCAGATGGTGGTCATGGAGGTCATGGTCAGCTGGGGGCCGGCCCTGGAGTGGCCAAGGCATTAGACTGCTGTGTGCAACGCTATTAATAGTAAGGAAGGAGACATTGGAGGAAGTCCAGCAGGGCCCCAGCCTCTGTCTCACTCTGAACCCTAGGGAACAGCCTCTGGATGACAGAAGCCAAGGCCTGGACTTGGTCCCCCAGGTGCTGGAGTATCCACTGCTGTGTGGCCTCGGACAAGTTGCTCAACCTCGCTGAGCTGCCTCATGGCATAAGAGGGACAATCAAACCAGATAATGTTATGTGGGACTTTTTTTTTTTGCAAGACGCAAACGGCTGCTTGGTCTTTGTGCAAATAAAGGAAGAGTGCCGTTTGTGTCATCCCTCCCCAGTAAGGGGTAGGGGCTCTCAGTCCACCGTTGCCGTCCCTCCTTTCTTCTGTGGGGAAGCCTGCTGGGATGTTCTAGACCCCTGCCAAGCAGCCTCGCTCCAGACCCCTTTCAGGGCAGGGCCTGTCCTCACCCTGGCTGCACGCCAGAGTCACCAGGACCTCTCACAAACTGAGACACCCAGGCCTACACTCTTGACGAACCTGCGTCGTGGGACCCCTTTGTCCTGCGTGGGCCTAGTCTGTATGTACTGTATTTTCTTCAGTCGAAATAGTTATTGCCCGTCTGTCAATCATGGAAGAGTCTGGCCTCAGATGTACAGACGCACAGCACTGTTCCCGAGGAGGCAGCGTGGCAGTTTTGCATCCAGCCTCTCTGCACTCAGCACCAAGCCCACGGCACACACACGTGCTCACAGGTATAGCTAGGATACAAGTGTGTGCACATATGCACAGAGCACAGTCATGCACACACGTGCACAGACATTCATGCCTACACACATGAATCCCTTGTGGAGAATCACTCTTCCACCATTCTGAGGCCCAGGACCCTGAAGCCCCTCTCTGAGTTTGCCTCATGAGGAGAAATGTGTGCAGGAAAGCCTGCCAGGGATGGGGGGAGAAACCTCTCGACCGTGGCTCGTTGCTGTTCTGTTCCCTGGACCCCAGGGTCTGCTCTGCATGGCGGGAAACTCACGGTTGCCCAATAGGGGCCCCATGAGGGGAGGGATGGAAGAGGCAACCACAGGGACAGCCTCAGCAGCAGGCGCTGGGACCTGGCACTCAGGTCCCCGAGGGGCCACCCCCCACAAAGCAGGCAGCCCGGTAGGATAGCTAAGGGCAGCAGTAGGAGGCGAGCTGCCCCTCAGCCTGCCGGTGGCTGCTCAGGAGCCCAGGCCTGGTTTGCACTCCCCGAGGCTCTTTGCAGGCCCAATTCTTGAGTTCTTCATTTCCCAGGAAGGCTTTGCTCCTTCCCTCCCTGGTAAGGAGTTGGGGCTCTCAATCTACCGTCCACCGTCCCTCCTTTCTTGGTGAGCTCCCAGTGGGGGAGCCTGCTGGGATGTTCTAGACCCCTGCCGAGCAGCCTTGCTCCAGCCCCCATTCGGGGCAAAGCCTGCCTGCCCCTGCCCTGGCTGCACGCCAGAGTCACTGGGACCTCTCATAAACTGAGATACCCAGGCTACACCCATGACGCTCATGAGTTGGGGGTGGGCCCAGGCATCAGCGTTTTGCAAAGATTTTGGGTGTTTCCAGCATGGGGCTGGGATCAGGAGCAAGAACCAGAGCGCTGTGGCCACAGCAGGTTCTATGCCTTCAACCTCATCCGCCTGATGGTTTCCACACCTGTAGTTTGGGCATTTTGCATCGAAGGGGGACCAGAGAAAGTGTGCGGCTGGCCCATTCTGTCATGGAAACCTGGGGCTGGCTGCTCTCAGGGTGGCCAAAGAGGCCCGAGGGGCCTTCAGATCAGCCACGTGTGCCGCAGCCCCAGGGTTCCCAGAAGTGAGCCTGGGCTGGGCATCTGCCATGGGACCACCTGTCCACAGGTGTGCCACATCCACCGAGGGCCCAGATGAGGCCCACATGACCCCTACCTCCAGCTTCAGTCAGTGCCAAAATGAAGGCCTCTTTCTACCGTTAGGGAATTATCGCGTGAATGCAGCCAGGGCTAATCGTAACCAGGGCACGGCTAATCGCAGTGTTGATTATGGAGTCACTATTGATTTTCTCAGAGGCAAACGTTTCTCGCATTTACAACACCTGTTATCTTTTGACTAATAGAAGTGACACTGATGAGTCGAAGTTCATCTCTGGACTCAGTTCCTCCCCAGCCCAGAGGGGCGGCACCTCCCCACCCAGGTGTGTGATTGCCACTTCTCCTCCTCCACACGTTTTAAAAAATTGTGACTCAAGGGGGAAAGTCATTCTGGCCATCACAGTGTGTGGTGTTGAATCTAGAGTAAAACTGCTTGGATTTTTTTTCTTTGGATTCACTTAAACTTACCCCAAACTTGCTTTTCTTCTCGTGGGGTGCGGGGAAAGACTCCACGAATTTGAACATTTGGACCACACACTAACGTCATAGCCTGGGAACGCATTTCTCGGTAAATCACGGACTTGATGTGAATGTCATGCAGCCCCGGCGCTCAGCTGTGGGATGGAAGATGTGCAGCCAGAATAAGGAACCACCGTGCCCCCTGTGCCGTGTTCTGGGTTTTATCTCGTCGCTTTCCTCAACTCTAAACGCCGCGAGTGGATGGAGAATTCCTTCTCCATCAGAAGCTGTACCTCCTTTTCTAAGTATTAAGATAAAAAAGGTGTACTTTGGAAAATTCTAAATATAATAGAAAATCCATTGCACTGATCAAGAGATTTGTCTTTCCGGGAAGCTCTCATGTGAGGGAAGGAGGCAGTAATCCATCAGCCCGGTCTGCCCCTCAAATAGATAATCAATTTCCCTGAAAGCATCAATAATCAGAGTGGACATTTATTGCCCTTTGGATGGTTTATCTTTGGGGCTGGGGACAGCAGGGCCGTGATGAATACCAAATCTGCCAGGGAACACAATTAAATGCCGCAAGGATAAAGGATTTTATATCGTGCACCAAAAAAAGCAATCAAATTCATAATTGAACTCCATCACATGAAATCAGCCATAAATAAATAAATATCACACACACCCCAAAGCGAGGCACTGGAGCCCCATGTTATAGGTCAGGCGACTGTGTTGCCAGCACTGTGTTCGTTTATCTGCCTGGAGTGTGTCCGCCTCCCAGTGACCCAGCCGGTGAGTGGGACGTGATCCCCTCCTCCCAGGCAGGCACTCGGGGTGGCCACAGCCGGCTGCTGCTTCTCTTAGTGGAGAGAAAACATTGTCCTGGGCCGAAGTGTACTAACTGGCATCAGAGTTGTGCACTCATCTGGCTGCCAGCACCGGGCAGTCCTGAGGGGGACGGGGAGGCAGAGGAGGTGGGTGACACGTAGGGTCCAAGGTGTTCTGGGATGCTCAGGACCAGGGAGCCGCTGCCTGTCCTGGGAGGAGCACTTGCCCGCTTATCCTCCAGGCAACTGGGGGCTGCATTCAAGGTGACCTTGAGCTGGTCCAGTGAGAGCTCCAGGCAGGCCTCTCAAACCCTGGACCTGGGGGTTCTTGTCTCTGGGGAATGTGCTCATTTCCTACTGGACACAGCATTAGGGCACTCCGGTGGAGAGGGGCAGTTGGACCCCCTCTTGCGGCAGAACTGTAGAGCTAAAAGCGGGGGGCAGAGGGCATGGCCTGCCCATCTGGTGCTGGATTTCTGGGGGAAGGAGAGGGGTGCTGGTTCCGGTTCAGGTCTGTTTGGACTTCACGAGCTTGATTTTTGAAAGAGCCTTGAACACGTTAGCGTTTAAGGTCATATACACTTGGCAAAATGTGGCTTTCAGTTTGGAAGGGAAAAAAGGCATAAAGGGCATTTTGGACACAAAATAGTTCTTTAAAACAGCATTTTGATGAGTTAAGTATAAATAAATCAGAAACACACGGATTTCATTTCCTTTAAAATACCCGAGGGCTCAAACACTAGCGGGAAAAGTGCCTGGCAACGGCGGTTTGGGATTTTGACAAACCCAAATATTTTGAAGAGGTTTCTGCAGTGTTTGCACCCAGGTCTCCTCGTCTGCCCTGCCTTCATGTGAGCACCCAGTGGACTCGTGCCCACCTGCCTATGATGGGCAGGTGGTCCGTGTGTGTGTGTGTGTGTGTGTGTGTGTGTGCGTCCATGCATGTGTGTGGGCAAGTGCGTGAGGACAGGCAGCAGAGAATAACAGCAAGGACAACCAGAAAAGAGATAAGCCTTTGAGACTTAAAGCATTCAAACTTTATTTTGAGATGGAATGGGGAAATAAAAAGCCTGAGAAACTAACTTGATGGCATTGAGAAAAGGCTCCATCTATCTACAGTGGGCCTGGGATGAAGTCAGAGAGGTCTGCTCATTGTCTGAACATCTGGGCTGCAAGTGAGAACCCCAGCTCCACCCCTGGAAGTGTCAGATCCGGGGACAGAGCTCCTGGAGCAGCCAGATGTGTGAGCTGGGCGGACACAGCCAGTGGGCCACAGGCACGACTGGGCACTGCAGGGGGGCCGTCACCTCTGTGGGCCAGTGGGGTTTGGTATGGGTGGTCTGCCTTTATCTGTGCTCCTGGGTTTGCGGGGACAGCCAGTCTGGGTCACTGCTGTGGCTTCACTTGGGACAACTTGGCCCAGGGGGTGTGGGTGGTGCTGGGCAGGTAGGCTGGTTCCAGGGTGCTTTGATGAAACACCAGCTTCCCTGCTTAGGTGATTCAGGGGCCAGGAGGAAAGGCAGAGGCCATCTTCCTTCCCATCCAAGCCGGAGGGTAGTCGGCAGGGAGATGCTCCAGAGAATCCCTGGTGATGAGTTTTCTGGTCTCCTCATGAATAAACACAAATCAAGGAAGAGCTCGTGGGGCAGTTACCCATAGTCCCAGAGCTTGCTCCGCAGTTTTACAAACTACTGAAGTTTGGGGCTCCCAAAGGGGAGCACAGACGCACACCATGGCTGCTTCCAACATGTGGCCCTCTTGGTGAACCCCCAAGCCCAATTGCTCAGATAGAATGTGAGCCAGTTCTCGAGTCCTGGGTGCCGTGCACACACTCAGCCTGAGGCCTGCAGCTCTTATCTAGAACATCTGGCCCCTTCGTGGCTGTCTCCGAGACTCTGAGACCGGGCTGTTCACTCAGAGACGTAAACAGAGGAGCTGCCCGCCAAGGCCGGCCCTGACACGGTACTCCTCACAGTGTTCCTCTTGGCGTTCGATTAGAAAAAGAAAAAAAAACTTGCAATCAATACTCAAAGTTGGATTTTGAGCTTTTCTGCAAAACTGGGCTTGGAGTGTTTAATAACAAGGTTCCTCACTGCTTGGCCTCTAGGTTTATAATAAAAATAAATATTTCCCCTTCCTGATGTGGAAGGCAATGCCAACTGCAGGGAGGAGCTTGGAGGCGAGAGGAAGCAATTGGAGATGCTTAAACGCCGCAAACATAAGCCCCCGGGGGTCTTCGGGGGCCGGGTACCTTGACGGGACCCCAGGGATCGAGAATGTTCCCAGCTGAGTTCCGACCTCTTCTCTAATTGTACAGTGTAAACTAATCAGCGCCCAGTGCCTTTTCTCTTTATGACCAAGACAGAACAAAGCCTCAAATTACTAATTACACAAATACAGTGTCTTTTGCTAATTGGATTGGTTAATGTTAGTTAATAAAGCACTTTAAAGATAGGCATGTGGTATGAAAGAGGCAATTCATACGTTTAATAATAGGCTAATAACTGTCAGTGATGGTTAATCAGCCCTTGTCGCATGTACCGACCGTCGGACTCTCTTTCCAGGCCTTTGGACGGCTGGTACAAATTAATGCCGTCACAGGAGCCAGCAGGGCCGGGAGCCCCTGTCCGCCTGCAGCTCGCACCCCTTCCTGCCTGCAGCTCGCGCCCCTTCCACGCCGTGAGGGCTTGGCAGTGCCTGCTGACCACAACCCCGGTGGCGGTTTGGGGCGTTCATCCTCTAAGGAAAACCGAAGCCCTGTTATTTCTATTATTTATGAAAGAGCCTTTGGTTAAACGATTAGGAAAAGGAACCAGAGGCCTGCGTCCTCATCCCCAGGCCAGAGGCTGAGCCGTGTTACTCGGTGACCCTGGGCAAGCTCTTTGACCTTCACAGGCCTCAGTCAACTCAGCTGGAAAATCGAGTAAAAGGACTGTAGTGTCTCAGGCAGGAGCTGCTGAGTGGAGGTGCACGGAGAGCAGACTGTGACAGCCCCGAGTGCCGGGGCCTGACAGTAGAGGGTCTACCGTGCCCGCTCAGGGCCAAAGCCAAAAGGAAATCAGGCTTTGTGGACCCCCAAATCGGGCCTCAGGACCTGGGACTCCGAGCCCCACTCTGGACTGGATGGGTGAGATGCAAAAACCAGGTTCCCTTGTTTCTGGCCATGAAGAGCTTCCTCCACAGACTCCTGAAACCAGGGCTGACTGAGGGCAGGTGCTGGTCTGCGGTCGGCTTTGGAGCTGGCATTCTGTCCTGGCTCCCACACCTACAGGCACCCCGTGGGTCAGGTTTACACTCATCTGGTCCTCTGTTTCAAGATGTGGCCTCCTTGCTATATCCAAGGTTTTATCGATTCATCCAAGCAAATCTTTTTCTGTTAGAGGAAAACCAGACCAGAACAAATCACCTGCCGCGAGCTGCCCCGTGAGCTGGCATCACCAACTTCATCCACAGGGACCCCCTCTTCCAAAGCATCCCAAGGCAGGGGGCTCTGTCCAAGTCCAAGGGGGCCTCCTGGGAGCAGAAGCCTGGAGAAGCCCCAGGTTTCCAGGGAGGAAACTTGAACAATGGAGCGTGCGCAGATATGTTTACTCCAGTAAATGAAATGCCCCAGGTGCGGATCCAGGGGAAGAAAGTGGCCCAAAGTTCTGCTTCCATCTGCTGGGCGGCTCTGCTAAGCTGGCAGCCTGCACCGAGCGGAATCTATCTGTAAGAACATGAATGCACTGTAATCAGGACCGTTAAACCAAACCAAGCACAAAAGTGAGGCTGCGGGGACAAAGGGCTCACCCACCTCCTGGGTCCTGAGCAAGGACTCGGGGAGGGGCCATGCTATCCAGGGTGGGCAAAGGGGCCACTGGCACAGGGGCCCATCTCGCTCCTCACCCCAAGTGCTGAGAAGTGGGACTTGTTTGTATGGACTTGTTTTTTCTGAGTAGAGCTGGCCCAGCTTGAACCACAGGCCAAGCTGAAGCCACTTGGGCGTCCATGCTTGAAGTTCCACCTTGAGGAGCTCAGGCTGTCCTGGCCCAGGAGCCCCCCACCCCCAAGTGCAGGCCTGCTGAGCTCTGCTGATCGGACCTGGGTCTCTGTCTCTGTGCCCCACCGCCCCTGGGGACCCTGGCTCCCCAGGGCCCCTGCCGGCTGGATTTTCAGGGGGCTGCTTGCACTGTCTCTGTCTCCCTACTCCCCCGGCCCCGTCTCTGTCTCCTCCATCGCTGTCTCCTTCTGTCTCTCTCTGTTCCTTTCTCCCTCTGTCTCTGTGTCCCTGTGTCTGTCTCTTTCCCATCTCGGTCTGTATCTTTGCTTCTCTGCCTCTGTCTCCTCCATCTCTCCCTGTCTCTGTTTCCCAACCCAGGTATGGGGCATGCTGGGCACCGCCCCTGCCCCCAGCACAGGCAGCACTTGCTCAGACCTTGTGTGGTTCACATCCTGGCTGACCTCAGTTCTCTTCTCAGTCTTTGGAAAAAGCAAATAAATTATGCTGCCGAACAAAATCTCCCAACTCCAAGAATAGAGCTTTAAAAATCCTACCAAGAAAATTTCTGAGGACGCGGTCAATGTTTCCCTGAGGCCATGTTCTCCCAGGCATGGGCTGGGTGGACCATCCCCGGCCACGCTGATGGCCCGCAGACCAGCTCAGAGCTGTGGGGCAGGACTGGAGAGGTACGTGGCCTGCAGGGCCCCTGAGTGCCCTCCCGAACACACACCCCCACAGTGCCCTGGGGACACACATGCCCCTGTGCCCACTCTGCCCCCTGCACTAATGGGGGTCAGTTCTCTGAGACCATCCCGCAGGCAGAGGGTGACCTTGTCATGTTAAAGTGACAGGCACAGCGGTAAGCATCAGCATGACCCCATCACGTGGCTTAAGCCTGTGCCCACTCTTGCCGCAGATCCCATGACTGATGGGCGCTGTCCCTCCAGGTCCACGGACGGGGTTCCAGATGCCCAGGCTTACCTCTGGCCATTGCAGGAAAACCAGAGAAGAGTTGAAGAGGCCCTTGCTTTGCTCTCAGGAGTGCAAACAGGAAGGAAGGCAGCAGGTGTGCACGTGTCCTGAGGTTTTGGCTGCTGGACTCAGGCCCCCAGGAGAGCAGTGGGATCCAGACCTCTGGGGTGGAGGGGGGATGCGGGGGTGACTTGTGCTCCCTGCATGGATGCGACCTCCTGTGCACCAGTGACTCATTAGGAAGAGGAGACACAGTCCACGCAGAGTAAAGTCACAGTCCACGCAGAGTAAAGTCACAGTCCACGAAGAAGTCAGGATGCTCAGCAGGTGCTTCGAGTGCCTGTGTGTCACTGGTGATCACGTTCTCCGTGCTTCTGGGCGTGTTACTGTGGCCCGAGGTGGGACGGGCACGTCCCCGGGACCCTGCAGTGTCGTCGTAAAGTGGAGTTGACAGAGGACAGTTTTGGGCACCGACCTCCCCTCCTGAGGTCTTGGGAGCCAGAACTGCCTGTGTGACAGCCTGGGTCCATCCCTGACCATCCAGGTGGCTCTCCAAAAAGCAGTGGCGGCAAGGATGCGATTGGAGCACCATCCAGGTTCCCTGGTGTCATGAAGACACACCCCCCTACCCACACTTCCCGAGGCCCCCACACTTCCCATTGGGAACCTCAATGAAGCAGGCCCTGGTGGCCGCCAGGCCCGACCCCAGGAAGGGTCTCCCCATCTCAGGGGAGGTAAACGTCCCAGGATGCTGACGGGCTTGAGGTAGAAATCCCAGCGGGGGTTTGGAGATTTCCCTTGTGACAACTCTGAGCACATCTTGTTGGAAAACAGGAAAAAAGAAAGAAAGACAAGGAACGGGGTGGTTTCAAACTGCTTCCAATTTCACACCGTCTCTTCCCGGCGGGAGGCTGCAGCTGAGAATGCGCGCTGGGCGGGGGCCGGGCAGGCCGGGCGGCCGTGGCAGCTGTTTGCAGGATCAGGTGTTCTGGGAACCCAGCTCTCTAGCTGTCCCGTGTCTTGGTCACTGAGCAGAGCTGCCTGGGGACAGGGGAACCTCCTGCAAGCTCACACAGCTTTCGGAAAGCACTGTGCCCACATCTCCGAGGACATGAGACCTCCCACCTGCGTCTTCCAGCCACTGTGTCTTCGCTGGGCTGGGGGCCCGTGTGCTGCTTCTGCTGAGGACCAGACAGTAACAGGCGGGCTTTTTGTTCCACGAGCCATCCCGTCTTATGTTCTGTATTTTCACCACCCTTTATCATGTAACGGGCCTCATAGCTCACAGGACATGGGGACAGGCCACAGGCTAGATTTACCCCGCCAACCCTGCCAGAGGCCAGGGCAGCCCAGGAGGCCCTCTGCTCCATGCTGTGGTCTCTGAGCCCCCTTCTTGGTGGCTACTCCCCTCCCCCCACCCCAGGAGGGGGTCTCAGTGTCTAAGCCTGGGTGGTCACACACAACATGGGAATTTACTTCCTCAGCAGAGCATCACTGTGCTCCTGAGGAACAGTCTGGTGCAGCACACATTCGCATGCCCCCATTTCTCAGACGAGCAAGTTGAGGCTGGTGAGCGGGAACCCGTAGGTAGCAAGTGCAGAAGAGTCATCTCTGAGCTGGGAATCTCCGTGTTGCTCTGAGGCCTCTCCCACCAGGCCAGGCACCTGAGGCAGGAGGGTCCAGCTGATGCCCCATGTCAGTCAGGAAGCCCTGAGAGGTGTCCCCAGGACAGGGACAGGCGGCCTGAGCCATGGGCTTGGCTGAGTCTGGGAAGTCCTCCTGAATTCCCTCCTGACCCTGAGCTGGAAATGCAGGAGGGGGCCCTGGGGCCGGAGGTTGCTTGGGAACCCGAGGCCAAGTTGGGGTGGGTGGGCTGGCCTTGCTCTGCTGGTTCACTCTGCCCCACAGAGAGCAAGCCTGGGCCCTGGGGGCTCCTGGCTGCATGGCAGTTGCGTGGATGCTGCAGGATTCCAGAGGCTGCCCATTTTTCACAGCGGATCAGCACGGAATTCCTCGACACAGCTGCTGCTGTAATTGGGTCCCATTAGGAAAGTGTGCGGTCTTGTTCGGCGGCTCCCCCCGCCCACCGCCCCCACGCACGGTGGTCTCGAGTTAGCGCGGCAGCTGTGACCGAAGCCCGGCTCTCGGGCTCTGCCGCGCTGTCTCCTCCCCCCAGATTGGAAACATCCCTTTGTGGGAGAGAGAACCCGGCTCCTTTTCTCACCCTCCCTTCTCTCCTCCTCACTGCCCCCCACCCACACCCCAAATGGAGCCAGTTCTGTGGAGGCCACACAACCTCCCAAGGGCTCCGGTGCAGCCTGGTTGGAATCCCAGCTGTGTGATGCTGGATGAAGAAATCAGCCTCTCTGAGCTCAGCGGGCAAATGGGCATTGCTGGAGATTATAGTGCCTCTGCACTTGACAGTTTGGCTCCTATTACTGTCATTGCTACTTTATTACTGTCGGTAATGGAAACACTGTACCTCTGGCTTCTTCAGCTTGGAAGGTGGCCATCCTCAAAGTGAGAGGATCCTCAAATATTTGCAGAGTGAGGACCTGGACTAATTAAAGGGTGAGGATTGGATGAGGCCAGAATTGGATGGGGACAGGCCTTCTGCCCCGAGGTCATGGCCCCACAGGCACAGGGGCCTCCGGGAGCTGCCTTTTCACGTCGTGTCTGTCACTTCTTTGTGCCTTTGTGCTGCCTGACATGACTGTGGGAGTTGAAATGTGCGCTGAAATGTGGGGTGATCACTTCTGACCTGCTCACCTTTGAGTTATTAAAGGTGACCCCAAACCCCAGTGGGAGGGGTGAGAAGTCAGTGCCCAAGAAAAGCCTGAATCCCAGGGGATTCAGGGCGGTGGGATCGTCACATTTCAGCATCAGCCCATTTCCACCCCCACCCCAACCGTGGGTCCCAGGATGTCAAACGTGCGTGTGTCAAGCAGTCATTGTCGGGATCCTTGACCCTTTCTTCTTCACTTATGATTATTAAAGATCATCTAACAAACAAGTTATCGATGAGCAGGGTCAGGCTGTAGTGCATTAATATGATTCTGTCAATACGCAGGTTATTTCTATAACTAAAAAGGGTTGAGGATAAAAGACAAATGTATGTGTAGAACCGATAATTGACCTATGATTTATTTCCCCCTCGGGAGACGCTGAGGTGCAGAGTCACCAGGCTGCGGGGTCCCCCAGGCAGCTTCTCCAGATGGGCTATCATTCAGGTATCCAGGCGAAGTTGGGGTATGAGGCCATCGGAAGGCCAGGAGCAGGTCACACCTGACCCACAGGGGTCCTGGGAGGATGCATTTTCAGACACGAGTAGGCAGAGCCACCTCCAGTTTGCAATGGGCGGAGCCTGGTGTCGTTCAAGTGAACGGGATTGAGCACAGCCAGGAAGCCACAGGAGGCAAGTCCTACGCAGGCCTGACACCCGCGATGGATGAACAGTGCTCTGGGGCTGCAGAAGGGTCGGCCACCTGGGGACCCTGGGTTTTTGGAACATGAAAGAACATTCTAGAAAATTCAGGACTCTTCCGCAGGCATCCAAGCTCACATGCTTCTTCTGGCTCTTGAACCCAGGCCCTCAGGAGGAAACTCTGGTCCCTGATCCAGGAACAGACAGTTCTGTGGAACCTTCTCCTGGTTTCTGGGGGCACGTGTCCAGTTCCCGGAGCTGGCTATCGTGAGGCCCCTGGACACACCAGTGGTTCCTTTTCTAAGACTGAAAGTTACAGCTTGTCACGAGTCATTGACTGGACATGCCACACGTCACCCTGCTCTTATGATTTACGTGCACTTCCTCCAGGGACATCAATCTTCCGGAAGCAGGAGGAGGAAGCTGTCCCCTGAGGGCAGGTGCGACACTGGACCTGCATCTCCCCAGGACAAGGGCCTGCGGAGCCCTGACCTGGGCTCAGGCTTCGGCTCACCGCCTGGCACAGGAGAGGCTCGGACCCTGACACAGTGTGGACCCAGCAGCTTCCTCCTGCCAGTCCTGCCTGGCCAGTGCCCCACCCTAGCTCCCTCATGGCCTGGGCTGTCAGCCTGTTCTCTCTGTGTCCAGAGCTCAGCTGGACAGGAGCCCCCAGGTAGCACCTTTGGGAAAGAACTCCCTCTGGGGCCAGCACAAGAGGGCAGGGGCTCTTAGGCCTGGTCAGGGCTGGACCCAGCCCACCCAGTTCAGAGAGTGGTGACAGAAAGGGCTGAACAGCATCCAGGGACTGGGGCTCTGAGACCCTGAGCCGCCCAGTGTATGCAGAGCCCGTTTCAGGCCTGGGGGAGAATTCAGAGCCTTGGTTGGAAAGGTTCTGCCAGAGGTTGGGTGTCCTGAGCTGGGGTAACCTGCACCTCTTCTCTCTTGAAAGGAATAGCTTTGGGGGGCAAACCAGGGGAACAGGAATCCTTGCAAGTAATCCTCCCAGACAACCGCCACCGCAAAGGAAGGTGGTCAGCCTAAGCCCTGCCCCCAACTCGACTCTTGTTCCCCCATGGCATCAGGGCCTTGTGTCTCAGCCCTGGGAGCCTGGGGGAAAGGCCTAGGGAGGGCCTGGGTAAGTTGCTGCCTGGGCCAGGAGCTGGCGGGAGTGAGAGGCAAGACCCCTACCCAGATGATTCAGAGGGGCCTGTGTTTCCAAGTTAAGGATCAAGGAATTGCCCTCTGCTGGGGGAGCTCTTTCAGTGAGGGCAGATCAGGCACTGAGCTGTTAACAAGGTGGCTTGTGGGTGGGCAGGGGTTGGGGCACCGGGGTGGGGGGCACTGCCCGTATTTCTCTGTAAGCCAGGGGGACCTGCTCTGTCCAGTGCCTGGGTGACCAGGAACCAGAGGCCAGGCAGGTGCACACCTGGGTTGCCTCCAGTCCTTCCTTTAAGAAGCTGCCCGGTCCCACCCTCTGTCCATGCCTCTGATCCATCCTCTCGATCCCTGAGAGGCCGACAGCTCCCACCTCTGCCCTCCCTCACCGCTGTGCACATGTGGGAAGGTTAATCTACCTCTCTGAGCACCTTTCCCATCTGTAAAGACTGTGGTGACAGCTCTTCCTCAGGCGTTCTGAATTTAACGCCTAGTGTGAGCCCAACTGGAGAAGACTCTTGAGAGTGCCTTAGACAGCAAGGTGATCAACCAGTCAATCCTGAAGGAAATCAACCCTGAATATTCACTGGAAGGACTGAAGCTGAGGCTCCAATACTTTGGTCATTTGATGCGAAGAGCCGACTCACTGGAAAAGACCCTGATCGTGGGAAAGATTGAAGGCAGATGGAGAAGGGGCGACAGAGGATGAGACGGTTGGATGGTATCACCGACTCAAAGAATGTGAGTTTGAGCAAACTCTAGGAGATAGTGAAAGAACGGAAGCCTGGTGTGCTGCAGTTCATGGGGTTGCTGTCAGACACGACTTAGTGACTGAACCACAGCAGTGAGTCCCCCATGGCACCCGGCCCTCCCGTCCTCTGTTCCCTGCTGTTTTGCTGGTGTTCCTTTGGGCAGCCTCTTACAGGTCCCCAGCTGGTTGTGGGGAATGGCGCCCAGTGCCTGAGCTCTGTCCAGTGCCCTCCCAGCCCACCACCACCCCACCCCCTCACCGCCGCAGAGCCCACCACAACACATCAGCACAAGCTGAGCAGGGAAGACCCATGGACTGAAACCACGTAGAGTCCAGGCCTTACACAAGGTGGCCCTCCCTCCCCCTTGTGCAGATCCTCCTTCCTTACCTGCTCCCTGCCCCCCATCCAGCTGCCGGCCAGCACCCACATCCATATTCTCCCTCAGAGGCAAACTGAACCCCCACCTGGGACTTGAGGACTCCCACGGGCCTCTCTGCACCTGGCGGCTGCTTCCCATCTCTGGGCCAGCTCTTCTGCCCCTGCCCCCCACCCTGCTCCCCTCCAATTCCACTTTTTCGGGGGGCCTCTGTGTTCATGCTGATGTTGTTGGAGGACAGAGTGGGCTTGAGCCACTGCCTCATCCCCAGAGTAGCTGATGCTGGAATCAACATGGTTTCAAGATTTCTTTGAACGTCTCTGAGGTGCCTTCCAGGGTGCAGTGCAGACAAAAGGCGTCCAGTGCTGCTTCTGAAAGGAGGCTGTGAGGGGCCCAGGACAGATTAGACCATAAACCTGGTGTGAGGGGAGAGATTCGTTCACTTACTCAGTCGTCCATCCTGGAGAAGGGAAGGTGTGGACACCAGATAGCCGCTGGCCAGGCAGCATGTGCAGAGGGGCTTGTGCCCATGGTCAGCGGGGGGCGGGGGGTGGGGGGGTGGGGGGGTTGGGGTTGCCAGCGGACAGAGTGTTCTGGGCACATCTGATAGCGGCAAACCGTGCCCAGAGCTCTGGGACCATGCAGGGCCGTGTGGGCCAGGAAGAGCCGTCCGCCTTAGACTCGTGCTAATGAGGCCCTGCCACTCCACAGAGGTCGAGACAGAGGCCCCCACTCCTGGCCAGCCTGGGGGTGGGGGTTCTGGGGAAATTGGGGTGAGTCTAGCTGAAGCCCTTGCACGGAGCCCGGGTATTTTGTTGGCCAACAGAGAAAGCAGGCAAGGTAGGACTTGACTATCACTCAAGCTGGGCTGGTTCCTCCTGTCTGACCCGGGGATGGTGGGGCTCCCAGTACCCTGACTTCAGGGTCCTGAGCAGGAGGCTTGGGAAATGCCTCCTGGGAGGGGAGGGGAAGGCGGAGATGCAGGGCTGGGAATGTAAACAGCATGCCGAGGAGACCTATATGCGTTTCGGGCCGGGCCCTCTGAAGGAGCCTGGGTCCTTTTTCGTGCTGTACTTGACTGTGTAAATATTTTTCTTAGGAGTAAAGAGAGAGTCTCCATTCATTGGGTAGGATCTCACTTGAAAGAACTGAGAAGTATCTGTTTAGCCATAAAAGCGAAAAACAGTGTCCAAGGCGCCTTTCAAAAAAATCATTTCTGTAGCTCAAACACAGCCAAGTGGAGTTTTTTTTTTTTTTTTACTTTTTTTTTTTTAATGCAAAAAATAAATAAATATGACCCACTCCCAGTTGAGAGCTCAAGAGTTTGTGTCAACACCGTTGGAGCCTTTACTCTGGGAGCCAGAGCGGGCTGGCCGGTGACTAACTGCCCTGACGGTTCCTGGGGGTGCAGCCAGCAGGACACCACCCAGGCCACACCGCCGAGGGGGTGGCGGGGGGGCTCCTGCGAGCTTCTGCTGGAGTTCAGGTGTGACTCTGGTCGGAAGGGTCAGCGTGTGGCTCCCTTCCACCCAACACACAGCAGCCTCCCAGCCCGTTCCTCTGGATTCAGGAAGCTGGACTTGGACGTGGCCGCCAGCACCCCAGCAGTTCTTTGACCTTTGCCCTGTCACTCTAACTCCCAAGATTCTGTCTCCTATCTCTAAAGCCGGGATAACCCCAGCTTGCGCCCAGATGGGGCTACCATGAGCAGGACGGGCGAGCCGCCTTGGAGGCGCCCGGGAAGCAGCACCCCCAGAACCCCCACCCAAGGCTCCCAGAAGGACTGCCTGCACTGTCCTCCGGTCACCGCTACAGCCCAGCGCCGGCCACTGCGGCATTTACACCAGGGAATGTGGCCATCATGGTAGGACCTGGACTTGGACTTGGTCAGAAAACTCAGCCTGAGAATTGTTCTTGAAAAAGCTCGTCTTCCCAGGAAGGGAGGATGCACACATGAGGCTGTGGGTGTTCTTTACAGGGATTAAGATGAGCTGAAAACCGGGCGGTTTGATAGATTCTGATCAGCAGTTCATTGGGTCCATTTGAGGGCACTGCTTAGTTGGTCTAAAGCCCAAAGCAGCTCACCACGGGTTGGGGCTGGTGGTCACCAGCTTCGGTCTTGACCTGTCTGCCCGGAATGTGTCCCCGAGTCTCCTAGAAGGTGGCAGAGTGAGGCTCAGGGCCAGGCCAGCATGGGAGGGGGCTCCTTCCATCAACCCCTGGGGCCCCCGCCCCGCCTCCCAGCCTTGGGCAATGACCTGCACAGACGGCCCTAGCCCAGCCCACAGAGGCCCCTTCAAGGGCAGGGGCCTTGTAATCAACTTTTAGCCACTTCTAGACACAAATACTCCTCTTCGGGTAGGCAGAAATGTGGCTTTAGCATTGGACAGAGAGGAACAGGGTAGAGAAGCCTGGGCTTCAAAGCCAAGAGGAAGAGGTCAATACGTGAGAACACTTGATGACCTCTTGGACCACAGGCCGGACTAGAGGCGGGGGCACTTCATCTGCTGCTCTCTGGTTTTCGAAGCCACGTGTTCAGAGCTCCATCTGGGTTTCCTCCTGTTTGTACGTTTTCAGATCCTGTAATAACAGACTATTTCGAAGGGAGAGAAACCTTCTGGGATTCGTTTGTGACACCGAGCAGAAAGCCTAGCCCCCTCAGGGGACACGCCAGAACTCCAGAGCTGTGAGCATATGGATGTCTGTGTATGTGTGTCTCCTCTGGGCTGACTTTTCGGAGAACAGAGGCTATTTATTTTAAGAGTCAAAAAAAGATGCTTTGAGCAACCCCACTTAGCTCAGTCCTGGCACCGAGACCCTTGAGAGGAGCAAATGCTCCAGGTCAAACCTCACTTTTTGGCTAAACTGCTTAATCAAAACACACCTAATACTTCTGCTGGTGCAGAGACGGGCTTGAGAGCAGAGACCACCACTGCCAACAGCCGGCTGGCCAGCAGTGCCTGTGCCGAGGGCTCGGCAAGCAAAATAAAGAGGGTTTTCAGCAAAGCAGCGGACTTGGCAGCAAGAAGGCTGGGACAGAGGCTCCAGAAGGGGTGCGGGGGGCAGACTTTCACGCGAGGTCAGCGAGTCAGTGAAGAGCAGGGGTGATGGTGGTCACACCTGCCAAGGTGGCCGTCACATCAGGGGGAGCGGGAGGCAGAGAGAAGTTGCTGGGACAGGATGGTCCTGGGACCCACTCAGATCTCCTGGCAGGAGGAAGACTTCCTCTGTATGGGAGTGTCGGCCAGCTTGGGGTTAACGCCCCCAGCTCTCTCTGCATCTCACGGTTGGATGGGGCTCCATTCTGCCACTGAAGCACCCCAAGCTGGGCCTGTCCAAGGGGAGCCCAGGGCCAGGCTCCAAGGAGCAGTAGAGAAACCCTCATCTGCCTGGTCCCACCGGCCTGGCCCTGCACTGAGAGCCTCCTCTGTCCGGTCCCTCTTGCTCCACATGTTGCTGGCATCTTGACCTTCAGGGATGGTACCATTGGAACACCCACTTCTGTCCCCCCAGCCTGGAGTTTTGCCACCAGCACAGGCCTTCAAGCCATGGGCAGGAACCGCTCTGAACACTCTTGTCTCCCAAAAGCAGCCTCCAGTTTCCAGCTGCCCCCCAAATCAATAGCGACTGTGGCAGTGCCCGGCTGAGAAGTACAGCTCCTCAGTGTCCCCAGGACAGTGGCCTGGTGGTCAGCATGCTTGGTGGGTGTCTCTGCAGGAGGTCCCCAAGGCCCCTTTCCTGGGAGGGGTCACAGCAGCAAGTCAACGAGGAGTGGCATCACCAGGTCTTCAGGCTCGGGCTCCTCCATGGCGGGCTTTGGGTGGGGACCTGCTTTGTCCTTCACAAGGGGACAGGACCCGGGAAGGGGAGTCGCTCAGATGGGTGGCCCCTTCTGCAGTTTTGTCCTGGGCCCTGGAGACTGTGAGGCTTAGAAAAATTAACACACAGTGTTTCTTCGTCTGATTCAAGCCACCCTGTCATAAGGGGCAAGTGGATGAACCGCAGGACTCGGGGCCCATGCTGGGACCTTCAGTTCTGCCTGATGCTGACAAGGGTCTCCAGGTGGGGTGCAGGCCTGAGAAACCTGGAGGAGGAGACTGGTCCATCTCCTTCCCTGGGGAGCACGGCCTCTTCCTGGACAACACAGGCTCTCCTGGGACCCAGGTGGTCTGCCTCTCTCCTCCTGCCCTAGGGCTGCCTGGGCTCCAGCCACCCTTCTTGGCTCTGAATTTGGGAGTGAAAAGCAGACAGACAAGAGGACTGCCTCACTGGCCCGTCTGCTGGCAGAGCTTAGCCCCCAGGGCTGAAGCTAGCTCGTCTCCCCCGGGGCCTGTCCACCCGGGTCCAGTAGGGCCTGAGCACCTAGGTACCTGACCTCTCGCTGGCCCTTCTGGAGAGACTTTCCCGGTGTGTTCGTGTCTGCCTCTTCTGCCTCATTCTGTTTTCACTCCTAGTTGCATTCCAAACCACAATTTCAGAATCTATTAAAAGAAACATAAAATCCCCAATTGGTTAGAATTCTCAACATTTAAAAATATGACTTATTGTTATTACAGCTGAGTCTGGGCAGGTCTGCCAGCATTTGGAACGAAGCGTCTTGGTCCTCTGACCTGACCTGCATGGGCACTGGCGGGCACTCTGCTCCGAGCTTATCATTCAGGAAGCAATGGTGTCATTATAAGGGGAGGGGGAACAAAACCCCTGGGTTTGACCCCATTTCTCTTCTTATTCTCCAAATATTGGTTTCCATCTTGGTTTCTATTCTCATGGAAACGACATCACAAATTTATATACGTGTTTGTGCAGAGTACTTGTGATCCAAAAGGGAAAATCCCATTGATGCTGCTAATTTGTCAGTTTGCATAGCTTAGAAAGGGCTCTGGGACTTGTCACTGAAACATCACCCTCTGGAGTGGAACTGGGTGGTTTTGAGGCGGAGATGCCAGCCAGGCAAAATGCTACAGCTCTTCAGAGCTGAGCCAAGGAAAGCTCCAAGTCGAAGCCGTTGGGTGGAAGAACGACCCAGGGTGGCTGGCACTTTCCTCGACGCCCCAAGCCCATGTCCATGGGCGGGATGGTGGTGGGAGGAGGGAAGACTTCCTGCTGCTGCCACTGCCCACTCCTGGGGTAGGGGCTCACCCCAAGAAACAAGGAAGGAGCCCCTTACCCATTTCAAGCACCACAGTGCCCCTAACCACACGTGCAGTCTGTACCCAGTGAGCTCCACAGCGTGGCTGAGCTCCACAATGTGGCTCCTCCCTGTGATCTGGGCGGACCCCTGTTCTCTTATTATGGAGAAGCCACCCTCCCTACCCCTATTATTTCAGAGCTCGCTTGCTCTGCCTGCATGTGTATAGCCCACTGTAGTTCGAGGACTGGGCTCGGTTGGAAACTAACAACCCTTTTCCAAATTGTTTTGCAGCAAATGCTGACGGATGCGGAGGTGTCATCGCAGGAGGGCTGCATCCAAAAGGTAGGCAAGCTGGTTCCGCGCCATCTCCCCTCCCATCAAGCCTGCACCCCGTCGAGCCTGCGCTCTGGTTGAGCCCGAGCTCCCGAGTGCGAGGCCATCTTCTCCCCTCCCGTCGAGCCTGTGTCCCGTCGAGCCTGCGTCCCGTCAAGCCTGCGCTCTGGTTGAGGCCGAGCTCCCGAGTGCGAGGCCGTCTGCGGTCAGGCGAGCACATGATTCCCCAGGGATCAAGACGGATGCTGGTTTTCATGGTGCAGCAGGTAGCAGCTCGCTTCACAGAACCAACCTGGTTCCCAGAACCAAGGCGAGCCCCGTACACGTGGGAATGCTTTGGGCCAGTCAGTCGCGTAGAAATGAAATAAATATAGATTGTGTTTATTTAAATATCTTCACTGGATACTCACATGAAAAGAATATAGAGAAGAAAAGCACAATTGGCTGCAGATTCAACAAAGCCTTTCGTTGTACTCAGTCTCCGAAGATGGCTCAGGCACCGTGTTGAGTAAGCAAAGTCAGGCGACAGAAAAAGTGTCAATGTGGGCTTTATCCCCCGGTGATGGGTAACAGCCGGTTGACAAACACGAGATCTGAAAGGCCCAGAGAGTGGGCCAGGCCCAGGAAAACACCCCCCACAACACACACACACAGAGGGAAGTACGCACCCACAGGCAGGCACATTCCTGTATGTGCATGCTAGGCAGACAGCAGAGGGGAGGGGTGCAGAAATCACCCCAAAACCCAGAAGCCATTTGTCAGCTGGAGTTCAACATCTAGAGAATTTGGGCCATCCATGCATAAGTATATACATGTACACACACACATCCACACAGAAAGACACATGCACACACACACAAACACATAGACACACACTTGTACAGACACAGACATGCATACAATACACAGACACACAAACACACAGATATAAATACATGTGGTAGCTGATGCAGTCTTTGGGTTTTCCAGTAGCATTAAAATAGCCTTTTCTCTCCTGGCATCTTGACTTCAAAGCATTGTACAGACTAAGCTGAGAGAGTCCATCTTCTCAGGGTACCCAGACCGCGTCAGGAAGCACAGCGTGGGCATCTGGGGCGATGGGTCAGCACAAGGCTATCCAGCTGCTGTCAGGGGCTGTTTTCTTAGTTTCAGAATCGCCGAGCTATGCTCATGAGGTGCTGTCCCCTCTCCCAGGAGGATCGAAAAACACTGCCTGAGCATACATTCCTGTCATCATGAAAAGTCCTCTTTGGGTCTGGAAGTGACAAGAAAGCAATTTGCTGGTTCCGCCGATCTCTGTGACTTTCTTCCTGTGTCTGGCTGGCTGGTTAGGGTCGGGGCAACTGGGGGACCCGCCATCCTGGGGGACTGAGCCCTAAGAGCTGAGGCCTTCCCTTTTCACCAGGGTCAACCCCAGAGACATTGATTTCAGAGAAAAACCATGTGATGGGGGATGTGGTCTGACCCTGCAGTGACCTCTGGCAGGGGTGACCTCTTGCAGGGGTGACCTTCGGCCTCATTTGTCTCCATAAGCGCGTCTGTGTCTGGCCCAGGGGGCAAATGTCTGAGCAGAGCTGGGACAGAGTGTCCTCTCCCTGTTCACTGCCCCGGGCCCTGAAGCCTCTCTTCCTGGAAATGCATCCGCAGGCCCCAAAGTGAATCCCGGCCGTGTCCCTCTTCCTCCTCCACCCCCCACCCCGACCCTGGGAGTGAACTCTGTTTTCTTAAAGGAGGAGGTGGCCAGAGCAATTTGAGCAGCTTCCTTGTGCCTTTCACAGCGTTTCAGAGAATTGAGGTGCTTCTACCCCCACGCAGAGGAACCATAGTCAGCTCCTCTCTCAACTACTAAAAGGAACATGGAACTTTCATCTTCCCCGCTAAGAAGGAGCTCACACAGGGCGGGAGGTGAGAGATGGGTCAGGCAGTTGTCCGGCCTGGGGGCAAGCTTCAAGGCAGAAGGTCAAAAGGTGGGGTCTAAGGTTAAGGTCATGAGGAGGAAGGGATGCATCCTCTATCCCCTGAGGTGGTGCTGTCTCCAATGTGGCCTCTCCTTTTTACAAACAGTGGAGGGCAGGCCTTGGATACTGTGGCCCAGACGTCCTTCCGAGAGCTCCACATGGAGTGGGCACAAGCACCCTCCAGCCAGGGACCCACTCACAACTGCCCAGCTTGGCACAGCCTCCCTTCATATGCAGACCTTTGTAAGGCCCGTCGGAAGGGTGCCCACGGAACCAGACCAGACGCCCATGGCAGCTACAGCAGCTGGGAGGGGCCAGTGCCGGGCAGCAGAGCCGAAGGGGCCAGGCCGTGGTTGCTCTGAGAGCCGCTCTCCCATCCCCAGCCCCTGAGGCTCCATCCTAAGGCTTTGTCCACCTCTCCGGATACCCCTGCCCTCACAGAGAAGTGCTCCTCTGAATCCCCGGACTCTCCCATCCTCACACTAAACTTAGTGCGAGGCATTTGGGGCATCAAGTGTGATGGGGTGGGTGCCCTCGGTCACGTTGGTCGATGATCGAAACCTTAACTTAGCATCTGGAGCCATTTGGTTACTTCCCAGAGAGGGAGGGAGGGGAAGAGGTGCTGAGAGAGACTCAGGTGCAAAGGCAGTTGGGGTACTGCAGCGGGGGCCGGAGGACAGTCAGTGTGGCCTTCTCTTGACCTTCTTCCCAAATGGAAGGTCACAGCTGTGTCCCTTACAGCTTTGGAGACGCACACGTGCTTGTTACATGAGAGGACCGTACATGCCTCAGTGCGCTAAGGATTAATTTAGGTATTCCTTGGTGATAGGAGATAGACCCCATTTATCAGTCTTATAGTTTAGGATTTTGGTGTCTGGCTGAACAGGGCCTCTCCTCCTCCAAAGACACACACATCTGGGGGCGTTAAGGTCCTCCAGGGAAGCGCTGAGGCTATGCAGCCTCGGGTTGGTCAGCTGACACCTTTGAGCATCACTTATTCCAACTTCAGGATTCACTGAATCACACTTTCTGCTCTTTATCAGCATCATGGAACCCCATATACTGTAGCCTGCCAGGCTTCTCTGTCCATGGGATTCTCCAGGCAAGAACACTGGAGTGGGTAGCCATTCCCTTCACCAGGGGATCTTCCTGACTCAGGGATCAAACCCAGGTTTCCCGCGTTGCAGGCAGATTCTTTACTGTCTGTCTGAGCCACCAGGGAAACCCTCAGTGAAATGTAACTAAGGCTATTAATTCAATCAGTGGCTTGACACAAGAGATGCAGAAAGGGTGATGTTTTGTAGGAAGTGGTGGTTATCAGTTCTTGGTATTAAAGAACCAGGATGCTGAAGAGGCTGTGGACTCTACCTGTCAGAGTTTACAGAGGACAAAATCCAGGCCCAGGGAGGCTGGTGGTGCCTATATCCGCAGGGGAGGCGGGATTTGAACCCAGGATCTCTGGTGCAGAGCTGGGCTCACATTGGAGAGATAGCGGCTACAGCCTGGGAGCTGGCACCAGGCTTGGCCCCGCCCTGAGAACCCTCCTGCGCCCCTCCCTCAGGTCGCCTCCATCCCCAACCTGTCCTGGTCTCTTGTGTTCCTCTGTCCCCCAGTCCCTCTTGTGGTCCCCTGTGGTGCCACCAATCCCTCTGCATTCCTCCCCCACCTCCACCCTGCCTCCTATCTTCACATTCTTGCATCCTCCTTCCACTTCCCACTGGTTCCCTGCATCCCCTCCTCCTGTGTGCAGCACGCCCAAGTGCTCCTGCTCCATCGGGTGCTCGGCTGCCCCACACTCATCCCAGGTGTGCGTTCCGGATGCTCACGCACTTCCCTCCAAAAGTCACTTTGGCTGCAGGTCCAGCAGCATCGCCTTTTCTAGCCTCAGGCCGGGACCTCTGGGACCGCTGGCTGCAGCCAACTCTATTTAGTCTCTGTTTACTTAGAGGGAAAGCCCGGGGCTCCTGGAGAGCAAACATCTGCGGGAGATAATCTAGGAGCTGTCCATCCATCACTGGGGGCGCCTGGCTCCCTGGAGAGCCTGCCAGAGCCTGGAATAAAAAGGCCGGGCGAAGAGGCTTTGGGGACAAATAAAGAGCTGTGTTAAGGGCCCGCTGAAAATGGATGGAAGACATTATTAAGACTCAATGGCCGTCTTATCAAAATCCAATAGGATAGACATTTGGCAAAAGGCTTAAATTTATTCTTTGACTTTCTGGAGGGCTTGAATTTATCCGTTAACAAGAGTGTAGTCCACCCGGGGAGATGGTATCAGCTGAAAGAATTTTGATTCAATCTCTTTGGTGATATGAAAGGGGGAAACACAAGGCCCCCAGTGGCCGCCCCATTGTCTCGCTTTATCTTGTTTTCTTTGACCGTCTTGAAAAGGAAGGATGTGTTAATACAGTACAACAAGCAGAAAATGCAGAGGGAAATGACCTTTTTCTTTTTGTGTTTTCTTCTCCCCCGCTTCTCTACCCACACTGCCCCCCTGCCTCTCCAAAATAGATAAATGAATCAGGAATTCGCATCCATGGGGGTGAGGTCTGAACCAGGACAGGTGCATCTCCAGAGGTACTGCAGTTTGGAGTCACCTCAGCCAGCGAGCTGGGCCGGGGATGGGGAGCTCGAGGCTTGGAGGGAAAGTCAAAAATAAATTGAGCTAATAAAGCCTGCTGTTGGAGTGGGACTGTGATGAGTCCATAAATCTCTCCCTGTTATTCCGCACAAAATGCTACAGGTCATAAAAGTCATCCGATAGCCCAGCCTGGCGTTCTCCAATAGGGTGATTGATTGATAATTGCGATAATTCCCGAAATGATTGTTTGGACGTGAGGACCTTGGCCTGTCCCGCTGGGCTGTTGTACGTGTGTGTTTTCTACAACCTGGCCCAGGTGAAAAGCCTCCGGTAATGGGCATCCCGAGGTCTCCTGGGCCCCTCCCCGGGGAACCTGGGGACTAATAAAGATGACCAGGAGCCAGAAGACCAGGCAGGTGGGAGTGGAGATGGACAGGCAGCTGCCAAGTGTCTTGTGCAGCAATTAGTTGAGAAGGCTGCACATCCCAGGTCTCAGCCAGGCTGCCACCGGGCTGTGCCTTGGGGGTTTGTGTCCAGCACACCAACTATCCAGGTTTTTGTGGTCTGTGACCCTCTATGTGGTTTATTTCCTTTGCGTTGTTTTTCCCCTGGAGGAAACTGAGGTATTTTCCAGGTGGCTAGAGGGCGAGGAAGGCAAGCGGGGAGGGAAGGATCGTGACTGGAACAAGAGATGGGGAGACCAGTCAGCCCCGAGTCTCCAGGACAGGGGGTTGGGGAGCATGTGTCCCGGTCAGCCGGTCTTACTGGGACCAGAGCAAGCTAGACTGTCCCTGTTAGCCTTTGCCTGTGCCAGCGAGGTTACTTTTAGAAATCCTTTCTTTTCCTCTTTACCAGGCCCCCCCCAATCCCCCCACCCTTACCCCCCACCCCCGACCCCAGGCCGCAACACCTAGGAGCCACCCAGGTGCTAGAATTCAATCGCTATTTATGCAAGTTCTTCCTGAAAAAAATTCCAGCGAAGTCCCAAGCCCTAAGTGGCCTGGGCTCACAATTAATAATTTGCATGTGGGATCAGTTATGTCTTTATGAAATCAAAGTGTGTTTAGCTGCCACGGAGACAGCTCCGAGTTGATTTTGATAATCTCGGGTTGAATAGACTCACTTCGTTCCAGCAAAGCCTCGGACAAAGGCTGGACAGTGGCTGAAAGCCCTTCGGAGACAGGCCTCCTTTTCCTTTGTCGGGGGGCTGCTGATAAAAGGGCCGGGAGTCCATTAATTCAGTGAATGAACATATAGTAAAGTCAGTCCCCTCTTGAGAACAATAATGTTGAGGTCAGCTTCGGTTGCCATGGAAACTAAGTACTCCTAAGAAGTTTGCATCCTTGATTTTGCTGAATCAAAGGCTGCAGAGTGGAGAGGTGTAATGGGGCCAAGACGCAGAAAGTCGGAAAGCCCCGCCCCCACTGGTCCCCTTCCCGCGAAGGCGGCTCCGGGCTGGTGGCCTTGGGGACCCTCAGCCGCTGGGGACCAGCCCCAGGTCTGGCTCTTGGCCCTCCCCTGGCCCCTCCTGGAGGCCTCTTTTTTTCACCACTGTAGAGGCTTATCTGAAGAGGCCCTTAGGCATGACTCTGGTGCCCAGGGCAGGGCAGAAAATCTAGCCTGAGGGAGGGGCCACAACCTGAAAGCCTCCACCTCAGTGGCCCCGATGGACTCTGCTCTCTGGCCACCTCACAGCACCTGAACTTGGCCTCTGGCGGGGGGTGGCGGGGGGTAGGGAATGGCGGGTGGTGCTGTGGCCCCTTCCCACCCGGAGCAGATAAGGGTGATTAATGGGCCAACAGCAGTAGGGAGGTGGAGGCTGAGTTACAGGCTGGTCTAGGCTGGGTGAGGATGTTATAAACGTGAGTTTTTGTATTCTGTCCCCCCAACAGCTGGGCTGATTTTACTTACCCTTTCCCCCAATGGGTACCTGAAAGCAGCTTAAACCATCAGGTCAAGCTGGGAAGAGATGCAGGTATTATATTTTCTTCACAGTAGTTTACTACCTGCTGCAGACCTGCGTTTCTGAGGAATGCTTCATCTTAGCTGGACTGGCCCTCGGCTTGGGGGGCAGGGTCTCAGGCGGAGAGAGGGGAAGTTGTTCAGACAGACCCACTCTACCCTGAGGACCTTGCCTGGGGTCGGGGGAGGAATAAGAGGCTCGTGTTTCTTCTTTTTTGCTGCTGAGAAAGCACGGAACCCGATTTTCTCTCTTCTACTGAAGTAGCCCTTGTCAAACCTGCTGCAAGGCTTCTGGACTGCAGCTTGGGATGGAGGTCCTGGAGGAGGGAGGTGGGCATGAGTGGCCCAGAGCCCAGCAGGCAGAAGCCCCTCCTTGGGAGCTGGTGACATGAGGATTCCTTTCTGTGGTCAGGCCCTTCCCTCACCCTGCTGACACTCTGCTCAAACCTCAAAGCAAGACAGATAAAGTGTCACTGATTTCAAAGGGCAAATTCAGAACTTGAAAATGGGCTTTACCCGCCAAGTAGACAAAGGCCCCTCTCCTTCTCACTGGAGACCTGGGAAGGCTGGGCTGGATCCGTCACACTCGAACCTGGCTCTGCCCTGGATGCTATAACCTTAGGCCTTGAACTTCTGCATTTCTGTTTCCTCCTCTGTAAATGGGGAGATGATAATCACAGTCTCTAGCGCCCTGCGCAGCCTGGGTATTGAGAAGATAGCGAACGGGCAGAGCTCTGGGCAGAGCCAGGCCTGCTGAATGGACAGTGGGGCCTGTGGCCATTGTGGCTGGCATGGGACAAGGGGCCATTCGGCCCTGGATGGCCCCAGCTGGGGCACCAGGGGGCTGGGCCCCATAGCAGACACCTGCCTCTGAGATGGTGACAGCACCACCTGCAGCAGGTCAGAGGTCTCTTTGCTCCCCTGGGAACCACACTGGCATCTTGGGGTATCCTGGAGGCCCTGCCGGACAGCCTGGGGAAAGGTGGCTGGGAGGGGTGGGCTCTGCTGGTAGCGGGCGATGAAGAGGATTTACTGTCCACATTACCGGCTTTATACGAGCCAGATGGTGGTGTCGATAACTCCATCATGTTCAGGTGGGTGCAATGGTGAGTTAATTAAATCGTGCCGTGCTATTAGGAGAGAAAAATATATCAGTGCAAGGCCTGCTCAGCGTCTTCTGCTTTGAAGGCAGACACATGTGTGCCCATGGCCGTTGCTGGCTCCAGGGCGTGTCCTCTGCCTGCGGCACCAGGAAGCCTCCAGCCTCACCTTTGCTCCACAGACCCGCCGGCAGCTCATCAGTGCACTTGTTATCGGTCTGAGTGTAAGGTTGACTTCTGGTTTTACACACACTGACTGTCAAGATGGCCTGTCCCTCTCCAGGGTAAAGGGTGGCGGGTGGGTGCTGTGAACCCCGGGCCCCGCCTATGGCTGGTTGCCTTGAGCTGTGAGTCACTTCTCCCCGGGCTGTGGGCAGAGCACCCGGGCCTCCGGGGAGGGCCAGTTTCCTGAGGTCCTCTTGTGCCTCTGATGGTGTCGCTGTGAAGGTCTCTGGGCCTGTGGGCACGTGTTCCAGGCAGGCCCCTGGGCGGCCCCCAGGCCGAAGAGGCTTCCCTTTCTTCTCTTGGCCCAGGACTTAGCCAGGCGAGGAGGGCCTCGTCCTCCCACAGGGGTGGCGTGTGGGGGTCTCTGAGGCTCACTTGGCAGGTGGTAACTCTGGGGAAGGCTGTGTCCTACCCCCCACCCCCCGACCCCCCCACCGCCCTGAGAAGCCGCCTGCTGCCACAGGCCTGGGGATGTGGCAGGTCCACCGACCTCTCAGTTCACCACCACTCATGACTTCTGTGAGATGCGATGCTGACTCCCTGCGTATGGGTGTCACAGGTGTGTGAGGCTCAGGTGTGTGTGAGGCACAGGTGTGTGTGAGGCACAGGTGTGGGGTTGTGTCACAGGTGTGTGTATGAGGCACAGGTATGAGGCATAGGTGTGTGTGGCACAGGTGTGTGAGTTCAGATGTGAGAAGCACAGGCGCAGGTGAGGCACAGGTGTGGGGTTGTGTCATAGGTGTGTGTGTGAGACACAGGTTTGTGTGGCACAGGTGGCTGAGGGACAGGTGGGTGCCCGGGGGGAGGGTCCTGTGGGGCTGGTCAGCACCTAGTCCTGAGCCCACAGGCTGTGCCCCACTCCCTCAGCAGCTTCTGGGCTCATGTTGCCTTATGCTGTGTTGGGGGTTCGGGATGGGTGTTGGGGAAGAAGGACAGCAGACATGTGAGAGGGAAAGTGGAACTGGAACCTCGCTTGCCCCTAGCGAGGCTGCCCCTCCCACCGCAAGCCCTGGGACTTGGGCGCTGCCGCTGTTCTGACCGCTGCCGCGGTCCCTGTTGCCAGCCTGCCGGCTCTTTACGCACACCCACTCCTCTAGCCCAGCCCCCCAGGTACTATTGCTCCCACTTCACTGTGCAGAAGACTAAGCTGCAGACAGTATGTCAGCTGTCTGAGGCCACAGGATTCAGTGGGGAAGACAGGGGTTTCCCAGGGTCAGCTACATGACCCCAAAGCAGGTATCCCCGAGTCTCATGTTATACTGGGTATTGCCCTCCAGATGTGAAGACACAGCTCATCTAGACACACCTTCAGGAATTGGGTTTGGATAAATATAAGTGAAGGGCTTCCCTCATAGCTCAGTTGGTAAAGAATCTGCCTGAAATGCAGGAGAGCTGGGTTTGATCCATGGCTTGGGAAGATACCCTGGAGAAGGAAACGGCAACCCACTCCAGTATTCTTGCCTGGAGGATCCCTGGCAAGGAGGAGCCTGTTGGGCTATAGTCCATGGGGTCTCAAGAGTTGGACTCAACTTAGTGATTAAACCACCAAATATGAATGAACTCAGAGAAAGGCAAGAGTGGGTTGGGCTGGAGTAATTGAAGTTGGCTCATTGCACAATGGCCTTGTGTAACAACCACCCCAAACCCTTAACACAGCACTCGGTGACCCTCACTCGTGTGCAAGTTGGCTGACCTAGGCGGAGCTCGGCTGGGTTTGGTTCCAAGCTGATGGTTGGGTCCAGTTTCCTCCTTGTGGGAGTTTCCAGTGGGCTTCACGGGGCGTGTTGTTCTGGTGATGATGGTGGGAGAGAAGGAGGCGACATGCATAAACATCATGTCCGGGCTCAGACAGAGTCTGTAGCCGCTTCTGCTCACACCCGTGGAGGCCAACCACACAGGATGGGAACGTGCTCTCTGCCTCCCACTGGAGGGGTGTAGTCACAGTAGAGGGGTGGGAGAGTAATGCGTTTATGGCAGCAGGCTTCCTGGAGGAGGTGGCCCTGGGGCTGACACAGGGCCAGTGCCCAGGCTCAGGCTGAAGCAGGGAGAATTACTCGAGGTATGTGGAAACAGAACAGAGCCTGTGGCAAAGCTCAGAAGAAAAAACAAAGCCCAGCCTGCTGCTCTTGTGCAGCCTGTCTCATGGGTGCAGCTCCCCCACCCCCGCTTTCCATAGATCCCTTGGAGGCTCGTAACCCTTGAGGATGACTCTCTGGTCCTCAGAAGGAGGCTTGGTGCAAGTTGCCAGAGGAAAGCGATGCTGGGCTGGTTGTGGGAGATGTCCCAGCTCACTTTGTTGGCAGGAATTCCAGAGGCCTGCATCTGGGAAGGAGACTGAAGAACCAGTCAGGCTTCCTCTGGTTGATGTTGACTGATGGGTCGTGAGGCTGACGAAGGTGGGCAGGATAAACACATCCCTGAAAGAGGCACTCGGATACCAGCATTAACAAGAGAGCTTTGCTCTTAAGCCACAGAAGGACATGGAGGAACTCTAAATGCATATTATTAAGTGAAAGAAGCCACTGTGAAAAGGCTACATGCGGTACCATTCCAACTCCATGCAATTCTGGAAAAGGCAAAACTATGGAAACAGTGAAAGGTTGGTGGGTTAGTGGGAGAGTGGGGTGAACATGGGAGCACAGAGGGTTTTCAGGGCAGTGGTGCTCTGGGTACCGTACTTGTGGATCCATGTTATCATGGATTTATCCAAACCCGCAGCTGCACAACAGCAACAGTGAACTCTAGTGACAAACGGGGACTTGAACGGATGATGTATCGACATTGGCTAAGTGGCCACACTAATGCAAGATGATAAAAATAGGAGAAGCGAGTGGCGGGTGATGGGAGGAGATGAGGGAGGAGACAGGGGGTGCGTGGAAATTCTGCACATTCCACTCGTTTTCCCATAAACCCAAAACTCTAAAAAAATGCAGGCTATTACTTTTTTAAAAAAGGATTTTCAGAAAGTGGTGTATTATACCACATACATCTTATATAAAATATATACTCACAAATAAGGACATACATAATATGGAAAGGCTGGAAGGAAATATACAAAAATAGCAACATCACTCTTTGTGGTGATATAATGGATGATTTTTTAAAAATAGTATCTGTATGGGATATTTTTGTTATTAAATATGTTGAGTAAAGTGCTTACATGATTCCTGGTCTGTGACAACACTAAGTGGCAAAGGGCCTAATGCTTTGGTGACTGTGGTCATTTCACAGGGAGCGGTCCCGATAGTTAGGTTATTACCTCCTTGTGGTCCGGGGTTCCCCCTGCCTTCCTGTGGGCTCCATCAGTGCTGTTCACCCATGTGTGTGACTGTGCCTTCCAGAACCGAGGTAGGTTCTGGGCCTTCTGCCTGCCCTGCAGTAAGCTGAGCCATCTGGCCAGTGGCAATGAGAGATGCAGGTGACTTCTAGCTCAGAAACCAGTGGCCAGCATGATACCCTGCAGCAGTCTCTGCCCTCAGACAATGAACCCAGAAGATAGCTAGATGATTGAGCAGAGCTGCCCTGTGTGTTGTGCCAGGCGAGCAGCAGGAATGCAGCATTGGTCAGGCTTCTGCATCTCAGAGGCTGTTTGTTTAGGGGGCATAACCTCACTTACCCTGGTTGATTCGTTTAGGGAATCACTAGTGCTTTATCCACTTCTGCATCATCTCAAAACACCCTTCATTCATTCACTCATTCACTCACTCATGCCTTCAACAAATGGTTGTGGTGGTGGTGTTTTAGTCAATAAATTTTATCGAACTCTTTGCAACCCCATGGACTATAGCCCTCCAGGCTCCTCTCTCTGTGGGATTTCCCAGGCAAGAATACTGGAGTGGGTTGCCATTTCCTTCTTCAGGGGATCTTCCCAACGCAGGGATTGAACCTTGTCTCCTGCACTGGCAGGCGGGTTCTTTACCACACAGCTACCGGTTCAACAGATGGTTCCCAAGCACCTACTGTGAGCAGGACGCTGTCCCCGGTGCTGGAGACAGCAGACTGTGTTCTAGCAGATCTCCACCCCATGGCTCAGGTTCTGAGACCTGTCACCCGTGCAGAGGGGCTTCCACAGCTTTTGTCCTTTGTCCCTGGTTCCCCAGGGAGGCCCTGTTGCAATGCTCCAGGTCAGAAACTCCTCTTGTGGCAGACAAGCTTCCATAAGCCTCTTGTGCTGTTTGGGCTGTGCATTTCTGGCAAAAATGCCCCATCTTGTCACATAGGCTTGTCCTTATCCTCATAGGCTGGTGCTTCTGTGTGCTCAGTCGCTAAGTTATGTCCAACTCTTTGTGACCCCATGGACTGTAGCCCACAAGGCTCCTCTGTCCATAGGATTTTCCAGGCAAGAATACTAGAGTAGGTTGCCATTCCCTTCTACAGGAGATCTTTCCAACCCAGGGATCAAACTCGCATCTCTGGTGTCTCCTGCATTGGCAGGCAGATTCTTTATCACCAAGCTACCTGGGAAGCCCTTGGTGATGCTAAAGAGTTGTTATTCTGAGCCATTCCTCCTTAGCGTCCCCTGGCATAGATGGGGAGAAATTGTGAAGATAACAAATTGATTTGCACCTGAAGGAATGGGAATCTTAATCTACCAGATTTGGCATGAGGGCATCATTTTCTCACTTAATAACATCTCCTTTGAACAGTCTCACCTTCAGCCCCAGCTCTCCATCTGCTGATGGGACCCATCATTCCAGCCGACACAACTCCCGTCAGCCAGGGCTGTGCTGGCAAACGGTCTCTTCTCACCCAGTTAACAAGATGTTTCTCCAGTACAATGTTGATACATTAAGTCATAAAAGGCGGGACTTATTATTGTGTGTTGGAACCTCGCCTCTGTTGTCTCTGAGCAATGGCCAAGATTCAGAGTACGAGCCACAGAAATGTGTGCATTGCAGGGATGGAAAATTATCGCATAAAAGAGTCTGACATGCTGTTCATCACGGATTAGCTGAGCATAAGGAGAGATATTCAAAGACAAAAAGCAATAATGAAAGTCCACCTCTCCAGACTCGGACCAGGTACCAAGGGAACCGGCCGAGCTCACGGGTCTCAGAGTCACCGAGGATGTCCATGTGCCATGGCCAGGCCGGCACTTGCTTCTTGCCGCTCGAACACCAGGCTCTGGGTTAGCAAGGCCCCGAAAGGGCAGATAATTATCGGAAGGGAATCTGAAGCGTGGGCACCCTGGAGAGCTACAAAAATAAAACGAGGAGGAGGAATTTTGAATAGATTTCCTCCTTTTGTATTTCTGTTTTGGACAAGAAATGCAGAGGCACAATAAAAGGGAACTGGCAAGGTGGAGAAAAACATCAAATTAGCCCTTGGAAAGGTCTGGACCAGTGGGCACGTAGGGGGCTGATGGGCATCTTCGTCCCGTGTCTGCCCACGTGCGGCTTCTGGGAGGCAGGATGGGCCCCGGGGAAGGTTTGTGTCTCGAAAAGTTCACCCAGGAGGAGGGTCCAGGTGGGCACTGACTGGCAAGTCCCAGGACGCAACTTAATACCAAGTCCTCATCTGGCGAAGAGGACAGGCCTGTGCCCTGGGCAGTGGCTGTGTCTCTTGTGAGCAAAGTCAGGCCACACTGGGGTCAGGACCTTGGGGGACAGAGGCCACACCTGGGCGCTTATGGCTGTGTCCCTGAGCCTGGCGGAGGTGACAAACTTTGGTCATGTCTGGTGAGCGTGGGGGCCCCACGGTCGCCCTGTGAGACAGCTTCTCACCTTCCTGGGGTTCGGACAGGTGAGCTCACCCCCACAAGGCCTTGCAGACAGTACACGGCACACTTGCTCCACTAAAAGCCAGCGGGAGGGGGCCCAGCAAGGCACTGTGCAGGACCGCCCACCTTCTGCTCCAGGCTGTCCACAGTCCTCAGGGTCTGATGGGAGGCGTGTGTCCCCAGGACCAGGGACCAGCTGGGGCCCTCAGCCGGGCAGGCTCCCGCCACCTCCCTGGTTGGTTTTACTGGTTGTCACATGCCATGTCCTGTCTTCCTGCCTGTTAGTACAGAAGATGCTACTCGTGTGTCCCTCACCCCCATTCCTTATTAAACACCCGTGATTTTTCTTCCATAATCACCTTTTGGCCCCAGCGTGTCACTGCAGTACTCCTCAAACCCCCCAACCCATTCTAGTTCCCTGGTTTCCCAACACAACACATCATTTACCTCCTCGGGAGACCCCATGGCATGGGAGGAGGGGAACTTTGTGTCTCCTGGCTGCCCTCGGCACCCTCACACTTGGGAGTTAGGGTACAACCTTTGCCATGGTAGCTGGAGCAAGTACCCTGCCCGCCCACGAGAGTGTTTCCTGCTGCTGCTGCTGCTAAGTCACTTCAGTCGTGTCCGACTCTGTCCGACCCCAGAGACGGCAGCCCACCAGGCTTGCCCGTCCCTGGGATTCTTCAGGCAAGAACACTAGAGTGGGTTGCCATTTCCTTCTCCAGTGCATGAAAGTGAAAAGTGAAAGTGAAGTCGCTCGGTCGTGTCTGGCTGTTAGCAACCCCATGGACTGCAGCCCACCAGGCTCCTCCGTCCATGGGATTTTCCAGGCAAGATTGCTGGAGTGGGGTGCCATTGTCTTCTCCAAGAGTGCTTCCTAGACTGCCCTAATTCCTATGCTTTTTGAGCTGGACCCACAAAGAGCATCAGAGGCAGAGGGGCTTTGCTCAGCCTGACTCCACAGCTGTTTCTCCACTCAGCCTCCCCTGAGCTGCCCCTCAGCACACACAAGGGGCCATCCACAGCACTTTCTGGGGGCTGGGAGGATTTGGTGGTGAAAAGAATTTCCCAGAAGGAAAATGTCTCTGTCAGAGGACCTTGGTTTCCTCACCTTTAAACTAGAGATACTTAGAGTTGGGAAAACGAGAGAGAGTACTCACCAATACCCAGCATGAAGGACATGAGCAATTCGAAGGGTCATTGTCTGGCCAATCGTGGCCGCCCCAGACTGGACAGCCGACGGGACAACCAGGTTCACCAAGAATATGCTCACTGCGTGTGGAACTGCCATTTCCCAGTGTATGCATATATATGTGCGGGAGGTGGTATATGCGCGCGTTCCTGGTGTGGATCCTGCTAAAAGTAGAAAAACACCAAGTTCATCCTGTTCATAACTAGCGTGTTAAAGAAAATACAGATTTTGATAACCGAGAACACATTTTTTTTTAAAAAAGGAACATTGAAGGTCTTCATAAATTGTACGGTAAAAGAAAGGGGTGTGTGTGTGTGTGTAGTTGTGTGTCTTTATCTATATATATGTATATTAACAGAAAATAGCGACTCTAGCAGAAGAGATACCCACTCCTGTTTTCTGTATTAGTTTTATCCTCATGGTTCGCTTGGCTTCGGCTTTGTCACCAAGTCCTCAGGTCAGTAACATGGCACATAATGGGGTTTTATTTGGTCACAGGTATCAGAATCGAAGTACAAACTCCAGCTTCTGGTGCGTCCTCCTGCCGCTTTTCATTGTTCTCGGTTCCTTCTGTTGGTTTCTTCTGTTTCCCAAAGGAGCTTGGGAGAAGGCAGTCCCATAGGCGTCAGCATTTTTATAAAAAATATATTTGGCCTATAGCGTTCTGCCTGAGAGTTTCCCACAAGGCAAGCAGAAGTGGTAGGGGTGGGGACCCTCGCTTAGATAGTTTAGTTTTTAGGTATATAGTGTGTTTTTTGTATATATTTTATAATTTGTTTTTATGTTTTTAGCAGGTTCACCAAAGGAGATTCCGAGGATGTGGAAAGAAAACAAGCAAGAGATTAAATTGGCAGCGGGCCAAAAGTAGTAGGTGTCTATGAGGCCCTCTGAGCCTCTGTCACAAGACCTGGGGTGCAACAGCTGCCTGGCTAAATGAACACACAGTGTCATCCTGGGGGCACCAAAGCTATCTCGCTGGACCTGGTCACCAAGGACTGCTACAAAATGCTAGGAATCCTGAGGTTGCCCTCGTGTTAATACAGTAATTACAGAGTGTGTCCCTTCCTGCCTTTGAGGGAGGGGCCTGGCTTCCCAAGAGGTGGCTGGGACTACCTCGACACTAACTCATGAGCAAGGCATGGGCACTACCAGGCCCTCAGGTGACTGAAATGCATCCAGCGTCCTGCTTGCTCCCCTTACCAGCTCCCGATTGCCAAGGGCAGGGGGAGCTGCCAGCTACAGTCCTGGGCTGCAGGAAGCAATGGAATCCATTTCAATCTTTGCTCAGCTGACGGGGCTGGGACTTGGGGAGGCTGATGGACTGGCATCAGAAATAACTACCTTTCTTCCTTGGGTCTCCTCTAACGCATGATCTCACTGTGATACAGAGAAGAACCTGAACTGCCCGTGCGTCCGAGCAGGTCAGATGGCTACAAAGAAGCAGATGCTTTTTGCCCAGGTTTGGGGGGTGCTGCCTCAGAAAATTGGGACCCCAAAGTCATCCCTGCCTCAAGTGAACAAAAACCCTGAGAGTCAGCATCCCCTAGGTGGAGACAGAGCTACAGCCGTCCTGGGGATGGCCAGGTAAGTCAGAATGCCCCATAGCTCAGCCCCAGGTTACTGGGAGTGGGTTGGCTGCAGAAGCTGCTGTCTGTTACAAGGGTGGGGTGGTGTGTCTCTCTGCTGTCACTCAGAGTCCTCAAATCTGCACTCCCACAATGACAGGAAAATCGGACCCTCATGGTACAAAGAGGATACCATGGCACCTTCTTCGCAATGGACTCTGGGGTAAGGTTCTTCTCCTGCATCAATATCCGCCCCAGGTGAACCTACACAGACGGAGGGCTGAAGGGCATCCGGTCCAGGACCACCTCAGCCTCAGGAAAGCATCTGGTCAGCACTGCACACGTTGTTCTTCTCCGAGGGCTCAGCACATGAAGTCTACTTACCATGAGGTGAGGTGGCAGTGCCTGTTCCCTCTCCATGGACCCATCGCTCGTGGTTTTGGATAAGAAAAGGCAGGGCGTCGCCCTTGCCCAAACAAATGACACCTGTTTGGGCAAATCCCAGGAGGCCCAAATGAGGGTCCCACATCATCTCCTGTGGGATGGCCTGCCTGGCTGTGAGCAGGAGTGTGATAAATGGACATCTGGTCAACTGTGTGCTGGACACCTCGCAAGGTCAACTCCAACTATCCACCACCCCGCCAGCCCCCGCCTGCCAAATGCCTAGGCTCTCTAGATTTGCAGGGAGAGAGGGAGTGTGGTTTTAAAAAGTGAAATCATTAAAGCAGAATATCCCTGCCTGTATGTTACCTTCTTTTTAATCTTTAGAAAGTTAAAAAATGTGGAGACAATCTGTGATTGATGCCACTTATAAGAAGTCCTCAGAGTTGTCAAAGTTCTGGGGACAGAGAGTAGAAAGCTGGGTGCCAGGGGCGGGTGGGGGAGTTAGTGTCTAAGGGGGCATAATACCAGTTCAGGAAAAACAACAAGAGTTGTGAAGGTGGACAGTGGTGGCGGCTGCACAACTGTGAATGTACTTAATGCCACAGAACTGTTCCATATAAACAGTTTAAAAAGTAAAATGGTTCAGTTTTATGTTATATATATTTTACTACAATTTAAGAACTTAAGAAAATATATTGGGGGTCCCTGGTGGTCCACGGTTAAGATTTTGCCTTCCAGTGTAGGGGGTGTTGGTTTGATCCCTGATCAGGGAACTAAGATCATACATGCCTCATAGCCAAGAAAGCAAACATAAAACAGAAGCAATATGTAACAAATTCAACAAAAGACTTTTAAACAATGGTCCCATATTCAAAAAATCTTAAAAATATATACATATTGAAAAATATTGTTGCTATTGTTTAGTCACTAAGTTGTGCCTGACTCTCTGCAACCCCATGGACTGCAGCATGCCAGTCTCCCTGTCTTCACTATCTCCCAGAGTTTGCTCAACTCATGTCCACTGACCATTGGTTGGTGATGCTATCTAACCAAATCTCTCCCTGTCACCTATGAAAAATATAGGGGACAGTAAAAAGCCAGACCTAGTGACCTAAAGTGACCGTCTGCCCGCAAGATCTGGGGCTGTCTCTGGATGAGTTGCTGCCCACTGCCCCAGCAAGGTTGACCACAGGCCCCTGCCCACTCTCAGATGCAATCCAGGGTGGGACCTGGAGTCAACAGGGCCTCCTTTCCTAAAGAAGGGAGAACTGCAAAGCCTGGGGCTGCTCTCCAAATCCTTCTTGGCAACCTTAACCAAATACAGATGAGGGAGGCACTGCTACTGCTTCTTCCCTGGGGCAGCCAGTCTCCTGAGGGTTTTTCAAACAGACATTATCTGCTAAAAGGCTTAAAAGTCTTCAGTGCTTCTGACAGTGGCTCCTCGGATCCTCGAGGACAAAGGGCCGGCCCTCTTGCCCATCTCTCCCTCTCTCCTTTCCGGGCGGTTGCCTGGCTTCAATAGCAAATCTCTGACCTGAAAAACCCCAAGTTTCTGCTGACTGTTACCTCCCTGGGGAAGACCTTCATGGATACCCTTCCTTTCCTAAGCATGTTCTGTTTAATCTCTGTTAGAGCATCTGTTTCTGTGACTCCTCAGCCTGCTTTGTACCTGAGTGTGTGTACATCAACTGTCACCCAGGTCTCATGGTGCCTGCCAGGTCCGCAAAGTTTGCCTGGGTACCAGCTCTGAGCCTGGCCCTCTGGAGGGAGATCAACACTGAATGAAATTCAGAGCAGAGGCATCTGTGTGAAAGAAGCATTGTCCTCAGCCCTTATCTGTCTGGAATGACCGTCATATACTGCCTGCCTGGGAGGATGGCTGGAGGGGCTCTTGGGCCACTGAGGGGGCCAAGTATCTTCCAAACTTAACAATATCTGCCTTCTATCAGCATCTCAGGCATTTTCCTGGTGGCTGAGTCATTAAAGAATCTGCCTGCAATGCAGGAGACCAGGTCAATCCCTGGTAGGGAAGATCCCTGGAGAAGGAAATGGACCCCCTCAGTATCTTGCCTGAAAATCACTAGGACAGAGGACCTGGAGGCTAAAGTCCATGGGGTGAAAGAGTCAGACACAAATGACTACACTTTCACTTTTTCAGAATGAAAAAGAGGTGGTATAGAGAAGGAGCGATGGCTCCAACTCTGCACCTTGAGTAGCTGTTGGAACAGCAGTGCTGGCTTCCTGCAGAGGTGATGGTCCGCTGCAAAGAAGGAGAGGGCTCGGTTTGCCAGGCCACCTTCCAAGGCCTCCCCAGTTCCTGCTGAAACACTGCTGCTTGCACTACTCCACTTGAGGGGAAGGCGCTGGGTTTTTCTGATCCAAAGGCTCAGAGAAAGAGCCTCTCAGCCTGGCATTCACCCAGGGAGGGGCAGAGAGGAAGTGCATCCTGCCTGGAGAAGGACACTGGCGAGGTCGTATAGCTGGTGAGGGCAGGCAGGGGAGACTCTGAGCCAGAAGGAAAAGCTGTGGCTGGAGAGAGATCTGAGCGATCAGGGATCCAGGATGAATCCTGACTTGGGAGAAACCAGTGCTCCTCTGCTGCCTGGAAGGGATGCTCTGGCTCTGTGGCCCCCAGAGCTGCAAACACACACGAGGGTCCTGGGTTTCAAGATCTGTATATCAGCTTCTGAGGAAACAAAGAGAACAGGCAGTTGGCAGCAAGGCCTCCTGGAGAGTGAGCCTCTAGTTAGTTTCTCCACATCCCGAAAAAGCTTCTTGCACACCGGTTTCCTTGGTGCTGGTTCTCAGCTTGGGGAGAAAAACGGCTTCCAGAAGGGTCTGGATGTTGCTTTGAAGAAAAACATTTCTTTGAATTACAGAAAGCTGGATATTCTGTTAATGCATTTTTCAGAACAAAGCAGGAAGGCTCAGGTGCACTTCTTGTTTTTTTTTATTAGTTATCTCTTCAGTGTGGTTTTTTTTTTTTTTGAAAATAATAATAACGCATGATTTTTTCTCACTTGCTTCAGATGCAAGAGCTTTTATGAGTTCTCAGGCTGGAATGAAGTGGCCTCGGCAAACGGGAAAGATCTGAACACTGATGAGGTTTTTTTCTGAATTTACTTGCTGCATGAAAAAATGACAGGAAATCAGCCCAAGAGCCAATGACAGGCCTGTGTTCAAGGTCTCTTTCCTCGGAGCAGGAAAGGCCGCCTCGTTTTGGTCTTGCCCAGCGTTCCATCAGGCTCCACTGAGGAAGGTCCAGGTAAAGAGTCTGCTGGAATCTCTCACAGAGGCTGAATCTAGGGAAACGGGAACAAATTTCTGCCCAGGTTGGTCACCTGTGTCCACGAGCCCTAGAATCACCATCAAGCTGCCCGCAGGGAAATGGGGGTGGGCGGGCTTTGGGTCCCAGACGTGCGTGTGGTTAGCGTGAGCAAAGACGGTGCTGTAACAAACTGTGGTAGCATCATTAAAAATGCATTTGGAGAGGCTAACAAGTTATGCGAGGATAAATATCTCTGCTGGCTCTTAACCTTAATTATGTTCCAGTAATATTTTGCTATTTATTTAAGGGACAATAAGAATCCCAATATCTGAGCCGTCTTCCTGGCTTCTCCACCGCTCCATCCTCACATCCAGGCATTAACTGTAGACATCAGGGACACTTTCGAAGGAGAATGTTTTCCTCCCAGTGAGTGATAAACAGCCGTGTGACCCACAGCGAAGGGATGTGTAAGCGTTTATCAAGGACTAACAAGGCTGCTCACGTGGACCCTCCTGTCTGCGGTTCCGGGAGGAGTCGGCTGGAGGGAGCCACTGCCCGAGTCCATAGGTGCTGTGGCTTAGCGTGGCCAGGCTCCGCTGAGTCCTGTTGCCTCTTCTCTCCTCCCCGAATGCCACCTGGATCCATGTGGGAGGGTCGAGCTCTCCAGACACAGAGTGGTCTTCCTGTAGATGGGGATGGTCTTGAAATTGATCCTCACGCAGAGTTGAGTGGGGTCTGGACAACTGGTGGAGAACATGGTCCCTGGGCCCGTCTTGGGGCACACTGCAGAACCCACCTTTTAGCTCGTGGGTCCTTCTACGTCCTGGCTACTAGAGAGAACTGGGCAAAGGGGACGGGAATGTCTTCTGGACCAGAGGTGTGGATAAAAAGCACTTTTTCCTCCCAACCTGGTTTTCTTTAAAGTCAGGTCTGCAGCTCCTTGGTTCAATCCTTGGCCCAGACTTTTGGAGGATCCGGGGCTGGTCTCTGAACTGCAATGCCCCCCTGCTCTGCAGAGTCAGGCTGTGTGGTCCCCTGCAGGGATGCCAAATCAGCTGGAAACCCCTTCTTCCTCTCCCAACTACCTGACTCCCTTCTCACTTAGGTGCCATCAGGGATGGAAAGGGGCACAGAGGCATTCCACTGGAATAGCAGTTGAGGAAGTCTGACTGGTGGGCAGAGTGTGGCCCGAGAATCAGGTGGCTAGGATCACGTGCCACCACCACTTACAACATGACTGGCCTCAGGCAAGTCACATGACCTCCCATCTGACCTCAGTTTCCCATCTGTAAGTGGGATTGCTGAGAAGACTGAATGGGTCTCTATATGTCCAAAGTGTGCCAATGAGCTGCCATGTGAATGTGCCATTAGGGCAGTGTCTCCCCACCCTCTCCAGATGGGGGCTACTTGGAATGGAAGGCGTGTCCACCTCAGGCCTGCAAGGTCCATAGCTCTTGGAGGAAGAGAGCAGATGTCTTTGATGTGCAGGGCTAGGGGTCTCCCAGGTCAATGCCTTAAGCATTTATGCATTTGTGAAATCCCAAAGGAGATGCAGGCGCTCACCTGGCCGCCCTGCAGAGGCCTTGCCAGGCAGGCGGGAGTTCCACTGCTAACTGGGAGCTTCCCCATCGCTTGCTGGGTTGAAACGCCAAAGGGAGCTTGTCCGAAGCCTTTAATGAGATGGAGTCACATCCAGGCAGACAAAGGTGGCAAGCATCTGACAGAGAAGCTTGTGTCCAGGGCATGATGGCTCTTGAAGTGTCGGGCACAGCCCTCATCTCACCTGCCTGACCTATACATCTCAGCAAAGGCCTCTGTGTGAGTAGGGGGTCAATTTCCATTTTAAACCTCATTATATTCCTTCACCCATCGGCTAAACATAGTGCTAATCAGGTTGTTCTGGCTTCAGGACAAAAGTGAGGGAGTGGACATTTTGATGTGGAATAAATATACAGTTCGCTAGGGCTGGAATTATGAAACATTTGATTGATACCTGCTTCTCCAAGCAGCTGGGGCCCCTGGCCCCTCAGAAGTGCTGTAGCAGAGGCCTCTGAGGGTCCTGTGTGCTCCCGAAGAAGATGGGGTACACCCCAAGAAGCCCCAGGACCTTCTCCAATTCTGACAATGACATTTCCCACTCAGTCCCCACATCAGAAGGTGAGAAAAAGTAAAGAAAAAAATTTTTTTTCAAAATATAGATAACCCTAAAAACTGGATTCCCTGCTTCTGGAAGGGATGTGACGTCATGCTTAGAGAGAAGATCTGGAGGAAAAAAGATGTTCTCTGTGGATTGAGCAAGATGTCATCCTTTGAAAACCCTAGCATCAAACAAGAAAAATGAAAAAAAAAACAAAAAAAAAACCCAGTCACCTCAATTGACTGTTCATCCAGAAATGTGCAGTCACTGGGGGAGTGACAAGATCCTTTTCCCCCCACAGCAGCCTGTGTGTTCAGGAGGTTCAGCACAGAAGAAAGCAATTTAATGTCAGCATTAAGTCAATATCATTGAAAGCAAACCAAATGTTCCTATCCAGCAGAGCGTGGCAAATTCATTCCCTGTTTTGGTACCGGTCCCTGGCTTCAAAATTAGTAGACGTCTCAACTCTTCACTTTCTCTCTTTATCATTTTCTTTCTTATCTCTTATTTTTATATTTCAAAATTGTATTTTAATTCCACTCAGTGTTCTCTCTCCCCACCCCCACGTAGAGACGGGGTGGCGGCATGGTGTCTGCCCACTGGGCTGGGGCTCTGATCTCCTTTTGTTTGGGGAAGTGAGGGGTGTACCTATAGCTTGTTTCCAGAACGGGGTCCCCTGCCCTACAGGCTTCCTGGGAGATGGAGCAGCATGTGCAGAACTGGACAAGATTGCAGAGCAGGGGTTCCTGAGTCTGTCGTTCCCTCCCACTGGGATGTGGGGGCATTTCTAACGAGTGCAGGCAGAGAGACCACACACCCAGCCCTCTGGTTTGCATTCAGGGCAATGATGCCCTTGCTGAGGCCCACCTGCCATGTCCAGACAGGCTTCCCAGTATTCCAGAGGAAAGATGGGGGGGTGGGGAAAATCAAGCAAGGTCCAATAAGAGAGGTACATACCATAAAACAGACACATGGCGTCTGCCCTGCCCCCAGGAGGTAAAAAAGACTTCGGCCAGTCAGCAGGAGATTTCAAACCATTTCTCAGACACAAAGGCCACAGGAATAAGATGCCGATCAGAAGAAGAGGGCCTGCAGCAAGCAGAAAAATGGGCTTGCGAGGGCTCATATGTAAAACCTGACAGGCAGGCTGGATGGGACCTGTTGCAGAAACTGGCTTCTCCAGGCAAAAAGAACTCCCAGAAGGTGATGCTTCACCTGGCCTGGACCCACTGGCCACCTCTCCCTGTGTTGGCCAGTCCTCCCTTTCACTTTGGGAGGCCTAAGAGGACACGCAGTCCAAGGGTTCTGTGCATAGGACGAATCTGGTGAAGATGCACAGAGATGCTATGTCTGGATTTCAGATTTTCATTTGCAATACAAGTGCAAAGCTCAGGGTCTCTGCCTCTGAGATCAGAGATTCCACCCACTTTACTGCACATTATGGAGAGGGCAGGGCCTGATGCCTAAAATGCCCTTTGCCCCAAGTTATTTTGTCCCCTTTCGAGACTAAGCCAATGTTTCCCAGAGCCAGTGAGAACCAACAGAGCATCACCTTTGGCCCCAACACAAGAAGCTGTTCTCTCCAGGGCATCCACACCAGCTAGCTGTGCCACCCTACACATGGACAGGGCTCTCCCAGGACATGGGGGCAGAGAGGGAGACACAGTGAAACACCAGGACCCACCTACTCCCTTTTCCTTCTCCCCCCAAGCCTGAGGTTCTGAGTGGCCAAGATTTATATCCAAACAGGCACACAGGCATTCAATGAAATGATTTTAAAGCTTTTTCTCCAATTCTTTGTGAACTCGGCCTTCTGGAAGGCTGGGATGCAACCCACGGGCTCCCCAATGTGGTCGAGTAAAAGCAAAGTCGTTCAGAGGGAGGGTCCTGGGGTTTCTGCTCTCCACTCTTCTCCCCTGGGGAGGGAGTATCTCAGACAGAACATACAGTAGAGTCCGACATGGAGATACCAGGAGAGGAGCAGCAGGGAGGTGTCTAAGGAACACCTCCTCGCTCTCCAGGACAGGACAAGGCCAACATGAGCCACAGACACAACAGTTGAAGGCTCCCCTGAGTCTCCTCGACCTGGATTCTGGGAGGAGCCCGGTAGGGCACCTTGGGCAGTGTCCCCGGTCACCACTCCTGTCACTGACCCCATGCCCCTCAAGTCAGCCTGCTGTCCTGCTCATTTCTTCCTAAGATCTTTAAGTCGTTGGAGAATTGTTTTCTCTTTAATTTACAAAATGATGCATGAATGTGTACTCACTTAGGAAAAAAAAATAGCTTATTGATATTTTAATCTAATTCCGGATAAACCTTCAGAAGCTGACTCAAGGGTTTCTTAAACATTCCCAGGGATGGTTTTAGAGACATGTCTTCTTTGAGGGATTACATATGACTCATTAAAAAGAGCATTTAATAACCAGGAGTCTGCTTGGTGTTTGATATTTCTGCCAGATCTGCTGCTGACCATTTTAGTGATGGGGGTTCACAGATATTGACTGGGGAGGGAGGGACCCATCACGATTTGCTGATATTTTGGAGGCTTGATTGAGACTAAGAGGCTGGTTCTGGGCTCTGAGCTGTCTGCTCAGCTTCCAGAATGTGGGATCCAGGACCAAGCAAGGCAGGTCCATCCACTGGCCAAGTGCAGGGGTCCAGATGTGAACCCTGGCACCTTAGTACTGTGCGTCTTGTCTCATCTCAGCAAATGAGCTGCCTGCATGTGCCCCGACCACATAAAGAGATGAGAAAGCTGCCTGACACCAATCCACAGACCCGGCATCCCCAGAAGGGGGCAGCGGCCAACTCTGGCTCACGCCTGCACTTACCGGTTCCCATTAAATGTGGACTTGTACTCCCCGGCCGGGTGCAGCGTCTCGTCAGTGTAGACGGGCACGGATGCCCGGACACACTCGTGGGAACACTGGAGGGTCTCGTTGTAGGCCGTGAAGATGTCCAGACTGCTGGGCACCCGGGCAGGCGTGAAGTCTGTCAGGTTCTGGCAACTCTCCTCCTGATTGGTTCGTCTTCCGCTGGTGGCCTGTTCCTTCGTGGGTTCCCACTCTGTGCGCAGCTGGGGGAGAGAAAGGTCGGGGTGGGGGTCGGAGTCGGGGTGGGGGACTTGCAGGTGCAGAGACCCACCAGCATCTCCCGCCGCACTGACGCTAAGGAATCTTCACCTCCAGGCATTAATTAGACATCATTTAATAGTAATTCCCAACCTCTTCAGAAAGATCAACCACAAGCAATGGGCTCTTTTTTTAAAAAATAAAATAAAATTTGAATGTTAGATGCGGCCGTTATTGCAGGAAGGATTAAGAAGTGAGGGGTGGAGTTGTGTTATCGGGGAGCGGAGGTCTGGTTTGGCCAAGAAATGTCAGCCGGGTGGTAGTACTGACTCAGTTTCCCCAGGAACACCTAGATGGTATGGAAATGATGATCATGGGGAAGGTTCTGTCCACAGGTTGGGGCGGCCGTAGTTCACGTGGAGTGGACCACGTAATTATCTTTGGGGATAGATAAGACTGGGAACTCTCATCCTCAGCCTCTCCTCTGCCCAGGCTCACAAGCTGGAAATGAAAGCAGACCGTTTGGATCTATGAAGAAGACTGTGTTCGTGCTCGTGGGTACCTACCTTCGTTCCCTGTCCTTTTGGACGCACAGAGGCTTTCAGACACTATGTGGGACTGCACACATGGGTCCCACCCCTGTTGACCAAGGAATTTGATAGAGAAGGTGCACAGGGACACTTCCCGGCTCCAGGAGTCACCTCTAGGGCAAGTTCACAAGGATGGAAAGAAGTGTCATGCCCATGAAGGAGGGCAGGGAGGAGGAGATTTGAGGGGTCGTGGTTCTCATTAGCTCATCAGTTCTCCTTTTCTACCCGCTTCACAGCTCAGAGCCTTTGCAGAGTGAGTGGGCTGCAAGGGGCGGGGGTTCATGAGCCTGTCCCCATATAAATTGTGTTAATTCCCTGCCTCTTCCCAATGAGAGAATCTCGATAGCTGGCAAGGAAGACTGCCATAAATGAAGGTGAGAAGATGGATGTGAAAGCCAAGGGACGCCCCCCAACCCCGCCCACCAACGTCATGGAACCACTTATTCACCTGCTGGACTGTCTTCCCCAAAAGACTCTTTGAAGGTCTGCTGAAAACCCCGAAGTGTGGGAAAACCAAGAGGAAGCTTGTTGCCTATTACAGCCATCACAGTCTGCCACCTCCTTGGTGGGGATGGGATTTCACCATCAAGACAGCCAGTGGGATCGGACCTGCCGAGCATCCATGCAGTCCAGGGACCTGGAGCCCCTTCTCCAACCAGCCAGCCCTGCCCAAGACATGCTGCTGAGAGCTGACGATTATCTTCACTATCTCCCCCAGAAAACACCCCAGGTCCAGGGTTTGCTGGCCATCAGGAGCTCTAAGACCTCCCTGGGCTGTTCCGGGGTGGTACCTCTCCACACGTTGTCCTCTGTAATCCTAAAGGCCGGCTTTCTCTCTCATTTCCTCAAGTCTCTGTTTACCCAGAGGCTCAGGGCACTTCCCTCCCACCAATCTGTGACTTTCTACCAAGGCTGGCAGGGGGATGATTTGCATCCAAGGTGCTTTGGCTTTGATGTTAAGAGGTGCCTCACTAGCTGGAGGAGAGACTACAGGTGGACAGGGGCCCAGGAGGCGTGCGGGCAGTGGGGTCAGCTGGCAGCCCCCTGATTCTCCCAGGGGTGTAGCAGGTGTGTACACCCAGCAAGGCCAAGCTCAAAGTAGGCCAATTTTCCAGGAGGAAATAGGTGAAGACGGGCTGCCTGGAGCAAAGAAGTAACCTAGTTCAGCAGACACAGAGTGACTGCGAGAGGAAGGTGGGGGACGGCAAGGGGCGGGCAGGGACCCCAGCCAGGCTGCTGGTATGAAATAAGGAAACCAAACCGAGCTGTGAAGGGGACATTCAGAGGGGCACTAGGATCCGAGAGATAGGCTTTGGGAACAGGCTACCTGCTGCCTAAGGAATTAAGCCAAGCAGGGAAACCCACTGGGAGGGCACTGTCAGGGAACAACCCCTCCCACTGGGTGGCCGAGCTGTCCGGGCAAAGGCGAGTGGGTTGAGCAGGGCAGGAGCTGTGTGGCACTCTCCATTCCAGAGAAATGATTCCCTGGGCTGTGATCTGAGATGGTGTTGAGAAGCAAGAAACTCTCTGTGTGTGCTTCCCCAGGGACCCCCCACTGACCCCCATTACCCAGCCAGAAGGGCCAAGGGTCCTTACCAGTTTTTTAAGACAAGAGTTGTAATCAGAGCAGCTATGACCATGGATGAGGGAGACGGTGATGGTGATGATCTGATGGACGGCCAAACCTGGAAACAGAGAAGGAGGAGGGGAGCCGTGAAACCAGAGGCATGAGGATGAAGGGGCCCAGGAAGAGACAGGGAGTAGGGACCTGTCCCATCCACTCAGCCCTGAACACAAGGTCCCATCATGTGTTGAGAAGCCCTGCAGGGGGTTCCATGTTGATGGGGCCTCGTGGGGACCAGGTCAGGGTCAGTTTCCTGCCCACATGCAGGTGCTGCCAGATGCAGTGGGTACCAGGACTGTTTTCACCTGGAGCCAGGGAAGGGAGGCCCCAGCCTGGCCTCTCTCAGGCCCTGAGAAATGACTCAGCCCTTGGGCAGCTGTGGCCATTGTTGCACCTGCTGACCCCTTCACCTGGCACGGGTAAGCTCTGTCACCCCTCCTTTTTTCTCCTCCCAACTTGGGTAAATTCTGTTCCTTGTGTTGGGCACCAGGGAAGCTGGCCTGCTGGTGGGAGCAGGGTTTGCCTGGACCCAGGAGAAGCCGGGACAGCCCAGGATTTATTGGGAAGGGAAGGAAGAGAAGCAGGTGACACTGTTGTAGATTCAGGCACTTGGGTCACTGGAAAGCATCTTCATCTTCCCAGATTCCTCTCCAAGAAGTTCACTGCCAGATGAGCTTCCAGGAAATAAGAGATCCAGACCAAGCAGGTGATGCTTCCTGAAGTCCCAGAGAAGGATCTGCAGTCTGGTCTCCAGGTCCTGTCTCCTCTTGTGTGTGTTATACACCCAATGGTGGGAGGAGGCAGGGGATACAGCAGACAGGGAAAGAAGGACTGGCCACTCCAGGAGCAGGGTAGCCACAGCCACAAATGAGAGTGGTCTGAACCCCACACGAGGGCCAAGGATGGCAGAGGACAAGAATTCTGTCTGTACTGTCCCTCTGTCCATCCACCCCCATCCCCTGCAATCACCTTCCATCAAAACATAGATGCAGGGGGAGGGAAAAAAGACAGGCTGGCCAACACCTTCTGATCCCTTCCCATATAACTCATCTTACATCCTTCCGGGACACTAGGGTTGAATCCTCTGGTCAGTGAGGTCCACCTGGAAGGTCCAGGACTCTGGTCCTGCTCTTTTCCCATCAGCAAAGAACCACACCTGAGGAGCTGGGGGCTAACAGCCATAAGGGGCTTCTGCAGAGACCCCTGCAGGTGGCAGCACCCTGCCCCTGGGAGTGCTGACTCTGCCATTCTTTCATCTCTGCCATTGAGTATCTGTCTCTCTCCTCTTCTGATGTTCAGATGCAGAGGCCCACCCCATCACACCTGAGGACCCTGCCAATCTGGGGTGAGGACACAGCATGTGTGTGGTCCAGCATGGAGCATCTCACAGATGTAACACTTTTTTTTGGCGGCCTCTGAAGGACATAGTCTCACAAACAGATGTTACCTCTCCACTGAATATGATCTTCGTGGGGGGAATTGCTAATAAATGATTCAAAGCTGGCATGACCAGAAAACAAGCTCTTCCTGGCTGCCTCTCTTTCGGGCTATTTCTGTTTGTCCCTAGGAATTCCCTTCCTGAGCCCACAGAATAAGCAACACTTGGAAAACCGAAGATGTCATGGGCCTCCCTTCCTCTTTCTTTTAGCCACTGATTCAAGAATCACCTATTGAGTACCTACTGCATGCCAAGCAGGGCCAGTTTTTGACTTACTCAGTCATGGTTCCTGCCCTCAGGAACAGCTGGCTGTGGTGCCCATTTTTAAAAGTGGCAGCGTTCACTGCTGGTTCTGACCAGTGGCTTCCCATACACCTGTGCCCAACACGTGACATGTACTGTAAAGCTCTGAGCCAGTTTGCCTTCCTCTGGGTCTGCCAGATCAGCCTGACAATGGGGTTGAAAGCTACATATGCCAGTAAGGGACCACTCTTAATCTCACCACCAGTCTCAGTAATCTCTATATGTTCACCAGCTTCTTCCCTGAGACCCAAACTCAGACTTTGTTGGAAGAGGGAGGTTGACATGAATGTCTATTTTAATGGATGATCAGGGAAGATGGCTGTCCAGTCTTCCCTCACCCTCCATCTACACAATCCTTCCGATTCAGTCAAGAGACGAGGATGCTGTCATGAAGAGTATGAGCTCATCCTGCATCTGTGCTTCTTGTGAGAAGGAGGCTGATGATGGGATGATGAAC